>NC_046290.1:16751412-26751412 GCF_004115265.2 Rhinolophus ferrumequinum | reverse complement strand
TTATATTATATAGATCCGGTCTTATAGTAGAATAAGACCGGGTCTTATACGAATTTTTGCTCCAAAAGACGCATTATAGCTGATTGTCTGGCTGGGTCTTATTTTCGGGAAAACATGGTATATACATATACAGTTTATCCTTATTATTTATGGATTTCATATTTGCAAATTCACATGCTCGCTAAAATTTATAACCCAAAATCAATACTCATGGTGCTTTTGCAGTCATTCACCAACATGTACAAAGTGACAAAAAAATTGAATTGCTTGATGCACATTTTCCTGGTTGGGGTTAAACAATACAGTGCTCTCCTTTTTGTTTTAGCTCTTACCCTGCAAAAAAGTGTCCTTCCATGAACTATTTTGTGTCATGATTTTTGCATTTTTGTCGGTTTTGTTGATTTCTCTGTTTAAAATTGTCCCCAGTAGTGCTATAGTGCTGTCTAGTGCTCCTAAGCACAAGAAGAATATGCTGTACCTCATGGAGAACACATGTGTGTTAGATAATTAATTATAATGTTGTTGGCCATGAGTTCAATGAATCCACAATATATATAAGGGTGTCTTTAAATTAAAACACACATAAAACTAAGTTGTGTGTTGATAGGTTGATGAAAATGTGATCGGAGCTCACAGGAACCTAATCCTTTAGGAGCAATGGTTCCGTATTTGCTAATTCAGTGTTCACAGCAACTTTACAGAACATAGTTACTATGAATAATGAGAATTAACTGTGTATGTACATATATATACACATATACAGTTGTTATAGATGCATATATGTATATGTATATATACATATATACGTGTGTGTGTGTGTGTGTGTGTATGTGTGTATGTGTATTCAGTAGTTTCCCCTTATCCACAAGGGATATGTTCCAAGACTCCCAGAGGATGCCTGAAACCAAGGATAGTGCGTATCAAATCCTATATATACTATATTTTTTCCTCTACATACCTAGCTATGATAAAATTTAATTCATAAATTAGGTACAATAAGAGATTGACAACTAATAATAAAGTGGAACAATTATGACAATATACTGTAACAAAAGTTATATGAATGGCTTCAGGGCCATTATTAAGTAAAATCAGGGTGACTTGAACACAAGTACAGTGATACTGCGACAGTTGATCTGATAACCAAGGTGCTACTAAGTGACTAAGAGTGGGTGGTGTTTACAGTGTGGAGATGCTGGACAAGTATGATTCACATCCGGGCAGGAGGGAGCAATACGACACGAGATTTTATCATGCTACTCAGAAACGTGCACGACTTAGCACTTACAGATTGTTTATTTCTGGAATTTTCTATTTAATATTTTTGGATTGTAGTTGTCTGAGGCTAACTGAAAACTGCAGAAAGGGAATCCGCAGATAAGGGGGAACTACTGTGCATATTTTTGTACAACATCAATTATATCAGTAGATACATAGTAATTTTGTAAATAGAAATGAGGGTGTATATCTATCTATATATTTATATCTATCCCTATGTCTGTCTCTCTGTCTATCTATTATCATTTATGTATGAATATTAGGTGTGAGATTTTGTGCATTAGTGGAAGTTAAGCACATATTCCCACGAAACCAAAAGCCACTGAGAGGTCCAATCCAAGCATTGTGGTAGACTTAGCAGAAGTCTTAGCCAGGACCCCATTTTCATGTGCATGTGTTGTTTATTTATTTACTTTTGGCTGTCTGCTTTATTCCTCTCATTCTTACCACACCCGATCTTCTAACCAAATGTATCAGAATACATGTGTTTCCTCACATACCATAGGGTATTTGGCCTCTGTGTTTGGCTCATGTTATGCCCCCTTCTTGATATGCTTTGCTTCCTTCATATACACAAACTTGAACTATTTTTTCCTGAAACATTCTCTAATTCCCCATCTCCAATTAATTGTCATCTGTCACTTCTTTAAACATTTACCACAGTCTGTTCTTCTCTGTGGCGCTAATATATTGTACCTTTGGTTGATGGTTTGGATACTTGTCTCACTCATTTTGTGTTTCTCACTTTGCCAAACCAATCCCTTGAACATGTTCAATGTGTTTATAGAATACAAGTATTTAGTTGAGTGAATCAACAATTTTAAGTCACAAACATCTTTAAAAGTATGGTTAACATTTCCTGAAAAAAAAGAGCAACTTAAAAATTGTACCACATTTCCAGGTGTTCGTAGCTCTCTCCCCCATCATTACCATCTCCCTGAGTCCATGACTCTTCGTTAAAAATATCTGACTTACTCCAAATTCCTCAGAGTGACAACAAAAAGTTGAAGCCCACAGAAGTCAAGTAACTTGTCCCAGGCTAATGGGAAAGGTAGGCCTGGAGCTGAAGTTTTGCCATTTCTAGGCTAGAGGTCTTTCTATGTGAGTGTTTTAATCTGGATCATAAGAAGGGATTCTGTTTTCTACAGCTGGGGAGACAGGCACCTCAAGGAAGTTTATTCACTTTTAGCACAGACTAGTGTGCTGGTAGATATGCTGATGTTATCAGGGAAGTAAATACTCAGAGTCAGAACAGAAAGCAGAATACAGAGAAGCAGACAATTGGTTAGAAACCCAAATCTGCAGTCTACCATTGTTAGGTCTCCGGCTCAGCCAAATGTTCTGGGAAAACCCTACAGTAGGAAGTCAGGTAAAGTCATGAGTCTTAACGTCTTGGGGTTCAGAGTCTTGAATGCTTTTTAAAACCTCAAGTGCCGACTCATTTTTACTTAGCTTGGAGGAGATTTTTAAATCCTGTACACTTGATTTCTCTGTAGAAATACGATAAAGATTGGTTCTCTGGAAACATCATATTGCACATTCACCTGAGACTTTTGGGTAAACCAACCCTTGTACAATATATTTAAAGATAAATGTTTTTAATCCTTGTCTCAAGGATTATAGAAAACTGGGCTGTGCTTTGCTGATCTTAAGCCAATAGCAAGACTGAATTCACTATTCTTCCTTAACCTAGCTTGTCAGACAACCCTTGTTTTCTGCCACCACCAATTCTAACAGACAAATCCCACATGCTTTAATCTGAAAATGTGGCATCTTTTCTCTGTCTTCCAAGTAGCATTCTAAAAACACACCAAGCTCAGCTCAGATTTTCTAGGAATATGTTTTCTATAATAGCTTGTGTTTTGGCTTTAACAATACTTGTATATATTTTATATATCATTATGAAATATTTATAAAAATATTGACTTAAATTAACGTAGTCGTTTATGTTAGTATTAGTTGAGGACTAGTTTGATCAGATTAGGCAGAATTTCTCTAATTGGTTAGAAAGACTGGAGTTTAAGGAAGTCTTCAAAGTCTATATTCCTTTCTTTTTTTTTTATTGATTAGATCTTTGTAGTCAAAAACATTATGTAGGTTGTCTGGTGTTATCTGTTATAGAAATTTAAATATTTGAGTGTTCTGTGTGATCCAACTTTAATTGTAGTAAAATAAACATTTGGTATATTTTATTGCCTTTTTCTTATACATTGACTTATTTTAATGTTTTCATATAAAATCTCTCCTTTGATTCAAAATATGCAAAATTTCAGTTTTTATTAGATTAGGAAACGATAGATTTATTTATTATATCGTTTAAATTTATATATAGCTATAGGTAAGTGAACTAGTTTCACTAAATCATGCTAAAATCAGTCCTTCTTAAGGAAAAGACTAATGTTTGATGTTTAATAATAAAAAAATTGAGAAGTCAACTAATTAATAGCAAAGAAAATCTCTAATATCAACATTTATATAGTTTATAAGATTTTTCATATTGAATCAGATAAACTATTTGAATTTGGCAAAATATGATGCTATAAGTGTAGATAACATCTGTCCTTTAAGAGTCAATACTAAAATATTTGGAATTCATGTTTATTTGTTTGCTTATATATTTATTTCTTCCTGTCTCAGGTTTACAAAAGGAATTGAGGTGGTTTAAGGAAATACATTTTCTAAGAAAGATGACAAATAAAGATAGGAAGCATAGTAAATGGGTGAAAGTGTGGGATAGCAAGGTGAATCTAAGTGTAGCTTAAACTGTGCTTAGAAGTGCATTCTATAAGCTCATCTCTGTCATAGAAATAAGCTGCAGATTCGGGCCTGAATTTTTCAGCTGCCAAGCAAAGAATTATAAATAGCACAATAAAATATACCAGTGGCTCAGGAATGCTACTAGGGACTGAAACAGAACTCCCTGAGTGTCCTCATAAAGAGGACTTGTCAGCAGCAAATGATCCTCAACTGTATCCTTCTAAATCTTCAAGAGGTATTTATATGTATATGTGTGTGGGTCGAACAGATTCTAAGATGGCGCCCAGTGATCTGTGCTTCCCTTGTGTAATTCCTGCCTTTATGTAATCTGCTCCCATTGACTGTGGGCAGGATCTACACGTATGACTTGCCGCTAACCAGTAGAATAAGGTAATGGTGATAAGGGTTGCCGCTTCCATGGATAGATTACCTGAGATTCTGACTTGTTCCCTCTTTCTGGCTCTCTTGCTGGCTTTGATGAAACAAGCTGCCAAGTGGTGAGCTGTCCTGTGGACACATCTACATGTCAGGGAACTGAGAGTGGCCTTGGCCACCAGTGAGCAAGAAACTAAACCCTTCAACCATGTGGTTTTGGAAACTGATCCTTCCCTGCCAGTCTTTAAATGAAACCCTAACCCTTGCTGATTACTTGATGGCATCCTTATGAAGACTCTGAAACAGAGGAGCCCCCTAAGCCATGCCCAGATTCCTGATCCACAGAAACCATGAGCTTACAAATATCTTGTTCTAAGCTGCTTTGTGGTAATTGGTCAGTCAGCTAATGCAGTGTGTTTGCATATCCTAATAACCTTTAACAAAATATTATACAACACCAAAGCCCAATTTAATGATATCCTAATGCATATATTGTTTCAATAAATTGTATTTATTTAGGGATAAAAATTTAACCCCCCTTAAGACTAAAATGGATGCATTTACAGGTCTTTCAGAAAATCTTTCATAGATATGACTTGCACAATTAGGTTTTTGTAACAATTGGGTACAGGAGAGTTTGAGATATATTTGAATAAAGTAGAATGCAAATGTTCTAAGTTACCAATGACAGTATAACTGTAACTTGATAATAAAATTAAATATGAATTTGGAAATTAAAACACTAAAAGTAAGAATAAATAGGATTAGTTTTTTGGCTGTTTGCTTTCTTCATTTAAAATATACAATATGCAAACAGACTTCTATTGTAAATATTAAAACTACTTAAAAATAAAAAATAAAAACTAACATTTTCTTCTCTCCTTTGAATACCACTTAGCTCTCCAGTTTTAACCACTGAGATTAACATTTTTAAGACTGAAAATAAGTAGAGCTTAAAGTGAAATGGAGAATACATATTCTAATAGAAAAAATAAATCACTTAAAATAAAAGGAAATGATGCTGAAACCAGTGAAAAAATATTAAGAGTGTGAAAATAAAAGATGAAAGTTTTTAAAAAAGTAATTAATGACAGAAGTGTAAAATATAGAACTTAGGAGCCTTAGAATTTATTTAAAAACATGTAAGGGACAATATGTATTAAAAAATACATAAAATTGATAGGTAATATACTGGTTATATCTTTTTATAAGAAAAATATATATATTGATATATATAATGATTACTTATATAATTACATAGTTATAATTGTGTATAATATTTCTCTGTACCACAAAACTTAGTGACATAAGCAACAACAATTGTATTCCCTGTCCTAATTTTGAGCATTATTAATCTGTGCAGAATTAAGCTGGTGGTTTTTCCACTTCTCATAGCTCTGATTGGAATCACTTGATGTTCGTCTAAGATCAGGCTGGTGAGGAGGTCACGGCAGTCAGTTATACTCGTACCCAGCATTTTTATAGGAATGATTGGAAGGCTGGGCTCTACTGAGTCCCCTCTCTCCACATAGATTCAGGACCTCTCTTTATGGTCTCTCCAGAAGTGTGACTGGACCTCTTTCATGGCTGTTGCTCCAGGCTCAAGAGACCAAGAGGGAAGCTACAAGTTTATAAAATCTCTGGGTCCACACTGGCATAGTATAGTTTACACCATAATGTATGCATTAAAGCAGTTCTATCAGGCCCAGATTCAAGAGGAGGAGAAATAGACACACATCTAGATGGGATATGTTTCAAAGAATCTGTAGCCATCTTTAATTTTCCACATGTAGGAAAGTAGATGTGTACAATGAGATATGAATACAGAAAAAATTAAAAGCCGATGAACAAACTGTTATCAAAATCTTCCATCAATGCAGATCACTGAGTAATTAAAAACTAGAGTATCTACGTCTTCAATAATGATAAAGAGCTAAAACTGGTCATACAAAACCATAGCTAAAAGTAGCCAAGTGGTATGAATCCTTAGCAGAGTTCACTGATGTGGAAAGACCAACAACTCAGAAACTCTTGTTTGAATATGTATGTGAGGGATATATTATTGTATTAGTTATGTATTTTTGCATAATAAATTACCCCCACCAAAATTTATTATTTTGCAGTGTTTGTGAGTCAAAATCTGGGAGAAGCTTATCTGGGTAGTACTGGCCCAAACTTTCTGAAGAAGTTACAGTTAGACTGTCAGCAGGACTGTGGTTTCCTATGAAGGCATGAGAGGGGTAGGACCCACTTCCAAGATTACTCACGCAGTTGTTCGCAGGAGCCTTCAGTTCCTTACTATGTGAGCCTTACCAAAGGACGTCTCAGGCCATAGCTTCCCCAGAGTGAGTAATCCAAGAGCGAGAGGGTGCACAGCCAAATAAGAACAGATTTTTATAACCTGATTGTGGAGGTCACATACCATCACTTCTTCCAAATGCTCTCGGTCACAGAGACTGACCCTGGTACAGTATTGGAAGAGATTGTACAAGGGTGCAGATTCCAGGAGGCAAAATCATCTTGAAATCTGGCTACCATAGGTCTGTGGATCAGGTCCCAAACAGCAAGGGAAAGCCTTTGTGTTTGCTCTTAGGTCACATCCAAAAGCACGTACTCTCTGCATGAAAAGGATTTATCATTTTTATCTTAAGTTAAAAGAGGAAGTCCTTCTGGAGAAAAATACATATGCTCTTAGGATAAACAGACTGTCTGCTGGCTGTGCAAGTTCTGTGTCACATGATGGATTCATGACTATGGATTAACTGAAATGTACATGTGCCCAATGCAAACACTGTCCTAAACAAACCATGGACTGGCAAATGTCCAGTGACCTCCTCTTTAGGAAGAAGAAAACAAAACAGAAAAACAAAACCTGTAACAGTGTCCCAAAAGTATTGCAGAAGATATCTCATTATGACCATGCAGAGAAAAACAAAGTAGGTTGAAATGATGCTTTTTACTTATGGCAGGAGTACCAACTTACAAAACAGAAAAGTTAAAGAAAATGATGTATGTATGTATGTCACTGATATTTAGGTTTGGAAGGGACATTAAAGGTCATCTAGCCTAATATAATTTTAAATATTTATTTACTTTAAAATTATTTTTTAATTCTTGATCTATGTACAGTGAAACTCTCTTTGTGGTATACAGTTCTATGGATTTTGACAATTGCGTACAGTCATGTATTCACCACCATAGTTTGTGACAGAGAACAGTTCCATCACTCCCCAAATTCCCTTGTGCTGTCTCTTTATAGTTAACCCTTCCTCTACCCTCTAACTAACCCCTGGCGAACACTGATTTGTTCTCTGTTCCTGTAGTTTTGTGTTTCCCAGAATGTCATATAAATGAAATCACAGAAGGTGCAATATATTGTGACTGGTTTCTTGTACTTTGCAAAACACATCTAAGATTCTTTCATTTGTTGAGTATATCAATAGTTTGTTTATTTTTGTTACCAGTGATGTTTAATTTTATGGATGTACCATAAAGGATATCTGATTGAAGGACATCTGGGGTGTTGCTAGATTTTAATGATTTAACAAAAATAGCTATAAACATTTGTGTATAGGTGTTTGTGTGAACAAATATTTTTGTAGAATGGGCTGGCTGAGTCATATGCTAACTGTATGTTTAACTGTACAATGAGTTGCCAAATGGTTTTCCTTGTGTTTGTATCATTTTATGTTCCTTACAGCAAGCAGTGCCTGAGAGTTCTATTTGCTCCTTATCCTCATCAACACCTATTGTTATGTGTGTTTATTTTTTTTTAAGTGTTAGCTGTTCTAATATGTATAATATCTCATAGTGGTTTTAATTTGCATTTTTCTAATGACTAATGAAGCTGAGCATCTTTTCATGTGCTTATTAGCTATCCTTATATCTGTTTAGATCTTTTGCCTACTTTTATATTGGGTTGTTTGTTTTCTTATTGTTGAGTATGAGAGTTCTTCATGTATTTTGGATTTAAGAATTTTGTCAGAAATGTGACTTGCAAATATTTTCTCTCCATCTGTGGCTTATCTTTTCATTCTCTTAACATTATCATTTGTAGATAATGTTTTACATGTATCATTTAAATTTTGTTTTTTAAAAAATTTGTATAATTTATTATTTTTTTATAGATTGTGCATTTGTTATCATATTTTAAAAATATTTGCCTAACCAAAGGTCACAAAGATTTTCTCCTATGTTTTCTTCTAGAAGTTATATGATTTTACATTTTTAGATTTAGGTCTATGGTCCATTTAGAGTTTATTTTTATAAAATGTGTGAGGTAGAGAACGAGGCCTAACCTTACTTTATACATGAATAAGCTAAGGATTGGTCTTTGGAAAAAAAGTACTGATTTGCTGAGATCACAAGATTTATGGTGGTAGTACTGGGCTGGGAGTGGTACTGGGTAGTACTGTACTGGGTAGCCCTGGTCCCCTGACCCCCATTACATCTAATTGTCACTTGAGTAATTTTTAGTTGGATTTTTTTCCTCTAGTTTTGTTCCTGAGCTCTCTCTGGGTTAAAACATCTTGGTTCTGCGCAGGACTTTGGCAATTTTATGCTCTTAGCAGTTGTACTAAAGACAGAGATGGATAATTTCTGGCCTGGAAATTAGAGACATATTGTTGTGTAAAGCCACACTTTGTTGATCAGATATTGGCACAATAATGCTGCATAACAAACCAATTAAAAAAACAATGCCTTATAGTAAGAGTGTTCTTTCTTTTGCTCAAGAATCTATGGGTCAGCTGGAGTTCGGCTCATCTGGACATTTTTTTTAGCTAGGCATTTCTGTTTCAGGCTGCAGGTTGTGTGGGTTTATACAGGCTGTAGGTTGGGTCCAGTTATGTTTCTCATATGTTTTCTTCTGGATCCTAGGCTTCAAGTAGTGTCTTTCTAGGACAAGCTCTATGCTCTACTCATGACTAATCACTGCCAAGTCATGCAAATATATGTGAGGGCTCTGCTTACATCATTTCTCCCTACATTCCATTGGCCAGAACCGATCTTATGGCTAAGCCTAACACTACTGGGGCAGAGAAGTATACTCTAACCGGAGCAGCTAAGGCAAGCTGTTTCTACTGATAGAATATTTCAGGTAGTGATAAAGTAGAAAGAGTATGTCTGAATGTTGAGACACATTAGAACTCACAGAGTCATTCACTGAATGGTGATATTGTTAGTCTGTAGCCATCCGTTTGTCTGAAGGCTAAAGGTGATCCCTGGGATACAGCTTGAAAAGAGCTCACCTTGTATCACAACAATGATAGAGAAAAATTGAGATTTGCAGTATTTTGCTTGAGGAAACAGACATATTTTCCTGGCCATGTGGCATTCTTGGTTTGCAGGGTGTTTGTGATTGGGCCGGGATGCTATTAGTCTCAATATGATACTGCCAACATCTAGATCCTTCTTTATTCCCTGCTGCCGTGGTGGAACCTATAGAAAGGTATTAGGGTAAAAATCCAGAGTAACTTCACTCTGAGAAAGACCAAATGGAGAGACTGCTGAACTACGCTCTTTCAGCTGGGTTGAACTTTATTCTGTATAACTCCAATCCAATCAGAAGAGTACAAATAAAATAAACACGGAGGTCCACAGGGTGGAAAATCAAAAGCAATAAGTGTGCTCCATACCCTTCTGGGACTCTATAGTTTTGGCCATATACCATGGTAAGTAATTGATAAAATCTTGTAGGTGACCATTCACAATAGGCTTTTTAAAAAGCACCAGTCTTTCAGATCATATTTCCATTGCTCCATTTTTTGAAAGAGAAAACTGTATAACGATTCATAAATGTGCATGTAAATTAGTCCTTTTTTCATTAATTTTTCTTAATATTTTCACTGATGATCTTTATAAATTAGAACCGACAAATTTATTTTTCTCCTTCATTCATCTGAAGTAAGACTTCTTAATCTTATGTATGGTAATCAGAGAAAGGTTGTGCAGTAGATTAAAATGATTTTAAGAAGCATTTTCCCCGATACATATCTTGTTGCTTTTGTTGTTTATATCCTGTGTTGGTGACTTGCTTATAATTGGAATTGTTAGATCTTTTATATGTGATTTTAAATATTATGTGATCATTATCTGATTATGCCCTGTTAAGTCTTCTGATAGATGCAGTTATTTGGAATACAGACACTGACACATATACCAGACTCAATGAATGGCCCCTCACTTGTTCAGAGAAATTGTTTCAGCAAAACAAATTGAGGGTTTGATCAAAATTTGACTTGGTAAATCAAAAAGACGTCCAAAAGGATGTGAATTTTAAATGATCTCCCAGAAGACCACAGGGGCATGGAATTGTGACAATGGAAAGCATCAAGGCAAGAGCCCCAATTAAACACACACACACACACACACACACACACACACACACACCAGAAACAAAACAAAATGCAAGGAAATAAAGTGATTATAAGTTTCAACAAAGTAATTATTTCGCTGACAACAACAATAAAATTCCCATTCTACAATTATATGCTGTCTTTAACTATCTTGATAATAGCAGCTAAATGTAGTGTTGGTTAAAGTGAAATAAACACAAAGCTGTTTGGGAACACGTGAGTACAAACCACAAGATGATTTATTTATGTTTGCATGTGGGACTTACCTCACCACAGCAGAGCTCTAGGATTTACCAGAAGTTTTCTGGATATTTTATAGTTTTTGGCTGCTCTAATTAAAACAAAAAAAAAGTTTTGTTTTCAGCAATGGATAGGCACTGTCTACATGCCATTTTGAAATAGTCTTAACTTAGTCTCGTTGCTCACTTACCCAACAGAAGGAAACAAGTCTTGGTCTCTAGCAGATAAGCACCAGGTGGTTTTGCAGAATTAGAACAGAGAGGGAAATGGTGTACTGAGCCTGGCATTTCCTGTCTTGATATGGTTGATTTAGGACTCTAAATGTTAATTAAGCAAGAGGTCACTTGAGTTTAAATATCTGAACACAAAACTCAACCTAAAAGGCAATGCGTACCCAAAGAAATCTAGGAAGGTTATTGCACTCTTCCCCTTAGATCTAAGGTTAGTAAATGAAATTGCAAAACTCAAATAGTTCAGACAACAATATCACATTTACTACTGGAATGAACACCACCAGAAAACCTCCGAGACACAGAACTAAATACATAGGAGTCTGACCAGAGCTAATAACATTACTTGTAAGTTATTTGCAGCTAATATCTATTGATCAGCTTGCTTTTATCTGTCACTGAATATAAGTAGGAAGGGTGGCCCATAGGATTTAGTTCTCAGTTTTCTGAAAACACCAAAGAGAACTACTTACCAGAAGTGATACTGTGCTTCAGACAGAGGTGAAGAGGAGAAACTGCCAGGAGCACAGCACCAGGTGCTGCAGACTTCAGTTTGCTAGACATGCCTCAGAGGTGAATGGTCCACTCTAGAAGCTGGGGTTTTGTTTTTCTTTTTGTTTTTTTTGGCCAAATTCTCTGATAGTACTGCCCCATGCAACTTTTTGCCATGAGGAAAGAAATGTTCTATAATCTGTGCTGTCCAATAGGGTAGCCACTTGTCACATGTGGCGATTGAATACTTGTGGTGAGTGACTAAGGAACTTAATTTTTCATTATATTTAATTTTAATTCATTTAAAAAATTTAAAATGTTCCTATTTAGCTAATGCTTACTATATTGAAATGTGCAGAATTTTCATAACGTCTTGACATCCATATGACCTTGATGTAAACTTATTGAATATCAATCAGCTGAAACATTGTGCTTTACAGTAAAAACACTAGTGAAATGACAAGATTTGTAAAATGGTTTGGTCATTGATATGGCAAGAATGTTTCTTTGGGAAGCAAAGTCTTCCCAAATAAAGAACTCTCAAGAACATATCTCAATTTCTGCTCTTAATAAGCTAACAGTCTAGTGGGAGGAAAGAGACAAATAAGGAGATATTTTAAATATAATATGATAAGCACTAGGATGGAGGAATGAACTGTAACCAAGGTGCCATCAGAGACTTTCATGAGGTGGGCTGTTCAAATCATCCTTTACTTGTTAACATTTTGTACATACAGTATTATAAAGCAGGGTTTTAGGTACTATGAGAGATACAAACACAAAGATGGATGAGAAAAATCCCTGCCTTTAAAAATCTCTGAACTGAATTAAATAAACCATTTGTCTTCCCCCAAATATATATATATATATATAATATATATATAATATATATTATATATATATTATATATATTATATATATATATATGTTTTGAAAATAGCAGTATAAGCTTCTTTCATTGCTTAGTTCTAACTAAAACTATTGTCAGTCATTGGGTCCTTTGTGAGTGAGTGTAGATTCTTAAAGAACACTTTATTGTTGCCCCAGCTCAAAGTCTTTCTTGGCTGCTCACCTATTACGTGGGCCCTGTATTAGGTCTTGTGTACTATTCCCTCACTTGTAAGTATGGTTTCCAGCAGGGGGACAGGGTTCAGGATGTGCAGCACGGAATGAACACTGCTTAGCTGATGCTTTGGTGGCTGTTGACCTGTCTCCTTGCTCACCTCTGCAGTGATGGGCCACCCATGCATGATGGTACTCTTAGCTCAGGGGCCTGCTCCGCTTTTCTGCCCCAGGCCATTCTCTGAAGCTGTGGAGCACACACTCAGCACATGCTAGCATATGAATGTCCCTATGAGCAATCCTTAAAAAATGGCAGACAGAAATCAGTGTCTAAATGCCCAGGTGTCAACCCTTTGAGTGGTCATTCTGAGAAATATTTTGTTCACTTCTCCAAGGTCTTGGGAAATTCTAACACAAAACAAAAACAAAAACAAAAAAACAAAATAAAACAAAGAAAAGCAGAGAGGACTCCCATTGCTTATAGCAGTAGCCTTGACAACGCATCCTTACCTTGGTTTTTCTCCCCTCTGTGTCTCATTCTTCCTGATTTCTCAGGCCTGCATTTTACTTTGTGAGATCACATTGCAAGTACACTATCTGTACTCAACTTAACATTTCTGTGTGTTAAGTAGGTTGGCAGTTTAGCTCTGGTTAACAGTTAAATCATGTGTGTATCTGTGCTCATACTGACTTGTTAAGAATATGTCATTTGTGATTCTCAGAATATATCCTGTATTCTTTTATTTCATGGTGTTCTACGATGTTCATTGTTTTTTCCTAAGCCATCACATTAAAACAAAACAAAACAAAAGGAACACACAGAATCCTCCTCATTGGTTATTTATCTGCATTGATAGTAGTCTAAGCTTTATTAGATTCTTGGAAATCAAAGTCAAGTAAATGTGAATTTATCATGACCTCATCTATTCATGAAAAGACCTGACCAGAAAAAACTGCAAGAAAAACTCACATTTGTGACTTCTTTTATTCTTGAGCAACATTTTCAAGCTTTTATTTTGAAAAACATGATCTCTCTCTCTCTCTTTCTCTCTCTCTGTCTCTCTCTCTCTCTCCCTTTTTTCTCTTTCTTTCATTTTTTTTAATTAATCCCTAGTTATTATTCACTCACTTTAGATTTAAATGTATTTTTGCCACGTTATCCTTCCTGTGTGAGTCTACAGACACTATTATATTTACTTTAGCTATATAACTATATACACATATATATTATTATCTCAGGTTTAGTAACACCCCTCCTGATATCCAGGCTTAGTATTGCTTATTAGTGTCTACCATGTTACATTTGCATAAATAGACTAAAATATTTTAAGTTGAGGACCATATGGTTTCACTGATATGTGAGAAATAAAACTGAAAGCAACAAATGAACAAGACAAACAAGCAAAAACTCATAGACACAGACAACAGCACAGCGACCACCAGAGGGAAAAGGGGGAAAAAGGAGGCAGGAGAGGATAAAAGGGGTCACACAAGTCGATGAAAGGAGATTTCACTTGGGTGGTAAACACACAATGCAACACACAACCAATGTACCACAGAACTGCACACCTGAATCCCATATAACTCCACCAACCATTGTCATCCCAATAAACTTAATAAAAAACAAAAATGATTCATTTGTCAACATTTTAATGCAGAGAATTTTAGAGAAAATAGTTTCGTGTGCTCTCACAAAAAAAGTGAAATATCTGATAATTCTGTGTTGAAATTCTCAAAGAGTTTTATTAATAAAACTGAAACTTAAAGTTAAAAAAAGAGTTAATTCAGTTGAGAAACACTAATGGATGCTAAAACTAGTTGGTGAAAGTGGAAAAATTATAGAATATTTACATAGTCCCAAGGAACTTCCCCACCATTAGTTATTAATGACAAAGGGAAAATGAGTAACTTATAAAAGAAAAATCTTTTTGATTACCATTTGTTAACTCCACTAATAATGAGATAAAACAAAATCATGTATCACTTGATAGGATGCACTGAACAGAACACAGCGTCACTTCTGTGATAGTCCTGCTGAAAATCCATAACTTGAATGTAATTATGAATAAACATCAGGCAGACCTAATCTGAGGGACAGCCTACAGATTCTAACATATAATTGTTAAAAGTGCCAAGGTTATGAAAATAAATGTCTGTGGAACTATTCCAGATTAGAGGAGGCTAAAGAGACATGACAACTACATGCAATATTATGATCCTGGACTGAATTATTTTGCTATAAAGAACATTATTGGGAAATCGGTATCTTGGATGGGAATCTGTGATTTCATAATAATGTATCATTGCTAATTTCCTTATTGTGATGGTAGTATTACAATTATGTGGGAAGATGTCTTCTTTCTTTCTTTCTTTCTTTCTTTCTTTCTTTCTTTCTTTCTTTCTTTCTTTCTTTCTCTCTCTCTCTCTCTCTCTCTCTCTCTCTCTCTCTCTCTCTCTCTCTCTCTCTCTTTCTTTCTTTCAACACACACTAAAAACTTCAGGGATAATGAAGCATCATGCCATCAACTTAATCTCAAAAAGTTTAGAAAAATATTTCTTGCAGTATTAAAAAGCAATAAGACTTAAACCAAACTAAGATCAGACTAAATTATATTATTTAGTCTAGAGTTCAGTTGCATCAACTATAATTCGAGAGAAAAAAATATGTTGCAAAGCTTAGGAATGAGATGGCTAGGAAACAAAAAAATATGATTAGACATACAGATGGCCAACCAATATATGTTCAAGAAAGACTTATAAAAAAACATTTCAGAAATGAATATTAGATTTTTGGCTTCTGGTTAGAATGTGGAGAGTTGTTAGAACCAAGGTATCCCAGTATAATAATTAGCAAAATTGATAAAGTAATAAGAAGCCAAATATTTCTAAATGACTGGATATTTGTGGATTTAAATTAAAAAAAAATTAATTTGAGAAAGAAATGAGCCCTTCCAAGGTGATCAGAGACCAACAGGAACTTTCCATCCTGGAGACACCTGCTGAGCCTTTTCACAGTGATTAGAGGAGCAGGATTGCCTGGACAGCGTGACTTTGTTTGATTAGGAGAAACCAGCATAGTTATTTATTAACAGTCTCTTGCACTGATGTGATGGTTGGAAATCTGTGAATCTCAAAATGTAGTTCCTTTTCTTCTTGCTCACTGACCATTTTCCAATGCATGTTCACTAAGTACATAACAATGAATTGGCAGCTGTCATCTATACTGGAATGCATAGAGAAATATCTGTTGTTGCAAGGTTCTTATATTTCAAGTTCCTGCTAGATGCTAGATGGAGGGTTTTTTTCCTGCATCTATTCAGATAATTGTGGTTTTACTTCTTTAATCTGTTGCTATGGTGAGCTATATTGGTTGATTTTTGAAACAGCCATGCAATTCTAGGATATATCCCACATATCATGATGTAGTATCCTAGTTATATAATGCAAGATTCAATATGCCAATATTTTGTTCAGGATTTCATCTATTTTCATGAAAGTTACTGGTCCGTAATTTTCAGTTTTTTAATCATGTCTCTGTCTGGTTTTGGTACAGTGAAATGGTGGACTCATACAGTGTATTGGAAAGTATCCTCTGCACTATTTTCTGGAAAAGAGAAAGTGGAATAATTTTTTTCCAAAGTATTTGACAATTTTCACTAGTAAAGCTATATGAGCATAGGCCTTTCTTTGGTGGAAAATTTTAAACTATGGATAAACTTTTGCTGATAGGTTTAGGACTATTTACATGATTTATTCCTTCCTCTTTTTTTTCTTTTCTTTTTTTAATAAAAGTTTATTAAAAACTTTAATAAACTTCAGTGGGGTGACAGTTGCCAGCAAAGTTAGGCGTACAACTCCGCACCACATCATCTATAAATCACATTGTGCGTTCACCACCCAGTATCAGTTCTCCTTCCATCCCCACACATTTGATACCCCCTACACTCATCCACCACCCCCTTCCTCCCCACCCTCCGGCAACCACCAAACTGCTGTCTCTGTCCATGAGCCCCTGTTTCTCATTTGTTTGTCCTGTTCCCTTGTCATCCCTGGTTTATATACCACATATCAGTGAAATCATACGGTTCTCTGCTTTTTCTGTCTGACTTATTTCGCTTAGCGTTATAATCTCAAGATCCATCCATGTTGTCACAAATGGTCCTATTCCACTGTGTATATATACCACAACTTCTTTATCCATTCAACTATCGAAGGACATTTTGGTTGTTTCCATGTCTTGGCCACCGTAAATAAAGCTGTGATGAACATTGGAGCACACTTCTTTTTATGGATAAATGTTTTCAGGAGAAGGATTGCTGGGTCATATGGTAATTCTATTTGTAATTTTTTGAGGAACCTCCACACTGCCTTCCATAACAGCTGCACCAGTCTGCATTCCAACCAACAGTGTATGAGGGTTCCTTTTGTTCCATAGCCTCTCCAACACTTGTTACTATTTGTCTTGCTGATGATAGCCATTCTAACTGGGGTGAGGTGACATCTCATTGTGGTTTTTATTTGCATTTCTCTGATGATTAGTGATGTTGAGAATTTTTTCATATGTCTATTTGCCACTTGTATGTCCTCTTTCGAGAAATGTCTCTTCAGGTCCTCTGACCATTTTTCAATTGGGTTGTTTGTTTTTTTGTTGTTGAGTAGCATGAGTTCCTTGTATATTTTGGATATTAGTCCTTCATCTGAGGCACTGTTTGCAAAAATCTTTCCCATTCAGTTGGTTGCCTCTTTATTTTGTCGATGGTTTCTTTTGCTGTGCAGAAGCTTTTAAGTTTGATATAGTCCCATTCATTAATTTTGGTTTTTACTTCCCTTGCCTTTGGAGTCAAATTCATGAAATACTCTTTGAACCCAAGGTCCTTAAGTTTAGTACCTATGTTTTCTTCTATGCAGTTTATTGTTTCAGGTCTTATGCTTAAGTCTTTGATCCATTTTGAATTAATTTTGGTACATGGTGACGGATAGCAGTCCACTTTCATTCTTTTGCACGTGGCTTTCCAATTCTGCCAGCACCATTTATTGAAGAGGCTGTCTTTTCTCCATTGTATGTTTTTGCTTCTTTGTCAAAAATTATCTGTCCGTATTTATGTGCTTTTATTTCTGGGTTCTCAATTCTATTTCATTGGTCTATGTATCTGTTTTTCTGCCAGTACCTTGCTGTTTTGATTATTGTTGCCCTGTAGTACAAGCTAAAGTCAGGGAGTGTGATACCTCCAGCATTGTTCTTTTTTCTTAAGATTGCTTTGGCTATTCAGGGTCTTTTGTGGTTCCAAACAAATCTGATGATTTTTTGTTCTATTTCTTTAAAAAATGCCATTGGGATTTTGATGGGGATTGCATTAAATCTGTATATTGCTTTGGGTATTATGGCCATTTTAACTATGTTGATTCTTCCAATCCATGAGCATTAAATGTCTTTCCATTTCTTTGTGTCTTCTTCAATTTCTTTTAAAAATGTCTTGTAGTTTTCAGCATATAGGTCTTTCACATCCTTGGTTAAGTTTATTCCTAGGTATTTTATTATTTTTGCTGCAATTGCAAAAGGAATTGCTTTTTTAATTTCTTTTTCTGAGATTTCATTGTCAGTATATAGGAATGCAATGGACTTTTGTACGTTGATTTTGTAGCCGGCAACTTTACTGTAGTTGTTGATTGTTTCTAATAGCTTTTTGGTGGAGTCTTTAGGGTTTTCTGTATATAGCATCATGTCATCTGCAAAGAGTGACAATTTAACTTCTTCATTCCATATTTGATGCCTTTTATTTCTTTCCCTTGCGTGATTGCTCTGGCGAGGACTTCCAACACTATGTTGAAAAGCAGAGGTGATAGGGGACAGCCCTGTCATGTTCCTGAAAACGTAGAACAAAGGGCTTCAGTTTTTCACATTAATTACGAGATTAGCTGAGGGCTTGTCATATATGGCCTTTATTATGTTAAGGTATTTTCCTTCTATACCTATTTTAGTAAGTGTTTTAATCATAAATGGATGTTGTATCTTGTCAAATGCTTTTTCTGCATCAATTGATATAATCATATGAGTTTTCTCCTTTATTTTGTTTATGTGATGTATCACAGTGATGGATTTGCGTATGTTGAACCATCCTTGTGCCCCTGGCATGAACATCACTTGGCCGTGATAAATAATCTTTTTAATGCATGGTTGCATTCGATTTGCTAGAATTTTGTTTAGGATTTTTGCATATGTATTCATCAGAGATATTGGTCTGTAGTTTTCTTTTTTGTGTTGTCCTTACCAGGTTTTGGTATCAGGGTGATGTTGGCCTCATAAAATGAGTTAGGAAGTACTATCTCTTCTCCAGTTTTTTGGAAGAGTTTGAGCAGGATTGGTATTAGAGCCTCTTTGAAGGTTTGGTAGAATTCACTAGTGAAGCCATCTGGTCCCGGACTTTTGCTTTTGGGAAGGTTTTAGATGACTGATTCAATTTCATTACTGGTGATCGGTCTGTTTAGATTTTCCAGTTTGTCATGGTTCAGCCTAAGAAGGCTATATGTTTCTAAGAACTTGTCCATTTCTTCTAGGTTATTGAATTTGGTGGCATATAGTTCTTCATAGTATTCTTGGATGATACTTTGTATTTCTGTGGCATCTGTTATATCTTCCCTTTTTTCATTTCTGATTTTGTTTATTAGTGTTTTCTCTCTTTTTATCTTAGTGAGTCTAGACAAGGGTTTGTCAATTTTGTTAATCTTTTCAAAGAACCAGCTCTTTGTCACATTAATTTTTTCTAATGTCTTTTTGTTCTCTATTTCATTTAGTTCTGCTCTGATTTTTATTCTTTCCTTTCTTCTGCTCATCTTGGGTTTCATTGTTCTTTTTCTAGTCTTTAAGGTGTAATGTGAGGTTATTTATTTGGGATTTTTCTTGTTTCTTGAGATAGGCCTGTAATGATATAAATTTCCCTCTTAAAACTGCTTTCGCTGCATCCCAAAATTTTGGGTAGGATGTATTTTCATTCTGATTTGTTTCTATGTATCTTTTGATCTCTCCTCTAATTTCTTCTTTGACCCAGTCATTCTTTAAGAGTATGTTGTTTAATCGCCAAGTATTTGTAGTATTTCCTGTTTTCTTTTTTGTAGTTGATATCCAATTTCACAGCCTTATGATCAGAGAATATGCTTGGTATGATTTCAGTCTTCTTAAATTTGCTGAGGCTAGTTTTATGTCCCAATATATGGTCTATCCTTGAGAATGTTCCATGTACACTAGAAAAAAATGTATAGGCTGATGTTTTAGGATGAAGTGCTCTATAAATGTCAATTATGCCCATTTCATCTAATGTGTGATTTAGGGCTGCTATTTTCCTTATTTATTTTCTGTTTGGATGATCTATCCATAGCTGTCAATGATGTATTTAGGTCCCCTAGTATAATTGTGTTTTGGTCAATTTCTCCCTTTAGTTCTGTTAGTAGTTGCTTGGTATATTTTGGTGCTGCCTGATTGGGGGCATAAATATTGATGACTGTTATGTCTTCTTGTTGTATAGTCCCCTTTACCATTAAGAAATGTTCATCTTTGTCTCTTATTACCTTTTTCACCCTGAAGTCTGTTTCATCTGATATCATTATGGCTACACCTGATTTTCTCTGGATAGCATTTGCTTGGAGTGTTAATTTCCACCCTTTCACTTTGAGTCTGTGCTTGTCCTTGTACCTGAGATGTGTCTCTTGGAGACAGCATATGGTTGGTTTTAGTTTTTTTGATACAATCTGCTACTCTGTGCCTTTTTATTGGTGAGTTCAGTCCATTTACATTTAGGGTGATTATTGATATGTGAGGATTTCCTATCATTCTATCTTTAGTTTTCTGGTAAGGCTGTGTCTCCATTGTTTCTTTGCCTTTTTGTTGTTGTCTGTTATTTCTGTTTAGTGGTATTCTATGATTTTCCCCTCTGTTTCTTCTTTTATTACAGTATATATTTCAGTTCTGAATTTTTTTGAGTGGTTACCATTAAATTTATGTAAAAGAAAGTTTGATACATATAGTATTCCATTTTCTTCAGCATGCTTACTTTTTCCATTCCCGTGTTCCAATTCAGGCTTTTACTCATCTCCCTTTTTATGTTTTGGTTGCCACAAATTGTCCCTGTTGATGGTGCTCGAATAGCCTCCTTTAATATTTCTTGTAGTGCAGGTCGTGTATTAGAAAATTCCCTCAGCTTCTGGATGTCTGGAAAGATATTTATTCCTCCTTCATTTCTAAAGGATATCTTTGCTGGGTATATTATTCTTGGCTCATAATTTCTCTCTTTCAATAGTTTGAATATTTGGTTCCACTCCCTCCTGGCTTGTAGAGTTTCTGCTAAAAAATCTGATGATAATCAATGGGCTTTCCTTTGTAGGTTACCATCTTCTTTTCCCTGGCTGCCTTGACGATTCCTTCTTTGTCATTGATTTTTGACATCTTCAATAAAATGTGCTTTGGAGAAGGCCTGTTTGGTTAAGGTAATTAGGTGTTCTATTTGCTTCTTGTATTCGAGGATCCAGTTCTTTCCACAAGTTTGAGAAGTTCTCATGGACTATTTGTTTGAATATACATTCTGTTCCCTTCTCCCTTTCTTCTCTTTCTGGTATGCCCATCATTCTTATATTGCTTTTTCTGATAGAGTCAGAAAGTTCTTGTAGAGTTCTTTAATTTCTTTTAAGTCTCAAGTCTCTTTCTTCTTCCATCCGTGTCATTTCCAGGTTTCTATCTTCAATGTCACTGATTCTTTCCTCCATCTGGTCAACTCTACTACCTAACCTGGCTATTTCATTCTTAATTTCTCCTATTGAGTTCTTAATCTCCAGAAATTCTATTTGGTTCTTTTTTAAAATTTCAATCTCTTTGGTAAAATTTTCTTTGATTATATTTCTGCATTCATTAAACTGCCTTTGTGTGTTTTCTTGCATCTCATTGAGTTTTTTCAGAACTGCAATCTTGAATTCTCTGTCATTTAAGTCACATATTTCCATATCTTTAAGTTCATTTTTTGGAGACTTTTCATTTTCTTTCTGAGTTGTCTTGTTGCCTTGGTTATCCATGGCAATTAATGATTTGTTATTTCTCTTCCTAGACATCTACAGGAGTGGGTTCTGCAACAGGTTGATAGGAAGAGGTCTTCCTTTTGTTTTCCAGTAGGGGTTGGTAGAATATTTTATTTTCTCTCCAACTGCAGCCTTTTTTTCTCTCTCACAGTGCAGTGTTATGTTTTCTCTGTACTATTCCAGCTTCTCACACAATGGGGGAGATACCCTGGAAGGCGGGCTTCTCCTCCGTTAACAATCCTCCTGGGTCATAAGGTGTCGTGTCTGTGTGGGGATGCAGAGAGCTTTTGAAGTTCCAAAGCTCTTCCTGCACCAGATTCAGGGCCTGTGTGTTTCAGCAGTTCTGTTTACTCCTGCAGGGATCCACCCAGATAGGTGGCAACAGAGGCGGGGTGGGTTGTGAGAAGTGTCCCAGAGCAATGGCGGCGACCACCACCGCAGCCGGTGGTCACCACAGCTCTCTCCCCTTTGCTGGAATGAGTTGGGCTGCGAATCTGTGTCTGTGGACCACAGTTCTCAGATCTGCAAATATTCTGTTTTTTGATCTGACATTGCTGCTGTTCCACTTCTAGAACTATGAGGTAGTGGAGGGGCGAGCTCTAGGAAAGTAGGGAGGGGGCGGCTAGTCTCAGTGCCTAAGGCTTCCAATCTCTGCTTGGCAGTGAGGGCTTAAACCACCGTTTTCATCCTTCTTCCCTCAGTCTTGCTCCGAGGTTTTTGCCGTGAGCGTTGGGTTCAGCCATGTTATATGCAGTCCTCTCAGCCCTGTGTGCCATAAACGGAGCCCTAGCAGTCCGAGTTCTTTCCTCTCCCACAGCTGCAGCAGTTCTGGGATGCAGCGAGATCGGAGCACTGAGCTAGGTCTGCGTCCTGCGCCCATGTGGCTCTGTCTCCGCACTTCTCCCTTCCCTCCTCCCTGCGGGCATGATTCGCCCACCTTTAGGTGAATTCAGTAGTGAGACTCTTCATCTTTCCTCTCTGCTGTGCAGGGAGTCCTTTGTGGAGTTATAGTTGTTCAATTTGTTGTAAATTCCAGGGACAATTTCCAGAGGCTCACCTCACACCACCATTTTGATGATGTCTCTCTTTTTCCTTCATTTTTGAGACTATCATACCAGCCTTTTGGTATTATTGGTAGTGGTGGTGTTGCTTTCTAGCAATCATAATAATTTCTTTCCTTTAAAAATTTTTAGTGACTCCCGCAATGATAAATGAGTATGTTTCCACTTAATGATAACAACCTGCATGTCATGTTTCAGAAACCCTGTCACAGGCTTGCTTTGTTTTTCTCCATTAGTGTTCTATTTGCTTTTGAACAGGTAAGAGTATTAACCAAGGTTGATGATGTGATTCTAACCTCCTGAGGATGGTGATGAGATCATGTAGTCTGTACTTCCATCTATCTGTTCCTAGGTTCAGTAGTTCAACAATTTATTTACTTTTACTGAACTTGATATTTGAATTTCAAAATAAGGAATTTTTCTTGGTCAATTTCAAGAGTTATTATCACTGAAATAAAAATGATGAGGGTAACAATGAAATTATTGGATGAGTTTTACTCCAATAACCCTCAAATGCATAAAATTCCCATACATTTCAAACAGCAAATAACCCACACTTTTATTTTCTCTTCAGAATCCACAATTCACTGAAACACTTAAAAGATAATTCAGATGGCCTTGTAGCCAATTCTTTTAATCATGTCCAATGTTTTTCCCTCTGAAATTTAAAAAATCAATTTTATAACTTATTTTCATCATTATTTTATGCACTCTAATCTGCAGAAATCCTACAGCTTTTCAAAAATAAGCAGAGTAAAGAATTTCATCTAAGGAAGTTGCACGCCAGTTTTATAACTATGCAGAGATGACCTAAGTTTTTAAATCCTGACCTTCATATTAATTTCAGAGAATTAAACTGATGTGTAAGACTCAAACTAAATGAGAAGTTTCTTAAAATTCAGCAAAAGCATTTTTTTTTTTTTGAGATGGAATCAAAGGAAAGAGAAAAGGAAGTATCTATGTTCATTTATTGGAAATGTTATTTTCAGGTTATGCAGTTAACATGCTACAAATAAGAAAAATTAAACTTCTGGAATCTCATCATAAAGATAAGCTTTTAAGTCTTATCTTATGTATGCAAAGTTAGGACCATCTTTACTATTTTTATATGCTATCATTTTTACTTAACATTAAATAGAGCATAAACTTTTTCATGCTATTATTTATATCAGATAATATTTCAAAATATATAGTCTTTAAAGATAATCATTTATAAAATATGTTATTATTTCTATTACATTGTTTTTAAAAATGTAATTTTTAATGTCTGCATAATGCTTCATGATGTGGTTTTGCCATATTTCATTATGTCATTCCTCGAATGGACATTGACATGATTCCTTCCTTCCTTCCTTCCTTCCTTCCTTCTTTCCTTCCTTCCTTCCTTCCTTCCTTCCTTCCTTCCTTCCTTCCTTTCTTCCTTCCTTCCCTCCTTTCTTTCCTTCCTACCTTCTTTCCTTCCATTTTTTTCTTTCTTGTTAATTATATTCCCATAATATCTTTTACATAAGTGTTTGACTACATCTCAAATTCCATCATTCTAGAAGTGGGCTTCAGCAATCAAAATGTTAATCTTTCTAGGGTAGTTGATACACATTGACAAATAGCTCTCCAGAAATTCCTTGCTAGCAGAAACGTATTAGTGTGCTCATGTTATAACAGCTTCTGGTTATAACCAGTATTTCATTTAATTCTTTATCATTGACAACTTGATAAAGTATCCTCTTAGATATTTTTCACAGGGTAATTTGCATTTCTTTGATTACTAATGAGGTTTTAATTTTTTTCATATTTCTATATATTCAAATTTCTATTTATGTGAATTTTTATGCTTTTAGTTCATTTGTCTGTGAGACTTAATATACCTCTAATTCAAAGCTCCATTAAAGTGCTAAGGAAATTATAGTGAAAAACATTTTAATCATGTGTCATGATTTCTCATTCTGACTTTAGCTTTTTATTCCTCATTACTAAGAATGATATTTGATGATATAGCCCTTTTAACACCTAGGAGTTTTGATACCCCCTAATCGAGAAGAAATCAGCCATTTTAGTGCTAGTACAAGAAGTACAAGTGGCTAGGCTTACTGATTGCAGAAACGTTAAACAGTATAGATAAAGATACACAGTTGGGTTAGAGTGGAGTTAAGGCTAATACCCAAGTTTTCTAAATCTTCTTTGTTCATATGTTGCTAGTAAATTGTAAGAAACTTAAGCAGATCCTACAGTTCATGAAAGAAAACAATGATGCCAAGTATAGCAGGTCAAGCAAGTACTACTTTAGAACAGAGATGAACTCATCAATTCCAAATGTGTGTCTTGTCTTTTTATACTAGGAAAAGATAATCATTAGTTTTCTTTTTTTTTCTTTTAGTCAAACTGTTTTAAATAGAGTGCTTTGGATATAAAGACTATTACTGTGTTTCCCCCAAAATAAGACTTAACTGGAAAATAAGCCCTAGCATGGTTTTTCAGGATGACATCCCCTGAACATAAGTCTTAATACATCTTTTGGAGCAAAAATTAATATAAGGCCCGGTCTTATTTTCGGGGAAACATGGTAGGAACGCTCCATAAAGTGCTAGTTTGGAGGGTTTTATTGAGCTCTGAGTGTATATCTGTTATATTAATTATGAATTGTTATGTAAAAAATTTCCCCAGGACTTAGCAACTTGAAACAAAAAGTATTACTATCTCACAGTTTCTATGGGTCAGGAATCTGAAGGTATGCTGGTTGATTCAAGGTCTCCCGTGAGGTTCCAGTCAGCACTGGACTAAGCCTAGAGTCATTTCAAAGTTCAGTTGAGTGAACATCTTCTTCCAAAGTCACTCACATAGACCTCTTGGCATATAGGCTTCATGAAATGGCAGCTGGCCTCCTTCAGGATGAGCTATCCAAGAGAGACAAAGAAGGAAGATACAAGATAGAAGCTGCAGTCTTTCTGTGATCTCACTATAAAAATTCCCGTCTGGTACGCTGTATTCTGTTAATTGGTAGCTACTCATTCTTTCCAGCCAGACTCCAGGGCATGAAGAGATGTGAATTATTGTGGGGGGGTCACTTGAATGGTTGTTTGCCTTTATCTTATTACACTCCACAGATGGATTCACACACACACAAACACAGACACACACACACGTGTGAAATACATATAAATAATTATCTAAAAATCACATGATTTACACTTGATAAGCATGTCATAAAATTTGATAAACTGTTTTGATGTTAAATAGTTTGCTTAGATTTGGGCCATTCAGATGTCATCACTCTTCACCAAATTGCACCTGGCTTTGCTAAATGGAGCACATATTTTTAGATACATGTTAACTTTTCAGAACAAACACAGCCTAGAGAAAATTCCAGATCTCTTACAGTCCAGACTGATTTCCTCTTTTCCTGTCATATTAGAGAGTGCTAGACTAATATGCTTTGGTATTTGTCATAAATTGTCCTGTAGAAAATCATGAGCTATAATGTGGTATTTATTTTCTCTGAAAATAATAGCTACTTAGGCAAATTTGAGATGTATGTCTTTTTTCTAGAGTCTCCATTAAAAACAAGGGTCAAAAGATCTGGCTTGGTGGTTGGGGCAGGAGGCAGATAAGAGAGAGCTGTTGAACATACCTCAGCATCAGTGATACTTACGTGCTTCTGGGAGATAGTGGGACTGCTCATAGGAAAACAGAGAAACAAGGTAAATCGTGATGCCTTTGGGAAATGGCTCGTGGTTTCCATATCTAGTTTCACTGGGACTTGAGAGGCAGAATGCCAGAACTTCAAAGAAGTCCCTTGGGAATCAAGGCAGTTTGAGAAACTCCAAATGGGAACTACACCGGGCCTTCAAATTGAGCATTGGGATAACATGTAATAGAATGGATAATGGTCCATCAAAGATGTCCATGCCCTAATTCCTGGAACCTGTGAATATGTTACTTTACACGACACAAGACTTAGCAAATCTAATGAAAGTTACAGACCCTAAAATAAGGAGATTATGTTGGATGATTCAAGTGAGTCCAATCTAATCACATAAATCCCTAAAAGCATAGATTTTCTCTTGTGGAGGCAGGAGAGATATGACAGAAAGGAAAATCAGAGAGATTCCAAACATGAGGAGGATTCAGTGTGCTATTGCTGGTTCTGAAATGTGGGGGTCCACATTAAGGACCAGAAAGGCGTCTAGCTGCTGAGGGTGCCTCCCAGCTGACAGCCAGCAAGAAAATAGGGCCTCAGCCTTACAACTGAAAGACTGCCAACAACCTTGGTGAGCTTGGAAGTAAGTTCTTCCTGAGCGTCCCCAGTAAGGATCACAGCCCTAGTGATACCTTGGTTTTAATCTGCTGAGGCCTGTGCTGCACTTCTAACCTGTAGAACTAGTAGATAATAAATGGATGTTGTTTTAAGCTGCTAAATTTGTATAATCTGTTATGGCAACAGTATTAAACTAATGCAGAGTGTGCGATACAAATCTTTTAAAGAGCAGATGCAGGAGTAAATCAAGGCAGCTGACTGAAGGTGGTAGGTGGAATTCCTCTTAGGGTACCAGTATTTGAGGGGTGTAGGAAGGTCAAGGTGTCTACAAGGTTCTATCTAAAGATTTCAAGGCACACAGAAAAGAGCTTGAGGGATATCCATAGAAGGAACTAAGTCATTCACTGTGCAGTGCAAGGCCAATTTTCTGAAATGAGAGCCTGTTCAGTGAAGCCTAGTTTACACTGGCCCCTTGCCTTCTCATTCGTTTGGGAGAGTTTCAGCCCACCCCAGCCTTCGGGTCCCTACAAGGATATCAGAACAGCTGGGAAGGGGTGGGACCAAGAAAGGGCTGACATTTAGGTAATAAAAGAGTGTAGGCATAGAAGACAATAAATGGAACAAGAATAAACTTCATCAATTAACACACAGAAAAGCAGGGTAACAGCATGAAACAGACTCATCCCAGGGTTATAAATCATGAGACAGACAGACAGAAAACCTTCAATGAAATAAAGTAAAAACAAAAAAGCTCTACCCTCTATTAAAGCAGCAAGTGCTTCAAATTAGAGATATAACAAACATATTTCTTAGCAAGTTGAGAATTATTCTCTATTAATGTGCCTTGTGTTTAATGGTATGTCAGTGAAGATGTTCTGCTCATAGCTTTAGATTAGGATGGAATTTGTGTCTGCTATGTGTCATGGGATCTTGGGAGTTTCTATTGTAGTGGTCCTACAGTGTGTAGGATGGTGAAGACAAATGACTCAACAGTGCTTCTATTTGAATTGCTTCTCTTGAAGACTTGCTTCGTTTTTATCTCATAGACATTGTGAATCTTGTAACAAACATGTTGCCTCTATGGCCCACTAAGAAACTCAGAGCCAACATATCAACCTAACAATGAGGTTTGCATTTCTTCTCCCTGGTGTTACCTTGTCTTTATATCACCATTTTGATCTCAAGCTGATTGTTTCATCTATTTATTTCTATTCTGTTGAATTTTGTGCATTTGACCACCGATTGAAGATGCCTTTTCAGAAGGAGACTAAGAAGGAAAGAGTGAAGGAGAAATAGAAAAGAATGAAAAAAATACATAAGTATTTATTTTCCTGAACAGATGACTGGGCACAGCCTTAAATCTGTATACATGCCTGCTTCTTTAGATATAACAGAAAAAGTTTGAGTGAATTCCCGGATGCACAGCCTTTTGTAAATGTTAAGCGTCATTGACTGGTTTGGAAATTTCAGCTATGGCATTTCTGCTCCTTTAGGTGACTGGATTCTTGTTTGTTTATCTGCTGAAAGTCTTGCTTGACAAAGCAACTGCCCATATTGGCTTTCTTCCCACATTCTTCTGTGTTTTGAGAGTACTCTAAGCTCTGTAACAAATCAGGCACATCAGGTCCTCCGCAAATACTAATGGGTTGACGTGAAACCCTTCTATCATTTTTTAAAATTTGTTAAATATATTTTACATATAACATTGTATAAATTTAAGGTGTAAACCATGTTAATTTGATACCTGTATATGTGTATTGTCATTGTAGTGATAATTAGCACCTTTATCATGTTACATAACTACACTTTCTTTTCAGTGGTTGAATGTTCTAGTCTCTTAGCAAGTTTGATGATTATAGTACAATATTGTTGTCTATATTCATTATACTGTGCATTAAATCTCTGGACTTATTTACTTATTTTTTTCACATTACAAGTTTGTACTTTCTATCTTTTTGAAATAACAAAATTAACAGATGGTAACACTAGTGAAAATAGATAGCAATAGCTTCCTTTTTATGATATTTTGTAGCCTATGACATACTTTCAAATACATTATTTTGCTTCATTCAACCATGCTTAGAATGAAACGTATTTAACAGTTTATAAATCTTGATCAAAGGCAATGAAATTTTTAGCCAAATGTATTACATCTTACAAACCCCAAATTCCATTTTTTTCTCATTTTCCTTGCCTTTTACATCTTTCTCCCTTTTTACTTTTTTCATTCACTCATTAGTTTACTTACTCATTTATTTCTTCTTTCAATTTTCTGATAACCAAGGATACTTTGCTTTAAAAACATAAGAGGCCATGCTCGTCTCTTTCACGTCCTGTTTTATGAAATGGTATGAGGGTTGGTGCAGAAGTCTATTCTCTGTTCTTCCTTCTTTGTTGTGGAAGCATGGCCTGGGCTTCTGTCCTGTCACAGGCCAAAGGATTGAATCTAAGAAGGGCCTAGTTGGACACAGGGGCTTTAAGAGCAAATGCATTCTTCTTTTTGCTTTTTATCTCAGTCATCTCCCTCTCATAGTGCTGATTTGCTTCACAGAGGCCTTTACTCAAAATACAAGGATGAGATAGAATTCTCAGTTAATTTGGGAGGGAAAAGCAGAGAGAAAGAAGGACATTTCAAGTAGACCTCCTATTGAACTCTCGCAACACTTACTAGAAAACTCTAATTTTAGAAGCGCTCTTTTCCAGGTACTTTTAAGGCACTTGTCTAGGGCAATTGTCTAGGTAGAATAATATTTTCAGATACTAATTGATGTCCCTTCCCTATAGGTCCTTGTGTCTTGTGACTATTCTCTGTAACCAGGAAACTATAGCCTTCCATAATTATGTTTCAGGGAATAAATTACACAGTGGAATGCAAAGAACATAAAAAGGTTTAAATATGGATTAAAAAACAGACAAACCTGAGTTCATGATGTAAGACAAAAGACAGAAAAGAATATATGATTGGTACCCACAGCAGGGGAACTTTCCCTCACTAGGGGAAAAACAGAAATTAAAACTAGAGCGTTAGCTAGACAATCTTGGCTCCCCAAATGGAAACTGTATGGAATTTTTGGCTTGCATTGAATGTAAGGTTGGACAAAAGAGACAGGAAATACACAAAACAAAAATCTTACTGGATTTAGGATGATCTGCAAGAAATCTACTTGTGTCATGTTTCCTAAATAAAGTCAGAGAGGTGGTAAGACTTGTAGAGGTTTTTCATACACGAAATGGCATAAATACTTGAGTAAACATACAGGGTGTCTAGGCATACAAACCTGAGGAAACTATATAGAATTAATTCATGCCCTGCTGGTTTATGGAACAACCAAGTATTTTCAGTATGCCGGAGAGAGTTCCAGCATCCCTGAGACAGAAGTAGACTGGGAAAGATCTTGGGGTGGAATAGGGAGGATGCAACTGACCTGATAGACCAATGACCAAATCAGCCAGTGCTAGTTGAGTGATGACTGAGAAACAGATTTCAATCCCATTCCTATCTTCTAAGTGAAAAATCAGCCCTTCTCCCCTCAATTTGGATGTAACTTCAGGGAAGGGATAGAACTCTCAGATTTGAATGAGATAACCCAGAATTGACTAGATAAAGTTTCTACCACAGAGTGGAATATGAATATTTAAGAAAATAATAATAGTACATTTCTTGTATCCTGAGTTTGTGGATTCAATGTCAAAAGCATCTCATGTGCTAAGAAAAAAAACATTTAAAGCTGTGGCAACAGACTTCTCACTGAAGATGGCTGAATGAGTGCATGAGTTTATTTCTCCACTCTCCTAAAGGAAAAAAGAACATATACCTATTGCAGCTGCAGAGTCTGACCATGTGGTCTCCACACTCATGTAATTGTCATGGTCCCCTCCCTCATGAACTTCAGAGTTCAGTGAGATGTTCAGAGCTCACAGAGGGAAAAGCCGCACTGTTGAGTCAACACTTGTTATCTTGGTACATTGGTAACTTGGTACTTGGTACAAGTTTTGAGGTGTAAGGGAAAGTGACATCTAGGAAGTTATCACCTAATCTGGAAAATGAATAAGACTTATCTAAGAGTGGAAGTGTTGGGAGTGAGAGGGTGTCCCTGGTGGAAAGTATAGTTTATGCAAAGACCTTGTAGGAGTGCGTAATTCAGTCTGACTGGAGATCAGATTGCAAGACAGTAGGAGAATAGTCAAGAGATTGGCTGGGAAAGTAATCAGTAGCAAAATAAGAAAGCCCTTGTATTCCATACTAAGGAGATGCATTTTATCTTGAGGGCAGTGAGGAACCACTTAAGCATTTTAAGCAGGGGAATGTCCCAGTCTATAAAAGGGGGCAATGGACAAAAAGATCTAGCATAGGACTCAGAGAGACAATGTAGGGAACATGGCAGTAATCAGGGAAACCATGTTGATAGCTGAATTAGGAAACTAACAATAGGAATGAATATATACCACGGATGCCAAAAAAATGTATACAAGTGGATGCTTTGGTCAGTGTTGCTCAAGCAGTAGTAAGCCGTAATCAGAAGTGTCTGGAGGCTGATGGCAATCGCTTTGAGCACCTACTGTAACTGACTTGTATTCATCTTTTGTTATCAGTATAAATCGAGTATTACAATTTTAATACAGTTTTCCTTTCTTAAAATGTGTATACAGCTTTTGGAACCCTCTGTATATATATTTCTACTTTAGTCATTCATATATATATTATAAACAGCTAAAGATTCTTCCAGATTTTTACCATATTATATGTATTAGAGTGGGTCCTAGGATCTAAATATTGTCATAAATATTCCCGGAAACAGATAATACTGAAAATCCGCATACTTGGAGAAACAGTAAGTGCAGTTTACTTATCCTATTCTGGTGTCCTTAGAAAGAGAAGAGAAATTGGAGAGGGGTGAGCCTCTTGGGATGTGAGGGAGTTTTTTGTTGCTCAGCAACATGACTCAGAAGCGGAACAAGCTCTCCAAAGTGCACCTGTGACCTAACTGTGAGCATGACACAGGGACTCAGGGGAGAGAAAAGGAAGCAGAAAATTAAGTATCTGGTCAAATATTTAATAAAATGTAATCTTCAAAAGGAAGATATAAAATGCATCCAGGATCTCAAGGTATGAAAACAGAGAAATCAAAATTACCCAAATCATACGGTAGGGTTGATGTTTCTCCTAGTTAGTGAAAGGATGTGTAGTGAGTGAACGATGTGTGTTTCTTCCTGATTGAGGGGCACTCCTTCTAAAGAGTTCAGGGAAATGACCAGGCTGTGAATTATTGGGCATGTGTTGGCACTGGAGTTCTCTCAGCTACTTAAAACCACACTGAGTAGGTGAGATGTGAATCATGCAACTATATCGTTGCCAATCAGAACAACTCATGCAACAGGCGCAGTGGCAGACAGAGGTTGTTTCTAAGTTAATGATCTTACATGGGATGGGATGCTCCATCTACAATATGGGGACATGCTCCATTCGTCATGTACAGTGAAGCCTCAACCAGTATGGCGAGGAAGTGGGGCAAGTCAAAAGTGGGGCAAATTTGTATTTGTGGTCAGCTGTGGTTAACATGGAAAACACTTTGTTGCTGCAAAACTGGTATTCAAGGTCCTTGTGAAATCCATTAAATCTCTCTCCCCCTTTTGAAGCCTATGCATTTAACACAGAGCACTATACTGCAGAAGCTTGGGGGACTGGATTGAATGCATTCTCATCCCTAGATTTATGCTGAAAACCGCTTTGTTAATGAATCTTTTAATATAGTCTGTTTTTATCACTTTCTCTTGCCCCTCTTCCCCAGGCTTGTAAGAAATAGAATACTGGAAATACGGCTAAAAGTTGAAGGATCAGCAGTTTAGATTCAGTTAATTGAGACTTTACTTTCTCAAAGTACTGAGAAAGTATTGAGATGCTTGCAATTTTCAGCTCTGGCTTTTAGGGTTGCTTTAACAAAATTTTATTTTATTATTTTAAGACTCTCTGGTTTGTAGTTATTGTAAAATCTTCATAAGTTTTAGGCTAATAACTTGGCTATATTTTCCTACATTCACCAACCAGATTTCGCAAAGGTGACTAAATGAGAGTTAAAAACAGCATGTTTGTCCATATGATTACACTTTATTAAAATACCTAAGCACAAACATCAAGAGGCTATACTTAAATTGTGTAAACCGAGAGCAAGATTTAGAGTACTATAATCAATGACTTACTCACTAAATGTCAACTTTTAAAAATGTTATTTGATCTACCCCCTTTTCTCTTCAGGTGTGAGAAGAAACAACACATCCTAATGTATTTCCTGGTAGTGAAAGTAAGGTGCAGGAAGGAGATATTTAAGTCAAATATAAAACATCTTCATGTGTCTTTTTGGCTTCTAAACTACTAATAATTCAATTATTATATATTATTTCAACTTGTTTCCCCATTGCATATTTAATATTTAACAGAGGGTATAACTGAAATGCTCATCCAGAAATGTCACACTCAGATAGTGCTTTATTTGTTCTAATCATTTTAAACACTTCCTACCTGACAATATCTGCCCTGAGTTCTATTTTCATAAGACCAGTTCTCTGCTTGTTATAACTAATTAAAAACCAAAACTCAAACAAACCTGGAGACATCTAAGCTAGACTATTAATAGAGGATGATGTACTAAGGTTTTACCAGGGACTGCAATGATTCATTTTAGCAACAGACTTTTTGGGCAACTCAAAAGTAGTGAACTTGAACAAAGGAATCAAAAGCTAGGTTAAGGCAGAGAGAGAAGTTTGAGAGCAGGGGACTCCTGCAGTGTCCATTATTCCACTTCTTTGTATGTCTCTTTGTTGACTCTTCCAAACTACATGAGGAAACTGGTAGAAAAAATATATATATATATAACCCCAAAGCAAATCTCTTTGCATATGATTATAATATCATCTTTACAGTTAATGAGGATAAGATAAAAAGTGGGCTTTCTGATTTGAAGTCTCAAAATCTCTTTGTTTTGGAGTCACAAGTAAAAGCAGACTTTGGTGGGTAGAAGTGGCTTCAATGAGACCAAAGTAAAGGAGTTCAGCACAGTTTACTGAAGCTGGAGAACTTGGCTCCAGAAATGCCTCCCCCAAGCGAAAAATAGAGGGCAGAGTTCTATAAAAAGGAAGAAGAGTAAAGAGGCTTTTTGGAGGTTTCCCAAGTAAGAACCATCCATAGCCAGCTCATGTCATCCCTTTGGGATTTCAACACTGCCACTGAGGAGAAGTGATTATCTCACCGTGAGATAATAACATTTCTGGCATCATGCTTCCATGTGATACCTGAGGAATTAGGCACAGGAGCAGAAGTCCCTGAGAGAGAGTTTCCAAGGGAAGTGGTTAGAGCAGTAGGGGAAGTGCTGAGAAGGGGCTTACGGAACAGCTGGCTGGCTCTGCCCTTCCTCTTTGATTGATTAACTCCCTTTTATCCTTCAGGTCTCCATGCCCTCCAAGATGTCATTCCTTACTGTCAGCGCTATGATGGGTGCTCAGTCTAGATGTTCTTATGGCATCCTGGGCTTACTTCTACTCTCATACCTTTTACCCTACATGTCATTTAGTTTGTCTCCACCAACGGATTACATGCTCCTTGATGATGCAGAGCACACATTTTACCATTTATTTTCAGCAAAGACTACAATGCCTGCCACAAGCTTAATAAATGCTTGTTAACGGAACAAATCACTCAAGCCAAATGAGGTCATTCTAACCCACTGATGGCATACAGACTTCGTATTACATGCCCGCACTGGTTGGCAGTGGCTGACCAAGGGGATGGCCTCAGAAGGATTTTGAGGCTTCAACTGACCTCAGTGGTAAAGGGAACCTGTACCAAATAGTGATGAGTTAGACGTTGTTCCTGCTCTAAAACCTGTCTTTGATTTTGTTTTTACCTCCCCGAGTGATGTCTTGAAGAAACATTAGCCTTAAATCCCCTGATGTAATTGTTTACAGTGAACATAAAGCCTAATTGGAAGTGACATTTTAAAAAACTGAGAAATAAAACAACAAAAAGCAACAACAATGACAACAACCGAAAACACTTAAATTCAAAGAGGACAGGGAGACCTTTATTTAGCATGGTGGCAGCCCGGTTTGCAAGATAATTCTCTCATCTTCCAACTAAAGACTATGAAGTCATACACACACACACACACACACACACACACACACACCACAAAGATGACAGCAATATTAAAACTGCAGAGAAAACCACAGGCCCAACTTATAGGGATTTGGAGACTACAGCTTTGATTGGTTTGACAAAGTAAGCAAATCAGAAACAAACAAACAAAACACAGAGCTGAAAGACAGCATGGAGGGGTTTGGCTCAAGTCCAGTCTTTGACCCCTGACAGGAATTTAGGCCACTGACTTCTGAACTGGCCAGAGTTTTGCCCTGCTCTCCCCTCTTATCCTGCCCACACAAGCTCTTCTTTTTTATGCCTTTTTGGAGACTTTATGTTTAACTAGGTAGCAGGTAGAGAGGAAAAGATGTGATGACCATCAGTCCCCGGTTTGCAGTCAGGGAGACAGGAAGTATCTGGGAAGCAGGGCATGTGGGGATGTAATATTTTCTACATGTACAAAAAAAAAGTACCCTATTCTGCATCTGGCTTGCTCTCAGAGTGGCAAGCTTGACAGATCAGGAGATGGCATGCCACGCTCATATGGACATATGTGGAGACATTGTTTATAAACCCTGTTTCCTTTTCATCCTCAGCACAGAGCTAGATTCCGTTGTTAACCTCCGATAGTTAGGTGCAGCATGTGACTACATTCTGGTCAATGGAAAGTGGGGAAAGTAATGAGGTAAGCCACCTGAAGATCTAACCACAAAACCTTCTGCGTAATATCCTGTCCTTTCCCTCTTCCTTGTTGGCTGCCCAAAATACAGAAGATCCATTGAAGGATTCAAAGACCTTAGGAAAATGAAGAAGGAGATGGAAGAAGCCTGGGGCACCTTTGGACTGTGCAGCAGAGACCTTTTTCGGAACTTCACTGGAACCTTTCTTGTGTTAAGTCAGTGCAGTTTGGGGATTCATTACAGCAGTTAGTCTACTGTGATTAGTACACCATACTAGATCATTTCTGTTAGCCACCAGCCATTAGGCAGAGATTAGGAGATATTAAAGATCTCTTTATGGATCTTCTATATTGAGAAGTATTAAACCTGGGGTTGGTTATCTATTGTTTGATCTAGCTCACCTACTATGTATTACCTCAAATATTAGGGGCTTAAACAACAATCATATTTATTATATCGTGATCTTATGTGCAAGGAATGCAGGCCATTGTTGATTAAGTGATTCTTCACGTATAGGAGTCACTCAATGCTATTTAGCTGGTAACCAGTTTGGGCTGGAGTCAAAGACAGCTCAGCTCTTATCTGTGGCATCTAGGAAGGGATGACTGGAAGGCTGGGCTCAGGTGACACAGAATTGCAGCTTGTGCAAGATCAGTTGAGTTTCCTTCCTCCCTCTACACCCACCTCCCCAAACAACCTCCGAAATACTATAGTCTGGCTCAATACATATTCTGTTCCTTTATTATTCACTTGTAGACTATAAAACTCTAAGACTCATATGCTTCTGATAACATGAAGATCTGGTCTTTTGTGTTGTGACACACTATTCTCATGAACCTTCTCTAATGAATAGATAAAATGATTCTATTATTCTGTTATTGAAAGGAGTGTATCTGAAAATAACAGGGTCTGGCCGCAGTCAGAACAAGGAAGTTGTGCTGGAAATGCTCATTACCTATTCATGGAAGAAATTGACTGACTAAGGCATTTCTGTCATGTAATCATTACAAATACAGTTGATTTGACTGTGAAATAACTTTTACTGTAATGGAAGTCAAGAATGAATACACATAACAGTGACCCAAATGTAGATATTCACTCTAGAGATAGCCCATGTCCCTGGCTGATTCTCTTGTTTTATTTCCCTTTGCTCATTTTAAACACTGATGGTGTTATTTGTGTCTTGAACTCTACTAAATGACACTTGAAGGAATGTATCGTTTCACCTCGCACTTGAGTACATATACTTCTGTAGGGTTTTCCAATGGTTTCTAAATATTTTCATTTTGTTTTAAAATTTCTGAAAGGCAGGGATTTTGTGAATTTTCAGTATTTGTTATAATTCTGGGTATTTAATAACATTGTTGAAAAATTGAGAATCAACATAGCAAGTTTCTAGTTAGAGGTCTTGTAAAAGATGGAGTGTTTGACATTTTTTATTACAATGGGGTTGGGGGATATCCATGTATTTCAATTTTCCATGCTATTTTTATTCTCAAATATGTAGTATGGTTTAAAGGGTAAAGTTGGGACCTTGAGCCTAGGCAAGTTTATATATCAGCTCGCTCCACTATTTCCTAGAAATGCAACCTCTGTACCTCAATTTTTTCATCTTTAAAATGGAAATAATAATAATAACTATCTTGCTATCGGATCTGTTGTGCAGAGTAGCTAAATTAACACATGTGAAGGGTTTATAAGCGTTCCCAGCATATATTAAGTACTTGTGATAAGCAGAATAATGCTACCCCCTCCCCCCAAGATGTCCATGTCCTGATCCCCAGAACCTGTAAATATATTATTTTACATGGCAAAGGGACTTTGCCGATGTGTTTAAATTTAGTATCTTTAGATGGGGAGATTATCCTGAATTATCCATGTGGGCTCAATGTAACCACAAGGGTCCTTATAAGTGAAAGAGGGAGGCAGGAGAATTACAGCTAGAGATGGAGATGTGACCAGGGGAGCAGAGGTTACAGTGATACAGGGACGGGAGGAACCCAGGCAGCATCTAGAAGCTGGAAGAGGCAAGGAAATGGATTCTTCCCTGAGCCTCCAAAAGAACCAGCCCTGCTGACAACCGAATGTTAGCCCAGTGAGACCCATTATGGACCTCTGACCTCTGGCACTGTAAGATAATAAATTTGTGTTGTTCTAGGCCACTAAGTTTCTGGTCATCTATTTACAGTGGCAAAAGGAAACTAATACAGCACTTGATAAATGTTACTATTATCATTCTTCTCAACTACAAGTAATTGTGAAAGGTCTACCTGAGTAAGACAAATATATAAAAGTAAAGCAGAGCAGATTACAAGGTAGCTTGTTTTTAACTACGCTTTTCTCTAAACACTACAGCCTCGCATGTCAAGACAAAACTGATGACAATCATAATAAATATTCTAGTTTCCCTACTTTACTTTTGAAAAGTAAGTGTTTGAAAAAAAATAAATGAAACATAAAATTCCCTCAATTTCCACTTTTAAGCAGAAAATGGCCATTAGTGAGCTTGTGGTTATGCTGTTTGAATATTTTTTTCCCTCTCGCTAAGAACCTTCTTGTTCCCACGAGAACCCAGAGGTACCCAAGTCACATGGTGTTCTTCCTGTAATATTTTGTCCTGTACAAACAATAGGATGCCAATTATCCAGCCTTCACATGACAAACAATAAGAAACTCCGACAATATTATTTTTGGTGAACTGATCCGATGAAATTAGAAGTTTGGAAAGAACCACATGCCCCAACATCATCCTGTTTATGCTCCTTTTTCAGAAGCTTTGTCTCGGCACTGTTGTAGGCACCCAAGATATAATTTGTTTTCTTTTAAAGGCAATGCTCTGACCTCCTTCAGAAAATACTGCTTTCCTTCCACTCTCCCTACCCCGTTTGTGCTCAAGTAAATTATTTTCTACATAGACCAAACCTAGCCTGCATGTTGCAAGGGTGTAAATATAGATATTTCACTGCATCTTAAGACAGTTTCCTCTTTCTCAGTCCTCAAAGAAGAAATAACATTGTCATCTTTTCTCCTTGTTCTATTGTAGATATACGTACTGTGCTACAAAAAGAGGTAGAGGAAATGGAAGGTGGTTGATGGAAATTTTCAATTCACGGGTGCATAACTAGTGCAATTTAGTCTGTCCTTCAATTTTAGGTTTTTTTTATATTTGTTTCCAGTCAGCAATCGTGACTCACCTGGATGGCTTTTCTGCTGTATATATACACATATGTATGAATACATACAAGCATATGTATAGTACATGAACATATGTATATGTTCTAATAATGCTCTTATCTACTTCCTTGAAAATGAGTCAGGCTAAAAATTTGTGGTCTAGAGAGCTGTCAGTGACAGCAAAGGTGATATCGAAAGGGCCCAGGAGCCAACTGACTAGGCTTCCATTAATTGGGGCATCAACATAGGTTACAAATAAAATGGCTTAAATACATAAAATACTTTCAAATCCATTAATTCATAACGATACTTGAAATATAAATGGCCACTGTTGAAAGATGATAGGGAACCGACTTAGTATTTTGAAACTTGTAAATAAAGGAAAAGAACCATTCATTTCTCCTGTCTTTTCTGTATGAACAATACCGCAGGGTAGCTAAATAGTGGTGAGAGGAATCCTCTCTTGATAGACGTATTCCAGTTAATAAATGAAGAAACGACATAATTAGAATACTGCCGTTTGCAACCCCTGATGAAATAATGGATCTAGGCGATCTCCACTGGGGGCTGCTAATTAACGTCGTGAAGGGAAAAGATAATTCACTTTATAAGCCTCCTGATGAAAGTTCATCTCACCATCTGTGAAGCAGCCTTGCCAAGTAATTGAACTTGAATCTCATGAAACATCCAGACTTAACTACCAATGCACAGTAATACAGAGAACAGAGGAGCATACTAAATACACCATGGAAAAGCAAAATAAAAAATGTAGAAACCAAAGGACAAAGTACCTGGCCTAATAAAGAAAATCTGTAAAGAAAAGAGAAAAGGAAATGAGATGAGAGGGAAACCTCTGGTTTACCCCCTGCTAGGGTAATAGCTCTCTGGGGTTCTGATTGAAAGCCTGGGAGTTTATCAGGGGCTGGTACAGCCCTGGCCTCCTCCTTTGTTTGTTTGTTTGGGTTTATTTTTGGCTCCCAAGTATTGTAAGAATGGTGAAAGCCCTACTCAGCTTTTCAGCTGCTTTTTACTTGGCTTCTTGGCTTCTGGCCTTGCACATCTAAAAGTGTGGAAACTGCTCCAAGGCTAAAACCAGCAGATTGATGGGCCTATTTTCTTGACATCCTCTACTCTAGGATCTAAGCGTCTCAAGACCTGGTTGTCTTAGCAGCCTGAACTGCAGCTTTTCTCTTTTCAGTCCTTTGAGATGCCAGTCTCTTCTTGTTTCTCTGTCTCTTCACTGGAGTCCTCTACCTAGTTTCTCAGCCTCTCACTCACTTTTGAATCTGAAGAACTGCCATATGCTACAGAAGAATGTTGAGCTTCCTTCAGTGAGCTCCCTTCCCATGGCGTCTTGACCTTTCAGGTCTTGCCTTCCTCAAAAGCCCCCTTGTGACTTCAAGCATCAGAGATGTGTCTCATTCCTCTTTTCTAGTCCTTGGAGAGCTGCGCTGTTGTTACTGGCTACCTGGTTATAGCCACAAGCAGAGGCCATTTGATGGTACTACAGAAATTCTTGATTATTTTAAGTTTATAATGGTATTATGAGTTATGGGCCACGTTTTAAAAAGTATCCCTATCTTTTAGAGGAAAATTGAGGTATTTGAATGCTTATATCACAATATTTGCTTAAAATAATGTGGAGGGAAGTTAGGTAGGCAAGGGATACAGATGAAATAGATTTGCCTTGAGTTCATACCTGTTGAGCCTGGGTGATGGGCCATGGAAATGAGTTACAGTGTTCTTTTTACTTTTGTACATACTTCAAATTTTCTAGAATGTAAATAAATAACACGTAGCGTCTGTATTCTTGGTTTCCTTTTAACAGATGTGAGAGTACCCTTTGAGAAATGGCCTAAGTAAAGCAACTTCTATAAAAAGCCAGTCACATATTGAAATAAAGAAATGCACCTTAATATAAAGGCACAGCCCCTAATACACTGACTCCATTGTCCATTAATTGATCTCAAGGAATATTTATGACAAAAAGGAAAACATGTTGAAGACGTGGAGAACACGGCACATTAGGGCTTAGCGAAGAATTCAGCATTGCTGAATTCAGGAGGCAGCCCCAGAGAAGGAGAAAAGCACTGGGATGAGTTTTCATTCTAGTTTATTGGGGTTCTCACAGGCAAGACAACGAGTCAGGAATGATACCACGGAATATATAGTTCCTGTTCTAGACGAGATGCAAATTTAGTCACAGTTCAAGATTATACTTAATTCATGAAATTACAATTGGAACATTTATGACATTGCTTTCATTGCTTATCAGTGAACTGTCTACTTTCTAGTGCTTTCCTAAGAGATTTTAAAGATTTTTAAAAATGCCAACGGGAGAGATGGAACTCAGTGAAAATCATGTTTGTTTTTCCTCCTCCAAGCCTCCACCACATGGTATCCAAATGAGACAGGATTAAAACAAACATCTCCTTCAGGGCAGAAGGAGATGGTTGCTATGTTGCTGTCCTCACTGGTTGCTTCTTTTAGTGTCTGCTCATCCTCCTAGCAGCAGTAGCAGGCATGTGCCCCCCAGGGGACTGTGCTGGGCCACGCATCCTGGTTCACTGGATTCCAGAGATGGATATACCTACCATTTTCCCATCTCACAGGGAAACTTGTGATTTGGGCTGAAATGTTCTGAGGTGGTATGGATTCTTTCGGCCAGATAGAAGTTTTTCATGTCTGTAAAGCAGGGGTGTCCAAACTGTGGCCCGCAGGCCAACTACAGCCCACAATCCATGTTTAATTGGCCCGCAGCAAATTCTAAAAATATATTTAGTTTACTTAAATAAACCAGGTGAGGCAATACGTACTTCACCTCGAGTGAGTGGCCCGGCTGTTTGTGTATTTTACCGCAGATGGCCCTTGGTGAAAAACGTTGAAAAAAGTTTGGACACCTCTGCTATAAAGCTATTGAGGCTATTTACAGGTTACTATTTTCCAGTTGCCTCTCTTTTGTTTTTATTCTATTTAATTTTATTACTTCTGTATGAGAATGGCACTAAAAAGACTACTTTGAAGTAAACAGTAGATTGTAGGGTAAGCACAAAACCAACTATTAGGTTGGTGCAAAAGTAATTGCAGTTTTTTCAATTATTTTTAACCTTTTTAACTGCAATTACTTTTGCACCAACCTAATATTTCTGTAGTCATATTTCAGATGGGGATTACCATAATTCACAACTGAAATGAGTCAAGGTAGATTTAGCTAGTATTCCAAGTTTCAAAATAGAGAGAAGTTACATCAGCTAATTAAAAATACATCATGAGCTATTGAATTTCTCAAAGCATTTCTACTTCCACTAAGTGGCAACAGATAACTAGAGTAAAATGTAAGTGTCTATCTTCCGATATGTGCATATATAACACATATACATATGTACATTTAATACATAGTAGTTTGAACATTCTTTTACATTCTAATGAAAAATAACACAAAAGGTTCTCTTACTGCGGAGTCAGGATCCATACTAGTGATTTTTATGACTTAGAAGATCATTTATTTTTGGTACATCTTTTGAGATAACCAAAGCTATCCCAGAGGCAGCAATCTGTGACTTAGATGTGAGAGGCCCTGGATTCTGCTGTAAACTCTGCCAGTAACAGTGGTATGATCTTTATCAAGTGGGTGCACTCGCTGTGTCTGAATTTTGTTATCTGCAAAATAAGATAGATGAAGTCTTGTCTCAAGTTTTATTTAGCTTAAAATTCTATGATTTTTCATAATGGGTCATCAATGATTTTAGTGGAATAACTGTGTGTTTCCTTAAAAGTATAAAATAGTCTCACAGAATAGTGTAGATTTTGGCAGAAGAATTAAGGTCGATTGAACTCTAATACAAGTTATCGCTAGTGTTTAGCAATAGTAATGATAATGGAAAATATCCAATTTAACCATGTGATTACCATACGCTAGACACTGGGCTGTGTGCCTTACACACTCATTTTACTTACACCCACGTGGGATGGGCACTATTAGTACTATTCTCATTTTACAGATAAAACTACTGAGAAAAGAGAAGATACGTAACTTATCTATAGTCACCCTGCCAGCATATTTTAGAGTTGGCATTTGAACCAGAGTAGGTTGTTTCCAGATCCATGCTCATTAACCACGAACTTTCACTGCCAACCTACAGTGTTTTCTATCTATGGGCTTTTTTTATTTCCCTATGTATGTTGTGAATCTTTGACCCATGATTCTATTTAAAATATCGAATAAAGTTATTTTATATTTTCAATGTGCCTTAAGATTTATAAAGTGTTATTGTACGCTGTCTCATCATATAGGCAAAGCAATTCTGGAAGTGAGAGTAGGTTGATATTATTATCATTATATTTTATATGGGAAAATAGAGACAGAGAAATTAGGCATTTTCCAAGCTTTCATGAATAGATTTTAGAGTTGGATCTCTATCTTTAGGATTCTGTCTGCTCACTGCCTTTTCTATTATACTACTTATAATATAAATGCAATATTTTCTGCAGCGAGGACGAAGAAACATAAACATAAAAATCCATAAAAGATCATGTCACTGCATTTCTCAGATATTAGTACATTTGAGTTGTGAGATTGTTTCCAATCAAGTTAGAAGAAACAAGATTCTCTTGATTTTGGCATATCAGATCATCTGCATTGATTATCTTCAAGGACATTGAAATGTGCTCAGTAGACTATGAGAATGCAATGGTACTTATTTGTGTTTTGTTTTTTCATTATCTACTTATATAAGATGGAAGACTCGTAGACCAACAAGAATACCAAATGGTCTTCTAGGTGTCCATTCAAATAAGTGTATCATAGGCAGTGGCTATTTGATACTCAAATGCCAGGTCAATTAAATGAGTGGAGTTGCCAGTTGTTGGGCTGAAGTGGAGCTAAAAGCTCTCTCTGTGGTCAGTTGACTGGAATATTCCAGACTAAGTAGCTCACTCACGCAGCCTCTTTCCCATTTGTTTTCCTCTTGCATTAGGGTCATCATTTATTTAGTAATCTACTGAAGGCACACAATATGCAAGTGGCTTCAAAGACATAAAAAGAAAAATACAATCTTCAACCTAGAGGATAGTTTAGTCATTCTAGAAGGTAATCAGCCAAGACAAAAGAAGTCATAAAGTTCAAATTTATAGAATTGGTAGAATAAATAATGTACTTACATTAATGGAGAGGGTATTTAACACTTTGGGGAGACTTTGGGTCTGACTTATAAAAACATACAAAGCATTTTCAATAAGTGCAAAATTAATTATTATTTTCACTTTGCTGTGAACCTAAAATGTTCTAAAAAATAAAGTCTATTAAAAAATTAAGAGAAGTATAATCTCTAGAGAAAAAAAAATATGCAAGAAAGGAATGATAATCACCAGGTACTATTTGGCATAGCTGTGAATAACATTTCTATGTCTGTAATAATGTAGAAAGTGAATACTTATCTATCCAAAGTTGCAAAATAAATAAAATAAATAAATTGGAAAGAGAGAGGGACAGGAAATATGTGTCTGTATAATACGAAAAATTTCAGTCCTATTAAACACATATTGAACCTTATACCAGGGGTGCCAAAAAAATATGCACATGACTTGTATTCATCTTTTGTTATCGGTATATATTGAGTATTACAGTTTTAATACAGTTTTTTCCTTTCTTAAAATGTGTATACATTTTTTTTTGGCATCCTTTATATAATGAAATTTAAAAAGATTCTTTAGCTTTCACTCCCCTTCTAGATGTGTTGTACTGCTTATGTTATTTGAGTTTTCTATTTATGTACTGCTATTAACTAGAAATGTAATGTTTTAAATGTGAACATATACTGGGGAATATTAGTAAAACATTGAGCTATCACCAATCATACCCTTTAAGGTTTTGACTAGGTCAATATTGTGGAAAAATATGAAAAGAAATGACAACATTTAGATAAGACTGAGTATCCAAAAGCAAGTAACAAAGTAATAATATTACTGCTATTTTCCAGTTATGAATTAAAAGAGATAATTTCCCTTACGAAAAATAAAGTTTGAGCCTGTGCACAAATAATGATAATACTAAAAATTATAGGATGCATGCTATATAAGAGTTCTCACAGAGAGTCCTGAAAAATCAGGAGAGAGATAAAACCTTCTCAGTGTAGTATGATGAGGGACGATTAAATGGAGTAGGTAGAATTTGCATGGAGTTTGCACTCAAACAGTGAATGTAGAAAACTTCTTGTTATATATCAGACCTTTGTGACAGTGTCTGCTTTTAAGTAATCTTTTTTCTTTTTCTAGCTGCTTTAAATATATTTTGTTTTTGATGTTTCACTATTTCACTTTATAATGTATCTAGATATGGATTTCTTATATTCTGCAGTGTGAGATTTATTGTTCTTCCTGAACCTACCATTCAAGTTCTTCATCAATTCTAAAAAAATTAGTCATCATCCCTTCAAATATAGTTTTCTATTGCTGCCATGTAGAACTCCAAGAGATGTATTTAAAACTTTACATTCTTTTCTTCCATGGTTTTAGTTTTGTGATTTCACTTTGTCTCTTGGGAATTATAAGAGGTATTTTGTTTTTGTTTTTGTTTTTTCACTAATTTTATCAGTTTGTAACGGCTGCATAAAAAAATTACCCCAAAACTCGGTGGATTAAAGAATATAAGGATGTATTATTGGTCATGAACCAGGTCAACAGAACTGATCCTTCTGGTTTTGATTGGGCTCACTTACCTGTATGTGTCTGTAGGCAGCTGTGGGATGATTATATAACTTGGCTGATTTGGGGTGGTTTCAGCCAAAATGTGTGGGGCTTCTGCCAGGATAACTCAGCTCTGCTCCAAGAAGTCTCTCATCCTCCAAAGGCTAGACTTTGAATATCTTCATGGTGGTGACAGTGTTACAATAGAATAAGCAGAAATAAACAAGGTCTATTGAGGCCCAGGCTAAAATCGGCACATTATCAGGTTTCATTATTACTCTTGAGAGCCCTAAACACTTTTGCCATTTTGGATCTTGTTTCATAAAAATGTATTAAAAATTATATTTTAGAACTGTCTTGGCATAAAAATGAATGTAATCCAGGCCCTGTTCATTACTATATATTCATTATTATATCTATCTTTATTCCGCTTTTGAAAGAAATTAAGATGAAAACATTTTTGTTTGCCCCTAAAAGTATTGTGGTGCCTTGGCATTGTGACTACCACGCCTTAATGCGTAAGTTGACCTAGCACACCATTACTTCTGCCACAGCCAATCAAAAAGCAAGCCCAGACCATAAGACTGGGGAAATAGACTCCACCACGTGATGGGAAGATCTGCAAAACCACATTGCAAGGGGTGTGATTATAGGGAGGGATGAAGAACTGAGTTGACTTCATAATTAATTTACCACATCAATTCTCTCTTCCTGTAAATTTAATCTATTTAGTTCATCTGCTATTTTTGTTTTTTGCTTGATTTTTTGCTCAACTTTTAATTTTCTTATTTTGTTTCCTCAAACATTTAAAAGACACTTGTTTTGTATTTTGATTCTGATAATTATAGTACATAAAGTGCTTACAGATCTAATTGTACTGTTTTTGTTTCTGCTAGCATTGCTCTTGGGGGCTTCTTTTGGTAGGGTTTGGAAACTTTGGTTCGATTGTATGCTCTGTGTGCCTTTGCTTTTGCCAGATGCCCAGTATATCAAACTCAAACCATGTGAAGTTTATTTTTTGATTTGGAAGGTTTTTTTTTGTTGTTGTTACACATTGACCAAGTAGGTGATGTAAATTCAACTACCAATCCAGAAGGATGCAGCTAGTCCTCAGGAGAGATGCTTTTCCTCATCTGGAGCTGAGACAGAGTTAATTCTCTTTGCCACCTCCCTTTTTCCTGAAGCTTACCTAATTTTTCCTTTGGCTTACCCAAAGGGCCTTTTTTTTTTTTCCCTGAATGATCCTTATAAAACAAAGTATTAAATTTTTGTTATTAAAAAATGGCTGTAGGTAATCTAGCCTGAATTTATCCATCAGCATTTTTCCTCCTCCTTCTTCCTCTTCTTTTTCCTAGCACACCATCTCCTCTAGCTTCTCCTTCTCTTTTCTCTTTTTTCACAGGGTAGTGATTTAGTTCCTGTGAGTTTGGCCTTTTATTTTAAAAAGTTTGTTATATTGTATCTATCATTTTTAGGTATTCTATAGTTGGATGGCTTTTAAAATATGTAGTTACCACATTACTACAAATGAAAGTCAGCTTTACCTCCTTTAAAACACACACCAAATACAGATCAGTGAACAAATGAATTCTACAGCTGCAAGACAGACTTGAAGAATAGGAAAGTTACTAGAGACCCAATTACTAGGAACTCAGAATTCTTGCAGACACTGGTATCTCTCCTCTCCTGCTCTATTTTATTCTCTCCACACATATTGGATAGTCGGTGTTCCCATTTCTTCAATATACCTGCCTCTGTTCTAGCTCAGTCTGCTTCCCCTGCCCGTGATAATTTTTGGAAACATTGTGCCCCGTCAAATCTTATTTGGCTTTCATCTTATGCTTGCAGGATTTTGTTTTACTCTATCTTTTTTTTTCCATTCTGTGTGCCTTTAGTTTCTTTTTTTTAATTTAAGTTTATTAGGGTGACAATTGTTAGTAAAGTTACATAGATTTCAGGTGTACAATTCTGTATTACATCATCTATAAATCCCATTGTGTGTCCACCACCCAGAGTCAGTTCTCCTTTCATCACCATATATTTGATTCCCTTTACCCTCATCTACCACCACCCTCCCCCCTTACCCTCTGGTAACCACTAAACTATTGTCTGTGTCTATGAGTTTTTGTTTCTCATTTGTTTGTCTTGTTCTTTTGTTGTTTTCAGTTTATATACCACATATCAGTGAAATCATATGGTTCTCTGCTTTTTCTGTCTGACTTATTTCACTTAGCATTATAATCTCAAGATCCATCCATGTTGTCACAAATGGTCCTATGTCATCTTTTCTAACTGCCAAATAGTATTCCACTGTGTATATATACCCCAACTTCTTTGTCCATTCATCTATCTTGATAAGAAATTGAAATAAAAATCGGTAAGAGAAAATGTATGTCTATTTGCTTGTGGTTAAAGATGGACTAACGTGTATCTAGAGGAAAAAGATATGGGTTTATGTCTCTTTTTTGACAGTTATGTGCGACTCCAAGGTTATAATTTATATTCTCTAAGTTTTAGCTTTCTAATTTATGCCATAAAACCTTTCTTGTCTGTTATAAAGGTTATATTATATAATGTATATAAAAGTACTTTGTGCCTTTCTACTGTGCCAAGTAACGAGAAGATAGTATTACTATTTACTACCACTTATTTCAATTCAACAGATAACAGACATAAAAACAATGACAAAAACAGCATACCAAAATATAATGCTTTCTTTCAAAGCATTCATTTTGCAGTGGAGAAGATAAGATGTGACCCACATACATATATCCGATCATGGGGTAGGTGTGTACTAGGCGTAGAGAATGAGGTTCAGTGCTGGCACACAATTGGGGGGTGTTAGAACCTTCCACTAAGTGGGAACACAAGGCAAAGTCCCTTTGGGAAAGGAGGGGTTCACGGGGAGACATGATTTCAGAAAGGCATAATAGAGTTAACAAAGATTTTATGGAAAAACAATGTCTTAAAACTATTGTCAAAGAATAAAACAAAGACTTCCGGAGCAAAACCAACCAAAATCCAAGTCTACACCATTAATTTCCCAGGCCTGGGAACACAGAACAGCGAAGAAATTTCATTCACTGAGTCATTTGCTGAAGAAGAATGTCGGGGCTGGGGGGGTTATATGCTAGAGAGGAAGAGTTCATATTTACACTGAGTGGAGAAAACCAGCACTCTGAGAAGTCCACAGGTATGTGTACACTTGGTTAAAACTGTCTCATTTTTCATTTTTCAGGAAAGTGTCCTCAGTGAGGTCTGATAAAGATCTTGCATCCAGGTCACTCAAAGTGCAGGGAAGCTTAAGTTGTTTAGAGCCAGCTATGATAAAACACAAGAGTCAGTTCTGGTATCTCCTAGGCAAGTCCTGCTGGAAGTGGGACAGTTGCGTTCACATTGGCCTGAGGCAGATGGTGTATGTAAAGAGGCATAAACTGTGCCTCTAGACTGCTTTATAGCTCCAAATGGGGTCTGTGGACCAGAGAATAGGCATTACCTGTGTCCTTGCTGGAGGTACAGCATCTTACACCCCACTTCTGATTCAGTTCTTCTGAATCAGAATTTACATTTTAGTAGGGTCCTCAGATTTTTCATGCATGCATTAAAAAAAAAATTTTAAATAAGGTTCTAGAATAGTGGTCCTTCAACTTTGGAGGGTAACAGAATCAACCAGAGGGCTAGAGTCCCAGACTCCCTGGGGTAGGGCCTGGGTCTTTATATTTTTACCAAGTTTGTTTGCAGATCCTGATATCAATAAGAACTTGAAAACCATTATTTTAGAACATGCTTTGTCTATTCAGAATCCAGAAACTCAAAATCTGCACACATGAAAGAGGTATTATTCTATTTAAAACCCGGCTGTATTACAGAATCAAACCACATGTGCTGTTTTACTTGGAATTCATCCTTTACAGTTTACAGAGTCACAGGGTTTGCGACACTTACAAGTTCAGTCACCTGCAGACACATCTAGTATATGTAAGATCAATTTTTTTTTCTGCAAGAAAACTATAAGAAAAAAATATTGCATTCTTAAGAACATTCCAATGAATGTTTCTTAGTAAAGAAACAAAGAAATTCCCAAGTCTTGGAAGTAGTGGAAACAGTCAGCTATGATAACTGTTTACTGGAGCAGAGCAAGGACAAAAGTTCAGCTTATATTTAGGAAATTTCTCCACATATTATATATTGGGTCATTGTATTTCTTTGTGTTAAAAAAATTAGAAATTTCCTCTTTCAGTGAATAAAAACTGGCTTTTGTTCTCATGATTTCTGTTACAAAAAAGTAAATTTTGGTGTGTCATATTTAAAATCCTAACCAGAAAATGACAAGCTTTCTTCCCACCAGTTTTCTCTAGGGCACCCTGATGTCAGCATCAGAAAGAATGAGGTCATGTGCTTTTAATAAATCCAAATGGCATCAAATATAGGAAATTATTTGGTTATTTCCTTTACTGGATACAAAACCTTATATTTATTAGTCATTTAATTATGAGTTCAGAAATGAATTTGTGATGTGGAAGAATAATGTTCATTAATAATTAGGGATATGAGCAATGCACAAAATTTTCTAATAGGTCCAACCCTTGTATTTCCTGCATGGTAAACATTTGTGAAGGAAATATGCTTTAATAAGATAAGAGGTTTCAGTAGAGGCATATTTGTAACTTCTCCCTGAATAGATTCAACATGAAACTGGCAACTGTACCGAGAAATATATTTAATTCTATTTCATTATTATAATATACTCAGCTTGCTTTTCAAAGCATTAATATAAAATCCTAAACTTGCTTCTCAAAGCATTACATAATGGGACCCTCTGTGACCAGGACCCTCATTTTACACATGATAAAAACATAAAGCCCAAAACTTAGCTGTTTAAAGAACTGAGAGTCAAAACTAGTTCTTTTACACCTGAAACTAATATAATGTTATATGTCAATTACATCTCAATAAATAATATCTTTTGACTTTTAATGCAAATAACTTTCCAATAAATCTTTTAACATTTGATTTGTATCTGAACCACACTGAATATTGTGAAGAGGAATAAAAAGCTTCAAATGTGCATATTTTGGACTCAGTCATTCCAGATCAAGGTCTTCATTCTAAGGAAATATTCAACAATATGTATAAATATGTAGTATAAGAATATTTATTGCAATGCTGTGAAACAAGAAAAAAAATATGCACCTCTGTCTTCAGTTTAAGAAAAGTGGATCATGGTAAAATTGGTGGAAAATTTAGAAGGAAACTGAGCCCATTATCTTAAGTTCACATACAAAAAAAAGTCTAAATTAGTCATTAATGATTTAGGGTAAGAATACTTATTCTGGAGAGCTTGAAAAGCTGCATAGCATTTAGATAGCGTAGGAAAAGAGAGGCCAACCTAAAGCTGTAAGTGTCTTGTTTCACGCAATCTTGGCTCTTTCAGGCTGTGGAAACAGTGTCTTCATGAAAACCAGCATAAATCTTAGAGGCTGAGAGGCTCCATTAAGTTTCTGGTTCATGTGAATATTAGTAAAATATTCAGAGCAAGTTAAATATTTAAATGTAGGACATGAAACTGGGGTATAAATTTAGTGGAATAGTATTATCCATTAAGATTCTTCTAGAAGAATATTTCAAAACATGAGAAGATAGTCACAATGACAGGTTAGGTTTGAAAGAAAGGATATTAAAAATAGTATGTTTGGGATAATCTGAAATTTATACCGATATTCCTATATACATTCAAAGAAGGATAAAAGGATATACACTAAAATGATTGCAAAGATTATCTCTGGGTGGTGAGATTAGAATTTTTGATTTGTTTATTGGGAGGTAGGATAGCATATTCATTGTCTATTGCTAGTATAACAAAATAACACACATTTAGCAGCTTAAAACAACACAAATTTATCATCTGACAGTTCTGTAAGTCAGACGTCCAGTAGGACCAGCTGATGTCTCTGCTCTGGGGCCCATAAGACCAAAATCAAGGAGTCAGTCAGCCAGGGTTCTTATTTGAAAGTTCTGGAAGAAAATATACTTTTAGGTTCTTTCAGATTGTTAAAAGATTCAGTTCCACATGGTTATAAAACTGAAGTCCCCATTTCCTTTCTGGCTGTTGCGAGGGTTAGTCTCAGCTTCCAGAGCCTGTCAGCATTTTCTGGAGGCTCGTGGCCCCTCATCTTCAAACTCAGCAGCAAAGTCATGCTTTTCGTCTCTCCTGCCTTCTCATTCTATGACATCCCTCTGACTGAGAAATGACATCCAGCTGGAGAAATTCCTGTGCTTTTAAGGCCTTGAGAGATTAGATTGAACCCACTTTGATAATCTAGGGTTTTCTAAAATTCTACTGTTTAGCAACCTTAATTTCATCTTCAAAATCCCTTCCATATATCACAATGTAGTCACAGGATCCATGGGTTAGGAAATAGACTTCTTTGGGGCACAATACTCTGCACTTTAATAAATAGTATAATGGTTAATGGCATGGGCTTTGGAGACAGACAACAGACATAACTTGCATTCTAAAAGCTGCCACTCAATATATGTAAACTTTGGGAAAGCTAATCCATTCACATTACAGTTTTCTCATGTACAAAATGGGGATAATAACTATACCTATTTCATCGGACACTTATAAAGGTTACATGAGATACTACATTAAAAGCATATGGTAACAATTCTCAATAAAGATTAACTATGTTATTTTCATGGTTAATCTTGCTACATCTGTCTTTTCTACAATGAACATATATTAGTAATTACAAGAAAAGCAATACAAAGTACTTTAGAAGCAAGAAAGCTTAACGTTCATATGGTTGTATCTGTTGGCAAATATATATTTTTCCAATTTTAAAACAATTTATTTTCTGTAACACTTACTAAATATTTAATTTCAAATATGTATATTGAAATACATCTATATTTATTTATTGTATTCTCCATGTACAATAGTGTTCTCAATCTTGTTCCTTTTCTCCGTGGAGTTTAAAAAAAATCCTGGCACATAGTAGGTACTTTATAAATATATGTTAAATAAAGGAATTTTTAATATCCACATACAAGAGCCTAACTGAAAGAGCTTTGGATAACTGAACAATTTTTTTTTAGTTTTACATAAATTCCCTAGAAGGAAAAAGGCAAAACAATGACAGTCTTTACTTTTAAGATGAAGTTACTGAAAATTTAAATTTTCACTGTCTAAAATGTTCTTCCATATTAGTATATTTAAAATGTAGTTGTTCATATAAAACTTCCCAGTTTAAGGGGAGAAGTAAATGTACATAATAGTAATGTATTCACATTGGTATCTTTTAAACCATAAAGCCTGGCTCTGATTTCAATTATGAAAAACTATTATATAGCTAAGCCAGAGAGATTTATTTACTTTCATTAATAAGTAACTACAGCTCTCAATATGTATGATGGGACCAGAGAGTTATGTTTTCAATTTGTGATACAGATCGGGCCAAAAGCTTTTCATGGGCTCACTTTCTACCTAAAACTTTCCTATCTACTTTCTTACACCTGAAATGCCACAGTTGTATTTCTCTTAATAAGAAAGAGGATTTGCATTTTAATGGTGGATATTTAGTATGAAGAAGTACTATACAGACATGCTAGAGGGAGAAAAAAGAGAAATGGCAGAGAAAGATGCTGTATGTAGGAGGAGGGAGGGTCACCATTAAACACAGGGAAAAGAGATGAAAATAGGATCGAAAGATGTGGGTGCTGAAAGTTTCGATTCACCTGCATGCCTCTGGAGCAGCCCGTAAGATATCTATGAGTTCACACTCGGGAATCTTAGGACATACATAAGCCCATTCTGACAAATGAACCAACAGCCCAGTGAGGGACAGGTAGTAAGACTTTGGTTTGTGGTGGGATTAAGGAGTCATGGGGGAATTCAAATGCCCTCTGTTAAGACTACATCTGTTTGTTCTCTCAGGTTGGTTAACAGTAGGGAATAACCCTGGAATAGCTGGAGAGTCTATTTCACGTGGTAGGTCGTCATGGGAAATACGTGACGACTGCCCATTGAGGGAGCCAAATCACATTTATGCGGCTAACAACATGGCTAGTGTGTCTACTCTGTGTGTGTCTGATAACATGAGAGGAGGATGCTGTGTTAGAGGCTTTGACTTAATCTTTACCAGGCCTTAAGTCAAAAGAAGCATGAAAATAAAATAGTCACTGAATACATCATCATGGCTTAATGCAACAGATACGAAAACCCAGAATTATAATACAAAGAGGAAACTCTAACAGAGTTTTGTAAAAAAAAAAAAAGAAGAAAAGAAAACCTTGATATATGGAAAAAGGAACTCCTTTGTCTTTAAAGCACACTGAGGCTGAACACTATCATCTCCACTAGACTAGGGTTTTCAAACTTCATACGTTCCGTTAGTAAATTGTGAAATACATTTAGGGGTTTCCATCCAGAATTTTATAAATGAACTGGAATATGATAGAAAACACTGCATTTGTATGCATTAAGAAGCACATATATTACTGTATCACAATTTTTAACACATCAATAATTATTCCAGTATATTACTTTCCTTTGTTATGTTGTTTGTTTTATTATAAACATAAAAATAACATTTTAAGAAGGTAACCATAGGATCACTAGACTGCCCAAGGACTGAGATCACAAAAAAAGGAAAAAAAAAAACAAAACAGAAACCCTGAAGTGGACTATGAAATGCTGAAGACAGTAGCTGTAAATTATTCTTTGTGTCTCTGGAATTCAGTCTAGTGCCCAGAACATACTTTGTCCTAAAATAATCATTGTTCGTTGATTTGACTTTCTTCTATGAAAGCAATAAGCCTAAAGCAACAAATTATGACTTAGTGGAAAGATTCACTCTGAAGTGATGATGTTTGAATGAACTCTTGTAAAATGAATAGGAAGAGGACACAGCAAAGAGCGTGTGTACACTGATCAGTAAAGAACGTGACTATTGTAAACAAAAGCCCATTCTATGTGTATGAAGGATACCTATGAAAGACAGAACATAATGTGTTTATGGGATAACATAGGGCAATAGTTTCATGGATTTGGTTAAGACAGAATTTCTTAAACAAGACACAAACGTACTACCAATAAAGGAAAAGTTATGGAAACTCAATTATATGAAATCAAATAACTTATTTCCATCAAAAGTATCATAAAAGGAAAAATAGATACCAGGCACCATATGAACATATTAGAATAATTTAGCTAAAATTTTTAGGAGTTGTTACAAGCTGAATCTGAGCTAATGTGTGAGACTAGAACTCCTGGAGCTGCAGACTCAAGGGAATTCTCCATGGATGCTCACTGAATGTTCACAAGAAAGATTTGAGATGAGGGTGGGGAGTGAAGAAAAAGCCTCCCTTGTATTGCAGGCCTAGAGGTGTGGAGCTGCAGCCACTTTGGGAAAAGTGTGAAGCCCCCCACATTCCCTTCTGCCCTATCTCCTCTACGAAACAAAAGCCTTAAACCACTAAGGAGAGATCAGCAAATGCTGTCGCAAGACACGGCTAAAGACTACTGCTGCTAACGGGAGGAAATGGGCAAAAAACGAAACCAAACCAGAAACTCCTTCTGGGGGTGGGGCAGGAATGCATCAGAGGCCTCAATTCTTCAAAATCGCCTACTGCTGGAAAAAGGGTAGAATTACTAAGAAGGTCCACACCCAAGATGCAGACACAGCTTCTGTCTAAGACTAGGCTGAACCAAGACAACAGACGAATGCTCCTCTCGCCTCACTCCTGAATACCAGCATAGCAAATACCAGTGGCAAGTAGTAGCAGTCTGCTTCTAGGGGAAAGTCAAGAGCATGGAGAAAGGACTTCTCTGAGGTGCACTCATAGGAAAAGCCTAAAGCTGCTCATAGAAGAGTAACATTGAAAAAACCGCTTTGGAAACCAGCACTCACCTACAGATAATGTTAAAGGAACCTGCAACTGGTAGTGCACTAAGTGTAATGATAGAAAAACAACAAAATCAGGATCCAACTTATCTTCTAGATTGAATCTACTTCCCAAACTAAAGGTCAAGCACAGGGAAGTATGCTCATTTGTAGATATAAACACTATCTACCTTGGGCTCTACTGTCTTATATAAAATATCTGTCTTTCAACCCAAAACTGCAAAACACAAACAACAAACAAAAACAAATGAACAAACCACACTCTCAAGAGGCAAAGCAGTCAACCTAACCAAACTTAGATATGACCCAGATGTTGGAACTATAGATGGGGAATTTAAAATACTCCTAAGTAATTTGGAAAAGGCTCTCTGAGTGTGAAAGGTGGACAATGTATAAGAATGGATGGGCAATTTCAGCAGAGATGGAAACTCAGAAAGAGTCAAATAGAAAGACTGGTAAAAACAACACATGATAATAAGGATGATGAGTGCCTTCAACGAACACTGCTGAGCAAAGAATCAATAAATGTGAAGATAAGTCATTAGAAATTAAGCAAACTGATACACACAAAAAATTGGAAAAAACAGAACATAGCATCCAAGAGCTGTGGGACAATTTCAAATGGTCTAACATACATTTAATTGACTACGTAGGAGGAGAAGAAGGTAAAATTCGGACAGAAGACAATATTTGAAAACATAATGGCAAAGAATTTTAAGAAGATAATGTAAGCATCAAACAATAGATCCAAGAAAATAAGACAACCCAAACAGACTAAATACCAAATTAATTAATTGAAAAACACAACTACACCATATATACACAACACACTATACACACAACACACTATATATAAAGAGACATTTTTTTCTGTATCTCATAAAAAGTACAACTAAATAAAATATGTGAAATGATTTGACAAATCTCAATGATAGGCATATACATTTTTGTTATATTATTCTTTAATTTTCTATGCTTGAAGTATTTCATTAACTTTTTTTTCAAAGGAAAAAGAACTTGAGGTGTCATGGGAACCAAATTCATTTTTCAGTCACCAGAGCATTGGGTATAAGAGGAGGCAAGGCAGGGGTACATCATGGTAGTGACAGAGTCTCTCACATAAAAGTGATGAGACCAGGTATATCTTTCAGAAGGTTAACTCTGGTAACAGTGAGACCAATGAGACCAGTGCCAAGTCAGACCTTTCCTGAATTTGCAGCAAATAGTCAACTACCTGTTTAAAAAGTCATGTTTGCTTCTCCCAGTGAGGTTGCATTTATGTCATGATTTAATAGGCTTTGGCGTTAGGCAGCACTGCATTAGAATTTCAGTTGTGCCACTTTCTAAGTATGTAGCTTTGCAGCAGTCACTCTGAGCAGTAATTTCCTCATCTTTGAAATAGTAGTCATACTGAATTCTAGCTCATGGATTGCTAAGATTAAATGAGATGAGGGGCATAAACTTATGGCCATAACTCCTCCTACGTAGTCAATTAAATGTGTTTTAGACTATAAAACTATGACCATATCTAATACATAGAAGTCATGCATCAAATGTCACTTTCCTTCATCATTCTTTGGTAAAGAACCAAAGAACTGTGTAAAGTCTGGTGTGCTGGGATGGCCTCTTCATTTGATCAACTCTGCAGGCTTTCCTTCTGGAGTGCTCAAACAAGAGCAGAACTCTATTTTTTTCCTTTGCCTTTTCCTTATTATGAATTTGACTTTATCTCCTTGTGTCAGTTAGTTTTTGCTGCTTAACAGACTGCTCCAAAAGTTAATGGCTTAAAACAACAACCATTTATTTAGCTCACAATTCTCTGCAGCAGCAATTTGGGCTGGGTTTAGCTGGAAAGTTCTTTATCTATGATCACTCATGCTTCTGCACCCAGATGGCAGTTGATAACCTCACACTCTAGCAGCTCTCTTTGTTGGCTGGGACGACAGTGGTGAGGGTAACAGGGCCATGTGTCTCTCATCATTTATCAGGCAATTCCAGGCTTGTCCACGTGGTGGCAGTTTCAGGGTTTCCAAGATCAGCAAGGGAGCAGGAAACCCTCTGTACCGCGTTTTTGATGCCCCTATTTGTGATAGGCTTGCTAATGTTTCTTTGGCCAAAGAAGGTCTCAAGGGGTGAGAAATGGAGTCCATCTTTTGATGGGAGATGCTGCAGTGTCACATAGCAATAATGTATGTAGTAAGGAAAAGATTTGTGGGCATTTTTACAATCTACCACACTGTTGAAAACATAAACTGAAGAAAGCAAAAATTCTTTTCCGTCTGCTACTCCACAGGTAGATCCATTTTAAAGTTCTGGTAGAGTCTAGCAACAGTCTTATAATGGGATTCTCCCCTAGATGATTAGAAAAGATGCGTTATAAGGAGAGGCGATTGACTATTATATATCTTGGGGGTAATGTTGTTCAGTGTTAGCTGAGTATTAGGGAATCTTTTTCATGCTGCAGTGCTTAGAAATGGAGGTTGTTTCATTTTGACTTAAATGTTTTTTCATGGAGCTCTTCTTGTCCAAACCCTTAAACTATTGCTCAATTTATTAAAAAGACCAAACATGTTCCAGATTTTGTGCTACATGATGATTAAAATTAGTTCTTTACAAAATCTCACACATATTCTTTAAGAATAGAGAATGGGTTTAAACTTGGAGAAATGTTAATCTCTCTAAGAAGAGAAATCAATGATATTGCTCTAATGATCTGGGGGGTGGATATATATATCATATATAATTATATACATTTATATATAAATATATGCAATTTTTATATATATAATTTTTTTTAAATTATTGTTTTAAATGAGTAAAACTAATGAATATTTCATACGCTGAGCCATGAGTGCATTCGATTCTATCTGTCCTTGAGTAATGTGTGAAATCTCATTGAACTGTTCCAGTATTAGGGAAGAGGAATTGAGTAACCTAAAACTAGAAATTGCTTGCTTGAATAACTTTTTTATAGTCAAGAGGACCAGAAAGAAAAATGGGGCTGTTGAGCAAATTTGTCTCTAAAGCATTATTCCTTAAGTAGGTTATTATCTCAGTTTACTTTATGATGGTCACTACAGCTCAAATAGTGGACTTTATTTTAATTTTAAATGAATTAAAGAGTTTAACTTTTCCTCAGTGTATTTTTGAATGACTTTGTTCACAGACTATAATACCTTTATCACATTGTCTGTAACTTTTGTTCTCTCTGACATCCAGGGTTCTACATGATTTTCCATGAATCCTGATATTTCCCTTTTTAGCTGCTTTTTATTTCCATAAAAAAGAACCATAGATAAGTTTAAGTAGCTGCAGAAATTCAGTTGATCAGATAACAACAATGGAAAATGCACTCAGCCTCAGCTGTGTCACTCATTTTTCCCTTTCTTATGTTGCTCTGAGTTTTTGGTCTTAAGTAATGTTTGGATGAAGTTCAGTAGAATTCAGCCTTTGTGCTTTGAATTCTGCATTAAGTAAGTACCATGTGCTACATATTGTGCTATGTGATGGACCTACACAATTGAAAAAATTAGTCCTTGATAGCTACTTAATATGAATAGATAAATAATACCTAGAATTAGGGAATCAAACCTGTAGCTATATGTATATTGTCAAATCTGGTACCCAAAGTTGCTACCCCAACCTGGCTTGATAACAGAATAAACTGAGAAACTTTAAACACTGCTTAGATTCCTGAGTTCCATACCCAGAGGTTATGATTCAATACTTCAGCAGCAAGGCTGAGGATTTAGTCTTTTTTTTTTCCCCCCCAAAGCTCTCAAGATGGTTTCGATGCAATTGGACTAGCTCTGGTTCTAGGAAAGGCAACTGGGGACCATTTATCTTGTTGAAATGTCTTACAATAACTATGATAGAAGTAGCCTTGATGTGTATATTATTGTTGTGAATGTCCTCCTTTAGAAAATAAATAAATAAATAAAAAAATGCATTGTTTATATCTTGGTTTCTAAAGTCCAAATTGGTTCTAATCAATCTCTGTCAATGATGCTGGTTTGTAGCCCAGTAACATGCAAGGGTTGCACAATTCTGGAGAAGAAAAAATGTAGATCACTAATTGTTAGATATTATTACTTCACAACTTAAAAGAATCTACCTCCCCTTGCTGTATAATTATTTGTGACAAAGGCTGGAAAAGAAATTCCAAGAAAACTAAAATATTAGGGAGGATTCAAAGACGAGAGTATTATTCCAGTAATTCAATGGATTGGTTATGAAAACTGAAAGAGCTGAGATCAGGTCTTGAAATCTCTCAGAAGAACAGCTGGCTGAGAATACCAAGGAAGAAATAGAATTCATTGTATAATTTTCTCTCGTAGCCACTTATGGACTAGCTGTATCATGTCACTTGTATAAGGTGCACAAAAGCGAAAGGCCAAGGAGAGAAGGAAAGCAACCCAGTAAAAAGTTTTCATGAGATGGAGTTCTATTTTGAGAAACTGAAATCCATTGATGATAACAAGAGTAAATCCTTCCTATATTTGCTTGATATTCACAACTGACAAACCCTTTACAAATATGTTAACTCAGCCAATACCCACAAAAAGGTTACCAGGAAGAAACCAATCTCTTCCTTGCATAAATTTGAGATGGAGTCTCATAGAAATTAAGTGATTTTTCTGAGCTTACATAATTAATATGAGTTGGGATTTGAGTATGAAAAATGGTATGTAAAAAAAGTATCCTTTTTGTCATTTTTTTCCCCTATAATGTATCTGCCATATAGTACTTAAATTTTCACTTAGAAATAGTTCCTATCCAGATTGACTTACCAATATGCTATCCTGAGCCCTGGGCAAGTCTATAATCTACCCTCACAAAATGTCTTTGTCGCAGTGTTCCATCAGCTGCCAGCACCCAAACCCACTTTCTCAGCCTCTGGTTTCTACCCTTGAGTCCCAGACCCTGCTCCTTTCGAATGCCATTTCATGTGAACTGTATCTTTTGTGCTCAGTTATTGACTTTCTCCTCAACATCTTTCACAGCTCCCTTATTTTCATCCTCCTTAGTCTGAAGACCTGGTTGACTCCCACCTTAGCATCTGGTCTTGGCCCAAGGGTCCAAGCTCTCCTGCACAAACACAGGGGGCACTTTCAAATTCTATATCAAGTGCACCTTTCCCCAAAGCTCATTATGAATATCCTCAAATGCCATCTCAAGGACTTTTTTTGTCTTATGGTCTGTGCCATGGGAATGTTCTTGAATAACATCTTTGTAAGTAGAGGAAGGAGAAGGCACTGACCCATTCACATGGGTCCATCAGCTCAGACAGATCAGTAAAGTTCAAGTTGACAGCTGGTTTGCATTGCTTGTTTGGTGTTTATGATGGCTGAGATGGTTAGATAGATTCAGATTCATTGGTTCAGGAGATACCTACAACGTGGATAACAGATATCTGAATACTTGAATCAGGACATTGTTCAATTATTCAATGATCTAAAGACTTATTACTGCATTTTAATACTGAAAGAGATCTCAGGGGTAATTTAGGTAAACCTCTTCATTATATGGGTGAGGAAATTGAGATCAGAGTTCACAAACCCACATATTAAGCTCAGGTCAATGATTCTGTAACAAAGATATTCTTTAATGTTGTAAATATTTATGGTTTTCCGTAAGTACTGTATCATAACTGACATCAACTGTTCACAGCTCTTTATACTGATGACTATAATAAAAATTCTCTTTTGTTTCCTAGCCACGGCTATAGATAGGCTTAAGTCACAGAAGCGAGGTTGCAATTCTGAGGTGGGGGAACCAGGACGGGGCTGAGAACACAGAATTTGAATACAGTCAAGAGAATGATTTATCCACCCAAATTTGGTCAAGGGAGGAGAATTTAATTTGACAATGGGCTGATAATTAAGGGTCTAAGCAGAGATAAATTTAAAATTTTTGGCCCTTCAAATTTTGGACACTTGAACACAATGCTGCACAGTGGTTTGGTTTTGGAGCCAAAAAGCCTGAGTTTGAATTCCATCTCTGCCATTTAACATGAGACAGCTGTTTTTCTGTGCCTTTCCCACCTCCCCCCCAAAATTCCAAATAGAAGATAATAATAGTACTGAATTCAAACACTTGTTATGGGGATTGAATAAATGAAGCACTTGTAACAGTGCCAGAAAGATAGTAAACACTATATAAATGATTGCTAATAAACTGTGCCGACATATGTGTGCAAAGATGTTCATTGCAATATATTCATAGAATTGGAAACAGTAGAACTATATTCTTTCTGAGGGGTTGATTAAATAGATTACATTATAGCCATAGAAAGGAACATTATATTGCTGTTCAAGAATGTGAGGGGACTCCACCGTTGCCATCTATGTCATACTTAAAATATAAGTAAACATTTTAAGAAATACAACAAGAAGATATGATTTTTTTATTGAAATACTTTAAAAAATGTATGTTATAGGCATGTATGTCCCAAAGGTCTTGGGGTTTTTCCATCAGTCTGTTGAGTGCTTTTTCCTGAGGACCGGCGTTGTGACAAGGGTGGACAGCGGCAGGAAGGAGCCATGGGAAGAACTCACTATTTTCCTTGATTCACTTCTGTAATGTTTCAATTATTTTTCAACCACAAAAGTATTTTTTAAAAAAAAAATAGTATAAGTCCAGTAAAATCCGAGGTGAAAAAAAATGCAGTAGTAAGTAAGGTAAGGTTATGAGGAGTTAGAGGGCCTTTAATATATTAACCATTACCCGCAACACCTCCAGAATGATCTTGGAAGCCCATCCACTCTCATTCTTATGGAACAAATGGACTTGTGCTTCTTTCAGGTCACAAGAATATTTAAATGACATTAAATAACCTATAAGAGTAATGCTTCTGCTACATGCCAGGAAATACATAATGGAAAGGGAAAGAAATCTGCCTCTTATCTCTGCGTTGTGCGTATGTGAAATGGCTTCTTCCACACACTGTGAAATTATGACGCAGCTAGACCCATTTGTTAAGCCCTGGATATATTTCTGCAGGGCACTACCACACAATTGTCACTTGACATTAAGGTGATTTATTGATAAGTTTATTACTGCTGTGCTCTCTTTCAAATTAGTGGAGCATAACATACGAGGAACGGAAAAGCTTTAGTTGTCAGATGTGAGTGGGATACAGAACCTGAGATTTGCATTGGGAAAAGACTCCAGTGGCAAATTGGTTGGGTTGGTTGCACGGCTTTGAAAATTGGTGTATAATTGAGTCCCAAAACAAGACAGGCTAAGTAAACAATTCACTTGTTTGTAATTATTTATGAACAGTCTAACCTCAGCTGTCCTCTTTGGTAATGCTTTCTGCGTCAGTTTGAAGCACATCTTGTGACGGATTAAAGAAGTATGTCTGATAATATAAACCAGAAGCATGGTTTTATGGAATCATCCTTTCCCTGAATTTACCTTGCCTCCCAAATGTTATTGTTATTAAAAAAAAAAAAGAAAAGATTAAGGGGAAACTGAGAAGAGGTGGAGAAAGGAAAGGAAAGCTTTAGTTCTCTTTCATACCAATTTATTTATTGATTATATTTACTTAATTTTATTTGACAAGCTCATATAATGCTTATTTATCTTGGCATTTATCAACATTGGGAGGCTATGATTTTCAAAATGTAGCTGCTTATACAAATCATGGGCAAATGACCCACGCATTCTCAAGGTTCAGTTGACTGACCTGCTGATTAAAAATGATTCCATAATCTTAGCTCTTAGGACGTGGATGACAGTTTAAAATCCCTCACACCTTGCCTGTCAGTAACCTTGATCGTCTTTTTTTTGTCCAGCCTATGAATGCCTGTGTAGATTTCCTTCTTTACCCTTATCATATTACTCTTCCACTATTAATGTCATGAAAAAATGGTACCTAGGGTTTATGTAGAAAATATAAAACTAAGGAAACTCATTAAAATTTGAATGCAGAAGAGAGGCACATATACAGCAATTTGTTTAAACATAGTGTAGTTATATATATGGTGCCAAAAAATGTATACACATTTTAAGAAAGGAAAACTGTATTAAAATTGTAATACTCAATATATACCATAACAAAAGATGAATACAAGTCACATTTGACTTCTGCAATTATAAGAGGCACTCAAAGTGGTGTCCAGACACTTCTGATTAAGGTGAACTACTGCTTGAGTACAGAAAACATCTCTTAAAATGTGTATACATTTTTTGGAACCCCTGGTGTGTTTGTGCCTGTGTGTGTGTGTGTGTGTGTGTGTGTGTGTGTATGTATATTTATATACACGTATATATACACATACACTATATATATGATTTTCATCAACCTAAATTTATATAAGTTAGAAAATCTCAATAATAGGTCACTTTAGCCAAATATTGCAGATTCAAATCCAATATTTATTACCTGTAAGCCATTTAAACAGTAAACACAATCCCAAATATTTTAGTATAAATGTCTTGTTCTTGGTGTACAACCCATCATTGTATTTTACTTTTGACATTCCTGATTTCATTCTGTAGAGCAGAGAGTCTAATTTAGAACAAACTAGGGTCCTGAGTGAGAGCTCCAGTCCTCCCCAATACCACCCTGTGTATTTAGATTTTTAGCATCGTCATTGATGAATATTTTGAGGAAGAATTATTTAGTTACAGAAGTGTTAGTCTCCTCCTCCTCTTCTCATCCTCCTCCTCCTTCTCCTTAAACATGTTCTACTGTATCAAATTGGCACGAAATGTGAGGGAGATTTATAGAAGAGCTTAGGAGCTATTGATGGGCTGCATCAGCTTTGCTTAAAAAGATTAACAATCAAGTGGAGAGAAGACCTTATGGTCAGGCAGAACATGGGAACTGTGAATGCTTAATATATATATAGAAATGGCTTTTGATATCGTGTTCAGTATTGCCTATGGCCTTACTTTATGTTCTCTGAAAGTATAATGGATTTTAAATCCTAATACACAGAATCAATGTTTTACATTTTAATTACAGTCTAAAGTTTAACAACATTATTATGTAAGAAGTAGCCTTTCCAGTCTTCTGTAAAACTTCATGCTCTAAATCAAATTGAAAAAGTTTATTTCCGGGAATCATGAATCCAAGATTATGATCCAAAAAATTAGCATTTGAGAAATGAAATCATAATATATATTTGTAATGGATTACTGTAGGATTTAAAAGAATATTACGTTATAATAGAAACAATATGAAAAATGTATACACCATATATCAGGGTTGGCAAACTTTTTCTGGTATAGGGCCAGATAGTAAATATTTTAGGCTTTGCAGGCCATGTGGTCGCTTCAGTAGCCAATTTGCTCTGCCACTGTAGTAAGAAGGTAGTCATAGACAACAAATAAATGAGAGACTGTGGCTGTGTGCCAATAAAACTTTATTCATAAATATAGGCAGCAGGCCAGATTTACCTGTGGGCCACAGGCTGAAATGTTCCTATCCAAAAAAACTCATTATACATTGGTTTCTGTAATATAATTTTATTACCTAAAAGTTATATGGCTGAAGAGATCGAGAAAAGTTAAATATGAATGGGGATTATTGTTGCTGAAATTATCTTTTGTGATACTGTACATGTATGTATATCAATGTATGAAAATAGAATGATTTTAAAATAAAATATATTTAATATTAGAAAACAATTTAAAAACTAAAAATTATAAGTATTCAAAAGAATAAAGCAATGTTTAAATAGTCTGTTTTTCTATATAGTAGTTATATAAGATATATTTAATTATTTTATGTAATTATAACTGTTGTCATGTCAGTTTTCGTGGGTTTTTTGTTTGCTTGTTTAAAATGATGGCTATGTTCTTTATGTTACAGGCACATAGGAATCTGTTCAATTCGGGGTTTCTTTATTATTTCAGGCTCCAGTTTCTGACTGGTTGGTTTAAAATATAGGTTTTATTATTATTTAGCTATGGCAAGGCCACTGGTCAGGAGGCACCCGCCAGTGAAAAGACAGTTTATTTTACTAACAAATCTAAAGAGAAGTGGGCATGCCTTTCCATGGGGGCTACACAGGGAAGGACAGGGTCTGTCAAGAGGTGAAGAGATGGGGACAGAGAGTATTGGCAAGAGCTTTTATTGTGGTGCCTAAAGAAAGGAACGGATGAAGGAGAGTAAGCAGGTTTTGTTGGATTGTTTGCAGATTTTCACTGGGCTCTGGGCAGGCTGTCCCTAGCTGTCTGGTACGTGGCTCTGGGGGTTATTGGGAAGGTAGATAGTGGCTCAGAGTGTAAGACTTTGATTAAGAAAGCGGTTGGAGGTATCGGCTCTGGATTAGCTGGTTTGCTTAAAAGGCATGCTCTTGGCAAGTAGTTTGCTATCTCTAGAAATTAACTAATTCTGGGAGCGGCAATCCCTCGAGTCAGCAAGGACCCAAGATGTCAAAGTATCAGGAAACAAAAGGCATGGTTAATACACTGGTGTACAGGGGTTTGGATAGACACATTGATTATAGTGGGTTAATAAGGTTGGATCATTTGAGAAGAATATGGTCAATATTTTGTCATTTAAATAACCAATATGCAATGTACTGAGAACCAAATTATTGCTTTTCTCTTTAGAGTGGTCTTAGACTCCTTTCACCTTATCTCAGTAATATCTCAACTGATAATATATTCAGACTCTATGACATGGTACCTCGTGGCATAAATGTACTCAATGTACCAGGAATCTTTAGGTTGCCAGTTCTGCCATGAACAGTGTAAATTTTTTCATCACAATGCCTTAATTTCGAAATTTGTAGATTGAGAAAATATAGTTTTCTTGGTTGCCTATTGGGGTTATTGTGAGAATAAAATCAAGCACTTTAAAGACTACAATATATTACAAAACAAACTGAGCACCACTATTATTAGCTTTCACCATTTTATCTGTTTTATGTCGATGCCTACTGGGTATCCCATAAGTGTATCTGACCAATGCCTGAAAGCTAACAAGTCCAATACTTTTTATTTTCCCTCAAAAAAAGGGATTTCACTTTTTTCCCCCTTGATGGCATCAATTCTTCCAGCCACTCAGGCCAGACACTTGGGCAGAATCTTCATATATTTTCACCTCTCTCTGACCCTCCACATGCCAATCAGTTGTCTAATCATTTGACTGCGTATTAATGGTATCTTTGGATCTTTTACCTTCCTCTCTATCTCTACCATCTCTACCCAAGGTCACATCATCACAACTCTTCCCTAGCCATCCTGTGGGAGCTTACCTCTAATTTCTTACTCTCTATGTCTAACCTAAATGCTTAACCAGGGAGACTTTTCTCACCTTATCATTATATATGTATATATTATATGAATTATATAATTTACCTTATCAATCAAGATGTGCTATTTCCTTGTCTCTGGGGCCTATAATATTTAAATTTCATTTTCCCTATTTTCTCTTCTCTCTCTCTCTCTTTCTTTTTTTCCTTCTTTCTCATACAGTGTGATATAGGGAATGCTTGGGAAAACCCAAGAAAAATCCTGAATAGAGGTAATAATTTGTAGTCATCTTTCTATGTAAAGTAAGGCAGCCACAGAGAGGGATGGTGAATAATGCATGCAAATACTTGCCTTTGATTCATGTTTCTTTCATCTATTTAGGGAAAAGTTATTCCCTTTGTTCAAAGTCTGTTGGGATTTCTCTGGGCAAGGACTGGGAATTTCCCTGAGCAATTTCTTCTGAGATTGGATTTAGGGGAGACTGCTCAGATTTCATTTTTAGCCACTCATGTCCCAGACAGGCCTCTAGAATTAGGTTAGAACCTCTTCTCCGTTGCTGGTTTGGAAGATGCGTCAAATCCTTGTTCTCTTTTATAGGTGCCCAGACACCATTATCACTATGCCTGCACACTCCAATTCATGTGTCTTTTTTTTGTCTTGTGCAATAGCAGTGGCTAGGCCCTCCAGTACAGTGTCAAATAGAAGTGATGAGAGGACATTTTTGCCTCGCTCTCCATCTTAAAAGAAGCATTCAATATTTCAAAATTAAGTTTGATGTTAGCTAAAGGTTTATTATAGATGCCTTTTATTACATTAAGGAAATTCCTTTCTACTCCCAATTTAGAGTTTTATTATAAATTAGTGTTGAATATCATGAGAAAAATTTTCTGTATCGATATAATCACGTTTGTTTTCTCTTTTGTCTGTAGATATGGTAAATGATATTGATTAATTTTTCAGTATTAAACAAAATTTATATTCCTGAAATAAACTTTACTTAGTCAAATGTTAAATCAATCTTGCATTCCTGAAATAATCCTCATTTAGTTATCAATATATATTTGCTTTTCATATATTGATTGTTTCATATTGGTTTATTATTTTTTAAATGATTTTTGTGTCTGTTCATATTGGTCTCTAGTCTTCTTTTAGTGTCTTTGTCCAATTTTGGTATTGGATAATCTGGTCTTAAAGACCAAGGGATATTGGTCTCTAGTTTTCCTTTAGTGTCTTTGTCTAATTTTGTATTGGATAATCTGGTCTTAAAAAATAAATTGGCAAGTATTCCATTCTCCTATATATTTTGAGAGCTTCTATAGGATTGATGTTTTTTCCTGAAGTGTTTGGTAGAATATACCAATAAAGCTGTATGGACCTAGAGTAGTTTCTCTTGTGGAGTTTTAAATTAATGAATTCAATTTTTAAAAAATACATAGGACTATTCAGATTTCCTTTCCTTTTCTTTTTTTATGCTAGGTTTGGTAATTTGGTATGTTCAGAACTGTGTTTCTTTTTGGAGTTATCGGTCACCTGATTATTGGCAGTTTTCAGTTCCTGAGTTCCTCATTTTCTTGCTTCCTGTCAGGTGGGAGTCTCTTTCAGCTCTTGGAGGCCACCAGTTATTCCTTGCCACATGGCTCTCTCATAGGCCCTCTCGAAATATGGCAGTTTACTTCTTCAGGGCCAGCAGGAGAGTCTCTCACAGCAGTTTGATAAAACAGAGTCTTATATAACGTAATCATGGGAGTGATTATCCCATTATATTCATAGGTCCCATCCACATTTGAGAGGAGAGAATTATACAATGCATGTAACATTAGGGGTAGGAATCTTGGAGGCCATCTTAGAATTCTGCCTACCATGAAGTTGCTCCTAAATTTTCTTATTATCTTTATAATTCCTGTGGGACCTATAATTATTTCCTTTTCTTTCATTTCTGATATTGGTAATTTGTGCTTTTTTTTCTTGGTTGTTCTTGTAAGGAATTTACTAATTGTTTAATTTCTTGGTTGCATCAATTTTAATAATTTCTGTTTATTGATTTTCACTCATTTATTCTTTCCTTCTTTTAATGTATTTTGGGTTTCAGTTACCTCCATTTTACATTTTTAGTGGGTGCTCTAAGATAGCCCTGTACAATTGACACATAATGCAAGTCATATGTATAATTTAAATTATCTAGAAACAATACTAAAATGAAAAAAAAAGATACAGGTAAAGTTTATGTTAGCAAAGTTTGAATCCATTACATTAAAAATGTTAATATTAACATATAATTCATATAATCAATGATGGGACAAACTAGCATCATATTTCTCCTGCTGTGCTGCACTGAAAGCATTAAATAATTTATTTGGCTTTCAACCAAAAACGAATAATAAGAATGTAATCACAGGAAGTAGTCAAACAAAAATTGAGGGCTATTTCATAAAACAACCTGCCAATAGTCTTCATGAAAGACAAGGAAAGGCTGAGGAACTGTTCTAGGTGAGAGGAGACTAAGGAGATATTATAACTGGATGCAATGTGTGATCCTTTACTGGATCCGGGATCAGGAAAAATAAAAATGTTAAAAAGGATATTATAGGGATAATTGTCGAGATTTGATAATACACTGTAAATTAGATAATAGTATTGTATAAAAACTAAATTTAGTGAACTTTATAGTTATTACTCATTTTTAAGAGGTGAGCACAGGATTATTTAGGAGCAGATACTCTTTATGTCTGCAGTTTAGTCTTAAATGATTCAACAAAAATAAAAATAACAATAGATATTAAATAATAATATATATTTTATATACAGAAAAATGATAAAACAAATGTTGTTAAATATTAACAATTGGTGACTTACTATCCTTGCAACTTCTCTGTAAGCTTTTTTTTTCCAAATAAAAATTAAAAAATAGTAAATTTTTAAAGGTTACTAGCTACACGATCAATTAAGATACCCAAATCCGCTGAATTTCCATGTGTGCAACAAGTATGTATAAAATTAAGTTTAAGATGTGATGACATTAGCAATAGCATGAAAATGCCAAATACATGGAAGTATATTTAAATTAAAATGTACAAAATCTCTACATGGAAAACTATAAAATAACACGTTAAAGATAGAAATGAAAAAGGAGAAAAAAAAGGGGACCTATATCATTTCATAGATTAGAAGACTCAATACTGGAAAAGGGACAATTTTCCCCAAATTAATAAACACTTTATATGCAATCCTGAGAAATATCACAATTTAGGAGTTCCAGTCAAGATGTATTGTATGTCAGCTGTAATTGAAAATTAAAAGGTGTTAAAAAAAAGAATGACATATCACAGCTTTTGTTTCTTTTTAAATTAATGAGCTGATTTAAAAATTCATATGGAAGAGCAAAGGGCCAAGAATAGCCAATGCATTTTGGAAGAACAAAGCTAAAAGTCTCGTTGAACAACTATTAAGACCCATGATAAAGCTATAGTAAATAAATAATACAGCAAGTAAGAAAGACACTATTGTTTTGGCCCAAGTTGGACAAAGTGACCAATAGAACAGTAGAATCTAAAAACAAAGGCAAGTATATATTTATAAAATTAATAAAAAAATAAATTTTGACAAAGTAACAGTGAATTGTAGTAAGACCATTTACAATAGTCTTGTACATAAATGTTGCTGCATCACTTGGATAGGCACATGGAAAAAAATAAACAGTGGCTACCAACTCGAACCATACACAAAAAATGTGGATACAGATCTAGATTGAACAGTAAAACAAGAAACCTTGCAGATGCAAACAGAGCATTTTCATAACCTTTGAATCAGCAAAGATTTGTTAAACTGGGAAATCATAAAGATCTAGTAATATCATTTCCAGGATGGTCTTCACAATGTTGCATGTATGCTTTATAGTCACTTACTTATTCACCCATATGCTTAAACAATTACTTGAGCACCTGTTATCAGCTAAATCCTGCAAGGGATATAAATGGGTAGAAGACATAATCTCTGCTTTTTGGTATCTTCATGTCCCTCCCATAAAGAATAACATTTCTCCCTCTCTTCCCCCTTTCCTCTTCCTTTTCTCGCGTCTTCTTGTACTTCATATTAAAAATGTATTCACTGCCAATGATTCAACTGCACTGTTCAAGCATTTTATGTGTATGAACTCATTTAATCCTCAGTAGTTCCCACTTTACAGAAGAAAAAGCTGAGTCACACAGAGATTAGCTAAAGAATTTGCCAGAGATTAACAGCCCAGCAGAACAGGATTTTAATCCAAGAAATACGTTTTCAGAACTTGAGCTTCTTATCATTATATATGTATATATAATACGAATTATATATATATATATATGTTTTATATCTATCTAAAATTAAGTCTCTTCCAAATTTAAGAATGCTCTCTTCTTGGTCACATTATTATATTATAAACTCAATAAAATAGAAATCTCCAGACACCAAGGGACCGAAGAAACTAGTCAAAGAGTTTCACATTCCATTTACTCCTTAGCACTACCATATTACTCATGCTGCTTTCAGCCATCAACCTGAAGGTTATAGTGTCACTTTTCAGAAGGATGCAGGCAGGGCCCCTGTGTGGCCTTTTTCTCATAATATTCTCGTGAGAAAACTTTCTCATGATATTCAACATTAGTTTATAATAAAACTCTGTAAATTAGGAATAGAAAGCATTGTCCTTAATGTAATAAAAGGTATCTATAATACACCTTTAGTTAACATCAAACTTAATTTTGAAATATTGAATACTTCTTCTAAGATGGAGAGTGAGGCAAAAATGTCCTCTCATCACTTCTGTTTGACATTGTACTGGAGGGCCTAGCCAGTGCTATTGCACAAGGGAAAAAAAATGACACATGAATTGGAAAGAAAGTAGTAAAACTGTCTTCACAGGTGACATAATCACATATGTAGAAAATTTCAAGTAATCTACAAAACAACTAAGAGATTTAATAAGTGAATTTGGCAAAATTTGAAAATACAAGTTCAATGTACTTATATTTCTATATTATTGGCAACAAATAATTCGATAATGAAATTATCCATACGTGAAAAGAAACCTTTCTAGACTTGGGGATTATCAACAGAGAGAATGAATGGATGGCTTCATCTCCATTTATTGCATATTTTACTGGCTTTATCATTTTCTTCTATACAGTTGACCCTGAACAACATGGTTTTGAACTGTGTGGGTCCAATTATTTTCAGTAAAAATCTGTGTATAAGTGACCTTGAGCAGTTCAAACCTATGTTGTTCAAGGGTCAACTGAACATAATTCACTATGAGTACATTTTTTCCCCTATTTTATCATAAGTATTTAATAGGAAGTTAGGAGAACTGTAACATGGGATGTTAGCTAAATGTCGTATTAAATTTTAATTTTGACCTTTTTAAAGTAGATTCTTAAAATAATCTTGGTGAATACACTTTTTCAATGCTCGTATAATTTTAAGATAAAGTTTACTTAGTGTCATTTACTTGACTAATTGATATAAGGTAACCTTTCGTAATTTAGAAACTGGTAGAACTGGCTGAGGATTAAGGGTATTGCTCTCTAAGTGCTGAGATTGTGACAATAAAAGAAGAATATTAAAATAATTTCTTAAAGACATAGCTACTTTGAATTGCATATAATTTATAATTATATAAAATTAGTAATTTCTCCTCCCTACTGTTAATGCTGGTATTAAGTGGCTATTTTAAGCAGATGGAACAATTGCTAAGTTGCTCTAGAGGGAAAAACAAATGACAATTTGTTTCTTCGTTTAAATATAAATTCCCAAAGTAATTAGTATCAAATTAAGTCTCCTATGCCGTCATCACAGTTGCCACCAGATGATAATCATGGTTGAGTTCGCCTTTCTGAAGGGAAAAGAGAGACTTGTACAACATAAGCACACTTGTACTAACTGAACAAGGTTTAGATGTAAAAGTTAATTCCATGTGTGAGTGTCTACCATGACTAAAACTACAATTGCATTGAAGGTACAATCTGCTTTAAAAACAAGCAGCTCGTCTGCTTGAACTCAGGCATTAATGTCTTTTGCCCTTTGACTTGATAGAGATATAAAGTTGTCTTTTAGGAATATTAGGATAACAAAATATTGTGTCTGAGTAGAATATTTCCTTTTATAGAATATAGTTATTGAGGTAAACATTCTCCATTATGTAGTTTCTAATTTGTTAGAAAAATAATGAACTACATTTGTGGGAATGATTTTTAACAATGGTTTAAGAGCTTGACACATACTAAAATTAATTATATAGTTGACAAACAGCAGAAGACTGTGATAAGAAACAAACTGAAGCAATCCAAACAAAACAAAACAAAAAATCTGTGTAAAAATCTGTGTAAAAAATCTCTGTAAATCATCACTATGACCAATACTTGAGGTTATTCTCCACTTACAAGGTGAGGAATTACACCAGCTCATACTGATTTTTGTGGCATGTGTACACACAAAAATTGTTGGATCGCTAAGGTGCGTCAGTCAGTTTCTGAGGAATAACACAAAGCTGTGAGAAGGAAGTCAGTTTTATTCTCAGAATGAAGAAATGAATAGATCACCAGGGTTATCCAGAAAGTATGAACAGAAAAACTCAGTGCTACCTAAGCTGAGGGAGACTTTGAATGAAATCTGATGACTTAAAAGGGCAGCTGAATGAAAGTCAGGAAAAATAAACTTGGTATCAAGAGATGGTAAAGGAATGGATGTGGTGATGATGAGGTAAAAGTGAAAAGTAACCAGGTACAAAGCCTAAGGACTGAGGAACACATAGGTAGTTATTAAAAGATGATCAGTTATAAGGCCAGGGTTAAATCTTTGCTGAGAACGTTGTTGGAGTTGGCTCTAGGGCATCTTATGGAGATAAGTCCTTTGTTCTATGTGTGATAGCTATTTGAGTCTGATTTTTCTTTCTTGCCATGGTCCGACATGATGGAATATCATTTCCTCTCTATGAATAAAATCTTTAATGTCTTGGATGAGGATTTTAATATCAGGGCCACTTAAGGGTCCCAGACTGTACTTGCAAATAAGTAGCCTGAGGTCTAAGATGCTAGAGAGGATGTTGATTGGCTTTACACACACACACACACACACACACACACACACACACACACACACACTACCACACATGTACATATCACGTTTACATTATGTACAGTCCTGGGAAAACAAATGGTGGTTGAGGAGGTGAGATGGAGAGAAGAGGACAGATATGGAGCTTTGGTGTCAACAACAGGCAAGGGACAGGTGAACAAACACTGACAAACAAGATGACAATATCATGTTAAGGCTCTACTGGGAAGGAAAAATCAGGGTAGGACATCATTATAAATCAGAACATTTAAAGATATGCTTGTTTATCTAGAATATTGAAGTGAGTAGATGAGAAGAGGGGACAAATCCTATATTGTCAAAGTTGGTTGATATTTTTAATGTTGAGAAGTTCTGAGGAAAGCATTTATAATTCTGAGTTTACAACCTGAGGTGAACAATGTATCTCATAAGATATTTACTTTGGGCACATATTGCTGAAGATAAATCTGTTATTGAACATAATTTGCGTGTTTAGATTAATTGTGGTTCCATTAAGGTTTAAGAGGGAAGTATCACTTGCACTCAGGGCTTACATGCTCTGAGAACACTACTAAGCAAGCAGAAAAAAAAGTAATTTTAGGAAGTATTTAAGAAGTAATAAACAGTAACTGCCTAACTTTTGGAAACCAGGACAGAAATACAGTATACCATCTGCAGCAGGATTTTAAGGTAACATCATTAATAGTTTGACAACCAGAAATTTATTCCCCTCTCATGAATATCTAGGTCTTTACTGTATCTCCTAAGATGTTTTCCTTTTATGCATGACTCCACTCTAATATAGAAGGAATTTTCTAAAAACGCTTCCTGCTTAACATCCTTCCATTGTTCCTGAAAGCCTTCCTTTCTAAACTGGGGTGGCATAGGAGGGCGCTCAGGATACAGCTCTGACCAACTCCACAATCCACTCATCATGAACTGAGCAAGGTCTCTCTAGTGCTAGCTTTCTTTACACGTTTCAAGTAGGGTTTCCAGGCGGGAATCCCCACCCATTCTCAGGAATTTTTTTTCGCTTTTCTGTTCCTGAATCCTGAGAAAAGTTGGTTGGGAAATTGGGAAAATCGGCTTCTTGAACCCAGGTGGTTGGTAGTATCGGCCGTCACTTTGTGGAAATGATTCATCGTGGAGAACAGAAAACAGTTTATATCTTGGGATTTGGGAACGGAAAGCAAAAAATTTTCTGAGAACGGGTGGGAATTCTCGCCCAGAAACCTTAATTTCAAGCATCTCCTCATTCAGTGGGAGCACTTTCCTCATAGGCATGTTTTCTCTGTCTCCCCAAATTCAGCTTCTATGCAGTGAGTTTATACATAAAAATTCCCCATGGTACCCTTCCATGACGCTTTCCTTGACCTCTCCCTTTGCCCTCAGTTTGCAGGAATCATAGCAGCCATTTTATTGTGTTGTCATGGTCTTTCTTATCTGGGTCCCTGACTTCAATAAAAGTTCTTTCAGGATGAGAGCTCTGTCTTAGTCGTATTTGTATTTCCATTTACTGGTGCAGTAACTGGAATGACACAGGCCACCCAATAAACGTTTATTGAATACACAAATAGACTGTAATGTAGCAAGAACCATATTTTGACCAACAGGCAGGGCCTTCTGGACCCTACACATGTTATGAGTTAGGATAATCCTTAACAACTACCTTTCCTATCCCCTTATTCGCATTAAGTGTCTATTGGGGGCTGGGGGAAGGCCTAATAAAGATCACACTTCCTGCTTCTGCTTTTCGAAGTCTCTCATCCAAAGCCCTCAATGCAATTTCTCTTCTCTAAGCTATTTTTAAAGGGTATTGGAGTGTTTGTTCCTTAGGGAGGAGAGAGGTTGTCATCAGTCATCCAGTTCTTTCCTCCCAATCACATTTGTAACAAGTAGTAATTTACCTCCATGACACGGAGCTCCATTGTTACAAATGCTTGGTGAGACTACATCTACAAGATGTCTGGACAGATTAGGTATTGAACTTGAAACTGTAGAATTAAAATTTTCTAAGGAGCTACTAAAACTGTTTAAATCCTGTAACTATACTAATGGCTTTATTAGCAGTTAGTTTTGTTAATTTATGTTCTTTAGTTCAGACCAACAGATATTATATAGAAACTACAAAAGTGTGAGGAAAAGCCACCGTGAGAGAAAATTCTGTTACAAGGAATCTTAATTATTCTGTTTCACTTAGTATTTTGAGGATGCTGAAATTAGGGACCAATCTGTCTTGACTATTATTGTGATCCTTTTGCTATCTCATTTTTAAAAAATCCATTTTACATAATACCCATGGATTATTACCTCACATTTTTCAGAATACATTTATAGCAGGTGGAAAAAGTTGCAAAAATAAAATAATGTACTTGTTTTAACAGATTGATTATTTATAAAAATGATTCACTGAAAAGGGGCGTATTTCTTAGAAGGAAAAAAAGACCAATAAGTATAACCAATTAACGCTTATCTTTTTTCTTTTAAAGTCCAGTTAAAGGGAAACCACTATTTTCTCAGAGTCCAACTGTCTGTATTAGTAAGTCAAGGGGTTTAGTCATGAAGTGATGAGACTTAGCTTCTATTACATCCTGTTAAAATAATTAGTCACCATTCCCTGAATCAATTGCATCCTCTGTTCAGCCTCACATAAATCATTCAAGTGATGGTGGTAAGGAACTGGCACTTTTTTTTTCCAGGTTTTTGTTGTTTTTGCAGGGACATCCAGTGACTGAGTTTTGACTTTATAGCATATCATAAAAAGGACAAGCAAAAAATAAAGCTGTTATTCTATACAGGTACTTTTCTGAGAGGACTGTAACTTGTAAAGTCCCGTAAGTCTTATTCTCAGGCCAGGTTCTGAGGGTAAGACTTGGGAAAGACAATTGTCCATTTTGATTATTTTATAATAACCTGTAAAAATGAAGTCTGGAAAAAAGATTCGATGATTCAACTTAGAATTTATTACAAAAAATGAGTGCTAGGTGGAACTCGTGCTTATATTGAAAAATAATAAGACGACCACAGCACTATAATTATGAATTCCAAACTGAATTAAGTTGTCCATTAATTGTACTCAAGATAGCAAAAATAATCAGCATATTGTCTAGCCACCGCCTTTTCTTTGCTTTAAAAAAATACTGATTCCAATCTTTTTTGTCTGAAGTTGTATGTTTTCTCTTTACCCATAAACTCCCTACCTCAGATAGGTTTTTCTTCTACTCTAACCCAATTTAATAAAAGAACTTATAGAAATTTTCCTTTATCCCTAAAGATCTGTGTTTACAGCTATGTCAAGTTATTTTGTTTTTCTTCCTGGCCTGAGACATTTGATGTGTCTGAAAATTAAATTTGAAGGTGTGGATTTCAGCCTGGGTTGTGCAAATATTTTTTTATCAGCTCTATGAGACTCCTGAAAGTCTAACCTGAAATGGCTAAATACACTTTTCAAAATTTCCCTTGTCTTATGTAGTTGGAATATTAAGTAAATTGGTAACTTATGAATTCTACTTTCTAACAAATAATAAAATAAATGAAGGTTAGGAGATGGGATATTTTAATAAAGAGCCTAGGTATGTGTGTAATTTATGTATTACTTATTTAAGGAATTAAAATATACAAGAACACAGAACACTATGAATCTACTGAACATGAGTTAATCAATTTTAATTATTCAGACAATGTTTTGATGTCTTATTGTTCTTCTTGGTATTGCCAAGCATGTTATTTGTCATACTGTAGATATAGGAAACATCCATTACAGTAGATATTCAAATGAAAGAATTCCACATAAACTTCGATTGTACTTTTACACACACACACACACATACACACGCCATGTACATGTACATATATTTATATAAGCTGATCAGAAAAAGCAAATGAAGTTTATATCTGGTCTCATCATCTCTAAAGACATCTTACTAATAGGTATTAAGTAATTTGCCTCATAATAAATCCATCAACCAATAAGTCTAATTACCTTAAACAAATAGTCATTGTTATAATGAGTCCATCATCCATCCATAAAATCAAGACTTCTTAAGCCATTGAATCCCTAAAACATTAATGTCCTTCTTTCTGGTCGTCTAGTGATGTTTACTCCTGGCTTTTGCTTTAGTAGCTTTTCATAATAGCACTCTTGGGCATGAGGTTTCATTTAGCAAGAAGGAAAGACATTTGATTCATATTTTTAAAGAGCCTACTATAGCATCTTTTCCCTAAAATATGAATGCATAAGTAGTTTGGTGGACAAAGTCGACAAACCAAACGGGTTTTTCCTGTGAAAAGGCAGCTTTCTTATTCCACAAAGCTACGGTCGCTTTAGTATTCTCTGCAGAGCAAAATCCTTTCCCCGTCATGTGGTCATAAATACATGCTACCACTGGCAGCGATCTTTGCTGTTAATCTTTTTTTATGCACAAACAGATTTATAAAAAAAAAAAATTGCTTTAGTTGTCAATGGTTGGTATCAGTCAGTGTTTTCTAAAATTGAAAATAAATTCTTCCGTTTTTTTTTTTTTTTTTGACTAGCCAGCAATCTCATCCACATTTACTATACCGGGGCCTGCCAAACAACAAATTAAAATCCGTTAGAGTATAAACTGTGCAACTCTACATGGCTCTGAGAAGTCCAAAGTGAGGCGTGAGGTGGTGCTGATGAACGTGCCTCTGATTTACCCTGGCAGTATTTCAGACCAAAAAGAGAGGATGCCACCACTCCAGGGCTGTCAGGTTACAGAGTCACAAAGTTGGCTTAGTCTCTGCAGCCTTGGTTAAATACCTAATCAAACTAATTCAGTGAGAACCAAGCCAGGCAGGAAAGTCTTGTTGAATCTCATTTATGTCAATCAATCGTAGGTATTGAGACCTGGAGGATGTAAGCTGGTATGCGAGCACAGCGCTCCCGAGGGGAATGGTCAGGTATCCCAGGGGAACAGACCCGAAGAATTGGTGAGTGGCTGGTTTTGTACAAACTAAGTGTCTTTATGAGCAGAATCCACACATTTTGGCAGAATAAGGTTAGCAGTATCTCAAGCCCCAGTCTCATGCCTCAAATAATATATATGGGAGCTTTCAAACACTTTAAAGGATGGGAAGGTAGAAACTAAATTAAATTGAGCATCTAATGAAAGCCAGTGCTATTGTAGTTTCAGAATGTTTCTAATAGTGGTATTTACGTACTGATAAGGTTTAAAATGGTTAAGGTGGTCAGGATTCCCTAGGAATGGTAAATATATGTGGTTTTAGGTTTCTCTGCAACATTTTGATTTCCCACGTAGGCGTGGTTCTTCATTTGATTGGTAATGTTGGCACTAGTTCAGACCAGAGCTGTGTAATGACACATGTCATTGGTGATGTCTCATTAACACACCTTAAAAACATTCTGCTCTGAAGATTGAAATGAATGTTTTACTGGAAATAAATGCATGTGCTTATAGTAAATCCATTAGAAAGATGGGTAATTTGACCACAGGTATTGCATGCGGTAAATATGAATACTCTTTTTGGTTATTAGATGAAAAAAGAGGGTAAAATACTGAGATGAGAAAATCACACATTATTCACTGGGGAATTTGGTCAACAATTGATTCTTTGGGCCTTCTTCAATCTGGGAAATCAGGGAAAAGGCAGAAATATCTGTCAGAAAAGAGTTAAGCTTGGTTACATTTAACAGCCCAGAGGCAAATAAACCATGTTTTGTCATTTGAAATTAGTCACAGGCAAAGAATTTTATACCTGGAAGAGTCTTTTGTGATGATCTTATGCAGTTCTGTCTTTCATCCAACTCAGTGGTGCAGGACTAAACACTGAAGACTGAGCTCAGTGTCCTGGTGGTCAAATCAGAACCAGGCTCCCCTATTCAGACTGATGCTCTTTCAACTGTGCTATAGACTTTTCCTGATTTTCTTATTTTTCTTTGTTTTTGAGAGAGTAATTTTTCAAATAATAAATATTGAAAAAACTTACCATTTCCACAAAGTTTAGAGCATTTCAGGCACTGAAAGTGTTGAGTATTTTTATCTCCATTGTGCTGACAAAGAACTGGTCACAGTGACCTTCAATTACCTGCCCAAGTCACACAGAGAGGAAGGTGTGTGTTGCAAGGGTTTTAACGCAGTGGTGTCAACCCAGCTCTAGAGAGCAAATGTCTGACATTATGTAAATGTGCAAAGTGTAATTGAATCTAGGAAGAAGAGGGGCATGAAATGATGTGTAGCTTTAAGTGCATGATTTTTTTTTTAAAGAAAAATCTATGTTCTAGTATTTCACGGGGAAAAAGTATCATGCAATAAAAACAAAATGAAAATAACAGATTCTGTTATGACTTAGAGCCCTGGAGTAGTTGGCCTTTTATTAGGGGTGTGTTACCATATTGTCTAAAGTTGCTCATTTTCTTTAAATCACATTGAGGGTGGTAGGTAAAAGCATCCCCCAATATTTTGGGCAAGGAAGTGCTTTTAAAGGATGAGTTCTTTTCAAGTACAGACTGTACTGAATCTAAGAGGAGCTGTAAGTTTTGTACTTCAGAACTAAATAGATTTATGAGTAGCCAAGCAAATCTTTAAAATACGATTTGAGATGATATGTATGAAAAACAGCTTATACAGAAGGAAGAAAATGTCACAAAGGAATAAATGCACATTACTTATAGTTTAAATACACAGTGTGGTATATAATAAAGTATACTTCATTTCTGACCTTATGTCATAGTAATTTCGTGTTAATAGTCATTGTCTTCATCCCAAATTCTTCTTAGGAAACAGACACATGGAATAATTTTATAGGTAAATGGAGAACATGAGAAATGATTTTCCAAAGTTCAAACTTAAATATGTCATTAGAAACATGAAGTGTTCTCAGAATATCCAAGTAATGCAGGAAACCTAGGGGCTGAAGCCTTTAGGGCCCTTAATTCTTCATGATGACTTAAAAGCTGAAAGACAGGAGTGTATTTTGAGCACGGGGCTATTAACCATAGAGCAGAGAGAAGTCTTTGCCAGCTTTTATTAAATTAGACTTACAAGCTGCCTAGTTTTGGGGTTACAGTTACACTGATGTTTCCTGTTTGCTTGCTTTATTTTTCTTGTTTGTGTATTTGTTTATTTTGCACTTCTTAGTTATGCATTTCCAGAGTGTTCTCTTCTAAATTTAAAATCAGGCAAAATTTCAATATAGCTAAAAGGAAAAATAAGTGAGTGTATTTTTACAATTTCACAAATTACTGAAGCATCATCATCCATACCTCTTATTGACTCTGAGTGCCTATTTTCTCTCTATTCATTATATCAGCTTGAAGCCTGAGTGACCATGAATTTGTCAAAATTTATGATAAGAATGCAAGAACAACAATAAGGATTCTAAGGGCCTAAGTTAGATAATGGATGTGTGTGTGTGTGTGTGTGTGTGTGTGTGTGTGTGTGTTGGTGGATAAATATGTGCTCACCAAAAGAGAGGAAGAAAACAGGGCACCCTGGGTATCATATTGGTGAGGGCATAGTTAAGGAAATAGAAAGAGAGGTAGGTATTTCAAAATGGGGGAGGGTTTGCACTGGAACTTTGTACAAAGTTCTGGAAGGGCTAGAGAAATAAAACAGAGAAAAGCAGGAAAGCTGGAGGAGCCAAAAGGCAGAAGGGGAGATACTCTGAGATGAAAGAACAAATGATGCCCCTACACTGGAGCTCACAGCGCTGTCCCTGCTGCACTGCTGGCAGTGCTGGAACTGAAGATGCTGCCACTGCTGGGGCTCCAAGCTTCTGCAGTCACCCCATGCCACTGCTGCTACAGCAGCCTCTATCAAGTGCCACTGTTGTCAGGGTCAGAAACTGGAAGCTTTTCTCTTCCTCTCACCTTCTGTTCTTCCACCCGTTCCTCCCATGAGCAGGACACAAACAGGAAGCCATACAAAAAAGGGAGTCTGGGAAATGTAGTTTCAGCTTTTCAACCCCAGCTGTTCAGAACCAAGTTTAGGAGGATACATGAGTGGCTGTACTTATACTTGGAATAAACTGCAAAATCACCATCAACTTGGATGCACATTCTTCAGCATGCCAAGGGTGCTGAGAAAAACTAGCATAGGAATTTCTTCTAAATTTTGTTTACATGTTTGGGTACGGGCATTACGATTTATAGTCTATTGCAGAGAATGGTAAACTTTTTCTTGAAGCTCTAGATAGCAAATATTTCAGGCTTATGGAGCACACAGTCTTTGTAGAAACTACCACCTCTGTTATTATAGCATGAAAGGAGCCATAGACAATGGAAAATGAATGAACATAGTTGTGTTCCAGTAAAAGTTTAATTACAAAGATAGATGGCTGGCCTGCAGATCATACTTTGTGGATGCCTGACCTATTGAATAACAGGGTACTAGTTCTTAAATTGTAGAATGATTTGAAAAATACGAACTTATGGTGGTCAGAATTTAAATGCTGTATTAATTTTGATTTAGTTTGCAAATCTTTCTTTGAAGAATGCCTGTATGATATATATGAAAAATGACATCTGTTGTTGATGATTTCAAAATGCTTAGAAGAAAGTATAATTCTTTTATCGTACTGGCAAATAGATGACTGAATGAAAGAAGTTAGAGTATCTGAGATCAGAAACAGGTTTGTCTCAGAATCCCTTTATAAAGGTAGCTCACAATGTGTTATAGAAAGAGGAGACCAATGAAAAAAATCCAGAATGTGTCTCTTTGATGACCGAAGACACAAGTTAGAATTGTGCCAGGCCGGGAGGCCATCAATGACTATGTGAGAAGGCCAAAAGTATGAAGTATTTATAATACCACTTGAATTATAAATTAGAATCATGGAAATCTGGCCCAAACTTGTCTGAAGCTATCAAAAGAATATATAGGGCACACTTAGAGTACTCCTGATGCCAGGACCTTGAAAAGCTGTCTGCACGCAACCGTTTGTTGCACGGTTATTCACAACAGCCAAGATAGGGAAACAAATGTGCATCGATGGATGGTGAATGGATAAACAAAATGTGGTTTATACATACCACGGAATACTATCCAACCTTAAAAATGAAGACAACCCTGCCATTTGCAACTACATGGATGAACCTGGAGGACATTATGCTAAGTGAAGTAAGCCAGTCACAGAAGGACAAATATTGAATATTTCCACTTCCACGAGGTGTCGAAAATAGTGAGATTCGTAGAGGCGGAGAGTGGAATGGTCATTGTCAGGGGCTAGAAGGAGGGGACAATGAGGAGGTGCTAGTCCATGGGTTCAAAGTTTCAGTTACACAGGATGAAAAGGTGTAGAGATCTGCTGCACAGCACCGGACCCAGAGTGAGCAGTCCCGTATTGTGCCTGCTCCTCTCACACAAACTGTCCCTTGTCGCTCTCCCTATTCATTTCAGCAAAGATATCATTTTAGAACACACTATCAGTAGTATGCACATTTCTAAAGTTCTGAGATTTTGTGATTCACCACCACACTATCACCACTCTAGCCATGTCTTTTATCCCTGGGTTTCACAGTTTTCCTTCCAAAGATGAGACGGTAAATATCTGCATGTTTTTTGTGCTATTCCCTCCATCTCAACTCATCTCATTTAAACAACTATTCAAAAAAAGAGAACACACAATTCCACAAGCAAGGCATTCGGAATTTACACAAAGCCCAGGAATGTATCAGACCTCATCTTACAAACTTCCCCGAGCCTTTCTTCTACCCAAATAACAAAAAAGTTAGCTAAAATGCCTACAAGTTAAGAATATTGCCTCAAATCTACACTAATTTACATTAGTAAACAGAATACTTTATATAATGAAATTTTTTCATTCAAGTAGATGGTAATTTTGCACTTCATGAAAAGTACAAGGGAAGAGTTCTTTCTTCAAGTTTGTATGGTTGAAAGGTCCCCATCCAAAAGGTTCTCTAGGATAATAGAACAGGACTTTCTGCAAGGACTATTAAATCTTACCATTTTGGATGTAGGAAACTGCTTACAATATTTCATGCTGGAATTTTTAGTTTAAATAGCAAAGTATTTAAAATTTCAGGCTAAAATTTCTAATAGATCACCCTGGTGCACATATATACCTTAGAACACAGAATCATCCTATGCTAATTTTTAGAAAGCATTCCATTTGTACATGTTTTCTTTTTTCTTTTTTTCATCTGCCACTTCATTTATTTGTTTATTTGCAGGAGGAGTTGAAACAAATTTTAAGGTGTTTTCATTTTTTTCCCCTAAACATGAATCATTCAAATAAAACCAACTTAACTATAGAAACGTAGCAAAGTAAGAGGAAAGTCCAAAACCCCAAGAGGCAAAGTTTGGAAGGGAAAGAGGTGGGTGCAGTCCGCATATACCATATGCATAAATGCCATATGATTCACCTGCTCGGGACCGCCTCCCCAGAAGGCAAGCACAAGGACCCCATTTTAAGAGGATGTTTTCCCCCCACACATCTGAGAATGTTTCAACTTAACGCTTAAGGTTAAAAAAAAAAAGAAAAAAAAGGAAACCCCTCAAACCACCAGCCATAACCACCTTCCTTAATCGATCATAGGAGTTTCTTTTCATTTTATAAAAAGATTAATAAAAAATATTGAAAAAATTATTTTTTCATCTTATATTTGTAAAGATAATAGAATTCGGAAGTATCTTAGGAAACAGACCAGAAACTGCCGTCCAGTTTCCACCCGTTGTGGAGCAGATCAGCAGGACTAGAAAGTTAGGATATTGGAGCTGCTGGTGGAGAATCAGAAAATAAGCCCAAAAGAAATCAGAAACTAAGGGGGAGGGGGCACGCGGGGTGTGGTTAGGAGCAACACCATGTGATAATGGCTGTGCAGAAAAGGGAACACAAGGTGCTTAGAAAGGCCTTGAACTCCTCCTCGACATACAAAACTGATTTGTACAAAGATCCGAGCAGTTTGGTCCCAAACTGAGGTGAACACTTCAATGTTCATTCACATGCTTTGTTTTCGCTTTTAAGAATCAAAGTTGCCCAAATTAAATCTTTCTGCTAATATTATTACATATGCCTAAAAAAGGGGGGAGGGGCTTTTAAAACCAGGATAAGGGAGAAGAAATTGAAAATCATCAAATTAGTCTTTGCTCCAAATGAAATTAAGAACAAAACTGTTGGTTTCTAATAGGGAACAAACCAAAATCCAAGTATCGCTCTCCCCTCCCAGCCCCAGCCCCCACCCCACACACCAACAACAAATGAGAAACACAGCTAAAGCCCAATGTGCTGTGTTCTGCTCAAGAGCTGGGCCTGACCCCAGGCTCCACACCAGCCACCTCTGTCCAGTGCGACGCAGCGCCAGGGATGCTTTCAGCTGTAGTAGGATTCTGCATGGCTGGTAGGGGGTATGGGTGGGATTTTCAGAATCTTCTTGGGGTTCCTCTGTTTAGCTCTTCACCAGCCATTTTCCCAGCGCCTCTCTCCTCTGGGGTGGGGCTCCCATCAAGACTGGCCCCTATTCAGGGGTGGGCTTTAAATTGTCCTTCTCTTCTCGGTTCTCAGTCCCACTCTCGTCATCTTCAATCTCCCTTTCTTCCCCACTGAACTTGTCGTGGGCCGACTTGGGACTGGTGCTGGATTTCCGGAACATGAATCAGCCTGACCCCGGGGAAAGGCTCCTCGCCCCCGGCCCCGGCTCACCTACTTCTCACTGCCTTCGCCTTCACGGTCATCATGCAGGTAACACTTCTTGCTTTTGGGAGTGTACTCAGGGTCCCACTCCTCCTCCCGCTTTCTTTTTTGAAAATCGTTGCTGTTGTTGTTGTTGTTGCCAGAGTAGGTGCCTCTGCCCCAGCCTCTCCCTCTGGCTCGAAAGTGAAAGGTCCCTCGAGCTCTGCCTCCTCTTTCACTTGGACCCACAAAGTCTGTGGTCCCCAAGCTTGATTTGTCAAAGCCCGTGGTGCCCTCCTCTCTATCCTCCACCTCTTCAGCGTACTCCTCCGCTTTGTAGCAGTGGGAGGAGGAGGACGATGACCCGGACTGGGCTCATGATCTACGGTGCTGCTTCTGCTTCTTTGATCCTTTATGCGTTTTCTCGGTTTTCTCAGCTGGTCTTTCCCTCCAGTGGCTTGAGTCTCGGGAATCCACTGAGTCTCTTGATTTACCTCGTGTAAGATCTCTCTCCTTATGTTTTCTACGATGTTCAATATCAAGGCGGAGATGAACAGGATCATCTTTGTATTCTCCCTCAGTCTTGTAGCCAGGTCCCCCGGGGACTCTTCATTTCATCCTGAGCCAAACCATGTTTTCGGAATGTACTGGGGGAAATGTCTATCCTCCTGTGTATCTCTGGGCTTTTCTTGTTTTTAGCTGCATCCTGCTCACTTCCTGTCTTTAAGTATTTAGTAAAGCATTCATGCAATGTCATTCCTGAGGACCCAAAGTGATGCTCTTTGACGTCGTGGACCATGGTCACTATGTGCTGGGCAAACAGCTTGGAGGGGCTCCGCTGAGACTGAGCTGACTGTATGTGTTGGGAAATGGAACGAAATTCCTGTTCCTTTTTGTTGCCATGCACTAGATCTTGACAAAGCTTGCTTCCTGAGCCAATAAGCCACTGGGTCTTGCAAGGTCCTCATCAAAAGAGTCCATCCGGACATTGACCTGGGTCTCCCGAGTTATGGAAAACGAAGACTTCCCCGTGGAAAAGTCTCCTTTGGCTCCTAGCTTCTCTCGGCTCTCAAAGGTCTTTCTTGGGGGACGTGATGAGCTTTTCTCCTGGACTGCTTTGTAAGTGGTCACTCGGAAATTCTTTTCAGGCACGAACCCCCTGTGCCCACTTTCGGTTCTCGCGAGCCCTCCCCATCCTCCGTTTTGGATCTCTCTGAGGAAGACTCCTCCTCCAACTCCTCTGTTTTCCTTTGCTTTTCCTTCCCTGAAGGGGCGTACACCAGGCCCTCCCATTTGCCTGACTTCTTCTCCTCCTGGTTTTTGTTTGCACCTGCTATGACTTTCCATGTAAATTTGGGTTCATCATCAAACTCAGATTCTTTCCTCCCCTTAGCTTTGTCCTTATCTTGGTCATCCATCTCCTCCTTGTGGAGGTCAGCCATCTTCTTCTTAAAGTCATCTCAGAGCTTACACCGTTTGGGAGACTGGCTACCCCGAAAAGCCTTCTCAGAATCAGTTTTGGGAGCAAACAGATCAGATTTCATTTTCCAATCACTCAAGCCCATATCGGAGAAGCTCCCTTTCTCTTTTATTTTCTCTTTATCAGTATTTGTTTGTTTCTATTCCTTATCTTTTCCATTCTCTGTCTTCTGCTCATCTAGATACCTCTCTGTATAGGTTGCTTCTCTTGGAGCAGCGGCCTCCTCCTCCTGAGTCGAGCCATATGTGGAGCTAGTGGCCGGTGGACTCTTACCCACAGGGCTCTTTTTGGATGGACTCAAGGACCCAGAGCCATGGTCAAACTGACCTTGGTGTGTCCCAGCCTGGTACCCAGAACCACTCTGCAGCCCATCTAAGATGTGCTGGAAAGTGGAGGGCTAGGCTTTGGCACAGGGCTAGGACGGGGGGACCGCCGTCTCACCACCACAGACTGGAGGGGGCTTTTCAGAGCAGGGCTTCGCTCCCCGGGACTCAGCTCGGAGGCCGCCGAGGCCCGGATGCACTACCAGCACTGTACGTGCTGCCATCTGCCCACAGCTTTGAGCTCTCAGATGCTTTTGTATCTTCAGAGGTGCCTCCAGAGAACGTCTGCTCCTCGGTCTCGTCTCCCTGGTTATCCCCGGCAGCCTGAGATGGCCGGCTATCCTTGGAAGAGGACTTTTTCTCCTTTGCAGACTTGCGCTTAGGTTCAACTCGGCTGTGGTTAGAGGAAGAACGAGAGGATGAGGAGCGCCTTGACCTGTCAGAGGAAGACTTATCGGAGTTTCTAGAATGGCTTCTGGACCGTGGCAAAGGGGACCTTCTCTTTGGGGACCGGGATCGGGAATGGCCCCAACGAGGACTGTATGCTTGCCGGTAATTCTGCCAATTTGAGCAGTAGTTTCCATAACCTCCGCGGTTATACTGGTCCCACAGATAAAAGCCTCTGTTGCGCCCACGGAAATAATAGGGCCTTCTATAGCCTCTGTTCTGACCTCGGAAATCCCGATTCTGATACACTCTTGGGTGATTCCTCTCTCTGCTATGAGCTGGAGAATATGATCTGGAACGAGACCTAGAACTCAACCTGCACTTCCTCGAATGAGAGATAGATCGACTTCGAGATCGAGACTTCAAAAATGACCGAGAATGCGATCTTGATGCAGATCTTGAGCGAGAAGAACGAGACCCAGACTTGGATTTGTTTGTTTTTGACATCTTTGCAGAGAGGTTCAGTCACTTTTCAATTACACCTTATGAGAGATTCGACTTGCACCAGATCCCAAACAGACACTACCTCAAAGGAACCCTGGCAGTGACACTGGTGTCTCCAGTTTAGTCAGGATGCAATTCTGGGCCCACAGCAGCGATCGCAGCTTCAGCCTCGCAACGGCACAACCGGCCCGAAGCTCTGTACATGTTTCCATACATTAAAAAGAACATTCCTTTTGCAAAATCCATTTGAAGTGATTAGAAGATACTAAGCACACAATTTCATCTTAGAAAACTATGCCAGGAAATTATAATACTAAAATACTAAGTATAATACTAAAATATTAAGTATCATACTAAAACACTGAAAAATTATAATGCTAAACAAAAACTCTCTTCCTCATGTACAAACTGTTGATTACCCAAGACTAGACAATGTCTGTAGTTCGAGTTCTTATGAGTTGCCGTCTATTAACTGTATAGACACACACGTATATGTATGTATATAAATATCTGTATTCATGTACATACATATATTTTCAATACGTAATTTTCCTTGTGCAAAATCAAAACAGCACTGTCTCCTTTTAGACTGATAGAAAGATTCAAGTGATTTCAAACTAGGGAAGGAAGCTAGGTATAATATATTGTTTCAATATTGAATATCACTTTCTATTCCTTAAAAGTTGTTAATTGAAGGAGACACTTTAAACAAGAGAAAACTGCTTGAGGTTGTAGCCTAGTAATAGAGGAAAGACTGAGCGAATGTTTTGTGATGATTTGGACTTCACCATAAGACTCAGTGAGCCCCAGAGTAGCAGTTGATGTTTAATTCATATGGTAAAAGGCAAGTCATAGGTAGATGAAAAACTTTCTACTCTTCCTGCATTGAAGCTTACTGAGATAAAAACAATACATTTTAAATAATGATAATACACTGCAATGGTTCTTTTTGGTTTTACTCTATTGAATAGAGAGATTCCTCTAAAACGAAGTAGGATTGGAGGACAGAAAATCAACTTCCAAAAGGGAGGGAAAAATGTTTCTTGGATGGTCGGCAGAGCTGTGATCCAGGAAAGACATATAGTCTAGTCAGTCTGGCGTTTCTCTAGTGTAAACCACATGCAGACATGGGAAAAGCTAGGGTAATTCTATGTGTTTATTATGGTCAATGTCACACTAAGGTGGCCAAGGCAGTGACCTTGACTTTGCCTTGTGAACATTAATGGTTCTCCTTCATAATTTTATGAAAGCCCAATGGACAGGAAAAAAGCACAGCTAAGCAATTAAACCTGAGAGTGCTGAACATATTTCACTTGAGGAGTTATTGAGAGGTCTGGTCGGTGCCCACAGTAAGGCACTGAGTTTAGCATAAGGCCTGCGAAAATCCCATTGATTTTGTATTGCTAAATTCTGGTCCCCAAGCCCAAAGGTTATGAAAGTTCTGACAAGATATTCATTTCTATTTCTTTTTGCTTATGAGCAATGTAAGTGTGAAACTGTTTTCATCAGATATGATTCAGAGTTACTCTTTGTAATGTTCTAGGAGGGGTAGAGGTTTTTGTAATTATTTCCACGGAAAATTATTGTGTGGGGGTCTTCCTTGACCTTTTTCTATTTGACTCTATTCTATAAACTTATTATAAAATTTACTTCAAAGCATTTTCTTAAAATTGCCAACTTTGCCAGTAATACCAATAAAAATAAGTGAATAAGTAAGCTTTGGGATCCATTATACTAAAGGATATTTACTACACAATCATGGGCAATTGATTAACTTTGATATCTCCGAACCTTAACCAATCCAGAAAATATAACTAATAACACCTGCCTTGTACAAATATGATGAATAAACAAAATAATGCACATAATATGCCTAACTCACAGTAGGTATTCAGTAAATGGTAGGCCTTATTGAAGTTTCATGTTGAAAGCCTTATTGGAGGCCCGTTATAAATTTTGTTCCACCTCAGATATCAAAGATGACTCATCAAATTAATTTGTATAGTAATATGTGTGGCAGAGAGTTTTAGTTTAGCTTTCATGCAAACCCAACTAACTTTTTGTGTTATCTGAGCATTCAACAGACCAGTTGTTCAAGACTTTGATAGATATTGCATCTGCTTAAAAAAAAAAAAAAGTTATTTTACTTTATAGAGATGATGTTGGCATCTTATCCTTAAAAAATAGGTGTGATTGGGGATGGTACAAGTCTATCAAGCATAAGACTTAACAAGGTTGATTTCATTATCTGTATGTCAGGTCCCATCTTCTGTCTCTCAAGGAATTTGGTCGAATTACTCTTATCCTCTCCTGTGTTTTCTCTCTTTCCCCTATTACTGTTTCTTTCTCGTTAGCTTGCACCTTTTCTACCTTACAAACAGACAAGCAAGCCTTGATATTTTTGATATCTGCTCGTATCTCTTCTATCATAAAATCAAACTAAATAATATACCTTCAGTAATACACCTTGACATCTAATATACCTTGACCTCGACTGTCCCGTCAACACACACACACACACACACACACACACAGAGCAAGATTGAGAAGATTCACTAGAAGCAATGCACGGGCTGAAGTTCTCGAACTTTAGCAAGAGTCAGAGTCCCCAGGAGGGCTTTAATGTTTGGCCCCAATCCAGAGTTTCTGATTTGCAAAATCTCAGGTATGTGATGCTGCTATTCAAGGAGACACCATGGCCTAATGCATGCTACGACATCACTAAAAATGAGAAAAATGGTATTCATCAGATCTCCTTTCAGGGAGAGCACTGTGTGTATGTTGACTAGCCCTTCTCTTGCATTTCCTTTTCTTTAATATAAATTATAATTGGCAGTGTGCTGGCAATTTGACTGTACAAAAATACAATGGCCTGATTTGAAGCATTTGCTGATTTCCATGGTGTCAATACTCCCACCTTGGCTTATTTTGAACTATACAAATGTATATCAATGAACTAGAACTTGGGAAAAAATACACACATTTCTGTCTCTTAGAAGCAGGTTGGAGCCAGATCCAGCACACCACTGATTAATGTAAATGTAGACATTTCTTATTGACAGAGAAGCTGAGATAGACACAGGAGAAACTCAGGTAGTCTCACCTTGCTGTGGAATTTCCTTTCTTTAGCTACCATCCATTTTTATTTTCCTTCTCAATGCATTGATCTTTGTTCTGGAAACCCCTAATATGACTTTCTGTCCAATGCGGAAATTATGCATAGATTGTTACTTAGCAAGGGAAGGGGGTGTCTAATATCCCATTATTTATGAAATTTCCCAATCCAGGGTCTAAAAAAAAGGATTTGGTAGAAAATATTAGAGATGGGAGAGGGGTGGAGGGCAGATACTACTACACTGTGAAGCTTCCAGGACCTTCTATTTCAATCCCATATTTGTTTGAATATGTCCAGAAATTATATAGCTAATGACACTCATTAACAATCCTTTCAATTCATAAACTTTCCAGATGTATTTATGTATTTTTTTTTCACCTAAAAGTTCTCTTCAAGTCTCCAAAGAGACAGGAAAATAAGGAAAACTATAGTCAGTGAGAATTGGCAGCGGGACCATTCTCTTTCTCCACTGTGTCCAGGGTTCAGGTTGGTCTCTTCAGTGGAGCTGATGAGAGAAACAGAAGGCGGACCTGTGCTGAAGGATCGGGGGAGCATCATAAATGCTGTCAGGCCTGTTCTTGTCCCATCATTCTAACACACGGGTGCTTTCAGATTATTTTATAAGATCGTAGCACTAAGCCCAAAGAGCACTGGAATCACGTCCCACTCCCAATTCCCAGTCCCAGTGCTAGCCCTAATTTTTTTCTTCAAGTGAAAAACAGACTAACTTAATTTTTTTTTAAATGTTGTTTATCCAGGAGGGGGTGGGGAGCCCATGAGAACAATTCTGTGTAGAAAATGTGCAATCATTTTAGTTCAAAGAATGTAAATTTTTGTCTCTCATGTATTTTATACAAAATAGAAGATGGCAGTAAGTGTGTGCATATGAAATTCTGTTTGGAGAAGCAGAGGCCTGGTACTGGTTTGGAATTTCCCCATGATGCTACACTTGACAATGAGTTATCTTTATGAAAAGAGTTGAAGGTAGTGGATTGTTGGTATAAAGTTGACAAACAGTTGCTTGGGGCTTGCCAAGATCGGATGAAGGTCTGGAAAAAACTGACTCAGTCTTTAAAAAAAAAAATGTGGCCCCAATCCAGTAATATTCTGATGAAGATAAGGCTACATGTGACTAATACAGCTCTTATGCTCTGTAATTTCCTCCAGGTATAGTGTGTCAGCTCTTCCCCAGTGGTAATTTGAGGCAAAAATCTTAGCAAATGTGAACAAGATTTATGGGTTCATTATAGAACATGAGGAACTAGAGAGAAAAATATGCTTCAGTACCTCATTGCTCAAGAAGATGGAGTCCCAGGGGAAAAGTTTTATTGTGGAAAAGAGGAATAGGCAAGCTAGTCCCAGAAAACTACAGAAAAAAATAAAAATAACAAGTGGGAATTAACTTTAAAGAAGTGGTGATGAGATCATGTGCCCTGGTCCGAATCCGCAGATTTTCCCAACTTCGGGTAGCCACCCACTCCTCCTCTTCTCCGTGTACATTGTCTTCAAATGGTTCAGCATTTCCTAAGCCTCATTCCCTTTGTGTAGCTGTTTTTTGAAGATCTTTTTCTTTCTGGGGTGTGAACGACTATTAGAAAGGTAATATATAAGGCACTTTCAGGAAAATTCCCGCTTCAAAAAGACATCGTTCAGAACTTCTGTGAAGAGAAATGACTACCTCTATAATGGAATTCCCAGATCAATGGCAGGCAGATAGGGACGGTCTTTGGGTCAAGATTGTTAGAAAGCTCCTCAATCTGTGCCACGTACTTCTGAGGCTGGCCTTGATTTGGACTTAGAAACATGGATATAAATGCTCTAATTAAATTCAGTTTCATGAAAAGAAAGCCTCAAAAAAATCCAACTAAAAATTCACCTTTATTTTCCTTTGTACATTTTCATTTAGTATTTAACCTAAATTTTACTGCATGGACTTCAAAGTTATTTCCTCTGAACAATGTACATGTATTTTAAAATGTATCTCTTCTTTTCTTCCCCTTACAAAGTGCAAATGATGAAATGATTATGCCATTTTAATTCCTTTCCCAGGTGCCACCCTATGGGTCTTTTGCTCTTTATTCTCACCTCACCTGTCCTTGTCTCTTATGAAATTTCATAGCTAACACCATTTCCCTGTTTCTAGAACAGAAATAATTTCGGCTAACCATCTCTATTTTTTTAAAAAAAAATCTACAGTGCTGGCAGCAAGTGAGAGAGAATAGATGAGTCACAGGGTGATTAGGAGAACTTTTCTTTGGACATCTCACCAACTTTGTTGGTTTTCCTTATTGGCCACCCCGATTGTGCTCTGGTTCCCCAAATGATATTTTATGTGAATTTAACTCTCCTTCTACTGATTTTCAGGCATGATGGCCTTTTCCTTCCTTACTCTATTTCTGTCTTTGAAAGTTAAACTCTTGAGCTTTTTCCCCTGAGACGTATCTACTTATTAAGACAAGTTCTTCAGGAAAAACACTTAATAACAACCTCTGACATCAGTGAGACCAGAAAGCCTGAGAGCAAGTGCTCAGTGATCTTTTTCTTTAACCTGCTCTATCTTTTTTTTTAACTTGAATAAAAAAGCATGCTCATAAATTACCTGTATGCTTGTACTATATGCCTCTTTTGTAGGCATATACAAAATAGATCCCTATTTTGTAGGTATCTTTGAATAGAAAACCATTTCAACTTTTAAGAGGCCTAGGCTATGGTTAAGCCACCCCAGATCATTCTTCCGATCCTAATAAAATACGTCTTTTCCAGCCTAGTGTCGTTCTAGTAACAGGATATTATAAAACCTGACAGAGTATTTTTAGCCCTGCCAGGCCCCTCCCCCAGTCAGATCTTCTTTCACTTTCTTATGTCACATAACTGAATCACCCTTATCTCCATGAAACCATGATACCATCTTGAGGAATGCTTGCTTCCTTTATCTTTTGCTCATCATGTTCAGTCTGTTGCCAAGTCTAGCTAAGTATCTCTCCACCTGGGGACCCTTTCCTTGCATCAGTGCTCTCATTTACAGTCCCCACTGTTCTTGTCATCATTTCGACTCATCTTCTCTTGCCAGAAATATTGTGAACTCATCTCTCTACTCCCTTCCATCTCTCCTCCCTTCAAAATATCTTTTATCATACTGTTGTCACAGTAATTGGCCAAACTATGGGCATGTAATTCTCCCATTATGTGCATTACATTAATAATAATAATAATAATAATAATAATAATAATAATAACTTCTTAGCTTGATGATTAAAGCACAGTTTAGTCAGAGCTTAACTTTCTGATCTCTCCTCTTACTATGCACTCATGGCTTTTCCTAGAACATTCCTTGGTGATGGTGCTCTTGTAAAGAGCCTTTTCCATGACCTCTTGATGGTTTCCTCAAATCCGGTAGCAGATCACGTTTCATTTCAGATGCCTCTATGGTTACCACCTGCACCACGTGCACCCCCGTCACTCTCTAAAATATCCTTTGGAGCGATTATACAGTATTGGTTCAGACAGACCTAAATTCAAACTCTTACTTTGTCTATTACTAATTTCATGGCTTTGAACAGATTACATATCTTCTCAGCCTTTTTAAAAAATCTGTAAAATGGAGATAATATTTTCTTTTAATGTGAAGATTAAATGAAATCATCTGCATGTAATACATACACGGGCCTGGCATTATTAAAGATTCGTGCACACATAACTGTTTTAAAATAATTCTTCTTTGGTATTAACTCTGGCTTGCATTTCAGCCATTTGAGATCCTGATCTATCTTCTATTTAATTTTGCACACATTGACAGCGTTCCTTATTTTTGGATCCATCAAAATGACAACAAAATACCTAAATCAGGAGAATATGCAGAATGCTGAAATTGATTCTTTTAGGGTGAATTAGGTCTTTAAAAGAATTTCACATCTTTTAAAGGTGGCAAACCTTTATTAGGTGGCAAACATGGCCTGTCCCTCAGTATCTCCTAGGGCCACCAGGTTTCTGTTATCCACTGTTCAAAGTGGTTACCTGAACTGATGCTTTCCATGAGCTTATTTAATCAAATACATAAGGAGGGCCGAAGAACACAAAATTATAGGACAAAATTAGAGAACTGGAAGAAATGAGAAATGAGAATAGAGTTGCACTGTTGTACCTGCTCATTGCCGTAAATATATACATTTCAGGATGAGTCCTAATAGGAAAAGTAATATATTTTATTGAGAATGGAAGTTCAAATGGAATTCACCACATTTCTAAATGAAAACAAAATTATTTACGTTATAGACACAGTATAAGTGTGTAGTCATCAGAGTTCTCTGCTACTATTAGAACTTGGGGAGAGAGAGAGAGAGATGGAGTGGGAGGGAGGGGCAGACTACTTTAGGAGACCAGAAATAAGTAAATATCATGATGCCAATGTGCTCTGGAATGCATTGAGTGGGCAGTGAATATTCATCCAAAACATATATGTTTCATCTGCTTTGAAATTGGAAATTTTGATATTTCATTACATAGAAAAGAACTTTCTACAGAGTTATCTCCAGGCTTTAGAAAGAACAGAGCCCCTTCCACAAGTTTGCTTCACTCGTCAAAATACTGAATATTTGGGGTTATTTTGTTTTCTAAAAGTTATGTGAAAATTAAATCCTGGCATAAACTTTTACTATCAGGGAAGTCAAATCACTGTCATCTTTACATGAAAGAGGTTGAATAGATGGCTTCATTCAAATCCTTGGCAGTAATAAAGAAATGTCTGAAAATCACATCCTAATGAACTTTGGCTTTAGGTGTAAGAAAGAAAAGATCTGTTTTCATGTTGAAGGAGGATAGGGTGCACCCACAACAGTTATTTATTAGTTATTTGTAGAGAACAGATTCCTAATCATATCAAAGTATGTAAGCAAATAAAGATCACATTGATTATGTGATTTGTTTAAAAACAAGGAACTTCTTATAAAATAAATCCTAAAAGGTTATGCATTATTGTAATTTGGCTTGATATAAGGTTTGATTTTTCAGGGTTTCCAAATTTAATTTCCATTTGTGGATCTCAGGTATTTTTTTTTTAGTGTGCCTAACACTTGGACGACTGAAGACAGGTGACCAAACACTATATTTAGAATAGCTCTTCTGGCATGTCTCATTTCTTGTGAGGAGGGATCCTGAGTGAACAGAAATGTGCTAAGTGGTGAAAGTGCATCTGGGAGATGTGATTTCTGTATCTCTTTTCAGTAGTCATGAAATAATCACATTTCTTTGCTTTTAATCTCTTTGTCACTAATTGTATAGCTCTCTTTTTATTATTTCCTTAGAGAAATTATGCCCGTTTTTTCCACTTATGAGTTGAATTTCTTTTTGATTCCTGTGAATTTTTTTTTAATTAAAATTTATTTGAGTGACAGTGGTTAGTAAAATTACATAGGTTTCAGGTGTATAATTCTGTAATACATCATCTATATATCACATTGTGTGTTCACCACCCAGTCAGTTCTCCTTCCATCACCATATATATATGAACCCGTTTACCCTCATCTACAATCTCCCTCCCCCCTTGCCCTCTGGTAACCACTAAATCATTGTCTGTGTCTATGAATTTTTGTTTCTTTATTTGTTTGTCTTGTTCCTTTGTTGCTTTTAGGTTTATATACCACATATCAGTGAGGTCATATGGTTCTCGACCTTTTCTGGGTGACTTATTTCGCTTAGCATAATAATCTCAAGATCCATCCATAATGTTGCAAATGGCACTACTTCATCTTTTCTTATGGCAGAGCAGTGTTCCATTGTGTATATACCACATCTTCTCTATCCAGTCATCTGTCAAAGGACATTTCGGTTGTTTCCATGTCTTGGTCACCATAAATAAAGCTGCAATGAACCTCAGAGCACATACATCTTTATCGATAAATGTTTTCAGATTTTTTGGGTATATACCCAGGATTCAAATGTTTTTATACATCTTATGTTTTATTTCTCTTTGGACTTTTCTTATTGCATCTTATTCTATTCTGAGGTCCTATCCCTAAGTAACTTCAGATGTGGCTCAATGTAGAATGCGGGAAAGAATCATGTTTTTAGAGATGCCACATAGATCTCCTGGCTTTGGTCTTTTCTCATCTTCAAATGGGACTACTGTAACTCCTTTCTTTCTGTCTCTGTAAGGATACAATGAAAATTAGGTATGAACATGTGTTGAAAAAAAGACACAATACGAACATTAAGACATTTTTCTTTAGATATACGTAATTTAGTATTCACAATTTGAACCTTCTTCCTTTTCTTACAAAAATATTTTTATCACTAAACATTTCCCTCATTTTATGATTGGCAGAAAAATGGGCATCTTTGGCCAATCTAAATATTCTATGTTTATTTTCATGTTGAATGTGAATAACAAGAAAAGAACACATTCTATGCAAATTTTTAAAAAAATCTGAACAACTTTATAGTAATAACATTAAGTTGCCAGGAGGACAAAATGAATTTTTGCTTCAGACACACACACGCACACACACACGCACACACACACGCGCACACACACACACACACACACACACACACACACCCACCCCTTCCTACCCAGTTCAACACGAGAATACAAGTCTTGATTCAAATTAGGTGTGGGGTGGTAGGGAGAACCAGAGGAATCTGGACCTGGGCCTTTAATGTGTGTTATGCTTGACTACTGGTAACATATAGTAGGATATTTCTTCAGTGTCCATATGGTGTTCTCAGCCTCGGCATGATACACGTTTCATATCAGATAATTCTTTGTTCTCAGGGGTCTGTGCTGTGCATTATGGGATAGATATTTGTCAGCATTCCTGGACTCTATGCACTATTTGCCAGTGGAATTTCCTGTCACCCCCATGGAAACTATCAAAGATGTTTCAAGACAGTACCAGATGCTCTGTGGAGGGCAAAATCCACTAGGTTTGAGGACCTCTGCTTTAGGATAACTTCACTGCAATGAAAAATTTTGCATACCTTTTGCTTCCCCACTGTGTTTGTTATTGATAAACAGGATACAAAACAGTTCAGCTGATTACTACTTATTAATCATTAGAGATAATGGATGATGTGCTTTTGCGAAGAACATAATATTAAAGCCCCAGCATATCATTTGTACTAATGTCTCCTGTATTCAGATGAGCCTTATGATAACATATTTACATTATGACAAGAATTTGCACTACCAAACTGATCCCTGTTCTAACTTCTGAGTGACTGAACTCAAACATGAGCAAAGGTAAAGGGGTTTGATAGTCAGACATCTAGTCAGGATTTTCTCCTTTATTGTTCTGATTAAGATATGGTCCTCCTTTTTGAAGCGTTTCCTTGAGTCTTTGGGATTTTATTGTACTTTCTCCTACTATCATTACCATCTGGGCCTTCGGCATAAATTACATGTTGCCTTATATTACTCTCCGACAGTACAATAAATGTTAGAGTTGGCTTCCTAGTGAGATTACAAGGTCTCTGGGGAACATACTTCTCTTTTATCTCTTGTGACATCAATTATAGTGTCACAGTCATTAAAACATAGCAGAGTCTTTGGAGAAAAACAGATGTGGACTCTACCCAGGGTTCTGTCACCCAAGGGCTAAGTAACCTTGCACAATGACTCAATCTCTCCATGTAGAGTAACCACTACCTGCCACATGTTTGAATTATACAACTCACTTTCGTACACTCAAAGCAAACCTCTGATTAGAATTTAGCTTCTTATCTAATTTTCCATTTTGCCTAGAGAAAACAAATACACTGGTCATGCTAACCTGGTTGTCTGGACCCATGATTGCTATAATACTTACTTACGTGAATTAATACTTAAGCACCCTAATTTTGTACATCCGAGACATCTAAGACAGTGTTTAACAGATGAAACTCTCCCATTATACTGACAACATCAGATTTTTGAACCGTAAAGCTTAAGGACTTTGGAATGTGGGAAATGAGAGAGCAAATATCACATTTCGAGGCTACTTAGAGGCCCTTCCTGGAAACCACCAACCTCCCTTCAGGGCCTCTTCAAATTTCAAGCTTGTTGGGAGACCTTATCTTAAAAGATCACAAAAATGAATAGAATAGGGGATCTCCCCTGTAGGAGTTTACCTTCAAGTAGTTTTTTTCCCCCTTTTATTTTGTTCTCTTTTTTTTAATTAAAGTTTATTGGGGTGACAATTATTAGTAAAGTTACATAGATTTCAGGTGTACAATTCTGTAATACATCATCTATAAATCCCATTGTGTGTTCACCACCCAGAGTCAGTTCTTCTTCCATCACCACATATTTGATCCCCTTTACCCTCATCTACCACCCCCGCCCCCCTTACACTCTGGTAACCACTAAACTATTGTCTGTGTCTGTGAGTTTTTGTTTCTCATTTGTTTGTCTTGTTCTTTTGTTGTTTTCAGTTTATATACCACATATCAGTGAAATCATATGGTTCTCTGCTTTTTCTGTCTGACTTATTTCGCTTAGCATTATAATCTCAAAATCCATCCATGTTGTCACGCATGGTCCTATTTCATCTTTTCTTACCGCCAAATAGTGTTCCACTGTGTATATATACCACAACTTCTTTATCCATACATCTATGGAAGGACATGTCTTGGCCACAGTAAATAAAGTTGCAATGAACATTGGAACACACTTGTCTTTATGGATAAATGTTTTCAGATTTTTTGGGTAGATACCCAGGAGAGGGAATGCTGGGTCATATGGTAATTCTATTCTTAATTTTTTGAGAAACCTCCACACTGCCTTCCATAGGGACTGTACCAGTCTGCATTCCCACCAACAGTGTATGAGGGTTCCATTTTCTCTACAGCCTCTCCAACACTTGTTACTATTTGTCTTGTTGATGATAGCCATTCTAACTGGGGTGAGGTGATATCTCATTGTGGTTTTTATTTGCATTTCTCTGATGATTAGTGATGTTGAGCATTTTTACATGTCTATTTACCCATTTGTATGTCCTCTTTGGAGAAATGTCTCTTCAGTTCCTCTGCCCATTTTTCAATTGGGTTGTTTTTTGTTATTGTTGTTGAGTTGTATGCGTTCCTTGTATATTTTGGATAGTAGCCCCTTGTTGAAGGCACTGTTTGCAAAAATCTTCTCCCATTCAGTTGATTGCCTCTTTATTTTGTCGATGGTTTCTTTTGCTGTGCAGAAGCTTTTAAGTTTCATATAGTCCCATTCATTTATTTTGGCTTGTACCTCCCTTGCCTTTGGAGTCAAATTCATAAAATGCTCTTTGAACCCAAGGTCCGTAAGTTTAGTACCTATGTTTTCTTCTATGCAGTTTATTGTTTCAGGTCTTATGCTTATGTCTTTGATCCATTTTGAATTAATTTTGGTACATGGTGACAGAGCTGTCTAGTTTCATTCTTTTGCACGTGGCTTTCCAGTTCTCCCAGCACCATTTATTGAAGAGGCTGTCTTTTCTCCATTGTATGTTTTTTGCTTCTTTGTCAAAAATCATCTGTCCATATTTATGTGGTTTTAATTCTGGGTTCTCAATTCTATTCCATTGGTCTATGTGTCTGTTTTTCTGCCAATACTATTCTGTTTTGATTATTGTCGCCCTGAGGAATCAACATAGTTACAATTGTCGTATTACCCAAAGTAATATACAGATTTAATGCAATCCCCACCAAAATCCCAATGGCATTTTTTAAAGAAATAGAACAAAAAAAGTCATCAGATTTGTATGGAACTATAAAAGTCCCCGAATAGCCAAAGTAATACTAAGAAAAAAGAACAATGATGGAGGTATAACATGCCCTGAATTCAAATAGTTTTTATTGTTATGTGACTGATAACTTTAGTCTGTTTTTTAATACTCAAAAATAATTAAAGTGGTGCAATAAATGCTTGTAGATTTCAATAACTTAAAAGAATTAAAGTAACATCGTGTATATAAAATGACTTCATACAGCTTGATTTCAAAATTTTAGATGTCAGTGAGCAAGTCAAACAGTTTCTCTGTATGGCATTCTTAGCAGTATAGTCTATTTTATCTAGAGAGAAATTTGGGAGGATTCGTGAGCTGCAATAATGAAAATCTACTGCTTTATATTTCAAAACATATTTAATTTTTAATAAAATTTGAAAATAATAACCCAAATATCTATCTGAATCTAGTGTATTAATAAGGATATCTGTAAGAATGGACATTAGCAGAATTACATATTGACAATGGAAGAAATCCTTATTTAACTTTTTGTCTTTTTTGCTATTTTAATGAAAGTGTTACCTTATCTTGGAGCCACAATGTAGCCAAACTTTGAGTTCAGTCAGCAATTTTTTCTGGTTTCTTGAATGCCATGTAAGGGTAAAGGCTGTTGTGATATCTCCAATAATAACAACGCATATTTTTGTAATACGTAACAACACCAATGAAAACAATTTCTTGAGAACTTACTGTGTGTCAGATCCTACTCCAAACTCTCATAAATCATCTCATCAAGTTTTCAGAGCAACTATATATATGGTAGATATTGCCTAACTTCTCAAATGAAGAAATTAAAGCGTAAGAATGTTAATAAACTTGCACAATGACATACAGTAAGTGGTAGCACACTAAAAGAATTTTGCTATTCAAGTTCATCTAGCCATCTTCCACCAACACTAACTCCTTACACTTCTAAGTCACAAGCAATGTACCAATACAGAACTGCAGCTTGTAGGAGGTAATGCAGCTTTAAAAATGACTTACTGGATATTTCTGAGCTTTGCCTAAGCTTACCTTTATAATAACTTACTTATTTTCTTTCCCTATCTAATTGATATTATCTTTACTTTAGAAGAAGACATCTGAAATGATGTGACCTAAGATGATTTCCAAGCTGGGGTTTCCAAGCTACATTCCCATGTTCTCCAGGGGCTCAATGTAAGTGGCTCATTGCCGGTTTGGTAAAGGGAGGTGAGGCGGGAAGTAGGGCATCAGATCACTGCTGCCCGTAATTCCATTAAACAGCTTCACCTCTCTTCATTTTCAATGGTGAATACCTTCTATTTATTTTATTTTATTGGGGGGAAAAGTTACCTGTTTTTTAAGAAAAAGTTTCAAAATCACTTACCTGGTTGACTTCTGTTTTGAACAAAGAAAACTGGGGCCTGAGGTGTTTAAACAATTGGCCGTAACTCTCACATCTTGTCAGAGGGAAAACCCAGGTCTCCCAGCTTCCAGTCCAGCCTACTCTCCACCACGCCATATTGCTCATCTGCAGGAATGTAGTGTAGGTGTGTTATATTGAGACCACCCGGCCTGGCCTGTCACTCTGCTCACTATGGAGTTGCTGCAAATTCACCTGACCTCTGTCTCTACAGCAGAGGCTCCTGGAATTTCTTCTGAGACACAACCTCTACTTTCAAGAATCTGGTAGATGCTCTGATCTACATTCTTTGAAAGCCTCCTTAAATTTCAAGACTGTAGCTACACGTTGTCTAAGGTCAGGATTAGGTCAAATATTTCATGATAACACTTGAACTTGGAAGTACAACTAGGTCACCTGCTTAATCAAAAGGTGTTTTCCAAGGTCTACCATGCGCCACAGTTGTTGTGAGCACTGAGGATACAGTCGTAAACAAAACAGAAAACAATCCCTGATGTCACTGAACTTACAGACAATAAGGGTCAAAGGGCTAAATCAAGCAGAGAAAGGGGAATGGTAAATATTAGGAAGGTGCACTGCTGTTTTCTGTCAGGCGATTAGGACATAGAGAAGGCAATATTTAGGTCAAGACCTGAAGGAAGGGGTGGGAACAGCAGGTATAACAGCATTGAAGTAGTAGAGTGTTTAGTATGCTTGACAGACAACCAAGAAGCCCATGTGCATGGAGTGAGGTGAGCAGAGTGAGGGAAGAAGAGAACAGCAGGATATGAGAGGCAAGGAGGTAAGGTTGAGAGCCATGGTGTCAGTTCCCAACTTTGTCAAGACTGACTTTTATCAGTTTGTTTATTAAGCAAAGTATTCACGCTTACTTCTAATACATTTATTTGTCTCTGGTGGGGGTGATGGAATAGCATAGCTTATCTTTTCTTTTGAGACATATCTACAGGTGAATTACTGATATGATAAAAATCAAGGACATGCTACAGTTTCTTGATTTCTATGCATATATAGCTAATTGTGCTTTATAAAATCTAAAGATGTTGTATAGGTGTGAAATTAATAATAAAAAGAAACGTACCAGGTAGTTTTTTCAAACAATTCTTATTGTGTTACTGATAGTAATAAAAGACATAATTAAAATCTGTCATATTTTGTATTATAAAAGGCCTTCTCTTGTTATGATTCTTCTGTGTCTCTAAAATATTGGGCTCTTTTTCAGAATTCTGGGTCCTTGTCCACTATCCTTCTTAGCCTTCTTTATTGATATTTGTAATTTCCAACAGATTACCAAAAAAACGCACACCCACCCAGAGAACTAAATTCTCAATAGCACAGTAGTATATAATCCAGCACCAACACCACATTTGCTTTTTTCTTTTGCAATTCTCTTGATAGTCAAGAGAAAATGCTGTTATCAGGCAGGGCTCCTTGTGGCAAGGTTTGAAATCATCTCTTTCTGAGAGTGATTTGAATGCTCCAATAAAAGAAGAGTTATGAATCTTTGTTACCGTTCACTGTGGTCATTTTCACACAGGGTGGATGGACCACAGCAGCCTTTATCCTGGGCACTAGTGAAGGATAATAGATATTAGAGATGCTGAGGAAAAGGGGAAGTGAGAGTTGGTTGGAAGAAGAGGGAAGGAAGTGGTAAATAGTAGCTAGCTAAATCCTTTGCCCTGAAAATTGTAGCATGTAAAACCTTCTGCTACAGCCTCATAAGAAGTGTTTGTTCTTTACAAGGTTTTATAGTTTGGGGAGGAGCATACATCTGCAGTTTGAACTGTCTATTCTCTAACATCATTGTCATAGCTAACACACGTTATGAGTTCAGTTAAAGAGAGATCATCCTGCGAAAACAAAGATTTACGGAGAAAGGGAAGTTGTTCAGGGAATGTTCCAAAGATGTATGTGACTACCTGGTTGGTAAAATGTTTCTCTCCAATAAGGAAATGGATATTTTTAAATTAAGAATGGTGGTTTTTAAGATTGCTGTTATTAAGAGAGAATACTTTGTGTGTGTGTGTGTGTGTGTGAGAGAGAGAGAGAGAACTTCTTGAGTTTAAATCCTTTCTTGATTTCACTATTGTTACAAGACCTTATGATTCAAGCTTACAGATTAAAAAATCAACTAGTCCCAAAGGGTGATTCATTCTATAAACAAGGGAAGGGTTTGTATGTCTCAAGTAACCAGTTATGCTCAAAAGCCACCGTCTCATTTTGAGACGGTCTTGGTGAGTCTCCAAGAAAGCAGCAGAACTGGACTCGAATTCTATGTCCAATGACGTCTGATTCCTAACTTAACTTGCATTCTGGGTAATTCTGTGACCTTAGCTCTTCTAACAGCCTGGTCTTGGACATTAATACGTATAACCTGTATAGTTTCCTTCAGAGCATATCTAATAGTCTTCCAGTGATTGCCAGATTTTACCACTAGATTCTTGGGTGGATGACTAGATTTATGTTTATTTAGCTCATAACAAGAACAATAATTTAGACTGACTAAGTGTTAGATGCTTTATACCCACAATTCCATTTAATAAAGGAGACTTAATAATCTTATATAATGGAGAAGAATCTAAGGTTAAAATATCTCAGCAACTTGTCCAAAGGCAAATGAATGGGCCAGGATTTGAGGCCAGTTCTGTCTGATTTCAAAGCCTAAGCTAAGAGTTATGGTACAAGATTACTGTACATAGGGGGACTGTGTGTGTGTGTGTGTGTGTGTGTGTGTGTGTGTGTGTGTGTGTGTCCTAGGTTTGGGTAACAAATTACAACAATCCTGGTAGCTTAAAACAACAGAATCTACTCTCTTATAGTTCTGGAGGCCAGAAGTCTGAAATCAAGGTGCTGTCAGGGCCGTACCCCTACAGATTCTCTGGGGAAAAAACCTGTTCCTGCCTCTTCGAGCATCTAGTGGATGCTCAGCATTTCTTTACTGGTGTTTGTATCACTCCAATCTCACCTCTGTCTTCCTGTTGCCTCCTCTATGTGCATTCAGGGCCCACTTGGAGAATCCAGGATAAATCCCTTATCTCAATATCCTTAAGTTAATCACATATTTTGCAATATGAGGTAATATTCACTCTTTGTCACATAATATTCACAGGTTCAAGAGATTAGGAAGTAAATATATCTTTGAGGCGCCTTTTTTTTTTTTTAAGTCTACCATAGTAACTCTTGGGATCAGATGTCCTACCTAGAGAATTTGAATAACTATATTTTCTTTTCAAATTTCTGTGTAAGTAAAATTAACATAAAAGGCAAAAACCTGGATTGATTCTAGATGTTAATTAATATGGAGGGAACAAAATAGGTTGGGTTTCTTAACATTTTCACTGAATTCATTGTATTTTATCACCTATATAGCATATAATTGTATAAGTACATCATTCATTCATTCTAAAACATCTATAGAGCATCAGCTGTGCTGGTAATACTTGGTCCTGGGACACAAAAATATATAAGGTAAGGTTCCTTCCATTGATCAGCCAGTAAACTAGACAAGAAGATAGTTGTATCATCATTTTATTCAACTTTCAAGTACTGTTATACTTCTGCAGCGAGGCTATGCTCCCCATCTTTTAATCCATACTGCCCATCTTCTCATTTGGTGTTGTTTATTCTCATTGTAGAGAGAAGAGTACCAAAAAAAAAAAAAAAAAAAGATTAGCTTAAGATCACACAAACAGAAGGAGGTAGAACTGGGATTTAAACTCCTGCAGTCTGATTTCAGAGTTCAAGCTGTCAAATACTGCACGTACTACATTGATTATTGTATAGAATTACTCTATAATGGAGCTTTTAAGAATGAACATTATCCCTTTGTAAATGTTGTCCAATTTTTTTCTAGGTATATTGAAACTTTTCTATGTGGCTTTGTCTTTCCTGGTGCTTGCCTCTTGGATTTAGGATCTGTGACAGTTCTGTTTTGATTTGGATTATATAGGTTTACCCTCCTCTAAGGACTAAGATTAACAAGAGCTCGGAGACATCGCATTCTATCAGAACTTCCTGTCTGCATCTCCTTTAACTTAGATGTGAAAATTGGTAATAGAAATGGTGAGAAATTGTCCTTTTGTAATAACCTACAGATTCACCAATGATAAGAAGACTCATGAACATTTGGTAATAACACATGGATTTCCATTAGCTTGTTCTACAGATTTTGCAGGAACATATAAGAGTGCTTTACTTGGCATCTGAGGAACTGATTCTCCAGTTCTCATTTTCACAATTTTGCTCCATCTGCCTAAATACCAACTACATTTCTTTCAATAACTAATAGCATGAGAGGTCTTTCCTTCTACAAATGCTTGTTATGAACAGTAACATTCCTTATATCTCTTTTTAGTCACCAAAAGACCTGACACAGTAATAGATATTCAGTAAACACTCAATAAATTCATGTCAAGTTTTATGGATTATTCATCTAATAGTTTCAGTGAGTATCAGATGACATAAGAACAGATGGTGGATTTGATGCACAGGAATTTACCAATATACCTCCAAATGGACCTGTAATGTCGCTAAGAGTTGGATTGCAAGTAACAGCCAAGAAAATGGTTCAATGTTGTTAGCAGCAAATTTTTACTATTCACTGTGGCTTTACTCAAGCCTAGGCCAAGATGCATTTTCAGAGGGACACATTTAGTGGTGGCCCTCCCTGTCCCTAATTTATTCCTGCTTCTATGACAACTTGCACAGTAGAAGCATCAGCTTGGACAATGCTATGGTAGTAACTTTTTGTTTTCTTAGTTGTTTCTGCCCAAAGTTGTCATATCCAGGGTAACAATATTTTATGAGTCTCCTAATAAAAATGTCAAAGAACTAACAGCTGTGCAATGTGGCTAGTCATCAGGGAACACAGGCTGTTGCTTTTACCTCACTAAATACTTTATTTTAATTGCAATTAGAAATAGTAAATAACTCAGTTACTGCTCTCTTCTTCAAATTATGTTTTCAGATTTTCAATATCTGCTTCTCTCAAAGAGCTTTTAACTCCCTATTTGATGTGGTCTGAAAGAGAGGGCTGGAATTCTAATTTCCTGCATTTGTGAAAACACTTCTCTTTGGATCCAGATACAGAAGTGAAAGTGTGATCTGGTACCATTAATATATAGTACTGTAATATAAACAATGCTTTCATAAGTGATACCACTAAATTCTCACTGAATGTTTTTCTACAACAATGTCTTCCTTCTTTCAAGAATAAAGTGGTTCTGAATATTGGAACTTTTACTTTGGAAAATCCTATTCCCTATGTCTACAAGGAAACTTCCTCTCCAATCCTGTGAGGAACTGTACTGGGTAAAATTCTGATCTTCCTCTCCATCTTCATCTATCATTCAGGAATTGAAAGCTTTTCTTATCTTTTTATTGTCTCCAAGTTCCTTTCTATTTTTAATGTCTCTTCCTCTCACGCCTTACTCTCTTCTCTTCTCTCTCTCTCTCTCTCTCTCTCTCTCTCTCTCTCTCTCTCTCTCTCTCAAGCAAAGCACACTTGGATAGGGCCTAATTTGTCTGAACTCCTTCTGTTTATAAGGTCCATGGCATCTCAGACTTCTGTGGCTGCAGCTGAGGCGTGAGTTGTATTTGGTGTGAGAGGTAGAGCCACTACTATATTTTCCACTCCAGTTTTACAAGAAAGCATGGTTGATGTTACAGCTTGATTCCTCATTAAGAACCTTAGGGGGCGGGGTGTCCTTGAGTAGTTGGAACCCATAGGGGATGGGGGTAAAAATTTAGGCTTCCCACACCTCCAGTCATTGGAAGTGGCTGTTTAGAGAATGGTTTGGAAGCTGTGTATTAATCTGCCCTCAAGGTAAAGGGTTTAGACTTGGTTTACTAGTAAAAACTCAATCAATCAAAAGGATTTCCTTGAGTATATTATCCACACACTTGTTCTTGGATAAGCACTTGTTTTGTTAATGATTAGATTCAGGCACTTAATAAAGGATAATGTTGTGATCTCAAATACAGTTTGGGGGATTATACCAGCAGCCTCCTTGTACCCCATCCTATACCAATCATTCCCCACCTCCCTTGGAGCCCAGGGACAAGCACTTTTAAACGCAGTATAAAGTTTCATAGACTTGAAGAGAACTTTCCCCTTGGTTATTTTAATGTGAAAATATGTAGTCTACTGTTCATCAAAATTTATACCACCTTCTATTGTCAGCTATAACTGTGGCAACTCAGGATTGAAAACCAAGTTGCTAATATACTTCTAAAACTGCCATACCTCCCTTATTTTTCATTCTTGCTTTCTCTGTTCATCTCTATGTTTTCCTTTGAAAAATAAATAGGAAAAGTTCTTTCCCTACAGTAGGTTAATTTTAAACCTTAGGTTATTTAATTATCTTTTACTGACCAGATGTCTCTACATTCATTTAGGTATGGCTATCAGTTGTCAGTGATCTTAACAATCTCACCTAGTTTACTCTGACGTCATCTGCATAACTTTTCAAGAGGAAAAAAGTGACTGGAAGCTATAAATCCAAATATACTAGCAATAGACTTGTTAGTTTGGTTCACTGGATAGAAAACCTCTTATTTCATGGCTAAATTTTATTGCATACAATCAAATCTCTTCTGAGCAAATGTGGGCAATAAGCCATTGACGATTTAGAGGTTGAAACTATGGCTGTGGCCATCCACTGGTTGGGATTGAAGTTATGTGGTGGTCATGTTTTGGCAGAGTTTGCTTGCCAGGTGCAAATGGACATGATTGCCCTGTGTTAGTTATATGTACAAGGTGTTTTATTTATGTTACTTCTCCATAATGTGGCTTTAAATTATCTGCTAAGAATTGATTGGGACATTTGGTATTTTCTTTAGTTCAGAATCTTTGTTTTCTTTTATGGCAACATTTAACCTTGTCCTTTTTTATCATAACAGTAGTGATCAGAGCAGTATGCACTATTATGGGCACCTCTGGTAGTGTTCTTAAAAATACTTCCTTCTTTTTCCTGGAAGGATTATATTTTAGGGCTCTTCTCTGCAAAAAGATTTTGCTTTTCTGTCCTCTTGAATTTATGCTGGCTCTGGACAGTGAATTGTAGGTAGAATTGATATGAAATATTGCTCACCAGAAGTTTTCTGAATCAGCTCAGAGTTGTCAATCTGTTTTCCCTCACAAGATCCCAGAGAGAGGTTATCCTCAGTCTGTGTGAGCAAGAGAAAAACAGTGATAAGCCACTGGCATCCTTTTGTTACTGGAGCTGTTTGTTACTGGAGAAAAATGTAGCCTAAACTGACTAATAAAACACTCCTGACTCAACAATTACACCTTTGGGTATTTATTCTCAGCAATAACTTCACAGGATTAGAGATGCTCATGACATTGTTGTAAAAATATTGAAAAATTAGAACAAAACTTATCAACAGTGATTTTACTAAATGATAGCATAAGCATGCAATAATAAAATATGCAGCCGTTAAAACTTATAACATATTTACATATATATGTTTATGTAATTATATGCACATATCTGTAGCTATATAATATTATTGTGGAAGCATCTCAAAAACACATTGCTAAGTAAAAAATGGGGTTATAAAATGATATAGCCCAAATGATCCTATTTTAGCAAAATGATAAAGAATATATACTGAGTACCAAAATACGGAGGGTGCCAAAAAAATGTATGCACATTTTAAGAAAGGAAAAAACTGTATTAATTGTAATACTCAGTATATCCCATAACAAAAGATGAATACAAGTCACGTTTGACTTCTACAATTACAAGAGGTGCTCAAAGTGGTTACCATCAGCATCCAGACACTTCTGATTATGGTGAAAACCTGCTTGAGCATAGATAACATCTCTTGAAATGTGTATAGTGCATTTTTTTTGGCACCCCCGGTATATTTATAGAAGTAGAATCATTATAATAAGCATCAAAGACAGACCAAAAACAGAAGAGAAGTCATAAAATTATGCCGGGAAGTCTTATGGGCACTCGTAGAGTAAGAGATATATGATTCTATTAGCTTTATCTTTTGAGTAATGTAGAGAAGGAACAAAAGGATTATGCTGTTAGTTGTCAATGCCTTTCTTTCTCTCCTACTCACTGTCTTTGTGAATAAAAGCCACAGGTGCAATTTTGATTCAATGCATCTTTGAACATGAGCTTAAAAATCAATACATTGAATGTTGAGGCTAAAATCAGTTCCAGGGGAATTTATTATTTAAATCAGAGTGGACCCAAATAAATATCCCCCAAAGTCTTCACTATTCACAAAGCAGCAAGCTTGTTTACTCTGCATTGTTTACTCTTTGTTATTTACTTGTTTACTGTTTATTCTTTACTTACATATTGTATTCCCAAGTTCTAATATTAGAATCACAAAAGGTATTCATAAAATATTTGTTAGATGAATTACTGATCTTTTACTAAAGCTTATATCTTTTGATTTACACTTTCTAAAATCTTCTCAAATATGTACTTCTGAATCCTATGACTTAATATTTGATCACATGTACCATGACATTGGACAATATGTTTGGTTAAGTATAGTGATTGCTACCATGGCTTGTGCCTGTCCTGGACGTGTTTGCCCTCAGATCCTTCCCTCCTTGGCTCGCGCCTGTATCATGGGGAAGCTGACACTTACTGCCTGCAATTTCCAGGCTGCCATGACAGCTGGCTTCTTACTGGGATTGACCAAGGAGAGGTACCCATAGAATATTTCAGGGCAAACAAAGGAAAAATCAGGATACTCCTGTCGCTCCTATTTCACTGGTGCAGCATTTTGCGGTATAGCTCTGTGACTCTAGTTTCTTTTGATCAGGTTTACTCGGTTCGAGATTCCACTGTGTGATTCTGGCTCTAAGATTCAAATAACGTTATCTCATGTTGAACCTCCAGCCTAGGAATTTGGGTGGCTTCCTTTTGTTGTTAATCTCTGGATAGCCTCCGTCTTTTATTACCTGTATAACCAATTCCCTACATTAAATATCCTCCATCATTAGTAATTAGTTTCTGTTTTCCTGTTTAGAATCTGACATAAAAAGTTAGTTATTAGTTGTTTAGTTTGAAATATGATTTGCTGTCATAATGAGGGACAAATGAGATTTGATTTATAGTATTTTTTTAAATTTCAAAGACATCATAAAATAAAAATAAAATATAATAAAATCAATAAAAATCAAACTTTAAGGGAATACTTTCTTAAGAACTCAAAATTAACATGTTTCCCCCTGTGTGGTTACAGTGAGGATAGGGAATGATTATGTTTATATGATTCTAAATAAGTAGAACTGATCTCTGTAAACAAAACCATAGTCTTGCTTATTCTAAGATGCCATTGCTGCTATGGATAGGACTTACTACATTTGAAATAGTGATGCCCACTTTCCAGTGGTATTAATATAAAGAGCAACACTGTCCAAGAAAAAGCAGAAGCCAACTTGGGCAAGACCTTCAGTTCTCTTTGTGTGTGATTCTTGCAAATGGATGAACTCCGCTGAGCCTCAGGCTCTACTGATCACCACTCTGGCTCCGGGTTCTCCCTTTCTCCAATTGGAAAAATGGGAACTCCAGTTCCAGACCGTGTTCTCTAGATTACATCTGTATCCTTAGCCACACGCATGAGAGGCTTTATTTCCACATTCCATTCCTGCAGTTGTTGAACTTTGAATTGTAATTAATGTGTTCTCTGGAAAAGTGGTGACTAGCAGCAGGCTGTAGCTGTATCCTATCTTTGTACACAGTTGACACATATTTCTTGTGATTATTTTTCCTTCAAAGTTGTAATAATGTGTATCAGGCCAAGAGCAATGAAATATCACATTATTTGCTTTTACTTGTAAAGGCACTATTTTATAATGTTTAGACATTGAGCATATGTATTTGGATCCTTACTTTGCCATTTAACTAGTTCTGGGAACTTGAGCAAGTTACTTCAAATCACCAAGTCTTTATTTTATCATATGCAAAATAGAGATAAAAGTATTTTCCATATCCAACAGGTATCTTTGAGGATTAAATCAAATGTGATGTAAAGAACTTAGTATAGTACCTGGAACATAGGAATATAGTAAACACTCAAGACATGTAAGCTATTATGGTGATGATGATGATGGTGATGGTGATGCCTGTATAATAGAATTTAATGAGAAGACTGATTAAAAATAGCTAGGTGTGGCCTGGTATATTTTAAGTTTTCTGCAGACCTGGCATATATTTATAAGCGTATTTCTATATAAGAGTTTCTATATAATTATCTTGTTTATAGAATGAAGTCCACAGAATACTTAGGACCTTTCCAGGAAAAGGTTATAGACAAATATGGTCCTGTTTTCTCTTGTTTTTCTTAAGTCAAGTAGGAGTCTATTGAAGGATCTGGAAAACTGAAAGAGCCAGCTCAGTGCTACTTAAAAGGTTCATACTAAACTTGAGATGCAGCACAGACATTTCCCTGTCCAACTGCAGCATTCTTCTGGGTGTAATACAATGCAGGACAATCAAGTTCAGTCATGAAGAGCCTCTTCTCTAAGCTGCCTTATAGTAAAATAGAAGAAAATGGGTGATTCCTTTCCAACTGAGGATATATTTCCCTTTTCCTTAGTAGTCCTCAAATTCTACCTTGTTTGATGAATAACACAACCGTCAAATATTATACATTTTTTGAGTTCAGTCTGACTTTAATTGACATATTCTGATATCCTATTCTACTGACCTCTCTTTTCTCATTTTTGTTTGCAATTTCATCTTCCTGTTTCTGACTTCCTTAAACTTAAGCAATGTACTTTCCTAAGGTTTTATCCTAGGTCCTCTTTACTCATCACTCCATGTTTTCTTTTCCTAGGCAATCTAGGATAGCCACACCTAGAGTTACCTCTCCACTGGCAATTTAGGCTTATATATTTTAACTCTGACTTCTGCACAGTGGCCCATACAGTCAACTAATACATTTTACACTAGTATACTTTCTAGGTGTTTCAAAATGAATGTATCCAAAACAGTATTTATCTTCCTCTAGAGTAAATGTATTTTCTTTCATTAGGTCTGATCTCCACAAATGGTAGCAAAATCCACAATTTTTATAGGTCATAATCCTCAGTGTTTCATTCTCTTTTTCCATTACCCCACATCCAAATAATTACTACATCTTATTATACTGATACGTCCTAAATATTTAATCCATTCATATACTCCCTTCTCTGCTGCCGTCATACTGGTCAAAGTAATAATCCCCAACCACCCAATGCTGGTGTCCCCCATTTCTTCTTGCCCTTTTTGGTCCAACTGTCACATAGAAGACATACATCTTTTTTTTAAAACTTTTTATTTTGAAGTAATTATAGATTCATAAGCTCTTGTAAAGAAGTATGCATGGAAGTCCTGTGCATCCTTACCTCAGCCTCCCTACAGTATAATATCAAAAACAAGTTGGCATTGATATAATCCACACAGTGCCTTCATATTTCACCAGTTGTTCATGCACTTGTGTTTGTGTATATGTGTAGTTCTCTGCAATTTTATCACATGTGTAGCCTTGTGTAACCACCATCATAATCAAAACACTAGACTGTACCATCACAGTACTCCCTCATGTTACCCTTTATAACCATACTCATCCCTTCCCCTGCATTTAATCCCAAGGAACCACTAATGTATCCTCCATAGAACCTTGCCAGCACCTTGATCTTGGATTTCCAGCCTCTAGCACTGTGAGAAACAAATGTCTGTTGTTTAAGCCATCCAGTCTATGGTATTTGGTTATAGCAACCCAAGCAAACTAATGCAGATTCCCTTTCAATCCCTGCTGGTGCCATCTATAAATATAGAAGGCACGTCCCTGGGCTACCTGGTGTCACTGGGCCACCCTCTGCAATAGAATAGGTGAGTAGAAGATACTGGGCCTGGTCCTTCTGTGATTCTGGATGGAGGATGGGGGAATTATGCCTCTGTTGATGCTGCCCTGCCAGGAACAAACTGCCACCGGAAGCAGGGTTGTGCAGTGATGACTGGGATGGTTAGAGTTTTCTGCTGTTCCTGCTGCTGGTGGATCGGACTACTGCCAGGACCAGATGTGAAGCCAGAGCTGGGGCTCTCTTTTCCCAGTCTTTGGCCAGATAGGACAAACTTTTCTTTTTGTTTGTTTGTTTTTGTTTTGCTTGTGCCTGTTGATGGTTCTGGGTTTTCGACTGCTCCTCTGCCCAGTCTGAGAACATATGGAAGATAAAAAAAGAAAACCTAGGACGTTTCACTATGCAGCCGTTCCTCATGTCCTAAGGTTCCTAGCAGTCCGCCTTCTAGCCAGTGCCCTTGTCACTCTTTCAGCTTATTTTCAGAGTTCTTTTATCATTGTCCAATGGACAATTTCTTGAGTATTTAACTACATGTATAAAGGGGCACAGAAAAAATTATTCTATACCATCTTGTTCAGAACAGAAACCAGAATAATTGTTTAAGAAAGTAAATCTGCTCAGATTGCTTTATCCTTTACTAGCATCGTTATAGGTCATTGATGTGTTTTCTGAGTTGCTGTCATGTGGTCTTCTTTCACATCCTCTTCTATTCTCAGGATGCCCCTGCCCACCCATTAATTCCTATTTATCTCTCAGAGCTCAGTTGAAATACCATTTTTTTTAAGGAAGTCTTCTCTGACTCGCTCCACTCGCTCAGATCCTCTTGTTGTACACTGCCACACCCACTCTACTCTCCCCGTGTTCATCCATCACAATTATAATGCAATGGTTGTGTAGTTAATTGTTTAATATCTCTATTCATTGTTAGAATGCAAGCTCTTAGGGTTTAGATCTACCTTGTTCATCACTCTTCCCCCCACTGCTCACCAAGTATCTGAATGCATACATATTTTTCATTACTTAAAATTTTAAAATTCAGTACGTAACTGGAACTTTCTATTTTCAAAAAGCTTTGAAGTCATTAATTAGATAATTATTAAAACAGTCCTGAAAGTTTAAAGAATTAAAAATTGCACAGCAATTAAGGTGCAAGTTCTTTTTGTTGTTGTTCCCAAAGCTCAGTCTGAGGTAATTCCTCCCACCTACAAGGAGAGTTCATAGTAAAAATACCTCTGTCTCTTTTCATGGCAGGTCAATAATTTTGTTATAAAGAGCAGCATTCACTAATTTCTTCCCCAGTTATTTAGTCCAATCAGTCAAGTATGGAGCAAGATCCTAAAGAGACAGTGATGAACAGGGCAGACCACAGTCCTTCTTTGATGGAATTTCGATGAGGAAAGCACAGAGATTATCTGCATGAAGTCACCATGAAGACCAACAGCTATGGTGAGCTATGGTGTTTCTGACTTGAGAATTGGTTTCAGTTTCCAATATTTCTAATTTTTATACAACAAAGAGAAACAGAGAAAAATTATTTCTCGAGCAATGAACAACAGAGTTAAGAGAAGACAGCATGTTGGAAGAATATTGAGTATCCACAGGCCAGTACTTTTCCTTAAATCTGTAAGGGATTTAGTACATTCTGTTTGGTTTAATTACTTAAAAATACAGGAAGAGGATCTGAAGTAACAATGTGTTGCATAATGTTATTCAGGAAATCCCATGTAAAAAGTAATGCCACTATCAATGTAAAGTTGCTTTTATTTCCTTAGTTTATAAACTGAATTTTTGTTCCAGTAAATACACTGCAACAATAGTTGTAAGTAGGGAGGAACTGATAGTTCCCTAGAATTTCCTAACATTAAATGAAACAAAACTCCAAACCCTCAAAGACTGTTTGCTGTCATCTTTCCTTTAGTAATAAATTAACCTCAGCTCACTTGTTTGCTAGCATTCCAGTGAGAAGAGTAAGTTGTAACATTTCACTTTTTTGGTCTTGACAGTGCAAAACATGGTTGAAAAAAATGTTGATGCTCAGTGTGTTTTGTTATGTTCATATTTCCGATTGTAGCCTCTCTATCTTTGTTAGAATTATTGTTAACTGTAGTGGATATTTCATATTGGTTGTGTTAGAGAAAATAATCCCATTTAGATCATTATAGTGAACCTCTGAATCTGCCATAATCTTAACTAATCAATCAAGTGACTGCGTGAATAATTTTATTTCTTTCCTATGATTGAGTTGACAGATTTGTGAATTTACAGATTAAATGAAATCAGTTAATAGTTTAAAAAAATTGTATTTGAAACAGCCTAATTGGACTTAAAGATGATATTCAATTGTATCTTCTTCCCTATTCTAAGGTTGAAAATGAACAGTCAGATCAATGGAGGTCAAATTAACAACTAAGCTATGTGGCTTAGATGTGAGACTAGGAGCAGAATTCCTCTTACCTTGCTCTTAATCTAAACCGTAAAATGATCTACTAAGTATTGTTGTTTTAAAATAAATACATAGATTCTTTGACATTTCTCCTTTCAAAAGGCGGACTCTAATTCTTTTCTCCTTGAGTGTGGATAGATTCAGTGACTTGCTTCTGAAAATGAAAGCATGGCAGTAGTGATGATGTATGACTTTTGACAGTCATAAAAGGCTCTGTGATTCCCTCCTCATTCTTTCTCTTAGATCGCTCACTTTTGGGGAAGGCACCTGCCATGGCACGATGACATTCAACCCACCTATGGCAAGGTTCACGTGGTAAGGAACTGGTTTCCTGCCAACGGCTATGTGAGGGAACCATTTTGGAAACAGAAACTCTGAGGAGCCTGGGTAGTGGTTAAAAGCTTATGTCTGACTTTTAAGGCCAAGCATAGGCAGTTACAAAGGCTTTATCTGGCAGACCTCATGGGAGAAAGCTAACCATCCCATACCAGACCTGGTGTACAGCCAATATACTGTAGGCTCTAAAGGGAGTTGCAGCTAAGGACTCAGTCTCCTAGGCTGGTCTTACTCTTCACATATTTGCATTCCTAGCTCTGGGACACTTTCTTTCTAAGATCTCTTCATCTGAGGCCTGGGCAGAGGTCTTCATGTACCTCTTCCGAGGCCTCCTTATTGGGAGGAAGAGGAAGAGGAAAGCTTGAAGACAACTTTATTATGACTTAGTACTGGGTACTTTTGTACTCCTAACCCTTCCCCCTCAGTCTTCTTCTTAGGGTTCATAAAACTCCCAGAGCCTTGTTTAGGGCTCCCTCCACAGTGAGGCAGCCCCCACTTTTGTGTTGATCTATCTGATCCTTGATTGGTGCACTATTCCATGGGGGGAAATGGAACAAAGGGCAGCAGTGCTTTCTCCGATTTTAGCCCCTTGCTTGTACCATCTCAATAAGTAACTGAGGGCTGCACTCTTTCATTTTTGGCTGTTGCATTATTGGCTACTCCAACACTTGGCAGCTCAGCAATCCCTCTTTATCTCAGCTGAGCTCCTGACAACCTCCAGCCCACACATCAAGCCTGCAGATGACTACAGGCCTGACCAACATTTTGACTATAACCTCATGGGAGACCTTGAGCCAGAACTACCCAGTTAGGCTAACCTCAGATTCCTGACTCTAAAAATCTTTGTGAGATAATAATGTTTGTTGTTTTAAGCCACTAAGTTTTGGGGCAATTTGTTATGCAGCAATATATAACTCATACATTGAGGCAGAGGTCTGGACAGAAATTGAATAAGAAGAGTATTAGGAAGGCTTCTCTAAGGATGTAATAACTGAACTCAGATCTAAAAATAATAGGAGCTAACTAGACGAATTAGGAGACATGTGGATAGGTAAGAGGTATCCCAGCCTAAGGAATAGCATGTGGTTACCCAGAATTCTTGCCTCACAATTCTGAAACTTTCATAAGGTAAGTAGAAAAAGCAAGATGAGCCAGAAACATCTCTGGAATGCTGACCTAGACACTGTTTCTGATGTGTTTACTTTTTGGAAGCAGGAAGTACACATCCTGCTTCTTTGCAGGAAGAGTCCAGAGAGAGAGAGAAAAAGGCTGAATTGAATACGCTCAGGTTCTTCTCTCAATCTCACTCTCAGGAGAGTCATACTTCTTCCTCAGAGGGGCAGATAAGGGAAACCACTCTAAAAATGGAACAAAATAGGGTCTTAGTGAAGTTGTGTTTTTTCCACATGTTGTTAGAATGATTAACATCCTGGGGAAAATTAACAGGTCATAAAATCAGAACATGTTCCTATGATATTTTGGGCACCAGTGATTATGATTCTTAGCAGAGCAAACCATGAAACTTTTGGTGAGTGAGATTATGGACATGGTCCTTTGTCAGGAGTAAAACGATAACTTTATTACTGTGAGTTGATTTGTCTTCTATAATAACCAATTTACCTGGGGCCAATTCACTGTTTTCTCCATTGAGACACTGAAAGACTAGTAATTAACTTGAAGAAAAAGAGACAAGTCTGAATTCCATAAAAGTACCTTCATCAAGTTCTTTACATTCTCTAGTCTTCATTTGTCTTAATACCACACTGAACTATTTATTCATTATATCCATTTAACAAATGTGTATTTAGAGACTGGTACATGTGGGCTGTGTGTTAGACATGGTGGACACAGTGCTGAACAAAACAAAAGGACATCATTTCTGAAATTAAAAATCTTATAGTCTAGCGAGGAAAACAGACATCAATCATATAATTACAAAAACTAAATGTAAAGTGACATTGTAATAACTACTATGGATAGATGTGTGGTACTATTGTAGCCACTACAGAGAATTGAATTAGGTGGGAGATAAGGAAGACTTCTCTAAAAAAGTAGTATTTAAACTGAAATTTAAAAGACAAGTAGAAGAAGCTACAGCTATAATAGCAGCAGGTAGTTAGATGAGACCTAAAGGTTAGATGAGACCTAATTTTGTCTATACCTAATTAAGAATTTGAGGATTCATCTGGCATTTCCAAACATTATATTTTTCTGTACAGAATGAAAAATGGATGCTAGTGATGGAAATTTATTTGCCTAGAGTATTCAATTAGGGTAATTAATGCTAGCTCCTGAAAAAATGAGATTTAAAATTTCAATAGCTTAACATTATAGAATTTTCTTTGTCATCCATGGAACGGTCCACTGAGAGTGTTAACTGCTTCGTGGTGGCCTTCCACAGTGTTCCAGGGACTCAGGATTCTTCTATCTTGCGACACCATCATCCACAAGGGTTCAACAGGTGGAGGGAGACAGAGTGAAGAAGGCATAACTGCTTAAAAAAAAATCTAAGCTCAGCAATAACACACATCATTTTACTCATATTTTATTGGTGTGACTAGTCACATGGCTAGGCCTTTATGTGAATTGGTGCTGTAAAATGTACTCACTGCCTTGAAAGATACCTCTGAGAAACACCTACCATATTCTAGAAGGAGGAGCATAATGTTTTTTCTTTTTTGTGTGTGGACAGCTAACATCTTTGTCACATTGACTGAATGAATGCAAACTGCTGATTAGTTCTTTAAATATACTCCCAACCTTTAATTTCATTACTCTCTAGGCCATTATGTAAACTTTTCAAAACAACATATTGATTTTTAACTAAAAAACATGCTATTTGGCATTTTGAAATGAGATATGCAGATCTTCATGATCGCAGACATTTTATGATATTTTTACAAGAGGAAAACATATTCCCTGGCAGGAGGAGAGAAATCAGAATGGCTTACCTTGCTTACGGACAGGGTCTTTGATAATTTTTCTCAAGTCTTGAGCAACTAATTATATGGATAGATTTTAAATCCAGTGAGTACAGAGAACATCCTTAAATAAACCTTTGTAGTTTCCTTTAAACCTCTATTCAGTTGTAACAGGAAATAAAACAGAATTTGAATGTATGAAAGTTTCAGTTTGAGGTATTTTATTTTTATCATTATTAAAACCCATTGGTTCATGTGAACTTTTTGTGGTTAAATTTATAATGTGAGTCGTTTATGACCAAAATTTATAATGGGAAATACCAAGAAGTGTGTGTGCGTGTGTATTTGGCTTGCTTAAAAGGATCTTTAGAGATCAGATATGAAGGTACAAGGACTACTAAAGTGGGAGAAATTATTGTACATTGTGCCACTCTAACACTGGAGTGAGTTGCAAGCCTGACTTAAGCCCCAGAAACATGGACAGCAGAAATAATATCTGACTAACCCACTGAAATGAGGAAAAGTAACTGGAATTCTGACTTCAGACTAGTAGCGATAAGGCTCCAGGTGTTGAGATCCTGATCTGATGTCAGAAAAAGTCGAGAACCATATGATTTTACTGATATGTGGGATGTAAAACTGCAAGCACCAAAGGAACAAGACAAATAAATGAACAGAAACTCACAGACATAGAATAGTTTAGTGGTTACCAGAGGGTAAGGAGGGACGGGTGGTAGATGAGGATAAATGGGGTCAAATATATGGTGATAGAAGGAGAACTGACTCTGGGTGGTGAGCACACAATGTGATATATAGATGATGTACTATAGAATTTTACACTTGAAACGTGTATAACTCTACTAACCTTTGTCACCCCAATAAACTTTAAAAAAGAATTAAAAAAAAACCCTGTAAGATATTATATCTGTATAGTGCTGTATAGGGATTTCCAAAGCACCATCCAGGTTTGATATTTATCACCACTGCGACACAGCAATAAAAATCACAGACAGTTATTAAGTTACACACTTCAGAGAAGTTAGGTATGCACAAATTCTTTGGTTAAATTGCCTTTCAGTGGTTAAGAGTGTTTCTAGAACTTATAAACTTTCACTTGACTTTAAGTTTATGTCACTCCTTCCTCTTCTATTTGATTGATTGCACTTTAAGTACAACTCTAATAAACTAATACTCATGAATAAGAGTTTTGACCTGGTGAGTTAGGCTATTATATCATTGGATTATTTTTATTGGTAGAGGTTGAAGTGTTCTAGGATCCTTACATAGTCTTTGGTTCTAGCATTTTTTTCTAGCACTTAGGAGTTTTATGACCTTGACCAAATTTCTTATCTCTTTGAGTCTGCTTCTTTATTTGTAAAATATCCTTATGAATGTCATGAACCACACATGGAATAATTTATAAAGATTGAGGCCAATTTTTATAAACAGTTATTTTTATAACTGTTCTACAAATAAAAGGTAATGTTATTATTTGGCTTCCTCTTCCTTGTTGGTCTTTATAATCCAACCCAATCCAGAGATAAATAGATCTAAACTGATGGGGTTGAGCCTAACTGAAATTGGGTCTTGGGATAATAAACTTGTTTTATGATTTCCTGACCTTGATTTAAATTGGCCAAGTATCCTTGTTTGTCCAAAACTTGCTGGGTTTTAGCACTGAAAGTCCCATGTCCTGGTAAACCCCTCAGTTCTGGGAAATCCAGGATGGTTGGTGACCTTACCTTGACATTCTGACTGTAAGAATTCTACACAGAAACAGCTTTTAATCTTTTCTTATTGTTAATATGAGATCTTACTTTGGCAAGAATATCTTTTCCATGTGAGTCCATTTGTTTTACAGAATATGGATTAGATCAGCCTTTCAACCAGAACAGATGGCTAAACAATATGTAATGCAGTTCATGTGCCGACGTAATGCCATAGGATTTATACACAGAGGTATGTGTTCAATTCCTTGCTCTGTCAATTAGTAGGTATGATAACTTCCATCTATCACTCAGTACATTTGACTGAAATAATTTAACCATCTCTCTTCCTCATCAGATCTCAGCAGGAATCCAGTCACATTCATCTTTGATTCTGTAGCATCTAGCTCAGTGACTGGCACAATGAGGAAACCTACAAAGTGTCTAAACTGAAATATGGAGCTTAAACCTACATGGCTCAGCCCTTATGAAAGTCAGGTTTCTGATGATCTATAAAATGTACATAACAAAATCTTCATTTAAGCCTCTTAAGAGTTTAGTGAGGCTTAAATGAAATGAAAAATGTAAACTTTTATGAACTGTAAAGTATAATAATATTTAAGTTTGAGAAAGGATTGATATTAATATTTAATAGCTCTAACATTTAAATTTATCTTTTAGTCTGCCATGACTCCTGGGTTGTTGATTTGGTCTTTGAATATTAGATTTGTGCTTCTATCCAAGTTTGTATCATCTATCTTGACATAAATGACTGCAGGACAATGTGAAACAGAGTCTCCTTGTCATGGATATTGCCATTTATAAATTAATATCATCATATCTAAATATTAGAAGAAATGTGGGTACATTTAAATTCAGTCAGTTTGTTTCCTGGAAGACTACTCAAGAGTCATCTGTATTAATATTGTGCAATAGTTGGTAAGTCGATGAAACTGCAGTAAATTATATATTTCTTGCCAAAGGAATTAAGTCTTTATTGCAACATAATTCATAATCAACTCTTCAACTATATTCCTGTTTAGAAAGCCTTGTTTAAATGCTATCATGTTCAGGACTTGATTTTGTGGCCAATAACAGGTACCATATTCATATGGCAATTCCCATTTTGTTTCTCCCTGGTTCTGAAAATTCATTAAGAACTCAGTGCACCTTCATCAATGTGAAAGATAGTCTTTGGCTCTGTATGTGGATTAATTTATCTAAAGGACAATTTCTTGGATTATCTTGATAACGGAACAGGTAACTCTTTGGTTTCTTCTCCTTGCAGGATGTAATGTGTAGGGTCCCCAATAATTGAGCCCTCTCTTTTTACAGTGATCTAAAAGAGGGCCGCAGACAGAGGAGAGTATTTCAGAGCCAAATCTACCATTTCCCCTCTGAATCTCATCTTACCTTCTTTCTGAGATACTTGGAGTGAGAATATGGTGTTAGAGTCTTTATAATAGGAGCTAAAGTGAACAATTCTTTTGTATTATAGTATCTTTAAAGAAAAAAAGGGCACCAGAGACCTGGGGTACACTGAGAGGACTCCCAAGATCAATCTGAACTTGCAATTATAAAAGCTCTAGTGGAGGGTAGTGGGAATGGTGAAGTAAAGACCAACATGGAAATAGCCAGCAGAAGATAAGATGTGCTGGATTCCTAGGCCATGTTGTCAGGAAGAAGAGACTAGAATATTCATATTTTCATGTATTCATCCCTTTACTCAAGATATATATATATATATATATATATATATATATATATATATATATATATATATATATATATAGTTGTTACCTGCTATGTATCAGGTAAGCACTGGGCTTGTACCAATGCCTGTGATAGCTCTCTGATTTCATGTAATTTGAATGTTGTTTTTTTGTGGGGGAGCACTGATAGATGGATAATAAATAGACTGAAAAAAATAATCTAGGAACGTGAATATCAGGTAATAATGTGTGCATTTCAAATATTTAAAATAAGTAATGTGATAATGAGTTTTAGCACTTTTATGTTGTTGACTAGTTGGAGGAATCCTGCCTTCCCATCAGTTGGATTCTCGAACTCTCCAACACTCACATTTCAGTTGTGTGATACACTTTCCCCAGGGTTTCCATGGTTTCTTGTGTACACATCTGCTATCAGACTCCTCCCTGTGTTCCTCTTGGCAACAGATACCTTTGTCTTCTCTGTGTTGGTATCCCCAGCATGGTGCCGAGAATGTAGACATTCAACAGCGTTGCCTCATCCTGGTTTCTTTGTAGTTACTCTCATCTCTGGAATGCTTCTGGTTCCCTTGGGCTTGCCTCTAGACAGTGTTCTGTAGATACTCTCCTGAGATGTGGGGTCTTGTGGTTCTACATATGAAAGTTCTTAGAAGACAGGATATTTCCTATCTATCTTTGTTTCACCATCACCTATCATAATGCCTAATTCATAGTAGAGCCAGTGTTTGATGAACTGAACTGAAAGTCTCTACACTACAGAACATGTTCTGTAACTTTTTAAATTAAAATAAAAAATGTAGTTATCAATGTGATGTAATGGTTGCAAAACTGATTTGAACCAAATGCTCAGATGGAAGATATTTCAAGATTGAATGTTTTTGAACAAAACAAACTTTATTTTGTGTCACCCAGATTGCGTTTTCCTTAAAAAAGCACAAGAAAACTTCAGTTTTCTGATTACCCTTTTTCATATCGATTTCTACTCTCCCTTTACAGATGAAAACAAAGGACCAACTTATACCACATTCCTTAGGAGTAAATGCCTATTGAGTACCTACAAATTATTAAATATTATTCAGGGTACATGAAACAGATAAAATTCAAACTTAAATATTTAAAACAATATACTTTTTTTTTCAAAATTAGTTCTTCACATTCAAATGACCATATTTGAAATTACGAAATAACAATAAAAAGTTATACAATATGAATTATTTAAAAACAAAGTCAACATGTCTAAACAATAGACCTTTCTCCATGTTATGAAAGCCAGGAGCCAAGGAAGAAAAGCTATCAAAAGAATTTAATAGAAGCCAATGAACTGGTTCCTTTAGGTTCCTGTTTGAAAACTCTTTATTTAAGGAACATAACTAATCAAATCTGTCATGAAGCATTTGAAAGTTCAATACCAATTGAAAGCACTAAATAAAGGGGGGGAATTTCTGCTGAGGAAAAAAACCAATCATTGACGGCTGAAATCTGAAACCACCCAAGTGGGAGTTAATGCATATCATTGGTCAGCATGTCAACTAGAATGCACCTGCACTGTTTCAGTATGTAATAGCCTCCTCTGTGGGGCTGCTTATGTGTCATGTAATCGAGTTTTCCCCAGAATTTCTAAAGCACTGTTAATTATTGTAAGGGTGTGGTCTAGTGTGGAGGTTGACAATATATTTTGGAAAAAAGAGTTAATTTATTTTGAAATACTTAGATAATCTTACAATATCTAGTGTTTACTTTTGAAAAAATATGCATGCAATTGTTAGATTTAGTGCTAGGTATCTGATTAGATAAAAGCAAATCAATTGAGAATGCATTTCAGGTACAATTTTCCAAAATGAAAACGTTCAGGAGACTCCAAGTGCAAGTAGTGTTAGCTGAGAGTTATATCCTTATGGGAGAATAATAGGGCATTTGATTTAAATCTTTTTTCTTCAATACAGTATTTTGGCAGGGTGTCTTCACTTGAACAGGTTTATAGTTTAGTGAATATTTTTTCATTTATTTTGATAACAAAGCATCTTATTTAGAAATAAAGGTGCCATTTTGTTTATCAATTAGCCAAAAAATATTTTAAAGTAGGCATTGTCATTAGGATATGAAATTCAGTTTCCCAAAATTAAGGACAAATGCTCTTTTAATACTTGTGTAAATTGTTGAAGACTTGGATGTATTTTTTTTTTCAAGGATGTTATTGAGTTATTTCAATGACAGGAATTACTTGGAAGTGGGAGATCGCCCTTTCAAAATATATCTGCTTGATCCTAAAATCATGTGGAAGTTAATGAAAATGAGAATTAATGAATTTTAGTGATTATATTTGTCAACTAGAATGCACCTGCACTGTTTCAGTATGTAATAGCCTCCTCTGTGGGGCTGCTTATGTGTCATGTAATCGAGTTTTCCCCAGAATTTCTAAATTTGAAGTTCATATTATATCTTTCATTGCCAATTCTATAACGCTAACAAAACTACCTCTTTTCCTTGGTCCTGTGCTATAACATCTTCAGAAATTATGGTAATATTGAGTAAAGCCTCTTGGCTCTGACATAATGATTAAAATAGCATAATAGCCAGACTGGCAATACGGTATCAACAGCTTGTGTGGTCAAGTTGTAATGTTCCTGGCAACTGGAAAGTAGTAATTCAAAGGCACATTTGCCTACATTTTATGTCATGTTATGGCAATTACATGGCATTACAGATGCTGAGAACTTGAGATGATTACTACATTTTTATTATAAAAGGGAGGAGAATCCTTGGCACTGGGGATGGGGAAAAGATGAATTATCTCTCTCTCACTGAGCTTCAGCCTGGGAAATTTTATTTCAAATAAAGCAAGCACTGGGAATGTTTTAATGCTGTGTGACTTGGATGTGTTTACTTGGGATATTTAAGTTTAAAGCTGTAGCTTTATTACAGATTCTGCATTACTTTAAGAGGTTATTACTGTCTCCTAGTGAACTATTAATTTCTGAAGATATTAAAAAGGTGAATAGAAAGCTGTTTTGTAAGGTCATTCTTGGAATGTTCCTCTTAATATCATTTGAATTAATTCAGAAGTTACTGAAACCCTGGTGTCTCCTGGGAACTGTTTTTTGTTTATCTCAAGACAAACCCCTTTATGAAAATGCTTTATAGCACCAACTTTCAAACAAGACTGAACATATCCTTTATGTTCTTAGAATGATATGAATATAGTTTGAATATTTTGGGATCCCAAATTGCTAGATTTCGATATAGTATTATGTACAACTCATATTAAATTTCTAGGGGCAGGTGCTATGTCTATTCTCACAGAATACATACAGGCCTTGCAAAATTAGGTCCTAGTTACTTTTTAAATGACAATCATTTCATTTTTTCCATCTTATTTATTCTTTGAAATTATGAGATGTCCATATTACACTCTGAGTAAAATCTCTTAAGTGTATTGGAAAAGTGCATAATTAAACTCTCTTTCTAATGGCCATTTTAGACATCCCAGGTAATTTAAATTCAACTAGGCCTAACTCCCCTGGGATTTCTTTAAACCAATACATGTGTAAATTAAATTTTCTAAATTTATGTATTTTTCTTCTTATTTTGTCTTATTCTAAAATGATTTAAGGCAGTAACCAAGATGCGTGCAAATAAGATAAAAAAAGAGAGAGGGAGGGATTAAAAAGTAGATTAACAAATCTGGGTGAATGAAGGTGAGAAAAATAAGATGAAATTAAAAGTGTGATTAGTAAACAAAGCACATGCTGCAAGGATGTTATATATTTTCTAGTCATAGGCAACAGATACATTTTAAGCTTTTGGGAAGACCATGGAAACACAGAATCATGGTTGGTTAACTATCTCAAGGCGTCCATACATTAAGAACAAAGCAGTTACTTAGAAGAGTAAAACAATTCTCTATATTGAATCTATAGAAATATTTTTGCACTATGTTCGCCAAAAGAAATTATGGTGCAATGTGTTAAACAGTGTTTTCCACAGCATTCTTCTAATAAATACAAAAATATGTTTTAGGAAGCTGTTTTTTTTTTTTAATAGTGTCCCTCAAAGTGAATTAGAGACATCATATCATAGAATAAATTGGGGAAAATAACAAAATTAAAAAGATTGTACATGAAGACAAAGCAAGGTGTAGTTTTCTCAGTCTGGTTTGATTCATGGAAAGAGTAGTATAGTCAGAGGGAGAAATTTATCTATATAGTCACCACCTGAACCCAAAATGTCTTAGAGCACATCACATAATGCTGTGCACATAGTAAAAATCTAATATGAAAGTAAAGAAGTAGTGATTACAATTTTTAATTACCTGTTTAATGTGTACTCATTTTGAAAATTAAAAACAATACAGGACTGTATAAAATAAAAAGTTGGTATCTCTTCCCTTCTTATTCTCACTTCTCAGAGTTTTAACCATTCTCACTTCTCACTTCTTAACCATTTTAAATTTGTCTTTTCAGAGCATTTTTAAAACTATAACCTATTTATCTCTATTTAATTTTCAATAAAGTGGAATAATAACATACATTTTTTTTTTTTTGTAATTTATTTTTTTTTCAAGCTAACACTATATTCGGACTTCTTCTCTGCCTTCCTGGATTTTCTGTAGCTTTTCTAAAGCTGTATAATTTACCAGCTGTGTGACTTGGGCAAGTTACTTAATCACGCTACAATTCATTTCCTCATTTGAAAAATGGGAATAGTATGCTTAATAGTATTTCATTTACAGGGGTTTTATAAGGATTAAATGAAGTAATACATATACGACATTTATAACAATGGCTGGCACTATAGACCACTCAAAACTGTTGTTATTATTATTGTTACAGAGTCTGTACTTTTTACGGACTGTATTTTGGAGATATGCTATAATTTATATTTTATATAATCAGTTTTGTATTGGACACTGAAATAGTGGAGGCTAGTTTTTCTTTTTAATGTAAGAATACTTAACACGAGTTACAAATCTCTTAACAAATGTGTAAGTACACAGCGCAGTATTGTTAACCGTTGGTACCATGCTGTACAGCAGCTCTCCACAGCTTATTCATCTTGAGTGACTGAAACTTCATACCCATTGACTAGCAGCTCTCCATGTCCGCCTCCCTTCACCCCTGGCAACCACCATTCTACTCTCTGTTTCTATGAGTTTGATTCCTTTAGATGCCTCACATAAGTGGAATGATGCAGTATTGATCTTTGTCTGCCTATTCACTTAGCATAATGTCCTCCAAGTCATCGTGCTGTTGCATGTGGCAGGATTTCCTTCTGTTTAAAATCTGAATAATATTCATTGTACCTGAAATAGTGGAGGCTAGATTTTGAGCTGGAATATGCACTAAGATTTTGAAAGTTTGAAGAAGAGATAAATGGCTGATTTGAAAGAACTGGAGAACAAATTAGGAATTGGCTTAGAAGAGAGAAGGACAGCAAATCCAAGGGGAGACAAGAGAACCTTGCTAGAGGGACTCACCAGGCTCTTTGAGTGCAGTTTCCTATTTCTCAGTGTAATCACAGTTAGCTTTCTGGGGGAGAAATGTACTTTTTTCCTTAATAATCCTATATTTAAGAAATGCTACAATTTTAATTTGAGCACTCAGAAAAATTCAATGAAAAGAACAGAGAACTAGCCACCACGGGCTCCACAAAGACTAAGCAGGGAAAAACATACACTTAAAACAAACAGAAAAGCCACAGCTTTGTTTGAAGTACTTAACGACCTTCCCTTTACTAGTGAACAATGGGCAATCCATTATTAGAGTGCAACACAGTTCGGCATAAAATTTAATTCAAGACATTAGAGGGCTCTGCTAATTCCCTGCTTATATTTCAGAGGTACTAATGTGGTTTCCAAGAAACTAGAGCAAACTGATTGATTTCAGGGTTGAATTTACTTGCCTTGAGAACTAAGCTGATGTTGTATACACAACAGTGTAAGTGCGCTGCTTAGTGGAGCCAGGTCTTTGTGGCTGGGGATTTGGTCAATAATGGAAGACTATATCTTCTAGGGGAAGCTAATGGTAAGATGAGGTAGAAGAATTAGGAGGCTAGAGAGTCATTCTACAAGATAGGTGTGTGGAATTGTTTCCACTGGGTCTCATCATATTTTCCACAGGGGCAAGGGTTGGTGACAGAGAGTGAATTACTTGGAAAAACTATTTAGATAGGGAATGCTTCAGAGTAAATGGAAGGATATTTACAGAAATAACCTTGACTTGTTTTCTATGGTAAAAACTTACCAAGCTAATTACCATTCAGAATAAAACATCTTAGGTAGTTTTCTGTAGCTCCTCAATACATATCTGTACTTCATCAGCAGTGTGGTGTAGTTAGAGAATCAAATGTGAGTTTAGCCACTTACCAGCCATATAAAGCTTGAACAAATTGCTTCTTCTTTTTGAACCTCAGTTTCTTCTACCTTGCAGGGTGGGTGAGAGGGTTATGTTTCCAGGCTGACACATGAAAAGTGTTAGGCAAATTGTAGTTCCCTTATTTTGATTGCATTATTATCCCAAACTATGTACATTTCTATTCCAACAAAAATATGAGTTCTGAATATCAGAGGTGAGTGTATTCCCTCTTTTGTTGGTACTCTCCTTAGTAAATGCCTTAGGATCATTACTCAAATGAATAACAATTTTATGAAAAACAGTAACTCTGTTTACAGTCAGTCAATTTATATACTTGAACTTGGGCAACATTACCTCAAAAGCTCAACTGCAGTCAGGACCAACTGCCATGATTTGGAGTTCAATTTCTCACATAGTGGCTCTAGAGAAGACAATGTGAGGGAAAGACGTTTCCTATTCCTGTCTTTCCAGTCCAGATATTTAGTTACTTTAGAATTTGCTACTGTTTGGGGAAGGAGGCACTTATGGATAAATGCTAGATACAGGCTGTTGAGAAGGTGACTCATGTATTACCAACTCTTAGGACTTGTAACCCACCTTATTGCAAGTGCTGGGGATTTGGGGTTCCATGTATTAGGAATTGACAAGAAAGGCCCCCCTTCATGAGCACATGTGTGTGATAGCCACACGAAGATGCCCACATTTGTCTGTGTGTATTTATATGAATATGGGTAGTTACAGCTACACATCTATTAAAAGGGTCTGCTATTTATATTTGCATTTTATTTTATATTTAAAGTACACATTTTATTTTATTTATCAATTTATTGAGCAATGCACATTTATTAAGTACTTTTTGTGAATCAGTCTCCATGACAAACATAAACATGCAGGCATAATGTTGCTCTAAATCCATCTTACTTTTTCATTCCACATAACAAGACAATTTACTCCTTGGTTGCACTGAATTAAAAATGCCTGATATTTTGTTGTGTGGGATAATAAAATATCCAAAATGAAGTTTTAGAAGGTGACCTAATTACTCCTGATTGCCCAGGGCTGGTAAAATTCAGCATTCTTTTTATATCCTTCTAGATTATCATCATTTTACCCGAACTCCCTCCCTTACTGCTAATTAACTAAAATCTTTCTGAATCTAAGCCTTCCTTCTTTGATTTGTTCTTGCTGTTTTTGAGAAAATAATTACAAACTTTTGCTCCTGACTTTCTTTGGAACTTTGCTCCATCAATTTGACTGGTGTGTGTGTGTGTGTGTGTGTTCTGTTATTCCCTGTATGCTGGTTTCTCTTCTGCTTACAGAATGGTTCAAGCGTTTCCTACTCTAAAGAAGAAAAACCATGCTGATCCAGTTCCTCTTCAAATCACGCCATCTTTTTCTTTTGTCTTTTCATTCAATATCAAAGTTCTTTGAAAACTTGTACGTACTCCTGACTTCATCTGGTTGCCTTCCACTCATGACATTACCTCTTGCAACCTGGCTTTCCTTCCAGTGCATTCCTGAAAATGTTCCTACAAAGATCAACTCTAAGCTCTGGACATCACCAAACTTATCTTCAACCTTGACTTATTTGGGAAATTTGGCCCAGCTGATATATTCTGTGGAAATCTCTTAGCTTCTGTTCAGTCTCTATTCTGCCAACTTTCCCTAATCTTTACCAAGATTTTTCCTCTATTCACTTTATTTCTTTATGAACTCTTCCCCTTTTGTGATGTCTATTCAATTATCATCAACATGATTTAATTAAATCTCTGCATCTTTATTATTTAATTAAAATATGCATCTTTAGACTTCTAAGCTCCAGACATTCCTCTATAACTTGATCCGGTTGTGCTACTAACATCTCAAGTCTATGAAGTCGCAAATCAAACTCATAGTTTTCTTCCTCAAATAGTACCTTTCTGACCTCTATATTTTTAGGAAACTCATTTTTCAGTTGGGCAAACTAAATCTTAGATTATTTTTTTGACGTGAGAAACTCTGATGTGTTGTACTTAATAAGTTACTGAGCTTTATTAATTATAGTTCTCATAGGAGATGGCCTTTTCACATTGCACGGGGAATTTTGTAGTGGTAGAGAAGCAAAAAGCCAGAACAACACATTTTCTGAATCATGGGTCAAGGTTAATAAGGATCTATTCTCTCCTTCAGAATAAAATAGAGCTTCAATTTGAATGCTTTGACATGGCAGTATTCATCGGTATCACATGGGTCCCTGAGTCCTGTATTGGGAAGGATATTATAAAACTATGAGCACAGTTCAGCTGGCAGGAGGCATAGTCTGGAATCAGGCCTTCAACTTTCCAGGTTGGGGTATAGGACCAAGCTGCAGTTTTGTCAGGAAACTGAAGTGGACATCTGGAGCCCAGGAGGAAGGGTGACCAGGGAGGTTGGCCAATGAAATAGATAATTGGGATGAGTGTAGGTAGATGCTCGTGTTCAAAGGACTAAATCTACCCCATAAATAGAGATTATTTCCAACCCTCACTCTGTTATGAGGGTGGAATATACAATTCATCGCTAGCCAGAAAAAGGCAGGTCTTTAATTTGTATGGGGCAAAGGAGGCAGGAAGAAGAATGTTTTCTGCATGTTTGTTAAATCTGTCATGCCTTCACTTCAACCCCATGTTCACAGCTACTAACTTAATTCTGACCTAAATTGTTACTTACACTTTCAGACTGGATTTCTTCCTCCAGACTCTCTCCACTTCATTGTAGTCAGCTTGATGCAGTCAGATTATTATTCCTAAAACATAGTTAATTTATGCCAATTTCTTATTCATATCGTTCAGTGACTAACCATTCACCTCTCTTTTCAGAATATTATCACTCCAACTTTTCTTTTTATCCTCATCACCTATTATTCCCTTACTTTTAACCTGGATTGAAATGTTAATTCATTCCCTTTTTCATTTAATAACATAACTTTTTGTATCCTAGGAATTATGCTAAATACTAGAGATATAAAGATGATAGAGTCAACATTTTTGAGCAATACTTAGTCTTATGGGGACAAAGACACATAAAAAATCCCCATATATATTGAGACAAATGCCAGGTAATGGTAGGCACAGTACACCATGAAAGAAATGAATGCTTACATGCACATTTGAAAAACATTTTTTTTCTTCCTCTGATCCTTTGTTGATATCATATCCTACTGGACCACAATCTCCACCTTTAATCTGTTTTTCCAAATCCTATTCCTCTAATATATATATATATATATATATATATATATATATATATATATATATATATATATAATTTATTAAAAGGCTTCTCTATGAAGCCTTCCTGAATTCTTATAACCTGATGGAAACTTTGCCATACACTTTGGACATTTATGTGATTATTCTGTGTCTAACAGTTGTTTTTCATGTTTTTGGCTTATGTCCATCCCAAACCTGGAGATCCTTAGAATAGACTTTCGATGTGTTTGGTTATGCTTTAACCCCTAACAGCTCTAACCATGGTTCTTTGTACTCAAAAGTATTTATCTTTCAAATTCCTTGAAATAAATTATCGATGTAGTTGTTCAAGATAAAAATGAGATTCATTACTTTATCATCAGATAAGATGAATAAAAGTACTGGAAAAATTGAATACAACTATTAGAGAACACTCATGCCTGTGTTTCTAGAACAAAAAAAAAACAAAATCTGTTTATAGCAGAATTTCTTAGTAGTGAGATCACACTGAATTAATCTACCAGGAAAGTGGAAAAAAAAAAAAAAACCTTATTGTTTGATACTTGAAATATTAAAACTGTTTTAATATGACCCATTAGATTAATTCTGAGAAATGATTTGTTAGAATTTATTAGGTACAAGTTTCATTTTAGCATTTCTTTTGGGATATTTGGTTTGACTTCAGAATGCTTCAAACATTTTGGAAATTTTTCTATGTTGAGAACAGATTTTTAAAAAAAGAAAACATACACTGTAATACAAATGAAAGATCATTGAAATATTTTCTAACTATTTGCATGTTCATATGTGTTTCTTATTATGTAGTTGAGATAGTAAATGCCAATTATGGGTGTTTTTACTCCTGGATTTCTGGGGGGAAATATCACAAGAAGGGAAACATTATTATAAGGAGATAAAAAATAAAAGCGACAAGTGGAGAATTTAAAGCCACACACAATATCCATGGTACCCATATAACATAAGGCTTACACTTCAGCTCTTAAAACTGTCATCTCTTTATTCCTCATAAAGTGGAGCTAGGGAATGTTTAAATTTCAAATCTAATCCCCAATACCATCTCCCTCTATTTACAACCTTAACCCAAATCCTAACGATGAAATGATAGCTCTGAATGGTGATTTGTTAAGTTTGCTCTGATAAGGCTATATAATCTTGCTTTCATGTTACTTTTAAATATGTGTTCACCCATTTAATCCATTGAACTCCTAATTCCTATCAAAGTAGACCCTGAAAAATTAAATCTAATCACAATAGTTCTAACCTTAACATTGATTAACAAGATTCAGTAGTACCATATGTAATATGTTACATTCTAGAAGAAGGACTAGTTTGCGTATGGAACAATTTCAGCCTCCTCTTTTAATGTGCAATTTTATTTTCTTGAGCTACCACAAAATGCTTTATAAACAGCAGCTTGCAAAAAATATGGGTGCAGGTTCTAATAAGAGAAAACAGGATGGCTTCCTGAGAACAGAACATGAATTGTGGCTCGACTCTATCAGGGGCCAAAGCAAACATGAGCCCATAAAATGAAGAGGGTTGTGTCTGACTTTGAATTGTGGCTGGTCATTGTAAAATAACTCATTGTTCGCCAAGCAAGACGTAAACTGTTCAAATAGACTGGATGTGTTACTTATTGGAACTAGAGCTTAAAATTCAAACTGTTTCCTTGTGCAGAGGATGGACTGTACTATTCATTTACTGAGATAAACATCCTTGAAATTGTTGGCAGTTTACAAAATGTGAAGATTGTACTTTTGGATACATAGTTGTGGTTTTTAATTCTCTTTCTGTTGGCTAGGTGTATATCCTTGGACAATTTTTAAAATCCCTCTGAGTCAATTTCCTTATCTTTGAAATCTCTAATGTCTGTCTTATTGGGATTGTTGTGAAGATTAAATGAAATGGCATAAATAATACCTCCAATAGACTACATGGGAAGGAGCAACAAAAGGACGAGACAGAGAAAAGTGGAGGAAGCCAGGAAATTGTAACGTCTCTATTATGTGCTGTCACGGAACCCTATGCATAAGCCGATCCTGATACCTTCTGTACAGTGCTTTTTGGCTTATCTCTCTATGTCAACACACAGTGAGCTTTTTAAAGAAAATCACCATCTATTTATTTATTTTTTTTAATTTCAGAATTTTGTCCAGTAGCTGACTCATAGTTAGTCCTGATTAAAGGTTGCTAGTGAAACAAATAATAGAATGGCCTCAGAGATTCTGTAACCTAAGAGAAATTTTGTCACTCTAATTGGCTAAATCTCAGGACAACTAGTCCATGGATCGGGCACAAGTTATTGCTCTCAAATGCTCTTTAACAACCCTAGATTAATGTGAGAATTCTTTCTTGAAACTGCAGATTTCAAGAACTGGGAATCTATGAAGTAGTTTTAACAAGATCCCCAGGTTATTCTGATATACAGTCAAATTTTTCTTTAGCAATTCTAAAGTTCTTCGCAGTCTTACTCATGATTCAATAAAAGTTTAGTATTAGAGTGCCCAAGGTGAATTAGTCAGGCCCAACAAGTGGATAGAGAATAATGCAGGTCATCAGGGAAGAGGATTCTGAGAAGCATAGGCAGCCATGTTTGTGATAATCATCTTAGAGGGTGCTTGTGAAACATCTGATTATTTGAATCAGGACAGAAAATCAGAACAGAAATCTGAAAACAGTATGGCAGGGCTGGAATCCTATCTCCACTGAGCAAGTAACTTAATCTTTCTTAACTCAGTTTCCTAGTCTGTAAAATAAAGATAATCGTATTTCTGCTTTACAAGGTTCTTTGGAGACTAAATGAAATAACCTTATGCAAAACACAGTTCTTGGCATAAATTTGTGCTCAGTTCATATTAATATCAGCATCACCATCCTCATCATTATCTTTCCAGGACCAAACAAATACTATCTTTCTCATAAATTCTTACCTGACTTTTCCAATTCATAAATGTATACCTTTCTTTGAAATGTCTTAACATATAAATCATGAAATAATTTTAGAATTTAGTTCTATACTCTCTTCTGTAACAATATGTTTTAGTAATGATTTTCTTATCCCCACTTTGATCTTCTGAAGCAAAAGGTATGCTTACTCAGAGTCAGTTCTCTTTCCATCACCATATAAGTGACCCCATCTACCAATTCCCCCTGCCCCCTTACCCTCTGGTAACCACTAAACTATTGTCTGTGTCTATGAGTTTTTGTACACCGACCTGAAACGTATGTAACTTTACTAACAATTGTCACCCCAATAGACTTTAATTAAAAAAAAAATAATGTATGCTTATTGATAGTCCGTAGCAAGTACATCTATGTTGGGTTGAATATACAGAAGGTTTTAAAAGCACACGTTAGATGGACAATACTGTTCTACAAAGCAATGCCAATTATAGCCACTTCCCTTTGGAACATTTTAGAAATCATCAGCAACTACAAAAATGGAACTGATTCTTTTCATTTTGTAGCATGTGCTTCCAAAATTAATTCCAACCACTAAAACGTATCAAGAGAAAATGCTTTGGTCTAAAAATAGGTCACACACATGTTTTTGAGGTCAGAATTCTAAACATTGGTTAAATTTCTACATTTTCAAGAGAACTCGGTATGGGACTTTGGATTGTGCAAGGATGAGACAAACTAGAAATGAATCCACTCAGTCCCATTTAACTCTGAACTTGCTGGCCCCCAAACACAGACGAAGAAGGTTTATTATTTTTCTTTCTATTTTATATGAAAAGTGGGTCAAAATTAGAGAGGCTTAGTATTAGCCATTGGCTTTGAAACATGTAAAGCCTTATTTACGTATAGAGTAACATGCACCATGCACATATATAGATATTTTAACAAAAAGTGATTTTAATCCTATGAGTTAATTTTGCTTGCTTTACTTTGTTTAGTGTAGAATAAAAGAACTGGGGGATTACTTAATTGTATTTTTAAGTTTGTTTTATATTTGATTAGAAAATTTGAAAAATGGATGAATGGTTAAAAATCTGGATTATAAGAGTATTTTAGTTGTAAAAAAGGGAAAAATGAAGAAATGAAGGGATAAAGAGGAAAAATTTTACCATAATCACAGCTTAAAAATGGCATTCTATGCCAGGGTAGATTAAGGGCAATAACACATATTGCTAAAATTCTGTATAATTTTTAAATGTGCATTCCCAGAAGAAAATTAGATTTTAAAAGGCATACAGGTTATGAGGAGTTCTCTTATTTCATATTTATATTTAACCTATAAGTTATACTTAGCTGGATTCTCTTTACATGTGACTTTTAGATGAAATGATTTTCCGGCTCAATGTTTTTGGCTTATTCAAAGTTTTAGTTTTAAAATTCATCCATGAAGGTTAGCAGAATGGAGTTGGTCATATACCATGCCTCTGATTCCTTCCATTTTGTACATAGTTATTTCTTTAAGTTTCGTAATACGATAAGTATTTATTAACCATCGCACTAAAATAGTGACGTGTGGGATAAAACCAAACTAACTTTAGTTTCCAGAACTCATCTGCCTTTGAACATTTGAAACATCCCTGCCACTATTAGAGGAAATTATCTGTTTTACTAGTCTCTAGAATTAATATGTATATATTCGTACTTTGACTTCTCTTCCTTTGTCTGACCAATGTGTGTTGTTGCTTAATTAAAACGGACTCATTACTATGGACCTTATGCTGCCCTGAAGTGAGAGTATGGCTATACTGTCGCTAAAACAGAAACACTCCTTCCCAGGGAGAAAAGAGCAGCACTGACCAGATCTTGTCTATAGTCCTGCCTGAGAGGCTTGATGCCTGGCAGAGTGAAGGCGTCTGGGGCCTGTTATGGTTTTATGACTGGCACCTAGTGAGGTGCTGAATGGTTTCTTCCATATTTGTAACTTCCCCCTCTTTCAATATGCTAAGAATTGAGAAGCTTGATATTTACTTGAGGTGAATCCTATCGGAAAAATTTCTGTATATGGTTGAGCAAACTTAGCAATTATATTGATTTAAAATTATATATAATATGGTTTATAAATATACCCATAGTTGTGAGCTCAAGGGACCCATATGATATATTAATTAGTGGCTCTAGCTGTGTGCAATTAACTAATGCAATATAAACTACCAGCAACCTAATCACATTTAAGGGTGAGACTAACAGAGGACCAGCTCCGAGAGATCTTGGGAGTAGTCAAGACCAATGATGGAAAAGAAGAAGGAAGACAGCTCGTTTTTAGAAGTTAGAATGCTAGATAGATTATAATATTTGAAGGATATATAACTGGGTCCTGAACTCAGCAAAGAATTCTGTAGCCAGTTTTGCAATAGAGGAGAGGGGTAGAGCAGAAATGAGCTGGCAAGAAGAGTCACTATTTGTGCATTAGGATTTGTAAACTTCTAAAATTTTTAGAAACTTGGAAGAAATCCAATCAAGGCTGGATGACAAGTCAAAGAAGGTTTCCTAGTACAGTCAGAGTAAACCCAGAGACCCCCATCCACCCCACCTGGTTCTCTGGCAGTGCTCCATGCACAGACCACGAAGGAGAGTGGGAGACCCTCTGCCATCCCACCAGAGAGGTTAACCAAATGCCATCCCCTCCCCCTGCAGTTGTTCAGACATGACAGTTTTGCAAGCATTCATTGAAGTTCATATTTCTTATTTTTAGATGGAAATCCAGCTATATTCACAAGAAATCAAATTCAAATATTTGGCAGTCTGAATTCTGGATCTGAAAGATTCCTCGTGGTCAATTTTATATATCTGTGTCTTCTGTGATAACTTCACTTATTTGAACTTCCTCAAAGGGGGATAATTTTGTCTCTTTAATTTACCAGGCTGAAGATTCTACAAATGCTTCAGTCTATTTGAGGCTAATTTAATTCTCTAATAGTCTTTTGCAGGTCTAACCTAAACATTTTGCTTCAATTATACCCTTACTTCTTTGTTTCTGTCCATCTTGAGATAAAGTACATAACAGAATACTTGATTACTTATCGAACACAGTTATAAATTTTTTTCTGTGCTTTCTTTTCTCTAGATTTAATATAAACCCAAGTCCTTTAGACTGCCTTGATCATTTTTGGTGCTCTTATTTGAACACTATTGGGTTTTCCCATTTTATTTATTTTTTTTCAAAAGAGAGAAACTGAAACTGACAATAACTCTGTAATGGGGCTCTGGTGTGCTCAATATACCAGATAACTTCATAGCTTTTAAGTTATTTTTTCTTTTGACATACTCCTTTTTAGCAAAGGCACCACATTGCCTAAGATAAACATGTCCATGGTGGTTTTGAAGCCAAAAGCTGTTTGAGTTCACTTCCTTATGGACAGTGCTCAACCTAAACAATGAAATGAAAAGAGGTGCTTTTGTAAAAGCCTTTCTATAAACCTCTCTGACTTGAGTGACTCATCCCAGAAGCCAATGTTTTTCTTTCCTGCTATGGCAGAAATCATCTGCTGGTTGTCCTTAGAATTTATTTAACAGCCGCTAAATGCCAATGGTGTTGACAAGAAACAAGAATTAGAATTAGCTTCTGTTGGAAGGGTATCACATCCAAACAGCTTTTCAATGCTGAACTGGGGAATGTGCTTGATGTATTTGGAGGGCATAATAACTCACAAATAATTGCTTTGCACTTGGCAAATTTTATCAAAATGATACACTTTTTTTACTTGTTTTACTAAGTGGTCCATGTACGTTGAAAATCATGAACACATTCTATAGACTATTTTCTTCAGGTAACGAAATACCATACTTTAATTTCATTCAGCAGGAAACTAACCAATTAGTTAATATTTACAGGCAAATCAAGCTACCAGGATTTTTTGATGAAACAACTACTGCTATTAAAATATATACATTTATTTGCTGTCAGTCAAGAATGCCAGTGACTAAATGAATTATAATAAGTAAATAACTAAATAAATTATAATAAATAAACAAACAATTAGAATTCTGAAAGTTTAGGTAGCATAACCATCATTTAAAATTAACCTTTTCCTAAAGAATTAAATGTAAATTATTTTGATAGATCTGTGCCTTTTTCTTAACATTTTTAGGAGCTTAAACTGTTGAGCAATATATAAAATAATCAACTTTTCATAGCTGCTTATCATCTCTTTTACAATTGTGACGTCAATACAAATTTATGAGCACTGAAAGATAGTTACTTTATTAAAAGTGGGAATAATTGAGTAGATACGTGTGTAATTCCAAAGAATGGAAAGCTTCAAGCAGAGTAGCTAGTGCAGAGCAGGCTCTCTATAAGTTGTTTTTAATGAGAGGAAAACACACTGTAGAAATTCCTTTAAGATAAATTTTAAAAAATAAGGGAAAACTAGTTTGGGAGAAATAAAATACGTTACATCAACTGATGGCATCCATTTTGTTGGTAGGGCATGTAAAAAGAGGTTTGAAATATCCTACATCTTCAAAAACACACCTGGGAACTTCTTACCTTTTATTCCATTTAGAAATGATTAAAAGTTGTTCAGATCAGTCTTATGCTTGGCAAAATAATATGTTTATTGATTTCAAATATTTTTCCTTAATTTGAGTAAGGATTGAACTAACCTCTTTTATCTCTTATCCAGAATCTCATCTGTCCAACCTTTTTATTAATACCAATGTCTCTATATTTTTCTCCATTCATCAGTATTAAGACAGCTATTTTCAGAAAATACTCAGGTCTATTCACCTAACTTATACTGCATTAACTCCATGAATTAGCTACGATTTCTTTAAAATATACACAATAGAACAAAAGATTGTGACTGGTGATTTTTAATAAAAATTATGACCAAATAGAGTATGCTGGATCAAATCTACAATTCAAACTCACCAAAAGAGGGAAAATGTGTCTTAAAGGACAAGCGAACCAGTAAATATTTCAAACAAGGATAACTTTCTGATATTAATGTGTGTGTGTGTCCTTATGAGTAAAAATAAATAAATTGATTCTTGGAGAAAGAATGTGTCTTGAAGTTGCCCATGCAAGTAAAGCCAAAACAAATACCAATACTAAAAGGAGGTGGGCTGTGTGTGACTGGGAATTATTATAATGCTGGAAAATAGCTCATTGTTCATCAAGCAAGATGTGAGAATTTGAATTTACTGAGGATCTTATTTACTTGATGCAGAGGTTATTTGTTCACTCATTTGTTTATCCTGAGGTTTTGCTATGGTGTTAATGCTTTGTGTGGTGCCCCCCCACACAGTAAGTGCTGGGTAGAGGCTTTCTGAGTAGTTCATGCCTTCTGGGGACACACTGTAAAGGGCTCTTAAATCATTTAATCTCTTTACATTTTAAAGAACACTCATTCAAAGAAACCTGATTTGAACTTCAGTTCTGTCATTGCTTAACTGTCTGTCATTGGCTGAGTTATTCAAGCTTAATGAGCTTCTCATCTGTAAAATGGAATCAATGGTACCTACTTCATAAGAATATTCTTAAGATTAAATTAGTATATATATATATATATATATATATATATATATATATATATATATATATATATATGAAAAATCAAAATAATGAAAATAATATTTCAGGGCAACATGACTTAGAACAAAATGAATGAATTTTATAATTAGACAGTGACATTTATACTTGGCCAGTGAAAAATTGTTTATTATTGGTTTGCCATGCAAATTGGCAGTATTTCCTTGCCCCTTGATATTGGATTTGGCAATAGGACTTACGCTGACCAGTGAAGTGTTAGTGGAAGTGTCAAGGCCATGAGAAGTAGCATGTGTTTTTGTTCTCTCTCTTGTGATTACGCATATGCATGAGGAGAGAATGTCCCAGTCAGTTTGCTCTTTCAGAAAGAATGAGGAGGCATGTAGAGTAAATTTGAAGTCAACCTGCAAATTGGAGCCAGGTAGATGATCCTAGCTGAGACACAGCTTGTCTTTAGACTAATGAGTGCTAAATAAACGCTAGTGATTGTTAACTAGGGAGGACTTTAATTTTTTTTTTTTAATCTATCACTATCTTAGCACTAGTTGACTAATACACGGCTCCACTCAATTATCTTGAATGCAGAATTTGTTTTCTGAAAAACTGTTTAGATGGTTTTACATTTAATTTCTAAACATATTTGAAAAGTAGTGGCTATAATATTCTCTCTGTACATTTATGGAAATCCATGGACTAAGAAGCGAAATACATCTTAATATTAAATCAGGTGCCTTAACATAATTTTGTATATTTCCAATGTAGCTTTGTATATTTCATTAGAGTTATTTATAAATATGGAATACAAATGAACTAAGTTTATATATAGCTTATCTCTGTGAATATATAAAATTTACCTATGACAGGCATAATTTTCCTCTTAAGTCACATCTGGTAACATAAGGCAAGAAAAGATTTTACAAAAATTCTGAGTGTTCAAAGTTTTTGAGCTCTCTTTGTTGGAAGAGATCCAGTGTATTGGTTTAGTTGTGGGGCTAAAATATTGGGATAGAGTAATGGGAAGTGCTCTCCGTCTTTTGCAGTGCTTGCATGCATAGCCTTAACTTGGCGGTGTCAGCTTTGTCTCTATATACAGGGTTGAGATAAGCTGAAGTGAAAAAATAAAACAAAATAAGAAAAACGACCTCAAACTAGTAGATCAAAGAATATAGATGCTTACTTTCTCTCATGTAATAGTTTGGAAGTGAGCTTTCCTGGAAGAAAGAGTAACTCTGATTCTCATGGTCACGGATAGAATCACATTCCTTCTAACACGTAAATCTGCCATCAAATATGACACTGTTATCATACACATGGTTAAAAATAAGTGACTGACATGTTTAGCTTTCAGCCAATGGAAAAGATAGCAGAGGCATCCTTACAGTTTTAAGACTCCAAACAGAAAGCGACGTGTATCACTTTTGTTCACATATCATGGAGAACTTAAGTCACTTGGTCATATCTTACTGCAAGGGATCCTGGAAAATGTAGTCTCCAGCTAGGGAGCCAAGTCCTCAGTTTTGCTCTATTATCGTGAAACTCTACCACACACACAATGTGTTGGATGAAAAAGGGCCTCTTTCAACTTCTTCTCTTCCTAAAGAGAAAACCCTTGCACTCTTAAGCTGTTGCAATTTCTATATTGCAACTAATCTCTAATGTCAATTTTTGGCATCCTTTGTACAGAATTCCTACTTCAATTCTCTATTTCCAGTAGTGTGACGTTGGACAAGTTACTCTGGAGTCTCAGTTGCCTTATCTTTAAAATGAGAGTTAAAATATTCATCTTGCAGAGTTATAAAATATTGTAAAATGTTTGTAGGTGTACTTGGAATAGTGGCTGGCATATGCTAAGCATCTAATAAGCGTATCCTGTTGTAATTGTGAATTGTGTAGTTTTTGTTGTAATTATGTTGGCAGGGGGCACTCATTATATGCAATTATATTGGCAGGGGGCTATTGTTGGAGTAAACCTGAGATCTAGATTCCAACATGAAGGAAATCCTAAGCATAAACTCACTTTCCCACGCTTCTGCCTGGCTGCTCCTCATATCACTTCCCAGAACTCCAGGCATGTTTGGTGTGTGACTTATTGGTCAGCATGAGCCTCCTTGGAAGCTCACCTGTCCCTGGAGCCTGATTTCTGCAGTGTGGCTCCTCCCTGCTCCAACAGCTCCTCTCCAATGGTACTTAAGATGCCATTGCAAGACACATAAATCTCTGTGAGTGTCAGTTGGGCCTGCTTGTGACAGAAGAGGATCTCTTCTTGCAGAGCCCCACCAGCCTGGTGTAGTCAGCTCCTGACCATTCCACAGAGTCCTGTGGTTAGAGACATACCAAAGCAGACCCGTGTAGACATCTTCACAACAGGCCTAGGCAGGAGCTCCAAACCCAATTTGTCTCCAGATGTGCTCTTGGCCTTGCCTACTCCATAAGGAGGTGTGGTGGATTTCATCTAGGTTGCGTAGGGGACTGCCACCCCGAATGAAGGGAAACCCGACCGTAGGTTCCCTGAAAAGTTCCTGGCCTATATATCACAATCTCTGGTGGGTGGCAATTGTCTTCTGCTTTTGCTACATGAATTTTGTAAACATATTCAAGCTTCCTTCACCCAACAGACTCATTAGAACTGCACTGTCCAATATAGTATTGGACTGTGTGGCTGTCAAGCTCTTAAAATGTGCTGACATTTTAAATATACTGATATGTGCTGAGATTTTAAATAGACACCGAGTCTCAGAGATTGCTTAGTATGAAAAAAATTAAATATCATTATATAATTTTTATATTGATTATGTTGAAAGAATATTTTGAAAAATTGACAAGTAAAATATAATTGTTAAAATTTTGTTTTTTATTTTTACTTTTTAAAAAACAATGCAGCTACTAAGAAATTTAAAATTATGTATGTGGCTCATATTATATTTTCATTGGACAGAACTGCAGCAGATTCAGACCCCAGCCATGTAGGAATATAAATTTCAACTCTGTTTATGTCCCAGTAACGTTGAAGACAATTTCAAGAAGTAAGCAAGTGTTTTCTTCATAGAAAGGACACAGTAAAAATGAATTTTGGCAATGCAAGATAAATTGTGTAGAGCCTCTTGACTACCACTAGCTGACCCTAGGAACTTATTATTGTTAATAAAAATCATAAAGAAGAAACATTATGGCACTGTATATATTGTTACTAAATTCTGTAAATTTCAAACGATGTCAATATTTACATAAGGATGACTCAAACAAGATGAATTTAGGTGACTCAGTAACCCTCAAAGACTGCAAATTAAAAATGATGAAGTATAAAATTTCAATATTACTGTCCGACATGTATTTTTGAAATGCTCTTGTCACATACTTAATGTTTAATCAAAAGTAAATAGTGACAGTGTCTAAGCAAGTCTTAGGGAGATTCTAATTAGTTGATATTTCTTTGCAGTTATTCTCTCTTAATACTCTGATAGATGAAATAACTACTTTGTCAAATTTGGCATGGGGGAACTCATTTGCATGGTACTCTGTTTCTGCACTGAATTCCATTAGATAAAGAGAAGTCTATACTAGCATGCCTACAGCTCTTAAACGTTAAACACTAGGGATAATATTCCATCAACTTTTAGAAACCTGATTTTTGGTGTATATGTCTGTATCAGTCAGGATACAGTCAGAAAAGCAGAACCATTAGGAGCTATATCCTTCCTTCCTTCCTCCATCCCCTTTCCTCCCTCCCTCCCTCCCTTCCTCTCTCCCTCCCTTCCTCCTTTCCTTCCTTCATATGTTGATATTAAGGGATTTGACCTTATGCACTTGTGGGAGCTGATGAGCTGGTACTGTGAGGCTGTTTTCTTTGTGTCTGACGCTAAAGCTTGAAGTTCACAAGGATAAGAGAAGATGCATGTAAAGTGGAGGAGAGCAGGAAGAAGCTGGAACCCACAAATATTACTTCTTATTGTCTTTCACCTTAATGTCATGGTTTCCTGAGGAACCAGGCTCTTCATCATGTCCTCCCCCCAGCCCCTCCCCCAACCCCAAACACACACACACACACATGAGTTGGAAAAGCAGAAGGAGAATTCAGCAGAAGGCAAAGCAGTTGTGGTCAGGGCCCCTGTCCCACACCAACATGGTGAGCCAGAGGATAAGAGATGGTTTTTGTGACCTAAAACAATGGCTGCTACTTCACTTGCACCCACCAAATCTGAGTCTCTCTGTGTCTCACCATCCTGTGGAAAGATAGAGGGAAGGTAAATCTGGGAAATGTAGTTCAACCGAGCCAAGTAGACACAATAGGAAGCCCCTACAGTGTCTCTCAAGTGATCTTTTTCTTTTCTGTGCTTTTCAGTTTGTCCTCTACACATTGTGTCCCTGGGTATCTATCTATGTATAGTCTTTCTTGTTTTTTTCTTCTTCTTTCATATGTTTTCAACACATTTGTATTGTGTCCTTGATGTATCTCTCTTTGTTGCTGTTTTTTGAGGACCCTTTTTGGTCTCTGACTCTGTCTTTTCCTTCCTGTATCTTTGCCTCCTGGCCTCTTGCCTGTCTGCCCCACTCTCTTTCTCCTTTATGACCAAGAGATTAAATTGCTTTAAAAGGTTTTTTTAGTCCATTTAGTGAATATATTTTTATGGCCTCCAGTCTTAATGTTCAAATAAACTACAGGGCAACTTAGATTTACTTCTAGAAAAAAAAAATCAACTTAAAAAAAAAGTTGAATAACCCTAGATTAATGTTTTCTGTAAGTATATAACCTTGGTGGGAATGATCTAATCAATATTAAAAGTAATTGATGCCAAGCTTTAATGGATGCCTTAGAGCAGCTCTGACAGCTGCCATACGACACCTCTTGCCACAGAAGCATTTGACCAGTACTCCATCTGGCTTTTAAAGAGTATTTATCACCTCATGTCACTGTTTTGCATTTTTCAACTTGGACCTTACCACATGTCAGAGAAGATAATCATCTTAAAATGAAGGGATCTCCAGAAAGTATTATTTTCCAAACATTTTTCTAGAGATTTCTTAAAACCACTGTCCATTGGTATCAATTATTAAATTGTTAAACGTACAATTGCCCATATGGATGTTGTTATTGTTTTGACACACTCTCATGAGGACCAGATTAATGCGGAATTTTCCTTCTATAGCCTAAGTGCATGGGAGTTTGAGTTTGGGGAAGGGTAATTTGAAAGCATTCAATGTTGCTTAGTGTGGTGCTGGGGCCCTTTGCCAACAGGGAAGACATGGACTTGCTTGAGAACAGCAGAGAGCAGTGGGATACTTGGCTGGAGAAAAATAAATGTCAGAATAGGCAAGATAGAAGAGTGCAAACAAATTTTCTCTGCTTCTTAACTAGGAAAGGTGCTCTACTGCTGTATATCTTCAAAAAAGTCTCACATCTGCAACTTGTAATTAGAGGTGTCTGGAGGTTGCCTGTCTATATAGGTTGCAGTCCTTTTTGGGCTGGAGGGGTAATGGAGCTCGCAGTTCAGGATGTAGGACCATTCATGACAGCTGGGCTTTTCTCTCAAGTGCCCATAAACTCATTCACACCGTACACACAAAACCAGATTGGAAAAGGAGTTATAATTATAATATTGGTATTTGACATTGGTATAGAATTTTAGAATTTGCATAGTGTTTTCACATGCATTACCTCAGAATGAAGAGTATAAAAATAAGTGTCAGTGATCACAATTAGGAGGAAATGTGGAGAGAATGAATAGGAAAGAGCAAGAGAATAGATAAGGAAGACAATGCCAGTGGGTGGGGACTGGCGAAAAGGTATGAAACAGAGAATGGCAGTTAACTGAAGGAACATGGTGCCTTATCTCTAATCTAATCAACCCATGACTAATATTTTCTGTAGCTACCTCTAGGCATCTTGAAAAGAGATGCAACAGATTGGAGAGTATTAAGATTTCACAGTCTAGACTCCAAAATTAGTTAAGAACCTTTGGAAAAAATTAGTACAAAGATTTCAGAAAAGGACAGCTGTGCAGGCGGCTTTTACTGTTCGTGTGAACTGTGGCCTAAAAACAAACTTCAAGCCTTGTGGGCTTTTGAATGCTCTGAAGGCCCACATGTGTTTCACACAGCTCTTTGGCTATGGGGAAGCAGAGGCGGACGATCAGTAGGCTGTCACTTCCTTCGGCATTCGTGGGGTCGGGTGGGTAGGCAATTTAAGCAGCTCCACCAAGGGATCTGATGCCCGGCTATGCCAAAACCCAAACTGACCTCACTAACACAGCAGTCATATGACTCTGGCTGGACTGGCTTTTGAAGTCTGAGCAAACTCTCTGTGGATCCCCCCACACCAGAAAGCTGACATAAAAGGGTAGTAAACAAACAACCACCTGTCCTTTCAGAGGGTTGACATCACTTAGTTCCTCAGGAGTAGGTCTTGTGTGGATTAAATGTCGCATTTTTCTAGCTTGTCATGGTTATATCACAGCTAGGATGATTTTGATGTAAGCAATGAAGTTGTTCTGTCTTTTTTAGGGTTTGGATATTCATTGCTGTTCTCCTCAGAATCTCCAAGCATTCTTGACAACTAGAATTGGGGTATTTAAAACAATGGGCTTTATGAAACTCTTTTCAAATTTGTTATGACCTCTCTATAGTGTGGGTCTCCCTGATGCAAGAGAAAATAAAATAAACAAAAACCACATGATTTCTGTTCTGCTCTGCTCCTTAATAATAGGCATCATAACTGGGCTTGTGTTTTCTCATCTTCAGCTGGTTCCTAACATCTTCATGTTAGGTTGTCTCCAAGTGTTCCTGATTTTTGATAATGTGTGACAGAAACAATTGTAATTCCGCTGTCAGACTTTCTTTTTGTAATAAACATGCTTCTTTCCTCTAAAATTACTAGCAGATGGGTTCAATGTTTTGGAGTCCTCCAAAACATGAAGATGAAGCTTTATTCAAATATGAAGAATTTTGAAGCGCTTTGGGCATGGCTCTTAGAACAAATTAATAAGTCTATTAGAGGAAAAGGCACCAGTGCACAGCTTGTCATGAGGAATAAATGGATGGATGTTGGGAGGGCATGGAAAAGGTGGGGTGTACAGAAGCTGTGACACAGATGAGCTGGCAAAATGCTCTCTTTTCTGTCATGGCTGGAAAGTGTCTGAGTCCAGGGTTTGTGGTAACAAATGATGATGCTGCCCACTGACTCTCCCTGTAGGAATGTGTAAAAGTCATGTCATGTGAAGCCTGAGGCTCAGATACCCAGTCCAGGAGACAAATAGCCTTTCATGCTGGTGGGCGATGTCCAGAAGGCTGGTAGGGCCAGGAGGGTAAAAATGGTGTCACAATCCTATCTTCTTCAGTTAGAGTCTCCTAGAAAGGTACTCTTAGTGGAAGCCAATCTTGCACTAAATTGCTTAAGATAGACACCTGGGAGGTTTATAATGAGTTTCACTAATGTAAGGGGTGATGAGTTCCTTTGGATTCAGATATTATGTGGTGTTTTTGTAAATGCTTGATTAGATCATGTCTACAGCAAAACTCCTTGAATTGAAACCTACAAAGGAGGTTTTCCATAGAGCAATTTGAGTGCATATTAGACCATTTTGCTTCTCAACAGAAAAATATCCAAAGCCTTCAATCTGTTGTTATGTAAAATCTGAGTTCTATGTCATGGTTTACAAAACCCTAAAGGATCTGGTATCCACAATCTCTCCAACCTATCTTATGCCCTTCCCCTGATTTTTAACCATCCTTTAGCTATGATTTTTAAAGAGACTTTAGCTATGCTGGCCCCATTTCTGTTCCTGAAACTTATCGAACATTTCACCACTTTAGGACTTTTGCACTTGCCTATTTCTGCCTAGAATACTTTTTTTTTTCATCTCTGATATTTATCTGGCTGACTCAGTGTTGCTCTTTAAGTCTCAGCTTTTTTCTGAGGTTCCCTGAGACCTTTAGGTCTCGTTTCCCTCCACAGCTAAGCTTTTCCTGACTAATTTTTGTAAAATTGGCTCCTGCATTTACGATCTATATCTTCCTCTTATTGTAATCAGTATTGAGGTTACTTATTCCTTTATCTCATCTTTACTTGACACGTCCACTAGAAAGAAAACTCAAAGAAAGGATGGAATATGTTGTTATATTATGTGTGTGTGTGTGTATACAGAGAGAGAGAGGGAATTTGTTTAATAAATGAAAGATATGGGCCAAGAAATACCAATGGAGGGAATAAGTCTTTGAATTTCAGAGGGAGAGATCCGGGACAGATGATTGAGAAAATAGAGGCTCTACCAAGTGGCAAATTTTAAACAAATGTAACAAAAAAGATGGTGTGCTCCCTTATGAGAACACACTGTTCTCATAAGTGCGCTCTTATGAGAGCGCACTGTAGATGTGGATATATCCAAGAATAAGAACAAATGAGGATACAGTGCCCACATATGGGTATGACACTATTTGGAATAGATAATTCATCTGACCCTTGTCTTGGGACTTAGGTAGATAATCAGTAATTACTCATTCCCAATCTCACCAATGTAGTAATTTTATTGTCCTGGTTTCTAGAACACTCCTGGTAACTACTGGTAATTAATGCTGGATGAGTATAGCATGAATAAGTAAATACCTTGTATGTGAATTTAGTTAGTAGAAAGACAGAGGCATAAATAAAGAGGATGCTTTGATATATTGATGATAGTTGAACTGATATGGGGAAATGTTGCTCTGTGAGTAGTTTGGATAGAAAGAGCTCATTGTCCACCACTCTTTCTCTTATTCCAAATCCTTTTTGGTCTTGTTCTCCTCCTCAATCTCCTTTCATCTTTTAATCACTTTATTTTTCTCTATTGTTTACTATTTTTTACAGGCTTTTTACTTTACATTGACATTTCTGTACTGTTTTCACCTTCTCCAAAGAATGAGTATGGGAGGATCTCAAAGCAACAAATATATCTCATTGGTGCTGTTGAGACTTTTGAGAAGAACATATACACAAAGGACCGTAAGTTGGTGATTTTTGGTGATACTGATTTTTTAATGATGATGGTGATGAGATCATTAAAACATTAAGACCTCTAGGTCATGAAAATTGGGCATTGACCATGAAATTAAGGTTGTAGGTACTGTGTTTCCCCAAAATAAGACCTAGCCGGACCATCAGCTCTAATGCATCTTTTGGAGCAACAATTAATATAAGACCTGGTCTTATTTTAATATAAGACCGAGTATGATATGATATAATGTAATGTAATGTAATATAATATAATATAATATAATATAATATAATATAATATAATATAATATAATACTGGGTCTTATACAATATAATACCGGGTCTTATATTAATTTTTGCTCCAAAAGACACATTAGAGCTAATGGTCCTGGTAGGTCTTATTTTCAGGGAAACATGGTATTAGAAGAAAGGTGATGTCTCTACTTGGATTCTCCAGAAAGTAGAGCCTGAACCAAAGGCCTAAGTGTGAATACTTGGAGAGTGAGACTCAAGAAGGTGGAGAGAGGGCCAGGTAAGCAGGAAGTTGAAGTTGGCCACTTCTGTAGACAAATAGTTGTTCGAGCTCCCAGTTCTGCCTAAAGAGGTATATGAAGTGCATCTCAGGATTACCAGTATAGGGGAATAAAAGGAAAGGTAAATCCATCAGTTTGTGTTTCCCATTAGTCACAGGATGATAATTTTTCATCATTTTTGAGTTAGATATTTGTGAATGCCAAGAGAATTCACATGGGTCCACTACTACAGTGTCATTAAAAGAAACAAACAAAGAAACAAACTCCTGGGCAGAAAGTGAGTGATATGTGGTTCAGATCTGAAGTGAGGTTGCACCATCGTGAAGCCAGTTGGTCCAATTGAGGTAGGTGAGGGCAAGAGTACCTAAGTGGTATAAATAAATGTTTAAAATACAGGGAGGCAGCATTATTTAAAAAAAAGAAAAAGAAAAAGAAACAGAAAGAGAGAGAGAGAGAGAGAGAGAGAGAGAGAGAGAGAGAGAGAGAAGAAGAGAAGAAGAAAGAAGGAAAGGAAGGAAGGGAAGGAAGGGAAGGAAGGAAGGAAGGAAGGAAGGAAGGAGGAAGGAAGAAGAAGAAAGAAAAGAAAAGAAGAAAAGAAAGAAAGAAAGAAGAAAAGAAAGAAAGAAAGAAAAGAAAGAAAAGAAAAGAAAGAAAGAAAAAGAAAGAAAGAAGAAAGAAAGAAAGAAAGAAAGAAAGAGAGAGAGAAGAAAGAGAGAAGAAAGAGACAGGGAACAAGATAGAAAACAACCAGTGTGACATGACACAATATAATTCACCTTTTGCAAACTCAGGCTCTCCCACAGTGAAATAAAGGCATTAATGTTGGCTGAACATTGGAATTATCTGGAGATCTTTAAAAACACTAATGCCTAGTTCTCACTCCTCAGATTTTCTAATTTAAATTATCTCTGATGCAACCTAAACATTAGGATTAAAACAAACAAACAAAAAAACTGCCTAGGTAATTCTAATATGTAGACAAGAATGAGGATCTCCATCTAGAATCTCTAAGTGCTCATTCAGTTCTAAAATATTATGATTCTAGCTGCTATTTTAAAAATTGCTAAGGAAAAATGTTCTTTAATCATCTTCTTTAGCCAGGAATGTTCTATAATAACTTTCAAATTTAGTGAATTTATGCTTGTGTTCCTCCATTTGGGAACCATATCTCGAACACATGATTGTGTATTCCTCAATTTTAGACAAATTACAAGTTAAATTAATTATTTCAATTACGCTTTGATTAATATGTTTTTGTTTCTCTAGAATGACTCTGTTGTAGTTTCTATTGGCTGCATAGTATAGCTCTTCAGAACCTCTGCGTGGTGATTTTTCTTCTTGCCAAATTCTTTTGGAGAAATTGTTAACTGGAAACTCTTTTTCCTATTTTGCACTATTTGGACTGATTTTCAGTTACTCTTCTCTAAAAATATGAAATACTAAGTAGATATAAAAATTTAAAAAGTGTGAAATATATGTATGGTATAAGAAGGAAGATACAAAAAACAAAACAAAACAAAACAACAACCAACTCGTGCATTCACCACCCATTCTAGAAAAACAGAACATTATTAAAATTTCCTGTGCGTATGCCCTTGCATCCTAACTTATTCCATTACTACCACTCAATGGTACTAGCCAGCATCAGGAGTATTGTATTTGTGATTGTCTTGCTTCTCTTTTAACTTTATGTGTTAGTAACACTGAACAATGCATAAATTAATTTTGCATATTTTTGAACTTTACATAAATAAAGTCATATTATGTGAATTCTTCTTTAACTTGATTTTTTAGGCTTAGATTCATCTGAGATTTGTTTATATTGCTGTGCTGCAAATTATTCATTTTTACAGCTGTATGGTATTCTATAGTAGGACTATACAATTCATTTACTTATTTAAGTTAGATAGATTAACTTTGGTAGCAAATAACTCTAAAACATAGAGTGCCTTATATCTTGCTTCCATAATGTCTGATGCAGACATGTTTTGTCGAATAGCTCTCTTTGTGTATCCTCCAAGCAGTGACATTAGGGATCTAGGATCCTTCCATTGTGTGTGTCCACCATCTTGCATTTGTGGATTGTAAGGTGGAGATGGGGTGAGGATGGGGGTACTGAGTCTGTGCATGTGAGTGACCCGAGGAGAGAGGCAGACAGATGGAGATGGTGATGGACACGGAGACACAGGCAGAGAGCACAAGGACGAAAGAAAGGATGAAGGTGTTACTGCACGAGACATTTATGAACATTACTAAAACTGATATGCACACTTTTGGCCACAATTTAGACACAAGTCAACTACATGGTCCCATGTATTAGGTTGGTTGGTGCAAAAGTAATTGCGGTTTAAAAGGTTAAAAATAATTGCAAAGACCGCAATTACTTTTACACCAACGTAATAGGTGGCAGGAAGACTGGAAAATGTAGTCTTTCTATGTGCTTAATATGAAAATAAAGTGGTTTGGGGAAAAAGCAAGACAGTGTTTTCTATACCCTAATACCTGGATGAACATTTGAATTGTTTTATTACAGTTGAGCTGCTACAGACATTCTTTATGAGTCTCTCAAAGTTCATATGCAAGAATTCTCTCGTACAGTAGCTTTTGAGCATTTCTTTTAACTATAACTCACTGTAAGAGGTATATTTTACATCATCTCCCAATATAAATTTATACCCACATAAATACTTGAAGGTGTGAGAGAATTTTCACCAAGAAATACTATCCATCATTCTTTACATAAATCCACACTTTAGAATTCTCTATTTCTGTTGTTTCCAATCTGTGTAAACTTTAATACTAATTCTCCTCAAGTAGAAAGAATTAAAAGCTAATACTGAGATGCTATGTTTTTTCACCTCTTAGATTCACCAAATTTTCAATTATAACTTTCCCATGAAAAATTACTCACTTCAGAAAATTTGATTTAAAAAAAAATCAAGATCATCTAATCTCTTCCTTGAATCCAGGTGGGGCCCTGGATGAACCAATCCAAATGGAAAAGTTTACTGATGTCTGATGGTAGAACACTGATTTCATGATCACAGTCTATTTTATTATTAGGGTGTTTTCTTTCACTTCTGTCAGTGAGTAGGGGAAATATAAAATATTTCTTTAATCTGCTTTTCTTGTAAAATTTATAAGGATGAACTTTTATTTTCCAGATGTTTGTTAACTACTGTATGTATGTATGGATATATTTGCTTGTGGATACATTATGAATATATTATGTATGGATATGTTTTTAAGAGCTCTTTGTATATACACTTAACCTTTAATATTGAAATGCCAAAAAATAAACAGGTATATTTTATATATAATTTTGTTATATAAATATGTTTATAAACATATAAACATATAAATGTGTAATAATTATAATATGTACTATTACTGTATTGATATGTAATTAATATGTTTTTACATAAATAATATTTATTCATTTTATAATGACCATGACAGGAGCTATAATTTAAGAATATTAATAAGAATTTAAGAATATTAACAATTTAGAATATTAACTTATTAATATTAATAAAGTAGCTTTGAAGATCAGTTGGAAAGAAAAGTGAAATTCGGTGCTGAGACAGTTGAGCAACTTTTTGCATTAATACATAAAAAAAGGTCGTAAAATGTGAAATGCAGATGAGAAGAGAGGCGATGTCACAAGCTTCAACTGAGTATTTTTCAAAAATGTAGAAGATTTGGCAGTTCATTTATTCCCCTAAGAGGAAATGTTACCAATGTTGATTATAAGTTATTGTGTCTGTTGCCTGGGAGGAAGATGCTGTCAAAAAGAAAAATGAGAGTTGGTAGAAGGAGCAGGTTTATGGAGGAAATGATCGGCTTGGGAGATTTAAAAAGAATACAGAAGCAGAAAAAATTCCCATAATCCTAGAGGGCAACCGATACTAAGATTTTAATTTATGTATATCCTTTTAGACTGCTCAAAGTATACTTTACAGAGTTGAGATATTATTTTAATTACAATTTTTTAAAATCATTTTATATTTAATGTGCGTACATCTCATGTTAATAAAATTTTTGTATAAATAGCTATTTAAATATGTTCAGAATAGCTTATATAATGTACCATTTCCTCACTTTGGACATTTTCATTAGGTTCAATTTGTCATTGTTTTTTTTTTAAAAATCAGCGTAATCTGAAATATTTTTGCATATACATTTTTAATGATATTTCTGATTATTACCTAGAATAGAGTCTCAGACATGTTACTCTTGCAACAGTTATGAATGTTTTAAGTCTTTTGTTATGTGGCTTCTACTTCTCAGAAGAATTTTGCCAATGCATACATTCTCAGGCAGTGTATCAGAGTACTTGTTTACCATAATTTCTTCTACATTAAATACATTAAAACAGACAAAAGCAAGAAAGAAAACATTGCTAATTAAACAGGGTGAACAAAAACCAAACACCAGCATTTCAGTGATGCCGTATTTATTTATTTTTTTCCATTTATCAAATACTCTGGGCTTCAAGCATTGTGTGTGTGTGCACGTGTGTGCTCATGTAAACACTGTTTATTTTGATTATTTATTGAGAGTAATTTTAATCAATTTATACATATTTTATATATCTCAAAGATTTCTACGTTCACTTTAATATTTTTTTTGCAAATACATCTCTCCCAGTTTGCTGTTATAGAGATTGTTTCAATATATGTACTGATTTTATGGAATTCCTTATGATGGTTAAAATATTAGTCAAAGAGGTAAAATACTAGGAAGTTTAGGGTATCCTTGGATCATCGAGGGAGCATTAGGAATTTGAAGCCACTTTATGGAAGAGGGGAACATTTAAAAAGAAAATAAAAGGATGCCAAGGATAAATATTGCCTGTGGATTGCTAGTACGGTAGGCACTTAATAAATATTTGTTGACTAATTGCATTTAAATCCTGCCCAGGATTTATCTTACATTTATCTCTTCTCCAGTGCAGGTACAGCAATGAATTTCTATCCTTCAAAGAGAGCAAAACATTTTTGTAAGTTACAATTGGGTAATAATTGGAAATTTTTCTGACTCCATACTTTGAGCCCAAATGGTTGCTGGACTTCGATAAATTTTGGTGATCATGTCCTTAGCCATAACTAAAGCCTATGACTTTGGCTCTTTTCCTTGTAGTGTTAAAACTTCCTGGCATAGTCTTGCATCTTCATATTACATAGCAGCAGGAAGGGAAGTCCCGGTTTTTGAGACTTAATACAAGCACCTCCTGAGTAGGTCAGGCAAAGTGCAATGTAACTAAGAGACTTCTTGGTGAAGCCAGTAGCTTTGTGGTTTCTCCTACATTATACTATATTTGAAAGAGACGAAAGGTTTGTCTCAGATGGTTATATCTCCTTTCAAACAGGCTGCTCTGTTGAGCTTGATGGAAAGTTTTGGTTAGCCTGATGAACCTAGCCTTTCTGCCACTGAGTATTTAGATTCATTCTTAGATATAAACCAGAATTTATCTCTGGCCTTCTAAGATTTTTGTTGTGGCAGGTGATTGTAAAAAACCTAATCGTGTGACATAAAAGTGATTTTTCTGGTATTTTCACCATCTTCACAATTGATTATGAACCAAGATATGGCTGTAAGTGTACAGTGAGGGGTACACATGAAGGGATGTGGGCTTGGGGATAGTCCACCTGCCGGTCTTGGTCCCACTGCCTACTAAGTGTGTGACTTCAGGAAAGTTATTTTATCTCTTTAACCTAGAGTTTCCTCATTCTTAAAATAGAGACCATTACCTCATGAGGTTGTTGTTTCTGAGCTCTTGCATCCTACAGCCTTGTTTTTCTCAACCCTGGGACTCTGGAAATCATTTTTCTCTGAGTTGCTGGCTCCCCACAAACCAGGTCATGTGATATCTTGTAGAGCTCCTATATTTCTTGTACGGGCCTTGTGGGAATGAAAATGTCCCCACATCCTTAATTATCTGAACATTTTTCTCTTCTAATGCTATACCATGGTGCTATCCCATATTATACAAGGCACCGAGCTATATAGGGAACTACTCCCTTGCAATGTAGGCCTAATGTTTTCAGTTACTCTTATGCCTATTGAGAAATCTCCACAGCATGCCCCAAACCTGTCCAGATTTCAAAAGGAGAAAAGTGAGGATGTTGATGTTTGTCCTCCTTGTTCTAATTCTTCATAATCTTCCTGAATCTCTCACTGTCATTCTTGCTCTCCCATCTACCCCATCTTTTCCATTTCTTCCCTAGACTTGTATATGTCTTCCCCATACTATAGCCTGAGATCTTTCTACCTGTGTTTTCAAAGCAATCAGATCTGCCTCCTGAGAGCTAATTTTAGTAGGTGAAATCTAGAAAATCTGTCTATTTTTCAGTAACATCAAGAACTCAAGCCTCTCCTTTTGTTTTAAATCTAAAATTTCATTTTTGAAGTTAAATCTGAAGATTTGCTCTTTGTCTTTGAATTATCACAACACTTATCATCCTTAAAGCAAATGAATGCCTCTGCCTAACTAAAAAAGGTGGTACAAAAAAATGAAAAGAAAAAAACATATTAATATTATTCAGTAATTATATCCATTTCCCTTTCTTAAGTTATTATTGTAACTTGAATTTTTATAATTATTTACTAAGATAAAAAATTTCAAAACTAAAATTTTAAATGAAAATGATAAAGTGCTATTTGCCATTAATCAATACGCATTTTTTGACATACTGTTATCATATTTTATTCTAAATGGATCTCTGCAACAAAACATAATTATTCTTTTTTTGGGTGAATAGCCTTGCCCAAACGTTTTTTTATTATTAAATCAGCTTTATTAACATATAATTTATAGAATCTAAAAATTCAGCAATTTTAAGTGTATAATTCATTGAGTTTGGACAAATATATAGAGTTGTGTAACATTGCCTTTCCTTTGTGTGCATGTTTAGGGTGAGTATGAGAGAGAGAGAGAGAGAGAGAGAGAGAGAGAGAGAGAGAGAGAGAGAACTCTGCTGTCTCTTTCTCTTCTTATAAAACACCAATTGCATTGGATTAGGGCCCCACCCTGCCAACCTGTCTAATTATTCACACAAGCCAATAATATCTTTCCATTGGAACCAGAAGTCACTCCACTCCCTTGTTGCTACAAAGTTTATCTCCCACAGCCCTTTCTTGTTTACTCAGTTCCCAAGTGCTATTCCCATGTAGTTTTGCATGACATGCTATGTCCTCTTCTCCTGTGCTGTGTGCATATGTGACTAATAAACTATCTTATTTTTACAGTGTCAGATGTTGTATGTGGGTCCTCCCATGCCCTAGGGTAAGAATCCCTCCCTCACTAATGGGGTAAAGAGGAGGTGATCAAAATAAATATATTAGATAGTTGATTTTATTGTCTCCTCTTTACTTGTGTGGAAAAATAATATATAAGGTCATATATATATATATATATATATATATATATATATACACACACACACATATATATATACACATATATATACACACACATATATATACATATATATGTGTGTGTATATATATATATATGTGTGTATATATATGTGTGTGTATGTGTGTATATATATGTATGTGTGTAAAATGGAGATAGGATATATATATATATATATATATCCTATCTCCATTTTTCCTCCTTGTCCTCTGGTTTTCATTTTTTGGCATCAGGAATTCTTCACGGAAGAGAACACATGTTGTTGGAAGCCAAACTGCTTCCCAATGTTTTGTGAAAGCTTGAGCCATATAGTTGAAGAGAGTGAGCTAAGGTGCAGCAGGATAAAAGTATTTGGAGGACAGCAGGGGTTGAAAGAGAGATACCGCCTTCAGAGCTTTAAAGTTTACCTAGGGACCATGAAACTTAGTCCGATTGCCAGCCGTGTAACATATTTCATCCCGTGCTTAGTGTAGCACGGAAGCAGCAGGCATTGCTTCAGAGGGACCGTGAGGACTTAGATCAGGACGGAGAGGAGTCTTCTTCTGTAGTTGAGATTTCCACTGGCCGTAATGTAATGACTAAGGGTGAGATTTAAATTGATTTAAGGAAAGTAAAGAGATGTGAATTTCTTTAATATACTAGTTTATGGTTTCTATCTTCTACAATTGCCAGGAATGTTTCACGTGTTTGGACTGAGTGATGAATACATGATCAGTGGCCATTTTGAGTAAACCACTTACAGTTCTGCAGAAATGATAAAACAATCAAAGAAACTCTTGGTGTTACCAAAGTGAGAGATTATATATTCATTTATTCCTTCTTCATGAATACAAGCCTGGAAGATACTGTGTGGCCATCAACAACTGCAGTGGCGAATAGACTGGGATTTTGCAAGGTGAAACAATCTGCCCAGACCCCTACAAACAGATCCAATATTGGGGATGAATAGTGTATCCCTGTTACCATAGGTATTGTTTCTTTATAAGTGTGAAAACTTCTGTGGTTCAAGTGACAGGTAGTTGCAAATATTACTTTTGTTTCTGGCAAAGAATAGAAGGCCTAGGCAGGTGAGAATGTTTCAGATTATCTGCCCAGAACCTAATTTCCAGGGAAGCCAAGTCACCTAATCAGTGCAGACAGTTACTCTCTGTCATTACTTTGAGATGCTTCTTCTTGTTTTGAAAATCTTACCAAACAGCTAAAAAAAAAAAAAAAAAAAAAAAGCTAACAAAGCAGTCATAGAAAGCCCTAAGAGAAGTCTAAGACAATGTTTCTTTCTTTTCTATCTCTTATGGCTTCCTACATCTGATTAGAATTAGGGATTGGGAGTGATCCATAAACTACTGTATTATAGAAGGAGAAAACTATACTGATATTTCAGGTTTGAAAGCCAGTGTGAAATTCATTAAAGAATGAGTTCCAAAGAGTAACAGCCATTTGATGAATTCCCTATTTTTAATTATAAATATTGTCTGCAATGTTTGTGAGTAGGAAAGACCACTTTTTCTATTCACCATTCCCTGCTCTTCCATCACCTCATGTAAAATAATATTTTTTATACTCCCTGAAATCTTTCCAGACTGAGGCTCATCAAATTGTAATCTTTGATGATCTTTATACCAGTGTGAATAAAATGAGACAAGTAGGAGGATTATCTAAAAATCTTATATTGATAAGTCTTTTATCAGTTTTTAAGTTGAAAAAGAGTTTTAAATGCATAAAAAATTTAAATGCAAAATTTTAAATGCATAAAACCTTCAAATTGTTATATTTTAGTTCTGCAAGATAATTTAGCGTTCATAGTTGTTGTGAAACGAACACTGGATGAGTAGTCAGAAGACATGGATTTATGTCCTGGTTCACCAATTCCTATCAATGTGATCTTAAGAGGATTTTCTATGAGATTCATTTTCTGCATATGTACAATAGAAATTCAACCCCTGCCATGCTAACCCATTACTGTGGGGATCCAAGAAGACAATGAATGTGAAGATGATTTGTAATTATTGAAGCAGTGTATAGATTTGGGTTGTTATTATCTGCTCCAAACCTGTCCTTTTAAACATGAAGAAACCAGCATCCTGGTTTCTCACTTGTCCAAGGTCAAATAAAAATTCCCAGAAATAGAAGTTTTAGTATATTTTAAAAACACCCTAGTAAGCCCTCTGAATATTCTCTACTCTAGGTTTTATATTCTTGCCCGTACACCATGCTCCTCTGTTTATGTAAAAAGCAAGTAAAATATCTGTCATTTTTACAGTGATTAAGTAAGTCTCTCGTACCATGAAAGACTTGCAGCTACTAGAGGAAGGAATTTTAAGGGACATATGCCATTTTTAGTTGCAGGCATAAACACACTAATTCCCTAGGCTCCCTGAATAGCAAAGTCACAATAAAATACGGGAGATGCCATTGCTATGAATTTATGTCATATTTAAGAGGGAGGGGTTTGTTTACTTTGTTTAATAGAGGAGGATCTCTCTCAACTCTTTACTGTTAAATCTATAGTACTTAGGATGTAATAGGGTTCGGTGGATATTTGTTGAATAAATGAAGTCTGGCTTTTATGAGAACTAAACAAGTTACTATTATTAAAAGTCTTTTATGTGTATTTGGAAAGGATGTGGTTGATGGATTCAAATATATTATGTATCAACAATTTTATAAATAATGCTGGGAGATGTGCAGGAAAAACAAACAACACCCTTTCTTGGGTTTTCCTTTCTTGGTGTTCAGGCAGGTAGAAGATGGTGTGGAGAGAGGAATGACAGCAAGGAACGATGAGAATTCAAGTTTTGTAGCAACAAAGAGCAAAACTTTACTCTGTAGGCCTCAGACAACAAAGGATTTCTAAATGAGGTAGAACATATGTCAATATTAAAATTGGTAGTAAAAAAAATTATTGGAGATTGATTCTGAGACAAGGTGTTTAAACAAAGAAAATATAAGGGCTAAAGCTACGAAGAAGACCTAGAAAGGAACACATGCAGAGTTCTATAATAAAAAGAAGAGTATCAAATTCTGACTCAACTGGTTACTTAAACTCTTGGAAACTCAGTTGCTTCATTTCTAAAATTCAAATAGTAATAATGAAATAGATAAATAAATAAGTGCCCAGCCTAGAAACTTGACATGTAATTTTTTCCTTTTCTCCCTCCCTTCTTCCTTCCCTCTGATGGTCTTCCATGCTTTTCTTCCTCCCTCTTCTTCTTTTTTTTCTTTCCTGTCTTCCTTGAGGGAAAAGCCTTATGTACCTAAAAAGTCATATATATTCTGTGAGCATTAATGGAAAATTTGTTAAAACTATAACTTTTCAAGTGTCAAGATCTCTACTATTCCCTTGGGTCTCCCTTAATGGGGAAGCAAAAGCAATATGTGATGTGGTCCCGTAACAATATTTTGGGTGAGTCAGGATTTATTCCTATGAAAAAAAGAGCCATAGGTAAATGATATAATGCTAAATTGAATGTAGGCAAACATTCAATTTATATATATAGTACCAAACATAGTACAAAGAACAATTTCTGTGGCCAGGTAAGGAAGAAGAAAGATCGATTCTGCTTACCAGCTGCAGTTCAGAGAACTGGGACTGCCAGGCAAAGGCAATCTTTCTGGGAAATCTGCTGCTTCTGCAGAAGGAGGGAGGCAATTTTTACACAACTCATGTATACTATCTCTCTGTTTTATCCTGTGGTCTCATCTGTGAACCACACCTACAAATAAAATAAAATAAATTGTTATGTTAAGTAGATGCTGGATGCTGGAAGAGACATATTCCTTCCCAAAGAGCTTTTTTTATTTTTCCTTTACTTCTCTGAGTGCTTGAGAATGTACATTTGCTCAATCTCTAATTCTTGAATCTTGCCCAATTCGGGAACAGGATATTTACAAGGTATCACAAAATTAAGATATCTCAGTAGAGAAGAGAGAAAACATAATCATAGAGAGATAATTTCCTCAATTTTAACCTTCATTTCCCTGTCCTTTCTCCAAATCTCATGCTAGTGGTCACAACATATCAGCTTAGACTTAAAGAGAAACTTGAGAAACTTCTGCTATGTTAAAAATGTAATTAAAAGTGAAAAATATAACTTTTGTGTTTGGTGAGTTTCTTATCTCTGTTATAAAACTGCTTCACTATTTCATCAAACCTACCAACCCAAGGAGGTGTCATGATTCTTCCTAGGGAAAATTACAGTGCTCAGCGGGCACATAGTTGGCGGGATATTAAGAGATACGAAAGTACTTACCAGGTTTGAAAACATCTCGGTAAGAGTTTGAGATCTCACAAAATATGCAGAGACCCAGTGTACCGAGCTCCCATTATCGGGAAATAAATGAAGTTCACATACATAGGCCTTCTCTGCTTACCGAGGCTGGTTTTTGGACTCTCCGGTTTTGTACACCCCAAAACTAAAAGCATGGAAAACAATAGTGGCAGGAAGAAAATATTCATAATTTCCACTCACATAACTTTTATTTCTTGCCTTCTGCTTTAGTATTCTAGCATGTAGAAAGTTGTTTTGGGCCCAAATAGTGTGCCAGCTTTCCATGGGGCATTGTAACAGGATCCTACATACCTTATAAAAACACAGGTACGGGGATAGAGATATAGTGTGGGGCGCGGGGGAGGGGAAGTTACTCAGACTGTCAGGGGAACCACATAAAAAGATGTTTCTGTCTTAGGGGTCATCGTTCAACTTGCTGGTATCACAATCCTGTTTTGTAAAATGAATCCAAATGCAAATCATGGAAGTTGCAACACTGTTAGTATTCTGGTGGTAGCCTGTGGCATCTGGTTAACTTGAAGAGAAGCTAGCAGCTATACTTCTCATTAAGTGGGTGCGACTTGACTTGCCACGGGGCTGGCATGCATTTTAAAAGTTGAGTTACTTTCATAACAAACGCCAGGTGCCAGCTGGATTTATAAACATGAGCCAGGTTTCAAATAAATCTGGTTGAACTTGAAAATATTAATGTGCCACGTTGGAAACTCTGTGTTCTACCCATTTAGCTTTCCAAAGCTTCACACGTACAGTTTAAGGAATAAATTCCTAGGGCTCTGGTGTGGGGAGAGTAGAGTGAGAGCTGGAGGTGGGGGTTGGAGGGCTGTGACTTGACGGGGATGAACTTGGATCCTGCAAATCAAAGAGGCTGGAGGGCAAAGAGGGAGTTGTTTTCCTAGTTCATTAAAAATAATAATAATAATACAAGACTTTGTAATGCTAAAGGATTATTGTAATGAAACAAGGAGTGTTCATCTCCTATTTCTCTCAATGCTCCTAAGAGTGAACTGGAATCTATGAGACATGAGTAGTAGACAAATGATATAAAGGCTCCAACTTTCTGAACCTTAGTGTTTGTTACCACATGCAAATGAGTATGCATAGTAATTTCTCCTACCCTACATGCATTAGGTTGGTGCAAAAGTAATTGCGGTTTTTGCAATTATTAATATATTTAACCCTTTAAACTGCAAGTACTTTTGCACCAACCTAATACATAAAAAGCTGTAAGGATTAAACTGAGGGAAAAAAAAACTGTGAAGGTTTTATCACTCTGATGGTTCTCTGAAAAGCTTTAGAGAGCTTTTCTGAAAAGCTCTTTTCTCCACTCTATTTGTTTCCATCGTTATACATGTTTTGGAATGTATTGTTTATAACGTTATCCTTCAATTTTAAATTGTTGCCCAAATGATATCATGTATAAGCTCATCATTGAACTTGAGTACATATATCCTGTGCTTGGTTTTCATGTGTGGAAACATTGAATAGACACTCATTATTTAAAGTGGAATTTTACTGCATAGGAAAGAGATCCGATATTTGTAAATAAAATCATTCTTCATAAAATGGTACACTAAGTATATTTCATATATGGTATAGTATTTGAGGACAGCAACTAAACCATGGTTAAGTTTGGATTTTGCATTTTGTGTTTGGGTGACCTTGAGACAGTCATTTAAGTACTCTAAGTCTCAGTTACCATATCCATAAAATGGGTCTGTGTTTTGAGGTTAAAATACATCATGCATGTAAAATATTTAGTATAATTTCTGGCTCATATAAAACTTTAAATGTTAGACTTTAATACTTAAAATTATTTAGAAGACTGTGTTCCCTTAAACTTTCGAAAACACGCTGATTGGGCCAACTGGATAAAATTGAATAAAATATATGAAAAGCATGATGGTTTTGTGCAAGGATAAAGAGAGCTGATAAATATTTAAATTGAATGTTTATCAACTCTGTTTATCTAGTCTGCTTAATACTATGCTCTAGGGTTACAAAGATGAGTAAGACATGGTCATTGAGTGGACAAGTTCAGTGTGCTTGGGGACACGACATGAGGATCAGTGACTTTACAGTGTACTTCGTGTTCTGACGGAGCGTCATGGAATTTCCGAGAAGACACAGCTGAGTCTGAGTCAGCACCATCACGAGGGAGGTATAGGAATTAAGTGTCCAAAAAGACTTCTGAGTCTCGGTGGTAGGAAGGGGTGGGGGATGATTTCTAGGCAGAAAAACAAGATGAACCAAGATGCAGAGGCCTGAAAAAGTCTGGCAAGTTCACTGATATAAGTAGGTGTCAGTATCCTTAGTGGGAAGTATTGCTTTGGAAATGTGGTAAGAGAAAAGAGGCTGTCCAGGAAAAGAGACAAATAGTAGGAGGTGGGCTTGGTCTGGAAGACAGACTCTGGCAAAATGTTTCTGATAGTCAATGAATGAAGAGAAGGGGGCAAGAGGGCATGGCAGAGGTAAAATAACAAAACAAAACAAAACCAAAACCCAATAAGAACGTTGGTGCTGTAATTCAGGTGAAGGTGATGATGACATGAGCTAAGGTGGTCGCCGATGAAGTGACAATAAGTGGCAGAGAAGAGAGAGAGTAGCGGGTGGAACCGACTGGTATGTAAAGAAAACACAGGATGGAAGATGACACAAATTTCTGCCTTGGGCCACTGAATAACACAACCTGTTTCTTAACATCCTTCAGGAATTCTTTTCTGATTTCTTCTGTCGTCTCCATAATTGACTGAGTGCCTGAAGCTTTAAAGGTATTGTGTCTTAAAGCAACTTCCAAGGAAACATGCACCATTCGGTACCAGATCCAGAAATCTGAGTAACACCTATTTCATCCATACACTTCCAGATACATTGGTGATCCTCCCTCCACATCATAATTTAATTTGATCATTCTTTCACATAAAGCACAGCGAAATCAAATGTGATGTTTGGGGTAAAGATACATTTTCTGAAACCCTAAGCCTTAATTTCAGGATGTAGGTAAATCTTTCAGATTGGCATAATGCGATACCTGACCTTAATCTTACTTCACTTCTCTGGACCTTAGTCTCCTCATTTATAAAATAAGTATATGTTGATCCAAAATTTTGTTCTTTACTACTGGAGCACAGAAAACTCTTTGAGAATGTGCCTTCATTTTCCAGAAAAATGAACATACCTATATATAAACAAAACCATTCAATTTCAGAGGGGATTCTGGATCCTTCTTAAAGTCTATTCACGAATCCCAAAATAAAAACCTTAGAGCGAGTTAATCTATGAGGTCCTTCCTAGCAATCTATGTTAGGGTGGATATGTACATCTATGAAGATAGAAATCCAAGCACTAGGAGAGACAGAGAGAAAGAATGGAGGGAACTGTGGCCCTATTCTTATCATGTTTATTAGTGTTATTAATGGTATAATAATGTTATTATTATACATTATGGATTATATCATGTGAATTATAGCTGTTGCCTTGATTTAGTACACTGAATTCTAATGCAAAGTGTGCTATTAGTTTAATTTAAGTCTTGGTGGCGCGGTCAATTACTTGTGTGCCTCTTTCTTTAATTTATGTCTTAAGGTAAAATCTATTTCTCATATTTAAATTAAAACCTACCCCAACCAAACCAAACAATCCCTTCCTTTCTATGACAAGATTCCTTTTCTCCACTTGGACATGCATGTTGTCTTAATAACATCTCTAACAACATCACCCAGAGATACTGTGGCAGGTTGTACTGGTGAAGACGTACATTCAGGCTGGGACCGAAGTGTGCTGGATGTGTAAAGGAAGATGTTGACAGGTGTTTTTGCATTTTGTTTTCTGACTTGATTAATTTGTCCTTATGAATTATTATGTTGCTGACAATAATTGTAGCTGTCAGGTTGGAAAAATGGTCAGCTCTTGACAAGGTAATGCCAGAGAACTTTGAGCTAGTTTTTATGAAGAGACGATGGAGTAATTAAAAAATATGCCTTACATGTACACTTGTGTTTTCATTATTGCTTAACAAAATAACAATGTGCATTTATTTTTCCCTCCAAAGCATCTAGTTATGAATGATTTTCCAACTTGGGAATTTTCAAAATCAAACCACTTTTAAACAACCCATATCAAGTTCTTATTTGGTTATTTCTTTAGTAGTCTTAAGTTCTCATCCTCCCTAGAAATCTAAAGTTAGTTGCAACTTTGGTATGATATTTGACTCTGAAATAAATGTCATAAACAAATACAGTGACAGAATTATATATGAATTTCAGAAGTTATATTTAGTACAAGGTTTCTACCAACTGTTTTAGTAAGTTTAACATATTATGGTTTTTGGTTTAAAGTGAAAAATACACTTGGTTTCTCAGGATTCCCAGGATTTAAAATAGTCAGTGAATCAACAAAACAAACAAAGCAAGAAAAATCACAACATTTATGAGGAGAACACAATATGTTTAAAAATATAAAAATCACCAAAAAATTGAAAACTATTTCTAAACAGGGTTTTATATCCAAGTATTCTAGTTTGAGGTCCAAAGATAAGTCATGCAATACATGAACGATTCTTTATTCTGAACATGCATTTGTTTGGCTTTGAAGAAGAACAAAGGTAAAATTTTGCAAACACCTGAATACAATCAGTACTGGAAGGATTAAACTTAGTGCCTAAGAGCTGTGGAGTCAGGTAGAGATGGGCTTCATCTCTTGCTATCCCTTGAAATTGGGTTCGTTACTTAATCAGTCTCAATTATCTTAACTGTGAAGTGGAGATAATGTTGTTCCTTCTTTATGAGATCGTTTTAAAGATTAAATGAGATGATGTGCTTCATTCACCCTGCTTTAACGACTCTGTAGGACTTGAAATGCTGTTGGAATGATCTGCTTCCCTTCTTCCATCCCTTTTAGAGTGTAAATTCCATACCCACAGAGACTTTGCCTATATTATTCACCATTGCATTTCTTAGAACAGAATATCTATAAATATTTTATAGATATTAAATCAGTGGATTGACCTTTAATACTAGGCTAAAAGGATTTGATATTATTTCCTGTAGCAATGAGAACTACTAAAAGTTTTTAAATGTGAGGAGGCGTAGGGAGTGGTGGTAGCGAAATAAGTTATCAAGGAAATAAACTTTAATTAAAAAAAAAGGAATGTAAATTCAACAGCAGCATATTCAATACGTGTTTGGGAGACAAGGTGGGGATCAATACCAGAGGGAGGAATAACTGCTTAGATTTGATTTAGATTTAATACAACTTTGGAACTAATAAAAGTGGGTTTCAACAATCCTCACCCTAAAATAAGTAGCTCCACATTAAAAGCTACATTTTTTTCTGGTTTGATACTTTGCAATGATCTCACCCTTCCTAAAATCTCATGCTAATATATAAACCTTCAAATCTTTCATAATAATTGAAGAGTAAAATGGTTGCATGGGGAGAACATGACTTCTGCTGAATAGGGTCACCACTGATTCATCAGTCGTCCTCCTCCTGAAGAGTGGGGAAAATGTTGAAATGGCATTTCTGTATGTATGTTGTGATCTCACTTTTGAAGTTTGCACAGCCAGTCTGTTCCACGCTAACCCTTATTTGATTTGGATTTGTGTGATCAAAGGACAAAGGGGCCCTTTCCTATCTTGCCCTTGCGTTTTAGCCAAGGCTTAGCTGCCCTTGAGAATTCAACAGAAGTTCTGAATTTTGCAAAGTTATACCAAGTTCAGCGCAAGGTGAAAAATGAGCTATGCTGAATCTTCTTACTTCCACAATTTCTCTGTGAAAGAGAAATATACGTAGTACGGCTTAGATACAAAGCTCAAGTTTTCAGCTACCACAGCAGATATACACTGATATGCAACAACAGATCTTTCTTGTTCCTAAATTTGTCTGAACAGAGAACACATTTTTTCCTAGTAAACGACATGGACCACACTCTTAGAAAATACCTTCCTTAACTGAACCATGTGCTACTTTCATCCTTGCATCTTTGCAAAGAGTATTTTTTAAAGGTCACAATTCACTGTGTTTACTTATTTTTTTGTCACTCCAAAATGTGCTAGATATTTCTTGTTCCATTAACATTATAAAAGGTGGTTTCCATCTCTGAGCTCACTTATGAAACTCCCACAGCAATGTTCTCCCACCCCACAGGGATGTCCTGTCCGTTGATACTTCCAGTTTTTCTTTACTAATCATCACCACCTCATCCTCACAGCCCTCCCTGCCCAGATTAGATTTCATGGGACAGATGCAAGTCTCCTCCTCTCAAGCTCTCTTCACTCCCTTGAACCCTGCCTCTAGTATACTTATCAGGAAAAAAAAAAAAAAAAAAGTCAACCCTAGTTAAACCTAATAGTCTGCTCTACTCCTGCAACTGAACAGCTGACATTTCTGGAGATAATCTCACTACTATGCTAAGTGGCACCATCTTGAATGTATGATCTTAAATATCAGCTGGCCATTCAGCAATGTCTGGAACACCCGTTTTCCTCATTTGCATAGATCCGTATTTTAAACTTCCTAGCCTTTTGTCTGTCTCTAATATCGCCTCTTTTCTCATTCCCAACTGATTATCTCAGCTGACATCTCAGTTATTGTGACATATCAGATGGGAACTACTCATCTTCCTCCACAGAATCTATAATCTACTTGTGCGTGTACCACCTGTGCACATAGAGGTAATAGACAAAAGGTCCCTGCTTCCTGCAAAGGCCTCCCATCCTGTTAGCTTCTGGATCTCATCCCCTCTCACCAACTCATTGACTTTGGTCCTGCAGTTGCCTCACCCCACCCTCAATCTCTTCTGCATAGTTTCTCCTTCTGTACAGAATCAGTTCTATGGACAAACACCCCTTAATTATTTCCTCTTCCTTCTTCTCATGGATTCTCCAGCTAAAGCTAATTTCTATATAACCCTTAACATAAAAATTCTTGCAAGATTTGTTTTCAGAGGCATCTTCCACTCTTCCTTTCATGGTTCTGGTTTAGAAGGGAGATGGCTGAGTTAAATTTATATAAATGTAAATCTTAAATAAATTCTACAAATCTGCTTTCCATAAAGATTATTCTAATGTATATTCTCACCAAAAATACTTATTTCCACCATATTCTTGTTATATTGAAAGGGTTAATGAAAAACTTTTTATCTCATAGTGTGGCAAATGCTCTTGATCTTTTTGGACTTAAGAAGGCTTTGAATAGGATTAAACTAAAATTAGTAAATCTTCACATTAAAATAGCTTCATTTACTTCAAATTTTATTCTATTCGTGATTATAATATGATACTCAGGGAAAAAAAAACAGTAAACTGAGTACACAATTTGTCTTCATTTTCTTCTACATATTTTTGAAACTAATAGCAGAAGCTTAAGAAACAGCTCTCACATATTTTCAGGCCCATATATTCCTGTATTATTCAGCATGTTTCCTAAATTTATCGATTTAGAAATTGATAAATTATTTTTTGAATAACTAATTCACCTTCCATCTAGTAATATGAATGCTAATGTGCATGTAAGTATTTTTTATTATAATTCATCAAGAAGCTAATTATAAAAATACAGTCAAAGTTAGTTTCCCAAATTGATATTTTATTTCACTGTGTTTCAACACATAATTCATAATTGTATCTGTCAGCCCACAGATTACATGGGCCCTTTCAGTGTGTTTAATGAATTTTTCAATAACCCTGGACAGCATTGACCCAGTAACAAAAGCAGCTTTTTAAAGCAAATTGAAAGCTGATGGTAGCATCTGTGGAGTTTATGATCCATTTTTCACACATTGTAAATTTGACAGTTTACTTGCAAGGAATTGGACATGACAACTGAGAATGTTTTAAAACAAATTAAACGTAACAATTTCATCTTTTATAAGTAAAAATTTCCTTGTACAAAAATTCATCCTTGGAAGATTTTTAACAAATGATAATATTTGTGTTTCAATAATTTATAATTTTTAAAAGTTTATTTTTGAGACACATTGCAAATTGTATTTTCTCTGCATCGATTGGATCAGAATGCCAAAGCACTTTCAGGAGGACACATATTCCAGTTGCAAAGTAATGACAATTAATGACAGTATGATCTTTCAGAAGGTTACTGTTGCTAAAGCATTTGGCCATCAACCTATAATGACCAATATTCTAGTGAATGTTTTATAGTTCTGAAGATAACTGTACACAAACCACGTTGGAAAAACGTTTAAAAGTATGAAAACCTTAAGTATTGATGATACAGCGAAGCAACTGGAAGGATTTTAAATTTATTCGTCCACTTTGGAAGATAGTTTTTAATTATTAAACGAAGTTGAAGATAAGCTTTATTTCCTGTTATTCAGAAATTCTATTGCTAAATATACACGAATGACTGCTTATTTGCAACAGGATATGATGACAAAGATTTTATGGTAGTACTGATTGAATATTAAATGAAATCAAGTAGAAAACAAAGTCCATAAAGAGCTGAAAAAATAAAGTATGTCATTTTGATCCATTATACTTAGTATAGAATTAGAAATATTACACAGCTATGAAAATAAATGCAACACAGCTACATGTAAGATTAAAAATTAAAATCTGGGCATGTTGCAGAGTAAAGTTCTGATTTCACGAGATTACATAGACTATAATTGTATTTACGTCAATGTTAAAAATATGCAAAATTGAGAAGTGTTTTTCCCCACAGAATCTGAGGTCTAGAGAGATTTCCTGAGAAGAGAATGTGGGGTAGGGCAGCCACTTCAAAATATACTCATATTTATGTATGTTGAGTTGTATGCAAGTTTCTCCATTTTAGGCTTGTGGTGCTTCCAATCTGAGCTGAATATTCTCTAGGATAATAATCATTTTCTTAATGGATGTTGTAGTCTCCTATCCATTTCTGTTCCCTAGAGTTATGTTCTGCTGTTCCAGGAACTTCAACCAGGGATCAAGAGAATGAGAATGGGATTGTCCTCCCCTGAGATGACCAATTCTCTAATGGGGTGTTTTAGATTTCCAAGAGCTGTTCAGCAGTTCTTCCTCCCAGATATTAACCTCTGCATTACCTTTTCTTTATACAAGCTGGTAGTGGGATGGAAGTGGTAAGTTCCAAAATGCCTTTCTCTTCCTGTGGGTCAACTAGATCAGGTCATTTGGATGGAACTTAACCCATCGCCACGTGCTGCAGGAAACAATAAGGACCAGCTGAAAGAGTATGGGTGGATGAGCAGCCGCCAGTTCTCATAATACTAGAAAAACCACTCTTTGTGGGCACAATAGCATATTGCTTCCTGGGGTGGACATGCGTTGGAATACTCTCAGGTCTCATTCTCCCTTCTGGCCTCTGTTGTGTATTTTTGTGGAACAGGAGTCTACAGATTGCATTTGCCAGCCTCCCATGACAGCTGATTCTTATTAGATTCTGTCAATAAGAGGCACTGGTGGGAGATGGTAGATGAAGTGAACTTCCTGCTTCGGGTTTTAATACTATGGCAGTTGCATTGGGCGTGGGGTGATTCTTGACTACAGGAACCTGGGCAGAGGCCCCACCTTTGGTAGGTTCCACATGGACATGACACCTCTTCAGAGATTCAGGAGCGACTGTGACAAATGTCTCCAACAGCATGGCAGTAGGTACAGGCTAATGGGCTCCAGCCCAGTGGTTTTATTAGCTTTGTGTCACAGATTGTCATCCTTTCTTCCTTTCTGCTTCTAGAGCTCCCTCCACCTCCATCCGCTTCTTTCTGTTTTTGCTCTTCCAAAAGCTACGTAGCCAATGCCCTGTGTTAAATTCGTGTTTTGGAATTACTTGTGGTGCTTTTGTTTTCCTTACTAAGCCAAGACTCCTACACTGCCATTATGACTTTCTCTTCTAGTTAGGCTGAGGCTTTTGCAGAATTACTTTGCTGAAAGGTAAAGCCATTTGTCTGCAACTGAGAGTAGGAATTTGGGAGCAAAACTAGAAAAGTGGAGGGTGCTTTGTGGATGTGGCTTTCTCAGTGTCACTTCATTCTTTAAGTATGGTGACATTGCAGGAAATAAGAAATCCATGTAAACTATGCATATAAATTCCAAAGCAAATAGCATCCAAATATTTGATGGAAGGTTGGTGTTAATTCTTATAGTCTGAGGTTGACTTTTCAAAAATTCAAGTGGGATATTTTTCACAGAATGCTTGTTTTCAAGTCTTATAAAATGTGGTTTCTTAGTAGAATGATAATTAAAGTGGCTAGAAGTCTTTTTAATGCTTCCTAAGTTGGATCTTTATGTTTAACAGTATTATTTTATGGCTTAACAGTATTATTTTATGAAATTGAAGTCTGAGGGTATTATAAAAAGTAGGTTTCAAAATTTGACCATAAAAAATGCATCACTTCTGTAAATAAATATATACTGAGAGAGAGGGAAAAAAACACACCACTTAAAAACAAGAATCAATGATTTGTGAGGTACTGACAATCGAGCATGAAATTTATAAATTATTGTCCCTATTTTTGAATAACCCATTCCAGGGCTTCACTCAGGCTATTTTTAAAATCTGATTCCACTTAAGTTTGTAAACACCAAATCCCTTCCCACTGCATATAAAAGAAATCTTGCACACAAAGGGAGAGCAAATTTTAAAACTAATCCTCGAATGCAATGTTCATTTCCAGGGCTGTTTTCCAACCTTAAAAATTTGCATGTATCTTTCTATAGCTGCTGGACAAGTGAAAATAAGGAAAATCATAACAAAATGCTATATGTTGGAGGGTGTTGGGAAAAGCACAGAAAATGTGGAAGTTACTGAAGCTGGTACCTACTTGTCTCTTTTCACAGAGCCATCCAAAAATAGCATGCATGAGGGCATCTCTCCAAAGGGATGTATTTGTGAAGGCATTCTGGAATTCTATCCAAGTTCATGAGAATCATTAAAGATGGGGGATTTCAACACTACTGCTTTTGAATACCCAAACATTGTACTTGGAAGAAAAACTTTCACGCCATAAAAGTTAGAACTTTAAAAATAGTGACATGAAAGTTAGGACCAAAAGACAACCTAACTTGTCAGTGGCAAGAAACAATGTTAGGACTTGCAGGTACAATAAAATAAATGGAATCTCACTGGATACTTCAAAATAACTCAATGGAGAGCAACCACTGAGATCATTAAAACCTTCCATAGTGGTTACCTTGTTCTTGTAAACTTGAGCAAGTCAAAACTAAGAAGCCAATAAATGAGAGAGATCTTGATCTATCAGTTCTTTCTCTGAGAGTAGTAGCCATGCCCTCACAGTTTAGGTTTTGGACATGGGCTAAATAGTGTAAAAAGTAAAATCCTATACATCTGCCATTCTCCCTTGCCCCTGAGACCCTTTGTTCTATGCTACGTGAATTAATTTTTGCTGGGGATGGCTGGGGAATATTTCACAGAGGTGGTTATATTTCAACTGGATGTTTAAAAACATAGAGAACTTAGACAATATGAGAAGAGGAAAAAGCAAATCAGGCAGCACACACCGAAAGGGAAACACGAGTGGGTAATTTTATAAGAAGATAAAATGCCTGTTCAGGAAACACAGAGTCTCCGAAGCAGGGAGAGAAAGAGGATAGATAATGCTTAGCTTCTTATTTGGGAGGCAGGGCATGGAATTTGGAACAAATAGATAAACCAAGGGGTCACTTTATGGTATATTAACAGTGGAGTGATGATGAAAATTCGGTGGTCAGTTTGTGTGTTAATGGGGTTATAGAAAGGAACAAAAGTATCGGCTGGATTAGATGTAGTTCTCAAAGGGGAATATTGCAGATAAATTACTCCTTTTTGGTTTTGGTCAGTTGTATTCTTTGTAAAGCAATAAACATAATACAATGTAACAGAATGAGGATGGAAATCATAAATAAACCAAGGACCAGAAAATTGAAATGGTATTTGACATCAAGTGACTTCCCTGTGTACATCTCCAGAAAACTCGGGGTTTATCAAAAGGTGGGAAAATTTTTTTTTGAAGGTGGACGTAAAAGACTATCAGAATATTTCAGTCTGATCATCAAAACTCACCAAGAGAAATGGCTTCTCAAATCAGACCCTCTTACCTTAGGGATTCTAATACTCAAATGTATGCCCTACTGCATATGTTTTCTTGAAAATAGGAATGGTTTATAGTCCCATTTTATTTTCCACATAACAGTGGTCATTCTGAATGGAAATGCAATTTACCTTTTGTGCCCAGTGAACTTCAAGGAATTTAAAACATGCCTCAGACACTTCTAAATTCATAATTATAACACAGGAAAAGTAAGATCTCAACAGGTGAACTATTTTTTTTACTATGTAATATGCATGTCCCACCCAGAATTTAAAAATTCTGGCATGTCATGAAAACTGAACACTCTTTCAACACCCCTTTCAGGTTTATATTTTTATTGGTTTTTCATTTAATTTCAGGAGAAATTATCTTAGTGATCTGAAGGAATTGTACTCCCTCTTCCTTTGGATAGACATGAACACAAATCATTTCTTTTCCATGGAAAAAAACCAAGACAGGTTTGTCCCTGGTCAGTGAATCTAAAGAATTCAAAATTTTAGCTATTTGGCTTTGTTCTCCTAAATCAAACATGTTGGTTGTCACTGAAATTAACCATTACTTATTGCATTGACTAAGCCAATAAACCTGGCATAAATCTAGACTAAAGCAAATTGAATAAAAGCTAACTTAACTGTGTCATCTCTTTTTTTCTGGGGAAAAACAAAACAAAACAAAACACAAATTGTGAAAAGTCACTTTTAACCTGAGGGGTTTAAAGTCACTTTTAACCTGTTGGGAAAAATCGTTTTTGTTTTCACGTGAGCCCTCTCTTTTTCTAGCCTATTTTCTCTACATCAGAGATAACTCTTATTTCATTCAATGCATACATGCATAGTCTAATTTGTCTTTTATTTTCTTTTTAATGCTATATACCCAGGTAGTTTGAATCCCACTGTTTGTTTTTTTTTTCTCCACTGTTTATTTCCACATGTATTTAAGTGCTTTATAAAACAGCAATAAAGGGTTAGGGTTTTATTTTTGTATATGGTTGGACATGTAAAATTCTACTACAGATTTTTTGTATGTTTTTATTTCTCCATATTAAATGCAATTTGTCCAACTCACTGATGTTACTGTCTAATTTCAGAACTCATCTAATGATAAAGCTTTTCCTTAATACAAATAAGTATTCCCATAAATACATAAGAGTGAATGAAAACCTAGCGTATTTGTTCCTCTTTCTGCCTAGGTAGTTACAAATCTATTCCAAGGTTCTAGTTGGGACTAAAGAAGCTAGGCCAGGTATTAGTGCAGAGACTAAGGACCTTGCTCCTGGCCCAACATCTGTGTTTTTGCATCACATCCTAGTATTTCAGCTGTTACAGGGAAGCAATGAACATAGTTAACATTCTGCTTCCACGAAGGACTTACTTCTGTTGGTGGAATCAGACTGTGAGCATCTCACTTTCCTCTCGGTTCTCTGGCAATAAGAGAACAGCCACTTCAGCAAGTCCTTGGAAACTATAAGTCTCAATGAAGGTTAGTAAAATGCTTTAAGAGCTTTCAATGAAAGGTATGACTGAAAAATAAAATGTTATGTGGCTTAGTCAGGCAAGAGTTGTGGATTGTCGTTTGGTATATTTCCAACCTATCCTGTTTTGCTCCGAGGACTAATACTAAGGAAATCTCATTTGTTGTTACAAATCAAACTAGAAATGTCATAGAAAACATCTTGATATCTTGAGTGGTTATTGAGCTCAAAGAACCTTTCCCTGAGATAAAATATTAGAGGAAGGAATGTCCCCAATTAAATGATACTCCCAGAGTTACCAATTTAAGCTTAGCTATCATGAAAAACACAGAAAAATAATTTAAAAGATCATCTTATTTATTCAAAATTTGAAGGAGGGGTATAAAAACTGTTGGTTAATTTTTGTAAATCACTTACACTCCCTTTATTACTTTCTACAAACAAAGCTTAAAAAAATATTCATGACAAATGAGTACTGAAATTAATTGTGCATACATGTGATTAAAATATACCTGCAAAGAATATATATGTGGTAGGCAGAGAATGAATGACAGTTTTAGGAAAGCTACATTTGTGTTATGGTTAATACTTTTTCTACAGAATTAGAAAAATTAATATAGTGAGATATTGAGCTTTTAATCTGTTTATGGGTTACTTATATAAAAACGTTAGCTTCATTCTTACTTGAGAATACTTTAGATATATTTATGTTAATTTTGAGCAATTAGAAAGACAGTCGAGTGCTATGTAAATTTAGGGTACTTTTTATTGTGCAAAGAGACTTCATTGCAATCAAATGAGAGTATGCTTATTTTGAAAAGTCTCAACCTCTCCTCATTCACATCACCACCTCCATGCTATCGCCTTGCGATGTCTTGCCTACACACTCCTCTCTGTTCTGTACCGTACATTTAACTCACCCTGGACATCTTCAATTATATGTACCAGATAAACCCTTATCCATTAGGCATAGAGATAGGAACTTAGAGATTTTCCTGAATTTTGGGAAGGTTTAAAACTGGAATAAAAATGTCATCGAGGTACAAAATAGAAAAATCAATATCAGAACAATATAAGGCATGATGTCAATTATCCCAATAGCCACAAACCAAATGCATAGTTTGGGGTGAATTGTATTTGATGTGTAATGAGTCCATTTTAGATTTTTTCATTATAATGTAGGATATGATTTCCAAAAGTAAGACGGTCTAGTATTGATAAATGGCCTTAAGTGGCCTGTGTTCAAACCCAAAATAGTTAAACAGTTCTCAACTTCCTCCTGCACAACATTCCTCCTCATTGTTCTCCAACATGGCACCATAGCAGTGTGGTCTTCAGAACCAGAAAACTAGGGTCACACTCACCCTTCCATTTAAATATTCCCTTTTAATGTCCTCAGAACACAGTGCCTTTCTTCCCGTCTTTTCTGGGGGAACTTTAGTATAGGTCCTTATTTTTCTTCACTGAGCAGGACTCGAGATTTCTAGTCTCAATCCTGTTTGCCCTAATCGTTTTCATATTTTGCTATGTACAAATAACACATGGGGTGCTTTTTAAAAACATGGATTTCTAGGATCCATCTACCAGATCGGTTGTGATTCAGTTCACTTTGGATGCAGCTTATTTGTCTTTTAAGAAGCTCTTCTAGGTAATTTTGACTGTACTTTGATAAACTCTGAAACATTCCTTGTCCAAAGAATAACCAGAACTTTTTTTTTTTTCTGTAGAACACATATTTCGTTCTTGTGGTTTAAAATAATTCATTGTATTTACATTAAAAATCTTCCTTCTCAGAATGACGCTCAGTGCTCTCTGTGCTGAAGCTCTCTGTGCCTTTGCCCATATTTCTCCTTAGTTTTCCATTATAGAGTATGATATTTATTTTACTTTGCATAGTTTTAGGCTGGTTAGCACCTTCTCTTCCTTCAAGGCTCAGATCACATGCTATTCCTACTCGGATGTCTTTCCTGATTTTTTTCTAGTTTGGGTTAGGTTACCTTTCCTTTTGTAGCATCCAATGCGTATTTCTGCTGATCTTAAAATATTTCGTCTGTTTAAGTCTTTGCTTTCCATACTAGCCTATGAGCTCCTGGACAATAGAGACTATTTACAGAATGTTTAAATAAGTGGCATATAGAATATAGCCTGGCAGGTGCTAATTGCTCAATTAATCAAGTGAAATTGAAAAAAAAAATTAGTGGGGTTCTCTTGCCTTATATCCATATGTGCTTAGAGAATTTACAACAAAGGAATACTGGCCATGGTCTAGGCTAGATCATGCTGAAGTAACCACTTAATTCTCAAATCTCAGATGATTAGCACAATAGCGGTTTACTTTTTGCTCGTACTACATGGGCAATGCGGGTTGGTTTAGGATTTTGCCACATGCAACTACTCAAAAACGCAAGCAGACAGATGCTCTGACATTTCACCACGGGACCTCAAGGTTCCTCAGAGAGCTTCTCTTGAATGTGTTAGTATGGCATGACCCATGCCGCTTTTATCCATAATCTGTAAACCAGCACTTGTCACACATACTGCCTAACCTTTCAGGGGTAAGAAGTGTAAGGAAGCACATGGAGATTTGGTGAAGAGTAAAGGTCTCTGCCATAGATCCTTATGTAAGAAATTTAAAAATCTCTCTTGTATTGAGCCCACAAATCTATCTGAAGTCATCATTTCTGAGATAGACTGTCTATATTTTTTCCATGCATGGCATAACAAATTGAAAACTTGGCAATCAAGGAATCAGAACAGTTTCAATTTGAAACTCTTCAAAAATTATTTTATTTTTGAAGGATAGTCAGAAAAGTAAAAAAAAAAAAAAGAAAAAAGAAAAAAAAGTGTAGTTATTGATTTCTCTGCTTATTTCTTTATTTAAAAATGATTGCATTAACACTATCTGCCAGCTACTTTTTAATCAGTTCTATATATTTTATTTTGCATTCAAGTTAAGTTTACTGGTCCTATATCTCTTGTTTAATTTGTATACTTTTATGTGATGAAATATGATGTATATACCACTCACATCCACCAATAGGAGGGTCCTGGTCTCCTTTCAAATGTAGTAGCCTAAGTTAATTGTTAGATGTAGTGTGCTGGGAAGTGCTGGTTTCCAGATTATGGATAAAAGCGACATGGGTCATGCCATACTAACACATTCAAGAGAAGCTCTCTGAGGAACCTTGAGGTCCCGTGGTGAAATGTCAGAGCATCTGTCTGCTTGCGTTTTGAGTAGTTGCATGTGGCAAAATCCTAAACCAACCCGCATTGCCCATGTAGTACGAGCAAAAAGTAAACTGCTATTGTGCTAATCATCCGAGATTTGGGAATTAAATGGTTACTTCAGCCAATGCAAATAGAGGCAATTTCCTACAAACTTGGGATATAGTTCCTCAAAATAAACTGCTTGAATATCTGTCATCTCTTTTATAACTCATAACATATTCAGCAGTTTAATTTGATTTATGTTTAAGGAGCTGGGCCTCTTTAATTATCAAAACTAATTTTAAATAAAATAGATTTAACTCCTTGCCTGTTAAAATACAACAGTTTCTGGGAGCCTAGGCAGCTCCATGTATTGTGCCTAAGTTTCACCCACATCTTACTGATTAAACTATTGGTCAATAGCAGAACAACGTGCCAAATTTCAAATGATGCAGACTAGAACTGGTAGTTGTCAAAGGCATAGACAAGTGTTCTTTCAGTTACTTAGCTCTCCAGTGGTTGTAATTCAAATATGTTTTTTTCAATTGATAGCAGCAGTGATTTAAAAATAATAAAAGGGTGTTAGGACAGCATAAACTTTATTGAGTCAACTTACTCTCATCCTTATAACAGGTAAACTATTTTGAGCAGAAAAGCAGACCAATACCATGGAGGTTAATGCTATGGATCGTAGTGCATGCCCTAGCCTCCCTGAATGAGGTGATCATTATTTTATTTATTTATTTGCTTCTTTTCTTTTTTTTTTTTAATTTTTAAGTAATATAAGTAGTATGCCTGTGGTCATATATTAAAAATTAAGTTTATTGGGGTGACAATTGTTAGTAAAGTTACATAAGTTTCAAGTGTACAATTCTATAACACATCATCTATATTATCACATTGTGTGTTCACCACCCAGAGTCAGTTCTCTTTCCATGGCCATATATTTGATCCCTTTTACCCTCATCTACCACCCTCCTCCCCCCTACCCACTGGTAACCGCTAAACTATTGTCTGTGTGTGGGGACAGAGCCAGGAGAGCAGTTTCCAGGCTCTCGACCTCATGTGGAAAGGTGCTGGCTTGGGTAGTAGATGGCATCAGCTGTAACTAGTTGGCCATCAGCTCTAACCAGTTAGCGATTGGCCACTGATATAACTGCCATGGCTACGTTAGGGGGCTGGTTGGTTTGTTGGCTGACAGGCAGGCAGGCAGGCAGGGAAGGGGACGGAGGATTGCAGCTAGCAAGTGGGGTTAGCAAGCATGGATAACGGATTGCAGATCATGTGGATCCTACTTTCTGAGTCTTGCCCCGCCACCAGCGAGACTGGAGTACAGGAAGAACCCCTGTTGGGGTACTGGCGGATGTTTGCTTTTGTTTCTCAACCATACCACTATGGAGAATATAGTGTTCTGACTTCCCTATCTATGGCTCCATTGTTGTTCCTTTTTGGCCTCACCATATTCTGTGTCCACCCACCGAGAGTAGGAGCTGAGTCCCTGCATTACACTGTGTCTATGAGTTTTTGTTTTTATATTTGTTTGTCTTGTTCCTTTGTTGTTTTCAGTTTTATATACCACATATCAGTGAAATCATAGGGTTCTCAACATTTTCTGTTTGACTTTTTTCACTTAGCATAATAATCTCAAGATCTATCCATGTTGTCGCATAATCGACTCCAAATTACGAGGGAAGATGAGAAACTACCCAGGAAGAGGGCTTGCATGTATACTACCAGCAATCTAAAATTGAAAAAGAAATATAGACTTGAAATGATACTCTCCTAAAGAGGACTCTTAAAAAAAGTATGAATGAATTGCCCATTTTAATGGTTATATATGGACTATTTTACTCATCTTTTTCTATTTTTCTTTTGAAAAAAGTGGGGGGAAATGTAAGATCTAGAGTTAATGTAAAAATAAATCAGAGCCTTTTTATGACAACTTGGTAAGTCATTTTCAGAGGCAGAAAGAAAAATATGAGCCTTTGTTCTTAGTTTATAACTACATTTAATTGAGTGTTTTCTAATTCCATTCTAGTGTTTTCTGAAATGTAGTTAAGCTTTTCTTAAAGAGAAAACTCTGTTATCAAGTAAGTGTGATCACATTGCATGTTCTATTTAGAGAAACATAATGTACATTCTCCTATTCAAGAAATTTTAAATGGCTCCTTTGGTAAAGAATCACAATTAATTTTGTTTAACCAAACAAACAGTTTTTCTTTTTGGGTTTAGTTCATCTGTTAACATTTCCCAGGGCACAGTTTTCAAATGACATTCTGTTGTGTGCAGTAAAGTATGTTTGTGTAAGTGGTAAAATAAGAATTATCAGCAGACCCATTTCCATTGACTAATGGTCCTCAGGTGAGAGGTATAGAGTAATGGACCAGCTGCTGCAGTGAGTGATTAGATGTGGAAATAGAATCAATATGTTCTTGGTTCCCGTCACCCTTCCATCACTTAGTATGACTCAGTTTGTTTAAAAATCATTTTACCGCTGTATTTTCTGAACTGTCACAGGGAAGTGGTACAGCCCACACTTAATGCGCAAGTAGGAATTTTGCACTAGGGAGGTGCTATCTTGTTTATCTTGGCATTGCAAAGTAATTGATTGTCTGAATTTGCACATTTATGGCACCTTTCGCTAAGGACCCAGGTGGTTATCCTCAGTATGAATGTGAACTTGAGCTCATACAAAACTGCCTGCCTGCTTCTCATTTGTTCAAAAAGAACTGATCGTGATGTTCTTTTGAAAAAATCTTTTTTCATTTGTAAGAAGTTTCATTTGAGTCAGCTATTATGTTCAAGGTGGTAGTTTCCTGGAAAAAATATTAGAACTCAAATATTCATTAATGCAGCAGGCGGCATGTGTCTTCGAATGTATTCTTATTTTTTGAATGTCATTTTGACATAGCTTTTAAGGAGTAAATCTGAAGTTATTTTTAATGTGGATGCCCACATCCTAGATATGAATATGGGTAAGCTGGTTTGATCATTAAGTCAATCCTATTTCAAGATAAGAAATCCAAAGGTCTGATTAAAATGTCCTAAATGAAACTAAATGTTACACCTGCCTCTAAGCCATCAGAAACAAAACAAAGCTTTAGAAAGGTCAAGATAGGGGTCATTTTGTACAAATCATTTTACGTGTAAACCCTCTGCCCTGAAGGATTCTGTAATGGACTGAATGTTTGTGTCACCCTAAAATTCCTGTATTGAAATCCTAAGCCCCAGTGTGATGGAATTACTAGGAGGTGGAGCTTTTGGGAGGAAGTTAGGTCATAAGGACAGAGTCCTCAGGAATGGGATTAGTGCCCTTACAGACCCCAGAGATCTCTCTTGTCCCTTCTGCCATATGAGGACCCAGCTAGAAGACAGTAGCCATCTGTGACCCAGAAAATGGTCCCTCACCAGACATGGGATCTGCTGGACTTCCCAGCCTTCAGAACTGTGAGAAATAGATTTGTTGTTTATAAGCTTCCCAGTCTGTGATATTCTGTTATAGCAGCCCAAACAGACTAAGATCTATTCTGAGTACTATTTGAGTATAAATAGGAAAAAGATCAGGGTGTTTTTTACATTTGCCATAGTGATATCATAACAGATACCATCCTTTTTTCACACCCAGGACATGTACATAATTATGATTATATTCATAATTGAGGGAAACCAACATGACTGTTATTTTATACCCTGTACATGTGTTTATGTATTAAAGAGACCTGCCAAAGGTGAAGTCGGAATCAAGCGTTTACAATTTAAGAACACTAGAAAAAGAGACTTTTTTTTTCTTTTGTTTCCAAGAGAAAAGATGCAGAAAAATCTCACCTGACTGGTCACTGTAGGAAAGTTTTATCAATTGCCTGGGTAAATCTATTTTAGGGTTATCATATCAATCAAAGTTTCATGGTTAAGAAAAAGAACAAACAGTGAAAAGCTTGCTATTTTGGTGCAGAGAAGAAGGAAATTTACACGAGTTTTTTCTATTCTAAAAAGTGATTTACAGTTTGATAATAGCATATGGGTCCCATTTCCCAACTTTGGCACATTTCGGATAAACTTCCACGCAGTACCTATTGCAGAGCTCCTTACATTAACTAATGCTATGTTGACAACTATTGTACAAAATAGCTGAGTGGAGCTGCTTAGCGTACTGTGAATCAGCCATGAGGTGGAGCAACATCTTAAATTATCGGGAGTCTATAATAGGGAACACGCAATAGACAGAAAACAGAGTTTCTTGATTTGGAATTCACTTGTATGCCTAATTTCTTATATCTTTATTTCTTTTGTTTGATAGCTTAGTAATAATAATTTATTTGTGTGCTAGGCCTTAAAGAAGAGAGGTTCCTTTGTCTTGAGGAGCTGCCAGTCTTGTGAGGAGCAGAGAATGTACAGTTAACTGTACCATGTGAAAAGGACGATGAGTGCGGAAATCACAAGGCACCTAGGGATTATGCTCAGAAATCAACACATAATTCAGACTGGGGAGATCAAAGGCTTTCCAGAGGAGGTTAGGGTAACTTCAAGCATGTTGAAAGGGATGGTAGAGGAAGGAATGTGAGGTGGGAAAAAAGCAAATTGAGAGAGAGAGAGACAATAGTTAGGAGGCTGCTGTAATCATCTAGGAGGGAAATGAGTAGGGACTGAACAGGAGAAGGGAATGGAAAGGTGAGGTCCCATGCAAATGTCCTGTGTGACCAGGGCATGGAGTGCGGAAATTGATGAGCAAGCTGGAGAGGAGCAACGTGACTCTGAGGTTGCCATGTAGAACATGAGTCTAAAATTTTTGTCTTTATGGCTCCCCAAAATGGCTCCAAGAATGTTGAGGTCAGTCATGGCTGCAAATTCCTTATAGAGTCCTAATTAGAATGAATTAAAATAATTACTCTGTAAACTGATCCAATGTTGTGTCTGTTTTTATAGAAGTCCCAGGAAAATGGATTATACACAGAATACAATGGTAATTAAGCTAAGTAGATGGTGAAACTAAGTTATTTTTTAAATTGTCTTCAGCTCATTATAAGAAGTCGGATGGAAGAATGTCTTTCCTTGCTTTGACGATCAGAAATTGTATTGCAAAAAATATGGTTGATGAAACGATTTGCATAGCATTGAAATCCTTATAAAACTTTTCTTTTTGTGCTTACCTAGAACTCTAGGCATAAAGAATACCATAACATGTGGCCCTCCACTAAGGAGACTTCAGTTTTCACTAAGATAATAAAGGGTCAAAGTTTGAATTAGCAGCAACAGAGAATATCTAAGATCAGTACATCCCACAAGGGAATTTAGTGGTCTATTCTGGGTAGATTTTGATCCATGACTTGGTAAAATTCTTTCTCTTAAACCATTCATCAAAGCAGCAGGGTGAAAGAGAGATCACTGAATTTATTTTTAAGCAAAAGAGAAAGCCTCCCATATCCTTCATCTTATTTGAGTTTGTGTTTCCCTCCAAAATAGACATTAGTATCATATTATACACAGAAAATTATAGAACACTATAGTCAGAATTTAACAGAAGTATATGAGTTATATGGAAATCTAACTGAAGGATTTTAAGAAAAAGTCTTAAGAGGTATGCCATAAAGTGAAGTTTACAAAGATAACATGGCAAAGGAGAAAATTTAACTATCTCTTTAAATGTGCAATTATATTATGGTGTCTTTCTGTTGGGCAGCTAATTAAAAGTCGACTCCCAGACAATTGTACATGAGACAGGTGGTTTGCCTTTGGTAAGTTGCTTGAGTTGTAAAGCAGGATCATGGATATAATGGGAACATATTGTTCTAAGTGCCACAGCAAGGTTCTACCCACTAAATTGTTACTAATATTGCTTTGAAAAGTGATATATAAGAGTTTGATGTCATTCATTATCCAGCATTGCTAGTTATTGTGTTACATATTCTTTCATCTGCTAAATAATATTTTTCAATCAGAAAGACATTGTCTTTTAGTTTCTTTCTATTGATTTGATGCCATGTATTTTATCCTTAATATTTGTTTATTGATTAACCAAGAAGGAAAATATTTAAACCTGTAGCCTTGAAGATTATAAATCCAATCCTTTTATTTTCCCAAATGGGGAAACTGACATTCAGAAAGACGTCAGACCCAAAATCTTACTGCTGCTAAGAGGACTCTCTGCCACTGGACTACAGGACTCCCAGAATCTAGACCTTTAATTTTTCCACCATTCCTGATTCTCCCCTTTATTTGACACAAGAAACCTGTTTCCTGCAGCTCTGACGCTCAATAGTTTTGAAAGTAGAGTTTTTGCCTTGTTTGGGTTTTGCATTTTTTCTAATGACCTCAAATGACTTCTAATGCTCAGGGCCAGATTGACTTCATGGCTGCTTCTTTCTTATTCAATTCTGAATGCACCTACATTCCATGAAGAGTGGTGTAAATGTCTATGCAACCCTCTTCTCCAACATAGTCCCACAAGTTTCCCTGGCCTCTCTTTTCTCAGTTAGTCTGTAATGTAGTGGTCCGTCATCAATACACTGCAATGTGGTGGTCCCTCATCAAAGGGCTAAAGGGGAGGTCAAAGGTGAGCAATTCCAAAGGAGTCTGTATAAAAGGTAATGTGCAAACATCTTATCTTGGCATACAGGGCTCTTCATAACCTTTTCCTCCTGGGCCCATTCATGTTTACCTTATATCAGACATAAAAGACTCTTTGCTGCTCTCAGAACAAATATTTTCAATATTTCTTTCACATCAATTCATACCCATATTCCAGTAGTCTTCTCCCCACCCCTGCTTTATCTAATATGGTTATAACCATGAAAATCCTTTCTTCTTCCATTTTCCATTCTGAATCTAACAATTTATACATGGTCTCACTTTGTCCATATATTTCCTCGACTCACTCATCCACATTGATCTCTTCTATGTCTGAAATTCTTAAACATTTTTTTCTCAGCACCACCCCCTGAATCTTAGAACACCTTGTATCTGATACTCAACTCTGTTTGCATAATGTTTACATATATGTCTTGTTCTACAACCAGTTTCTAAAGTCTTAGAAAACAGGCTGGTGCTTACATGTCATTAGGTTTCTCTTTAGATAGGCCTGTGGTATTAGAAGTATTCCCATGGTTCTACCCGTTTTGAGCACATGGCAAGATTGCACTTCCTCAGTCTCTTTAAAGGCAGGCACAGCTTTATGACTTGGTTTGGACCATAAAATGTGAGAGAAGTGCTATGTGTCATTTATAGGCATATGCTTTAAGAGCCAGTTTGTGGTTCACCTCATTCCTAAACCTTGTCATGATACCGTGGAAGCAGATATGAAGACAGAACCCCATAAGCTTGGATCCTTGAATGACCACAGTGGTGGAGCTTACTATTGAACTGAGATGGATGTGTACTCTGAGTGAAAAATGAACAGTTCCCTTGATATGCTCAGATTTGGGCACCCTTTGTTTCTGCACCATAACCTGTGTTGTCCTATCTGATTAGGCATCCTAGTTAAGTGCCATATCTGTAGTAGATATCCAGTAAATATTTGTGGAGTGAAAAGTTAAAAGAGTTAACTAGACACTATAACTTATAATTCATTTTGGAAAAGATCGAGTGATAACTAGTAAGCATAATCAGGGATATCAGTAACAAAGTAAAAACAGCAAAAAGATGATTTTGTGCTGACATACAAAATAAAACTTAACGATTTCCCTTAACTTTGGTTGACCTTAGAACTACTGAGAGTCTGGAGCGGTATGAGATTGCAAATAATTGATGTCTCAATTCCTGGAATAGTCATTTCTAAGGCCAGTTAGGAAATGGAGAGGAGATAAGAAAGGAGTAGCTGGAACGATGAATGTTTTATAGAGTTGGCAAATTGTGTGAGTGAACAAATTGAATAATGATTAAATATACATATATATATATATAAATAAATATATATATGTATATATATACACACATATATATGTCTTATTTTGAGCCAATCTGAGATGGGCTTATACATTATATTTCTATGTATTGCATCTGTTTAATACAGATACATGTTACATACACAAACATGATGAAAAGCAAAGGAGGAAGGCTGGCATGTATTTTATGAAAATAGCTACTTTCAGAAAGATGACTTGACAAAAAGAACTAATGATCTGGGTATTTAATAACTCATATCATCTTCATGGCAAATTTTGTCCTACTTGTAGTCATCTTAATTTTGCATGTAATTTTAAATGAACTGTGTGTGCTTTTGTAAGAGTAAATCATGGTGAAGTCCTTAAACATACGTAAAACACTTCAATATCCTTTCAGTTCTTTGCAGTTTCATTATATAATTCGTACAATATTATTCCACGTACTCATTGCCAGCTTACTCTGCTCTAAGCAGTATTCCGAATCAGCACTTCTTAAAGCACTTTTTAATGCACTTACTAATTACAAAGAGGTCTTGTTAAAATGCCAATTTATAGCCAGAGGGATGGGGGCTGAGGTTCTGCATTTCTAACAAACTCCAAAGTGATGTCAATGATGCTGGTATGGACCACACTTTGAGGAGCAAGGTTCTAAATAAATTTTTCCATGTCGCCATTGGTCTGCCTTAAGATATTACTTCCCAGCTGAGAGGTCAGAGCTCACTGGAGCCAGTAGCCACTACCTGAGTTCCCTCCGCAGGAGGAGGTCCTCAGAGGCGCACCCAGTGGCATCTCAGATAGCTTGCAGAAGAAGTCACATCCAGCACTCACAGATTTGCCCCAACTGAGCCTGGCCAAGGAAAAAAATCCACTACTTGGACCGTTAGCCAAGAGCTCTTCTCTATTCATCATGAATATGTCACCCAGTGAACTGATGGAGAATATATGTTCCTGATCTCCGCGGAGAAAAAATGTGCAGCTCAACTGTCAGCCTATCAGAGAAGGGGAAGCACAGAAGCCAGGTAAGGACGCCAAAGGAGTAGAGCACCAAGAGGCACCATTGAACATCTATCTTTACATATGGCAGGTACACTCCTTTGCAGCCAGTATGCCCGTGAGACAGCAGCCTGGTTAGTTGAAGATGACTGTTCTGAAGATTCACATACGTCTGCAAATTACAGTTTCTTTGTTATTCTGAAGTACTGGATATAAGAGTTTTAATATTGGCATTATAAAAACACAATCTGACCTTATGTATATTAATGAAAATAAGAAAGATCTGCTAGTTACTATATATATATTTCTTCTGTTGCAAATTTTTATCATTTCTTTTTGTGATAAAGTTTCTAGTGGATTCTATCAAGAATTTGAAGATATCATTACAATGTCATTAGACATTTTGCTGTTATTTCAAGCCCAATGCCTAGTACAAGACAGTATGTTCATGAAAGCCAGGTTGTATTTCATATTAAAAAATGTATAAAGATTTTTTTGAAAAATTTTCAGAAGGTTAACATTTAATGCTATTGTATTATTTTTATCCTTTTTGTCTTCTAATAATTGTATAACAAGAATAATATTTTTTCATTAAGCCCCATATAAATGTACCAAATCCCTCCAATTTACCCAAATGTGCCAAACAAATTTTACCATTTCCCTGTGTTCTATGATTTCAAATGGTTGGAAAACCATGTTATTGGGACTATAGCAGTGAATGACGCAAGAGTATTCTTGTGGGAGGAAAAGAAAATAATAGCAAATAAATGTATAACCAAGAAAATTATCACAGCATTGTGCTTCCCACAAAGCTATGTGAATTATAGTGTTGGATTAGACAGTAAAGGGGTGGGTTCTTGCAGTTTGTGATCATGAAAGTCTCTGTTAGGAGGTAACATTCAGATCTTGGGATCTGAAGACCAAGGAGACACCAGCTACACTATAATCAAGAAGATAGAAATACGATGGCAGAGGGAATAGCCAGTGCAAAGGCTCTAAGTCTGGAAGTACTTGATTTGTCACAGGGCAAAAAAAAAAAAAAAAAAAAGAAAAACCAAAAAACCAAAAAACAAGGTTAAATGTGGTCACAACCGTGTAGTCAATAGGGAAGCAAAGAAGATGAGCTTGAAAAGATCAGCAGGGGTCGGGCTATGTGGGTCCTCAGTAAGGAATTCATTCTGAGCATGATGGGAAACTGGAGGCCTTTCCCTGGGAGTGCAGCAGCACGGAGCAGGTGTTAGTTAAATGCATGGCCTCTGGAGCCAGCCTGCCTGCCTAGGCGCAGATCCCGACTCTGCCATTTTATGGCTATGTGAGATGGGCAAGTTATTTCACTCGTTGTGTCTCAGTGTCTTCATTGTAAAATGTAGATGGCAATCGCATCAACCTCATAGGATTGTTAAGAGATTTGAATGAGCTCGTATTCATAGAGTACTTAGAACAGAGCTTGTCATGTAGTGGATCTATATGTATTTAATCAGGAAAACATAAAGTTCGAGTTTTGTTTTTAAAAGATTATTCTGGTTCCACAGTGAACAATGGTTTGTAGAAATAGGAGAAAACCAGGGAGACTGAGATTTCACAATTGCTTGTTACCACAACTACCATTAATTATCCTACTTAAGGTTACCTATAATTTCAGCAGAAATAGGATTCACTCAATAAAAATCTTTCTAATTGAGTTTTTAAAATATCAGAATATAGGTACTTATTGGTGACATTTATTTTTCAGTGCAGCTTTTCTAAATTATCTTTTCTAAAGCATTTTTAAAAATTACTACAGACAAGTATATTAAGTTTTGTGTCAGATGTTTTGCTTTGGTAAGTGTTGAGTGTTATGGTTACAGGAAAAAGTATGTGATGGTGTGGATCAGAGTCTATTGTGAGCATTTAACTTTTTAAAATGTCTGAAGAGGAAAATTAAGTAGGTGGATGACAAGCAATGCAAAATAATTGATACAAAGTTAGATAGCACTGGGGAATGGTGGGGGAAAAACAAACAACAGCTTTGATCAGAAAGTAAGACATTTAGATTTTTTTAACTTATTTTTAAAAAATGTTTTTCTTCCAAGTAAACATATATGTTAAAATATGCTCACAGAATATATTGCTCATTTCTTATTGATAGAACACTCCATGTATTGCATGCATCACTCCATAATTATCCTTGTCCCTGGAACCTTCTTTGTATAATACCATTTGAAAATAGCAGTTGGGAATTTAGCAAAATATTAGGACAGTTTTAACAATGTATTATATAAAATTTACTATATATTGTTAGATTATATGGAGGTCTGACAATTAAGTTTGCAAACTCATCCTAGAAAAAGTGCTACATACCTCATTGCTGAATATCACTATGGTCACCTTCCAAGTACTCCTCTTGGGAAGCTGTGCACTGACCCCAGTGCCTAGTCCACCGTTCAAAACAAATTTGGAACTCTTTTCTGGAATGGCCATCAGAACTGTCATCATATTACCCTTGATGTTGTGAATGTCATCAAAATGTCTTCATTTCAATATTTCCTTTATCTTCAGGTAAAGAAAGAAGTAATTGGGGGCAGATCAAGTGAGTAGGGAGGGTGTTCCAATGCAATTATTTGTTTACTGGCTAAAAACCCTCTCACAGACGGTGCCAGGTGAGCTGGTGCATTGTTGTGATGCAAGAGCCACAAATTGTTGGAGAAAAATTCAGGTCATTTAACTTTTTCACGCATGCAGCCTTTTTAGCACTTCCAAATAGTAAACTTTATTAACAGTCCAAATTCATAATGAATAATTCATAATGAATAATCCCTCTGATATCATTGTTGCAACAAGTTCACGAACTTAACTGTCACACCTCATGTATATGTGTGTAGTTGTATATTATCTAGCAACAACTTCTTAAAATTCAATTAAGAAATGTTAATATTTCTCTAATAAATTATCATACCTAAGGCAATTATTTCTTTATAGAATTCATTTGGATGGAACTCTTCTTTTCCCATTCTGACAACATACAAATTTTATTTTATCTAAAATAAGATAGCTCAGGCTTAACAAAAGTCAGAGTATTAAGTGCATAATATCATAACTTTCAAAAATGACGGTTGTTAAAATTTTAACCATTCCTGGGGTATTCATTGTTTCTATGGCAATAAATATAGACAACATGCATTGGGAAGTTGCCCTTCAGTGATCAAAATGTGTTGTTCCACTCTAAAACTTACTATATATTTTCCTTTATGGATTTCAGAAGTAATTTCTTTTAAAAATGTTTTATTTAAGTTGGACAACTCTTTGTTTGGAAAGCTCTGCAATATTCTTTACCAAAAAAATCAGAAAGAGTGCTGCAGTGTACAATAACTAAGAAACATATAAAAGGAAATATTTAGGAATGTGTGTTATCTGGCTGGTGGGAAATATAAAATATATAAATTACATTGAATAAATAAGACAAAATAATTTGGTCTCCAGTTTGATTTGGAAAACAAATTATATCTTACAATCACTCAAGAAAATTCTCAGCACATGGTACACAGTCAAATTTTCTTAAAATGCTACTTTTTCATTTCTGTCAAATCCATACACATAAAGCAACTTCTCTTAAAATCTTTCCTCCCACCACTACCTTATAAAATGCGGAATAATCCCTTGCTCACCAAATTCAGCTGTCTCAAGCTCTGGTCTCTCATTTTAGTGCCATGTCCTGATATCCATTTACCCACTCCCCTCCCCTCACGCACTTGGTTGTCTTTTTTGACAGACCTAACTACTTCATTGGTTCTTATCTTTATCCATTGCCCTGCTCTGCAGGACAAAGACAAAACAATTGAGGAAGATACAGTCTACAAAGTCTGATGAGTTTAATCACAAATGCAAAGATGAATTTTGGGCAAATGTCTCACTTGTATTTTATAATATATAAACTTTTAATATAATACATAGGAAATCCTCTTGAAAAAAAGAAAAGAGTTTTTGATTATGTACCTGAATCTCTCATCCCCTAAACTAGATGATAATGGCAAAAATATATTTGCAAAATATACTGCAAATATTAAACTGTGCTTATCCATGATGGTCATTATCTTAAATTTTTATACAGGCTTCCTTGACCCAACCCCATGTTTGAGATTTTCGGGAACCAAACTCATATAGTCTCACTGAAGGCCTGTAATTGAACACAAATAAACAAACTCTAATTCTATTTTGTATTGCAATTGGTTCTTCTCTGTATAAATATATCTTTACAATATCTTTAATTGTGATAACTTTTAAAACAATGTGAATTGGATAATTTATGTTCTTTTCTAAAATATAATACAGCCCTCACACTTTCGAGGGTTTCACCATCATTGTTAAACATAAAAAAAAAAAAAAAAAAAAGATTTTTTTTTTTTTGCATGGACTTTCATTTTGGATGCAAATGAAATATGGTAAATGTTTAATCATCACTTAGCATTACTTTTTTTTGGATACAATAAGTTATTTTTGAAGAGGGAAAACATCTTACTTAGTCATGGCTGTTTACAAAGTCATTTAAAAGGAGTAGGGGTAAATTATATACTTCCAGAGAACTAAGTTTAGACTTTTGTTAGATTTAAATATTTGGTCTTTGTTAGAGACTCTGATTGTATTTAGATAAGAATGTAGGAAAAGAATGGTAAAAGGAACATTTGACAAGAATTCAGGAACCCTGTGTTCTATTCTTCGCTATTATAATGAAATGTTCTCTCTCTAAGAGTTTCAGAATGGTGCTTGGGCTCAGTTTTCCATCTGTAAATTGAGAAACTAGGCTGATTGATCTTCACATTTCTTCCCACCCCTAACAGTCTATGTATCAAAAGCAGAATACTTTGCGCTTTTTGGTTAGTGCTTTCATGTGATGTGAAAATTGGTAGTGGCCTTTTAATAACCTATGGACAGTTGAATGTGTTTGGATTCAATCGGAACATGCAGTTATGACTTAATCTAATTGCTAACTGTAGATATATTCACTGAAAGAGAATTTGCTCAGTTAGTGACATAATTCATTTAACTAAATATTATGCCAGGTGAAACTATGTATCATCAATAGCACAACCCTCTAAAAATCAGGATAAAAGAGCCATCTTCTTGAATGCCCCCTCCTCTTTCTCTAACTCTCACTCCCACCTTTTCTCGCTAATTTTAAATCGCGTTTACCATTTAACTTAGAGCGGAAATTTTGAATTTTCTCCATATTGTTCCAACTTTTATCGTACTCCCTAACATTTTCCTATAAAATACTATTTTCTATAATTTAGTAGATTATATAACTTTTAATATTTATAATGTATATATAACATAAAGCTTTATTTCCTTTTTCCTACCTTCCTGAAAAATATCATTGTGATTCTCATCCCTTTGGTGAAATTCTTAATAATTTTGTGACTCTTATATACTCAATCTATAATTAACCCTGACTCTGATTAAAAGTATCTATAAAAATGTTTCTTAGACTTATCAAGCTCCACTTAAAACCTCTGGCACGTGTTTTAATGACTTCAAAATTCCTACACTTATCATCTTTTGGCTTAAGAAACTGTTACCTTTACATCTATATGTCATTTCTTTCTTAGTTTTCACTTGTATTATATGAATATATGTATATTTTAACCTTTCCAATGAGCCTTGGTATTCTTTGAAAGCAGGTGAATATCTTATTATTTTTATATCTAATTCCGAAAACTTTCTTTGCCCTAAGATCTCCAGATACAGCTGGAATGAATGGAGTAGGGCGAAGAAGGATGGTGGAGGAAAAGATGAGTGTCTGGAGAGTTGAAGTGGAGGCCTGAACCTAAAGTATTACGTGGCTTTGTCTCCTGAGTATGAACTTCTCCCTTTGGTCTTAGCTTCTTGAGTATGAAAAGCTTTGGCAGGAAATGAAGGATTCTAAACCAGGAATCACATGCTCACGTCTGTACTTTACGAGGGAGGTGAAAATGAGGAAGCAGGTAGGTAAGTCAGTAAAGAACCAATAATGATTAATGTGAAAATTGCCAAGAGCCAGAATTATGACTGTGACAAAGGGCCGTGGAAAGAGATGATGGAATTGAAAGCTAATAAGGAGATCAAAACAAATGCTGTTTTGCAAACTGCAGATTACTATCCAGAAGTGAGTTGTGAAATCAGTTTAGTGGGCCTCATCTAATACTGTTTATTTGTATTGCTCATTTTGGGATCTTCTGTATTTATTTAAATATTAATGAAATTATATTTGATATTTACCTAATGCTTTTACTTTATCATACATAATAAGGACACACAGTTTTTAAATGAAACTTTGTTTTATTTATATTTGTGGGGTGTGTGTGTGTACTAGGTCGTGACAGAAAATGTATTTCATAGACAGAACATTGTCAAGGCTAAGTTAAGAGCATGGGGTGGGGGAAACTGTTGCCTTTATATCTATGTATCATTTCTTACATTTGAGTATCATTTACATCTATATAACAGTCAGGATTTAAGCCCAGGAAACTTGGTTCCTGGGCTTAAATCCTGACTTCTGTGTATATTAGCTGTGAGACGTTGAAAAAATGATTTAGCTTTGTCTTGCCTCAAATTCCTTATCTACAAAATAAGGAGAATAATGTCTATTTCATAGAGCTTTATAAACATTCAATGTGTTAATATTTATAAGGTTTTTAGAGCAATGCCTTGCATATAAATGGTACGTAAATGCTAACTGTAATGTTTACTATAGGCAACAATAAAAAGAAACAAAACAAAAAAAAATCCCTGCTGATCTGGAGAACTTGGTGATGGACTAGAAGTGAGAGGCTAATGAGGAAACTACATATACGCTTAGCTTCAGCAGAGTTCTTAGCCAGATATCTCAGTTTGTGGTTGAAGTCACAGAAGGAGAGGAGATCTCTCAGGGTAAGTGCAGAACCTGCAAAGTGCTGTTTTTTTTCTGAAGAAGACTGAGAAAGGAGAGGTCAGAGATGAAGGAAAAAAAGGTGATAGAATTGAATGCAAGGCAGAAAATAGGAAGAACTGGAAGTGGTTAGAAATCTAAGTAAAAGGAGTGGCCTATAGCATCAGATGTCTCTGAGAATTTAAGAAACATGGATGGGAATGATCATCTATTGTCTTTTACCAAACAATGGTTGTTAATAAAAACCATTCTGTAGAGGGCTTAGGCAGCTAACTAATCCGACTGCTAAACATATGGAAAAAAATAAATTGGTCAAATTGATTTTACTGTCTTTTAGATTTGTTCATGAAAGTCATGGTTTGTGCTTAATCTTCTAAACTGCATATAAAGCTGAGGAAATAGGAACCACAGGAAGGTGCTATAGGTAAAAAGTGACCCAAATATCAGCAATTTCATATGGTTTAACCTATTTAATGATGACAGCATGTGGTTAAGGTATTAAACAATAACAACTCTAATTTACTTTATGGGAACTCCAAAGAGCGTAGCACTAGTGCTGGGTGTTTGTAAGTGCATCCAAGATTTGGAGGGAAGGAGAGTTTGAAAAAGACCACTCTTCCTCCTCACCATTCCATCCATGTGGGACAGCAGGGAGACCTAGACCCAGGGGCTGTGGGAGGGCGGGGGGAGCTAGGATCACTTCCTAATGGACATGACCAGGAACCCCAAGGTTTCTAAGAACCCTAAGAACTCTAGGTTCTTCCTCAGAACCCTAAGTTTGGACAGGGAAGTATGTGCATTCCTGTTTCAGGGCTGGTAGTAGGATAAGTAGGTAAGCAGAGTGAGTATGCATGGGAAAGGTAGAAAGTAAGGGAAATGATTAACATGTGATTTTATTTCTCTAAGACACATTTTTTCCACTTTCTCATTCTCTTCCTTTGGGGTTCTCTTGGAAGACACCCACTCCACGGGTCAAAGAAAAGGGAGGGTCTCTCCTTCATTTTTAGAAGGATTCTGTTTCATAACCTGGATCAGGTCCACTATCCATTACCCATTCCTCATTTTTCTCCAATATTATACAATTTTGCACGGATGAATTTTTCAGTAAGATTACGTCTATAAAAATAAAACTTTTTCACAAGAAATACACCTATGAATTTGTCCTGCAAGTTTTTTGAAGCTAAAAAAAACAAACAAAAACATTTTAAATGTTATAAAATCAGTCTGCTGTTGAAAGGCAAGAGCATAAGAAAGCTATAAAAAGCCATCTAAATTTTTCTAGAAGCAATGGAATTCTGAATAGTTACATTTTTAATAATATCAGAAATGTAGATTAAATTGTACTTTAGGTATGTGTAGAATTTATGGGTAATAGGAAGAAATGGTTTTAGCAAAATGTAATTTGAGTTTTTAAACATGATAGATGAAACAAGGTACAAAGGAATCTAACTACCTTATTTGAATATGTAAGTTCTATGTTAAGGCTGCACTGTATTTATATCAGAACAATTATATTGGTGTCAATTTAGTCTCCAGCTAAATGTTAACTTCTGATGTGATGGGAGCAAACAAGTAAGCACAGCTTTCTTTCTTCTCACTTGACTGAGGCTGGGTTGTACCTAATGGTGGTGGTGGTGTGCATGCCCGTGGGTGGGAATGGAAAGGGACTAGTCATTAAGGATTTAGACCCTCAGCTGTGTACATCTCGCCCTCTGCTGGTCACTACACACACGAGTCAAGAAGTTTCCATGGAAAAGGAGTTGACAAAAAATTATCCTTGCTGAACTAAAATAAGCATTCAGTCCTAGACTTATTTTTGTCAGTCTAAATTGTAATATTAAAATGATCAAGGTTCTTTCATTTGTGATACCTAAGTCAGTTTTCCATGTGACTTTGGCTATGGCTAACATGTAAATAAAGATTTATAGCTTAGTTTTAAAAGTTTGTTATGTGGAAATTCAACTTTCTAAACAATATATAAGAATTATTATTTTGAATAGCAAAAATATGTAATGAATTTCCTTTAAATACCTACTTTTCATAAGGACATTTAAAAGTTGTTAAATTGTTATTCCTATATTAAATACTTATAATAATTTAACTGGAACTCACCATTTGGAAATAACCTCTATTGGGGAAAAACTCTAGTTCTACACATACGTTACCATAACTCTAACACGAAGACAAAGTAAAGGCCCGGGAAACCAAATTGAGGAGCTGAGATGCGTTAAGCAGGGCCATAGCATGGAGAAGAGCTTGAGAGTTTCTTGCCTCAGTCATAACTGGTTTGTGCATTGGACCATTACAGAGATTGTAGGTGACTAACAAGTAGGCCAAACTGTGGGGTTCAGGTGAGAGAACCAATGCACCTGATACCTATACCTGTAATCCATTCTTTCTGAATCTGATTTCCTGGGGCTAGGCTTCCAAACTCCAGTTTCTTACATGGGGCATTTGATAAGAATGCTCTACCTTTACTTATTACAGGTACAAATAATATGTAACTCAGATACTTTTCATTAAAGACCACAAAGAAGGAGAATCCATATTGGCCTTGTCCTTCTTGAGAAAAATGCTAACTTTTATTTTCTTTAGAATAATCATGGAAGTTAACATATATTATAAAGCATATATTGAAGGTGGGAAAGGAGAGAGCAAGGGTTAGTCACAGTGGCCTACAAATGACAGATCTTATTGGATACTGTCCCTCTCTCCAGTATGCATATATAACCATTATTTCAACTGTTTTAGGCACACAGTGGAGGGTGAAAAAGCCAGTGCAATATCAAGTAGAATCATCAGAGACAAATAGCACATTAGACTTCATTCTGGTCACAAGTCCTTGGATTTGGCTGCGATTGCCATGAATGAATGAGATTCATGTGGTAGAAAGACAGTCAGGTCAAGGAGATGCCGTAACACCAGTTGGGAGCATTGTGGTAGGCGAGGCAGTGACTCAGTCAGTTAACATTTTCCTTTGCCTATAGAGTAAAATCAAAATCAGATAGTTTTGTCTTGTTTTGTTTTGTTTTGTTTTTTTAAAGGAAGGAATGAACAAGAAGTCATGATTTCCATCCTTCTAAAACCTGAGGTAGGACAGGGATATATTCACACACTATGTAGTATAAATGTGTGTGTAAATATATAAAGAGTGTGGTGATACAAACCTACACAGATATAAACAGAAACATATAAACTCATGAGCAATGTGTTCTTCACAACATCTTTGGGCATCATTTCCTTTTCTATAAAAAGAAAAGGCTTAAACTCATTAAATACAATGTCTCTGACAGGCCTAAAGTTCTGTCTGTGTACTTAGCCAATTTTACTCGTCCATAAAAATGTTTGGAAGGAAGACTGGGTAATTTTGGAATTGGCAGAATGGTGAAAATCTGCCAAATCTCCCTGAAAGAAGTCTTATGAAGGAAGTGGATCTTGTTTATGTAGATTCTTATCTAAATTTGGCACTTAATACGTGAGTTATCAGAATCCAGATAACTGATAGAAATGTTTTCTTGGAATTTATTTATGTATTTACTTTTCTGAGTTGGCAAAGCCTTACATAGAGTTTTGCAAGAGAGAAAAAGCTGGGTTTGAGGGGATTGGGGTGGGTACGACTAGTAAGGGAAATCACATACTTTAGAATTTTAGAGTAGAAAGACCACTTGAGATTAATGAATTCAGTTTTCTGCCCAGTCACAAATCCAGTCCTGAAGAGTGTTGAAAAGTTTAAGGGACAATACACATACAAGGTAGAATAATGTCATAGATGTTAAGTACTTGAAAATGAATAAGAGTTAACCAGATAAACATACATGAAAAAGAAACTCTAGAAAGATGAAACACCACGACCAAAGGCAAAAGAATATAAAAAAGCATAGGGGCGATGGCATTTCCAAATCAAGAACATTAATTGTGAGACAGGGAACAGTGACAAATGAGACTGAAAAGATGGTAATTATGTCATAGTCTATGCTAAGTTAAATATCTTGGGATTTATTCTGTTGCCAGTGAGGATTTAAAGCAAACTATTGCAGTAATATTTGCATTTTAAATAGAGCAGCTAAGGTGTGGCATGGATGGCATATCTGAAAGTGGAAGGACTAGAAGCAGGATCTTTCAATAACCAAGTAGTGATTATGGAGTTGGGATCTAGGTCAGAGTAGAAGGTTAGAGGGGAAGGAGAAAATAAAGACTAGAAATTTTTGGAAAATCAAATCAACAGGACTCATTTAATTGTTTGCTTTTGAAAAATGGTAGAGAAAATGCACAGATTTTTGGCTTGGGTAACCATTAACATAGGGGAAACAAGAGGGTGATAGATGAAGGGGACCATGTTGAGTAAGCACATGGACTTGGACATGTTGAATTTGGGTTGCATGTGATTTATCTCTGTAAGTGCCTAAATGATGCCGTGTTTAAGGGGTGGGGGGACAGAAACAGGAAAAATTGATAATTACCATCAAAAACCGAATAGTACTTAAACATAGGATTTGAAGTATTGGATAAGATTGAGTTTAAATTCAATAGAATTAAAAGAATTTTATTTATTTATTTACTTTTGTCACTATACAGTAGATAAGCTCATGCAAAGACCAGGGAAATTATAGGCCAAACAAACAACTTTTATTTTTCAGGACATCTGAATTTTATGAGCAATTTGATTGCTCCCGCTACTTAGTAAAAGCATTTAACACATCATAAATATTCAAGTAATGGTGACTATGATTTTTATTGTTAGTTATAATTTAACATCAACTAGGGATTGAAAGGAAAAAATGAGGTGTAACAATTCTTGTTTCTTCCAAAATCAGAGCCTATAAAACCCCACGTATGAATTGTGCAATTAACTAATGTTCTAATAATTAGGTGTCTGGTAGAATGCTACTTCTGTTAATGAATAAAAGAATTAAGAAGGGAGAATGTTTCTGAAACAGGTGAACTTGGTTGGTTTTGAAAGCATTTACAAGGAAACAAATGGAGTGGAATGGAAAGACAGGTGGGAACAGATTGGGAAACGGACTCAGGTGAAACCAAGGAGCATGGACTTGATCTCGTAGGCAGTGACTGTTTAAACATGAAGAGGCTTGAACAGATCTGAGTTTTTCTGAATTTGATTATGGCAGCTGTGTGAAGAAAAATTGAAGCATGGAGAAGTTATAGTCACAGAGGAGCAGTTAAGGACTAAGGTCATGGAAATGGAGTGCGAGAATGATGGAGGCAAAAGCTATTAACAAATATTGTGTGACTCAATGTGGGGATTGTGGAGGATGAATTTATATACAATACCCTGAAGTTTCTACCTTGAGATAAAATAGCCTCTTTGTGGTATACATTTATTTCACTTTCTTCAAACTCTGCAGTGAATCATTTAATCTATTTTTTTCTGTGAGAGGAATGAATGATTGACACTTTTAATCTTTGTGTTTCTTATTAGTAGGTGTGGGGACAGAGCCCCAGAGAGCAGTTTCCAGGCTCTCGGCCTCATGTGGAGGGGTGCTGGCTCAGGTGGTAAATGGCCATCGGCTGTGGCTGGCTGGCCGTCGGCTGTGGCCATTGAGCCATTGGCCACTAATATAACTGCTGCGGCTACGGAGGGAAGTTGAGGAGAGAGGAGGAGAGAGGAGGAGATTGAAGGAGAGTGGAGGAGAGTGGAGGAGAGTCGGTCGGTTGGCAGCAAAGCAGACAGCAGGTCGCACGTTGTGTAAACCCAGCGAGACCATAGTGGTATGACTTCCCTACCTATGGCTCCGTGGGTGTTCCTTTTTGGCCTAGCCATGTCCTGCGTTCTTGTGTGGGGAGCGGGACCAGAGACCCCGCCTGACACCCCGCCTGACACCCCGCACGACACTTGGCATAGTCGGCAGGATCCCCTGCACAACACATGGTGCAGCGAGCAGGGTGTGGTGCCGGCCGAAACTCACCGAAGGATGGTGGAGCAGTTTATGCGTACAAAAGTTCAGCTTCGGGAGGCCCGTGAGGAGCAACGCCGGGAGCGGGAGGCACGGTCTGCCTGGGAGACTCGAGCCTCCAGATGGCACACCTCCCTCTTGGCCATGGAAGGCGTTGTCCTCCTTTTGTTGATCTGCTTCTGCTGTAGGCTCCGAGGATTGTGGACATTATACACTGAGGCCTCCACCCACTCAGACACCTGTCACGGTGAGCAAGATTCCGACCAGGTAGGAATGGAGTCTGACTCTGGGCAGGAGGACATGTGACTCCCACACAGTGTGTGGTGTCCGGTGGCCACGGTTCTCAGGAGTTGGACCCCCAAGGAGAGGTGGGAGGACGTGGATGGCTCTCCGGCCAGCGTGGAGAGGGCCCTGCAGGCTCTGGCTGAGCGGTTGCCGGAGGAGGAGAAGGCTACAGCCGGCCGTGTGGGCTGGCTGTTCCTCACGGCCTTGAGTCTCAATACGGAAAATGCGCTTAATGAAATGGCCCAGGTGCTGGACCAGGTGTCCCGGTTGGAAGCGCTGGAAGCTCGGGTCCGCTTGTTGGAAGCAGGGCCCCACAGTGGAGACTCTGAGGCAGAGGCAGAGGAAGCCAGTGGAGACAATGTAGCTCCCAACCCCCAAGCCCGGCCAATCTTGAAGCAAAGAGTAAAACGTGAGCAACCTTTGGGCCCCGGGGGTGTTGCTGCAGGCAACCCAGCTGTGACTGAGTTCACAACCTGCACCCCTTACACTCCCACTGAGTTGCAGGAGCTGGGGAGGCGGTACAGACAGAGCCCTGGAGAGCCAGTCTCGGCTTGGCTATTACGTTTATGGGATGAGGGAGCAGACAACATTCTCTGCTCCCCAGGCGAGATGGAAAAGCTAGCCTTTGTGACACTGCATCCGTCCCTGCGACAAAGGTTACAGAACTGCCATAGGTTGGCCCACGACCAGGGCAACCATTCTCTAATGCAGTGGCTCACTGCTGCGGTACACACAGTATGGGGACAGGCTGGCGAGCTGCCAGACACTGTGAGTCAATGGCAGTCATATACGGAACTTACGCAAATCATCCGTGAAATGGGTATGAGACATGCTATTTTCAACCTTAACATGCAGGGGCCGGATGACGAGCTTTTTACAGCCAGCATGAGAGATCTGGTTTTGGATACTGCACCTGCGAGTGCTTTTGGGTCCTTGGTTGCTATTCTTACACCTTATGTAGGGCGACGGATCCATGAAGTTACAACTGCCATGGCCACCCTAGGGGATGTTGAAAGCCGGAGGCGAAGGAGATTAAGACAGGAGGTTCGCACAGTTGAGACCTGGAAGCCCAAACCAAACGTAAAGGGGCGAGGTCGCGGACCTCAGAGAGTAACACGCGCACAGATGTGGCGTGATCTTGTGGCAGCAGGGGTCGATCGGGAGAAAATAGACGGAAAACCCAATGCACTCCTGCTGGAACTTTGGAAACAGTTGCGTCCGGAATAACAATTTCGGAGAAGCATAAAGGAGACGTCTGGGCAAGCGCGACCCGTGTCCCTCCAGGACTTCATGCAGCCGCTTGAGGACAACTCCTTTCAGCTTGATTAGAGGTGGGGCCAAGGTACCCGGTCAGAGGGGACGAGCAGGGACCGGAGGCCCCATGTGGAACTATCCATACATTGGTCCCCTTCTAATGTGCAGAGGGTTTTGGCCCTAGTTGACACTGGTGCAGACTGCAGTCTTGTTTATGGGAACCCAGAACTGTTCCCTGGACCAGCAATCTGCATTGATGGCTATGGGGGAAAGACTGTGACTGTGAAAGCTGTTTCCGTACCACTGGGTATAGGAAGGCTTCCCCCTCGTACCTACAAGGTTTATGTCTCCCCTGTTCCGGAGTATATTCTAGGGGTGGACGTGCTACATGGCCTCAGCTTACAGACGACGGTAGGAGAGTTCCGTCTCCGGATCCGGGTGGTGAAAGCGGTGACACGCGGGCATGCTCACCACCCTCCTCAAGTGTTGCCACAGCCCCGGCGCGTGGTTACAGTGCGACAGTACCGCCTTCCAGGAGGGCAGGAGGAGATTGGTCGTACAATATTGGAACTGGAGAAGGCACATATTGTGAGGCCAACGCACAGTCCCTTTAACTCCCCAGTATGGCCTGTCAAGAAGCCAGATGGGACCTGGCGAATGACTGTGGACTATAGGGAGTTAAATAAGGTGACACCACCCTTGCACGCTGCAGTGCCTTCAATACATGATTTAATGGATCGTCTGACTGTCCGCCTGGGGACATATCACTATGTAGTGGACTTGGCCAATGCTTTTTTCTCCATTGACATTGCACCCGAGTGTCAAGAGCAGTTTGCTTTTACTTGGGATGGGCGGCAGTGGACTTTTCAAGTCCTTCCGCAAGGATACTTGCACAGCCCCACTATCTGCCACGGGCTCGTGGCCCAGGATTTGGCACAGTGAAATCGCCCATCCTCTGTGGCCTTGTTTCATTATGTCGATGATATTCTGTTAACATCAGATTCTCTTTCTGATTTAGAGCAAGCAGCTCCCTCTCTTCTCCGCCACCTGAAGTCACGCGGCTGGGCGGTGAATGAGGAAAAGGTGCAAAGCCCTGGCTTATCCGTCAAGTTTTTGGGTGTTGTGTGGTCGGGTAAGACAAAGGTTATACCTGAGGCAATCATTGATAAGATACAAGCCTTTCCCCGGCCGACCAAGGTCTCCCAATTGCAGACATATTTGGGTCTACTAGGATATTGGCGGGCATTTGTACCCCATTTAGCACAAATGGCAAGGCCCTTGTACAATATGATAAAAAAGGGGACCTCATGGGATTGGACAGAGGCTGTAGAGCAAGCCTTCGTTGCCACAAAACGGGCAGTGCAGTAGGCACAGGCTCTGCAAGTAGTGGACCCCGGCCGCCCATTTGAACTTGATGTTCACGTAACCCAAGAGGGGTACGGATGGGGCCTCTGGCAACGGCAGGAGCGTCTCCGGTTGCCAGTGGGATTTTGGTCCCAATTATGGAAAGGAGCAGAGGTCCGCTACTTACTAATAGAGAAACAGCTGGCTGCTGTGTACGCAGCCCTAGTGGCCACAGAAGCCATCACAGGAACGGCACGGGTGTTGGTTCGAACAACCTATCCTGTCCAGGGGTGGGTCCGTACGTGGACCCAGGGACCCAAAACAGGGGTGGCACAGACCACCACCTTCGCCAAGTGGGGTGCCTACTTGGAGCAACGTAGCACCCTTAGTTCAAGCCCTTTGAGGACAGAGCTACAACAGGTCCTGGGGCCTGTGGATCTTGTAGCCCAGGCTGAGCCAAGCGCTCTGCCTAGAGGGGAGGACTTGGAGCCCTCGCCCTATAAAGAAGGACAGTCCCCAGTACCTGAGGATGCCTGGTTTACTGATGGTTCTAGCCGAGGGGCTGCAGCTGTTTGGACGGCTATTGGTGTGCAGCCCAAAACACACACCATTTGGTTTGATACTGGGGTGGGCCAGAGTAGCCAGTGGGCTGAGCTACGGGCTGTGTGGATGGTAATCAGCCACGAGCCCGGGCCCCTAGTTATTTGTACTGACAGCTGGGCGGTGTTCCGGGGCCTAACGCTGTGGCTCCCTACGTGGAAACACCAAAACTGGTTGGTAGGACACCGTCTACTGTGGGGTCAAGCCATGTGGCAGGACCTTTGGGACCTAGGGCAGAGAAAAGAGGTGACTCTAATGCATGTCACAGGTCACTCCCCCTTAGTGTCCCCAGGTAATGATGAAGCAGATGCCCTAGCACGGGTCCGATGGTTAGAACGGGCTCCTGCTACTGATGTAGCCCATTGGCTGCATAGGAAATTGCAGCACGCCGGAAGCCGAACCATGTGGCAGGTGAGCAGACGCTGGGGTCTGCCTTTGAAATGGCAGGAGATAGCAGATGCCTGTTATGACTGTGCCGTCTGTGCCCAGGACAGCCCCCAAAGGCGGAGGCTCCCCTGGGAGACACAGCAGATTACGCGAGGGAGGGTGCCCCTCACTCGCTGGCAAGTGGATTACATTGGACCCCTGCCTAAGGCCCGCAATGCGATATACGCATTTACAGCAGTGGACACTGCTACGGGATTGATGTTTGCTTGGCCGTGTCCAGCTGCGGATCAGCGGCATACAGTGGTCGCTCTTACACGGCTGTGCGCCCTCTATGGGCGCCCCCAAGTCATTGAAAGTGACAGGGGTACCCATTTTACGGGGCAAGAAGTGCAGCGCTGGGCTGCCAGGATGTACGTGCAATGGTTGTTTCATGCTCCGTATAACCCACAAGCAGCTGGCATGATTGAACGTTATAACGGCCTTTTGAAGCAAGGTCTCTGGGTGTCAAAACACCCTCCCACAATGCGTGACTGGGCCTCGCGTTTATGGGATGTCCTGAGAGTCCTGAATGAGAGACCACGGAAGGGAGGGCCCGCACCAGTGGAAGCTCTGCTACATCGAACGGCCGCTCCCATTCAATTACAAGTTACCACCAGTGAGACTCTGTTAAAGCCAGGCTACGGCAGGAATGGAAACATTTTGCTGCCAGCACCCACATGCTTGAAAGCAGGGGAACGGCAGCAATGGACTTGGCCCTGGCAGGTCAAAAGCCCCCACTGTAGATGGTTGGGCCTGATAGCCCCATGGGGGGCTGGTTTGACTCATGATTTGCAAGTGACGCCAGGGGTGGTGGCTGAGTGGCCACCACAAGTGACTGTAGTATACGAAGGTCCCGATACTGGGATGATTTTGCGGGGAGACTATGTGCTCTCACTATGGCCTATTATGGGGTCCCCTGTTCTGTTACATGTTGAAACTATGCAAGGGACCCCAAGCACTGCCATAAAGGTTTGGTACCACAAACCGGGAAAGGTGCCAGTGGCAGCAACCCTCCTTTCCCAGGACAAAAAGCTGGCGTGTATCCTCCCAGATGGAAGGGATTTGCCACTGTTGGTTCCTAAGACTACCGTTTCTTTTCGTCCGTAGGTGTCAATAGGCTAATATGGCACAGGGACCCTCGCGGAAGACTCTTGTTGCGTAGATTATGAGGCGAGAACCTGTAGGGGTGGAGTGTGGGGACAGAGCCCCAGAGAGCAGTTTCCAGGCTCTCGGCCTCATGTGGCGGGGTGCTGGCTCAGGTGGTAAATGGCCATCGGCTGTGGCTGGTTGGCCATCGGCTGTGGCCATTGAGCCATTGGCCACTAATATAACTGCTGCGGCTACGGAGGGAAGTTGAGGAGAGAGGAGGAGAGAGGAGGAGACTGAAGGAGAGTGGAGGAGAGTGGAGGAGAGTCGGTCGGTTGGCAGCAAAGCAGACAGCAGGTCGCACGTTGTGTAAACCCAGCGAGACCATAGTGGTATGACTTCCCTACCTATGGCTTCGTGGGTGTTCCTTTTTGGCCTAGCCATGTCCTGCGTTCTTGTGTGGGGAGCGGGACCAGAGACCCCGCCTGACACCCCGCCTGACACCCCGCACGACACTTGGCATAGTTGGCAGGATCCCCTGCTCAACAGTAGGTATGTAAACTGAAATCATATTATTGTTCTCATTGACTGTCACATAGAATATTACTCTTGAACTAAATAGTATTCTCCTCAGCATAAGATATTTGTTGTGTTTTTTTTTAACCATGCTTAATTTCATTAACATGACTGGTGATTCTTTTCTTTGGGTTGTAATGTTTACATTTATTAATAGTTATTTAAAGCAAATATGTTCAGAAGTGGCTCTGAGTTAAAGTTAGCAATATTGGAACAACTAGGAGTTCAAAAAAACCCAAGATCTGTAAGTGGTGATTGTACGACAATGCTGTAAATGTGCTTATGTTCTTTTATTCATTGATTCTTTTAAATTTTATAGTTTAGATTTAGATGCTGTTGACTTAATTAGGCCTACTTGGTAGTGTTTTTCGTTGTTTTAAGCCCAAATGGCTTTGAGAGATATGCCAGGAATGCCCAAAAAAAAAAAAAAGTATGCATATGACTTGTATTCATGTTTTGTTATCAGTAAATATAGAATATTACAATTTTAATACAGTTTTTTCCTTTCTTAAAATGTGTATATATATTTTTGGCATGCTCTGTATATTTCCTATATACATACCCGTTTCACATTATGGATTATAACCCAATAATTTCCTTTACCTTCCAGAATTCCCCAAACAGCCTGACAAGTAGTTTCGCTCCAATTTTCATATAGCCTTTAAACAGAGTCTTATTTTAAATTGGGGTTAAATGTTCTAGTGCAAATTTTTTTTTGTCATGCAAAAGCCACTTCTCAGTGAATTTTCTAGAGCAGTAGTTCTCAAATGTTTTGGCTCCAGACCTTTTTATCCTTTACATTTTTGCAGTTCACATTTTAACGTTTGACTTAATGAAAGATAGCTGGATTTGCATATCTGTTTCTGTATTCAATCTGTTGCAATATGCTGTTTTGTTGAAGGGGAAAAATATCTGGTTTTACACAGACATAAAGTTGAAAAAAGGTGATGTGTTTTAATAGACTTTTCAGGTAAATGCATATTCTTTCATACAACACCAAAACTTGACAATTAGTAGTTTCTTAGAATTTAGTTGCAATGCAGAATCTGAAAACATAGTATGCTTTTCATAATCTGTTACAGTGAAATCCATTGATCCATCTTACACTTTGAGTGGGTCTTTTATCCATGCAAGATTAAGTCACATTGTGAATTGGTCACTTGGAAAATCCCGGTTCCTTGAGTTATGAAGATCTTCCAAATGTGGATATATTTCATGATTCAGTATCATCATGTCATGAAGTCTCTGGAATACTCCACTGTATACTTGAGGGAGACTGAGTTTGAAAAAGGCAAATAATATCTTGACTATGTCTTGACATTTAAGGGTTTGGGGACCCCCTAACGATTTGGGGACCACACTTTGAGAATTAATATTCTAGAAAAATGGGCTTTCTTTTAAAAATAAAATGAAACTGTTGGCAAAAACTTATCTTTGGCTCATTTATGTTCTCTCTTTACATTTACTAATAAAATAAAAATAGGTGTTAAGAGGTTTCAGAAGCCTACTAGAAGATATCTATAAAAGTTGAGTACATATGCCTGTGCTTGCATGCCATTTCTCATGATCAAATACCTCATGACTTATGAGTCACATCACATAAATTATTGTATAGAGCATATAGAATATATTATATATGTGGATTGAGGTTTGCAAAACAAGTTGTTTACTAGTAGGGACAGGACGATGACCACATGTGTGAGATTGATAAAAGTGAAGTGAAAAACAAGTTTCTGTGTGAAACTGAGCATAACAAAATTGAGTGATAAACACCTTTACCAAAACAACTTCCGGTTATCACCTAAGAGGTAAACAAGTCCCAGGAAAAGAGGATAAAGGCAGAACTCCAGAGCAGTGCCATGAGAAGTCTGACTGGGCGCTCCGGCTAAAACCCTCTGCAAGGGGCAAGCCACAACATCGGGACTCTCTGAAGTTCCTCCTTGCAAGACCAGCTCGCCTCAGACCGGGCATGGGCCCAGTCACCTCACCGGGACCAGGGACCTTCACCACCTCAATTGACTCTGGGACTTGGTTCATTATTAAATTCTATTCTGTTCTGTATAACTTTCTGTGCTGACCAGAGCATTGGCCTCTCGAGGGACATTGGCTTCCAAATAAAGCTGTGTTACTCACTCTATCTGAACCTGTGTGCTGGGACTTTGTTTCCCACTCACGTCAGGAATACCACGCAGGGACGTAGGGCCCTGCCGAGGGGTTAATATCCCCTTGACTTTCAGGAAGAGACTGAAATGTAGTGACTGTCCTTACAGGCTCTTGCAACAATTATACAAGCCCTCAGTTCATCATAACAAGCCTAATAGATATTATTATTATTATTATTATTATTATTATTATTCATGTATTCTAACAATAATATATGAGGAATCTACTGTGAAGAAAATATTTTTCTTGAAGAATGTGGGAAATAAAGATAATTCAGTGTGCTTTATGCAGAGAATAAATATGAAACAACTAGGAAAAAATGGATGATTATGACTCCTTTAAATCTGTTAGTGCTTTAATCTATAATTTAGATATAATGGGCATGGAAATAGTTAAATTCCATTTTTTAACTTCCTTGGTTGAATAGGGTGTGATAAGTTTCTATTGTCTAATATCTTATTTAATTCTTAGACAAGCATAGAGTATTTGCTCAGTATCAGTTGGCACATAATGTTAAATAATTTAATTTAATCGTTCCAGGAAACTAGCTGATCATTGTGGTCTTTTATTGATTAGTTTATATGCAAATATTGAATGATTTTTAAAAGCATACACACATGCATAGGAACTGAATTATTCAGTGAGATAGATTTTTGTCCCCTCTGAAGGAAAACAATAAATATGAAGTTTGTATGCCTAGTTTTTGGTTTACTGTTATGAAAACAAGAGACTCATATATTTATTATTAAAGAAGTAAATTTATCACACTGGGGAGAAAAATATTTTCTATAGTTTTTAGATTGGTTCTATTTAAAGTAATTCTTCATTTCTTGTGTAGTCTTTGGAAAGCATTTTATTTCTGGCTGCATAAATCTTGGCAAAAGAAGTTTTGAGAGTCATTTAATCTAGTGGTTTACAGACTTTTGTATTTCATGGACAATAAAATGCAATTTAATACAAGAGAAAAAGAAGTTTGATTTCATTACTAACTCCTTGTTTTGTCAAAAAGGAAATTAAAAAAATAATAAACAAGAATCAAACAAAAACCTATTGCATATCACTATCACTAATCATAATGTAAAGAATTTCTTAATACCAAAAATTAACAAAGACAGTATTGAATATATGAAAAAGTCAATATATTATCTTCATTTCTCTCAGCCCTATGCAAACTTTGTTATGAGAGCTACTGCCATTGTTTACAAATCACTGATCTAATGCTGTGTAGAACTAACCCAAATAATGAAAATATCTTCTATTCTAAAATATTATTAGGGAAAGGTTTCTAGAACACGTAAATCTTTGCTAAATGAAAAAGGGATTCTAATTTTTAATTTTTTCCCCATTTTTTTCTCCCACCCTTCTGTTCTTCCCCTACCGAATGAGGAGGGAAGATAAAAATATGTTGCAATTATTCTTCACAAATGCCCATTTTTATTTCTGGAATGTTCTTGTCTTTTTTGTGTCCTTGGAAAATTCTCATTGCATACTCAGGTACTTAGTTCATACCTTCTCTGAAAAGCCTTCTTTTGTCTCCTTAATATTGCTTATTTCTCTTAGCAAGTTGTGTAGACTTACATAAGAGCAATTTTACCAAGTTGTCGTAATCTATTTGTATGTGTATTTCTACATGATAATTTCTGATATTAGTTGTCAAATGCAGTCTGTTTATATTTATTGTCATTTTTAATACATTTAGTTTTATTTTCACATCTTATTTGATGATTTCTATTTCCCTACCTTTTCTCATTTCTTCTTTTTTCTCCTTTCTTGCCTTCTTTTGGAGTGACTAAGTTTTAAAAATCTTTATTTCTCCCTGTATTAGTTTGAAGTTATAAACTATTATTGTTTTTATTGATTATATAGATAGCATAATTTGAAAAGTCTAAATTTAATTAATTTCTCCCCTCCTACTAATTATGAGATCCTTGGAATACTCTCTTCATAAATGTTAAGAAGGGAGTACACTATACTAGTTTTGTCTTACATTTTAACATCCATGATTAGTCATTACTGTTTATTGCTATTATTGTTTTATAAAAAAAGTTGTTACTCTATATTTCTCATGATTTTACAAATTATATTATTTGTCTTTCTTTTTGTATTAATCTTTTTTTCTTGCTTTCATTCACTTCCCATTCAAGGTTATTTTTTGCTGTGTTGAAAGTGTTTATTTCCTCCTTATTCCATAAAAATAATTTCAAAGGTTGTATGGTTCTAGTGAGTCAGCTATTTTCTATAAGCTCTTAGAGATAGTATTCTACTCTTTTCCAGCTTTCATTTTTTGCCAAGATGACAAATATAGCTTTGTGTTTTATTTTTTTTCTTTCTCTTTGCAATTTTTAGAATTTCTATGTCCTTAGTATTCTTCAGATTCACATAACTGTGCTTAGAAGCAGGTTTTCTTGTATATATCTTGCTTGGGATTCTTTCTGCTTTAAGAATATGAAGATTCTTGTCTTGCAGCCATTCTAGAACATTCTAATCATTAATCTCTTTGAACATTGCATTTTTCCCATTCTATTTTCTCCTTTCCAGAATTACAACTATACCTTTATTAAGTCTTCTCTTACCTTCAATTTAATACTTTCTTTAAAAAAAAAAATCTTTTTATGCTGCACTGTAGGAAATTTCTCTTTCCTTTTTTTTCTCAATGCATTATTCTTTCTCCAGCTATGTCTTATCTGTCATTTAACCTGTCTAGTATACTTCACATTAAAGCCATTATATTTTTATTTCAGAGTTAGAATCTCGGTTTCGTTTCTTTTAAAATCCGGTCTTTCATAGAGCAGTATACAAATGAAAAAGAGAAACCAGCATAGTGTCTGGACCATGAGGACGCCCCAGACTCAGCACTGGTTTGTACCCAAAATAGCTCCAGAATATGGTGGTGGGGATGGGGGAATGGTGGGCATAGAAAGACAGCTCATTTGTGAGCAATAAAATCACAGGACCTGGCTTCATGCCTCACCAGAAAGATAGGTCAGAGGCACATGGTAAGATGATGGTGGTTGCCATGTTGTCTCTAGTAAATTTTGTATATGAGCAAATGTGAAATATTCTCTAATGAATACCCAGAAATAACCATGCAGGGTAGCACTTGCAGGAAAATGATGGTGTCACACTAGCAGACAGGAGTGAAAATAGGTGGGTGAGTTATTACTATTAATATGTGCTTATTTAAAACCCCAGTTATTGTGGTCTGGAGAAACATAGGCTATAAAACAACAATTAACAGAAGGTTGGAGAGTGACTTTGAATAGTAACACTAATACTACTATTGAAATAACATATTAATCTCAAATATGACCAACAATTTATAAACTAGTTAAGATGCATATTTTTTCATTAGCATATTAACATAATTTCATTAGTGAAATCTTCACAGAGACCTCATCTTCCTCTCCCTTCCCTCACCCTCACCATACCGCAACACCAATAAAAAATGAAACACTAGATCAAATGGATATTTTTTATATATAAAACACTATAAAATTGATTTGACTATTTCAGCTGAATCACTGGTGGTTATTTCATAGACGAATTCATCATGACCTCAATATATGCACATATATTAGAGCATAGATCTACATGTGGATTCTAAGGAAATTCTCTCTATGTGTCGCATTTAGGTTATCCTATCCAAAGAGAATTATGTCAATAAGCAAAGTCGATTTGGGAAAAATAATGGTATTCATGGAATAGTTATCTATTGAAGAACAAACGTTAAAAAAAACTGTTTCTATCAGCCTGAAATCAAGTCTAGGCATAGATTTGTATTTGTATACAAAAGATAAAGATAGAGAAGTTTTGGATTAGTTTTGCCAATATCTGTAGGTGAACATTTCTAGGACTTAAATTCTCTGTGAAGGAAATTCAATTTAGCAATTCAACTAAACAAAAATTGACAGATGTCTTTTTTCTGCTGAGTACTTCTGGTCTACCCCTTTGTCACATAGTCTTTGAATTCATTCACTCATCACTGACTAATTCCCAGGAAAAGGCACCAATCCTCCATCTCTTCTTTTCCAAATCTATAGAATTCTTCATATTGTTATGAATTATTCTACATATAATACAGTTTTAAATTGTCCCCAATAAACAATAAAACTCAGGTATTCAGTATATAATTTCATATGCAGAATGGTGTTTAACAACACTGAGTGCCACAGATTTATGTGAAGAACAAACATAGTATGGTCCAGTGGAATCTCTGTAAACATTGGCAAAACTTTAAGTTCAACAGCAGTGAAAAGATTGAGTAAAATAAAAAAAGATGAGGGAAACAACACTAATACATTTGATAGTTTAACATCCTGGATAAAATTTGAATAAGGAAATGCTAAGTGTTTTCTTTAACACTAAAAAACGGTATCTTTTCTCTCTTCCTTTTTTCCTTCCTTCCTTCCTTCCTTCATTTTTCCTTCCTTTCCTTCCTTCCTTCCTTTCTTCCTCCCCCTCCTCCTCCTCTTTCTCCTCCTCCTCCTCTTCCTCCTCCTCCTCTTCCTCCTCCTTCTCTTCCTTCTTCTTCTTCTTCTTCTTCTTCTTCTTCTTCTTCTTCTTCTTCTTCTTCTTCTTCTTCTTCTTCTTCTTCTTCTTCTGTTTAAATGAATTCTTCAAGAAGGTACATCTACTCAGCGTTTATAAACTACTTTTGGTGCTGATACCTGCCATATTTTGCTTCATTTAGAATTGTCATACTTCAGTCAGACAGCCTCCCTCTTCCTCTTATCTCCACCAATCTTCTATTCTTTCTGTGGTGTTTACCAATGTCATTGAAGATACTTATTTAAAATCTCTTGCCTGTGTTTTGCCTCCTGCTTGAATTTAATTTGTTACTCCTAATGCATAGTATACATCTCCAAATGTGAACGGATTTATGTCAAAACTACCTTGAAGTAGGGGCAGCAAAGGCTTTTATATTTTTTGTGAGAGCTGATTAGGTCAACCCCTTCCCATCTACTAAACACTATTCATCTCTGTTTCTGCTCACTTTCATTCCTACACTTTAATTCCGCTTGGTTTTCCTACTTCTCTGTGAGTACACTTTTCTGTGATCATAGAGGTCCTCATTTCTGTATTCATTTATTAATGTACCCATTTTTGTATCCATTCATTCAAGAAAACTAATATTAATTGAATGCATACCACATTCTAAGTATAAGAATATAGTATAGTAGTGGGAAAGATAGATATCGTTCTTATCCTTACAATGCTCTCTGATTCAGATAACTCAATATAACTATTATTTTTAGGTACCATGATTGAGGTGATGTGAATGCACACAGTACAAACACCTAACCTAGCTTAGGAAGATCCAAAAAGGCTTTCTGTTGAAAGTGATGATGAGGATAAATAGGTAGAAGGATAAGTAGAACTTATATGTAAGTTTACAAGGTAAAGGGGTCATGAGAAACTAAGAGAATGTTCCAAGTAGTTGGAACACCTATGGCAAGGCTGTGAAATAAAAGAGAATATGACAGGTTTGAGGAAGGTATTGGTAGGACTGGAAATCAAGTTCATAAGGGAAGATGTTAAGAAAAATAGGTGAAGTGAGGTAAAGTGAGGTTTAAGATTAATTTAGTCATGTTCTTTTTTTATTTTAATTTTTAGTTACCTAATTTATTATAGAATTTACTATTTTAAAGAGACTGTGTCCTAAGGGATGGGAGAAATTATTAAAATATTTTAAGCAGTAGACTGACAGAAGTTATTTGATTTTAAAAAATAATAATCAGGCTGCCATGTGCAAAGTGATTGGAGGAGCCATTACCAGAAAGAAGGTAAATGGACTATAAAGAGTCTAGGCAAAAACTGATGGAGGATGGAATTAGACCAGTGGAAATGGAGAGAAGGGGAGAGTAGGAGTAATATTTATACATTTAAGGAGTAGCATCAATGGGATAAACGGGCAAGAAGCCAAAGATAATAGCCAGATTTTATTTCTGGAAACTGAATGAATAGAAAATTTATTACCTGTCATAGAGAATGCTAAGGAAGAATAGTTGGAGGGCATGGGAATGTGTAAACCCAAATTAGGTAACACTGAATTTGAGTTTCCAGTGGGACACTTTAGAGCTAGTGGATCAGAATTGCAAGAGACATCTCAGGCATCTTTCTTAATATGTTTGCAAATAGTCAATACACATGCCAGTGAAATATAGAGACTGGGTGAGACGAAATACTTCATGGAGTTTATAGAGTAAGAAGAAAACAAGGTAGAGGACAGAGCCCTAAGGAATGCCAATATTTAATGGATGGAAAGAGGAGCAATTAAAAATAATTTGGGATGGGTCAGTCAAGAAGGAAAAACAAAAGTGTTAGTAAAGTGAAGGAATCAATTGTTTCAAGAGTAAAGGCATGGATAATAACATATGTTTGTAATAAAACATGAATGAAAAGTATTTCATGAATATAAATCAGTTCTGTTTTTATTCCTTAGGGAGAAAGCACTGTTCATGAATTGCAAGTAACCTAATTCAGTGTCAGGAGGGTAGAAAGTAAAAGATTCATACAGAAACTAAAAGAACATTATCCACTCAGTAGATGTTGCATCCAGCACGAGGAGGGATGTGGGGAGGGAGAAGGGCCGCGTAGGGCTAAGAAAAGACAGTAGCCAGGATTAGAGTGCGAGCGGGCCCAAAGGACTCCAGCCTCAAGGACTGGGCTCCCAATCAGGCCAACGCGTGGTTTTTATTGGTAAACTTCTAAAGAGGTAAAAGATTGTTAATCTCAAGATCTGTATGTTAGTAGCCTGCTGGCTGTCTTTCCGAAAGTTCCCATTGTGTTCCAGCTTGTAATTTGTCTTCACACACACGCACATCTCCAAGGAATCCCTGGAAGGGGAGGGACCGATATAATTCCATCGGGTCTCAGTTTGCTGAGACTTCCCCTCAAAGGGGCTTTTTCGATATCTCTCCATCAGGCCTCAGTTGGCTGAGGCACTCCCTTGTGAAATCCTGGGAAGAGCGAGGGGGAACAAACGGTTTGGCAGCTGTAAGGCAACAAGTAGACATTTAAAACACTATTTCTATCAGCACTGCATGAGTTTCACTTCTTTCTTATTAACACTTGATATGGTCAGTCTCTTTAATGTAAGCCATTCTAATAGATGTGTAGTAATATCACATTGTGATTTTGATTTGTATTTTACTAATGACTAATGATATTGACCGTCTTTTCATTTACATATTTGCCAACCATAGACCTTCTTTGGTGAAGTTGCAGTTTAAATATTTCAGCCATTTTGTTTATTGGGTTGTTTCTTATTATTGAATTTTGAGAGTTCTTTATATATTCAGTATATAAGTCATTTACCAGGTATGTGATCTGTAAATATCTTCTTCTAATCTGTGAATTATCTTTTTATTCTCTCAACAATGTCTTTTGAAGAACCATTTTAATTTTTGATGAAGTCCAAATTATTATTTTTTTAAACTTTACAGATCATCATTTTGGTGTTGTATCTAAGAAACCTTTGCCTGCTTGTTAGTAGTGATGTAAAATGGTACAATAACTTTGAAAAACTTAGTCTGACAATGTCTTAAAAATTTAAACACCCACCTACCACATGATCCAGCCATTTTGTTCTTAGGAGTTTACCTAAGAGAATGAAAGCAGATGTTTACACAAAGACTTGTGCATAAATATTCATAGCAACTTTACTTGCAATAGCCAAAGCTGGAAATAAACCAAATATCCACCAACAGTTGAATGGATAAACAAATTGTGGCATCACCATACAATGAAACATTAGGTTGATGTAAAAGTAATTGCTATTTAAAAGGTTAAAAATAATTGCAAAAACCACAATAAATTTTGCACCAACCCAATATTACACACCAATAAATAAGGAACAAAATATAAACATATTTTGTTTGTTCATCCACAAACAAGTGAATGAATATTAAAATAATTATGAGTGAAAGAATCCAGACAAATAGTGTATATTGCATGATTTCATTTATATAAAATTTTATAAAATGCAAACTAACCTAAAGTAACAAAAAGATGAGAGGTTTCTTGGGGACAAGGGGTAGAGAGAAAGTGGGGATGATTACAAAGAGGTATGAGGATATTTGAGGGGATGATCAAATATGTTTACTATCTTGATTGTGGTGATGTTTTTATGGGTTTATTCATTAGTCAAAAATTGTACGTGTGCAGTTTATTGTTTGTGAATTAAACCTTAACAAAGATGTTATATATTGGTTCTACACTCTGATATCACAAAAACACAAGTCTACCAAAAAAAGAAATTCACTCAAAATCAAAACATTGTGCAGTAGTTTTTCAGTCAGGATGAGAGAGCACCGAGAATTGATAAAGAAGCCTTGAGACTGTGGTGACAAATTGCAAAATGGGTACCCTTCTGTCTTGAACTCTCCTTCACTAGTTGGAATCACTGCCTTCAACAGAAAGTACTTCTCCCTTGTTTCTAAGTAAACTTCTAGGAAACAATATTAAATATACCTCTTTTTTTTTTTTTTTAATCTGCTTCTCATGGATTTGGAAAAGTCCATTTTTTCTTAATATCTTTCATTTTCTAATAAAATTTCTCCAGAAACAGATGTCTTAAAACTATATATTGGAAACACTGAAAAATGTCTTCACATCTGCCACTTCTAAAACATGTCTTATCATTTCACAACTCTTTCAAGTCCTTTGGTTCCTTGAATGCAGTATTTTTAAATGAGACTTCATTTTAATTTTCTCCAGTTTTAGCATTGATTATAACTATAGCACTTCTAATACCACTTTTAAAACATTTATCATACTTTGTCCTTTTGATTCTGGACATATAATTTTAAAGCATTCAATTGGCAAAGTATATTTTGTGCTGTGGGCTTGAATTTATTTTATGTTTAAGTGAAAAACAATCATTATTTGTCTGATTACAACTTTTTTAATAGTTTAGGATAAAGTAGACAATATTCTCCGTCATCCTGAAGGATGGTAATGAGTAAAAGAAAGGAAATTAGTCTGTCAATCTCTTCATCTCATCTCCACGTTTTCACCAAGCCCAAGTCCAAGGGGGAAGATTTATAGAGGAGAGGTGGGGTCTTTCCGCCCTAGACCTCCAGTGGAGAAGCTGCGTATACCTCTGAGAAACCTGGCCTTTGGTGGATGCCATGTTCCATACAGCAAGGGAGTAATGAGGTGGAGGTAGGATGAGCATTCATTCCTGTTTTCCTGGGACAATATTAGTCTTCATTGATTTTTTTTTGGCCTAATTTTCAGTAGCTGTCTCTTTTACTCTCAAGATTATCCTGGTTTGAATGATGGAGTGGCCCGGATCTGCTTCACTGGGTGGGTACACGTATCCCACAGTAGTCATAACGGCTGGTTGCTAAAAATTCACAGCTGGTCCTTGTCAGGAAAATTGACTTCAGCTGAATCAGATCCAACATTGCATGGGAGGTTATGCTTCACTTCCCTGTCCTCCACCCCAGTAGCCAGAGGCTGAGGACTGATGCGGCCAGGTTGACCCCCTTGCTCAAGGTAGGACGGACTTTATGATGCAGTTTGTGCTCCAAACTCCCCATGAAATCAGACTAAAGCTAATCTGTAGTTGAGACCACAGCCTTGCTTAGGTTTTTCGTTTGTTTGTTTTGTTTGTTTGTTTGTTTTCTACCTTAAACTGCTTCACTCTTTCTCTTGAGAATTCTGGATAAATATATTTACACAAGAATCTCAGGTTTACCTGAGATTCTTCTAGAGAACCTTACGAAGACAGTTTCAGGATTGGTGCCAAAAAGCAGACTTTAAAAATAGGACTGTAGAGGTGGATAACTAGCTAGCTGGAAGGCAATGAGAGGCCAGTCTCTGGCCGTAGGCAAAAGGTTGATAGTCGGCGGGCTTTGGCTTTGTGATTGCTAAGACCTTCACCTATGGTGAATTTAGATAAGATGCAGGCAGAAGGGCATAGACTAACTGGCCAATGTCTACAGTGTTTGAGCTGTATGGGGAAAATAGTAACTACAAGTATAAGAGTACAAGTATTATTGGAATCGCGAGTAGCTACTGTTGAACACCATTAGTGTGTTAACAAGAGATAGTGGCAGACTCAGATCTATTCATCGTAAATTTAAAGCAAAGTAGGAAAGTTCAAGAGTCTTCTTTGCAGTATTTAAAGAGACTCTCACCTCTTGAAGCCAGAGGGAAGATAGAGCCAAAAACCAGGCTCAGTGCTTGACCATAAAAGAGGCAAACCTACCTCAGTTTAGGAAAGTCTCCTACAACCAGTCACAGTTTTGTTAGGGAGAAAGTATGATCCTGAGACTTCAAATGGAGGATATTCAGCTAGGTGCACTTGAAAACCTTGATCTTCTGATAGCCTGCCTGTATCTCCGGGCCTGCAAAATCAGCCCATTTCCCTCATTGGAAGTTAAGACCTCCCTTGTTTACAGACAATTCAGAGTCCTCCAGTGAGGTAGGAGCCTTACAAGACAATGCTTTTCCGCATCTACTTCCTACACCTCCAAGGCCACCAGGATCCATAACTTGGGTCAAATTTCAAGATAATCTGACTAGGCAAGTGCTGGGGCTGATGGGGAAAAACAATCAGACACCAAAGAAACTGAAAATCTGGCTCACATGTACCGGCAAGAAAATCAGCAAGTCAGCATAATTATATTAATAGTTGTGATTTTGGAAATAAAAACAGAGGCATGATTAAATAAACAAACTTTAAGGTACCTGAAGATTACTAATATTTTGCACGTTGTTAATATAGTGCTTTATTTCAATTTTAGCTGCAAGTATTTTTACATTTCCCAGATATAGCTTAAATAAATTAAAAGTTCCAACTCAATTTTAAGGTTTTTTTTCCAAATAAATGAAAGCATACACATAATAGTCTATTTCATAACTTAATTATATATTTTATCAATGTCTATTAAAATGAAAAATGCTTTATTAAAAGGAAATTATAGTTAAGTGTTATTTTATTTCTGAGGATATTATCCCAATATTGTATTATTTTAATATTCTGAAATTATTTTAATTATATCAGATTTGAAGAAATCTTAGTTTATAATTTGTAATTATTCTGGGACCAGTGAAGTGGTCTCTCATATATTTTCAAGAAGATTCCTAAAGGTAATAACTATATAACGAGATTTTCATAAACTATGTCTACCTGATAGAGAAAATAATTTAATATATTTTTAATTTGATTCAGAAAGTATTTCAGTTGAATGCTAAACATATAATGTCCATATATATTTCTGCAGAGCGGTGCCAGTTAATGATCATTTTATGGATAAAGAAAAAATTAGAAATATTTGTTGTTTAAACCAACCCCATTTGGCCGAGAAAGTCCTGGTAGAAGTAAGAATGGGTGTTTTGTGTGCAGATTGATACATTAATGCATCACATATGTTTATTATCTTGATGGTGGAGATGTTTTTATGGGTGTATTCATAGGTGAAAAATTGTACGTGTGCAGTTTATTGTTTGTGAATTAAACCTTAACAAAGATGTTACATATTGTTTATGCCTGCTATTATGGACCTTTCCACTTGAAGATGTACCTTTTAAACCATAAATACCTCTGAGAACTTCTTCAGCAGGGCTTTATACAAGTGATGTTCCAACTGTGCCTCTTGGGTCCTAAGGATTCCTAGAACCTTAGAGGCAGAATGTCACTGGTCATATCAGTTGCAAAAATAGGACAAGATGCAGGGCTCTAGGCTCCCCACTCTATATTCAGTGAAAGCAGCTTCATTTAATCTATTGTATACATTGGAATTCTAAATAGGATGGCATTTGAAGAAAGAAATAATTACATGTGAAAACTATTGCCTTAGTCAAGAGGAAGATGATTATAGATTTTAGTCCTAATGGATTTTATCTGTTAAGGTGGGGTTTTGCTTGGAGTACCAAGTTTGCCACCTCATCATCACACCTCAATATCACTTTCAAGGACCCTCATGTTGTTCTATTTTATCATCTACTACTTTCCACTGCAAGTCTATTGCTCTTTGTCAAATTGATGTCTGGATATCCTTTACTTACTCTCAACCCTAAATTCCTGCCTGTACTGATGTTCTTACCTGGAGACCTTTCCAGGTCACACAGGAAAGGGTTGTTTTTTCTTAACTGCCTATTGCATGTATTTCCAATATTAAACATATCCAGTAATCTACTGTTTTCATATATTTCTTCTTAGTTTTCATTACATAGCAGCCATGTCTTATAGACTGTTAGTGTCATGCAGGGTGGCCTGCGGGGTCTCAGCTCTGGCTCCCCACATAAGAACGCAGGATGTGGTGAGGCCAAAAAGGAACACCCACTGAGCCATAGGTAGGGGAGTCGTACCACTACAGTCTCACTGGAGGCTGGATTCACACGACGTGCGACTGCTGTCCGCTTTGCTGCCAACCGACCGACTCTCCTCAACTCCACTCCCCAGCGCCACCGTGGCAGTTACATTAGTGGCCAATGGCTCAAGGGTTACAGCTGATGGCTGTCTACTACCCGAGCCAGCACCTTTCCACGTGAGGCAGAGAGCCTGGAAACTGCTCTCTGGGGCTCTGTCCCCACAGTTAGACTCAGAGTAGAAACTCAATAGATAAATATTGATTGAGTGACTGCTCTATAACACCTGTGTCAGATCATTCTAAGTACTACTTTGCCTCATAAATTAGGTTCGTAGATCTTTGCTCTTTTTTTAAAAGTAAATGCATATTTTGAAACAATATCAAGGGTACAGAAAAGTTGGAAGCACAGTATAGGAACTTTTCCCCTGAACTGTTTGTGGAAAAGTGGCCAACCTGCTGTCCAATCCCTTCCAAATATTCTAGTATTTTTTTTATAAAGACCTCTCCTAAATGAACACTGTTGCATTTCTACCACTTAAACCTTAGCCCCATTCCAGTTTTGCCAATTACCTCAATGTTTTCCTTTATAGCAAAGGTTCCAGTTCAGAATCATGTGCTGTATTTTGTTTTCATGTCTCTTTAGTCTCCATGACACTTTTGAAGATTACAGTCCTATTACTTTGAAAAGTGTCTATGGGGACAGAGTCCCAAAGAGCAGTTTCCAGGCTCTTGGCCTCACATGGAAAGGTGCTGGATCAGGTAGTAGATGGCCATCAGCTGTGACTAGTTGGCCATCAGCTGTTACCGGTTAGCCATTAGCCACTGATATAACTGTTGTGGCTACGTTGGTTTGTTGGTTGGTTGGCAAAGAAGTGGACTGCGGATTGCATCTAGCAAGCGGGGTGATTGGTTGGCAGAGAAGCGGACGGTAGATTGTGGCTCCTGCTTCCTGTATCTCCAACCCAGCCGCCAGTGAGAATATAGTGGTATGAACCCCCTATCCATGGCTCCGTTGGCATTCCTTTTTGGCTTCACCATGTCCTGCGTTCTTGTGTGGGGAGCAGGAACTGAGTCCCTGCATGACACATGGCGCAGCGAGCAGGGTCTGATGCCAGCCAAAGCTCTCTGAAGGGCAGTGGAGCAGTTTGTGCGTATGAACACTCAGTCTCAGGAAGCCCGTGAGGAGCAGCTGCCAGAGAGCTTGACCCCCATGGAGGGGTGAGAAGACATGGATGGCTCTCCAACCAGCATAGAAAGCTTTGCAGCTGCCAGAGAGCTGGACCTCTGGGGAGGGGTGGAAAGATGTGGACAGTTCTCCAGCCAGTGTAGGCCCAAGAAGCTCACGGCTGGCTGCAGATCAATTGGCTCCTGCTTCCTGTCTCCAACCCAGCCGCCAGCAAGAATACAGTGGTATGACTCCCCTATCTATGGCTCCATTGGTGTTCCTTTTTGGCCTCACCATATGCTGCGTTCTGGTGTGGGGAGCGGGACCAGAGACCCCGCATGGCAGTGTCCATCAGTTTGGGTTTGTCTGGTGTTTCTTCATGATTCAATTCAAGTTCCACGTCTTTGGGAGAGATATCACAGAAGCGATGCCATATTCTACTTACTGCATTCTATTTTATGGCAAATGATTGTAATATTTACTGATACTAATGCTATATACTTTGATCACTTGATGAAGGATGGTATCTGCCAGACTTCTCTACTGTAATACTACTCTTTCTCTTTTTTAACTGGTAAGTGTATTATGAGAAGGTGTTTTTAACTATGTAAAAATCCAGTTCCTGATGAAAGTTTTATTTAAGTATATACATATGGCCCCATGCTTTCCTATTGTGTTCAGTGTGTCACAAGACATTACCATGATTACATATTTTGATGCTCCACTTGTCCCAGATTTGTCCTGTGAAGACCCTTCAAGCTGGCTTCTATGAACTCTTACAATCTTTCCATCATTCTTTGGGAACTTCCTTGTGTTTTGGCACAAAATGGTTTTCCAAGTTCATCACACATTTCATACCGGTATCTTCAATTCCAACACAGAACTACCAGGTTCATTCTAATTTTCCCCAGTTCTGTATTTGTAACTCCCTTCTCTGACAATAGCAATCCTGTCTCCATTAGCCTTAATATATTTAATTTGTTTGGTACCCCTTTATATAACCTGTTTCCCACTGCTATTTGCACCATGTTCCCCACTCACACTGCTTGGCTCTGATTTCTCACTTGCCCTTCCAGCTCTTCCCCCTTTTGCCCCCCAGCCCCCACACACGGACTCACTCCCTTCTCACTGGGCTCACACTCTGACTCCTTCCCACTCCAGGCTACCTCCCTGTGGGTACCTTCTTCCCACTCTTTCATCTGCACTGCTGGATGTCTCCTCTACACAATTGTCCTCTGATACCCACAACTGGTTTCCTCTCCCTGGACTACTCCCTTTCTGTTTGGGCTCTGTCAATGCACATCAAAACTTTCCCCATGTGTTGTCAGCCTCATCAGTCCACTTGGATTCTGACACCTAATGACAAGCTTCCTCTTTTCAAAGATACACTCCTTATCCTGCTCAGGCTGTAAACCTTGAGCCAGGCCACCCTCCATGTGGATTATTTCCTTGTCACCGTGTTGTGACTCTGACTCCCCACTCCAGGCATTCCTGCCTTTCTCCTGTTGGGTGTTGATAGCCTGCACCGGTCACTCATGACACATAACTACTTTCCTCAGCCTGCTTGGTCCTCAGACCCCATACCAGGCTGTACCTCTACCTAGACACCTAACGTGTCCTGCCTGACTTTAGGATATTGGCACTGAATTGTTCAGGAAGGAAGGGGGAGAAGAGAGGAAAAAGAGAGAGAGAGAGAGAGAGAGAGAGAGAGAGAGAGAGAGAGAGAGAGAGAGAGAGATCTTTTTGCTTGCTTGTAGTCACCAAAATTTTCTTTCTATTGTTTTTTACTTTTTTTTGTTGTTTTTTTGTTTTTGTTTTTTTTTTTGTTTGTTTGTCGAAAGAGTCTTTTCAAATTTGCTTTGGGACTTTTATCGCAGTGAAGCTTTGTTTTCCTAACCGATGATCTCAGCCCTCGGTTCTCAATTATGTATTGTGACATGAAAGTCATTGCACAGATAAAACTTGACACACTAGGTGTCTAATAACTACTATTGTATTTTAATTCATACCAGTATAAGAAATTATTGGCTCAACATGATGAGCTCTGATTTACATATTCTTATTTAGAAGTAGCAACCTATTATCATTATTTGATTCATTTAATTCTCTTTGGATATATTTTATATCACACTGCAACAGTACTTTCGAAGTAAAAAATCTAGCCCAGCAACCAGTCAATATGATTTTAATGAACATGTGACTTTTATTCCCACTGGATTGACTAAAGTCATCTGTCATTTGTCATTATCTACTTATATTCTTTTAGTAGTGAAATGCTCATATTCATTTTGAGAATTAAATACAAATGTAAACACAACACAAAAGGTAATATTCTAAGGCAGGCAATATTCCTAAGGATGCTTTTTTACCAACTGTGTTTATTCATCATATAATTACAGTGGAAAAATGTATACATAAAACCAGGAAGGATTAGAACATTGTTTTGATAGTGTTTAAGGAAGTATTTGGGATTCTGATATTAGCAAATATTCCAATCAGTCCAATATTTATTCATGTAGAAGTAACAAAGACACTACATTTCACACAGTGTCCCATTGTCTGGCACAGCGACCTTGTAGATTAAGCAGAACTCAAATATGATAAGCTAAGAAAATAAAGGATGTTTGAATAGATATGCTGCTTTTAGGAGTGATATGATTACCTAAATGCATGTTATCTTTTTAATGGAAAGACAACCTTTGTTGACTTCCTTTGCTATGAGTGAAAAGAATTTCTTTCTTACTAATTTTAGTCAAAAATAGTTCAGTGATTGGCTGAGCTCCAGTGGCTAAAAAAAAAAAAAAAAGAAAAGAAACAAAAAAAACACACCAAAAAAACATAGAATCCAAGCTATTTGAATTGCATCTGGTGGCAAATATAATAAGATTTGTGCCACGAAATGTAGGCATTCTGTAGGTACAAGTAGAAAAGAAAAGAGCTAGTTTGAGGGTATATTCTTTGTGTCAAGCACTATGTGATTTCATATCCTTCTTGAACAATCCTGAAAGATAGTAATGATTCATCTCAACAGCAAATTAAAAGAGAAATTAAGTAACTTGCTTGATCATTTTATTTTTTGGTGATTGACATTGCCTGGAACATACAGAGAAAACAATGTAAATGGCATCTCCTGAGGGTCACCATATTTTGACCCTGTGTAAGAGTCAAGCATAACTTTGTCTCCTCCTCAATTTTCCATGATATCGTTTTTCTTTCCAAGCAAGCTTCTTGTGATAATGCAAGACGTTTTGTAGCTGCGTGAATGTTAAACAAAACCAAAATCAGAAACTATGTTTCTACTTGAGTTTGAATATTTCTTCAATGGGGAAATTAGCTAAAAACATGGACATAGCAAAAAGTTACTCAGAAGTTATTTACTAACTTTCCCAACCATACATTAATAAAAATTTCCCTTTCTTTTGATATTTTCCTGATCTAGAGAAATAGTAACTTTTCATTAAAGATTGAAATAGTAAATGTAAAAATTCAGTTTGATTTTGTAGTCCTGCATGGCTACGAATTGTAAACTTTTATTTTACTCAATATGGCCATTACATGCTTTATTATATTTACACTGTCAAAGATGGTGTTGGATACATGCCTGATATGTCTTTTAAAATGTTGTTAATGTTAAGTACAGCTGGATTTAACAGTTATGTTTCAACTTTCACTAATTCAGTTTTCTAGGATCAAATTGTGAAATTAATGCCAGTTAAAGAGATATACCCACAAGCTTCAAAGGGAGGTGGAATTGTTAGAGGTGGAATAAAAGGAAGAGATGGTCTTTATCATCTTATGTAATATTTAAAAATATTCATCTATTTGTGATTGTCTCTCCACCAAGCATAAACTATGCTCTATTGGGATTCTTATATTAGCAAATGTTTCAATCAGTCCAATATTTATTCACGTGAGTAAAAGACACACATTCCAGACAGTGTCCCATTATCTAGCACAGTTACCTTGTAATTATAATGATGAATTTATATTGCATTGTAATTATATGATGAATAAACCCAGTTAGTAAAAGATCATCCAAATGAATGCTCCATTTAAATGCATCTATATCAAAAGATTAAGTTTCCTGACTACCTTTTTCCCCCTATTTGGGAAAAATTATCATATGATTCTATCACACAACACAGTAAATTTATTGAATTGTTTCGTAAAGCAAATCCTCAAAATAAATCCCAGATGATGTATCTTAATAAACATACTGCTACACAATTAAACAACTTCAAAGTGCACTTATAGAATTGATTCTCCTTTGGACTCCCTATATTTGATGATGTAATGAAAATATCATTTTGCTATCCTTTGAAAATTATCAGCCCTCAAGAAGTTAAAAGAGGCATTGGAATGCAAGATGAGTATATCCACATAAAATTGGTATAGCTTTGTAACTATACACACACACACACACATATGTATATACATATATCGATTCTGCTATAATTATTTATGGGCATCAAATATTCTTGATGACAGGATCAGTATTACTGATTTTTCCTTTTGCCTCAGGCTTTAATATGACTCAACAGGGCATCTTTACTGATTCTGTTTTTATTTAACCTAATCGTTTTGTTCAGCATGGCTTGATTTGCATTCATTTTAATTAGAAAAGTATATTGCATTAAAATGTTATTTGTATTGATTGCTGAGATAACTTCAGTTTACTTAAGCTCCCCCACTCCCTGTACTATAGATCCAAAGTACTGCATCCTGGTGATATTGATCATCAAGCTTTGTTGAGGCCCTTGGTCCTCTCTGTTATTGATGACTACTTTCCTGTTTTCCTGCAGGCATCTGTATTTGTGATTCCTGCTGTGCTCACCAAATTTAGGAATGTCGCCTATTCCACAGGAGTGTCAGCTAACTGGTGCTTGTAACTAATGTCAGGGTTTCTTTGTTTTAAATGCTATCAATTAAATGCTAGAAAAGCAAAATATTTTTTCAGAAAATTTGAAGTGTGTCTTCTTAAGATCAGAATTTACAGTGGAACTTACATATCATGCATGCAAACATAAGATGGTAATATATTTCCATGGAATATATAATTCACCAAGAATCATTCATGTTACCTTTGCCACTTGGATTCTTAAGAGTTGAAGATGATTCTTATAGGGGTTCAATGGTTTTGCTTCTTGAGGTTTCTGCTAAGTAATTTTAATGGTGATTTTAGAAAAAAATCATTGAATAAGCTGTGAAGTAACATAGGACCAGAATTTCAGTAACTTGTTGTATTAGTTACTTGATCTTTGATACTTTTGTCTTGATATGGCCTTGCTGTTAGTCTAATTGCCTTTGGAACAACTGATAGGGAAATAAAGTGGTGTAAAAACTGTGGTTAGATGCATCTGATACTTTCTTATGTTGCATCTGAAGCCCTCACTTTCATTTCTTCTTAACATTGATTAATATCATCTGCCACTACCACACACTCACGGGACACAGGTGAGCAATATGGGTCACATGTGTCATTTCGCACAGAAATTAGAAAAGCACATGTTTAAAAGGAGGGGGGTAATGTCAAAGGTATTAGAAATTTGAACTTTTTCAAGTGTCCTTTTCACTTGAATTTCTTGTATAGAGGAGCAGTGTGGGCCGGCGAGCTTGTGAGAATTCCTAAGAAGGGTTTAACATAGTGCTTAACTTTAGACACAGTTAAGAAAATCTCATTCTTCTTTAATAAAGTGGTTTAAGGCACTGCAGAAAGTCTTGCCAATAAAAATGAACTCTGTCTTCCTTTGGGATGTTCTGTGTCACTCATCAACCAACATGCCAAACAGTAGGAGTTCCAATGATTGCAAGATACACTGTTGTTTTTTAAATCACATATGGTGAAAACTTTACCTCCGGTCACACTCCCAGCCTTCTCTCTTCCATCTAGGATCTCCCTAGCTCTTACCTGACAAAGCTACATTCAAACCTGTTCTTCCCTGTCACTTCCTCCAGGACTTTGACCACACTCTTCTCTGTTTATAGCACATTCTCCCACCCTTCTCCCCAGGATGTCCTCCACCTGTTCTGTAGATTCATTTTCAGAGTTCTACCTTCTGGCGAGAAACCCTACCTAGTGATGTCTAAATGCCTTGGCTGGCCCTCCTCTCTGCACCCATAATAATTCCTTGTGCATATCCTTATCATTTTATTGTAGCTACCAGATTCCTTCTCTGCTTCCCCAACAGAAGATCATAAAAATAGTACACAGGAGTCCTTTGGGTAGCAATTCCGATCATACATAAACTCCTGCCAAACTGCTAGAGGAATGGATTTGGAAAAGAACATTCTCAGAAAACAACTGGAATGACCCGTAGTCACAGTTGGGGCTCAAAAGATTGAGTTTGGGGTCCTGCTGGAAATGTGACACATTTGTGCTCAGCAGTGGGTAGAGCCAGCTCACATATTATATTACATTATACGCGTAATTGTTTTTAGCATTTTGTTACTTGGTGAATGTTTTGAAACATTTGTTTTGTTCCTCTCATTCATGTTAAGCTCTTTGTGATGTTCATCTCTAACATCATAGGGCAGGCTCTGGAGTCTGAGAATCAGATTTCAATCCCAGCAATCACAACAATGCTGTATGAACATGTCCATAAAGTGACCATAGGATGGTGATCGGTGAGCTATAAATGGATTCTAAGGAATACACCTAGGGAAACAGACTAAATTATTTAATTGGTATGTTTTAAAGAAAATGAATCTGAAGCTTTCATATTGGAAAAAGAAATCAAAAGGATATAATAATGTTAGCATTAAATTGCATATATTATTAGCTCGAATTCATGATTTTAAAATGGAATGATCTTTTCTGTGTTGTACCCAATGTGACCCACAAATACCATCATCCTGACCACCACTGGTATTCATTGGGGACAATTACATATGGATTCTTTGGCCCACATAATTGGTTTCTCATACTATTCTCCATTTGGAGGAATCAAGTATTTTTGGAAAGTGTATGATTCTATGTCTTTAGGGTAGGGGAAAAATCAATATGGGTTTGAAAATCTTTTTTTTTGCTGGAAATCAAGAGTGCTTTCAGAAAATCTCAGGGAGTACAATAAGTTGATAGCTTAATGTGCTCCTGGGTCAATGCGTGATGATTGGACACCCAAAAATTAGAATAATAGAGTTAAACTGGAGTTGAGGTTGTGATATCAATCACAATGATGCTTTAAAGAGAAAAATGAGTAGAGCATGTTGCAGGGTTGTTGTAATAAAAAAGAAGGGTGACTGTATTAGGATATGCTTAACTTAAAACTTATTTTCATGGAGCACAAGAGTTTTAACACAGATGAGTATTTTATATCTTTTATTAAGCATATACCAATTTATAAAACGTACATTGAATCTCTAGCTATGTAAGTAGGGTTGTGAAAGGTTTTACTTGTTCAGTACTATAGAAAATGGCTATAGAATTCCTGGGCATGGCAGGTATTTAAAGCTTTTTGTTTCTTTTTGTTTCTGGTGTTTTGTTTTGTTTTTTCCTCGTTGGTACTTCTGTGAGTTTTTCCAAGGTCAATGCTGAGAACACGAAGCTATTTTTTCAGAGACGCTCTTCTTCGGGATTCCTTGTCACCCTAGGTGCCTGTGGTGCAGCATTTAACATGGCTCCAGATCTGTTTATCTTCTTCTATGTGGCTCCATATCTTGTCCATTCTTGCCTTGAAAACTTTGGGATTATGGCCGGCCTAATTCAGCTATTTCTCCTACTAGAACTTCTGGCCACCACTAGCTCCCTTGTAACTTTTCTGACACATTTAGCAGGAAGCTGCAGCATCCCCTACCCACAGATAGCACTTAGCAACTTCTCTGAGAAATCCCTTTGGGACCCTTTTCTCTTGACATGAGGCAAAGGGAGAAGCATACTCAACCCCCCTCTTGCTGTGTTACATGCGACTCAGAGCTTTTGGAAACTCCTCCCTCAACTCACCAACCTGTGTTCTGTCTTCACGCTCTGAAAAATTTTATGTCCTCAATCTGGGCAAGTTCTCTAACCTGTTCTTCTTTGACCCTCCTTTTTGAAATGTTTAAATGGTAATCTGTCTCCCACCTCATTTTGGTATCTGAAATCTACTGCCTTTGGGTCTCAGACATAATTTCATTTTAATATCCTATTAGATATAAATGTTGCCCATAGTGCTAACCCAGCAGAACACTATAAGGAAATAGCAAGACAATGGGTTTTGTAAGGCTGACCAAATGACACTTGAAAAATATGATTTCGAAGAAACACCGGGACCCAGATTCGTCATTTTGTCAGTCACTCAGGTCTGCATTGCTGTGATCTGATGTGATAACCACAGATTGATTGGCTGGTAACACAGATTGTATACGCTTGACAGGCTTGAGACAGTATAATTGTATGTGTGTTGTGGGCTTGGGACAGTCTTGTTAGATTGTTACAATCTGGAACATTATGGAAATAATTATTATTGTAAACAGCCTAAAAAATTTAAGGGTAGAAATAATGAAGAGATAAACCCATGGTATTGATCATTTTAAAAAGTAATGCATTTTGTAATTATCATAATTGTGTACGTTTTGTCTGCTATTTTAAATGTTTAAGGAAAATGGTTGTGTTAACTTTCCAGGTTTTTTATTTTATTTTATTTTTTTAAAGATGTGGTTAGTGGAACTGCCAGCTTTCCTCAGTATCTATTCTCATTCTTTTTAGTAGTAGAATCCTCAGATTTTAAGCTGGGCATATGGCTCCCCAGCTGGAAATACATTTTCAATCTTCTTTGCAGCTAAAAGGGGTGATGTGATTTATTTTGGGTCCAAAACAGATGAAATGATTTACATTTGCAACTTATGGATTATCTTTAACTTAAAGACAAGCTGCTTATCCCAGAGTTTCTCTCTCTTTCTGCAGGCTGGAATACAGGTGTGCAGTGACACAAGTTCTGTCATATAGTAATGGACAATACCCTAGGCCTAGGGCACGATAGAAAGAATTTGTTTTCCTGAATAGCCTTGTAGAACAAAGCTGCCCTATAAGCTAGAACAGATGGAATGGTACATAACAAAGGCATATACATGTATCTTAATTTAAGCCATTGTATTTTTAGGTCTCTTTGTTATAGCATCTTAGCTTTTACATTTAAAACCATAATAGAATTTAATTAACTTAGTGTTCTGGTAACCTATTGTTGTGTGACAAAGCCACCCTCAAACTTAGTGGCTTAAAACAAAAATTGATTATCTCATGTAGTTCTCTAGGTTGACTGGATTCGAGCTGAGAAGTTCTCCTATGGGATCTCTTATGATGCCATCACACAGATAAGCGGCTAGGGTCATCTAAAGGCTCAACTGGTTTGGACATCCAAGATGTCTTACTCACATGGTTAGGAGCTGAACTAGCGTTGGTCCTGAAACTGGAGCACCTATATGTGGTCCATCCATGCAGCGTAGGCTTCTCACAGAATGATGTGTGGGTTCCAAGAATGAATATTCCAAGAGACATAGACAGAAGTGCCAAGGCTTCTTATAATCTTGCCTTTGAAGTCCCATAACATCACTTCCACTAATTCTACTGGTCAATAAAGCACTAAAATCAGTTGAAATGATTAGACTCCAGTTCTCAGTGGAATAAGTAGTAAATAATTTGCAACCATCTTTAACCTACCATAGTAACTACATGAGAATTTTCCCCCAGAGTCCTTCTAAAATTTTTTTTAACATCTTAATAAATTATTTTTCCATGTGAAACCTATTGTATGATAGATTGATCATTAATTACATTATAAACAATGGTTAGTATTCCTCTTAACATAAAAGTGCCATAGACATCAAATAATCTTAGCAACAGTTAAAGTGATTAATTTTACATCAGAAAAAAGTAAAATAAAAGAAAATTATGCAAATGAAATACCATAGAGCCATTGTCAAGGTCATGCTACTACTGTTAGTTAGCCTTTTTATTAATTATGTATAAGACATTGGAAACAGTGCGTTATCTACATTATCTCATTCTTCACAAAAGCCAATGAGGTATTGTTACAATTGTATAATTGTGCAATTGTATATTTGCAATAGTGAAGAAATGAAAACGTGGTTTAAGTAAATTGCCTAAAGTCACAAAGATTAAAAATGGCTGAACTCAGTCCAGGGTTTCGGCGCTAAACCACAAGGCTATCCCTGGATCCCCACAGCTCTGTTTTGAACAAAGATTGTTTTGTATGCTGTCTTATTTGGTAGTAGCATAATGAAAGAAGTTTCTGCCTTGTGTGTTTTTCTTTTTTAATATTGACTTTTCATGGCAGTACGTGGGTACATTCTTCCAGCTCTTTCTTCTGAGTAATAGACACACTGAATTTTTTTCAATGCTTTCAATGATATCTTGTACTTTTTAATTATATAAGAAAAATAATCAGTCATTATTTCCCTTTCAAGAGTCAACTGTTATTTATGTCTTGAACAGTTTTTATTGTCTTTCCTCTCTATATTTTCTACATTAGGTTTATATTGCATTTACCATTTTGTGACCTGCTTTATAGTTTTGTTTACTATATCATAAACATGTTCCAATGTTATTGAAAATATTTTAAACATCATATTAAAAACTTGTGTGTTAAATAACATTTCAAATATACACAAAGATAGACTAGTGTGGTGAACACAATGTACCCATTATACAGCACCACTGTAGTGAACATTTTATATGAGAGTTTTCCCATTTCCCTCTGCTCGAATTACTGTATCATTTCATCTAAATGTTTCTTTTAATAGTTCAATGTTATTCAGACTCACATGGAACCCTATTTTGCTTATATAAAAAAATCTCATTATAATTGGAATCTTATCATGATGTTCCTGACTAGATTATTCACTGTTCTTCCATAATATTAAGAAGAAAAGCATATCAGTGCTTTCATATGAACATCTGTGCTGTATGAGGTTTCTAATTAACTTTCATGCTGCTGATTCTTCAGCAAGATTCTCTAGTATATACATGACATATTGACATACCAAATATATAAAATTAATAAAAAAGCAGAGCTCTGGTATTAATCGCTTTGAAACCATAAAATCCACAGCTGGTAACTTTGAAGACACACAATAAATTACAGAAAGAAAGACACAGTTGAGAGTTCTCATGCAAATATCAGAAAGGGAACACACCCTTCATCTTAAAATATTAATAGCTCTGCCCTGTAAAATCCTCCCTTTCATTACAGACTCAGTTTGTTTTAACACTACCATCGGCCCTCACCTTTGCCCAAGAGAGTATTTATCAGGCTGATTTATATCTCTTGTCTACATAATGAAGCTAATGAAAAATGCCTGCCTTCTAAGTACTGCTTCAGCGGCCTTGATCAAATTCTCTCAATAATCCCTTGGGAAACAAAAACATCAACAAACATAATTTAGGAAAAAAACGCCTGACAAGAACTAGGAATTGTTTCTGAGGTAAAAGAATGTCTTTGTGCCTTTCACAAGGATATCTGGTTCTAGGATCATAGGCAAAAGTCTATCTACAATTCCATTTAAAAATCTGTTTCTAAAAGGTTTACAGCTGTACTGATTTAGTTCCCGTGGGTCCCAGTCTGACTTTTAAACAATGGTTATCTGAAATCACATTTGCCAATCCATTTGAGCAGAGGATTGAAGAACAAGGACAACAGTAAAGTATTTTATTCTGGAGCAAAGTTACTCTTTCTATATTCATTACTTTTTTTTTAAATTATGTGCTCATTCTATACCTGAGACAAATTAGGAGTTATTTTTGTATTGTTGGTTCACTTTACATTTAATTCTTATTGTTTCTCTCTCTGCAGTCCACTAATTATATTCAGTTTATGACTGCCCTTATCTCCCATGTAGTCACCAGTGTTACTTGGTTCCTATGATTATTATTAATAAAAAATAATACTTGTTTCCATTCATTGAATGCTTGCCATGTGCCAGGCACTTTACAAACTTTACCTCTAATCTTCTCCCTACAACCATGTGAGGGGTACTACAGTTTTGCCACCCTCAAATAATCTTTTTGGGATATTGATCTTAAACTAGTTATTTTTAAGAAACACAAGACTCAGAAAGAATCTTTGATACTTCCCCCACCCCCTTCCATCCTCCCCTGCCTTGCCTACCTAAAGGAATTCAGATAGAAAAATCTGCATCAGGAAAGGCACTTTAGCACATATGAATTAAGTGTGGCACACAGGGAGGAGCTGAGCAAATCTGTTTGTTAGATTCCCTCTGTGTCCCATTGTTTCCCGGTGGCCTAGCAAGAATTTGTTTACCACATGTTTGCCTCATTAACCTGTGAATTGCCTGCTTTCCCTTTGAAATCCCAGAATGCCTCTTCCCTTTCCGTAGTCCAGAGTGGCATATAAACTTCAACTGCCCAATGTGTTCTCAGGTCTCATCATCCTAACACCTCAACATGTCCATACATATTTAATTTGGACATTTTCTTGTGCTACTCTGTCCCCTGATAATTTGATTATTAGTCCAGCCAGAAGAACTCAGAAAAGTGGAAGGAAAATTATTTTTTGTGCTCCCACATATATAAGGTAGATGTTATTATACTTTATAACAGATGAGTTCACCGAGCATCAGAAACATTAAGGAACCAACATATGGTCACCCCCAGCTCCTCAGGTTTGGGGGAGTGTGGGAACAGAGCCAGGAGTGCAGTTTCCAGGCTCTCAGCCTCACATAGAAAGGTGCTGGCTCAGGTAGTAAATGGCCATCAGCTGTGATTGGATGGCCATCAGCTGTAACCAGTGAGCCATTGGCCACTAATATAACCACTGTGGCTACGCTAGCAGCAAATGGGGGCTAGCAAGAAGATGGTGGCTGAGCTAGCAAGAGCAGATTGCAGTTAGCATGGCGGATTGCAGCTAACAATTGAGGTGGGTTGCCAGAGAGAAATGGACGGCAGGTTGTGGATAGTGTGGCTCCTGCTTCCTGTGTCTCCAACCCATCCACCAGCGAGAATATGGTAATATGACTCCCCTATCTATGGCTCCTTTTTGGCATCACCATGTCCTGCGTTCTTACGTGAGGAGCAAAACCAGAGACCCCCGCCTGACACCCCGCATGAATCCCCGTGTGACACATGGCGCAATAAGCAGGGTCTCCCGCATGACTTCCCATATGACAGGGAGTGTAGTTTTGTCTGAATATAAGGTCTATCTGTTCTTCAATATTATCTGAATAGGTAATAGAAGTATCTTCCTCTAATATTCATGCCCTTATGTCGTTTTATTATTAACATATTAAAATATTTTTTAATTTCAGTTATATCATTGACCTGTATCTTTATGGATCCAAAAAATATGAACTTAAAAGGATCTTTAAAAAATAGTCCAATACAAAAATATTTTTTTCTTATTCTTTTGATATTTTATGTTTTTAAGCCTAAAATATTCAGTGTTGCTGTCCTATGCTGGAGGAAGACTGGAAATTAGGAACTACCATCTGAACTCTCTTCCCCAGTCTCATGTTCCATGTCTAGAATTTTATAAAGCAAAAAAAAAAAAAAAAAAAACAAGAAAGAAAAAGAAAAGAGAAAGAAATTAAGTGTCCGTAGTAATTATTGCTTTCTAAAAAATTGTTTCATTTACCTTCTTGCATTTCTTTGTTTGAGTTCATGGCTTTTGCTGAAATACTTTCTCTAATAATTCTTTTTAGTAAGGGGTTCTGTGGGATTCAAAAATTCCTCAGTCTCTCCCTGTGTGAAATGTCTTGATTTTGTCATGAGAAGTTTGAACTGGTTATAGAATTGTAGGTTGACTGCTGTTTCCCCTCAACATTAATTGTTGCTCTTGGAAAGTCTGCTTTTAATCTAATCATCTTTTCTTTTTTGGTAAAATTCTTTTGTTGTAATATATTATTCCAGAGGTTACTTTCACTATTTTTCTCTTTTCTTTGATGTTCTGAAATTTTACTGCAATGTGTTTAGATGTATACTTATTTTATTTATGCTTCTTGGTATTTGATATTCACATTCTTTCTGAGGAAACATCTTTTTTAAAATTCTGAAAGACACTAAATAAATATCTCTTGGAATATTGCATTCTTATCACTCTTCTCAAACTCTAGAATTCCTCTTAGGCATATGTGGGCATGTGTTATTCTGGCTTCCATTTTTCTTAACTTAGCTTTCAAATTTTAAACAAATATTTTTATCTCTCTGTATTTTCTTCAGTTCTGTCATTCAGTTTACTAATTATCTTTTCATCTCTCTAGTTTATTTTTTGTCCTTGACTTTTATGATGTTAATGTTACAAATAATTTTTATTCCCACGGTTTCAAATTAGTTCTTTTTGTTTGTTTGTTTTTGATTCATAGCTACTTGGTTTTTTTTCCCTGAAAGCTTTTCTGTTTTTTTTAAATGAATATTGTTCATTTTTTATCTCTGTTAACATAACGAATATATGTAGTTTAGACTGTCCTGGTATTGCTAATTTCTCAGGAGTAAATTTCCTTTTATTCCTCTAGATAATAATCAAGGAAGGAAAAGGAAAACTGTAGGACAACACTTAAGATATCTTTATGTCAGATATTTGTAAAATGTGCAGGGTATCTTTCATGACCTTAATTTTCTTCATGTAGTTTGGAATTTTAACTTGTAAGATTGTTCCAAGTCTTTCTTTTTAACCCCTGTTCCTGTGCCTGTTTACCAGTATTTAAGTTGTTTCTATTCAGCTAGGTAGGTGCAAAAGTAATTGCAGTTTAAAAGGTTAAAAATAATTGCAAAAACCACAATTACTTTTGCGCGGATTTCAGATGTGGGTCTTAGGTTGGTGTCTTGATTGGAAATTTTTGTTCCCTCCCTGACAAGATTCTCTCTCTAGCTTTTCTTCTGACACTGGTCCATTGAGATCGTGATTTTGGTTTTAAATTTGACTATACCTTTTAAATATCTAACCAAGATAAAGATACATTTAATATTTTTTAAGGATATAACCTATTCAATTAGATTAAATTCTGTAAATGGAAATTAAAACTCACTAACCGTCTTGAGCAGAAATTTCACAGTGACATATTAGTTGTAATCATAAGATCACATAAAGTTATAGGATACCCTTTCATTTTATTAAAAATAAGTAATAAAGCTCAAACTCAGAAAGAACAAGGAACATATATAATGCCACACATTTTGTGAGTAGAAGTAGAAAACTGCAGACCAATTTCCTTGACTTCTCGCTTCTCTACTACACTTAATTGATTCTCCTTGTACAAAATACTCATTGACATCTGCTGATAATAAAAGCTGACACGATTTTCATTGGCAGAAACAGTTGTCTCAAAATATCTTCACTTGTAGATTCGTGGTGGCCCATCAGGCTGATCTGGCCTGTACATATATTTATTTGGCCCACTTAGACTTAATACTGTTCATAGTTTCTACTACTAAAAACAAGAGATAAAAATCAAACGAACAGACTGCGACAACTGGAAACAGTGAGCCACACTCTGGCCTGGCAACAGTCAGGGTGTGCATTTAGGTGGAGCATTGTTGCCACTTACCCCCATCCAGCTGTCTTGTTCGTTCATCCTCCTTGCCTATCCTCTGAGGTAGTGACCTGTGATTTAAACACTCACAGTGCTGTAGCACCATCATTGAATTTTCACGTCTTTGGATTAGAACACATTATCTCTTTTACAATGGTGCCTTATGACTATCTATCGTAAACACCTTCTTCCACATTACTTTGATCAGATTAAGTATTTTTCTAGCAGAGCAAAGTACTTTTTAGCAAACATATTTTCTTCATTCTGGGGAACGTGGGCAGGTGCAAGGGTTCTGCAAAATTAGGCAGCAGCACAGTGTTTGGGGACTCCAGGGGGGTTTGGGAGCCAGATGAAGGGAAAACAGAGGGTGCTGATGGCCCATTTCACTTTCTTCCTAGTTGCGCTGGGCACTTAATGACTTTGCCCTAGCACTAGACAGCATAAGGTCTATGTCATCTCCCTGCCCCTGTCCCAGGTGGGGATAAGTACTTGTGGGATGCAGTATCTCTCAAACATTGAGCTGTACGACCAAGGCAAGCTACCTTTGAGTCTGAAGTACCTCCTCATTCACCCTCTGTACCAAGAGAGCGTCCCTGCTTTCTCTAATGGGGGAAATTTAAGTGTTGAGTGTTATAGGAATTATAATACAAAACAGACAGCAGCCAGAAAAATATCATTCTAGTGGTAACTGTTTAAAGAACTGTTCTGTTTGCCACCAGACTAATCAACGAAAATATTTCCAGAATCATTCTTTCATCTTTCTTGGTGTAATTTTACATAAGACCTTATAAATACTAATCTGTTCTCTAAATTTCCATTTGTTCCATGCTATTCATACATTCAGATCCCAAATGCCATTAGCCAAACAATAGTTATTTGGGTTTTATGCCTCCTGGCTATCTTTAGCTCATTATCTTGAAAATTATCAGTCTGAATCATGTTATATTTGTGTATATGTACACATACACATAGAGATTATTTTCCACTGACATCCGGTAATATCCCTCAGCGATAACATGGTGTATAATGGAGAGGAAATTTCTTCATGGCCTTTATAATATAAGGCCCCCTTCTCGTTTCTTTTACAACATCTGAAGCTTACACATGTTGTGGGACTCACCAAATGTATTAGTTTTCTAGGGCTGCCATAGCAAAACGCCACAGACTGGGTGCTTAAAAACAGGAATTCGTTTGCTCGTAGTTCTGGAGGTTGGAAGACCAAGACTGAGGTGTCAGCAGGTTTCATTTCTGCTGCGGCCTCTCTCCTTGGCCTGTCGATGGCCATCTTCTCACTGTCCTCACATGGACTTTTGTCTGCATCCATGCATTCTTGCGTCTCTTTGTGTCCAGATTTCCTCTTCTTATGTCAACACAAAATAGGTTGGATTAGGGCCTATCCTAATGGCCTCATTTTAACTTAATCACCTTTTGAAAGGCCCTGTCTTCCAGCACAGTCACAATCTGAGGTATTGGGGGTTAGGGCTTCAATATATGAATTTGGTGGGTGACATAGATCTGCCCACAACACCAAATGCATTGTATTTGTTTGCTTGATCTGTCTCCTACTAAAAATGAAGGCAGGAATCATGTCATACTTACCTTTGTGTTCCATATATCCAGTACTTTTAATTCTAAAAAAAATAATCATAGAACTGAATAAGCTCAAGAACATAACTATGATGTTTTGTTGTTTTTAAAGAAGTTTTATTTTGTCCTGACACATTTTGTTGAGAATGATGGGTGTCCAAGGGACTATCTTCAACTAAATTACTCTTATAAAGAAATTCCTCATCTAGCCATATATTCAGGGATAGCTAAGAGATACACTTTTCTATTTAACATGAGTGGGGAAGAAAATAACACATTAAATCATGAGAAAACATGTAAGGATAAATAAATACTGGGAAATGATGTTATTTAATATACATTGGCTTCTATGTCAGATAAAATAAGCCATTGATCATACCTTCAGGGAACTCAAAACTAACAAATATGTTTAAATGTTGAGGAATCCTAAGGAACAAATATGGATAAAATATGTATCAATGGGAAAGTGCTAGCAAGTGTCACAAGGATTAAAAAAGACCAGATTCCATTATGTTTTTAAAAAATGCCTGTGGGTTTTGGTGACTAAAAATGGTAACTTTACTGAAGCTACTAGGTTAGAGCTGGGCCTTTAAAGATAAAGGGGATAAAGCAGCACAATATAAATGTTTGGTTCCAGAGTATGGAAATCAGTATGGTAAAAGGATCAGGAGGCAGTTGAAAAAAATGTAAAGTACAGCATGGGGAATATGGTCAGTGGTATAGTAACAGCTATGTACGACGTCAGAAGCGCAGTAGACTGGGAAGGGGATTATCACTTTGTGAGGGGTGTAAATGTTTAATCATTATGTTGTTTTGAACACCTGACACTAATTAAAAAAAATTGAAAAAAAAACCAATAAAAGTTGAGAAAAATCCCCATAGCTTTCATAGCGTAAAATTTGTCATTATTTTATTGACTAACATATTGCTTTTTAAAAAAAATCTTTTAATTCTGAAAAATGAACTGTCATGAGCATTTCAATGATAACATAAATTGTCTTCTTTTCCCAGTGCAAGCCAATGTTGTCAATGGATAAATAGCTAATTAGTCATAAAATATGACTTATTCTTTTGTTTGGCTGGCATTGGAGTTAAAGTTCTGAGATTTAGGTCATGATTCATCAAGTTACGGGACTTATTCCCTTGGATAATAAGCAGGAAGGGAAAAGGAGAACTATAGGACAACACTTAAGATATCTTGATGTCAGTAATCTATTATTCTAAGTTTACAGGAAAATTCCCATTAGCTTTAAACCCTGACAGTTTGGCAAGTACTTTATGTCACTTTATCCCATGCACATTCCATGGCACTAAAATTTTTCTTATCTTTTTAGCTCTAGGTGTTGTTTCCAACTCTTCATGGCCTGAATGACAGTTTACATTGTCTTCAACAGAAAAATCAGTGCACACATTAGGTAAGCTTCTTGGAAAATACGCATCTATCAGTTGATGTTGGCTGCATTTCTTTTTTTCTTTGACTTTGTATGGTTTACATTTCTCTCATGTTTATCTTAGGAGATATATGTCCTAGCACAGAACGCAAATTGGGAGTACAGAGAGTTCTAAACTAGTTTCCACTTGGGATTACTCAGTAACAGATTATTTTGATTGCTTTAAAAAGTTTAAGAGGTGTGCCTTGGAACTCAGGTTTTTACATTCATTTATTATAGTCTGTCCAGATGTTATAGGTGATAGTTATTAAGGTTGTTTTAAACAGTTTACTAAAGGTGAATTACAAACCAATTAAGAGGTGATAGATTCTATGTATTTACTTATACTTTCATATAAGATTTTGAAATCCCTTTCTTCTGCATGCTGTTCCTTGGCATGTTTGAACTCATATCCATTTCTTATCCTATTTCCCCCATGACTCCATGCTCTGCTCTATATTTTAGGGAAGCCCAAATGATCTTCCTTATGCGTGTGTCAGATAGTTTCTGAATGAGTTTGACTAGTGTTATGCACTCTCAGGAAATTGGAGGGTAAGGGAAGGGAGAGTCCAAAGCATGTCTTCACCTCTCTCTTTGGCTCAAAAAAAAAATATCAATTTGTACCTGTGCCTCTCTGACTCTATCTCCCACCTAATAGGCCCCCCTAGCTTCCTCCATGTACACCAAGCTTTTGGGGTTTCAATAACCCCATCGGTTCCTTTCGTCCCAGCTTTTGCGTGATAGCAACTTACGCTATTTCCAGTCTCAGGGTTACCACACTGTCTTCTTGTTTGGAGTCTCAGCTCTATCTACTGAACCAATGCCACTTCTATTTTAAATACATATGTTATTGGAGAGTGAGCTCTTCTTGGCGCGGTGTCCAGGTTCTTGGCGTATTGAGCAAAGAATTGAACGAGACACAAAAATAAAGTGGCAAAAGAGTAGTTTATTAGAAGAGATAGTACACTCCAAAGAACTAGGAGCGGACCCGAGCAACAGAGAATGTCTCAAGGGCCCCCACTAAGAAGGCTTTGGTGGGTTTTATCTCTTTTTCTCTCAAATGGGCTGTTCCTTTCAGGGCATGGGACCACTTGATTGACACCTGTGATTGACAAGAGGCTATTATCTCATCTTGTTAGACTGCGCATGTTCCTTCCCAGAATTTGGTCTGTTATAATGATATTAATGAACTCCTGGACATATGTATGATATTGTAATGATGGTATAATGAGGCCCAGGTGAAATGAAGGTCATTGTGGCTTTTACTGAGTAGGTGTGAGTGGCCAGTTTAATCTACTAGGGTATTTCGTACCCATTTGTTTCTCATAGGAGTAGATAATTACAATGAAAAGGGGAAGATTAGGGTGGAGAAAAGAGGTCTTCTGGGTGCATTCTGTGGATTATGCAGGAATGCCGAGACCCTATGCCTATCTCTAACTGTCTGCTTTTTTTTCCCTTTGAAAGACATGCTCCCCATAAAATCTCTTTGGGAAGTTGAGGGACAGAAGGTCTTTTCTTCTGTATCTGCTTCCTGCTGGATAGGAGCGCAGAGCTGTCCCTACCTATTGGGGAATTCACGGAACTCTCGCCCGATCTGATCTCAGATGACAAGGAAGGGGTCTTGAGATTCCCTGGAAAACCGTGTTGGCTTCTTTGCTTGCAACTGGCAACCATGCTGGGGCATCTTCTGCATCCCTAATGTTCCTGAATGAGGAAAAATAGACTTTAATTAATCCATTCAACTAGTCATGTGGGTGTTGTTAACTGCCCAGGAGTTAGGCCCGGAATGGGTAGTAGAGAACATTAGGCTTCAATTATTACAATCAACAAGTAGGAATCAGAAGTTTTAAGGTAATTATCTAAATAAAGCAAGGGTAAAAGATTTCTATGAATCAGGTTAAAAACAATCTATTATTTATGACTAAGAAACTCATGGAGTTAAAACACTAAAGAAAGAAAACAAAGTTGCTATAGTGAGAAGCCCTTTCATTTGGCCTGTATCACTTGCAGTAATTATGTTTTCCTGGTTGGATTCTAATTCATTCCATTTTTACTTTTCTCACCTGACAACTGGTAAAATCACACAGTTCTCTTACTTATCACACAATCTCTGTCATTATCATCACCATCACTGATAATGAAATATATATATTGCTGTCTGCAGAGTGCTCAGCGCTGTAGATGGAATGAGGGATAATACTAGGTGCAGGTATTGGAGGTGGTAAAAATGGGGGTCACAAAGTTTGACACACATAGTGGGGTTCTGAGTTCACAGATGGCTCAAAATATGGGTCTCAGAATAAAGATACAAGTGAGGAGTGCTGAAGCCTCTGAATTGATAGAACTTGGGGATTTTATTTATTTATTTATTTATTCATTCATTCACAGACAGTACAGACTCTAACCAAGTGCCAGAATCTTTTTAAGGGACTAGGGTTAGGCACTAGGCAAGATTAAGAACATATGAGATGCAGGCAGGGATGCAATTCTTCTGCAGTCTCTAGGGAAGAATCCATTCGTTGCCTAAATATGAGCTTCTAGAAGCTGCCTGCGTTCCTTGGATTGTAACCCCCTTCTGTTTTCAAATCCAGCAATCATATTACTCCAAGACCTCTGTTTCTCTGATGTTTACGCTCCCCTCTGCGTCTTTTACTTATAAGGACCCTTACGACTACATGGGACCCACCCAGATAGTCCAGGATAGTCTCCCCATCTCAAAATTTCTTAATTACATCTGCAGTCTTTTGGCAGGTAAAGTAACATATTCACAGGTTTTAGGCATTAGAATGTAGCCATTGTGTTGGGAAGAGGGGAATGGGGACATTATTTGGGGGGGACATTATTCTGCCTACCACACCCCTGTCATGCCCTGTGAAGGACTGAAGCAGTCACCATGATACTTTGGAGGGGAGATGCTAAGAACAATAGGGGAATCCCAAACTTTAAGATCAATAGGTGAGTTTGCATTATTTCCCAACACCTCATTTTTTAGGAATGAGTTCTCAAAATCAGAGAGATGGTGAGACCCTTAGTAAAAACTGATGAAACTATCCAGTTCCTGCATAGTCAGTGGAAAACTTTTATCTGAGAACAGTTTTGCAGCATATTTTCATTTTCCTTTTTTTAGGTTGATTTCTCTGAAATTCCAGTTTGGGTGGCTTATAGCAGCAAACAAGTGGGTGGGAAATTATGAGTGATGGTTAACTGTCTTTTCTAAGTAATTGGAAATGGGTGCATGCTATGTGTGAAACGAGGGCAGAGTACAGAGCAGCTATGGAATCTTCCAGCAGCACTGGACCCACACACTCTGTGATATCATGTCCACACTGATAGCCATAAGCAGTGCCTTTTCATACGCTCAAAGTGCAATGGCACATGCATGAAAACCCCATGTGAAAGGACATTTCTAGACTATGAATTCATATATTCTAAGGGACTCTTCCAATTTTCCATTGAAGGTTTTTGAGAAGAAAGGTAGAATTTGTGAGGGGATAGAATGTAATCAAAAGAGTAAGGAACCAACCAGAGGCATGTTTATAACCAGAAACAGGGGAGGGAAGCAGATGCCTAAAAAAGCCTTGACTGACCTCCATCAGTTTGGGTACCTGAGTGAGCGATGGGATTACGTCCTAGGAGAACAGAAATATTTCTTTGGGGGAAGACATTATTCTACAAGCCTGAGAACATCCTGTGTTTCTCAGCTCTGTTCAGGACAGTAAGTTAAAACCCAGTTTCTACTACATTTTTTTCATAAATGTCCATTTAACAGCCTCCCTTCCTTCACTCCATATGAGATTCCAGGAATGGTTCTAACTCACACCTCTGAGAAGTTTGACTCAAGTAAGTTGTCTAAATGTGGGACCAACAAAGAACTATTTAAGAAGCCCTGATAACTGATGATGAGGACTGCATTGCATTTTGTGTGTCTGTGGCCTGAGGTAACCTTTCAATTATCAGAGTGTCATGATGAATTATTTCACAAGAAAATTAAAGATTCCACATCTAGTTCCCAATTCTAAATTTATGCACACTGAGGGCAGAGATCTTTCTCTTCAAGCCAAAACACAAATTTCCCAATAAACAATTTATCACTTTTTAAAGTATGATGTAAGAAATGGGTAGAGCATAAGGTCTGTTTTTCTCAGTTTAATTCACAGGATCTGACTTAACTTGAAAGAAAGGACTGTGTTTCTTTTGTTTGCTAAATCTTCTGTTTTTCCAAAATCTTTTCACGTCTGGGAATGAGGAGGTTTAGATCAGCGACAGGTATTAGAAGACACAGGAGTTGATGTTAACTTAAGGAAATGAATAAGTTGACTATGAATATTACACAGCACATGTTTGCATCATTGCAAATAATAAAAATAATTTTTTTCATATGAAAAGGTATATTTTCATACTCATTTTCAAACTTACTATTTCTCAGTTGAAATACATTTCTGCTCAACATTTTCCACGATTGTATAAAAAAAGGACCAGTGATATTCCCGTTCCCTACCACTCGTCTACAGTATGGCAGGCATTTTTCTTGCATTGTTGTTAATATCTTAACAACCCAATTGGAACTTGATGCAATTCCCATTTTATAATGAACAAATCAAGGATTAGAGTACATTTTTCGTAAATAACTGAGTTGGGATTTCAGTTGGGAGAATTTAACCCCCAAATTTGTCCTCTTTCCATAATGATTTGTTGTCTCTTTTAATGAATAGCACTGAAAATATTCTCCTTCTGCGAGAGGTTGCAGCCATCAGTGAATCATCTCAGGACTGGGACTGAATTCCACAGTTGATGCTGCAGACCTCTCCTTTTTTCTTCCTCCTCTTCTGGCTGCATCCCTTTGGATCTTTTATTGAACTTCTTTCTCTTAACATTTAATCAGATTTCTTTAGGCAGAGCTGTTTCCTCTTTCCAGAAAAAAACTGCAACAATTTGAACTTAATCATCCAAAGTTGTGAGTTTTCACCCTTATACTTCAATAGAACAGATAGAAAAGTATCCACTTCTAATTCTGCAACATTGTCACCACATTTTCTGTGTATGGGAGTATTTGAGTATGACACATGCAAGTGACTAGGTTGGGGATCACAAATATGTTCACAGATGCAGCAACTCCAATTTGTAGATACACAGCAGAATTCACAAAATCAGTCATAGTGTTTCCACAATTCTTGTTCCAGTGGTATCATGTACTAACTAGTTACAGAAAGAATTAGACTCGAAATTAAATGTATTTGCCATGCCTGATGTATACTGTGGCCTACTTAGCGATGTTTATTTATTTGTTAATATGCTGGCTGCGCTGCACATTTGAGGAAGGTAAAGGTCATTTCCATAACTAGAAAGTATCAAGGAATGATGAAAGTTGAGAGGTTTTCAAACCCTGGTGATCAGTAATCTCTACTCTCTGGGGCCTTGAGAGGAAAGAGGAGCATGTTGGCTCAATGTCTGCAGTCCGACTTCAGACAAAGCCACTCTGCATCTGTGTGTTTAATGTACATTATATTGGAGTCCATGTAGGATTTTATTATTAGGAAATGGTTTTACTGCTAAAAGTATTTTAAAAATTGGTTATTTTTGTCCATCCCACTGACAATACAGAGAATCATTCTGTGCCACAAAGCACACAGCTAGCTAGTCAACCTAAATCAGAACACTTATTTTTTTATTCCCCTTTTTTTTCTAGGTTAGCTGGTATTTGTGAAAAATATTTTACAAAATTTTATTGAAGTTTATTATTTTCCTAAACATTTAATAATTGATTATAGACTATAAAGACCCTCTTTCCCCACCCCCATTTGGACATATCCTTCTCTTTCGAATTGTAGATTTCGAATTAAGATTATAAAATCAAAATCCTTTCAGAGAATTTCTGAGTAGACTATTTCCCTGAAAGAAGTTTTCAAGAAATAATTTTTTAAAAAAGTAACTGCACGGTTAAGGCTTGCTTACTTATTCTTTTATGCAGCTCAAATATGGTAAGATAGTTTTCCCAACCTAAAATCAGAAGCTTATATTTGTCAGGTATGCTTTGTTTTCGAGTTGTAATAATTTTTAATTCCTATAGGACGACTTATAGACACACAATGTGCTATATAGATGATGCATTACAGAATTGTACACATGACACCTATGTGATTTTACTAACCATGTCACCTTAATGAATTTTAATTTAAAAAAAGGAAGAAAAATCAATAATGTTGTGCTCAGAGGAAAATTCAATGTACAAGTTTTCTTTTATTCTTTAGAACACATAACCTCTTCAAATAAGTTTGCTTATTCTTCCAAGTAAGTAAAGTATTGAGATAAAATCTTTATGAGATTTGTTTGACTAGATGTCTAAATAGGTGTCTCTGTTTTTAGAATGCTTTCAGATATTACACTGATGTGTGTTTTAAATAGCATTTATCCTAGGGGAACACCCAGGACCTCTTGTTGACAACTAGAGCCACTTTGATGCTTTCTATTTCTTGCCACATTCTTAGGCTTCAAACCAATTTTTGTGTTTTTCCCTGGGGATACAAGTACAGAACAGGGAATGGGTTATAGAAAAGAAAAATAAATACTTAGTTTTATTATTTTCTCTTTCCTTTCCCCTGATTTCCACTAATATTTATAAATATTGAGACATCAAAATGAGAAATAGTGGAGTATCACAATAATAAGAAGAAAAAAACGAACCTGGGTTAGAATTTGGGTTTGAATGCCAATTTTATTATTTACCAACTGTGTGATTTTGGACAGATTGCTACATCTCTTTAAAGCTTTATCCCCCCTTGTAAAATGGAGATTGTAATACATTGTGAAATGGGTATTAAAATTCTGTGTCTAATAAATAATGGGTATTCAAGAAAATGTTAACTGAACATGAGTGTTATTTTACAAATAACAAAAGATCAGTTCACTCCAAAATACCCTTTTCGCCACTATAGACAGGACTACAGTAAGTCATTGTTTTGTATTATATAAAAATTCAATATGCATGAAGTTATAATTATCTAGGGAATGAAGTAATAAACGTGCAGGAACAAAATACCTTATATAGGATGGAAAACTTATAAGATGGCAGAGCATATCTTTGAATAAATGGGCACTATGACATGTAACTTTTGGTGGAGAAGTGGTCAAGAACAGTGTGATTGGGAACTGATAGTATCTCAGTGTTCAGAGCTATGGCTTTGTAAGTAAATGTAAGAGCATTAGTTATCCAGAAAGAGCTTGCCAACATGAAGGACAAGGTAACTGAAAGGAAAAATTTACAAATGCTTCAAGGTAATTTATGTTATTCCCGGGTTCTGCCTATGCATTGACATTTTGGAAAACCATGCAGTAGAGAAACAGGGCAGAAAAGGACTAACCCTTATTGAATTATATGTTCCAGAAATCATGTTAAGCACTTTTTGCACATAAGAATAAGGTCATCCTGCAAATCATCTTCTGTTTTTTTGGTAACAGAAAAAAATAATCCTCTCATGCTTACCAGAAGGATGCTGTTGGAAACAAAAGATGTTTCACCATATATATACATATACATATATATACATATACATATAAATATACATATATTTAAAATGTTCAGTAGCCTAAATTTTGTTCATTTTCATTTCATTTCCACAAATTTAGAAATAAGTGTAAGCTCTTACTGAAGGAGACTCACAAATGAAGTGGTATTAGTTTCCTAGGTCTGCCATAACAAAGTATCACAGACTGGGTGGCTTAAACAACAGAAATTTACTTTCTCACAGTTCCAGAAGCTGGAAGTCCAAGATAAAGGTGTCAGCAGGGTCTTCCGAGGGTCATGCAGGAAGGATCCATTCTATGTTTCTCTTCTTGGCTTGCAGATAGCCAATGTCCCTCTGTGTCTTCACACTGTCTTCCCTCTGTGTGTATCAGCGTCCAAATCCTCTGTGTTTAGATCTTATAGGACACCAGTCATACTGGGTTAGAACCCACCCTAGTGATCTCATTTTTAACTTAATCGTCTTTGCAAAGATTCTATCTCCAAACCACAGCCACATTTTGAGGTCGTGGGCTCAGGATTTCAACATATGATTTCTGGGGACACGGGGGCACACCTTAGCTCTTAACCACAATGTTCCTCATTTCTCTTCTTCACAATTCTTAGTAGGAATTGACTTGTTCCTAAGAGATGCTCAGTAAATATTTGATAATGATAATTCAAAAACTCTTTGCATCAGATAATACAAAATGAAAGTTTGTTATCCTGAAGATCCCATAAAGAAATAGCTTTCTAAATTAAGTCAAAACAGAAACCATTCACATTGGAATTCTTTGACCATTTGAACCAGGCCAGACCACAAAAGCTAATTTAGGTTTGAGGACTGGATGAAATAATCACTCGGATACAGGGTCATTTCCTCTTTGGTTTACAACAAAACCAGAAACATACACTCAAAGATATATGCCAGACTGAGCATGTAAACGAGTGGAAGTGGCTCTCTGTCACCTCCCTTTATTCCTCCCAAAAACATGCCCAATGTTTGATGCGCCCACAAGGTACGCTGTAAATCTATCAGTTCAGCTGTTTCCAACCGTAGTTAAACTGAAGACGGTGGGGAAGAGTGAGGAAGGTGGAGGTGTGAAATTTCAATATTCAAGTATCCACCCTATTTACAATAAAGCAATACTTGCTACAACATAATCATATACTTCCAAGTTCTATTTCTTGTTGTGTCATTAGGTATTCTCAAGGTTTCAGGGAGCAGGCATGCCCTATAACCATTTTCCAATGAAGCATAAATTTGAGCATGTAATATGTGAGAAGCACTTTGTAAACTGTAAAGTACTATGGAAATAATTGATTTTGAATGTTGTAAATAAATGTCAGCTATAATTTTCATTCTTCATTAAGATACGTAGATAGATGACAGATAGATGATAGCTAGGGAGAGAGAGAGAGCGAACTCAGATACTTTACTAAGGATTGGGAATACAGATGTCAAAAAGACAGATATTGATCCCTTTGGCATAAAATGTGCAGTATAGCAATTTTGACATAGTTTTCATAATGATGGTTTTATCAAACAGCATACTTATCAAAACTACATACTTATTACTATGAACAGTTGGAAGAGAAGCTCAGGAAACCTCCAGAATTTGGCAACAGGCTTCCATAATTCCAGGATGCTAAAATGAAATGCATTTAGTGGTACCATCCCATACTTCTCTCTTCTTTATGCAAAGAACACATTCCCTGCAAGTCCAGAAAGAGAGAAAGCTGTTCTTTGCTATTTTCGGCATTCCTTTTCATGCCTATAGATTCTGAAACTTTTGAATCTCTTTTTCATAGGGGCAGGCAATTTATAGGACTAGTCCTTTGAGGAGAATCTAAATAATTCCAGGTCTTGGCCAGGGAAATGTCAGATGGAGAATGAAAAGGTAGGGACCTTCTGTCATGTTATACTTGTCAGAAGTGGGGGATACCCAAACTCTCTCTATCCTGCAAATGAAGTCACTACTTATTCACAACTTACTGTGAACACATTGTGAATTAGTAACAACTTATTCACAATAAGTTGTGAATAAGTAGTCACAAATTTTTGTATGAACAACGTTTTATTCATGGATTGAAAACTGGGCTTATTACTGTTATGGCTTTTTATTTTTTATTTTTATTTTAAGAAGTTAGATAAGTGTATCTTAGGAAGAAAACTACAACAAAAAAATGAAGGGTAATTAATTGCATACACTATTTTATTCCAATTTCAGTGTGTGTAATACTCAGAGAACATCTCTTCAGTGCTTTTGGCCAATAGTTTTTTAATTGAGAGCTAATGAACTCTCTGTCTTCTCTCAGGACAAAATGGATGTAGCAGCAAAGAATGTGCACCAATGTCATTAACTCTCTTTCCCTGCCAGCACATTCAAGCTAAAGAACAAAGTCACAATTCCACAGGGACAGAGGATGGACTTTAAGTAGAATTGTGTGGGCAGTGAGTTATCTTCAGCAGTAAATCATTGTATAAGTAGCCTATTAAAAAGCACTAAAATTGGAAAGGTTACGGTTAGTGCAATTCTTATCCAAGTCTTGAGTGTTAGTGATAGCCCATTGCCCTGTAGTAGCCTGAACTGTACATTGTGTGCCTTAGAGAAGGAAAGCTCTTGTGATTTTTCTCTTTCCCATTGCACTCTAGGGTGATCTCAGCATCAGTTAAAAATTCCTGTCAAAAATAAATACTGAGAGATCGAGAGTTGATCACCTATAAAGACCCAATAAAGAATAACTTGTTTTACTGCTCTTATTTGGGCATTTATTGGAGCTCTTAGACATGCTGGTTAAGTCTTTTGAGTCTTGTGATTCCTGATAACAAGAGCTTTCTGTAAAGAGGATGTAACGAGAGAATGTCAACCTACTATTTCCTAATACATTATATTTGAAATAACACCCCACTTCTCACATGGGCCTCTAGTAGATGGAAATTATTGTCATGTCCCTGATAATCTAGGGTCAATTCACAGGGGTAAATAAGGGGTTCCAACCGGGTGTATGATAGGCAGGTAAGAGAAAGAACTGGTTCAATTCATTGTGAGTAGTAATCATGAAAAACAGCTTTCCTCAGAATTTCCAAATACTGATTTACAACCAAGAATTTTTCAGATAATCACCCACAGTTTTCAGTAATCGCTCAATTATTCAGCCACCTCTCTTACCTCATGCCCCTTCATAGTTCCTTGTATTGCCTTCCTCTGTCAGGATTTGCCCTTTCCGTGGACACTATCTCCCTCACTCTAACCACCTCAGGAGCTTCTTAGCTGAGAAGGCTTTTTCCAGTTTCAAGTTGTCACTACTGTCCCTGTGCTTTCTATTTGGATTTCTTGCCCATTTTTGACCCATGATTTCTCCCTATTCTCTTATAATAGAATATTTCTGAACTTTGAGTGCTTGCCTAATCTAAAGACCCTCTAGCTTCCCAATCTTTATTCTGTGAAACTAGTTCCCTGGCCTGTCTCCAAAATCAATTGTCATATGCTGTTCTGATGTTACTATAGAACTCGAACAAGTCTCTTTTAATATCTTTGGTCTCAATTTTCTCACTAAAAAATAAGATCAGTGGTACTTGAAGGTCTTTCATTCTGATGTATCAGTGGGGTTAAATTATAAATGCAATATACAAATTTGCCAGTTTGGGTCATGGTTACAGTGACTTTCAAATGAATGAATATTGCTAAGTGAGTACCTGGGATTTAAACAACTTTTTGTTGTTTTGTGTTTTCTAAGAAGGTTTGTTTCAGAAGGTTTGTTTCAGAAAACGTTTTTAGGATAGTTTTTTTAAAAAGAAAAAAATTCTAATAGATGAATATTTCAGCAGCTTTTTAAAATATTTCAAAGAATGTGGTTTGGCATTAATTATTTGTAATTTACATAAGACTTGATTCTACCTAACTATCCATCTCACACAGTATTATATTCTAAAAGAAATACAAATGCATATTTCTAATATTTTTTGATCCCCTAAAATATCCAAGGGCTGTTTTAAATATGTTTCATATATTAATTCATTTATTCCTCAAACCCTATAAAGTATTATACATACTATTGTTGCACCCATTTTACAGATGAACTGACTGAGGAGGAGATGTTAAGTAACTCGCTCAAGGTTAGACAGAATACAGGAGTCAGGATTTATACAATGTTTTCTGTCTGCTCTTACTGTCTTACTGTCTGCCCTTCACAACCAATCTTACTGTCTGCCCTTCACAACCAATTCAGAGAAGGTCCTTGAATGGAGTATATTGAAGTAGAGTCTCTTGAAAAGTCAAATACAGTTTATATTTATAACAAAACAAACCTTATAACACTTGCCCATACCATTTTACTCTAAAAATAAAATTCAAACAGAATAAAGCCTGCTTACCAATCTGCTCATTCTTATCTACTTTTTCTTTCTCCCCTAAATACAATCTGAATGGCTTTTTTAATGTTTTCCCCACTTGTTCTTTTCCCACCTCCCAAATGTATTTTATTTTCCCCAGAGGCATATGTCCTTCTTGTATGATTTGGTTTAATTCCTTTAGCTTGTCCAATACAGCTTCTCTACTTGTTATTAAACACGGATCAATATGACAGCCTAAGAGAGAACGTACAGAATTCATAGAGCAGAGTTGAAGAATCATATTACCTAAGTACGTATTGCCCTGTATACCTCTAGATAACTTCAGGTACGTGTCCTATATGGAATTCAATTTTCAGTCACTTGAATTTGTATGGGTTTCTCCACACTAAGATTTCAGTCTAGGTTTATTTCCAGCTCTTGAGTTCCCTGGGATGATGAACACGAGAAATATCTGGGGCTAGATATTTGGACCTGTGTCCTGGAGAGATAGGAATCAAGAAGCCAAAGAAGTGAAAACTTCTGGCTACCATCTAGACATTTTGTTTTTCTGAAAACTCATAGTAACATTTAAAAACATAATGTCTGCTTTGGAAAAAAAAAGTAAACTATGAGTTTATGCCACATGTATTAATTTCTCTCTTTCACTTAACCAATTCACAAGATGACCCGAATTTCTCACTCGTCTGGTTGTTTAGGGGGTAATGAAGTACAACCTAAGGAAAGAGATGGCTTAAGACAACTGGTTTTTCTTAGAAGAAAAAGCAAATGAATTTGGGTTACAGAAGAAGAGGCCTGGAAATTGTACACTGAATTCTAGAGCTGTAGAAAGAAATTTACTATTTGAATAATGGCACATTTGAAACTTGACTTTCTCAGTAGGTGACAAAACTCTTTCTTAAAAATGGTTTGAAGTTAAATTTTAAGTGGGCAATTAGCAGATGACTTATAAAAACTGTATTACAATTTGTAATATCAAATTTGCAAAGTTAGTAACCAATTTTATTCTTTAAGCTTTAGCGAATGAATTAATCAGTACCTACTCATATGTGAGTGTGTGAGCTTATGTTTGCTAATAGATGGAAGAAGGATAAGTCAGGCTGACTCACCCCTGGTGAAAGACATTTTCACTTCTGTCTCAGACAAGAATAAAATTCAAATGAATTTTTATCTAGACACACTGCCGGTTAATCACTGTATGATAACATTTAGATCATCATTCAGCATCACAAATGTTTGAAACAGTTTTATTTTCTAAAGATGGAACCCATAGTTTTTTTGTTTTTTCTTTTTCACATATTCACTGAACTTACAAATCCTACTAGGAACTGAACTATGGAGAATAGACTAACAAAGATGCAAGGGAAATTTCCGGCTCTAGGGAATACAACTAGGGAACAGAAACATAATTGGTAGATTAGAAAATTGTACATGAAAAGTCAAATACCAATAGAATAATCCAATTCAGTGATACGTCACAGTTCCTGGAACTTTTCTTATCTGCATAGATAAAGTTGTTTGTTTGCTAAGAATAAACAACAACAAAAAATTAGCCAATTTAGATGCAAAATATTAAGTACTTAATACACAGTTTGTTCTTTAGATACCTCCATAGATTTTTCACTCAGAACCTTGTAGTTCTTGGTTTGCATACAGTTTTAATAAATTTAAACATACCTTATTCCACCTGTTAGCAAATTAAAAAACAACTATGTAGTTAGAAAGTGGAGGACTGTCTACAAGTAAGAACTTTAATGTCAATGAATAAAAGTAGACTACTTAACAATCAGATAATAAGAAGAATAATTAAAGATTTTAATGCTCACAGAAATGAAATCCAAAATGCTCCCTCAGCTTCCCATAGGCCATGCAGAATCAACGTTTCAGAGCACAGTCTGGAAATTTATGGGCATAACAATGACCCTGAGTTATCACGAAGAGGTTTAATTCATCTTCTATGTGTGAATTTATTTGAAGAGATTTCAATTCGAAATAATTGGTATTTATTTAGTTAAATCCTTACTAATCTCAAAACGGCATTCTCCAAAATGGTTTTTATAAATCCCATTCAAGGCAGAAATACAAGAATCATCACAAGGCATCGTGTGAGTTAAAAATCAAGTATGCGGCAGTCGCAGTATTCTTGTTAGAGCCAGAACCCACTCTAGCACATGTTGTATCTGGGGTGTACATTTAAAACTAAGGGCAATTTTGCCAACTTCCAGAATAACATTTTCAGCTAACTTTCTCCAGAAACACCATTAAAAAAGAAAAAACTGAAGAAGGGAAGGTCTAGAATGAACCTCTCAGGACTAGTTGGATGAGACAAGATGATACAAGACTGAACAAGTTCTGACCCCATAATTTTCCTTGTAGAGGAGGGGGTACATCACCTACGAGAAGCGAGAACAGGTTCAATACAGACGATCTTTAAACTTGAGTTGCTGCCAGATTCGCAGTTCTAACCTTACCCATCTCCTCATGGAAAAGAGTTATTTCAGTGAATAGCAGAAGGAATATCTACAATCTGCGTCTTGGCCCAAGATGTCAAAGATGATTCATTCTCCTCTAGCAGAAGATCCAGAGAGTTCTAAGCAATGTGGCTCTTTGGTCAGACTACTACCTGCCGCTTCCAAGAGAGGCTCATGAACAATCATTTCCAGCATCGCCTCTCTGAAGTTTCTGGTATTCATTTCTCCCAGAAGACTTTGCGACCTTGGCAACTGGAGAGCTGTGTGATTCTGTCTTGATCATCTCAATTAACAGCTTTTATCAGAGGATCTGCTCTACTTTATTTTGGCAGTATTGATGACACACCATTCTTTTGAAGACATACCTCTGAAAAAGTTACGTTGAGAACTACATTGAGGCAATATGCCGCTGTCACATCAGACAACTTGATTCCTGATCATCTCTTTTTTGAAGGAAAGCTCAGAGATTAGAGAAGGAACTGTGCATTCATACACCATTTGATACTTTTGGTAGCTATAACAGGACATTAGAGTTTCAAGTTAACTTCTGTGTCACTGACCCAATTTAGTAATTAGTTTCTATTTGTTGGAATATGAATAGAGTATTTTTCCCTGTCTGTTTGAGAAATTCATTAATTTCTAGAAAGAAATCAAAAAGCTTCACAGAAAAACACAGGAGAAAAACATTAGTTTTTATGAAAATGCTGAAGATTTTATTAAGCTCCCAGAAGTTTTTCACTTAAGTTTAATATGAATTTTGGGGAATGCTTTTAATGATTTTACTTGGCATTTTCCCCTTAATCATAGTTAATCAAAATTCTTTTCACATGAGAAACTCATCAATTACAAGTTCTTAAATCATTTTCATGTCAGTCCTGTTTATTTATATTCTGTTTGGTAATATGGTTTAATGGCCTAAAGAAAAAAAAATGTTTAGCTAATTCACATTAATATTTGTTGATAATTAGCATAATATAATTGATATTTTATAGAAAATTATTTTTCTGTTGATATTTTCTCAAGAGAGACTATTATATATTCCTAATTTTTATATTAACATACTTGGGGGCCAAGTTTATTTTCTAACATAACAGTTCTGCTTGCATAATAAAAGTGAGTAGATGAAACTTAATTAAAAGAAATAAAATTTATGGAAAAATACATTACAAGAAATATGTTCATGGTGTAGGAATATTTTTTCAGTTATTGTGTCTGTTGCATTAATTAATTTATTCTTTTATAGGGATGTATAACTATTTGGGGGACACATTTTTTGGATCTTTAACAAGATTCTGAAGCCCTTTGAAGGCTGAGAAATGCCTTTTCTTTTTTTTTTTTTTCTGGAATCTAATACCAGCTATTGTATTTGATAGATTGTATGAACCTGGTTAAAATGGCTGTATTTCCAATGGATATAATTTCCAAGGTAATTTAAAAATAAATGGATTCATTTATTTATTCACTCATCCATTTCTTTATCCATAAACATGTATTTCTTGAATACTTAATAATATATACCAGACATCATATTTTATGTTAGAGGGGAAAAAAGATCAATAAAAACACATCTAATGTTTAAACAGTTCAGAAGACTTAAAATAACAGCAACAAGAATTGTGTTTTCCAAGCCACTCTATCAGTGTAATATAATTCTTATACAAAAACAGGTTAGCAATAGCATAAACAAAAAGGAAACTATAAACCTACTTCACTCACAAATTAACAAAAATCATAAACAATAATTAGCTAAAAAAAATCATTAAGCAGTGATATATTGAATACTTAGTTTATCATGGACAAAGGGAGTTTATCCCCCAAAATGCAAGCATGGTTCAACATTAGAAAATCTATTACTGCAATGCATTAGCTTCCAGTATTAGAGAAGAAAAAAACACATTAATATAAAACAGTCTGAGTAGATTAAAGATACTTTTTTTTTTAATTAATGAAGGTATTAGGTGAAATAACAGAACATGTTTAAAAATTGTGATGGGGAACATACACTGATACCATATTCAGAAATATAAAGATAGATTTATTTGCTTGAAATTTAAAAATAAAAAATACAATTTGTACAAAGATACCATAAGTAGAATTAAAATATAACTTGCAGACTTTTGGTTTTAGATAAGGTGGATTATGGAGTAAACACCTTTTTGTCTTCCATTGAACTCAGTTATAAAACCTGGACAGAATGCATGAACAGTTATTTGAGAACTCTGAGAAGTAAATATAAGAAGGCAGATTGGGGAAGAACACCAGAAGTTGAAGTGCCACTGAGCCAGCTTTGAGTTTGCCATGTTTTCCCTCTGCTGCTATGTCCTGGCCAGAAGTCAACATATTCCAAAACCCAGAAAAGAACACTGTGGTGAAGTCAGGGGAGAGCTGTAGGAGAAACCCTCTAGTTCTAGCTCAGGAAACCAAAAAGGAAACTCCCGAAAACTCAGACACAGTCAGGGGAATTTCTTGGATTTTTCCCCCTTTTTTTCTCTATTATCTTAGAAGGAAAGGTCATAGCTAGGTAGTTTTTGTTGTTGGTTTTGTTTGTTTGTTTTGTTGTTGTGGTGGTGGTTTTAATTGCTCTTCCTTGAAGAAACAGATTCTTTCCTTGAAGGAAAAAAGGCTGCATAAAATCCAATCTGTTCTAGAAATATGAGTGGACCGTTCAGTACATAACGTTTTAAATATCAAAATATATGGTAAACATACAAAGAGAAAGTAACATGCTTCCTATGTACAATACAATATTTTAAATTATAAAATAAGCTCCACAAAGTACAACTGGCAAGTGAGACACCAGCAGGAGCCAAAACCTTAGAGGGAACCTCTTGAAGCCATGATTCCAAGAAGGTGTCACCTAGCCTGTTATGTTCATTTTTTCCTTCGTTCTCTGTCCTGCTGTGCCTAACCCTGAGCAAGGTGGAAGTGGGTAGTTTCTGGTTGGAATTCTGAAAAGGGCAGCTGTGGAACATGAAAGTTCCTGTGGGATGATAAAGAGGAGGAACTTCGAAAGACCACTCAGTAAAGCTGCTTATGAGCTGGACTCACCCCAATTTGTTTGTGTTGTACCAGAAAGAAGTCTCATGACATTTTTAAAGTGCTGAAGAAAAAGAACTGTCAACTCAGAATTTTACATCAGTGAACATGTCCTTCAGGATTTACGGAAAACAAAGACAATCTCAGATAAAGATAAATAATTAAATAAATAAATAAGCAAGCTTAACTGTTGGCAGCTGCCCTACTTTGAAAGAATGCTAAAGAAAGTTCTTCACACAGAAGGGAAATGATATGAGAAGGAAAATTGGAATATCACAAGTGAAGAAAGAGAAACACAAAGGGAAAATGCCTAGGTATATATAATACATTATTCTTTTGCTCTTGAATTTTGTAAAATGTGTTTGATGGTTGAAAGCATAAAATATAATATTCTCAGAAGGGAGTTTCAATGTATGTAAAGGTAATATATGACAGTTAGCTGTAGCATAAAAGACAGAAAGGGAATTTATAGTGGTAACATTTTCACATTCCAATTAGGCGGCAAAATATTGATTTTAAATAGACTGAAAAAATAAGTGTGTATTTTGCAATTCTTAGAGTAAGCTGTAAATAATTATACAAATAAATATAATCAAAATGATTAAGAGCAGTATTTGTATTCAGAACAGTGAATAAGAAAAGCATGAAAAGACCATGGGCCTGAAAACACCACTGGCCAAATGATGTTAAGTTTAGAAAAAATATAGAATCTGTCTTCAAAGTCCCTGTGGAAATTTTACATAATATATATTTGAGAATTAAAAAGCATTATCTGATATCTCTTTAGGGATATGTTGTGTTGAAAAACCAACACACACACAACAAAGTGCAGTGAAACAAGTTAAATGAAATAGCTATAGGATTTTTAAAACTTTTCTATTGTTACAGCTATTTAATTTATGAAAAGACACATGCTATCAGTTTACCATCAACTAGACATATCAAACAATAATAATCATTACTATTTCTCTTGAATGGTCAATTGGTAAAATATGAGAGGCTTGGCTATATTTGAGAAGTGGATATTATAATTTATTAAAATCTTTTTTTTGCGTGAGAAATTGAATGTTCCATTTCAATTTTAATTTTATTCCATTCATAATTATACTTCAGGGACACATAATCAGACAAGTTTCTACTAGGTGTTCTATGTTCTGTGACTAAAAACAACATGTGTTGATTTTATAGAGCAACCGAAACTCTCATAAACTGCTGCTGAGAATATAAATTGGTACTTTGAAAAACTGTTGGCAGCATCTATTATGAATACATGTAAACTCTATGCTCTAGTATTCTATTGTTGTATAACAAACTACCACAGACTTACTGGCTTAAAACAAACACATATTAGCTCACAGTTCTGTAGGTCATAAGTCCGACACAGTATGGCTGGGTTATCCACTCAGGGTATCACAAGGCTGAAATTAAGGTGTTGGAAGGGCCTGAGTCCACATCAGGAAGCTCGGGGGAGAAATCCGTGTCCAGGTCAGTCAGGTTGTTGGCAAAATTCAAGTCATTGAGTCTGTAGGACTGAGGTCCTGCTTCCTCACTGGCTGTCAGCTGAGGGCCCCCTAAGTTCCTAGAGGTCCCTCTTTAGTCTTTGCATATGGATTCCTATATCATCAAGGCCATAATAATGCAGCAAGTATCCCTGTGCTTCAGATCTCTCTGACTTCCTCTTCTGCTCCTGGAGAAAACTCTCTGCTTTTAAAGCAGCTCATGTGATTAGATTTGGTCTATACGGATATCTCCCTATCATAGATCCCACTTGGATATTTCCCTGTCGTTATACATGGAATCTTGGGGGCCATTTCACTATTCTGTCTACTGTCTCCTATGACTGAGCAGTTACATGTATAGGCAACAGAAGTGCGTACATATGTTCACCAAAATACAGAACAGCACTGCTAACAGAAGCAGTACTCATATTAGCCAAAATAATGGAGAAATTATTCAACAATAGGATAAATTATGGTATATTCTTATGATTGAATACAGAAGTGAGAATGAACACATTAAAACTATTCGTAATAAAGTGAATGAATCTCACAAACATAGTGTGTAGTAAGCAGATAATAATGTTTTATGGAAGCAAATGGAAGGGGACCTAACCCAGTCCAGAAAGTCATAGGAAATTTCCTGGGGAAAGTACAGCTTTTGCTGCAAAGAATTAGAGTGAGTGAGAGATGAGAAAAGAAGGGGGAGACATGACTGAATTTTAAATTGACAGACTAATACGCACATAAGTAACACAGCTGTAAAAATTAAAAGCATATTAATATTATGAATAAATGGCAAAATGGTGGGATAAGAGGTACTGGGAAATTTGGCAGGGGTCAGAACATGGAGAACCTTGCAAGCCATGTTGGGAAGATTGACTTTCATCCTATAAGTGATGCAAAATGAAGGATATGAGCAAATTTATATTCGGGATCACTGACACTGCAAAGTGGAAGATGGAATTACAAGAGAAAAATATGGAGGAAACTAGACTAGTTAGGATTTTCAAGGAGCACAGGTGTGAGAGGACGGAAGCCTGAGTTAGCTGGATTGAAGCGCGGGAGCAACGATATAAGTATGGATGCCTTGTGTCTGCCTCCTTTCCAAAAATCTCGTCTTAAAGTCTTAACTCATGCTAAAGTATAATCAACTAATTATAATTGTTTAGTATTTCCATGTCTCCCAAAAGAAGGTGAAATTATCAGTTAAGTAGGGATCTAGGCTCTACATTGAAAAGAAAAGATGACTTCTAGTTGTACAGTATCAGGTATTTTCCTGAAGAGTGTGTGTGTGTATGTGTGTGTGTTTCTGTGTTTCTTTGTTTCTAAGTCATCAGGACTTTTCCAAATCACCACATCTATGGGTAAGGGAACCAGAACAGAAAATATATTCCAAGGATGAAGTGTCAAGCAAAATCTATGCTTTAATTCTACGACCTTCACAAAGTCAGCAACTGCAGAGATGTGGGACAGAAATTGTTCAGGACTTTCACATGAAATGATGACCAGTGGAGCAGTTGTGTGAAGGAAATTTCCTAAGCCATAAATTTACTGTCTTTGCTAGAAAAGCCTCATAAAGTCAATTCCTGTAGACACATAATAGGCCACCAGAGGGGCCAGTGGCATCTACATAAATATGTTCATTTTGACTTGTACATAAAAGTAATATAAATGTTCTTTTTAAGTTTCCATTGCTATTGTGTTCTATAATGGTTTCCCTCAGGTTATAACCATCAGTAGCTTACAAAGAGAATGGAATTGACTTTGGAAATAAAGTATATGTGTTTATATGATTAATTTCACTCAAATTCTATATAAATTTAATTGTTGTAGATGTTTTCAATAAAAATAAAGAACTAAGTTTACATTAATTAAATTAAAGTTAGTTTAGAATTAGTGTTTGGGCTATTCCTTTGGAATTCCCCTTTCGTTCCCACTCCCTGACCTCCCTTCTCTCTCATATCTCTGTCTTATATTTTGCTATGAGAAATTTGACTTCAGAACCTGTCATCAAGTAACTATTCCAAACTTCATCTATAAATAATTTCTCTACCCATAGCAGGACTTTTAAGTTTCTTAGAGAAAAAAAAACAGCAATGACTTTTAGTAGAATATTAATCACCGAGTTTCCCCAAAAATGAGACCTAGCCAGACAATCAGCTCTATTGCATCTTTTGAAGCAAAAATTAATATAAGACCCGGTATTATATTGTATTATATTGTATTATATTATATTATACCTGGTCTTATATTATAGTAAAATAAGACTGGGTCTTATATTAATTTTTGCTCCAAAAGACGCATTAGAGCTGATTGTCCGGCTAGGTCTTATTTTCGGGGAAACATGGTCCTATTTGAAAGTTTTGATTTTTCTCACATTTCCTCATTATTGTTTCATTGAGTTATATTAATAAATCTTTTTGTCAGGCCCTAGATCTTTGAGTAGTTTTGCCTATTTTAGATAGAATCATTCAGTATACTCTCTTTGTGTCAGGCTTTTTTCACATAGGATGGTTTGAGATTCATCCATGTTGTTACGTATTAGTTGTCTGTTTCTTTTTATTGATGTATTCCATTGTATGAATGTACCATTTATTTATCCACTCTTTTTTTTTTTTTTACTAACTCATTTATTGAGAGACATGTGGGCTGTTTCAATTTGGGGCTATTTATTAGTAATAAAGCCACTATAAATATCTTTCTACAAGTTTTTTATGGAAATCTCTCTTAATTTCTTTTGGGTAAATATCTAGGAGTAGAACTACTAGGTCATAGGAACAATGTTAAGTTTACTTTTACAAAAAACTGCCAGACCTTTTTCAAAATGGTATCTCAGCGTGGCTTATAAACTTTTAAATTATGCTGTGCTTTGTGTATACGTGAACCCATTCAGTTAAATACTGGTCCTTGAACTAGAGAAGTTGGAAAATAGAAAATAAAATTCTCCAGCTTAATATCCAGAGGTATTTGTTTGAATTTCTTTCTCGAAATACAGCATTTAAAAATAATTACCCTTAATACTCATTCTTTGTATTGTATCTAAATTTTATTTTAGTTTTGCACTCTGCCTAGGGGCATTTTATTCCATTACCATTCAACAAGCATTTGTGAGTAGCTAATATGGTCTAGGAAATTCCTATGCTTAATGGTTAAATAGGTAAATAAATCATAATCCCTGCCCTCAGTGATCTTAACAAGAAACAGATGTGTAAACAGCTATGTGTAAATATTATAGATACTATTTTGGTTGTTTATATATGGCATAGGGAGGATAAGAGTAAGGAAGGGTAAAATTTGCATGGTGGAATGGGAGAAGAGTCATGAAAATCTTTGAAGGGAAGATGCTTGCTCTTAATTTTTTTAAATAGGACTTTAAGAAGTTGTTATGGTGGTTTTTATATTACTTATTACTATTATTTGTTGTTCTTATAGTTTAGTGAACATATTGGTTTTTTTCCTCTGCAAACATTACTGTGGAAAGTGAGCTAGACAAATGATTCTCATTCTAGTCTCATCTCTGTTTCTTGAAGTGTGAATTTCAAAGCCATAGTTTCCTAATTTGTGTCCTTGCCAACCTCACAACAATGTGAGGATCGGGGAGGGCATGTAGTATGGCAACTCACCTTCTTAAAATATAAGCAAATGTAATGCATTGAAGATACACTATCAGTAATGATAACATGTACCCTTTTTTTTTTCCTTTGAAGTCTTCTTAGATGCTCTTCAAAATACTTCTATGCTTAATGTGTTGGTCCACCCAAGTGTATATTTTTATGAAATACCACACAATTGCCTTTTGAGATGTGTGTTTCTCTGGTTTAGAACCCTCTTCCTTCATCTTATTCCTGTTGTTAGTCTCATCTCTCCGGGTTTGCTTCATATCCATGGAGCTATATTTACTAAAGTGTGTTCTAATCTCAAATTCACTTTGTTTATTATCCCTACTCTGTTTATTCTCATGGAGAAACCATATTCCTATTGCTGTTGTAACAAATTACCACAAACTTTGTGGCTTAAAACAATACAAATTTGTAATCTTATAGTTCTGGAAGTGAAAAGACTGAAGTAGGTCACACTGGGCTAAAATTAAGGTTTCGGCAGAATTCCATTCCTTCCTGGAGTCTTTAGAAGAGAATACATGTCCTCTTCTTCTCCAGCTTCTTCAGGACAGCTATATCCCATGGTTCATGATCTCTTTCTCCATCTATAATACCAGCAGGGTAGCATGTTCAAATCTCTCTTTGATTCTACTCTTCTGCCTACCTCATCCACATTTAAAGGACTCTGATTATATTGGGCTCCCTGGATAATCCAGGATATTCTCTTTATTTTAAAGTCAGCTGATTAACAACCCTAATTCCATCTGCAATCTTAAGTGTCTCTTGCCATGTAATATAGCATAGTCCCAAGTTCTGGGGATTAGAACATGGATATCTTTGGGAAGTAGTTCTTTTGCCTACCATACTGATATTAATATTTTTGTCGTTTTTTATTTCTTTGTTTGTTTTTACTTAAAAAAATTTTCTTGTTTAAAACCCTGGGCACCTCCTTCATTGTTAGCCCTTTGTTCCTGTTACAGCTTATGTTCTCCACAGTCACTTGCTCCCAGATTTTTGGTGACTCTCCTGTCTTTCCTTGCAAAGCTGCCTTTGAGCAAATGACTATTCTCTCCCTTTAAAGCGTCATTGGGACTAGATCCCAGAATGTAAGAGGTCCAAAGTCCTAAGGACTTTGGGCTTCAGTCTTGCTTCTGGCCATCCATTTATTTCTCATGTCATCCATTCTCTTTTCTTGTTAAAGCACCAATGTTTAGTAAAAACTAAAAGTAACATTTTCATTATTCCTTGCCATTTTTCCATGTCTTCTTTTGAGTTCAGAAGCTCTTAATAACCTTCATGATCTTAATGACTTATTTTTGGTAGGTGTCAATAATGAGTCTAGGAACAAGAAGTAGTGAGTAGCAGACATAAGTTTTAGTTAAGTGACAAGCTCCTTGCTGTCACATTCTATTTTTTCATTCCTGGTAGATTTTGTGTGTGTGTGTGTGTGTGTGTTCAGGTAATACTAGTTTCTGTAATAAATAACCCTTAAAATTTTAGTGTTTTAACATATTGGAATTTTATATCTCACTAGCAAATAGTCCAATGTAATTGTTCCTGGTTGGCAAGTAACTTTTCTGGATGTGGTAATTTCAGGATTCAGTTTCCTCCTACCTTGGAGCTCTGTCAGTCTGTAAGGCATTGGAGTCCTCTATAGACAGCAAGAGAAGAGGAAACTGGGGATATAATGCATCGGACATTTTATGGACCTGGCCTAGGAGTGAAATGCATAATTTCTACTAGAATTCTATTGGTATGAACTATTCCTATGGCCACAGCTAGAGGACTGGAAAATGTAATTCAGAGATAGACAGCTGCTTTCCAGTGACAACTCTACACTGGAAGAGTGTGAACATGGGTGGACCTCTAGCCATCTTAAACGTAGCACACTTTTGACTGGCTCTGTTATCTCTCCATACCTTCCCTTCCAAACCCACTGCCTACCATCAAGCTCTTTCTTAATCCTCCATAATGCTTCTCAGAAATTCTCTACTCTCCTCATTTGGGTGGAGAGAGGCTCACGCACATAAAGTGATTCTGGACAAGTGGATTGCATGTATCCCTCCTCTATGACATATTCTTTAGCTTATCCTACAATATAACGCTAGATTTTATTCTCTTTTCTCTCCCCAGTATTTCCCATAGAATATTAGATTTTTGTTTTCTTTAAATTTGGAGTTTAGAGTCTTTTACTGCAAGAAGACTTTCATGCTTATTTTGTAGCTCCAACAAAGCTGAACTTCCTTCTCTCTCATTTTTCTCTACCATTTTCTCCTTTTAAAATTGGTTTCAATCTTCTCCAGACTCTTCAAACTCTCATGTTTCTTTTCATTTTTTTTGTATTATGTCATATTGTGTATCTAATACCAGTTTATCAACTCTAAGTCAGATTATAGTAAAAGCATTTCCTTAAGACTTTCCCTTTCTTACCCATACAGAGCAGACAATTGGAATAAACAGGCAAAGGTTTAATGTTTGCCTTTGGCAGGAGACTTTGGAATATTTTCCTGGGCTTCTATGTGGTCAAGACTGATTTCTCAACTATTTCCTGCATAACTCTTGGTCAATGACATGCTGCAGTTGCAAAAATTGCATGTGGGTGGTCAATCCCCAAATTGGCCATTCTCTGGGTTAAAATAAATGAATTGAGAAAACAACATTTGCAAAACAGTTTAAACTTCCATTTTCTAGAGTGGAAAACACAAAGCAGGGTTGGTTCTTATGTTGCATCTTGATTGAAGATAGTAAAATTTTCCTTTTTTATTACGGATTGTAATTTTTTTGTTGTTCTAGGTTTTTCTATAAAACTGATCAAATCTATGGTTTATCACTACAAAAGCTCAACCTCATTCCCATAAAATTTTGGTAGATATAGACGTAAAAAATTCTATGTACAGTTTCATTGGGTTTCAAGATTTTTCAAAGCACATGAAACCCTATTTTAGACTTATCTCCAGGAAATACAGTGGTCAAGAACATGGCCTCTAGAGTGAGGACATCCAACACACAGGCTTTGATCTTGAGTAAGTTCCTTAACCCATAGGTGTCTTAGTTTTGTCTTCTTTTAAATAGGTATAAAAATATTAGCTCTTATAAGGTTATTATGAAGGTTAAATTAATTAATGTTTCTAGAACATAGCCTGCTGCATGGTAAACACTATGTGCATATTAATGACTTGAACTTATAATAAATTAATGAGGTATTTTTCTTCTGAAGTTCAAGGACTCAAATATAACAGGTTATCACTATGAGCCCTCTTCATCCAAATTTTTGATCACTGACGTCTTAATGGAGCCACTGAACAATCTATTAAAATTATTACACTGGCTAACATGGACTTTCCTATTTTTGAAGTGTATATTCTTACACTCGTTTCAGTTATTTAAAGAATCAATGTATGAATTAACTAATATGTAAAAACTTATTGAATTATCCAATGTTGGAAGTACTATATTGTTATTTGAAAAAAGGAACTAAAAATCTAAGAGAAATTCTATTTTAATAATTTATACATGCTTTTCCAAGAAATGAATTAATTAGGGGAGAATGTGGTGGCCCTGTGTGTTGGAGATAGAGGAGAATATGGTTAAAAAAATTAGAATTAAAAGACACTGTGCTATATTTCCCCCCCTAGTTTCAGTCTTTCTCTTTCATGGCTTTTATTCTCACCTAATTTTTAGTATAAAAAGATGAAATACTGTGCCTATAAACTTGTGAGCAAAGTATACTTGCTGCTGTGTTTGATTTTCTTAATTTTTTCCCTTTTTTGCCCTTCTCACTGTCTTTTTCACTATTAATTATTCATTTAAACTTTATCCCTAACTGCTCTAAAACTTTTTTTTCTTTTTTTCCCTGTAAGCAAGAGAGAGAGAGAGAGAGAGTGTGTGTATGTCTTGGCTCAGGGGATGTCTTAAAACACAATTCACAATCAAGAGGAATAAGAAAACTTATTTTTCTTTGCTCAGAATGCTGTGAATTAGCTACTAAATTAGTAGTGATTAGAGTGATTAGTAGTGATTAGAGTACTAAATTAGTACTGATTAGTACTAAAGCTGCAAGTTATAGAACATACTGAGCTAAAGTAAAAGTTGTTCACTGGTGAAGACTAGAAACTCCAACTCTTCTTGGAGGAAGAAAATCTCTTCATGCCTAAGTGTTTTAGTTTATGTTAAAAAAAATAAAAAGGAAGGAAGGAAGGAAAGGAAGGAAGGAAGGAAGGAAGGAAGAAAGATCTGTCACCTGAATGCTAACTGACCATTTTGAGACTTCTTAATTCAGTTCAAATAATCACAATCCTGCTGGGGGGGGGGGGGGGGGGAAAGCAGTTCATGCTTGCATCAGCCATTAAGTAAGCTATTTCCTTCTGCAATTAGGAAAGGAATCAGTGTTAGACATGGCACTTGTATTCCTTCTTTAATGTTTCTGTGGGTCTCATTTAGTGGCTTCTATTTTTGTAAGCGATGGTTTCCAGAACCTCATCTGTTCCCTGTCCAAATAGAAGGTGATTTGAGTGTCACTAAATTGTTATCACACTTGCTATGAAAGAGTTTAAACCAGAATCTCGAGAAAATCATCTTTTATCCACATTGACATTCAACAAAATTAATTAAACCAAAGGCATATTTTTGGTTGTAATAATGCCAGCCCAACAGCTGAAATAGACATTAATTTACCCATAAATTAATGCTCTTTTAGCATAATGGTTTAACAACATTTTGTTTGTTTTTAACTTCTGAATAGATCTAAAAGGCTGTTTCAAACAATGTATGATCACTTCCCAGAGGAGAACTAGAGCCATTTTGGTAGAGGTCGGCAGGGAAAAGAGCACTGCGCTTGGCATAGAAGGTCCAGGTCCCTTTCCCATAAACCTTGGTTCTATCAACAGAAGTCAAAGAGAATCTGCTCACTAAGTTCACCTCTCTAGCAACAGGGGTCAAAAGTGAACCACACGTGGGGCTTAGAGCACACCTTCCCCAGCACTGCACCTGGAGAAGGGCTCGATATCCCCCTCGATCCTTAAAACCATTTTCTGATCACTCCCTTCTTTCTCACTATGTTTGAGGAAAACAAAACACACAAAACCCATGAACCTAAAACACAGCTTGAATCTCATGTCATCAAATTGAACGCCTCTCAATCCTGTAATCTTGATTTTCACCCTGTTTTAGCTATTCCTTCCTGTGGTCTTATTCTAAGTGTAGTCATTACCAATAAATGCAACACATTATAATTCCAGTTTCATGCATCCTACACTCTGATGACTCAATTTTCAACTCATTTCCGCAAACTTTTCAATCCCTTGTTAACCTAAATAAGGAGGTAAATTGAGGCAAGCTAGAGTAACTGGAAACTGAGTTTTTTGGAGAATGGGAGAGGAATTGCAATTCAGAAAACGCGTGATGTAGTAAGTTACAGGTAAGTTCACTGAGGACTTGGGGCGGGCTATTTTTTATGGGGAAGGAGTGCAAAGAGGCGGGAGTCCAGACAGGGTCCAAGAAGTAAGTTCATTGGCTTGAAGATGCGGAGAGATTCTTAGCAGATGTTCATTGGTCAGGAAATAAGTCTCAGTGTTCTGTAAATAGGCATTTATGAGAAAGCAGTCTCTCAGTTCTTAAGTTTGTCTTCTGAGGGCACGTGTGTGAGATTCTCCATTTCATATGCTCTGGTTTCATTTTAGATTGAAATCCTTTCATACCCTCCACATGCTTCATTGATATCATCCCTGTTTCACTATTCTTCATTCACTTGATAACGCTCTTGCTCTCCTTAGCAAGCTTGAATTCCACGGTCAGTAATTATAACTAGTCTCTTGCACATTTGACTCCTTCATCACCTTTTCCCTTTGCTTTACACACTTGGCAAAACCACACTGCTGGCTAAATTCAACTCTCTGCCCTCTCCCTGCCAGCCCCTGTGTAGCTTAATCTTGTGGAGAAATACATGACCATGAGGAGCTTGTCCCACTTCATATCGATGAGCATGAAACTCACAGTAGGCCCTTAATAGTCTCAGGAAATTATTTTAATGTTCCTTGATCCTTTCAGTCTCTGACTCTCTTTGATGACTATTTCTTCTCATTTCTCTAGAAACTCCCAAGACCTCATCCCCTATTCTCTTTCTCAAATGATAATCTTACTTCTTAACTGAGAAAATCGAAGCAACCGGATAAACCACATTTAGCCTCAGATTGTTTACCTGTGCCCACAGGGTCAGCCTTCCCTTTGATACTGTTCAACATCTTCATTGTTCCCAGTTCTCTGAGCTGTCATCATCATATGGATTGCATCCTCACCTACCCAATCTCCCTGCTTTTACCCTCGCTTCTCACCCTTATCTAGTCTCATTACAAAGTGATCCTTTCAATACGTAAGTCAGATCATGGCACTCTTCTACTCAGATCCTTTCCATGGTTCTCCATTTTACTCCAACTAAAACCCAGCAACACTAGAATGGCCTTGTAGGGATCTGTCACCCTGTTATCTTTTCCCTTTACTTATTCCTCTCCATCCACTATTAGGATTTTTCATTTGCTTTTTCCTCTGTGCAGACTAATCTTCCTTCACATGGCTTACTCTCTCACCTTCTTCAAGTCTTTTACAAATGTCCTCTTCTCAAGCAGACCTTACTTGACCATCTTATTCAAATTACAACATTGTCACGCCCCTCAGCATTCTTAACACCCTAAATGTGCTCTAGCTTTGTAGTGCCCATTAAATTCTAGAACACTGTTTGATTTATCATGTTTAGTGCTTATTGAAGTTTTCTGCCCATCAGAATATAAGTTTCATAAGGAAGATGTCACTGGTTTCTTTCATGGATGGATTTCAAGTGCTAAGAATATTGTGCTGGCTCGGAGTAGACACACAAATATGTTGGACAAATGATGACTATTCATAAAAATTTGATATTAGCATCTGTGAATGAATTTCAGTTTCAAATTTCTATATAAATACAGAGGGTGCCAAAAAGTGTAAACACATTTTAAGAAAGGAAAAAACTGTATTAAAATTGTAATACTCAATATATACTGATAACAAAAGATGAATACAGCTCATGTGTATACATTTTTTTGGCACCCTGGTATTTGATGGAATTATTTAGAAAATTTAAGTTAGTCATGTAAGATGAAAAATATAAATTATATGCAAGGTTCTATATACACACACACACACACACTCATAAACACAATAACCAAATACTTTCAGTGAAGAACTTTCAGTTCCATGAATAAATAGACTATTAACCATGAGTGAGTGAACAGCTCTTTAACTTAAGTCTCTCGTTGGATATCTTGTTCTTCAAGTAAATCATTCTATTGTGAAACTGGCCATAAAGATACTTACCTTGGAGGAGTGAAACAATGTATATCATTGTTTGCATTTTCTATATTGTGCTTTTGGGTGGCAGGTACAGGTAAGTCATACCAATATATTATCTCATGGTAAATCTCATACTAAAAAGTGCAACTAGGAAAATAATAGCCTTAAATAAAGGTCACCCATCTCCTATTTAGTCTGTTGGTATATGTGTGTCGTGCGGGGTGTCAGGCAGGGTCTCTGGTCCCACTCCCCACATAAGAATGCAGGACACGGTGAGGCCAAAAAGGAACACCCACGGAGCCATAGGTAGGGGAGTCATACTACTATACTGTCACTGGCAGCTGGGTTGGAGAAACAGGAACCAGAAGCAACACAATTCTCAACCCTCACTGCGCCGCTTGCAGGCTCAGCCACCATCTTGCTAGCCCCCATTTTTTCTGCTAGCCGAGCCACGGCAGTTATATTCATGGCTAATGGCTCACTGGTTACAGCTGACGGCCAACTAGCCACAGCTGATGGCCATTTGATCACAGTTGATGGCCATTTACTACCTGAGCCAGCACCTTTCTATGTGAGGCCGAGAGCCTGGAAACTGCTTTTTGGGGCTCTGTCCCCACACTCCACCCCTACAGGGTCTCGCCTCACAATCTACGCGACAGGCGTCTTCCGCGAGGGGCCCTGTGCGAGGAGCCTGGAGGTGAATGCTATTTCCTGGACACAGCCAAGCTCTCTGGTCACAGCCAGGGTTTCTCAGGACACCACCAGTACTTCTGGGCACAGCCAGACTTCCTGGACTTCTTAGGGTACCACTAGTCTCCCCAGGCACAGCCAGGGTTTCTCAGGGCACCATCAGTCCTTCTGGACACAGCCAGACTTCCTGGACTTCTTAGGGTACCACTAGTCTCCCCGGGCACAGCGAGGGCCTCTTAGGGCACTGCCACTCTCTCTGGGCTCAGCCAGACTTCCTGGACACAGCCAGGGCTCTCAGGGCACTGCCACTCTCTCTAGGCACAGCCAGACTTCCTGGACACAGCCAGGGCTCTCAGGGCACTGCCACTCTCTCTGGGCACAGCCAGACTTCCTGGGCTCAGCCAGGGCTCTCAGGGCACTGCCACTCTCTCTGGGCCTCTCGGTACCGTGGTGGAACAACAGCGGCTCACAGTCAAGGTGCTTACATATTCTCGATGGCAGCCAGTCAAGACACAATAGCAAACATCTGCCAGTTCCACTACATAGTGGTATGTTCCCAAACAAATAGTCAAGCTGTCCATTAAATTAGGGATGGAAGGCAATTCCCCATAGTCCATAGTCATTCGCCAGGGCTGTCCTGGGGGTGAGGGATGACCTTGACCTCACCCTCAGCTCCCATGGAGGACTCAGCAAGCCATTCCTCCTGGGACTCCAAGTCCTGCATCCGGGCTGCCTCAGCAAGCACTTCCCAGCCCACAGGGCCGCAAGGACCTTCGCTTTCTCCGGTCTCTGCTGGTTGGGGAACCGGCCATGTCTTTCCACCCCTCCACGGGGGTCCAGCTCTCAGGCAGCTGCTCCTCCTGGTCTTCCTGAGACTGAGTGTTCATATGCACAAACTGCTCCACTGCCCTTCGGGGAGCTTTGGCCGACACCGTACCCTGCTCGCTGCGCCATTTGTCATGCAGGGGACCCTGCTTGCTGTGCCATGTGTCATGCGGGGCGGCCTGCAGGGGGGGGGATCCTGCCGACTATGCCAAGTGTCACACAAGACGGCCTGCAGGGTCTCTGGTCCCACTCCCCACACAAGAACGCAGGATATGGCTAGGCCAAAAAGGAACACCCACGGAGTCATAAGTAGGGGAGTCATACCACTATACTCTCTCTGGCGGCTGGGTTGGAGACACAGGGACCAGGAGCAACACAATTCTCAACCCTCACTGTGCCGCTTGCAGGTTCAGCCACCATCTTCTTGCTAGCTCCCCCATTTTTCTGCTAGCCTAGCCACGGCAGTTATATTCATGGCTAATGGCTCACTGGTTACAGCTGACGGCCAACTAGCCACAACTGATGGCCATTTGATCACAGTCGATGGCCATTTACTACCTCAGCCAGCACCTTTCTATGTGAGGCTGAGAGCCTGGAAAGTGCTTTTTGGGGCTCTGTCCCCACACTGTGTAACATTAAAATGATAAATTAGAAAATATGTGATGGCACTGTAGAAAAGAATTTGGAAAAAAATGTCAAATCCCATAAAAAGTTAGAACTTCTTAATCTCTCCCTCATGAGTAGGTTAGGCAATATGGCAAAGAATTAAAAAAAAAAATCAATCATAAAAAATGCTATTTTGAAATCAAATTTGGCCTACATTTTAATATTTGTATAAATGTGGCACTTCTTATTCCCTATAATTATGTGGTTGGGTTAGGTCTTAAAGTTACATGAAATATTTAAGGTTGACGTACCAATGAAGAGTGATGCTCCAGAAAATAAAAGGGATGTCTGTGCAATAAGAAAACATACTTTTCTACCTTTAGAAACCTTGACCTAGAGATTTGGGACTTGCTATAATGGTGGAGGTTTTAGACAGAGACTGAAGTTCTAGTCAGACTGAAGTAGGACTTTTTAAAAGAATTGTATTCTTTTAACTCTACTATAATACTTGACTCAGTTTACAACCATGAATTCCGGAGCCATTCCCAGGGCCAGAGCCAGCGCCTGAGCTCTCTTCTCTCTGTTTTAAGTAAAGCAACCAGCCTGGCCCTGAGTGTTGGCAATAGAACAAAGTGGAGGGATAAACTGATTTTAAATAATGATGCTATAAACTTTAATTAAAAAAAAAATAACCATGCTTTATCAATGTCTTATACTGTCCTTGGACACCTCTTTAGTGCTATTTATAATTATAGAAGCCCACGAGATCCAAGCACCACTGGACTTAAAGGAATCCAAACATAGTAATTACACCACAGTACCCATTGTCAGGTTCCAAGAGAGGGTGAGGCCATTTTAATCAGTGGTCCCCTCTTGGGCTTCCCTGCTCTTCATGCTTGAGACAAGGCTAACACAGTAAGCAGGAAGAGAACGAAGCTCACAGATGAAAGACCCTCCCCCTCCACGTGTTCTTTTATCAAGGAAGCGGGGTAAAAAAAAGGGGGGGGGCAGAAAATTGAAAGGGAGAGGTAGGATGAAATAGGATGGGAAAGTGTGGAAATGATAAATGTGTGTTATCTGCACAGCAGCGAGTTCAAGTTTTCCGGAGAGAACCAGCACATACCTCTTCAAGCCAATTCACCCATCATAGTGCTGCTGAGGCTGTCTGTTAATTCCACCTAATGGAAAGTGGGTAACCATATGCGTATGCACATCTATTTGCCAAGTATTTGCTTGTAAAAGACTTGCCTACCACTTCAAGGCTGTTCCCTGCTCTCTGGCTGATCCTAAGTAGTTTATCAGGATTTGGAAAGGAGACTCATTAAGAATATACAAAAATAAAAAGTAACAAAGACATACAGGTGGAGTTTATGTGGGTATGCAGGGCCAAAGTTAAATATTCAAATATCTTTTCAAGTTTGAGGCATTTGGAAAAATTAAAAATAAATTTAGCTTTTCCTTTGAATTGACACATGTTTTTGCATTGAGGAACTGTTACTTGTATTCGTTTTTGTAGCTAATAAGATTTTTTTATTGTAGAATGGATAGTAAACCTGAAGTTATAGATTATACCACTGAAATAATAAAACTTAATTACATCTTTAGCTTTTCTTTGGGATCTAGTAATAAACAAATCTAAAAACTCTAATTAATCCTTAGATACAATATACATTAAACTTCCATAGAAAACTAGGCTAAAATAAACTTAAATCACTCTTAAGATGTTTATTTCCTTTGTTTTCTCCAAATTAAGATTTTTCAAAACAACTTACATTAAAGACTTGGAAACAGAAAATAATTTGTACTGCATAAAGCAGCTGAAGGAACCATTAGCAATACTAATAGTGAGAATCAGGATTTAAGTAAGTTTTGGGGAGCAGAAATATGATATAAAAAATAATGATTGATTGTTTCACACATAGCTGTTCATAAAGGTAATTAATGTTATTTAAATAAAATTCAGAATAAAACATGATAAAGGGAAAAATCTTTTATTGTCAAACATTTTGCACTGTGAATAGACTATCTAGGGCAGAATGAGAGAAATCAAAATACCTCTGTATAAGCTTTGTAATTTAAATTATTTTGCTTCTAAAAGTCTTTGTTTTGTCATCTATAAAATGATAAGATTCTCTGAGTTTCTGTTTTTTCAGTTTAAGGAAGGAACTAAGAAGGAGAATGAAGGAAGAAATTATCTTTTATATGAGTGTTTCCTTTGGAAGAAAGTGAAGCTCAGAGATTTTAAAGCGTTTCATCACAGTGAACATGGTTCAGATCTTGTATTCAAGTCCAAATCCGTGTTATATGAAATTCCATCACAATGGCCCTCTCCTTTTAATTCAGCGTTAATATCTTACCTTTTGCTCTCCTCAAAGAAGGACACAGTGAATCCATAGAAAGTAAAGGAAGCACTGTGTTGTGCTTTGGTCTTTAGCAAGGACTAGCTTGACCAAACTGTAGGCAGGCTCCTCTGAGCCCTTTTATCTACCAGATCTCTTCCTTGACCCGCTGAACTCAGTTTTAGCAAAGAATCCTGCTAAACCTGTTTATCACAAATGCCCCCACTCTTGATATCCAGTCAAGCTGCACTTCCTGCTAATCAAGTTCCTCTTTTTTCTCACCTTTGACACCTAACCAAGTTCCTCCCACTAATTTTTTATCCTTTCCCTCACCCTGCTCCCTGGCTTTAAATCTCTACTGGCCCCTATTCAGAGTTTCATTCATTCTCCATCCTCTTTTACAATAGTCTTGAACCCCATTTTCTTTGTCTTAAGTAATTCTTTCTGGATGATTTTAACAAATATCCAATATATAATTTTTCTTTAAAATCATTAGACAAAGGTCAACCCAGCAAAGCTCAGGCAATGCCAAGTTTTCTCTCCTTAAACCTCTTCTGGAAAAGCAGAGGCACTAGGGGAAATGAGCCGTAGGCCTGTTCCTTCCCATGCAGAGCAAGGAAGTGGAGTAGAAGGATGAAGAGCAGGAACTCTGGAGCAAGACACGTCAGAGATCAAATTCTATTACCATAGCTTGAATTTCTGTATGCCTTTGGACAAACCTTTATTTCCTCACCTATAAATGAGCATGATAATAGCACCTGCCTCAAAGACTGTCATGGGGATTAATTGAGATAAATGTTAAACTTATTGGCACTTGTAAGTTTTCAATAAATGTTAATAATAATCACAAAACTTTTCTACTCAGAGTAGGGTATCATCACTCCTGCTGACCACCAGGCCATCATTTCAGTTCAACTGAGCGTTGCAGGAGCGGGGCACACCAAAAGAACCATGAGCAGTGGACAAAACTGAACTCTGGGTTTAGACTAGTTTCTAAGCTGCATTTAGGTCCTGACCCATGGAGCTTGGCACTGTTCCTCAGGTAGCAGATGTCTCACTATATTGCTGCTTATATTGCTGTTCTAGAGATGTAACTAAATAAAATGTATAAAAGGGGTGATCTGGATACTCTGGGTAGTCTGCATCCATAATAAAATGTCCTACCTAGGAATAAGTGAAGCATTTACAAAAATCTCTTAGCAACTAGGGAATCTGAATTATAAAGACAAGATGATAGGTCTGCTGCCTATCATCATAGAGAGATCACATTTCAATGAGAGAGGGGTTAGATTGATTTAGCATGCTCTGGTCATCACCTAAGCCTTATGTGTTTCCATCGTATTTACCAGTCTACAAACATGGCCACTGTAGTGACAATTAGAGTGATGCTATTTTTGAACTATATGGTTTCTGTCCTCGTGGAAATGTTTTTCTCCCCAAGATCTAATACTTTAGGACATTCTTAATATTTTTTTCATTATCTTTATGCCACAACAAAATTAGAGCCATAAATATGGGAATTGATAGTACAAACAGGAAAGAAAGATTGGTAAGGCATTTTAAGCCCTGAAAGATTTCTTAAAACATTTCTCCTTGTTCTATGAGCCACGACACTCATGATCTTCTATTATTTTATTCTGACTCTGTGTGTGTGTGTGTGTGTGTGTGTGTTTAATCAATAAGTATATACAAAAAATCAACAATTCTCAGAGAGAATGATATATCATTGTTCCTTTTTAGGAAAGAGTCCAGACTGCCAGTTTTTAATCAGAAGGTGTTTATTGAAAGAATACTGTGTAAAATACTATGTCAGGAAGAAGAATTCAGAGGAAAAGTTTTTGCCTTCAAAGAGTTTATACTCCAGTTAAAAAGAGAAAGCAAGACAGGTGCAGTGGCTCCGCTGATGCTCTCCTCTCTTCTCCTCCTTCAGTGTGGCCCCTGGTCATCCTCTTTGCTAGAGCCTGGCATGCCCTGAACCAAGGCAAACACCTGTGAGCGTGAGGTTCTGATATTTAGAGGGGGAAGATGCTCTTTTAGTATGAGACATGGAAGCCATATAAAGAGAATTATGAGGCTCTTTTGTTCTTCTAATCTCTACACGCAAAATCCAGGTAGTTCCTAACTTGCATTCTCAGGTCTCTCTGAGGTAAAGCAAAATGTAGGCAACTAATTCATAATTGTCCCAAAGGCTGAGAAGGGACACTTCATTGGTTAAATAGAGAGTTTTAAGTTACTCAAAAATTATGAAGGGAAAAGACAGAATCTCAAAGGCAGAGGGTTATTAGTTAATGACCACAGAGTACTGGTCATGGAGGTGTTACCAAATGCCAGTCTGAAAATTCAAACCTGGGGGGAAGCTGGAGACGCATGAACCACAGGTCTCCATGTCTCTATATGGATTGGGACATATGAGGGAGGCAAAGGCCTTGAACATTTTTCTGAATTAGATGTTACTATTTAACCATACAGTTGTTTAAAGACAGGCTGTACCAACCTTCCCTTTCATTATTAAATGACACACTACCAATAATAAAATGATAGAGAGAGAACATAGAGTATGTAGCCAATATACAAAAAAATGTTCAGAGAAGGAAGAAACATAGGCAGAGTAAACACAGTTTATAGTCAGAAACGTCATCAGGGTGAAAAATGTAACTGAGTCTTATAGGATCAGAAAGATTTTGATAAATTGAATGAGGTGGGAGGGGAGGCGTGCTTTATGACAACAGTGTAAATAGAGAGGCAGGAACGGAAACGAAGATGCCGTATGCAAGAGATAGTGAGGCAACCAACACAACTGAATACAAAATTTCTATATGGACAATGTCAGAAATAAGACTGGTTTACAAGTGCCATGTTCTAAAGACATGTAACTATGGGTAGAGAACTTTACACTTGTTAAAATAATTGGTAGAAAGCCTTTGGAAATCCTTGAACTGTGGAGAAACATGCTGGGAGTTATATTATAGAAAGATCAGTAATTACAGTTAGGCTAAATTAGAGGAGGAAGAAAAACAATGGAAAAGAGGCCAGGCTTTTGTAGCCATTCATGTGTGAACACAGAGGAACAGACCAACTTGACATTTCAAAGGAATAAACAACCAAGTTTCGTGCTAGGTTATATATAAGGAGTAACAGAGAGAGAAGGTTCAAAGATGGCTTCCAAACTATCAGACTACAGGAAGAGTGGTTGGTTTGAATGTTGGCACTGCTTAATCGTGAGTTAAGGGTATTGAGCTGAAGTCCTGTCTTCTCGACTAATTAAATATGTCACCTCCTTAAGTAACAATCTATTTAGTTCAGTTTTCTCATCTGTAAAATGAGACAGATGGTTTAGGTGATTTCTGAAGCCTTGAAAACACTCTGTTTTTATGAATCCCACTTTAACTGTGTCAAATTATGCATACTAAACATCGTAATGCTAAGCAAGGCTTAGAATACACCTATCTCTAGCCAATCAATACTTCTATTTTATTTAATCTTTTACTGCACTCCATGGACCAGCTTATGACGGTATGAGTTGCTACTACATTATATAGCTGCTTAATATTCTGTCTAACTAAGGAACAATAGTAATTTGAACTTAAATATATAAACTGTTCTCTTCTACATTTTGATTGTTTTTTTTTTTCCTTCAATTCAAGGGGATTTTATAACATTGGCATGAACCTAGGCAAGAATGTAAAGCTGTATTCCTCCAGCTCAATAAGTCAAAAGTAATGGAAATAAAAAGCAATATTACTCAAAACAATAAAAACTAACATTTGGGTAAATTGGAAAGCAATTTATATGCGTATCTTTTAATACAGAGCCAAGTTCTGAGAGTTAAGTTCTAATTTTACCCTGTTGTTATAGCTGATAAATTGGAGATTCAGCAAAGTTATAATTTTACTAGTCATAAAGTACATAGCAGTGAAATTGGAACTCTTGATTCTTTCTGATCCCCAAATTGATTTTCTTAACTTTTATGTTGTAAGAGAATTCAAACAGATTATGAATTCCTCCAAAGGATAAATGGAGTTTCTTCATGGATTAAATAAAACTCAAAAACCAGAGACACAACAAAGCTGTTAAATATTAGATTAGCATCCTTTTACCTGGCACCACGCTATGTTAGTGGAAAACAAAAATACTTTCAAGTTTTTACATTTGAGAGTAAAAAGTAAGGAAATGAATCAGAGACCCAACTCTCTACTCATTTCCTTGTAGCTGAATAAAGCAAGCAAGGGGCTTTTTCATCTTTACTTGCCACTGAACAGAGGAATTTAACATTTCTTGTACCTTCTTCTCCAGCGGTCAGAATATTAGGCATGGAGATGAAAATCGCCGTGACATATTTCAAATCTCAGAACATTCATTTTAACAATCATAGAGTCAGAGGTTACAAGAAAAGTTGTTGGAAAGAACTTCTACGTAAAAATGCTGTTGCAACTTAGTAGGTAATTATCAATATTTTTATCCAAATGTCATAAAGAATTTAGAGTTGCTCAAGCTATGATATCGTTTTTGAGCTAGTGATATGGAGCAGCAAGAAAAATCAACAACTTCCTAATTAATAGCTTCTGTGTCACCATGGCTTCTGCATAATTATGTATCATGTGTGTTTAACTTGTAAAGTGTTGATTAAGTACTACTGAGTTAAAAGAGTATGCTAAAGCTATAGCTTTCAGGTGAAAGGAAAAATAAATGGACTGAGACAGAAAGTTTGTTCAAAATGTAATGGAAAATAAATCATGTTACTAAGATCAGGACGGAAACTCCTTCTTTCTGTCAGCCCTAACTTAGACTATTTTTCCTCATCAGATATCTTATGACGTTTTTGTACGTTTTCAGTCATGTTTAGGATACATGGATTAATCATATATAATAAGGATATGAAAGAAAATCCATTGGAAATTTCCAGTGTCTGACAGTGCAAAACTTAAGGATTTGTCAGTTCATTTTTTGTTGCACAATTTGCTGAGAGGGTATTATGTACCTGCCATGGTGCTAAGAGCAGGGCATCTGAAAGTGGTACACAAACATGTATTACCCTTGAAGAGTTTATAATCTAGTGGCTGAGAAGCACATTAAGAAAACACACATAATAAAATTGTATAGTATTATACTAATTGTATAGTATAAGTGCTTGAGAACAAAAACCAAGGGGTGATCTAAGAGACTAACAATGGAGGGGGAGGAGTCAGGAAGATATAGTAAGTTGTCAGAGAACACTTCATGAAGAAGAGATATATAAAGAGAATAAATTAGTTCAGCAAGGAGAGGGAGCTACAGCACTCTATGCAGGGGAGAAAATAAATAGGTACAAAAAGTCTTGAGGAGGGAAAGTGCTGGAAATGTGGCCAATATATATTTTTTTGAGTTTGTGTTTTCAGTTTCTTCAGATAGGTACCCAAAAGTGGGATTGCTGGGTCATATGATAGTTCTATTTTTAATTTTTTGAAGAAATTCCATACTGTTTTCCATAGTGGCTGTACCACTTTACAATCCCACCAACAGTGCACGAAGGTTCTCTGTTCTCCATAGCCTCTCCAACACTTATTCTTTGTTGTCTTTTTGATAATAGCTAGTCTGGCAGATATGAGGTAGTTTCTCATTGTGATTTTGATTTGCATTTCCCTGATGATTAGTGATATTGAACATCTTTTCATGTGTCTGTTGGCCATCTGTAGGTCCTCTTTGAAGAAATGTCTAGTCAGGTTCTCTGCCCATTTTTTTTTATTGGATTATTTGAGGTTATTTTTTTTTTATGTTGAGTTGTATGAGTTCTTTATATATATTTTGTATATTAACCTTTTATTTGGATATATCATTTGCAAATTTTTTTCTCCCATTCAGTAGGTTGCCTTTTTGTTTTATTGATGATTTATTTTGCCATACAATAGCTTTTTAGTTTGATACAGATGTATACACCCCTATGTTCATTACAGCAAGAAAGATAAATCCCACATGATTTCATTTATATGTGGAATCTGAAAAACAATACAAATGAACAAACAAAACAGAACAAAAATTAACTCAGAGATGCAGAGAAAAAACGATGGTTGCCAAATGGGAGGAGAGTGGGGGAATGGGTGAAAAAGGTGAGGTACAAACTGCAAGTTATAAAGTAAGTCACAGGGATGTCAAGTACAGTCTAGGGAATATAGTCAACAATATCACAATAATTGTATACGGTGATAGATGGTTAATAGGCTTATCGCGGTGATCACTTAATAATATATATAAGTGTAACCACTATTTTGTGCACCTGAGATTAATATAATGTTGTATGTCAACTATAATTTAAAAAAATGTTAAGAGGCCAATAAAAGTGCAAAGACCAAGCGGGAATTAGACAAGGGATGGAGGTAGAAAGGAAGCCAAGATTAGGTCATACAGGGTCTTGTAGACCACAATAAGTGTTTTGAATAAACTGAAAGCAGGAGAGTAAAAAAACTCAATTTATATTTTTAGAATATCTTTTAACCTACTATATGAAACATAGACTTAAGGGGAGCACAACTGGAAGTAAGGAAAATGTTTAGAGTGCTTTTGCAGAGGCCTAGCAGAGCAAAGGGAATAAGAAGAAGAAGAATGGGAAAAAAATGATAACTAATTTGAGATGAACTTGGTCAGATTTGTATTGTGTTACATATGGGAGTTGAGATGAAAAGGAAGTTTTAAAAGGATCAGGAAAATTATAGTAGATCAGAGCAATACTACTTTTTATATCTTCATTACTATCAAGGGTACACAGACATACACCTTAGTGAAAACTCAGCAAAAATACCCTTATGATTTGTGCATTTTTATATTAAAAGAAAAACTATAAACAGATGTTGAACACTAATTATGTATGCTAAAATATTTAGGGGCAAGTATACTGATGCCTGCCATTTTCCTTGAAATACTTCATAAAATAAGATGGATTGATGGAAAGATAGAAGAATGACTAGATGAATACATACATGATGAGATAAGCAGAGTAAATATCAGAAATCTTGCTAAAATGTCATATAGCTGGTGATAATGGTGTATGGAAGTATGTATTAAAAACATTAAAATATAAATTTCTTTGACCTAGTTATTCTACTTCTAGAAATGTCTTGTGAAGTAATCAGAAATACGCACAAAGATTTATTATATAATGTTTAAGGATAGTGAAAAAATAAACATAAAAATCTATAAATAAGGACATGGATTAAATATATTATATTACATTCATACGATTAAATTCTATTATCCTCAATATTATTTTGTGGGAGAAAATTTAAGCAACTGTGAAATAAATTCAAGATATATTTCTAAGTGAAAAAAGTAAATTTATAATATATGACCCATGTTTTATAAACAATTTGAAATATTGTTAGTTTACCAAAATGTTAAGAATTATTAACAATTACAAATTATTAACAATTACTTTATTTCCCACATTTTCTACAATATTCAGTTTATGTCTACTTCTTAATAAAAACAAAAATGTAATTTTAAAAGAGTTTTACTATAGGTTGTTTAAAATTAACTTTGACACCAAGATAAGCAATATGTATCTATTATACTAGAAACGAGATTAAAATATAGAGGTAGATTATGGCCCGGAACTTTCAGAATGTATTCAGAATATTAAATTGGAACTTCCTTAATTTTTTAGCTACATCCAATTATATGTAGTATTGGGAAGCAAACAGTCTCCATCAGGTTTTAGAAATAGCCACGGGGAGCTGGTGCCAGAAAAAGAAACCAAAAATATTGTTGGCTGACATTTTAAAAATCTCAAAGCAAAGACAGGAAAATCACTATTTGCTTCGGACAAGCCTTGATGTGTCTGGAGAAAACTGTTTTCATTTTGTTTTCCTATGTTGTTGGGTTTTGGGGGGTTTTGTTTCTTTGGTTTTAGTTTTAGTTTTTTGGGTTTTTTTTTGGTTAAGGTAATAAAATTTCTATGACCCACTAACCTCCTTATACCATTAAGTTACCTTTGACTAAAAACGGTGAATTCTTTCTCTATGGTTACCACGTTCCCTCTAAGTGTCAGGCTTTCTGGAATTTCTGTCAGAAACCTCAGAAATCTGTCATGATTATCTTTATTATAAGTGGTGACAAAATGTAATTTAGGTAAGTTGTTTTAGACCACTTAATGGACAACTATATCAAAAGAACCCAACGAACACTGAATTATCTATTGACATCAGCCTAAATAGTTCTCACATTTATATTTAGTCCTGTGCGATTTGATGTCTGAACAGATGATTTTAATTGGTATCAAAATAAGTTAAATTTCCTAAAGAAAGGAGTGATTGGCAGTGCAATCTACAATAGAATGAAAATCGTAGATTTTAACACAGTTTGGAACAATGACATAAACTGAGATGAAATGTAAAATAAATAGATGAGAAGTCATATATTTTTATTGCAAGTATCAACTGCATCTGATCAGAATTGGAGAGTATTGGCTTAAGAGCTGTGTATAAAATCCGAGGAATATTTTATACCAAGGATAGGTGACCCAAATTTTATACCAAGGATAGGTGACCCAAATTTTATACCAAGGATAGGTGACCCAAATTTTATACCAAGGATAGGTGACCCAAATTTCATTATTTGACAACATCAAGATTCAGTTGCCAAAAAACTGTGTGCCGTTTTATGTGATCCAGGATTGATTATGTCTAGATTAACTATTGCGTTGTTGTATATGATTTGAAGTCTGCTTCCCATTCTTGTCACATTTTCAGAGCTCACTATACAAAAGACTACCTAGGTAATGAAAGATGTGTTTCCACATTGAATATCAAAATTTTGCATGATTGTCAGAAGAACCAAATGGAAGTATAATAGTGTCTTCAAATATTGAAGAGCCTCCATGTGAAAGTGAATTAACTGTAGTCATTGAGGCATTGTAAGGTAAAATATTCACTAAAGGGTGTGATTATTCATGTCTCTTTTTTACATATACTCTTATCTCTTTGAAGGCTGTGTCTTATTCTTCTATTTCCAGCACTTAACCTAGGTTGTAATATTTCGTTAGCATTTGTGAATATTGGTGGATGAATAATAGAATAAAGGCAGAGTTTTCTAAATATAAGGCATTATTTTCAACAATTAAAACTGTCCACAAGGAATATTTTGATCCTCTAAGGAATATTTTCTTGGTTTCTTTTTTATCTTTTATTCTTTAAAATTGGTATATTTAGGATGTACAACATGATGATTTGATGTATATATTACATAGTGAAATGATTACTAGAGTCAAGTTGATTATCATATCCATCCCTTCACAGTTACCTTTTATTTGTATGTGGTGAGAAAACCTGAACTCTACTCTTGTGGCAAGTTTCCAGTGTTCAACTATTTGGTGGTAAGAACAGATGAAATAGGACCATTTGTGACAACATGGATGTATCTTGAGATTATAATGCTAAGCGAAATAAGTCAGACAGAAAAAGCAGAGAACCATATGATATGTGGTATATAAACCAAAAACAACAAAAGGACAAGACAAACAAATGAGAAACAAAAACTCATAGACACAGACAATAGTTTAGTGGTCACCAGAGGGTAAGGGTGGAGGGGGGAAAGATGAGGGTAAGGGGGATCCAATATATGGTGATGGAAGGAGAACTGGACTTTGGGAGGTGAGCACACAATGATATATAGATGATGTATTACAGAATTGTACCCCTGAAATCTGTGTAACTTTACTAACAATTGTCACCCCAACAAACTTTAATTAAAAAAAAAAAATTTCCAGTATTCAGTATAGTACTGACTGTGGCCATCTTGCTATACATGAGATCTCTAGACTTATTCATCCTATATAACTGCAACTTTGTACCAGAATAAAACTATTTTAAATTTAACAAAACAAAACAAAGAAACAAACAAAAGCTGTCCAAAAAATGGGAACGGTGACAGTGTAGGCACGAGAATGATTTAAGCAAAATCTATATTACCATTTTCAAAAGCATCAGAGAAGAAAATTTCTGCCTTAACAGGCACCTTGTTTTATTTTGCATTCTCTCAGTCTCCTTTATCTACAAGCACCTTTTTTCACATTATTTAAATTTGCTCTCAATTTTTCTACCTTAAATTTTTTTAGTCCAGTTCTCCTTCCATCACCATATATTTGATCCACTTTACCCTCATCTTTCCCCCCTCTCCCCTTACCCTCTGGTGACCACTAAACTATTGTCTGTGTCCATGTGTTTTTGATTCTCATTTGTTTGTCTTGTCCTTTTATCCCAAAGAGTAAACCAGCTGCCATCTGATACTTCTGAACATTTGATTATTCTCTTTAAATAACAGACAGCATAAAAGAGAAACCTTACACAAAACAGGAGAAACAAACCTCCCTTCTGCATCTAGGTCTGCTAGTTCCAAGGTGAGGAAGCTGAGGCACTCCATGGTTTAAGGCAGTATAATTCTCTGGAATTCTTTGAAGGCTACAGATTGGGGGATGCTGGAGAGAGAAACAGGGGTCTCTGAATTTGAAGGAAAGTTCCTGGACATGTGGGCTGCCAAGATCCTCCCAACTTGTCCTCAGCCAGATCTGCTTTGGAGTTTTGGTTTCAGATGCTCCCCAGATGTCATGTAAGTCAGAGGAATAGGCAGAGTCATCACTTGCCCTTCTCATGGGATTTCCTTAGGAAGAGCCCTGTCCGTTTAGCTCCTTTATATCTGAAAATTGATCCATGAAAATGCTTGTGGCACCAAATATTCATAGGAAGTATAGACCTTCAAGAATTTTATACTATTGTGTGAATGAATTCATTGGTCTTTTCCCTGAGAGTAAATTTTGGTACATGGGAAGAAAAACTTGTCATTAAGAGGAAAAATATGTGGAAGGGAGGTATGCTGGTGACAGTTTCCTCTTCAGAACTTGCCTGAAGAAAGTGTTCCTCCTGCAAGAGAGCTGGTGAGTCCCCTCTGCTTAGGACTGTCATGGGTAGATTTTGACCTTGTTTTGTAAAAGTCGTCCAGAGTCTACACAGATTATGAATCCTTTGATCTGCTCCAACTGCAAGAACAAACAGTGCCCTATTTTAGGTGCCAAGTTTATGTTCTCTTGGAAACAATACTTAATAGTTTGGAAGTATCAATGCTAAACCAAGCGGAGAGATTTCCTTTTTATGAAACACCCACAGAAGTCAACATTCTGTTTTATAGCATCCATTCACCAAGTAACAGAATAATAAAAACAACATTGGAAGGGCTTGGAAGTACTCAAGATATTTTATTCTGGCATTTAATATAATTTCAACAAAACATTTTGTAGACTAGTTAATATAAAAAGAACAGGAAAACAGTATTTATTGCACATCCATCTTATTCTGAGAAATTTAAAGAAAAAATAGAGTATATATGTAAAAAAAAAAAAAAAAAATAGACCCTACCCTGAAGAGTTAGTAATTTGGTGGGGGAGAGAAGACAAGCATACGACAAAAATTTAATTATACCCAAGGTAGAACATATTAAGGAAAGTATTTTTCAGTACTCTTTACCAATACCTGACAATTTCTTCTCTAAAATGCATCTTGAATCTGTCCTTTTCTTTCTTATAGGAGGTCACCCATCATCTTTTACCTGAACAACCTCCTTTTAACTGGTCCTTACATTTCCTTCTTAGCCCTCTCAAAAAAAATTCCACATAGTAAACTAATCATTTTAAAACAAATTTAATTATGCCATTCTTCTGCATTAGGAAAGTACTTTATCCAACCCTGCATATGTGCATGTGCATCTTGAAGAGAGACCAGCCTAGAGGCTAGGAGTATTAGAATTTCTCCAGTATATCTGACACATCTTATATACTATTATACTTCAGATTCGATTTGTCCCACCTCTTCTCCAGCCACTGCTACAAAACCAGTTCACTGAACCTTTGCTTAGTTTCACACAAGTGCATCTGACAGCAGAACCGTACTCTGACTCATCCCTGAGCCTGCTGCTGTCGTGGGCCTTGTCCTGTGATGCAGGGATACTCTGGACACTAATGCAGGCATCCAAGGAGGATTGGAGAGTTTACACCCCCGAGCCCATCCTTGACCGATGGCCAGGAGCTGATGCATAAATGCTTTCTCCTTGTTCCCTGGGTAGATACCTCTGAGGCATATTTCATATGTCTTCTCTTAAAGTCACATTTAATCAAGTTCCAGCCATCGACAGTGGATAATGAGGTAACTCTTGCCTTGGCTATTGGCCTTTTCCTTCTCTCTTCCCCTTACTTTCTCCTCTCTTCCCAAAGGAACTACCTGCAAACACGCCTTTGCCCCAGACTCTCCTTTGGGGAACCCAAAGCTAAATCATCCTTTAAAACAAAGCCAAAATTACTCACATGGCAAGACGCTAAGGGTACTCAGAAAAGACCTATAATCCAAAATAATACAGATGTAAGACAATTCACGGTTCAACATATCACCATTGTAAACACTAGCCTTTGTTGCATAAATTAATATCTTTTGGGGTGGTTCTTGGGTGAAAAGCTGGAGCCAGGTTGGCCAGACAAAAGCAAGGTACCCAGCAGAGAGATCAGGGAAGTTCAAGTTCTTTAATAATCAAGGGGCGTCCTAAGGAATGTGGTGCGGAACCCTAAGAGAAACAATGAGAACAGTGATCTAATGCTCAACACAATCTTTATACATGATTCAGGTTGGCCTGGATTTTACAAAAATATGGAACTCTGTAGCTTTTTCTCTTCATCCAGTTTACTACTATACTGGTCAAATGTACTTGGTCTTTTACAACTTAATAATTTTACAAACGGCTAAAACGAATCCCTACAGGGTGATCAACAGCAAGCCTGCCATTTCCATTTGGGCAATGAATTATTGAGGAGATTGTAGTAAAAGATAATCTGTTTTACTTTTAGGAAAGCATAAGAAGGCTGATATACATGGACTAGAGTACATTTAATTCTTTGCCATGCCCTATTCAGCCTACAGAGAATTATGGGTAAATAGAGCTCCGAGAAAATTTGTAGATAAGGAAATGGAGCCGTGGGAGGTTGAGTGACCATGCTAATGGCAGGAAGCAAGCTCTTCTGATTTCCAAATCAGAATAAGTTTTCTCTGATTTGTGTATCTTCTCAAAGGAAAACATGAGGAAAGTTGAGGTAGCAAAGGCAGGCCTAGGTCATAATAACATATCTTTGAGAATTTGTTGTTTTCCTTCTTTTGTAAAACCTTTGCTTTTTGTTTCCTTCACAAATCTGTCCTTTCCTCTACTTCCTGCCCCTGCTTGCTAGAAATAAAATTACTTTTTTTTTTTAACACACATATGTACATAATCACCCACAGTATTTATACCATGTGCTCTGTTCGTTTTAGCAAACACTGTACTCTCAAGCTCTAAGGTTTTCAAACATCTTAAAAAGTCAGCGCTTATGCATGTTCCTATCCCAACCACCCACAAGCCATTGTATTATATTGATTTAATGTTAAGGGGAACCCTCGGCTAGGCTCATAAAGACTTGAGGTTTTAAGAGTCTTGCTTCTTGCCTCTCAAGTTTAGCTAAGTGCATTCTTTTGGTAATGTTCAAATTTCTTTATTTTTTCTATTATTATTATTTTTAAAATATCTTGATGTTCAGAGCACCATGAGTCCCTCTCATAGTGCACTTTTCCCTAGGTAAGTCTGAGATTTTAAAATACTTCTGTTAAATATTTATAAGCAAATTTAATACATTCCAACTCTATGGGAAACTGAGAGAACCCAATTTTCCCATTAATATTACGTAGGTAGTTAACTTAAGGGGCTTCAACAGTTCAAAGCTCACATAAATATTAACCTTAATCCCTTACATCTAGGATTTCCCATTGTTAGTTTAACCCAATAACTTGAGTCCCCTGAGGCAAATCCTTGAGAATACTGTTCAGTTTCAAAATCCATTCCTAGCTCCTGAATCATTTTAGACTCTCACTTTGCTTGGCTCACTGATCCTGGTGTTGTTGTTGTTGTTGTTGTGGTTGTGGTTGTTTTCATTCTCACAAATATTATGTGAAATGGATGAGAATATAAATTTGAATATGATCATTATATTTTTCATTTGATTGCTAAACCTATTTTGACTAATGCAAGTAAAACTCCAACTTTCAGTTAGCAAATGTTTCCCAAAAGTCCTTTCCAAATGGAAATGTTAGAAGAATCTAAAAGGACCCACAAGTCAGTTTTGATTATATTCTAAATAGAAAATTTTAGATCTCTGAATACCTTAAATTCAAAGAGTTTAACCAAACAAATGAATATTCAAATAATCAATAGAAGCTTGCTGACAAATGTGGGAAATATGCTAACAGGAAAGCAAAAAGCATGGAAAACATGTTATTTTCATATTATTTCCTGATGAATGATTGATTCAGTAAGCATCCCTAAGTCCTGTCTCCCTGTCTCTTTTTATAGAGTTAGCCAAATACTTGTTTTCCCAGCCTCCTTTGCTTTCCTAATTGAAGAGACCATCGTGGTTGGCATCACCATTGTCCTTCAGCCCATCAACAATAAAAACAAATCCAGCTCTAGACTTTTTGTAATTAAAGAAAAAAATTAAGTTCTATTTGTCTAATCCACTGTCAACTGGGATTCTCTTTCTATGTGCATTTAAACACATCTGAACTGTTACACCTTCATATTCAATATATGTGCTGCCAGGACTAGTGTTATCCCATAAGGATCATTACCCTCCATAGCTTAGTGTGCAAAAGGAAGCTACAGACAACCGTAACTCTGCCTAGTAATCGAACAGAAATATTCTCCTAACCAATTATTCTATAATGAACGAATGGTTTTTTTTCCAAATAACATTAATTAGTTTTGTACCAATTACGATGAAGCAGTACAGAGATTTTATTCATCAATAATTAATTTTGTTTGTTTGTTTTTGTTTTGCTGCAATGTAGTTCTGAGTTTGAGCGGCAGTTCTTCTTGATTGTTTGGGAATACTAAGAAAAGCAATTATCCTTAATTATGGTGGCAGTTAGGAAAAAAGCGTTGAATTATTAATTTAAATCAGAACACTCTAATTGAGAAGCCTGGGAATTTTAGTTCTTATTAGATGTCATACCAATTTCTCTCCTATCCTCCTCATCTGGATAGAAGTAAAGTGAGAGTTAGCTTGATATCTTAGCTTGGATTCTTTGCAGAAAAAAACTTATATACAGAGGGAAATAGTTACTGCTTCAGTAGAAAGGGGAGAAATGAGAGGAACTAGAAATCCAGTTATTATTACCCAAATAAGCATATCCTTCTTCTAGATATGCTTATTTGACTCTGTTGATAGAATGTTCCTTTTTTATCTAACCAGATGAGGGATTGCTCAGAGATGAATGGGTGATAGTGTTATACAATAAGTAAAAAAGCACATCATCCAGAGGTCAGATGGGGAGAATTTATTGGCTGCTTTGCCTACTCATCCTTCCCTTTAATTAATACTAACCTAGAGACCACAGAAATTGAGCAGGTACATCTGCACAAGGCCCATCCCTCCTAGGGATCCACCCCAGGGATCAGAGGACCTTTGGCAGAAGACTTCCTGTATTCAATACCACATAGACATCTTTTCTTCCAAAGGCATTGTAAACCATGAATCCATATAAATAATGTAGGTGGAATCAATAGTATAAAAAGTAAGAGACAAAGAGAAAGCTCCAGGTGAAGTTTCATGTCTGCATCTGAGAAGAATGACGACAGTAACAACAAAAACAGAAACCCAATGAATTTAATCATTCTTATCTCCTCCCCTGTTTAAAAAAATAATAATAATTCCTAAATATTCAGACCTCTAGGTTGAATTGGAAGAATAAGCCAAAGCTGAATTTCCTTTTCCTCTGTGAGAAAAAGAAACATTCCTAACTAAATATATCAGTTTCGTAGGGCTTCCATAACAAACTACCACAAACAAGGGGGCTTAAACAACAGAAATGTGTCGTCTCTCAGTTCTGGAGGCTAGAAGTCTAGGATCAAAGTGTCAGTAGAGTTGGTTGCTTCTGAGATCTGTGAGGAAGAGTCTGTTCCATGCCTCTCACCTAGTTTTTTGTACTCTGGCAATCTTTAGTGTTCCTTGAGTTGCAAATATGGCACCCTGATCTCCGACTTCATCACCATGTGGTATCATCCCTATGAGTGTGTCTGTCACTATGTCCAAATTTCCCTTTATAAAAGGATACAGTCACATGGGGTTAGGGTCCACTGTAAGGATTGCATCTTGGCTTGATCTTGTGGAAATAACCTACTTCCAAATAAGATCACATTCACAGGTTCTGGGACTGTGAAGTCTTAGGACTTCAACATCTTGTGGAAGACACATTTCAAGCCATAACATTAGATAGTTTGAAATTATCTAAGGGCTTTTAACAAAATGTCAATAGAACAAGTTAAATTCAAAACCTCTACGAACAACTGCATAAAGTTCCAGATTATCTTCTCCTAATACTGCACCTTCAGTCTTGAGTAAAGTGCTTAGAAGGCAACATTTATTCCTAAATTCCATGTTCAATGATGTGTAAAGGAGTAAACAAGTCAAGGAGAGATCATCAAAACTAAATAAAAGTAAATAGAATGTCTGGGTGAGTGAGATATAAAGAATTGTCATTGTAAACATACAAACATTCTACAGCAAAAATAGGTAACAAATTAAGCAAAAGATAGATGAACTCAGTCTGAAATTACAGTTGAAGCACCATTAAAAAAAAAGAAAACCCTCCATAGCTGCTGCATATTAAAGGAGAATTTAGTGAAGACATGAATTTTGAGGAAAATGTACTCAAAGGTAACATTATTAAAAGTACCAGAAGGAGCATTAAAAGAAAAATTACAAAAGGAAAAAAAAAATCAAGGTTTTAAATGTCATTATTACAAACCAATATATTGAATAGAAATAGCATCTATTATAAAAGAATAGAAAAGCACAATTTTAATTACTTATCTGGGGAAAAGATTGTTGCAATAAATATAGAGCAAGTCAGAAATGGAAACGAATGAAACTAATAAAAAGAAAAATGTAGAAATGGACAAAGACCATGCAAATATAAGCATAATTGGTGTCCTTTAAAACCGTTCAAAGATATAAAAGCTGAAACTTCTCCTGAAATGCATCTATAGGTCACAAGGCACACATAGTAACAAGGAAAGAGATAAACATATCTTGATGCTAAGCCATAGCTTAGAAAATAATAATTTAATTATGTAGATAGAAAATTGAATAGCTTGTAATGAGGGACTATCAGGAGGGCCTTAGACATCTTTCCTCCAGTATTTCATGCCAGAGAAACTAGAGCAACTCCTATATTTATAAAGGTCTAAAAATTAGAAAGTATAATAAGAAATTTATACCTAGACACATTATTCTTCGTTAAACCACACATTTTCCCAGGCATGAAAGAATTGAGGAAATACAGCACTCCAGATCCTTTCTTTCAAAAAAAAATTTCTTTCAAAAATTGCTTGATGATCAAATCTAGACAACAAAGATAAGTAAGAAATAAATTAACTAATAACAGATAATCTTTGCTAAAATACCAGTGTTAAAGATTTGAATACAGAATTAGGAATAAATAACCGGGGACCTATAGTCATATAATAATGTAAATGCTGTAAACCTTAACAACTTAAAAGTGTAATTAACAAAATTGAGAATAATAAGGAGGTGGAAAAACTGTAGAGTGAACTAATTTACTTTGCTTTCAAAGCAGGGAGACAATTTGTAGTAATTAGTTTTAAAAAGGAATAAAAGAAAAACGGTGATTCTAAAATTTCCAGTTTTTCTTTTTAGGGAAATTTCGATAGCTACCATCACTTGAGATTAAAAAAGGAACACAAGCTTCACCACTTTCTTCGTTTTCAGTTCAGTTTCTTTTTCCCTATGTTAAATATAATAAAAAATAAATTTTAATACCTTTTATTAAAGATAGTATAAAAGTACTTTTATAAAAGTACTTTCTTTTCTCATAGTTCTATCCCTTTCTACATAAATATAGAGATCTTAGAATAATGTCCACGCAATATCTACCATGAGTAGTTGGTGGAAACATGTGGGGAGTTTTTTAACCTTTTATTTTTCTGTATTGTTGCAATTTGTCTTTTGAACATGTAACATTAAAACAATAAATCAGTTTTTAAAATAATAGAAATGGCCAATATGTATAGGAAACTGAACAGCTAGAGAACAGACCACACCAACCATTTCTATGTCCTTATTCATTTCGACAGTCAGATTCACTTTCCCCTCTTTAGTTCCACTGCTTTATAAACTTTGAATTTTGAGGAATATTATTAGGATGTTTATTAACTTAGGAGCTCATGCATATAGACGTTCTGTCCTAGTATAGTATTAAATATTCTTTGGTGATTGATTTTATGCAGAAAATAAGTACATATTCTCAGTTTCCTTAAGGGGCAAGTTGCTACCTGAATTTATTTGAGCCTTATTTTAGTTAATGTTGCTGTTATGTCATAATGAAATATTGTCAGCCTCCAGCTCACCAAGAGTGTAATCCCATCAACAACTAGCTGGCTTAGGCAGCAAGAGCAAACATGTTGCTAAGGACCTGCCATCTTCCCTAGCTATGATTGATAACAACTAGCAGATTACAGAAATGAAAAAGAACACAGTTTTAAAGAAGCAGTGTAGAGTAAATAAGGTCTCTGCATGAACAGAACAGAGAATTCTTACGGGAGCACTGTCTACTACTTTGCCAAATACAAAAGGGTGCTAGAACTCCTTAGGGTATGTCTTGATGTGGACTTTTCAACTTTATTCTCCTTCAAGTCTCACACAAATGTTCAATTAATTCTAGTTCAACTAGAATTGATTCATGTTTACACATATAAGCTTGACATTGCAAAAGCTTACCTTTCCTTCCATTGTTTTCAGGTATGATGCATCAAGCTTTTGAGAAATATAGGGAAAATATGACCATAAATGGACAAGTGCATTGTTGCTCCCTCCCCCATTATGGAAACAAGGTTGCTTTGGAAGCCAGAGACCCAGATGAATTCCAATTTGAGCTAGATATTTATTATCAACGTGAATTACTACATACCTCTGGTTCTCAGTTTCCTGTATATATATATACATGAAATGAGGAGTCTAGACAGCTGATTCTTACGTTCCTTTTCAGCATTAGTATAAAAGAAAAAAATGAACAGATATTATACATGACATTTAAAAGAAGCCATCGATTTCATATTTTTGAAAACTAGCATTTCATACATAGTCTAGAGAAGAAAACATATAACCTTCTGTTTTTCACTCTTCTAGTATAGTAAATAGAATAAGTAATTGCTCACCTATTTTATGAGGGAAAGGCAAATCCACCAAATAGAAGCAAAAGTGCATATTAAGACAGATACCACGTGGAATATCTTTACAATTTAAAGTGTGTTGTACTTCTGTTATACAGATGGAACAGATTAAAATGGAACACTGATAAAGATGGGAAGAGACATGCTTCAGAGTTAGGATGTAGCATTTAGGCGTAGGATGGGAAGTTCCATTTGATTTCCAGAATCTGATTCAAAACAATTGACAAAAAGTCTTATGCTTTAGCATTGTACTGCTCAGCTGTAATTTTAGAATGCTCAGTTAAAAAAAAAAAAAGCCAACAAAATCTAAAAGAGTCTCTCTGGGTCTGGCTTAGAGGTCATCTCTGTAATAACACTATTTTTAAAGTCAGTGGATATAGCAATACAGAAGAGGGTGGATGATAAAAGGCATTCACAGAGTTCCTTTTAACCTCCTTCTAAGATTACTCAGGAAGCTCTGGAATATATGGAAATGTGCTATATTAAAGCTAGAAAGTCCTAGTACAAATTACACTTGTTTTGTGAGTCAGGCAAGCCACTTAAACTTTCTGCACTAGTACTCTGTTAAATTGGTTTGTTAAAAAAGAGAGATTGTGTATGTGTGTGTGCGTGCGCGTGTGCAATGTATATAATGGAATTCAGAGAAAAATAACCATTTCTGAGATGTCAGTTGTTGCTTCTTTAACTCATTTAATGTTGTTAGTCAAAGATTATTAGAAAATTTGAAACAAAATTATTTTTCCACTTCAAAAAACTTCAATCAATATATAGCATTAATAACTATGTTATATATCCTCACGATCTAGTATGATTTATGAAATAGAAACATCAGGAAGGGAATCCATCTCAGTATGTTAACAGACCATCATTGTTTCTCATTAGTCAAGTCAACAATAGATCTGGTTTTGCCATAATAGCTGTGGGTGTAAGATAATTATATTAACTTCCAAACAGAAACCTAATTTTATGTATCATCTTAGCATTTGTTTTTATAATTTTTAGGAAAAGATTAGAATTAGTTTCTAGAAATTTTGTTTTACTCATCATTCCTTCATCTTATGGATTACCTAGCTACACATAATTAGCCACAATACATAAAATTGCTATGACATTTGTATAATGAAATGTTTATTATTTTGTAAGTGTGGCTTTATACTGTACTTAAAGTACTCGTATACAGTTAGAAAGCTTTCTGAAGATCTTTGATCTTTTGTTTCATAAGATTTATATATGATTTAAGTATGTAATATAAACCACAACCTCATTTCCTAACCTTCCCGTTCTCTACCTATTCCCCCCTGCCCCCTACTATGCCTTTTATTTTTATTAGTTTCCAAAAATAGATGTAACTGCCACTGATTTTCCTCAAAAATGCTAAAATCCGCAAAGAAATACACTCTTTTCATGGTTTGGAAGATGCAATACTGTTACAATATCAATTTTCCTCAAATTAATCTACAGATTTTATATCATCCCAATTTAATTTCCTCAGGCTTTTTTTGTTAGAAATTTTTGGTAGAAATTTAAAGGACCTACAATAGACAATACAATCTTAAAAAAGAAGAAAGGTAGAGTACTTACACTAAATTACTTCAAGACCAACCATAAACATGGAGTAATCAAAACAAGTAATCTTGGCATAAGGATAGACAAATAAATCAATGGAACAGAATAAAGAGCCTTGAAATAGGCCCACTCTAAACAGGTTATTTGATTTTCTACAAAGGCACTAAAACAAACCAGTGGAGAAAAGAAAACCTTTTCTACCAATAGTGCTGGAAGAACTGGATAACTCTGTATGAAAACATAAACATAAAAGCTAAAACTATAACAGTGTTTCCAGAAGAAAACATAAGAGAAGGTCTTTAGGACTTGGAGCTAAGCAAGTGTTTCTTAGAAGGCCATGGCATTTGATGACCATAAGAATTATTTTTATGACGGTGAATAAATTAGTCTTCATCAGAATTAAAAACCTTTTTCATCAAATGACACAATTAAGAAAATAAATAGGCAAGCCAAACCCCAAGAGAAAATATTCACAAAATATGTATCTGACACAGAACTAGTATACATTTCTGGAGAAGTGAACTATATCATTAGTCATCAGAGAAATTAAAATTAAGACCACAATAAGATGCCAATATACATGCACAGAATATCTAAAATTTAAAGACACAAAGCAAAATGTTTGTGGGTATATTAACCAATTAGAAATCTCAAACCCTGTTGGTTGGAGTGTAAAATGGTACAAACATCTTTTTAAAAGTTCTGATAGAGAGTCTCATAAAATTAGACATACACCATACCCTAAAACCATGCAATCCTGCTTCTAGGTAGTAACCAAATATGAATTAAAATATAGGTCCACATCGAGACCTAAAACAAATAGTAGTTTTATTTATATTAGACAAAAATTGGAAGTTGCCCAGGTGTTCATGAAAAACAGAAATAAACTATCACATATTCAGACAATGGAATAGTATTCAGCGGTGGAAATGAATGAACTACTGAAACACACAACATGGATGAATCTGAACTTTTATTGAGTAAAAGAAACTTTACCCAGAAATGTGCATACCATTTGATTCTATTTATATGAAATTCCGTAATAGGTAAAACTAATCTCTGGTGAGATAAAAATCAAAACAGTAGTTACCTCTGAGGGATGTGTATAGGAATTGAAAAGAAAAGGGCATAAGAAAACTTTCTGGGGGAGATGGCAATACTCTATCTTGACAAAGCTTTGGATTACATAGATATTTATTTATCAAAATTTATTACATGGTACACTTAAGATTTGTGCAATACACTGTCAATTTATGCTAAAAAAAAGCACTGTAAACAAATGTTAAACTGTAGTTAGTGATATACATCCTGAAGTGTGTGGGGTGAAAGGGACAGATATCTGAACTCACTTTAAAAATGCATCAAAAATGAGATAGATTAATAGATGGGCAGAGAAATGGATAGTTGGGTAGATATGTGATAAAACAAACAGAGCAAAATGTTTAGTTTAAAATCTAGGTGTATTTAAGTCAACTTTCTTATATCTTTGAAAAATTTCATAATAAAATATGGGATAAAAGCAATAGCTAAATATGAACATCAATTTTAAATTAAATTACGGTTGTTTTAAATGACTTTCTAATTTGAAATTCTCTGACTCAATATATTCTCTCTATTATGAAAAGGTCATTTTTATCATAGCAAACAGAAAAGAAAGCTATGAATGAAGAAACTGTTTTAAAGGGCTATATAGACATCGAGTACCATAGGATTGAGTTTTATTCTTTACCCAGAATTTTCAGTGAAACACTTTTAACAATAGGAGCATATTTCATTTTACCATATAAAATAGGATTTACACTTTGAGTTAAGTATGTAAAATTTTAAAGTTGGAAGAGACCTTGGCAGTCATCTTCTAATCTTGTTTTAAAGATGTGAGAGCTGACGTCCACAGGGACTGTGAGTTCACTCAAGGTCACATAGCTAGTAAATAGCAGTGTTGTTTACCAAAAGGACTTTGGGAATCTCATTCATTTCCCTTTGAAGGTCCCTTGTGCTATTGTGAGAATCAATTCGACAATCATCTAGACTAGTCCGGAACAGCCATCTGTGAAATGGGAGTAAGAACACCTGCTCTACCACTTAGAATCTTACAGGAAATGCTTTGTATTGTTCACAAAACGGTGAGAAACTTAAATATCACTTATTTTCAATTTGTATGTCATAAATCAAGGAGATATACATCTCACATCAGTGGCTTTCAGAAGGGGACTGAGTTACCAGCTGTAATTTAACCCATTATTTCCCATAAAATATACACAGGTCAGAACGCAATAATCCAAGTGACTGTGAGAGAGTAATCCATGTAACAGTAGAGCAAGTTGGGGCTGGAGCACTTTGAATAGTTATGAAGTTCAGCACTCTACCTTAAATTCACTAAGTGAAGGAGAGTTCATAAGTTTTATTTTTGTGTACTCTCTTCAAAGATATTCAGTATAAAACAAATTTGATCAAATGCATATATGTGAGCTGTCTTCAAAGTAAAACATGAAATCTGAAGAGAGGTATTGTTTGATAGGGACATAGCAATAAAATACTTAAGCAAAAAACAAGTTTCTAAAAGAATTTTATTTCATGTGGAATCAAGTATTCCATTTGTTAAATGCCAACTTTCAATGTATATCAACATAACACTTACCACATCTTGCCCCTAGAGAAAAGGTTGGGAAGGAAAATGTGCTTGACAGTTTTCTTATTAAAAAAATTCTCAGGAAAGCTCTACCAAAGCAATTTCTAGATTGCCATAGAGATATAAGAAATTTCTGAGAGTTCTGTGGAACACTGTTTGTTAATATGCTAAGTAGTAAGTACTGATTTGTTTATTAAATGGCTGCATGTGTGGAGAAAATAATAAAGTTCCACAGTATTTACAGTTTTCAGGGTATTTTGTTTTCTCTGATTTGATATTCATAGTATCAAACTATGGAATATCAAAAGATGGAACAGATATTAATATCCTTATTTTATCTATTAAGCAATTGAGTCTCAAATAGTTTAAAAATAACCACTTCTTATAAACAAATGATAAAAATAATAATTTTGTAATTTTTCAAGTTCTTAGGGTAAATAAGTATCAAAGATGTGACTTAAATACGTTTTCTAGCTTTCAAGCTAGTGCTTCTAACTGAAACTTTTATGTAAATTTACCACTTACATCACATAATTTTTTTATTTTTAAAAAATTGATTATTTCTATCAAAGTATAACAAATCTGTTTCTATGTTTTCATAATATGTATCACAAAATGATGGAAAAACATAAGATTTCAGAGCAGAGCCCAACAATTCAATACATTCAACTCAGTGGTAGTATGAATTAAATAGTAAACACAACTTGTCTTTCTTGATCTTTCTTTCTCCCTTCCTTTCTTCTGTCAGTATCTGTATCAGTATCTATCTATGTGTCTATCTATCTACTTACTCTTATGTATTTATTGTAATATGCTATTAACCATTTAATCATCTCTGTATACTTCTTTCCATGTAGGATTTCACTATTTTTAGCTCTATACCTGCTATTTTTGTAAGGAGCAGTACCTAAATCACATAGCTTCAGATGGGATTAAGACACTTGCAGTATGCATAAAAAGTAGGTGGTACAGAAGAAATATTAAGTTGGTAGATTTCGTAGAACACCAGATCTTTTGAAGTCACCCATAAATACTGTCAATACATATTATGAAGTTATTTTGTTTCCAATTCTCCTCTAGACCTGGGAGCACAAAGTACAAAATTCTGCTTGTGAGATGACTTTAGCCTAAGTGACAGGTTTGGGTTTTAGTCTCCAGGCATTATAAAGCCTTTGAAGGTTTGTATTTTTTGGTTTGCTTTCAGATTTGGTTTTGATTTCAAAAATAGAATAACCCATTTTGAATTTTTATGAGATAAAGTACATAACTTAAAGGAAGAAAAGCTAAAAATATGGTGCCCAATTAGAAAACCAGTAGTGTAGTTAAGACAAAAGAATTTAAAGGCCTGAGTTGAGGCAGTTACAGTGAGTATAGAGAAGGGACAGATCAATTAACACTTAGGAAGTAGACTCAACAGGACATGGTGAATGAATAGGTGTTTAAATCAAAGAAAGAGAAGGGTCAACAATGCTTTCGAATTTCTCTTTTGGAAAAGTGACAATTCCAATCAGGGTGAACACCGGAAGAAATGTTTTCTTTTTAGTCCTTTTATTTTTGTTAGGGTAATATGTGTTGACAAAAAGTGATTCGTATTAAATTTGGAAAATGTCACTTATCTGCTCTCCTCAGATAAATTGTAAACACTTTGTTAGAATTTGGTAGATGGTGGCTGCTGGGGTGAGCAGCAACAGATTTGCCTTGATGTTTACAGAACAGAGCGAAGGTAGGGATAGGGAACTGGTAGCTCTAAAGAGTGTGTAAATGTAAGAGTTTGGGAGTTCATCAGTGAAAAACACTTTATTATTATTAGTTTTTACTTTCACATTCAAAACTGATGGATGTGAATGTCTATGTATTTGAATGTGCATTATCTTATCTACTAACGAGCCCAGATCTCCACATATTTCAGCAGATCTGCAGAGTAAGGCCACACGTGTGCCCAAAATACGTTCATGGAATGCTCCTCTGGCCTTTTGTACAACATGATTTGGTAAACCATTTCAGGGTCATGGCTGCCCATACCCTCTGGGAGGCCACTGTTTCCAGGCCAAGTCAGTGTTGTAATTGCTTCATTTGTTCCTCCACATTTCCAGGAAGAGATGATACCATTTCCTAGATCTGAGATGTGAAGAGTTCAGCTCTGTCCTCTGTGTGTTTTATGGTTTCCAATCACAGGAGTCCATAAACAGCACAAAGAAGGGAAGAAAGCAGTTCCTTCAGCTTCAGATCTTTAAAACTTCTGACTCTGTGGGGATGAGTAGAACATCCATGCTGTCTTCCCTCCTTCATTATCTGTCTCTTATACCTCTCTAACCTAGGATACTTTTGAACCCAACGAATCTAGCTCTGTAAGACAAGACATCAAAACATCCCTTCTTCATACTTCAGTCAAAGGATAAAAACCACAAGTCGTGTCACTGTATATATTTGCTTGGGAAGGAATACTTTCTTCCATTATGCGAAAGCATCTTAAGCCAGGCTTCTCCTGGCCTAGAGCATCAGTGTGGTAGATTCCAAATAAAACTCAACAACTCAAGCCAGGCTGTAACATTCTCTGCTTCTTTGCTGTCAGCATGACATTGAAGGCAGCCCTTTCTGCTTTCCATACCAATGGCTCCTACCCTCCTTACCCTTTTACTTAATCTTCACGTTCACCCAGTATGGTCTGTATACAATAATTAGGGTGAAAAATGCTATTATATGGACCCCACCACCACCTACCTGATCTTGTAACTCAAGGACAGGCTCATTACTTTGCTAATATTTCAATTTTCATTCAAATTCCCAGAGAATTGAGAAGAGACTTGTTTATTTGTTTTGGTATCTATGAAATTTCATATTTTAAAAAATGTTTGCAGGATTTGGGGCAAGGGAGATTTTGAAAATGCTGTCTCAATTTCTTCCCAGAGGAGGGCCCAGCCCTTAAATTGTTGGTTAGAATTTGTGGTTTTACTTTTTTTCTAAACATCTGTTGTCTACTGTGTCTGTAGTAATCAAAGGTTTATGCCATATTATCATGTGTTAGTCAGTTAAGTCAACAAAATCTGTCTCTGTTTAATAACCATTGTAAATGGAAAGGAATTAGTCCTCTAATTTAAATAATGAGTAAAAATACAGAGCTAATTAACTTCTTTTGGAGCCAATTATTTTTCCCCCTAAGTTATAAATAACGTAGAAATGTTTATACCTTGGTTTTAATTGTTTTCCTCTCTAGGGGTATCTAACTGTGTATATTCATAGTATTTCTGAGAATTCAGGAAGCATGCTTGTTCATCAGGAAACAGAATTAAATGTATAGTAAACTTACTCAAGTTTCTTCACGGACTCAAAAGCGGTTTCAAAGACCCATGAGTTTTCTATTGCAATTCTTGGACTAATATATTATGTAACTACTAAACATGCAAAGCACTGTGTAGATAAAAATCAATTTAACTGAAATTACTTTAGTATCAACCAACCTCTATTCTTCCACTTATCCTTCAACCAACCCCTCCTCCCAGGAAACACACCTACAAATTCAGTTTCAGGAATTCTACAAATACTTTCCTTTAAAAACTTTTAAAATTTCCCATTTAAAAAATTTAAGGAGTCTCTTTTGTTAACACACTTTGATTAAAGAAGCAAAAATATCTATCCTCTATTTAAGCTATAGTTTATTCTGTTTTTAAAAAGTAAAGGCTAAGATAAACAGACAGCTACATCATCATTAATATTTGAATTCAAGTATAACTTAATTATTCTTACAAGGCATGGTTACTGGTTATACAAAAATTTCAAATTTATTAGAATGACATAATCCAAACAACTAATTGTGTTGCATAACATTCCTGAGGAAATACACAAAGTGATTAGAAATATTAGCTATTTCTTATTTGAATTATGAATGATGGAAAGGAGAACTAAATCAAATGGCAAGCATACAGGGCTCTTTCTAAATTAACAGAAAGTAAAAATAATTTATTATTATATTTGCTCTCAAACGACATTGTAGCTTTCTTGATTTGACTGTTTTAGATTTTGCCAATGTGCACCTTGTTTTATTATCACCATTTTTTCATCCCCAAAGAATCAGAAAATGTGGCAACTATAATCTGATCATTAAAGTGGTAGATTATAATTCCTTCAAAGTGAAGTTTATGAGTGAGATGTTTAGGTAAGATGCAAAATCTCTTCTATAGAACATTAAATTTAGGCTAATCTTTTTGCCAGTTGATACTGGTGTAGGTTAGGAAGATTAATCCAACTGTTCACAATAAATTGAAATGAGGAATGACTAAAGGCAGCAAGGTTGATTAGGAAGGTATCTCAAAAGTTCAAGTGCAAGGTAATGATGTTTGAATTGGTGGTGTAAATGGAAAAGAATGAAACTTGAGAGATATGGAAGAGCAAAATATAAGAGGACATTGACATTGTATGTGAAATAATTTTTTTAAGACAATTTTTTGTAAGGTGGAAAGCCAGGATGAACAGAAATATTATTAGTGGATAAAGACTCAGAGAAAAAATGCTGATTGAAAGAATGAAGAATATTAGTTCAATTGTAAATTTAAGTTGAGTTTGAGGTCCTCGCGGGAATATACAGGTGAAGATATTCCACAAGCCAATAACAGTGGAAGCACAGGGGTAAGGCACAGTCAATGATAGGACAAGCGCTAAAATTTCGTGTTCTACATAAGTACTTTTCTAATTTTAACACAGATATGAATCATCTGGAATTTCAAAACTGTGCTTTTTCTCCTAGTAGGTTTCAGGTGAGGCGTGAGATTCTGTATTCTAACAATCATCTAGGTGATGCCCAAATTACTGATCTAATGAGCGTACTTTAGATAGTAAAGTACCTCATTTTTTCCTCAAACATCACTACCCATTTGAACCTATGAAAATTTAAAACAAACAAACAAAAAATGATGCTTATTCTCACCCTCAGACTGTAATTATATTGAATTGCAGCTTGGGCGCTGTGATTTAAGTCCCAAGGCAATTCCAATATGCTGCAATATTTGAGAAATTTGTTAAGATGGTAGTTTGAAAGAGGAAAAGCATTTAGATAAGACTATAAAAGGGAAAAGTTAGACCATAAAGAAAAAGGGCAGCTAGGAAGGTGAGAAGAAAACCAGATAGGTTTTTATATTTTATAAGTCAAATAGAAATCAAATTTGAAGAAAAAGTATAAGGTATTTAGTATTATCAAGTGCTTTAAAGAAGTTGAAGAACATGAGGCCAGAGTAAAACACATTAGATTTAATGACTGGGAGGCTCATGGTGGTCTTAAGGGGTTTGATTTCGGGTGCCAGAGGAGTTGTTATTTTCATTATTGAAAAAATAATAAAAAAATAAAAACTCTGTACTGTTCATAGAAATGATTATGAATTAATCCTTGTTAAAAATAAAGGAGAAAAGTATATAAAATCTCAAATTCTGCTACACATAAAAGGACTAGCACCAAGGTTTTTTCTACTTCATTCAGGATGGTCCTTTTTTATGTTTGGATAGATGATAAAATCATCATAGCAAAAGAAATAACTGATTTTATCTTTATAAGATCATAACATTAACATTATTTTATAATTTAAATATTAACATGGAATTTATCAGTAGAGAAAAAAATAAAACAAGATCTCCAATATTCCAGACAAATATGAAACCACAGAAAAACATTATTTCCTCCCAACATATCTCTGTTGTTCAGAAATATAAGATTATAGGAATTTTGACATAAAAGCCATTGTTTTTGCTAGATACATATCGCAATGTTGGCCATATTTATTGAATCTTTGAGAAGAGCAATGAAGAAATTAGCATGCTCATTTCCTCCTACTTCACCTCCTTCCATTTTTTAAAGTACACACATACATACACACACACACTCATACACACACATATATATAACATTATTGAGATTTATTGTATTCTGTTCTATAACTACAATGAGCACAGTTTTCAACTAAGTTTTATATTTTAAAAAATTCAATATTCACCAGTGGTCTGTAACCATGATTACTTCTTCCCTCTTCTTTTTAAAATATATATATCTCAGTTACTTAGGTTTCACTGTAATTTTATTTATTTATTTGTTTATTTGTTTTTTAAAGGAAGTCTTCCTGGGTACTATTCACTGAATTCTTGTTTGCTTGCATGTTTTCAGTTGTCATTATTCTTGAAGGACAGTTTGACTGGATATAAAATGAGTAGGTTATACTTTTGTGTATGCACTTATAACTTTGTAGCAATAATACTATTTAACATTTGTTGACCAAGAGTTGTGTGCCAAAAAACTGTACATTTATTATCTCCTTTAACGGCATAGTAACACTATTGTGGCAAGCTAAATGATGGCCCCCAAAGATATCCAGGTCCTAATCTCTAAAACCTGTGAATGGTACCTTATATGGCAAAAGACTTTGCAGGTGTGTGATTAAGTTAAAGATCTTGAGATGAGGAGATATCCCAAATTATCTGGGTGGGCCCTAAACTCACACGTAAGTGTCTGTATAAGAGAGAGAGAGGTAGGGGAGATTTGACTACACAAAAAAGAGGAAGGTCATTTGATAGAAACAGATGGAAGCAGAGTCAGAATGAGAAGATGAGGGTTTTGAAGATGGTGAAGGGGCCATGAGTCAAAGAATGTGCCTCTAGAAACTGGAAAAGATAAGGAAACTGATTGTCCCCCAGCACCTCCAGAGGAAGCATAGCACTGCGAACACCTTGATTTTGGGCTCAGTGAAACCTGTTTCTAACTTCTGACCTCCAGACTGTGAAATAATAAATTTGTGATGCTTTAAGTCGCTAAATGTGGGTAATTTGTTACAGCAGCCATGAGAAATGAATATACCTCTTAATTAGATATGGTTACTATTTTAGTTCTGGCTGCTATAACAGAATACCATAAACTGAATTTTTTAAACAACAGTTTATTTATTACAGTTCTGGAGCCTGGAGAGTCAAAAATCAAGGTGCCAGACAATGAGGTTCCTGGTGAGAGCCTCTTCCTGGTGAGTGACAGCTGAGGATGGAGAGAAAAAGAGCAAGCTAGCTAGCTCTCTCCTGGCTCTTCTTATAAGGGCACTAATCCCATATGGGAGCTCCACTTTCATGACCTTATTGCCTCCCTCAGGTCTCATCTCTAAATACTATCACATTGGGGATTAGTTTCAACTATGAATTGGGGGGTGGGGGTGGACATAAACTTGAAGTCCACAACAGTTACTATCCTGATTTTATAGATGAGGAATCTCAGATACAGAGAAGGTAACTAACTTGTCCAAAGTCACATAATTTCCAAGTGTTAAGAGTCAGGATTTGAACCCTAGCAACCTGACCCTATCACCTTCACTATTAACATAATTATGGCTTGAAAGTTGAGAAGGAGCATCTGCCATTTTACCCTTTCAGTTCTAGTCTCGGTCAAGGTTATATTAAACAGTTTCTGAGTCTTTCTTTTTAACTACGTCTTCCAGTTTTCAACATAATATTTAGCAGCAAATGGCCTAAGTTTCAACTGAGAACATTATTTGAGGCTATGCCTCAATGAAATGAAATTTCTTCAGTCAGCAAATACTAACATCCGGATTACGAAATTAACAAACATTATACTAGTACCAAACTAAGAGATTTCGATATTGCCTTCTATACAATAAATCACAGTTCCTAATTAAAACCTAATTTGCTGAAATTCTGTTTGCATCAAAATCAGAGATTTAGAACCTTAGGGTTCAGCAAGAATTATTATATCCACTGAAAGTAACTAAAAAAACAGTAATTTCCAATAGTTTGTGTAGGAATATAAAACTATTTCCATTAACTGAATTTCAGAGAACAAGTTTCATATATTTTACAAACAACATTTTAAAAATGAGAGAAGTACATCACATGGCAAAAATTCAAATAGTATAGAAAGGTATAAAATGAGTAATTAGATCCATGTGCCCTATAATGTCTTTCACAATTTATACTCATATAACCATTTTCATAATGGAGGGTAACCATATAATTTATCATCTAAAACATGATATTTTTTAGAGTGACAAGTGCTAAACAGATAGAAAACTAGGGAAGGGCAGGCAAAAACGAAGACCTAACTGGATTAATTGGTGGAAATTAAAGACATTTTCAGGTTTTTTCAATAACTACAAAATGATGACAAAGGGTTTATTATATCTTAGTGTTCTTTTGAAAAATGATTATAGAGTGAATTTCTAAAAATATGTCAAAATCTGTGTTGATTTTGTTAAATATCAAATTACTCTCCAAATTTACTCTCATACCAACAAAGTATAAGAGCTCTGTTATCCCATAGTCTTTCCTATAAGAAATAATACCCAACATATTTTTGGCAATGTATTTATAGATTAAACAATCTCTTTTCTGATTTGTTTTGTATTCCCTTAGTTTTATGTAGTAGTTACCATTTTTTCATTTGTTTGTCAAACATATTTTTTGAGATTTATTTGTTTATATTCTTTGCCCATATTTCTATTAATTTTCTATTGCATTTCTATGTATTAATGTATAGTATAATAGAAATATAATTTATACATATAGTATATGTCAATATAATATTCCTGTTATCTTTGTTTTCTTATTGGTTTATGTAAATGCTGTGAATTCAAAAAATTCACCCATTGCCTGTAAATGTATTTGAAATATTTTCCTAATAGATCTTCAGTGTTGTTTTTGTGGCATTTTTAAGTACCGCACCACTTATATATGTACTCAAATTTGTAATCCATTTCTTTATTTTCTTCTAAAGACATAATGTTTTAAACATTACTTTCAAAGACAATTGATACGTTGTCAAAATCATTGTTCAGGTTTTAGAACAAGATACTGAAATCACTATTCATATGCTCTTCTGAACCCTTATATTTGCTTTCTCTATGGCCAAAATCCATATAGTTAATCTCAGATACTGGTCACAAGCAGTACTGAGGAAGAGCACATAGATGAATTGGTCTGAATCATAAAAAAATAACAGCAGCACTCAGCAACTATGATATTGACAGTCCACCAGGAGCATCACCTTGGTGCCAGATGGAAGAAAATCAGCAAATACATTAGTCAGATTTCTATTTGTGCTTCTGAAAACAGCCCTCTTCTTCATTAATCGCTGATCACCATGCTATGGAAAAGATGATATTCTACCTTCTCACCAATGCAAACTTTTCCTTCAAAACTGTAAACTTGCATTTCAGTACGCTGTCATTGATTAACAAGGTTCAATGTCTCAATTTAGTTAAGTAATACACCAAATATAATTGAATATTAGTTTGAATGAAACATCGATGAGTTAATTATTATTATTACTTTGAATTTGCATTTACTTTGGATAAAATATCAAATTTTTTTGTTAATTCATTAATTACTAATCAAAAATCAGCTGAGTATCTTTTATGGGAACTGATAAGTTCTTAGGATTCAAAGATAAGTAAGATATTGTGGCTACGTGGCAGAAACTCAAATTTTAGTTATGGGTTAGGAAAAACGGGTATATTGTAAAGTGAAAAGGTCTGTAGAAAATCTAATGAATAAAAAAGGGAAATTCAATTAGAACAGGTACAAAGCTATCAACAAACAAAGGAACACTTATACTTAAGTTAGGAAAAAATTATTCAGAAATCCTGGTTATTACTAATATAAACAGGAGTTCACACATTAAAATTAATTTCAACTTTCCTTTGGAGTTAATTGTGTACAGCTGACCTTATTTCTTTACCTGGGATCATTCATCATCATAACAAAGCTGAGTTCCAGGGGAGATTGATGAAATAGTGAGGGAGGAAGTGGACATCTGCTTAGCCAGTTAAGTAAGCCCAAGCAGTTCAGAAAACATCTTGATGACAATTTCAGAATCATACCTACTTAATACTGAAATTTATTTTGAGAATTTCTTAAATATTTCTTGGGAAAACTGAAGAACTCAGATAGTATCATAAAGAATACTTTTCATACCAGGAAGAGGGAAGGGGACAAAGGAGAAAGCCAAAAGCTTCTCCAATCTATTTATGAAAACGTTAGAATTGGTCAGTCTGCCCCCAGGCTGCAATAAAAGTAGAACATAATCCCTGAAACATTAAGTATTCTCTTTTGGTTGCTATAAGCAAATAGATGTTAAGCTCAAGACTTCTGGTTCCTGCTCAGTTATCCTGTAAAGCCCTTATTATAAGGGTTCTAATTGCATGCATGCGTATGTATATATTTTCTTTTCTTTAATAATAAGTAATTCTTATTAAAAAGCTAATCTTGTAGATTAGTGATAAAATTCAAATGCTGTATTGTTGTTACAATTGTTCTCTTCCTGGGGCAGGATCAGTGGATTATTCTCTGATACTCAGATTTTTTTCTCCAAACCTCTGACTCAAACTCTATACATAGGTTTTAGAAGACAGTTTTTTAAATCTCATTTCAAAGTTAGACTTTGACTATATCCTTTAGGGCCTTTGATTTGCTTTCAGAGGAAAATTTCTTACTTTATGAGTTTATTTACCAATAGCCCAAGGACAGCTCATAAAAACAGTCAGACTCCCACAGTCAGAAGTTGCTCAGTCACTCTGCTGTATGCCTCCCAGAAAGGGTTGTGGAGACAATCCAGGCCTATTAGCTGCAGTCATTGAGCCTTATGAGCACCAGTGAGACACACAAAAAAAACGTGATTTCGGGGATTTAATAAACAGCACTTCTGCCCTTCCATTTCCCTCTTGGAATCTTTGTCTATAGGATGATTTAATAGTTGTTCACCAGCTTGGACTCTCAGCAAGCATCTGGTATAGCAGTAACTATAACCTTTGACTGGCACACTTATTTACTACCAGCGAGGGTCTATAAAAATACTGAGATATGGCTCATTTCACCAAGCAACAAACTTTAGCACCAACAGCAGTGCTGAGGGGAGGCTTGCAAACTGAGGAATGCTTTACTGCTGCCTATTATGTCTAGCCGTGTGAACAACCAAAGACCATCCAAAGCAGCATAACATCTATGAAAAAAACAGTATGCTTTCTATAAAAATAGCCTCAGGAGAAGTTTCCTAGCCTCCAACCTTCATCCAGATTGTATCCACAGGAACTCTAAATGGAAGTTCTGAAACCATCATTAATTAGTATTTCAATCATTTGCAACCTTTCCATTCTTAAAGATTTCTTGGTCACTGATTACCTACCTGGACAGCCTATACCTCTGTTGATTTTTTCCATTAAAAATTTATATGTCAAATATTTTTAGGATTTTAGAACACCTTCTAGTCTTTGATTTATCCATAATCAATCCTTGTCCTTGTTCCCCCATGGCAAGAAATACTCCATGCCTTCAGTATTTTATACAGAGCACAAACCAATCTCAGTTACCTTACTCATCTTCATTAGATGCAGAGAGACTGGGAGGCTACTCCAAACCCTTCTCTCCCTTCTTCCACCTCCAAAAATAGCTATAGTTAGCCATCTTGACCTTTGTAATTCAAGAGGTAAGACATGTTAAACTTCTTTATTTCACAATGAACCCCATCCATTTTTGCTGTCATTCCCACTTGCAAAAGATTTATTCATATCTACCCATTATATCTGCGGCTTCTTTCACTCTAGTGGCCTTGTTATCATCTCAACGTCCTAGATCAGGATTCCTTTCTAGACAACTGTTAGCGCAGAAAAGGCCTTCTTGGATTTACACTTCCCTGAGAAGGATGCTGGGTGTAGAGGTGCCATCTCCTCTGCCCACTCTTTTCTGTGGCTTTTTTCCGGATCCCAGTTTGACCCCATTCACTACCAGACTGCAAATTTGCTGTAGTTTATGACAACTTCTTTTGAGAGCTATTTGTCAGTTTATAGTTTCCCACTGCCTACCAAACAAATTTCAAATGCTTTAATATAGTATATAGTGAGTTCATCGGTCTCAAGTAAGTGAAGTTACACAAAGGAAATGGATTTATTTTCCCTGGTAGCTGTCTTTAAGTTTTCTATGTGGACTCTCCTTTTCTTGCTGAGTTACTGACCACACACAGACATTGAACTGGAGGTCCTACCTTGTATGATAAGGTATCAAAAGAAAATAAGAGGTATACAGATTTGAAAAGAAGCAATTTGACTATTGATAATCACAGACAGCATGATTGTCTACATAGAAAGTCCTATGGTATCTATAAAAAAGCTCTTGAATTTAGAAGGTAAAATACTGTGTGTCAATATATAAAACACAGTTGTATTTGTACATAAGACCAATGAACAGCTAAGCACTGAAATAAACTTCACAACTGCACCAAAAATTCAAATAATTAGGTATAAATCTTTAAAAAAATTATATATGTATATACAGGATCTGTATGATAAAAGGTACAAAGTAATGGTTTTAAAAAGATATGAATAAATGGGGAGATATACTATGTTCATAGATTGGAAGACTCAATTGTTAAGATGTCAAGTCTTCCTAAATTACTCTAGATTTAACATAATCTCAGTCAAAGTCTCAGCAGGATTTCTTGCATCACAAAGCTTGACTCTAAAATGTATATGGAAAGGTAAATAAATTAGAATGGTCAATACAACTTTGCAAAAGAGCAAAGTTGGAGAGCTCATACTAACTAATGTTAAGATTTACTATATCTATAGTTATACCTATAGCTCTCCAGCAGAGTGAGATAAAAATACACACTCTTTGGAATAGCTGAAATAATTCTTAAAAAGAAAACTGAAAATACCAAGTTTTGGTGAGGTTGCAGAGTTAATGAATCTTTCCTGCATTGCTGGAGGAATGAAAAATGGTTCAGTCACTTTGGAAAACAATTTGGCAAATTTTTTAGTGTTAAACACATGCTTACCATATGACCCTTTAGTCCCACTCCTAGATATTTGTCCAAAATAAATTAAAACTTATGTTCACCCTAAAACTTACACATGAATGTGTATAGCAGCTTTTTAATAGTTGCCCAAGAAATGGAAATAATCCAAGTGTGTTATACTAAGTGAAAGGAGCCAAATCCAAAAGGCTTCTTGCAGTAAGCTTCTATTTATATGACATTCTAGAAAAGACAAGTCTGTAGGGACAGAAAAGAAACCAATGATTGCCAAGGTTGAAAGGTGAGAGAAAGAACTGACTACCAGAGGAAATCAGGAGGGAATGATTGTGGTGGTTATACAACTCTATGTATTTCTCAAAATGCATAGACCTGTATGCAAAAAAAGAATACAGTTTAATGTATGTTAATTAAAAATGTTTAAAATATCTTTAAAATACTCCTGAGGTCATAGCTCCATATCTGGTAATTAACAATAAAAAGTCACTAAACATTAACAGATGAGAACAAAATTAGTACAGTCACACAAATCTTGGCCTATATAGATATTCTCATGATGATTCTAAAAGTATAAAGACAATCCAAAAGAATGAGAGAGTGAATACAATGAATCAGGAAGAATCTTATTTTTTATTACAGAAAAATGAGAGACAGAAAAGCTAGGTAAATTCTAACTACATACATAAAATGATTTGATTATCTTGTACTCAACCCATCAAATTGGTTACATAAAAATTTCATCAGTTAAGAAAAATATCCTGTGAAATACAGTCAAATATGACTTAACCATTGTTAAATTGATCTTGATCCATCAAAACAGTCCCACTCATTTGTAGGCACTGCCTACACAAATTAGGAACTTGTATACAAATTTTCTAATTCTTCCTAGCTCAGTGCTTTTTCCACTAGTGCAGTCTAACTTTAATACTGAAAATGTGATAAATTCTGCCCTGGGTTTAGTTTTTTATTAAGATAATAATTAGCAACTAGCTTAAATGTGCTACACAGCGTAATATTACTGATTAACCCGGCAATGTACCTGAACTATGACAGGCTAGTATGAGTTCTATATGTGCCCCTGTAAAGAGGTCTTGTCTGTGACAGGTGAATGTGATATCACCTATCTCCATTCTCATTGTTGGTGCCACCACCTGCTCTAATTTCAACAGTAAGTTGAGTCATTCTGTTTTGGGCAATCATTCTGCTATCTAACAGGGCATAACATAAAATAAACTGGACCACACTGAAAGATTCAGGGGTTACAGCCAGAGCACTGACAGCATCTGAAACCCATGTTAGGAGGCCCCTGTGTGGAAAATTTTCTTGGAAATCTAGAATTTTATCTTTCAGAAAGGATCCCCCCCCTTATCAACCATAGCCACTATTTTTAAAGTACCCAATATGTTTATACACCACTCTTATGATTTTATGTGTGTTTCTTCCCTTAATTCAAAGCAAAGTGATAAATATGTGAAGTATGTTAAGACATGGTATGGAGAAGAGGAATTTGTGTCTACATCTTTTCTGATTTTAAAGATCAGAATATATTTCTTAATATTTTATTTAAAGGGTGTTATGGACTGAATTATATCCCCCCAGAATTCACATGTTGAAGCTCTAAATGCCAGTGTGACTATATTAGGAGAGAGGGACTTTAAAGAGGTAATTAAGGTTAAATGAGGTCACACCTAATCCAGTACATTACGACTGGTGTCCTTGCAAAGTCTGTGTGAGGACACAGAGAAAGTGTGGCCATCTGCTAATCAAGAGAAAGTCCTCAGTAGAAACCGAACCTTCCAACACCTTGATCTTAGACTTTGCATCTCGAGAACTATGAGAAAATAAACTGTTGTTATTTAAGCCATCTAGTCAGTGGGTTTATTGTTTGTTTTGTTTGTTTGTTTGCCTCTCAGGTTCTTGTCTTTTTATTTTTCTCAGCAAACAAACTTTCTCAGCTTTTGGAAGCACATATGGACAAAATGTAGCTTTCCCACAGATCTTGAGTTCCATATTTCAATTCCGGCCACTGAGAAGACTGATTTAACTCTCTCAGTCCAAATTCCAAAATCTCAGGAGACAGAATCTGATTGACAAAGTTTGGTCAGATGTCCACCTCTCGTCCAGTTGGCCATGGTCAGTGGAGCAGGGTCATGCAATACAGTACCGACACAGATCCTGGAATCCTCTGGCACTTTCCACACTGAGTTGAAATGATTTGTTCTGTATCTTTCTCTCCTCTGGATTCCCATCTCCTGGAAACCAGGGATAATATCTTATTCAGCTGTTTATCCTCTGAATCTAGCGTGATGTCTGACACACAATAGGTATTCAATACACATTTGTGGAGCTCAAAAACATAGGTAGAGACTGAAGGCATCCTGACTAAGGTTATACTTCTCCTTTGAGGAGTTATAACCAGAATACATGGACATCGACCAAATTCAGAAAAATCAAGTTCCAAAGGACCATGGTTGTAAGTGGTAGCAAATGGCGTTGTGTTGATAGATACATAGTATAGTTAGAAAGGTGGGGGATTTAATTGTGTTCCAGAAAGCTATGGCTGTTAAGACTTTGCAGATGAACCAGAGAGTTGAGACAATAATGATTTAAGTAAAAAAACCCAAAAACCAAAAAACAATTTGGCCTTTCTTATTTGAAGGTGAGAGTATGAGATGAACAGTCTGTGGTATTTTATTATGGCAGCCCTAGCAAACTAACTAGCATCATTTCTCACTATAATGTAACCTTGAGTTTGACAGTGACTTTCAGGGACTTTGAAACTAATTAGAACCTTTCAAACAGATTTTGAACTGATTATTCATAAAAGCTACATAACATCTCATGCATGGCACCACAGATTTCCAAAAGAAGACCTTGAAATCAAGACTGAAAATAAAAGTACTGGAAATTGCTTCATTTTCTGTCTTACTTTGTTTCTGGAATGGCTGATTTTGGAATGCTGTTCTGTCATTATGTTTAGACAGCCAAAGGTATTATAGTTCAGTACGAATTTCCCAAAAATTATACTCAACTCTCTATAATATCCAGTAATTCACTTTTGTTTATTTGAAAAAAGAAAAACTATGTGTGTATGTTTAAGAAATAAAATATTCATTAGGTATGTGACTTTTGCTGAAGTTTTTGACTCATTCTCGTTTATGATCATGACTAATTATTTTAACATTGATGCTTTGGTATATGCTTTAATCGCTCTGTATAGCTAACAGTTGTAAATGTATGGCTTTCATGTTTGTTAAAATAAAAACAACAACACTAAGATAACACAATTTTTATTTTAGCTCAGATCGTGTCTTAACAAACAGTAGCAATGCTTTTCCTGACTATCTTATAAACATATTTTCTGCTGCAATTTTAAGATCTATAACTTCTTTTGGTTAGGTCATTATACAGCTAATACTTGCAATTTGATATTTTTAAAAGCTCTTTAAATACTTTGACAGTCTCATGAAATCTAATATCTAATATCTCTCTCCAACTGGAGGGAGAGGGTTAGCATAACTGCTGATGAAATAATGGAAAATATCCACAAATGTATTAGGCTCAAAGTGTTCCTAATCTGGCCACTTAAAAGGTGGTTTAGGCAGCAAAATCTGCAAAAAGGGATTGAAAGTGTGGCTTTTAGTAGTAGTTTGTGTTGATGAATCTTCACTGGCATCCTCAGTGAATTAAGTGGTTAAGTACTTCTTGAGAATGCTTCAAAGGTGGCCTAGGAGCCTGGAGACAAAGAAACCAGAATAACAGAATAATGTCAGTGTGGGCAGTAGGCTCATTCTCAAAATATGAAATAGGCGCATTTGAATGTCATTGCACTTTTTCTCTTCTTTAGTTCCTTTCTTCTCTCCCTCCCTCCCTCTTTTCTTCCCTCCCTCCCTCCCTCACTCACTCCCTCTCTCCCTCCCTTATGACACATCTTTACAGAGTGTCAGTTTCCACACAGGAGTATTCACTGGAACAAGACTGAGATATATTCTGGACCTTTCCTAAGTGATACCTCCTATCACAAACTATCTCCCTGTATTGTCAGGGCTCTTCTATCATGTGGTGATATTCATCTTTTAATATGTTAGTGAAAATTGTTTAATTATTTGGTATTATCTTTTATGAGATAAGATATTTCCTATGAATGACATTTGAATTAAAATTTGGAAAACCGATTCCTAATTAGACTTTTAAAACATAGTCTAATTCTTCATCAGCCTAGTAGAATAAAGAGTTTTGTTCCTTATATATATTTTACGACTGCCTTCTCTCACCCAACCATAATAATAACTAGATTCCTTTGAATTCTCACTGTAGTACTTAGATTATCTGCCAGATTTGCACCTGATAATCAATACCTGGTAATGAAAGAGGGGCCATGCAGGGTAGAACTGATATGTTAATTAGGTCTCACCAAAGGATAAAATGACACCTAACATTCTTTAAATTCTAAGGTAATGAAATATATGCATACAAATAATTATAGTATTAGTTTGGCTTGGTTTCATCATTGTACTGGGTTATTAGGTAACCACAAAGACTCCATGCAAGAACACACAAGTTTTTCTTGTTCACCCAACATGTCAAGAATAGGAGCAGGATCTTGGCTCCACAGTCACACAGAGCACAGGCTGTTGCATGCTTCACATCCTTTTATCTGCATCCTATCAAACATATGGTCTTCTCGGTTAGAGCAGAACAGAGACTGAAATTGTACACGGACTTGGCACTACTTCTGCCAGTAAGTTACATATATCACTTGCCCTCACAGACTATTGTCCAAGATTAGTCACAGGGTCCTGCCCAGTTACACGTGGAAAACTGAAATCCAGCCATGTGACTAGAAGGGAAAAAGAACTCCATGTGGGTGAACAACAAAACTTTCTACCAATAATTCATCTTAGCAGACCCTCTAGTAGAGTGACAGTGAATTAGTGATTTTAAACTTCATGTAAGCAATTTTAATGCACCTAAGAAAATTGTTACATGTATGAAATCGCGTTCTAAAATGAATGTATCAAGTAATATATATTCAAGTTGGTGTTGTACCGCTGCAAGGATATGTGCATTACACCTCAAGATACTTTTTTGGGAAATCCTTCTTGAAAAATGTTTTCAGACTTGGCTAAGTAATACATATCCATATATGGCTTTAACTTCATAACTTATTGGTGAAAGAGTTATTCACTTGAGAACTTGTCCATTCTTGGGGCTTGACTTCAAATTTCATTTATATGTGTATGTGTACATTTCATTTATCTCTTCAAAAATAAGCAAAAGTATTTCATGCAGGCTTTGAAGAAAATTCAAACAAATTCCTAGAAACGTGTTAACAACTTGATCATAGGATGTCTAGTTGTTTTCCTCTAATGACTACCTGAGGGAATAGTGCATTTGAAAGCATAATGTTAGTTCCAGTGTTTTATTTGGAGTGTTTCTTGTTTCTTTAACTTCATAGTTATACTTATTGTAAAAAGTTCGCGAAAGAGGATATTTAGAAAGTCAGTAAAATTTAAAATCCCACATTAAACTGAGCTGTGAATATAAATTGGTAATAAGCCAAGCTGATTGGCACTACACATCCTTTTATTCTGCGTGGGCAGCAGTTTTTCATTCCTCTAACATTTGTAATAAAGCAAAGTTATAGGAAAAGTCAGAAATGAAATATGAGAATTTTGAAAAGCATAATCCTCATCACAAAAAAATGACATGAAGGGAAAACATATCATGATGATTAACTACTTCATATTATCACCAACAGAAGTTTTCTAACACACAAAGACGGAACAAAGGCCAATTATGAGTATATAAGGAGATAGTAGACTCACAGGCAATTTGTAATTCCTCATTAACCTTTACATTTTTGCAGTTCAGGTTTTTCCTACCCACAAGGGATTTGCAAGACAACCTGTGCAGTACCAACTTTGTACCTCCATCCCACTTTCATTTTATTTCTCAGAAGCATGCTTCCCAGATTTACTTACTATAACTAATAAAATAATGCCACTTGTTCCAATGACAACCGAGAACCTGGATGATCTAATATTACATTAATATAACACAGCCCAGCCATCCTTATTTTTTTTCGAAAGTATTTGTCATTGCTGAACCAGATAACCTTTCCAGAAGAGTAAATTATTTTAGGAAGGCAAGTTAGGCTTTGAAATTTACATAAAGAATGTAAGGCATGAGCATTCAACAGGGTAAGACGTTGCTTTAGATGTCAGACCATCTTTATAAAAGCCAGTGTCTCACCCTAAGCTACCAGCCTTTAGAATAAGTATCCCAATGTTATTAGTACAGGTACCACATAGCATGGCGGGTGTTTCTAGTCCATGCTCTCGAAATCTGGCTAATGCAAATGTCTTCTGTGACCATGGTAATCTCACTGGGATTCCCCTGACATTAGAGCATTTTTAGATCTTCCTCATATTAACTATTAGAACATGTTTAATCAGTTTACCAGAGATCTTCTGAAAAATCAGAATGGCCTCATTGAGGATTCTCTTAGGAATATGTCCAGCTCAGTCATGAATCCCTGGAGACTCTGAGACACTTTGGTTAAAGGCATTAGAATACCTAAGACAGATGAGTACTGTGCTTGGAGAACAGACCATATTAACTGCAAAGTACTTCATCACAAAGATACTGCCAAGAGAGTTTTCACAGTTCGTTTTTTTCTTGCTTTTATCCAAACAAGCTTTGCCAGGCAGCTGCTGTGTTGCTGAAGTTTATAATTCTTTTTTATGGGTGTGATGGTCAGTGTGATGTGTCAACTAGGCCAGGCTACAGATTCCAGTGATTCAAACAAACATATAGGTATTGCTATGAAAGTATTTTGTACATGTGACTTAACTATAGTCAGTTGACTTTAGGAAGGGAGATTATTCTAGGTAATCTTGACGGACCTAATTTGATCAGTTGAAAAGCCTTAGGAGTGGAACTGAGGCTTCCCTCAAGAAGAAATTTGTACTTGTGGGCCGCAATTTTACTCAGAGCCAGGCATCCTAGCAGCCCTTCCTGACAGTCTGCCCTTTGGATTTTGGACTTGGCTAGTTAGCTTCCATGACAAATTGAGCCTCTTACTGGTTCTGCTTCTGTGCTGGAACACTAGCTGATACAATGGATAACATACCCAGGAAGTCCTGAACCAGTGTTTGGACTAGATCTTAGACTCAGAAAAAAACTCACTCTATAAACTGGGAGCATTGCATTATTAGAAGTTTCTGTTAGTAATAGTTCATAAAACTACTATTTATAGACTGAACAGCTACACAGAAATATCAGGCATTAGCCTACTCACTCCTGGTTGTGTAAGGTCGTCTTGTAAATAATAGGACAATCTTTGAACTAGTGCAGGCATTCTTATCTCAGCAAACATCTTCATTTAAACCTGAAAGACAGTGTTGTTTCAGGTGTGCCATGCTTTGCCTTTTCACAGCTTTACAAATCTCCCGAGGGGAGAGGAGTTTGCCAGCTTTATTATAAAGCAAACCAAAGTATTATTAGCTTATTTTAGAGTCTGTACAAGAGAAAATGGTTTATTAAATTTTTGTACCCTACTTTTTTAAAAAGCTGTCAAGATGTTAAATAGCAATGTCATGGTATAGCACATTAGATTTTGGATTGATCTAAAATATGCAGATGATGAACTTGAGATGGATTATATATGTGCTCAATCACCTGCCCAAATGCCCCAGTTATGCAGAAACATCATTGAAGTCTTGGAGATGTGATGACATGCTGCCACACCACAGTGTTTCATTTTGAGGCACTATTATATTTTATCCAGTTTGACTTTTCTTTCCAGTAATTTTTCCGAGAGATAAATGAGTTTCGCCAAATCATTTAGTATGCTTTTTTAAGAAAATAATAAGAAAGTAGTCATTATTTGTCCATCATTTCTTCTTTGAGCTTTGGCTACCAGGGAATTGCAGAATAAAATTCAGCTTCCAAATATTGTTATCTACGTTAGATTTATTTTATTACTTTATAGCTCCCTTTATGATTTTGAATGTTGTCTTTCTTTTAAATGGTCACAAAAACAGAGGCTGAGTTAAGTACTTGGGCTCAGGTTGTCTCTTAGAGAAGTCATTGCAGAAAGAGGCGTGAGGGGGCAGAGAAAAGAAAAGGGACAGCTGAATAGCAGGGGCATTTACAACATCACCACAGTGGGCAGCACGACTCGGTTTATTCAGATCCTCATAAGTATACAACATGCCCCCCTGAAATGCCCCTGCAGGATGGGATTGGAGCCTTTATCCAGTGAGACAAACGCACATACAAAGAAGACTTATCAGATTATTCACTAGCACCTGTCCCATATTAATGGTGTCTCTTAAGTTATTCTTGCTGTGAGTGAGGCTTGAGGTGGAAAATCTGGACGTAGGATACTAAGGGTAACAGGTAAGTCTGAATCCTTACTGTTGCTGTGGCTGAACTCAGAGATGGGCCAAGGAGACTGATACAGAGTCCCAGGGACATCTGCTCAGTCATATTTTGTGTGTGCCTTTTGGTATGCACTTCTCAGTTTTCTGGAACACAGTTGAGGAGAAATACACACACACAATCATTGCTGTCAAGTATACTCTGCAAGCTTTTTCTTATTTTGGGCGTATTTGATTGAGTTTGAAACTACAGTTTTAAATGAGAGGAAAGAAGGAGTTGAATGAGAGGTTTTATGAACAACAAGTGAAATAAATGGATGGAAAACTGTCTGGACAAATGTATGTCCAGTAGTTGTATTGGAATGGAATGAAGGCATTTATATTCTCTGCAAAGGCTTTACATAAACTAGCTAAAAACATCACTTCTTTTTTCATGGAGGAAGAAGAAGCGATCAGAAGACTCCTTGGAAGTCTTTCTCACTCCAACAATTTGCCCATTTACATACATGTTGACCCATAGCCTGCCTTCCCTTTCACCTATATAGATTAACTATCTGCATTCTTCTAAAGGCCAAGTCCGCCCCTGCTACCCACTCCCTCCCACCTGCTGGCAGGTATGGCTCCAGTGACTTTCCCTCTCTCGTATCACTACTTTTCAATCAGGAAAGAAAAAGCAGTAATATTTCCTGTCAAAGGGAAAACAAAAAATAAAAAAAACCTTAGCCTGCTTTCCCCATTGTGTTCACAGCTCCATTTCTCTGCTTCCTCTTACCACAAAATTTCTTAAATTATTTATGTAGGCTCTTTGCCTGCAGTTTTTCTCCTTTCTGTATCCTTAGATCCATGTCAATGATACTGTCTCCACCAATCCACTGAAATGACCTCCACATTACTTAGTTAATGACAACTTCTCCATCCTCCCCTCACACTGGCTCTCATCAGATTGAACACAGTCACTCCTTTCTGTCACTCAGCACCCGGACACCACCCTCTCTTAGTTTCCTCCTACTTCATTAGTCACTTCTTCTCTCAGGGCCTGCTCACACCTTTTCAAGGTGAGAGAAAGCTGACTGAAAACAACAATAAAACTTAAATACTTCCAAGAAAAGCTAGTTAAAGGAGTAAATAGGGAGAGAATAAGGGGTCTGGGACAGTTAAGAGTGCAGGATGCTTTTATGTGGTGGTAAAAGAAATGCTTCTGGATCTCCTAAACGTGTACAAGAAACTTAACCCTCAGCGGTCCTCAGACGCTGGTGAAACATGATATTGTATTCCTGAATGCGCCCAGGGAATAAGCAGGGCATAAGATTTTAAAAACTAATATAATTTTAAAATACAAATCTCTTAACTAATATAATTAATTAAATATAAATCCTTTCATAACCAATATATATTTGTAAGAAGCCAACAAAGATTTCGTAAAACACAGCAAAGGCCTTCTCATTACTGTTTGTCTTATAAAATTCTAGCTTGAATCTGATAGGAGATTCAAGACAGCTTTTCTAGAATCACAGAAGAAGTTGTACGTTCTTGGCAGGAGAGGAAATAACACATTAGAGAAGACAAGCCCATTTACCTGGAGCTCGAATGGAGATAATTAGTGGTTTCAAAATCTTGAAATCTATGGTCACCTACTGTGACAGGTGTGAGAAGATAGAGTAAGACTTTGAGGAGCTTAACCAAGTGATCAGAGGTACAGGACAGGAAGGGGAAAAAATCTACTTGTCTGCTCAGATGGAAAAACAAAAAAATGGTAGTGTCAGAGACCTCAGTGAGAAGACTGAAGCACTCAAAGCAAACAGTATCTAGCATTTTGACAACCTGTGTGGCAGTGTGATGGGAGAATGTCTGAGCAATTCTCTAGAGAAGAAAGAACTTCCCATAAGTGAGATGCATTTACCACAATATACTTTCAGCTGTTTATACAAAAAGTGTCAACAACACATATGTATCCAGGAGGCATATTTCTATTAATCACATTCTCAACCCACGAGTTATAAAAATTATTGTATAGGACAGTTCCATATGGTCAGGACATCTGCTAAAAGATTTCCCTCAAGCAGATTAAGGAAAATACAATTAAAGAATGCATGTGGAATGTTTGGGGCCATTTGTATGCGTTCCTAGTTTAGCTAAACTTCAACAGCTGTCTGCCAAATTATATTCACACTCACCTACTGACAAGCATCACAAAATATTATTAGAATTCAAAGCTGCATGTGTCTGGGCAAGATTTCCCACATTTCAAGGAGATCTTTCTGAAGGAGGTAGAAAACAATAGGAAGTATTTCAATGCTGACATCAGGGTTCAGAAGAGAAACACTTGGTTTGGTGGGGGAAGCTGCAAAAGCACAAACTCTGGAGAGTGTGCCCTCATGAACTCACCCTGACCCAGCTGCTTCTGCTGAAGGAAGAGTCTGAATTTCAATATGGAGGAAACTAGGCTTGCTTTGGAAGGTAGAAGAAATTTCGACATAGTCTACCAGACTACAGTTCCCAAATTTACTTAATCATTTTATTATAATGCTTCATTTTTAAGGACATAGCAAACTGAGTATATCATTGGTACCAAAGATAATCCCAACGTGAGAAAATGCATTTATCGCTTTTTTGTAATCACTGAAGGAAAAAAAAAAAAGTACTGCATTCCAGTGACTTCAAACAAGAAAATGTAGCATATATAGAGAAAATCTGGCAAAACTGTTATGAGAATCTAGTTTTCCAATTTGTTTTTAATAGTGATCTGCCTATCTCTTTTGACCCTCAGTTCTTCACCAGATATAGGACATGCTTTTTGCCAAGTCACAAAAATTATTGTGCTTTTCGATTCAGTACCCATTCACATCGGTGGTCTAAAATCTCTAAACAAATGTATAGATTTTAGATAGTTATATTTATAAATTTTTTCTGTAAACTGGTCATAAATGTCATAGAGAGAGTATCTCAGAATGGGAAGAGGGGCGCAGGAAGGGAGCTTGGTTGGTCAATTAGTCTTTGATACTAATTACCCCCTTAGACAGGGGATGTTGTGCTTGGTTATGAGAAGATGAGGCGAGATTTGTCCTCTGGAACGTTCCTGACTCAGTGTAATGGATGTGTTTCTTAAGACTGTTTGTTAGTAGATAGAGACAGTGATTGAGGGATCTATTAATCTCTATGGGATGCACACCAAATGTCTACTACTGTGTTTAAGCCAGCACCGGACCTGAGCAACTAGATTGTTTTGTTGTTCCTTTTCCATCCAATAATTGTGCTCTCTTTGATCCCAAAGATAAAACGTGGCCAAGCCTCATGTTGAGCATTCAAAGAGAATGAGAAACAAGTACAAATGCATGAAAAATGGCACATTCAGTCTCTTTACAGATAAGTAATTAGTTACCTCATTAATTCCACAGAGTGGTCTTCCCGAGTCCTTGAGACATTGCAGAAATAGTCCTTTGTGATTAGATCGAGGAGGGGATGGGGTATGGCAGCATCATCAAGTTTAAAGTCATAAAAGTTATGGACTATAAGAGTTATAGAATAGTTATAGAACATAATCAGCAATGGCTAATTACATAAAATTCTCATTTTACAGATCGGAAAAAAAAAAAAAGCAAACAACAGGAGTCTCAGATAGGGGTCATAACTTATTCAGACAGACAGCCGATAAGCAATAGGACTAAAACCTAGGATGCCTAGCTTGAAATCAGAGCTTTTCCTTTGGGCAGCTCATAAAATTTTACTAAGAACCTTTCAAATCTATTATCTGCCATCTTTGGACTAAACTCCATGCACTGAAAATTATAATATAATCTCCCAGTATGCCCACACAATGAGTTATGAATCAACTCCTACTCAGGATGAATCTCAGCAGGTTTGTGAATCATAGCAGTCCCTCTTACTCTCCTTTCCTATGTCTAAATTTAAAGGGAGAAAGAAGAAAACATGGGGGAGATAGAACTACCTGTCTCTTCAGCTCTGCTGGGAGCAAGAACATGAACCCTCTCTCCAGTGGCCCTTCAGCCAAACTGGATTTGAGATCACCTACAGGAAAGGGTTAGTTGTGATGCACCGTGCAACTTATTGAATGTAACACTGTGACTTAATAAGAATGGACTGTCGTCTAATGGTTTAAACATGCTCATTAAGCAGAAGAGATACTACTGTGTGTTTATAATATGTGTATGTAAAACACCAAAGCAGAATATGACAAACCATGTTATCATTGTCTATAACAGGACGTGCTTTATTCTGACATCTGGAAAATTTGTAGCAGTACGCCCAATTAATATAGGACATTTGCATATCTGTATAAGACAACAGTTTGTATAGCAGGATGCCAATGCATCATTAATAAAATATATTCAGCTACTATGTACTTCAAAAATTTAAAGGAATTCTCTTTACCAAGGCTGAGAGCTGGCTTGCCTTTTTCATGATACTATAGAAAAGGCAGTTATCAAACATGTTAGTTATAAGTGTTTATTCATGGATGTCTTATAACACATTGAGGAAGTTTCTTTATATGTTTAGCTTATTGAGCATTTTTATCATTGAGTGGTATTGGATTTTGTTAAGTTCTCTTTTTAAATTGATTTATTAATATAATCATGTTTTCTCTAACTTTTATTAACATATTTTTGTTTTGAGATGTTAAACCAACCTTGCATTTCTGTGATAAACCCCATTTAATCATGGTGTATAGTCTTTTTAAAATATATATTTCTAGATTCAGTTTGCTAACATGTTAATTTTTTGAGTTTTTGTGCCAGGTGATAAAGTCTATAGTATTCTGTTGTTGTGATGTCTGTGCTCCTTTGGTGTCCTAGTAAAACTGGCCCCAGAAAATGGGGACTCATTCTAGTTTTCTATTTTAACCTCCTCTTCCATTTTTAAAAAGAGTTTGTGTTGAATTTGGTGTGATTTCTTCCTTATATGCTTGGTAGAATTCATCAGTGAAAGCATTTAAATCTGGGCTTTGCTTAGCAAAAAGATTTTTAATTACTGCAAAAAAATCAATTTCTTAATTTGATATACATTTATTTAGATTTTCTGGTTTTTTCTTGAATAGTTTTGGTAAATAGTGTACATCAAATACTTTTTTGTCTCAGCTGTTTGATTTGTTGGCATAAAGTTACTTATAATATTCCCTTATAATACTTTCTGTAGGGTATCAAGTCATTTTTCTTTTTCATTCCTGATCTTGACAATTTATGACCTCTTGCTTTATTTCTTGGTCAGTCTAATTAAAGAATATTAATTATATTGATCTTTACAAAAACTCAAATTTTGTTTCATTGATTTTATTTCTTAGGTTCTTCTATTTCATTAACTTCTGCTCTCATTTTTGTTTTCTCCCTTCTTACTCTGTGTCTGACTTGCTCTACTTTATCTCAATTCTTGGAGTAGAAGTTTAAATTATTGATTCTCTATTTTTTTCTAATTTAAGCATTTATGGTTATAAATTTCCCCCTAAGCACTGAATTAGTAGCATCCCATACATTTTGACATAATTTTATAGTGTTTACTTTAAGACATTTTCTAATTTTATTTTTTATTTCTCCTTTGAGTCATGAGTTACATAGAAGTATTTTTTTTTAATTTCCATATATTTAGGAGTTTCTCAGATATCTTTTCTTTATTCGTAATTTAATTCTCTTATGGTCATAGAACATACATTGTATGATTTCATTCTTTTGTCTTTTACTGAGCTTTGTTTTATGAACTAGTATATAATCTACCCTGAAGAATGTCCCGTGTGTTCTTGAAAAGAATGTATATTCTTAAGTCATTTGGTAGTATGTTCATTTGGTCAGTTGGATTGATAGTGTTTCACAAGTCTGTAGCCTTACTTATTTTGTTTCTAATTGTACCAATTATTAAAGTGAAGTATTGAAATCTCCACCTATAAAATTTTAATTGTCTATTTCTTCTTCCATTTTCCAGGTTTTGTTTCGTGTACATTGCATCTCTCTTCTGAAGTATGTATGCATTTTTAATTGTTATAATTCTTTTTGGTGTATTGACCTTTTTGAGAATAAGAAATAGCTCTTTTTATCTCTAGCAACATTTCTTGTCTTAAGTTCTATTTTTGCCTGATATTTATGTAGCCATTCCAGCTCTCTCATAGGTATTGTTTGCATGATATGTCTTTTTCCATCCTTTTATTTCAGCAATTTGTGTTTTTGAACCTTGAGTTTGTCTCTCATAGACAGCAGATACCTGTATCTCCTCCTTTTGAATGGAGTATTTAGTCCATTTACATATACTGCAATTATCAACATAATTGGATTAATGTCTATCATTTTGATATTTGTTTTTTCTGTGTCATGTCTTTAATATTCCCTTTCCCTTATTGCTTTTTGTGTGTGTGTTAAAATATTTTCAGAGTAACAGTTTTACTTCTGAGTGGATTGTTTTAGCTATGTATTTTTTGAGTTATTTTCTTTGGTTAATTGGTTGCTCCAGTTACAATATGCATTTTTAATTTATAACAATCTACTTCAGTATGATAATTCCAATAGAATATGGCAACTTTGCTCCAAAATAGCTCTGATGTGCTTTTTACTTAGTCATATTTGTTACTTTAACATTTTAACATTCATGCTTATTGATATTCTCTGGAAAGCCCTAAGAAGTCATGATACTCATATATTCAGTGGGTGCTATGTCTATTTATTGATGATGATGATATTTTCATTACTCCTTCTTTGAGCACAGCTGGTATACCATATCTTTCTTTGATTCTCAGATTCTGCAGTGAGTATAGATAGTAGTATAAAGAAAATGAATTGTCTTTTATCACTTTCTGTTTGAGGTGGATTGACTGGACCCCTGCTTCATAATCCCCTCAAAGGTAGCTAATAATACAGATACATTGCCCCCTAGATTTTCTAAGAATCCACAAATTATTTGCCCAAGTATAATTTTTATCTGGCCTCTGAAGAAGTTTTATTTAAAATTATGACAAATCTACTTTATTTGTAAAAGTTATGACTCTAAATATCTATTAAGTCATTACATAGGTTAATCAGAAAAAGTCTAGACTTAATTCAGGGTTGATTCCTACTCCCTGTCCCCTTCCCCACATCCTGCAGATGCCGCTGTGTGCCTGGTGCTATTCGTGCATGGCCTTGCCATACCTAAAGAAGCACGTCTTCCCCATGGGTTTTCTCACTGCAGGACCTGCTCTCTATCTTCTGCCTTTGAGAATATGCAGTCATGAGTTGCAGCCTAGATACCTGGCTTTCTCTGACAAACTCACGAGAGGGGACAAAGTTTGCTTGTTTGCTTGCTTGTTTGTTTGTTTGTTTAGTTGTTTGTTTGTTCTCACTTGAACCATAACCTTTCCCCTTCCCTTCAATTCCTTTTTTTTTTCACATTTCCTTTGGGATCTTTTTTTTTTTCTATTGGTTCCAATACACATCAGTATAGAAAGCCCTAGGCTGTCCAACCGACTCACCAGAAAGGGAATCCACCAGAAAGGGAACTATTTGGTGGACTAGTGATTCCATAACAAGTGAAATCACTGATGGGCAGTGAGAATTCTTTCAGGTCATAGTGAGTAAAGTATAAATAGGCATCATTTCAAAAGCAATCTCCTTTCTTAGTACCCATTTCTTTAATATTTCACTGTCATTTTTCATTATTATTCTAAGAAATCATTTGGATTAAAACAGGATGTTTATAGAAAGTCCCCTTGCTTTTTCCCCATAAGGCTTTTGGAGTCATGGACATAGTAATGCCATGAACTTTACACTGAGGAATGCTGAGTGCTTTCACTAACTGAGTGCCAACTTGCCAGTCTGCTTGGCATTCTGTTAGTAGGTCCTGGTTTATTTTCTTCAATTTTTCTTCACCATAAAATATAGATATCAAACTGAGATGTCAATATACATATAATTTATACTGGTAAATGCCATGTTGTCTAGCTTCTGTTTTGAAAATTCTCCCAGACTCCTCTCCTCACATCATTGTCTGACCTTTTTTTCCCTCTAAGTGCTTTAGCATTGAGTCATTAGAAAATAGTATGTTTAATTGTGAAATAGATATATATATAGTAAATATATATATGTATATATATAAACACATACACACACACATATAAAACGTAATGTCTCACTATTGTTAACATCTTGACAAACTATAGTACAACATCAAAACCAGGAAATTGGCATTTATAAAATCCATAGAACTTATGCAAATTTCACCATTCATACATGTACGTGTGTGTGTGATTCTCTACAATTTTATCACATGGGTAGCTCTGTGTGACCATCACCACAGTCAAGATACTTAACTGTATCATCACCACAAGATTCCCTAGTCCTACCCCTTTATAGCCACATCTGCCCCAGTCCCAATCCCATGCCTAAACCCTAGCAACCGCTAATCTGTTCTTCCTAGCTATGATATGGCACTTCACAAATGTTACACAAGTGGGTTCATGAATGAATCTAAAGTATGTGTCCTTTTGAGACTGGCTTTTTGCATTTAGCATAATTTCTTTGAGGTTAATCTGAGTCGTTATCTGTATCAGTAGTTCTTTCTTTGTAATCACTGAGCAGTATTATGTGATATGAATGTACTCACCGAAGGACCATCTGAGTTGTTTTCAGTTCTGGACTATTAAAAAAGAAAAAAACAAACACATAAAAAGAAACCTGTTGTGAACACTCATGTACACATATCTGCATGAATTAAAAAAAAAAATTTCTCTGTGATGTATGTCCTAGTCACGTGGTATTGAAAAGTAACTGCTAAAAGTATTGAAAGTAACTGCTAATCTATTTTCCGGAGTAGCTGTACCAAAGGCAATGAGTGAATCATCTAGGTTCTTTGCACCCTCTCCGGCATTTAGGGTTATCACTAGTTTTTTTATTTCAGCTCTTCTGATAGATGTGTTATGAAGACTCCTTTGGTTTTAATTTGCATTTCTCTAATGTCTAATGATGATGACGATGATGATGATGGTAATATTTTTCATAGTTCCTTCTTTGAGTACTGTTGGTAAACCTGTGTTTCCTTGACCCTCAGATGACGTTGAATATCTTTTCACGTGCTTCTTTTTCATAGTCTCTTCAGTTAAATATCTATGTTTACCTTTTGCTTATTTTTAATTGGGTTGTTTTTTTACTAATGCCGCATTTTTGGGAGTTCTTTATATATTCTAAATACATCATTTTTTGGATGTGTGATTTGCAAATACTTCTCCAAGTATGTAAGTTGTCTTTTCATCCTAATATTAGAGTCTTTTTACAGCATAAATTTTTAATTTTGGTGAAGTCCAACCTGTCAATTTCTCCTTTTATAAATCATGCTTTTGATGTCAAGTCTAAGAACTCTTTGCCTAATCCTAGGTTCTAAAGATTTTTCTCTCGTTCTTTTTTTTTTTTTTTGGAAGTTTTAGAATGTTCTGTTTTATACTTAAGTCTGTGATCCATTTTTGAGATAAATTTTGTATAAGATGTGAGTTTTAAGTTGAGGTTCATTTGGGGCCTATGGATATCCAATTATTCCAGCTACCCCTTGTTTTTGTTCTTTTGTCAAAAATTAATTGGACATATATTTGTGGATGATATATTTCTGGCTTTTCTGTCCTGTTCAATTGATCTTTGTGTCTATCTTTTCACCAGTTCCACAATGTCTTGATAACTATAGCCCTACCAATGGGAAGATTGATTCTTCTCGCTTTATTCTTTTTCAAAATTGTTTCGACTATGCTAGAATATATCACTTTTAAAGAAAAAACACATACTCTATGGATACATAAAACTAACAACAGGAAGGCCAAGGCTAGGAGCCATATATATAGTAACAAAACATTATCATGCTGTCAGTAAAAACAAAAGTGGATTTGTATAATCTAAAGAAGAAAATTTTTTTAAAAAATCTCTATTATTCTATTTCTAAGATTGACTGTTAGGAAGTAATCAGGAAACTTTGTTGTTTGCTGCCTAACAATATGATTTGTGATACTGCTTCCAATGGCCCACACTTTGAATCTACTAATTCTAACAGATTGGGGTTATTCAAAGTATGGTCCACTTTCTAATGTTGGTCTGAAAACTGGTTTTTAGTGAGTCCATAACATGATAAGGTAAGGAATTGAGAGAAAGTGTTAAAATTTTATAGCACTTTGACAAGATAATTTCCTGTCTGTTGAACTTAATAATTTAAAAATAGAAGCTTGTACCCTCATACACTGTTGGTGGGAATGCAGACTGGTGCAGCCGCTGTGGAAGGCAGTGTGGAGGTTCCTCAAAAAATTACGAATAGAATTATCATATGACCCAGCAACCCCTCTCCTGGGTATCTACCCAAAAAATCTGAAAACATTTATACATAAAGACACGTGTGCCCTAATATCCGTTGCAGCTTTATTTACAGTGACCAAGACATGGAAACAACCAAAGTGTCCGTCAACAGATGAAGGGATAAAGAAGTTGTGGTATATATACGCAATGGAATACTATTCGGCAATAAGAAAAGATGAAATAGGACCATTTGTGACAACGTGGATGGATCTTGAGATTATAATGCTAAGTGAAATAAGTCAGACAGAAAAAGCAGAGAACCATATGATTTCACTGCTATGTGGTATATAAACCAAAAGCAACAACAACAAAAAAACAAGACAAACAAATGAGAAACAAAAACTCATAGACACAGACAATAGTTTAGTGGTTACCAAGAGTAAGGGGGGAGGGTGGTGGTAGATGAGGGTAAAGGGGATCAAATATATGGTGATGAAAGGAGAACTGACTCTGGGTGGTAAACACACAATGGGATTTATAGATAATGTAATACAGAATTGTACACCTGAAATCTATGTAACTTTTCTAACAATTGTCACCCCAATAAACTTTAATAAAAAAAAAAAAAGAAGCTTGTATTCTATGCTCGTTTTTCTTTTCTTTTTTTATTGACACTCATTATCACTTATTTTTATTGACACTTATTTTAACTTGTGATAAAAGTAATGATCCACTACAGACTAAAATTTTGCTAAAAAATTGCTCTTTCATCCCAGATAGTTAAGAAGCAGTGATTAGACCCGTGCTTCCTAACCTATATCATTTTGTAACACAGATTTTAAAAAGTTGGTAATGTTTGTATGGGACACTGGAAGAAAATCAAGGGTGTTTAATAGCTCTCTAAGTGAATTTAGGTGAAAAAAAATTGTTTTTACACAATATAGTTATGATAAAAAAGCATATTTCAAAACAGGAAAGACATTAATTGTTGAACCAAATGAAAATATTTTCCAATTTTTTTTTAAATGAGAAATTTGAACTTGGTTCTGTGCAGGTGATTCTTTGCATCAGGACATAAAAGACTTGAATTTCTATTTAAGGAATTTAACAAATTTTGCTTTTATTCAATCACTAAACAAAACCTTGAAATTTCTTGTTGGAGAATGCTACTTAATTTTTAATCCAACTATACTGTTTTCATAGAAAACACTTCAAAGTATCCAAGGTGCTCTAATTTGCAGAACGATCATGCATTGTCAGAACAGTTGTGCTGCAGTTCCCTGAATGCACGACTCAAAAAGCTCATCAAGAGGAAATGGACAGAATTTTCTGATTCGTGGAAACAGAAATAGATGTTACCTAGAACTGCCGTTACTAGGTGCCGCATTTGGCCTCCTTTCCCTTCTACCACGTCTGGCCACATGATGATCTTTTCAGCATGTTTCTTGGTGCCTGGAATATAAACCCCTTCAACAGTACTCCAGGCCTTCGGCCACAGTGGACAGCACTGGTGAGCTCTGCAGCTGGCTGCTGATGAAGACATCTAGGTAGGAGAGCACCTCCTCGACCTTTTCACCGTGTCTTAATGGAACAGCATGTGCATGGTACACTCCTTGGCACAGCCTACCGGGACCCCAGGCCTCCTCGTTACTTGTTGCCCTGTTCCAAGGAGCACCAAAAAGGCTGCTCACAGACAGGCAACCGAACCAAATTCTCCCCTACTCTCTTGGGCCCTGCCAAGTTGCCACCAGGGCAGAAAAATATCAGGATCTCCTGGCTCAACATTTTGTGTCTCCGCACATCTGTTTGGAAGCTCTTCACCACGCTATATGTTCTTTAAAGCAGGAATCATCTCTGCCTTGCTCACTGTAGTACCACCGTGTCCAGCACCGTTGCCTATTGCATAGTATATGCTAAATGTAGTAAAGAGTTGCTGAATGAATTCATTTCCATCAATACATGACTGGTTGAATAAGTATGATCTCTTCATACAAGAAAATACTATGCAATCTCTAAATTGAATTTCCCAGGAAGCTGTCAATAAATAACACTGGGTGAAAAAGTTAAGCTACCAAACAGCATGCATGATATAACCCAATTTACATAAATTATATATGGGTTTGTTTATACATATGGCAATACCATGAAGAATGTTGACAACTCGGTTTTGGTCTTATTTTAAATTTTCTAATTCTGTCTGTTTTTCTTTAATCTTTCTATAATTACTTACATAGACAGTGTCTCACAGAGCATTAACAGGGACTAGTTATGGTATCAGAGAGAGGAGTAAGTGAACAGCCAGTCCAAAGACTGGCCTTTGTTATCTTTCTTTTCAGCTGTGTATGAACTGAGCAAATACACATTGTGTACACTTATGTAATAGTCTGTATTTTCCAAAGGTCTTCCATATATCATATCTCATAAGCTTCTCAAGTAAAATTATGACTCTTGTGCTCCTTTTCTTGCCCCAACTGACAATGTGTTTTCCTAACTTTTAAAAGTCCCTCCTGTGTGAAGTCCTTTAAAGAGGGCCCCTTAGTGAGTTGAATCAACATGTATCTTTCGGGCGTGGTGGTTACTCTGTCTTCTCTTGTTCAGCATCATCACTCACCCTGCTCCATGACTACATGGAATTTTTACTAAAATTGTTCTTATGGTTTGTATTCAGATGTTGTTTTCTTAAAGCACAAGACTGGGGAGAATGAGGCAGAAACAAATTCAAACAAGGTCAGTCATGCGTACTTAAACTTACTCCTCTGTGTTCATGGCTAAACACTTGGTCAGTCCGCATTCCTGCTCCATCTGACTCCCTGCTAATATCGGGATATGATAGCCTACACGGTCCCTGCCCTCTGTGCACATAGACTTCTAGCTGCCCACATCAAGACACTGTCTTACATGCCCAAATGTTACTTAATTTTAAAGCTCAAACCCCAGCTTTATAATAAATGAACTAAAAGACGGAAAGGTAAAACGGTGAACCCAGGGACACACAGTCAGTGATGGAGTTTAGAGAACACAACCTACTGTGTTGTTTTTCTCACTTGTGACACTGTTGTAATTACAAAATGATAGTAAGTCATACAGTTTTATAAATTGCAAACAAACTTTTAAATACAGCTTTTTTAAAAAAATTGAAATGGGCTTTTTCCATCACATTTTTCAATAGAATAGACATGAACATTTCTAACAGTCTTCCTGCAGAGGAAGAGCACATGTGTTATTCAAATAGCTCCTACACCATTCCCCTGAAATGGATTTAGTTAAGATCAATAATTGTTTTGACTTTATTTCAGTCTTTTGCATTTTTCAAAATACAATGTTGTTTTCTGAATATAAAAGAAAATTGAGATAATTCAGAAAAACGTGAAAACTTAAGTTTTCATAATCCTATCACACAGAGCTAACCACATAGACATCTCATAGTATGTTTTTGCCAGTTGGTTCTCTAAGCAATTTTAATTGATAATAGATCATGAGCATTTTTCTGTATCATTAAACAATTTTAAACATGATTGAAAATGCAATTTTTAATTAGATTATTGTAAAAGCTTTTAAGATCAATATATATGCTGTATTTATATGCAAATATTTTTCTCAGATTTCTTATCAATTTTATGGCATTTTCAATATGTAGAATATCTTAATTTTCATGCAGTATGATTTAAAGATCTGTCTTTTTGTACTTCTATTCAGAGAATGACCTTTCCCATGTTTGAGTAAGGTAAATATTTACATAACTTTTCTCCTAGTCCTTTTAAGTGGTTTTGGGGTTCTTTTTGGTTTAATACAATTCCTTTCTAAATCTATAATTTTATTTTGTAGTACGTGGTGACATAAAGGTCTTACTTTTTCTAAATTGTTAAGCAGTTTTTTTAATCTTTTAAATGATCTAGTATTTGCCAATAATTAGAAGTGACAATTGTATCTATTTATACATATAAATAGATACATAAAACACCAACTTCAGATTTCACAGTACCAGCCAAAGAAGACATCTCTTGCATATTTCATTTCCTTTACTACTTTGCCTTCCACTCCCCAGCTCAGCTCTCAGAGGTGGTTCTGGGTGGAAGAGAAGGAGCTGACCCAACCTCCCCGACCCCCACACCAATCTCTCTACTCCCACTGTAGACTCCCAGTCTGAAGTTCCATGCTGACAGAAGAGAAAGGTGTCTTTTAAAACATTATTTGAAATCATGATTATTAAACTGAATAAAACTTTTAATTCTGAATTTAGCCTCCTCTTGGGAAAGAATCCGTAGGATTTATTATCTAAAAATAAATGAAAAAAATTTTAAGCCTAAGATATTCTGTCAAGTGGAGGGAAAGTAACCCCAAGTGGCTTTAAAGAAAAGTAGGTGCTTTTTATTTTAACCCTGTTATCTCCTTATTCTGCTCTTTCTTCCTAATGGATATATATATATATATATATATATATATATATATATATATATACACATAGTAAAAATAGATAGATTATAGATAGATAGATAGATAGATAGATAGATAGATAGATAGATAAGTGGATATATAATTTCTAGTCATCAGATGTGTCTGTGTATGTGTTTGTGTGTGTGCGTCAGACTTCCCCTTATAAAACCCTAATATATTTTTAGAAACTAGAAATCATATCATTTATGAGATTGAGATCAATTCCAGCCTTCTAGGAAATGACTGGAATATCCTTGAGCAGAACTTACCTTGGTTCTAACAGTGTACCCCTCAGTATATGTACCCTTTGTAAGGGAACTACCTAGTTCTGTAGTACTAGTCAGCACTCCCACAATGGACCCTGCAGCACTCAGAGGAAAACTAATTTTCAACAATGAGAAAAGGAATGAATCACATCATAAAAGGAGTAAAAAGGAATTATAATTCATCGTGTAGTTTCAGAATGGTAAGATCAGCATCATAAATGGTATTAGGTTGGTGCAAAAGTAATTGCAGTTTTTGCAACTATTTTTTTTCTCCCCAATGAATAACAACATAGATTTGATTTGATATTTTTCTACTCAGGTCCTCTGCCCTTTTTTTTTTGTATTAGTTTCAGGTGTACAAAACAATGTAATAGTTAGACATATCCCTCACACAGTGATAACCCCCCTCCCCCAATCTACTACCCCTCTGACATCGTACATAGCGGTTACAGTTCCACTGACTCTGTTCCTTATTCTGTACTCCACACCCTGTAAATATATATATATATACTAAATTATAGTTGACATTCATTATTATTCAGCTTCAGCTTCAGGTGTACAGCGCAGTGGTCAGGCACCTACACTGTCCCTGAAGTTTTCTCCCTAATAAGTCAAGTGTCTGTCGGATACCCTACAAAATGTTTACAATACTATTGATTATAGTCCCCAAAATATTTGTCGTATCCCCATGGCAATCTTGTAGTTACCGATTGTGCTTTCTAATCCCCTCACCTTCTCCCTCATTCCCACCCTCCTCCAATCTAGCAGACTTCAGTTTTTCCTCTATATCTCTGTTTCTGGTTAGTTTGTTCATTTATTCTATAGACTCCACATATAAGTGAGATCATATGGTATTTGTTTTTCTCCGTCTGACTTATTTCACTCAGCATAATGTTCTCTGCGTCTATCCATATCGTTGCAAATGGTAAGATTTCATTTTTCTTTATGGTCAATTAATACTCCATTGTATAAATGTAGCACAGTGTCTTAATCCAGACATCTAGTCATGGGCATTTCTGTTGTTTCCATGTCTTGGCTATTGTGAATAGCTCTGCAATAAACATAAAAGTGCATAAATTTTTTTGAATTAGTTTTTGGATTTCTCTGGATAGATACCCAGGAGTGGAATTGCTGGGTTATAAAGTAGTTCCATTTCCAGTTTTTTGAGATACCTCCATACTGATTTCCATAGTGGCTGCACTAATCTGCAATCCCACCAGCAGTGCACGAGGGATACCTTTTCTCCACAGCCTCGCCAGCACTTGTTGTTTGTTGATTTATTGATGATAGCCATTCTGACTGGAGTGAGATGGTATCTCATTGAGGGTTGTTTTTTTTAGTGAGATTGAGCATTTTTTCATATGTCTGTTTTCCATCTGTTTCTCCTCTTTAGAGAAATGTCTCTTCATGTCCTCTGCCCATTTTTTAATTGGGTTGTTTGTTTTTTTGGTGGTGAGTTGCATGAGTTTTTTTTTTTATAAATTTTGGATATTAACTCCTTACCAGATGTATCATTGACAAATATCTTTTCCCATTCAGTAGGATGCCTTTTTGTTTTATTGATGGTTTCCTTTGCTGTGAAAAAACTTTTTAGTTTGATTCAATCCCATATGTTTATTTTTTCTCTTACTTCCCTTGCCTGAGGGGGTATGTCAATAAAAAGATTACAAAGGGTAATGCCTTTGCAACTATTTTTAACCTTTTAATCCACAGTTACTTTTGCACCAACCTACCATGTTTCCCCGAAAATAAGACCTAACCAGAAAATAAGCCATAGCATGGTTTTTCAGGATGACATCCCCTGAACATAAGCCCTAATGTGTCTTTTGTAGCAAAAATGAATATGAGACCTGGTCTTATTTTCAGGGAAACATGATAATAGTTATGTTAATATGTACATTAAACCCGCATTCACATATACATGCAGTGGAGATATATTGATGCATGCCCTGATCTAGAAGCTCTTATATTTAATGCCCCTGTAGAGATGGTTCTGCCTCAATGACAGAGCACCCTAACCAATGAGTTGAGAATGTGCTATTGGTATCTCCATAGTATATGAAGAGCTATGTGAAATTTAAAAGAAAAAATACTAAAAACCCAATAGATAAATGAATATAGAATAAGAAAATATAAATGGCCTTCAAACATAAAAACATTCTCAAATACATTGAAAACAACATATGCATGAATTGAGACTGTACTGTTATATCACTTTTCACTGATCATACGAGCAAAAAACCCAGAAATTTGATAACAAACTCTGTTGGTGAAACTATAGGAAAACAAGACACTCACATATGTAGATAATGGGAAGTGTAAACTTCTAAACCCCTGTGAACATTAAATTTAAAATTACATATAACTATTTTTTGTACTATTTATGACATCAAAATTTGAAACCCATCCAAAAGTCTACCAATAGTAGGCTGGTTAAACAAAATTGTGACATATGCATGAAATGGAATTTAAGGCTACTGTAAAAAATAATGAAGTGTTTTTTTTGTTTTTTGTTTTTTTTTTGTTTTTTTTTGCCTAACAGAGCATTATAATATGTCATATGCTGTGTAAAGTGGGAAAAATTAGATGCTACACTCATTTGAGCTTTTCTATCCATAAAGAACCTTTGGAAGTGTACATTTGAGAGAAACAGCAGTTATTTATTACAGGTGCATGAGAACTTAAAGGATGGAAATAAGAGTATAATTCATTTTCTTAACTTATTAGTGTTTTAAGTGTTAGTATATTATATTTACAAAGAATTTAAATTAAAAGAAACCATAATAACATGAAAATAAATGGATGAAAGGACAAAGAAATTTAAAAGAAAAATAAAGGAAAGAAAAATCAATCCAGTTGCATTTCCGATAAAGTTGGCAGAGCAAAGTCGATTACAGAAATTTTCTCTCTCTACACCTAAATGAAACAGAAATTGCAATATGTCAATCAACATTCACCAGAAGAAATAGATAGGACATAATGCCGCTTAAAAAATGGTTGTTAAGGGAAGAACCCAAAATTCCGTTACAGTATGATTCTGCTCCTAAATTTTCTTAGAAGGGGCACTTAAAAGAAAAAAGAAGAAAATTATTCAAAATTATTCAAGAAATTCTTTAGAATATATGCTTGTCTCCCTGTATTTGCAAACACACGTACAGTTGGCAGAATAAAGCCAGATTTATACGATGGAATACTGTTCAGCCATGAAAATAGAAAGAAATACTGCCATTTGCAACAGCATGGATGAAACTTGAAGCCATGATGCTCAGTGAGATAAGTCAGACTAAGTAAGACACATCCTGTATGTTCTCACTTGTATGTGGAATCTAAAAAAATCGTACTCATGGAAACAGAGAGTAGAATGGTTGTTTTCAGTGGCTGAGGTTGGAGGAATGGGAAGACGTTGGTCAAACTTCAAGTTGTAAGATGAATAAGTTCTGGAGATCTAGTCACGAGCATGGTGACTATAGTTAACAACACTGCATTTTATGCTTGAATGTTGTTAAGAGTAGATCTCACGTGTTATCACTATACATACAAAAAATGGTAATTATGTGAGGTGATGCATGTGTTAATGAGCCTTACTGTGGTAATAATTTCCCAACAGAAAGACATACCAAATCATCACACTGAATATCTTAAAGTTACACAATGTTGTGTGTCAATTAGAGCTCAATAAAGCTAGGAAGAATTAAAATCAAGAAAAGATGATAAAATAATAAATAAGAGACAAATGATGAGTGTAGAGCTATGGAAACATCTTTAGAACAAAAGTTACACTCATGCGTATTTAATAAATAAAAAGAACAAGAAGAGGAAAGATATTCATGACTAAAAACATTATGTGGGAATGTTTAGGATAATCAGTCAAGACAGAAATAAAAGTACAGAGATTTAAAAGAGGAGATGTCTATCAATGTGGAGGAGAAGCAGAATTGAAATAATTGAACCAAAATTGATGTCTCTGAAATAAAGACCTAAGTAAATACAATGGAAAAATGTATTCCGAGATATAATAGAACATTCCCTAAAATGGAGAAAATTTAATCTATTTGAAATGATGAATCATATTCCAAAAAATATTGGCAAAGAATAATCAATATTGTGGCACATCCTGCTCAGTATATTGAAATATATATATATATATATATATATATATATATATATATATATATATGTATGTATATATATATACACACACACACACACACACAAATATCTTCAATCATCTAAAAAACTAAACGATATACCTCTAAAGGGATTAAAGTCTGGTCTCAGATTTTTTTAATTAAAAAACATTTACATAGGACTTTTTATTTGCTTTCCTGGCACTGTTCTGAGTGCTTTATAACATTGACACAGTGACACTGAGTTTGAAAATACAATGGAACTGTGGCTATTAATGACAGAATTCAGGGAAGAAAAACTGTCATTCCAGAATTTTTATCTAGAAAGGTCATAATTCATTTATAAAGCAAGAGTTAGACAATTTAAATAAGAGAGCTCGGGGAATATAACAACCCAGAGCCCTTCTTGAAAAAGTACATTATGGATGAAATCAGATTAATCAAGAGATTAATTAAAATAAAGTACTCAGAAATGAAGACGCTTTGGGAAAAGAACTGGTAATGCTCATTGAATCAATTGAGCATACAACAAATATTAAATAACTATAAGAATTACATCTGCAGAAATCTTTAAAATCTTGAAAAGCAATGGTGATAATAAAAACAATAAAAATGAGATGGGGAAGGAAGAGTAGAGAGAATGTAAGATTCCTAAGCTCCTTACCTGTTATATCAATGAGTTAATTTTTTATAAAATTGAAAAAAATAAATTAAGAAAAAAATTTGATTTTTACGTTTTTTCATACTTGTTTCCACCATCTTTTGGTTGAAGAAGCATTGCTCAGAAGTTCAACATTTTCTTCACTTCAAGTTCAGTATTCTAATTTTTTCCATTAGGCTCAGTATATTTAAACTCTAAAATTTTATGAAAATTGTTCATATAGAATGATCACAATACTATAAAATAAGTCCTATGTATAGAGCTGGAAGATACAAATTATGTAAATTTGTCATGCTTCCTTTCCACCTTTCTCTTCGTTTGTCCACCTTTTTCTCTACATTAATGCACAGACAATATTTGTAATGATGTCCATCAAAAGCTAATTCTAGGTATTTTGTGGTGATAGGATTTTGGAGTCATTTTTATATCTTCTTTATATATTTTTTTGAATTGTTTGAATTTTCCATAGAGAACTTGTGTTTTTTAATAAAAATAATAAAGTCGTTATTGACAAAAAAAAAAAAATAGATACTATCGCGATACATCCCAGAAGCCTTTCAGAAGTATGACCACATTATAAAAGAAAAGATTAAACTATGCAACAGATAGCATTCTTGCAATGGAAGAGTCATTTTCTCTGAAAACCAAAATATATCTGAAACTAAAAATAACCACTTACTCAGACTTTGTTCATGTGCCTGAGATGGTGAACTAAGGCCTTGTAACTGATCCATGATGCTTCTCACACACTTACAAAATTGGGAGTTGGGGTTGGGGAATCTTCCTATATTTGCTTTTGAGTAAAACCATAAAAGTACGGATTCTGAAAAGAACTGAGGGGTCATCAAGCCCACTTTACAGGCAGGTAAAGTTAAGACTAAGAGGCTAAGTGATTTCCACTGAAAGATTTACAACTAAGTTAACTGACGAGCCAAGGTAAGCCCTGTCTTCTGAAATCAGCCTAATTTCACTAACCTACCACATTACATATTTGACTTTTTCATACCATAGAGATGAATGTTTCACCAAATGAAAATATTATATTAGCTGAGTATGTAAAAGAATTGCTCTTGTGTTCTTTTAGGCTGCCTTTAATTAAACCAAAGCTTTAAAAGCCCATGACATTAATTCATAGAAAAGAAACTACCTCTTCACTACATTGTCAACAGTTTTACTATTGGGATGCTCACATACTGCATGATTTCTTGGTTTTGGTTTGTGTTTTTTTTTTTTTACTTTTTTGAGTTTTGTAAATTTTCAATCATTACGTTTATTATTTTGGAGTATTAAAGGAAAGAATTATGAGTCAGGAATTAAAACCCAGGAATTTATTTCTTAGGTTCATAAAAAAAGTTTCCTTTTCCAGATAGGAAAAAAAATCCCATCCTTTCTTTACAAAACCTATCGGGAATTTGAAAAATAATTGGTAGAGAAATAACTTTCAAAGAGACTGGTCGGTGTACAAAAGATCCTGCAAGCAGCCATGAAAGCCGGAGGAGAGGAAATGGATCATCATATCTGGGGACATCAAGTCACGAGCCTGAGTCACGGGCTCAGGCCTCCCATACACAGCAGCTTGAGCTGCCGTCCCCAATTCACTTTTTTTCCAGCATGAGCAGAGAAATATTCATCTGTTTCTGTGGTGATGGGGGCTTTCACAATATCCTCTGGCCAAAGAAATGTAACCACAGCCATAATGATTTCAGACTCAAACTATTTCAGCAGCAGCAACAACAGCAAAAACACAGCAGCAGCCAATTCCCAAATAAACTCATGTGAATGCTTCATATTAGCTAATTATCAAGGGGATTTTTATGGGAAACCATATCAAGAATGTGGTAGAGCTTCTTAGGATGCTGTTTTTCCTTGCTTGGATCTGAGGAAGAAATGGAATGCCAGGGCAGTAGACTTTATGCATCAGAGAGAGGGGAATAGAAATAACGAGGATTCTAAGAGGGTCTTAGTCTGGGACTTTGATGCTAATTAATCCCATGACTCTTGGTGAGTCACCTGACCTCTGTGCATCTGGATTCTCTTCCCCTACCACCTATTCACCTCTACCCGTCCATTAGAAACAGGGATGATATGCTAGATAAATATTCTCAAAATGTTCTCTTCTAAGACATTCATAGTAGATGACTTTTGCATGTGACACTTTCCCATGAGCAAGTCCATATTTTGACATAAAAGAAAATTGGTTGGGAAATAAAGCAAATAATGCTACAGACAGCCCTAGGCACAGATAAAAGAGATCACGGGTTATGTTGAATTCCCAGTATATTAGCTAGAACTCCACCCCTTCTCTCCCACTGAAGAAAACATATTGAAATGCAAATGACTGAGAAGAGTGTTATTATAAGAATACATTTGGTTCCACACTAATATATGCCAATAATTAAAGCTAATCTTAAGGTACAAGTTTTTACAAGTCAATGAGAAAAAAGTAAGTCTTTCTAAAAAGAGCAAAAGGAAAGAAAGTATATTTTATAAAAACAGAACTATACATGTATGAAAAGACTTAAAAGTTCCTCAAAAATAACTCACCACTTAAGGAATCAAAATTGCTAGAACAATTTATTAAAACTTTTTAATATTTCATAACAAACTTAGTTGTCTAGGGCATGAGTAAACAGAAAGTCCTATTTAAAATGCATTTGACTCAGCCTTTGGAAAGATTTTAACTATGTACATAAAAAATTTTTAATGTATGCATCCTTTGATTCATCAGTTCCTTTTCCAAGAATTCACCATACAAATCCACCTGCTGAATTGTTTGAATTACATTGTCATTTTAGCAAGACTAGCCTAATGAAAAAAGAATCAAAACTGGACTTGGTGAAGCGAGATTTAAGTTTCAGCTCATCTTACTTTGAAACCTGAGCAAGCCACTTAAACTACCTTGATTCTCGGTATCATTTTGTATTTTATAATACTATGTACCTTACGAGGTAATTAAAAGATAAGATGAGAATAGAAAGGTGAAATCTCTTTGGAAGTGCTAAATTATCAATAATGTTTTTAACAACACCATCACAACGAAAATATCACATTTGCAGTTGCATCCTACTTTATGAAAATAATCAAATACATATATCCTTTAAAAACAAGAAAGAAAAAGATTCTTATTTTTACCAAAATAATTTGCTTTGAGTTGCTCCATATCAATCATGTCAATCATGTTTCAGTAATACCCCATAATAAAACATCAATTTCAACAGAATTTGTGGAGTACACATCAACTAAAAAAAGGAAAGTACATCTAAATCTTTGTGAGATGTATTTTAAATATAATACAAAAAACATGACTCCAAATAAAATGTTTTTCTACCTGTTCCACAACAGAAAAACAGTAGTCTCATGTTGCGAAAACTAAATTAAACTGAATTGCTTTATATTAGGAAAAAAACAACGGTTGATCTTTGGAGATGTATATTGGAGAGCTATGATAAAAATAGCAGGAAGAAAAAATCTTCTGGGAGGCTATGTATACTCTGAAAATGAATCCTCCTGAGAACACTGTTTCTCCAAGCACATCTCAGTGTCAGAGGCTAAATTAGTACCAAAAGGGGATTATAGATTTCTTTGAGATTCTGTACATTTTAAACCTCATTAGATCATCCAAAAGGACACCTGGTCCACATTACCCAAGTAAGTAGAAACTTCATGTGGTTCCACCTAACAAATGATGTCACTGACACGGAATCAACCCTCTTTGATTTCTAACTGGAACAACATTTCCCAAACTCTGTTATTCTGTGGAACACTGGGCCTGGAGAATGTTCTTTCCAGGAAATGTTTAACAAGTCCTGTACACATACACACACTCACAATGCTTTATGATTGAAAAGTGTTTGGGACACACATAATGCTGTAATCCTCTTGAGGGCTCCTGATGCTTATTGGCTTATTAAAGGTTATGAGAATTCTTTCTATAAAGAAAAGTGGAAAGGTATGACCTAGACCTTCCCAATCTTGCTGGAATCCAAAATTCTTTTGTGCTCAGCACATCTGCTAAATTTCCAGAAAGCAGTAAATTGTGTGGGATATTAGTTTGGGAGATTCTGTTATGGAAATGTAAAATATGGCTACATAAACAACATTTTTTCGAATGGACTGCATATTATGCTGGAAAACAAGACTTTAAATTTCTTCTAGAACTGGAAGTCATAAAAATATCTGTCCTCATGAATTGACTTTTTTTTTTTTTTGTATTTTTAGCAAGTAATGTGGCATAGAAAATAGGAAACATGGCCTCATATTTGATGAGTATCTACCCTGTGCCAGTCATTGTTCTAGGCAGTGGAGATACGGCATTGAACAAAACAGACAAAAATCTCCACCCGCTTGTATTGGACCTACAGGAAGTAAGTTACTATGGGTGCTTTAAAAAGACTGACGAAGATGTTACATGACTAAAGGTATTTTAAGTTACTTGTGGGATCATCCATGTGTGAAGGGACTTAAGAGTTTCCCAAACACAAGTCACTGGTTTTTTATTGTCTTTTGCATATTTTTGCAGCATTTTAAAAATAATGTTTACCATCTTAACTGTTTTTAAGTGTACATTTCAGTAGTGTTAAGTACATTCACATGGTTGTATAACCAATCTCTAGAACTATTTTTATCTTGCAAAACTGAATTTTGCCTGTTTAGAATACATCGTATTTCCAGTTAGTTTATAAGAGAGAGAAATATAGGATAGGTCTTGGATAATTTCTAAGTGTGTAATATAATATACGAAATCAAAAGCCTTTCATGTTGTCTAATCTAATCAGTCGGATTGAAAATTAATAGTTATGTATTAAAAAAAGCTCCTGCTGTCTTCTAAACTTCCTTTCCTACAGTGTTTAATTTGCAATTCCTTGTTCATATGAACAGTTTATCGTTAAGCTCTTGCTAACTTAGCACTGGCCTACAACACACATGGTTCTGAAGAAGCTTGGGAATATGTCCAGGATCTTCAAGCTTTAATTTACAACCAACATTATAATTTAGAAGTGGAGTAAGATATCAGCTGCCACATCAGTAAATTTGAATCAATTTGCTGCTCTAGAGTTATAGCATCATACATAAGAAACTGGCAATGCTGGTCCTAGCTATATCTAACTAACCAGGCACTCAAAGCAAACCACAGAATTATTACTTGAAGTCAGAGGGAAGCTTCTACTCTAGCTGAGGCTCCTCAGTCTCTCCTACAAACTTCGCCAGTTTCTAATCCTTTCACTAGAGTCACTTTTATACAGGCATTGAGAAATATTTGCTCCTTAGTCCATTATTACCTACAGTCATCTAAAAGAATTTGCTTGTCTGAAAAAATTGTAATTATTTCTCAGCAACCCAAACTATTTGTGTATTTTTCCAAACCACTTGTGAGATAGTGATCAAATTCCTACAAATAAAGATGAACAAAATTGTTGTACGTGAAAGGGAGCATTACTCAGTAAATTTACTTGAAATTTGTCTCACTTGTGTCATTCATTTGCTAAAGAATTTACTCATAGCCTACCATAGTATTCAGCAAATACTTACCAGCAAGGCTCTCCTGGTTAGCTACAGCTACTCTCCTTTCTGAATGAGTAGCTGTGCTACCCACTGTGACTCGTCCGTGACTATATTATTCTGATTTTTTAATCACTTCGAATGTAACTGCTGCTTAGAATTTATAACTTTTCAGTGCCCCTGTTTTCATCTCTAGGTTCATTAGCTCAATAGTTGGTAGAGAATAATTATTTGCCTATTTTTTTGATGTTTGCTTTTTCTATCACACGAATTCAAAAGCAATTTAGTTAGAGATCTCCCCCACCATCACCATAGCCCATACCCTTCATAGGTCTGAAGACATGATGAAATAAAATGTAGTACCTCCCTCAGAAAAGTGGGGAGCACTGTTTTATGTTGCAGTATTTAAAGCAGTATTTATGTTGCAGTATTTAGAGTATTTAGAGACTTGAAATTTTCATTTGTTTTATAACATTAAATTTGTTAAAATCTGTCCGTGAAAGGTTTATTTTGAGATTCATTTTAGGCATCCCAAGCTTTCACTAGTTGTGGATGCTTCAGGATGTCACATGATAAACCTTCTTACTTCATCATGTTTGAGTTACTCAAGTAAAATATTTTTAATGTGACAGGGTAGCAACTTTTTGTCCTGTCTGAAAGAACTTTCCCTGAATTACTTTGTATTACAAAATCCTCTTCAAACAGACAACCACAGACATTTGAAATTTCAGGCATTTAAAAGCTTTATTCACATTTAAGTGCTAGAAACTTATTACATTCCAACTGATTTCCAGTTCCCAGGCTTACTGAATTACTGACTCATGCTGACTCATGGACGGGTCTTATCCTTGGATGCTGCTTGTTTATAACCTGAACCAAATTCTCAATTTATTTCTTTAAAAAAATGATTAAGAAAATAAAGCCGAAAGAAAAAAAAAATCTGTAGCTTTGATTGATAGTTTGAGTCTGTATCTCACTTACAAGAAATATCTCAAATGAGGCTGGAAAATACCACAAAATAGATATAAAAGAAAATGATCCCTAAACTACCATAACAGTACATTCCATTTATATAGTAAAATATTTCACATATATTAGTTCATCTGAACCTCATAACAGCCGTTTTGCGCATTGAATATACTTCTGCTATCATAGGCCTAGCTCTCAGTTTCTGTTCTTGGAAGTCATTCCACAGTTACTGCCTCCCTAAGCATTTTCTGTTGTCAGAGATTGCTCAAGAAATGTGCCTTTGTACCTCTATGTATGTGTTTGAATAGACATTCTGAGATCAAATATGGCTCAAGGCAAAAAGCATGGAGGTACCTCTTGCCTCACCGGGTATGTAGTTCAGTGTCAGCAGTCACCTTGGCTGTGGGTGGGGCAGGAACTATTATAACGCAGCCCCCTCAGCCTCAGCTCCGGGTGCCCAGATTCTTATTTGAGCCATTTTCTGCCATTCTGTCAATTCCATTGCCTGGTTAATTAGACCTGCTGTCTAAATCATCAATTCAATTTCTTGTCCTTGGCAAGAAAAGCAGCAATGAATTTGTGTCTCTGGAAATGAAGAAAGTAGACAGAAATTTAAGGTTTATTTGGATCAATCTCCAAATTTTCAGTTGAATCTCTCCTTTATTAATAGGTTTAATGAAGGAGAAAGGTTTGCAATGTTCATAGTTTCTTTCTGGTGTTATCAGGAGATAAAAACTAAACTCGTTCATAGACCTATTACACAGTTAAATATTAAGTTTCAGACATTGTGTACCTGAAGCAGAAACACAACGGCAAACCTATAGAAATATGGAACAGGTACTCTAGCAAGGAATGTCCTATTTCTTGTATTCGCTCATTAGCCAGCAGGAATAATTAGAGAGGACTGATGATCCAATGATCGTTTCTTAGTCCTATCGTATTTGATGTATCAGCAGTATTTGACACAGCTGATCACTGTCGTCTATCCCCTGGATTATTGCAGTAGTCTCCTCACCAGTGTCTGTTCCAGTACATTATTTGGTCGACTAAAATTGCACGTTAATTGTACAGAATCTTGCCAAGGACTAGAGAATGAATTGATTAGGCTGCCGGGCAAATGAAACAGACAATGGAACTAACAGGATAGTAGAAATTGGTTCAAGTAAAGATTTGGGTATCAAGGCTGGGAACAAAGAGGTCAAATTCCCTGCCCCATCTGCAGCCAGGATGATGGCTAACAATAAACATAGATTCCTCTTACCCATCTATTATTCTAATCTTCATGCGTGGTCCTATTAAACGGCAGTGTAATTTAATCAAGTTGTTTATACAGACAGGGGCTCACAAAATTGTTCGCCTGGGACCCCACATACCCGACTAAAATCCTACATCAGTCCATAAAGTAGGACATCTTTTAATGATTCTTCTGCTCAGAGTAGGCCTTTTGGTATGCCCTGCTGCCGCTAGCACTGGTCCTGATGCTAGGCACACCTCAATCTCAAGCTCTTAGCATTTGCTCTTCCTGAGCATCTCTTCCACGAGATGCCTACAGGTGTCATCCTCACCTTCACACCGTACTCAGACGTCATCTCAGTGAAACTTTCTCTTGGTCATCCTATTTACGAACGTTCCTCTCCATTTTCTTTATTACCTTTCCTTATCTTTTTCTTTCTATGTAGCCTTTATCACCATTTTACATTTTACTTATTTAGTGTTTGTGTCTCCCCACCAAAATATCGGCGAGGGTTTTTACCTGCTTATTCACCGCTCTGTCTCCAATTGTTGGAAAATATATTTGTTGAGTAAAGGAAAGAATATTGAATGAATGAGTGATGGCTGGATTTTACTTTGAAGTTTCCGTTCAATTCCACAATCCATCATTTCCACTTATGAAATCCAATGTATATATTGATTTCCTTTTTAAAAATGTCAAATGACAATGAAGAACAAGTCTACACTGAAATTAAAAACTACTTTTAAGGAAGATTTTACAGAAGGTGATTTTCTGGTCTTCCACATGTACAGATCTCTAATGTTCTACCCACCTTCTTAAAACCTTGAAAAGCAACATTCAATTCCAATACTATTTGTCCATTGCTTTTTATCTTATTTCAGCACAAAATGTGTTTTTCTATTTCAGCAACTATTTTGAATTAGCCAATTTCTAGCTTCTCTCTCTTTCCAATAATGGCCTATTTAGGCTGTTTTTCTTTTCTTTTATGGTGGTCCTGAAACTTCTCTCCCTGACTCCTATTGTTTTGTGGTTGCCATATGTATAAAATAATTCTCAGAATAATGGCTAATGATATTTTCTATGAAGAATATCTCAGGAGAACATGAAGCATTGTGCAATGTATGGAAACCTGGTAAAGACTTGCTCATTAAAGGGAAAAAGCTACAAAAATCATTTTATTTGATTCCTTCATGTTTGATTCAGAGCATAAAAGGGTACATACAGTTCCCATGATTTTTTAAAAATATGTATTTCAGAGTGGCAGTTTACCTAGAAGGCATTATGTACTTTAAATACCAAATTTGATTGTCATCTTTTTTTCTCCCTTGGGATGGTTGGGGGCTGGTATAAATCAACTTCAAGAATCATACACTAACCCTTTTTAAAATTTAAGACTAATGTTGGCAACAAATCTGATGTCAGACTGATTTCAGAACTCAGGCTTGCAAAGAGGAAAAACAACTTTTAAGCTAAAAAGAACATTTAATTTATCTGCCTTTCCAGTACTGTAGATTATAAATAAAGACTGCCCTCTAATGTAATATCAGTCAGTAGAATTTGAACTCTCAAGCTGTTAGGAGTGGCAATCCTTTGCCCAGCCCCAGCCACAGTGGTCCCCGTGTAACCATAACATCATTTGAAGAAAACTGGACCACATCAAGGAAGAGATCTGTGATCCTGAGTCTAGGGTTCACAGGATTTGATCACTAATTCTTAATTATATTACTTTAGGACCTGATCACTTAAAACTTAGATTAATAAATTTAAAAGATTAGAAAATTGGAAAGCCAATTGTGTGCATATTATTCATAAATACTATTAATAACCATTGGTATTACCATGACTTAACAGTTAAGAGTTTGGGTGTTGTTACCAAACTTCCCTGCCTCTTAGTTGCCGTGTAGCTTTGGTTAAATTTTCTGACTATTTTTGTGATATTGCTATCATTATCATTATTTTTACTATCATCTTTTAGGCCCCTTAAGCAAAGTTGGAGTACTCCTTTCTATGCAATATTTATCCAATAATATATAAAACTATGGACTTCTGGGAAATAATAGGAGCTCTCCTATAAAATAGATAAATTAAGTAATTAATAATAATGTTTAAAACCCCAAAAGGGTATTCTCTTAATAGAATATAGGGTGTAAAAATATAAATCTCTGCCCAGTAAGGACAAGATAAATTTGGGGTTCTAGAGAGCCAGAGAAACATCATGAAAGAATCGTGGCCGAAAAATTACAGCAGGTGTTGGTGGTAATAAGCACCATTAATTGGATGTGAAGGGCACCAAAGATAGATCTTAAAGCACAACTTTGCTGAGTAAATCCAGGATAATAATAAAGTTAATTTCCAAACCCAAATATGAAATATCTCATTTAAAGGAAAATACTTCATGTTTAGACACATTAAGGAAACTATGTAATAATTTCATAAGATCATGATGTCTAGAGATTTTCTGGGTAGATTAGCTACCCAGCCTCATTCACTTCTTCTTATCTTTAAAAGGGGCGGTAAGATATGTGATAATTTTGTCAGTAGGTATACAGTGGAATCCTCAAAACTTTTGTTCTTTTACTCCTAAAGAAATATTGAATAAAATATGTTCCACATTGTACAAGTTAATATCAATAAGTTTTCAACAAAGGTTTAGCTACAAAAGATATAAATCCCAGTATATTGTAAGTATTGACTTTTAAAATAGCCGTTATAATACTCCTAAGCATAACTACTGCAGTCTAAATACCATGGCGACTTGATACTCACCATTATCCATTTATAAATAATCTATTTAATAATTATAAACTTTATATCTGTCTTTTTTTCTATGAGCTACAATTTTCATTCTAGTTCCCTCATAAAGCTTTATCCCAATGAAATATAATTTTGTGCTTAAAAATCTTATGCTCATCATTTATGTTTTTACTGAGGAAATACATGCACACACACACACATACACACACACACATATACTGAAGCTAATTTTTAAAAATTTTTGTGACCCATAAATCTCTAAGTATTAAAACAAAAATCCTTCTTTATTGGGAACTCCTTACAATTATTGTTAGTTCATAATTTATCAAGGTGATGTAAGTATTATAAAATTTCAAACAAAATTTTCATAAGAAGTACTTTAGGAAATGCATCTGTTGTTGATTTATGTTGGTTTACTCACCAATGAGTTAGTATGTTTATGAATAATTTATTTTTTGCTGGATTAGACAGCATAAATTCTATTCCTATTTTGTTGTTTTTATAGATGTAAGGGTTGATAAACTATGTTCACATACAAGATAAATAGAAATGCAAGAGTTTTCCTAGTTCACTGTGACCCAGTTCTTTAAGTTCCGTTCAAGTTTTATGCCAAAAGTCACATCGTGATTTTCACCATAATTATTTTTAATGATCCATTGGCTGGCATTGTCATTATGTCTTTCTTCAATGTTCTTGAAAGCAAAGAACTGAAACCCTGAACTTGCAAAAAGAATTTCTTACTTAATCACTGGAGTTACTCATTTTATCATCACTCTCTCAAATATTTCAATTTACCTTTTTGTTTGGTGCTACAAAGGTTTGGACACCCAGGGACATGTACAAACGTATGGCTGAATATTGTTGAAATGCATAACTGAACATTGGCTTTAGTGTGTAAAAATGGGAGAAAATTAATTTTGAAGGAGATGTTTGGATCACAGATGAGTTCTCAGGAAGATTTATTTTAGGCAATAAAATTTAGAAGTTAATGTTGAAGATCTAGTAATTGATTCCCTTAAAATTATTCACTTAAATTATTATTCTTGCCATCTTACCATATGGAAAGTCTTTATGTACCCCAGGGATTCATGCACCCCAGTTTGAAGAATGTTGTTTTTGAAATCTGTGTAAATTGTGATGAATATTTATTTAGTAGGATGAAAGTCTCTAAAACTACAACTTGATATTTGGAGGAGAATGAATAAAATACATTGTATGGAAATGGCAGTATGTATGTATGTATGTATCTTTGTATTTAAAGATAGGAACATGGTGCAAGCCTGGAGGTACAAAGTTGCTCTTGAACATCACAACTAAATCCAGGATATCTTAGCACCCAGGAGATCTCTTCCATTTTGCAATTGATCAACACATGTCTTATATTTTATTAAGTCACTATAGATGCAGTACAGTGTTATTTTCTCAGTGATATGAACCCAATAACACAGCTAAAAAAAAAAATGTGCTTCCACCTCATGCTTGCTGTCTTCTCGGATTCAACAAAAAGGGTGTGTGTATGTGTGTGTGTTGTAGAGGAGGGGGTGTCATTACAAAACATTTATAAGTAAAACAGAAACTATGTTTTTAATTTGTTACATTAGCATATCCTTATATAAAGCTGTAATTAAATTTCACTACTTTTATAGACAGAAGCCCGGAGAGGTAAAGATATTACACAGAAAACTTCTAATGGCTGAGGGAGACTAGTCATTATTTCCCTTATTTCATGGTAAGGTATCTTACCCTAAGACCCTGGGATCATGCTCTGTGAAACTGCTTGAACTTGGGAGGGTAGAAAGTAGGTAAAAGTTTACAAATTATGATTTCTTTGAAAGTGAAAATTAAACAATTCAAAAGTAGGCAAGATGGGGGCTAACATAAGAAAAGGAAAAGAAAACTAACTATAGTGCATTTCAGCATAAGCTGTGGACTTAATATCTAAAGGAAAGGGGTTGAGTCAGTTGAGTCAGATACCAAAGGAGTTCACTGACACATGGCAACCTCACCAAGCATCTCTGGCAGCAATGAGAAAATTGTAGCCTTAGACAGACTTCTATCTTGAATCATGTTGCTTGAGTCAAGGAAGCCAAGCAATTGGGTGGAATAGAGAAAAGATGACTGATGAATTAGATTCATCACCAAGGTCCTCTGTGGACAGTCTCAATCTTCATTCTTCAAATGGAAATACTACATCACATGGAACTCCCTCATAATGAGACATACAGTGTATAACCAGAAAAACAATGAATAACCAGTTAAATAATGGTGTTCATGAGATCTGCTTTTTCAATGGTGTATTACTCGATAATTCCAAACTCTATATTCAGGATCTTCAATGAAATTATAAATAGTTTCTCATGACTTAAAACCATTTTTTAAATAATTGATCTCACAACTTTATAACACAGTATGAATTGATTTCTATGTTTTATTCTATTGAAATAATTTAGAAAGCATGGTCTTTTCAGGATTCTCACATTAATGAACTGTTCATGGAGAAATAGCCCTTTTCATACAGCTGGCAAAGGTAAATTCATGCTGTATCTAGGCTGTCAAAACTTAGACTGCTGCACAGCCTGGGGAAAGAGTACAAATGAAGGCCCATGTACCATATGTCTGTATATTTAAGAGACATAAGTCTAAACGCAAACTCTTTAATGAAATATGCCCATTATCCTATATCGATTAATGCACATTCAAAATAATAAAATAAAAAATATGTGTAAGGCTGTGGATTTTATTTAACTAAAAGTTAATGAAATATCAAAGATAGTATATTAAATTATTTTGACACATCTGTCATTCTGTTGATATCTCAGTAATGCTTAGAAGAGTTAGAAAATAAATACATAAGTTATTCATAAGTTAATGTATATTTTCATAATAAAATTTACTTTTCTTGCTTTATTTTTGGCACAATCTCTATATACTATTATAATTAAGATTTTCACATAATTTGCCTTCTAGTGACCAGTTATTTGAAGGATTAAAAATAACTTGCAAATGTACTCAGAGTATAAGTTTTAAACATAGTTTCATCAGAAATGTAAACAACAGTGAAAGTAATGACAGATTATTTAAATTATTTTAGTATACTTATTGAAGTTTATTTTTTTCTAAAACATTCAAATCTTTAATATTAACAGGAAAATCTAATATATAGACTATAAAATTTTAAACCAATAAATTTAAAATTAGCTGTGTTTTTTATTTAATTTTGAGAAGTTATGTTTAGCCTATTTTTTTTATAAAAAATATTACATTAAGTCAACACATTGCACTAAAGTGACCTAACCCCTTAAAATATAGTCCCACAAATATGTATTGTAGCTATTTACTTTGGCAAAATCAACCAAGTATCATGAGATTATTTTTACCCTAAACATTTTGGGGAAGAAAACCATATATCTATATCTACATATCTATGATCTAGATCTAGACATAGACATATAGATATAGATATATAGATATATTTAGATATATACAGATACATATATCTACACACACACACACACACACACACATACATACACATATTCTGGGAGTGCCAAAAAAATGTATACACATGACTTGTATTTATCTTTTGTTATTGGTATACATTGAGTATTACAATTTTAATACAGTTTTTTCCTTTCTTAAAATGTGTATGCATTTTTTGGCACCTTGTGTGTGTGTGTGTGTGTGTGTGTGTGTGTGTGTGTGTATAAAAGAAAACTAGCTATCTCACATTAAGATTTCTAGTTGATTATGACTTATTTAAAATCAGAACTAGAGTCATATCCTCTAATTTCTGATTCAAATCTTTTTAATCTTACCTTATATCAAGTCCAAATAATTCCGTTTAAACTGGTTTATAGTCATTGAAAGTTTATTAAAAAAACAAACTAAAACTTACAGTGAAGATTGTGCTTACTTTTCTATTAATTCCTAAATCCCAGTATCCCAGAAAATAACTGAAAATTAAAGTATTAAAAAAACTCACACATAGAAGCACTTTTATCAAGACATAAGTAATTTTTTTCTGGTTTTTGAGGGACAAAAACAATATGTAATTATTTATACCTCTAGATGCTTTCAAAGGAGCTGTCTTCCAAATATCCAGTGTAATTGTGGTCTGGATGAGAAGGGAGGAGAAACGAAACGAGCTGCCTGTATAAAAACCAGAAACATTTGCACAGTGCAGCGTCCCTGCACAGTTTCATGGATCAATTTACTCGTGAGCCTAATCATACAAGATTATCTGTGTTCAGGAACAACAAATCGGTATTTTTCTCAGCAACATTATTGAATGGCACAAATGAAATGATTCTTACCATGAGTAAGAGATTAGCTCTCTAATTTTGTGTTGTCATGTCAAGACAATGATTCTTAGGAATCTTGTTAAGGCACGACTGATAATGCTGATAATGGTGAAGAAATTTTGTCCTCCCCACACAGATCTCTAGGTTTTTTCATTCTTTTCCAATCTTCCTTAATGTGCTTCCCTCCCTGTATATTTGTCTATCATTTTGTCCATTCTTTTGTGTTCTTGATTTTAGTTGGACAGCACACTTGCGTCACAGTGGTTGCAAGTGGTTGAGAACTCTGTGGAGCCGGTAGGAGAGCAGACCTCTGGCCCCATTTCCCAGATCTCTGCTTCACTGTCGCCAGACTGCCACCCATTCTTGCCAATGCCTCTGGTCACAGGGTTGGGAAGTATGTGTGCAGACATGCTTGTATGCGTAGCCATTTCTGAATCACAGATTCGTCATGAGTTCTTTTGCCCGATATCAATAACCACCGAAATCTCACCGCAGTTTCCCCAGGGCTGAATTTACTCACCTCAAAAAGAGGCATCAAGACTATTCTGAGATTTTTACTACACGGACAAATGAGGGAGGCTGTAAAATCACTTTATGTGAAATAACAATGAAAAGCCAACTTGGAGCACAGCAAGAAGGAATTAGACCACCACATAACTAGCCTTACCGGAATCGATTCCAAGAACACAAGATTCTACTGGGAAGCAATATATTTTCTGGAACTAAAATCAAAGGTGGATGGAGAGAAAGATAAACTAGTAAAGACATCCATGGGGAACCTGAACTTTTATCATCTTGATTATAGTGTTTTCAAGTATGAACTGTGCTTGGCAAACAAAAAACAGTGAAATGTCTAAAAACCAAGTGTGAACTTCACGCACCAAAATCTCTTGCCATAGTTCTAGACAATACTGGCAATCAGCTCTGTAAATGAGTTTTAAACAAGTACTCATAATGATGAAACATATAGGGGAATAAATTGTGGTAAGAGAAGCATGTTGTTGATGTCAAAAAGTCAGACTGTTACCGTAATGCTAGCAGTGCATTTTTGTACCCCCTGACTGTGGTCCTGGTCACAGGCTAGTTTCTGGTGCCTACGTTTAATATCATCCAGTGTGCCTTGAAGAAATGTGGAAACCTTTGGTATGCTTTGATAAATTATTCAGTTAAAACAAAAGTTCAGAAACATAGAATATAACACTGATATACTGAAATATAGTAACAAGAACAAAATAGACAACAGTCTTTTTAGTCATTTTAGTGACATATTATGGGACCAAATATCACTCTTCCTTTCACCTCTTTCCCCTTAGTAGCCATAGATCTTTTATTTTTAGTCAATTGCTATATCCTTGCTGCATTTTAATTCAAAATATTTACTGTATCATTCTGATTGACAAGTTTATTCAGAAAAACAACTTTCTTCTGAGATTTGAAGCATAATTGAATTTTTCATGATTTAAATGGTATTTATTGAACACTTAATTTTTCCATAGCACTGTATTAGGTGCTACTGTGGAGTATGGCAAATAATACATTTTATGCTCTTACGAGGCTAATACTGTATTTGGGAAAAGAAAGTTATATGCGTGTTAAAATGAAAATAACTGAAAAATTATTATCGGTCATAAAAATATTTAATAATACCAATAATTTTATTAAACATAAAACTTTATATATTAATGTTAGTGTATAATAACTAAACAATAGAAATTAGAGAATGTGACATGTAATTTCTTTTTTGTTAGGAGGAGATAGAAAATATTAAATAATTTATGAGACAAAATAATGTACTAAAATTGGAATGATAGGTTAAGAGGTGATTTAATAGTTTTATTTTCTTTATTGGCTAATGTGCACTAAAGTTAAAAAATTATAGATGAGTTTTGCATATGGATTTTTAACCAATGTATATTGAATATTTTCATAGTGGTAAAGAATATCTAGTTAGTGATTAACTATAAGATTAACTTATAATTGATGATGCATTGACACTTTGAAAGTGATTGTTTTTAAGAGAAAATAAGCATTTCAGAGGTGAGTATTAAGAATTTCTGAAAATAATAGGTTGGGTTTAAATGTTTTTAAAGCTCTTCTTTGTTACTTTTTTTTTTTTGCATTCAACTTTTCTTTCTCATGCTTCCTGACCTTTGCTCTCATAGTACCCTCTCTAAAGAGTATTGCAGTCTTTTGACTTTGTTCATCTGGATTTATTAAATGAATTATTACCACCTGTCTGCTCCACTATATGTCTGTCTTCAAAACATCCTAACAGAGCCCAAATACCCTGCTGCTGATGCCACCTTTCACCATTAAGAAATATGTTTCTAAAGCAGGGAATGAGGAGCAGCCTTAAAGGTTATGGTCTTGAGTATGCATTAAATTAAACTTTCCTTTGTGCATTTGTTTGGCATCTGAGAGATTTCCATATACACCTTGGGACAATAAAATATTTGAAAGTTAATTGAACTAATAGATTCCTTTAAATTTGTCCTTGCTGGAATATCTTCCAATGTGTTCTTCAATTTGAATGCCACTGTGATAGAATGACTGGGTTGAGGCAGAGAGTGACTTATTTAGATAGACGAGTTGGAGGAAATCTCACGGGCCAAGGTGTATGTGCACTGAGGCATAACATATGAAAAGGGGCAGAGATACGAAAAGCTGGGTGGTAAACTATTTTAAGCAAAGGAAATGCATATACAAAAGTTCTAAAGTAAGGATGAACTTGTATACCGTAGTTCAAAGAAATGGAAGGCCCGTGTGGATGGACAAGAGAGACTGAGAAGGAGATTGACATGAGGTTGGGGAGGGATACAGAAGTGAAAAAATGTGAGGTCTGTGGGGATGTGTAAGATGTTTGCATTTAAGTTGAAATACAATGAGAATCCATAAAAAGATTTTAAGCATAAGAATTTCATAATCAGATTTACATTTTTTTTTATGATGTAACTCTGGTTCGTAAATGGAGAATCCACTAGAGGAGGCAATAGATGAAGCATTGTGAGAATCTAAGTGAGAAATAATGATAGACTAGACAAGAGAGACAGGGGGAGAGATAGAACAGAAATTCACTTTGGAGGCATAGCATCATGATATGCTGATGGAGTGAATTTTCAAGGTATGCAAGAAGTAGAAATTGTGATTGGCACCCGGGGATTTGTATTGATGTTACTGATGTTATTGAGATGGGAATAACAGTACTTATGAAGGAATTATATTTTGGACAAGCTAATTTGCTATGCAATAAATATAAATAGGTTAAATTCCCCTGTTAAAACCAGGTACTTTTGGAGAAATGTCTATTCAGGTCCTCTGCCCATTTTTAAATTAGATTGTTTGGGGTTTTGTTGTTGTTGTTGAGCTGTAATAGTTTGGATATTAGCCCCTTATAAGAGGCATTGTTTGCAAATATCTTCTCCCATTTGGCTGGTTGCCTCTTTAGTTTATCAATGGTTTCTTTTGCCGTGAAGAAGGTTTTTAGTTTGATATACTCCCATTCATTTATTTTAGCTTTTACTTCCCTTGCTTTTGAGGTCAAATTCATAAAATCCTCTTTGAATATTAAAAAAGAACAAGTCAAAAGCATCTGGCTTATAAGAATTACACCTATGAGGTCTGACAATTAATTTCACGAACTCATCCTAGAAAAAGTGCTATATAACCTCATTGCTGAATATCACTACAGTCACCTTCGAAGTACTCCCCTTGGGAAGCTATGTACCAATGCCAGTGCCTAGTCCACCCTTCAAAGCAATTTTGGAACTCTTTTTCTGGAATGGCCATCACAGCTGTCGTATTACCTTTGATGTCCTGAACGTCATAAAAATGTCTTCATTTCAATATTTCCTTTATATTCAGGTGAAGAAAGAAGTCATTGGATCCAGATCAAGTGAGTAGAGAGGGTGTTCCAATACAGTTATTTGTTTACTGACTAAAAACCCCCTCACAGACAGTGTCATGTGAGCTGGTGTACTGTCATGATGCAGGAGCCATGCATTGGTGGCAAAGAGTTGAGGTCGTTTTCATCTAACTTTTTCACACAGCTTTTCAGCGTTTTCAAATAGTAAACTTCATTAACTGTTTGTGCAGTTGGTACACATTCATAATGAATAATTCCTCTGACATCAAAAAAAGTTAGCAACATCATTTTGACTCCTGATTTGCACTGATGGAACTTTTTTGGTTGTGGAGAATTGGCTGACTTCCATTGTGCACTCTGACCCTTTGTTTCAGGGACGTATTGGTACACCCATGTTTCATCACCAGTGATAACACAGCCCAAAACATTGATTGTCTTGCCTCTCCAACAGGTTTCTAAAGCAGGGAATGAGCAAACTTCAACTCTCCTTTGCTTTTGTTCATCAGTGAGCTCCTTCAGGACCATTTTTGCACACACCTTTCTCATGCCAAAATTTTCAGTTAAGATTTTCCTGTTTCTCTGTCGATGCTCACTTGGTCTGCTGTGCTTCTCACAGTCAGCCGATGATTTAATGCAAAAATTCGACAAATTTTTGCAATCTTTTCCTCAGTTCTGCTCGTTACTGGCCGTCCTGACCTCTATTCTTAGTGATGTGTTCTCTCCCCTCAGAAAAACGTTTAATCTTTTGTACACAGACATTTTCTTCATGGCATTATCCCCTAAACTTGGACTCATATGTCCTTGATTTCACTTCCACTTTTGCCAAGTTTAACAAGAAATTTAATGTTTGTTTGTTGCTCTAATTCAAGCTCAGACATTCTCGTGATAGCACCTCAAAAAATGCAACAACAAGGATGAATGCCACTCAGCAAGACACCGCCACATGTTAACATAAACACAGCTGTGAGACACTGTTATACCAAGATTATGAAATCTGCTAAACTGTTTGTGCAGTGCTGCCAATGCATACGGTGGCAAGTTCGTGAACTTAATTGTCATGCCTCATAAAACAAAATGGCAATAAAAGGCCTAACGAGGTACAAAGCTCTGAAACACTGTAGTGTTACTGATATCAATGCAGAATCCAAGGTAAAAGGAATTAAATTAAGGGCTATTTTGTAATGTTATTTTTCACCATGAGTATTTATGCTCCTACAGCCATAATACATCTCTCCTAATGAAGTAGACAAAAAGTAAACATAAAATTATTTAACGTATTAAATAGGTAGCTATAAATTTAACTTTATAATCCACATTTTCAAGTCTGTATTGGAGATTGCAGAGAAAATAAATTGGATCACAAAGTATTTTTCAATAAATTCCAAAATGCAGAAATTGTAGGTATCATTTATTGTATCATAATACAATTCAGTTAAAGTAATTAACAAAAGCACAGCCTCTAATTTTCATTCATCACTATATACACATATACAAACACAATTTAAGAATTGTAAAGTCATATTTGTGAATCAAAAATAATCATGAATCAAATTACTATGATGGAATAATAAGCATTGCATAATAAATAGCAAAATAATTTCTATTAAAATCAAGCAAAAATAAGGGTTTGTGTAAATATCATTATTAATGTTGTATTAGAGGTTCTAGCAATTGGTGTAAGGCATGAAACAAAAATTAATTTACAGCTTTTGTAAAGAGTAAAACAATCAATCTAATGGGGAAGACATGGATTACCTTTAAACACTCTGAAAGTTTTTCTATTTGCAAGAAAAAATAAATATATATAATAAAATTAAATTCTCCCTTTATGAGAACATAAAATAAATAGGTTGCATATTAAAATTTAAAACAAAATTCCCACCAAATACTAAAGATGAAACAAGGAAAGATACATTTGACTATATGGTCAAAATTGCCTTAATGTTAAAAAATTACAACCTATCTTAAAAGAGAAACTAGCAAAATTATTTGGAATTTATATAAGATGTGTTAATATCTTTACTCTTCGTTAAAAATAATTTTTAAAAATATTCATTAACCAAAAGGACAGAGGATGTGGATTCAGTTAAATGGATATCAGTGAAAGTCAGAAAAAATAAAAGTGGTCAGTAAACAAAAAAAACATTTAATCTCACAATTAATCAAGCGAATTCATATTATAATAATGGCATACCATTTTTTTTTTTTTTGGCCTGTCAAGTTGTCAAAGAAAAAATGGTGAAGGAACTATGAGCCTGCACTCTGATTTGATGTTGCTCGTCTCGGTGTGTAAACTGATGAATCCTTTCAGAGAAATAATTTGCAATTATGTATCAAGACTTTTAGTTAACATTAATTTGATGAGGTACTATTACTTCTGGTAATATCTTACTAAAAAATTATTACTGACACTAAAAATCTATGCAATGATATTTACATGGGTAAATGTTTGTGATATAGGTGAAAATGGAGAATACTGAGCTGTATATAAAATATTCTTTTTTAAAAAGTCTCTATGTTTATACATATACATTACAGATTGTATAAAAATGTAATGTTACTTTTTGATGGTTGAAACATAACAACAAGTATTTTTTCCTGCACATATTTATTTTATACAATGGACAACATGTCTTGCATGCCAAGGAAAAAGCCATGTACTTAATATAAAAAACCCTAAATTGCAAAATGTCATAGTTGTTTTAACACTCCCTCTGTAGACCCTTTCTTTAAAAGAATAAGATGACCAAATGATTGTCAATCATTGAAATTATAAATACTCCTATAAAGTTAATTATGGCTGTATTAAATTAATATTTCATAATGTTAATCAAGTTAATTATTATTATTAGCTCTCATAATATAGCCTATGCTTTTCTCTCTTCATCGTAAATTTTGATTATGGAAACTTTAATAGAATGTTCCATAGAATCATTTTGTCCTTGAAATGTTAAAATAATTTCTGATGCAGCTTATGTTACTCTTTTTAGCTATGCTGGATCTTGCCCCTTCAGATAAGGTCTCTAACTTCCCCCACTGTCTCTGTATCTAGGAAGCCTGACATTTACCGAGTGCATCACCATATCCGGTGCCTTCTGACTTCCAATTTAGGTTTGGCCAATGGGAGGCACCAGCAGGTTAGCAGAGGAAGGCTCCCTCCTTACTGGACCTTTCTGGGTTTCTCTTCCAGTGGGTTTCTCTTCCAGTGGGTTTCTGCTGGGTCCTGTCTTCCAGCTCTTATAGGGGAAGACTGGCTGAGGCTTCCTGCTCTCTATCATTCCTACCTCTCACAGCTGCTCCATATCATTGCTGGAATTGAAAATCTTTTTCATTTTAGCTTGTGGGAGGTGTAGATAGATGTGTATCTGTATCTTCCTGTGCTTTAATTTGCAGTTCCATGATTGTTTTGCCATTTGGACTTTTTTTTTTTTTGGTGAAATGTCTGTTTTATTATTCTGTTGATCATTTGGATATACTCTTGTGAAGACTCTGTTAAAGCCATTTTTGAAAATCACAGTTACTCTTTTTTATTTATTGTTTTGTGAGAACTCTTTATTCTGAATATAAGTCCTTTATAAAACATATGTGTCACAAGTATCCAGGCTGTGGTTTACTTTTTAACACTAGTAATGTTAAAACTGACTTTTGATGAATGTAAGTCCTTAATTTTAGTGTAGTCCACCTATCAGTGTTTTTTGTTGCTGTTGTTATGGGTTGGAGATTTTGCACTCTAAGAAATCTTTGTTTATACCAAGGTCATGGAGATTTTCTCTTGTTTCCTTCAGGTAGCTTTATTGTTTTCCTTTTTACATTGGGTCTATAATCCATCTCAAATTAATTAATTACTTAAATTTGATATATAGGGTGTCAAAGTATGTTTTTATTTGTTTTTTTCCCCTATAGATACCCAATTGACCCAGTACTCAACTGCAATGGTGCTTTTGTCATATATCATGCCATATGTCACATGTGGAACTATTCTGGGCTCTCTATTCTAGTACATTGGTCTGTTTCTGTGTGCTTGTGCTAATCCTACACTGTCATAATTACAGTAGCTTTATAGCAAGGCTTTATATCTGTTAATGTACATCCTTCGCTTATTTTTCTTTTTTAAGATTACCTTAGTATAATAGGTCTTCTATATTTCCATAAAAATGTGTCAAATTTTAACATACAGAAAAATGAAATTTTTATTGAGATTGTATTCCATCTGCAGATCAATTTTGGGAAAACTGACATTAAAAAATCAAGTTTTCAATTTTCCTTTAAATATAGCTTTAGCTGCATTCCATAGGTTTTGTTCTGTTATATTGTCTTTCAACTCATGTTTTCTAATATCCTTTGTAAATTTTTCTTTGAATTTTAAAAGTGTGTTGATTAATTTCCAAACTTTTAGAAATTTTACAGTTATTTTACTCTTGGTGATTTTAGTTTAATACCACTGAGAGCTCTGCATGATTTCAATTCTTCAGATTATTGAGATTTACTCTATGGCTCAAGATATGTATTGTTTGGTAAATGTTCCCTGTTCAATTAAAAATAATAGACAGTTTACAGTTTTAGGGAGTCATAGTCAATATACGGTGTGATCAGAAGATATAGTGAATGTTCAAATAAAAAAATGTATTACAGTAAAAGACATATTGCCATTAATCCCCCTCTAAAATACTCCTCCTCACTTCAAACACACCCCATCATTCTGGCCACTTTCTGAAGCAGTTCTGGAAGTCCTCTTTCATGAGTGTCTTTACTTCATCCTCCTTCATAACAATGCTCCATGCCACACATCGCTTCTGGTATGGCAATTTCTGTCAAATAAAAACATTATGTGTGTCCCCATCCACATTATTCACAGGATCTGGCACCATGTGACTTCTGGCTCTTCCCCAAAGTCAAAATGACCATAAAAAGTAAATATTTTGAATCAATTTAGTACATCGAAGCAGCCACAACAGCGCAAGTAAAGACACTCATGAAAGAGGACTTCCAAAACTGTTTCAGAAAGTGGCAAGAATGATGGGATACGTGTGTTTGAAGTGAGGGGAGTATTTTGGGGGAGATTAATGTCAATGTTTCTTTTAGTGTAATAAACTTTTTAAATTTAAGCATTCACCATATTTTTTTTATCATACCTTGTATGTCAATAAAGTCGTTAATTAGCTTAAGTCTTCTAAATCTCTATAGACGTTTGGCAATGTTTTCCATCAGTTACTGAAAGAGGTATGTTTAAATCTTCAATATGAATTTTCCATTTATTCTTCTTTCAATTTCATCAGGTGTCACTTTATATATTTTTAAAATATGTTAAGTGAATATAGATACAGATGCTCCTCAACTTATGATGGGGTTACATCCCAATAAACCCATCATAAGTTGAAAATATTGTAAGTCAAAAATGCCTTTCATACACCTAACCCACCAAACATCAAAGGTTAGCCTAGTTTCTACTGAATGTGTATTGCTTTCGCACCACCATAAAACTGAAAAATCATAAATCGAACCATCGTAAATTGTGACTGTATTGTTGTATCTTTCTCTTGACCATGTTATCGTATGAAGTCACTTACTTATATTTATAATACTTCTTGTTTTAAAGAAAATCTACTTTGATATCAATATACCTGCAACAGCTATTATTTTTGGTAGTGTTTGTATGGAAAATCGTTTTCCTTCTTTTACTTTCATCCTCTTTTTTTGTAATTCATGTGTGCCTCTTACAAACAGCTTATAATCCAGGTTTCTTTTTTTAATCTAGTCTAACAAAACTTTGTCTTAATTAGTATATTTTTCATTTTCATTTAATATAATTACTAATATATTTAAGTTTAAATACTTGGCCTCCTCAAAGGAATGGTAGGTTCCTCCAAGTAAGAGTTTAAGCAGACAAGTTAGGTGGAATAGCAATATTGTTACTGACACCCCACCCATCCCTGGGAAACTTTACAGGGGAAGCCAAGATGGTGAAAAGGAAGGTCCAGCAGGTAGTAAGTGGAAGAGCTAAGATTTAAACATGCACTATGTGACTGAAATCTGAGATCTTTTTTCCTTGACCAAGCTTTTGTCCAAGAACACACACCCCTTTTTACCCACAAAAGACCTGTTTAAATGATGCAGTCTGGAAAGATAAACAGAAATGGTTTTCTGTGTGAAAGTTGTTTAAAATGAAAATCCTGGACACAGAGTCAGGACTCGGTAAATATGAGTAGCCCATCCTTCACTGGAAATCCCTTTCCGCTGTTTGAATACTCTGTTGGTTTTTAATAATTGCCCTTTATGAGTAAGATACAAGGCCCCAAACTGAAAAATTTAAAAGGCATTTTTGAAGAATATGGTGACGGAATACCTGAGAGATGTGTAACAGAGCTAACTTTTTATCTTCTTTACTAGGAAGATAATAGATGACACTTAAGATTAATATGACATTTAAAATTAAAACAAAATAAAGATAAATATGATATTTTAAATGATGTAGGTAAATACCAGGAAAAAAAAGTTGAAATTTACTGTTTCATGTCAATTGCATAAATTGAAAACTAAATCAATAAAAAATGTCGTATAAATTTAGTTATTTGGTAAGAAACCATATTTTATTTAATAATTTAAAAGACATTTAAAGGAGATAAAATTTCATATTTTATAAAATATTATATTTATCTTGAAGAAAACAATATTTTAAGCCTAGAAATAGTTAAAATACCTTTATGCTATAAAATTTCCATAAGGAAATTACATTTTTATTAGAAAAAAATGGAAATGTTTAATTTCTGCCCACATCTGATTTGTGAATGACTAGATGCAATGCAATATTATATCAAATCCTAAATTGCCTGAACTGAACCAAAAACTCTGAGATCTGAAAGTAGCTACTACATACTGGATTGTAGCCCAGGTAAATTACTGTTTGTTTAGGGTACAAAAATACTATTGAATGTGGGACACTTTCAATATGATTTTTAAATTATGTATTATACTTATTTGGTTTATTTTTGGAGGAAATATGCACAGTTCATTACTGCCCTCTACTGCATGGAAGAGCGAGGAGAAAAGAACTCTCACAGAAACCTGTTATCTAACATACAGTTACCTGATTTTCTGTATTAACATACACCAGCCATTTTTTCTGTAAAATATGCTAACCAATACTCATTGCAAAATGAGCCCTTGGGTTAGATTGTTAGTGCATTTAGAACACTCATACTTTAAGAGAGAAGATGGTAATTTAAAAAAAAAACAACTCATCAGACAAGAAGATCTTGATGAAGCAGTTATTCTTTTAGGGATAAGTTCTGGGAGAAAATTATAATATTACTAATAAGTCAGTATAGTTTCTCTTAGATGGTTAATATTTGTGTGGAAAGAAAATTTAGAGAACATAACATTCAACTACCCAGTCAATCTTAAAAGCCTATTGTTGCAAACCAACATGCTCATAAGCCAATTTTGTCTTTAGAAACTACAAAGTTCTTTTTGTTATATGTAGAAAGCCTCCAGCTATGAAAGGGTAAGGCCACGCCCTTCTTGCTAACAGGTGTCTGGCTGTAATAGAATCAAGTCTTAAAACACCTTCTGCCAAATATGCAAACATTTATTAGCAAACAAGAAGTCATCCAATGTCATCATGCAAGCTGGGAGAAGCCCCACTCTGTCCTCATGTACTCTCACAGCAAAGTTCAATGCCAGTCTTTTGGCAGAATCATCCAACACTCTACCTAGTCAGTACACAAAATGGCTCTTCTATGCAAGGAGGGACAGTGGTTGTGGGAGACGAGTCAGAACCAAATATTACACAGACAATTTAACATCCCTCTCTAAAAGACAGAAGTATCTTTTACATGGTCAAAATAACATCAAAATAATACTTAACAAAAATAAAAATTATTCCTGATTATCATCACCTGATTCATTTTCAGTCCCCAAATATACCTGATATGTGCTTTTCAACATCTAAGCTCTGTCCCTCATTACTTTTTTGGTGATGCTCTGATTCGCAGAATGGTTTTCTACTAATATGGATTTCCCACACTGTTGGGAATATTCTGCTATTATCCTTGGGTCTTTGTGTGAAAGGATTATTTTGAAGTTGATGAAATGGTATTTTAATAGTAGGATCAATCCACCTTATTTGTCAGATAAGGTAACAAATTCCTCTGTGACAGGAGCGGGGGCAATGAACAAAACAGAGCTTTGGGGTTAAAATGCCACTTATCCTGGATTCTTGTATTTTGCTCCTGCAAGGTGATTGTTTAAAGTGGCTGAGGATAGAGTTTGAGGACTTCCCTGAGATGCAAAAGAAAAAAAGGCCATGTGACTGTTTTGTGCCTTATTTCTAATAATTATTTAACATTTGACAGGTACTGGTTTAAACTTGCTTTCACTACAGCATTCCACATTATAAAGAGGCTATAAAGGAACTTTCAAAAGCTGGAGGAACTGATATTTAATCCCTCCAAAAGAAAAAAAAAAGAAAAGAAGAGAAAACCCTGACTGTTGGTAAATAGTTGAATTAACCAGTTCTCAAACCCTACCAAGGACAATGAATTTTTATAGCCAACAGATGTTGTGAGAGATTTCAAAACATGTAGGGGACACTGTGAACACCAGTGGGAAACTTGGAATATTCTTGCAAGTTAAACCACAGGTAAAGTAGAATTAGTAAGAAAAACATCAAAGCAATTGATATTAAGTATATTAATATCAATGATGAGACAAAATCAAAGAGTGATAGTTGATCAGAGAAAATTGGTTGGAGATGAGTCTTAAATCAGCTCTCATAGGAAGAAAGCTGATTGAATTAATAGAATCTGATTTTTCCAGTTTGAAAGGGCAATCCTTAGTGTTTTAGATAGATGAAGTTCTCCATGTAGGAATGCCAGGATAATGCAGAAAGGCAGGCAGATGAGAACTACAGTGTAACGTAACAAAATGAGGTTGGCTGGCCCAAGCCCCTCTAACATAATTGTGATGTTGGCAACACATGTGACCTATGCAGTAACTCCACTACATAACTTTCCAGCAAAAAGTGAAAAAATTCCCTTTTAGGCTGAAAAAAATTTAGTTATACAAAATTAAATGCATTAAAATAACATTCTTGGCATAAACTTGTGCTTGGATTTTAAATAAAAAAGGAAAAGTTTAAGTGTTGAAAAATTAATGTAGCATATTTACATATGGAAGAAGAGCAGAAGCAGTGTTTAGAGGAAAGACAGGACTACTGCTGTAATTAATATTATACCACCAGTGAGTTAATTGCTTTGTCAGGCAAAGGAACACAGACCGATAAAGCAATTTACTAAGGAATTTCTTAGTGTTCTTAGTGGAAAAAAATCAAGGGGTTTTAATGTGTTAGAAAGATAAAGTGGCTATGCTAATTAAAGATTGAAATCACATTCTGGATAGGACACTAAGGATAGGTTACTAAGTCTGTGACTCATTGGTAGAACAAGTCTATTGATTGTTCCTTATTCAGGAAAGAATCCTCAGTTAGATCTGGGAGAGTATGGGGTACTGATAGCTCTCAAAGTTCTTTGTCATTTATCACCTTCAGCAGATGGGCCTCTTAAGGTTCATCATCAGTTTCAATGAGTTGTGATGAAAAATATCATTAAGTTTTGCTATCTTTCAGACGAGTGCTACTTTAAGTGGAAAGGTTTCCTTTTACACAATGTGGAAGTTATCTAAATCGGATTGCTGTCTGATTAAATTTCTCTATTATGTCATCATCTTCCCATTCCCTATACTTCACGGCTCAAACAAGATTAGCAAAATATGATTACATCAGGTGTAATTTCTGATAAAGATAACATGAATAAACTTCCCAGGTCTAAGTTTCATTGCTTAACATTTCTGTATCCTGAGTGAGTTAACAAGATGGTGTGATAATGTTTTCTGACGTTCCCTGGAAATGGTTCACTTGATCCACTTGTTCTCATGTGATTTATAAGATTTACCAAAACCATGAAATTAAATTGAGATTCATGGATAAGGAACTGTGTGAGCCAACATGAATTTACAGTGAAACTCAATTCTATACCTGTTTCCTTTGACCGGAATAAATTGGCCGATTTCACAATTTCATATTGCCTAATGTTAGCATTTAATATACAGCAAAATATGTCCTTTCCTTATTCAGAATTAGTTGGAAATGTGATCTGTAATTAAAGCACAATGATTCAACTTCTCTTTAATAGAAGAGGCACCAATGATTAGCATCTTCCAAAGAGAGTTACATTCCTTTATGATGTTTGCTAACTAGCATTTTGAAATTCAACCCCCTTTTTTTTTTTTAATTTATTGGGGTGATGATTGTTAGTAAAGTTACATAGATTTCAGGTGTACAATTCTGTATTACGTCAACTATAAATCTCATTGTGTGTTCACCACCCAGAGTCAGTTCTCCTTCCATCACCATATATTGGAAATTCAACCCTTCATATATGCCCTGCTTTGATTCAGAAACACACCAAGTTAAAAATTGCAAGAAATTACATGTCAGTAGACACTACCAAATGGAATGTACACCACCAATAAAGGCCAGCCTATCCACTAATCTCCCTCACTTGGTAAGCCAGGACAGTGCGCCTGTGTAGCTACACAGCTACGCAGAATGTAGCTGTGTAGGCTTAGACAAGTGACATGAATTTCATATGCCTTCATTTCCTCACTTGTAAAGTAGAGATAATCGGGTCCATTCACAGGATTCTTGTAAAGACCAAATAAGGTCATACATGTAAAACTGTTGGAATGGAGCTGAAACATAGTAAGTACAAAATATGTTAGCTATTGATATTATAGCTACCAAATCCTGTACATTTTGGTGACATCCTATTTTTCATTATCACTCTACCATGAAACCATGCAACCAACTCACCAGATCAAGAACTGGGAAGAATAATTCTCACAAGTATGACATTTTGTTTTGATAGATTCTGAATAATCAATTTAGCTTCTGTGTTAAATTTTGTTCTGTGTTAAAAGTAATTTGGGGCATTAATTACTTTCTTAGGTGGGTCAAAAACAGAGCCAGGAATAAAAGAATCCCCTGATTTGACACATCCTCATCACTAGCAGTGTGATGTTGAAGGGATTAGTGGTAGAATTATAAATAATACTTATTTTCTTCTTCATGCTTTCCTTGATCTTCAAGTTTTTCTCAGCCAAGCGTTACTTCTACAGCAAAAACATAAACAGGTAAACAAAAATCCTGACAATATTTTTTTAAGGAAGAAACTAAAGAAAATGTTAATTTAATAACTTTACCTGTTGAAAATAAAGTTTTGAAACCTTAGTAAATAAGCTTTAGCTAAAACATTTAAATCCACAAATCATAATCTGATGAGATGCACAAATGAAGAGTACTTACAGTGACAAGAAAAGATAATTTCCAGTTTATTGTTTATGAAAAAATTGTTCAAGACTCATCTTGGTCTATGTGGGAAATAGCCTTTCTACCAGCACACTCACAAAAAGCAAATACAATGTAGGAACTTTAATATTAATATTGATTAGTACTCAAATCTTGAGCTTCAAATCCCTACTTGCTTATTTATGAAGAGCACGTCTTTACACATAAATGTCTTTGAGGATTCTCAAAGGTGCTTGTAAGTTTTATCTAATCCGTTCTGGCCTTTTGCCTACTCTTTCTGTTACCTAACCTGTTTGACTTCTTTCCTTGGAGCTGACACTTTACCTGACCCATTACTATGTCATTATTTCTTCATGATGCTCAATTTGTGGAAAAGTCCTATAGCAAGAAAACACATGCCTTACAATTTCCTGGAAGTTGATAGAGTTCTTTTCCTTGCCACTTGAGTACATGACCAGGGCAGGTTCTCATGGCCCTGAGCATTTGCTAACTGACACTGTCACTTCTGCCTTTGAAGATACTTCCTAACTTACCCAGGCATCAGTCTTCTATGTGATACAATTAATATTTACCACCTATCTATTATGTTCATATGTTCTGTTCATTCAGAGGGTACTCCAAAGCAAAGGTGCATGAGTCCCAAAGTATTGTAGATCTCTCTGCTCATTACTCCCAGGTCGTGCAAATACCCACACAGTTCCAACTGGAATGAGTTTCAAGATCAACTGTGTTCTTATACTAACAGGACTTTTTGTTAAATATGGACTCACAATTCCATACTCTTCCCTCCATTTGGAGCCCTCTTGTGTTTTCCTGTGATTTAGGCACTGTTGGGGCCCAGCTGATCAGATATTTTTGTATGTCATTTCTCAGTATATTAGCCTCTTCTCCCACCTCTCCAGGAAGTCTACCTCTCTGCAAATTAGTAAATTCAAATGGATATCTATCAACTCTAACCAGACATAGGAGTATAAGCTCTTGTCCACCCAAGATAAAGTTCAAATAAGTATACCTTCAGCATGTACTCCTTTCCCAAGAAATGAAGTTGGTGGCTCTATTTTTTACTTCCTTTCAAATTTTTCTGTCCCAACTAGAAAGTGTTAAAATTAATAGACTGAAGAGTAGTTACCCAGCTGTGCGGACATGACCTTTTAAAGCTCTCAGTTAAAGTTATCAGTGTTTCTGATGTTTTTGCTTGTCATATCATTTGCTTAGGTAGTGAGAGATAATCTATCTGTTTTACATCTTTGATTAAAAATACTGACCAGTATTGAAACAGTATGGGACTATATAAAGTAAAAGTATGAGAAAGAGAAAGAGTTAGGAAAAGCACAGGAAAATCAAGAAGTGCTGAAGTCCTAGCAATGGTTATGTTGAAAATACTATTAGAGGAAATATTTGGGGAAATTTTCACCCTTTATATAATTGTAAGATGGTGTAGTTTAGACGGAGTTTTACCCTTTTGGGCAATATGAGGAAAGTGTAATAAAAAACAGTGATTTATTTGCGCACTTAGGGTACACATTTTTACTCTTTGAATGGCACCATGTTTGTACTGAATAACTTCTCTAGATTTTGAAGTAATAGAAATATAAATAACATCAACATCTTTTGCCACAGATTATTTTCAATTGAAACATTCTGCTAGTCACTGATATGATATTACTGGAGTCTAGTTTTTCCATTCTTGAATGTTATCCTCAAACTACCAGATGAAATCAAATTCAATTGCTTTCTTATCAGACCTAAAGTTGTTCACATCACAAGTGGGAAAGGAACCCATTTCCTATAAATTTAAAACCCACTCAACTTTGTATAAGATATAGTCAAATTATAGGTGCACTGTCTTAGATAAGCCATTTGATTTATGTGGAAAACAAAAACTCTGTGCAGTGTTCATGGAATCAAGCCTGCTGTCTTGAAAATAGATTTGGTTTCATATTTATCATACTAATCTTCACTATTCATATTCTTCCTCTCTCTCTCCTTGATATATTTTCTGCTGAAAAAGTACGTGGTATAAAGGTCAGGTTGTGAAGAATGATCCCACTTATGTTAACAGTAAGGTACAATTTCTTTTTGTTGGTGTTTATAGATAGCAACAATATTTCATGGATATCTTTGAAAGCTACAACTGATAAAATCAGTTGTGCAGTCTAGAGATTGCTGTGATCTCTTTCTCCTTGACCTGTCCTTGATATGACGTATGAGCTCCTTTTAGAGCAAATGAATGCTCAATAAAAAAAAAAAGGAAAAAAAAATGTCTGTATTCTCATCCCCTACCCCAGCTCACACTCAGATACTCTATGAAAGGAACAATAAACATGGTCCTAGGAAAGCAGACTTGAAGTTTGAAGGCCTACAGTAATGTTTGTGACCAGTGCTGGTTAGCAGATATGGAAGAGAAAAAACAAGATTTATTGCCACATTTTTCTTCCTAGATTTTTCTGTTCTATGACATACAATGGAGGTGAATCGAATGGGTGCACTTTTCTCGTTAACCCCAGGCCTGAAGAAGAATGACATTGGATTTACTAAGAATAAAACCCTAGTGAGCGAGACTAATATCGGGCTTCAGTCCTAGGAAGGACATGGAGCTGGGCTCATGACAAATGCTAACAGAGGAGGCCATAAAGACCTTTGTATAGGATGAGTCCTTATCCTTCATAGGAAACAGTCATTGTGGACCTTAGGAGGAAATGCACCAAAAATTTTCTTGAGCAAGGCTGATGTCTAGTGGAATCGTTTTCAATTAAACTGATGGTTTAAAAAAATTCTTATTTGTCCTCGTGAACCAAGATAAAACTTATTGTTCCACCTTTTCTATTCTGTCAGCAGGGAAGGATGGGATGTGAGGAAAGATGAGAGTTTTGGTAAAGCCTAGCCCAAAGACTAAAAAACTAAAACTAGAAATCCATGGAAGTTTTAGTTACACATGTAGTTACCAATCTCAGTTACCAATTTAGTTAGGGACTGACATTATAAGAAATTTGAAAGTTTCGACTCCCTATGTTTGCAATATTATAATTGTTATGGTGACTTTTTGTTGTTATTACCAGCTTTCCTGCTTATTCTTGAGACTAACAAATGCCAAGGAACTAGGGTGACTGTATCTCATTTATGAGCTCAGGTTTAGAGGGTAGAGGGAACGCCGAGGGACTAGAAGATAAGGTAGCATTTACAAAAGAAGAAAGCAGTTGAATTCTTGGGACCTATGAAAAGAAGATTAAAGAACATAGGTGACTGACCTAGTTTTGCATGATTTTAGGAAAGTGCTTTTTAGCAATAAAAAGCACTAGCTGAAATTCCTTAAACAGTTTTCATTTCATTCACAAAGTTTATGGAAGCTTTTTAATTTCTGTATCATTGGGTTCAAAGTTTATACAAGTAGGAAATGCCAGGCTGTTCAGTAAAATCTGTTACACTCAGTTTTCTCAGGGGCAGGAAAACAAGGCTTAAACATGGTCAAAGATGAGTATCCCCAGCCCTCTTTTCCTCAAACTACCTCATCCTCATCCTGGAAGAAAAATAGCGGTACTAAGTGTTACACTGCTAATTAGTAAAGGGCAATCTGTTCCATTCACTTGGCATAATTCTAAGAACAGACGCATATTTTAGTAGTAAGTTGTAAATGTCCTATTAAATATGCTTCCTGTATGTCCCCATACCAAGTCGTCCAGAAAAGGTGATAAGACAGTCCTCTGAGAACTATCTTATTAAATAATTTCCCTTCCTGTGGTTCATATACAAGTTTCTAAAAAGCATTCTGGAATATGAGCCAAAATGGGATATAGCATTATGCAATAATAAAAATTACAATTAGGAGACTAAACATACATGAATTCAAAATACTGATGACCACTCCCCAATCCAGAAATATAAGTAATTTCAGGAATTTGTTCACGTTGTCTTCCAGGCTGGTGATAATTAGTATTTAATATTGGCAGACATTGCCTGCTTGCCCTCATATCTCTCTAAGGAATTCTCCCCACCCAGAGCCCCTGCTGCCCAAGCATCCACAGATTGTAAATGAGAGCGCCCCTCTCATTCCCAACCTTGATTAATTGAAGAAGGATAACTGGTCCCTGATTACAGGCAGTTTATCCATGGGATTATTAATCAATTAGTCCTACACAAAGGTTAATCACATTCTCTCTGTTGACTACAATGGAAAGTAAGGAATTCGTAATCGAAAGCTGAGAAACAGTAGGACCAAAATTCCTAGAGTGTGGCCACATCGTAATTGCAAAATCTTAGAAGATAAAATCTATTAACTAAAAATTCTAAGCTTTCCAGAGATCCTGAGAATCCAACCCCACCCCATCAAGCTCTAGGTTTAGTGAGAACTTTGTGTGACTTCTCTTCCCAAATTTTCCTGAGAATCCGTTTATTTTCCCAAGAGCAGCTTCATGATAAATTGAACTAACTTGATTTTTTTTCTATTTATTACAACTATAGGAGCCAGGACAAAATACCATACTCTATTTTCCATTAAAGCAAAGTCTCTTTCCGACATTATTCAAAATTTGCCTTCTCCAAGTAGCATTCTTTTTAGAAAGACTTGCTATGCATTCCCTCCTAATATGTACAAATTGTATCATAGAAAGGAATAATTATTTATTTTCTTTAATTTTCCTTTCCTTGTTCTGTGAGTTTCACAAGAAGTGGGAGCAAGTTTCCTTTTGTACCCTATATGGCACATAGCATACTCACATATCAAAAAAAAAAAAAAATAGCTTTAAAAATATTGTGGTATAAAAGACCCAGGGAAGTGGAAGGAAAAATATTAGATTTGGATTTAAAAATAGGCAAGGATTTTATCTCACATGATTCTAGTTGTCCTGTACTTCCAACTATGAACTGAGTCAGCCACCAACATCTTCACTTGCCACATGTTATGGGCCAACCTCAACTTGGTTTACAGTATCATTCCCCTCAGTCACCATCATAAATGTAAGACTCACGGCTCATTGCGTGGATACCAGGACCCTATTCTTCTGTATCGCCATTAATCTGACTTTATCTCCCACCCTCCTATCCTCCAGAATGCTTCCATTGTGGCTTCTGGAATTCCTGCTCTGTCTTCAGCAGTCTTTCCCCCATCTTCAACCTCTTTTCTGAAAATTCCCCCTCCCTTGTTGCTCTAAATGGAATTTGGCTCTTGCCTGAATATGTTTCCTCCTGCTTCCCTCTCAAGTACAGACATATTTTATCCTCTATTCCCTGTGGTCCTTACAGTCTGAAAATTGAAGGAGTCTCTTCATTGTTCCCCCTTGTCACTTCCAAACTATTTTACATCTTTTTTCAAAACTGTGTCTTTTTTGAAGCACATGTCATACTACTTACCATTCTCACTATACTAGCTACCAAACTTTCAAACTCAGCCTCATTGATGAACTTCTCTACTCTATTCATCAATGATTGTGACTTTAATAGCCACAGATAGCTATCTAACACCCTGGTCTCTCAATGTTTGGACATTTCAGAACCAATAGGCTTTTCCTCATTCTTATGTACCCTCCCAAATCCCCATTTCAGTCATCCCATTCATTGATAGTTACATAGAGTCATCTTCCTGTGTCCTTAAGCTAGTTTCCGTCTGTTGACTTTGCCACCTTTTTCATTATTTGTAGCCCCAATTTAAGTCTCCACTATCTTCCTAATCTAACACAGAAACCAGGGCCCCAAACTATAATGACTCCCATACAAAAAGCCTTCTTTCATCATACTGGACTTGAAAAACCCCAACCTTACTTAAACTCAACTGTTTGCTTACTTGACACATCTGTCCCCAACCATCCTAACGCAATGGACAAAGTCCACATGCTTGCTGAGTGCACTTACTGTAATTTTGTGTTCATACTAACAGGCATTCAACACTGTTCTAGTTAATTCACTTCCCACTCTGAGAATAGTTAACACGTTGTTCTTAAATCTCTAAAGCTCAGTTGCCTTCAACATACAATTGTCAACTTCCAACTCATACTTGATGGAAAAAAAAAAAAAAGATAAAGCATTAAAGAAAAAAAAAAGCCAACCTCATCTTCCTACTAATTTCCTCAAACTCCGTCCATTCACACACACACTTCTGCTTTCCATCCTCTTCTAATGGAATTGGAGTTTTTTATTTTGTTTTGTTTTTTTAGCTAAGACTCCCCACCTCTCTATGAGCCCTAAAGCCTATCTTTCCTTGTCTTTATAAGAAATTATCCCTTTTTTTGCATCATCAATGTTTCTGTCTATGCTGGATCATTTTTTTAAGTTAGAAATATGTCTTTATGTCTCCATCATAAAAACAAACAAACAAAAAGCCTCTTTTGATCCTACATAGCTTCCAGTCATAACTGTGTGTCTTGGGTATCTTTTCACAGAAAACTCCTACCAAGACTTATCTAGACCTATTGTTCCCACTTTCTTACTTCACATGTTCTCCTCAGTACACTGCAGTTGAGCTTTAGTTCTCATTGTTTCATTAAATTGGCTTTGTTTGGAATTCCCAATAACCTGAATCATCTTGTCAATGCCAGTGGCCACTTCTCTGTCTTCATCTTACCATAATTCTTCTCTCAGTAATTGACAGATTTGACCTCTCTCACCTTTTTCACCATAGTTGTTATTCTTTCATTCTGTGATGACAGTCTCTTTGTTTTCTTCATACTTTACTGGAAACCTTTCTCTCTCTCTCTCTCTCTCTCTCTCTCTCTCTCTCTCTCTCTCTCTCTCCCCCTCCCTCCCTCCCTCCCTCCCTCCCTCCCTCCTTCCCTCTCTCCCTCTCCCTCCACACACACACCATAGCTTCTCCTTCCCCAGTATAACTTCTGTCTTGATGTCCCAATGCCAAGATTTCTATCCTCAGTCCTCTCCTTTTCCCCATAAGTTCTATGGTATTAAATATAGATGTATACTAAAGATTTCCAAATTTATGTCTTGATCCTCAAACTCTCTCCTAGATTCCTCTACTACCTCGCTAGGTACTACAACAGTGACATATAGTAGGTATTTAATAAATATTTGTTTACTGACTGATTAATTTGAAGTTTGAAAAATGGTTAAATCTCAAACTATACCATTAACTCATTTTGTGGCTGAGCAAGTGATTTAATATCACTAAATATTAGTTTTCAAAATATAACAATAATGGATCTAGAAGTTATGGGACTATAATCAACCTTAATTGAGATCACATAGTTCAAATTTCTATGTAAATCATAAAGTACTTTAATTATATTCCAATCACTGTCTATACAGATTGCTTGCATAATTAAAATCCTATAAAGTGTGATTAGAGTTTTATATAAAGCACAGGCAAAAAAAAAGTTAAAATGACAATCTCTACAATGAGAATATATGCTTTTGTGTAATAACATTTGACCTTTGAAATATTGTATTAATGTGCTACTCTTTATTTCAAAGATAAGAAAATAATGTTCTACATTAGTTGCATGAAACTTATTGTAATTTTATTTCATTAAGGGGGAAACATCCATAGAGAATTTTACTCATTGTTCTTAACTAAATTTTGAAATCTCAGACATGATACTTAGGAAAAATCTACCAGCATGCCTTACCACCATGGCCATTTCTGACTACATCATTTACCAGCTACTTGCACAAATACCTAGAGTTCAGCCATTAGGAAACTCTTGAGTCCAAAAAGGAAATAAAGGCTACACTTCAGTGGAATGATAACTGTTAAATACAAAGTGCAACTCTATCACACAACGAATTAAAGAAACCATGGACTGAAAATTAACCAATTAAAATTTCGAGTATGTAAATCTGAAAATATACAGATTAAATGCTGACTAGAATGTTAGGAAGATCTACTGGAAAATTAAATGACCAGAATTGTTCTGTTGAATTGAAAAAGAAAAAAAAAAAAGAAAATAAAAGTTGATCTGGAAGCAAGAAATGCAAATTCCATTCCTGGAAGTAAAACTTATTAACTCTGATGGATTCTCCCATCTCTCTGAGGATCAATTTATTTTTGTGCAAGAAACTGAAAGGTGTAGGAGATGACCTAAATAATCCCTAAGGTCTTTCAACTTCTACAGTTGGAATTCCATGAATGTTTTCAGAGAGACTAACTTCAAGATGGGTGAAGCTACAGACCAGAATGGACAGTGTTAAGAAGCTGGAAGGAGTTATTAGGGCTGGACACATACACCATTTAGCTAGAAGGAAATCTGACAAGGCCTAGATTCAGTTCCTAGCTTCACTGCAAACTCTCTGAATGACCTCTGGGAATTTTTACTTTATTTTGGTCCCTAAACTCCAGGGAGTTTTAGAAATTATATGAGATAAGGGTGGGAAAGCACCTTTCTCCCTTGGAAAATTCCAAAGGATAACTATAAATAGTTTCTATAGCTCATAATCTCAGTGCTGTTCATGGGTATTTATTAAAATATTTGCCCAGACTTTTGCTATCATAGATGAAATCAGAGATGACAGATTGCTCCTCTACTTATCAGGCTCTATAATAAAAGAAATGTACACACTTTGATATAGAATGTTGGGAAAATCAGAACTCCCTAACTGAAAAGAAAACAACTCTAATTTTTATAATATTACAGAAATATAGTTCCCATAAGGCAGGAATTTAAAGATGTGGATTTTGCCAGGTTAGGTGGATTAAAATTGCGCTTGAAAAATTTTTTGGAAACTTTGTACTTTTTCATTTCCCCACAAATCCAGTTGAGGATTCAAAGTTTTGAGGAATCATAGTTTTTTACACTTTTTCTTTCCAAATTCTCTTCTCTCAAATGACATCAATTTAATTAATTACATTTTTAGGTTCAGCGGTAAACACAACCTTTCCAAAATAAGTGTAGCTGTCAGTGAGAAAAATGTTTGGGTTCCATGTTTAGTCTAGCTTACCACATGGTATTTGCTAAAAAGCCTCTCTTAGCTATGCCGATCCATCAGGGTTATGCTCTGAACCTGGAAGTTTAGTGGTCAAACTGTTTTAACATAGAAAATGGTTGTATTCTACTTAAAAAAACGTTAAAAATTCAATCAAGACTTTCAGCTCCATTATCCTTTTTCATTTTCTCTATTCATAGATAGGCATATGTAAATAAAATACATTCTTTTTAATATGAATATATAATATAGTATTGCCATTTTCCTGTTGATATAGAATGCATGCAGTTTTTCAAGATTTGGATAAAAATCAAGTTTGTGATTCATCTCATAACCATATTTTTAGTCAAACTCAAATAGCTGAGATAAAAACTAATCAATATATGAGATATCTCACGCAAAAAAACAAGTATAAAGTACAATGCAGATTAAAGTGGACTTTCTGATCACCATAGATTTGAATTCACTTAAAAAAATAATTCAAAATAATAACTTAAAAATCCTCAGAAATGGTTGTTACAAACACTTTCTCATTGTACTACATAGGCCCTGTTTTTAACTTCCCAGAAATACAGCAGGGAAATGAAAGACACAGGCAAAAAGAAAGAATGGCAAAATGAATGAAAGTGAGAGAAGAGACTCAAGAAATTGGGGGGAGGAAAAGGCAGAGTGACAGAAGAAAGAAAGAAATAGAGAACATTAAAGCAAAATAATGAGGAAATAGGATCACTGATAATTAAATGTCTTGCTGATTTTTCTTTCTATGCCTTCCTGCTTGATAATTTGTCTAATTAAAAACAACAAAAAAAGAAAAGTTCAGTATTTTCTAACTATTTTGCCTAGTAGGAACTGAGTTTCTTTTTCCATTCAACTCACAATCAAGCAAGTGGTGATGGGATGATTTTTGATACCATTGTCTCTTCCCAAATTCAGATCTTTATGGAGAAGGCAGGTGCCTCAACTTCCAAGATGTTACAATTATACACGGATTATCTCGTCTGTGTGTTTTGAGACTGATATTAGCAGCCCCGTGGACCCAATGGTGAAATGAGCTTGATAATCTTCATATAAGCGGATGCCATGACATATACACTCTTTATGTATTCTTGAGGAAAATATACAAAGGAATGAACAAGGAATAATGAGATGATGAGACTATTTCAGTTTTTATTGTTAATATTTTAGTTAACTGAGCTTGGCTTATATTTTAAGGGCTGGATTTACTGATGGAAATAACAGTAGGCAAAGTGTAAGGAGACTTAGGTCCCAGGACTAACTCGGCCTTTAAATAGCTTTAAGAATTTAGGTATTCCTTAATGAACACTTTGTTTTTGTTTTTAATATAGAAATTCAAGATGTGATATTTCCACACTGGTTCCCTATTTGTTCTGCTTTGTAAACTTAAAACAACTGCAAAAATGTCATTATTGCTTTCTTTTGTAATAATGTTATCAACCACATAGTGGTATAATAATTCATTTCCATTTGTAAGGTTCATTCTACCAATTTCTGCCACTTCTTCTGTACTTATTTGTCCCATATAAGGGACTGTTTTGATAAAATTGTTCTCCTTATAACCCAGCCTGCCTCATTTGTAATGTTTTCTCTCACTGGCAATTGCTCCAATTGTTACCAGACATTTAGTCCCGCTACTCTCTCCCCAAGCCTGTAGCTCTGCTTGCATAGGCAGTGAACTGTTCGTCACACTTAGAAGAGGCACTAGAGTTAAACTGACCTATTTGCAATAACAACCATGTGTTGCTATGAGATGTGCCATGACAGGACTGAAAATCATTATCTTTGCCATACAAGCAGAAGGTACAAATAAGGTGACTAGAGAAGTTATTTGTGTTAGCAACAGATGCAGACGAGCAAAACAGCTACTCCAATAATACTGTCCATATGCTGGTGCAAACAAAGAAAGATGTGGCAGTCCCAGGCTAAGTGAATTAGTGCTGCTTAATTATGCCGTTGCCTGGGGAAGGGTTGTGTTCTTCCTCGATGATGCCTTTTCAGTGACAAATATTTTGTCAGTTCCCACTAACCAAGAGCCAGGCTGCCCTGGACAAATTCCACGGATGGTGATTGCTTTAATCAAAGATTGTTAATGAAATATCTTCTTTGGCCTTGGATGCTCTTTGGAGTTCTAACAGTGCAATAGGTGGTTTTGTTTTGCTTTCCACTTTAGCTTTCAAAATCACCCTGTTGTCCCTGCCACCACTTCTAGCTAGAATTTTGTCATCCTTCCTTCCATCATTTGTGCCCCTGCCCCAAAATATGAAATGGAAAAGACTGACTCTGACCAGGAGGTAGACTCAGTAGTCATATTTAGCTGAAGTCTGAGGGATTAAGGCCTTGAAATTGCACTTTATCTCACAATCCCATAAATTAGTACTTTTTTTTTCCTAGCACAATTGATGAGGTTGGTGAACAACTCTCCCTTTCACACACAACCCCACCCCCCCCCACACACACACACACAGATTCCCTGTTCATTCACATAAACATCAAGAATAGTCTCTAAAGAAAACAGAAGTCCTATTCTGGGCAGTGTGGAGTCACAAAGGAGGAGAAGCATTCACTCATTTTTATCTTGATATTAGTGATATAATGTGGCTTGCCGGCTTACTTCGATATCTGAATATCAGGATTTTTAAAGTAGCCTTTTTTTCTCTGGCTGGTTTCTCCAATAACCTCATTAGATTTGTGGTGCTATAGATAAGATTTTGGTAGTCCACATTTACCCACTCATAAATTAAATATTTGTTTGAGACTAGTATTACATGCAGTATATTACAGTAAATCCCATGGGGAGTACAAAGATGAATTAGTGTCCTAATCAAACAAATAAGAGTCTGATAGAAGAGATTAACACCTATATGTAAGCAACTCTTAGACATGCTTTATTCTCTTTCATGGAGAATGGTGTTACCATCCGTTTAGCTCTAACTAGCAACCTCAGGATCATTCTCAACTTTCTTTCTCCCTCATGCATCCCACCTTGGTTTTAAGAACCATTATGCAATTTATTTCCAAAATGTTTTCATTTTTAGTTGTGGTTTTTTTTATACTTTTTATCTTCCTTTCATTACCAATTTATTAGTTCATAAACTTAAGCTTTCTCATTTGATCTATTGCAATGAAATTTTTTCTTTGATTATTCTGGAAGTAGTATGGAGCTATTGAAAGATTCAGAACAGAGGGATTATGTGATTATGACTGCTTTTTTAAAAAGAAAAAAGTATTAGTGTCGATGATGACATAGGACCTAGGTCATGACTAGACAACTTTCCTAGGCGTGGCAAAGACCATTTCAGTCCCACTGATAAAGTAAAAGAAGAAAAAAGGAAGCAGTTAAACCAGAAATCAATTATAACATGGAATTAGGAGAGACTTAGCTTATTCCCTTTATTAAGGCTATAGTAAATGTATGACAAAATACAGTTCCTCAACAAATTTAACTGAACAATATCCACTGAATTCAGAACACTGCATGAGGTATGCATGATGGACAGAAGGATGTGCCACCCAGATTGCCTCTTAAGGGCTGGGCGATGAATGGCATAGACATCCTTGGGAGTTGAAAGAACCCCCTCTTTGGAGCCTTGGCCTGTAAGGTGAAAAATATCACAGTGGAGAAAGCCAACGATCCTTCCTACCCTCGGCCAAGGTACCAAATCAAAAACATTATCACATCCTAGGAGATGACTAGTGAGCAGTATCAAATAATTTAGCTAACTAGTCAAAAGGCTGGGAGAGAGATAGATTGGAGGATCTGGGGAAAAAGATAATTGGTGTAGAAGTATGTGGCTAGACCTATTAGAGAAGGATAAATATGGAGATTTTTCTATCATATCTTAACATGCATAAGAGATCAACCATTACAGAAGAGGCACTAAACCCACAAGTACACAGAATGATTTGGCAAGCTCGTGTTAGCCGGCATCTGTCGTTGTGTTCACTCCAGTGCTGATGCGATAGGCCATGAAAAAAGTGATCGCAAAGATGGACCAACGCTGATGTAACTACTGTCACCATTGAATGTCCAACCTGCCAACAAGAATGGTAAACATATGTTAAGAAGATAGATCTCATGTTAAGTGTTCTTACCAAAATAAAATTAAATTAAAAAGAAACATACACACATAAGCACACATACAAAAAATATATGACACCATTTCTCAAGGAGACCAACTGGCCACTTGTTGCCTTATTAATCACTAATACATAGGCCAACTATTTGTTTTGATAGAGATAGATACATAATCTGGGTATAGGTTTTTTGTTTGGTTTTGTTTTTCTCCCCACAGAGTTATAACCAGAACCACTATACAAGGGCTTATAAAATGTTTGACCTACTGGTTGAAATTCTACATGACATCGCAACAGACCAGGTAGCCCACTGCACAGTAAAGAATATTTGGCAATGGGCCCATGCCATGAGATCCACTAATTATATCACACATCACACTAAAGGGGTCCAGAACAGCCCCCTCCCCAAGATGTGTCATATTTTGAGCTAAAGGCAATTGAGATCCTACAATATCATGGGAAACGTTTACCTCTCCCTTAAAGAATTTAAGTTAGGGGCCTTGCTCATAATAAGAGTTACCATCAGAAATAACTCTTTATGACCTATCTGTAAGGCAGGGCAAACTTCTAATTACTGAACATCTAATCTCCTTATTGCCCTGCAGCGACCCTCTGAAGCCCCAAGGTGCCTTCAATCATACTTAGCTCAGAATGTCATTTTACCTTTCTGTCTCTGACTCTCTTATGTATATGGGTGGGAACCCATATGGATAAATATGGGATATTTACATGTATAATTAAATGTGGTCATTTTATTAATCTGTCTCATATCTATTTGATTATAACACCATCCAAAAGAAGATGGAAGGATAAAGTTTTTTTCTCCCCCATAAGCTTCTGGCCTCACAGAATGCTGGAACAATGTCCTGAAGTCTTAGTTGAAGCATCAGCTGACATATAATTTTGGGGGGATAGTACATATATACTCTAAGATGCAGAATGTACCTTGAATCAAAGAACTCTATATGGTGCTGTGGACCCAATAGGAAAAACATATGGATCCAGGGACAAAGGAGTAGACACAGGAGTTGCCCTACCTATCCTAAATTCCAATAACCCACTTGGGAAATTTGTGCTTCTCCTACCCATAACTTTGGGCTTTGCAGAGTTAATAGTTTGTGGTCCCCAAAGAGAGGACATTTCCTGCAGGAATATAGAAAAAGCCCCATAACTTACTCATCCTAGGAAAGGTGCTGCATACCTCACTGCTGAGGACCACTACAGTCACCTTCTAAATACACCCCTGGGGAAGCTATGTTCCGATGCCAGTGCCGGGTCCAACATTCAACTCTTTTTCCGGAATGGCCATAAGAGCTGTCGGTGTATTACGCTGAATGTTATCAAAATGTCTTCCTTTCAATATTTCCTTTATCTTTAGGTAAATAAAGAAATCATTGGGGGCCAGATCAGGCGAGTAGAGAGATTGTTCCAATACACTTATTGTCCCTCACAGACAGTGCCGTGTGAGCTGGTCCATTGTGGTGATGCAAGAGCCATGAATTGTTGGCGAGAAGTTCAGGTTGTTTTTGTCTTTTTCACGCAGCCTTTTCAGCACTTCCAAATAGTCAACTTGGTTAACTGTTTGTCCAGTTGGTACAAATTCATAATGAATAATCCCTCTGATATAAAAAAAAGTTAGCAACATCGTTGCAACAAGTTTGCAAACTTAATTGTCAGACCTCGTTTTGGCCAGCAATTAGCCTTGACCCTTGGGAGGACGTAGGGCTGTTGTTACACGATAGAGGCAGGGAGGGATATGTCTGATCTTAGACTAGAACTCTTCTTGTTACTTCCCTGCCCTATTGTGATGTTACATGGACAAGTGCAACAATCATACGCTGAGAAGCCATGGTGACCATAGGCTCAGACTCCTGAGAGCTGTGGTCTTAGTCATGACACCAAATAAGCCACTGAGGCCAGCAGAGATGTTCACTGAAATGAGGGAAATCTAGAATGGATAGTGGAGGAGGGAGACCAGGATAGTTTGTTGTGACCCCAAAGTCAGCTTCAGTGGAAGGAGGTGTAGTTCTTCCCACTCACCTCCTTCTCCTATGCTTCTCTCAGGAAGACAGGCCCACCAGATGCCTAATGGAGTTATTACCTAAGCACATAAGACATGAATCCCAGCAGTGTTGGCATAGACTGTGATGGGTATGGAGATATAGCACTCAGATTCCCTACAGAAAGGGCATACTGCCTCGGTTCAGAGCGCTTGTCAGTGCATAGTCTCCAGCTATTAGCTATTTCATGGACTGCCTCATCTGAAGTCAGCTTGACCAAGGACATGTCCTTCCCAAAGGGTCCACATTCAGTGACCGATGAAGTGGGGATAATCCATTCCTGTCCAACACTCCATGGGTCACTTTAACTCCACAGCTGCCCCGAGGAGGGTGTTATTAGGCCTGTACTGCAACTCAACATTTTTTATGTGTTCGCTATAGTCTGTTTCAGAGTATGGTTCCCAGAAAAACCAAAATTTAGAAACAGCTGTACAGTGACGACAGACTTTGAAAAATGCCCTTCAGATGATTTGGAAAGCTTGTGTAACAATACTAAGAAAAGGTAAACAAGTCATAAAGTCTTTCAGGGGTAGGGACATGTTTTATTCACCTTTATATTTTTTATACCTGGTGTGGTAACTGATATAGAGCATTCAATGGCAATGAATTGAATCATAGTAAACTAGGAAACTAGGAGGCTGGAATAATATATAATTTTTAATAACTTTGAGAGATTCTTTTATAATTACTCACCCTTTCTTGCTCCTATTTACATATTTGCTTTTAGAGAGCAAAGTGTGATAAAATTACAATCATCACCTCATTGACATACTATACTCTTGCTGTTAAGAGAATCCTTGTCCCCAAACCTTATATTTCCATGAGAAAATATCCATTCAAGTTACACTCATGACCACTTTTTTTTTAATTAAAATTTATTGGGGTGACAGTAGTAAACAAAACTACATAGGTTTCAAGTATACAATTCTATCACACATCATCTATATATTGCATTACGTGTTCACCACCCAGAGTCAGTTCTCCTTCTATCACCATATGTTTGATCCCCCACACCCGACCCCCGCCTACCCTCTGGTAACTATGAAACTGTTGTCTGTGTCTGAGTTTTTGTTTCTTTATTTGCTTGTGTTGTTCCTCTATTGCCTTCAGTTTTATGTCCCACATATGAGTGAAGTTTTATGGTTCTCAGCTTTTTCTGTCTGACTTAGTTCACTTAGCATAATAATCTCAAGATCCACCCATGTTCTTGCAAATGGCAGTATTTCATTTTTTCTTATGGCAGAGCAGTATTCCACTGTGTATATATATCACATCTTCTTTACCCAATCAGCTATCAAAGGACACTTTGGTTGTTTCCGTGTCTTAGCCACTGTAAATCAGACCACTCTTTTTACTTGTGAGGGTGGGAGAAATTCCATGTGTAGTTTGGTCCCATCTCTGTTTTGTAGCAAACTGCCAACAGCAGACACACTTTATTTTTTTTTGCAATTTTTAAGAGGTCTGCAACTGAGTGAAGAGCTGTTAAATCTAGGACTGTTTGGTAATTATTCCAATTTGAGAGACTATGAAAAAAATCTTAGTAAGTCTATTTGGCTTTTAATCCAAGACATATTCTCCAAAATTCATCTTATCAGTCATAACATGGTCTATTTTACTGTCATCAATATAAGTTTTATGTGCAATTATCTCAGATAGGGAGGGTAGGGTTAAACCCCAAACTCTGGCTGACTCCCTCACCGCTGATTACTTTTCCTGTTTATAAGAGCCCAATCCTCTTTTGTACCCAGCTCATCCCTCGGTTCCCTTCATCAACTCATTCTCATCTTCTAAGTGGCATAGAGTCTATTTGAGTATTTACTCACGATCAGTGTATAGAAAGCATTATCCTTTCTAATCCATCGTGCTCACTTCTACCTATAACTGGGAAGGCAAGCAACAAACCCTAGCAAACAACCACTTCTCTGTTAAGGTAAAGAAGGCCTCTGTGACGGCAGTGTCATTACCACCCATTTACCTTTCAGTCTAAGATTTACATTGAGAAATGTTTGCTTTGCTTCATAATTATCTGTCTTAAATGACAAAAATAATATTTTTGAAAAATATTAACAATTAATTTAATTAATATTAAATTAATTTCCCACAGGTCAGTTTCCCTGCAGCTCTCCACAAATTGCAGATATCACCTAGAACGAAGCAGTAAATGGTAAGTTCAAGTTTTAAAATATTTTTGAGTCTATAATGATTATGGTCCTAAAAGGTCTTTTTTAATATAAAACTATTTTTTCTGTATTACAAAAGCTTTCCTTTATATATTAAGAATAAGTGTTGGAAGTCTGAGCTTAGAGGTTTGACATAGTTCTGGAGGATGGTGACTACTCAGTTTTATATTTGCTGTATTTGTTATAATTTGTTTTAATGATAAAAGGGTAAAATGGAAAAAACTTATATTCTTCACTTTTACTTAACATTATAGTATGTGTATTTTTTCCATTTTTTATAATGTCATTTTTTTCTTCTTCATCTTCTCAAAACACATTTGCATCCAAATAAATAGGTCAATAGCTTAGCCTACATCATTTCACACATTGGTCCATTTTCATAAAATCACAATAAAAAAGGGTGCTTTTGTTGATATTTATCTTTACAAGTCAACTTATATATGCTAATCTTTGACCAGCTTTCCTACTTACTAATACATTAAAGATCTTTCTTCAAGTCAGAAAGTATGTATCTAACTCATTTTTGGCATTGATTTGTGATTTTTAAAAAATTAATAGAATTTTTATGGCAGTTTTAGATTTACAGAAACATTGAGCTAAAGTAGAGCCTCCCCATATACCTCTCAACCACCCACTCACAGTTTCCCCTGTTTTTATTTAACATCTTGCATTAATGTGATACTAATGTAAACTGTGGACTTTAGTTAATAATAATGTACTAATATTGACTCATCGATCGTAACAAACATGCCACATTAATGCATCATTTTTTTAAACAACCATATGACATTATATTGTATAAATGTTGTTTCTCCATTCCTTAACAAAAAAAGGATCCTGACTATTTATAGCTTTTTATCACTATAAACAGTGCGGCAATAAACAGCCTTGAACATTTACCCTTATGTACTAAGGATTTCACTTCTATGAGATGAATTTTCATATAAAATTATCAAGAGAAAGTGTATGCATATTTTACTCATTTATTGCCACTTGCATAATCATACCCTTTTTCATCAGGTTTTACAAATGTAAATCAGGTCTTCCTCTAGGGTCTTGGTACATATCTATTGAGATTTTTGAAGCTTATTTAATATGTGAAGATTTCCATGAACAATTGAATGACATTAATTGGCTGATATCACTTACTGTAAGTACTGTATTCTCAAGAGACGTAAATGACTATCATCAGACATAGATAAGAACATGTACCCACATACTCTTATTTGAATGTTGCAAGTTTTTTCACTAGTAAGTTTCATAATAGTTCCTTCAGGGTGCTATTTCTTGGCAGAATTATTGCCTGTGTGCTCTGCTAAACGTGCAGAGCAATCCAACATTCAAGCTCTGTAAAACTGATCTAACTGGGCAATTTATACAATTTTATACATGAGTACCGACTATACTCATGCCACTTCTCATTTATTTGGAATTATTGTAAAGTCACGTAATTACTATGAAATAGGATTTCATGTGCCAAGGACTCAGATCGTCAATGGTATACCTATACTATGCCGACTTCTTGACTATAAACTTGTTGACTATGAACACATGTATGCATGGCACTGGAAAGCAGTGGAGTTAAATCAGTTTCTGAATGTGTTTCTTTGTGGGCAAGGAAATCTAGAGATGATCCATTTTAACAACCAAAATTTAAATGAAGGAACTTAATTTCAGAGAACCAAAGGGGATTTCTACAGATCACCCAGTCAGTTATTGATAGGATCAAGACTAGAACAAATATCTTCTTAAGTGGCAGTTCAAGCCTTTTTTCACACTTAGTCCATCAGCATGAACTTAGCTGTGCCACTTCCTCAGTTTATTCAGTTGGAAAAATAAACCAAATTTCTGCCTTTCCTCAACCTTGCAGTATTAATTATTAAAGAGGATATTACATTCAAATTATAATAGCTAGTTTTTTTCGTCACTTACCATGAGCCTGGTATCATGGTTAATTTTTTAGAGATAATTTTCTTTAAATTGAAAAATTTACATACATGGAATTTGCAATCTTAACCATTTAAGTGGATAGTTCTGTAGTGTTTAGTACACTCACATTGTTATGCAACTAGTCTCCAGAGCCCTTTTTATTTTGCAAAACTAAAATTCCCTATCCAATGAACAAGTCTCCATTCCTCACTAACCCCAACCCTTGGCAACCACCACTTTCTGTCCCTATGATTTTTACTACTCTAGGTATCTCATATAAATAGAATGATAATATTGATCTTTTTGTGAATGGCTCATTTCTCTTAGCACAATGTCCTCAAGGTTGATCTATATTGTTGCATGTGTTAGAATTTTCTTGTTTTTTAAGGCTAAACAATATTTCTTTGTGTTGTGTGTGTGTATATGTGTGTATCACATTTTGTTTATTCATCTACCAATGGGCATTTTGGCTGCTTCTGCCTTTCGGCTATGACATGGGTATACAAATATCTCTTCTAGACCTTGATTTCAATTCTTTTGGGTATATATCCAGAAATGGAGCTGTTGGATCATATGGTAATTGTATTTTAAATCTCTCTCTCTCTCTCTCTCTCTCTCTCTCTCTCTCTCTCTCTCTCTCTCTCTCTCTCTCCCTCTCCTTCCAATGTACATGAATAATAATAGTAATAAATCTTTGGGGGAAAAAATCACAACAGAATATTTACACAAGCAGTGAAATTATAAATATAAAATTACTTTAAAAAATAATATACTTACTTTAAAAAGACTATATATAAATTACGTTGATTGTCCCTTGGAGACTTTGTTGGCAATAAAATCGTAGGTTGAATAGATTGTATTCAATCTATTGATTGAAGGATGAGCCAGTGTGGCAAATCCTATCCCCCTGGGAACGAATTATGGGCAGCTCGACAAATCTACATGATAAAGATCCCAATGTGGGAAAGTTTAATTTTAAAAATCTGATTTTCCTGTTACCTGATTAGTTCAGGGAAACAGGATGTGTGTTTTGTTTCTCTTTGAACATCTATGCTATGAAAACCTGAACAGAAGTGATAAAATTCTGAGTTTGCTGACAAGGTAGTTTTATATGAATTATGATGGAGAATATTCCTTGGAGACTGGTCCCACCAGTTTCTGAGGTAGCCAGTCAGCACAGGAAGGGAGTGACGGTGGTGAGTGAGAACGAGGCTGATAATGTGAACCTGTCTGTCTTCCAGTCTTTCCAGTCCTGAAAGCCTTAAGCCAAACCCTGTCTAAGGCTCTGGTGAGTGATGTGAGACTTGGGGAAATTGCGTCTGGCTAGAGCCTCTTAGCCATTTTTCTCACAAAGCTATGTTTAGTAATTTGGAAACTTTGCACCTGAACTGAATTTTTAAGTGGCTCTGATACTCACTATCTGGGTAGCTTTGGGAAAATTAGTTAACTTCTTTTTGCCTCAGTTTCCTTTTAGTGAACTAGAGATAATCATACTACAAACCTGATGAGGGTTTTGTAAGGATTTTAAAAGGTAACATATGTAAAGGAAGATACATGAGCCTCAGTAGATGTTTATCTATCATAAAAAAAGTAGTACTATTACTTAGCTAGCATATTCCTCTGGAAAAAAGAGAATTTAGATTTCCAGTAGGGTGAAAACAGCTAACCATTGTTGATGATGTTGTGACTTCCTTATTTCTGCTCTCAACTCCCCAAAAGACCACCAGAAAAAAAACTGGTGATCAAAAAAGTTAAGTTAATTAGACTTATCTGCAAATAGGGAGAATAACAACAGGACAGAGTCTGAATTGTGTCTTAGAATGGAAAGTTTAAGGGAGAATATCTGTAGGGTTTGGGCTTTTGGGCTTCAGTGATGTAAGACAGATCTTTCCAAGTAAGGAATTATTTGGGATTGGGTAAAGTTTGTGACTAAAGTTCTCATGCTGAAAAATTAGTGAAAGGATTTTGGATTATGCCAGTCCTTTTTCCTGTATATATTCCATAGTTAGTATGATAGATATCTGAAGGTAATGAATCCATAGTGTTGATAAATTTAATTTAAAATTCTGTTTTTTTTCTGTCCATTACCTTCATAATTCAGAAAAATAAGCTTTTTGTATTTTTTCCTCTGCATACTTATGAATAGAAATGATAAAAATGTAAGTGTTTTCAAGGAGATATTAAGAAAATAAATAGTGGAGCCAAATAAGGATGGAGATTCCTAAGCTCATTGTAGTCTTACAACATGCAATTTAGAAAAAAAAAAAAAATTGCTGTAGACCAGATGATAGATCCATTAATGAGGAAATAGGAATTAAATGTGAATTTAGTAATGACCCTTGGCTCCATTATGAGGAACAAGAGAATAAGTTGTTAAGATCTTCCATTGAAATGTGCTTTTTATTATAAGGATATTTTCATGTATAATATAAAATATGCAAGAAATATAATATATAAAAAATACAACATTGAATTAAGATCAAAAGCCTTAATCTTTTAAGACTGTTCTATACAGAATAGAAGACAGAGGTTAGACTTTGAATTACTAGGCTCTAGAAATGTGAAAAATCCAATTGTGTAGCTCTTTATTCAGCTGATTTTTAAAATCAGGCTTTATTTTATTATACAATAATATATAAACCAAATTTATCACTTAATCTTTTAATAGCTATGCTCTTCTTGAAATTTGTTGTAACCTTACTTAGATTGCCTTGTTCACATTCCATTCCACAGAATTCCACATTAATCTCTGTTGAAAATAATATATGTGTTTCTCCAATACTCAGATTATCATCTTGGAACTGATTATAATTCAGATTTCATAGGAATTAATTTCTACAACTGATCCTGTCACATCTATTCATGCAGTGTGTCATTACCCAATATTTTAATTTTGTTATCAAAGTCTGAGGTTACTATTTGAGGGGAAAATGTTGACTTCTTTTTTCATAATGCTTCCCAAATATTCAATGATTGTCGCTAAAAAAGTCTAATAACCAAAAGACTATATAACCTGAAGAACACACACTGAATACCTGACATGCATGGAGATTCTTGCTTTCAATTAGGAAAATATTCAGTCTAGAAAGAAGGGAAGGAGCCCTTAATTTAAACCAGCTGTAGGCAAAGCATTGTCCGTGTGAATGTAATATAATAGCAAATATTTTTTCAGGGTAAATATGATCCTAAAATGTGCTAAGTGCTTTCATAAACATTATTATTTTATCATTTTAAAATGTGAGGGAATAGCCTCATACAGGTGAATAACTTGCCCATAATTGCACCACTATTATACGATAGAACAGAGCTTCAATTATATTCTGACATCCCTAAGCTATTTTTTTTCCTATTATGTCATGCTATTGTCTCAAAACTGTATTCTGTGAATTTTGAAACTTGTATTCTAAGAGCGAAAGATGTCTCCCATGGTCCAGATATAAGCCATGCAGTAGGACTGTCAGCCTAGACCTGATTTAGAGTCTTCTCACAAGGGCCTCCTGCAGGAGTGTGAAGTTCTCAGCAGGAAACAAACAAAAACCTAGAAACTCTGCTAGATGCAGGGAAGTATTTGCACCTGCCAAGGCTGGACTAGTGAGGAACAGATTTCCAGTAATGGGACTGAGGATTAGTGGTCTTTAAAAACTCATGGAAACTTCCCAAGAGAGAAAGAGATTGGAATGATGTACTTCAAAGGTGGAGGAAGTGATTATGAGCCACTAAAGCAGGAGACCACTAGAAGCTGTAAAATACAAGGAAAAAGATCTTCCCTGGAAGTCTCCAGAAGGAACACAGCCCTGCCAACACCTTGGTTTTAGACTTCTGACCTGGAAAACTACACGAAAACAAATTTGTGTGATTTGTGTTGTTTTAACTAACTTTTTAGTAATTTGTTGCATCAGCAATAGGGAACTAGTATCACTCTCCTTACCTTTCCTTCTTTAATTCTGAAGGGTCTGGTGGGGAAATTTAGTGAGTGGAAGAGGAGAACTATTAAAAAAAATAGGCAGAAAAATAGAGATGAAGTAAGTGCGTGGCCCCGTCTTCTAACTGCAGGTGTCCGGCCCAAAGAAGTGCCAGGCTGACACCAATGTATTAATTACTGAACAGTTGAGAAGTGATTGACCAAAGGATATTTTGTTACCTATGAATTATGAGACTTGTATTGGCTTTCACTCAAGGGCCAGGAATGAGGAAGATTATGAGAAATAGAGAAAATAATTTTTTGATAATATCCTGTGAGCCCGACTTTCCAAAATTATAGCACCATAAGAGACTATGGCTCACTTTGAATTAGGTGACTGTTCTATTGCCTCTTCATTCTATTGGCTTAAACTTCCTCCAAACTTTCCTGTTTTCGTGATTCCTGCTAAAGGTCTTTGCAATCGTCCCCTTTCTCCATTATGCTGTTAAGTGAAATTCTCAGTGTTGACATTCTCAGATTTCCCACATTCAGATTTATTTACCTTGTATGTTATCAGCCTTTAAAAATTCCTCCTGTTTATAAAATAATAATAGTCTTGTGATGATTGTCAGAGTATAATTTTCAAAATATTAAAAACACAATTGTCATACAAATAGATAGTGAGCATACATAAAAGTTTTATTTAACTCGCTAATGAGAGAACCAGTAAAATGAAAAATAGGAATTGTATATGGTCAGTGAAGAATGGTGCTGAGACAAGATTGCTAAATTAGATACAAATTGGGTTATGTTCTACACAGCAATAAAACTGTGACTTTGAAAGTTATCAACTGTGACAGAAGAAAAACAAATCATTGCACCTTATCCATTTTCTGCAGGTTAAATTCTACATTTCAGAGCTGTAAGATGCCTGAGCATCTTTGATTACTACAGTGAAAGTTCCATTTTTTTGAGGAAGTCAGGTGTGTTAGATAATGCTTTGGCATAATATTAAAAGGTTGCACAATCATCTTGATGACTTATTTCCTAATTGAGAATAATTCTCTGTAACATCATAAACTATTAATACATCTAAAAAATTTTAAATTACTAAATATTGACATTAAGGAGAGAAAATTTACTAAATAATGTGCACATCTAGTTTAAAACAAGATTTTCAATCTTTAGTCCTGTGCTGGATTGTGCTACAGCAGCTCGGTTAAGCTGGAATTGATATTTTCCCAATTCTCCTCTGTATGGTCCTAGATGTGAAGGTAGAAGTCCAATAGCAGCCATGATTCTCAGAAGGACCATGGAATCAATTATGGTGTTGTTCATTTGCAGAGGCATCTAGCAGATCGCCCTTCCCTCCCCACCCCCCTTTCTGATCAGCTTGCCTTCCCAACAGAGGGCTGCGCAGGACAGAACTGTTCCAGGCCCACCAACAGTTGTTTGACAATGGCTACACAGAGGTAGCAGCTTCTTGTAGACATCTCCATGGCACCACCTCTGCACCTATTTCATTGTCTGGGTGTGCTTAGCTGCTGTACTTACCTTCAAGCTCTGACTTTTCCATTCTTGCCAGTGTTTTCGGCAAATGAACTGATTAGTAACTGTGTCTAATCCCCACTCCTTTTTCCAGCCTTCACTTCACCAGCTCCTCCCATCCTTCTGTAAGATCTAATGTCCATAATGAATGTCTTATTCCCTGAATACTCAGAGTGGCTCTGCTTCCCTGACTTATGTATTCCTATTATTTTAGAACTGGGATCTCTAATTTCAACCTTCTCAAGCTGAAATATTTCCAACCTCATTGTGACATAAAGTCTGCTAAAATTATAATGATGATATTACTGTTATTATTATTAATAGCTAACACTTACCTGAACTTATAAGGGGCCTAGCATTATATATAGCACATGATTTACTGCTAAATGCTCAGATGTTTCCTGGGCTCTTTAAGACTGCTTCTTTTGTCTCTCAAAGAATATCGTGTTTTAGAATGTTAGAAGCATTCTTAATCCTGCAGTCATATTGGTATAAAAGGATCACAGAGAAATTTATGGGTGGAATTAGAGGTTACAGGTAGTTAGACTACTCTGGAGCCTGTTTTATTTATGTGGTAGAGCAGCCCCTACTTAACTATCATTATTGGCTCTCTCAGATGTTAAGAACCATCACTAACAGGGATCATGTACACACATACTTTTGGCCCTAAAATTGTATGTATTGCAGAAAATTCTATATATTGCCCTAAAATGCTAATATTATATATATATATTGCCCTAAAATGCTATTTTACATATATATAATATATATATATATTATATATATATAAACTATATATATATATATAATATATAATATTAGCATTTTAGGGCAATATATAGAATATATATATATAAAACATCTAGTTTAAATATTTCTATATATAATTTATATATATTTCTATGTATAAATTCCCTTACTGGGAATTTTTCCTGTGTCAGATACTTCGCAAAGCTATTTACATATGTTATCTCATATAATCCTTTTAGCAACTCCAAAAGGTAGGAACTATCATCCTCTTTATATAAATGAGAAAGCTGAGACTGAGAAAAGTAACTTGCCCAAAGTACGTGTTGCACATCTAATTGCAATAGACATACTAATTGTCTTCCTGTATTCATTCTCTCCCGCAACTAGACCCCTGAGTCTTAGCTGAACAGATCATCCTAATAATGATACCTTCCTATTACCCTTCGTGACTAGGTACTGCCATTTGGCTATATTCTGACAATGAGTTAAAATTAGAAGTGGTAGAAAATGGTCCCAGAGGGAGAAACCATATTCTCTTCCTTGCCTTCTATCCCGATTGTGTGATGCAGATGTAATGGCTAGGTCTTAAGCAACGATCTTGGATCACGAGGTGACATTGGGAATGGCAGTCAAACACAGTAGAGCAATATGCCATAGGAATCTTGAGTACTTTATACTGGAACACCATAGACACCTGCCTCTGAATTTTTATCTGAAAAAAAAAATAATATTTTCCTATTTAACCCAATGTTATTTGGAGTTTTCCATAACTTGCAACTGAACCTAATCTCAGTTAATGCAGTAATATAACCTTTTTATGTGCACACACACACACACACACACACACACACAACTGAACAACCCCACCATCAGTGTCACCATTCATTCTTACAATTTTTTCCCCTTTTGGTAGATGGAAAATTAGAAATATTTCTCTGTTGTTGTAGATTTCAAACCTCAAGTCTGAGAATTCATATTTATCAGGAGTCCTTAAAAATGTCAATTCTCCACCAACATTACCTCTCTTCAGGGTACTAAGAGTAGAGAACTATAGCTGAACTGTAACTTTGATTTTGTTTTGTAATAGCACATTAGTGAAAAAATGCATTACTTAAGATTATGAAAATTAAAATTACTTCAGTCCTAAGTGACATTCAATTATAAAATTGGACTAGATTGTTTTTAAAAACTTTAAGAGCATAGCCCTAACTCAATTGAAAGCATACGTTGATTAGCTGGCAGGTTTTTGCTCTTCCTTTATACCTATGAGAGCGGAATTAACTAGCTTTTGGCCTGTCAACAAGAATATGCAGATTATATCCTGAAAGATTTTTTTTCTTAAAGTTATGAAAGTCAAAGAAGCATGCTAAGAAAATAAAACTTATCAGTGCACATGTGTAAATATGCAGGCAACAAGGCTAATACACTACCTACTCAAGCTCAAATGGTTTTCCTAGTTCTTATCATTCTTGGGGCCAAATTTCCAAGATGACTGATTTTTGTTATGAATCACAACTTCAGCTTGGAAGGCAGTGGGCTTTCCATTCACCAATTACATTGATTTCTGCTGGGTACTCTGACTTTAACAAGCCTTGCAAATTCTGCACATAATTTATGATCTAAGCATTCAGATCCGGATGAGGGGAGATAAGTAAACTCTGTGTTAGGAATAGATTTGGGTATCATCCTGTGATGACTTTATAGGAGTTACTGTGTTTCCCCCAAAATAAGACTGGGTCTTACATTAGTTTTTGCTCCAACAGACTCATTAGGGCTTATGTTCAGGGCATGTTATCCTGAAAAATCATGCTAGGGCTTATTTTCTGGTTAGGTCTTATTTTGGGGAAACACGGTAGGAAAAAAACACTGATGTTAGGGATTTTAATGTTCAGAGAGACAATTCCTCTGTAAATTAGTTCTCCCTGGACTTTTCGGTGCAAACATTTCACCATCGGAGCTTCATTCGGTCATGAGATGAGTATGTCTCTTGTTTAACTGTAGACACTTTTGAAGTGAATAACATGTTAAGTACGTCAATTCCATTCGAAGTGTATACATGGAGAGTAGACTGTAAAAGAATGAGAGGCGCTGGACTAGCACAGGGTCTAAGCACTCCTGTGAATGGGCAAGCTCAAGTGACAGGCTCGGGTTCACCAGGAGCATTAGGAAAGCATTTTGTACCTTTGGGCAGAGGTGAGGAATAAACACAAACAACAGTAAGCTGTGTCGCATCCAGCTCCACAAGAGCAGTAGGAAGCGAGAAGGGCGGCGCAAGATTAAGAAAGACAGTAGATGAGAGTAGAGTGCAAGCGGGGCCAAGGGACTCAAGTCTCAAGCGCTGAGCCCCAAATCGGACCAACGCATGGCTTTTATTAGTTAGGTGTGGAAGTAAAAGTAAAGCTTGTCAATCTCAAGATCTGTGAATTCCATACATTATAATAGGAAACTGATTTAAGCCAATCACCCTTGCCTGCAGGCAGTGGAACCATAAGTCTCAGGATAAGTACTTCCCCAAGGGACAAAACCTTTATGCATATGAATAGCTGGAGAGCACAACATTGAGTCACTTCCCCCGCAGGTTGTGGGAAGGAATGCAGCCACAGAGGCAGAGGCTCTCCTTAGCTGAGGGAAGGTGGGGAGATGTGCCCACCTCTGTTGACCCCACGAGTTCCCCAGATGGTCCCCACACAGCTGTGTCTGACTGGGGTTGTCCCCCCCGTGGGGGATCTTACCTGTCTTTGACTAGCGAGCCATGTTTTGGAGCCAAACAGGGAGACATAAGGTGCAAGCACAAAGGTGAAGCAAAGTCCTTGAAAGGATCCGTCTCACAGACTCCTTTCTTTGGGGGCAGGTACAAGGAGACAAACAGGTAGGCTGCTGTGTGGTAACAAAGCTGGATGCGAAAAGGGGAGGTGATGGGGTCAGATTCTTGTCTCTCCCACTGGCTCACATACTGTTTTCAGGTCACAAAGCTGGCACTTAAAATCCAATCAATTTACTTCCCTGTAATAGTCTATCAATGTGAGAAAAAATGCTGTTGAATCAATCCAGTTTAAAATTGAAAAATGAACTAACTACTCAATCAACTGAACATCTATTTTATGATGTCAAAATGGTTTTACAAATATGTTTCCCTGAGTTTGCTAAATTGAGCTACTATTTTGGCATCACTGGAACTAAGCAAGAAAAGGAAGACAGGCTGATTGAGTCCCTCTTTGGAAGGGCAGTAAAAGAGTGAAGGTGAAATCAATGGTCATCTAAGTAAATCGTCCCACAAAGAACCTTATACTGATTTGTTGGCCCCATTTACTACGCAGCAGTTCCCCATTTTCTTATTGTTGTAGCCCTGCTTCTTTTCTAGAAGGAACCAAAGTTTCTAACAGCTGGGAATTCATTTCCATTTCATCAAGGACAAATACAAAGATGTATTTCTACTTTAGCTTCCCAAACCCACTTTCAAAAGGTTGATTCTGCAACAAGGAAGAAAAACGTAATCCAATGAACATTGTACCACTTCTAATTTAAAATAGTAGGGTCTATTCTGAACTGAATAACATAGAGGAAACTTCAAAATAATCTTATTAGAACTCATCAAACACTGACCCCACCTGGGGTGCTCTGACAAATTCTGAATCTCGTACAGGTTCAGAAAGTTCCAGTGGTGCCAGATTTCTATGTCTGTAAGAATCTAGGTTGTTTGAATGGGAAGTGGGTTTAGTTGCCAATAGATTCCCTTTTGTTTTCACTGTTTTTTCTCCATCATTCTTAGATAAAATAAGGATCTAATGGTTTGTTTTTTGGAGGCGTAGGCCCTCTTAGCCCCTTCCCTGTGAAATCAAATAACTGTGTTGTTGCACATTTGACTTAATATAGCTGCTGCTTTTAATGTAGTAATCCTTGCAAATGAAAATTCAGTTAAGGCAGCCTGTCTGAAATGGAGACTCCAAAATAATGAATAACAAATGCACAGTAATGGCAAGACCCAACAGTGCAGCAGAGTGCACTTGTCTGCATTTGGAAAGTTCTGTTTTTGTTCACATATATTAGGGGGACCCAACCAGGTATACAACAGAAATTAAACTGCCAGAATTGTCTGCAGTTTGTCTTGGGATCACAGCCAGGTTTCTAGTTTTTCATTATTAGAGTACCAAATGGCTGTTTCTAAAGTAAACACATATTTAAATCATTTTAACAATTGATCCTGTTGGTAGGGATTTAAACACAATTATACTGAGCAACATAATACAAGAATTTCTGAATGATTGTTTTATTTTCTTATATATAATAATCCTCATGTATTAACACTACTACTACTACAGTAAGTGACAATGTGCTGGACACAGCTCTGATTTTTAGTAAATAAAAGTATTTTCTGCTTTTAACTAGTATAAATTTGCTCACATAAAATGGTTTTGTAAATACCTTTTTAAATTACGTTTGTAGTCTCAGTCATCATATGCATTTTAGAAAACATATATTCCTGGCAAGGTAGGAGGAGAAAATATGTTACTTCATTTCTCTAAACACATACATACAAGTATATCCCTTCTCAGTTTAAATTTCTGGAAAGCTTTCTCTGATCTCTAATACTCTAGAGATGAAGCATTTAGAAACAACAACAAAAATCATTTGCAATAGATTACAGGGATCTAAATATTAGAAGACTGGCTCACCAAATAAAAAATAAAACAGGTGCTTTAGGATCAAACTTAAAAAAGTTAAACATATCACCGAGTTTATGCCTCAGCTACTTATAAGTGAAAAACAACAATTTTCTCACAGGAATATCATACCCACAAATGTCTTCAGATCATCAAGTGCTACATTGCAAATTTCAAGAACAAAGCTGTATTAGGGAGTCATTTTTCTTTTCTTTTTTATTTTTCTTTTCTTTTTTATTTTTTAAGAGAAATTTTTCTTTTCTTTTTTATTTTTTGGACGACTAGAATTTGATTGGAAGCCTGCTTTGTTGTTTCTGTGCGTTTTGTTTTGTTCTTTGCCCTTATCTAAGGATGCAAGGTGATGGTTCTCTTTGCTTATGAAAAGTGAAGTTCCCACTTATCTAGGCAGCAGAGTAAGGTATCATTGCTTTCACAATCTGATACACTCAATTTTTACATTATTATTTTGAGGAAGTAAGGATCGCATCCAGAGTTCTGTGAAGAAGAGAAGACAACCAAGGAAATGAGGCAACAATTGGCATAATTAATAATTCAGTATGATCAGCAATATGGAGTAAGGAATAAACACAATAATTTAATCCCGTGTGAATTTCCAGAGATTTGAAGAGGTGAAAACCTCACAAAATGTCAACTGGAAGCTCAAATTTTCACTTGGATATGAATGAAGAGAAAGTCTACTGGAGGATTTACATATATATTCTAATCTCTACTTTTTAAAGTGATGAGTCAAAAGTATAAATGAATGTATGTGTAGTATTTTAGAGAAAAGTGTCATCCACATATCTTCGTTCCTTTTAGTTAAAATATGTGTTTTAGTACCAGACTTATGAAGATAATCTCTTAACCTAAATGGGCCTTTGTATACCATAACAAACCAAGCAGGGCATACGGTATCTTTGTAAAGGGTGGAGAAGGGCTTTTATTGTCCTTCATATTACTCTACATAAAATAATCAGTTTTATAAATTCAAAGTTGTCTTATAGTAAAAACACCGAATTACTCTTTAAAAGAATTGTCCTAATGCACATTGGGCTGTTACTCTTTTTATGATTTTTCAAGGTACTACTCATAGACAGTTCCTTCCATCTCTTTCAGTGGAATTGACCTTTTCTTCTTTTGTACATGATACTGACATAGTAGGAGTCCATCGAGAAGGGGATTGAGACGAGATGTATTAGCTAATATGTCTTGCTGCTTATCCAGACAACTCTCAGTGGCTTAACACAACCCACTAGAATTTCACACGGCGTCTATCATAGTCCAGTGGGGTATTTGCTGGAAAATCTTCTACTCAGTGATTCAGGACCCAGACCCCTTCCATCGTAGGACCATTCTCATCCGCAAGACCTTTGAAATTGTTTGCCAGGTTCTCACAAGCTGGCCAGCAGATGGAGGAAGAAATAATCATGCACAGAAAGATTTTATAACCCAGGCCTTGAAGTGGCACACATCTTTCCATTGGTATCCCATTGACTATAACTCAGTCACATGACCAGACCTTACTACAAGGGAGGATGGGATTTGTAGTCTAGCTGTTTTCCCAGAAAGAAAAATAAATGGCTTTGGTACACATCTCACTAGTGTCTGCCAAAAGGTATATATCATTAGCTGTAACACAGTTTCTTTCTTCCAATACATATATTTAATAACATTGTATGAAAGAATCTCAATTTCCTGGATCAAAAACACACTTGTAGTCACACCCAAGGACTAAAAATATTCCACCACCAAATATACTGTATGAGTGCTTTTGCTTTAAATGTTCTCTACCCCAGCTCACCTCCTCTAATGCAGACTGCACTCGAATATGAAGTATATATTCAATAAAAGGACATCTGGCTCTTCTTAATGTCTAAATTATTAAAGTTTTATGCATTCATATCAGCTCCTGTGTGTTTACTTTGAAACAGGTTCAAGTAAAGTTCACTTTGACAGAAAGCCATAATGACTTCATGCATTAATTAGCATGGTCTAATGGTAAGAGTATTAAATGAACTCAGCAGTCCTGCTTGTTATTGTTTTTTAGATCAGCTTTGCCACCATCTTGTTCTTGGCATTTTTGAAAACTCAGGACTCATTTTATCCAGCTGTTACACAGAGATAATCCTAGGGTAAAACAGGTCATTATAAATCTCTACGCGCTAAAGTATGACAAACTCCAATGCTGCCAAAGCTCCTGCAGTGACTCAAAAGGGTAGCAGAGTGAGGGCAAAAAATGTTGCCCTGAGACCTGGTGTTTCACAAGCCCTAGACTCAGACCTTAATTGAATCCAGTTCTGGAGGCTGTGTGTCAGTGCTTAGGCATCTGCATTTTAATAGTTCCATAGTCAATTGCAATGTCCCATCAGTAGAACCATAGATCTACTTTGGCTCCAAAATGAACTGTATGCATGCAATAGTCATCCACCAGACTAGAACAAGAGGAGAAAAAATTGGAACCACAATGTACATTTAATTGTTATGTGAAAATTAAGTACAAAAATAAGATCAGTTAATATAAAGCTTGATGCTGTCAGGTTCACTGAGACCTCTGTAACACAAAGGAGAGAATTATCCTGAGGAAAAATCCCACAGCTTTTAGGGGAGCCAGTTAAGTGGATTAGCGAATTATACTATGTGGTTTTAATTAAAGTAATTCTTATTTGAAAAATGGGAAAAGGTCTATAAAAGATTCTTCCAAGAAACTTGGGATTGAACAGAATACTACACATATAAACACAAGTGATCCACGGGAAAATGGCACAGCTGACTTCTCCTGTCTTTGTTAGCTACAGGGGAGGAAGGGAATGAAGAGGAAGGATCTCATCAGCTGATAGTAGTATGTTACCTAGGATGAATTTGGGGAAGAATAATAAAGAATCCTCTTCCATCTCTTTATGGTAAAGAAAACATTTTTTAAATGATTTGAAGAAGTAATTGCTTTTCGAAAGAAATGTTTGCTGTGGAAAGAATATTTTGAAGATGAATGTTTGGAGAAACTTCCAGTAGTACATGATTTTGAAGCAGAAAACAATTAATATGTGCAATGTTTAAAAACTCTGAAAGAACTCACCTGGATATAAAATTTTCTGACTTAGCTAATATTTTTACAAATAAGAAGTTGCAGTGGATTTTGAATTCATTTGTTAAAATTGTACAAAATTCAATTATTTTTATGAATCACAAATTGACCTTGGGAACTATAAAAATTTACTAATAAAGTTACCACACGTCCCCTTTATTTAATCTGTGAACTGAGTTTAAAAGCAGTGGTATCCTGAGTTAGTAAAAAACAACCAATAATGGATTTGTTTAATTTAGGTTTGATTTCATTTGTGGAAATTTCCTCAGCTATGATAACCAGTAGTAATAAATGTCACAAAGAGTAACATAAGGAAAAAAAAGAGTTACATAGAAATAAAAAAGAAGAACTACATTTAATCATATCTTTCTCTCTCCCAAAATACCAGTTTATCAGTTTATGTGGATTCAGTTTTGCTTTGTTTTGTTTTGTTTTGTTTTGATTTGTTTTGATTAGTTTTGGGGCAGAGGGGAGGTGGTGACTGCAAATAACTAAAACTAAAATTTAATTTTAAAATTATTTCCCCCTTATACTATTTTTAGTTTGTATTTCATTTTTATTTAAAATGTATAAAATATATTAGAACAGAAATACATATGCAAATTATAAATTAATGAAAATACATTTATTATAGGAATATGTTCCATAGGTATATACTCAAATATTTTTTACTGATAAAAAGGAATAATGAAAATCCTGGAGATACAATGTGAGAAATACAAAGGAGGGTATTCTAGCTTCCATAACAAATGAGCTTTCAATATAATTAAATGCCATTGGTTTCTGTGTCTCACCCTTACTCCCTAAAAATCTTGTATCAACTTCTCCTATCTTTTAAATTTATCCAATTTGCTTTATGGAGATAATAAAATAATATACAAATAGAATTTCTATAATGGTCCCATTCAAAGCACTGATCCTTTCAAGGAAACCCCAAACAAGGTCCATGAAAATCAAGTGTGGTACCTGATTAAATCAATTCCAAGTTATACAAATATTTTTTGATTCTACTTATTATTATGTAACTGTAGTAGACAAACCATTCACCTTCTCTCAGCTTTAGTTACTTCAGGGCAAACTGAGAATATCTGCTCTGTCTCTCAAGGGGTTGTTGAGGGGACCAGTAATATTCACATGCTCTGAATAAACTATGAAAATTTATATTTTATATAATTTGGTGTAGGATGGTATTGTTCTTTTTTCATATAATTTGTGTACTGAGCTCAGACATGAGGTTGTAGGAATATAAAGAATAGTAAGAAAAAGTAAGAATAAGAATATAAAGATTAGAATGCCCAGTCAAAAACATAGGTTAGAAAGGCAGGTAGTTTAGACAGGAAGATGATTTTTGATAGATTAAGCCCAAATCATGTACAAATTTACGAGTATGAAATACACATTCTGCAATAGTAGGTCCATTTGTATTTTTTTATACTGAGTACTCGATGAAATTAACATTTGCAAAGTAATCAGGTTATTTGTTGTACAAACACTCACCTAGAAAATGAACAAGAATTCAAAGCATATGTACTCATCATGTATTCTTTTTGAAATAGATTGCTGCCCTAGGGTATAATCATTATACCTAGTGGTGTTTGTGAAAAAAACAACAAAGATATTCATATTAAGAAACATAATTTCTCTGAATTTTACAGTTTACAAATATTTGCTTCCCTGGATCTTGGTCCCGGAGAGTTTTGCCAAGTTCAGTTGAGTTCACATCTAACTGTAATAAGGAACAATATAATTCATGATCAGTTTGTAAGTCTTATTCTTTTGCTCAATTTTATATAACACTGAAGGGCTTCCATTGTACAACGATCTTGGAATAATAGTAGTTGACCTAATGTCAACCAAAAAAGGAGAAATTAAGCAGCATTATTTAAAGTACAAAATATACATGCAAACAAAACAGAAACAGAATCATATACGGAGAACAAAGTGATGTTTGCCAGAGGGGAGACGGTTTGGAGCAGTGGTTGAAAAATGTGAAGGGATTAAGATCGAAATACAAAATGGTAGTTACAAAACAGTCACAGGACTATAAACACAGCATAGAATATATAGTCAATAATGTATAGTGTCAGGTGGGTACTGGACTAATCACAGGGGATCATTTCATAAATTATATAAATATCTAACCACTATGCTGTACAGCTGAAACTAATATTAAATAATATTGAATGTCAACTGTAACTGAAAATAATAATAATAATTTTAAAAAGGTGTTGACCTAATGTCAACCATAAAAGGAGAAAGAAAGCATAATCATTTAAAGTATGCCTTTTTCTGTAAAGTGTCAGATAGTATATATTTTCAGCTTTGTGGGTCATATAGTCTTTTCCTCAACTCACCTCTAACACTATAGTGTAAAAGCAGCTGTAGACAGTACATGAACAAATGGGCAAGGCTTTAATAAAGTTTATTTACAAAGAGAGACCATGGGCCAGATTTGGCCTATCGGTCATACTTTGTCAACCCTGATCTAAAGGTAACTTGAGGCCCATACCAGGCATTACATTTTTGAGTTTTATAGATTATTTTGTTCCCTTGTTAAAATTAGCACCTGCCTACTCCAAAACTAACTCATTGATATTTTAACTAGTGCTTCACATACCTACTTTTCTTAAGTATTTTTAAGAAGAGAGGTTTGCAGGTTCTTCCTCACACTACTTAATCTTACTTGAATTACCTTGCTGCCCAGAGTATTTTGCTTTCACCTAGAAAGCACTGAGTTGAGTGGAGTAAAAAAGTGATGATGATTTTTTTTTCTTAGCATTCAGACTCAAAAGAAAAAAAAGGTATAGACAGAAATAAGAGATGCAGACATAGGAGAGGGCCCAGCTCATGAGAGATACCTAACAGGAATTAATAATGTTTAAAAAGGTACTAACAATGGGCCCCAATAAAAGAAATAAACTCCCAAACTCTGTTAATTGTACAGTCGTATAAGAAATAATCTACTATACACTCTATGTCAGCCTTCAAATGTGATCATTTTTTCAATATAGTGCTGTCCTCCAAAGATTTTAAAATAATTGCTGCAGAAGAGATTCTTTTTAATATTAGGGTAAAGTCAGGCGTTGGTTCAAAATCTCAGGAGCTTTCCCCATTGGAATCTGACACTGGCCCCGTATATAAGAGGGCAAGAACAGACCAAAGAAAGAGGCAGGCCACTCCCGATTGGTAGGGTGGCAGTTTTAATACACAAGGCTTGTTTTGGCAGCTGCAAGAGGAGTAGATTTCTGCACCTGCCCTCCAGAATATTAAAAGTTTAGAGGCCTTAACAGCATTCGGTCATGTATTCAGTTCAGATGGTCTCATTGGAGCACATGGCACAGCCTATAGCTGGCTGACTGTCTTGGCCAGGGTGCTCGAGGTGATCCCATTCCCAGGCAAGACTCTATTGATGGCTAGTGCTTTAAATGACCTGGAGGAGAAGCTTCAAAGTAGGGAGCAGTGGTGGTCAGGACCGAATGTTCCCCTTTGTGACTTTTCTTCAGTCTGCTACTATTCATGTACCTCGTGTCATGTAGAGAATAACTGTTTGTTTGTTTTTTTCAAATATCTACCTCATTTTTTCCCTGATGCTACCCAGAAGAGTTACTCTGTACTAAATATTATAAGAAAAACTGTTTAGAGGACAATTACCTTTTACAAATTAGCATGTAATACTTTTACCTGGAAAATGCTCTTCTAGACAAAGCCCGGTTATCTCCATTGACTGTTTTTAATAAAGCACTAAGATCTCAGAGGAAATGTAACATGCTTTAACTGAGAAGAACAAACTGTTCCCTTTTAAATCATCAATTGCATACAGAAAATGAAGAGGGCAGCCAGTGGAATCACTTGTTTTGATGTGGTACCAAATACATATTGAGTGGCCTTTTTAAATGGGCCCTATTCATCATACTCCGTCAAAGAGCAATTACATTCCTTAGTCAGAATGTTACTATTTGCTAATGGGTACAATATCAAACGGAGAAGTGTACCTTAGTGGATTTGTTTTATGTTTCATTATTTACCCCATAATATCTTTCTAGCTGCAAAAGTCTCTTAAGTGCAACCTGCATTACAGATGGTCCCCAGCTTATCATGGTTTGATTTACAATTTTTCAACTTTATGATGGTGAAAAAGCAATGCACACTCAGTAGAAACTGTGTTTTGAATTTTGAAGTTTGCTCTTTCCTGGACCTAGCAATACGCAGTACAATACTCCCTTGTGATGGTGGGTAGAAGCAGCGTGTCACAGCTGCCAGTCAGCCACACAATCATGAGTGTAAACAATCAATGCTCGACAGTGTTTTCATGTGTTAGATGATTTTGCCCAACTGTAGGTTAATGTAAGTGTTCTCAGCACGTTTAAGGTAAGCTAGGCTAAGCTATGACGTTCAGTAGGTTAGGGATACTAAATACATTTTCGACTTACGGTATTTTCAACTTACAATGGGTTTGTCAGGAGGTAACCCCATCGCACGTCAAGAAATATCTACATATACATTTTTCAAGTGTGAAACAGCATAATACCTTATTAAATATCATGAAATTATCATAGAAGACACATACTGTTAAAAATTTGAAGTCTAAATGCCTAAGTAGATGAACACATGTAAACTAGAAAAAAAAATCCTAATAGAGTGGAATGGTAATCAGGCCATCTGAAGCATTTATTTGTCCTTTCTCAAAACTTGTTATTGCATAATGTCAAATATATACTCCTGGCTTTCTCGTAGCTTTGGAGTAAGAGATCTCTTACTTTAAGGGAATTTTGTTATCATAGGTAGAAATGAGCAGTAGAACTGTGCAACTCTTCCCTATGTGTGCAACTTTTCAACATACCCATTATAAACATCATCTTTGTTGGGTAGGAAGCAAGCAATTACTGACTTAATGCACCAGAAACTGTTGATCTTGTGTATTTTGAAGATGCCAAACAGAGGTAGGGAAGAGTAGAAGAGAGAACAGGTCACTGAGAATCAGGAGACTGCCTAATTGGATTCTGAGCTTCAGTTTTTTCTCATCTGTTAAATCAAAGGGTTCTGTAAGAGGATCTGTAGCTTCTCATCCAAGTCTCTTGATCTTGTATTCCAACTCAATATCAAAACATTATCAACTACATTCAGGGTAGCAGAGACTAGGAAGAAGGGACAAGAGTAAGAAAACAGCTGTTTTATTCAATTAAGGCCACAGTTTTAGGTCTTCTCAGCAATTGCTCTTTGTGACGTAGATTTTCCTAAAGAAGTCCCCTTAGCACCTTTCACAAACTTCAGTTTTATGTAAGCATTTTCACTACATCATTCATGTTATAGCTCTCTTTCTATCCCAAAGATGCCATAAACTTTATCTAGTTCATATATTTACAATTGATGTTTAAATCATAAAATGTTTCTTGGCTTTTAAAACATTGCAGCAGCAACACTTCTAGAATTGGCCATTTTGCAATAGATCCAGAGGCTGCTTGTGATGTGTAGATTATATGTTTATTTTCTTGATTTATTAAGACCTTATTTCCCAATAATGTCAAAGGTAAATAAGTGAAACATGGAATAAATCTTAAAAATTAGATCATGTAAAGATACTTGGGAGGCTAAATTTCATTTGATTATTGTGTATATATACTTCCACAATTTATAGCACTCATTAAAGTAATCTACATCTTTTTGGTACTATCATTTGCCATTAATTTTACAGTAGAACTGTTGCCCAGTGAGCTGATAAAGATATATTTAAACACTAATGATATATGTTTAAGTTCATCCCGTGAGAAATTAGAATTCAAAATGAAGAAATCAGAAAGAAAAGTTAAAAACAATTAATAACTGGTGACTGGACCAAAATCAAATTAAGTAAGTGATCTTGGAACTGTGTTTAGATCTGAAAAAAAAAAAAAAAAAAAAAAGCGTCTGGGGTATTCTTTTTTTGCTGTTTATTTAACACCACTGATTGGATTCTTTACTGCTTAAAATAGGTAAAGCATATGTGTTCTTATTCATGGGTTAATTGTTACTAAAAGTCAAAAATAGTATGAGGCCAAGCCAGGGTTGAATTTAATTCTCTTAGTATGTCTTTTAGTTTCAAAATTTTTCATAGTTATAATGAACTCACTCCCATATTAATATCAGTGAGACATGAGAAATGATTCTTTTACATAATCATATAACTAAATTCAATCAAATGCTTCAAAAAATATTATCAACTATGTAGGGAAAGCTAGTTAGGATATCAGTCAAGCAAATGATACAAATCATTGTCTTCTTATAATTCAGCAATAAAATTAAGTTTTTTCCCCAAAATTCTTTGATATGATACGAAGCCAAAGTTCCCCTGTAGCCAGTAATGAGACATCTTCTCTTTTTGAGCACTAATCTAATGTACAGGGGGTTTGGTGAATAAACCTCAAGAGGGCAGAGGCTATGGTGGTTTCTACCCTTCAGTCAGCAGACCTGGCCATACTCTAGTTTAGCCACTACTGAGTGGTATAACCATAGCCATCTTATGTAACTCATTAAGCTTCAGTGTCCTCGTTTGTAAAATAAAGGTTATCATAATTTATCTTGCATAGCTATTGTGAAAACAAGTAGTGAATGTTAAACACTGATCTTAAATTATCTTGCTCATTTTGAGTTTTATAGACATGACCACCAAAAGCCAAATCAGCTGCAAAATCTAGAGCAAGAACATTTCTTTTGTTTAAATGGAAGTATTCTACACCCCTACTCCCACTTCCACCCTCCAGCCCCTGAACTAATGCAGAAGAATCACATGGAGAATAAAGAATGCAACAAAATGATCATAAATTATGTTCAGTCACCTTCCTTTAAGCAAGTTGACTGAACCAGGACTCACATTTGCAATATCCTAAGGAGGAATAAAGAGGAGTGAGAGGGGAGTTAAGTGAAGAGAGCAGAACATAAAGAGAAAGGAAGGGGTTGAGGCACGTCAGAGGCTAGGGAACCCAGTTTGAAAAAAAGCAATTCGTGAATGGGCTTTCAATTCCTGTATGGAGCAAGCCACTTAGAGAGGATTTCTGCAGTATAAACTTCAAAGTGGAAACTTCTTCTTATGACATTCATTCCTACTGCTTAAAAGCATTCAACATTCAACCAATAATCTGCAAAGTAAGACTAGTTTTATATCAGTTTGGCTCACAATTCAGTATACCAAAGTACTTGAAGACTCCAAGGGTCTGTCATCTATCTATCTGTCTGTCTGTCTATCTATCTCCCTCCCTCCCTATCCACCTATCTGAAAAGAGAAGCTTCAATATCTGTTCAAGCCTTTTAATTTTAAAGAAAAAAAAATTAAGCCCAGGTTTTTTAACTGTCATTTCCTAGCTCACAGAGCTAGTTAGAATCAAGGAGTAACCAAGTACTCAGGTGTCCTGATTCCCTGGAGGAAGGGACCACACACTGACAACCACTGCCCTACATTTAGTCAATCACAGTAGGAGCTTTGGTCCTGCTCTCTCTAAAACAGTAGTTCCATGGCCATAGGCCATCAGGAAGTTCTCCTTTTTAACCACCGCATTTTAAAATCCTAATCTTTTAAAATTTCCCCACATGTCCAGATTTCTAAATTCTCTTCAAGATTTTTTAATAAAATAATTTGTTTGAAATTTTCTATTTATGAAAAAACTCCACTCCAATCTCTAACCACCAGACTTCAGCTAACATGAGTCATCAGGTGAAACTGAGAAGCAAGACAGGAGCTTGTTTAAGTCCTGAGGCGATTGCTTCCTGAGACCGACGTGGATCAGATGGTTTAGCTGGAAGAAGAGTACCCCACACTGGGAAAAGAGAACCTTGTCTCCTCGGATGCCTCTGAAATGATATGTAAAGGGAAGGTCTCAAACTGGGAGCACTCAAATTTAATTCTCTTTATTTTATTCTCATTTATTTTGCTGACATAATATACAATGAATTGGATTATGGATTAGTCATAATCTTAGCTCATGACACAGTCATCACCATTGTATTTAAGGAGAAGTCTGCTGCTAGTTGGTTCTTGAGTTAATAATTTTTAATAATATAATAAGCTTGATGGACGCACCATGCCAAATGAAAGCAAGGCCCTTGATAATAACCTCCATGCAGCCATGCAACCCACCCCATCTCCTTGCCTGCCCCCACCCAGAATGACCCAACTCATGCAAGTCTGAACTAGATTTGAGGCACTCTTGTCATAATCAGTGAGTCTTCCGGGTTTTTGTTATATTGAACTAGCGATTATTTTTCTAAGTGTCACCACTGACCAATCTCATTATTTTAATACAGTTAGTTTAATCAAATTTCAGATTTAAACTTGGAAAAGCAGTAGGGCAGTTAGTTAAGGGCTCAAATTCTGGAGTCAGACTGACCTTGGTTTGATGTCAAAAGCCACCATTTATTACCAACACTTACTTTTACCCTGGGCAAGTTGTGTAACATCTCTAAGCTTCAATTTTCTCATAATAAAAGATAATAGCTAGTATTGCAAGAATGTGGTGATATAATCATGAAAACTATTTATCATAGTGCCTAGCATAGAGAAAATGCTCAATATATACAAGCTATTATTGTTTTTATCTACTACTCTCTGGGTAGTACTTTTTAAGTACTATATTTAAAAATGTACTGTTATAACATGTCATAAAACAAATTTTGTCATTGTGGGCTTTTAATTTCAAGGAGATGATTACTATTGCTACATATAATAGTAATGATATCCTATATTTAATAAAAGTGACATGACTTCTTAAAACAGGTTTACCTCATCTGATACATAAAAAAGTTCTATGAAGTATGTTTGAGGAGGCAACATTGTTTTAAATTTATACAATTGAGATTCATTGTAATTAAGTAACTAGTAAAAATGCATGACATTCATATGCCTAAAATAATCTGACATTCAATGAATTATGTTTGCTTAAAGCTCTCCTCTCTGCTGTGAGAATGTAGGCAATATTTTAGGGAGTCACTTCTTTATGCTACCCAATCACATTTTGTTGACTGGGACAAAGAAAACACCTCTTTTCAAACCAGGAAAATTTATTACTTGGTTTCTTAGCATGAACTACTTTGTTTGAAAAATCAAACACACACCAAAACCTTTTTCTTAATTTGTTTTTATTACTATTAACCGTTTATCGTATCCTATTTATTAGAGAAAATGTTTTTATTCCTTTGGAACCTGACACATGTCCTTTGCATCATTCCTCTTACATTAGTCAACAATAAGTCTTCCAAAGCATTTGAATGGCCTTCACATTTGGAAACAGCCTTGTAAACCTTTCTGAGACAGAAGTGACTGTTTTAAACTGGCCTTGGCTTCCTGATACCTTTGAATTTCTGGGGAAATAAAGCCTGTTGTCTGGTTAGAGTTATGAATTTCATTATTTTATTCATATTATTTTATTTTTAAGCTGAATTAACATGAGAACACTCCATTTTGTGAGCAAGTCAATCTTCTTTTAGTTTGGCTAATATGAGCAGACTTCTTTCGTAACACTACTAATGTCTAATTTTACATTTAAGCATCCAAGTGACTTATATTCAGTTTTTCACATGACCATCAGAATTATCTTTTATAATGTAAAATGTCAGTCATCTACTGAAAATGTTTTAATAGCTTTCACTGTTCCTAGATTAAAATTCAAATTGCATTCCGTGGGCTTCAAGGTTCTATATATTCTGGCTCTCTACCTTTCTCACTTCCTTCCTATCATTATCCCCTCCCTCACTGTTCTACAGCCACTCTGGTCTGTTTTCTATTCTTCCAACATTCCAAGATCTTTTTTTTTCTTTAGAGCCTGTACACTGGAAGTTCAAGATTGTGGAGTATTTTTCGCCATTCAATTCTCTGCTCAAATATTACCTGCTTCTCAGGGTTGTCTAGATCATCTAGAACACCTGCTCTAGATTTTCACCCTCCCTAATAACTCCTATTTTATTTTTTGCAAACATTTTGTTTAGCTCAATTACTTCAACGAAAGTAGTGAATTTGCATGTCTTGTTCACCATGGGTCCCCTAGCATCTCTAAGAATTCCTGGAACCTAAGAAGTGCTCAATCGATACTTAGTGAAAAAACAAATGTTGGGATGAATTGATAAAATAAACGGACAATAGACTTAAATCTAGGTCTCTCTCACTCTAAACCTACTCTCTCTCTACTTGCTCTTACATTGTCGTCATGTTCTGGAAATTGTACAATAAGTTATGGTTTGTTCCAAAGTCTTTGTTGAGTGCCCCTTCTTGTATTCCAGAAAGCTAACTCTTCTCTTCTGTGAAGTGCATAGTCACATCTTTCATGTTTAATTGCCTTTCCCTAACAGGTATATTGACAATGGAATGGTGGGGAAAATAAAATTGAAGGCATGGTAGAAGAAGAGATGTCAATGAAGGAGGCTAAGAAATCATGGGTGATTTATATTTATATAAAGTTATTATTAATATTTATGTGGTTGAAGGAAAATAGCAATGGGTTAAATAGCAAAATTAAGTAATAAAAACTTTATTATATGGAAATGAAAATAAATCAAGAGAAAGTACATAATAAATAGATAGATAGATAGATAGATAGATAGATAGATAGATAGATAGATACTTACAACCCTTGTGTAAAAAAGAAAGAAGTAAGGCAAATCAAAAAATTCTTACACATGAATGCCACTAAAAAGGCAATTTCAAAATTTCTGCATTTCAGCTAAGCAGTAGTCATATCAGAAAACAAGAAAGACTGAAAAAGATGAGTCAAGAACTCAAATTAAGAAATGAGAAAAAAGAGCATTTTCTTCACAAAGAAAGAAAAAATTAAAAGGAAAGAATCGAGGAAATGTATTTATAAATGTATTGTTTGCCATTTTATAGCTACATCCCAGGCACTGACCATAGTGAATACTCACGAAATATTTGTTGAATAAATAAAGAGTAGTTTGGGATATCATTAAAAATGGGAGGCAGAATGTTGGCCTGCACGACACTGATGGGATCCTACTACATGTTCTTATTGGACAAAAACAGGAAAGAACTGAGAGATTCTTCAGGAAAACAATGCCAACATTTCCATGCCGTAAATGAGGCTTATTAGAAAAAAGGAAAACTAGTAGATCAGGTAAACTGGACAAGCAATCTTACAGAACCAGTGGAAGAGGTGATCTTGACCGTTTCCTCTTTAAACCCTTCAGCTGGGTGAATGCTATCACAAGGAGGACGTGAAAGACTTACCCCATATTTTAATCCAGATCCAACCTAACTCTGTGGATATGAAATAAGTGAATGCAGTAAGATACACACTGGAGTGGACCACAGTCCCCTCACCCTCTGCCTCCAAACCCAGTCAAAGGACAGATTTCTGAAAAGTCCCCTGATCTATGAATGACTTAGAAAGAAATGCACCAAAAATCCCAGGGCTATCCAAATCAGAACAGATGTCTGGACTTTCCCAAGTCCACATGAGTATAAATTTTTAAAGTGAAGCCAAAAACTGACTCCTTTCTGAGGGAAAGAGGATGTTTCCATCATAATTTTGTTCTAAAACAAGAAAATCTAACATAATGATGTTCTTTAAAACTTAGACATTGATTTCTCTCTCATTTAAAAGACAACTTGAACTTCACAAAATCACCAGGGACCCAGATTCCTTCCATCTTGCAACTCTGTTATCCTCAGCATATGGCTTTCTCCTCATAGTCCAATATAGCTGCTGGAACTCGAGCCATTATATCTTCATTTTAGCTGGTAACAAGAAGAGAATCAGAAGAATGTACCACCTTCCTTCCAGAACATTTCCCTAAAATCATACACAATATTTTTGTTTGTGTTGTACAAAGCCAATAACAAACTTCAAAAGGCCAGAAAATAAATATTTAAGCAGCCATGATTGAAGCTACAGATGAGAAGTTCTGGTGGAGACAAAGAGATAGAACATAGATATTTGGTCCTAACTAGGAGCTATTGCCATGGAGAGCAAAAACCATCTTCTGGGACTTTCTGTCCACAGTGCTGAATCTTCCACTTGTCCCAGTTAGGGATCTGGAAAAGAGAGCTGAGTTTCCAGCCAGCAGCATGCTCTTTGGGATAGGTAAAGCTGCTAGGACTCATTCCGCATCCAGGTATTGTCCTCGGTGCTGCTATTACGAATATTGGCTTGACTTTATGAGAAAACATGAGGACATTGATTATTCCAAATCTTTTAAAACCTTAATTTGTCTGAGGTCATTTTATTATCACTGAACCTGGAATAGGAAACTGAAGCACACACATTTAGTCAACACAAAACAGATTCCCTCCTGCTTGTCTTTCTGTCTCTGTATTCCTCTCCTTGATGAGAAAGCAGGCTTAGGGTTTCAGAGATCATCAAATACAGGGGTCAGCAAACTATTGTCCCTGGCCAAATTTGGCCCACTGCTTGTTTTTATAAATAAAGATTTATTAGAACACAGACAAATCCATTCATTTACATATTGTCTATGGCTGCTTTAATGCTACAATGGCAAAACTGCGTAGTTGTGACAGAGATCATTTGGCCCACAAAGCCTAAAATACTTACTATGTGGCCCTTTACAGAAAAAGGTTACCGACCCCTGATCTAAAATCCTGGAGCTAGAAACATTTTAAAGATGACCCTGTGCACGGGTTTCAATCTTTGACCCTTCAGAAAATATACTACTTCCTCTTCCTCCTCTCCCCACCATGCCTTTTACCTTTAAAGATTATATCTACCAAATTGTATGTATTAATCAAGTAATGTAATATGCATAATGACTTTCAATTAGAATAGTTCTCAGCATTAGACAATTTGTGGGGCCATATTACGCGGCTACTATTGCCTTAAAATGTAACGAAACAGTTTTATTCAGACTATGTGCAATAATTGAGGAGGGAATGATTAATTTCAATTAACCTTTATTTAAAATGCAATAAAGTTTTTACATTTCCCTGACTTCCTAAAGGATCAGAGGTGTTTTGGCACACACAACCCGCCCCCCACCCCCCAGGTTGAGAATCAGAATAGATGAGGAAACCATCCTAGAAAGGTTTTTGCTCAATGACACCGAGTAAGGTTTAACAGTAAATAAGACCCATGTATTTGGACTCACCTTTCCGTTTATCTATTTATTTTTTTGCCAACCCCATGAATGAATGAGAAACCAGGAAATAACAAGTGAACCTCCTACTGCCTCACTCAGTTTACCCCAGTACACAACACAAATTCGTCAGAGAGCTGGGGCACTCATCGAAAGAGCAGGTTGGATCTGAACCTTGGAAACCAATAAATCTTCTCTTGGAAGGTAATTAAAAAAAAAAAAAAAAAACAAAGACAGGAAAACTATGTAATAGTCTCAAATGTTAATGGATATTCAATTTGTTTCAACACCTAACTTTCTAAGGCACAACAAATTGACTGCCCCCTTAATCATTACCAGAGAGTAAAACAATTAAGGAGTTTTCTGCGTTCTCTGAAGGAATTCAGGCAATTCTCTGAGGTTGCTTTTTCTCCTTGTCAACATCATACTTTATTTCTGACGTTGCCCATTTGGCAAGAAGAGCATTCTTGTCACTGTGATGTCCTTTTCCCCATAGCGTGAAAGTTTGCGGAATAGTTTCAGCTTCCACGAGTGGTTCCAGAACTGTATGCTCCACATGCACTTTGGAAGTGTTTTGCCTTGAAACAGGATTAAGCCCTGTGCAAGCTGGACTAGGGAAAGGCCACACAGATTCCTTGGCAAAGCAATCTTAGAATCAAACTGTGTTATTTCTCATTTTAAAAGTATTATTGAGTCGATGTTGTTGTTTTGTTGTTCATTTGTTTCATTCAGATTTGACTGAAAGTGTCAGCAAGGTGACAACTAGCATCATTGAAGTATCTTTTATCCATCCATGTGTTGAAGTTAGCCTTGTTTTAATTTACTAGAGATACAAATAGAAAATAAAAACCAAGAAAGAGATTTTCCCCCATTCAAATCATCTGAAAATCATCATAGTAAACAACTCTAAAAAAAAAAAAAAAAGAAAAAGGAAAAAGAAACTCTAGCAAACTCCTAATTCAAACTCTTAGAGAAGAAGACAACAAGCTAGTGTAGTCAGGGACTTGGCCGAGTCATGGTAGGAAGAGCTCTGGGGAGGAAGCAAGGAAACCTGGGTACTCGTAGTCTAGGACTATGGATAGGTGAGCACTGCTTTCTTCACCCATAAAATGACAAAGAGAAGGATACCCTGGGGAACATTTCCATTTAGCAACTCCATGACTGAATGACATTGATGGGACTCTAGACCATTCTTGGACCTGAAGTCTCCTGGTCCCCAGTGCAGTGATATTTCTGCTACATCAGTCTTCTACCTTCTCAAATTTGATCAAGGTAATCAACTTAATAGACAACTGTCTCCATAATCCATCCACATATCTACTTTGATAATTCCATAGTATAATTCTTTAATTCTTATAAATTTTAATAATTTATATACCTAGGACCTCAAATTGTTTGATTCATGTGTTAAACATTAAACTATTTTTTTTCAAGTACTCATGCCCTGCACTGTAAAAGATGCTATGTAAAAATTCTTAAAGATGACAAAGTCTCTGCCTTCAAGGAATTTGTAATCTGTGTATGAGTGAGTAGATATTATTGTCTCCCTCTGACAGATGAGAGGTTCAATGATTCGCCACGGTCACACAGGAGAATGAGGCAAACTTTAAGCTAGAACTTATTGCTCCTGGCTGCCATTCACGTGTTCTCCTCACCGAATTCAATGAGGCTTGCCTGATAACATTCTTTAGTAGCTCCCCTCTTCCCACTATCACATATAATGCAAAATAAAAGCAATATTTAGCTCTAACACAAAACTTGCACATATTCTGAAATTAAAACTGCTTCAAAACAGTACACCAATTCTGAGCTCAGGCTATAACAGAACTAGAACAAAAAATAGTGATGTGAAAAAAAAAAAAAAGAATCACATGATTATAACTAAATTTTGTAACTCATATATGTATGTGCTCTTAAGATTAAAAGAGAAGAGCTTTTTCAGTCCATTCCTGCCATCTCATATCGATTTATCCTAAACCATTCCAAGGAAAAAAATAATTTAAACTCTGACTGACCCTAGTTAAGAACTGGGAAATTCTTCCTATTTGAAACTTTTTGTTTACCTCTTTTATTTTTGATAGTTTTCTAAGTCATTTTTTGAAGCCAGTGCTTCAGGAGATTCTAATTGTCTGAATCTCAAGAGCTTCTGCAAACGCTTTATATCTGTTATCTGAAGCAAACCTTTTTAAGTAAAAGATCATTTATTTTGGGGAGAAGAGGAAATATAACTTTAAACCTATGAGTTATCTCAACATTTAAAAATATTGAAATAATTATCTGAACACTTTATATACTGTCAAATTTCTAGATAATGAAAACCTCCACAGTTGTCTGAGTTATTGGTTTTCTTTCATATAACTTTTGCATAAATTACAGGTCTGCCTAAGATTAAAATAGTCGAAGTTTTAAACAGGGAATATTTACTAAAATAAATTATACCAGCAATGTGGGTTCTTTTATGAACTTAAACATGAACAGTTCAAAGGCAAAATATGCGAAGTACACTTGTCATCATCATTAAATGGCATCAACAGGTTTTTCTAATTATTTATAACTGCTTATGAAATTTAAAAACAAAAAAAATAACATTGAACTATTTTGTGTGAGACGTATTTTACAATACCCTTAAACTAGCTTAAAAAAAAAGCACAGAATAATAATTACATGAAAAAAATCCAATTATATCGATGTATTTCCTTCATCTTAGCTTGTTTCACATACTTTCAAAAACAGCATATTTTTATTGTTTTTTAAATGACACTATATTTGTAAATTCTATTCAAACTGCAAGTATTCCTGGTTTTAGAGAATTGAGGAAATAATAATTCAAAGACAACAGTTTTCCATTTGTTCAAAGCTACCCTTTAGCCATTATCCTACAATCATTTTATATGCTATTTAAAGAAAATGCAAGACTAAAAAGCATTGGTATGACTGTGAGACATTTTTGCCTATAATTTGTCAATGTCCCATGGAAACATTGCTTTCTATAGACTTTCTATTTCAACGAAAGCCACCTTTTTGGGATGCTTTTAGATTTTTGTGCTTTGATGTTTATGTAAGTAGGTATTTTTCCATTTATCTCTATAGCCCTGATGAAATGAAAAATAAAATATTGTCCCGATTTATCCCTACAGCTTTGAAGCATCATTCATATTAAAATCCTATTCAGTTACTCAAAATGACAATAAACTCCCCCTGATATTTCCTGTTTTCCTTCCCTTCCCATATTTTGATTTCTTTGAAAGGAAGCCCATATTACAACTTTAATTCAGTGAATCCAAAATGCTGCATTATCAAAATGTCCCACTTAGAATAGACATGCCCCAAACCTTTGCATTTCCAGAAGCGCTGAGGCTTTGAGGTAAGTAATCATTGTGGCATGCACTCAGATAAAAGGAGGAGTAGCCATCCAATAGCATTAAACTTGGTTCTCAGAAAATGTCTGAGAATGGGAGGCATTCTACAAACTAGAATAAACAAACTCTATGTATACACATTTCCCCTAGTTTGTTTTTTTCTACAGTTCTAGATTTTATTTTCTTTTTCTTTTTTTAACTAGTTTTAGGTGAATAAAACAACATAATGATTAGATACTTATACTTCTCACAAAGTGATAACCCCCGTCCCAGCCTACCCATATCGTACATCGCTGTTACTATACTAATGATTATATTTCCCGTGCTGTACCTTGCATCCCGTGATATTATATATGTATGCATATCTATATATCTGTATCTATCTATATATCTGATATTATATATATGTATATCTATATATCTGTATCTATATCTATGCATATAATTACAGTTAACATTCAATATTATTCTACATCAGCTTCAGGGGTACAGCGCAGTGGTCAGGGTATACACAATCTAGAAGTGATCCCCCCATAAGTCCAGTACCCATCTGGCACCCTACATAATCTGTACAACATTGTTGATTATATTCCCCATACTGCATTTCACATCCCCATGACTATTTTGCGGCTACCGATTAGTACTTTCTAATCCCATCACCTTTTCTCCCATCCCCCAAAACCCCTCCCATATAGCAAACAACAGCTTTTTCTCTGCATCTCTGAGTCTATTTCTGCTGTGTTTTCTTGTTTATTCTGTTCTTTAGATTCCATATACAGGTGAGATCGTATGGTATTTGTCTTTCTCCATCTGACTCATTTCACTTAGCACAATATTCTCTAGGTCCATCTATGTCATTGCAAATGGTAAGATTTCATTCTTCTTTATGGCTGAGTAATACTCCATTGCACATGTGTTTCACAGTTTCTTTATCCAATCGTCTATTGGTGGGCATTTCAGTTGTTTCCATATCTTGGCTATTGTGAATAGCACTGTGATAAACATAGGGGTGCATATATTTTTTCAAATTAGTGTTTTGGATTTCTTTGGATAGATACCCAGGAGTGGAATTGCTGGGTCATAAGGTAGTTCCATATTAAATTTTTTGAGGTACCTTCACATTGTTTTCCATAGTGGCTGCACCAATCTGCATTCCTACCAACAGGACACCAAGGGTTCCTTTTTTCTCCATATCCTCGCCAACACTTGTTGTTTGTCAATTTCTTGATGATAGCCATTCTGACCGGGTGAGGTGGTATCTCACTGTGGTTTTTACTTGCATTTCTCTGATGGTTAGTGAGGTTGAGCATTTCTTCATATGTCTGTTGGCCATTTGTATTTCCTCTTTAGAGAAATGTCTCTTCATGTCCTCAGCCCATTTTTAATTGGGTTTTTTGTCATTTTTTTGGTGTTGAGTCGTATGAGTTTTAAATAAATGTTGAATATTAACCCCTTACCAGATCTATCATTGGAAAATATGTTCTCCTATTCAATAGGATGCCTTTTTTGTTTTTTTTGTTGGTTTCCTTTGCTGTGAAATAACTTTTTAGTTTGATGTCATCCCACATGTTTATTTTTTTCTTTTGCTTCCCTTTTCCGAGGGGATACATCAGTAAAAATATTACTAAGGGTAATGTCTTTAAATTTACTTCCTACGTTTTCTTCTGGGAGCTTTATGTTTTCAGGTTCTACATTTAAGTCTTTAATCATTTTGAATCTATTTTTGCATATGGCTTAACAAGGTGGTCCAGCTTCATTTTTTTACATGTGTCTGTCCAGTTTTCCATGCACCACTTATTAAACAGACTCTCTTTACCCCAATGTAAATTCTTGCTTCCATTGTCATAGATGTGTAGGGCTTTGCAGAGAAATTTACATGTGGTGTGGTCTGAACAACTGAAAACACTAGAGATGAAAATTGAAGAACCCAGACTTATCACCAGAGAATAATTTTAAAAGCCTTTTGAAAAGGCGAGAATGGAAAGAACTCATATTTGCAAATAAGAACATCTGAATTATACCCCACCCTGCCACTCAGCCATTCATGGGTAAGGTGGGTGTGATCTTGTCAGGATCCTATAGGACACTGCATCCATCAATTAGGGAGCACTTGTTTCCTTCCTTTCTGGCCTGCCCCAGACAGCATTCTTGTTCATATGCAACCTGCCTTAGAACTTTAAAAAGGACAAAAAAAATCATCTAGCTCCCAAAGGTGATTATAAAGAACATGACCGAGAAATAAAATAGGCCTGGAATTTAAAATAATGTGAAATTTAACAGATATCAAATACAAAATAAACCCATCTGAATAGGGGCCCAGAGACCTCCCTTTGTTCCTCTAGGGGGTTTCTCCTAACCCCCATTCAAAACATTTCCCACACATATAATTACTAAAAAGAAGTCTGCAGCTTCCAAAAATGACAAATGCTCAGTGTAAGGAGGTTGATAACTGAGTCAGATGAGCCCCTTCCTGGAGGAGCCCACTGTTCGCTTTGTCATAGTACATACAGCTCAATACCCCGCCTTCTGGAGCAGAGGGTGATGATATCAGGGACATCCTGACCATGCGACTGGCTGAAGTCGCTGGTTGGGAGACAGACACCTTATTCCCCTTGTGCGTCCTCCAGTTACTTCCCTGTCACATCCTGCTTCTGTTCCACTAGCACCAGATAGAACTGATATGTGGTGATTTTTAGGTGGAGGCTCTTGTCCTCAAAGATGAGACAGAACCAGCCAGACTCCTTACACTTTCAGGTCTTGCCATGGGACATCTTTTTCTCCAGGAAGCGGCAATGGAGGAGCAGCTCTTCCTCAGATGAACATGAGTCCATGTGATTTTTTAAGTTGATCCATAGAGGACAGAGCCATGCTTGAGAAAGGGGATCTTCAATGCCTTTCACTTGTTAATGTGGTACCTGTGAGCTACACTCAGCTGGGAGTAACTAGGGGCAAGTACAATTTGTCAATCTGTTCTCTGTTCTGGAGCAACCAACACAGCTCTTGCAGGGCGAAGCCAGAAATGCTGTGCAGGTAACCAAAGGAGCTCATGGCAGAGACCACTTCCTTGTTGTGGAGTATACAGAGTGCTAAAGTGGAAGCCAGAGATGCCAAAATCCTTACTGGTGCCTCAGATCACAGGGGTACTGTTGAGGTCAGGCAACAGGACACTGTGAAATGTGATGGGCTCATCACACGCAGCACGTAAGTCTCATCTATAATCACATAGAGTTGTACCTTTGGCAAATCCCAGGTGTTCCTTCAGTGAGTCTCAGGAATAGATGTCACCAAGAGGATTTTGAGAGTTAATCAGCAGGAGGTCACTGACCTTTCCCCCCTTAAGCCTAGCCTCAACAGGGCTTGCTCCAACTTGTCCCCAGTGAGCTAGAAAGGATGGTCGTTCAGATCAGTGATCTCACTGCCCAGGTAAACAAGAATCAGCTCAACTTTCACAAACACATGGGAAATAAAGCCAAATCCACTCCAGAAGGGGGCAGGGGGCAAAAAGGCCTCACCGGGGTCACCCAGAACCATGATCAGCACAGGGAAGACAGAGCAGCAGCCAAGTTTTCTGGATCAAAATGGACAGGTGCCTTGCAAGACTAGGCCAGGACCAAGTCACATGTTCCCACAGGAACGGTTTCCCTCTGTAATTGGAATAATGCAGCAGGACCTCCTCAGGGCAGTTCATGTCACCCCAGACTCAACCTGTCAGTCATCAGATCAGTGCAGAGCTTTTTCTCACTGGTTCCAAGGTTAATGGAGCCCCGTGTCCTTCTCCTCATGGTACTTGTCTCCTTGGTAGGTCTCATATTGCTGCACATTGGAGTGGTGTAAGGCAGAGATGTCACTCCCATGGTTGGACAGGTTATGGCTGACAAAATCACTTAGTTGGTGAATTAGCTGGTCAGGCTACCTGGATGACTGAGCCCACTAACCCCTCTGATATCAACCTTCGAGTCCTGGGAAGGGCAAGGCAGGTGGAGCCCCGAGCCACCCATGGCCCCAAACTGAAGGAGGTTGACCATCTGACATATTAAGCAGCTCAGAAGGATCTCCTGCTTCAGTGTGGCCTAACTGTACCTCTGCTCTTCCAACACCAGGCCCTACTGCAGGCGTCTGGTCATTGGCTGGAGGATGTGCTCCTCTATGATCTGCTGCAAGTGCAGCCTCATCTCCATCAGCTGGGAGTGAATGTTCTGGTTTCCAAGGCCCTGGCCTCCATCTGGCCACAGGGCATGGGGAGGGTGTCTGATCTGTGACTCGTACTCTGGATATTTGTATTGACCTCAGCAGGCTGGTTGGAACTTTTGGTTCTGTTCCTACTCATCTCCCCCTGATATAAAATCCTTATGCCAGATGAAATCACTCTTGGCTGTCAGGGCTCAGAGACCTTTCCACCACCCTCCTTCTCTCACTAAGCTTACTTACACATCTTTTTTATTCTAACCACCCTAGTGAATGTGAAGTGGTATCTGATTGCATTGTTGATTGGCATTTCCCTCCTTAAAGATATTGAGCATCTTTTCATGTGCTCATTGGCCATTTGTACATCTTCTTAGGATGAATGTCTATTCAAATTCTTTTCCAACTTCTTAATTGGGCTGTTTGTCCTTATATTATTAAGTTGTTGGTATTCTTTATATATTCTAGATATAAGACTCTTGTCAAGCATATGATTTGCAAATATCTTCTGTTTTGTGGGTTGTCTTTACATTTTCTTGATATCATTTTTTATCTTGGTATGAGATAGAGGTCCAATTTCACTCTTTTGCATGTAGATATTCCATTGTCCCAGTACCATTTATCTTCAAAATATTCTTTATCCCATTGAATTGCCTTAGCACATTTATTGAAAATAAATTTGCCAGTAATGTAAGTTTATTTCTGGACTCTCAATTCTATTCCATTGATCTGTATGTCTATTCTTATGCTAGTACCACACTGTCTTGATTACAGTAGTTTTGTAATAAGTTTTAAAACCAGAAAGTATGAGTCATTCAACTTTGTTATTTTTCAAGATTGTTTTGGCCATTCTCAGTCCATATCCATTACTTTAAGCTGTTGAGAACACATCCTTCCAGCATGATTCCAGACTGAAATGTATTTTTTAGTCCTTCCTCTAATGTTTGGAAACATGTTGCGTACCTACCCAAATTATCACAGACAGTTATCAACAGTGAGCACGAAGAGCAGCTGGAAATCAAGGACAGGATGGAAAATGGGCTGTAAAGAGAAAATGACTGATTTAGGTCACCAGCAAATTTTTGAATAAGATATTGTGGGAACAAAGTGAATTTCACAGAGAAAAATTAGATCGTAAATCTTAGAATAAATTCCTAAAACAGTTCCCTTGTGTTTTTCTTTTCCTCATGTGGACTGAATAGAGTGTGTTGACTAAGTCAGTTCATTTTCTCAGGCTTCTTCAAAATGAAATAAAACTATGTTGTTTCTCATGTTCTTATTGCAGATCCTGCCTTTTGGCCTTTTGTAGCTAGTGTTCATGAGATTTTTCTTACTCATTGGAGATTAAGCACTTCATGCTTTCATTATACTCCATGGAAAAAAAAATCATTTGGAAATGCACAATAAAGGTGTCCATTTATGAGAGTTTTGAGTTCATATGTCCAAGTGTCAGTTCTTCAAGTCGTCACATCATTCCCTGTCCGGTGGTGAGAGAAAGTTATTGTTTTTAACTTCAGAAACTGAAGTTCTGAGAGGTCAATTGATATACTTAGATAATTTAGGCAGTATTAAAGTGCAGTTCATCAGCCTCCTTGGAATACTGTTAGGCGTTGAATGATGTCTTCCAAAAGAAATGTTGAAGTCCTAACTCCTGGTTCCTGTGCATGAGACCTTATTTAGAAATAGGGTCTTTGTAGATGTAGTCAAGTTAAGTTGGGATCATTAGAGTAGACACTAATCAAATATGACTGGTGTCGTTATGGACAACAGAGGTAAAGACTGGAGTGGAGCAGCGGCAAGCCAAAGAATGCCAAGGGTCGACGTCAATCATCAGAAACTAGGAAGAGGCAGGAAAGATTCTCCCTTTAGGTAGCAGAGAGAGCAAGGCCTGCCGACACCTTGATTTTGGACTTCTCACCTCTGGGACTGTGAGACGATGCATTTCTGTTGTTTGATACCATCTAGTTTGTGGTACTTTGTTACGACATACCTAAGATATTAGTGCAGACTCTAAGCATTCCTTAACACAACACTTTTTAACAGGAAATGAGCCTTCCCAGAGCACCAAACGGTGCTTCACAAAGAACATCCCTTGCTATTCACATCAACTCCACTGTACTTGGACAAATTCAATCTTAGACAGTGACCAGAGTATAAAATATTCTTCCCCTGCTTGAATACTGTCAATGAGGAAAACCTTTCTACATCATGATTCGGAGAACTGCCCCTTTTGCACAACTCTGGCTGTCCTAAGTTTCTTCCTTATAAACTAATTTGCCTCCCCCTCACAGCCATCTGTTAATATTAGTTCTGTTTTTATGGGCTTTCAGGGTGAGTCTAATTCTTCTTACATCTGACAGGCCTTTAAACACTTCAGATCAGATGGATGACCCCCATATCCGCTTTTCTTCTAAGAATTTGAACTTCTACTCCTAGATCATGCTCCCCAAACCACTCACCATCTCTACTGAACAGACATCATTGAATGGGTGTCCCTCTAAGTGTAGCATCCAGAACTGAATGCCAAATTCCCAGAGTCAGCTCCTTAGAACAGACAAAAGCAGAGCCAGCTCTTCTGCTGGCATAGACACTTCTCCTAAAACAGAAATATATTGCTATTATAGCCCAAAATGCCTTTCAATGAGGTAAATCTTGACAAACGGAAGAACCCTTTTTTCTGATTAGCATCTTGATAGATTTGGGATGGGACAAATTTTGGAGTCCATCAATTTTTTTTCCCACGAGAAGACAGAGAGTTCTCAAATAGTATAGGGGTGTGGGATGGCAGTACAAATATATAAGTATCCCCTTCACGGAATAAGAGCCCTAACTATTTCAGCAAGTTAGATGGACCCAATGAAACAATACCAGGGACAGCCAGATGGCTCAGTTGGTTAGAGCGCGAGCTCTCAACAACTAGGTTGCCAGTCCAATTCCCGCATGGGATGGTGGGCTGCGCCCCCTGCAGCTGAAGGTTGAAAACGGCAACCGGACTTGGAGCTGAGCTGCGCCCTCCACAACTAGATTAAAGGACAATGACTTGGAGCTAATGGGCCCTGGAGAAACACACTGTTCCCCAATAAAATTTATTTTAAAAAAGGAAAGAAAGAAACAAACAAACAAACAATATCAAATTGAATTTGGGTAAACAAGAAATCTAGCACTTGGGATTTTAAAATATATACTTACTATGGACTGTATTATGCCCCCCCCCACCCCCAAATTCGTATGTCAAAGCGCTACCTTCCAGTATGATTGTATTTAGAGACAGGGCTTTTAGCAGGTAATTAACATTAAATGAGGTTATAAGGATGGGAACTTAATAGGATAGGATTGGTGGCTTTATAAAAAAGAGAAAATGAATGCCCCCTCTCTTTATCTCTGTGTGTGTGTGTGTGTGTCCCTGTTCCCATGTGTACATACTGAGAAAAGGCCATGTGATGATATAGCAAGAAGATGGCCATCTGCAAAGCAGTCAGGGACTTCTCACCAGGCATGAAATCAGCCAGCACTTTGATCTTGGGCTTTTTGGTTCCCAGAACTATGAGAAATAAATTCTATTGTTGAAGCTCCCACCCAGACTATGGTGTTTTGTTTTGTTTTGTTTTTTCTATGGCAGCCTGATGTGACTAAGACAATATTGACACAGAATGAAGAGATAAGAGAAATGGCAAAGTGTGACGAAGACTCAAGAGTTTCTCATTAAAAACTGTATATGAATTGCAAATGTGTTGAAGCTATTCCAAAAGTACGGTAGCCAAAGGCTGTCCTAACACAAGTATAACCTAAATGTCAGCTGAGACCTCTCCCTTCTCAGCTGTAGGCTGAGTTTACACTGAAATGCCCATTTCTAAGCTGCTTACATCGGAATGCTTCACTCAATTTTTGTGCATTTCTGTAGCACATGAGCTCATGCTCTCAAGACTCCCTCGGCCTCCCAGCTCTTTCCTGCATTCACACTAAAGTCTCTGCTTTGCCTTAAGACAATGAAACATCTCCAGTCTTTCCGTGCCATGTGTCGAAGATCAAAGCTGGGGTAGTTTCCTAGGGGAGCCACCAGTGCAGGCGTACAGGGTCCTGTACTCAGAAGGGCCTGAGTTTAATGCCCTGTTGTAACTGTCTTGAAATTCTTAATCAATCTATTTTTGAATTTGTCCTTAAGTGAAGTCTGATGGGACTTGGAGCCTTCGCTGTCTAAAGAGCTCATCAGAAGCTCCCAGGAGAATTGAGCTCCTATGGCTACAGTAATGACCAATTTGATAAATTACTCCCATTCCTTTCTCTCCTTCCAAGTGACAGTTCCTCAGTCCCCATTCCTGTTACCTAGGGTTACTTCCTAAATAAATTACCTGCATACAAACCCCTGTTTCAAGCTTTGTTTTCTAGGGAAGGGGAAACCAAGGCTAAGGCCTTGGTTTCTGCTTTGCCTTAAGACCAGGAACCATCTCCAGTCTTTCAGTGCCACGTGTCGAAGATCAAAGCTAGTGTCCCTAGAATACAGACCCTCAGTAATAATAAGGTGAGGTCACCTGTGTGACTTTCCTGAGCTCTTGTCCTCCTACCCTTTCAAACAGTTAATATGAATCATATATTCAACAATATTACACAATATATTCTATTTATGCCATGATAAAATATGCATATGGATAACTGATGATCTTATCAGCTTGTCAAATGGATGTTTACGCCTGACTAACTAGATATCATAACCTTGATATTTATGACCATATTTAAGAAAAAGGGAAAGAAAAATTATATTTTTAAGGAAAAATAAATTTTAAGAAATCTGTAAATAACACACACACAGAATAAATAGACTGAAAGAAATATGCTCTTAGTGAAAGAAGTTTGTTAGAAGGAGAGAGTCCATAAGTTAAATAAGACATTTATTCAATTATAGAATTAATAGAAGATAGATAACTTGTGGCAATGGAATTGTCTGAGGCTCAAATAGAATCCTTTTAAACTTCAACTAGTACAAAGGTTACTTCCCCTATTTATACCACCACAGCAAGTCCAGAATAAATAAACTAATTTGCTTTTTCCTGGACTATTTTGGTTAAAACAGACATACCGAGCTTTATAATAGTGCAGGATAAGTGTAAAACTACAAAACAGAAATGATTTCAGATTTGTGCAAGCTTTCCTGGACCTGAAAACTTTGCTTGGGTTGTTTTTATCAGATTAGGTCTGAGTTCATCTAATGGATAGGGAACTTTCAGAAATAATAGTGCAATGAAAATGATTTTTAAAAGTAGGTTTTCCATGAATCCAGAAGAACATTTGACATTTGTTTAAGTTATTCATGTTTTAATAACAAATCGCCACAAAACAGTGGCTTCTAACACTAGCAATAGTTTACTGAACTTTCATAGCTTCAATTTTGAAAGGGATCTGAGATAAACTCACCTCTGTTCCACGTAGCATCAGCTCACCTGGGGACTTCAGGATCCCCTCCAAGATGATTCGCTCACATGGCTGGCAAGCTGGTTCTGGCCATTGGCTGATAGTTGAGTCGTGAGTGTCTGATGCCTGGAGCTTTGCATTCTACCATGTGGACCTCTGCAAGGCTGCTTGGTCTTCCTAGCAGTATGGTGACTGGAATGAGTGAGAGTCCCAAGAGAACAAGGTCCAAAAATCACCTTTTATGATTTAGCATAAGAAGTTACAAAGTGTCACTAACTCCAACAACCAGATTCAGGTGGCGAGAACATAGAGCCCCTTCCTTGATGGGAGCAGTTGTAAGATGAACATGTGGAATAGAACATATTGTTGCCATCATCACTGTCACAAGAGTGAATGAGGGAAATAGACAAAAAGACTTTCTGTAGAGCTAGTTTCATATGAAAATCCTTTTGACAACAATGTTTGGCACATTATTCTTCTATAAGTAGTAGACCTGAATGTAGCAACAAAATAAAACAAACAACAGTCTCTGAATTCATGGGCCCTGCAAAAATCAGAAAAAATTAACTTGAGCAGTAGGTGAAAGTAGCATTACCATTTACTAGTATGAACCTGGCCAAGCGTCTGAACATCTATAAACCCTAACTTCCTTATCTCTAAATTGAAATTAATTACATTATGACAGTTGGGAGAATAGAATAAAATATTTCATGTAAAACACAAAACTAGCAAATGAATTCAAATAATATTATTTACTTTCTTCCTTGAGCATTGCATTTCATGAGCTATTCCCACCAATCATTGAGATCCACAATGTGATACATTAAATAACAAATATGAAAGGAGATCTTTTCTAGAATTATATTTCACGAAGAAAATTCTAGATACTTGCCTGTGGAGTGGTATATTATAAATTGCCTTTTTTACCTATTAACCAAATATTTCATTTTAAAAAAAACTAATTTAACAAGTCAAATGCTATGTGGATATATATTAATCATGGCTTAAATATTCAGAGGCAAAATGTTACCTATCCATGAAAAACAGAATTAAGAAAGCCTTGGGGAACGGTGAAATTAAAAACAAAAATAGAAAGCACCCTGAACTGCTTCCAGCAAAAGCAGAGATTGGGTTGCATTAAAGGAAATAACTAAATGATTAGCACGGAGCATACTTAATGTACAAATATCATATTAGAACACACTAAATTAGTGTGATCAGGATCAAAATACATTTATCAAATACTACAAGCAGTAAAAATATTCAAAATAGGTGTGTATATTTTTACTACTTAATCACAATTAATCAACTAAGGGCAAATAATGTTAAATGCAGAAAAGTTAAAAAAGGAGCAAGAGGAATGATTAAAGTTTTAAAAACTGGTAACTCGGAGGGAATAAGTGACATGAAATTTATGCAATCTGGTTAAAAGGGAAAGACAGCCAAGCCCTTATTAGTAATTGCTTACAAATATGTAAAGACTATCTAAAAGAATTCCTACCTTTCCTTTACTTTACCCAAAATGTTAATAAAGGGGATTAATCAATGACAAAGTTTTAAGTGCAATGGTTTTTAAGCATCTGAGACAAGCTACTGGATTAGTTTACAATCAGTCTTTCTAGGAAGGTAGAACCATTTCACTTCTTAGCTTTGATATTTTTCTAGCTACAAACATGAACTTGACTGATGACGATGACCAATACACTATATTCTAGAAACTAGAATCCTATGGGGAAAAAATACTCTTTGAAAAAAATTACACATACCCTGATCATTTATGTAACAAAATAGATAAATGCCATTCTCTTGGCAGTCCCTATAAGAATTCCTTTTATGAAAGGACACATCTTTGTTAAAAAAAAGTCACTGGTAATTTGGGCTGTGGAGGAGAAAAGGGAATGGTGATGGACATTGGAACACAGGTAGTGGCAAGGGCCAGGAGGGATTTGTTTGCTGCTTTTGAGAGGAAAAAGATGGGTGGGATGGGGCGTGTCAGCCTTGACCCCAACAAGAAACTCAACTGTGAAACTGCCTGTACACCACATCATCAATTCATCTTCTAAAACTTGGCGATGGAGTGTTAGTCAGACTTAGAAAAAAAGGAAATCCCATCCTTTGTGACAACATGGGTCAACCTGAAAGGCATTATGCTAAGTGAAATAAGCCCGACAGCGAAAGACAAATACATGGTATCAATTACATACGGAATCTTTAAAAAAATAAAGTTGAAGTCATAGAAAAGGAGAGTAGAAAAATGTTTGCCAGGGGCTGGGAAGTGGGGGAAGTAGGAAGAAGTTGGTAAAAGGGTACAAACTTTCAGTTATAAGAAGAAGAAGTTCTGAGTATCTAATGTATAACATGGTGGCGCTAGTTAATAACACTGTTAGTGTATAATTGAAATTTGCTAAGAGAATATAACTTAAATGTTCTCACACAAAAAAAGTGTAAATATGTGAAGTGATGGATGTGTTAATTCACTCAATGGGGGAATTTTTTTCACAATGTATACATATATACCCATCACATCGTACTTTAAATATCTTACAATTTTGTCAATTATATCCCAATAAAGCTGGAAGAAAAAAGACAATTTTACAAAATGTTTGCTTGGATTGGAACAGCAGATTTCTTATGAAAACAGTTGAAGAAAGCTGAGGTTTTCATCTAAGGTACTATTTTATTTCAGCATTTGGAGTAGCAAAGTGACTGTGGGCTCTGCCAATGTGGACACAATATGTTGTCTTCCAAAGCCTTTATGTTTCACTCCCACTTAGTCTGTTCCCATCTTTAAGGAATCGATTCCAGAAATCGATTTATTGAGTCTGTTTGGATTTGTAATGCATTTTCCCAGAGACATGTGATGGGTGTGTTCCTGGGCCTACCCACAAACTCTATTTATTTATAGAATGTTAGAGCTAGGGAGGCTTAAATCTAATTCAACCATTTTAAAACCATGATGGTGCTGAAATTGTAATAATAATCATCACCAATGAGCTTTTGAAGACCTTCTTGAGTCTGTCACGTTTCCTCTGTCTCCTGACCAGGCCAGTTTATGTGGGGTTGTAGAAGACAACATCCAGGAAGCTGTACCCGTAACAGGGCTGATCCTGGGGAAATCATTGGCAGAAATACTGAGCACTCTCTGAGTTTAGAGATCCATCCGGGAAGGAGAACCAGCAGTGAAGCAACAGTGAAATCGTTCTCAAGGTAGAAGTGTCTCACTAGGAAGCAGGAGCTCTCAGTCTGGAATGTCTGTACAGAAACTAAACTTTATTTTATCAATAGTTTCCTTTGACTGACTTGACTTTAATAGTAGCTCTCTGGAGCAAGTGGTGAGAGGAAGTGTTGCCTCGACTGGCACCAAGACACTATCCCCACCCAGGGAACTTGGAGTGGCAGGGATGTCGCAGCAGAGAGCTTGGACAATCCCACTTTTGTTTCCCAAATGCCAAGGCTCAGGATTATTTACCCTCTATAGACTCCATAGAACAGCAAAGAGAAGTCAGGCTTCACCCCAAAACAGCAGAACCCCCACATAAGGCTTGCAAATAGCTTCTTACTAGCCAGAAAGATCCAGGATAAGGTTGCCCCACCATTTTTTCTAAGCCATGTCCTTTTTAGTTAATCATCTAAAAAAAATCTCTTCTCCTTCACTCCCATTTATGATGACATGAGCCATCATAAAAAAAAAAAATTACTGTCCTGGGACCAACTATGTAGAAAAAACAAATACCCATGGTTTTCTATTTGGCCGTCTATGAAATATTATGATATGATCACATAATTAAAGAATTCTTATTACTGAAAAAAGTGCCCTAGCTGATTAACACAAACTCTGGAGTAAGACTCAAATCTTTGTTCCACTAATTTACTAGCTTGTAAACTTGGAAAAGTTTCGAGGTCATTCCAAGCCTTAATTTCCACTACTGGTGAAAGGGTGATAATAATAGCATCAAACTCTTAGGGCAGTTTTAAGAATTATAAGGGTATTGTATAGAAATGGTCTAGCACAGTGACTGGCATCAGAAATCTTCAGTGAGTAGTGGCTTTTACTATTGTTATTACTATTGTGTCTGTAATTAGTTTTATTTGAAATCTGACCTAATTCTTTAGATCATTTGGCTTCCTATCTGATTTGCCATAATCATGTAAATTTTAGTCATATTTACGTAAAGCAAGCTCTCAATTTACTAAAAGTACAATTTATTTTTAGATAAATTGGCTCCTCTCTGCATGTGATTTCAGTAGTGTTTACTCATGTCTCCAATTTGTTCCAATAATTCTCAACTCTAATTTTTCTAAAGAACAAACACCCCCCTTCTCCTTTCCCTGTTGTCCAATATCGCTGTGATATTGTTGTGAATGAACACAGGTTATGTCATGATCAACATCAAACACATAAACGTTTAACATCATTGCCTGGAACTTTTCACTACCCAGCAAATTCATAGAGGGCAAGGACGATACTTTATTAAATTTTTTCCTTTCCTTTTCATTCCTCCATCCGCAAAATACAAGTAAACTTTCCACCTCATAGGCAACCATTGACTGCATTAAACAAAGTAATTTAGAATCTTTTCCCATTAACTACCTATCATCAATATGATTGTCCTCTTATGATCTACTGCCCTTCCCCTCCAATTAATTGATAAAGACGTCAAGTATATTGAATTTGAAGTGAAGATGTATTACTTCTGTCACTTCAAATTTGTCACCACATTACAGAGTTATTTTCCCTTCAAATCAAATATCACAGAACATAAGTTATTTTCCCTTCTATCAAATATCACACACACAAGCCTGGAATTTAATTTTCTTAGACTGTTTGCTGACACTGGACTGTGAATATCATCTAAATAGACATTTTGTACTGTCTGCTGGAGCATAGCAAGCCTAAAATTTAAAAGACTGAGCAATTTCAATACACACACTACTGTCTTAAATGATTGGTATTATTTTTTTTTCTAGTATGGCTTAAAAAAATGGCTGAAATATTTGAAAAGGCACATCAAGTGGTAACCACTGTGTTTCTTGATTTTATTAAGTAAAATGAAAATAAAATCTGGTTGGGAGATTTTAACAAAATTTACATGAGGTAGGGATTTTATATGCTTTATAGACTCCCGATTTTTCTGCAATTTTTATGAGTTTTCCTATTTTTCATTATCAAATACACATTTATAATAATCACAGAGCAGTACAACTAATGGCTTCCATTTAAAGAACATTGGAACAGTGCTAATCAGTTAAGAACGAAAATGAGGAACATATTTCTGATCCTAAAGTTTATACACTTCTTTATGGGTTTTGTTCCCTTGAGGGAATTTTGTGTTGGCCAATTAAGATAGATACATTGTTACAACTTTTTCTGTTTATATTTGCTATGTCAAACACACCACTTTTAACACTTCTTTTTTAAAAATCTGATAGAAAGACCACCTTATGGAATCTGTAGTATTCAAATCTTTGTACATTATCATTGGTTTACATATTTGCTTGTTTTCTGCCCTTGTCATATTTCCTGGCCTCCATTGACTTTGGGCTTGGTCATTTGACAGGCTTTGGGATCTGATTAGATGTGACATTTGTCACTGTTGAAGACAAAGCCAGGTACTAGTTAAAGCTGGGAAGATAGATTTTATTCAGTGATAAGCTCTTGCAACAGGAAAAGGGTCCAGTGTAAACTGAACTCAGCTTCCCTTCCTGCAGAGACGACTGGGTGTTTTAAAGTGAGTGTAAAGGAGTAGGGAACAGGGATTGCCGAGACTTGAGCAGAACCGGGAAAATGGAAATTTTAAAAAAAGTGGTAAGAGGGGTCAGTTAACATGACTACACCATCTGGGTTTGCGAATTAGTGCTTATCTGGAGAAGAAACAAATTTCTGTGTCTTTATAACAGGAGATAGTGATGTAAGAAGTTAGGCTATCCTAACTACCCTCCCACAGTGACCAGGAACTACAGTTATCTTCCTGAATGACTGGATTTCAAAGAGAAGTCTCTGAGATCCTTGAGGAAGTAGTTTTGGTTCATGGAATACTTACATCTCAAAAGGGCAGAGAAAGAATTTATAATTGCAACATTTCTCAAGTAACAGATCTAAGAGGGGGTTCAGGAACCTAACTGTCTATCACCAGGTTTTGGCTGGAACAAACAGTAGATTTTCCTGGCAGAGTTGGGTTTTCTCAGGCAGGAATTTTAGGAGGAGCTGGGGTTTTCCTAGGGCTGAGGCCTTCAGCTGTTAGAAACCATACTAACGTTTGTTCAAGTCTCTTAATGTGTGTGAAGGGGAGAGATGGATGCAATCATTTATACTGAGAGTCTGATGTTTTCATAAGCCAACGTTGAGGCCTACTCAAGAAAAGGGCTCAGAGGAGCCTGACTGGAATTTGGTCAGAAGAGAGTCTTTTTCACCATGTTGACCAGAAGAAGCTATAAATGCCTCAGAATGGCTTGGCTGCTGTGCTTTGCTCTGGCCTTCCATCATGATAATAGTATATCCCCAAAAGTAGCTACCAAAAGATATACGGAGTGGAATCTTGCCCAGCAGAACCAATCAGAACTCAGAGAAGCCTACTAGGTGGAGACCAGGAGAGCGGCTGATAGTCACAGCAGAAATAATTGGTGTTTCCCGTAAGCTACTGGTAGCGGGGTTGTTTGCTGCTGTAGCAAAGCTGACTGATACACCGGGGAATCTCTCCCCTGGAAAATGCCCATTAAACTCACCCTCCCCACTCCTTCATGAAGACATGGGAGACGAACCACATCTACCCGTTCCCAAATGGATTCAGTGAAACAAAGAAAATACGACTAATTAGGTCAAGTCTGTTTGTCTCTTAACTGCCCCAAGTAATACATAAGGCTCCCCCAAAAAAGTTAGGGTAGGGGAGTATGAGGAGATCTGTCTTATCTATATTAAGGAGAATATTTCCTTTCACAAAAAGAATAAAAGTTTTTGATTCCTTAGGCTTATAAAATGATTATTGGCAATAGCTGTTAACCAGAGTATATCCAAACTCTTTATTATAACATGTAAGATCCTTCAAAAACTGGCTTAAACCTCTATTTCCTCTCTGCTCTAGCAACATAAAACTACTCACCATTCCCTATATATTTTTATCCTGTTTATGAACTTTGCACATATGGTACCCTCTGCAAAACATATCTACCATTATATCTCTCTATATAGAGAATTCCCATTCCTCTATGAGAGCCAGGTCAAATGTACCCTCCTTTATGAAGCCTTTCTCAATTTTCTAATCACTCCCCAATATTTGTCAAATCCTACCTCCGCCTCAAGATCTATCATACTTCCAAGTACCTTCAATGTCCATTTGGTTGACTCATCTGACAGTTTCACACTTCTTTGACTTCCTGAACTCCAGTGGTTGTCACATCTATTCCACTTCATCCATTCACATGAAGGTATTTATATCGCTATTATATTAAGGGACATCCAAACTTCTCAAGAATTTTTTTCAAATACCCTTAAATGTCAACATTAAATAAATCATCATTGTAATATAAAAAGAAAGATATGTAAATAATGTCAGATATATAATATAATGAGGAAAACAAAAATATATATGTGCACTCAAGAGAATGAGAAGATAAGTCACAGACTAGAAGAAAATATTGCAAAAGACATATCTGATAAAGGACTGTTATTCAAAATATACAAATAACTTAAAACTCAACAATAAGAAAATGAACACTTTTATTTAAAAATGGGCAAAGATCTGAACAGATATCTCACCAAAGATATATAGATGGAAAATAAGCATATGAAAGCATGTTCGACATCATGTCATTAGGGAATTGCAAAATTAAAACAGCGACGGATACTACTGCACACCTAATAAAATTGCTAAAATCCAAAACGCTGACAACGCCAAATACTGATGTTGGAAGTGGAGCAACAGGAATTCTCATGCATTGTTGGTGGAAATGCAAAATGGTACAGCCACTTTGGAAGACAGTTTGTCGATTTCTTACGAAACTAAGCATACTCTTACCATACGATACAGCTATCACACTCCTTGGTATTTATCCAAAGGAGTTGAAAACATGTCCACACAAAAACCTGCACATAGATGTTCATAGAAGTTTTATTCATAATTTCCAAAAGTTGGAAGCAAGAAAGATAGCCTTCAGTAGGTGAGCTGATAAGTAAAACTGTGGTACATCGAGACAATGAAATGTTATTCAGCACTAAAAGGAAATGAGACATCAAGCCATAAAAAGGTATGGAAGAAACTTAAATGCATATAACTAAGTGAAAAAAAGTCAAACTGAGGAAGTTACATGTTGTGTGACTCCACCTATATGACACTCTAGAATAGACAAAACTGTGAAGACAGTGAAAACGATCAGTGGTTGCTAGGTGTTGGAGAGTGGTGAAGGGGAGATGGGATGAATTGGCAGAACACAGAATTTTTGGGGCAGGGAAACTATTCTGTATGATACTACAATACGAACACATGTCATTATACTTTTGTCAAAACCCATTAAATGTGCAACACCGGGATGAGCTGTGATGTAAACTGTGGACTTTGGGTGGTAATGATGCCACAATATAGGTCCATAGATTGTAAGAAATGTACCACTCTCAGTGTTCTGCATAATTTTTCTGTGAACCTAAAAAAAAAATCTATTAAAGAAAAAGGCATGTGCAGAAAATTTATTTGTAATTAATTTACAAGTACATTTAATAATAATTCCATTAGAATAGTAATTACAAAGAAACCTTAAAATGGCCATTTATTTAGGGTGTAGCCATGGGGAATAAATGCATCATCCATTATTTTGTAAAAAAACATGCCTCATATAGCCAATTAATTGGCAACATACTCTCTAGAAATGGGCCTGATCAATTCAACGTGAAACATTTATCCAATAAAATGTTCTCTTGGCAAAGTTACGTGTTTATTTACCAAAGATTAAAGACTATAGTACAATGCCAAAAGTTTTGTTTCAATTAAAATAATTTAATGCTAGTAATTCCATAACTTGCTCCGAAGAAAAGACAACTGGGAAAATGATGTTTATTAAGTACAAGTGTTGCCTTTACTGGAATAAGGATAAGTCTCAGAGATAACTCAAAATTTAATGTCCTATATATTTTAGAATTAGCATAAAGATTCTGATGTAAATCTCTTTTAGCCCTTCTGGATTGTTTTCTGATCATGTCTATCATTTGTTTTAGCTCCTTATTATTTAATAATTGACTGAGTTGAGTGGGTATTATTTTGGTCTTTCTTATATTCCACAAACAGCTACTTTTATATAAAATAATTATCTATGTAAACATTGAGGCAGAGAATAAATTAGTATATAGGTATTTGGTGGCAATTTTTCTATAACGAAGCTATATCTTCAATTTTTTTTCACCATTTTATTCCAACTCTAAAGAAATTTTGCTGATAAAAAAACACCTAGAATTAGATTCAACAATCAAATCAATAATTAGCAACTTTAGAAGAGTTCAGTATAGGGAGAAAACATGAGGAACTTAGTATAAGGTAAAAGTATCTAAATTAAATTTGAGAATTTTTAATTTAAAAATAATTTATATTTGTATTTTGAAGTAATCTGGGCAAATATTTGAAAAAAATAAGTCAGATTGTTACTTTATGCTGATGTCAAAAGAAAGGATGAAGTAAATGTTTGCATGTGTGGTAGGCTGAATAATAGCTTGCCAACAATATCCAGGTCCTAATCTTTAGAATCTGTGAATGCTACCTCACATTGCAAAAGGGACTTTGTAGGTGTGTGATCAAATTAAGGATCTTGAGATAAAAGATTATCCTGGAATAGGTGGGTATACCCCAAGTGTAATCCCAAGTGTCCTTATAAGGACAGGGAAGGCAAATGGGGGATGAGGGTGAGGGGGATCAAATGTACGGTGATGGAAGGGGAGCTGACTCTGGGTGGTGAACACACAGTGTGATTTATGGATGATGTGATACAGAATTGCACAACTGAAATCTATGTAATTCTACTAACAATTGTCACCCCAATAAATTAAAAATAAATAAAATAAAAAAAAAAAAAAAAAAAAGGAGATTTGACTACAGAAGAGAAATGACAGTGGAAGCAAGAGGTTGGAGTGATGTGAGAAAATGATCACAAGCTGGAGAACATACGCAATCCAGAAGCTAGAAAGGGAATGGAAAAGATTCTCTCCTAGAACCTCCAGAAAGAACAAGCCCTGTCACAACTTTCAGCCCAGTGAAACTGATTGCACTTTTTTTTTTTTTTTTTTTTGGCCTCCAGAACTCTAAGAGAATAAATGCGTTGTTTTAAGACACCCAGTTTGCGGTAATTTGTTTGAGCAGCCATAGGAAACTAAAACCATATGTAAAAGTGAAAAAACAAAATACATATCAAATACATATGGTGTGCATACTGAAGAATTTGGCAGAAGTAATTGATGTCTACAGAATACTTAGAAATGAGTAAAAATAGATTGATGTGATGGATAGAGTGATGAAGATGAGTATATTATGTGTATATACAAGTAGAGAACAATGTAAATGGTAGAATCTAAATGGTAGGAATATGGGTTTCCACTATAAATTTTTTCAGGTTTTCTAAGGTTTAAATATTTCCTATAAAATATTGGGGAGGAATCATAGTTGAAAGTAGGTTATCATGAGATAGGAAACAATCTTTTATTCCAGGACATTAAGGGTAAAAGCTAATGAAAAGACTATTGGGTTTGCATGAGTCCAAATGGAAAGCTGTGAGGTAGAAAATGAAAAAAAAATGAACAAAATTAAAAGAAAAATAATGAACTGGGAAATATTTGCAGCATGTTTGTCAAAAGCTATGTATCTACAATACAATAGTGGAATATTGTCACTAGGTCTTTAATGGTCTCCTAACGCTAAATACATAAAATTACTGCATTTAGAATTCAGGCTCATACTCTGTACCTATTATCTTCATGGTCAACTCTGTTTCTTTCTTAACTATATCATTATTTCTGTTATTATTTGGGAAAAATTATAGGCAAAGGGTATGGAAAAAGAAACCCTCTTAAAAATTATGAGAAAGTTGTCCTTTTATTTATAAGATGATACTAGTTAGTAATATAGATGATATTCTGGACTTTTCACCAGCAGAGCATACACACTGACTGTTAACTCAAAGTCAGAGGGGAATCTAAAAAGACTAGCCACAGTCTTTTCTTGATCGCTTTCCCAAGGCACAAAACTGTTTATTAAGAAACTAGGACACCTCTAATTACCTTAAACATTGAAAACCAAATATGAAATATAAAAGGTCCCTTAATTGTTATTTATTATAATAAAGATCATTATAAATAATGAGATACCACCTCTAGAGTATTCATTGTAGAAAGAATAAGTACGAGTATATTATGGTGGATCCAATCACTGGAAGAGTATGTTGCCAGTACAGATTGTTTTCAGAGAAATTTTAGCTATCAGAGAAAATGTTCATGAAGAAGTTATATGAAATAGCAGTATATAAAGTCATTTAAATGGTATGGTCCCAATATTTTAACAAAATCTAAGTAGAAATAAACACAGAAAAAAAAGATCAGAAGGAAGAACATCAAATTGTTAGCAGTCATTGTTTTAGATTGTGGAAAATGGTCTTTGTTTCCATCTTTCAGATTTCTCCTATATTTTTCTCTTTGTTTTTGCAATAAACAGGAATCACTTTTATAATAAAGCAACATTATATATAACACAAAAGGTACATTTATGTGTGTGTAAATGGACAATGTGATCATATGAAGTAATGCCAGCAGTAGTGCCAGTCAGCAAATGGAAGGGAGCTGGTCACTACTGCATACCTCCAAGCTTGCTTCTGTAAACCCAGCTCTACATTGCAATCTCCTAGGGCATTTTTTTTAACATATAATACCTGGACCCTACCCTTATAAATTCTGAGACTTTTTGAGTGGCGGTAAGGCTTTTGTGTTTTATTAAATTTCCCCAAGAGACTTCAGTCTCTTGGAGGCAAATTTGAGAATTACACAACTATGCAATGGTTTTCAAACTTTAGTTTGCATAACACTTGTTTAAAAATAAAAATTATTGGACTCTACCTTTCATTTGAGGTAAAGCCTAGTTATTAGGTTGGTGCAAAAGTAACTGTGGTTTAAAAGGTTAAAAATAATTGCAAAAACCGCAATTGCTTTTGCACCAACCTAATAGACAGCCACATTTCTAACAAGCACCCAGCAATTCTGATACCCATGTTCTATCAAAAACATTTTAAAACTTATATGTAATTATAATTTTAAATATATATGGAAATTGAGAGTGTCTTGGGGGGGCATTTTTTACTTTTATTCTAAATTCAAACTGCCATGGACATATATGTATATACACACGTAGGTATGTATTTTTTTACATATTTCACTTCTTCCAACTTATGTATCAGTTTCTGTTTCTGGTTTACTTTGTAAATACAAAAGTATAGTCTAGGGATCAAAATAAGTAACTGCAGTTTACTCAAGTTTTGCATTAAATTATTTATACTTATTCCATTTCTAAGAACTACTTGCCCAAACACTAAAGAATCAAGACAGTTTCGTGCTTAAAGGGTTCTGAAGTCCTGATCTTTGCCACTTCCTAGCTGGATGATCCTCTGAGCCTCAATTCCCTCATCTGATAAATGGGACTATCAGTAATGCTTACTCCACAGGGTTAAGTAACAATTCATGAAAGTACTTTGCACAGCACCTAGAATATACTACAAGTTCAGTGAAAGGTTATGTTTCCTTGTACCAAAATCCACTTATTAAATTTGATTCCAATATTTAAATTGAATAATATGACTCCAGTGACACATAGTATTCTTGACCATTGCAAAAGTGCTGCAAACATTTAAAATCTGGAAGAAAATTTCTATCTACATTCACACTGATGCAGATTACTTATTTTGTTATGATTATTAACCCTAACAAGTCTCTTCAAAACTAAGAATTGGTTGTGAATTCAAATTAGTTCAAATCACTAAGGATTTTTATTGAGATCTCTCTATGATTAAACCCCAGACAAAACACTCCAAGGTATACCAAGGATGAGGCAGTCATTGCTTTCCATGGATGGGCAACTGCTTCTCCTGAGACCTATAATTTTTGCTGGAGAACACAGAAAGCATATGGCATATGGGCCAAGAGTGGCCTGTGGGTGATTGTCATCTACTCGTGTCCTACTTGTCACTTAATTACAGACCTGGTCTCCTTTGCTTTCCTGAGCCACCATTGCCAGCTGTCTGTGGTATTGTGGTGGAAAGCTGCTTCTCAACAAAACCCTTCATACCAGCATCAACAAATTTGTCTGTCCTATACATGAAAGACCATTTACCATGTTTCAAAGATGGCTGGTCCCAGGTTCACAATTCATTAGCTGGGTTGCTTAGAATACAGCATTCCTGGAAGTAATGCCAAGGGTATGACAGTATTTGCCTGAGTCGAATCCATAGATTGTCTGATCCCCAAACAGTTGTCTCTCCTTTCTGTCTCTCTCTTTTCTCCCTTCTTTCTTTCCTTCCTTCCTTCCTTCCTTCCTTCCTTCCTTCCTTCCTTCCTTCCTTCCTCCTATCCTTCCTTCCTTCCTTCCTTCCTTCTTTCCTTCCTTCCTTCCTTCTTTCCTCCTTCCCTCCCTTGATAGATAGATAGATGATAGATACATAGATGGATAGACACATACTCACATACCTGTGGATATTAAACATTATAATAGGTGAATATATGTAAAGCTCTTAAGTACATTGCCTGGCACATGCAGAATACTTAGTATGTGCCAGCCAGTGTGCTAAGAACTTTACATACATTTTCATGTGTCCTCACAATAATCTTAAGAAGTGGATTGTATTATTATTCTCCTTTTACAAATATTATTGCAGAGTTAGGGAAGTTAAGTAATTTACCCCAAGACATACAGCTAGGAAGTGATAGAGCCAGAATTCAGTATTTCTTTCATCTTTGAATTTCTAACTTCGAATCATATGTACATATAACTTGAAGTTATATATGTTACATATAACATATATGTTTATAAATAGTTTATCAATGGACTATATATACATATATATATATTATACACACACAAATAAACACACACACACTCACATACTCACATACACACATACACACACCAGGGGTGCCAAAAAATGTATACAAGTGGATACTTTGGTCAATGTTGCTCAAGCAGTAGTTCGCCATAATCAGAATGTCTGGACGCTGATGGTAACCACTTTGAGCACCTCTTGTAATTGCAAAAGTCAAACGTGACTTGTATTCATCTTTGTTACCGGTATATATTGAGTATTACAATTTTAATAGTTTTCTTAAAATTTGTATACATTTTTGGCACCCTCTGTATATGTATAAATATATATATGTATATGTATATATATCCATATATATATACTGTACATGTATATATATGTATATGTGTGTGTGTGTGTATATATGTCTCCTATATGTGTAAAATGTAAGTTATTGATCCAATATTGGAACATATGGTTTGAGTTATTTTCCCAGTTTGCGAATGAATTTAGGTCACATCTTTATTGGGTTCTTTTTTGTTCATTGAAGAATGTATATACACATATATACACACATGTGTTTTATATGTTACTTATAAACATATATAATATGTTTTATAGTTGACTATATATGGATATATATGTGTGTATATATATATACCTATATGTATACACACATAGGTATACATATAACACACACACACATATGTATTCTTCAATGAAGGTAAAGATCTCAGTAAAGGTGTGACTGGATCTCAGGAAAGGAGTTTAGATTCATTCTCAAACTGGGAAAATAACTCGGAATATATGGTCTACTAATGGTGGATTAGTACCTTAAATTTTGCAGAAGGTACCAATTCCATAAATTTTGTACAGTCTCTTGATTGTAAGGTATGATTCTTTTTTTTTATTGGTCCTCAAATAGGAGGAAAGATGCAACAGCTTTAAGAGATCATTTGGGGTTACAGCAGATATACGCATTGTTGGTGTCAATCCTTGTTTAGAACTGGGAAAACTCCAGAGACATCAGAGTTCTCTCCAAACATTCCTTCAGTGTTATCCTTGGAAAATCAAGTTACTCTATATTAACCACACAAACAAAAACTCTTAATGTTTTGGCCGAGTGAATGAATTTGTTATACCTTATTTATTTAACCTGTTTCTCCTTTCTGTTTATTTCAAAATATTTTCTTTTTTAATTGGCTTTATGTGTCTGTTCATTATCTATCTTGATTATAAGCCAGATTACTTTTGAAAGCCAACTAGAATCTGTTTTCAATTTTCAATTGAGAATGGTCAACCACAGCATTCCCAGAATTTGGCCTGAAGTTTTCAATTAGGTTGCAATGACTTTTTAACTTGAAAATATTGTTCTATCTGACTGTATACTTAACAAGAAAGGGAAAACAACTTTCTCCTTACTTTGAGAGACTTCACCAAATAATAAAAAATAAAATAAAATAAAAATGAAAAAAAAACCTGACCCAAAACACTAGAGTAGATCAGCTATATTGAAACTGGTGGGAATTAAGATACACAATGAAAATGATGTAACACTGAAAATTTTGGCAATGTTAGTTTTCAAAAGAAATCTAACATGATCAAAGCAAACTGAAATTTGAGCTGTGGTATTTAAAAATAATATTTGTTCTGTCTTTAAGGTATAATTATTAGAAAAAAAATATTGCTGACTTTGACCTTTGCATTGTTTTCGTTCTAAAGAACTCCAATTTCTAACTTCAATTTCTATTTAAGGATCGTTTAACAAAGCCATGAAAAGAAAGTGATTTTCTATGGAGTAAATCTTACTAGGAGAAGACATAGATTCAGGGGCTTCACACTGGACTGCTTTATTTCTAATACTAAAGTTATGGAGGTTTATTCTACATGATTTTTCCCCCATATCTTACCATTTGAATCACTAGGCAGTATTGGAATAGATTCATTGAGTATGACTGAGCAAACAGTACTCAAAAATTATCACTGTGACGAAATGTTCTTCAGAGAAAGCCCTGACATATTTAACTCTTAGGGTTTTATTCATACTCAGAAAACTATTATAAGTCTCTGTTAAGGAGAACACATTTGCCAACATACTTAGAATACCACCAGTATTCGGTGAAAAAAATAGAGGTGGAAGATAAAATAACAACAGCAACATAAAAATTAGTAATGCATATGTTGTCAGTATTCACTGGCCAGTAACTATAAACATATACCACATTCAGTCACTTTTCTGTTACTGGCCTTTTTCTCCTCATGATTTTCTAGTGATGCTACCATTCTATCTGTTGATTTAGAGACTATAGAAATAAAATATCAATTATTTTGTTTCTTCCTATGTATTATTATATATCATAAATACATAACATATATCAATAAATCTTTAATAAACACAATACCAGCAGTCACTTATTATTAACTATGTACCAAGCATTCTGCTCAAAGCTTTATGTGCATTTTTTCCATTTAATCTTCATAACATCCTTAAGAGATAAGCTTTACATTTATCTCCATTGGTAGATAAAGAACCTGAGGTTAAGTGAGCTTAGTGACTTGTCTAAGGTGACAGTGTCAATAAGCATCTATTGATTGTCTGTGTTACTCATGCTATCACTTCTAATTCAGTAACCCTGAACCCTATCTTTCACCTTAGCAGGGGATCTAAAGATGACTTCCTTTCAGCCTTTCTTTCTGGGTATCTCAGTCACCAGTTCCCTGGAAGAAAAGCCAAATAATGAGCAATAGAAGTCAAACAAATAGAGTCATAGAACAGTTACAAATATAATTTGTACCAGGGTGATTACAAATATAATTATGAATTTGGACAAGTCTAAGCATCAGTTTTACTATCTAAAATATACCAAATCTAATATTAGAATCATTAGCTAACATAAAATATCTGAAGCAAATTTTCTAGATGTGAAAAAACTGAAGACTAACATGATTTATTGTGAAGCATCCAAAGTGATTCATTAATTGAGTGCAAATGAATGTAAATATCATTATGCCAGTCAGATATATTACCATCAATGACCTTGCCCCTTCCCTATACAAAGACTTTGTGATTGGACACCTCTAGTAAGAGCATTAAGAGTCTCGCTGGAAAATGTGCCTCCTTTCTAAGTTCCCTGGCCTCACACCAGCACAGAGTTTTGTAAGTGGAGTGAAATCCAATGGCCTTGGAGTGTCATACCCTAAAGATAATTCTAGATGGTAAAAAGTATCCCTCCTCAAATACAGGCAAGAGTTTGTTGTCATAGATTTACTAGTATATTTCTTTCTTCCCTTCTTTTTCATTTTCCACTAACTACAAGCTTTCCACAATTCTTTTTGGAGAAAATGGCACAATAAATATAATAATATGTTAATTTCTCCAACGCTCAGAGGCTTACCTCAAAAAGGCATCTCTTTGGGCTCACAACTCTGAGTTTTTATGAAAGAAATAAACTAGATATATATCAAAACGAAAGTGAAAATTGAGACTACCAATAGCAATAGGACTTAGTTGTTCAATAAAACTTTGCCCAGGAAAAACAATACTGTAAACCAATAAATATTTTCTCCAAGATATTCATGTGAATTAATTTATCTGAGACAATAGTTTTATTACTTGGGCTAAGAGCTGTCTTGTCAAATAAGAATTGACCTGTCAAATCTTCCCTTACGACACTATCTTACTCTGTTTACATGTCACAAATTTTTCCCAATCTCCATCACCTCTCCACCTTGAAATGCCTGCCCAGACCTCAGCATCCTATAAACATCCATTCAGACTTCCCTCTTGTAAAATACTACTAAGATCTGTCAAGGTAGCAAGGTGTCAATTCTACCTCACTGCAGTGACTTCTAATCTATTTGGTTTGCTTTATTAAGTAGTTGTTTTGTGATATTTTGGGGAGTTCAATAAAAGAATGTCAATATAGTGTAGAGATCTGGAATCTTCCAAATCTAGGTCACCAAGAACTCAAGGCTGTTTTTAGTTTAATCTATTTTACAAGCATCTTTGTTTTTCAAGACTTTAGGGAACAGAATAGAATGGTTCCATGACAACCAATGAATGTGGAAATTTCACAGAGAGGATTTCAAGATTATTTAACATAGCTTCATACATTGTAAATGTAGATCAAAAACACTTTTCAGTGGTTGGTTTTAAGGTTTCAGCAATTTTTTTAAGTACAAAAGAAGTGCAGAGGACGACAGAATTTCATTGTTTTCTTTTTGAGTATGCTTTTCTCACAAATTAAATCCACACTTGTTTCCTAAAGCAACATTTGGAAGATATTTTTTTAAGTAGGCCAATGACTACTTATTTACTCACTTTAACAAATTAGTAGTTTAGATAAAGTAATTCCTTTTATCTTGTAATTTTAAAAATCAAGTCCAAGACTAAAGAAAGGAAAGATGATTGACTTAAATTCTTAAGAGTAAAGAGCTTAAGAGATATAAGGTACAGGACTCTAAATATTTGTTTAAAGCCTCAATTTCAATTATCTGTATTTTCGTGAAGTATTGGCATCTTTGTCATTTAAGATAAAGAGATCTTTGAGCCAGCTGTAAAATGAAATGGTTGTGTTACTAATTGTCTGTTTGAATACATGATATAAATAACCTTTTACTGCAGATGTATTAATATTTATGCCAACTATACATATAATCTATGTTACCTAATGCTGTACGGATATATTGCTTAGACACCTTTCAATATCAGTACTTTTCTCACTCTTAGCAGGAAGTCTTAATGTTGGGGATCTAACTAGGGTTCATAGACAAATAGTTTGGCCTTTGGAAAAAGGTAGAAAGAATTATTGATATTCCTACTTTTTCTTTGCTAGATCCCTAAGACAAGGTAGTCCTACCTCATTGGACCAGATGGAAAAGGAGAAATTTTTTTTAAGAAAAATAAAATGAGCAAATTAAGGTCTCAATAACTTACCCTGTCAGAGTCATTCTTTGGAACGCTGGAAAGTAATAGAGAACTTCTCTTCAGCTGTTCACTTTTAGACAGAAGAGGAAATACAGAGGCTAATTAAGAATTTAAAAACTTCACAAATACAAAGAAATGTTTAGCCTTAAAATAAATGGATTTTGTGCTAACAAAATACATGCTTTATCATTGGAGGCTATGAAACTATCCCATGAAGAAAATTGAAATGCCAACTAGAAAGAATAACCAAGAAAATATTCAGCAGGTATGAGGTATGAAGTAATTAGTAACCCTGCTGTGGAGGTTAGTGAAAATGGTGATTTCAATTTACTTCCCATTATTTAGACATATGGAAAAGTGTAGGTTATGCAGAGTTACAATTAATTTATTTTAATTTATATTGGTTTTAATGACATTTTTTTAGAAGTTATATTTTGATGTGGCATTTTTGCTATAATGGTTAGGGTTGCCTTATAGTACTGCTTCATAAAGCAATAATGAGAGCTGAAAGAGTACAGAGTTTGTGAGCCTTTGGAGACAAGGCTGTGTGTCTCAATTATTTTTGCAGCCTTGGTGCTCAGCTCAGCATCTGACACTTAGTAAGCATTCATTTTTTACTACGTGAAGGGAATGTTCTTGAGGATATTGAAGGACCTGGGTACCTCCAATTACAGATATCAGTATTAGACAGTTGTTTTACTTAATAACTTGCCTTAGAGACGTAACTGGGAACATATACAGCAAGTCTACCATCATTTCTTCAGCAGCAGAGCTAGAATGTTTATAGAATTAGGTGCCCCATTTAAAATGTCATCTCCAGTGTTCACTCACTGTGTGATTCTAGGCAGGTTTCTTCCCTTCCTTAGAGCAGTTCTCCTTGCTGGGAAATGGAGATGAGAGGAGTAGTTTCCTCAGAGGATTGTCGTGAAAATTAAATGAGATAATCCACGCAGAGTGGCTAGTGTGGTTGCCTGGTCTGTAGAGGGCATTTGGTAAATACCAGTTATCACTATAATTCATACCCTACAATAAAATTGCAAAATCTATTGATAGCTAACTGTATTAATTTCCTGTGGCTGCTTATGACAAATTACCACGACTGGGTGAGTAAAACAACAGAAACATACTATTTCACAGTTCGGGAGGCCAGAAGTCCAAAATCAGTATCACTAAGCCAAAATCAAGTTGTTGGAAGGTCACATTCCTTCTGAGGTTCTTGGGAGTCCCTGTCCCTTCCTTGCCTCTTCCAGTTCTGGAGGCTGCCAGTATTGCTTGGTGGCTACATCAATCCAATCTCTGCCTCTTCTGTGGTCATATTATTTCCTGCTCTTCTGAGTGTTTATGACAGTCTCCCTCTGACTTCCTTTATAAGGTTACACACGATTGCATTTAGGGCTTACCCCGGTAATCTCCTTGTTACAAGATTACTCACTTAAGCACATCTGCAAAATCCTTTTTTTGCTATACAAAGTAACCGGCACAAATTCCAGAGATTAAGACCTGGATATCTTTTGGGGGAAACATTATTTAGCCTACCACATTGACGTTTAGTACTTCAAAACTCAAAGGATTTGCTTCCCTAGGAAATCAGAGGATTTACATCCCCTGGTACATATTGTGCAAGTAGTTTGTATCTCTCTCTCTCTATCCCTTTCTTTCTCCACCACCACCCCACCCCCATTCCATTTACCTAACTCTATATAAAGTCAAATGGCTTGACCAAATAGAGTTTTGATTTGTTGGTTTTTTTTCTTACTTACCTGGAAAACTGAGGTAGGCAGCTGCCAGCTCTTGTTAAGGGTCTCAAGTCAGGACCTGGATCTCTGTGAGTCTCTGTGATTCTTCTGAATTTTCTATCATGATTATTATGCCATGGTCACAAAATCTCTGTCCTACACACAGGCATTCAAGGTAGGAAGAAGAGAGAGTGTTTCCAGCTGCTTCTGTCTGTTTATCAGTAAACCAAACCTTGCCCTGAAAATTCTCAGGAGCAATTATTTTGTGTCCTATTGGCCAGAAGTGCATCCTCTATCACTAGATGCAAAGAAAAGAAAAGAGCATCCTCTATCACTAGATGGGAAAAGAAAACCGTATCTTTTCTAGGATGGATAATAGAAGGCATGCAGGCAGGAGAGCAGGGATATCTGTTGTGTAAGCCAACCAACAGGGTCTACAAGACACCTAGCCTGTAGAAATGTTGGAAGGAGGACTTATTGGATAGAGGAAGAGAGAGAAGCAGAGAGGAAGAGCTCTTATGGAACACCTACTACTGGTCAGGTAGTGAGCCTGAGAGTTCTATACAGTTTCTCATTTCATCTTCACAGTAGCCTTTTGAGATTAGTATAGTATTCTCATTTTGCAGTGAAGACAACTGAGTTTCAGAACATTTAAAAAACATACTCTGAGTACACAGAGTTAAAAATGATGAAGATAGAAATGAAACTTAACTATATCTAAATCCAGGTACCATGCTCTTTCTAGCATTCCAGAATGAGTTATCAAACCAATTAGATCATCTGTACTTGACTTCTTTCCCTGCTGGCTACTCTTATTCAAGAGCTATTTTAACAGTGTTGACCAAAACTCAGAGAACTTCACTAAAATCATGAATCACTCCAGGGCTGTGATTATGAGGACAGCTGAAGTGCTCCAGTTCCATCACAAACATGTTATGAGAGGCTTGGTCAACGCATTGTAATATGTAGTAGAAATGAGAATGTGATACAACAAGCCTGAGTCTTTGTTCTCACCACGGAGGGTAGGTGTCCTGGGCTTCCTGTAGTACAAATAATGCTTTTCATCAAGAACCACTGGTTAAATTGTATTTGTTGATGAAAAATGCTAACAGGAGCACAACTCAAGTATGGCTGCTGACATTTGGAATTAAGTCAGTCTTATGTCTTCAAATCTGTCCTTACAGACATGAGTTTCTAAATATATTGCTGACAGATTTTTACAGAGAAGAAATTCCGTTTGTGGAGGTTGGCTTATTTTTGAAAGAAGACAAATCCTTTGTTAAAAGTTTCTACAAACAGAGAAAAATTTAGACAGGAAGAAAAAACATAAGTCAAAAATCTGCCCCAGAACTAAAACAACCATTTTTCATTATCTGAATTTCATCTCCTCAACTTCATCTCCTTTCCCTTGAACTAATCTAGTGCTTTCTGTCCCTGTTGGATTTATATAATTTAAACTCATCAGTTGATTGTGTTTTATAAAAACAACAGAGAAAATAAAAATGCCAGCCTACCTAATAAAACACACTGAATATGACAAAACAGTTTTAAATTTACCTTTTGTTCTGATAAAGTGTAATCATTGTAGTAACACAAATTAGTCAATATCAAGATGATCTCAGAGTCTTAAAATGAATTCATTTCCTTGCTGTTAAAGAAGGAAGTGAAGATACAGAATAACACTTCCATCCAGTGAAGATACAGAGTAACATTTTATAATTTGCATATGGTAGAGTACTTATAGATAGGGATTACTGACTTTATTCACCCATGAAAATAAGCACTGGTCCATTTACCTACTGCTCTGGAGGAACATGCCCCAGTAAATCAGGAGTGAGGATACTAACTTCTGGGAGAGTTCCTACCCCTTCAAAATGAGACAAACTGAAGAAAAAAGGAGACCTGTTTTCTAGCTTGTTAAAAAGGTTGGGTTTAGACCCAGTTCCTGCCTCATTGAAAGCCAATGTGCCTGGCTCACCAGACCCCCATGCCCACACCTGACCATTTGCTTTGATTCCTGGGCAGCCAGCGTGGCCCCTTAGCACCAAATACCAGCAGAGCTGCCACCATGGACACCATGTATGATACCAACTGTCAGGAAGAGAAAGTTAAACCTAAGCTTTGGCCTTACTGGATTTGTGTAGGCTCTAGAGAGGCCGGGCAAAGCAACCTGGAAGTGCAAGGCAGTGAACTTGGATCAATGTAAAACATGAGGTGAGGGCAAACAGCACATAAAGCCAGTTCACCCTCTTCTTCCTCTAGGGACAGTTCTGATACATAGTAGGTCAATACAATTTTTCTAAGGGTGTTCTGTAAGATGAGCAGCAGCTGTGTGCATTGCAAAGCTACGGTCAGCTTTGTCTTTCACTCTAGATTTCCTGGGACTGAATCCCCAATAAGGCATTAGCTTGTAAGCTTTTGGCCTCAGGCTTTGTTTTCTGAGGAACCCATGTTAAAACAGAAAGAGTGATAATCATCATACCTGCTTCCCAAAATAGTTTGTAAAGCAGGGGTGACAGGGCTTTCCCACTCAGCATTCTTGAAGTTTAAAGGGCATGCACATGGGCGTGATAAGTCCAGAAATGGTCACAGGCCTAAGTCAGAGTCCAGCATGAAGCAGAGAAGTTAAAACCCCTCCTATGCAAGTGGAAGTAGAAATGGGAATCACACTCTCCTGTGTCCAGCTAAGATAGAAGATCAGAGAGAGAAAGGGCAGGGGTTCTCCTGTGAGCCTATACTCCATCTAACCTCTCAGAGCATAGTGAGGTTCTCTGAACAGGGGCATTTCATTAGAAATGAGAGCAGACTGAGTTTTCAATATAAATTGGTGGAAGGCAGGAAGAAGATAGGACAAATGTGAAAAAGAATTTTCTTCCAAATCCTTATGCCTGGGTACCCTAACAGTGGGTTTCCCCCATGGTGTTAGGAAGAGTCCAGGCTTCTGCAGACATGAAAATTCAAGAGAATCTGCCTGAGGAATAAAGGAAATTTCCCCAAGATTACAGCTCCACTGATTTCAAAAAACCTTTACTGCTCCTCACTCTATACAAGTTAAAACACAAAGTGTGTTAAAAAGAGCAAGTAAGTGGTCATCCAAAGTTATGATTTCAATATTAGGTTTGCTACCTACTAGTTTTGTGATGTTAGCCAGGTCAAACACTCTGTGTCTCAATGTCTTCTGTGTACTCTGCAGAATGCCAGCCTCACGAGACTGTCAGCAGAATCAAATGAGATAATGGAAGACATCGTTTTAAATTGCTGCCTCAGAATGTTTTGGGCTACAAGGTACAAAATATCCAACTAAATATGGCTCAAATAATCAAGGCATTTATTATCACTCATGACCAGAAGCCCAGGAGTAATTGCCAGCATTGGTGAATTCAGTAACTAAATAACGTCATCATTCTGCTTCAGCTTTCATCAGGTCTCTTGGATTCCCCTTGAGTTTGCCACTGCTATAAACATCATGTCCTCACAGCACTGTATTAAAGGTAGGAAAGGTTAAAAAGTCTCTCCTCTGCCTCCCTCTTTCTTTCAGGAAGAGAACCATCTTCCAGAAGCCCCAACAGACCTTCCCTCAAATCTCATTGGACAGAACTGGCTTATATACCCCACTTCAAACCAATCATAAGTGATGATGTAGGATTGCCCAAATTTGTTTAAACCAATCACCAATCACCCCTTGGGCTGGAGGAGGACCTCCCCTCTCTTCCTAGGGTCCATTACCACCAGATAGGTGAACAGAATCAGAGGTTTGTTGTCACAAAAGTAGGAAATAGCATTGACTAAGAAACCAAAAGTGACTGCTGAAGTTTAAAAGTGTTACAAGCTTTAGGGATTAAAAAAAGAAAGAAAGAAAGAAAAAAAAGAACAAGTTCCTGTCCTTAAGAATCTTAAAATCTAACCTAAGGACACTCTGAAGCAAAACAAGCTTTACTGAAAGGAAGAGGCTTTGTTCTGAGAATGGTTTCCCTGTGAATTTGGATTCCCACTCTTTCCAAATAAATGATGAGGGTAATAGATGTATAATGTGTTTACCACCTAATCAAGTGGTTCTGCAAAAATATAAAAAAAATCAAATGAGTGACATTCCCTCCCCATTAAAAATAAATTCCGGTTTATGAAACTCCAAGTTAAAATTGCATTTCTGAAAGAAAAAAAAAAAAAAAAAAAAAACCCTGCATTTCTGACTGTTACAGACCAAAGAGTTTAGTTCTTCACTTTCTCTGTGTTTGAGTTCTGAGGTGCATGAAAATTGTGTATTCTTCACGGGGGCCCCATCATCTACCAGACCGCAGCATTCAGAGCCCTCCCCACGTGTCAACATGTAGGATGGGATGCCCAGTAGTAGTGGGTAATTTCTTCTTTCATTTGATGGGACTGTTGACAGAAATGGTACAGGGTTTCAAAGAATTAAAAGCAGAGACAGGTGTTTGGAATTCATAAACAAACTGTTTAACTGTACTACAGCAGATAAGAATAGATAAGAGTTCTTGGAGGATCCACCCCCTGTATTTTCTTCTTGTCTGTATTCCATTTCCCATTGCCTCTGTTTGAAAATTCTGTGTTGCTATCAGTTTTTAATGAAACCAGTATGTTTATCATATTTGATGGCAGACTCAGTTGTTTACAGCTTAAAGTTATGTTATTTTTTTCCTCAGACAGATTCAGCTGGCAGGCTCTGCAGATTCCTTTGCACAAAAATGACACTAACCGTTTTATTGGCAAGAAGCAAATTCTACACCTCACAATTCTGCCAACAAGATAAAGCATTACAACTGATTTTTCTCTTCCTTAAGGAAAAAAAAAATCAGAAAATATAAAATAAAAAGCTGCAGCAAGAAAACATGCTCATATATCACAACAGAACGGTGGGCTTTAGAGCTTTCTATGATTCCAAATACTTGGTTGATCCTATAGCAGCCTCCTCAGAGCCATCCGTTGTCATGATGGTAGAAGACCTTAGACATTGGGAACAGACTTGATTTGCCTGACTAACTTTTATACTTTCAAAGCTTCAGACATCAGCAGCAGAGAGGAACCAAGCAGACACTGAATAAATAATAAATAATGAGAAACATGTTGCAACATTCACTTTCAAATTATATTTCCAATTTTTTTCTTACATCCACAAATTCCTAGTAAAATGAAGTTATGCAGTTTCATTAAATTATCTAGATGCCATTTAAGAAAAAGAGCAAAACAACTTTAGTATAATTTCAAATGTCTCCTTCCGGCAGACACAAACATGCTGAAGTCTCTGTTGTATAAAGATTTCTCCTTATTCATGATGTCTGGCCAACCATTTCTTCCCTTCCCTTTATCACCAAAAGAGTTTTTACACTTTTTCATATTCTCTCCACTCCTTTCTCACAATAATCTCTCTGCCTCCATCAACTTGCTTAACCATTTCTTAAAGTCCAGTGGCCTTTTTTCAAATGATCTCCTCAAACATATTGAAAGACCTGTCACTCTTGTTCCATTTATCCTGTTCATAGGCTGCTAAGACATCACACTCTCCTGAAACTGCCTAACTAAATCATATCATTGGCTTCTCCTAAATGCAAGCATTATCCGGAAGGTTTCTAGGAATTCAGCTTTTGTCTCTCTCAGACTATCGTATCTACTCCTATAACAACAAAGATCCACCACTTTTGTGTCTATCTCTTACATTTCACTTCTCATCAAATAGCAGACCCATTTGTCAGCTGCTAAGTTAAATCAGCATATAGATGCACATGGTTCTTCAAAGAACTCCCTTTGTCCAATCCTGTTCTTTCTGGTATACCTCAAGAGCATTATCTTTGGCTCTTCCTTCTTTTGAATTTCTAGCATCCAATCAATTGTTCACTTCTATCACTTGTATATCTGCAGTTATTTCCTTATCTAAGCCATAGTTGTTACTGCCAGGCTTAAGATCAAGTTCCTATTACCTCTCGTCTAGACCATTTCTGACAGAAATTTATCGTGTCTTTCCACTTCCTTCCACTCATCCTTTCCCTGGCAGTTATTTTCCTGATGTACAATTATGATTATGTTACTCCTGACTCAAAAGACATTTACTCTTTCTCCATTTTCTACAGAATAAAGGTCAGTGTCTAGTTTCACATTTAAGGCCCTTCATAATTAGGATGTTACCAGGCTTTACAACCTTAAGAAAGTCTGGTGTAGAATGCAGTTTTAGCAGCCTAACAGGATTTGCCATAGAGTAGGACACACACACACACACACACACACACACACACAGCAAAAACAGAACAAAAAATAAAACAGAAAGGATAAGTTGTGGGGGTTTTTTTACAGTTAAATGGTGAAATTTAATTTTTTAACAATGATTTTATTGCCATCTGCTGGATTGATTAGAGCACTGCATTTGAAGCATCTTTTTCTTTCAAATGTGTGAAGTATGGCTTCAGTTTTCAAAATTCTCTCCAAATACAGCTTTAATGTCTCATCTAACAGAGGGTGTTAGAGTTTCATGTAAGAATTACTTTTGGTCACAAAATTACGATTAACAAATTGGCATGACCTTTCTTTGTAAGAAACTTGAGTGTTCACCTTTTATTACTGAGACCAAAATTAAATAATGAGTGTTAATGGAGAAGTATAGTGTCTTGTCTAATGTGAGGTAACATTCAGAAAACCACATTTTCTGATGATACTCGATAATTCAAAATTTTCTCAACCTTTGAGACTCAGAACTAGAATTACCTTTCCCAATGAAGCTTTCCCAGGACGAGTCTCACCCTCCCTGAATTTATAGAACCTACTATTTGCATAAACCCTTCATTTGGGAGACTAATTATATTGCATTATATTGACGTGTAACATTTCCTGTGTTTGCCTCTCGGTAGGCAGTAGTGGTTAAAAATCTGATCTCTAAAGTCAAACTGCCTATTTCCAAGTGTGAAGTTGCCACTGATTGACTGTTAATTAATATTTTTGTCATCGGCTTTCTGTTCTATCAAATGGAGATAGCAATATTTCCTTCACAGGGTTGTTAGAAAGATTAAATTATCAAAAGCTTTAAGATCACTCAAAACTGCCCACCATGTAGTAAGCACTTAACAGTTATTAGCTAATATCCAGTAGATTGTTAGATATGATTACTGTTAGACAATAATCCCAACAGGGGTTAATCCCACATATAGTAGGTTTACAACAAATATTGTTAAGTGATATACTTTTTACCTATCTTTAAATTAATTCAATTTTTTTTAAATGCATACAGCTAAAAATTCATCCACTTTAACAGTAAAATTTGATGAGCTTTAACAAGTGCATACAGTTGAATAATCTGCCCACAATCAAGATAAAGAAAATTTTTATTAACTTATTGTTCTCTACTCTTTTTAAATATGTCCCTGTTCTCACCTTCAACCCCTAGGGAACTCCAAGCCCTAGCAACTACTGTTTTTGTACATGTCACTATAGCTTTCCCTTTCTAGAATTTGGTATGAATGGCATCACAATGTATATTGTCTTTTTGGTGTGGATTCTGTCCATGTAATGATTTCAAGATCCATCTATGTTGTTTTGTATAGCAATAGTTAATTCCTCTTTATCGCGTATTAGTATCTCATGGATACCTGGATTGTTGCTAAGTTTTGGCTACTGTGAATAAAGCTGCCATGTAAACTCCCATATACAACTTTGTGTAGACATATGTTTTCATTTCCCTTGGCCAGATGCCTAGAAACAGAGTTGCTAGGTTGAATGGTAAGTGGATGTTTAAACATAGAAGAACTGCCAAGTGGTTGTATCATTTTATTTCCAATAAACAAGGATATGTTCCAATTATCCCACATCCTTGCAAATACGTGACATACGTGTATTCAGTTTCATTCATTTTCAGCTATCCTAACAACTAAAGATGTTGAACATTTTTTGCATTTGCATATTTACTATTCATACATCTTCCTTGCCATCCATATATATCTTTCGCTTATTTTGTAATTTGTTATCTTCTTGCTATTGAGTTGCAGAATACAATTCATTTACCAGACCTGTTTTGCAAGTCTCCTTCCAATCTTGCCCTTTCATTTTCTTGATAGTTTCTTTTGAAGAGCAAAGTTTTAAATTTCGATGAAGTCTAATATTTCATTTTTTCTTTTGTTCTATATCTAAGAAATCTTTGTGGAGAAATAAATCAATTTGGGGATAATTGAAAGCATAACAGTATTCAGTCTTCTGATTTATTAAATGGTATTTCTACACATTTATTTATTTAGTTTTCTTCTCAGCAATATTTTGTAGCTTTTGTTGTCCACGTCTGGTATACTTTTTTGTTAAATTTGTCCCCTAGTATATCATTTTTTGATGCTATGGTGAATTGGTGAATGGGACTTTTTTATTTCAATTTTCAGTTGTTTATTGCTAATATATAGAACTAAAACTAATTTTTGCATATTGACCTGCATAGTACCCTACAACATTGATGAACAAAAACACTTCTAGTAGCTTTTTGTAGATTCCTTAGGCTATTTTATGCACATGATCGTGTGATCTGCAAGCAGTTTCTTTCTTTCCAATCCATATGTCTTTCATTTCATTTTCTCACCTTATTGTACTGGTTAGTGACTCCATTATAACACTGAATAAAAATGGTAAGACAGATATTCTTGCCTTTTTCTCAATCTTAGGTAGAAAGTATTGAACAGTTCACTACTGAATATGTTAAATATAGGATTTTGTAGATAAGCTTTTACCAATTTGATGACATTCCATTACATCCCTAGTTTGTTGAAATTTTTAATCATGAGGTAAGTTGAATTTACCTAATGTTTTTTTCTATATCTATTGATTATATTGTTTTTGAATTTTTAGTAAGTCAGTATAGGAAATTACATTAATTCATTTTAAATGGTAAATCACATTGTGTTGCTGTCATGAACTTCATTTGGTCATGATGCATTATTTTCCGCCCTCCCGTCCCCCAACTGAATTCAGTTTGCTAAAATTGTGTTAAGTGCTTTTGACTCTGTTCATGAGAGATATTTTGACATTTCCTTTTCTAGAAATATGTTGACATATAAAGTGAGTTGGGAAATGTTTCACTTTTATATTTTTTTGTAAGAGCTTATGTATACTTTTCTTCCATAAAAGTTTGATTGAATTCATAAGTGAAGCCATCTGGGTCTGGAGTTTCCTGTGTAAAAAAATCTTAAATTATAAATTCAGTTATTCTAAATAAGTTTTCTTCTTGAATGTGTTTTAGTAGTTGCTGTTTTTCAAGGAATTAATCAATTTCACATACTTGTTGAATTTATTGGTATAAAGATTTTCAAAACATTCCCTATCCTTTTAATGTTGGTAGGACCTGTAGTGATGTTTCTTTTTTCATTGCTGATGTTGGTATTTTGTGTCTTCTCCCTCTCTCCTTGCCTTTTTTAAATTGATTGATCTAACTAAAAGTTTCTAAATTTTATTTTGTTCAAAGAATTATATTTGGGTTTATTCATTTCCTCTGTGGTTTGTTGATTTTCTATATTACTTATTTTTCCCTTCATTTTTGAAGGATATTTTCACTGAACATAGAATTCTGGATTGACAGCTATTTACTTTGAGCTCTTTTAAAATGTTCTGCTACTTACTTCTGGCCTCTATAGTTTCTGATGAGAAACCTACAGTAATTTGAAAAATTGTTTCCCTATAGGTAATGTGCCATGTTTTTCTGATTACTTGCGAGTTTTTTCTTTGTCTTTAATTTTCAGCAGATTGATTATTGTATGTCTGGACTTAGATTTCTTTGGGTTTATTCTGTTTGGGATTCACTCAGCTTCTTAAATCTGTAGGTCTATATCCTTGATCATACTAAGGAAATTTTCAGTCATTTGTGTGTGTTTTTTAATATTTTTTTAGCACCCTACTTTTCCTCCTTCCCTCTGTGACTCTAATAACATGAATATTAGAACTTTTGCATAGTGCATTTGGTCCCTGAGGCTCTGTTTATTTTGAAACTTTATTTTCTCTATTATTCAGATTAGATAATTTCTATTTATCTATATACAAGTTTACTGACTCTTTTTCCTGTTACCTATATTCTACTATTGAGTCTATTCAGTAAGTTGTGCTTTTAGTTTTGAATACTGTATCTTACAGTTCTAACATTTCCATTTGGTTCGTCTTTACACTTTCAATTTCTTTCCTGATACTTTCTATTTTAATATTTGTTTTAAGAGTGTTTACATTTGCTCACTTAAACATTTTTATAATAGGTACTTTAGAGTCTTTGTCAAATAATTCCAAGCAGGGAAAGGAAAGAAGCTCTAATTTAGAGTGGAATTCAGAAGTTTGACTCTGATAGGGAATTGACATTTTAATTACTGAATGAAAATGTTCTGGTAAAAAAAAAAGGGTGACTAGGGAATATTATTATTATCTGAAAATGACCACATTAAACCTGTTCTAGGTTTAACTTAGAGGAAGGGGTATTTTCTTATGCACTCTATAGATTTCTGGTAATTTTACATATGAATTACATATACATGATTCTTCACTCATCTCTCTTCCTGGAGTATTTTATCCTTTCCCAACTTAAAATCAATACTCCAATTCAATTTTTGTTGAAATTTTTACAGTTACAGTCTCAAAGAGGATATATAAACAGTTTACTTATTAAGTCCTTGTATGTCTAAAAATGCCAGACACACCCATCTCAATTTATAAACAATGTCTTGAGAACAGGATTCTATGATCACAGCACTCTTCACTCAAAAGTTCACATTGTTATTTCACTGTCTTCCATCTTACTCTGCTGCAGGTTAGAAGGTCAGCAGTTTTATCACTCTTTTCTTTGTAAATCTGTTTTACTGCCTGAAAGCTTAATAAGAAGTGTTCCTAATCCTACAGGTTCATTACTTGCCCTAGGATGTGGCCAGGATTGGGTGGTTGTTTTATTTGTTTGTTTGTTTTTTCATTAAATTCTTCCAGCACTCATAGGGTCTTTATCATCTAAAAACTCAAGTCTTTATCCAAGTCATGGGGATTATTTTTCTATTAATTCTTTTACTTTTGTTATTTCTCTTTTTCTTTCTCTCCCTCTTATTATTTGGAATAATTGATTTTATGAGTTTATCCTACATGTCTCTTATTATTCCTAATTTCCATTTCTTTTTTTTCTTCTGTATTCTGGTATGATTTCTTAAACTAATATTTTATGTTATTGCTGACTCAGTATTCAGCAACGTCTATACTGTTGTTTCACACTCTTCATTTTTCACATTTACTTTTGTTGTTGTTGTCTCCATTTCTGCCACTGAATCCAGGATCCAGCTTGATAGGACCATCTGTTCTATTTATAGGGATGGTTCTCTTTCAGCCTACCAATATTTATTAAAGTTGCAGTATTCGATCAACACTGAGAAAAGATGAAATAAGCCATGTAAACTTTTAGCATCAAAAGAAATGAGTATTTTACTGAAATGCAGTAAAATAATAATAATATTTGAGGAGAAAAGAGATGACAGAATGAGAGGGAAAGCCAGATTATTAAAAGTGGAGAAAGAAAAGTAGAGACAGAATTTTGTGGCTGAAAAGCTAGACAATTCAGGGAATGCTGTGAAGAGTTTTATGTTGAGTTGCTTTGTATTGATCAGGAAGTGTGTGAAGAGCAGACAGCACAGTTAGTGAGAAGCGAAGGGCCAGAAACCATGAAAGTGGAAATGTTCTCAGAACTCTGGGAGGGAGACCAATGGGTCAAGAAAATCCCAAGAAGTGTGAAGACAGGAATTGCTGGTGGAGAACCCATTCCTGGGGCTGGATCCCCAGGTCACCAACATCAAAGCACAAGGTGTACCTTATGGAAAAGAACAATACAAGGTCAAACTTGAAAACAAACAGGATACACTAAAGGAACAGAAGACAAAGCTGGAAATTAGCACCTTTAGCAAAAAGCTCACCAAGAGACGACAGAACGTATTCAGCAGGAATACAGAACAGAGCAGAACTTGAACATGAAGTTCATGTAGAAGGCCCTTCAATAGTTACAGGAAGTGGCTGATAAGAAAAGAAGCAAGAAAAGAGAAGACATGGGAAGGAAACATGATATTTTATGAATATGTGTCAAACAGCAATGAGAGGAAGAGAAGGAAAAGAAGTTAGCTGAGAAGGACTGGGGTCTGAGACTTGAAAAGGAAGCAAGGAAACAACTTGTGAATGAGGTGCTCCGGACAAGAAAATTTCAAATTCAAAAAGATGGAAAGAAAAGCAAAAGAACAGGAAGAATGTGCTATGGAACAGGATCACATAAATGAAGGTCTTAAAGAACTTAACACGGAGTAGGAGAATTTGGCAAGATACTGAGATTTAGCCTCAAAGTACAGGAGGCAACTGCAGAGGCAAATATCCTACCAGCAGCAGGCCCAGGAAGCGGAGAAGGAAGGGGCATGCCAACAGTTTGAAGCAGAGGTAGCAGCAAACAAGATTTGCCAGGACAAAATCCAAAAGATCTGGACCACCCATTTCAAGTATCATACAGAAACATGCATCCCATACAGAGAATATGCCCCAATATGCTTCTAGCATAGTCTCATAAATATCAATATATTTTTCTCAGTCTTTTACTGTGTTTGACTGCATTATACTTGTATGTTCCTTATTTTTTTATTATAATTTTTTTTGGTTCAGTATTCCACACAATCTCTCCAATTTTATCACCATCTTTGCAAACCTACAAGCAGTTCAGCATATTATTAGGAAAGAGATTCCTTAAAGCTGGGAGGTCTGTTTCCTTGTCAAGTGTAAGTTGGCAGACAGGAAAAGAAAATATAATTTACTATCCCAGGAGGCTGGTGACAATAGGCCAATCAACTGTGATCCTGGAATTAGTGACTAGGAAGGCAAGCCACCAGATGCCTGGGCTTCTCCCAGATCTTGAGACAAAGGAAGTTAGCACCTGAGAGGAACAGTTTGACTCACAAGTCAGGCCTGTTCTAGACCACTGTGCACTGTGACAGCCTCTTAGAGGTTCACTCAGGTGACAGGCGCAGCTGGCTGACCTCAAGAATCTGCAATATTATTGGATTTTGCCCCAGGCTCCTCCAAAAGTGTCAGTCTCTTCTCAGGGCTGAGGTTTTTCAGCTCCTCTGTTCCAGGGTCGTGCAAGGAAATCACTTGGCTGACCCTGCACTGTCTCCAGGAACACTTAATCTTTGCTTGGCAGATGGGACCCACTCTCCTTCCTGACCCTCCAGTTGGCTACCATTTACCTCCCTCCCTTACCCGAAATTTATACAAACCAACTCCTCAAAGGCCCACTGGGGACCTTGGGAGGAGACAGGGGTCAAGCACCTGGACTGAGACAACCGTCTTCTCAGAATCCCTGGGAAGCTACCATAGTGGGGTTTTGTTTTGTTTGTTAGTTTTACTTATTTTCCATACATTATAAATTCTTTGAGACTGGATACTTTATCTTTTAATCATTTCTAATCTCCACTCCCCTTATCATAGTGTTCAGTTTAAATTTGAAAATCAGTAAATACCTTCTGCTCCCAGAATTCACATTAGATCAACTTTACAGACAATTCCAAGTCGTAACTGTAGATGGGGCACTTGATACATTTCAACTGCCTGAGAAAAGCAAGTGAGAATTCATTCCATCGGGTGGCTCAGACTTCCACTTCTGAATTTTGACTGCTTTTTAACTTTGGGAAAGATCTACCTCCGTTAAAAGAGGTGGGGGAAAAATTGTTTCTATGGGTGAGGGAGAGAATTTCCCAACCACATATCTCACAGCATTCACAAAGTGAAATGTTTATTTCAAAAACTGAAAAAAATAGACGTCAAGGGGGGGGGATTTGTGAATTGTGCATATATATATTTCTTCTGCCAAGAGTTTATCTGAGGTTTTGATTTAAAATTAAACTCAGATGCTATTTGTTAAATGCCATTAAAAAAAATAGTCATCCCAATCCTACCTCCATGATAGACTGGAAAACATATTTGCCATGCTTTATTGACCTTGGCTGTTCATCTTGTTCCACTGAAATGAGCAGGTTATGTTCTCTAAAAGTAAATGCCTAAAAGTGTTTTTATAGATGCTAATAGATTAGATGAAACTGCTCTCTGTAACCACTATTCAATGGTAAAAGTCAAAATTCACATTTTCTTTGCTCAGTCCAGCATGTTGTGGGTTCATCTTTAACACTGCCCTTGGAGGAAGATAGAAGAATGAATCGAAGGGGAGCTCTTCTTCCTAGGAAAAATTTCCTTCATCCAACACTGAAGAGAAACCCAGAGAACTTAAATGTATCTTTTACTGTAGAGGAAAGATACAATGATTCAGATTAATGAAAGTGTGCTTTGGGTTATCTAACCAAACAAATGGCATTTGATTGTGTAAAAGAAGCAACTTGTGAGACATTCATGGACCTACAGGAAGACGTGACTCCCTGGTGTACCTCTGATTGACCAGACTTCACCAGTACAAAGGTTGACCATATCTCTTTCACAGTGGACTGCACTCTGGACTGACCCAGGACATGAAACCACATTCTCTGGTAACGACACTGGTTAAGATGCCACAACAACATGGCTGGTTTAAATGAGCATCTGTGGCTGGCTGGGCTAGGAAGACACACTGCTGCCTCAAGAGCTCCTACTGTGTGGTTGCCCATTGATGGGCCTTTTCTTGAGGAGTAGAGGAGGGACTGGGCTAATATTTGAGATCCTTAAATTATAGGAAGAGCACTGGAACCTGCCAGAACTGTGTTCCATTCATTCATGCCAAAGAAGATTATTGGAACAAGGTCAAAACCAGCTAGAGAGCTCTACTCAACAGAGACGTAAAACAGCTCTACTCAACAGAGACGTAAAAAGGCAAAACTTTAAGGTTCAGGAGATAAAGTATGTCATGGAATTTGGGGCTGTTTATGCCCCCACAGCAGCAGTACCGTGCACTGACAATCTGGCTGGAACCTTTGGAGGATTCTGGAAACAGTAAGACATAGGTGCCTTCTTGGGTAATTGGCAAGGATAGTGTTCTTTTTCCTAGTCAGCTGTGTGGGCACAGCGTCCTAAGCAAGAGGAAAACAGAGCAGACGGTATGCAGTGTCCTGAGAAAGGCCTAATTATGCTCTGGGCATAACTTTGGCCGATCCCTACAACGAAGATCCTTCTTCCATAGGTTAATAGATAAAATAATACACTATTTGTGGAGAACGTACTTGCAACAGTCACTTGACATAGATTATCTCAATCTTCAAAGTCATCTTATGGAGTGCTCATATTCCTATCCCCAATTTCTAGATGAGAAGACTGAGCCCAGGGATGATAAGTATCCAACATCTCGCAGGTAATAGAGGTAGAATTAGTATTTAAATTCAATTAGTTGGACCTCAAAGCCTATGGCTGTATTCACTATAATTGACTGTTTCCCAAAGCAACATCACCAGATATATGTATATAACAATTCTATATATCTATATATATAGAAGTGTTATATATAGAAGTGTTATTGTAACTATCTCAGATACCAAAAAAAAAAAAAAAAAAAAAGGAAAAAATTCATATGTTATGTTACAGATGCAAAGCTGTAAGGAGCACAGAAAACAAGGTGATTAACTTTTGGTTTAGGCACCTCATCAAGGAGATATCTGCAGGAGATTAAGAAAACGAATGAGCTGTTTGCCAGCCAAATAGGCCTGGGAAAGGGCACCAGGCAGAAGGGACACACGTGCAAAGGCTGGACAGCGCAGCTTAGCATGATGTGTTTGTGTAACTGGATGGTTTCGCTGAGTGTAAGCCACAGGTGAGGAAATGGGGCAGGCCAGGCAGACAAGCATCAGATCTGATGAGATGGAGCCTTTGGTAGAATGTATTCTCCAAGGTTTGGAGATTTTAAGTTTTATCCTATGGGTAATGTTGAGTCACTAAAAGATTCAAGGCATGTGATTGTGTCAGAATGGTGGTGACCTAATTAGGTTATCGTAGCAAAGGTAAGAAACTGAAAATAGATACCTACCGTATTAGTTCCTGCAGGAGGGTCACTCTACTTAATTTTGACACAAAGCAGTTAGGGCCATCTCAGGAACCCATGCAGCATTAAATGGGAGACGGTTCCTTTAAAAGCTTCACTCGTTTCCCACAAAGCACTAAACATGACGATGGAGGCTTTGTTCCTGCTCTCCTACTGTCACATTCCTTCCTCCACTTGATTTCCAGTAATTTAGAACATCTCGTCTCTCTTTTTTCACACTACTTGTCTGTGTGGTGCAATCAAAATGTTTTTCTCAGTATTTATATGGGCAATTCAGGGTTTCATCTGAGAGCTGACTTTCCTGGGACAAGTGAGTTGACAACCTCGGGAACCTTCACACTGATTCTAAATAGGCAACTGAAGTCTCTTCACCACTAACAGTTCAACTTTGTTTGTTTCATGCTAACAAACACCTATGTACATGTATACAGATATATGTATATAGAGAAATGTATACAAGTATGTATATATATACTCCTGTGTATATGTATGTACATATATACACACAGACATATATATAGATATATAGATACATATGTATCTATATATCTATATATGTATCTATATGTTTCTATATATGTTTCGATATATGTTTCTATATATCTATATATAGATATATGTAAATATGTCTATATATCTATAGATATATATATATTCATTTCATTTCAAATTTTATTCTTACAATTTAAAGAAATATACTATCTTAATGTTTTGAAGTTTTCATTTCTGGGTTAGTAATGCCTCACTGATAGAGTTGACATAAGGCTTAAATGACTTGGCATATCACGTACCTGACACAGCCTGACCCAAAGCACGTATACTCTCTTACCTCCACTTTCCTCACTTCTAGCAGACTAGAAATGGAATTAAAGAATTCCATATTGTATCTGTCTGGACAGCGTCAGGCAAAGGATAGAAAACTACCTCAATTTATCTTAAATGAGAAGGAGATTTTCTTAGCTTTCATAATAAGGAAGTTCAGAAATGGCTGGATCCATGGCCTCGGTTGGATTCTGTCTCTTAGGTATCTCCTTCCCTTTTCCTTCCCCCTCTGACCTCCGCCTCTATCCTTTCTTTTTTCCTTCCTCTTCCCTCCTTGATGTTGGCTGGATGCTCAGGAGGCTTCTCCCCAGAAGTGACAAGGACAGCTGCCAGCAGCTCCAGACTTACACTTTACCAACTGAGCAATCTCAAAATGACAAAACACTTCTTTCCAATAGCTTCATCAAGAATGTCCCACAAGGCTGGCATGACCTGAAAGCCATGGGAATCCTGAGAATCATTTGAAAATTATTTTCACAACCTCTTTGTGTCAAATGGGTACATTGTACCTAGAATACTGCATGGAATTCTAGTAAATTCAAATAAGGAAAAAGAAATAAGCTGACAAACATCCAAACAAATTACTCAGATGAAAGATGCGGACTCCACTTTGGGTTATAAAATAAAGGTTAGATTCCAGCCTAGAAAAAACAAGGGCTTCAAGCTTGCCCATAGCAAACCTCTCTGTAGGAGAATATACTAGAAAATTCAATGAGTAGTGCTCTCAAAGGAGAGACACAGAGACTCACCCTGGGGGAAGAAACTCATGTGAAGACAGAGGCAGAAATTGGAGTGATGTGGCCACAAGCCAAGGAACTCCAAGAACTGCTGGCAACCAACTACCAGAAGCTAGGAAGGAGACATGAAACAGATTCTCCCTCAGAGCCTCCAGAACTGTGAGAGAGAAAAATCTGTTATTTAAGCAACACATTATGTGGTAATTTGTTACAGCAGCCCTAGGAAAATAATATAGATAGAAATATGGGACAATGGAATGAAAATTAAAATTCTACACAAAAGAAAAGACCTTAGTTTTAGTTCATTCTACATTTTTATGACCCAGGCAGAAGGCCAGTTATTATGCTGAGAGCTTCATTTCTCTTACCTGCAAAATGGGGTAATAGCTCTCCTGCTAACTTAGAAGATTATATGAAAATTAATTTTTTTTAAAACTATACTGGGTATTCCAACATCTGTTTAGTCGAACTTAAAGATGAGTTCTATGATGAAGTATGTTTAGAAAATTCTACACGTCTGACTTTTCTCCAAAAGACCCACAACACAGGTTATTATATAAAAGGCAAAAAGAAGACTTGTAATTTGGAATCTATTTAGTCTTATTTGACCCAGTCGTCTCCATATTTCCTTAACCATAAAATATTTCCCTTGAGGAACTTCATTTACTATCTTGTAGATGCTTGCATTGCTTTGGAGCACAGTTTGGGAAATACCACGCTGTGCCTTTGGAAGATACTCTCTTTTGAGGATATACACTTAGGAATTGTTCATTTAAAGATAAAATAGAGAACACTTGCAAAATCTGCAGCAATTATCCACACTATGTCTTCATGTCAGTGTTCTTGGTTTTACATACCGCCCACATGGCTTCTGTTGAATGGAATTGGAAGAGCTGTGTAAATGGAGTACATAACAGGTTTTTAAAAATGCATGTTCTAACCCCAAGTCCAGGAACCAGAAGTTCCTCTAGCTCCAGAATGATGGCAGGAAGAAAACAAACATCTACTAAGACTCCTCCGTGTTCTGGGACCCATGACAGACGATTTCACAAATGTTATTTCACTGAAGTCTTTGTGGTCTTAATGTGTGTCTCTTAAAACTTACATGTGAAAAAGATATTTAGGTATGAACATATATTTCCTTTAATACCAAAAACAACTTGAGGTTACATTATTTACTAGCACTTTTATTGGCAATAGAACCTAAAATAAGTAAGTAGTTAACATTCTAGTCTAGAATCCCAGATCATATATATTTTATATTTTAAAAATCCTTTCAGGAATTTTATCTCAGGGAACCATCAACTGTTAACTATCCTAGTACCAACTCTAAGTGATGAGCTAATTCATTCATTCATTGTCCCAGCTGTGGCAATATAGCAGTGACTGTAACAGACATAGTCCCTGGAGCCTGTGTTCTAGAGGGAGGAGATTAAGCACAAACAATGAAATGAGTAAATATATACATGAGTAAACATGATGAAACTACCATGAAGAAAATTGTGCAGGGAAGTAAAATTGAGAGTGAAGTAAGTATGTTATTTCATATGCATGATCAGGGAAGGCCTTACTGAGCTAGACACCTTGAGCAGAACCTGATGGAATTATAGGATTAGTCAAGATATGTGGGGAAAGAGAAGAGAGTACCAGCAGGAGGAGACATCAAATGCAAACAACCTGCCTGCAGTGGGACAATACTTAGCATATTCGTGGACCTGTAAGGAAGCCCAATATGGCTTAAACAGAGTAATTAAGGGGATAGAGAAGTAAGAGATGAGGTCAGAAAATTGTGTGTGGGAGTGAGGACACAGCTCATATACGGACTTCACAGGACATGGCAAGACTTTGACTTTTACTTGGAGTGAGGTGAGAAGCAATTTACAGTTTTGAGCAGAGAAGTGGTATGATATGACTTGTTTTTACAAATGCCATCCATGTGGAAAATATGACAATGGTGTGGAGAAAACTGTGGACGTAGGAAGACCAGTTAGAGACTGTTAATCTGGATTATTCTAAGAGGTGGTTGTGGCTCAGACCAGGCCTATGGAGAGCACGTGAGGTATGAGAGAAAGAGAGCAGTCAAGGAAGACTGTGAGGTTTAAACCTAAGCACCTAGAAAGATAAATCCATTAGATAAGATGGAATGACTAGATAGGAGCATGGATTTTTTTTTGTCTTGTTTTGTTGTTGTTGTTTGTTTGTTTTTTTGTGGGAGAGGGGCAGGCACATAGAGAAGGGAGAATCAAGAGTGTAGTTTAATACAAATTAAATTTAACATGCTTTTTTATTATAACATCCAAATGAAGATGAGAGCTAGCAGTTGGATATGCTAATGTGGTGTTCAGGGTGGAGTGTGGGCTTGGTATCATCTGCTTATAAATGTTACTTAAATCCACAAGACTAGATGAGATCACCCAAGAATTGTGATTGGACAGGGAAAAGGGCAGGAGACTGAGTCTTGGGATATGTCAATGCTTAGAAGACCACTTTTATATACATATGAGATTCAAAGAGCTATCGTACTTTGACTCAGGTAGCATGGCTGGAAAGATAACAAGCCAGGGTACTTTAATCATAGCCAGTGAAGTTCTTCATCATGTAGGATATTCATACTCTTGTCCTGAAAGATGGTTCAGCACAGGATCTGCAAACACTGCTCTTGCCTCTATAAGAAGCACTCTAATGAACCCTGGTAAATAGGCAAGAAGCAAGTTTTTAATCACACTGATTCCAGTAGGCATATAAAACCAGATAGTCTTTCGATTTCTTGGGGTACAGAAGAAAAACCTATAGATTAAAGATCATAAACACTATCTATAATATTCTTGGCATAGTAACATCCATCACATATTGAGCGTTACGATGCCAAGCATTTTGCTTCGTTGCTATGCTGGATACTTTCCATATCCACTCTTCATCCTGCCGCCCATCCATGCTCTGTGCCTAGAGATACTGATCGGTACGGATCACATCAAATGACTCTCTTCTCCTCTGTTCCACACAGCTATCTTCCCAGATTCCAGTCCTCATCCTCTCCACTCATCCTTTCCAGATAGCGGGCTGGGGGAGGGGAGCTCTATTACAGCTCTATTAGCAGCCTAAGGACACAGTACTAACCTTTGTGCTGCTTCCCCTAAAGCCTACTCACTATTTTGTTAATTGGCCCTTTCTTAAGCCCTCTTTACATCACCCCATTTGAGCATGTCATCTTTTTCCTTTCCCCGAATAATCCAGCTTTAAGATGTCTTATTAGCCCCCGCCGCACTGCACCATGTCACTACGACATAGGTATAGTCCGCATTTTACAAGTAAAAAAAGAGAGGTCATTTGCCTGAATGCACACAAAAAGGGGCAGAGTCAGGATTTAACCCAGGCTTGTCTGACCCCAAAGCCTGTACGCAACCATTTCACTATATTGCGATGCAAAGCAATTCTAATCAGTAGTAATTACAAAATTATAAACAGTTATGAAGTTCTGAATACATCAATTCACAATGTATTAAAGTAATTTTAAAATAATTGCTTATTATATGCCAGCATTTAGTAAGTATTAGTTCTTTTGATGTTTATTCTAACCCCATCATTGTCACCATTTTAGAGATAAAGAGAGGCTTATTTTCTGATAAGAATTTCCAAAGGAAAGACCTTTCACAGAAAAGCCTCAGTGAGCAATTTGACTTTCATGAAAAACATGAAGGTAACACACAGGGAGAGAGATGCCAACATAGCTATGGCAAACAAATTAATAATTTCGTAGTAATTTTTTTTCAAAGTTCCTTCTGCTTTACACTACTTGCCAAGGCTCTCAGCACTTCCTCCTCCACCTGTGCTGCCTGAGCTCCATTCGGACAGTCCTGCTCTCCTCTCTTCCAGGTCCCCTCCTGTCCCACCATTTTCTGTGCTTCTCCCAGTTTTATAAATACCAATATTTGATCCCCAGTGTATATACCCCACTGCACACCTAGTCCCATCTGGTTTGGATTGTAGGTTAGTCTTCTCCTTAGCATAATCCAATCTTTTAAGAGAGAATAGTTAAAATTATCTACCTACCTGTCGTTTACCTATCTATCATTCCCTATCTAGGTTTGTATATCTATGGATGTCTTTTGAATTACATCAATGGTTTGTCTCCAGAACAATGTAGAGGGGAGATTTAACTTCCAAGCTAACATATTATCTTGCAACAATTTTATGGATGCTATCTGAAGACGAGGAAGAAAGAGAGAGAGAGAGAGAGAGAGAGAGAGAGAGAGAGAGAGAGAGAGAGAGAGAGAGAGAGAGAGAGAGGGCCAGAGTGGTCTGAGGATGTTCATGGAGGAGGCAGGCTGCCATTCTTGTTGACATAGCTTTGAGACTTCCCTTTCTGGCTTGAGGATATTAATTACTAGATGATAGTCATTAGGTATCAATTCTTCAGTCCAACTTCCTTTTGAAATAAATTTTAAGTAACAATGGTTACTTTCTAAAGGTAGTAATTATTTTCAACAGTTTTCTCCAATTCTAATAGAGTTTCTGTGCCACGTCAGATGCCCAAAGGAGGTTAATCAGAGTAGGTCCCTCCTGAGAGTTTCTTCATTGCTTGCACCAATCATTTATCATTCCTGCAGTACTGCTCTTAGAAGCTCAGCTTACTTTGGGCCGCGCAGCCATCACAGATCCTCAGGCTGTGGGGAAAGCACACCAGATTCACCCACAAGCCTCATGCTTGTCCCACACACAGCTCTGGATTTACTCGCTCCCAGGGATACAGTGCAGGCACTACAAAATAATCAGTCCAAGATTTGTGTGGGCCCTGTACTTTCAGGCTTTAATCCTGCCTAGTGTGTGGCCTGTCAGGATTGTGCTAGCATGCTTTATTTACTGCAGTGGAGTCGTTAGAGTCCTATTATCACAGACACAAGCTGTGATTGTGTAGGAGAAAAGAGACTACAGTGGACCCTCGCACAACACGGGTTTTAACTGCATGGATCCAGTTATACGTGGATTTTTTTCAGTAAATACTGTAAACGTAATTTCCTATTATTCTCTTAATGTTTTCTTTTCTCTAGCTTACTTTATTGTAAGAATACGGTGTATAATATATACAACATACAAAATTGCGTGAATTGACTGTTTATGTTATCTGTAGGGCTTTCCAGTCAACAGTAGGCTGTTAGTAGTTAAGTTTTGGGGGAGTCAAATGTTACATGTGGATTTTTGATTGCATGGGATGTGAGCACCCTAACTCCCACATTGTTCAAGGGTCAACTGTATTTTCTTTTTCTAGTGTTTCTTCTGAATCTTTTTCTCTTTACTCATCATGAATCTTTCTTCTCACTCAAAAAGAGGTAAAGCTATCCTGCCAACTTTTCCACATGCCTGACCAGTAAACCTGAATATGAGAATGTTTAAACACTCATTAGGATGAGGAGTGGCACAGTTAAAAGAGTCCATTCCTTGATATTGGCCAGATGATGTCAATATCACAGAGTGTTAGTACATTTATAGGCAACAATCAATGTGGAAAGGGTAAAGCGACATTTTGGCTCTTCTTTTAAAACTCAAAGCAATAACATAGTGGCTACAAGTCAGGGTTCAAAAGGCCAGAAGTGCAATTAGTCTGTTAAAGTCTCAGCAGTTCATATGGTTTAGGGATTTAAGGAATGGCATTAAAATGCCTTAAACATCATAATCCACAGAATAAAGTTTTTTGAGCTGTTTGGTTTTGTTTTGTTGTTTTTAAAGAAAGGAGGCCCCTGCCTTTATGAGCTTCTTCGTAGGGATTCCATTCTAGAATCTTAGGCTTTAGAGAAATAAATAAAGTCCAAGGCTCACTGAGGTCTCACCAAGAGGTGGCATTTAGAAGCTGATTGTGTCAGAATCAGGAATTGGGTCTGTGGCCAGTGGTAGTTGCTAGTTTTCATATAGGGGAGGCAGTAATCCATATGGTGTGACTTTTGAAGAATTGTGGGCACACATCCTTTCCCGAAATCAATTCTCCATGCTTTGCTCTTATTTTAAAAGGCACTTTTGGTTTTAGAGAAGAGATTTTCAAAGTATGTTTGTCAGAGCCCCAGGATTCTTTATCGGTGCCTATGGGGCTTGGAGAAAACCATATGGGTGGTCTCTGGGACCAAATTCTAGATTTATCCCCATTTATTTATTTTTATTTGTTTGGAACATTGACTAACAAATGGGTTGAAATATTTAATTTATAAAATGGATTTTGCTAAAAAGTAAAAACAAGAAGATGAACAACAAATAATCCACAAATTTAGAAAACTGTTGAGTCCAGGTGTCACTGTCAATGGCAGTGTGTGAAAATGCTCCAGTGCATGTGGAGTAAGAACACAATGGTTAAGTATTCACAGGACTCACTGCAGTGGACTTAACAAAGAGCAGGGCTCTAACAATGGAAACCCCAAACCTCAGATATGATGGGGATGGGGTGACGGGGAGGTGGGAAGGACTGGGGCGTGTCCAAGTCAAAAAGGGATAAGGAGGACGAAAGGGGGCTAAGCCCCAGGGGAGTGACACATTTTAGGTACTTGGTAGAGTCTGCAGTAAAGAATATGGAAATTTCCACAGAAGATTCCAAAAGGGGCAGAACATTGCAAGGAGAGGATACATAATATTAAATGGGAGATTCAGTTGAAATGCCCTGTGAACAACGTCAGATATGAAATCAGTGGAGTGGCCTACAATCAAGTTGTGAAGTTCAAAGGAAATTTCTTAGAACCAGTACACGACTTTCGGCCGCTCACCAATTTCAAGGGTATAAAGATTCCCCAAACGGGAAATTCAAAGGAAGGTTGAGGAGAAATCTTTAGGCAGAGAAAGCTGTACTGTGACTTCTACCCTCTGTCCCCTGGGGAAGAGGGAACATGTGACCCAGCTCCTCACTATGAGTCTAGTGAGGGGTTTCAAATGGGACCACTTAGAGAACCTATTTTTGTTACCTGAGTTTGAGAAGTTCCTTTCACACATGCCAAAGCACTCTGGTGTTCTGTGGGAACAAAGGAAGCTGCAGCTAGAAAATAACTTTGTTCCCTCCTACTGCAAATCAAGATGTGTAATGCCTACTGCCAGGTGGAGACTCCATAGAAGGAATGCCAGCCCAGGGCCTTTATATGCACGTTCCCAAAGATGTGCCAAAAAGTACTTCTGCTAGAGGACACGGAGATCTGCACTGAGAACATCCATGTAAACTGTAAGACCAGAAATTCAGAGTCTGAGGGGTGACCAGAGCAATAGTCCAAAGGTGAGGTGAATTGTTCTCTGACACTGTCCCAGAGGCCAAGCCAGTTGGGGGTCCTGGAAGAATGTGGGTGAGGCTCTGAGAGCAAGCAGCCAGCTTACAGGCACGACAGTTAATCAGGTATTTTTCCTTTCCCCTTTGTCTGTCTTTCCTCTCTGTTCTGGACCCCTAGAGTCAGAAACAACAGCTACTGAGTGGCAGAAAATGTTGGCAAGAAAGCAAGAAGTCCATCACACCCCTTTTGCCAAAGACAGATTTGTCCCGTGCCAGCCCTGGCAAATGGAGAACAAGTCTCATTTTTGAAAGCAAATTGTAGTGTTAATTAACATATTATGACGGAAGATTCTGATTTCTGAAAAAAAAGACTCTGCTTGGTAACTTAAGCTCTTTGGGATCTCTTTTTATAAAATAAGAATGACCAGCAATGTCATGGTGCCTGATAATTTTCTTCCTAAGGCAGAAAAAAAAAATCTTCCCCACTGATTTAATCTTAAAGTGGCAGTGGAGGGGAACATGCCTTTAATTATAGGCTCACTATCCAGGCTTGTTTATTGCACCAGTTAAAAGTGCTTATAAGATAGTTGATTCCAGCCCCACGGCAATGTCCAGGGCAGGTTTTGACCTTAAGCTAAAAAGTGAAATCCCACACACTGTAGTCAAGGGAACAGTGACACGTGGAAGGAAGTATGGAGGTGTTGAGAGGTTGGTTATACAGTTGCTTGTTTTGTGTCTTTTAGTTTTTCCTTGCAGAAGGTTCTTGTAGGTAGCGTTCACCCTCAAAGTTCTTTGGATCTCACCACATGCCATCATTCTACATATCCTCACCCACTGCAATAGAAAAAATTCTATTTTGAGTATTTATACCATATATCTATATAGATAGATAGATACATAGATATAGGAGAAACAAAACAAAAACCTTCCATATATGTGTGTGTGTGTGTGTGTGTGTGTGTGTGTGTGTGTAGTTTGTTTTTCATTGTTTGTTTTTCAAAGTGGGCCCAAAGAGAAAATAACGGAAAAGAGCTTGGCTTATAGGAGGCAATGGTTTATATACCCTAACCCTAAAAGTCCTGTTTTCTTTTCTTTAGTTTTTGGGGGGATGGGGGAGACTCATTTACCTCCTTTCAAAATATTAACTGTCTGTCTGAGTCTGTTCTTATTTGCTTCTCTCAGCAAGACAATTCACAACTTCTCACTAATGGGAAACAGTCACATAACAAGAAGAAAAATATTAATCTCTAAGGAGAAAAAGAGATATGGGTTCATAAGGCAAAAGAATAGGCAAAATGTAACAACACATCATTTTTAGACACGGCAGGAAATAGAACTGGAATGATGGCTCAAGAATTACAGGAAAAAGCGTATGAGATCCTTGTTTCCTTGGGGTTTTAGGAAGCAATTCTAATGAGCTGTTTTATTCATAAAATATTTCTGAATATTTTATCAGAACAGTAAATAGTAATCTTCTGGAAAAAATGTACAGTTTTATTTCTTGACCCACAGATGGGGAAAGAGCTTGTATGAACACTGGAGGGAGGACTATGGGTCCGATAAAAAACAGAGTGGCATTGATTATTGTCATCTCAGATTTTGACTTCTCACAGGCAACACCAAGGTGTATTTACTCATTGACATGCTTAATAAATGTCAGGAGTTAAAGTCACATTGATAGTTTCAAGGACAAGCTTAGCCTTCATCCCATTTTTAACTGAGTGATGGTAACAAAGTCACTTTTTCTCTCTAGGTCTTAGTTTCCTTACTTTAAAGCAGGAATGATGGTAGTCCTGACCTCATAAGATTTTTATGAAAATCGAACAGACTCATGTTGATGGGTAACCATGAGAAAGAACTGCTCAGATTTCATGCCGTGGAAGCATACTTGCTTAACAACCTTAGCTACCGTCTTTTTGGATCCACCACCATATTTCCAGAGGGCTACTCCCAGCCAATGACACAACATGGTAGGGGTACCAATTCAGATCATTTCTGTGAGATACGGGACACCCAAAAAAGATGACTTTAGCTTGAAGACTTCCACTGGCTTGGCAGAACATTTCTTGGAATTGCACTGCAGCTTGAGACTTTCCTACCTGATCCTCCTTCCTTCCTCTCCTTCCACGGATGTTAGACCATCAAAGTAGTATGATGGCTCCTGCCGCTACTCCCTACCCTTTCATCCTTCACAGATTTTCACCCACAATAAATCTTTCTCATTTTATCCTATCTTAGTGTATACAAACTAACACAGTTGGTAAAAACCATCACCTGATATGCAGTACATGCTGAATAAACAGCACTTTTTATTATTAACAAATAGAGTGTTAAGGAGCATAGTGGAATGATTGTGGGAATTCCAAAAAGAAAAATGATTTCAAACCGAGACATTTAGAGAGACTTCATGTGTGAGATGGATTCTGAGCTAGCTGGAAGACTGTTTAAAGTGAGGTGTGCTTAAGACTGGGGCCAGGCAGTGTGAGCTAGAAGAATAATACAAGCAGAACGAAGAGGCTAGGGAATGGAGATGCTTCCAGATCAACTGAACTGTAGGGTGATGTATAGTTGTAATGCCATACAAGTCTCGAAAAGTAGATTGGGGCTAAGCTGTGGAGAGGGATTTATATATTAGTCAATTTTGCTATTGTAACAAGCAAACCTCAACTCTCAGTGGCTTACAGCAACAGACATTTATTTCTTATTTGTGTCACATGTTGGTAGCTGTGGATCCGCTGCTATGGCTTTACTCCATGTTTCTTCTCATCTGATTCTCTGACTTAAGCTGAAGGAGCTGCCCCATTTGGAAAACATGGTTTCCCAAGGAAAATGACTGGCAGAAACATACGATGCCTTTTGAAGCTTCTGCCAGAGAAAGACAGATGTCAGTCTGCTCATATTCCATTGGCCAAAACAAGTCATATGACCAAGCCTGACATCAGTAGGGCAAAGAATATTGCTCCAACACAGGTGGCACTAAAAGTCACATTGCAATGGATAGGGACACATAATTCTCTCACAAGAAAGAGGGCTAGCTAGTTTGTAAAAACAAATCAGCCTACCCCACATAAAAAATTATTCAGTTGACCAAATATAAACATTTAATAATTTTTAGTAGGCCAGTGACTCATCAGGGTTGTTTGAGGGTATGTAGATACATCAGGAATAAGGAATGAAGAGAAGAATAATACTTCCCTGGTCCAAGCAAGAGATGATGACAGGCAGGCTAAAGTAGTGACAGTTGGAATTAACTGTGTCCTCTGTTCCAGGACACTCTAGTTTTTATCCAGAGACCTACACAAACAGATGCAGAAGAAATTCACTTGTTAGGATGAAAAACAATCAAATCACTTTATAAGTATCTGGATATTGGGGCAGGCAGGGCCAATTTCAAGTTGGCTTCAGAAAACTATGAAAAAGAAGTTGAATTCATCTCCAGAGCCCACTATCCTCCCTGTATCTATCTCCTCACAGGACCCCACAATTTCCATCCCCATTCACCAAGCCCCAGGCCACAGTGCTTTCATTCAGTCCCTAAGATGCCCAGGTCTTCTCACCTGCAACCTGCATAAGCCCTCCGAGACAACTCCCACTGCTCTGGCCTGAACCCTCTGCTTCAACCCACCTTTCTCAAAAAACTGCACTCCCAATCACCAGTCCTCAGGGACTAGCTAGGTAACTGGCTAGCTGTTCCCTCTAAAAATGCAATTCACTGTAAAATGTTACTTTTGTGTTCTAAAATGTTTACGTTTAAAATGACTCCTAGGTAGAGAATACCTTAAGCCCCCAAAAGCAGTCTCTTATGTAAGCCAGTGGACAGACATAGTCTTAAGCAAGGACAGCAATTGGGGACAGATCTGAAACAGATCACATAGGCAAGTGCTCAGTGTGTTAGCATCCCAGCTTGGCCTCTCCCTGTCAGGGTACGTGAAGTGTGTCACAAGCTGTTTCCTGGTCTGCATAGGGTCTAGATTGACTGTATGATACAAAACATAAAATTCTATAATCTTACAAATGTATTTCAATTTGGGTAGTACATTCAGAGCCAGAGACCAAAGCCTGAGTACCCAAGGACTTACTGTGATCATTCTGTACCCTAAAAACTTCTTAGGAGTGTCAGTTCACTTGTTGTCATCCTCTCATGCCCATGGACAAACAGTTTATAAGTCACTGTTTTCTGATGGGAACATAAAGTAAGGTCATCACAGAGAAAGACATGACCACAATCCAGTACTGGTTTGGCAAGTACGTCTGGCCTCTTCTTGAAGTGCAAGATCTCTTCATCCACCACAGCATCCATGTCCTGATAAAGGCAATTCTTTTTTTTTTTTTAACTCAGTAATTCTAACAACGTGTGCCCCTTGGGTGAATAAATTAGCTGACACTTACCAATGGCATCAGGTCACCTAATAATCTTCATCGTACCATCTACTGCAGGCACACAGAGGGAAAGGCTTCCTCCCCACAACCGCCAGATTTACTGCTGGAAATACTAGTGCATCCAGTTGGACCTGCAAATATAGTGCCTGGGGTCAGTTGCTCCTGAGCCACTTCTGAAGTCATGCAACAGCTATAGAGCAGAGATAAAGCCACTCTGTGGCTTAGAAGCTCTGCCACAGCATCAGTTCCACAGTGCCTGGGACTCTGTGGGACTTTTGGCACCAGTTTCCCATCCATGGGAGGGAGGGAGGGAGGGAGAAAAAGAGGGAGGCAGGAAGGGACAAAGAAGGGAGGGAAGGGGGGCAGAGAGAGAGAGAGAGAGAGAGAGAACCACTACTCCTACTGCAAGTAACTTAAAAGGCATCTGTTTGTGAATAAATTTTGAAAAGTTTGAGTGGAGTAAGGCGACAGAACAGGGCAAGATGGAGAAACCTGAGCTGCAAGAGGCTGGAAAGACTTGGGCTGACTTGGCAGATGACAGGTTTTGTTACAGATTTTTAAAATAATGTTGCTTTAGGAACAGAAAGAAAGCCAAGCCAAGAAACATCAACAGTAAGTTTTCCTCCTTTTTCCCCCTAAGATATGCTGAAGCCAGGTTTAATTTTATGTCAGGAAAGAATTCTCTCCTGAGACTTTCTTGGCTACGGTTCAGTTGAGGATAATGTTTTCCAGCCATGTTTCCAGAGTCCCTCAAAAGTTGAAAGGAAAAGGGCAACCAGTCATGAAGCCTTCACTTGGAAGCAGCAGGGGGAGCTGTTATGATAAAGAAATGGGTGGTTTCTTCTCTTACCAAGGTGATTTCTGAAATGCAGTCAACATTATCTACATGTGGTTTTCAGGACCAGGGAGTACCTAAAGAATGAAATATTTACAGATGCCAGCAGCTTTTATATCTCTGATTTTAATGCAAAGCCTTCATGTTATATTTTAGCTCAAAAGGAAAAAAAAAGTCCTAGATATTTGTACAAGTTGCTAGCAGTATTCCATGATTACTTCCATCACCATGTAATGATATCTCCATATTGTATTTCGCAATGCCAAAGTCTTTGATGGAATTGGATGTTTAAAATGGGACTTCCAGGGCATAAAAAAGAGCCATTATAACAACCTCACCAAAATGTACCTCTCCTTACCACATAAGGTATATTGATACTGCCCAGGTGACTTATGTGTTTAGTAACTCTGGTTTTCACATTACTTGAGCCCATTTCAAAACTGAGGCGGAAGGAGGTATGGAGGCCAAAGTAACCACATATCATTAGAAATTTTCTGTTCTACTTTGGGTTGGGTTGCTTTGAAATCCTACGTTAAAATACATCAATGTTAAGTCAAAGATTAAATGACTGTTAACATTGTAGGTAATTCTCATGCTCACCACCTTGATTACTTGGTTTCTTCTACTATATACAGAACCATTATGTGTAGAACCTTCTGGAGCTACGATTTGACAATTATTGGTGTCTCTCTTATACATCCCTATAACTATATATATTATTGTCAAGTATGCCCCTAGGAGTACTACATGTAAGCTTCCGGAAGAGTCAGGAAAAGGGAATGCTGTAGTTCAGGGAAACTCAGTCCAGGAGAAGAGGGAGGCAATGTGGGATTGGCTGGAATATAGGGAGTTCAAGAAAAGAGACATCTTTCAAGGAGGAAATTGGAAATCAGAGATTTCTCTGACTAGGTTTATGGGCAATATAGTCACCTTAAAGGCTAATTATATGGCCCAAAGGATTCTGTTATAATAGAGTGACTCAGATTTTCAGCAAATTATGGGAAAAATTCTGAGAAAGCAAGAAATTACCTAGAAATTCATAGAGGACTGGCAGGAACAGAGTCTACAAACAAGCAATATTATCTAGAATATATAGATAAAGGAGGGAGAATTGAGAGAATAAAGAGAATTAGACACAAATAGTTCAAGAATAGCCATGTCTTCTTTTAGAATAATGTTTTTTACATCCTACAGTATCATGAAATACATTGCATTCCTGCACTTGAGAGAAGAAAAAACATATCAGCTATTTACAAATATGGCTGGCTTACAGAAATATACTTCACAATATACTGATCAGCAGTGTTCACAGTGTTTCCAGAAAGTTCCAAATCATCCAGCATATATTATACTGAGGCTCTCATTCTGAACTGTAACCTGAGTAAGAGCTACCCTCTCTTTGCTTAATTCTTATACTATGAGTTGAAACTATACTTTCGGTCAAAACAAGACTGCTTCCCTGTGTGTCCTTTGCAGGTACCACTGACCATGCTCTATTCTCCAGAGGGTTCACTAGGAATATTGCGATGATTCAGGGATAAATCAGTAATGAAACGTTGGATTTGATAGTGGTTTTGGATTGAAGTTTGTTCTTTCCTTGCAGAATTACTATGAATTTAAGTGGGTTTACTTATGTACCTAATTTATTAAGCAGTATTAACTCAATAAGAAATTGGAAGCTTTTATATATATTTTAAAGCATTCCTCCCAATTGTACTGTACCAAGTATTCTCTACTGGGTAGCAGATCTCTTCAGGGCACCTGAGGCAGCTCAACAATTTTCCAGTTGTTTTCAGACGTTAAGCTCCAGTCCAGTCAGTCATCAAACACGAGCTTTTCCTCACTGTCTGCCCTTCTGCACTTTACCCACTACAAGCATGAGCTGGCACTCTGCTTGACTGGAGTCCATCTCAGGAACAGCACCACCTTGTATTCCTCTTCTAGGATTACTCTCCCGGAGCCTTGAGCTGACAGGCGGGCAGGGAGGACAAGAGTATCACGCTAACAGCCTGCTGCCATTACCTCTCTTTCAGTGAGTGGTGTTTCTTTGTTCACAGCCTGGCTGGTGATGGCCTTTCTGAGGGCAAATTATGGCTTTTGGGGGGACTAAAGGTCTGAGTTCTTTGCACCACAATGATTTGGGAAATACTGCTCAACCTGTTAAATAAAGCCCTTCAGCCCCTGTTACTGGCCGTATATTTCACAGCCTCTTGCAACTGGAGAGCATGGGGCAGCTGACTCGGAATGGGGGTCGAATAAACTCAGCTATCATAAGTAGCGTGTACCTCACCCACAGGAATCTCCTATCCTGGACATAAAACTGAGTGAGTTCACATTGCCCCCCAACCTTCACCCCTACCTGATAGCCCCTCTCTATCCAAGATTGATCTCCCTCGGGCCAATGAGGTACAGGTAAAATCGCAAACCCATTTCTTCAGCAAATGCCCAATGAGGAAATAAAATTATACAACAGTCTTGTGAATGATTCTCTCAGGGAGGTTTTAGAAAGAAAGACTGGGTACCCCCGTTTCCATGCCCCATGAAAAGGGGAGGGAATTTCCTCTCATCTCTCACACACTGTGCTATAATAAGCCTTGGATGTACCGCCTCTCCGTCTTGTTCCCAGTTTTATGACGTGAAAGATGGAGGCTGGTGGTAGCCAGCCACATCTGTCACCTCTTAGGAAATGTTGGCTCTGACTCCAGCAGCTGTCAGTGCAGGTATTAAATTCTTCCTCTGTCCTCGCGCTGGGTCCTAGTTGCCAATCCCAGGAGTCTCAACAAATAGCTTGTCACAGATTGAAAACTGCTTTAAAAGATAGAAAATACAGAGTAAATATATAAACATTCAAGATAGGTATTTGAAGTCAGTGGGGCCACTCTTAAGATTTTTCATTACCACCCATTAATTCAATTTATTTAGCAAATGAGTAAGAACCAAATGTCTATCACAAGCCAGACATGATGATAGACTCTTCTCATGAAAAGAAGATATCCCCCACGCTTTTCAAAGCATCCACTGTTGTGTAATATTTACAACTCATGACCTTGACTGTATAAAGGTATAAATTATAAAGCAATGGGCTTAGGGCGGTAGGAGAAGAGAGAATGTGTGCCTAAAGAAGTCAGGATAGACTTCAAAGAAAAGATGGTATTTGAGCTGGCTCTTGAAAAATGGATGACATCAATCATTAAGTGGGGAAAAGAAAATAAGGGGAAACTTTTCAAGTAGAGATAATAGGGACATGAGCAAGGACAAAAAGATATAAAGATTATAGTGAAGTTAGTGTATGTGCCTTTGGGTGGGGGTGGTGAGAGAGAGGTGAAAAACACTCTCAGAGTCTAGCAGAGTCAGTTGAGTCTAAATAGCAAATGCCTTTACAGTATCTGTTCAGAAGGAGTTTGGGATTTTTCTGTATAGAAACAGGGAATTATATCAAAAGTTTTAAAGTAAAAGAATGGCATGCAGAATATCATTTTAATAATAAGTTTCTGACATCAGTATATGAGAAGACAAGAAAATCATGAGTGAGGAAACAGTTGTGATAATCTGAGGAGAGTTGGTGAGTGCATGAACTAAGTTTCTAACAATGGGGAAGGAAGAGAGGAACAGATATAAGAAATCTTTAATAGTCAAATTAAGTTGAGAATGACTCTGCTTTTTAAGCTTGGGTGTCTGGGTGTATGAAAATACTCTCACAGAGTAGTAAACACAGGAAAAGCTGGCTGAGAAGAAGATAATGCGTGCAGTTGGAATACACGAATTTTGAGGTGACTGTGAAACATCTAGAAAGAGTTTCTCAGGAGATATTGGGGCCGGAGTTCAGAAAAGAGCTCTTAGGCTGAATGTGGGAATAATCAGTGAATAGTGGGACCTGAAGCTAGGTGAGTGGCTGTGAGAATGCCCAGTGAGAATATGTAGGAAAAAAGCAGGATGTTAAGGAGGGAATAGTTAAAGGACTGATAGAGGTGGGAGAGGAGCTATTGAAAACAGTTGAGAAAAAGTCATCAAGAGAAGAAATGAAGATGGAGCAGTTTCCCAAAAACCAAGGCTGGGGAAATGTCAAATAAGACAGAAGTAGTTCCAGTATTAAATGTTAAAGAAAAGTTATGTAGAATAAAAACTAAAAACAAACAAACACACAAAAAGTCATTAAAAAAAGACAAAGAAATCGGAAAGGACTTGGGTGATGCTGGCTTTAACCAGACCATATTTTTCTTATGTTTACATATTTGAAATAAATGTCAAAAGTAGATGTTTTAGAGAACTTTAAGCTGTTTCTTGGATCAGAAATCTCTGCAAGTGCTGATTGTTCCACAGAACATAAAATGTGCTTATATCCTTACATTTTTCTTTAGGATAAACAATTTTTGAGCACATAAGCAAAAAGGAAGAGACAGTCACTTAAAAAAAAAAAGAAAAGCCTACACTATACATGAAAAAGACCATTACTGGAGGGGTTGGAAGTGATAACAGCATTTTTTCTCTGTAGGAAAGGAAATAACTTAGATTCAGGAAAAGTAGCTTGCTGACAAGGCAGTCAGTCACATGGCTCCCCAAAGGAAGTGAAGAGATTGATTTTTTTAAGGCCATAGTTCAATGGAGAGTGAAGTTGATGTTCACTTGTATAAAGCTTTCTTCAGTTATACCGAGTGGACTGTCAAAATAAGCATCAGAAACACAAAAGGATGGGGTGGTAAAGCTTCTTTCTATGCTCCCAGCTTCTAAATGTCAAGTCAGATTATTTGCCGAAATGATGCTTGAATTATGATGAGAAAGTGCATATAGGATACTTATTTATTCAACATTCTAGTCCTAGTCTATGCACATAAATGAGCATTTTCTTGAACAAAACATCAAGAATAAAATGTTTTCAAAAGTATGACATTCTTCTTCTGTGAAGAATTGGATCAATCGATCACCCTATAAATATGCATTATTCTTTCTTATATTCATAGATGACACATTATAAAATAAAAATGATTCTTTTATATGTTATTTCTGTTCATGAAGTAACAGACTTAAGAAATAACAGAATTGAAGAAATTCTCAGAATATGTGTGGACTCAAAGAGCATGGCTGAAGAAAGGAGATATAAAATTATTTGGGTGCCTCCTGTGCTTCACGCACGTGGTAAGAATTGTGGGAATATTAATTATTTAGTCTGTGAGTTTTGTCCATTGCTCTAATACTAAGGTGTGTTCAGCTTTTGGAGAAGTCTTCCAGGCTCCCCAAACTTCCTCGATGTTTATACCATCATAATATAGTTATCAGTGATCTTGGATCTGTTCTCATTCTGAATCAAAGATAACTTGGATCTGAGAATGCATAGGAATGAAAAAAGTGAGAAATTATCCTGGGCGCCTCACTACGGATTGCTTCCTCTCTTTCTCAGGTCCCACCTCTTGGCTCTCTTTTGGAAAGCAGGCCTGCTAAACTATGATAAAACTACAGGATGCTACCTACATCTTACCCAATTTGGGAATCCCTCCTACCCGGAGAGGCATCTAAGTCAAATATCTAGACTTGGGCAGCAGACACACTCGAGTTCCAGTACCAGCTCTGTCATTTACAAGCTGTGTATTGAGGCAAGTTGCTTAACCTTCAAGTAGAATGGGATCATTGACATGCCTTGTTTGTGGGACTATTATAAAGACTAAATGTGATACTATATATTACTCAATTGGTATAGTACTCAGAGCTTAAATGGTATTGTGAGGCGAAAAAAATGACTTGGATATTTTCAGTTACCAGGAATTCACTATTTTAAATAATTGTTTTTGCCCGTTTTGAGATCACAGATGTTATAATGTCTCTCCTTTAATTAAGCCAAAATCGATCATGTTCCACACCCTCGTGGTGCTCTCTCCGACTCCACCTCCTACAGCTCTCCTCCTCACTCACTCTGCTTCAACCATGCAGTCTTTCTTACCGGTCCTCAAGCTTGCCAGGTCACTTGGCTCATCTCAAATAATTTTGTGACATATGCCTAATTATGCCTCCTAACAAGTTTTCTCTTTTCAGTATAATTTCTATTGCTTGTAATGGGTTGATCTACAGTGAAAAATTAGCTTTGTCTGTGATTTGAGAACATTGTCTTGAAACTCCATTCATAAAACACATTTATTTTTCTTTTTAACGTAGCCCCAATGACTTACTGTGTATCTTTTTATCATGTGAACCCTTTTCAGTTTTCATCCTCTTAAGTTCTCTTTATTATTGTAGCTGATAGAAAACTCCCTTCTACTTAAAAGTCTCTTCTGCTTTGCCTTCAAAGACACTGGTCCCTCTGAGTGTCTCCTACCTCCACCAATGCTCTGCAGCCTCCCTCAGTCTCTTCCCCTCAGCTCCTTTGGCAATTCACAGAATTCCGCCTTTGGTCCCTCTATCTTCCTACATATTCAACCCAGGAAATCTCATCTACTTACTGATTCAAATCTCCTTCTATACACTGTGTACTCCCAAATTTAGCCCCAACTTTATTCCTGAAGTATGTTCCCAGTTGCCTACTAGCCAGCTCCTTCCATATGTTCCAATGTCACTCAAACTTAACATGCCTCAAATTGGACTCATTAAATTTTTTTGCAGTCAGTTTTTTCAAGTAAGTCAAATCTTCAATGAAAGCATCACCATCCTTGCAGACACCATCCCACAAATCTCCAAGTTCTCACTCACCTGCCACGTTCATTTCCTTGCAGAGATCCTTAGGAGAAGGTGTCTTTCCCAAAACAACAGTATGCATCTCCGAATAGAAAAGTGTGGATGGCTTAGTGCAAATCTATCCTTAAAATCGGAAACCATATTCTGTGTTCAACAGAGCAATCTTTTGATGCCCTAAAAATGATAGATGTGGATTTTGAATACCAAAAAACCTGGGTTTATAATCTGGCACTGCCTTTTGTCATCTTAGGAAAGTTAGTAAACCTTGAATCTCAGGTTTCTCATCTGCAAAATGGGGATAACAACTTCGCACATTCTTTGGAAAAAATTAAATGGAATAAATGGTATGCTAGCCCCTAGAGGCATGTTGATATTTCTAAGAGACGAAACTTAATTTCCCTCATTCTTTTCTATCACATGGCAATTAAATTTGCCTAAAAATTTATCTACTCAAATATATTTGAAATGTGTTCCCTCCCTTAAGAACAGGTCGTATTAGGTTGGTGCAAAAGTAATTGCACTTTTTGCAATTATTTTTAACCTTTTAAACTGCAATAACTTTTGCACCAACTTAATAAAAGTGACCCAGCCACGATTTAATATTGATAAGGTCCAGGGAGTTAGCTGGAGGGTGTAAGCCACTTGAGTATCTGGAATTTAACAAATGATCTCTTTAGTGAAATCATTTTACAAAATAGTATATTTGTTTTGTTCTGTAGAGTGACTGTAATGTTTGTTCTTGACACTCTTATACTATCCTTGAAACTGCTTCAGAACTAGTTAACAGAATTAAAGAAGCAGTTTGATAATGATTAAAAGCCTGGGCTCTGGAGTAGAACTGCTAGAATTCAAATGCCCTCACTAGGTGTGTGCCCCAGGCCAATTATTTAATTTCTCTTTTCTTCAATTACAATGTAGGGTTGCTGCGCGGGGTAAATAACATAGTAAATGAAATAGAAAGGAGCATCCACATAGCATACCAGTTAGGAGCCACTGAACAAGCTCTCTCAGGGAGTGAGCATAATCTAGAGGTTTCTGTCTGTAAGAGAGCCGGATGACTGGCTTAAGGAAAATATCAGAATTATATTAAGCAGACATTATGACAATCAAAAGAAGACATTTAAGAGTTTTAAATTATTTGTTTTAAATATCATTCTGTATTCTCATTCTCTAGATTCTGAAGTAAAGTCATGTTTGTTTTCATTGCGTAATTTAGAGCACTAAATTTAGGTTCTTTTAGGGCAAGGCTATTCTATGTCAAAAGCTCAAGTGCTATTATTACCTATTTCTGTTCCTCTCTGTTATTCACTCAGGGGAATGACCTTGTTTTTGGGCCCATGCTTCCATTGATAGACACCAGTACCAACTTCATTGCAGCTGTCATTAAAATACATAGGGTCCTAAAGGGAAATACACCCACATAGGACTTGAATTTCCAAAGTCTGTATGTTCAAATCTCTTAAATAATGGCAACTATTACAAGAAAGCAATAACACTACTTCTGTATTTCAAGAATGATTTCAAGTGAATAATGGTAACTAACTATCCTGGAATCAGTATAATCTTTTCATCATGAGCTTATAATATAAGACACTTCATTGTTGCCTCTTCAAAATTCCCCTCTCACAGTAAATTCTCCTAACGACTTCCTAATACTTTGCCACACGATTCTCTTTGGGATACCTTATTCTCTCTGAGATAAAAGAATTACACCTCTCTGCAGTATCGGTATGATATCTACACTGAAGCTCTGGCATTCCTGAATAAAGTTGAGGCATGAAATTTTAGTATCCTATAAATGTCCTGCTTCCTGACCTCATCAAAGATTTTTGACTCAAAAAATCAAACTAACTAAATTTGGAACATCAATTCTGTCCTTTTATTTTGTCAAGCAATCCTTGCCAGCGAATATAAATATTCTTGTCTTTTCTATCACTATAATTTTATTATGAAGTAGTGTCTAAAATAATGGGAAATGGAGTCCAGCTTTAGTCATGGATCCCCTGGGTGGAACTGAGCTACCTTGGGCAAATTACTTAGTTCCGTGCCTCAGTGTCCACATCTGAAAATGGATATTGTAAAAATAGTACATACATCGCAGGATTCCTGTGAAGATGAATAAAGGTAATTGATATGAAATGGCTGGACCAGTTCCCTGCATACAATTAGTGCTTAACAAATATAAGCTATTATGAGTATTGTTTTTGTTTTTCATTTTACTCAATGCCTAAAAAGATAGCAAGCTAAGACAAGGTACAATATGAATGTCAAAATGTATGGAAACTTTCAGGCCTCTGAGGTTTCAAATGACAGCTCAGGCTACTCAGCTAAAACAAGCCAAAATCTCTTCAATCTGCAGCAATGGACATTCAGCACCTATGTGTAAGTAGAGTGAATACTAGATAGGAAGGGCAAAGAATGAATAAATAAAAGAACAGTTTCAAACCATACCTTAAAAAGCAAAAGGTAGCATTTTTCACATTAATGAATTTTTTATTTACAGCCTAGGAATCCTTCAGGGTTTGGAACGTTTTGACTCTCTAATCCCTGCCATACAGTGCCGCCAGCATGGAGACAAAGAGCTGACATGAAAAATATTCACCTAAATTGTACGCACCTCATTTCCTCCCTCCTCTTCCAGGACACCTAGAGCAGAGAGTTCACATTTGGACAACTGTGCAGAGTTTATCCCTCCCTATTATAATACTGAGTAAATAGAGTCCAAAAGATGAGGAAAAGGACTGTTAAGACAGGAACTTATTTTAATCAGAAGGAAGGAAACTACCACTTCATTTAAGAAAGAGTTGATGTGACTATATGGCTAGAAAAGGCATCCATTTATCTAAAAAAATGACAACAGCCCCCATCCTCTATATGTATCTGACAATACTGTTTACTACATAGCATGCGAACAAATTCCTGCAACATTTTCCCGTAGATACAAGAAAGGTAAACAGTAGATCTGCAAAGGCAAAACAAAAATACTCATTGATCATCAGGTAGTTCTAAGCCATTAAAAACAGAAATCAAACTAGTATGTAAATAGTAGATAATATAGTAGGTAATATAGAATATTTGACTGCAAACCTGATGCTCTAAGCCAGGGGTGTCCAAACTTTTTTCAACGTTTTTTACCAAGGACCATATGCGGTAAAATACACAAACAGCCGGGCCACTCACTCGAGGTGAAGTACGTACTGCCTCACCTGGTTTGTTTAAGTAAACTAAATATATTTTTGGAATTTGCTGCGGGCCAATAAAAAATGGATTGCAGGCCGCAGTTGGCCTGCGGGCCGCAGTTTGGACACCCCTGCTCTAAGTAATTTATTAGAAAACTGTTTCTTCTGTTCCAAATAAACATTCAGACAATATAAAAAATGTACTCAAAGTTATAACTGGCAAGGAAAACGAGGAATACAGGAAGCTCTCTGACTGTGGTAGCCCGATTTCAGGACATGTTCTATATAAAAATGGTAATGTCTTCAGCAGTTAGGGGGAAGGAAAAGAAAAGAGGAAGTCTCTCTTGACTCAGCAAGAAGATATGAACGAATAAAATGAAGTTTAAGTTATAAATCAATAAAAAAGTGTTGAAAAGAAGGAAAAGGTTAGACAATGAAATAACTGATTTTGTGCAGATGATTTGGAAGCGAAAAAGAGCCTTAGATGACTAAGGACATATGCTTAGGGGTGATGAGAAGACTGAAAGGGAAAACATGTTCTGGAAGAAACTAGAAAATCTGATTCAGTATAAGAAATAGGGAGATTGATTTTAAAACTTGAGACCGAGAAAGAGAGGGAGGGAGAGATAAAAATGCCTTACATTTTATTGCACAGTATACTTTCCAGAGATTTGGCAAAAGCTGTCTTTCTTCATTCTTACTTCCAAAACTAGGCTTTCAAATTAGCCTATGCTCTTTTCTTACTGGAAAATGCCTGACTCTCGCTAGAGATGACCTCAAAGATCTCACTGACCTCACGTCAGACATCAGGCACTGTGTGGAGAAGGTTCTTGGGAAATGGGGCAGAAAAAACATCAAAAGGGGGTTCTTTTGCAGTAGAGGAGAGTAACTTACATACAAATTTTAGACATGTAGAAAGTACATAACAACATAAAGAAGCAAATGATAAGCAGTGCAAAATCTATAAAGATAAAGTGTCCTAGGAATTTTCCCAGACACTCATAGGACATGAGCTCAGTCTTGACCTTTAAAGAAGGGCAAACTCAGGGAGGAGTTAGGCATTCCAGGGGAGGAGGACAATGAATGGGGGGGAAATACAACTGATAGAATTGGTTGGATACTATACCAGCCAAAGCAGGTGGGATTTTTTCTTTCTTTCTTTCTTTCTTTTTTTTTTTTTTTCTTTTTTTTTTTTTTACTATCATAATGTGGATGGACTGGAGGATTTTGAATACAAGAGAGGCATTAGGAAAGAAGTGTTTTTGAAAATGTGCTTTGATGTTCGAGTGCAGAAGAGCAAAAGGGAGAAGAAACCCTATTTCGATAGCCCACATATCAGATGATGGGTTGAAATAAGGTAGGAGATGAAATTTTTCAATTAAGTAGAGAAGTATTGAATCAAGAGACTATATAAGAAAAATGACTTGTTAATAGGGTTGGAGAAGAACGATGAGACTCAACATCACCCTATTGGATGGCTAGTCCTTCTCTCTGTTGATGTAAGAAACGCCCAAACATGTAGAGAATTTTTATATAAGACTTTATTTGAGACAAATGAACAACACATGCCAGGGAGAAATGCTCAGATGCTCCAGAGAATAAGTTTTACACCTTCTTTTATGCATTTGAAATTGAGGGAAGGTAAGGAAGATTACACAGAGGTGGGAAAAGGTGAGGTGGAGATTGGATTACAGGATGGTTAAGATGACGTGCTCTGTTGAAGGTGGTTAAAATTTATTTCAAAGGTGTGTTAACCTAGATGCACAGAAACAATGCACAGGGCTTACTGAAAGCAAAGATAAACCTTTTGTTAAAGAAGTTATATGCCTGGGGCGTGACTACCTACCATGACCTGCCCAGTTAGGAATTTATGATCAGATCACCCTGTGAGGTTACTTTCCATAGAACCTTCTTCTTTTTTTTTTTTTTTGATCCACATCTCCTTCTTATTTTAATGTTTATTTGAAAGGCCTTTAATCATAGTTGCTGAAGCATACTTTAATTATTAGGGATGCTTATCTTCCCTGACTTAATGATTTTCTCTCTCTCATATTCACAATCTTATCCAAAAACACTGATGTTTACTGACTTCTAGGAAATTTCTCAAATAAGACTCATATAATTCAATGGGGGGAATATCTACAGTATATATTTCAATGTATCAATGAATGCTCTAGTAAACAATCAAACCTCTAGAAAACATCTTAATTATAGGACGAGGCCTCTAAGGCCTCTAAGGCCATTCTCAATACTAACCAAGAATGGGGAATATAAATGCCACAGGAGATCACAGATAATCTGAAAAACAGGATTTTTAAAGCTCTTATTTGAATCAACACAGGTAACAATGCTTCTATCTGAATTCCCTCTAAAAAAAAAGTCTTGAAAAGTCAGTGCCACACAATTTTCTGTTGACAAAAAGAGGGCAAAATACTTGAGCTCCAAATTCTCCCTCCGTCCCTGAGATAAAAGAGGAAGGGAGACAGAGCAGAGCCAAAGGCACACTGGAACACCAAGGCATATAAGCAACCTACCCATAGGGGACATACAGATTCTCTGACCTTGATTCAATTCTAACTGATACAATTTGGATGTCTAGAGTTCTCTTTCAACAAACTTCACCTGTCCAAAAGGAACTCATATTCATGATCATGCTCCTCCAGGGATTAGAGCTCCTGGAGGAGAGGAGATCCTGCAGGGATTCCTCTCAGAATACATCAAGTTACAGGAGCTAGAATCTTGAGAGTAGTGCTCAAAATCCTCCTCATCCTAACCCCCTTATCAAATCAGTGCAATTCAAATCAAGTCCCCAATTACTATGAAACCTACTGAAGTACACTTTGAATTCATCCCCTCCTCTCCATGTCTCCTGCCTCCATCCTCTTCCAAAGCACCATTATTTTTTATCTAGACTGAGGCAATGGAGTCCTTATTTTCTCCCCATCCAATGTTCCCTGCTCTGACACATTCCTGCTCCCAGAATCCAGAGGGCTCCTTTTTCTTTAATGTGTTAGGCGCGGCCAGAGAAAGGAGTCGCAGGAGAACAAAATTGGTCTATTAGAATTTATTTGGCGTGTTTAAGGTGCGGGAGGTCAGGCTAGAAAAGGCCATAACCTCCCCTAGCAAAAAGGGGTATGGAGTTTTATAGGCGGGGTAAACGAGGTTGTTCCCCCTTCAATGCTTCAAGGGGTTTTCGTTGCATTGTCTCTAGCAACAAAGGTTTTGGGGGCATGACCAAGCCCTCCGGCTCCACCCCATGGCCCCCAGGCCTCCTTCTGGGTTGCCCAGGCCCACTGATCACAAGCCCCTAGGAGACAAAGTGCAAAGCAAAGCAGGATAAGATGGTTTCTACATTCCAGGTGGCTTCTCCTGGCCTAGGGCAAACACAAGCCGGCAGGTACAAGGTACAAAGCAAGACAAGATGGCTTTTAAGATAAGAAAATTCCTGTTCCTGGCCTAAATATGGCCTAACATAATGCATTTTGTTTTATTATATTCCTATCCTCATTAAAATTGTTCCATGGCTTCCCATTGCACCCAGAATAAAACCAATTCTTACAAAGGCCCATAAAACATGACTGGGCTCACTGCTGCCCACCTCACCAATCTCATCTCCCATTTCCCTTGCTCCAGTGACTCACCTTCTCTCACTCCCTTGAACATGCCCTTGCACTGCTGTTCCCTCCACATTTACCCGTAACCTACCCATCCTCAGAGAGAACGTTCCAGACCTCACCAAACTACATTAGTTCCCCTGATTATTTTCTCCATTTTAGAATCCATCCTGCTATAGAGTACAAATGATCATCTGGTCTGTAATTTTATGTAGATGCACATATTTATTTGCTTAATTTCTCCTTCCCCCACAGACTGTAAAGACCATGAGAATAGAGACCTTTCTCATTATATCCCTGAGGCACAGGACAAGTCTAACAGGCAGCATGAACCCAACAAACACTTGATAATAACACTAAAATGTAGCTCCAGTGGGGCAGGAGTTGTAGCTGACTGGTTTGCTATTGTCTCCCTACTGCCTAGGGATATGTTTCTTAGGAACATTGGTAGATGCCCCCCCGCCCCCCAAATTAAATCGATAAATAAACAAAGGAGAGGATTCACTGTTTTTCCTACTAATAGCTAATGCCATTGAGAGACAGGCCTAATTGTAGAAAATTATTTCTCCAAGTGGGTTGGATTCTCTCAGTCTATAACGTCTATAGTTCTGCCCTTCGATCTAGGTCAGACGACACAGAAAAAGATTAGTCTCTCTTCAGCATGAATCTGGAACATGCCATGGTCCTTCCTTCACCCGTCTTCAAGTGAATGACATGACTTCCAGACTTCCTTATTCCGCTGTTGTTCTCTATGTATGCTACAGTGGTTTTTACTTTCCCCTTTTGAAGTGCATTGTCCCAAACTGTACCTGTGACATATACCAAGCTATTATTGTCCCCATATTTCCATATTAATTAACATTGCCTAATACTTTGCAGCTATGCTTTGGTATTAATTTATTTTGAACTTTCAGCGTACCATTAAACCCCAGAAATGAGATTAAACCAGATCATCTGTTTCTAGTACTTCTGCATTTGATTTTCCGAACCTAAGTTAGGATTTTACATTTATTCCCAGTAAATAACAATGATATTTAACTCTAATTTCCACACTCTTGAGATCTTTTTGAGCCCTAGTTCGGTCATCCAGTGCACTAATTCTCTCTCTCAGTTTCGTGTCATTCAGCATGCCACAGTATTGACTATAACCCCATTTTGTAAAATTTGCTTCCTTAGCTACTAAAAATTCCTCTCTTCTGGTTCTCTATTATCTTTTTAATTGTTCCTTCTCAGTCTCCCCTTAGACTCTCTTCTATTTTCTCATTCACTCATTCATTTGGTAAGTCATGAAATAAAGGTTTAAGAAGCATCTCCTCTGTGGCTGGCTAGAAATACAAAAGATGTCTTCAAACCTATTTCCTAAAGCCCCTTGGCCTTCACTTATTACTGAGCAATTTTACCTGTAATCATTGCTAAAAATGTATGCTAATTCCTAAATCAATGTATCCAGATTTATAATCTCCCTGGAACCATAAATGCTTATTTTCAATGGCTTGTTAGACTTCACTTATTTATCCCACAAAACACCTCAAACTCAACAAGGCGAAAACTTAACTGATTATCTATCACTACCTCCTATATTCCTGATCTTGATTGATGGTACCATCATTTGCCCAAGTCCTCTAAACTAGCAAACTAGGAGTCACCCCAAATTTTCTATTATTTACCTTTCACACACAATGAGTTGCCAGGTCCTGTCAACTCAATTTCATAAATACCTCAAAACACTTCTCTTCCTCTGCATCCCTACTGCTACTATTTTGGTTATCTTCTATCAAATGGATTTTTCTTATATTCTAACTGACTTCCATACTTCTAACTCTATTCCCTCCAAATCCACGCTCTACACTGCCATTAGGCTGCCAAAAGGCATTAAAGAGGTTTACCAAACAAGTATTCTAGAGTAACAAGATTTCAATGAACTAAGGAAGTAATAAAACATGAGTCAAAGAAAAAAATAATCTATAAAAATAAGATGGAGCAAGGAATAATATCTAACACTTATTCATTCTTACTAGGACTCTGACACTGCGTGCTTTTTGTGTGTTATCTCATTCAGTCATAGAAATCCCTATGAGAATTGATAAGGTTAACATGTGTAAGATCACTTGGCTAGTGAACTAGTCAATCTGAACCCAAGCTGTCTGTCTCCAGAGCTCATGCTCTTGATTACTCACTATACTACCTCGTAAGAATGAATTAGAAGTACAAATGTTATGCCATGAAATTTTATATACTTGCTACAGGCAATCAACAGATTTAACTTTTAACTGTCAAACAGCCAACACAAAGAGGAAAGAAAAAATAGTGACAAGATTTACAGTGTTGGAAAGTGTATAAAAGCAAATCAGTTGCCCATGGAAAACATTGCAATACTTAATGCTAACATCAATTTAAAAAAAAAAAATGGGGGGCAAACTAACATAAACCAATTTGGCTGCTCAGAACTGTCAAGTTCTTTTGGTAGGCTCTGTAGCCTCTGATGACCAGAGGTAGATAATAGCTGTAGGTTCTCTCCCCCAGCAGCCACACCATGCCACATGGATATGCAGGGATGCAAGCATGTCTCAGTCTAAATTCTGACACTCTTTTCTACATTTAATACAACCAGGTAGGAAAAAAAAATACACAACCTTATAAATTTGCTAAAGGCTTAGCTTCTGTCTTAAGTACTCAGCCAAACACTTTGCAGGAACGGTCAACTCAAGACAGATGTAGCCATATTCTAGCACCCATATCTGCCAGCCTTCTAGCCTGACCAGTTAACAGATTCCTCTGCTGAGTGGCAGGACACCTTCACCTATGTTAGGTTGCTTCCCATTCATGAAAGGACAATGGTACCTTTACAATATTTCCAGAAAATCTACCCACCTCAAATACCAGTCAAAGACCAGTGAAAACTTATTTCTATCACCTTTTTGCCAGGGATTCTTAAACTTTTTGTGCCATAGACCCATTTGGCAGTCTGACAAAGCCTGTGGACCAGTTCTTGGAATAATGTTTTTAAAAACATTTTTAAAATATTTCAAAGAAAGCCAGTTGTAATGGAATGCAGTTATCAAAAATAGTTTAATAAAAACATGTACTTCTCTTTAAAGCATTGAATAATAAAGCCTAGAAACCACTGCAGCTGTGAAGAAATAATGAATCTGATTTTTATTTTGAGATACCTGCAATAATGTAATGCCACATGAAAACCAAGCAGATTGTTAGTGAACCCCAAATCCAGATAAATGATGCTCTTTAAATAATGCCAGTATTTCATGGCAATAGATGACAATAGCTTAATATATCCATCTCCAAATTATACACATTCCTAACAGAGATCAAAAAGAAAATGAATCTAATAGACCTGGGCAAATGCTTTTGGGCCAAAAAAAGAGCAAGCAAGTTTGTTGTAACTTAAAAAATAGCATTAACATATAAAAAGAATCTAGCAACTGATGGGTATACAAAATCTATAGGAAATACAGAAATTGTGGATATAGAAAGAGATACCTTACTCATCTAGCACTATTCAGGGGAGGGCTCCAGAATCTTGTTTTTATGAAAGGTAGTTGTAAAGGTGCTTTTGACTATACCTGTTGTTACCTATTGTACATTGATTTTTAGTTTAACTCTCAAAATATGGTGAAGCGGTGTGGAGGCTGTCTTTGCTGGTACCCCTATGCTAGAGGGATCATCCACACCAGAGGCATTTAATTGGGGTCCATGGATCTCTAGGATTTCTATGGAGTCTCTGAACCTTCTGAACATGGGTACAAGTTTTAGGGTAAGCAGATAATCCATAGCTCTCACCAGATTCTCAAAAGGAACCTTGACCTGTGAAAATGTAAGAAGCATTTTTAATACCATTTTTTTTCCTTCTGTGACACACCTGTTAGTCTCCATGGCAATAGTGTGCCATTGCTCTTCTGGGTATATTTCCTTTTCTTCTCAAATTTCAATTTACAACTTTCTTTACCTAATCAAGAAATCTCTTCCCCAACCTTTCATTATGTCCTTGTGAAAAACACTAAATGCCTTTCCAGAAAAGTCCTCCTAGTGTGTGAGCACTGGTTATATAAATTACCTCTCCCTGTCCCCACCACCACCTAAAGGATTTTTAGGGTAGGTGCTCACTGAGTTTAGAACCAAGACAGAAAATATATATATGAAAAAGACCTTTCCCTTCCCTAGTTTTCCTTCTTCTATACTGAACTTCATGCTTGGGATCTCAACAATCTAGATGAAGAAAAAATAAAAGGCCATCACCACCAAATACAGAGTTATTTGAAAGCATGAAAACAACTGTGAAGAAGCCCAAAAACTAAAAGCAAACTACAAATGTTTAGACGGGGATTTGTCACTCATGCACAAATGTTAAATCAGTCTCTATTGTCCTGGTGGCTCCAACCAGGAGATGTGTCTCCTTGTTGACATAGGCCTGACCTAGAACAAAGAAAGTTGATGACATAAATATATCCTTTTCCCCAGCCCTTGAGTGTGTGTGATTTAACCTTTAACTCTTGCTTGTTGATGTAGGTGAGATGTCAAATACTTTCTACTGAGCTGTTGGCAACTGTTTGAAGTGTTTTCATCACTATTCCACTGAGGTGAAGTCTGACTAGGGCTAACTAGTCACTGTAATACAGTCGCTTCCCTGACTTTCTCCTCTCTCTTCTCTCTCTGCTACTTCCTCCAGATTGAAAGCAGCAACAAAGAGTAGGGATCAGCCTTTTAGTCACTATAAATCTGCAATTCCTTAAAGTGTTGCTTCCTGTTTTTTGAAAGAACATGCTCCTGAGGTCTTGTGATCAACTGTGAACAAATTATTTAAATTGTGACACAAACAGTAAGGAATCCAGTATCAGATACTGCAATTCCTTTTTCATCCTCCTTTAATTTTTTTAGACTCAGAGATAAGGCCTCTTACTTCTTCTAGATCAAACCTGTCATGAAAAAACAAAATAGTGCATTCTACCCACTTTAATACTTAGAGGAAATCCTTTCCAACTTTTCCCAAGGCTGGACCCAAACCCATTTGTCTACTCATTCAGGGCAAAAATTCTAAATGGATATACTTCTGTTTAATATTTAAGCCAAAAGTGTAAAGTTCCTGCTAGTTTTGCCTTTGTAAGACAAAGGTCCTTCTACTACCAAAAGCGGGGGAGGGAGGATATAAAAATTCTCAGCAGGGTAATTTCATACATATTTTTTTCTTAGTGGTCATTTCTTTTTCTCTTAGTGATAAGAGACAATTCTGCTGAGAGAACTGACTCTTCAGCTACCAGCAAAATCCTATCACATAAGTAACATACACCAAGAAAAACCAACTTCAATAAACTAGACACTGCCCATTAGCATTTTCAACTTTTCAGGCTGGAGTTTGCATTCATTTCTTGGAAAGGAAATCTCTGTTTCATTAAAGAAAAGTGGTTATGCCAAATGCACAAAAATAAGAATGGGAGGAGACAGGGTGGGGGTAGGGTGGAGGATGATCACTGCATGACTCAGAGAAGTTTGGCTTCTACAACTTATATTTTTAAGCCATCTCACTTCATATTTAAAATAGAATTATATGGCCATGGGGAAAAAAAACTAACACATAGCTAAAGTAGCGCTTTAACACATAGCTAAAACTACATATATATAAAAATACATTTATACGTACAATTCATTCATACATGCATACTACAGATTATGGATATAATTACACATAGTATCTTTTACGTGTTTATTGGATGTAGATTTTAAAATCATCCATGCCACATGAAATAAAATTAGCTGAACTGTCTGCGGAGCACCTGGGTAAAATGTTTCCACAAGAATGTTTAAAATGGCCATATACTTAATTCTTATTTCACAAGTCATTTAGGGCAGCCATATCCATTACTGTACCTTGGGAGGGAGGGAGAGGTGGTAGAGCAGGCGCTTTGGGGAACGTGGGGCCCGTCTCAGACACCATCTTTGTATTGCTCTACGCTCTAAATAACTCAGTGGCCCATTGGTTTTAAAAAGTTCATGTGCAAGTCAGAAATGGCCTTAAGGATTATTATCTAAAGGTAGTCCTCTGGCATAAACAACATTACATCTGTAGAAAACAAATCTTAAGGAATTGATAAAGTATGATGCACACTTGTGAAACATTAGTGGCCTCCAATTCAATTTCAAGGTGCATCAAATTTCTAAATTTTAATAAGTTAGAGAATATGATAATTTATATGGTTCAATCTGACCCAGCAGTGACTATTCAGGGAGCTACATACTTCGTGGGGCTCATATTTTAACTCATAAGTAGACAAAAAAGGACAAGAACAAAAGTCAGAGGGAACAAACTCGGCATGATATCAGAGCAACACATTTAAGAGACACAATTTAGTCAAAATCTAAAATAAAATTTAATCGAATTGTTTTTGATATGTAGGAAAAGCCTGAAATTCCTCAAATTGTATTTTGTTTGTAAAAAGCATTCCTTTGAAGCTAAGTGGTAATGTGTATCTTTTGTGGCATTTGTGAGCATCAAGGTGTTAAAATAGCAGCACCCGACTTGAAAAACAGACAAAGAAAAAAACTAAGAAAACCAAGAATCAGGGCGATGGTAGAAGTACCTCATCAAAGAAGTTCACCACTAGGAGCCTGAGTGTCAAAGAAGCAGCAAAAGGAAAACGATCTACTGGTCATAGAGAGTTTGAATCTGCTTCTTTTCAAAGTGTTTACTGCTCCTGAGTTTTGCCAGGCCTGTTTGCTGACCCTTTTACTCTGCTTCTCCACTCCTTCTCAATCATTCTGGGGATCCCCTCCCCAATTTGTTTCTGTTACATGTCTCCTTTTCTTCTTCTTTCTCTTCTAGACTCCATACGGTTGACAAAACCTATAATTTATTAAAAATGAAAAATTAAAAAAAATAAAATAAAAATGATATTTTATTATTGAAATCACATGCCTACCAATCCATATGTATACATACAGCAAACACACACATACAATTTGTTAACTTTGTAAATCAAATAAGTAAAGAATCTTTTTGACTAAACAGCATATGTACTTGATGAGTGAATTAACCATTACAACATGACGTCCTTACCTAGTATGTCTCTTGGTGCATTGTAAATAAGGAACATACCAGACCCAACTGCATAAGAGACATCCTGGGAGATAGAGGAGAAATCTGAGAATGGTTCACTGCCTTTTCCCCTGGCATGCTCTTCATGCACTCTTCTCCAGTCTCGTTGTCTTCTGCGTGTCCCCTTTCAGTCCCACTTCCTACCATTTAGTCATTGGAAGGCTTCTTCTTAATACACAAATTTTTTTTTTAATCTTAAATGTGCTTATACCATATTGACTTTTAAGCTCTCAATGTTACAATGTCCTACTGATATTGCTCACAATTCTTTGATCACTCAGGTATGTAGTAATGTTTATTTGGGGATGAAATGTTCCTAAGACAAAGCATACAGTAGTTGTGTTTGTGATCTAGTTATGTCAAAATATCAAGACAATTCAATGGGAATAATCAATTTACCCTATTAGAGTGATGAATTCAGTTGATTGCTTTGGCCTCATACCCCCAAAACAATGAGGTGATCTACTGTCTTTTTCTCCCCTCTTCCTTTAACAAGTTAGTTTGTTTTCATGTTTTTGAAATCTAGGGTTTTCTTAGGATATCTTTTGGTAGACCTGAAGAAAGCATATTAAAAAGGAAAAAAGCAATCAAGAACATGCTTATTTTAAAGATAACAACAATAAAAAAGCTTTTATCTTTAAATAAGAGGAAGCAAGGTCCATATTCTATACTAATGCCAAAAAAGTATTTTAGAAAAAGGAACACAATGTTAACCATAAAATTTGCTGTAATATACTAAATTTACTTTTATTTAATTTACTTAAATGATAACATGGAATGTTGGCAATGGTGCTATAAAATGGTATTCCTATTGGAGCAATAATATATTGACACATCCTTTCGGAAAAGAGCCACTAATGTGTTGGCAAAAATTACAACATAATTTGACAATTTATTTCAATTTTCATGCACTTTACTCAGTATTCTACTCCTATAAATGTAGTCCATAAATGGAAATCTAAAATGAACATCAAGATGTATGTGCAAAGCTATTATTCCTTATAGCAGTATTATAAACAGCAAAAGATTGGTAGTAACCAAATTCTGACAATAGGTATATCTTTAAATTACAGTCAATCTATAGAATTTAATTTTATGTAGATATTGAAAATCAGATCTTCAAAGAGCACTATATGACATAAAAATGTAATGTTCAAGAAAAAAAATGAAGGATATTAAACTGCATATATAGCATTTCCCAATGTATAAATGTATGTAAACAAATATACATGTATGAAAAAGAAAAATAGATAGATGATAAATAGATGATAGAGAAATTGGAATGAAATGGAAAGAGAAAGAAATTGGAATGAAATATACCAAAATAGTGGTTATATTTCGATGGGAGGATTACAAATTATTTGAATATTATTTTTATACTCTTCTGTGTTTGCCAAATTTTCTTCCTTTACTTTTGTTAAATTTTTTTTAAAATCCAAGCAACATTTTTTCCATCAACCTCTGTAATCTCCATCAACTTCATCATGTTCTGTCAAGTAACCTGACTAGCACTGATGTTTCCTTCTTTCTTATTCACCTTAAACTTTTTTTCCTTAGATATTGCTACTGACTCACAATACCCTAACTGCCAACTTTGCCTTGCTGTGTAAACTCTGATAGGGACCCTCCTGCTTCAAATTCCTGTGTATTATCTCTTTTGAGTATTGTTATTCAGATATTATTGGTGATCATCAGTGTCTTGGGTAGAAGGCTCTAAGAACAGAGCCTAAGAAAGAGCTACAGATATCTGTGATTTATTAAAGGAGTCATCTAAGGAAAAACCTGAAAAGAAGTAGACTAAGCTGGACGGTGAATGGGAAAGAATCAAGAAAGGATGTGGACTCAGGTAAGATGTAGCCTTGCCTGATGCACAAGAGACTAGAGCATAGGTCACACCACACACTAGTGTCACCTTGAGGCTATGTGGCCAGGTTTTTGTACCCCCAAACCAATCAGTCATTCAAGAGTGTGGAAAGAATGGTGATGCTGTCACCTACCTTCCCAGCAGGTGGCTTCGCTCCGCTAATGGCAATTCTCCAGAAAGAACTCAAAACACCTGAAGGGTGGATGCACCAGCTGGCCAAGGAAATCTGGGGGGACAGCAACAGAATCTACTACCCATGGTGATGATGGAAAAGAGGAGAAGGAAATGGGGAGAGGAGGAGAGCATTTCAACAAACCCAGTGTCAAAAGGGCACACTTTTAGAGTGCGGCTCCCATCTCAACTTGGAAGAATGTTGATTCAGGCTGATGCAGCTACAATAATCCAGTAGAATCAGAGCCCACAGGTAGATTAGACTCATATGAAGGCATATGAAATTCCAAAGCCTTTTTTTTTAACATAAGAGCTTAAAAAAATTCCTGCTTAGATGAACTCTCTGTTTGCTCCAAATTCCTGAGAAAGTTTGAATAGCAGGTATACATAATTTCCTCTAACACTAATACTTTCTCCATACGCTATGAGCCTTAAGAACAGCTGCTATGGTTCCCCTGGAGATGGCTTAATTTTGGAATTGGATCAAAGCACTCCTTGGTCCAGTGGTGCAAATTACTGAGACACTGGGATAAGAGGATCTGTAAACTATGCTATAAAAACCTCCACCATTCCTGGCTTTGATGTCTTGGTGCTGCCAACAAACATGATAAACTTTCCAAACGTTCCTCTTCATTCAGTCATGCTCTACAGCTGAGCTGTAAGGGATAGTTGGGGCATCCCTCTGGTAGCGAAACAATTTAGGTCTTGTGAGAATTACTGCAGACCTTTTCAAGGCCTGGGTCTACAGGTTCAAAATCTGCCTGTCACTTGAATGAGGAAGTCCATCAAATCTGTTACTGGATGTTAGGTAGGTCCGAAAACTCCTTACTTTTCAACACATTATGATTCTATGATGTAGATCCAAAAAAGAGTGGGTTTTTCTCTCCAACTCCCTCACAAATCAAAGAAGAGAAGCCCCAAGGCAGATAGTGAAAATATTAACAAGTATTAACACCCAATGTACAGAGGTAGGGAAAAGAAATTGATAGTATGCTAGGGAAAAAAGAAAGCAAGAAAAAGTGGGAAAGAAAACAGATATTTGAAAAACATTTTTCTCTTTACTAAGCAATTTGTTTCCTCACTTTTTTGTGGCTCCAGTGATAGCGTTCAGGAAACTTGGTGATGTCATTTCCTTTCAATTGGCTAGTTACATAAATGTTGGAAAAGAGCCAAGTAAAACAGCCTTCAAACAGATGGCCATGTGTCTAAATGCCAGAAAGTGAGAACAGCCATTTGCAGTTATTTTTTTTTATTTTTTATTTTTTTACCCCACACATGGTATAATGTTTATTTTACAACCCCTCTTATGGACTTATGTGGATCATTCTTGTCATTTTTCTAGGGGAAAAAAAATCCCAAAGGGCGCAGTCATAAAATACAGAAAAACAAGTCATGAAGTAGTGAAAAATAAGGTAAGGAGCAGAAGTGAGTACTGCATTGGGAGAATACAAGCCATCAAACAGAGGTCCCTGCAAGACTATGCGGGTGATCAAACGTGCTAGGAAAAGAATCTAACTGTCAGGAAATTTCAAGCGAGGGAGATTTTACGAGGCAAATGAATTCACCTCATGATCCTTAAGAAGTTAGAAATGAAATGTCTGCATGGCCTTTACAAAAAAGGCACACTTTCTGCATTTACTCTTATTCCTTCAAAGTAAATCCAAATGTAGCTAGCTCCGGAGTTCCTTCACAATGAGTGGTCTGCATAGCTCCCTGTTCCAAGTACATATTGATGCAATCAGGAGGAGTTCACACTTTTGTAACTGTGAAGAATTTCAGTTATGCATAATAAAACACAGCAAGGAGGTTGAGACTTTTCAGGTTCAAAAATGAAATTCTGTTCTAGTTGTCCGCAGTGACGGATAATAATATTTTCTGTCCTTCCTACTAATGAAAATGAAATGTGGGTGTTGTTTTAATACCTTGTACAGCACATGTTATACAGGTTCAAAGAAAAATAGGTTAATCCCTCATAAATTCTATCAATTAACTTCCTTTGATCTTTCACTATTTCAATGAAATAAAGACACATAAATTCCAAAAAGAAAGAGTCTACCTTCTTAAATCCAGGTGACATAGGTATCAGCAGGAAGAGAAAATATAGAAGTAAAATAATCATGGTTTTTCTTTTGACTATTTACTTCTTTGTTAAAATGTTTCTTTTTTCCCCATGGATATTAAAGAACTTACTTTCTCTTTCATCCATCAAATTTCCACAAGTGTGTAGCTATGTTTTCTAATTTCTACTTGAATATATAGTAGTAAAATGTCAGATTTATGTGTTCACAAATATTTATTAAACACCAATTATGGGCCAAAGACTGCTAGAAATGGGGGATAAACAGATACCAACTGAGGGATCATTACTGAACAGGTCAAATATTTTTACAGACTCTATTTAAATATTACTTTTTTGGTCTTTTCAAAGCTTCTTCCCACTTTTGTGCTATTCTAACACTTGGATCTCAAGAAAATATTTGGAACTCCGCTATTTCCTGTGAGAGTTCTATACCTCTTAGGTCAGAGAAGGACAGTTTTAGAGACCCTGTTACCTTAAGGTAGTATTGTGTCCTCAAAAGGTTTTTATGCTTATTTTGGACTCTGCTGCCTGTACTCCACCAAGCAGAGTAATAAGTTCCATATGCCCATTTTTTTGAAGAACACATTTTCAAAGCAGCAAATGTTTTGACGGATTGGCTCTTGGAGAGCCTGAATACTGTTATACACATCGTTTAGCATTTCACAAGGCCCCTACTGTTAAATTCTGGGAATGGGGCCAGGGTAACCTACCTACTGGTGCTCTAAGTAACGTTAAAATATTGAGAATTCTTAACCATCATGCTTCACTAAGACATATTTGGAATGTGAGGATTTCTTTGCTGCCATGCAACTGTGTGAACGTGTGTCTGTGAGTGTGTGTGTGTGTGTGTGTGTGTGTGTGTGTGTGTGTACTTTATAAGTAAAACAAAGGAAGAGGCCCTTAGAGTCAATAAATGACCAAAAAAGCTTAATGATGGGAGTTTTGAATGTTTAGACTTTTAAATCTTTCATCTAAAGTAGTTATTAAATTCTGATATATATATATATATATATATATATATATATATATATATATATAACACATAAGTATATATATATATATATATATATATATACACACATATATATATATTTATGAAGCAATGGAAAGGGACAAAAGTACAATAGTGGGACTACAATAGGTTTAAATGTTGCTTTCTCCAGGTAAAGAAATTCATAAAGTCTTTTTGTTTGCCTCATATTAGCACCTCTATGCATCCTGTATTACTCATAAGCATTCTTTGGCTCATTCTTCCCAGATTTGCTCAAATATAATATTCTTCTGGGACCTCCCGTCCTTCCCTCACCCCCACCCTGGGAATCTGAATCAGTAGATCTGAGGTTGGGCCCTAGAATTTCTGTTTTTAAGAATTACCTCAAGTCTTTCTCAGGACCCAGTATGAAACCTTTACGAAATTTTAGGAAATACTTCGAAAGCCAAAAATTAAGAGTATATTTGTGTACAGACACCAAATCTACTACTATTCCTAATTATTTTTCTTTTAACTTATTGGCTTCTGAATTACTTTTATGCAATCTTTGAGTGTTCTTTTGTTAAAATGTTATTAATATTTCAGCATCGAATCTCTCTCAGTGTTGCAATGTCTGTCTTGTCCTGTCTGTGTATAACAAAAATACCACAGATGGGTGGCTTATAAACAGCAAAATTTTATTCCTTATGGTTTTGGAGGCTGGGAAGTCCAAAATCAAGGCACCAGCAGATTCAGTATCTGGTGAGCACTCACTCTGGCTCATAGATGGTGTCTTCTAGATGTAACCACACATGACAGAAAGCTCTCAGGAGTCTCTTTTATCAGGGCACTAATGCCATTCATGAGGGCTCCACCCTCCTGTTGTAATCACCTCCAAAAGGTACCACCCCCAAATACCATCACGCTGGGGGAATAGGTTTCAACATAAGAATTTGGTTGGGACACAAATATTCAGTCCATAGCATGTCTGTTCAGAAAAGAAAAAAATATTATATACAGTGATCTGAATGTTCAAAAGAAAAAAACATTAATTATTTATGATAAAAAATGATGCACTGTGGTAACCTATTTCTTTACAGATGTGGTTCATTAGGGAACGTGTGCAAAGAACTTAAAGATAAAATGTTAAGAATTGTTGCTCACTGAAGAGTAATACAATCCAATAGCCTCTGCTAATATAAGGCAATAGACATGTTTTACTTGATTTATTAAATTTGGAATGCACAAGAAGGCCATATAGTAAGGAATGCAATCAAATGCCTAAATTAAAATTGCAGTTACGTTCTTAAGAACATTGAGATCATGAGCCTATCTTCTCTACCTTTTAGAAGTCTCTTTTCCTCATCTGTTCAAAGGAATATCCACCTCATACAGCTGATTTGAAATTTACAGAGAAAAACTATGTACAGTCTGACATGTAGTAGATGCCCATAAATTTTTAGGTTTATTGTTATTATTATTATTATTATTATTATTGAATATTAATTGATGGCCTATTATTGGCGAGGCATGATCCATGTCCCCCGTTCTATGGAAAGCCTAGTGGAATAGATAGAAAATAAGCAAGTATTGAATATAAATAAAACAAAATTTCAGAATATCCCTAACTGCTGGGAGGAAAACAAACCAGGGCAATGTACTGGGAGTAAGTAAAAGGAGTGGGCATCAGCTGAGCTGGCCGAGAGAACCTATTCCAGGAGGTGGAAAATGCTCTCCCAAGAGTGAATGGCATATGTTTGCTTTGTGTGAAGGAAATTGGATTCTTATGGAGACTTAGAGGAAAAATAAATTGAAAGCTTTCATTCAATCATTATTATATAAGTACATTTTTATTGAATATTCATCTAGTGCTGCATAATCCTTGTTGAACCAAGCTCCCAGCAGAATGGGCTTCATAATCTATGCATTTCATATTTTAGTAGTTCTAAAATATGAAAAATGAAAGACTAAGTAGAAGGAAACTTGTTCCCCCACTTTGCAAAGACTTGGAGGAATTTGGAATAACCATGAGTACAAGTCTTGGTTCTCAGGCTGTGACTGGACTGCTAGATTCATCTATTTTATAAACTGTAAGACTATGGCAGTTACTTACTAAAGTCTCCCATGAGGTTGTAGCCAGAGGACATGATACCTACTCAAAGAGAAGCATGGCAGTTTCAAAGCTGAGACTCTCAATTTTTTTTTGGTCAAACTGAGAAATATTCTTTTGAAATACAATAGGGCTTTCCACTGGTAGGCGCTCTGTCCCAGCTGGTGAGTGGTAGGACAAAGGATCACCGATCTCCCACTGCTACCATTGCCTTGTGAATATGTCTGGCCATCAGAGAATAATATACAGGAGTCATTTGGCTTTTATGCTCACTAATGCAAATTAGTAATAGGTAAGGAATGCTGATGATGTCATTCTCTAGGGTAGCTGAATTGAAGGCATATGGTACCTGATGCTCAGTTGTGACCTGAATAACATGGAAACTAGGGATGCCCCCAATGACATCATGAATAGGTGGGCATCAAATTTTGTCTCTAACTCAAAGATGGAGCTGATGGCAGACAGCAAAGTTAGGAACAGGCAAACACACTCATCAAAGTGCAAAACACAGGAGAAGAGAGGAAGAAAATGAATATTAAATGTTTTCTATGAGCTAAACTCTGTGGAAGTCACTTTGAACCTTATATAATTTAAGTTTCCCAATATCCTTTGAAGAAGTGATTATAGCTATTTCATAAAGAAGGAAAATAAGAATCAGAGAGGTTAAATAACTTCCTCAAAATTAGCTGGTTACTCAGTGGAACAGCCAGAATTTGAACCAATGCCAAGTCAAAGTTCCTCCCCCAGAACTGAGACTAGAGTGTATAACCTGCTTTTATATCCAATGAGGGCATCAGGTATGAGAAGCAAGACGTCACTTGTGGGCTTGGCCAACTAATTCCAAAGAAGGGTTTGTGAGCTGCTGTTTTATTTTTTTGAGACAAGGTCTTGCCAAGTTTTGGACAGGACAATAGTGTTATTTCTTAGACCTGGGATTAAATATTTTTACTCCTCTTTCCTGTAACATCAGAAATGTGGCCAAGTTTAAGAAAAAAAAAATGTCCCTAAGTTGGGGTTGAAATATCAATGGGTACTTTTCCCATGTTTATCTTTATAGAAAAAAATATCCAAACTCTAACCCTGCTCCAGTGAGTAAAAATAAAAATGGGTAATGTTTCAGGGGCACACATGATAGAGGAGGGAATTAAGTTCTGATGGGTCCTCTCCTTGTGGTCAGATGGATACCAACCAGCAAGATCTGAGATGAAGGTCTGAAGGCATTATTGCATTTTTTGAGAACCAGTACATACAAGATGCATTTAATCCAGTGGCTCTTCTTTCTTAATGAAAATTAAGAATTAATTCTGTTATTTATTATACCAAGAGGGTAATTAGAACACTAGCCAGTATATACTGAGCACTTAATATGGACCAGACCTGTATAGGCACCTCACATTGGATTCTCATGTGGGTTCGTGAGGTAGGCACTATGAGCCCTGTTGGAGGTAAGGACACTTAAGTTCAAAGATGTTATATAACTTCTCCAATTTCACAGGGTAAGTGGCAGCACAGGCCATGAAGTTCAACTGGAATCGAAGCTGAACATTGGGCACAACTGCTCAGTGGGCCCAGTTTTCTCTGTATGAGTCAGATACTCAGTTTTGTAATATGCCTGCTGTTCCAGAGAACTCAGAAAAGGGATGCAGATTGGATAGCAAAATGTAAAAAGTAGTATTTTGTGCTGAACATAAGCTTTAAGATTCACCTAATGGGTCAAACATATTTCCCATACAACCAGGTGTTCTGCCTCTGCCTCAAACATTCTAAATCACCTTGAAAACACCAGTACTTATGAATCCTTCAAACATGAGTTCACCCAAAACCTTTACTTGTTTTCAGTCTCAGCCATCTCTTTGATTATTTTGATGATGCCCGATACAAATACCAGGAATAATAAAAGCAGTTAATACTTATTTAGTGCTTATTCTGTACCCATAATTATCTTCATTAATCCTCACAACAGCCCTGTGAGGAAGATGCTACTTTTAATCTCTGTGAGAGATAAAGACGTCAGGGTTTAGCCAGCTTAAGTCACTTCACCAAGGATACACAGGTTGTAAATGGTGCAATGTCTCCATCCATCGCTGAGTCCACAAAGGATGTTTTAAACTATGATATTCAAAGTGTGGTCCCCAGACCTGCAGCAGCATTAGCGTCATCTGAGAGCTTGTTAGAAATGCAGAATCTAAAATTCAAAGCTGAATTTTAACAAGATCTGCAGGTGTTGGGCATGCCCATTGAAGTCTGAGAAGCACTGCTTTAAATGTCACCCTTGACTGGAGGTAGTAGGGTCATCAACTGGCCCAGTCCACTCAGGACTGAGGGCTGCGTGGGACGTGGGATTTTCAGTACTAAAACTAGGCAAGTCTCAGGCAGACCAGGATGAGGTGTTCACCCGAACTAGGAACCTAGTGCATTGGGAGCCTTTGCAGAAAGAACAGTGAGTATTTTCCCCTTTTGTGGGCTTAAAGCACATCCTGTGCTGGCTTTCAACTTGCCCTGTGGTTACAGGAACCTGTTGAGTGTGTCTTCAGATAGTGCCACTGATTCTCTCTATAAATGAGGACTACCATTGAGGAAAGATGGACCTTACCACTCAGATCCCTGGGAGTTATCATTCTCCAAATCTGGATTCCTGAAATTTGACATTTGACCTAGGCCATGACAAGAAGGATCCTTTGCCCTTTCATCAATCTTCCTCACTTCATTATAAACTCAAATCAGCCTATTATAATTTCAAATAAGAACATCCCCAATCACTGTCTTATGGGTTCATTCCTTCAGTTTGTGACTGTTTTTCTAAAGCTTCAGTAAAGTCCAGATAAGTGTTAAAAAAAAAAAAACTCATTATTTTAACATAAATGATTTTCATAAGGGAAAATTTAATCCATGTGTTTATAACTCATTCAAACATCATCCTGTTATTGCTTTATAGAAACTGTTAAGCCTTAAACCACTGCTACAGATTTCTCCTCATTAAGGAGGAGTTGTAGATTTTGTTACCCAAATCATGGCTCAAGAGAGGTTATTCATCTTCAATAAACATAGTATATAAGTTCTACATGTGAGCTCTAGAAGGTTTCCTTGTCTCAAAGGAAAACATTATGTTTTACACAATAGTATTTATTCACAGAAAATACAGCAGTTGTTGGTATATGGAGCAAAATGATTCCTCTATTTGGCTTTCATTAATTTTGTGGTTAATGAGATGGTCTTCACATTATTCTCAACTGTGGAGAGACCACTAAAATCTTCAGTGGCCAAGACTAAACCTCCCTGTCAATTTTGTGACTTATTTTTCCTCCAATATTTTGAACCAGTTGTTCAGACTCCTTTTTGAGACCAGCGCTACCTATGATTTTATTTTTATTTATACCGTGTTTCCCTGAAAATAAGACCTAGCCGGACAATCAGCTCTAATGCGTCTTTTGGAGCAAAAATTAATATAAGACTCAGTCTTATTTTACAATAATTTAAGACCTGATAATATAATATAATATAATATAATATAATATAATATAATATAATATAATATATATGACCGGGTCTTATATTAAATTTTGCTCCAAAAGATGCATTAGAACTGTTTGTCTGGCTAGGTCTCATTTTCAGGGACACAGGCCTTTACCTTGCCTCTCAACCACACTGAGGAATTTTAATACAATCACTGCTATTCATTCATTTATTCAGCAAACACTGAGCACTAACTCTGTGTTAGGTCTTGCATAAGCTACATTAGGTTGTGCAAAAGTAATTGAGGTTTAAAAGGTTAAATGTTGCAAAAACCGCAGTTACGTTTGTACCAACCTAATAATTAAAATGTATGTCATCAGAACCTTAAGTAGTTATTAATCCAGTCTATAAGATAAAATTCAGAAAAATAACCACAATGCAGTATAGAATATTATGTACATCATTACAGATGTACATAAATAGAACTTAGAAATTAAGAAGTCCTAGAGATTTATTTTTACTGGCAAGATAGGGAAGATTATGAGGGAGAAAATCATACTTTGAATTGAGCTCTTGTGAGATTTATAGAGAAGAAAACCATATACAAAAAAGTCCTGGGGCAAGAAAGATTGGCGTGCTAAGGAATAAAACACGTCAAACCCAGCTGGAGTGTACGAAGAGGAGCTAGGAGACATGAAGTTTTAAAGGAATCTCGAAACTGACCGTGTGGTGTGGGATGTAATTCATTAAAGGAAGTCATTGAGGATTTCTGAGCAAGGAATTTTCATAGTCTGGCAAAACTGTGTTCACCCAACAGGAACATATAGGATGGGAGCAGGAGGCAATCTGGTCAGGCAGAACTTATTTGGAGGCCATTAAAATAGACCCAGGAGTAGTAATAAAACCTCCATTAGAAACTGCTTCTCCCACCCTTAGCCACGGCCTCCCCTTCTCAGATCCACTTGCCTATGATTCATCCATCTGGCTCTCAGCATCTTTGAAGAAATTTTTTTATTAAATTTATTGGGGTGACAGTGGTTAGTAAAATTACATAGGTTTCAGGTGCACAATTCTGTAATACATCATCTATATATCACTTTGTGTGTTCACCACCCAGAATCAGTTCTCGTTCCATCACCATATATTATCCCGTTTACCCTATTCTATCTCCCCCCAACCCCCCCTTACCCTCTGGTAGCCACTAAACTGTTGTCTGTGTCGCTGAGTTTTTGATTTTTGCTTTTCTTTCACCAAAGAGTCCTCCAATGATTTTTAGTTAAGAAGTACACAGAAGGGTAGATTTGACAAAATACATAGAAAGTAACTATTGGGTTCAACAAAAAATTAATAGCTCCCATTTATTAAAAACACATTGTTACATACAGTGTGCTGAGTGCTCTACATATAACTTGTTTAATTCTCATAACAGCCTCATGAGGAAAATATTATTATTTTCAGTTTAAAGATCGGGAAACTGGGCTTAAGTATTCTTATACATTACATAAGAATACTGGGAAAATGTTGTTTTTTCCCACAGGAAGAATTCAGAATTCTCTCATTCTGAAGAATTTATAACCTTGCTATCTTCTTAACTTGAGCTTTCATTCAGAGGAAAATCATAATCAGTGTTTATTAATCCCATGGGAACCCAGCCAGAGAGGCCATGAGGGAATGACAAGGAGCAGACTAGCAGCCTAGGACATGAGTCCAGGTCACAGTGGGTGGAAATGGGGCAGACAAATTAGAATGGTGATGACATTGTTAATTTTGTAATATAAACAACTCCTTATAATGTAACTATAGACGTTGTATGGACACAGGGGAAATTGGATCTGGGGTCTTTTAAGCAAGTGTTGTCAAATATTTAAAACTCATTGGACTAAATGGACAAAATTAAGGTAAAGTTCAATTTTCTCAGAACAGTAAAATAATCTTTGGGCTTTGGTTGTCACCTGTTTCTACCATCAAGTACCCCTTAGAATGGCCATCACAGTGGGTTTCATACCCAGCAGGCATCCCTCCTAACTACACATAAATGAAGGAAACATATTTCATCCTTTTCAATTGACTGTAGCCATGCAGTGTCTGGTGAAACCAGATCAGTTTGAATAATGAAAGCATGAAGTCACTCCCCATTTTTCAAAGGAAAGACTAGAATATTTAATAAAAACCAGGCAAAAACCGGGATCTATGAATTCATTTTATCAAAATGTCCCCTTGGCCAGAATTCTCATGGAAATGATTGTGGATTTTTCCTCTTGGCAACTCTAAATATTCCTTTTCATCCTCAAAAATTAAGGAAGACTAACGTGCTGTCCAGCCACAAAGCTTAATGATCAGACAGTGAGGTAAAAGCCCATTTTCCTGTTTTCTTCTGGCTAGACACTTTTCTGGGGTCTTTTTCTTTCTTCAGTCTAACTCACACTCACTGTAAACGTTTGTATATCTGAAAATGACACCACATTTCCAAAAGTCATAGTTTTGGAGGAGGACTAACTACATAATATGGTGCAATAAACTGCCATATTCATCATGGTTTTACACTTCACAAGGCTGGAAGCTAAACGTCAGAGGAAAGGCTTTCTCAAGGTTTTATGGGGTGGAAAATTTTGACTGTAGAGAAAATCAGACTAAAAATAATTTGTTCAGTATTTATCCATCCATGTATTTCACAAACAGTTATTATCTTCCTGACACTCTGCTAGGTGCTATGGGGAAACGTTGGAAAGCAATTATGTACAATTACAAGTTATGTGGCACATTCAAATGGATGTGCCCAAGGCCTGTGGCAATTAATGCAGAAATGGCCCAAACTGTAAAAACACAGCCCCAGGTTGGGTTTAATTAAATATGTGTTCAGAAGATGATGATGATAAGCCTCACGGCATATGCGCATGGCATTTGATCAGTGTGTTGTGGCCGTGTCATTTCCAAGTGTTGGATGTGGAGTAAACTATTTTATTTCTAAGGTATTATATCTCAGATGGAATTATTTTTATATCATTAATACATGTAAAAAATGGTATATGGTTTATATTATATTATTATATAAAATCACAATTTATATGCATGTATGCCTGATTGATAGGTAGAGAGAAAAAAAGAAAGAGAGGGAGGGAAAAGAGAAGGAGGGGTGGAAGGAAAGGAAGAGAGTGTGAAAAGAGAGTCTGTGCCTTTCCAGATACTTCCATTTCTCCTTCCTCTGTAAAGTGAATGCACTTGTCCACAAACTGAGGCAGAAATGTTACATTACTTTAAAAAAAAAATCAATTTTCAGTGCCTCACTCAGCAAGGTTGACGAGAAAGTTGATGTAGGTTGTTCTTGGGGTCTGAAGACTCATAGATGTCCTGAAAAGAGGACTTCTCGTCACCATCTATCCTCCTATATCTTCCCCTTCCAAGACTCTGTAGCTAGTCAGGTGTGGTCCTCCCTCATGGGTTTCATATCATGGCCACTTGCACAGATGCTTGCCCAGACCACACTTGCATGATGGGATTCTGTCCATCAGAATCATAGGAACCCTGCTCTCAATGCCTAGATTTTTTAGTACACATCACCCCACCTGAGAGTCTGCCACATTCAAGAGAAAGAGAATTGCAACCCTCGCTGTCCTTAGTCTTCACTGTCCAGTCACCTTCTTGAAGTAAAACCACTCCCCTTTAAATTCTCAGGAATCCCCTCCATTTTAAACAAGATAGTTTAATCACCTCTGCAGATTAAACTTGAAAAAAAAATTAAAAATAAAATTTCCCTTAAACTAAGAGAAATCCAGATTGAAGAATTCAAAGGCTTATCTCTCCCCTTGGGAGGAAGATGGAAATTATATATATATATACGCATATATATATATAAAATATATATAATTATATAATATATATATATATATATACACACACACACACACACACATACACACACACACATATAGTGCCATTTTAAGAAAGGAAAAAAATATTAATATTATAATACTCAATATATACCAATAGCAAAAGATGAATACTAGTCACATTTAACTTCTGCAATTACAAGAGGTGCTCAAAGTGGTTACCATCAGTGTCCAGACAATTCTGATTACAACAAACTATTGCTCAAGCAACATTGACCAAAGTGTCCACTTGTATACATTTTTTGACACCCTGGTGTGTATATATGTACATATATATATATACACATATATATGTGTATATATATATATATATACACACACACATATACGTATATATATATATACATATATATGTATATATATGTATATATATACATAAAGGTATATATATATATATACCTTTATATCTACACTGTATATTATCTGTACCTCTATATGTATCTCTATATGTATCATCTATGTCTACATCTTTATTTTCTACCTATTGTAGATTATTTCTTAATGGATCATTTGCCATATTGTGTTGTCAGTAAATCATTTCGATGCACTTATTATATCTTATTAGACATTCCATTCCCTTGGAAATATTGCAAACTCAAAAAAAAGCACAGGGCTGAAAAAAATCTCAGAGTTCACTTATTTGGTATTTCCTTCAAATATTCCAGCACCTCATTCACAATTTTTGGTATACTTACATGCCGTGGTCTACTACTTTATTGATACATTTCTTTAAAATTAACTCATTTATTTTATTGAAATACATTATTTTCAAAGTAAGTCTTATTAACATAAGTGCAGAAAATCTTGCAAAAAATTTGCCTGAAAACAAATGGAATAAAAGCAACACATTGTTCAGTCCTAGCTGCTGCAGTAGGTAAGAAGCCTAACACTACTCCTCACTCCATTCCTTTACATGACCAAAGAAAGAATTTAATAGGAACTAACTTCCTTGCCACATGCCTTAATCTGATTTAATTCTGAGTCTATGTGTCACCTAAAAAAAAAAAAAAAAAAAGTGTTTCACTTTGGGAGATACCGATCAAGCTTATTCTGTTCACTTTGTTCAGGAATTGAGCTCTGGAGAAAATGGGTTTATCCCTTGCTCCTGCACTTCTGCACTTCACCCACCTACCCCGCCTATGAGTTATTGTGGAGCCTTTCATGCTTCTGTGTCTGGCCACTCTAACGGGATGGCAAGCTTACAGAGGTCAGGAGCCAAGATGACGTTCTTTGTATATTCCCCTGCACGTACTATCTTTTATTTTAAGACACCAGATTAAGAAACAAAGTTCAATTTAATGTGAAATGCCGTCACCAGGAAATGTTTGCAAGGAAATTAGAATGGCCTTTCTGTCACCTTCAGACTGGGATAAATGGCCAGCCTTGCCAGACATTGTGTGAGAGGCTTAGGTGACGGAAACACAGCCTCTGCCACTAGGAAAGTGATGGTAGGGAGGGTGAGAGATGGGAACAAGGAAGAGTTGCATAGATAGAACTCACCTAAATGTAAAAAATGCAATAATTGTGCTGGTTGCAAAGAACTTAAGGAGCGCAGAGGAAAGAACCATGGTGAGAACAAAAACACATTGGGAATTAGAGGAAAGTGGAGGAGAAGTAAGATAAAGAATCAGAGAAAGGGAAATACATATTGGTTCAGGAGAGTAGAACTGATGAGAAAAGCACCTCTATGAAGCTGAGGGAGGACCAGCTCAGCTCCCAAGGAATAACAGAGGATCCTCAGTTGTAGAGTTTGGATTAAAAGGAGAATATCATACTCAGAGGTATCCGGAACAGTGTAATTCAGTAGGCGTGACTTCCAAAATCTATGTCTCATCTATGGAGCCAGGTTGGCCACATTGGTTCATAGTCTCCATTACTCACATACTTAACATGGCTGTGCTAAGATCCTATTGGTGACCTAATGATCTGTGACAGGAAAGTCTCTGGAGTGCCATATGACAAACTTGGAGCATGGACCACCCAAACCTTCAGGTAATGGAACACATGTTGAGGAGCAGTCAGTCCACCAGGCAGCTCAGGTGAATTCAGCTGTATAGCCTGACCTGACAGAAAATTGCCTTGCGTCCCTTATAGGAACTTTCTTTGTTTCTTAACTTGCCTAAGGCCAATTTGTTTGCATGAACTTACGTTTCTGAGAAAACTTCTTTCTTGGGTAATCTCCAGCTACAATTTCCCTTCATTGCCATTTTTCCATAAACAGGAGAGCACTCGGGGCAGCTGTGTTGGCAGAATCTATTAGCACTGTGTTTTTATGAAAATCTAGCAGCTTTTCCATCCCTCTCATTCTAGCCCTCCCTTACAGCTTTCCACCCTCACATGCCCGCCACCCATCCTCACCCGTGCTCCTTCTTTGGACTCCTCTTATTTTTCTTGGAGATGGTCTTTTACATGTCAACCAACCACAGGAATTGGCTCTGGTGTGCTGGAGCCTTATGGGGCCCCTGGAAAGGACTCACAGTTATGTCAGAGGGAGATTATCCAAGTTGACTCCAAGAGAACTAATTAGCCTCTAATAACAAACTATCTCCAGAGAATGCAATGGTTGTGATACTTGAACAAAAGTCACAGGCCAAACTCCCACTTCAAATGCTCATTTCATTCCCAGATAGAAGAAATCAATCTTTTCACACTCCTCTTACGAACTTGACAAGTTCAATATCTTCTGTCATCTAGTCAAATTCTTTGTCCTTTGAGTAATCCTGTGAAAGGGGAGGGAGAGTGCTGATGACTTTCATTTCAGAAACTGCCTCTTATTCATCTCTGTACCCCAAAATTTAGCAGCACAGTTGGTGCAGAGCTAATGCTCAAAACAAGTTTTGCCAAATGAATGATTCATGAGAATCCAGGAGTATTCCCAAGAGTTAAACGTAAAGGTAAAGTCGATATTTAGATATCTCGTAACTTTCTGATAATTTAACCCATGTTGAAGTTATATTGCCAATAGATTTCTCGTAAATTACTCAAGGTTGAAGTACTTAAAACCCATATAGACTTCTTGGTAATGGTCTTGGTAGTACTTTAGGGGTTCTAAAGCACAAATTGTTGCTTTAACAAATATGGTTTATTAATCTAATTAATAGTGCATATAGCCTGTGGGTGCACTATTACTGCTTAGGGAGGTCAGCTAAGAGACTTTCTGAGCTATTGTCTGCACAGAGCTCTCTGGAGAAGGAGTGTATGGATAAGTAGAAAAGACATTGAGAAACGGAGGAAGGTAGAGAGGACGGGCATCAAACCAGGGGAGAAGAAACAGGTCACAGCATCAATTTCAAATTTCCAGGCATACCCAATTTTTTCCTGGGTCGTCACTGCTATTCAGGGGTGTCTGATCTGGTAGACAGAGCATGGTGGCAGGAGTCTAGGTTGGGGTGTTTTGTGCAGTCAGTTGACCAGCTTTCAGTAATCAGTATTATGATTCCAAGTGGTCTGTCTGGTAAAGCGTAACTCCTATCAACAGCTAAGGAATCAGGTAGGAAGATAGAGATATAAGAAAAACAGGTTGGTAAAAACTAGGCAAGAATCCTGTTATGAGTTGAATTGTACCCCCACTCCACCCTATTCATATATTGAAGACCGATCCCCAGTACCTGAGACTGTGGCCTTTGGAAATAGGGTCTTTGCAGATATATTAATAATTAGTTAAAATGAAGACAACTGGGGGAGGGTGGGCCCCTAATCCAATATGGCTAATGTCTTTATGAAAAAGGGAAATTTGGACACAGACACATACACAGGGAGAATGTTATGTAAAGATACAGACAGAGATTGGAGTAAAATAGCAGAAGCCCAGGAATACCAAAGATTGCCAGCAAACCACCAGAAGCAAAAAGAAAGACATAGAAAAGATTTTTCTCTACAGCCCTCAGAAGGAAACAATCATACTGACACCTTGATCTCAGACTTTCAGCCTCTAGAACGATAAAACAACAGATTTCTGTTAAGCCACTGGTTTTATGGTACTTTGTTAGGGCAGCCCTAGAAAACTAATATGAACCCCTAATCAAGTCAATTGGCAGAGCTCCATGGAACTGGGGTAAAACTTGGGATGCGAAGGCAGAAGAGCAGTCATGGGGATTAGGCAGATGTGGCAGAAGTAAGGAGGGGCTGGCTACAACTTGTCTAAGCCATCCCCATCCCCACCCCATGGATCCCAAATACTGGAAAAAGAGCAAGCCTGATCTCACACAGAACCCCTGGTGGACTCATGCCTCCTACTACACTGAGTGCTTTGGCCAGACTAGCCCAAGGCCAGAGTAGGCTGAGAACATAGGCTGACATCCCTTTGCAGGCAGGGATGGTACCTTAGGTGGAAGGCTGAATTAGAGGTCATTTCCAGCCAGCGCTGAGTTTGCTTTTTTTTCCTGATACCCTCTTGCAACCACCCCCAAATTTTGTTTATGATACCTAACATGCCTTTGGTTCTTAAATAGGCTTAGTTTTTGGGATTTAGATCTGAGTATACCTTCCAGTTGCCTAGACCCTCCAAACATCTCTCTTACAAATCCCACCACCAATATCTGTTTATAATACTTGAAGTTCCTTTGGATCTTGAATGGGTTGTCCTGTTTTATTTTAGAGCTGCACGTACCTCCACTAGCATAGACTACCCAAACATTCAGTCTGTGATCGGTATTACCTCTTTTGCTATTTGGGTTCCTTCCTGGGCTCTACCTTTCCGACTCTTGTTAATGTATCCTTCTCTTTGACCTCCTGTAACTCACTAGCCACACCCCCAGACATTATTTCTGCTAGATTCTGTCCCATGGGACAGGACATGTCCCAAACAGACGGCCAACAGACAGATTGAGAAATCATATGAACTAAAACAGCTGCTAAAGGATAATTTGGTAATCCAACATGGTACAAGGACAGAAAATTACTAGCTATCTAGAAGCACAGAATTTTAGAGTAAGAAAGAATTTTAGAACTGCATCTAATACAACTCTTATAAATAGAGAAACAGATCAGCAATTTCATCAGAACCACAGAGCTGACACTTTGAAGAGCCAAAAGATGGGTACAGCAGTTTGCACTTCACCTGGTAGGTCTTTGCCATACTTGGGGGAGTGGCAGATTCTACAGGGAGAGGAACCATCAGCCATGGCTTTGGCTGCAATGGGGAGTAAATGAGTGCTCTGGGCACAGGTAGGGAGGGGTACAGACACCAGCCATAGAATGTGTTTGCCACAGAGGCCTTAATGAGACAAGCCCAAAGGGAGCTATGGGAAGAAATACCACAGAGTCACTGGGCAGCTAATACGGGTAGCTACCACGACTGCTCACCGAATAGCTTGTGGGAGAGGTTAGAGTGATAGGATAAAGAGCCTTAAAAGAGTGGGAAAAGTCATATTGTACTGTGTAGAGACCACATTAGAGAATTAATATATCGACTGTTCTCAGACTTTGGGGTATAAGACACAGTTATCTACTCCTAAAGATCCTGATGTAGTGCCTTTGGACTAAAGACCTGAGAGTCTATATGTTTAACAACACTCACCTCATCCAAGGATCCTGATGTACGCCAACATTAGAGACTCATCACTGATTTGAAAATAATAAAGACCCAATTTACATCCTAAGTTTATGTAGTCTGTATGTGGGTATGTGTTTGCGCTGGGGTCAGGATGCAGGGGAGGGGAGTATATAATTTTAAAAATAAGACCTTAAATGTGTAGAATTTAAAAGAAAAACAAACTCAGGGGATTATTATTTATCATTGATAGTAACAGCATTAAGTCTTCACTAAAACATGAGCATATAGAATTAATATTGGATCAGAGTTTGAAGGGGCCCGGAATGCCAGTGACAAGGAGGCAAGGACAGAGGACAATGACTTACGTTCATTTCCTTGCTGCAGTGCGAGGAAAGCAGCTCTGTCATGTGAAGGACTTCCTGTAATCCCAGATACTGACAGCGCCCAGTTTGTCAGCACCTGAGCCCTTCAAACAGCTTTATTAGCAGAGCTTCCAAGCAGAATAAAAAGGCAAATTGTCCATGGCAGCCTAGAGCTGAAACTGGAGCTGTACTGACCTGGGCCAAGAGCAAACCTGACCAAGCCCGACACACACACAGACACACACACACACACACACACACACACACACACAAGAAACCCACATTGTTTCTTTTTTTTTTAAAACCACCGAAGAGTAGGAGTCACATGGTTAATACCTTTGCAAACAGCTAGCACTTAGTCATTTTTCACAGCTGATGCATCGTGTTTTCTTTAGCCTTTTGGACTGGGTTACAAATATATATATATATGAAAAAGCAACCGTAGGATCCGCATTGAAATCACCAGAGACAATGAACTGAAATCATCTGTGTTCCCCCATGTGTCCTCTTTTGCCTTGTGTGTGGAAAAACATATTTTTCAAAACAAGGAAGAGATTGAGACCCTGTGAAAATTTTATAAACGGTTCCTGTGAATCACCCTCGAGTCATCCAAAAGGAGGCCATCCCATTCCAGTAAATGTTTTTCCTGTTCACGATAGTTCTTGCTGGCTGCTGCAAGCTCCCCAGAAACAACTTGGACCTGGTAGATGGTCCCGTGGGGTAATGACCTTCTTTGCCCGCTGGAAAGTATCATTTTTAAGTTCAAGAACAAGTAGCATCGTTTGAATATCAGTTGTTAGTTTTTATTAACCAACTGTGTCTGCTGAAGACATCTTGATAAATATTAAAATACCCCTTTGAATCTGTTTCTATATCTTAATCATCATTTTTTTCCCTGTATTCATCCACAAGTAGATATTTGAATACTATCCGGTGCTCAGCACTGCACAAGCATTATATGGAAATAAGCATTCTATGGAAACATAAGACCTATACAAAGGCAGCAATTCCTGGTTTGTATAGGATTAGACATGTAAGTGTCAAAATTAGGTAAACATTCAAATTCCAAAAGATTTCTCATTTTTAATAGTGTATTAGACACATAAGGTATCACTATGTCAGAAATCACCCAAAGCTGTAAAAGATTTGGTTCACATGTCCAGCGCTTCAAATGCCACTGAATTCTGAAGGAGGAACAGGCAATAAGCTTAATGTGAGTAATTCTGTCTCCACTTTCTTAACCCATCATAGATGGACTTTCATTTAAATCTGAAATTGTGGAGGTGCTATAAATGTACCTGTTGCTTCCCAATATTTATTCAGATCAATAGTTTTCTCGTTCCGTACGTGTTGGGGGACCTTGGGAGAGGATGTGTTGAAGGAGAAAGTTTGCCACTAAGTACACTTCAGTACCACAAATGATTATTTTGATCTGATAAAAATGTATTGACTTACTGATTTTATTTTAAAAATTGCAGGATTGAATTTACGCCAATTAAATTTAAACTGTTCATAGCTGAGAGCTTCCGATGTCTTCTTATGACTGACTTTGCAACTATGCATCTGCATTATTTCATGTTGCTTAGAAGTAGCAACCACAACAGAATTAGATATGCAAGAAATTTACTGGGGCAGGGAGCAGGAATAGGCAAGGAGATCCTTAAGATGGGAATACAGATCTGCTGCCTCTGGAAGGAGAGAGGAAAACGAGGATTGAGCAGCAAAATTGCAGGTGGTTGTGCAATTCCAAGAAAGGTTTGGCCAAGCCAAAAGGACCTCCTTGGGCCTGGTGGAAAGTCTTGGACCGCACAGGAATTGGTCTGTTTGAGTCTCCCTCATCCCCACCCACACCCTGTGCTCGGTCCATGGGTGGGAGCAGCTCTTGGAAGCATGACCTCAGCACAAAGACACTGATGGATACAGAGGGACAGCATCTGAGAGCCTCAGTTATTCCCCCTTCAACAGTTGACATGCAAACACATTTTAATGTCCATCACACTCTATCAGTATAAGCATTATGACAACCAAAGTTTGTGGAATGCATTTGTTCATACATTTATTGAACATATCTTTACTGAGCTTTTGCTATGTGTCAAGCACCCCGTCCAGTATTATAGACGCCACAGGGAACAAAATGTCCCTGTGAGTATATTGTATAGCATATTAATTCCCTTGAAAATACTGCCTGAGAATTGAGGATCTTCTAGGCTAAAGACAAGCTGCCTACTTCTAATGGTAGGTTATGCCTAATGGTAGGCATAACTGTTATGAGATCTTAATTTGTATTGTCTATTTTGTGTTGTCATTTACTTGTTAGAATCCGCACAGAAATTTATCACAAATATATAAAGGTCCTGCCTGTGCTCTACCCTAATCTTTTAATTTTAGTACATTGGATTGAACAATTGCATAAGTCAATGTTTTTTAAATATATTTGTCCACACAACCATTCCAAACCCCATGTGTTTATGAATTTCCCCTCCAATAGTTGAATACGACATCTAGAATCAGGGATGATAGAGTCAAATAGAGATGAGGAACATAGTAGTGGTTAAAAAGAAATCATCTTGATTTTTTTTCCCAACTCATAGCCTGCTCCACAGAGCACGCTCATCCCCATGTACTGCAAAGTCTGAAATTCCATCATTAAATATTAATCCCTTTGAGGTAAGGATTAGCTTCTCCAGGCTTTTTGTTTTTGTTTTTTTTTAATTGAAAATCCTTTCAGAGAACTAATACACACATCACTAACCCTTCTGTGTAGGTCAGGCTATCTGCTCACTTTTTTTTCTGCCTATCAGGTAAGGGGAGAGAATGTCACGTTAAGATCACTAGATGCCTAGAAGTGAGAGGGCTCGGGATTGATAAACTCTAAGATTGTCTGTGTTCAAGAGAGAGAATGTGAAAACACAGAAAGTTGCAACATCATCAGTGAAATTGATGGTGATTGTAAACTTGGTCTACAGATCCCAACAGGAGGATTATTTCTGAACATATTCTGGCATTTTTCTTATGTTGTCATTGCAAAGGTATGCAAGGAAGTACATGTTTCAAACCCATCCTGATTTTGCAGAACAGTGAAACACCAGATTGTAACAACCATCAAGTTGAATAACAAGTTGAATGACAGTTTCCACTGATATTCCACCTTCAACGTTATCCTCAAGTAAAATTGTTAAATAGTTGAAAATGGGTTTGGGTTGCCCTGATTTCTGCTTTTGACACCCACCAGTTCCCCTTTGTCCACCCATCTGAAGACATTATATTCCGAGCACTACCCAGGCCCCCCTGACCCAGGCATCGCATTCAGGAATGTTTCCATCCCCTCCATAGTAACAGTCTAACCAGTACCTATCAACTCTTTCATCTTTGCCAAGCATTTTACATTTAACACCCACCACCCAATTAGGAGTCTAGATTCTGTTATTATCCCCGTTAAACGGATGAGTGCATCGAGGCTCAGGAAGTTTAAGTAACTTGCACAGGTTAAAGATTTAGAATGTAGAAGCGCTGGGTTTCAAATCCAGACTTGTCTGGCATTAAAGCCCATACACTGACTTCATACTTGATCAACTTTGGCTATCAGTTTGGGTGGGTGGGCACCAGGCACATTCCAAAATCTATCCTAGAGAGTTTCCTTTCCCTGTACTACTCTTGAGTACTTCATGTGCTCCTCTGTGTGAATATATGCATTTGTGCACAAGCTAAAGACAGGACTTGCCCTTATTGAATGGGGCTTGAGAAATCTTGACAAAGAGTCAAGATTCCATATCAATTAACCATGGGCGACACATTCCCCTCCCAGAATTGGGGATCCATTTGGGTATTCGGTAATAACAGAGACATGCCCTCCAGGTTTTGTACCTCCATCTTCACCAGGTTTCTGAGTTAAAATTGCAATTTATTATTCTCTTTCTTTTGGTGACAGCATCACAGATGGCAAACAATCTCTATCATGATACCCTAGTTTAATTTCCAAGCAGATGTGATCAGGCCACAGGAATGGCCTGTGTGCATTTTTAAATCTGGATAAAGATGGTCAGGTCAAGCTAAGTGATTAATTAAAATGATAAGTAGCTACTATTTGTGGTGCATTTATTCATCAACACATATTCATTGAATGCCTTCTCCATGCCAGCTACCACGCTAGATTCTGGGGATACAATGAGCAAAGAGATAGGTTCCTTGACCCTTCTGAACCTACAGTTCATAATCCCAATGCCCAATATGTGCTAATAATAACCGTATTCTTTGAGTACTTATGTGCTTGATGCTGTACATAAATTAGCTCTAATATTTACAACAACCATGTGACGTAAGAAGACTACATTAGCCCCATGTTACAGATAACTAAACTGAGGTTCAGAAAGGTTAAGTAATTTGTTTTGTGTCATGTGGCTGGTAAGGAAAAGAACTAGAATCCAAACCAGCTGTATTTGAGAGAGTCCATTCTTTCCATCATGTTATACCTATAAAGTAATAGTAAGGGAACCTCTACTCCAGTCCCAGTTCTCTCTCTCTCTCTCTCTCCTATCTCTCTCCCCCACACCTCTCTCTTTCTCTCTGTGCATGTGTGTTACAAAGTAGCTATTTTAGGGCCTAAGGAAACCCCTTTGCCTCTTCATGTTTCATCGATCTTAACTGTAAAATGGGAATGATAATTGTACTTTTACAGGAATGCTCAAATGATCAAAAAGCTGTTAAAATGCTATGAAAACATTTGTATAAATACTAAATGTCATTAACGTAATAATGGGCTCTAATTTTATAGTTCCCCCAAATTCCCAGTGTAGATGAATTCCTATTCCTCTTGCACCCTAAGTGTGTATGGAGAGAAGGCTCATCCCGCCTCCTTCCACTCTTAAGTGATGTTTTAAGCAAAAATTGAAGTTGCCTTTGGCTTCTTATAAAGCAAACCTCAGCTTTCTGGGAAACGGTGCCAATGAGTGTGATTCAGTTGAAGATCAATTTGGCTAAATTAGTGATAAAATAAAAGTTCTGCCCATTTCAATAAAACATGGTAAAAAGAAAACATTTAAGTATATGTAAAAGAATTAACATTGCATCTGGCACATTAGATTTGCTGACTAAGTTGAATATTTGTATGGTTCCAGCTTTCCTGGCACAGCTCCAGTGTATGCTGTAGTAATAGTAACTTTCACTTTTAATTAATAATGCGATTATTAATTAAGCAGCAGAGTTACCAAACCAGAAGAAACCAATCTAGACTATGGTAATTTTGCTGAATTAAGCATCAGAACTAGATAGATTTTACTTTCAAGACCAAGAAACTACGTGCTTCCCCAAAAATAAGACCTAGCCAGAAAACCAGCTCTAATGCATCTTTTGGAGCAAAAATTAATATAAGACCCGGTATTATATTATATTATATTATATTATATTATATTATATTATATTATATTATATTATATTATATTGTATTATATTATATTATATTAGGCCCAGTCTTATATTGTAGTAAAATAAGACCAGATATTATATTAATTTTTGCTTCAAAAGTTGCATTAGAGCTGATTGTCCGGTTAAGTCTTATTTTTGGGGAAACACGGTGTTTGATCAGGAGCCTAATATAGTGATTTGGAAGCATCGACCACTTGTCAATACTCTCTCCCTGGGGACCATGGACAATTCTAGTAACAACTGGCACGGGGTTCGAGGCCACAGTTTCGGAATGTTAGAGTCATGACATCTGAAAGCACCATGCTTACATTCAAACCCAGAATCTCCACTCCCCCCTTAATTTAATGATGTCAAATAAAGGTCAGAGATGTTATTTATGATGAAACATGAGCACCCCTATAAAAGACAATATGCATCTCAGCATTGGTAAATCATTTTTCACCAGTACCCAGATGCCTTGTTTTAGAAAAACAGCAGCCACGTATAACCAACTCTTCCCTTCTTAGCATAATCAGATTCAGAGACTATGTCACTAATATTCGGGTGGGTTCCTTAACACTGAGAGCCAGGGGGACACCTTTTAGTGAACTGAAGCATGGCATTATGAATCAAGGCCCCGTAGCCTAAAGAGTTAATAGGGTTGTTCTCGAAGCATGCTGCCCAGAATCACAGCATCATCACCTAAAAATTTGTCAGAAACGCAATTTCTCAGTCTCTCTCCCAGACTCACTGAATCAGTAGCTCTGTGGTTGGGCCCAGCAATCTGCATTTTAGCAGCCGCTCCAGGCAATTCTGATGCAAGCCAAAGTCTTAGAACCACCACTGAGTTAATGCAAGTCCCCACCATTTCTGATTTATTCTCAGGATGTAAAACTTTTGCAGCTTAGTTCAGGTGCTATGAAGTAGAAAGTTCAGCAACTAACAAAGTCGGATTTGATGGCAGATTGACTTGCTTGATGGAATCTCTGTATGAAGTTTCAAAATATGGAAAATTGAGCTCTGAAATGTTATGATGTTGGTATTGGCAACCAGTACTGCTGAATTGCAGAGAAATACAGGATCCTCCTGCTGTTTCCTTTTCGCTGAATTCCTTTCTGGCCTCTTGGAAAAGTTCCCTTGAGGCATTTCTGAAAATATAAACCTCCCCATGTAAATGAGTTGTTTACCCTCCTGATCATTTGTTAGAAAGCATTGAATTCTGCTGAATCAGGAGTAATTGCTTTTGACAAGCATACACATAAAACAGTAAGTGATACTGAAAACACTTGGTGCAAGTCTCAAAACTTGGAACACTCTAGACTCTTAATAATGGGTCATGCCATTTGGCACATCTTTTCATGTAATCTTAAACGAAGTCAGGCCAACCAACAGAATAATGAAAAGTGAATACTAAAAGTTGAATACAAATGAAATGTTATCTTGGTAGAGACAGAATACAAAGCACATAAGAGACTTCAAGATGGGGGCTTTTAAATATGACACATTGAAACTAGTCTGTCTCAAGACGACTTAACTAGGAAGAAAGAACTCTTTAGAGAGAAAAACTAGGTTCAAGAAAGTGGATGATTTCTATTTCCAGGAATAGAAAGGGGGGGAAAAAAAGTAGAATTTTTTTAAAAAGCAAATAACATTATTTTTGAAAAACACGTGTTCTCTCCCAAGGGAGTTGCATTTTATCCTTTAGTTATTTTAATTTATGGATAATTTACCATACGTTTTCTTTATTTTTTAATTATGAAAATAACATATTAAATGCCAGTATTCAAATTCAGAAGAGGAGAGAGTAAAGGAGAAAATATTCTCCCCGTTTATTTCTTCATTTTTTTTCTATCCATGTTCTAAGAGATAAACACTGAAAATTGTTTGGTATCGATATTTCCAGGCTAATATATATGCATTTCTATAAATTTGAATCATATTTCTGCCTATTAGTCTGTTACTATGTCACATGAAATCTGCTGGATGAATACTCACCAAATTTGGAGTATATATTTGAGAACATCTTAGATACAATGAGCAAAGAGCAGCTTCGAATATGTGCCCCAAATCAAACATGAAAAGGGCACATATTTGAATTTCATGTAGTTTCATTTGGAATTAAACTGCCCCTCATCAACTGCTCCTCATATTTGGAATTAAACTGCTCCTCCACTGTGCTATAGTATAAGCCAAGAAAAGTTGCAGCAAGTATTATTATTATTGATTAATAATATTTAGGTGTCTCTTGAGAAATAATGGACACAATAGCTTTGTTTTATGTTTATTATAAAAATAAGGCTCTGTACATATTATCACGTATCATGGATTTTTTTCCACTTATCTTTGTTTATTGTGAACAACTTTGCAAGTTAGTTTATATGATTAAGATAGATTTACTTCATTCCTATGGAGATAGGAAAACAATCATTCTATAAATGATGACTGTACTGTGATTTATTAAGTCTCTCCCCTATTGATAGGCTTTCGGTTGTTTCAATTTGTTGCTATCATAAATGATCCTTCAATAGCCTTCAATTGCTATCACAAATGATCCTTGTACGTTAACCTTTGTGTATTTTTGTGAGCATTTTGATAGAGTAGATTCTTAGAGGTGGACTTTCTGAATAAAAGGAAAGGAACATTTAGAGTTTTGCTCAGTACTGCCAAAGCAATCTGTTAAATGGTAGCAGAGAAGACGAGCACCTATATCCCCAGCTGTCACCGAAACTGAATTGTATCACTGTTAAAACATTTTTGTTCTGATTAGAAAGGGGTATTTTGCTTTAAGATTCATTTCTTTGTTAGAAGATTTGAAAAACCATCCTGCGGTTTATCTTTCACTTTCTCGGTGGTAAAGCACATCAAGCAGAAAAGTTTTTAATTTTGAAGAAGTATAATGTGTCTTTTGTTCTTTTCCTGTTTATGTTTTGGGGATCATATCTAAGAAACCATGGCTTAACCCAAGGTCAAAAGATTTATTCCCCTGTTTCCTTCTAAGAATTTTACAGTTTAGCTTTTACATTTAGGTCATTGATCCATTTTGTAATTTTGTATATGGTGTGAGGTAGGAGTCCAACTTCATTCTTTTGCAAGTGAATATCCAATTAACTCAACTCCATTTGTTGAAAAGACTATTCTTTCCTCCATTGAATTGTCTGGCACCTATTGACTGTAAATGTGAAAGTTTATTTCTGTATTATCAATTCAATTATATTGATCTATATTTTGATCTTTTTTCCAGTACCATGCTGCCTTGATTGCTGTAGCTTTGTAATTTAAGTTTTGGAATTGGGATGTCTGAATCCTTTAATTTTGTTCCTTTTCAGGATAGTTCAAGCTACCTACCTCCCTTGTGTTTCAATATGAATTTTTGGGCCCCTTTAACAATTTCTGCAAAAGCCATCTGGGATTTTGACAGAGCTTGTATTGATCCATTTGGGGAGTATCGCAATCTACAGGCCCCAATTTTCAAAAATGCACTTGCCTAATGGCATGTTGACCAACTTGAATTTATAAAACTTTATCATTTTATTCATTCATTCATTTAACACAGTTTTGGCAAACAGTTACTGTGGTCAAGGCATTAGGCAAGGAATTCCAAAGCTGATTAGGATACAGTGATTCCCTCCAGAAATTTATATACAGGTATTTCTACAGTTGACATATTTACAAGTAATTGGAATAGAAGGCAATATAAAAATGCCACATGAAGTATCCATCACCTGTGTCAGGGAAAGCTTCTGCGAAGAGAGAAAGAAGTCCTAGACATAGAGTGAGGAAGAGTAGCCATAAGCTCTTCCGAACCTAAGGTTATAAAAATTCTTTTACCCAATTTACTTTAGAGAGTTCTTACAAATCTATTTCATCATGTTGAAAGGAAAATAAAGAGTGATAAAATTCGCTTTGGTGTATATTCAAGGTTACTGCCTTATACGATGCTTGAAGTCAGTCAGTGGGGTTCGCAGTACAGATTTACCACTGGCAATGGCCCAGGTACAAGGTCCAAATCCTACCACTAGTCCTTCACCTACTGAAAAAATGATTGACATATGACTGTGGCTCTGGTTGCTACCGAGTTTCAACTAAACCTTTTGGTCTGGGAGGATATTTAGAATAGATGTTAATCTAGGAGCACACATACATATGTATCCCAGTACTAAGATATGAACTAAAGCTGAACCTGTACCAAAGAATAAACTGCCCACCCAGAAAGTCATATAACCCATGTTTGATTTTAACAAGAGAAGAAAAACAAACCCTTGCCATTTCCTTTGAGCAGGACAGTAGAAAGAATGTGGAAGACTGTTGAATCATCTATTCACTTCTCAGCTTGAAATGTATTTTTTTACTAATCGCATTCCTCTCAACCTCTCTCCTCTTTGTTGAGGGAAAGAGATGGAATGAATGCCGAGAGCAACCAAAACTGTTTTAGGTTGGGAGTGGGTGGGAGAATGGCTTCTCCCTCATGACCTGGCAGCTGACCTGCTGGGCTATGGCAGTGTGCCATGCATATATTATCCAAATGGCCTGTGGCCCAGCCAGCAACCACGCATGAGGGCAGTGGAGCTACCCCCAAAAGGGCTCAGTGTACCCTCAACAAGGACATTGCTCCACCCACGTTCACTGGCCAGCGTCTATGTATCAGGGAGTAAAAACAGTGTGGCTAAGGGCAGTTTCTTGTTTTAGAATAAACGTTTGTCTCTTGGGTTAACATCCGCTTAAATGTCCATCCAAGTCCCTCAGACACATTGCTGGTTGCAAATAAATCTGTATAAATTGCTTTGAAGGCAGAGGAAGTTAGGTGCTCCCTCTACCTCTTCCTAATAAATTCTAGGCTTTAAAAGAGACCGGTTTGTAACTAGGCAGGGGCTCTGTCTAGCCAGGAATAAAAGGCATTTCTGAGGTGCACACGCCAATAATCAGTCTGAAAACCCCCACACTGTCACTCCGAAGTGTTTTCCTGCCTTCTTCAGCACACTGTCCTCAGTCTGTCCTTTCCAAACCTTATCCCCCCTTCAGGACAGACCTTGTGTTCATTGCAATCTGATTTCAGCTCCGTAAAATGTTTTATCCTGTCTTTATTTGAAAAACTGATGCAGACTTCATTCAGATTTTGTTCATTATGAGGTTTTTTGCATTAATTTTTATTTTTTTTTAAATGTTGCATTCAAATATTGTTTATCTTGATAATTGAGTTTATTTGGCACCCCATAAATTTTGCTCCCAAGGCAACTGGCTCCCTGACCTTGCCGCAATCCTGGTCCTGACCTGCAGGGTTACATTCAGAATTGGACAACCACTGCCCTTCCTTGGTCATGGCCCCAATACTTTCTTTCAAAGTATTAATAAAGTGATGGAGACATGGGGTTCCAATAAATTCCCTTACTAGAGTCAGTAATACTGGAACCCAGAAAGACAACAGCACACCTTCTGCAGCTGTTTCTGTGGGATTCTTCTAGGAATGTTCTAGGAAACATTTGAGTGCAGCCTAAAGGCACATTCTGTGTAACAGTACCTCTTTGTTCTTGTATTGAGTTTTTCTGTGAGGTTCTCTTATAATAAATATAAAATTGAAAAGTATAGTGAAGAGAATGTCTTGAGAGACGTATTATTGCTTATTCTGAGATAATCTCCTGCTGATGTGTGAATGCTGATCAAGCAAAGTGGAAACATTATGGAAAATAAGGGATGAAGCAAAGCTGACAAGTTTATTTTCAAAACAGGAGACATGAATCCTATAATAAATTTCCGCCATTGTGACTGTCTCTATTATTCCACATGATTGATGTATGTTTAATCGTTTTTATCTGATGTGTGCGGGAACTATGGAAGTGCAAGTGCTTACTGTGTAATACCAGGTCTCATTTTAATTTTTGCTCCAAAAGACGCATTAGAGCTGATTGTCTGGCTAAGTCTTATTTTCGGGGAAACAAGGTAGGTTAGTGTATGCTTCTTTCTTAACAAGTGAAGACTGTTTAATCCACAAAGCAAAGATCTTGCTTTTAAATTTAAGTGACTCAGAAAAATCAGCTGGTGTGGCTCCTTCCACTTGAGGGATACAGTCCAGTCACCAGGTTTGACATAATGGTCCCTGTGCGTCTAATAACCTCTACATTTGTGGGAAACTTTTATGTGTGTGGTTTTATTTACATGCTCATAACACCATTTTGCAGTAGGTTAGACAGTTATTAGTTGTCTTCCAGTTTCATAGGGGAGGAAAAGTGAGGCAGAGAGGATAAATGGAAACGTGTGTCTGTGTATTTAGTCCGTGGTGGGCTCAGGACTACAGGCTGCAATCCTCTGAGTGCGTGGTCTGTGCTCTTCTTTTAGCTAAAAGGAAGCTTCCCATTAATTTGTGTGTGCTGGGATTATTATTATGTCCACAAACACATGGGGTCCCATCTATTTCATATGTTAATTATATCCCTCTTTAGTTTCCTGGAGCACAACACATGTCTGAGACCTCACCTCTGTCTATTTTTATGATTACCATTCCCTTAATCCTACTAAGAGGTTCTCCCTGTTTGAAGAGAACTCCAGGAGGGGAATGGATCCTGAGCAGCAGAAACAAGAGAAACCCTTTAAAGTGTTGGTGTCTGAAGCTGATTTTGCCAGAAATAGGGTAAGGCAGCCAATCTACAGGATCAGATTTATCTTCAGCATATTTTTTCTTCTACTATATTTGTAATGCTTCCTCTCATTTACTCTGATCTCTTCCTCGGGGACATACATTATTCATATTTTGGAGATTCCTTTTATGTCTTTCATATCTAATCTCTTCTGAAATCATTTTTGTCTCTTTGTCCCTTCTGATTCTGGGTCGTATTTTCAAATGTGCCCTCCACCTCACTCCATTTCCTACAGTTTCCATTGTGTTAGTTCTTTTAATGTAAACATAATCCTGTCACCATGATTTGGTTTTCTCTTACTTTTCCCTACCCCATTGATAGTTCCCTATTTATTTCTGTCTGCCTCCCAGCCAGAAAAGTTTTGTTTGTAAATCCGAGTCTGTTGTCCTATCATCTCATACTCAATCTCTTAGTTCATAGAGTCCATATGTCCTTGATTTTTATTAAGAATCAAAACAGGTACTTGTAAAATTAATTCTCATTTCTGCAAATGCTTGTAGTTCTCACAGCACCTTTATTTAAATACTCTTCTTCCACGTTATGAAAGCTTGTAAAGGACACCACGCTGCTGTGTTCTGTTACTCATGTATGAGTGAGAAAATGTACATTAAGGGATTCCTCTAGACGGGAAGATGGGTGGATGTGCCTAGGTTCCTAGGCTCCTCTTAAAAAGTCCTTTCTCGGATGTTAAGCGAGAGGTCTGACAAATATGGATTACTAGGCACCTGAGAAGAGGTGGGGAGACTGGAGAACTCCAAGGAATGAGCAATCCCCATGACAGACTCTGCACCTGCAGCAGCCTTCCCTGGGGAAGCCTCCCTCTTGGCCGGAGGCCCTGCTGCCTCATAGACCTGCGCGTCAGGGGCAGCCCGTGACTGGCCACCTTCTGTTTTCTCGGGGCTTCTGCTCACACTCTGCTGCACCTAACTCCTGTGCTCAGGACATGAATCCAAGGTCTCTGAGAGGTGCTAAAATGCTGCTCGGCTCCAGGCAGTTAAATATAGTCCTAGCAGTATGCTCCTTCAAGTAAGATGTTTTGATGTAACCATGCCAGGGGTGACATGTTGATGTAAGCTTTTGGACACATAGTCCTGGGTCCAAATGGATTTTGTGAGAGTGTAAAATCAGTTGTTCTTTATTGCCAACTAGTCTGCAAAAAATTCTTGAACCCAATGCTGGTTATGGTAGCTTTTTATATTTGTTGCAGCAGTTTTATCAATTTCTGTATTGCTGGGTTTTTTCCCTCCTAAGTATAAAATCCTAAGGAATGTCAGTACAAAGTCTCAGTTGAGTGCATGTCTCTAGAGTCAGAATTTTGGGGGTTAAATCCTGACTCCATCACTTACTAATTATGTGACGCTGAGAAATGTCCATGTGCCTCAGTTTTTTCAGCTATAAAATGGGAGAAATAGTAGCACCAAACTTGGTATTTTTAAAAATTAGAATAAATGAGTTAATATATGTAACGCTTTAGAATGGTGTCTGATACTGGTTAAGCACTCAATTAATTTTAGATTACATTGTATTTTTAAAAGATTTTTACTAGTAATAAACAAATGCATGCTTCCTGGGGGAGGGGAAATGTGAAATGCTCAGAAGATTATAAAATAAAAGAATTAAAGTCTATATTCCTAACCCTTCTAGAACTCATTTCCTTCTATCATAAGTCGGAATGGGGCAATAAGTAATTGGGGACAATAAATCCTTTTCTAGAACTACCTGATGCAACTCCAAGCACACATTGTGCACATAATAAATGTCTGTCTATGTGATTCCAGGGCTTCTTATATATTTCTGGCCCACAGATCATTTCCATACGGCACAGGCAATGATAGACCAACCACACATCCTGACCAAAATTATTGAGCCATGCTGTTTTTAAAGAGACATTAATGAGGGCTATAAACTGATTTATTCTAGACTACAAAGAAAGTACAAATGTGGTTGTGTTTAAATTCTAAAATTATGAGAGGCCATCCCAAAGGCCACCTAGAGGATGCTAAGGCCACCAGTGATCATCAGACCACACTTAGAGGATTGCCGATTTGTGTCTGTTCATACATCTCAACAGTGAACTTGCTTTTTGAAATGACACTACTTTCTTATTTTGTCAGGTCAGTCTGAGCTTTCCTTATACGTTGCCAGGTCCTTTTCCTGCTCTAGGGAGATATAGTAAGTTTAAAATTAATTTTATTGCTCTATTTCGTTTTCAATATCATAGCACATGTAGTTTATAGAGACTCAAGCATATGTCAACAAATGCTTCTATCAATGCCATCGTGAAAACAGAATAACTCCTAAAAGAGTAAAATGGAAAGAAAAATTAAAACTTGCAGTTTCTCTAAGCTTTCTCCCTCCCCACCAAGTTCCATTCCTTTTCCCTGTTTCTCTCCTGTGGGGCCCAGTTTTGAAATTGGCACTGAGCAATCAGAGTGACCATTAAAGATTCCATTTGACTAAATGTGCCGAGCAAACATAAATGCCAAAGCCTTGAATAAACATACTGACTGGAGCCCTGGGAGTGAAGAAGGGAAGATGCTTGGATAGCTCAGGGGCACTGGGCCTCCCCGCAGCCATCAACCACAGATGGATTCTGGATCTCAGCGACAATGCAGATTTCTGGAATTAAGATCCCCAGCTCTCTAGGCAGGATGCCTGATCCGGAAAGCTTAAAAAACCAGCATTCAGTAGGACATAAATAACGGACATTTTCTCCCCAAGTATTTCCTGTTTTAAAGAAGAAGTAACAGAACAACTAAACTTCCTGCCATCTCCTTGAGCCTCTGATTTTTTTTTTTTTAATATTAAAAACAGTTTCTAGGGAGCACGCCTCAAAGAGGAGACCTATGCTAACTGGAATTGTGGGAGGAAGATTTCTTCCTAACATTTAACAACTCTTAAGGGCACGGAGGAGGAGTCAAGTCATTGTTTCACTACCACGAGTCCTTGGGCACTCCATGAACCACTGCTGAACCACGGTTCTAAACCAGCAACTTGAATTTTTTTAATGGGATATATTTACTTTTAGAGTCTCTTCTTGGCTCAGAATCATCCTTTGTTCTCTTGGCACAATACTATTCTGCTAGTGACTTTATATGCTCTGAATTTGACAGTACAGTAGTATATAAGGCAATGTAATACTAACATCAAGCCAATATAGATTTAACACTTCTTTGTCTCCTCAATTCATATTGATCATAACATTGGTGCAGAACTCACCCTCCTGTTCTTAAAACTCACTGAAGAAAAGATTGGAAGTTTTATATATATGTATACATATATAATTAAAATATTAAATATTAAAATATATCTCCACTTGTAATATTCAATTGTATATTTATATATAATTATAATATATATCTAATATATGTAATCTTCAATCTATATGCATGATTGGAGAACATATATATAATCTCCAACAAAGCACTAGATTTCAAAATATGTAGAGCTCCTATAAATCAATAAGGAAAAATCAATAAACTTATAGGTAAATGGTGAAAAGACTTGAAGAGGCATATCACACACACACACACACACACACACACACACACACACACACACAAAACAAACAAAAAGGGCAACTAAATGCCCAATAGACATATGAAAAGATGTTCAACCCCTTTAGTCAGGAAAATGCAAATTAAAAACATGATAAGGTAATACATAGATGAGCAAAGCTATGAAGTATCACAGTGTCAAGTGGTGGTGAGAATGTGGAATAGAGAAACAGTCACACACTGTAGGTAGGAAGATAAATGTGTACAACTCTGGACAACAGTTGGACATCATATGGTAAAGTTAACACCTATGATGTAGCACCATGACCCAGCATTTACACTCCAAGGGATTTACCTCAGAGAAATGCATGACATGAGTTCCAGGGCACATGAGCAAGAATGCTCATAGCATGCTCATAATAGCCCCAGTCTGGAAACAACATAAATGGCAACCAACGGTAGCATGGGATGTCTTTATACACTGGAAGACTATATAGCAAAGCAAATAAAAAGACCATACCTAACCAACAAAACGAATGTGTCACAATATTGAGTAAAAGAAGCCAGACACAGATGAGTATCTATAGTATAGTTCCCCTGATACAAAGTTCAAAAGTAGGACAAATAAAACTGTATTATTTGAGGATGCACACCAATGGTAGTGAAAGTATAAAGTCAAACAAACGAATATCATAAAAGTCATTAGAGTGGGGGAAAGAGGATGTTGTGGTGAGAAAAAAGCAGAGGAAAGGTTTTCTGAGTGGGTTATGTTTTGTATTTCTTATCTGGATGTTCTCTTTATGACCACTTTATTAAACCTTAGTTTTAGATTTTTTATTCTTTTCTGAATGTACATGATGTTTCGAAACTTAAAATTTTGAAATTTAAAATAAAAAATAAAAGACAAGCAGGTCGATGTGTGAAAATTATAATATCTATTGAGAAATCAAACTCTTGGTGGTTAAATGGAAATGGAACACATTTGGGAGTTAGAGATCTGATGTAGGAAAATTCCAAAATTAGGAAACTAATACTAAGATTAGGAGCATATTTATTTCCCAGAATAAAGCAAGCTATGAGCCAAAAATATTCCTTTAATTTTTTTCACTTTTACTTTCTTTGGAAAGGAATTCAGAAATTTAAACTGGCTCTATGTGTAAAACTATATTGAGAGTAACTAGTTGCCTTGGTTAAAATAGTTAAACAAGTTCTAAACATTAACATAGTAATTAACACCTCTGAAAATGTCTGTGAAGCCAGCGATAATGCCAGAAAATCAACTGAAGGGATGTTTGAAAAATGAAAGATTCATTCTTATCAATTCCTATATACGATTCACCTGAATTCATCTGAATACTTACATACAACCCTAGTTCATTTCTTTTTTCCTATTGTTGTCAGCAATCAATTATGTTTACCTAATTTAGCTTACCTAATTCCTCAGTGTTTCTATTTAATCTGATCTATCTGATATATATATATATATATATCGTTCATTTCTTTTTTCTGTGGATATATATATATATATATATATATATATATGACTTCAATTTCTTTTAATAATAACACAGTGTCCTTAGCCTTAGCTGCTTGAGCTTAAATGATTCCAGTTTTGGGTAAGTTCCCTGTAAATCTCAGCAGTTGTCGGACTTCTTATATTTCTTCAATTATTTTTTGTTCATTTTCTGACAGTCTTTATAACGTCTACCACCATAAGGCAGATGGTTTATTTTATCCTTACAAGGATTGCCTATTAAATTTAAAAATGTGAACTACTTGAAAAAAATAAACCCAGAGGTCATTCATCACCAAAACTCCTGACATGAGAATGAATTCATCTTTTTGTGCAGACTGCTAGTCACCCAGCATATGAAGGTGATGATTCTGTCATGTAGCCCACTGGAAAGTAACACCACATGTAGACGAAAACAGCATCTTTAGTAAAAATATGGAGGGGGCAGAAAGAAGGGACAAATAGCAACTAAAATTTTGCTTCAGATGTTTGCAATTTAAAATGTTTACATTTCCTATTAATTCATCCCAAAGTTATAGGGATACTTTCTAATCCTATTTCTAGACTTATAACTACTATGTGTTTTTCATTATCCAATTTAAACACTCATTTTGCGTTCTCAGTTGCATCCCGGAGTTCAACTTTGGCACATCACAATCAAACACTCCTTTGCTCAAGCTTAATATATGACATTCTCATGAATATTTTCCATATTTGAGGACAGACCATTAGAAAATTTTATTATGCTTTGGACTCACAAAGAGAAGGAAATACACAGAAATCATTTTCCTTAATACAATATTCTCCCTGAGATCTAAAACTACCAGTGTTGAAGTGACAAGGATTCCAGAGTTTTACTGTCTCTACTCTCCTTCCCTTCAGTCTGTTCCTGAAGTTGGATAAGAGCATCTGTGCCAAATGGGCAAAGTATCGGGGCAGAGAGGTGTGGGTTGGGGAGGAGGCCTATGAAGGGAGAGATCCTGCTCCTTCCCTTCTCACACTCCTCATGCTGTAACTTTGGTGGGGACCACTGTTACTGTAACCTGCCAGATACACTAGAGCACAGAGTCAGCCCCTTTCTTCTAGGAGCCAATAAAGTCAGCCCTTATTTGACCTATTTTCTACCCGTGAGACACCTGAGTGTGTGGCAGTCAGCAAAATGTTTAGATTTCACCCAATTATTTACTCCTTTACAATACAGAAGAAGAGAGATCAAAGTGTCTTGCTAATGCCTCTGCCAGGGTTTTGCTTATCCAGATCCTGGCCTGGTTTGGTTGAATAATTACCGTGTAAAGTTATTCTTTCACTGAGGCAGTGACAGAAAGGTAAATTGTTAACAAAAGACTAGGTGAGTCCATAATAGCTGACCTTTTCTGGTCTCTAGCATGTAACTTGGGGCCACTGTGTAATGAAGAGCCTGGTGTGATAGTTCCAAACAAGCCTGGAATGCCATCAGTCCATCCCATCTTCCTCTCTTATCTTTGCGGTTAAGTCACAGAAGTTTCTTTCAGGCCTTCAGCTCCTCTCACTCCTACCGATCACCCACAGAGGATTTTCTCTCTGAACACAAGTTAAAGTTGGCAATGGCCACCATCGTTTACTATGCACACAAAGTGGTCCTTTATGTTGGGGATTTCACGTTAGTCGAAGGAGTTAAGTTTCTTCAGAAAAGTTTCTCTTCTAGTCAACGAAAAACCAGGAATCCCCAGTGCAATAAAAGGAAAGTTCATACGGGCAGCATTTCACGATTAGCTCACTTGTGTTGGACGGGACTAATGGAAAATTTCCTCCTGCATGTGCAGAACGAAGTTGTGGTTCCCTAGCAGCCAGTTAGTTTCTGCCTTTATGACTTGTGATGTGCTAAAACTAAAGGAATCCTAAGAAATATATTCTGGAAGGGAGAATGAAGGCATGACAAGGAGAGAGAGGTCAGGTAGAAAAAGAGAGAGGGATTCTATTTCAGGGCATCAGAAGACAGAGCTTCAGTAAACGTCTGATCCATAAATTGCCAAGGAGGGGCAGATTATGGAGCTGGCCGATGGTAATGTGCTTCTTTAGAGGGGTGCGATCTGGGCTTCTGAAGGGATGCTCTGAATTCATGGCATTGCACAAGACCATTGAAAACGCTTAGTAATGGTTTGCAGCTGCCGCTCAGCCATTTCCTTTACATTCCATGGCCCTGGAGACAAACAGAAAAAAATTCTTTATGCCAGCTTTTGTGGATCATAGTGCTAGCTATAAATCCACTGTACTGTAGTCTATAAAAATACAGTTTTTATTTCATTGTTTTTACTTCATGCCAACAGGAAGAAACAAATAAAAACAACAGAATGTCTCTTTGGAGGAATTGCCCCCTTTTGTACTGTAAAAGCTCAGTAAATCAGATCTGTCTAGATTAGTGAAAAGTCTGGATTGCAGCCTATTAAGTTTCAATATTCAAGTTCTTATCATACATAGAAATATGTGTGCATGTCTGTCTCAGGATGTTTATCTTCTAGGATAACACAGATGGTCTAGTGTGTGGAGTGTGCTGGAAGGAACGCTGGAACTGCTGACCATCTATGGCCCCCGGGGCAAAGTTCCCTGAAATAAGAGTTTGGGACTAGAGGTAGATGGCAGATATGTGCTCTGTGCGAAGGCAGCTTCTCCTGCTCCCATGGCCAATTTTGCTAATTTGTCACAGTAAACTTTCTGTTAACCCCAGAAGCAGCCTCAGAATGTTTCTTAACACAGAGCTCCAGTAAACATTCATCAATCTGTCAGCCTCAGCACACACACTTAAGTCTGGGATTCCAATATGCTGATAGAGATCCTAAAGGAACCCACTTTAAGGAATGCAAAAATGTAACCAGTGTATGGTTTATAATATACAAACCTCTTCCAAGTTGCTTTGCATGTACTTAAAAACATTGGCTAGCTCCGTGAAATACAACGGTTCTCACCGGACTGAGGGGAAGGGATGGCAATGAGAAGATTGAGGACTTTTGCATTGGAAGCATCTAGAGAGATTTTTTTTTTTTTTTTTTTTTTTTGAACACCAAAACCTGGGACCTACCCTGTCCATTATCTTTGCTTAAGTCTGCAGTGGAGCCAGGAAAGTATGCTTGCTTAAAACTCTGTTTGCTTAAGGTTTGATACGCACTCCTGCCCAAAGATCCTTTGCTGGAGTCTCTTTTACATGATTTATTTCTTTAGACAATCTATTTCCAGAAAAATCAGTGGCAGATATCATCTAAGCCCCTGCTCAAATTAAATTTACACATTTCAAATGAGTACAGTGTAAATAGAATGATTTTACCATTGATTGAATTTGCAGCTTTATTTCTGGAACCAAGACATTGCATTTTTCAGATAACCACATAATGGTGTCCACTCAATCATTCCAGTTTCTGAGGCCAAAAACCCTGGACTCGTTCTCGGCTCTTCTCTTTCTCTCACAAACCTCACCATATGTTCAGCCCGTTCTGTTGGCTAATGTTTGGTAATGACTGCTCTCACCACCTCCTCTGCTGCAGCCTGTCCTGGCTATTCTCATAGCTTCCTAGCTGGTTTCCTGCTTCAATCCTTGGTCCCCATCATCTATTCTCCACAGAACATAGTGATCCCAATATAACTTAAGTTGGATCATGCCATTTCTCTGTTTAGAAACCTCCAAGTACCCTCACAACTTAATAGCAGTCAAAGCCAAAGTGCTCAGAATGGCCAGCAAAACCCCACACCTCCCGACACTCCCCCTGCTTCTGTGACCAACTCTGGCCTCCTTGTTCTTCAGTCTGCATGTATTCTCCTGCTGAAGAGTCTGTGTACCTGCTCTTCCTTCTACCTGGAATGCAGATCCCCCAGATTCCCACATGACTCTCTCACAGACCTCCTTCAGGTCTTGACTCAAATATCCCCTTATCAGCAAGCACCTTGCTAATCACTACTCTCATTAAAATTGTAACCCTACTCCCCATCCTGCTTTGCTGCTTTAATTTGCTCTATAGTATATGTCACCATATAACAAAATATGCAGCTTATTTATGTACTTTGTCAGTTCCACAAGGCCAGGGATTTTTCTCTGTTTTGCTCACTTTATCCCTAGCACCTAAAGTAGTGCCTAACACATAACAGATGCTTAATAGATATTTGCTCAATAGAAATAAATGAATGAATCAACCAATAGACAGCATGATTCAGTGATTGGCAGAAGCAGAATTAATATGCAATAAACAATTGGGCCAAGGTTTTCTGGGAATTTACTTCCTGAACTTCCATATTCCTTTCCCCCCTCTACACAATTGGCTAATCATTCTTTCCTTTTACAAGGTCACAGGGTTGTATTTAGAACAAATAGGGATTTATTTGAACACTTTGGAAGAAATGTTTTGTCTTATTTAAATAGTCAGGAAACAATTTTGCAATTTGCTGTTTAAGTCATTTGCCTCTCTCTTTTCCTACACTATTTCAGTTAGCAATTTCATATAACATGTAGCCAAAGAAGGAATAAAAGTACATTTCAAAATAAGTCCATTTTTGTTTATTCATTTCTTTGTAACTAAGGAGAAGAAAATTCAAAATATTAACTTAAAACAGACACGGAGATATCTATTTAATATACTCTCTATTCTCGTAGATACAGCCGTCATGTTTTACAAATAAATTATATTGGATTTCAAAAATGATTTGGCAGGAGTTTCTGGATATGAAAGACAGCCTAGAATAAATGGTATGACACAAAATATTTGAGCTTAATACTAATGGCTAACATTTATGAGTATTTTCTAGATAACAGCCATTGTATTATAGCTTTGCATACTACTTAATCTTATTTTCCTCACTTAAACTCTAAGAAGGAGGAACATATAAAAAAAAAATTAAGGCTTCAAAGTGTAAAACATCTTACCTAATGTCACAAAGCCTAGTAGGTGGCAGAGCTGTGATTCAAATTTCAGTCCATCCAAATCCAAAGACTGCATTTGTAACAGCTTCACTTTTCTAGAACAGTGGTTTATGGGGATGGTGAGATAAAATATTTCACATCAGGATAGTTCTAGAAAAATTAGGTCATAAGCTTAGAATGTTTCACATTATCCTGAATTTCTAAGTGTTGACTATACAAACAAAAGTTATTATCATAACAAGTCAGAAGGAGAAAAACTGCTGATAGTATCACAGTGTGCTTTTCTCCCAGGAACCAAGAAGTACTTTCACAGTACATACCAACAAAACAGACTCTCACAGCATAACAAAATGGGGATTTGGCATTTGTCCAGTTAATTGGATCAATGAGAGATACAAACTGGATGACTCAGCTCTCAGAGTGTTTTTTTTTTTGTTTTTTTTTTTTGAATTATTCAACTTATCTGTCTCCAGAGATCAATGAACTGAAGCTGGGTCACAGTGTCACCTCCTGACTTCCTGTTTGGACCATAACTTATTTCCAAGTAAAGGCATTTTGTCAAATTAGCACTTCAAGAGATGTCTTTAGTAAGTCTGCCATTTGAAATTGAATGTCCATTCCTCTGCCTGTTTTGGAAAGGGAAGGAGATGAAGAGAAAGAAAAAGACAGTTGAGGCATACATGTGGTGGTGTGTGTGTGTACTGGTGTATGTGTGTAGGGTTTCCCTGGCAACTCGTGGCACATCAAAGCTAGGTGTGTGTAATGGGGGGATGCAATATGGGGGAATCCTAGTTCCTCCCATCTTATTATATCCCAACAGGTTCTCAGGAATTCTGATGGTCTTCAAAAACATTCTGAAACATGCACCACAAAAGCAATCCTTATTACTTTCATTAAGTCTAAAGTCTTTGTTTTTTTTCTCTTTATGGATGGTTTATGTGACCATATTCTGAATATTGTGAAACTATTTGCTGCTATAATTGGAAAAGACTTTCTGTTTTCTATTTAGCATTTTTCAATTATTCATTCATATCCCAGTAGATCTTACAAATCAAAAGATGGAAAACAGAGACTGTGAATCAATATAATTTCATAAATGGAAAATGAGGAATCCTGGTGGTTCCTTTTTTAGGTCCCTGGTAAATCAAAAAAGTGTCAGAACAGAAAGGAGCGATGATAATTGGCTCATGTGCCACTTGATAGTGGCTCACGTGCCATCCTTGGTTTATGAGCTAAACAACATGACTTCTGCCACAAAGAGGACTGTCTAACTGCAATGTGCGTTCAAAGGCTTTGACCTTGAATTAAAACTTTTACCTCTTTTAATGTGTAAATTATTATGCTAAACATTAGCCAAGAAAAATCAAGGACCCAGAAAGACCTCGTATTTTAAAAACACTTGACACTGGAGAAATACATAATCATAGAATTACCTGGGATGAAAACATATGATATCTTTATAATAAAGAAAATACAGCCTCCATTTGGGGAAAAACAAATGTTCTAATTAACACTATTGGGAAAACAAAAACAAAAACAAAAATAACTACCAGCTTAGAAAAAATTCTATATCGATAGGAACTGTCTTTGTAACTAAGGCTAAAAGTATGCAGTGGGCAGGTGATCAGTGTTAAATGTCCTTTCTCAGTTCTACTTGTGAGTGGAATAAGTCAGGTGGAAACAAGTCTATGGAGAGATAGGTCAAAGCAGAGACCAGAGATTTGCCCACTAATGAAGGGTTTATAGACACAACCAGAGATTTCATAGTGATTAAAAACACAGACTCTGGCGCCAGGCTACCCAGGTACATAACCAAGTTCTACCATTTACTAGTTTTGCTATCCTCAGAGAAATTACTTAATTATTTGACATCTAAACCCTACCTCAGTTTTCTCATCTAGAAAATGGAGCTAAAAATGGAGCCTTCTTCACTGGTTCTCCTGAAGATCAAAAACATTAACATATAAAGCACTTGGAACAGTACCCTGCACAAGGTAAACACCATATAGTATTAGCTATTGTTATTTTTATTGTTATACGCAAAAAGGGAAACAAAATGGAAGCTGGAGACTTCACTATTACATGAGTCACTCCTGTGACATGAGGTGACATGAGCCAAGGTTATAAATCAGAGTGGTTCATGGCATAAGATAGATGATTAATAGATATATGTTGAATGAATGTTTTAATAAATGAGAGCCCTGATTGTAGGCCAAGAAGATCCAAAGCAAATCTGCATGTGTATGTGAATTGCAAAAAAGGTTGAAGCAAACTGAGATGGCCAAGAATTGGTTTATTGTCAGCTATGCACCACTGAAGTGAACCAGATAGCATAAAGGAATTTGCTGGATTTGTTGCCCCCCAAAAAAGCAAATACAAGTTATTGACCCTAGTCACTCACTGCTTTGAAGACTTGTGCTTTGATTTAAATAATTTTTTTCTTGTACTCTAGTCTCAATGATTTGTTGCATTTAAGAAGTCTAAAAATAATGCAAAATGACATTGCAATTTACTGGATAATTTTGGTACAGTGATAAATAAGGAAATGTGACTAATCTGCCTGTCTTATCTTTTTCCTGTAGTAATAAACCAGCTATTTTGGGATGGTTGAATATTGTCTTCTCTTCCTAAACCCTCCCTTTCCTAAAATACTCTTGGAGGTTTTATTTGTCAAAAGAAGGCTATTCTCACTATTTCATTCACAACATGTGTTCTACAGGCTTCTGACAAGAATTCGCCCTTGTACTTTAAATAGTTATGTCCTAGAACTCTTACCAAAAAGGCTCTACCATGTAATGGTTAACACTTTCAAGTTCCCATCTAGTCATTACCATTGTCCAGCAAGTTAAGTAAAAAGCATGTGAAGTGAATGGCATAACTGTCTAGGGACATTCCAGAATGTCCATTTTACTACATCAGGTCTTGGTTCACTGGCCAGTAGTGTAGGTAGAGGTTACACTCCTCACGTTATCAACATGAATTCTGATGAGTTACATAGACAGATGACGGGTTGGATAGTCATGTTGTTGACAGTACCCAAGGACTCAGATGCAGTACAGAAAATGCAAATACTTTAAAGCAGATTAAATTTAAATGCAGATTTGATCGGGATATGATGTCTGGATAGTTCACAGAGCAGTGTAGCAATGTTCAGTCAAATGAGTCAGGAAGCAGAGCCTGGCGTGCAGTAGCAGGATAGCTCCAGGCAAGAATTGTACTGTGGCTTCCAGAAGTCTTCTGCTGCCTTTTCTCTTAGGACAACTGAAGCATCCCTACTCAGTCTTTTTGCTCCTGGCCAGCCTTTTCAGTTTAGGAGATCTTCCATCTATTCTGAAGAGGTCTCCTCTCCTTACTATCTCTATCTTTTGACAGGTATACTCTCTTACAAAAACTTAGGGAATTTGCAAGAAACATTAATACATTTGAGGGATTAGGGCTCATGTATCACAGACTCTTCCACTGTTGTTACTGCGCCCAAACAACACTCTGAGGAAAGTCAACAGTCATGAAAACAAAATTAATTTTAACATTAAAAGTTATTGTATGCTTTATAATTGTTTGGGATTTTTGATCAAGAGTAGAAATGATGACATGAAATTTCTAAAATTAGATGTGCAAATGAATGCGCATCAGAAAGTGTCAGAATGGAAAATTTGGAGCCTAATTTGGGGTAAGTCAATGATTCCCATTAGGATTGACTGGAGGGGTTTCACAAAACGTACACTTCAGATAAGTTAAATCAGAATCTCTAGAAGAAAAACCCCCAACACTAGTATTGTTAAACACTTCCCAAGTGATGCAATATGCAGTCGGAATGGAAAAACTTGACCAGAGATTCCCAAACACTGCTGTTTAAATGGTGTTGTAAACTGATTCCTAAACACAGAGCAATTGAATCGAAGTTTTTAGTGGTGGGAGTAGGTGGAAGCGGGGGTTGATGGCGGTGATGATGTAGTGATAAGAAACAGCAGTCTTTATTTTAAGAGTATCTTATAGGAAATCACTTCATTTGACTTTCTGAACTCCTCGGAACCATGCCATTGCTTCCTGTTTTGGTTTGTTAAAATGGATAATCTACTAGGTCATACCATTTAGTTTAGACTGTTTTCATTTTTATTGATAGTATTACCTTGGCTTTACTTGATACAAAACATTTCAAGTTTAATTTTCAGATGACTTTTCTCTGTCAAATTTACAAGATAATGAGACTGCTTGGATAAATCTGTCTGTTGGGATTGTGGGATTCTTTGCTGGGTATATTCTGTCAATGCTCAAGCCATGTGTTGTTGTGAATCAGGAAGAATACAAAAATAGCAGGTTTTTATTTAAAAAAAAAAACTGAGCTCTATGATAGATGGAATTCTTAAGCCCTATCCGAATTTATCTCTTCACCTTTCTGGTCTCTCCTCATGAAGGGAGAGACTAGACTAGACTAACTCTTCTGAAGGTTTCCCACAAGCATTGTAGACCACCCCTCTCTTTCAAATGACATCCAACATGGGGCATCATTCACTGACACCACTTCTGGAGCGACTTGTCAATGTCCTGATTTCCAAATATGTCTATTTCCATTGGCCAGCAATATTTGATTCTTTGTGGTTTTGCAAGCTTCTTGATTCACTCTTCCCCTGTGATGGAAAAAGTGGAAAGACACCCTCTCTGCATTTTTCTCCAGTCCTTTTGAGAGCAAGCACACTTCCTTTTCAGCGGAGAGGTTTATCCACTGGCAGAAAAGACCACTTCCTACTCATCACTGACTTCCTCTGCATGGAGTTCATGGATTTTAAACTCAAGGTTTTGCAGGCTAACCCATGATGCCTGTTTTGTTCTGAGACACTCTCAGAATGGAATTAGAGCTGTGAGTTAACCTACCACTACTGAAAGTAGAAAATCTTCAAGGGCTGGGCAGAGAGTCAGTGTTTTAGAAACACACTCCAGTAAATATCTTTGACCTGACCTCAGTCTTATCAAGTAGCAAAAACAGACCTTTGTGATAGACAGTTCTTAGGCCATGAATTCAAGAAAGACTTGCCTCTTAACCCAGTATAACACAAATTTTTTTTTATCCTGGCAAAGTACACAACTTTTCTAGTTCTGAATATCCAAACTTTCTGTAATAAATTGGTCCTAAATTAGTAATAAAGTCTGTCTATATCAGGGGTGTCCAAACTTTTTTCAACGTTTTTCACGAAGAGCCATATGTGGTAAAATACACAAACAGCCGGGCCACTCACTTGAGATGAAGTACGTATTGCCTCACCTGGTTTATTTAAGTAAACTAAATATATTTTTGAAATTTGCTGCAGGCCAATAAAAAATGGATCACGGGCCTCAGTTGGCCTGCGGGACGCAGTTTGGACAGCCCTGGTCTATATGGACCAAAAATATTTAAAAATAGCCCAACTTTAGACTTCAATCAACTACTGAATATAATCATAGTTAACATAGTTTCCTCATATAAAAAAGAAATGTCGGTTAGTGGAACTTTCAGGGAAAATGAAGATCAGTGTGAATAAGGTCAAAGAGAAGACATTGAATACTGACAATCTTCCAGGAACTCAGTTTATACTCATAGAGAGCAGATACATAAGAATGAGGAAGTGAGCAAAGGAAGCATTGCATCTTAAAAGCATTCATTTTGTAGTGCAGCCACCACAAAACTACACAAAACAAAAGAAAGCAAAAAAGGAATGCAGAGGAACTTAAAAATTTGAGTTGTTTTATTATTTTCTTAAAAATATTAGTCTTTAGAGAAAGACACGACAGACACCATGAAAGGTGAAATAAAAATACAGTATACTAATTGACCAGATTGTAAAAATGTGGACGAACAGAGAACTAATACTGTAATGGTTCAGAGACTTTTTTTGATAGGGAGTTGTCTTGAACCAAGTAAGATGCAGCTGAGCCTTCAAAGAAAGATACAATTTCAAAATAAGGAACTAATTATACCATGAAAAATAATTAAATGATTATAACTATCGTCAAAATCTTACACTGACTTGAAATAAAGAATAATGAAGAACTTGTTTATTCATATGTAGCTGTTTTGAATTACAAGTTCTGACAATTAAGTTCTCGAACTTGTTGCAACGATGTTACTAACCTTTTTTGATATCAGAGGGATTATTCATTATGAATTTGTATCAACTGGACAAACAGTTAAGTAAGTTTACTATTTTGGAAGTGCTGAAAAGGTTGCATGAAAAAGTTACACGGCCTGAAGTTTTCGCCAACAATTCATGGCTCTTGCATCATGACAATGCACCAGCTCACACAGCACTGTCTGAGGGAGTTTTTAGCCAGTAAACAAATAACTGTATTGGAACACCCTCCCTCCACTAATCTGATCTGGCCCCCAACGACTTCTTTCTTTACCCAAAGATAAAGGAAATATTGAAATGAAGACATTTTGATGACCGTCAGGGCATCAAGGGTAATATGACAACAGCTCTGATGGCCATTCCAGAAAAAGAGTTCCAAAATTGCTTTCAAGGGTGGACTAGGCACTGGCATTGGTGCAGTTTCCCAAGGGGAGTACTTCAAAGGTGACCATAGTCATATTCAGCAATGAGGTATGTAGCACTTTTTCTACTAGGAGTTCACGAACTTAATTGTCCAACCTCATACTTTATCTTCATACAACACATATAGGTTGGGTCTAAAACCTCTCTCACATTCCCTGCAGATCTGAGAGTCTTGGATTCCACTGACACCACTGTTGAAACTGGTTTCTTACATGATATTGACTATTATCACCCAGCCTGATCTCTGCTCCCTCACCAAACAATGGGGAAAATTAAATCTGCTCTCAAAGCAAAAACGTTTTATCACTAATAAGGTTATTCAAAAAAACTTAACTGCAAGTTACAAAAGTAATTGCATAAAAAGGAATTCAGGCTGTGTCATCACCTCTGAAATAAATCCATCCTCTTGTTATGAGTATGTGAAGGGAATACTCCTCACTTAGATCAATGACCTCTGACATCATGTTTTTAAAGCCAGGCTCTTTGTTCTTTGTACCTCATGTAAATGACGTGATTTCAAGACTTTTTTGGGCCCCCAAATTTTCCATCTTATTCAGGGTTGAGGGAGATCAGACTGAAGCTCTCTTTCTTGCTTATCTGAAGAGCCCACATTACAGAGGAGGGGAGTGGCATGGTGGAAAGGGCCTAAGCCTTGGAGTCAGACTGGTCATTTGAACCCAGGATATGCCATCTATTAGCTGTGTTGCCTTATAAAAGTCACTTAACTTGTCTGAGCCTCAGACACCTATCTGAAAATAGGGATAATATATAATATACAACAAGTACATCATGAAGGCCGTATTATCTGGTAGATTCTCAATACACAGGAGTTATGATTTTGGCATCATCATGAACGTTTACTTGTATAATTATTTCTGATGTGATTCTGGACAAATCATTAACTCTTTCCAGGCTTCAGTTGTCCTGGTTGTCCATGAGAGGGACCTTATGACAATCTCTTCACTTCCTTCCAGTTCTAAGATTATGTGAAGGAAATCACATCTGCCACCAATATAAACCACAAACACAAGTTATGAATTTCTGCTGAGAAGTAGTTCTACTTCTGCATTAGTGGAAATTTCACAATTTACTTAAAGAAGACAGAGCATTGGAGGCAGAGGTTTTGCTAGCTATAAATTTCTCCAAAACACACTCTCTGAACTGGGCTCTCGATTTTGAAAGCCATTACAAAATGTGTTTTAGGACTTTAGTCACTGGGATTGGGTACAATGTTTAGATGTGAATAGCAAACTTTGATTAAGGCTTAAAAATAGAAAACTCAGTGTAGTCAATCATTGGGCACTACTACGCAGAAAATAACTGTTCCCAGATAGTTCAGGACTCTTTTCCCAAACAGGTATCATCATTTAATAGCTGGAGAGATTATAGAGAAAAATGAGCTAGCATCAATCAGTAGGCAATAAATGAATATTCTAGAATAAATTAATTAAAAAATAGCTTTTGTGACTGACACTGACACTAAACTATGATTCATGACATCACAAGATTGAGAAGAAAATAAATATTTTAAGATCTAATAAATCTATATGAGACAGGTAAATTTTAATGTAAGCATTCAGATCTAAATATCTAAAATTCATTCAACCAATATATATTTATTGAGCTCCTATTATATATTGAGCTGACTACTGAAGGATGCTGGGTTCTAGAAACAAGACGGTGAGGAAATATCCTTGCCTGCATGGAGCTTACAGCCTATGTAGGAAACAGATGCAAACCTAATAATCATAAAAATAAGTGTCAAATTGTGCCTGTAATAAGTCCTGTGAAAGGAGAGAGGCTTGTATTTTGATTTCTAGTTTGGACAATAAGATCAGGAACCACAAATGCTTTCAGCTCCTGGCACAGAGCCTGGCGCAGAAGAGTTGCTCAATATATATTTGTTGAATTATTTGGATGAATAAATAAGTGAATGAATGAACGAACGAGAGTGTACAGTAGGAGATGACACAGAGTCGTCAGGGAAGAGGAACTCTAAATGAAGCTGACTACTGAAGGATGCTCATTAGTAAAGAGGGAGGAAAGACATGCCACGGAATGATACATGCACACGTGAGGAAAGGCAGGAAGGCTGGGTGTGGTTCTCATGAAGAAAGAATGGAGTCATCTGTGCAAGATGGGACAGAGATCCAAGCAGGAGAGGACAGGTCCTGTAACACCAGTTAGGGAGTCTTGTTTTTATCTTAAGGTGAAAGGGAAGCCAGAGGGAAGGATAACATAAGATTTGTGTTTACAATTATGATTCTGCCTATTGAATTTGGGTGGACAGGAAGGAGCAAAAGGAAATATAGGTGGACTGCCTGCAATCTACTGCAATAGTGTAGGTAAGAGATGACGATGACTTAGATTATTCAGTTGTGGGGGAATGAACTGATTTGAGAACAATTTAGAAAGTGAAATCATAAACAAAAGGACAGAGAAATGAAGAAAAGAGAGGCATTAAGGAAGCCTCCTGGATTTCTGGAATGCATAACTGGAAGGATGGTGTACCATTCACTGAGTTAAGAAATAATATGAGACTCAGATGGGTCTAGAGGGCCTTAAAGAATCAGAAGAATACTGAGTTCTAGTTTTACCACTTATTAACTATGTACCCTTGATAAAGCAATTTGACCTCACGCAGTGTCTATTTCCTCATCTCTAGCAGAGAATAATAATACTACTTTTTCACAGGGTTGTTGTGAGGATTGAGATAATTATGGACCTATAATAACTATTTCCTAAATGTTAGCTAAAATATTATTCATGTTACTAAAGTCATCCTTCCAGGAGGTGGTTGAGACCGAAAGCACAAATTAGTTGCAGAAGACTTTAGGTAACTTCATAGTCAATGGATCACCAGTATTGTAGTTACCAAGATGAATTAGAATGTTTGAAGCTGAGGTACATCAATACGGTATATAACTATTGAGTTTAACGTATTAAATAGATCTTATATTTCTTGTTCATTTTTTTTATCGTTAGTCTATCTAATAAGCTGCCTACCCAAATACCATTGCCAATAAAACTGAATTGTACCCGTTTCTAGACATTGAGGACTGAAGCTGACATAGGCATCAACTCCATGTGAGAAAATTCAACTGTCAGACTATTATAAAAATATGTTTATGTTCAAATAATTGCATGCTTCTATAATAATGGGACTTTTCTCCTCCATTTCTCTCCCAATGAAATGCTTTTTTGTCCAACATTAGAGATGCATAAATTACCCAGATTAAAAAGCACGTAAAGCAAAGAGGATATACTCAATCCATCTCATTGAAAATGCAATAAAAAGAACTCTGACCCTTTCTGATATACAGTGTGCCCCACAGGTCCTTCTGGAGCCCAAGGAGGGGGGGAAATGTCCTTTAAAAATAATTTGCTTATTGACGTCAGTAAGTCTGAAGTAAAACAATTAAGTACTTTCAATTCATTTTATTGCAAACAATTGTGCATTGAGAGTCAGCTATATGTCTGCAATTGTCATAGGAGTTCTTCAAGGGCAAGACGTTTAAGAGTCAGTTCCTAAGCCCAAGAAGTAGATGATTGATTTGTCAGACAAGTCACACACACATGAAACACAGCAATGTGCACGACACCATGTGACTGATTGCCAAAATGATATTCCTGGGAGGTACCAAAGGAAGCTGGAGATGGGGATAATCCGAGTCAGTGGAGAATAGCATCTGAGGAAATACGGCCCAATTTTGGCCTTGAAGAGTAACTGGGTTTGCATAAATCTAAAAACTGGAAAGTCATTTCTAGCAGAAACAACAAAAACAAGCTTGGGATGGAGGGGGGGGGGGTGAAGGGACATGGCATGATTTTGTATCTACAAAAAATAATGAAAAATTGGAGACTAATATCCATTCAGTATGGCAGGACAAGAGCATAGGAAGATTTTGGCAATCAACTGAGGAGAGGGCAATTCATTGAAGGAATAAGTGTGTAAATGTATGTATGGTTACATGTGTGTGTGTATATGTGCATTTATTTAATAGCTGGGGCAATTGTTGAAACTTCATTTTTAGTATAACACCAGGTGATTATATATACATATATGTGTGTGTATATATATTTATATATATATGTATGTATATATATGTATGTATGTATATGTGTGTGTATATATATACATATATATGCACATATGTGTGTGTGTTTGTGTGTATATGTGTGTGTATATATATATATATATACACACATATACACATTATATTTATATAATGTATTGAATGTAGCACCAAAACTTTGTCAATACTGAAAGAATTCTGGAGTCAGAGTATGTGTTCACCCTACTCTTCCATCCAGGAACTCATATTTAGCAATATATAGAAGGACTTTTTTAATTTTAATTTGGAACTTCTATAAGCTGATGAAAGGATTTGCTGAGAATGATTACATCCACAATCTGAAATAAGAATTTTATGCACTTTAATTTTGTAAGTATCAACAATGGTCTATAGAAGACCATCATAGTGTTCTACTTAGCAGCTAGTCATACGATTTCATCTGTGTGGCCAGGGGCTATGGGAACAGTTTTGAACCTATCTAATGCTTTTCTATATCTATGCAGTCATCTGCACAATACGATGTCTGGTTTGGGCTGGAATGTTCATTTCTTGCTTTAGGGGCCTTATTTCTAAGTCTATGTCACTATTCATGCCACAGCTAGCTCAAAGCATCCTCTTTCTTTATGGAGTTCTTCATAAAGTTGTGCTTCCCTCCGATAGGTTCCTCAAATGCTGACCATGGCTTTGCTGCACTCCACTCTGTGTCTGTATGTGCCCTGTCCCCGGCAGCTGTGTTTCCTCTGGGAGAACAGTGGTCTTCTGTCTGCTGTGGCAAGCAACAGTCACTTCTTCTTATAGTGAGAACTGAAACCAGAACCACCATATGCCATTTCCGGGACACTTCCTAGTAAAGTTCCCTTCCCCTCACCCACAGAAGCAGCAGTTTAGTGATTAGGAACAAAGATTCTTGGTTTTGTACGTCAACAGTGCAATTTACCAATTGAATGCTCTTGGACATTTCACATTTCTGTACATCAGCGTCCCTCTTTTTTAGAATGGGATAATAGTAGTACCAAACCAGAGTTTTTGTGAAGATTAATTATGTTCACACATGTAAAGGGATGTAAAAGAGTATTTGGCACTTAACAAGTACTCAATAAACGTTAGCCATTATTATTATTATTATTATTATTATTATTATTAATTATTATTATTACGTCTCTTTATGCCTCAATATCATGTAGATTACATGTGTACATTACTCACTCACCAATGAAGTGTCTTCACTCAAAATTGTTTCTAACATTAAATCTTTATCATTGTCACATGACTAGGTATCTATGCATATTTATGTCTGTGTCAATATGCATGGCAGTATCAAACAAGAGAAAGTACTACATTACCATTCAGTCTTAACCTTTCTAATTATTGGGAAAAAGTCTTGCTGAGAATTGAGAAAAGGTAGAAGTATTTTAGCACCTGATGCAATTACCAAACCTGAAGTTTCAAAGTGAATGAAATCTGATATCCTTAAATGTTTTTGCTGCTATGCCTTTACAAAACTTCTAGATTTACAGAAGGTCCATCAACTAGTCCATCAGTTAGTTGACACATTCCAAAACCTGTACTCTGAAGAGAACTGAAACAATAGGAAGCAATGTAATTCTTATTAATGATCTTGTTATAGAGATGAGATTTTTGTGTATGAAAAAAGTTAAAAAGCAGTACAAAATTGAGGGTATTATGGGAGGTCAGGAAGGAATGAGATAAATAGACTTAAACTGTAGTGTGAGGGATATAGAATAAATGTCAGGAAACATTTGTGAACCGTAAATGTTATTAAAGTGGGGTCATTACAATCTCCTTCCCTAAGAGCCCTTAACAAATGTGGATTTAGACGTAATCCTGTTTTAGCTCAATAATTCAATGCATGCCTTGGAGGCAAAAAGAGTGGATTTGATTATCTTGTTAAAGTTCTTTTGGCCCTTTGATGCTATAATTCTGAGAGAAACCTCTTGCTTTTCCTAAATCTCATGTTACTGAAGGAAAAAAATAAGAGAACGGTAATGTTAAACTGTCTGAAGTGCTCTGAGATCTTCATGCTAAAAGTGTTATAAACAGCATGGACACAATGTATTTATTACTAATTGGGGAAATTGGTGACTGGAAGAAAAAGGAGGCACTGAAATTTTTAGATATTTAAGTCTTTTCTAGCATTTCTTGATTTTAGAAATATTTACCTGTAACTAAAAGGATTCTATAATATTTTTAGGACCTGTTATAACTATTTCAGTCTTCCTTAAAGAAGAATGTTGGCTAAGGAAATAAAAATTAAACTCTAAGACTGAATCAATTAGGTATGTATTTTAAAAAGCATTATAATCATATCTTCAGAAAAATATAACAATAGAGACAATGTCCTCCCCTCAAAGGTAGAGAATCCTTAAGGAATGTGTATCTACTACTGATGGAATGACTAAGCCAGCTTTGATTTCTAGTTACACTGTGCACAAACTTGGAAAATTATTAAAGGAAATCCTTTATGTATTTTTTTTTCTACCGAGACCATATAGAGAACATTTCTCCTCTTTGTATTCCTTTTATAATTATTTATTGAGCATATAAAATATGCCAGATGCTGTGTTGGGCCTGACGTAGATAGAGACAGATAATTTGAAAATTAAGAAATATGCAATAATGATATGTGCTGTGGTGAAAATAGAATAATGACAAAGGACCTGTCTGGGCAAGGGGCACTGTTGCGGAAAAGCGGCGAGGACTGAGAGACTCAAATGGCACACAGAGATCAGGAAGAGCACAGCTTTATCATGACGGTGGGCTGAAAGGGATTGTTCCCAAAGACTGAGCACTAACTGGGGTCAGGCACATTGTTTTATAGGGTTAGGCCTCCGGGTTGGTGGGGAAATCTGGCCAGGGTGCCGGGTAGGTCAGTCCCTAACAGCTGTGATCGCTCAACATTGTTTTGATGGGAAGGCCTCTAACTGCGGTGCCCACCAGAGACTTCTCTGATGAGGTATAGGAGGAGGAGGGGGATGGAGCTCCTAGTGGTGCCTGCAGGAAAAAACGTCCCAACAGCACTATTCTGGTAATATGCCAATCTTTAATTCCATTCAGATTAATTTCTCCCCCGTGTCTTGCTGCTCTATACCACAGTGAGATGACTTCGGCAGGTTACAATCCACAGGCTCTTATGACTGGGTTTAACCAACTTGACCATTGACATAAGATTGGAGCACTGGAAGAAGGGAGTTTCTCTCTCCCTTCTTCTGTGATGTCATCAACAGAGACTATATCTTCTGCCTGGCTTTTGTCAGTCATGCAGATGTGGTTCTAGCTTCTGCTATGATCCTGGACGTTAGTAAATCTACCTCCCCTTTTTGTCCCTCCAGACTAAAGTTGGTAGTGGTTTTTGCTGTTGCTAATCTCTGGTTTTGTTTTTTTGTTTGTTTGTTTGTTTGTTTTTTAACAATCTCCTGCTTGACTTCCCAGCTCTTCCACTAAATATGTAACCAATACTATGTGTTAAATTTAATGTTTTAAATACTTTAAAGTGGTTTCATTTCATGGATGGACTCTGATTATATGACAGGGTATCAGGTAAGGCCAAACTGAAGAAGAGAGATTTAAGATACGATTTTGTCATGTCCTGCACGACCAGCGTTGTGGGGAGCAAGGAGGGCAGCGCAGGGTTAAGAAAGACAATAGTCAAGAATAGAGTGCAAGCAGGGCCAAGGGACTCCAGCCTCAAGGACTGAGCCCCTATTCGGGCCTACCCATAGTTTTATTATTTAGGTGAGGAAGTAAAGGAGATAAAGCTTGTCAATCTCAAGATCTATGAATCCCATACATTATACTAGGAAACTGATTCAAGCCAATCACCCTTGCCTGCAGGCAGCAGAACCATAAGTCTCAGGATGTATGTACTTCCCCAAGGGACAAAACCTTTACGCCTATCAATAGATGGAGAGCACAACATTGAGTCACTTTTCCTGCAGATTGTGGGAAGGAATGCAGCCACAGAGGCAGAGGCTCTCCTTAGCCGGGGGACGGTGGGGGGCTGTGCCCACCTCTATCAACCCCGCAAGTTCCCCAGATGGTCCCAACATGGATGTGTCTGGCTTGGGTTGAGCCCCCCCAGTGGGGGGTCGAACCTGTCTTTGACTAGCCAGTCATATTTTGGGGCCAAACAGGGAGACATAAGGTGCAAGCACAAAGGTGAAGCAAAGTCCCTGAAAGGATCCGTCTCACAGACTCTCCTTTCTTCAGGGGCAGGAATGAGGAGACAAACGGGTAGGCTGCTGCATGGCAACACGATGTAGAGAACTAAAAGGATCCCAACATACGATGTTCTAGAAAGAGGACATTCAGTCTGGTAAACATGAGAGCATAAACCAAGCCAGTGTGGCTGTGCTATTGTGTGAGAAGGTAGAGTGATCAGCTAAAGCCAGAGAGGTAGGTGGATACAGGATCACACAGGTTCTTAGTCTCAGTATAAGAGAGATGGGCAGACATGCTTTGTTTTGAATTTTTCAGAGATTACTTTGGCTACCTTGTGGATAAGGGTTCAATGTTAGAAGTCCAGAATAGTAGCAGAGGAGAGGGAGAAATTGGACCGATTCACAAAGAGTTTTACAGGTAGAGTTGCCCCAGCTCACCAATGGTGTCAGGACAGGAGAAAGAGAAGATCTGAGGATGACTTGCCAATTTTTATCTGAGCAACCAAGTGGATGCAGGTATCGTCAGTTGAGAGGGAAGAATGAGGAAGAAGCAGGTGGGAGGATGGGAAACAGGGAGAATTAAGAGTTCTGTTTTTGGTCCTATTAAGTTGAAATGCTTCTTAGGCCTCCAGGTAGACATATGTAAGAGGTAGAGGATATATGAGTCTGGAATTCAGGGGAGAACTTAGAGCTGACGGTATAAATTTAGGAACTGTTGACGCATAAATGGTTTTTAAAACTACAGATTTGGATAACGTTGACTGAGAGTGAAATTAGAAATGATTTATTACAAGCCATCAGTGATTGTTCTAAACGTGGGACTATGGAGGGAAAAAAGTCACTAGACATAACCATGTTTAAAAAAAATAGACTTTTTAAAGAACAAGTAGAAACATTTTGTATGTATGTTAAAGAATAGTGTGTGTCTGAGAACCTGAAGACCAGCTCTACACAATTACTTTGATTAATGTAGACAGATTTTCAAATAATTTAGGACATATGACAGATAACCTGAATGGGTTTTGCTATTTATATGGTCTAAGTGAAGCAGACGCTAATTGAAAACTCTTTATCTTCAAAGACATAAATTTCCTAGTAAATCAGGCATATTCAATGTACTGTCTGACGTGAGTATACAAATATCAACTGACCCTGACTATTCTAGAGCTTTAACAATTTATCTTACATTTTCCATATCCCTAGCTAAGTAAGAAATATATCACCTTTCAGATGTTCTGAGTATAGACACTGAGAAATGTTCAGCTTCTTACTGTCTTTGACATCCCTTGTTCAGTTAATTGACCAAAGGTAACATGTGCTTTCTGTTCCTCATGTGCTTTTCTTCTTTAGCCCTACCGCTCCTCTTCTCATCTTATGGTTCTCATCTTCTGTCATCTGGACAGCCTTCTTCCTCTGGACAACCTCTTCCCAACAACATCCCCTTCAAGCGTCCTCTCACTGCCCTTCTCAAAGTAGCATCTTATCTGTTCCCTGGAAATCTGAGAACAGCTTTCTAATTTATTCCTAATTAAATCTTCTGTGTCTCTAGTCTTTCAAGGGAACCTCCATGCTGCCTTACCTGGAATCCCAACCTCACAGACATCTCCAAAACAGCATTTGCTGCTTATATCAACACCAGATGATAGGACACCAGATGATTTAGTGTAAAATATGTTTGCTACGCTTTCAAAATGTGGCTTTAAACATTCAGAGAATAAAAGATGTAGTTTCTAAATAAAGACTAATGCTTATTTTAAAGATTTTAAATTATAAAAGAGGTTGTATTGCAAGTCAAGTATTAATAAAGTGTAGGAAGAGGGCAAGTAAATTGAATGAGTTAGTTGTGTGTGTGTGCACATATTGGCAGCTTTCTCCTTATTAAAAAGAAAGCATCTTGCAGTTGGAGGATGGCCTTAGTAATATAGAGAGTGAGATTTTTTTTTTCCCTTTACTTTTCTGATCATGATTTTTAAAAATGAAAAAAAAAAAAAAAGGATTCTAAGTGTGAAGAGGAGATAAATATAAGCCTTGCCAAAGATCATAAGACAGCTCTATTTCTGAAAAAGAAATATACATTTTGGAACTGAGAAATAGTAGAAGCAATCAGGAGGTCTCAAAATAAGCATCAGATAAAAGCAAGGAAATATTTACATCCCATACATTGCAGCTGGATACACACCAGGTACAAAGAAATAAGAGATTCCTGGTTGTAAAAAGGAAAGCTAAGTGTAGCATAATGAAAAAAAAATAATAATAATAATTTTATTATTTATTGTATTTAATTATTTAATTTTCAATACAGTTATTTTCATGTCTGGTATTAGATCAGTATGTTTATAGCTCGCAAAAACAGTATTTTGTAATTATTATTGATGAAATCTTTATTTTTATTAAAAAGTTACAATCTCTATAGCAAAAGAATAAAGCGTTAACTGGATTGTGGACTAAATATTGGAGGACTCAGCAATCTACATCTTTAGTAATTTCCTCTTGCTGTTACACTCTTCACCAAGCAGAGAATTTTAGTCATAGTTTCTAGAAGGAAATAATCACTGCTGACTAATTGTTTCTAATTCAATGGACTTTTGAGAATCTTTTTAAAACTGTAGATCTTCTACCTGGATGAAAGATATTCACTTAAATGCAAAAGTTTGCATAAAATTTCAGAGCTTTATTTGCTGCCCTATATCTCAGAATCCCAGCTGTACTATGTGTACTTTTAAAAACTTGAGAAATGGCTGCCCTATCCCAGGCTACCAACCCACGTTGTTCTTATCAGTTAACTCCTGGAATCCTACCTCATCCATACCAAAATTACAAATTAATTAAAAAAGAAAGAAAAAAAAAAGAAAAAAATTTGCTTTTTTCCCCTCCTTTTGTTGTACTAGATTTTCATTCAAACATCTCTGTTTGGCATTACTTAAAGTTAGTATTCGTTGAATTCTAACCTATAGTTCGGAAAAAAATTGGAATTTATCTTCATCCTCAGTCTAAGAATGGACTATTTTTACCTAAGTTCCAAGATTCTTGGGTCCTACCACAGTTCTACCACCACTGTGGAACCTGGAGCACGTCATTTAGCCTCTCTGTACTCTATGTTGGGTTTTCAATGAGGAAGTTCAACAATTAACTTTAAGATTTCTTCCGAGTAAACCTACGGTTCCTTTGAGTGGGAGTTTGGCTTTAACCAGCTCTATCATCAGTTGTTTTATTGACCCTTTTATAAAAAAAGTAAATAAAAAAATGAAAAGAAAAAACAAGATTTTTTCCAGCTCAAATGTTTTATTCCCCATAATATAAAATATTATCAGAATAGATCAATATTCCTCCCTCTGATCATAAATTTCTGAAGGCAAAAGCTGTGCCAAATGCCTCAGTAGTCCCTATTTTTAAAGTTTGCTATGCATGAAAACAGACACTAGTGGCTGTAATCCCAGAACATTACTCATTGTGGGAAATAAATGTTCAAATCTACTCCTTTCCAAATATTGTGTATTCTTTCATCACAAACATCACATTTTGGAAAAGTAGATCAGATGAATATACTGGTAATGTTGCAATGAATTCTCAGGATGACTGTTTCCATCCAAATACACTCCCTACCTTCTGTGGACTATGGCCTTGTCAGTTTAGATTGTTACTCGCAAACCAAGGATCATGGAGTCAGGAGACAGGAGGGTTCGGTGCTGAACTTGCCAGAAACTAAAGCATTAGAGCTCAAAAGCATGTCATCTGCTATCCAAAGAAATGTGAAGTATAATCCTAAATGCCTTTTAATAGGTGATATAACCTGTCCTCTATTAATGGGCCTTTAGATGGATTCCAATCTTTTCAATATAAACAGTGCTGCCATGGACATTTTGGGGATGAATGCCTTTGTGATTACATGTGAATATGTGTTTATGATATATATATATATATATATATATATATATATATATATACACACACATATATATATATATATATATATATATATACATGACATTTATTTGATGGTCATATTATCAAGAGGTTTGAGAACTGTTAATCAAATCACAAGTGATGAACCAATGGTTGTTAAGATACATATAAATTGTAACCGATATCCAGCCATTGTTCTTGTCAGAAGAGTTGTCTTTTGAATTTGCCACTGAATAGTAATAGTAAGCTGTAAGAAAAGATAAAACAGATTCAGTTGATATTATTTTAACATCTAAATGAGTTATGTTTGGAAGTATGTTTAAAGCGAGCAGATTTCCATCAAGCTTTATGACCTGTGGAGTTAGACAGGAACAACAATTTCTATCTTAAAACTCCAGGGGGGTGCGGGGGGGAAGCTAAACCTTGCAGGTAATCAATTCAGTAGGAGATAAGGGATCCTTTCAATGGACCATGGACCTCTGCTACATAAAGTAAGAAAACTGAAATACCAGCCTTCAAATTATGAAATCCCTGTTATAAACTCTGAAATAAGACACCATATGTTCTGTCAGAATTCAGTGACTGTCCTGACCTAAATTTCTGGTTGTTATGCAACTTCAAGCAAAGTGAGAAGACAACTCCAAAGATGATAGTAGATGGCATACTTCCTTTAGTAGCTAAGTATCCTTCAACCCTAGAAAAATTTTAAATTATGTATAGAAACATTTAATAAAATCAAAACAATCTTATAATGTTTTTGGTTAAGTGATATATCCATGTTTGGTAATTGTAAAATATCAGTAATGTTTAAGAGAACGTGGTATATTAAGAGTGATAAGATGGGTAATTCCAATTTAAAATGCATAATGTAGTAGTTAATACAGATGTGATCTTAACTTGCATAGGATGTTCATAAAAGCTTTGTAATATGAAAAAGGATTAACTTTCACTATGTTTATATGTTTTTTTAAAAGATTTTGAAAAATATTAAGTACTTGGGAAAGTTTTTCAGGTAGACAACTGACTAACTTAAATATGAAGTTGAGCAGATTAAGTTTACAAAATTCTTTTAAAAATATTTGGAGGAATGTAGTTAACTAAGTGCATAAATGTAATTATACACATTCACAATTCCTTTAAAAATGGTTACTAAAATTATCTAGATTTACAAATAGTATGATAAATCTGTAAACTTAATTTAAAAGCTTAAGTAATAAGTAGGGTTTTGGATTTGTAACTGATGAATTGAAGGCTATATTTTTTAGCAAAAGTAAACCTTTGAATAGCCTTTGCTACATACAAAATCCACTTTTCAGACAAAAATATTCACATTTAATCATTGCCACAAGCATGATCCTCCTCATGCCAGTTCAGTAGGCTAAGAAATAAATTTTAAAAAAAGAGTTCCTATACATAAATAAAAATGACCCATTAGAATAATTGTCTAATTTTTAAGAAAATGAAATACTAACAACAACAAAAATATGAAAATATACTTAACGTTGCTCATATTTAAAGACATGCAAAAAAATCAAAAGTGTGGTCCCGTACTGTGCCAATTGAGAGCTGACATACAGGCACTCTGATATGTAGAGAAGGATGTAAACTAGAACTACTTTTTGGGGAGGCATTTTGCCAAAAACTATCATGTTTTAAAATACATATATCCTTGGACTTGATATTTCCACTTCCAGGAATTTATCACGTGCACATATTTGAGTGAGTTCGTGAAGGCATTTATCCAAGAATGTCCACTGCAGCATTGTTTGTATTTAAAGAATTGGAATGATCATCAGTAGACATCAGGTTAAATATACTATTAAATTCATGCAATGGTTTAGTATACAGCCATTCAAAACAACAAAGTAGCTCTTCTTGTGTTGATAGGAAAAAAACTTCAATCTTGTTAATTAAAGGATAAATAACAAAGCCAAGTACAGAGCAGTTTTATGATATACTTCTAATATACACTGGAAAGGAAGAAAGATATATATGTGTGTGTATGTTTAAAAAATTTCTGGAAGAATATAAATACATTAATGGCTCTCAAGGGTGATTGACTATAAGGAAGATGTATTCGTTTCCTAAGGCTGGGTAACAAAATACCACAACTGGGTGGCTTAAAACAATAGAAATGTATTCTCTCACAGTTCTGGAGGCCAGAATTCGAAAGACAAGTTGTTGGCTGAGTTGATTCCTTCTGAGGGCTTTAAAGGAGAATCTGTTACGTGCCGTTCTCCCCACTTCTGGTGAAGGCTGGCAATGTTGACATTCCTTGGCTTGTAGATGTATCACTCTCATCTCTGCCTCTGTCTTCACATGACTTTCTCCCTGTGTCTCTATGTCTTCACATGGCCTTCTTTTTAAAAGAACAATAGTTGTACTGGAGGAGGGGCCCATGCTACTCCAGTGTGGCTTCATTTTAACTAATTATACGTGCAACAACTTTATTTCCAAATAAGGTCACATCTGAGGTATTTGGGGCTTAGGACTTCAGCATAGCTTTTTGGGAGACACTGTTCAACCCATAACAGAAGGCTATTCCTATCTGAGTTTATTGAAAAACCTAAAAATTGGTTAATAAGAAAAGACTACTAGTTAAGTAACGCAGACATGATTAAGTGCTATTTATGGTCCTGATCCCTTCTAACATAAACATTTGGACAACAAATACCATGCTGTACAAACTGATTGTCCAAATCTCAACATTTGGCATTCAATTAATTTTAACGATGTTTTTCTCCCCCACTCAGAAGACTTCCTTTTGGTTGAAAAGAGCATGAAGTTCGAACTCAATTTCTCTCAAATGATATTTTTATTTCATGGCGCCTCAGAGGTGAATGGGCCTTTATATTCCTTTTCCTATACGCCTGCGGTGCTTGACGGCATCTCCAGCAAGAGGCCCAGTCTCTGCTTGAACACCTCTAGGAATGAAAAGCCTATTGCTCCCTGAAGATGCCCTTTCTGTGGCAGGATAGTCCTGATGGTTAGAAAGCAGATGCTGAGCCAAAGTCTGCTCCCCTAAAAATGTCACCATTTTGTCTTTGGCCAGCCATTTGAGCTTTGCAAAATTACATATATATTTAATATTTTAAATTAATATGCATATATAATATATGTGCAACTAAATACATTTTTAAAAATATTTACAACTACTGAAATACTTGGGGACCTCTTTGGGCTCCATTCCATGTCTTATCTGAGTGGAAATTATAATCCAACTTCTTAGAGATAAATATCAAAAATCAAAATACAGAGGTAGTAACCAGATAAGGGAAACGTACTGAGGCCAGCAGGAGCCGGAATGAAAGCATTGGTACCACAAGCATTAAGAGACAACAATCAGCTACCTAAAAAACAGTAAGTGGCTACATTCTCATTGACACTGATTCGTGCAAATATATTTGTGAGCAGAAAATGATCACCATGTAATTTAATTAACATTTTTATAAGAAAATATCCAACATAAATCTAAGTTCTACAGCTTTTCTTTGAAGACTCAAATCTTATTTTCAGGATGTTCCTAAAGAGATAGATTCTCCTGGGGAGACTGTTAAAAACAAGAAAGTATTTCATATATATAAAAGATAAAGCTGAAAGCCTTGAAAGTAATAGGGGGAATTTTGTGGGAATTTTGCCCAAGATATCTTTTAGAAAACTTAAATACTTTAGACAGTTTGAACAAAGGCACGAGTGCTGTGTGTGAAAGGGTTCCATAACATTGTGACAAATTGTTCCATTCACAGTTACTGTGCCAGATTTTGTCACACAGTATGAGAGACATTAATAAATGTATGTCGGCCTGTCATTCCTTTACAAAATATTCCCTTCACCCAAATAAATAGGCTTGTTTGAGGCTACAATGGCCATCTTTGTCTAAGAGACACTCACTCAAATTGTTAATACATGCTGTTACTCAGAGCAACAATTAGGGCACGAAACTCTATACCTGGGCAAAAATGACAATGAGCCTCTGGAAATATGAAATATCTCTAGAATTCTCAGAAGTGCTGCAGGAAAGTGCATTCATCAGTCATTTGGACTGTCAGCAAGTATCAGAAAATCAAACCCAATGTATTACAAACATGAAGTTCTAATTACACCAACTGAGCTCAGTATAAATGTAATTTTGCCACCCAGTTGTGCAGTGAGGTAGCTCAGAAAAGCAAGGGTTCAAATTTACCCTTGTGCTTTCATTAATTGTAAAAGATAACATTTCTTCTTCACCCCTATAATTTAAAGAAAACGTCCCATGATAATTTAGGCCTGGATATAATAATTTCACAATAGGAAAAAAGTACCACTTAAAATATAAAAATTTTACTTTTACAATAATATCTGTGATGGTCTTGTGGTAAAAACTAATGGTTAGACAATCTGTGAGCACATTAGTGGTATATCTCTCTGGAAAAGCAACACACAGCCATAATCTTCTTCTGGTATACTTATGTCGTAAATAGGGTTTTCTTACCAGGAAACAGTCGATACAGTTTCTGGGGGTGAGCGATTTATTGCCAAAGAACAGTTCACGCAATATTAAAAAGGTATGATTATTTAGCCCTTTCTAGAATTCATGTTTAAAAATGGTTTGTTGGTTACTTCTTTGTTTTCCCTTTAACGATGACTTTTGTGCAATTACTCATGGCTGTACCTTTAGAACTAAATAAAACCCAGAAAAAAATGTAAAAGATTAGAACCCTTAATAAAGTAGTGGTGAAAGGAAGGAGTATATGCAACCAGGATATCAATTAAATTCTATTTCAAGTTAAGTTAATCGATACATCCCACAAAGTAAACTGATGGAACTGATGGTCACTAATGGAAGTGCTGCTTACCTGGAGGTGCACGTTATTAATTTGCTCACAAATTGCCAAAATAAATATTTTGTTTTAGCATAATCAAGCCGCATATATTACTGCAACCTGCCCTCAACTAATTATCAGCACTGGTTTAATGGTAGGGTTTTTTTGTTTTGTTTTTTTTTCCTCTTGGACTGAATATTTTGCTATTCTTCTAAAATATACTTTCTAAATGGTGTCCCTCAGTTGATTGTACCCAGCCAGAGTCGGTTTGGAAATGGGTTTTGCAAAATCAGGGGTTTTACCCAACAATGGCTAATTTAGGTTTTGGTTTTGGCGTCATGGCCTTTAAGAACATGGAGGGTTTCCACTTTCCAAGTTTTCTTAACTGACTGGTGACGCATCCTGAAACAAGAATCCCTGTTTTTCTTTTCAATAATTTGTCCCCTTCTGGCACTGTGCGAAACATTAAAACATGTTATTTTGACACTACCAAACAATCAGTCAAACTAACCTTTACAACTTACTTTGTGATAGACCTGGGTAAGTGTGTTGGGATAAGGAGCTTTATCAACCTGCAGATTATTTTGTTTATTTGGGAAAAAAAAAAAAACCCACATCTTTTCTACAATGTTCCTGTTCTTCTTTTATGGCCCTATTCTCTCTTTCCTCTCCACGCCGAGAAACTTTGATAGCTCAAAGTTTTTTACAGTGCTTGTCCCTCATGATCTGTAAGTTTAACTGACAAATCCAATTCCATTTATTTCTTCATAAACATGTTGTATATGCACTTAAATTATATGTATCGTCATTCATTAACTATGACTCCTTCAGTTGCGAGATGTACCATTATTTTATCTACCACTAGAAAGAATGAAAATGCTGCCAATTTAAAAGTCGATGCATGCCATTAAGTGTATGACATATTCTAACTTCAGAAATATTAAAATGTGAAAAAAACATTTCTTAGAATTAGTGAACTCTGGTGATTTAAGGCAAGAAGAGAAAAGAGTACCTTTAAATAGCCTTATGAGGGCATTAATTGAACCACCGACTTTCTGCCATTTTGATTTACTTACTGTCTATAGCTGGGCCTATCTCTTCCTTCACTTGATTTCTTTATTACAAAAGGTATATGTATTTGATGCCTCCTATGTGCAGGTTCTATGGTATGTGCTTGTGATACACAACAAAAGAGACAGTCTCTGCTCAAGGAACCTTCATTTGGGGAATAAATACACGCAGAAGCTAGAGAATTACAATAGAGTTAGAGTCACTATTGCTATATAGTAGGCAGAAGTACAGAACTCTGTGGATGCACAGTGAAAGGTGACCTAACTTAGCAGGGGTTATGGAGAACTCTCTAGAAAGAGAGCAGCTGAGCCAAGCTCTCAAGGATGTATAAGAAGCGTTAGCCATTAAAAGGGACAAAGCAGATGAGGAAAGAAAGGATAGATATTCAGGTCAAGAAAATACTAGTAGACAGCAAGTGAAATTTTAACATTGTGTTCTGATGAATGCCAAGGGTTCCATAAGACTACAGGACAAGAAGTGAGGTGAGCTAGGACCAGCTTGTGAATGGCCTTGCCTACCACACAGAGATGAAAATTGATTCTGAGGAAATTGTTGAACTAGTGACGGGTTTAAGTATAAAGTGACAAGATTATTTTAACCCTTTATTTTAACTGACTTTTATTTTGTAAGCATCAAATGAATCATAAATAATAATTTGGATTTTCTCTGTGTCCTTGACTTCTGGCTGTGCACTATGATTGTAATGGAGACATCTTGGGTTTTTTTTGTTTTCTTGCTGGAGATGTCCATCCATTTTGATAAATTCTCTGTAGTACTTTATCATTTATTTTTCCTCTAGTATTTCTTTCTGGAATTTCCACTGGTCAGGTATTTGGCTCCCTAGAGTGATCTTTTATGCTCCTTGTTGTACTCAAATTTTCCATCTCCTCATCCTATGACTCTACTTCTGGGAACATTCCTTATATTTTATCTTCCAACCCTGCTGCTCATTCTTATGGGAGAAACAGCACATCAGAGTTTTAGTTTCTAAGGACTCTGTTGTGTATGTTTACAGCAATCTGTAATTGTGGATTTAATAGCTTTTCCAATCTCTCCAAGAATATTAATAACAGTTTTACCATTTGTATGAGCCTTGCATTATCTCCATTTTCTTCTCTTTCCTTGTTTTCACCTTGTTGACTTTGATTCCTTTCTCTATGGTGAGGGTTTCCCTTAACTTTCTGATGGTCAAAAGTTGTTTATTCACATTTAAGAGAGGAGCTCTAAAACCTGAATGGAAGCTCAGTGCATAGGAACAGGGTTCACTGACTTCCCTTCACAGAGATCTTGTAGAGAGGTGGCCATTCCATTAGAGCTTTGCAACCACTGGTGGTAAGGGATCTTTCATCTGGGTGATTCAGCTTTTCTAGAGAAGTAACCTTTTAATCGCTTATCTTGGGGTCAGTTATGGTGTTGTGTGTATATGAAGGAAAAGGGGACTGGGAGACCAAACTATTCCAGAAGTTTCTAGTAACAGCAGATTCTTATTAGTTCCTTTGTGTTGAGCACTGAGTTTCTCCTTCCCTCACTTACCTTCCACCATGTCTGGTGTCTTCAAATCACCAGCCACTCTCACTTAATTTCTCTAATTAATAAATAAAGGTCTGGTCTCCTATGGTTATGATGGGCAAAGTAGGGGGTGCGTGTAGGCATTAGTGCTCTGTTCATGGTGGACTTCAAGGAGTTGGAAGGGCCTGGTTGTTAGGGTTCCATGGGAAGAAGATCAACTTATGCAACCTTACCATCTATTCCCTGGTCCAATCCCAGGCCTCAACTCTCTAGCTACCATTCCAGCTACTGCTGTGAGCTAAGCCTTTCCAGGGTTCTGCAGTGTGAACTGCTTCTACTATACTGGCTGCTCTACCTATATCTGCAGGAGGTCAGGATTCCTCTGCCGTAATAAATCCATGTCTACAGTTCCATCCACTTTCCATCGTTCGATGAAGTTTTCAGTTTGCCTGCTGAAGCCCTCTTCTGTTCTCTTTGTCTTTCTGGGTCTGTAGCCTTTTATTCATTTAATAACAGTTTAGTGGGGGATTGGGAGAGAGGGAGGGTAAACCGAAACATGTGAGTTCCATCTGCCTTCTTTAACTGAATGCTCTATTTGCAATTTAGATTTGCAACATTTTAGCTCAAATAATTCCTTACGCTCATATATGGAATAAACATATTGTCTGAACCATAAGTTAATAAGCATGATATGAACATGAGAGACATAAAGACAGAACATTGGAGGTCAGAGCCATCCTGAAAAAAATTAGAAGTAAACAGAGTTCCTAGCTACATCTACTCTCTGCTTTCTTCTATTTTTATACTATTTATAGCCTGAATTAAAATTTTTGAAGTTATAAGCCAAAATGTAATGGTAATATGTCAGGAAAACTTGAACTCAGGTAACTCTCAGCCCTAATCCCAACTTTCTCACTCTGTTCCCCCAGAGTACTTTCACCAATATTTCAAGGAATTTATACATACAATTTCAGACTTAAACAAAGTTTTAATCTAGATAAGGACCAACTTTTCCACTCTTAGCTCAGAAAAACATATCTTTTCACTTTTTCGTATTTGACACAGCACAACAGAACCAACAACTAAGGTGTTAAAAATCTCCTTTCTTCTTTGTAACCTTCGGGACAAATGGCTTCTAAATAGGGCAAAATCTGGAAAGATACCAAACACCAAAATCTTTTAAATATATACATTTGTATCCTCCTCAAGGAGGGAGCAGGTTTTATTTAAAATGTCTTGATAAACATTTAGGGTTGATAAGAACCCGAGGGTATGAGAAGGCTTCAGGTGAAAGATAAAATTTTATCAGCGCATGACCAACAAGAATGAATGTCCAACAAGAATGAATGTCGAAGCTTGAAAAGACAGAAGAGAGCAAACAAGAAAGATTTCTAACCTCTTTGCATATGAAAAGAATAAGAATTTGAGGCTGTGAAAAGGGTATGGCTCTGTAAAGGAACAAAGAATAAGATTTAATAATAGGGATGGCTAATATTTAAATACATATGTGTGTATGTCAAAGTAAATAAATATGTATTTTAATACATATTAAAATATATAATACATATTTTAATATATATGTATGTCAAAATAAATACAGATGTCATAATGAGTCCCATTCATTTCCATACACCTTCAGAAAAGATGGCTGCATGTCTTGATTTAGGTGGGAAGAGTGAACGCATCAAGGAAGGATGTTGAGTTTGACGTGGTGCAAAACAGATAGCAAACAAGGAACAGCAAGGTGAACAACGAATTCAGGAAAAAAAAAGTAGCAGAAATAAGAGCCCAGAGCCAGCAGTGTCCAGGCAAACTGTAAGTCATCTCCCCTGGACAACTACAGAGGCAGATGCTCAAGATTCCCACTCTAAGTTCTTAAGACATCAGCTGAAAACTGGGTAGTTTTATGCAATGTCTCTGACCTTAAAAAAAATGTGAGTAAAACCTGTAACTTGCTAAGGGAGGCTGAATCTTATATTGTATCTGCTTTTGATGAGGACTAAACAGGTATTTAACCTAAGTAAGGACACAATAGAATACCTCAGGAAATTTTCTTTGCTGAAAGTGTTCTAGGTAAGTTGAATAACCTGTTGGGGGAGGGAGAAGTGGTATTGCAGAAGGAATTTCAGTACTGGATGGGAGACTGGACTGGATGCCAGGGGTTCTTCAAGACCCCTGATTGTGGTTCTAGGAGCTATGCAGACTCAGACCACTTCCATTTTTCCCAAATGTAACTAAAGTTAAACTGGTTTTATGTATAATACCTCAGAGCTCTCTTAGCATAGTTCAGCAAAGGCACATGGTAATCCTTATTCTTGTTCAAGCCAGTGGTAGGGAAATGGAGGTCTTGCAAAAACTATTCCAGTATTTCCTGTTGGATAAACTGTCGTTTTCTAAAACCACCAAAAGGAGAAGTGAACAGAGTCAGTAGTGGAAAAGCTTCCAAACCCGGGAGGGGGTGGGTCAGGTTGGAAGAGCAGGGTCAGCCTCTTCAGCAGTGGTCTCTTCCTGGTCAGGGCGAGTTTTCCTTCCTGTGGAAATGGTTGGCATGCTTAATTATTATTTGTATTTATGATGCTTTCTCATAAGCACCCCCCTGGGGATTTGCATTTTCATTCAAGATGTGGTCTTTATTTTAGGGATAAATCAGTAAAAAAGGGTCTGTACTAACCTGTCATTTTCCTCTTCTATTTTGAAGCTCTCTGTATGGGAGTTAACTTCTTCCAAAAAAGGCATTTGGAAAATTCCTGGTTAGGCCACTTGCTTGTTTTGTGAATGACGTTTGTGGTCAACTATAACATATATAGCATGCCTTCTTCTTCTTGCTGCCTTTTGCATGCATGTTTTTCTTATTTGGCATTTTTATGGAAGCGATTAAATATTATTTGGTTTCAAGCTAGTATAGAAATTGTGAAGATGTAGAAAATAGTCTCTAGCTGAAATCCAGTTTTACACATAGCCACACAATCATAGAAACACACATATGCATGCAACATTCCTAAAATATGTGCATAGTTTTTGTTTGATTCAACTTGCTTTGTTTTTTTCTTTTCCTCCTCCTTTCTTTCCCCTTCCTCCCTCCCTCCTTCCTCCCCCCTTCCTTCCTTCCTTCCTTCCTTCCTTCCTTCCTTCCTTCCTTCCTTCCTTCCTTCCTTCTTCCTTCGAGGGTATAGAGGGAGGGAAACGTAAGTAAATATGATTTCCATTTCATTTTATGCTTGCTTTCTAGTAGAGGGAGCATCGTTTGGATGCCCAAGCCCCCTACTTTTACCCAGAGTTAAATGTTGTAGAAATGTTGTCTCAAGTCTTATTTAGAATGACTGACATAGTTTTGCAGGGTGTCACCTTCCAAGCCATCGTTAATGTTTACAGTTTCAATAGCAAGTTGTATTGCTATAGTAACTCTTAAAAGGATATTCTTTCCCCACCCCACCCCACTCACTCCACCTCCCCAAAAAACATTAAGCTGAAGAGAAAATAAATTCTGGTGTTTAGACCAAAAATTCCTGTCACATTGCTTAGTATTTAGTAAGTTCCAAAAAGTATCCCCATGGTGTGGAATGTTTTTTATTCTATTAATTCAGTTTTATATACAGTTAATGATAAAATCTAACAATTTTAAGAGAAACTGGTTTTTGTTATTGGAAAATCAACTTCTGTTGACACTCAGAGAGAGGGGAGTTTGAAAGAGTAAAATTGACTCATGTCAGAATAAAATTTTTGTGAGGAATTCTACAGCTATTACAGGAATTAAAAAGCCTAGTAAGTTTTCCATATCTGTCTGTAGAGTTAATAGGAGAAAAAAAACGTCAATTTCACTTAATTACTTCCTTTAGGAATGTTTAACCGGAATATCTGACTTCATTGCTATATAATCCAGTAGTTGGGTCTAAATAATATTTATGTTATAATTGAAAGGAGATTACATATGTGAATACATTTTAAAAATACTTTGTTTACATGTGTTGTATAATAGTAATGATTAAAAGCATATTCAGAAAATTTCTTTATGTGTCGATATTATTTAGTTGCTAGAGACCAATATGAATTATCTAATGCCATTATTATTAAATGGGTCATGATCCACTTTTACTTGCACAATGTCCGCTGTTTTGGGACATGTATTTATTCAGACTTTATAGACACGTTGTATACTCAGTGCAAATAACATCACCTTTCTCTGCCTGGTCTTTCATTTGTAATTTGAAGAAGTCTTAATAAACATAAACCTGGCTAACTAAACATGTTGAAACTCCCCTGAAAAGTAAGATGATCTCTAACTCAGACCTTGTCAAATTATTTGCAATTTAAAATTATTTATGACTTACATGAATCATTGAAACACAGACTTGATATGTTTAATTCTCCTTTTCACAACAGAAACGTGTAATGACAGCTCTTTCAACAATAGAAGTATTCTGTATAACATTTCTGTCGTGATTGATTTTATCTCTTTTATCACGATATGCAAGACAGGTATTTTTCAAATTGAAGTATGCCACACTTAGAGGTTAGTCATTTGCCACAAGACACAAAGTAGTGGCTGTGCCAGTATCAGCCACTGGGTCCACTGTATCCCAGCCCAGTGTACACGCTTTTGGGGCTGCAAAAAGTATCTCTTCTAGTGAAGAATCTTAAACTTCAGCCTTCCCTGTTATGAATAAATTATACTATGGTTTTGTGTCCTCATTAGCATTTGTATTCTTTAGAATATGTATCTTCCATTATATTTTTAAGAAGATCCACTCAGATAAATAACAAGTATCTTCACTTACTTTTTTAGTTAACATAATTTTTTTTTATTGCTTTAAAAAAATGTCCTTGACTATTTTTGCATGTCCAGACTTACATGGTAGTTCAGCTTGGACACTATTCAATAATAGTGAATAGTGCAAATTCTTCAAACAGATTATTTCAGCCCACAGTGTCTCCCAATCTAAAGAGTAAGTTTTCCACCTGATTCATGTCAGGTCTTACTTTTTTGTGTGAATAACAGTTCTTTGTAACCCAACCTCTATTCCCTGACATTGTTTTCCTTGTTTAGAATGCAGGCCGTATCTCTTCCTAGGAGCTTTGCGCAGACCTGCCAGAACCGGTGAGCATTCCTCAGCTAAGAAGAACCAGATGGCCATGAAGAGAGACGTTAAGGCTCCCCTCAAATGTCCTCTGGGCAATCCTTCTTCACAAGGGACAAAATGTGCTGATTTACCACTACTCTGAGAGTTCCACTAATTCAAATAACAAAGGACAGTTGTCCTATTTTGATGGCAGGCATAACCCAGAAGAAGCCTACCTTTATGGAGCAAGAAATCAACTTGTTTCTAGAACAAATTGTGAGGAGAAAGCCCTGAGTCGTGCCATATATTACATATAGTACCCAAACAATTTTCTGATCCAATTAAAATATTTTAGACAAAATGGAAATAGAAGACACTATGATTTTACCTTATGATGCTCCGAGATACTTGGAGATTAAAAAGAGTATGCACCTAACAAAAATAAAAAACTAAAACATAGCTACATTCCCAACAGCTATGCTAATGGAGACATTAGTTATAATTGTATAACTAATGTCTATATCCTTCTTCCTTCTCCTTCATCAACTGATTAAGAAGTCATTCAGAGTAGTTGAAAGGTCTCTGGGCAGGGTAATAGAAATTAGAAGAACTGGTTTGAATCTTGGTACCTTCACCAGCAATCTAAATGCACTTGAAGAAATTCCCTGACTTCTCTGAGACCCAATTTTATCATCTTTAAAATGGAGGCAATTATACTGATCTAACTTCCAAGATGAATCTGAGGAGCAAACGAGAATGTGTTTAAAATTTATTAAACTATAAAGTTGCATGCAACAAACGCATAATCAACATCATCTTTATCAGGTCAAAGTAATTTCCAAGGTCTATCTCATTTCTTTTCCACCCTCTGGCAGAGGTGCCACTGAGGCTTGAACAACAGAAGAATAAGGAAAAGAAGTGAAGCCCCTTGACCCCCAAATATCATTAGTATCTTCACAGTGTAGAATTGCCTTGTGGAGCAATATCCTGACTGCCAAAGATGTCCCTGAAAGAAAATGCTACTTGAAGCTTTGTAGATTAATTTATTGACTCTATGAAGCCAGGAAAAAGACAAACAAACTCTGGAATAGTTCATCCAACAAACACATGACAGCAATACAGGCCTCATTCTAGGGCTCGGAAACTAAGCAGACTTTGTACCTATTTGCTCTCCTCACCCCTGTGGTGTGAAGCAGATAGGAAAGACGAGATCATTTTGCAAATCATCTGACTCCAACCTGAAATCAGTAACCCGAAGAAAAAGCACTTGAGAACATAGGGGCATCAAAGAGGGGGCCAGGCCTGGGCCTTCTGATAAGGCCTAATGTTGAGTGGAGAGTTGTTAATATGCCTCCATCCTTGATCCCAGGAAGGAGGTGCTCCTCCAGCACCCACAAATGTCTGGGTCCCCTTTGGAGGGGAATTAGGGAAACAAAATCTCCTCTCAATCACGGGGTACTTTTATATTTAGAGTCTGAATTCTGAGTTTCCAAATACTGAAAGAATATTATTTTTTCTATGAAATAGTTCCATGTGAGAAGCTCTCTGAGCTAAATCATGGAAATTCTAGAGAGTGAAGCTATGGCTTGTTTATCTACAGTATCCAACTCTACAGTACCCAGCAGTAACTAGCACATGGAACGTGTTGAATGAATGAATGAATGAATGAATGAATGAACGAAGTCCATGCAACACGTAATGTTAACAGTGATTGTCATTATTTTTATTATGAAAATTTTCAAATAGAATCAAAAATAGAGAGAATTGTATATTGAACCCCCATATACTCATCACTCTGCTTCAACAATCTTGTTAGGTCTATTTCCCTTCAGTTTGAGGATTGAGTAGGTTATTTTAAAGAAAATCCAAGATTTCATAGAATTGCATCTATAAATACTTCATTATGCATCTCTCACACTTGACAAAATGAATGGTAATTCTGTAGTATCATCTAAAATCCCAATGTCTCTGTCTCAAAAATATCTTTTAACATTTTGTTAGAATCATAATCCAAACAAAACTCACAAAATCACATTATTTTTTCTTTTAAGTCTCCATAAATCTGTAGCAGTCTTCCCACCCCGTCCCACTCCACTTTGTTAACACCACTGACTTGTTGGAGAAAGGCCATTTGTCCTGTAGAATGTGCCACATTCTGGATTTGGCTGACATGCCTGGTGCTGTCATTTAATTTGATCTTCTATCTGTGTATTTCCCCTAGCCTGGTAAATACAGAGGGTGACAAAAAATGTATACACATTTTAAGAAATTAAAAAACTATTAAAATTGTAATAAAATGTACTGATAATAACAGATGAATACAAGTCACGTTTGACTTCTGCAGTTACAAGAGGTGCTCAAAGTGTTTACCATATGCGTCCAGACACTTCTGATTACGGTGAACTACTGCTTGAGCAACTTTGACCAAAGTGTCCAGTTGTATACATTTTCTTGGCGCCCCAGTATATCTAGAGGCTTTATCAGATTCAGTCTACTTCAAATTCGTTCTAATGGATCTGTATTGGTGCATTAACTAACATGTGCAACTATTTTCTTGAACCTGTGGCAAGAGAAATAGTAGAAGTTGGATAGGTGTTCTCCTTACTAAAGAAGGAATGTCACACATGTAAGGATAAACATTTCTAGTTGGGGAGAGCAGGTGAAAAGGAAAAGCTAAGTCATGTTTGGAGATCACAGTGATTTGCTGATAGTTACAGCCAGTGAAACATTGCTCAAGGGAACCTCAGAAATCATGAGGCTCTGTCAGGTGGTGATAGGAGCTATGGAGAAAATGTAAATCAGAGAAAAGGGAATAGGTAGTACGGCAGCAACTTGAAATTGAGTGGTTTTGTTAGCTTTCTAGGGCTGCTGTAACAAATTACCAAAATCGAGGTGGTTTAAAACAAAAGAAATGTATTCTCTACAGTTCTGGAGGTTAGAAGATTGAAACCGAGGAGGCGTCAGGGCTCTGCTCCTTCTGAAGGCTCTAGGTAAGAGTCTTTCCTATTTCTCTCCTCGCTTCTGTTAACAGTTTCAGTCCTTGGTGAACCTTGGCTTCATCTTTCCAACCTCTGTCTCTATCTCCCTGTGTATCCGTGTCTGAATTTCCCTTTTCTTATAAGGACGCCCGTTGTTGGATTTAAGGCTCATCCTAACCCAGTGTGACCTCAATTATTATATATCTGCAAAACCTCTGTTTCTAAATAAGGCCGCATTTACAAGTTCTAGGTAGACAAGTTCTAGGAAGCTGCTATTGAAACCAGTAGAACCATGGTCAAAAATACTCTCCATGAGAAGATGACATTTAAGCAACATCTAAAGTAGTGAGGGAGCTAACTAGTCGTGAATCTGGAAAAAGAAAATCCAAGCAAAGAATAGCAAGTGTGAAGGTCCGAGATGTGAATGGGCCTGGTGTATGAAGCAAGTGACAGGATGATCAGTAAGAGCAGAAGTTACAAATGTTATGGGGGTGCAGGGCAGATCAATATAACCTTGGGGGCCCTTTGTAAAATCTTTGCCTTTGATTCTAAGGGAGATGGAGTCATTGAACGGTTCTAAACAAAAGTGTGATATTATTGGACATTTGTCATGGGAATTACTGGCTGCTATGTTGACAGTAGGCTGTGGGAGGGATAGGAGCAAAAGCAGTTAAAGGTTATTTCAATAATCTTGTTGAGAAATTATGATGGTTTGGACCACAGTAGTAGCAGCAGATGTAGTTAGAAGCTATCAGATAATAAGAATAATACACAAAGACATTTCAAATGTTTTTTCCGTCAATGCTTATCTGCTATATTATCAAGTGTTTTGTCACCTGTTAGCATTCATCCCCAGACAACGGAAGCAAGCACCAGAAGCTGAAGAATTCTCTTTTTTTTTTTTATAAAGAAGCTTAAAATTAGAAGAATCTGTGTTTTTTTTCCCCCTGCAATTAACAGAGACAACTACCACAGGGCCTGCTATCTGCCAGGAATTTTTACTTTATATCCATTATTATATCATTTGATCCTCAAAATAAATGTTCACCACAAGCATTGTTCTCCATTTAACACATAAGAAATTTAACAATCAGAAAAGTTAAGCAATGTATCCAGTCATATGGATAGTTAACAACAGAGCCAGATTCTAATTTATATATGCTTAATCTCATGAGATTTTCATTGCACTACAGTGTGAATTAGGAAAACAAAAGTCATTATTTTATTTAAGTATCTAATCATTGTGGTCCAGATCTTTAAATACCGTAATCCAGAGAGACCTCCTCTGATATTCTCCATTTATAGGTAGTTAGTTAATTGATTTGACTGATTATTATTGACCATGAATATTGTGAAAAGCTTCTGAGTCAACATGTTAGGAATGAAAGAAACTAGTATATACCTTCTAAACAGGGGCGTGCTAGAGCTGGTGCCAATGCTCATAATAACTAATTGTGTACATCTCTTTCTATCTCTACATTCAGTGACATCACATGACACTTTGAATTAAGTCATGATGGGAGTAGTTATCCCATGGAAATTAGCAAACATGATAAATCAGAGCTTTTTTGTTCAAAGACCTGGTTTACCAGCATACTATTGCCTATAACTCAAACTCACAACAATATATAAAGGGGTGTGTTTGTGTGAGTGTGTGTGTGTGTGTGTGTGTGAGAGAGAGAGAGAGAGAGAGAGAGAGAGAGAGAGAGAGAGAGAGAGAGAGAAAGAGAAGGGGAGAGACAGAAAAGCATTATCAAATTACTAGGTATAGTTAATGTCTAACAATAGTTTAAAAATTGCCTCATAAACCAAAATAACAGAAAGTGTCCACTTGACAGATAAACACATATAAACTTTATGATTACACATTTTCTGGTTGGCTTCAATAAAATGACTATATGACTTAATCATTTTCAGCAGCAACTGCAGAGTTCTAAACTGGTTTCCCCCCTGCCCAAAGCCTCACCCAGCCTCCCCTTTGTGGGTGGTGTTTCTTTGGCAAATACACTTTTGGTGAGCTCAGTCCTTCCACAGGAGACCGAAGCAACAGCAGTCTGGGCAGAGACCCCCTTGCATTGGTTTCAGGAGCTTTGGCTCTTCTCTCAACAGTAGCAAGTGATAAGATTGCTTTCCCTGGGTTGGCCTGGGAAAATGTTCTGTCACAGGAGAGATTGAGGAGAATCAGTGTGACTATTTACCAAATGATTTTCTTGCCATGGGAAAAAAATCAAGGTAGCTGCATTTAGATAGAGTGGTTACACCTGAAATCCAGATAGAAATTGCTTGAGGATATTTGGTTATTTTAGATCATCCCCATAATTTATATCTTCCACCAGTATTTCTTTTAAAAAATGGCAGCTTATATCTTGAACCAACTAATACACACACACACACACACAACAACAACAACAACAACAACAACAACAACCCTGCTACCACCTCCATTTCTACCCAATCTCTCCTAAAACCTTTCTTAGAGAAACAGTTCTTTACAGTGGCTCTTCATTGCTGTGTTCAGCTGTAGTGTACAAATTCTTATTTTTTTCTTTTCCCTTTCTCTGACTATTGTCCAGTCAAGGCCAGGCACAGTCTTAGGGTCAGAACAGAACTTTCTCCTTTGGGTCAAAGTCTAGACACCAGATACCACCTGAAGAGAGTGCTGAAGTCATGATCAAAGCCAGAAAAATGAATCTCAATGAAGCCATTGAGGCAGGGAAGAGAGAAGAACAAGATCTGAGGTGCAGGGCCCTCAGGAGACGAGAAGGAAAGGGGCCAGGAAAGGCAATGGAGCAGTCACGGGGACAAACATGCGGAAAGCGATCAGTGTGTGCTTCAAACTTGTGCTGGAGAGTCAGCGTCACTTATAGCCTTTTCATTTCTTTATAAAATTATAATGAGAATCAGCATTGCCTAGGGGTTAAGTCACTGATCCTGGAACCAGATTACCTGAGTTTAAACCTGGCTCTGCCCTCGACTAGCTCTGTGACATTAATCACTTTCCTCAGTTTCTTTATCTGTAAAATGGAGGTAATAATAGGTTTTAACTCACAGAATTGTAATGAGGATTAAATAAATTAATATCTGTAAAGTGCTTAGAAGAGAATCTATATAAAAAGACATAACAGTAAAAAAATATGCACCCATGGACCCCACATGAAGCCTTAGGAAAAAAAAAATCACCAGCATGATTGGAACTCCCTTTTATTTATCCCTCTTTCTTCTCTCAGAGGAAATCACCATCTTGAATTTGTGATTTGTCACTCCCATGCATCTTTATATTCACTTATACGAATAATTGTATCTAAGTAATGAGTAATTTTATTTTTCATATTTTAAACCATATTTAAATGGCATCACGTTGTATGCCTCTGACACTTGTTCTGTTTACTCAATTCATCTTCGATGATACAAGCCATTCTGGGTCATACTTCCATGTCATTCCTATTTTTGTTTGAGTATTCCCAAGGGATGCAGTCACCACAATTTATTTGTCTGCTCTTCTATTAATGGACACTTAAGTTGCTTCTACTTTTTGCTGTTCTAAGCATTCTTAGACATTTCTCGGTAGATGAATTGGAATTCCCGTACATTGATTTTGCAGTGAAATTTCTGAGGTTTAGGGTAAGCTTATTTTCAAATTTACTTGATATTTTTTAAATTATTCATTTAAGATATTCAGACAAATTCACATTATCATCAGCACTCTGCCATGTGCTAAGTACTATGTAAGTTCTTTAGACAGATTAACAGATGAACTCATCATAACAAAACTATGAAGGAAGTTCTATTATTCTCCTCACTTTATAGAAGAGAATGTCAGCAATTTTCCTCGGATCACACAACTGGTCAGCTATGGGGCTGGGATTTATACCTCAACACACTGCTTCCAGAGTTGTGCTAAATGCAAAATAAAATATAATAAAAAGCCATGTTATTCTGACCAAAAATTATCATAAGGCAGATAAAAAATTTTCACTGAAGGAGGTGAGACTTCATATAATCCAGTATGACCACATCTTAACTAACTGCATCTGCATAGACCTTATACAAATAAGGCTCGTTCTGAGGTTCCAAGTCGACATGAATCAGCCCAGTACAGAATCTGATCAGGCACTGATCAGCCCAGTACAGAATCCCCTTCTACCTACCATCCAAGGCCAAAGAAAGAAGTCTAATCTACTTTCCACATGACAAGCCTCAGATATTTGGAAAGAGCTCCACTATTCATGGATCTCCCTACCCCACCTCACATGCCCAAGGTGTCTCTTGCCCTTGCGACACACGCCCAATTCAGTCAGGCCACACTGGCTGAGCCCCCAGTAGTTCTCAGTCTCCAGGAAGTTTCCCTCACTGCCCAAGTGGCCCTCCCTGCTCTGGACACCCTTCCCTTTGCCAGTGCCCTTTGCATGAAGCGGTATCCACAACAGATACTCTTTTCCAGGTGTGGACAGACCAATGCAGGACACAGTGAATCCTAAGGGTTGTCACAAACTGCTCTGATTATGGTTGGGCCATGACTGCATGAGCCACGTGTTCTAGGTCATTCAGGAGACTTGAGTAGTAGTTCTAGCTCTGTCTCTAACTCTGTAAACAAAAGTAAATCAGGGTTTCTGTGCTTGCATTTCTTAACCTTTAGATAAAGGAATACTTGTCCTAACCTGTTTGACAACAATGTTGTGAGGACAAATATCAGATTGGTACAAAAGTCTCAGATAAAAATCCTCAGATAAAACCTTATAAGAAGAATTGAGCTATGCACCGATAATGCAGTGAAATTTAGCCTTGTTTTATCCCATGGGATCTTTTGATAATCCAATGAAATTTATGGTGCATCTCCTTGGAAAATACATATAAGTCTCAAAATAATTGGGGGGTTAAATTACCCTGGAGTCCAGACATGTTTTCTTTCTATCTTCTAATTAAGAAGCAACTTTGAGCCTGAGCATTAAATGAGTACAGCAAATAATATTCCTTCTTCATTTACGAGTGGCTGTTCCATTTTAGAACTGAGGCTATTAAGCCAACCCAGGAACACCAGCACAGCATGTGGCCATAGCTGGAGTGGAGTGGGAGATTTTGGGATTGATTGGCGTTTCTATGGATGGGTGAGGCACTTTTCTCAGCAGTAGCAGCACATCTTCAGAGTAAAAGAAGTTGGTCTTCAGTGCCCATTTTCTTACTTCCCACCTCTCCCAACCTTTAATCTTTCCATTTCATCAGAAATTCACTCACATCTCTTTGACAGGATGAAATTGATCCATTAAATTAATCCTCACTAATATGTTAGAAAACCAGCGTCTGGTATTATCCCACATAAGGGGTCAGCCTTCGGAAAGTTCATTACAATCAGAGCAGCATAGTTATTTAAACACACGATTTACTAATAATGGTGCTTCTGATATTGGTGGTGGAAAAAATTGGGGACACTTTTCTAGTCATGATGGGGTTTTTGCATAATTTTTAATAATTTATAGTATTTATATAGTCTCAAAGCTTTTCAAAGTCCTTTTATGAATGTAACATTCTTTGCTTCTTAACAAAAACCTAAATGGGAAGGGAAGACAGGCAATGCCCATTTTAGAGATAAGGGAATTTTAGAGTCCTTGAGAAGTTAGGTAGCTTGCGCTAAATCTTGCAGTTAGTAAGAGATGGAGCCAGGACTTTAACCTGGATCTGATCCTAAATCCCACTTTTCTTTGCTATATCATAAATGCAATCATGTACATAATATACAAGTTTAATTTTCAAATGGCCCCTTTGAAGCCAATATGTAGTGAGACTTCAGGGATAGCAGTGACCCAGGAGTTGGAAATCCTATAATCTTATCTCTTTCTGGGTAACCTTAAGCTGGGTGCAGGTTGGAGTTGACAACTACCTCCATTTGCTCAAAACTTGAAAAACAATCTTACTGATGCCTGAAATCCCTTTAACAATGAGTAATGCTTTTCATTCCACAGTAAAGGACAGAATGGGAAATGCAAAAATCTGGGTATAGGTCAATGCAAATGGCTGATATCAGATCTTTCTCTGAAAACAAGTCTTAATAGGGGAGGGAGCAGGGAAAGATGTCCCCACCAGAGCCAGGACACTGAGCCAAAGGGAGAGAGAAAGGCCAGTGTCTAAAAACCAATAGCACCTGCCTCCTCTCTCTTAACCTTGCAGTTCTCCCTCTCCACAATTCTCATCTCTCAGAGAAGAACAAAATGAGTGTCCTCTCAACCTCAAGAGAAACACAGTGTTTCGTAAAGTGTGGTCCCCAAGACTATAGCATCTGCCTCTCCTAGGAGTGCTGGTTAAATGCACAGATTCCCAGGCATTTCACCCCCACCCAAACCCAACAACACACCTTTCCAGTCTGGGTCTCTGGGACTGGGCCCCCAAATTTGTCCTTGTACCAAACTCCCAGAATGTCAGTTGTGAATATTAAAGTTTGAGAACTACTGCTCTAGAAGCCGAATTAGATCATGAGCACATTGATGACTATTCACTTTTGAAAGAGCTTGAGGAAAACACCTCAATGAAATCTATTTTATGGGAATTCTTTTACAACTGTCCTCTATCCTTATCTTAAAATCATTTGGTGCATTTAAAAAAAATTATGTAAACACAGGCATATATCATTTCACTTAGATATATAAATGTGATCTATATTTATATCTGCATACAGGCTATTTTAATTTCTTTTCCCTTTTTTCACAGCTCTCACCCCCTTTCTCTCTCTTGTCTACTCTGATCTCCATCAGGTCCCCAGTAATCTATATTGCAATCCAATCTCTCATCTCTCTTTCAATCATGCATACACACATATACACAAGCACATATTCAAATCTATATTATTGCTTTTTGTATTATTAAAATAGAATATATTTTACTTTTTTCCCCTGTATCTTGCTTTTTTCACTCAATAATACCTGATAAAAGTCTTTCTACGTTATAAGGTTTAACTCTAATTTATTCTTTTAAATGATTGCATATGATTCCACAGTGCAGATGAGTTATAATTTATTCAATCATTCCTCTATTAACAAACATCATTTTTTCCCAAGTTCCTGCTACTATGGATAATGCAGCAATTAACATCTTTGTATTTTATGTATATGTTTATTTCTAGGGTATAAACTCTTATACATAAAATGGAGAACTACATAAGTGTTTGCTTCAATAATAATTAATATTAGTATTTTACAGATTACAGTATATGTATTTTTATTTTTAGTAACTCTTTCCAACTTGCTTTCCAAATAAGATAAGATTTAACCATTAATTCATATGAGTACTCTTTTTCGTCTTCACATCTTCTCGTTATAAAAATGGATGTTGGTAGTACAATGTATTTGGCTATGTAAATTTATCATATTGAATTTTTAAGTGTTCTTTACAACCTCCAACTTTTCAAGTACCGTTTGCGTTTTACTAATATTTCACATCACAAGCAAATAGTAAGTGTTGAGTTCTGAGGTGTTATACTGGTGTAATCAAGAAAACAAACAAAAGCAACGTACAAAACAAAACAAAAACAGGCTACTTTCAATGAGGCTACACTCCTAATAGTTTAGATGATAGGTAGATAGGTAGGTAGATAGATAGATAGGAAAAAGCTTCCAATATTTATCCTGCCTTGCCAACAGCCAAATCTGAGAGGGTCAGTTTTTCTGCATCTATAAATATGCAGAACTAGTCAAGGTCAAAGAACATTTTCTGGGAACAATAGCTATTCTCCTCATTTTTTATTTTTTTTGTATGACACTGAGGAGAAAAAAACAAATGATGTGACCTTGCTAGATCCACAGACTTCAAACAGTCCTTGTTTGATTTGAACATCTAGAAGTGTACAACAAGACATCAAGATGTACAATTTACCTATGGCAAAGTTCAAAGCGCCATTTATAGTGCATAGGAGATGGCAGGACTCAAAATGGGACGTTTAAGGGAGACAAGAGTGGTCGGGAAGGGGATAGAAAAAGGGCTGGAGAAGGGAGAGAGGAAGTACTAGGTCTGTGAGCTAAAGGGAGAAAAACCCAGCTTAATTATGGAAGAAAAGACACACACATAGGATGGCTCGCACAGGCAGAGTTGCTGTGGAAGCACATTCCAGGAAAATCTTAAGAGATTACTTTAATAATAAACCATGCATTCTTCAGCAAGCCATCACGGGATTAACTACCCCTTTCCTAGGCTGGGAAGGCAGTCGTCAGTTTTATTTTTTTCCTTCTCCCTTGCAGGCAGTTTTTGTGCAAGAGGAAGAGTCATGCAAAGACCATCGTTTTTCAAACATTGCACTGAATTTTCTTCATCTTAATTTTCTAAACATTAATTTCAGTTGTGATAAGAAAAAAACCGTAGTTTAGGCAAGGTTAATGTCTAGTTGGATTTGGGTGTGATTGTCCAGCTGCCAAGATGTTTATTTTAGACCTACAGAAAAGTGAACAACTTCGATGGAACAAGAGACTACATTCCACCAGGAATAAGAAGGGTTAAATTGATTTTCATTTTTTCCCCCTCATAGGAGCAGGACACTGAATTACTGCCAGAAGCAATATCAGCGCCTTAGAGATATAAAAATACACTTCAAATAGAGTTCTCCGCTGTCGACTCTTAAGATTTCTGTGTAAAATGACAGAGCTGTCCATTTTCAGCTGTATGTGTGAGCCTGCTGCTCATAAATGAACTGTTTTCATCAAAGACTTCTCTTGAAACTACAGCTCATTGCAGATGAAATCATTTTCTTCCTCTGGCTTTTTAGACAAATCCCTTCCATTTGGTGGGGTAGAGCAAACATAAGTTAACATTTCTCTGTAAGAGTTCTTTAATTTAAAAATTAGTTTTGGATAGTCACTTCTAAATTAAGAAAGTATTACATACGGAGATTAATAGAGACTATTTTGTTTTGTTTTGTTTTGTTGAATTGTCAAAGCCTCTATTTGCCTGAAGTCAGCTGTCATTTCTCCAGCTACTTAGCCTTTGGAAGTGAAACTATCCCTCGGGACTCAGAATCTCAGAAGTAAAGCACTATGTCCTAAGATGCACAGAATTAAAGTTCTCTGCATAAGTGTTATAAATGCTACCCTAAGACTAAAGTTTATATACCTCTTGTCATTCACACGAAGTCATTTTTTTTTAATAATAGCAAATTACCTCAGAGAAATATTGAAAACTGTCAGCACCACCCTCCCCACCCCCGCACCCTCAGGTGTGAGGAGATGAGAGTGATAACAAAACTAATAAGAGTCTGGGAGAGGTGGTATTCTCCTTGTCGCTGAGCTGGGCTGCTCTACACTCTTGGCTCCCTGGCTGTTCCAAGCCTGACCTACTTGAGAGCAGGGGCTGCCACTCATATTGAGCTGCCCCAAATTGCACAGTGGCTTTACAGTCAGGGCTAGGCTTGGACCACAAAATACATCCTTGGTGTCCCATGAGCCCAATTTGAACCCCCAGTTTCCCGAGGTAAAATGCAAATCCACTGTATGGTGCTTACTCAATAAAATCAATAACCCCTTCTCATCCAACTCACAATTTGGCATTTTCACATTTAGTACACACTGTCTCCAGCTTAAAAGAAGTGTGGGGGGGGGCATGTTCTTCACAGGAATAATTCCATTGTTCTTAAAGAGCAGCAGAGCTTCTCAGGATGTTCTATTGTTCATGATTTTAAAATATAAAGAAAATTAATTCCTAGCTTGTTAAGGTTCTCTGTGATATACTGTGGAGTGCCTTCTGCTGCTAAACACTATATGTCAATATTCAAATATTTTATTTCCCATTTTTCAGTTTTCATAGAGGTATAAGAAACACTATGGAAATTAGTGCAGAGAAAGTCATGTTATGTGTCTATAAATGGATGTACACACTGTGAGGGAAGCCAGTATATAATCTTTGTTTATGTCAGATATACAGCTTATTTAGATATGTTATATAGATGTGTACATTTTTGTTTATATATATTTCATAGGGAGTATTGTTTTTATATCAGGATATACAAGGTTATATTTCACACATAAATACAGTGTGTTTTACAGACACACACGGATTTCCCACCAATTTAAGTGCACCCACATCTGTAATGAAAAAGACCCTAATTTCTTTGAAAGAAGCAATCACACATTCAACTGTAGAAGCAGCAGATCTGAGTTAGGATCCACTGCCTTTTGCCAGGAAAGTCGGGAGTAAAGGCAACCCTTTGTTCAAAGAACCCCAGCGGGTTGGGATGACTTCGTGTGCCACATCACTCCAAGTGGCAATCCAGGAAGGAATTTGTGAGATGAAGGCCGGGGTCCCACCCCTTCCCTGCAGTTTCCCTTTCCTGTCCTTATTTGCACCCTCCCTTGTCTCCCGGCCCCGGCCCCGGCCCCAGCCCTTACCCCAGCCCCAGCCCCTACCCCAGCCCCAGCCCCAGCCCCAAAGAGTCTGGGGTTTTGACGGCGCCCTTCCCCTTTCTCCGCCCCTTCGCTCGGCTCCCTGCGATCGCCCCCAGCTGGCGGGGCTCGCGAACCGAGGGCAGCAGGATCCTCTGCGTGGCTGCAACTCGAGTTAATAAACAGTTAAGTTTGGAAGACTCAGCAGACACGTTGAGGGGGAGTTACCGAGCCCAGGCAGCAAAAACATCCCGGCGCATTCCTGGGGAGTCCTCAGCTGCCAGCATCTGATTAGAACCATATCTCGCCGGGAGTGGCCGCGCGGCTGAGGCTCCCGGGCCGGCAGCTATTTAAGCGCGGCCGCCGTGTCGGCTGCGCGGCAGCCTGGAGGCTCGGCGCGGGCAAGTCATGCTGGCTTCGCAGAGGCGCTAGCTAGCCTGTGAGTAGCTTTCAAATCCTTCCCTTTAGCTCCTTTTTTTTTTTTTTTTTTTTTTGCGACCTCCTTCCCTCCTTTGCTTTTTTCCCCCTTGGGGTGCAGACTTGGAACTGTTGGGGAAATCCTAGAAATGAGACAGTGTTCGTGGGGAAACCAGCGGTTGAGTGGCCTGACATCCGAGGAATGTTTCCATGGAATGCATTTACCTTTGGGGTCGGACTCCAGATGTCCATCCAGCTTGTGACATTTCACAAGTGCCTCGTGTGTGTGTGTGTGTGTGTGTGTGTGTGTGTGTGTGTGTGTGTGTGAAAGCTCTGCAGGCAGCCCTGGTAGGACTCCAGTGTGGCTGCCCACCGCCTCATTAACTCCTCCAAGGGTGTTTATTTTTGCCCTGTGAGGAAGGCTGGGGACCTGGTATGAGCCCCTGAAGCTTTTTCCTGGTGACTGACAACATATGGCATTAAAATGTGAACTTTGTCTTACACCCACATTAAGAAAGTATCTGCTCAAGATACTGAACAAACTTGTTTTAAATCCGTGGAAGCCCAGGGCGTTAAATGGTGTTTGCCTGCTTGCTATAAGCTGGCTGGAAAGATTAAGTAAGAATTCAAGAAAAAGGGGAAAAATGAATGGGTTAAAACCATAGAGCCCCAGTCAGCATAGCGGTTTTCATAGCATAGAGCTGACTCTGTTATTTGTTTCTGCCATCCTTTCCTCTTGACTTAATTCTTAGCCTGGAATTCAGGTCCGCAATCAGTTTCAGCAGGGAGCTGTTTGAGTCCAAAGGGAAATTTAACTGGATTAAAAACACTTAAAGAATCTGGATGTTATCTCCACCCCAGCCACCCCCCACCTTTTCCTCTTTCTTTTTAGTTTGTGTTTGGAAGGAAAAGAGACTCTCTGTAAAATGAGCAGAGCAGAAATAAGCTTCCAGACACATGGAAAGACTTAAAAATGATGGAGGGGCGACTTCATGAATAGTAAATGTTGTTATTGCACTATAAAGTGACTTAATGAAAAAATTTCTGGCCTTAATCAGTCAAAGCAGGGGAGTGGGGGGGAAGGAGGTAAGGCAGAAGTAACTCAAACAGAAGGAATGGCTGAGGAAAGAAGGCAGCTACAAAAATGCCTTCAAGCATCTGATAAGGCTCTTGGAATGGCTTTGATGGGATATGTAATTGACCTTCCTTCCAGGCTTGAGGGTGGCTCCCCACACAGGAGCATCTACTGGCTGTTGGGGAGGGAGGAACTGGCTGGGAATGGGGAGCACTGCAGCTACCAAATGGCTTGTCTCCATGCTCTGTGACATCTCTATGCTTGCTTCTGACACCAGCAGCCAGACCTTGATTATGCTGCTCTCCTCTGGGTCTGGTGCCTGCCTACCCAAAGTTCAGTCTCTCCCTCACGGAAAGGAATTAACGCTCAATGACACTGTAAGAAAGTTTATTGTCTTGAGACTTCAGGAATATTTGGGATTGAGTTCTCCTTATTTTTTAAGGAAGGACCATTTTGGTGAAGTGCTGGGTACGTGGCAGTAAACAATGCTACACAATACAACATGGAGTGTGCAATGTGGATAGTCTAGAGAAAGCACAAAGGAGACCTAGTAATCTTTTCCAATGTGTATTTCTGGGACAGATTACTTCTTCTGAATTCCTAATCAGTTTCCTCCTAAGGCAAGACCGGATTCTTTTTTCCTGTTGTTGGTGAATAACTTAACTTCCCCCGTCCCTTCCCACTCCCAACTTTGTTCCTTCTTTCCTGAATGACTGCCCTAAAAATCCAATTTTTCTTAAGCTATGTCCTCCTACATTTTGATGTATGACCAGAACAAGTAGATGGTAGGGGAACGTCTTCTAACTTTGAACTATGACACATATGTAGTTGCCTGTCTCGTGATCTTGGACACTCGATCTTCACCTGAGGACATAAGAGAGGGCAGGGAGCCACAACACGTGTTAAAAAGGCTTGTTAAAGACAGATTCCAGAGTCTGCATTTCCACTCAAGACTTTTTATAGTTTTTGATTCAACCAGAAGTCCAAATTCTTATGCAGTAAGCTTATTTGTTGCCTTGCTCAAAAGTTTGAATAGATTTCAGTCATCTTGTTTGGGTTGAAGGGAATTGCTTTTAAGACACTCGTTTGCATGAAGGTGATACAGGGACCCCTGGAAGCTGTTGACCAACGGGTTAGGGGTGATATTTATTGGCCTGCTCAGCTGTGATTCAATTACCTGACGATTAAGAAGGCTCCTGGCTGGCAGGTGGCTTTGTGGAAATGTGGGCTCTCGGTGGTACAGCGTGTATGGAACAGCTGCTTCATTTCTAATTCTACCCCTCAGATGTCCGTAAGCCTAAGCTTGCTACCACCAATATTTTTTTACCTGGATAGTTTTGAAGGCTGCATGTGTGTCTCCTCCTCTGTCTCTCCTGACTTGAGGATTTAATTAATGCTTTTCTTAAAGACAAAGCTAAGATGCTGAAATACTTGAGAAGGCTGCTGCCGACTGAGCTCTCCCCAGGTGGAAAAGCTTGAAAGCAGACTGGGGGGGAAGTTTCGATAACTGACCAAATACATAAGGTTTTCTGCCCTCCAAACAGAACCAGAATGAGAACTAGACTGGCAACATGAAACACCTGAGTAACAGGATGTGGTATTTTAACATTCTCTCTGATGCTGCTGTGTAATTCTAAAGTTGAAACTGTGCCACTGAATTGCACAGAGGTAGGCCAGAATCACATTCAGATGAAATAGCTGTAGCATCATATAGGTGTGTTTAAAAGAAATCTAGCTCTTGGTACTGGGAAATCTAGCTCCCAGTATCCTGACTGGGTTAATTGTGTGAATCAGAAGGAAAGCAAACCATGGAGGCTCCTCTTTTTCCAAAAACATGCTAATTTATGATGAGGGGAACAAATGATGCTGAGTGTGGACTCTAAAGCCTAGTCCATGCCAGTTCCTTCTTCCCACCTCACCCAACTAGGTAGTGGTTGAGAGCGTGGGTTCTGGAGCCCCTTTGCCTCCCATTGCCTCGGTTCAAATCCCAGCTACACCACTGCTGCTCACCTGACCTTGGGCAAATTGCGTAACCTCTCTGTACTTAAGTTTTCTTATCTGAAGACAATAATTGTACCTACCCCCAGATTTGTTGAGAAGACTGTTAATCTAACATGCTTAAGATGCTTTATTCTGTCTGACTTAGAAATTTGTTTTGTTTTGGTTTTGCCCCCGAACAACTGAATTATGTATCTTTGTGAGAACTGAAGGCAGAATGGGGAATTTCTTTGTCAAAATGGAACACTGCTTGTCTGCCTGAAAAATGTTAATCATTCAAGCACTTAATATTAACAAAGCCAGCGTGTTTGCTGTGCTCACACTAGAACAAACAGGGAGTTACTCTCTGTTCTCTGCCTAGAAGCCTGCAGTTGGGTTTGGTCAAGCTGACCTCCTCTGGTCTCATTGAAGTCTTCCCCAACCCCCTTCAGACTCCCTACAGAGAGGGGACAGTCCTTGCCCCTGAAGTCAGCATTATAGCAGAAGGAAGTGGGAAGGGAGGGACCATCTGTACTAAACTGAGTGACTAGGCTAGAAATAAAGTCTTCCGAATGCATGAGGTGCCATACTATCATTACCCACGTGGGCAGGTTGCCATGGTTATTCCTCTTCCCAAATCCTTCTCCTACCCTAGAAGGAAGCTTGCCACTCCAGGGTAAGCAACATCTGAACAAATTGCTTCCTGGTCTAAAAATGGAAGTTAATTTTTAATTAAGTGAGGTAGAATCTCCTCGCTACCCATTTCATCCTTTTCCGCATCTTCTAAACTTATTTGAATCCTAATACTCAATTATCTAACGCTTACTACTTCTTACATTATCAAGATAGCAAAACATTAAGTCTTATGAACTTTCAGGAACATAAAAGCTATTGCCTCAATTTTTCTCTGCTACCATAATTTATACCTTAAGGCAAATAATCTTTAACTGCCTTAAACTAGTAAGAATTCTGAGTGAATGGGGCCAGCTGAGTTTTCAGTTACAGGGAAGTTACCAGGGGGCAGAATGCGTGAGGATTGTCATTTAGATTTTTAGGTAACCATGGAGTAAGGGAGCAGGTAGCACAGAAAGCAACAGTCCTGGAAAATATGAGTTTGAAACACTGTCCAACTTGAAAGAAGTTTGGGTGAGGGATACGTGGTTTAAGGTTTCCTCTGGGTAAAAATCTACCCTATTTCTCCCTAGCAATATGATGCAAAGTGTTATTCTGATAGACTTAGATCTTCATGTGACAGATGAACTGCCATAAGTTCTCATTTCACAATCAAATTCGTTCAGTCTTTCAAGGTTGGACACTTAGAATGCAGTATGTTTCACAGCTAGAGAGAACTCATCTAACATAGTGGTTCTCTGAGTGTGGTCCCCAGACTAGCTACATCAGCATCACTTGGGAACTTGTTAAAAATGCAAATTCTTGGTTCCCATCCCAGAAACACTGAGCCAAACTCTAGCAGTAAGGTCCATCCAGCTGTATTTCAACAAGCCCAACACATGATCTAAGAGTAACGTTCATAATTCAGTTGTTTTATAATTCAGTTCAGTGGAAAGCATAGCAAAGTATCTGAATTCCTATAGTCATGAAAATAATAAAGCAAAGCATTTAAATATAGGTTAGTTTATCTGAATCTTGGGATGCAGAAAGATTACAAAGCACAGACCTTGATATTTTTTCTACTATCTCAAGTACTGCTTTCTTGATCCTAGGAAAACCGATATGATCCTTAGTTTTATCCTTTTCCCTCCTTTAAGGATTTTAAAGAGCATAATTAATCTCCATTTATTAGGAGACTGTCCCAGTTACTTTTAAAAAAAGATTCCAGTAAACTAGATCATTACCCTTGAACCAGATGGTTTTCTCTAACCTATAAAACTTTTTATTTTGTTTTTCATGCCATGCCCAGAGTGCAGATGAAGTCCTCTCCAGAATGGTAAATGAATCTAATGCACTTAGTTTTTATAGAGCTTTATGGTTTATGAAGTAATGTTCAATTCTCCCATTTGACTTTCACTTTAAATAACTTAAGATAGAAAATATATCTCCATTTCTTAACTCCAGTAAGATCAGTAGATATCAACTTGCCCAAGGTCCTAGCATTAAGTGGTAGAGCCAGGATTCAAGCATGAATCTTTGTGATTTGGATCTTGGTGTTTATCTAAATATTTAGTACATACCTATTATGTGAAGTATTTGCTAGGTTAGCAATGAAAGAATTACTCCCAGTGTGTAGAAATCTAGAAGAAAGTCTACATCATGTGAAGCAAAGAATGTAGAATCTAGACCTGCCATTCTTTAGACAGGCTATTCAATGTCCCTGACCCTTAGTTGCCTGGCCCACTTTGCAAAATACTTCCTGAGAATGACTGATGTTAATCAGAGATTAATGCTTAGCAGAGATCACACGTTAGACCGAAAAATGCAAAGGTGCTTCTAGATTTAGAAGGAAAGAATTGGAAGTCTGGTTTTGAGGAGACAACATAGGTTAGAGGTTAAAAGCTTGGGCTCTGAACTACAAATGACTGTCTATGTCCACAACCCAGCTTTGCCATTTTAAGACAAGAGATACAACATCTGAGTTTTATCCATCAGTAAAATGAGTTGCCTCAAAATTAAGATTGAAGGAGAAGCCATAGAAAAATACTTCCTCAGTGTTGCTGCCTCAGAAATGTACCTGTTCTAGAACTACAATTCTCCATGTAATAGATAAGCTGATATTAGCAAATGGTCTTGCTCTCATTCTTTGTGAGCTTTAGGTAAGCTAAAATCTAGAGATGTACACACTTGGGCAAATAATTAAAAGACCGTCTTTTCTTTATGCCTTGAAACTAGTAAACTGTAAGGGTCAAGCAAGAGAACGTTACACTTTGTAAATCAACACAGGCAGCACATATTAACTCTTAATGTACCATTTAAATCTCATCTGGGCAGGACAATTGAGTCCTCCTGAGATCTAGTAACAGCAACTAGACAAGTAACTAAGAAGTATGCAAGTAACTAGAAAGTAAAGAACAGCTTCACTAAATGGGTCCATATTGGACACAGCTGCCCTCCTTGTAAACATTTCACCCAAATGGTCTCACTTTTCATACTTTAAGTGTAGAATTAGGGGACCAACACTTGTTCTAATCTTCTGTAGTATGTAATAGAGATGCTAAAATACTTTTTGTTACCATTTAGTGCAGCAGAAATAAGCCAAATGTGTTTGAACTTTTGTCAGAAGGCTGGCATAGTCATAGGAAGAATGCTGAACCAGTTTGGCTTTGGGGCATAATGTTGATTCAAACAGGAACCATATAACTGACCTCCAGATTTGAGGATCAGAAGTCAGGATAATACACATAGTAGGTGCTCAAATATCTGTCCTTTAAAGGAAAGTCTCAGTTGTGCAATAATTACTTTAACATTGGAGGGGGATGGTGTTAGTTTTTTGTTTGTTTTTGAAGGTTCTTTTGGGTTTTTTTGTTTGTTGTTTTAACCTTTGCCTCTAAAGTCAAACATCTTAAAAGCAACTAATACAACAGGCCCTTCCATTCATAGCTGGTTGATAATAAGGAGATTTAATTTTGGTTTCTCACCTATAGCTGAGGCTTTTCAGAAACACACTTATACTTGAATTGAAACAGTAATCTTATTCAACGTCCAAGCTGTGTTCTGAAGGATCTCTTGATGCTTGCTTAACTGCCTTATAACTTGTTCTTTGGAATTTCTGATATATCCCCTGGTTTAAAGTTCTCAATGACTAAAAGTTGGTTGTAATCGAAAGTTGGATGAAAATATTTACCTAACACCTACTAGTGAACACATAGATGTCAACAATTGCTGCCTATGAGAAATTTTGAGAAAATGACAACTACTCAACTAGCAAATGGTTGTATTTTAATTAGGTGGTACAGGATAGGGTCCTGAGGAAAAAAAGGACACCAGTGTGATAATGGACTTGGCCTTTAAAGGACTGGTGGAAGTAAGATAGGAAGAAAAATGCTTTCTAAGCAAAAGCACATAAGCAAATCATGCAGGTATGTACTTCAAGGATACTGACTGGCCAGTTTTTCCAAGAAAAAGTACAGATGGCAGAGAGGTAAGAGGTGATATCCTTTGGAAAGGAGAGATGGATGGCCCTGAGCCTTGGATGTCAGGGCAAGAACTTAGATCTTCATTTGCTAAGTAGTAGATCTCTTTGTTAAATCAGGAAAACAAAATGCTGACTCAGATAAATTAACCTAGCTATGTTGGCAGGATGAATTTGAGTGGCAACTGTTTAGCAGTTGAAGAAAAACCTGTATTTCATGAAAAATCAGCAATCAAAGTAGAGAAAAGATTTGCCTAACTGAATAGTAAGGAGCAAATGGAAAATATGTATTAACCCTAATGTTTTAAGTGCATTGCTCTTGACCAGACTGTGTGGGTCCTAGAAAAGTAGGACAAATGGTTCCCTGATCTTAAAACTTCCTTGAGTTGGGGGAAGAGTTGTACATGAATCAGAGGGCAACAGTAGGTCATGAAAAGTATAGGAAAATGGTAGGGCTGGTGGGAGGTCAGGGAAGACTTCCCTAAGACAACACACCTTGAGTGGAGAGTGGACTTTGAATGACAGGTAGGAATTCAAGTCGGTGAAGGCAATAAGTATTACAAGTGTTTCAGACTTGGAAGGCAACATGAGAAAGCAGTGTGTGTGTGTGTGTGTGTGTGTGTGTGTGTGTGTGTGTGTGTGTCCAGAGTAAATGGAAGATATCAGCTTTTTCAGGGCTTTGGATCTCAGGTTCAGTTCACTGTGGATCTCACAACTTAACAATGATACCTGATTAATACAAAAATCAGGAAGGCGGAGAGGTCTGGGAAGGCATGACTACAAAAATTCAGCCATGAAAGTAGGTGAGTTACAGCTAGAGTCTCTTACAACTTAAATTCTCATAGGAACCTTTTGAGAAGACGAAGGAAGAATTTATCTCACAAAAAGTTTCTTTATTTCAAGTATTCTAAATATATTCAAAAGTACTGATGCTATGTGTATAGAAAATATAAAAATAACACTGTAATATGAGTTGGCTAATTGTGAGGGACAAGATATGTGATACAGGGTAGTACAGCTTGTTTGAAACCGGGAACTTAGGGTGGCGATGAGACAAGATTGGGGAGGAATTCTGGAACCAAGAAAAAAAAAATGGTGAGGAGGAAGGAGAGGTATAAAAATAAAGGGTAACTATGGAAAACAGAGGGTCAAAGGTTTGCCAGTTTCAGTAGACATGTGAACAGTCCAAGTTAAAAATGTTAGCTTCGTGCTAAGCTGCAGACAGTGCTGTTGTGGACCTTGTAGGTGTATCCAAATGCAAAATAAATTCCATAGTTCTATTTCCAGATAGTATATAGAGATATAGATGTTCAGCTTTTATACAAGTACTCTTGAATAGTAGCAATAGATGTAACCGTGTTCTGTTTTAGGATTTGGACTCTTCACACCTCACACAGCCAACACTTGGTGAGGACTTTCTATTTGGGGTGCTAATAAAGTCCATTTTCTTGATGAAGTTTCCCAGTAACCAAGTACTACCTGATATTCCCTTACTAAAGCTCTTATAACTAAGTAGTGCTCTTTAAATAACCAAATCCACGGCAGGGCGGTGGTGGGGTGGCGGTTACATTTTCATAACATCACCTCATTTAAATCTGCGACTCCGTAGTTTGGCCTCATCTGAAAGTGATACTGTTGTACTCTTAGAAAATCTGGCAATTGAAATCGCCGAAGAACATGTTTGGTTCTAGAATATAAAAGTTCATGTCATCTCTGAATTGCTTGCATTTCTGAAGTGTGAAAACTGAATGTCAAATGAGCATAGTGCTTCTCTTTGGTGTTTATGAAAACAGTGTTGATTCCAAACTTTGGACTGTCACGTAACATTGCAGCGAATATCACTGGTATTCTATCATAACCTAGTGTATCACAAGATTCTTCCCTCCAATTGCCTCAGCCATACAGACACTCCTCCAGATTGCAGTATGGTTATAGGAGACTCCCAAATATTAAATGTAACTATCCCCCATCTCATGAATGTTTTAAGAAAATGTCATAATTTTAGAACTGTCTAAAATTTAGAATTAAGCGCTTAAGACAAAATCTGCATCTTCCCAGGGTTGCTATTAATAAGAAAGCAATTTATATAAAGTTCCTTGAAGAAGCATGTAGTACTAATTTTGCTCTTATTAGACATTTTTAATGGCAATGAAGCTTTCTACCCTAATCAGAAACATTTTCTGTAAAGCACTTAGTTGTAACTATTCCTTGCTTGTTCTCTCTCCCCTGCCTGTACTGTAAGCCTCTGAGACAAAGGACCATGTCTATTTTGTCACTGTATATACAGCATAATACAGTGCTTGGCACACAGTAGGTGTTCAGTGAACAATAACCAGATGGCCAGGTAAATGAGTGAGTCAAGCTACTCTCATTTGCAACATTAATTGTAATTTAGTACAGAGTAAGCAAAATAGGAAACTTAAGCTTTCCTTATCATCTGTTAGTATAAGTAAAACAGTTCCGAGTCCCTTTTTTTTTAACTTTAAGGTTATTTATAATAAGTAATATCCATATGTTCCTCTAGTTTATATCTGCACAGAGCCTGAGAAAAGCAGACAAGCTGTTACTGAAATTCTCCAGATGATGTGGTCTTTTCAAGTCCTTGGTTTAACTTCTATCAATGGAGTATTCATCATAGCTCATACATCTATCTGTCCCAATGGTGTAATCACCTGGCTAATAATAATAGTGGTGAATAGTTTTCATCCTGATATTTCCTGCAAGGACAACTTCTTATTCTCCTTCTGTTTCTCCTTTTAAAAGTGTCTGCTAAACTGCTTACTGAAGAACTAATAAAAATTGAGAAAATAGATGAAACCTTTGGCTCAACATTGGATAATTAAGGTTTTAATTTTGACTTAACACAATTTCTGCCCACTTCCAAGAAACCTGTGGTTTTAATCTGCATAGGAAGCTGTATTGTGGGTAAAGATGTGGCGTCCATTAGGCTCTTTAAAATGCTTGAACAATGTTACCAACTCGTCCTGCCTGCACAGACCCCGATGGGTCCAAGAACACTAGTCTGGAAACCCACAGTAGTCCACTCCCTGACCAACTTTCAAAATCCTAGCATAAATGAGTTTTGCCAAACCCTAGTTGTCATTTTATTAAAAACTTACTGTTCCTTGTTTTTAACATAGCAGCCGCTTTTCTCAACAACTTTGGGTAGGTAAGTCTCAATCAATGACGATAAGTGTCAAAGCTTACCGTCTGGCAGCATCCTATTTGCTGTCAGACATGTTTACTTGATCGGTTCTCTTAGCCTTTGAGTTTAATATCATGTGACTGAACCTAGAGTATCTTCACGATTCTATCTTCAGACCAAGTTAGAATATAGATTTACCTACATTTTAAGCATTCCTGACAAATTAGCATATCTCTAAGGAATTTCATTTTAAACATACAGAAAGGCATGTATCACCCTAATATTACTATTCTAAATGTATAAGAAGCAGAAATCTGCCTCTCACCCTGCTACCACCCTTCTTATCGAGCATTTCCTTGGTTCTGACATTTCTAGTCTTTCAATATAGGGAGAAACATATATAAAATGGGAAATTGCTATCTCTTATGCTTCCAACAAGGAGCTATAAAGACATGACTGTTTTAGTCAATAGCTGCCTCTTAAAACGATGTTCCTTTAGGTGCTCACAGTTCAAAATGTTGTTTCACCTATGTAAGTTTTTATAGAACTGACATAATCAAAATTCTTTTTTTAGGATTAAATGGATCTTAGAATGAATGTTATAAGATCAGTAGCCTTTTACTTTTTAAAGCCACCTTTGGGACACTTTGTTTATTTGAAGTTTGAGGGTCACTGAGCATCATTAGCTTGGCGGGTTAGGATAACCTTGAATCTGACATTTGAGATTGTTAGACCTTAACCTTTCAATTAAAAGGCTTTGTTTCCCAAAGATTAGCCGAGTATTTAAATGAAAGAAACCGGCAGTGTTGAATCACTCAAAGTGGCAAGTTCATGCAACTATCATACTACAAAGCTATCTCACTCTTTGATGCCATGGCTCTGGACTGGGATTTGTCACCACTCCAACCTCCACACCATTGCTCAAAACCTCAAAGTCTCCCCAGTGTCGTCTAGACAAAATAGAGTTGTATAAACCACTCTAAACCCCGTTTGACCCACTTCCAGCGCTTCCTCCTGGTATATAACCCAGCACAGGTCCTGTATTCTAGCCCCCCTGACACAAATACCCTTTATACCTCCTATTAGCTCCTCTTTCCCAAATGCAGTTTTTGGCTAATGCACAGTCCACCGATCTGAAGAACTAGCTTCATTCTCTTCTTTTGCATGTCTTGTTCTAAAACAAAGACGTTAAGAGCTTACGTATTATGCATGTATGTCTTTCAGTGGGCTGGTTGACTGTACTTGAGCTTCTACTCTGGTCAAATAAGGATAATGATACCTTTCTCATAGGATTAAATGAGAGAGTCTTAGCCGCACACCTGGTTTATAATAAACATTCGATACATTTAATTTTTACAGATCTAGTATTCCTTCTGTGTTTCTAAGAAGGAATTAGAATGTTCAAGCCATCCCCAGCCCTGCCTTCCCTGTCTACTTGGCTCTTTTTTCCAGAGCAGGTACACCTTCTGAAAGACTATGTATGAGTTTTTCCTGCTAGAATATAAACCATTTAAGGAAATAGATTTTTATTTTGCTCAGTGACGTATCCTGAGCTCTAGATGAGTGCCTGGCTCTTATAACAGGGATGTGGATAGTGTATGAATTAACTTGCTGGCATGCTCATCACTGGCATTCAGGGGCAAATTTTGTTTCCAGTCTCTAAATTGTGATGGCTTTAGAGCAGGGATCAGTCACCAAACCCCGTATGCTCTGAACAACAAAAAGCTGTAAGTGTTTGAAGAATTTTTAAATTTTCTACTTTAGAGCACAATCTGGCGTAGCCAAGGACTTGCCATTTGCGTAGCCCCTCTGACCGTGCAATGTGAGATGGACGACATACTCTTAAGTGTCAGAAGGGGTGGTGTCTGTTTTTCCCTCTAGGGAATTTCTTAGATGGAGGCAAGTGTAGAATGGAATTTAAGGTAGGGAACCTCAACAGAAGGGAGAGTGGCCCTGAGAAAGAAACTTTATTCGCATCCCACTTTCGATAATTAGCCCTAATAAAAATAGAATTTGCTTACTTTAGAAGGACTAAGATAACGTGTGCATGGTGTTTTCTTCACGAGTTCGTTTGGTAGAACTAATGATCTACATCTGTACTTTGTGAAAAAGTACATTGTTAGTTACTAAAACATTACAACTATGAACATATTCCCGATTTCAAATTTTGCTGCCCTAGGAGGCTTGTGTGGACTGTAGTCCTTGATCATTATTTTTTTGAGGATTTGTCTTAACCTCCTTGTCTGCAATACTGAGTCTTTTTAATAAAGTTTGGATTAGGAACTTAATAGTGGCTTTCAAAGACTTGTCTTTGCACAGGGCTATAGAGTTCAGCTAAGGAAACAAATGATCGAATTGCATTCTCTGATGCTAAAAATGCCCACATAAAAAGACTAGAAAATAGCAGATGCCACCACTGCACAGTGAATGTCTAAAGCTACAGGGACCAACTCAAGTTAGTTTTATTTAATGACCATAATAAGAATAATAAAGAGAGGCTACAAATGGAGCCCCTATCCAATCATTTATATCTATCTCATGTTTTCCTTAAGTGTTTACGTGTCAATTACTTAGCAGGGACAGAATTTTGCAATAGGTCATTAAATGGTTCAGGGAACAGACGAGATTGTTATGAAAGCTAATGAAACATCTTGCTTAAATATTACACTCTTTTAGGAACCAAGGAAACTTTATTTCCAGCCAGTCCTTGATGTTGACATTCCTGTGTAGTCTAACCAGAAGGCTTTTTGTAGTTCTGTATAAATATGAATATCCCATAATGGGCCAGGAGGTCTCAGTTGAAGCCCAGCAAAGTGGCATATGATATATAACCATTCCTACTAGTTCAGCTCATGCTAGAACAATAGACCCAAATGGCACCCTCGTGATTTGTCGTGTTAAAAAGGTAATGAAACCCGGAAGGGATGGTATGCAATCAACAGGCCTCGAAGGAGGAAGAACCCTCATCCATCTGCTTATTCTGGAAAGTCTTTCCTTTGGTAAATCAGGTTTTTAACCAACCATTTGCCCTAAAGCCAAGCCTTGAACATTAAGTTATACTTGTAACTCTGAGTGCCAGGCAGGTTTGTAAACAATAAGTTAATGCAAAGGACAGATAACAGTTTCTAGTCAAAGCTCTGAGAAATAAAAAACAGAATATAATTCATAGGTTTTTAGCACAACTATTAGACAATACAACAATCTCACCCTTAACTTAAATCAAACTCATTTAACATGGGAGGAACAGAGGGTTACCCGGCATTAGAGTCCCTGTAAAACTATCTGCAGCTGGAAATGGTTTTGAATAATATTTTAAAAGACACTATAGATCCAATAAACAAATCTTGATAGTCTAGAAAACCAGAAAAACTGGACTGTGCTAGTACATAAATTTAGCATTTCAAATAAGTTAAGCCTTTTGGGAAGCAGCAATTCCTTTGGCACCATATGAACTGATGATTTGTTTAGTTAATGCATTTATTGCCTTTTAAAATATCCAAACTGACTTGTTTATCAGGGTAGCCATATAACATTTATAAGAAACAGCATATTGCATGGAATATTACTTTATATTAACATAAAGTTAAGACACTAATTACCTCTTCCATCTGGTAGAATAATAGGTAGATCAAAAGTAAAAAAAAATTATGTTGGTTTTGGGGAAGGAAAATAGCATTTTTCTAGGCTCTTCAAAAGTCATTGGTTAATGCCATCTCAACAGCTTATCTTTAAACGGGGATGGGAAGAAGAAATGAAATATTCAAGACCCGAGCCTTTGAAAATGTTGTCTAATGACATAACCAGGACAATTTTCTGAGACATCCTGTTTTTATTCAGCTGGTACAAATTTGATTTTCCCCTCCCCCAGCACTGGAATGATTTTAACGGTAGAAGAGGACTTAAGAAAGTGGAATATATATGTTAAATTTTCAAAATCACTCTTTAAATCCCAGAAGAAACTTGTTGAAATCTGTACAGATTAAGGTGATAACCTGAGGTCTTTCCTCATATTCTTTGATTATTACAACCAAGAAAGACCAATGAGTTATATCTTCATTTCCTAAGAACTCGTAACTGAGTTCTCTGAAATGCCACCATCCATTTTAACCTTATTTGAAGACGTCACTGAAATGACTTGCCCAAGGGGGTATAGAAATGGACGTCCTGAAAGCTTCTGTAGACTAGTAATAACATTTTAATGTTTGGGACCACATAGGAGTGGCATTTTCCTGAAAGCTCGTCTAGATACAAGATTCCTTGAATTGCTCTTCCAAACTTGCCAGTTGTGCCTCATGACCCTTAAGGTCAATGTCTAGACGCGTTTGTGGAATGGAGGATCGATTAATGGTGATGACTTACATGATTCCAGCAGGTATCATTTTGATTACATCACTTGGATTTATATATAGAATTCATGAAACAAAAGCTGTCTCACTTACTTAGACTTTATAAGCAAAAGTCTGATACTAAATGGTAGTTTTCTCTTACTGTAATTGGAGCTTCCTGTGCTCATTGATCTCTGCAGTGAATGAATGGTTCACAAATATTTCAGTACATTAGAATGCTGTACCATTCAATGTAGTTGCTTCAGTTGTGCAACAGTTAAAGTCCCAAATCTGTTTCCTTTAGCATGGGTTAATGTGTTGCTGTTTAGAATTTTTCCATCCCTCAGTTTAAAAATACATTAATTTATTCCAATGCATTTATTTGGTCTAATACTATTTCCCAAAAGATGAAAGAATAATGACAGAGTGTGAACTTGAGCTCAAGGATACTGGTGCATTTCTGTCACTGTGTCCATTCCTTACTTACTCTGCAGCAACTTCTTAGAGTATTTGTGTAACTGTATGTACAATTTTAAAGCAGGTAGGCTAGCTATTTCAGGATCTTTTGGTGATCCTGTATTCTAAATTTTTCGGACTCAAGTAGTGTTAACATATCACCTCAAGAAGCAAGAAAACAAGTTGGCAGATTTACCTCTCTCCCTTGAATAGCAGAACTGAAATTAACTAGGGATTTCTTATCTGTTAATATATCTAATTTGTCCAGCAACCAAGAAGTAAGCAAATGAGCCTATATTCTTATTTCTTTTAGAAGAGCTCCCCTGGCCTTTTAGATAATAGTCTAGAAACTTCCTAACCTTCAGCATGCTAGAACACTGGTATTGGGAGGGTGGAAGGCTGGTTATCAGGTCCTGGTTCTCTGTAAACCTGAAATTCAACAAATAAGTAGAAAGTCCCTTTTTATTTTTAAATGACTCCTTTTTCCTTCATCTTATTTGAGAACAACCAAGTCTTCTCTAAGGGAAATCATATAAATCTTGAAGAACCATTATTAAAGTGGTAATTGATATATCAAGCCCATAAGATAGTAGTAAACAGTAGTGGTTTAAAAAAATATATTCTGAACCATGGAAGTTAGTAAGGCCTCTGTTCTTCTTGGAGATGAAGCCTAAATGCCCTGTTGGCTGTGGATATCTTGCCCAACTAGAATAGATCACATCAGATGTGGAAATGTGAGCCAATGGCAAGTTTCTCGTGGAAGATTAACGCCAACTCTAGGGGTAGATTGACAGTAAAACAAAGGGCATATTCTAATGCAAAGGCTACCTAGAACCCAGAGACAACATACTACAACCGGATAACTATTTTTTTTATTATTATTAATGAGTTTATTTTATTATGATTATTTAGTAGCAATATATGTTGATACACTGTCCAGGCAGTCACTTTGTGTGTGTGTGTGTGTGTGTGTGTGTACATACACAATCAGATAACTTACACTGATCTTATATAGAGTCTACATAACTATAAGAATATTTTTTTTCATGGTTTTGGTCTATATACAGAAATGTAACAAAAAGAAGTCTTGCCTGTCTATATACAATTACTACGTACACCTCAGTTTGACTTCTCTGTGCTGATTTTACAAGGCAGCTGGATTCTTCTTCCTTTAAACTCTTTGAAATACAGCATGTATCTGAAACATGAGTTGCAGGAAGGTTCAGAAACACTCAAACAATAGCTTGGAGGATTATATAAATATGAGTCTCTGCCTGAAAGGGAAACCACGTTGGGATTTAATGTAATTCCGCTGTGCTATTAAAGAAGAAACCAAATATTAAGCAGTGATTCTTGAACTGGTTTTTGGAAGAGGAAAAGTTTAGGATTACATACCTGTCTGCTTTTCAAGTGTCCTGATATGATTATATCATAAAATAGTTCTACGAGTGTAATGGCTCTTTGTTTATGGATTAATATTTAAAATGCAGATGCTTCTAAATAATGCTTTTAAAACTTCTCTAATGTCCACATAGACCTTCAAGATAACTATTGTAATGGCACTTGAGTAGAAAGTGGAACGTATTTAACAGTTAAGATGTATGTGTCTAAACATAGATGAAAGCACAAAGGGACTCAAGAGAATAAACTATCATATCCGAAGTCCACAGGCTAGATATACTGCATATCCATGTGGACTTAATTCAGGATTATTTGATGTGAGAATGAGAAAGCATGGCTTGATGTTGTGTTCTAAGGAAAAAACTCCTAAGATTCATATATGTGATTTGTTTAAAAACTAGCTTGGAACTAGGAAGAGTATTTAGTGTTGATAGAAGTATCTGACTTAGGATGAGTAGATGTGAAAACAATGGAATATTTGCTGGTCAATTTGTTAAGTACACGTAGATATGAGGGAGGCTTATTGAAAAGGGTATGGATAGTGTCAGCGTATCAGCTTAGGAATCAAATGGTACAATGACAGTCCCTTTCTCTGATCCTGACCTATTAGCTTTTTAATGACCTTTTCCTGCAAGAATCAAGCATAATATCCATTGTACATTTAGATGCCAAATTCAAAGTAAAAACCATGTGTTTACTGTGGTTTTGTACCCGTTCCATAATGCTCCTCAATTCACTGTCCCAACGGCCTTGCAATAGAAAATTTCTAGAGGCTACATGTTAGTAGTATATTTTTAAAATTTAAAACCCTAAAATGGGTTGTGTAAATTGCTCATTCTTTAGAACACTCTCTTCCCTTGGATTTAGAATGGGAGCGAAGCATAATGAAGTCTAACATCCTACTTCACCATCTAATTGTACAAAATAGAGCTCTTCTAAATTCAACTTTTAAAATTGGCTTATTCTAGTCACTCATTCCAATTCTCCATTGAAAACTGTAGCTTTTAAAAAATCTTCTTTTGACATGTTTTTTGGTATACTTCCTGGTTACTACCACTTCATAACTAGAAATACCCAAACCTATGAGGGCTCCCTTCGGTCCTTGTCACTGCAGAATGGTGTCCCCAGCCTATTACAGCAACCCAGTATAGGCTACTGTGCTGCCACTGAAATATGATGGGTTTCATCTTCTGAACCAAGTGCCCTGGTGACTGAAACAGGTGCTGCCATTACTGGTCCTGCAGTAGTGTCGCAGGATGGGGGAAGAAGTGTTCAGCAGAGTTCTGTCATGTTGCTACAGGCCATCTTGTCACACAGCTCTTTCAGTGTGCTCTTGTATACCACCCACCAGCCACTGTACAGAGGCCAGCGCAAGGTGACGAAGTATCTTGGCCAGGATAATTGGGAACCCTGACATTTGAGCCCAGGTTTTCTAGTCCAGACTTCTTACCGTCTACCCATTCCTCAACCATAAGGAGCCTCCCACTCCATGCCCCCCTCCTACCTGGTGTTGGACCATTTCAATCTATTTGCCATTTCCCAGAAATGTCTTGGCTTGCTATACAAACTTATCCACCAGGCTGCCAACGACCTTTGAGCTTAAAGCCCAAGGTGTATGGAGAAGGGTAGCTTTTCCAAACCGTTCCCACCCCTCAAAAGCTATATAATCCTTTTTCCCAAAGCAGTGGGCTCCAAAAAACCTTTCCTCAGAATTAATAGAAATCACTCATGGCGCCTTCCACAGTTGACTTGATATCTCTCTAATAGAAAAAGTGGCAGCTAATGAAGATATACTTAATATTATGACCTTGGGCTCAAGGATGCCGTCATTACCTTGCCAATCTCTCTTCCGCACATGACTCCTGAGGGAAAAGTACAAAAGGGACAACAGATAAGGAAGCAAATACTACATCATTAAGAGGATCAGGGCCCAATAATGTCCCAAATACAGAGTTCTGGTGAATCTGGGTTGAAACATACCATACCCGAAATCCCCCATTCCCTTTTCCATGTCAAATTATACCCACTTTATTGTCCTGCCCAGCTCACTTGAGCTGTACAGAGCACATATGCTATAGCCTGGTTGAGCCATGTCCAGATGGTCCCTGTTGTCAGGGGAATCATGTCAGAGCATAGCTCAAATGATCTAGTGCCGCAACGTAAAGCAATGATGGATACCTGATTTTTGAACCTCCAAAGCTTCAATCTCACTTCCTACCCTTTGTAGAAGTTAAAGGATACTGTTCAATATCAGTTTCCTACTCTGTTTAGTCTAAGGTAGAGAAGGTCACACTTAAGAACTGGGGTGGAATGATTGGCTGGGATGTTAAAGTTGAGATGGGTATACTCTCTAATAACAGTTAATCCAACCCCAAGCCTCCTGTGTCCATCTTCACAAAAATTCTACATGGTCAAAAGACCTCAGGGATATTCTACTTTCTTTCATGGAGTCTGAATGAGTATAAGGAGGGATTTTAGACTCAATCCCTTATGCATGTCTTTATTCATACAAGCATGTTAACTCATGCCCCACTTTGCCAAGAGGCTAGAGCAAAATCTCATTATGAATCTACATTTTCTACTGTTTCTAAACCTAATAGAGTGAAGTGTTCAAACTAATAGACATTGTACTTAAACAACTGAGTAATATGATTATAAAGTTGATTTTAAACTTAATACTACAGTTCAACTTGTGAACAATTTTTAGACATTTCTAGTGAATTGGTTGCATTGTCCAGTCAAGAGAATGGACCTTCATTTGGATTGCATTAAACTCATTTTTAAAGCTTAAACTCTCCTAAGCACTCTTTATTATGACTATTGTTTTGCTCTAATAGGAAATATTCCTAATAAAAACTTATTTTAAAAACAAAATGGGTGGGGGTGAATACAAAATTAGGAGAGGTCATAATGACTCAAGAATATTGAAGGTTGCCAACTCAAGAACTCAAAGTTCCTATCGGGCACAAAAAAAAAAAAAAAAAAAAAAAAAAAAAAAAAAAAAAAAAAAAAAAAAAACTAAAATTGTAAGCACTGAATAGTAGAGAATGTACTGAAATAAATTTGACTTCTTTGATCTGCGAGTTGCGTCTCAAACCTAGCCAAATACTTTCTTCTCCGCCAAATCAACATTATGAGCCAGTTTGACCAAGTAGGACTCCAGCTACTTTGGCAAAAAAGAATCCAGCAACATGTATAATTAGACCACACAAAATCCTTTTTCTGTTTTGGTTCAGAAAACATCTGTGAAATTCCGTGTTCAAACTATTCTGCTTAACTATCTTCTTGTTCTTTGCTTGGTATATCTACTAAATGCAAGGTGTTCTTGGTTCAGTCTCTATGTAATGGGCTTTGTACAGCCTTCTTAAGATATAGTTAAAATGCACACACACACATGCACACACACACATACAATTTCTAGGAATAGAACAGTAGAATCTCATGTTAGGATCTAGATTTCTTCTGGTACCAACTCTATCCTCAATCAGCTATTCAACAATTAGCCAAGTTATTATGCACTCTTTCTTGCCTTCAGTTTCCTAATCTTTATAATGAAAGGAGGTGACCAAATTATTCCCTAGGTTTCCATCTCAATAGTCTAACCCACTTGGTGTTTCTTTAAGGGGACAAAGGATTGTGGAAGTAGACCTCAAACTTCTCAAACATTAGAATCATCTGGGAATCTTTAAATATATATTGATGCCTATGTCCCTTCCCCGGAGAATCTGATTTAATCGATTTTGGTGTGGCATGGACATCGACATTTTAAGAACTCCCCAGTAAAAGTTCTCCAAGTGGTATGACTTAGACCTTCTAAACTGCCAATGGTAATGATATAGGCTTAAATTTGACTCTGGCTCCATTAGAACAGACTTCTCTGGGTAACTAAGAGTAGGTTTTGTTCCCAGAGTCCTGTTTGCATCAGAAACTATCTTCTATAGGCTCAGAAGTCAGAGTTGAACAGCACGTGGCTCTAACACTGGAAACCCTCTCACTTTTTCACCTGGGCCTTACTAATAAAAGCATTCCATGCCCCCGTGTCTCTACTTACTAGCTGCTTACTTATTGGTCCTAGTTGTTCTGAAACTGTTTAAACACTTGCTGCAGAAAAGCAATGTTGGATGCAACATAAGTCTACACAACCTCACTTGAAACCTAGCTTTAATTTAATCGCAGCTGCCATTTGGTGAGCACTTTCTATATGCTACACACTAAGGTCTCTGCAGAAGTCCTTACTGAGTTCTCATAACTCTGCAAACTATATTCCCATTTTACAGATGAAGAAATAAATAATAGAGAAGGTACCTCAGCCACAGAGCTAAAAAATGGTGGAAGTGTGTAAGAGTCCCAAGCCTGAACTCTTTCTTATCTGTTATGCTATCTCACTTATACCCAAAATCAACAGTATGGGGAACTCTGGTCTGACTTGGTTCCAAAGATAGGGAAGAGTGTTTTCGTTCAGGGCTTTATGTATCCTCTAAGTCCTGCGGCATCCTTTCCAAGAATTAAAAGCTATGATACATGCTCCCTGTAAATGCCTAACTTGTGTATGCCTCCCTGACTCGGGCATGTTTTGTTACTGAGGCCCCTACAGCAGTGTCAGCATTTACAAAAAAATCTTCTAGACTCCTTTCCTGTGTGCATCAACATAGCTCATTTCCCCAGTTAAACAGGCTGAAAAAATGATTATTGTCTTCTCAGCTTGGCCTTTGAGAGTAGAGGAGGCCTTCCTGAAAGCATAGGAATCCAGGCAGTTAAGGGAGAAAAGCTTTACATCCAGTATCAAACACTGCCTAACCTCAGTGCGTCATTGCTGGTAACCTTTCTTATTTTCAAAAGGCTTCTGTGAAGATGGTGGTGAAGGCTGTTTGCTGACCTCTTGGACCCTGAGATCTGCCTTAGAGGTTAATATTTCACATGTCCTAATTCAGTGCCTCAGCTGAGACGGGCATAATGATCCAAAGGACAAGGAAACACATTCTCTGACAAGTACAAAGTACTGGACACTCTAAAGATGTTTATGTTGTTTGGTGCTTGACTCTCCTTAACTCCCTTTTCTGTGTCTATTTTATGTGGCTCTTTCTGAAAAGTTAACTGATATATATTCAAGTCAATGTGATTATGACTTTGAAAGCAGCTTATAAAATACAGGTTAAAATCAGTAGGATAAAAAAAAGAGAGAGAGAGTAGCAGCATGTATAGTAGACAAGGGAACCCAGATCACGTTCAGTTTGGAGCCGAGCAACTTATTGCCTGTTGATCTTGTTACTGAGTCCATTTCATTATTCATAAATAAAGACACATTCTATTTCATCGCGCTGTCAGATAAATGTTTTAAGTGCTTGGTAGGTTAGATGTTTGTCTTACTCTCCTTAACATTAAAAACAGATTCTCTACCATTTATAGAATGGGGCTACTGTTAAATGAGTCTTTTACTCAAGTTACGCGTTTTACCAGCATCTGAGACTGACCACTAACCAAGCAATTTCCTCTCTGCTTTATATAATTAGAGTTAGAAGGTAGACTGGGAGGGAGGTGGCAAACTGGCATCATGCTATTGCTTTAGGACCCTGGAATTATTAATTAGTGTCTTTGCTGATACCAATACATTCCTACTGATGGAAAAGCAGCAAGAAGAAGAAGACACCAGCCAAGTTTGTCCCTCCACAAATTTGCCCCTGTGCTGAACATTGCAGGGTTCTAAATATGAGATGTCTTACATAAATCATTTATGTAAGGGATAAACAAACTATAGCAGAATTTTTTTGTGTGCAAAGAACATAGTTGTCCTAAGATGACTCACGTAGTCTTCTGGTATACATTTCTCAGCCTTCTCAGAAAAGATGTTGCAAGCTGCAAAATCTCTCCTAGTCATCTGATTCTTGTTCCGTGAAAAGGGGAAGTCCCCACATTCTTTCAGGGAGATTTGTATTAAGTCCAAAATCCAAGTTAGATATCTTTACTCAAATGGAAGTAAATTTTCTTGACTTAGCAAAATTTCATTTACACCTCTCTTTTCTGTATTAGGCCTTCAGAAGCAGTCAAGAATAGACAATAACTTTAGGTCATCATCTGTTTCCAGATGTTATCTTCTTATTTCTCCTTTTAAGTTTCTAATGAAGCAAACAGCCCATCCCCTAAGAACTAGAACCAGGTAGGTTTAGATGGGGAGCTGTTCATGGAACCCTTTACATGTTTTTGAGCTTTAATTTGTAATCCCTACCTTATGAAAACACTCAGTTGAAGTGTCCCTGGGACTAAACCCAATGAATAAGATGACTGTATGTTTCCTAGTAGTCTTGTACCCACTTGTTCCCCCTTATAAAAGATATTTTACCTTACTAGAGCATTAAAACAAACCCTGTAGCATAATGCAGTCTAGACAGTTTTTTTGTTTGTTTATTTTTGTTTTTGTTTTTAGCAATGCCCAAGTTTGGGAAAGGAATCAAAGGAAATAATGAGGGCATCTTTTGGCCCTCATATCCCTTTTCAAAACTCAAGAGTCGAGTGACAATTCTGTGACATGGTTGGAAGGATTGTGCATTTTAATTTTAAATGTTGGATTTAAATAAGTTGATTATTCTCTACAGAGGGACCTAAGTCTGGAAGCAAGACTTCTTCAATCTACCGCATGTCAAACGGTAAGTTGGGTATTTGGGAAGTCTGTGATGGGGGATTTGCTCTTTAAACCTTGGGAGAAAGGTGAATGTTTATCACTCTGGTAAATGTAGAACTAGATGTACACTTTTGTTAAAATCTTTCAAGAAACTTTTAATATTTCTTTGTAAAGGAATTGATCTTTGAGTCTTAGGGCCTATGGGCAAAATTCACTTTTCAATCATTTCTGGGAGTGTAAATACATTTTAAACTGTATAGCCGAAAATGGAGACCGACTCTTGGTGTTTGCAACCCAACATACAGATATCTTTTCTTCAGGGAATTTATACTAAAAACACTTTTCTCCCTGTTTTATTTCTCTGTTGCCCCTTATAACTACTCGTCCCCAAACAGTGAAAGGATATAGTCAAAGGGGACTGAATATCTTTAAAACAATTCAGATGCTGTGAAAAGTGGTCCTTAAACGTCTGAAAAGAGAAGTTGTTGCTATAAAACCAAAGAAGCACCCATCACCTTAAAACGCTTCTATGTTGGCCCAGCCTGCTAACACTACATGTTGTGTTGTGAAGTAGTTATGTTTTATACCATTTTTATGACTAAACCACACCACCACTTCCTCTCCCAAGCCCCTCAAAGTGTTTTGTGGCACATCTCAAATTCCTTTAAAATAGTCTCACCTTAGAATAAAATTTGCAAATAAAATGAGCTAAGTCATTTTTTCTCAGAAATAATACCCTGCAGAAAAGTACTATATCTAGCTTCAAAGATGGTCAATAAACTCTTAGACCCAGGTTACTTTTCAACCAGAGCTGGAGGGGAGAAGGATGAAGCTTCAGGGAGAGGTCTTATCTCCTTTCTTCAGGGACAAGGGTAACTGGGATGGGTAGGGTGTGGGGGGAAAGGGTGCTCGGAAAATTTGAAAAGATAAGGAGTAAAAAAACAAAAGTGCTCGAAAAGAAATGAAAAACTTGGGGTTGGTATACAAGAGTGAAAGGAAAGGAGATTGAAGATAAGGAGAGGCAAAATATTTAAGACTCTCACAAACAAATAAAAAAAGTCTATATCTTTGTCTTTAATGCAAGGGAAGTCACTATAAGACTAAATAGGAAAACTTCCAACATTATTCTAAAGTTTAGAATATTATTATTATTTTTAATCCAGATCATTCCAATTGAGCAAACCTAAGCCATGGACTGGAGCTTCAAGGTCATGGGAACAAAAAGTAGGAAAAAAAGTAAAGGCTCACCAAAAGGTATAGGTGTCGGAGGTATGCAGTCAGATACACTCAAAAGGATGAAATGTAGCTGAAGTTGACTTTCTGAGACTAGAGTTGAGATGAGTAGTCCTTTGAGAGGAAGAGAATATGAAAACCCACAGGGTAGGAGACAATCCATTTTAGATGTTTAATTATGAAAGGATCGTGAGATGGTGATTAGAGGACTACAGGGTCACAGGAAGCATTTTCCTTATTTCTAAGATGAGATCTGAGCAACTGCAAAGGAAGTGGCCCCCTGGGGAAAAGGAGAGGATGCAGGAGGATTAATGTCAGTGTTTGTCTTTCGATCATAGCTTAGTCTCACTCCTGATGTTGTTAACATGGGTAATATCCTACAAAATTAGAATAAATTATCTGAAATTAAGAAAATGATTATTGGCGTCCCAAAATTGGAAGAGTGTGGATGTGACTAGGAGATTTGTCATGTCACCAGGAAATAAGTCTTGGGAACCACTGAAACTAACCAAGTCATACAAAGTAGAGGTGTTGGACTTGTTTCCTAGGACCACCATAACAAATTACCAAACACTGGCTTAAAACCACAGCAATTTATTCTCTCACAGTCCCAGAGGCTAGAAACTCAAAATCAAGATATCAGCAGGGTTTTTCATTCTGGAGGCTCTGAGAGAAAACCTGTTCTGTGTCTCGCTCCTAGCTTTTGGAGCGAGACAAAACACATTGGCAATCCTTGGTGTTCCTGATTTTTAGATGCATCAGTGCACTTTGCACCTCTGTCTTCATATCACCTTCTTGTGTATCTCTGTGTCTCGAATCTCTGTTTGCCTTTCTTTTGTAAGGGCATCTGTTATGGGAGTTAGGGCCCTTCCTAGATCCAGGATGATTCCAATTCAAGAACCTTAATTACAACTGCAAATACTGTTTTCCCAAATAGGGCCATATTCAAAGTTTCAGGGGTTAGAACTGGACATATCTTTGGGGGGCTATTATAGGTATATTATAGGATACCTCTGTAGCTAGTATGAGGTTTCTCAGATGAGATCCATCAGTATCACATTTGAGGAACTCTGGCTTGGGTCCAGACAGTGTGGAGACCCAGGTTTCACAACTTTGCAGCTGTGTAGTTTAAAACCTCGGTGCCGTGGCTTTCCCTCTGGAAAGTGACATAATATTGCCTCATAATACTCATAGGGTCACTGTACATTTTTTAGAGTTAATACAGGGAAAAGGCTAATAGTGCCTAGTCCCCAAAGAAGTCTTGAGTAAATAGGGCTTTGAGTCCTCCGCCATATAAGATGTTCGTCTGTAAAGACACTTCTCTCTTGTTACCTACTAGGCAGGTGTCTATGAGCAAAATTAATTACTAAATCTCCAAATGAAATCATTCAGATAACATTAATCATGAATATATTTATGTATTTATCTATGTATGTGTTTTTAAAGACTGTTAAGACTACAAAGACTATTTAAAGACTCATGGGGGAGAGGTTAAGCACTGACCTTCAGGAAAACATACTGACATTTATAAAGCAAGTAAGTGCAATTTAAGCTCACTGAGAGAAATCTTGAGACTTACTCTTTATCCTTTAAACATCTAACAAGTAGTACATATTTCCATGTGGTGGACTTGGTCCGTGAATTAAAAAGCTCAAATAAATGGGTGCTATAGCACAGAAGTAAGAGGGCTTTTGGGGGGAGAATGTGACAGCCCATAGGTGCTCTTAACAGGATTACAGAACTATGAACGGCTTTTCTTTGCCTTTGGTCTTCAGTCCATGCAGAAAGTTAACCTTTCTCTAGTTCTCTCAAGAGTTGCGTAGAAACTTTGACTCCTGGGAGGTGAAAGCACCTTTTAAAACATTAGTTCACTTCTGTGTGCTTACAGTGACTCTGCATCTTTCTGCTTTATCCGTGATATGTGGAGAAGCTTTATGAGAGCACATACCACAACTGTTTTGAGGATGGTAGCGCTACATAATAACATAAAAGCGTTCACACTCAATGAAGTACATGCACAATAGACACCCCATAAAGTCATTCTTTCTCTGATACATGTGTTAATGTCGAAAACGGACATCTTTTAAAGTATAATGCTTAGATAACCCTGGAGGTAATATGCAGCATCCTGACATTTAAAAAAAAAATGCTTACCAACATGGATAAGATAAAATTCATAACTTTACTCCAGACACTGCCTTTCTAGTTAAAGGAATTTTTGAAGAACCAGAATGTACATTGTCCAGTTTCACATGCCAGTTGCAATTTTCTCAGACTCAGCCTTCTGTTTTGCTGCAAAACCTTAGTTTTCTATGTGTGACACAGTTTGACCCGTATCTTTAAGTCTAGATTTTTATGCTAAACGTCCAACACAAACTCCTTAGCTAGATAATCATTAAATGTTACCAGATACCAATTGATTAAAAAAAATCTGGTAAACACCCGCCTGCCATTTGGAAACTACAAAGGAAACAGTCCTGCCCACTCCCCTGCTTTCAGAGTTCAGTCTAATAGAGGAGAAAGCACAAAATGAGTCTGAAGAACTACACTGGCGAATCACTTGTTGTAGACATATTGTGGGATAAAGTCTGGGTTTGCTGTCTTATGATCTAATTACGCCTCTAAACTTTGCCTACAGGTGTCTGTGGTAGGTTATGTTCGTTTGAGACTTCTCCACTGGGGATTGCCTAAGTGTCACTAAGTGTCTCCTGGTACCAGAGTTGCTGTCTGCCTTCTTGCCATGTCTAACGAAGTAGAAACAAGTACAACTAATGGTCAGCCTGACCAACAGGCTGCACCAAAAGCACCTTCGAAGAAAGAAAAAAAGAAAGGTATGGAGAAATCCTCTTCAGGCCAAAGAAGGGAGCTGGTAGTGGTTACCTCTAAAGAAATATGAAGCTCAGGGTCAAGTAAGAGTTGGCCCTGGCCGTGCTTCAACCTCAGCCTAGTCTCAGGTTCTCTCAAAGAGGAAAGTTGGATTTTGGCAAAGGATGTGGGTTCACTCCATATACGTATAATAAGATACCACATGCCTCTGAATCAGTGCGATTGCACCAACATGGGTTCTGCCAGGAAGCTTTCATAGCATCTTGTTCGGTTGATAAATGCAACTATCAATGATTATACGGTTATCTTTCAGGAACCTGTGTACCACTTTCTTTTACTGAAGTGGCTGTTTTTTTTAAAAATAGAGATCTTTATTTTATTAGACCATCTTCTTGACCTGAAGTACAGCTAGAAAGTGCCAGTGTTCTTCATCAATCATAGTTTGAGAATATTCCGTGACTCACTTGCCTTTAACTTTTACACTTTGCGCAGGCCTTTTAGGAGAAGCAAAAGTTATAAAGGTGGAATAATTACCCTAATGGTTTTCAAAAAAATTTACCTGTAATTCCTCTGCTTTGTTGACAGTTTAAAATGTTATAAATTGTGTGGTGCTTTATTTTTCTTTCATTAAGACAAAAAAGTATTATCCTCCTTATAGTCTTTTTAAAAAATGTTTTTAAAATAATGATGAATATCCCCAAATCCCACTTCACATATTTTCCTAAGTTCCCCATAATTCAATCCATTCTGAACCTTTAAGAGTTTATTTTCTCTCCACCTCAACATCATATACAATATTTCAGAGTGTGATTTTACTCAAAGGAAGTGAAAATTAGGATAGAATATTGCATATTTAATCAATTATAGTATAATCAAGATTTATACTACTCTGATTTGGAGTTTTTGGAGCATATTTGGTTATATCTGGCGCCGATATTTAAATACATGTATAAACTTTATCCTATATTTCTTTCTTTTCTCAGGCTCGGAAAAGACAGATGAGTATCTTTTGGCCAGATTCAAAGGTGATGGTGTAAAATACAAGGCTAAACTCATCGGCATTGACGATGTGCCTGACGCCAGAGGGGATAAAATGAGCCAAGATTCTATGATGAAACTGAAGGTAAAAGTGAGAAAGCGTGTGTTGTCTCTGTCTTGAGCAAATATCCAACAGAGGGAATTAGATTGCAAGTTTGCCTTTATATACAGAGGGTGCCCAAACAATGTATACACATTTTAAGAAAGGGAAAAATCTGTATTAAAATTGTAACACTCAGTAAATTCTGATAACAAAAGATGACTACAAGTGATATGGATATATATATATTTTTGGCACCCTGGTTTATCTCAATTATTTGAAAGAAAAACTTTTCTGATCTCCTCATTGCTCCAGTAGCGCCTCATTTTGTGAGAAGCCATGAGTTTGTTTGCATATTTTGAATATTGTTCCAGAGACCTGATTTAATCAAGTATAGCAGAGCTCTAGATGTCTTTCCCTTTGGGCAGATTTTGGTATATGAACCAAAAACAACAAAAGAACAAGACAAACCACTGAGAAACAAAAACTCATGGACACAGACAATAGTTTAGTGATTACCAGAGGGTAAAGGGGGTGGGGGTGGTAGATGAGAGTAAAGGGGATCAAATATATGGTGATGGAAGGAGAACTGACTCTGGGTGGTGAACACACAGTATGATTTACAGATGATGTAATACAGAATTGTACACCTGAAATCTATGTAACTTTACTAACAATTGACACCCCAATAAACTTTAATTAAAAAAAAAGTTTAGACCCTGGAAGTATTCAGATAAAAGTCAGGACCCTACTTGGAAGAAACTAATTAAATGAATAATGTTTGTTAAATAAGATATGGCCTAGAACATCTTTGAAGATCTTCTAGTCCAGTCTTATCTTTACCCATGACTGTTATGAGGCCAAGAGAAATGAGAATGGTGTGTCCAAGTTCTCAGTGCTAATTAGTGAAGTCCTGCTTCAATTCCTTCTATCCCACCCCGCTGTCTCTTATGAAAGGTGCCTAATCTTTTCATAGATGGTAAACCAAGCTGAAAACAAAGCTGTCTTTTAAAATTTTAGTATTAGAAGCACCATAGGGTACATTTATCTAGTTTTTTTTTGTTTTCCCAACCTCACCAGGGAATGGCAGCAGCTGGTCGGTCTCAGGGACAACACAAACAAAGGATCTGGGTCAACATTTCTCTTTCTGGAATAAAAATAATTGATGAGAAAACTGGGGTAAGAATTCACTTTCACTGACACTTTTCTGACCACCTGAGTCCGACAAACAATTTGTGATTTAAATTTCAGCTCCCCGTTTTCCTTTTCAAAATTCTGTGGGGGGGAAAAAAAAAAGGTATGTATTATTTCTCCAGAAGTAATGGGAAGAAAACAGATAGAGTAGGAGGTGAGGCATCAAGACACATTATTTTGAAATGTATGTCCTCTAATAGATGTGAACCTCAAGTCTATAAACACAGGTAGGCCGTAAATATCATTTTTTTGGACCCCAGGTACACAGAACTAGATTAATCCTAACCACTAGTTTGTGATGCTATCACAGGTCTATGCATGGTCTTATTTTAATATATTGATCACATGTGAACTTACTAACCTAATGCTAGAATATTACCTTAACACATCTGCTTTTTTCTCCTCTCTTTTCTCTTCCTCCTAACCTCACAGATGTAACTTCACTCATTTTTATTTTTTTTTTTTTAGTGGTTGCTGTTGTTCTTCTGTCATATATGAATGAACAGTCTTACTTGTTTGCTTGCTTTCGAGCCTTACCAAAAAGCTATCATATTTCAAGTCTTCTGGAACTGCTTTTTCTCTGTTAGCCATAACATAAGATTCATCTATTTAAAGTGTTTGTAGCTCATTTTCATTGCTGTAAAATATTCTATTGTATCAAGGTACTGTAGGGAAATATCCAGTACTATCCATCCCTTCCTAGAGACACCCATTATCTAATATGCAAAATCCATTGGCCAAACTTAGGGCACTGAAACCCTGGTACATGCTCCCTAACCCTGCTGGTTCTCATGTACTGCTGTCTCCATTCTCCCTCATCTCTTAAGTTTTATCTTCCTAAACCCATCAAAGAATGGTGGCAGGTTTCCCTCACAAGCATTCTCTCGCTCCCCAACCCTTCTAATATACCCAGTATAAACTTTGGTGGCCTTAGGCATTTGGGAAAAAAAGCCAAGACACCTTCTGACCACATACAAATTATCCTTAAAGAGTTGAACCCTGCTGTGACTTGAAAGGACCAAGAGAAAGTGGGGCAGGGAATAGAGGGGAGGGAACTACTAATCCCCTGCCACATGTAACTCCTGGATAATGACCTGGATCTCTAAGTGAGGTTGAGAAATACTGGATGACAGCATTTGGCAACTTCCAGAATGTACTGGGGATCATTGTTCCAGTAATACTTAGGTAACTGTTCTCTCGCTACTCTGAGCCCTCGTCCAAGGATCCCTGTGAACACTCCTCCAGCTTAGTTATGCTGTTCACTTGAGTTTGTCTTCGAGTTGGGAAAGTAGGCCTACTTGGAATGGCTTCAGGTTTGTATGTCCCACCCTCACTTTAGAAATTCTTCCTCTCCTAACCCTCAGTCCTTCCTTGCTATATGACACCACGTCTTTGGGTACAGAGAATCAAGTATGAATATGTCAAGAAAGAGCATTCTTCCCACTTTTGTTTTCTACTCTTTGTTCCTTTCGGAGCCCTTCTGAGTGAGGATAAATGTAGCTCTAGCCTTCAACCAGAGGTAAAATTCTTTTTCTTCCAAATATTTTATCCTTTTCCTACGTGCCTAGGTATTTGATGCTTAGTTGTGCTAGACAACAAATAGATTCTAGTTTTCCCAGTAAATCATTTCTTATGTTCCTTTTCAGGTAATAGAGCACGAACATCCAGTAAATAAGATTTCTTTCATTGCCCGTGATGTGACAGACAACAGGGCATTCGGTTATGTGTGTGGAGCAGAAGGCCAGCATCAGTTTTTTGCCATAAAAACAGGGCAACAGGTAAGTAATAAGCCTGGAGGTATACCTGGAGGGGCACTTGTCCTCGGTGAAACATAGGCGGGTCTGTCACTCAGAGAGCTTTTGGGAAATAATTGGAGGTGGGAGGAGGACTAAACAATGATTCAAAGGAGGACTATTGATCTAAGGAATCTTTTTAAAATGTCATTGATTCTCATGGAGTGTGTGGCACAAGGATTGTTAGAATGGACTTTCTCGTAAGGTCAATGCTGATTTTAGAACAATGGTGAATCATTCCAAGAAATCCTGAAGGAACTTGAAAAATTACCATTGTGCTTCTTGCTTTCTAAGCACTTATTAACCCTGTAGTCTTTTATGTATCTGGGGGTAGGGACAGGGTGGTGGTGATTCCCCATAAACCTGGGGAGGGTAGCAAGTAGCTTTAAGAGAAAGGAAGAAAACTAATCATAACTGATGGGGGACAAAGGGAAGAAAATAGTAAGATTAAAATACTGATAAAGATGCTTTCTCTTGCTTCAGGCTGAGCCATTAGTCATTGATCTTAAAGACCTTTTTCAAGTTATCTATAACGTAAAGAAAAAGGAAGAAGAAAAGAAAAAGGCAAGTACTACCCAATATAGGTTCTATTAAACTTAAGACAGTATTCCGAACCATGTTTGAACATTACCTAAACACATGGTCTGTCTGGAGCGTTGCCTTTTATGTGGCTTTCCCAAGCATAGCAAGTGGAGAAATGTATTGTCTGTTCTTCCCAATAGGGCAATGGATGGATATTATCAGTAGGCACTTCTGATTTCCAGTCCCTGACTCCTGTCTTTTCTCCCTACAAGCTTCACATTGATTCCAAGGACTATACAGCACTACCAAGTTTAAGTCTAGTAACTATTCAAACCCAGTATTAATATGAAAAGGGGAGGGAAATGTAGGACAGAAATAATGTGCAAGAGTCTCTCTTGCTTATGTGTGTGAAGCCATAGGTTCTTTTATTTAACCCCCTTTAACTATAATTACTAAGATCACTGAATTTATGTCTTTCTTTTTAGATGGAAGAAGCCAACAATGCAGTAGAGGTAAAACTGCATCTTCTCTTCTTGTGAATTACGCATGTGATGTGCATAAGCCTTTATTTGCTACCTGCTCCCCTCCTAGCTGATTACCCTGTGTCCTTGACCCCTCTGCTCATAGAAGATGTATAGTTGAATGATCAGTGACAAAATCATAACTGCTTAGCAAGCCAAAACACTAGAAAATTAAATTCTATAGGGAAAACTCACTAACTAAACCCTTAAATATTTGCCATCTTTTCAGAATGGAAGCGAGACCCTAATGACTCTTGATGACCAAGCTAACAAATTGAAATTGGTATGTATGTGATTTTTGGATTCTTACGTACCTGAACATGGGTTTTACTTCCTATAGATGTTGCAAATACTGACTCTGTATGAAAATCCAATTGCAACAACTATTTCCCTAAACATTAGTATAACATGTATGTCAATATACAAAGTAATCTCTTTGGTAAACACATCTGAATCTAATCCAAATACTTTCTAAAGACTGTGGACCAGATGGATTTGTTTGGGTACCTGTCTACACTTCCTGACCTAAATAGCCTATTATCAAATCTGTATTGGTTAAATAAAAATCCAATTGTAACTATTTTCCTAAACTTTAGTTTAGGAAACAATTACGACAATATACAAAGTAATCTTTTTTAGTAGACACATCTGAATCTAATCCAAATACTTTTTTAAGGCTGTTGACCAGATGGATTTGTTTGGGGACATGTCTACACCTCCTGACCTAAATAGTCCAACAGTAAGTGTCTGTTTTTAAATTTGCAATGTAATGGAAATGACATCTATAACTCAAATTGGCAATTAACCAGAAATCTTGAGCATCTCATTGAAACTTGGAGGGTGACTGCTGATTTTTCTTCATAAAGTGTAAATGACTACTAAAACAAATTTACATCTTGGGAACCTATCATCTCTTATTCAGATATATTAATATTGCTTAGAGGTTAAATCTGAGCAATAGGTCAGACAATGTAGTTGTTCTTGGTATTACTTAGGATCAGAAGGACGAGCCGAATAATAATTCTTGGCATAAGCCCACTTGAAGGAAATATGTTTGTTAAGTGATTAATTGTAAACCCTCCTGTCCTCTCATTTATTTTCTGTTCTTTCTATGTGGTTTAGCAGCATAATCTTGGTGTGAAATAAGACTTAAAATAAATAAGAGGCTCAGTTATGTTTAACCAAAGACTGTTCTTGTTAAAAAAAAAAAAAGATTCTCATTTTTTATAGGATACTGTAATGTATCAAGTCCTCTTAATATTGATTAATCTGTAACAACTCTGTGAAAATAGAGCAAATATTTTCCTTTATAAACAAGAAAATGAAGATTCAGAAAAAATTCATTTACTCAAGAAAGAGGTCTAGATTCAAGGCTTAAATGCAAGTCTCAGACCTTCTAAAACAGGCCTCAAGTAAAATTTTCCATGTAATTTTGAATGGCTTCTTACAATTTCTACTATTGGTTTAATAGTTTCTTGAATACCTGCTACTTGCTGGGCACAGCACTTAGTGAGATATACAGTGGCATAGGCATCATGGAGTTTACTGTCTGGCAGAAAGACCAACATTAAAGCTAATCACAAAGCCTGTTAATGGATATTAATTATAGTATATTTATCTAGGTTAGAGGTTCAGATAATGCCTCTGAGTAAGTGAGTTTCTAGACCTCAATATAAAAGATGAGAAGGCAATAACTAGACAAAAGGGCATCAGTGTAGAATAATGGAGAGACTATCTAGGAGCCTATTATATCGGGGAATTATTGTCAAGCAAGCCTACATGACCAAGAAGGTCATGGGAACTCAAGCCTCAGAAGACAGAGGACTCGATAAATGATGCAGGCCCCAGAGTATTGCAGAGAATGCCAGGCCTATGAAATTTTACATCAAATGCCCAGGCCCATTGAGATAGAGAGGAGCGGGGGCAACACACACTCTTCTCAGCCCCAACCCTATGAGATTCCCAAGCCATAACAGCATTTTAGAGGCTCTAAAAGCCCACACTAGAGAAGCCTGTTTAATGTTCTTTTAAGCCGTGAGTCCTAATTCACTTGACTATAGATCCTTTCATTCTTCCCAACGTTTGTTACCATTCTAAGGATAAATTTTTTGAAATACTGGATTAGATAATCCTAAAAGGTCCAGGGTCCCTCCAAGGTCTGAAGTCATTTTGATTCCTAGGCAACTTTGCCCCCCGCCTCCATTAGTAGCTCCCTTCCCAAAGTAAATTGAAATCTGAATGACATACTTTCTAAATATAACACACCCAAACAAGTATATTGAAAGAGATCAAGCACTCAAACCATGAAGTAGAGTTTCCAGTGGGATAGGCAAGGAATCACTGACTGCTTAATCAGCTTCTGGAGACTTCTAGAAAGTTCTGAAAAAGGAAATGAAAAACAGCATCAGTAATCCTGAGTTTCATTGATATTAGTCTTCATGTATTCTAAGAATTTTTGGTTTATAAAAATAAAATGTTAAGTTTTAGTTAAACTAACAATAAATTAAAGGAATAAATACCATCAAAGTAGATGATGGTACCTGATAAGTAAGAGAATGCTAACAGCACTAAATATGGGCCTGTCAGACTTTGTCAACATGTTCTTACACAGTGACTCCATATACATAGGTCACAAGATAAATTTATCTCTACTTGATAAAACCAGCATATTTAAAAATATTCAAATCTTAAAATAGTTGCTCTGGAAAAGATGAAGAGAAGAAAACAATCTAAATTACCTAGACGTTATTAGTCATTCCTTTCCCTATGTGCCCCTCATGTTGCAAACTAAGTGGCATCCCTTAGAATGTAATTTTTATTGGAAAACCACTTTTGAGATCAGATCTTCCATACTGACCTCAAAAAAAAAAAAAAAAAAGGAAAGGAAAAAGGACATGCTCTAACTTTAAAAATTTGACCATTCGAAAACACAGTTATTATAAGAATATAAGGCCTGGACCCCCGTCAAGGAGGTTAAATCTGGTACGGAGAAGGGATCAGGGCACAAAACAGTGTTGTGTATACCTAAGATGCCATGGGTGGTCACAGGTGATGCTGAAATAGAAGGATAAATGGAAAAAGGCTTCGTAAAAAATCTGAACTTGACTTGGGTCTTTGAAGTGCATAGGAAAATAGAGAGTAGTTAAGCTAAAAATAAACTGGGTTCTATTGTGGATCATTTGGAAAGTCTGGCTAATCAAGCTTATTTTAATATAGGGAATAGCAAGAAGCCACAAAAAGCTTTAAGTAGGGAAGTCTGGGATTTAGCAGGCTGGAGTGGTTAAGTGAGGTCAGCTACCTGGAGAATAGCTATGCTGTGGCACTCAGTATTTAACACCTTGCCTCTGTGCAGTTACCTTCGGTTGCCTTCTTGCCCCTATTACTGGAGCCCCTTAAGAGCAGGGACTTTGTTTCACTTTTGTGTCACCAGTGCTTGCCTCTCAGGTTCTCCAATGATGGCTGATTAGATGCGGTATTGACTGTCCAACAAAGAATTAATGAACTCTGACCAAGGGGGTGGATGAGGAGTCTTGCATCTTTCAGTTGAGACTCTTAACCTTGGATTAACGACAAACCCAACCTGAGGAGAGCCGTATACATTTTACTTATAGGGTGACTATTCAGAAGTCTAACATTGTGGCTCCTGTTTGGTGTCCTAAGAACTTCCTCTGAAGTATTTGAAAAGGAGAACTCTACCAGCTGTGAATACCCAACTGTTCTCACCAGAGGTGGCTCATAATAAATGAATAAATATTGAAATCACAAGCTTTATAATACATTTTGTCCTACCTTTTGATTATTAAAGATCCTTACATGAAGAGGTCTTCCAATCCATTTCTTTGATTTATTATTATTTTTTTTTAATTACAAGTTCTTTCTTCTGACAAATTCTTCTGGTTATAAAAAGAAGAGCTGGTTTTGAAAAATTGTGTTTTTATATCTTATAGTAAAGGAAGCCAAAAGATAGAATACCAGTTAGGTCTGATTTAGGGTTTAAACTTTCTAAAAATTTGTCATTTTCTCTTAAAACAAATGAGGCCTGTTCAGGCCCCCTTTCTAATTTTGAGAATTTTATATTCCTTTATGGTTGTTTTTGTCTCAGTGATCAAAATATTTAGTAATCTGCTCAGGGTAATGCTAGAATTTCAACTTCCATTTCAGCTAGGTGTTTGTTATTGTTTATATTCTTCTAGGCTATGGCTAGCATAGTTAAGTTTTTAATGGATCAAAGTCAAGCAAGAGGAAGGTCTGCAGTGGTTAAGTGACAGCTCTATCCCAGGGTGAATCCTATTTACTTATGTCATTGGCCTGAATAAAGACATGTCAGATTGATGAAATTTGCTGCTTTTATCCTGAGAAGGGTGTCTTATTTAACAATTGAAAACCCAAATAATTAACATACCAGAAAATGATAGAGAACAGAATTCGTAGAGTTATGCAGGCATTTGGTATGTCTTTCAAATCGACTCTTAAACCCACATCTCCACTTTACACATCAAGATTAGATTATACATAAATTAAAGATAAATTAAAGGTTAGTTTAATTTATCTACTGAGTAGATGACATTACTGTCACAACACAAGCAACTCTAAGCCATATTATTAAAAACGCACACAGAAGAGAGGATAATGTAATGTGTTATGTTAGATTATATCACTATTTTAGAAAGACATAGACAGAAGGTGGAGGGACTAAGATGATGAAGATAAGAGATCCAGCTTGGCTACCACCTTCAAAAAGATCTTTAAATATTTAAAAAGTCATACCTGACAGGTTGTGATGTACAAGGAAAATCTTTTTGCCCCTCTAGAGGAAAGTCCAATTATAGGGAAATGTAGGTATTTAACCTTAAACTTCATTACAGCCAGAATTATATAATATGAATGTATTAGCCAATCAAGTTTCTCATTTAGAGAGGGAATGTTACATGACTTTGGGGGTATAATAGAAGGGACTGCGCATCAGGTAAGAAGCGGGGGTAGGCTTTTGAGCTCAGTATACTTAGATAATTACTTGAAGTGACTCACAGCCAATTAATTCCCTTTAAGACTTTCAAGGGCATGAATTGTTACAACGATGATCATGAACTCAACCAGTCTGTAAGGGTGAGCAGAGACATGAATAAAGTAAACAACAGTAAGAGTTCACTTAATGAGGGGCCGATGAAGTTGAGACTTAAATAAAAGGTCATGGGGTGGGGGTCAGGCAGGGAGGACCTGCAACCAGTAAGTGCATTCATGGAGGTGATGGGAGGAGGTAAAGGTCAACCAGTTTGTCAAGACCAAAATCTAATGGGAATTTTGATAATCCTGGTCATTTTATATAGCTTTCTCGTTTGAAGGCACAACATGGACTAACACTTTCTTTCTTTCTTTTTTTTCTTTCCAAATGTGATAGGAAAGCAAAGATATCCTGTTAGTGGATCTAAACTCTGAAATCAACACCAATCAGACTTCTTTAAGAGAAAATTCATTCTTAGCAAATGGCATCACCTCCTCTTCTCTTCCTCGACCAAAGCCTCAGGCATCTTTCTTGCCGGAAAATGCCTTTTCTGCCAATCTCAATTTCTTTCCCACCCCTAATCCTGATCCTTTCCGTGATGATCCTTTTGCACAGCAAGACCAATCGACACCTTCTTCATTTGATTCTCTCAAATCTCCAGATCAGAAGAAAGAGAATTTGAGTGGCTTGTCTACTCCACTAAGTAATGGGCCCCTGAATGGGGATGTTGATTATTTTGGTCAGCAATTTGACCAAATCTCTAACCGGACTGGCAAACAGGAAACTCAGGCAGACCCGTGGCCCCTTTCAAGTCCGCAAACACAGCCAACAGTGAGAACTCAGAATGGGGTATCTGAAAGAGAACAGAACGGCTTCCATGTCAAATCCTCCCCGAACCCTTTTGTGGGAAGCCCTCCCAAAGGACTGTCCGTACCGAATGGCATAAAGCAGGACTTGGAAAGCTCTGTCCAGTCCTCACCACATGACTCCATAGCCATTATCCCACCTCCACAAAGTACCAAACCAGGAAGAGGCAGAAGGACTGCTAAGGTGAATTATCTTCTCCACATATCCATTGGCAGAATGCATGTTCGGTATCAAAGGGTGGTATGATGCAAGCTCTCTTTCCTGCTGCTATTGTAGTTTCCTGTGTGGCTGTAAAATAGAAGGTGGGCTAAGGCACATTGTTCTCCAGGAATACCTTCCTCTAATTGCCACCCTTGTAAAGTTTCTCTCTCAGCAGTGTTTGTCACACCCTTCTTTCCATTTGCATGTCTTGTCACTTGTTAACTAAACACGTTTTGTTTTTGTTTTTTTCATTTTTAATGCTGCTATGCTTCTGTACCTCTGGTAAGTTTGATGGTCACTTTCTGGGAGGGGAGGGAAAGGGTTCTTGTGATCCCTTTTGTACCTTCCCACACTAACACGTGCCCCTCACACATTTCTCATATTGCATTGTCCAAGGTGGTAGGAGAAAATGCTTGAGTTTGTCTTCTCCATTAAAAGCTGACTGAATAATCTGTTGTCTTAAAAAATATATATTTACTATTACCACTTAATTCAAAAGCAGTTTAAAATGTGATTTCTGCAAGTATTTATTTTTTTTAAATCTCATTGGAATACGTAGGCTCACCTAATAAATATGCTACTGTAGCATCTTTATGCAGACTGATTCACATCCACTAAAATGATGAAAACTATTTAAGCTACTTATTTATAGTTGTCCTTTCTTTACCAGCTTCAAGCTTTTAGCTGAAAAGGAGACCAGACAGATACAAATGTGTAAATAAGTAAATTAGATTTCACTTTGAGAGTCATCCATTGTATCAGTCACCAAAGACCCAATATTCTGTCCATTGCAGGGATCCTTGTCTTTTTGGTTTGGTTGGTTGTTTGGTTGGTTGGTTGTGTTTTTGTTGCAGTTTGTCACTAACAGGAAACAGGTATTTTTTGTGGTTCCCAAATTTGGGGTACAGAGTAGGAGACAGAATAAAGCGGTATTTCTCTGTTACGGAGTAACTCTTTTATCTCCCTCTCTGCCCTGTCAGTCTCCAGCCAATGACTTGCTTACGTCAGACATCTTTGCTCCTCCCGACTCAGAACCTCCAGGCCAGACGTCACCTACAGGACAATCTACAACCCCACAGAGCAACCCTCTGGACCTCTTCAAAACAAGTGCTTCTGCCCCTGTGGGACCCCTTGCAGGTCTAGGTAAGTGCCTAGAGATTGAGTTAGGTTTGGCTTTGTTACTTTAACTTATTAGATGATAGTGCATAGGAGGAAGGCACTTCATATCATAAGATTTGAGCAACATAGGGAACTTTTCTCCTACTTTGGCTTCTGGACAACCCCACCCCCATTTGAAACTCTTGACTTGTAATCGAAATTTGGCTTCTTGAGGTGGCATGTGAGAAGAAACCCATTTTCAGTATTGCACTTACCTGAACCAATTGATAATGGCTCACTGAAGACAATTATAAGCAGACCAGCTTCACTGGAGAAACAGGGTTGAGATGAGAGAGACTTATCTATCGTCTCTATTGGAAACGTAGCAACATGCATGTCTTCCATGTGATTTGCCATTACTAGATCGAAGTCCTATCCCCTACTAAACAGATATCCCTCTTGGAAGGGGTATACACCCCAAGAGGAATATAAGTTAAGTCTAAAGAAAGTGTAAGTCATGGGATAAAAGTTCTAGGTTCTGAGCCCAGCTCTGGTCCTATGCATATGGTGGGTATGAGACAGATCAGTCTCCGCATACTTAAGTCTTAGTAGCTCCTTGCCAATATTTTGGCTAGCCAAGTGTCTTAATAGAGTTAGAAGATAAGTACTAGTAACCTGAAGTTGAAAAGAGCACGGAGACAAGGGAAGAGAGGGGATTTTATCAGATACCTGGGATGTGCTGGTGCTGCCGTTCATAACTGTGTCATCAGCTCATTGTGAGCCTCTGCGTAACTCTGGAGCAAGACACAGGGGAAGGCCACTTTGCTGAGGGGCGACCCTGCTACTCTTCACCCACAGCCTCCAGTTCTTTTCTGTCTCCATGGTACAGTCTTCAGAAACCCCAGCAATAGTCTTTGCTGTCCTGCTGGGGATTCTCTTTGTGTTTCTGCTTCTTGGCACTGTTATAAGCTCCAAACGGACTATCTTGGGAGGGAGCTGAGCGGGGGCAGGGGGAGCTCTTCCTCATTTTGTAAAATTTGATCAGGGATCTTGGCTTTCTCTGCCTCCTGCCAAGTCAGTCATCAGGACCCTTGGGTTTTTTTGTTTATTTGTTTGTTTTGTTTTTTCATCTCTGCTGTTTCCTTTCAAAGGAACATATTTTGGTTCCGTCATATTACATCTGTTTGATCATATCTGGAGTATGGTGGCAAAAGGGGAGTTGTTACCCAATTGCTGAATGGCTGAAATCCATGCGGTGTTGAGAAGCCAACTTGTTCCTGGTCTGCTTGCATTTATACCATCAAGAGACTCTCCCTGAGCACTTCATGTCTCTTGGGAGCCTCTTCCTTTCTGCATGGCTCCTTTCCTGCACCCCCAAGTGGAGCTGGTTGGTGCTTTTCCTTACAGAAGGGTACAGAGCTTGCAGGCAGTGCCTGCAACTAGATCACATCACAGAGCTTGCAGTCTAATATCACGCCCTGAAGAATTTTTACAGCCAATATTTAACAAGTCAGCCTGAAAATACAGCTGGACCCTATAATTGTTAATTTATTCAGACGAAGTGAAGCTTTTGGCTAGGTGCCCCTGTTGAGGCCTTGGGGTATACAACTGCAGAATACTGATGATTCTTCCAAGTTTGGACATGGGACTCAAACTGAGCTCTACAGTATAGCCCCTGTCTATACTAGCAAGGATCCTCAGCCAAACCCTGGAAGGTTGTAGGTCTGGCTTCCGCTGGACCCAGCTGGGGAACTGTCTCCTCTGGAGAACTGGGGGTGGGGAGAGGGTATTGTAGGAAGCTGAGCCTTCGGCTTTGACTAGCTACCCTGTGTTTTAATCTAGCATCAGAAGGTAATGAAATTAACTTTTTTACCCACACACTTTTTCCTTACCTCATGCCTCTACTCTCTCCATCGGGGCCTTAACTATCTTGGAAACACAATGCATGGAACCTGGTAGATGGGAATGAAGGCTGCCATAAGTTTGTACTAGCGAAGCCTTTAATTCCTGGCAAATATGTTTTTCTTGTACTACCCCTCCCACTAACACCATCTCTGACTAAAGCCACACATTTTCCTGAGGGAAGGCAAGTCGTTGAATGTGAAAGATGATAAAATTATACTCAATTGGCACATCCAATTTGGTGTCAATTATGAGTGAGTTACTCTGGATTCGGATAATAAAATTTAAATAAATTTGTGTTAAAATGCTAGAAATTACTTCATTCAAACTCAACTCCCTTTTAGAAGCCTATGTTGTGGAACCTAAGAGAACTTCCCTTCGATTCATTGTGAAAGGAATATGTATATGCTTTAGTGTAAATGAAGTCTAATCTCTGAATCTGTAAAATAAACATTTGAATTAATATTCCATTTTAAAAAAATAGTCCTGCCCCTTGATACCAAGGAGGCAGAACGGAAGGAGAAGTTGCAGGGTTCAGAGCCCGGACGTCTGTGTTTTACTGTCTACTGTCACACTGACTTCCCCAATTTCAGTAATTCATATTCTTGTACCCAGTTCCCTCAACTCAAAATTAAGCATGCTAATTTAGTAAGGTGACCTTTTCTGGAACCTACTGCTCTTCGTGAACACACCATATGCGTCCACGGCCAAATGGGCAGCATTCATAATGATAGAGTTGAATCAGGAAATACCCATCTTCAATATTAAGAAAATTCAAGATAGAGTATCTTGCTACACCAGCCCCTGAATACCATTTTCAAAATATTTCTCACTGTAGAAACAAAAACATCCCAAGTTTGAAGGCCTTAGTTGGGTAAAAAAATGTTCATAATGAAAGACTGCTCTGCTTCAAAGCTCAAAGCAGGTAGGTTTTGAGAGCAGAAATCATTCCTGAATAGGTATGAGGTTGAATTTTGGTTTTTTGTTAGTGATGACAGTTTAACTGGGCCATTAATACACTTGGGAAGAGGCAGGAGAGAAAGTGCCCCACGTATTAGAACAAGATGTAGAGAATAAGCGTCTCAAGAAGAGGGGCGCAAACATTGGAGAAACCTGGATTTTAGTGGTCTCACTAATTCCTAATCAACTATGAAAGGAAGCAGGAGACGAGCCATTCCCCCGCAGAGATCAGATACCCAGACACAAGCCGTTAGTTACCTGGGAAGGTTTTTTGTTTTGTTGTTTTGTTTTGTTTGCCTCACGGTGTCTTCTTTCTCTCCCTTCCTCTTTTGAAGACTCTGTTCTAACTTCTGGCAAAGTTTAGTGAGTGACACATGGCAGGAAGCACTTTTATTTGAAACAGCTCTTCCAGGAGAACCAATCTTTCCTCCATTTTTACATATAAAATTCTAAAACTATCTTGGCATCCACCAAATTTTTTCGTCCTTTTATATCGCTGTGACAGCCTTGGCAGCATTTGAAAGGAAGGGAACTTTGAAATGGTTTCTTCAGGATACAAGCATGTTGAGGCCTAAGGCACATGCGTGATAGCTGGTTTCCATAAGATCCAGACAGGAGCCAGCTGCCAAATGAAAAGCTTGAATCAATGAAGCAGGGGACCCCATGGATTATCTTAATTAACGACTTAATAATCAGCGTGGTTTGTATATATGAATGTATTCACTCAACAAATAAGTCGTGGTCGTGAAGGCTCTGTTCTAGCTATCTGAAATACGTCAGTGTATGTAGGATAATGGCGCATTTTTTCATGAGTAGGTACTTATGGACTGTATTACCTTTCTAATGAGGAAAAGCTGGGAGAGAAAGGGCTTCAAAACGTAATCTGCATTTGAAATCAAGCATCCTCTTCAAGCTTGTCTCCTGACAGTCCTTTCTCCCGCTTCCTTCAGGTGGTGTACCAATTACACCCCCTCAGGCAGGACCATGGAACCCAACATCTTTAGTGTTCAATCAGTCCACTTCAATGGTCCCAGGAGCCATGCTGGGTGGCCAGCCTTCAGCATTCAGTCAACCAATCGTTTTCACCACAAGCCCAGCTGTTCCAGGTTGGAACCAGCCTTCATCCTTTGCAGCCTCAACTTCCCCTCCAGCCCCTGTTGTTTGGGGCCCCTCAGCCTCTGTGTCACCCAATTCTTGGTCATCAACAAGCCCTTTAGGGAATCCTTTTCAGAGCAATATTTTTCCAGCTCCTGCTGTGTCTGCCCAGCCCCCTTCTATGCTCTCCTCTCTCCTGGTCACTCCTCCTCAACCACCTCCCAGAACTGGCCCTCCAAAGGACATCTCCACCGATGCCTTCGTTGCCTTGGACCCACTTGGGGATAAAGAAGTCAAGGAAGTGAAAGAAATGTTTAAGGACTTACAACTGCGGCAGCCACCTGTTGTGCCCGCAAGGAAAGGAGACCAGACTTCCTCTGGGACTTCAAGTGCCTTCTCCAGTTATTTCAACAACAAAGTTGGTATTCCTCAAGAGAATGCAGACCATGATGACTTTGATGCTAATCAGCTATTGAAAAAGATCAATGGTAAGCTACCCCCTTCTCTGTCTACTACACCAACAAGTATTTCCACTACAGAGTCCCTCAGAAGAACCCTGTCCCACCCACCAATAGCCTTACTCTTGCTTTCTTTTTTTTTTTTTTGGTAATCAGTGGTTATGGAAACAAACCATACAAACCATTTACCTTTAGGAGCTATTTCTTAGCTGTTTCTACGGGCTGGCCAATGCTGCCCTCTTGTGACAGTTCTTAAAAGGGCTGCCAAGAGCTGTTGAAATTTAATGGGTCATGGCCCCTGGAGGGCCATGTAGTCAAGGCTCAACCACACTCCATGGCCTGGAGTAAGGGAATTCTGAATCTCTTCCACTTTAGGTAAATATACATGGCTTCTTCTTCTGAGAAGGGATGAATTTGCCTGTAATAATTGGGAATCCTAGTATTCAGTGGTGACTTTTATTCCACTGATATAAATTTCAAAAGTATGGAACTTATAGTCTAAGATAAGCCTGACTGGGGACTTCTGCCTATATTTGGGGAAAGCTTGTCTACTGATTACTCGGGTTTTTCACCTTCTAGAACCACCAAAGCCAGCTCCCAGACAAGGTGCCCTACCAGTTACCAAATCTTCTGACAATGCATTTGAGAATCCTTTCTCTAAAAATTCTTTCAGCTCATCACAAGCCTCTGTAAGTATCAACTGCTGAAAGCTGTTGCTCCAAAGTATATGCCACATAGAGATACCACCTCCTGAATTACCCTTGCTTGTATGTATGAAAATTCTTTGACACTAAAGGACGCCTGAATGAGATTTATTACTGAGAACCATCACAGCGAGAACATTAACTCAAACTGAGGAAAGATTATTTTTGCAGAGATTACTACCCTGAACTTGAGAAATGAATATCATATAGAATAAGTCCTTTGTATCTCATTTAACCTGGCTCATGATAGCATTTGGAGAGAAAATTAAGCTGAAATACCATCTTAAAAAAACGTTCAAAGATTTAAGTTCCTGATTTCCCACCCGTACTTCTTTAGCAGCTCATATGAATAATACTTCCTATTTTGGGGAGGCAAACGTAATTTACCTGGACTTTGGTTTTGATGTAAATAATAAGTATACATCAATAGTTGCAAGCAGGCGAACACAAATCATTGTAGACCTGTCTATGACGTAAGTGATTTTTAAAGGAATCTGAGAAGTCTTAATTAGAGGTTTTTTCCTATAACTGTAATTATACTTATGGACTGGTTGGTTTTATCTCCATAGATGGCTTCTCCTCAACCTGCACCCCCCGATGTATATAGAGATCCTTTTGGAAGTCCTTTTGCCTAACTTCTGTAAGTAGCAGATCCTATTAAGCTTAGGTTTGACGAGAAAGGGTGGCACAGGGGGTGAGGGTAAAATTTTAATTTTAGAATTGGGAAGAGGTTAAACTTTGTAATTTAGAAGTAGTAGACATGAAAATCTATACTTAGCAATTTGATGACTAGGCTGAGCATTTAAGAATAGAATTCTTATACATATCAAAAACAGAAATTATGCATAGATATATGGATTTATATCATATCCCATGTTTTTAATATTTCAGTTCTGTATGGAAAACACAATATAGCACATAACAGCTTTCTACTTTTTTTCACCTTCATATTTAAGTGAGTGCAAAGCATCCTAGCAATTATTTGTTTTCCTATCGGAAAACCTGAAGCCACCAAACAGTTTAGCTAAACACATGATGATCGCAATGCTCCTGCCTCCCAAATCAGTGTTTATTTCTTTGGGAGGGCCTTCAAAGTTAGTGTGAAATAGTCTGATGGTATTAAATCAAAAGTGATGACAGCTGCCAATATCTCTGTCAAAGGCAGTGTAAGTGCAGATGGGTCCACAGGTTGATTCTTCTCACAAGGGGATTTTGTCCTAGGTAAGTTACTAGCTGTAACCCCTTGAGATTGAGACCGGGCAGGCTCAGAGTGACCCTTTCTTTCTCAACAGTGAATGCAGGCAACTTTGTGTGATCTTAAAAGATTGAGGTTAGTCTGCATTTTAGAAGAGGTAGGGCATAGCTGGTAGGGGAGAACAAGAGAAAGAGTGAAAAGAACCCAAATCCATTATTTCAGTCTTGCCCCATTCAAGTGGACTACTAGCCTATGCCTTCATCCATCCAGTATTTAATTGTTTTAAGTAGATACATATCTTCAATCTGACATCAGCGATAACATTGAGTTTATTTTTAATTTGGACCCTTCCTTCTCAGTCCATTTCTACAGTTACAGTGTTTCTTAAAGTGCTTTTCCATAAAATCTGCTTCAGAGAACTGAACCCTAGCCCTGAAATACCCCTTCCAGTACTGAGGAAAAAAGCTTGATTTTTAACAAGCATCCAGGTGATTTCTAATGCTAATAAAGCAGTGTAATATATTGAAGGGCTAGACGTCTTAGCAGAGACTCATTCTCACCCTCCTCTCCAGGGGAAGCATTGAACAAATAGAAAGCAATAAACTACACTAGGAGCCTGGGAGGATTGTTTGCACTAAATTGAACTGACCAGAGCTCTCTTTAGAGGCCTTTTCTTCTCTAGGTCATGAAGGAAGTATAACTTTGATCAACCTGCTAAACTTACAGACTGTGAAGAGAACTATTGTGATAGAAAATAGCCTAAATTATTGATCACTTGTGTTAATCACTTTATCACAGGTTCTACACTTATTCTCTTATTTAATGCTCTTGCATCAGCCTAAGGAGATACTATTACTGACATTTCAATGATGACTTGATATTTAATACATTGATATTCAACTGAAAATTTCTAACCACGGATTTTTTTCTTCTCCGTGCTTATCTAGGTACTTGGCATACGGACTATCCAGAGGAACAAAAAAGGTTGGCCCTTAGTAGTCAAGGACAAAGCTAATAGCCAGACAAGTCCTGATCTCTGCCCTTGTTCCAGCTTTGACATATTATCTGTTGCCTTATCTCTTGTTGCCTTTCCCACCTGTAAAATGCCTTTCAATTTATGTTTAGGTTAAAGCTAAACTGAATCTACGGCTTTAAATAAATTAAGAACCTAAACTCTCTAGCTTAAATGTAAATGAAGTAGTTTCCCTACTTGAACCCTTGCCTGTTGTGTTCCTAGAACCTTCTAGAACATTCTACCATATACCGTCTGTTTGGAAGACACAGCCACCACAACCCCTTAGATCATACTGTTTTGAATAAATTTCAAAGTCCTTACTGTTCAAAGTTGTTTGGGGGTTCTATTTTAGAGCAGAAAATCCAAAAATTGTAGTAGAACAAGGCACCTTCTTAAATCTTGCTTTAGACCATCACTTACAGAGAATTTTTAAAGTAAAATTGAAGTGAGTCCAACTTCTCCTTAGGCATTTTGGAATCTGACACTCCTAAGAACCTTTTTAAAGATATAACTTCTCTTCTTTCTGAAGATCGTATTTCTCTCAAGAGTGAGATTGTCCTTTTTCCAATCTCCTGCTAGTCAGTGCAAATGAGGGAAAAGCATTATTTGTCTTTCCTCTCCTTTTCCCTCTGATTGTCTTTTCAGTCAGTTTTACTCCCAGGTTCATATATCACCTCCCTTTTACAAGGAACAAAGTTTTATGGGGCAAAATATCTAATGATTCACAGATCTGAACCCTGTCATCTTTTCAGTAATCATTAATCCCAGTAACCAGAATTGTAAATGGGCACAACCTTTATCCTTTCTGTGGAATAGGGGGCCATCCTCCCGAAGTTCCAGAAGAGCAGTTAATGTTGAAGAAAAACTGAATTCAACTCAGCAGTGAACTCAACTCAGACTGTATTCTGAAGAGCAACACATTACAAAGTTAAATGTGATTGTGCCAAACACATTAGGTGCTTATTTGGGGTCATGCTAGACCTTTATCAAGTAACTGGAAAACTTTCTTGAAGCCACAATCTCATAGTTAGTAGGAAGATAAATAAGAAAGAAAAACGGAAAAAAAAAAAACTGTAGAACAATTATTTGCTCTTACCATTGAAAATCTAATGTCTGCAATGACTTTTTTCCTCATAACCTTGGAAACTTTCCCAGTTTATTTTTAGTCCTATTGTTAGCACAGTTCTGAAGGATTTGTTCTTGCCAAAATGAGTTTTGTTTGTTTATGTTGGGTTTTCAATGTTGTCTCTTGACCCCCCTAATGCTCAGGTTCTTGTGGGTGTTAATCAACCACATATAATGTAACCTTTAGGTAGAGGATGAAGATGACTGCTCAGGATCTAAATAAGATGGTGGCCTCATGAACCTCTATTGATTAGCCCCAAGTAGTCCAAGCTAAAGTCCTGTGGTTTTATATTTAATGGTAATAGCTGATCATGTTTGGCATAATTTTCCATCTGGCTTCCTACTCAGTCATTATAAGCACAGACTTGAATTTCTATTTTATATGTCCAAATACCTAAATGTGCTAAACTGGAGGCAATTATTTCTAGGTAGTTGAACTTTTGAAACTAGAAACATTTTTGAAAGTGATGATCAACCACACAATTGTTTTATACATACTTGTTTTCTTGTGCACTTTTCTGTATGCAAATAAAGCTATAAATTTACTCATTTCAATAAACTGGAATGGCAGAATCTCATGTGTAACCATCAGTTTATTCTAATATTGGACCCCTGCTTTTTGTGGATGTATTAGGGTCAAAGTATAAAATATACCTGTCTAAGGGGAGTAAATGTTAGTTATCATACGCTCTGGATAGTCACAAAGATGAAATAGTAGCACGAGTAAATTATTGTCTGACATCTTTCAATGCCTTACTCTCTTCTCTCAGACCTACGTGTCCTCCCTTCCTGGGAGTCTAATGGGAGTCCAGTGGATAAGACCTGTACCAGAATAACCTCCACTGACGTCAAGTACAAAAAACACTCAATAGTGAACTCTTGACTCACACCTTTTACCCTTTGCCTCCTCTTGTTCTTGTTTGACCTCACTAAGACACAACTGTGGACTGGTACAGGCTGGTGCAAGACATTCAGGAAAGCTTCTGTATGAGGTTGGCAGGCCGGTGATCGGACATCTTTAGCACTATGCTATCCTTAAACACTCTTCCCTCGTATAAAAGGCTCTCATTCTTTTCAAGAAGACCAAGATCTGTAAAGAAGATGACCCCAAGGTCGGCCTTGTTTGGGTATGGAAGTCTTGGTGTTAAACTTGACTTCTCTAGGAATAACACAAACTTGAGGTGTGGGGAATGTCATTTACTATTATGGGATGTTCAGTATCACTGCCTTACTTTTCCCTTTAACTGAAACATTTAGTTTCTTTCTGACAACAATGAGTAGAATATAGCGAAACAGACTCCACGCAAAAGCAGCTTCCAGAAAGCCACAGATGGAGAAGGCTGCTGCTAAGAACATGTTGCACAAATTATCTAGCTTATCCAGAAGCTCTGCATTGTGTCTAACCCACTGAGTCTATGTGCTGTTTCCATGTGGCTAATCTGTAAGATCTTGCCAGAGGTTAACCCTTGCCCATGTGTACCAGGGGAGGACATCACTTCAGCGCAGTAGGAACTACTGTTGACCAAGCAGAGGAAAATGCTTCCTGAAGAGTCCCAGCAAAGTGGAAACAGACCTCTTGTTCATCGTCTCTTGACTAACAGGTGCTACACACACCTGTATGCCAGAAGTTCAGCTTTTATGATAACCCTACTCTACATGGAAGAGGGTTTCATTTAGGTATCAGATCTAAACTAAAAGCTGAACCTTAACAGCCAGCATGCCCCCCAAATTTCTCATATAAAGGCAATTACAAAGAGAGAAAGTATTGATTTTCTCAAGATAATTTTGCATTTGGAAAGTGCTTTACCATTTACACAACGTAACTTCATTCTATTGATACTGTAACCCTGTGAGGTGAGAACGTTTTCTGTTCCATCTTCTCCGAGAATGGCAGTCGTGCTTTAAAATGGCTGCAATCTGCTCCAATTCTTGAGTGAATGGTTTCCATGGTATTTCATTGTAAAACTGTCCATTGTACTAGGGAGATCTTTTCAGTCAGTGATTTCAAACTCCTTCATCAAAGTGTTATCTGTGGTGTCTAGGGAGAGCCAAACACAGCACAATTCGGCGTCTTTCCTGTGCTGAAAGCAGGGAGGGAAAAGCACGGAGGACATAGCTAACTCAGGAGTTTGACCCTGCAATGAGCTGATGTGAGGACGCTGACCCATATTCCCGGAACAGGTTCTCAATACTGAAAGATAGCAGCTCCCCAAAAGTCCCTGGCAAATATTTAAGCTATCATTGAAGAGGATTGCTAAATAATAAAATGCCTAATTCCTGCTGGGAAATGTTTTAACTAACTCCTTTCTAGTAAAAATAGCTAAGACTCATGTCCTAAGTTGGTATGCCAAACATGGACACACACAAGTCTGTGTACCAGAAGCAGCCCTGTTAACATGTCCTAATTACAGCAATGCTGATAGACAAGGGCCAGCCGTGTGTCATCTCACCCAGTGAGGCACTGAGCTGCTCATTTGCCCTTGCCTCTAAGGAATCGTATGCTTAATTACTAAACCTCTACAGTGTGCCGAAATCACATGAGTGCCTGTCTCCAGGGAGAGGACATTATAGGACAAACCTGGCAAAGAAACCAGGTTTCTGTGGAGCTGAAAGATGAAGCGGTTGTTGAGGAGGAGAAAAAAAAAACACACCCTGACTGAAAGTTTTCATGACATGTTTTTATCATGATGTTAGTCATGAAGTTTTCTGTCAATCTTCTTTTCATTTCATCTATCATTTCAGTCACTATGACCTTACCTTAATTGTCAGAAAGGGGAAGTATTGCCATTCTCTAAGTTACATGGTGACCTGGCAGGGCTGAGGCTGAGTTGCGGATGTTTCTGGGCTGTGTCTGAAGCTGCCTCCACCCAGTTCCTACTTATACCGATTGATCTTCACAGAACCTTCTGTTTGGGGACACTGAGAAGAGTGTTGGAATATAGGAGCTAACGAAGAGGGAGGAGGAGGAGAATGGAAGGGTTGGTATGCCATTTGCCTCCCTGCCTCCCTCACTGAGAGCCTGGTTTAGAGCCTTGATGGTGGAAATGATGGGACTAGAGGCAGGAGGAGTTGTTTTCTTTGGATGAAGGACCCTGGGCACAGGCTGGCGATTCATAGCCCACACGTCCATTAGTAACATGTGAACTATCATAATGGAAAGGCTCATGGTGACTAAAATCAGTAGGAGGGTATTTTTCTCACATAAAATAAACCTAGATTCATGGCTGTTGGTGTTGGCTCACCAGCCCAACAAGGCCCTCAAGGACACACTCTTTCTTAGCTTTTCACTCCACCTTTTGTAACTTCTTGGGTATAATCAATAGGTGGTAATAACTCTGTATAATGCTAGGTGGGTACTGTTGAATAACTATGATGTACACCTGAAACGTATGTAATATTGAACGTTAGCTATATTTTAATAAAAACTATTAAAAAAACAAAAGATGAAGAAAGCCACCACCACTGATCAGTTTTTTAAACCCTGAAGAACTGAGGAGGAGAAAAGTTAAAAACCCTGGGTAAAATAAACTGTGCATCATCAATACATAGTTTTGATCAAGTTCATTAAGAGCATCATACCATTGGATGTCAGATTTTGATGAAACTATAGAACAATATTCCTGTTACAAAATGGAGTTGTATGGACAGCCTTTCTTATTGACTGTAGAACATACATCTAACCTGACTATAAGCAAATGTCGGATGGTTTGCTGTTTATAATGTGGAAGAAACTGGGAGAATATTACTCACAACCGATCTTTCATTGTGAGCATTCTGAGGCTTGATTAAAAACACTAAAACATACTAACGGGCAAAACCTGAATTAGGGTGGACTAACTGTGAGGTTACATTGGTGTATCGCATTTATAACAACTAGGAAAATTCAGACTTCAAAGGGATACTTAATCCATCCTGAAAATGAGATCTGGAAAGGTTAAAGGGGAGTTAACTTGCCTAATTAAAAATGAATGAAAACATGTTTTTCATTCATTTTTGTGACAAGCATATTGATTACAGAAAATGTAAGAAAAGTGCTTGAAGAGAGTAAAAACTTGATGAATGGAGGATATATCACCATAATGGACATGGTGCCAGTTTTTGGAGGCAATGGAGTGGATAAGTGGTTAATTTGAGGTTAAGTGCAAGGACACTAGAGCCTGGGTTGGGATTTTGCTTTAGCCACTTAGTAGCTATGTGACTTTGGGTGATTCTTACGTTTTTTGTGCCTCAGTGTGCTCTTCTATAAAATGGTGGTGGTAGTCACAGCCCACCTCATAGAGTTGATATGAAAATTAAATTGTTTATTGTAACATACTCAGGATAATATTTGTAGGTGGTAAATGCTGGGTAGGTGTTTGTTGTTATTATTCAATGACTTCTGTGAACCATCCCTGAATCCACTATTGTTTTTCAACTCTGGCAGTGTTGTGCTTGCCATGAAGTAGAGTGGAGAATTACAAAGCACCTTAGGGAACAAGATCTCAAGCTTTTACAGTCCTCCTTTCAATATCCTTCCTGAAATGGCACATCCCTTTGAGTTCAAATGAGGTTTTGTCAACATTAAAGCCTACTATTCAGTGGCTTTTAGTTCCCTGCCTCCATCTGATTTATGTTGTCTCCAGTAATCCTCATGATACAACCACCCAGCAACCAGTCCTCTGTGCTCTTTAGTTTCCACTTTCTAGTCACGGTACCTCACCATGGGCTTTGCTGTCTGTGCTCTCCATATCTGGGCTTCTCTTCTGCCCTGAGAGTGCTATGGAGTCAAAGACTGCTGTGATCTGCATTTGATAGCTGACCAACTTTGGGTGAAACTAGCACCTGGGCATGTGGGAGTCACACTGACTAACCCCTCACCCATTTCCAAGGCCCTCTGGCCAGGGCTGTCTTCACGGGTGTGAAAGCTGCACAATGCACAGGGCTCAGCACTCAGACAGACCCCCATTCTTGGTTTAATGCTCTATTGTTGCCATCTCGAAATTCTTAATTTTATGTGTTGAACTTCTGTTTTGAAAGCAAAGTCTGATGGGAAAATGAGGCATACACACCAGCAGAGGAAACATGCATGGTGTCCCTCTTTCCATGCCACCCCATTTGCACATAGTGTTTATGTTGCCCCATGATCAGGGAATTCAGGTGGACCCATGATATGTGGGACTTCAGTAAGTCAAAGAAAAAGGTAAGTATATTATGTCTATGACTAAGTGACAGCCCAGAGAAGTCACCCGTGCTGAGCTTGGAAGTCCCTCAAGAGGCCAAGTTGTGAACCAAGGCCAGCTGCCACTAGTGCCAGGCTTAGGGCTGCTCAGCTGGAGGTACAGGACATGCTCAAGCCACATGCTGCTTGTCTGGGTTCTGCAAACCTTTGAGAGAACCTAGGAAAGTCTGCAGCATGAGCCAAGGCAGGCAGCTTGTACAAAAAAGCCACTGGAAGTGGCTTAGGTGTGCCTGAAAGTTGGGGAGGGCGGGGTCTCGAATCACCCGGGTGTGGCAAATGAATGTCGTTAGCCAGCTTAATGGAGACTCAGATGTTGCGACCACCTGTGTCTGCACACAGGGAAGGGGGAGGGCTCAACAAAGAAACAATGGCTTCCACCAGCTCCTCTGTCCAGGAGAAAGCTGCCCCTCCAGCTCCCATCCTAAAGCCGACAACTCAGTTCCCCACCGTATGTTCCTGCCCCCTCTCCAGCTGCTGCCCCACTGCTGGAGCTCAGAGCCAGTGATCCTAATGGTGAGTACGTCTGTATGTGGGCCCTTAAAGAGAGCAACTGGGAGAGCAGCCACCTTCCATCTCACTCAGTCACAATCTCCGCTGGTTTTCACAACCAGAAACTGTTATAGAAGTATCGGTTCTTCTTGCCGACGCAGTGAAGAATCAAAAGTCAGCAAGCTAATTAGTATGCATGCAGGGTTTATTAGTAATACTTTCTCAGGGAAGGTAAGGGCCCTAGCCGAGGTGGGAGGCGGCAAGAGAGAGGGCTCTAGAATCCTTGTCCCAAGGACTTATATAATAGTTTGCTGGGTAGGGTGAGGGAGTTACATATTGATTTGGCAGGGGAAAAGTGGTACATGCTCTTCCATAGGAGGGTGTGACCTCCTAAACTGGGTGGAGGTCTGGTGACTTAGATGCTTATCTTGCTCCAGACTACCTCTTGTCATCTGGTGTAAAAACAGATACGTGGCTGGAGACAGTTAATCAAAGTTATTTATGAGCTTTTTCTGTAGGCACCATGGACCCCCTCCCACCTCTCCTTCTCCTACATTTTCTAACTTCAAACAAAACTATGGGTTCCAAGACTGGAACCCTGGGCTGGGGTGGGGCTGAGAAGGCTCACTCTGCCGGGGGTGGAGGGGTGGGGGTGACCTCCACATCCGTGATATCCCTCCCAATTTTTAATGGTCACATGCAAGTGTGGGACCAGCCCTTTCCACATCTCTGCCCCTCCTACCAGTCTCGAGGTGGCTTCTACAAGTTCTTAGTTGTAGGGCTTTGGTTCAACAAGATTTTAGGTAATTCTCAATGATGGCTATTCTATAGTTTAATTGTAATTTTGATGTGGTCAGAAGAGAAGGTAAGCACAGTATTTACCTACTGTTTCGTCTTGACTGGAACCCCCACTTTCTTCATCTTTTTATTTGACAAACACAAACCTTTGAACTATAGAGATTGAAAACTAAACAGGTGAACACAGAACAGAGAGACACCTGGCAGCCCACCCACTATACGTGCAAAATCCCAAGACAGAAAAAAACACAAATCAGTAAAAAGCTGGGGGCTGGGCATGGGGAATGAAGGAAATGATACTGGACCAGAAACAGGATTAGGTTCCCGTAACTTATCTCTAATTATTAACCAGCCATATCCCTAGAGAAGAAGGATTAGCAGAACATGTCTGGTACATTAGCAGAAATGTACTTCTTAAACCCCTTTGTCCCTTCCTTACTTCCTCCTTCCCTCCCTCCCTCGCTCACTCCCTCTCTCCCCCTCCCTCCCCCTGCCTTTCTCTCTTTCTCTCTCTCTCTCTCTCTCTCTCTCTCTCTCTCTCTCTCTCTCTCTCTCTCTCTCCAATCTTATCTTCCTCACAGGCCTCTACTCTGCTGGGTGTGGGTGCAACATTTGGTGTTGGTGTAGGTCCTATAACCTCAATTACTGCAGTCATTATCTCTCCCTCTGTAAGTAATTCTACCTCTTCGGGATATGTGCCCAGTGTTCCAAATTTCTTTCCTTCTTCCTGCTCTTCTCCATAATAATATTTAGCATTATGAGGGTGCAAGTATGGAAGCAGTTGTTGAGAAGGGCTTAGATCCTCAGATAGGTCCTTATGCTGTACTCTGGTTCTTCCAGTCTTTACAGCATGTACCTCATCTACCTCAGTCACTACCTTGTTGGAATCTGTAGCTAAAGCTTTTGACTGAAGAATGTAGGCTTTATTTCCCTCCATGCAGTTGGGGGCCTATAGGGCCTGGTGTTTTCCCCTGCTAGCTGGACTCCCTCATCGGCCCTCGTTAACACTGGACTCCTGAGGTCTGACTGTAAGTGCCTTTCCATCCCTGCCCTCAGCATAAGGCCCACGTTGACCTTGATGTAGCAAACCTCCCAGCAAGCCTGTCGGCTACCTTCCCTCTCTCTCCTCAGGTCAGAAGGGAACTTCTCGATAACCTCTGTAAGCACATGATTGCCAAAGAAACATAGGAAGCCAAATTCAGTCCCTCCCTCTCTGCCCGATCACATGGTACAACCACATTTTCTCATTTGGCTTCCCTATACTGGGAAAGTCTGAAAATTGTTCTTCCAGTGTTCTAGATGGCAAGGACAGAGACATCTATCTTTGACTTCAACCTGTGTGTCATGCTACACGCATTCTGGAATTTGGCCTGAAAGAGCTACTCAGAACACACATCTCTCAGCCTTCTTCTCCCACATTCATCTTCTCTCTCTCACAATTTCTCTGAGTCTGAGAGGCAATCTTTTTACGTTCTCTGCATAATAACCTTTGTTGTCCCCACTGCTTTGAGATTCACATGCGATCAATTGCTTTATATTCCATCATCTCCTTTCCTGAGGGCAATAAGCCTCAGGGTTCAGCCTTGAACTTGCAAAGTATCAAGAAAACATAATTTCAAAAGAGAAAATTAAAGAGAGTTTAAGATGGGCAAAACGTCATCCCCTATTAGTTAGGTTTACATGTTGTTAACTGGTAAATCTGTGTATAGTTTTTTCCTCAAATACTAGTTTATTTTTGTCAGAGTCCCAAGTTTCAGAAGCCAAGTATACCTCAACCAAGTGAAATCAACTGATCATCCAGTTACTATGGAATAACTATGAAGTAACCGTTATGAACTTGTATACTGTCGAAATAGTAATAAAATAAAAAGCAAAGATGACTTCCAGGCATAGAAACCAGAGAGACAGAGCAGGTGGTGACTCATTAACAAAAATAAAGAATATATAATAGAAAGAGCTTCCTTGACAGCAACAGGGCAAGAATTATGTGTTTGATTTTAGACGTGGCTAGTTCAACTTAGCATGGACAAATCAAAGTCTACCTAGAGATTTCTTCGAAGTACTTGAAGATTGGGAAGCTGAAAAGTTATACCATAAGCTTTGCGTTTTTTGAAAATTATCACTTCTAGATATCTATACTTTCAATAGAAGAACCCAGAAGATTCTGGTAAAGGAACTTAAACGGAGTACCGTTTAAGATGCCTGGGTCTGAATGGTAGGCTTAATCATAAGAATGGCTAAGAAAAAGAGTTATAGATTGAAAAGTGAAGAAGACAGAGGACAGACCTCTGAGGAATACCAGCATTTGTATGATAGGCAAGGGAGAGGAGCTGGTGAAAAAGAGTAGAAGAACATTAGATGCTGTATCACAAAACTCAAAGGATTAGTGAGTTTCAAAGCATAAGAATGGCCAATAGGATCAAATTCCTCTATAAGACAAAGACAAGGACCAAGATTGTACACCAAATTTAGCAATAAGGAAATCTTCAGTGGAGTAATAGAGTCAAAAGGCAGGCTGCAATAAGTTAAGTATAACCATACAGTAAAGTAAGAAAGTTGATACAGATGCAAACATTTGGCTAACAAAGAGATAAGCAATAAAAGGAAATCAAAAAATTGGATTCCTTAAAGATAAAAGATATTTGAGCATGTTTACCAGCTGATGAGAAAGAACCAATCAATCAAAATGGAGAAATTGAGAATATAAGAGGAAGAACAACTATACAAAAGAATCCTGGAACGCCAAGGTCTAAGCATACAGTATTAGATTTTCCTAAATAAAAGCAGGCTCCTTCTTCCTCTGAGATTTCATTGAGATGCAGGGAAGTTGATATGAAAGGACTCCATGGGAAACCAAAGATTTTTCTGAGTTTCCTGGTGGAGTAAGAGGTGAAGGAGCCACTTGGAGAAGTGAGGAAAGAATCTGACGAAAAGCCAGTGAGAAGATAAACAGAGACAGGTGAGTCCACTAGACTTAGACGAATGGAAAATGAATTGTTAGACCTGACCCCAGGGTAAGAGTTCGTAGATGTCGGTGCAAGGAGTGGAAGAGGTGTGAGGAAGGTGCCCTTGTGAGAGTTCAGTAATGGGCAGGGAAGTCAGATATAGTATAATATAAAAGAAAGAGAGGTCAGCAAGAAGGTGTTCATCTGAAGGGAAATGAAAAAATCAAAGAGCTGGGTGTCTCAATGAAGCCAAAAAACACCTGTACTGTGAGTATGAGAGTGAGGCAGCTGAAAGAATTGGAAATTGTGGTCAGACAGTAGGATATTGATATTTTCAAAGGTAAAGCCATTTTGTGGGTGTGGGTATGAAGCTGGGTAGGGAAGAGGGCTGAATGAAATTAAAATAAATATGGATAGAACTGCTGAAATTAAGAAAGAGTGAGTTGGGGTGGTACTTATAAGAATATAGAAATAACTAAAGTAAAGCTGGCATTTGAGTGGAAAGAGAGATTTAAGGAAGTGTCATTGTCTTCAGTGAATGTAGGCAGTCAAGAGTATTGATAAACAGAAGCGTAGGAGGTAACATAGCCAGACTTTGTGAACTCAAAAGAGAAAGGGATTGTGTTGGATCTTTTGTTAAAATGAAGTGCTTTAATGGGCCCTAAGTAGTTCCATGTGACTGTAAACAGATTTGAGCCACAGGAATCCTCACTACTGTAGAGCAGGGGTATTCAAACTTTTTTCAACGTTTTTCACCAAGGACCATATGCGGTAAAATACACAAACAGCCGGGCCACTCACTCGGGGTGAAGTACGTACTGCCTCACCTGGTTTATTTAAGTAAACTAAATATATTTTTGGAATTTGCTGCGGGCCAATTAACAATGGATTGCAAGCCGCAGTGGGCCCGTGGGCCGCAATTTGGACACCCCTGCTGTAGAGGAATAGCCAGACTTACTTCACCCCCACTGAACTTCACACACAGCTCCAGAACCACTGGATAGAGACATTCTTTCTTCCCCTTTTTGTTATAAAAGCGCTCATCTTAAAGTACTATAATGAAAATGACACAGATCCAACAGTAAAGAGAGCTGGAATCTGATGTTGCTCCTACCCTTGACTGTGTAACTTTGGAAGTGTCACTTTCCCTTGTTAGACATCATTTTCCTCATCTGTATTCATTTGTTCATCTATTAATGCCTGTGACTCACAATATCTACTGAAGCTTAATATGTGCTAGGCACAAGCCTCATTGTTAGAGACATAGCAGTAAGGAAGTCAGACCTAACACCATGGGGCCTGCAATGGACAGTCATCTCTAAATTCTCCCTCTGATTCCAATTATCTCCGGCAAGTGTGTGGGTTGTAAGTAAAAGCACTACAATTTCACTGTAGCATTGTAAGACCCATGCATTTTTAGGGATACAGTTAGAATCAGATATGGAATCAGACAGATCTCAACAGATCTCAACCAACTTGAGATCCCTGGACACTAAGGAAGTCCATGAAATTACTAATAATAAACTTTCATAAAACTGTTCCTATCACTTTTTTTTAAAGAGTTAAATGGAAATTATGCTCAAAACATTTGTATCACCTCAGTAAAAACTGAGCGTTTCTGCCAGATGGTCACACATTCTAATGTACACATGTGCATGTTTCTGCCTTAAAATGGGAAAAAGTACTATTAGTCTACAATAAATAAAATTTAGTACCACAAAATTCCCAAACAAGTTAAAACCAAGGAGAAATTTTAAAAGAAAATGTTTTTAAGGCTCCTCAGTGGTGAAAACTTTGAGACCCCTCAGCATAGTGGAAAACCCTGGAAATAGAGTTGAAAGACATGGTTTGTACAAATCCCACTTCTGTCACTTCTTTATGTGTAGCCGTGGCTATATTTCTCTGAGCGTCATCTGTAAGTCCAGACTAAAAGCTTACCTTTTATGGAGTTGAGAGGATTTAGTGAGAAATTTTGTAGTTCCATGTTGTTTAACATGACATAATAATAATAACAACAGAACTCATGATGCTGGGGAAAGAGCCTGAGATGTAGAGCCAGACACCCCAAGTTCAAATTCTAATTATTCGCAACTTGGAGTGGATGATGTGGGACCAAAACATTTATGCATTCTATTCTTCGGAAACCATTAAGTGTTTTGCAAATAAAAAAGGTTATTTTTCACTTCTTTAATCTAGTGCATCATGTTGTTTCATTTCCTCTAGATACACACTAGAACATAAACCTCATTTCAAAACATGTCAGATATGTGATAGATGTTAAGGACAAAGAAGAGTTAAAAGCACTATGAAAATGTAAAGTAAAGTAGATGTTTACATTTACTTTAGTAAATGTAAAGTAAAGTAGATTATATTATTTATAATTACTCTTATATAATTATTATAATGGTATATTATTATTATATTTTTCTGATCCCATTACTTTGCTGCATTATACTCATCATGAACTACAGGGAGAAAATAAATGTAACTTCTGTGGAGCAATTCAGTCAGCTAAGAAATCCCCACTCTCCTCCATCTCCCCTGTCTCCCCTCCAGTGAGTCTCCAAGCAGAGAGGTGATTTTTCAATCTCCAGTCACACCTAATGATCAAATCAATTATCACAAAATCCAATCAATTACCATTAAGTTTAATTAGCATGAAACATCATCTTACCCTGCTTGCTTTCATGTCCTTCTAATAGGTATCCTGGCAGTGTCCAGAGAGGCCATGTAAAGGTCTTCAGCATTGCTCCATTATACTTGATAGACTTGTACTGTAGCTGGATACAGCCCACTTGTCATTAACTAAGACTCCCAAGTAATGTCCTTTGGGCATAGATTTATTCACCAATGTAATTACAAGTGTTATAATTTATTCATTGATGTAGTCACATATTTGAATCATCTTTGACTTGGCAATTCTGCATGGCCTACATGTCAACCACATAAATTGTCCACACAGCAAGCTCAGGAATCCCTTGAAATTAATCCCATTATGTACCCAAGCTCTCTGCATACATAGGAGAAAGGGCAAGTAAGGGTGGTGAGAGTAGCTAACTTTTACTGTAGGTAGGACCATTACTGGGAAAGGTAAGGCAGTACTGGAAAAACTAGCTCTATACCTGTTATCTCCCCAACCCTACCCCTATTTGATTGATCTTTTATGTGCTAATGTTTGAAAATTGCCTATTTATAATTAATTAGTATTTATGAAGTCTCTCTAAGTCATATGTCAGCACATTGAAAAAAATCAATGATATATCATATCTCATGTCTTTTTTCTCAAAGTGGTCATTCTGAATCTCAGTGGCAACCACATGTTTGAATGACTTGTGAAGCTTTAAAAAATACTGATGCAAGATCCCATCCCAAATTAGTTATTAGAATCAAGTGGGGTTGGGAAGGAATCGATGTTTCTTTCACAGGTCCCCAAGTCGTTCTATTGTGCAACCAATGTCTTAAGAGCAGCTAAGATGTCCACATTCTCAGGTACTTCCAAAACATCTTAACCCTTTCCACAAGTCCTGGAGAATGTGTAAGTGTAAGGGAATGGGGGCTGGGGCAGGATCCTTTATAATGGGTTGGAGCAAATTGTTCCATCTCAGAATCTATCATTGACAGGTGTGTTTCTAGGATAAGGAGACCATCCTCCTACAGGATAATGTCAATGCCTTAAGAGTTTACCTGAATTGTTCAAAATGATCCACTATGCCTATAAAGAAAGCAAAGTCATAAATCCATTTGGCACTTTGCCTTACTCATGTGGAAATAATCCACACAGCCCGTTTTCACATTGGAATATCCCTGTCCGTGCCCCTCTTTCCTGTGAGTGCAGGCCTTTGATTCATTTTGAGCTTATGCCTCTATGGAAATCATCCACAGACTTTTCTCCCCAAATTATACCCTCCCCTCATCCTCCCTCCCAGAGTCTCCCAAGATGAGAACCACAAGGGTTTTTGTTTGTTTTGTTTTTGTTTTAACACAGCACTACTGCTAATCATAGCCAATTTAGCATTCACAGACCCACTGTCCAAATATGCTTATGAGTATGAGAAAACAGTAGGCCAACAATTATGAAATGTCTTTCCTTTGATTGGACTTCGTACCCAGGAAAGGCAATTCAACAAAAATCCTGATAAAAAAAAAAAAAAAAAAACCAATATTTGTTCCGGTGCTCTGGCCATTTGCTAATAAACGCCTCACCAGACCAGCCTGGCGGTTCCACTTGGAGTTGCCTGGCTAGAGCAGATGTCTGCCAGCAGGAGGTTCACCTTTGCAATATGCATGTTAGAAATAATTGTCCTGGCCGCTGGGACCACTCCCAGGTGAGTCGCTCTTCTATTTGTCTACAATTTCACTGTGGGCTTTGATTTTTCAAGGTCTACTTCTTAGCAGCAAAGCAGGTTAAAAAAAAAATGTGTGTGTGAGTCTGTGTGTGTGAGTCTGTGTGTGTGTGTGTGTGTGTGTGTGTGTGTGTGTGTGTGTGTATTTATCCCATATTGAAATACATAGCCCCAAAATTTAAATGGCAAAAAGGGTAAGGAAAGGCCAGGGGTATGTCTTTGAGAGTTTTCTAAGGAAATCTGTTTCCGGGGATTTCTTTTAAACAAGACATTCAAATATTAAGGCTGAGGTAGTCTTTAAGTACTTAGAATTATGAAAGGAAGCTGGTTTTCACTAGAGTATAATAGAGCTGGGTTTATCAGTGTCTAAGTCTGAGGAGTTTAAAATTAAGGAAATCAATCTTTTCCTCATTCGGCCTCAATGTCTAACACTTTATTGATTACATCACCTTTTTGTCCCCACATCAGGCAAAGGTTAATCATTTTTGCTTCTCCTCCTTGACATCACATCCCAAGTTGCACACAGAGGTACACATTTTGTCTTTGGGTTTAGGGTGGTATGTCTTCCATTCAAGAAGAATAACCGTAGTGCAGACCTTGTAGCCATGCTTCCAGCAAAGACACCTTCTCTCCTTTCGCTCTGATCCTAATTGGAAACACGAAACTCACCCAAGCCAATCCAGGAAAGAAATCACCCAGACAATTCTGAACATCCACACTGTACCCAGAATTACTGGAGAACACACAGACCTGTGTGACCCGATACAGCATGATCCGATCAGGTGACATTTTGAAATATTTGGGGCTTTGACAGGACAGCTGGGGGGAAATTTCTGTCTAAACATGGTCCTTCTGCCCAGATATAACTGTGACCTGCGTTCAATTCCCCTTTGATCATTTGACTCTTCCTTGAACCAAATTCTGTTTTGGACTCTGCTGTCCATCTCAAGCACATCTTTGCCTGCCTCTCAGCCAGCCCTTTGCTGATAAATGCAGTGGAGGCTGCCTTTGTGCCTGGGCTCCCCTCAGCACGTGGTGTGCTCCCGGGGCTGCGTCTTCCCGGAGGGGCTCACAGAGGGACTACACAGAACAGCACGGGCTGAGGTCAAGTGCTCCAGCAGGCTCTCCTTGATCCCTGCTCATCCTCTTCCCACATTATCTAAGAAACACTGTTCCATTCAGATAATATTTTCATTTACTGGGCATGGGGAACAAAGGGAATTTGGGAAACCCGCTTCCGAGAGTTGCTTTAGCCCTCCTGTACTTACCCTGACCCTTTCTTAACTTAAAAAAATCATTGAAACAACCCACATTCCAGGATTGTGACTCCCGCTGATCAAACATGAGAGGCTGTGGGGAAGGCTTCAAGTGCTTTGAAGTTTGTACCCCCTGGGTCCTGGTCACACTCAGCTGTTTCGGGGAGGACCAGAGAGCCCCTTTGGTTGGCCTGCCAGCTTAGATATGAGACTTTTTATTTTAGAGGGGAGAGAAACATAAATATGTTTATAGCAATTTCTTTAAGTGTCACTGTGGAAGGAGATGGGGGTGGCTGAAAGGAAATGTAGAGTTTAGGAAAAGTGTTTCATTGGTTTAGTCATCTACTTGTTTATGTTTCACGTCAAAGACTTGAACACATTATGTTACAAATAGAAAGGAACTGGTAATGAGGAAGCATTTTAAATGGAGGAGATATTCAATTGATCAAGATCTCAAAGAGGAGCTGGGATCTAGAGCTTGTGCGGAGGGATGTGTTACCTCGCCATCTTTCTGGAGTATGAGGCTGCACTGTACAAAGGATAGGTTCCAGTTCAGGAAGCGGGGACAGGAAGTTCATAGGCTTCTTGTTTCGTGACTTCTGTTTTGGGTTTTTTATTTTTTCTGTCTTCGAATGAGATAATAATCCAAGTGATGTAGGTGACGTTGGATCTGCTAGCAGTTTCTGAGTGTGGGCCGGGATTGTGTCTCGTGAAGCCAAGAAATGGAAACACGGACCAGGGAGAGGCAAAAAGTTTTGAAAGAGGCAGGAGAAGAGTTTGCAGCTCCCAAGCGGGAGGGGTCCCGAATGGGGGGTGCCCCCTGACTGAGGCAAAAGCTCTTACTTTTATACCTTCCTTTGTATGTTTGGGGAAGGGGAGCTGTTTGAAGAAGGGAACTGGCGCCTTCTAATGAAATTCCCCTACCAGGTTTGTTCTGCTCGCCCATCCTGGAGGAATTAGCAAAGTAACCCACTCTTATCTATCAGATCTGCTCCATTTCTCGGGCCAAAATGAATTTTACGATTAACCTCAAGGCCTTGTTACATTATGTCCTGGAGCGAAGGAGTGATTTCAAAACCTGGAGTTTTAGGATATGGCTGTCTTTGTTGATTCCACCAGGGACCTCCCTGTCTATCTAGGGACATGCTAGCTAACCTGTATCACAAGTTGGTGTTGCAACCAGAAGAGATCCAAATGGTGAACCAAGAGAGAAAGAAAAGTTCAAAGCCAGAAAAGCACTCCTTAGCAGTGGGTCTAAGGGAGGAAAGGAAGGCTATAAGTGCCAAAATGGATGATGTTAAAATACAGAAAGATGAGAAATGAGTTTTAAAGTGGAATGTGAAGCGGTAAGCCTTCCAATTTAGGACATACAGAATGCAGGAGTGAGAAGGCCTGATTTATGATGTACTTGCTTCAGGAATGGCTGAAATTTGCACTAGAACTAGGCAACTCCAGGCTTTGCCAGACTGTCTGGGGGTATAAAGTGAAACAAGGTTTGTTGCTTCAGTGAGTCCATAAACTAGTTGGAAATATAAGGCTAATCGATGTAAGACACCTAGCAGAGCATCTGGCTAATTTTCCTCCCCACCATCATTATTGTGGTTACTTTGAAAGTTAAATTACAATTCAGGACAGGAATTAAACAAAAAGATGAGTTAAAAATAAAAAATAGTATGTGATCTAGTGTTAATGAGAGAGCTAGTAAAAAGGTAAGTAGTATAATTTGGAAAGGGGAAAAGTAGTAAATAAATAAAACTGGTTTGTAAAGACTTTTTGGAACCAGGCACATAGAATGGTCATTATAAGTTGGCATGTTCTATTGTCTCAGTTATGCCCTAGAGGAAGAACCGAGGGATGACAGTCTATCACCCATAGACTGCAGAATGAGCCCCTGGAGCCAGTGGTCGGCATGTGACCCTTGCCTGAAACAAATGGTAAGCATTCAATGCTATTTCCTGCTGACAGAAATTATTAACTACATCCCCAGGGAAATGACTATGAGTCAGGGAGCCCCCTACTGAGCTTCAAATTGAGAAGGAAAGATAAATATCTAAATGGACATAGCTAATCTTGCTGAGAAACCTGAATGTTGCACAGTATTTTAAATGAGTGTCATGAGGAACCATCATCTGTAGAAGAGACAGCCAACCTTACAATGTGAAGTGTTACTTTAAGTAACATCAGGGACTGTGTTTATGGCTTCCATCTTAAAACAACTGACTCGTGAGCTTGGAGGGCTGCAATGGTGTGAGTGCAATTTTAGATCATACTCCCTTTTTGACATTAGACATTCTAACCTTTCCAAGTGGTTTTGTACAGTTTCGCTCAAGGAGAATTGAGGTCTTTGGACAATATAATGGGAAAAGGTGCCTGGATGCTGTGGGAGACAGACGACAGTGTGTGCCCACGGAGGTCTGTGAAGATGCTGAGGATGACTGTGGCAATGATTTTAAATGTGGTACAGGTAATCCTTGCACTCCTACTGCTCATTGTGGGTTTCTGTGTGAACTCATGGGTGAAAAGAAAGATGCTTCATATTTCCAAGTGTGAAAGGCGACCCCAAATGGGCCATCAATATACGATCCTGTACAAAAACGTCAAGTGTCCCCTTCAGCATTAAATTGCATAAGATAACTTCAGAAAGAGAGAGAAAATGTGGCATTAGACAAACAGTATCTTTCCTGATTTTGATTGCAGGCAGGTGCATAAAGAGGCGACTTCTGTGTAATGGCGATAATGACTGCGGAGACTTTTCTGATGAGGATGATTGTGCAGAGGATCCCCGTCCCCCTTGTCACACAAAAGTGGTGGAAGAGTCTGAGATGGCACGCACAGCAGGCAATGGGTCAGTACATTCCACTTGAATGTTCTCGAGGAAGATGAGTGAAAATGATCTCCATCTCTCCTGCCGTGGTAGAGGATTTGCCCTGGTAGGAAGAGTAGCGTGTGGGTCCATATTCTGGTTGAATTACATTTGAGCTTGAAAGAACGTAAGTGCTGAATAAGTATTTCAAGATAATTTGGACAAACTGCTTAACCTCAATAGGTGTCTATAGAATGGACTAGACTATCAAGATATTAGGTGATTACTTCCAAGTCTAGTAGAAGATGAAATGCCTCATTTATGAACATCTGGAAGACCAGACCACAGCAATGTTGAAATGACATGTCAGCATTTGAAATTGTTCTGGTAATTCCACTCAAATGTTTGAATTGCCAGGAAGACTACATTCCATTGGAACTTCTCCTGGATCTAGACCTGGTTATAAGTTCTCAGGAGGTTCCAACATTCTGGAGTTGACCCAAGAGGCATAGGACAGACAAAGCAATTCTGATGCTAGCGGGTGATGGTGTTCAGACTATGGTTCTCATTAGAGAACTGAAGTCTTGTTCATTTCCCATGCAAAACATAGGGGCTCTGGCCAGGTAAGCTCCAACGAAAACTCTTAGACAGTTAGAACTCAGAGTTATACAGAATAGAGACCATTTACAGAGATCTGTGCTTCCAGAGTTGTGAAAATAGCACAGGCTGGAGGTGCTATTCTGTTCCGTTCTGTTCCATAGTCAGAGCACATTCCACAGATGTCCATGGCATAGTCTCCATTAGTTGTTCTGAGCTGGAAAGATAGTTTGGGTGGATTTGTTAGCAAACTGTCCCTAACAGAGACGTAGCTATTCAGCCATCCAGTAGTATATTAACAAAGATGGCACGAGGCCTTGAATGCAATGTGTCTCTTCATTCTCGCAATCTCAGTGCCTGGCTCATAGTAGGTGCTTAACAAACACTGGTGGGTGGATAAATAGGTGAATTAATTAACTAACAAAAATAAGTGCTTTCTAAAATAGTGTCAGTTGACATCAGGTAAAACTGAAACTGGGTCCTGAGGTAGAAATTCAGGTTCAGGACGCCAGTCCTGGGAAGAAGAATTGGGACAGGAAAGAAGAGGGGGATGATGTAAGAGTAAAGCTGAAGAGGGACTAAGGTAGTGGTTCTCAACAAGAGGTGGTTCCTGCCCCGCCGGGGGACATTTGGCGATGTCTGCAGACCATTGTGATGGTCACAGTTGTGGGGTGTAGGAATGAGTGGCTTGGAGAAGTGAGGAAGCATGCCGACATTCAGCGGGTTGAGGCCTTGCAATGCACACGACAACCAGACCCCAAACGTCAGAAGTACTGATGTTGAGGAACCTTATACTAAGGAACGACACAGTTCCTAAGGTAAAACTTCTGTAAAAATGGAGATATCTTCTCTCTCTGAGACAGACCACACTTCCACTTCTTCAGTTGCATGAGAAAAAAATTCCAGGATACCAAGAGTCAGGCACCAGATAGAGTATTTCATACACCTTTTATTCACTTTATAAATATTGTCCAAGCAGCATTCAAATAATATCCACAGTGCTGTTGGCCCTAAGCCTAAAGGTAGGAATCTTGAATCAAATAGGTGGTCTTGACGCCAAACTTAGCAGGTCTTAATAGTTGGCGGAAATGGTATAGGAGTTGTCCAAAACCTTTTAACCAGATTACAGCAGTTCTTCTTGCTGCTTTCCTCACGAAGAGACTATGAGTCCATGGCAAAAGCCCATTATTACTTTATTTTGCTTTATTTGGGATCCAAGAAACAGTTTTCTTCCTAATCTAAATAAAAGGGCTTGAGGCAAGAAATTACATATGTTATATATTCTCACTTAATGCAAATTTACATCTTGTCTTATAGAAAAAAGATACAGAAATCTTAGCCCATTTAGCTCAAAAACAATTATTCATAATGTATTGGTTTCCTTTGTTCAGAGAAAAGAAAATTTATTATATAGCATTTGCCAGGGAATTTCATTTTGAAGCATCCCAGAGAGCTGGCTAAGGTTCTTTAATACCTCATGCTTCATTGGTTGGTGATAGGGAACATCACAGGGCTGTGTCTTCAGGAATAGGGGAGCTGGTGGAGCCCGTTATGGGAAAAGGTCAGCCTCAGAGGTGGAAAAGGAGGCCTTAACAGACTCAATCACCAACATTTTTTATTAAATTCCCCATTACCGTGAGCCATAACCTATAACCAATTTAGCCTCCATGAAAACCTATTGTTCTCTGACAGTTTTCATTTGCCTAATACTTTGAGCTTTCCAAAATCTTTTTGCACATTCATTCCTTCTTTGTAGATTTTCATAATAATCCTGTGAGATAGTTTGGGGAGATATTATATTTATTTTACAGAAAAGAACTGAGTGAAATAAGGCCATTTGGCTCATTAGTTTCTAGCCGATCTAAAACTGAAGTTTCTTTGACGTCCATAAGCCTTTATTTTCTCCTCCAGGCTGCTTACCTTTTCCTTCTGCCACATACCCATTCCTACCACATCACCTTTCCCACCTCACTACAAAGCCCATGAGTCGACACGCTAACGTCAAAGCAAAACTAACTTTAGAAAGTGAAACTCAAGTAATACGTATCACCCAATATCTGAGTTAGGAGCATAGAAGACTAGTATAAATCAACAATTAATATTTAAGAAGAGGTTTCAAAATAACATGCTTTATTATATTTATGGTATTCTTCAATACCATTAATATTACAGATTTATTTACTGTCCATCTCCATTACTCTTATACGGGGCGATGGGATTATGTTGAAATAGAGGTGACAGACGTAGACATCCTAACCATTAACAACATGCCTATAAAGTGCTTCTACACCATCCAACCTGGAAAACCTCAACAAGTCTTATCAGCAGTCACATCCACTCAGATTCTTTTACACATGAAAGTCACAAGTACTCATTATAATTAATTTATACTATTTTCATTTGAAGGACTCTCATTTAAATTCTTAGTTAGGAGAATTCACTTATATCACAAATGCTTCAGTCTCTATCTTGCAGGCATCTGAGATTCTCCAGAAGTGTTTAGGGAAATCTCCAACTCATCTTGCATTCATTGAAAAAATATAAATCTGAACCAGCTGCAAATGATGTACAATATGCAAGGAATTACTATTTTTTGTGTGATCTAAGCATAACACCACTTCTGTGGAGGGAACTTTTCTCTTCATTTCACCTGGTAAATTGGAACTGCCTGTGGTTCTAGATGCAGGTGTGAAAACAGGCATCTCTAAGTGCTGCCAAACAACACATGTTTTTTATTTCCCAGGCAATGACATTTGATCCATCCATGAGAAGTTTTCATGTTTCTTGGCAGAAAAAAATTCTGGCTCATTCTAGACCAGACTGGCTGTCTCTGTAATAGTGGAACCAAGTCAAAAGTTTTTAAACATTTCTTCCTTGGTTGTGCTTTAGACTGTGGATCGGCTTTATTGTGACTTTCCAGATGGATCCAGCCAACTGGTCAATTTGCTGATCTGTGAGACAATAACCTTCAGACTGGGGTATGCAAAAAGACTTTCCAAGGAAGGGAGCTAGGTATGTTTTAAGATAATACTTTCCTCAACTATTAGTTACTTATTAATCTATTTCACTCATAGTAAATCTTCAATTGCATATACACATATTTTTCATAAAATTGATAAGCTTGATGACTCACTGGCATTCAAGTTGTCAAGCCCATTTTCCTCTCTCACCCCCTCTTTTACCATCATCTAACACTTTCCAAAAGAAGAGAACACCCCTGAATCATCTCACATTTTACAATGGAGTGGAAAAACCAAGAAACAACTCCAAATGTTCATAAGTCAGATGGTCTCCAATTCTTTTTATTAACAACATTAAAGATGTCCTAATCAATTATCAGATAACAGACTATAAAAATAATTTTTGATGAAAAACTAGCATATATTTTTGGGGACATAAAATTCAGAAGGTCAAAGAACTGTGTGACATTGCTATGACAAAATTTGTTCTATTCTTATGTACTTATTTATGTGAGTCAGCATTTACTTCTATAAAAATGGAAAGTACGAATAAATTTGGTACTGAACCCTGTCTTTTTCTAGAAAAGCAATAAGTAATATTCATCCATGGATGCAGGAACTCATCAATTAATTAAAAAGAAGCCCCAATCATTTCGTTGAGAGACATCTTTCACTAAAATTTCACTTATGCTTATTAACAATTTTTTAATGTGCAATATCCTTATGTACTACTAAAAATAATTATAACTCAATCCAGGGGAATTTTTTACATACTAGGACCCTATAGTTAAAGGATATTTAATATTTTTAAAATTTAAATTAATACCTTTTTGGTACAGATAACTATCAAAGTTGATCAATTAAAACTTCCAAGCATAAAATGAAATTACATTAAGTTAAAATTCTATGGTGAAAATGGAATACAAATATGAATTTAAGAATAAAAGGAGTGTATGGGTTTATGCTAAATCTCTATCTTCTGCTCATTTTGGTGTGAACTTAAAACTGCTCTAAAAAATAGTCTATTAAAAAAAAGTACTATAAAATGTCCAGCTGTTAAAGAAATATAAATATTGTAGTGACCATCACTATAGCATTTATATTCCACTGGATTTATTTATTTGTTTGTTTGTTTGTTTGTTTTTAAGTTTATTGGGGTGACAATGGTTAGTAAAGTTACATAGGTTTCAAGTGTACAATTCTGTAATACATCATCTATATATCACATTGTGTGTTCACCACCCAGAGTCAGTTCTCCTTCCATCACCATATATTTGATCCCATTTACCCTCATCTACCACCCTTATACCCCCTTACTCTCCGGTAACCACTAAACTATCTATCGTCTGTGTCTATGAGTTTTTGTGTCTTTATTTGTTTGTCTTGTTTCTTTGTTGCTTTCAGTTTTATATCACACATATCAGTGAAATCATATGGTTCTTGACTTTTTCTCTCTGACTTAGCATAATAATCTCAAGATCCATCCTTGTTGTAAATGGCACTACTTCATCTTTTCTTATGGTAGAATAGTATTCCATTATGTATATATACCACATCTTTACCCAATCATCTACTGAAGGACATTTAAGTTTTTTCCGTGTCTTGGCCACCGTAAATAAAGCTGCAATGAACATCGGAGCACATATATCTTTACGGATAAATGTTTTCAGATTTTGGGGGTACATACACAGGAGAGGGATTGCTGGGTCACATGGTAATTCTAGTCTTGATTTTCTGAGGAACCTCCACACTGCCTTCCATAGTGTCTGCACCAGTCTGCATTCCCACCAAGAGTGTATGAGGGTTCCTTTTTCTCCACACCCTCTCCAACACTTGTGCTGGAGAAAAAGGATTTATTTTGAAAAGAGGCAAAATAATTATATTTTAAAATGTAAATATGTACAGCATGCTGGGAAATTATATCCTTTGCAACTACTTAAACTTAAGATGGAAAATTTTAAATGTCAAATTAATACTGTGCAGGGAGGCTTAGTTTATCAAAATTTTCTATAGAAGAAACAAACTGAAAATCTGAAGACTACTACCTGAAAACATGCCATTCACATTTTCACCTCCAGGCTTTTGTACACACTGTGCCTCCTCCCCCTTGAGCCCCATCCTTCAAAACAAATCAAATCCTTCTTTTTTTAAAACTCTTTTTTATGAGCCTGCCATGGGGATCTCTTCTTCTTGGGAACCTGCACAGCACTTAACTAAACTACTCATTTGGCATGTGCATGTTTGTCCTTGGACTACTTGTTTTCAAATTGGTGGTTGTGTGTCTAACTCCCTACATGGAATATGATTTTCATGAGATCAAAAACTGTGTATTAACTCTTTTAATAGTAACCAATGTTTATAACAAATACTACACTACACATAGATACAGTAGTCACCTAAGAGTTAACCATCATTATAAACAAAGATTAATGTCATTACTCAAGGAAAGTGAAGAGGTAGAGGGTCTCTGTTAATGTAGATATATGGAGGACAAGTTCACTATGGAATAAAGAAAATGTGCTTGAGTTCTTGTTTAACAAACAAACGCAGATCGTTTGTTTCTAGTATTCTATGTCTTTGCATCAAAATTTTAGTAATACAAATACATATATATATATGTATATATATATATATATATATATATATATATATATATATATATATATATATAGCTCACATATCTATAGACACAGGGATGGGTGAAGAATTAAAGCAAAATTTTAATCTGTCATGAGGGATAAGGTATTTAAGAAAGTAAACCAGATCTATAATGTTTCTTTTTCTCTCTCTTTCTTATTCAGGTTAGTAGGTCTAATTCTTGGCCCTATACTAGAATTTCAGGGCCACGGCATTTTTCATGAAAGGTATTTTTGGTGGGGCAAGAAGTGAGAAGTGGTTCATTTTAACTATACAGTCAACCTTGAGCAAGATAGTCTTGAACCAGTTTCTTAACTTGCCTTCCACTAAAGTTGAGCTATAATGTACACTTTCTTTGTAAATTCAAAGCTTATTAAGAATGTGCTGCTTATATGAAGATGTTGTTTTGAACTAACCCACTGGCAATAGGATACCCTTTTAATTATTTTTCTTGCATTAGCAATGGTTTTATAGTAAGCCCTCCATACCCTTTGACAAATTGCTCTTGAAACCAACATCTGAATTTGTAATCCAGCTCATGGGAGTTAGGAATGTGGTCTAGAGCAATAGAAGAGTTTATGCTTTTGTGCCAAGCTAAGTTATAGATGTGAGGATCAAACTTCCATTTTGGTCTCCCTGGCCTGCGGCCATTTATTCCAGATACAGTCTAGACAGCAATGACTATTCCTTCAGTTAACAACAGTGATCTTCACAGAGGTGAACTTCACAATAGAACGAAGTGCTTTTTGTTCAAATATTGGTTTTAGGCTTACAAATCAAACTTAACTTCTTTTAAGCTATCTAAGATTCCTATTTCTGAATTAAATCTTGCCAAATACAAATCTTTTGCTGTAGAACTTTAAAGAAGCCTTTGCTGGGATACTGAAATTGGGGTGCGCCTCTTGGAAACAAAGGACTAATTTAAGCTTGGAGGGAATGAAGTTCTTGACAGGCAATGAGACAACTGGAGAACAAGGCTTAAGTTTAAAGGGAATGAGGATTATATTCCCCAAATTGACTTTCGTGGCCATCTTGTGGTTACGGATTGTGGTTTCTAATCCCCTCACCTTCCCCCTTATCCCCACCCCCGCTCCCATTTAGCAACCTTCAGTTTTTCCTCTATGTCTCTGAGACTGTTTCTGATTAGCTCATTCATTTATTCTTTTCTTTAGACTCCACATATAAGTGAGATCTTACGGTATTTGTCTTTCTCTGTCTGACTTATGTCACTTAGCATAATGTTCTCCAGGTCCATCCATATTGTTGTAAATGGTAAGATTTTATTCTTCTTTATGGATGAGTAATACTCCATTGTATAAATGTACCACAGTTTCTTAATCCAGTCATCTACCGATGGGCATTTCAGGTGTTTCCATGTCTTGGCTATTGTGTACAGTGCTGCAATAAACACAGGGGTGCATAAATTTTTTTGAATTAGAGTTTTGGATTTCTCCAGATATATACCTAGGAGTGGAATTGCTGGATCATAAGGTACCTGTCTCATTAGGGAGACCACCTCAGGGATGATGTAGATGCCTGATCACTGCATTGTACACCTGAAGCTGAACAATAATGAATGTCAACTACAATTTTCTTTATACATACATATATATATACACACATACATATATATGTATATGTATATATATGTGTGTGTATATATATATATATATATATATATATATATATATATATAGTTACAAGAAGCAGAGTACAGCATTAGGAATAGAGACAATGGAAATGTAATGGTTGTGTGCGATGTCAGAGGGGTAGTGGATCCCCATCAGGAGGGAGGTTGTCACTGTGTGAGGGGTATAAATGATAAATGTCTATTACATTGTTTTGTGCACCTGAAACTAATAATTAGAAAAAATGTTAAAAAATAAATAAATAAAGAGAATGAGTAAAGAGCCCTAGTGTTGATTCATAGATTAAAAATTGCATGCATATGTTATACTGTACCCCTGAGGTGCTCTGTTCTCAAATAATTTAAATAGGTGGTTCTGTGTTTCCTCGAAAATAAAACCTAACCAGAAAATAAGCCCTAGCATGATTTTTCAGGAGGACATCCCCTGAACATAAGCCCTAATGCATCTTTTGGAGCAAACCTTAATATAAGACCCGGTCTTATTTTTGGGGAAACACGGTATTACAGCATTAACTTTTAGTTCATGAAGGGAGGTTAGCTAAAAGTTACAGCAATGGAGTTAAAACTGTAGGAGCCAGGTGGGCTCTTAATCTTTACTTGCTGCATTTCTTTCATTGTGCTCTCAACAGTCCTAGTTGTCTAAAAGAATTTATAAGGACTCCATAAGGTGTGCTTTCTGCCAGAGACACAGAACAGAGGTGAACAGGCTGTTGCTTCTGTTCCTGAATATGTCACACACACTTTGGGTGATGGGGACATGAGCCGAAGCTCTCTCTCTCCCCACCTAGAGAGCTGCCTTGCACTAGCTCCTGCTATCTCCCTACCTGATGCTCCTCTGCTCATTCTCAGGATCAATATCTTAGGGATGGTTCCCCTCACCACACCTTTTGACAATGAGTACTACAATGGACTCTGTGACCGCGTTCGGGATGGCAACACCTTGACCTACTACAGAAGACCCTGGAATGTGGCTACTCTAGCCTTTGAGGTAAGTCTCCTCAGAAGAAAACGTATGGTTCTGCTTTTAGTTAAAAGCTTTTGAGATAAGTTTAATACTAAATAATGTGAAAACTTCAGTAAAATAAAACTGTAATTTGTAAATAAGATTGACTTAAAGAAGAGGATGTATAACCTGGATCTCTTTAGAAAATATACAGTAGTCTACAATCAACCCTCAGTGACCTGCATCTAGTGATAGAGTTTGGGCAAATACCTAGACTCTATAAAAAGAATCATCTAAGGTCCTGATAAAACTAAAAATTAAATTAGTGCTGATTTAAAAATTGAGAACACTTCTGTGCTATTTAAGCTCAGTTTTTGCTAGCCTACCAATGAAATCTTGATGTTTGTTTTTCTTCAATATTCCCCTTTGTAAAGCCTGCTTGACTAATGTGAGTGTCTATTTTCATTTACCTCAAACTGCTCTAGCTCTTGTGAAACTATTTCTTCAAGTGATTTTTACTCTACATAAGTCCACCCTAAACTTACCACCTTTCTGAAAGTCACCTGAATCCTCTAAAACCATCCAAAAACAGGACCCCATTTAAAAAATTAATATTTATCACCTTTACAGATAACTTCTTTGGTCTAAGCAAGATATAATAAAAAATAATAATTAGCTTATAAACAAGGAGCTAAAATATTCTGTTTCTTTAAATAGTCCCACTGGGGACAAAGTCCTTTATTATTGTTGCCACTCCCACCAATTTGCAAAACATATATACTTTTAAATAAGTGTAGTTATTATTCCTCCTATTTCTAACAACATTATAAATCAATACCTACCCATTGCACCCTGAAGTGGTCCTGTGCCTCGATGGATTCTAAAAATTTTAATGACTGAACAATTTGACTGGCATTTTTCTTGCATGTAATATTTTTTTGTCAAGTTTTTTTTGTATTTTCATAGAATCACTTCCCTACAAATCTCAGGGAACGTTTTAGATTATTGATCTTTCTGCATCATGCTTGGTTCACCCACCTTCTTTAAGCATATTTTTTTAAGGGGAAAATAATATTCTTTCTAGAAAGTATTGCACATGTTCTACTTTCTTAAAAAGAAGAGACCAAAGATAAGGTGACCTTTGTCATTGCTTGTGGAAGAATGCTTGTCGTTGTGTTGCTTTATTTTGTTTTGAGTTCTCAGGTCTACAGCATACAGTTTTCCTATCTTTGTCACTGTAACCAGACTCTTAGCTTCTGTATAAATGTAGTGACTTGCAAGGGCTGGAGTTGCCCAGGACTGATCTTGAAGCTACATTTGGAGACTAGGGACACTGTTTTCCCTTACCTACAACCTTGAAAACTTCCTCAGTCAGAATGTTTTGGATTTTACAAAGATGATGCTGTACTTTCCATATACAGGGCGTGCCAAATATATATATATATACACATTTTAAGATAACATCTCTTAAAATGTGTATGCATTTTTTTGTCATGCCCTGTGTATTACTTACAAACCCAGTGGCGTTAGGAGCAGCATCCCATAATCAAACACATTAATATTTCTGCAGCAGAGCTAACCCATGTTCACACAAAGTGGGAGAAATGAAGACTATAAATAACTATTTATCAGTTCACATCAGATCTACCTCCAAATGATTTTTGGCATCAAGCTTATAAAAAAAAAAGCAGATAACGATTGTAGACCTGAATATTTACTTGGTGCCATCTGAGAAACAGTGCTTGATGGAATTGGCTTAAGGCTTGCTAAAGTCCCCAAATCAACTCCTTGGTGCTATTACTGATGGTACTCCTCTTATTCTAATCTGTTATGGTTTTGGAAAGTAAGTAGCCAAACTTGTTGCCACTCAATAAGTATTAGTCATTATCATTAGCTATATTGGATCTGCATATTAAATTAAATACATTTTTACTAGCATCTACTATGTGCCAGAACATTTACTAAATGGGGACATTATAGTGACATGTGGATAAGACAGATGTGGTCCCTGACTTCTTGGAGTTTATCATCTGATGGCCTATTAAATAAGCAATTATCAAATGGAATTGATGTTCATTTTGTTTTATTTTAAAAGAAGAGCCATGAGAGCTTGTAGAAAATGGATTTGTTAGTCTGTGGGATCAGGAAAGGCCTCCCTGATATTTAAGCTATGACTTGAAATAGTATGAATTAACCAGGGCAAGGGGTATAGTATGTATATGAGAGAGAGAGAGAGAGAGAGAGAGAGAGAGAGAGAGAGAGAGAGAGAGAGAATGTATATGTGTATGAGTGTGTTTAATGTTTGTGTTATGAGAGGATGGGGGCGTGCTAGAGAACAGTCCAGAAAGTATAAAAGGGCCCTGTGGTGGGACGAAGCATAAGCTGTGGATGTAGAAAAGTGGCTGAAGGCTTGAGTATAGTAAGGAGAGGTTAACTTGGAATAACTCTAGTTTAGACTTTATCTTAAGTCAGTGGGAAGATTTTGAAAGATTTTAAACAGGGAAATGGCATGGTTAGGTTACTCTTCCCCATTACATTGAGCACTTTTCCCAGCATGCCTTGCTTTAAAGAAAATTATATACATTTTTAGTCTTTTCCATTAGGAAAAGTTTAGGTTCTCTGTCTTAGTCTGTTCTGGTGCTATAACAAAATATCCGAGACCAGCTAACTTAGAAATAATGGAAATTTATTTCTCACAGTCTGAGGCTGGAAGTCTGAGATAAGAGTATTAGCCTGGTCATGTCAGGACTCTCTTCTAGGCTGCAGACTTCTCGTTGTGTTCTCACATAATGGGAAGGGCTCGTGAGCTCTGTGAGGTTACTTTTAATAGAGCTCTAATTCCATTCATGAAGACTCCTTCCTAAGTTCCCACCTCCTAATACCATTACATTGGTGTAGGAATTTAACATGGATTTTGGGGGGACATAAACATTCAGACCATAGCATTCCCTATGCAGAATAATCATCCAGTGCATGCTGGTGAATCCAATCTATGCCACCAACTGAAGAGATGAGTGTCTTCTTCCTAGATAAGAATTGTAACCTCTTTCAGAGGACCTCCGGAAAGAGCTTAACTATTGAGATTAACAACCTTCCCTTTGATACTTGACAATAGCCAATTTGGTAAAGAATGTTTTAATTGAAAATTTTAATTTTTTTAACTAGGTTGTTTAGTTCTGGGTTTGTTGTTGTTGTTGTTGTTGTTGTTTTCCATGCAAAAATGAATATGGAAAAAAAATGAGAAAGTCCAAACAGCACAACAGGTTACGCAAGGAAAAATACTCCTATTCCACATTCCCATTTCACAGTTCCCCTTCTCAAGGGCAAATACTCTGTGATTTGACTATATTTCCAGTAATTTTCCATGTACATAAAAGCGTCTATCTATCTATCTATCTATGTATCTATCTATCTATCTATCTATCTATCTATCTATCTATCTATCTATCTATCTACCTGTCTATCTATTTTTACAGGCAGTAGAGTATAAAGGTTAAGTTCTGGCCTTTCTACTTAAATTAATTAACATGTGTAAAATAACATGTGTAAATTAATTCTACTTAAATTAATTAACAAGTATAAAATAACATGTGTAAAACCTGGCTGATAAGCCATTAGTAAGGATTAGCTTTATAACTTTCTTTCTTTCTTTCTTTCTTCCTTCCTTCCTTCCTTCCTTCCTTCCTTCCTTCCTTCCTTCCTTCCTTCCTTCCTTTCTTTCTTTCTTTCTTTGTTTCTTTTTTTTTCCTACATGTAGGAGTATATAATGCATCTGTTATGCGACTGGTTTCTTAATTATTAATATATTAACTTTTTGAAACTTGCTATGTTCTAAGCCCTTTACGTGCATTATCTTACAACCACATTGGGAGTAGGTGTTCTGAGTATCCCTCTTTTACCAACTAGAAATCAGACTAGGCATAGAGAGGTTATTGCGTAATGTCCTCCAAGTCATGGAGCCTGTATTTGAACCCCGGCAGTCTTCATTTCAGTGCCTTCACTTAACTCCTTTGCTTTATTGCCTTCCAAATAACTGTGGGGTCTTTTTCGGTGTTTATTTTGGGTGGTTTTTTTAATGCTTTTTTAAACAATACTTTGTTATTATCTTTTAGACAAGAGTCGACAAAAATTTCAAAACTGAGCATTATGAAGAACAAGTTGAAGCATTCAAAACTATCATGCAAGAGACGACATCAAAGTTTAATGCAGATATATCTCTAAAATTCACACCTACTGAAAGATATAAGTGTGAAGATAAACCTGAAACACAGGATAATGAGACAAATACTTGTAAATTAAATTTTGAGGGTAAATTTCGATTTACATATTCCAAAGATGAACTTTACCAACTGTTCTTGACACATTCTTCTAAGAAGGTAAGACCAAATACTTCATATAGAGTATAAAGGTTTTCAAACTAACCAAAGTCACTCTTTTAAGTTTGTGTTTAGAGCAGATTGAGCTTAGAAGAGGGAGAAAAATTTAATACTCAACAAATCCTCTGATATGTAGCCAGAAGATCAGGAAGAAGAATGGTAACTGGAACAAAGTCCCATATATGATCTTTAGGGCTAGTAAGGAGTGAGAATGTTGGTGGTAGTGAACAGAGAACAAGCATCTTAAGAATTCAGAACATACTTTTTGACTAAGATTATGGTAACAGACTGTTCAATTTATCCTATCTTCAGAATTGCAATGAAGAATCATGCTGAGTAACTTTGGTAATTCATTGCAATGCCTTAGGATGATGGCTATTTACTTACTACAAAGTGGGTCTCTAAAGTAATGATGCCATGAAATGTACACATTGCATATGAAGTTGGTCTGCTTACTTTGTAATCATATCTTTAATTTGAGACTTTGAAAGTGTGTTTGTTTTTTAGTATTTAAACCAGATTTAGAAGTTTGTTTCATCACCTTTGGAATAAATACGGAATATAGTTTCTGTAATCATCATAATGCCGGTAAAATGATCATTCTTCCTTTTCTGATATCACAGTCACCTATATAGATACCGTTCTCCCATTTTAAAAATATAATAATTCACTTAGTACTCATGATACCAGTTTTATAATTGTTTTATGGGTCTGTACATTGCCTATGTATTCACATGAATACACACATAAGTGTGCACTTGAAAAATTCTTTAAATCATCCAACAAATATTTAATTGTGGACTTACTATGTGGTCAGGAACTGCTCCAGGTGTTTAGAACCCATCTGTGGACCAAACTCATGGACCTGGATGGTCAGCTGGGGAAGATAGACAGAAATAGTAAACATAATAGCAAAAAAATTGAAGCTATGTAGTACTTAGGAAGTAATAAGTGCTTTGGAAGAAAACGAAATATAGAGTAACATGAGGGAAATCAAGAGTGCTGGGCCGATGGCAGTATTAAAAAGGGAGCTCAGGATAGACTTCATTGAAAAGATGAGATATGGCACTATTTGAAAGAGACAAGATAGCCAAATAGTTATAGTTGGGATGATATATCTGGCAGAAGAAAGTTTTAGAGGCAAATCTCTAAGAATGGAGAGATTTGTACCATTGTTTTATTTCATTCAAGATGGAAACGTACCTGCCCATTGGGCCAAAGTGAACCAGACAAGGCTGGAGTTCACCTTGAACCAGAGAGTGTAAAGGGACTCACAGCTTATTCTGAGAGTTTCCTTTTTCTCTGAGTGACATGAGAGGTCACTGAACTCTTTAATCTTCTACTTTTAATAGAAGATTGACATACCCTAATATATTTTAAATGATTGCTCTGAGCACTTTATTGAGGAGAGATTAAGGGATTTAAGAGCAAAAGCAAGAAGGTTTGTTAAAAATTATTACAGGAGTCCAGGTGACAGATGATGGTAGTTCAGGCAGGACAGTTGTAGAGTCAAACATGATGCCAAGATTTTGGGCCTGAGCAACTGGAAGGATGAATTTGCTATCAATTGAGGTGAAAAAAACTTCAGATAGAACAAGTCTGGAGAAGAACACCATTGGTTAAGTTTTAGTTAGATTAAGGATGAGATGTCTATTAGACTCCCAATGGGGGTGTGAAATATGGAGTTGGTATTATGATTCTGGAGTTTAGGAAAGAGGTCTGGGCTTGAGCTATAAATTTGGGAGTTTTGATATATAGATGGTGCTTAAAGTCATAGGGCTTGGTAAGGCAACTAACAGAGTTAATGTAGATAGATTTTTAAAAAATCAAAGACTAAACACAAGAATTTCAAATGTGGCCAGTGTAATACCCTATAACCTTGCTACTCAAAGTGCGGTCCATGGACCAGCAGCAATTACATCACTGGGAATCTAGAACTTCAGACTCTACCCCTGACCTACTGAAACAGAATTGCATTTTAACAATATTCTCTAGGTAATTTGTTCGCACTTTACAGTTTGAGAAGAACTGCCCTAAAAGACAAGAAAAGAAACACTATCGAGGAAAAAGAAGTGATGAACTGTGTCAAGTGTACTAATACGTATGTCAAAGAAGATGAGGACTAAGAAGCCATCACTGGCTTTAGCATTTTGAAGATCATTCATGACCCCAACATGAGAAGCTTTGTTGGAATTGTGAGGGCAGCAGTGTGGCTGAATTACATTTAAGAGAAACTGGGAAGAAAAGAATCAGAAACAGCCAGTATAGAAAATTCTTTAAAGGAATTTTGCTTCTAACAAAGACAAGAATGTAGCAAATGGTTGTACAAGTGAGGTCAAGAAATGTTTTTTTCAATCCTTTTAAGATGCAAGAAACAACAGTATGTTTGAATGGGAATGATCTAAGGTCTACCTCTAAAATAAGTTGAACCAAAGAGCATAACATCTTTCTGACAAGATATATTTCCTAATTTTAGCAATAGTGAAAAGGAATCCAAGTATATTTTGTGCATCTTTGAGATTCCATTATGAATTGTTATGTAAGTCATCAGATGGACAACTCATACGACTTATTATATATGCAGTAATTTCCTTCAGAATTTTTGTTAGAGACTGAATCACCCACTATCATCTGAAGTTAAGTCATGCAGTGTGAACAATTGTGCTTCTAGAACACAAAAAGTTTAGTGTGATGTTCATATACACTGAGATATACCTTAAAAAAATAACAAAATGTTTTCAACTTCCATGCAATCGACATGTGCCAAACACAACTACAGCAGGAGAATCTCGACAGAATCATGTATAAAATCATGGGTGCTAATTATAATTTAGTTTTGGCTGGGACAGTCTATGGCATTGAATCACATAGTTCTTCATCAGTGCCCAGTTTTCTCTTAGAAATTTAAGCCATCAGCTCAGGGAATTTTTAACTGTTGAGCTGTGTGAAGTTGGCTTGAAATTCATGTCTTAAAATATTGTCTGTCACATCTCTGTTATCAAATATTAAGAGGACATAATGGAAGAAACAGGGAGACCTGAGAGTTAGTTATTTTAGCACCAATCGCTGTCACAGACTATTTTTGTCATTTGGGGCAAATAATTTGATACCTTTGGATCAGAGTTTCCTCATTTGAAAAATAAAAAGATTGGACCTCATATACCTGTCTACATTTCCTCCCATTGTTAATGTTTTTAAATCAACTTTGTGAGATATAATTTGCATACAATAAAATACAAAGATTTTAAGCATATAGTTCCATGAGTTTTGACTATGGTATCCACCTGTGTAAGCACCTCCTCAAACAAGATATAGAATATTTCCACGACTTCAGGAAAATTCCCTCATGCCTTTAAGTCTTGTACTGGTGTTTTGTGGACTATTTTTGCATTGATCTTTGGTAAATATGTAAAAGTAGAATTGCTGGTCATAGGGTAGACGTGTGTTTACTTTTATAAGAAACTGCCAAACAGTTCTTCAAAGTGGTTACACCATTTTATATTCCCCTTCCTCCCCCCACAGTAATATATAAGAGAATTCTAGTTGCTGTACATCTTCACAACAGTTGGTACTGATAGTATTTTAAGGTTGACATTCTAGTGGGTTAGAGTGGTATCTTATGGTCACTGCTAAAAAAGGTATTGTCAGTGGAAGTTCTGAATTTTGTGATTTTAAATTTGAAATAATGAGGATAAAATTCACATTTATTTTCTTTTACTCTACAACAAAGGAAAAAATGTTTCTGCATGTGAAAGGAATGGTTGACCTGGGAAGATTTGTGATGAGAAGTCGGGGTGTCATGCTGACGTCAACTTTCTTGGATGATATAAAAGCTCTGCCAGCTACCTATGAAAAGGGAGAATATTTTGCATTTTTGGAAACCTATGGAACCCACTACAGTAGCGCTGGATCTCTAGGAGGACTCTATGAACTAATCTATGTTTTGGATAAAGCTGCCATGAAGGAGAAAGGTATGCCTAGAAATAGAGCTCTGACTCCTATTAACCACATCATTCCTGTTGCTAACCTCTTTCAAAGGTTAAAGGCTTAGGAATATGTTTCTATAACCTGCTTCTTTGAGAAAACTCTCTCCCAGCTCTTCAGCTTCTAAAACCCTATGGAACAGCAAATTAACTTTGACCTCAAACAATATGACTTGGTCATGCAAACTCAGCAACACTACTGAAAAATGAACAAAATTGTATTACAATTTAATATTATCTGGTAGGGCTTCTTTTAGTGAAATCCTATTTAAACGGTGAAAGAAAGTATGAGACCTAATTTACATAACCTATTTCTTATTCAGTAGACTGTATCAATTATATGTATGACAATTATCTTCCAAAGTATTCTTCAGTATTGGAAAGGAAATATTGTACTAAATTTTCTCTTAGGGAGAAGGAAAGAAGCAATGTTAACATCGTACAAGTTGATCACGTTAAAACAAGGGTGAAAAATTAGTTTTACCTTGTATGATGACAATTCTAATCATACGGTGGTAGTTGAATTGGGTCCATGTTGAGTAGGTTTCTGACCATGGAAAGAAGGCCATGTTTAATCATCAATGTCTGCCATGGGTACCAGACAGGCGTATGTGCTACACAATTGCCATTCTGGCCTAAAGGCTTTACCTAAACATTTCAAGAATAAAGTAGGTGGAAAGGGACTATGTTAATAAGTTTTAAATATTTATTTTGTGATTATGGCAAATTATAATATTTCTTAAAGAGGTGATAGATATCTTCTCTCTCTGCCCTCAAAGTTTTTGGGTGTGTCTCTTAGGAAGGAAAGTGTTGCCAAAATCACTTCCATAGCTCCTTCCCTGTAACCTCTGGCAATATCAATGAAGAACGGGTTGTAGCTATGATCTTAAAGCCTGGCACTGACCCCACACTTGGTAAACACTCTGTGAATAAAATAAATATGGCATGGCCAGTACCAGTTGCTCTTGATGCCTCAGTCTAGTCTTAGGCAGGTAGAGGCCTGGCCCAAGAGAGTGGAATACGACGTTGCTTAATTGTTATGCTGCCCATACGGTTATATTCTGCAAGATAGCATAATAAGGTCTCTGAGCTCTGCCTGGTAAACTGTATTGATAGATATCACATGGTTGGGGGTGGAGGCCATATGAGGACTGTGTCTTGAGTAACTTGAAAATCAGAAGAGAAAGGATCAGCAAGGGTGATCAAAGCACAGGGAACCCTTCAGGCTAAGAGTTCTTTGGTGGAAAACTCCATAAGCTGAAATCTTTAATCTTGGATAACTAGGAGCTACCAATTTAAATCTACTTACCTTCTGGTCTTAATAGACAAGCGTCATTAGGTCAGTGCTGGTGTCTTCAAAGAGGAAGTCATCTTTCTCACTTCCAGTGGCAATATCTGAGGACCAAACCATCCTCCATCTTGACTTGGGATGTCCAGACTCTGGACATGGAAAGTTCCACAGCTGAAACAGAGAATCTAAAGTTTATGGGAAATAAACTTTCGTGTTTCTCCGAAAATAAGACCTAGCCGGACAATCAGTTCTAATGTATCTTTTGGAGCAAAAATTAAAACCCAGTATTATATTATATTATATTATATATTATATTATACATATATATTATATATATAATATATATTATATATGTAAAAATATATAATATATATTATATAATATATTATAATATTATATTAGATTATATTATACCCAGTCTCATATTATAGTAAAATAAGACCGGGTCTTATGGTCTTATAATTAATTTTTGCTCCAAAAGACGCATTAGAGCTGATTGTCCTACTAGGTCTTATTTTCAGGGAAACAAGGTAGGTATTTTCATCTTCATCTTCAGAATCAGCGTCCTCATGCTTCTTAGGTTAGAGATCTAGTTTTCTGGATTTCTTGCATTGTCTTTCATTTTTATTCTCCCTCTTTCTTTCCCATGGGGAATTCTACATGATATTTCTCAAGTTTCCACTAATTGTGGATGCACAAAATATATTTGTTGAATAAATGCCCCCAAATCTCTACTTCTAAGTCTTACCATGAAACCCTGGGATTAACTTCTCCTTTTCCTTTTTCATAAAGCATTTTGACTTCCAGGATAAACAACTGCATGGGCATGCACGTGTGTGTGTGTGTGTGTGTGTGTGTGTGTGTGTGTGTGTAATAAATAAGAGCAAACACTGACATAATCAACAAGCTGGGGCTTGGGCAGTTTACTCTTAAAATAAAAGAATCATTCTCTCTTTTAAATCAGAAAATAGACAATAAATTATGTACTTGAGTAAATATTAGGATCTTTCTTGCTAACAACTAGAGCATCCAAGCACCACAATGAGTCAGCTTCCAAGACTGATGTCTACTAAACGGCATACATAGTACTAAAGAAAAATTGTCATATATAAGCCATCTGCCCAAAACAAAGAACTAGCTACCTTAATGACAAGCTGAGTCTTCTGGAGAGGATCAGGAGATGCTGATACATCCTATGACCAAAGTGTGAAGTCAGTACAGAGGAAATGTTGACTAGCCAGGCAGCTCTGTGTTCAAATAACAACTTAGCTAATTAGTCACTGAGTACCATCAGCAGGTTACTTAACTGCTTTGTGATTCTGTAAACTTACCTTTAAAATGAGAATAATAATAGAACTTACCTCAAAAGGTCGTTGCAAGGATTAAATTAGGTAATGCATACAAAATACTTAGAATGATGCCAGGCATATGGTAAGCACTTAATACATGTTAGACATTATCATCTTTCTTCTACCGTGTTTCCCCCAAAATAAGACGCGGTCTTATATTAACTTTTGCTCCAAAAGACGCATTAAGGCTTATGTTCAGGGGATGTCATTCTGAAAAATCATGCTAGGGCTTATTTTCCGGGTAGGTCTTATTTTCAGGGAAATATGGTATGATATTAAGAGGTAAATGAGTTCACTATAACTACCCTAGTCTGACCTATGTTCCTTTTAAACAAGAGGTAAATTATATGTCATTTGCCTTTAAGTTGACAAAGTCAAAAGGAAGTCACTAGATTCTAATATGAGGACAAAGCAAGACAGATATGACGTTGCATTTGAGTTCAATAATAATGTCTAGGAATCCAAGTAAGTATGCTTCTTACAAAACAGCAAAATTGGAATTTATCAATGATGTTGATACACATTGTCTAATAATTTTCAACTAAATACATTCAACAGGTGTTGAACTAAAGGATATAAAGAGATGCCTCGGGTTTGATTTGGACTTATCTGTGAATTTTGGAGCAAAAATCGAAGCAAATATTGATAAAAATGATTGCGTAAAGAGGGGTGAAGGTAAATCTGGTGAGTATGGCCTAACTTATTAGGTTAAAAAAAGGAGGAGTGGGGTAGTCCATGAATATTGCCCTGTCACTATGAGCCCTCTTTATTGCCTACCCTCTTTATAAAAAACAAGACAAAACAAACAAACAAACAAAAAACACCTAGAAGTGCTTAAAAACTATTTCATCTTTACAGTGATTTCCAAACCATTATAAACACAAGTAACTCACGGACATGTATGTATTCACTGGTTTCACCACGATGCGGGTTCGGCGGTGTGCAGCTCTAGGGGATGCCGTTCATACTGCAGTCATTATACATTTGTATATTTATCACAGCAATGGTAGAATACCACTGGTGGAAAAATATCTTGAGAAAAAGTTTCCTTTTCCCCCCCTAATTTTAAGAAGTCTTCCAAATGGGCTAGTGACAGTATTGTGTGTGTCCATTAAGAGAGGAGAAAGCCAAAACCATCTCTCTAACTCAACCTTCCACTTGACTTGAAATCCTAATCCACTTTCACCCAATTGCTCCTGGGGTACGAACTTCCAATTATAAGACAAAGAAGTATTGGGGATATAATGTACAATATGATGATTATAGGTAGTTGACAATGCTTTATATTATATGAGTATTTAAAAGTTGCTAAGAGGATAGATTGTAAAAGTTCTCATCACAAGAAAAATAATTTTGTAATTATATGAGGTGATGTATATTAACTAAGCTTATTGTGGAAATTATTTTGCAGTATATATGTGTGTCAAGTCTTTATGCGGTACATGTTAAATTTATACAATGTTGTATGTCAATTATATCTAGCTAAAACTGAAAAAAAAGAAATCCCTAATCCATCCTTAAGTTAGTGCATAACCTTTTTAAAATATAAATATCTTTAGTATAAATATTACTTCTGTTGTTAATCTTTAGCAGATTTACAAGGATGAGACTGTGCTAGAATTATCAGTTTTTACTCTAAGCAAAAATACCTGAGAGCATTTTCACAAATACAAATGCTTGAGACTCACCTTTAAAGATAGTAGGAAGTAGAAAAGAGGAAAGCCTGATATTTTTTAAAGCATACCAACCACTAACATGTGGCCATGACTGGAAAGCACCGATGAAGTGAAAAGAAAACTGAACTTATCATCAAATGTCATAATTTCAATATTTGGCCTTTAAGCTAACTGTATAATCTTGGGCTAGTCACTCCACTTCTCTGAATCTCCATTGTCTCATCCATAAAAATGAAGAAAGATAAACTAAAATCACCTTGAAATTCCTTTTCATTTCAAAAAGTCTAAAAGATTTGGTTTAGAACTCTCAAAGATTCACAAAAGTTTGTTAAAAGTGGTTTAGTCTGGAGAGAGAGACTGAGAGAAAGAAGGGTAGGAATTTAGGGTAGAAAGAAATTTTGCTTTTCACTTTATTCTTTTCTGTACTCTTTGATTTTGTTATAAAATTATAGCAGTATAAAGCAAACCAATGAAAAATAACTATAAAAGGAAGTCTGCAGCATAGTACGTCTAAAAGTCCTGCTTGGTTCCCATGTGTGCATGTGCCTAAGTGATGAACTTTGAATTATCAATGTATCTCCATCATTGTACCATTTTGATATTTTTTTTTTTTAAAAAAAAAGGTGATTGGCATCTACAATTAACTACTAATAAAAATTGACCTTGGAGATTTGGAGTGAAAAATTTACATAAGTAATATTTATAAGTAAAATTCAGTAAATATACTGGACTATACGAGATTCAAATACAAGTTTGTCAAATGTCACAAAAGCATAAATGCTTGACTTATATCTTCTTTCTTTCCTCAGTAAACATCACCAGTGAGAACCTCATTGATAATGTTATTTCATTCATCAAAGGAGGGACAAAAACATATGCATTTCAATTGAAAGAGAAGCTTCTCAAAGGAGCCAAAATGGTTGATGTGAGTGACTTTGTAAATTGGTCCTCCTCCTTAACTGATGCTCCAATACTCCTAAATCCAAGGGTAAGAAACGTTTATTTTCAAATAGAAGATTTTGTAACTTGTTTATTAAATGTAACTGTTGGTTTAGATGAACAGTTAACTTAATCTGAAAAAGATGTGAGCATTCAAATGCACTCCCTTCTCATCCCTGGTAAGAAACATGGCATACCGTATTTCCCCGAAAATAAGACTTAACCGGAAAATAAACCATACCATGATTTTTCAAGATGCTCATAATATTAGCCGTACTCCGAAAATAAGCCCCAGCTAAGATCGTCGGCCAGACGGACGTATTTAGTATGACCGTTGCAACACACGACGGACGTATTGAATTATAAAATATTAATATTAATATGTAATTACATATAAATAAATATTATTGACATTAATACTTAAAATGAATGATATTATAAATTATAATCAAGTATTTATAAATACCCAAGCGGGCACCTTTGAATGAGAGTTAAACGCCTATGTAAACAGATCAAATCGAGACATTGCCTAATGACCAATCATTAAAATAAAAATAACAACCATTCTATCAACAAACTGCATTTGGTACATATAGTTTAATTAGTTTGCAAGTCTATCCGAAACTTAAATGTACTTAATATTAAACTATATTGTCATTTTTTTTTTTGTATTTGAACAAGTTTCATGATAGACTACCTTTTATTCAAATACAATCATGTCGTCTTTTTTGGAACATCATCATAACTCTCCAGACCCCGAATTCCAGCTTGAATTTCTTGCGACTCCATTTCCTGTAGAACCATTGGCCCCAATCTCTCATGTCCAGCAATAGAGCTCTCCTCAAATGAGCACTTCTTGTCCATGTAGCCTGCTCCTAGTGCTTTGGCAACACAGCTGTCAGTGATTTTATCCCATGAATTCTTCCCCCAAGTCACGACCTCTTGCAGGCTAGGCTTCACAAAGTTTCCACGCTGATTTCTCTCCATTCTATTTTCAATGTAGTCATTGATTTCCAAGCTCAAATGGTCCTTGAATGACTTGTTTATTGTTAAATCACGTTATTCGTGACCAATCAGAATACAGACACAATGCACGAATTTCCATCTGCTCCCAGATATTTATTACCTTGTTAATTATTTATCGCCTAGTTAGTTCTCCAAGTCTTCAAGCAGATTTTTAATTTTGGTTTTGTTTTGTTTTCCTCATTATGCTCAGTAAAAATATTAGTTGACAATATTTAATCCATCATTATTCTTCTGCAGAAGTTGATGGTATATTTTTTTTGTATTTTCTTTCTTGAATCTTTAGATTCCAAATCTTTTTATATTTTGTGCAACCATCATTACTATCCACTGCCAAAATGTTTTCATCCTCCCAAACTGAAACTCTGTACCAATTAAACAATAACTTTCTATTCCCTACGTCCATAGCTCTGATAACCACTATTCTACTTTCTGTCTTTATGAATTTGACTATTTGAGGTACTTCATATGTAGGTGGAATCATGGAACATTTATTCTTTTGCATTGGATTAATTTCACTTAGTGTAATGTCTTCAAGCATATATCAGAATTTCATTGCTTTTTAAGGCTGAATAATATTCTATTGTGGTATATATACACCACATTTTGTTTATCCATTTCTCTGTTGATGGATAGTTGGGTTACTTCTACCTTTTGATTACTGGGAATAATGATACCATGAACATGGGTGTACATGGGTCTTTTTGTGTCTGTGCTTTTGATGGTGTTGTGTATATACCCAAAAGTGGAATTGCTGGATCATATGGTAATTCTGTGCTGTACTTGCACATTTTACTTTCCCACCAGCAATGCCCAGTGATTCCAATTTCTCCATATCCTGATCAATACTTGTTATTTTCTGGTAGTTTTCTTTTTCTTTTTCTTTTTCTTTTTAATGTAATAGCCATCCTAATGGGTATAGAGGTATCTCATTGCAGTTTTGATTTATATTGCCCTAATGATTAGTGATGTTAAGCATCTTTTCATGTGCTTATTAGCCTTTTGTATATTTTCTTTGGTTAAATGTCTATTCAAGTCCTTTGCCTATTTGTTAATCAGGTTATTTGGTTAAGTTTTGGTTCGGTTTGTTGGGTTATTTTTGTTGTTTGTTTTGTTTTGTTTTTGTTTCTGAGTTGTCAGAGTTCTTTATATACTCTGGATAAGAATCTCTTATTAGATATATATATGATTTGCAAATATTTCCTTCCATAGTGGGAGCACAACTTTTCACTCCACTGATAGTATCCTTTGATGTATACAAAGTTTTTAATGTTGAAGAAACCTAATTTATTTACTTTTTCTTTTGTTGCCTGTGTTTTTGATGTCATATCCAAGAAATTATTGGATCTGATGTCAATGTCATGAAGCACTGTATGACTGGAATATTCTTTTTTCTTCCTTAACACCCTCAAATCAGCTTAATAGTCACTTTCTCAGGAAAACGTTTCCAAGCATCCCTGATTCAGTTGTAGCAACTTTGTAACTTATTCCAGGAATTGAAATGTGCAAAATAAATTATTCTACTTCATTTTTTTAAAATCTAATTAAATTGGACATTGAGATCCCATCCCTTCATGCTGCTAGAAAATTTATCCTTCATTAATTTTTTGGATGGGATTCAGAGAGTTACTTCCTTGTTGCCTAAATTAATATAAATATCCTAATGCTCCTGTCGGGGAAATGGGGATATGATATATGTAAGTATTTAGTTCACTGTGGTCACTTTGAGAACCTCATTGATCAAGTTCACATGTTCACTTGAAGTGAAGCGGTTCCAAGCTTTCCATGCCAAGATGGTGCATGGAATCACTGACAAAACTGGAGCCCTGGTCCTCGATATTCAGGGGCAACTCACAGGTCTTGCTTCTCTCCAGAATAGCAGCTAGAGATCTAATTATGATTTCCTATTATTTAAGGTACATACTAACTCTGTCCCTATCCTGCTCTGGAAGAATCTCCTGCGTCAGTAGCGTTCTTTTCACACTTCTTCTAGCAAAGATTTCCCAGTGAGTTCAGGGTTTTAGAGAAAAAGGTCAATAAAGAGTTGACATTCAAGGGCATTCTGGACTTGGCCTAGCACACAAGCCTCCTCTTAGACAAGACAAGCACCTGGCTATCTTCTGAAAAAGGAAAAGAGACAAAAAGGCAGCCAAACAACTCACAAAATAATATGTCAGTAAATTTTGCTGCCAAAGTCTTAAATACATGATTGTTCATTTTTAAAACACCCCTACCCATTCTTTATAGCACATACCGTATTTTCCATTTTAAATTAATCTGTATGATGATTTTAACATCAGTCTCCTTAACTCCATCTCCATGATCACAAATATGACTAGTTTTGGTTTAAAAGCTAACATCACATCTGGCAAAAATAGTCCTTCAATAAGCCTTTATTGAATTAGTTAATTAATGAATAAATAATTCAGTGAAGAATATAATAAGCTCCATCAGTAGAATTAAATGTTTTGCTTCCTTGCAGCTGACTCCTATATATAGTCTGATTCCAGTGACAATAAAGGATTCATACCTAAAGAAACAAAATTTGGAAAGAGCCCTTGATGATTATATCAATGAATTCAGTATAACGAAATGCCGTCCATGTCAAAATGGGGGTACTGTGTTTCTGCTGGATGGACAATGTTTGTGTTCCTGCCCAATCTCATCTGAAGGAATTGCCTGTGAAATTGATAAACGAAAAATTCTTTCAAGTAAGAACAGCTTATTTGGTATCATAATTCAAAAGTATGTATTTGGTGATTATTTAATTTGAAAACTACTTCAAAGTAATGTGTACTAAACTTCTGGATAATCTATGTAAACATAGGACAAAAATAGAAAAAGTAGTAAAAAATGGGCAAATCAGACTTAGTGTGCCGTTTTGCATGCAGTTTTAATAATGTCTACCTCTGCATTTAAATAGAACTATAAAAAAATAATAAATTGTAATAATTACATTCTTTTTAATTACAAAGACGTTCATATAAAGGTTACAGAAATATAACAAACATCCAGGCATTCACCATCCAGAATTAACAAATGCTAAACACATATATGTCATGTATACTTTATGTGTGTTTATGTAATATATGATATGTGTACATATGTGTGCATATATATATATATATACATGCACATAAATACTTCAGAGCCCCTTTTTAAGAAAAACAATTATTGATACAGTAGAGTACTTTGTACCACATCCCTTCCTCTGTAAAAAAGCCTGGGTGCCATTCTTCTCTCCAACCCTACTCAGATAAAGTCACTTTCATTAAGTTAGTGTGTATTCTTCAGATTCATATTTTTGTACTTCACTAAATATGTAGGAAACAATAAAAAACATTCAACATTGTTTTGGATATTTTTTTAAATTTACATAAATGGTATTCACTGAATTTTAATTGTACAATTTTAACTTTACTCATGTTTAAGAAAACAGATTCTGCACTGTCTTTTACAGTTAATCATCTGACATCATATCATTTTACTTTTACAAGGAAGAATGCTTAATCGTGTTTCTAATACTAAGATGATCTGCTTAGTCTTTCATTCTGGTAGGATTAATTAGAATCCTAATAGATAAGCAAGATCTCAACCTTAGTGTTAATCATTACAAGATTATCTAGTAAGGCTAACTTCCTGTGTCCATCATTGATTACATTTTTGAATGAACTAACAATGGCAGTTTCCTTCCACAAAGTTTCTAAAACAATTGCGTAGTTTCCTAAGACAAAGAGTCACAGCCTCCAGTTTATCATTCAATCATACTTTCAACTCTATCAGTAGAACTTGAATATTACAAGAATGTTTTTTGCCCTTCTTAACAACACACTTAAAATCTCAATGATGTGGTGACAATATACATGTTAGGATTTAACTTAAATTTTAGGATAATTGATTTATAAATATATGTTAACTCTGTCTCTTATCTACCTTAAGAGTTAACCCAATGCTGGGCGATCCAAAAAGCATTTGTATTCTCCCAAAATCCATGCAGTGGGACTCAAGACATCTATCTTCTATATATTTTTCTCTTTCAGCACTAGTCACATTTACTCTCCTTATACAAGAAGAATATCCCTTCTAGTTTGGGAATGTGTCTTGTAACTTAAACTTCATTCTATTCCCAGCACCTAGACAGAATCTGGGGCATCATGGTACAACAAGCTAAGGGGATGAATAAATGGATGGGTGGATGGATCCAAAGTTGAAGTTCTATTTATCATTAATATTTGGTAATCTTTTGTTTTCTCTAGAACTGTCAACCAGAGAAAAATAGAGTTGTTGTCTTCCCTGGGATCACATGGAAGGAAAACATCGGAAAGAAAAAGGAAGGAAGGAAGGAAGGAAGGAAGGAAGGAAGGAAGGAAGGAAGGAAGGAAGGAAGGAAGGAAGGAAGGAAGAAAGAGGTACAAAGAAAAATAATGCAAAATCAAAGTTAATAAATGTTTAATAGAATGTCAACAACATGTATCATGTTGACTTCATTGTCACTCTTATTAATAAACATTTCATGCACTTATAAATAAATTTTAAGTCAGTTTTTCTCACTTTGTGGAAATTCTCAAGAGTGCACATGATTGCTGAGAGATTACAGTAAATAAATTAGTTACTGGCAAATAATTTAAAAAGAAATTTTTTAAATAATTTTCAACTGTTTTTAGCAATAAAGAAAAATGTTATTCGATATAGGATGCATTTTAATATATTAGGTATGCTACAAAGATGATACTCCAAAAATAAAAGTACTGGGCCTTTTAAGATCTAAAATAACCCTGGGAGCTCTCAGAAACCTGGGTGAATCTGAAAGAATTAGGATGTCGAGTGCATACAAACACTGAGTTGTGCTCTTAGGCAATCTAAGTTGAGAGTTTTTGACATAGAGTATCTGAATCAAGAGGGAGCTATCATAGTAAATACTGAGAATTCCTTGCACCCTTGTGAATTATAAATGTCAAACAAGAAAAGAGCTGAGCCTCAACCATAACCCCTGGGGTCAGCTTAATAATTTATCAGAGTCCCTCCTACTGGAAATGGGGGTTACGGTGTAGGTTTACTGTTGACAGTGAGATCCTCCAATCTCCCTCAAAGGTAGCCTATCTGGTAGAACATTTCCAGCAGGGTGCATCATTGAGACATCAGGCACTACTCAACAGGAAAGAGCAAAGAAAGTCTTTAGACCTAGAATGAGGAAGAATCACCAGAAATTGGGGAAGATGAGGCTCTCCAGGCTCTGAACATTATATGGCTCAGCCTGACTTATGGTTGGAAGAAGCAGACTCTTGAGAAGGGAAGTTGTAACTTGGTTCGGGCAGAGGCAGTATAACAGCCTCCACCCTTGCATGTTCTCTGACAAGGTACACCATAAAGTCTAGGTAAGGAATATGTAAGAAAAACAGTCATCAAAGCTCAAGATGTACATTCAGATCATTACACTGAACTCCAGCTGTTATCAGAAGGACATGGAGAAGCTGATAGGCATTTGTGTTCCCTTTGGCCTAATGGGAAAATAAGCTTTATTGTTACAATCTTACATTTTTCCCTTTTTGTACTTAAAACTCAGATTGTTTATTCAGTCTACCAATCTCATGGCAGATCGTCAAATATACATGCTAATTAATAAATGTTTGAGGTATGGGTCAGCACTTTCACCCTGGCTTTTCACTACTATCTCTCTCGAGGCCCTTTGATTGTATGTGCAGTGGACACTGAATACAACAGCTCACAACACCCTCTTCTAAGTTCATTTCCCAATAGTAATTTGTGAAAAACAACCACAATTGGTGGATAAACGATCAGGTCAGCTCAGTTTATTTGAAAAGAAAATGAAATGATTCTCTCTCTCTCTCTCTCTCTCTCTCTCTCTCTCTCTCTCTCTCTCTCTCTCTCCCCGTCTGTCACACACACACACACACACACACACACGCACGCACGCATGCACGCACACACACACACACACACACACACAAATAATTCTCAGGACAAGCATCTCTTTCTTCCCCGCCCCCAACCCTTCCACCCCGAACTCATTACCCACAACCCTGCTAAGAGCAGTGAAATGGTTCAAGAGAAGAGAATGGTGAGCTATTTAACAATACAATATAAACCCCAGGATAATAATATCTCCTTCATAGAATTATATTGAGTCCCTAAGACAATGGACATAATCACCTTGGCACCTAATAGACAAGCAATAAATGGTAACTGTTACTATTGTTGTCAGGAAAGCTATTGGTATAAGTCCTTCCAAATATAACCAACATTTGTGACATGAGACGGCCAAGAAGATTAAATCTGAAAATTGAGGGTAACGGCATATGGCAGAGTGGCTTAGTACTCTCCTCTAACTAATTCGTGGGTTCAGTGATCTTTTTAAGAGGAGTTATTGTTTATTGCGGCAAAATATACATAATATTAAATTTACCATTTTAACCATCTTTAAGTGTACAGTTCAGTGGCATTCAGTACATTCTCTTTGTTGTATAACCATCACCACTATCCACCTCCAAAAGTTTTTTATCCTCCCAAACTGAAACAAAGTTAAACAATAATTTTCCATTGCCTACTTCCCAAGCCCTGGTAACCACTATTCTACTTTCTGTCTTTATGAATTTGACTATTTGAGGTACTTCATATGTAAGTGGAATCATGGAACATTTGTTCTTTTGCATTGGATTAATTTCACTTAGTGTAATGTCTTCAAGCATATATCAGAATTTCATTGCTTTTTAAGGCTGAATAATATTCTATTGTATATATTTTTTATTTTATTTATCCATTTCTCGTTGATGGATACTTGGGTTACTTCCACCTTTTAGCTGTTGGGAATAATGATGCCATGAACATGAGTGTACAAATATCGTTTTGTATCTCTGCTTTTGATACTATTGGGTATATACCCAAAAGTGGAATTGCAAGGTCTTATGGTAATTCTATGTTTAATTTGTTGAGGAACCACCATACTGTTTTCCACAACAGTATCACCATTTTACGTTCTCACCAGCAATGCACAGTGGTTCCAATTTCTCCACATCCTGGTCAACACTTGTTATTTATTTATTTTTAATAATAGCCATCCTAATGGGTGTAAAGTGGTATCTCATTGTGGTTTAGACTTACACTTCTGTAATGATTAGTGATGTTATGCATCTTTTCATGTACTTATTATCCTTTTGTACATTTTCTTTGGAGAAACGTCTATTCAAGTTCTTTTCCTATTTGTTAATCAGGTTTTGTTTTAGTTTGGTTCGTTGTTTCCTTTTGTTTTGTTTTTAATTGTAAAAGTTCTTTATGTATTCTGGATATTAATCCATTATCAGATATATGACTTGCAAATATTTCCTCCCATTCTGGGTATATGCTTTCTTACTCTACTGATAGGGTCCTTTGATGTGGAAGAAATCTAATTTATTTACTTTTTCTTTTGTTGCCTATGTTTTTGACGTCATATCCAAGAAATCATTGGTCAGATATTAATGTTATGAAGCTCTGCCCTCATGTTGCCTTCTAAGACTCTCATAGATTTATTAGCTCTTAAATCTTTAGTCTTTGATAAATTTTGAGTTAATTTTTGTATATTGTGTAACGTAGGGCTTCAACTTCACCCCTTTGCACGTGGATATACAATTTTCTCAGTATCACTTGTTGATTTGTGATTTTTTTTTACCATGTCCTAAAGTCCATCAGCCTGGAAGCAACAAGATAAAAGAGGGTCATGATGACATTGAATCATTTCACAAATTGTGTTCTAATAATTTTTTTCATAACTACATTATAAATATTCCTAAGTCCACCTATAGCATTATTAATAATATTAAGTTCAAAAATACTATAGAATTGAAAATTGAAGTATTCCTTTTTTTTTGACCAAAAGGAAAATCATTAGATTACACTCAAGGATGGATAACTTTGTATTAGAACATAAAATAATTATGTGTTTAAGTCAGTGTCCTGCCTAACAAATCTAAATTTGAGCAATAGAGTATGAAAAAGACTAAGGTTGAGTAATTTCTCAAGAGGTGACAATAGGGTAATTCTAAAGTATAAAAAAAAAAGAATCTCAAGGGAAAAATGTAAAATCTGGAAATATTTTCAAACTGACTATTTTTTCAAAAACTTGAAATCATATTCTAAAAGTTAAAAAAATAGCGTATGGCTTCCCAATATTTATTCTGTACTGAAACAAATATTCCTGTTTTAAAATTAGACAACAAATGAGGAAAATGAGTGTATTCACACCTGCAGTTAATTGACAATGGGAAAGAGAAAGAACTCAAGGAATGATGGAGTGATCCATTTTCCCTTTTGTCATCTTCTCTCAGTCTGTAAAATCCCAAGGCACATCTGTTATTTTCCAAACTTTCTGGCCTAATTTTCCTGTCAGGGAGGAAATTGGGAATGAATGAATGAATGAATGAATCCATTATTCATATAGGACATTTTATTTTTTGCATACATTAAAATACAAATTATCCTTAACAAATTGTTAAGCACAATGGCTAACCCAAATGAGGGTCTGTATTTTGATGATGTCAATTACATATTATCTTGGAAACCCAGTGAGGTAAAAGGATTACAACCTGGATTCTGCTTCTGAGGATAATATACAAGGAATGAAGTAAGAAGCCATGAGAAGAGAATAACAAAAGCCATGAAAGGAAAGTACAAGACTCAACAGACCCCACTGAGCATGTTGAGTCCCCAGAAACCCAAGATGAGGGTAAGATACAAATGACAGCAAAAATAGCAGAAGAAAGTAATAAGTAAATTAATATGTAACAGAATTCTTCTGTAAGCTTTGTTCTTTTTTTTTTTTCTTTGCTCTCCAAGTTAATCGGTTTGATGAAAGACTCCTTAAGTAAAGTTTAGGTCATTTTTCCATTTTTCTATGTCAACAGTGCTTTTAGAGTTCAGCAAACATTTGCCTGGGGTTGAGATTAAATTGTAAAGACATCTCTTCCCTGCCCTTGTATTTAAATACATTTTACTCATCCTGTTGAATATAGGTGGAACTCTCTTTCTATTGGAAGACAAGTTCATTTTGTACTAAAGTTGATTAATAAGTTATTTCTTCCAGAGTTTTGATGTTTTGATAGGGTTAAGGCCTCCTTTCCTCAAAAAATAGAGAGTATAAGAGAAAAAATCCATTTTATTTTCAAAATAAAAAGTGAAAGAGAAATAAGCCAAGTCAAGGATCTGCCCATTTCCTCCTGCACATTTTTAAGTATGCCTGTTCATATCCTGCTGTCTTCCTGCCACTTTCCATTTGGCTATTCCATATCTATCCAAGCAGGGAGAGTAGAATTTCCTTGAATTGCTATGAGTCTACTTTGTAAATTTGAGTTGTTCTTTGCTGGCACAGTTCAAAAGCATGTTGATAAAATGAGTCAAGTTTACAAAATAATGAAGTTTTAGCTGACTGGTTTCCTAGTCTGAAAATTGGGAGGGTCACTTAACATTTCTGGCTTTAATTTCATAATCAAAGAGCAGCAATATAGTAACTATCTCCTAGTGTTTGACAACATTTTAACCAAAAAGTCACCTACAGCTTTCCATAAAGGGAGGAAAGCTTTCAAGAAAGGGAGGCTGTGTACATGCAGAATTAGTGTGCAAGGTGTGTATTGCTTTTATCAGATTCTGAAAAGAACCCATGAGCCAAAAAAAAAAAAGAAAAAAAGGTTTAAAAAAATAAAAGCTGCTCTCTGATCTCAAGGTGACAGAAGGAAGTATGAAAATTAACTCACACCAGAGGAGTTTCAAATCAACTTAGGGAGCAATATTTAAATGCAGCTGGTACAATGGGAGAACTATAAAGAGCAAACATATCAAAGACCTTTGTTTCGTGGTGCAGTCTGCAGGAGTCCAGAAAAATGGGGAGATGAATGAGCAAGAAACAGGGAAGGCTTCCTGGAAGAGGTGAGACTCCTCCCCCTGTTCTCCTATCTCAAGTGTCTTATCCAAGCGTGTTTGCGTTGGGCACTTAAAGAAGATGATTTTGTTTCTTCTCTAAAATGTTAGCCGTTCATATTATAAGGCAGAAATAGTGTACGAATATTTCTAACACTCTGTGCTAACAATTTTAACCATGCTCTTTTTAAAGCTGATAGATATAACCCTGATGATACTGCTGAACAATGATCAGTAAGTAGTGGTACTTAAATTTTCATTAGTGGTATCTCCACCCATTTTCCTGTAAATTGACCTTAAAAAAGGAAACTGGTTTCTGCCCACCACCCGCTGTCTCTGGACTTCAGTCTCCACAAGCTGTCGCCTTCAGTGAGTTCCAAAGGGACAGAGTGATTTTACCATTGCCTAAACAAAAACAGTTTTGTAGAATGCAAACGTTTGAAAAGAGAATCCATGCCCAAGTATTTGAGGAACTCCAATCGCTTTTGCACTCTCTGAAGTACTTCTTCTTTCCATAGCAGGAGTAATTGCAGTGACCACACCATGAAAATATAACTTTATCTTCTTTAGATGGTATTACTATATTGTCTGTCGTTATTGCATTTCCTGTTTCATCTTCCTGCTCAGGAACTTATGCACTTAGTTGCCTTTACAGAAAATGTTCTAACATATGTGATATTTGAAATAATTTTTTAAAGTAAAGTGATCATGCTCCAAAAACTAAAAATATAAACTTATTGGTGGATTATGAGTTATGGTTGGGAGCTTCAGCCCTTACTTGTTTTTTTCTTAGGCAAAACACATCTCTTAAATGTATGTTTTTGTGAGACTGCTGAATTTATGTCAGTGACAAGTAAAAATTACCTTAATCTGCATTTAGAAATAAGCAGAAATTGAAATGGAATTCAAGTGAAAGAATTGAACTTTGAAGTTCTCTTAACCAAAGACTTGTCCAGGTAGTTACATTGTTAATGGAAATTGCTAGATTTTCTCTGTCGTGTAATTTTTGTGCAACTTACTTATACAGAGTGAAAATTATAGAATAATGAAGAATTGGTAATTATTATGTAGTGCATGATGAAAATAGGTTGATAAACCTAGTAGTAAACAGTGACCGAGTGACAGAATTATTTCTACCTGCAAATCTGGCCTGGTGACCTGTTCCCATCTCACTAGTATGAGTCAACTGCTCCTCCTTTTAGAGCCCAGCACCCTGAAATCACTTAGGGAACTTTAAAAAATACTGATGCCAGGATCTCAAAACTAGAGATTATTATTTGATGGTCTGGAGTAAAGTCTGGGAACAGGGAATTTAGAAAACTTCAGATGATGTTCTTGCAGAGCCAGGTTGACAGCCCCAGCTATAGACCCTAAGATGTACTTTCATTGTGATCATCTCTATTCCAGCCAATAGTGAATAAGAGACATTCTGGTTAAACTAAAGAATACCTCCATTTTAAGGTCTTCTTCTGGCAATGTTTTACATCTACTAGCATGCCTGGTTCCCAGAGCTGTCTTGCCTTGAACTTTCTCCCTCACTCATTCATTGTACATGTGTTATGTGCCAAAGACTGTGCAATTTCAAGTGACTGACCACCCTCCCAGTTCCTGACTACTCCTCAAGCCCCAAACTGCTTTCAAATATCTACAAGTCTCAGGGCAGTGTCAGGATCTTTTCTATCCCTGAAACTTGCCCTTGCCCTGCCTTCTTGCCTCGTCCTGGCAATGATTCTATCCATATGTCTTGCTACACCTTGATTTTCAAAAACATTTTCACTTGAAGGAATACATAATAAGGAACATCTTTTTTAATAAAGGATTTTGTATTGTCATGGTAGTAAGTAGTATTAGCCAATTATCAAATGAAGAAATTAGGTGCCCCTCTACTAGATAAATTTGGTAGTATTTACAAGAAGATCTAAAAATTTGCAACCCCAAGTTAAGGAATCAGTTGACATTCCTTTGCAATAGGAAACAAAGATGATCTTCTGCCCTTGAAATTACTCTAGTATCAGACAATATATCAAAATAAAGGAGATAAATCCATGTACCAGAACACATTTAGATAGGTACAGTTGATTCGTGGGAAATCTGACTACTCAGGATCAAATGCCATGGCCTTAGCTCAAGAATATCTAGATTAACAGTATGAGGGATTGAGGCTAACAAAAAGTGCTAAAAAATTAACACACGAACCTAGATTGAAAGTACTTTATATTTTTAATGAAATGAATGTCATCTATGATAAGCTTGTGATTATTTCCATCTTTTAAATATTGGCTAGATTGGTTTAAATATATTTGGAATTGGTGATTAAAATAATCATGATCCTTTGGTTCTTTTAAGATTATAGTTGTTTTTAAGAAGCACTATATACTCAAAATAGAAAAGTCAAAAACTCAGCAAAGCACAAAACAAGAATTAGGTTTAATAATACTTCCACCCAAGTCAATCACTGTTAACATTTTGGAGTGGGCCCTTCATTCATAGCTAGATGACAGGTAGATGGTAGACATAGATAGATAGATGATAGATAGGTGATGATAGATAGATAGATAATAGATCCACAAATACAGACTTTATATAAAAAACAGGCTAATAATGTACACAGAATTTAATATTCAGACACATTAAAAAAATCTTGTGTCAACTTTCCGACTTCAAAACTTCACCTGTAGCTTTTCTCATATTATTAAAGTGTAATAACTCAATAAACCTGGCCAGTTATACAAATGTTCTGAGGGCTAAGATAAATAACATGCAAATAAACCTTACATATCAATGTGTGAAAAGCTGGACAGACCACACAGCTCAAAAAAGGAAGTACACTCTGCAAAGTTAACTTGCACATTCACTGTCCAAGTTACAGCATCTTCGGGGTCGCTCTGTGCCAAGCACATCAACTCTTTTCAATAAAAATGGTAAGTGATCGATTTTATGGCTCTCCCTGGTCTCCTGGAAAATATCTAATCTTCTCTCCATGGAGCAGAGGGGTGGGGGTGCTTTACAGCCAGGTCTTCAAGCCTTGGGAATTTTTGCCTGCCCCATTGTTGTTCCATTTGCTATTAAAGCTGCTGGGTTTTTATTATACCAGTTGAGAGACTGTGGCTTCAGGAGTTCCTTTTTCTGATTCTAGCCTTTAAAATAGAGGAAGAAATAGTGAATAAGAGAGATTCTGGTTAAACTAAAGAATGCCTCCATTTTAAGGTCTTCTTCTGGCAATATGCCCTACAGAAAGAAAACTTGTACTTTCTTGCCTTTGCCTCTTAAGATAGCTGGGTGCCATAGGGAGCAACGTATTGAAATTTCCTATTATGAACACTTTGGATCCTAGAGGAGAGCTCCAATGATATGCATCCGGTAATATTGTGATGATGAGTGCCATTTTGACCACACAGTAGATTTTTTAAAAAGGGAGCTCTTTTGTTTAAAAAATACGTTTTATTATTTTAATTAAGAGAAGCAAACAAAGCCCAAATAGTTCAAACCATAGGGACAGGTTTTCGTTCCCGAAGTTAATTAAAAGCCATTATTTAGAGCATACTTAAAGTTGTGCCTGGGTTCCCAGCTGTACCATAAAAACGAGCTTAACCTGTAATGTAGCTGAGCTACAGCATTAATATTCTGCTACATAGTTTCTTATTACTTCTCTGTAAAAATTGGCTGTGTTCTTAATACATGTGGTATACTTATGCTCCCAGTCTAGAAGAGAGCCAACTGTCCATCCCACACACACCCTTCCCCAGCCCCCAGAAACCTGGAGATTGGTTATTCCTTCTCTCATTATGGAGAGGATCACTTCCTTTGGCAGCTCCCAATGAGAAGATGTGAACTGAGACCATGACTCCTACTCAGGGGGAGGGATTGCACTGCAGGCATTGGAATAGAGAGGACAAAGCATTCATGGGTTGTGTTTGTAGGCTGGAAGCTCTTGAGCCAGATTGGGGAAGTGTAGAGGTGAGAGAGTGTCACCTTGCCATAGAAGAGAGAGTGAGGAGAAGGAAGAGAGACGGGGTCAGAGTTTCAGAGTCATAGGGGAGAAGAATGCATAGTGGTGAAGAAAATCGTAGCACATGACCCTCCCTAGCCATACCTGTAAGAGGAAGGCAGTCACTTATCAAGGTGGGGCTTACAAGTCTCTATTATTTCCAAACTGGGTCTTTAGGCCCAGGATTCTTAGAAAATAGCTTGACCTTAATTACTGATACCCTCTTCAATAATAAACAAGGTCTTTGTGGATTAAAAGAGTTATTTGGATTTTCTTGGGGCAAACAAGATGATAATAGCAGGTAGAAAAAAAGTTTAACTGGATAGTGTATGTTTGCTGTAATACATAAGCACTTTCTTATGTATAACATAATACATAATCGCTTTCTTAAGAGATTGTCACTTTCTTATTATAAAAAGAACACATTATTAAAGAAAATTTCTTAGAAATATAGATATGTAGAAATAAAACAATACAAATTTTCTATCACCTAGGGGACAATCATTGTTCAGTTAGTACCAGTTCTAGAATTTCGGCACTTTAAAATATATTTTACAAATATAATTTTCTATACTTTATAAACCATTTTCTTATCTGATTTTTTATTTAAATATTTTGAAAAATATCTGAGTTATATATTATTTCTAATGATAAATGATTTTTAATTGCAGTGTAGTATTCCATAATTTATTTTAATTGTTTCAATATATGTGGACATTTTGGCTTCTTATTTTATTTTTCCTCCTTCATGGTAATACAGACAAGAATGTCACAATCATTTTTTATATACATTGTCTGATTATTTTTCTTTTTTTCTGCCTTTTTAAAAGATTTTTATTAAAATATAGCTAACATACAATATTATATTAGTGAACTATGCAGTTATTACCACATTATTGGTTATATTCCCTATGCTAAAGAAGTGATCACCATTAGTCCAGGAACGATCTGACATTGTACCACACTAACACAATATTATTGACTATATTTCCTATTCTGTATATTACATCCCCAAGACTTATTTGTTTTACATCTGGAACTTTGAACCTCATTCTTCTTTATCTTCCCTCCCTTTTTTTTAATTTTTCAATTAGAGTTGACACCCAATATTATTTTATATTAGTTTCAAGTGTACAGCATAGTGGTTAGATATTTATATAATTTAGGAAGTGATCCCCCTGTCTAGTACCTACCTGTCCCTATAGTTATTACCATATTATTGATTATATTCCCTGTAGTTTACATCCCCATGACTATTTTGTAACTACTAATTTGTATTTCTTAATCTCTTCAACTTTTTCACCCTGCCCCTAACCCCTCTCATATCTATCACCCCGACTGATCTAGTACCCATCTGACACCATACATAGTTATTATGATATTATTTATTATATTCCTTACGCTATACCCTACACCCCTATGACTACTGTGTAACAACCAATTTGTACTTCTTAATCCTTTCCCCTTTTCACCTATCCCTAAGCCCCCTTCCATCTGGCAACCAATAAAATGTTCTCTATATCTATGAATTTGTTTCTGTTTTGTTTATTTATTTTGTTCTTCAGATTCCACTTGTAAGTAAAATCATATGACATTTGTCTTTTGCTGTCTGACTTACTACAGTCAGCACAATACCTTCTAAGTCCATCCATGTTATCGCAGATGGCAAGATTTCATTCCTTTTTTACAGCTGAGTAATATTCCATTGTATATATGTACCACCTCTTCTTTATTCATTCATTCATTCATTCAGGGACACCCAGGTTTCCTTCATATCTTGGCTATTGTAAATAACGCTGCAATGAACATATGGATGAGCACGTCACCTGGAAGTAGCATTTTGGGTTTGTTCAGATAAATACCCAGAAGTGGGATTACTAGGTCCTTCTTTGTCTCTTGTTATAGGCTTTGTTTTAAAGTGTGTATTGTCTGGTATAAGTATTGCTACCCCAGCTTTTGTTTGTTTGTTTGTTTCTTTGTCTCCATTTTCATGAAGTATCTTTTTTCATCCTTTTAGTTCCCATCTGTGTGTATCTTTCCATCTGAAGTGAGTCTCTTGTAGGCAGCATATGTAAGGGTCTTGTTTTCTTATCTATTCAGCTCCCCCACCTTTTGATTGGAGGATGTAATCTATAGACATTGAAAGCAATTGCTGATAGATATGTAGTTATTGCCATTTTATTATCCATATATATTTTTTTCATCTTAAAAAAGTCTCTCTAAGATTCCTTATAATACTGGTTTGGTGGTGATGAACTCCTTTAGCTTTTTCGTGTTTGGGAAACTCTTTATCTATCCTTCAATTCTAAATGACAGCTTTGCTGGGTAATCTAGTTGTAAGTCCTTGCTTTTCATCACTTTGAATATTTCCTGCCAATACTTCTGGCCTGCAAAGTTTCTGTTGAGAAATCAGTTGATAGTCTTATGGGAGCTCCCTTGTAGTTAACTAATTGCTTTTCTTTTGTTGCTTTTAAGATTTTATCTTTGTCTTTAACCTTTGGCATTGTAATTATGATGTGTCTTAGTGTTGGCCTCTTTGGGTTCATCTTATTTGGGACTCTCTGTGCTTCTGGTGTTGTATATCTATTTCCTTCATCAGGTTAGGGAAATTTTTGGTCATTATTTCTTCAGATTGGTTTTTGATTCCTTGCTCTCTCTTTTCTCCTTCTGGTACCCCTATAAAGTGAATGTTGGTAAGCTTGATGTTGTTCCAGAGGCCCCTTAAACTCTCTTCAATTTTTTTGAATTCTTATTTCCTTTTACTATTCTGATTGGGTATGTTCTACTACCTTATTTTTCTAAATCACTGATTTGATCCTCTGCTTCATCTAATCTACTGTTGATTCCTGTAATGTATTCTCCATTTCCATTATTGTATTCTTTATTTCTGACTGGTTCTTTTTTATGTTTTCTACCTCCATTTTTATGTTTTCTATCTCTTTGTTGAAGTTCTCACTGAGTTCATTCAGCATCCTAATGAGGTGCATCAACAAATATAGTGAATGTTTAAGTTTTAAAAAATTATTACAGTAAAAGACACATTGCCATTAATCCCTCTCAAAATATTGCCCCTCACTTCAAACACACTTATTCCGTCATTCTTGCCACTTTCTGAAAAAGTTCTGGAAATCCTCCTTCGTGAATGTCTTTACTTCATCCTGCATCATGACAACACTCCATGTCACACATCGCTTATGGTATGTCAATTTCAAATGTCAAAAACATTATGTATGTCAAAAACATTACGGTGTGACCTCATCCACCTTATTCACTGGATCTGGCACCATGTGACTTCTGTCGTGACTGCATCAATGTCCTGAATCGATTGAAAATGTTTTCTTTTCATGGTCATTTTGACTTTGGGGAAGAGCCAGAAGTTGCACGGTGCCAGATCCAATAAATAAGGTGGATGAGGTCACACCATAATGTTTTTATTTGACAGAAATTGCCATACCAGAGCAATGTGTGACACAAAGTGTTGTCATGATGGAGGATGAAGTAAAGACACTCATGAAAGAGGACTTCCAGAATTGCTTCAGAAAGTGGCAAGAACGATGGGATAAATGTGTTCTAAGTGAGGGAGAGTATTTTAAGAGGGATTAATGGCAATATGTCTTCTACTGTAATACATTTTTTAAATGTATACATTCACTATATTTTTTATATATACTTTATACTTTTATATACACTTTATATACTTTGTATAACCAGTGTTTCAAACTCTGCATCTGGTGATTAATTGCCTCCATTTTGTGTAGTTCTTTTTCTGGAGCTTTGTTTTATTCTTTTATTTGGGAGATGTTCCCTTGTCTCCCCATTTTGGCTGCCTCCCTGTGTTTGTTTCTATGTACTAAGTAGAGCTACTATGTCTTCTGGTCTTAGTAGAGTGGCCTTATGTACTAGATGTGCTGTGATGCTCGGTGATGCAGTCTTCCTGGTCACATGAGCCATGTACTCTAGGTGTGTTTTTTCTGTGGGTTGTGTGTGTTCTCATCTTGTTGAGCCTTTGTTGCCATTTGCACGTCATTGAGAGAGAATGACCTTCATAGGCTATAAGGACTGGCTGTGACTACTATGGAAGAGTTGTTGTGCAGGGGCTGACCCTATGGAGCAGGATCTGCCTCAGCAGGGCTCTTGTGCCTGCCCCTTGCATGTGTTGTTCTTGGGGGTGGCTGGGTGATGCTCCAGCTCATTTTGAAGGTGGCCACTGGGGGCGCCAGCCCCAGGACCACCCTGGAGGGGATCCACTATAGCTCAAGTTCAGCCGCAGCCAGTGCCCCACTCCAGGCCACCTGGCAGGAGACACAAAGAAATCCACAGATGACCACTACCATGCCGTGCTTGGAAGTGCCTTGAGAGGCCAAGCCATGAACCAGTAGTCACTAATGCCAGGCTTAGGGCTGCTCAGCCAGAGGTACAGGACATGCTCAAGCCAGATACTGTTTGTCTGGGTTCTGCAAACCTTTGAGAGACCCTAGGAAAGTCTACAGCATGAGCCAAGGCAGGCAGTTTGTACCAAAAAAGCCACTGGAAGCAGTGTGGATGTGCCCAAAAGTTGGGTGGGGCGGGGTTGCAAATCATCAGGGCATTAGCCAGCTTGATGCAGACTCAGATATTGCAGCCACCTGTGTCTGCACGCAGGGATGGGGGAGGGCTCAACAAAGAAACAATGGCTTCCGCTAGCTCCTCCGTCCAGGAGAAAGCTGCCCTTTCAACTCCCATCCTGAAGCCAGACAGCTCGGTTCCCCACCATATATTCCTGCCACCTCTCCAGCTGTTGTCCCAGTGCTGGAGCTCAGAGCCAGTGATTCTGTCGGTAAGTCGCTGCACAATGACTTTAAGAGGAGCGTCTGGGACTCCAGCCGCCCTCTGTTTTACTCAGCCACAATTTCCGCTGCTTTTCATAGCCAGAAATTGTGAGGACTTCTCTCCCCTGCACTGGAACCCTAGGCTAGGTAGGGGCTGGGACCCCTTGTTCCTTCAGGGGGACCTCCACAGCGGAGGTATCCCTCCCAGTTTTTAACCGTAACACACAGGTGTGGCATCAGCCTGTTCCGCGTCTCTGCCCCTCTACCAATCTCGAGGTGGCTTCTTCTGCATGTCCTTCATTGTAGGGCTTTGGTTCAGCAAGATTTTAGGTGATTCTCAGTGATGGTTGTTTTGTAATTTAGTTGTAATTTTGATGTGGTCGTGAGAGAAGGTAAGCACAGCATTTTCCTATTGTGCCATCTTGACTTCAGATTGCCTGATTCTTTTTCATTGGCAGAACTGCTAGAAGAATTGCTGAGTGAAAAAAATACATATATTTAAGACTTAACAAAAGATACTGTCTTGTTAAACAATGTATTTTAAGTTTACTTACTATATAGTAGCATGATAAATAAATTTCCCAGTTGCAATTGTGGTATATACATTCTTATCTTTGTAGCATGTCAAGTTACACTTAAAAAGGAAGTACATTTCCCTTAATTTCTCTCTCCACCAATATTGCTTCTGCTATTTCTATGACAAGCTGCAGAAAGGCAGGTAACATACTAAAGGAAGGGGAAAAAAATCTTTCTCCTTGAAAACCTTCATTGAATAGTCAAAAGGCTATATTCCTGCCTTCTTCTTTAGTTACTAGTGTATATTTTGTTTTTGTTTTCTTAACAAGTTATTTAAGTTCTGAGGTTGTTTCTTTATTTAACAGTGTTGACGTGATAATGATAATGATGATGATGATTGTGGGGACAGAGCCCCAAAAAGCAGTTTCCAGGCTCTCGGCCTCACATAGAAAGGTGCTGGCTCAGGTAGTAAATGGCCATCGACTGTGATCAAATGGCCATCAGCTGTGGCTAGTTGGCCGTCAGCTGTAACCAGTGAGCTGTTGGCCACTAATATAACTGCTGTGACTACGCTAGCAGAGAATGGGGGCTAGCAGGAAGATGGTGGCTGAGCCTGCAAGCGGCAGAGTGAGGGTTGAGAATTGTGTTGTTCCTGGTTCCTGTGTCTCCAACCCAGCTGCCAGTGAGAGTATAGTAGTATGACTCCCCTACCTATGGCTCCATGGGTGTTCCTTGTTGGCCTCACCATGTCCTGCGTTCTTGTGCGGGGAGTGGGACCAGAGACCCCGCCTGACACCCCTCACGACACTTGGCATAGTCGGCAGGATACCCCGCAAACCCTGCATGACACCCTGCATGACACATGGCGCAGCGAGCAGGGTCTCCTGCATGACAATGATGATGATAACTATCCCACAGTGTTCTTGAGGATAGTAAACAAGATTGCAATTATAAAGCACCTATTGCAGTGCAGGCACCAGCCATACACTGGATGAGTATGGGTTTCCTCTCTTCCAGTCCCAAATAAATAATTTTCTAAGGAGGCATACAGATTCTCAGTGAACCCAGGAGGAGAATGAGAATGGCAGTTAACATAGCTGAGACCTGCTATTGTTCCTATTTTCTGGCTGAGTACACTGAGTCTTGGGAATAGTAAATCACTTGCTCACAGTCACACAACTATTAAATACCGGAGCTGGAATTTGAGCACAATATGCTGTATCAGAGAAGACAACAGGGTGGTCCAAGAAAAGCCCAGGACTGGCTTTCAGAGTACTAAATGCCTTTCTTCAATCTGCTGACCATCCTGGTTAGATTTGGGAATCAGCTGCTGCAGCTACTTCTGTTACTGCCGCTATGAATTGTCTGATCTTTAGAGTGCTCCCTTTATTGAAATCTAGCAGAAGCCATTGGGATGGGAGGCTGGAGGGGTTCCTGGTTTTGTGGTTCTCCATCCCAGTGTTTAGAAAGGAGGATTAAATTACCGAATGTCTCCCCTCCCCCTAGCTCATCTGCTGTGTTACAAGTGTGACTAACCCCACCTCTTTCATGGTGAGTGCCGAAACGGAACAATCGGAAAGTGGGACCATGTCATAACCCAGATGGTTATCAGGAAATTCACGTTTTGTTGCCTTCTCCCTATAACGTATGGGTAACGTAGAGGAACTGTGGAAACTGGTGGAAATAAAGCACAAAAGTGCGTGGGATTTTGTGAGGCCAAGCACAATAGCTACAAGATTGATGGGTTTTAGCCACGCAATGGTAAGGAAAGCTGGCAAGGAATTCATCCAGTCTTTCCAGTTCTCTCTTGAGTTTCTCAGTTCAGGTACAGAGTTGGCCTCGGTGTTCCCCAATGTTCTTTATAACATAATTCCACATTTTAGAAGTGGAAGGACATAGGTAATAGGATTCTGCCTCTCAAACATCTGCCTTTATGGAAATTGACTTACTCTGCCATCTTAGACAAAGCAGCTCACTGCATAGTCCCAAAACGGAAATAATAAAATAATACCTGTACACAAGACAAGTATTTTTAAGTACATTTCAATTTGTATAATTTTCTGGAGAAAGGGAGGAGCAGATATCTAATAACACACAAATTTATGTATGTTCATGGTTAGTGAGGAGAAAAATCTTTTATAAATAAATCTTAGAAGGTTTTAAGAAATGAAACGTGTTTTGGGGTTTTTGTTAGTTTGTTTTGCTCCCTTCATTCAGCTTTCAATTCACATGTGAGCTACTGACAAAAGAAATATGCTATGACTCATTCATTCAACCAAGGTTTATTGAGCTCCTGCTCCATGTTGGGGCTCAGCTAGATGAGAACGCAGGGTGAACCACACAGGTGGGGTCCAGGCTTCCTGCAGTTTACACTTCCTGCAGTAGATCTCAAATTTTAGCATGCACCTAAATCACCCACAGGGTCAGTGATGTGGCCTGAGAATTCACATTTCTAATGAATTCCCAGATGATAATGATGATGGTGGTGCAGGCACCTGGAGACCACTGTTCTGTGGAAGTGATAGATCAAAAGTTAACCAAAGTAAACATAGAAGTAAATACCTTGTAGTGACCGCGGAAGGAGGTGACTAAGTTGCTGAGATAGAGCATGTAGAAGAGATGTCCTCCTAGATAGGAGTCTGGTTTCTGGTTAGGTTTCTGGTTTAAGTTAAGGCAGTGGCTCTCGACTATGGCTGCATATTAAACTATCTTGAGCAGCTCATAAATTATCCGCATTCTTAAGTTCCCAAATGAGACCTGTTAAATGGAAACCTTGATGTGGGAGGTGAGGGCAAGTGAGGGTTGAGATTTTCTGCACCAGAATGAGAATGAGCTGGGCACTGGAAAAGTGGTAGTAAAGACCATGTCTAGCAGAGGCAATGGCAGGTGCAAAAGGTATGAAGCAGGGCAGAATTGGATCTACAAGAAGTCCAGGATGGCTTAGAGGATGAACAAGAGAATAGGAGAGTGGCAAGAGATGCTTTCAAAAAATAGTCAGCAGCCACCTAACTGATGAGTCTAGAACACCATGACAAGGAATTCAGTCTTATTTTGTTCACCCCAGGAGGCATGGAAGGCTCCTCAGCAAAGGAGTGAGTGCCATTATGTGATTTACATTTTGAGAGTAGGGCTACCTCTGAAGTGACATGCATCCTCACCAGACAGCCTTGATTGTGGCCTGGGAATATTGACCCTTTCCCCCTCATCCTTCAAAATTGTGGCCTTAAATTTGAACACAGCCAAGTTATAGAATAAATGTAAGGTTTCTGAGGGGAATGGATTTGGGGATGTGCAAATAACTTGAGGGGCTGCAATGGAAACCCAATTGAGAGCTGGTGTCCCAGGGAAATCAGAGTTTGAAATCTGGTGAAGGATCCCTGTGAGAGCGGGGGTTCCAACCCACTTCTTTCAAGTAGAATTATGATTCTTATCCTTATCATGTAAGCTGGAGGGGATGGATCACATTCCTGAATGATATATTGGTATCCCCAAATAGAAATCCATTCAGCTCCACAGGCTCCCCCACCCGACCCCTACTCTCTGACTTATTCTTATCCGCTTCTTCTGCAAAAGGCGCCACTTACCTTTTGCAGTAAGATCTAGCCCATTGTGTTAAAAAAAAGAAAATTTCTGTTGCTATGACATGCGAGTTTTAAGCCAAGGATGAGACGTTCAAATTCTAGGAGATCTCTTTCACCTGCTCGTCAATGCCTGTAGGAGGAAATAAGAGCTACTTCTTAGAGCACAGTGTAGTACACACTGACTGTGTGGCACCCTTGTTCTTGAAGCAAATGGCTGTCGAGCTCCAGCTCTCAATTTTGTAACATCAACATCACTTCCCTTATTTTTGGAGGTGCATTTTATCTGCCTTTTCTTTCTTCTTGTACCCTTCTCTTTTTAAAATATTATGGCATGTTTAAATCAAATAACAACAAGTGCTCACACACTAACCATCCGGATTTCACTCATATTATCATTTTTGCCATAATGTTGCCATTTGCCATCTTTTCAAAATAATAATTTTAAAAAGACATTTGAAGCCCTCTTTTTGCCCTTTCCAGTTCCATGTCCCTCCCTCCAACAGCCGTGGACTGCCTGCTCTGAAAGTGATATCTTGTCTTCCCAGACATATTTTTATATTTTTATTTCATCTGCCTGTATCCATAAAATAACATATAGTATTGTATTGCCCAGTTTTATTTTTTATGATTTCTGCATTTGCCTTTTTTCACTCTACAAATTTACATTGGTATGTTTTCCAGATATATCCATTTGGACACATGCAACTCTAGTTCAATTTATTGAATTGTTGTGTAATTATATTGCAATTTATCCATCTGTTTTGCAACATTCAATTTGTTGTCCTTATTTTCCATTTTAAACAGTACAGGAATAAATATTCTTTTGCATAGAGAGTACAGGCACCCTCAAATCTATTGAATGTTAGCAAATTGTTCTCCAAAGTCATTGCACAATTCACCTCCCAACCAGCCTCATATGAGAGCTGCCATTTCTCTACATCATCCCTAAAACTTGGTATTGTTAGATTTATTGATAGTTTTAAAAAGTTGTTATAAGCAAAACCTTACTTCATTGTTGTTTTAATTTTTCTGATTGCTACTCAGATGGAACATGGTTTCATAAATGTATTGACCATTCAGTTAATCTTTTCTGTATATTTTTCTATGTGCTTCATCTATTTTTTTATGGATTGCCTTTTCATGTTGATTTAAGTGTATTCCTTATATAATTCTAGGCATTAATCCTGTATAAGTTATATGTGTTGTGAGTTTCATGTTTCCAATCTATGGCTTCTTTTTTATTTTATTTTTAGTATCTCTTTTTTATATAGAAATTTTAAATCCTAATGCTGTCCAATTTAAACGTATGCCTTTTATTATATTCCTGTTTTTGATATTCTTTTAAAGAAGTTATTCCTGACCCCAACTATTAAAAATATTTTCCTAACTTTCATCTAAATGGTTTAAAGATTTAATTTTCATGTTTAGGTTTTTAATCATCAGGATTTTATTTCTACTTGTGTTGTGAGGTAGACATCTAACATATTCTTACATGGATAAACAATTTAGTACTATTTAAGTTAGTCTATTGTTTCCTCCAACTGCTTTCTGATGCCTCTTCCATCATATTTGGGAACGCCTATTTCCCATGTATGTATGATTCTGTTTCCAGGCTTCCAACTCTGTCATACTGGTCAATATATTCATAAAATTCCATGTTTATCGTTGTTTCTTTTTAATTATTTTTTTTCAGTTACAGTTGACATTCAGTATTATTTTATTAGTTTCATGTGTACAGCATAGTGGTTGGTCATTTATACAATTTATGCAGTGATCCCAGCGATGTATAGCCCTGGCACTATACATAGTTATTGTAACATTATTGACTATATTCTCTATGCTGTACTTTACATCCCTGTGACTAATTTATAACTACCAATTTGTATTTCTCCATCCCTTCACCTTTATCACTCAGCTGCCCAACCCCCTCCCCTTTGGCATCCATCAGTTTGTTCTCTGTATCTGTATCATTTTTTTCTTACATCTGACTCTTCTGGTCTGAATTCATATTTCTTCTTATCCAAGTACATATGCTGTCACTATCATCTAATAATTTCTACAATTATTTAGTATTTCTATTATTATCCTCCCAAGGACCTAAATACATATAAATACCCATTGAATCCAATCCTCCAGACCTATTTCTAGTTCTTAAAACTTCTGCTTGGAAGAGGTGTATATCACTTTCGCTCATATTTAATTGGCCAAAATAAATCATGTGGTCATGCCTCAGCTAAATAAGACAGAAGCATAGGCGTGTATAATCCTCATGCATTCAAGGTAAGGACAGAGATGGGGACCAATTTGGAAGAAGAGTAATATATGCTGCAATGTATATTGGTCTTCGTATGACTAAAAACTTTCATTTTGACTTCACTCTTGAATGATAGTTTAGCTGTGTATAAATATTCTAAATTGATACTTACTTTTCCTCAGCATTTTACAGACTCACTCCATTGGCTTCTGACTTCTATTGTTGCTGATGTAAGTGTGCTGTCAAGTCTAATTGTCATTTCCTGTAGATGAAATTCTGTCATTTCCTTTAAGGTATTTATGTTCTAAAGCTTTACTGTTCCTCATAGAGAGGTGAACTAATTTTCACTTATTCTATTTTCTATTCAGAGTATCAACTTAAAACAGAAGTCTACATCATTTGTGTAAAGAGCCAGATTGTAAATATTTTAGGCTTTGCAAACCCTGTAGTCTCTGTTACAACTATTCAGCTCTATCTTTGTAGCATGAAAGCAGCCATAGACAATCATAAACAATAAAACTGTGGCTGTGTTTCAATAAAACTTTATTTATAAAAACAGACTGGATTTGGCCCACAGTTGTCTAGTTGTCTGATTTAAAGTCTATGACTTTCTTCAATTCTGCAAAATTCTCAGCTATTATTTCTTCAAAAGCTATTACTCTACCATTTCTTCCTTCCTAGTTATTTTGTCTAGAGCTCCTATTAGATAAAAGTTAGATAGTCTCAATCTACCCTCCATGATTTTAATTGCTCTTCCAAATTCTTTATCTCTGTGTCTCTCTGTGATTAATTGTAAATCAGTTTATTAACTTCATCTTCCAGTTTGCTAAATTTTTCTTCACCTGTGTCTACCGTCACCAATTGTCTGCTTGTCCAGCACTTTCCCAGTTTTAGCACTAATGTCCCAGGGCCTGGAAACCTCTCAGCCCAGGACAGATCAGGATAGTTGTTCACCCTATCTGTGTCTAATCTAGATTGTATTCCATATATAGAGCTTTTGTTTCAATAATTATATTTTTATTTCCAACTTTTTTTATATTGGTTGCTTTTTATAACCACCTTTTCTTGCATAATGTCTGCCTATTTTTGTTTCAAATATTCTTATATTTTCCTATGGATATTATTTATTTGTCTCTTGATGAATCCTGAATTTTTAGAGTCATTTTCAGATTGTTCTTTTAATTTAATTTCAGGTAAACCCATCTTCCAATTGTTGATTTTGTTGGGTTTTTATTTCTTATTAATAGTTTTTCTTCTCATATGTTGGAATTTTGTGTTGCAGACCCATTTTGAAAGGTTTCGTTGGTTGATTGGTTGGTTGGTTTGTTGGTTGGTTTTTCCTTCCTACCTGCCTTTTTTCCAGTTTCTCTAGTGTTATGCTGATCTCTGCTACTTCTTCCTGAAGATTCCGTTCCAGAACCAGGTCTATATTGACAGCTGTGTGATCCAGACCTACAGTAATGTACATTGAATGCACAATCACTATTAAGTGAACGGGCATGTTGGCCCAGATTGTGGCTCTGGGACTGTGTCTAGCCCAAGGTTTCTCAATCTCAGCACTTTTATGCATTGTAGGATGTTTAGCAGCATCTCTAGTCCCTACACACTAGCACCTCCACCCCTCCTCAATGTGACAACAGAAAACATTTCCAGATATTACAAAATGTGCTCCCCTTACCCCCAGCCATGCTCTATTAAAATCATCTCCAGTTGAGGAATGTTGGTATATCCCAAGGCAATTCTCAGCAGCTGATCATTTGGTCTCCTTTCATGGTGCTAAAGATGAGGAAAAGCATATCTGTCCCTGCACTTGGTTTCAAGAACTGACACTAGCTCAGGTTTTCAGGTTATCCTGTCTTATAGGAGTTGAACTAACAAATGCTTCCATACCCTGAACCATCAGCCTGTCTTGCCAGTGCTTCACTGTTCCAGTGTCACTCATTGCCTTGTGTTTCTGTTCTGTTTCTGATATAGAAACAAAAAACTCTTCTTTTTGAGTGTAGCTATCCTTAATTTTTTTTTTTTTTTTATTTTACATTCTATCTATCACTGACATGTGGTTAGGTCAGTGGGAGAGCTGCAAAACTTTACTGACCAGAATTTTTTTTTTTCTCTATCTCTTTTCCCTTACTTCCCTTGAGCTTCATATCTTTTCTTTTTTCTTTTCTCCCTTTATCCTTGATCAGTGGTATTGGAGAAGTCAACAAAGTACATGTGTCAGAATCAGGGTTGATGAGATACTGGGAGAATTAGTCCAGTTTCATCCAGGTCTCCATCACCCACGCCCCTTTGTCTCTATCTCAAGCTATTAAGACAGTGGTTCTCAAAATGTTCCAGCAGCATTAATAGAAATTCTTGGGCTCCACCCATTACTGACTGAGTAAGAAGTTCTGGGAGGGGGACCCAGCTACTTGTGTATTAACAAACCCTCCAGGTGATTATAATGCAGGCTAGAGTTCGAGGTTCACTGTACTAAGACTTAGCTAAAGAGATTTGAATCAGTGGTTCTCAAACTGATTCACATTGGAATCACCTGCCAAACTTTAAAATACAGTTGTATGAGCTTCTACCCCCCACCCCCTGCCCCTCCAGAGATTCTCATCCAGCTGACCTGGGTGGGGCTCAGGTACTTTTTTCTGTTAAGTTCCCCCAAATGATTCAAGCACCCAGTCAAAGTTTGCTTTAGTTATTCATTTACTGCTTAGCCCATTTTGATGATCACTTATGCCAACTCTTATCCAGTGTTTCCGGAATTCTAAGTGGAAATTGATAAACTTTTAGTAAACATAGTTTAAAATTAATCTGGATTTGGACTTTTTGGGTTTGAATCTCAGTGCTTGCCAGTATCTTTGAACAATCTATCCTCTCTGTACCTCAGCTTCCCCATGTGTAAAAAGCAATGAATAATCATACCAATTTACTAAGGTTATTATAAAGATTACATAGGTTTATATATGAGTGTCCTCAGAATAATGCCTGTCACACAGTAAAAGCCATAGAAAAAATTTCTAAATTGTTTATTTTGTAAATAAAACATGCAAAGGACCTGCAAAACAAACTTAAGTCAAAATAAGTGTTTTAAGAATGGGAATTTAAATAAGTATTTAAAGAATGTTTCTCTTTCATATTGGGAACTTTTTTTATAAGACCCACTTTTTCCACAAATGCTATATGGTCTTTAAAAAAATACTGATTCAATAAAAATTAACTCTTTTCATTAAAATTTTCTGATTTTGCTTTATGCCTTTTAAAACCAGTTCATAGAATTATAAAACCAAAGTTTATAATCAGTGTTGTATAGTTGAATTTTAACTATAAAAACTGATAAGCCGACAATAAATTCAACCCTTATGTAAATCTGGCAAAGATCAAAAGAAGTAAAGTTGAAATCAATGTCTGCTGAATTTGATCTATGACAGGCATTGAGTTGAAAGAATTCATGTGAAATATAGTAAAAACTCTTCTATAGATAGACATTTAGGAAGTTTGATTTACATGAATACGTTTTGGTCTGTCAGTGTATGGACACTGTCCAAAAAAACTTCTTGCAATTTTGTTTATTACAACTTCAAAAGGAAAGTAGTTGAGTTTACTTTATCACAATCGGACATTCACTCAAAAGAAACTAATTTTATCATATGTACCCACAGCTGCATGAGACAGCATTTCAGGGCTGGGTGGAGTTTTTTTAACAGCAGAACAGAGCTACCCCAACAAAAGAGGGTGGAGATGCACACTATTTAAATTACTCATCTTGGGGAGGCAAGTTGGGGAATTTCCAAACTTTCTGTTGTTAATTATCCAGCAAACAAAGAAAACAGTGTGAGGCTGGAATTGTTGTGACTTATGATTTCTAAGCAAAGTCCGCCTGTAGCTACTGAGCATGCATAGCATGGATGGTTTCAATTCTCGATGGATATAAAAGTTTGATAACCTGAGCAAGCATTGATTGGATCTGATAAGTAGAGCAAGAAGAGCAGGAAGACGTTCCAGAAAGTAGCCAGAGTAACCATGTCTTGGTAGTTAATTAGGTAAGAAAACCCAGACATAATTTCTCTACATCGCCGTTTCTCCCTGTTCTTCCCTTCCCCCTGGTAAATCCTTCTGTGTAATTTGTAAGGCACATACACACACACACACACACACACACACACACACACACACACGTACGTCTGCCAAAACAGTTTTGAAAAATGATGTGATGCTACTCCTACCCTTCGATCAGTGAGAAAACTGGTTTCTTTATCCTTTGACTTCATTACAGACATGCAGTCAATCCAGAGGTGGGGAAATATTGCCTTCTCAGGCAAACAACTTGCAAAAACCAGAACCATTCCACATCTTTACATTTGTAGTATCTGTGCTACTGTTTCCACTGCTAAGGTCTGTATTTAATTGAGTGGCTGTAAATATTGCATCTGTAAACACTGTTTTTAAAAAAGGAATCTATTTAACAGTGTACTGTTTTAGTTATTTTAATACATTTGTAACTTTAAGTGCCCTAGGTCCACAGAGGACACCGAAGGAGAGATGATGATTACAGTACAGGGCTTTTGGAACCAGTAGGCTGAGGTTGGAAGCCTTGCCCCAACTGTAAATTGGGTTTTCTCAAGCTCTCTGGGTGGTCTGCTTCTCCTTCTTTGTTCCTGACTCTGAGGCCCAGTCAGTCTCCATTATGAGATCCACTTGATTATCTTACACGTGATACCCACTTTTTATGTTACCTACTTGCTTCTCGGAGACTTTGGAGTTGGTGACTCCATATCAGATAGTTTCCTTTTCTGGCTTTAATATTCTATGAATTGAATAAATTACACAGTTCTGGATATATAGAAAGAGTAAGGGTATTGTTTGCTTTCTGGGTAGGCGGTTGATTTTGGACATGTTTGGATTGGAAACACTGTCTAGGTTGGGAAACGAGATCCGATTTCAGGGCATAACAGCCTGCTGGGGGATTCTGAATTAGTCTGGAGTGTGTATGAGAGGGAACTGGGGGATGTCAAATAGGGTATTGATGTCTGCATCTCACTTTGAAATGCATCATGAAACAAGGTGAATGGATAAATCAATAGATGTGGCAAAACAAAAGTAAGAATAGCACAATGTTGATAATTATAGAATCTAAGTGAGGGTATTTTGATTTCTCTTTCAATTTCAACTTTTGCATATACTTGCAATTTTTCATAATAAAAAATGGGGTAAAAAGTGTAAGTGTCAAATAGACTGGGCAAACGGAACTGGGAATTTTAGTATAACATTCCATTTTTTTAACCAATGTCTTTATTTATACAGCCCCTGTTTATCCACTAATGAGATAACTGCAAAAAAAAAAAATCCCTCTAAATGTAAAGAGCTTTATTATTTTTTTTCTCTTATAAAAATGAGACACATGATGATGAAATTTTTTTTTTTTAAAGTACAGGGAAAATGTAGAGGAAGTAAAAATCCTACCTTCTCAACAAAACGACAGTTAACATTTTAAAAAATTATAGTTGACATACAATATTTTATTAATTGCAGGTATGCAACATAGTGATTCAACATTTTTATTCCTTATGAAATGATCGCCACACTCCTTAGTAACCATCTGTCACTGTACATAGTTATTGTATTATTGACTGTATTCCTTATACTGTACCTTATATCCCATGACTTATTTTATAACTGGAAGTTTGTAAATATTTTTCTAGACCTATCATTAGACAGAATATTAGACCTTCCCTAGTATAGCTTCTGAAGCTGTACAGCCTCTTGTAGCTGTACTTGTGCTACCTGACTTGCAGCTCAGCCAAACCAGCTCTGACACTTCTATTTATAATACATGGCTCCCACTTTCTTCCTTCAAGAAAGCTTCCACTTTCCACTCTCACCCCACCCTTGATCCTCTTTGATTTGTCATCTCCCACCTTCAGCATTTCTCTTGTCAATGTATTGGAATTCTCATCAAGCACCTTTAAGATTCAAATGTATTTCCCCCAAAATATTTTGCATTCACCATGCTGCCTTGCATACCCCAAGCCACCAATATATGTTTTCTATCAGACTCATAATTTTACAAAAGCCCAATCTGATTGAGGCAAAACCATCGTTCTAACTTGACACGCAACTACACAGTTTAAAGCAAAGTTCTCCCTCTAGATAGAAATGAGGTTATCTATGCCAATCAATATCTGTTAAATTGTGGGAAACACCGAGATTATAATTGTAACACACAGAATTCTTATTTCACAAGATATAAGCCAACTTCAGCTCATGCAGTTTTGACATGGATTTTTGTCATTGCCATTTCCCAGTGGTTCATAATGAGTAATTGGCATAGTCTCTGAAGAGCAGAGAATGTTCTGGACTCCCCAGATAGTACTGGCAGTGTTTGTAGACATTTTTATTTGATAGAAATAAAACTAGATTTTAATTCTTTAAAAAGTGAAAAAGAAGTATTCTTATTCATACTTGAGAGGTATCTTTAATACCTCTTTAATACTTCAAGAAGTTTCCATGAGTTTACTTTCTTGCATTGTAAGTTTTACAAATCATTTCTTGATTCTATAGAATTATCTTACTTATTCCCATTACAAACTCCTTTCAGGGAATCTCAAAGAATAGATTAACAGACTAGATAATTTGGGCAATAAAAAGTGTACTTTTCTTTAGGAACAGAAAAATGGATTGTTTCCATCTTCCCCCTTTTGTATAGTGCTGTCTTGAGCTATATCAAGTTTCAAATCACTTTGCAAACTTTGTATTTAAGGAAATAAGGAATATAACAACAGCTAACATTTAAGTGCTTCCTATAAATCAGTCACTGTGTGTTTGAAAAATATCAATTCATTAAATTCTTATAACAACCCTGGAAGATGTACTACTTTTACTCTATTTTATGAAACTGGAAACCAAAGGAGGTGAAGTAATTAGCAACCAACAAATAAGTGGTAGAACTAAGAGCCAAACCCAGACTGGCTCCAGAGCCTATGTCTAATCCATAGCACTCGCTGGCTCTTTAGAGTACAAAAAAATGGCACTAAACTGGTCTAGAGGTGGGGCACAGAGGGCACCTTCTGCTTCATAAATTTAGTATTGAGTCTACCTGTTTCTCTCTTTATATGACTAAGTCTTTTCTGTTGTCATTTCTTTAAAACTCAACACCTTTTTGGATAAATACGGTAGCTCATACTCTGTTGATTTTCTTCTTAACTCTATAATGCATTTGGAATTTATTCTGATTTGTGGAAGGAATTAAATGTGAAGTTAAAATAATACCTATTTAGATTCCTTTTGTTTCATTTTCTGTTAATTTTAGATTATCACATATTATTGCTCTCCTTTGAGCCATTTGATTTTTTATCATTGTCACGCCTTTTCAATTATTATTTTATAATGTATTCTAATACCTAATAAGGCTAATCCCCTTTATCCTGTGCATCACTGCTCCTCTTTTTCACAATATCACAATATTCATTGATGTCCTTATCCATGTATTTTTTGAAGTAAAGTTTATAATTTTATTATAAATTCCAGTTTATAATTTTAAAAATTGCAGTTGTAATTCTGATCATAATTATCTCAGCATTAAAACATGGGTAGTATATAGTAATCAACTTTCCTTTCCAGTATTGCTCTGTAGGAAGTTCAATTTACTTTTTACATTCTGCCCTTCAGAAATTTTCCCACCTACTCAAGGAGCCCTATGAATTCTCAGGACGAGTTTTCAGATCAAGGCAGAGTCTAGCCAAGGAGTAGAAAGCAGATCATACAAAGAATAAAGTCACTACACAGTAAAACTGTAGTACCAGTTAAAACTGTATTCCAGTCCAATATAGTAAACTAATTGGTCTCTACAAATGAAGGGACTACTTATCTCTGTTGTACTGTTAAAATTATTGTTATGTTATTGTCATTCGATTTCACTTTCCCTTAATGTGGTTTATAGAGGCAAAATTAATTTAAAGTATTTAGAAATGTGTGTTTCTCGGATTCACATGTGCTAATTAAGCAATTCCTTCAGGAACAAATACAAATTCTTATTCTCTCACGAAATATTCCTGAAAACCATGAGCATGTTTTTGTCAGTTTTTCCATGTTTTAAGATAAAATTTTAAACAACAAATCACCCAAAGTGGTATTCACCCACTAGGTATGCAAAATATTTTCCTAATATAAACTTCTTCAAAGGTGGCTATAAATCATTTGACACTCCTCTATTGAAGAGATTACTAATCCTTTTACCGTGAAATTGTGAAATGGAACACTCCAAAAATCACATGATTCTATCTTAAAGCTGTTACTATTTAGTTTCTTTAGGTGTTTCAGGATAAAACATGTACACGTTTCAGGAGTAATTATTATGTAAAACTCTAGGATCCCTCACCTTAAGAAGTTCGCCATTTTTGTTTTCATGCACCCTAAAATTAGAACTCCATATCTTTTTTTTTAATTTTTTTATTATTAGTTTCAAGTGTATAAAACAGTGTAATAGTTAGACATTTATACCCCTCACAAAGTGATAAACCCCCTCCCCCAATCTACTACCCTTCTGACAATGTACACAGCCGTTATATTTCCACTGTCTCTATTCCTTATGCTATACTCCACTTCTTGTAACTATATGTGTGTGTGTGTGTGTGTATGTGTGTGTGTGTGTGTGTGTATATATATATATATATATAAAATTATAGTTGACATTCATTATTATTCAGCTTCAGGTGTACAGCGCAGTGATCAGGCATCTACATCATCCTGAAATGGTCTCCCTAATAAGACAAGTGTCCATCGGATACCCTACAAAATCTTTACAATATTATTGATTACATTCCCCAAACTGTCTTTTGTATCCCCATGACAATCTTGTGGTTACCGATTGTGCTTTCTAATCCCCTTACCTTCTCCCTCGTCCCCACCCCCCTCCTATCTAGCAACCCTCAGTTTTTCCTGTATGTCTCTGAGACTATTTCTGATTAGTTTGTTCATTTATTTTATTCTTTAGATTCCACACATAAGTGAGATCATATGGTATTTGTCTTTCTCCGTCTGACTTATTTCACCTAGCATAATGTTCTCTAGGTCCATCCATATCGTTGCAAATGGTAAGATTTCATTCTTCTTCATGGCTGCGTAATACTTCATTGTATAAATGTACCACAGTTTTTTAATCCAGTTATCTACCGATGGGCATTTCGGTTGTTTCCATGTCTTGGCTATTGTGTATAGTGCTGCAATAAACATAGGGGTGCATAAATTTGTTTTCAAATTAGTATTTTGGATTTCTCTGGATAGATACCTAGGAGTGGAATTGCTGGGTCATAAGGTAGTTCCATGTCCAGTTTTGTGAGATACTTTCATACTGATTTCCATAGTGGCTGCACCAATCTGCAATCCCGCCAACAGTGCACAAGGGTTCCCTTTTCTCCACATCCTCGCCAGAACTTGTTGTTTTTGATTTTTGATAATAGCCATTTTGACTGGGGTGAGGTGGTGTCTCATTGTGGTTTTTATTTGCATTTCTCTAATGATTAGTGAGGTTGAGCTTTTTTTCATGTCTGTTTGCTATCTGTATGTCTTCTTTAGAAAAATGTCTCTTCATGTCTTCCGCCCATTTTTTAATTGGGTTGTTTGTTTTTATGATGTTGAGTTGAATGAGTTTTTTAATACATTTTGGATATTAATGCTTTGTCAGATGTATCACTGACAAATATCTCCTCCCTTTTAGTAGAATGCCTTTTTGTTTTATTGGTGGTTTCCTTATTGTGAAACAACTTTTTAGTTTGAGGTAATGTTTATTTTTTCTCTTACTTCCCATATGTCTATTTTTTCTTTTACTTCCCTTGCCCGAGGGTATATATCAGTAAAAAGGTTACTAAGGGTAATGTCTGCCTACTTTCTTCCTATATTTCCTTCTATGAGTTTTTTGGTTTTAGATCTTACATATAAGTCTTTAATCCATTTTGAATTTATTGTTGTATATGGTGTAAAGAGGTGGTCCAGCTTCATGTTTTTGCATGTGTCTGTCCAGGTTTCCCAGCACCATTTATTGAATAGACTGTCTTTACCCCAATGTAAATTCTTGCTTCTACTGTCATACATTAAATAACCATATAGGCATGGATTTATTTCTGGGCTCTCTATTCTTTTCCATTGATTTATGTGTCTGTTTTTATGCCAGTACCATGCTGTCTTGATTACTATAGCCTTGTAGTATAATTTGATGTCAGATATTGTGGTACCTCCCACTTTGTTTTTATTTCTCAAGATTGCCGAAGCTATCAGGGGTCTTTTATGGTTCCATATACATTTTATGATTATATGTTCAGAACTCCATATCTTTTAAAGAAACTATCCAAACATTTCTCAGCAATCACATCATGAAGTCCACTCAAGAAATTTGCACAGAGATCACTTCAGGGGTAAACAGACAAGATCTTAACCTACCTTTCCACTCCCACATAGAGTGATTGCTGGACCATATCATTAATAAGGTGAGATTCAAAAGACTCTAATAATCATTTCCCTGCTTTTAAGTAAACCCTAACACTTCATGCTAAAAGAAAATTCAAGAGCATGAAAAGTCATAGCTAAATCATATTAAAAAACAGGAGGTTCCAGATAATTTGGTGGTGATTTTTTTGTTTGTTTTATTTTGTTCTATGAAATCCATTCTGGGTAACATCCCAAAAATGCCTTCTACTCTTCTCAATAGCTTTTAAAAGGCTTCCCTTGTTCTATGCAATACTCTTCTTTTCCAGTTCTCCTCCCTATGCCTTCTCAGTTCCCTTTGAACTGTGCCTTCCATTTTGGTAATACCCAAAGTACCATCATTTTGCACCCTCTCACTCTGCCTGCCTTCCTTGTGTATTTTCTGTCACTCTTAAGACTTCAGCTACTATCGGTTGATGACTCATATGTCTGACACCTCAAATGCCACATGATGCAAATCAAAGTTATCATTTCCCTCCAAATATGTTCTTTCTCCTATACTCTATAACTCAGCGAGTGTAGTAGCCGCCGTCTATCCAGTCACCCACGCCTTATGTCTTTATGTCATTTAATTGTTCTTCTTTGCCACCAGTGTGCTGTCACCCAACTTAAAAGCACATGCATATTCTCTTTTCTCCAACAGTATTCAATGGCCTACATGCAGAATTCAAGCCCTTATCTTCTTTGACTGGACTATTGCAGTCCTGCAACTCACACTCATTAAATCCATCTTCATTCTGCTGCTAGAAGGGTCTTTCCACCACAGGTCCCCACACATTGTGCTCCACAATGGGGACTCATTCATATTTAATACAATACAGTGTTTAAGTCATTCCACGCTTTGTGGAGGAGATTGGCTTTCTTTGTGTGTCGTCTCCTGAGAGGCCTTTATCCCCTCCTCCACTTTCAGACAGGCATATGTTCCAGCTCCTGCCTGCTGCAGCTGGACAGTGAAAGAGCAGACTTCTTTCCTTTTCTTTTTCTTTCTTTTTCTTTTTTTTCCAAAACCAATGAATTGATATTACTGCGGTGTGAAATGTGGGCTGAAATGGTCTCCTCTGCCCCGTGGATGCATACATTAGCCTTTTGCTATTCTAATATTTCACAGCAAGACATCCTCAGAGGAAGCAGGGCTCATGTTCCTCAAGTTTGCCATTGTGTAGACAACAATCTGTTGAACACAAAAGAAAAATAAATAAATAAAAGCTGGTGAGAAAAAAAAAAAGAAGGGTCTTTCTAAAGCTCACATGTAGTTATGCCACTCTCTGGCTTCAAATCCTTCATGTACCTCTCAAGGGCCTAGTACAGGGGTCAGCAAACTATAGACTGTGGGCCAAATCTACCCCATTGCCAGTTCTTATGAATGAAGTATGATTCAAACAGAGTCATGCTCATCCATTTATGTGTTGTCAATGGTTGATCTCAAGCTACAACAGCAGAGGTGTATAGTTTGGGCAAACACCATGTCATCCCAAGAGCCCACAGTATTGACAATCTAGCCCTTTACAGAAGTTTCTGGATGCCTGACCTCATGGATAAAGTCTGAATTCCAGGGTATAACATGTAAGACCTCCATCCTCTGGCTGAAACCTCTATCTCTAGCCATGGCTCTTGCCACTCCAGCCTTAAACCTTCTCCTCTAGCAGTGTTTGTCTGCTTGCAGTTTCCCAGTGCTGTCCAGTAGAATTTCTGTGATGATGAAGATGTTGTGTGTTTGTACTGTCCAATGCAGTAACCACTAACCACGTGCCTATTGAGTGCTTAAAATATAGCTAGTATGGGCGGCCGGATGGCTCAGTTGGTTAGAGCAGGAGCTTCTAACAACAGGGTTGATGGTTCAATTCCCACATGGGCCAGTGAGGTGCACCCTCCACAACTAGTTTGAAGACAACGAGCTGCCACTGGGGTGGCCAGATGGCTCAGGTGGTTAGAGTGTGAGCTCTCAACAACATGGTTGCTGGTTCAATTCCCGCAGTGGGATGGTGGGCTGCACCCCCAGCAACTAAGATGGAAAATGGTGACTGGACTAAGGGAAAAAAAAAGATTGCTGATTCCATGTTTAAAAAAAAAAAATCCAGATGACTTACAAAACAAAAACAAAACAAAACAAACAAATAAAAATATATATGTATGGCTAGAGCAACTGAATTTTTAATTTTCTTTCATTTTAATTAACATAAACTTAAATAACCACATGTGACCAGCAGCTACCATATTGGAAAGTGTTGTGCTAGACCATGTCACCAATAGTATCTTTGTTCATTCTAAGAGGAATATTTAAAATACTTAGAATGCCCTATCTGGGAAACACTCATATTTTAGTAATTAACATAAGGGTCACCTTTTCGAACTATCTCCTACAAAAGAACGAGGTATCTTCCTTTTGCACCCTCACTGTGCCATGATATTACCAGCAAAACATTTTTTATTCTGATCTGTCCCCCAACCAAAATAGCGGTCCGTGAATGCAGACCCTTGTTCAATTTTTTTCTGCTTAAAAGGCCCCTAATCCAATGTCTAGTTTGTGCAAGAACTTTAATTAATATTGGTCAAATGGATTAATTAATGCCACGTTCAAACTCTTTCTCAACGTGTGAGTCCTTTCCCTTTACTTACAGTTCTTTGACAAATGAAGAATAACTGCTCTCACAAGACCTAAAGTATCCTAGTAGTCATCTCCCCCCATTCCCCATTAGATGTTGGCTTTTCTCTGGGAAAAATAACTGATTACAATCCCCTAGGCAACCTGATTTTGTTCACACTGTTTAAAGTTCATTTTCATAATAGCATCTTTGAGACATAGAGTCCAAAATGCCACATTCCTCTAAAAGTAGTAATGGGGAATCCATGACTCTTCTGCCAAACCTACTTCTTAGACCTCTATGAAATCTGTTAATTCTGCCTTTTTTGAGAACACACTGTTTACTTGTGGCTTATGTGAACCCTTAGCTACTGCAGCTAATTTATTTTGCATTTAGTCATAGCAACTTTTAATATTATCTGTTCTAAGTTCAATAGGAAACTCTGCAGTTTGAGTTTTCCATAGACATGAACCCAGTTTGTTGAATTGTGTGGCACAAACAACAATCAATAGTCCTTAAAAGGAGGAGCCAAAAATGTGAATGCCAGTTCTGAGAATGATGGAGAATCTGATCCAATACGTGGATTTCAAAGTCAGCCAAGAATCCAAAACTACACATGTTCACAACGTTCAGAGTATCAAAGCAAAACTTCATACACTTCCTTTTTGAAGTTCCAACTTAAATATTGACAATATTTAAGAGTTCTTTTTTGCTGGTGTGGAATTAAGAACTCTTGAAGATAATTACTTCAAAATGCTTTACACTTTCTCAAACCTGGCATGTTTTAAATGGTTGAAGTTTCAAATCAGATGATTTTAATCCATCTCAAGTGGTTTTTAAGGCTCTAGTAGCCCACTTACACTCTAATATCATATCCTTGTAGGATCAGGGAACATAGAGAAAGAAGGATAAAATAATGAATGATGAGGTCTCGATTTATTATCAGATCACTTCCCTCTTATCGTCCTACCAGGCAGCCGGTGTTGCCCACACATACTCCAGAAGATCCTCTGTCTAATGGGTTTGCACAATATTTGTGAGCAGTCTCCAGAGCCAGACAATCTGTATGCAAATCCAAGTTCTACCTTTTGCTACCTGCTTCACCTTGGGCAAACTGTTTCAGTCTCTGTGGACCAGTTTTCCGCTCTGTAAAGTGGGGGCAATGATAGCCTCTGCCTGGCAGTTATCAAATGAGCCAGCATTGTAGGAAAGCATTTCGTACTCTGCCTGTCACAGAATAAGAGCTCGGGGGCTGTTTGCTATTTTATTTGTATTATTTAAAATCCTCAATTCAGATGTTTTCAAAACTTTAGTTCAAAATCAAAAAGATTTGAATGTTTTCAAAATGGTTCGGAGGGGCTAAAAATTCTTACTTAAAAGAAAAAAAAAACCAATAACCTACTTTCTAACAGTGTTTAGAAACATCTGGATATCTTTGGGGATATAGGAGAAGGAAAGAACCAAATATCATCAGTGACTGTGAACCAGAGGCTTTGAGGCTGGAAAAATCATTACTGTTGTGGAATACTTCCATCTGACATCTGACCCACCCAGACAATGTTCAGAAGTAAGGAGCCCCTTAAGTAGGAATGAGTTTTCTTTTGTTCACCTGAGCAACCAAAGAAGGTTGCTTTGACGCTTTATAAGCTGCTGGACCAAACTCCCAAAACCTCAGAAGAGGGAAAACAGACTCTGAAAAAATACAGAAAGTACACCCAGAGCTCAGAAAAGGAAATACGTCCAGTGGATCAAATGCTTATAAGTACAAACTTTTCTCACAGCCCAGTATGATGCTGGCATATACTAGATGCTAAACAAATGTTTGGTGAATGAACTTTGCTAAAACTCACCATGGATATGTTTACTTCCCATGTGATATATTTTAAAATGGTAAACTATCATGTTTGACATATAAAGAAAAATGCCTATAAGTATATTTCTAGGGTAAGAAATATCCAATATACTTGATATTTGATAGAAGTTATATTTCTATTCCTTTTCGGGGGTAGATTTTTCTTTTAAAAATCATAGTCCTTACTATTTGTGGTGCCAACCTAGGGACAGGATCCCAGTTTATTGAATTGTGCCCAAAACTATGAATTTGTATCATTTTTATGTCTAACAATTTTGGGATAAGAACTTAAGGCAAATAGGATATTGGACTCCATTTGTCATGCATCAGAATTATGTGGAGATAAATTTTTCATACATACATATACTATGTAATGATGTGAAATATTATCAGTTGTGAAGAGCTAAATAAAGATATACAAACATGAAATCTTTTAAGTATTTCAAAAACAAATATCTGGGAACTGTAATCCATTGGGCAGGAAAGGGGTCAATTTTGAAAGTCATCCTTTTGGAGCGTATTTAAGCTTTAAGACTTATTTGGTGTGTGGCATTGTCCTGTATTCACACAATTCTATGAGATAGGCACTATTATCATCTTTATTCCCATTTTCAGATGAAATAATTGAATCATAGAAAAGCAACTTGGCCTGAGCTCTCACAGCTATTGTTCGGACCCAGGGAGTCTGGCTGTGAGGATCACACTCTAACCCTCTGATATTCCGCCTTGAACAGGATGGCGCTGTGTCCATTCTGTTCCTCACCATGCCTTTGTCACGAGATTCTGTAACTTGAACATTTTTTTGTTTCAGTTCATAAGGATCCATAGCATCTTTTTAATCGCAGAACAGGCACATACATTTTATAATGAATCGTAGATTCTAGCATTTGACGACTTTAAGAAAATTGTTGATATAGGTTGAACAGAAAAACTTGGAGGCAAACTAAGACAGTTGGGACTATTTCAACTGGAGAAAAAAAAGCAATAAAGTGACGTAACAACTTCTGGAATATGAAAACATGTAAGGTGTTATGAGGTTGTCAGAAGTATACGCTTAGACTGCTGAATATCTGGGGGGAAGTATGGCCAAGAAGGAACATAACACAAAAAAATCCTTGGCCTGATACAACTTTCTTTTGGACTTTAGTGTAAGTTTACAAGAGACTTGTATTTTAAATAATAAATTCTCTGAACAAATAGTTATGAATAGGTGCCATCCAACACAAAGAAAGGTTTAAAATGTAGGATGAACCCAAAGGATCCAAAATCAAAATGCCCCTTTCCAAGCACCCACTTTTCAAATAAGGTAGATTTCTCACTGGGAAGTACTCTGTATCATGTGTCACGTCGTGAATGGCGCCCCCTAGGATAGTGCAGAGTGCAATCAATTCACCATACCTGTTCTTTTGCCTACACAGAGCCTCCGGTAGAAATGAGAAATAAGGAACTAGGGTAGAAACCCACCCCCACTCCCAAACCTTAACCTCATTTCCCTCCCTTTTCACCACTCTCCACCACTCTAGGTTTTGAGGAACAAGTGAAAGGGGGGAGTGGCAAAGAAGAAAAGGGGAATAAATTAGAAAATGGAAGGAATAAGCTCACATGAGGATACAGCATAGCTCCAAAGCCAGGGAGTGGGCCGAAGCTTTTGTCCCCTTCTACCTTGCCCATCTCCCAGAATCAAAAGTGCAGGAAACCCTAGGGTGACAAAAGTTCCTTTAGAGTAATCCACTTATGCCCAAAGTTCTGTAAACAACCTGAGCTGACCAAACTGGGCACATTGACTTGTGCAGAAATCTTCAACAGGTTCCCACACACAACAAAGAGTTTTTCATGTTAGAAGGGGAAGTGGTTTGAAAGCTTAGCTGTTGGAGGCAAGAGGTAAACAAAACACAGAGCCCCACCCCAATACCTTCTTGGTTTTCCTATGGGCTTAAAAACCTTTCTAAACTCTATTACTTAATGTTTGTTTGGTTGGTTATTCGGGATAAGCCACTATAGGTACTTTTTACTGATTTGATAGGAGCTGTTGTAAAAGTTACCTACAAATACTTAGAGGGCTTCAGGGCCCCTTTCTTCTCTTCCTGCACCCAATAATAGTTCCTTCCATGTTTGGCTACAGAGACTTCATTATCCTCATCCGGGTTTCTCCGCACATAATAGCTGCCTTTTTTTTTTTTTTGTCCCTTTTTCAGTAGGCAAGCGGGTTGGCCCACAAAACTATTGCAAATTGATCTCGGCTTAATTAAATATTTTGATCTTTGCGAAATTGCAAATGAATTCTTTAATTAAGAGAGGCCCAAAGGAAAAAAATATATAAATTCATCTAACAAGGGTAAAGCATTCTCTTTTCCCTTCTCAAGCTTCCTTAAATGTTACTCCCACAGTAATTTGTGTGTATGTGTATATATATATATATATATATATATATATATATTTTACAGTTCAGTGATATATATATATATCTATATATAGAGAGAGCTATATATCATATGTATGATATATATATCTATATATATTACACCTGATATATATATATATATATATATATATATATATATATATATATATATATAACAGTTCAGTGACATCAAGTACATTTACATTACTGGGTACACTTGTTTATTTTTATCTTCTTAGCTTAGGGTCAACAAATGATTCTGAATCTTGATTATATCAGCCAATGCATTAATTAGCTAGTCCTCCCATATTTGTATGATTTGTAAATATCAGAATTTTTCTATATCTTTGTCTAAGATGAAGGTAAAAATAATTAATAGAACAGACCTAAAGACAAAGGAGGTAGAGGCAGGTTCAATCCATTAATCCATTAACCCACCTCCTCTGAGGGTGTTTTGGCCAAACACAGTTGACTGTATTCCATTATCAATGCAAATAATCTCCATCTCTAAGAAACCTCTCATCTACCTATTCACACAAATCTTTCATATTCACAGCAACTGAAATATTCAAAACAAAATTTTCCAAACCAGTTCCCTTCCCCACCTCTGCCATTTCCAGCAGCACCACCCATCCTGTCTTGAAGAATAAATGTATTATAGTCATTTTAACTCTTTCTTCCCTTCTTGCCTTATATCCCGTCTGGCACTAAGCACTTGATGCATTAAAGTGCTCAGTGATTATCAGAATTTTCCATATCATGCCCCACACAAGAATTGATGAGATTATGTTGATTGGGTAAACAAAAAAAGGCTAGTTGTATCTGAAAGTAATTGCCTGACAGGAAGCAGTGTGTTCCGCACAACCCCCAACGCCTTCATGGATCAGTATCTCAACTTACCTGTAACACCTGGGCACACAGACTGGGAAATTCAAATTTAACCCATTCGTTCTTCAAAATGTCTCTTAGATTTGTCCTTTCATTTCCACTTCTCTAGCTGCCATCTCAGTCAAGGTCATGATCTCGTACTTGGATTATAGTAATATCCTCCTAACTGTTTTTCTGGCCTTTCCCCAAGTTTATCTTTGGTGATGCCACTGACTAATCTACGTATCCACTGCTTTTGTTATGAGCCTACAATTGTTTCCCATTATCTATGACAGTCAAACCCAAGTTTTTATCAGGATTTCAAGGAAAAGAAATTATGTGGGCCCGTCTTACTTGTTAAACTTATTTCTTACTATTTCCTCCAAACTCTTTCAAGTTAAATTCACTTATTCACTGTCTATCACTAATATCATCACATTTCATATTTGCTCTGCTTCCAGCAGATTCTAGTGGCAGCAGTTAATAGTCATAACTACTTAAGCAGTCTTGTTTTCTTGAGTACCTACTGTGTGCCAACCTTCACAGCAATCTTGCTAATGTTAGCTAATATTATCCCAAGTTTATAGATAACAAAGTTGAAACTGAGGTTAAGTAACTTGGCCAAGGGGAAAAATTGATTAAGTGGCAGAGAGCTTAGAGTTCAAATCTCAGCCTGACTTCCAACAACACTTTCTACTGCCCTTGTCCAATGTAAGCTTAGCTTTCTCTGATTCACAACATTTCTTTGCAAACTTCTAATTTGGCAATTAATAATTTGCTGTCATATGATAATCTTTTGATTGTTCTTTATTATTCTCTGATTCTTGCATTATGTAGCTGTCTGCATTTGTTTGTCTTGATCTGTCCAACTGTGCTAAGAACCTTTGCTGAAAATCCTGCATTCCCTTAATTCTTAGGTGTTGCTATATCTCTGTGGACACGACATTTCAATTTCTGAATTTTTACAAAGCATTATAGTTCCTCTGGCCCGTGTGTGCTACATCACACTATCCCCAAGAAATTAGATTTACATTAATTACTTTCTGCATTTGCTTTTACTCTTTCACCAGAGTCATTTAATAGCTTAATTTTTCAAGCCATAGTTTATTGTACCAAAAGCCCCAACGCCTTTTTTAGTCTATGATAGTCCAGAATGTCCTGCAGATTTCCCAATATGCATTGTTCACTTTAAATTAGAGAGCTAGTCCCAAAGATCTTCTGGTCATTACTTTCAAATCTATTCTTAGCTTCACAGCAAAGTAAGTAATATGTTGATCTTCACATTAACCCAGGTTTTAGCCTTAATAACGATATGAATAATACAATTTAATATAAAAATATCTTTTAAAATCCTATTATATGCTTAGAATTCATGTGACGGAATGTTTTAGAAAATAAAGTTATATCGTATGGTTCTGGTCTTCTAGAATTGTTCTGTTCAGTACTGTATAGCCACTAGTCTCATGTGGCATTTAAATTTTAATTAATTAAAATTAAGCAAAATTTAAAATTCCATTTCTCAGTTACCTTAGCCACATTTTCAGTGCTTACTAGCAGAATATGGTTAATGGCTACAACATTGGACAGCACAGATAGAGGACACTTCTACATCACAAATAATCCTATTGGATAGCACTTGTGTAGAAGCTTATCAACAGTTTTGTTAAGAAATATATATATATATGGTGTAATTTGTAGCAGCTGATCGTATATAAGCTAAAAGTTCCTATAAATACGTAGCTATCATAAGTTAGGGTCTCACCCATCATTTATTCACTCACTGTAACACCTGATGCTTAATAAGTGCTCAAAAATGTTTTTAACAAGTGTTTATTGAATAAAGATGGCAGCTTCTACACAGATACTCGGTTACCTGGCATCATAATTTTTTTTTTTAAAGTAAAGATGTAAGCAGCAGAAAGAGAAACAAACTATCTTATACACAAGTAGTCTACATTTCATAAATTCTGCCAAAATGCTAAATGTAAATCTATGGCAAATTGTTGACACCCACTCTGCCCCTGCTTAGACAGCTGTGGATGACATCTGCATCAAATCATCCAAGAGTATTTATTTTTGAAATGTGCACTGACCCACTTCTAAGCCCAAAGGGTAAAAATGTCACCTTTGTTCATTTCTCAAGAAAAATATTTTTTAAGATTCTGCGCTGACTGTGAAAGGAAAAGCTGTTCCTTGGGGTGTTATCCATAATTCCTTCTTCATTTCAGGTTCCTGGCAGTCATCATTTTTTGCCTTTATTCCTAGTTATAGTATGAACAGGAAAGCAATTCCATTGCCAAGCAAGCCACTTTGGCCTTCCAGACAGTTTAAATTGATTGTTGAGTTTGTGCTTATGAGCTGTGTGATTTTGTAATTACCTCTTCATATTTCAAGGACGGGGAGCTTCTTGGCCCAATGGGACTGTTTGATTCAGCCTTGTAACAGTTGACCCTTGAACAACATGGGTTTGAACTGCATGAGTTCATTTATACACAGATTTTTTTCAGTAATATATTGGAAAATTTGTTGCATATTTCCTTACTACCACGAAGCAATCATATCGATTATATTATGCTACCACAAATAAGCTATCATATTGCTGTCTCTTTATTATCAATGCATGAATTGTAAATAAATATGTAAATAAATACGATTTTCTTTTCCACATTATCTTTTCATTTCTGATGTCTAGTGTTAGTAATACGTATAACATCTACAGTGTTTTGTATCATATAATACAGTATTGATATAGTTACTGAGAGACTATTCATCTTATAAACAGATGACATAATCGTAGGGTATCAATAAATATAATACAGTACTGTAAATGTATTTTCTCTTTCTTATGATTTTCTAAATAACATTTTTTTCTCTGGCTTACTTCATTGTAACAATGCAGTATATAATACGTATAACATAGAAAATATGTATTAATCAATTATGCTGTCAGTGAGGCTGCTGGCCAACAGTAGGCTATTAGTACTTAAGTTTTTGGGGAGTCAAAAGTTATACATAGGTTTTCAACTGCGTGAAGGGTCTGTACTCCTAACGCCAGAGTTGTTCAAGGGTCAACAGTAATCCCATTACCTAGGACATGACCCCATGGGAGACAACCAGTAAATACGTCTATATAAATTATAATATATAATAAAATATAAATTAGAGTTTAACTCCTTGCTTGGAGTTAAGACTTTCAAGTATCAATAATAATTTAATAAAGACACAAACACAATTAAAAACAAAACAATCTTGGTAAGTGACCTTTTCACAGATTCCTCATAGTTCCACGCAAAATCAGACTACCTGAGGCATGTGTGCTGTGATGATGGGCCAATTATTTTGAAACTAGGTAAAAGACTTTTTTTGGTAAGACCTAGAACTACGATTGTATATCATACATTTGGCATGCATAGTTAGTTTTCTTGAAGAATCATCCAGTTAACAGGAAACCCCATGTCCCCTAGAAATACATCTGGCCCATATAAGCCAGAGAAAGGCCAGAGCAGCTGTTCTCGAAGTGTGGGGTAAAGACCCCAGGGACCACCAAGTCCCTTTTAAGGAATCCAAAAGGTCAAAACTATCTACGTGATAACCCTAAGATATTATTTGCCTTTTGCATTCTCATTTTTTCATGAATATTCAGTAGAATTTCCCAAAGGCTACATAATTATATGAAAAGACTATTAAGATATTCTTCTCTTTTCCAACTACATATCTGTGTGAGGCCATATCTTCATATACTTCAACCAAAACTACATGTCACAAGATTGAATGCAGAGCAAACATGAGACTACAATTGTTTTCTGTTATACCATTCATTAAAGACACTAGCAAAACTGTAAAACAGTGCTAATGTCTCTCACTAAATTTTTTCTCTGAAAAATATTTTTTTCATAAAAATGTTATTCATGTTAACATGTAATGATTTGTTATTGTTGTTTTAAATGAATAAATAAATGAACATTTTCTCAGTTATTATCCACTTCAGCAAAAGCTCTTTGTGATCCTCCAGTAATTTCAAAGCATGCAAAGTGGTCTTGAAACTAAAGAGTCTGCGAACCACTGTTCTAGAATATGGTGATTACAGATAGGTAAATAGGTAACCAGACAGTGATTCACTGAAGAAGGGAAAACAAAGTAGAACCCTGTTTCTACGCTGGCCAGAAAACTGCTAAAGATGCTGACCATGGTTCTTCATCCAATAAAGTAATTACACACAGCTTTTTGGAGGCAACATCTAAGTCTTATAATACTTTCTTTTCATAAACCAAACCATTCATTTACCCAGCCAAATATGTGCAAGCTCTTTCCAGTAGCATACAAATTGTTTTGTTTTATAAAATATGTACTCTAAAATGTCGAACTTACAGTGATTTCAAATGAGGATTCAGGTTTAAGTTGAGAAGATGGTTGGGTGTGTTGGCAGCCTGGGCTGAGGTTGGATGTGTGGTCACAGAACACAGATACCATTTCTGAGACCTGAGGCACGGCATCTATGTGGTTTTGCCCAAACCTGTCCTGAGTCATTTTTCCAGTGGCTTATTAGTTTGTTTAGCTTCACATGACTTATATTTTTAGGTATTATGGACTAATCATACCAGGAAATTTTATATTAAATTGATCTTTTTTTGTACAATAATGTCATGTCCATTTCAATAAAAAGTGACCATGGAAGGGCATTGGTGTGTGTGTGTGTGTGTGTGTGTGTGTGTGTTCTCAAATAGATATCTTTCAGTCTCCTTCTTTCAACCACTTTTATCTTTGTTTCTGAGAAAGCTCACCATTGTAAGTACTCTAAGTACTCTATACTGGTCCATTTCCCAAGAGCTCAGAGGTAAGCTAAACAGTTTGCTGATATACTTCTCTGTGGCCCTACAGCTTCTCTTCTGTCTTGCAACCTGCATACAATCACTTTTCAAGCCCCAGGGCCCATGTAAACCTCTGTTATTACATGGGTGACCCAACCTTACCTAAACACCCTTTCAAAGGCATCCCACGAAAGGCTGATGGTAATGTGGTCTAATGACTGAAACACAGCTGGACAGGGCAGGCGAGGCATTGCTGGCTCTGGGAGAACTCAGTCTTCCCTGTCTCAGTTCCCCACATTGTGAAAGGGGAATGTACTTCCATTTACCTCCCAGTCATGTAAAAAGAATTTTCAGAATTGTGTAGCCTCTGAGCTCCTCCCCATTACCACTCTTTTCCCATTGTTTACACAGTTCTACTGGTCTCGTTCCACCAAATCCTACCCAGGCCCCAAGTAGCATTTCAGGATCCCTCTAATTCATGATAATTTCTCATGTCTGAACTGCTTATTTGGCACTTAAAATATACTTCCTTGTAATAGTCATTGTACCGTGAATTTTCCAGAAATATGTCATCATTTGTTTTTCCAAATGGCCTTGAGTTTCTTGAGAGCAGAGATTTTTGTCTTATCCGTCTTGGACCGCAGGACCTAACAGAATGCCTTGTAGCTTGAAGGTACGCGATATATCCGTATGCAAAAGACTGACCCAATATTTATTCCATACCTGCCATGTGCCAAGCACTGTGTCAGAAGCTTTTGCATATATCACCTAATTTAATCCTTAAAGTTGAGGCTCTTTCATTTATATCATGTACTTATCCTCTTTACCACATTTATAGAAAGTTGAATTCCATGAAGGTAATTTCCTCATACCTAAAATTGCATCAAAAAAATTATTAGGAGAGAGAAAATTAATTTTTACATACTATAATGATCTCTATTCCACTCAGTGTAGACAATAATAATAGTAATAGTAATAATTACTAAATACCAAAAATTATTCTATAGTTAGGAAGAAAATTGTTTTGGTACCATAGACTCTTTCCTAGCAGGAAGGTGAATTTCCTGAACAACTGAGACTCTTAAACCCTCCTCCTATGAAAAATTAAAATGAAAGAAAAAAAGGGAAGACATGTAAAGAGCGTGACGAAATGTGATTTTTGAAACCCTGAGATGGCTTTATTTTGTTTAAATCCATTAATAAAAGAAAGACTAAGAAAGAAAAAAAAATTGAGGCTCAAAATGATGAAAGGAGTTGTCCAAGGTAACACAGCAAACTGAGAGCAAGAACAGTTGGGGCTGGCAGGTAGAGCTGTTTGGTTCTGAGCTAAGCTTTTTTCTATTTTATCACACTACCTTCCCCAATAAATAAATACTTCTTGATCAATAGCTCTCCTTATCATCTTTATCTTCCTCCTCTTTCTAATCGATCTTAATCAATATCATGATGTACAACTTCAATATATTTTTCCTTTTAAAATAGAAAGATATTTGTGTATGATTATGCCTCATTCTTATTACGGCTAGCCTGGGGTCAGTCATTCCACTCTCTCTACTAATACTGTAGCCCAGTAATTTTAAAATGCTCTGAGAAGTCCTGGGAATTCAAAGGAGATGTATTAGAGAATTAAGGGAGAGAAAATAAGAGGTTTTGACATACCCATCTCTGGCTCTACTAGAGTGATTTTAACTTATATCAATTTTTAACACAGATTTCATTTAGGAGAAAGGCTTCTACAGCTTTAAAAAATTTTGAAATCTGTTCTATCCCAATTTCAGACTTGGGTGCAATATTGCTATAGACACCACTCTCAGCAAAGAGGTTAAAATGTGACCTCATCATTGCTAAATATCTCCTGCTGTAGAGGCCAGAGAAGACTCCAAACCTTGATCTAGGAAGGCCCCAGAGCCAGCCATACAGCTACGAAGGGAAAACTTGCTTCACCAAATTTATGACTTGAAAAATGCTACAGAATTCTACATGTAACAAAATATTTTCTCTAATGGTCAGCTATGGCAATAGCTGAATCCCTACCTGCAAGGCCTGGGATTCTAATAATTTGAAACTCCAGAGCTAACAGACTAACAGAGCTAACAGAAAAACAGCAGTGCATTTAGAGCTCCAAAGACTGGTAGTCAAATCCTGTTACCTCAGTTGTTAATTTCTCTGTGCCTCTTTGCCCATCAGTGAAATGGAGAAGACAATCCCTGCTTCAAACCTTTAGTAGGTTTTCAGTAAATATTTTCTGAATAGATGGGTGGATAGGCAGGCAGACGAATGGACAGTTGGATGGATAGCCATCATGCATATGTAAAATTCTGACACATCACTATACCACTTATAGTATAAGCAAAAGGCCAGATTTAGTGGCTTAAAACAACACACATTTACTATTGTACAGTTTCATAAGTCAGAAGTTAGAATGAGTCTCACTGAGTCAAAATCAATGTGCAGGCAGGGCTGTGTTCCTTCTGGAAGCTCTAGGGGAGAACCCGTTCCCTGCCTCTTCCAGCTTCTAGAGTCTGCCTGCGTTCCTACGCTCATGGCCCTCTATCTTCAAAGCAAGTAATGGCTGACGGAGTCTTTCTCAGGCTGTATCACTATGGCATTGACTTCTCTGCCTTCCTCTTCTTTGTATAAGACTCTTAAAACCAAAGCGTCTGGTACATTGGGGCCTCCTGGATAATCCAAGATAGTCTCCCGCTCTCAAATTCCTTGACTGAATCACTTTCCTGCAAATTCCCCTTTGCCACAGAAGGTAACATATTTGCAGTTCCAGGGATTAGGAGTTGGACATCTTTGGGGAGACATTATTTTGCCTATCACACTATAGGACAGGTTTGGTTTTATTGGAAGCACTGCAAGTTACTTCAGAGTTTCTTGATCCTGATTGACCATTAGAATCATCTGGGAGCTTTAAGGAAAACAGATGACTAGAAACCTCATCCAAATTAAATTGGACTATGTGGGCCTGGCCATCGGCATTTGCTAAAAGTACCCCAAGTTTTTCTACTATGCAGCTGGGTTTAAGAGCCGTTTGGTGTCTTCAAGAAAGTGGATTTAGACCATCACACAAACTTAAGTTTGAGGATCTCTTCAACCCCTTAGGTCACTCCCTTTATCTTTTTAAACCTGAGTGTCCTTATTTATAAAATGGGCATAATAATCATGTGAGGACTAAATTAGATAATATATATATAAAGTTCTGTGTGCCTTGCCTGGAATATGTGAAGCCCTCAATAAAAGGTAGCTATAATTATTAGTTTTATAGAGAAGGTCAAATTATATCTGCAGGTTATGGCAAACATAAATATCAAAAGTGAATATCCAAGGATGTACCCCAAACTAACCCCTCTTGGTCAGACTCAAAGGAGTTTACAGTTCCAGCTAATTCTGCTTAGATTGTCTATAAAATGATATAGCTCAGGAGAGTTAGAAATTTCTGCTGCCCTTTCATTTTGTTCTGCAGAATGGCTGATGTCTCCTTTGGTTTTCTCCTTTTACAGGGACTGGACCTAAGGGACAAATTAGCTTAGCATTTTGTTCAGACAGCCAGTTGTCTCCATTTCTCAACCTGTGGGATGGTATAAATTCAGTCTCAGTCCAGCAAGGTTGCTAGTCCTATTTTAAGTTTTTCTTTGAGTAAGAGAATATCAGCCCTGTCCTCTCAAAGATTCAGTTCACTGTTCCTGGGATCTCGAGTCCCAGATCGGCCCAGCCCCATCCTAGACCACGAGGAGGGACATTCAGTCAGAAATGACCCCATGTCTTTTGTGGCAGCCACATCCTGTGCCACAGAGAGATGAGACTCTCTGCATAATGCCACCATAAGAAAAAGCCCCTTTACTATCCCATTTTATTTTCATTTATTGCTGAGGATTCAAATGGGCAAAAAGAACCGTTCTAATTTTATAGTGACAAAAGGCTTGTTAGCTAAAATCCTAAAGGAGTCATCAACTGTAGTACTATAATTATGTTTTTAAAATTTTACCAGCTTCCAAAATCAAAATAGAGGGGAGATTACATCGTAAGTGAGGGATCTTGCTTTATTAGCTTAACGAGTCAGAAAAAAAGAAAAAGGAAATTATATCATATATAAGAAAGATCCATATTTTTTGTCTTGGATTTTCCTTTGCTAGCCTTTTTCTTTAGCTGCTGGGGAACTAAGGGGAAATATTCTATCAAAAAAAAAAATGACCTGGTGATTTAAAATTAAAATCTGTGGTTCTTGATATTCAAAAAAACTAGAGCCTTATGATTCTACTTCTTCCTTCAGTTCTGGAAAGAGACTGACAGCACATTACTGTTGGTGACAACATTTCCAAAGTTAGCATGTCCATGGTATGGAATACTTGTGGAAATTTTTCTGTCCTGTGTTACGTAGAAGCAATGTTTATTAAATTTGTTTGTTTTTGAGAAAATTTTAAAATAGAAAAAAAAGCACGAAGAAATATATAGCAAACATCAATGAATCCATCACCAAGGTTTTGTCATATTTTTTTGAAGTCTTTTCTAATATAAAACAAATAAATAGTATATATAAAGTTGAAATAGGTCATATTTCTTTCTGACTCCTATTTCACACCATTGCTTCACAAAGATAGTCTCCATCATGATTTTTCTGTGATTCTTTCAGAGCTGGTCCTTTTCTACCAACCAAGATTAGATTAGTTCTGCTCAACCTGACTTGTGTGGCCAGGACCCCAAACCCCAGGAGATAATGATTGTTCCAATTAAGAGTCACCCACTGCAGCTGACTCAATATTTCACCTCATATTCTGATCTGGTCACTGATTGTGAGGAGATACATTAGGCTTTCTATGTGTGGCCAGAACAGACACAGCCTATATGGCTAGCCCAAGCCTTCTGTTCCCTAGTTCCCACTTGGCCTTCTCAGGGTGAAAGGCCTTTCCCAATAGAAGAGCACTTTAGGTCAGGCTTATTGGATTCAAGAGAAACAATCTTATGAAGAGAATCCAGGAGGAGAATTTCAAGGTCTCTTGACCTTTATCTCATGGATTGCAAATCAGATGGCTCCTGTGGCCAAGCAAATGAACAATGAACAATGAACAATGTAGTGACAGCGAATTATGGAGGATCCATGAAGCTCCAGCTAATTGTTGCACTGAGAAACCAGAGTTTTCAAGAAAAGCCATAAATCTAAATGGTTATGAGAAATCATTCTAGTTTTTACATTTCCCCATTTTTTTATATTCAAAGTTTTACATCTATAGAAAAGCTTAAACAACAGTACAGAGAACTATAATCCCTTCAGCTAGATTCACCCAATTTTTAACATTGTGCCACATTATATGTCTGTCTATAAACGATTTCCCAAACCATTTGAAAGTTGTACAAATCATGACAATTCGTTCCCCAAAACTGAGTATGTATCTCCCAAAAATAAGAGCAATCTCCATTTTTAATCATAATGCCATTAGCAGATATAAGAAAAGTAACAATTTCTTTATCATTTAATTGCCCATATAAACATTTCTCCAATTGTCCCAAAATTATTTTATAATTTTGTTGTTATTGTTCAAACCAGGATCCAATCAGGATTTACACACTGCATTTTATTCTTATGTCTCTTTGGTACCTTTATATGTTTCTCAAAATTATTTTTAATTGTTAGTAATGAATAGGGTTTATATGAATTTTGTATGTGTGTGTACACACCCACACTTCACATATAGGCAACAGACTAGATTCATACTGAGGAGTATCCCTCTGCACTGATGTATAAGGTGTGATCAAACAATATGGTGAATGTTTAAACAAAAAAAAAATTATTACAGTAAAAGACACATTGCCATTAATACCCCTCAAAATACTCCCTCTCACTTCAAATATATTTATCCCATTGTTCTTGACACTTTCTGAAGCAGTTCTGGAAGTCCTCTTTTGTGAGTGTCTTTAGTTGTGCTGTCATGGCTGCCTCGATGTCCTGAATCGTTTTGAATTTGAGGAAGAGCCAGAAGTCTACAGTATCAGATATGGTAAATAAGGTGGATGAGGACACACCGTAATGTTTTTGACAGAAATCGCCATATATCAGAAGTGATGTGTGACATGGAGCGTTGTCATGATGGAGGATGATTTATGGCACACTTCAAAACACACCTTCTCTCAACTGTAGCTCAGACCCAAATGACTGCACCGAACAAATGAAAACTTGTCACACACTGTTACTACGGTTTAACATGCCACTTCCCATATCCCTGAAGATCCATGCCTTTCCACTGGATGCCACTCGGCAGCAGCATTCACCATATTTTGTGATCATATGGAAAAGCTCTGTGTCACACTTCGCTTCTGGTATGGCAATTTCTGTCAAATAAAACATTATAGTGTGTCCTCTCCACCTTATTCCCTGGATCTGGCACCATGAGACTTCTGGCTCTTCCCCAAAGTCAAAATGACCATGAAAGGTAAACATTTTGCATTGATTCAGGACCGCGAGGCAGCCATGACAGCACAACTAAAGACATGAAAGAGGACTTCCAGAACTGCTTCAAACAGTGGCAAGAATGATGGGATGAGTGTGTTTGAAGCGAGGGGGAATATTTTGAGGGCCATTAATGGCAATGTGTCTTTTACTGTAATAATTTTTTTAGTTAAACATTCACTGTATTGTTTAATCACACCTTGTAGCTTGTCAAAAGTTCCACTTTCAAAAGCATAATCAATATGGTCTTTGCCTCCATCCTTATTAGTGTATTCACTTATCAGGCATGGAAGATTAGAGAGAGAGAAATACAATTCCTTCTTTTACTGCTATTTCTTGAATGCCTTAGCACTGATTCTGTGCTAAATCTAAGGATGAATTAGATGAGAGTCACTTGGGAGAGGGAGTTAGTTACAAGCGCCCAGTGCTGGGCTCCAGCATAAACATACTTGCACATTTTTTATTATTATTTTATTACTTTGGCTTGGACTTTTGTTTTTTCAGTTACAGTTGACATTCAATATTATTTTATGTTAGTTTCAGATGTACAACACAGTTGTTATACACATAATTTATACAGTGATCCCCCTGATTAGTCTAGTACCCACCTGGCACTATACATAGTAGTTGCAACATTATTGATTATATTCTCTGTGCTGTACTTTACATCCCTATGACTATTTTGTAACTACCAATTTGTATTTCTTAATTCCTTCACCTTTTTCACCCAGCTCCCCAACTCCCCTCCCCTCTGGCAACCTTCAGTTCATTCCCTGTACCTATGAATCTGTTTCTGTTTTCCTTGTTAGTTTATTTTGTTCTTTAGATTCCATATATAAGTGAGACCATATGGTATTTGTCTTTATCTGCCTTATTATCACTTAGCATAATACCCTCTAGATCTATCCATATTGTTGCAAATGGTATGGAATTGCACTTTTAAAAGCACCTTCAGTTATTCTTCTGAACACTAAAATTAGAGGACTACTATTCTAAATACACATAGATAAATTAACAATTTGATCCTACACCAGGCAAGTGCTAATGTAACTAAGAGATAAAATGTTATCCTGTGATAAAATAAGTACTCTGAGAAGCTCAGAGGGAGGGTTAAAGAGGGCATTGGGGTGGGGGGTGGACTCTGAGTGGAGTTTAGAGAAGAAGGTTGGGTAACCAGGTGAAGAAGTAGGGGTCGAAGGAATGAAAATGAGAGAAATCAAAGCTGTGACACATGCAACTGGAGAGTAGCCAGGACTGACAGAAGAAGGAAAGTCTCATATACCATATTAAGGGGTTTTAGGTTTCTTTTTTTCCTGAAGGTATGGAGAGTCACTGAAGGGTCTCAAGCAAACGTGATCCAGTTGATCACAGAAAGATCATGCTTGAAGTCTTCTTTCGTGAGTGTCTTTAGTTGTGCTGTCATGGCTGCCTCGATGTCCTGAATCCATTCAGAACATTTACCTTTCATTGTCGTTTTGACTTTGGGGAAGAGCCAGAAGTCTCACGGTACTAGATCTGGTTAATAAGGTGGATGAGGACAAACTGTAATGTTTTTATTTGACAGAAATTGCCATACCAGAAGCAATGTATGACACGGAATGTTGTCATGATAAAGGATGAGATAAAGACACTCACAAAAAAGGACTTCCAGAACTGCTTCAGAAAGTGGCAAGAATGGTGGGATAAGTGTGTTTGAAGTGAGGGAGAGCATTTGTAGCAAGATTAATGGCAATGTGTCTTTTACTGTAATGAATTTTGTTTTATTTAAACATTCACCATATTTTTTGATCACACCTCATATATCCACAAAGTAATGTGTGTGTGTGTGTGTATGTGTGTGTAGATACATAGATAGACAGATAGATAGTTCATTAATACATATCCACATATTAAGGGTACATGCTAGATATATCTTATTGTTACCTATTCACAATGAAAAATTTTGAGTTACCAATCTCCTGTATGACTAAACTCAGGAAAGAGAGACTCAAGAAAAAAAAAAACACATGGAAAGTGGGCACTGGTCATGCACGCCTAGTTTTCAAAGATTGCTGGCATCTTTCAAAAGGTTTTGCCCCTAATACAACCCCACATAGCAGAACCCCTGGAAGTTGTTCACGTCCCTTGTACCTTTTCATATTTTGAATGCGTTTTTTAGAATTTTAGAAGATAAGAGTTAGAAAAATCTTTGATGTCACTCAGCTAGTTTTCTGCTTTTCTGAGAAACAAGAAAGAGCAGGTTAGAGGAAGGAGTTTGGGGTCAGAGGGTGGTAGGGTAAAGGAAAGTAGAGAAAATAAAACTTTTTCACACATTAACCTACAGGTTGTAATGTTTCTCTGATTTGTGTGCAAAAGTTTTGAAGGGAAGAAGGGGAAGTTGTTAAAGTCACAGAAAATAAGCAGAACCTGTTTCTTGGCTTCTTTTCCTACGTGATCCATTATCATCCTAATTACCAATATGTCTGGGCATAAGGTAGTTTCTGACAGCAGACAATAAACTCTCTCTAGGAATACACACCTTTGATGACCTGTGATGGCTTAAAGACAAAGCTCCTGACAACCAGACGTATATCAGCAGGGCAGTGGTGAGCTTTCACAGGGAGTGGAGTCCTTTGTGCATCATCTGCTCCTCCTCAGTCTGGCGCAGCAGTGAAGCTTGGCCTCTCCTGCCAAACGCTCTCCCATGCTGAGCAAACAGAAGATCGAAGCCCGTGTCCCCATCCGTCTTCACACTTCACCCAGATCCTCATAGGAAAGGAAGCCATCAGGATTGTGCTAAAGCCTAACTCCATGCCAAATCATTTTCATTTCCAAACACATCCGTGATTTGCTTTCTGAATAAGTCACTGGAGGCTTTAAATGGAAACGGGTCACCTCTCCTCAAAAGGTGGCTAGATTGGCAATTGGCTTCGTGTCACTTACTCCTTTAAGAAATAGGGTATTAACTTTATCATTGTTTTTAATTGAAGGGAATTGTCTTATAATTGCTAAAGCGTAAGAACAATGATAAGTACAATATTTTAATTTAGACAACAAAAAAGCAAGCATATTGACAGACCATAGGTATAAAAAGGCCAATGCTGCAGGTAGTAATTATACTGACTAGATAGAAGTAGGGTAAGATTTCTCCATCTGAGTTAGAGGTAAGCATGGGATGACATAGGGAGAGTGCCTGGATTATAAAGACAGAAATTCTGATATACTAACTAGATATTGACAGTGGTCAGAATGAGTTGAGTAAGCGGACTTTCCCCATCCTACTACATAGCTCAATAATTTTCCTCCTACGGTATTTATTTCCTTGTGTTGCACAATAGAGTTGCACAGGATGGGGAAGAAAAAGCCTATTATTCAAATGCACAAAGAATGAACTATTCATTGAGACCTTCATCATTTGCTTAGAATTGCTCTTGTGGGGGAGGGGAAGAGCCCTAAACATTTAATAAAATATCCAGAAGCTTTGAGGTGTTAGCTATGATTCTGTAGCAGATGTCATATAAGCTCTAATATTTAAGAAACCTTTGAATTATTTTACTTTATTGCTCAAGTTTCCTTGTAATTTATGAAAAGCTTTAGTGAGTAGGTATAAATTTAATGAAAAGTAGATACTCAAATAATAACCTAGTGTTACATTACTGGTTTTCTTTAAAAACATAATGCAAGTAATTTTTCCAACTCCACCTTTTGTTAACACCATCTGAAGAAGGATTATATGTGAAGAAAAATATGCCCCTCGTATTTTGTATCCTTTCCTCTAAATGAATGGAAAAAATACTACTGCCTAAAAGTCTTAAATTAATTTGCTGGTTCAGGAAATTTGTTGCATACAGTAAAATAGGTTTACACTAAGAACAACGCTTTTGCTTTTGCCTTTATTGATTATAAACCAGATAACACAGAGTGGCACGAGGAGAACCAAATGGAATTTTTATCCTCATTATTTTGTTATTGCTATCAGATAATAGATAGTTACACATACTTTCCTTTGTGAGGAGTGATTTTATGGAAATAGGAAACAATGAGCATTATTATGTAATAAGATCAGCTCAAGGTAAGATATATTTGGGCAAGTATCTATATATCATCATGTTCCTAAACTCACCTCATGGCTTTTTATTTGTTTTTATTAAATCATCAGATCTTTTCAGACACTATTAGTGAGCAATGCTACCATCCAAATCAAATTAAACATTCCTTTTTTAAAACATCTAGTCTTTGTAAGTGTGTAAAATTCTTCTCTCCCATTTGAAAAGTAAAATTCATTTTTACCCCTCAAAGGTATAAATTGCTGGACTCGCCTTTTCCTGGGGTAAATGTGTAAAAAAAAGTAACTGCCCCACAAACCAGGAAGCTGCCCTCAGCCTCTAACAAACTAATTCATTCAACAATGTTTATAAAATGCCTTTGGTGTGCTGGGCACTGTACTAGGAATCAAAGATAAATAAGCTGCAGTCCCCATCTTTAAATAGCTCAAGTTCTAATGTGAGAAACAGTCTTGTCTCCAACAACAAAAAGATCCTACTGAAGCTGGAGGAAGGATACCTTACCTGGTCTTGAGGGACTGATTTCAGAAGGAAATGATGCCTACACCAGGCTTTGGGGTGGTGAATAGGAGTTAACCGGGGTGCGGGGGGGGGGGGGGAGGGAATAGTGGAGGTCCATTCCATGAAGGCATCACAAATTCTGGGTTTTTGTGGATTTTGTTTTCCTTTTGTCCACCAGAGGGAGGTTGGTGACTTAAAAAAGTTAACACTTCTTCTCTTTCTTCATTCTTTTCTATTTCGTCCCTCATAACCATCCAACAAAATTCAGGGAAGGTGGCTCCCCGGAGTCAGGGCCCAGGCTCCTTCTGTCTTCTGGCTCTGCCATCCCTAGTGCATCACCCTAGTCATCAATGAACCAGATGGCTCAGGCCCACACAGCAGTGTCGCCAGCAGGGAGGAGAAAGCACTGCCCAGAAGCTACAGAAATCTCTCCTGCTTTGATTCCATTGGCCGAACTTAATCATATGTCCACTTCTAGTGGCAAGAGGGGCTAGAAATGTCCTATTTTGTTTGGTAGCATGCCTGTCTCACAAGCAAGAATTCTCTTACTATAGAACAGATGTTGGCAAACTTTTTCTGCAAAGGGCCAGATAGTAAATATTTTAGGCTATGTGACTATGTACAGTCTCTGTCATGTGTTGTTCCTTTTTGAGGTTTGGTTTTTTTGTTTGTTTGTGTTTTTTTTTTACAATTCTTTAAAAATATAAAAACCATTCTTAGCTTGAGGGCTGTGGAAAACAAGCCATAGGCCAGATTGGGCATGTGAGTCGTAGTTTGCCAACCCGCTATGGAGGAAAGGAGAATTATACAGGGAGGAGAGTGGCCGTCTCTGGCACGACCTCGTGAGATTATAAACCACTAGAGGAAGAGCCTTGTCTAATTCACACTTCTGGTCTCCACATAGTGCTTGGTCCATACAGTACGTGCTTAATGTTCATGACTGATGAATGGAAGACAAGAAGGAAGGAAGGAAGGAAGGAAAGAAAGAAAGAAGAAAGGAAACATAATTTATCAACCATAATTTGTTAAAATCCCACTTTGCCCCATGGCAGTCTTTTAACATGGATTTTCCTTTGAATACTCCATTTTCTCCAGAATAGTCCACATGTTGGAGCACCCTATTTTTTTTTTTGTTTTTTTTTTGAAAAATTTTTAATTTTTCAATTATACTTGACATTTAATATTATTTTACATTAGTTTCAGGTGTACAGTGTAGTGGTTAAACACTGATATAATTTACAAAGTGGTCACCCCAATAAGTCTAGTACCCATCTAACACCATACACAGTTATTACAATATTATTGACTATATTCCCTATGTTATACTTTATACCTCTGTGACTGTTTTTAATAACTGGCAATTCATACATCTTAAGACAATGGCTTATTCTTCATGATTTCCTTGACACCTAACCCAGTGCCTGGACCAGAGTCAATGCACAATAAAAATTGCTTGACTTAATTATTAAACAAATTCATTGTAATTTTTTGAAAAATATTTTAAATTTCCTTCAATGGTAGATTTTCTTTCTTTTTTTATTATTTTCAGGTGTACAAAACAATGTAATAGTTAGACATTTACACCCCTCACAAAGTGATAACACCCTCCCACAATCACAATCTACTACCCCTCTGACATCATATATAGCTGTTACAATTCCATTGACTCTGTTCTCTATGCTGCACTCCACATCCTGTGACTATATATATATATAGATATTATATATATTAAATTATAGTTGACATTCATTATTGTTCAGCTTCAGCTTAAGGTGTACACTGCAGTGGTCATGCATCTACACCATCCATGAATTTGTCTCCCTAATAAAACAAGTAGTTGGAGCACCCTATTAACTGACAGCCCCCCCGCCTTGACCTCCACTGCAGGTGGACAACCCTGGGTTTGCAAGCAGATTACAAAACCAAAGGCCTTACGGTTTCCTGGCCTGAATGCCCTGGTAGCAGGTGGGAGAACCTTGTTTGGGTTTTGCCCTTTTCAACATCACATGTTTAGTGGGATGTCAGCAGAAGTGGCCAAGCTGAATAGACACTTTTTAGTTCCCCTCTTTCTCCTTCTTACTCAATATCCTGAGGATATAACAACACTTTGCTTGTCTAAGTCAGCCTAGTGGGGGATGGGGGAGAATCACTCAATCATTCCCCTGGAAATACCGCTCCAGGCAACAGAAAATGCCACAGTTCTTGGATTCTATTTGCCGAGCAGACACAACAGCCAAAGTGAGATGGTGCCCAGCCCTTAATCCCAGGAAGACCCATTAAACGAGGCCACGCTCCCACCTCATTCTGCAGGAGTCAGGTAACAGCTATGCCCAGATTTCATCTTTCAGATAAATGTGCAATTTTTCCACAGCAGGAGAAGGTGTCACCTCCAAATTCTGGCAGCACAGATTCTGTGAGCTGGAATAACTGAAAGGAAAGCATGTTCTGTTGGAAAATAGCAGAAGAGGTGAACATGAGACCTGAAAACTCAGACGTATTGTAGCCAGAAGGGTGATAAGCAAATTTAAAAAGTGTCTGTCATTTACTGTTTTGTAACTGGATCAGGCCTGTCACATGTTCCTGTTCCAACTTCTGGTGCCATTGCTACTGAGTGAAGTTTTGCAGTGAAACCAGACACATAAAACTAGTGGGCACAGACAATTTATTTCCTCTTGGCTCCTGACAAGTGTGTGTCCAACCTTCTAATGAAGAGGAACGAATTTCAGTTGCCCTCAAATTTTAAGGTCTGGCAGGGGATGGGGATTCATGTGAAATTTCTACATAGACTAAGGAAAGGGGGCTGCCATCAGCCTGGCCTTCTCAGAAGGAATCCTGACCGACCAGAACAAAGGATGACAAAGTGCTTCAAATCATCTAAGGCAATCGTTCAGAGCAACAGTATCTCTAAAATCCGGGTAGAGCCTTTGGCCCTCTTGTATAAATTGCTGCCTCTTCTAAAGAATTCACAAGGTCTTCTCTCCCCCTTTTAACTAAACTTATAGTGAGGTAATTAAAGGAACAGGGTGGGCCTCTTGCTCTGCCGCCTACCAGCTGTGTGACTTTGGGCAAGCCACTTAACCTCCCTGTGCCTGAGTTTTCTCTCTAAAATAATAAGAACAATAATAATGCTAACCTCACAGGGCTGATGTGAGTATAAAATTATATATATTTATTGTGTGCTAATAGATAATAATAGACCATTACTATTTGCCATTTTATGTATTTTGTCATTGGATAGAGATTAATCTCGGTAGGAAAATAGATGGGTTTATGAACACCAGGCAAAGCCATGGCTGCGCTTTTCTGTCCATGCTGAAAAACTGTTAGGAGAGGTTTTACGTCAATTGAAGCATGTGCATATACAAGACAAGAAATTCATGAGAAATAATAGGCAAGGGGCAAGGAGATGAGGATGTTCTTTCCAGTAAAACCACATCTTTACAAATGTTCTGTTAAAGGTGACCGTGAATATCAAAGTAATTGCAGTGTATTCAATGGACACCTGAAGAAGTCAGCCTTCTGTTTAAAAAAGAAAAGGGTGGGAAGGATTCCATTTCTCTTGGGAAATTATTTTAAAGACTCAAATCCATGCTTTCTGCTTGTCTTTTCCATCCATAGGTTTAACTACCATTGAGCTTCAAATGCTCCCCAGCTCCTGCCCAAATCCAGAGGTCCCTTCTGGTTTCTCCGGAAATTCTACACGCTTGAAAATTATGGCTCCCCTCATTGGGCAGTCACACTGTCACCTAGTGGTCTGAAGGCTAAGCACAGGCGATTGCTTTGAAGCTTTTTCTAGCCTTAGTGTGCCTTAAAAATCATAATTTTCCTCTATTGGCATCCCATGTTAATAAGAGGGAGGGGTCAGGGGAAGTAGACAGAATATGTCATTTGTCTGAGATGTTATCAGGGGCTGCCTCTGGGGGAACATTTCTAAGAACAAGAATGTGGGGAAAAGTCAGTGACTCACAGGCAAGGTTTACGCTGTGGTCCCAGGGGTTGGCTCCAGAGTCACAATCTGAGTTTGAAGGGGAGCCCTGACGCTCACCAACTGTGGGTCTTGGGTGAATTACTGAACTGCCCCCATGCTTTGGTTTCTTTATCTGTAAAGTAGCGATAACAATAACTTTTTCGTAGTTTGCTATGAGCTCCTAGCACAGAAGGCAATTGCCAATGTTATCTGTTATTGTTGTGACTATGTTTAAGAGCAAGTTGCTGCAGAAGCTGTGACCACCCAGGTCAAGCAGCGTGGGAGGCACAGTGGGTGTGCAAATAGGAGATCCCGATGCTGGTTCTGCCAGTACGTAACTATGACGTTGGACAGATCACTCACCCTGTTTCCTTTCCTGTAAAATGAAGAACTTAAATTCACTGAAGTTTAGAGATTTTTCTTTCTCAAACACTGTGATTCTAAGGTAAGGCTTCCAATAAAAGGCCCATTTTGCTCGCCTTTGTTTTTATCAAAGCCCAGGATCCAGCATGACCAGGCATTGATTTCTATAGTTGCTGACTGATGAGAAGTGGAGGTTAGAATCATCTCTGAATCAACAACTAGGAATCAACCAAGTACACGTTTGGACAGGGATGAGAATGCAATGGAAGCCCTAGATGCTGAAGAATATTCTCTGAATATCCGAAAGGCTGGTCTGGGGTTTCTTTGATAAATATGGAGAGTTCAGGGCTTGTCCTATTGGTCTGTCTCTGCTAACCAGCCTCTATAGATGGACAGGAAACCAGAAAAACCATTGAGCTGTAGAAATTCAATAAATGCTTATGAATAATATTGCCAAGTCCATGTTATGGGTGTTGGTCAGACTAGTACGTGACCTTGCTTTAACGTGAGAGCAGGTAAAATGCTACCAAAGCTCATCTGTTGCATGTGACTAGTTCCCCACTTTGTTCTTCCAAGCCAGGGATAATTCCAGCAGGGTCAGAAAAGGTAATCATGCGACAAGACTTTCTACTCTTCATCCTAAACCTACCTCCTCCAGGCAGGCACTTTGGACATTCATAGAAATACAGCCTGAAGGCATTTTGGACCTTTGTGAGGATGGGTTTATTAATTTCTTGTGGCTACTGTAACAAATTACGGCAAACTAGGTGGCTCCCAATTACAGAAATTTATTCTTTCACAGTTCTAGAGACCAGAATTCTGAAGTCAAGATGTGAACAGAGTCAGGCTATTTCCAAACGCTCTAAGGAAGAATCCATTCCTTGCTCCTTCCAGCTTCTGGTGGATCCAGGCATTCTTTGGCTTGTGGCTGCGTCACTCTAATCTTTGTCCCTGTCTTCACATGGCTTTCTCCTCCTTTCCTATCTTCTCATCTTCTGTATCTTAAAGGGATCCTTGTCATTGGATTTCGTGTCATCTGGAGTAATCTAGGATGATCTCATCACACGATTCTTAGTTACATCTGCAAAATCCCTTTTTCCAAATAAAGTCACATTCATAGATTCTGAGACATGGGCTTATTTTGGAGGTGGGCTACCTACCATTCAACCCATTTAGAAAGACAAGCAGTCAACATCTGCACCCGAATCTCATTCACCCGTACTGAATCAGGGTGGCTCCACAAGGTGCTCTAGTCCTTGCAATTAAATTTCTGCAACTCTTTTAGTAAGAGTTGATCAATAAAGGTGTGAGGATCAGAACAAGAGAGATCCTGATCCCGATGGTTTTTAATCATTTTTGTATCTGAATATGCCACAGGAATCCACACCCTCCCATTTATAGCCATGATTTACCGGGCTGGTGATTCTCCATAAAGAAACCCTTAGAGAAACCCAGAAGGATGGGTTGGGTCATATAGCATGTGCGGCTTGAAAAACATCCCCTCAGGGTAAACCCAATATACTTTCTGCTTTCGCTGTCTTCACCTCAAAGGAGACCATTCAAAATACCTTTAGTTAGCCTATCAGTCCAAAAATAATTTTAGTCAGTGAGATATGCTTATACCTCTTAAGTAGGTTTTTATTCTTTTTATTCATATTAGAAATTCAGTACAATCATTTAAAATGCTTTAAAAGTTTTTTAAAATATTTTGAATTAATTTTTTCTGGAAAATAAATTGTATGTATATAAGCATGATCTCATTGAAGTGCCATTTTCTCCTCCCTTTTGAGTTATTTCCATTTTTCTCTTCTAATCACTATAATTTAGACAAAAATAATGAAAATATCTCACTACACGAAAATATTGAGGCAATTTTATTGCTTAGAAAGAGTTTTCATTTAATTTGATAATTCTCCAAACGCTGGTTAGCTGGTTTTTTTTCTATTTTTTTTTTATTGTGGTAAAATACATGTAACATAAAACTTGCCATTTTAATCATTTTTAAGTGTACAGTTCTGTGATCTTAAGTACATTCGTGTTGTACAACCATCCCCACCATCCACCTCCAGAATGTTTCCATTGTGCCCAACTGGAATTCTATACCCATTCAGCACCAACTCCCCATTCCCTTCTTCCCTTAGTACCTGGAACCTACAATTTACTTTCTGTCTCTATGAATTTGTCTACTCTAAGTGATGCGTGGTATCATACAAGATTTCTCCTTTTGTAATTGGATTATTTCATTTAGCATCAACCTTGGTTCATCCATGTTATAGCATGTATCAGAATTCCCTTCCTTGTTAAGACTGAATAACACTTCACTCTGTGTATATAACACATTTTGCTTATCCATTCATCCACTGATGACACAGGATGCTTCCACCTTTTGGCTATTGAAAATAATACTGCTATAAACATGGTGTACAAATATTGAGTCCCACTTTCGGGGGGTATATTCCCAGGATTGGAATTGCTGGATCATATGGTAATTCCATTTTTAATTTTTTGAGGAACCACCTTGTTGTTTTCCACGGTAGCTGTACCATTTTATATTCCCACCAGAAATGCCCATAGTCCAATTTTTTCACATCTTCTCCAACACTTGTTATTTTCTGTCTTTTTATAATAGCCATCCTAATGGGTGTGAAGTGGTATTTCATTGTGATTAAAATTTTTAATTGAAAGAAAACATTTCAAAATAATAGGTGAATCTCTTTGTAGTATTTTTAGTCTTAGAAAAACATGTGGTATTTAGAAAATTATAAAAACAGGGATTTGGGGTTTGTTTCATTTTTTTTATTTCTGATTTTTAAATTAACCATATATGTGAAATTTGGCTTTAAAATGTGATTATTAGTTCTAATAATAGAATTAGCAATAGATATATACTACCAAACTCCAGAATTTTTTGCTAACTATGCAAGTGTACCTAGTTTGGGGAAGGAAATGTGGAGGTCATTTGTACCCTGGAATAAGTCATCTTAATAAAGCACAGACTTTAACTGAGAGAGTGGCAAAGTGCCACATACTAGAACTAGCTCATAACAAGAGTCACAGTGTTTTCGCAGGAGAAAATGAAGGAATGCATGAATGAATGGATAAGTGAAAACCCAGAGCATCTAAAGCCATCAGGCACTTTGGAAAACTAGGGGGCGTGGGAAAAGAGGGTGACTAAGTCCCAGGAACGGGATACACACCATGAAAAGCTTGCAATTTCAAACATCACAATTTTAATAATAAAAGGTGCAACCCACAGTAAAGAACCCCATGATGACATAGGTGAGAGAAATTACTCATCTCATGGCAGAGTTTTGTTTCTGTGACTTATAAGAGAGAAAAAGTGAGGTAAGAGGTGTGAGGTGATTATATTTTTTAATCCTGATTACTCGATATTGAATGCATTTTCTTCAAAGCATAAAAAGAAAATAAATGGAATGGGAATGGAGGGACAGAAGGGAAGGGTTTCATGTTGTCATGTTCTGTGGAGTTTCAAAATATCCATCTCTGTTTATGGAATCTTCCATAACCCTCCATTTCTAATATCTAGTTTTTCCTTTCCTCAGATCAAACTCTGGGTCCCTCACTGACTAGCACCTGCCACCTGTCTTGATACGTTTGTTGAAAGCTTCCTCTTCTAAGCTGTTCTTTTCACACAGAACTTTTCACACGCTGGAAAGGAAGTCTCTAGAAAACCCTACAGATGGCTTCATACCTCCACCCCCACTCCACTCCACGTAGACCATACACTTTCAGTTTCTAACTTCTTGTCAAGTGCAGAAAAGGAACTTAAAGCTGGGGCTTGTGTGTCTGTGTGTATATGTGTATTTATGTGTGTTCAGAAGGGTATGGAGGCTGAGTAAAGAAGACAGCATAATATTTCTATTTTATTCTTCCCATGTCAAGCAGTATCATTCTCAGCCATCAAAATTTTTATTTCAAATTTCATGTATTTTTTGCAGAGTGAGTTTTCTTTGGCTGGTTTATAATATTTATATATAAAAATATACTAACCATAAGAAATACTAGATGAAATTCAGATCTCTTTGAGGTAACAGAGTTGGAAGTACAGGAAAATTGAAAGGACTTATATAATAATGCACATACGTTAAATATTACCCTAAAATCCAAATAAGCCAGGTAAGATATCTATGAAAACGTTTTTCTTCTATCTACATGTTCATTAGTCAGAATGTAAATTCCTCAGACTTTCCTTTAATTTGGTATATTTAGTTAATGCAGACTATGTGAGTTATATCTTAAGCAAATGTAAGCTAAATTTGCTGTAAAAACTATATAAAATAGAATAACAAAAATAAATGGTTTTAGGACTCTTTGTTGTTCTATACTATCTACATCCAACTCTCCATTCTTGACATCCTAGCTCCATTCTGTCAACATCAAGAAGTCAAAAACTTACAGCAGAACAAACTTCAGAAACACATACGAAGTCATAATAACTTCCTTATCCATTTATGTGTAAGCCATTGGAGGCATGACAACGTCAAAACTGTATTTGTGCAGAAGCTATTTGATAGGATAAACAGGAAGAGAAGGTTGTAAGGTTATAATTTATATTATGATGGTGATTTTCAAGCTCCTGATCTTTAAAAACAAAGAGTACACAAAAACCTAACTGATCAATATACCTTGAAATTTCAAGGTGACACAATATTTGGGAGGTAAGCCATCACCATCTAAGCTTTACCTCTTGCTGAACTATACTACTTCCTCTATTTCAATTCACTCTTGAAGAGAAAACACAAGAGGAACAATGAAAGTGTCACAGCAGAAGGTGCCCAAGATAACACAGAAGGAAAAGACAATACACAGTGATATCTGCAGAGGTTTTCTGCCAACGTATTCAGCCCAGCCTCCTGAGGGGGACTGGCCAAGTTCTCCTGTGTTGAGGGAAGCCATGGGCATACAGATCCCAGAGAGACACCACTCATGCCAGATGTTTTCTTCTTACTCCATTAAACCTCACAGTACAAGGCTGGATGCTGGGGTTGTCTGCAGTTCCATCTCTACCTTCCTAAGTCACCAAATAAAAGTCAGGGTTTGTCACAATCAGGGCTACCACCATGGCTTCTGCCACTCGCTCCTCCTACCTGTGCCCTTGCCCAGTCTGCAACAGTCTGTTCCTGCCCAAGAACTCAATTTGTGGTGAGAGGCATGTTCCCACATCCTGTTGAAGAGGGGCCTGGTGCTCTCTCCAGCCTCAAAGGCTCAGCCAACTGGAATCCATCACAGCCCATTCGTGATGAAGTAAAGATTCTGTTAGAGAACTCTTGAAAAGAAATTCGTGACTGGGGTTCAACACTCTTTAAGAAGCTAAGGAAATAATTTCCCCAACTATTATCTGTGTGATCAATCATGGTGAAATTCAAGTAAAGTCAGTCCATTGGCCACTGTATTTAATACATATTATGGATAAAAATGTCAGGAATTAGAGGAGTGCTTGTTTGGGTGGCTGGTGGCAGAAAAGTGTTTTTTTGAGAAAAAAATTAAACCAGGTTCCTGCTTCTATATCTTGTTTGGAAAACAGTACACACATTAAGTACGTAAATATTTAGACAGTACTAACAAAACTGATAAAAGTTCACTGTTGTTTTATCATCTACAGTGAAACTTAATAACTACCATCTTATGAAGGGTTTTGTCACATGTACTGCACTTCAGCTAATTTCCATTAACACTGTCTTTACAAGTAAAAGCAATTAGAGTAGCTTTATTATGTATTTCTAACAATAAAGAGATTTAAGAAAGTTTCAGATTCAAACGATTCCATTTTACAAGTTTGTTAGGTATAGCAAATTATGTCTCTAAAGAAAACAGACAACTTATCACTGTGTGTGTGTGTGTGTGTTTCAGAGGACTTGATCATAAGAAACATAGCTGTTATTTTCTTTAATCCAGGCAATACAAACCAGTGAGGCTGAATACTATTGCTCTACGAAAGTTTGAACTTCTTGAGTTTCTTACAAATTTTCACCAGCCTCTTTCCTAACTCAAAAATGGTAAGTTTATCTGGCTTACAGAAGTTTCTACCTTCTCAGTCTTTTTGTTATACCTTCTGGTTAATCCTTGGCTGAGTGGATCCTAAGTTTAAGCAACATGAGCCATCTCCCCAATACAGCACCCCTTACCTGCTTTCTTCTCACTTCCATATACCCTGATGACAATCTCTGAAGCCTTGGTCAAGACGAGGGCTGGCCTAGAAACTTTTCTCTTTTCATACATACCTCATTGCAGCCTCATGTTATCCCCTCAGGCCACTATTCCTGGGGTCCTGTTCTGAATAATGGTGGCAGTGGTAGGAGCTAATTTTGTTTTATGAGAAGAACAATTCAGCCCTAATAAGTAATGGGCAACAAAACATTATTTCAACATAACAATTAAAAAAAAAAACCACACACGGCAAAACTGATTAATGGTGAAACAGAGACAGAGATGAGAGAAAAAGAAAGGAAAAAGAAGGAAGGAAGGAGAGAAAGAGAGAAAGAAAGAAAAGAGACTGACCATTTTCGGTAAACTATTGTTATTTACTGTCTCCCTCTTAATTAAAAGCATTACATGCAGTCAAGTGAAATTGGCATCTTCTCTTTTTCTGTGGGCTTTACCTAGGGAATGTTGAATTCAATCAAAATGAGTTTGGAGGTTTGGGCTAGAAATAAATGATACTTATTCAAGGGTCTTAGACTTTGCAAACTGAGCACACTGATAGGGAAAACCCCAGAAGTGTTCTGAAAAAGAAAGAAAAGTTGAGTTCTTATTGTAAAAAGTATATTCTTGAGAATTATCAGTCCTGCATTCCTCGCCCTGGACAGTTATCAGTCAGATGGTCAGGCCGTCTGGATGATGGATGCCAGGTAGTCTAGAGGATGGGTGCCAAAAAGTTTGATCATGACTAGTGGTCTAGATAATGGGTGTCAGGTAGCCTGAACATGTGAGTCCTTCGGGGGCGTCAGAGGGTTATCTGGAGGTCTGGTGTATGTTCAGATGTATATCCAGACATTGACACAGTACTGAAAATTTCAGAAAGTTTAAGTTCCCAGCCTAGTTACAGCAAAAATAGAGTCTTTCCGCATGCTTCAACCTTCATAATATTAATAATTTTAGTAGTTGGGTTAAAGTGACTCCATTTTATGTATTCCCTATCTTCACTCTTTCCGAACAGCATCCATAAGAGTGGTTCATCCTCCTCATTTTAATTAAAAAGTGACACAAACATGAGTTAAGGAGGTCAACTCACACTTCAAAGTTATTTTAAGTTCATTAGGTACCCATGTTTCATGGGTGTTTTGTTTCTTTTGTGCTGTACAAAATGAAACTTAACAAAGATGTGGAACTTTAAAAACAATCTCTAGTGGTAGCCTTTTTGTGTTATTTAGTTTCTTTACAATTGTTCATAAGTTTTAGAGTTAAAATCAGACTTTCTGCACAAATTGGCATTTATAAAAATAGCCACAGGGACATAAAATAAACCATAGGAAATGTAGTCAATAATATAATAACTATGTATAGTGTCAGAAGGGTAGTAGACTTATCAGGGTGATCACTTTGTGTGTTACATAGTTGTCTAATCACTGTGTCGTACACCTGAGACTAATATAATATTGTATGTGAACTGGGATTGAAAAATAAAAACTACTATCTAAAAAAAAAAAGCAGAATTTCTGGTAAGATGTTTTCAATAATCCAAGAGAAATAGGACTCGTTCAGGGCTTCTCAACCTCAACACTCTCTGGACGAATAATTCTTTAATGTGGGGGGCTGTCCTGTGCATTGTAGGATGTTTAGCAGCACCCCGGGCCTCTACTCACTAGATGCCAAGAGGACTTCGTTAGTCGGTCATTTCAATCAAAGATGTCTCCAGACATTGCCAAAATTGGCTCCTCTTGAGAATTAGCCTAATATTCAAGAAATACTGAAAAGAATAAATATTGTAATAGTAATCCCAAACCAAACCAAATCCTGTTGTCAATAATAGTGATAAAGTGGTTCTAATTTTCCATATGAAAATATATAGATGAATTAGCTATAAAAGGAAACATTTTCTTGATTTCTACAGTTTCTTGACGTCTGTCCTAAATGCCATCTCAGCCTTTGTTTAAGTATCTTTAAACTTTATGTAGGTTGTTAAAAGCAAAAGAAAGATTTTTCTGGAATCTGGAATTGTTAACTAGGAATTCAGAGGATGTAGCAAAAGCTATTTTTGCTAACAGCCATCCTCCCAGGGGCTGTGGCAAATGTGATAAGCTTATTGCCAGTGAAGGTATAGAATTCTGAGAAAGTGGAAAAGATATGGGGGGGAATCTAAGGAAATTTACTTCTATCAAGAGCACAATTACATCTTTGTAATTATAGAACAATGTATAGCAGTAGTTTGGGCTAAACATTATATAGGTACCTAACGATGGAAATAGTAATGATTTCTTCAAATGACTTTGGAAAAGAAATTCCAAATAATCTCAGATAAAATGTTTGTTGTACTTAAAATAGTCTAAACTCTGAGGTCTTCCAGATTGTGAAATACTTCATCTTAAAAATAAATAGAGGCCCAACCTTGAAATTATTAAAAGTCAAAAAGGTCCTGCAAACAAATGTAAAGTGTTAATAACTGGGGAAACCAGATATACAGTACATGAGAACTCTCTGTATTATCTTCTCAATTTTTCAGTAAATCTAAAACTGTTCTAAAAAAAATAAAGAAATAAAGTCTATGCTCAAAAAAAAGAGAACTCATGTCGTATGTTGGTGGTATTTATTATGCTGTTTCTAGCGATAAGAAGTACTGGAAGAAATGGGGATAAAAAACAGGAACAAAATACTAAAGTAAAAAGAATTTAAATGCAAAAAAAAAAAGAAAGTTCTATTAAGGAAAATGGGCTTGAAAATAATATACACTGATAACAATCAACTGGCAAGGGAGAAAAAGAGTTAATATTGAAAATTTAACAACTGGAATTGCATTAAGTATTAACCAATTACAATGGCTGCTGATCATACATCCATCTGTGCTGGTGTTAGCAACTGAATATCAGTGCTGAAATAAAGCAAGGAGCAGAGCAGGGATTTCCATTTGTGCAAAAAGTGGGGACAGGAAGGTTTTGTGTGTGTGTGTGTGTGTGTGTGTGTGTGTGTGTGTGTGTATGTGTACTATTGTATGCATAGCATAAAAAACTGATAAAAGGTTGCTTCTAGTGAGGAACTGGGTAAGTTCACCATGTAATTTATTGTTTAAAGCAGGTCAATTCTGAGAATATAAGGGAGCATTATGAATAATTATTCCAAAGCAATAGGCATAAATTAATATTGTACTGGTAAGTCAGGATGTACAATTCCCCTAGAATGGGGGACTAGGGCTTAGAGGTCCAGGGTTTGGAGCAGGCTTACTTTTCACTCTAGTATATGTTGCTCTTCCCCTCTTCATTATTATTTTTTCAAGTAATATAGATCCTAGATAATGGAGTGGATATTCAATCTACACTGAAGTCAGAATGGAGAACGTCAAACAAAATTTTAATCATTTTTGCCTTTCTATCATTATCATTAAGGAAGAAATATAGCTATTATTGTTAAGATTAAGGACAAATCTGGGTGTTGAAAATTTTATCCAATAAACTTATTAACAGTGATAACAACCAAACAACCTGTAAAGCTAAACAGTCAATATAAATGAGTAAACAGAGGTAGAGTTCAGGCTATTGATTTGCCAGACATATTAGTAAACTCAGGTGCTGTTACTGTTTGTTCTGTGTCCTACATAAGAACTTGTTGCTCTTTTTTAACCTGTCCTTCAACATCCAGTGAAAAGTTTCAGAGTGTGGGTAAACTAAATGTAAACATAACAGTTCTATCATGTTATCCAGTGTCATGTTTGTTTCAGTCACATTAATTTAAAATTAGGATATAACATTAATGGTTGTAACATCACAATTTGATCACCTGGAGAAAACTGTTATGTGACTGGTGAATTAGAGAAAACAATGATGGCAGGCGATCATTGGATGTATGTTGCACACAATTCTGGATCTCAGAACTTGACACGCATTAACCCATCTCATCTTTTTTTAAAAAACAAAACTCTGTGAGAAATAGGTACTGTTATTACTTGCATTTTATAGATGAAGAAAACTGAGTCTCAAAAACGTTAAGCAACTTAATAGATCACACGACTATTAAGTGGCAAAGTCAAGGTTTGAAGCCAAGTCAATAATCCCAGAGCCTGTGCTGTGAAGCAAGACGCTGTCCTGACTCCTGTGTCCGTGTTGACAGCTAAGACATAAGTTCCAATTCCAAATCAACGATTCCATATTTTCTAACTAAAACCAGGACATGGAGTGTGACAATGGATTAGTGTGTTTCATGGGGTTTCCCCCATAAAATTCAAGATGCAGAGTTACTGTAACTAAATAGGATGTCACTTAAATCCTTTGGTTTCTATTCCTTACCAACGCAGTGGGAGAGGTGAACTAGACGATTTCTACGGCTTGACCTGCTTTATAAAAATAGGAAACCCTCCTATGTAGAGGTATTCTTTAACATGCTTTACAAATATTTGTTTATTTATTCTTCCTAACAGCCCTAGGACACGGCATTATTAGTCCCATGATAGAGGTGAACAGAAAAGGCCCAGTGGATTTATGTTCCTTGCCCTAGATTAATAACTAATAAGATTCAAACCCAGGTGGTTGGCTTCCAAGTTTATGTTCTTAACCACTCTACTATGCGGCCTCTTATTATAAACCTAGGATAAATTATAAACCAAAAATATGAATGATAAAATATAGAGTAAGTCTAGAATAAAAGAATTCTTCCCCAGAGACAGACTTTCTTCCAGGCAGCAAGCAGATTTTCGTGTCGATACTTCTTTATGCTTCTTGTGTGAAGGTTTGGAGTCTGCAGCTTGATCTCCCTGGAGACACAGGGCAGGACCCATCTCCTCTTATTCCCCCACACCCCAACACCCAAACTCTCCCTTGCCTGCTGTGTTCTTCCTGCCTGTGGCCTCAGGGATTGATTGAGAATTTGAGGAAATCCTGGGGATAAAAAAGTGGACAAGGGAGGCAAGGTAGGAAACAAGATGTTTTCAGCAACTCGGATATAGGGCAGTAAATTAAAGGAGCAAACTACAAGCTGAAAAATGTTTCTCTTTTCTGGTTTTCTCCTCCTGTCTAGGTTTCTTACCCTCATCCCACAAACATACATGCATGGCAGTTTGGTATGGAGACAAACTCTGGCTGAGGGCACCATTTCTTTTAAAATCACTGTTCACAGTATTCAGCTCAGTGCCAACCTTCATTCCCCAAATATACATTGGAACCCTGAGGGTGCCTGGCCCTGATTTAGGTGTTGTGGAGATACAAAGAAGAATGAGACAGTTTCTGGACTTTGGAGACTTAGACCTGAGTCTGCATGTCTATCCTCACAGTTCCTAGCTGAGACCTTGAATACGCTACTTAACATTTCTAATAACAGTTTCCGTTCATTGAACCCACGCTGTGAGCCAGGCAGGAACTTTACAAATTCCATCTCTGACGCGCATGACAACTCTGGCTGGTATGTGTTATCCCGATTTTATAGATGATGCGACTGAGTCCCCACTAATAAAATAAGATTTAAACCAAGTTCTCTCCATGATGGTCCTCTTGCAGTGTCAACGTCACTTTACTTTCCTGTGAAATAGAGTTCGATAATGCCATTTTCTAAGTGAATGAGATGGGCCATATGGATGCGGAATCAAGCATGTTTCAGAATCAAGCACACATATATACACATTAACTGGTGGTTCTCATTTTTATGAAAAAACACAACACGGGGTCATGTAGAAGTAAGTGCCTGAAGTGCTACATGAGTCAAGAGGAGAGAACAAACTTTCCCAACTGGACAGGATCTGGTTTTGTGGTACTGGCGTGGGGCTTTGAAAGATGAAATAAGCTTGGGTGTGTTGTAATCATACGTGGGGGTGGGAAGTAGAAAACGTTTTCTAGGTGAATTTTAAAGCATGAAAACAGAAATTGTCATGGCCCCACATGTATCTTCAATGGTTTTTATAAATGCCTCAGATTTCCAAATATTCTAAAAGAACTAAAATATTCTACAAGAACTTACTTTTTAGAGAAAGACCAAACAAATCATGAATTCTACGAGATTAAATGGAATTATACCCACAGAAATGAGTGACTGTCTATTCTCTTTACTGTAATAAATAATACCTTAATTATAGACAATGAGGACAGAGTCTTGTAGTAGGACTTGATAAATGTCCTTAGAAAGGATGATAAATGTCGTTATAGAAGAGACGAGACTGGAGAAACAAGTCTGGATTTGAGACTTCCCAGCCAGTCTCTACTGCTTCCTCGTCACCTTTGCTGAGTGGCCCTAGACCAAGTACCCTAGATAGGATCAGTTCTGAAAGTGAGCACACTCTGCCTGCTAGTCTGGTTCCAGCTGAAACATTAACACTAAATAAACGTGTGTGTGTGTGTGTGTGTGTGTAAATGGAAAAACTTTTTGTTACTTACATATAAAAATAGTGGATCTTTCTGATACAGCTCCCTGTTAGCAAACAGACCTTAAAAGTGGATGGGAAACCAGAACTCTTATAAACCACAGAGATGGTAACATGGCTGTGCTGTATAAAGTATGCAACCTAATAGTTACTTTCATTTTTTAAGTGCAGTTTCTGTTTAAGAGGCTCAACTGTAAAATATGGAAGAAGTCATTTGTTACTTCCATATTTTTTCAAGAAAAATAAAATAGACAAAAACCAAGTTAAGAGTAAATCAAACAAGATAACCAGAGGAACAGTGACAAGAAAGGGAAAAGGTAAATTGTGACAAACAAAAATAAGCATATCAGTCTAAGACAACCCAAAAATGTATGTGTACAATAGCCCTCCCCCTTCAAGAAATTCTTACAACTTATTTTGCCATAGAGGAAGATAAATGTTACAATATCTCACTAACCAATCAGCAACACTGCAGGTCTCAAACCAGGAAACCCTTTAAAGTGTAGTCTTTTAAACGGTGCAAGTGTGACTTCTGGTTCTCAGCTAGTTTTTGTTCCCTGTGCTTGCAGGATGGAAAAACAGATGTGAAGTCTCTCATGGCGAAGTTTAACACAGGAGGCAACCCGACAGAAGAGGTCTCGGTCAACAGCCGACCCTTCAAAGTCACGGGGCAACATTCCCCTTCAGGAGTGCAAGCCAAAAAGAACTTATTCAACAACCAAGGAAATGCCAGCCCTCCAGCAGGACCCAGCAATGTACCAAAGTTTGGGTCTCCAAAGCCACCTCTGGGGGTGAAACCTTCTTCTGAGGAAAAGCCTGACAAAGAGCCCAAGCCCCCATTTTTAAAGCCCACAGGAGTGGGCCAAAGATTTGGATCACCGGCAGTCTCAGCCACCAGAGACCCTGAGGTGAAAGCAGGATTTCTAAAACCTGCAGGTCCCAAGCCCATCAACTTGCCCAAAGAAGATTCTAAACCTGTGTTTCCCCGGCCTCCTGGGAGCAAGCCTTTACTTCACAGTGTAAACCAAGACCACAACGTAACACCACCAGGCCCGAAGCCTGGATTTAATCCCCCAGCCCAGGAAAATGAACAGAAACAAGTGTTTCCAAAGTTGTCTGGAATTCAAGGCAAGTTTGTGTCAGCTTCACAAGATCATGACCCCAAGCCACACTTCCCCAAACCCATCTTTGGCCAGAAGACATCCCTGAGTATCGATGATCCGCACGAAGTCGAGAGTCCCACTAAAAACTCATCTCCACAGAGAGGAGTCAAGCCCAAAATCAGCCCTTTAAAACCAGCAAGGGAAGACTCAAACAGTAAAGACCATGGAGGCGAGACATCAAGCTCACCTTTTGCTGGAGTGGTTCTGAAATCTGGTGCAAGCAGAGGAGTCCCAGCTCTCTCCAAAAATGCTGAAGAGAAAAAAGAGGACAGGAAGATAGACGCTGCTAAGAACGTATTCCTGAGCAAAATAAATCAGGAAGAGTCAACCTCTGGGGCTCCTCCTGCCATGTTCCCTAAGACACCTTCTAAGGTGATAATGGCAGGGCCTTGGGGCCAAAGTCAAGAAAAGGAAAAAGGAGACAAGAATTCAGCCATCCCTAAGCAGAAGCCCCTGCCTCCCTTGTTTGTCTTGGGGCCGCCACCACCAAAACCCAACAGACCGCCAAATGTTGACCTGACGAAATTCCACAAAGCTGCTTCTGGAAACAGTAAGTCCTCTCATTTTCTATTTAACATGTTTTGTTCAACAGCAGAGGGTGTTTTCTCTACAGAGTTTCTCTATAAGTTTGTAACAAGGAATGATTCCATCACTGGTACTTCTGTGTATGTGATGACTTTCTTTGTCGTTATTTTTATTTGGTGTGGGAGGTCTGAGAAGGCAAAAGTCTTTAGTTTTATGTCAGCAACATGTGATAAAATGCCTGTTGGGCTGCTTTTGGAGAGTGGGGGGCGGGGGACACATCCATTTGATTGATAAGTGGTTTGCTTAATGATAACCCTGTCATGTACTTCCTTAGTTTGGTTTCATTTCTGTTGAATGAAGACTGTGATGTGTTACTCCTACAACCACAAAGGAATTAGACGGAAAGATAAGCAAAACTCTCAGGCAGTGATTCTCAAATGGGGCAATTTTGACACCTGGGGGACATTTGGCAATATCTGAAGGCACTTTAGTTTGTCACTCCTGGGATAGGAGGGGTATACTACTGACATCTCTTGGGTAGAGACCACGGATGCTGCTACATATCCTACAATGCACAGGACAGCCCTTCACAACAAGGAATTATCTAGTCCCAAATGTCAATAGTAAGAGGTTCAGAAACCCTCCTCCAAATGATTGTAAATGCCCACAATTTCATCATATGTTTCCTAAGCCCAATATTCAAATAAGAAATCAACGGGGCTCTTGTGAAATGAGACTTTCTGTTTTATATTTTAGCTGTTTTCTACTTCTCAGTATACAGTTTTCTGAACTTCTATTTTTTTAGCCTTCTACCTGAATTCTGCCTTTCCAGGTTCACATCCAATTCTTTAACCGTCTTTCCCAGATACCCTCCATGTTTATTATCGTTGTCCAACATATTAACCATTAAAAATACTTATCATTTATTGAGGACTTGTTTATATATCAGATACACATTACCCTATTAATTGCAATGAAATAGCAATCCGATGAGGAAATAAAGCTCAGAGAAGTTAGGTAACTTTCCCAAGGCCGTACCGTGACTGAGAAGGGACAGAGCCTATCCTTCCTCTTGTCTCCGATTCCAGATCCATACCCCCATCGCCACCCTCCCTCCCTCTCTTGAAACAGGATAGCATGGGATAATAAATTGAGTATAAGTGAAACCCAAAGAATCCTCATTCTTTTCCCTTTCTTTGTCCTTTGGTTGAAACAAGTCGTGTGTTGTTTTTTTTTTAAACTATAAATACCACTATAAACTACATGAAGACAGAGGCCAGTCTGCTTAACATTATTTTATTTGGAGCACAGAAATAATATATTATTGTTAGTTGCTCAGATTTGTCCTCCCACCAAAACCTATTTAATCAGAATTTAGTATTAATACTCTCTATAGCTTAGCAATTACATTTTTTTTTAACAAATTAGATAACCCCTGCTGATAGACTCACACTCAGTTGAATGGAGATTCTAATGCAAAATGAATATCATACAGGGTCTCTGCTGTCGATCTATTCAGCTTACTTTCTCACAAACCATGAGCTTGAATATAACACGTTGGTTTTCTGAATGAGGAGCTAATAACTTTTTTCCCCAGACCTGTTTAAGGTTATAAAAGGCAAAACTATTTAAAAATATCCAAAACATCCATAATGTCCTCTGAACTAATCTTTTCTCTAGTTCCTTTTGATTCCCAGGCCAGCTGTGAAAGGACTTCCCCCCAAGCCTCATTGTGTATGCCTGGCCAGAAAAGTTTAGGTTTTTATGAATCCCTGGCCTGGACTGCTAGTTTGCATGTAGGAGTTAGTAAAACCTGCTGGGAAATTTCCATCCAGCCCTTTTTCTGGTCTTGTTCTTAACACTAAGACTCCTCTTTCCTACGTTAGCTTTAAAAATGATCAGTTAAGCATCTTGACAACGGAAGGGGTAAGGCCAGCGTGCCAGGGCAACATTAACAATGGGCTAACAGTGTAAATGACCTCTTCCTCATCTGCTTAGGTGTCACTTTAACTAACCCAGCCTACTTGAATCCAGCAATTTGAAACCAAAAGGTGTTGGGCCTATTTTCTCCAGCAAGTAAGTCTTTCCTAGGAGAGGGGCAAGGCTTTCCTTCATAAGCCCTGAAACGATAGCCTTTCGCTTTCCCTTTGCTCTCCTTTCACATGTGCTCTCTGAAAATTACCTTCTTAGCTGTTTTTATGCCATGTTCTATGTCAGTGTGTTGCTCCAAACCATGACAGGAAAAAGAGATTCTATGCTCAAACACATTTCAGAAAGTCAGGGCTGAGTGGATTCTGTACAGCAGGATTTCTACAAGCATTGATATGCTAATGTGTGCTTGGAATCTAAGAACAAGGTACCTAAAAAGCAGATACTTTTCCTGAAACATCTCACAGATTGACTAGGTCAGAACAGTGGAAAACTAGAGGCAAAGCTTAGCCTGGCATTGGAAGTTCCTGTAAAGCATGGCTCATGGCTCAACTTCAGGTGGCAATGAGGCCCTCTACACGCTGTTCAGTGTCTCAGGCTCAGGGTGTCTGGTGTGCATGCTATGGCTGGTGTCCACCCTTACTTTTAGCTCCAGCCTGAGCCCAATCTATTTCACTCTCCTTCCTCAATCTCTGGGAAAGCAGTTTTCCATAAGACCTGTAGGTCGTCCTTCAATTCCAGGTTGAAACTTCTCATGAACCACTTACTATTCATTTGGCAGTTTACCTGGGTTTAAGTCCATAATAGAAATGCTTCTGGAAGAGGCTGCCCTCTCCTAAGCACACCATTCCCTGGTCAGACCTTAAGAGCTTCCTATTCTTTGTCTTCTAAACTTCTCTCTTCTGCTCTTCTAAGAGAAACCAACTCCTCAGTCTAAACCCTATTGAACAACCTGTTCTCTGCTATATTATATTCCAACAGCATCTTATGGAGTTTTTTTAATCCAATGTTTTTATCATTTTTATAAGCGATCTACATGGTCTTTGTTTTCATATTCTGGCATTGTGTTTTACTGAGGAGAAGTCTGAGACCACCCTTTGAAAATGATTTGCCTTCTGTCTGGATTCCCAAAGAAATCTCTGTCTTTAAGGTTTAAAAACTTAGCCAAGTTATGTCTGTGATAATCATTCTGTCATCAGTATTTTCTGAGAAATGATGTTCCTCTTTGCCTTCAGGGATTATCTGTCCCATATGCATAGAGGTCACACCATTTCTTTTCATCTGCCTCGTGGATGACAAACCTATCTACTTGCTCTAATCCAGTGTGATAAAGGTGTCTTCCCCTGAGAACTATGATTTGAGTCCTGACTAATACTTTTAATCCATTCTTCTTGGAGTGAAGAATAGCTGTACTAGTCTTGAGGCCAGTCCTTGCTGGACATCAGGATTCTGTTTCATTTTCTGAGACCTCATTCGGTGCCCTGTGCCATAGCAAGGCCAACCATGACATCTCATGAACCTTCTGCCTCAGGTATGATCTTATTGTGGTATTTTGGGCTTTCGTGCTATAGATTTTTCTTTGATCTTGCCCAGGCTGTTCACTCACCTTTGAGTTCACCTCTCCAACTTAGAGCATATTAGGGAGAATTCACAGGTTTTTCCAGAATCACTGTCTTTCCCCAGTATTGCTTCTGAGCCTGGGGAACAAATGGGGAGCTTCACTCACCTCCTGTGGCACCAGAATCTTCTGTTTCCTCCCTTAACTACCACTTTTCAAAGTTTGTACAATGAGGTTATTTTCCTTTGCTTGTGTCGTAACCACTAGTGAGTTTGAGATAGTGTTTATCTTGTCGTATTTTGTTTGTTACTACTTCATTTGGGAATTGGAGGAGGAACATCCTGGGACTCCCTTCCCTCATTACTTAACACCAACTAATATTTCCATCATAATCCAGGGTTTGGCAGTATTTTCAAAGGGACTATCAATTTACCCTTCCACAAGGCAGACAACAAGATGGCAGAAGGAAAATTCACATGAATTAAATGCACACTGAGAGCCTTGTTTCATGTCCTCTGGACTATGCTTACTGGCCAAAGACACTTGGATGACCACCCCCTAACCCCTCCCCAAGTCTCCTGTTCTGAGAAGTCTTCTGGACACAGTCAAGGTGGGATCAGGAAGAGATCCAGCTATCTAATGGGTGCTTCACCTCTGAACTGTTGATAACATCTGACCTCTGCTAACCTGTAAATTCCCTAAAAGGAGTCATATTTCAAGCCTTTATCAGACAATCAGTTTATATTTAGACTCGAAGAGGAACAGAATGCTGGATAGAAAAATGAGCCAAGAAAAGAAGACCACCTGGGCTGACGTATGGGGAAGGCAAATTTCTTCTCTTTCGGGCCTGAGTCATTTTGCCATTGAAAAGTCCACTCAGCATGTTTAGGTTCCTGGTTCCCCGCTCAATCTGGTCTTCAATTTTTTTTTTTTCTTAACTGCTCAGGCACCAGTTAGTCTTTTAATATTAATTTTAGCACACCAATACTCCACACATCATTTAATTTACAGGGAAACATTTCCTTACAGAGATACTCACCCTGCTTGTACAAGGGATTGTCGCATGTCTTAGTTACCGGAGGAGAAATTTCTGTAAGACCTTGCTTTGGAGGAACATGCCATGATTCACCTCGTTGTAACAACTCTTTCTGTGATCAAGAGGCAGAAGTTGGTATATTTTTAAGCTGCCTATAAAGGAAAATATGAAAATATTGCCCAACAACATTAGTAGCATTTGTGCTAGATCAATGGAGATATGGCCACCGCCACTGGTAACATAAATAGATATTTTGTGAAATGCATATGAGATGATTTAATATATACCAAATTTGATCAAAATAATTTTATTTTTAAAATAATCATGCAACCCATAGAGGTATAAATGTTAAAATGAAATTGTAGTTTACTTGAGAAAAGGAGATTAAAAAGAATGTCAAGTCTAAGAATCAAATACAAATACATACAAGTTTAATAATCAAATACATAACAGCTCTTTCTAATTTATTTTCAATTGTGCTTACATATATAAAAAGTTTGTTTTGTTTTTTAACTAGATAGGAAGATTGGGGCAAATGTATACGTTATAATTCATTCTTCTCACTGGGCAGGAGATACCTTACTTCATATAATCTGCTTAAATAAATTCTAAGCCAAATCAAATAAAATCCTTTTTTAAAGGATTGGATTTCCATAATCTGTATTTACCACTAAAGGTCCTTATTTGCCTTGATGAAAACTATTTCTGAAAAAGAAAAAGAAAAAAAAGAACTATTTCTGAGTATAATGGCTTCATATGCTAAAAGCTCCTCTTTGTGCATACATATGGTTTTTCAGTTTAAAAACAAATTGAAATTAACTTTTTTATTTTAAAAACAAGAAAGGATAACTCCAGTGTTAAAAGAACAAAATTATGCATTGGGAGCAGAAATCCAGCTACCTATTTTTACAAATATATCTGGAAATTTCTTATCCTTTTAGAGAAAACATAATCATGATAGTATGGCATGGCTCTAAAGCCCAGAGAACCATCTAGAGCAGTAGATTATTTGTTTTTCTGACATATGAGGAAAAAAAGTCCAAAAGTTGTAGAATTTAACTGCTATGTCAAGCACTAGTAAATAGATACACAAGAAAGATATTCTCCTCTGTTTAAATAGCTACTAAAGAAAAAATATTAGATCTCAATCTGTCTGTCATAGCAAAGGCAGAAAAGAAAAAAAAAAAAAAAAGAACATCTAGAACACCCAGTAGCGATAGATACTATCAGGAAAAAGTAACCGAAGATGTGACATCTGGTTATAGAAAAAAATCTGAACAAAAAAACCATATGAGGTTTTGTTTCCCCAAAGTAAGAGCTTGCATTGTAGAATCAGCTGTTTGTATTTATTACAACAGTCTGCATCTCTCTGCAGCTGCACTACTGCAGACAGTGGCTTGATCAGCCCGAGGCATCTCCTGGCAACAAAGCGTGTGTTTTTCCAAGGGTGGCCGTAGGTCTGTTGAGGCAAAGAGGTGCACAGAGAAAGTTTCCTACCACATAACACCATCCTCTTTTCTTGATTTTCTTATAATTCTCAGAACAATAAGGTAGCTCATCTGATTTTCAACAGCAATCTGTGTGGTGATGTGATTACTGCAACCAGGCAAGTAAAAATCTATCCCATACAAAATGGCAAGGCAGATCAATATAACAGATATCTACAGTGTGTTTGAGTATTTGTTCCTTTTATTCTGGAACAAAAGTTATTCAACTAATGTTAGGTGGAGAAAGAATTGTAAAGTCATGCCTCTAAAAGCCTTCCTTAGCAAGTGGTTTGTTTTAAAATCCTACAATATTTCCTATTTCTCTTCCAAATTGACACCTTAAAGAAGTTGGGGTACACTATGCATGTACTCTCAGTTATCGAGAATCTAGACTGCAGCTTCTCCAGGACCCCTGAATGTACCTCACCCTCCTCTCCAGACTTTAGCTTCTGGTTCTTCTAGATTGGGTAAGAAAGCTACACACACACACACACACACACACACACACACACACACACACACACATACACTAAGAAAGCTGCAGTTATATGTGGCAGGAGGATAAGGCAAGTCTATAAAATACATTTCAGTCATTCATGTTGTTATAAATTAAAAAAAAAAAACTTTCTAGACCCAATAAGAGCAATTAAACAATCAGGAAACCTCACTATTTTATAGAAAAAGGCTGTCTTTGATTTCTCTGAAGCCTTGGTGTCTTAGTCCTCTTGGAAAGAATTAATCGGCTCTGGCTAAATGGCATGCAACCAGTTGAAGTTTCTAGACCTCCTGCTACATCTTCATCTGCCAGCTGGGAATTTCTGCTTTCTCCACTAACTCTTGGTGATTATCTAATAGACCCACTGTTCGGGTGGACTCTTACAAGGTGAGGTAGTATCTTAGTCATTTCTTACAAAACTACCCTAGACTGGGTAGCTTAGATACAAGAGAAATCCATTTCTCACAATTCTTGAGGTTGAGAAGTCCAAAATCAAGGAACCAGCAGATTCGGTGTCTGGCGAGATCTCACTTCCTGGTTCATAGATGACTGTCTTGCTGTGTCCTCACATGGCAGAAGGGACTAGGGAGCTTTTATAGGGATGAAGCCCCCAAAAGACCCCACTTCCTCGCACCCTCACACTGAGGGTTAGGTTTCAATTATGAATTTTGTGGGACACAAGCTTTCAGTCTAAAGCAGATAGCCTGAGCCATTCAACCCAGGAAATCGCACTCCACCATTGCCCCAACAATCTGTCTCCCTTCTATTTTCTTGCTTTCTTCATTGTCATCTTCTAAGATATGATTTTTTTAAATCTTATTCTTTTCCATTCTACCATACTGTCACCACAAATCTCTTTTCTTTTGGGTCGGTGAAACCTGATAGCAAAACCCACAGAAAATTCTGAACTTTATAGAGGCATGAGGACTAACAAGGTTGCTGAAATCTAAACTAAGAAAACAGGGTGAATTACACGTGCCAACAAGACTTTGAAATGGAAAAGCTAAGGTAGAAAGTAGAAAAGCTGCTAGCATGGTCTTTAAAACCTGGATAAAGTTCATTTCAAATGCCAGCCATGTTTCACGGAAAAATCTAATGGTCTCCACAGAAGATCAATGAATGACTAAGTGGCTTGAATTCTCAAGGTCACCTCTGACTTTCAGGTCTGACTTTCAGAGGTTTCACCTCTGACTGCTTCTTCTCACTTGAATCCATTTAGGAATTGCCTCACTGATCTTGTGCTACATTATGTTCACCCAAACAAGACTTGGTGCTTTTCTTTAGTTTTCACTGCAACCCACTCATTGAAGGCATTTTTGTGTGCTTGACAGACTTCACTGAAGGTGTGCGGAGACAGGAGTTTACATTTCATTGAAACTAGAAACTTAAAACAGAATATTGGCAACCACCACTGCTTCAAAAGCAGTTAGGTATTTTGCAACTCAGCCTCCTCTCTCCTCTCCTGTTCATGCTTTTTTTTTCTTTTCCTCATTTCTTTGACCCCTCCTTCTCAACGGCAAAGAAAAATGGATACCCTCTTTCCATTTTTTTATTCAGAATAGTCTAGCTGTCTCTAACCCAAACGTTTAAACTCAGTTGCTACCTTCCTTGCATATAAGCAGATTTTTTTTTATTCAAAGGCCTCTTTACCATCTCTTTTGAGAGTGCAAGGAGTTAGTCAGAAGGGATGGCCAGGTGGGAGGAACTGGTTTTATTTTATATTGCTGTTGATATTCATTATATTAGTAGAAACAAACTGTTGATGAATAGACTATATCCAGGAGAATTTGGTCAATCTCAATGCAAGTACAGAAACTGAATTGTTCCAATTTGGGGTGATAATCAGGTTGTTTTACCCTCTTGTCTATTTTCAGTTCCTTAAAAAAAAAAAGAGTGCTAGAGAGCGGCTTTCTTCTACTAGATCTGGGATTTTAATATTTTCAGGTTCTTCCCTGAATTAAAACGTCACAAGGACACCCATGCAAACCAATGCCCCTTACACATCTTCCTGATCATTGTAACACTAAATGGGTCTCTAAGGAGAAAGATGGCCAAAATGGATAGAAAGTCAGAAGGAACAAGAGAACATCAAAATTGGGCCTTAGTCTTTCAAAGGTTATCAAACTTTAAGTTACATAAGAATGCCCCCAAAGTTTCTAGTTCAAGAAGCCTGGATGGAACCCAGGAATTGGATTAATTACCAACATCACCAGGTGATTCTAAGGCAGGTTATTCTTGGACCACATTAAGAAATACTGCAGTCTAAGAGAACGATGGCCGTGGGGGAGGGGATGGTGGGAAGAGGTAGGGTTTCTAAGCCATAGGTATTTTTCTGAACACAAACAAAACAAAAATGCTATAACATGAGACAGGATATTAGAAGTTAGCAATTACATCAAAACATGGAAACGAGTGACTGATCTGTTTAAGCACACAGGTAATATCCTATGGTTGATTTAAAAATGTTGCTTCGTGTAAGTGCAAAGGTGCTGTTAAAATACCTAACATCTGTGTGGCTGGCACCAGAGTCCTTAATATCCTTTGTTATGTCAGGCTCAACCTTTTAGTTGCTGGATGATAAACAGGTCCAGGAATCCCTAAGGGGTGTCTGGAGCCCTTAGAGGGCTGTAGCTAGTTCGCTATTTTAACAGTTGGTGGTTAAATTATACACACCTGCTGCCCTGACCATCAGCCTAGCCGACTGCAGGGCGCCCCCCTCAGAACATCTGTAATCAAAGACTCTTGCCTCTCGCTCTCTCTCTCTCTCTCTCTCTCTCTCTTCCTTCCCTTTCTTCTCTTTTTCTGTTCTCTAGTCTCTCTATTTTCATTTCTTTTCTCCTCTTCTGCCCTGCAGTGGCCTTCAGGTTGGCTCAGCACAGCTTTTTTCACATGGCACATATAATTACTATTAATTATTCAAAAACATATTTAGCACTGCAGATGGTACTTAAGGCAAAGCAAATATCTAAAGGCTAAGATGAACAGACTTTGAAAACCCACATAATTGTGTCTCACTGTAAGAACTGCTGCTGTATTGACAGAGGCCAACCTGACAGTGGAGCCCACAGTGCTACCCGATGTGACCACACTTGTTCCCTTAGGAGATCTTCATGCTCGGTGATAGCTCACCCCTCTCCCTTCCACCAAAACTAACCAGGAGGGCTAAGGGATGAGCAGAGTTAAAAGCACTGGGTGTTTCTGTGCTCTGAATCTGATCAGCAGCCAAGTGCAACTGTACTAACCTAGTTACCCCACTAGGTAGATAACTCATCACTCGTAACAACATTCATCTTTTTCAACAAGTTTACTATACTAACTATCTAATCTTCAAAATATGCCTGTGTTCATGTAGTACTTAAACTAAGTTAATGCAGAAGAAACCTAGTCAGGTGTCAAGAGTGCCTTCCTTCTGTCATGCTTTTTAGTTGATCTTCAAAGATAATCGAGTTTGGAGAAAAGCACTCTTGAGTTTTGATGCTGCAGACAGATTCCTGCATTTGTGAGCCTAATGATAAAAGGAGAGGGTGGATGTGGCATTGATAAAAAAGATATTTTTTCAAGCTTGTCACTGTATTTTTCTAAACTGGAAACTTCTGTTAAACTTGTTCAAAGGTTGATAAGAGAGCTTTGAGAAAACATTGTGAATACTTACTGATCTAGCAGAAGGAAGATGTATTATAAAGACAGGAGCAGGTGATTTGTCTTGAAGATGCAGGAGTTTACACAATTGTTTTTCATCAGGGAGAGTTCAGAGAAGATGCTTTGTTGCTAGAGAGTCTCGGAGTCCAGTACATGCTTAGCCGCTTACTATGGGACCTCAAAGAAGGTTCTTAGACTCTCTAATCTCAGTGATCTCATCTATTAATATAAGTCAACTCTGTAATAGGTTACTGTGAGGGTTAAATGCAAATGTATGAAAAGTACTTAAAAAGTTTCTCGTATATCATAAAGATTCAAACCATTGACAGCAATGTAATTATATTTATTAAAGGGGGAAAGGAGACAATGCTCAAATAAAAACCCCATTGAAAAGTAGACGAGTAATAAATGGAGCCATCAGAAGCTGCCTCAGGTACCAATCAATACTAGTCAGAGTGGCCTCCAGTGGTTGCAGTAAGTCACATTTTATTTGTGTTTAAACACAACATAGAAGATTTTCATTATTACAATATCAACTGGATGCTTTGGTAGGTGCGACATCTCTTTGCACTCTCTTGCTGTACTACTGTTTCCTTACATGTGAGCGCTACTATTTGTTGACTCCAGAGTCCTCCTCTCTTGGTGTTGGCTTTCCTTGAATATTTGGAGATTCTATGTCTGTGCTCATGTTGGTAGTGGAGATTCTGTCAGACTGTTTGCCATTTCTGTTTGTGCAGCAGCTTTGGAGAAAAGCCAGTGTTCAGTGGAGTGAGGGAGAGGCTGAGTGTGCGACGTAGTGGGGTGCTTTGATGGCCAATCTTCACCAGGACAGCAGCTCCCTGCTGGACATTGCAGCTGCCTGGAGCTCTGCTCATTCACCCACCCAAGGGCTCAGTCACTGTTCTCATTGCTGTGAAGAAGTCCAACAGCTTGGCTATACCTATACCTGCTTCATTCCTCCATGTCCTCCCCCAGGGCCCCTTCTGGGCCCAGCATTCTCCACCTCTGAGTAGCGCTCTTGGTGGGCTCCCACTATTTATAGCCTTCTCTCGTGTGTTCTCTTTGGGCTTCTGTTTCCTCTTTCAGCTTTTCTCTCTCCAAATCTGTCTTTTAGAGATTCTTCCTGGTTCTCGGGTCCACTGTGAGTTTACTTTCTTGCTTTCCAGAATGTTTATGTCTTTTGTTTTTTCCATCGCTTATCGTTTCCATCTTTTCCAGAGATTTGGAATGAGCACAGCTTGCTATTGCATGTAGTAAGTCTGCTATCTTGACTAAGAACTTTTAAGCATGTATCTAAGAGAAAACATTACTAGGACGTTTAACTGTTGCAAAGCATCTATCAGAAAAATACTTAATGGGTTATCTTAAAAGAATCATCTAAGTTTGAGTTTACACCATGCAAAAAAGAGTGAAAAATTCAACTATCCTCATGTATTGATAGTGTGTATATCCAATATATATTTTGCACCTAGTCATAATAAATATGACAAATGTGCTAAAGAAGGTAATTATTTATATGGGTTTTTCACTTCTTAAACTGTGTTACAAAAAAAACAATGTTTACATATAACAAGTACTCTTCCCTATCTACAGGGACTTATAGAAGATCTAAAGAAAGCTTTGAGAAATGTTTGAGTCCCTTAAAAGGACACATAATACATTATTTGAAAATTTTTAAGTTCTGTAGTCTCCAGAAAAAGATTTTGACTTAGATTCCAAGCATAAGGTATAAATACTAGCAGCATATAAGCTGGAATCAAAGATAACTAAAGCTGGACCAAATTGTTTTTACTTATATTGCTTTCCATTTACTGACCCCCAAAAATAATATAAATTGAAGTTGAAAGATAGCTATTGATTAATTAATTTTGATAAATAAAATATGTATTTTTATAAAATTTATAACCAGGTCAGAACAATTTGTTTATCATCTCTCACTTTTGAGAGAGAACTGGTTTAAAAAATATATCCAACAAGTATCTCTCTATAATGTCATTAAAATAAATTTGGGGCCAAAGGGTGAACCATCAAAAAATATATACATTTACTGAAGATATATACAAAAAATATATACATTTTAAGTCACATCAGCAAACTGATGGAAGTTACTTCAGCAACTCGATTCAAAAAGAATATTAAAGTAAAAGTCGAGTTTTCAGTAGTAATAGCACATTTAATAACATATGCTGTAAATAGGAAATTAATCTTCCCTTCAAATGGACCAATCATCGAAAGTGAAAATTTGGGGGGAATTTCTTGAAAAGGCAAGAAAATTAAACTTTGTAGTCTGTGGGTGAACAGAAAAAAGAGAGATTTGAATCAATTACATTACCCGATAGTTTAGGATTTTTATATTCAGACTCACCAAAATAAATTTTGTTGTCAGATTTTCACATTTTACTAATTTAAAATGATTTAAATAGTCAACAACATTATTGATTTTATTAAGATTAGTATACTTCTTTGTAGGAAAAAACTCACCAAAAGTTCTTTTTAGGTTAAAATAATCAAATTTTTAATTATTTAACTTTTTGTTTTTCTCTTCCAAGTACAGCATTGCAAATGCTTTAGACTTCATTGATCAATCAATTGAACTGTAAGTCACCTCAAAACTTTGGCAACTATCAGCTTTAGATAGTTTTGTGACAAATATAATCACACTTTCTGATATGATCACAAAATCAACCTAGAAAATCAGTTTTTAATACATTACCATGTTCTTTCTAAAAATTGAAAATTGGCTTTTCTTCTAAGTTGTTACATAGGACTGGATTTGCCATTAGATAAACTAAATTTTCATCACCACAAAATAGCTCACCTGACACCTATTGTAAAATTTCCTTTTTTACCCATAGTTTCTCAAGGCAGTGTTTCTCCCAGTGTAGCCTATAGAGCATCTACACTGTAATGGGCTCAGAAATTATCAAAAACTTAAGATCACTGCCTCCCCCTACCTTCAACAATTCTACTACCACCATACCCCACTTCCTGAATCGGGACTTCTAATTAAGGTAAAAATAGGGTCTAAGTAGCTCCACTTTTCATAACTTGCTCAGAAGAGTCTTTTGCGTACTCATAATAGAAAAAATTTAAATCAGCCCTTCTTTAAATGGCCAATACTTTTTAATATTTTATAAAGTCAAAAATAGCTTGTTTCGAGCAGTGATAGTACTCAATTTCTTTAAGGAAGCCTGGATGGAGTAGGAATGTAAAGGTGGAGATATCAAGGAAAAGGATGTCCTCTGAACCAGGCAATTGGTCTGAACCATTCCAGACCATCTTGTCATAGACACTAGATGGGCCTGAGGTGCTACTAGAGCTGGCATTGGCCATTAAGTTGTGTAGAATCATAGAAGACTCTTGAACAAGATTCATCCTCCCAACATGCTAGGCCAGGCGGTCCTCCTATAAGAGGCAAGTCCTAGCAAGTCAAATGCATAGATTACAGCTGTTTGCAATTGTGACTAGAGATACCTTGGACACAACCACTTTCCTTTCTAGACCAGAGTTTGAGAGAACCTAAAAAGGGGAACAAATACCAACAGGACATATAGGCACTTTTGGAGACAAACTTTGTCAACTTAGTTTTGCTTAGAGCTAGGCCTACCTGCAGCTTATTTCCTTTTTCCTAAGGAGACAATTCTGCCATGAACAACTTTTGAGAATAATGAAATTCTCCTGAAATACCCAGAAAATTAATAACAACAACAAACAGAAAAGGAAACAATAGCACAAAAGCATATAGGACAGAGGTGCCAACTGTTGTAGGGAAAGTAGTGGCGTGAAGAAAGTCTTCTCTTATTCACTCCTCGAACTCTAGCGGGGCACTTTATTTTACCAAATATTTGATACCACCCACATGCCAAGTACTCTGACTTTCAAAGTTCTTAACTTATGGCTCCTCGTTTTCACCCTGATTTGGATCTGTGATGAAAGGGATATAATGGCGCTAAAATAGGCTTAGTTTTCCCATATTGTACCTGCACAGGTCATGCTAACCCAGTTAAAATGATGTACATGGCCTGAGTCTCTTTGAAAGCCTTCTATTTAATTAACACTTACATTAAACAAAAACAAAGTTCTAAATAAAAGCATTTGTTTTTGTTGCTTAAAAACATCTACACAGTGCTTCTGGGATCTTCCTCAAATTTTGGTGAAACCAACTGGCAATGGTGTACAATATTTGACCCCCCCACACACACATACATTAATGGCATCTGTGCATGGCCCCTGATCTCCATTCCCATCAGTATTGTTTCATAAACAATAAGAAGATAAGAAGGTAAGTGAAGTTGCAATGGAGATAAAAGACTAAAAGCAGTAAGAGATGGGACCAGGGAGGTAGACAGGGGTCAAACCTTATAGGTCATGTCAGGGACTTGGTCTTTTGCCTAAATGTAAGGGTGACCTGATCACATTTGATGTTTGGGAAGGATTGTTCTAGAAGCAGTATGAAAACATAGGAGACCATTGCAGTAATGCAGGCAGGAGCTTGGTCTACAGAGGTAGCAGTAGAAATGGAAAAAGAGGGTGGATCTGAGAGATCCTCCGATTAGAAAGCAATGCATTAACTATGTGGGAGGATGATGATTTTATTCTGAACGTGTTCAATTAGAGGAGTCTTTGAGATGTCAAATAAGCAGTTAGTTACAAGGGTCTGGAGCTCACAGGAACTTCGCTTCTCTCTTTACATTGTTGACACGTCAGCGTGCCTCTTGGGACCCAATGCTTTTCTGAGTTTCTACATTTCCACCTTTTTGATAGACTATTATCTAGATTTGTTCTGTCCAATATTGTAGCTCTTAGCCACAAGGGACTATGTCAATTTAGATTAATTAAATAAAATTTAAAATTCAGTTCCTCTAGCCACATTTTAAATGTTCAATAGCCACCTGTGGCTGGTGGGTATCGTATAAGATAGCTCAGATATTATATATTTTCATCATCTCAGGACATGCTACTGAATAGTGCTGATCTAATGACCTGCTAGTAGCTCAACTACAGCTCTAAAACTGAAGTAGTGCTTGGTAAGCTTTGGTTGAATGAATGAGTAACTGAGGGAGCCAAACTCCAAAATTCTGTTTCAAAAATGTATAGAAAGATAAGCACGTACATAAGCTCTTAGATTTATAGTGATGAAATAGCTACTAAAAAATGAAAATGTGGAGTAATATAGCCTAGTTTATAAGACAGCTTCAGTGAGAGGGTTTATAACACATAATGATAACATACTAAGAGTAGAGGCAGGAGGGGTAGAAAGTAGATGGTGTTGCCTTCTGCCCCTACTGCACTCAGTTTTAACTAGACCAGTATTCAGTGGGTAATACCTACCCCCATTTCCGACTTCAGGAAGAGGACAGCAGCTATAGCATCTGTTGCTATAGCATTTCTACTTCCATCTCTCGTGTGTTCTGCCCCTAAAGGACCAAGATGGCTGGATAATCATAGTGGTGGTGAGAGTTCTGTCCACATAATCTTCCTGACACTGGTCAGTGTCACAATAGGGACTTTCCTGAGAGTCTTAGTCAACACCCAACCTGCATATGCTCGTCACAAGAGTTTAGAAGAGAGCCCCTTGTTGCATAAGGATTTTTACATTATACGAATCATTAAGTAATTTACACAAAATAATACAACTAGTAAAAGGTGTAACTAAAATTGAACCCTGAGCCTTTTGACCAGAGTCTGAATTTGTACTCTGATATTTGAGCGTTAAAAAAATTTCATTCTATAAAGTACTTGGGACCCCGTGAAGCACACAGAACATACTCGATAAAGGTTGGCTGTTATCTCAGCATTGCCCATCTGCTGAGACTTCTGCAGGATGTTAATGACTGCGATAGGGAAAAAATTATTTAAGTATGTTTGGGAAATCCTGTGTTAACCAAAGTTAAATTCATTTTTTTATAGTCTTTAACACACTACTAAGTATTATGAGTATCAAAAGGAGAGTACAGTTTACAGCAACTTTCAAATCATGTTTGACAAAAACATTTTTTTTCTCTTGCTCTCAAAATAGCTTAGTAGGATCAATGTGCCCAGGAACTGACTTTGGAGGAAAGGCTGCATGAGATAAATGCCGAGTAGCAGATAATACTTACAATTCAAATTCACTGGTGGAAAATCTCTTATGTTTGCTGGGAAAGTTGTTTTACTGTACAAAGCAAAAAACAACACAAAAAGGAACCTGAAGTCATTGTTCTATATCTTAATTTGCTTGAGATGGGGAAGCTGAGAACATCTTTGCAAAAATATGTCACCAGTAAAGTAGGAAGTGGGTATTCTTGCAGCTTCTAACAGCTTCAGCAACTTTGTAGTTCAGAGCCAGGGCTGCAAGATGCCTTATCTCAGAAAGCATGCACACAACGCAAGGACAAGAGAGAGACCATGAAGAATGTTGGGGATTTGCGTGGCACTCTTTTATATATGCAATTTGAGTTTGAAAGTTTGAGTTAAAGCAATTGCAAAGTTTGAAAAACTTACTGGAAAAATAAATAGTTTTACACTGAAATGATTCCCTAATTCTATGAGAGCCAATGGTTTGAGAACTGTAAGTTGTAGTGAATCTAATCGACCAACAGTTATCAAATTGGACAATGTAGTTGGGTTGAATGTCAAGAGATTCCATTTTGGGCTCAATTCTATCAACTGTGGATGATCTTAAACAAGTAATTTATTTGACCACCTTCTCATTTGCAAAATGATACAGGTGAATTAGATCACCCCTAAGTGTCTTCTAGCTCTAGAGATCTGTGAAATTGAAAGAATGGGTAGGTTACAGACCGCTTCTGGTTGTTAATTCCTCAAGGAAATAAAGACCTCTCTAGATAGCAGGGGCATTGTTGTAAGAAGGCAGCAACAAAACAATCAACTCTGGAGATTAGCCACAGCCCTCAGGAAACCACATAGGTGTCTAAGCTGTAGCCTGCAGGGCTGCTGTGTAATGTTACTAAATTCAGGATGGTACTGAAATAGTAAATGTGGGCCATGAATGCCTGGAAATAAGGACAGCTGGCAAAATGTTTTATATTCCAGTGTTGCCAGGGCACGAGTTCCTGAGACAGTTCATATTTTTCAAAGTCAGAAATACATTAAGTATGAGAATGAGGAGAAGTGCCTTTCTCCCAGGGATGCTAATGCCTAATTGAAATTGTAACAACTCAGTTTCTAGAAATTAGGCTGGCCTCTTACCTTCCTGTTTTCACTCCTGTTCTGAAGGTGAAACTTCCTCATGGTTTTTATTTCTTTGCACTGCCTACACCATCTCAATTGAAATGGGCTTGGGAAGCCAAACCAAATGACTAGCACATGAAATGAGAAAATGAGAAAATCAGGAAGTTGTGTTGCTATTTTTATTTTGCTTTTAACTTTAACAAAAAGCCTTTTATTTCTGAAAAACTCTAATAGTTCCATCTTTGTTTCTCTTCTCACTATGTATGGCTGCCTTGAGAGATAAGCAGCATGTATCTTTTCAAAAACTGGCACTTTTAAAGTGAAGCCACTCATAATTGGTGTCCAATGAAGACTAACCATCTGATCCCAAGTTGCGAGTTTTAGTATGTTTGGTTATTTCAAAGTAATTGATGAGGTCAAGTATATATACTATAGCAGCAGTGTGCCTTTCTAATCATGTTGTTCTGAGGTGGATGTAAAAATGACGGTGTTCATGAAGTGTAAAGCTCTAACTAGTACATTGTTTTGTACACCTGAAACTAATAAAAAACAAAAAAAATGATGGTGTTCTCTGAATACTAGACGAAAACCCTGAGGTCTCTGTGGGCAGCGTGCTGCATTGCTGTATTTAGAAGGCGTGATCTGTGCTCTGCACATGCCTCTGAAGCACTTAACAGTCCAGATCTCATATACAAAATGAGCTATTCAATTTTCTGGGACATGCTATTCCTTATCTAGAACTGTCTTGCCTAGTACAGGAATTTTAGCCTCCTTGACCTCTAGCCACTGAAAAGCCAGTAGTGCTCACTATCCATTGCGACAAACAGACCCCTCCTCCCCTACTCACACTCCCACCCTGCTTCCCCCCAGTCCCACCCCCACCCTCTTCTCCGCTCTCCCCCCACCCCCGCCTCCCCCACTCCTACCCCCACGCTCTTTCCCCCACTCCCACCTCTACCCTCTCCTACCCCCTTCCCACACATACCCCTTCCTCCCCCACTCCCACTCCCACCCCCCTTTTCCCCCACTCCTACCCCCTATTTCAAATGCTTCCTTGGACATTGGTACGGCCCCACTCCCATTTGGAACCATGAACAGATGCACCCTGAGATTCCTTTCTGCCCAGCGTTCCATAAGGAGAGGATGGAACGCTCTCCTTCCACTGGGTGGTTTGAACCTACGGTTTAAATCCACTTAGAAACATCCTACACTGCAGGAAATCTACACATAAAAGGCACACTAATAGGCGATGGCATTATGAAATTATAAAGTGGCAATTCCACATACTTTCACAGCAACTTTTGTCTTTCTTCTCTTGTCATCTCTGGAGGAAGGCAGGTTTTTCCCAATGAGGTCAAAAGAAGCCCCCAGCTTCTTACAACCATCAAGCAGCCCCACACTCCAGCCCATATGAGCCATTCTCATCTCAGGACAGTTTCAACTCAGTCCAACCTCGCTCACTGCTTATAGCAGAGTCATCAGTCCACTGGGGCCTTCTCCAAACCCTATGTAATAGATGTCTAACCCAGTTGGTGTTGACATGCTCCCTACCCCTCCGACCGGGTCCCTTTTTTGATGTGTTCTTGGATTCTCCATAAAGAAGGCTGAACGATCAATGTGGGTCGCCTGGGTGAAACTCCATCTGCTTCCTCTTCCCACCCCTCACTCTGTTTCCCTTCTCCCAGCTCAGAGATTTGACTATCAGCAATTCGCCTACTTTCTGGGAAGTTAATGATCCACCTTGCTCACGCCCAGAATCCTGTCCTTGCACACGCACACACACATATGAGCAAGCAAACAGATAGCCATGACTTTAGGGAAGTCTTAAGGTTCTCCTCTTCACAAAAAACTGAGGAAACTGTTTCAGTCTGGGGAAGAGTTCTGCCTGCTTGTGTTTGATCTTAGTCTATTAATTGTTAATTTTCTGTTTTGCCTTCTCTCTCCTTAGTTTCTTCTTTAATCTTAGCGAGTAACATGTACCTCTTCGTTACCTCATCACTGAGATGTTGAACATACTTACAATATGAAGATGTTTAGCTTTCATCTTTTTAGAATTTTGAAACAAATGAGAGAGAGAGAAAGAGAGAGGGAGAGGGAAAGAGAGAGAGAGAGACTTTTCCTCTAACGGGATGGTAGAAACAGTGCTTGAATAAGGAAAACAGGATTCTAGTCCCTGGATCTCAAGATATTAAACTGTGTGTCCTTAAATGACTGCCTAAACTTATCTGAACCTCAGATTTCTTATCTTTGATCAGACTGGAGGATGTTTTCAAGAGTTGTCCTATGCTATGTCATCCCTAAGGCTAAGTGATTCTCTCATTCTGTGTTTCAATGCCTGTGCAGAAGCGGGAAGATGGCTTCATAAAGTACCAACAAATTTACTTACACCAAACTATAAAAAAGGCACTGGAGGAGTAAACTGACAAGAAATTTCATTCCTATGGTTGTAGAGTTCTGTCTTTAGGAACAGAGATTCTAATTCCCAGTCATTTGCTCCATAAGTGGGCAAAAGAGATGCTACACTCTTGGATGAACCCACATTGCCTGGTGCTGCTGCCTTTCAAGATCGAAAATGGGTCGTCAGTGTTCTGTACACAGTATATTAAAGATTGCTCCTGGTCACTTTGCCTGCCTTTCCACAGTCTTCAATCTGCTACCTCCGAAAGTCGACTTCTGACTTTCTGCATCGTCTTTCATCACCCTCCACCCCTAATTGTAACTTCCCCCATCCATCCAATTACAAAACACGTAGTGCTGTGGCATTTTAATGAGGCTTTTCCCATTTCAAAACTACCAGGTTACTTCAACTATGGTTGGTTCGTCTAAGGTTTGGTTCTTGTAGAAAGGACAAGAAGGAACTTTAAAGAATGAAGTACTAACTGAAAGTGTCAGCTGGTAGCTGACACATTATTTTTGAGGGTGAAAATTCAACAAGTTGTGCTTTAAGGCTGAAGAAAGAGAGATTGTGGTAACAATACCCTTCAGGCAAGAAGTTGCACACCTTAATAGTGCAATGACTACTTAAAGTTACCAGTCTTTTCTCCGCCTTCTACATTTTTATGTTGACCTATAAGACAAGGTATTTATCACCATTTACCACCAATGATTCTACACCAGTGATTCTCAAACTTTAGTGTGCAACATAGTTACCTAGGAGTCTATTTAAAACACAGATTGCTGGGCCCCAGCCCCAGCATTTCTAATTCAGTAGATCTGGGATGGGGCCTGAGAATCTGAATTTCTAATAAGTGCTCAGCTGATGCTGAGGCTAATGGTGTTGGGTTTGTACTTCAAGAAATACTACCTTCCTAAGTAAAATAAGTCAGACGGAGAAAGAGAAATAGCACATGATCTCACTTACATGTGGACTCTAAAGAACAGAATAAATGAACAAACAAAACAAATAGATTCATGGATACAGAGAACAGACTGATGGTTGCTAGATGGGAGGGGGTTTGCGGGGTTGAGTGAGGAAAGTGAAGGGATCAGGAAGCACAAATTGGTGGTTACAAAAGAGTCATGGGGGTGTACAGTACAGTACGGGGAATATAGTCAATAATGTAAAAACTACTGTGTGCGAGTATACTGTCAGATGGGTACTAGACTTACCAGGGGGAATCACTTCATGAATTATATAAATGTGTAACCACTATGCTGTACACCTGAAATTAATAGAAAATAATATTGAACGCCAACTATAATTTTAAAGAAATAGGGATATATAGTACAACATAAGGAATATAATCAATAATATTATAGTAACTATGTACAGTGTCAGATGGGTAATAGACTTATTGAGGGTTATCACTTTGTGAGGTATATACATGTCTAATCACTATGTTTTTATTATTAATATTTTCAGGTGTACAAAACAATGTAATAGTTAGACATTTACACCCCTCACAAAGTGATAACCCTCCACCCCCAATCTACTACCCCTCTGACATCGCATACAACCATTACATATCTACTGTCGCTATTCCTTATGCTGTAATCCACTTCTTGTGACTATATATATGTGTGTGTATATATATGTGTGCGTGTGTGTGTGCGCGCGTGTGTGTATACATATATATTAAATTGTAGTTGACATTCATTATTGTTCAGCTTCAGCTTCAGGTGTACAGAGCAGTGATCAGGCATCTACACCATCCCTGAAGTGGTCTCCCTAATAAGACAAGCATCCATCAGATACCCTACAAAATCTTTACAACATTATTGATTACATTCCCCAAACTGTCTTTCATATCCCCGTGGCAATTTTGTGGTTACCGATTGTGCTGTCCAATCCCCTTACCCTCTCCCTCATCCCGACCCCACTCCCATCTAGCACCCCTCAATTTTTTCTCTATATCTCTGAGATTGTGTCTGATTAGCCTATTCATTTATTCTTTTCTTTAGATTCCACATATAAGTGAAATCATATGGTATTTTTCTTTCTCTGTCTGACTTATTTCACTTAACATAATGTTCTCTAGGTCCATCCATATAGTTGCAAATGGTAAGATTTCTTTCTTCTTTATGGCTGCGTAATACTCCATTGTATAAATGTACCACAGTTTCTTAATCCAGTCATCTACCAATGGGCATTTTGGTTGTTTCCATGTCTTGGCTACTGTGCATAGTGCTGCAATAAACATAGGGGTGCATAATTTTTTTCAAATTAGTGTTTTGGATTTCTTTGGGTAGATACCTGGGAGTGGATTTGCTGGGTCATAAGGTAATTCCATTTCCAGTTTTTTGAGATACCTCCGTACTGATTTCCATAGTGGCTGCACTAATCTGAAATCCCACCAGCAGTGCATGAGCGATCCCTTTTCTCCACATCCTCGCCAGCACTTGATGTTTGTTGATTTATTGATGACAGCCATTTTGACTGGGGTGAGGTGGTATCTCATTGTGGTTTTTATTTTCATTTCTCTAATGATTAGTGAGGTTGAGCATTTTCTCATATGTCTGTGTGTCTTTTTTAGAAAAATGTCTCTTCATGTCCTCTGTCCATTTTTTAATTGGGTTGTTTGTTTTTTTGGTGTTGAATTGAATGAGATTTTTATAGATTTTGTATATTAACCCCTTATCAGATATATCATTGACAAACATCTTCTGCCATTCAGTAGAATGCCTTTTTGTTTTACTGATGGTTTCCTTTGCTGTGAAAAAACTTTTTAGTTTGATGTAATCCCATGTTTATTTTTTTTCTTACTTCCCTTGCCCGAGGGGATGTATCAGTAAAAATATTACTAAGGGACTATGTTGTTTTACGCACGTGAAACTAATAAAAAAATTGTTTAAATTAAAAAACTGGTAAAAAAATGAATTATGATCTTATACTATAATAGACGAAAGTGGGTAACTACTATCTCCAGGTTATTTTTTTAATTCTTTTAAGCAATCTACTTAAAGCATCTCTTTATACCCTAATCTAAACCTTTTACCAGTTCAGTTATGCCAGCATTAGCTGATTTAAGTTTCACTATTTCACTTAAAGAAGAAAAAAAAAATCAGTGTTTCTCACAGGGTATTCCATAGGCCACATGCACCAGAAGTCCCAGAGATTCTAAGCAAGAATGCAGACCTTTGAGCCCCTTCCAAAAACGTCAGAATCTCTGAGGGTGGATGTTTAGAACCTGGTTATTAAATAAACCCCAAGTTGATTCTTCTGCACCCTAAATTGTGAAAACTGCTGCCTTAGACCTAAGTTTAATAATCAGTCTAATAATCAATGTCTGAACAGTTGAATTCTGACAATTTAATAAGAGCTTAAAATATGATTCCTTCTAGGAACTAGGAGTCATATTTCAGTTGAGGTATCTAACATATCAAATATCATTTTAATGTTTAAATATTTATGCTATATAATTTATTAATATTTTTTCTATGATATAAGGGTGCCCTAAAAGTTTTTCTATGACTGCTGTACATAATTGATTTTTCCTGATTGCACACTAAATTTTTTGTCACTAAGTAATTGTACTTCATTCTGTTTCATGTCATTCTAGTTAGATCTCTCTAACTTACCAGGGATTCTTTAAATATGATTCTTGTCTTCTAAAGCTTCTGTAGGTCTTTCAACAAGGTGTTATCAGCAATCTGAGTTAGGTATGCACCTTTGGGGTAGTCCTACAAAGATGGCATTAGAGGTTTGGTCAAAATGAGCACTATGACACAATTTATAGATGCCAAAGTTAATCAAGATGAGTTAAAGTAATATGATTTTAGCAAAGCATACCAGAAGAAATCAGACTGGAGAACTTTAGGTGGTCACAGACTCTCATACTTTCTCAGTTCCTCGAGATAACTATGGATTGTGTCCATTATATGTTCCCCGTTTGTAGTGAAGTCTTGGTACATGTGGAAAGCCCTAAGTAGGAACTGACTTATCAAGTTTCTTATCCTCCCCCCACCCTGCTAAGACTCAGCATCACTACCTTTCATAGTTGCAAAATCTGCATTTAGCAAGTCATGTTATCTAGATCTAATATTGTTGTTTTATATATAATTTCTTACTAGGTCACCAGCACTGTCTTGCTTCACTGTCTGCAAATTATGTAATAGTGATTAACTATTACCTTTGTATAGGCACATTGCAACCAAGTTACGATGATTAGTCAATGGACAAGAGCAGCAGTAATCTATAAGGTCAAGGGCATTTGAGTCCAAGTCTGACTGACTCAAAAATACATGGTCTTAACTTACACTCTACATTGGCTGACTAACTTGTACTCTTTGTCTCCTTCCTGGCTTAGCTTTCTGGATGAATTTTGGCCAGTCCAATTTCTATCTATACAGAATCCTTAGTTTTGGTCATATACTCTTGACTGTCCCAGATCTCTTATTGCCAAAGATTTCCTTTCTCTCAGCCAAGTCAGTGATTAAATTTTTAATTAAATTTAGACCCAGTGAATTTCTCTATATTCCACTTTCAATTCTAAGACTGATATTAAATACTATTCTTTCTACTAATTTTATGACATCTGCTTATATTTGACTGTCATTCTTTCTGTGTGGTGCCCTGTAACATTTGATTCCACGACTGTGTACACTACTGTGTACTAAAATGATAATAGTGTGAATATTAATGTTAAACATAAATTGAATAATAAACTCTTTATTATGTTTAGCCTTTGGTGTTGTTCGAAGAGTAGCAAGGTCCAAGAGGGTTTGCTATTTTATATTTTTTCAGCAGAGGATTATTTATTTATTTATCCATTCAACAAATGTTTAGTGAAAGACTACTATGTGTTTATGCCTGGGAATACAGCAATGAGAATGATATATATGGTTTTGATTCTCATAGAACTTACATCCTAGTTGGAGGAGTAGATAACACAGAAGTAAAAATAAATAAATTCAGGAATGCTGAGTACTGTGAGTAAAAAAAAAACAGAATGATGGAATTGAGTGACCAAGGAGGTTGCAGACAAGGTGACGCTATTTTAAATAAGATCAACAGTGAAGACCTCTCTGAGAAGATATTTAAGCAGATGCACGGATGGTGAAAGGGTCCAACTATACAATGATATAGGATAGGAATGTCTGAGCAGAGAGCAACTAGTGCAAATTCCTTAGGTAAGAACCAGCTTGATGTGGTTAAATAAACAGAAATAAAACCTTGAGTAGGCTGGAATACCTCAGATGAGGGTTCAAGATGAGGCTGGCACTAATCAAATTCCATAGGTCCTAGAAGATCATAGTTTGGAATTTGTAATAGGAAGCCATTGAAGTTGGAGCCAATATGAAGAAGAGTGCTATGATCTGGTTTACATTTTAGGACTTCTGTTTGATTGCTGTTTGGAGCATAAAATGTAGGCAGCTAAGAATGAAGCTGAAAGACTGGTTAGAAACCACAAATGATGTGGGTTGGACCAGGGTGGTACAGTGGAAGGGAGAGAAATAGGTGAATTTGGAATATGTTTCAGCAGTAGCATTGATGAGAATTTCTCATGCATGGGATATAAGGAGTTACAAAAAACAGTAGAGGAATCAAATGAGTGGTTGTTAAATATTTTACTCATTAGATGTTAATTTCACCAATTTATTATTATATTTGGTCTTCATTACCCAAAAAAATCTGAAAACATTTATCCATAAAGAAACGTGTGCTCCAATGTTCATTGCAGCTTTATTTATGGTGGCTAAGACATGAAAACAATCAAAATGTCCTTCGATAGACTAATGGATAAAGAAGTTGGTATATATACACAATGGAATACTATTCAGTGGTAAGAAAAGATGAAATAGGACCACTTGTGACAAGGATGGATCTTGAGATTATAACGCTAAGTGAAGTAAGTCACACAGAAAAAGCAGAGAACCATATGATTTCACTGATACGTGGTATATAAACCAAAAACAATGAAAGAACAAGACAAGCAAATGGGAAACAAAAACTCATAGACACAGACAGTAGTTTAGTGGTTACCAGAGGGTAAAGGGGTTGGGGGGTGGGAGACGAGGGTAAGGGGGATCAAATATATGGTGATGGAAGGAGAACTGACTCTGGGTAATGAATACAGAATGTGATTTACAGAGAATGTAATACAGAATTGTACACCTGAAATTTATGTAACTTTACTAACGATTGTCACCCCAATAAACTTTAATTAAAAATTAGATGCACATTGCAAATGTGACAATATAATTTCAATTTGTATAATTTAGTGATGGAATTTAGGAATTAGATTTAGGAACTGTAAAACTTGGTATTGTTTGACTGGTTAGAATCATTAAGTAAAGCATATAGATGAAATAAGTGAGGTAGAGAAATCTTTATGTTTAACTGGTAAACCTGACTGAACTGTGGACAATCAGGATAGTGTATTTCAATATGAGGTCTTTGGACATTCTCAGAGATTCTTAAATTTTCTATATAAATTTTTAAATTGTGTTTTCATTCCAGTAAAAATTTTAAAAAATTAATATAAGCATATATTACATTAATTGTCATTAAAGTACAATTGTCATTAAAGCATTATTTGCCTCTAACTAGTGAAAAAAGAACACGTGAAGGCCAATGTCACAATGAACTCTAAAAGCAAAGGTTTCACAGTAAGCGAAAAAAGAAATGTAGTGAGAAAATTGAGGACAACACAGGATATAATAACATAGTAATGCTAAACTCTAAAGAAATTTTCCTAATTAGCAAACAAACAAAAAAATAGAATATGAATATGGACTAAAAAATGAATTTTCTCAGTAGTTAAACACATGCTACTAATTGCAAAGGTTTATTAAGCACTATGAGAAAAGTATACAAATACACCTAATTTGACTAAATTTTCCCTCACTAAGGAATCTGTAATAAGGAAAAGGCATGAATGTTTATAGAATATCAGTTGTGAGCTAGGTACTTGTGATAGGCACTGTTGTTAACTAACATAATTATCACAACATCATTGTCAAGTAGGATTTTTATCCATTTTACAGATTAAATAGATCAAAAAGATTAAGTGATTATGTTGGCAAAATGGAAAAATGGTTACAAGTGTCCAGTGCTGGAGAAGGTATGAGGGGGCAAGCCTTCAGCAACTCCACGTTAATGAAGCCCCACTGGAGGACAATGTGACAGAAACTCTGTGAACATAAAATGTGCAAATCCTTCATCTTAGCAACTCTACTTGTAGATATTTATTCTTGAAAACTACTGCCACGTATACACAGAGAAGCATGTGAGTGGATGCTTATGGCTGCATTGTTAGTAGTCAAGGGGGAAAAGACTAAACAAACCATGGAATATCCCACTCACAAAGCACTGCCACACTTACGAAGAATGAGTTGGACCCAATATATGTAATACAATATTCAGCGAACAGGAATATTTAGATTTTTAATCAGATATTTCTATGCATACATACATAGATTAATAAATGCATAGAGAAAGATACATAACGCAAAGATACATAACGGTTGCCTCTGGGAAGGGGCAGTGAATAGGGAGTGAGAGGTCTTGTGAAATTTTACTTTATCTGTGTTGTAAAACTTTTTCCAGAAATGATTCATATATTATTTGTGTAATTAAAAATACATATTTTATTTATTTATTTATTTATTAAAAAAGGAAGAGGCAGAGACCTGCCTAAGATCACAACCGGGGAGGTTCTCTATGTTTTTTTTGTTGTTGTTGTTAATTATTATTATTTATTATTTTTTTTAACTTTTTTTATTATTAGTTTCAGGTGCACAAAACAATGTAATAGTTAGACATTTATCATTTATATCCCTCACAGAGTGACAACCTCCTCCCCCATCTACTACCCCTCCGACATCGCACACAGCCATTATATTTCCACTGTCTCTATTCCTAATGCTGTACTTCGCTTCTTGTAACTATATATATATAAAATTGTAGTAGACATTCATTATTGCTCAGCTTCAGTTTCAGGTGTACAGTGCAGTGATCAGCCATCTACATCTACATCTATGGTTTTTATATTGTCTCTTCTGGGTCTTTTCTTCTTTCTCTTCTCAAGGTCTTGATTTATCATCTGACATTTTTGTGCTATCTCTTGACTCAGGGTCCCTCCTTTCTTCTACCTAGGTGATCTTCCAAAAATAGCAACTACAATAATAGTCTTTGTCATAGAAGTGCAAACATTAATTCAACTGAATACCCTCTCTTTACTCTCGTCAGTCTACATAGTTGTGTTTCTTATGGTTATGCTGGTCACTTTGTCTCCCCAGTGACTCTTTCTTTGGAGTCTCACCAGGAATACCTGCTCTGTCCAGGCGCTGCAGGAAGCTCTGCCTTCTTATTGGTGGTTATGGTCCTCTTTCCTCAACTCATTATGACTCTCTACCTGGCCTGATGCTCTAATTTACCTCTTTCGAAACCTCATAGTTTTAGCAGGAAAAATAAATGGCTTCCCGGATGAACCTATGATGAGGCAATTTTCCTTAATAAACCTTTTCTTTATGGCAACTTCCTCTTTCTTAACTTAAAAAGGGTGTCGACCACGAATTAATAAAGCCAGCAAATGTGCTTTGTTTGGTGTGCAGAAAGTTCTTCAGGGAGGCGGGAGGGATTGTTTGTTTGTTTTATTTGTTTTCTTTTATTTACTTAGTTGATAACATTCAAAAATGGGAAGATTTCAAAGAAAAATCTCGACTTGTTCTTTACATATTTACAATGGGCTGCAGCCCTGTATTAACCATCCCATTGAGACAGGGCATTAATTTCCCACTCACCAGTCACATTCCCAGCTCAGTGTAAAAATGCATGTTCCTGCCTGGCTTCCATTGACAGTTGAGTTTGGAACATCTGCTTTAATTGTCCCTCTATTTGTCCATATTCTGAAGCTGTGGTGTTATCTCTTATAGCATCAATGTTTACTCCTTCTTTGCTCATAGATGTTCTATTTCTGGGTTATATTGATTTTATTTTTAAAGTATTAATTCATCCAAAACATTCACTATTCCTTCAACACATAAATCAGTTCATCTAAGGATGTTTCTATAACGTGAGTTCTATTACTTTCTTTGCCCCCATATAAGTTATTAGTATACCTTTAAAACAACTTTTAGCATTTGAAGAAAATGAATTTAGTTATCATCTGCCCAAATGTGCTCTCTCTTACAGCAAGAAAGAGGCACTTGGTAAGCTACGAGCATCTGACAAAAAAAAACACAAAAAAATGTCTTATATACTGAATTTTCCTTTTAAAATAATATTTAACATTCTTTTAAAAAGGAAAGATTCAAAAGTCAGGAATGTTCTGTCAAATTGCTGCCTAATTTGAATTTCATTTTATTTTATGATTTGAAAATAAATAAAACCATTTATAAAAACAATTTATATTTCATGATTACATATAATTATGTGAATAATTATATAGACAACAAGTGGGTAGCCAACAAAGTAAGTGGGGAAGTGAATTTTTAAGAATTAAAAAATATATATTCACAGACATGGAATGTTAAAGTTAGGTCTGGAGATGGAGAAGTTCAAGATAGTGATCAAAGTCTTCCTTATTTTCCTTTAATTGATCATCATATTTGTTTTGATCTCTACTTCTTCACCTTCATCATAATTTCTGCTTTGATTTTTTATGCAAAAACTGATGTTTCAGTATTACTTTTCTTTCCATTTTGATGGACTATTCTAAGCTAACCTACATTTTCTTTGGCAGTTTGCTTTCAAAACAAAAGGTTTCTTACTAATATAGTTACAGGGCTTTGTTTTCAACTAAATTAGTTTGCAAAATTTCCCAGCCACTATGAGTTTAAAAATCCTTTGAAGATAAAATCAGATGATTTTGAATTAGGGCAAGGAAAAATTCTGTAAAACTAGATTTTCTAACGCCGTCACCTAAAACTTTCAAGTTCTTACTTTTGAAGGCTGCTGGAAATTTTTGAGGTACTTTGACATGGTAACATCTACTTATATGCTTTTATTGTAAATAATATTCTATATTAGAATAAATGCCAATCATAAAAGAGATAATGTTCATTTTTTCTAGTTACTTAACTAAATTTAGCTACTTAATTAAATAGGAAGCTATACCTCTAACATTCGGTATAAAGGAGACACGGACACATATGAACAGAATGTTTTATAAATGTTTGAAAATATCCTTAGCTTCACTTATAAACATAGAAATGCAAGTTGAAATGTCATATCATTTTTTACCCATTAGAACTGTAAAAACTAGAATGGTATAATAGTACACAATGTCAGTGAGTTTATGGTAAAACAGGTATTCACCTTTAGTGCTAGAAGACACATGAATTGACAAAATCTCACTAAATGGCATTATTTATCAAAATGATTTAATGTTTGGTTCTTTTGACCCACCAATTTCACTTTCTAAGAATTTATCTTCCAGATGTATTTATACTTATAGTCAAAGATGTAAGTATAAGAATAATTTTATAATTGTGATTGTCTAATAATCCAAAAATGTAAGAAATAACCTACAGTTCCTCAAAAGATTAAACATGGTGTTTCCTGGCAATTCTACTCTGGGCATCCAAGAGAAATGAAAACCTATGTGTGCATAAAGACTTCTACATGAATATTCATACCAGCATTATTTATAATAGCTAAAAAGTGAAAGCAACTAAAATATACATCAATTGATGAATGGATAAAAGGATGTAGTATCCATACAATGGACTATATAATTCAGCCATAAAAAAGAATGAAGTACCAATATCTGCTATATGATTGAACTGCAAAAACGACTAAGTGAAAGAATCCAGTCACAAAAGACCATGTATTGTATGATTCCATTAATATGAAATGTCCAGGATAGACAAGTCTAGAAACCAAAAGTAGATTAGTGGTTGCCTAAGGCAGGGGTAGAGGGGACAGGGATAGAAAGTGATTGTTAGTAGGTACAGTATTTATTTTTGTGGTCATTCATATGTTCTAAAATTAGATCATGATGATGGTTGCACAACTCTAAATATACTACCATTGAATTTCATACTTTAAACCAGTGTATTTATGTAAATTATATCTTGATAAAAAATATATCTTGTTTAAAAAATAATCTAAATTTCTATCAGTAATGAGACTGGTGAAATAAATTATGGTAAATCCATGCAATGGAGAACTCCACAGCTATAACCAAAAAAAAAAAAAAAGCTGATTGCCCTATTTGTGCCAATATAGAACAATCTCTTTTTGAAATTAAGTTAAGAAAACAAATCACAAAATAGTCTGTGTACTATCCTGGTGTAGAATTAATACCCCTGGTCGTTTGCAGAATGTGAAAGAATTCCTCTCTACAAAGTAGGAGAACAAGAAAAAGTTTATTGAAAGTCAGGTGTTGGGGGGTGGAGAGAGAAAAGAGAGAGAGAGAGAGAGAGAGAGAGAGAGGGAGAAGGGAAGAGAGAGAGAGTTCTGTTTGGAAGAGAAATACTGGCAAAAGGAGTTTGCCAGGGTAGAGTCAGCTGCAGCAGGTTTCTGTTCAGCTGGGGTTTTGTATTTTTCCATGCAAGATGAAGGATGCTTGTCAGCTTGCAGAGGAGCTGCCATTCCAATTGTGTTCTCCTGGAAACTATTCTGTTCTCATCTGTGATGGATGTCAGCTTGCAGGGAGTTGCTGTTGCAATTGGGAACTGCTCTGTTCCCATCTATGATGGGTGTTTGTTAGCTTGCAGGGGGTTGCTGTTGCGATTGGGAACTGTTCTGTTCCCACCAATGATGGATGTGAGGTGCATCTCAGCTTGCAGATACAGTGCTAGCCAGGGAATTCAGAACGAAGTGGTTAATTTTTAAGGTTGTTCCTGTTAGCTCACAAGCTCACTTCTGTTCACTCTTTGCCTCTCCTATCCTGCCAGTTTACAAGCCCGTTCCTGTTAACTGGTTGTCTCATCATGTATCATGGTCCCATTTGTGTGAAAAAAAAAAAAAAAAAAAGAAAGAAAGAAAGAAATGGAATATTTCCTTAAAGACACATACAAAACTGGGAACAGTTGTCTTTGGGGATGGGGACCAAGAAGTGGAATCTAGAATATGAGATTTTCTTTTCTGTATTCTCTCTTGTGTTAAATATTTTACTATATATACATTTATTTTGCAATAAACTATTTAAAATTATTTTTCTAAAGGAAAAAGTAAGTCCAAACCAACAAAACACTAAGTGACCTCCTATGTACGACAGATGCCAAGTGTTGTCGGGCGTGCACAGATGTTGACAGTGTAGAGCTGCCATCAGGAGGTGACTGTTCAACTGAGCAGAAAATAAATAAATAAATGAAAAAGTAATGTATGGGAATTTTAAAGAAAATAAAATTAGTGTAAAAAACCACATATTAGTGCTCTTTGTACAAATGAAGGAGCGCTCTCTGAGCAGCAGTAGGCTGCCTGGGAGTTAACACTGAGAAGGGCAGGACAGCCACATTACACTTAAAAGGATCCCTGGCTTTTCAGAAGCCTGTTTTCTTTCTACAGAATGTGACAATCAGGCACAAGTAGAAGTTTAGGAAAAAACATTATTAGACTATAATTATCCCAATCTCTTTATAGACATGGAAGTAAATTTACCCTCAGAAGTTTAATAAAGGCTTATCCCATATAGCACACAACAGTTCTACGTTCTAGGATAATTCATATGTAGAACACATATTATGTGCTGGGCAAGTGCACATCTTACTTTTAATTATCATAGCCATCCTGCAAGTTAGGAATCAGTAGTCTCATTTTAACAGACAAGGAACATAACACTCAGAGAAACAAAATAAATTATCCAGTGTCCTACAGCTAGTACTAGATGGGATTAGTCATCAAACTCAAGTCTGAATGATTCCAGTACAAGTGTTCTTCCTATCAAACCATTCCACTTCCCACGTGGAAAATTGTTTCTGGTATATTTAGGAACCAAGAAAGTGAAAGCAATGTTTGTTTTGGTACCTAATGGGATGTATTTAAGGATTTAAAGTTAAACTTCATAGAATTTCTGGTCAAGATGGTGGAGTAGGTAAATGCTGTGCTCACCTCCTCTCAGGACCACATCAATTACAACTAAACCAAGATAACCATCACTGACAATTTCCTGAAGTCTAGCTGAACCAAAGTCCTACAACTACAAACATACAAAAGAAGCCACCTTGAGACTGGTAGGAGGGGCAGAGATGCAGAACGGGCTGGTCTCCCACTCACGTGTGACCATTAAAAACTGGGAGAAATATTTCGACTACAGAGGTCCTCCCCCAAAGAGTGAGGGGTGCCAGTCCCTCCCCAGCCCAGGATTTCAGTGCCAGAAGAAAAAGTCCCCTTAATTTCTGGCTGTGAAAACCAGCAGAGATTATAGCTGAGTGAGATGGAGGTGGCTGCCCTTCCAGGCACTCCTCTTTAAGGGCCTGTGCATGGACTTACTCATGATGGACTCACTCACTCTGACCTCCAGTATTGGGGCAACAGCTCAAAAGGCACCAGGGACATTCAAGGAGGAACTGACCTTCAGGGCAATAGTTAAAGGGGCAATTTTCTCCGAGAGGAAGAGCCAGCAGAAGCCATTTTTCCTTTTTGAGCCCTCCTCTTCTCTGCATAGGGATGCAGACAGATGCCATATCTGAGTCTCCATCAAACTGGCTATCAGGTTTCCTCTTCCCCACCTTAGTGATTCCCTGAGACCACAACCCTCCCAACTTTCAGGTACACCAAAGCCACTTCCAGTGGCTTTTCCACACAAACCACCTGCCTTGGCTCATGCTGCAGACTTTCCTAAAATCTCTCAAGATTTGCAAAACCCAAACAAGAAGCATCTGGCTTTGGTGTGTCCCATGCCTTTAGCTGAGCAACTTTTAGCCCAGCACTAGCCAACCTTGGTTCATGGCTTGGCCTTTCAAAGCAACTCCAAGCATAGCTCGGGTAGTAGCCCTCTCTGGATTGCTTTGTGGCTCATGCCAGTTGGTCCTTGTCAGGGTACAGGCTAAGGCTGAACTTGGCCTGCACCAGGTCCCCTTTCAGGACACCCCAGAGACAAGCAATCTACTAGACAGAGTTGCAAACATTGCTTATAAGGATGCTCAGTGATCTCAGGGAGAACTTCAACAAAGATATAGAAAACCTAAAAATGGAGATAGAAAATATAAATAAGAACCAGTCAGAAATAAAGTCTACAATAACTGAAATGAAGAATACATTACAGGGAATCAACAGTAGATTAGTTGAAGCAGAGGATCAAATCAGCAATTTAGAAGATAAATTAGCAGAAAACCCCCAATCAGAACAGCAAAAAGAAAAAAAGAATCCAAAAAAATGAGGAGAGTTTAAGGCACATCTGGGACAACATCAAGTATACCAACATTTGCATCATAGGGGTTCCAGAAGAAGAAGAGAGAGAACAAGTAATTGCAAACCTATTTGAAGAAATAATGATGGAAAACTTTCCTAACCTGGTGAAGGAAATAGATATACAAGCCCAGAAAGTGCAGAGAGTCCCATACTAGATGAACCCAAACAGGCCCACACCAAGACCTATCATAATTAAAATGACAAAGGTTAAAGACAAAGAGAGAATATTAAAAGCAGCAAGAGAAAAGCCATTAGTTACCTACAAAGGAGCTCCCATAACGCTATCAGCTGATTGATCAACAGAAACTTTGCAGACCAGAAGAGATTGGCAGGAAATATTCAAAGTGATGAAAAGCAAGGACATGCAACCAAGATTGCTCTACCCAGCAAAGCTATCATTTAGAATTGAAGGACAGATAAAAATCTTCCCAGAAAAGAAAAATCTAAAGGAGTTCATTACCACCAAACCAGTACTACAAGGGATGTCAGAAGGACTTCTTTAACACGAAAAATAAAAATAAAAAGATAAAACATATGAATAGCAAAATGGCAATAACTGCATATCTATCAACAATTACTTTAAATATAAATGGATTAAATGCTCTAATCAAAAGATAGGGTAGCTGGCTGGATAAGAAAATAAGACCTTTACTTATGCTGCCTACAAGAGACTCACTTCAGATCAAAAGACACACACAGACTGAAAGTAAAGGAATGGGAAAAAGATATTTCATGAAAATGGAAACAAACAAACAAAAAAAGCTGTGGTAGCAATACTTATACCAGACGAAATAGACTTTAAAAAAAAAAAAGGCTATAACAAGTGACAAAGAAGGATGCAGTAATCTCACTTCTGGGTAATTATCCAAAGAAACCCAAAACACTAATTAGAGAGAATGTGTGCATCCATATGTTCATTACAGCATTGTTTATAATGGCCAAGATGTGGAGGCAGCCTGGGTGTCTGTCAATAGAAGAATGGATAAAGAGGAGATGTACATATATACAATGTAATATTGCTCAGCCTAGGAAGAGAATTGGCTCTTGCCATCTGTGGTGGCATGAATGGACCTGGAGAGTACTGTGCTGAGTGGAGGATATCAGACAAAAATACAGATGCAATGTGATTTCACTTATATGTGGAATCTAAAGAATGGGATAAACAAACAAAACAGAAACAAACTCATAGACACAGAAAATAATTTGATGGTTGCCAGATGGGAAGGGGCTTGAGGATATGGGTGAAAAAAAGGGGAAGGGATTAAGAAGTACAAATTGTTTGTTACAAAGTAGTCATGGGGATGTAAGGTACAGCATAAGGAATATAGTCAATAATATTGTAATAACTGTGTATGGTGTCAGGTGGGTACTAGATATATTAGGGTGATAGATGGGGGGGAAGTTGGAGATAGGGTGAAATAGGTGAAGACATGAAGAAGTACAAATTGGTGGTTACAAAATAGTCACGGGGATGTCAAGTAAAGCACAGGGAATATAGTCAATGATATGGTAACTATGTATCGTGCCAGGTGGGTACCAGACTAGTTGGGGGAATCACTTCTTAAATTATATAAATGTCTATCCACTATGTGTACACCTAAAATTAACATAAAATAATATTAAATGGGAACTGTAATTGAAAAATTAAAAGGGGGGGAGGTAAAGAGGAATAAGAGGTTCAATTTTTCAGGTATAAAACAAATAAGAAGAATAAAATCTTATGATTTGCAATGACATGGGTGGACCTAGAGAATATTATGTTGAGTGAAATATTATGCTCCATCTTCAGACGAAGAAAGACCAATACCATATGATCTCATTTATATGTGGAATCTAAAGAACAGAATAAACGAGCAAACTAAACAGATATAGACTCAGAGATACAGAGCAAAAAATGATGGTTGCTAGACGGAAGGGGCTCGGGATGGGGGAGAAGGTAAAGGGATTAGAAAGTACAAATTAGTGGTTACAATATTGCCATGGTGATATGAAAGACAGTTTGGAGAATATAATTATTAATATTGTAAAGATTTTGTAGGCTGTCAGATGGGCACTTGTCTTATTAGGGAGACCACTTCATGGACAGTGCAGATGCCTGACCACTGTGCTGTACACATGAAGCTAAAGCTGAATAATATTAAGTGTTAACTATAATTTTATATATCTATATCTATATATGTATATAGATATAGATATAAAGAGAGAGAGAGAGAAAGAGAGTAGTCATGGGATGTGGAGTACAGCACAGGGAATAGAGTCAATGGAATTGTAAGAGCTATATACAATGTCAGAGAGGTAGTAGATTGGTGGAAGGGCGTTATCAGTTTGTGAGGGGTGTAAATGTCTAACTATTACATTGCTTTGTACACCTGAAACTAATAAAAAAAGAAGAAGAAAGGTCAAAATATGTCTGTACATAAACTGAAGTAACTACTTTAAAATTATTGGATATAATTTATTTATGACGCTTCAAACCTCCAAAGTAAATGCCGACTTGACTTTAAAAACATTTTTTTAAAGAATGATTTTTACTCAGTCTTAGAAGCAATTTAAAATATGGTGCACAGTTTATTGTCATTCTTATTCTTGTTCTTGTTTTGATGTTTGCTAATATTATCTTAAACATTTAACACATATCAGTAAAAAAAGTAATGAATACCGAGGGTGCCAAAAAATATATACACATTTTAAGAAAGGAAAAAAAACTGTATTGAAATTGTAATATTCAATATATACCTATAAGAAAAGATGAATACAAGTCTTGTGTATGTACATTTTTGGCACTCCCAGTAGGTACACATATTAAAAAATAGGCAGGGAGGTCAAGGGGAGTAAGAGGTCCAAATTTCCAGGTATGAAACAAGTAAGTCATGAGGATGTAATGTACAGCATGGGAAATATGGTCAATAATATTGTGATCGCATAGTACGGTGTCATGTGGTTCCTGGACTCATGGTGATCGCTTCTTTAGGTATATAAATGTTGAATAACTACGGTGTACATCTGAAACTAATATAATATTGTATGTTAGCTATGTTTTAATAAAAATCTTTTTTAAAAAAATAGTATAGTGAAAAAATAAAGTTAAACTTCCTGATTCTTAATCCATTCTAAAATATCCTAACAGAAACAGAATCAGGCATGATTGGTTTGGGGAAAACCTTTGTTTTGTTTTTGTTTTACAGTTGAGGTGGGTAGACTCCAATGCATCAATGATGCAGTCAGATCAACTAGTAGCTAAAAAGAACAGGAACATTTACTAAGAGCAATGTATCAGTTGCTTCTGCAAATGAGATATACGAGTATATGCCATTTCACAGATTAGAAAATAAGGACTTGGAGAAGTCAAGCCACTTACTCAAGGCTCCAAACTGAGTAAAAGTTAACATAAGAGTGGTGGAATCTGAATTCAAACCCAAGCTTCTCTATCCCAGATCCCTTTCATTCTTCACTCTGCCATGAAGCCAGCCAAACACCATAAAGATTTAGAAGTGCCAAATATAGACTCTTGTTCCAAGAAGTTTGGCTATGAAGGGAAGGAGAAAATAATAGCTCATAGCTAGAGTGGAGTACAAAGGTAAGAAAGGATATTGTTGTGTTTCTTTTGAGTAGAGGAGATCATACCATGTTTAAGCTGGGAAGTGTATCTTAAAGAATTAAACACACACTCAGAGCATGTATTAAGTGCTTAATAAATGTTTCTGGCTTGATGCATGTGAAGGAGTTAATAATTAATGGAGCAGGGTCTGTAAGGAAGTAGGCACTGATAAGAACCAAGAATGCAAATTTGAATTGGTAAGGAAGAAGGACATTTTTTTTTTCAGAGAATCAGAGAAAAAGGAAATAGGGAGAACAAGATATAAGGAGGTTTTAAGTTGGAAAGAAGGGTAAGGGGGGATGATCAGGTGGCGTACTCTCCATGTTCTTAGTAAAATGAAAGGTAAGGCTATCTGTGGCGAGTCAGGAAGGTGTGGGTAGGGTCTGGGAGTATGGTTTGATCTTATCAGCATTAATGCGATGAGATCTCAACGAGGTTTGGTCCTGAGAAAGCCCATGGGTAGTTAGATGAAGATGAGTGTGCATGTGTACACATATATAACTGCTAGGGGTTCCATTCAGTGTGCACCTAGATTGTTTACAAATTATTTAATAAAGAGTTCATCAGTCCAGACTCCAGAAATGCCATACAGTTGCTTGCCTTTTCTTCCCATCTGCATGGGCAATATCTATGAGCCTACTCAGGCCCAGAGAAAGTCAAAGTCTATGTTCTGAGTTGCAAGTTCAATGGCTAAATCCTGGGGCAGGCACATAATGATTCCCAAATAATAAATAAACTTATGTAAATGATTTCAAAGTATTTTAAGTCAGAATAACTCAGTAATAATTTCATTTGTGGCACCCCACATCCTTGTGTGATCATCTTTTATGTTTATACAATGCTTCAGAGTTTTCAAGACACTTTCATGCATATAGCTCATCTAACTCTTCAACTCCTATGAAGTAGCTGAAATCGTGTTGCTGCCATTTGACAGATAGAAAAACTAAATCCCATGGAGGTTAACTGTTTTGCCAGAGACAATGAGTTCTTTAGTGATAGAGCTGGTGGTAAAAAGCAAAGTTTTCTAATTCTAAGACATCACAACAAAACCAGAATTAGAAATGCCTGCTCTAGGGTCAGGGTTTTATGGCAATTGAGGGCAACATGATACAGTGTCTTTGGTTTTGTAAAGGAATCCATAAATTAAAAAGGAAATCAAGAATAACAACTCTAGATGCTCCTTAGATCCCTTGGGATATGAAGGCTATAAGTACCTCATTAGTCAAAAATCATAAAGAACAGAATCTATGGGGTAGATTTCCTGAGTCCTCATAGATCTTTGTGTTACAAGAATGTTATGAGAATATCTAGGACCAGTATGTGATTTGCAGAAAAATCTAAAGTGTGAAGCTTGTGTAATAATACAATTTCCTTTTTCTATAATAGGAATATGCCAGCACCATCATTGTGCCTTAGTTAATCATCCCTTCTCCTTCTCTCCATCCCTTTTCTTTCCCCTCAATTATATTTTTCTGTTCATAGAGTTTTAGATCCTGACAAAATGTCATCACTTTTGGATAGTCTGTGTTTCAATGAACCTGAAATCACCCTCAAAGCAGGGCCAGATAACCCTTGGGTACTGCTGACTCACGGAGGGCCCCTCCTAGTCATTTCCTCCTCATAAAATGGCCTTGGAGTTCCACCCATCCGGGTGTGCCTGAGCAGAGGCATATGCCTTGTGCAAAGCTTCTTCTGAGCTTCCACAATTAAAGATGGTGAAGCGTTTGAATCAGAAGTTGTTAACGTCCCAGATTCTTGAGAGCTGTTTTCATGCCTAGAAGGTTTTGAAATTTCTCTCCTCTTCATTCCCAACCATCCTCATTTTTGTTCTGTAACCAATATGTACTGTTCCCTGAGACAAGTACAGTCAGTTCTCTGTTATTTTGCCATTAGTCACATTTTTATTATAGTTATGAATTTTCTTACTAAAATTATTACATCTCTTCTGAAAGTTCAGATGTTAGAGCAAAGTGTAAGTCAAGCTATCACTCAACTTTTTTAGCAAAATGCTCGGTATCTCCTTGAAGGGGTTCGGAACAGGCCTCCCTAAGATGTGCCACTTGGCATGTAAATTATTTTGAGCAGAAGCCAATCAAGGCCCTGAAAGCTCATGAGAAACTTTTACCTCTCCCTCAAAGAATTTAAACGAGGGGCCTTGCCCATAACAAGAGTAAATACCAGAAATAACACTTCATGACCTGTCTATAAGGCAGGACAGACTTCTAATTACTGACCATCTGCTCTTCTTATTGCCCTGCAGTGACTCTCTGAAACCCTAAGTTGCCTTACTTCATTCTTAGCTCAGAGTATCACGTATACCTCGTTTTCGCTTTCTGTCTGTGAATCACTCACGTATGTGGGGTTTCCATACATACATATGCAATTAAATTTGATTATTTTCTCTTGTTAATCTGTCTTATGTAGATTTAATTATTAGCCCAGCCAAAAGAACCTTGAACAGTAGAGGAAAGTTTCTTCCAACCCCATATCCTTCTTGAACACTTGAGCTACTGTTAAAATGCCCAGGAACGCAATTTCTGGATCTGACTTAAGATGAGAATGGACAGTTGGTTGGTTGCAAATGCACCTAATTATCTCACTGTGACTGAATCACCCTACACTCTCCAGGAGACCAGCTCCGCCCATTGCTATGGAGCCCATATGCCTGCACAACCCTGTCATTCTTTGAGGAAGGAATTCCAAATGTGCTTTTCAGATCGAGTATTTTGAAGCCACAGACCAGCTAAGCAATCCTCTCTGAGCCTCAGAGGATAAAACCCATAAGTTGATCAGTTTGGGATAATATCTCTGAATTTTATATCCCTAATTCTTGATTCCAACTAAACTCTAAACGTGTTGTTCTTTCCCTTTATCTTATTTATTTTATAGCTTTTAAGTTCTTTTATGACTTTATTCTAATTCTTCAATTCCATTTCTTGAGATTTTTTTTCTTGCCAGCTCACATCAGTCATTCATCTTTAAGAAACCATTTTCCACTAGCTCCTAAATGTTTACGTTCCTGCTATCTGGTTTCCAAAATCAAATTCTGGTATAAATTATAAATTTAGCATCCAAAACACCCATATATTTTAATATATGCTTCCGAATTACTTTGCAGTCTCCAGAGCCATTTCTGCCCTACACAAAACTAAAAACGGTTGTACGAAATTGCACTAAGAGGAAAGGTACCAATTAGAAAAACTGGGATTACACTCAGATCTTTGGAAAGCATATTAATGTGACCATTTGAACTTACTAAATAATTTCCATTTCATTATGTTAAGGAGAAGTAGAACATAGCAGAAAGGGCAAAGACATCATAAGAAATTGATTGACTAGAGTTCAAATTCTGGCTGAATTTACACCCCACTTCTATTATTTATAAACTCTGAACTTGGATAGTTTTCTTAACTATCAAATGGAAAATAGATAATAACACAACACTCTATAAAGTTGTTATAAATATTAAATAAGATTACATATGTAAAGTGCCTAGAATTGTGCTTGGCAAGAAAAGTGATTACTTAATGTTATGATTAATCTCAGAAATTTCCCATAGATTTATTGTTTGTTTCTTCTTTACTTATTTTATTATATTTCAATATCCACCCCCTTCTTTCCATCACAACAGACTAGATTTTTGCTTTTGAAACTTCCAATATTACTAATTATATTTTTGTGCACTACAAAGTCCAGGTTGAAATTTTAGAGCCAATCTTTCTATATTAAAGTAAGTTTACCTGATTTTTCCCCTGTAAAACTAAGGTGCTTTTCCTAGAATTATTTTGTGTACATGCAAACGTATTCTTTGCAGTATTTGAAAGTGACCACATATTTTGCAAAGCAAAATCCTTTGCTGCTAAATACTAGTGTAGCATAGGAAGACTTTAGCATATGTTCTCCCAAGCTTGATGAGGAATAGGACACTTAAACAATTAGTTTAGTGCCTCATTAAGCTTTTCCAATTATCTCTGACAATTTTTCAAAGGTATTTCAAAAAAAAAAATCCAACCAGTCTGTCTCTCAGTCTGCTTTATTCTGGTTGTGCTGCACTCTCAGGCAAGCCCTCCCCTGATGGTGGCAAGATGGTTGCCAGCAATTACAGGAGGACCCCTTTGATTTCCAAGTTCAGTGAAGAAGCAAGCACCTCCCTTTCCTAGTTATTATAACTAGGGAAGGGGAATAGAAACAAGCAGAACAGGAGGGCCCTACCACAGGTGCGGCCTCAGAAAATCTCGGAAGTCTATGTAAATATGAAAAAGTGGCCCATGGGTTTCAGGGTAAGTCAGTTTTCAGTGTTTCCAAACCATGTCTATAATTTCTCACCTTCAGGCCTTAGATCACTCTCATATGGTAATGCCTCCTGCTTGTCAAAATCCTTTTTATGAAAAAATAAGTCACAAATGGCTAATAAACATTTTCCTTCTATTTACACAATGGTTTATTGGCATCCATTCACAGTGGCATATTCTCTTTGTGTACAGCTTTCAAATCACTTATGAATCTATCAAACCACGTTATAAATTAAAATAAAATGTCATTTTAATTTGTCAAATCCACTAGGATTTTTAACATTTATTACATGATAAAAGAGGCATTTCAAATCAGTAAGTAATAGCTTATAGATAAATGGTGCCAGGACATTTGGTAAGTGATTTAAGAACAATAATAAAAACCATAAAAATAGATCCCGATGTCATGTCTAACTCCAAAATAAATTACTAAGAATTTTAAGGAGTTAACCTCAAAAACATGAAGCCAAGAAGAAGTAGGAGAAAATAGGTTAATAATTGTATGTTCTCAGGGTAGGAAAGACCGTTCTAAGTATAACTCTAGTAATAGAAATTACACATAAAGGAATTTATCCATTGATTTGGAGAAAAAGAGTAAGTACTACTATATATCAAAAAGTTTAGCTGATGACAAAAATAGAATGGACAAAATATTTTTAACATAATATAATCAATTGGAAATTTGCATTTATCAAATTCATAAAGGAATTAATTCTCCCTACCTCAACTTCTCCAAAATAGCTGCCAAAAGAGAAGATGAGCGATTCCTGTGATAACAGAACCTGGGAGGGAGTGGCACAAGTCAGGAGTGAAGGCCCTGAGCAATTTTTAAGGCCAGGTTACTGTGATCATGAGGAGACAGGGTAATATTTTTAATTACCAAAGTGAAAAAGTTTGGATATAGGCAGAAGTATCTAATAGGAATTAGGAAGCTTTTTATATAATATACCATTGAAAACCCTGCCATTTACCCATTAAGGAAATTTACAATAAAGTGCTACTCATATATTTTCTTCAAAGGTTTTGGAGATTTTTAAGGTTTACTGGTTATGGCACATAATTTATTTTTTGTTTTCTTTTCTTTTCTTTTGGTATGGACAAGCTGAGGCAGGAGCCAAAGCAGCCAAATTATTATATTCACTTTGTCCATGTGAAAGGAAAAAAGATTAAGATCCTTAATAACAAGGTTTTATAAACCAATAAGAAAAAACAAATACTATCTTAAAAATAGGCAAAGGATTTGAATAGATAACATAATTAAAATGAAAAAAAAATGGTTGTAAAAATTAAGAAAATGACCTCACTAATGCTCAAAGACATGTAAAATTAAAATAAATATTTTTCAAGAGGGCACCTCCTTTTCCTTTCAAAAAAATTGGCCCAAAACAAGGAAGATAAGAAATACAAACTCCATAGTCAGGAAAGCCAGGCAACATGCATAATTCCAGAGCATAATATATGATATCAGAAAGTGAATGGAGGACTGACAGAGAGGACAAAAGTCAAAGTAAAGTGGGGAGATACAGAGACAAGTGATTCTGTTCACCATATAACCAATAGAACCTAGACATTTTTTAGATATAAGCAATGGTATGCCGGTAAATGTTGTACTAGTTCTCCAAGAAAAACTCTGTATATTTGTGTTATGTATACATACATACACATAAAAAATTTTATTGATATAAAGGATATACAATATACAAGTAATAAAATATTCAGTACTTTCTATTGAAAATTCCACATAGGCAGTTGTTCATTTTTACATCTATAGGCAACTTATGGTTGCAATTAATGAAGAAGGAGTGTAATTCCAACCTAAATGTTGATTGATATTTTCACTTAGGTTAATAAGATAAATGTGAAACAACAAAGATATATGTCAGAATTCATTCACTTGTCAATGATTGAGTGACAACTTTGCTAAGTTGTATAACAGTTTTCAAATACTGGGAAAATATTTCCTTGATGTTTCATGCTATTCACAATACAATGACTACAGAAATGACACACTTTTAAGTTTAATCTGCATTATCAGGATTTTTCTCCATCACTTTCTTAAATTTAATAATCAATAAAACAATAAATCAAACCAAAATTTGTGATGAGATAAATGCTTCCACTATGCCTCCATTCAATCTACCATAATGAGGTCACTGAATGCAGAGCTGGAAAGAGACGCCAATAACACCCCTTCATATATCTTTCCACCATTCATAGCATTTCTCATAGCAATTTACTATGTATTTTACTTATATTCAGTTATTATCTATCTCTCCCAATCCATAAGAACAGGAATTTTTGTTTTTCTCTGTTGTGTTTCTAGTTCCTAGAACAGAACTTGATCAATGGTAGGCATTCAATGAATATTTGTTGAATGAAAAATGAAATGTTGAACTTACTGTATGCCAGGTACTATCCTAAGTCCTTTACATATGTTAAGTCTTAAGTCCTCACCACCATCCTATGAGTTGGCACTGTTTGTATCTCCATGTTACAGATGAAACCAGAAAACGACTTATCCAAGTTATTCAGTAGGTAGTGGTGGAGACAGCATTTAAACCCAGGCACTCTGGCTCCAGAACTTGCACTTTTTATCACAATGCATTTTCTCAAAATATCAGAGCCATGATGCTGACAAGGAGAAATACCAGGCTTACAGATGTGTGACAGACCTTAAAAGCAACCAGGTCATATTAGAGCAAGTGGACAGAGACACTATATTAAAACTGATAAATTTTCTCACAGGTTTTATTTTGTCAGAAATATTTAAAGGCACTTTACAAACTATTGGAAATTATGGGAAGAAAGAGTTCCAAAGAAAACTTTTTCCAGATGACAAAATAAGGCAGTTATTAGCTACAGGAAAACAGTTGAATGAGAAAAAAAATGTAATCATAGCATACTACTTCACTCAGCAAAGAACCTAGTCATGATATTTACCTAGTCATGATAATGAAAACAATGAATATATATTTAATCAAAAAGTCATGTTCTTGTTATATTGGAAAGTGAAGGGGAGGAGAGCAAAAACCACACCTACCAAATAGAAAGTCAATAATCTTTTAAAAAATCATGAATCAAGCATTTTATATATATATGTACGTATATATATATATGAATTTTTCATTCATATAGTCTACGCATAGATTTAACACTTGTTAAGGTTTTCCTTAAGGTAAGAGAAATTATTTTTAAGAGTAGAATTCAACTCAATGAACTTATCTATCTCAAGATAAAGAACATTTATCAACATCATTAATCATCAGGGAAATGCAAATCAAAAGCACATGAGATATCACCTCATACCTGTTAGGATGGCTATTTTAAAAAGACAGGAGATAACAAATGTCAGGAGAAAAGGGAACAGTTATACTCTGTTGGTGGGAATGTAAAGGTGCAGCCACTACGGAAAACAGTATGAGATTTCTCCAAGAAATTAAAAATAGAAATACCATATGATCCAGCAATCCCACTTCTGGGTATATATCCAAAGGAAACAAAAAATCATTATATCAAAAAGATATCTATGTTCGTAACAGCATTATTCACAATAGCCAAGGTATGGAAACAACTTAAGTATCTATCAGTGGATGAATGAATAAAGAAAATGTAGTAGATATATATGGTGGCATATTATTCACCCTTTAAACGGCAGAAATCCTGTTATTTGTCACAACATTGATGAATCTAGAGGTATTATGTTAGGTGCAATAAGCCAGACAGAGAAAGACAAATACTGTATGGTACCACTTATATGTGGAATCTAAAAAAAAAAAAAAGCTGAACTCATAGAAAAAGAGACTAGAAAAGTGTTTGCCATGGACTAGGGGGTGGATAAAATAAGGGGAGTTTGGTAAAAAGGTACAAACTTCTGTATAAAGTCTGAGGATCTAATGTATAACATGGTGACTATCATTAATAACACTGTGCTGTATAATTGAAATTTATTAAGAGAGTAGAACTTAAATATTCTTACCAAAACAAAACAAAAAAAAGAAAACAAACAGGTAAATATGTGAGGTGATGGATGTGTTAATTAACTTCATGGGGGAAATTCTTTCACTATATATATATGTGTGTATATATATATACACATATATATCTCAAATCATGTTGTACACTTAAATATCTTACAATTTTATTTGTCAATTATACCTCAATAAAGCTGAAAAAAAGAAATTGAATATTTGAAATGCCATGTTACATGATACTTAGAATATTACGCTCTATAAAGCATTGATTCAACTTAGGATACATTTCTTACATTTTTATATTTAAGATTATTTTTTCTGCAGACTTGGAATAGGCATATCGGGTATTTTGAAGACTTGTCTCGACTCACAGTATTCTCTGCTTTGCTCCTTAGGTACCAGCAAGGGGCAAACATCTTACACAACAACGTCCTTACCACCAGCTCCACCACCTCATCCGGCCAGCCAACCACCATTGCCAGCACCTCACCCAATACAACCACCAGTTCCAAGCCTACCTCCCAGAAACATTAAACCTCTCTTAGATCTAAAGTAAGCAAACTATTATCTTGTCATTTCTTTGTCAATCTCTTACCATAAATTTTCAAATTGTGCTTGGCTTACAGCTGAGGGTTTCATGGTAAATTGCTGGGGCAACAAAGGTGGGCAGCTAGCAGAGAGAAATGATGTCTAAGCAATCTGCTCTCACCCTCACCCCCATACCTTTGGAGACTCTTGTTTATCTGTTTTTAGAGTGGTTTTCCCCTTAAGCGTTCTTTTGAAGAAAATTTCCATTGTTCTGAAGCATTCTTCAAGTCAGTACCGCTGCCATCTCTTTCACTATCACCAGCACCACCACCACCACCATTATCATCATCATTATCGTTATCATCACCACCATCAACACCACCACTACTACTGTATTTTACTGACTACCTATGATGCCCTAAGCGCTTTGCACGTATAATCCTTATAATCTTATCGAGTAGTGTCATTTCACAGAGGCTAAAAGGCTAAGTAACTTCTCCAAGGTTAGGCAAGAATGTAGAAATAAATGTGTGCTTTCTCATCCTTCAGATTTTGAGCTCTGTTTTAAAAACCTAGGAAACTTTTATTCAAGCCCCCTCTCACTTAAATTTTCTTAGGTGGTATTTTTTAGAATGTCAAAACTGTATGGATTGTTATGCATGGGCTCTTTATCCATGGTTTACCAGAATAGCTGGTTGGAGAAAATGCAAGTGGAAGATTGCAATAGAATGAAATGTTGTTTTAAGAAGAAATATTCAGACAATGGCAAGCATAGATCCTTATGGCAAGTCAGGCTAGATCTTTCCTTTCTTCTAGAAACTTGCTTTACATGATTCTCCTTTACCACAAATAAGTAATATCCCAAATATTTAGCTACAGTGTGTTTTTCCTTCCCTTCCATCCCCTACCAGATTGATGTTCTTTACATTTAAAGTATTTAATATGGGTAATCCATATAATAGACTCTGTTAATAACAATTTCTGACTGACAGCTTTCCTTAAATGTTGATGATTACAATTTACAGCATGGATTGAAAACATATTAGTCATGGATAGCCTCCATTATGTTTCACTTTATTATGCTTTGGAGGTGGGGAGGGGGGGGTTAAAGGAAGTAACTAGAAGGAATTAGAGCAGCTTAGTGGCTATTATCTTCTCTGTGGCCTGCAATGCACTTATGGTAACTGCTCACCTTTCCTGGAATTTGAGTTTATAAATTCTATTTAAAAACTCTAATACCCTACGATATCCAGCTACCAAATAAAAGTCTAAGTCATCTGCCTATTAATATATAAATGCTAAATAAATATTAATTTAATTAAAATAACTAATTAATATGTTTTCTTAAATACACCTGATTTCTGTGTAAATTTTTTTCCTTTCGCATGTATTTTAAATCCTGTTTCATTTTCCTAATTCCTTTCCTACTTTGATAAATATAACCACTAGATTTTGAACTTAGTACTTTTGAATTTTATCATATGACCCTATCACTGCTGCTGGCTTCAGTCAGACTTCTGGATCCTGTGTAATTCTAGTGAGAAATTTTAATAAATACCTTGAGCATGAATTCCTACCCATTTATAAGACATGGAGACTGGTACATAATTGTTTGATCGAAGAAACTGAGAAGAGAAGGAATATTTGGCACTATTCCTCCTGTTTGAGGATCCCCAAGACCACTAATACGTTTGGAGATTTACTAAAAGGACTCACAGTACTGAGGGCTAAGGTGTTTCACAGTAACATTCAATTTCTAAGGCTGGGAGCAGACACTCTAAGAGTGTTCCTTTCTCCAGCTATGAAAATGCAATGCATGTGTAATGTTACTTCCCCTGGGAAGCCTGTTAGAGACAGGTTTTTATTGTGAGCTGATCACATGGGCACCTTCTGCCTAGCAACTACCAAAATACCAGACTTCTAGAAGGAAAGCAGATGTTCACCAGAAGTTACACTGTTTATACAGTCTGGGCACAGCACAGCACACTTACCAATTAGGCAACTTCTCATATCAGTGTAGGAAATTTTTTAGAAGCTATGTACCCAGATACAAGCCAAGGGCCAACCTTGGTACCAGATTCTTCTAAAAATGGCAGTTTCAGGCCTGCTATGTTAACTATTTTCCACAAACCAACTCTATAGAATCCACTGTGATAAGGAGGGAAGCAAAAAGTTGTGGAAGGAAGAAAGGATTTCAAAAACAGTCCTGTAGCCTGTGCGACTAGTTCACAAGGAGACTGGTCAATTTCCTAGTTTTGCAGGGAATTCTTGCAAAGTGGAAAAGGGCCTGCCAAACAGCCAGGCTCAAATTTTTATTTATAATATTGTTTTTATCAGAGATTAGCAAAACCCTCCAATTGTAATCAACTTTACCTCATTACTATTCCAATCTTATTAAGGACTTCTGATTCATCTAAGAGTTACTCCACAAAATACATACTCTCAGAAGAAAGGTGGAGAGAAACAAGAGTTTTCAATGTTATATTATCTAAATAAATTGTGTTTGGAGTATCTGAAAGTTAATTGTCAGATGGAAAGAATAGAGGGAATGAAAGCTAAAGGACATACAGCTATAAAATAATTTTTTTTTCAAAAGTGAAAATGCGTAGTGAAAACTTTCAGATTCCCATCAGAGAGCTCAAGTAAATTCCAAAATGAAGAAATATCTGGGTTAGAAACTTTACCTCTGGTAGAGGAAGCTAGATAAGATACAAGAGGAAATGAAAGTAAAATAAGTCTTGGTAGTCTGGCTCAAAAACTTATATCTCATGTGAGAGGGATGATCTTTAAGTAAAATTGTGAGATATGGGTGTTTCTGTGCGTTTCTTCACCCCATCGCCTTTCAGAACACACACTTGGGTGTTTCCCAGGAGCTCCCTTGCTGGCCTATAAATGCCATTCATTCCTCCCTCTCCAATCAAGGGCCACTCTCAGGTCAAGATCTACTAGATTATTTTACATTCACTCAACAATTGTTTTTTGAGCCACTACCCTGTGCCTTTGTAATAGGAGTTCAAGAAATACCAGTGAATAAAACAAAGATTCCCTGCCCTCATAAAACAGAGGCAAGAGATCAAAGGAATAAAAGTAATAAACAGGTAAAGGATATAGTATGTTAGGAAACATCGAGCATGACAGGAGAAAATGGAGCAGGGTTACGTGGTGTAGTATGAAGGTGAGATTGGAGACAGCATGCTGCAACTTTAAACAGAGAGGTGAGGTTGGCTCCCTTTATAGGAAAGTATGTTTGAGCAAAGAGGAAGGGAGAGAGTTTGACATGCAGATACATGGAGGAAAACCATTCCAGGCAGAGAAAACAGAAAGAACAAAGGCTGAGAATGTTCAAGGACTGAAAGGAGGTAACCGGGGATGGATTAGAGTGAATGAAGGAAGGAGTAGTAGGAAAAGGCTCAGCTCATGTAGGGCCTTGTAGGTCATGATAGAGACTGTGGCTCTGATCCTAAGTGAAATGGGAACCATGGAAAAGTGGAGCAGAGCAGTGATGTTTTCTGGCTTGCGTTTTATAAAAATTACCTTAACATCTATCTGAAAAGAGACAGTAGGCACATGTTGAAGCAGGGGAAACCAGTTAGTCAGATAGTGCAGAAATACAGGCAAGGTGGATCTTACCAGTATGGTGGCAATAAGGTGATAAGAAGTGTCCAGAGTCTGGATATGTTTTAAAGGTAGAGACAGTAGAATTCAGATTTGGGGTATGAAAGAAAAAAATCATAGACATCTCTAAGAGTTTTGGCTTGAGCAACTGTAAGGATGATGTTTCCATCAACTGAAATGGAAGATGCTGAAGGGGAACAAATTTGGGGGTGGGGAAGATCAGGAGGGCATGGATATGTCAAGCCTGAGGTGGCTCTTAAATATCCAAGTAGAAATGTAGACAAGGCAATTGTGTATAAACAGTGAAGAACTAGGAAGGGAGTTCTGGTTTTAAAATATAAATTTGAGAATCATATGCATATATTCCACACTTAACCTCATGAGACTGTTAAGATCACCAAGGAAGTAATTCCAACTCTAATATGCCTGGGAAAAGAAAAATCAGCAAAAGAGAATGAAAAGGAGCAACCAATAAAGTAGGAAAAAACGAAGAGGGTGGTATCTTGGAAGACAAGGAAAGATAATATTCCTTAGGAGGAAGCAGTGATTGGCTGTGTGAGGCGGGGCAGTGTGGGTACAATTTTCTGGAGTAGTAGAGATACAAGCCTTATTGAAATATGTTGAAAAGAGCATGAGAGGACAGGTATTGGGATGCCCAAGACAGACAATGCTTTAAAGAAGAAAAGGGAAACAAAGAAGTGGGGCAGGAACTGGTGGGAAAAATGGAGTCAAGATTTTTTTCCTAAGTTGGAAGAAATATCAGTAAGTTTTTGTGCTGACGGGAAAGAGCCAGTAAAGAGGTTGAAATGATAATGGCAGAGAGAGGGGAGAATTCCTGGAACCAAGGACCAGAGCAACTGGGAACCAGTGCTCAGGCGAGGGAGTGGCCTTTCAAAGGAATAAAAGACTAGTAAGGTTATAGTTCTCCCCAGGGTGTAGAGTCTGTTTTGCTTAAGGTAACAAAACAAATCTCTCACTGGGATCAAGGAAGGAGTTTCAGGAGATACGGTGGCCTTTATCACCTGCCTGCTCTCCAGAAGTCACTTGTAATTATATCATTCAGGTCAGGATGCTTTAAGAATTGAAAAGATTGGAGGCAGGTGAAAAATTAGAAATAATAAGTATTTATAAAAATAAAGTAGTTGAGGCCAAAGTTATATTGTATTTTAAATTGTGTTGTTTCCCCACCTAGTGGTCAGAAATTAGCTACATACATTTTCTGCCATTTTCCTCAGACACCGGAAAAAGAAATGAAGTGTATCAAAAGAGCATATTTATCATTAATAGTGTTCAAATCATCATCTTTAGTATAACACACTTTTTGCACCTTTTTTTTTTTATTGAGGAATATTGGGGAACAGTGTGTTTTTCCAGGACCCATCAGCTCCATGTTAAGTCATTGTTTTCAGTCTAGTTGTGGGGGGCACAGCTCACTGGCCCATGTGAGAATAGAACAGGCGACCTTGGTGTTATGAGCACTGCGCTCCAACCACTGAGCCAACCGGCTGCCCTTTTGCACCATTTTTTAAAAATTATAATTTTAACAGTATAACAAAAGTTTCATATGAAAACAGAACCAATGTTTGAATATTTGGTATACAAAACAATTACATGGTTATCAATAGTAAAAGGCAGGAAAACCGAAGAAATAAGAAATTATAAATAATGGGATGTGACTAAAGTTAAATAGTTCTTTTCCTCAGATCATTCATAATCAGTTTAAGGGTTTTTTTGTTTTGTTTTTTCTTTTGGGGATTACTTGGTTTTGGGGGGAATGAGGGGGCTCTAAAATTAGAGGAAAAGTAGGAATTTACTACTATAACCTTTTTATCAATTAGAAATGCTTAAACTTTTTCAGGACATGTCCTATCAGTCGTGCACTACCAAGTTGTCTTACCTAACTCCACTTGGAAAGCATTGGCTTAAAAAGTCAGTTTTATAATTGCTCATGCATTAAATATATAGGAAGACTAGTTCCAGAGGAAAGTTCACAAGATTTCATTTCAATAAGGGCTGGTATAGAACACAGTTGAATGTGTCACTTACATTTCCTCCTACTTTAAAAAACTGACAATTAAAAACTAAAGTCATGAATAGCAAATAGGGTTTAAAAGTCAACAGCTTTACATCTTTAAAAGTCAAGAACTAGAGCTCTGAAAGCTTTCTAAAACTGAGAGTCATAATGACAATCTTAACATAACTTTTCTTTTCCTGTTTAATTCTGCTCGCTATAGCATAAAAACAAAAGGTGAAAGGCCTTCATGACTAGACAAAACTATTATAATAACTGATAAGCTTTCTTTTCTTGTCTTTTACCCACTCCCTCTCTTTAGTTTTCTATGACTGGGGGCATTACAAGTTTCATTGTTTGTCTCTATCTCTTTATGGAGCTTTCTTCAACACTTCTTTTAAGCACTTTGATCTGGTTTTTTCCAAGACATTCACTTCTCCTCATCTTTTTGTTTTTCATTCTTCACTATCATTCCTATTCTTATTACTATTTCATATTTATTGAATAAAGTTATACATTTGTGAATTCAGACCTACATAAAATAAACTAAGGTTTGTGTGCTGTAATGTTGGGCTTATGAATAACTGTGTTCATGCAAACTTTACTTACAAGTAATAAATGGTTTGCATAAATGTGTAGACACATGTTTATGAATGTGATATGCAGATAGCCTTCATTTTGCTAGCATTTGTTATTCATCCAAGTGTTTTAGGAAGTAAACTGCAAGTCTAGTAGTCTTTGACTTAACATTCTTTTTCAAAAATGATAATAAACAACTCACTTTATTAATAAAAGTTAATTTAGCTTCTCAGTATTACTAGGACATCATTAATTCATTCAAAAGAAAATAAGTCCTATTCATGACAGGAATTATTGCAATAGCTTTCTAAAAATGACAGTCTTATAATAAATTAACTAACCGAGAGACAATCTATTTCCTCATGGGGCTCATGGGTCTCATAGTAGGAAGAGAAACACACCAATTATTCTGCAGTTATAGTAGTACAGAATAATCACTATCATGGAGCAATTCATGACATATGGAAGATGCAACTGGGTGGGCTTAGGGGAGTCGGAGATAACCTCATAGAAGAGACAATGTTTAAGGAGAAGCTTAAAGATTAAGGAGGGTCACAGGCAAGGGGTGATGACAAGGGAAACAGCAGGAATAAGCTTGGAGGAACAAGAAACCAGACCGTGTTCAAAGAGTATGTCAGTTCACTATTAATATGTGAAAAGAGTATGTCAGTTCACTATTAATATGTAGAAGAAGAAGAAATATGAGATATAAAACTGGAAAAGAGAGGGCTGATGGTAACCACCTTGTATATCATGAAAAGGGCTATAGATTTTATTTTGTGGAATGTCAGTATATTTTGATGTCTAAGATATTTATTATGCATCTTGTACTTTTGATTAATATTTAATTCATTAAAATTTATGCAGAGCCCTAACTTATTTTAAGTACTTAAATTTACATAATATAACTTGCTATCCTATTTATAAATCTAGTAAGTTTTATTTAACAACAATTCTTTTTAGGGGAATCTTTGATTAATGATTAGACAACTCACACTGAATTTCTTTTTCAAATCAATAGTTGTATTTATAAATTTAGTTAATTCCCTTACATGTTTTATATTACATGTGTAAATTTATATATTGAATTTTATTTTTAAGCATTTCAAATGCCTGACTGAACAAATTTAATAACTCCACTAAGCAAACCCCTCCCAAGAACTTAAATGGCTTTTGTCACATCCAGTTCCCTTAAATATTCTAATTGCATTTGTAATTAGATTTTTCTTATACTTTTTCACAAGCATATTTATTTTGAAAATTCTTAAACATATACTAGGCAGGGAGAATAATATAATGGGCCACGATGTCCCCTGCACCAACTCTAACAATTATAACCTCACTACCAATCTTATTTCATCTATTCTCCCATTCACACATCCCTCTTCTCATATTATTTTGAAACTAATACCAAATATTATATAATTTCATCCATAAATATTTCAGTAGGTATCCCTAAAATTAGACTCTATGTGTTAATATAGAGTCATTGTACAAATTTCCAATTGTCTCAAATTGTGTGGGGGGCTTATTTTTTTTAATTTGTTTGAACAAGAATTCAAAGTCTATTGTGTCTGTTGGTGTATCTGTTTTGTAAATCTCCTTTTAAACTGCAAGTTCACCCTCTATCATTTTTTTTTACTTACTGCATTTTATCTGTTAAACAATCAAATTGTTTGTGGGCACTGTATTTACCCACAGTCTAGACTTTGCTGATTGCTTTCCTACATGGTAGCTTATGTGTTCTTCTTTTCTCAGTATTTCTTGTAAATTTGATAGAGGCAGCTTTATCAAATTTATGTGTATATATATGTATTACTCCTCCCTGGATTATGCTGTATTCTTTTATTAAGAGATCATAATGTTTGATTGACTCTCCTTCCTGATGTCAGCAGCCATTTACACTCAACACCTAGAATCCTTCCTTTTCAACTAAATAATAGTCTAACTCACAAATTTTAAAACAATGTGACATGTCTAACTGAATAGTCTCTAATGTAACAAATCTCTTAAATATTACAATACTTAAAATATTGAACATATGTATATTGTCCCAATGATTATAAAACTTATTCCACAAAATGTTGTACTATGGGTGTGAATTGCTCCATCATTTCTCTACTTAATTCTGAATCTTCCAAGATCTAAAGAGGCTCACCAAGAGAAACAAATGCCTTGTCATAACCAATCTAACTGGACCTTTGCACTTACCTAAATTTTCAATTTAAAAAAAAAGCAAGTGAGCTTATTAGACTAACAGTTTATGACCACATGTTTACCATCTCCGGTAGAGACTAAGACACATATGTCTATGACAATTCTCCCTCAGTCACAATTGTACCCACTGAGCCCTTTTAATGAAATAAGTGATAATAAGGCACTTCCAGCCCACACTTTTCAAATGGGGTTAATTTTTCAACCAGTATCTCCTGAGTTCAAGTAACAGTCTTTCCTAATTCTTTCAGTGGTTTCAGTATTGAACATAAGAGTAATATAATCTTACTTTTCTGTTAGAAAGATCATTTTGGCAGCAGTGTGGAGAAGGGACTGTAAAGGTAGAAAAGATGAAGAGTATTCTCATCACTAGAAGACTGGCAGGATGGCTGATACAAGAGTCCACACAAGGGATGACACAATCCTGCTCTCATGTCTAGCAGGAAAAAGGAGAGAGATGGAAAGGGAAAGGGAAGTATGAGAGACACTAAGTATGTAGAAATGACAGAATTTGATTAATTTGATGTGGGACTGAAGAAGAGTGAGAAAGGAAGGATGACTTGAGGCTTAGGTGAATATGTGAATAGCGGTGCCATTCACCAAAATAAGAATCCTAGTAGGAAAAACAGGTTTATGCTGGGATGAAGGAGGGAAAATTCAGCTTCTGAGATGTTAACATAGTACTGGCAGTGGAACATCCAAGTAATGATAGAAGATAGATAGATAGATAGATAGATAGATAGATAGATAGATAGATAGATAGATAGACAGACAGACAGATGGATCTGAAACTCAGAAAAGAGGCCTGGGCTAGAGATTTCAATACGGAAGTCACCAACATTAAAATAATATGTGAAGCTGTGGGGTTATTTGAGACCATTCAGGAACAGATGTAGAGAGGAAAAAAAATGAAGAAAGCCAAAACTGAAACACAAAGGAACATCCCTTAAAGAGGAAGTCAGATGAAAATAAACCCACAGCGGAAATTGTGGGATAGTGACCAGAGAGACAAGAGGTGAGACAGGAGCGATTTGTCATGGAAACAAAGGAGACTCAAGGAAGGCAAAATGGCCAGTACTGTTGAGGGCCCCAAAGCAATCAAGTAAGTTGCAGGCTGAGAGGTGTCCAGTGGATTTGGTAATTAAGTCTTTTCAGAATAGTTTTAGTAAAGGATTGGCAATACTGTGTTTCCCCAAAAATAAGACCAGGTCTTATATTAAATTCTTGCTCCAAAAGATGCATTAGGGCTTCTGTTCAGGGAATGTCATCCTGAAAAATTATGCTAGGGCTTATCTTCCTGTTAGGTCTTATTTTCGGGGAAACACGGTAGAAGCCAGATTGTAATCAATGAAGAAATAAGTACAGGAGAGGAAGTAAAGTCAGTGAGTATAGGCATCTTTTTCTACGTTGGCTGGGAAAAGGAAGGTTATTTTGTGGTAATGTGGAAGATTTAGAAAGGCAAAAAGAAGTGTTTGGGTTTTTGTTTTTTGTATAATGAACGAGAGTAACTTGGTGAAGGAGACAACAGAGTGAGATATTTAGGGATGCGGAGTGACAGAAGAGGAGTAATAATAATAATATAAATAATATGACGATGCACAAAGGAAGGACTGAAAATAGTAAGGTCACTAATACTGCAGATAGGATTCAGAACACAGGTAGAAAGAAGAACTTTGGTAAGGAGAAGGTAAGGATGGCTATAACTGTAGATGAGTTTGTGGGTTAAAAGAATGTATTTTCTTAAGAGAGTTCACACCCATAACGGCTATTTTATCAGTGCAGTAAGCGCATCTGATTATAGAGAAGAGGAGAGGACTGGGAGATTTGTGGAAAGTAGTGAAGGTATGGAATAGCCATTAGGACGGATGACGCAAGAGAGGGTTGACTAGAAAAAAAAGTGTAATCAGATTGTAGAATAGTGTAGAGGGTACAGCTGAGATTGAATGCCAATTATTTGTAATATCCAGAATCAATAAAATGACAATTTTATTTAGCTATGCTAATCAACCTGAGAATAGAAACAGACAATATAGAGGGTTCCATAAATCATAAGGATTTGTGGGGCCCGGGCATTGATAAATTTTAAGAGCAGTTGGAGTGAAGTCGTTTGGAATGAAGCACCTTGGAGTCCAAGCCACAAATGATGGGAGTAAAGCCAGGTGGAGAACATTTGGAAAAGAGGAAGAAATCGAGGAATAGAACTAAGTCTCCTTGGAATCTGTACCATAAAACTGATCAAATGCCTTCAGAATCTCTGAATTGAATTATTGGTATACTGCTGTTTTAACAAAAAAACATCTTCCTGCCCTGAAGTAAAGGATTAATCACGTGTTCACTATGAATGGATAATACTGTACTCAAGCTCCAGAATTCTCCATGTTTTTGCAGCAGTAGCAGCATAAATATAAGGCTAAAGCCTATTCTGATGACTTCTGAAGTTTTAAATCAGAGAGATACTAAAAAGAAAAGAATGATTTTTATAAGTATCCTTTTATTATTTTTTTCATGGTAAGATGAGCATCTACTTGTTCCACTTTCACTTTTTCTTCTTTCTTGTTTCCAGAAGCCCTATGAATGAAGAAAATCAAGATGGTGCCACGCACTATGAAGGTAAGGGGCAAAAATATGCTTTATTTATCTTTTTGTTATCTCAGATACAGAAGTTTGAGTTAATCATTCTCATAGGGTTATTAATGGGTCATTATTATCATTGGTCCATGCAAGACCCTTCTCTTGTTTTACTTATTTATTTATTCCCTTTTATCTCCGTGCCCCACTCCCTTTCCTCTCTTCCCCCTTACTGGAGACAAATATTCTCATGTGCTTAATGTGTAGGTATCTATTTGTACATATTGTTTGCATATTGTATGTGTGCATATATTTCAATTTACATAAAGAGTATTTTACAGCTCACTGTGATCTTTTTTTACACTCAACATAACGTGTTTTGGGGGTCCCATCCATGCTGTTATATGTGCTGTATCTAATTTGTTGCTCTTAACTACTACACAAGTATTCCATGGTCTGTATTCCATGGTATGCATCCTACACATTCACACTTTACCTCCAACTCCCTAATACCACAAATAATAATTCAGTGCATCTTCTTGTCCATATCCCTATGTGGACTTGAGAGACTTTGTTAAGAAATATATATCCAGCAGTGGAATGGCTACTCATAAGCAATGGAATATTCCTTTTGACTGAGCAGGACTAGAAGTGCTCTCCAGAAGACCTGCATTTCTAGGTACTCCCATTAGCAGGACATGAAGATTCCAAAACACCTACCTTGCCCCAGTACGTGGTAATATTCAGTTTTGCAATTGCTTCCAGTCTTATATTTATAAAATGCTATTTCATTTCATTTCCATACCTCTGCTTGCTGTTGAATCTGAGTACTTCATTTGTTTATTAGCCTTTGTGTTTCTTCTGTAAGTTGCCAGTTTGTATCCTTTGACCGTTTTTTTCTTGGGGTTGGTATTTTTTTCTGGTTGACTTTCAGGAGTTCCTTTGTATTCCAGATATTAATCCCATGTCTGTGGCAAACATTGCAAATATCTTCTCTCATTCTGCTCATTGTCTATTAGACCCATGCTGTCCTTCACTGAGCATAAATAAATATTAATACAATCAAAGAAACTAATTTTTACCTTGTAATTTATGCTTTATAAGTTTTGTTAAAGAAGTCCTATCCCTAGGAAATAAAAATATCTTCTTCCATGAACTTTATCTCTTATATTTAGGTCTTTGATGTCTTTTCAATCCACTTTTGAGAAGTTAGTAAAAATACAGATTTGTAGTCTCATGTATGGCCAGTTTTCCCATTACTACATTCTGAAATCCACCCTTTCTCATTAACTTATAATGCCACCTTTGTACTATAGCAATGCTATATTTGTATTTGTGTATGCTTTATGTGTGTGTGTGTATATATGTTTGTACAAGTATGTAAATTTATGTATCTGTCTCTGAGCATTCTATTCCATTGGTCTATCAGGTCCTATACCAACACCACACTATTTTTCTTTTTATTGTTTTAGATTATATCTTAATATCTGGTAATTAGTTGACATTACTAAACACTTGAGCAGTAAAATGTCTTGTCTACAAATCTAATTATATTGACTTGTTTAATACATGAAAGCAATTCCATAGGAACAAATCAAATCAAATCAAAAAATTGAAGCAAATCAAAAAGTGCAAACCAGCTGTGATTTTCTGATAGCTTTGTTCCAGATAGACCCACAGAAGCAAATGTGCATGTCTTTAAGAAAGAGAATAAAGGGTGTCTTCCTTATCTTATGCAAGCCAATGAAATGATTTTATGATTAAATTACAACTATCAAAAAAAACCATAGTAAGGCTCTAAACCACATAATCTGTTTTGTAGTTCTGTATCTTTGATAAAGCATAAATTCTGTTAGATTATGAACTGTTTTGAACATTGAATAATCTGGTGTTAAAGTGCTTCTTAATTACGATATATTAAATTTTATTCTTTTTTAACCCCTTTAGGTAGTGGAATTCCCGATGAGGTCAGTTTTTTTCCTTCTCATATTGTTGTAACTAGAATATTTAATAATTATTGTGATTCATTTTCTATTGTTATAAACTAACAAATGAAAATTCTTGTGAGTAAGGATGATTTTTTTTGAATCATAATCTTATTTCATTAAAATGTTTGACACATTAAACACCAATCATTACACTGACTGGTAATTTTGTAGCACTGAACGTAAAACTTAAGTCTGGTTATACATGTGAATTATATAGCAGGATATAAAATGAAGTCTTTTTGTGCTTACTTTCCCAGTCTATTTCTCAAAAGGAAAACAAATATTTTAAATAAGCTAAATTTACATGTGCTTAAATGTATGCTTGTTTTACTAAGTATTTGATCAGTGCAATATGTGTATATTCCCTTTTTGAATAATCAAAATTAATTATTGTTAATGTTTTCTTGACAGGAAGAAAGTGACGGAGAAACATATGAAGACATGTATGAGTTGCACTTTTACCATAATATTTTCCTTCTAAGATGAATATAATGATTTGTAAAAGGGAGAGTAGATTGTTATTCAACACTGGGGGGAGGGGAGTTTTATTGTTCAAATGACTGGCATATTATTATAACCTTTATTTTAATACAAAGGATTAAAGATTCTTTACTGACTAAGGATTTTACAGAGGACTCTTAAAATGCTGTTGCATGAGAGGCCAGAGACCTGCAGTCTCCAGCTAGACCACTGATGGGGAATCAGAGCCGGGGATCTGTATTTCTTGCTGTCAGTGTGTCCTCGGGCAAATGAATTCATCTAGGTTGCAACTTCCTCACCTAGGCAGAGCTTTACCTCCCAAGGGTGCTATGAGAAATAATTTTACCCAGCACCAGATGTCAGTGGTTCCGCCTGCTAATGCAGAAAAATGTTTTAAAAAATAGCTCGAAAATGGATTTCTGGGTAGCCCAAAACTGAGAAATTTCCTAGAAAGTAAGTGAAAGTAGAAATGAATATATCGTCCTATTTTTAACGTTTGTTGATTCAAATATCTTTATTTCATTTAAATTCAGATATTTCTAACCAGTTCTTATTCAACCAGTTCTGACTAAAGTTTCTGAACTTTGCATTATGCACATGTGCATGCTCTTGTATCTGAGAGAGAGAGAGAGACAGAGAGACAGAGAGACAGAGAGACAGAGAGAGACAGAGACAGAGAGACTAGTTCTATTTATGCCAACGTGCAGCAAGAGTATGGCCTTTATAAACAATGTCTTCCACTTGTTGGCACAAGTTGTGAGAGAAAGCAGTCTTTGGAAGGAATCCTCGTTTGTGTGCCTCCTACTGGTTTTAAGAACAATCTCACACACCCAGGAATTTTGACAACCCTTGGCTTTTCACCTTTATCTACATTTCAGATACTATCTCCTGTTACAGACAGAAACCTCTCTGGATAGTGAACCCTATCACATCAATGCAGATGATGAAACAACCTAACCATTTTTATCCACAGAGAAACATCCAAGGAACGAGAGAAGAAAAGGGAAAAGGAAGAAAAGAAGAGATTAGAGCTGGAGAAAAAGGAACAGAAAGAGAGAGAAAAGAAAGAACAAGAGATAAAGAAGAAATTTAAAGTAAGAGCTTGCTTGTTGTTGGGTGCAAAAGAGTAACCTCTTTTTTAATAATTTTCACACAAAAGGACACCATTCTTGAAAACTTCATGGTTGGAGAATTACTTAATTGTTGTTTTCTAAGGAGTAACTATCCTCATAACAGTGTGTGTGTGTGTGTGTGTGTGTGTGTGTGTGTGTGTCCAGTACACGCCCCTACCCCTGCACTAAAAATGTAATGTGATAATATCCAAAATACGGTGGCTTAAAATTGCTGGGCTCCCGGAAATTCTATGTTGCTGGAGTGAATGAATACTCAGTCACTCAAACCCATCTTGACTCTCCTCATCACGTATTTCATATTGACCTATTTATTCTATGAGCTTAGGGTGCACAATCCCTGGGATATGTATCATAGTGGTGCAAGGGACGCATGTGTCTCTGAATGAATCAGACCTACCTCAGAATAAAGTGTCTCTGAGCTACTCTAACTGCCTTTTTTTCAGCCTGTGTACATGTTGATTTCTGATACCTGCTGTTTCTCAATCCTCTTCATCTACCTGGATTTCTGACCACTGTCTTCTCTAATCTCTGATTTCTAATTTGTCACTTCTATTACTACCACCACTAGCACTGCACTTGCAGGCTATCCTCTCTTGGTTACACCATCTTTGATGACATGGCCCATCTGGTGTGGGTCTGGCATATCAGCTATATTTTAGAGTGATTATCTGAGTTACAAAACTATTCTTTAAAAAACATTTATATCAAGTTTCCTTTAAGTATTTAATTCCTCTGAAACATTTACTATGTGATTTGGGTTATAAAAATTGGGTTTATATATACCTTCTCAGTCTATTTATTATATTTGAATGAAGGTCCAACAGCATAGTACAAGGAAAATGTAAAGCTTAGTTGGACAGATATGGATTCGAATTCCAGCTGCACATGCAAGTTATGTGATTGTGGGCATATTACTAAACTTCTACGGACCTCAGATTCCTATTCTTTAAATGATATAAACGAAAATAAATGATATCTCTCGCAAAAGTTTGTTGTAGAATTAAGTAAAATAATGCACATAAGGCACTGTGCATAAAATTTCTCATTAAATTTTGAAAATGCTTACTATATATAAATAAAATTAAGATTACAGTATGAGTATTAAAACATTTTACTCACACAGAATGTATGGCTACCAATATTTATATTTTTCAAGTGGAAAATATGAAAATTTAATTTATTAAACGAAAATCTTCACAGCAAACTTTTAATGAAGAGATTGCTTATAGCTTGGAAGGAATTATGTGAAGCTTTTTTTGGAGAAATCAAGTTTGCATTGCTTCACTCGCTCTTTCAAATAATGCTTTTAGTAAGAAAAAATATGGTATGGAAATCATACCACTAAATATGAATGCAAAAGTTTGTCAAGATTAGGACTTCACAAGCTATATCCTTCCACAAATTGTTAATAAATGTTAAAAGTTAAATAAATTAAATAAATATGAGAATTGTTAGATAGCACCATATTTCATTAATTCTGAGACAAAATATTTCACATTTCAAAATTCTGAAATTAGAATGCATCTTAACATTATTGTACATCATAATTTAAATTAAGATATTTTCTTTCTTAGTGGTACATCGTTAATGGTATGTCTCACAATTCATAACATCATAAGTTCAATAAAATAAGATAAACTTCTTCAAAAATCACAATGCATATTTGCATGTCAAAAGATCCAAGAAGTTCTGTTGAAAAGACACCAATTTAGTATTAGGAAATTAAGAGTTTAGGATTCATGGTCTAAAGTAGTTTATTCCCCTGCTGTCAATAAACCACTGTACTATTAGGGATATTAATTTTTAAAACCTCACAATATTTGGTCGCTATGTTTTATTTACAAAACTATTTCTAAAATGTTATCTTGTTTATAGCAGATAATGTCTACTCTAACTTTACAGATAGACAGTACCACAAAATTTAAAAAGAAAAAGAAAGAAAGAAAATGCTTTTCCCACGAGTACACCCACCACCACCACCTACCCTTTCCTTTGTTGTTTGAGGCCTGCAGAGATCCATCAGAATAACTACACAATGCAAAAAGGGAAAAAACGTCCCTCTACCAAGCAGACCACGCGCATGTCCCATAAAAACTCATAGCACCCAGCATGAATTGTCATACATCAGTGGTATTATGTTATCAGTGACTTCCTTTGACAGCCTTTCACCGAGTTCCTAAGGTGCACAGATCACTCTCTCCGGGACCCCAGGCATATGCTTCTCTATTCTTTGTGGTCCTGGCTGACCCCTGTGATTTTTCCCTAACCCCTTCTATAGGAACATTCCCTAGGAATGACATTCACCCTCAATTTTTGGTTCAAACCTATAAAGGTTGGAAATAGGCAGGTTGGCAAGTTGTGGACATACTGTCTTTCAAAGCTACATACCTTAAAGATTTTCTGAATAGTGTAGAAGCCTGTTGTAATTATGTTTTTTCCTCTTTGCAGCTAACAGGCCCAATTCAAGTCATCCATCAAGCAAAAGCTTGCTGCGATGTCAAAGGAGGAAAGAATGAACTGAGCTTCAAGCAAGGAGAGCAAATTGAAATAATCCGCATCACAGACAACCCTGAGGGAAAATGGTTAGGCAGAACAGCAAGGGGGTCATGTGAGTGGAAACTCCCCTATGACTTCAAATTGTCATCTTTTTGAGCCCAAATGAAATGTGCCAATTCTTTGGGAATGACTCGTAAGCATTAAGTTAGGAGTATTGCACAGGGTGGACAAAGATAGTAAGATTTAAAATAACAGGTATATACTTCCATCTTCACCTCATCTGTGTTATCTTTTAGTGGAGAACAATGTAAATATTTATATTACTCCAGGGAGTAACAAAGGGCATTAATTTCTTCATTGATGTTAAAAGTTAAAAAAAAAAAAAAGAATGAGTCAAGTTAATCACTATGGAATTTTGAAAATAGACTCTAGGCTTATTCCAAACCACAGTAGCATAAAACTTGGACAATGTACAGTAAAACGTGTGTCTACATGGGAAGTCTATAAATCAGAATTGCAAGCAAAGAAATGAGCAATTTTAAAGAGCAAATATGCAATTGATATTTTATTCACAACTTTAAAACATTTAAAATGCAGTAACCTGAACATAAATCATTCCTCTTTTGGTAGATGGCTATATTAAGACAACTGCTGTAGAGATTGACTACGATTCCTTGAAACGGAGAAAAACCTCTCTCGGTCCTCTTTCATCGAAACATATTGAAGATGACCAAGAAGTGTACGATGACGTCGCAGAGCAGGATGAGGCTAGCAGGTATGTGCAAAAACAAATTGTAAAACACATCAGCTTGTCTCCTTGTCACAGATTATGTATTTTAAGATCCTAGAATTTTACTTTCCATATTTCCTACTGCTGTCTAGCACTAAACTAAATTACCGTGTACAGTCGCTCCAATATGGGTGCAAGGTTATTTGAAACTCAAGTCTTTTATTTTACTCTTTGGTTATATGTATCAAATGCTACTTGAAATATAATGAGCCATTTGCCAGACCTTGCCAAATGGGTTGTGATTCCAAAATGCTGTTTTGTAATATTCATTCTGACTTGATCTTAGGGATATCCGTAAAGCAGATAAGACTGTAAAATGTGAAGCATGAAATATAAAATTTAGTTCTGAAAAATATAAACATTTTTGCTCTGAAATCTTTGAGTCTAAATATATTTGTTCTTATTTGAAAATATAACGGAAAAAAAATGCTTTTCACTACAACCCTACTTTGCTCTTTAAAAGTACAAAAGTAAAAACTCAATTCCTCGTGATCCTGGGGTATCAACTAAGGGGTCTACTTTCCATTGCCCATTCATTTCTCTAGATTAGAGTGATTCCCCCACCCCCAACGAACTACAGGAACACCTTCCAGGGGCAGAGAAACAGAACAAGCATCCTTTCTGGAGGTGCCAAGAAGGGAGAGTGGCCATCCTCTCTCATGTATATTTTTCTTCATTTCCTTCTCAGTCTTCCGCTTCCTTTCTCCATGCCTCTTCCTCTGTCTCTTTTTCCTAGCTCTGATCTTCCTTGTCCTTTTTCCCCTTCTTGCTCTTCTATTCCCCTTCTCCTTTCATTCCTTCCTCCCCCCAATATCTCCTCTTCCTCGTAAAGCCATATCCCTTCAAGTTGAAGGAAAAGGAGGAGGAAAATCTCCAGCTCAGTTAAGAATCCACATTTTTCTACGCCCACATTGTGGCATAGACTCTTCCACTGTGATCTCAAAACACACAATCTGTGCTCGATCTTCTCTTGGGTAAAAATGTGTCTGCCTTCTTTATAACTTAAATGTCAAAGGAAAAATGGTTTTACTATTAACCACTTAAAAAATTTTAAACTATCAAAATAGAAATGTACTTATAAGACATATGAAGAATTAAATTTCCCTCTTGTGGTCTTTTACCTCTTATCATCACTTAAATTTGTTGTGTTGCTTTCTGGAAGTTTTGTCTTTCTAAAATGAATTATAGCCCATAATGCCTTCTTACCATGTTATGACCATAAATTACACAACATATATCAAAATGTATATACTGCAATGTATATACTGGAGTTTATAGATCGTAAATTGGCTTGAGTAATCAGAAAAACATTGACCTACTTGAGCAGTTGGTAAATATTGGTTCTGAGGTCAGTTGAAGTTCTAAATGGCCATTTTCTGAGATTTACAGAATTTTCAGGACATGAGCATGTCATTCCACTTATATTACCACTGTATATACTTTATGTTTATCCTTATTTTTTAAAACACATTTATGTGGGATAAAGGACCCCAGTTATATTATAAATGCATATTTACACTGATGCACATGCTCAAGAAAAAAATACATAAATCTACAAAAAAGAATAATGTTCTTAAAATGAGGCATTATTTAAGCATAATAGGTGACTGTTTCCCAAAACTAGCATTACCTTTTCCGTTTTATCAAGTCCATACATACCATGCTCTAGTTACTAAACATGTAGCAGAAAAAGAATCTTTTATTTACTAAAATGGGACTGGAGATGTATGGTTTTAATGCTCAATATCTTTTTAAAAAGTATAGGACTATAATATTTACTAGCATCTTTTCCTCTCGTGCATATTTAATAAGAAAATGAAACAAGAGACATAATTTCTACCCAAGTTTTGTTTTTGAAACTACAGCTGCTGCTGGCAGAGAGCTCGTAACAGACATGCTTTGTTCTTGGTAGAACAAGGAAAGATGCTGGCTAAAGCTGGCAGCGTGCCCTGGCAACAATAAGAGAGGGCACCATCCTCTCCTCCTTCCTCCAGATGCTGCCTGGTCCCTTGCACTCTTTACCTGCTCCTTCCTTATCCCTCCAGGGTAGGCAGAGCTGGCTGTGCACTTCAAACTCTGTGAGCAGACAGGAGGCTTAAAAGCACAGGTCCTGACAGCTGTCCAGATTTCTCTCTTTCTTCTTAACTAAAGCAATGTCTGTGCTAAATATAAAAAATGAAGGAAAGAAAATTACAAATGCAAATTCCATTCCTCCATCACTTAACAGACTTTCTGTTATGCTTCCCAACCTTTCTCCTTCCATTTATCCTTTCCTTTCTCTCTTCCCTTCTTCTCCTCTTTTCTCACACTCTCCTCTCCTTACCTCTACTTTATCTGTAAATATTTTATATTCTAAACAGACCCTTTTAGGAAGTTGAAGAATTGCTCTAGGAATGAAATGATGTGTGGCAGCTTTGGTGTAACCCTGTTCTTTGGAAATTGGGTATGAAAATCTCCAAGATGGAATATATTTGCCAAGGAATGTTAGCCAATCAGAATTGTAATTCTTCACATAATTCTTTCTGCTTCATGCTCAAAAGGAAGAGTCAGAGAAAATGAATGTGAAAATAGTATGTAAGAATATACTTAAACTTCATCAAAAATCAATTCTCATTTATATATTAAGACTTTTATAGCATGTTTTCTCTAAAGTTCCATTAGCAGGAGTATTTTTCTGTTTCTAAATTAACCATAGCTCTCCATCAGATGAATTTCTTTGATCTGACTTTAACGTTGTGGAATCAGATATGAGTATCTAATTATACTGTATGGTTGTAATATCAGACTGATAACTGTTGCTGGCAGATTATCCAAAGGGAAAAAAATGGCGATACAGGGAGTAAAGCTAGCTATAGACAAAACAGTGTTTTAGGGGAAGGCAGGATGCAGAGGTTCTTATCTCAGCTCTTTGGTTAATTAAACAGGCGTGGTCGAGACATTTATTTTCTCAGAGCTTCAGTTTCTTTTCTGCAAAACGAGGGAATTGAACCAGATGACTTCTGAGGTTTTGCAGTTCTCACAGTCTACTCACTTCCCTTTGCTCTCACAGAATTCACATTTTAGTGGCAGACACAGGCAAGAAAACAGACAATTATAAAATAGGGAAAATATAGCATGTTATAGAAATAAATAAAAAATACAGGAAATCTGGATTTAGGGAATCAACGCCAACACTATATAAAAGCCCCATAAATAAGATTTCAAATTTTTTTTAAAAAATGTAATGCTATTGGACTAAGAGTAAAATGCTGTGGTTATAAGATTTAACCATTATAAAATTTACCGTTATAAAATTTAATTGAAAGAGAATTAATTTTAATGCAGTAATGGTTCTATAAGACTCTGGGAATAATACTCTCTCTTTTTTTAATAAGTACATTTATGGAATGATATAGTAATGTATAATCTGAAAACTGCCTTATGGAAAAATGTTGCAAACAGTATCATTGTTTTGCTTACCTTATGTAGTACCGAAACTCACTTGTTCTTATTAGGTTTGTTTGTTTTGTTTTGTTTTTTTGCCTTGCTACAATGCATCTATTATGATAAACAACATATAACATCCTGAGAACATTTAAATGAAATATTATTCCTCTTTAATATAACTGTTCAATACATGTACTTCTCTTCCTGACGGTTAAATAATTCATATATTAATTTAATTTGTCCCGGTTTTGTTTTTGGTTTTTTTCTAGCCACAGTCAGAGTGGAAGTGGAGGTAAGCTACACACTTTTATTAGCAGTTTCTCCAAATCTTCAACATTTTTGTGTATATTAATGACAGCATGCTTTTGTTTGCAAACAATGAGAAGTATCTTAACAAGGTAGAAAGAACACTGGACTGGAACCAGTGACCTGGATTCTAGTCCTAGTCACCAAGTGACCCTGAGCAATGCACTTCTTTCTTCCACGTTTGTTGTGGGTCATAGGGTGACTCCACTTCCAGGATGCCCGAGGCGATTTGGGCTTAGCTAATCGTCTGAGTACAATTCTTAAGAGCATCCCCTTCACTTTCAAAAGTATCCTTGTTTGGATGATAACGTATATGGTCACTTTAGCTGTGACTCTGAAAGTCCCCTCTTTTTCTCATCTGCAAAGTAAGGAAATTTTACTGACACCTCGCATTGTTAAGGTTCTCATCCTAAAAGTTAAATTTCAAAGTTCATTGTATGTATTCCTGCACAGAGAAGATTCTCAGTGTTTTCAATATAAATATTTGTCACGTAGCAAGGTTCCCAAGTAGTGTAGGGTAACAACTCAAACAAGAAAGGGTTTGTCTTTTAAAACATCACTTTGATGAAATGAAATAAAAGTTTGTTTTAGCAACTATCAATGTCTACAAATTCACATTTCATTCCATTTGCTTTTCTTCACTTACATCTTGATCAATATCTTTTTCTAAATGTCTTCTCACTGTTAATTAAATTTTTCTTATCACTCCTCCCTTCTCATTTTCCACAATAAATATTTAACTCTATTCTCTATTCAATTTTTCTAGTATTTATTCTACCCATTCCTTTCATCTCCAGTGCACAGTACCTTTTATTATTGTTCATATCTTTATTATATTTCACCTCTAAGAATTCCCTATAAAATAATCAACAAAACAATTTGCCTACTATCTATATGAGAGTGAGAAAATAAGGTTATTTTTTATTTAAACAGTTAATGTGAAGGAGGGATGCTTTCTGCATTTAAATAAGGCAGGTTTATTATCAAGTTTTCAGTGACTATTATGAGACCAAAATTGTGAAATTAACAAACGATTTTTTTCCCCTTAATCGAAATGAAGGGATGTTCCCACCTCCCCCAGATGATATTTATGATGGGATCGAAGAGGAAGATGTTGATGATGGGTAAGAATAATCAGTGAATTGCCTTTTTGAAATTATTTTCTATATTGAAATTTAGTTTTGATTTCTAGTTAGAATAAAAAGCAGAAAATAGTGTTCCTTATTACCTTCCCAAAAATGATTTAAATATTAACAACAGCAGTAAACCGGGAAGTATGATTGCACTATACTTCAAATGAAGTGGTATAGTATTTGGAAGAACCTCCATAACTATGTCAAAAGAAGTAAAATGAAAAGGGATAAAGAATTACAGGTGTTGTAGTTTGTTTGTATTTTTCCAAACATTTCCCAATCGTTCATTTATCAATCAATAATTTACTTTTACAACAATCTCTGGAGAGTTTATCAGTTGCATAGCTATCCTTTGTGTAAAAATTTTACACAAATTATTTTACAAATAATTTCACACAAATTTACTTGGGAAACCCAAGTAAAGTGAGACTATATGCTACCTGGGGCAAAACCAGTACTGAATACTTAACCCTGTAGTTGTTTAAACTTTTGAAGTGGCATGTTTTAAAATTTAAGGTCTATCAATTACTTAATTTTAACCATAAAATAAAACTAAATTAATGTTTAAAACTTAATCCTGACTTAGTTTGTTATTTTAAGAACCAAGAGAAATATCACTAACTAGAAGGAAATAAAACAACTTACCTATTACTTACCTAGTAGAAGCAGCATTCAAAGACCATGCCCTGTAAATTTAACAGCATCGTCTTGTTGAATACAATGAGTAACTTACTGCCTGTGTGATCAATGCTGTACTAGGATAACAAATCTGAATGTCCACTCAATGTCTTTACACTCCACCGACTATTCCATTCTGACCAATGCCTGCATGCTCCTAAGCTCCACACTACAGGTTGAAGAGAAGAGTAACTCGTGGTCCTGGGGAATTTTGAAGAAATTAAAGGGAAAAGATGACAAAAAGAAAAGTATACGAGAGAAACCTAAAGTCTCTGAGTCAGACAATAATGAAGGTTCATCGTAAGAGTCGACCAACCAAACCTAGTGCACAATAACTACTAATGTTAATTTAATCAAATGCTACTAATATTTTATAAGCCATAACCAAATTCTGACAGGTTTAACCCATTTTAATATTATTTTCCATTAGTGATCTTTTATTCATTTACTGTCTCACCCTTAAACTCACACAAAGTATTTAAAAACTGTTATATGATTTAAAGATATATTTTGCTTTCCCTACAAACATGCACACATACACACACACACACACACACGCACACATACCCTCATGTATTCACACACACACTCTCCACTTAGTAGGACCTTTTTTGACTGTAGCTTTACAAAAACTCAATACCACATTTTATTATATAATATTTTATATTGACTACGCCTCAAAATATACATGCTCTATTGAAAATTAATTTGCTAGAAATAAAGGACACAATCTGGAATTCCTTTTCTCTAAGTATAGCATTTAAAATCTTTGTAACTTTCTTCCACAGTAGTGAAGATATAAATAAATTCTATTTGAATCATAGATTTAGTCCTCTATTAAAATTATTCTAAATATCTTCAGTTTGTCTAAATAAAAATTAGTGTATAAATTTTCTCTTTCCATCCCCAAATAATCCTTTAGTGTATGTCCCATACATATGAATTTGAAAAATGTCACTCATGTTAGCTGTTACATGATTAAACCCTCTTGTGAGACACTAAAACAACACTCAATAAACACTACACTTAAAATAGTAAGTAAACAAATCTTCTCTTGATGCAGCATTTCTCAAGTATAGTCCTGATTTACAAATAAAAGCAGATTATTTTTTCTGCTCCAGTTACACACAACCTAATTCTGATTTTGAATCATTTGAATTAATGGCCTCTCACACTTGTGTATAACTGTGCACCCTTCTTCCAGTGATGTGTGTGTGTGCACGCGCGCTCTTAAAGTTCTGAAAGTAATAAAAACAAAGGTCTTTTTCTGTTGCAACTAAATGCCACCCAATCCTGATTTCAGATCACTTCTATTAATAAACTCTTCCTGACTTGTTTCAGTGGGTATTCCTTTCTTATTCACCATTCTCCTGTTTTGGGATATATATGTACATATGGCGAAACATAGTCATGTAAATATTCCTATGACCTTTGTTAATTTCAACTCTCCGTTTCTATTTGTTGAGTCAAATAAATAGTTTTAGGCCTGAGCTATGCCACAATGACTCCACAATATTGAATCCACTTAATCTACTTCGGTGTGATAATATGCCCAAACCTTATAGAACAAATCTAAAAACATTGGTCTAATGACTATGGGTAAAACAAACCACTAAATGTCTTGACTCTTGACTTTTTTGGCCAACATTGGAGTTCAAAGAAGTCTTGCTAAATTCCAGATTGGTGGACAGAAACTGGGCCTTAGTGGAGAAATGGAGAATGAGAAAGGAATGATAGTCAAAATATTAATTAGCCTTTATAAACCTCCAGGCTCTTACTTATTCATGTCTCTCCTAAATAAAGGGCTCAAATTCTGTGTTTATATTGGTCTGATTGTAATTGTGTTCTCATTTTCTTTCCAGTTTCCCTTCTCCTCCTAAAGAATTGGGTAAGTAATAAAAACCAATTGTATATTTTATCTCATTTATTGTAGATGGGAGACTGGGAAAGCATTGGATATAATCACTCTTTCTCAGTAAAAGCCTTGACTCCGAAAATAAATTTCTTTTTTGTATAATTTCAATCTGCTTATTTTTTTTCACCTATGCTGAGATAGACCTTTAAAATTTTTTTCTTAATTTACTTGAACAAAATAAAATGTTGTCTCTAAGAATATTTGAGGCATTCAAAACTTTGATTTATAAATAAATTGAAAGAGCAAACGAAACACAAAAATAATCTATTCTTTCAATCTGTTTATCTGACTTTGTTTTCAGTTATCAATTTGAAAATATGTCAGACACTAATTAAAATTTATCAATAAATAATGACGAGCTTGGACCTTAGTCTATAATTTTCAAAGTATGTTCAAGAAACTTAGCTTCACATAGGGTAGATATAAGAATCCAGCAAATGTGACCTAATTAAGAAAAAATGTGTTTTTGTTTTAATTTTCTTTTGTTCTTGTTTGTTGTATGTGCATGAGCATGGGATAGTAATCTTTTCCTTATCCGGAAACCAATAATATGTCATTTTTTCTACATATTTATTATGGATTCTTCATATAGCTGAGCAGGTTTTATACTGTGAAATTAATTAACCTTATAGGTGGGAGAGAGAACTCTATACATATATACAGGGCGAGAGGAATTTTTAAAGGAAATCAAATCTTTGCCACTACTAGACAGCATTTAAACTTTCTGTGATAATAATTCCTTAAAACATTTGCACTCTCATCAACTCATCTCTTCAAATTAATTTGCAGTGGAGCCTTATTAACAAGAAGGTTAGGAGGAGGAAAAGTAACTACAGACTGGAAAAGCTATTGAGCCAGTTAAAGTCATAACAAGTTTTCTACCAATACTCTCAATGCCTGCTAGTATCAGAAATGTCTTATTATTAGAAATATCCTTTCCATTTTAAGATGGTGCCATACCTAGTACTACGATAAGGTAGAAGTTACTAAGGAATAGATCAGTGAGTAAAAGAAAATGATAGATGATAGATAGATAGATAGATAGATAGATAGATAGATAGATAGATAGATAGATAGATGATAGAGATATATAAATAAAATCATATATATTATCATAGCACCCTAAATCCCATGAGAAGTAGAGATTGACTTCAGTCTCTACTGCCTACAGCCAGTGACCACTGATGTAGATTTGTTTGTCAGAAATCTACTAATCCTGCCATTCATCACACTTGTGAATCTTCAAATAATCTCAGTCTCTGTCTAGGGATTATTTTTTTCCCACTCATAATGATAGTTACAATCATGATCAGTAGTTTTTTGAGGGAAATTTAACACAGGCATTCAGGGAGATGAGAATCTCTCCCCTTTAAGGAACAGACTATGCTTCCAGGAGAAATGTACAGAGACCACAGGAAAACGTACTGCATTGTCCTTGAAATAATCTTTGTATTAAAAACATCATTGAATGTTCATATCAAAATTTAAACTAATAGTGTTTCAACATTTGATATTTTGTCGTTTTTAGACATGGGAGAGGAGGTTTATGATGATGTGGAAGCCTCTGATTTCCCTGCTCCACCATCAGAGTTAAGGTAATTAACGTGTTCTCATTGCAATGAAGTAATGAAAATCAGACTCCTTAAGAAAATTCAACTAGAATAAAACTCCGGTGGGATGTGTATCTACTGGGTGAGATCGTGTTCATTCTGTCCTCCTCTTGATCCTAGATCTAACTTTTCTGCCAGGTTTGTGAATGGATAACCCCATCCTCCTCTTCGTTGTCTTTCCCCCCTTGGTTGCCCTCCCCAAGTCCCAGTAGTTCTGCAACTTGTTCCCTGATCATCCTCTGCCCTGACACTCACTGATGTTTGCATTCATTCATTCATTCATTCACTGGGAAAATATTTGAGAGCTTGAGTTAATATTTGAGAGTTGTGACTGATCCCACTGATTCATGTCCCTTTACTTTTACTCTTTTCCTAAAGCCATTTTACCTTGAATACAGTTCTTAGTTTATATCTCAGCCTTCACCACCATGTTCAAGCCTCTTCCGTCTTCCACAAGAAGCCTTTTTCCTTTTATGAAAAAGAACATGACTTGTTTTTTTGTTTTGTTTTTATAAATTTTATTGGAGAATATTGGGGAAGAGTGTGTTTCTTCGGGCCCATCAGCTTCAAGTCGTTGTCCTTCAATCTAGTTGTGAAGGGCGCAGCTCACTGCCCCATGTGGGAATTGAACCGGCAACGCTGTTGTTCAAAGCTCGTGCTCTAACCAACATCCAGCTGCCCCAGGATTTGTTTTTTAACAGGACTTTTAGTATGTCTCTTTTCCACAAAAGCATCAGTTTCTCAAAGATTCCATTCAAATTTAAAAAACAGAGTCAACAGAAAATAGTGACATTCTTCAGCTCACCTAAGGTTTCAATTTAATTTTAGGCTAAAATTGTAAGAAAATCTAAAAATAGTTAATATAAAAGGAGTACCTTTTGAAAACTCTTTTGAAATAGAAAACAACATGGCAGGATGCTTTTTTACCCAAATTATGTGAGACTATCTGATACATACTATGTAAAAAAGCAAGAAGACCTCTCTAGATTTTTCAAGAAAAAGCAAAGGTGAATAAAAAGATCTTGGACTTGATTAAAGGATGAAAGTAACAAATGGAATACAATAAGTGATGTCTTCTGAGTTGTACTAGTAAAAATGCACATGTGAACTCAAAATATTATTTTTACCAAAGTTGCTAAGCTAATTTTATGGAATAAGAGATAGTATCAAGATGAAAGAGACTGAAGGGAAAATATGCTTTCATTTATATATGAAGATCAAGTTCTATAGGTAAAACAACTAAGTAAGATAAAAAGAGAATCATTCTCCTTTTTCAGTTCTCCATGAAAGGAAAATCTGATCTTTAGTAATACGTTAAGTTCTAATATTGCTTACCATTGAGAAGTTGCTTCTATCCCTGACAGTTTTTAATGCATTTTTCTTTTTTATATTACTATTGAAATGCTACTATTAATATATTGCATAAAATAGCTCTTCTAGGAACCCAGATTGACACATTGGCCCTTTTCTTTAAGCAAAATAAACCCCAGCGAATTAAACTTTATGTGATAGGTACTGTTTTTCAGAGTTTAAAACAATTTTATATTCTGTAACATAGCATTCAATTATTCAGTAAATTATTTTCAAAAATAGCTTGTGGGGGATTTTTTGCTCTCATGTATATTCTGATAATTCCAAACTGCTAATGGGGGTCAACAATTTCACTTCTGCCCAGAGTACTGTAAGGCAGGCGACACTCGGGGAGGAGGCAGAACCTTAGGCGGATATTGTGCTGTCTCGTTGCACAGTGAATGAACTACATTCTGAAGTTCAAAAATTAAGAATCAAATCTTTTAAATAGTTACAAATAAAACTTTAACTTTAGTAATCTGAGTAAAAGTTAATATCAGTGTTCAAAATGATTCATTACTCACTAACATTCCAATCTTTTAAATTCCCTTGTGCAGAGATCCAGAGCATTTCCTTAACATCCATATTTAACCTTAGCGAATGGTTCTGAACCTGGGCTGCAAATTAGTATCACCGGGGAGCTTTTAAAATATGTATGTCATACCTAGAGCCCACTCAGTCTAATAAATCAGAATTTAAAATTAATTTAAATTTAATGTAATTAGAATTTCTAGGAATTGGGCAAGGGCAACGGTATCTTTTTAAAACCTTCCCAGGTGATCCTATATGTGGCCAGGATGGAAAATCACTGTCTTAGGCTTATTCACCTCTTATAACAATTGGCTTTAGTACAGTTGGTATCTATGATAATACCACCCTGGCTCCACTTTAAGTAGATACAAAAAAACTAACATGCAGATAAACTTTTTAAGCCACTTATTAAAAAGTGTTGCTTTCTAAAAAGCCTTTTCAATGATATTGGCCAAACCACTTAATTATCTAAGAAGGGATAAAAATATAGGGGGTTTGAGAATAGGTAGACTTGTATGAAACCACTGATATTTAAATTATACCTCAGTGATTTTAAATTGTTCAACATAATAGATCATCTTCCATTTTAACTCATAATCTATATTCTTTTAAAGAATCTCTCTGCGTTATGAAATGTCATCATTACAATGATTGTAGTAAATTTCAAAAAAAAACCGAATTAATTGAAAACAAAATTTAACAAAAATTTGATATTATGAATAGTTTCTATTTTACACTATTCTTTTTATATTTTTGAAACTAAGTGTTATTTTATGTGTGTTCTACCATCCTAGTCAAGGATCCAAGGCCAAGACAGAAGAAAAAGATCTTAAGAAGCTAAAAAAGCAGGAAAAAGAAGAAAAAGACTTTAGGAAAAAATTTAAAGTATGTTATATTTAAATATCATACAAAGTTCAAAGCACTAATGAAAAACTTCTATGATTTTTAATTTCCAAAATGCATATTTTAAAAGTGTAGTTATCAATATCACAGTTATCCATCATAACTTCTTTATTTTCTACAAAATTTATTTTAGATTTAAATTTATTGCTATAACAAATTAAGCAAACTCATATGTGCACAATATATATACTGAAATAATCATCTAAATTTAGCTGTCCTTTGAACCTTGATAAGAAGGTAATCTAAAAATAGAATGAACAAAATATATGTAGTGTATATATACAATGAACTATTATTCAGCCATGACAAAAGAAGAAAATCCTACCATTTGTGATAACATGGACGGATCTTGTGGGCATTATTCTAAGTGAAATAAGTCAGACGGTGTAAGACAAATACTGTATAATCTCACTCAAATGTGGAATCTAAGAAAGCCAAACTCTTAGAAACATAAAAGAGAATGAGGGTTTACCAGAGGCTGGCGGAGGGTGGGGGACATAGGGAGATGTTGTCAAAGGGTAGACACTTTCAATTATAAGATTAATCAGTTTTAGGGATTTCATGTACAAGGTGGTGATTATAGTCAGCAATACTGTATTATCCATTTGAAACTTGCTAAGAGAGTAAATCTTAAATGTTTTTACCACAAAAAGTAAAAGGTAATTATGTGAGGTGGTAGCAGTGTTAGCTAAATATAGTGGTCATAATTTTGCAATATATGAGAGTATCAAAGCAATAAATGTACACCTTAAATATTAAATTTTTTAATTTTCAAAATAGTTATTACATTAAGTTGGTGATGTTATAAGTGACTTTCACCAAAAATGTTTTCTTCAGTGTCTTTATATTATCTTTTGAAAACAAGAAACTGTTTATTTAGCAAAGAATTTCTTAATAAATCTGTCAATAAATTAATTACTTTAAAAATAGTCGATAATCAATAATGTTTTTTTTTTTTTTTTTACAGTATGATGGTGAAATTAGAGTTCTATATTCAACCACAGTTGTACCCTCCTTAACTTCTAAAAAGTGGGGGAACAGAGATCTACAGGTAAAGCCTGGTGAATCTCTTGATGTTATACAAAGTACAGACGATACAAAAGTTCTCTGCAGGAACGAAGAAGGAAAATGTAAGTCATTGCTTACTCTACATAGATTGGGCCCTCCAGAATTTAACAACCAAACAAGTTTCAGTGATCACCCCTATTAACTCTTTTTGCTCTATGCTTTGTGAATTGTGGAAACATTAAGAAACTGGAGACCTTGCTTGATTGAAATCAATGCATTTTATTTTCATTTCTTTTCATTTCTCACCTGCTGTATTTGGCACTGTGATGCCAAGGTAGTGCCAAATTAGTACTTCTCAAAATGTGGTCCCAAATATCCCAGCATCAGAAGACCCATGTGTGTATATAGTTGCCTGGATCCACCCTTGACTTACAGAGTCATGAGCTCCAGGGGTCAGATGGAATCTGTGATCATAACTTTTTCCCTAGCTTATTCTTATGTACACTAAAGTGAGAACAACTGTGCTAAAGTTGTGAGTGGAGCTTACTCTGGCCTGGTTTTGAAATTATATAGAATATGTCACACCTAGAATTTCCAGGTTTCCTACCTTACAAATTCGCTTGTTTTCATTACATATTTTGACACACTAATATGACATATTATTCCGAATCAGTACAAGAGAGTTCCTAACTTCTTTGACTCTATCAGCTATAATAGCAGACAAGTGGAAATGTTTTTTTGTCAAATTTTAAAAGGAAACTTATTTCACTTAAAGTCTAGGAAAGAGTAATTCAAAATTGTGTTGTCTTATATTTAAAATTGGATAGCCAGCATGGCTGCCTCATATCAGCTAGGTTAGTCTGCATTGAAAACATAAATTCTGAGTCAAATTCTAATGACAGGAAGGTGACTCAGGGACAGGAGTTTTAAGAACAAAACACAGTGACTCAAGGGTGGGGTAAATTGTTCTAAAGTTGTCATGGAGGAGGTTTGGTTGGCTTTTAAAATGAGAAAATGGAATGTGGGTATAAAGGCTAAAAAGCAGGGGGAGTGTAGTATTCAGACTTGAAGCTCTCACTGGAGATAATGTATAGATAGAGCTCCAGGAAACAAAGAAAACTTCCTTTCAGACTAGCATTTGCGAGGATGTGCCCCAAGGAATAGACTACAATGCAGAAAAAGTATGCACATCAAAAATATTAAAAAATAATAAAACGTTCAAAATATTTAAATTATTAAGTAAGTTATGACAAATACACCAAATTGAATACTTTACATGATAATTAGAATAAAACATGAGGAAATTCTCATGAGACAATAGTAAGAGAAATAAGAAGCCTGTTTAATATGGGATAGAATTTACTGGCATGTTAAAAATTATGTACTGCCTCAAACTCCACCCTCTGGGACCAGAGACCAATGTTCCTGGTAAGTGCTGTCAGTGTGGACACTGAGCTAGTTGTATATTCTAATGAAGTAGAAGGCCAGTTTTCTGAGACAGGGTCATTTTCTCTGTGGCCTTGCTTCTAGATGGTCTTCAGTGTGTGTGTGTGTGTGTGTGTATGTGTGTTGACATTTTTTTTCTTTTAATTTTCTTTAATTAAAGTTTATTGGGGTGACAATAGTTAGTTAGTAAAGTTGTTACATAGATTTCAGGTGTACAATTCTGTATTACATCATCTATAAATCACATTGTATGTTCACCACCCAGAGTCAGTTCTCCTTCCATCACCATATATTTGATCCCCCTTACCCTCATCTCCCACCCTCGTCCCCCCTTACCCTCTGGTAACCACTGAAATATTGTCTGTGTCTATGAGTTTGTTGACAATTTTTATAAGAGTTCATTTGAGCCAAACTTAAGACATACGCTGGGGAGAAAGATCTAGAAATGCTCCTTCACTGTGAGTTTTAAAACAACAACAGCAGGAGAGAGATCAAAGATGGAGGAGTAGATAAGTACTGTGCCTGCTTCCTTCCATGAGTGCATTAAAATTACAATTAAATTATAGAACAATAAACCTGGAGAATCATCTGAAGTCTAGATGAACAGAAGTTTTATAACTAAGGGTATAAAGAAGCCACGTCAAGACTGGTAGGACAGATGGAGGTGCGAAAGAGACTAACTCTGAACCTCTGGGTGGCAGTTGAAACCCAGGAGGGATACTTCAGTCATGGAAATTCTCCCCAGAGGAGCGAGGGATCCCAGCTGCAAACCAGTCTCCCCAACCTGGGGTATTGGTGCCAAGAAGATGAACCCCACAACATCTGGCTCTGAAAAACAGTGGAATTCTGACCATCCATGTGGGACAGAAGGCTACAGAAAACTCAGACATCCTCTTAAATGGCCTGCACACAGAGTATCTCACTCGCAGGCACTCACCTTGGTCGCCAGCAGAGGGACAGTAACTCAGGGGAGTATCGGAGACATATAGAGGGGCCAACTGAGATGTTTGGGTTCAAAGCAAGGGCTGGAGGACAGTTGCTGTTTTCCTAGTGTGGTGTCCTTTTCCTGTGCAGCCGCAGATGGGCACCATCTTTCCTGTGTTGAGCCTATCCCTGCAGGCAAAATCTGAATCTGATCGGACAGGTGAGCTCCACTGGCTCCACCCTACAGACTCACTCAGTCCCTGCCCCACCCAACTTACCCAACACCAGAGGCACTTTCTCTGAAAGCAGCCAGCCTTGCCTACATTGCATTCTTTCTTGGAAAGCTGTTGCAGTCACGGGCCCCAGGCAGGTGATGACTGGCCTCAGTTTGCTCTAAGACTTTTACTAAATAGCTCCAGGCTCAGAACTGGCACCAAAACCAGAATCTACATTAACCTGGTGACCACAACTCTTCCCATTCTAGAGACTGCCTGAGACCCTACCTCACCCAATGCATATCACACAAGACTTTATCAGTGGCTGAATCTTAAGGGACCAGATAGGTGGTAGCAGGACTTGGCATGTCCTGGTATTTTGTGGAGCTACCTGAGGCCTGGTACTGTTGGCAGACATTCTCAGTTTGCAATGTGGCCTCTCCCACATGCCTCCAGGTACAGCACAGGCAGTGACCAACTACTAATTGCTTTGTAGCTTCTACCAGGCAGTCCCCAGCCAGTCACAGGCAGTGGGTGACCTGGGCCTGTACTGGAGCCCCTTGCAAGATACCCTGGAACCAACATACTTAAAGGTTGGCTCAGACCACTTCCAATTAGCCCCACAAGTGGCACACACAAAAGGTGGTTTCAACAGGTACCAGAGCCCACTGTGTCAAATCCCACTCAGTGGGGTAAACCCTCCACATGGCAGCCTGTAAGCTATGGATGTGGCCAAACCCCATAGACAATCAGCCTGAGGGTCAGTCCCACCCACTGACATATCAATAGCAATCAAGTCTTAACTATAACAGGAGAGCATACACAAACCACACAAGGGACTTCAGGAGCACCCGGAACAGGTGACCAGGAAGACTATGTCAGGGTCCCACAAGGCACCTGCTACATAAGGCCATCCAGCCAAGACTGGGAGACATAGCAGCCCTACCTAATACATAGAAGAAGAAAAAACTGAGGAAGGCAGCCAAAATGAGGAAACAAAGAAATACATCCCAAATGAAAGAAAAGGAGAAAACTCCAGAAAACGAACTAAACAAATGGAGGCAAGCAACAGAGTTAAAAACACTGGTTATAAGGATGTTCAAGGAAGTTAGTGAGAACATCAACAGAAAAATAGCAGGCATAGAAAAGGACACAGAAACCATAAAAAAGAACCAGTCAGAAGTGAAGAATACAATAACTGAAATGAAGAATGCACTAGAAGGAATCACCAGCAGACTAGATGAAGCAGAGGATCAAATCAGTGATTTGGAAGACAAAGTAGTGGAGAATACCCAATCAGAACAAAAAAAAGTAAAAATAAAAACAAATGAGAATAGTTTAAGAGGCCTCTGGGACAACATGAAGCCTAACAGCATTCACATCATAGGGGTACCAGAAGCAGAAGAGAGAAAGCAAGGGATTGAGAATCTATTTGAAGAAATAATGACTGAAAACTTTCCTAACCTGGTAAAGGAAATAGACATACAAGTCCAGAAAGCACAGAGAATCCCAAACAAGATGAACCTAAACAGGCCCACACTAAGACACATTATAATTAGAATAGCAAAGGTTAAAGACAAAGAGAGAATCCTAAAAGTAGCAAGAGAAAGGCAACTAGTAATTTATAAGGGAGCTCCCATAAGATTGTCAGCTGATTTCTCAACAGAAATTTTGCAGACCAGAAGGGATTGGCACAAAATATTCAATGTGATGAAAATCAAGGACCTACAACCAAGATTACTCTACCCAGCAAAGCTATCATTTAGAATCAAAGGACAGTAAAAGCTTCCCAGACAAGAAAAAGTTTAAGGAGTTATCATCACCAAACCAGAATTACAAGGAATGTTAAAGGGAATTCTTTAAGATGGAAAAAAAAGATTAAAATTATGAATATTAAAATGGCAATAGCTACATATCTATCAACAATTTTTTTCAATGTAAAGCGATTAAATGCTTCATTCAAAAGACATCAGAGGGCTGAATGGATAAGAAAACAAAACCCTTAAAATGTTGCCTACAACAGAATCACTTCAGATTGAAAGACGCACACAGATAGAAAGTAAAGGGATGGAAAAAGATATTTCATGAAAATGAAAACAAAACAAAACAAAAGCTGGACTAGCAATACTTATATTAGACAAAATAGACTTTAAAACAAAGACTATAACAAGAGACGAAGAAGAACCCAGTAATCCCACTTCTGGGTAATTATCTGAAGAAACCCAAAATGCTAGATTTTCTTCCACCATACCAAGTAATATGTTTACTTTACTTTCCAAATTATTTCACATTTTTTACAACAGAGAATTGTCCTAGTACTTGCGGGGTCCTCTCCCCACCGCACAAGCTTCAGCCACATCTTGCCCTTGGTATGGTGAAGAAAATCTTGCCATGCTGTTCTGAGACTCCTGTCCCTAGCATTAAATCCCATCTACAGCAATGCTCCTCAGCTTCAAAGTACCTACACATCATATGGAGACTTGTTAAATATACAGATTCTAATTCAGTTGGTCTGAGGTGAAGTGTGACATTCTGCATTTTACCAAGCTCTGAGGTAATTGATGCTGCTGATCCATGAAACACATTCTGAGTAACAAGGATGTAGATGACATAATCAACAAACATGTATGGATATAGACATAGGTGAGCAGGAATAGATACAGCACCAAAAACTGAAATTCGGCGGAGACTCCTATCTTCCTAGGAACCAGTGGACCTTAAAAATGAAGAAAACCAGTAGCCATTCAGGGATAATTTTGTAATCCACTATCATTTTCTATTTGGATATCAATAATTCTAAGTACTGAAGGGCTCCTGTCCTTTAGAATTTATCATCTTTTAAAAATGAAGGTGGAAACATTACAAAAAATTCTGGCAGATTACACTCAAGGATTCCATGTAACTTTTATCGTTTTCTTCTTTGGTGCAGTACCAACACACTTTTCAATTGCCAAGATTACTGCTAACTAGTTCAATTCTTAGGTGGTCTGGGGGGTCAATCTCAAACAAGGTAGAAACCAGATGATTATTTCAGCAGCATGTGTGTACCTATTGTTTTTATTTAAAGACTTTCTTTGGGTTGGACTTTGTCTTAGTTCGGCTTCTCCATTTGAGAGGTGTGTCTGGGAAATACCTGTAGGCAAGTGAAGAAGTAGACAGGGAGGGGAAGATAGCCAATAAAGCTTTGTTCTCAAAAAAGTTACCACTTGGATGATTGGATCTTAATCCAATTGGGAACTTGGAGTAGCAGTTATCACATCCAGTGGGAAAGAAATTGAGGTATTAATACTTCAACTCTTGTCCATCAGGGGTTGAAGCTACTCTGGGCAGGTGGCAAGTCATTCAAGATATTGAGAAAGTTAACGAAGAGAGTTCTGGAAGCCTGAGGAAAAAGCATTAAAAAAATAAAAATGCAAGTGCTCTTAGTTGAAAGTTGAGCCAAAAGGCACTAAAGTGGTAAAGGTGAGGGTATATGGGGGCTCACCAGGAGCATCTGCTATTGCCTTTCGAATTAAGTGTTATTCCAAGATTTCATTATTATATCTTTTTTAATTTTACTTTTATTTTTCCTCCGGCTTTTCTTAAATTTTTTAAACCTCCTGCTTATTCCTTCCTTGAACTGGATCCTTGATTTTCTTATTTTTCTGAGTTTCTGATCCATTCCATATAGGCCTCTATAAAATTTAGGTTGATTATTTTCATTGGATTTAACCCTCCCTCACCTGGATTATTGCAATAACCTTTCCAATAATATGTCTACCTTACACTCTCAGTTAATCCACTCACCACACTGTTACCTAAACATTATTTTAAAAAACACAAAGTATTTACACTAGTACATAACACCCTTTCTGATCTAGCCTCATCCTCAGCAACTATTTCCCATCGGCATCTGACACCCCAGAATCACAAGCTACTTACTTGTCATTCCCTCAATAAATGATGTTATTTCACCCTTCTATGCTATTTTATTCTGCTTGGAATGCTCGTAGTTGTCTATTAAAAACAACTCAGTTGTCATCTAAAATTGGAGACATGCCCACTCCCCAGCCACCCCATGACAATTAAATTTCTCCCCTGCTCCACCATGCTATTACTTTTGTTGCTGTAATTGTCTTTATTTTTTTTAACCAATCTTTTATTCTTATTAGACTCTAAGCGTGAAAGTAGCTTCAATGAAATGTTCTCAACATTCTACAGTGCCTGGCACCTTGTTTAAGGGCTTGCTGCATTGAATTTGACAATTTGGAGGTTGCAGTTGTATAACAAGATGAAAGTCTGACATACAGACACAGAAAAATGTCTGTTAAATAGTTTAACTGGTTAGAAAACAGAAGTTCTCTGTCTAGCCTTAGTAATGTGGTTCGTTTCTTGTGTATCGTTTGGGAGACTTTAAATCTTTCAGTTCCTTATTTCTACATTTTCTGATTAGCAGCAAAAAGATTTGATATCTAACACCATGGTGACTGAAATATGTTCCTTACTCTCCATTATTCTTTAATCCATCAAAGAAAAGAAAGCATAGCTTACTTAAACCTAAGGTTAGTAATGGAAGAAACTAGAGGCTAAAGCATTAACAATAATCCCTTCCCATTGTGAAGTGGAGTACAAGCCACTTTTATAGGCATTATCTCATTTGATCAAGTCTCACCCATTGACTTGTGAAGCACATATTGCAGAGGCACTGAGATCTTAAATATATATTCCTGGCACATTCCCAAATGTTTATAATTTCTCCCTACTATTTGCGCATATTCCACAATTCAATGTCTCATAAGCAGTGAGTTTTCCCACCTACTGTCACTTGAGAAAAATTTTCTACAAAAAATATAGAATGAGACATGAGCTGCATTATTTGTGGTTAAAATGTTCTCCATTTCCTTTGGACATCAAAGAAAGGGGGATTTTATAGGTGCTTTGGAGTTTCCCAAATCCAATTGATTATTTCTTTACTTAGGTAATTTTGTTTTCAATTTTAAAACACTACATGCTCACTGAAGAAAAAAAATTTAAGTCAGAAATTTGAAAAGTCACCCTGATTTGAAGCCTCAGAGATAGATAGCTAGCTAGCTAGCTAGCTAGCTAGCTAGCTAGATAGATAGATAGATAGATAGATAGATAGATAGATAGATAGATAGAGAGATAGAGAGAACATTTTCTAAAAATGGGACCACTATAATAATTTATATTCAGTATTATACACTGCATTTTGGTTTTTCTTTCTATTATATTATGAGCATTTTCCCTTAAAATTGGACAGTGTTTCATTTGCCTGGGTAAAACTATGCAATACAATTTTATGGTCTTTAAACTGCGTGAGGCCAAATTAAGTAAATTTAATTTTATTTCTAGACTTGCTTACAACAAATGAAATAAAAAGGAAATAATAAAAACTGTCATTTTTATAAAGTAAAAATTTTAAAATATTAGAATGAAGATATTTTTCAAAAGATTATGTATTTCCTTAGTAATTTTATATTCACAACATCCCTCTGAAAGGTGAGTCATTAATCTTGGGACACTTGAGTACTGTAGCAAGCAAATGTTTTGGGAGGAAATTAACTGGCACATATGGGTGTGTGTGGGGGGTACTTTCTTAAGTAGCTCTACCCTGCCACACATTTCAAAACATTTGTTTCAAGCCTCTGTGTTCTGCTCTATGAATGTGAGACTTCCAAATAACAATTTCATACTATATGTGAGAATCCCTGGTGTGCCAGCACCTATAAATATTCCACTGCTAACTAAACATGGCAACCATTTACATGGTACAAAACCATGAGATATTTTTTATTTATTTAATTTGTATGTTTCATTACCATTCCCTTTTCATGGATGTACATGGAACATGTAAGCAAAACAGTATTTATCTACTGCAAAAAAAAAAGTTATCTCTAGAAACTATAATGGAGAGATTATATAAAAACTCATCGTAAGTCATTTGTTTTGACACTGTCATGAATCATGCTTTTAACTGGATAAAGTTTTAGTAGAGATTTATAAAGCTCTGAGATAGCAAAACCTATGCTGTATTAAAAGTCATTAACCCTGTAAAAATGCTATTTAGTAGTAATTTTATAGCTAACGAGCCACAAATTATTATATCATTTCAGGGAATTAAAATCGAGCAGCACAATACCATCCCACACTTCATCACCTTGATACATTTCCTTAAATAATATTCACAATCTTGATGTTTATAAATCACATAACACACAACAACAATGGAACGTTCAATAAATGAGAAAGTGCAACTCTTGAACAGGCAAGATATAGGAGGAAATGTAATAGATGTTTGAGAATTTAAGAGAATATAATTTTTGTAATTAATTTTGTGAAGTTAGATAATTAAGCTGTATATCATGAGTTATTAACTTTGGTCATATAAAAGACTGTTTTAGTGCTTAATTACAGTTCTCTATCTAATTCTACACAATTTTAGCATAGTTGAGTTTTTCAAAGTAGATTACCTAAAAGCACAGGAAAATAAAACCCTTTAATTTCCCCAAATGATGACTATATTCTTTTTGTTTTTATCTTTATTTCTTTTAATCTCCTAAAGGTTTAAAAAAAAAACAGAAATATATTTGATACTAAAATAATTCCAGTCCCTGGCAACACTTTATAATTTGTTATACATTTCTCTAATTTTCTATCTTTTAATTTTAGTTCAGAGATTTTATAAAGCCCCAACAACTCATGATGAGATTAATGCTGTTATTAAAAGACTTAGTTCATATGTGTCATTATTTTTAAATTATTAACGTAAAACATGAATATATCATGGGGACAATTACTAGTGTATTATTTTTCAATTCACTTTAAGAGAAAATTCAAAACAAAAACAGAACCACCAATTTTAACTAATGAATTAAAAAAAGCTGTTTTTGATTATTACTGTCTGTAGAGAACTCTTCACATTTTATTTTAGCCCCCAGACATAAGTTCAGGTAAAGACAGATTTCAGTTATTGGAACCTGACACAAAATCCACAATTTTTTCTAATAGCTCGTTATCTGCACCAATTTTCTCCTTTGAGAGGATTGAATTTGTTAGAGATAAGCTTATCCCCCTTTAAAAATTATGTTAAATTGTGATGTATACCTTATTTTTTAGTCTGTTAACATGAAACGAATGAAAGAACTATGATATCAAAAGCTATCCCAGGATCATAGATATTCATTTCAGATGTTCTTAACATTAATAATTTTTGCTGCTTTTGCTTTGACTGAAGTAAAAAAAAAAAAAAGGTATAAAATGGTCTAATTTTTCATACTCTGAGTAAAATATTACTTTACTGTGCTTTTCTCATTTTGAAATATGTCTCATTACTTCCATACCCCAGGAATTCAAAGATAACCTTGATTCTTTTCCAAGTAGGATTCTTATAAACAGTTTTCATTTAAAAGTGGTGAATTTCTTGATAAAATATTTTGGTGAAGTTTTTTAACCTGGAATATTTCAAGCAAAAGTTCATTTCCTTAAGTTTTAATCTACAATTTCAGTTGTATGAGCCTAACTTTTTAAAAATATGTTTTTGCATGTTAAATCAACATCAATATGTTTCAGTACATTTATTATCACTTGTATTATCTTTACTTATGAGCTTCCTGGTTTGTAATTTTTTTACACATTTATTCTAATTTAGAGTGAAAACTAGAGTAACATGAACCAAAACCAATAGATTGACTCAGTGAAAGAAATGATTTAGAGACTGTATTGACAAGGCAATAAATGGTACTGATCTCAAGCATACAACAGAGTTTAGGCAGTAACACAAAACTAATAATTCCAAAGGTTACTAATATTAATTAGATGTTAGCAGACATTTTCTCAAGAAAAATAGTCCATATGTTTTCCTAGGAGTATTTTAACTATGAGAGGCAAACATAAGGTGCTCAAAAAAAATTTTTTTTTTTTTTGCATAAAATATGATCTATTTCCTACTTAACGGGAATTACTAGAAGCCTTGGTGTGTGTTCTTCTAATAATGATTTGTTCCCTGAAAGATGAAAATGCAAATATTGACACTGTATCAAATGGCAAAAGCAATTGAGAAAGCTATTCCACACAGAATATAAGAGAACTATTCAGAGACCGTTTACAATGCATACTCACTCCTCCAAGTAGCCACCAGATTGTTGGCATCTGAAAGCAGTTCTAACTCTGCTCAATATAATAAAATTTGAAGAGTTAAGTCTTAGATATGGTGATATTTAAAATACCTACCTATGAACTACTTTTGTGATTGAAGAAACTACACTTAATAAATTCTCCCTAAAACTGGGTCACGTGGTGTGGGGACAGAGCGCCAGAGAACAGTTTCCAGGCTCTCGGCCTCACGTGGAGGGGTGCTGGCTCAGGTAATAAATGGCCATCAACTGTGATTGGATGGCCATCAGCTGTGGCTAGTTGGCCGTCAGCTGTAACCAGTGAGCCATTGGCCACTAATATAACTGCTGTGGCTACGCCAGCAGAAAAAATGGGGGCTAGCAAGAAGATGGGGGCTGGCAAGCGCGGATTGCAGTTAGCACGGCGGAGTACGGGTTGCAGATTGCAGAGAAGTGGACAGCAGGTTGCAGACAGTGTGGCTCCTGCTTCCTGTGTCTCCAACCCAGCTGCCAGCAAGACTATAGTTATATGACTTCCCTACCTATGGCTCCGTGGGTGTTCCTTTTTGGCCTAGCCATATCCTGCGTTCTTATGTGGGGAGCGGGAGCAGAGACCCCGCAGGCCGCCCCGCACGACACATGGCGCAGCGAGCTGGGTCCCCCGCATGACACGTGGGTAAAACCTTAAGGTAATAGATTAAAATTTGAAAGAAGCTGTAGCTTAGAGAACAAAAAAAATTTTCTCATTGGAGGGATGAAGAAAAATTGTAAAAGGACTAAAAGAGACATGTAGGAGAGAAAGAGAAAAGTAAAAGAAAAAAGGAGAAGAAAGGAAGGAGAGTAAAGTGGACACAAGAAAAATGAAGATAAATACAATTAGTCAGTGGGTTATATTATATTATATCATTAATTATTCTGTTCTATTTCAGTTTATTAAAAGAAATAGTAAAGATATTTCAAGTTGGTACTATTAATAAAATTTATTTCCTTTTTTTTTCATAGATGGTTATGTCCTTCGGAGTTACTTGGCTGACAAGTAAGCCCATTTTCTACTGTGATACTTGTAAAAAAAGAATTTTTGCTTTAAGAAAGAGTCTTAATATCATTTACATAGTACAATCTATTGAACTATCAGAAATGAATTTTAGAACAATATCCTAATATCAATATGGTGGTACCCATAATAAAGTTAAAGTTTTTATAAAGTGTCACTATTAAATAGACAAGAAGCTCTTCTCATTCACGATTATACAGTTCATAGTTTTATATATTCATTGGAGGCAGACACTGCAAACATTGGCGACAGACAGGTCAAAGTCACTAACACTTTCATTAATACTTTGCATTTCACTTGCTGTTTAAGGCAGTTGGTTGAATGGAATTAATCAAGGAACAATTAGTAGGTCTACACAGTAGGTGCTAATATCTCCTGTTAACAGTTTATAGTTTAACCCCTAGTTGAGGACTTTTCTTTACTCACACCAAGCGTAATAGAGTATTAAGTTGCCTTTTCCGAAGCATGCCAGAAAAAAAGATAGTAGTCAATGATTCTTCTAGTCTTATGAATAAGAAAGACACTGTCACAGTCTGGTATTAGTGTGCTATCGAGTCCCCCAAAACATTATAAGATTCTGTTCCAAGTTAACCACTACAAGAAATGAGCTCCATTATCAAATCAGGACATATACCAATACAAATAGTTACAGAATTCAGCATAATAATAAAAAAAAATCAAGGAGGATTCACGAAGTATATCCATAAACAACCTGATACCAGTCAGAAAGAGACAAATCAATGTTAAATGCTCTGTCTGCAAACTAGTATAGAGTGAAAAGAAAAATAATCATAATACTTTTATTTTCCTCAGAGCATTAATCATGGTGGTAGCCATGGGACTTTTCAATAGGTTCTAGTCTATGAAAGATACAAATTTCAAGGAAAGAATATGTGGCAGATAAAATTACATCTTCATCAGTGATTATTAAGGATGATTAGAGAGAATTTAGAAATTGTACTCTCTAAGTAATTATTGGTTTCCCACCTATGGAAGCGAATACTTCATAAATGTTTATTGAATGAATAATAGGAAAATCTGTCTTCTTTGCATTTCTATCAGATTTCCATTAGCCAAACCCTCCCTCAATCTCAAAGAAAGGATCCAAACAGAATACACAGGGAACTCGCAGCATCTGCCATAGTTGGCAGCAATTTGAAGGACCTGCTGCTGTTTGCATGATAAAAGCACAGAGGTAGTCCAGTAATCAAAAGTGGGTCTGCTCTGAGTAACAGTCATCTTACATTTACGGACTATGAAACTGTTGTCTACGTTTCAAGGCTATGTTAATATTTATAATACTTTCTATTTTAATTACTTGTATATCATTTTCTCCTTCATTAGATTATAAGCTTCTTGAAATCAAAGCTTCTGTCTTACTCATATTTATGTCTCCTGGTACATAGGAGGCATTCGGTATGTACATAGAATAGAATATTGCAGATTCAGGGCCAGGTAAAACTAGGTAAAATGTGTAAAAATAGCCAGAATTATTATTATGAATGCTGCCTATAACCATAAATTTTTAAAAATTACATAAGAATTACCATACTAACCATATCTTGGCTACTTATTTTATAATTAATATTTATATTTTTTATAATTAATATTTTTAAATTGTAATTAAAGACATGCAAAAATGATGCACCCATTTCCTATGTCAAATGTTATTGTATTTCATTCAACGTTTGAAGTTCAAATGAAAGTATAAATCTGATATAAATAGATATAAATAATGCATTGCAATTTTGGATTAGAGCCCCCAGTGGAATATTACACCATGATTTTTCAGTTTGTTTAGTTCAGCACTTCTTACCAAGCTCAGCTGTGTAGTAGGCTCACAGTTAGGTGTAAAGGTGAGTGAGGCATGGTCTGTGCTCTTGAGGCACGTTCCCATCATTCTATATCTATGATAATCAGAATAAGTTGAGGGTTTTTGTTGTTTTTTTGTGTGTGTTTTTTGTTTTGTTTTGTTTTTAGAATGAAACAGAGGATTAGATTAAGCCAATGAAAGGAGATGCAAATGAACATGAAATTTCTTCCCACTTATAAATGCATAACATGTAACGTCTCACCCTTAAATGTTTTGTCATATAAAATCATATCACTAAGCTTTGAATCTATTGTTTTAATGTTAAGAAGATATTTTCTTTAAAAATAAAAATTATTTTTTACATTTACAGTGATGGAGAGATCTATGATGATATTGCTGATGGTAAGTCTCCAATGACACCCACTACAGAAGACAGGAACAGTCAATTTACTGTTCTTACTAAAATACTAAAAATAGCTTGCTGTATTAATTAGAGCTTTCCTATCTGATCAGAATTTGAATCACTTGAAAATGTTAGGAAACATAAATGCCCTGAAATAATGAGAAACTATTTTTGCACATGACTAGAAATCAAGGAAGAATCTCTTATTTATTTTCTTTGAAAATAGAAGTATTAAAATATTTGGTGAATTTTTAATTATACTATGCATCTTAATAAGAATTGCTTTATCCACCAAAAAAATGGTACTTGGCCAATAAGTAGGTACTTATTTCATAACTTAATAATGCTCACTAGTATTCTATAAGCATTGTATATTTCTAAATTATGATCTAAAAAATTAACCTCAACTGACATGAAGCATAATGTTAATCATTTTGCCTTTTAGTCTCCTTTGAAACTTATGATTCAACCTCACTCAAAATGACTACAAAAGCATATTTAATTCAGTGCCGAATAAAATAAGATAACCCAAAGTCATTTTGATAGAGAATAAATTTGTGGAATAAATTTGTTGGAATTGCATACTGAGCAATAAAAGTTAAATATGTATGTGGCCTTCATAAAGTGAGCCAATTCTATTTTTTAAAATCCTAAACCAGAAAAGTATGAATCACCCATATTTCCAACCTTGGAACTATATTTAAATTTGTATTTTTTTCTTTCAGGTTGCATCTATGACAATGACTAGCCCTCAGCTTTGGTCATTCTGCAATGTTCATTTGATACCAATATGAAGTCTGGGTTTTAATTGGCATATGTTATTGGGTATCATTGAAAATGAATGTACAAAACTACTTATTATCATTTGTCATAAAGTTCTGATTATCTTTATAAAGTTTTGAAATTTTGGACATAGAAAATGATCTCTCTGCTTAATCGACGTCTTGGAAGACTACATCAGTGAGATGTAAGAACTATTAAAGATCCCATTTTCTGACTCAGCTACAATTATTAAGGCACTTCTTTTAGATCATCAAAAGACAATCCCTCTCTAAAAAAAAATCATTTGAGAAGAAATGACTGTGTTGTCTAAAGAAATATAAAGAAGAACAATAAAGAAATATGAAGAAGGAAATTTTTAAACATCCCACAAGAAGAAAACTATTGTTTGCACCTCTAAATTGTGATTATATCTTATATTCTCTATTCAAATTATCTATCTTTAAAAAGGCAGAGCTCTCTTCTATGTTGCTGGTGAGTTAAATATTTTCAAAAATTACAATAGTAACAGAACTTTTGTATAAAGTTTGTCCCTATTTGTTAATTGTGAATATGTGTTAATTATTTGATAAGGATGTATGCATTTTGGGATGCACACATGAAATTAAAACTATAGAAGAGTCTAAAATGTTATCTTTTTGCAGATTCATATGCTAACAGTATAATTCTGTATTTTGTTTAAAGTACTATTGTAACTAGAGTATAAATGAATGCGGACTACACTAAAATTATGCAAAATGGAATTTGGACTTTTATGGCACTTCTTTACTATGAAGACTTTTAAAAAGATTTTTGTTTCTGTTTTTGTTTTTCAATTACTTCTATGGAGCTTTTTTTAAAAAAAAACAACTTTACTGGAAAGTTGACCAGCAGAGGAAGTACAAATTAAAGCCTGGTGTTTGTATTAGGGTTTCTATTCATGCATACTCTTTCCTAAAGCAACCCAACAGCAAAATGTGAATCATCTGGGTCTCAAATGCTAAGAACACTAAACACCACGATACAAAATACAAAACCCAACACCCAAGAAAACAGCTTCTGAAGAATGGCCCCACTGAATTGAAATAATTTCAAATAATTGCAAAGGAACTCAAAACCTTCATATGGGCAAAGTGGGATTTCCATTAGTTGCATTGAAATTTGAAAATAGACCCTCAACTTCTATTGCTCAATTTACAGATTCTGGAATTCTGAGGCCCCCCATATTAGAAGCCATTAAGCTCAAAGACCTCCAGCAATTATGAAATACTTTGATGTCTACTTTTTCATAAAGAAACTAGTATATGCTCACATGATGAATTCAGTTTAATACCAGAGAACATTACAGGGTCCAAAATGTTTTTTGTTTGTTAAATTTGGTAACAAATATGTATAATTCGCTGACAGTACATTTCCAGTAATGTTTTTTTCTGATTGAAAATAGTATAATTTCAATAGAGTATGAGTTTTTAAATTCCAAATTAGATCAAGAGAATATTTTAGTTTTGGTTTATACACCAAGACACAGACATGTATGCCTATGAAGGATTTATGTAATAGATAACCATCTTAATATAAAATAAATATTTGAAGTATTAATTTTAATATACTAAATATTTCTGTTATAGTATTATGTGTGGAATTCTGTCATGTGAGAAGAGCAACTAATAAATAATACTTCAGCAGATAAGTTTGCCTCCGACTTCATCAAGAAATCAAGGCCGTCCTCCTTTCTCTCCCAGAATTTGATGCCAATCTACAAGACTCTTTCTCTGAGCTCATCCTTACCTCCTTTTGCTTCAGCCTCAGAGGATGGGGTACCTCTTGGTCAAGACCAAACCTTCCATCAGTGCCCCTGATACTTTGCCTTCCCATTTTGTGGTAGAAATTGAGATAATCAAGTGCAATTTCCTTCAACTACCAACAACGTTCACTCTTAACCCATACCCAGAGAACAAGATGTCACTCTTCAGATTCAAAGCCACAACTGTTGTCCCATTTCTTCTTCTTGCCTGCTCTGTAGTCTTCTTTCTCCACAATTAATTCATTCTCTTTCCCTTTCTCAATCTCCCAATCTCTCTCTCTCTCTCTCTCTCTGTCTCTCTCTCTCTCTCTCTCTCTCTCCCTCTCTCCTCTCTCTCTCTCTTCTCTCTCTCTCTCTGTATATACATATCTCTCTCTCTCTCCCCCCCCATCCATCTTTTCCTCCCTCCTTTTCTTTATCTTTAATGTCTCCCATTGTGTAGATTTCCTCCTTTAGGCTTAAAAATATACTGAAGTCTTTTCCATTCAAAAAACAGCAGGAAAACTTGCTTTGAATTCAGATACTTCTCCAACTGTAGCCCATGTCTACCTACCTTTTCTCATCCCATTGCCTTAAAATTGTAGGGTACATGTGGGCAATCAGGAGAATGTGCCTCACAGACCCACAACTACAGGGAGCTTACTTCACCAAAGACCCCAGCTTCTGCACTCTGAAATCCATCATTACAGTTGTGCCAACACCAGGCCTCCCCCAACTGCTCCTGTGTAGCTAATGACTGGGACTGACAGGCCCATGCCTGAAAGACACAGAAGCCCTCAGGTGGCAAGCTTTGGTTTGAGGACTCCCCAGTAGCCTTGGTAAACCTTCCTTATCCTGCATAGCACTCTGAGATACTATTATGGAACCATCCTTACCTTCACTGGGGTCAGACCAGCATTGCTCTCTGATGGCTCTCCCAGCCTTCCCCGGCTCCCTCCCCATTTTCTTTCACACATGTATTTTTCTTAGGAAAAAAAAAATTATTGCTTTTCACTCCATCTGGTGTCTTGCTTTCCAAAGGATCTGAACCAAACACAGTACAGCTGAGAATTTGTAGAAGTACACATCTTGCTCCTCCGATCAATTGAATCAGAGTCTCTGGGGAATGAATTTGTTGTTGTTGTTCTTGAATAGTCTTTATTGAAATCTAACCACAGTGTGATAGGATTCTGCAATTAGCAAAAAAAGAGAAAAAAAAATAGTCATTGTCGAAGATTAAGTTGTAATATCCAAAGGTTCAAATCTACTGTTTTCCATGTTAATATTAATGGCTACTTTTCCTTCTGGGGAAGGAATTTTTGAATCAATTTTTAATTATATTTAATACAAGTGTAGTGCTTAGCCACTAAACATCTTCGTGAATTGGACAAGAGCCTTGGAAGTAAATGCTACCCTTCAGAGTTATCTTCCTTCAGGACAAAATGGCCAACCTTTTTACCCCTACCTCACTTGTAACCATATGTGGGCCACCCTGGGAAGGGCATGACCTTGTGCCAGATGACTGAAGCTGAGGCAAACCCTGAAGGAGCAGACAGCTAAAGGTGGTCTGCACACCACACTCCCCTCAGCAGGGGATTTAGCTGCATGCAGCAATTTCCCCTTCCTTAAAAGGGGTCTGGCAGTCAATGTCCACAAATGGATTAAGAGGTAAAAAATTGAGACAAACATTATGGACACCCCTTTCTAGAAATTTTACCATAAAAATGAGAAACATGACATAAAAATGAGAAACAAGAGAAACATGATATAAGTGATAGCCAGGTGGGAAAATAAAGTGAAGAAAGGACTTTTTTATTTTGTTTTGAAAAATTGTTTTCTAAGAAAAGACTTGAGCTTATTCAAAAGTTAATGAGAAGGATCTAGTTGAGAAGGAAAGATAAAAATATAAGAGAGATGAGAGATAGTCAAAGATTTAAATTGTTTGAAAAGACAGAAGTTTGGATAGAAATAAACCACAAATTACAATTTTTTTCCTAACACTTTATTTCTTCTTACATTTGTGAAATACTAAGTATTGTTCTGGACACATGCTAAGGACTCAAATATTACCACATTATTATTATTATTATTATTATTATTATTATTATTATTATTATGCTCATTTTAAAATATTTGCTGATGCTGCTTATATTGTCACAATTATGTCACATATTTAAAGGTTTATTTAGTGACTGTGTACATCATTTCTTCTGCCTCCTACTTGAGATTACCAGCTAAGTTATATAACCTTAAACAAGAGTCTAAAACTTGCTAAGACTCAGGATCTTCATTTAGAAAATGTGAAAGTATTTATTTTACAGGGTGTATATACTTAAGCATTTAGTACAGTGTCTGATACCTATTAACTATTATTATCATTTCCCGGCTTGCTAGTTTGCTATTATACATTTTGAACATGTCAGTGCAATGGAATCCTATTGATAGCATTACTTCAATGGTGGTAAACTTGTTCTGAGTCCTAGATATTTGACTGCTGATATTTGAGGATAATATAGAAACACTTAAGATTAAACACAATAAAAATAAAATAATAACAAATAAACACAATATCTGGGTCAGGTCCAGTTCCTACATCTGAGCATTAGGTTACAGTGTGGCACATCTTTTTTCATTTTTTATTTCCTGCATCTATACTGTAGGGAGAAAGTCATCATTAGTTATAAATATAGATACAGATATAGATAGATATAGATATGAGTATATAGATATATGGAAAGAGACACACACCAAAGTATATTTTGTTTGCATATTAAATACAGTAATATTTTTATAAGAAAAAATCTCTATATATATACGTATATATACTTTCTCAATTTTCTTGAAGGATTTGGACTGCTATCTTTTCTTGCTCACTTTTGATAGAGACATTGGTAGAGAAATGGCTTTTTCCTATAAGAAACATGTCAGTGCCAATTTGAAGATAAATGGCAAATAATATTTCGCTTTGGTGTAGGGATAATAGAGAATGGCGGGAGACTGTGGCAAACAGTAAACTATAAGCTCTGTCCACAGGAATAAGTGGCTAATTATGCTGACTATTTTCTATTTGGCCTTCCAGATTCCTCTCTCCAAGCTCCTCCATCCTGTTCTGTGCCCCTCAAGACTAACCTTTATGCACTGCCTCAAGAGTCTCCCTTGACTTACAGCTTCCAGTTTCATTTGGCCAATAAGGAGTAATAGCAGGCAGTCAGAGGGACATGAGAGTGAGGTATTTATCCCTGCAGTTTCGTCTCTGGAGCATCATCATGAGCTGGCTGTGTACTTCACCCAAGGTCACGCCTCTGTCAGACAGGCTTCTCCACATTACGCTGACTCTGGGTCCCAGGTCTTTTTCTTCTCTCTTCAAGATTGCAACCACTCCCTGAGGTTACCATTTCCAGAGAACTGATCTTTACTTTTTGATTTCCCTACACATTGTCCACACATTTGTAAACCGTCCCTTTATGAAACCTTTCTCAAATTTCCCAACTTGAATTTGCCATTTGTTTCCCATCTGGGCCCTAATGATAATTATGACTCAACTTTGATGGATTGTAAGTCCAGTGTTGATAGATTCTCCGATTTTTCAAAAGAAGCTGGATATCAATTCCTACTTTTTTAAAACTGTCGATTTGATTTTTCTTAAATGCACTATTCAGACCAAATTATCTCTGTATGACAGATTCGACCCAGGCAGTCTGCAACATCAGCCATTTATGATGGGAAATTAATCAAATGAAGCACGGGCTACTCTGTAGCTGTCCAACTTGCCAATAATGAGGAGTCTTTTTGTGTGGGTGAGTGATGGACAAAATTTATTTAGTGTCTATGACAACCAGATTACATTTCTGTTAGCAGCACCAAATGCCACTGAGAGGTCTAATAGAAATACAATCATAAAAAGACTAAAACTGCTGCACACAAATTCATTAGAATTTGGTATGTTGGAACCAAATAGAAGTCTAAAGTCAAATTGTGGTTTGGCACTTGCCCAGCTGAGAATGATTTTCAATAGCCAATTTAGGCTACTTGTGGCCATGTTCTTATAGAAAAGGAGAGCAGAGACACACCTTCTGTGACCATTAATGTCATCTCAGTTCTTGGAAATAGATCTTTGAAATATCATAGTGCTCGAACACTTTAAGTTGATAGAGTTTTAATCAAGCATGGAAACTATCTTTCCCATTTCAAATGCATAATCTAATATATGTCATCAGATAACAAAGCTTGACTCCCCATCACATTTCTAGCACCAGAAATGAAGCTTTTAAGTTAAGATGAAATTTAGATCATTGTGCTTTAACTAACATGATGTGCTTGTCAGAGCTTCACCCTAAATGGTAGAAGTTGTGTTAGGAAAAGCATTGAAATGCTGTTGCCACCCACACACCTCAGGGGACCAGAGTTTTCTTTGGGTTTCTCTTCTTTAATGTGTATCAATCTAAAAGAAGTACATGAAGCTATGATGGTTACTAACCTCCAAAAACTAAATAAATGTACAGGACTAGAAAACCACAAAGTATTCAAGGACACGTAAAGGTTTTTCTGCATTCATCTAGAAGAACAACAACAAAAATCTCTCCTATTCTTAACATAGCTGTAATATTAGAAATATTAGGAAGGTTTCTTAGGTAGCGTCCCCTAGAAGCAGAGCTTGAGATGGAGATCTTGTGTGAGGGGTTCGTGGAGGGGGCTCTCCCAGGAGAAACCTGTAAGGGGTAAGGAAGCAGGATGGCTCACGGGAAGAAGTTGGGCAAAGATGTGGATCCAACTGCAGCCCAGGCTCAGCCGGATTCTTGAAGGAAGCACTGGAGCAGGAATGACTCCATTGAGTCATGCCACACTGAGGCCAGGGAGTTGGGCCTGTACCCCCATACCCCACATCAGGCAGTCCTGGGCTGCCAGAGGCTTTCTCCTCCCCCAACCTCAGTCTCCTGTTCTAGACTTTTCTGACCAGCATTGCTCCTTTGGTTTGAGGGCAATTCTCTGAAGTAAGGTGCAAATGTGAACTTTAGCAGACAATTCTTACTGCAGCTGAGGGATGGGTGTGCCTGCCAAAAAGTTACCAGGAATAGAGTAGAAGTAAATTTTCTGCAGAAATAGTGAGTTTTTTAAATAATTTAAAAAAAAATTTCAGTTACAGCTGACATACAATGTTACGTTAGTTTCAGGTGTACAACATAGTGATTAGACATTTATATAACTTACCAAGTGATCACTCCAATAAATCTGGTACTCATTTGACACCATACTTAGTTATTACAATATTATTGACTACATTTCTTATGCTAAACTTTACATCCCCATGAGTATTTTGTACTTCTCAATCCCTTCATCACTTTCACCCATCCCTGCAACCTCCCTCCCATGTAGCAACCCTCAAAATGTTCTCTGTATCTATGAGTCTGTTTCTGTTTTGTTTGTTCATTCGTTTTGTTCTTTAGATTCCACATAAAAATGAAATCACATATCATTTGTCTTTCTCTATCTGACTTACCTCCACTCACTATAATGCCCTCTAGATCCATCCATGTTGTTGAAGGTGGCAAGATTTTATTCTTTTTTATAGCTGAGCAATATTCCATTGCATATATGTACCACCACCTCTTTATCCATTCATCCATTGATGGACACCCAAGTTGCCTCCATATCTTGGCTATTGTAAACAATGCTGCAATGAACATATAAATGTCCCTTCGAAGTAGTGTTTTGAATTTCTTCAGATAAATACTAGACGTGGAATTACTGGATCCCATCATTACTGGTTCATATCAATGATAATCGATATGGGAGGGTAGAAATCTCCTTTGTAGCTATTTGTATAATACATTTCTTAATCATCGTATACCTTGAACTAACATTGCAACACTTCATATATCATATGAGAAGCTTTTAACCGTCTAATTTTATTACATATTTTACTTCTATAATTTAAACTCACAGTACATTGTTATTGCCTTTGTTTTAAATGAGAAATTATCTTTTAATAAAGAGCTTATTTATTTACCATTACATCTATATATTAACCATTTTTATTTACCTATCTATTAACCAAAGCATTCTTTGTTCCTTCAGGTAAATCTGAATTTCCGTCTGATATTATTTCCCTTAAGTTTGTAGAACTTCTGTTAACATTTCATTGCAGAACACCACTGTTCATCACAATTCATTCGAGTTTTTTAAATGTGACAACGTCTTTATTTCACTCTCATTTTTGAAAATTGATTTTACTACATATTCTAGATTATACACATTTCTTTCCTTTTTTATTTTAAAGATGTTATTTAATTGAATTTTGGCTTGTATTGTTTCTGACTAGAAGTCATCAGTGATTCTTATTGTTGTTGCCTGTAGTTAATTTGCCTTTTGTTCTCCTCTCCTAATACTGTAGCTTTTTTCTCTTTACCTTTGACATTTGGTAATTCGATTATTATATGCCTGGAGATGATTTTCTTCGTGTTTCTCTTGCTAGTGATTTGCTCAGCTTTTTGGATCTGATCTTAATAATTATTGTCAAATTTGAAAGATTTCATCCATTACAATCATGCACTGCTTAATGATGAGGATACATTCTGAGAAATGCATTGTTAGATGATTTCATCATTGTGCAAACATCGTAGAGTGTACTTACACAAACCTAGGTGGTATAGCCTATTACATACCTGGGTTATATTCTATAGCCTATTGCTCATAGGCTACAAGGCTTGTATAGCATGTTATTGTAACTGCATAAAACATGAGATTAAATCAAACACAAGAGAAAATGATACAATCAAGAGACACAGTAAACACAAGATGTATGAGGATGCTGCCAGTGTAACACGGCATACTGTTTTACAGCAAAATATTTTTTGTAAGTAAAAAGAGAACACTCTAAAATAAATATAAAAAGTATAATATAGTAAATACATAGGCCAGTAGCAGGCGTTTATAATCAAGTGTTACATACTGTACATAATTGTATGTTCTAAGCTTTTACACATCTGGCAGTATAGTAGATTTATTACCAGCATCACCATAAACACAATGTGTTGTGCTACGATATCACAATGGCTACGATGTTCCAAGATAATAGGAATTTTTCAGCTCTTTATAATCTTGGGAACCACCATTGTATATGCTGTCTGTCATTGACCAAAATGTCTCATGCAGCACATTATTGTATTTCTTCAAATATTTTTCTGCCCTAATCTCTCTCTCCACTTTTCTTGGGACTCCAATTACACATATTTCAAATTGTTTGACTTTTTTAATATGGGTGACTAAGGTTCTTTCTTTCTTTTCTAGTCTTTTTCTTCTTTATTTTTTCTATTGGGTTATTTTCAAATTCACTAATCCTTTTCTTTTTTAATGTCCAATATGTTATCTGGTGAATTCTGATATTTTTGATATTGTATTTTTCATTTCTAGAATTTTCACTTGATTCTTTTTTGCAGTATACATTTCTCTAGTCAGAATCTCCGTCTGTTTACTCATTGTGTCCAATGTTTCTTTAAAATCTTTAGCCATGTTTATAAAATTATGCTAATTTCAATGGCTGTGTTATCTCTGGGTCTGTTTCCATTGATTATTTTTTGTCATGACAATGAATCACATTTTCCTGATTTTTCACATCTAATAATTTTTTTATTACATGCTGGACATTTTAAACACTGTGTTTCAGAGTTGGGATATTATTGTTTATTTTTTAATGAATTTTGTGTATTTTTGTCCCTATTCCTTTATTAATTTATTGGCAGATTAGCTTGATCCTGTTGAGACTTGGTTTTAGGTTTTATTTGGATGTGTCTATAGTACCCTTTATTTTAGGGCTAGTACAGATTTACCTCTAAATTTTGACCTTTATAGGATCTCCATGCAACACTTTCCCTAAATTATAGCCTTTTTGGAGTCATAACTGAATGCTCAGAGTGTTCACCAAATTCTCTCTGCTTGCTGTTTGGAACTCTAATGTCTTTTAGAAATCTGCAACTCCTGGGATCTCTATTCAGTTCAGAGCCTCCAGGAGCTGTTCTCTGCCAGGCCTCAGAGAGTCTCACCCTATGGTTATGCAGCTTAAAAATTCAGCTAAATAATCAAGAGGATCCATGTACAGATTTCTGGAGCTCCTGCTCTGTACAGCTCCCTCCTCTCTAATATGCTGGCCCTCAAATTTCAATTGCCTTTTTATCTCTGAACTTTAAGCTTTCTTTCTTTTATCTAGTTAGACTGACGTTATCTGTTTGGTTTCCACGGCTTATGTTGAATTTTGAAAGATGTCCCCAGGTAAAAGCCAGAAAGAATGTGGAGCTCACCTTGTTTGTTTCTTTTATTTCAAGGTCACAGTGCCACACTATCTATTGTCCAAAGCCTAAAAACAGTTTTTAATAATATTTTCTAGGTTAATAATTGTTTATTGTGGGAAAGTAAATCCAATTCCCATTCTCCATCATGGGTGAAATCAGAAATCTTTCATTTAAAAATATCATTTCACATATAGCTCCTTTATATTGTGTTTTCTATCATCAATATCTGGAGTCCATGGAATAAATTCTAGTTTTTTCTACTTATTATTACTTAAGGTGACTTTTTCTTACGAGTTTGATGGTCTTTGAACACGTGAGCTCTTAGTTGTTCCATCTTAATTTGTGAAGAGTCCAGGAGCTGACATGGTGCACACTCTCCTCCAGAAAGGATTTGTAATTGCTACTACGAGAAGCCAGGGGTCGCTACCAACCTGGGTCCATTTGGTCCGCTTCTAGGATCCTGGGCTTAATGTAGAAGCCTCACGTTCTGCTTTTCTACCTTCTGGCAGTGGCCTAGTCTTCAGATCTGGGGTATGCTATTGGCATTTGTCCTCTATCTAGCTCTTCTTTTCCAGTTTCTATTTGCTCACTCTAATTTTAGTACTGTTTTGTTTGTATGTTTTTTTAATGGGGTTTTTGATGTTTGTTTTTTTTTTTAACCAAAAAGGAAAAAGAAAGAAAAAAATTAAACAATTGATGTTTTATTCTACAGATTAACAATGGAGCTGTCATTTGGTCAGGAGGTTAAACAGGCATGAGTAATATAAGGTATCCTGAGGAAGGATTGGGAGTTCTGCCATTCAGAGGAGTTCACAAAACTGCCTCAGGTGTTCTTTCCACTTGAGTACATGGCTATATACTATGCCCAGGTAAATGGATTTAAGGAGTGTAAAGTATCCTTCACAAAATGGACTCATGGCTTAAAAAGAATTTGCAAAAAAACTGCACGTATGTAATATAAATAACGAATGCACATGCACAGGATTTTAAGATATGAAAGATCAGATACTTCTACTTGTGATATTAGCACTTTATCAACATTAAAAGAAAAAAGCAACAGTAATTTAATCACGTCACAAAGTCAGCCAAATTTTTTAAAACTGAAATTAAAATTATATGAAATATGAATTCACGTACATTATCCTTTACTATTTTTTAACTCTATATGTATATTATTCATTGAGATGTTAGCTGATTAGCAAAATATTTAAAAAATAAGTATTCAGAATATGAAGGCAATTTTTTTGTATTTTTTTCATTGATGTTAGAAGTCATGAAGTATTGAATCCTTACTTTGCAAAAAGAACGACTTCTTTTTAGTAACAGACAAAAAGGTAAATATCTGTGGGGAATATGGTGGCATTTATTGCTATTATTTTAAAAAGTGGCTGAAAAGAACCATCAAAGAAAATAATTTGTTGGCAAAATTAAAATGCAGTCACATTTTTAAACCAAGATGGAAACAGGAAAAGAAGGGGAGAAAAAGCAGATTTGAAGTAAAAAGTATTTGAACAAATAGGCATTAAAGAAGCTTTGCTGAACAGTTAGATGGAAGCATAGATGTTTCTATAGTTGTCTGAGCTTATGGTATTAGCTAAATTCTGTTCAGTAATGAAATACACAAATAACTACTTTTTTTCTGTGCCACCAAAGTAAGGATGCATCAAAGAATGTGTATTGTTATCAGTGAACAGCTTCCTTAATAAAAGCAATGTTTTATGAAAAATCAACAAGCGGTTGCTATAAATGAAATTTAAATATTAGGGATTCACAGAAGAACAGAGATAGTGCCACATGTGATAGTTTCATATAATAAAGACCTTTAAAATACAGTTTAATTTTCACATACTTTGGAAAGAGAAGGAGAGTGACTATGAAAATCTTTTGTACCATACAGATGTTTGATACTTATTGAGTACCAAACTTTTTTTTTCATGACTGGTGGTTTACAGTGGCATGTTATCTATCAGATTTTTTAAAAATATTAAATCTAATCTTTCCCTTCAAAGTAAATGTGAAAACAATAACTAAGTTATTACTCATCAAAAGAAACTTGTGCTACAAAGAGAGCATTTAGGTATTTGAAAACATTTCCACAGTTTTGTGATTTTTGTGTGTGTGAAGACAATTAAAAATATAAACGTGTCACCTTTGTAATATTTACAAACTTAAAAATCTTGAAAACAGTGTTTTTTAACTGCTTAAAATCTTTAGACGAAGCGTTTTAAAACCATTTGCTAAAAATGTTTAAATATGCCTTCCAGTTGGCTTTGAAAACAGGTTGACATTAAGAGAGATATTTATTAGCCAAATTACATAAAAAACCTTTTTATAACTAAGGAATGGAATTGAAAAATGAGTGTTATGATTTAGAACTGCAGCCATTAGAGTAGTTCTACCGTTTTTAATTTGTATTTTGTGAGGTTTCAGCTACTAAATCCCAACATGTAAATAAACCTTTCTTAGAATTAGACTTTTGAGTTGCTGTATCTCAAAATTTTTAACAAGAACTTTAAAAAATAATGAAATATATTCAGCCCATTGCTTTTATTTGTGCCATAGCAACATAACATTAAAAATTACTTTTAACTATTTTTATTTCATGTTTATGTTTTATTTAATAAAAAAAGTAAATATACATGTATTGGAGTATGTGGACAATTTTTTTTTTTAATGAAGAGATGCACAATTTTCATAGGTCCATTACTTAACACATTATTATAATCAAATATATATAATGGTTGTTTAGGATCACCAACAGAATTTCTCTAAAATAGTTTCCTTAAAAAATACACAAGTGAAATTTTGTTTTAGAACAATTAAAATGAGAAAAAAAGTTAAAAATCACTCAAAATTCTACCAACCAGAGATAATCACTATTGAAATTTTAATGCATACCCTTCTCGATTTTTATGAATATATGTACCTTCTTTTTTACAAACATAGGCTTATTCTTCATTTAAAATTGTGTTCATAGAGGGCCTTTATACCTTACAGATTTTTTAAAAATGAAATTTAAAGGAGACTTTTGTAAGAGAGATTAAAATTTACAGGAACAACAAATACTAAAAGGCTACGTCCTGCTGTGACCAAAGCGGAATCTTTATAATCAGCCCTGTGTAGGATTATAACATTTGTTGAATTTAGCCCATTGCCTGTCATTTTAATGGCCTTTATCTAGATGTTAAATGTCTGATTTTACTATAAAGAGAAATTACCAGAAAAGAGACTGACCAAATATTGTGGTTTTTGACTTGCTTTATCTTCACATGGCCTATGGAAGAAGGCAGATAGATAAAGAGAAATAAAATTTTTGCAAGACTTTGTTTAATGTTACCACTGCATCTGAAACTGATAAAATTTTGTTTATAAACTAGAATTATTAACTGTGTATAATAGGATAGAAAAAAGAACCCAGAGTGTGACTATCAATGGAGACATTATATCTTCAGCTTCAGGATCCAGCAGTTATCTCTTAGAGGTGTGGTCCTGGACCCAATCTCATATAACCTTTTTTATCAATGACTAATACTATGAGAAGAAAAAAAAACATTCATTCACACAGCAAATGTAACCTAGTTAGGAAATGAAAAGTAAGAAGAGGAAGTCACATTCTCAGTGACCAGATTAGAATCAAAATGACCCGGAAAATTGGAGAAGTAGTAACAAGTAAACACAATGAGTAAGACTTGGGGTAGGCTAAAATAAGGAAGAAAAACAAGTTTCAAAAAGAGGAGTGGCTAGCAATTGGCTAGTATGGAAAATAAGTTAGAGATTTTAACAAATAAGCTGACTAGGATCAATAATGTAGTGCTGTTGTTTGAAAAGCAAACACAACATTGTGAAATGTATTCCTTACTAAAATTTACCTAAACTTCTGCTTCCTAGTTGAGTGTTATTTGCAAACACTAAGAACTTGTTCTTTTTACCAGAAATGCCATTCACCTTAAGAGCAAATGTGGAGAACACAGCCACTCAAATGACTGAGACGTAACAGAGGAAAAACTAGTTTCATTGTAAGATGGGAGAAAGTTGATTTCTTACTTCTGGAAGAGATGGATTAATTGAATAATGATCTTTAAATATGAACACACAGTTATAAAGAAGAAAGGCTATTGGATTCAGGCTCTCATGTACCTTTAGTAATTTAAAGGTGGGTCAATTGTTCTCAACTTTCATGAAAGACTAAATGAGAGAAGAAAGTGAAATTTTATTAGTAAGGAGTTAATTTAGAATAGACAGGGATAAGAAAAATAGTATAAAAAGTGTTGGTTGGAATTGGAACAATTTTAAGAATCTGGTAGACTTTCCATTGATAGATTTCTTCTTTTCTAAAATGGTGAAATGTGATGCAAGGAGAGATGAAATACAAAAATTTTCATGTCCTAGCCAGACCTCAAGTTTTGTGATGTCTGCCTTAGGCTGTCACTATAATCATTTGCACCAAGGCTTAAAAGCTAGAAAAGAGGTTGCAAATTTGTCACTGAAATTAGTATTGGTGATATCAGGAGATATTTTTAAAAATTACTCTAATTCTGTTGTATCCTTGAATCTAAGTGCATTATCAGCATGAGACATCTGATTGCAGACCCAGTAAGAAAAGCAGCTGGAATATACAAACAGAGTACATTTTAAAATTACAGACAAGTAAACAAGAACAAAAACTATATATGTAATTCCACCACTGAGGGAAAAAATAATCAGTTAACATTTTGATGAGACTTTTCTCTATTGTGTAACATAACAGATATGTAACATATTTTATAAAGTACTGTATACTTTTAATTTTATATTATTTTAAACATTTATGAAATGGGAAATTTGTGATCTCTCGCTTGATTTAATATCCAGAACATTATCTCCTATAAATATACTAGACCTGTATTGTCATTTTTAATGGCTGCAATAATTTGCATAATCTTTGGGTCAAGTGTTTCCAATTTTAGTATCTCCAATTTTTTTTTAAAGCATCAAGAGCTTTGGAATAAAGAAGGAATCCGAGCATTTACTCAACTAACTGATTATACGTATATTGAACATTTATTTGTCTGAACACTGCATTAACAGGAAGCTGGGAAAAGAAAAGTGGTTACGGCAAGCTCTCCAGTGTCAATTAACTTCCAGTCTCACGGAATAGAAAGACAAGAGTTGAGAAATAAGAGGCAACAAAACGCCCACCCTCTCTTTAAAGTTAATCTAGTTTAAGAAAAAGCTGCTGGGTCAGGGGCCAGGTGTATATACATTAATCAGCTAATGCAGTTTCTAGAATTCAACTCTCCAGAGTTAGCAATTGTCCACATTTATATTAGCCACTTTTGTAGGAGATATACAGACAGAAAACCCGGACACAGCCCTCCTCAGCCTGTCCTCCGTTCCAGGCAGAGAGGAAACCCTTTCCCCGAGCCTCCTGGCGTCCGTGCGGGCGCGGCACCAATCCCATCCGCTGCCCGGGACGACCACCCTGCACTCCAGCAAGACAAAACCCCCCACCAGACCACTTCCACTTTTACTAGTAGCACCCTGGCCGAGTGTGGCTTTGAAGATCAAATGCAAGGCTGCTTAGTTCGGTGGTCAGAGAGCGAGGGTGGAAAACAAACTTTGTTACGTGCGTCTTAACTTGGTGGGAGCAAAAGGACTCTAGGAAGGGAACTGAGTTATGTTAAAACTGCGCAGCGTTTTGTTTTCGTTTTTAATAAAAATCGCTTTAACTCCTGTATTAGGAAGGGGCGTGGGGCTGTCTATCTCAGAGCTTGAAAGCAAGCATGAGAATCATGCAGGATGGTTTTAGCAGGTGGTCAGCCGGCCACATCCCGGCCTCCTCCCAGCTCGCTCCGGTTTTGACTACGGTTCCCGCCGCGGCAGGAGGGGAAGCATCCTCCAGCTATAAACTCGTATCAATGGGATTCCCCTCGTGGGAAATGTCCCCTCCCAGCAGACGTGCTCCCAAGAAGGTCAGGCGCGCCGCCGCGCGCCCTCTCGTTCCCGAATGAGAGGACGCGCAATCGCAAGCTCCACCGAGACCCTGAGTCGGCACGGAGCTCGCTGCGCCCCGGGTGCGGAGTCGCCGCCGCCGCCCGCCGCCCGCCGCTGCGGAAGGGCGGGGGAGATGCTGCTGGGGGCGGGTGAGGCGCGCGGGGAGGGGAAGGGGTTCTCGCGCGATTGGGCGAGGTTTCCGGTGTTGTGACTGAAACCCGTCAATATGGCGGCGATCGGCCGCGGCCGCTCGCTGAAGAATCTCCGAATACGAGGTAAGCTCGCTGCAGCCCTCATCCCCACTGCTTGGCGCCCGCCACCCCTGGCACTTGCCTCCCCCTGGCTCTGGGCGGAGGGAGCAAGCGGGGCTCTGGCCGGAGCCAGGTCTGCCGCCGCTGGCCTGCCCTCGAATCCTAATTGGGTCTGTGTGTCTATTTCACGCAGGGCGGAATGACAGCGGCGAGGAGAACGTCCCGCTGGATCTGACCCGAGGTAACGCGGGGCGCCGCTGGCCCCGGGGAGGGCGCGCTGCTGGGAAGGAGCGGGGTCTGGGGGCCGGGGACAGGGGCGGGCTGCGCACGGGACCGGTGGGGGTGCGGGAGCCAGAGCCCTAGCCGGGGGCCGCCTCCCAGGACCCATCCCCCTTCCCAGTGCCTGCTTCCCTCGCCCGGAGCTCTTCTCCGGGCCTCTGGGTGCTGTGGGTGCCGGGGAACACCGAGCGGGACTCGGCGCGGCCGGCGACCCTCTGGATTCCCTGGACCCCCAAGGAAACGCTTTACTCTTATCCCGGAGCTTGTGCAGCCAAATCCTGGGGGCGGCCGGAGGGAGGTAGAGGCTGTTATTTAGGTTGCCGGAGGATGTCGGGGAAGAGCGACCACATCCTGCCTTCCCCGTCCCCCAGAGCAGAAGCCGGACCTGCTCGGTTCTGGCTGACTGCGTGAAATGTTGTCTCTTTGCCCACCTCCCTGGGGGACCCGTAACATTGATAACTCAGTAGTGAAACCTAGAGCGGGTGAATACTGCTAAGTGTCTGATCTACGCTGTGTTTCCCTCCTGTTTCCCTTTCCCGGGCGGCTGGGATTGTAGTTGGCAAAGACCGCCCCCTCACCCTCGCTGCAGGTTCATTGTTTACCTTCTGCAGTGGCGCTGGGTTTGTTTACACCTTCGAAAATGGGTAAATCCCGCTTATATTTTTAAATATCTAATTCGGCTACTGGCCAGTATATCTTCTCAGTCATCGTACTGGAGTTTATTCGACAATATCTCTCTGAAGATTTAGTAGTTGTGTACAGGGTTTTTCTTTTCTCTTCCACGGTAAACAGGATTTGGTCTACTGATTCCGAAGAAGTCATATTTCACACCAGCCTTAGCTTAGAATACAACCTGGTTCAGCCGTACAGAATCAATTTCCTTTTTGAGACTCGAAAAACACATTAGGCAGTTTTAAAAAAAATGGTTGTAAATATTCTATATAAAATTAAAAAAATTTTTTAACCTATGTTGTATTTGTCATATTGACCATTATCTATCTACAGTGTTAGATGCAGGCTCATTGTTGAGGCTCATCTCTGTATTTAAACCATAGTGCGCGTTCTCTAATTTGTATATCATAATGTAAAATTACCATTTAATAAACTAAAAGGCTAGTTTTCCTTTAGCTACCAGAGTACATTTTTGTAGCAGTTGTTTATTTTGAAAGTTCAGGGCCTTAGTTTCGGGCGAAGTATGTTCTTTTACTGGCGGAAGAATTTCTAAAATACAATAAGGCTTAAGTATAGAAATGGCAACGAATTAGATCATTAATGGTATAAATTGGAACATTTTTTTCAGCAGATAGCGTTTGAATATTAGTGTAGAAAGATGTAAAGCTTTTGACTTTTGTGTAATATTTTGGAAACTTGACTATATATAACATACATTATGAACATGAAATGTACATGAAATATATTAATATATGGGAAAAGATTTTCTAGTAAATTTCCTAACAGAATTCCCACAAGGCCCAAAATTAGCATTTGAGTTCTGTAACAAATGTAGTTTATTAGTGATTTAATTTATATATGAGAATACATGTTTTAGATGAAAGTGAAAGAGCATTTAATAGATAGATCTTGAGTCTAATTTCTGCATTAAAGACCTGCTTGGATGTGGTGCTAGAAATAAGTTACAGTTTGTTGATGTCAAAATTTTGGATTGTGAAAGAGCTATGTACAGTACAAATTTGATGTGATGCCTTTGGTTTACTCCAATTTTCCTCAAGTACACAGATAACTCTGTATGTTTACTATATAAAATGCAATATTCCCTGAGCATTTAGTAAACACCTATCTATATGTCCATAGGCATTTCTAGGCAATACAGAAAGTACAGAAAAATGGTATTTCTACTTTCTCTGACAAAATATACTTCAGTTTGGAATGAAATACACACAACCAATTGAAACTGATTGCAAAAACAATATACAACTAAGAGTGAGAGGTTATATGAGAACTGTATTCCTAAATGCTAAGGAAGTTTAGAAATAAAAGTAATATGAGTTAGATTCATTATATAGTGATGCTATTGTTTAAGAAATTGCTATTCTGACAAACATTTCATTGTTAAAAGAAGGCTTGTGGATCTAACATGAAGAAAAGTTCATGAGGAATTAAACTTTAGTAATAATTTGAGAACTGGGGGGCAGTCTGGGTTGCAGCTGAAGGGCAGCTGTTTGTGGATTGGATTACAGTATGTTTTAGATAAAGTTTAGGTAACCAAAAATAATATATATTTTTTAATGGTAAGGCAATGTTTGCTCTCATCCTAATTTCTTTTAATGCAACATTTGAGAAATTCATTGTGTAGGTTATTTAGCAAAGTTCATTATAAAATGGAGGTCATGGTCATCGTAATTCCTTTAGGAAAAGAACAAATTGTAAAGTCAAATAGTTCTGGGTTGTAATTCAGCTGTGATACTTAATAGTTAGGTGATTTGGGGCAAGTTATTTGACCTTGCTTAACTCTTGGTTTCTTCATCTCAAAAAAACGAGGTGGGTAGGTGGGGATAGAGAGGGAGAGAACAAGAACGAACTTCAAAAGATTATTAAGAATGTGAAAAGTAAGTGAGCTAGTGCTTAATGGAAGTACTCAGCATAGGACCTGACATTCTGTGAGTGATGTTAATAAAATGCTACTTGCCTTCCTACACTATGAAATCAAAATAATTTATACCACATTTAAAATATTTCAAATGATTGTTTTGAATATTATACACTTGTTAATAAAGAGTTATGGTATTAAAGTTTTCATTTTTTTGAGGCATACTATTAAATTGGATATAGTTTGTTGAAAGTATAGTTCTTGAATATAGCAATTGTAAAAAAGTAATGGGAGATTAACAGTAAATTAGGTCTAAGCAAAGAGCAGTGTATTAGTGAACATAAGATAAAAGGTGGTATTCTATTTTATAGAACCTTAGAATTTTTCTCCCTGACTCCAGAAAATTTCCTTGTAATAATAACTTGGCTGGCCTTGTAAGTGTCTTGAAGCCCAGGAGAGTTTTAAGGTTCTTTGGTTTTGGTAGTGGTGTTTGCGCTGTGGTTCATTCATAGTCTGCTTCAATTAAAAATTGTTGATGGATTAATTTTGATCTAGTTTAGAAATTTCATTGCAGTAGATGTTGTAGTCCACTTATTGGTAATTGTTGCTTTCGGTTTTGTTTTGACAACTCTGTTTAATTTGTGAAAGTCCCTGATACTTGCTATCGATATTAAATACATTCTCTGTTTTGTAATCCAAAATCTGTTTTGAAACCCACATGCTTCTCTTAGCCACTTCTACTGCAAGGATAGTCTATTTTTTATCAATCCAGTTGTGCATCTCTTCCTGGTACAGAATAACTTGAAAAGACACAGTATTTTTCCTGTGTGAGCCCTTCCTAGTATACTTTAATTATTGTATTCAAAGTTAATTCTGAGGACATTACACACATTCAGATGTAACTATTGGAATATAATTTATTTAAAAGTATTGAGTTACATATTTTTTTCCATTAGTAAAACTAAGAATAGTGATTGTCTTAGTTGATGTTTAATAGTTAGAAAAGTAGGAAGGTTTTTTGAATAATCACTTGAACACTAACTTTTTGTTTTCAGATTTCTGCTAGTTGGGATATTAACTGGTGCTGTTTAATTGCTCACTTCAGTTAGACAAAACAAACATTGACTGAATGCTTGTTATATACTAGATGCTGAATTGAGTGCTGGAGGAATAAAGATGATGTTACTCCCATTTTAGAAGTTTACTGGAACAGACATAAAGAAGTGATTGCAATATGGAACAATAAATTGAGTAATCAAAGTGTGCAAGGAACAGAAGTAGTCCTGAGGAGAGAAGGATTCACTGGTGGGTAGAGGATCAGAGAAGGCTTTACAGAGGGGTTGACTACTCATAAGAATAATCATGGACATAGTGGAAGGAAATGTCGGCTCAAGAGAATATACCACACCTTGGGAAAGGTGGAGAGGTAAAGTCAGCAAGAAGAGGAGCTGCCTGGGAGGCTACTGATATAATCTAAGAGATGATGGGGAACTAGGCTAGGATGTAGGGGGCACAAATGAAGTTGAATATCAGAATGGAGGAAGCATCTAATTTTTTCGTCAGATTCCATGCTGACTTGGGAATCCTACTCTGCAGGGAATTTTATTTTATTTCTTAAGAAGGTAAGAAGCTGTCTAATGTGAATTCGCTTGTCTTCTTCCCTTTGTATTTTACCCATACATAGCTTCTGTTTCCCTGAGTTAAAGAATCTCTGCTCCTTTCCAAGACTAAGCTGAAAAGGAATTTTATGCTCCTAATACTTATCCTCTAAAGTTCTTTGTAGAAACAAATATCGATTGCTTCTTCATGTCTTCCTTCCTATTGGCTCACTTTTCTCATGTTCAGCAATATTTGTTGTATTCATATGGATCAGTACTATACTAGGCATGGGATGGTAGTGGGAGTGTGGAAAGATAAAGACAAGGATTATAAAATCCTTATGTTTCTATAGGCTCTGCAGACAGAATAGTTCATCTTCACTCCACTGCTTTCTTCCTTAAGCACTATACTCGAAGCCTTGCAAGCACAGCGCTCCCCATACTGAAAATAGTTTCTTAAAGAACGCTGGTAACCTCATGCAAAATTAATTGGCATTTTCAAGTCCTCATTCTATTAGTAGTAGTATTAATAGTTTTGTTCTAGGTACTGACATATATTTTCTCACTTAATCTTCAGCTGTTCTTTGAGGTACTCTTATCCTTATTTTACAGTTGAGGATATAAGCTTTGAAATTCCAAGGGACTGAACTTGGAAGGTAAGTAATTCTGCCAGGGTCACAGGGCTAGTGAGTGAATAACTGCAGCTTGTGCACTGTGGCTTCTACTATTGCTATTCTTGCAACTCTTTCCTCATTTGACTTCTGTGAAATAGTCTCCTGGTTCTTTACCTCTCCGGCTGCTGATTTTCTTACTGGCTGGTTTACCAGCTCCTTAAGCAAATGAGCTCTGAGGTTCTGTTTTTGTCTTCTTTTCCTCTCTACTTCTGGTGCTACGTCCCTGAGCAGCCTTTTCACTCTTGGCCTCACAAATCCATGAATTGAGATGGTTATGATAATTACATTTTTATTTAGACATTTCCTTCTAAGCTTACAGAACATGTTAGCATCTGTGTCTGGTGATCATGTCAAAGTGGTGATGTGTCAAGTGTTGCACCTGTAGCATACCTGCTTCTCACTTCCTAGGTACCACCGCCACCCTGTTATTCAAGCTAGAGACTTGCTGCTCACTCATCCTCTTTGTTCAGTGGCCAAGTTCCTCCAATTTGCCTCTGAAATACCTACTGAATCCAATCTCTCCGATTCTCATTGTTTGTTCTAGTTCACATCCTCATTATCTCTTTTGGATGATAGTAAAATCTTTTCTCTCACCTGTTTTCAATCCCTCTGCTGTACGATTGTCAAGATTATGTCCCTGAAATCTAGAGCTGATCTTGTCATTCCCCTAAATAAAAAAACAAAACACACATATAGTCTCACACTCATGCTGTACTGGCTCATTTTTGCGCACTGAATAAAGTCCAAATTCCTTAGCTTGGCATTGAAGGCCTTTTATGATTTATTTCAGAATTTTCTTCTGTACTGTATTAATCATGCTATTCTCATTTTATCTGTTTCTCTGCATAGTTCACTTATGTAACACATTCCATCCCTTCTTTACACATGGTACTTCTCAGAGGGATTGGGGAGAGTGCTAGCTTAAAGAACCACCTCCCCTTTCCTGATCTTTCCCCTTGGAGATTGTGCTATGGCCCTGCTTGAGAATCTTTGCTTTAGTTAAAGGTGATTGTTTGTTATTCCTTGCACATGGCATGTAGCTTCTATTTACTTGACCTGTCATAGGTTTTTTTCCCTCTGCCTGGAGTTCCATTTGCATTACTACTTACGGAAATTCTCGTTTAAGGTCTAGGTTACATGCCACTTCTGGAAATTCTTCCTAGTCATCGCATTGCTTCCTCCTTTTCCACATCTCTGTTTCTTTCTAAATATCATGTATTTAAAGTTTTTTGTTCAGTTCTTTTTCCTTCACTGGATCTTTAGCTTCTTCCCCATTACCTACCGTATAGTAACTGATGTATTTAGTATATGAAAAAAATGGAGAAAGAGACTGGAAAAGAAATAGTACAGAACTGGATCAAGGAGAGCAGAAGTAAAAGAGCATTTTAAGTTTGCATTCCTGATGGTGCCATGAACTGGAGAAATCATTTTGGAAGGGATGATGATGAGCTCTGCATTTTGCGTTTAAGTCAATTGACTATCAGAGAAGTGTAAGAGATAGCAGCAAATACTGGAATGGAAGTTTTAATAGTTGTGAACTTGTAATCTGATTGTTCTCTGCATAGGGCATTGAGAGAAGGAAGAATGTAAATGGAGAAATAGCTAATGATATGAGTGTTAGAGGATAAACTGATAAGAGTGTATATCGTAGTGGAGGAATCAGTATGAAAAAAGGGGCCAGCAGAAGAGAAGAAAATTAGTAGGATTGTGATCTCTGAAGCCATGAAGACAGTTTTGGGTTGAAAGGGTTGTGAGACTGTAGCATTGAAGTTGGAGTCTGGAGAACTGTTCTGCCCTTCCTTTAACCTCAGGATGATTTGGGGTTGCTAGTTAACCTCTCTGGACTTCATGTCCTAAAATGCATGCTGCATTACATTTGTAGCACTTTCGCTTTCTGTCTTTGTGATTCGAAGACAGTTTCTGGTATATTGAAAGGTTTCTGGTATATTGAAAGGTTAAGGAGAAAGCATTTATAGCCTAGTTAAATCACTGTGAGAAGTATCCCCATAAACAGTAATGAATACATGTAGGAGTGATGGTGTTTCATAGCACTTTAAATGTAAATTATAGTTAACTCTCAATTTCCTTTTAAGTGATCATCTGCAGTGACTTGCTGCCTCCTCCCCTCCCAGGTCTCAGGCTACTGAAAATAGGGCTGTGAAAAGCACAGTGGGGTGAGTGAATGGTTTGCATGCCTGTGTATCTGTACCTCAGTCACCAAGCTAAATACAGTCCACTCTCAGTTACCTGTACTTAATAAAAAGGTGAATAATGGTGGAAGAGTGCTAAATATATACTCTAAATAGCATTATTTATATGTGCCTTGGGAAGATTTTATATTTCCTCCCCTACAATAAATTGATGTATCTGAAATTTTGTGTTTGAATTATTAGCATCATTTTTTATTTCCTAAGTAAATACTATTAAATAGTGGAAGTAAACAGGTTCACTTCATTTATTAGGTGATACACGTATGAATAATTGAGAGTTGACTGTGCTTTTTGGATCATCCATTGTTTTGTATTATCTGTGATTATTTTGTTAGTGTGGTAGCTAGGTTAAGGCTGAATAGCTACTTTACAATTGTATCTCTGCGATGAATGTACTTACAAAATTATACACATACCAAACTAAATTGAAAATAATTATGTAAAACCAGCTAAATATAACATTCATATGTCCAAAGTCATAGGGATTGAAAGAGAACCTAAACCTAAATATATTCTTAAAATTTTTCTTTAATAGTCATGGAGCCCGACAGATTGCATAAACTGAATGGTGTACCTGGTAATGATGACTTTTATATAAAATATAATAAAATTGAGGATATGCTGAGGCTTCACACATATTCTGTGTAAGGAGTCACTGAGTCTAGTAAGAAATACAGAAGAGTTCTAACCTTAATTACCAAGATTTAAAAGAATCTGACTCCTTTAGTTATTTTATCATTTTGTACCCCAATATGTTTAAGACTTTGGATTTGTAGTGGTTTGTTAATGTCAGTCAGAATATTTTTGATGACTATATTATATAATCAGGTTGGTAAGTGTTATTATAAATCAGGAAGGCATAATTCTTGGCTTCAAGGAATTTACACTGTGGTTGGGATATGCCTGTATTAGGACGTAGTATAAGACAGTACTATTTGAAGCCCCTGCCAGTTATCTTTATGAAGGGATCCAAAGCTGGAGGAATTCAGGAAAACATGCGAGATAGGTACGGAATGACCTAGAGAGAAGACTTCATAGAAGTGCTGACACCTGTAAGATGTTCGCTTAAGGGAGCACTTGAATAGAGCTCTGGATCAGTGTTTTAAAAAAGTCATAGCTTATTTTTGTGAGCTCACATACTCCTGGCATATTCAGTTTTTGAAGGAAATATTAGTGAGAAGTTGGTGGTGTGTTTTGTAATGTCTTAAGTACTGAGGATTGATTACATTTCTAGGTAGGGTTCTTCTGACCGCCGAAGGCAGTGCTGGGCTGGACTGAGGTTAGACATCTTTGGAAGTAATTGTGTGCTGCTGACGATGAGTCCAGAAATGCTTGGCTGCATTCCAAACCCGAGCACAAATTATTTTCTTCATTGTTTTGTGTCCCCTCTGCCCTGCAGTAATGCCGCAGGTTCACAGGGCGCTGTAAGTTTGTTATCAAACTTATCTGTGTAATAGATGTATGCACTTTGGAAATGGACACTGTAAATGGGATGGTTAATGTTTTTGTTGCTTTTAACACTAAAATGACTATATTTTCTGATGTCTAAAATCAAACGTGGCCTGACAGTGATGTGAAATATTTGAAATTAAGCTTATCCTGAAAAACATGGAATGTTTCATTGCCAAATCTAGATATCCTACCCAGGCCTCTGGTTTTTTGGGTAAAGGATAAACAATGTTTGGGGAAATTACTCCTCTATTAAAGCAGCAAAATGAGAGTTGAACTGCCACTTGCAGGAATTTTGGTAATTTTGTTCACAATCCAGTGTCGTTTCATGTGTTTCTTATATAAAGAGTAAAGAGACACAGAAGCTGTAAATATAGAAGATTGCCAAGTAATTTACTTTTAGTGGCGAAGAAGGAACAGCTTGCCAGATAAAAGTGTATTTAACTGTTTTTAGATGTGTGCACATACATATTTTTATCAGTACTTTCATACTTTGAGAAATCCCATCTTAAAATAGTATTGCTAATTATTTCCATGCTTAATGTTCATCCTTCATATACTAAAGCTTTTAATTGCCCTAGTTTTTTCTACTCACAATTCCTATAATATACTCCCTAACCTTAACCACTCCACCATCACCACCACCCTCTACCCCCAAGGAAAAAAAAAGAAAAAAGGAAAACTGAGGGGGATAGAGTTGCAGAAAGAGTGAGAAGACTCCAGTGGTTGGAGGTAGGTGAGCTGTGAACTGGAACATTTAGCTATGTGGCAATTTCTGTGTGTGTGACCAGGTGGCAAGTGGAATATTGTGGAATGTATGTGTTATAGATAAGTTTTCAATCCTGTCTGTCACATGTGGTATTAATATAAAATCATGATAATGGAATATTTAAATACAAACAGGTACTTCCTACCTTGTTTATTTAGAATGACTTGTGATTTTATTACTTAGGTTATAATTTCTAGTGTTATTTTTGAATGGCATAACTTGGTACAAAGCAGGTTGTATTAATTTTTATGTCATGAGATTTCATATGTCATATAAGAATTTTTAACATGAGATTTTATAAGTTGAATGAGTTAAATTTTAGATTAGCATAGTCTTAAAATATTTAAATCACTTTATATATTTATAAGAACCTTAAAATAGCCTTTTTCTCCTTTGTTAGGGGAGAATTTAGCATTGTGTATTCATTTTACAAGATTGTTTTGAATACACATATATATATTATTGTTTTTACTTAGCAAAATGGAAGACATTTTAAAAGATGCTAGTTATTTTTAAAAGGAAATGAAAAAGAGGAGATTAAGATATTTGGATAAACTGTTGCAGTTGCCTTTTGCTATCTTATTATTTCTTCTAATAGTTGTTTTGTTTTATTTAAAAAGTTTAGGCTTTACGTTTGAGTCCTAGGAATATTTTTTCACTTACATCAATAATTATTTATATATTGTAAAGGTATCACAGAGAAAAAGTGTAGTTATTTTTAAAATACATAATTATGTTGCCACTAAATATTTATCTGGGGTACTTGAATATGAGTGGATTAGGGGGAGATATGTTTGTATATAAGTATTAGGTCTATTTTTTAGCATATTTAGAAGCTACTTCAGAAATTATTTTATTAGAACTCTCATTCAAAACAAATCTCTACAGTATGTGACGGATGTCATCCGTCAAACCTTCCACTGGTAGGTAGCTTATTCAGAGCAGTTTGTTCCTTTGTTGAACAGCTATGTTTGTTAATAAAATTTTTAAATTAACCAAAAATTTAATAAAATAATATTTTTTTAGTAATAAGTCCTAGTTCTTCTTTAGAAACAGTTCTTTTATTCTTTTATAATTATTTACAAATAAAAAGTAGTAGGTGTGATCAGGTTGTGCACTGCCATATGCTGTTAGAGAGAGACTCTTACTCTTTTCCTTTCCTTTCACAGGCTAGTCACCAAGTAATTATTGAGTACCACTACTGTGTCCAGCGTTGTTCTGGTTGCTAGATGTTTAAGACATAGGTTTTTTTTTTTTTAAAGTAGGGCACAGCTCACAGTAGTCCATGTGGAGATCAAACCAGCAGCTTTGGTGCTACCAGCACCACACTCCAACCAACTGAGCAAATGGCCACCCCAAGACATGGTCTTTGATTACAAAAAATTCCAGCAGCTACCATGTTTTGAACCTTATTATATGTTGAGGACTGTGTTAAAAAACATTACTTAAATTACCTAATTGAATCTTCTTACATACCTAGGAAACATTTATTAATATCCCTGTATAAGTGATGAGGAAGGTGGGGCCCACGGGCTGCCTAACTAGCCCAAGGTCATATTGGCAGTTAAGAGAGAGGTAGGATTCAGATCCCATCATTGTTTTTTTATTTTAAAACCTCTGCTTTCAATCCTTTACAATCTTTCTAAAAACAAGTACAATAGTAGATAAGTCATATTGCTGGAATAAGTAGTAACTAATGAGTATTGTATATATTGTAGGACTGTTTGTTGATTTGGAGCCCTCAAGGAGCAAGTTACCTACTGGCTGAGCTCTGAAATGTACATTTTAAACATTTGGGATAAAATTATTTCTAGAACTATGATATATTTCTCTACCTTCTGAAGAACATATCAACTATATTTTAACTTTTTCTCTTTGGTTAGGGTCATGATACCGATCATTGTGTTTATTACTGTCCTATGTAACATTGGGCTGCTCTTTTTAATCTTACGTGTTGTTTCATTGCTCTCAGCTATCACTTCATATTGCAATTATTGTTCCTATATTTAGCAGTCTTTTAATTATTTTTTACTTTTACTGTGTTAGAAAATGAAAACTATATAACTTATTAATATATACAGAAAATAAAGATGAATGGGTTTCATTATAAGGAATTAAGGTGGCTTTATGTCAATAATATGTATGACCTGTAGTGAATAAATCGGTGATGATGCATACTTTGAATTTTTATTGTCATTTTTTGAAGTGCGTATTTTTGCATCCTGGTTGTTTTCCAAATAGGTAATTGCCTCATAGCTTAGTTCAAGGTAGATGAGATACGACTTGGTAAGTTGGTATATTTGTACACAATCTGGATAGTAGAATTATATAAAATAGATAATAAAACATGACTAATATGGACAAAGTAACATTTAATAACATACTAATTACAAGATGCAGAGACAGTTTAGCACTGGAGCTAAGAACATGGGCTTCGGAGCCAGATAGATCTGGATTTGAATCTTGACCCTGCCTCTTACAAGTTTTTGACTTTGGACAAGTTCCCTTTTCTGAGCATGTTTTCTCATCTCTATTGGCGATAACACTTAATTTGAGGAGTGAATGAAATGTTTGTAAGATAACTTACCACAGTTTTGGCACATAGATAAAAATAAGTAGATAATAGGTGCTCTTTATGTGGGTCAGTTAAAGCAAAGGAGATGAGAGAAGGGAGAGCTGGAAAAAATAAATGGAAGTGAGGCATTATTTCAACTTTGATTAGTATGTGGTTCAGTCAAAGGGAATGGGGAATGAATAAAGGCATGAAATATTTTACTGAGGAGTAATAAGGATGTAGGATTGTAAGGCTGTAAGGATGTAGTAATTATGTTGGATTTGTAGGGTTGGGATAAGTTATTGAGGCCCTTGAAAACTATGTGGGGACGTCAGACCCTCTTCTCTTTTTACATGTTAAAATACATAACAGTGAGAAAGCAGTGAATGTTATTTTTAAAATGTTTTGGAAGAAAGCTTAGATCCAAAAAATGCTTGTCGTAAGTGTACAGTTCTGTGAATTTTGACAAACTGCATACATGGATAATCAGAACTCAGATCACAAATTAGAATATTGCAATACCCTAGGAGCTCCCGTTCTGTCTTTCCAGGTGCTGCTTCCCTTCCCAAGGACACCACTACTCTGACTTCTGACATGATAGATTAGTTTTGCCTGTTTTTGAACTTTATATAATGTACTCATACAGTATATGTTCTTTTGTATCTGACTTTATATGCCCAATGTTATGGTGTATCACCGTGTTATATGTAGAATTAAAGTTACTTTAATCCAGGTCTGCTTATGTGTATCAGGTGTGTCATGATGTGCAAGAATTCTTTCCCTTTGGATGGGCAGTAGATTTGTATGAGTGGATAGAGTGGAATTACACTAATTCCAACTTTCTTTAAAATTTTTAAATCATTTTCTGAATATCTGTATCATTTTCCTCTTCAGCTTGACCTTTTAATAGGTTTTAGCCAGTTATCACATCTAGATAGGTAATTTTTTTTTCTTTAATTTTTTTTCTTAATGACTCTTTAACGAAAAGTAAGCATAATCAGGTCACCATAAATAGTTTAAAGCTACAGTTAGAAAGAAAGTTGGAAAAATTAGATGTCCAATCCAATAAAAGTTTTTATTAACCTAATGAAATTGCTGGAAGGATACCAAAATTGGCATAGAATTTCTTTTTTTTAATACATATATTTTTTAAAGAGTAGTTTATTTTATTATTTATTTAGTTAGTTATTGGGGAGGGAGAACAGGACTTTATTGGGGGACAGTGTGTACTTCTAGGACTTTTTCTAAGTCAAGTTGTTGTCCTTTCAATCTTAGTTGTGGAGGGTGACATTCATCTTCAAGTTGTTGTCCTTTCAGTCTTAGTTGTGGAGGGCGCAGCTCAGCTCCAGGTCCAGTTGATGTTGCTATTTGCGGGGGGGCACATCCCACCATCCCTTGCGGGAGTTGAGGAGTCCAACCCGCAACCTTGTGGTTGAGAGCCCACTGGCCCATGTGGATATCGAACCGGCAGCCTTTGGTGTTAGGAGCACGGAGCTCCAACCACCTGAGCCACCGGGCCGGCCCGGTATAGAATTTCTATAGAGAAAAAGGGAGGATGATAAACATTACTGTGTTTCCCCGAAAATAAGACCTACCAGACAATCAGTTCTAATGCGTCTTTTGGACAAAAATTAAGACCAAGTATTATGTTATGTTATGTTATGTTATGTTATGTTACACTAGACTATATTGTATTGTATTATATTATATTAACCCAGTCTTATAGTAAAATAAGACCAGGTCTTATATTAATTTTTGCTCCAAAAGACACATTAAAGCTGATTATCCGGCTAGGTCTTATTTTTGGGAAACAAGATACTTGGTCCTCTCTTCAATAATATGCTCATGTGGGCAATAATATGCTTATGTGGTAATATCAATATGTGTTACTATGTTAAATTTACAACATGTAGTTTTAAATATACATCAAAGTTGAAAAGTTGTTAAAAGTACAAAATAGAGATGTTTCTCCTTCAAAAAGCATACATGTTTAAATGTTTGATTCTTTTCTTAAGATCTCAACAATAGGACATGTATAGAAATGTATTACATTTTTCTTTTGATGTACATGATCGTGTTTTACGTTACTGGACTTAAAGTGTCATTGTTAAAGGTGATTTTTTTTTTTTTTTAACTTAATCCTTCATTGAATTTTAGTTTTTCCCCCCTGAGAGTTAGTGATCCTTTGATAGAACAAGATTTCATTGCCCATCTCTTGGTGCTTGTCCCCAAGAAATTAGAACTGAGTGTTACAGAGGAAATTGATTAAATACTTACTTGAAAACAATTTAGCAACATGTGCTTAGCATAGATTAGTAGAATAAAGAACATTGTACTTATTTCAATATGCAAAAGAAAGAGTGAATATGAAAGTGAAACAAAAATATTCTACTATACTGAAAGTGAAGAAGTTTCTGAAGTGCATTTTCTAAATGTTAATAATTTTAAAAATGTTAGTATTTCATTTTAAATACTCAAAATATTTTAAATTTGTATGCATTTACTTTTTGGAAGTATGGAAAACAACTAATTTGGAATTCTTTGAAGGTGAGAAAATTTAATAACTTTGGGCGATCCTTGCTGATTCTGAGTCTAGAGTATTTTATTTCATTGAGCAGATTTAAATTCAGTATGGATTATTAGCAACCAAAAGAATACTTGTTTTTAGTGGTAAATTTTGAGTGATTGTTTGATTTTATTAATTATGAATGACAAAATGTAGTAAATATACATTTTTATCCACGTTTTTCAGGATTATATTACAATTGTTTTTGTGCATACCGGCATATCATCTTTTTTTGTTTCCAACTGTTGTACGTGATTTTTCCTAGAGTTCCAAGATGATCAGAACTTGGTCTGAAATGATATTTTAGTTATTAAAACATTATAAAATATGAAGGGTTTATCAAATGAAGTGTTGTTTTAGCAGACAATCTAGAAATTTTATATACTTCGAAGTAGATGCTGTTACCTTCTAAGCAGTCCCCTTGGAAAGGCATGTACTTGATCCAGTGGTAATGTTACTGTTCCAAACATTTTAAAAATTCTGCTTCTGAAGATTGCTAAAGCTTATAATAATATAGTCCTTTAAATTGCTACTTGGTTTGTCCTTTGGGGATGAATTGGAGTTTGGGAAATGTCAAATATAAATTGAGCTCAAATATAATGGGAATTCATTAATTCATTGATTTATTCACTCATTAATTTGGAAAAAAAAATCAGTCGAGCACCGGCCATATTCTCAGCACTGTGTGAAATACTAGAATGTGTATGACAACATAATTTTTCTACAAAATATACTCCCATTATTTGTGATGACGACTGCCATTATAATCTAATCCCTGGCTGCCTCTACAGCTATTCTAGTAGCCTCTTTTCTTCTTACTCACTCTACTTCTTGGCAGAACAGCCTCTTTGCCATTCATGTCTACTCATACTCTCTTTTCAGGGCCTTTATACGTGTGCTGCATTCTGTCTAGATTGTTCTTCCCCCAATATTCGCAGACTTGCTCCCTCACTTTATTGAATTCTCTGTTCAAATATCAGTCCGTGAGGCCTTTTCTGATCATTCTACCTAAAATAGCCTCATCTCCATCATTTTTTATTACTTTGTATTGTGTTTGCTTCCATAGCCCTTGTCACTACTGCCATTACAATATTATTTATTGTTTGTCTCCCTAGAATATTAGTTTTATGAGGACAAGCACTTTGTTTTGTTTATCATTGTATCCCCCGTGCCTAGAACAGCCCCGGCATATTGTGTTATGCTTGATAAGTATTTATTAGCTATATAAATGACTATCAAATTTATGTTGTAGCTTGAGGGCTCCAGACCAAGTTTTTCACTGCTTACTTAACATCTTAACTATGTACTCATGTATATCAGCTTTTCTGTTTCAAACTTACTAATTACCTTATTCTAAAAATCTTTCCATATTTCCCATCTGGGTTAAGAGCAGTACTTTAATGGGGCCAAATCAGACACCCAGGAGACGTTCTAGCCTTATTCCTTGTCCTTATTTGACACATCAAATCTACAACCGCGAAGATGATGATTGTATCTCTGAAGTGCCTATTAAATCTTTTTCTTTTCCGTTTCTGTTGCCATGCCTTTATTCAGGCCCTCATTTCATTACATTTAACTACTCTCCCTATTTTAGTTCTGCCCTTTCCTGATCTGCTCTCTTCATTGTAGCCAGCAACAAGTTTTTCACAAAGTCAATCTTAATTTCCCAGCAGCATTGAGCATCTTCCTTCTTCGAGCTTCTATAGTATATTATGGTACCTTTCTTATAATATTGCTATAATTTGTTCACAGTTAACAAATATTTATTGACCTTTACTATGTGTCCAGGTATTATTCTTCTGCTGGTGATTCAGTGGTGAAAAAAATTAAGTCTCTGCCCTTGAATTGTTTATATTCTGGTGGGGAGAATGCAGACAATAAACACATGAATACAGAATTTTAAGTAATAATAACTTCTCTGAATAATACAAAATTGGGTATGCGAAAGAGAACTGAGTGGTGGTTGGGGACATTGTCAGTGAAAGGTTCCCTGAGGCAGTGATATTTTTAGTTGATAACAGAACTAGCCAGAAGGCACCAAGTGAAGAGGTGGGGGAAAGTCTTCCAAGTAGAAAGAACATATAGTACAGAGGCCCAGAGATAGGAAAGAACCAGTATGGCTAGTGCTTCATGAGGGAGAGTGGAGAATAGGAAACTAGAGAGGTAGGCAAGTAATAACTTGGAGATTGTGGTATGTTTGCAAAGGGGAAACCGTTAAAAGGTTTTAAGCAGGAGAGTGACATTATCTGATTTATTTAGAGAGATCACTCTGGCTGTTCTTTGTAGAATGGACTGTAGCCCCTGCAGGGCTCTGTATGGCACATGTCACTAAATCAATGTTAATTGAATAAGTGAATGAACTAATCCTTTCACTTTATATCGAGTTTGAATCACATAAGATTTAAGTGTCATCGTCAAGAGGAGAAAGCAGCAAAAGCAGCATTGCAGAAATGATGTCTGTATTAAATGTCACTGCTTTGTAAACTATGTACGTCTAACCCTAATTATATTAATATTTGAGTTACCAGATAATACCTGAGCTATCATTATTTAATGACAGTTCTTTGTCACTGTGAGTGGAACTGCTGTATTAATTCATTCCATTAATTATTGTCTACCATAGGCAGAGTATTCTGCTAAGTTTTCTGAAATTTCAGGGTTGAGGTTACAAGATAAATTAGACCTTGCTCTTAAAGAGGCTCCAGTTAGTTGCATGCCGTTCAAAAAATGTACACTGGATGGATAGTAGTTAAGGTTGACTGACAAAGCAGAAGCCGAGCAGGGAGTTATTAGCCTTACATAGCCTCTGTAAAATAATGATTCTGTTCATTTTACTTTCCTGGTGCTGCTGCTAGATGCTTTCATTTAGATACCCTCGCTGGAAGTATAGAGAAGTAGGGAAAATAGTAGAATGGGTGAAATTAAATTTTTTATTCTGAATATGCACTGTTTCAAGCAGAATGGCTAATAGGCAACTTTTGGTGGAAAAATCTTTCCTCATATCACAATATTCATTTGCATATTTTTAAAATTATTGTTTGTATGTCTCTTTCATTTTGTTTTTTAAGTGAATGAGGTCCCTGTAACCTGTTCTCTTTTAGCATTTATATTTTCAGCTGGTTGTTCAAGCTAAAAGCCTTTAAATTTTACCTAATTTTGCTTTTTAATTCTGTGGATGAACATTTTTGTTTAATACAATAAATATTTATTTTTATGTATTACTTGATGTTCTGGGTCCTGAATATTTTTAGAGGAAGTTATAGCGTATGCATATTTGTGCCTTTGGTAAAGTAAAATCATACTTTCGGGTTGGCAACTGGATGTGTGTGCTGTGGCGGAGGTCGCTCAGGGATCGTGACACTTTTTTCCTTGAGTGACAGACACTGAGGCTTCATCATCCTCAGTGCGTCAGCAGTGTGGTGTTCCCAGCAGCACTAGGGTTGACATTAGGCCTGTTTCGCCATAACAAATATAATTGTATAATGTCTGGGTTTGGGTGTGTTGAATGACGGATGTTTTGCCCTTTTAGCAAAAAGAGGAGGAGGATTAACTGTTTATTAAATTGTATTACTGTTTTTTACTGTTAGCATTTCCCAGAGAAAGTATGGTTAGGTGCACCAGAGGCATTGTAATAGCCTAAAATAAATAAGAGAAAGATTATGAAAATTTTTGACTAGTGATCTGCCTTTAAAAACTAATTTTGGATGAAAGTGTTTGGGTGTAATCTCAACAGTGAATTGAACACTCTAACGTGTTGTGTAAGTTCAATTGCTAGAAGTAGCATGCATGCGATTCTGAACTGATAATATTTCTTTGATATTTATCACTTGATCTGAACTGAGCATTTTTAATAAGCCGAGCTTTGCAGTAAAGAAGGGGCTTCATGGGTTACGAAGTCGTGTAGTTGAATATTACTGGTGTGGAAGCTTAAAGCTAAAGCTGAATAAGCGCTTAAGAGTTTAAAGTTGGCAGAAACTTGAGAGATCACTTAATGCAGTGAGGCTTTAAAAAAAAAATAAGAGGGCCCCCTATATACAAAAGGTAGATCAGCTGTTAATGTATTTTGAGGAGACTTACGACAACATTAAGAAGATTACTTGAGATAAATTAGTCAGAATATTCCCTCCTCCCCCCATTGGTTTTATTGTATGTTAACACACACATGCATACATAAATTAAGAATTACAAATTATGTGAAACAATATTATTTCAGACCTTATTAGTAATTTGTACAGGTATGGATTAACTACAGTTTACTTTTGTAATACTGTGAAACTAAGATATATAAATATAAATTGAAGCTATTTTGCTTTATAAAATTGGCATATCATTCCTGTGTTGAAAATGTGCAGCCATAATTATTACTGTGAAATGAAAACTTAGTTTGTAGTAAGGAAGATCTAAATTCAAATTCTTGCTCCATAATTTGCAGGGAAATAATCTGACTTGCTATTTAATTGTCTGAGCCTAAGTTTTCTTATTTGTGAGTAGGGATATAATGTGCATCTTGCAAGGTTGTTGTAAGTGTTAAAGGAGAAAATTGGTTTAAGGATACTAGCACAGTGTCTGGCAAGTACTTAGGTGAAAACCCAGAGGGCATATAAATAATAATTTTATTAATAATATAAATAGTAGTTATTTATCCATTCTTTTGATCATGGACATTTGGGTTGTTTGTAGTTTCTTGTTATTATAAACAATGGATTTTACCTCGTCTCATACATATAACTGTTACTCATACTCAAATTTCTCTAGGTTATATAAGTTGGTGTAGAATTACTGCTTATATAATTTTATATATATTTATATACACACATATCTTATAGTAGCAATATGTAAGAGTTGCTTTTGATTCATACTTCCGTGAACACTTCAGATTATCAGACATATTAAAAATACTTCATGAAAATTTCAAACATACATATGCGTAAGTATAGAAAAAGTATAAGGAATCCTCATGTATTCTTCACACCACTGTAACCATTACAAACATATGGGGTAGTCTTATTTCATCTGTATATTTTCCTCCTTCTCCTCTCATTTATGATTTTAAAGCAGATCGCAGGCATATGTTATTTCATTTGTAAATACATCAGTATGTATCTCTAAGGATAAGGACTTTTGAAATATATAACTGCAGTGCCATTAATACAACTAAGTAAATTAACATCAATATCTTGATATCATCTAATATTCATTTAGTGTTCAAATTTTCCTGATTGTTTTACTGATATTATTTTGAGTCAGGATTCACACAAGTTTCATTTACTTTTGATTTAATTTTACATATGTTAAAAAAAAGATAAACTGTTTATCGAATTGCTTTTCTCTCTGGATATTCTGTCTTTTTTGTTTATGTTAACAATTTCTTTTTGCTTTGGTCCTAAACATTTTGAATAAAGTGTGTTTAAATGGTTACTTACCCTACTTTGGGATTCTTTGGACATCCTGGTTCTAAGCATTTCATGTCCTTGAGCAATTATGAAAAATTCTCAGTCTGACTTTTTGAGTCTTGTATCCTTCATTTTCTCGTATTTTCTTTAGGATTTCTTACTAAATGCATGTTAGACTTTCTCATTATCTTTCTTGATTGTTAAAGTCTTGCATGTATTTCACTTCCTTTTCTCTTGGAGGCCACATTCTGTATGATATCTTCAGATGTATCAGTCCATTAATTCTCTCCTCAGCTGTGTTTATTCTGTTTATACCTCCATTGGGTTTTTTATTTCAATCATAATCTGTTTATTTCAAGATGCTTAGAATTTTTTAAAAATAATGTTTTCTTGAATCATTTTTAATCATTTCTTTATACCAGATGTTTACAGGTTATGGCTTGCAAATCTTGCAAATATGGCTTACAAATGCTGCATTTGTAAATAGTTTTATTGGGACATAGTCCTGCTCATTTAAGTATTGTCTATGGCTGCTTTGGTGCTACAATTGCTGAGTTAAGTAGTTGCGACAGAGATTGTATGGCCTTCAAAGACTAAAATATTTGCAGTCTGACCCTTTATGGAACAAGTTTGCTAACCCCCCTACTTTAGAAAAGTAAAAAAATAATTGCTATTTTATTTGTGTGTATGTGTGTGTGTGTGTGTATACATATGTACATATATATGTACATATATATGATAACTGTATTATTTAAAAGTCGTTTTAAATTGTTTTGTTTATTGTTTCTGTTTATAGTGGTTTATTTTCATCTTTTCTTCTGTGTGTGTGATTTTTGCTTGTGTACTTAATTTTGATAGGTTACCTAGGCTAAGGGTGGCTTACCTGGTTGGGTGAGTGAGCTGGGTGAGTGGGGTTGATGGCTGAATTTGCTTCTGCTTGCTGCCTGGGACTATCACGTTCATTCAAAAGACTACATCTAGGTTCCAAAGCCACATGCGATGGTTTCAAAGTCTCAGAGAAGTCTTCTTTTTTTTTGTTTTGTTTTCAACTTTACCTAGAGCTGCTTTTCTTTGCTATGTGCCTCTGTTAGATGAGTGTTCTTCTAGTTTACACTTTTTCCTAGGTCTATTCTTTCCTAAGGTCTGACTTTATGTACGATGGATTTCTTGTCTTGCCCTGGACCAAGGATTAGCCCAGTCCTCAAGTCCTGCACTAAACTCTAGAGCAGTACTTCTCAAACTTTAATGTGGTGTTGGAGGTCCCCAAGGCCACCCCCAAGTTCGATAATTTGATAGGAGGACTCATTATGGCAAAAGGATACAAAGCAAAATCAAAGAGAAAAGGTACATGAGGTGAAATCTGGGGCAAACCAGGCATAAGCTTCTATTCTCTTCTCGCAGTGGGGTTACACAGGACGCGCTGCATTCTCCCCAGCAATGAATAGTGACAACACATGAGATATTGTCCATCAGGGAAGTTCATTAGAGACGCCACACCCAGGGTTTTTATTGATGACTTGATAAGTAGGCAGCCTCGGCCTGGCTCAAAAATTCCAGACTCAAAAAAGGAAAGCAGGTAGGTGTTCAATATAAACCATATTGTTTGTATAATCAGTTCAGGCCCAGTGAGCCACTTTTACCAGTTAGGGTGGTGAGAACCCTCCCAAAATTTGTTTTCAGATGCCAGCCAAAGGCCAGCCTTGTAAGCAGGGCTTTTTAAGAAAAAGCAATAAGGCCTGTTAGGTTAACTTTCTTCTGTATAAATGTACAAATGAAGCACCTGAGGATCTTGTTTTAATGAAGAGTCAGATTCAGTAGGTATTGGGAAGGCCCAAAATTCTGCATTTCTGATATGCTCCCATGTGGTACCCGTGTTGGTAGTTCACAGATATACTTTGGTAGCCAAGGTGGTTGCTCTGAAAGCTGGAAGTCCTTTTTTCACTAGTATTTTTATTGTAAACAATTTTTTATTTTGAATTGGTAGAAAAATATTTGTTGGAGGTTAAATTCTCTGTGCTGACACTTATTTTTGGAATGATATGGTTTATTATTAAACTTTGACTTGAATAAGGAGATCTACATTTATACTTCAATATTGTCACATATTTTGTGTCATTGGGAGAATGGGAAAAGTGACACTTTCAATAACAGTTTTGTAGAAAAGAGTACAGGATCTGGAATTCTTTTTTTAATTGTACAGGCCCTCAATCTCTTATCCACAACTTTGAAAACCCCAAAATTTTGAAAATAAAAGCTATTTCCATCAATAATTTGACCTGACAAAACCTAATCTGACCTAAACTCATTAGGCAGGAAAACCTTACCAGACTTCGTATTGTCTCAAAGTGTGTACTCACATTTTCACCTAAAAAATACTATTGGTATCTGAATATGCAAAGCTGCTCCTAACCCTGCTGGGGATGTTAAATCTGTGGTATATTACATTTTAAAATAAAAAATTTTGAACTCCTAAACCTATCTAACCCCATCTGATCCTTCAGATGAAGGATCGTGGCCCTACAGTAGAAGTATGTAAAACAAACATGTCTCAAAAGTACTATTGGAAAGCATAAATAAATATAAAAATATTGGCAGTTAATGGATCATATTCAGACTTCCTGTCCATGCATCATATAACCAAAGAAATGCATTATGTAGGTTTTAAATAGTTCAAAGCTTTTAAAGGTTAAATTCAAAGAGCATTTGTAAATTTTCGATTTTGATTGTTGGTATTAATGCAGTTATTTATGGATGTTCTAGTGAAATGTAGAGAAAATAAATAGTAAATTTGTAATTAGAGGACCTGTTTACACTTGTACAAATTAATTGTGTATTACGGTATTTTTGCCTGATTAAGATCATCATTGACCAGGGCTCATGAAAAAGCTTAATTTATCATGTTTCCATTCATACACGGAACTCCAGATTAGTCAGTATGTTTTTGTTTTGAGAATATTAGGTGAGCTGTGTCTTCTTTGATGTATATAAATGATTTTACTTAGACATTAATAATCCTAAATAGAATGCTAAATACAGTAATATCTGCAAAGCACTTAGTAGTGTATAAAAACAGGAACAGTTGTGATATAGTCCAGATAAGAGGTGCTTGAGATACATATACTAAGATGTCTCAATAATATTTGGTGACAACCCAGACATAACTTCCTAATTTTCTAGTTCAGATAATATTACTATTGCCTGAAGAAGGAAATTTTGGAATTTTTTTTAAAGGGTGAATTAATTTAACTACAAGACACATTGAATTTGAGGTACGCAGACCACCAAACGTAGATTGAGATGTGTTGCTTTAGTTGAAGATAAAGTATAGAATTGAATATTTGAAGCAGTGGCGATTTAAAGATTAAATTGAATATGTTAAAGTTGTGGAGACAGTCAAAAGGGAAATTTGAGGGCAGTGGATAGAACATTAGGTAATGCTAAAGGGAATGAAGCAGGAGGAGGAAATACAAACCTTTAAAGGAGACACAGGAACAGTGAGAAATGAAGAGGACTAAGAGAGTGTAATTATAGGAACCAAAGTAGAGAAGGTGGCATTTGGTTAGCATTGGACAGTACTGGAGTGGACAAGACAGGGAGTTAGAAAAGCTGAGAAAAAGCCCTTGCATTGGGCAAATAGTAAACCTGAGGGGAACATTAGTGGGATGGTGGCCCAGACACCTGTGATGGAGTTGGGGAGATGATGAGGTAAGAATTAATTGACTTGATTCTCAGCGAGATTTGGTAAAAGAAAGGAATGATGTCAGTTCAAAATGGCAAACAGTGGGCAGAAGCATTTTTTTTGAAGATAGGAAAAAGAACTAATGAAAGAGACTGAGATCAGTGAGAAATAGTGAATAATCAATGATAGAAGTATTCTATGAGATAAGATGTGGAATCAAGAATACAACTGGAAAGATTATAACATTATAATACCATATTTTTCAAATTTCTAACCCATACTCAAATTGAGTGTCCTGCAGCCAAAGTGTATTTGTACCCTTTGCTCCTTTATTAGTTTCTAAGACGGAAGACCTTCATTACATTGATTGAAGCCACCTGTCAGACAAGTGATCTGAACTATAAATAGTCATGTTTCATGGAGAAAAACAAAAACAAAGTAGCTGTACAAGCAAAATATAGACTAACTTCTAAATCTAATAGGCTGGGTGTGTATCACAATTGAGTCAGCCTTTAGGCACAGCTGCTCTATTCTTTTACAGGGTTCATTTATGGTGAATTGTTTCAGAGACAAACAGAATTTTTTTCTTATAATTCTTTTATAGGGTTCATTTATGGTGAATTGTTTCAGAGACAAACAGAATTTTTTTCTTATAATTAGGGGGCTGTGGAAACCTAATGATTTTACAAATATCTTTGTGCAATATGATAGATTAAGACATGGAAACTTGAACAGAACATCCAGTGATTGTAATCTATGCATAATAATTTTTTACTATCTTAGAGGATGTTCTAGTTGCAGACTGTGTTTCCAATGTTGTTTTTCTGTAGAAAAATAATATTAAAATAAATGTCATGACAAAGATTTCTTTGACAGCCACTTCTGTAGTGTGGTGAATGGCCTTTGTGTATTCTTTGTATAAACTTGTATATAACTTTGTAATTGTGTAAAAGTAAAAAAGCTTTGTGAACTTGGTTACAATTCTTTATCGTCGTTATCTCATAACGAGTGTTATCATCCAAGCATTCCACTGATCTCTAATATTATTGTGAAAAAGAGAAACAGATGAACTTTAGAAAAGCACTTTATTTTTTTCTGTCAAGCAGCTAGCTCTTCTCCATTTTCTGTCTCAAACATCTGAGCCATCTTCACAAATTCATAAATTATTTACCATGTAGAAGTAAATAATGATGGAATGACTAGAGGATTGTTGGGGAAGTGATAGTTAGGCTTTAGTTCTTTACCTGACAGGTGGAGCCTGGGAACACGATTTCTGGCACAGTGGTGAATGTAAATTACAATGCCTGGAGGGGGTGTCGGGGAGGAGAGAAGGATCAGTAAGGTGATTTTCTGAAGGTAGATAGCAGGCTTAAATGTCTACCATTTTCTTTCCTTTTATATTTGTAGGCATTGTCATTTAAAAATTTTGATGTTTGAAAAATTTGAATGGGTCAAGGCAATTACATTGTTAATTATGTAAATAGGTTCTTCCCTTAGAAAGTGAGATTCCTTTTCAAAGCAATAGTAAGGTGTTTGGGGGGTATATTTTTTATTGTTTCTCAGAGTTGGAAAAATAGATGCATTTTAAAGCAGCATGATCTTTTTTATTTGTTCCTCTTTTACATACAGCTGTACTATAGCTGTTGTTATAATTAATCATGAGGTAGTATTTCATTGTAAATGCTTGTACTTTTAATATTCACAGTTCTGATCTGGGTACTTCTTTTGCTATAAATCCCAGATTGTGAAAAGTCAAGTTAAAGTAGCAAATTCATGTTTACTATAAAAGGAGAATAAATGTAGTCTATAATATCTAATAATATAACAAAAATGTTTTTATTCTTTTTTTAACCTTTTATTGAATTATATTTAGAAGTGAGTATATTATATGTATTGATCAATGAATTTTCACAAATTGACACATTTGTGAAACTAGCACCTAGATCAAGAAATTGGTATATTTTTAAATTTTTGTGTATTTCTGAATAGTGCATTCATTTAGTCAACAGTTATTTTTTGAGTGGTTATGGTGTGTCAACCATTGCTCTTGGTATTAGGATGATATCACAGTAGTGAACTAAAACAGACTTGTTGTGGAGAGATAAACATCAAATAGCCATACAAATAAATGTATAGTTACAAACTGGTGTGTACATTGAACATATACTCTTGTATGAAAGGCAGTATAATTGGGTACACAATAGGGTATTGTATAGTAGATAATAAGGGTAGAGTCTGGAGTCACATTGTTTAAGTTTGAATATTATCGCCACTTCTGGTATTAATGTGACTTTAGGCAAGAGAACTAATGTCTTTGAGACTCATTTCTTAACATAGAGATGATGATGATAGTACCTAATACCACGAGGTGTGATCAAAAAATACGGTGAATGTTTAAATGAAAAATTCATTACAGTAAAAGACACATTGTCATTAATCCCCCTCAGAATACTCCCCTTCACTTCAAACACACTTATCCCATCGTTCTTGCCATTTGTGAAGCAGTTCTGGAAGTCCTCTTTCCTGAGTGTCTAGATGTGCTGTCGTGGCTGCCTGGATGTCCTGAATCATTTTGACTTGGGGGAAGAGCCAGAAGTCACACGGTGCCAGATCTGGTGAATAAGGTGGATGAGGACACATCATAATGTTTTAATTTGACAAAAATTGCCTTACCAGAAGCAGTGTGTGACACGGATCCTTTCTGTTGTGATCACAAAATACGGTGAATGCTGCTGCCGAGTGCCATCCAACAGAAAGGCAGGGATCTTCAATACGGGAAGTGGTGCATCAAACCTTAGTAACAGTGTGTGACAAGTTTCAACTTGTTCAGTGCAGTCAGTTGGGTGTGAGCTACCGTTGAGAGAAGGTGTGTTTTAAAGTGTGCCATAAATAATCCTCCTTCATGACAACGCTCCATGTCACACATCGCTTCTGGTATACGGCAATTTCTGTCAAAAACATTACGGTGTGTCCTCATCCACCTTATTCACCGGATCTGGCGCTGTGCGACTTCTGGCTCTTCCCCAAAGTCAAAATGATTCTGGACATCGAGGCAGCCATGACAGTGCAACTAAAGACACTCACAAAAGAGGACTTCCAGAACTGCTTCAGAAAATGGCAGAACAATGGGATAAGTGTGTTCGAAGTGAGGGTGAGTACTTTGATGGGGAGTAATGGCAATGTGTTGTTTACTGTAACAGAGTTTTTTTAATATAAACATTCCCCGTATTGTTTGATCAGACCTCGTATGGTTGGTGAAGAGACTAAAAGAGATTATTCATATAAAAATATTAACACAATATTGAAGACTTTCTGTATTAGTAATTATTCTGTGTCACTGGCTGTTGTTTGTTTCATATTGTAGCATATTCTTTGAAAATGATACAGAAGCATGTTTCATAGAGTAGATTCTTCTGGAGTTCAGATTGAATAGTCCGAAGTGATATCACAGTCTAGTTAATGACATTTTGGCAATCTCTATAAGCATGTTTCAAATTTCAGTGTACATAAGAATCACTGGAGTGCCTGCTATAAATGCAGAATACTGTGGGTCACTTTCATATTTGACTCTGGAATCAGTATTTCTTATAATAACTCATAGGTAAGAAACACAAGTTTGAAAACCACTGGTCTATAAGTCTGTTTTTGCTGCAGTCCAAATAGCTAATTATTTTGTTTTAACATATTACATTGTAAGGTGTTTTTTTGTTGTTTGTTTTGGTGCATAAGCTTACTATAAATGGTAAAATGTCTCCTCTAAACTTATATTTGCCCTAGGATTCCCTATTAGTAAATAGCCTCATACATCAATTTACCCAGTTGAGAAATCTGGACTCATCCTTGATTCCTCCCATCTCTAATCCATTATTGATGAAGTTTCTTACATGGAATATTTTTGTAACCTCTATTTAAACTTGCTTTCTCCTTTCCTGGAGTCTATTCTCCAAAGTTGTCTTTTTGAAACACAGCTGGTCATGCTATCCACATGCCATTCTTAGTAATTTCCCATTGGTCAAAGATATCTAAGTTTCTTAGTGATCTTCCAAGGCCACTGGAATGCAAGTCTCCTTTCCTTTATTCCCTGTCATCTTGTTTTCTGGGAATACAGAATTTCTTGCTATGCTTTGAGTTCCTTGAGAAAATTACTGTATTTTTTCATGTTTCTATGTTGTTTATAGACTGCTTTTTCCCATCTTATATGCCTAGAAGACTTGTTGCTTATGGTCAAGAATCACTTGCCATATTAATCCATCCCCAAATAACAACTGTCTCACTCTCTTGAGCAGTCTTTCTTACAACCAGTGTTTATTGAGAATCTTCCATGTGCCTGGCATTGTGCCAGAGGCCGGTAATGCCTGTGAACAAGACAGCCAGGTTTGCTGTCCACACTTGTCTTACAGTCTAGTGAAGTTTTCCCTATCAAGCACCCTTCTTTTGTTTTGTTTTCATAGTATTTAGTATTTGCCTCTCTATTATGTTACTATTAAGTATTTATGTGCCTTTCTTTTCCCATTTAATTTTGATCTCTAGGGCTGAGACCACATCTTACATGTATTAATTTCCTCACCTAGCAGTTGGCACAGTATATGGCATATAGTGAGTAATGGAATATACAATTGAATGAAATTTACAAATCTGCATGCAAAGCTAATCCCAGGGTAAATCAAAACTATCCTTTATAGAATACATTTTTTAATAAAATACTTAGATTTTTTAATTATATAAGTAAGAAAATTTCTAAATATAATCTAGAGGGGAAACCTGTGTGCCCACTATATTGTTTCCACTGTATAACAGTGTCAGTGATACAATTTTTTAAAGAACTTTGGAAGGAGTATTTTATCGTTCAAAGTTTAATTTTAAGCCATTTATATCAATTGTACTTATAATTTATATAAATTAGAGTGATTTGAAGTAAAGATTATAGCTTCTAATTATTATGTATTTATACAACTTTTAATAGAAGTTCTGTTCAAATGACTCAGTAACTTTTTCCAGATTACTTTGTTTATTTTTAATATTTTATACCTAGATCAATCCTTGTCTATATCTATACAGTTATAATATGTAATGACATGCTCATAATAAACCAATTACCAATTAAAGACATAGTTTTTGTTCATAGAATTTTAAAATAATCGCATCAGCAAACTAAAAGATGCAACTTGTTTAATTTATCCAGTCAAAGGTATGAAATGATAAACCTTTAGCAGGGACCTTTTTCCCTTATTAGTATACTCGTATTAATATTTTCCTCTTTTAAGTCATTCAAAATGAGCAGTCCTTTGGAATTCTAGAGAGGAAGGTGTATTTTTGTGTAAATAAAAAGAAGAAAGTGTGAAATGAAGTAACTTGACAATCCAAAATTGACGTGGGGGGAAGAGAGATCCGAACCCTTGGGTGAGTGGGAGGACAGTCTTAAAATAGTACCAGTTAGCAGAAATTGCCTCATGTCTTACTGCCATCATCATTATAAGAGTGGGACACTGGTACAAGAACCCAAAACTTGTCTTTTAGTCTCTGGGAAAAGGAGATAGAGAACAGATCTAGTTTTAAGAAAATCTTATAAACAGTAGTTGAAATTTATCTGTATTTGTGGTGATAGTATCATTAATAATGCACCCTGGGATGTGTTAGGGAGTGAAAAGAGGTGGTATAGTAATTACACTGGCACAATAAGTATAAATTGGTATCCAGGCAGATCAGATATATACTATCATAACTGCTATCGTAATGGTAAGAAGAACGTGTTATGGGAACGTAAAGGGAGCTTGTAGGTTAGGGAAAACCTTTACAACATCTGAGCCAGACTTCCAAGAATGAGAAGGATTTCCCTCAAGTTGGGTAGTGAAACAGGGCAAGCCAGGCTGAAGAAACCTAGTGCCATCTTGCTGTCTTGTAGCCCTGCCTCTATTTAAATCATTCCCTCTCAAGAGATGCTTCATGTCCATCATTCTTCTAAAATAGTCCTATGATAACATTAGTTTTTAGTATGATAAACCTAACGTTTAAGAAAATTATAATTAAAATGATTTATTGGTAGTAGTAATTGATTGGTAGGTTTTCCTTGCCCATCTCTACTACAGTATTTATATTTAAAATATGCCAATGATTAAAAGAACGTTATTATCTGCTACAGTTACTTGAGAGAAATATGATTATTTTCAGTCTGTAAGGGAAGATCATACTTGTTCTGCATTCCAGTTGGTTACAACAGACCAAATGGGAAAAGATCAAAGAGGCTGATTTGGTCATCGGTATAAGAAAAAGTATTATAATGCTCTATCCAAACATGGAATAGGCTCTTCGGGGAAGCACGTCTTCATTAGAGGTTGTTAAAAGGAAGGCCCTTTTCCTAGGATGCTGTCATTGGGACATCTTTCCCTACTGAATTATATAGCTCTTTGATATTCATACCTGTTAGAATTTCAGGAAATGTTAGAGAGTTTGAAGCAGTGCTTCCTCATCTTTTGGATCTGTGGGTCAGGGCGAGAAGATGTAATCCCAGTGTCTTTGCTGGTGGAGGAGACAGATTTGATGCTGGCCTTTGCAGAGAGGTAATACCAACTATAGTAATTTCCATTATTTTTAATCAGTTATATCTGCTGATAATAATCAGATAATATTAAGGATATAACTAAGTACATGTCAAATTTATGTAGTCATGTTTAATTTTGTTAAATTCTTATGTGCCCAGCTTTTCTATCTTGTTACTCATGTAGCATTTGTTCATATATATTCACAGTAAGTCACAAAAAATATTGTTCAACTCTGCTGTCACTCCTATTTCCTCTTTGAAAAATTTAAGCAGGCAAATAAGATGATAAAAGTTTCTACTTTAAAAATGAGCAAATCTTGGATCATGAAAGTAAAACACTAAAACATCTAACAAAAATTCATTAATTTAGACACTAATATATGAGTTAAACATATGCTTCAGCTACACACATAAATTTCTTGATTGATCCATAACAATTGTTTTTGCTAAACAAATAATAACTTCTAATTATAGTCGCTACTATTATCTGTTAGGGACTAGGCACTGCATTAAGTTATACCTCACAATACATCTTGTAACAATGCTGTCAAGGTAGGTAATTATTATTTTCACTATAGATAGGAGAAAATGAATGTCCATAAGGTTAAGTGATTTAGCCAAGATTACGTGGTTTGTTGGTGAATAAGCTTCATTTGAATCCAGTTCTTTTTCATTCCAAAGTTTTTGTTCTTTCCATTACTCCCAAACAGCTATATGCCAGTAGTTATTGGCCATTAATTTACTATGTGTACTTGAACCTAAATTTATGTAAAAATCAATTTTATGCTATATTTATTAATGCTATATTATTAATATAGTTTAGTGCAGCATGTTTCAAAGCAGTATATATTAAAAATATTTTTAAATGCCATTTACTCACACATACATATATGTGAGTGTGTGTACACACACATGCACATACACAAAGAATTAAGCTGGAGGGGAAATTAATGTGTGTGGCGCACCTACACAGACACACAGAGGGTGCCAAAAAAATGTATACACATTTTAAGAAAGGAAAAAACTATTAAAATTGTAATACTCGATATATACCGATAACAGAAGGTGAATACAAGTCACGTTTGACTTCTGCAATTACAAGAGGTGCTCGAAGTGGTTACCATCAGCCTCCAGACACTTCTGATTACGGGGAACTACTGCTTGAGCAACGTTGACCAAAGTGTCCATTTGTATACAGTTTTTGGCACCCCCAGTGTATATGTCAGTAGATGTATAGACAGAGATAGATAAAAAGTTTACTTACTGTCGTTTGCTCTTGGTGGTTTTCTGTATGTATGTGTGTATCTCTATGGGTATATGTGTTTATAAAATATTAAATGGCCAGATACTTAAGAGATGACTTCAGTTATTTCATCACCTCCTGAGAGATACATCAGGAACAAGCATAGGACTTCCAAGTTATACAATAAGAGGAAAAGAGCCACTGTAATTCTAGTCGTCCTTTTGTGTTTTGCATCCTTGCAGTTGAATGTTTGGCCATCATAGCCAGCCAGCACATTTTTTTTCTTCTTCCTTTATGCAGCTGTGGGTTTCCTAAACTTCAAGGCTTCGGAGAATACCCTAGCAGATGATCTCATTTGTGCTTTATGCTGCTAGCACAGCACTGTAACCAGTAGTTCTGGAGAAGCTAAATTGGACACATTAAGTGAAAGTAGGAAGAAAGAAAGAGAAGTAAACCTCTCCTTAAATTTCTTTTTGTTTCTCCTCCCATCTCTCTCTACCCCAATAAAAGCCATATTGATCTTGGCTTGCTCAGGGCTCTTCCTAGGGTAAGTTCTGACTATGTAGCGTAGGAGGTGGCAAACTACAGCTCCTGAGCCAAGCCCATTTTATCAAAACATAGCCACATTCATTCATTCATGTATTTTCTATGATTGCTTTCTTGGTACAACAGCAGAGTTGACTAGTTGGAACAGAGACCCTATTGCCTGCAAAGTCTAAAATACTTACTACATGGAATTTGACAGCAAAAAAAATTGCAGACTCTTGATCTAGCAGGTAAGGAAGAAGCCAGGCGTTTTTCATCTCATTCCCATAGGAAAAGTGTAGCACATGGGCATTACATAGTATTTCATGTATAAAATGGCCCTAAAACTCTTTTGAATTTGTCTGGGAAGCAACATTTCTGGGAGGAAACATGTTTTGTCTTTGAGCAAATATATCACGAAGAAACTTTGAAATTCTTCCATCGTTGGGGGTTCCTGGTAATTATATAAAAGAGAAAGAGGTGAGGAGGGGAAGGAAGGAGAAAGGCTGCTTCATTCTGATTTGGATTGACTAACACCTGTATGATAGTGTGTTTTTGACAGGCTGAGAAGCCAGCATTGGGTCAAATGTCTAATGAATAATGATACAATAACGTTATATCATTATTCATTAGACATTTGACCCAATGCTGGCTTCTTACCCCCTGTCAATTTTCAAATATGTTTTTTGTTTTATTGTTGGTGGTCAGTTTTCTTCCACTTGTAGGTAAGATTCGTTAAAGAAGGATCTGTCATGCTCATTGATGTGTTTTCAGTACCTAAAATGTACCTGACCATAATGAGTGTTCGGTTAATAATAGGTGTTCAGTTAATAATTCAGATATGAGATTTTATTTTGAATATGATTGTGTAACATGATTATAACAAGATTGTGGATTTTAAAAAATGTCTAGAACCAGTGTGGACCTAGAAAATAGGCAGTAATTAGAAATATGAAAGCCTTTGTGAATTAAGTATCTTCTCCGACCTATCATCTTAACTATTAGTCCTGTCAGATCATTATATAGTAATAACTGTGTCATCACCTCAGTGAAACTTTTTGTTTGGTGCCTGACAACCTAATTATAAATTGATGTAAAATGGTTAGGTTATATATTTCCATTAGGTGAATGTCACACTGGCTTTAATCCTTAACTCGGACTTTGTAAATTACTGCGGGTTCTAAATTACCTTAAGGGCGATTGTAAAGTTTTTATAAAGTTCTCAAATATAGTTAAATCATTTTAACATCATTGGCTTATTTATAATTTTTCTTCTCAGTCTCTCCAAACAGATCCCACTTATAATAATAAAAAGATGTTACTAAATACGAATGGCAACACTCCATGGTCCCTTGCAGTTCTTTTTATTAGACTTGATCCCACCCAATGATGAGCTGTTTCATTCCACTTTTAAGATAATCTCAAAAGGGAGTCACTAATTATAAAGATATATTCTAAAACCACTTAAAATTAGATCCAATTTCATTGGAGTTAAAAAGCATATTATCCAAAATTCGTATGCGATGCTCTAAGAGTGCAGTGATCTCAGTATGTTGCAATTTCAAAGTGATTGGAAAAAGCTGGGATATGTAGTGTGCTTAGTGGTTTGACACTAACCAATTTGTGGTGTCATGGCTAACATCCAGTATAACAGAATGGAAGAAGACGGGCAGATGCAAGCTAAATGTAAACTACGACAATGCAGACAGTTTTACTTACTGAAGAAAACACTAATTCAAAATAAATAGTTCCTTGATTTTGTGTGAACAGATAAAAATACCAAAGGAAATTATAATGGCTCTTAAACTAAAATATCAATCATGTGATAGTTTTGTTTTTTTAGATTGTGCTTTTGTTTGAAACAAATAGGATGCTGAATATATTAATAGAAAAATAGCTTATAGCAATCTGAGTAGACTGACACTGTATTCCAGGGGTAGGCAAACTACTGACCACAGGGCCATATTTGGCTGTGACCTGTATTTGTAAAGCAAGTGAGCTAAGAATGGTTTTTATACATTTCATAGCATTTTTTCCTTTAAATATTTTGGGGAGGTTGTTCCACTGTCTTCTCATTTGCCTTGGTTCCCGCGAGAAATCTGCTGTCATCCTTTTCTTTGCTCCTCTCAGTAACTAGTCATTTTTTTTTTTTTTTTTTAAATCTGGTCGCTTTTAAGATTTTTCTTTACCGGTGGTTTTGAGGAATTTGATTTGATTATGATGTGTCTTGGTCAAGTTTTCTTCATGTTTCTTGTGCTTGGGGATGGTTTTGCTTCTTAGATTTAATGGCTTATTTTCATCAAATTTGCAAAGTTTTCATCTATTATTTCCTCAGATAATTTTTCTATCCCCCATTTCTTTCCTTTGAGGACTCCAGGTACGCATATTGTAATTATTAGGCTGCTTGAACCCCCATAGTTCATTGATATTCTTTTAATTTATTATTTTTCTTTTTGTGTTACATTTTGGATAGTTTCTATTGCTTTGTCTTCCAGTTCATAATTCTTAACTTCTGTAAAGGCTATTATGCTGTTATTCCCATCCAGTATATTTTCATCTGAGATATTGTAGTTTTTATTTCCAGAAATTCAATATGAGTACTTTTTACACCTTTCATGCCTCTCCCTAAGTTTTTGAACATGTAGACTATAGTTATAAAAACTGTTTAAATGTCCTATTCTGCTAATTCTAACATTTGTGTCAGTTCTGGGTCACTTTCAGTTGATTTATTTACTGCTCATTATGGGTCATGTTTTCCTGCTTCTTTGCATGCATTCCTGATAATTTTTGAGTGGATGCTAAACATTGTTAATTTTGCCTCATTATGTACTTCATATTTTTCCTGTTCTTATAAATCTTCTGGAGCTTTGGTCTGAGACATAGTTTAGTTACTTGAAAACAGTTTAATTCTTTGAGGATTTGTTAGGTGGGATCAAAAAAAAACGTTTAATCTGTATCTGATTTTTACCCACTATTGAGCTAAGACTTTTCAATGTGGCTTTTAGGAAAAAGCACAGCTCCCTGTCCTGTATGTTTGTAGGGTACTCTTTCCTTTCATTCTTTTGAGTGGTAATCTCCTAGCACACATGCTCCGATCGTTGTTGGACTGACTACCGGCAGGGTCCCTTTGCAGATCTTCAGAGGTTCTCCATCTGCAGTGCTCTCTTCTCTAATACTTCTTGGTCTCCTTGGACTGGGAGCTCTGTCTCTTCAACTCAAATAGTTTGCCTAGGTGTCTCCTCTCCGCACCAAGGCCTGAAAACTCTGCTAAGACAGTAAGCTGGAACAATTGTGGAGCACACTCATTATATCATTGTTCTTTACTTCCTGATGTCCAGTGTCTTGAGAGCTGTCGTTTCATATAATTTGTCCAGTTTTATAAGTTGACTCAAATAGGACAGTATTTTTAGTGCCCATTTCTACATTGTAGCTAGAAGTGAAATTTGGGATGTTGAAATTTAAGGTTTATTGGTATAATTCCAGGTGATGACAAAGAGTTGGACCATAGATGTGAGTGGAGTATAGGTGTGAAGGTGATTGAATGAATCATCCACGTGGACCTTGAAGTCAGTCACCTAAGTAGATGGATTTGAGATAGAGTAAGACTTTAAACCAAGAGCCAAAGTTGTGAGGTTTCAATACTGCATGTTTTATATATTTGGTAAGGAAAATACTCTTAAAGTTACGTTAAATTGTCTTGTCTTTTCTTCTAGAACCTTCTGATAACTTAAGAGAGATTCTGCAAAATGTGGCCAAATTGCAAGGGGTATCAAATATGAGAAAGCTAGGCCATTTGAATAACTTTACTAAGGTAAGTAGCTTGAATCTGTATTAATATTATCATCTAAAATTCTTTGTTCCTTATATTTATTAGATGCTTCTTAACCATCATTAATAAGGAATTCTTGAGTATTCACTGAGAGGTAGTGCTTTTCTATAATGCTTCTCGTGGATTTTGTCACGTGTTTTTAAATTTACAAGTGTATTTGAATAATGGGAGTGTTACATGCTTGTTGTAGAAAATTTGGAAGGTTCAGAAAAGAATAAAGAAAAAATCACCGAGAAGTCCGTAATCCAGTCTTCACTTCATTCACATAATGATGTATTTATTTATCTTGCCTTTTTACACTATTTTTATGTGATACTATATGATATATTTGTACATACGTACATGTGTGTGGTTCATTTCATAGACATAATCATAACTCCCAGAGAAATACTAGAACTTGCTCTCTCTTTCCCTGATACTCTATTTCCATTATCTGGATCTCAGTTAGAGCCCAAGATAAAAGTAGGGACCCTCGTCCCAAATAAATAGTGACTTGATCTCTATTAGCAGCCAAGAATTCCCGAGTTTGATGGATTGGTATGTTTTTGAGCCTGGTAATGCTGGACAGCCAACTCTTAACATGCCTGTTATTTGAGGTGATGTCATAAATAGAAGTCAGAATGGATCCTTTGGGAAAATTTTTTTACCCATTTTAGTTTACTAAATATAAATTGTCCTGCTCCATTTTAAACATAGAAATAATTGTATGTTTTAACCCCTTCCTGCTCTCAGTGTGACCCATGGGCCAGCGGCATTGACGTGATCACCTGGGAGCTTGTTTGAAATGTACTCTTTTTGCCCTACCCCTGACCTACTGAATCAGAGTCTGTACTTTAATAAAGATTCTCGTGAATTTCTGCGTACATTAAAGTTTCAGCAGCACTGTTTTAACCCTCCCAAATCTTTAATTCCTATCTAGTAATGAGACTGTGGCTTAGGTTTGATTTAATTTTATAGAAATAAAAGGAGATGAGGATGTGGTCACTATGTAACAAAATTGTTTTTTTCAATATGGTATTGTGTAATAAATACAAAATAGGTGAGGTTTGTTTTTTTCATGGTTAGGGAAGCAAGTGCATATGCATTTATTTTTCTTTAGTGAAGTTTTGAAATATTCTGGCATTTATTTTTATATAACAGGTGAGAAAAGTATTTTATGAGGGATGAGAAAGTGATTTTTTTAAAAACAATTTCAGAAACTTTGAATAGGTGCTTGAAAAGGGGTTTTCAAAAATATGCCTATGTATGTTTTCATTTTTAGGAATGTAGTGAAAATCTTCAAATACTTTTTTTCAATGTGCTAGTCAGATATTGTTAAGTTTTTTAGACCCAAAGTTGTTCCAAGGTTGCAGAATGCATCTCTTGGTTTCACTCCCTTCTATTAAATTTCCAGTTGTGTTTCACCGTTCTTTACTTGACTCTAATAAGTCTTACCACTTGCTCAGAATTACCTATTAAAAAAATTAATAGAGGTTTATGTCCTGTTTGAACTCATATTTCTGTCATAATCAGGTTGATACCTAGATACGTAGTTTCACATCTCTTGATGACTAGCATTCTGAAAGTTGGAGGTAGATACAAGAATCCCAGGGGCACCAGTGCAAGTCCTAAAGCAGTCTTAGAAATCTAGCTCAGCACTGTCCAGAAGAAATGTAGTGTGAGCCACATACGTCATTGTAAAACTTCTAGTAGTCACACTTAAAAAGTAAAAGGAAACTGTGAAATTATTTTAATAACATTTTCTTTAGTCCGGTATATCCATATTATTATTTGATGTAATTAGTATAAAATATATTATATGGGATATTTAACATTTTTTCATACTAAATCTTTGAAATCAAGTGTGTATATTACACTTAGAGCACATCTCAGTTCAGACTAGCCGCATTTCCAGTGCCCATAGACATCTGTGGCCCGTGGTACCAACCATAATGGACAGTGCACACACAGAACTTTTTGGAATAGGAGTCATTTAAACGTTAATCTCTAGAAATCTGTTGGACACCTTTCTTTTTTCTTATGTGTTCCCCATTTCTGTCTGGTCACAAATTGTCTTGGGTTAGGGTCAGTTACCCTCTCTCCCTTCCTTTTGCCCTCCTTCATTTCCTTTTTTCTCTGTCTTTGAGTTTTCCTACAGTATTTCTCTAAGTTGTTTTCTCCACTTGGTCTCTCCTTGGTTTGTGCTGTCCCAATCTCTTCTCCACTTTCTCCTTCCCTCTACTTTCCTTCTCCCCTCTCTTTTGCCTTTTCCCTTTCATTTCCTCCCTTTTTACCCTTCTCTCCTTCCGTTTCCCCATTGTATCACTGTAGAGTATAGAATCATTTAGCTTTGTAATGAAGGTCGTAGGCTTTGGGACTTTTTGTATTGTTCGTTTTTTGTTTCCCGTATCCTTTCTTTATAATTTTCACATTTCCCTCTGGCCCTGGTGCTAGCTTATAGCAACCCTTTTCTTTGTTGTTTCAAATTACTTATGCATTTAAAAATCAAACAACCCAACTTTCTTGAATTTGTCTATAATATGAGGGACTAAACCTGAGTCAGGGTTTGAGGGGCTGTCCCGTTAGTGAAGGCCACAAACATTGGGCTTGATAGTCTGTTTGGACTGCTTGGTGATAAAATGGGAAAAGCGTGAGCTTTATATCATACAGAAGGGGACTTATTGCCTAGCTCTGACCCTAACTAGCAAGGCAATCTTGGGCTTATTTCTTTACTCTGAGGTAATCTTGTTGCCTCAGAGGCAAGGTCCCAGTACAATGCCTGGCACGTAATACCGGTATGTACTCCATAACAGGTAGTGCCTTTCAACTGGGGATTGGTTTTTTGTTTTGTATTGTATTTTTGCCACTTTTCTAGTTTTTTGGCTGACTCCAAGGAGATGTGTCGGCTTAATAGCTTGAGTTGCAGATTGGTAAGCTGTTACTGTAACAGGGTTTTTCAGTCTCAGCCATTTTGACTTATTTCTTTTGGGAGGCTGTCCTGTTCACTGTAGGGTGTTTAGGAACTTTCCTGGACTCTACCCACTAGGTGCCAGTAGCCTACCTCCACCAGCTGCAACAAGCAAAAATGTCTCCAGATATTTCCAGATGTTTCCTGAGAGACAGAATTGCCCCTGGTTAAGAAGCACTGCTGTAAATATAATAAATGTCTGTAGATTTTATTATAAAATTTCTCCAAACACCTAGCACAAAATAAATGCTTACTGAATTTAATCATAATATAATGTGTCTTTGAATTCATTTTGTTGGAGATGTAGGTTAATAAATATTTACAGAGCTGATATTCCTACAAAATATATGTTTATTTTCTTATAGAGTAAAATTTAGAATTGCCAGAAATCTCTTAAGAATAGTTCTATAAACTAAGAAAAATAAGAAAAATAATCATGATGCAAGGAGACTAGTTAGTTAGGAGTTAGTTGGTCACCCTTCTCTGTGTTCCCATAACAGGTTATATATGAGTCTACTAAATTTTGTCTGTTATTATTTGTTGTGGGTTACTCTCTTATTAAACTGAGTTTCTTAAACACAACAAATACCTAGTTTTTATTTTTCTATTCTTTTATCCCTCTCTACCCCAAAGCCTGACACATAACAAGTGTTTAATTAAAAGTATTGGGAAGGTTTTGCATTTTAAATATATTTTTGTTGTATTAGCATTTGTTTTGTTATTCATATAAGCCTACCTGTTAGGATTAAGTTAATTTAGAAGATCAATGGGGCTAAAATGTTGGTTAGGGTAGACTTCATCTCCAGAATTAAACCTCCTTTTAAGGTATGAAGAAAGGGTGCTAGTGATGTGATCCTATAACCATGTGAATGTCACATGCCCATGCTTGCCTTCTGACATCATTTCACTAGATAAAGTAACGTGTATAACAGACTGCTGATGAATAGAATCTTAGTATTCTATTTTTAAAACTATAAACATGCTCTTAATCTAAAGACCTGCTTTTTAAAGATGAAAATATTTCAGCTCTTTTACATTCTAAAAGTTCTATTTTTCTATATTAAATTTCATATGTTCATATTAAAACCTCCAAAGGAATCTTTATTTTGTTGTTTTTAAAAACTTCAAAAATAGTATAAGCTAAATATAAAAAATTAAAGTGTTACAGAACAATATATGGTAAAAAGTGAAAGTCCTTTCTCACATACTTCCCATCCACCTCCCCACTCTGACAAAAATACCATTCTCCAGAGGTAACCACTAGAAGGTATTTAGCCTTCTCTGGTATTATTAGAAATGTGTGTGTGTGTGTGTGTGTGTGTGTGTGTTATTGAGTTATGAGAATAAAAGTTAAACAGAAAGAAATGTTTAACAGAGTGCTGTTTATTTACCATTTATTATATGTGTATACACAAAGGTTTTTTAATGAGATCATGAGATATATTCATTTTTAGTTTGTGTTTTTCCACATCCCAATATTTCATAGAATCTTTTCTTTTTCTATAAATATATATTCTTTTTTATAGCTGCATATGTATGCGTAGATGTGTGTGTATAGCCACACATACATTTATATGTATATGTATACAAACATATGCATACATACATATACCATAATTTATTTAATCACCATTAAAAATATTGGTGGAATCACCATTAAAAATATTTTTTCCTGCTTTTTGCATTAGTAATATACTGTTGTGTACTTTTTTTGTGCAGGATAGTGTTTTAGAAGTATGCTGACTTAGCCAAGAGCATTTGTATTTTTATTTTAAAGCTACTTCTAAATTGCCCTCTGAAAAGACCAGGCTATGGAATTCTAATCTGTGATAAATTTTTGTAAGAAGTTTGGGCTATTGTTATCTGCTGTTTATTTAGGAGAACTATTCATTTAACCTTCAGAACAATTCATTTAACCTTCAGAGTAAAATGGGAATAGCATTTAACTTCCTGGTTTTAACTGGTCTTTATATTTTAAAAATTAATAATTTTAATAAGCATCTCAGACATTTTTATTATCAAGACATGGTTTAGACTTCTATTTTAACTTTGTCCAAATATAGTTGATAACCCTTTTTGAATATTTTGGTATTTATAAGAAAGTCATATGGATTAATTATAACAAATACATTGACTGATGCTGGACATGGATTTTAATAGGCAAAATATACCAGTGATATGTTATCAAAAGCTTTATTTACCCCATTTTAAAATAATATTATGTACTAGTATTTGTTTTTATATAAAATATTTAACAATTATGCTCATAAAATGATTGTGGACTTTTTATGATATTGAATGCGTAAGTTGGTTTATAAGTAGCAAGTTCAACAAGCGTATTTCAACTGAACTAAATAAAATAAAAAGAAGTTATTTGCTGTCATGATGAGGAAGAACAAATGTTAGGTCCTAATTTCAGGCTAAACAACACAGGGGTTGAAAAAATGTTAATTGCATTCTGTCCTTCCATTTCTCAGCTCTCTCTTTTTTTAGGTTAGCTTCATTCTCAAACACTTTCCAAATGACTGAGATATCATCTTTACAGCTTTCAGTCCTAAAAGGGGAGAGAGGGTAGCCCTCTCTTACCATCTTCTACGTGAACTCTCATGCTAGTATTTGGTCGCATTCAGCTAGGCATTGTGACTGATAGTAACAAAAACTCATGGAATGAGAGCAATAGAACCCCAATGAAAAGTGTGAGTGAAGTCTAATAATGCAACATTTTATGTTACTAATTCTTATACTTTGAAAGGTCTTTAATGATTTCTAAGCATAATCAGTGATTTATTCTTCATATAACAAACCTATGTGATAGGGCAGGCAGTATTACATTTTAATAACTTATACGGGAGACAGAAAGTCACCTGTAATGGCTAAGATAGTAGTGAAGAAACTGGTCTTTAATGATTAAAGATTAATTAGTAATTCAATCAGTAGTTGAGGAAGGATGAGATTCCCATTGTTTAAACTCACCCATTCAGCATTCTTCTTGCTGCTTCTGCCTACCTCTTTCCTAGAATAAGTAAAAAGGTTTGCTTTGTGTTGTAGGTTTTTGTTATTTAAATCAGGAGATAATTAGTAAAATAGTCATTCACTACAAGAATTTTGTATTAAAATAATTTATTCTTATTCCTGATATTTTGAAAATTATAGTCAAATTCCTGGTGATGAAAAGTAAAATTATATTTCTTTGATAATAAAAAATCAGAATCTTATTAATGTCTTTTCTAATTTCCTATTACTGATATATGTGAATTATTTACATGTAGAAAGTTTAGTCTCTGCTTGGAATAATTCTAATTCAAAAGGGATATTTGCATTTAAGACTGATCAGTAAGGCCCCTTTCTATAATTCTGGAAACAATTTGAAAGCATTATTTAACCACCATTGAAAGCATAGCCCTAACATCTATTATTGTGCTTATGCTGGAACATAAGCACGGATTATGACAAATGTCATTCATGGTGTTATGCGGGGTCTCTGGTCCCGCTCCCCACATAAGGACGCAGGACATGGTGAGGCCAAAAAGGAACACCCACGGAGCAATACCACTATATTCTCGCTGGCGGCCAGGTGAGACACAAGAAGTAGGATCCACACAGTCTGCAATCCACAGTCCACCTTTCTGTCTGCCAGCCAGCCAACCAACCGGCGCTGTCACGGCAGTTACATCAGCAGCCAATTGGCCAACTGGCTACAGCCAATGGCCAACCACCACCCGATCCAGCACCCTACCACCCGAGGCGGAGAGCTTGGAAACTGCTCTCTGGGACTCTGTCCCCACATTCTACCCCTCCAAGGTCTCGTCTCACAATCTACGTGGCAAGCGTCTTCTGCGAGGGGCCTTGTGTCAGCTCATGAGAAAAAGTTTCAGTCCAGTTCAAGTAATGTCCCAGCGGATGTCCCTCGTTGTCCACCTACTTGGGAGCACAGCCAGAGCTCCCAGAGCACCACCAGTCCTTCTGGGCACAGCCAGGGCTCCATAAACAAGACTGCAGTCTGCGCCAGTGTCAACTAGGGCCAAAACCCTCTGCACATTAGAAGGGGACCAATGTATGGACAGTTCCACATGGGGCCTCCGGTCCCTGCTCGTCCCCTCTGACCGGGTACCTTGGCCCCACCCCTAATCGAGCTGAAAGAAGTCGGCCTCAAGCGGCCGCATGAAGTCCTGGAAAGACATGGGTCGCGCTTTCCCAGACTTCTCCTTTAGGCTTCGCTGGAATAGCTGTTCCGGATACAACTGTTTCCAGAGTTCCAACAAGGGTGCATTGGGTTGTCAGTCTTTTTTTTCCTGATCAACCCCTGCTGCCACGAGATCACCCCACATCTGCGTGCGTGTTATTCTCTGAGGCCCGCAATCTCGCCCGCCCCCTTACTTTTGACTTGGGCTTCCGGGTCTCAACTGCTCGGACCTCCTGTCTTAATTTCCTTTGCCGCCGGCTTTCAACATCCCCCAGAGTGGCCATGGTGGTGGTAACTTCATGGATCCACCGCCCCACATAGGGCATAACAATGGCAACCAAGGATCCAAAAGCACTTGGAGGGGCAGTATCCAAAACCAGATCTGTCATACTGGTTGTAAAACGTTTGTCACCCGGCCCCCGCATATTAGGGAACATAGATAGAATGTCTCATACCCATTTCACAGATGATTTGAATAAGTTCAGTATATGATTGCCATTTACTCAGAGTGTTTGGCAGCTCGCCAGCCTCTCCCCATACTGTGTGTACCGCAGCAGTGAGCCACTCCATTAGAGTGTGGTTGCCCTGGTCTTGGGCAAACCTACGACAGTTCTGTAACCTTTGTTGCAAGGACAGATGCACCATCACAGAGGCTAGCTTTTCCATTTCACCTGGGGAGCAGAGAATTCTGTCTGCTCCCTCATCCCATAAACGTAGTAGCCAAGCCAAGATTGGCTCTCCAGGGGCTGTCGGCACTGCCTCCCCTCCTCAGTGGGAGTGTAAGGGGTGTAGGTTGTGAACTCAGTCACTGCTGGGTTGTCCGCAGCAATGACCCTGGGGCCCAAAGGTTGGTCCTGTTGTACCTTTTGCTTCATAATGGGCCGGGCGTGGGGGTTGGGAGCTACATTGTCTCCACTCGCATCATTCACCTCTGCCTGAGTTTCCACTGTGGGGCTACGTCCTCTAACAGGCGGACTGGAGCTTCCAATGCCTCCCACCGGGACACCTGGTCCCGCAGCTGGGCTATTCCCGCAAGCGCTTCCTCTGAGTTATGATGCACCGCGGTGAGAACCTCCTCCAACTGGTGGTTCCAAGCTTCTCGCGGCTCCCCCCGGGGCTGCTGGTCCTGCACCTGAGCTATTTCATTAAGCGTGTCCTCCATGTTATGACGCAATGTGGTGAGGAATATCCAGCCCACACAGCCAGCTGTACCCTTCGCCTCCTCTGGCAACTGCTCAGCTAGAACCTGCAGGACCCTCTCCATGCTGGCCGGAGAGCCATCCATGTCCTCCCATCCCTCAGGGGTCCAACTCCTGAGAACAGTGACCTCCGGGTACCACACACTGTGTGGGGGCCACAGGTCCTCCTGCCCAGAATCAGATGCCATTCCTACCTGGCCAGAATCCTACTCGCTGCGCCAGGCGTCCGATTGGGTGGAGGCCTCGGTGTAAGATGTCTGCAACCCTCGGAGCCTACGGCAGCAGCAGACCACCAAAAGGAGGGTGACACCTTCTATGACCAAGAGGATGGTGTGCCAGCTGGAGGCTTGAGTCTCCCAGGCAGACTGCGCCTCTTGTTCCCGGCGCAGCTCCGCTCGGGCCTTCTGAAACTGAGCCTTCATATGTATAAACTGCTCCGTTACCTTAGGGAGAGTTTCAGCTGACACCATACCCTGCTCGCTGCACCATTTGTCATGCATGCAGGGTGTCATGCAGGGTCTCTGGTCCCACTCCCCAAATAAGAACGCAGGACATGGTGAGGCCAAAAAGGAACACCCACAGAGCCATAGATAGGGGAGTCACACCACTATATTTTCGCTGGCAGCCAGGCAAGACACACGAAGTAGGATCCACATGATCTGCAATCCTCTGTCCAATTCCCTGCCTGCCAACCATCCAACCAACCAGCGTAGTGCCGGCAGTTAGATCAGCCGCCAATTGGCTAACCTGCTACAGCCAACAGCCAACCACCACCCAAGCCAACATCCTCCCATGCAAGGCCAAGAGCCTTGAAACTGCTCTCTGGGACTCGGTCCCCACAGCAAATACGCTGTTTTGTTGTAAATTGTTCTTTTTAGTTGTTACTTGTGATTTTACAGTTTCCAACTTAGTGGACATTTTTCTCAATAATGTTTCTTGCAATTGAAATGCATTGATAGGAGATAGCAGAAAATGATATTCCTATCTAAATACTTTCCAAATTGTGTGTATTTTTTGAGATCATAATAACTTTGATTTTTTTTTTTAACTTTTCATCAAAACTGCTAACTCAAGCAAATGATAAATGGTGAACAATCATATATTTTGTGGTCTGAGAAGGTAGGTAATTTGGAAATTATATTCTCTGAATCTATAGTTTTTTTTTTTTCCAAGGCTATCTGACAAGTGTGAAAAAGATAATGCAGGAAATGAGAATCAAGTACACACTTAGAGGAGAAACCAACCCTTGACAGGACAAGACTTTGTATACTTTATTTCTAGGATTTGAAAACATTTCATTTTAACATTTTATAGCAGAATGGAAATACTGCCTTTTTAGAAATTGAATTGATACATACAAATCATTGTTTTAAGAAAGTAACGTATTTCTCATTTTACAACGACATTTTGTATGTTGATATGATCAAATTCGTCGTTTTTCTGTTAAGTTTATGAATTAGAATATGTCCGAAGTCTCAGTAATCATAACATGATGGTAAACCGTCCTATTTTTCTTTTTTAATAATATATGGCGCCATATAGTAACAATGCTAGTAATCTGGAATATCTGGGAAATCTCAAATAAATACTAAATTATTTTTAGTAGTGATAAACATAGTTTTTTGTGTGTTTTCATCCTTTGAAATAGGCAATTTTTGGATGTGTGTTTTTAGTTAGCTCTTCTGGAAAAAATGATAGTTAAATTCACTTACTCATTTTATGTGTATATAATCAGAGTACAGTTCTGCAGACTCTTGATTCATACAACTTTTGAGGCTAGAGAAATGAAGTAAGATAGTAATATTCAGTTATTCTTTTTAAAAAATATCCAATTCCCCTTCCCCCATGCCAATAATTACATAATTGTAATATTGTTTTTTACAGTGGGTTCTGAACTCAGACTGGTTTGGTCTGATTTCTGGCTTCACCACTTACTTAGCCTTGTGGCCTTGGGAAGTCATACTACCACCTCTAAGTCTCAGTTGTCTTCATTTACAAAAATATTAGACATAAGGAAGAATATCCCATTACAGTACCCCTGAAGAGAAGAATAATAGAAAAGGTGAATTTGGGAGTAATATAAATTGTTATTGACTAAATATTAACTAAAAACAAAAATAACAAATATCTTATGGGGTTTAAAATAGAGATAGGAAGAAAACTAACGAAGTGAAAGATGGGGGCCGTAAATGAAGTTAGTGTTCTAAGAGTCTAGCGTAGTTGAGGACAGGATTAAAGTAATAATTTCTATTGAACTGTAATAAATGAATAATGCATGTTGTAATCGGTGGTAACCACTAAAAAGAATAGTTTTTAAAACAGTTAAATTATTCAGGAGGAAGAAATAGAAAAATAAAAAAAAATTGGTTAAATCTAACAAAAGTGAGAAGGGAGGGTTAAATAAACCTAAAACTGGTAGGTCAAATAAAAAAAAAACAAGACACTAGGAATAAATCTGCCTATTTGAACTAGAGAATCATATATTTTTCACAATTCTATTAAAAATACCTTATTTTCCAGTCTAAAAAAGTAATGTATATAGACAAAAGTATATAACACAAACTTGTTTTGTTTTTCTGGCAGCTTCTTTGTGATATTGGTCACAGTGAAGAAAAATTGGGTTTTAACTATGAGGATATCATAATTTGGTAAGTTCAGTTCTCTTTCTACTCATCTGGGTTTTAGTACTATCAATTTTAGTAATTTTCAACTAAAAATAGGATACCTTAACATCTCATATTTGATCTTACAGAAATAGTTGTTTGAATGTTAGAAAAATTCAGGATTCAGAATATTTTTGTTATCCTATTCTGATAGTTTGTACTTATCAAATATAAAGAACCAAAGCTAATGTTGAAAACTATTTGAACTTCTACAATTTTGAACTTCTAAATTAAATCTGAAATTCACAGAATAACAGTTCTCATATTATTCCCCCCTTAAAAAAGAAGAACCTGAATGATTATCTCTAGATCTCACCTAAGACAAAGTGTGCTTATGGCAAACTTGATTGGCTCAAGCCCACCAATAGAGGCATAATGTTATAGTGTCACAACCATCTTTTGGGCATGATTAGGAATTAAAATTGGTATAAATAGTCCGTGCCTACTGTCATTATTAAGTATTTTTATTTGTTGGTTTCAATCAGTGATTTCTTTGAGACGAGTGGAAGCCGGTAGGCAGGTACAAGGGAATAGATTATAGGGGCATATGTGATACAGCTTGAAAAAGGCATATTTAATTTCCCAGTGTTTCTATAAAATAAACTACAGAAGATAGAACAAAACTCTTGGTGAGTTTGTACCAAGAAGGCACAGATTAAAAAATAACAACATTAGTGAAGTTCTGCAGCTTATAGCGAATGATTGTTATATGTGTAAAATGACTAGTAGTTTTACTTATTTCAACTGAGGAAGAATTTGGTACTCTAATTTTACATGTATCTGAGACTCGTGCAGCCAAACTTGTTTTTTTGTGTTTTTTTTTTGTACAGTTTGCGGCTAGCGCTATTGAATGAAGCTAAGGAAGTGCGGGCGGCAGGGCTACGAGCTCTTAGGTATCTCATTCAAGACTCCAGTATTCTGCAGAAGGTGCTTAAATTGAAAGTGGACTATTTAATAGCCAGGTAATTTTCCCAGAGCTATCTATGTTTTTACATGCTTAAAAATTATGTATTAACTTTTAGCATACCTCCCATAAACTGCACAAATTTTTAGTGTAAAGCCTGATAATTTTTACAGATATATATATACAACCAAGTATCCTATTACCCCAAATTAAGATGCTGAATAAGATTTTCAGCATCCCAGTCAAGTTGCCTTGTGTCTCCAACCAGTAGTAAACATTATTCTGACTTCTCATTGTAGACCATAGATTTTCCTGTTCTTGCGCATCATGTATTGGAAGTATACATAGTTACTGTTTTCTTTCCTCAGTGTTATCTGTGAGATTTATACATGTTGATTTTTGTAATTGCTATGTAGTATTTCATGTTAAGAATAGACCAGAATTAATTTATTCCATCCTGTTGATGATTTTCTGGGTTGTTTTCAATGTTTGGCTATTTTAATAATGCTTCCCTGAACATTCTTGTATAATTCTGTTGGTGGACATATGCACTCATTTCTCTTACATATGTAGGAGTAGAATTGCTGGGTCATAAGGGTTATGTATATTTCTCTTTAATTGATACTGCCAACAGTTTTCTAAAGTGATTGTACCGATTTGCACTCCTGCCACCACTATTGGAGAGTTCCAGTCTCTCCACATCCTTATCAGCACTTGCTGTTTTCACTCTTTAATTGTAGCCTTTCTGCTTGGTTTCTTGGATTTTAACCCTGCTTTTGCACAACATAGAAATTGGCAGCTACCTTGGAGAGGAGCTTACATGCAGATTTGTGCTCACTTTCCTATGTTTTCTTCTCTATGGGATTTCCCCCTCAAGTCTCAGACACATTGGCTGCCCTAAAGTTCAACCTGTCCAAGAAGACTTCTGCTTTCAGCTAGGACTCTGTTTCCCTAAAACTAGGATGGACAAGTGACCCCAGGGACAAAGCCTGGTTGGATGTGGAGTTCGTACTTTTCCTTCCATGGATTATTATCTAGTGCCTTTTTGACAGTTGCTTTACAAAGCAGTTCAACCTTTATAGTTGGTTTTGGCAGGAGGGTTGGTTTGAGCCAAGCCTCTCTGTTGTGGCCAGAAACGGAATTCTGTGTCTATTAATTTTTAATAATATTGCTTTAGATTAATTGCATATGGAGAGAAGAAATACTTTATGAATAGCAGACTATATCTATTTTTAAAGTATTGATTAGAATAGTGAACCGCCTAAACGTAAGTAAAAATGTATTATTCTGCAATGTAAACCAAAGACTCTTTAGAAATTGAATAATTTAATAAATTTTAGAGAGAAATGTCAGTTAAATGATATTTGAGCATTGAGTTTTAAAGTGCATTCAGATTTCAAATTACATTTTGGTAAAATAGAATTATTGTGGTTAATACATAAGACTTTTAAATTAGTCATAATATATAAAATTTAGGCCTTAGTTAAAATTACAATTAAACTAAATCATAGGCTTGAAATATTTTCCCTTCACAGTTTTTATAAAATATCTATGGATTTTATATAAAACATCTATGGATCAAAGATGGATGAATTTTTTTTCAGTAGATTTCTGGTACTTTGCTCTTTGTCTACTATTTCTGTATAGACATATATAATTCTGCAAATTATTTACTATATTCTACTTCCCTGGGGTCTTAAATGAAATTGTTTTGAAATGTCTCATTATAACAAATATTTATCACTGGAGATATAACTAAATATCTATCTAACTAAATAACTAACTAAATATCTATCTAACTAAATAAATATCTGCTGATACTGAAAAATATTAAAATTTGCAAATACCTTATTGACATTACAAATATGGGTCTGATCTAGTGATATTATACAGAAATTGTTTAATAAGATTTTTTATCGATAATTATTTTGTGTGTTATTTAGGTGCATTGACATACAGCAGAGCAACGAGGTAGAGAGGACACAAGCACTTCGATTAGTCAGAAAGGTACGCTCTATGTCTAAGAGTAAAAGCAGATTTATGGTTTTCATATTCTATATTTTTAGATTTAGACTGTCTTGTGAAATTTTTCTATTAATATTTAAAGGCTAAATTCTCATTAAACATTTTCATATCATTAAAATTACATATGAGTTAAATAAGTCTTCAGTTTCAAGGTAAGCATTAATATTTTGTGTGATTATTCTGTGATTGGGTATAGCTAGGACATTATTTCTTATAAAACATTCATTATAAAGAATATTTTTCCCTTCAGTAGATATGTTATTGGAAAAAGAGGATTACTTGCTCCTTACCCTGATTTTCTCTTGTATGCTTGGAGTTAATATTGTTAAAAGGATGTCACAAATAGTTACAGCCGATTGTTTTGAGGATGAGTTTGGATGCAATCCATAGTCAGTTGCAATAAACAGTTTAGGCCATTGTACAACATAAAAGGTCAAATTCTAAACTCTACAAGAGAAGGTGGTAAGGATAATCCATAATGCTTTTAATGAGAAGCCTCCAAGGAATCTTTTATTGTTGTTTAATGTAATGGGATGCCCTAATGGCAGAGGACAGAGTGAACTGAGAGTTAACTTGGCTAGGGCACAACATGTGTAAGAATTTTATCATGTTTCATCTAAAGCATATTGTTTGCTTCTAAACATTCATGAGACTCATGAAGTGTATGTTTGTTTTGATGTAAAAACATCTAAAATTATTTAGCAATTAAATTTTTAGCTTCTCTTTCCCCATATTGGAGTTCAGTGCCTGCTCTAGAGTGATGGAATGTTGAGTTATACATTAACTAGATTCCCTCCTTTTCCTTTTCTTCAGTTGTCTAGCTTGTGGTTAGTAACTATCCATTAGTAAGTGTAGAAAGGAAAAAGTAAATGGATGAGTTGTCTTAAAAGAAGTTTGCAGTTTTATTAAGAGAGATCTTGGAGATAGATTATGTATTTTTGTTATAGGTTAACTTATAATGGGACCATGATTTGACTCTTTAAATTTAAAAATTAGATTTGTGGTTTTTATTTACTCATACAGTCCTTCCTATTGCCATGATTTTGAAAATTCAAGATAAGAAAAAATTGTTTCTGAAGAACCTAGAATAATTTTTTGGTTAGTAGAATTATATGTCAATATTTATCATACTAAGAATTAAAAGTGGGAAATTAAAATATATATATTAACATATTAAAAAATAGCAAACCCATTGCATGTAAGTGTAACATTTTTATTAAACTATATTTTCTGAAAAGAAAATTAGTGAGTAGAATGACATTATTTTAGATTTTTACAAAACTCTTTAATGTTTGTCTTGATAGAAGGTAGCTGGATTATCATATTTGCTTCTACATTCATTCTGTTGTTATTTCACATGCAGTGGAGCCTCTGGAAAACTTCAGTGCATACTTGTGAGGGAATGAGAGTAAAAATACTAAATAATGTTTTTGTTTTATTATTAAAAAGTTTCAATTTTGTAGAATCCCTGAAAATATCCTAGGGACCCTCAGTTTCCTGGACGACAATTTGAGAATTGTTATCCCAGAAGTTGCATTCAGAAGGAAAAGACAACTCCACATGGATTCAAACAATTAAATTCAGCTTCTTTGGATTATTCAGTGAATATTTTATTTCAATTTTGTAAAACGATTTGTACAAGTTACAATTTATTAAATATAAGTAGCCCAGTAAATGTAAACAGATCCTTAAAAACAATGTAGAAGTACCATAACAAAAATACATTCTATTCTGTTATGTTCTTCAGTACAGAGTAATTTGTGGCAGATATCATTGTGAATCCAAGAGCAGGAAAATTGCTTATACCTGGTAGTAGTATGACATAGGCTCAGAGGAAGAGTTGTGGCACAGTGTCCCTCCCGGTTTAGCCAAAAGCTGTTAAAGGGAAAGCACACTTGCTGAATGAACAGTGGCCTCTATTGGCCAGAGGAACTATAATTTCATTAGCATTATTAACAACTGAAGCACGTATTTTTTTTTTCCCATCAACATCTTGGCAACTGAGCTAGTAGAAATTAATGATCATATTATAATTGCTAGGTCACTGTGATTTTTTGTATGCATTCAAAAAGTTCTACACTTTTCTGAAAAGTTTTTTATATTTTAAAAGAAAAACATTGCTTTAGGATAACTTGCTCTATGAATAATTAAGGGATACTCATGTTACTTTTCCTTTTACCTATCTCATTCATTTGGAAGGTTTTTGTTTGTTTGCTTGTTTCTTTTTCAATGTCTCTCTGATCTTTTTTTTTTCCCCCGTCTCTTTTTCTCCCAGGCAATCCTCCGGGTTTTTGCGTCTCTAATTTTCTGTAGTTTTCCCACTGGTCAGCTATTACTTCTCTTTATCCTATTTAAATTCTACTTACTGCCTGCCTAATTTAAGTCATCATTGTTCTTCGTATATCATTTCTTTATTTATGAAATAAAGGATTAATATATCATAGTTTTTTTTACAATTGAAAAGGATTCATTTAGGGAAATCATTTGTCCTTGATTCACAGCAAGATTTTGGCAAAGCCAGAGTAAGAACCCAGTTCTCTGAATTTCGAAACCTGTATTGGCCCACAAGTCCTTTTGGTATTAAGCCCAGTCTTCTTACCTTGGCACTCAGAACCCATTTTTGGTCCAGCCAGTTATGATCTGCTCATTATACCATTATGTGTACAGACAAGCTGCCCTCCACCACTTCTATAATCATTACTTCTTTCCTACTCTTCGTTTTCACCCTTTTCTACATTATATTCATCTTGCAATCTCAGCTCAAATTTCAGATATTCCTCTTACAGAAGAACTCAGTGTTTTTCTAATTCCTTTATAGCAGTTTGCAAATTTATTACCTACTCATTATCTTTAATTTGTTTTATATATGTCTGTCCTACCATGCCTAAAAAGATGATTAAACTTTTATGTCAACAGAGATAAATTCCATGACTTTTCCCTTACGTATACTCATTGATTTCTGAGAAAATTATTTGGTGATTTACACAGAATTTAATAATTTCTTTGCATGTATTTCCCTGGAAAATAAGAGATTTCATTTGTAAAAATTTGAATTATAGGTATCCTTTCCATAGCACTACACTTGAGATTTATAGAGTAGAATTTTATTCTTAAATTCTAAAAATCTTCTGGTCGTACACATACAAATGAGGAAACTAAGGCACAGAGGGGATTTGTTTGGCCAAAGTAACATTAGTTTTCTAATGGCAGATTTAGTTCTGGAAGCCAATTGGCCTGGCTTCCTAGCCAGCTCTTTTCAAAATACCATATATTTTATTGCTTTGGAAATTTTTCTTATAAGGTCCTTATAAGCACAATAATAGATCAGTAATAGATCAGTAAGTATTAAAATACAAATTAATAGCATAAGAACTTAGGATTTTATCACCCTGGAAGATGTTTTCAATACTTTCCCTTTCCTTCCCTCCTTTCTCCTCCAGCATTTTTGATTAATGGAAAATATTGATTTAGAAGTGAATGTGAAAACTTTCATAGATTCTATAGTTTTTGGAAATCTCTTTATTTCATGGTTGTGGAACAGTATTCTATCATTTCAGTTGAATTCTGTAATATCACATAATGCTACTTAAACAACATAAACCATTTACAAGTACTATAACCAATACAGATCTTTCCTTTGAACCTCTGTAGGACTTAAATGGATATGTTTAATTTAGTTATATTGCCTCCTCTAATTGTTTCATAGCACAAGTCTTATTTTTCAACAGGATTATAAATCCAGTAACATTTAGTAGAGATTATCTATCCCCAATATTTTATCACCACTCAAACAGAAGAAAGCATTTTCTGTACTCCCAATCCAGGGACCTGTCATTTTCAAATACTTCATCTACCAAATAGTCTTTATTTATTAAACAGTAATTAATGACATAATTTGTTTTCTTCCTATTTTCCAAACTGAAGACAGATCATCCACTTTTAGTTTTCTAAGTATGCTATTGCCAATTAAACTTTTCATTTAAAGTGAGATTCATCCAAAGTTTTATCACCATATACATACTATTTCTACTTAAGTTTTGAAATACCAAGAATACATTATGGGTTATCTTTGCCTTTCAGTATAGCAACAGGTGATCGGTAGAGATAGGGAAATTATTAGACATCTATTGCAAAGTGAGAAAGAATGAGGGGCGAGTTTGATCAGTGAGTTTGATGGGGGCAAGAGTAGGGATAATGAGGTAAATGGGTATATGGGGAAGGAGTCAGGAATAGAATAGTACGGTAATTTGTGGACAGCTGTTGTCACCACGTATTTACTTTGTCTAGGTACTGAAAAGTTGTTTAGGATATAAATCCTATTCTGGAGGAGCTTAGAATCTCAGAAACATTACATCTTATTGGTCAACGAATTTATAGTTTGGACTATTGAGAGAAAAGCCAACACATTTTTCCATAGTAATGATATTAACATTTATTGTATCAATTATTAGTTGTATCAATCCTTTGAAATGTTCATATGAAGCAGAAAATTAAAATTGATACCTGAATCTTATGAATATTCTATGGTCTTGATCACCTCAGTCTAAACAAAATAAGTTTTAAAAATGTTGTGAAGTAACTTTTTTTTCTGATTTCTCCCTGTTACAGATGATTACTGTGAATGCTTCCTTGTTTCCTAGTTCTGTGGCCAACTCATTAATAGCAGTTGGAAATGATGGACTTCAAGAAAGAGACAGAATGGTCCGAGCATGCATTGCCATTATCTGTGAACTAGGTAGGTCAGAATTTTCTTCAAGTAATAAAAATGTATTTTAGAAGGAATGTATAATATTTATTAATAACTTTAATACGTGAGTTCTTTAGTTATTGATACAAAGGTATGAAAAAGTAGGACATTACTGATGGGGAAGTAGAAGACTATTTAACAAATGATTTCAAAATGACATTGAAATTCTGTAAGTTTTAAAGTTTTACTCATGAAATTTCGTATATAGGAGTTGTCCAAATTCTAGTAATTAGAATAAAATCTCTTAAAGTCTGGCTTTCAGATATTAGTTAACCACACTGTAACATGTTGATGTGGGTTAGATGCCTCATACATTGAAGGAAAAAAAACAATTCTAACTGTAAAAATATTAAAGAGTTAAATGGGGAAAAAATGGGGGAAATGGATGAATATTTATCTGATCATTGTAAGGAAGAGTTTTGAATTATCAAAAGACACCAGAGATTTCAGCAACTATAGATTTTATTAGAAGGAGGAAAGAAAATGTGCGGTGCCAGACGAAGAAAAAAATGTGTGTGACAAACGTGATAGGTAAATAACTTATTTATATAAAGATCAATGGGAAAAATAAATATCAAAGAAATACATGGCCAATCAACATAATTAAAAAGTTCAACCTCACTGATAACCAAACAGATTTAATTTTAAATGATAAGTGTTTTTTTCCCACCAAAAGTAGAAATGTTGCAGGTTACATTCATTCTTGATATAATAAATAAATTAATAACAAAATTGTATACTAAAGAAACAGAAGAGTCAACCATCAAGGAATTAAAACTTCTGCCCACAATACCTGTTGATTTAGAGACAAAATCAAATTTGATTAAGGAAATTTTGAAAATAAAACTTTGACTACATGTTAATGTATGGGATGCCTGGAAAGTTATGCTGAGAGTTAACTTATAAAATGCTTGTATAATTAAGCAAAAAGTAATGAAAATATGTGTGTGAACCCAAGAAATAGAAAAAGAAAAAAAAAATCAGTTTAAAGGTAAGCAGGAAGAAAGCAACAATAAAATTAAGAGTCTTAATTAAAGAGCACGATAGATTATTTAATCTAAGCTGTGTTAATTGGAAAAAGAAAAAAATGGTATCTATAGATACGCAAACATACACAATGTTTGAAAAGCACTAAGGTCAGAGAAGTAAAAAATTAATATAGAAATGAGGAAGAGAAGATAATAGGAGTTTTTAAAATTATAGGATAGTTTTTATATATATTGGAAATCTTATTGAAATTAATGGGTTTTCAGAGAAAATTTTAATTTCCAGTTGACTTAAAAAATAGAAAACATGATAGTCAAAAACCATTGAAGTACTTTATGAAATAATTGCCTCCGAAAGACTCATCCAGATAGTTTTGTCTTAAAAAATTCGTTTCAAGGGACAGATAATTTTTATATAGTATAATTTAACTGAGAGTGTTAAAAATATGGAAGCCTACCAATTTTTTTTTATGAAACTAGCATTGTATATACATATACCCCAAATATACTTATACACACGTATCTATACACAAATACGGTATAGAATAAAATAATTAGAAGACTAGTTGGATAACATTCTAGAATATTTATCTAAAATCAAAGCTCCGTAATATTCTTATTGTTGAATCTCTACAAATATTACATCCTTTTAATTCTTAATTAGCATTGTTTAAAAACTTGTAGCAAGATAATAAGATAAGATAATAAATGAAGTATATATATTGGAAAGAAGACACTATTACTTTGTAGATGATATCTCTAGAAAACTCTGAATCAACTGAAAAACAACTGATGTAATTTAGTACAGTGGAAATGTGAAAATACAGATTTGATAGATACAGATTTTGTGTTTCAGCAATTATCAGTAAATATAATAGAAAAAATTGTATTTTCAAAATAGAAAATAAAATTCTGTACAACAAATAAACTTAATAAGAAATGTGTATGACTTGTGTGTGTGTTTGGAGAGTATTTTGAATTTGTCCAATTGATTCTCAAGAAGGCACAACTAATCTAGCAGGTAGAAATTAGAACATTTGGAGGGGAACTGATTGAAAAGTGGTCTGAGGGAACTTTTCTAGGATGATGAAAGTTCTATACCTTGATTGCCGTATTGATTACATTGTTCAAAATTTATTGAACTGCATTGTGAAGATCTGTGCATTTTACTATATTTAGTTATACTTCAGTTTAGGAAAAATTCAGAGAGAAGTCTAATTTTATAATTCAGCAGAATAAACAGGAGAGATGCAACCATGAAAACATTTTTGAAAAAGTACAAATGGAGTGGGGAGGGAAATATTTCAAATATATTAAAAAAAACTCAAAAAACGATTAAGCTAGGTTATTAAGAGAGAAGTGAAAAGGAATCAATACTTGGCAGACCAGATGTAAAACTTTAGTGTATCGGAAGTATAATTAATAATTGGTTTGGGAAGCATGCTGTGATAACTGATTAAACATTTGAAAAAAAGATTGAGTTTTTCATAATAAGCCAAACTCAATTTATTGATATATTGAAATCTGAAATGTTCATCATGAACTCATTTAAAAGACACACAGGTGTGTGCACGCATTCAAAGAAATACCTGATCTTTGAAGTAAAGGTGGAATTCCTGAGCTTAAAAATCTGCGTTTAAAATCTAAAGTTAGATTACAAATCAGACAAAAGATTTGAAACAGATAAGTATTCGCACTATATTAAAAAAGTCCATGCAATTGAGAGGATAGAAGAACCATTCCAGTAAAATATGGGCAAAGGATGTGAAAAAATAAATCAGAAACATTAAAAAAAAAATCCGAATTTTGGGAAGTATATTCAGTGACTCTTATTAGATGCATTTTATCCACATGCCCTTTTAAATGTCTTTGACTAGAAAGTTTTGCAAGTCAGAAAGGAAATTAAGTTTTAAAATAAAATCCCAGATTTATGATTACTTTTTATTATTTATCCCCTGTATAATATATTAAGTTTTTCTTTTTTATTTTAGCACTTCAGAACCCAGAGGTGGTGGCCCTTCGAGGTGGACTAAACACCATTTTGAAAAATGTGATCGATTGTCAGTTAAGTCGAATAAATGAGGCCCTCATTACTACAATTTTGCACCTCCTTAATCATCCAAAGACCCGACAATATGTGCGAGCTGATGTAGAATTAGAGGTAGGAACTTTAATATTTTTTTCTAGTTTTAAAATGTGACTTTAATAACAAACTCTTAATTTGAAATTTTAAAGTTAATAGATGCAGCACAGCATTATCAAATCTAAATTAACTAAGGCTGGCTTATTCTCAGCCACATTTTATAGCTCATTCAATTTGGAATTGAAAATATTCTCAAACTATTTCATTAGTGTGTAAAGTGAAGTTTATTTTTTTTAATCTATGAAAATTTTACTAATAAAATAAAAGCCACGAGTAAGGTTACATAGACCTTTACCTATTATATTTAAGATGATTGTTTCAAGGACTTTTAGTACATTAGTCGTGTGTGACTAGCTCCTGCTAATTATATACTATTTATTCATTAAACCATGCTAAAAGTCTCTGAACTTGCAAGGACTTGTTAGCAGAATGGCTATATATACTTGAAAGAAATAGGATACATATCTTTCTTTTTAAAGTAGTCTACATTTTAAATTTTTACTAATTCAGTGATTTTTACAGTTAGTCTAAAACAGTAAGGCTACTATATATATATATATATTCTTTTATAATAAATATGTAGTGGAGATTGGAACAGAATTATCACACACTATATATATTCTTATAGTTGATTTGTGTGAAGGTACTACATTGTTGTTCTTTACAGATATAATTCAGAATAAGTTTAAACTCAGGATTTGTTTGTATTTGGGTTGAAATTATACAAGGTGTGCAAGATTTATCATTCCCTATTTTTTCTAAATCATTTTATAAAACGTGTCTTAAATGGTATAGTTCTGGTTTTACTAGGGCGTTTAAAAATATTTGAGATTATAAAAGTGATATTATCCTATATCATTACTAACAAATTTAAATACAATATGCTCCTTAATATGTGATTTTTAAATACATTATTCATTGTAGTCCAATGACAATAAACTGGCATTTTTAATATCTTACAGTATGTTTAGCTTTAATTTTTTTCTTGATATCAAGTAGAAAAACTATAATTTTAAGATTGGAGAAATAATTACAATGACAGAAGATAATATGTATAGGCCTGTTTTTTATTCCTGTATAATTGTACAGCAGATTAGTAAAGCCTTTAAGTGAAAAACTTCAAAGAATGTGATAGACTAAATACAGTACTATCTTTGCTTATATCTTCTTTAAAACCACAAATGTTAGTTCTATTTTTCCTTAACAAGATTCCAATGGCATAGTGATTGAGAGCATAGACGTTAGGCTGTACAGATCTGGTTTTGATTTTTTACTCTATGACCTAATAGCTTTATGACTTTGGGTGAGTAATTAGCCTCTCTTGGACCCATTTTTTCCTAGGTAAAAGTCATGTTTTTTCCCTTACAGAGTTATTATGAAGAATAAATACTATAATAATATTGTAGCAGTAGTAATAGTGGTAGTGGTAGTAGTAGTAGTAATAGCAGCAACTAACACTGAAGTAAAGCTTCTAATGAGTTAGGCCATATTTCCAGGTGCTTTATGTATAAATTCTAATCTGCGTAAGATGTTTTATTTAGTACGTGGCTCATAAATACTCAGATACCCATTGCCTTGGATATTATTTATCATCTTCATTATAGAGGCTGCTATTATGAGAATATTGTCCTCATTTTGGTTATGTTTTTATCAATTTTCATTCTAAATTAATAATTGGTTCCCTTGTCTACATACAAAGTAACTATTTCCATTGCTGTCTATTGTTAAGTCCAAATCTTCCTCCTGTTAAAAATCTTTTTTTAAATTTACCCTAGCTTCTGTTTCTATTATATGTGATATGTTTTGATCACAGAGAGAGAAAAAAAAGTGGATTTAATGTAATAATATTAGTAGAATAGTCAGTAAGGATTGTAATTTTTATAGTAAAAAACATTTATTAAACTTAGACTTCAGAGTAGGATAGGGTAGTTCATAGCATCTGCTATGGAAAACTAGAAAAGCTGAATAATTATGTCAGTCAAATATTTAAAGCAATATAGAGCTATGAAAGCAATAAGGACCAGAGGGAGTGAAATTTTAAGGAAGGCAGATACTTTGAGAGTTGCCCTGAAGATCTGTAGATGCCTTTGTGGGCACTTGCAGATTTGGGGCACAGGCTAGGTAGAGGCTAAGAATATGCCCTAAGCCTAGGTAGAAGACGAGAGTATTTGGCAGTCCTAGGATATGGCATGACAAGCCTAAAGATGTGAAAACTAGATCAAGTCTAATTTACTGCTCCAGACATTTGCTGAAATAAGAATCCATGCAGAGTAGAAGCTACAATGTCAAAAGCTGAGGAAAGTGCAGTGTAATATGCTGTAGTCTCTAGCTTACAGGACACAAAGTCCTCCCAAGAGGATGGGCCATGGGCTAAAGTTGAAAAGCCTTAGAAGTAGTGAATTTACACTGATTATATGCAATTGCTTTTTCTCCTGGGTCTACTTACTGATCAGTATGTAATTAGAGGCTGAAAAATCCAGGTAGGCTTTTGCTGAAATCAGAAAAACCAGAAGAGCATTTGGCAATTGTGTTATTTTTACTAAACTGACAAAACTGATTATTTCATAGCTGATTTCCTTTTTTGATAATTTCCCAAATTTTGGAGCTATTCTGGATGGATAGCTAAAGATCTAAGTTCAAGACTTATAAAATACGTAGAAAAAAATTCCAGTCTGTCACTGGTAAGTAGAAAAATACTTGCTAATCACTGAAGGGCCATAATTTAGGAATAGGAAAACCAAAGGCTATCCTCCATCTTATCAAAATTGCAGTGTAGTCTCAATTTAACTCAGTGATCAGGATAAGATGATTGGCCCCTTAGTCTACCTAACAGAAGACAGGATAAACCATTTGATGGAGATAACAACACTTGGAACCTTTTATAAACTTCGCAATGTCTGACATTCAATAAGGAATTTGACTGAATGTCATAAAAAAAGACATGACCATATGACTGAAAACCCAAAAGACAAAAAACTTTCTATAGAAATACTCCTAAAAATGATCCAGATATTGTAGTGAGAGGGAAAAGACTTTAAAACAACCATGATTAATTTATTGAAAAAAATGGAGGAAAAGAGGAAGAAAATGAATGAAATAATGGAGAATTTCACCAGATAATTGTAATATATAAAATGAATCAAATGGAAATTCTAGTACTGAAAAATGTAATACGTGCAATTCTCAGCTCAGTGAAATTAAAAATTCATTTTGGACAAGAAGACAACATTAGTAAGCTATAAGAAAAGTCAGTTAAAAAATACCCAGGGTACATTACAAAGAGGGGGAAAAAAGAAAGGAACAGAAGATAAGGGATAAAACATAATTGTTGTCTTTGGAGAAGAGAGCGAAAATGGACAGAAGCAAATATCCAGAGACGATGGCCAAAACTGTTGTTTCTAAAACTGATGAAACTTCAGTTCACAAAGCTCAGAAAACTCCAAATAAGATAATACAAACAAAACAACATGTAGGCACATTTGGTAAGATTGTTGAAAACCAAGACAAATAAAAATCTTAAGAGAAGCTTTAGAATAAAAGACATTACTTTCAAAGGTGCAAGACTGACAGCTGATTTCCCAACAGAAATAATGGAAATCAGAAGACAGTAAAATGGCATCTTTAGAGTACTGAAAGAAAATAACACCTACCTAACCCAGAGAAAATATGTTTCAAAACCAAAGATAAAGATTTTTCAGGCTAAAGACCCAAGGGAATTTAAGGAAACACTCGCCTGCCTGTGTATCACAGACCAAGGTGAGGCACACGTGGGGGGAAACTAGCCATGTTACCAACAACAAGCACGTTGTGAGCAGACCATCTTGAAGCAGATCCTCCGGCTTCCGTCCAGCCTTCACATGACTGCAGCCCTGATCAGCATTTTGACTGCAAACTTAAAGGGGACCCTGAGCTGTAACTGCACAGCTGAGCCCCTCCTAGATTCCTGACTCACAGAAACAATGTGAGATAATCAATATTTATTGTTACTTAAAAAATGAGGCAGACAAGAAAGGCTAAAGGGAGAGTCCTCAGCCAGAGAAAAATGATCTAAGACAAAGAAATGTAGGAAGGAATGAAATTGCCAGAAAAGGTACATACAAGACTAAATATGAAAGAATACTATTGCCAAAAGCAGTATTAGTGATGCCTTACGTATTTTAAATTATATTTAAAATTAAAATTCAGAGCACAATAATGCAATAGACAATAGGGATATTAGAAAATGAGACAGTAGTTCTAAAATGAGTGAATTTAGCAAGGTTGCTGAATACATGGACAATATACACACACAAATAGCTTGGATTTCTTTATACTAGCAACAAGAAGAGAGTGTAATTTATAAAATAAAACCATTTAAATAATGTTCACAAATAGGCAAAATTAAGTCATAGTGTTAGACGTCAGGTGAGTAATCCTGGGGTTGACAGTGACTAGCGAGTACAAAGCGGGGTGGGGAATAAGGAGGTTGTGAGGATGCAGATGTGTTCTTTATCAGGTGCTAGTTACAGGAGTGTGCTTAATGTGAGAAAACTCCATCAAACTACATTCATATGTGTACTGTTCTATATATATTTAACACCTCAATTTAAAAGCTCAAAAATTCAATTTGTATGTTTAAAAAAATCACTCAAATATATTCCTTGTTGAGGAGTTTGAAGAAATAAGTCTCTCAAATAGTATACCGAATTAAAAATATAGAGAAGTAGAATTAATTTTAGCTTTTTACAGGAAGAATGCATTTTACAATAAGGACTCTTTTTCTTCTTTTTCTGCCTTTTTTTTTATTAGCGAATTTTAGCACCCTATACTGATTTTCACTACAGACATAGTCCCGATACAGCTGAAGGACAGCTCAAGTAAGTACCATTTGTTCCTAGTAATTTATAAGGTGGTGTGTGTTGCTATTAAAGCTTTTTAAATTTACCTGATTGCATATAGAGCCAGAGCAATATGAGTTAATTTCCTATTTCATGGAGTTAGATTGCAGTTCTCTCATAATAAACTGGTTTAAAAAATTACAAGTAAGCTTTGGGAAATATAAAGACTTGGAATTAATTTCTCATTTATAAAAATGTAAGATAGGCTGCAGTAGAAACCTAGATCTTTACTTTTTTTTATTGTATTTTTAGCATAATTATGTTGAGAGACTAAAAGAATGAAATAATGGGGAATAGAATGAAGAGCTGCCTTAACAATTGAGTAAGCAGAAAGATAACCTAGGTAGAATTTTGAGAGTAAGGTTAAGAGGGAAATAAAAGATCGAGATTATTTTCTAGAAATGAAGCAGGATAATTTCTAGAGTCTTTTTGGAGAGAAAAGCACATCGTTCATTGGGTATTCTTATAATTAAGTTGATTCAGGGATCAAATGTACTGTCTATAAAGATTTTGCAAATAACACAGTTCCAATATGCTTTGAGGTGTTTTTCTAGTAGGGTTGTTGAATTGCAAACATACTTATTTTGATAGGTAGTATATATTAAAATTCCTCCCTAAGTTTTGGAACATTGTGAAATGGGAGGATATTTTTGTTGTTTTTCACTTTTCTCCTGAATTAAAAAACAGTGGTTTTATCTTTGTGTCCCTTGCTGTGGACTTGTCACACCCTTAACATATCATGACCTGAGCTAAGAAATCAAAATAGATGTCCTCTGTTTAAGACTTCTCAAAACTTATTCCTGCTAAGTTATGAATTGGCATTCTTAAGCCCCTTTCTTGGATTTTCCTTATGACACTTGGACATTCTCTTTATTAACAGAGACCGTATGCATTTTCTATTGCTGCATGACAAATTACTACAAATGTAGCAGGTTAAAATAACATCATTTTATTAGCTCACAGTTCAGTAGGTTGGAAAACTGGCTTGGCTCTTATCTGGAGGTTTTGGTCTAAAATCCATTTTCAAGCTTGTTCAGGTTGTTGGCAGAATCACTTTCTTGCTGTTGTACAACTGAGGTCCCTGTTTCCTTGCTGATGGTCAGCAGGGGCCTACTCTCAGCTTCTGGAGCCACCCTCTTTCCTTCCTACATGATTCCCTTCATCCTCAATCACAGCAAGAATTCCTCGAATCTTTGTGCTTTGAATCACTCTCAGACTTCCTTGTTTGCTAACAGCTCTTCAGTTAGATCAGGCCTACCAATGATCTCCCGACCTTACGGTCTGCTGGACTATAGAATGTAAACATAATTACTATCATGGCAGTGATAATGATAGTCGTAGAATCCAGGGATTACAGCATGGACTCTTGAGGGGATGAGGGACATGTTTAGAGTTCTGCCTACCAGGATGAGCAAGAGATGAACCTGGATTTTTTTTTTTTTTTAAGTTAGAAGTGGGAAAGTACATTCACCAGAGTTCTTCCTTTCCTCTTTGGTTCTCTACTTTACTTGCATTGTTTCTGGAGTACGGACAATTATGGGAGTGTGAGTACATTGTAGCCAGAGAATAGGAGATAAATGATTTTTTAAAATATTATAAATTTATTGAATAGGTTAGAGAATAGATTACCAGTCAATCAATATAAGTGTATCACTAACATTTTTAAGACAAGGAGCATCAAAAGCTTAATCACACAATTGTCTGCGTCTCATTTCTTCCACCACTTCACCTCCCCATTTTAGTTTCTGTTATATTCTCATTTTGATTGGTGCTACAGAGCTTAGTGTGGTTTGTGTTTGTATATTTTTAAGTGTTTCATTTCGCTTTTTGTAGACTATGATTGCTCGCTACTCTTTAATTTGATTTTCTGTCATTATTTTTTATCCCTTCTGTTTTTTCTTTCCCAGTACTCTTGATTTCTGTAGCCTCACAACTGTTAAGAACTTTGTTAGGGAAGTAGAAAAGGTGGCACAGAAAAAAGTGGACAGATGACAGGATAGAGATGGTTGAGGTAGCAAAAATAAAGAGTACAAGACTGCTATTAAGTGTTGAAACTGGCCATAAGTCATACATGGAAAATGTTTTAACGAATATGTATATACCATTGACCCATAAATAACCCGGGGATTCGGGGCACTAACCTGCACAGTCAAGACTCCCAATATAATTTTTGAGTCCCCCAAAACTTAACTACTAATTGTCTACTATTAACCCAAAGCTGACTAAGACATATTTTGTTTATATATTATATACCTCATTCTTACAATAAAGTAAGCTGGAAAAGAAAGTATTAAGAAAATCTTAAGGAAGAGAAAATACATTTATAGTACCAGATATTTTTATTGAAAAAAATTGCATATTAATCGACCCATGTAGTTTAAACCCGTGTTGTTCAAGGGTCAACCTATACTTCTATTGCTTAATTGTCAAACTATTACGTAGAAAGGAAACAAGTGAGATGATTGTATACACATTTAAAAGAGACAAAAGAAGCTGTTGATATTAATAATGTCCAGTTATTTGGTAAAATTTCAGTGAATATATGGGTTGTTGAACTTGCTTGTTGGAAATGCTCAGATAAGTTTGCGGCAAGAATTTGAAGTAACTAGAATATATGTGGTAATTTTAAGAGTTTTATGTGGTAATTTTCTTTGCTAAGGGGCAGCCTCCTGATACCTGCTTTTTAAGCAGTGTGGTGTTTGTTGTCTCTAATGCTCAATTAAAGGTGTTAATGAGCTATGTAAGAATAGTTTTCCAAAAGAGCAAGAAATGTAGAACTAAATGGAAAAGTAGAATTTATAACTTATTTTAAACAATGTTGTGAATCTTAAATTGGAGGGAGGTCAGTGATAGGTCGGCCGGTAAAGGAACGCACATGGTCAGGCAACTTAAAGTTTTTATTGTAAGACAGCTATAGTTTATCGGGCTGAGCAAAAGATCGCCACAGCCCGGGCTGCATGTCTAAGGAAGACTTGCAGCCCTGAAGGAGAGGATAAGGAGGGTTTTATAGGGGCTGTGCTGACAGGGTAGCATTGTTTGAACAGAAAATGTTGTCTGCCTGCAAGCCAGTAGCTGTTTTGTGGCGTTTTCTTATCGCAAATTTGGCTCTGTCTGCAGGTGCAGGTCAACAGACATTTTGTTGTTTTCTTGCAGACATGGCTCTGTCTGTAAGTCAAGGTCTCTAACATTCAGAGACCTAACAGTCAGTATGTAGGGTAATTTGCTTTGAGGTATGTCTGATCTTTTTTTTTTAAACATGTTTGATTTCCTGTGTAAATACTTAAACATTAACTAATGATAGCACTTATTCTGATACAATAGTAGGAAAAACTCACTTTTTATTTTAATATTTCATTTCTTTGTTTCACTACCTCTCCACCACCACCCCACCCCAACCCACCCACCCACCCACCACACACAGAGAAGATAGAGAAGCGAGGTTTCTAGCCAGTAAGATGGGAATTATAGCCACATTCCGGTCATGGGCAGGTAAGTTATTCTGTACTGCTTTATAATATCCAATAAGAAAAACGTGACTATTTTTTCAAATGTTAAATTATTACTACAGCATCTAATTTAGATGTTAACCTAGTTTTATTTTATATGTTGTTATAAAAGCCACAGGGATTTGTACAAAATTATTAAAATTAACTATTTTTAAGTCAATATACACATGGTTACCTGGACAGTTTAAAAAAAATTAAACGTCTATACCAAAACGTTTTTAACAATGTTAGCTGTATATGTAAATAAAGTTTGTTATTTAAAAGTACAAGGTAGAATGCCATAAATACCAAATAAGGTAGGACATTAGTAGTCTTAAATTTCCTGAGAAGAGGAATTATGCATGTTTTATCTTTCTGTGGAATCGAAACAAACATTTTTCTTAAAATAATACCACTGAATGTATTATTTTATATTAATAATTTCATTTTTGACTTTGTAGACTAATTTAAGGACTAGCATACAAAGGAGAGTAGCAGTAAACAGAAAACAAAAATTTACCTAACCACGTCTGCGTACCTAAGGAGCCTAACTAACAGATACCTTTTTCATAGAAATTACTAACCCAGCCATTGGCCTCTGGCCAATATATTTTCAGTGACTTCTTCTGGCCTCTTAATTCTTTGATAAAAACCCCAGCTGTGCTGTATGTACCTCCTGACTGCCTGTTTCCCTTTACCCTCACGGACAAACTAGGTATTTATGAGGGCCCAACTGTCACACATCCTTTTTTATACTTAATCAATCTCCACACGTTATTTCAACATAGAAACCAACACAATCCTCCTGTCAAATTTACTGTCACTGCCCTTACCTCAGAAGTCACTATATAACTCAACATATAACTATGTTTTCTGTAGCTATAACTACCATCCTTTATCATCCTTCAACTTCCTTGACATTAGACCTCTTTCGATCTTACCAAAAAAAAAATGAATTCTGTCCTCCTCTAACCACCAGTACAGCCTAACTATTATCTTCTCATTCTCCTTACTTCCATATTCAACTTCCACTGTCACCATGTCTCTGATCTCTGCCAGTCTCTTCCCTTCCGTCTCTCAGACATATTTTTTACTGTGCTTCAGTTTGTCTGTCCTGTAGCCCTGATACACTGATTCATCATTAGAAACTCAGAAGGTTGGGAATCTTCCACCCTCCTATTGAAGTAAGAAGAGAAATACCAACTACAAATTAGAACTCTGAAAACATTTTTCTCCCAGAAATAATTTCCTAAATAGTATTAAGAGTCTGTGGTACTATTTATTAAGCTTTTGATATTTGTAACATTATTTCTATGATATATTTTTCAAAATCCAAATAACTGATTTCTATACAAATGAACCTTAGAACACAGTTTCTTCATGAGTTGCAACAGCCTGTTTTTCCTTTTAGCGCAGAGTGTGACATGTATCTTAGTCTATAATCTCTCAAATTGCTATCAAACACCAAAGTTTGAGAAATACAATTTTGATGACTTAAGCAAATAACTCTACCTATTATATTTTAATTTGCATTTTGAACCCAAATTCGAAGAGAAAATATAGATTATAAATATATGTGCTTAGCTAGAAGTAACAGGAGCCCTATATGACTTTAAAAAAACGTTTTCCCCAACATTTTATTACCAAAAGTTTCAAATGGATAGAAAAGTATACTGTGAATACCAATATACTTCCACCACCTAGATTATGTTCTATTTGCTTTATTATGTATCTCTGTTTATCTGCCCATCCCTCTGTGAATTCATCAGCCCTCTTAGGTTTTTCTAATGAATTTCAAAAGAAATTGCAGAATTCAGTACTCTTAACTCCTACACTACAGCATGGCCATTATTACCTAGAGCTCAATATTTGTTAATGGCCCTGACTTGGTTATTTTTGTTTGTTTCTGTTTGTGTTTGTTTTTAGGTAAAATTTACCCCTTACCATGAAATGCACAAATCTTGAATCCACCATTTGATGAGTTTTGACAAACGCTTACACATACGGACCTAAGCCCTTTATAGGATATAGGACATGACCATCACCCCACACAGTTCTCTCTTGCCCTTCCTAGTTCATCCCTGATCCTCCTCCTCTAAGAAGCAACCATTCTTCCATTTATTTTCATCACGGATCAGTTTTGACTGTTCTAAAACTTCATATAAGTGAAATCATAGTATATGTATACTTTGTGTAAGGCTTTTTCACTCAATATAATGATTTTGAGTGAGATTCATTCATGTTGTATATATCAGTAATGTGTTCCTTGTTATTACTGAGTAATATTTCATTGGGTGAATATGCCAGTGTTTTTAGCCCTCCTCCTGTTAGTGAACACCTGACCTGTTAAGTTTAGACTATTACAGATAAAGCTGCTATGAGCAGTCTTATGCAAGTCTTTTTGCGGACACGAGCTTTCATTTCTCTTACGTAAATGCCCAAATGGAGTTGCTGGGTCACAAGGTGCATATATGTTTAGTTTTATAAGAAACTGTCAGACTTTTTCTCACACTGTTTCATACTCCCATCATTAGGGTATGTGAGTTCCAGTTGCTGCATCCTTGCCAGTATTTGGTATTGTCAATTAATTTTAGCCATTCTGGTGAGTGTGTAGTGGTATGACATTGTGGATTGAATTTGCGTTTCCCTGATGAACAATGATATTGGTCTGTGTATATTGACTATTCACATATCTTCTTTTGTGACAGGATAATATGTTTAAAATAGTTTGACTCAATTCTCACACTTAAAATTTTGATCCATATAATTTATCTGAAGTCTATCACTTATACTCTTTTGTGCTAAAAGTTAAATTTTAGAATTAAACTTTGAAAAGACAAATGCCATGCAAAGCTTTTCACTTCAGATTAAGGTGGCATTAAATAAAGGAAGCTGACCATTGTCTTACTCTCTCAAATATTCTTATTCCCTGAGGTTACTCATCAGTAAATGGGGGTAGCAGGCAGTCAGATCATGAACTTTTTTGCGTATGAAACAAATAGAAAAAGGAAATTAAATGATAAAATTATTTATAATCTCTAATCAGTGGGGAAATTCAGAGAATGTTTGAAATACGCTGTCACTTATGATAACCAAATAATATAATAGTATAATTTAGCCTGGAAAAAGATCACAGATTTTTATATTACGGATACATTGCTAAGAAATTTTTCTGAAATTCAAGTCAGTGATTTTTTTCCCTTGTTATCCTCTTTAGGTATTATTAATTTATGTAAACCTGGAAACTCTGGGATCCAATCTCTAATTGGAGTACTTTGCATACCAAATATGGAAATAAGGGTAGGTAAAAGTTACTCTGATTGTTTCATTCCTAGACTTTTAATGGAGGAAAGTAATTATTAAAAAGTTATTTCAGGTGATGCTTTTTCCTCATGATTTATTAACCTGTATCATAGAACATGTAAAAATACATCAGTAAATATTTACTACTTAGTTGAATCCTAAGGATAATATGAATCATTAGAAATGGTGCTGTTGTTAGGAATTATGGCTATATTAAAATTAAATTAAAAATATGAAATTAATTATGCCTTATTCATTAAAATATGCAAATAGTGCAGAAGGGCACTCTTATTGTAAAGGTTCAAGCCATACAGAAATACATTTAGGAAAAAGTAACTGGTAATTACGTATCTTATTCCTTCTAACTTACAGTTTTATAATATGTGGTTTTGATTGAAATTGGGTTGTTAATATTTGTATTGGGTTATTAATATTTGTTTGCTTATTTATTGGATATATTCCTAAATTGTTGTTGCATAGGAATTTGTGTTAATATTATAAACTAAGCAAATTGAAATTGAAGGGAGAAAAAATTAACTCTTAAACTAATTCCTCTTTTCCCCCTTAAATGTTTGTTTTAATTTTGTTCAAAGAAACAACTTGCTCCTTTCTTGTTACTTGTTTATATGAACCAAACCTGGAATATTAGCCAGGGATTCCTTGCTTAAAATGTGAACTAAAAAGCATTTAGACCATGGAAATGGAAGAAGTGATTATAGATGGAAAGATCTATAAGCAGGCAACTAGCAGTTGGGGCAATTCAGTTGACTCTTAGCAGATGGTGAAAAACATGGCCTTAGAGTCTGACTGACCAAGGTTTGATTCCTGGTTTTATTATTTATAGTTCCATGACCTTTAAATCTATTTCTTCATGTGTACAATAGGATTAATAAAAGATTCATTGAAAAGATCAAATTGTGTGTGTAGTAAGCATTCAGTAGTTATCCCTTATCTAATATAGGCCATTTAAAACATTTTTCATTTAAGCAAAGATGTTTCCATAAAAGTAAATGAACTGTATTTATTTGCACTTGCAGCGAGGTCTGCTTGAAGTGCTTTATGATATATTTCGTCTTCCTCTACCTGTGGTGACTGAAGAGTTCATAGAAGCACTGCTCAGTGTAGGTAAGTACTGAATGCATTTGTATCTATTCAAACATTATGATTTTTAAGATGGTATACCTAATGGAGCCAGATTCCCTCCAAGGAAAAATACTGCTCTAAACATTGAATGTCATTTACTTTTCTTACTACATCATCGTGGCATGGAATTAATATAAAAATAAAACTGCCAATAAATTTCTAAAAATAAGGAATTTTTAATTTCTTTTCTGTCACGCTTGCTCTTGCAAATGAGCAGTGAAATTAATAGAAAGATGGACCAAGAAAGGAAGAGAAGATAATAAGAAACCTATGCAATTCTCATATTAGATGATCTAATTCTTGTCTTATTATATTTTAGCCAAATGACCCCTATGTCCCAAAGTAAAGAAAGTTAGGTCTGTGAATGTTTACATAAATCATTTTTTTCTGTATGGCTTTTTGAGTCTATTTTTTTAAAACCAACATTAGTTAGAGTGTGGTGCTGGTAGCACCAAGGTTGCAGGTTCGATCCCCACATGGGCCACTGTGAGCTGCACCCTCCTTAAAAATATATATATATATATGTTACATACACACACACATATATATGTAATAAAATTTAAAAAACATTAAAAAAATATTTATAGCCTGGCTAGTTGCTGGGTTTACACTTACCTGAAGTTTTTCACTAATACCTAATTTTCTTCTAACTACCTAATTGTAACTATTTTAGATCCAGGTAGATTCCAAGACAGTTGGAGGCTGTCAGATGGCTTTGTAGCAGCTGAGGCAAAAACTATTCTTCCTCATCGTGCCAGATCCAGGTAGATATAGAAAAGGTTCAAATTTATTACAATTCTTTTCATGTTAAATTGTTAATACATAATACATGGAACATTATTTAAACTGTCTGTGCTGTGTTTATTCCAGGCCAGACCTCATGGATAATTATTTGGCACTGATACTCTCCGCGTTTATTCGTAATGGACTTTTAGAGGTAAGGTTCATAAACCCTATTTTATTCTATTTTATTTTCTCTCACAAAATTCTTTCAGAGCAACCAACATATAAGATGCATAAATATATTCGTGTATATTTTGCCACTGTGATATTTTCTTTTTATTTTCAAAGGGTTTGGTTGAAGTGATAACAAACAGTGATGACCATATCTCAGTTAGAGCCACCATCCTTTTAGGAGAGCTTTTACATATGGTAAGTTTGCCAGCCTCTCATCATGTGTCATACCATTAATGTTTTAATTTATAAAACAGGTTATTTTAATAATGTTTCTCTGTATTATCTCAAAAAAAGAACCCCACATATCTTTTGTATGTTTATCTTGGCATTACAAAGAGCCCTTGATGTCTTGTATCTTGAATATATATGTATATACACAGAAGGTGCCAAAAATTGTACACATTTTAAGAAAGGAAAAAACTATTAAAATTGTAATATTCAATATATACCAATAACAAAAGATGAACACAAGTCACGTTTGACTTCTGCTTTGACACTTTGCTCAAAGTGGTTACCATTAGTATCCAGACACTTCTGATTACGGCGAACTACTGCTTGAGCAACGTTGATTGACCAGTGTCTACTTGTATACATTTTTTTTGGCACCCCCGGTATATATGCTGGTTTTATAAGTGGAACAAATATAAAAAATACAAAGTGCTGAATATTGATTTTTATACTTTCGATGTTGGCAATTTGAATCCTATAAATCTTAATCTCAGAAAAACTTTTTCCTTACAAAGCAAGGAATTATAAAGCTATAGATTACTTCAATCAGTGAGGATTGAAATTGATATATGACAGTCAGGGCCTGAATTTTAGAAAACTTATGTGCAAAAGTTCCATTAGGTTGGTGCAAAAGTAATTGCAGTTTAAAAGGTTAAAACTAATTGCAAAAACTGCAATTACTTTTTCAGCAACCTAATAACTATAACTGCTTTGTTTGAAGACAGTCTTCTCAGTAAATTGGGGTTTGGAGGATAAGAATCCCTTTTTTTTTTTTTTTGCCATGATTTTATGACATTAGTAACTTCTGGAGAAAAGGAGCTAGGAAAGTGATCTGATAGTTCTTTACTCCCAGCAAATCAAGCAATGAGGGAACTCTGTTTATGAGATAGAAATTCATATTTGTAGGTCACATCATAGTTAATAAAGTACTAAAAAAAAAACACTTTAAACTCATTCTTCTGGAAGAAGTAACCTAATGGCAAATCTTTTCAAATTATTTGATAGCTTGCTATTGTTGGCAGAGTATTTTTTGTTTTTGTTGTTTCAGCACTCCCCATCACCACCCCCAGTTGTTTTGTTCTTTTTTCCCTCCACATGGCAGCTGGGCTATGTGAGTGAGATAAAGAGAATTAAACAGAGTTTAATGATAACTGTTTTGTTTATTAATGAATTATTTAGCCACTTTCTCTGTTCTCCTTCGGAAAGAATTAAGTAATATCTCAGGTTCTCAGGTTTATTTTTAATTCTTAAGGTATCATTGCCTGTAAGCATGTCACTATCCTGAATTATTTGCATTTATATGAAGGAATTTCTTTTATAAATTTCATCTGTTCCCTTCCTCTATATACCAGAATTCTGTGATTCTCTTGAAATATAAAAACTGGTCATTTTGAGTAGTATATTGGTGTTAGTTCATTCCTTATTATTCTTAAGTCTTCTGACTTCCACATTTAATTAATTTAATTATCTTCATTGGTAGAAAGCAGATTTTGTGGTGGAATTTTGTTTGGAAAGCAGGAGTTAATAAGTTTCTTACTTTAAATATTGTTGGAATATGAGACAAACCTGTTTTGAGAAGGTGGTTTTTAAAACCTAAGCAGTCAACTCAGAAGTTATAATACTGATTCTAGCTTTTTAAATGTTATTTTTAATGTAACATGGTAGCTCCGAATCTATTTTTGATATCAATTAAGAATTGAGTTTAATTGGGTACCACTTAAAAATTTATAATTTAATGTTATAATAAGGGACCTATTAAATTTATGGTTGTATTAATATGATGTGAGTCTACATCTTTATATTTGTTCCATCTTATCCTTGTTGAAAGTAGATGAGAAAAATTATAAATAAGTGTGTATTGGGAAGTAAATCATTAATTTCATGAGTAAAACCTGAGTTCTTAGTATTATCTCTGTGGATAGTCAAGAACATGAAATACTTCTATTTCTCACCTCTTACAAAATGTTATGCTTCATTGTAGGCAAACACAATTCTTCCTCATTCACATAGCCATCATTTGCACTGCCTGCCAACCCTAATGAATATGGCCGCATCCTTTGATATCCCTAAGGAAAAAAGACTGTAAGTATCGGAGCTCCAGCAAAGCTTGTGCCTGGTTTCTTTAATACCCACTTAGATAACCTTCTCTGTTTTCTAGAAAGTAGTATGGATAAGTTATACTTGGAAATTCTTTTAGGAAAGCCTTAAAGATAAGAGGAAAATTAATAGCTTTATTTAATAGTTTGTATTTTAGGCTACAAAGTGTTATAGCTTAGTAAAATCAACTTTTTATAACATGTTTCTGGACAAGGACATACCAGATCACTTAAAATGTTGGTTGCCAGTTTTTTGTAACTATTTTATGTTTTGAGTAGCAATTCAGACTCTTTTTAAATGTCTAAAGTATTTTAAATTAATGAGGCACAAAAACTAACAGTGTATTATTTTATATGTGCGGTGAAAATTAATGTTGGAATTTAGTAACCCATACTATAGGCATTGAAGAGAGCTAAACTCTTGATACTAAAGGAGACATAGCAAACATAGAATTTATAACCAAAGTGTGGCAATATAGCTATAGCTCTGCTGGAATTCTAGTGCTAATAATAAAATATAATTTAAAAGGTAAAGATAAAGGAGCTTGATAGGGAAGTGCTAGTGTAGGTATCTGATTTGTTTTCATTTGGTAAAGATTATGTCTAGGCCATGGGTGCCTTTTTCTTTTTTAATTATGATCAGAAAAAAATACATATATTTGGACCTTGTTATTTTTTTGTAATGTTAGTGAAATTGTTCTTCATTAGCTCTTCAGAACTAATGGATTTTTGTTATAATACATTTCTCAAAAGTTTAGTTAGCTTTATTAATTCAGGAGTACACATGGGCCTCACTGTAGATAAATAATATTCTATTTAATTGTCAATGAAAATACTATTATTTAACAAACTGAATGAAGTTATATTGTAAACTGAGGGCATTAGTGACTATCTCAGTTCTGTCTCTAGGCTTACATTAGTAATGGTAGCTTTCAGTTTTAATTTTAGTTTCATGATGAAAACATGTCTTTCCTAAAGCCTGGTAGAACTAAACTCTCTGAGTCCAATTATGGCCATGAATTTCAGGGTCAATGAAGAATGCAAATTTACCTTCAATATTCCATTAATAATAGTCTTCTTAGAATATTTTTTTGTTTTGTTTCTGTTTTTGTTGTGTTTTTTTTTAGACCAATAAGCTCTTTACTGATAACATAAATAGTATCTCAAGGTTTTAAAATTTTAAATTTGATTTCTATTTACCAGAAGTTCTGAAGTTGATTGCTACCAAATTCTTTAAAGGTGTGCTTTTATGCACCACAAACAAGAATTTCAAAATAATTATTAAAAGGATACCATTTACAGTTGCAGATCAGTGGCGAATATAGAGACTGTTCAGTAGATACCAGAATCATTGGTTATCTGTATGGGGGAAGAAGTGAAATTATATTCCAATCTCATGTCATAAATAATAATCAGTTTCAGATGGATTAAGGATTTAAATGTGAAAAGCAAGGTTTTAAAACTCTTATAAGAAAATACAGAAAAGTAGGTTTCTGACCTTGTGGAACGAGTTCTTAAAACCAGTATTCAAGAAGTACCCACCACCATAGAAGAAAAGAGTAAGTACATGTTTAGTTGAGTCTGCATAGTCAATGTTTCTTCACATACATCAGCAGTATTACTGATTTTTTAAAATTTGTGATTCCAAATTTGATTAAATAATTTACTTTTTAGTAATAATCTCTAGCCTTGAATTTATGTAAGTTTTAAAAGAGTAATTTACCAAAATGATCTCTTTAAAATTATACCACTAGCCTTGCTACAGTATTAATTGAATTTTTTCTGTTAGGCGAGCCAGTGCAGCTTTGAACTGTTTAAAACGCTTCCATGAAATGAAGAAACGTGGACCTAAGCCTTACAGCCTTCATTTAGATCACATTATTCAGAAAGCAATTGCAACACACCAGAAACGGGATCAGTATCTCCGAGTTCAGAAAGATATATTTGTTCTGAAGGTACTGACATGAAATCAGGATTTTTAACTTAATTTCCTAAATATGCATATACTTGCTTGGATTTGCAGTTTTATTTATGCATATGTATTTTCAGATGGCTTCCAAATTTTATAGTATCTACTTTAAAGTTAAAAAACTTTGATGATCCATCATTAAATGAAAAATCTTTCCTTTTGTTTTTAAAATTTAAACGTAGTTTTTTAATGTGAGACAGTTTGCCTTAATTTTCCTTATTACTTTCTGATGATTTTAGGATACAGAGGAAGCTCTTTTAATGAACCTTAGAGATAGCCAAGTTCTTCAACATAAAGAGAATCTTGAATGGAATTGGAATCTTATAGGTACCATTCTTAAGGTATGACAGGATACTTCTTGGTGATGGCTTGATTATCTTTATTTTATTATTCATTGGTAATTGATAGATACATTTATAATATAACATATTATGTTTTTCTAGTGGCCAAATGTAAATCTAAGAAACTATAAAGATGAACAGTTGCACAGGTATGTAAGAACTGTTTTGCATTTAAATGTAAAGAACTTAGATTTGATTATGCCTAATACCTGCTAAAATTAACAATAGTTGCTTTAAAGATACATACATACATTTTAACGGGTTGGTATTTGGCATGTACATAGATGCTGAAAAGTTGAGAATGCACTTAATACACCTAACGTACTGAACATCATAGCTCAGCTTATCTTAAACATGCTCAGAACACAATATCAAAAAAAAACACACAAAAACAAAAAAAAACGCTGGCAATACAGCACCCTGCGGCGTTTTCGTTGTTTACCATTGTGATTGTGTACCTGACTGGGAGCTGCAGCTCATGGCCACTGCCCAGCATCACGAAAGAGTATCGTACTGCATATCGCCAGCCTGGGAAAAGTTCAAAATTCAAAACTTTTAAGTACAGTTTCTATTGAATATGTATCTTGTTTGCACCATCATAAAGTTGAAAAATTGTTAAGTCAGTAAATGTATATACATTTTTATATGTAGTCTTATTTTATAACCAAAAGCATCACTTAATTCTTTTTCTAGTTATTTACATTCTGGTTTTAGTTTTGGAACAAACAAAGTACTTGAGGTAAAAGTTTCTCAAATGGGTAATATCAACCATCTAGTAATCTTAGCCCTACTGTATGAGGATGACATGATAAGGACATAGTGCTTTTCTCCCAAAATGGTGGCCATTGTTAATATGCTACTTCTGTTTCCATTTGCATCTGCCCTAGGAGGGTTAGTCATTCTTCCTTCTCTTCATACTCCCTCTTAACCTAGTTAGTGCTCTACACACCTTCCACAAACCATAATGTTGTTCATAGCAAATACAGCACTTCTAGCTACTGTGCTTTTCTCTAGTATTTTCACTGCTTCCGAGTTTAGGCCAACCAACCACTATACTGATCTCATTGGATGAGAGGGCCTTTACTGCATGCTTTTGAGAAGTTCATGTCATTAACATTATTGTTTGATTGTATTTATCTACTCATGATATTTAACTGAATATCCATATTAAATTTTGAGAAATATGTAGAACATATAAATTACATTGGAATAAAGAAGCATAGCACTAACTTTTCATACAGCTTGAGAACAGAGATCATGTCTCATTCATCTTTGTTTCTTCAACTCCTGGACCTGGCACATTTATTGGATTGGATTGTAGTGAATGAAATTAAGTTGAACTAAATTAAATGGAAGCTTAGAACATGATGAAAACGATAAAATTCAAATATCATAAATTAACGTCCATTGCTTCATAAATTCAGTTGCCGAAATTTTACCTGCAGCTTTTATACTTGGCTTTTTGCTAATAGTGAAAAATTGACAAAATCGTAGTGTGGTAACATGCTTACAATTACCTAGTGTAAGATTATTTTATAGAGCCATGGGACAGTGTTCTTCATAAAATATAATAGAAGAAAATTTATGTTCAGGTGGCTTTCTCATATTTATCCAACCTTATCTTCTAGCTATGTTATATCTGCATTTTTCCTACTAGCATGTTTCTTCACATTTTTTCACAAATCTCACCATAAAATTTTTATTCTACAAATAAAATGAAGGGGTTTTTTTGATTGGGTTTTTGTTTTATTTATTTGTTTATTTGGGTGGTGTGTGTTTGTGTGTGTAGAGAGAGAGAGAGAGAGAGAGGTACCAAATGTGTTTATTAAATTTCTTGCCATTTACCTCAATGGTTAAGACCCAAAACATTCAAACCTTATTATATTATATGCTATGGTTAAGATTCTAAAATAACTGTTTGGTTTCTTACTTTGCTGCTAATTTTATTTTGATCTTAGGTTTGTACGAAGACTACTTTATTTTTACAAGCCCAGCAGTAAATTATATGCCAATCTAGATCTGGATTTTTCGAAGTCTAAGCAGCTCACAGTTGTGGGTTGTCAATTTACAGAATTTCTCCTTGAGTCTGAAGAGGTAATAATACACTTTGAATATTTTCTAGATCAAATGTTTTTCATTGAGTTTGCTCCCTTCCTTTTATTTCTGAACATGCAAAAACTATATTTATAAATGAGGGAATGAGCACAGACCTAGATTTGGATCCTGACTTAGTCACTAGCTAGTTTTGTGACTTTGGGCAAGTAATTTGACTTCTAGAAGACCTAGTTTTCTGCTTGTAAAATGGAAAAGAATACATCTCCATGCAGCATTGTGTGGAATGGGATTAAAAACAATAGTAACTCAGTGAGTGATAATCTGTTATTAGTAACTTCATCATTATCGTTGAATTTTTTGGACTTGATTAAAGCTGACTTTTATAATTATAGACACTAAGTGCTTTTCCAACAATATCACAATGTATTTGCATTTAGGATGGGCAAGGATACTTAGAAGACCTAGTAAAGGATATTGTTCAGTGGCTCAATGCCTCATCTGGAATGAAACCTGAAAGAAGTCTTCAGAATAATGGTTTACTGAGTACCCTTAGTCAACACTACTTTTTATTTATTGGAACACTTTCTTGCCACCCTCATGGAGTCAAAATGCTGGAAAAATGCAGTGTATTTCAGTGGTGAGCATACCTGGATTCTGTTTGTATTTGTCATTAAACTCTTTCTTTTAGAAATGTCTGTTTATATTAGGAATTTTTAAATATTTGGTGCGTTAACAAATCAGTACATAATTTCTAGCAACCTTCATTATTTTCATCTTTTGTTTTTTTTCAGTCTCCTTAACCTTTGCTCCTTGAAAAACCAAGATCACTTGCTAAAACTGACAGTTTCTAGCTTGGACTATAGCAGAGATGGATTGGCTAGAGTCATCCTTTCCAAAATCCTAACTGCAGCCACTGATGTGAGTATAACATAAGCAATAAAACTCTTCTTTTATAACCAGTTAATTCAACATTTTATAAGTTTTAGCCAAGTAAAATTAATTATAAATTGTAAGGCTATGAGATGGAATTTGAGTTTACTTAAAAATTTTGGTTTCTCCAAAGAATTCCATACAGTATCCATATTTTTATATAAAGGGGAAGGAGCATCTAGATAGAAACAAGTATTTTATTTTACTAGCACTAAAGTAATATTATCAAGGACTAGACCGGCCATTCCAATTTTCTGCCTTTTTCAAGTAGTAGAACTGTCCCAAAACAAAGTCAAACAGGCTCTCTCCGTGGTGAAGTTGGTGCTGTTGTTGTTTCTAATGTTTTCATTTATCTTGATAGGCCTGCAGGCTGTATGCAACAAAACATTTAAGAGTATTATTGAGAGCTAATGTTGAATTCTTCAATAATTGGGGAATTGAATTACTAGTGACCCAGCTACATGATAAAAACAAAACGATTTCTTCTGAAGCTCTTGATATCCTTGATGAAGCATGTGAAGACAAGGTGAGGGTTCATTATTTTATTATAAAATGGATATCAATTTTTATTAAAATACTCAGTTTTAATAAAAAATTATGTGAAATTATAATGTGTACAGTATAGGTGTTTTGGAAGTAAAGAATTTACTATCTTTCTGTAATTGCTAATTTGCTTAATAATTACTTATTTTAGGCCAATCTTCATGCTCTTATTCAGATGAAGCCAGCTTTATCCCACCTTGGGGACAAAGGTTTGCTTCTCCTCCTGAGGTAAATTTTAAGTAAATTTTTCTTACAGTTCTATTTTCTATCGTGTTCTCTCTGGCAGTGTATATTAAAGCTGGATTCAGATCTGAAAAGGAAGCACTCTAAAGGGTTTAGCAGTCAACTTCTGAAAGAAGTCTATAGACATTAGAAGCCTTTAGAACCTTGGACATTCTTTAATACTGAAACTGTCTTTTCATTGTTTTCCTTAATGTTTCTTTTACATTTCTATATCTCATGCTTTTCATGACATTTTCCTTTACTGTGATTGGATTCATGTGTTTTTGCAAAGATTGTGAAAATGTATTTGTAATCGAAGTTACAATAAATAATAGCTGACCTTTTAGTTTTAGAAAAAAGCTATTCTTAAAGTCTTTTAGCTTCTTAAACATATTTTTTGTTTGAGATTTTTAGTCCTTAAACATTTTTTGTCAGACTCCATGTTAAACTATTGCTTGTTTTAATTTACAGATTTCTATCCATTCCAAAAGGGTTTTCCTACCTGAATGAAAGGGGTTATGTAGCAAAACAATTGGAAAAGTGGCACAAGGTAACTTTCTAACAATTGGTACACCAACTGGTTCAAATTGTATGTTTTTATCTTGGGAAATAGATTTGTAAATTTGGAGGATTTTATATCATCAATATTTTGAAACTAAAGAGGTAAATATTTAAATATTACATGAAGTCAAGTCTTAAATTCTATATAATTATTTGTATTTTTGTTTATCCTTTTTTAAAACCTCAGTTATTTTATAGTGAACTATTGATTTTGTGTACATTATGTTGAATTTTAGATCCTCTCATTCTCTTTAATGCCTACATAGTACATTACTATATGATGTACCTTAATTTTTATAACCATTCCTGTATTTATGGGTATTTAGGTTGTTTCCAACTTTCTAGTTTTGTACGTGTAAAACTAGTTTTACTGGATATTCTTGCATGTATATCTTTGTATACTTTTGCAAGTATGTCTGTTGGATAAATTTCTTTAAGTATAATTGAGTCGAAACGTATGTGAATTTAAATTTTTGATAAATACTGCCAAATTGCTTTCCAAAGAAGTTCTACCAATTCTTTTAAACACTTTGAAGATCTTTTGCAATAAAGATGGCAGTGTGATTGGCTCTCACTTGAAAGAATTTAAAAGTTTCCCAAATCTTAGTGGGAAACATTTTTTACTTTTGACCTGATTTAAATCAGTGGGGAAAGATAATCATTTCTTACCAAAAGGTGGTAAAATGATAGAATTCAGTTAATCTACTTCTTAAAATTTCTAGTGAATATCTTCAGAGTTTAATATTAAGAAGCTAGTTTTGTTTTTAACTGAGAAAGGGATTCATTCAAATAAGACGAAAAGCAAAATTACTAACTTATATCAACCGCAAAATATTAATTGAAAACGAGGGGAAAAGTATAAGCAGAAATATTTTGGGTATGATAGAACATTTGCATTCATAATATCTTGTCCTAACCTTTTCAAAAATTTCTTAAATCCCCTAAACAGATGTTTATTTTTCTCGTATTTATGTTCCAAGATTTGTGAGGTACTTAACATGTTATAAATTTAGTGAATTTCTGATGTTATATACAATTAAGACTATATTATCTTCTAGGAATATAATTCAAAATATGTTGACTTGATTGAGGAACAACTTAATGAAGCACTTACTACTTACCGGAAGCCAATTGATGGTGATAACTATGTTCGTCGGAGCAACCAAAGGTACCATTCAGCCAGTTAATGGAATAATTTATTGCTGGTCCTCACATATAAAACGTAAAACCAGTTTGTAATAAATCATTAATTTCTCAAGTTTTCTGAGTACTTGGATATTTGATTTCTTACACTCACAGAGCAAAAATCTTCTTAAAGAACAGCATTGATTGCTCAGAAATTCCAGTGGCATTCATCAGATTCTACGAATACCCTTACTGATAAGCATACAGATACTCCATGTCTTACCCTAGTCTATCTGCCTCGTCTCAGCTCTCTTTCCACTACTCTGACACCAGCTAAACTATTATTTCTCTAGAGAAGTCCTCATGCCTTTCCATCTCCATATTTTTATTTATGCTGGGGGATTATATCTAGTAATTCTGTTTAGTATTTTATTGCAAGTCATTGTTTCAATTAGCATATTTAGAGTGAGTGAGTAGGTATATCAATCATCTTTGTTATATTAGATTACAGCGTCCTCATGTCTACCTGCCTGTACACCTTTATGGACAACTGGTACACCACAAAACAGGCTGTCATTTGTTGGAGGTACAGGTAAAAACATAATTTGCTTATTTTAAATAGCTACAATAGCAGGAAAAAAATCTTAATATTGTTAAAGTATTATCTTTGTAGAAGTGTCTCAAAAGTCTTACGGTCAGTGACATAATTGCTTTTAAAGTTGTCCATCTTGTAATTGACTTAAGCAGTCTATGTTTGTAATTCTTAGATATATTACTAGCTTCTGTGCATTTCTCTGACTTATGTGTCACCTTTTGCAAAGCTAATTCGTTACATAGAGTCAGTACCCCGTCTGAGTTACCTCCTTTATAATTTGTTGGGGAAGTTCATCTTAATAAAAACATACTGAAGAACAGTTTCTTCATTCCTTCTGTTTAGAAGTTAAACTGAACCTGATACAGATTCAGTTACCTTTGGTGAGCAACAAACAAAGTATAAGCTGCTGTTTCTTAGTTTGTCGCTATTCTCACATACTTCGTGGAGTGTAACAGGCTTAAGCAAGCAGTTGTTCTTTGAGTATAGTATGCATGCCAAGTTTGTGGCTGTGAATATGTCTTGTAACTACGTGTTTTCAATAAATACAACATTTTTCTTATGTTAGGAATAGTTGCAGAGGTATTTATGTATGTGTCTGAACAATTGTAATTAGTGATTTAGTTCCTTTTTGTATCGGTGTTCGTTTCAGGAGCAAAAGTTTTATGTAAATCTCTATATAGTTTCATATATTTCTACATCATGCCTATGAAGATGACTGGGGCACATATTTTTATACTATTTTCTTAAAAATTCACTAAAAATTTAAATGATTTGCTCAGTGTGTCATTACCTATATAGTATGATAAAATCTTGGCATTCATTTATTGTTTTCTATTTAAAGGGAGTAATAATTATGACTAACATTTTTGTCATAGTAGGTACCAAGTACGTTGTTAAGCACTTTATATGCAATAATTCATTAAATTATTAAACCTTATGAGACAGATGCTATTATTATCCCGATTTTAGAAATTAGGAGATCAAGGCATGGGGAAATTAAGTAACATGCTTACGGCCACATAGCTAATAAATGCTAACTGTAGAATATGAACTCAGAGCCCATACACTAATGCTGCCTCTTAAGAAATTTTACATAAGCAGAATTTACTAAGTGCAAACCTTAAATAGGTCTTAAGGTGTAATAAGAAAATACATTAAAAACAATTATTACTCATTTGAACTTTTTTTTCCTTTCTCTAGAATATTATTACAGAACTCTGTCACAACGTTCGTACACCAGATTTGGATAAATGGGAAGAAATTAAAAAACTGAAAGCATCTCTTTGGGCCTTGGTTTGTAATAAACATTTGTATAAGATCTTAATTTTCAGATTTGTCTAATTTCCCATTACTATTAAATAAATAAAAATCATATTATTTGGAACTTGTTCTTAGATTAATATTCTAATACCAAGATTGTTCCTGCCCATTTAAATATTATTTTTAAGCTGGAAGATAGATGATTAAACTGTTAGTTTTCTTGCTAAGGCAAATGGAACATTAATCCCTAAAGTTTCTTATTTGAGATTTTTTTCACATTTATTCCTCTCTCATAGATGGAGTTAATTTTTTTGTTTTTTGGCTAGCTTTCCAAATCTCTTGAAAGTTACTCTTGTATTATATTTTATATTTTATATAAGTGATTTCTTTTCTTTCAGGGAAATATTGGCTCATCAAATTGGGGTCTCAATTTGCTACAGGAAGAAAATGTGATTCCAGATATACTAAAACTTGCGAAGCAGTGTGAAGTTCTTTCCATCAGAGGGTATGTCATTTAACTCAGAAATCTTTCTAATGTATATGTTGTTGTTCACAAATGGGCATGAGGAAAAAGTATTTTATGATTCAGAGTAGTTCATTAGAATTGTTAATTCATGAAAGCCCTAATGATAGAAGATTTTTAAATGCATTAAGGTAAGCATCTTAAGGAGCTCCTTGTTTAATATTATCATTCTGTTTTTGTCATGATAATATTGAAGTTTACCTGGCCAGTAAACAGTGAAAGTGTAGTGTATCCAGTAGCCCTAATATTCCAAATTTACTCCAGAAAAGCTGATATTTTTTTTCCTAAGATTGCATTATGGTATTATAAATTTTTTTATTATAATTAGTATTTTTATTAAGAATGTTTTTGTGTTATTTATTGCTTCTAATTTACCCCTACCTCATTTTAAAGCATTTTCAATTTTTAATGGATTTTCAAGAAAATTCAAATGCATGTAACAGACTAATATTTTGTGGTTGCTTTAAGAAATCTCAGTTTGGAATAATAAACTGTCATTACTACATCTTTTACGTACAGGACCTGTGTATATGTGCTTGGGCTCATAGCCAAAACCAAACAAGGCTGTGATATTCTCAAATGTCACAACTGGGATGCTGTAAGGCACAGTCGCAAACATCTGTGGCCAGTGGTTCCGGATGATGTAGAACAACTCTGTAATGAACTCTCATCTATCCCCAGCACCTTAAGTTTGAACTCAGAGTCAACGAGCTCTAGACATAATAGTGAAAGTGAATCTGCGCCATCAAGTGAGTATCTTGACGGGGTCATGTGAAGTTAGCCATACTTAACATTTGTATTTGTAACATCAAAATTTAAATATGTTTGTTACATTCCTAATTTACTTTTTTCTAAGATAATTTGGCAAGAGTAACCTCTTGAAGGAGAATGTATATCTTTTCCCAACAGAATATATAGCCACCAACCTACATTGTTCTCTCCCCTTGCTTTCTAAATAGCCTTTAGAATATCCTACTTACAGAGTTAAATAACAAGCCATGTGTTAGAAGACCCATTCCCCTTTGTCATAAAACCTAATAAGTAAGTTTATTTACCTACCTTCTTCATTACATAGTTTTTAATTCATTTTTCAGATTCAGAGATTGTTAACCAGAATATATTTGTTAAGAGATTATATTCACATGTTCATTTTTGAGAGAAGAGCTAAATTTTAAAATTAAATAATGAAACTTAAAAGATCAGTATCAGAAATCAATTAAATAAAAAACAGTTTGTGACTTTAATCCCTGTGCTAAATGCTATTAGGTGTATAAAATTTAAAACATTTTAAGAATATAGTGCAATATTTATGAAACCATATTTTACCAGATCTAAGATGCTATGAATTAGAAGATGCACCAATATTTTATGTCCCACTAAAAAAGAAGGAATAAAAATGTTCCCTAGTAAACTAGGACATATCACTATTGCAAGATGCATCCTGATGTTAGAGCTACTAGTTATGAAAAATGTGCATCTTAGAATTAATAGAATATGGGAAATAAAATGAGTTATGCAAGTTTAGTTAGAATTTTATTTTGCCTTCTTTCAAAATTTATATTTGAAGTAGTTTATAATTATTCAACAGAAAAGTTAAAAATAGAAATAAAATAAAATCCTGTATATGTCATTAGGCACTTGGATTGAATCTTTTATTAGAGTTAGGCACTGAATTTAGATGAATTTCTTAGTACTTAATGCAAATGAGAAGTAAATATAATTGGTTTAAACATGAGTTTAAAATGTTGTGACTTGGTTCTTTGTAAGTATATTTTGTTTAAGATTGGGAATTTATTTTGTTATAAGATTAATGTCTCCTGCCTATTGTGAATAGAACCACCAGGAATCTGTACCAACTAAGTGGTACATCCATGGTTAAGGCTCTTTTTTTCCTTTAATTTTATTCTGAATATTTGGAGGTTTTGGAAACTCACTGGAATAATGAAACTTCATGTAGGCTATGCCAGGAGTCCTATAGTTTTTCTTTGGAAATAACAGAAGAACCTCATAATGATATAATTTTTCATTTTATTCAAGTCCAAACTGGATCTCAAGAAAGCTCTTTTTTTATCCCTTATATTTTTTATCAGTGAAATTCAAAATAATTGAGTATAATTTTTTTCATTCTTCTAATGAGAAGAAATTCTTTTGGAGGGAAGGGGAAACATTGTATGGTTTCTTAGGGCTGCCATAATGAAGTACCACAAACTTAATGGCTTAAAACAGAAGTTAATTCTCTCAAGTTGTGGAGGCTAGAAGTCCAAAATCAAGATGTCAGCAGGGCCATGAACCCTCTGAAATTCTGGGTAGAAAACTTCCTTTCTTCGTAGCTTCTGGTGAGAGCTGGCAGTCCTTGGTGTTCTTAGGTTACAGCTGCGTCACTCCAGTCTCTGTTATCACATGGTATTCCCCCCCGTGTGTTTGTTTTCACATAATCTTTCCATCTCATAAAGAAGGTAGTTGTGCTGGATTAAGGGCCCATTCTACTCCAGTATGACCTTAGCTTAACCAATTACATCTGCAACAGCCCTCTGAAGGAAGCTCTTTTTCTGTGGGTCAGCAATTTATCCCTTCATTTTTGAACATTTTTATCCCATATGACTGTTACACAATAATTTCTTGAAATATTTCCTTCCTAGTTACTGTGATTTTTGTCTGTCGTTTTTTGTGTGCTTTTATTAATCAGTGCTTTGCTCGTAGGCATGTTTATAATGGAGGATGAGCGGTTTGGCAGCAGCTCTACAAGCACGTTTTTCCTCGACATCAATGAAGATGCAGAGCCGGCCTTTTATGATCGACCCGGGCCTATAAAGGATAAAAATTCATTCCCTTTCTTTGCTTCTAGTAAACTTGTGAAGAATCGTATCTTAAATTCACTCACTTTGCCTAATAAAAAACATCGTAGTAGCAGTGATCCAAAAGGAGGGAAACTGTCCTCTGAAAATAAGACAAGCAACAGGCGGACCAGGACGCTTACGGAGCCCAGTGTTGACTTTAATCATAGTGACGATTTTACACCCATATCCGCAGTACAGAAAACATTACAATTAGAAACTTCATTTGTGGGGAATAGACACATTGAAGACACTGGTAGCACTCCAAGTATTGGAGAGAATGACTTAAAATTCACCAAGAGTCTTGGAACAGCGAATCACAGAGAAAACACGAGCCGAGAGAGATTAATTGTAGAAAGCTCAACGAACTCACATATGAAGATACGTAGCCAAAGTTTTAATACAGACACTACGACAAGTGGCATAAGTTCAATGAGCTCAAGTCCTTCCCGAGAGACAGTAGGTGTAGATGCTGCGACTGTGGACACAGACTGTGGAAGTATGAGTACTGTGGTAAGTACTAAGACTGTTAAGACAAGCCACTACTTGATGCCACAGTCTAACCATCTCTCTCTCTCCAAGTCCAACTCAGTGTCCCTGGTGCCTCCAGGTTCTTCTCATACACTTCCTAGAAGGGCACAGTCCCTTAAAGCACCCTCTATTGCTACAATTAAAAGTCTAGCAGATTGTAACTTTAGCTACACGAGTTCTAGAGATGCCTTTGGCTATGCTACGCTGAAAAGATTACAGCAACAAAGAATGCATCCATCCTTATCTCATTCTGAAGCTTTGGCATCTCCAGCAAAAGATGTGCTGTTTACTGACACCATCACCATGAAGGCCAACAGCTTTGAGTCCAGGTTAACACCAAGCAGGTGAGCGAATATATATCTAAAACTGAACAATAATGGTTGCATTTTAACAGACTTAAATGTAAAGCATTAACCAGGTTTTACATCTACATTAGCCTCAGAACTGACCTATTATAATTGTTTACTATGGTAGGCTATAAGCTCCTAGTTACCCGATATGATTTGAAATGGATTCTTGCAGCTGCGAGGGGGGAAAAGAAACTCCTTTAGGCCCTGAAAGTAAACATACATGCTTTGCAAGGACAACCAAGTCACAAGCTTTTTTTTATTTATTTCTCGCTTCTGCAAGGATCGATTTTAAAAAGAAGCATGTCGGGGGAATCAGGAGCTTAAGACCTACAATAACAAACAACTTTTTCAGGTAGGTCAATTTAAGGCTCCAAAAGTTGACCTTTTTTTTTTTTTTTTTTAAAGTAACTGAAAATTTCAGTAAAATTCTTTTCAGTTTAAGTAGCTGTTATTAAGTAGGAAATTAATGAACATTAAAAGAATTACTTGGCCCTCAGGATTCAGCAATACCAGTTTGCCTGTACTCAAGGATATTTTGGGGATACCTATGCCATGTCGAAGATTACAGCAAGCTGGTCAAAGTAAACAATTTTGATATGTAATGCTAAATTTGATTGTTGCAAAAATTTCTGTACCTATTTTTTTTTGGGCCAAATACTTCTAAAAACCTTTCTGGTTTTAGATTATTCATGTACACTTATTTAGTATTTGTCAAGTACTAAGAATAATAGTGCCTGGAGTATATTGAATATTCAGTAGAAGTTAGCTATTATTATCATCATTATTATTGGTAATCCTGTCTTTAATCCTTTTGGCTCTTATGTAACCAAAATCTTAATCACATTAAGAAGTGATTAAGCAGTTTTGTTTCCATAATGCTAACACATTTAGTATAAGGGGTTCCTGGTAGCAAATAATCAATTAAATCTATGTAGTAACGTTAATGAATTCTGTTCAAAAGGGTACCTCAGACCTGCATTCAGAGTTTCTTACATTTATTCTAAGAACTTGGATATTAGGTTTTCAGGCCTATAGAAGCAACAATTAGAAGCTTCTGTTGGTAGTACACTGTACAGGAAAGGACAGGTGATAAAATTGGTAGCAGAGGAGGAAACTTCCACTACAACAAAGTATTTGAAAACTACAGCATCCTGGGAGCAGTCAGTCGGGAGCACTAGATAACACAGCACACTGAAATACGCAGTGAGAGTCCCACCACCTTACAGCTCAGTACAATAGCTAAAGTGCTGTGAACTTGGAGCCATCCAGTTAGGTTTTTGGTCGCTCATCGAAGGAGACATTCCTATCCAAATGGACTAACGCATAGATAAGAAGTATAGTGCTTAAATATTCATAAGAATAAACCACAAAGACAGTTATTCCCGAATCACTTATTCCCTAACTAATCTGGGTTCTTAGTATCTTATTTCCTGTATTTTCTGTTAGAACAGGAGGAGATTTGGAAATTTTACTGCTAGAGTAAAATGCCAAGTCATTGGCATTATAAAGAATGAATAGGTGTTTTTGATTTCTTGGGAGGGGAAATAAAATAACAAGAAAAAAACAAGAGAAACAGGAACAGCTTATACAAAGGCTTGAAAGCATAACAATCTTCATGTTCATCAAATCTTTCCTTTATTTTTCAAATTATATTTAGTACTTACTTGGTACTAAGGTCCATGGAGGAAAAAATTGTCGGCATTAGTTTTCCTATTCCTACTTCTATTTGGTTCAGAGAAAATGAAAACAGTGGAAGATAACTATACATTTACTTGAAAATAATGGATTGGAATCCAGGCTAAGAAAATGGTTTTTTGCTTGTTTTATTTTTGTTTTTGTTTTGTTTGTTTTGTTTTCTTGTAAAATTAAAAGAGTAGGCATACTGACACCTGTGGTATAATGGATGGCATGAATCCAACAATCTTAAAAACTATTTCCTTGGGGTATAGTAGAAAAAACACTGAAGTGTAGGAATCCTTAATCTTGAGTTGTAATCCTCGCACTGAGAGTATGAGCTTGGACAAAGTTCTATAAATTATACTGTAATGTCTCATCTGCCTGGAATTCAACAGCTTTGCAAACCTCAGCAATCCAAAACAAAGCTAGGCAGACCTCTCAGTTGCTCACCATTATAAATTTATATAGTACAGTTCATGAATTTTGAAATATCTAGGCCTCAGTTGCCTTATCTAGTGGCGATTGGAGTAGATCAGAAGTTGTAAACTTTTTAAATGTTGCTTTTTAAGCAGAGAAACCCTTTCTTCACAAAAACGTTTCTGTGGAAACCCAATATGTAGAATAGATAAAAATGGAGCTGCTCTGGCTGAAAAAGGGATTAGGAACGCGAGTAATCTAATAATTCTTTCTGCCCACTCCAGTAGTCCTTGAGTTTTATGGAGTCAAGAAGTATAACAGTATAATTTTAAAACCACTGACTTATTTTTTGAAATTTTTTGTAAATTTCTATTGTGAGTGGTTTTTAGATAGAAATTAGTAGAAATTGTGTGGTTTTTGCTATGGTCTAAAAGCTACTGTTTTTGAAGCATTTATTTTGTGTGCTTTACAAAATAATTCTTTAACACCAGGCTACATATACGAAGCCTAGTAGCTTGTATATACAATGCTGATACCTAGTAAATATTTTAGCATGTCCATTGCACGAAGAAGAATCTTTATGAGAAAGGTAAATCTTATTGAAATATCAGTAGACCATATTTGTTATGAAGTCACTAGTAAGGAGTACATTGAGGAAGTATTAATGTTTCATATAAGGCTATCTCTTGTAATATTTAGAAATGATACCATTTTTGCTATTTTGTGTCTGCCGTGTCACATAAATCTTATGTTGATAAAGCATTGAAGTAATTACCACACAAAGAATGAAAAGTAATTCTTATTTCTCATAAAAATAATGTTAAATAGAGTTATACCTGGGAGACCATAACAGTTGGTTTTGATAGCGGTTAACGTTACTGATGATCTTTTATATATCATTTTATAACAGTTAAATATTTTCAAGTGTGTATATGTCCTCAGTAAACAAGATGGCACTGTTTAGTACTTGACTAGATACTTATCTTTTATGAAGATATGAAAATAAGTTATAATTTCTTTGTATAATTGCTATTGCAAATCAGACTAATGCCAGTGTTTGTTTATGGTATTTTAGGTTCATGAAAGCTTTAAGTTATGCTTCATTAGATAAAGAAGACTTATTAAGTCCTATTAATCAAAATACCCTGCAGCGATCCTCCTCTGTGAGGTCCATGGTGTCCAGTGCGACATACGGGAGCTTAGATGACTATATTGGTCTCGCTCTTCCAGTAGACATCAATGATATATTCCAGGTATTGTAAATTCTATTGTTTTCTTAGGATTTGGTTTCCTGTCTTTTGCACATTCTGTAACTGCTTTGTAGAAATTATAGAGTGGAGAAGGTGATTTTTTAAGGCAGTTTTGTTTAAAGAAATTTTTTGAAAATCATTTCACCTTTCTCAACTGTTGTTTAGTATCTCCCAGTCCCCAGAACATTATCCTTCTCTTTCCACATTAAATCAGCATCTTATTTGATTTTATCAGTATATTCTCTATATAAACGTAGTGAATTCCTAACCTTGCTTTGAGTCACATTTGACTTATTCCATGTTGCTTTTTTAAATTGAGATATAATTGACATATAACATTTTGTAAGTTTGAGATGTACAGTGCATTCCTTGTGGTGGTGGGGTTTTTTGTGGGATTTTTTTTTCCTAATGCCTGATCCTGTTTATCCCATACAGGGCAGCCACATGTTGAGCCCAGTCGTATAAAGTGGCCCTAATCCCATGAGATACTCACAAATCTTTAGGTGATAGTACTAAATATACACTTTCTCAAAAATCTAAAGACATTTTGGATAAATTCTAAAATAAGTACTTTAATATTCAAGTCACCAAGAATAGATAAGGACTTTAAGGGTTATTTGTTCTTTTGTCAAGTTTTGGTAATTTAACCTTCTGTAACATTTTTGTTATAGGTGTGTATGATAGTAATTCTATTTAAATTTCATTTAATTTTACTAATATTCATAAAGTGGAGTTCTTTTTATAGGAAGACTTACCATGATTTACATCTGTTTTATTAGGTAAAGGATATTCCCTATTTTCAGGCTAAAAACATACCTCCACATGATGATCGAGGTGCAAGAGTGTTTGCCCATGATGCAGGAGGTAATGCATGGTTTGTTCTCATGAGACTTCTCTTTATATTAAAAAGAAAGTTTTTTTCAGTAGGATGACACTACAAATTCAGGTATACTTACTTTTGAGTCATCTCTATAATTTTACTAAAATAATTGTTTGAGTCAATTTAAAATTAAACCACAACATTTTTGTGTGTGCATGAGGGATTTTAGAAAGTGTTTTCTAAAGTACCCAGCCTCTAAGAAGACAAAAACTAGACCAGTTACTTACTTCTATTTTAAATAAATAAAAAATTTGTAACGCTAATCCTTATAAGTCTAAAAAACAGCCATTTGGGCCAAGGACAGTGATAAAAATGTACTTACACATTGTATGGTCTCTCTTTGTTATGAACTGTAATATTTTAAAGAATATAGGCATATCAGCTATGGGTTTAAAGCTTCATAATCTTGATTATTTTTTTAAACAAGTATCTCTTTAGACTCAGAATTAATTACTTTTCTTTATGCATATATTGAGGATAATTGAAATGGTGCTTTAATTGTATAATCTCAATTTTCCATTTTGTATCTAACACCTCATATTAGAGTAATATAAACATATCTACTGACTTTAATTATTTTCCTAGTTAAAGCAAATTGTTCTTTCTTCTTCCCAATTAAGTTTAGATTTTGAGTGATAAAAAGAATTGTGGTATTTTCCCCCTGGTTTTCCTTCTTTAAAATTTGACATAGTTTAAGTCACCTTGAAAGAAGTTGTCATTGATACTGTCTTTCTCAGTTTATGTTTTATATTTACTTATGCACAGGTCTTCCGTCTGGAACTGGAGGTCTTGTAAAAAACTCTTTTCACTTGCTACGACAACAGATGAGTCTTACGGAAATAATGAATTCAATCCATTCAGATGCTTCTCTGTTCTTAGAAAGTACAGAAGACACTGGATTACAGGAGCATACAGATGATAACTGCCTTTATTGTGTCTGTATTGAAATTCTGGGTTTCCAGCCCAGTAACCAATTAAGTGCAATATGTAGTCATTCAGGTGAGTGATTATGTCCTTCTAGACGAATCCATCTGAGTTTGAATCTGCTCCAGTTACCAGTCATCTCCCAGCCCTGTCGATCATCCCTCCTACTCCATTCTCACTCCCTCAGCCTTAGTTCAGTCACTTAACATCTTCCTGTTGGGGCGTGGGGTAGTGTTTCAATCTCCAGTTTTGGCTCCTTCCAGTTCCCTTTCAGACTACTGCCTGGGAATAACCTCTTGACAGTTCTTTACTGGCTATTTATTCATGCCCAGCACACACTCTTGGTATGATCAGCCTAGTGTCCTTTTTCACCATTCTCTGGTCTTATACTTGACATACCATTACTGACTGACTTGAAGTTTTTGAACAAATTGTGCTCTTTTTCATGATTCTAGGCATGAAACAGGTGTTTTCCCTGCTGTTTCCTCTGCCCCTCCGCCTCCTGACGCACATGCAAGTTCACACACGAGCACACTGTCTGTTTGGCAAGTCCACCCTATCCTAAGTGTCAGTATTTTTTCTGCGAAGCTTTCTCTGACTCGGAATTACATGTTGACTATCCTTCCTCTCTACTCTTCATTGTCCTTTGTACATAGATCTCTTAGGATAATTATTGCTTGGTTATTTTTTTCCCTTTCACTCAATAAGTTCTTTCAGGGTGTGGTCTGTTTATGTCTTTTCATGTTTATAGTTCTGATATCTAGATGCAGACTGCTTTGTACTTTAGACATTCCGAGTATTTTCGGTCAGGGAGTAAATAAAGCAGACTGCGATTCAGCTTTTTTATATGATTTAACAAATGACTTATATTAGCAATTTCAAATTAGTATGTATGTGTTTAAAGTGTTACCGTAATACCTTTTCTTGGTGAATATCACTGAGCTACCCTCAGAAAAACCTAGTGATGACCAGAGTTCTCCGAATCACTCTTCCAAATTTCTCCTTGGTATTCTGATTTGGAGCTTCCCAACTGATGGGTCCCAGCACACTAATATGCCACAGATAGGTTATAAGTGTCCTGAGATGTTAGCCCCCTAGGTGATTCTGTGCCCCAAGGGAGCCTGGGTTTGACGAACGCCTGGATGAAGCACTTCCTACTATGAACAGTCCTTTGAAAGAAAAGGTTTGAGCAGTATTGTTCCAAAGTATTTCATACAGTAGAGAAGATGCTATTTTAAATCACTTGGCTGTATACATCGTTTATGATATTTTCTGCAAGTTCTGCTTCTTCCATCACTCACTCAACAGTACTTACAAAGCATTTACTATGGAGTTTTTCTATACTGTTTTCTTCTTATTTATCAAATAAGAAATGAAGAAACCAGCCCCTAATTCCCCAGTCACAGACAGTCACAGCTAGTTCTAACCCATTTGTGACCTGTGGCTGGGAGAGGGATCAGGCAGTGTCATGAAGTGTGGGAGGTGAAGGACTTGCAGTCAGAGCCTCTCCTTTTGGCACAGCCATCAGAGCCCCTCGGCTTGTCATTCTAGTGATGTTGGGTGTCAGAATGAACAGCAGCAGGGGGGAATAACTCTTAATTGGAAAATGATTACAATTTGCTATTGATACCCATCTCAGAGATGTGAAGGGGGGAGGCTAATTGTTAAAAAGTCAGTGAACCTTGACTCATTCCTGCAGTCAACATAATATTTACCACACCAGTATCACACCATGGGTGTGGTGTTAAACTAGATGCTAGGAAAATAATTGGGAGAGAGAAAAGTAAAGACATTATTCTTGTACTCTTTGAGCTTTAGTCCAATGGGGAAGGAAATGAATTGATTGATCGATCGATTGTTCCACCAATCATATTGATTATACAGATATAATACTGCATTTGTAAAAAGTGCCATCAAGGATAGATACATGATATTAGCAAAGGAATATAACCAAATAGGTAGGTCAAAGAAGAAACTTCTGAAGAAGGTAATATTGACCTGTGGTCTAAAGAATGAATAGAAGCTAACTAAGTGAAAACTGGAGTATAGAGAATTTTAAGACAGAGGGAAAAGCATGAGCAAAGGTCTTTCCTGATGTGAGCGAGCATGGAAAGTAGAAGGGACTAAAAAGACACCCGTGTGAATGGAGCTCAGAAAGCAAGGGGAAGGAGATGCAAGATCAGCCAAGAAAAATAGGTAGAGACCAGGCCCTGCAGAGCCCTTGCTACCCAAAGAGTGGTCTGTGGACCAGCAGCATAGCTCAGCATCACCTGAGAGCTTGGTGGAAATGCAGAATCTCAAACACCTCCTCACACACCGAATCAGAATTTTCATTTTAACAGGTTATTCTGCACACAGTAAAATTTGAGAAGCACTGCTATAGGCTATGTTAAGGATTTTGTGTATCAGACATCCTTATCCACGGCAGGTAATTAAAAAACACTCCTGCTATTTCATGATCATGTTAAAGGGATGTCAAGAGTTGAACCAATACATTTCATTCTGGAAAACTTCCTGTCTGGTGGTGCTGGTAGTGGTAGTGGTGGTTCAAAAAATGTTCAAGTCAGGAGAAAGGCTATAGGATATTTAGTAACATTTTATTGTGTCCACCACCTTCACAGATATTTATACACTGTGGTTCTGTGCAAGGTGAAATGTTGGCCTTTCAAAATTTAGTATTACATGTTTTTGTTGGGTCCAATTTATATATACTACCACATTTGCCCTCATGTCGCTAAGTAACTTAGAGTGGAAATAGGAGTATTTTAGACCAGACCAGCTGTGAAAGCAAAAGCATTAGAAAAAAAAATCAGCTCACTCTAAAAGGTAATGGCAAGAAGAGGAGTTTGAATGTTTAGGTTATTAAATTGACATTTTGTGAGTAGTGGGAAGAAACTACACTGGGGAGGGGAGGGCCTTAATGAGACAGTGCTGGTTTTCAAATTTATTCTAGCTATAGAAGCCATGTTGTAATCCAGATCTTTGCAGAAGACCAGTGGTATGCAGATGCCCGTCTAGGGGAAGGATGGAGTCTGGTCTGCCTGGCCTGGCCCAGGTGATGAGATGGGGGGCTGCGGGCAGGACATGCTCGGGCCCCGAGGAACGCTGAAGGCCACTGATGTAAACGTGGCAGAGCAGGGAGCGTTAGTTCACGAAGACTCAGGCTCAAGGCCAGACTTTTCCACCTAATTCGTTATTTGATCTTGGGCAATCTGCCTAATTTCATTGAGCTTTAGTTTTTATTTTTGCTTAAATCTCTACCTGGGAATAATGATAACTACCTTATATTTAATAGCATGTAAGATTAGCATTCAGTAAGCTCTCTGTAAATGGTAACTCACAGTAAGTTGTTTATATTAGAAATGCTATTCTCATAAATTCTAATAGTTCAATTATAGTAGTGATCTTATTGTGCTCCTAAGGAAAACTCGTCCTCACTTTCTTGTACATCTTTGTACATCTTTCTTGTACATCTGTCCAAGCAGCATTTGGCTGCTGTCCAAGAGAAATGGTTGTATGTATTAGACAGAGCTCCTCACAGAAATTCTTAATCTATTCATAAATAAATGTTTCAGCATTTCCCATAAGCTATTTTGGGACTTACTGCTTTCTGGTAGGAAAATTTAGCTTCTGATTTTTCTGAATTAACTCATATGGTTAATTACGCGTATATTTTATTTTTTGCATAGAGCTTTTTATTCCCATGTTTCATGTCTCCATTTTTAATTAAAAGATAAAATAAGCTAAGCTAGAATTAATTGAAACTAGAGGTAACAATAAAAGCAAATAACTACAGTTAAGCTAAACATCAGTCATATAGATAAAACAATTTAGTTGATGGGCATAATGTTTCATCCAAATTAAAAATAATCTTGAAATGAAGTATCTCGAGTAAAAGTGTTCATTGCATTGGATATTTCTTGAGAGAAGATGGAAAATAAAGTCCTTAAAGGTAAATATCATCAACTGAGTTTGCAGTTTGCCTTCAGTGGAGTTAGAGACTAAATTATCTTCCATGAATAACAAAAAGGAGGCCAGCTAGCTGTGCCTTCCTCCACTTCCAAGAGTTTTTAGTTCTCTTTATCCTGCCAATTTATAAATAATGCCCATGTTTTGCACATAACACATGAAGTTTGCATTTAACACATGTAATTCATTAAAAAATGTATTCATATGGTTTAGCGTGTTTCACAGAAAAAATACACCCTATGTAGGAAGTGCCTTGTATTATCAGTAAATTAAAATGCTGTTTCTCATCTCGAATGGGATAAACTAATTACTGTATTGAAACCGGGCTTAGTTAGAGAAATAACTTTTATTTTATTTAAATGAAAATGAATGCCATCTTTAGAAATAGAATGCAATTCTAACAGGTAAGAAATGTTAGGAGTCATTACTGGTTAAAAGGGAGGCTGAAATAAATTAGTTTATAACTTTTTAGAAACATGTTGATTGAAAAAAGTATAACTTTCTTACTGTTACTTGTGCTGGAATACTTTTTCATTATACTCCCTGGGTAGCTCATCAACTGAGTGTAAGATAAGATACTCATCTTTTATCTGGTTATTCAGCGTTACTGATTCTTAAGTACATCTTCAGTTCTCAGATATTTTGGCAATAGTTTTATATTTTAAATCAATGTATAATTTGAGTAGCATGTTTTACTTTTTATTGCCTGACAGACACATGACTTCGTTAATAATCAAAATTTTAAAACTGCTAAATTTATAGAGCTTCTCTTCCAAGGAACCAAAGCATTTAATGCTTAGTATTATGTAAACAACAGAGGGAGAGGGTAGTATGTGTTGACATCGGTCTAGTCTCCTGGGCAGGAATGAACTGATACATCAGGGAAGTATGATTCTTACATTAGTAATTATTAAATGGGAGAAAAAGCAAGTCATAGAATAATACATATATTATAGTATAATCCCACTTTATACCCAAAGAGCAAAAAAAAAATTAAAATAGCAAAATATATGAAATTATGTATCATACTTTTAACATTTTCCTCTGGAGAGGGTTATTTCGTTTGGTGGTGGGAGGGATGGAAGGCATAAGGTACCTTCACTTTAATTTTATATACGTCTTTATTTGAATTTTTAAATAATCACATTAATATATTATTTTTGTAATAATATATAAATTAATAATATATACGGAAAATAAAATTTTACGTATAAATGTCTTTAGAATTTAACAAATTTCACAATCTGACTGTCCAAATTTACTTTGAAAATATTCATCATGGAAAATAGTTATAGAACACTGGAAAAAAATTACAAGGAATTATCTCCTCTGTAGTATACAGAGCAAGCGTAGGAGTTGAGCCATTGTGATACTTTAATTGAAATAATTAATCTTTTCTTCAGACCTTCAAGACATTCCATATTCTGATTGGTGTGAGCAGACTATCCACAATCCTTTAGAAGTGGCTCCCTCTAAGTTCTCCGGGATTTCTGGCTGCAGTGATGGAGTGTCTCAAGAAGGCTCAGCCAGCAGCACCAAAAGCACAGAACTGCTACTAGGTGAGTTTTCAGATTCAAATCCAAGCGTTGTTAATAAAGCTCAGCTGGGTTTTTTTGTTGTTGTTCATAAATAATGTGAATTAATGTCTCAAAACTGACAGATCTGCTTTAGTGAGGCATGTTTAGCCAACTATTGGATCTCTCTCAGCTGCTGATGTGGCCCCTCTGCTTTCATTAGAAAGAGTTTTCCTTCCAAAATGATCAGATCATGTGCAGTTTATCTCTGTTTTAGACCTTTAGTAAAGTTTAAAAACAAATGCCATTAGTTATAATCATTTTCTATTGTGACATAAATAAAATATTTTAATCTTTTTTTCAGGTGTTAAAACAATTCCAGATGATACACCAATGTGCCGTATACTCCTTCGCAAAGAAGTTCTAAGATTAGTCGTTAATTTGAGTAGTTCAGTTTCAACTAAATGTCATGAAACTGGGCTTTTAACGTAAGTTAATATTAAGCATGAGTGTTCTTTTTGCTACTTTTTACGGTGAAAAAGATACTTGAAATACTTTGTTAGATTAATTAGGTTACATCAGTAGTTCTCAACTTCATGGTATGTCTATCTACCGGGAGTGCCAAAAAAATGTATACAAGTGGACACTTTGGTTAACATTTCTCAAACAGTAGTTCGCCGTAATCAGAAGTGTCTGGACGTTGATGGTAACCACTTTGAGCACCTCTTGTAATTGCAGAAGTCAAACGTGACTTGTATTCATCTTTTGTTATCGGTATATATTATTACCGTTTAATAGTTTTTTCCTTTCTTAAATTGTGTATACATTTGTTTGGCACCCTCTGTATATGAAGCTAGATTTTCTTCGTATACTTCAGCCAAAATGGTAACATTAAATGCAGAAGCACGTATATGAATCCAGCTATCTTCTATTAAGCCAGACTTGAAAGAGATCTATAAAAATGTAAAACAGCACCATTCTTCTCACTTATTTAGTTTTGGAAAATATAGTTACGTTTCATTAAAATATATGTATGTGTGTTAACATGTAATGGGCTTATTTTTGAAATTAATCAAGATTTTGAAATTTTCTTTAATTTCTCATATGGTAATTATCGATGGCTGTAACCCACAAAAAATGTTGGGGCCCTCAATATTTTTAGAAGGTAAGGGAATACTGACACCAAAAACTTTGAGAAAAGTTGACCTACATAAAATAAATAGTATTTTCTTGGTTTAATTTGCCCGGTTTTCCTCCTTTTTCTTAGTAAAAGTTGCATATTTTTATTGTTTTCCTAAATCACAGCAATATGCTCAAGTTCAAACTGAATATTCCAACATTTTTGCTTTGCACTATTTAAAGCAGTGGTCCTCAAAAGAAATACAACTCACGGTCTCCTCTGGGGCTTTAGAAAAGATAGTATCACAGATGCCGGGGTCCCCTTGCTGACCTCCTGGCCTCAAGGAGGAGTGGGTCCTTAACCTGTGTATTACCCCAACCCTCCCGCCACAGCTGAGTCTGACCTGCACTCCTAGCTAAAAGCCACTGTTTGAAAGTCGAAAGATATAAAGAGATAGCTCAGTCAAGGATGTTAATTAATAACTTCAGTGTAATTTTAAAAAATTATTTCTATTTTAAAACTTAATTTTTAGAATATTTGAGTCATCCTAGACTGATAAATTTTGCCATTTCTCATGCCAGTGAAAAAGAATATTTCTAACTTTCCAGGGAACATTTGGGTTTTGATTATTTTAAAAGATAACCCAAAATGTAAAATATCTAAGTTCAAGGTAGGAATATTAACATTTTGTATTCTTATGCCATTACCCCAAATATGCCATCTCATCAATATCTGGAGAAAAAAACATTTAAAAAATGATACTTTGGAGGAAAAGTAATTGTACTTATTACAGTTTTTATCACACCATAACCTTGTCTTTCATTTTAGAATTAAGGAGAAGTATCCCCAAACATTTGATGACATCTGCCTTTACTCTGAGGTTTCCCATTTGCTGTCACACTGCACATTTAGACTTCCGTGTCGGAGGTTCATACAAGAATTATTTCAAGATGTACAGTTTTTACAAGTAAGTAGGATTTGTACTTCTGAAAATTATCTTTGAAGAATAATTCTGTGTTTAAACTAAGTTAAAAGAGAGATGAAATTTGATTAAAATTGACCACTTCTTTCCTAGATGCATGAAGAAGCAGAGGCTGTGTTGGCAACACCACCAAAGCAACCTATAGTTGATACATCAGCTGAATCCTGACCTCATATTTATGATGTATATAGATGGATACTATATATACTCATATTTGTGGAGTTCATAAATGCCTCAGAAAACGCAGACTGACTGGGCAGCAAAGACAGGAGTATCTTCTGTACACTGTTCCAGCAACGTTTGGTACCTGAACAGTTGGAACTGCAGACTTCCCTAACCAAAACAACTTCTTCTTCTCCCCGTTGAGCCCTTTTGAGGGATCATTGGTCATTACCACAGTTTTAAGAGTTTTAGTTACCATTGTATGCAAGAGCCAAGCACTGAATACCTACATAGGTTTTCTATTTTTTCATTTTAAGTGCGTAATAACAATGGGACAATAATAGGATATGCAGAAGCACCCTTCACACAGTTACTTCTGAATTCTTTTTCTAGGGTAAATAAAAAGATGCCTTGTTTGTTAACTAATTCATGGAAACCAGGAATCAGTGTTTCTGAGACTGTAGCCTGTTACCACCATGCGGTGTGCTCTAACTGCTGGTATGAGGGGGAGCTTGAGCCCTTCCACATTTTTCTTAATGTTTGTAACACTACTTCAGAGGTCTGTCACCTCAAAGCAAAAGAAGAGCCTCAACAACCCAGGACTTATAAGTTATTTTTGTTACTAGACTTGCATAAAGTTTCTTACTTGTTTTCCTTCTCTTCAGTTTGTTGCAATGTGTTATTATAGGCTATTTGAACTGATTAAGGTTTTTCACTACAGTTCCTGATTAAAACCAGAAAATCATTTTATAATTGAGATATTTCCCATTGACAGAATGCATATATTTTCAGTGGACTTCCATTTTATCAACTTCCCATATCACCATTTTAAACAGGAAATTGAACAAGCACTATTAATTTAGACCTAAAGCAAAAGAAAGCATTAAGTAATACTTTGGATCTCCTAAGGAAAAGTTGTTTGCATACAATTTACTACACATTCCATGGGAAAAGAACAGCCATATTTTCTTTGAAAAAAATCATTAATGACACTTTTATTACGATTAAACATTGTAGTGAAAAGCCTTAAGTACCAAATTTTAAAGCAGCAGTAATTTAATTTTTATATCAGTGTTTTTGTTTTGCACAAACTAAATGCAGTGATAGGTGAGTTTATGAGTACAGTAATTGCCTTTATCACATTTGTGAAGTTGTTAAGTTGATGAGGGCAAAGTTTTGTTATTTGTGTGTTTAATTTGTGTATGTCTAAAGATATTTGGAAATCTTTACAGGAATTAAACATATATGCAAATTTGTATATAAAAATAGCATGGCCATCATCATTAGAATGCTTGTAAATGAAAAGGGTTATCTTTTTTGAGGTCTGTATAGAAATAGAAAAAACATCCAGCTGGATTGATTAGGACCGTTTTTTAATTCATTTGCGTATACCATTTTTACAGTACACATTAGCTTTGACACAGTCATAGTATATTGATTAATGTTTTCCCATATTACAAATCCTTTTTATAATGGGCTTGTTCTCTGAGATCTCTGTAAAGAACCCTGTGAACTAGAAAATGTAACTCACAGAGATACGTGTTTTTTTTTAATTTACTGGCACTGAAAGTTCCAATTGGGATGAAGCATTTCATCTCACTTCATAACACCTCTTTGACTGCACTTCAGTGAATTGTTCTTATGTGCACTGTGTAGCAACTTACATTATAACAAAGCAGATAAGGGCTGTAAGCTGCTGCTTATGTTAAAAAGTGGTTCTTCAGATTTTCTCTCATAAAATCCAATTGAAGATAAGACAAACAATTTTTTACACTTTAACTTATCACTGAACCCAAGTGTTTATTTAAATATCAACAGTAACAGTACTTCTGAAAACGTTGCCTGTCACCTTGGTCTTTGGTTTTGGATTAAACTGCCTTCCAGAGAACCAAATGTCAGAAATACTAGACCAAATAGTGGTTAAAAACTCCAAAGGAGGTAATATAGTAATTTTATTCACAATGGGATTAACATGTTTTAGACATTCATTTTAAACACTACCTCAGTTAATATAGGGTATAAAATCTGTGGTTTAATCCCTCAGAAGTTAACAGTAATTCTTTCCCCTCACACACAACCATCCCCATTCCTGGACCCCATCTCACTCATCCACCCTGAAGTGAAATCTTCGTATTGTTAGCCTGAACAGTTTTTTTAACTATTACTTTGAAAGACTTGTATGTATACATCATAATATTTGCCTATAGCACTTAGTTTGGGGAGACACTCAGAGCTTTGTGGTTATCAGTAATTTAAGAAAAATGTACTTAAATGTACAGTGCTATTTGGTTTATCCATGGTTCGCTGACAGGTCTAATAATGTTCTCTTTGAATATGCGTTTGTATAAAAGTAGACTAATGATGAAAAATGCTCACATGCAGTGCCAAGTGATTAACTTAGGTGTTTAAAAATATTAAATTATAGCAGAAAAGATTAGGAATGATGTCAGTGGTAATAGAAATAATTGAGAAAAGCATCTATAAATCATAGATATTACCAGACTATAAAATACCAAAATGTCAACTGTAGTTTTTCAAGATTTTAGAATTAATCTTAGTCCATATAAATTTGTACTATTGCTAATTATTGATGATTTGGAGGAATGTGGGCAGTTGTGCTGGTTGTAAACTGTGAATTTTTAATTGTAAAGAGAATTATTTCTAATTGAAAAAATTTTTTTCTAGAACAGATTTCAGCTTCACATACTAAGTAAATACTGATAAGTAAGGAAATTAGAGATTAGTATTCATAATTATGGTCTAAAATTTCTTACACTTTTATTTCCTGTTTGTGCTTAGGTAGATTGGAGGGGGGGAAAGTCTCTTCTCCCTAATAAAAATTTTTTTTCTAATAAAGATTGGTAGCATAAGGACATTCTGTAAACAGTGACATTAAAAGAGACTCTTTGGAGGTAGGTATATACATTATTATACTAGTTACTCTAATATCACATGTATAAGTCCTTTTGAAATACAGGCTTTAATAGTTTTCAGCTCTTTTATCCAGAGCTTGAAATAATTAAAGCTGAGTTTTTCAGAGCATACTCCAATGGCAAAGTGTTCAACAGTGAGGTGTGTCAAATGCTTATTTAGATTTGTCTACTGATATTTATATAAAATATTTTCATTCCATTCAGAGGATGCCTTTTATCCCCACATTAAAGCACAGATCATTAAGCAATAAAAACCAATCAAATTGTTATCCAAATTATAACTGCAATTATTTTTGCATGGTAAGAATGAGGTGCTAATTTTGTGTGAGATGAGCTTTGTAAACTACCTTGGGAGAGGTCCTTTGGAGGTGAGGTTTTTCCCCTTTGTCCTATGCTTCCAGTTCTGTCTCGAATTCACAATCCATTAAAACATGGGAAAAAAGAAAAAGTAGAATTAATTGCCAGAGTTTTAGGAGAACTGCTGTTGGAATAAAAGAATATTTCAGATTTTCCAAAATGTAAGTTGGGAAAGGTCTCCCTTGTCTCCCCATTCAGGAAATACATTATTACCAGTTTATTTTCAACAGTAATACTACAATAAGAGTTTTATTATAAACGCATACCAGTGAAATTAATAGCAGTGCTTATTAAATAATACTGAAATCTGAAATCTTTCTAAGAGCATTCTTTTTTCTTTTAGTCCCAGGTTCCCAAGGTGTTTTTCATTCATAGTAAGTATATGTGACTCACACAGAATGTGGATTTTCCCCCCTTTGGAGTATTTTTGTAATATAGGTGGATGGCTATGCCACAGCATGCATAAATTGCACATTTTGTTTGACTTTCTTTATAAAGTATTTAATTTGAAAAATATAATTTATGCCAAAAAAAGTATACTTTGTAATTTTGCCACTAAAAAGGTTGATTTAGCACAAAATGCAAAGTTTTGGGGCAGAAGGGGAGGGAGATAAAAAAATTTTCATAGATAATAGTTGAAATACGTTCCATTACTGGCCTGTCAGAAACCCTAAAGCTGCATTGTAAAACAAATGGTGTAAATTAGTTTTTAAAAGTGGTAAGGGATTGTGAAAAAAATCTCAGATTAATGCTCCCTGACCACATGAGTTTTTTTACTTAGTAATACGCTGCTACATATTTGGAGGTTCTGGTGTTTGTAGGTCACTGAACAGACATTGAAATATGATTTATATTGTATAACTGTAACATAGAAAGAAAAAGTATTTATATATTTTCCGTAAGAATATTTCATTCAGTTGTGTATAATTTAAATAAGGTTTGTCCCCAAATGGTTTTGCTCACCTTGATTTTTTTTTTTGTGGTTTTCTTGTTTTTGTATAATGTGTACAGTTTATGTCAAGGGCATTAAAAGCCTCCTGAAGCATAATCTTAGCAAAGGGATACATTCTTAATAAAATGTACTTAAAATTCTTAAACTTGTGTTGTTTTATTTGGAATTTTTAAAAAGATTTTTATTAAAATATAGCTAACATACAATATTATATTAGTTTCAGGTGTACATCATAGTTATTCAACAGTACCCACCTGGCACTATGCAGAGTTATTACCGTATTATTGATTATATTCCTTATGCTAAAGAAGTGATCACCATAAGTCCAGCAACCATCTGACACTACCATGCTATCATGATACTATTATTGACTGTATTCCCATGCTATACAATGTATCCTCAACACTTAACTTGTTTTGTACCTGGAACTTTGAACCTCTTATTCCCCTTTATCTTTCGCCCCTTTTTTAATCTTTCAATTACAGTTGACATTCAATATTATCTTAATTTCAGATGAACAGCTCAGTGGTTAGACATATAATTTACGAAGTGATCCCCTTGACTAGTACCCACCTGGCACTATATGTAGTTATTACCATATTATTGATTATATTCCCTATGCTTTATATCCCCATGACTATTTTATAACTACCACTTTGTATTCCTTACTCCTTTCACCTTTTTCACTCTGCCCCCAACCCCCTCCCATCTATCACCCCAATAAATCTAATACCCATCTGATACCATACATAGTTATTACAATATTATTGACTATATTCTTTATGCTATACCCTCCCTATATCTCCATGATTACTGTGTAACAACCAATTTGTACTTCTTAATCCTTTCCCCTTTTTCACTCACCCCTAACCCCTCTCCCATCTGGCAAGCATTAAAATGTTCTCTGTATCTATGAATTTGTTTCATTTATTTTGTTCTTTAGATTCCACGCATAAGTGAAATCCTGACATGTCTTTTGCTGATTCCACTCAGCACAGTACCCTCTAGGTCCATCCATGTTGTTGCAGATGGCAAGATTTCATTCTTTTTTATGGCTGAGTAATATTCCATTGTGTATGTGTACCACCTCTTCTTTATCCATTCATCCATTTAGGGACCACCAAGTTACCTTCCTGTCTTGGCTATTGTAAATAATGCTGCAATGAACAATGGATAAATATATCGAACTAGCGTTTTGGGTGTCTTCAGATAAATACCCAGAAGTGAGATTACTAGGTCTCTCTTTGTCTCTTCTTACAGTCTTTGTTTTAAAGTCTCTTGTCTGGTGTAAGTACTGCTACCTCAACTTTTTTGTTGTTTGTTTCCATTTTCATGAGATATCTTTTCCCTCCCTTTACTTTCAGTCACTGTGTGTGTTTCGATCTGAAGTGAGTCTCTTGTGGGTAGCACATGTAAGGGTTTTGGTTTCTTATCCATTCAGCCCCCATCTTTTGATTGGAGCATTTAATCGATTTACTTGAAAGTAATTGTTGATAGATACATAGTTACTGCCATATTACTATTACTGTTGTTTTTGTTTTGCTTGTTTGTCTTAAAGAAATCCCTCTATGATTCTTTGTAATACTGGTTTGGTAACGATGAACTCCTTTAGCTTTTCCTTGTCTGGGAAGCTCTTTATCTGTCTTTGATTTTAAATGATAACCTTGCTGGGTGGAGTACCTACCCTTGGTTGTAGGTCCTTGTTTTTCATCACTTTAATATTTCCTGTCAATCCCTGTAGCCTGCAAAATTTCTGTTGAGAAATCAGCTGATAATCTTATAGGAGCTCCCTTATAAGTTACTAGTTGCTTTTCTCTTGCTGCTTTTAGGATTCTGTCTTTAACTTTTGGAATTTTAATTATTATGTGTCTAGGTGTGGTCCTGTTTGGGTTCATCTTGTTTGGGACTCTGCGCTTCCTGGACTTGTATGTCTATTTACCAGGTCAGGAAAGTTTTCAGTCATTATTTCTTCAGATAGGTTATTAATCTCTTGCTTTCTCTCTTCTCCTCTGGTACCCCTATGATGAGAATGTTACGTGTAATGTTGTCCCAGGGATCTCTTAAACTCTCCTCATTTTTTTAGATTCGTTCTTTTTGCTGATGTGATTGGGTGTTTTCTGCTACATTGTCTTTCATATTGCTGATTCAATCCTCTGCTTCATCTGGTCTGCTGGTGATTTCTTCTAGTGTCTTCATTTCAGTTATTGTATTCTTCATTTCTGACTGGTTCTTTTTTATGGTGTCTGTGTCCTTTTTTTATATCTGCTACCTCTTGGTTGAAGTTCTCACTAAGTTCCTTGAGCATCCTTATAACCATTGTTTTGAACTCTGGTAGACTGCTTGCCTCCATTTCATTTAGTCCTTTATCTGGGTTTTTCTCCTGTTCTTTGATTTGGGACACATTTATTTGTTTCCTTATTTTGGCTGCTTCTCTGTGTTTGTTTCTATGTATTAGGTAGATCTGCTATGTCTCCCAGTCTTGGCCGGGAGGCTTTATGTGGTAGGTTTCCTGTGGGGCCCTGGCACAGTCTCCCTGGTCTCTTGCTCAGAGTGCTCCAGGAGTGTCCCTTGTATGGATTGTGTGTGGCTTCCCATTGAGCCTTGATTGTTTTTGGCACATCAGTAGGTGGGATTGAACCTTATGCTGACTCTCTGTGGGATTTGGCCATATCCACAGCTTAAGGGCTGCTGTCCCCACTGAATGGGATTTGCCCCAGCCGATTCTGGTGCCTGTTGATACCACCCTTTGTGTGTGCCACTTGTGGGGCTAACTCGACGGGGCTCTGTTTTGGTCTGAAGCCAACCTCCAAGTGTTGGTTCTGGGGCCTCTTGGGAGGGGCTCTAAGGTAGGCCCAGATCAGCCACTGCCTGTGACAGGCCAGGGGCTACCTAGCAGGAGCTATAAGGCAATTCACAGTTGTTTGCTGCCTGTGCTAACCCTCACGGTGTGTGGGAGAGGCTATGCTGCAAACAGGATGGCTGTCACCAGTACTGGGTCTGGGCAACCTCCGCCAAAAGTCAGGACACCCAGAGGCCTGCTGCCACCTGCCGACTCCCTTAAGATTCAGCCACTGATAATGCCTTGTGTGGTACGCAAATTGGACGAGGCAGGGCCTCAGACAGTCACTAGAGTGGGAAGAATTGCAGTCACCAGGTTAATGTAAATTTTGGTTTGATGCCAGTGCTGAGCCTGGATCGACTCAGCAAAAGTCTCAGAGCACACCGAGGCCGTTCACCACCCCCCAGGGGCCTGCCAAACGGATAGTTTTCCAGGAAAGAGTGCAATGCGGGTGGGGCTGGCGGCTAGCAGTGAAAGTGCCTCCGGGCTGTGGGTGAATTGGGTGGGCCAGGGTACGAGTGAGTCAGCAGATCGGAGCAATGAAGCTCACCAGGCCAATCAGATTCAGATTTTGCTGGAGGGGGCGGGCTCAAAACGGGAAACATGGCGCCTGCCTGCCTGCTGCATGGAAGAAGGACCCCTCACTGGGAAAACGCTGACTGTCTTCCAGTCGTCCCCCAAAGCCACACACCTCAGTCTGACCCTCCCATAAGTCTCCGAGGCCTCACGAGTCACCGTCCCTCCGCTGGAGCCCAAGGTGAGTGTCTGCGAGTGAGTCTGCTCGGGCTATTTAAGAGACGTCTGGTTTTCCTGCCCACCAGAACAGTGAATCCCCAGTTATTCACAGCCAGATGTTGTGGGGGCTCCTTAGCACCAGTACTCCAGGCTGGCAGCTGGGGAGCTGGTGTGGGGGGCTGGGATCTCTAGCTCCTCCAGGGAGAAACAAGGCGGCCCAGGTATCCCTCCTAATTCTCAACCACCACATGCAGGTGTGGGGCCCATTCCGTATCTCTGCCACTTTTACCAGTCTCAACGTGGCTGCTTCTTTATATTTTTAGTTAGACTTCTGTTCAGCTAGACTTCAGATGGTTCTCCAGGTTGATTGTTCTATAATTTAGTTGTCATTTTAATGTGTTCACGGAAGAATGCAAGCGCGGTGTTATGTACTCCACCATCTTGGATCTCTGTCCTTAGATTCTAAATGGTAGCTTTGCTGGGTAGTGTAATCGTGATTGTAGGTCCTTTTCATTGCTTTGAATATTTCCTCCTAATCCCTTCCGGCCTACAAAGTTTCTGTTGACAGCTCTCCTGTAGATAACTAATTGTTTTTCTTTTGCTGCTTTTAAGATTCACTCTTTGCCTTTAACCTTTGGCATTTTAATTATGATATGTCTTGGTTTTGACCTCTTTGGGTTCATCTTGTTTGGGACTCTCTGCACTTCCTGGACTTGTATATCTATTTCCCTCACCAGGTTAGGAAAGTTTTCTGTCCTTATTTCTTCAAATAGGTTTTCAAATCCTTGCTCTCTGTCTTCTTCTGGTACCCCTATAATGTGAATGTTGCTACACTTAATGTTGTCCCTTAAACACTCCTCACTTTTTTTGGATGCTTTTTGCTTTTCTAATTGAGTGTTTTCTGCTATCTTATCTTCTAAATAACTGATTGGATCATCTGCTTCATCTAATCTGTTAATTCCCTGTAATGTATTCTTCATTTCTGTTATTGTATTCTTTATTTCTGACTGGATCTTTTTTGTTTCTATCTCCATTTTAATGTTTCCTATCTCTTTGTTGAAGTTCTCCCCGAGATCACTGAGCATTCTTATACAGTGTTTGGAACTCTGCATATGGTAAAATGCTTGTCTCCATTTTATTTAGTTGTTTTTCTGGAGCTTTGTTCTGTTCTTTTATTGGGACATGTTTCTTTGTCTCCCCATTTTGGCTGCCTCCCTGTGTTTGTTTCTACTATGTTTCCCCCAAAATAAGACCTAGCCAGACCATCAGCTCTAATGCGTCTTTTGGAGCAAAAATTAATATAAGACCCAGTATTATATTATATTGTATTATATTATATTATATAAAATGGGGTCTTATGTTAAAATAAGTCCAGGTCTTATATTAATTTTTGCTCCAAAGGACACATTAGAGCTGATGGTCCAGCTAGGTCTTATTTTCAGGGAAACAGTATGTATTACCATGTTTCCCCCCAAAAAAAGACCTACCCCAAAAATAAGCCCCAGTTAAGATCTCAGCCAGATGGACACATTTTAGTACATTATGACGATGTTCCAGAAGAAGATGACATGACTGTATTTGAATAAATGTAGATTGGTGTACATGAAAAAAGAAGACATCTCCTGAAAATAAGCCCTAATGAAGCAAAAATTAATATAAAACCCAGTCTTATTTTCGGGGAAACACGGTAGGTAGGTCTGCGATGTCTCCCAGTCTTAGTAGAATGGAATTATGTAGTAGATTCACTGTAGTGCTCAGTGGTGCAGTTTTCCTGGTCACCTGAGCCGTGCACTCCAGGTGTGTCTCTCATGTGGGTTGTGTGTACTCTCTGGTTGTTGTTTAGCCTTGGTTGCTATTTGCACATCAATGGGAGGGACTGACCCTCAGGCTTATTTGTTGTGAGGATTGGCCATGACTACAGTGGAGGAGTTGTGGTACAGGGGCTGGCCCTGCAGAGCAAGATCTGCCTCAGCAAGGCTCTGGTGCCGTCCCAATCTGCTCCTTGAGTGTGTTGTCCTTGGAAGCGGCTGGGTGATGTTTTGGTTCATTTTGATGCTGGCCACTGGCATCACCAGAGCCACCTGGGATAGGACCTGCTGCTGGTCAAGTTCAGCCGCAGCCTGTGCCCCACCTGGGACTACCCATCCGGAGCTACAAAGAAATCTGAAGATGGCTGCCACCTGCATTGCTTGTAAGTGCCTTGAGAGGCCAAGCTGCAAACCAAGGCTGGCTGCCACTATTGCTGGGCTTAGTTAGGGCTGCTCAACCAAAAGTACTGGACATGCTCAAGACAGATGCTGCTCATCTTGCTGCTTGTTTTGTTTCACAAAATTTTGAGAGACCCTAGGAACATCTGCAGCATGAGCCAAGGCAGGTGGTGTGTATGAAAAAGCCACTGGAAGCAGCTTGGGTGTGCCTGAAAGTTGGGTGGGGCGGGGTCGCAGAATCACCACGGCGTGCTGAATGAATGGTATTAGCCAGGTTGATAGAGACTCAGACGTGGCAGCCACCTGCATCTGCACACTGGGAAGGGGGAGAGCTTAACAAAGAAACAATGACTTCTGCCAGCTCCTCCGTCTGGAAGTAGGCTGCCCTTCTGGCTCTCGTCCTGGAGCCAGCCAACTCAGTTCCACCCAATATGTTCCTGTCACCTCTCCAGCTGCTACACCAGCACTAGAGCTCAGAGCCAGTGATTCTGTCAGTGAATAAGTCCATGCATGGTCCCTTTAAGAGAAACACCTGGGAGTGCAGCTGCCCTCCAACTCACTCAGCCTCAGTCTCCACTGGTTTTCACAAGAAATTATGGGGAGTTCTCTCCCTGGCACTAGAACCCAGGGCTGGGAGCCGGGTGTGGCACTGGGACCACTTGCTCCTTTGGGGTGGGGGTGGGAGGGTGGTGTAACCTCTGCAGGCAAGATATCCATCCCGATTTTTAATAGTCACACACAGGTGTGGATCAGCCCATTTCACATCTCTGCCCTTCCTGCCAGTCTCAAGGTGGCTTCTTTATGTACTTAATTGTAGATCTTTTGTTCAGTAAGATTTCAGGCGATTCTCAATGATGGTTGTTCTGTAGTTATAATTTTGATGTGGTCGTGAGAGAAGGTGAGCACAGCATTTACGTACTCTGCCATCTTGACTGGAACTCCCTATTTGAAATTTTAAAACAATGTGTGTTGATTTAAATGACATACTGAGGCTGATACATGTTCTTCCCAGTAAAAGCAACTTTTAGTTACCACTGATAATAATCTAATTCAGAAACACATTAATAGCTTCTTCCAAATGTTTTAAAATAATTATTTACACTTTCTTAAACATCTTCATAATCTAATTAAACACATACCCGTACAGTTCTTTTTTCAACCTCAAATCATTATCAAGGGTTTGGAAAAATGGATCAATCTTCAGGCAGAAAAATTATGAATTTTTTGAGGAATTAATATACAACATAAATGATGGTGTGACTTCTGTGGAATGTATTTGATTTCTCAGACAGAAATCAGATCAGATAGGATAACCTACAGCCACCTAGTGGCAAAAGAAAATATTACAAAGGAAATTACCAAGCTCAGAGAATAAAATTCAATGTCAAAGCTACGGTCCATTACAGTTGATTAAATGTGGTAAAATTATGTCTCATTTTTAGAAATAGATTTGTTTTGGGTGTTTGGGTCTTTAAGCACATTTCTATATAACATTTCCCCATTGTCTTCCACTATATATCTATGTCATTCAACAAAAACAGGAGGCCTCCATATAAACTAAAAAGTACAGTTAATCATCATCATACAGCTGATCTTTGAAAAATGTGATAATATAACTGAACATTAGAAAGTTTGTTTCATTTTTAAAAATTATTTGAAGTACAAAAATATTCAAAAAAAAAAGATTCTCTTAGCCCATTTCGGGGGCTATAACAAAATATCACAGCCTTGGTAGCTTATAAACAACAGAAATATATTTCTCACAGTTCTGTGCCCGTGTGATCAGGTGAGGCCCGCTTCCGAGTCTGACACTTCTTGTGTCCTCACATGGCGGAAGGGACTGCGGAGCTTCCTAGGGTCTCATAAAAGCATTAATCCCATTCCTGAGGGCTCCAGCCTCCTGAACTAATCACCTCCCAAAGGCCCCAACCACCAATACTATCATCTTTGGGGGGTAGGATTTCAACATACAAATTTGGGGGGAATAATCATTCAGACCATAACAACTACTTTTGTATCGGTTTCAAAAAAAAGAAACCAGAATATACTAAAACTTTGTTTCTTTAAGGCTTATGGAGCACTAAGACAACTATATTTGCTTAGTCCTTTAAATTGAATATACTTACTGATTGTGTTGTATGTATTCTCTTAACTACTAATTCTGAAGGCTTTTTGTTTTTCTGTTGTATCTCTTTAAGGGTTTTTAAAGTTCTGCTTTATGCAAAGTGTTTAATATGTTTTGTAAATTCTTTGAGATGAAAGCCAGCTTATCTTTCCACAGAGCTCTTAGAACAAATATTAGATGTTGTCTAATTCTAGCAGAGAATCAGTTTCACTCGAATTAGTGTGAGTCAGGTGTTAGAATGTCAGCAGGCATTTCCGGCGAGGCCAGGACCCTGTGGTGTGACTAGGTCCCTGCTCCCTTCCTGTACCATCCTGGTACCTTACACACAGCTAAGGACTGGTCTTCAGGCCGATGAGGTATTTATAGGTCACTAATGCCAGTCCTGCCCCATTAAAATATCCTGATATTTCTAAGGAATTATTACTAATGTGAATTTAGGTGTGATTTTTTTAAAAGATGTATTGTAGCTATGTTAGGAAAAGTAAAGTCCATTTAGCGAAACAAATACTTACAGATGAAATCATATGATTTGCCTTAAAATAGTATCAGGAGGGAGAGTGGACAAGGATATGAATGGCCTGAAACAGCCATGAGTTAGTGGCTGTTGGGGCTGATGGTAGTACATGGGGGTTCACTAAACTATTCGACTTTTGTGTATATTTGAAATTTTCCATGAGTTTTTTTTTTTAAATCCAATTAGTTCTACTGACATAGGAATACAAATTTCTAAGTTTCTAAACAACACTTCCTAAAACAATGCAGTTAAGATTGTATATAAAACTAAAACTTAAGGTATAAATATTAATTTATTTAGTTGTTATAAACATGGGAGAGGAACATTTATAGCCAAAACTATAGTTAGAGTGATACCATAAGCACAGTTACATAGCTCAGCTACGTAACTTTCCTACTGGTGTGCTGTGATATTTCAGAACGACGTCTTCATTTGATTAGGCCAGTGATTCTCAAAGTTGAGTGCGCATCTGAATGCCTGATGAAAAAATCTATGGATTCCAAACCTTGTGCCGCAGAGATTCTGATTAGGAGGTTTAGAGGGGGACCCAGACATTTGCATTTTTTTTAATAAGCTCATGAGGTGATTTATCGGCTATCCTAATTGTTAGATTTTCATTTCATCGAGGCAGAGAAAACACACAAAATAATGCAATGGCGAAATAGTTTAATTAAGGCTTATTGCAACAAAAATTACTTCAAGGTTTTGTGGATTATTTTTCAAAGCAAATCTATATGAAAGATACTATTTACAAAGCAGCTGTCGCTGTCATCGACATTTCTGTGTACGTTAATCACCGCATCATGCATGACAAAGGAACATAAAGAAGGTATAAGTGGTGGCAATACTGGCCCCAAAGTCTTCTCAAAACTGTTATACTGATCAAGATACTTGTTTGTACTATGTTAGGAGTTGATAACCAATTTTCTTAGCAAAAGGCTTAGACACATGTAAGGAAAAGGTGGAAATGCCTTTTGAACAAAGTCCTGGTTTGTCTGGGGATCTGTAGGCCAGCTGACATCTCCCTAAAGTGAGACGTGGGTCCTTCCCTCCCTCTTCACAGTGTTGATGGCACGGTGCAGAGCATTTGGTACCAGAGGCGGTGTCACATCCACCACAGCAAACAAAAAGGAACCCCCATTTGTGCTTGTTTAGAAATGTGGCCAATACACATTAAGGGTTGGGTAGAAGGAAGAGAAAGGAATGAACATGTATTGAGCACCCATTATACACCAGGTGCTTTGCATATATTGGTTCAAGGAGACAAAGCTGCTGCTGAGCCAAAACAGAATTTCTCCACTCCAGATAGCTTTTGATTATTCTAGACAATGGCCAACAATGCGGTTTAATTCTGTTAGGTTACCATAGTAGGAATATAAATTAGGGGGTTATCTTGATTCAAAACAACTTATTGCAGAGTCCAAAGGATGCTAAATGAAAACAGGTCATTTATATATTATAGTTCTTGAAATAAAAGAGCAACCATAAAATGTGCATGGAATTACTCAATGATATACTTTCCTTTTTCTATTTGAGGTAGTCATCAAAAATTATGGTAGAAGCCTGGTGTCTATCAAGGAGGAGTGCGCTTATCTCGACACTAGGTCAGGAGTTCCTTGCCAATCCCACTCTGACTGTGCTAAGCTGGATAAAATGACAATTGTGGGGATCTTACTGATTTATTCATATCTTAGCTATTAGATAAGGTCTGTGCCCCAGAAGAGTTAATTTTACCGTGCCAGTGAACTCCAAATTCTTATTACTGCAAGACAAGTCAAAAATCTGTTTTGGTCTCAAACATCTGTGACTTTTTCATCAAATACATTCAGAATAAATTATCGTTGACAATCTATGCTTTAGTAACAGATCGGTGGACTTTATTAAAGCCTGAAATCTACTTCCTTTACCCTTAATACAGTCAACGTGGGGGTAAAACTTAATGGAAATAATTTCTCGCTAAAGGCTGAGCTTGTAGGACCGTAGCCACCCTGTCCAGTCCTGTGGGGATGGCGTCTGTTCCCATGTGAAGTGCCAGGGTGGCAGGTGGTATGCCTGTTCCCATGATCCAGCCATTTCTACAGCAAGCCTGCTCCAAGGAAGGATAGTAAGTTTCATAGCTACTGAACTCGGAAACCTGGCAAGATGATAGTGCTCGTACGTAAATCCGACTTGCCAGTGGTGATAGCTCACTGGGATTAGGCACCGAGGTCTCTGGTGATAGAACGGTGCTGGCTGTGCTTCTCTTGGTGCCTATGTAACATGAAGGTACAACCTGGGTACACGATTAGCGGCGGGGTTCACCTTGATCTAAAAGGGTAACCGAGGAGAGGCTGCTGTTCTCACTCGGAGAAGGCGAGGCAAGACCCAGGGATACAGCCATTTGCGTTCTGTACTCGGAACAGAGTGCTGGCCCTGGTGGATTTGTTGGAAGGCTGTCCTTGTCTCCAGACATGTGTGAAGCCAACTGGGACACATAATTCAAACTAGTTTCTCCAGCTGGGCTTCCTCCCGAGGAGTTCACGTAGTTTTGTTCTAGTGTCTTTAGTAAATTTTCAGGTGAAGTCAACAGTGCCAGCTGACTTGGTGGGGTTTTGAGGAGTACAGGTACATGGCCACAGGAACCAGAGTCAGAAGCTGCCTGATTGTAGGTGAAGTTCTCAAAACAGATGCAGGGGCCAGGGCCGGAGTAGTTCTCTGTTGGGAGGAGGTAAAGGTAGGCAGGCTTAGTAAACTCCATTTCTGTGAGTGACTTCCTGGCACCTAAGAACTGGATCTTACTTCCTTCCAGCTTGTTGACAACTTCAATAGCATCTGGAACGCAGTCATTGACGTTCATTATTGTTGGGTGATGATTCTCCTGGAAAACAAACAAAAAAATACGTAAATATAACGTGTGTGTATATCAGGGTAGATGAAGTATGAGAAATGCACTTAGAGCTTCAATTTTTCTCACATTTCAGCCTGGTCACATGTTAATTGGTTGTGGTGTTGAAAACCAAAGGATTCCCCCTGACAGAAGAAATCAAAGTTCCATTCACCCATTCAAGGCTATGGGAACAGAGGTGGCTTTGCTCTGTTATATCTTCCTGAAGAAGTCTAGGAAAGTATGATTATTACAACCCTCACCCTGGATTAGGATTTAACAGGTATATGGTATCCATACAATTTCCCAACATTTACCTTGTATTTTATTAATGACAGGACACTGCTCTTGTAAGGGTCTGGAATGTCAGGATAACACTTCTCCTTCATCCTAGAAAAACAGCGAACATGAGACCGAATTTTGCAATAGGGCGGAATACTTAAGAGTTGAGAACTCTGGAGGCAGATTCCCGGGTTCTAATCCTTGCTCTATGGCTCACTAACTGTGACACTGGGCAAGCTACTTAAATTAACCCTTCTGTGCTTTAATTTCCTCACTGGTTCAATGGAGATAATTACTGTACTTCTCGTAGTGTTGTGAGGATGGAATGAGTTGTTATATGTAAAGTACTTAGAACAATGTCAAGCGCATAGTAAGTGAAATATAAATATTAGCTATTGTTATTGAACAAGTTTTGCAATCTTTTGAAATAGTTATTGTTTTCCTTATCTAGTGACCAAAAAAGCAAAACTGTTTAAAAATTTGTCATATTTTCTTTCGAGGCTCCCTCCTCTGTCCTTTTCCTTTTAAGCACTTTTTCTCATATTCAGTGTGATTTGTGTTATTAAATTCCTTCCTAGATGTTGCTCTGACTGCCTTCTTGGATAACCTCCCCCACACACTTACCATTGACTCGTTAAGTAACACAAGACCATGAGTAGCAGAAGGCAGAAAATCATGGGGAGGATGATACGTATTAGTACGTGGGCTGCGGAAGGAAAAAGAAGGGCATATTTTGAATGAATACTTTTCCCTCCTCAAAGGAATAAAAATAGGTTTAAGGTTGAGACTAATTTTACATATTTTTTATTCTCAAAAGTCTATTTATATGAGATTCAATAAGAGTTCTGCCTGACGGGGGAAAAAAACAACCAACCAGCCAACACAGGGAACCATTTGTCTTTAACACTTGTGACTTCAACTCGTTACTTCTTCTGACAGATTGGATCATTACTGCCCATTCTTCTCTCCCTCCTGTGTTAGAATTACACTCCACATTCTTGCCAAAGCGTCATGGTAGGTGCAGTGTACTTCTCCGGCCCTGGACTTAGGGCTCAGCCACGTGACTTGGTTTGGCCAGTGGGATGTTAGTAATTATATTGTTAGTAGCTGCTTGCAGTGTACTTGCGCAGTTTGCTTGCCCTCTTGTGCTCCTGGAATCCACCGTGAGAAGAGTTTGTCCCTCATTGCCACTACGCCTTCAGCCCGAGCCCCAGAGTGAAACTATGTGAAACAAACTGAGACTTGACGAAAGCCTGGAGCCTAGCCTGGCCCAGCCTAGATCAGCCAAGCCATGAGCATAAAAAGAAGTATCTGTCTTTGTATGCCACTGACATGTTCAGGTATTTTGTTACATATCAAAAATTGACCAACGCTTCTAGTTAGTCTGTAATACAATGAATAAGTCTTAACCTGGGATAATTATTCTACTTTTATTTCTCAGAGGTAAAATGCAAATTGCATAGGGAGGGTTTGGAGGGCTGCCATTCACCTGTACACATATTCTGTTCAATGCACGAGCTTCCCTGCTTTCCCTACTCCCCAGCCACAACACTCAGTGTCCTGTAAGGAATGGGGTTTGGTGTGTGTGTGTGTGTGTTAGATAATGCTGGAGATTTCTAAGGGCGGGCAGGCCTGGGTAATTCCCAACCCCGTGCTATGAGGCAGCACAGGGCTCTGGAGAAAAGGATGTAAGAGGTACAGCAAGGTAAGAGGATGGCAAACCAAGCACCTCAACAATTGGCCTCAAATGAACCTTGACGCCAGGAGAAGGGTAAGAAACTCCCGTCCTCATACCACTGAAAAACACCTTGCTCTCCAGATCAGTACTTATGATGACTACCATTGGTTTTAAAATTTGGTTTAATTGTGTATTTTTATAATGTATTTGAGCTTAAGCCTGGAGAGCTAACCATAGTAATTTCCAAAGTCCGGACAGGTTTACTAAACTTTTTACTGAAGTATAATATATGCATATAGAAAGGTACTCAAAAGTGTACGGCTGGGTGAATTTTCACAAACTGAACACAGCCATTGTAACCAGTACCCCAGCCATGAAAAAACATTACCAGCTCCCCAGAACGCTCCCCGGGTGTCCCCAGCAGTCATTTTCTCCTCCCAAGGTAACCACTATCTTGTCTTTAAACAACATAAATGCCATTTGCCTCTTTCTGTACTCCATAAATGGAATCAGATAGTAAGAGTCAGGTCTGCCTTCTGTCACCCAGCATTGCATCTGTGATTCACCCAGACTATTTTTGCAACTGAAGAATGTCATTCTCATTACTGCAATTATGCAGCAATTTATTTTCCTTTTTAAGAATAATCAATATAATCAACAGAGTCACAGCCAAGGCTAAGAAGGTTTAGCACGAATAAGGGAGATAAATGAAATCAGAAAATGTACTTGAGATAAAGATAATTATATGTACATATTACATACACACACACACACACACACACACACACACACACACACACACACACACACCTCTACCAGCCAAATAAATACCAAGGTAGGAGAAAAATAGCCTGAAAATGAATTTAAAATTAACTCCAAAATGGCATGAGTGCTCAAATGCTGTGACTCATTGACTGAAATCTTAATCTGACCCATGAGAGTTCCGGCCTTTGGCTTAGAGACCTGGGGCCATGTTTCAGTCTAGTGGTGACAGCAGTGAGTGCCCCAAACTGCCACTATAGTCGTGTGTCCCCATCACTGGTCAGGGCACCCGGGGTCAGCAGTTCTGCCTGAGGAGCTCATCCCATCCTCACAGGCCCGCCTTCAGCAAAGGGACCCCTCACTGGTGGGGGACAGCTGGTAACTTCAGGCAGACACTTTAGCCTAATTGTTATTCACAGAGGAGTTCCTTCAGAGCTCCCTTGCAGTGTGGACCTTCTATATTACCCTGTTTGCTACCTACTTTTCTCCTTCTCCTTCCATCAGTATCTATTTTCTCCCCCACCTTCCTGTTCACCGCAGGTCAGGGCTTACCAGGAGAATCTTATTTACCATTAACCAGTTCCTGCCATTCTCCTTCCTCTTCTATCTTCACCTTTCAGACCAAAGGCATTTTGAAAATATGGATCTCTTTATCTCACCCTTTCCCCACCAACTCTGCAAACGCCGGGTTTGTGAACAAAGCCTTCTTGCCTCATCACAGCCATCTCTAATCTGCCCCAGAGAGGCAAAGTCAGGAAGCAATTAGTTGGCCACTGAAGGAAACCAGCCAGAAGGCTGGCGGCAGAGAGCAATCCAGCTGAGAAAAACAGCACCGCCCTTCTCTAGACAGAAGTCATGTGGCTCTTCCAAGCCAACACTAAAATATGCTGTCTGTAATTTTCAAACTATTCTGGGACGGAGTTCCAGAGAAGTGCTTCAGGAGCCACTGAGAGAGGCAGGAGGAAGGTTCCAGGCCATAGATCAGTCAGATTAGCCCCACTCGTATCTGTTTTGTGTAGTAGGATTCTATACAACATTTTGTGTGTGTGTGTGTGAAAAAGTCTCATCTAGAGAAAAAGAGACAGAGACAGAAAGACAGGAAAGAAAGGTTTAAAAATTCCTGATCAGACAAAGCCCATAGCACTGCATATGTAATTTGTCAGTTTCCCAGGAACTCCTAAAGGGGAGAGTTTTCATTTGAAAAAAACTCACAGTATTCATCCGGAATGGTGACCTTGGTGAAAGCATCATGGGGACCTTCGCCAACACTTGTGTATGGAGTGACCAAAAACTCATAGAAGGATTCCGGCTGTAGGTTTTCCACGACAAAAGTCTTCTGTTCCGGGTTGTCGATTTTATATTGGCAACATACTGAATCATCTGTGGTTTAAAAAAAACAAAAAACAAAAAACGTTTTTTTTTTACAAGAAGAAAAACTTACTAAGTGTGTGATAGAGGTCTTGTGAGAGAGTTGGGCACTAACACTCTTGTTGACTCAGCACCGTCAACATTTTTAAACCAACCAAAAATTATATCATAATTTCACCACACTGAGGACATTGGTAAAATTTTCAAGAGCTGGCAAGAAAAGCAAAAAAATCTACTAAGCAAAGGATGTTGGTGATCCAGGAAGAGCACACAGATCTGCTGGAGACAGTAAGAGCTTGATGAGACTTAAAAACACATTGTAATAACCATAACCAAACTCAAAGGAAAAAAAGAAAAATGGGTTAGCAAGAAAGTGTCCTAAGTGGCAAGTCGTCTTCCGGGCACGATGGTACTAAAAATACTTCCAAGCATACCAGGTCACATTGTTTTTTTTAAGTAAGTTCAAATACCGACCCCCACCATGTTGTCCACCTACTAATTCGTTTCGGCACCTATTGGATCATAAAAGCATGCAAGAATAGAATTCAGCCTGGCCACAGTCAGACATGGCAGCCTTTCCCATGATTTCGAATAATAAGACCTGGAAGGAGTGAAATAACAAAAAGAAGTCACCTGAAAGGACCACCTTTTCAAATCCTGGGTGGCACTGCTCCTCCTTGGGTTTCAGGTAGACATGGTACCCTTGGATAAAACTGGATTGGGAGTCAGTGGAATAATCCTTCCAACTCAGACTGAAGGAGTGGGATGTCAAGTTACTTACGGCCACTTGAGGGTTTTCTGAAGGGGCTAGGAAAGGAAGTTGGGGTAAGAAAAGAGTCATGATTTGGAAATAGTCTCTGAGCATTCATGTAAACTAAAAGTAGAACCATAGTCAACTCCAGAGGCTGTAGGAGCTTGTGACAAGTTAAGGAATTTTATCTTTTTCTCCAGGGAGACATGCCTTAATGTCGTCTGAGAGAGCTGGGAAGAAGTTGAGCCATCTTCTTGTTTAAGCCTCGCCTTTCACAGATAAGGAAAGTGATGCCTAGAGAGACTCAGTAGCTTACACAAGGTCACACAGCAAAAAAGACAATAAAGGCCTTTTTAGATTTCCTTCTGTTCCTGAGTTCTAAATAGCTGACCCTTGAACAACATGGATTTGAACTGCAGGAATCCAGTTACACATGGATTTTTTTCAATAAACATACAGTCGGCGCTCTGTATCCCCGGCTTTTGCATCCATGGATTCCCAACCAAGGATGGAAAACCACTTGTTTTTGATCTGTGGTTGGTTGAACCCACAGATGCAGAGGGCCCACTGTATGCACTGTTCTACACCATTTTCTATAAAGGACTTCAGTATCACGGATTTGGGTTTCTGCCGGGGTCCTGGAACCAACCTCCTGTGGATGCTGAGTGACGACTATGGTTAAGTTTGGGGGCAGTCTAAAGTTATACGTGCATTTTCAGCTGTGCAGGGGTTAGCACCCCTAACCCTTGTGTTATTCAAGGGTCAACTGTCATGTTTGAGAGAAGACCTGACAAGAGAATGGACCGAGGGGGAGGGGAGGGGAGGAGGCAGAAGGGGTAAGGGCAGCTTTGAAGAACTATAGTTCCCAGGTGGAACTAATGCAGTTATCCAAGTGGGTATTTGCCTTGGGGTGGTAAAACTAGCCAGGATTTTGTCTTTTGCATAACACTTTATAAATTGTCTTCAATGAAAATGTTAAAAAATAATTTTCTAAAACCCAATTTCCAGAATTATGGGACACTGAATATTAGGAAGGGTGTTGAAATCTTCCTATACCCAAAGCTAAGAGTCTCCGGATTGCTCTAAACAAGTCTGCCCATAGACACATGAAATGCTTTAAACTTACCCAGTTCCTGGGCGTATCCTGTTTTTTTCTCCAATAAATAAGCGATCCTTTCTGTAGAAATTTCATAAATCCTGAAGTTGTATCGGATCCCTGGTCTAAAAGCATCTAGACAAGAAAAGTCAACAGATTTTCAACAACACAGAATGAGATTCTCTTTACTTCTGAAAAGAAAAAGAAGAAAAACTGAATTTGTATCCCTTCCATAATTTCCTTCTCGGGGTCTCTGCACTTCCTCTCCACCCTCTTCCCTCCCTCTGCTGAGCCTTGCAGTCCTCCATTGTTTCTGAGGAAGCCTGTGGGGACCATCCTTACATTGTCCTTGGGAAGAAGAGCTCTCAAACATGCCCTTATTCGTGTGCATGACACCGGGTGTGGAGTTCGAGCAGGCACAGAAAACCATTATAAACTCTCCTTTGACTCCAAATCCCCCTCCAGCAACTTGCCTTCTCTCTGCCCATAAAAGCCACGTGTCTGGAAGGATTTGCTCCCACTTCCTCACTTTCCCCTCACAGCCGCACCTCTGCAATCCACGTGCAGCACCTGCCATGCCACTGACACCTTGTCACTCCCACCGACAACTGAATGCCCTCTGTCACCCTCTGGACCAAGACAAGCCTCACATCTTCATCTTGAGCCCAGCAGATGGCGCCATGAGGCCCCCTGTTCAAACTACAAACCTAGGCTCCTTTGATTTTTCTAAAATAGCAATCTTGAAATTACAAATCCAGTGTGGGGTAAGAGAGCAAGTTTGATATGTTCCACTGAAACTGTAGGAGCTGATCCACTCCCATCAACACTATTTCCTAAATGTATCCCAAATCCATATACTTCTTTGTTTCGTAAAAGCTCTGGAAACTGTTAGAATGTCCCTCTGCCATTCATTCAAGACCACTACTTTAGAGGAATAAATTCATGAAAATCATGAAACCGTATTCCAGCCTGAGTTCCAGATATTGTCTGTCAAAGTAGATTCAAGGTCAAATCTCAGGCCAAATCTCATTGCAAAATTTGAAATTCTAGCCCTCATGCTGGATTTATAATTTCAAAATTGTGCATTAATCACAAAGTATCTTTGAGATGGTCTAGACATCGTAGTTAAACTTGCTTAAAGGTGGATGGAAGGTTTTTGGAAGGTTTGGAAGGTTGGTAGTTGAACTTGCTTAAAGGTGATATGGAAGGTTTTTCTTACCTGAGCGAATAACTGTGCTTGTGGTATTGGGGTCAAGGTTTTTCCATTGGAGCTGACAGCGCGGGTCTTGGGGATACCAGTCCACAACATAGCCTATGACATCTCCAGATTGGGGTTTCCAAGACAAAGAGAATCCATCCTCTGTGCCTTGAATTCTTCCTTCTTCAACATTTTCTATATATTACAAATAGGGCAATGTTTCAGATTTAACGGAACATTTTGTAAAAGTATGTAAAGAATAAAATAAACTTGAACATGCAGTGTATCCAACAGGTAGGGGCCCCACCACTTCAGTTACTACAGGAGCGTGGGGTGCGGGAGAGGAGAGATGCTTTCCTGGGTGTTTTCCTGCCTCTCCCTTCACACTTGCCCTTCAGACACCCCTTGTTCTGACCTCTTCAGACCCAACCAGACTTCAGCACCAGAAACAGCGATCAGCAAACTGCTGCCCTCAGGGCAAATCCAGTCTCAGACTTGTTTTTATACGACTCTTGAACTGAGAATGTTTTTAAGATTTTTAAACAGTTGTAAAAAACACACAAACAAATTAAGAATATTGACTATGTAATGGAGACTGTATGACCTGCCAAGCTTAAGATACTTACTATCTGCCCCTTTACCGATAGTGTTGCTGACCTTTGACCTAGAACCATGTCTGGTACTTAATCTGCTTTCAACAAATATCTGTGGAATGAACAAATAATTGAGTTGAACGCCCCCATGTAATGCTGGCTGCTCCTGAGCTAACTACTGTTTCTGAGATGCGAGGGGTAGAGATCGAGGTGAGGACAAAAATGCAATTCGGATAGGTATTAAGTCTCATTACACAAGAATGTCCACACTATTTATGACCAAGGCTGCCACCTCAACATATTTCATATGCCAGGGTAGTTTTCATAAGGCCTGACTGTTGGCAAAAAGGTGATATGGTCTTAATGGATATCCAGTTCTACTGATCTAGCGTCACCCTAGATCTTGAGGGATGAGGACTTCTCCTATGTCCCATGGCTCCCTTCACATCCTGCTACTGTTGATAGAGCTGTGGTTTCAGCTGGTTGGTTGAGTGAAAGCACACCCTGATCAAAGAGTGGGCCCGCAAGCAACTGCTCAGAAAATCAACCCATGAGGACCAAAGATTGCATAGTACAGACTTACACAAACATTTACTCAATATTTAACTGCAGTTCAAATGGAATGGGGCGCCCTGTATTTTATCTGGCAATCCTTATTATCACTGAACATTAATATGCTACTAAATTTTCTGGACACTGAGTTATTACTCAGCTTTTGGGTGTATCCAAAGGAATGTGGAGTCCTGGGTACGAGGCAGGGGGTTCCTTCCCCAAGAAGGCCTTTGTATATCCTGCCTACATGGCTTCCCTCTCCTCCTTCATCAAAGAAACAAATCTCTAAGTGACATTTTTCACTTCACTTATTCACGCTGACTAAAATTTCACCCTGACTTAGAATCATAACTCTAAGCAAGTTGCTTCTTTAAAATTGCAAATATATTTTGAGGAGTGCATGGAGAGATGTAAGTTGTCTTAACCTCATTGGTCTGTCTCAGCTTATCAGTGACTTTATCCACTCTAGTGACTTAAGCATGTGACCACTTAAGGAAGGTTAGAGAGAGCCTCACAGGCAAAGGGAAGGGGGCCTGAAAGCAGGACATAGGGAGGGAAGGTATGGAAGGAACCCACACCTCGGGAAGACCCTAAAACAGATAACAGTGATCAGCAGTGTTGTTTGGACTGGGCCTCATGTGGGGTGGTCTTCTTTTATCCACCAGCAACTCCAGGGTGAAGGAAATGCCTGCTTTGACTGTTCTGGTCCCAGTGAAGGCAGATTACAACTAGTGATTTCCTTCCCTAATACAGTCTTGACAAGCAAAGGTTATGTTAAATAACTCCTTAGTTTTTCTTCCGTGCCACAACCCTAACTTCTTTTTTTAAGTTGGCACAAAGGATAATTCTTAAAATTAAAATAAAACAAAGCAACGATACCCTCTAATTTGGCCCACTTAACCCCAATTCAAGCCTACCATGAATGATAGGTATAATACTACCTGATATAACCCCATCAGCAGGGTTTGAAAAACTTAATCGCAGTAACTGAAGGGAGACATTACTGAAAGGCTCATGAATGACCTCGAATGTCCATTGTATTACGTTCAGCTGTGCATTGTCTCATAGTGTGTTACTGTGGGGATTTAGTGTATCCAACCTCTTTTCACAGCTCTCCCTAGAAGGAAATTAATATCACTGCTGATTTTAAGTGCAAGGGCATTTGCTCTTTCACACACTAAGGGATTAATTAGCAAGCTACCATCCTTTATTCTACAGCTTTGGCAAAGCCCCTCTTGAAAGGTGATGCCAGTTCTCCTTATGACTTCTGGAAATGTTCACGAGCTCTTTCTAGGGGTGGGGGCAAAGAATAATGATATATTTTACAATATAATAAATGCAACTCTTTATTTCCTTAGCCACAAAGCACATTCATACCACCTCTATCAGTTAGGACTGTTTGTTACTGTTGCATTTATGTGAGTAAATTTGAGATAATTTCCCAAGTTTGCTGAAGAATCTTCTGGGCAGAAATGTCCTGAGCGATGGCTGAAATGTCATTCTTCCCACACTGTGGACTGTCCCAGGAAGCCCAGTGACTCACCTGGACCGAAACAGAATGACTAACACTGCTTGGTAACTAGACATCTTGTCTCCTCAAGTAATTGTCTTTCCAATTTATTCATCTCTACCTAAAAACATCATCGACATTTTCCAAGAGAATAAAAACAAAACAAAACATAACTCACTGTTTCCAGGGTCTCTAGAGATGACAATTATAGAAGCAGGAGAAGTGCCCACACTATTATTAGCTGTGACGTGGATTTGGTAAGAACACTGGTCGAGGGTTAGTTCTGTGCCATTGGCCGGAGCAGGAATGGAGAGGAGCTTTACACTGGATGGCTTGTCTAGATTTTCTATAACTACATTATAGAATAGAATCTTCCCATGGGCATGCGATTTTGATAGTGGCTGAAAAAAAATGATAATCATTTCAAAACGGGCTTTCCTCTGAAAGGAGAAAATTACTTTTTTATCTTTTCTGTCCCCAAAACAACTTACACACACACACACACACACACACACACACACACACACACACACACCAGCTAATTAAAGCAGTTTAATAGAGAAAATAGCCCTCTAAACCAAGTTTGACATTATACCTTCTTCTCTAACCAACTAAAGTTGAGTAGAGGATGAGATCATTTGAGGATGATCCCATTATTCCTTAAGAGCATAATGTGTCCACAGAAGAGTGACCAAGTCAGGAAACAAGAGAAAGGAGGTCTCCAGCCTGCATTTAAGAAGGTGCAGTAGGTATCCCTGGGAGAGGACACACCTGAACCCTACAGGACGCCCGGCTCCTGGCCCCACTCCCTCCGCCAGCGATGCCCTCCCCAGACCCAGAGCCCAGGGTCCCCCTTCTAGGTGATCCTCCAAGTTGCAGAAATTCCCAGCCCACATAGTGCCAAGCCCACTTCCAGGGCCTGTCCTTCAGGCCTACCATCCTGAGGACAAACGGTGCCCCTAATATGTGGCCCCTGCTAGACCTGAGGACAGTCTGTGAGTGACTGTTTGCCTGGGGTGTGGGCAGAACCTGGACACACAGTCTAGCAGGTCCACATATATGCACAGGACTCCTTGCAGAGAGGACCAGAGTGGAGGTGGGAAGAAAAGGGGGTGGATTATGGCTGGGCCCAACTCTTCCAGCTTGGCTATGTTTTGGTATCAAACACTGAGGAATCGAGAGTTCCGAACACAGACCTGACTTTCCAGGTTGTCATGAGGCATATTAGTCAAGGTAGGAGGACAACATATATTTATATTGTAGTTTTTTAACTACATAACTACTTGCCTCATAACTTTTAAATGTAAATACTGGGAGTATTTAAATATTCATTACTTTTAAATATAAATACTATCAGTATTTAAATATTCATAACTTTAAATACGGTATGTACATTTCCACTTCATATTTGTGCCCTGAACCCTGCAAAAGGTAGAGGTGAGCCTGAGTAGAAGTTACAGACATGCAGATTCTAACATTCATAACTGGCCGTCTGTGCAGTGGGCTGTCAGAGAAGGAACAGTGCAAGCTGGAGGGACATCAGTGTGGTGTGGGGACCCCTCCACTGGACAAGACATTCTGCTGGACTCATGTGAAGAGCACTCCCAGTTGGAAGACTGCACCCAAATCCAGTCTCACAGGGAAAGAGTTAGTGCCAAGCAAATCTGCCTTTTTAAACATGTGCACCTTACCCTCCAGAATAAAGTTACAATATGAGATCCCAGCACTGACTTCACATTTCTCCAGACATCAGGAGCCTCAGAGGGAGCTGAAATTAACCAAAGAAAAGTTCTTGGGTCACCAGATGTGTGTAGAATTCCAACGTCTTCTAGCTCGATCAATGAAGTGATGATGAGTATCCTTGAGGCTTGCTTCTCGCTTTTTTGTTCTCTGTGATTTCTACCCATTTATCCATGGTCACATTGTTCACTCCTCACTAGGCACACATAGCAGGTGCTTTACAAAAGGTCTGCTGCATCTGAACGGGACATCAAACTAAAAGCCCTTTATGAACGACAAGCCGCAGAGCTTCTGGGAGCCACCAAAGAATTCTGGAATCATTTGTCAGACCAAGTCTAGTAAGTGAGTTGGGTAAACTTCCTGTTCTTTGATCAGTGGACCATGGCTACTTCCTCGCCCTATTTGAGAAGGTTGCAATGGAAGCACTCACACAGATAGCCCTCAGGGCAGGCTGTGCTCTTCCAGGAATTCATTTCCCATTGGCTGGCCCTTCACTGGAATTTTGCCTGGGAACCTCTCCTTGTGGACCTCTGCTGGGAAGGCCCCATTCCTTCCCCACCAGTTCCCAGCCGGAGCCTGAGTCAGCGACCTGTGGACACTCATGGCACGTGCTGCACAGTTCCCCCTGACGTGGTTCTAACCACATTGCTCTAGAAGGGTTTGCTTCCTTGTCTTTTTCAACAGTAAATTGTAGGACAAGGGATTTGTGATTTGATTAAAAACATCTCTATGCAAGAATTGTTTTTGGAATATGACACCTAAACATTTAACTTTCTGTTTATAAAAATATAACTTTACTGTCCCCAATAACTGAAATTGAAGTAAGTCCTTTTTTCTTTTGGTTGCTACCACTTTGTCCTCAACCTACAGGTGACCATATCATTTTAAAATCTACTGAAGAAGATTTTAATTTGCTAAAGAAGACATTGGAGAAGCCAATAGGAAATCAAAAACTTATTAAAATACTAAGGCACAATATGGGACGCCAAGCTCAGTGCAAAATCTTCAACTGGTTTATAAATTAGTATTTGTAAGAAAAGACCACTGCAGCACAGTTGATACTGCTCTATATTTATGTCAATATAATTTCCTCAATGGTGTCATTTAACTCTGCTCACCGTGATTATACTTAAGTATGATTATAATACACACAAACACTGACTTTCCTAGCATTAAGTCAAGTGTTATCAGAGGTTAAAAAAAAACTAAAAATTTTCCATCAATAGATTCATGTCATTTTCCTGTCATCGTGAAAAGCAAAGTTAAGTATTTTCAGGTTTATTATACTCTAATCTAAAATAAGCACAATTTACTAAAAACTCTTATCTTTTTTGGCCATTTTCCTTTCGCACTTAGTTATTTATAACATTGGAATGAATTTGCAAAAAACAAGCAAAAGAAAACCCAAAGCAAAACAGTATTATTAAAGCAAAAATTCTCAAATAAAACACAACTGAGAAATACGTCGTATTAGTCTCAGGAACAGGGCTTCGTACAGCAGGGACCCTTGAGGCGCGGACACCCCTAGGAGATATTACTGGAGTTCCAGGGCGGGTGTGTGTGGGTGTGAGCAGGCCTGCTGAGTGGGACTAGTGAGCAACCCCATGTGTAGATTCTGACGCCATGCTCTCCCTCCCCGCCAATTAGAGTCGCTGCTTTAAAATTGTCCAGGTGAAACAGAAAGAGCTCTGCCAGCCCACAAACAAACAGTAAGATGGAATAAAATAAATACATATAATCCTTCCTTCGGCCGTAAAATAGCCAGGACTTGAATCAACCAGATCTCAAGGTTGTGATAACTACACCAGAGGTGCAGAATCCAGCTCTGGTTAAGGATGGAGCTCCGGAGTCAGACTTCCTGGGCGTGAGGTGCCGTCACAGCCCAGGCACTTACTGGCTAGGCCAGGTATTGACTTATTCTCTGTGCCTCAGTGTCCTCACCGATAGAGTGAGAATCGTAATAGTACCTGTTGCATGTTGTGAGGATTCAAAGAGAGAAACACTATTAGCATTGTGAGCTATGTCTGGCAAATACTAAATACTCATAAATGTTAGTGATTATTATTATGTCTCTGCCATTCATTAACTTTGCAAACTAGGCAAGTCTCTTTAATCTGTGGGCCCAAGTCGCTCCATCTGTAAACTGGGCCACAGGAATACTTTCTTTCCTTGAATTGAAAGGAGATGAAAGCAGGGCTGGGCCATCAAATCTCCTGAGACCTATTTGAGCTGTAAGACACAGTTATTTGGGAGAAAAACTCTCTGTTTTGTCAATATTGAGGAAAGGACCACTGAGCGCATTCTGGAGAGGGCGGACGGTGCGCTGTTGCTGGACAAATGGCTTATCAATAATAATTAGGTTTCCACATATCATTACATTTCCAAACATAGCCTAAGATTGTCTGGCAGGGATCAGTGCTTTCCTTGGCACGGACACTGGGCTTGTCCCCAGTCCTGAGTTAAAAGTTGGCACTAATTTACATAGCCCAATGTAATCCATAGCGGAATCCAGCAGGGCCAGCTGCTTAGAAACCACTTTGGCAAAATCAAAGATCAGGGAGAAAATATACAGTGGAAATAACACCGATAGCAAATGTCTGAAGTGGATGTCTTCCCACTCACATCTCATTAGCCATTTAATTCAGTTTTTTGGTGTGTGTTTCTTTTTCCTTAAAGGTAGTACTCAGCCTCTGTTTTAATATTTTCACCTTAGTTTTTGGAACAACCAAAAGCTCTCAGGGAAGCCAACCCATCACCGATGCGTCAGTTTAGATCCTTGAGGTAAATGTCAGGGATCCGAACGTACCAGCTTCCAGTGTGGTGAAGGTTTGACCAATCCATTCACTCCATTTCCAGAAGTGGTTAGCCGCAGCACAGCGTACTCGGGTCACATACTCTGTGACCGGCTCCAGCTCACTTAAGAAGTACTGACTTTTCACCTTGACGGAGACATTGTGCTGCTTGATAAGAGACAGAAGTGTTGGTGAGTATACTTCATTGCAAAGCCAAATCACAACATGGCACAGCCTGATTTGGAGTAAAACTAGTTATTTAAGAAAAAGAAATCTCTAAGATCCCCTTCCCAACTCTAAAAGTCTGTGACAAATTTCATAGACCCTTTTAAACTCACACGATTTGAACCCAAACAGAACTAATAGTTTACAGAGATTTTATTCATCAGTCTCTCTGTTCAGGACACAAAGGGATTTTAGAAAATAGAATATTAAGCAATATCCTTACTTGTATCACTTTTCCTTCACCATGGAGTGCAACCTGACACAATAATGTGGAGTAATTTCCAACAGGGTGTACCTTCCAGGTCATCGTGGCATTTGTGGCACTTATACTTTTAAGAAACACATTAAAGGGCTTCATTGGATGAACTGCCAAAAAAAAAAAAAAAAAAAGTGACAGAGAGAGAAAAGGAAACAAAGTAAAAAATTCAAGCATAGATCCAAAAGACTTTGATAAATATGCAGTTCAGTTCATCATTTATTTATTCAATAAGTATTTTTTGTTTATTTTTGAGAAAATGGCAAATAAAGCCAGACTTACAGCCAGGATGGAGTAAGCCAAGTACAGCCTTTCTCTCTCACTGATTACATTAGAAACTGAACAAAATACAAAAAGAAAGTATCTGAAGACTCTGAAATTAAACAAAAGCAGGGAGACTGTGGAGGGGAAGCAGCCCATGGGGAGAATATAACAAAACCCAGCGTCTCACCAAAATAGAAGACCAAGAGTTGAAGTATTACTGAATCAACATTAGATTGACAGTCCCCCTCCCCCCCAATCAGTCTGCCTAACACTTGGCACAGTAGTGGAAATGAGGGGAAGAATGGGGTAACTACAGTCCCAGATTTCTGGCTGGAGAATAAAAAGGAGAGTTCCAGAAAAATGAAAAGTATCAGGGAGATCATGGAGAAGTAGGAGCTTGGGAAAGCAACTCCATAAAGTTGTTTATGAACTCGTGTGCTTACTTCTCAGTTGTGAAAGCATGGATTTTATCTTAATCAGCATACCAAAGACTTTGAGGACCCAACTAACAGACCCCTGCCCAGGTCCCAGGCTGTCCACTGGGCGGCACTGGACCAGACCTGAAAACCACTACAAAGGCTTTGAAAACGGAACTGGCAGTGAAGCCAAAGCCCACAAACAGGGGCGTTGAAATTTGCAACTTGAACCTAACTAGGTCAGTTCTCCACTAAAACAAAACTGTCAATATTCCCCATAGGATCTAAACACCCAGAGCCTTACAACATAATATTCAAGATTTCCAGGATAGAGTCCAAAATTACTCAGCATACAAAGAATCAGGAAAACCTCAAGTCATGTGAGAAAAGACAATCAACAGATGCCAACAAAAAGGTAACACAGATGTTGGAATTATTTGTCAAAGACTTTTAAACAACCATCATGAATGTTCCAACTAACATCATTGAAATCATTTTATTGACTTGTTTACATGTTTACTGTACATCTCCACTCCCCACTCTTACCTCTTCACCAGACCCCTACACACACACACGCACACACACACATACACACGAGCACATAAGATCAGTAGGGACAGTTATCCAATTTTGTTCATGACTGGATTCCCAGTGCCTGCTACCCTGGAGGCACTGCATAATTAGTTGACTGGCTGATGTGATGATTAAGCTGAAATCTGAAAGCTGTGTGAGAATTAAGAAGGTAAAAGGAGAAGGATGAATATCCCAGAAAGAGTGAACATATGTAAAGAGTCTGCATTTCCTAAAAGAGATACAGATGTGGTCAAAACATAAGAAGAAATATTCAGCTTCAGGGATATGTAGATCAAAACCATCATGAAATACCATTTTATGTCTATTCAATTGACAAAAACAAAAGGGTAATAGTACCAAGTTGGAGGGACTATATGAATCCACAGGGTGGGGGTATAATTAGTACAACCACTTTGGAAAATAATTTGGGATTATTTGTCATTATTTCACAAATTGAACATTCACATTTTCTGTGTCCTCACCAATTGCACTCTTAGGTATATACTCAAAAAACCCCACAACTCAATGTGTGCTGCATACATATATTAAAAATGCTCATATTAATGATGTACCCAAGAACAAAAGCCTTGTTATATAATCTGAAAACCCATCAAAGGTGATGCATAAATAAAATAGTGTATATTTACAGAATGAAATATTCTACAGCAGTGAAAATGAATGGACTAAAGCAACATTCAATACTACAGGTTAAATCTTAGCCAGTTAATATTATATAAAAGGTGATTACTAGACTATTATATATAGCTTGATGTCTTTTATATACGTTAAAACCAAATAAAAACACAGCACTGTTAGGATTACATAAAAATGAGAATACATACACACACTTATAGTTTAAATCTGTAATTATCTTGGTAGAAGGAGCAGGGTCAGAGGCTGTGGGATGGGAGACGAAATAAGTTATTATCAGAGTTCTAGTTTTGAAGTTAAATAGTAAGCTCATTGCTGCTTATTACACTAGCAAAACACACGACCATGGCCACACACGTGTCCTGCAAGACAAGCGTAGTATTAACAGGAGTTACGAATTGTACCTTTCTTAGGATGCGAATTAGGCAAAACTCTGCAGCACATTTACTAGATCCCCCGTTGTGTCAAACAAAGACATGTTCACAACCACAGGAGTCTGTGATAACTTGAGTCTCACCTCGATGAGTCAGGTTAAAAAGAATACTGACACTTCTCCTTCTTAATTGGTTTTCAGCTGTGAGTGTGAGGTTGTATGTTTCTTGTGAGTCTGGAGCTACTTGCCAATGACACCATTTTTTGTGTTCACAAAGTTTTGTTTTCCCGGAAAATCTTAAAAACAAAAAACAGAAAAACAACAATTCCAGGATTTGCGCTTTTATTAATACAGCCGTGTATCCCTGTCTCCCTCGGGGCACACTCAGGGGCTTTAAAACTATGTCCCACACAGCAGCATCCATTTTCCCATCACCAACAAACACTAATAATGGAAATATTGTTTCAACAAGTTTGATTTATGTGGTTCAATAGGTAACGATGAATCACCGACTCCCCCTTGTATGTGGTGAGAACGCTCCTTAGTTTACTTTGGATAGTCTTAAAAAGATACTAGGTAAACCCAAAGGGAACTATTATTTAACATAGATGGAACTATTTTCACATCAAAATTCATCATTAACTGTCTTTCTTATCTTTTGTTACACTACATTTTCCTTTAATGAAACTCAGGTAAAAAGTATTGTACACTTATGACCCCCTGAGAATTTCCGCCTAACCATGGCAGGGTGGTTTTAAAATATCTGTTCACATTTTCTGCAACATCTACATGTGACTTTTGTCATGTTGTCACAAGCACCGTAAACAAGGAAGAATCTGTCAAGAATGTAATCAGAGCTAACTTACGATTCAAATAAAGTGTAGCGTTGGGAAGATTGGTGTCGCAAGGTGGTGTCATGCCCAGGATCCCACGTACAGTTCAAACTCTTGAGGTCCTGGGTTTCACAAGAAAAGTCCTTGGGCTCCTCAAGTACTTCTGTCCATAGAAAGAAAAAACAGACAGGAGGCGTAGTGAAATCCCTTTATCGAAAAACAAGAAAAATGGAACGCTCTGCCTGGGGTCTGAGGCCACAGTTACTCTGAACGATGGCAGGATCACTAAATGGAAGCCTGCCTATACACTGGCAGCTCCAGAGTCACACTTCCGGTGCCTCATCCTTTTGGCCCTTTCTCCTTCCTTCCTCTGTGCTCTTCTGGGGTGTCACGGGGGATGAGAGGTGGGTGTTCTGCCAGTGGTCAGCACTGAGCCTATTTGATGAATGCTGTATCCCCAGGGCCTGCTAGTAGGCATTCAGCAAGCACTGCTAAGTAACAGGCCAAGTGAGTGAAAGAATGAATGCACAGTCAGTGTTGCCCGGTGTTTCATTTCTAAGGCTGTGGCTTACAGAGAACCTAGGGACTGCGCCCATGGTGCCAGGAAGTCAGTCTGATTTGGGGAACCTGCTAAACTCAGCTGTTGGGAGCTCAGCGTTCCACGGAATGCTGCACCTCCAGGAGCCCGAAGCCACTGCTGTTCTCAGAGGCCGTTCTAAGGAGCGCAAATGAACCACGTGTCCCAGAACCTGGAGACGCCCTTCGTCTGGGGAGCAGTGAGGGCAGAGTTGCAGATTTTGCCCTATTGTGCAGGTAAGGGCTGTCTCCAGATGAAACACAGGAAGCCACCGGGTGTGGGCACACACACCTACATACAACGTAACATGTTCCCGCTCCACTGCTACCATCCATGGAGGCACTGACATGTCCGTACAATGGCTGCATGCGCTAACTCCTACTGTGTGCAGCTGTAGTATCAGGACCAGGCCACGTTTCTGATACTCACGATGTCCACGTTCATTGATACTCAACAAGCATCATCATCCCCCTTCACAGAGGCAAAAACCAGCTCAGAGAGGCTAGGAAACTTGGCCCAGATGGCACACTCAGCATTGGAAAAGGCTTCAACCTCCGGTCCTCCAGACCACAATCTTGTCTGCCTCTCTGGGGCTTCCAATCTGCAGACTCTCTCCTCCCCAACTCTTGTGGTAATTCCAGCACGGCTAAGGCAAAGCAGGTTATTTTCCCAGTGGTCCAGGTCATGACCTAAACTTTCTCCTCTTTACTACTCTTGGTTTCTAGGAAAAAAATTGTCTGTAAGGACAAGAAAACAATAGGAAATCCTGGAAGTATTGCTTTCGGGTATCTCTTCCTAAGTCTCTCCTAGAAAACTTGGAAAACCAAAGAAAACTGAGACCATGAAAATGCTTACTTGTTTTCTGTTAAAGGAGATTCCATCAGGAAACGGGAAAGGTGGGCAAAGAGAAGGTGTGCACTTACTTGAGACATAGAGTATGATGCCGCTCATATTACTTGGGTTCAAACAATAGATGTTGGTCCCAGTTTCTCTAATGAAACGAACATCATTCAAAATGAACACAGACACATTTGGACTGAGTCGTTTTCCATGTATCGGTACGTCTTCCATAGCACAGGATATATTACTCTCAGGACTCCTAGAAACGTAGCAAATGGTGACGTTGGAGCCTTCTTCCACCAGCTTATCTTTAGGGAAAACAAACAATGGGTCCTGTCCAAGCGACTTCTGTGCTACAAGATAAGAAAAGACAGCCCAGTTAGAATCTCCCTCCAAGTTCAAAGCAGCCACCTCCCATCTCACTCTCAACAGATAACTTGAGCTTCTTCTACCACCTGGAGAAACTAGGAGCCTAAGTTTCTACGGTCAACCTACTAACATTGAGGCATGCAAAACCATCCTTTGTACCATTGCTCCTACGGTCACGCTAATACTGTTGCTATTCGTACTTGCATTTCCGGTGACAACTGCAGGTTACTGCATCATTGCCAGTGTTAGCTTCTTACTACAGCAGTAGCTGCTCTACTGACCCTCGCCACGTGGGAGGCCCTGTGTTAAGGGGTACGTCCATTATCTCATGCCATCCTTACTCTCCCCTCACAACAACGGGACAGGTAGGACTGAGACCAAGTTCACTCAAGCAGAAAAGCCACAGTCACACCTGCCAGGTCTGCCCAGCTCCAAAGCCCATATGTCCTGCGTCATCTCTAAACTGTGCTGTAGATCACATCTCCTCCCACCTTCTCAGAAATGCCAGGCACTTAAGTATCTCCTTTCGCTCCAGCCTCTCCTTCTGCGTGGCCCATTCGCATATAAAAATCCTCAGGTCTCTCCCATTTTAAGCAAACGCGTCATCCTCCCCACGCACGCCTCCTGCCACCTCTCCACCTAGCCCTCCCCAGTCAGCCTCCCTGAAGGAGCTGCCTGTACTTACCGCTCAGGGTTCCTCACCCCTCCTTACTCAGCCCACTGCGGCCTGGCTGCGGGACCCCCAGGTCACGAAGATTCCCATCACCAATATGATGCCACCTCCGCAGAGTGGCCTGGGCATGGGATTTTTTTTCCGGTCCCCAGTTGATTCTAATGTGCGACCATGGTTGAGAACCAGTGCTTTGGGAGTTAGGGATCACCAGGTGTTTCCACTGGTTCTTGGGTTAGTTGAAGGTCATGGCTTTGAGAAATCTAGTGTATTTTATCAAAGGTGTTTACAATGTTGTTCTGTCTTTCTCATTACTACCTTTTCACGCTCAATTTTGTCTGCGGGTGTGTCCCTCCTTCAGCAGTAGGATGTAATGTTAAGAGCATGGCCTCTGGGGCTCGGGTGTCCGGGTGGGGATTCTGTCTTTACCACTTAGTGGCCTGATGACCTTGCATCGGTTCTTTAACTCCCCTGTGAAGTAGGGATAAAAATACTACCTATTTCGTAGGGCTGGCGTGAAGACTAAATTAATATGTATAGTGCCTAAAATAGTGACTAGAGTGCAGATTTAATTCTATTGTTAGTATTAAATTAACCCCTAGGCCACTCATGGGTTAATGTGTTATCAGTTTGAGTTAACAAATTGGCTAAACACTTAACAAAGAAATGGTTCTATCGGCAGGAATTTCAGATAATCTTGAAGGATATATACTTGAGAAAACCAAATGCCATTGCTTTAAAATTGGCCTAGTGCTTAGCTGAAACATAAGAAATGGGGGTAAAACCCACTCTAAATTTTAGTTACAACAAAATTAAATTATCAAAATTAAGAGATATTAAAAACATATTTTCCTATAGTCTCATTATTCAAATAAACTGCTTTAATTTTTCCATATGTCATCCCTTCCCTCTATATTAGGGATTACTGGCAAACTATAATCGATGGGACACTTCCAGCCCACCATCTGATTTTGTAAATAAAGTTTTATTGGAACACAACCACTCATTTATTTACATATTGCCTATGATTGGTTCAACACTATAATGGCAGAGTTGAATAGTCATGACAGAGGCCTTGAAGTCTAAAATATTTCCTGTCTTGCCCTTTACAGAAAAAGCTTCCCCATCTCTGCTCTAGATACATACACATTTTGTATGTTGTTCTAATAAAAACATATGTACAATTTATGTCCCACTTTGTTCACTTAGCATTCTATAATAAACATGCTTCACATGTTTGGAATTTAAATAACAATTGTCGGGGTTTGCATAATTATCTATTTCAATGAATAAATTCAGAGGCCAAACCTCAGACATCTACCTCCCAATGACAAGTTTCACACCCATGCTTTTTAGTTCCAGTAGGAGCCAAAGGAAAATAATGTTGGTGTCTACCTGAGTTCCTCAAAGGGGACCTCCACTATTTGACTATTTGATCCCCGAATAATATTCAACACTAAACCCTTGCCCTCTCTTATCACCTCACATCTTACCATCTACCTCCTCCCACGAACTCCAGTTGCTCCAGAACCTCGGCTCAGGGATGCTGGCATCAGCCACCAGGCTCCTTATTCTTACAAAGTGTGTCACACATTCCAAAGGGAGCTTGGATTCCCAGCTCCAGTGCAGAACTTGGTTCCACGTCACAGGGATGCTATAATTCTCCTAGAAATAAAGAGAAAAACTTGAAAACATAGCCATGCTTTGTCTTGGAAAATGGCTTGACTAGGCTTATCCCAAAGCCTGCAGCCATTACAACTCCACAATATGTGCGAGTGCTGTCCTTTCCTAACCAGCCAGCTCCCCATGCTTTGATGTCTCAGCAGGGAACCAGCCATAGCCTCATGATTTTCAAAAACTTGGCTTCCACTCCCTCTGGCCCTCCAATTCCCAGGGCTGTCATGTGGAGCACGTGAAAAAAAAATTGAAGCTACTCAAGTCTTGGGGGAAGAGATCAGAAATAGAAGGTGCTCACTGTGCCAGTCACATAGGAACTGCTAAGAAAATTCTTGCACACTCGAGAATTAATTGAGTCATCCATTTAAAAATAAGCACGGTGGATGGGTATAGTTTTATATTCATTTTTAGCCAGAGTCAGATTAGTTTGGCCGAATCTCAGGAAAGCAGGCAGTCCTTCATGGTACCCAGGAGTTCCAAGTCAACAGATGGCTGTCCATGTCCCCCTTAGTTTGTTGTCTCTTGTCTTTTCAGATTTGGTGACCACATAGACGATATGCCCTCCCTCGAAGTCCATTTGTTGGAATCTTTAGCAATGTCAATCACGTAGGAATGTCTCACAGTTTTTTGGGAAGCTCATCCAAGTTGAACTGAAATTTGGTCTTCTGGCACAGCCTTTAGTCTTAATTTTTCTAACACATTGGTATTTTTATTCTCTAATTCAATAGGTTTCAATGGCTCCTCTACACCTTACCCTGTCATTCACGGTCATCTGCAACATAACTGCAACCCACCTGTCACTGCAGGAATCTTCTCTCCGGGCACAGTGGCCTACCCCACACTTCTGGGATAACTTGATGCTTTTCCACCTCAGTGTTTGCTCACACAGTCTCCCTGGTTTAGTGTCCCCCTCTGCATTGGGAAGTAGTCCCATTCTTCAAGCCCAGGTCACACCCCAATTTCTTCACGAAGCCTTTCTCGCTCTTATCCCCGCACCTCCCGAAGCCCTCTGTACACTGCGTGTAGTTGTTGCCATTTTATCTGTGGTTGTGGTCTTGACTCAAGCATGGCCCCAGGAGAGCAGAGGCTGTGCTTTGTTCTTCTTTGCATCCCCATAGCTCCAGGCATTCACACTCCTCAGTGTGCCCCTGCAGGAAGCCTGCTTTCTGGCCCTCCACCTGGGAGATGGAGACAACAAACACCTTGCACTCCCTGGGATAAACTACACCTGCATCCACATGTCTCAGGGCCAAGGGCACATCCTACAGTGAAGAGGGGTGGGACAACACAGAAGCCACACACCGCCTGGAGTTAGCGAACTCTGAGGCCTTCCCTCCACGGGTGCCTTTCCCCTTCCCAGGTTGCTAACTTGAAAACAGTGCTCATGGCAGAACCAAACACAGCCCTGCAGTGAAAATACCTTCGTCTACCTGGGCAGCACCTTTCTCACGCTATGCAGAACTCTGATTTATAAAGCATGTATATTTCATTTCAGTTTTATTGTTTTACTTTATTTCTAGATTACAAAACATATTTTGTTAACGATAAGTTTTCAGGTCCTGATCCATGCAGCTTTCACCATGTAATCTGGGCAATCTCAAATACATTTTGCTTAAATAGTTTTCACTTTAAGCGCCACTACCAAAAAAAGGAACTTTAAATAAAAAATGGTGACCTTTCTATAATACCAACAGGCCGCAAACTGGACTTACCTTCCCACACCGCTCTCCAGTTTGGCCACTTCTCTTGTGCTCATTGTCACCACCCACTCCAGAGACCTCTCCTTTGGACCCACCCCACATCCCGCTTCATACTGGTCACTCACACCTTCTCCAGGTCCCCCAACTCCTCTCCACTGTGCAGCCAGAGCGGGCTTTTTAAAAACTTCCAGTCAGATCCTGTCACTCCACTTCTTCTTATTGAGCTCAGGATAAAAAACAGATTTGGGCTCAACCAGCCCTTCTTCCAAGTCGCTGGAGAAGGTCAGGCCTACCCCCAACCATGCAGCCCCTTGTCCGGGACCTGCACCTCTCACACCCAGGAGCCCCGTAGCTGTGTGTTTATCTGCTCACAGACCCCCGCCTTGAACATGACTGGACCTGGGCCCACAGTCTAAAACTAGGTGCTGAGTGATTTCGTCAGGTCATTAACATGCAGTGGGCTCTGCTTCCCAGACACTATTTGTGTGGATTCTGTCTAACCACAACTTGGGCTTTGTGGTGTTTATGGCCTTGTAATGGAGGAGGTAAAACTCTCCTTGAACGCATCAATTCAGTGATGTTTTTTTTTTTAATGTGCTGAATTGTGTTGAAGCTGTTTTCATTAATTGAAGTGGCAAGTTTAATTTGGCCCAGGCAGATGTAGTACCATGTTTCCCCGAAAATAGGACCTAGCCGGACAATCAGCTCTAATGTGTCTTTTGGAGCAAAAATTAATATAAGACCCGGTCTTATATAATATAATGTAACATAATATTATATTGTATTATATTATATATATTAACTTATATTAATACATTAATATTAATATAAATTACATTTATATTAATTTTTGCTCCAAAAGATACATTAGAGCTGATTGTCTGGCTAGGTCTTATTTTTGGGGAAATGCGGTAAGTCACAAGAAACCAGCATATACACTTACACAGAGGTCTAACAGGGTCACTGGTTCAGTACTAAGACGTGAGCTTATCCCTGACTGACTCCCGCTGTGGGCCTCTTTCCAAACTTGAGCTGTTGCTCTGCCTTGTGCTGACACAGACAGAACCATAAAGCAAGTGTCTGGAAAGGCGGCAGACAGAACCCAGCCCAGGGTGAGACCAGGTACCGTGGCTGCCAGCAAGGCTCTGAGTGGCAGGTGCCATCTGAGAGGCGGCTCAGAGTCCCTGGTCCAGCTGCAAACACCTGGATTAGATGCTTTTCCTTCGGCTGGTTTGGGAACACAATCATCTGAGTCTAGAAAGCGGCCCCTTCTTGGCATGAGTGAGGGTGCCCGATAAGGCTTGCATTCCAGGGACCTGCCCCATGAAAGGGAGACTATGATTTAGATGGAAGCAGCCTCGCTCGGTTGGCCTTCTTCCCCTTAACTGAAGGGGACTTTATGTCTCTCCTCAACCTTCAGGCGTGAGTGGTTCAGACAAGGGCTTCTCACGGCCTCATCTATTCTGGAACACATGACAGCTGATGACCCAGGAAGGCTGCGTGTGGCCATCACCTGTGTGAGCATGCGGCTGAAGGATGATTCCGCCCTGGCTCTGTTGCCTTATGTAGCACAACAACCTCTCTGTGCCTTGGTTTTTCTCCTCTGTTGGAGTCAGGCAGGGCTGGGTGTTTTGGGGACAATACAACAGACACTGTGAAACTCTCCTCTCAAAGATCTTGAGCCTTAGCAGGTCATAATAGCTTCTTTACCTTGAAAAGTGAACTGTTACATGAGTCACAGGTGAAAATAGATATGAACAACTGCCTGTTAAAAAAAGAAAGAATGGGCTCCACTTGCTCTATGGCTTCCATTATTTTCTCTAACATGATAACAGAAAGAACCGCCTTTAAGAAAAATAAAGACCGGCATCCTGTTTCTCTGTGGTCAATGTCGCTTTCGCAATGGTGTTAAGCGCTAGTTTCCACTGAACGCCTCCAGCACTGCTCTCAAATTTCTTTTTCTTAGACAATTCTTAGCCTCAATATGACCTTTGCTCGCCGTTTTACTAGGTCCCAATAAACAACCAGTGTATCCATCAAAAATATGAAAATACAAAAATTAGTATGAGTTGGGACAGTGGGAAGATACGCTGATGGCAGGAGGCGAACAGCTGTCCACAGGGATTGCTATTATTTAAAATCAGAACACTGAACAATACTCATTGTTGGGAACTGCCCTTTGAGAGGTGAAATTACAGACCTGCCATCAGTCCTGAAGTGACAGAGTTAGAATTCTGTGTAACTTAGGCCTCTCAGTCAGATCTCAACAATAGAGGACCTGGAAAGTAACTGGAGGCTTTAAAATTAGAGGCCTTTGTGCTTTACTGAAGGAACTAACCATCGGCATCCGGGTAGCCATGGCTCCACCGCCTGAGAGAAGCGTGGCCCTCCACTGAGCGAACGGCGGTCCCCAGCAATGACACCTCCCTGTGTCTGCCTTCCCTCCAGGCAAATCCTCCATTCCCCTTCAATGAGAAAACATCTCGCTGTCCTTCAACATCCCATGATAACGAATGAACAGGATGCGTGCAAAGATGATTAAGTTTCCGCAGACCAGGAATGGTCATTGAAAGGAACCAGCAAAGTGTCCCAGTTCACTAGATTGGGAAGCATCAGGCAAAATAGACACAACCCTGATTGGAACCAAGAAAAGTGAAAAAATCTATCCCAAGTAAATCAAAGGCAAAAGAGCGTGACATCAGAATTTTCTCAATTTGTTCTGGAAAAAGCCACATGTGAGGCACAAAGGACACGGTAAGTTATTCTCCAACATGGTGCATGAAGAAGCTCTTTGCTGGCTAGAACATAAAGTGCGAGGATTCATTCTTGCATTGCAGCACAGGATAAGCCAAGTAATGACTGGAAGCCACGCCAGCAAGAAAAATGTTGCCAAACTATTACATCTAATTTAGGAAAGTCTCTGGTGGACAGGGAAGAAAGAAGAAGGGGAGTAAGATGGCTGATCTTCGTGGATTTCTGGAGTCAGGACTCAAGTTCAGACCCGATAGACTTAGGGGCAGAGCAGAACTAAGGAAATGATATCAACACACCCCATCCAACTTACCAAACCAAAGTTGTCATGTTACTTTGTCCCAGATCCTCTCAATGAAAAACACAGAAATGCAATTTGTTTAGGAAAACTGTTCTGAGGTGCTAAAATGTTTCCATACTGGGATTTTTTGGACATTATAAAAGACAAATCATGGTACCGGAAAAGGATTTTTAAAATATAAAGCGAAAAAAACAAACAAAAAACATACCACCCAGATGACATTGGATGTTTCAATTCTGCTGATCTCTATCTGAAAAACCATTTTTAATTCCTGATGATGAGTAAGGTTGTGGACACGCCATTGTAAATACAAACACTGCTGTGCAGAATTGATGGAAACTTCCAGTGATTCTGGAGTCCATGGTAAAGGTTCCGACAAGACTGAAAGACCAAAAAAAGATATGACATAACAATTAATAAGGAGCGTGACTGAAGAGTCACAGATAATTACTCTTCGATATCATCCTTGTTTAGCTTTGAAAAAAATTGCTCACGTGTGCCTCCTAGAATCAGACACCCCCGAAAAGCTGGAAGGGAGTTTAGAAAACACTTGATGAAGAAATTAAGACCTAGATGAATGCAATGACTTGCTCAACAATACACAGCAGGTTAAACAAGCAATACAAATAACAAATTAAACAAATTAAATAATCAAGAATAAAGGACACTTAAAAAAAAAGAATAAAGGACACTTTATTGGACAATATAATGGGTTTAGAAATTCATAGCAAGGCTGAATAAAGAAACAGGGCTTTTTGCTATAAACTTCATATTTCTATAAAAAAAATAAAAGTTTTCTTTTTGAAAGTCAATAGTCCATTTATTAGCTAGCTACAACGTAGGAACACTTCCATCTCTAGACATGACTGTTTGTATCTCAACACACAGAACACCTCTGGCAAGAATTCACTGAACTCTTTGGATAAGACTAGCACCAGTAACATACTAGGCATTTAGTGTAAAATAATATAATTATGTCAAGGTTCCTAGCTCAAGGAAGGAACCTATTGGAGAGACACAACTGACTCATATGAAATAATGAGAGATTGCAAGTTTAGAGTGTTTAGTGGTGTGATTGAGTCTGTAAAAGAAGAGAGATTCAAACAGAAAGAGGATGGATCCTGATGGAGTGAGTTGAGTCATTGCTAATGTTTAAAGAAGAACAAAGAACCACTTTCCACTGAAGTGGAGGAAACGCCATACACATTCAAAAGGGATTGTGTACTGCTGACTCAGCTGGTTTCACTTGTTGGTTTGAGGAAGTCTGGAGTAAACTGGGAATGCTATTGCAAGATATTGAAAAGATTAAGGCTGTATTGATAAAATTAACTGGTATCTGATGGTCCACGGTATAACAGATATCACCTTCTAAGCATTCATTTTTCTAACCAAAAAGAGATTTGGAAAGATGAAAGAGCAGGTCCCTTACAGAATAGAGGGGAAATACTTTTAATAATTGTGGAACCAATAGCACCAGAGAAAGCAGGGTACATGCAAAATCATCCCAGCTTTTCTAGTCCTCATTTCATTTTGGCCTGGATGGTAGGTTGTTGCTGTAGTCTCACTCTAGATTCAAATTTCCTGGAGGACAGGAGTTGAGGCTTGTGCATCTTTGAACCGACACTTCCCCCCAGCACTTGGCACAACATCTTACCCAGAACAGATGTTGATCTCAAATTACAGAGATCGAGGATCTCCATGAGGTCTCATGTGGAGACAAGCAACCCCTCACTAACACCTTGATGTATCCTTCTGATGTTCTCTTCTTCCCGTGGCTGATTTCCTAAGCCCTTGTTTGAGCACTGATCACAGGGTACTGTCATAGTCTGTTCTGTGTGTGTCGCCCCGTAGACTGTGAGCTAAACAAGGGTGAGACTAAGTCTTACTCAGCTCAACGAAACCAAGACCAACAACATACCTGTCACAGCACAGACACTCAGTTACTAGCATCAACTTTATTTCTGGAAACTCTAGAAAGCTATCACAGACAAAAGGGGAATTTGCTTTAGACAAAAGGGGAATTCTGTATATTGACATATGCTATCAGCAAATGTTGCATGACTTAGGTACTCAAGAGATATCAGTCAGTCAAATAATTCGGTCAAAAGCAATCTAGGACTTCCTTGGGAAATAGTTGGGAAATGCCACGGTAAAGTGAGAGAGTAAACAGACCTCAGAGGTCATTAAGGCCAATCCCATTATTTTTCAGAGGAAATTGAGGTTAAGAAAAGAGAAAAAAGGACTTTCCCAAGGCCACACAACTAGGCCAGACCCAGGGCCCTTAGCCTTTGGCCCAACTCTCTTTTTATGCTGGACTGGAGTATTGCCAAAGAAAAGCAGGCTTGGGAATCAGACTGACGTGGATTTAATCAGAGCCTCTCCTTGCACTTTCCCCACCCAGTTTCTCTGTCTGACCCCAAACTGACTTAAGGAACTAAACCATAGTCCATTCATAAGATGAGACACCATGCAGCCATTAAATATAATGTTGTTTCTAGAAGAACACTTAACATCAAAGGTAAAAGTTCTCATTGTATGTTGTATTAATTGTTTTAATAAGTATATATTAAAGTATATATACCATATGCACTTTATAGTTATACTTTTATAAAGTATATATGTATAAAGCATACATACATAAAGTATATATACTATACTATATATGCTATATATAGTTATTAAAGTATATATAGTATATTTTCCAAGTATATAGACTTATGCTATATAAAACATATATATTTTATACTATATGTACTTTAGTAAGCATATATACTTACTAAATATATATATATTTTTATAGCATATATATACTACATATACTATATATATGTAGTCTATACTATATATAGTATATATATGAGCATATATATACTACATATATAAATATGTATACTTTAAGAAATATATATGTGTGTGTGTGTGTGTATACGTATACACACACACACACACACACACACTTAAGTTTAAATACTCCCAGTATATATAGTATAATTTCACTTCTATAAAAAAGTCTACATATTTATATCTTTATCTCTGTATGTACATACACACAAGAAATCCATCCAGATGCCATGGTCATGAACTTTGGCTGATGAAAATTCCAGCCTAGGGCTCGCTGGAAATGGGTCTGGCTCTGTCTCATTGGTTAGGTGAAGCTAGGGTATCTGAAATGATGTCTCAGACCTGAGCCTGGCTGGGGATCCAGTGGGAGGCTCATTAGTTTTGATGGAGGTTTGGTAGGTACTTGGTCAACTCCAGCAGAAACTAAGACAAGAAATCCAAGTAGTGCAGGTGAGGACAAAGCCAGGTTTACTTAGCAAAGCAGGAATGCTTGGCTGAAAAACCTGGAAGCAGAAATAAAGATTGGTAAAAAGAAAAATAGGTAAGTGTATGTCTGATCTAAACAAAAAAGAGCTGAAAAAGGGAGCAACAGAGATTGCTCTGAGAGTAGAGAATCTTGTAAGTAGCAGGCACACAGTCCATAGTTGGATCAGATAACGAGACTTCACTAGGGAAGTGAGCTGTGCCAAAAGCTTGGTTAAATGCCTGGGATTTTCTGGAGAACCTAGAGTTGAGGCCATGGGTCTGTCTGAGAATCGGGAGCTCTGGCTGGGCCTAAACACTTGTAGGGCACGGACTAGCCAGTTAGCCCAGCTGTGTCATGCTTAGATATTAGTAAGATAGAGGGAGGGGTAAATACACTATAAATGAAAACTCCTAATTCCCATCTTTCAGCTCCAGATTATGGAAGAAACCAACAATCAAACAATGATTTTTAAGAAGCCATACAAGTAACATTTTTTCCATGTGCCCTGAACCTGAAAGAAATTAACCTAGACCTAGAGAATATCAAACAGAAAATTGAGCGACTGTAACCATGCAAAAAACTTCACTTCTTTAAAATGACTTTTTCTCTTTCCTTTCTCCTTGATTCAAACTGGCCTCGTCCAGTCTGATAGCACCAGGACTCACTTGCTTTTCTGTCCTTATCCTTCCACCTTTGCACATACTGTACAACCACTCCCTTAATCATGAAGCCCTTAGGACATTAGATTCTGGTCAGCATCAAACAGTCTTAGAATCAAAGCCCGAGGTCTGTTGACTATAGAAACTGAGTTTCAATCAAACTAAAGATAACATCTTGACCTCAGTTATGTTTCAGCTCCAGACCCATGAAGGGGGCAGGACCCTATCTGCCACGTCTCCTTAGAACTAGACAGAAAGACGCCATGACTGCCATCAGGATTTCGTGCAATGATCAACTGCCTCCTACCCCGGCCCTGACTGATCAGTAGGGCCCACGACCCCCACTCCCTTAGCGACCAGGACTAGTGATCTTTCCCTTACACAGCCTGTCTCTTAGAGGCCATGAGGGAGCCAGGTCTTTGAGCGCTAGCTCACCTGTGTCTCCGGGCTTGGCACCATTTCCTCAATAAACCTTTACTTTCTTTGCTGTAAACCCCTGTTTGTGTCTTGTCTGGCTTTGATGAATACAGGCAAATGAACCCCCTTTTCTCTTGGTAACACTATTATTAAAACAAAATCTCCTTTGTATTTTTAAGTATCTTCTCACAGAGGTTTAAGGGGAAATTGAAACATTCTAAGGGTATTTCTTGCAAATGTCATTTTCATGAATTCACAGACAGAACTGTGTGGGTAATTACTAAGAGCATGTGCCTGTACTCTGTTACAAAAGGAGTACAGCAAACAATAAACTCAAAAATAGGAAAATGTAAAGCTTTGTAAACTACAAGTGAAAGCAACACAGACTTTATAAACCAATAAAAACTCTCTCAGGTCTAAGAATCTACCTTCCAACTGGTTCAAAGTAATAAACAAAGTATCCAACACCACTTTTCTAGAAGTGTTGAATTTTTATTGACTTTATTTATAAAGTTGATTTATTTCAAAATACCCTCAATGGGGGTAGCTAAGTGACAAATACTATTTTTTTAAAAATCCATAAATAGCATTTCAGCACTTAGCAATATTATGTTGCACCTAACAGCTTCTCAAGGAACGAACATAATTGAGGGACATCTGAGTTTGTTTTAACCTAGTGGTCAGCATTGCCCTGGTTCACCCCATGTCTCCCTAGCAAGGTGCAGAAGGAACTTTTATGGTGGTGGCCGCATTCAATATCTGACCATGAAGTTCTGCAGGATTAGGTCCATTCACAAGTGCCCTAATGACCAAGAAGTCAGGGTTAAAAGGTGGCTCACTAGCATTTAAGATCTTACTCCCTGGCATAGGTCATCAGTTTGGCTCAAATAAACTCTCATAAAAAAGTTTTAAAAAGAAAAGGTGGCTTATTAAGATGAGCCATGAAGATCAGGAAGTTTAAGACTTAGGTGACGTAACCATAGCTACTCACCAACTCCATGTAATTTCCAAAGAAAAAAGATTGTGCAACTTTTCTCCAAAGCAACCACGACCGCATTCTTTCTCTATGTGATTTTTTTTCTTTACTGTTCTACTTCTTACCTTCACTCTGGTAAGTTCTGAAGGACAGCAACGTCAAGAGGAATGCTGCCTGAACGACTGCAAAGAGAGCCATAGGATCTGGCTTCCTGAAAAAGATAAATCACAAAGAAGGCACATTTTATTTAATTTTAACTCTGAGCAGTTTTCCTTGACCCATTCTTCTCAGCTCCCTGTATCCACACCCTTTGTCATGTGACTTTGGAGTTTTCCACACACCCTACCTCCACCCCAAATAAGAAGAGTATATTTTCCTGCTGCAGGTGACTTGCTTTGGCCATAAATGATGCAGAAGTGATGGTGTGTGTGTCAGCTAGGAGCCTAAGCTTCAAGAGACCTTGTGTATTTCTGCTTGCTCTTTTGTGTTTTCACCTTTGGCATGGAAAGAGCATTTCTGGGCTACCCTACTGGAACCAGGAAGGGAACAGAAACAAAGAAGGCAGAGCTGAGTCATCTCAGCTGTCCCAGCTGGGGCCAATCCAGCTCAGCCAGCTACACACCTGCCACACCTCAACCAAGAGCAGCTGATTGGAGAGAGCAAAAAACGCTCACTGCTGTGTGCCGCTGACACTCTGTGGCAGGAGATAACTGATCCACCAATTTCTTCAAACCAAGCAAAGTTGGTGTCGTGCGGGGCGGCCTGTGGGGTCTCTGCTCCCGCTCCCCACATAAGAACACAGGATATGGTGAGGCCAAAAAGGAGCACCCACGGAGCCATAGATAGGGGAGTCACACCACTATACTCTCGCTGGCGGCTGGGTTGGAGAAACAGGAAACAGGAGCCACACAACTCTCAACCCTCACTGTGCCGCTTGCAGGCTCAGCCCCCATCTTCTTGCTAGCCCCCATTTTTCTGCTAGCGTAGCCACGGCAGTTATATTCATGGCTAATGGCTCACTGGTTACAGCTGACGGCCAACTAGCCACAGCTGATGGCCATTTGATCACAGTCGATGGCCATTTACTACCTGAGCCAGCACCTTTCTATGTGAGGCCGAGAGCCTGGAAACTGCTTTTTGGGGTTCTGTCCCCACAGTTGGCAAAAAAAAAAAAGCAAAGCAGAGAAACAAAAGTTAAATATAAAAAACAGATTCTGATTAGAAAGAGAACAAATGCCAGTCTCAAAAGGGCTAAATTTGAATTATGTACTTATCAGGGAGTCATCTTCAGGCTCCCTGTCTCCCTCATTAAAATTATACCTAGGAAAAATGAGCGTATTCTACCTACAGAGGCAGTGTATCATTGTTCAAAATAATTTCCGGTTTTCCCTTCCTTATAGGAGGATTGTAAACTGCAAGCCAAAGAGCTTCACTGATTCATCAGGTCCTTTGACCACAGGACAATCTGAGGGCAAAAACAATGATCCTGGACAACCTCAAGAAGGCTAATAAGTTCCTAATTTACTAATGAACATATTAGTCAGGGGAAGCATTGAATGGCACTTTTCTACTTCAAATTCTGACTCATCACGGCAGGAAGCAATGAAACAATCTGAAGTCAAAATTTGCCTCTGTCTAGTCACTTGGATCATCAAAAGTTAGAAATTCAGTGAACCAGATCATCAATTCTCATTACCCACACTCTATAAGAATTTTTTAATAGTATTGATAGGTAAATGGAAACAACAGTGAGGGCAGGAAGAGGGTAAACCAAACCATTACATTAGTCTAGGTGGTTAAGCCTGCCTACAGATGAGCCCAAATGGAAGCGAAAGTCTGCAAATGATAACTTGTGCTCATATTATCTTTTTAAAAAGATTTTTAAATTAAAAATATAGTTAGTATACAATATTATATTAATTTTAGGTGTACACTATAGTTATTCAACATTAATATACCTAAAGAAGTGATCACCCTGATAAGTCCAGCAACCACGTGACACCCTACAACTCCATCACAATATTATTGACTGTAATCCCTATGCTGTATGTTACATCCCCATGACTTACTGTTTTATACCTGGAAATTTGGAGCATTTATTGTCCTTCACCTTTTCCCTGTTTTAAATTTTCCAGTTACAGTTGACATTCAATATTATTTTATATTAATTTCAGGGGTACAGCACAGTGGTTAGACATGTATATAATTTAAGAAGTGATCCTCCTGAATAGTCTAGTACCCAAATGGCACTATACATAGTTATTACCATATTATTAACTATGTTCCCTATGCTTTACTTTATATCTCCATGATTATTTTGTAACTATCAATTTACTTCTTAATCCCTTCCCCCTTTTCACCCACTGCCTCATCCACTTCCAATGTGGCAACCATCAAAATGTTCTCTGTATCTATGAGTCTGTTTCTGTTTTGTTTATTTTGTTCTTTAGATTCTATATACAAGCAAAATGACATTGCTTCTGTCTTTCACTGTCTGACACTCCACTCAGCACAATATCCTCCAGGTCACCCATGCCGCTGCAGATGGCAAGAACCCATTCCCTTCCTTGGGTGAGCAATATTGCATTGTATGTACCACCTCCTCTTTATCCATTCTTTTATTGACAGACACCCAGTCTGCCTCCACATCTAGGCCATGTCAACAATGCTGCACATGTCCCCTTTGAAGTGACGTTTTGGGTTTCTTCAGATAAATACCCAGAAGTGGGATTACTGAGTCCTTTGTTGTCTCTTGTTATAGCCTTTGTCTTAAAGTCTATTTTGTCTGGTATAAATATTGTTGCTCGAGCTTTTATTTTCGTTTCCATTTTCATGAAATATCATTTTCTATCCCTTTATTTTCAGTCTCTGTGTGTCCTTCAATCTGAAGTGAGTCTCTTATAGGAAGCATATGTAAGGGTTTTGTTTTCTTATCCATTCAGCCACCCCATGTTTTTGATTGGAGCATTTAATCCACATTCATTGAAAGCAACTGTTGATAGATATATAGTTATTGCCATTTTATTATTTATATTTTTGATATTTTTTTTTTCCATTTTAAAGAAGTCCCTCTAACATTCCTTGTAATACTGGTTTGGTGGTCAGGAACTCCTTTAGTTTTTTCTTGCCCAGCAAGCTCTTTAGGTTCTTTGATTTTAAATGAAGGATCTATAACCAAGTCTTGCTAATTAGAGTAGTCTTGGTTGTAGATCCTTGCTTTTCATCACTTTAATATTTCCTGCCAATCCCTTCTGTCTTGCCCAGTGGTACAGTCTCCCTGGTCACTTGAGCAAGTTCCTCCAGGAATGTCCCTTGTGTGGGTTGTGTGTGACTTCCTGTTAGTTAAGCTTAGAATGCTGTTGTCATGTCAGTGGGTAGTACTGACCCTCAGGATGACTGGCTGTGGGGACTGGCCATGTCCACAACTTATGGACTGCTGTGTGGTGAGCTTACCCTATGGAGTGGGATTTGCCCCAGCAAATCCCTGCTTGTGGGGCTAATTGGGTGGTGCTCTGCTGTGGTCTGAAGCCAACCTCCAAGTGTGTTGGTTCTGGGGTCTCTTGGGAGGGGCTCCAGTGCAGGCTCTGGTCAGCACTGCCTGTGACTGACTGGGAGTATCTGGTAGGAGGTACAAAGCAATCCACGGTTGGTCTCTGCCAGTGCTGTACCTGAAGGTGTGTGGGAGCAGCCAGGCAGAGAACAGAGGTCAGCTGCCACCAGTAGCGGGTCTGGGGTAGCTCTGCAAACACCCAGGACACTCCAAGGCCTGCTGCCACCTGCCAGCTCCTGTAAAGTTCAGCCACTGATAAAGCCTCCTGTGGTACTTGAGTTGGGTGAACCAAGGTCTCAGTGAGTCAGCTGGGTGAAACAGCAGAACTCACTAAACCAATCAGATTCAGATTTGGCCTGTGGGGGTGGGCTCAACACAGGGAAGATGGCACGCACCTGCAGGCTGCACGGGAGAAAGATCCCACACAAGGAAATGGGGACTGTCCTTCCAGTCCTCGCCCCAAAGTTACACAACTCAGTCACTCCCCATATGTCTCTGACATCCCCAGAGTCACCGTCCCTCTGCTGGAGCCCAGCGTGAGTGCCTGTGCAGGCCCTTTAAGAGGTTGTCTGAGTTTCCTGCCCCCTTCCCTCCCACTTGGATGGCCACAATCCCCACTGTTTTTCACAGCCAGAGGTTGTGAGGGTTCTTCTTCCTGGCACAGTAATCTGGGCTGGGGAACAAGTACTCTGGGCTGGGGAGCCTGGTATGGGGGGGGCTTGCTCCTTTGTGGGGAATCTCCATGTCCAAGGTATCTCTCCCGATTTTCAACCACCTCATGTGGGTGTGGGACCAGCCCATTTCATGTCTCTGCCTGTCCTACCAGTCTTGACATGGCTTCTTCTTTAATACCCTTAGTTATAAAACTTTTGTTCAGCTAGACTTCAGATGGTTCTCCAGGTTTATTGTTCTATAATTTAGTTGTAATTTTGATGTGTTCACGGGATGAGGCAAGCACAGCATTTGTCTACTCCATCATCTTGACTCTCCTCTTGTTCACATTCTCTTAAGCACTGCTTTCTGCTACTTGTATTTTTCGCAAACAAGTCATTCATACCTCTCTAAAATCTTTACTTACAATTTCAAACAGGTTCCTCTTACAATTGGATATCAAAGGGGGATGGTGGGGGACTAATTTTAGAGAAAATAGTTTCTGCTCAGAACCAAAGGGAAGGCAAAGAAAAATGTCAAAGTGGAGCATCTGACACTCACTGTGCAATTTAAATATCCTTTCAATCTTTTCTATCTACAGTCTCTCATCCTCTTTAGATATTTATCATCATCTGAGGGATACAAAGTGCCACCATCGCAAGGAAATCTCATCCCATAAAATTAAAAGCAGATGATTCAGGGGGCCTTGTGTTCTCTTTATAAAAGGACTATTTAAAATATTTCTGAAAATTTGGAGTTCTAGCAAATCAAATATTTTACAGGTGATGAAAATTAAACAAGTCATCAGAGCAGAGAAACTTAAAACTGAAAGTTATAAGCCACCTACCAGTTAAGGGTAACCAGAAATTAAAGAAGAAAAGTTGTCATATAATAAATTTGAAATATATAACTACTTACAGAGGACACATATCTATGGTCTGGGTAACACAGGAAAGTCTTTACGAATCACCAGGACAGTCCTGTCTGGAAGTCCTGCCCTTTCCCACTGTCTCACACACATCAGATTGTGACTGAGGTTAGCTTCAGCAGCCATTCAGATTTACTATTTATATTTTCATCAGTCTGACATGCACAGTTTTACACATGCTGGACAGGTGGCAACCATGACATGGTGGTCACTGCCTGCACATGAGAAAGTGGTTGTTATTTCTCCTGGTGTGACTGGCCAGCTGCCACCTCAGAAACACTTTTGCAGAAGGACTACGAATCCTAGCTATTGTCTGAAAACCTTCTGGTAAAATTGACAAAGTTCATGAAAACTTGCAGAATGAGAGTAAGCAGCTGGAACATCCCAGAAACATGAATGAAGTTCCCTTTGGGAAATGCTACATGACGTTTTTCTGACAGCACAGAGGCTGACACTTTGGGAAAAACAGAGGCTCCAAGGGCTCGGAGCTGGCTGTTTGCAAGATCCATGTGACTCACTGCACAACTTGTGTGGTTCCCGACCCCCCGACCCCCGCCTACCCTCTTCCCAACACACACCTCACCTGTAAATCCTCCTTGAGTTATCCCATTCCAAGTGTGCCTTCCTGATTGGACCCTGCCTAACACAGTGAAAAACCTGGAGGTGAGGGAGAGAACTGTGCAAAGAACCTGAGATGAGAGCGTGCTTGGCAGAGTCAAGGAACAAGGACCCAGTGCTGGAGTGAACAAAGAGGTGAGGGACAGGAGATGAAATCAGAGGGCTCATAGGGAGGAAGAGCAGATGGAAAAACATTTTTGAAACTTGGGCTTCTACTCTGCATCAGGTGGCAGCCACTGGAGAACTTTAAGCAGAGGAATAACATGGTCTAACTTATATGGAACAGAAAGGACCCTAGAATGTAAAGAGACTGAAGGGGTAAGAGTGGTGGCAGGGAGAGCAGTGAGGAGGTCACAGCAATAGTCCAGGGGAGAATGACACTGGCTTAGACCAGGGTGATGGCTGTAGGGGTGGAATTCCACAGGGATTTTAAAGATAGAGCTGGCAGGGGTGGTGACAAAGTGAGACATCATGGATAGCTCCAAGAATTGTGGCGGAGCCCCTGGAAGAATAGAATTAGCATTAATGGAGAAGCAGAAGAACAAATTATTTGGCTGTACCAAGGGCTCAATTTGAGACATGTTGCTTATTTGATATCCAAGTGGAGATAACAAGGAACTAGCTAGATACACAATATGGAGTTTGTGCGAGGGGTCTTGGCTGGGGGTATAAATTCAGATGCCCTCAGTGCATACATATAGTAATTAAAGCCATAGGACCAAATGATCGCCAAAAGAGGGAGTACAGACAGAAAAGAGGGAAGGCATCATGGAGCTCTGGGGTGTCCCACACCCCATTCTGCACTCCCTCATGCAGATCGAAATGAAAATCCAGGATTAGGCCAAGCCTTTCTGCATCACCTCAAGGACCAGGGTTGTGTGGTGGGGATGGGGCAGGGGAGCTCCTTCAGCATCAGCCTGCTGTGTTCTCCCCACAGGAAGGCATGCAGGGCGCAGCCAGTGGGGCGTGGGTCCTCCACAGCTCTGCTTCTGACATGGGAAAGGCTACCCAGCCCTTTAATTCATTCAACAGCCTTTCTCTCCCCACAGTTATCAGTGAGGGCTGTTGCCAATTTCATTTCCAGTAAGAAAAGGAAGTCTGGGAAGCATGAAGTAGCAGAATTCAGAAAGGAAAAATACTTTCCTGCCTCATCCACACTCCTTGGTCCTTTCTCCAAATCTGTTCATTTCTCTTTATTTTTCAGATCCCCATCTTTCCAATTAGACCATGAGTGGCTGGGACAACTCTGGGTCTCATTCCCCACTGTCTATGACAGTCTCAGAACATAACTGCTCCCAGAAAATCTGGTACATGAATAATAACATGTAGCAATTTTCTTACATTCTCTCATTGCTTTCATTTTTAACTAAGACAGATTTCTTTTTCTTTTTGTTTTTTTTTTTTTTATTTTTACAGAGGTCTTTTATTTTTTTACACTTATGCCATGAATTCATAGGGAATGGGTTCCAGCAGCTCAGGCTCCTTTCCATTGGTTCTCACAAAGTGTGCTTCTCTGGGTGGGGCAGGCTGGCGTTTCAGTTGAACCCAGGTACCTTTCTCTTTGGCTTCCTTCTTTTTCTGATCATTTTCCTTCACCCGTTTCAGGAAGCTATCTCGGCTCTTAGAGTGCTTAATATGCTCAATATGAACATTAATTCTCTTGGCAAGAATCTTGCCCTTGACTTGTTTGTTTACAACAATGCCAACTGCATGCTGAGTAACATTGTAGACCCTTCCCGTTTTGCCATGGTAACATTTGTGGGGCATTCCTTTTTGAACAGTGCCCATTCCCTTGATGTCTACAATATCACCTTTCTTGTAGATTCGCATGTATGTGGCCAAAGGAACAACTCCATGTTTTCTAAAAGGCCTAGAGAACATATAGCGGGAGAACATATATGCCTCGCCTCTTTCCCTTTGTGTTGGTCATTTTGACGAATTACTGGAAGATGGCGGTCCCCTAAAATAGATTTCTTTTTGGCCCTTCTACTTTTCCTGTGGCCAACTGTTGCCGAATTCAGTTTTTCATTGACATTCCTTATCTGAGGGAAAAGAGGGAGGAAAGAAAAGAAAAACTACCCATTCATTTTGTAGAACTTCTCATTCAAATCTTGTCTCTTTGCAAAATGAAAATGCATTTGACTACTCTTGAGTATAAATACTACACATGTGTAATAAAACACAATTTTTGAAAAGGGTTTCAGTACGCCCTTCTTCACCACCACACCTGATTACTAAAATATTTATTCCTGGGAAGTTAACCCACTGCAAATAATCCCCATGAGAAGTAGCATGATCAGTCATTTGCTTCCCAAGAACGTGGGTGTGTTGCTAAACGCTTCAAACTGGCTGGGTACCCGATGAGTCACAGGCAAACACTCTTGGAGAGAAAGCAGGTGTTCATTCGGGACATGTGCTGGGATGTGAACCTTGTGAAAGAAACCACAGTGAATATTTCTATATTCTGTCGGAGGGTGGCATGAAACCCAGAAGCAATAAAGACTGCTACACTGATTAAATATTTTTAAAAATTTAGTGCTATAATTGGACCACCAACAAAAAGTACAATAGTTTCAATACTTAGGGCAAAGGGTTACTTACTATCCCTAATATACAAGGAGCCCTTAGAAATCAATAAGAAAGAGACAAGCAACCCTGTAGAAAAACTGGCAAATAACATGATATGTAATTCATAAAAAAGGAAATATCAATAACCAAAAGAGGGAAAAAAAACCCCACAAACTGGACACTATCACTAATAATTAAATAAATGAAAATTAAAACAGTAACTGTGTATGTTTCTGTGTGTATCTCTGTGGTGTCCTATTGGCAAAGCTTAAAAAGGTCTTAAAACCTAGCATTGGTAAGAGTTTAAAGAAGTCGGAATTGTTACTCACTGATGGTCAAAAAGTACTTTATTACAGTTAATTTGGCACCATCTATTAAAATTTTAGTATGCATTACCTTGATTCAGAAGTAGTATTTCTGAACTTTTGTCCTATAGATAATGTGTGTGTGTGTGGTATATGTACATATAGAAAAATATATATTTTTACAGAATGTTCATTATAGTGTTGATATCGAGGAAAACATAAAAACAATCTAAATATCTATCAAAAGAAACCGGACAATTTAATTCTGGTGCATTTTTACTAAAGAATACTAGAAAACTATGACAAAGAAGGAAATAGATACGTGAACTGACACGGAAGAAAGTACAAAAATTATTGAATGAAAAAGAAAGCTTCAGAATAGTGTTGCACAAAAAACCATCTCTGGAAGAGAAGTGTGGCAACCATACAGCTGTGCCACTCAGAGCGCCCTTCAGAAGAGCCCGCTGCAAGAGCACAGCTGACTGACAGCTGCCAGGGCTGCACCTTTGACGGGCTGCACGTTCACATCGAAGCCCACAGTTCCCCCAAGCTGCTCCCAGTCAATGATCAAGCCAAGCCTTGTCCACCCAAATGGGACTCCTCACATGGGCAAATTTTGATCAAAGATTTTAGATCTAAGAATAGAACATGGTATTATATTTATTGTTCTCACTAACCCTCTTTCCCTCCCCCCCCCAAAATAAAAGGATGGAAAGAAGGAAGGAGGGAAACAACTATAATTTACTTCTTTAGCATATAATATTAAAAGAAAGCAATTTACAAGTTCTGTCAATCACATTTAGCTTCATAGGAAATACAATCACTACCAGCATAATTTGTACTCAAAGTGTGGATGAAAGAGCAGTAGCACTGATTTCAGGAGCTTGCTAGAAATGCAAAATCTTTGGTCGAATCTTAGTCCTATTGAATAACAATCTGTATTTAAACAAGATGCCCAGGTGATTCATATGCACACTGAAGTATGAGAAACACTGCTATATGAAGCATTTACTACATATTTTTGTCTCCTAGGGTACCATCAAATATAAAGGAAAATATTTACTTGTTCCTTCAATGATAATGACCCCAGCTAGCACTGGATGCTAACTCTCTGCCAGGTGCTTTGCTAAGTGATGTACATGCATTTATTCTCACAACAGGCCTATGAAAGAGATTCTATTATTATCTCCATACAGAGATAAGGAAATTAAGGCTAAGAAATGTTCAAAGTAACTTTGACATAGGTTGGCATAGTTAATCCAGAACTTGAAACCAAGTGACTCACTCCCTAAAGCACAGTACTTCCCACATCACGCTGATTCCTCCATATTTAGGACATTAAGTCATAAAAAACATTATTAACAATTATAAAGCCAAGAAAATGCTAAGAAAAATTTCAACAAGATTTTATTAAACTTGACAAGCTATTTATAAAGTTTATACAAAAGAGAAAATATATAAAAATATTTCTAATTTTTTTTTTAAAAAAACTACACATATATCTACTAGATATATAGATAAACCATACAATACAGCTTTTATAAACCAAACTATATAGCATTTAACACAGGGTGGCACTGGCATAAAAAAAGACAAAAATATCACTGAAACAGACCCTTATATAAATAGTAATTTATTCTACTATAAAAACAGAATTTCAAGTGAACCGGCAAAAAGATGGATGATTACATAAAGGTTGTTGGGTTAACTGCCTAAAATTCTAGAAAAAAAAATTGTTACATCCTTACCTTTCACTTTATACAAAAGTCTCATATTTTAAAATGCTAATTGTAAAAACCAAAATAATGTAAATATTAGAAGAAAAGAATAATTTAAAAAATAATTTTGAGGTGAAAAAGACCTTCCTAAACTAGACAAAGCACAGAAATCATGAGATTGCAGAGTTGATTACACAAATATTTAAAACTTCTGTGCAGCAAAAAAATAGTTAAAAATAAAAACATTATGAATGAATAAGCAAAATGTGGCATATGCAGACAATGGAACATTATTCAATCTTAAAAAGGAAGAAAATTCTGATACCTCTTAAACATAGATGAGCCCTGAGGGCATTTTGCTAAGTGAAATAAACCAGTCACAAAAAGACAAATACTGTATGATTCCACTTATATGAGGTACTTAGGAGCAGTCAAATTCATAGAGACAGAAAATAGACCGGTGGTTGCCAGTGGCCGGGGTAGGGGGAGTGGGGAGTTACTGTTTAATGGATACAGAGTTTGAGTTTGCAAGATGAAAAGAATTCTGAGGAAGGATGGTGGTGGTGGTTGCACAATAATATGAATGTACTTAATAATCCTTTCCTGTATACTTAAAAATGTTTAAAATGGCGTATTTTATGTCATGTATTTTACCATAGGTTATGTACTTTTTCAGAAAAACTGGGGAAAAAGAGCTTACACTAGAGGAAGTATTTACATCATCTATAACAGATAAAGGATTAAAATCCTGAATAGGTGTAGAGCTTCTGTAATACATAGGAATAAAGAAAAGCAACTCAATAGAGAAATGAGCAAAGGACATGAACAGGTATTTCACAGAAGATTTATTTATGACCCATAAATATTTAGAGATGTTAAATCATAGTATTAATCAGTAAAATGAAAATTAAAATGCCTTCCTTACTGAGTTTCACTCATTTACCAGATTTGAAAATTTAAATTAAGAAAAGGTAACGGCTGCTATTAGGAATGTTAAGGAAAACAGATTCTAATGCACTGAGTTTGAATTAGTCCCTGGGCTGGGGGTCATGGTGCAATTTGAAGGGTTGTATCTATCAAGTTGAAAAATGGACAAACCCTTTGGTTCAGGAATTTTTTCGCTTTCTCGTTCCCAAATCCCAAGATATAAACTGTTTTCTGTTCTCACAATGAATCGTTTCCACAAAGTGACAGCCGATACTACCAACCACCTGGGTTCAAGGAGCCGATTTTCCCAATTTCCTGACCAATTTTTCTCGGGATTTGGGAATGGAAAAGCAAAAAAAATTCCCGAGAACGGGAAGGAATTCCTGCCTGGAAACCCTACCTTTGGCCCAAGAATATCTCTCCTAGGATTCTATTCCACAGAAATACTCAGGTTTAAGCACAAAGATGAATGGACAATCTTCCCTGGAGTATTGTGCTAATGTGGAATAACTTTAAATGACCCAAATGTCCATCAATAAGGGAAGGGATGGATAAATTGTATTTCGCCCTTAGAATAACATATACCCATTACCAAAAGATGTACTTATAGACATGGGAAGATCTCTAAGACTTGGGAGTGAAAAAGTAAGCTGCATAATGTATAGTAAGATCTCATTTCTATATATTAAAACATATGTATATATACATGTTATACATATGTATAAAAAGAAATAAAAATCTTGGAATGGTATTTACCTCTTCTGTGTGAGAGTAGGAATGATGATGGTACTTGTACAAGTCATTCCATATACTTCTCTATTTGAATGAGAATGTATTCAGTTATTGTTAGTATTATTTTTAGGACATTACAATAAAACAAAAACAGACGACTTGGAGTAAATAAGGGCTCAAAACCCAGCAGAACTAAAATGAGAAGGGAAGGAAGGCTGTGAAACCAAGCCTACAGCTGCTGGAAAAGAAACTCTCACTTTATGTAGCTACTAGGAAGCTTATTTCAAGGGAGGGATATTTCTCACAAGATTCTGTTTGTTTTCTTTTTCCCCATTCAACGTATTTCTTTTTAAAAATCAAAGAGGGCTTCCTCTTCGTGGGAAGGACAGCCAGGGCTCACCCTTCCCGTAAGCGAGCCAGATGATACTCACTAAGACTTCTTTCTACCCGAGCCAACAATGCCCCAGCCCAGCTTTTTCCACAAGGAAAAAGCACTCCTTGGCAAATCACATTTCCACCCATTCCTCTTTCAAAACTGTGTACAGTTTTCCTGTGTTGGTTCCTTTTTCGGGACAAAAGGGTTGTGAGGACACCAGAGACTCTGGAACACTTGCATGTATTCAGATAAGTGTTCCTGGTCTTTTGGGTTCAAGAAAAGAGACCTGGTGTATAAATAAGTGTTCTTAGACACATTTGCTGGGACAAGAGGAGGCAGAACTGGGACCAAGATGTAAGTCACAAGGAGGCAAGTTATAGCTGAGAATTAGCTCTGTCCAGCAATGAAATGTTAGGTGGTAAGCTGTCTGCCACTGCAGGCATTTTGAGCAGTACTGAACGCTACCAGGGAAGATACCAAACTGAACACTTCCTGAAGATTCTGAATATTAATAGGTAACTGAGGTTGGTGCTTTGAAAGCTCCAGGAATGATTTTGAAGCACAACTAAGTTTGGGAATCCCTGGTCACTATGACCGTTTGGGGCCCTTTAGCCTCAAGGGTCTCTGAGGGCATTTTAAAGCAGCTCAGGAGAAAGACAAAGCAGAACAATGAAACACTATCCCCAGGGCAGGTAACAATGGAGGTCCAAAAAGGGTCCTAAGTCTGAGGCACAACATAGTGGTTATAAGCAAACTTCAAAGCCAAATCTTGACTCCATCACCTGCTAGCTGTGTGACCATAGACAAGTTACTTAACCTCTCTGGAACTCAGTTTCTTCATTGATGAAATGAGAATGATAAAACTAGTACCTACTTTATTGGTGAAGCTTAAATGAGCAATATATGAAGTACTTAGAATAGTGCCTGGTGCAAAGTAAGTATGAACCATTATCATTTTGCAGACAAGGAAACTGAGGCTAAGGTGATAAGCAACATGACCCAAAGTCCCAAAGTCAGTTTTAAACTTGGGAATAAGACCTAAAGCTTCTTTCTAGTTCCAAGTAAATATACCATATCCAATTCTTTCCTATCCTCTGCCTATATTGACCCCCACATTTACTCCTCTTGAGTTGGAGTATTTGTTCACAAAAGGTCTTCCAGTTTGTTGGTTATCAAGCGGCCTTTTTCTGTGGCATTGCGCTTCCACATGGCAGGCAGGAAGGCAGGCAGGCAGGATGGATAGAGAGATGGAGGGATGTATTGATGGGCGGATGAAGGACAGGCCAAGAACCGTCGAGGAAGAACTCAGGGTGTCAAGAGAAAAGCTCTGGGCTCGGCGATTTCAGCACCGCCACAGCCAGCTCTATGGTCTTGGACAAGTTACTGAACCCCTCCATGCCCAGGACTGTCTATAAAACGGGGTGGGGGGGGCGCTTACACATGCGCAGCTTCAGCTGCCCAACCTGACAACTCTGCAGCCTCCATTCACGCGACAAAGAGGGTTGGCGTCTGAGCCAGATACTAACATCACCGGGACATCCTTGCGCCACCTGTGGATGAGAACCTCCCACTTCTAGGTGTAAAGAGAGACGGGGTGGAGGGAGATCACGACTTCGAGAGGAGTGGCTCTGTCATGTGGCAGTTAAGGGGAGGGGGGTAGGGGGAGACTAAGAACAGCAGTGACCCCCCACGGCGGTGTGTCAAGAGAGAGGCAAAGTGGATCCAATGGGAAGTTGAACGCCACAAACATTCCCGACCACTTGAGGAAGCCGCAATGGGACGGTGAACGAACGTAAAAGCAGGGTAGGAAACGTCGCGGTGGATCCCGAGGGGTGCGCTCTGCAAAGCATTACTCGCAGTGCGCCGCACCAGGGGGGCGGGCCAGAGGCGAGGACCCCGCAAAGCACCGTCTCCGCGCAGATCCTACCCCGCGCCACAGCGATCGCGGGGCAGGGATGGCGCCCGGCAGGGCCGGCAGGCGGCTGGGCTTCGGGCCGCGTCCGGCTCACAGGGGCGGCCAGGGCGCGCCGCGTCGGGTCCGGCATCGCAAGGACAACCGAGGGCAGCGGGGCGCGGGGTCGTGCTATTGCCGAGCCTGTGGCGGGACCGCGGGCGGCGCGAGGGAGCGCCCGGGCGGCCGGGAGGCCGGGTACTCACCCCGAGGGCGGAGGGCTCCGCGAGCCCGCCAAGTCCTCAGCGGCGCGAGGTGGCGGTGCGGACGACGGTGCCGCGAACTGCGCGGCCGCCGGTGGGGACGCCGCCCCGCGCCCGGGCTATGAATCAGCGGCGGGGTGAGCGCCGAGGGCGGGAGTTACGGGAAAGCCACGGGGAGGGCCGAGGACTTTTGCAATTTCCCGTCTTGCTGCGCACTCTTGGCACTTCTGGGACCCACAGGAATTCGCCTCCTTTTGGTCCCGGGGGAAAGGACGGGTCCCTGCGGGAGGAGGACGAGGCCCCGAGGATATTCGCCCCCCAGACTTGGCGGCAGGGCGGGGACCGGTGCTAAAGGAAGTGGGAGAGGCCTGGGAAGGAAAAGTGGGAAACCGAAAACTTGGCGGGCCCGCGCGTCCAGCTCCTGCCGGGGTCAGCCGGCCCCACGGCGGACGCAGAGGAATGGCGACAGACCCACGAGGGCCTGTGTTAGCCCGCGGGCCACTTGTTATCCCCACCTAGACAGAGCGCTTGGCTTTCATTTGTTGTTCAGAGCAATAAAAAATGTTTGCACAGATTTCTGGGATCCCGGTTCTCGTTCCCATCTAGAAAGCCCTGTCTGTCAAAGTTTCTTCTGCAGCAATCGTCCTGAAGCCTTTGTTTCACGAAAGTCGTGGGTGCTACAACATGGCTTACTTTTCTTCTTTAAAAAATGCCATTCTACGTTTGAGATACATATTTCAAATTCAGAGCCTTTGAAATACAAATTTGCCCTCTCTTTATAGTTATATGATGGACTATGGAGAGCCACATCGACTTTGGAGCTGGTATGGAATCCCTAATACTGACGCTTCCTCAGCAGCCCCAGACCCAGAGAGGACAGCGCGCGTGGGGGACGCCAGTGTCGAGGACTCGCTCAGATGCGCGACAGCTCGGAGGCTTGTTCATGGCACTGCTCCTGGTCAGCGGTGCCTGCTCTGGTTCTGGTTTGGGGACCCGGGAAAGTATCCCAAATGGCAGAGACTGGGGGGCGGGGCAAGAGGGATTGAGAAAGATCGCCCATGAATCCATCATAAACACAATGACTTCCTGAATTAACGGGATGGCTCAAATTAATGTCAGAATTAGTCCAAATATGACTTTTACTTTTTTTTTCCTCCTCCCCAATGTCATCCCAGGGAAATAATGTTTTTTAGGCCTAAATACACTCAATGCTGAACGGTGCCACAAAGGCTATTGGTGCATAGTAAATATTTGATGATAATGAAGAAAAGATACTTTTTTCTAAATAAATGTGTGGTCCTTTGCCACACCTCTCATTGCTTCAAGAATTTTAAAGAGTCCATTAGTTTGCCTATCTGCATAGCTATGGAAAACTCTGTTAAACTGGGTCCCCACAGGTTGGAAAGGCTTTCTGATTCTGTGTTTCACTAAGTGAAAAAATGTGAATTTCTTCTTTATAGAAATAGTTCAGAGGGGTGTCTCTTAGGGTAGATGAGATGTCAAATTAAAAAACATTGAGTGTGAAGAATTCCTACAGGGTGAGACTTCCTTTCAGCTTATATTATTAGGTTGGTGCAAAAGTAATTGCGGTTTTTGCAATTGTTAACCTTTTAAACCGCAATTACTTTTGTACCAACCTAATACAGTTGAAGGAAACTAAGGTGCTAAAAAAATTCAGTGCTGTCGGTTCAAAACCTTAGGAGGTCTCCCAGTGAAGTTAGAAACTAGCCTCCATACAAGGAGATAGACCCCTCCATATTGGTAGGTGGCAGTTTTAAAAAACAAGGGAACTTACATATGAGAGTAGTCTTGGGTGTCCACAAAGGGTATATATAAATTTCTGTACCCTCCCGCCAGACTCTTAAGAGATTATATAGAGGCCTTAATGGGGTTCAATCAAGTATACAGTCTTGATGGTCTCAGTTACACATTACTCTCTCAAGACTGCATCCTTTGAAGTGGCTCCTAGTATGGGAACAATGGAACATACATCCCAGACCAGGGGAAGTGAGGAGCCCCTGATTGCCTGGGTCCAGTTGTCAGGTCAGCCAGGGATCACAGCATCTCACTGACCTCCTCCAACAGGTGCCTACATAAAATTCATTTCTTATGTGCACCATTCTAATTTCTTAACCTTATGCTTTCTAGAATCTAGTTGCTATGGCCCTTGTAAATTTCTGAACATACTCAGGATGGTGGATTGAGTAGCATCTTCCAAAAGTTCATGTTCATTCAGAATCTCAGAATATGACCCTATTTGGAAATACTGTTTTTGCAGACTTTAAATCAAGTTAAGATGAGGTCATATCGGATTAATCCAATAACTGCTGTCCTTACAGGGAGAGGAAAATTTAGACACAGACACCCAGGAGGAATACCGTGTGACTCCTGAGGCAGAGATTGGAGTTATTCTGCCTCAAGCCAAGGAATGCCAAGACTGGTGGCAACCAGCAGAAGCTGGGAGAAGATACGGAACACATGCTCCCTCTGAGCCCCTAAGAAAGAATTCACCTTACCTACACTTTGATTTTAGACTTTCGGGCAAAAGAACTGTGAGTGAACCAATTCCTGTCATTTTAAGCCACGAAAATGTGGCAATTTGTTACAGCAGCTCTAGCAAACTGGTACATCAGTATGTATGTGATACATATTCTAAAGGGTAGTTTTAAAATTTGCCTGAAAATAGCTGAAATGAAAAAGATGAAAAATATCAACATCTCATTAAGCTAAGGGCTGAGGTACCCTTCCTTGCTTATCAGTGACAAGATTATATTGAGAAAGTACGCATTTATTCTGCTTCATCTGACGCTCCTCCCTAGTGTTCTCTCTTCCTTTTGATTTTGGTGGCACAACTCTCTCCACTTTCCCCCACTTCCCTGACTTCCCTCGCTGTCACCTCCTTGGGCTTCTTGTTTCCACTTGTCCCTCAGATGTTGGTGTGACCCAGGGCTCCAACCTTGACATTCTCTAAACCCACGGTCTCCCAAACGAACACATCCATGCTCCTGATTTCAATGATCACTTGTGCACTGATAACCCTAGAGTCTTCCTTTCTGTTGCAATTATAGCATCTAAACTCTAGACCAACTTATTTGTGCATCAAAATCAGTATATCCAAGTTGAAACTCTTTACTTTTCTCCATTTGATTTTCTTATATTAAGTGAGTGGGTCAACCTTTAATGTAGAAACCAAATCAAAAAACTTGGGAATGATTATTGATCTATCCTCCCTCATCCTCCATCTTTTAACAGAGAGTCTCATATATGTATTATTGGGGAAGAATGAGTGGAACGTACGCTTATGCTATCCAACTTCTCAAAGGAAAAATAGTTCTATAACTGTCATTATAGGTGTAAGTATAGCTATATGAAATCAGCTATGTAAATTGTGAAATCTGGTTATGATTCTATTCAGCTACTATACATTAGTTACATATTTGGCAGTATTTGGTAACCAAACTGATGGAGTTTGAAGGAATTGGGAGTTTTCTGAAGAAAATGGCTTCATCAAGTAAGTAGTAGATGCCGACGTACAATTAACTTCGTGGATTAGACTTCTCTATTTTTTGGCATATTATTATTACATTTGATATTTTAAAGATTCACTTTTAGGTCTTAAAGCATGCTGCTGTGGTTATGCTTGGTGGTGGTACTGGCATTATGTCTAAGAAAACTTCATGAAATTAAAACGTTATTTTGTAAATGCATTCTTGTATTGTGAAAAACTAAAGAGGCCTTCTGAAAATTTTTAATCTAAAATATATCATAAAACTGGATTAATTCAGAGACATCTATCACTTCCAAATTATCCAAAAAAATAAAAATAAAAAAGGGAGTCAGCAATTGCTGAATATTAGAAGGCCACATACAACTTTTACATTTTATGATTTCAGGGGTTCCTTATATGAATTGCTTTTTTTTTTGCCTCCAATATCTGTTAAGGGAATTTAAGTGAGGAATAACATCATCCTTAATAGTTCTAAAGAAGTTTTTTGCTTGAACGAGATGTTACTTGAAGATTGATGGATTCTACACATTCCTCCCTCTCCTGAATATTGTAAGTGTATTCACAACCTCTTCCAGAAATCAGACAATGGAAAGAACTTTTTTGGATCTTTTACGTTTTTCCTCCCCTTGGGCTTTAGGGAGAATGCTGAATATGTGTTTCTTTTATTCTCTCGGCCTATAGTTATGAGAATTAATAAATATGAATGCAGCGGTTAATGCTAAAGAACAGAACATTAATACAATGAGGGGGAAAGTACTTTGGGGAAGAATTAGATGGGAACTTTGGGGACTTTTGAGAACTATTTGCTAAGCTTGACCTAAATTGTTTATAGCTGTATTTATATTTAAACATCTCTTACAAAAGCACGCAGTTGGGACTCTTTTAAAACTTCATTCTGACAATCTCTGCATTTTAATGTGATAGTGTTTAGCACACTTACATTCAAGGCAATTATTGGTATACCATTTTACTCTATGTTTTCTGTTTTGTTCTAGCTTTTTTGTTGTTCTTCTTCTATTTCTCCTTTTCTTCCTTCTTTTACATTACATAATTTTTTTTTGAAATTTCATTTTAATTTACCGTTTGGTGTTTTGATATTTCTCTTTGCAGGATTTTTTATCTGCTCTATGGATTACAATATATATCCTTAATTTTTACTGTTTATTTGTCCTTCAATTTCCTCTGAACTTTCTTCAAATGCCAAAAACAAAATTTATTTGAGAGAGTTACAGTTATCTTTCTCATTCCATTTGTACTTAAATTAATTTTATCTAGATTGAAATGAAAGCTTCCTAAAGGCACTCACTTTTATCTTCAATCTTAGCTTCCGAAATGTAGCCTCCTTCATCCAGTTCTAACACAACAGCAATTATTTTGTCCATTATCAAATATTATCAAATGATGCTTAGTCACTTTGGAATAATGCTCAGGTAATTGCCACACTCCCAAGGCTTTTTGTGGGGAACAGGCCAGGGAGAAAATGTTCAATCAAATTCAATACCGAATAACCAAGCTAAACTAGATTAAGATGAAACATCCAAGAAGGAGAGAAATGTTATTAAATCAATGTTATTAGATATTTTAGAAAAAAAATATTTTTATTAAAAATATAACTAACATAAAATATTATATGAATTCAAAGGGTATACTATAGTTGTCCAACATTTATATACCTAAAGAAGACCACCATGATAATTCCAGCAACCGTCTGACACTGTACCACGCTATCACAATATTATTGACTATATGCCCCATGCTGTCTGTTACATCCCCATGACTTATTTGTTTTATACCTGGAAATTTAGACCACTTATTGCCCTTCACGTTTGCCCCTTGCTTTTTAATTTTCCAGTTACAGTCGACATTAAATATTATTTTATATTAAATTCGGGGGTACAGCATAGTGGTTAGACATTTATATAATTTAAGAAGTGATACCCCTGACTGGTCTAGTACCCACCTGGCATTATACATAGTTATTGCCATATCATTGACATTGACTGTATTCTCTATGCTTTACTTAAATTTCCATGACTATTTTTTAACTACAGATTTGTATTTTTCAATCTCTTCATCTTTTTTACCCTGCCCCCAAGCCCCCTCCCATCTATCACCCCAATACATCTAGTACCCGTCTGATATGATACATAATTATTACAGTATTATTGACTATATTCCTTATGTTATATCCTACATCCCTATGACTGCTTTGTAACAACCAGTTAGTACTTCTTAATCCCTTCCCCTTTTTTCACCCACACTCCCAACCCCCAACCTGGTAACCGTCAAAATGTTCTCTGTATCTATGAGTTTGTTTCTGATATGTTTGTTTGTTTATTTTGTTGTTTAGATTCCACATACAAGCAAAATCACACTGCATCTGTCTTTCTCTGTCTGACATACTCCACTCAGCACAATACCCTCCAGGTCCATCCATGCCACTGCAGTTGGCAAGAACCCATTCCCTTCCAGGGAGCAATATTCCATTGTACATAGGTACCACCTCCTCTTTATCCATTCTTACATTGATGGCCACCAAAGCTGCCTCCACATCGTGGCCATTGTAAACAATGCTTCAATGAATATATGGATGCACACATCCCCATAAAGTAGCGTTTGGGGTTTCTTTGGATAAATACCCAGAAGAGGAATTACTGGGTCCTTCTTTCTCTCTTATTATAGCCTTTGTTTTAAAGTCTATTTTGTCTGGTATAAGTATGGATACTCAGGTTTTCTTTCTTTCTTTCTTTTTTTTCATTTCCATTTTCATGAAATATCTTTTTCCATCTCATTACTTTCCTTCTCTGCATGTGTCTTTCAATCTGAAGTGATTCTCTTGTAGACAGCATATGTAAGGGTTTTGTTTTCTTAGCCATTCAGCTTTCTTCTGTCTTTGGCATGGAGCATTTAATCCATTCATGTTGAAAGGAATTGTTGGTTATTGCCATTTTATTATTCATATTTTTTATCCTTTTTCCCCATCTTAAAGAAGTTCCTCTAAGATTCCTTGTTATACTGGTTTGGTGGTGATGAACTCCTTTACCTTTTTCTTGTCTGGGAAGCACTTTATCTGTCTTTTGATTTTAAATGATAGCTTGCCGAGTAGAGTACCCTTGGTTGTATTTTCTTGATTTTCATCACGTTGACTATTTTGTGCCAATCCCTTCTGGCCTGCAAAGTTCCTGTTGAGAAATCAGCTGACAATCTTATGGGAGCTCTCTTATAAGATACTAGTTGCCTTTCTCTTGCTGCTTTTAGAGTTCTCTCTTTGCCTTCAATTATAATGTGTTTTGGTGTGGGCCTCTTTGGGTTCATCTTGTTTGGGATCTCTGCACTTTTGGGGCTTGTATGTCTATTTCTTTCACCAGGTTAAGAAAGTTTTCAGTAGTTATTTTTTCAAATAGGTTCTCAATCTCTTGCTTTCTCTCTTCTCTTTCTGGTACCCCTATGATGAGAATGTTGTTATGCTTGATGTTGTCCCAGAGGTCTCTTAAACTCTCCTCATTTTTTTGGATTCATTTTTCTTTTTGCTGTTCTGATTGGGTGTTTTCTGCTACCTTGTCTTCCAAATCACTGATTAGATCTGCTGCTTCATCTAGTCTGCTGGTGATTCCTTCTAGTGCATTCTTCATTTCAGTTATTGCATTTTTCACATCTGACCGTTTTTTTTTTTATGTTTCTATGTCCTTTTTTTATGCTTGCTATCCCTTTAGTTCTCACTAAATTCCTTAGGCATCCTTACAACCATTGTTTGAACGCTGTCTCTACTTGGTTGCTTGCCTCCATTTTGTTTAGTTCTTTTTCTGGAGTTTTCTCTTGTTCTTTCATTTGGGATGTATTTCTTTGTTTCCTCATTTTGGCTGCTTCTCTGTGTTTGTTTCTATGTATTAGACAGATCTAATATGTCTCACAGTCTTGGCTGGTTGACCTTCTGTAGTAGGTGCCCTGTGGGGCCCTGACACAGTCTCCCTGGTCACCTGCTCCAGGTGCTCCAGCAGTGTCCCTTGTGTGGGTTGTGTGTGTCCTCCTGTTATAGTTGAGCCTTGATTATTCTTGGCACATCAGTGGGTGGGATTGACCCTTAGGCTGATTCTCTGTGGTATTTGGCCATGTCCACAGCTTAAGGGCTGCTGTCTAGGAGGGTTACCCCATTGGGTGGGATTTGTCCCAGCAGACTGGTACCTGTTGAGACTGCCCTTTGTGTGTGCCACTTGGGGCTAACTGGGCAGGGCTCTGCTGTGGTCTGAAGCCAACCTCCAAGTATGTTGGTTCTGGGGCTTCTTAGGGGGATCTCTAGTGCAGGCCCAGGTCATCCACTGCCTCTGACTGGCCGTGGACTATCTAGTAGGAGCTACAAAGTGATCTGTAGTTTTTTTGCTGCCTGTGCTAAACCTGGAGGCACGAGGGAGAGGCCATGTTGTGAACTGAGGATGTCTGCCACCAGTACTAGGCCTGGGGTAGCTCTGCAAAACGCCAGGACACCCTGAGGCCTACTTCCACCTGCCTGCTTCCTTAAAGTTCATCCGCTGATAAAGCCTCATGTGGTAGGTGAGTTTTTTGAGGCAGGATCTCAGGGAGTTACTACAGTGGAAAGTGCTAATATAGACTGGTTTGGTGCTGGTGTTGAGCCTGGAGCTACTCAGTAGAAGTCTCAGAACAAGTTGAGGCCAGTCATCACCCACCTGGAGCCCATGGACTCTGATAGTTTTTCAAGAAAGAGTGCAATGCGGGCAGGGCTGGCTGCTCATGGAGAAAGTTGAGGGAGTTGGGTCCAGCTGGGTCTCAGTGAGTCAGCAGAATGGAACAGCAGAGCTCACCAGACCAATCAGATTCAAATTTGTCCGTAAGCGTAGTGGGAGGGCTCAACACATTAAAGATGGCCACCGCCTGCCAGCTGCAGGAAGAGGATCTCTCACAGGGAAAATGGGACACTCCTCCAGCCCTGGTCTTGGAGCCACATACCTCAGTCTGTTCCCCATTTGCCTCTGACACCCCTGAGTCACCATCCCACCGCTGGAGCCTAGGGTGAGTGCCTGCGAGCGACTGAGTCTGTGCACAGGCCTTTTAAGAGGATGTTTGGGTTTCCCGCAGCTTTCTGTCCCACCCAGATGGTTGGAATCCCCACTGTTTTTCATAGGCAGATTTTGTGGGGGCTTCCTTCCAGGCAGTATTTGGGGCTGGGGAGCCTGGAGTGGGGCTAAGTTTCTTCGCTTCTCCGGGGAGAACCTCTGTGGCCAAGGTATCCCCTCCCAATTTTCATCTGCCACACAGAGGTTTGGGACCACAATGTTTCGCGTCTCCACGCCTCATGTAAGTCTCGTTGTGGCTCATCTTATATCCGTAGTTATAAAACTTCTGTTCAGCCAGGCTTCAGATGGTTCTCCAGGTTGATTGTTCTATAATTTAGTTGTAATTTTAATGTGTTCAGGAAACAGGAACAGTGTTTATCTACTTCGCCATCTTGGGTCTCTTCCCAATGTTATTAGATCTTGTAGCAAAAGTAATGTAAGCACTGTCTTTCTAGAATTGACTGGAACATGCCTCAAGTTGTGCAAATGTTTTAAAAGGGGATGACAATAGACAATTTCTTTTGAAAATCTCCCCTGTTCTTAAAAAAGAAAAAGAATATTCACTTGGCTGAAAATGTAGGCTTACCAACATTCAGAGGTGTTAAGTTGTAATACACATACACACATCCTTATTAAAAAACACTGTGGATGCAATATATAAATGATGTATTATAGACATGTACACTTGAAACCCATATAATTTTGCTAACCAATATCACCCTAATACATTTAGAGATTAATTTAAAAAAACATTGTGGAGGAAAGGGGGAGATGGTGGGGAAAAAAAGAACATTATTTGTAATAGCAACAAACCAGAGATCTAATAGAAGACTGAAAACTCGTTATGATTCATCTTTTCAAAAGAAGGAAGATTATCTGTATGTGCTGGTATGGAAGTATGTCCAACATATATCATTAAGTAAAAAAATGTAAGAGTCAGAAATGTGTATTTGGTACATCTGTGCATCTTTTTAACTTGTTAATGTTTGTGGGTTATACACATAAGCATGTTTTGAGTAGGATTCTAAGAGGTTGGTAACTGTGGTCGTTCTTCGGGAGAAGGTCTAAGAATGAAAGGTGCTGTGTAAGGGAGACTTGTACTTTGTAGTTTAGACCTATCTGTGCAGGTTAGTTTTTTGTAATGGGTTTTTATTTTTTAAAAGTAATATTGTTTAAAAAAATCAAAGAATGCCTTACTTGATTCAGAAGGAACCTCATCTGTTATTTATTTATTTTGGTTATACTCAATTTTTGATAAATTATAATTTCTCTAAGGATATAGAAGAAACAAAATTAATTGTCTCTGGGGAAGAGAACTAGTGCTCGCTTCGGCAGCACATATACTAAAATTGGGAATAGAACTAGGTGACTGAGGGACAGAGGGAAGAGTTTTAACTCTACCCTTTCTAATCTTTTGAATTTTTATTCATACAAATATATTATTTGGTAAAAATAAAAAAATAAATACCCTCCTCTGCCCTGATAATTAACAACAACAAAATGAGACACTGATCTGAAGTGTTGTATGTATGGGCAAAACTTGTGAACTAGTAGGCTTCCTCTGGCCTGAACAGACAGACTTCAGGTTCCAAGCAGTCTGAATTTAGATTCAGGCTGTGCAGCAGCAGACTGAGAATTCTGGCTCCTGGCACCTATCAACAGTTTTAGAAGTCGGCCTCTTAGAGTTGGGGGAACAAGAGCCCCTAATCCACAAGGGGCTGGTTGGGGGCACATACCCCCCCATGGGGAAGCGGGAGACCTGTTCCAGGCAGTCCAGTCCATTGCCAGACAAGCTCAGCCTCATCGATCATCCTTCAGACGATTTTGCTTGTCTCTTAACACACTTTCTCATTTTTTAAAAATAGCTCTCTGCAGAAAACTATAAAATTATACCAAAACATAAAGAAGAAAATAACTATCTGCTTATTTAAAATAGCGAGAAAAAAGAACCTCACACCTCTTACTTATTTTAGCAACATAATTGGCAATAACCAAAATGGTGCTATTACAATAATGGAAAGTTGGGAACAACTTGCAGGTCTTACATGTGCTTCTTTTCCTTAAGGCATCACTGGACTATGCTCAGGAACACACAGAGCTTTGTTTTTCACTCAGGTTGAAGTCTGGTGCCAAGTGGATGCTCTTCCCTCCTCCAAGTGGTGACTCAAAGATGGAGGCTGCTTCTGTATTATAGCCATGCCATCTGGAACACGAGGCTTCCAGAGCTGCTGCAGCAGCAGAAGAGAGGGTGGAGGGATGATACGGGTTGGCTTTAAGGCCAGGGCCAGTCACTTGCACTCATATTCCACGGGCTGGAACTCAGTCACCTGGTCCTAGCCAAACTGCAAGGGAGGCTGGGAAATGGAAGCATCCTATGTGCTCAGCAAGAGGAAATAAGTAGCATGAAGGCGTAAAGATATGTAGGGGCACAGAAGGAAGTTTGTTAATAAATCATGATATATATTTATAATGGAATATCATTCAGCCATTGAAAATCAGGTTTCAAAGAGTATTTAATGACAGAAAAATGCCGAAGATAAGTATAAAAGAGCAAGATACAGAATCTTATGTTCTAATTTTGGAAAAACATAATACTCATACATGTATATGTGTGCTTATGAATGTAGACTAGAAGGAAATAGAAACTATGTATTTGTGGTTATCTCTAAATTGCAGGGTTATGTCATTTTTGATACTTTTGAAGAAATTTCTAATTTTCTTCAATGATCACATATTTCTTTTAAAAGAAATGTGTATTATCTGAAAAACAAGTTTTTAAAGTGAAAATGAACTCATCAGATCCTATGAAACCAGAGCTAACACTTTAAATTCCTTTATATGTTGTTACAGACTATGAATATGAAGTTATGCTAATAAGCTTTTTTTTTTTTTAGTCAGCTCTAGTGCTTATTTTTCCTCATAGCACAGGTGCTAGCCAAATACCCTATTTTACACATTGTGGTCAGAATCATGCATTAGAGTTATTCCTTTGGGAAGGAGAAGCCAAATCTGAAACCTCTGTTTGTCAGTTATAACACTTGTTGAATAGTATACATTTTGCTGAACAGTATCTGTAAGAAAACCACATCTGTCTCTTTAGGAAGTTTTACTCTAAAGCAAACAGTACTAACATATCGGCAGACTCAGGCCCAAAACTAGGAGAAGAGAGCATTTGCACAATTGAGTAGTGAACGCTGTCCTGGTAAGAAGACAGCCACAGTGTGTTTGGAAGAGAATGAGGGCTGAGCCAAGGTGGTTGGCTATTCTGGTAGGAAAGGGCTAGATGGAAACCATATTTTCTTTAAACAGGGAGACTTTATGGATTAAAAATTAAATATATCAGTTATTAATATTCATATAGGGCAAAGATTATTGACAGGATAGGAGCAGACAAAATACAGGTGCTCATTAAAGCCATGTATATGTTTTTTTAATCCGTTGTGTTAGTCAAGTTGACAAGATTGATCATGTCCAATGTTAATGAGGGTGTGGCTCCACAGTTGGTTCTCAGATGTTGGTGGGAGGAGTTTAAATTAGTCAGCCTTTATATTAACCCGATTTTAAAATGTGTTTATTTTGATGGAGAAATTGGGCTTCTAAGAAGTCCCTTTGCCTCTGGGTAACTCCCTCCGCAGAAATAAAGTGAGTGGATGAACAAGGCTTCTGCTGCCTTGCTGTCCACCTTCATATTCTAACCTGTAAGACAGAACTGTCCTCAATCCCTCAGCTGGCCTGGGAAAGGTCCCAAGCGGCTCACTCAACCTGTCAGCTCACAGCAAGACCCCTGTCTAGAGAGACCCTAAAGAGCCCTCTAGTGGCCAGTTTTAAAAGAACAGGCTCCTTAAAGAATTTTCAAGTCTTCCCACCAACGTGCCAAAAGGCAAGTCTGACATCACAGGGCATTGATTCTTGGCTACACAATCACCCCACCCCCAGGTTTTGATACTGGCCAGAAACAGCCCTCAGGCTCAGGTTTGCCTAAAATGAAATCTGAGTGTTCCCTGGGTGGTGCAACCCCAAATTCCTTCCCACCAGTGTGCCAATGCAGAGAGCCAAGAAACATGACAAAATCACCAAAGATGTTGTCTTGTGTGCCCCCACCCCCCATAATGCACAGGGGCACACTGGTAAAGCAATTCCATGGAGCAACTTAGGTTTTCAATTATTGCTTTCTTGAAAATAGGCAAATTAATTTTTTAAATGACCTTGAATTAGACAAGATTGAGCAAATAGGGAAAAGGTTACAGTGGTAGGAAAGAATGGGGGAAGGGAGGTGAGAAAGAGCAACATTAATATTTGCAGAGTGCTTTTTGTGTGTCAGATATCACAGCTGCCACATGTGCTAGTGTAATATGCTAGGCCACCCACAACTCTTACGCACCTCTGTGCACATTAACAAAATAGGGATGCAGGGCTTGGCAGAGAGAGAGCCTTTATGTGAAGCCAAAAATGCCCCATTCTCAGGCATATGTACCTGCTTGCTGAGAAACACAACTTGGCAAGAGAAGGCGACTTGAGTTTAATTCCCGCTCACCCCAACCTTGTTGGCTGGGCACCTTGGAGGAATACACTAACTGCAGTCTTGAGTTTTTGTAATGTCAAAGGCGCCCGGCCAAGGGAAAGAGTGAGGGCTGAAATCTAACCTTGCTCTGCTGGCCAAACCCCGAGCCCCATGTCAATGTGGAGGGGTCACCCTTGTGGAATAGGTATGTGTTACTGTGTTACTGGCCTTGGGTCTATCTTGTGTCATCCTCTAATGACCCGATAAGGCAGGCAGAGGTGGATTTACTGTGAAGCTAATGACATTGACTTTTCCAAGATCCAGGGAGTGGCCCAAGCATGGGTTTGCATGGTCATATTTTGTCCTAAAATTGGCAAAAGTAAAATAATTTAAATGTAATCACTTAAAACTATTGTCATAACAACTTTTGGAGGCAAGTATAATTATTGCCCCCATTTTATAACTGAGAAACAGAAAGGTTAGGTAGCATTACTAATTCAGTGGTAGTTCCTGGATTTGTTGCAAGTTAATTGATGCCAATGCCAAAAGATCATGGAGAATATGTATGTTTCCAATGGGACAACGCTTCCAGGAGAATTCTACTAGGTGCTGTTCATTCTTGCCCCAGATTCTCCAGAATTTGTGTGATGCCAAAAATGACAAACATCTTTAGGTGTTCTAGTCAGAGGAGACAGATAAGAGGCAGGGAACAAATTGCGGAAGTCAGAGCACAAAGATGCAGTGGTTATTGTGAAGCCAGTCCAAAACATAGCTTGTGGCCATTGTATTATTTAAGGTACAGTCTAAAAGAAAACACAGTGTTTTACTTAAAACCTAAATTTATATGAATTTAACAGTCTAAAGTGTTAAAGTCTGGGTATATAGGGCACCTCTAGCATGCTAAATACATGACTTCTAAGAGTGCTCCAACCATCACCTTTCTTCACCCAGAAGGAAAGGGTAGTGAGACGTAATCACATGGTCAAATCTAGCTGCCTGAGAAGCTGAGAAATTAGTCTCTAGTTCGGCCCAGATAGAACTTGGAGGTTCTTCTATTAAAAGAAAGAAGGGAAGGTGGATATTGGGAGATTATTACCAACATCTACCAATATCAAGATTGGTTAGACTTGGAACACTGAGTGCCGAGATCTGGGAGTGCTATATGAGAATGACTATGAATTGTAAGCGAAGAAGGTGAGCAAGAGAGACAGACCTTGCCAGGAGGTAATGAAATACAGGCTGCATGGGATAAGGAGAAAATGGAGCACTGACATAGCAATGACAGCAGTTTCCAGAAAGTTTCCTACATCCATGGGCTATGATAATCGGACAACAAGAAAATGCAAAGGGAATCTGAGAGTCATTTCTGTTGACCCACAAGAAGACTTGGGAGACCCAAGAAGAAGACTATTTGGTTCAGGGAACGAGGAGAAGACAGTGAAAAAAAAATGACAAAGAAGAGAGAGACTGAGATTATTTCTAGTCAGTCCCTTAGTGAGGAATTATTCACTATTACACAAGAATACAGAGATAGAAATCATATACCCACCTCTTCCCTTCTCAATCAAGGTTCTGGAAAGTGGTCTGTTTTAGGACTCATCATCTGTATCTTCTCATTGTTTCACTGTTGCAATGAAGCAGCCCCTGTTCTGGTCTCCAGGGACATCGTTATTGCCCAATTCAAGAGATTCTTTACATTTTCACATGGTGTTCCTCTGTATCATTTAATTTAAGTGATTAACCATTCACTTCTTCATACTTTCAGCATAACTTCCATGACACCTGGTTCTCCTAATTCTCTCTGGCTCTATCTTCTCATGTGCTCCCCAAACTCCTGCTCATGAGGGTACGTTAGAAAGAGTAGAATGGCTCACGTAAGTCCCGGTGCAATGTCCTCCTAGGTTTCAAAGTCTGGAAAACTAAAAAACTATATATTCCATGCTTCCACACAGCATTCTAGACATGTTTTAGATTCTGCCAATTAGATGGATTCACATGGATACCTGGGGAGAGATGGGGGTGGTAGTGCAAGAAAATTTGGAGAAGAATCGAATCGAGACATTTATTGGATTTTTAAGAAAGTCCATAACTTTAAAGTAGGTTAAGAGTTACTGCTTTACACAGTTTCCTTAGAAAATGCATCTACTCTCATATTTCAATTTCCTTGTGTACGTAGATGTGTTAGTCAGTCACGGATACAACAATGGTGCATAACAACACACCACAAAGTTCAGTGACTTGCAACAACAGCTTTTATATTTTTTTCCTTACAGCTCTGCTTCAGGTTTCTGGTCACCCACTTGTAAATGGGTCCAGATTTGTTCTGTGTGTCTTCACATTCTCCTTGATGGGCAGTTACCCAGGGTGTGTTCTTCTCATGGCAGATCACAGAAGCCTGGGAGAGAAGCCAGATCACAACAAGCACATTCAAAGCTTCTGCTCTCATCACATCTACGCACATTTTGTTGGCCAAAGCAAGACACCTGACCAAGCCCAGAGTCAGTTGGGTAGGGAAGTATACTTGTCCTCCAGGAGGAGAAAAAGGGGGGTTAATATTTTCTAAAGATTAATCAAATTGATTCCAACTTCCAATATAAATATTTTGTTTGGTCTCCAGATGCTGCATGCAGGATGTCTCTGTGCTTATGCTGCTTCCCAGGCTGCCTGCAGAGATAACCATGGCCTATTGTTTAATAACTGCCAGGTCACAAAATAAAATGGAAAGGTTAAAGAGACTGAGCTAGCTTCTGCAGAGAAAGGACGTTCTAGAGAGAGTCTGGGCACCCATGTGTGAATGACGAGAGATTCCTTTCAGTGTAGATAGAAATTTACATTTAAAGCCATAGGGAATCCAGCCTATATCTAATTTTTCAGTTTTCGCTCTCATAGATTCCCCTCTTGAACTTTCTACTTTACTCAAACTACAACGGATGAAAACAAAACCCCATTTAGAAAAAGGAAAGAAAAGTCTTATGTGAATACTGATGTATTGCTGGAAAGACAAATTCAATCTCCTTTGCTACTTAAAAGATATAAAGTTAGCAAACAGTCTGATGTAACTTTTACTATATTATCAAGTTTTCAAATTAATCACCCATATTAAATATGAAAGTAACAATATTTTGATGAATTTTTCATCTGGAAATGCATCTGCTTTTGAGCATTTTTTTTCCAAATAGGAAATAAAAAAGGAAGTTCAGAAGCCTCCCACCAACCTTTAACCATGGTTTCTGCTAATGTATATAATTGCTTCAGATGAAAATATAAAACCTTTGGAATAAGCTCTTTTTGGAAAATCTATTTAAAAATAGATGTATTCTTTTTTGCACAATTGGTTTCTCCCGATTGTTTCTCTTAAGCTGTGTCAGGAAAACAGCCGACTCAGGTGACAGCAGCCTACTGAACGCCAACAAGGAGCTATGTGCCAGGACTTCCTGGGAACTGAGGTAAAGATGCAGGTTGAAGGCCCCTTCGTCTGCGCCCAAGTTTGTTTTTTTACCTTTTCAAGGCATCTAATGTGCCACCCATCAAATGGATGAATTTAATTCAGTCCTCTAGACACTACAACCATCAAAATTACCCAGCTTCCCAGCTTCTTATCTAAGAGATCTAATCTTTTTTAAAACTTTGTATTCTGGAAAATTTTCAAATACATACAAAGGTAAAGAAAAATGTTTTAAGGAACCCCATGTAGTAGTCATCACCCAGCTTAAACAATGATCTACCCCTGGCCAGTCATACAATTTATATGTTTTTCCACTGGATGGTTTCAAGGCAAATTTGAAACACCCTATCATTTCAACTGTAAATATTTCAGTATGCATCCCTAAAAGATACGATTCCTTTAAAAAAGCCAATGTCATTGTCAGGATCAATGTTATATATTAAATAAATGTAATCTTTACATTGCTATTAAAGAGAACACTCAGTTGTTTTGTTTTGTTTTGGTAAGACACAGTTTAACCACAGCAAACCATGTTCTATGAGTATCAGAACCTGTAAACCATAGAAGCAATAATCTATAAAACTTGGCACTGAATATATCATTTCAGCTACTCACTTTAATTGCAACAGTTTGATTCTATTTATTTTAAATAAATTCAAAACAAGAGGTTTCCACATTCTGCTCAGCTGCCAGTTTGTTAAATTCATTGTAGTTCTGCTCTTGAATAATTTTCTAAGGAATTATCTATTTTAGAAAATTATGTTTTCCCCCAGTTATCTTAGTTACAATGTCCTTTCCCGCAAAATAACTTTCTTTTCTACTTGTACATTAAGGTGAATTTTCAGTGTTTTCACTAGCCAGCCATCAAACTGTAAGTCTTCCACTGTGGCATTCTGTTGTTGCCTCGCCAACAAGTTTCAAATGTTTAAATTCCAAGACATTTAATACTTTTATCATCAGCATTTCCCAAGTGGCTTATTGAAAATGTGGTGGTGGTGGTGGTGGTATGTGTGTGGTGTGAGCATGTTGTTGGAGAGGTTCATGCTGATAAATAGGATTTCCATTTTAGCCCTAAGCATTGGTGGCTTGTCCACTAATTAAAAAAAAAAAATCATTGCCACAGCAAATTTTCACTGCTATAGGACACTTCTTTCTTGGTTTTCTTTAAAATTATTTAACCTTTATTGCAATAGCCACTCAGAAATTATGAAGTTGACCTGTTCCTTTATAATGAAGAAATATACCTTTTAGAAGTTTTTTTAATTATCTGCCTTGCTTGTCCATTTTAACACCAAGCCTCTTGCTATACTTAATTCCTTATTTTAGTCTGTTCGCGCTTCTATAACAGAATGCCATAGACCAAGTGGCTCATAAACAGCAAAAATTTATTTACATGGTTCTGAGGCTGGGAAGTGCAAGGTCAAGGTGTTGGTAGATTCATTGTCAATTGGGAGCCTGCTTCGGGTTTCCTGAACCACTGACTCAAATGGTCCAGGAAAAAGAAAGAAAATTCTGCCTTCTATACCTGCAACTTTTCTGTAAATCTGTGATTGTTTCAGAAAATTGTAAAGTAAGAACACTAATCCTGGTCTCACCTGAAACTGTATTGTGTATGGTCAGTGGTTTATGGCGAGTGCTTTGGTGAACTCTGGCCTGGGTGGGCTCTGAGGTCCTTCCCAGCCATTGAGTCTTCAATTTCCCCATTTTTCTCTCTAGGATTCTGCCCCCCCCAACACCCCACTTTAGTAAACCACTGGTGTTTCTGGGAGTGGGTCCTGAGGAAGAAACACGGTTTCGCGTCACCCTGCTATGGCTTTCTCAGAGGGCCTTCTGGAGACCACGGCACACAGTGGAAGCTTTCTAATCCTATTGGGGAAAGAGAGCAGGAGAGCGTAAACTTGAAGGAGCTGCTCAAGAAGGCAAGGTGAGATTCCGGGGCAGGACCAGCCTCACTGCCTCATCCTGAAGCATGGAGCAGGTCCTCTCCTTAGGCCAGAGAGAGGCAGAGACAAGTAGAGAGAAATGTGTATTGGTGGCACAGAGCAGGTGATGGTGCAGTGGTGCAGGTGCAGTGCCATGTGGCGCTCACATCTGGCCGTATTTGGGTCCAGTTTGGCACTGTTGGTATCATTCAAGTGCTTTCCCAGATAGACGGATTTCCACATTTTCCTAGAAAGTGACGGGGATTCATACTTGCAGTCTCAGCTGCACCACAAATCCAGGCAGCACCCACTTCAGAAGTGGCTCCCAAACAGCAGGCTGGTGGGAGAACTCCACTGGGCCCCTCATGCTGGCAGCCGTCCACTCTGTGCATTCCTCAGGCTGCTTCACACCATCCTGCCACCCGGGGAATGACTTTATTCCAAACGTGTCTTCAATTTTCATGCCTCTGTAATGGAAACACTGCTGCTTAAACCAGCATTGTCACTAAGCCTGTCTCAACATTTCCAGCCCTCAGTTTTTTTCCTCTATACAATTGATAGTTTTCAAACTGTTGGAGATTTGCTTTGTCAGATGGCTTTTTCTGTTTTTCAAAGAAGCTATTATTGGAACTCAGTTTAATGAGGGACCCCAATACGGCTTGTGGTCATGACATCAGAGCTGTCATCGTGTTACCTTTGATGTCCTGAATGTCACCTTGCCTTCTTGAGCAGCCCCTTCAAGCTTATCTTCTCCTGCTCTCTTGCCCCAATAGGATTAGAAAGTTTCAGTTGTTTGCCGTGGTCTCCAGAAGGCCCTCTGAGAAAGCCATAGCAGGGTGATGCTAAACCTTGTTTCTCCCTCAGGACCCACTAAAGTGGAGTATTTTGGGGAGGGCAGAATCCTAGAGAGAAACTGCATGTGTACTTCAAAACCTCCTGAATGTCATCAAAATGTCTTCCTTTCAATATTTATCTTTGGATAAAGAAAAAAGTCATTGGGGGCCAGATCAGGTGAGTATGGAGAGTGTTCCAATACAGTTATTTGTTTACTGGCTAAAAACTCCCTCACAGACAGTGCCGTGTGAGCTGTTGCATTGTCGTGATGCAAGAGCCATGAATTGTTGGCAAAAAGTTCAGGTCGTCTAACATTTTCATGCAGCCTTTTCAGCACTTCCAAACAGTCAACTTGGTTAACTGTTTGTCCAGTTGGTACAAATTCATAATGAATAATCCCTCTGATATCAAAAAAAGATTAGCAATATCGTTGCAACAAATTCACAAACTTAATTGTCCGACCTCACATATATGGAAGGGGGGTACTATTCCTTCTCATCAGAGGACCTATAGAACTATTGGACTCTTATCACAGGTTGAGTTGTCTAGAACTCATCTATTGGTGGAGTGCTCTTGAGATCAATGCTTTTGGACGAGACCTGAATGAAGAGCAAAGGAGCTCATTCTCTGTACGCTTTAATAGACCAACCCTGATGGAGAGGTACAGGGTCCATCTTGAGAACAAGCAGGAGCTAATCAGCACACAGAGCATGTTTACGCTCATTTTATAGGAGTTGGAGAATAGTATCCTCAGCTCTTTTAACTGTCATCCCAGTACATTTAATTATAATGATAAAGATACAGTATTGTCATGCACATGCTTTAATTTGGTGGTGGTTCTGCACTTAAGTATCCTGCTCTTAGAAACCTCCCCTTCCTCCCTACCCTGAAAAAGTGTATGGGTCACATAGAAGAGATCTGAATATTCTTGCAGTGGCAGGGGTTGGGGATTAACTTTATTAAATCCAGTGTTTCCCAGATTTATTTATTCACAACCGCAGTTTCAAATCACATGATAACTATCCTAAGGAATACACTTTAATAAACTTAATTAATTGTGGTTGGGCTTTCTTCAGGAATGCAGCCTCCACATATGGCATCATTCTTAGAAGGAAATATGATCCCCTTTATGATGGAAGATTCCAAGAACTGACTGATTGTGGCAAAAATAGGGTCTGCCTGTACATGTCTGGATGAGCACTATCAAATGCAAACAAAACAAAACACACCTAACTAGAAAGAGGAGAACCAGGGGCAAAAAAGAAGGGAGAGGGTGAAGGCTGTTTTGAATCAGGTTTGAAAAATACGATAAGCATCCAGGGGAATGACAAGAGCACCAACGGGGAACAGTTTGTTTTTTAAAATGAAAAATAGAGTTGGAAGCCTTTAATCCCCAGGAGACTGGATGGAGGAAAGGAGGTGCGTTGAAGAACCGGTCAGATAGAAGCCAGGAGAGGCAGGCAACGGGACAGGTTCAGGGTCATCAGAGCGTTTGAACTAAACTGGCTGTGCGTGGGTCAGCTAGAAAACAGTAGTTTGAAACCTGCCAGGGACTCTGCTTCCAGAGGAGCCAGCCAGCCTGGGGGAAAGGGATAAAAACTGTACAGAATGACCTAGGTGTTAGGCTGTCAGTAAAGGTCAAATGACTCTCAGTGTATCTGTAATGTCTCCATCTGCATCTCATTTGTTTGGTAAGTTTTCTCCATCTGGGCTAACTTCACTCTGTGAAACAGAAACTGTCCTAAGTTGTTACCCCGTTGCAGTGGCCTGAGGTCCCGGGGAGTGGAAGGTTGGGAAGACAGGCTGGTCTTCTGATTCTAAGATGACCCTCTAAAGAGGAGAAAAAGTGTACTTATCTTTCCCTCAGTCCCTTAGGAGGGGGTGAGGGAGGTGAGTTGGGGTGAACATGAAGTGTCTTGCAGTTCAGCAAGCCTGCAATTCAGCAATTCATCGCACAGGCTAAGGTGGGGATCAGCTTTTCATGTACTAAGCCTTCTTCCCTTCCAAAACTCAGTTTTTAAAAAATATGAAATAGATACAAAAGAACAGTAAAATATGTATAGGTCAACAAAATTATAGTGATAAAAACAGACAAGTTGTTGCCAGGGAATAGGTTTGGGGGAGGGTATGACTATCAAGTTTTGTTGTGGTGATGGAATATTTCTGTATCTTGAATGTGGTGGTTATTACACAAATCTATATGTGGGATAAAGCTTGATAGAACTACATGCATGCGTGTGCGTGCACACACACACACACACACACACAAATAGTACATGTAAAAACTAGCAAAATCTGAGTAAGTTCTGTACTTTATAGTATTGCACCAAGGTCAATTTCCTGGTTTGGATTATTGGGCAAGCTAGGTGAAGGATATATAGGAACTCACTGTGCTCTATTTGAAATTTCTATGAGTATAAAATTATTTCAAAATAAAAAAGTTTAAAAAGTTGAAGGAGTTTAAATAAGAACGCAACAGAGATCCATTACCAACCGCCCACTTTAAGAAAGAGCATTATCATTATTTTAGAAGTCTTCAAAGCACTCCTTCCCAACTCCTTCCCGCTCTCTCTCCCATCAGAGATAACTACTACTTAAATTTTTGTTTACATCATCCCTTTGGTTTCCTTTATAGTTTTATTTCATATATTTATATCCCCAAAGACTACATTTGTTTAGTTTCCTGAATATTCCATAAATGAAATCATTCTGCATCTATTCTTCCATTAGCTGTTTTCCTCAACATTTTCTTTCTGAATTCCATCTGTTGTGTGTAGCTTTTTGATTTGTTCATTGATGTATTCATTGTGAAAACACCACAATTTATCTATTGTTTATTAACATTTGTTCTGGTTTCAGTGGGTTTTTTTGGTTATAATTACAAACAAATCGTGCTGTTATAAACATTCTTCTACATGTCTCCTAGCACACAGTTCAAGAGTTTTTCTAGGGACTATCCCTTGGGCTGGTATTACTGGGTCAGAAAGTTTAGCTACTTTTCTAATTTACTAGCTGATGCCAAATGATTTTTCAAAGTGTGTAACTATTGCTGTGTATTCTCAGTACCATTGGCTATTGTCAGGATTCTTATTTTTTATGTGTATGATAAGTATAAAATGGTATATGATTATTGTGGTTTTAAATTGTAGTTTTTTTCATAAGTTCTAATAAGATTGAGCATTTACCATATATGTTTGTCCATTTCTTTCTCTTCTGTGTAATACATTTACAAATGTAAATGTGGCTTGTCTTTTTGTTATTGATTTATGGGAGTTCTTTACATATTCTGAAAATTAATTATTTGTGTGGCAAATACCTTCTCCCAGTTTCTAACTTTCCTTTTTCTTTCATTATGGTGTCTTTTAAGGAACAGACACTCTAATTTGAATATAGTTGATCTCATTTTAAGAATCATTTTATTTATAAAACATATTTTTTCAAAGAAATATTTATAAACCAGAAAAATCATAAAATTATTCCACTTATTAATCTTTAATAATTTTATAATTCTGCTTTTACATTTAAGTGTTTAATACAGCAGAAATTGGCTTTTATGTGTGATCTGAAGGGTTCAATTTTGTTTTTGAACCCTTGGGTAATTCATTTTCTCCATACCCATTTATTGAAAGAAAATTCATATTTCCCACAGTCATCTGCAATGTCAGCTCTAGAAAAAAACCCAGATTTCTATGCATACGTAGACCTGTTTCTGAACTCTATATTCTGCTGCACTGGTTCGTCTATATGTTTTCTCACCAATACTGCACTTCTTAATTGCTTTAGCCCTAGACTAATACAGTATCTGGGAGATAACTTCTCCCATATGGTTCTTCTTTTTGAGTGTCTTGTCTATTCTTGGTCTTTTGCTCTTTCATATGCATTTTGGAATCAGCTTGCCAAGTTTCTCCAAAGCCCAGGGGAATTTTGATTGGAATTATATTGAATCCACAAAGTGATGTATCTTCACATGTATGGGCATATATACTTGACCACATTTTGCTGTCAAATAGATCATTTGTGCAGCATTATGCTTCATTAGATCACTGGTACATACCAGAGGCAGGGAGTTGGTTCAGTATGCAGGTACAGCAAGCCACTGGGTTTTTCCCAGCTCTCATATATCACTATCTGATAACAATATGCAAGGAGACGCTGTGCTCAAATTGCTACAAACAGAGTTTTCTCTTACAAAGAGCTGTTCCCTAAGTCATAAGATATCAGGGAATGAAATTGCTATTAGATAAATACATCAATATAAACCAATGAAGATTGTATTTCTGCGTCTGCATAGTACAAAATGTTGCAACTAGACCTGGAAGCAAATGCTATATCATATAGCAGTTAAAAAAGCCTTTTACATCTATTCATGTCTTCCCGTCTATGAAGAGTTAGTAAGAATTTTCCATCAAGGACTTTGATCCATTTCAGATGAGACTATGCAATATGGCTGCAGGATGAGCATAAAAAATAGAAAGAATGTGGACTACTCTGCTCTTAGATTAAATTAATATTCATAATCTTCTCTTTTGCAGTACAAGTGGGACTTTAAATTTAAAACAGCCACGTGAAGCCTAGAGATACTAGACATATGGAACTTGTCAAGTTGTTTTTCCTACCACCAAAGCCTGAGCACAACCTCATTTATCTTGGTCAGTGAAACTCAAGGAAGCGTTGCACTTCGGCTTCACCTTTAAAAGTCTTGTATGTTGATGTGCATCCCATGTCTTGGAAGATAAAGTGCTGTTTCACTGGCATTACTCATTGTGTCAAAGGCTTTCTGGTAAATTCTTCAAGCACTCACCTTGCGGGAAAAGACATCAGTTTGCCACTTCCTAAGAAATAGGCTCTTCCTAATGTTGTGTTGTAATTTGATTCTCATGAGACATTGACTGAAGATGATAATGGCCCAGAGTCAATGACAATGCGCAGAGGCTGACCCTTAAGAGATGCTCCAAAAGTTAAGACTGGTTTTCATTTGACTGCAGTGTCAATCCAGTTGACTAATAATATCTGACTTTTAATCATATTAATATGATTCAGAAAAGGCATCCCTTTCCAAATTGTCTAGGTGTTTAATCCAAAATTATGTAACAGTGTATTGTTGTTTGGGGGCATAGAGTAGCCCGGCAGGATCCTTGCACTCAAGGAACTTGCAATCTAATAAATAAAACATGAATGAAAGCCTTACTGCCATAGGACCAGTCGGGAAAGTTTACTGGATCAACCTGAGATGGTGCTGGGATTTGGAGAGTGATCATAATGGCAGATGAAAGGAAACCACAACCCCAAGTGTCAATCAGCTAATGGCATTAGTTGAGCATCCATTTAGATCAGTGGCCTTTAAACTTTTTTACATGCTCCCTCCTAAAAGAAGTTTTAAAAGCTGTATGCTTCCTTCTGTTACTGCTGCCAATATGGGGATAGCCAAAGAAACTGCCACTGAGGGTAGCCCCACAGGCATAATTTGCTAGGCTAGTTAACGAAGACTGCTTCAGGTGGGAAGGAAAACCAAGCTTGGTTTATTAGAGTGCAAGGAAACTCGGGTTTGTTCCTTTAAAATTCTAGGATAATAAAACACTAGTTAATATTTATTAAGAACCTGCCATGTGCCAGGCCTTATCCTAAGCACTTTATATGGTTTTTCTCACTTAACATTCACCAAAACCCTGTGAAATCGGTACTAGAATTATTCACGTTACGTAGAGAACTGAGGCAGGGCTTAAGTAACAGCAGCAGACATGGAACCCAGGCATTTGGCGCCAGAGTCCATGTCCACAACCTCCAGGCTCTCCTGACCCTTTAAAAGGCAAAGCCTGTCTCTTGCCAATGTGTTTATCCAAACAGCTTTTGTCTGGAAGCTTACATGCATCTTTAAGTCTGTTTTCCTCAGAGCTTTGCCCATCTCAGAAGGGAAGGGCTTCTGCAGCATTCTGGGCAGGGCCATGGCCGTGTATAGTTAGGGCATACCTGGATTTCTTGATAAGCGGCAGTTCCATCATGGTGGCAAGAGTTTCCTCACGGGGCTGGGTTTGTGGGACTGGGAAGCCTCATCTCACTTTCCTGAACCCAGAGGCGCACACCGACATCATAAAACTGTTAGAATTTCCCTTGGCTGAACTCTACCTCAGTTTGCCGATAGAGCCTGTCCTAGGTGAGCCTTTGTTCCCTTCAGGACTTCTTGGCATCCTCAGAGGTAAATCTGACCTGGGAGAGAAATGAAAAAAAGGAAACGAAAAGAAACCAGGAGAAATGATAGCTTTGTCAGTTTTAAAATCCATAACTTTAGGCAGAATCAAGTTCTTCTTGAAGAAAAAAACTGCATAGTCTCAACTGCTAGGGAAAAAAAAGCAAGTTTAAAGAGCTAAACTCTTACCCTTGTAAGTTTTGATTACAATTGCCTTTGGGCCAGATTTTCTCATTAGATTTAATAAATGTTTTTCATTATGTGCAAGAAAGATTTTGTACAAATTCCATTTCCCAGAACTCTGTGAATGAAATGGAAACCCCCTTTTCTGGTTGTGGAAAAAAACAAGAAAACTCCAACAAAACCTCCCATCTCAGCGTTTCTAGAGTCCCCTCCGGTTTTGCTAGGTGGCGCTGCAGACTAATGCATGAGCCTTCCTTCTGGGAGAGGAAGGGAATGAAGAGCAGTTAGGAGCATTCAGCTGCGGTTCTCCTCAGGAGTTAGGGAGTTCACTGATACGAGGTGAGAGCCGTTTGCCAAGGCTCTGGCCTCTGTCATTTTAGGAACTGTTCCCCTTCCCACCCCCTCACCCTCCCACGCCCCCACCCCGCGTTTCACCTTCCTGGTTGGTCATAATTGGCAGTGACGGGGGTTCTAGGCCCTGGGTTTCGGCTATTCTTCAGGAAAATTCCGGGACATCTTAAACCTGATCCTAAATATTGTGCTCCTCTCTGTCTGAGTGTCCCAAAAGTTGTTCCAGAACTTGGGGAGGAAGGACCAAGAGCATGCTGAAGAATGAAAGGAAAGGACAATAACTCAAAGGTCTGCTCCAGCTCCCTCCCAATCTCCTGAGCATAGTCGGCATGTGGAGAAATCCCCACCCTTGTCCTCCCCTGAGAGCCCCAGTGTTTCCAGCCTCCGTGGGGCCTGGGCCGACCTCTCTCCATCCCTGCAGCTCTCAGAGCCAGTTTGTTGCGGAGGAATAGAAAGCCCTGTTGGGTTGGGGTGAGATGGAGCACAGGTTCAAGAAGACCTGGATGGTCTGGAGGACACCAAAGGAACTCTGGTCTTAAAAGAGAATCTCTTCCCTCACCACTCCCACCAGGGGCCTGAAACTCCCAAATTACTGACTCCTTTGCCTGAAAGCATTAAAGACTCTCCTTAAAACACAAATGTGATGGAAAGGTTTTAATTGGAAAAATTGGAGGAATAATCCATTGCACAATGGCACTGCTCACAGAGAACCTCCGGAGAAGCCCGTAATGGGTGTGTGTGGGGGGTAGGGGTGGGGGCAGGTGGTCTGTGCAGAGGCCGGAGGAAAGAGCTACCGTGTTTCCCCGAAAATAAGACTGGGGTCTTATATTAATTTTTGCTCCAAAAGACACAATTAGGGCTCATGTTCAGGGGATGTCATCCTGAAAAATCACGCTAGGGCTTATTTTCCGGTTAGGTCTTATTTTGGGGGAAACACGGAAGCATGAAGACAAACTTCACATATTTAGCATCTTTGTGGGGCCATAGCTTCCTCTCCACCTGCACCGTTTGTTACCTGGGAGTCATGTATAGGCCTGTGTCCTCTAAGGTTTCCAAGAGAACCTGGTTTTCAAATGCTGTCCCAACATCTCCATAAGCACACACATACTAGCCTGCATATGTGTCCTGGTTTTGGTTCCCACACATTCTTGCCCTACTTGCCCTCCCCTGAAACCTGATTTATGCTTAGGGGTACCCTAGTGGTCACAGGTTCTGGTTGAGGACACAAGGCTGAAGAGAGGCCTCAGCCAGGTGAAAGATAATCTGCATATATTCCAGGAAGGAAGTCTCATGGGAGAGGGAGAAAAGCTGAGAAAAAATTCCATATATGTGTGTGTATGTGTATATATATATATATATATATATATATATATATATATATATATTTCACAAGAAGGTAAGAAGAAACATAAAGACCCAAAATTAGAGGGAGGAAAGCCAAGAATAAAAATATACACCTATGGATTTTTATGGCTGCATTGTGAGTTTACTTGTTCTGAAACTGCCCTAACAACATTTATTTGAGCAATTATAGGAACTCTTACAATTTCATGTCCATCTTGATACCTCTGTCTATTTCAGCCTTGAAGAATCTATCAGCCCTTCTTACATTTATCTCTGCCATAGCAATGATGCTTCTTTTGGCAGTAAACATCAGTAAACCTAAGTGCCATGAGTCATATTTTCAATTTTTAATTAACTCATGGTCTAGCTAGAGTTTGATTTATTTAGGCCTGAATTAATTCAGACTCTGGCCCACATAAATTTACATAGTTTATTTAACAAGCTCGTGATTGTATAAGTTTAAAGTCCCTTAGATAGATAACAATATAGATTGTAAAATCATTCTCTTAGCTTATTAAGCAGAGTGGTAGAATATAATTTCTATGGGTGGCATTAGTTTTATTCTTAAAACTAACATTATAAAGAAAAACTGTTGTATTCCTAAATAAAGACATTTATGAGATCATGTAAAGATATTTCATCCCATATGTTTTCACTCAGGGTTTTAGTGATATGGCAAAACCCCATTAAGAGCTAGTGGTGCTGATGTTTTTTCTTTCCCAGAATGGTTTCAGATGGTCGTAAATCCACACAGTAAGCATCTAGCAAAAAACTCATCTGCCTCAATCAAATATAGTAAATACTGTTTTGAACTGCAGACGTGTGAGTCATATATGGATGTCAGTTTCCTAGAATTCTAATTAAAAAAAAGCATCATGGCTAATTAATGTTCTCCAGAAAAGGTCACAGCTTACAGGAAATGAATCGGAAGGTGACAGACAGGAAGGCAGGATGAGGAATGCAGCACCTCTGGCTAAGGATTGTGGGTGAGATCCTTATACCTGCAGCCAGAAAGTGATAACAGCCTCAAGGAGGAGAGCAAATGGTGCTCACATATTTAAACTCAGATTTGACCAGACTGGAAATGCAGGGGCGGAGAGAGAGGGAAGGATGGAAAGGTGGGAAGAACGAAAGGAGCAGCTGGCTAGAGGGGCTGGTGGAGTTGAGGGAAGTGCTGGGATCCCCTTCGCTCCTGATCTGGTCTAGGCCCTGCTGTCAAGTTGCTTTTGTGGATTTAGAGTTTCATAGAACTTCTGAGTGCTCAATATGGGCACATCTGGCAATTCACCACTTGTGACTCAGTTGAATTTGTGGCCTAGAGCAGGACATCATGTAACCCTCAGAAGGAAAAATGAGTCAGATTCATCCTCTGCAAAAAGCAAAGTGAACTTTGCCCAGTGGGAAGCAAGCAGGACACTCCCCATGGTTGCGTGCATGCTGGAGTGGAGTGTAGACCTTTGCCCTCGTGCCTTCGGTGACCTGGGGCCTGGGGCCGAGGTGTGGGAGGAACCAGAGACCAGGCCTGTATGGAGGTGCTCAGCTGCTTTCTCATCTTCCAGTCCATTCTTTACACCTGGTTATACTCCCCCCATTTCCAAGCAGACCATCAGGATGAAAGATCCAATACACACAGGGTTATTTTTTCTGATGAATGGTTTGATGGACATGAAACCTTTATACAGCTCTGAAAAATCAAAGCAAATTTCATTACATGCTTAATGAACTTATTTGTCAGAAAGAAATCAGGATTTTCTGGGAAACTGGAAAGGGTGGGTGTCATACTTCTAGCAATTCCTGAAAATCCTGATGCATTATTCATTTTCCTGGCAGGAGGGGCTGTGAGAGCCTCTGCTAGCTTCCAACCTCAGAAGCATAGCTGCATTTGTCTCAAGGAGGTATGCTACGCTTCTTTTATAAAAAGTCATTTTCAGGTGCCTGCTTGCACTTTTTAAAATTTATTTTGCATTTTATTTTATTTTTGACATTCAATATTATTCTATATCAATTTCAGGTGTACAGCGTAGTGGTTAGAAATTTATATAATTTACGCAGTGATACCCCTGACTAGTACCACCTGGCACTATACTTAGTTACTACCATATTATTGATTATATTCCCTATGCTTTACTTCACATCCCCATGATTGTTTTAAGGCTGTTGTAAGGTTTTGACGCCAATAAAGCCTTGTGCATGTGGTACAGAGTTGGATGTGGCCTGGTCTCAGTGAATCACCAGGGTGGAGCAAGAGGAGCTCACCAGACCAATTCAGATTCAGATTTGGCCATGGGTGAGGGGGAGGGCTCAACATAGAAAAGATGGTGCCCACCGGCCAGCTGCTTGGAAGAAGGATCCCATACAGCGAACATGGCGACTGTCCTCCAGCCCTCGCCTAAAGCCACACACCTCAGTCTGCCCCCTGTATGTCTCCGGCACCCCCCTCTGACCTCAAGTCACTGTCCCTTTGCTGGAGCCCAGGGTAAGTGCATGTGAGTGAGTTTGTGCGGGTCTTTTAAGAGGACGTCTGGGTTTCCTGCAGCCTTCTGTCCCAGCCAGACGGCAGGAATCCCCACTGTTTTTCACAGCCAGATGTGTGGGGACTCCTCTTCCCAGCACCAGTACTCCAGGCTGCGGAGCCTGGTGTGGGGCTGGGGTCCCTGGCTCCTCCAGAGGGAACCTCTGGTGGCCAAGATATCCCTCCCAGTTTTCATCCACCACACAGAGGTTTAGGACCAGCTCATTTTGCATCTTTGCCATTCCTACCAGTCTCGAAGTGGCTTTTTTATATCCTTAGTTATAAAACTTTTCTTCAGCTAGACTTCAGATGTTTCTCCAGGTTGATTATTCCATAATTTAGTTGTAATTTTGATGTATTCACAGGATGAGTCAAGCACAGTGTTTATCTACTCTACCATCTTGGATAGTTCTTCAGTGAGTGGTCCCTTGAAGGGGCAGGCAGGAGGTGCATTTTCATATCACTACACCCGTGTCAAAGGCTGCTTGTTGTTTACCAATAGACATATTCCCCCCTTTTTAGGTACCTGATTTTTATCTAGACAGTTAATAAAGTGTCTAAGAATAAAGACTGCATTTCCCAAGCTGTCTTGCAGCCAGGTGTGCTTTTTCACTTTTGGCCAATGTGGTATTAGCAGAAGTATATGAGTATATGTGTGCAGCTTCCGCAATGTGTCCTTAAATGGAGGAGCAGGTGCTTCTCTTCTCTCATTTTTCTTTCCTACTGACTGGAAGGCAGATGCAATGACTGGGGATCCAGCAACCACTTTGATCATGAAGTTTCCTTGGAAATGGAGATTACATACAGCAGAATAGCATGGAGAAGGAGCCTGTTTTCCTACCCCCGTAGATTATTTACCAATCTTGCTTTAGATACCTTCAGACTTCTTGAACATGAGAGAGAGGGAGAGAAAGAAACAACCTTTCTTATTTAAGTCATTCTTATTTGGAAATTTTGTTTCTTAAAGATGAAACTAATTTTGATTTATACTCTCATATCCCTGCTTCTATACCGTTTTCCAAGGTAAAACACACAACTCCACAGTAAAATAATCAAGTCCTACACCATTTGGTACTTCCTTGTGTTTTGCATCTTCTATAATGACCTTTCTTCTTGGCCCAAATTCTGCTGGTTCAGCAGCGAAAAGGGTGAATTCTGCTCCTTGAGATGACTGGCTTAGAGGAAGGCAGTGCACATATTGGGGTGCGCTTTGCCGGTGGGAAAGAGTGCAAGGGCTCCCACTCTGGTGTATGGTTTACTCTCTCTTTGAATGTCCAAAATTAATCCCACCTCATTGTAACAAGGATTCATTTCCTTCGTACTATAACCATTTGATTAGCATGAAAAACTTGTATTTCTCCTATCACATGCATTTGACTCTGTTTCATGCAAACTAGTGCTGAGGCCTTTTTATGTTAAGGGGGGATTTGACCTCTTTTTGCTCAGGTTATATTGCCAAACTGTATTACTTTAGTTGACAATGAAGTTCTTCTGTCCAAATGCCTTTCCCTATCCTTAGTGTAAGGATTGAGGGTGGAAGAAATTTTACTTACTTTGCACTCCAAATTTGGGGCAATTTGGGGAAAGAGTGGGAGGTGACCACGACTGGCAGGTGGAAGTAGAGGTGGGGAAAGAAGAGGGAACAATTAGAAGTAGCAGCAGCGGAGGGGGGTGCCCACAACCCATTGTGGAGGGCGAGCTCTAAGCTTCATGATCTTTGCTTCCTGCTATTCGTGCCCATACCCCTTCCCTTGAGTGTAGGCAGGCCCTGTGGCTTACTTCTAATAAATATGACAGCAAAGATAACTAGATTATGATTATGTGTCGGTGACCACATTACATACGGTTGTAATTCCCATCTCGCAAGGAGACCCCCTCCTTTGCTGCCTTTGAAGAAGAAAGCTGCCATTGTTGTGAGCCGTTTGTGGAGGAGGTGGTGTGACAGGAGCTGAGGGCAGCTTCTGGCCAATAACCAATCGAAAACTGAATTTCTGAATCGTATAACTGCAAAGAATTGAATGCTGCCAGCAACCTGAATGAGCTCAGAGCAGATCCTTCTCTAGTCAAGCCTCAGATAAGGCTGCAACCCCAACCAACACCTGATTACAGCTTTTGAGACACTCGGCAGAGGAAGTTGTTCCTGCACTGCTGACACATAGGCTCTGTGAGATGATGAATGTTTGTTGTTGTCTTAAGCTAGTAGATTTGTGGTACTTTGTTATACAAGAGATAATTAATATATCCATATGAGTGTGTCCGTGCAGAGGAAAAGAACACACAAATTCCTTTGATGAAGCCTCTTCAGAGCAAGGTCATCATGCTCTGGAAGACGGGATGGAAACACAGCAGTTGAGGACAAAGGTTCGCCTTGTACTCTGCTGAATATTTTTAAGTGGAAGGAGGCTGGATGACTATAAAGAAGGCTGGGAATTCAGCAGTTCAGGTACAAAAGTAGCTAGAACCAGAAAGGAGATTAACAGTAGGAATTAGTAAGAAAAAGGCTATATATAAAGACTTGTGACAGAGAAAGAGGACAGTTGGTCTCTTTTAGGGTGAGGGAATTGAAGCAAAAGCAAAATAATCTATATTTTATAAAAATGACCAGCATTGGGGTTTCGGTCATGGTGCTGGAGAAGGTAGAGGTGATGGTAGTGGTGATGGTGGGGAGAGGTTGGAAAGAGTTCTGCCTTCAGATTATGGGTGACAGGTGAGAGAAGCATTTCTGAGAAAGGATGCTTCAGGGCGCAGAGCTGTGAGATGGACTCATGGTCTGATTCCATGGGCTCTGGGTCAGAAGGCCTGTACCTTATCAATGTCACTTTGGCCAAATGACTTCATCTCTCCAGGCCTTAGTTTCCACATCTGTAAAGGGGGGCTAATTATATGACTGGCCTCATAGAATTATTGTGTTGGGTCAATGATGTAAGTGTCCCGGCTGGCACATAATATGGACCTAACCAATGATAGCTTTAAAAAAATAATGACTTGATGAGGAGTCATAAGATTGGGTCAAGTTCAGCCTTTCCAAAGTATTTGTAGTGACCAAAAGCAAATTGCATCGCCTCTGTGAACTGAGATGGCCCATCAAGGTATCACAATTGCTCCAGACAGTGATTCCGTGCCCTGACCGCTGCATATAATCAAATTGCCTGGGAGATTTAAAATATATTGATGCTTGCGCTCCACTCCTAGAGGTTCTCACTTAATTGGTTTGGGTTTCAGGATTTTGAAAAACCCTCCAGATGATGCTAATGTTTAGCCAAGCTTGAGAATCACTACCTTCAGTGATCCCTCCAGCTATTCCTTAATGGTAGCCCCTGATTTTTTCAGGTATAGTGGTTTTGTTTACCCAGCCAGAGGCCAACGACTTGTGGACTTAACCCATGTGTTATCCTCTATTTTCTGGCAGCGTAACAGGCACAGGGAAGTCGAAAGGCTTGCATTCTCAATCTGGTTTTTCCTAACTGGCTGTGGGACCCTGGGTCATAATGAGATTGAGCCTGTACTATGTATAGACTATTCCAAGTACTTTGCATGCATTGGTTCATTTATCCTATCAGCCTAAGAGCTAATAATAACACAGAGAAAGAAGATAGTAACTTGCCCAAGGCCACACCACTGTGCCTCTGTGTGTAAATCTGGGAGGCCCGAGAGCCCACCATGAACCACTGTACCCTCCAGAGCTGATATCGGGCTGCTTTTGAATGTATTCATTCCCTCTGTGGAGGAGATGGGCTGTCCTTGGGTCCCTTCCAGCTCTGATGTTCTGCTGCTCCCACCTGCACCTCGCGGGCGGTCTGGCACTACTCAGCCTTGGATGGTTAAATCAAGGAATTTACCTCAGACCAGAATGGGCACAGCAGAACAAGGAGGGCAGACACGTGAATTCATGACCTAGGAGGGTGACTGCTGAAAACAGTGACCAGCTAAAAAGAAAATGTTGCATTAACCACTGTTAGTCCCCTAGTGCTTTTGGCCCTCTATTTAGCCAAGCGAATGACAATAGGGATATGTTAAAGTCCCCAGAGGCTAGTTTAGCCTAGAATGTTGAAAGGGGAATTTCCCTGCATTATAACATTTGGTTCCAAAAAAATGTTTACACATTAGTATACACATTTTAAGAAAGGAAAAAAAACTGTATTAAAATTATGCTAATGGTAACCACTTTGAGCACCTCCTATAATTGCAGAAGTCAAACGTGACTTGTATTCATCTTTTGTTATTGGTATATATTATTACCGTTTTAATAGTTTTTTCCTTTCTTAAAATGTGTATACATTTTTTTGGCACCCTCTCTATATATGTATACATATCAGGAATTTGGAGGAGTAAAGCCTAATAGTGAGAGAGAAAAATGAAACATCTCTTGCGTGGCTGTGGCCCAAAAAGTAAAAAATAATTCCATGTGATTGGAATTTTCCGTAGCTGCTGGATTTCAGGATGGTGAAGTCTGATGTTCAATTTTAAGTTGATGCTTGCTGTTCTGTGTGGTAATACCCTTCATTAGCTCTAAACTATGCACAAAATTACACTCACAGCCTTTTGCTCATGGTGCTTTGAGGGAATGAAGGAATAAGGATGGTATCAATCATGGAGAAAAACAATGAGGAAGACAGATGGTGGTTGCAGGATATAATACAGAAAGGAGAAAGAAAAATTTTAAGGGAAGCAAGAAGAGGTGACAATAGAAACTCAGGTCCCCCAGGAGTCCTCAGATATATTGGCAAGCACTAGGCTTACAGAAATGTAATTTAGCATGTTAAAGGACAGGAAGATCCTGGAGTCTGAGGGACTGGGGCACCAGGAGGGTATTCGAGGTAATGGAAGAGGTTGTGATAGAAGAAGGTGCAAAGTATGGTTTCTGAAGTGAAACACAGAGTAATAATAACATGGAGACTCCCTAATCTACATAGATTTTGAGAAAAAGAAGCAAAGGGAGGTAGAGCAACTCATTCACCCATGCAGGGGTTAGAAGATGCAGTTCCACCTGGGGCGTGCTTGGGGTCTTGCAGATGTCCTCAACGGAGCACTCAATTGATGAGGAAACCTGGGAACACGAGGGTTTCCATAACACTGATGTCTTGTCCCACTTCAGGGAGAAAGGCTGATGTAAATGGCCCTGGAGAGGACCTGGGCACAGGACTTTTAAAAGCTCTGCACAGGATTTAAAGTGCAGCCAAGGTTGGGAACCACTGTGCTGTCTGGAGAGCTGTGTGGGAAGTGCATACCTGGGGACGAAAAGGGGGCTGGCGGTTCCACAGAAAGGGATTTGGTTGGAGCTTAAAGCTTGTATGTTTCTACATTTCTTAGTTTGAAACTTATTTGTTGGTGGTCACCCTGTATTGGGTCGTACTAGGAAGTTAATATTAGGTATTTAAGGTGTGAATAGAAACCAAGAATAACGCATGTAGCTTTCCTTGCATAAAATTCTAGCAGGAACTTTCCCAGAGAGAAAATCTGCAGACATTGGATCTCAGTTGCTGGAAGGTGCCTTTGGATCTCTTGGCATCTAGATGAAGGAGACCGAATACGTTGTGATTGACTTAGCGACCTGGAGAGGCTCCAACTCTCCTCAAATACCGACCCTCTAATATTGGGAATTCACAGCTTTAAGAGAAGGAAGAGGCTTTAGAAATTATGTAGTTAAACCTCTGATGTTATAGGATTAAAAAAAAATTTTGAGACTAAGAAGTGAAGTGCTTAGCACAGGATGCCCAGCCATTTAGCACAAAGCCAAGACTAAAGTGGAGTCCTTGAACTACCAGCCAACGGATCTTTCCCTGAAACCTTTCCGCACTTCACATGCAAGGGTTCATACGTGGGGGCCCTTAGGAGAAGGAATCTGACTTAAATTCATGCTCAAATGTGCATGACTGATATCAAAGTATGTTCTTTTCGGCAGGTTATAACTGGGTGAAATACATGAGACAGGAACCTGAACATGGAGAGAGAGAGAGAGAGAGGAAAGTGTCCAGACTGATGGGGCAGGTCAGAGAAAGGGGACTGGGCAGGAGGCTGAGGGCAGACAGAGCCAGTTTCGGAACTTCGACTAGCACTGGGCCTCCAGAGTTGAACAAGAGGTGGACCCTTCCGGGACACTGGAAGGGGAGGGACTTTATGTTGAATGTGTTTCTTGATGGACACATTTTAAATCAACAAATGCCCCAACCACCCGTCCACCCAGAACTCAAAGGACGCCCCTGACAGCTGACCTAAGTGACTCAATCCATTACTAAGAATCACTTGCATTAGGCTATTTCTGCTTTATCCAAAAGGTTTTCAGTTACCTTCAGAGTCAACAGGAAATTAATCAGCAAGTAGAAAATTGAAAGAAGATCTGCATCTCACTGCAGGAGTCATTAAAATAAAAGCAGATTTGGCGAAATGGCAAGGTGCTTTTTAAAAAAAAAATGTTTTAATCTCTCTCTACCCTTTTATTTAATAAGTCAAAGATTCCAAAATCAAAAGCCCGAGGAACAGATGCTCCTTGGAGGACGGGGTACACACTGTGCTGAGACCTGCACCCCTCTGCTGAGCACGCCAGCCTGATCTCCATCCAAATAACTTTTCCTTTGCTCTCTCCAAAAGCCCCTGGAAACCTGACCACACTGCGACACGGTCTATTTAAAACTTCCTGAACTCATCTAAGACCATATCTCTGTCCTGTGTTGTTTGACTTACCTCTCCGCTCTAAGCTCTTGGGGGGAAAGAGTTTTTTTTTTCCTTCTTCTTGTTTTGGAATGATTTTATTTATTATTGTAAGCCTGGGTGGAGAATGTACTTCCTTGCTTATCGCACAGTTATGTAGAAATATTAAATAATAATAATACCTGGATGCGGTAGAGACCATAAAACTCTGCCTATCATCTAACCTTTGCTCTGCCATCCTGAATATCTGGGGAAGCAGCTTCTCTCAGTCTTCCTTATGGTGGAAACTAGAAGTCTAGAGACCCTAAATTTGAGAACTGATATATATGGAAGGATGGTGAGAAAAATTTTCTCATTCTCTTCCATTAGCTTCTGATCTATTGATCTTAAAAAGTTCCCTTCCTCCCCCTGCCCCAAAGCGCTTGTGAAGAGAATGGGTATGGAGTCAGATGTATTTCATATGGAGTCTTAGTTATGACCCTTGGGGTTGCAAATAACTCCAGTTGGCACAAGCAAGCAGGAAGTTTACTGGAGCGCCACTGGGGTTTCTCATGGAACCCACAGGCCGTTCTCAGGGGCCTGCCAGGAACTCTGCCATGTTGTTTTCCTTTCTCTCTCTGCCTGTCATCTTTGTTTCCTGGCACCTACTAAATGCGAGTTTCGCTAAAGCAAGGATTTTGCCTGGTTTGTTTCTTGCAGGTTCGCCCATGCCTAGAACAGTGCCTGCCAAATAATCACTCAGTCAGTATTTATTTCTGTATTTCTCTGCAGAACAGCTTCCTATGTTCCTCTGTGAGCATTTCAGAAGGCAGTCACCCCACAATACCCAAATTCAGTGTTGTGTCAAGTGTTCACCCCTGATCTGTCAACTCTGGCCAGGGGATGGGGTTTCGTGCAAATATAATTGAGGCAGAAGTGCTGTTTGCGTGGCAAGAGAGTCTCTTTGGAGTTAGGCCGACACCATCACACATGTTTACAACAATTGGGCAGGTAGTTGTCATCAGTTCAATAGCTTGTGGGAAGTGGGTACACGATAACTCCCAAATAGAGCCATCTTTGAAATAGAGCCACCAAGAGGGGAGTCCATCTGTTCCCATAGCATGAAACTTTCTTACAACTTTGCTGCTATGTTGTCAGCCAGTCTGCTGAGCTGGCTCAGACCAGTCTGATCTTGCCTGGGCTTGCTCATGTGTCCATCACCAGTGGCAGACGGGGGGCTGGCTGGTCTTGGACGGCCTCGCTCACATGGCGGCAATTCGCTGGCTGTCTGCTGCGTGTCGAGGTGATGTGTTTCTTATCATACATCAGGCTAGCCTGTGCTTGTTTATACACTGGGAGCAGAAAGAAAATGGAAACACGCATGGCCACTTAAGGCCTAGGTTTGGACCTGGCATGCAGTCACTTCTGCCCCATTTTATTAGCTATAGAAAGTCACCAGACCACTTTATTCAAGGGACAGGGACATCTCCTGATGGGAGATGGTGCAAGATCTTGTTGCAGAAGAAATATATCTAGGAAAAGGTGAGTAGTTAAAACCATTTTTGCAAACAATTCAGCACAAGGAACTTACCTGATTGGAATTTCTCTTGACAAAGATGAGGAAACATCAAAATGATATTTTATTATTAAAGTTATATTATTTTAATGATTACATTTATCACAAAATTACATAAAAATGTTTTATTATTAGCATATTAAAACAATTTAAAGTTACTTTTTTATTTACATGTGATATTAAAGCATATTTTCCCTTAAAAAAAGGATATCCCGTAGGGCTAACGTCTCCTGCCAACCACGTCCTTGTTGAGTGGAAAGATACGGACAATGTTTCCCTGGATACCACCTTCCAGGTCCCCTCCAGGTTGATGGGGACAATTCCTCAGCATTCTTTGCCTCTGTTGGCCAACCAGTTAAGAAGCCACATGAATCTCTTTGCCCCCAGACTACATTCTCTATTTCCCCACAAGGGTATTGTTAGAAACTTTATCAACTGCCTCATGGCGTCCAGATCCAGTGTGTCTACAGCATTCCTTATTGATTCCTGGTCTAGCAAACCGGTCAGAAAAGAGAATAAGGTAAATCGAGACTTGGCTTTCTAAATCTCCTTTTTCAGTCACTCAAATCTCTAATAACTTATTCCAGAAAGTGGCTCAGATTCCATACTGAGGTGACTAGTCCATGTTTTCGTGCATCCATACTGATGCACTTTTTGAAATTTGGGATTCACTTCTCCTCCTATGGCCAAAGTTCCTTAAACACAATGAGCAGTGTTTCCACCATTTCATCCACTGGTCCTCCCAGTTCCCTGACATAAATTCTCCAAGGCCTGCCTGCCTGATCTCGTTTAACTCAGCCAGGCACCTAGGCCAACTCCTCTCTTGGCTGGATCTTCATTTCTCTCAGACCAGTGAGCTTCAGTCCTACTACTTGACACGAGGGGAAAGAAAAAGAAAGACAGGAAGAGGTGGGGAGAAGGGGGGAATAATTTAAAGATGAGGAAAGATGGCACAAAACAGTGCTGCAACTTGCCTAAGACCACATGGCTACCAAGTGTCAATATCAGGACTTACTCCCCATTCTATCTAACTCCATAGCAAGGTTTTATCCACCTTGTAATTATAACGCCTTCCATCTTTAATAGATATTCTTTTAAAATTTGGGGTCATCAGAGAGCATATCAGGCAGTCACATGACTTCTTGTGGACACCCCTCAGTCCTGGACCATTTGCTCTGAGTAGAAGTGTAGTCCACTCATAAGAATGTCTTCGTGGGAACCTCTAATCTTCGATGTATTCTCTGAACTCTCCACCCTCCTAACTTTGAAAGCCCGTGTCTGACTGAGCTTGTGCTATTCCTCCCGCTTTTCCAAAGTTTAAACTGCTACTTTCTGCCTGGTTTTCTTCTTAACTAGTTTGTTGCAATTGTTCAAATTTCAGGGCAGAATAATGGTTCCCCTTATTACTCTTTTAACCTTCTGGGAGATGAAATGGACATAAGCCATGTGAAGAATTTATTGTGTATATTGTTCTTAACTGAACTTAACCCGTCTTGCCACATAATAAAATGCTCTGAGTCCTGCATTCTGCTGGTTACTTTGGGTTTTGTTTGTTTGTTCATTGTTAACCGCAGCTGAACTTTAAGTCTGGGAATAGTTTCCAAGTTTCTGGAACTAGTAAGTGGCTCTCTATCTTTCTGTTGTTGCTATAGATCAATTTTAAGGAGAAATTCAACCTCAAAATCTTTTTGATTCCTCCCTCTCATTTGCTCCTCCCCTCTCCCGTATTCAATTAATGACTGTTCTCTCTTCAAAATATCTCTTACATCCTACTTTCATAACTATTTTTACCACAATAAATAAAACAAGTTTATGCTTTTAAAACCTCTCCACCTACAGTATGGATGGCAATACCTCTTAAACTGGACCCTTCGCCATGCAGATTTTCTTGCCAGCATCCATCCCACCCTGAAAGGTTAATCTAAATCAGCCACCCTAATCCCATTCCCCTTTCCAGTGATAAGGAATGATTTAGGAATGGGCTTATGTGAGGGGATGTCCACTATGGACCTTCTGGGAAAGGTTTTCTTGTTTCGCAAAAACAGAAGGGTTGGCTTCTTTGCTTCTTCTGGATGTGACAGCAGAATCTCCAGCATTCATTCCTTATGTGCGGCACATGGAGTCTGCCCTATGTACACACTTCCTGTTATGTGTAATTTCAGCTGTCCATATTTTAAAATAGGAAACATCATACCTTATGAACCTGTTTGCCAAGTCAGTTAACTTTATAATTTCATCTTCAATTGAGAATTCCAAAAGGACATTCTCATACTGTTGTGAAGTAAAGAGAGCAAGAACTCTACAAAACTGAAATCATTTTCAAATCCTTAAAAATATCAAACACACCATGGAATTAACTTCAGAATTAGAACAATATGTAGACTACTGATCAATCCAGTGAGAGTCAACCGTTTACTTCCTAAAAAGAAGGAATTCTAGTTTTGCTTCTTAGATTTAGTGTATGACAGCAGAGCCCTTTGGTACCTACATTTATTGATCATGCCTTCAGTTACTACAAGAATTTCATGTGCACAATTCATGGCGTATGGGTGAAAGGCACTTTGCACATTGAAATCCAAAAGCAGATCTTTCTATGAACCAGGTATTTACTGAGATACTTGAACTATTAGTGTCAGAGTGAAATAGAGTTGTCAGCAATTGTCTAGTGAATTTTTGATAAATTACGCCATTCCCAGGTCAAATACATATGTGTGTGTGTGTGTGTGTGTGTGTGTGTGTATATATATATATATATATATATATTTAGCTAAATACAAAGCATCTTAACAGATACACTAGCCTCTTTGCCTATAAATTTCCCACTTTCTATTTTATTCATGCCAGATAAAGCACACTAAAACATAAGACATCTTTTGTGACTTCATTCCTCTCTTCAAGTTACCTTCCATGAAAGGATTTGAAAATTAGAGGCCAACATCCAAGATTATAAGAATCTGTACAATTCTGTAGCGTTGTCACTTCCTCATACTTAAGTTTTTCATATTATTCCGTACTTGGTGTTTTTTATTCATTCAACAAACATTTTGAGCATCTATTCTCAGGTGTTATGTTATACACTGGAGGTACAAAAAATAAGAATCAATTTCTGCTATCAGGAATTTATGGTCCAGTAGGGGAGTATGGCAGGCACTAATGCTGCCCACTCAGTAGATTTCCCTGGTTCTTTCTTCTTAACAGAATCCTGACTTTGTTCAGTCAGTAATGTGTCTGGCCAGAGGGGATGATTTGTAATTTGTCTAGTAGTGAGCATGTGAAACTTAACGGGAAGTCTACTGGGGATTCAGGGAAGAATATACCTCCTAATAAAAGGCATGAGCCAACCACCTACTTCCCCCAGTCCCAGATTTTGGGAAACCAAATCTCAGGTGGCACGCGGGTGTTGAAAGCCAGCAAGGAGCACCTGAGTCCCTGGAGCTTGATGCTAGGTGGAAGGAGAGCCCAGGCCAGGGTGAGCGGCCTGAAGCTGAAGGCTGTGGTCTGATTCTCAGGCCCACCAGACTCAAAACAATTGGCCCGCCCAGTCCCAGCTCCTCATTGCGTTCTGATTGTCAGCAACATAAAACTCTTCACAATGCATAGTTTTCACAATACTATTGAGTACATTCCCCATACTGTACTTTACATGCCCCTGACTATTTTGTAACCACCAATTTGTACTTCTTAGTCCCTACACCTTTCTCACCCGGCCCCCCAACCCCCTCCCATGTAATAACCATAGGTTTGTTCCCTGTATCTATGAGACTGTTTCTGTTTGGTTTGTTCATTTATTTTGTTCTTTAAATTCCTTATGTAAGTGAGATCATATGGTATCTGTCTTTGTCAGTCTGACTTACCGTGAAGGGATCACTCCCTAAATTATATAAATGTCTAATTATGATGCTGTACACCTGAAACTACTATAAAATAATATTGAATATCAACTATAATTAAAATATGTAGTCATGGGAATATAAAGTACAGCATGGGGAATATAGTCAATAATACTGTAATAACTGTGTACTGCGTCAGCAGGGTACTAGGCTTGTGGTTATCACTTTGTGAGCTATATAAAAGTCTAATCACTATGTTGTTTTGTATACCTGAAACCAAAAAAAAAAAAAAACAACAAAAAAACCCCACAAAAACACACCTTTTTCCAAGCCCTTGAATGTGCTGTTGCCTATTTCCATGCCTTTGTGCACGTTCTTTGCTGTGCCTAGAATGCTCTACCCTGTGTTGGATGGGTTTCAATTTACACCCCACCCCCAAACCTGACATAACATCTTTTCTGGGAAGCTTTCCTGACAGACACATCTCTATTTCCTCCAGTAATGCTGATTTCTCCTTTTCTGTAGATACTAGTTACAGTCCTGAAAATGAGCATTTGGATGATAGTAAACATTTATTAAGTGCTTCAGTGTGCCCAGGATTGTGTTGAGTGCTTCGTACTAATTTATTCCCTTACGCCTCATGGCAGCCTTATGGAACAGATACCATTCTTAACCCCATTTTGCTGATGAGAAATGTAAGTACTTTGTCCAGGACCAATAGCTGCTATGTGGCACATAGGAAATTGAAACCCGGCCCTGTCTGATATCAAAGTTGGCCATATTTACCACTCTACTGTATCACTTTTTGCCCATTATTTGTTTGCAGGATGTTTCCCTACTAGAATGTAAGTGCTTTGAAGGCAGTGGCAAATTCTTGTTCTTCTTGCATTTCCAAAGCCTAGAAAAGTGCATACAAGGTACATATTGTTGAATGAATGAATAAATGAACAACTCAAACACTCACCATTCCCATCGCCTATAGGATGAGGTCCATTATTCAAGGCTTCTTACTAATTTTATCTCCTACATTCCCCTAAATGGACTCTCCTGTATATAGAAGCCAGTGTCTACAGAGCACAGCTTGCATCATCAGAACGTCTGGTCTCTTATTTATGCTATTCTTTTTGTCACGAATACACCTATTTTCTCTCTATCTTTCCCAATTCAGTCTCATTTAAATAAGTGATCTCTCTCTCTCTGTGAAATCAAAACACCCATATCACTGTGCATTACTAATTTGGCACATATATATGCGTATTAGGGTGCATCATATGTACTTTGGGTAGGTGATCACATATTACATGTTTTAGGTCGTCATGTTACCTGTCACCTTGGAATCCTATGGCAATGCTATGCAAGTAGATGGCCATCAGTGAATGTTTGCAAAATGAATGAGTGAATGACAGGTAGTTATCAGTCCTGTGAGTGGAAGGTTCTTGGAATGTCCTCTGTCATCCCAATCTCTCTGCGGAGGTAAGTTAGGTTCAAAATCTTACTATTAAGCATTTATTCTTTTGGCTTCCTCTGCATTTATCTTCTTAGTCTAATTCTTAATTCTTATTCTCATGAATCTCCTCACTCTGAGTTGATAGAGATGTTTTCCTTTTGGTTCTTTGGGACCAAGAATGGTAGGACCAAGTACCCCAAGTATGAAAGACATCGAGGGCTTCGAACACTGAGCAGACAGGCCCTGAAAGTCACGTCCAGAACCAGCAGGCAGAGGACAGACTTCACGTGGGCACTCAGACAGTCTTTCAGCCCCTATTACAGAGAGGAGCCTTTTCACCTGTGACAGGACGAAAAGAAAAACATGCTCACCTCCGATGCTGTGGGTGGGTTTGTGCACAGTTAGTGTAGCAAACAGCCTCGTCTGTCTTGTTACTTCTGCTCCCTCCTAATGGTTTATTCATCCCAAACAATTCTCCGTTGACCTGTTTAGGGCTAGCTGAAAGGTGTTTGGAACACAAACCAACTATTAATAGTGTTGGGAGTAAAATCTACGATTCAAGCACAATTTACCCAGGACGTTTCTCAGGAAGTTTGGAAACTGTATGTTACCAATTGAGACTTTTGTAGGTTTTATCAGAAGTCTCACCTTCAAAGGCCCATCCTGTGTGACCAAAATGCCAATTCCAGCTCCCGGATCTGAAGTCACCATCCCTGGGATGTCTTAATGTCTTTCAGAAATCCAGTGGCAATACCAAATATCAGTAAGAGGAGCATTCCTTCCTCAAACTGTTTTCCCTTATAACTTAGCTCACCAATTTTCAGTCAATCATCTTTCCATTCCAGTGCATATATTTTATGTAAACTCTCTCTCCTTTGGAGAGTCAGGGAAGGGCTTTCTCCTCATTTCATTCCATTTCATCCCTGGCCTCTCAGGGTCTGCAGATCCCTGGAGCAAAGAGCCTGTGGGCACCACAGAGTACTTGCCCTGCCAAGCACAGTCAGCACGTGCCAATGAGCTGGGGAGCAAGATACAGCTGAGATCCATGTAAGATCCATTGGACAGGGAGGTATGATTATTGGCTGAGGCCAGCTGAGCACAGCGACTAGCAGTACTTGTCTACTGATTCTGCAGAGAGGCTCCCCTCTCCTCTGTAGGATATTCTCACAGGACTGAACTTCCCTGGCATCTTGTGAGGCTTCCCTTTACCATTCGCAGCCCACAGGGCCGTCAGTTACTCAGTCAGCCCCGGCAGTCTCAAACTGTACCCTGTAGTCAAGCAAATCAGCTGCACCACAAAGCCGGCTGATGTTCAGTCCAGCTTCACATCTTATCAAATTTTCCAACAAGCCCCATGAGGTTAAGCGATGTATCCCTAAGTTACAGAGTGAGTCAGTCGCTCAGCTATGTTGTAAAATGTGGGGCCATTCAGGCTTCTCTCTAACCAGCAGACCACGTGGTCCCCCTTCTGCCACAGGAGAGGCCAGTCTGCAGAGAAATGGAATTAAACTATTAGCAAGTGGTTTCTGACTCTTGCAGAAACACCAGCAACAATAGCCACTTTTACATAATGTTTAAAGAGAGCTGTTTGTTTTGGCAGCGCTTCACTATATTACACATTCCTGTCACTTAATTGTCCTTGTAAAGATAAACAGAGACCTTCTGGAGCAGGGCTGGAAGTTGTATAACTCAGCCAACCAAATGTTTGTTAAACGTTTGAGGAGGAAAAGGGGGTGAGCTCTATATATTCAGCTGTACTCTAAAATGACACCATTTTCTCTACCCAGTCATCCGTTCCCGAAACTTCTGCATCCCTTCCCTACTGCCTCCAGTTCTGAAAGGTTTAAAAATATGTTCTAATTCTTGATCTCATTATGATCAAACTGCTTCCTCTGACCTTCAAAGTTGTTTGGCGAGTTCAAAGCTCACACCAGGCACAGTATCCATTTTTTTCTCCTTGCTTTTTCAATGTGTCACCTCATTAATGTGGAGAAATACCTTCAAATGTCCTAGAAGGCATTGCTAAAGGGCCCGCCTGAGCTAAGAGCTGTTCATGAGGTGGAGGGTCAATCCCTGCCCACAGCGAGTTAATGATCTTGCAGGATACGGAGGTCTTGCCCATGTTAGAGACAGCTAATACCTTTGCAACGGAGGCATAAAAATCATAGAGTGGCTTTTCCGAGTCTTTGGGAACATGGAAAAGTAAAAGCCACTTTCTGAAGGTCATGTTTAGGGGTCGAGTGAGGGTAAGAGCGGTATCCATTTTGGCCACACCTTCTGCTTCTGGAAACATGTTCCTGTTGGTTCTGTCCTGTGTGTTCTATCAAGACACTCATGAACTGTGGAGAAACTACTTTATAAAAAAGGGCATGCGAGAAATGGAAACGGGGACTAGAGTTCCCATCTCCAATCCTCAGCTGCTGATTCTTCTACTAAAGAATGTTGTCAGAAGAGAAAGCAAAGAAACTGGTTATGCTAAAATTATGCTTTACCCTTTGAATTACTAGTAAATATGTACAGAGCACTGCTAAGCACATGGTACAGAAGAAAAGACATTTTGTGCATCTCATCAGTTAGTTGAAGGAAAATAAGTGTGTTTTAAGATGCTAAGGACCTGAGAGGTGAACTAATTGCTGCCTTTGCACGTGCTGCTCCTGCCTGGAATACTACTCCTTGCCTGGTTCACCCTTACTTCCCATGCAAGACTCAGATTCTTCAAGCCTGCTTGAAGAGGCCAGGCTTGGTCCTCTCAAATTCATACCCCTCCTGTGTGATCTCATAGCCCTCTTTCTCAGTCTCATAATAGATACTTCGATGTATTTTGTTCGAAATTACCCTGCCAAGCACTGCCCACCATTGAGCCAAGCTCTTCCAGAATAAAGACACTGTCCATTTGACATGTTTATCCCTAGAGCCTAACACACAGTGGGCTTATATCTAACATTTTCTAAAGGAATGAATAAAATTATCTCTCTCCATGAAAGAGGGCAACAAGAAAAATGTTTTTAACATTGTAGCTGAGAGAAGGTGCGTATTAGTTTCCTGTGGCCGCTGTAACAAATTACCACAAACTAGGTGGCTTAAAACAACAGAAATTTATTCTCTCATAGTTGTGGAGGCTGGAAGTCCAAAATCAGTATCACTAGGTAGAAATCAAGGTGTCAGCAGGGCTGTGCTTCCTTTGGAAGCACTAGGGAAGAACCTGTTTCTTGCTTTTCCCAGTTTCTCACCACTGCTGACATTCCTCGGCTTGTGGCTCCATCACTCCAGTCTTCTAGTCTGGCATCTCCAGTCCCTCTTTTCTGTGTCTTCACATGGCTTTCTCCTCTGTGTGTGTGTCAAATCTGCCTCTGCTCCTCTCTTAAGGATACATGAGATTCCAGTTAGGGCCCACCCAGATAATCTAAATTAACCTTCCTATCTGAAGATCCTTAACTTAATCACATCTGCCAAGACTTTGCCACATAAAATAACACTCTCAGGTTCCACAGATTAGGACATGGAACTTTTCTTTCTTTCTTTCTTCTTTTTCTTCTTTTGTTTTTTTTTTTTTTGCTCATTTTTCAGTCTACCACAGAAGGCTTAAAAAGAAATTTTTTTTCCATGATGATAAAGAAGTTAACAAGATGAACTAATTTGATCAACAATAATGTAACTGATAGAATGAAGCAAAACCTTTGAAAATGAGGAAGTTGATAAAGAGGAAATAGAAGAGAAGTTATTATTAAAAAGTGACCAAAATATTTAATTTGGCCGTCTAGGGGAGACTGACTTCGCAGCCCAGCAGTTAAGAGATGCTGGGACTCACCTGGCTGGTTAGACGTGGGTTCCACCAGGCACTAGCTTTGTGGTCTGGGATAAGTTACTTAACTTTCCAGTGCCTTAATGTCCTGATCAATAAAATGGGAATCATACTAGTATTTCTCCATAGGGTTGTGGCAAATGATTAAAAGACTGAATATATTTAGAGCATTTGGAAGTGTTTGCTATTATTTTATTATTTTAAGCAAACCAAAAATGTTCAAGAAGAAATATGAATTTAGAACAAAACAAAAAGCAATGTGGGAAAGTGATACTTGATAAGAAAACGAAACTTTAAAATGGCTGACCAAGAAAAAAACAAAGTGAAAAACAAATGCTGCATAAATGATGTAAGATAAAAGATAATTTTTAAAAGCAAATTCAAAACATTTGCAACCACAAATTTGAAGGAGAAATAGGGTAAATATGTTACATATCAGAAGAAAGACCAAGACTATAATTGAGGACATCAGGAAAATTGCAGAAAGCAGAAAAGAATGTTCCAAGGCTAACAACAGCTCTTCTTTCCTTTATATGTGGTTTCCTTTATATGTGGTTGGTAGAGTTTTTTGTGTGTTTTTTTTCTCCAGATTTTCTGTGTCTTTGCTGATTTTTTTTGTCTATCTTTATTCTATAATCACTGAGAGAAGACTGATACAATATCTAAGATTATGGAATTGTCAATTTCTCTCTTTAATTCTGTTTTTACCTCATGTATTTTGAAACTGTTTTATTAGTTGCATATATAGTTATGATTATATTTTCCTCATGAATTGACCCTTTTATTATAATAAAACATTCCTCTTTATCTCTGGTAATATTTTTTCTTTTGTGTATTAGTTTACTAGGGTTGCTATTTTAAAAAGTACCACAAACTTGGTGGTTTAAACAACAGAAATTTATTTTCTCTCAATTCTTGAGGCTAAAAGTCCAAAATCAAGGTATGAGCAGGGTCATTCTCCTTCTGAAAGCTCTAGGCAAGAATTCTTCCTGGCCTGTTCCAGCTTCTGTTGGTTGCCTACAATAAATAGTTGGTTGTTCTTGGCTTGTAGATCTATCAGTCCAATCTCTGCCTGTATCATCACATTGCCTTCTTCTCCGTGTGTGTCTCTGTCTCAGTGTCCAAATTTCCCTCTTCTTATAAGGACACTTGTCATTGGATTAGAGTTCATTCTAATCCTTGAAGACCTTGATTACATCAGCAGAGAACTTATCTCCAAATAAAGTCACATTCACAGGTACCAGAGGTTAGGACTTCAACATAACTTTTGGAGAAATACAATTCAACACACATCTTGAAATTTATTTTGTCTGGTATTCATATAGCCACTTGGAATAGTGCATATATTTTTCCATCCATTTACTTTGAGCCCATTTGTGTCTTCAGATTTAAAATGTGTCTCTTGTAGACAGTAGTTTTTAAAATCCATTCTGACAATCTCTGTTGATTGAATTGTTTAATCCATTAATATTTAATGTAATTATTGATATGTTCAGGTAGATCTACTTTTTTGTTCACCTTCTTCTCTAAATTTTAGCCTGTGTTTTTCATTTATTGCCTTTAAAAATATTTGAATATTTAAAGTTCCACTTAAATTTTCTTATTTATTTTTTAGCTATGCTTCTTGGGATTTTTTTTCTTAGTGGTTGAGTAGTGATTCCAATATATATCCTCCACGTTTACAGTTAACATGGTAACACTTTGTGTAAAATATGGAAACCCTGCAAATATTTAGAGATATATCTGCCCCTGTTGTTTTTTTTGTGTTATAGTTGTTATATGAATTACGTATACCTATGTTATAAATCCTACAAAACAATGTCATACTCTTTTAAAACAGATTTATTTCAAAAGTTAAGAGGAAAAAAATTTGCATTTCCTCAGCTATTTATTTTCACCATTTCTGATTCCCTTCATTCTTTTCTGAGGATCCAAATTTCCATCTAGAATCTTTTCCCCTCAGCCTAAGAAAACTTCCCTTAGCATTTCTTATAGTATAGATCTGCTGGAAACAAAGTCTCTTAGTTCTTTTATCTGAAATTGTTTCTATTTTGCTTTCATCTTTAAAGGATATTTTTGCTGGATAAGATATCTTGGGTTGATAGTTTTTTTTTTTTTTAATTTTTTACTTTCTGCACTTTAAAGACATTTTCCACTCTCTTCTGGCTTCTGATGGTTTCTGATGAGGATTCATTTCTTAATTCAATTCTGTTCCCCTGTATGTAATGTGTCACTTTTCTTTTGCTACTTCCAAGGTTTTTTCTTTATCTTTGGCTCAACAGTTTGATGTATATCAATGCTAGAGTCTTCAAGGCATTGACAAAACATCTTGAGTATATACATTTCTGTTTTTCAACAAATTTGGGAAACTTTTGGCCATTATTAGTTCAAATATTTTTTCCTTCTCTATTCTTTCTCTCTTCTTCTAAGACTGCCTGTGTGCTGAACCATTTGGTATTATCTGAGAGGTACCTTGTTCATTTTTAAAATGTTTTTTTCTTGTGCATCTATGTAGATAGATTTATTTATTTATATTCAAGTTCGCATACTTTTTTTTTTCACATCTCCATTTGGTTATAAAGTTCATCCAGTAATTTAAAAATTTTGGTTATTGTATTTCTCAGTTTTAAAATTTCCACTTGTGTTTTTGTTGTTTAAATATCTCTGCTGAGTTTGCCTATGTTTTCATTCATCACGTGCATATTTTGCTTTACTTTATTAAGGATAGTTAAAATAGCTGCCCTAACATTCTTACCTTTTAGTTTCAACATCTGGTTCATTTCAGTGTCAGATGTGATTCAGTTTCTTTTCTCTTGAAAATGTGCCCCATTTTCTTGATTCTTCACATGTCATTTTGGAATGTATCATGTATATTATGAAAGTGAAGTTATGAAGATTCTGGTTTTTGTTATTTTTTTGTAGCGTGTATTGTTTCCTGTGCTATAGCAGGCAATTTTCTTAGCAAGGTTTGAACTGCAAACTCTCTTTCTTTGGGCGGCAGCTCTCATCTTGATTCAAATCTTTTGCTTTAGCAGAGCTGCTTTATTCTATTCCATGCATGCCTGGTTCATAGATCAGCCTGAGACTTGGGTAGACAGAATTTAGGGATCCTTCCTCTGTCTCCTTTCTCTTCTCTTCCAAAATTCCACCACTCACTTCAGTAACAGTTTTCCAGCTTTACATTTCTGATTCTGCTAACCAGAATGCTGATGGATTTTTCCATCAGTGCCCTTACCACTAGGTACCAAATGCTAAATGAACCACCTTAATCCCAGACTGAAAGCTGCAGAAATGGGGAACTTACGTCATAGAATAAGAATTGGTCTAACTACTAAAAGAATAAAAGAATAAGATTAGTCTAACTACCAAAATGGATTGATGTCTAGAACATAATCGGAGGTTTAAAAGCATGTTTCAGAAGTGTATTTGTTGTCTTTATAGTGGATGCTGTGGTGTGCCTCCCAGGTCCTCCCTTCAGGATCACTGCACTCATTTCTTCAGCAGCAGGAGCGTTGGCTACTGACGGATCACAGTGGAGTCCCTCTTTAGGAATTGCCCTCAGTTAAAGGGAGCCATGTTTAATAAAGTACATTCCTTCTTCAGAGGCAGCTCTCCTTCAATGACTGGTTCAAGTAAGAGTACAGTTTGAGCATCCAATGGCCCTTTGTCTCAGTTTGTGTTAACCTGAAGGCCTATCCTAGTTCTAGAGTACCCCATCAATGTGGCTGAGACGTTAGCTGTACTTGCATCACAGTTCAACTTGTTTTTCTGCCCAGCCCTGCTTCCTCTCTCCCTCACAGGTGTTGTTCCAGCAATTCATTCCCCCACCATCCCCCTTAAATCTCCTGCATACAAATCTCCATCTCAGAGTCTATTGCTGGAGAACCTGACCTAAGACAGCCGTATACCTTTCAGGTAAACAAACAAACAACACATAGTTCTGTAAGTCCATATGTTTATGTTAAGACAGAGAAAAAGTTCTGGAAGAGTATCAGCGAAAGCGACAATAGCAGTTACCTTTTAGGGAGAAACTAAGATGGGGGAGGGCATTCCAGAGATACTTTGATTTATGTGTGCTCTTTCAATTTGTTACAACTGAAATATATTTATGTTGTGGAATTAAAAACAAATACAATCATGAGAACCAAAAGGTAACTGTTGCTCTATATCTTCATCCCAGCTCCTTCTAAACCTGAGCTCTAGGACCATATACCCAGCTGTTTACTGTACATCTCTACATGAGTATCGCTCAGAATCCTCACCGTCTCCCACCCCCAAGACGCAACATCCCCTCTCTCCAGTTTTTTTCTTGTATTTCCTCTCTTGGTGAAGGTGAGCATCAGCCACTTACCCGATCGCACAGGCAAGGAACGTGGAAGTCAGTTCTGACTTTTCTTTCTGTGTACAGCTCCACTTGTGATCCATGGTCAAGTACTGTTGGTTCCATCTCCTTAATATTTCTCAGACACCTTCAATTCTTTCAATCCACTGCCATTATCTTGTGGCTGGTTGGCATCCACTTTTGCCTGGATCATTGTTTCAGAATCCTGACTTTTCTCCTTGGCCCCAGTCTTGCTCCTCTTTAATCCACTGTCCACATTCCAGCAAGGGCAATCTTTCTAAAACATTAAGCTGTGCAAATATGACAGGGTAGGAGTTTGCATGGAATTGTTTATATTCTTCCAGTTGCCACCCAACCCATTTTATGACCATTTCCATGCTGGGTCTGAGAGGCGGCCTGTAGCCTGGAAAGTACGGAATGCTCCTCCTTGGACTGGGAGACACAGACAGCACCATTGGGGCTAACTGGTCATTTCCAGCAACATTTTTTCATGATTCCATGGAACCCCTGTGAATTATGCTGTGTCCATGGACTAACTGGAGGGGGTTCAAAAAGAGTAGGAATTAGGAGTGGGATGGAAAAAAAAAGATATATGGAGAAAAGTTGGAGTTGAAAGTTAAACTATCTCTATCTATCTATATATATAATTTTGGCAGTCTGACAATGAGCTAGGAGGTCATGACCTTAAATGGAGATGGAGGCTGAGAACTCACTTTGTCTTAAAGTAGAAAAGTGATTATAGAGAAAGGTAGACAGGGTTAAAACCAAATTCTCAATGTACTGAGTGGGCCAGTTACTCTGAGGTTTGAGATTCTTAATTAAGCAAATCTTCAAAATGCTGTTTAAAAAAAATGAAAAAAGAAAGAAATTTTTTTCTTGAATGGCAGAATTGTAGATATATCTTTTAAAAATTTTTGATTTCCATTAAAATCACTTTAATATTTTCAATGTATTAATAATAATAACATCAACAGTTTAAAAGATTTTTTAAAAAATGACCATCACCTCTGTTTTTAATCTTAACTTCATATTATAGAAAGTTTCCAAACATATACAAAAGTAGAGAGAATTTTATATCAACCCTCACGTATGCTTCACCTAGTTGTAACAATTAAGCCCCATTTGCCAACCTTGTTTTGTGTATCCCCCTCATGCCAGGTGTTAAGCTATTATGTCAGCTCCAAATCTACCCTTCTATGATCTCTTTGAGATGCTAGGGGCTCTTCATACCTCATTTCTGTTTTGCCAGCTGACTCCCCGTTGGACTCTGCCAATGGTGGGTGCTAGAGGGAGACTGAGACTGGAGGAGGAACTTGCCTCTTCCTGCTGGCTTCCTGTTAACACCACTCCTGCAATGCTGCTTTCCCCTGGCAGTGGCAGTCCCTTTCCAGAGTAACACCATGTTTCCCCGAAAATAAGACCTAGTTAGATAATCAGCTCTAATGCATCTTTTGGAGCAAAAATTAATATAAGACCTGGTCTTATTTTACTGTAATATAAGACCTGGTATAATATAATAAATATAATATATAATATAATATAATACTTGGTATAATACAATATAATATATACTGGGTGTAATATTATATAATATAATACCAGGTCTTATATTAATTTTTGCTCCAAAAGACACGTTAGAGCTGATGGTCCGGCCAGGTCTTGTTTTCGGGGAAACATGGCAGTAGTATCCAGTTTACATTTTTTCTAACACACAACCAGCCTCATCGCCCTCCTCAAAGACACCAGCCCCTGTCAGCCAGAGCACTCTCTGCAGTTATCCTACGCCTTCAGAGGTCTTCCGAACCTCTCCTCCAGCTCCGACATTAGCACTCTTCTCAGAGGTCTGTGCTTCAGCTGGATGGGGCCTCAAGGCTAAGACTCTAAGTTTTGATAATTGCAGCCCCTTTCCTTTGTGCCCCAACCCTAGGTATGTCACTGCTTCCTGCAGTTGCTACTTCTGTGATATCATAGGTTCTCTCTGCCTTTCAGTGTCCTGGTTAATAATTCTTTATTAAATTCTCCATTACAATACATTGTGTGGCTTTTGTCTCCTGCCTGGATCCTGACTAATATACCCCTCCTTTTTTCTTTTTTTTTTTTTTCTGAAGTATTTTAAGAGCAAATTCAAGCATTATGCCATTTCATCTGTAAGTGCCTCCGGATAGATCTCTAATTTATATGCATTGAAAAATTTACATAACCACCGTGGCATGAACAAACAACAAAATTAACAGTAATCCTTTAATGCCATTTCATAATTATTTTGTATACAAATTTCCTTGATCTTCCTAATGACTTCTGAGATCTTCAGAAGCGTCAGTGACAGATGACCGAGGGCTGGAGGGAGGAAACAGGAACAAGGGACATGAGAGGATGATTTGCTGCACCAGGTGAGAATTCCCAAAGAACTAGAAAACCCCTTTAATTTTCGCTTGTATTAGGGCTATACCTGGGGGAGAAAGGGGTCCTGGGACAGCTCAGGCACGTTAAGGGGAGAGCAGCAGCAGTGGGAACCACTGGAATCAAAGAGCAGGAACTGCATATGTGGGCCAAAGCATTACTGATCACCTTTGGGCGCTGCCTCCTCCCCACAAGCCTGTTCAAAGAACACAACACACTAAAGGAAGTGTCTTCAGTTTTACCAAGAGAAAAGTTGGAAAAGGCATCTGGGGAAAGGGAGAAGGTGACCGGCAGAGTTGAACTGGACATTTCACTTAGTTCATTCCATGACAGGAATGCTACTGTAGCACAGAATGCTCAACTGGCTGTACCCTTCCTCCTGACATAAATCTTCATTGCTTTCCCAGGAGAACCATCACAATCGCCAAATGGCGGTTTTCATAATGAAAGCTTCAGTGATTTATTTATCTTCCTAAGATTCTCCAAACATAAGAAACTTAATTGGACTTGTCTAAACACTGTCAGTCACCCGCACCCTTGAAGACCTCTTTACTCCATGTTTAGAACATAACTAAAATTAATGACACAATTAAGATGCCAAAACTCTGGTCTCTGGTAGAGGCAAAAGAAAAGGAGTGAAAAATGATTGCACATATTTCATAGTTGTGCTGCAGTGTATTCCAGCTGCAAGGGGAGGAGGTGAAAGTGAACCCACAGAGGGGAACGACATGCTAGCATTGACCATTTTCTTATGAACACTTATTGATCCTCCAAGCCGTCCTCACACCAGGCTGGGAACATTTGGGTTACAAAGAAGAAATTGAGGTAGTTTTAATTAACATTTGGAATTAATTGGTGCTGAACCATTAACTGTAGTACTATATTTGCACATTACCATTTTCTGAACATATCAAATTAGCTGTTACTTTCACAGCTTGATCAAACCACTGATGATATTTCTCTTGTCCTTGAAGTCCAGGCTATCCAAAATGTGTTTCTTGGTTATTTTCCATGAATTTTATAAGCTCAATAACAGCACAAGCCCCAACTTTTGAAGGTCAAGCTGCATTCTCCTTAATCTCGACCTACACAATTTCACCAAAAGACCAGGAGAGAGAAAACCAAGGTTGCATTTTTGCTCTGCTACTTTTAGTGAAATGAACTGCTCATGTCAAGCTCCCTGGGATAGCAATGTCCTTATCTGTAAAACGGAAATGAGTGCAAACACTTGCCTTGTTTTACTTACAGGGTTGTGAACGAATGAAAGGAGATAGAGTCCTTTAAAAAATGTAAACAGCTATGTACTTGAGAGGTCTCCAGAATTATCTAGCAATTCGTGTAAGTCTTAAGATTGCTCCTGCCTATGACCTTTAAATTCTTCAACCTTGTCACAGTTTAACCCAAGGAGAAATGAGATTATTAATTCCTTTCCCTTTCTCCTTCAGAAGAAAGTTGTGGGAGCTACTAAGTGGAAAATACTTTGTAAATCCTAGATTTCTTTCTGAAATTGTCACCAATTAGAGCCGCTGACAAGCCTGACATAGTCAGAAGTAAGGAACTTATACACCATAAAAACAAGCATAATCCTTTAGCTCCAGGGAGCAGCCACTGTCTCCTGAACTTGGCACCTTCTCAGCTGTCTGTGTGACTTCTTGGATGCACAGCAGAAGCCAACCCAAGTCTAGTCATGTTCTCTTACAAGTCTTCCTTTTGCTTTATTGTCTCTATGGTCCGAAGCCTGTTGCGTTACTTGGTTTCTGCATGCCTCCCTTTCAAACATTCCTTCTGCCTATCTTGCTTCTCCATAGTCAGCTCCCCTTGCAGCAAGAGGGGTTTAAGGCCAACTGACATGTTTCATGACTTAATTGGGTAGTGTTATTTGAATTGAATGCAGATGATACTCTGGCGCTTCTTCACGTGTCATGTCCAGATATGAAAGTCTAATGGAGAGTCACTCTGTGAACATCCATTTGGTAGCACTTGTTGTTCCTGTAACTCCATACTGTCTTTTAAAAAGCATATTAGACAATTTGATTTGGATTTGATGTCCTTGATAATCAGTACATTATTGGCTAGTGTGTTCTTTAGAAGCAGAACTGAGGTACAGCTGTCATAAATGTATCACTAACAGGCCTGGAAACAGCCAAAAGCTCCAGAAAGATTCCTCAGTTTCACTTTCCAAATCTCAAGCAAATGCATCTAACTAGTGCAACCTCATTCGGATCTGTGAAACCCTTACTGCAAGAAATTCTGGAAAGGAGACTTTAGTTTTTCAATCTTTCCAAATAGATCTGCCCTCAACTCTCTCCGCATCTCAGCAGCATGTGACACAATTGACCACATCTTCTTTCTTGAAGCCCTTTCCCTTAGCGTCAGTGACACAGAGTTCACCTGTATCAAGTAGGGTTTCTACCTACATTTCTGGACTCTCTTCTCAGTCTCTCTCACGGTTGTTCTTCCTCTGCCCTTTTCTTAAATGAGGTGTTCCTCATATTTATTATGCGTCTGGCCCACTTCATTTCTTATCCTATATGCTTTTTTTCTTTTCGTTTTTAAAGATAATCTCACTTGTGTTCATATTTTCCAGTTACCATCTATTTGCTGTTGACTTCCAAGTCTATATATCCAATACATATTTCTCTTTAGAGTTTCAAATCTGTATAGCCATCTCCCTACTAAAATTGTGTGTCCAAAAGGCAAAGCAGATTCAACATATCCAAAGATGAATCTATCCTCTTTTCTCTCAATATGTATCCTTTCTGTGTCTTTTCATTATCTATGCAGTAATCCAATCAGAACCTTGATGTTTCAGAAGATTATTCTTTTTACCTGGTGACTGGCTTCCAAGAGACAGAAAGGAGAAACTGCCAGATCTGTTAAGGACTATGTCTGTAACTGGTGCATCATCACTTCTGATAAATTCTGTTGCTCAAACCAATCACAGAGTTTACCCAGATTCAATGCAGTGGAGAAATTGACTCCTCCATGATGGGGAAGTGGCAAGTGCATATCGCAAAAGAGTGTTTGGGATGAGCACTATCACTGTGACTGTCTTTGGAAAATGCAATCACCACAATGGCAAGATTAGAAATCAAATTCAGACTCAACTAATTGCAAACGAAAAGCAAACTTCACTTAACCGTGAAGTTATATTCCTTCATATGTTCAGAAAAACGGTTCCTTCTCTTCTGGAAAGTAGCTGAAATAAGGAAATAGCAGGGCTTCTTAACCATTAGTTAACTGCTCATTCATTTATTTATCCAATACCTTTAGGAAGTTACAACAAACCCAGGCATTGTTTGAGTGCACACAATAATGACTAGAATAAACAAATTACTGGTCTCCTGGGGCCAGAGTTCTTTCTTTCTTCTACCATTGCATTAGTAGTTTCATTTTGAATAAATGAAATCAGAATCAGTTGTTTTTAAGAGCAAGGAACAATCAATTTTTGATCCTAAGGAATGTTGGAATGAAGCCCTACAGGGAAGTAGAGGTCTGCACAGAGTTTAAAATTGAAGCTTGACCCAATAAAAGTTTATAGCATCATAAAATATTTAGACCTCTTGGTGTGGCATGTATACAGGGGAGATTGTACATTTTAAATATTTACAGCTGGTAAATACTTTTCATTATACGACAGTACTTGATACATAGCAGCTTGTAGGAAAAAAATGCTTGAATTCAGCATCCAAGTGAATGAATGTCACATCCTGTCCTAGGGTCAAGCTGTGGTGCTGGCTAAATGGCCAACAGTTGGCAGGCTAACTGCCAAAACAATCAATTGGATCACGGTGCAATCCAATTCCCTCATTAAGACAACTGAAACAATAGCAACCAAATCAGATTCACTCTATGGAAATCTAATCAGTTGCTCCACAATCAGATATAACAGCTCTCCAATCAAATTAATTTTATTTGGTTTAGTTAAGTGACATAGGCACAACTTCATGGGTGCCTGTTCTCCTCTCATACAAAGCATGACATAATATTAGCATTTGAAGGGATCCTAGAGACATCTGGTTCTGTGCTTCTCATGTGGGAAAACAGTGTAGGCAGTATACAAAGTCACTAGATAAATGTGGGATGTCTCTCTGGAGTGCTAAGTGTATCCTCACATTTGGAGGGGGATGCATTTTCATATTTAAACATGTACAGATAGACCATAGAATATGTACTAGTCACAAGAGATTCAATTATGCTGTGATAAAATGTTCCAATCTCAGTGATTTTAAAACCACAAAGCATAGTTTTCATTCATGTGACATGTCCATGAGGGTCAGCAGGGGCCTGTGCTCCCTGCTGTCCTCATTCCAGGATCCAGAGTGATAGAGCAGACTGTACAACTTTGCATATTGTCCTTGTGGCTGAAAAGTCAACTAGTGTAAACCATGGACTAGATTTTAATACATTCACCTAGAAGTGGCGTATGTCGTTTCCACATACACTTCATTGGCCAAAGCACATCATATAGACCCACCTATCTTCAAAAAGGGCCAGGGAAGTGCAACCCTACTGTGTGCCGAAAGAACTAGAAATATTTGGTCAATAGTGTTAATGTCTACCACAGAATGGGGTGCAAAGTTCGTATAAACTTTAGGATGAAACAAAAGACTTAGAAGAAGTTTCTTGGAATCTGTATATACCCACTTAAATGTTGATTAAACAGGAGAATCCTAGAAAATAATGCAAACTTGTCTGAAATGTTTTATTGTCAATATAATATATATAAATATATGCATAATATAAACAGTATATAAATGTATATTAGTTCCCTTACCTTTTGATGTCAGTCTTAGGGGATTTCTATGAGAGTGAGTTCATTGATTGGAGTTTATTATTGTGTAATATCCCTAAGTGCTTGGTCTATGTGAGAATCGAAAGCCACCAGAAAAGCCATCTGAGTGAAATGTCCTTCATGATGTTTTACAATTCTTTTACTATTGTCTCTTTCACACATTATTTGGAAGCAGTTTTCAAATGCAACTGACTTGCATTCCTTAATTATTTCCAAAGCTTTTAACTTACCTTTCCAGCATTCACTATATATTTTTAAAGATTTCAAACATACCAAGAATCCATCCTTGTATATCTACCCCCGATCTGTATAGTCCTCATAGAAAAAACAGCTCTAGTTTTTGTAATCAGATTCTGTGCACTTCAATAATATTGAATTGAATTCTGTGATTATAATAAATACAAAAGTCACAAACAGGTTTGGAAATGATATAACTCAACTGGCAGGAACAGAAATGCAAGGGCATACTAGAGGACGTGGGCCACTGGCCCCAGCCATTCCTGTATATCAGGTAGGACATTTTAAACAATGAATGGAGAGCATTTGGTAATAATCTGGTGAGGTGATTGGGTAAGAGAACTTGTACTAAACTCTGGGGGAAAAGTTTTGGAGCACTGTCCAACATACTGCAATTAATAATCCTAAACCTCAGAGCCTGTGAGCTCCTGAAATTCACTCATTCATTCACTCATTCGTTAACTCATTTATTTATTGATACATTCGTAGGCAGTATAGCATAGCGGATAAGAACATGGATTCTGACCCCAGCCTGCCTGGATTTGAATTCCAGTTATGCTGAGTGACCTATGGCAAGTCTCTTCACTTCCCCTCATCGGGTTGTTGTGAAGACTAAATGAGACAATGGAATGCAAATACTATGCAAATATTAACTTACAGTAAACTCATTCATTTGGTGAATATTTGCTGATAAATACCAGGTGCCATGTATTGGACCAGCTGATGCAGAAAGGTGAACAGTAGCATAGTCCCTCCTCGCGTGGAGTTTATAGTCTAATGTGGGGAGACAGATATTACATAGAGGTTTGAAAATAAGGGTACAATTTGGGTACATTCTGTGAGGAAGTATAGGACGGTTAGGAATTAGCTTTTCCTCTCTATATCCTGAGGGATTAGTAGAGTCTGGCGCATACTAAGTGCTCAATAAAGTATTTCTGGAATTGATGAATAAATACATGTATACTTACCCAAAGAATAACACCCATTTAGTAGATGAGAAAGTACTAAAACTAAAGTCATCTAATGTAAAGTTTTTCTAATTCACTGAAATGAACTAGAAAAGCAGGTTTTCTAGGATTTGAACTTAGATTACTAGATTCAGAATTCTAACTTTTATATGATGATTATAAGCACATCTATAAGTTTAGGAAAAATGCACATAGAATATCATTATACATTTGAACCACTATTTTCATGTGCTTCAAAATTAGTTTCTTTATTTGTAGAGGTTTAATATTTTGAACTGTAGAAATCTTTTGACTAGCAAAGGACGTTATTAAATGGTAAGTAAATGCTAAAAAGTGCTAAGTTCTGTTGCCGCCAAAACCTAACTAAACGGACCTACCACTTAGCAGATATCTGAGGCCTTCTCTAACTGTAGTGACTAATACATACAGGAAAACTTGAGTTCTCCAGAACTCCTGGGGGAGAATAGATGGGGATGCACCATTCTAGGGAGCTGCGTTTTAGCTGAAGGTTTATCCCTGTAAATATTAGATAGAATTTTTAAGCAGTTTAGATAGAACGTTTTTCAAGATGCATTACGTGTGCCTGATGATTATAAAAAGAAAAAAAGAGATGCATTACATGCTTTCCTGACTTCTTAGATGGAATATTCTGAAAATGCAGTGTCCAGTTTTTTAGCATAATTGAGTACAGCTAAAGAAATCTCTCCAATTGAAGTTGTAAAGAAGAGAGTGGGCAGCCCTGAACTGTTTCTGTTTGCTCTTATTTCATCTGTAATAGTTTCTCAGATGTGTAAGTTGGACATGCCTGACAAGGGTCAAATATATATCTATATATATTTATATATATGTATCTCTATATATATGTGTTATCCGATATATATAGTTATCCGATTGTCTGTTAAGTATAAGTATATTTATAAACATGACAAAGCAAAATATTTTATAAAAATTTTTTATTAAATTATAGTTGGCATATAATATTACATTAGTTTCAGATGTACAGCATAGCAATTCAACATTTATGTACCTTACAATGTAATCACCACAATAAATCTGATAACCATCTATTACCATGCAAAGTTATTACAATATTATTGTAATAACAATATTACAATATTACAATATTGCAATATTATTACCCTTTACTTTTTCATCCATCCTCCTATCCCCTCCCTTCTGGCAACCAATTTGTTCTCTGCCTCTATAAATCTGTTTTGTTTGTTCATTTGTTTTGTTTTCGATTCCATATATAAGTGAAATCATATGGTATTTGTCTTTCTCTGTCGGACTTATTTCACTTAGCATAGTGCCCTCTAGGTCCATTCATGTTGTCACAAATGGCAAGATTTCATGCTTTTTTATTGCTGAGTAACATTCCTGTGTGTGTGTGTATCACATCTTCTTTATTCATTCATCTATTGATGGGCATCTAGGTTGCTTCCATTTCTTGGTTATTGTAAATATTTCAATGAACATAGGAATGCATAGACATTTTTATTTTATTTTATTTTATTATTATTATTTTTAAAGATTTTATTGGGGAAGGGGAACAGGACTTTATTGGGGAACAGTGTGTACTTCCAGGACTTTTTTCCAAGTCAAGTTGTTGTCTTTTCAATCTTAGTTGTGGAGGGTGCCGTTCAGCTTCAAGTCATTGTCGTTTCAGTCTTAGTTGTGGAGGGCGCAGCTCAGCTCCAGGTCCAGTTGCCGTTGCTAGTTGCAGGGGGCACAGCCCACCATCCCTTGCAGGAGGTGAACTGGCAACCTTGTGGTTGAGAGTCCGCGCTCCAACCAACTGAGCCATCCGGGAGCTCAGCGGCAGCTCAGCTCAAGGTGCCGTGTTCAATCTTAGTTGCAGGGAGCGCTGCCCACCATCCCTTGTGGGACTCGAGGAATTGAACTGGCAACCTTGTGGTTGAGAGCCTACTGGCCCTTGTGGGAATCGAACCGCAGCCTTCAGAGTTAGGAGCGTGGAGCACTAACCGCCTGAGCCACAGGGCCGGCCCGCATAGACATTTTTAAATCAGTGAGTTATTTTCCTCCTTCAGATAGATATCCATAAGTGGAATTAATGAGTCGTATGGTAGTTCTATTTTTAATTTTTTGAGGAACCTCCATACTGTTTTCTATAGTGGTTGCACTAATTTACATTCCCACTAGCAGTACATGAGGGTTCATTTCTCCGCCTCCTTGCCAACACTTGTTATTTGTTGACTTTTTGATAATAGCCATTCTACAGGTGTGAGATGACATCTCATTGTGTTTTTTTAATTTCCATTTTCCTGGTGATTAGTGATGTTAAGCATCTTTTCATATGTCTGTTGGACATCTATATTGTTGGCCATCTATATGTCTTTTTTGAAGAAATGTCTATTCAGGTCTTCTGCCCATTTTTAAATCAGATTGTTTGTTTATTTTGTTGTCGAGGTGTATGAGTCCTTATATATTTTGAATATTAAGCTTTAATTGAACATGAACTTTGCAAATATCTTCTCCCAATCAATGGATTATCTTTTCATTTTGTCAATGGTTTCCTTCACTGTGAAGAAGCTTTTTAGTTTGATGTAGTCCCATTTGTTTATTTTTGCTTTTGTTGCCTTTGCCTGAGGAGACATAATTTAAAAAGACATTGCTAAGACCGATGTCAAATATTTTACTATCTATGTTTTTTTCTAGGAGTTTTATGGTTTCATGTCTTACATTTAAGTCTTTAACCCATTTTTAGTTTATTTTTAATTATGTTATAAGAAAGTGGTCCAGTTTCAGTCTTTTGCATGTATCTGTCCAGTTTTCCCAACACCACTTATTGAAGAGACTGTCATTTCCTTATTATGATTCTTGCTTCCTGTGTCATAGATTAGTTGACCACATAAGTGAGGATTTATATCTGGGATTCCTATTCTGTTTCATTGATCTATGTGTTTGTTTTAGTGCCAGTATCATACTTGTTTGATTATTATAGCTTCATAGTATAGTTTGAAATCAGGAAGTGTGATATCTCCAACTTTATTCTTCTTTCTCATAATTGTTTTGGCTATTGAGGGTCTTTTGTGTTTTCATATACATTTTAGAATTATTTGTTCTAGTTCTGAGAAGAATGCCATTGATATTTTGATAAGGATTACAATGAATCCATAGGTCACTTTGGGTAGTATGGACACTTCAGTAATAATCCTTCAAATCTATGAGTATAATATATCTTGCAATTTATTTGTATCCTCTTCAATTTTTTTCTTCAATGTCTTATAGTTTTCAGAGTACAAGGATTTTGTTGTTGTTGTTGTTGTGTGTTTTTTCTTTTCCCTTGGTTTAAATTTATTCCTAGGTATTTTATTATTTTTGATGCAATTGTAAATGGGATTGTTTTCTTAATTTCTCCTTCTGATAGTTTTTTTTTAGTGATCACGGCAATACACGAGCTCACACGGCACTGTCTGTGAGGGAGTTTTTAGCCAGTAAACAAATAACTCTATTGGAACACCCTTCCTACTCACCTGATCTGGCCCCCAATGACTTCTTTCTTTATCTGAAGAGAAAGGAAATATTGAAAGGAAGACAGTTTGATGACATTCAGGGCATCAAAGATAATACGATGACAGCTCTGATAGCCATTCCAGAAAAAGAATTCCCAAATTGCTTTGAAAGGTGGACTAGCACTGGCATCGGTGCATAGCTTCCCAAGGGGAGTACTTCGAAGGTGACCATAGTGATATTCAGCAACTAGGTATGTAACACTTTTTCTGGGATCAGTTCACGAACTTGATTGTCTGACCTTGTGTAATCCTTTTAATGTATTGTTGAATTCAGTTTGCTAATATTTTGTTGAGAATTTTTGCATCTATATTCTTCAGGGATATTGCCCTGTAATTTCCTTTTTTTTTTTTTTTTTTAGTGTCTTTGTCTAGTTTTGGTATCAGGTTAATGTGGTCTTGTAGAAGGAGTTTAGAAGCATTCTTTCCTCTTGAATTTTGGAATATTTTGAGATACATACGTATTAATTCTCCTTTAAATGTTTGGTATTAATTCTCCTTCACTAGTGAAGCTCTCTGGTCTTGGACTTTTATTTGCTGGGACTTTTTAAATTGTTATTATTGCTTCAATTTCATTGCTAGTAATTGGTCTGTTCAAATTTTCTGTTTCTTTCTGGTTCAGTCTTGGAAGGTTGTATGTTTATAGAAATTTATCTATTTCTTCTAGGTTGTCTAATTTCTTGGCATATAATTGTTTGTACTATAGTTTTATGATCGTTTTATTTCTGTGATGTCTCCGCTTTCATTTCTGATTTTGTTTATCTGAGCTCTCTCTTTTTTTCATGATGAATCTGGCTAAAGATTTGTCAATTTTGTTTATCTTTTCAAAGACCTAGCTCTTAGTTTCATTGGTCTTTTCTATTTTTTTTTAGTCTCTATTTTGTTTATTTCTGCTTTGATCTTTATTATCTCCTTCCTTCTATTTATTTGGGTTTTATTTGTTCTTCGTTTTCTAGTTCATTTAGGCATAAAGTTAGATTGTTTATTTGGAATTTTTCTGGTTACTTGAGGTACACATGTATCATTATGACCTTCCTTTTAGAGCTGCCTTTGGTATATCTCATAGATTTTGGAATGTTGTGTTTTCATTTTTATTTTTCTCAGAGTAGTTTCTGATTTATTCTTTGATCCATTGGTAGTCTAGTAGAATGTTGTTTAGTCTCCCCATGGTTGTGTTTTTTTCCCAGTTTTCTTCCTGTAATTGCTTTATAGTTTCATACCATTGGAAAAATAGTTTCATACCGTTGGAAAAAATACCTGATATGATTTTAATCTTTTAAAAATTTGTTGAGCCTTGTTTTGTGGCCTAACATGCAATATATCCTGGAGTATGTTCCATGTGCTCTTGGAAAGAATGTGTATTCTGCAGTTTTTTGGATGCAATGTTCTGTAAATATGTATTAAACCATCTGGTTTAACGTGATGATTAAGGTCATTATTTCCTTACTGCTATTTTTTGTCTGGATGACCTACCCATTGATGTGAGTGGGATATTAAAGTCCCCTGCTATTACTGTATTACTTTCAATTTCTCCCTTTATGTTTTTCAAAATTTGCTCTATATATTATGTGCTCCTATGCTCCTATGTTGGTTGTGTAGATATTTACAAATGTTACATTCTATTTTTGGATTGACTCCTTTATCATTATATAATGCCTTTCTTTGTCTTTTTTTACAGTCTCTGTTTTATAGTCTACTTTATCTGATATCATTATTGCTACCCCACCTTTCTTTCTGTTTCTATTTGCATAGAATATCTTTTCCATCCTGTGTATGTATTTCGATTTGAAATGAGTCTCTTGTAGGCACCATTTAGATGGCTGCAAATGTATTTTGATCTGAAATGAGTCTCTTGTAGACAGTATTTAGATGGCTCTTATTTTTTGTTTTTTTTGCTGGTTTGTTTTTGTTTGTTTGTTTGTTTGTTTTACGCATTCAGCCACCCTATAAAAACATAGAAGCATTTAGTTCATTTACATTTAAAGAAATTATTGATAGTGTGTACTTACTGCCATTTAGTGAATTGCTTTTTGGTTGTTTTTGTAGTTCTTTTCTGTTGCTTTCATTTTCTCTCAATTTCTTCCTTTGTGGTTTGCTGGTTTTCTTTAGTGTTTTGCTTTGGTTTCTTTCTTTTTATTTTTTGTGTGTCATATGTAGGGTTTTGGTTTGTGGTTATCATGAGTTTCATATATATTGATCTATATCCATAGCAGTCTCTTTTAAGCTGAGAGGTGTTTAAGTTCGAATGCATTCTGAAAGTACTGCATTTTTATTATCTCCCTTTATACTTTATGTTTTTGACATCATATTTTGGATCTTTTTGTCTTGTGTATCCCCTATTTATTGTAGTTATAGTTGATTTTGTTACTTTTGTCATTTAACCTCCGTAACAGATTTTAAAGTGACTGCTTTACTGTGTTTCTTACATACTTGCTCTGCTAATGAGATTTTTTCTTTCATGTATATTTTTTAATTTATGGTATGGCCTTTTCTTTTCTGCTTAAAGAAAACCATTTAACATTTTTTTGTAATGCTGGGTTAGTGGTGATGAACTCCTTTAGTTTCTGCTTGTCTGGGAAACTATCTCCCTTCAATTTTGAATGATAACTTTGCCAAGTAGAGTATTCTGGGTTGTAGGTTCCTTTCTTTCTGCAATTTAAATGTATTGTGCCACTCCCTTCTGGCCTCTATACTTTCTGCTGAGAAATTAGCTGATAGCCTTGTGGGGGGTTCCCTTTTATGTGACTAGTTAGTCTTCAAGATGGTCTCTCGCTGCCTTCAAGATGGTCTCTTTATCTTTAAATTTTGCATTTTAATTATAATATATCTTGGTGTAGGTCTCTTTGGGTTTATCTTGCTTGGAACTCTCTGTGCTTTCTGGATGTGGATGTCTGTTTCCTTCCAGGTTAGGAAAGTTTTTAGCCATTATTTCTTCAAATAAGCTTTCTGCTACTTTCTCGTCTCTTCTGGATTCCTATACTGCAAATATTAGTGTGTTTGATGTTGTCCCAGAGGTCCCTTAAATTGTCCTTGTTTTATTTATTCTTTTTTTTTTTTTCTGTTCTGAATGGGTGACTTCCACTATCCTGTCTTCCATGTCACTAATCTGTTCTTCTATATTATCTAATCTGTTGCTGATTCACTGTACTGTATTTTTCATTTTAGTTATTATATTGTTCAGTTTTTATTGGTCCTTTATCTTAATTTCTAATTTTTTGTTGAAGTTCTCACCGAGTTCCCCTATTTTATTCAAATTTGGTGAATATCCTTATGATCACTATTTTGAATTCTTTATCAGGCAAATTACTTATGTCCATTTCATTAAGTTTTTTATTTGCTTTTTTTTTTCTTGTTCCTTCATTTGGGACAGATTCTTCTGTTTTCTCATTTTGTTTTGACTTTCCGTGTTTGTTTCTATGAATTAGACAAAACAGCTATCTCTCCTGATCTTAAAGGAGTGGCTTGAGTATGAGCAATCTCTGTGTAGACTGTGTATGTTGGGTGTTTTTGGCAGGCTAGCTGGAGCCAGAGCCATTGCATGTGGTACCTGGGGCACTCTGGGGAACTGGCTGGCTGGGTTGGAGCCGGCTCAGCGTGGGCGGCCCAGGGTATGTGGGTGTGGTGATGCCCTAAATGTCTGTCTGGAGCTGGAGTGGGCTTGGGTGGGGTGTCCAATGGCTTACTGAGGCAGCCTTGCAGGTCAGCCAGAGCACTTGGACAGAGCTCTGCCCTGAGCTGTGCAGGTGGAGGGCGAACATAAACAATGGTGCTTAATGGCACTCTGATCCTGGAGAGTGCCCACAGACCCCGAGACTTCCTGCATTTCCCCAACATTATTATGTGACCTCTCTCTTTCTCTCTTATTTGTTTTGCAGAAACTGTTCAATCAGCCTTCAGGTGTTTTTCAGGAGGAATTGCTCTAAATCTAGGTGTATATTTGGTGTATTTATGGGAGGATGTGAGTTCAGGGTCTTCCTATGCCACCATCTTAGGCAACCCCTTCACCATGCACATACACACAGTATTTAATATTTGCGATGTTTGGTGTCTAGTTTTCTGTAAGCACTGAGGTGGATGTTTGGCAGTATTTAGCTAATTAGTAATTGTTGACAGTTAACATAGATAATTAAGCTTTCAAAAGTCTATTTTGCTTGTCTTATAGACTACGATGTTGTCCTCTGCAAGTCTGAACTACATCTGCTCACTCCTTCCTTGACTTATTCTCTATATTCTGCTTCCTTCTCTGCTTCTCTCACTATTTCCCTCTCTTTCTCCCTATCATGCTCTTTTTTCTATTTCATTCTTCTTTTCCCTTTCCATTGTTCCCATTTCTTTCCATGCTTCATTCTCCTTTTCCCCTTCTTCTCTCTTTCTTCAACTCCCCCCGACCTTTGCAAAATCTTACTTCTTTTTTCCCCATCAGCAGAAACCTACATACGTATCTTGTAATCTTTGCAGTTGCCCTGCAATGTAAGGCACAGGGTTTCCCTTAGGTGTGTCTCATAACCTTGCCAACTATTTAGGACGTCAGATCTGGAGATAGAGTGATGCATATTTAAAGAAGAGCTGATAAGAACAATCAAGACAAGCTGCCAGTCAACACTTGACAGCTTGCAGAAGAGCTCTCTGAAAAAGAATGGCAATAATGCTGTACAGAAGCCAGAGGAGGTAAGAAAATTTCAAACTATCATCCTGAACTGTAGGGCAGATGGAAAGACAATAAGAGAAGCTTAATTTAAATGTAGCAAAATAAAAACATAACATTGGATCTGGGTAGAATTGATGATAGCTAAACTAAAAATTAGTAAATGGGTTTGAAACTTCCTGTGGGAGCCCTGAGTTGGCCTGTTTTCTCACTCTGTGGACTCTGTGCCAGCAAACACATCTCCTTTTCATTTGTCAGTGTTCATTTTCTTGTTAGAGACTGGGATTCCCGGCAGTGGGAGAGACTAGCACTGCTTAAAATGCAGGACCTGTGCGCCTGGATCTCTGCACAGTTGCACCTTTATCCTTTGGAGTTGCTGCTGGTTGTCCCAGCCACATGGGCAGTAGATATGTGTCTTGCAGGGTCTGGTGGCACCTGAGGACAAGCCCTTGTCTTTTCCCAGCGGTAGTTCCCTCATGTTGTCTCCCTACCCTGCTCCCCCACCCCCAATATTTTTTGTCTTGGACCACTTCCTTTCTCCCTGAGTTTACCTGAGCTACCACCTTTTTTCACCTAGCCAAACAGTTAAGCATTCGTGTTCTGTTCCCTTTGCAGAGGAGGGATGCTGGGAAATTGACTGGGAGAGGACACGAGAAGCTTCCTGGAGTGCTAGAAATATTCTCTATCTTTGTCTGAGTGGTGGTTGTATGAGGGTTTGCATATGTAAACACTCATTGAGCTGTACTTTTAAGATTGTGCACTTCACTGTGTGTAAGCTATAGTTTAACAGAGAGCGAGCGAGAGAGAATGAGAATGAATCTAATCAGCAGATGTGGGTTTGCATCTGCTTAGGGTTGTATGACATCTGCTCATGCCAACATAACATTTATTCCTGTAAACAGGAATCACTATAGGAGCTGCCACACAGGGGGTTGTGTGGAAGTAATGAAGAAGTGCTCAGCGCTGTATCAAGTGCTTGGCACAGGGATAGTTCTCAATAATAGATTGCAAGTATCATCATTATTGTTTGAGAAAATTATTCCCTGAACATGGTAACGAATGCAAATGTTTTGATTCAAAATCCCTTTCTGCATATTGGAGCATCTGGAGACCATCTTTCAAGGCCTTAACTCAAAGGTGTGACTAATAGCAGAGATTTTCGGCAGAGCAGGCTAATAGAAGAAAATTATCAGGCAAAGGTCCTGTGGGTGCTCTTTAAATTACACTAGCCAGGCAGCCCCAGTCTCCTGGCTGGTCTGTGCAGGCTGGCCTCACCTGTATGTCACACCCATTACAGCCACATTTCTTGAGTCCTGGGGGCAAATTTGTGATGAATTCATTCTTAGAAAATAAACTCCACTCATATGCGAAATGTAAACTCTTGATATATGCACTCTACCACCAATGCTGAGAAACACTGAGAAACACAATGACTAAACACTGAGAAACACAATGACTAATGGCATTATTTCAGCTCAGCAGTGGAAAATCCGAGCCTTCCTTACTCTTTTCCTGCCATCATTAAAATCTGTTTTACTATACCCAGGGAATGGATGAGACCCTGGGTTTTTATTGCTGACCCTACTTTGCACATAACGACTTAGAAACCTATAGAACTACAGAATTTCAGAGCTCTAGAAGGTCGTAAGGATTAGTTAAATGAAAACCCCTCACTTAATAGACGAAGTCGGAGGAGACGTAACTTGTACAACATTCATCCATCTTCAACAAGTATTTGTTCAGTGACTGTGTACTGATTTGTGGTAGACCCTGGTTACATACATAACCTGTCATGGAAAATTTCTTCAAGCTTTCTTCTAGAGTTCTCTCAAGCCAGGCTCTCACTTGAATCTACTAACTGGCTGATATGCATTGGTATCTTCCATGAAACAGTAATGTAGACTGTGTGTGGTGGCTGGAGTACTGAATTAAATAATTGAGGGAGAAGCAAGGGCTCTGCCAGCTGCCACTGCAAACCATGCAGGCTTATACGGTGTCTTCCCAAAAATAAGACCGGGTCTTAGGTTAAATTTCACTCCATAAGACGCATTAAGGCTTATGTTCAGGGGATGTCCTCCTGAAAAATCATGCTAGGGCTTATTTTCCTGTTAGGTCTGATTTTCGGGGAAACACAGTACACAGGGTAAGACCCTCGATTGTGACTCTAAGCGCCTGTGCTGAGCTGGGTGGCTAAGTGCAGCCTTTACCAGTCTCTCTACATTCCTCTTGTAACCTCCTCTGTTGCATGAAGCTCTTTGGGGCATCACTTTTGTTTCCTGACTTTTGGTCTACTCCGGATAGTCATTCCATTCTGAATTCAACCACCTAAATGTACTGGGAAGAGAAATGGCGTACGCCAGAGGACCGGCCCCGTCTCCAGCCTCTAAGGCCTGGGCCCTGACTGCATTTGCTCTGGGCCGTGAAACCACGCTTCATCACCGTCCAGGCAGATAACCTAAGCTGGTGAACTGGACCAGGTAGAAGGCGCCACAGAGTATTGAGAGCTGTCGCAAACTCGCGAGGGCGCATCCTGCAAAAAGGGACAGTCACTACTCCGCTCAGTGGGTTTTTCTGGGGAGATGACACACCCAACATTGAAACACCTTCAGATTTTTCAAGATAAGCCAGAAATTTCAATTTTTAAAGATGGTATTTCCCAGTGATTTGAAATCATTCTGTAGGTCAAATAAAGACATGTGTGGGCTTCTGAGCTGCTTTTTTTTTTTTTCTTTTTTCTCCATCTGCTATTCTAAGTGATTGGCCAGAGATATTCTTTCAAATTCAAGGGTAGCAGATGGATAGAGAGTGAAGATGGGCAGGAAGGTGTTTGGGTATTAGAGTCGGTTGCTCATTGATTCAGGAAAGACAGTGCAGATATTATGAGAGGGAGCTGAGATCACGAGGCAGCTCAGTTCCAGCCACGCTACACACCTCTCCCTCTAGCCAAGTCGTTAAAGGAATCTGAGCCTCCTTCACTCCCCCGGTGATATGGGCTCCTGCCATCTTCTCAGGGATTTGTCGTGCAGTCGAGAGAGTTCATGTTGTTGAGGTGCTCCAGCCACTCACTCAACCATTCAAATATTTATGAAGAACGTACCAGGCCGCAGACACCGTGCTAAGGGCTTGCATTCGGGAACGAACAGAATCAACACAGGCCTGGGCCTCCAAGAGCATGCAGTTGAGAGGGAAAGGTAAACAACTTAGGAAACAGTGTGACCAACATTGTGATGGGGTGGAGAGTGCTATGGAAGCCGCCATGTGTTCTGGCTTCACCTTCCTCACCTCTTCTTTGGCTTACCATGTTCCCACCACAAATCTCCAAGCTTCTTCCTGCCAACCTCTTTCCTGTCTTAACATCTTTATCCTTGCTGTTCATTCAGTGTTCCTGAAATTGTCTTTCCCCTGAAATTATCTTTTTTTTCTTCTGAGGAGAAGTGTCTTCCAACTGTCCTATCTAAATGAACAGCCCCACGTCCTCTTCTATCACCCAGGGCTTTGCTTTATTATTATTATTTTTTAATAACACTTGACGTTCTAGTACATATTCGTTTTGTTGCTGTTATTGTTCATTGTCTGTCAGCGTCATGGGACCCTGGACTTCTGTCTTCTTCATTCACTGCTATCTCCCCAGTACTTGGAACAGAGCCTAGATGCTGGTTGTTATTCAGGAAATGTTTGTTGATTGAATGAATGAGGGAAAAACAGAGAGAGACCTAATTTGGGTCAGAGAAATCTTCCTGGCAGAGGTGATATCTAAGTCAATTAGTTGGTCAGATAAACAAGTTGTTCAGGTAAAGAGGGAGAATGCACAAGTATTTGGGGCAGACGACAACATGTGGAAAGTCCTAGAGATCAGTAAGAGCTTGTCACAACAGTGAAAGAAGTTGAGTGTGATTGAGTGATAAAGTGTGGGGTTGTGGAGAGAGCTGTGGCTGGAGAGACAGGCAGAGGCAGATATAGAGGGCTCTGAAGACCTAATATGGAGCTTGGACTTTATCCCATAACATAGGGATGCAAAATGGTACAGCCACTTTGGAAAACAGCTTGGCAGTGACTTATGAAGCTAAATATACACTTAGCATAGAACCCAGAAATACCACTCCTAGGTATTTACCCAGGACTGAAATGAAAACTGACTTCCACACAAAAAACTCTATGTGACTTTTCATAACAGCTTTAGTCTTATTAATCACCTAAAAGAACTGGTCTATATTTTGAATGCTGTGGTGGTTACATGGTTGGGTGAGTTTGTCAAAATCATACATTCAAAAGACTGATTTTTTGTGCATGGAAATGACTCTTTAATTAAAAGAACTGTGGGAAACCACTGGAGGGTTTTCAGTGGAAGAATAACACTGAGATCTGTGCTTCCAAAGGATCACTCTGGCAGGCGGACAGTGGAAAGGGAACGCAGTGAGTGGACCGGGTGAGAGATGATTGCAGCTTGGACTATGCTGGTAAAAGTGGGGATGGAACACAGTAGTGGATTTGAGACCTACTTAGAAAGTAGAATCAACAGGGCTTGGGAATTCATTAGATGTGGGATGAGAGAAAGAGAGAGGAGTCAAGAATGATGCTTAGGAATTTGGCTTCAGGACAACTGAGTAGATAGTGGGGCCATTTGCCATAGGACATGCAGAAAGAGGAGAAGCCCTAGGAAAGCACGGGGAGAGGAGTGAGGATAACAGGAAATAACTGGGTTGGTACCCATCGTGAGTGCACTTAATGTTTTCATTGGTTTGACTGGTTTGTTTTGTTTTAGCTACGTAGCACAGACCTATTTTTAGGGGTTTGTTTGCAGCCATGATCAAAAATCCGCCTATCTTGTAAATTACAATTGAGACTTCATGTTCTGTAGCATCAGAATCCTTTCATCCTCCAAACTTGGCGCTGCCACCATTTGACTGGTAAGGTGTTGTGTCTGCTCAGTTTACGTGGGTATAGCCATATCATCAAGAGAGTTACTAAGTCAGATGGTAGACCGTTTCCCATGCCAACTACCATTTTCAAGGCACTTTAGAGGTATATCAAAAAACAAAACAAAAGAAAAAAAACAGGTCGGCCCAGTGGCTCAGGGGGTTGGAGCTCCGTGCTCCTAACCCCGAAGGTTGCCGGTTTGATTCCCACATGGGCCAGTGCCAGATGGCTCAGTTGGTTGGAGCATGTTCTCTCAACCACAGGTTGCTGGTTCGACCCTCATAAGGGATGGTGGGCTGCGCCCCCTGCAACTAACAACGGCAACTGGACCTGGAGCTGAGCTGTGCCCTCCACAACTAAGATTGAAAGGACAACAACTTTACTTGGAAAAAGTCCTAGAAGTACACACTGTTCCCCAATAAAGTCCTGTTCCCCTTCCCCAAATTAAAAAAAAAAAGAAAACAAAAAAAACCAGAAACAGATTTCAACGAAGAGCCAATACAAATGCCCCAGAAAGAGAGCTGTCTGCCTCCCCAAACCTGTCGCACCTGCACATGGGTGTGGCTCGGTGGGTCTGACCCTGTGGCGGAGCAGTGAGCTGCCACATTCTCTGCTGCATCATCAACCCCTTTCATTCTCTGGCTTAGATAAAGCTGGAGTGAGAAGCTCTGGCCAAACCACCTTCTACTATTTTCATGGGGCCCGAATTCCATGTGGTCTGGCCTGGCGAGAAGAAACTCAGAACTGAATGAATGTGATTCACGGCCTGGAGATTATATATTTCTTTCAGAACATTCAAAATTCTCAATGAATGTCATATTATTGATCCCAACAATATTCTTGTGAAGTGAATTGGAAACTGTTGCCTGTATTGAGGAACAGGGAAGCTGAAGTAAAGAGACATTTATTCTAGACATATCAGCCTTGATTCTAAGGGAATAATGGCAGAATATTGCCTTCATTTTTCCTAAAACATCTCACCCTTGCCTTCACGGCATGTTACAACTTTATGGGCTTTGTAAATGTCAGGTTTAATGACATGGCTTTTTAAAGGTTCCTTCTTTGTGGGTGGGATTATGGGATGGTTTTGATGTTCTTTGAGATTGTTCAGGTTTTCTGTTTTTTCTATAATAGGCATGTTATTATTTTTCTAATTGTGAAGAAAGTGAAAGAAGCTTCATTAAAAATAGTATGCGTAGTGTGAAACCATTTTTTAAAACAATCGTACATATGAGATTATACATCCAGATGTTAATAGCAGTCATCAAGTGTGCCTGGGGACATGGGTGATTTTTCTTTTCTTCCTAGTGCTTTCCACATTTTTCTGACTTTTTTTTTTTTTGGTAAGTACACATTACTTCTGTAATCAGAAAATAATAAACCGCTTTTTAGAAAACGCTATGTAGCATTCCTCCCCTCAGCTAAGGGCTCTGAGGGAGAGCAAACCAGGCTTGCAGTGCTGACCCTGAAAGTTATTAGCTTTGTGACTTGCGGCAAGTCCCATCCAGTGGAATGATCCATTTCCGTGGCCTTAAAGAGGAGTCCAAATAGTAGTGTAATTGCCCCCATCAGTGCCGGGCCCCAATAAGCCAACACATGCGAAGAGCACTTGAAAGGAAGGTACTGAGCTGGGTGCCACCACTAGAACTGCTGTTCCAAAATATTCTGTTCGATAATATTAGGGAACATGTCATTTGAAGGCACATTATTTTTATTTTGAGGGAAAAGGCTAAATCACTGTAATTAAACCAATCTCCTGTACTTTGGCACTTCTTTGCCGACTGATGTCATGTGAGAGCAGAAGGGGAAAAGGTTTGTCTCTTCATGCCTGGGCATCCTGCCATCATTCAGGCTCAGGCAAATGGATTTGACTCTGGGAGGGCCAAGAGCCTGTGGGGGTGCGAGAGACCAGGGCACTGCCAGCTCTGGGAAAGGGCTGCTCCCTGGGCCAGGCTGCAGCCCCGTTTGAACAGGGATTCTGGGAAATTGCAGCGGGCTGCCCCTCTGAGTCTTGTTGCTTGCTGTGCCTGAATCTTCCACGAAGACAGACAGTCAGACCCTCTGACTACCAAAGCACAACTCTTGGCGGCAATTGACAGAAAAATCTATGGCTGAGTAGAGTGACTCCAACAGGGAACTAAAGCCATTGTTCTCTTCCAGTTAAAAGTCTTATAATTATCAGTGTTCAGTCATATAGTTTTATGGCTATAATTATTCACACAGATTCTCTTAAGAAGGAATAAAATGACACAGGAAGAATGGCTTATAGATCAGCCTGTTCAAAGAGAGGAGATTTTATATATAAAATCAGAGAGAAAGAGATTTATATTTCTTTGAATTTAAAGTTTCACTAAGCATTCAAATATATATTCTCTTGGTACTCCCCTCCCTCTCTCTCTCCAGGAATGGAGATGAAAATTATTTAGTCCTAGAAGTCAACTTAATTCAAGTATCTTCTGTGGCTAAGCACTAGTGGGAAAGGGGAGGACTGCTTTCAAAAGCTTATATTCTGATCACACTTTTGTTAAGACATCCTTATTGTTAAATGTTTGGTGTGTTGGTAGAACTAAGGTTCTTTGAATTGTTTTCCTCCATTATACATGGCTTATTTTTCCATATGCCTAAAAGAAAGAAAAGCATTTTCCCCACGTTTCAAGCAATTGTAGGAATTGCCCTATGGTTAGAAAAAACAACAAACAAAGCTTCTGTTGATGAATATTAACACTGAACGTTGGAAGACATCTTAACATAATTTGATTACTCTCAGTGTGACTGCATTTAAGCCGGCCCAGAGAGGTGGCCAGAGAGACGATGGGCCTCTTGTCTCAGCTCCAAAGCTGCGGCCGTGGGTGCCAGACCATCGGCAGGACTAGCTCCGTAAGAGGTGGGAACCATGGGCCTCTTGTCTCAGCTCCAAAGCTGCGGCCGTGGGGGCCAGACCATCGGCAGGACTAGCTCCGTAAGAGGTGGGAACCATGGGCCTCTTGTCTCAGCTCCAAAGCTGCGGCCGTGGGGGCCAGACCATCGGCAGGACTAGCTCCGTAAGAGGTGGGAACCATGGGCCTCTTGTCTCAGCTCCAAAGCTGCGGCCGTGGGGGCCAGACCATCGGCAGGACTAGCTCCGTAAGAGGTGGGAACCATGGGCCTCTTGTCTCAGCTCCAAAGCTGCGGCCGTGGGGGCCAGACCATCGGCAGGACTAGCTCCGTAAGAGGTGGGAACCGTGGGCCTCTTGTCTCAGCTCCAAAGCTGCGGCCGTGGGTGCCAGACCATCGGCAGGACTAGCTCCGTAAGAGGTGGGAACCATGGGCCTCTTGTCTCAGCTCCAAAGCTGCGGCCGTGGGGGCCAGACCATCGGCAGGACTAGCTCCGTAAGAGGTGGGAACCATGGGCCTCTTGTCTCAGCTCCAAAGCTGCGGCCGTGGGTGCCAGACCATCGGCAGGACTAGCTCCCTAAGAGGTGGGAACCATGGGCCTCTTGTCTCAGCTCCAAAGCTGCGGCCGTGGGGGCCAGACCATCGGCAGGACTAGCTCCGTAAGAGGTGGGAACCATGGGCCTCTTGTCTCAGCTCCAAAGCTGCGGCCGTGGGTGCCAGACCATCGGCAGGACTAGCTCCCTAAGAGGTGGGAACCATGGGCCTCTTGTCTCAGCTCCAAAGCTGCGGCCGTGGGTGCCAGACCATCGGCAGGACTAGCTCCGTAAGAGGTGGGGACCAGTAGTGCTGCTCACAGCACATCACCCACCTTCACCTACACCTACAAAGGTCAACAGCAATACTGAAAGAATAGGGTAGTGAGAGAGGATATCTCTGAACCCAGAATAGTTCCTCTCCTCGTGGAATTGTTCCCAATGGTAAAGAGAAAGGGCTGAAGTAACAGCAAATAATACTTTCTTCAGTAGCGGCAAGGATGGATATCACCCTGTCAGCCGTGCGTCAACGGGGACATGTCAGACGAAAGCCAGACTCTGGTTGCTTTCAAAGGACCCTGCCCAAGGAGCCTGCTCGCAGGAACTAGATAACCCAGCAGAAAGAGACTGACGGGTCACCTGACATGAGGAGCATCTTGAGTGGTCACCCAGGAAACACCGTTTTCCTCAGGCAGATGCCCTCAGCAAGGATGTCGCCAAAGAACCCACTAAAGGACAGATGAAAGAAAAAGCAAAGATTTGCTATGTAGAGCGCAGTACCACCTTAGGCAGTGCTGGTCAAGTACTTTTTGCCCCTTTATTTCTCCTCTCTTCCTTTGCCCTGGTTCTGGAGGATTTAGAGGCAGCAGAGTAAGTTGGGGGGAAGGTATTACAGGATGAAGCAGGAACTGATCAATCCCTGCCTCCCTTCCTTAAAGCAAATATTTGAGCCCAGGTCAAGTCTGTACTAGGGGAGGAGAGGAGCTTTGAAATACATGAGAAATAAAAGTTATGGGTTACATGAACTGGACTTTTTAGTACCTGAAAAGTAGACATCCTTGATCTTGACTGGAAAAGATAAGGGACCTGCCTGAGATACCATCAAGGTGTGAGGAAGGAAGATCCAGCAAAGAAGGTTAGAGGTCAGTGGGTGGGAAAAACGAATTTGTTCCGTGAGAGTCCAGCCTTTTGATAATTCAGTTGCCACAGGGAGGATGGCAGAGTGACGTGTCTTTGAATACTGTGGTTTCAGGAACAGTTTTGGACACATGCAGTCTTGGTTCTTGACATATAAAAATACGTCTTCATTCCTATAACACATACCTTTGCAGACCTCTATCTTTGATAACCTGATCTAGTCTACTTCTGGATTTGAAGAGCTTTTCCTTTCCACTTACTCTGCAGAGACTTTAAAAGCTGTGTAGATGGTCCAGAATGTAAAACAGAGATCTCGAAAGGCAAGTTTTCTATTGAAATATAAGATATAGTATTTGTAAAGCATGACTGGGAAGCCTTTCTCTGAAAGGCAGGTTTGATTTTAATAGAATCCCTAGTATTTGATAACTAATTGCGCAGTGATTAAAGCATCAAACTCAGAGCCTGGCTCTGTCTCTTCCTAATTGTATGACCTTGAAAAAATTATGTAATCTCAATTTTCTCTGTTTTAAAAATGGGGGTGGTAATAGGCACCTACCTCACAGAATTGTGAGGATTAAGTGAGTTAATATGTGTAAAATGCTTAGAATAGTGTCTGGTACCGTGGTAAGCACTTCGGAATATTAATCATGTTTTTCAGACACTGTTAGAGTGAGCTCAAACCGTATCTCCTCGGCCTACTCCAGAATTCCCTGCGATAGCTCTCGTGCACACCCGTAGCTTCCCGTCCCTTCCTTCTCTTCCTGAGGGTGTTCCTGGCAGCAGGCGTGAGCTCAGCTCAAATGCACAGCAGGTCGGAAGTGCCGGGAGTTAAGGGTCTCTCCCAGAAGAGACCCACGATCAGTGGGGGCTGGGAAGAGGAGGGTAAACAGCCCAGCTCCCAGGCCCCTCGGTGAGCAGATTCTGCAGCGTGTTCCACGCAGTCTCTCAGAGGGTCCCCCGTGGGACAGAGCCTCGGTTGTCCATGGCAGTAACTGTTCATTTACGCATCCCGTGTTGGCTTGCTTCCCTTCTCTATCTCACTTCCCACACTCCCTTTTCATGTTTCCTAAGATCACCTCCAAAATAAATGACTTAACCTCAAATCCTGGTGTTAGTGGAAAGCATTGGGGCGACCGACACTAAGACAGTTCTTTTGTATGTAAATCTTCTAGATGCTTTAAATTCTCTTCTATATTTTTCATATCACCCACAGCCCATAGGCATTGCAGAACTCACAGGAGGAGCTCAAAGGCTTGTTGATTTTTAATGCTAGATGATCTCCATTATTCAATATCTCTTGCTGCATCGCCATGAGTTCCTAATTAGAACTGTATTCCCAGAATTTCAGATGGATGGATCATTATCCTTTTCTTAAATCTCTCCATTGACAGGATTCTCTGTTTGCTCACCCCTATGCTCCCAGAGCCACACAGCATCTGTCAATAATAGTGCTCAATCAAAACTCGACTGTCTTACCAACCGAAACCCTACCTTTCATGTTAAATCAGAATCCAGCTTGCTGTAAATTAAACTCCAAATAATGATAAAGCATCACCACACTAGTTGTACATAGTCAGCACATCAGTCTAATCATTGTGTTGAGATTTGCTAGACCTGCACTGTCCATACTGTAGCCCCTAGCCTCGTGTGGCTACTGAGCGTGTGCACTGTATGAGATGTATGCCTGAAAATAGGCTGCACCTTTTCTAGTCTTTGAACTTAACCTTTCTAAGCTTCAGTTTCTAACTCTGTAAAAGGGGGATAGGGTTACTTGATTGTGCATTTCATACAATTATTATTAAGAGGAGCAAAGAAGAAAGTGAGAAGGTTAGATTTCTGGACCAGACTCTGAGATGAGTTCCTAAAGTAACCCAGTTCAGGGAGCTGCAGAAGCTTTGACTCTGCGTGACTGAACCACGGCAGAGGGCATCCAGCGGCTAATGAACTATGCTTCTTCCCTTTGTTGAATATCTCAATGTAAAGTCTATAATAGAATAGAGACTTAAGTATATATTGTGACTTAATTCACTTAAGTTAGTCTGACATATTGGTTAGTATGATAATTATCCCTATGGGTTTGTTTGTTTTTATAGCTATGCACACATTTTCATTCCTGAGAACCCCAAGGAACAAAATGTTATTGGCATCCTCTCCAGAAACAAAGAACAGCTGCATTTGTTTGGGACATTTCCGAGGCTGCTCCTTCCTCCATGTGTGAAGGATGCTGTTGATGTGTCAGCTCAGTTTGCAAGAGGGAGCCTGGATGCTCACTACCCTCCTTGAGTGGCTCTCATAGATGCTCCCCTGTGTCTTATAACCCTATGGCAGTGGCTGGAGGCAAAGGGAACACGACCTGCGTTGGCCTTTCCCCGAAATATGCAGTGATGACCATGGAGCCCGAGTGGAGGAAAGTCCTGGAATATCCCTGCTTCTCCCAGCACTGATCTCATTCTGACAGTGCTGCTGCTCCTGGAAGGATCAGACTGTTAAGCCTAGAAGAGTCTCAAGCAGTGGCTCTCAACTCTGGCTGCCTGTTAGACTCTCCTGGGGAGATTTAAAAAATACTCAATGTCTAGGCAGACTTGATCCTGATATTCTGAGTTAATTGAATTAGAACAGGGTCCTGGCATTTGGTACTTTATAAAAAGCTTTTGAGGGTTGAGAACCCCTGGTCTAAAATAGGGACTAGAACTACTGTCTCTCAATTTCTCACCCAGGTAATTGGAGAGACCATGGGTTTCAGACTCAGATATGCTTGAATTTTGAATTCTGCTCCATTTACTTACTAATTGAGGACTTGAACAGAGTATTGAAATTCTCAATTTCCTTGCTTGTAAAATGGGAGAAATAACACTTATCTCAGAGCATTTGGGGGAAAATTAAGTGTAAAGACGTATGTCTGTTTTCTCTGCTCATTACAAGCAACTTAAGGATAGGGACCGTCTGGTAACAAAAATAACATTTAATTGAGCAACTACTATGTGTCAGACACTATACTAGACACAGCAATTGTAACATTTATATTGTCTCACTTAAACCTCACAAAACAGCTATATGTGCAATAAAGAACAATGTCATACAGTGAAGTAAATAAGACACGGATAAGTTAACCGTGTATGCCCAGAATCTCACAGGCTACAGGGAAGCCAGCGTTTGCATTAAGATCTTTCTGATTCCAGAGTTCATTACCTTATTCAGTGCACTACAGTGTCTCCCTAGCCTGTGCTAAATGCTGTTTCTCTAGCCCCTCGCATGATGCCAGCCACATGGAAGGTACTCAATAAGTATCCAGTGAATGGATACAAATGAAAAGATGTAAGTGAATGAATGAATGAAGTGCCTCCCTCAATGGTAGACAATCAGTTAATGTTAGTTCTCTATTTCATCAACCAGAACTCTCTACTAACACTATCGAATAAAAGGTTTATGTGCAATAAAGTCTGCACGCAATATGCAAAATTATAATGTGCCTTATATTGTTGCCATAGCAAAATGAGAAATTAGACTAGCAACAGACCAATCCCATTCTTCCCTATACTATTAGGCAGGATACGATCTTTAACTTGGAGTATGTTAATAGCTCTGGATCAGAAAGGCAAATATGAATTCATGTCTTAGACTCCTGTTAATCTTCCAAATTATTATTTGAACACTAACTGTGAGCACATTTTATGTATTTCCTACATGTATTCTGAACACAGCTGGGCTAAAACTCCGAGGGCTTAATTTCACACATTAGAGCAGCTTGGAATAGTCGGAAATGCACGGTATGTGGAGTCGGCCAGTCTGAGTTCAGGTTTTGGCCATTCACCTACCAGCTGTGAAGGTTTAAGCCCAAGCATCTCAGATGAAGTCCGTATGCCCTAGAGGTTTGGGACAGTGTGCTGCAAGGTCTGAGATGTAAGAGAAACACAATGCGTTCATTCATCCATTAAGCAAACATTTACTGAATACCAGGCATTGTATTACAAGTGAAATGAACAAGACAAATCAGGTCCCTGTTCTCATGGAGGCTTAGATTCTTCAAAGAGAAACATATGCATGAGATAATTTCAGATACAGGTTACTGCTATTGAAAAAAAAAAGGTTACATGACGTTATTTTTAAAAGGCAGGTAACAAGTTCATTTTAAAAGGCCTGGTAATGGATTATTTTTTGTGGCCTACGCCGAATCCACTTTCCCCTTTCCAATGGTGTGTTGTTTTCAATTAGATGTCTCCTGTTGCCTCACACCACCCATGGGGTGGGCACTGGTTGGCTTATTCAAACATATTCAGTTTCCCATTGGTTTTGGGTAGTGATGTAACCTAAACAGTCCAATCAGGGTAAACCTTGGGACTCTGGCTTGCAATCTTGGCATCAAAGTTATTTTTTTCTGCTCTTCCACTCAAAATCAGAGAATGAAGATGTAAAGACAGAACTGGTGGAGCATTTTGACCATTTGGCAAACACCACAGTAATAAGATGCATCATAAATGCTAAAATTTGTGGACCCACGTATGATGAGAAACAAGATATTTACACAATCTCAAAGTCTCTCCCCAAAAGTTTCTTTTATATAACAAAGCGGGAAATAACAACATTATAATAAGAACCATGGCCGGCACCACCTCAAGTTAGTGGTCACAGTTTTCATCACTGAAATCGTCCAAGGCATCTTCACACGTGTGCGTCTCTGGTTGTGAGGCACTCAGATGGACCCTGTGTCACTCTGTGGTATCTGTTCCATAATAGAGATCGCCCTATGATAAATCATGAACAAACATCAGGGAAATCCAAATTGAGGGCCATTCAATTGACCAACTGACCAACACTCTGCAAAAGTGTCAAGATTATGAACGACAAAGACAAATGATTCCAGGTTAAAGGAAACTAAGGAGACATAACCAGATGCAAAGTGCGATCCTGGATTAGGTCTTGAACCCAAAAAAGAACATCAGTGAGAAACTTGGTGATATTTGAATCAGGTCTATAGATTAGAGGACAGTCTTGTATCAGAAAATGTTCTGATTTTGATCGTTTTACAGAGTTTATATTAGATGTTAACCTTTGGAGAATATGGGTGAAGAGTACACAGAAAGTCTTTGTACTTTATTTGTAACATATTTGCAAGTGAAATCATTTCAGTATAGAGTTTAAAATATTTTAAAATTAAATTTTTAAATGTGAAAATAAAATCCTCAACCTTTAAAATGTTGCCATGGTCACCCCTTCCTGAAAACCTTTCCTGACCTCTTAACTATTGTAAATCCTACTTATGTTTACTTCTATATTAAAATGGTTTCTACTGTGACTTAGATGTTCATATACAGGCAGCCTGTAGGCTAAATTGACTTTCAATCCTTTTCACTTTTAGCTGGTGCAAAATTTCCCCTAATCCCGCCCTGCATATTTGATTTGTCACAGCTTCCTACCACTTCTTATTGTCTCGGATATCAGGCTGGCTTTACTCATTTCTATTACCAGATTTTTTCTTTTCTTTTTTTTTTTTTTTTGTAGTAGTTTAAACATTTTTACCAAAATCTTGAAATCTTGTTTAACAAATGAAGGAAAATATCTTTTCCTAGATAACTTGACTTCAGAGTCTGTTCAGATAATCACATTCACTGATTCATAGGGTCTGAATTAATGTTCACTTGACTTTTATTACATCATGAAAAGAAATGCTGTTTCATTTTTGAGTCAGAAATAGCCATTAGTCACCAAATTCCTAACACTGCTTTTAGAGTTTAGTAAGCAGTTGAGATTATATATGAAAATGAGGAGGTTCAGAAAGATTTTGAATTTATTACTCATTTCTCAGAAACCTGATGGGCTCATGGTTTCCGCAACCCATAATCCAGTCACCTGGAAAGTTTTTTAAAATATTGATGCCTAAATGTCGCGTCCAGAGATTCAGATCGTACTCCAATGCAGTAGGCTCTAGGCGTTCATGTTACTTCTTTAGGTTTCCCAAATGGTTCTAACGTGCACCGAGGTTTGAGAGTCACTGATCTTCCTTGATTGTGTTTGAAGTGATCAAGCATCCATTGTCCTGGGGAAAGGCTGTGACAGCCACTTGGGAAACTTAACAAAGTTTACCCCTTCCAGCACCCCTTGCTATGTAGGGCGGGTCAATGAGAAGAAATTTTACAGTAAAAGTTCTTGGGGAGCTTAGAAGCATGTAGATTTCAGGGTCACCCTCTCATAGATTCCGAATCAGTATTTCTACTGCATATCACGCCAATTACCTGTTAGCCACTTCATAGAAAGACCTACGTCTTTCTGTTGTTCAAAGATTTTTGAATCTCTTGTCCTGACCCATTTATTCCTCCCACCATTTTTCCTCGTCTTAGTCCTGCAAACTTCCAAATTTATTGCTCATGCTCCAGTTTGCATCTTCAACTTTCCCATTGGTCTTGACTTCTGGCATTTTCTTCTCCCTGACCCCTCGTTGACCACAGTATGGTCTCCCTCTGTGAATCTGCTTTAGTTTCCGTGGGAAGCTGCCCACACACCTGGGTCCACTCTTCCCAGGTATTTTTTTCTACCTCAGTGTCACCAGTCCCATCTTCCATATGCTAGATTTATCCCTGTTTGAGCCTCCCTGTATTAGTTGTTTAAAAGCCACATTAAAACTTAGTGGCTTAATACAACAAACATGATTCTATGGCATAACTGAATGTTTCTTCTAATTTGGACCAGCTGGCCCAAAGGGGGACTCACTCAAATCTTTGAGACCTCAGAGGGGATGGCTGAAAGAGCTTGGGGCCTCTCTCCATCTGATCTCTCATCCATCAATTGATCAGACGGGGCTTCTTCATAGGGTGGTGGAAAGGCTCCGTGGAAACAGCAAGAAAGAGCAAGCCCCAACGAGCAAGTATTTCTTCAAGCCTCTGTTTGCATTATATTTCCATGACATGTCCCACGGGCCAAAATAAGTCACATGGCCAAGTCGAAAGTCACTGTGGGAAGTGGCTACCTGAAGGCATGCCATTACCACAAATGTAGACCACAGCCTTCCCCCATCAGGTTCTTCATGCCCTTTGCATGTGCAGAATGTACTCCTTCCTTCCGAGGACCTCCAGAGCCTCATTCAACTACAGCATTCCGCTGAGATCCCCAGTCCTGGGATTTCTGTCAAGTCCAAATGGGGACGAGGCCGTTCCCAGGCTGTGGCTCCTCTGGATCTAGAAAACTTTAAATGACACAAGTGATATGCTCTGCACACATTCAACAAACAATGGGAGACAGGGACAGGATAATTGCAGTAAATACTTCCATTCAGAAAGGGAACTAAAGGAATCCACATAGCAGGCATGGATTCATGAGGATTCTGGAATCTTGCCAGGCGCGTGTTGCCAAGTCCCCTTGGATGCAATTCAGCAGGACCCCCATCCATTGTTCTCCAGTGCTCTGGGCCCCTCCTTCCTGGCTCTTGGCTTTGCCTTCTAAGACAGCCTTCCTTTTCCATAAGAAATCGCTTGTGTTGGCCCCTGAGGAGCTTTGCCAGCCAGTTTCTTACTTAAAATGTTGGGGGCCCAAAGACCATTTTGCAATTTGTGAAATCTCAGATCCTTTTACTCTAAGCTGCCCATGTTTTTCACGTGTTCATTTTCTTTTAATTAACACTTAATTTTTAACAGCAGTTTTATGTTCACAGCAACATTGAGGGAAAGGGTCAGGGGTTTGCCACATATTTCCTGCCTTCGCCTGTGCACGGCCTCCCCCATCCTCAGTACCCCCCACCAGAGGGGTACATGTACAACTGATGACCCTATACTGACACATCAGAATCACCCAAAGTTCACAGTGTATTTTGGGGTTCGTTATTGGCATTGTGGATTCTATGAATTTGGGCAAATGTTTAATACTTTGGATCCATCATTATGGTATCTAGCGTACAAGTACAGAGTAGTTCCACTCCCCTGAAAATCCTCTGTGCTCGGTCTATTCACCTCTTCTTCCTGCCCTACCCCAACCCCTGGTGACCACTGATCTTTTACTGTCTCCATAGTGTTGCCTTTTCTAGATGTTACTACATTGTTTTATTTTCAGAACAACTCTCTTTCAAATGTGTAGGTGTTCTATTATTTTCACTTAAGTCCACTACGTGCTCCAAAACCACATTTGTAATTTTTTGTGTGACTGGCCTCTCTCTACTTTGGGCGTACCCTGAAGATTCTCAGACACCCTTTGGTCTACCTGAGATGTTCCACTGGGCACCACCTCGTAAAACCCAAAACCCAAATTCAAGCACCAGTAATGGTAAAAAAATTAAAACAAAAACAAAACAAAAAAATAACCAGGAAGGAAGGGGTTTCTTTCTACAAAGGTGGAAACGAAGGGAGAGACCAGCCATTTGCATTGGCCAGATCTGGGACACTCAGTTCTGCCTGAAGATGTGGGGCATGGATTGAATCCTATTAAAGGTACAGAACTGGGACAACATCCAGAATTTGACAGCTGCCATCCCATCATATACTCGGTTTCCTGAACTTTCTTTTTCACATAAATTATTTTATAAGTATGTTTGTAGATTATTTCGTGGTGTTTATCATATATTATTTTAAATGGTTGGATGGTTCTTCATCAAATTCATATGTTCTAATTTACCACTCCTCTATAGTACCTTATTTAAGCAGTTTTGGCTTTTGCTGTTAAAATAAGTGCTGTCATCATCTTCCTACATTTTTACTTTAGAGTTCATTGATTATGATATCGTTTTCAATCTTTCAAGAGTTGGATCACAGAATAATAGTACAGAACCATGTTTAACACAAGTGAGCTAAATATTGTCTAGAAGAGTTGTACCAATATATAACACTGTCATCACCTGACCTGTTTCCCTGAAGATTTATCATCATTGAGTTTTATCATTTTTCTTTCTTTTCTAGAATTGAGCTGACAAATGGCATCTCTTGGTTTTCATTTTCATTTCTTTTACTTCTAAGTAGGGCAATTATGTTTCCTTTTGTTAATTAACCCAAATTAAATTTTCTTGTGTGAGATCTGTTCCAGTTGTAGAGTGTCAAATTAACATTAAACAAACAAAAAAATGCAAACAATAAATTTAACCGTGGCTTATTTTCTTTCTCACATAAAAGAAGTCTGAGACAGTCCAGTGCTACCTGGGCTCTCCAAGTTGTCAGGGACCCAAGCTCTGTAAATCTTTTTGCTCTATCATCTTCAGCAATGACTTCTACTGTAGGATCTGCATTCCAGTTGGCAGGAAGGACATGGAGGGTGGGGGGCAGAACAAGCCACTTCTTTTTAAGGACATTTTCCAGAAAGTGTGCACCACTTCTGTTTATATCCCATTGGTCAGCACAAAGTTTTATTTACAGAAAAAAGGAAGGACAGGTATCAGGTTGACGAGCTGTCTCTGCCACATACAGCAAACCTCCATCTTCCATTAGGGCTGAGAAAGTGCCAGCACCGGGAGGAAAAGATGGTGCAGTTCAGCAGAGAAAGTACAAGTGAGAAGAGCACCAAGCCTCGCTGCACAAAGAGATGGGTATGTGGTGGTGGGAAAATACCGCTCTGTGAAGTCAGGTGTTCTCTGATCCTGGGCTCTTTCTGATGCTTAACACTTAGTCCTCGCTCATAGGCCTTCCATCTGCTCCCCTAGTTCTCAACATTTTCGAGGCCCCACTGAGATCTCAACTCCTTCTGCAGCCTTCCCTTAACAGCCCAAGCATTTATGACTCATTTGAACTGAGACACCAAGATGGGTCTTTTAAGTTATCATTTCTATATGTGTAATCAACCCAGAGAAATTACAAGTTTATGGAAAGCAAGCATAGGACCTTACATTTATTTTATCAGTGGCCAGCACCGCCTACCTATCTGGTCTTCCATATTGTCTTATCTCAATTTAAGGATCCCTGCCTACTCCCAAATATCCTGTTTTTGGTAATCCAGAGTGTCCAATTTGCTCAGGAAGGTATCAAGTGTTTCTTTACACAATCAGCTTTCATGTTCTTCCAGTTGGTAAACAAACATTGTAACACTAGGAGAAGAACATTTGGGGCTTAGTAATAGGATGTTTTCATATTGTGTTTTGATTGCCACAGACCTGCTTTATAGGTAATTCAGAGTTATCAAAGAGTGTATTCCTGAAAATTGTTACATGTGGCTTGAAACTATATATCAGGGATACATTAAGTGTATGACAAATTGGAGGATGGTGCCTGATAATCAAGATGCAATAATCTGTTTCACAAAAGGGGGATAACTGTCCATTTATTTACAAATGTGTAATATGTATCAAGTGCCTGCTACCTACAAGGCACAATGCCAGATACTGTGGGAGATTCCAGATGGCTCAGACTAGGAATCTGCCCTTAGCCTTAGCTTTCAGCCTTGTAGGCAAGAAACACACACCGGCATGTTCGTATGTAACATTTTAGTTTGCCTTTTAACTGTTGAGGTAGAAAAAACTCCATTAGTAGAAAGAAAAATGTGCATGGGTTGACCAAGCACAAACAGGCAACCTAACAGCAGCTCAAAGCAGCCCTGGACTTTGCCCTGGAGAGAACTTTCAGTCCATGATGAGCCACCTCTGGCTTGCTCAGGTCCCTCTGGTCTCCTTCCCCAGGTTCTTCTCTGTCTTTTACCCTCACCTTGTGCCCTTCTACTATGATTGCTGCTTGTCTTTCCTGGTTGAGCTTCAGAATGCATCACTTCGTCCTTCAACAATCATCTGACCAAATACAAAACAAAATCTCCAACTTGCTCTTGCTATTGTGGACAAATAGCATTACTCCAGTGTGTTATCATGCTAATAGAGATTCTGTCTTTTTGCTTACCTTTACCAAGCATCAGCTACATTATCTACTTTTATATCCTACCTTGATAGCAAACAGCTCTAAGAGAGAGGGTTTGGTCATTGAGAACCCTGTCTGGCCATAGTGGGAAGCAAAAGGTACATAAAGGAGAAGGTAATAAAGTGCCCGGGGAGTGAGGACAGTATGGACCCACATAGGATGGCAAATGCATGGGCATTTGGGCCTTTGCAGTAGGTCTGTTGGGGGCAGCCATGTTGACTGTTATGCATTTTGGCTCTTACCCCATAAGAAGGCATAGAAGGAAAAGAAGGCATGAAAGGTGGGAGAGGGCCAGATTGTTGAGGACCTAGGCTGGGAAGTTAAGAGGCAGTGTGGAGCCATAAACAAGTGTGGTCTTGGAATTGGCTAAAAGAAACAGCCTGGTTCACATTCCCTCTCTGTTAGATAGCGACTGTCTGAATTAGGGCAAACTACTTATTTCTCAGGTGTAAAATCCAGATAATAATGCTGGCATCACATTCAATACATAGTAACGTCTTGTCACTCCACAGACATCATTAAGTAGTTTTTTTAAATATAGTATGCTGTAACATGGCTAATGGTTTGATTAGGCAGGCTGTAAACGACAACTTGACACAATTATAAATGAATTAGTTCTTTTATGGCTACAAAAGTATTCAACAGATCACTCGTTCAGATCCAATGGCTCCAGTTCCAGAAAGTTCTTGACACTTCTTGAGTTGTCAGGCTGAGGCTTGAAGAAGGAGGAACCCCAGGATTTCTGAGTCAAAGAAACCGCAGGGGATCCAGGTGCTTGGGCGTTCCTCTTCTCTGGTTGCCAGGCGGGACGCCCCTCAGCCTAAAAATATCTTCACAGGGAGCTGGGGCAGGGAAGGGAAGAAGCAGTATGGGACGCGCAGTGGGAAGATTTTGGCAAAGAAAGTGAGAGGATGCCAAGGAAATCTTATTTTACTTAGAGATATGGCTTAAGGCCAGTCTCTTTCCTTCCCCCTTTGCCGTGGAAAGTAGAACTCAACATTGAGAAGCCACCACCCTCTTCCTTTCCTCTTTGCAACTCTCATTCTGCTGCTCTACTCTGGCAGGAACGAGAGGGCGAGGAGAGGAGGGCAGTGAGGTGAACCCCAGCCGGGTTACTCGCTTCTGGTACCTGAGCTGCTCACCTGCTGAGGGATCCAGTGCCCTCAATTCTATGCTTATATCATGACCATAGTTGAGAAACCCCATCCCTCATCCTATGTCGCCCCACTCAGAAATTGGGCTTTGGAGAGCCTTCTGAGCGAGGGGCCCAGGGCTAACTCTGCCCAGCAAACTGAGGTTATATTCGAGGGGTGTTTCTGGTTGGCACCTTAGGCATTGTAGCTTGTTGTGTATAGAACCCCTGATATACTGAAGAGGCTCCAGGTGGAAGGAAAGAATGAACAAAGAATGTAGAAGGAAAGAAGGTAGGCGTGTCCTCAACCTACTTCACCAACCACAAGCAAGGCCTTTAAAAATTGTCTGCCTTTGGATTGCAAATAATATACCAGGATTATCTCAGTTCATCAGATCTCATGCATACTTTACTTGGTGACAGTCCGAAACCAAGACCAAAGGTCCCTGGGAATGAGAACTGTGCCTGGAAGACTGAGGCTTGGGAGACAGGAAGAAGAAATTGAGTAGAACTTGAAGGAAGACAGCTCTCACTGGCCTGTGCAAATGGGGGCTTCAGGTCTTTGGCATGAAGGAAATGGATATCGGGGCAGGAGCAGTCAAGGGGTGGATGACGGGCCGAGGGTTAGAGGCACACAAAGTTCCATCAAGGGGTACACGGGCGTGGGTCATTTTCATAGAATCAGTTTCCAGAGTCTAGGTTCCGTATGTGGTGCTCTTTCCTAAGACTGATCCCACTGAGGCACTTCCTGGGCTAGTTCTCATTACCCATCTTCCCTTTTGCAGGGGCCCCCATGGCAGGAAGGTCCACCTGACGTGCAGGCTGCCTCACTATGAGGCTCGGCCTCCCTGAGGAAAATCCTCCAGGTGCCAAAGAAAGGGTCAGCTTGAAATATTGATGTCTGCATCGCAAGTATATATTTTGCATTGATTTCAAGTAGGGGGAGGTGAAAGATTAAGATTATAGTTTCAGATTATATTATGTGGAGTATTTTCTTAAACATTTACTCAAACTCATAGGGGAACAATTCCTTCTAGCTTTTGACAAAAGATTGTTGTGTGTTATAAGCCCATATTCATTTCTTAAATGTGGGGGGAAGTCTTCTGCTTGCTTCAACTTTTCCGCACATTTAGTGCTGGGAATTTCAACAAAATACTGTCTTGTTCTAGCAATAAGCAATATTCATTCATGATAGATAATCTTTTTTTAAAAAAAGATAGTTTCCTTTTCTTTGTGTAATGATGACTATAAAATTTTATGTTGTAATTATTTTATTTCACCCAATTATGTACTGATATAAATTGTAATGGTAAATCAACCTAGAATATTGATTAACATGTAGAGTCTTACGGTGACAAAAAATTTTAACTTTTTCAATTTTGAATTAATAGTAATCACAATAAATCACAATGTCATGTACATGGAACTATGAGTGCAAGGAGGAATAATAAATGATGGAAAATGTCTGGCTGTTAAAGCGCCTATTCATGTGCTTTTTGAATAGATGAACGAGGGTATTTAATACATTTAATCAAATGATTTAGTAATTTAAAAGTCAGTGTGTCAGAAATTATATATTTCCCAATTAGTTAAGCTTGCAAGAAAAGTTTTATGTTAACTTAAAAATGTGTGAAGAGGATACATAGTTTTTCCAAAGATGTTAGGAGATCCCAGAACGAAGGATTTCGTAGATCTCTGCCCTATGAAGTGGGAAATGAATGCAGAAAGGGAAGGGGGTGGGGGAAGAGGTGTCAGCCCACTGGAGATTTGCCCAGAGGTGGGGTTGGGTCCCTAGGCTTTTCTGGGCTGTCTCTGCCTTGTTGTAAGGATGTCTTGACTGGCTTTCCAAGAGAATATAAAGCAGGGGGACCCTGAGTTGGAACACTTCACTCTCCAGAGTGTTTGCTCAGATGTGAACTGGAGTTATGATGGACTATACTGGTGTATTCTGACTGTAGCGTGCCCTGAAGTTCATTCTGTGATAGTCTCAACTGTGCAAGAGAAACAGATGGTGAAGTGGGACATGGCAGTGGAGGAGTTAATCAGACTTCCTGTAATGCTAACATCTGATGAAGCTGCCATTTAAGGGAGAAGATGTGGTACTTAAAAAGGCACGATGGACCGTGTAGATTATCTCCTAGAGCCTTGGAAGACTCAGAGTATAGGATTTAGGCGTGCTCATGCTCAGCTCCCAGGCAGAGATGGGGTTCTCCATCCCCCTGTTAGTGGCCATGGCTCGCCGCTCTCCTTGACCTCGTCTACCCTCTGCTCGTGCTAACTGCTCCATCCATTTCACCCTCCTCTCCTGTAGCTCTTCAGAGAGTCATCACTTGCTTAAGCTGTTTGCCAGCAAAGGCTGTTTGAGCAGAAGGTACACTGGGTTCTCTGGGTTTAAGGAAAAGCTAATCCCTTTAGAAGCCAGTTTCCCCGCGGCTCCAGAAGTTGTTCTGTATGGTGTGCCCAGTTCCCACAAGGACAGGCTGTGTCCTGGAGTGTTGACTCTGGGGCTGGCCTGGCGGGAACAGTGCAGGTGGGAGGGACTATGTGAGGCCTGCTGAGACGCCCTGTTGGCAAGTGGAAAGGAAGGGAGTTCTGAGGCAGCCCAGCCTGTGGTCCTCACAGCGCTGAAGGCCGAAGAGAAAGCCTGACAGTGTGAAGTGGCACCTCCAGTTTAAAGTTAAAATAATAACCTTCTCAGTTCGCTTTTCCTTAATTAAACCTAACGTTGCCTTTATGATGGGAGCGTATCACTGTGGTCTTCAAGGTCAGGTATGAGGTCCGTGAGGTCAAAACGATTTCCCTAATGATCTTTAGACTTTTTTTTTCTTTTAATGTTTATTTTCTCATGAGTGTGTAGGAGAAGAAAAAGTTTTCCTCAGCCCTCTTAGGGTTCCTGGTTGGGTCTGAAAATTAAACTGACAAAGACAAATTAACAGGTGAACAGCCTACATATTTATACTGAATTTTTTACAACTACACGGAAGCCCTGACAGGAGAATAAAGCAGGAAGAAGTGACAAGAGCTGGAAGCTTTTATACCTTTCAAACAAAGGAACAATGAATTTGCAAAGAATTGATAGGACAAAGAAGTTTGGGCTAGGAGTGGGACTGGTGAAGAAGTATCTAAAAAGAAAAGGGTGAGTTTAACGTTTGTTTCCAGAACTCTGTCTCTGGGCTGATGAATCCATCTGCAGTAAAAGGAGATTTATATCCTTCCCGGGGGTGGGGGGGCGGAGGAGCTTTTTTTCTATTTACTGCTTCTTAATTGCCTTCAGCTCAAAATAATTTTTAAGTCAAAGAGGCATATTTTGAGGTGGCATATTCTGGTTTCCTTCAAGTACATTGTGGAATTTTCCAGAAGCCTTGTGACACATGATGACATCTTTGCTCTGATGGCAAACAGAATGTGTGCTTTTGAATTCTCAAGTTTTAAGATTTCCCAGTTTTAATTTTTATTACAGTAAACATCCATAAATATAACTGATAGATATAGCAAAAGCTCATTGGGGCTTTCAGTAATTTTTAAGAGTGCTAAAGAGTCCTGAGACACAAATGTGTGAGAATTGCTGCCTTGGCACTTATATTTCAGCACCTGTTTTGTAGATTGGGAAAGAGGTCCCAAAGAGAGGGGATCGATTGCTAAAGATCACACAGAGCGTGAGGCAGAATTGGGAAGAAAACTGTACATATGGCACTGCCTAGGTCACTTTGTGATTAACCGCTGGCCACAGCACTGAAACATACAATTGCTTTCTTCCCTCCAGTATTTGGGGCAGCAGCTTACCTGCCCCCTTTACCTCACTCAGGCCTCCCTCTCTACCACACATGGGGAGGAGGGGGTCTTTCAGTAAGAGAATGCAGCAAAACAACGCTCCAGGAGGCCGGGAATATTAGCCAGATTGGCAACGTAGGGTTGGTTTGTGCTCCTCCCTGAAGGATGTTAGGTTTTTCTGGATGGAGCCAGAAGCAGGTCAGTTTGGGACAGGAGCAAATGAGATTGAAGCAGCAGAGCAAGGCAGACTTGTCTGCAGCAGACTCAGTTTGGACTGAAAGGTGACCGGATGGGAACAGTCAAGGTCTGTTTTGGATTCCAATTGCAACCCTTATTTTGCTGTGACCAAGGTTACCTTCTTTGTATTAATGGACTGTTCCCATGGCCCTTTCAGGTACATCATGGGACATAACAGTTGGGGCACCCATAAGAGGAGCTTTAGAATTATCTAGTCCATTTGCCCATGTATTCAACAGTGTTTGTTGAATCTCATGCAGGTCTGGGCTTTGGGCAAACAGTGACAAGACAGACACAGGCCCCACTCTCATGGAGACCACCTTCTAGCGGGGTGGTCCAACCCCTCCTTTTTAGATACCAGAGGCTCAGAGAGGTGCAGTAACTTGTTTAAAGTCACACAGCCAGGTGAGAAAAGAATTTACTGAGTATTTACCATGTGCCTGGTCTCCTGGGGGATACATCAGAAATAAGTGACCCAGTCTATGCCACGAGCGAGCTTGTTAGAGAGATGAGACTTATAGCCAAAATAATATTATGAGGCTTTACAGGGCAAAGGCTAGGTGAGTATAAAGTAATTGTTTAAGTGCTTTAATCACTTAAGGGCAGTTTTTGTGCAAAAATAATTCATTCAAGGGGGTTAGTTTTTGTGTTTGTTATTTTTTCTTTAGGGTTTAAGTTATCAAGCTACACATTTAAAACTCAAGTTCTTAAATTCAAATTCTACTTAAAAATAGATTAAGATTTATTAATCTAGCAAATTTGAAAAATCATTTTTGAAGATCTTAGATTAATATGTTCTGTCACTTATAAATCCAGTTAAACTACTTTAAACATTTTAAGCTGCATGTACAAATTTAATACACTTAATTCCCTTTTTAAGTAACTCAGTTGCCTGACTTAAAACATCCTGAGTATACAAATAACCTCTTAAAGAATGAATAAGTCACAATCTTATAAGTATGGCGAAGCTTAATTTTTCTTAGATATTTCAATACTATATAAAACTTAGTGAGACTTCCACTTAAAATCAAAAGCCTAGATTCGTTAATTAAATTTTAACTTGAAATTCCAACACTGACCTATTTATAACTTAAATAGGCCAAATTATCCTAAATGTTCACGTATCTAAAATACCGAATGTGCACAGATTTGTAAGGCAAAATATTGGTGCTATTGTTTTGATACTCTTAAACATATCTATGCCGTTTTAACTCTTTCTGAAATCAGACAAATTAGGGAATGATTTAGATCATCCAATCATATTCCGGGAATTACCTTCTCATAGATTTTTAGGGGTGCTTTCTCAGCTTGCTAGAGGTGGCACAGCCAGCAGAAATTTGGGCCAGACACTGACTAGACTCTCACCTGTTGCCTTGATGTCAAAAACACTCAAGTCGTGTCCCTATGCACGGCTTTTACATTCAAGTTAGACAATCATTAATTCTACTGCTGCTCAGGGAAAATTGTGACTTCCATTCTGGTCATTGGATAGAATTTTGCTTTTCGTTGGATCTTAAGATATGGAAAAGTATTTTATGTCAAACATAAAACACTCTCAAATTGAGAGAATCCTGCACTGTTCGATCCCCTCTACTTTTAGAACCTGACAACTCTTAGGAATATTAAGATGTTGATGTGTGTTCTACTGAGGGTAGTAAGTTATTTCCATATGTGACAAAGGACTAGCCTTACCCCTCCTTTAAAATCACATTGTCAGAACAGGAGGCCCTGGCCTTCAGGGGATTTGCAGTTATTCATTCTTTCCTATAAGTCTATCATGAGCTACTTAAATAGTTACATATTGTCAAATATGTGTCTTGAAATCCCCCCACCCCTGAACCTAGCACAGGAAGCCCCATACATTTATTAGGAGTGTAACAAATGTTGAAGGAATTAAATAAGCAACTATGATGAAAAGGTAGAATCTAGTGGGAAATTGATTTAGAGTTGATTGAGTAGGGACATACAGTGAAGGTTAGTTTTTGAAGAAGTTTAGCAGTGAAAAGGGTATAAGCTGATGGAAAGGCAAGGTCTAAGTATTCTGTAGGTTAATGGGAATGAGTGAGTTCAGAAAATGTAATAATAACAAATTTATTGAGTACTTACTATGTGCCTAGCTCCATTTTAAATGTTTTATATGTATTAACTCATTTAATATTCCCAATACTCCTAATAAGGTAGATATCATTATTCTTGCCATTTGCCAGAATGAGGAAACTGAGGCACAGAGAGACGTCATTTACTGTTATACTGTTTGTGTGATGATTTACTTTAAGATATTTAACTTTGGTCCCCCTGAGTAGCTAGTTAGCAGTTGAAGTCTGCTAATCACTCTAGAGGTGGTCCTCTCCCCCGAAACTCTCTTCCCAAGCTTTCTGTCTGGTTCTGCTGCCAGAGTATTGTTCTGTTTACCTTGAAGTGAGTCTTTCGTGCAAGGACCTTGTTGGAGTGTTTGAGGATAGAGCAGGGCCAAACCAAGCTTACAAAAACAGATTTGGGCTAACAGTTTTGTGTCTGCTTGCCAGTAGATGTTTGCGCCTTTAGCGGAATTTGAGCCAAGACTTGTTGCCATGGTAACACGCACCTGTTGGTGCGCTTGAAAGGGACTGCTGTACCCTCTGATCGCCAGGGGATCCTATGTGTGTCAGAAACCCACACAGTTGCTGAGGGCAGTGCAATCGCCTATGGTCACACAGCAGGGAGGTGGCAGCCAGTGCTGAGCCCCTGTCCTCCGGCTCCCTAATTAGCACACCACACTGCCTGTCTGTAAGAGCAGACTGATCACAAGTGAACAGGGTGTTAGTGAAGGGCAGGGCTTTGAGGCAAAAGGCATAGCTGAGGCGGTAGTATTTTAAGAGGGAAGATTCCTTCACGTCAGAAAAGGAAGAGGTGATGGGGCGAAGATGGTGTGTGCCTCTTCGGGTACGTCAAAAGGCAGAAGGAGGAAAGCAGCTTCTGCCTGGTAGACTCGATTTCTTTGGTAAAGTAGGAATCAAAGATTTGGATTGAAATAAAGGGGGTGGGGTTAGTACCGGGGTAAGTTCAGTGGTGATGGGTGCAAAGTCCCTTTTGTTTCTCCCACTTCTGTGCTTCGGGAAGCAGGGTGGTCCAGGACCAGGATTGTGGAGCTTCTCTGAAGGGAAGTCTTGTGTGGCCTGAGGGTCAAGGCAGTTGTCCCAAACCTGGTGCCTATCAAGATGTTAAAGTCATCCAAGTGGAGGCCTGGGAACCTGCCTGTCCTTCTAATGATCAGTGAGAAGAGGAACAAAGAGCAGCCTGAAGGACCACGTAGGCAGAGACACCCACACAGCAGGACTGGCCAGTCTGGAAGGGGAAGGGGCACTTTGCTGTCCCTTCCCAGAGTGCCTGGGAGCGTTCAGGATGGCCATGGTGAATTTTAAAATTCTCTGAGGTCAAAGATTAGAACGGTCGGTTCTGGAGAAGATGCAATGACTCTGCCTTTTGTTTCTCTGCAAGAGCTGATGAATAATTCAAGGCCATGGTAAAGAAGTGAGTTCTGTGAGACAGGCCAGACCAGAGCAGGGACATCTTGGTGGGTTGCCATGGGACTGAGTTCTCTCTCCATGCTGTACACTCCTTAGTGTCCTTGGCACTGATCCCACACGGCTCCCCTGGAGCCATGCTCCTTTTCAGCCAAGGGGATGAATGTCTGCTACTAAAAGGCCCTGGAAGAACATTAAAACTCAGGCAGAGACAAGCAGGCAAGAAGAGGCCAGCTGACTTCCTCTCAGGCATTTGCATTGACCCATGAGGACAAATGAGGGGGTGCTGCCAAGGGAAAAATGAGGGAGAATCCCATGGACCTGCTGGACCTCACTCCTGCCTGTCCTGTGATGGCCGTGGGCGTCCTTCCCCACTCATAGGAGACAGTCTCTTCTCGAAGGACAATGCCTGCTGTATAAGCAGTCCTTTTCAGAGACTCACCTTTGATTTAGATTCTCTCATTTGAAGGAGTGACGTCAAGAGTCCTGAAATGCAGCAGATGCCACTTGCAGCTGGCAAAGCAGACACCTCAGTCAGAGAGATAATAATCAAAGTGTCTGGACTTTACCTACAAATCCAGCTGTCACGATATTGTCATTGTATCCCATAACACTAAGAAAATACCTTTGAAGCACTTGAAATGCACAAGACACCACGCTGCTTCTCTTGTAAGAGCAGCTGTGCAAAGGTCCTGGTACCAATACCCAATTACCCAAGGGGAGACCTGGCTTCTGATTTCCGCAGGCTTCTCTCCGCTTTCCTCACCATATGGAAGACTGCCTAAGGCTGCCACACAGGAAGCTAAAGAAAAGAATGTCTGTTGACTATAACTGAGATTCAGAGTATAAAGTTTTCACATAGTTTTCAGTAAACACTATTCAGCTTTATATAAATGTGTTGTAGCAACTCAGTCATAAACTAATTTGAGAAACATTGGCAGCCAAATCACGGTCTTCTGTGGTGGGATAAGGGAGTGGATGTTGATCTCAATAACGCTTCATTAATCTTTAGCAATATGTCCCCAAAATGCAGAGTAAGGAACAGCTGTGTGGTTGCAAATCCTTCTCAACAAACAGTCAACCCCTGGCAACTTAGAGTCAGAATCAGTCATTCCCTGGGGTCAGTGTGGTCTGATAACTTTTTGGTCACTCAGGGAAAATTGAGCATCTATTTCATTAAAACAGATGTCCCCACTTTTTTTGTAAAGTTGTGCTCCCTGTTATCTTCCCAAAAAACACGCACGTGGGGGTAGGCGGAATGATGTGAGGGAGGTCTTGAGAGAGAGAGAGAGAGAAAGAGAGAGCGAGACAATGTGCGTGCGTGTACTGGAGGGTGGGGGAAGGGAGCTGAGAGTAGGAGTTACTGTTCATGAAGACAGAGCATTGGAAATCCACGCAGTCGTTTCAAGCCAGGACCAAGCACCCACAGAACAGCTAGGAGTTATTAGGTTGGTGCAAAAGGCGTTGCGGTTTTTGCAATTATTGTTAACCTTTTAAACCGCAATTACCTCTGCACCAGCCTGCTAGGAATGAGATAGATTGAGGCGATACTATGACTGATGACAGAACACTTTGTATGAGTAAACTCTATTCCAAGCTGCTCTGGTCTAAGTGAGCGTGTCCCCCCACAAGTCACATGTTAAAACTTAACCCCAAAGTAATAGTATTAGGAGGTGGGGCTCTTGGCAGATGATTAGGTCATGAGGGCAGAACCCTCATTCATGAAATTAGTGCCCTTATCTGAGCAACCCCAGAGAGTGCCCTTGTCCCTTCCTCCATGTGAGGACCCAGCGAGAAGACAGCTGTCAGTCGGCAAGCGGCTCTGTCAGACAGCAGATCTGCCAGCGCCAGGACCTTGGCCCCCCCGGGCTCCAGAACTGTGAGAAATAAGTTTCTGTTGTTTACAAGCCACCCAGTTGGAGGTATTTTTACCACATGAATGGACTAAGACACACACCTTTACATGTTTTGGGAAATGTGTGATCTGGAGGAACAACATGTCCCTATTTCACAATACAATGCAGGACAATGGACTCCGTAAGGAAAGAAAAGAGCTGGGGACCCGCACCGGAGGGAGACATGAATTCTGCAGCTGGCAGTGGGAGATGGGAAAGGCTTCCTGGAGAACATTTGTGTTGGCAGCCCCGGCACGTCTACCTTCCAACTCAAGGGGCCGGTCACCTGGCAGCGCTCTCACCTCTGAGCTTAGGATTCTGTGGTACCTGTGTGAGGGAGCACTCTCCACCCCCATTTTGCTCTCTTTTTATATGGAGGGGTTGGAAGGTTGAAAACGACTCTTCCAAGGCTTCCTTGCAGCTAGAACGTCTACGTGAGAAGGAGAGTCTTCCCAGGAGCTGCCCTTGCCTGAGATGTGGACGGCAGACGTGAAGCAGAGTCTGTCCTCTATGGTGATGGCCGACGAGTCCCGTCCAACAGACCTGAGTGTGGCAACAGCTGGCCGCCAGGTCCCAGCTTCACAGGGTGAGGTGGTGGGGGCAGCAGCTGTGGCCGTCGCAGCAGCAGCAGCAGCCGCAGACGCAGCAGCCTGTTCTCTGGATGCGACCAGTGGATTGATCTCGAAACCAAAAGTCCGTTGGCAGCTCCCTGACTTCTGCTCCTGCAGCATTTCCAGTCCAAAGTACCTAGAGTAGCTTCTGTGTCCTGCGCTGAACCTTGAGGAATAGAGATGTAGTGAATGGCCATTAACAATCCCCACAGATAAATATTCATAGTAATACAGAGAACGTTACGGCTGACCTGGTCACGGTCACATTCACTTCACCTATTTGTGAGCCTCCCACAAGTTGGCTCTGTTCCTCACCCAGGGTCCTGGCATTGATATCCAGCAGCCCCATCCTGCGGAGACTCACCTTAGTGAGCGCTTTGTTGGTTTGTTGCCTCTCTTCCCTTCCTTCACACTGTTTCCTTCTGCCTCTGTTCTTTCCACAGCTGTTTCTTCTCTGGCTTTCCCTCTGCCGTCGCTTTTCTTCTACCCACCATCAAACTGCGTAAGCCCTCGGCCCTTTGCACTTCTATCTCGGTGCTCTCTCCCTTAGAAAAAAATGTATTTGTTCTTTCTTTTGTCACTTCCTGACTGTCAAGTGTGTGCTCAGTGCTGCGGCCAGTGTTAAGATGAGTGGCAAGCCTCATGCTCAAGGAATTTAGGTTAGTAAGAGAGGTAAGTTGGGTATATAAAATGAACATGCTAGAATAATGAGCCTTATAGGACAGGTACCAAAAAGGGCTTTGAAATGGAAGGTAGGAAATCAAGAAGGTTTCAGGAAGAAAGCAGCCTAGGAGCTGATCTTGCGAGGGCTTTGGTAGGTGAAAATAGACTTCAGAGAGAGGATATCATTTCAACAAGAGGAAAAGGCATGAGAAACATTGCACAGAAGTGAGAAAGTACAAGATACATAGGAAAATTTTATACTCAGACGCTTACAGCAATCTGGTAGTTAGGCTGTAATCTCCATGAGCTCAGGAACCTTGTTCACCGGCTGTCTCTATTCCCAGGACTCAGCGTTGCGCCTGGTACACAACAGGCATGCAATATATATTTGTTGAATGAAAACATAGAGTGATGAGTATTCTCTCCCATTGTGCCAGTGGATGAGTCCATCCACCTGCTACAGCTGGACAATAGGCCTGAATTAAGAACTCCCAACATCCACATTTTCCATACACCCCAGCCAAAAGAGCTCTCTCCTTACTTTACTTCCTATTCTTCCATAGTTAACCAATCCACACGGCTAAAGGCACCACCAACCATCAGCTAATTTGATGGTTCTACCTTCCAGATACATCCAGAATATGACCGCCTTTCACCACTTCCTCTGTTACTCTCCAGTCCATTGCTCACTTTCCACTCTTGACCCCTGAAAAAGACGGCAGCCGGAGGGATCCTTTGCAGGATGTAAGCCGCAGCACATCACTCTTCCCGCGTTCTCTAAGGCCTTAAGGGAGCAGGCCCCCTGCTAACTAGGAGGAGCCCATACATTCAGGAGGAATAAATCGCCTACTTCTGTTAGTCCCATGCCAGCAAGTTTCTTTCTCACACATGGTGAGACATGCACTTTAATCTTTTTCCCACTTTCTTCCAACTCTTGTCTATTACACGGAACTGTGTTTTTCCTTCTCCTTTCTTGGTTTCGTTTGTGAGCCAAAAGACAAGCTCTGTGAAGTCTAATAAACTTAAGAATAGGTATACTGATTTAACTACCCTGGTGTTTGGAATGAAATGAGATTAAGCCAAGAACCAACGTTGGCATCTTCTGGTTTGCTAGAACTTCATGTCTGCAGGGTCCTTGAAGCACCCCGTAAGATGTTTCCATTGCCTCCTCCCCCTCTCCAAAGTAATCTGCTGTTCTCTGATTTCTGGCCTCATTCAAGTTATAGAATGGTTCCAAAGTAAGTTCTTCCTCTTTGTCTAGGGATTATTGTTTTTATATTATGTTTTGTTTAAGTATTAGTATTAAAAAAGAAGGTTTTCTTCGTTCTTTCCTTTGCAATAAACAGTTTTCACCAATATTACTAATTAAATAGGCATTCGTGGTGTTACCCTTAAGATATAATCACCACTTATTACACTGTTTCTGTGGAAAAACTAACTAATTTATTATAAAAGGAAGGAAGGAGCAAAGAAAGATTATTGCATAAAAAAATGGAAATTATTTAAAAAACACATTCATTAACTCCTTTTCCTTTTTTTTTTTTTTTTGATTCATTGTTGGAGGGGAAGGCAGAGTGAGTTTTCGTCCCCAACGTCAATCAATTCACAATATAAAAGAAGGAGCAATGCAACTACACACACACACACACACACACACACACACACACACACACACACAGACACACACACACAAATGAAGCCGCCACAAATTTCAAACTAGAGCAGGGCACAAGAAGTCCATCTTAATTAAGATAAATGGCTTTGCCAATGGAAAGCCCTCGCCTCTCTATCCACCACTGTGCTCTCAGAAGCTGAGAAGACAAAAAGCTTCAGAGAGCTTAAGTCAGACTTGCTCAGAGGAGGAAACACTCCGGGGAACACACTGTTTCGTTTCACAGCACACCTCCTTGTGGCTGGGGCCGAGGGCCCCTAGGAATCTATAAAAAGGAGACAGGACATTCATTTTGATTTTGTGAATCCTATGCAGAGAATCCAGCCAGGCTAGGTAAGTGGAAATAAAGGGATGGGCTAGGACCAGGATTTAGAACTTGAAAATATTTTGCTGCTTGAGAGAGTGTCTGTAAGCTGACCGTGATGACAGTCGGAGGAAGGCCTTAGCAGATGCATTTCCCAAGCATTTGCAGACTTAATGAACCCACAGAGCATCCCGGGGGGCAGGGCAATCACATTATTACCAGATTACGGCAAGGAAGTGGGGAAATCTAAGGGTGTAAGTGAATGATGGGACATCGGGAGAGAGCATCTCAGTCTGAGTTTTCATAAACACTTTGACTTCCAGGAGGGGCAGGGAAAAAGGATGGCTTCAAGTGTGCCTGCGGTGACAGGGAAGATGGAGGTGATTTTCCAGTGCACAGTTAGTCCCTTGCCTCTGTTTTCATGTGAATGCTGCCTGTGCCTGCAAAAACCACCTCTTTGCTGTGGACATCCATCTTGGCTGTGTCATGCCATTGGCTGCCCAGCATTTTCCAGGACCCTTCTTCAGTTTGAAAATGTTCAGATTTATGATCCCATTTCCCCAGGAAGGAGCCAGCAGTTCATTTTCCCTTTTTTTCTTTCTTTTTTTTTTTTTTTTTTGCAACGGGAGAGAGGCATGGGACTGGCCTCCTCAGATGCACCCATGTAAGACTTTGATTAGGAGAAGAGTTTTCAGAGTCAGGGGTGTTGAGTGGAAGACTTCTGACAAAGCTGACAGACATTCGGTCTGCAGAGGTGGAGGTTGAGGTGGTGCCAGGGGTCCCAGCGGCCGTTCCTGCAATGCTGTAACAGCAGAGTTTCTTCTGGAACAATGATTAGAGGGTTGGTCCTAGCTGAGTACCTCCAAGCCTAATCCTCTAGCCCCCCCCCCACCACCAGATATTCTTCGTAATAGCCAATATAGTCCAGTGAATACAATTGAGTTAGCTGCAGTGAATTCTGCTGTTTGCAACCAGGAACTCTTACTCATACTCCTTGCTCATAAAGGGGATGCCAAAAAACTCAGTAGTCAAAATGAATATTTTAATAAGCATTTAGGTATTCCAACCTTGCAAAGAAAAAGTGTGCATGTGTTTACCCTGATTTTAAAGACAAAGGAGCAGAGTCTCAGAGACGTCTAGAAATGTACTCGAGTGAATTAGTACACCCAGTTTAAAACTAGAACCAGTTATTTTGACTCCTACTTCAGTGCTTTCTCCACAAAAACTTGCCTTATTAAGTGAGGAAACTTGAGTCACATTCTTGACTGAATTTAACTAGAAATTCTCAAAAACATTTTTAAAAATCTGCTAAGTGGCTGCTGGCTTTGGTTATTGACACGGCTGTGAACAGGGCTGGGACTGGGAAAAGAAGGACAACATTTAAAAGGGTGTCGAAAAGTGCAGTGGTCAAGATAATACTTGAACGCAATGATTTTAAAAATCAAAATTAATGAAAAAAATCTTTGAAGAATGAAATATCAAAATTTTAAATGAAAACAGGATCCGCTTGACTGATTTTTCTCTTTATCTCAAGCTCTGACATAGTTACTGATCCTGTCTTTAGGGAATTTATATACGCATTATTTTGAAATAAATTAATAGCACAGATTAAGCTACCCAGCTGCCTCCTCAGATATTCAAAGTTTGAATCTTTTTCCACCTGGTTTGTGAATTTTCTCCAACAGAACACACAGCAGAATCTCTCTACGAGCATTCCTGAGCTCACAAATTTGGATTAGATCAGAATAGCCACATCCAGACCTGTCTGGATCTTGCAGAAATATTAGCTCTGGCTGAATATCTAGAATAACAATGTAATGGAGACCAACTAAAACACAAAGAGACATAAGATTAAATTTTAATGACTATCTGGGCTGTTGGCTGTCTGGCACCTCTAAACAGACGCCTTGATAAATCATGATGATGATAATGGTGATTAGCATTGATTTGACTCAAAGTGCCACAGACTGTGTTAGACACTTTAAACAGCTGATGCTTCTTCTTACAAGAAGTCTGAGGGCATCAGGACTGGATTTTCCCAGCAGGCCAATGGACATCGTGAGACCGATGGCCCGGGGAAAACCTTACTTTCTCTTTGATGAGTGATGGGAGCAGTGGAAAGACAAAGCAGTGACCTTCAAACCTGCAATGTCTGTCCAGTGACCCGGCCCCACTGCGTTATCCCTGCCATGTTGTCAAGTCGGTCCAGCCCCAAAGGATAGCCTCACATGCTTTTATGATCATTACATAAACCTAGAAGTTCTGATGTGGGAAGAGATTCTTCAGAAGGCCTTCTAAGACGGATGGGGAAACTGAGACCCAGGTAACTAAAGCAATTTCAGTAGTAAAGCTGGGACTGGAACCCAGTTTTTCCGGTCCCCAGGTGGAACTCCATTCACTGCATCATACAGCCACTCAGTAAGTCCTCCATTCTACGTATCCAAAGGATACGCTTCATCAGCGAAGCTGATAGACTGCCCTTAAAAGATGTAGTCTGTAGAGCAGAGGTCAAAAACTGGCCTTTTGTGGGCTAAATCTAATTTGCAGATGTGGTTGTTTTCTGTTTGTGTTTTTTTCCCCTTAATTTGTAGTGTTTTTCAAAAATTTGAACTAGTTGATATCATTTAAGAGTCAAGAGTTTTTACATACAAATCCAGATTTCTGGCTTCTTTTGAAAAATTCCAAGATCGGGACCCACTGGAAATATTTTCACACATGGCAGCTATTGGCTAGAGCTGGTGGTGTGTTGGAGCCAGCTCAGACTGGCTCACAGGAGCCAATTATAAAGTGTCCAGAAATGTGGACCAATTGTTAAATAGTTGGTAGCCTAAAATCAGCTATAGTGGGATTATTTACACCATGGGTATTGGCTAAACTACCAATTAGGGCTTTTATTTCTCCTTCCCTTCCCTTCTCTGCCCTGCCCTACCCTCCCATTCTCTCCCTCTCCTCTTTCCTTCCTCTCCACTCTCTCCCTCCATCTCTCCCTCCCTCCCTCTTTTGCTTGTGTACTCTCTCTCTCTCTTTTTTTTTTTTTCTTTTTTGAGTGCCAGTTTACCACCACATCATTGGCTAGAACTAGAGAACTCAGCCTGTTTAGAAAACCACAGTCCTGCTGGGTCATCTTCACTCATTAATGTTACCCCCTGGCTAAGGGAAGGAAATGGAATTTGCATCGCTTATCAACAGACTGGATATAAATGTGTGCTTTCTAAAGCAAATTTGCATATTGTTGTTGAAGAAGGGAAGCGGTCCGTCATCACAATCTTTTGGTTTCAAACTCTTTTAAAACATTTTTTTTTTCAAGTATAGCACAAATGTACAGAACCTAAAAGCCCAGCTTAAGAAGTTCTCATAAAGTGAGCACCACTTAACAGTATCCAGTTCAGGAAAGAGAATATTGACAGTATAACCAGAAGCCCCCTCATAACCTCTCCCAATTACAGCCCCCTTCCTCCTTCCCAAAGGAAACCACTCTTCGGACTTCTAACACTGTGATTTAGTTTTGCCTGGTTTTGAAATGCATATGAATGGAATCCAAAGCATATATTCTTTTATATCTAGCTTCCTTGATTCAACATTATATTTGTGAGATCCATCTATGTTTTGGAATGGATGAATTCAACAATTCTTTCTATAAATATACCACAACTTATTTATTTATTCTACTATTGGGTGGTTTCCAAATTGAGCTATCTTAGCCTGGGTTCCCCCAAAGGGAGATCCCAAGACAGAGGTTTGCCTGCCAACACTTCATTTGGAAGTGTTTGCCCTGGGAGCAGGTGTGCAGGCCAGAGAATATGAATAGGAGAAGGGAGGCCAATATATGGATGTGTTATGAAGTTAACCACTACTGCAGTTAGCGGGCGTTCAGTCTTCTAAAGGGCCAGCTGAAATGCATTTTAGAATTGTTCACCAGGGAGAACAGAAGGTGGAAACATTTTTCCATTGTCCGTGGGTCCTGCCTCCCACTGGCCAAGGGTGGTCCCACCAGCACAGATTCTCCTGTTCTCCTAAGTCACGCATGCATAAGTTTTCCAGGGAAATCCCAACACAGAGAAGCTACATTGCAAAAGTCAAATGTAGGTGGGACAGACCCCAGGCAAGACTGATTGACCTGCAAGAAGTCAAAGCCTGCAGGACATTAGTTGTGACAGCAAAGGTGAGACCAAGAGGATTTTGAAGTTGTGCAAAAGAGGTGTCCTTATTTGGCTTTTTTGACTAGTGTGGCTGTGAGCACTCTTGTACGTGTGCCACGGCACATGTGTACATATTTCTGTTAGGCACCTTCATAGGAGTGAATACGGAGCATAATGCAGTTACATGTTCAACCTCAGGTGATATTGCCAAACAGTTTTCTAAAGTAGTCGTATTTATTTACATCTCCACCAGCAATATCTGAGAATTGCAGTTGCTTCAAGATTCTGTGTTGTCATCTCTTTTAAAAATGTGACTTTAAAAAATATATATCACATTCTAATGACTAAAGATTACTGCCAGATTGTGTCTCAATGGTTTGGTTCACTTAGCACCACATTTTACATCTGGTCATCTGCGTGCCGTGTCCTAGGCTGCAGATGTGTTCATGTATTCTGAGCTATTGGAGTGAGATCAACAACTTCGCACTTGACCTCAGTGGCTATCCAAAGTAAACAAAGAGAAAGGAACAAGACATGTAACATTCCCAAAAGAAGTTACCATAATTGATTACATTTCATTTATCAGGAAGCCATTCCAAGACTTTGATTAATTTGAGACTCCCTGTTGTGATAGGGAATTTCTTCTTCAATGGGGTGTTATAATTCTTACCAGTAAAATCCAGGGGACTGGCTGTTTTTTTCCTGCTCAGAGTCTAGGCTGCCTGTAACATGTAATTTTGATGAAGCAATAGGAAGGAGAGACCACTTTTCAAGGTCTGGCCCCAAACTCCGTTTGTCCTTAGTTCCAACCCCAGGTGAACCCCCACCTGACTCCTCCATAATGTAACAAACCAGCCAGTGCTATCACTCTAAAGTGCTTCTGGCTTCCACTGGCTACAACAAAGTTTCCTCCCTGTGGTCAACTTGGCCTGAGCTTCAGAGGAACACCTAGGAGATGCACCAAGTCTAGGGAAATCACACTTAAGTCTTGCTAGTTTCTAAACATCCCCCTACGACAGGGAAGTGGAGTTGAGTGAATTATAAAGAGTTTCTACTCAAGAAGCCTCCAGAAGCTCCCCATGTTTCTCCCCCTCTGAGGCCTCTGTGACCATGCCACTCCGTGACCGCTACGAGCAGAAACTCTCTAATCCTGCTTCTACCCTTTGTGGGGGCCCAGCACACCTGGTATCTGATACAGACGGCTCCTGGGTACACTGCTTGCCTACCATGCTCTGCCCGGCCCTGGGGACCTGGGGAGACCTCTTCTCTAGAATGATGTTCACCCACTCAGGGAAATGGTCTCTTTCTTTACGATGGGCAAAGGGAGGTCAAACTGATCCCAACCTCTTGCACTAAGAAGCACCCAGGAGACGTCCTCAAGTGTCTCAACACCCTCTCATCTCCTAAGAAAAAAGGCCCAAAGTTGCGGCAGTCTCTTTCACATCTCTTCTCTCTGTTTCAGGGCAAAGCTGGCTTGCTCTTGAGTACTTCTACATTTCCTAGACTCAAACGTGATGATCACCATACTTGTGAAGGGCAGGCTTCCATGAGGGTGATGGGGAGCCAGACTTCAGAGCTTTATCCTACAATTCCTCTTCTGTAACAACAGCCAACTTTGATTGCAGGAAGCACATGTATCCTTACTAAGCACTTTCCATGCATCTCCTTTAATTCCCATAACTCTCTGAGGCAGCTACCAGATATAACCAATGTTATAACTGAGGAAACTGTGTCTTTGAATATAGTTAGTCTGTGACTGAGGCAAGATTCAAACCCAGGCAGTTGGTCTCCACAGCTCACACACTCAGTCGATACGTTGTATCAGGATCTCCTGTACAATCACCCAAATGTGGACTCTCAACTCCCAGCGACCTGCTTTAACCTACTTTCTTTGTGATCCCAGCTCCTAGCACTGTCCTGCAAATGACTCCAGAGAATTTGGTTGGGAATTTGGTTATCAGAAGTCTTCGTTTCACCTTCTAGATGACCCAGCAAAGTTTTATCAACCGTCTGAGCGGAGCTACCCAAGAGAGGTATAATGAGAGCCACAAAAGCAAGCCTCACATATGTAACGTTAAGTTTTCTAGCGGCAATGCATTTTAACAAGGTAAAAAGAAAGAGGTGAAATCATTTTAATATTTTATTTAGCCTATTATCCAAAATATCAGATCAACAAATGTATATTTAACATAAAGTTATTACTGAGATAATCTATTCTTTTTATATGGACCAACCCTTCAAAATCTGGTATGTAGTTTACACTTACAGCACGTCTTAATTCGCCCTGGCCACATTTCAGGTGCTCAGTAGCTACATGTGGCTACTGGCTATCATATTAGACAGAGTAGACGTAAGCCATTGGTCCCCGTGATCTCAGCATCCTTAGACATTTCCTATTGAAGGTCTCTATTCTAACCGTGTGAGCCCATAACACAGTAGCTGGCACATAGAAAGAAGGCAATGCATGCATTACTCTTTCCTTCTAGGTTTTACTTTTATTCCTCATATTGACTTATCCTTTTCTTCTTATCTTGTTATATTTGTTCTCCCTTTTTCAGGTGCTTGGAAGGGTGTTAGATGACATCCCTAAGGCCAAAAAAAGCTCATTTGTCCAGAACTAAAACTAGATATCTGCTCAGCAGACTCTTCAGCCAGCCCTTTTGGAGTTTGTAGTTCCTTAGTCCAGAGCTTGACTTTGGACTAGGTAGCCCCACAGGCAATGGAAAACACTGATGAACAGTGTTAATGTCCAGAAAATGTATAGCCATTTTATCAAAAGAACATCTATAAGCTATCCATTGGAGTTGGCTTCTGATCCCAGAAGTGCTATATTGCTCATGTCAAGGACACATTTTCTTGTCTCTTGTCAGTATATATAATTGTGGTTAAATCCCATACTTATACTACTGCAGTGGTTTTCAATCAGGCAGCATATCAGCATTACACATCTGAGGAGATTTCTCAAAAATGTTTTTCTGCCCCAAGAGTCTAGCATAAATCAAAGTCACAGAATCAGGGATACGTATCATTTAATTCTGACACTGTCCCCCCTGGCCTCTTCCAGATCCTGCTAGCATCTTCCTAATCGAGACCCATCATCAGGTGGCTTTTCCGATAGATAGTATCCAAATGATCAGTTCTGAAATGAACCTTGAGAAAATCCAAATAGTCAAACTTCTGGCAAAAGCCATTCTATCTACTCCTTGATTCTCTGCCTTTTCAAAACAGCCTCTTTTTTCAGTTAACACAGAAAAGCTCTGACTTAACTTTCTTTTCCTCATCGTCGTCAGGGTCTTCTCCATCATCGGTTCCTTCCTCCATATATTTCAGATCTGGCGTATGAGACATACATAGTATAGCTAAGTACATGCAGCAAACTAAAGGATGGAGCCCAAATTGAATCGAGGTCTCCCATATCTTATCAATTTACCCGATAACATTGTCTTTCTCTGTAGAGGTTACTCTTTTATGCACATAAATGAGAATTAGAACATCTCTGCCCTGCTCCTTTCAGCAGTACAGCTCTGCAATGAGGCATGGTGCCGTCCATTTCACTGGAACATTTGCCATAAATTTGCTTTTAAAAGACATTCTCTTACAATACTGTCAATGGCCCTTGCATTAAAAATGAGGAAAATATGGAAACATGCATTAAAATATTCAGAAATAAATGGCTTCTTTATTACATAAAAGCTCTCATGTGTCTCAAAGGTACTGAGAATAGAATAATTTATCGTAAATGAGATTATTATTGCTGGGAAAAGGTCTATTTTAATGCCAGTTTTCTTGGGGATTAAACCAAACCCTAACAGTCCACTGGGGGTGTTCATAAATGTGTAAGTCAAAATACTTAAAAGCTTTAAGTGGAAAATATATGCCGATGCAGCAGTCTTAGGGAAGGCAGAACACATTCTGTTTGTTCTTATCTCTGGGGCTGAGGGGGATAGGGAGGGTAGTTAGCTACAGTGTCCAGAAAAGAAGAAAAATGAAGATAATGACTTCTCTGAAACCAACATGAAGATCCACTGGGCTTTGGGGGTTTGAATTACAACGTCCGAACCTCAGACTGTCGGCCTCCAGGGTCCCCAGGACTGGGTGGTGTCCAGTAGCAGGGATACACTCTGCAAAACAAATATTGTCTTGAGAAAATTTTATCCGGTTGTTCCTTTTGGGCACATATTTTGCAAGAAGATAAATGGGGACTCAAAAGGAAAACTGCAGATCTGCAGTTACCAGACAGTGAATTGTATTTTTCTGATACAGACAGAAAATAGGGTGTTCTGATTGATATGCACAAAAGACGTACGTATGGCCGATTTTCAGAGACTCAGATCAGATGTATTTCTCATGCAAATTATATGGACTATTACTTGGTGTGTCTTTTTTGAATCAGGGTCTTTATAAGCATTATCAGTGTATAGTAACCGAGCAGAGTCAGTGATTGGAATGTCACTTAAACCAGCTTTTATGGAACATGGTTTGAATGGTCCTGGGGTGGAGGGTAGAAAAACAAACTTTCACACTGACCCAGGGTGTCTAATGACTTACGCAAGGTGAGAGAAAAGTGATGGGCGTTCGTTTTGCTATCACGGTAACTTGTATGGAGGACTGGCCCGCTGGTGATTGTATTTCACATTTCCTATATTTAGAATGGCTTAATTACATAATCCAGCGTTGTGATAACAGATTGAAGGAATCCTATTCATAGCTGTACTTCCTTTCCCATTTTCATTTCCTTCCCAGTACCCTTTATCCCATGTCCTTTTGTGACTACATTTCTGTTCTGTGCCTTGTTACCCCTCTGGAAAAATCTGTGGAGTCAAGTACTAAAATTGCCATGATTGTCTTTTGTTTGGCAAAGGGGAAGGGGGGGTTGGGGCAACCAGGGTCCAAAGCTGGAGGAGAGGAGCTGGCAGAGAGGAAGTTGCCTTAAGGACAGGCCCCCCAGGACTGATGCCTTGGCAGTTTATTCAGCTCCTTGGATGTCTGCACTGGGGTTATAACAGAGCTGGCATTTATTAAGCATTTTGTACGTGCCAGGACCTGTGCATTATCTCCTTTAATCTTTATACAACCCCACAAGGTAGGCACTATTACCTCTGTTTTAAAGATGAGGGCTGAGGCTTAGCAAGGTTAGGTAAACTTCCAAGTCCACACAGTAACTGAGTGTCTGATCCATCTTGTGCCTTAGCTCAGAGCCTGCCCTTAGACTACGCTGCTGCCCACCCCACTATGAGACATGGCTGCCTTTTTCACCTGTGTCCCCTTTGGCTCCTCTCCTTTTTAAGAGGATGACAACTTTAGAAAATGAGTTCATATCATCCCTACTCTTTGTGAACTCTTAAAGAGCAACATGGCAGTTCCTGGATCAAGATTTATGGGGTCCAAATTCTTACCTCTGGGTAGCCACCAACTCACTGTATCGTAGTGACACCAACCGTTAAGCCTCAGTTTGCCCATCTTTAAAATGAAAGAGCTGGACTAGATGGCATCTGAGGATAATTTGGCCTCTGACATTGGGTGACTGACTCTCTGGGGTCTAAGAGGAGCTGTGGGGCTTGACTCACCTGGTTGTCCCCTACTGGGCGCTGAGTGCCGGGAGGACAGCACCTATGATTGCAATGACTAGATTTCCAAGTCTCAATCAAAACACGCATCCGAATCATTGAGTGACATAAGTTATAATAGTAGCGTATATCTTTTCCAGAAATTCAATAACATGGAAAATATGGCGCATAAATCCAGACCCACCCTCCTGTGAACAGTGAGACACATCAGGAACCGCTCTGTTGACACTCGGACCCTAAACTGGTCCCCTCCCCTGAGTTCCAGCAGGCAGAATAAAGCTAAGAGCAGGGTTTCTGTCCTGTTATGAAAACATTCCTAGGATTCTGGGTGGTATAGCTGATTTGCAGATTACTCACATGTGTTTGCATATTGTCTTCTGTTAAGTGGTTCCAAGACTGGTTTGGAAAATAAGAAATTGCAGCCAATCAATCAAAGCAGATAGGGCCACTGCATTCCCATTGGGAGCAAACACTCCCATTGGAAGTGTGTTTTTAAAACCAGGCCATGGGAAATCCTTTCTACTTTAGAAGAAAAAAAAGAAAAAAAAAAACATAATCAAGCAGATCTGCCATGGTGAGAGGCCTGGCTTTCCTCACCATTAATGGGGATAGAGGCACTTGGAGATGAAAAGTGCCAAATGGTATGTGATTTCTAAAATCTTGTGTTTAATAATTAATACTGTTTTCCTTCCATTCTTCCCCACTCCACAACTCCTACTCAAGTACAGACCTTTGATGCCCTCTCAGGAATTAGAGTATCTTTAGATGTTTACATAACCAGAGATTTAAATCCACTTTTTAAGAAGAAAATTGGGCAAAGAAAAAAATTGTCATGATAAGAAAACCAGAAATGTTGTGTGCCTTGGGGTAACATTCTCAAATTCAGTCTTAGCAGCTTCAGAGAGGCATCTGGTAAAAGTGTTTTGGTGCACTCACGGGTTGCGGGTAGGAGTGGTTGACTAATATTTGCAAAGCTGGATTAATTGAAAAGCAAATGGAAATGACACCTGGCCTCCACTCTGGAAGGGATCTGCTGTGCTTCTGAGATAAGATAAAGCTCTAATACAAATAATACTGATTTCGTTTCTCCTCTTTTATACTTGCTTGCTCTGCTGCATTCTCATTTTTGTAGGCTTGGTGCCAGTACAGTTTGAAATTTTCTAGTTGTTGCATCTTTGTGCACGGTGGGCCCTGTGCATGGAAGGGATATAGCCTAACCCTCTTCTCCTCCTTCCCCCTTTCTACCGACCACCTTCTCTGATGAGCCTACCTGATTCTCAGGCAAAATGAGCCAGTACTTCAATAAGCCATTATTCCAAGTGGATTGGAATAAAGAGTGCACACAGTGAGCTGGCATCAGCCTTGTATTGCTAATAGTGAAAAAGCAGATAGGGGCGTGCAGGGGAGGGAGGATATGCAGCAAGATAGATTTGGGGCACCTCCTGGGGGAGGGTGGAATGGGGAGGACGGAGCAGTAGCAGCTGCTGCAGTGGTCAGCCTGGCTCAGTGGCTCTTGACCTCTGGTGGGATCAGGTGCAAAAACGTCAACTGGGCTGCTTGTGAAAATGCAGATTCCTGGCCCTTGGCTCTAGAATTCTGATTCGGTCCATATGGGGCGAGTCTTACATAATTCTGACGCGGGCAGTTTAGGATCAGAGACACCTGAAGAGCAATGGGCTGCCTGCCAAGGGGGAAAGGTCCAAGGGGAGAAAGAACAGAGAGTATGGAAGTAAAAAGGTACCTGAAGGCAGCAAAAAGTAAAGTCGTTGAAGTCAAATTTAGGTTCCAATCTCAGTAACATTCCCATTTAATCTCCATCAGCATTCTTCCTTCATGTAAAATGAGGGGACATTATGGTAATAGTAAGTAATATGCAGTGAGTTCTTACTTAGCACAGGGCTATGTGTTTTTGTGGATTAGCTTATTGAAAACTCACAGTAACACTAAAAGTGGGGCGAATATCTTTACCCTCGTTTTACATGTAAGGAGACCAAGGACAAACTGATGATATAACTTGCCTAAAAATCCTAACAAGTGTTGGAGCTGGGACTTGAACCCAGAAAGTCTGAATTGGGGGCATTCTGTGAGAAAGTGTAGAGAAAATATCTAGCCCCTGCCTGACACACGGTGGGGGTGGGGAGTATGGGGGTCCACTGGATCTGAAAGCCATCTCTGCAGTTTAAGTGAGAACCACCTTTTGGGGAGAGTCAACCCAGACCCACAGTTAGGAATGTGGCAAGAGCCACAGTTTCTAGACTGGACAATAAAAGCAAACCAGAGCAAAACGATTACTTTGAGTGACTGTCTTCCTTTTCTAGCAGTCACTTCATCGTGGTTCTTAGAAAAACCTCAGAACTACCAAAGAGAAATAATGATAATTTTACCCATAATGAGAATTTGCAAATACATTCTGTGTGAACTCAACACCATCCCCCCATGTAGACCTATACATACTTCCTTCTGGAAGAAAGAGGATCATTTTCTGTTGAGAAAAGTAGAAAGTAGACCTGGGAAGAGCCCAGTTAAAAAAAAAAAAAAATTTCTCCCACTTTCTGACAATAGGTAGAAGTCCCCTTTTTGAAATCTCTGTCTTATCAGGTAAGACCCTCTAGTTAGGTCTTCTCTTTAAGGTAGACCAGAGTTTGGGGACGGAAGGCGTGGCATTCGCATTTAAGGAATTCAATTTCGTTCCTGCCCATTCTATTCTATTCCCTTCAGAACAACTTGATCAACACTAGGGAACTGCTGAGGGTCAGGGCTCTGGGTAGATGCTGGGAGGCAGAAATGGAAAGAATCAACTTGCATTTCTGATTTTCTGGATCCAGACTGGAAATGGGCATTGCTGAGGCCAAGGGCTGCTCTTCTTTGAGCTGAGTGGGATCAGAGAAGACAAAGGAACATAAAGAACCAGGATCCAAAAAATGGATTCAGACTTTGGTGGGTAGGCAGAAGGGACTAACGCAAGAGAACACGAAGACTTACTCTGAACAGGCCACCTGGATGCCACTTTGCGACTGTTGTTTCTCAATGAGATAATAGACTGTGAGAGTTTATCATGTGCTTTCACATACGTTGCTTCATTTCATCCTTAAAAGAACCCACGTTATCCCCTTGATTTCATAGATGAAAACACTAAAGCGCAGTCATGACTTGCCCAGAGTCTTGCCCAGGTTTCTACATGGCCAAGATGGGACATTGAACTCTGTCTCTGTCTCCAAATCTATCACCTTTTCTGCTCTATCACACTCTCTATGAATACCTTGAATTCATAGACCATCTTGCCCCACTAAAAGAACTTTAAGTTGTATTGTCCTATGTGTATTTCATTTATATTTTGCTAAAACCCTCTACCAGGGATAAAGTATCCTCTACGAATTGTGGTTTTTACAGTTGTTTTGTTACTTAGGAGGATAAGACAAGCCTTAGTTTCCTCAACTTTAATACTTGGATCTGGACTAGGTATGTCCAGCATTGTTTAAGTTCCAGTGTTCTGTGATCCTGAAATCTGTTATTACATTAGTTCACACTCCATTTTTCTCAGTCTTCCAAAAATCACATTTTGTGGAGTGGTGTTCATGCCAAATTCATTAGAGTTTGAAAACAGAGCTGTATTTCAGCTCTTTGGAGGCCAAAAATGAACTTTGATATTTTTGCAAATGTGAGAGTTCTTTCAGCCATGCCAAATTAACTCAAAACATCTGAATGGTTTGCCTCCAGGTATCATAAAATATTCTCTTTTAGCCTTGGAATTCTATTTTAGAGAAATTCTATTCTCATAGATATTGTAGTCAGAGACTGAAAAGTTTCAGAGAACTCTGGTGGAATGATATTTGCTGGGTGGGCTGAGAGCCAACTATTGTTCTTGCTGATACTCAATAGAGAAGGAAGAAGTATTTACTAACTATCCCTGGAATCCCTGTCAATTAGTTTGGAATTTGTGGGATTTTCCTGATGTGTTTTGTGAAGGTCATTTAACTTGGAAGGGCTCAGGTGACAATTCTTAACCCTGCAGTGAAAGGTGGGCTGGCTCAGAAGACCAGCTGAGGATGGAAATCCCACCTCATTTTAATCACTCAGCCAGTGGTTGTGTGGAGCCGCTGCCTTCCCAAGCTCAGCTCTGTCTGATGCCATGGACGGCACGGAAGCAGTTTAAGACCTGCTCTACACAGAGTAGCATGAGAGTGACTTTCTCAAGTGCCGTCCTCCAGCCTAGGTTCTCAGGCCCAAGTTCAGCCCAAGGATCTTTTAAAATCTCTGTGGCTGGTGGCTAGAATCTATGTTGAACTCAGTGCCCAAGTGATTCTTATGCGTGCTGTAGATGGATAGCCACTGCAATCGAATGCGGGAAACACAATTTATACACGCACAGAAAACAAAAAACAATGATCACAACAAATCCCATACCTTATGGAGTGCCAAATAGCAAAGCAACAGCTGGATGGCCAGCTCCCGGGGAGGATCCTTCCACCTCGAGAGCTTATGAGACAAGATGCACCAAAGAGGCAAAGAATAAGATGGCAGCAAAGGGAAAGATGGGAGCCTGGTGGTGGTGGGAGGAAAACGCAGGGATGCAACAGGACTCAGGCTTGGCCTTGGGAAAGGGAGAGGATGTGGATGGGTAACATTCGATTGAGGAGGTATTCAACGTTTTGAAAGTTTTTGATACCTTATAGGCTGTGGCAAATATGTTAATAAGACATTCTGTTAAGTAGCTGCCTTCACAGACCTTTCATACTCCTTGTTGGGGGGCCTTGGGGTGTGGGGGAGAAGAGGGTGGAGTGTTAGGAAGCAAATCGCTGCAGGATGTAACTAACAAAGGAGACAACTGGAGATGCCAAGAGGTGATCTATAAAGGCTCAGACAAGAGCCACGTCATTCAGAGTCTCAACCTGTGAAGTGAGTGAGAACATGAGGGGATCACAGGGATGGTGAGAAAGTGGGGGAAGGCTAGAGGAAGCTGGGCTAAACGCTTCGGAGGTTAGGGGGAAGTTACATAAAATAAACAGGAAAGAACGGAATGAGAGGGCTGCCTCTTGGGGAGCAAAGGCTGGGAGGGGAAGCAAGGGTTCCAGAAGGGGTATGCAGTGCTCTCCTCCCAGTTCGGCTGTGGCTTATAATTCTGAGTTTCCACCATCTTACACAATGAACAGTTTCTTCCAAGACTGCAGCCCCTTGCTTCAGGCTGCTTCAGGGTGGGCAGAGCGATGCTTTGTTCTGTCCAGAGCCAAGCCTTGCAGTCTCGGACCTGGGACCAACCCCAGCCTCAGTTTACACAGATTCAGCTTTGGAGGTGCGTGGGTGTGACACAGCAGCCCACAGCCGCCATACAAGCTTTCCTTCACGAGACCCAGTGGCCAATTTATCATTTATCTCTGGCTCCTACTTTGCAAAAGGGAGCCAAAATGTTAATTAACACAAAAGGTTAAGCAGTTGTTTGACCTCCTAGCTCTGCAGAGTCGGGGGAGGAGGACTGGGGGAGGGAGGGGGGAGGAGGAAGGCCACAGGATCTCTGCTAGCCTTTGTTTATAGGAAGTGCCTTCCACTCAGTGAGTTCCAGCCTAACTGTAAAAGACGAGAAGGGTGTGATTATCAGGCTGGCGGTAAATGGGAACACACTGTGGCTTTGTTTGGGCTTGTGGGGAGTTTTTGGTGAATTTTTTTGCTTTCAACCCCCCTATAAAAATATTTGGGGATTCAGTGATGCTGACTCTACATTTCTCACCTCAAGCCTACACTTTCTCTTCCTTAAATATATGTGTGGTGGTGTTTTTTTTCCTTCATCTGTCACAGACAGTTTCTCAGTAGCCCTTGCTGCCCCACTGGGCCCACTTCTGCTAACTTTACGCAGACCAGATGTGTCTAAACAAGTCACCACTATTGCACACAGGCGAGGCTTCCCTCCTGAAAATGAACGAGAGTTAGGGAATGTTGGTTCCTGGAAGCTCACAGGAATTCCTCTAAGCAAAAAGGACATGTTTATTTTGTCATTAAAATTTTTTTCTTTATTGAAAAGGGGACACTGCTCATATTCAGAGGCTCACTCATGTTTTCAAGTCAGTAGAATTGAGCAGTGCTGGAACCGAGCTCCTGTGCAAAGCCCGTGGCTCTTGGCGTGCCTGCACGTGGCTGGAGCACTTGCCATTGCAACAGGTAGGGCCCACGTGGGCCGGCCTTACCCTCAGACTCGGGGTGCAGTCACCGGTTACTGCTTCCAAGTGCCTATGTTCAGGGATAAAGAAGATAGGTATTTGAAGTCTTTCATTTAGATTTAGCTAAAACTTGGCTCTGGCTGAAGCCAGCTTGGGTCTGTGTCACCCAGCTCATGGGACATCCTGAGAGACTAGCTGCCCTCAGTGGGCACAGACCTCCCTCCTGACCACGCCCAGCAACTTCTCCCACTGCCCTTCCCCGGAGCCCTGGCCTGTCCTGTGGTCCCACTCATCCCCTGGCTTCACAGCATACACACGTGGGTTCCAGGGCAGCCTGCTTCTGAGCTTCTTGGAAGAAAATGTGCCTGTTTAGAGCAGTTCACTTTAAAGGTACATAGGCTTCGGGAAGTAATGCATTGAGTTCCCTTTACTGTGAGCCTACCGAGAGTCGCCCCTGCCGATGAGACATGTCGCTGAATCAGTATGCTCTCCAAATTTTTGTTTTGCCTTTGTCTATGATCAGTTCAACAAATATGTATAATAAACGACTATAACATGCAAGGTGCCAGATGCTGACAATTATCCCTTAATTTGTATTTTACTGTATAATTTTCAATGCTCTTTACTATCTGCAGTATCAGGGGATTTTCCTCTAATGTTCAGCAGATACTAAACCTCATTTTAAAATGAGCTTCTGGAGGCAAGTGATGGGTATCTGAAGTCACAGAACCAGTAAAAGGTAGAGTGGGGTTGTGACCCATATGTTTTGACTCACAGAGCATCTTACACTAGACTACAGCCACTGAGAGGTCGAAGCCTGAAAGTCTGTTAAGAGATTCATTGTGATGGACCCTTAGAAATTGAGGACAGTAAAGTTGGGAATAAACATGGACCATGAGTCAGACCTGAGTGTCTGGCAATGCCCACTGGTCCCTCCACGTGCCTAGAGCTGACAGCAAAAGCTTAGTGTATGGTTGAAAGCTGGCTTGGCTACTCACTGGCTGTGTGACTTGAACCACTTACTCAACCTCTCTGTGCTTCAGTTTCCCACTTGTAAAATGGCAATAATAAAAATTGTCAATTCTTATAGTTATGAACATTACATGAATTGATCTTTGTATAGTCTTAGAACAATGCCTGGCATACTGTAAGAGCCGGATATGTGCTGGTTAAATAAATCAAAAGCTTTGCTCCCAAGCCGAACTTGGCCAACAGCTGGGGGTGAGGGTGTGAGTGGGCTCACAGCATTCTGTCAAGCGCTGGCCTGGAGGGCTGCAACGGAACACGTGCAAGCAAATCAGCCTATGTTATTGTCGACGCTGAGCAAGAGCCCCTCTTGCATGGGCAGTGTTTTCTGAGTAAAAAATTGTGCTCACACTTTGAGAGTTAGAGAAAACATTTGAAGACTTTGCTGTACTGGAAAATCCAGGATGGGCGTGAATGCCTATTCCCAGGGGCACATGACTGGCCTGGCCAAGAAAGAACTACTTTGTAGAATCACAAAATCCTCATGATGGAAGAGACCTTAATGAGCAGCTAATTAATTCAGTCTCCTCATAGATCCAGCCCTCTCCTCCACAGGTCAGGAAACCAAGGTCCAGAGAGGGTGATGACTGGCACAGTCAATATGCCCAGGTCCCCCAACTTTCTGAATTGTTCCTTTTCCTGTCCAAATTGGAGACCTAGCATGCCGGTCCTTGGGAAATTGGCTGAAAATACCTGTTGTCCTGGCTTTGTGCTTATTTTGGACCCAACTCTGAAAGATTTTAATGGGTTGTGGGGTTCCCCTGGAAGTTAGAGATCTGTTTATTCCTGGAGGAATGGTAACACCTCAGTGGGAGAACAGTTCTGGATCTTTCCACCCCATCCCAAATCCTGCTGCTTGTGGGCACTAAGGTGGCCTACTACATTCTTAGGGCATCTTAGCAAACCAGGCACAAATTCCAAAGGTACTTTGGGTGTCTTCAAAGCTTATGGATAGGCCCAAAAGCCTCACAGATCTCTGAGTCCTTGAGTCAAATGGTTCAAGACAGAGATGAATGTACAGTCTACTATTTTTTTCTTTGCCAGAGATCCCCTACCCAACACATACACACCTGTTTTAAAAATGGTGGTGATGGGGGTAGTAAATAAGAGTCTGTATAGTTATGCAAGTGTTGGGACAAAGAGTCTGTTTCATAATCTAGCTGGAGCCAAAGAGTCGATGATAATAGCTGCTAATGTCGCTGTCATTATGGGCTGTTATCCCTGCTTTACAGATGAGGAAATTTGGGGCTCAGAGATGTTAAACAACTTGCTCGTGATTACACAAGTAGAAAGGGCCTGAGCAAAGCATTCACCTTTACGCTGGTGCCTCAGCCAGGACCCTTGGTCTCCATGCTATACTCCTTCTGCAGACATATGGCAGCAAATGGACCACCCAGAATCTACAGTGAACATGCAGAGAAGAGACCTGAGACCATTCACATCATTGCAGACTGAGATATGCAAAGCAAAAGCAATTTGAAGAGAAGGAGAGGGAAAGGAAGGCCCAATTGGAATCCAAGTGTAGAGGAAGCAAGATGCAGAGAAAATTGCAAAAAGTCGAAGCAACAGAGGGCGCCTTAGGAAGAAGAAGAAGAGAGGACAAGAAAAGCACAGGAGAAACGTCCTCTACAATCCACCTCATCAAATATCTCGGGAACCAGTTTTTATCTTCATAAATTACAGCTGACTGTAGCCAAATGTTTAAAAAAGTACATGGCTTGAAACATTTTATTGCTTTATGGATGCTATAAAGTAAACGTGATTAAAGGCAGCAATGAGACCTGAGTTTTGGTGAAGGAAACTGTAACGCCAGAGTCTGCGCTTTATCTGAGCAAGGTTTTTTCATCAGAGAGGAGGAATCTGTTTTCCATTCTTGTGTTGGGAAGACAACCTCAGAATAGATGGAGGTTAAGAATCTTTAAAGAGTATTTAACGATCTCAAAGAGATGAAGAAGGTGTTCCGTTGGGGGTGGAAGGCAGAGATGGAGAGGGATTAATGGCTCAAAACATGAGGGCAGGTTACACAGGGTACGATTGGCCTGTTAGAGGCAATAGATGTCGGGTCTGAGGCATACAGGGAAATAAGATGCAAAAATGTCTTGAGCATGCTAAAATAATAATATTTCCCAAAGGCATTAGGGTAGAATGTTTCTGTCCCAGCACAGGGAAGTTCTGACAAGAGGAAATAGAAGAATTTGGGGATTCAAGATGAGATAAGGCCAAGGATCCACTGTGGGAAGAAAGGGAAAAGGAAGCAACTTTAGGACTTGACATTCCCAGATGGAGGGAACAGTGAGTTCCAGGACCTGCAAGCTCTAGGAAAAGAGCAGCTTGCACTGAGAAAAATGCAAATTGAATCTGCAAATATTGATAGTGAAGAACTGTGCTGGGTGCTGAGGGCTGGAGGAGAGTGTAGGCAGGGGACAATGCTACAAAAACGAATACGATAAACACTTTCCAACTTCATTAAGGATTTTGTACCCTGGTGAGGGAGTGATATCAACATCTCCCTTTATTACACAATTTAGGAAGCAGGCAAACAAGTTAGGCAATTGTGAGAAAATGGGAATAGCAAAGGGGACAAGTATGAGAAAGCATGAATAAGAGCAGTCTGCACGAATGCTGATTGATCAGACCTGACAGCAGAGGAAGGAACATAGGAGGAGCCCAGGTTTCTGATCTGATAGAAGTGATTAATGGTGGCATAATTCACAGAACTAGAAATTGACCTAAGACAGGTTTGGAGGAGGGGTATGGCAGGTTGGAAGTCAGAGGTCATGGGTGCTGCTCCGAACCCAGGGAGGAGGAATTCTCTGCAAGTGATTTCTAGTAAACAGTGGGACACACAATTCTAAAGCCAAGACAAGAAGCCTTGATTGAAAGTCTGGAATTGGGAGTTATCCTCTTCTGTTGGTGGTTGAAGCCAAGAGAGTGAATCAGTCCACTCAGCGTCATGTGAAGGGAGAAGAGGGCCAAAGACAAACACTTGGGCAACAGGCACATTTCAGGGCTGGGCAAAGGAAGAGGCAACTTTGAAGGAGACCAAGAAGTAATACTATGGGGGGGGGGGGGGGGTAGGGAGTTAACCAGGGTGGAGCTGTGCCTAGAAAAGGAAGAACTTTTTAATAAGGAGGGAGTGGTCAGCATCGCCTGGATTAGGCAAGAAGCTGGAGACAGACAAAAAAGAAGGCTTAGCCAAGCCCTCCAATGTGTGGGACTTTAGATTTCAGCAGCAAAGAAAGGAAACATATTCATATGTTGTGAATACTGTGGGAGGACAAAAATAAAAATGATAAAGAAAAGGAAGGTGCGATATTGTGATTTGTAACAAGAGATGTGCTTTGGGTCTTTGTCCAATTGCTGGCACAGAGTTCCTAAAACTCTTGAAATTTCCTAAGAGCAATAAAGGTGTCTTCATATTCATAACAAACCCCTTTCAATCACACCTGGGTTTATGTAATCTGGTGACTTTTGGAAAGCACCTAAGGCTGGTTGCCAGGGAAATCAGCCATGTGATTGAGGGTTAGAATTTTTAATCCCACCCCCAGACCTGAGGATGTGGTGCCGGGAGAGGGGATGGAAGTTGCATCAAACACCAATTGCCGGTGGTTTAATCAATTGTGCCTGTATAAGGAAGCCCCCATTAAAACCCCAAAGGACTGCGTTTGGGGAGATTCCAAGTTGGTAAACCAGAATGCTTCCATGTACCACTGTGCTGGGCCCACACTCCTCCGGAACAGATACGCCTTTGTTTGGGACTTTGCCTTATATATTTCTTCATCTGATTGTTGATTTGTATCCTTTCATATCCTTTGTAATAACTAGTAATCTAATGAGTAAATGGGTTTCTTTGAGTTCTGTGAGCCACTCTTGCAAATAAATAGAACCCAAGGAGGGGGTCTTGGAACCTCTGCTTTATAGTTAGTCCATTGATGCACAGGTGACAATCTAGAATTGGCCTCTGAAGTGGGGAAGGTGAGCAGTCTTGTGGGACCCAGCCCTTACCCTGTGGGATCTGATGCTTTCTGTAGGCAGATAGTGTCAGAATTGAGTTGAATTGTAGGATACCCATCTGGTGTCAGAAAATGGCTTGGTAGTGTGGAGGAAAAAAAAAAACACCCATTGGAATTGGTGATCAGACTCTTAGAAGGCAAGTTTAATGGCCTAGAAAATAAGGCACTGTTGAGAAACAGGCAGAGGAAAGTGCTGTAAAAACAAGACAACATTCTAAAAGAATTGTTATAAATCAAAACATAGCATCAAGATATTCATATTCTCCTGCTAGGTGAAGTGGGGGTGGGCAGGAGGCAGAGGAAGGAAGAAGTGCAGCAAGAGTTAACACCCCATTGCAGAAGAAAGGACATACTAGCATGATTGATGGGAATTTTGGAAGCTGATGCTTAAAAGGAAGAATGTTACATAACTAATGGCATTGAAAGTGGGCTAAAACCACAATAGAACTTGCAGGTATTTTAATGAATATTTAAAGATATATATAATATCATGCCCCCAAATTTTGGGTGTAAAGAGTTTTTAAGAGTAGATGATGGCTGCTAACATTACAAAAAGAGAACTAATGATATGCCTCCTGAAGACGGTACACAGCACCATCTGTAAAGGATTTGCAACAAAATATGGAAGCTGGTAAGGATTAATAGCCTGCATGACGACGTCACTTCTTGAGCTAAAAACCGACCCACTGAAAAAAAAAAGGCACCAGAATCTCATGACACCTCTAGATCCAACCTTCAGTTTATAGGCAATAAGGGGACAGAGGAAAATTGTATACAACAGCAGGGAAATAAATTAGCAAATTCCAGGCAGTAGAAAACTCTGCAGGATAAGTAACCTGGTGTCCTCAACAAATGAATTGCAAACACAAAAGAAAAGAGAGAGGGGGCTATATAAACTATGAGACTGGAGATACATCAACCAAATGGGTAGAACTTTTTGGATCCCTATTTCAATAAAGCTATTATAGAAAGAATTTGATAAAACAATGAAGGAAAATTTGAACACAAATTGGATATTTTATGACTTAAGGAATTATTTCAAATGCTTTTATGTGTAATTTTTTAAAAGAATACTTATTATATATGTATACATATATATGTGTATGTATATATGCACATATATATGGTGCCAAAAAATGTATACACATTTTAAGAAAGGAAAACTGTATTAAAATTGTAATACTCAATAAATACCAATAACAAAAGATGAATACAAGTCACGTTTGACTTCTGCAATTACAAGAGGTGCTCGAAGTGGTTACCATCAGCGTCCAGACACTTCTGATTATGGCGAACTACTGCTTGAGCAACACTGACCAAAGTGTCCACTTGTATACAGTTTATTGGCACCCCATATATAAATATTTAAGGATAAAGTGACATAATCTGGGATTTGCTTCAAAATAATCCAGTAAAAGTAGGATGGAAATGAGTAAGTGTTATAGATGAAACAGGATTGATTCTGACTTAGTAAATGTTGAAACTGTATGTTGGGTTCATAAGGATTCAGTATACTAGTCTCTCTATTTTGTGTACGCTTGAAAATTACCATAATGAAGGGTTTTAAAAAGTCAAAGAATAAGTGTGAACATACTCATGATTTCCTTTCACAACTGTGAAAAGACTCCAATAAGCTTAAAGTGTTATTATTTCAAAATTGTCTCCATTTCCTTTTGATGTCAAATCTCTTCAGGTTTTAAATGTTCCTAATTAAAGAGCTTCCACCAATTCTTAAAAGTTAGATTGCTGCTGGCCGCTGTCACACAATGAAATGTGTGAGCAGTGTTTGTGTGTGTGTGTGTGTGTGTGTCTGTGTGTGTGTGTATGTAATGTGTAATTATGACCAAAAAAGGGAGTGATATTCTCATAAAATATGGAGTCTACAAAAACAATAAATAGGACAGCTATCTGAAGACTTTAGGGAGCTTAACAAATGTGTCATTATTACTCCTTTGGCGGTCGCTGAGTTTCCTTTCCTATGTTGACAGAAGTCAACAAATAGTTGCTGATACCTTGCAAGTAGCAAGCAGTTTTCCAAGTTCTGAGGATAAAACAGTAGACCAAACAGACAAAATTCCTCCCTCTTGGAGCTTATATTCAGATGGAAAAGCGTATCTAAACCTACAAAATGGTTATGCAGATCTGACCCAATCATGTGCAAAGAAAGAACTTGACAGCTGCAAACACTCTATACAATGTCTGGTATTGTTGTAGTGAGATGCCAGAGGTAGGAATGAGAAATTGATTTGAGATATCTAAAAAATGTCTGGCAGGACCCAGAGAAATGCTGTAGTGTGGACAAATGTAAATCGCTTTTTTTCTGTTGAATTTTCCTCTGGGTCAAATTCCTGGAAAAAGTTTCCTAAAAATTTTATCTTAAATGTTTACATTTGGCACTGCACTCTCTGGAGGTAATGGTAAATGTGACTTTAACGAGTATCGTATTAGAACTCATGCATTTTAGTCTTCAAATAGTCAACTCAGCTTGAGTTAATCTAACCTTAAAATCAAATGTTCTTCTGATATCCAAATATGTAAAGTGCAATTTGTTTTCCTTCATTCCCTAATTTTAAAGTTCTGTCCAAAAGAATTAACAAATTTCTTTGGACTCATTTTCTCTTTTTAAATCCCCAAAGTAACTTATTTCTTAACTGGTTTGGGTTGCGTTATGTCTGCATCTATTGGCTCTTCCTATCCACTTGCAAGTTGGCTCCTTGACAACGTTTAAAGGGTCAGCTACGCTTACTTGGGAAATTATTGCTTTGGTGACATTACTGAAAAAATACCCTCGTGGTTTGAAAGAGTTAACATAAGGTTTTAAAACAGCCTGATTTCCAAACAGGGAATAGCTTATGTTCTGGGATACTGTGTCAAAAAATGAGTAGTGATGAATTCATAACAAAATAACTGTCCAGAAGACTAAAACCAGAATATGATATATAGAGAGAACGTAACATACTGGAGCCAAAATGTAAGAGGAAAGATGTATTAACCAGGCCTGCACATGAGACAGGGCCGTATAACGTTAGCTTTCAGACCCTCTGCAAATGAGTGACTGGAGATATGATTCATGACTTCTACATTGCATCGCGTGCTCGTCTGTGTAGTTCCATGTTTAGCGTTGTTCCTTGGGATGTTGGTTTCACTGTTTTAGTAAAGAATCCACGTTTGAATATTCGTTTTGCTTCATCAGTTCTTGCTAAAGTACATAACAGGTTTGTAAATTGTGCTTCTGTTTATAGGGTTTTTCTAAAGAAAAGAAAAAGAAAAGAAAAGAGAAAAGAAAAGAAAAGCTTTAGGATTTCTATTTTGATTAAATAGTAAGCAGATGAAATTACTTGCTAAACCTAACTGCCTGGAATGAAGTGCAAGGCTTATATATTTCAAACATGGGGTAGGAATATAAAATGATTCTTAAAAATAAATCTCCCAGAACTTAGAACCCAAAGGAATGTTGTCTCTTTTCAGCACGTTCTCACTGGGAGGTCATATACTTACTCTAATTGTGTTGTTTTTCCTCTAAACATTTGGAACTCCTCTTGTGGAATTGTCTGGGGAGCCTGCAAAGCATTTTTCTGAGAGTTCTGCTCGTTGCCAAGTTTTCATCCTTTGGGGTGGGGTGGGGGATGGGAACTATGGACGGGAGTGGATTTAATGATTTTTGGAAAGAGCCAAAAGTCATCCAGAGGCCAATCTGGTAAATCGCGTTGAGTATAACCATTTGGGTTTTAAAGAGAAAAAGAAAAAAGGCTGTCTATAAAGTGCGGAGCCTGGCTCTGTCATTTGGCCCGTGAACTGACTCTTTGAAAGCTGTCCTCAAAGAGGCGTTCCCAAGCAGCTTTGGCCCGTGACTGGCATTCTTGGAATAAATGTATAGTCTCCTAAAGTGGCTGCTTTTGAAGTAGCACTTCAAGCACTCATTTTCTTATATGAAACACAGGGCTTTTTGCACAAACTAGCATGGTCATGTGTAGAGAAGAACCTTCATTTACTGAGGATCTGGAATCAAGATAGAGACTTGTTAGGTAAACATACTTTCTGAATAGCACTGAGGAAAGAAAGAACTTGCTGTGAAAGTGTTGGTTGTTCTCCTCGCATAAACTTCAGTTAGGATTTGGGCAGTTGTCTACATATCTACCGTATATGCCCTAGTATAAGGTGATGCAAATATGAAACCCTCTTCCATTTTCCAGTAAGTCCTCCCTTTCCCTTCACCAAAAATTTTAGAGATGTAGCTAAAATTCACCAATCATTTACTTATTAATGCTTAATTTATTTAGTTACGTATATATTTAAATCATTTTATAAACTTATAAAATTGATATATCAATATTTTATATATTATTTTATAGTATATATATTATTTTATATAAAAATATTACTATAGTCATATTTTTTCTACTATCATGTTTCAATTTTATCCCAAGCCACAGCACAGCATTATGACAATTGTATTCTTTCCTTCTCCCTGCAGTTGCATATTCTCAACATCCACTTACTGTAATACTTTAAAAAGTGATATTTAAAAGGTTTGTTCACATCAATACCCACTCTTGCAACTGTGAAGCCATTCACCCAAGTGAAAGAATAATTAAATATGTATTAAAATTTACCGATTCGACTTATAAACATCAGAATCTTGCATTGATTATGGGTGTTTCAGGATAATATGTCTTCTCTGAAAAACACTGTGTTATTTGAAATAAAATAGTGATGAGAACAGCCAGTAGTAGGAGACTATGAATATAAGATGATTCTTTTTTTTTTCCCCCAAGGAATAATTTTGGAGAAAAACTTGCTTGGCATTTAATTGTACACAGAGTTAATGATCTGCTCTCTGTTGCCCCGCAAAGAATGAACACCTCTCTGAGTTGGTAAAATGGTGAAAACGGGTTACCAGCAAAAGACTGAGGAAGATATTTGATAGAAAGACAGTGTAATGGACAGAGAACAGAGTACGGCTGATTGTCTCTCAGCATACAAGTAGGGGAAAAACAAAATACAGTGCAATTATTTTTCCCTAGGGATGGGAACATATGCACTGGATTACAAAGCAAGTACTAAGAAGCTCTACATTTTTGCATGTTAAAAAAAAATAATAGAAAATAGCTGAAGGAGAGAGGGATGAGAAAAGTAAGCAAGAAGGGCAGGAGTCCGTTTAGTATAAATAATGTCACTTATATCAGGGCATTGTCAAGATTCTGGCGTTGGGCTTTCAAGTGTTGGTTTCTTGTAAACCATCTTGTTTTGATGTTAACTCCCGTGTAAACTCTCACCGTGTTATTTAACATTGTGGCTGAAGCTGCTGCTCTAATCCTGGCTGGGCCCCCAGATTTTATATGGCCTTGGTGGCTCTTCTCATGTGTTTAAAATCGTTCATGGTTGACGTCTTCACAGAGACAGCAGTTTTCTGGCAAAATGGCAGGCTTCTCATTGCTGGCAGAAGCATCTAGCCTCCACCTTTGATTTTGAAAACAAAGAAATAAAGACATTCTTCCGAAAGAGGGTGGAGAGCCCTGGTTTTAAAATTTCTCTTCCTTTTCTACTTTGCTGGGTCTCGACATGATGGTCTTCAAGGTATGTCCACAGCCTGGCGACCTGGCCTTGGTACACCGTGATCATGACCTGGTTCCTCATTTCCTCTCCCTAACTCTGTAGGCATCTTTCCTCCTAATTCTGGACTGTCATTGGCTTGATTTGGAGGTTGCATTTGGAGATGCATTGGGAGATGATATGGACAAATAGCTTTTTCTATTTCTTGTATTTTTTTTATTCCCTTCACAGTGCTCCATTGGTCAGAAATATGGACACCATGTGGAATTAAACATGTCAGGAATAAAAATTCCTCTTAATCCCAGAACAGTGAGTTTGTATATATCTTTTCGTGGAAGCCTGAGGAGGCAATGACTGGTAGTGATGAATGAGTGAGTTGGCATCTAATTTCCATTGTACTCTTTATCTCCAGACTGTGGACGAGTCACATAATTCCTCTGGTTGTCCAGTCTCACAATAACGGTACAAGAGTTGACTCGTTCACCACTCAGGTTTTGTCATGTTCTAACATTCTGCGTTTCCAAATACTAGTGACTGCTGGGTACTGAGCTCTCACCCTGCACCACAGTGCAAGGACCAGCAATGCTCAGCTCTTTTAATCCACCAGGCAAATCTGGCAGATGTGCACTGTTATTTACAGGGAGCAACACTGAGGCTTAAGAGTGAAGTGACTATCCCAGGAAAGACACCTTTACTTTCACTGGGTCCTAGCTAATGGGTTTATTCTTTTCTGAAGAAGAGAGACGGACAAGACAAATGTTTCCGAACACCGAGACAGAGATTGACCAGAAGGGCTTCCCAACACTTTTTTCCTTTCCTTTCTTCGCTTTGTTTTTCTTAGACCTCAGGTGGGCAGAATTGAGTTATTAAAACTCTTCTCTCCATGATCCGTTATCAACATCAGTCCGTGTAAGGTCCTTCTCAGTTTTATGCTTTTCCCTCTTCATCTCTTGTATCACTTCCTTCCTCTATGTGCACTTAAGTGTACTTAATCTGTTTTTGCAATCTGTCTTCCCTATGTTTATTTAGATATGTACATCCTTAAAAAATGTTATTTTGTATCAGTGTTTTTGATTTACATAAATACTATCACGCTTTGAATCTCATCCTTTTTTATTCTTTTTTCACTCTATACTTTGTTTCATATGAGATCATATAATTTCTTATCATTTTCCCTTATCAATGGATATTTAGATTGCCAACAAATCCTTGGCCACAAACCAACAAACCACAATCCAACAATCCACAAACAACCTGGCATGAGCGTCCTCTTTGTACTTATTTAGATGAGAGTTTCTTTGAATAATATACTCAGGAATGGGATTTTAGGGTCACTATGCGTATGCATTCTTAATTTCAATAAGTATTGCTAGGCTGCTTTCTAGAAAGGCTGCATTGCTTTGTACTTCCTCCAGTGGGACATGAAAATTACTGTTTCCCCACATCCTCACCAGCACTTGCTATTTTCTGGCTTTCTAATTTTTTGCCAGTCTCTATGTATTAAGTGGTATATTATTTTTGTTCTCATTTACATTCATCTGATTACTAGTAAAGCACAGCATTCTTCACATGATTATTAGCCATTTGGGTTTTCTTTGTGTGATTTGTCTATTTATACCTTTGCTCATTTTTTTCTTACTGTGTTTTCTAACTTGGCTGACTTTCATAATTATGGCTTTCTAATTTAATTTATTATATTATCTGATAGGGTGGGTTGTTCTCCCCATATTCTCTGCTTTGAAGTTCATTTTCAATATTGACTTAACTGAATTGGAAGAGTTTCTTTATCTATTTTTAAAACCTAATTACTTGTGGGTTTTACCTGACATTATTTTCTCAGAGTCTGTCACTTTTGTTAGCTTCATTAATAATATGTCTTAATATTTGATATGTCTTTTTTTTCAGTTTTTCCTTAACCTTTGAGAATTCCTGTTTTTTCATATAAATTTTAGAATCTATTTTATGTTTTAAAAAAATCCTTCTGGGAGTTTGATTGTAATTGCATTGAATTTAGAGATTAATCGAGGAAAAATTAACTCTTTATATAGATATTATATCAAGCTGTTACTTAATATGCTTTCAATGTTCCATTCATTTAGATTTTCTGGCATGTGCTTTAATAGTTTTAAATTCGTTCTCGGTAAAGATCTTGTATTTTCTTTGGTCAATGTCTATATACTTTATAGTTTTTGTTGTTATGATGAATATGATTTTATATATATTCTATTATATTTTCTTTTGGATTGTTGCTTGTTTATAGGAATACTATTAATATATTGTTTTTAAACCTAGCAAACTTGCTGAACTCCCTTTTAATTTTGGTAGTTTACTGATTTTCTTTGGGTTCTCATGCATTGGATCATGGTGTTATAACCGCAAAAAACAGTTTGGTCTCCTTCCTTCCTGGTCTTAATGCATTGACCAGGACTTCCTGGACTCTGTGAAAGAGTGGCAGCGATATCAAGGCATTCGTGTCTTTTTCTTAACTTTAAAGGACATTGCATCTAAATTTTTAAAATTGAATTGGATGATCGCAGTAGATCATTGATAGAGAGACTTTATCAGATTAAAGAAATTCCCCTCTATTTCTAGTTTTTATTTTTTAAAAAAAGATGTAGAATTTTATCCAGTGCTTTTCATGCATTTGTTGAGATAATCATGTAATTTTGCTTCTTTAGTCCATTAATGTAATAAACTATTTTGATAGTTTTATATTTTCTTCTGTTAAACCATTTTCCTTGAATTAGCCCTATTTGATCATGCTTTATGTGTTAAATTCATTATCGAACTCTTATAGCTGCTCTCTTAATTAGGATTTTCATGTTCATGTTCATAAGTGAAATTGGTCTATCGACAATTTTGTGTTCTTGAACTGGATTTGGTATTAAGACCATACAAGTCCCACAAAATGAGTTAGACTCTCCTTTTTTCCCTTATCTGTGTAACAACTTGTTTAAGGTGGGGATATTCACAGTAAAACAGCCCCTTTTTCCTGTTTTCTCTACAGGAATAAATTGCAGCCAGTTATCACCACAAAAGCACTGACTGCTCTCTTTCTGTTACACCCACTTTTGATTTCTGAGAAATCGTACTGGCTGTGCCTTCACAGTACATCTCAACTCCAGCCACATCTCCCACCACCACTTCCACTCTCACCTACGCAAGATGATGAGCACATGTGGATGATGCTACATCCCCCTATCTGGTCTTGTTTTTGTTTTAACCCCTGTGTAGTTCATTCTCAATACTAGCCAGCATCCATTTAAAGCATAAATCTGCTCGAGTGACTGTTATAATTGTCTCCCATTGGTGAGGGAGAGAGTCCCACCTAAGCTTATAGGCACAGCTAATGGTGAAACGCATGACACCCAACACGGGATACTGACAGTCTGGGGGAGGAGTCCCCTGCACACCATGCGTGACCACATGGGATGGACGAGCACTCAGGAACAGAGTGAACACCCAGACGTGGAGGGAGGCGGGCTTTGTAGCATCAGGAGGGTGTGGCGCCCCCTGGGTCCCACAGGAAGAGGTGATTGCTTGTTTGAATAATTGAGGGATAATCAGGAACTGCATATTGTCCATTTGATAAGAGGGTTGTTTGGCCAGGGGATCTTTTCTGCAGGAGAAGAAGGAGGAGAGGAACATGTGGGTAAGCCATTTGAGGCCTTCCTACTTTTCCCCAGATGTAAGTTCAGGTCATAATATTGGGCCTTAACTTTAGTTCTCACACTATAGGGTTCCTGGTCAAAACTTTCCAGTGACAACTACAAGGCCATTCATGGTCTACAGCTGGCTAGCTCTCTGCCTTTATTTCCTATACTCTCCCTTCCTCCAAATACTCTACTCCAGCCACACTGGCCTGTTTATTCTTACTAAAACCTATCAAACATGTTTTCACCTCAGGCCCTAACCCCATGCTTTTTCCTCCACTTGAGCCCTCTTTCCCCAAATATCCCCATGGCTTCTTTTCTCACTTTCTCTAGGTCTCTGCTCACTTCTTCAATGTATAATAAAAAGCATTATTTTGCATGCTTTCAAATTTTATATAAATGGTACCCTGCTGTATATTGCTTTTCTTCTTCATTATTGTATTTTTTGAAATATATCTAGGTTGCTACATTTATCCCTGTATCATTTATTTTATCTACTGTATTTATTCCCTTCTGTGAACGCAGCAACATATAGTCATCTCATCTCCTATGGATAGATGTTTAAGTTGTTTCCAAGTTTTTTCCATTACAGACAATGCTTCAATGACTAGCCTTCTCAGGTCTCTTTGTGAACATCATGAGATTTTTCTCCTCAGGGTCTATATGAACATGTGGAATTGTTGGTCAAAGGGTACCAGGAACTCACTGGGAGTTGGTCTCCAGAGTGGGGCTGAGAGAGTTGTATGCAGTCTTCCTCCTGCTAGCTAGCACAGAAACTACTGGAAGAGCTGAGAGACCCTGGGATATAAAAATGGGACTGACATGAGGAAGCGTTGACAGTTGTCTCCATGGTTCACTGTCTGTGAGAGGAGTCATTTTTCCTGGATGCTCCAGAACCTAAGCGCCACCCTCTGTGAAGCATCTGCTGCACTAAGGGAACTGTGGCAAGATGCTGCCACTGGCGGGAGTGGCTACTATGACAAATTGTTAGGCTGGGGGATCTTAGCTCTTAAAGATGTTGGACCTTCTCCCTCAGCCTTACATGAGTCACTCTTTACCTACAAGGAAGAACAGAGAGACTTAGTCTTTGTCAATAATCCTCACTTAGTTGAGAGACTAACAATGTCCCCAAAGGAATTCTTGGTAAGAATCAGATGCCTCGAAATTATGAGATGAAACTCAAAACAGATTGAGAGCCCCTGAATTAGAGCCCAGATTTTAGATTTCTGATGGAGGGTGTAACCCAGGAAAAAATGGCTTCATTGACATATGCATCTATTTACTCTCTGTCTCCTCTAGTCATTATTTTTTTGGATCTCCTCTCCTCTCCCTCCCTTCCTTCTCCTTCCCTCCCTTCTTCCCTCTTTCCTTCCTTCCTTCCCTCCTTCCTTCCTCATTTTCTTGATCCCTTGTTTATGTGTTAGATTTGTCAGTAGTATTTCAAGACCCCTCTTAGCCCCTGTGGTGTTAATGTTTTGACACCAAAGGAAGCCAGAAGAAATGTTTAATAATTTCGGTAGCAATAAAAGGTTCAGAAGAAATCCCTGCCTACTAAGCCAGTCCCTGCCCTAGAACTCATCCTTCCGCTTGACTCTACGAGCCATGTTCTTGGCATGACTCTCTTGAGTACATTGTAAGAGTGATGCTTCCCGTCTAGGTTGTCATCATGGAAACTTCTTGGTCAAAGAACCTCACAGAGGCCCAGGAAGATGTCTATAATGGCTTGGGTTTGATCCCAGACACAGAGATTGGCTAAACATTTCTTATGAAACACCATGATGCGTGTACACCCAGTTGCCGGAGAAAGAAGAGCCAAAGGCAACATGGAGTGAAGGATAAAACAATCAATTGAAAGTCAGAATATTTGAATTCTAGTAGGGATCTTAGCTCTTAAAGATGTTGGACTTTCTCCCTCAGCCTTACATGAGTCACTCTTTACCTACAAGGAAGAACAGAGAGACTTAGTCTTTGACAATAATCCTCTCTTAGTTGAGAGAATGTCCCCGTAGGAATTCTTGGTAAGAATCAGACTCTTTTACTATCTAGCTGGTGACTTTGGGCCAATTATTTAACCCTCTGGGCTTAGTTACCTCATTTAAAATATGATGATGTTTGGATAGATGATCTGTTCACTCAAGTTTTATTGAGCATCTACTTTCAGCACCTATTGGAAGGATAATCTAAGCAACTAGTAGGTATATTCCACGGTACATTTTAGGGGTTTTTGTTTTGTTTTGTTTTGTTTTGTTTGTAAAATATTGCCAAAGCTGGCTAAGGTTTTATGGGTTTATTCACACACAGCCATTACATTTCCACTGTCTCTATTCCTAATGCTGTACTCCGCTTCTTGTAACTGTGTATATATGTGTGTGTGTATATACATACACACACACACACACACACACATATATATATATACAATTATATATATATATAATTGTAGTTGACATTCATTATTGTTCAGCCTCAGCTTCAGGTGTACAGTGCAGTGAACAGGCATCTGCATCATCCCTGAGGTGGTCTCCCTAACGAGACAAGTGTCCATCAGATACCCTACAAAATCTTTACGACATTATTGATTACATTTCCCAAACTGACTTTCGTATCCCCAGAGCAATCTTGTGGTTACCGATTGTGGTTTCTAATCCCCTCACCTTCCCCCTTATTCCCACCCCCCCCCCCATCTAGCAACCCTCAGATTTTCCTCTATGTCTCTGAGACTGTTTCTGATTAGTTTATTCATTTATTCTTTTTTTTTAGATTCCACATACAAGTGAGATCATATGGTACTGTCTTTCTCTGTCTGACTTATTTCACTTAACATAATGTTCTCTAGGTCTATCCATGTTGCTGCAAACAGTAAGATTTCTTTCTTCTCTATGGCTGCATAATACTCCATTGTATAAATGTACCATGGTTTCTTAATCCAGTCGTCGACTGATGGGCATTTCGGTTGTTTCCATGTCTTGGCTATTGTGTATAGTGCTGCAATAAACATAGGGGTGCATACATTTGTTTTGAATTAGAGTTTTGGATTTCTCCAGATAGATAGGTACCTAGGAGTGGATTTGCTGGATCATAAGGTAGTTCCATTTTCAGATTTTTGAGATACGTCCATACTGTTTTCCATAGTGGCTGCACCAATCTGGAATCCCAGCAACAGTGCACAAAGGATCCCTTTTCTCCACATCCTCACCAGCACTTGTTGTTTGTTGATTTACTGATGATAGCCATTTTGACTGGGGTGAGTTGGTATCTCATTGTGGTTTTTATTTGCATTTCTCTAATGGTTAGTGAGGTTGAGCATTTTTTCATATGTCTGTTTGCCATCTGTATGGTACATTTTAGTTCTAAAATGACTTGACATTGCAAGGAATTACAAATGTTTTTGTATATCTGAGGTCACTTGAAATTTGTAATCATTTGAGGTCTGGAGTGCTTGTACAGATGCCGTGTTATTAAGAGGTCACATGATTTCTCAGCCCCAAACTCACAACGAGGCAGATTGGAAAACGGACTTCTGCTGTTTTCGCATCGATGCAATTATCACTTAGTCATACCTTTTGGAGGACACAGTCGTATTGGAGTTAGATCAATTCTACTATGATCACTCATCTCAGACCTTCTCCCTATGACTTGGGGGAAGTACGTCCCAGACCTACCATACTGCTCCTATTAGGAAAATACACTCTACTTCTAAGCTTAACAGTGAAAGGCATTGTTTCAATTAAATATTTCCCACTAAATAAAGCCTTTAGTCTACTTCTGTGGCTTCCCAAGGGGCATTTTCCATGAAATTGGAAGGAACATTCTTTTATAGAGGTTGGCTAAGCCGTGATTCTCTTATTAACCATTGTGAGAATGACTTGCTTCTTGCACATGGCTGCCATATTTTTGCTAAAGCACCGAATTTCTCACATCACTTCCTATCTGAAAATTGCCGTTAATCCCTATTTCCTGTAGAATTCAAGCTTGTTTACCTAGCTCCCCCCTTTTAGTTTAAGGAAGACCTCTGTTCTCTGGGCCCATCTTCCCTCTTTATCATTATTTCCCATCGCTCTAGTTTTGCACTTTTCCCCCCTCTATTCTCCAAGAAGCATATTGCCACCCCCAGGGAATGGGGAGAGGGCAAAACTTAATTGTCTACCTACTATGTGCTAGTCACTGTCCTGGATATTTTTACATTTGTTTTCTGATTTTATAGCTGAGGAAATTAAGGCTCGGAGAGGTTATATACATTGTCCCACTCATCCATGGAAAAGCTGGATTGTTACCAAGGGCTGACTTTGTTTGACTTTGAGCTCATAATTATTTTGGTGTAACACTTGCCTCTGGCCTAGGGGTCCCACACATCCCAGGCAACTAATCAGCAGGGTTGTTTTAGGAATTGTTCTTGGCAGACTAGCCTAGTACCTGCTCCTCCAGTCCTTCCAACCACCTTTGTAAGCACCTAAATCTCTGTATTAGATTTCTTTCGGCTTACATAACTAGAATGACTTCTAAATCCTGATACAACCCGTTATTGGAGAATATGTTTATATAAATATAAATATCAAGATATTTTAGAGTGTAACTTCTATTTAGCTCTGTCTGTTCATTTTACATTTTACAGCTGAGGAAACTGAATCCCAGAGAAATAAAGAGAATTGTCTGATATCATACAGCTAGTTATCGGCGAAGTTCCAACCGTGTCTTTTCCCAGAAGCAAGGGATGAAAATGGCAGACTAAATGAAGTGTTTTAGACGTTCAGAAGTTTTTAACCTGGGTTCCAATCCCGACCAACACTCACCAGGTCTTTCTCTTTAGGAAAATCACTTCAGTTTCTTCATTTGTAAAATGGGAGTGATAATAACCTTTTGCACCGTTACTGTGAACATTGGGAGATTCTCCATATAAAATGCTTAGTACAGCGTCTATCTCAGAATATGTGCTCAATAAATGGTATTTAAGGGCATTATTCTGTGCTATCCAAATCAGCAAGGCCAAGTTTCTCCATTTTAGGGACCAGCAGGAAAATGTCCATTAAAGACAATCATCCTTTAGTTCTCACTCCTGCCTAACGTAATAAACACTATTAAAGCAAATCGGTGTCCCATGGACTAAGACTAATAAATACCATATCTGATCCCAACAATTCATTTAGTTTTGCACACAGCAAAGAGTAAAAGAGTTTCTATTCAAATAAGGAATCATAAGTTTTGTTCCATAGCCTATATAATGCAAAGTTCAGAAGGGCATGAAAACATTACATTTTTTTTCTTCTTGCTAAAGAACCGTTCAGTGTACTATTATGTTTTAATACCACGCCATTTTACTTCCATCTCTTCTCTTCTAGGAGGGAAGGTGGGGTTAAAAAAAAACTCTGTTTTTCAAATATACATGAGTTAATCATAATACTGTTATTTTGTGTTTTCAATTGGTAGTGAGCAGAACGCAAAAGGCATTGTGAAATTTACAGTCACATGAATAACTTTCGTATCTCTGAATTTAGTGGGAGTTAAAGACTTGTAGAATGTCAAAGGTTCTGACTCACGAGGAGTGGCAGGAATTGCTAATGCACAGGTATTCACTCACATGTGGAAACGCTCCCCCTGTCTACTGACTGACTTGAGACAGCTGTGAACTGTGTCTACGTGAAGGGCAGGACGTCCCAAAGAGGCACCTCTCTATTAGGTAACTGACTGCTGTACATGACAGGGCATATGTAAACATGGCCAAGAAGCTGGACTGAAACCCACATCCACTAGGGGTAGGATAGTGTAGGACTCAGGTCTCAACAGAGAACAGGGAGTGCATTCAAGCGGGTAATGGAAGAGTGTTGAAAGGGGGAGTGTTTGTAGAGGTAGTCTGGACAGGGGTGTGGAGTCAGGAGGGATGACACGTAGGGGCTGATGACAGCGAATGGCCATTACCACCCCTAGGCTTGAAGGGACAAGGAGTGTAGGTGGGGTTGCCGGAAGCTAGTAAGAGCTGCAATGTGGGAGAAGAGCCATCTGATAGGTGTTGGACAGTCAGTAGATGAGCGGGGCCACCACAACCCAGCAGAGAGGGTGTCAAAAATGCGCTGACCTCTCTCCCCCACCCTCTGATCTCCTACGAGTGCTTCCCATTGCCTGCACCCAGCAGAAGCCCCCTGATGCAGTCCATGCAGCCAGCCTCCTGGGGTGCAGGGCAGAGTGAAGAAGAGTGGAAATGGATTTGGAGGGGCAAGTGGAAAATAACTCTGCGTGGCCAGTCTATGAGTACAGGGAAAGGTACAAAACATTTTTGTTCCTCAGTGTTTCCTGCATTACAAAGACTCTATGACTATTTACACTTATTGATGGGGAAAAAACATCTATTATATACTTGCACCAGATCATATTAGACGTGGCAATTGGAAGGTGAAGCTCCGTGCTCTCAAGGAGCTGAATTCTCTCAACTGGGAGGATTTTTTTTCTCTCCCTTTTTTTTTCCCTCTTACTTCTAAGCCACAGCAGGATCCCCAAGAGTTGATATTCTCACTCCTTCTGTGTATGCTGGAGTTTTAAAAGGCCCAATTAGTGATGCTCTCCTTTGTTGCTCAACATAGACAACACAGGAATTGGGCAGATGAAGATTTTTTTTTATAAAGTCACCTTTAGTGTTGATAAAGCTGATGTCAGAAGGCAGAAGTTTAGTAGGAACCCAAAGTGGTTTCCTAAGACTGCTGTAGAACAGAGCTTCCCCACCCAGTCACAGGCAAGTTAGGGAAACTACAGGTGCTGCCCACAGCGGCAGAACTTTCCTGCTATACTTGCGAGCAGATGAAGATGCATGCTTTGTGCGAGTAGACATTCTCCAAAAGGGGACAGGTGGAACTGAGGCACCGTCTTTAGTTCCTTTCCCCAAACTCAGGGGTTAACTCTATCCTCATCCCATGGTGGGAAGAGCTCCAACCACATTTAAAGAAGTTCATCCACCCATTATTCCCTTTCTGGTAGCAGCACTTGGGGGTAATCTATAAGAGAAGGGGGTCCAGGGGTCCCCCAGGCTCTCAGGGACTGTAGCTGTGCCTATACCCACCTTCCAGGAGGGTTGGTTGGACCTGTTGACACTGCTTTGCACAACTTCTTCAGGAAACCAGGTCCTTGGCCCCACCCCACCCCCACCCCTCCACCTCCACCCCACCAGAACCTCCACACACCTGCACTATGAGGGAGAAGCAGGAGTTCTGGGACCTGTCTCCACTTCTGTCCTGCAGGTGGCAGGAGTATCATGGGTTGTTCGGCTGCTGAGGCAGCCTCCAGCCAAGCCAAAGATAACACGGTCGGTGCTTGGGAACACAGAGCTTTTTTAGATTCTCAGGAAACCCAGTCACAGTCAAGGTCAACAGTGTTGTTAGACTGTGGGTAGTTCACCTTTGGGGTCTGAAGGACAAATAGGAGGCCCAGAACTTCCTTCTCTCAAGGCTCAGGAGCCCCCTCTCAGTCCTCTCTGATCCTTTGCTAACTGGGTTCATTCAAGCTCTATTTACTCAGTGTCAGAAATTCTTGACCAGCCTAACTAAGTACCCAGGTTATAATGCTGCTCTAGTTGCTTCGGTGAGAGGAACAAGGAGGTACAAAGACCCTCCTGCCCAGGCCCCACGGACTCTCTTCTCCAGGGTATCCCCCCCACTCCCACAGGCCCATCCTAAAAATAGAGCCACAGAATGCACTACAGGCTACTCTCTCACATACATAGTGCACAGAGTGTCAGAAACTAGCCCCGTGTATGCAACTGCCTACTTGATACTTCTTCCTGGATGTCTCAAAGGAAAATTTCTCACCTCCATCCCAAGGCCGGTCCTTCTGCAGTGTTCTCCTTCTCTGTGAAGGCATCCCCACCCAGCCAGATGTGCAAGCCAGAAACCTCAGCGTCCCTCCTGCTATCTCAGCCCATATCTAAGTCACTGCCAACTCATTCTGATTTTGTCCCTTAATTATCTCTTGGTTTGTTTGTGTTTTGAAGATGCTTATTAAAATATAGCGAACATACAGTATTATATTAGTTTCAAGTGTACACCATAGTTATTCAACATTTATACACCTAAAGAAGTGATCACCATGATAAATGCAGCAACCATCTGACACCGTCACGCTGTCACAATATTGACTACAGTCCCTATGTTGTACATGACATCCCATGACGTATTTGTTTTACGCCTGGAAATTTGAACCTCTTATTCCCCTTCACCTTTCCCCCGACCTTTAATTTTTCAATTACACTTGACATTCAATATTATTTTACATTAATTTCAGCAGAGTGGTTAGACAGTTATATAATTTAAGAAGTGATCTCCTGGTCTAGTCTAGTACCCACCTGGGACTATACATAGTAACATATTACTGACTATATTCCATATGCTTTACTTTTATATCCCCACGACTATTTTGCAACTACCGATTGTACGTAATGCCTGCACCTTTTTCACCCTGCCTCCCAGCCCCACCATCTGTCACCCTGATAAGTCTAGTGCCCATGACACCACACAGAATTATTGCAATATTATTGACAATATTCCTTATGCCCTGCATCCACATGACTACTGTGAAACAACCAATTTGTATTTCCTAATCCTTTCCTCCATTTTACCCACCCCCACAAACCCCTTCTCATCTGAAAACTATCAAAATGTTCTCTGTATCTATGAGTTTGTTTGATTTGTTTGTTTATTTTATTTTTTATATTTCACATATAAGCAAAATCACATTGCATGTGTATTTCTCTGTCTGACATACTCCACACGACAATACCCTCCAGGTCCATCCATGCCACTGCAGATGGCAAGAACCCATTCCCTTCCATGGCCGAGCAATATTCCATTGTATATATGTACCTCATCCTCTTCATCCACTCATCCATCAACAAAACACCCAGGCTGCCTCCACATCTTGGCTATTTTAAGTAATACTGCAATGAACATATGGATGCACACATCCCCTTGAAGTAGCGTTTGGGGTTTCTTCGGGTAAATACCCTGAAGTGGGATTACTAGGTCCTTCTTTGTCTCTTGGTATAGTCTTTGTTTTAAAGTCTATTTTGTCTGGTATTAAGGATTGCAACCTCCGCTTTTCTGTTTGTTTGTTTTTATTTCCATTTTCATGAAATATCTTTTTCCATCCTTTTACTTTCAATCTGTGGGTGTCTTTCAATCTGAAGTGAGTCTGTTGTGGGCAGGATATGAATGGTCTTGTTTTTTTCTCCATTCAGCTACGCTATGTTTTGATTGGAGCATTTAATCCATTTACATTTAAAGTAATTGTTGATAGATACATAGTTTTTGCCATTTTATTATTCGTATTTTTTATCTTTTTTTTTTCTTTTTTTTCAGCTTAAAGAAGTCCCTTTAACATTCCTTGTAATACTGGTTGGGTGGTGATGAACTCCTTTACCTTTTTCTTGTGTGGGAAGCTCTTTATCTGTCCTTCAATTCTAAAAGATAGCTTTGTGGTGTAGAGTAAAATTAGTTGTAGGTCCTTGCTTTTCAACGCTTTGAATATTTTGTGCCAATCCCTTCTGGCCTGCAAAATTTCTGTTGAGAAATCAGCTAATAGTCTTATGGAAATTCCCTTGTAGGTAACTAACTGCTTTTCTCTTGCTGCTTTTAAGATTCATTTTTTGTGTCTAACCTTTGGAATTTTAATTATGATATTTCTAGGTGTGGGCCTCTTTGGGTTTATCTTGTTTGGGACTCTCTGTGCTTCCTGAGTTTGTATGTCTATTTCCTTCACCAGGTTAGGCAAGTTTTTCATCATTATTTCTTTAAATGAGTCCTTGCTCTCTCTCTTCTCCTTCTGGTACCCCTGTGATGTGAATGTTGATATGCTTGATGTTGTCCCAGAGGCCCCTTAAACTATCCTCATTTTTGCCGTTCTGATTGGGTGTTTTCTGCTACCTTATCTTCTAAATTGGTGATTTGATCCTCTGCTTCATCTAATCTACTATTGATTCCCTCTAATATATTCTTCATTTCATTATTTCTGATTGGTTCTTTTTAATGTATTCCATCTCTATTTTTATGTTTTTTATCTCTTTATTGAAGTTCTCCCTGAGATCAGTGAGCATCCCTATAACCAGTGTTTGGAACTCTGTCTCTGGTAGATTGCTTGTTTCCATTTTGTTTAGTTCTATTTCTGGAGCTTTGTTCTGTTCTTTTATTTGGGACATGTTTCTTTGTCTTCCTACTGTGGCTCCTCTGTGTGTTTGTTTCTATATATTAAGTAGAGCTACTATGTCCGCCAGTCTTAATAGAGTGATCTTATGTAATAGGTGTCCTGTGGGGTCCAATGGCACATTCTCTCTGGTCACCTGAGCTGGGTGCTCCAGGTGAGTCCCTTGTATGGGTTGTGTGTGCCCTCCTGTTGTAGATGAGCCTTAGTTACTGTTTGCACGTCAGTGGGAGGGACTGGCCCTTGGGTTGATTGGTTGAGGACTGGTCTATCTGCAGTGGAGGAGCTCTTCTGCACAGGCTGACCCTATGGAGCAGGACATGTTAGGGCTGTTGTGCCTGCCTAGCCGGCCTCTGGGTGTGTCATTCTTGGAGACTGCCTGGTGATTCCCTGGTGTGGTCTGAAGCTGGCTACCAAGTGTGCCAGCCCTGGGGCCTTCTGGGAGGGACCCTACCACATGCCAAGTTCAGTGTCAGCCTGTGCTCTGCCTGGGGCCACCTGGCAGCAAAATGCAGACGGGGTGAGGGTTAAAATTAGGCTTGGAGGTGCCTCGAAAGGCCGAGCTGCAAACTGAGGCCGCCTGCCAATAGTGCTGGGCTTGGGGCTGCTCAGTAAGATGTACAGGAAAGATTGTTTATATGGGAAAATGGCTGGAAGTGGCTTGGGTGTGTCTGAAAGTTGGGTGGGGCACTGTCTCAGGGAATCACTAGGGTGAAGCAGAGGACTCCAGCTACGCTCCATCTCACTCAACCACAATCTCTGCTGGTTTTCGCAGCCAGAAAAGTCCTCTCCAGTAACTGGAGCCCTGGGCTGGGGAGCTTTCTGTGAGGCTGGGATCCCTCGCTCCTCTGGGTGAGGACTCCACTTCCAAGATATCCTTTCTCATTTTTAATGGTCACACGTGGCTGTGGGACCAGCCCACTCCATATTTCTGCCCCTCCTACCAATCTCAAGTTGGCTACTTCTTGATGTCCTTAGTTGTAGGACTTCGGTTCAGCTAGACTTCAGGAGATTGTCAATGATGGTTGTTCTGTAGTTTAGTTGTAATTTTGATGTGGTCCTGAGGGGAGGCCAGCACAGCATTTACCTGCTCTGCCATCTTGACCAGAAGTCCCCCCTAATTATTTTGAATCCCCTTCACTATCATTCTGTTCAATGTCACCATCATCTTTTACCCTAATTATTGTGCCTGGATTCCCTCTTGCCCTGTCTCCAATTTAGGTCCCCACTGCAGCTAGAATGATTTTTTTTTTTTCAGAATACAAATATTATCATTTCACTTCTCCACTTTAAAGCCTTTCAATAACCTCCTCTTGCTCTGGGACAAAAATGAAGACCCTAAAATGGCCCACTGGACCTTAACTTTACCCCTGCCTCGTCTCCAGCCTCTTGTCTGGCTCTACTCCCATTAGCCCCCCTCTGTATGCCAGCCTCCCGGGCACCACTTCTTCTCCCACCAAAGGGCATGCAGAAATGTGCTCTCTCTGCTTGCAGCACTCTGCACTGTCTCCTGTGCAGGCTTAAGGCTGTCTGACACTTCAGAGCTCAGCTAGCAGTCACTTCCTTAGGGACCCCTTTCTGCCCGTCTGGAATGCCAGCGCTCTCGGTTATATCTTCCCATGGCACCAATGCACATCTCTCTTCAGAACACGCACCCCAGGTAACAATTTGACGCTTTTTTGCACGTTATTTGATTGATAGCTCTCTCCCAATTAAAATGTAGCCCCATATGTGCAAGGGCGACCTCTGCCTCTGCTCAAGTGAATTGCGTGCACAGTACCTGTCATAAAGATTAGCAGATTGTCTGTAACTGTTTGTTGAATGAATTGCAAGGTCCTCCTCAAACATCCACCAGAGCAGGGCAGGGCCCGTGTGCTGTTACTTCCATTCTGGGCCGTTCCCCTCCAGCTCAGCCTGTCTCCTCAGTTTATCCAGCTTCTACCCCTGTGTGGAAGTCCCGTCCTTCCACTCTGATCTGTGCCTCCCATGAGGTGAAACCACCAGGGTGGGTTCCAGAACCTAAAGGACCCACCACTGAAACTGTTCCACTAATACCCCATCAACCTCCCCAGGGCCATTTCATTGACTTAACTATTTTAACTACTTTAGGAAGTTTCCTGCCCCCAAGCTGCCAATGTCACCCCATTTTGGGGAACCTGAGGGAGGTAACGAGGGCTTTCCTGGATCTTTCTCTGCTTTAGGCAGAGCACCGAAATGAGGCCGTAATGTAAATAAGAAACTCCTGGCTTTCTCTCACTCTCTGTCTCTGCCTTTTTCTCCTTTTCCTTCTCTTCTCTCTCTCCCCTAACTCCTCGACCAATCCCACTCCCCTAACTCCTCGACCATTCTTCCTGTTCAGGAGAAATGCAAGCCAAAACCCCTGCTTAGGAGCTGTCTGTGAATAACAGGTCAACATGATGAGTGGGCCCCATGCCAGTAGATTAAGCCCACAGAACTGGGGGGCTTTGCTGCATACTGTTTTATAGAAAGGTGTCTATCTGTGCTTTTCAGAATACGTGGATCTCCCATAGTGTGTGTGTGCGTGTGTATGTGCGCGTGTGTGTGTGTCCATAGCATGTGTTTGCATGTGCATGTGTGTACAATTGACAATTAAGTTCGCGAATTTGTTGCAATGATGTTGCTAAATTTTTTTGATATCAGAGGGATTATTCATTATTAATTTGTACCAACTGGACAAACATTTAATCAAGTTTACTACTTGGAAGTGCTAAAAAGGCTGCATGAAAAAGTTAAATGACCTGAACTTTTTGCCAACAATTCATGGCTCTTGCGTCACAACAATGCACTAGCTCCCATGACACTGTCTGTGAGGGAGTTTTTAGCCAGTAAACAAATAACTGTATTGGAACACCCTCCTTACTCACCTGAACTAGCCCCCAATGACTTCTTTCTTTACCTGAATATAAAGGAAATATTGAAAGGAAGGCATTTTGATGACATTCAGGACATCAAGGGTAATACAATGACAGCTCTGATGGCCATTCCAGAAAAAGAGTTCCAAAATTGCTTTGAAGGGTGGACTAGGCCCTGGCATCAGTGCATAGCTTCCCAAGGGGAGTACTTCGAAGGTGACCATAGTGATATTCAGCAATGAGGTATGGAGCACTTTTTCTAGGATGAGTTTGCAAGCTTAATTATCAGACCGCATGCATGTATGTACGCATATGGGTAGGAGACCTGAAGAGGAATCAGCCTCTATTTGCCATAAGCAGCTTCTCTCACTTCTCCAGCTACCTGAGGTCTCTGACTAAGTAGCAACCATCTTTCCTGGGGTGACCATGAGAATCCACCTTGCAGAACTCCAACTACAGGAAACAAAACTGACACCACTGCTGTGATCTGAGATCCAGCTCCTATTTTCACTGAGGTCATACTTTCTTCAGACTGGTCCCAGCCAACGACTATATACAGCAGGGATACCAAGGCAGGCCTGCTCCTGGGTGACATAGGACTCTATGACAGCTGACTTTCACTCAAGGACTCCCTGACCATCTGGATGAACCTCTGTAGACTGCATGGCAATCCGGGATGTACACACCCAAAATTCTTCCCCCCTTTCCTCTATTCACGGTCAGGTTTGCTTTGCTACTCCCAGCCACAGCACTTCCCTTATTAAATTCTTGGATGTTCAATTCCATCTTAGCATCTGCTTCTCAGAGGACCCAGACTAACATGTCTTCTCACCCATCTTCTATAAAAGAGCAATAACAGCAAAACCTTCTAACCATATTTTTCTAGAATGTATAGTCCTTGAGATAAGACAGGATAGAAAAAAAAAACCACACATATATAGTGCATAGACCAATATAAATTAAGCAATGGCATGTTTTTTTTAATGCTTTTCAAAAGGAACAAAACAGCTCAACATGCTGGGGTTCATATATAATCTTTAGTCCTGCTGAATTTCTTCTTGATTTTGACAAGCAATCTAGATAGTGGTAAGTCCTTCAGCGACCTCAGCAAGGTCAAAGTGGTTGCACATAAAGGCCAGGGCCACCTCAGCATTTAACCCCAGGCTCTGAATACTCTTGGTCTCGTGGGTCTTCTACTCCTTCGAAGTGTCAGAAACCAAAATGGAAAGTTTCATATTCCAAACAGAAAGGAGGAAACTAATGAGAGAATGAACAAAGCATCTATTTTGAAGTGGGGTTGCCAAGGCTGTGCCGTGGAAAATGAAGATGAAGTTCATGGCTTCACCAACATTCTGGTATTAAAGTGTGCATTGGAACAATGGTGTCATTTATAGGTATGTGGCATTTGTTGTCATTTTTATATTCATATATATGTACATATAAATGAAGTTCATTAAAATATAGGAAATGATTGATCTGTAATTCAAATCTGAAAGTATTTATTATTAAAAAATAAGTATAGCATTTATTGAATACTTCTATTGCCACACATTGTTAGGCACTTCACATACACATACATTTCATTTAATTTCCAATTTATGAAAGCAGAAATTATATAGTATGATAGGATTCTGTATACTAAAGACATAACTTTATCCCTTCAGAATTTTTTTCTAAATAGGTATATTTTTCAATCATTGAATCAGTAACCAGATCCTTAATTAATCATAAGGTTCTAAGAAGCACACCACAGAGGACACTTCTGTAATAACCAAGGCAGGTACAGTTTAAGGGCTTGCTCTGGGTTCCACAGCTAGTAAGGGCAGAAGCAAGATTCAAATTGAAAATTGTTAAAGTCCAAAGATTTCTGTTCCTTAGAAAAGCAATAGTGAGCCCTTAACAACAGAGTTAAATGTTTGAAAAACAAATAATGACAAATTGCATGATTAAAGAGAGAGTTGGGGAATTCAACATGAGAAATGACTATAGATTTGAACCTGAGTTGTGGTTCAGTTATTAAATGACCTTGACAAACCAGCTTTCTTTGGGGAGAAAAAAGCCTATTTTCTTAAAGTACAAAAGGGCTAATGGTATTGGAAAAATACTGCCTTCTCTCAGAAGCAATAGGAAGAATGACCAAAAAATGAAACACTCTATCAAATTGCATGCAATGTAATTGCTTCAATCAAGCTGACAGCATTTTAGCATTCTTATGGGTGTAGGAAACATATTATCATGGATGCGTTAACATATTCCTCTTTCCTTATGGTTCCAGAAATTCCAAGTTGCAAAGTGAACTAACTTAAAAAAGAAAAAAGAAAAATCCTTAGTTCTTTGAAAATTATTCACTCTTTTCCGCCTGTTTTCTCCCCGAGAAATATTTTTGAACAGTGTTTGCTACCCCCTATTTATAGCTTTCCAGTTTTGGCAGGTATGGGAACGTTTATAAGTGGTTTGTTTTCTTTGCTATATCCAGTGTTGATTTAGGTCGCTTTAGCCACTGAAACAATTGGAAGCACTTTCAAGGAAGGTTGAAATCTGTTGATGACTGATAACATTGTGAAATGTGGATAGTCTCAACCAAGATTTCTTGGGGGTGAGGGTTGGGGGTTCAAGTCAATTAGAAAATCTTAACAGTGCTGTAGTTTGAATAATTATCTTTAACTTTTCTGGTGACTGTTCTGGAGGAAGTTTGCCCTTGCCATAGGTAGGAAGAGCATCTCCTGAATATTTTCCCGGGCGTTGGTAACTCTGGGCTGGACTCAGTTTGATAGCTACGAAAGCATGTGGCAGGCCTTCCCTATCTGAGCTCTGGCCTCCTGTAAGGGACCTTCCTTAGGACCTATGTCTAACATTTGGATTTCAACCAAGTTTCACATGCTGACCAGAAGCAAACATTAGTGGTTCTTTTGTTTAGGAGAGATGCCTGGAATTTCTGGGTTTTGTTTCATAAATGACTGAACTAAATAAATACATTTGAAAGCCAGTAGAATTATAGGCATCGTCCCTTCCCATCTGGCATATTTTTATGGATGGTATGGTTGGGTTTCTTTCTTTCTTTTTTTCTGGATTTTTCCACCCTTTGCCTCCCTATAATTTGTGGGCCCTGAGAGAAGTCATGGTTTGCCCTGTAAATGTAGAGGGAGAGCTTGTTTGGGGTCATCTGACTTTTTCTTGTCGCCTGGTTCTTGTCTGCGGCACTACAGGGAGGGGGGCCACAAGGAACAATGATCCCCAACACAGAGAGATGGATTTCTAACTTCAAAAAACAAGTCAGAGGAAACTGCCCTTTTCTGAGATTAAGTGGCTCCTGCAAAGGCAGCCTCACTGGGGACAGGAGCAGAATGTGGGGGCTGTCCCTCTGTCATCTGACCCAGGAGCAGTTTTGATAGGGTAGGACCATCCTAGCTTCTAAAGACACTTAGGAGAATTTGACGCCCTTGAGTATTTCGATCCATTCACTGGGGCTGCAGAGAAGGCCATCGATCCTCACACACACCTGGCAGGCCAAGCACTCACCCCAGCTTTGCCTGAATAAGGGACTTTCTCCAGGGTCACTCAGTCAGGTTAGGTCGATTCTGGAAATAGATCTGAGGCCGCTCCGTACTTTCCACCCACCTCCCCACCTCCCCACCCCCCATCTTCTATTTTGCAGGTCAGTTTCATTTCCTCTTTGTCATCACTGATTAATGACCCCTCTTTTTAAAATGTAGTAAGTAATTTTAAAAAGTCTTTAAATATTTTTTATTATGAAAAATTCAAATACGTAACAAAGTGAAAAGAATAGTATCCTGAACCTTAAGTACCATCACCCAGGTTCAATTATTATCAAGAATTTCGCCACAGTTGCCCTATGTCTCCCTCATATTTCTCTACTAAAGTATTTCAGAGCAAATCCCAGACCTCAGTCATATCTTCTCTCATACTTCTGTACGTCTCTAAGCATTGCAGATATTTTCATGTGTAGCCATGCCATCTTCTCACTCACACAGTTCCTTAATATCTTCTCCCATGCACGTATAGCTACAAGTTCCCCATTGTCCTGAAGAAGGATATTTGCAATTGATTTGATTGACAAGCATCCCACCAAGGGCCTCTCATCGCATTATGTATCTTCCATCTGTCTTTATATTCATCTTCTCTGGCACAAATTTTTTAGAGGCACCAAGTCAACTGTCTAGATGTGCCTTGTTTTCCCTCAAGTACATGTATTATTTGAGGACTGAGAACAGGGAAAACCTCTCTCATCAAAACTCTTACAACAGCCAATCAAGAGCATTAAGTATCCAGAAAGGAGGTATTATCAAGGTGTAGGTGATGATGATATATGCAAAAAAATAAGAATTTCCTTAGACGTTGAAATAGGTTAGTAAGAAAAGTTATCATATAAACCACTTGTTGTCATTTAGGTATAATTCCTTTCTACAGATACAAATTAAAGCAGTGGGACACGAACTCAGTTTTGAAGCACTCGGTTAAAATTGGAGGAAAGTGTCCACCAATAAAAGTGTCTGGACTGCACTAGGTGAAATAGTCCATCTGTTGCCTTTTTTTCTCTTCTGGTCAATTCCCCCATCCCGTTATCTATTTTTTCTATCACTGAGTTTTAAAAACAGCTTTATTGAGGTAACATACAATAAAGCGCGCATATTTAAAGTGTATAATTTGATATCTCTTGAGGCATGACTATATCAGTGAAACCATCACCACAATTAATATAATGATCATACAATTCAACCCAAAGTTCCCTGGTGTCCTACTGTAACGCAGTTCCTCCCTCCCTCCCAACCCTGCTCTCATCTCTTCCCTACCCCACACAACAAGTGATCTGCTTTCTGTCACTACAGATTAGTTTGCATTTTCCAGAAATTTGTATCAATGGAATCATGCAGTATGTACTCTTGTCTGGCGTCTTTCATTGAGCGTGATTATTTTGTGATTCGTCAGTGATGTACTGAGTATCAATCGTTCATTCCATTTTATTGTTGAGTAATAATCCATTGTATTCTTTTCCTGTTTAACTACAGTAAGGGTTTAACTGGATCACTCTTGGATCTTTAATGGCTCCAGTACTTCTGATGACACATTGGCCTTTCAGTAGCCTGGGGCAAATGCTACTTGCTTCATAAACCTACTCCCAAAAGAATAAATTGTTGAACTGTCATTACATTCCTGAACTTCGCTGACACCAGTTCAGACAGATAGGGATCTACAGTCACTTTCCTCTTTCAATTCTATAATTATGTGAGTATGTAGGTGGTGGTGCTGGGTTGGACAGGGTCAGGAGAAGAATAACATTTATTTAATAAATCATAGTGACACCAAATTTCACTTTAAGAAAACACCCAAATCCCTTTACCTCCCAACCCGATGAATGCTGCCTTGAGCTGTGGGCTATTTGAAGGATCCTATTTCTTTAGCTACTATGATATAAATTCCTTTATCTTTTCTAAAGATTGAAACAATGAGTGATCATAGTGAGAATTATTTTCTTTAAATATTATGCAGAGGATGCAGTTGTCGTTTATGACTCATTGTTATTTAAGGTGCAGTAAGCATCCGTCAAGTATGGTTTTTAAGCACAAGCTCAGAATGGTGATCTGATGATCGTGAGACATGTCCACAGAGAACAGTTCCAGAAGGGGAAGGTGAACATGATCATGGTGAGAAAAAGAATGAGAGACACTGTTTTTCGTCTTGTTCCTAAGCCAGATTACAGAATGAAAACGATGTCCCCACACTATCTCCCCTCCCCCATCCTATGGTGACTCAGTAGGGACAGGATGTCTTTTTACTTAGAAAAGCTTATCTTCCCCAAGAAAGCAGTTCTGATTTGCTTGGCACATACTGAGCGTGAGCATTCAGCCTTCTTCCTTAAGAAGTCAAAGGAGAGTGTCAGGAGGGCGTGGCAGGGGACTCAGGGTCACAAGTGCCATTTAATTTCTTCCTAGAATAACATTTTCTTTGCTGGTTGCCAGCATGCTTATTTTTATGTAGATTTGACCTTGGTTGCAACCTTGAACAACTAAAATAGAATAAAATAACTATAAGCTACTTCAAAAAGCTTGACCTTAAAAGTATATAAAAATATAAGACAAAGGCAGGAAAACAAACTAGGCCACAGCTTTGAGCACAGAATCAGTGAGCTTCTTGGATCTAGTTAAAATACCAGCTTTGTGCATATTAGATTTCATCCTGTGTTTGATTATTTCTGCAGTGAGTGCTGCCTTTATCGATTGTTAGAGTGGAATGTTCAAGAGCATTATGTTACAATCTGTCTCCAAATGGCTTTTCAGAAAGAAATTTCCTGTAACTCAGAGGCAGAAATTATGCATGGGACTGAAAGGGAAGAGACTAGACAGCTGAATTTCACCCAGACTTTTGCATATGGGAAAGTGATGGAATGCATCCAGAGACAACTCGTATTGGTTTTCTTAGTAAAGAGGGTCAGTTTCAGCTCATTATTATTACATCACCAGAAACTAGGCTGAATACTACATAAAGCCAAACTGACAGGGGTGGTTGATTTGAAGGTCACAGTACTGTAAAGCTGCCTGAGAGTCCAGGGCCTCTTGGCTCACGTTGCCCCTCTTGCTTATTTCTCCTTCATCCATCTGCCTCCTACATGTCCTTGCCTAAATCTCACCTCCTCCAGGAAGCCTCTCATCCTCATTCATTGATCCTCTGAAAGAGCTACATTCTGTACTATTGGATGCCATCTGCATATTATTTGCTAGCAGTTACACCTGCGTGGATTTTATTTCACAGACTACCAAGTTACGGATGTGTCTTGCACGTTGTGTGTCCTCCAAAGAGAGCTACAATGCACTGTGCAGAAATCAAGAGCTGTGCTCGTGTGTGCACGAGGATGCATTTATCCCACCTCATCTATCATTGGTTCCCATAGGTTAGATAGGTTTATCTAAATTAATAACATTTGGGTCGCGTATACCAAAACCTTCAACTCGGCTTAAACAATAAAAGGAATTTATTGGTGCAACATGAACTGAAAACTCTAGTTGTTGTTCTGGTCTTAAGTGAGGTTCAATCCAGTGACTCAAGGATGTCAAAACAGACCTGGTTTCCTTCTCTCTGCTTTACCTTCCACGAAACTGGCTGTGTCCTGTGAGTCTTTGGGTTGCACAATGGCTATTCACAGCTCCTGGGACACTGTGTGCGTCTTGTTGACACAGAGGAAGAGGGTACCTTCGTCCCAGCTTGCCCAACCAAAGTCCTAAGAAGCACTGCCTAGACTAGCTTACGTTGCATATTCATCCCTAATGCTCCCCTGAACACACAAATTCTTTAGGGCGCCTACCTCCTGGGGATGATGTGGATCCCCGCACTCAAATTGAGAAGGTCTACTTCCCATAGGGGAGGTTGGGAAGCTACCAACGCATGCTGTGAAACTTCAACACTTCATTCATCAACCTCCCACAACCAGTTGTTACCGCATCTCATGAAGAAGGGGTCTGTTCTCTGCTTTTTAGGTATTTTTATTCCAGAGAAAATAAAAGGAACCAATCAATAACTTTGGCAGTGTCTGGGCTCCACAGCATTTGGGCAATTCTCACATTGACACATCACTAGTCGGGTTTTCCAGGGACTGTAGTTCCTTCCTAGTCACTGCCTATCAGCACAATTTTCTCTTCACAAAAAAAGCGTACAGAGGGGTAGCAAGAAAGAAGGAAAGGAGCAAGGGAAGTAACAAAGACAGGGGCCCCGTGGCTCTGGTTCCCACCAGCTGGGGAAAATTCCTGGACCAGGTCTGTCAGAATATAGTATTAAGAAGATAAAATGAGTCCTTTGCTAGACTCACTTGCAATTGCTAGTTTATTGCAAGATGAGTACCAGATATTTCTGAGGAAGAGATTGTGTTTCTGGAGGTGACATTCCTCTTAAGTATGAAGCCTGTTCCTTCTTGACTGCATTTAAAAACTCTACAGAGGGAGGCCACATGATTTGAATTTTTATGTTTCTATTTTGGACAAGATCTGGGGTCATTCCTGCTGGCAGAAGTAAGCTATTGGTCTACGACAGGACTGAAATGTACTTTCAGTTCATGAGTGACTGAGCAAAGCCTGGTTCTCAGACATCTGCCCGCAGAAGCCGAGAACTGGAGAGAAGGCTCACAATGAAAATAATCATTCCTGCATTGATTTTGGAATATCAGTCTTGCCATCTGAGAAAGTCGCTCTTCGATTTGAATTGCGTGTGGGAGGGGGTGGCAGGCAGGGAAGAAGACAAACCTCCTTAGAAGGAGAGCTTGTGTAGAAGAAAGAAAGCCCTCCACATCCTTTGGCATATCGCCAGTTATTTTTTAGTGTAAACTCCAGGCTTAGAAACAGTACAAATATTCTTCACTTTGCATAACTCTGATGTCTGAAAATATAATTTACAAAACATCAAAGAAAGAAAATAAAGGGGATGGAGTAAGGAATTCTTTCCACAGGGATCATTTAAATAACCTCCACTTAACCTTGTAAGATAGTTCAACGCTCTTCAAACTTTTCTGAAACCCATCTACTCCAGAGAAAGATTCAGTGTTTAGCTGCTTGTTGAAACTTGAATAAAAATGTGGAGTGCTGTTTTCATCTGCCTGCTTAGCAGAAGACTTCAGTTTAAAGAGATCTTAAATGCACTTTTCTTTAGTGCCTTACTCAAATTACTGTGTTGAAAGAGATCTGGAAGGTAGGAATGGTTCTTGCTTTGGGGAAGGAATCCTATCAGATGAAAGAGGCACAGACTTTACTAAAACCAGAGACGATGTTTGGATACGCATTTTTTCATCTCCTCAAAGATCTGTCTTGACGAGAAGAAGCTGCTGTCTAGTCCTGTCATTCATATGGTGAGGGGGTTGCATCTGCCCACATTGAGGGGCCCGTTGGGCCGTATCAGTCTAGGAGTCTGTGTGCCTGGGTCCACCAAGCAAGAACCAAGAGCCGCACAATGACGCATTCAGCAGCCAGTTCTTGCCACGTGTGCCTCCTGGGTACTGATTGTCCCAGCGCAAGGCGATTTCCACATTTCCCGCGTGGTTTGTGGTATTCGAGTGCCTGCTCACTACTTTCTTCACACCGAAACACCTGTGAAAGGAGCGCTCCACAATCGCAAAATTGGAAAAGTCATTTATAGCTAATGTTCAGATAACATAGCTGGAGGTCTTTGTGGTAGCTTGCTACTAAACGATTATTTAAGAACAAGTAGGTGCTGTGTGGAAGAATCCAGCACGTTGGAGGCTTAGTAAGTGGCCCTGATGTGTTTCAAATTCTTAAAGGAATGTTCGTGGCTAGATGTTGACCAGCTGTGACTGAGGACCCGTCTTTGCAATTTGGGATAACCTATGAAAAACCATGCCTGATAGCGGAAGAAAGATTCCTAAAAGCCGCCTTCTCACCGTTGGAAGTTGTTCTTTCCATGGACCTCGTGTTGCTAAAAACTATGTAAATCAATTCTACTTATTGAGTAATCATATGTTCACATATGGTTTTTCTAGGATAGTCCCAATTTATGCCTTATAATTATTAAGAGCTTGTCCCTTTCAATCTCTAAGCATCCCATTTGACAAATAAGGTCTATGATTATCCTAATAAGAACCAACATGGTTTGATTTTGGAACTATATATGGATCCCATAGGTTACCTCTATTAAAAGGTAACTCAAAACACTGTTATTGGGAAAATTGGCCTAGATAGATAATCTTTTAGCCTGCAAATATATGATTCTGCAACCGTCCTGGCATTATCCAAAACACCAGTTTTCATCCTCTGAGAGTGACATGGATCCACCCACACTCCTTCAGCCTCATTTGGAACAAACAGGGATTATAACAAAGCACATAGCTTTTAGCCACGAGTCTCAAGGGAGAGAAAAACCGCATTCTACCATCTAAGCTGGGATCTTCATAGTTTTCAGATGCTCAGGAATCAAAACGCTCACCCATCCTCATATTCTTCCCACCTCTGGGAAGTTATGGTTGTGGAAAGGGAATCAACATAAGATCTCTAAATCGAGTTTTCATGTAATTAATTCAGCAAATACTTATTGAGCATTTACATGTGCCAGGCACTGTTCTAGGGGCTGGGGAAACGGGAGTGAAGAAAAGACAGCTAATCCCATCTTCTTGGTACTTACAGTGTCATAGGGAGACAGATAGTAAACCCAACAAATTAATAGGTAAATGATATGAGGGCTGATCACTGGTATATCGTAAAATATTTGGAAAGAAGGTGAGCCTTGAACAACAAAACCCCAGTCACCAGAAAGAGAAAAGCAGAAGAGCCCATTCTCCAATCCCATCCTTAGGTTGCAGGCAGCACCATGGCTGCCCCGTGGACTGCAAGATGCATGCTTCTTTCCTTAGTATAAATAAAATGAGTAAGTGCTGGTCGCACCAAGCATGCCAGGGAGTTGGGCTCCCCCAAAGCAAGAATAAAGCTGTGGTGCTTCCCTGAGCTCTCAGAGGGAGTGGCTCATGCATCATGTCAAAAGAAAGACCATCACTACCCAGGATTCCATGTTTCCCAAAATAACAGCAAGGCGAGAGATACCCAAATATTGTTTCTGAGAATTTGAGATTTGGGATTTGAGTTTATTATTTTCTTCTCCATTTACCTGCATTGATTTCATCCCCCTCTCTATTTCATTCCTTGAAGTGTTAGTCAGAGGGAGTGGTATTAGCTAGAAGAGGGTTTGGGGTTTTTTTGTTTGTTTGTTTGTTTGTTTTGTTTTAAATCATAGAAGAATTGTGGGAGGGAAAATGGTCAAAAGTAAAAGTTTAAGAATTATGCCATGACTGTGCTTATAAATTGTTCACAAACGAGCTATAGAATGACATAGAATTGTTATTTGTGTCCCAAACAAAACTGGAGTATTTTATCTAGATTGCACAAGACAATTGTAGGTGCTCAGACGGTGCTTCAGAAGTACTTGCTGGATTGAATGGAACTATCTAATGTATCCCCAAAATAAGCATTGCCTTGAGGGCCTCACCAGCACATTGCTCTGGAAACATTCCAAGAGTTGTTGTCACCAAAGGTTTAAATATATAAAGACGGTACAATAGACTCTATTTTCATGGAAGTAAACTGGACTCTAATTCATACATCAGAAGTTGAATCACTTTGTTTTTTCAGGCACATAGAGAGGAAGTGCCATCTCCCTTCAGTTATGACACACTGCCAGTTAGTTGATGTATAGTTACTTTTTTAAAGGAGTAAGAAAAGAAACAGAATTGAGAGCAAAACCTCAGAGGCAATTCATACAAGGAAGAAGGAAGCTTAGGAAGTCAACTGCATTGCCCAGTGCCACAGAGCCTAGCAGCTTCCGACTTTTTCTTTCCTTCCCATATCAGAGGAGAGGAGCCCTCATTTTAACACAAGCATTCTTTCAAGCTCACCTGGACAACCTGTCTCCCATTCTCCACAGTGCCCATTCCAGATTTCCCTACGCGTCTCCACATCTGTAAGGCCACCAACTCCTTCCCCTCCACTCCCAGCAGAGACTTTATCTTCTACTTCATCGATAATAGCGGAGGCCTCCCCGGGGACTCCTCCACCCAGCACCACCCATCTTCCCCTGGGCTCTCGTTACACAAGGTGTCTTTCCTCCAGGGCCAAGCAAAGCCCTCCAACACGTGCTCCAGATCCCATTTCTTCCCACATCTTCAGGAATTTGCTCCTTTACTCGCCCACACTCTTTCCTGCATCTTCCACTCACATAGGAATGTGCTCAAATCTCCCCATCTTTAGAAAAAGAAAATAAAACCCCTCAACTGCACGTTCCTCTAGCGAGGGACCTTAATTACTTCAGAACCAGGATTTTAGAAAAGGTGGCCCTCACCACCTCCTCTTCCTCGCCCCATTTCCTCCTTCCCCCACCTTCTAACTCCCCCACTCCACAGACAGGACTCTCACTACGGGCTCTACTTCCTTTCTGGTCGCTAATCTAATGGATGTGCTTTAATCCTTGCCTTTGTTGACCTCCCTGTGGCACTGGGCACTCTTGTCTCTCCCTATTTCTTGAAACACTCTCTTTCTAGTCCACAAAACCACTCGTTCTTGGATTTCCTCTGAATTCTTTGGCTTCTCCTTCTCCGCCTTCCTCTTGGCTCTGCTTCCCTCATAAATGTGGGAGTTCCCTGGGGATCTATTCTGATCCATTCTTGTCCTTCTTTGCTGCTCCCAGAGTGATTTTTTTTTAAGGCAAATATAATCCTTAAGGTACCTGAGAAGCTCTCAATTATGTTCAGAATAAACCCTGACTCCTCAGCAGGTCTTACCAAACCTCTCCTGATCACTCATGTCAGCTTCATCTCTTACCCCTTCCTGCGAACTCTCTAAACTCCAGCCGGAGTTAGCAATTAACTGAATAAATAAAATACTGCTCCTTCTGGTTTCCATGTGTTAGGAAACGTTGTTTCCTTTGCTTAGAGCACACTTTCCTTCCCCATCTTTACCTAACAAATTCTAAGGTTTTTCTCCCAAAGCTCAGTGCACGTGTCTGTCACAGAGTTTATTAATTTATATTGTTTTTCCCATTAAAGTTTGAGTTCCTTAAGAAGAGGACTCTTATTTATTTATTTATTCTTTTACGCTCCAAAATCTCCTTACCTACCACAGTACCTGCATGAGTAATAAATTTGTCTCCTGAATAAATGAAAGACATCATTTCTCTTGGCTTCAAGTCTGGCACAGAAACTTAAGTTCAGGTCACATAGTCTTGTCCTATCAGACCTGAGGACAGTGCTTCTAGACCAATTGCATATTCTTCACAAAAGAAAAGATATTGATTTTTCTACCTTCAAAATAAATGTACTTCCTGTTGGGAGAAGTGTGTTTGTTCTGGCCTTCCTGGTAGCCATGGAAATGAATTACAGCCTTGGGCAAAGGACATCCCTCAGTCAAGGGGATGTGGTGTGATCTGGTGGGCAGAGAGGGCGTCATGGAGGCAACATTCTATTTATAGTTGGTGTTGACTCCTCCAAGCCACTAAGGTGATGGGCAGTAAGGACTGATCCCTCCTCTTCACTCTTCCAGTCCGTCCCTGACATGATGCTATCAGAGGATTTGCTCTCCTATTTTCAAATCATGTTTTCCCCTTTCCCTAAGTAAGAAAAGCATTTGCTGCGAGATGGAGGCCAGAGACAACTTTACTAAGATTTTTGTTCCCATGGAAATTTCATGTTCGGTTGCTACATCTGTGTAGTTCTTATGGGCTCATTGTGTGTTTGTGCTCTTTTCCTCACAAGATACGAATGTCTTTAAGAGCAAGAGCCACGTATTTTTCTTTTTTGCAGTGTCCCTTAAGCCACATGTAGCTGTCTACTTCAGATTGCCAGGTAACAGAACTTAATAGCTGTTTGTGAATATAATTACTAATCATCAACGTAGATATCTTGTCTTGAATAAAATTGGAAAATAAGTATAAAACCACCATTTAGTATTTAGAGCTCTAAGATGACATATAAGCTTCTCTATGGAATCCTGGAAAATAGGAGAAGACCTCAACTAGAAAATGCAATTTAATGGCACAGGATTTTAGAGTGTGATTACATTATTTTCCAAAATATTTCTAGGACAGTTAATAATATATTGAAATTGTGGCATAACCTGCTGTAATGGATTATTGCAGTGATGGATTGCTTTCTGAAGACATAGTTATATGTACTTTATTAAACAATGTAGCAGGGGGAGAAGTGATGGTCCTCGAGTAGGATGAATTTCAACCACTCTCAAATTCTGGATATTAATAGCTCCTTAACCCCCCCCCAACCTCCCCCACCACCCATGCCACCACCCAACACACTGAGTTAAATATTAAAATGACCTGAGCATTTGATAGAAGGACCTTTGGTTCAAGATTTCTAGATCCGTGAAACCTCTTTGTGGTAGCTAGTCTCCAAGTTGACCCCAGTGGTCTTTGCCTTGTGGTATTTATGCCCTTGTGTAGTCTCTTCCTACAATGAACATGACTGGCATGCATAACCAACAGGATTTTTAGAAATGACAGTGTGTAACTTTTGAGGTTGGGTCATAAAAGACATTGTGGCTTCTGCTTTTTGGATCACTTAATCTGCTGCTCTGTTATGAGGACTGAGGAAATTTTCATGTGACCAGGCGTTGAGGCTTCTTGCTTCCACACACTTGCTCACAACATGAGTGGGCCCTCTCCAGACCCAGTCAAGCCTTCAGATGATCACAGGCTCAAGCAACATCTTCACCACAACCTGTGAGAGACCTTGAGCCAGGACCAACCAGTTAAGTTGCTCCTATGTTCCTGGTCCACAGAAACTGTGAGATAATAAATGTTTATTGTTGTTTTAAACTACTAAGTTTTGGGTAATTGCTTATATAGCAATAAATAAACCTCAAATCTGCATTAGAACAAACTGATGGTCTAACACTATAATGGATACTATGGTGCAGTGCCTAGGTTGCTTCTTCAGGACTGACATAACCACCTCCCATCTGCTGAAAATGTTGTTTCTTGACAACACATAGCTCTGTCCCTCAATGGAAATTGCTCTCAGCTGAAGGTATGTGTCATCCAAAATTATGGCCCCGTGCCTGGGGCAGCGTGTGGCCAATGACTAACTGATGTGGGGATGAAAATGTCTAGCTCCCTTGCTTCGAGCTGTCCCTCTCCCCAGTCTTGCTCCCTTCAGTTCCTTAAAGATGCATCTACTGAATGCACTCCAAAATAAATTTTCTACATGCACCTCTTTACCTCACAGTGTAGTTTCCAGGGCACTCAAGCTAAAGCAATTGGTATCTGGAATGGTCCTTGGATGCAGAGCACGTGACAGATGGCCTGGTTGGTATGCCAGGGTCTGAGAAGAGAAAAACTGAAAGGATGTCTGGGGAGGAGGCACTTGGATGAGCCTATGTGAGTCGGTATCACTAGATAACATACTGCAGAAGAGGCATTAAATAACCAAGTGACTCAGTAGCAGATGGCAGCCAGCCTCTGTCCTCTTCAACCCAGTGCTTATACAATGATTCACATACAGACCAGCCATGATGGCAGAAATGAGGGCTTTTCATGGACCTAACAGCATGCTCACGAAGGCTGATTTAGCTAATAATGCTATTAATTGTTCCTCCAATCTGCCCCCAACAAAGAGTAACACTGGGTCTCCAATATGACACCTTCACTTGAAGAGAGTCAGCTACCAATCAGTCAGTTGGTAGCAAATCAATTCCTTTGAATCTTTTCAATCCCAGAAGAAGGAACGATTTATCTTGATAGGACTGACACATATTTCAGAGATGGGTTTGCTTTTCCTGCCTGCAGGGCTTTGGCTGGACGTCCTTCGGTACTCTTAGGCCTGGTGAATGCACAGACACAACAGCCACAGCCTGAGGAGGACTTGGTAACTCAGGAAAGAGTGTCTAGTTTCCCCAAAAGGCTAGCCACTTAGACCAGTAGACTTGCTGGCTAAGGATGACAGAAACCTAGGTGAGTGGTGGAGGATAATAAGGATAATGAACACCAATTATGAATGTGACATCAAATGCAGCAGTAAGACTATTGTTCAACCTATTAGATGAACAATAAGAAACAAGACTAACCAGAACCATGGAGAAATTGTTTCCAGGTGGGGCAAATTACCATTAGGTGTTAGTGGATTTCAGTGGCCTATAGTGGGTGCTGTAGTGTTCTACTGATGTCCCCTCTTCAGGAACAATGTACTCGTGCCCCAGCTGCTGGGACTATTAGCTGCTGATGGGTCATTGCTATGTGGTTCACTGGGGATTGGTCTTGGCTGCAAGAAATCACTTCACCTAAGGGACAGCCAGTGGCCAATGATTGGCTGATATGAGAATGCAAAGGGTGTGCATTTGCCACAATTAAGACATCTCTGAAGGGCCATCCCAGTGCCAGACCTTTCCATAGGAATGTCTGAGGCCTCTTTTTCAGCTGCCTTGTGGATCAGCTTCTACCTTTCCCCAGTCATGCCTTCCTTAGGTCCTTATAGTGGGTCCTTTATGTCCCAAGACACAACCCCATACCGTCTGCATGCAACTCACTGTCTCAGAGTTTGTTTCCAGACAACCCAATTTAAGAGAAGCTTCCACACAGGTATTTTCAACTGCAATTGCAACAAAAAGAATAAAATACATGGGAATAAACTTAACAAAGGATGTGAAGGACCTATACACTGAAAACTATAAGACGTTTTTCAAAGAAATTGAAGACACAAGAAATGGAAAGACATTCCGTGTTCATGGACTGGAAGAATCAACATAGTTAAAATGGCCATATGACCTGAAGCCATATACAGATTTAATGCAATCCCCATCAAAATCTCAATGGCATTTTTAAAGAAATTGAACAAAAAAATCATCAGATTTGTATGGAACCATAAAAGACTCCTAATAGCCAAAGCAATCTTAAGAAAAAAGAACGATGCTGGAGGTATCACACTCCCTGACTTCAGTTTGTATTACAGGGCTACAATAATCAAAACAGCATGGTATTGGCAGAAAAACAGACACAAAGACCAATGGAATAGAATTGAGAACCCAGAAATAAAACCACATAAATATGGACAGATAATTTTTCACGAAGAAGCAAAAAACATACAATGGAGAAAAGACAGCCTCTTCAATAAATGGTGCTGGGAGAATTGGAAAGCCACATGCAAAAGAATGAAACTAGACCCCTATTTGTCACCATGTACCAAAATTAACTCAAAATGGATCAAAGACCTAAACATAAGACCTGAAACAATAAGCTGCATAGAAGAAAACATAGGTACTAAACTTATGCACCTTGGGTTCAAAGAGTACTTTATGAATTTGACGTCAAAGGTCAAGTAAAAGCTAAAATAAATGAATGGGGCTATATCAAACTAAAAAGCTTCTGCACAGTGAAAGAAACCGGCATCAAAATAAAGAGCCAACCAACCGAATGGGAGAAGATTTTTGCAAATAATGCCTCTGATAAGAGAATAATATCCAAAATATATAAGGAACTCATACAACTCAGCAACAAAAAACAAACAATCCAATTAAAACATGGGCAGAGTACCTGAAGAGACATTTCTACAAAGAGGACATACAGATGACCAATAGACATATGAAAAAATGTTCAACATTATTAATCATCAGAGAAATGCAAATAAAAACCACAATGAGATATCACCTCACCCCAGTTAGAATGGTATCATCAACAAGACAAATAATAACAAATGTTGGAGAGGCTGTGGAGAAAAAGGAACCCTCATATACTGTTGTTGGGAATGCAGACTGGTGCAGCTGCTATGGAAGGCAGTGTGGAGGTTCCTCAAAAAATTAAGAATAGAATTACCATATGACCCAGCAATCCCTCTCCTGGGTATTTACCCCAAAAATCTGAAAACATTTATCCATAAATATATATATGCTCCGATGTTCATTGCAGCTTTATTTACGGTGGCCAAGACATGGAAACAACCAAAGTATCTTTCGGTAGATGAATGGATAAAGAAGTTGTGGTATATATACACAATGGAATACTATTCGGCGGTAAGAAAAGATGAAATAGTACCATTTGTGACAACATGGATGGATCTTGAGATTATAATGCTAAGTGAAACAAGTCAGACAGAAAAAATCGATAACCATATGATTTCCCTGATAATGTGGGATATAAAACTGAAAGCAACAAAGAAACAAGACAAACAAATAAAGAAACAAAAACTCATAAACACAGACAACAGTTTAGTGGTTACCAGAGGGTAAGGGAGGGGGGTGGTAGATGACAGTAAATGGGATCAAATATATGGCAATGGAAGGGGAACTGACTCAGGGTGTTAAACAAACAATATGATATATAGATGATGTATTACAGAATTGTAGGACTTGAAACCTATGTAATTTTACTAACAATTGTCATGCCAATAAACTTTAACTTAAAAAAATATTTTAAAAAAATGAAAATAAACTTCTATCAACACAGAAAAAAATTGAGGCCGGAGGGAAGTCCATGCTTTTCATAGTTAACCACATAGACAGAAAAACGAAAAGTTACAAGCTCTGTGAAGACAGGAAAAATGTTTGAGTAAAGAAGATATAGCAGAAGACACTATTGGACCTAAAATCTTGTTTACAGATTAGTAGTTTCCTAGAAGAACATGGTCTCTAAGGCGTGTGATTCAGGACAAATAACAATTTATGAAAGCAGAGAAAGAAAATGCTGGCATCAGTGAGTCTGATTGATTTGCAAGTGGCTGCAAAGAGAAAGTGAGCATGCCCTGAAAGCATTAAGTGCTGGGAACATTGTGTCTACTTCCTTCATAGATGGGACATTAAAAAAAGTAAGGTGTTGGGATAGGTATACTTTATATAGCTCAGCCTTCCTGAGGGAGATGAGTGATATGTGAAAATATTATAGTAAGGCTCTTTGCAATCTGTATTGATATTGTTGCCATACAGAGTTTTATTTGTTGTGACTACTCTAGTATAATTATTTATAATTTGTAAGTTTCATTAATATATTTCTAAAGAAGTTGTAGCTTCCTTAGAAGAAGAAATAGTTACATGGAAATTTGATGTTTTGCTAGACAGAGGGAGAAATTAGTGATAGTTATTGAGGTGTAGGTGAAGAGGGCGCGCTGATATGTTGATACAGGTACCCAAAGTTTACCCTTACCGAGACCAGTGAAATCCTTTTGTGGATTCATGATTTTCGCCCCAAACTTCTTTTCTTTGCCAGCTCCACTCTGCTCTCTGCCTGGGAGGGAAAGCTGACCTGTAGAGATGACAAGATGGGTCTCTTACCCTCCAGCTTCAGGTCAGATTCAGACCTTGGGGAGCTCAGCAGCAGCACTAGATAGGAAGGAGGGAGGAGAGTGAGCTGGCTGGGGTCATTATTCTCCTTGCTCTCCTCTTGTGAGGTTGCCTGGATGCATCCCTTCACTGAAGTCACCAATGCTGTCAAACAACCCGTTCTGTCCAGTCCTATGAATCCATCTTCTGGTAATAGCCCCTTCACCTGACCTCCTTTGGCTTAGGGGTGCTACTACCGTTGTTTCCCCGAAAATAAGACCTAGCTGGACCATCAGCTCTAATGCATCTTTTGGAGCAAAAATTAATATTAAGACCCAGTGTGATGTTATGTTATGTTATATAAGACCTGGTCCTATATTATATTAAAATAAGACCGGGTCTTATATTAATTTTTGCTCCAAAGACACATTAGAGCTGATGGTCCAGCTAGGTTTTATTTTCAGGGAAACACGGTATCCCCAATTGTTACTTGCTCTGGGGTCCTAAATTATCCCTTATGGGTCCCCTACACCCTGCCTAAATCTTTATCAATAGTCCTTTCATCAGACCCTTGTATTAATCAATTCAGGTGTGCCACTGTCTACTGCCAGAGTCCTGATAGAATTATTTTCTTTCTCTTTCTTTCATGGTTAGGAGACTAAATTCTGAACCTGGCTCTTACAGAAACTGAGAAGCATCCATGTGCAAATTGCCTCATTAATCTAGACTGGGAAATCCCTAGATCAGGCATTCAAAGATTTAAAACGTAACTCCAAAACGCATGAGGAAACTCTTGCCTCATTTCAGTGCTTCGGTACACAGCGTTCTTTTCTTGAGGAAAGTGACAAGGCCGGAGAGTGGAGGAGAGAAGGATTAAGGATAATAAACTGCCCACGAAGAGGGGTTGGTAACACTAAGACTTGGCATCAGAATGGCAGCGGGTAGCAGCAGGCCCAGGAGGATGGGAGATTGAAACCAGCGGCTTCAGCAGAAAACAGCCAGGAAAGAGATTTTAAATAAACTTAAATAAAGCCACAGACCGACAGTGCAGTGCAGTGAATCGCCCTTCCTACCTATGTCTGCCCCTCTTGTGTCTAACTGCTAGTGACAGCCTCCACTGACCTAGCACCTGTCTTGTCCCAGACATGATACTTTATGGTCCTCCATTCATTTCAACTTCACTGAAAATGGGTGTGGGGAAACAGGCCGAGTGACTTGCCCAGGAACCCAGGGCTCGTAAAGGACAGAGCCAGGATTCCAACCCTGGGATTTAATCATCTATTTAATTGCCCTCTTGTAGAACAGACTGGCCTGGCTCTTAAGATGCAGAACCAGTCCAGAGTGGATAGGGGGCCGGTTCACACTACAGCCTCTCCTCTCTGAGATTGCTGAAGCAGACCCAAATTCATGTCTAGTCCAACACCAACTCTCTACGAGCCCCAAATTGTGCAGCCTGAGATGAGGCCCCCACCAGGCTGGCCAGTCCTGGATCAGGGAGCCCTTTTCCTTCACTGCCCTCCTTCCACCTTGCTCTTCCTGTCCAGATGTAGCTCCTCGCTTCCATGGGGCCAGGTACACCGTGGAGCAAGCTCTGGGGAACAGAGAAATGGGACGTGGAAAGGTGTTTGTCTTCGTGGATTCTCCTCTGTGTGTGGGATTGCACTGGGAGAGAAGGGTGGAGGGAACGCATTCCTGGCAGTAAACAACCCAGACCAATTTGCACCCCAGCCACTGAGCCGTCGTCTTTTCATTATGCCTCCCATATTTATAACCAAGAGTTCTGCTCTGGTACAAACAAGGTTGCAATGAGCCTGCCAAAGGATTTTCTTTAAACATCAGTCTTTATGGCAGAAAAACCGGTTGTAGTACACATTGAATGCCCTTTCCGAGCGAGTCACCCTCCTAATTCTCTTTAGCTGGAAGATGGTGTGCAAGCTTGGTCCTAAGAAACTGGGAATTGTTTCTTTTTAACAATTCCCTCGGGAGAGCAATATACAGAGCAGTAACACGGCTCTCCCTCGGTGTTCTTCAGTTTGGTTAGAGCAGCCTCAGCGCCTTTTAAATGCTTTGCCTGGAGGGAACCAGCCTGCTGGAACTGCTCCTGAAAATACCAATTTCAGCTGCCACCTTTAATTTGCATGTCCTGAGGGCCTCCTGTGCTTTTCTGATTCTCTTAAGGGAATAAAAATAACTAAGGAGCATAGAGCACATGACCCCAATGCCAGTGTGCAATCTTTTGCTACGAATATATTTTCCCATGTCCAGGCCTATTTGCTTTAAACAAAAGATGGAACAGAAAGGGGAAAACACCTATCTCAGATCTTTGGGGCCTACAGAAAGCCGTGAGTTAGGATGGAGGAAGCTGGCTATCCAGAGGCCGCACACATGTACTGGAAAACAGACGCACATCTTCCTCCTGTTCCGCTGTGGACAGGAGCAATTGAAAGAAAAAATCTAACTAATGTGGGTCGATTCCTTACCCAGCTTGGTGATGCAGATCCCAGGGTCTCCAGCACAAGCTGTTGTGACAGGATCATGAAAATAACGGGGACAGTGCTGCCACATTCTTTCCAATGGAGGAGGCATCTGGAATTTTGAACTAGACTGGAAAGTCCTGGGCTCCAGGGCGTCTTTCTTAGGGTCAAAAATAAATGTTACTTAGAAGCGGGAGGGGTCCTGAGAATTCCTCTGTTACCCTAAGAAGACCCCTAAGGAAACTCCTGGCTGGGCCAGCCCCGGCCTCTGCCCGCACAGATGCTTAGCCCAACCACAAACATTGGGATCCTTTCTATGGTTCTTTTAGGACCTGTTTTGGGGAGAAGCAGAGTCAAAGAGTGCATTTCTGTGCTATTCTTGCTCCTTTACCCAGCCAACCCTTAGTTGCCAGCATTTTTCAAACCATAGTTTAGCTGTGAATACCCGAGATTTTCTTCCTGTGTTGACCACAGTCGCCCGGTGGTCATGCCACTTTCTGGCATAGCCAGGCAGAAGGCCAGCCGCCTCAGATCCTCTGAGAGGAGGGGAGAGGAAAGATGCCTCCCCTTTATGTTCCAAAGGGACTGTGCGTCCCAACCGCCTGGACACTCAGGGCAGAATCAAGCTGAACAAATTATAGGGAGTAATTTAGGGAAAGGGTGGGGGTGGGGTGCAGCATAAGCCTCGATCCAGACCAACGTTTTCAAAGGCCTTCATTTTGTGAAGGTGTTGTAGCCAAAAACTTGGCTTTCTCTTTGTAAATGAACCCATCTGTGGAAAAATTCTGGAAAAAAAAAAAAACACAATAAGAAGGAAAGAAAAAGGAAGACAGACAAATAGGTCTCTTCAGTGCTAGCCGTCAAATGACCCCACGATTTCAGAGCTCAGTCTCCCCCAAGGATTCTTTTATTGTCGTTAGCAACATTTTGGTCCCCCACCTTTTTTCTTCAGACATTCCAGGATGAAACTCTTTGGTCCTCTGAGAGGCTTGCCGTGGAGGGAAACACATGTAGTGGCAGCTGCTGGTTTGTTCCTGAATAGGCAGTCAGCCCTGAGCTGGGAACTCACAGGGTCTTCTGCTCTGGTTTGGAAGCTATGACTGTCATATGTGAAACATTAGCAACAACAATTCTAGGTCCATGTATCAGTAAGGGCGGTGAAGACAAGACCTAAGAAAAGAGGGATTGTAAAGTTAACAGAAGAGAATTGTGAGGTGGAGCTTGAGGGAGAAGGAAAACCGAGCAGAGGACTGAGTGAAATGTGGAGTGAGGGGAAGATTTTGAGTGAATCACGTCCCTTACTTATCAGCACTTCCTTGCCTTTGAAACCCCCCTGAAATCATCAGCATTATCACTTTCCAATGTCTTTCCTTCGTTCCTGCACGGAAATCTTATTCATCCTTCACAAGCTTGGTTAACCTCTTATCTTCTTTATGTAGACCTTTTCTGCATCATCTTCCCACATTGATTCCCTTTCCTGGAAACTCTTCTTCCACTTACAGTCAATATCACCCAGTTAAGTGCTTAGTTGATTTCTATTTATTTAACGTCTGTGTTTTGTTGGTCTGACAAATGATATGGTCCTTTAGCACAGGATCATATCTTCCAGTGGGATGAGATATAGCACGATACAGTGGAGCCACTCTGCAAACACTGGTTTGATGGATTGAAAGTTCAAGGGCCAGCCCGGTGGCTCAGGCAGTTGGAGCGCCGTGCTCCTAACACCGAGGTCGCCAGTTCGATTCCCACAGGGGCCAGTGAGCTGTGCCCTCTACAGCTAAGCTTCTGAACAACAGCTCTCCCTGGAGCTGGGTTGCTGTAAGCAGCCGGAGGTTGGCGTGAGCTGCCACGGGCTGCTGTGCGCTGCCACTGTGCTACCATGTGCCGCGATGAGTTGCTGGTGGCCAGCATGAGTGTCCGGCAACCAGTGAGAGCTGCCATGAGCGGCTGACTGGCGACTGACTGTCTCAGCCATGGGGAGCACAAGGCTCATAATACCAGCATGGACCAGGGAGCTGTGTCTTACACAACTAGATTCAGTGAGAAACAATGGCGTGAACCGGAGCGGGGGGTTAGGGGGAGGTGGAAGAAAGGGGGGAAAAAAAAGAAAGTTCAGGACCTTGGCTCTCTGAGAATATTGTCACACCAAGTGTCCTCATCTGGAGTAGCTTTCCATATCTTGGCCATGTCATCAGCACCTCCACACAGCCTGCCTCCTTCTTCCTAACTGCTCTGCAGTACCCTCTTCACAGCCCAGTTGGTGAGAGAGTGTTAGTTCCTTGCAAAATATTTTAGAAGAAGAATTGTGTTATTCTTAGAAGACAGATAAGAGCAACTGGCTTGCTTTTTTGTACTTTATACATAAATATTTGTTTAAGCCAAATTTGCAGACTGCCACTACACACTCAGTGTGGAAAGGAGGGCAGGTCAGTTGGTGATCTTTTCAGCTAATGTACAATAGAGTCAGCTGCCATTTCAAGAACAACCAACCTTAGTTAATCAGTGTGTGATCCCAGACCTTTGCTCTGGCTCAGATCCCTTCTGTCCTCTTTTTCATTTGAGTTTCTAAGATTTCTCTCCCAGGAGGCATAGAGGATAGGAAAGAAGAACAAGGAAAAGAAGACAATTAACAAAGGCAGTGTTGTTAGTGATCGCACAGCCTTGCTCGGAGACTTGCTGGAGAGAAGGCTGAAGGTTATGCTCAGAACAAAAGTTCGGGGTTCAGGATCACCTCAAGATTTAGGAGATGTACGCCGGCCATGTCCCTATTACCCCAGAAATATATAAAATGGTAGTCTGAAAGCAAAGTGGGCCACGTGCAGTATTTGAAATGTGTCATGAAAAGCTTCACCCTTTGCTTTAATTTTATTCCAAGATGTAATCATAAATACTATCATTTAATGAGTATCAATTCGATGCCAGACACTTTATGTACGAGATGAATTCATCCGCAAAATAACTCTTCACAGTGGAAATAATTGTCTCATGTATACAGATAAGGAAACTGAGGCTCAGAGGAGTTAAGTAAACTTCATCTGGTCAACAGAAAACTGACTGTGAGTCTTTCACGTGCCAGGATTCAGAACCAGAAAGTGGCAGAACTAAGATCTAGGGCCAGGTGTATCTGGATTCCAAGCCAGTGTTCTTTCTTCCCATGGAATTGCATTGCTTCCCTTAGGGAAGAATGTCTCCAAAGGTCCTTCTCTTTCATCCTCATTTTGAAAATATTCCCTTTGAATTCCGGAAGCTCTTTGAGTACAAAGTGAAGACTGTTAACTATGTTTACCAAATGGAAGTCACAATATTGAGACGTGTCTTGGTTGTATGTTGTTTTTCAAAGGAGAGATAGAATGGGACAGTTTGGGGACTTAATTTCATGCTTCTTAATTTAGGAGCAGATTTGGGAAAGAATAGGAGAGTCAATAGTTCCTAAAAGCAATATTTTGGCTGTGGGAGCCTCTGCAAGGTGATTCACTAAGCTGAAGGAATTAAGGTGGTTTTCTTAAAGGGACTTAGTTTGGCAGTTAAACTATATTCTCCTTCTTGTTCTCTAGACTCTGTCGCAGGGAATCAGAGAATCGATCCAATTCCTCAAGCCACATACCCTGGAGTCCTTCATTGGGTCTCACTGAGGAGTCCACCACTCCACTTATACCCACTTCCTCCAGCCACACTGCCATCCACAATTCAGACCATGATTTTCTCTTGCCTACATTTCTGCGACTCATTGATCTCCATAACTCTGGTGTTATAGCCCTCAAACCCTTTTCCCACACAGCTGCCAGGGTAAATTTCCTGATATGTAAATATGTAACATGTAAATTTGATCCTGTTTCTTCCAATGCTCTTAGGATAAAGTGCAAACATTTTAGCAGAGCAAATAAGCTCCCTAATAATCTAGCCCAGCACTGTTTAATATGATGTGAGACACACGTATTATTTAAAATGTTCTAGTAGCCATATTTAAAAAGTAAAAACAGGAAAAAATAATGTTCATATCTTTTAGTTAACCCAATATGTTCAAAATGTTATCATTTCAACATGCAACCAGTATTTTTAAAATATCAATGAGCTATTCTGCCGTCTATTTTTCTTGTATTTTATCCTCAAAATCTGAACACCAAATTTGTATCAGAAATTCTTGATCCAAGAGTAGGATGGTGGTTACCAGGGGCTGGGGTGTGGGGGAATGGGGTGACGTTGCTTAAGGGTACAAACTTGCAGCTAGTAGAGAAAGAAGTCCTGAGCATCTAATGCACAGTATAGAAACATAAGCAACAATATTGTATTGTAATCGTCAAACTTGCTAAGAGGTACATTTTAATTATTCTCATCACAAAAAAAGAAATGATAATTATGCTACGTAGTGGGGTGCTAACTATCCCTACAATGGCAATCATATTGCAATACATAAATGTATCAAATTAACATATTGTACACCTTAAATTTACACAATATTGTATGTCAAATATGTCTCATTTAATAAGAAAAGAATAATAGAAGCTAGCACGAATATATGTCAGGCACTGGTCAAAGTGTGTCCATATATTAACTTATTTAAATTGAAACATTACAGGACAACAATTATATGTAGATACTATTATGTCTCCAACTTACAGAAGGCAAAATGGGAGCACAGAGAAGCTGTGTAATTTGCCCAAGTTCATACAGCTAGAAAGTAGCAGAATTGAGACATGAACCAGGGAGTCATGCCTGTGAACTTGTGCTGTTAACCACCGCAAGTTTGATTGCCCCCAAGTTCCTGGAATTCCAAGAAGCTTCCTCAAAGCTGTCATATGTGTTCTCCCTCCTGTTTTAGTGAATCTCCAGTAGAGGCTTGGGGATGCACACTGGCTCCTTCAGATCGGGAGCGTGCCGTTCCCCACACTGCAGCAGTTTTCTGGTAATTGTTTGGTGCTTATCTACGAGGATTGTGGAAGTCGGTGTCTGACTAAGACAAATGTCGGGGTTCATAACAAATTCCAGGGCAGAAAACATATTTAATCTGATGGGTTTTCCAAGGCTTCCTCCCTCCTTTAGAAATGTCCAAGCTGCTTTTAAGCTGATACTGTCCCTTGACCCCAACTAAACCATTTGATAAACCCTCTGGGTTACATAACTTGGTATGAACTCTCTTCTTCTGGCTGTAGGAGACGATGGTTCTCATAATGCTGACATGAACATTTCCTGCCCTTCCTGGCTAATGAAGAGAAGAGCAGCCTTTCCAGGAAACATGTGCTTTGTAAAATCTGACGTTAAGAGTACACTAAGTCAGCCTGAGAATGGGTGCAGTTAAGTATGATTAAAAGTAGAAGATTAAAAATATATCCAAAATACTACAACAGGAAATGAACAAGAATGACAATTATGGGCAAGACAGCTCTTGCTGCACTTTAACCTCAAAAAGAACTTACCTGGTTACATGAGAAGGTAAAGGAATGCTATTGTCATAAATCACTATTAAAATCCACATTAACAAAATTACATTTAAAAAATTAGATGAGAAGAGGAAAAGCTAATTGGATTCTGGTGTAGTCAAACTAATCAGTGTTCCTTTTGCAGACAGAAGATAGGATTTATACCGTGACGCCACTGACATATTAATGGCCATTGGTGAACAGCACCATAACGGTTCGGTATGTCTAATAGAGAGGAATCAGCTTCTTAATTTAACCTCGTAAAATTAAGAACCAAGAAAGATTATTTTCTAAACCACTAGTCAGAGTCTGGCCTTAACATAGCTCTGGGTTCTAAGCAAAACACCTGTGGGCCTCCAACCACGAATGACAGAAATCTAATGACAGCATGCATGACGAGTTTTAGAGAAACAATATATGGGTGGGGTTCTGAAAAGCAGCTTCTAAACTTGCAGGAAAACTAGTCCATCGTTTCCTTCTCCTCTCACCTGTTCCCATACACATCAAGGTTTCTCCTTTATCCCTGTCCACTGCAAAGAAAGAAAAGAATAAATGTTTGGCATGCCACTTCAGCAAGGTTGCTGATGTCCACCCAAAACATTTTGCCTGGAGACCAGACTTCTGCTTCCAGCCACAGTGGAGGACTAGAATTACCCTCCCTCTTGAAACAACTAAAAACAAAACAAAACAAAACAAAAATGAAACAATGGTGTTCAAGACACTGATTATCAGGCAAGAAAGGACAGTGATCTATGTGAGATAGAAAAAAGTCAAAGTGAGTCCTGCAATTGTCTCAACACACTATTGGAGATAATTTATAGGAACTGTGCAGGAAAAGTAAACCCAGAGAAAACCCTGAGTTGAGGAGATAGAGAGATGGAGATGGCCAAGGCCATTAGAGTTCTCAGGACAGAATCAAGAGGAGAGAGGGGGGGGGAGAGAGAGAGAGAGAGGGGGAGAGAGAGAGAGAGAGAGAGAGAGAGAGAGAGAGAGAGAGAGAGATCCACAGAGAGAAAACTCTAGAAAGAATACTCCTTTGAATAAGTATTTAGCTGATAAGTTCAGGCATGTGAGGAACTACTGGAGACCAGAGAACAAACCACCCAAAAGGATAAGTAGTGGCAATGTGCAGCTGTCACATAGGCCAGAGACAATGCTTATTCTCACATTATAGACTAACACTATTATGATTCATGGGGAATTGGGTAGGGTTACACAGATGAGTCTTGCTTCAGTAGTGGGGAACAGAACACTATTCCATTCCCACCTAAGAAATCCTAAAGGCATATCCAAAATGATCAAACTGTTTTCAATTAACTCTGCTCTAAAACAAACAAAAAATGTCTATAAGAATACAAAACTATCCAGAATCCAACAAGGTTAAATTCACAATATTTGACCTCCAATAAAAAAGTACCAAGAAGCAGGAAAATATAAGGGGAAAAAGCAATGAGTTGGAACTGACCCAGGACTGACACAGGTATTGGAATCACAGCAAAGGACATTAAAACAATTATCATAACTCTAAAAATTAAATATGGACATGGGAGATATAATAAAGACCCAAATTTAGCTTCTAGAGATGAAAAGTACAATGTCTGAGATGAAAAATGCACTGGATTAGACTAATAGCTACTTAGACTTTGTAGAACTTCAATGAACTTGAAGATATAGCAAGAGAAATTATCCAAAATGAAGTATAGAAAGAAATTAAAAAGAATAAAAATATACAGAGCATCAACGAGCTGTGACAACTTCAAGTGACCTAATGTATATGTAACTGCAGCTTCTAAAGGAAGAGTGGATAGGCAGCCTCTAAGATGCCCCCCTCCCCATGATCTTTGACTCCTGATATTCTCCACTTTTCGAATATGGACTGAATTTATTAACTCACTTCTAATGAACAAAACATGGCAGAAGTGATGGTGTGTAAATTTCAATATTAGAGTATAAAAAGATTCTTGTTTCTATTTTGGGTGTTTTCTCTCTCACTCTTGGATCTCTTTTCTCTGGGGAAACCATATGCCATATCATGAGACCATCCTGAGAGAGGTCTACCTGGCAAGGAATCAAAGATGCCAACTAGCATGTGAGTCAGTTTGGAAATGGATCTGAGATCTGCTATTAGCTGCTGGCCAATGTCTTGACTGTAACCTCACGAGAGCCAGAGGCACCCAGCGAGGCTGTGCCAGATTCCTGACCTAGAGAAGAGTGATATAATAAGTATGTATTGTTTTCAGCTGCTTAATTTTGGAGAAATTTGTTACACAGCAATAAATAACTAATACAGAAATAATATTTGTGGAGTTAGTGGTCGAAATGTTTTCAAATTTGATGAAAACTATAAAACCACAGATTCAAGGAACTCAATGAATTCCTAGCACAAGAATAATTATGAAAGTCACCGTAAGGCACATCAAAATCAAATTATTCTAAACAAATTTCAATGAGAATATCTTAAAAGCAGTGAGTTAAAAAATATATTCACTAACAAAGATATGGGTGCCAGCAAATTTCTTGTTAGAAAAAATGTAAGCAAAAAGACAGTGGAACAATACCTTAAAGTTCTGAAGAATAAAAGCTATCAACAGCAAAATCATCCTTTTAAAACAGAGGTGACATAAAGGCTTTTCCAGACATAAAAAAGTTGAAAAAAATATGTCATTAGCAGACCAGAACTTCACTACAGGAAGTGTTAACTGAAGTTCTTTAGGCTACAGAGAAATGATACCAGATGGAAATATACATCTGCACAAAGGAATGAAGAAAACTAGAAATTGTAACTTCATGAGTAAATTTTTAAGATTATATTAAAAATACTTAAATCATATAAAAAATGGTTTACTATTTAAACAAGAAACTAACAATTTAGTGGAGTTTATAACATATGTAAAAGTAAAATGCATGACAACAATAGAACAAAAGATACAAGGGGAGAAATGAACTATTCATGAAATGATATTATATCTTTAAGTTGAACTGTGATAAATTAAAGATGCATACTATAAACCCTAAAGTAACCATTAAAATAACAAGAATTTTAGCTAATCAGCCAACAAAAGCGATAAGATGGGATAAAATGGAATAATAAAAAATATACAATACAAAAGAATAAGATGGAGAAAAAAGCAAAGAACAGGTAGGACAAATAGAAAACAAATTATAAGATGAATTATTTAAAACCTAACCATGTTAGTCATTGTATAAAATATAAATCGTCTAAATCCCCCAATTAAAAGGCAGAGATTGTCAGATTGCATAAAAAAAATAAGATTCAACTATTTGTTGCCTACAAGAAACCGACTTTAAATAGAAAGACACAAATTGGTTAAAAGTAAAAGAATGGAAAAAGATATACCATGTTAATGCTAATCAAAATAAAGCTGGGGTGGGTGACTATATTAATATCAGGCAAAGTAGACTTAAAGAAAAGAATATTACCTGGGACAAGGAGGGTCATTTCATAAATATAAAGAGAGCAATTCACCAAGAAGACACCAATCCTAAATTTTTATGCATCTAATAAGAGAGTGTCAAAATACACTAAGCAAAAACTGATACAAGTGCAAGGAGAAATAGAGCAATCCTCAATTAGTATCACTCTCAATAGTTAGTAGAACAAGTAGTCAGAAGACTTCAAGAAGACATAAATAATTCCATCAACTAACTTGACCTAATTGATATTTATAGAACACTCCAACTAACAATAGAGCACAAAGTTTCTTTCAAATGCATACAGAATATTTACCCATGATAGACTATATTCTGAGCCATCAAACAAGTCTTGGTATATTCTTGTATACTCTGTGACCATAATGGAGTAATTTTCAATTAAAATTAAATATCAGTAACAGAACACCTCTGGAAAATTCCCCAAATATTTGGAAACTATATAACATGCATCTAAACAACACATGGGACAAAGAAGAAATCAAAACTATTAGAAAGTATTTTGAAGGGAAAAAAATTTAAAACAGCATATCAAAATGCATGGGATACCTCTAAAGCAGTACTTAGGGGAATTTTTGTAGCGCAAAAACACCTGTATTAGAAAAGAAGGAAGAGCTCAAACCAATGATATGTGCTTCACCTTAGAAACTAGAAAAAGAGCAAATTAAACCGAAAACCAAAATAACTTTGAAAAAGAACAAAGTTGAAGAACTATCAACTGATTTCAAGACTTATTATGCGGTAAGACTTCAATAATCAAGACAGTGTGGTGTTGGTGTAATGACAGGCAAACAGGTCAGTGGAACAGAGCAGAAGTCTAAAATAGATCCTCACAAAAATGGGCAACTGATTTTCAACAAAGGTAAAAAGACAATTCACTAGAGAAAGGACAGTCTTTTCAACAAAAGGTGCTGGAACAATTGGATATTCATATACAAAAAACAATTGAACTATTGTAATCCATACCTCATATCACATGCCAGTGAATCAGAGGCCTAAATAAAAACTCAACACAATAACATTTCTCAAAGAAAACGTAAGAGAAATTCTTCATAGCTTTAGGTTATGCAGATTTTTTAAATACAACAAAACCATGACCAATAAAAGGAAAGACTGATACATTGGACTTCATCAAAATTAAAAACTTCTGCTCTTCAAAAAATACAGTTAAGACAATGAAAAGGTAAGTCATACATTGGGAGAAAATATTTACGAAGCATATGTGTAACTTGTATCCAGAATACATTAAGAACTCTTAAGACTCAACAATAAGAAAATAATGGACCCAATAAAAAAAAGCAAATATTCAAAAAAAAAAAAAACCAAAGAAGATATATATGTGGCACATAAGCACATGAAAAGATGCTCAATTTGATTAGTCATTAGGGAAATGCAAATTTAAAACTTGATGAGATACCACAACACCTCATCTACTTGAACGGCTGCAGTGAAAAAGACTGACTAAATCAAATAGTGATCAGGATGTGGAGAAACAGGAACTTCCATACATTGCCCCAGGGAATGCAAAATGGTACAACCACTCTGGGAAAGCCTGGCAGGTTCCTTTTTATTTTTTTTAGTGTATGTTATTTTTCTATTGTATTGGTATATCATCGACATGCAACATTGTGTAAGTTTAAAGTTTTTATTTGATAACTCAATGAGTTGACTTGATACATTTATGCATTGCAAAATGATTACCACCATAGAGTTAACTAATACCTCCTTTATGTCACATAACTACCATTTCTTTTTTTGTGGTGAAAACATTTATGATCTACTCTCTTCCCAACTTTCAAATATATAATACAGTATTGTTAACTATAGTCACCATCTTGTATATTAGTTTCCCAAAACATAGTCATCTCATAACAGGAAATTTGTGCTTTTGACCAATATCGTCCCATTTTCCCCACCTCTGCGCCCCTGATAACCAACATTCTAGTCTCTGTTTACTTGAGATCAGCTTTTTTGGATTCCACATATAGTAAGTGATATCATACAGTATTTGTCTTTCTCTGTCTGATTTATTTCACTTAGCATAATATCCTGTCTCCTGTTCCCTGTACTTTATGCAGGACTGTTTCCTTATATTGAACAATTGAATTTGTAGGTTTGCCTGCTACTTTCATATAGAGTGAAAGAAAAGTTGCCAATTTCAGATGGGTGATAGAAAAGTTGCCAATTTCCATCTCCTCCCTTCTCAGAAAAGGTACCAGAACCACAATCCTATAAACTCTCCTTTCAGTGAAAGCCCCGAGTTTCATGTGTGTAGATCAAAGTAAGTACTAAACCTGTTTCACCAGTTTCTAGGGCCACAGAGTTGGCACAGGTGCATTATGGGCTCAGGTCCAGTTCCTCACATTGATATGAAGCCATGACTCCTTGGTGATAACTATGTCAGTTCCACATGTACTTTAAAAATCACACATCTGTCATCTCGGGGATTCAGGCGTATTCAGCTCCTCCTGTCACTCTCCGTGCTAAAACATCATAAAGGCTAAGAACACCGACCGATGTTTGAGGTCCACGTATAAGCACGTGTCTGTATGTTTATACTCAAGTAAGAAAGTAATTTTCCTTTCTACGAAAGGAATCTTACTTATGCCTTTTAGATGTGTGTAAATAGAGAAGCATGAGTGACAACAGGACGGTGTTCAGGTGACTCTGAAGACAGAGAAATACCTGACAATTTCAATTCCTTAATAGATGTGTTTGGCCTCCGTCTGTAATATGGGTGCCCACGGTGCTCAAATTAACCAGGTAAGTAGCAATTCTCCCACAACTTTGCATCTACTAAGGAACAACATTAAGTTGTGTTTGATTGAGTTCGGTCTTGAATTTCAGGATTTCCTTTCATCCATTGAAGCGGCTAGGTAGAACTGTATCCTTTGAGCTGAGGAGGTATTTCTTGTCTCTGGTTTGGTTTGTTTGGATATTTTTGGCAGGGAACACTTGCGTTTGTGTGCATGTTTACAAAGAGTCCTTTATTTCACCCTGTGTGAATTTGACCTTTCACTTTTAATATAAATAAATTGCAAATAAAGCAGTCGTCATTTAACCCTATGCCAACCAGCGTAGCTAAAAACCGAAAGCCTGGAAGCTTTCACAAAAGCAAACGCGCCTGCTTTTGTTGGAATGAAAACTCTTCCCAGTAATACAAAGCCAAATGGTTCAAGGACATCGTAAAGGATGATGGTGTTTTCAATTTCCTATTTACTGCCTCAGTCATGGGTCGCAACAATCATAATCAAGCCATTTTGACTACTTGGCTTGTTAAATGAGCTTAATTATAGAAGCTCGAATGTTTCTGGTTCTAAATACTTGGGCAAGGACTTCTGGTCTCTTCTTTCCCTCCCTTTCAGCTCACACAAACATCCTACCTGCATGTGTTTGTGCAAATAACCCTTTCTGAGACTTTTTCTCAAATGTTGGTAATATATTTCTGAAATGATGGTAATATTTCTCTCAGAGTTGTTGGGAAGATAACATGGATTGTGAATGTCTTGCCCTGTGTCCAGAATATAGTACCTGCCCAATAAATGTGAGAACCCTGCCCCTAACTTTTCTTCTCTCCCCAGGGCTGACTTCATGGGTGTCGGACCTGTGGAGCCCAGTAGGGCCCATTGTTCAGAAGGGCCCCAGGCTCTTTCTTTTATGCTCTGCTGTCATTATCTTGCAGTTTGCAATACGTTTTGAACAAGAGGTCCACCCATATTACATTTTACACTGGGCTCTCCAGATTATGTAGCCAACCTGCCTATCCATTTTTACTTTTGCTTCCCTTTTTCTAACTACCTGGGTTTGAAGGACTCAGCATTCTCTTGGTTGCCCAGGTTGGTCCACTCCGTTGGTAGCCCACAAGGTGTTCCGGTGGCCAGAGTGGTGCTCATGGCTCAACTCCACTGTCCCAGCCCTGGCTTAGGCCTCATCCTTCTCCTGCCGGTGCTGTCACCATGCTTCTGCTGAAGGTGCATGTGAATAGGTCAGGAAGTAGCTTTGAACATGAAAGCTTTTCTTCAAAGAATCCATTTGCCACAACTTGTATTATTGGTAGTATTATAAAAAGGTAGTATTATAAAAAGACCCCCTCAGCAACCATTGTCAGATCCTTGGTGGTTTTTGATTGTCTGTTCTGTTCCTTAATTTTCCCCACCAGCGATAGAGTCAGACTTTGTGAGGCCGGAGCTTATATAATTTGGAGGCCCTCTAGAAAAAAAAGTACTAAATTATGAATAAAAAATTATATCCAGGGTCTTGTAAAGGGGCCCGTGCAAGTGAAGGAAGCTGACGCCTGTGTTTCCTTAGCTTCCCACGAAATCTGCCATAGTTCCTCCCCTGTGTATCAAGCAGCTTTTTAACTTTCTCATCTTCCTGCTTATGAAATCAGAAAACTATCGATGCTATATCCTGACCAATTCCTTTATACCATGTTGCTTTTTATACACAGGTCATCTGCGTATAAACCCTTGAAGGGACCTTGAACATAGCACATTGTTTAGCTCCTGGGAATGTTGGAATTACTCAAGACAGGGAGGAGTCCCTGTCTTTCTAATTCCATGAGGGATTAGAAATCTGTTGCTCTCCTTTGACAGCATACAGATGTCAGAGGCTTGTTCGTTTCTGTCCCCAGCCCTGTACTCTTCCCCAAGATTCAGGCTTGTGTGTGCAGTGGCCTCCTTGACACCTACACGGGGGTCTTCTCTTTCCCTCACACCCCCACATCTGTCACAATCCTATTGTTTCTTCCTCCAAAATAAACCTCAAATCCAACCATACTTGTTTTGTGTGCCCACTACCACCAGCCCAGTCCAGGTACCTCAACCTTTTACATGGTCTCCCCATAACCACAAATGTTCTACTCCAATATAGTCTCTGTTTAGCATCCAGAGTCATTTTCTCAAAACGAAATGGCTTATTGCCATCCCTAATTTAATATCTTCTGGTGGCTTTTCATTGGGCTTTAAATAAAATTCTTCACTGTGGTCCACACAGCCATGCGTGGTCTGCCTCCAGCCCCATCTCCACCAATCTCCTCTTTAACACAGCGCCCGTTTCGGTCTTCTGACACACCATGTTCATTTCTGTCTCTGAGCCTTAGCCCACGCTGTGGCCTCTGATTTGGGGACTCTCGCCTCCGCTCTTTGTGTGATGGGCTCTTCTGTTTTTCAGGCCTCAGCTGAGATGTCTGAGAAAGCTTTCTAGTCCACTTTGAGGGTGTAGGTCCACCTCTTCCATTATCACTGCGCCCTGTTTGTTTCTTCTATAGAACTTAGTACTTCTGGAAATTACATACTGTTTTTGCTATTCATGGGTTCACTTGTTTATTGTCTATTCTTCTGTTAATCTGTGGGCACCATTGGAGGTTAGAGACCATGTCTGGTATTTCCCCCCCCAGTGTATACAAAAGACTTGGATAGTGACTGGAGGAAATAGGCACTAACTACTAAATATTTATCTGTTAAATGACTGAATACATGAGCTCCCTCTGAACAGTGAACAGACCCTTTGTACGTTTATCGCTGTGCACCACAATTCAATTATTTCCATGTATTTTTCCCTGCTTGACTATGGACTATATAGGCAAGTTATAAATAATAATTACCTTCTGTATCGCTGGCATTTTACACAATGCTGGAGATGCACACATCCTTTTAAATACTCAATGAATGTGTATTTAATTAAATTAGCTACCAAATTATTGATGCCCGCCAGCTCTCAACTTAGAAACATTCAAGGGAACACCTCAGGTTGATCATCTCAGCCAGAGGAGCAGATGATTGGGAGAGAATTTATACAATTACCCAAGAATAAGATAAATACACGTTACTTCCACAGCATTAAGTTAGATGCTTGAAAGATACTCAAGACAGTAGATAACACCATGCCACCAACTGAAGTGTTCATGTAGTGTGTTGCTGTAGTTTATACGAAGGAAGGAAAGTCACAACTTCTCCCTAAAACATATTAGCATTGTTATCTGTGATGTAACTCACGCATTAGGTTTCCGATAAATGTTTGCTGATTTAATGAAATACCAATTGGTACTTCTCAATGTTTTTATCTGATGTAATTACATGTCTCCTACTAAATTATAACTGCATTGATAGTAAAACCATGAGATGTAATTACTATTTCTCTGAATTCTCCATGGCAATGCCCCACATTTTTTTTTTGTAGAGAGAGTACTCGGTACGCTTTTGTTGATTGGTATAGGCCATGTTTCCACACTGTATGCCAAGGCAATAAACCAGGCACTTCATTGTTATTTAGGGTTGTCAAACTGGTAATCTGCCTTCTTGCTAATTCAAACTTGAAAAGAATTTTATGTGTCACCTGGTGACACCAGCACATTCCTGACAAGGAAACCATCTGGAGAAGTTAAGTGACTTGCTAAAGTGATACCACGGCGTGAACTCAACTCCAGGCTTCCCAACTTGGGGTCCAATGTTTATTCTTCTATAGAATGCTGAGTGTGTGGCTGAAGAAGAAGAAGAAAAAAATCCAAAGTTAGATATGATTCATTTATGTTACAGATTATTTAATGAGGTTCCTGATCATTGAGAAGTATTTTTATTTTATCAGTTTCATCAGTGAAAGCAGAGTAATGATTCCAAGGTTAATGCTAAATTAATTTGTCTTGTAAAGACTCCATTGTATTGAAATAGGAAGGAAATGTACAGAATTAGAGTGGTCATATTTCACAGAGACAATGTTTGTGATTTATGATACTATCCCATTATTTTTCACAAACCATACTTCATTGCAAAGCTTTAGTTTAGGATTATTTTATCTTTCTATGAGAGGAAAGAAACATTTTTCCCCAAGACAAATAAATAGCTAGCAGACAGTGCTTAATTATGAAGATAGCTTTTAATCTTTGATTTGCCCTCATTTCCTGGTTTTGATAAATATTTAAAATTAATGTAAGCCCCAGTTTGAGATTTAGAAAGACTCTGAACAAAGACCCTCAAATAATCTGAATTTGCCCTGACGACCCAGGCTGACCTGACTATTAAAAGACTTCCCTCCTCCTGGAAGTTTGGATGCCTGATAATGCTAATGGCTCCCAGAAGAGTACTTTCCTACAGCTCTTTGGGGAGCTCTCCCTCCATCGAGCAGGCTGCCAATCCAGGGGGTTATTAACGCTGGCTGCACATTGGTATTATCTGGGGAGATTTTAACAAACATCATCCTGACCCCATCCCAGACCAATTTAATTTGAATTCTGAGTGTCTGTATTCTAAATATTTAAAAAAAAATTGAAATGACATGTACAGAGAGGGTTGAAAACCACTGATCAGAATGGGTTCTCCTGCCCAGAGGGAGCCCCTCTGTTCCCGCCCCTGCCCAGGTGGGAGAAGAAGGACCCATGTGGAGGATGGAAAGGCTGGTTCTCACAGACCCTGCTTGATGTCTCCAATCCTGAGCTGAGAAGTGAGGAAGAGAACAGCAGCTTTCAGGGATGTGCCTGGAGGACAGATTTTGTTTAGTCTTGTTTTTGTCTGTCTGTCAAAGGTACAAGAAAACAAAAAGGGCCTGCACTGTCTCCTAGAGCAGGGTGTTTCAACCTGGGCTCCACTGATGTCTCTGTTGTGAGGCGCCGTCCTGTGCATCACAGGATGTTTCGCAGCACCCTGGGCCTCTGCCCCCTAGATACCAATAGAGTGCTCCTCTCCCCAGTTGTGACAACAAAAAATGTCTCCAGACATGGCCAAATGAACCAGAGCAGGGGTCCAAATGACCCCAGTTGACATATTCTAGAGATAGCAGCAGAAGCCCTTACGGAGAATTTGGTGGTGACTCGGAGGGCGTGGCTTTTGTAATGATTGGCAAAGGAAGGCAAGTATGGCCGTGCTGGTGAAGACATTGGTGGAGATGGGGATTTTGGACAAGGCAGCAAGAAAAACCATAAAAGTGGTCACAATGACAGTGACTCCGGGCCAGCTTGGGGGTGGTGGGAGAGACCTCTGTGGTCACACTACAGCTCTGGAACAAGAGAGCAATTCCAGGCAGCTAAGTGGTGGGAAGCAGTTTCAGATGCTCCAAGAAGAGGAAAGGTATTGGTTGGGGCTGGGAGAAGAACAGAGACATGTGGAAGGGTGGGGAGGGAACCTGAAAGCCCCTTTTGGAGGGTGAAAATGTCACATTTGGATTGGACTGTTGAGGACAGCGAATGAGAAGAAGCTATTCTTAATAGGGTGGAACTCCTGGATAGTAAGTTACTAGAATAAAAAGAAAAACAGACTGCTTGGAAATCTCCTCAAGATTTATGTAACACTATAATTAATGTTTCATTAGTCATAGGCATTAAAGTAGGACTTTAAAAGTTATACTGCATTTCCTTCGACTCTCATAAATTCAGTCATATTTACCTACCTCACTCTCCCTCCTTAGATAAAAGAGAAAAGGGAGGCTAGAGAGGATGAGAGAGAGCAATTTCCAAAGCCTAAGAGATTAGTCCTAACTCCACAATTTAAATCACATAATTCTACCATTTAGGTTTGGAGGGGACCATCATTTCATCTGTGCTTTTTAATGATATTCTCATACAGAAAGATCACTGATTATGTCTACAATGTCAAAGGTAGTTATGGCTTTGGTAAAACAATGTATGATATCAGGTTGGTGCAAAAGTAATTGAGGTTTTTGCAATTAATTTTAACCTTTTAAACCGCAATTACTTTTGCACCAACCTAATACGATATATATATATTACATATGTGCAGTAAATTCTTTGAAACAAACAAAAACAATTCAGAAACACTTTAAAGAGTTGGTTTACATAATTCACCAGGGTTTTCAGGTTTAGGGAGCAAATGCCTTTCTTTTAATAGAGAATCATAAATTTTAAAGCAGAAAAAGATGTTAAAGTTTATCTGGTCCATCAATGATCAATCTTAAAAAAAATACTGTGGACTACGAGAATGTGGTATTATCCGATTCTACCCTGAAAAAGGCATTAGGCTACCTACAAGGAATGTTAGAAGGAGCTTAAGCTTCAAAATAAAAGAAGAAAAAACCATTAACTGTCTGTTTCGCCTTCTGACATACGTAACTACCATTTTCCCACTGCTCATTCAATAGTTCAGGGAATATGCTGTTACTTCAGCATCTTCAAGTGTTTCAATGGAAATAAACCAATTGCTACTTGGAAAAATTGTTGAAACGTGTTTGGAGAACCTTACACCAAGGTTTAGCTGGTTGCCATCCAGGTCCCATATCATGTTACAAACAGGCTGCTTTTAGATGAGCTCAGCTTGTGCTTACTTTTTTTTTTTTTTTTTTTTTTTAAAGGTCATGGAAGCTGAAGGTTGAAAAAACAAACAGAAAAAACACATTTTCTTCAACTTAGAGATAAGCGGGCAACCCAAAGAACATGTTCTTTACAGTAAGACCTCAGGAATGATACTGAATAGAAATTTAACCAAGTGGATCTGACAGAAGCCCAGGCAGCCATCCAGGAGAATTTTGTGGTGAGCGGCTGAGTCACACCTGTGCCTTTCTTTCCTCATCTGTACATTGGGGATATAAGCAATGAAGTCTGTATCACTATGAAAGCATGATCTCATTTGTATATTTTTAAAAATGTTTATAAATACATCGATCATTGCTGAAAGAGACTTCCTCTCGAGAGATAAAGGTAGAGTTAATGCACAATAAACAACAAAATAATTATTAATAAAATGATCTATGCATTTGTTTTTGAAATGTTGCCCAAGACTTTGGGGAATGAAAATGGTGAGGGTGGAAAAGGTAAAGTAGGAAAGAGGCTTGCTTTTCATTGTAGCGTGTGAAAGAAAAAAAGTATCATGTGCAAGTGTAACTTTTCCAATAAAAGTACTAATTAGTTCTAAATACCGTGTTTCCCCGAAAATAAGACCTAGCCAGACAATCAGCTCTAATATGTCTTTTGGAGCAAAAAGTAATATATAATATATAATATAATATAATGTAATGTAATGTAATGTATAATATAATGTAATATAATATAATGTAATATAACATAATGTAACGTAATATAACATAATGTAACATAATATAATATAATATAATATAATATAATATAATATAATATAATACAATACAATATAATACCGGATCTTATATTATTTTTTGCTCCAAAAGACACATTAGAGATAATCGATTGTCTGGCTAGGTCTTCTTTTCAGGGAAACACCGCATGTAGGTGGGATGACATGAACTGTGTGATTTAAGACGCTTATGAACCACGTCCCGACCAGTAAGTCACGGAGGTACTAGGTTGCCTCCAACCGAAACACCCCTATAAGAGAAAGTATCACTTGATAAAAAAGGATTGGGCTTGGCAGTGGGACAGACATGAATTTGAGAACTGGTTCCATCACCTAGTGTGGAGCTATACAGCACTGAGAATGTTAGCCTCTGGGCCTGTTTCCTCTGTAAAACATGAAATAATACCCACTTTGTAGGTTGTTGGGAGAATGGAATCAGGCAATAGAAGTACTAGCTTTAATTACAATTTTTAAACAATATGTATTGGCACGGCAGATAATTTTCACTCTCTGGTCATGATTTATTGTCTCATCCTGGATCTGCCCCCACTAATATTGATTAACTGATTTTACAAATATACACTGGTAGTACTTGCTACATGCCAGGCACTCTTCTTAATTTCACGTGTATTGTAACTCATTTAGTCCTCAGAAGAGTCCTAGAAAGTAGGTACTATGATTATCATCCACATCTTACAGATGAGAAAACTGAGGCACAGAGAGGTCAAATAATTTGCCCAGAATCACACAGACAGCAAGTGGTGAGGCCAGGATTCCAGTCTGTGCACTGAGCACAATGCTTAGCATAAACCTGTATGCTGCACTGCCTCTGTGCAAAACTGGAAATATAGCCTGATGTCTTTAAAACAATTGGCCTTCTTTGGGGGAATGTACTGGATAACCAAGTCAGAGGCGCTACTCTGCTTCTTTCTCCCATCCAGGGTCTGGGAGTTAAATAGGAACCAGTGAAAAGGGTCTGCTTCCCTCAGCCTCAGCAGGTGCAGAAAATGCCTTCCCAGGGCCTCCAGGTACCCGAACTCAGGCTGTGCGTCATCACATTTGTATCTCTGCTGCCTCAATGCAAATAGGAAATAATAAATTGTGCTTGTATTTCCTGCATTTGATAAACATTTGTTTGGTGCCCACTGTGTGCTTGGGACTTCCAGTCAAGAACAGAGTGAACGACCAGTGCCTGCCCCCCAGGAAGCCTAAAGTATTGTGATGGGAGACCACTACGACAGTCACAGGAAAACACAACAATAGGATAATAGATGGAAGAAGTTAAGTGAGTTGCGTTTAGAGATATGATTCAGCCTGGGGCAGGCCAGTTCAAAGCTGAAGTCTGACCACAGGAATGACTGTGAGAAGAGAATATGCTGGAAGACTTGATTTTCTTTACATGAGAAACTCTTCTGATGTTCACATCCAATCCAGAAGTTCAATCTCTGGAGGTATTAGGATACCGGCGTTTCCCTTGCTGGGGATTGAATTGGTGACTGTCCTAGCATCAGTGTTGAAGATCACTACCTCCAGCGGTGCTGCCCGAGCCCCTGAGCCTGGGCAGCGTCTCCTCTGCTCTCCCAGGTCACCCCGGGCACCATTTCATCTTTGCTCTTTGCTCTTATGTTATAAGAACCTGCTTATGGCTCTTCCCCTGCCCTGAAGTTTAGAGGGACTGAGTTAAACCAGATCCCAAGTCTCTGCTGAAAGACTTCCCTGAGCTCATGTGGTTATCAAATATATAGCTTTTGTCAAACAGATTTGACCATAGATTCTCATGTGAGGGATGCCTTTTATTTACTTGTGGGACTAGAACTCTGAAGAACACAGTTTTAGCAGTGCTATGCTAGCTAGGAAGGACAGAGAATCATGAGACAAGAACATGTGCTCCAGGAGCTCAGATTTCAGGGGGAAAGACAAAAGCCTAAGCAAGGAATTCAGTCCACTAAGTACTAGATTACAGGTATGTACAAGGGTGGGGTAGCAGACGTGTACAGAGAAACAAGAAAAGGTCAGAAGAAGCTTCAAAGAGCAGCTGATACAAGAACTGAGTTTTCAAGGATGAGCTGGCCTCCCCCAGGATACAAGGAAAGGTCATTCCAGCTGGCAACAAGCATGAGTAAAGGCAAGGAATTACGAAACCATGGCTATTCAGGAGATTGCCACTAGTTGTAGATGAAGCATGAGGTACTTAGCACTCGGAAAGGGGCTATAAATAAACCTAAAAGGAAGAGGGCAAATCAGGAAGGAGATTGTGTGCTAGGGATCGTGTTTAAATTTTAACTGGTGGTAGGAAATGAGAAGTTATTGAACCGTGGAGTAAGATCATCGACTTTCTACTTTGAAAATTATAGAGTGGTATGGAGGTCAGATTGCAGGGGTTGTAAAACAGGACACAAATGACTGGTTAAAAAAATGGCTGAAATATTCAGGTGAGACATGATGGGGGGATACCCAAGAAATTTGCAGTGGAGAAAGAAAAGTGTGACCAAATGAACAAATGATTAAGACGCAAAATTGACTTATGTATGGATGAAGGAAGATGAGTCAAAGATGACTCTTCAGTTTCTGGCTTGGATGATTGGTGGCTGGTTGTATCATTATCAAGAGAAAGAACACAAGCAGAGGAACAGTCAGCTTGGAGAAGACGAGAATGGCTTCAGTTTGGGGCATAATGATTTGTTTGGGGAATGTTGGATTTTGAGGTTTTTATGGAATCTGTAGATAGAACTACAGTTCTGGAGTATAGGCTGGAGATACATATTTGGGAGTTGCCAACCTAAAAATAGTATCTCAAGCCATGGGAGTGGATATCAGCCAGCACAATGAAAAAGGAAATGAAAAGAAGCAAGCCAAGTGCAGAATGCTGGAGACCAAATGCCGAGTGAGCATGGAGGAAGGACGAAGAGAACCCAGGAGAGTGATGGGGCACAGCCTCATGGAGATATGGTCTGGAAGTCAGTACTATATAAGGAGTGCACTACCCATGCAAGAGCTGTGTCAGGATCAGACCTCGGGGTCTGTACGAGCCATCTTGAACTGACACCCGACTTGCCTGCACCTTAAATCTCTCCCCCTTCCTATTTCTACTCCAGTTCTTCAAGTTTGTACCCTGGTTGACTGCCCCACCCCCAACGTCAATCTTCCTTCTGTGTTCCCCACTCTACCTCCATCCTGGTCTACTTCATCAGGACAGTGTGTGCTTCCAGCATCAACCCAGGGCTGCTGGCCACTTTGTTAAAAGGTGCCTGCTCCTTCCCTCAATTCCAGAGGACCAGGCCCAAAATGATCAGGAAAGGATCAGGGCTTGAGTCTTAGATTTCCAAGTCATCCTCAAAGAAGCCATAGTTGAGACCTTGGATGAGATTGTCAAGGTAGAGTTTGAAAAAGGAGAGGAGAGAGACAAAAAGAAATTTGAGCAAGAATCTGCTTTCAGGGGACCAAGAGAGGAACAGGACCAGCAAGGGAGGCTGAAGAGTAATATTCAAGCAGATTGGAAAAACAAGCAAACAAACAAACAAAACCCCAAGAAAACATAGCGATATAGAAACTATGGGAGACAGCTGGTAAATGAAGGAAGGGTGTTCACAGTGCTGAATGCTCAGTTTGCAGAAGGATTCTCAGGAACAGGCCGATGGATTTGGCAATGCAGAAGTCAGACAATTTGCTAAAGACAGTTTTCAGTCCCGTGATGGTGGTGGAATTCAAATAGTTAAAAGTAAAGGGAATGGGAATGGCTGGATAGCTCAGTTCGAGCGGGAGCTCTGAACAACAGGATTGCCGGTTCGATTCCCACCTGGGCCAGTGAGCTGCGCCGTCCAAAACTAGGTTGAAGACAGCGAGCTGCCGCTGAGCTGCCAGAGGGGCAACCAGATGGCTCAGTTGGTTAGAGTGCGAGCTCTCAACAACAGGGTTGCCAGTTTGACTCCTACATGGGATGGTGGACTGCGCCCCCTGCAACTAAGATTGAAAACAGCGACTGGACTTGGAGCTGAGCTGCACCCTCCACAACTAGACTAAAGGACAACAACTTGGAGCTGATGGGCCCTGAAGTAACACACTGTTCCCCAATATTCCCCAATAAAATTTAAAAAAAAAAAAAAGAAAAAAGTAAAGGGAATGAATGGAGGCAAAAAGAAGGCTCTTTCCAGAAGTTTAATGATGGAGGTTTATTTAATTAATTCATTTACTACATTTAATTCTTAAGCATCTACTCTGTCCAAGCCATAAGAGGATAAAAAAAAAAAATTTTTAAGTGTCTAAAGCTGCCCTTAATAGTAAAGAACCTGCAATAGAATGGAGAACATAAGCTACACTTAAAAAGTTAAGTGACATTGCAGAATTGCTTGCCATTTTCCATGCTCAGACCTCTTCTCACTCTACTTTTGTCCCTTTGTAATTTCATCCATTCCCACAGCTTCAAAGACCACCTGTGACATAAGCCCTCTACACTAACGATGACTCTAAGCTGTGCCTTAGGTCACTACCTGCGCTCCAATCTCCAGATCCTTGCTTCTGCTTGCAAATGGAAGTCTTCCATATCTACTGGTATTCTTATACCCCATGGATTCTGTGAGTGGGCTGGGTACCCTTTTAATATTGGTGCCAGCACACTTAAAGTCAAATTTGGGTCACTTTACCAAAAATGCTTATCTTAGCTCTAGGACTTTAAGGCCGTGGTTTTCATGAAATCTGTAGTTCCTGGAGACCTAGGCATGGCCCCCAGTTTATCGTATAGAAAGGAGAATGGAAAGGTATCGTATTTATACAACCTGTATCCCTGATTCACTTTCTGTCATTATTTTTTGTTTCTTCTGTGACCCATTTCTATTTCTAAGTCATGCGCTTTTATTGGAAGCACAGTTCTTGGGGAAGCCTGCTCATTGTCTGTCAGGGCCATAGGCCCGGGTGAGGTTTAGGACCCAGCAAGGGGTATTGGTGGGACGCTGTCCTGTGCATGGTAGGATATCGAGCAGTATCGCTGGCCTCTGCCCCTAGATGCAAGTAGCACCCTCCTTCCCAGTTGTGACAACAAAAAATGTCTCCAGACATTGCCAATGTCCCCTGATTGAGACCCACTACTCTCGTGCTTTTGCTGCTGGTTCTTCTGCTCCTGCAAAGCAATATTTGTAATTACAGTGACTCATTTTTTAGCCCAGGAGAGATGGCATCCCTGGACCAGAGGGACCAGGAAGGGAAAGCCCTTACCCCTTGCTTTGTAATCCTCTCACTCTACAAACTGCTTCTGTGTCTTTTCTTTATGCAACACTGAACTCTCCAGCTCAGACCTCCAGGTCCTGGGTTGATAATCTCATTACAGCTAATCCTGTTTACAGCCATTCTCTTGGCAGAACAATCTTGTCAGGACCCAGGCTCTCCGAGGCTCTTTCCTTGCTACCTACTTTTCTTGCTGCTCCATTGTTCCTGAGGACGGTGGCCTGGCTGAGTGTGAGCTTTCATTGATAGGGCTTATCCTGTTTACGGGGAGTCTGCAAAAGGGCCTCATCAAATACTTCCATCCTTTCCTTCAAGAAATGGCTCCCTTTGATCTGTGCAAGGCAAAATTATGTTTATCAGAAGCTGGACTTCCTTTAGCTGATGATGGGGACATCCTGTCCCAGAAAGCTCCCCAAAATAACACTTTCTGAATTTCAGCATATTTTCAGGATTCTCTTTTATTGGTAAGCATTTTTTGCAGGGTATCCCTTTATGTCAAGTGAAGAACGGGGCTGGTTTTTGTTTTTGAAGCCCAAGGTAACACAAAGCTGAATAGTTTTCTGCAAATCACCACCAAACAGGAGAAAAGGACAGGTCTAGTGATAATATTAACTTGGAACTGGGACAATATATAAGATTAGGGCTGGCCAGGTGAGATCCCTTTTCATGTTGTCAATTTAAAACTCCAAGTTATTTAACAAGATGAAAAAAAGGCCATGGGTGTTGGTCATCTGGACAATAGGGTAGTGGAAGCCTGTGCAGTTATGTCGATCAATGTGTTGTGTCTGCTCGCTCACAGGCTGTGAAAGCATTCGTGAGTCAGGTAGAAAGAGAGAAGGAAGATGTATCGAAGTACGAGAAGGGTCCGCTGGGCAGAATCTGTTGGGAACTACTGCAAACTCCTGTGTCGAGCCTTTGTTTGGTCTCAAGTTTGATATTTTCTAACCAGGATGTAAATTGCTTTGGCCTATAGTGGAATTTTCTACTGAGTTCAGCTTTGTCCGTTGGGATGGGGGAAGGTTCCGTTAAACTGGTTATTGGTTAAACTGGTTATCAAAACCTTTGCACATGTTACATAGATTTAAGTTGGAACTAGGAGTGGATCCCACACAGATGCAAAACCTCTCCCAAGTCACAGGGCCAGCACTGGGCCGAGGTAAACAGAACCATTGAACCTGCACAGTAAATGTATGGGAAGCAGAATCATTAAGAGGCAAAGAAAAGAAAGCTTTCAAAAAGTCCCAAGCTAAATTACGCTTGTTAAATTATACCCAAGATCCAAATCTCAAAATAGAAGATTTAGTGCCACCGTTACAATCCACTGTCTTAACAGAATGATAAGTGGATTTTATACTTGCTTAGTTTTTAAGACGTTGCCGGGTGAAGAGAGATTTTCTGTCTATAGCAGTGGTTCTCAAAGTGTGGTCCTTAAGTCCAGCACAATCACCAAAGAACTTGTTACAGCCCCCCCACCCTCCCTCACCCACCGTCCCCAGATACTGAACTGGGAACTCTGGAGATGGGGCCAGCAATCTGTGTGCTAAGGAGCCCTCCAGGTGTTTCTGATGCATGCTAGAGTCTGAGAACCACCAGTCTACATCAGTAACCCCCAAACTGCTGCATACATACAGAGTCACTCAGCAAGCTGATTAACATACAGAGTCCCAGATCCCATCCCTAAAGATGCAGAACGTGGGTCACTTGGTCTAGGGTGGAAGCCTGTCTTGTTTTTTGTTTGTTTTATTAAAATATAGTTGACAAAAATGTCATACTAGTTTCAGGTGTACCACACAGTGATTCTACATTTATACACCTTACCATGTGATCACCATAAGTCTAGTAACCGTCTGTCACCATACAAAGTTATGAGATTATTGACTCTATGTGTCCTCTGCTGTGCATTATACCCCTTTGACCTATTTATTTTATAACTGGAAGTTCATACCGCTTGTTTCCCTTCACCTTTTTTACGTCCCTCCTCTCTGACAGCAATCAGTTTGTTCTTTGTTTCTATGAGTCTGTTTCTGGTTTGTTTGGGTTTGTTCATTTGTTTTGTTTTTTACATTTCACATATAAGTGAAATCGTAAAGTATTTGTCTTTCTCTGTCTGACTTATTTCAGTTAGCCTAATGCCCTCTAGGTCCATCCATGTTGTCCCAAATAGCAAGATTTTATTTATTTTATTGCTGAATAATAGTTCATTATATATATCACTTCTGTATCCATTTGTCTATCAATGGACACCTAGCTTGCTTCCATATCACGACTATTATAAATAATGCTGCAATGAACTTAGGGGTGCATGTCTTTTTGAATTTGTATTTTTGTTTTCCTTGGATAAATACCCAGAAATGGAATTGCTGGATGATATGGTAGTTCTATTTTTAATTTTTTGAGGTAACTCCATACTGTTTTCCACAGTGGCTGCACCAATTTGCAATCCCACCAACAGTGCACAGAGGGATCACTTTTCTTCACATCCTTGCCAACACTTTTAGATAATAGCTATTCTCACAAGTATGAGGTGATTATCTCAGGTGTTTGGTTTTGATTTACATTTCCCTGATGATAAGTGATGTTCAGCATCTTTCAGATGTCTACTGGCCATCTGTATGTCTCTCTTGGGGAAATGTCTATTCAGGTCCCCTGCCCATTTTTTAATTGAACTGTTTGCTTTTTTGGTATTGAATTGTATGTGTTTTTCATATATTTTGGATATTAACCTCTTATCAGATATGTCATTTGCAAATATCTTCTCCCATTTAGTTGACTATCTTTTCATTTTGTTGATGGTTTCCTTCACTGTGCAGAAGCCTTTTAGTATGATGTAGTCCCATTTATTTATTTTTGTTGTTGCCCTTCCCTAGGGATATGTATTCAAAAAAAATACTGTTTTATACTGCACTTATTTGTCAAAATAAAGATTCTCATATACAAAACTATATATATTGCTGAGATTAATGTTAAAGAGTTTTCGGTCTATGTCTTCTTTTGGGAGATTTATGGATTAAGGTTTTACATGTAAGTCTTTGATCTATTTTGAGTTTATTTTTATATGTGGTGTAAGAAAGTGGTCCAGCTGCATTTTTTTTTTTGTATGTATGTATCTATTCAGCTTTCCAAACACCAATTTTTGAAGACTGTCATTTCTCCCATTGTGTATTCTTCCCTCCTTTGTCATGGATTAATTCACTGTATAACACTGGGTTTATTTCTGGGCTCTATTTCTTTCCATTGATCTGTATCTGTTTTTGTGTCACTACCATACTGTTCTGATTACTATAGCTTTGTAGAATAGTTTGGTCAGGGAGTGTGGTATCTCCAAGTTTGTTCTTCTTTCTCAGGATTACTTTGGTAATTCAGGGTGTTTTGTGGTTTCATATAAACTTTAGGATTATTTGTTCTATTTCTGTGAAAAATACCATTGGTATTTTTGATAGGGATTGCACTGAATTTGTAGATTTCTTTGGGTAGTATTTTTAATTATGTTAATTCTTCCTATCCATGAGCATAGTATAGCCTTCCAATTTATGTCACCTTTAATTTCTTTCATCAGTGTCATAGTTTTCAGAGGACAGATCTTTCACCTCCTTTGTTAAATTTATTCCTAGGTATTTTATTCTTTTTGATGCAATTGAGATCATTTTCTTAATATTTTCTTCCTGCAGTTCCCATTTGTTTGTCAGGTACCCAGGGGTTAGTATGGATTTTTTTTTTTTTCAAGTCTAGTCTAATCTTTAAATCACTGACTTATCTCAATGCCTCATAGCAGGCTTGTATGCCCCCACGAGTCCCTGAGTGATATCCCTCCTACTGCAGACCATCCAGTTAGGGGTGGGGTTCCCACAATTACCCTGTCTCTGTCTTTCCTGACCCTTTTCTATGTGGTCCATCTCTTGTTTGTTGTGCAAACGCTGTTCGATTAACCCTCAGTTGTTCTTCAGGAGGAATTGGTCTCTATATTGGTGCACATTTGGTGTGTCCGTGGAGGAGATTGAGTATTAGGGTCTTTCTACGCCACCATCTGGGACTTGCCTCTGCCTTGTTGATAAGCACCTCAGGGTGACTTGGATGCCGAGGTCCAAGGTTCAAGTTCAGAGAAACACTGACCTATATACATAGGGGCAGTAGAAAATTTCCACAGTACTCCAGCGCCGTTCTGAAGAGACTCCCTTCATGGCTAAGAATGAGCAGGTATTACAGTTTAGCTTCCCTCCCAGTCATTCTGTGAAGCTGGCGGCTAGGGTTACCTATTGTGGCAGGTGGTTCTTTTCAGGATTACTCTAATACTAGAAGGTAAGACTGGCCCTATCAGTTCCTTTCACGCTGATATCTGAAGCAGTTTGCTAACTCCTAGCCTGGGTTGGGCTCACCTGCTGCCTGGAAGCAAAAGCTTTTTATCCCATTATCAGTTCCCTTGAGCCACAATCCAAGATAGAGCTTGGTTTTCCCAGGAGTTTTGTTTTGCACAGCTGATGCATTCCAATCATTGTTGGGATGTATTTTCCTTCTCCTCTTTCCCTCCAGCCCCCGGACTTTGTATTTGGTGCATATATAGTCTCCTTGTTTCGACATCCTCAAATCCTAACCCCCTCCCCCAAATGCTGTCTCTCCCACCAGGTACCTGGCCCTTCACTCTGCAGAACTGTGCTCACTAAGACCAACTCTGAGTCCCAGCTCAGAATGGAAGCTGTTGCATCTCAGATATTGGAAGCTGTTGCACCTTAGCTTTTAGGTACAGTATTGTTGTGGTTTGCCTCCTGCCTTCCTACCTTCATCACCCATGTCCCTTTAGGCTTGTTATCACCCCACTTTTATGTCAGTTCCGAGGGTCTCTCAGGACTCTGCCCTTAGCTCTCCACTAATGAAAAATAATACTTCTCCTAAGGTTGATTTTGATCTGTTTTCAACAGACTCTTTCTCCAGTCAGTCATTGGCATCTTACAGAGATGGACATCCTTTGTTCCCAGTCATATAACCACAGCAGCCCCTGTTGGGAACCCCACAATAGGAACGGATAGGGTCCCAGTAGAGCCACGGTATGCAGTTATGTAGTTTGTGGGCTGTACAAACACATCTGAGGAAGGGGACAGTGTGAACTAAAATCCAGCTTGTGCTGTGCTCACCGAAATGAGTGCCTGACATTGTGCTGGGGATACCTGGAGGAAGGTGTACTGGCTTTTTGTTGTTGTTTTTTTTCATGTGACAAATATGTATGTAAACACGTAATTACACTAGATTATCAGCTGAGATTAGAATATGTTTCTGTTGTCATCGCGTTGTTTATGTGAAAATGTGCTCTTTTAGAGAGCTTGAAAATAGTTTATGGGAAATAGTTAATTCATTAATTTTATTCCTCAGAGCAGTTCTAGGTTTACAGACAGACTGAGTAGGAAGTACCGGGTTCCCCGATACTCCCACCCACTCCCTCCCATCCCACCTCCAGCTTCCCCAGTTATTAGCTCCGTGCAGTAGTGTGGTACATGTTATAATTGATGAACCAATATTGATACATTATTAGGAACTAAAGTCCATACTTTACAGTAGGATTCTCTCCTGGTGTTGTGCATTCTATTGGTATTGACAAATATGTAATGCTATGTAGTCACCATTTCTGTATTGTACAGAATAGTTTCACTGCTCTAAAAACACCCTGTGTGTTTTATGTATTCACCCTTCCCACCCTCCTTTCCCCTCCCTAGACGCTGGAAACCACTGGTCTTTTTACCCTTTCACAGTTTTACAGAAGGTATGTTTTTTGCTTTGTACAAAGGAATATCTGCCAGCCAAACCCACAGGGATATTTCTACCCAGTGGCACACCATTTTTAAAATTTAGCCAATGCCTTGAGTCGAAGATCACACCCAATGTAGGATCTTTCCCTGGGTCACTTGAGTGTATCCCATCTTTCTTGTTTCTCCTTATCTAACACGTCTTTTTCTTGGTAAATATTACCTTCTGTTCCCCTTTCTCCCACTCATCCATCCCTCTCCTTCTCTGATGCATTGCTATGTCAGTGCTGTCTAGAACTTCCTTCAATGATGGAAATATTCGCTACCTCTGTAGGCCAGTACAGTAGCCACTAGCTTCACGTGGCTCTTGAGCACTTGAAAGGGGACTACTGTGATGGAGGAACTGAATTTTAAAATTCTATTTCATTTTAATGATCTCAACTTAGCCCCAGGTGGCTAGTGGCTATTTTACTGGACAGCACCGGTTTAAGTTTTTACCTATGCCAGATCACCCATTCTGATACCATTCTACCTTCATACTTTAAATTCTTCCCGTCCTCTTGAATCTTCCCTAATGAGAAAAGAAACAGAATTCCGCCTGACCTCATTGCTGAAACACATAGCTCCCGTGTCTATCCCACTCATCACCATCAAATACGTGCATATTCTTCTCTTCCACAGAACATTAAGATGTCTTGTAAAGGTTCTTTAATTTATGAGACTCTTCCATGTTCTTTGTCTATATGTGTTTATGTCTTCCTCTATAAAATGTTTTCTGTTCAAAACTCTAGAAAAAAACTCCTAGAAAACATAGTAGAAGTACATAACTAACACTTTCATTGACAATAACTATAAGCCATTGTTAGTGGGTTAACACATGCCATTTTAGATGATTGTGGCACAACATTAAAGGCATGAAAAAAGGAGAAAAGAAGAAACAATATCATCAAAAGAAAGTAAGGCTTTCTGTCCAGGAGTCAGCATGGAGTAAGGAGCTGCGGCTCTCAGGAGGCGGGAGTTCTAAGGCTACCTGTGCCACCCACCAGCAGACCCGTGACGTTGGTCATGTTACTTAATCGCTCAGGGACTCAGCTTTGTCCTTCATAGAACACAGGGTTTTGCCCAGATGCTCCCATGTAAGGTGTCTCTTAGATTAAAATGCTCCTTGTGTCAGAAGTAGTCTGGGAATAACTGGGCAAGTTGAAGCTAACTTTTGTCACCCAGAATATTTCACATGATCCCACCCCGACCACCCCTTTCCCCAACTGGCAGTGTTTGTGATGAACACATCAACTTTGTAAGGACAAGTCCAAAACAATATTTTAAGAACCAACAAAACCTAGGTCAGAGTGAGTCATTGGTCCTTCTATAGTGGCTAAACTGACCACAAAAGTTTGTGAATAGTGTATATAGCGTCCTCAAAACATCAGCCCAAACCTTTTATTTCTAGTGCTTTGAACAGAAATAAACACAGTCATTAAGCCAAATTCTGCATTCCACCAAACAGATGAAAAGTTAAAGTATAAGCGTGGACTCCCTAGCTGAGTATGTCTTGTCTACATGCCCATGTGAGTGGTCAGTGGAACGCCTGGGCTTTGTTATAGCAGCGGTAGGAAATCTTTCCGTATAAAAACAGGGTGAGTTTGTGCTAGAGTAAAGATCTGTGTTCTGGAACTCTTAATGGGCACATAATTACCACTTAGGCTTCCAAGCTAAATGATTTGCTAATGGCAACTAAAACAGGACATGATCCAGAGTGAAATAATTGATTCATGACTTGGGAGGGTCTGAGTAGATTGTCCTCAGCCAAGTGCCTAAATGTTTTTTTCTTTCTCTCCTTCAACCTTGCTTCTGCGGCCCCCTGTGTGGAATGGGAATAGCATTGTTGTGATGACTGACACTGGGGCACAACCTTGCAAACTCTTCCTCCCAAGTCCTTGGCATGGTTGCAATTATACATTTGTTTACATCATCACTTTACTGTCTCTCTTTCCTCGACTGTAAATTTCAGGAGAGCATGGATTGTGTCATTTTTGGCTCTGAGCATGGAGTAAGGAGTCAGCAAAAATCTTTTGAATGAAACATGTAAGCCATTTGCAGCCACCGGAGTCAAATCCCTGGGCCTGGATCTTTTGTTCTTGGGCAAGTAACTGTCCTGCCTATGCCTTAATTTCCTCTTCTGTAAAGGAAGATTATAATGGTGTCTAGTTGATTGGATAATTTAAGTGAAATTTAAGTGAGATAACACATGCAAAGAGCTTAGAACTGTGTCTGGCACATGGTGAGGACTCAGTACGTGTTAGTGATTTTTAATGGTCACGATAATGTTAGTTGATATGTAATAAGCACTTTAAAAATGACAGTTTTTATTATTATTTACTATCATTGAAAGAATATTTGCCTTTTGAAGTATCAGTTATATGAAGGTCCTCCGTTGCATATACTATAGGAGGACCACGGCTTACCTTTATTTGCTGTGCCCGGTACCTGGGCAGAGACTATGCCAAAGGAAACACCGAAATGATGTCCACAATGGTACATGGGTCTCTAGGGTCCAAGGGGAATTTACAGAGTGTTGTTCCGCCTCCCTACATTCATCCCTGTCTTCCCTCCCTGGACCCTCCTTTCATCTCTGTTTGGCCAGTCCTCCCAGAAAGTCCCCAGCTTACAAATCAGCCTCCCCTATAGGATCTGTCTTTACCCATAGTTAAAGGATGCTTTTCAGCAACCTGTTCTCTTGTGAAAATAGTTTATTTCCAGAAGGAATAATAGATAGAAGCCTATATTCTTATATTTAAGACAGGAAGGGAAAACAAGAGAAAAGACTTGAGGCTAATTCTAAAGTCTCCATTTACTAACTGAGTCACCTCTGGTAAGTTACTTGATTAATTGAGTCTCAGAATATTATCAGTTAGGTGGAATAATGAATATGTGATCTACTCCTGGGCTTATGAAAATTAAATGAGATAAATAGGTAAAGGACCTAGTTCCAATTAAGATAAGAGAGTTTCTAAGTTGTGAAAAGTAGAAATTTTGCCACCTCCCACCCTTCCAACTCTAGCCCTGAGTTTCCAAATTGATGTGGGAGATTTAGCTACGGGTGTTTTCCTTTCTCTAGGGACTCCTTTTTTAAATGGTGGGGCTACTTTTTGTCTGAGGACAAAAGAGAGAGTGGGGAAGGACACACACACACACACACACACACACACACACACACACACACACTTTGTTTTCAAATTCTTCACCTTCTGTTTCTTCTCTAATTTGTAAATGAAATTTTAATAATGTTATAATTCCATTCCAGTATTTTTTATATACTGTTCTTTAATGGAATAAGGTTATCAAATTTTATCCTTACCTCCCTCCTTTAATTTTCTGAATTTAGTGACACTAGATTTGAATTTTATGGCATTTTCAGGAACAAGATTTTGCCCATATAATTTGGGATTCAATTTCATTATTTGAGAACTGACAGTTGTTAAAATCAAATTATTTTTAATAAGCAAAATCGCATTGATCCATTTTCTTTTCTTTTTTACAATTAAGAAACACTTTAATATTCATAGCTCTTGAAATTACAACACTATGCACTACTATTTCTTCTTTAAACGTGATCTAACAAGATCAATAGTTAACTTTTAGAAAAAAGTGGGGGAAAGAAGAGTTTGAATGACACTTAAAAAAGGCAGTACCCCCCAAAAAAATTGTAAAAGAATGATAGAAGTATTATAGATCTCCTCAATGTAAAAGTACAATAAATACTAAGAAATACAGAGGGTGCCAAAAAATATATACACATTTTAAGAAAGGAAATAACTGTATTAAAATTGTAATACTCGATATATCACGATAACAAAAGGTGAATACAAGTCATGTTTGACTTCTGCAATTACAAGAGGTGCTCAAAGTGGTTACCATCAATGCAATTTTAATATAGTTTTTTCCTTTCTTAAAATATGTATACTTTTTTTGGCATCCTCTGTATATACATAATCTGATCCATTTTATTCTAATGGGTAGGATATATAAAAATATTGCTAACCTATAAATATATGGTTTAGGTAGATGATTGGGTAAATGATCTGGGGAAAAAAAAGAGAAAAACTGCTTGGCTGTATAGCCCTGAGGATTTGGTTTTTCGGAGGACAGATACTGATCTCCTTGTTTGAACTTTCTACCTGTGTGAGCTTGAGTAGTGGCCTGACCTTCTGAATCTCTCTACTCACCTGCAACAGGGTACTCATTTCACAAGGTTGTTTTCAGAATTAAATTGGATAGCGGGGATATTGCTACGTAGAAGGAAGAATGGTTTCTTTCACAGACCCGAATTCCAGTTAAACTTTCTCTTTGATATAATGTTACTATAATTAAAACACAAAATGGTCCTTGGGATATGTATGAATGGATGGGGTCAGAATACAGTTTCCAAATTTTCCTGTAGTCACCAAGAAGGAAGGGAAGTCAAGGTATAGAAGGTCTGGCAATTAACTTCGTGAACTTGTTACGATGTTGCTAAGCTTTTTTGATATCAGAGGGATTATTCATTATGAATTTGTACCAACTGGACAAGCAGTTAACCAAATTTACTATTTGGAAGTGCTGAAAAGGCTATGTGAAAAAGTTAGACGACCTGAACTTTTCGCCAACAACTCACGGCTCTTGCATCACTACAATACACCAGCTCACACAGCACTGTCTGTGAGGGAGTTTTCAGCCAGTAAACAAATAACTATATTGGAACACCCTCCCTACTCACCTGATCTGGCCCCCAATGACTTCCTTTTTTACCCGAAGATAAAGGAAATATGAAAGGAAGACATTTTGATGACATTCAGGACATCAAGGGTAATACGATGACAGCTCTGATGGCAATTCCAGAAAAAGAGTTCCAAAATTGCTTTGAAGGGTGGACTAGGTGCTGGCATCAGTGCATAGCTTCCCAAGGAGAGTACTTCAAAGGTGACCGTAGTGATATTCAGCAATGAGGTATGGAGCACTTTTTCTAGGATGAGTTCACGAACTTAATGTCTGACCTTCATATCTCCTGGCCAGGACCTTTGCATCCCTACACATATCATGTTCCCAGGTACATGTTAAGCATGAGACACATGTGTTTTTGAATGGTCTTTTGGTGGGTGTGATAGAGATAATGTACTCTGACTAGAATGAAGGTGGTAAAACTAGAAGATGTGGGAGAATGATGGATTAAGAACAAAAGATGGACGTCTATGACACTGGGTTTAAATTCCAGCTTTAGGGAGGAGGACCCTTCACTGGAAAAATGCTGACTGTCCTCCATTCCTCCCCCTGAAGCCACACACCTCAGTCTGACCCCCGTATGTCTCCGAGGCCCCCCAAGTCACCGTCCCTTCTCTGGATCCCAAGAAATTATTCTGTTTCAATCACAGAGATTCTCTACTTGTGCATGTTGTTTGTACTTAAAAAAAAAAAAGAATGAAAAGTGGTGGCTTCAAATTGAGCATCCACAGGAAGAAGGCAGTGTGTGTGCTATGTGAGCAACCAACACCATCCTTCCATAAAGGAGAAACAGATAAGGTAGCTGAGTGTTCACAGCCAAGGGAGCAGAAGACCACGAGAAGCACAACATGCAAAGGTGCAGAGTTGTTCTGATTAAGTCCAAGTACTACATCACTACATGCTCCTCAAACTGGAGGACACAAAACAAGAGCACCCAATACATCTTTCTGAAGCAACAAGTTTATTGCAAGATTTGTGAGAACTAACTACTTTAATAAGAACCATCTTCCTCTAAAAGATCAGAAGAGAAAGGCCCCAGGAAAAACAGTCCAGTCTCCAAAGTTCCACCCAGGTGGGGGCCGAGTGGTGGACCTGCAGTGAGGGCAGCCTTTCCACTTGTCCCCCAGAAGGCTCCAGGCCATCCTCCAAGCTCACCAGCAATTTTGGGTATGATGCTTCTGAAGGCCACGGTGATGCCAGGTGCCCTCCTGATATGAATCCCATACAGAGGACACCATGGCAGTTTGCACAACTCCATCGTCCACTGGACCAAGTCCTCTTGCCCACGGCTCTGTGCACACACAAGTGTACTCCTTGCACTACTGCCAGCTGCAGTTTCTGTCCTGCCTCTGGCCGATCTCCCCCACCATGTGGCTGGGCTCCTTGGACCTCAGCATGTGCGAGTTCAGCATTTAAAATGCAGGGAGTCTGGCTTGACCTCCCCAGAGTCTGTTTGTAGCCCTGCCTTAGCTGTCGCAATCTAAGTGGGCTTCACTTTATTGAGCTTGGACAGCTCCTTTTTGGACAGCCTAGGGCAGAGCTTTCTTAAGCACTTGCAGTACGTCCTAGCCACCAACACCCCCCACCGCCCCCGCCATCCGTGCCTGGTTTCCTCTGGGGTTCCGCTGCTGCTGCTACTGCTGGGGCTGTGGCTGGTGAGCGAGACCCCAGAGCTACTCTGGGGGCCTGGGCTAAGGGTGGGGGTCCTCCATCACAGTCTGGGTCCAAGAGTGGCAGTCCTGAGCTTCGGGCTGGGTCCAGGAGTGATGGTCCTGGCTTCGGGCTGGCTGGAGGACCAGCAGACTCTTTGCCTTCTGTCCTGACTCGTGGTTGTCAGGCTGCTGCTCTGCCTGTTGGAAACTGGAGTGCTCTGGCTGCACTTCCTGAGTTGGGGCAGGACTGTGGTCAGGGGAATGGAAGGGCCTTACCCAGATGGTACGACACTGCAATTTGGGCATTTCTGTGTTGAGAATCAGGTATGTGGCCATGACATTGTTTAATGTCTTGTTAGTCAATGCGTCCTGGATCCGGTCCCACTGAAAGCCAAGGTTCACCTTCTCCTTTGTTACCCAGGGGTCTATGTCATCATGGGGTGGCTCACTATAGGGCCTGAGTTCCTCCAACGGGCCTATGTTTAGCCCCGGGTCCGGCATGATGTCTATTACATTTTCTCTATCCTGGGGCTTGAGGGTTATCAGGGTTTTTTTTGGAAGTTTTCTACTTCAAGGATAAAAAGAATGCTATGGCGTACTTCCCGTTCAAGCCCCGCTGGCCCAGCTGCCTCCAGGTGCTTCCCTCGAAAGGGAGGGTCCCAGTGACCAGCCCATACAGCATCACTCCCAGCCTCCAAATGTCCACTGCAGGACCATCATGCTCTGGGTCCATGAAGAGTACTGGGGCAGTATACAAGGGGCTGCCACAGATTGTGCTTAGTTTACTGGCATTGAACTGCAGGCTGAATCCAAAGTCAGCAATTTGTTGAACAGCACGTTCTGTGGCTTCAGGTCCCTGTGAGCAATGCCTCTCTGGTGGCAGTAGTGCACAGCTGATACCAGCTGCCAGAAGAAGGCGCCTCGGACCTCGTTCTCTTTCATACGGCCGTGGGTCTTCAGGTAGTCCAGCATATTCCCTTTGCTCACGTGTTCCATTATCAGGAAGAATGATTCCTCGGTGCCAATCACCTCATATAATTGCACTGTATTGGGATGATACAAGGCTTTCATGCAGCTGACTTCTCGCAGGAGAAGCCTGTGGAGGCTGGCGAGGCCCTGCTGCCTTATGAGTTTGATAGCCACCTCTGTCTCAGTGGGGATGTGCTGGCCCAACTTCACCTTGGCATAGGTGCCCCGGCCAATGGTGTTCAGGAGCTTGTAATGGCCAGTAAGGGGCTCCTGATCAGCAGAGATGGTGCAAGGTCATGCAACACGGTGACCAGCTAACTACACTCACTGACAATACTAACTATGCTCACTATGCTTACTAACTATGCTAATGAGCAATAATAACTACACTAACTATGCCGACTAATATCCTAACTATAGCAACAATATTACTAACTATGCTAATAAACAATAACTATACCAACTATGCTGACTAAATATATTCACTATATCAACAACGTTACTATGCTAATAAACAATAGTAACTATACTAACTGTGCTGACTAAATATACTAACTATATCAACAATGCTAACTATACTATTAACAATGCTAAGAAAAAAGAGAATACTAACTGAAAAAATTTAAAGAAAAAAGTGAGAAAAAATAATGAAAAAAATGAAAAAACAAAAAATTGAGAAAATTAAAATAAAAAAATGACAAAAAAGAACAAAAGAAAAATGGGAAAAGAAAACAAAGAAAGAATAAGAAAAAGGAAAATAATAATAAAAAATAAAAATGAGAAAAAGAAAACAAGAGCGTAGAGGAAAAATAAAATGGGGGGGAAAAGGAGAAAACAACTAACAGGTCCAAGTCCAACAGATCACCACAAAGCAGCTTCCTGGGCTTATACGGACAAAAGCCTCAGCCCAGCCAGGGCCTTATATAGGAATTTGTTGTAATTACACACTGGTGCTTTATGAGGTCAGAGCCAGAAACTGACCAATCACGGCCGAGGATAAATCACAGTGGTTTTTCTCAATTTTTGGTCTCAAGACCCCTTTACTCTGAAAAACAATGGGGAAGGACCCCAAAGAGCTTTTTGTTTATGTGGGATATTGAAGACTGACACTTACTCTATTAGAATTTAAAATCTGTAGGATGCTTTAAAAAAAAAAAAAGATGTATATTAGAATGTTCTTCCCAGGGTTGGGGGTAGGGTAGTGAATAGTGTTGTGTTTTGAAAAGTCCCTAAAATATGATATGTTTTCACTCCCTCAGCCAAGAAATGGTGCTGCCCTTTGAGAATCACTGCTTGGGTGTATAACGAATTAACTTTTTATGTAAAATGTTCATGTAAAATGTATCTACAAGCAATTGTTCTTAAAATTCATCTTCTGTTATTAATACCATGGATTAGCTAAGTAATTCCCTCTGAAAATACTTTCAGATGTGTATTCATTTTGGATACTTTAAGTTTTTTTATTTTTAATACATGGGACCTTGTTGAAAGTGAAAAATAATGGAAAGTGGTAATAAAAGAAAAATATTGGGGGGAATCATTTCATAGATTATATAAATGCCTAATCCCTGTGCTGTATACCTGAAACCAATATAAAATAATATTGAATGTCATATATATACATATATATATATGTATATATATATATATGTATATATATATATCGTCACAGGATGTAAAGTACAGCATAGGGAATATAGTCAATGGTATTGTAATAGCTATATATGATATTAGATAGGTAGTAGACTCGGCGGGGTTATCATTTTGTGAGGGGTGTAAATGTCTAATCATTATGTTGTTTTGCACACCTGAAACTAATAAAAAATAAATAAACAATGGTATCACCACAAAAAAAGAATCCAGCTTTAGAGCGACTTTGGACAGAAGTGCTTAATTTTTCTCAATCTCAGTTTAAATCTGATGTTTAATCTCCCTACCCACACTCCTGCGACTGACACACACACACACACACACACACACACACACACACACACAAACACAACGACAACAGCTACCCCTTTGAATGACTTTATGCTGCCTTAAGATAAAAGCCCAAGTATGGCCTACGAGATCTGGTCCCTGCCTATCTTTCTACCCTCCTGGCTTCCTATTCTAGCCCCAGTTCTCTTAGTCCCAGCAGTAGACTTTCACCCCCAGTGTCAATACTGCTTCCCCCTTTACGTGAATAACCATGAATGTCTAGGCTTAAACATCATTTCTCAGTAAGATTTTCCCTGCCATTCCCCAGCTAGGTTAGAGTACCTGTTATATCAGGGGTGTCCAAACTGTGGCCCCGCGGGCCAACTGCGGCCGCAATCCATTATTAATTGGCCCGCAGCAAATTCCAAAAATATATGTAGTTTACTTAAATAAACCAGATGAGGCAATACGCACTTCACCTCGCGTGAGTGGCCTGGCTGTTTGTGTATTTTACCTCATATGGCCCTTGGTAAAAAACGTTGAAAAAAGTTTGGACACCCCTGTGTTATATGCTCTTAGTTTCCCTCTTTCTTTACGCTCACTGCACTATGATGTCTCTTTCCACCCTTTCGACAATATGAGTTATCTGTGGAAGTGTTGGGGGTGAGGCCAGGGTGGGGTGGGGAGCATCAGGTCCACTTTTTTCACTATTGCAGTCCCAGAGTCTAGCCCAGTAGTTGCTCATAATACTCAGTGACTGGATGCATGAAGGACTTAATATCAGGAGACTGATATGTACTCATAGACTTGTGAGGGTGAAGGGAGATGATGTTTGTATAGAGTTTAGCACAACTCATGGCACATGATAAATGTCTGTGTCAAGGATGACTATTGTCATTAATCAGAATGCTTAAGGGATGAATTTGTTTCATTGCTAAATTCTTTGGTGTGTACTTCTCCAAATGGTGGAGTTAAAGGAAAATAAGCACGCTGCCTTTTTGCACCTATTCTTTTGAATACTATTTGAGAGTTTTAGAGCAGAATGAGATGAAACAAAGTGCCAAACCTAAAATTGGAGCCAGAATAGACGACGGCTTTGATGTGATAGCTCTAGCGTAATTGTATGTTTGCATGGGCCTTAGGTCTGGCTATGCTCCAGGTGCAAACATTTACCACCCAGTTCATCAACAAAATGTTACCCTCTTGGAGAGTTTTTTCTTGTTTTTTTTTTTTTTTTTTAAACAAAAAGCCAGAAATGTGATCTATGCCTGTAGAAACCTACATGTTAGTACTTGGAAAATGAGTGCAGTGAGTGTCACATCAAAATACAGGTTGCAAAGTATTTTTCAATACTTTTGGAATCAACTTATGGAATCCACATGAAAGTCAATACTTGAGTCTTATACCTGAGTAACACAAGGTGAATACGGTTCCTACAACTGGAATTTTAAGGTAGGGTTTTCATAATAGAGCACAGATTATGTAAAATTTGGTGTGGTAGAGTTGCATTTTCTTTTGATGAATGATTTAAAATAATTGTGTGAGTTCTTTTCTTTTCAACCGACCAGGTCTCTTAAGTTACAAACTTTGCCGAAAATCTAACATGAGTAGGATAGAGGTAATGATTCTTAGTGCTGGGAGAAAGTTCGTGATTCAAAAGAATGAAGTCATAATGTTGGCATGTCATGTATCAGGAGTGATGTTTTAAAATGGGAACTTTAATCCATCTTCTAAGAGTGGTCCAAAATTGCATGAGAAGGTGGTGGTGGAGGGTAGGGGGTTGATATGAAGGAACATTTGGAAAGGGGAAGGAAAACCTAACTAGCTTCTACCTCTTCAAAACTATAATCCCTCTAGTACTAGTAGCCTGAGACTGGCTTTTCTCTGAGGATCCCTGATTGAGCTTCTATTAACAGACTTGGTGTATCAGGAATGTGTTTGGCTGCAAGTAACAGAAAACCCAAACAATAGTGGCTTCAACAAATAGGGGCTTATTTTTCACACGTTACAGAAATCCAGAGTTAGGTGGTTGCTGGGATTGTTTGAAACTCATAATGCCATGAGGGATCCCATCATTCTGTCTTTCTGCTCTGCTATCCTTAGGTCCTCACATTCTAAGATGTTTGCTGTAGTTCACCTCTGCTTTGAAAGCAGGGAGAGAGTGGTGTCTCTGTCTCCTTTAAATAGGAAGTTAAAGGCTTTATCAGAATTCCCAGGTAAATGTCTACTTATGTTTCATTGGCTGGGAAAAATGAATATTTAGTTGGACAATTATTTAGTGAGAAAAAGAGGGAAGTGGGTATTGGATAAGCAATTAACGGTGGTGCCACACTTGGCTTAGTCAGGAAGGGATTGACTTACATATTCAGCCAGTCTTCTTGGTAGGGAGGGAGTGGGTGAATAAGTGAAGATTTGACAGGCCATTTCTGGTGGCTTCCAAACCCACCATAATAGCTCAGCTAGCAAGGAACTCACTAATGATATTTTGCTATTAACTGATACTTTGAAGATTGTGATGTTATTTGTAATAAGGTGGATAGCCACTGCACTAAGCTAGATGCTTTTCTCCATAGAAGATGAGTGACTAAATCACTCATCTATGCAAAGGCGCTCTGCTCTGAGAATCTAGAAGATGAGTTCATAGGTGACTCGCTGTGACTGTGTATCCCTGTACTTTAGAAATACCTGGGCCTTTCTGATATCCAGGCTGGCACACAGCCTTTTTGCCAAATTGGAAAGAGATCTGAAAATTCCCGTTCCATTACACTTGCAAAAGCCACCATAGCAATTCTTCCTCTGACCCAAATGGGAAGCACATGGAGATCATTGACTGTTGCAAGCCCTTCGATGCTCAAATTATGTTTTTCAAGCAAAGGCTATGATAAGCTAACCTCCCAACATGACCCTGGCAAAAGTCAGTAGCCTTGCTTATTCTGGCCACATTCCTGGTGCAATCCAGGGTTCTGGGAAGATTCGCTTTAATTACAACCTCTTTCACCCTCTTTCTCCCTCTTGCACTCATAATCTCTTATATAATATGTGTTAGAAATACCAAAACTGAAAAATGTCTTTCTTGAAATACTTAAATAGATGTAAGTTGCTTCTATTAGAAGATCTGGTCAAATTAACATATTGTACTGTTTTTCTAAGGCACACATAACTTAAATTCTCTTTGTTTCTTTACTTTTTATGTCACAGTGAAACTTTCACTTTTGTTTTCTGTGGCAAAGACCATAAAGAGACATATGGTATCGTCTAACTTTTCTTTAGCCATACGATATCCTGTAAGGAATATTTCTTTTAAATACTTTTTTTTTTTTTGTATACTAATCAGTTCTCATGAGAACTGGTTCTTTTCCAAAAAGTTTTGCATGGAGCTTATGTATGAAAGTTAAAATTCACACTAATTAACTCAAACTATATTGGCTAATTCTAGAAACACTACATTCTCCATAAATCATGAAAATATTAGCCTATGTTTAAATGCCAGATCAAAAAAGCATCTTCAGTTGTTCCATATTACTTACTACAAAATGTATGTCCTGTTTTTGCCTTCAATTCAACAGCAACTCAAGGTAACAAACACTAACTGAGCATCTTAAGTATGTCAAAGGCGTTCTGCTCCGAGTATCTAGAGGAATTAGACACACCGGCACCTGCTCTTAAAAGGACTCTTATTCTGTTAAAAGAAACAGACACATAAACAAGTAATTACAATGCAGTGTAATAAAACACAATGATAGAAAGTTATACAGGGACAGGATTTAACTCTGCTGGAGGACGGTGAAGAGGGGGCACCAGAGAGAGTTCTAGAAGGAAGGTGAGGCCTGAGGAAAGCTTGTCTTGATTGGAGGGGGGCTGAGGGAGTGGCAGGAAGGCATTCTGGGCAGAAAGAGATCCAGTAGAGATGTGCAGTAGAATGCAAATTAGTAACCACTAAGCTGTTTATGGTTACAGTCTGTGAGGTTTTTTTTTTTTTTTTAAACCACAGTTTAGTGGTTACCAGAGCATAAGGGAGGAGGGGGATTGTAGAAGAGGGAAAAGGGGGTCAAATATATGGTGATGGAAGGAGAACTGACCCTGGGTGGTGAGCACACAGTGTGATATATAGATGACCTATTATATAAATGTGCACTTGAAATCTATGTAATTTTACTAACCATAGTCACCCCAATAATTTAATTTTAAAAACTACAGAAAAAATGCAGATTAGAAGTGATGAGAATCTGAATTAAGACAGTGCTGGTGAGGAGATGGCAGGGGATGAATTTTCAATACTTGGAAGGATAAACTGAACACCTTAGCAATTTAATTTAGTATCTTCTTGAAAGGCTACCAAAGATGAAACTTATTGATGGTTCGAGATGATTTCACTCGTATTCTTTTCAACAGATAATCTGATTTGAGGCAAAGTTTTGACAACTACTATGTGGACATAATCTGTTTTCATTTGAATATTATGTGTATATAAATGCCCAAGGCTATCTGCATAAACAAGGCATTTGTTCTGGGTACATAGCAATGGACTGAAGGCAAAATAAGAAAATGATCTCTGTATCTGGTGGGCATGGAGAACAAAACCAAGCGGACTTTCTTGCTGGTCTCTAAGTCTCCTTTCTTCCGGTATGAAGGAGTTACTTGGCTACCTACCATTGCATGTAGACAGAAAAGCTTTCCCAATTTTGCCTACCAAATGACGAAGCAGCAGACTGCCTCATTCATTCATTCATTTTGTTGACATGTTCTGAGTACTGGGATGTTGGAACTGGGGAATAGAGAAGTCAAGAAATTGTAGTCCTTGCCCACAAGAGAAAGGAGGATGTAAACAGATACTTAGTACAGTGTGATAAGCACTTTGTTAGAAATGGGGCCAGAGTCCTGAGAGAATGCAGAGAAGTGAGCTAATTGCCCAGTGGCAACAAAAGAACTTCACAAAGGTGGTGATAAGATAGCTTTGAACAGTTTGAAGAATGGGGAAAAGGAGGGACAAATGGTGACATTTCAAATATAGGGAACCGTGGGAGACAATATCATTGTTTTTAATTACTTGCTCCATCTCCCTGTGAAAGGTTGATGTTTCCCTGGTCCAGTTAAGGTCTGGCTTGGTCATGTGACTTGCTTTGACTAAGAAAATGTGACTGTTTTGTGCCATTTCTGAATAAAACCTTTAAGATCCATCATGATATTCCAACATTACTCTTATTCCCTCTGCCACCTGAGAAAATCATTTTCAGAAAGGGGCTGTTCAGTCAGTGTGAGTCTCAGAGTAAAGAAGACTCTTAGAGTAGAGCTGAAGCCAACCTGTAGAAAACATGTAATGTAAGAAAGAAATAAACCTGTGTTGTTGAAAACCACTAAGACATGAGGATGGGTGTTACAGCAGCAACTTAGAAAAGCTAAGTCAGAAGCAATATATGCAAAGGTGCAGAACTATGAATGGGTATGCGTGTTTGAGGAATGGTGAGTTTAGCATGGGCCAGGGTTTATACTGAGTGTTTAGAGCCATTGAAGCTGGAAAGGTAGCTTGGGAACCGATTGAAGGGTCTTAAATGTCCTGCTAAGAAAGTTGAACTTTATTCTTTAAATGGCAGAAAGCCAGTAGAAGCTGAGGAATGACATGATAAGATTTGTTTCTTAGGAAGATGATTATAATGGGAGTGGAAAAAGACTAGTACCAATGAAAGCAGCTAACAAGGTACGATAGTAGCAACTAATTTATTGTGCACTTACCATGTACCAGGCATTTTGTATATATTTATCAAAGTAATCCTCACAACGACCCCATTTGGTAAATATTATAATGGTTCGGTTTTTTTTAATAGGCAAGGAAACAGAGGCACAGAGATGTTAAGTATCTTAGCTTGGTCACTGCACAAGAAGTGGTAGAGTCAGAATCCCATCCCAAGCCACCTGGGTCAGAGACCATACTCTTCACCACTACACTCCAGACACATGGTACTCACCACCTGGACTAAGAGCATGAGACAGAGAAGAAGGTCTCAAGTCTCATATTTCTGAGATTGCACAGCATACAGGCATGAGTTGGAGGTTAGGGTGAGAGAAATGGAAGGGCCACAGATAATACTTCATTGTTTTACTTAGGAGACTAACTAGGTGGTGAAACAATGACTGGAAACAGGGAATATGAAATCAAGTTTGGGCAAGAAAATGAAGAGTTTTGTTGGGGAAATGCTCATTTTGAGGCACATACATACACAACACCTGGTCGTGATTAGAATATGTTACCAAAGCTCAGGAGCAATGTGGGGTGGAGACAGAGCCAGGTGGGCCAGAGAGCAGACTAATTACCCCTGGCAGATGTAATGACTGAGCTGAAAAGAGGGCCAAGGGCAGAAATCAGAAGAACCTCATTATTTAAGAAGTAGATCTAAAAGGAGGAGCCAGGGAAAGACTGAGAGGCAGTGATAAAGCCCAGAAAGGTGTCAGAGAACAGAGTATGGGTTTTCAAACAGGTGTTCACCGTCAGTGACTTAAAAGTAGAAAAACCGGGAGGGGACCATGGCCACCTCTGTTTGTGGCGTGCTTCAGCCACGTAATGACTTTGAGAAACAAGACCCTCCACTTATACAGAGCATCCCAGTGCAAGGATGCATCAGGTGGAGGGAGATAAAAAGTCAAAAACATGCTTCCCCACTCATGACTTTGTAACTACAGAACTGCTTATGAACTTTTAGAATGATGGGTTCCCATAAATTTTTTTTTAAAAAAGCATTACTTCAATTTACAGGAATTGCCTAATTCCAAACACAGTAGTGAATAAGATTTAAAAGTAAAAATCTTTTCTGGAACACTCCCATACCTGGAAGAACCAGCTTATTAGATTCATTTCTTATGTGCTCTCCAGTAACACTATTAAATTTCAACAGCCTATGACTAGTTAGAATGATATTAAAGATATTTGCATAGACTTTCCCCAGCTTTTGATGACTTAGTGGAAAACCAGAATTTTTTTTTTATATACAAATAGCTTAAAGCTACACAGAATTTATTATGCAATATTCTACTAGGAATATCCCACATGTATGCTTTGTAGTCGGGAAAGAAGAAAATATTGTTTTGTCTACAACACAAATGACGTCCTTCTCTAGTGCACCTAAAATTGTTGAAGTATGTTGAGATGGTGTTTGAAAAGGGTTTCATGGAAACAAAACTTAGAAACATGGGGTTAAATAATATTACTTTTTTTTCCATTGAAGGATTTCCAAGAGCCTTTAATATGCTGGTTTACTCTGTATAGCTCCAGAGATGACTACAGTTTGCAGAAGTCTTTAAACTTATGTGACTGTAAATTCCCCACTTTTTTTCAAGAATGCATGACCTATTTTATCAAATGTCCTATATGGCAGATTATATTTCCATTTAAAATATTTGCTGTCTCTCCCTATACTATCCTTTTCAATAAGATTATCCTTCCCTACTCCAGTGAACATAGGAGTGGTCATGTGACCTGCTTTGGCCAGTGTAATGTGGCTGTAAGTAACCTGTGTCACTTCTGAGCAGACACTTTCAGAGCCAGCCTATAGTCCACCTATCTTTTCACCCTCTGCTACAAAAGGCCAGCTACAGTCCAGAGAAAATGTTCCCATAACCCAGAGTTCTGGAATGTCCTGTAATGGAAATGTGAATGCATAAGAAATAACCTTTAAAGTTGTAAGCCACCGTTAATATTTTGGGTTATTTGTTACCACAGCTAACTTCCCCTAAGCTGACTACATCCTACCTCTAAGCTTTTCTAAATTACTTGAACCTTACTGCTTTTTGCACGTGTACTCATTCAGTCTCAATCTTATAAATGATGAGATGTTCTTAGAATTATTCTTTAGGTTCAGACAGTAGCACTTGAAGATGAACTGAAAAATATATATGAAACAGGACTTAAAACAATGGTACACATACTCTTGTATGAGGTCTGACAATCAAGTTTGCAAACTCATCCTAGAAAAAGTGCTACATACCTCACTGCTAAATATCACTATGGTCACCTTCAAAGTACTCCCTTTGGGAAGCTATGCACTGATGCCAGCACCTAGTACACCCTTCAAAGCAATTTTGGAACTCTTTTTCTGGAATGGCCATCAGAGCTGTCATTGTATCACCCTTGATGTGCTGAATGTCATCAAAATGTCTTCCTTTGAATATTTCCTTTGCCTTCAGGTAAAGAAAGAAGTAATTGGGGGCCAGATCAGGTGAGTAGGGAGGGTGTTCCAATACAGTTATTTGTTTACTGGCTAAAAACTCCCTCACAGACAGTACCATACGAGCAGGTGCATTGTCGTGATGTAAGAACAATGAATTATTGGCGAAAAGTTCAGATCATGTAACTTTTCATGCAGCCTTTTCAGCACTTCCAAATAGTAAACTTGGTTAATTGTTTGTCCAGTTGGTACAAATTCATAATAAATAATCCCTCTGATATGAAAAAAGGTTAGCAACATGGCTGCAACAAGTTCTCGAACTTAATTGTCAGACCTCGTGTGTGTGTGTGTGTGTGTGTGTGTGTGTGTGTGTGTGTGTGTCTGTATTGATTACAGAATTGAAATGTCCATGGTTTGAGGAAACGAAATTTAGTTGTTCGCTGAGCATGCAGGGCATGTTGGAACTGGAGACCAGATCTGCCTCTGGGAAGGTGTCAGGAGTGGGGGGTATTGTGGGTAAGAGGGTGAGATGAGGATGGTGTGCAGGTTCTATGGGAGGAAAACCCAGCAGGCAAGGCACTGCCTGGAGAATCTGGGGACAGTGATTTGCAACAGGAAAGTTTGGCAAAGTGTCATCAGGTAACTGGGTAGGAAATGAACATAGAGCAGGGAATAGGGAGGTAGATAGAATAAGGGTGTTAGTCGGCGGAAATCAGGGCTTCACTTATAGTTGGATCTAGATGTTCAAAAGATGGTGTCAAGTATCTGTTTCTTTCCATCTCTCAACTCTACTTTCCTCCACGTTAGCTTCATTCTTGGGTGGATTCTCCCATGAGGAGCAAGATGGCAGTTCCCAGTTTAGTGATCCCCAAACTGGGTCTCATTGGTCTGGCATGGGAAGGCTAATCTATGGACTAAGGTGCCCTGTTTGGCCAGGACTGGACCATGTGCCCATTTCTGGAGACAGGGATGATGTTCCAGCCTCCTGAATTACGAATGCTCCCCCAAAAGAAATTGGGTCACTGTTCCCAGCAGCAAGGGGGTAATGAGGACTGGGCAGGAAAAATTCAATCTGTCTACTGTAGATTTGATGACACTTTTCCTACTGTGAACCAGCAATCTAACAGGGAAGAGAACTCACTGGATTTTTTCCCCCCAAAGTGAGTTTTTTTTATCAGATGAATAAAGCAAGCAATTTTATTCCAAAGTGTTTGAAGTAAGCAAAGTATCTATTCCTTTAGGAGAAAATATCAGAGAGGAGCTCAATGCTATAGACCTCAGCTCTAATTGCAGTCTTAGGAACCTGTGTTTTCTACTTCAATGTTGCCTGTAGATAAAATTTTTCCACTAGATATGTTAAACCTACATACTTATTAACCTTGCTTTGAATTCACAATTATTTAGTTTGCATGGAAGCCACGTTTTCTTCAGATACATAAAGTTTAATGAGAAAAATACTGGCAATCTCTTGTCCCTTTAGGTCAATTACTAAAAGTGGGAATCAGACCCATTTGCTACAAAGAGTTCTCAAAATATCACAGAGAAAAGCAGTTCAGTCTTCATTATGACTTCTGTTGACTCATATGTGATTTTTTACACCACGATGCTGCATATCAAGTCTCTTTATCAAAACAGGTTTTGGATTCTGCGGTATCTTTCTATTTATAGCTCATCTTTTCACTTATTTATTATCATGGCAAAATTTTAGAGTAAGGGAGTTTATAAGTAAAGATGTTTATTGACCTGTTTCCTTTACCTGAACAAAGGTTCCTCTGATTGTGTTCCAAGTATAATGAGGCTCCTTTGCTCAAAGTTTTGTTTATGTACTGTGTTCGTCTGATGCCTTATATAAAATCAGTGTTTAATAAATGTCACTAATTAATGACTCAGCATAGGATCCATGTATTTTGCCTTATGCCAACATTCACTGAAGCACTTGGAGTCATTTTTGAGACAACTGGGAACTTTGCCAAGATCTAGATATTTGGGTTGTTTTATCAGAAACTTGGGAAATTCCAAAAATGAGATTTTTTTTTGTAATGTGGCTTCTTTTTAAAAATCAAAACATCACAGCCATATTTATTTGTTAATGCTCAAAATATAAAGTGCAGCACAGTTAATAAAGTGAAGTGTATTTAGGAAGGCTTTTAACCTCTTTCAAGTTGTTGACAGCCTCAGCCCTCAAGATTTCAACATCTGACTGCTCAGAGAAATATCTCTGATGTATATAATCCGTAAATAACTTGTGTGATCATGCAGATCAAGCAATTTATGCCCTTTCTCACTTCACATTTCCTTTTCTGCAGGGCTGATAAAATAACAAGTGTATTTGTTGTTTTCAGACCATTGTAGAAAATATAGAACCAGCCAGGAAGTTAGACTCTTGCCCCTGCAGCTTACTGACTATTGTGAAGGTGATTTATGACTACCATCCCACATAGCGTTCAGGAACTGAAAAAGTGAAGGACATGGAGGGCTTATCTGTGTCAGTCCCTTCCTGTGGTAGCTTGTAGAAAAACTGTTAGACGTCAGAATGGAAAGAGAGAGAAGGGAGGAGAGCGAGTTGGCTGAATACCATGGCCAGATGTCCAGAAACCAAATCATAATAGTCTTTTCAACTGGTGTCCTTGAATTCCTTGAGCTATTCATGAAATTCTTATAACCTCGAATATCTGTTTATGTCATCAATGTCAGTTCAAATCATGGATTCCTCAGACAACTTGATAAATGATCTTCAATTTTATCTCAGACAAATGCATTCTGGTTCAATCAATTGTTTTGGTTATGTGAGCACTTTGGGACTGTATCCACAGATCTATTTCTAGTTAAAGATTTAGTTTTCAAAGGGTTGCTTGACCAATTTTCACAAGTTTGTGCTTTGGATGTATCTGGATTTTGCCCAAACCTCTCCTTCCAACAGGCACACAAGCAAACCTGAGGTAAAAGTGTTATGTATTTGGTTACTTGATCTTTTCTTATCACAGGCAACTAACTCCTGTATATAGATAAGTCCCTACTGGCATTAGTGTGAGGCCTGCCAAGGAGACTGTCTAATGTCACATTAGCACGGTAAAACTGATGACCAACCCAACTGAAAGTCCTCCTTCACTCAAGGTTCTAACAGCATGTTGACTCTTGGCATTTACAGTTGTTTGCTTATTGAACCGTGTCAGGTTTCTATGGCTCCGAGTGCTGGCTCGCGTTACAGTCAAGTGGAAGCAAGAAAATTCAGGCAAGGCTTTCATGGAAAGATAGGCCTGCCACAATTTCAGGTTTCTTGGTAAATGAACAGAGAAAAGGGAGATGTAATCTCCCTTGACTTCTCCAAGATTTTGACAGAAGGAAGTTGTGGAGTTGGGGATGTGGGTAGGTCATGTTAGAACTGGAGATCAGACCTGCCTCTGCCTCTGGGAAGTCAGTGGGTGGGGTGCTGCTGGTAGAAGGGGAGGGAGGAGGATAGTGTGCAGGCCCTGTGGGGGGGGTGGAGGGGGAAAGGAGAAGTAGCAGAGGGGCACAGATCCTGGGACAGGAAGGTGGCAATCCAGACAAGTAATCTGCACTAGGAGGGTTAGGTAAGGTATATGCAAGAGAATGTCCTCTCAGGGTTGGGCTAAGCAAGACCAGATGTGGTGGGAAGGAATGAGGCAGCCAAAGTCATGGCACCATCTGGGACTAAGGGGTAGACCCCAGTCTTGGGGGATGGAGAATATAAGGACAGCAGTAAGACAGAAGAAGCACAGTGATTAAATCCTGAAGCAATCTGATTACAACAGTGACTTTGTCACGAAGAGTGAGGAAAAGGGAACTAATATTCATTGATTGCCTCCCATATGCATGTCAGACATTGAACTGGGCTATAGATTTCATTCGTGTATCCATTCAGCAAGTTTTAATTTAGCACCTACTATGTAGCAGTCACTGCTCTAGGCACAGATAATAGAGCAGTGAAGAAAACGAAATCCTTGGCCCCTTGGATCTTACATCGTCATAAGGGAGACAGACAACAAACAAAATAAATGAACTTTACACTAGATTAGAGGGTAATGAGTCTTCTGGAGAAAAACAAAGCAAGGTAGAGAGATGGGGAGTGGAGGATTAAAATTTTAAATGAGGCCAGGGAAAACATCACTGAGAAGGTGACTTTTGAGCAAATCCTTGAGGGAGTGAGCAATACAGAGACCTGGAAGAAGAACATCCCAGGCAGAGTAAATAACAGGAGCAGAAGTTGTGTTGTGAGGTAAGAGCGTGCCTGGTATAGTTAAGAACAGACAAAAGACCAGAATGGCTGTATTCCTACAAGTGGAGGCAGAACAGAAGGAAATGAGAGAAGAAGCAGGCTAGGGTACAGGTAAAGATATCATCATTAGGCCAGTGGTTCTCCACGAGGGTCAATTTGCTTCCCAGGAGACTGGGCAGGAAAAATGCAATCTGTCTACTATAGACTTGATGACACTTTTCCTATTGTGAACCAGCAATTTAACAGGGAAGGGCACTCACTGGACTTTTTTCTCCCAAAAGGAGATTTTTTTCCTCAGATGAATAAAGCAAGCAATTTTATTCCAAAGTGTTTGAAGTAAGCAAGGTATCTATTCCTTTTGGAGAAAATATCAGAGAGGAGCTCAATGTCTAATTGCAGTCTTAGGAACCTGTGTTTTCTACTTCAACATTGCCTGTTAATAAAATTTTTCCATTAGATATGTTTTCCACTAGATATTTGGTAGTGTCTGGAGACATTTTTGGTTATCACAGTTAGGGGCCGTTTGTTTCAATTTAGACTTTGAACAATTGAAATTGGGCTCTTTACATGCATAGGAAGCTCCCATCTGGGCAAAGGCATGGCCAGCACATTGGACAGAGGCATTAGATTTCAGACTGGTCTCTGTACATTGAAGTAGTCAGAAACAAACAGATCTGAAGTTGTTTTGTAAAGCCTATTAATGAAGGATAATATACATAAAGACAGTGTACATGTCAACAGTACACATTGGTGAATTTTCAAAAGTGGAACACCAGGTAACTAGCACCCAGATTAAGAAACAGAACGTGATCGGTACCCTGAAAGCCCCACGCTGCCTTCTCTAATCACTACTCTCTTCCCAGAGCAGCCACTCTTCTGATTTTTAAGACCGTAAATTCGTTTTGCCACTTCTTGAACTTCTTATGATGGAATCCCATAGCGTGTGCTTGGCTTCCTTCCCTCAACATTATGTTACTGACATTCATCCATATTGTTGTGTAAAGTTGTAGACCTTTCATTCTCATTGTTATATAATAGGCCATTGTGTAAATATAAAACAGTTGATCTAGTCTACTCAGATAGGCATTTGGATAGGTTCCAGTTTGGGGTTATGATTAGTGCTGCTGTGAAAGTTCCAGTGTATGCCTCTTTGTGATGACATGTACACATCTTCTTGGGTGTACATCTAGGAATGGAATTGCAGAGTGTAGGAAGAAATGAAAGCATCCTAAAATGAAATGTAGCTAGAGCAGTAAACAATTTGTATAGATGTAATAGCGAAGGTTTGGATAGGTTTAACAATGAAAGAAAAAATCCAGAGCTTAGGCTAGAAAAGGCTGCGATGGCAAGGATGTGTAGTTTAAGCTAAGGATAACAATAGTTTATGTGGATAGACAGCTTGCAGAAACCAAGTAGCAGCTGTGTGAGGTAGTAAAGGGCTTGGGTAGGTGTCAAAAAGTCCTGAGTTTGAATCTTGCTCTGGCAAATGTAACTGTGTGACTTGGCTGCATAGCTCAAAGCTTTGGCTTTCCATTGCAGGCAATATAGGTTGTTGAGAAGATTAAATTTATTAATTCAACAACCACTGATGGAATACACACCCATGTGCAGGGTACTAGAGATACAGTGGTGAACAAAACAAAAGGATCCTAGTCATCACTGATTTTACTGGGAAAGAATGCAGTGAACAATGGTCATTTAATCACAATTATGGTGAGTGCAATGAAGGGAGATTACCTAGGCTGGGGGTCCGGGAAGCTTCTCTGAGGCCAAGTAGACACGATCCAAGCCAAGAGTCGGAGTGAGAAATCCCAGTCAGATGAAACAGCATGAGGGAAACCTAAGGAGGGTAAGGAGCTTGGCCTGTGTGAGGAAGAGACGGTGAGTGTGCAAAAAGAAAGCAAATGGAAGAGCAGCAGGGAGAGGAGATGGGAGGGGCAGGCAGGGCCTTTAAGTGATGAGCTTTACCTTAATTGACGTTTAAGCATTTTAAACTAACGCAAAGAGAGAGCTGAGAATGGAGTAAGAGTGGTGACACAATCGGGTGAGTGCAAAAATACAGATTGATTTGTGAATTAGCATTTCAATGTTCATCCATGAATACATTTACATTTATGGGACGATGGACTACTAAGTGATTCTGGTAGTGTTTGAAATTATTTGGGGATCAGTAACTATTGACTGGATGGATACATGAAGAATAGTTTCTGAGGTTAACACAACCTGAAAAAATTCTGTTTAAGATTAATTCCCTTTGCTCTGATATTACGTTAACTTGGTTCTTTATGTAGACCTCCATTCTAGGAACAGTACCTAATATTTGTTGTGTTACTATGCACCAACTTCCAATCTAAGCAGTAGGTAACAGGTGTATTCTCTCATTTAATCCTCATCATAACCCAGGGAGGTAGGTTATATTATAGTCTCGCTTTCACTAATGGGGAAGTAAACACAGCAAGGCACACTGATCCACCCACCCGAGATCACACGGTTAGTGAGCATGGAGCCAGGATTCACACTCAGGCAGTCTGATTCCAACCTACAAGCTCTCAAGGACCATACTTCATAGCCTCCAGAAAGAGGTCACAAACAAGTCAACAAAAACATCTGGTTGATTTAGTTGCTCCACTTCTCATTTTAAATTAATAAATTGACATCATGCATTACACATGAATCTTGTGAGTTGATTAGCATGACTCGATTCCCTAGGGCTTCATCCCCTCACAGTGGATTAAGAAGGCTGAGCTTCCAAACCTGCAAACCCAGCTGTGGATCACTGACTGGACCTCAGGAGAATGACAGGCGTAGAGATTGGGCAGGTACACAGGGTCCAAATTGCACAAGCCTTGTAGACCCTGGAGGTGTGTTAGATTATTTTCTTGGTGTGGATCTGATTGGTTAGGAGGTGAATGCAATAGTCTGGGTGAGAGATGCTGGCCACTTAGACCAGGATGATAGCAGTTAAAATAGAGATGAAATGAGAGTTTCTAAGTAAAAGTCCTCGCAAATTGCTTGGGACATGATGAGAACATTGTGGCTATTGTTAAGAAAAAAGCCAAGTTCATTTCAATGTAGCAGGCCAAAATTCATGGACTGGAAACTTCTGCCTAAAACATGGTGTTGAGAAAGATTCCGAACCCCTTTCAGAGCTGTGTGGAGTCTTGTAATGGATGAGAGATGTCTGCCGTGAGCTCTGAATAAGCAGCTGGTAGCATGCATACTGAGGGGTGCTTTGATAATGATTTTCAAGTAAAGACAAGATTCTTATACAGATGTTTTTGTCATTTTTCTTAATATAAAAATATTAAAATATCTGAAATGTGATATAAAAGATAGGTATGCTTAAACTTTAAAAGGATATTTTTATTAGGAGAAAGCAATGTCTGATGGATGGTGGATTATAGAAACTTGCTGAATTGACCTCGGGTTTGTAAATATTCATGGACAATACATTGCCCGTGCAGCGTTCTTCGGGCAAGTTAGTTTGAGTTAGGTGAAATTCTTTGTTCCCCTTGTAGAGATCCATAATGCAGATTAGCATGTTAAACGTTCAGAAAAGCAAGCACACCAAAGAATCTTTAATGTTGTTGCTCCCAGAGTTTTCCAAATTGACTTAACTCTGGAATTTTTTTCACCTAACACTTAATATCTCATAGAAGCCCGTGCATTCATATTGTGTTACAATAATATGAGGCTGTGCTACAAAATTTGGTCAAGTCTTCATTTTTGGTGCTGGCTTTTGTAGAGTTCCATCAGTGGAAGAAAGAGCTAGAGGAAGGAGGAGACCAGGACATAGTATTTGTTCGTTTTTAGAGAATCATTCTCACTTAACGATAATTGATTGTTTATAAGGAAACTTTGCTCTGAATCCAATCACTGACTGTGTGACTGACAATATTTAACTTTTGGCTGATGAAGAGCAATTCCAAGTCTGAACCCACGTTCTGAAGTTGCTTGAATTTGGACTACCCAGCAGACACACAGATTGCACAGATGTGGACCAGTCACAGAACACTAGGGCGTATTCATTTTGAAACAATTTAAAATTCACTTCCAATTTTCAGTTCAGTGCTTGGTACATTAAAATCATTCCACAAATATCTTTTGAGGAAATGAATGAATATATAACTGAATGAGTAATTATGGTCACTATTTGTTCTCACAACAGAAAGTAATTATGAAACCAGTATGTATTTGTGCCAAACCTAGGAGAAATTTTAAATAAGACAATGAGTCTGAGAAATAAACAAAATTTCATTTTTTAAAATTTTTTTTGTTCTGTGGAGATTTAGCAAGTTAGATCAACTTTTGTTTGAATTATACACACTGAAAAAATTAACGCCTTTGGGCAAAAACTGGCTAATGTTATTGAGTAACTTCGTCCTTTAATAACTTGGACAAGTTTGTGGGCATTAGACAAGTCACATAATCTCCTTGTTTTCTTCTCTCCTGGACTAGGTGATCTCTAAAATCCCTTTCAGTTCAAAAATGTCTGTGAATCTATTCACTTATAAATGCGATGCTTTGTGCTTGCTTTTTCCTTGCCACATTGGAAAAGTGCATAATTTTCATCATAAAACCAGTCTGAGGCCAGATTGAAAAGGCCCCAGGAAAGCAAAGAATTCCAATGTTTTGCAAGAATATCCTTTCATTAAAGGAATGCTATTAAGAGGAAAACAAGAGCACTATTAACAGATATCCCTACACAAGAGCTGTACGAAGTCCCCTTTGCTGAGTATCTGGATCTCAGAGAGAGCAGCAGTCTCCTCCGCAGCAGACTTGATGAGCGTGGATGAACACTGGTCAACACAGACACTGGTGACACAGGCAGGTCCCCGCATCCTCTCTACGAGCCAACAATTTCATGTGCTTATTAAGTGGTAGCCACTGTTCTAAATGCTCTATTTATACTAATTCATTTAATCCTGACAATAATCCTCTGAAGTAGGTGTTGTTACTGTCCCTATTTTACAGATGGGCAAACTGAGGCATAATATGTTGAATTTACCCATGATTAGGAACCTAGTAAGTGGTGGAGCCAAATTTATACCCAGGTCTGGTTACAGAAGCTTCATCCTCGACCACTCTGCTATGCTGCTGTCTCAGGATATTGTCTAGCCATTGATGAAAGCTGAAACCAAGGCATCCAACATTTATGGGGAGCTCACTATGCTAAATGTGGTTAGGGAGTGAGGGGGGTGAAATGATGAGGACCTCATTGCTGCTCTTGCCCAGGTAACAAATAAGTGACTCACTCCAGACAGAATGAAATGAGTATTAGAATTGAGGTTCTGAGGAAAGAGGAAAATAGAATTTGAGCTAGACTCCAAGAATGGATTTTGATAGATAGGATTTCTGGAGGAGAACATTTCAGATCCAAGCAGCAGCAAGGTGTGCGACACAGGTGTGTTTGCCCAGATTGTGAGACCCCTGTAGAGGGGAGATGATGCTTGGCTGTTAGAAAGTTCTGGATTCTATGCTAAGGTGTCTAACTCTAATTCTATTGGCAATAAGGAGAAATCTGGCTTTTACTCTGTAGTATAATTCTTGAGGTAGCATGGTGGGCTATAGTCTAAGCAGGAGGAATGAGAAGTTAAATCAGGGCAGTTTCAGAGACAAATGGAAAAAGGGATGGTGTAGTGGGTGTCGTGCCCAAACCCTCTTCAAGAATAAAGGTCTTATTATCCAAGACACTGGGGATGCTGCCAACAGAGAGTCCTCAGCTGTCAAGCCCCTTTACCCATGGATGTGCTCTCTTTCTGGGCTGGTTGCCATCCAGTGACTGATTATTGTGGGGGTTTAAAGACCCCTACCTCTTACCACAGCTCAGGACAGCTCTGAAGGATCATCACAGCTTCCGAACCCCCAGCATTGCCATTGAACTTCTTTTTCTGCTCAGGCCTGCTCCTTCCCTTCTCTTCAATAGGCTGTTGTCCCAATAGCACTCCTTAATAAACCACCACCATGATAATCTGTCTTAAGAGTCTGCGTCCTAGGAAACTCAATGGCTGTATGATGCATTGTGGAAATGAAACCCCCATAGGGGTATCTGTACAGGAATGGAGCAAGTGAAAGAGAAGGATGAGTCAAAGAAGATGCCTATCCAAGGCAGCTAGAAAGATGATAGTTTAAGCTAGCATGATTTCTACCCTGGACAACTGTAATGGGCCCCTCAATGGTTTCCCTGATTCTCTTCTTGACCCAAATAAGCGATTGTTCACACACCGGCCAGAGGAATCACATACGGAAGAAAATCCAAAGTCTTTATCATACCTCCAGTGCTCCACCTAATCTGGCCCCAGATACCTCTCTGACTTCCACACTCACCAGGCTCCTGTCACTCTGGCCTCCTTGAAGTTCTGGAACATGTCAGCCTTGTACCTGTACCTCCAGATATTCCCAAGGCTCCACCTCTCATTTCATTTAGGCTTCTCTGCTCAAAAACTCCTTCTCAGGGAGGGCTCCCCGCTTACCCCATTTAAAATAGTAACCCCTATTATTCTCAGTCCCTTAACCCTTTATTTTTTTTCCAAAGCACTTATTTCAAGTTGACACTGACATTATATGATTTATGTACTTATTTGTTGATGTGTTCATTGTCTGTTTCTCTCTCTAGAATGAGAGGTCTATGAGGGCAAGAACTGTATGTTCTTCAGTGTCATATCCCTGGTCAGGCACATCATTTGTGTATAAGTTAATCAAAATTGGGGACATAGGAGTAGTGTACTTTCAGCAGAAAATACGAGTTTCATTTTGAAAATGTTGAATCTGAACAGCCTTTCGAACAGTCGTATCAGAGGCTGAGAAAACAGTGACCAGTTCAGATTTCCAGGTAAAGACAGAAAAGAGGAAGTTCCTCAGAGTGTCCAGTACCCTGGGAAGTTTATTGGGGAGAATGAGTAGAACCACAGTTCCTAAGTTGTTCTGGGGAATATTAGTCTTATGAGGGGCTCTTTGGGGGGAAAAAAAAAAAGAAGAAGCATGGCCATATTTTTTCAATGGAACAGAATCCAATTCAAATTGGTTTAATAAAAGAAAAATAAATAAATAAGCAAAGAAAGGAAGAATGACAGAGATAGAGATGAAAGGTAGAGAGACAGGCAGACACAGAGAGATCTGTATACGTATATATATATGTATGTGTATGTATATATGAGAGGCACACAGAGGGAGAAAGGAAAGAAAGGCTTTGTGTTGGCTCATGCATCTCAAAGTCCAGAGGTTCAGGCTGCACTGGATCCAGGGACTCAGACAGTGATCCCAGAACTGGGTCTCTCTTCACCCCTCAGCTTTGCTCTTCTCTTCTCTGAGGCAACTGCTTTCTCAGCCAGGCTCTTTTGAAATGGATCACATGGCAAATAGATCACCAGAACTATTTACAATTCCTTCCTATCAGCAAACCCAACTAAAAACGTGACTCTTCTACAACAGTTCCAAAAATATTCAAGGATTTGGGTCTAAGGAGCTGGCTGGCCTGGCTTGAGTCAGACGCCTAGAGGGATAAATGGTCTGATTCACGTTACCTGGGACATATTTGATACGCTGCGCTGGAGGCTCCCAGAAGCTGAGTGTGTGTGTCACTTCCCAACTCTGCATTCCGTGATATCACCTTGGTAGCTTGAAATTGGCCATGGTGGGAGTACTGTACCATGAAAATAGGCAAATGCTGTAAATCAGGGCTATTTTTCTTAGGAGAATTGGTTGTTAAACACTAACCAGCCCATCACTGGTCACATGATCGTTTCTAAAGCTAGGGAATGGGGGACAAAAGCACCAGAAATCAAGAACTAAGCATGCGGGAAGGGTGGATCCTCAAAGGGCAATCAGGACGTTGTTACTGAAAGAATGAACTCTGGGCAGTGTCCTCTACACTGTATATTGTTATATTATCACATCCCGTGCCATCCCGTCCCATCATAGTTGGGGATCCACAATAAATTTATAGCTTTAAAATGGCCTGAAAACGTCAAAGCTGTTTGGGTTTATTGTTACCAAAAACGTACTATGATTAAGGAGCTCCTTTTTGTATAAAACTCTGACTAACTTCCCAACATCTTTGGAAACCAGTGAACTAGAGTATAGCAACACAAGATAGGGGAACTGCAAATGGGAATATAATTAATATGAAGATCTGTTGCTGTGTTAGTGGCTGGGGGAAAAAATGGTTCTTTTATGTTCCCCTCTCCCTTGCATAGCAATTAGAAAATATGTAAAATGAAGGAAGTGTTGATTTTAAAGCCACTGATATGGCTGCATATTTTAATTTTGACTTTTAGCCACTAGAAAGATTTTAAAAATCAAAGAAACGACAAGTTTTCTATATCTTTTCTGCTGATTATGTTAATTTGTAATACTTTTATGAGCTGTAATTAACCTTGGGCTTTTGAGAAATCAAATGTTAAGGTTTTAAATATTTAGGTCTAAACTTAATCTAGTGCCATGATAGGAACAAAAAATGAAAAACAGAGCAATAGAGGTCAGTTAATAGGAAATTAATTTTAAAGCAGTTTTTCTTTCTTTCTTTTCTTTTTTTTGGCAACTCAGGGTAATATAGGACATTCTGACCATGTCTTAAAAGGGTCTTACAATGTAAACTTCATAAAGATAAAGGCTCTGTTTGTTTTCCTCGTTGTTGTATCCTTAGCATTTATGTGTAGTTAAGTACTCAATACATATGTGTTGAATATGAACTTAAAAATCTAATCATGGTGACAGAGATACGTTTTTATGCCACTTGACGCTTCCTCATAAACCTGTCCATCACACCTCCCTTCAGGTAGGAATTGATCTTTTTCTCCATAGCCCCTGATCACAAATCTACAAAGCCATCTGAAAATGTTTATGCTTCTTCATGATCTCTCCCACTCCCTTTATGCCGTGCATTGCAAAATTAGTTAGGGTTGCCTTTTGACCATTGGCAGGAAAGGAATCTTCATTGCGCAATCTTCATTGATATCTGTCATACTGAAAACTCTGCAGAATACTAACATTGTCTTTAACTGATGTTTTCTATTTTCTTAAAATGGACGAATATATTGAAAATCTAGGGCTCATAAACTTAGTATACTTCTGAGAAAGTCCTAACTAAGCTGCTGTGTGTAAAATAAAGACATTATCATAAAGCATAAGCAAAAAGAACACTCTCTCTAAATCCAATGGAAATATCTAGGGCTGCTCCTGGCTGTTGGGGGCTTTGAATATAAAGATACTTTCATACTGAAGTAAGCAGTCACCCCACACAGGTAAACGGTAGTGTGAAAATCTGATCATGGTGTCTCAATGCAGACGGGAGAAGCTTGGGGACAGTGTAGTGAGCCAGGTGTCACAAAGACACAGTGCTATACAATATGGCAGAACTCAAACAATACCCAGAAGAAACAGCATGTCATCTGTCTCAATAAATAATGAAATTTGAAACAGGAATGTCAAGAAAAAGAGTTGGATTCGAGCCAACAGAGGCAAAGCAGAGTAGCACATTGGACTAAGGAGAGATTGGAGAGCATACCTTTGGGTTGGGAAGGGCTTTGTGTAGTTCTTGGTCAAAACCCAACTTTGTCAAAGCCTCGCCTACAGTGGTAGCGAGTAGCAGGCAAGATCCTCGTGAAGCTCCTGAAACTAGAAGTGGTGAAAGGTTCAGTGGCCGGTACTCAGAGGGGAGTGCAGAGTCCAGTCATTAGAAGTGTGGGTTTTGGACCCAGACTGAGATGGTTGGAATTGTGCTGGTGTCAATATCTGTGTGGCTTCCTTTGTGAAATGGGGATGGCAACCCTCCCCGCAACTCACAGAGTTGCTGAGAGGATAGAATGAGTTGTGAGTACACAGTACCCAGCACACTGTACATGCTCAAGTGTTCATTGCTGTTACCTACCAACTGAGTATTCTGAACCCTACATCTAGTCAATGTCTTCTAAATCATCATAACAACTTTGGAATTAGATTGGTATACCCAATCTTTGTTATTTTACTTCTTTGAGCTTTGATCTCTTTATCTGTAAAGTGGGACTAATACCCGTAACACAAAAAAATGCCTTGCAGTGAGACTATTTATGTTAATAACCAGTTAATATCAATATCCCCACGGGAGGGTCACATGTGCAATTGTCTCTCTTTCCCAGGGTTAAGAAAAAAAAAAATCTAGCACGCATAGGTTAATTTGTATAATCCAGATTAGGCCTGCCTAGGTAAGTAGGATGGGATTCTATGAACACTTGAGTTTAAATTGAACGGTACCTTAATTTAGGTAGTGTTAAGGTTTTTGTCAGCTATTTGAGCATAAGCTTCTGTGATTAAACAAAAAGGCCAGAAACCTGGAATTTCTTGGGCATGTCTCAGAAAGAATCTCAGAGCTGCAGACTTTCTCTTTGAGAGCGCTGTCCTCAGTTACTTTAAATTCCAGCAGGGAAATCAACAACAGAAAAATGTCCCTGTTGACCAAAACTGCCATAGTGACGAGTACTTTTGTTTTCCGAGAGGAGACTCCGGCGATGTACCAGATTAGGTACCCAAAGGAAACTCTAGGGACATTGCTGTTTTTGTCAGTAATTTAACTGACTCATTATTTTTCAGCTACCTAATGTGTTCGAGACGTTGAATTAACCCTGTTGGCAAATGTGTAACCATTGAAAAATTTTCAGTCAGAAGCTGGAAACATGAACTCACTCTCTTTTGCTGTTGTACAGGCCATTGAAGGCTGTGGATTAAGTGCATTAGTTAGGATAATATATTCAAAGATTTAAGGAATTTGGGTCCAATTTAGAACCACTCTACTACCTCTGGTTTGACCTCAGTTCAATTCCTTAATCTTTTGGCCTCTTTCTCCATCTGTGCAAAATGCCTCTGGCAACACACTGAGTACAGTAGCTGTAGGAATAAATTAAATAATGGGCTTAATATCACCGCTGAGAATGGAGTAAATTGCTCTTTTGTGGGATCCATTAGCTCAACTGAGAATATTAGCACAGGATTCTGGGTCTGTGATGGACTATACGGAATAAGGTAGCATCAATTTTAATGTCTTGCTTTGCCCCTAAATGACTCTAGACAACAGATAAAGAATACAGGGGAAGAAAGAGAAAACAGAGGCGAGGGCTCAGTAAGTCAAAAGAAGAGATAAAAGGTGCAGGGATGGAGGAACCTACAATAAGATGGGAGGTATGAATGGAGACATATGCAGAAAGAGAAGATGAGAGTGGCAGGAAGAAAAACGAGAGGATTATTGAGTGAGAGAAAGAGCAAAGATGTGAAATGAAGATTCTAATCAGACAGTAGTTTGTTGAAATCAAATGGGGGGTATGCAGAAGAGGGCAGAGCAGAGGGGCAGACAAGGTGTATTCCAGAAAGAGGGTTTGCTCGTGGTGATCCCTTTGTCCTTTCAGTGGCTTTCTCCACACTCCTGCTACTCCCCTAGGCTTCCGACTCTGAGAATTAGCTTTAACAGCTTAAGGTATTAACCTCTCAAAACTATAAGAAATTTAACAAGAGTCTTGAGGTGACAGGTCTTAAAGACCCAAGGAGTTAAATAAATGGTAGTCTGTTGGGGGAAGGGCCCTTACTCGATGCTCCTCAAATCAAACTATTAAGTATAGTCATGTAGGACAGGAAATGAAAGGCAAACAACAAAAGGAATATAAGAGAACAAAGACAGTTTTATGGGCATTTTAGTGATACCTGTTTATTCCTCATAATCCTCTAAGCTTTACCCACTAAGGATAACAGGATTTTATAACCACCTCACAACCTCATCTAGCCTCAAAGCAGGCTCATGGATCTGCTTTGATAGACTTAGAAGCGGTAGCAAAAATCGCAATAATGATAACATTCACAGCTAATATTTATTGCTTACTTTGTATCAGGCACATATACCATGAATTCTTCCAAAAGGGATTTGAGGGGGTTTGCAATAAAAGACAAACTATAAGAGGGGAGGAAAATATATACATACACACCTTGGCTGAGGAAAACTATAGCAAATTTAACACAGCAGTAAGTGGTTTTACAGAAATTAACTCCTTTGTTCTCTCCACCATCCTATGAAGTAGGCACTTTTAATAACCCCTTTTTATAGAGAAGAAAACTGGGAAAACCAAGATTGGATATTATATCCTTGCCTTGCCTTCAAAGGCGAGTATTAAAAACAAACAAATAAACAAATAAACAAACACTCGGTAGGAATCTTGCTACTTACTTTTAACTTGAAAGCTGTTCACCATAAAAGATATATTTGCTCTGCCTGCTACCAAAAGATGGCCACAGCCATTGTTGTATAGCGTCTCTCATAACTTAGACTTCTGAAAATCCTCATATAAAGACCCTTATAACACATTCCTCTCAGAGCCTGGGCCGGGAAAGACTTTCCTTTAAGTAAACTATGATTCCTTCCACTTGGCAATGAGAATTATGAAAATCTTCATTTCTCCTATTTCACTTGGCTAGGAGGAAGCTTGGAGCTAAGTTTTGTGCTCAAATGCTATTGTTAGTCTCAGTCAGAATTTTTCTTGACTTTTTTTTTTTTTAACATTTGTCTTTCATTGCAAACCACCTGAGTCTCTTTGGAAGAAGGCATAATATAAACAAAGACAAACAAAATACAGTCCTGTTGGGGCCATGGTAGGGATATAATAATTACCAAAATAGTTTACATAACACCCCTGAAATCTTTTTAGCTGAAAGAGAGTATTCTAAACAGAATCATGGGCAGATACTATTATTCATGGTGTTTATCACATTTTTCATGCCCCTCAAGTAGCATTCCAACCACTTTGGGTAAGGAACATAACATGTAGAGAAAATTAGCTGATTGCTCTCATATGTCTTCTTGTTACAGGAATCTTATTAAAGTTTTGAATCTTGTCCAAAACTGTGCTCTAAAATAAACCAATTTAAATCTACATTTATCAGTCAGGCTTAAAATGAAGAATAGTTTCACTCATGTCAACAATTCACTGGTTAATAACTATGCTTAATTTGTAGATTTTATTTGGTCCCAAAATTTCTTCCAAGAACAAAGCCATATCTCGGCCCACTGATGCTCTATTACGCATCCTGAGAAGCCTACTTAAGGGCCAAGATGTGAGTAATTTAACAGCAGAACCCCATCATCTCACGTTTGCTGCTTTTGTGATTCATCCTTTCAAAGAACAAAGCCTCTCATTTCCAGAACTTTCATTATAGGTGTGATTTCCTCTGCTTCTATCTACTTGATTTCAGCAATTTAGCAGCTTGACTATAGTGACTTCATTTTATTTCTTCACTCTATTCCTCAGAAGTATTTACTTCTGATGTTCAAAATATGCACATGGATAGAGTTGGTCATCAGGACACACAGGTAGGGACCACGTCATACTGTGAAACATTTTCATCTGGTAAGAAGCCCAATGCACTGGCTGGTGTTTTGCTGCCCATTTTACTTGCTTTATCAACAGGGAAATGTTATTTCAGAAAACAAGCATCATTTTGCCAATTTAGAAATTGCTTTAGAATTTCATCCAAAGGTCTCTAAAAAACACATTGGCCTCGGTGCTGGTGCAACAAATAAATCACAAATGAAACAAGATGGTTTCTCATTGAAGGTGTGTCTGCAGACCCCTGTGACTCTGCGTGCCAGGGGCTCTATCTGGCACATTTCTGAACTTTGCAAAATTAATTGTGCCGAAGAGAACATCATCAAACGCGTCCGGCATAGAGCGTAAACATCTTCAAATCATGATTCTGTGCCATCAAACGCTCTCCAGCTAATTTCATTTGGTGCATTACTCTGGAAGAAAATCGAGGCCAAGTGAAACTGCGGAAATGGGAACAATGCTGGGAGGAAAAATCTCACCCCATTAAGAGAGCCGTTCTTTTCCTCCGTACAAATATGCCCACCACGCCTTGGAGGCACGACTATAAGGCTCCAGGATATTCTTAGAATGCCCCGCGGGCCCTCTCGGGGTGAGTGAGCCCTGCACCAGGGAGGAGGAAGGTAGCCTGAGCGGCAGCGACCCAGCCCTAGGGGCATTTTAGGTAACTCATAAAATCTTACGTAGCAATCGCTCACACCCCCCCGCCCCCCGTCCCCCGCGGCTCCACTCCAAGGCACAGAAGCTGGTTTTCATGTGTATTTACAGAGGAAGCTAAAACATGGCCCCACGTTTTCCTCCCCTCTATGCACTGTTTGCAAAGTGCATTGACAGCATTTTGGGTGCCATTCTCCTTCCCGCAGGGCCGCCGCGCACTAGGCCCGCCTTGCGTGAGGATTTGCACCGGCTCGGCAGCTTCGCTCTCCCTGGCTTTTCCATGACCTTCCGAGATTGGCCTCGGGACGGGACTCTCCGCGGAAGCACCACTCTTGGCGCAGGAGCCTCGCGCGCCGCCGCTCTCCTCCGACTCCAGGGGCCGCCTCGCGGGCGAGCGCCGGACGCGCGCGACCGGGCCGGGGGGCGGCGGCGGGGGCGCGCGGGCGGCTTCCGGCAGGGGCGCGCGGGGAGCGCGGGGCGCGCGGGGCCGGGCGGCGGGGCGGGGCGGGGGGCGGGGCCAGGGCCGCGGCGCCCCCCGCCGAGTGGCGTGCAGGCGCCGCCCCCGCGCGCCGCAGACCCGGCTGGAGCGTCTCCGCCGTGGCGGTGGCGGTGGCCGTTACCCTTGCTTGTGCGCGGCTCTGGCGGCGGCCGGTGCTCTCCGGGCTCGCAGAGGGCAGCGGGCCGCCCCTCGCCCGTGGCCGCCTCGAGCAGTCACAGCTGGGACTGGGAGGCGAGGCGGCGGCGGGTTGTGCTCGGCCCTCCTCCTTGCCTCCAGCCCCGGGCGACTGCGGACTCCGGGCAGCCCCCGGGCGGCGGCCGAGGCAGCAGAGCCGACGGCGGGGGATGGCGAGATAGCGGCGCGGGAGCGGCCCGTGAGTACCGGGGGCGGGTGGGCGCGGCGCGGGGAGTGCGAGCCGCGGAGCCTGAAGCCCAGTTCCGTGGGCGCGTCGCCGCGAGCGCCTGGCGGCCCGGGCAGAGTGAGGGGCACCGCTCCGGCCGGCTCTGGTCCCAGGGTCTGGGTAGTGTCCCAGACGAGTGACCTGGGTGGGGGGGAGGGGGTGAAGCGCTCCGTGTCGTGCCGCTCGGCGCGCGCCCTTGGACCACTCTTGGGTCCCGGAGGGCGCCGACTGCGCGGCTGCGAACTTCTGCCCCACCGGGGGCAGTGAGTTTTAGGACCAGAGGCTACCTGGGGGATGGAAAGCCGCTTTAATTTTTATTTTTCTTTGGAGATGTAATCAAGCAAATGAGTTCGTGACCCAGTGCCGCAACTCTTCCTTAAACTAGTTCTTCGTCCCTTCTGTATTGATAGTGTACTCTTTGATTTACCTGTGTATTTATATGCTGATATCCCGAGGCGCTATACTTATTAAATGCAAAATTAAAGTGTGGGCGATCACAGTTGGCCTTCATGAAAAAATGCCACTACTGATGTGTTGTTAAAAGGACAGAGCTGGAGTCATAAGTTCTGACCGACAGAAAACTGCACATCAAGTGCTGTGAATTTACATCTGGGCTTGAATAATGGGATTCTGGTCCTCACTTTCGGTTACCAAAAATATATGAGGTCTTATTTGTAGTTGGGTATCTTTGTGTTCCTTTTTGTATGGGTGTGTTTCATAGTCAAATATTGATACAACGTGTGGTGTGTTATGAGTGGCGATCGTATGGAAATAATTTTTTTCATTTATTGTTGTGTTCTTTTAAGATACACATTCAACAGAAAAGTTTCAGTTTAAACTTTGCCTTCTTATTTGTTCGTTTTCCTTTTCAGATTTGTCTTTAAATCTTAAAATGCTTGGAGCAAAATTAATGTCACTTAATATCAGTTAGGGGTACGAAAATGATTCCTAACAAATTTAAAGCAAACTCCCCTCCCCCACAAATGAAAACACTTTAATAAGCCTTTGTGTAGTGCAAGTGATGCTTGCCCCTTCCCTGAAAGATTATTTTGCCACAGATCTGAAATTCCACTAATGTCATAGGGTTCCTTGTCTGAGTCTGGCAGAGGAAAGGAAACCTAAGTATAGTGTGTTTTTAAAAACAGGAGACAGTCCTCTTGTTTCCTACTTTGACTTTATTTTATGGCCAGGTGGAAACTGTGTTGGTTTGGAGGCTTCATTAGGTAGTTACATGCTCAATTTAAATGTGAGGTATGTTTTTTAGGTGAACCGAACAGCTTTTTCCCTTCCAAGAATTGAATTGAGGCTTATTTGCTTTGTAATAGGTGAGATCACAAGCACGCCTCTCTAATTAGTGGAGACTTGGATTCTCTTCTGGGAATTAAGGATCGGGAACTGTGCCATCAAAGAGGATAAACTTTTGTGATTTTTGAAGGCTTTTGCTTTTTGATGGTTATCCTTGAATAATATGTTGGTAATAGTATAAAGTATTCTAATATTAAAATGTATCATATTAATGTGTGACTGGAGAAGATTCAACAGATATAAAAAGCTGTAGAATGGAAAGTATACCTCTCTCCCGCATGCCCCACGGCAGCACTCTGTTCTCCCCAGGACCTGGGGTTACCAGCTCCTTGTGTATATCTTTCCAGATCTGGCCTATGCTAGTATAAACATTTAGTATGTATTCTTTTTATTTGTCTTTCCACAAAGAAGGACACATTGTATACTCTGTCCCGCACCAGCTCCCCACCTTCCCTGTAGAGTACTAAATCTTGGCAGTGTCTCTATCGGTACCTAAGAGAGCTGTCTCACTCCCCAACAGCTGCTGAGTACTCCATTAAGGATAAACCATAATTGATTTAACCTCTTCTTTATTGAGACCGGTGTAGGTTGTTTCTAATATTTTGCTATAAAATTGTAAAACATTAGTTTTTTTGAGGTTTTTAAGTGGATTTCAATTATTCCCAAAAGCCCAGAGGCCATAGTAACTTACTTGTTTGCATCCCATTCCAGGAAATAAATGCCCTTTCTCTCCAGTGTATATCTTTTGCTTTTATATCGTTGTAGAACTATCCGTAAGGATCTTTGGTGTCTTTGTGGTGAAGCATTTGCCGTGATGGCCAGTAACTAAAACCATATTCCTTGATTAACACCTTAGCTCTTTGTTTCAACACAAGGAATAAAAGAACAGATGTAAATTTTTAAGGATAAACTGTAAGAAAATTCTCAATGAGTTTAAATATTTTTGAACATGGCGAAAGGCGTTACTTTTGATTAAATTGAAGGCAAAGGTGGTTTGTGTTTTATAAAACTTGTTTGCCAGTAGGCACTAAAATCCCTGCCTTCTATAGGTTATCACCAATAGTTCATATTTTAATGTTGCTGAAATACAGTTACAAATTGTACAGTTTGGGAGGTTATTAATAAGTCTTAAGGAGGAATATGCTTTTAGAAAATACTTGGCTCTTTTATTTTAAATTAAAATTGAGTGCTTTCAGAATAGAATAAATGGTAGAAGTAATGCTAATGCTAAAACAGCCTAATACATTATAAAATTTGAGTATTAGCCAATGTTGAGGTTTATACTTCCATTATGTTTATTTTTGAAAATGTTTTTAAGACTAGTGTAAGGTATAATGATCTTTTTGTTTTAACTGATCAAACAAATCTTTTGGCATTTAAAGTGTTTTCTTTTTCCTTTATTATTTGGTACATGTCATTGTGATAGAAAACCGCTAATATTGCCTATATTTGCTCTTCTTAAATAAGAATTTATTGAGCGTCTGTTGTATTTCAGGCAACTTCTAGGAACTAAGAATCCAGTTGTGCACAGGACTGGCAGGCCCCACTGTGAGTTAACATTTTAGAGGGAGAGACGCAATAAAGGAGATAATATCAGATAGTGACAAGTACTGGAAAAGTAATAGAATAGCATTGCTGTAGTAAAGGGGGGCAGGGAGAGATGCTGCTGTTTTAGACTGAGTGGCCCTAGAAGCCTCTCTGAGATGGAGAGATTTGAGCTGAGAATTGAAGGACGGGAAGAAGCCTTTGTTTTTGGAGATTTGCAGGTAGAGTGGTTCAGACAGAGGGAACAGCACGTGCAAAGGCCCTGGAGTGGGGCTGAGCCTCACATGCCAGAGCAACAGAGGGCTGCCTGTGTGATGAAGTTTATGATGAAGGGGAAAGGGGGAGAGTGGCAGGCAGGAGAGAGCAGGCGCTGGGACTGGTGCCCTGTGTATTTGCCCATGTCAAGGAATGTTTACAGGAGTGGAGGAGAGACCTTGGCTAGTGGAGCTCCTCCACCTGCTGGAAGCCCCAGAGAGCAGGCACCTCAGCTTTCTTTTGTTCCTCATTGCTTTCCCAGCACCAGGAACAGCCTCCATCACAATGGGCTGTGAATATTTGTTGAATTAACGAATATCAAAGTTGAAAAAATAATCTTGCCTAATTTGGGTCAAAATGCTTGAATTCAGAAGTCTTTTCTCTGAGCTTTCCATCTTGGCTCTGGCCCTTGACATTACCAAATCTGTTATACTGTTAACACAGCCTCTAAATCATTGCTCTAGGTCAGTTGCATTTGATTGCTATTACATGAAATTAACGTATGAAGCCTTAAAAACGTACCTGATTTTCCAGGACCTGACAGTGATTTCTGAGTCATTTAGTCAGAAGTTTCCTCTTTGATTTCAGTGGATTAGCCATTTGCGTAAGTGTGAAATTTTCAAAGATGCCTTTTTGTTTTTTTGGGGTTTTTTGTATACTGAATGTCTTAATTCTTTTGAGCCAATGACAGAATAATGAACACATATATGGATTTTATGCAGGTACTTTTTTTTTTCCTCTCAGGAAGAATGTGTGCATGTTCTATTTCAGGGAATATCAGGAACTGTGGTATTTCCTCTTCCGAACTTCCAATCTGTTTGTCATTCTAAATATATGTTCCTTTATGTTAATTGAAAGCTCGGGAAATGAGTTTTGGTCCAAACAATTGTTATAAACATCTCATAGGAATCTGTTGGCTTTATCTTGCCTGTGACTTTTGGGCTCCCATTCAACATCAGGAGTTCTGTGATCTTGCAGAATGAGCGTTTTTAATTATTTCATTTCCAATTCTAATTGGTCGATACCAGAACCCAATAAGTTGTTTCCATGTAAGATAAGTTTATCTTTCAACCCTCTCTCAGAAGCTCTGTGCAAACACTCGGTAAAGAATGGATCCTGTGACTCCTAAATCTTAAGCTAAGTCACTGTCATTGCAGCGAAGGCTCTTCATTCAGGCAAATAGCAGAAGCAGCACTTAAGCATCTGTTTTACATGGAACTGGTTGTGGTAAATCTGGAGACTTAGATGTTTGAGTTGAAGTACTTTTACTACTTCCTGTACATTTCCTTTGTGAACTGTAGACACGCAGGAATTCCCAATTCATTTTTCATTGTCTGTAATTCCAACAAGTACCCTTCTCACCAGTTGCTGCTGCTACTCCTGTGAGCTAAGGGTGTGTTGTATGTTTTATGTTGGAAGTTGAGAAAAACTTCTAGTGGGTGAATTTTTCCTGTACTTTTGCGCCGAGGTGAGAACCTCTTGGCTCTTACCCATTCTTCTCGTTTGTAGGGCAGGTACAGAGGAAGACTGGGAACGTCTGTGCCTTTAGAGGAGAATACACGTGTTGTTAAGTGGCAGTATCCTGAGAGACCACAAGGAGGCGCTACTACTTCCTGAAAGTGTTTGTGTGGCTCTTTCCTCGGCTGGGGGGGGGGGGGGGCGCTTGGGATACTGAGGCCCCTCGCTGTGCTGTCCTCTTAACTGCTGTCAGAAGCGGACGTGTCCTAGGAGACCCTGATCTGAGGACAGTTGAAATGGTGGTGGCAGGAACATCAGGTGGAAAATAACAAGTGGTAGCAGTAGTGCCTCCCTTTTCTAATATTAGAAATGCTAATGGAGCAGTGAGTTGTAGACATTCTATAGACAGAATTGTGTGCGTCTGTTGCGTTGGGGTCTGGGGGTAAGCTGGAGAGAAATAAGAAATCCCCACTAGAACGTCGGTGCTGCAGCCCCTGAGGGTGCCAGCCTTAAAGCTGGGGTGCCAGCCAATCCTATCCACCGCCATACCAGTGAGGTCCTGTTTCACGTTTCATGTCCTGGTATTTATAGTGCAGTACAAAAGTGAAGGAGGCAAGAACATTCTAGAAACCTCTTCTAAGAAACAGTTGAAGTTGGGAGCAAAAATCTTCATCTAACTGGAACCTTATCCTATGTTTATTCCTTGAACATACCTGAATCACCAAAGTTTTACTGTAGACGTAAAATTATTTTTCTTCAAAAGCCTGGGTCTGATTTCATGGAAGAACTATATGGAACTTAGAATGCAAAGTTCTTATGAGTAATCGGAATTTAAACATTCAAACAAAACCAAAGGACATCTAGAATTTGAAAGCCAGAAGAGACCTCAGATCATCTGGCCAACTTCTTAAGTTTACTGATAAAGAAACCAAGACCCAGCGGTGTTGTAATTTGCCCTAGTATCCAGTGGTTCCAGACTGGCGTCCTAACGGGTTTGCTGATTCTTCACTGCAGGGTTCTGGAACAGCAGCTCCTCAAAGGCAGAACTCTGGGCTTTACCACTGTGCCTTAGCATGGAGCATGCCCAGCGCCTAGCACGCATGCAGAGATTTGTGGAATAAATGAATATCTGAAAGGATTTCGAGAGCTTCAGATTGCACATTAGCTATAAGATAGTATTTATAAATTTTAAAGAATACAATTTCTTGAGTTTTTCATTAAAAAATAGAACATGTTGCTATTAAAGCCCAAACTAGTAAGCCTAGTATTAGCCAGAGAGGCAAGTGAAGAGAAGATACGGTCACTTACCAGCTTGGCATCTTTCTGAGCCTGGTGTCACTAGGTTTTCTAATAGTCATTCTTTTAAATTCAGTCTGCTGGGATCTGATGTCATTAAAATTTTATATTTTGTATTTGAAAACATGTACTTTAAAATCTAGCATTTGTTTTCTGAATTGTTTGCTGTTTTGCTAGATATGTTTTATTAGTAGTTTCACTGTTTTTAGAACTTAGGGCTATATAGGAATTTGATTGTTTAAAGACAAATCTAACCAACTGGAGGCTTTTGGAAATTGTCACTTTCAAATGCTACTGGTGGGTGTTTCGATTGTTACAACTTTCCAGGAGGGCAATTTTGTATTACTCATCGAAAGCCTCAAAAATGTGCCATGTCCCTTAGTCAGGCATTTCCACCATGAGGAATTTAAGGGAAAAAAAAATAAAGCATGTGTACAGAGACCAATCTATGGCAGGGGTTCTTGCCTACGCTGTGCATGTGGACGTCCTATTCCTGTTAGGAGCTCTCTCCCCCAGGGTGATTCTTAACTTGGTAGGAAGTGTGCTTAGTGGGGTGTTCCAAAATCAGGAGGGAGGTGCTCTCTGAAAGTTTGGGGAAAACTCATCTCTAGATTCTGCTGACCTCCTCAAAAAGTACATGCAGAAAACCCTGATTTTCAAAGATGATTTTTGTGGTTTTGTTTATCATGGTGTGTATAAATGAGAAACAACTTAAATGCTCAATAATAGGAAGATTGATTACACAGATTGTGGTATATACATGCAATGGAAAACCCTTTGTTCATTAACGATGAGGTAGGGGAGTATTTATTGATGTGGAAAGATACTCAGAATTTGTAAACTGAAAAAGCAGATTGCAAAACTGTGTGTGTAAGTTGATCTAAGTTTTTGTTTTTGTTTTTGGAGGGTGAATGTGTGTGAGAGAGGGAGTGTGTGTGTGTGTGTGTGTGTGTGTGTACAGTTTCCTGATAATGTAGGAAAATTATATACCAAATTTTAGGTGAGATTATCTTTGTTGAAATTACAGGTGACTATTATTCTTCTTATTTTCCTGATTTCCAACATGTAAAGCATATTACATAGTAAAAAGGATGAGATCAGATCCCATTTCCCATTTACTGGTTTTATGACCTTGGGCAGGTTCTGCGTCTGTTTCCTTATCTGTAAAAATGGGGATAGTAACATCAAGCTCACAGTGCCTGCATGTGGAGGTGGACAGGTGTTCCCTGCACCTCACCAATCTGATACAATGATTGAGGCCAATATTATGTTCCTATTAATACCGGATTTCAAGCAGAATAATTTTATTTTATAACTTACATCAAACTGTTGGGAAGAACACTTGGGGTCATTCTAACAAAATATTTCATTGCTGCTGGTCACTGGGAAATATTTTGTTGAGTCTTTACATACTTTAAAACAAATTCTTTCCGTTGACAAGAAATGATATTTTGAATCGAGACATTTTTTTTCTTTTATTGTTGTCTTCAGTAATCCTATATAAGTTCTTGGAGGTCAGGGTCTGATCTTTCAGAGTTGTTGGAATGCAGTGTGATTCATTCATTCAATAGCTATTCCTTTTTCTTTTTTTCCTGCCAGGCAGTGGGTCGGCATCAGATACGCAGCCGTGCCCAGGACAGACATGCCCCGCCCCGTGAATGACATAGGACGTGACATGGCCAGGGCCAGGAGGCACACACACTCACTGCATGGTGGTGGTACAGTTGACAGTCAATTAGGCCTCATTTCCTCTCCTTCAATTTTAGGAGAAACTTTGTTGTTGTGTTCCTTTTCAGTGAACACAAACACGCCTCCTGCTTATTCCACAAACTACGTAAGGAACAGACTAGGTTATTTCTCCTTGTCATTCACCAATGATTTAGTGATGGCTTATATTATACATGTGTGAGAATATCCTAGGCTAATAGGCTTAAAATTGCTACTATATATCTTCTGTGAAAGACTTGCCTTTTTGAGATTATCTTTTATAAAATTACTGAGATAGGTTCCTACTAATGAATGGATGAATGGAATTCATGGATATTCTATTTGAAAAATTCTAGCACATAATCTTAACTAAGGATGAGGGCGTAAAGCATTCAGTGTAAAATAATGTTGCCATCTGACAGTCTACAGAAGGACATTAATTTTGTAATTTGTTCCTTATGTAGGGACAATTTTATTTTTTGAATTGGCAACCGTTGTAAATATTTTGATACAAAGTAGACTCAGAAGTCACGAAAAATATCTTGGAACTTTCACGACAAATACTGACCTTGCATTTTATTTCCTTCATTCGGCCTAATAAAAGAAGATGGTTTCACAAATCATTTTTTCTTGTTTTTGTGTCGAATGCATGGTAGGTTAAGTCATGTCACAGGTTGGAGCCACCAGCGAAGTCAACATTTGATTATTTATCACACATTTTTTTCTGTCTGCCCCATTGCTTTCCATAACCCACTTTACTCCCCCTGCCCCCACTGGGCCCAGCAGTTCGCTTTCTTTTTTTGGTTGGGGAGGGGGGCAGTTTTCACAAAGAAACACTCTTTGTTCCTCCTAATAAGATGTACTGAATATGTAATGGCAAATAAAGAGCAACCAAGCTGTGTTGACATGCAGACATTAGACTGTTGGCTAGACAGAATTTAGCCAACTCGCCCTTTCTCAGATGCCAGCGTCAATGAAATTACAGATGACTCTGTTTTGGAACGTTCAGCTCACTTACAAATAGTCAAGCTGTGATTGCTGTACTCAGGCGTTTCATGGACTATTGCTGGAATCAAAAACTCATGCTTGCAGGCACAGTGGAAGTCTCTACTTGCTGAGTGGGTGTGATTTGCTTTTTGTCTTTATGCTTTCAGTAGAGACAATAGGAACCGTTTCACTTTCTTCTCAGTTCTACTACAAGATAGACAACAGTGATATTCTGGATGGCAACTGACATTTGTCTCAGTGTTGGGGACCAATGAGGACAGACTGGGAAGGTTGCATCTGGAAGGAGCAATGTGCATGCGTTGAGTGTGGAAGAGCGAATTGGTGTTTCTCAACTGGACAAGGAAGAGTGGCGTGAGCAGGCCATTCCAAGGAGAGGGTACAGTGTGTACAGTGACACAGGATGACAACCTGGCACGTTTGGTGGGACTCGAGCACAGGGGCAGTGTGGGGCAGTGGCAGAGATGGGATTGGGAAGTTAGGCGGCACGAAACAGCAGAGCTCATGCCATGCTAAGGTTGCCACCTTTTCTGGTCGGCCAGGGCAAGCCGTGGAAAATTTCAAGCACGCGAGACTGCCATTTCAGAAGGGTGACTCCAGGTTGTGCCATGGAGGGCTTGGGAGTCCAGCGGCCAGTGAGGAGCGCTGCAGTGGTGCAGGCCCGGGGGAGAGCCTGCAGCCAGGCTCCAACTAGGCCTGGCCCTGGAAGCTTGTCTGTATTTTCTTCATAATGTTGAGGCAGTGGCACATGCAGTGGTGATGACTACAAGCTCCTCGCATGCTCCATCTACCATGCCCGTTTTTAAAGCTTCTGATTAAACTCAGTGAGAAAGCATTAGTGTGTTTAAAGCTCTCAAATACGTTGATACCTTATCCTAAAGTTGCTAAACGGTCAAGGGGTCCCTAAGTGTGGGTGGTATTATAAAACTGGGAGCAGGTGAGTCCAGAGTGACAAGGTAGCCGCTGAAGCTGGAGCTGTTGATCAGACAGTGCCAAGTGTCAGTTATAAGATGCAGAAGTCCTGGGGATCTAACGTACAGCACGGTGACTGTAGTTAATCGTACTTAGTGTCTTGTGTACGTGCGATCTGCTGGGAGAGGAGATCGAAGCATTTTCACCACACACACAAAGGAAGGTAAGTGTGAGCGGACAGATGTGTTAATTAACTTGGTTGTGGTAATCATTTCATAATGTAGATGTATATCAAATCATCACATTGTAGTTTAAATATATACAATTGTATTTGTCAGTTATACCTCCCTAAAGCTGGGAGAAAAAAAATAGGAAGTAGGTTGCACTTACGGAGAGATGGGATAAGAATACTTAGAGTAAGGTTTATATTGGAGTGAGAATCAATCATAATTTGGGCAGTGATACAGACAATAATAATAGCTTATGTTTCATATTAATAATACCTTAATATTGGGTTATCTCCTTATGAATTTTTCAGACTAAAAATGAATCCTCCCATTTTAATACCACCGGAGGACAGGATTTTAGACATGTTTTGTGATAAAACGAGGAGACAAACACTTACTACCCCTCTTCTCATTATTTTGGCAGTTATATTACGTTCTTGGCCCATTTCATGAACCAGTCTTCTGTGTTTTTCCCACACGTTGCTGCCAAATCATATTTTGTCCAACCTGTATTTTTTCATTTTATGCATGTTGTTGCTGTCATCATCATTTGATTTCATACCCTGAAATTATCAATGCTAAATTGATAACTAGATTAGGTTGTTGCTTAATTTATCAGAATACTCATTATTACCTCCAGTATTGGCTCCTTTGCCCATTTTTTTTTCATCCACAGATTTGATGAATGTGCTCTTTTTTTTTTTTAATCTTCACCCAGTTCATTAATGAAAATGCCAAAAAACCCCAGAACTCTGTCACGTCTCTGCATAACCTTTGTCCAGGTAACCGCGTCCACGCATTAGCACCTTTTGAGTCAGGCTGATCACGTAGCTTTTTTTTACAACCTGTATTTCTTCATCTTGCTCATAAGTATCTTTCAAGCATCTGATAGATCTTGTTCAGACTGAGGTGGTGGCTGTTGTTTTTTTGTTTCCTGAACACCCACTGCCTGACCTTTCTCACGATGTGATAAATGGCTGTGCTTGGTAAAGCAGGCGATATTTCCCCCAAGAACAGCGTTCATTTGGGCAGGGGGTGGGTGTGATCACGGGCCACCGTCTTCATCTCCGAGTTCATAGAGGTAACAAACACGCTGTCACATCTAAACATAATACAACTATAAATTTCTGAATGACATTTAAAGTATAGGAAGTAGGCCCTGGATCATAATGGTGTGATTTTAGAAATATTAGGGGATTTGTCCGATATTTCTGTCACCTAGTCACTAGGTGACTAGGAATAGGGACTGGAACCCAGGACTTCGGACTCCCGTTCAGTGAGCTCTTGCCCCACATTTTTCAGTTTAGTATAATGGTCTAGAGATGAGATTTGTAGTCAGACCTGGATTCAAATCCCAACTAGCTGTGTGACCTCAAGCAAGTTTCAGAAACCTCTCTGTGCCTCGTTTTCCTTGTTATAAGAAAGGGGAGAATAACCATACTGACCTCATAGGGTTGTCACAGGGATTAAATTTGATATGCATTTAAAGAATTTAACACAGTGCCTGCTTGTAATAAACAATACATAAATAATGCATACTTTCAGAAATATATCTATGAATTCTATATCATCATGGTTGATTTAGCTAAAACCAGCATTTCAACTACACAAAACTATTACATATTAATATTTTTTCCTTCTTAGAATTTAAAATGGGCTTAAGGGTAGTTTTACCCCATGTAGTTAAAAAAAAAAAAACCTCCAGCAATTCAAGCTGATGTTGCCTTTTGATTCATAAAGTTTTCTATAGCAGACCAGTGGATTCTAAAGCATACTGTTCACCTTTCTCTTGAGAACGTAAAGAAACTGTTGGGTCCTCACCAGATCCATTGGGGTGGATTTGTTCGGTTCACTCAATAAATCCTGACTAGCACATGTAAAACCTTCTTACGTGCAAGGTCAGTCTCTGCTCTTAGAGATCATAATTAATGATTATGATAATTAATTATAAGAAAAGATGGTGGGAGGCAGGGAAAAAAAAATCTCTGTAATACCTGGGATGATGTGATGCGCCCCAAGTGCAAGTTAAACGAAGTGCAGTGGTAACGCTCAGAGAGTGCTGGTATCTGGAGGTGATGGTCTGCAAGAGACCCAAGCGGCAGAGAGGCCCCAAGGCTGGGGAGTCGAGGAGGAGGGCAGATGGTGGAGTCCTCGTTTGAGTCGAGTTTGTCCCCTCTGTAGTCTGAGCACTTAGTGGGACAGCCTCCTGACTGTTGGCCTGGAGCTTTCATGAATGATGAGGGTTAGAGAGAGAGGCGATTTGAAGCCAGGAGAGTCATTGTGGGAGATGGATTGTGGGAGGCTGTTGCCGGAGGCCATGAGATGAAATGAACTAAGTAGTGATTTAAATTACCTGTGCCTGAGATGAAGGCCTGAGTCAGAGCAGTGGCAATGAAAAATAGAGGGAGAGGTGAGTGGAAAGAGTCAAGGCATGTTTTGGAGGTAAAACTGGTAAGTAGGTGGAAGGGCTGGGGAAGGAGGGAGAGTCAGGAGAGGCTAGTTCATGAAGGGGGACAGGAGCATAAGAGAGCCAGTCTGGAAGGGAAAGTGAGTTCAGTTGTGTGCATGTGGGGCTTGGAAGGATCTAGGAAGCATCTAAGTGGGTGCGTAGTATCTCATGTTTTGTTATTCCTGTCCTGAAGGACCTCAGCTGAGTGGATCTGTATAGATAAACAAGAACTTGTCCAGCAGATGGTTAATCTGGAGCAGGGAAGGGGCCAACACTGGAAATACAGTTTGGGCAGTCATTGGTTATGAGAGGAGGGTAAAGCCGCGGGAATAGATGATGCTGTTCCCGAGGGATGTGCAGGGAAGAAGCAGTGGGCTCGGAAAGGGTTCCCACCGAGGACGCTGAGAAGGAATGGTTCCCTGCGGCATCGCGCGCGCGCGTGTGTGTGTGTGTGGGGGGGGAAGGGGTTATTTAATGAATAGTGTCGGGATAAGTGGTAACCATTTTGGGGGGGAGGGGATGGTTCCTCTTGGCATGAGAAAGAAGTTTTGATCAGAAACCATAAAGGACAAAATTGAGAAATCTGACTTAATGAAGAATTAAACAAAAACCTCATTGGAAAGTAAGAAAGCAAACCAGGAAATACATTTGCAATGTATATAACAGAGTTAATATTGCATCTTATGAGATTTCTTTCTTATCAAGGAGTGAGGAAAAGATTAATGCCTAATTAGAAAAATGGGCAGAAGAATAAGCAGTTTGTAAATAAAGTGTTGCAAATTATCAATAAACATATGAAAAACTATTTTGACTACACAACCAAGGAAATGCCATTTATGGCCAAACAGTTGAAAGAGATTAAAAAAAGAGAGAGCTAATCCTTGACCTTGGTGAGTGTGGAGACGCAGGTACTGGGAAGTGAAGCTGTTTCTGATTCTTTTTGAAGGTAAGCTTTTTATCGTGCTTACTTGCCTGTTAAAGGTCTCTTGGATATTTTTGAACAGGAAGGGATGTTCTTCAGGTGGTTTCTTTAATAATAGAGGGTTCCCCCTTGTGATTGAGGAAAGAAACAAGTGTATTTGTTTAATAGACATATGTTAACATTTTTTAAAGGCTGTTGCGTCCCTTACAGCCAGCTGAGGTGGGGCATGAGTATGTTATATGTGCCACTGTTCCGTGTGGTAGAGCTTCAGAGGACCCTGAGGATGAGAAGGACTGGAGCACGGAGAACATTGCCCACGGGCATCCATAGACGCAGTGGTTTGAGGGGAAGCCCCCAAAACCAGTGGGAGTGTGGGGCGCGTGGGGAGATGCACAGGTTAGCCCCGCTCTGGTTTGGAGTGGGGCGGGGCAAGGGGAGGCCACTTGAAGGGCTTTTTCTACCAGGCAGACGCGGAGCTTGATGCTGGAGCAGGGGGAGCCTCGGAAAGGCGGTGAACTGGAGTGACGGCTCAAATCTGTTCTGACGAGCTGAAGTTGGTAGTGAACAGGCTCTTGAATTAACGGAAGTCCTCACTGGAGAGCCGATCACCAAAACCCACACAGCGCGTTGTAAGGATCCTAAAAACAAGACGTGCAGATCACTGTGTATAAAAAATTCCCAGGAAATGCAGAAAAACTTAAAAATTGACAAGAATATTCTAGTTGAATCACAGACCAAGAAATAACTGGTTATTTTGGAGAAACAATATCTTGCATAATCCACAAAGGTATATTCTTAAAAACATAGCAAAACTTAAATTTCAGTTTTAAATTATTTTCCTGCGTGCAGAATGCAAATTAAAATATGGTAATGGAAACTGTAAGCAGTCGAGCTGTCCTCCGACTTAGATTGCCAAACTTCCTGGTTGGCAGTGCCTTTAGTGTTTCATTAATGTTTTTACCCAGGTGCCCCCAGGTCAAAAGAAATGCCTAACAGTTCTTTTTATGAAGTAGTTAGGTGCAAACAACCTAAGGAGTATTTATGACCTGACAGCTTAACAGCAGTTTGAAAAATAATGCATATCAACTTAAAGGAAAAATAACATTTTTATTTCATTCTGAAAAAGCCCCATGTGTGAACCTGTTGGGTACTGTATAACTTCTCAAACCTTGGAGATTGAGTGGACATGCCACACTCATTTCCATCCCTACATTGAGTTTCGGGTGGTACGTGTGTTTCATCACAGCAACGGGTGACTTTCTCCTTCCCATTCACAAAGACATGACGTCATTGAAAGGCATGTAGCGTGGCCTAGCATTGAACCTGAACTACCTTGAGCTAAAGGTCCTGACAGTGTTGAACAGATGTCAGTTTCTTTCCTTTGAAAATTTAAAACACACTGTAATACCCAGTTGGTTTGCTTCTGTGGCTTAGGGTACCTCTGTGCGTGGTGTGGGAACCGCAGCCCTGACTTACGTCCCCAGTGTTGGCAGTGCTGGGGTTAGTTAGCATGAAGCCTGAAAATCAAAGCGTGCTTCGTGGACATACATTCATTTGCCTTGCTGTGCATTCATCCCTCAGCCGGCTGCGAGTTTCGAGTGTCTGCTCCATGCCAGGCACGTGCTGGATACTGGAGCTAGCAGCGCACGCCTCCTAAGGAGCTCACGGCCTGTGGGAGGAATTACAAAACTGGGAAGTGATGCATTCGGGCACCGGCCAGCAAAGTTAACATAAGGGGCCAGGGAGTAAATATTTTAGGCTTTGTAGGCCATGCAGTCTCTGGAAGTTACTCAGCCCTAACTCCGTAGTGGGAAAGCAGCCACGGGCGATACATAAACAGTGGGTATGACTGTATTCTAGTAACACTATTTACAAACGCCGAGGTGGATCGAATTTGGCTCATGGGTCATAGTTTGTGCAACCCCTGTAACAGGGGTGTAATTAAAGTGTCCTGGGAGCAGAAGGAGGAGCAGCTACCCTTTGGGGGAATGCCAGAAGGTATTGCAGAGGTGATGCTGAGCTCTTCCACCTCCTACCAGAGCTTCCCAGGTGATTCAGGGCAGTGGCAGAGAGGAGTACAGAGGAAATTCCAGGCACAAGGAAAAACAGGTGCAAATAAACTCATGAAGGGCTCCAGAGCTTGGAGAGGTATTAATGTTAATGTGACCTGGAATGAGATTGGGGCCGGGGGGGTGGGGTGGGCACACAGTGCTGCTTCCCTGCGTTAAAACTCAGGTTTCATGGACCATTTTACTCATTTATTTGTTTTCTACCTCATTTTGGGGCGTGAATTACATCCTCTAGTAATAGCCTCTAGAGACTGGGCGAACTGTGTTTTGCACCTGCCTGGGTAGTTTACCTGTTTTGCCCCTCCAGGCATTCGCATGGGCGCTCGGCTCTGCTGCTGCCTCGAGAGACAGCTATCCTAATTTTGGAAATTAGCTCCTGAAATTCTATAAAAGTGTGTTCCCCTTTAAGAATAAAGCCTTGGTGGGGGAAAAAAGCAAGTTCTGATAATGTTGCTATCAGAAAGGAGCAGAGACAAGTTCCACCTGCCTTTTTTCCCCTAGAAGTACACGTACATTGGCAGGCTCTGTTCATGTCCTGGCCTCAGATAAGTCCATTTGAAAGTTTTGCTTGGTACAAAACCCAGATCTATTACAGGCATAATATTATATTGCCTAAATGACTTACTCAAAATTTTCTATGTAAATGTGACGACAAAAGCAAGTCTTCCTTATCATCCTGCCTGTTTTCAGTTAAGCAGGCCTTGGTGACCCTGCCTTTGGTTCTTCTGTTCCCGAGCACCCCACCCTGGTCTCGCCTACCTCCTGAGGGCTGGCCCTGACCTTGTGCTGCTGTGTCTGCTTGCTTGCTGCCTGCCAACAGGAGCGGACTGTTGCAGCTTAACTTTGGGAAGTTTCTCACAGGGACCCTGAAAGGCGCTGGGCTCTGTGCTGCAGGGCTGGCGGCTAAAGCAGGGAAGGATTAAGTGATTTGCCTTTAGTCACACCACCAAGTAAATGGAGCCAGGATGAGAGTCTGAGTCCACCTGGCCCAGAGCTCATCCTTGGCTGCCTCCGGCCCCCTCTTGCCACTTCGGGGACACACTTCTCTTTTCTGGAATAACTGTGACTTTGTAGTAAGGGTCTGTCTCATTTCAAGATAACGTTTAGCCAGTCCGTGAATATGGTTTGTGACCATTTTTGTCTGCTTTATTGAGTTATTCCTGCACACGTTATGTAATTCTATAACATTAGCAACTGGCATTTTAGACATTCCACGAATACATTTTCATTCTAATGAGTAAGCTTGATGATAATGGAATTGACTAGGAAGTTGTTCATCCAGAAAATAATTGAACACTTAAAATGTGTGCTTGTGCCTTGTGCATGTTTTGGTTATATTTATTTAAGCTATTTGGGATTCATTTCCTCGTTTTTTGACAGTACTCAGCAATAATCAAGAGATATTGCCATTTCCTTTCTCTAAGAAGAATGTTTTTAAATTCTCTTATTAGGCTTCGGTTATTTAGATGTTGGATTTCCTTTCCTTTATCAAGTCTGTTTCTCATATTTCCTCTCTCACGTTTTCTATTTTTGTCTTCTTTTTTCTGAGATTGCTCAATGCTTTTATCTGTCGTTTTAGAAATTTTAATATCAGGCAATGTATTTAACTTAGAAGAGCTATTTTTATTTCTGATTATTCCTTTTTCATTGCATTCTTTTCTTGTTTCTATGGCTGTGCCATGTTTGCTCTGAGAATACTATTTAGAGGTGGTTGTCATCTGTTGGTTTTTTGTTTGTTTTTGTTTTTAGTTTTCCTGTTTTCTACATTATCCCTATTTTCTCTGGGAGTAATTTTTATTTTCCTTATGGTCATCTAATTTATCCTGAATTTCTCTTTAATGTTGTAGGCTTTGTGATCTTTGGTTGTCTGTTCCAGTATAAGAATGAGACAACATTAGGCCTGACAAGGAGAACTTTGGAAGGACTTGTTGCCTGGCAGCCTTTGTTCAACAACAGGGGACAGGGACATCTTTACTCTGAAGACTCCCTCAATGTCAGATGTGGAAAGCTTTCCTGTTTGGCACCTCTGTCTTTGCTAGCTGCTCTGATTTCCTTACTGTTCTTTTACATTCTGTGTGGAGTGGGGAGTAGGAACATATCAACGTTGACTTTGAATCCTTTAGTTTCAGCCCCAATAAGTTACTGCCTTCTCCTTCATGTACCCCGAGAGAATTTAAATGGCACTGCCCTTCCTCCATCATTGTATTTCCACCAAATCTAGTAGCCATCCTTGCTTCTTATGAGGTCTCCCTATACCTCACACAATACACAGAATACACTTACAGCACGTCCTATGTGCTTGGCATTATTCCAAGTGCTTTACATGTATTTACTCATATAATCTTCACAACAAACTTATGAAGAAAATACAGTTATCCCTACTTTATAGATAAGAAACCGAGGCACACAGAGGTGAAGATCGCCCAGTAGATTGCAAAGCTGGGGTTCAGACGACCCCATCTGTGATTTTAACCCCATGCTGCCCTGCCTGACATGCACCGATCGGTAAGACCCCACCTCTGGAACAGCCTGATTCTGACCGCCTGGTGCCGTCTGCACTCTTAAAAGCCCAGTCCTTGGTGCTGACAGTTTTCTTTTGGACTGTGTTTTCCCTGCCTCTGCTCTCCTCCCCTAGAATCTGTCTTCCAAGTGGCAGCTGGAGAAGTCTTCCCAAAGTGTAAATCAGATCATGATCTTCCCTGATTAAAACACTACGGTGGTTTCTCATCTCAACCTCAGTAAACTCCGTGTCCTTCCGATGGCCAGGAGGCCCTCTGTGGCCTGCCCAGCCCACGCCTCTGACTTGTCGCCCTCCTCTCGTCCTGGGAAGCTGGTCCTGGTCTTAGGGTCTGTGTACTCGCTCCTCGTTCCTCTGATCGTCTCAGGCCGGTCTTCTCGTCAGTCAGATGTCAGCTCAGTAGAAGACTTCACTCACACATTCTCACACACGTTGACTTACTCTAGTTTTTCAAGTGTGGACCAGGATCTGAAATTTCTTGTTTGTATATGTGTCTCTGCGCGCCAGAGCCTAAGCCCCTCAAGGGCAGGGGCTTTGTCAAGTTTAGTGTTGTGCCTTCCGTGCCTCTCAGCGTTTGCTGGCAAGTACCCAGGAGCTCTCGGCTGAGCAGCACCTGCTGCTGTCACAGCCCCTCCCTGCCACCCACCAGACCCAGGCGCTGCTCCTTTACAGGCGTTCAGTTTTCAACAGCTCTGTCTTGCAATCTCCTCTAGCAACGTCCCTTTCCCGTTACATTTGTTGTGATGTAAAACTTTAGTCATTTGTGGGTTATTATCAATATTTTTGTCACATCTGCAAACACCCTGTATTATAATTTACTCCAGTTTTTGCTCTCTTTAAGCTATTCAAATTTGTATGAAATAGAAACTTTATGTCACAGTGTAAATGGAAAAGAAAACCGATATTGTCATAAATCAGTGACTGTAAAAGTTAATATATACTAATTAAAATTTAAAATGTCATTCCACATATCACTTAAAATTGTCAAAACTTCAATTTTATGCACCGTTTTTCTTTACCTTAGTAACATTAGAGTGGGGAGTTGATAAACATGTATTCAGTTATAATCTTGAACTTGAATCTTATCACTTGAAAATTGACCCTATAATAGATCCCTGAAGCAACAGCTGTGTCTGATTTTAAATGTCTCCTTAAGCCAAGTCAGCTTGAGTCCAGAATCCCCAAAGTTCCTAATGTGCAGTATGTTTCAGTAGTTGTCAGTATCCATTTTCAGCGTTCGTGTGCACAGCATAAGGCCCGTGTTGGCAGCAATTTGAATGCCATTTGAACTTCTCATCTAGGACTGAAGACATTGCACGGATGGTGGACATTTCCTTATGTTTGAGACAACCATCCTGCATGGTGGACAGTAAAAGAATGAGGATAACTTCAAATTTCCGGTGGCTCTTACCAGCATTTTTTCTTCTACACTTAATGAATCAAGTAAATAGCCAGAAAAAGGGTAAGTGCATCAGAGTCATAGAGAATGAACTGATTACATTGCCATCTTGTGCCTTTATTGAAACCTTTAGGTTTTCAGTGGTTAAAATCCATTTCTTTGTCTTCTTTTTTCTGTGTTCTTTTGGATTCTTTTAAAAGGGCCCTTAAAATGTCATGTACAATGAAATCAAATATCTTTCTTTAATAATGTTTATTTTCATCTTATTTAAATACTTTAAGAATGTTTGTGTAGATGTTAACCTAGTGTATTTCTAGAAAGACCATTATCATCCTTCTGCCCCTGGGTTTAGTTGTTATATTATTTCCGTAATTAAACTGATCTTCTCTTTTCCCCGAGATCACCATGGAATAAGTTGATTACGATTACTGATGGTTTCTAATGTGAACGCTTGTAATGTTTTTGTTTTCTATCTTATATAAATAGCTTTATAATAATTTATTGCTATCATGAATATCATGCCAACTATACATAAAAGTTAAAGAAAAAGCTTTTTCATAGATACTTATATAGAGGATCTAAGATAGAATACCTTTTATACACTATAATTACTTTTTTCCCTTCCCTTCCTCTCTTCCTCCTTTGCTTTTTTCCTTTTGTCCTTCTTTCCCTCCTTCTATACCCTCCATTTTTCTTTCTTTTCATTTCCCTTTTAGACTGACATTTTTGTCATTGTATCGTGCTTATGTATTCCATGACGTAATGTTATTTTATAGATATTGGTACTATTAGGATTGTAATCTTCTGAATTATTTGTTACTTTTCAGTTGTTTACACTCACATGAAATATACATTTTTGAGTCCTGTGTGAGTTCATTACTGTATAAATTTAATATGCTTCATAAAAATCTAAAGGTTGTTAATGGGATTTCTATGTAGGTGGCATTCTGGTAGCGAGCAGTAAAGCAGTAGTGACTGGGAGTGTTTAGAAGCTGTGTTTGTGGGCATGGGAAAGACATCATTTTTACCTAGAGCTACTTTTTTTTTTTTTTTTTTTTTTTTTTTTTTTTGGCAAATGGGGCTATGGAGATTAAAATTATCCCAGGCCCTCTCGTGGTCTCATCGCTGAATCTACACAGGCATTCCCTCTACTTAGCTTAGTTGCCTGGAAGTGGAATTTTTGATAGAAGCCTAACCCCTAAGTGGTTTAGTGGTTGGCCCACTTTCATCAGGTTACTCTCGAGCTTTTTTAAGCTAGAGCTACAGAAAGAAATATAAAACCAGTCACTTCCTATGACAGCAGGTTCAGCTCAGCACAGAGAACATGGACCCTTTGCAGAGACATATGCTTGTGCTTACTATTGAAAACTGTTTAACTTACTGACATTTTACAATGTAGTTAAATTATTAAGCATGGTGTGTGTGTGTGTGTGTGTGTGTGTGTGTGTGTGTGTGTGGTTTCTCCTTCTCCAGGGGCTCCTCCTGACTTGAAGTGTATAACTAACAATTTACAAGTGTGGGACTGTTCTTGGAAAGCACCCTCCGGAGCGGGCCGTGGTTCTGTTTATGAAGTTTGCATTGAAAACAGGTAATAGAAACACATTGATTACTTTACAGGTACAACCCCAAAATGTTAGAGCATTAAGATTTTGTTGTGTAAATTTTTAAATGAAATTTCAAGTCTTAACTCACTATTTCCTAAAAATTGTGAATCTTACATTAATCAAGATGTAAACAAACCTTTCTCCTGGCCAGACCTGTGTTTCTCTTACGAGTAGGGAGCACACTTCTCCTGTGCTGTGGGTTCTGATCTGCTGGGGAAGGTTCACTGGTTTATCCCAAACCATCGTCTACCTGTATCAGTTAGGTTGTTGATGTTTTAATTGTGCCTAACGGGATGTCAGTAATAGTGGCTTAACAGGTAGGCATTTACTCTCACGGAAAAGGTCTGGAGTCGGCAGTCCAAGGCTGACGTGGTGTGTATGGCTGGGAGAGACGCAGGTTCCTCTGTATCATGCTACTCTGCCATCTTTAGCATGTGATCTCATGGTTCAAGACGGTGCTTGAGGAGAGGCTATCATGTCTACATTCCAGAAAGCAGGAAGGAAAAGAAGGGTTTTTTTCTTTAAGGAGACTTCTAAGAAGTCCCACACATGTAAGAAGTCTGCTTACATCTCACTGGCAGAACTTAGGTGGGTAAACCTAGCTGCACAGAGGCCGGGTCATGCCCTCTAGCTGAATGGCAGTGTGCCCAGGTAAACCGTGGGCTAATGCTCTTAAGGAAAGGGGAGAAGTGGATGTGAGGAGGCAGGTGGCAGGTTCTGGCACACCACCTGACCCTCTCAGGTCATGTTGGAGTGGGCTAGAAGCTCCGGAGCCTGGACTTGAGGCCCTTGGGCTGCCTGCAAGCTAGAGTGATTCCTCTTGCTTTCCCCTGATCCCAGCAGGGCACTGGATTATTTCGGGGTAATTTGTCAGCCTGGATGAGTTCAGGTGTGTTGCAGAAACAACTCTCACATCTTATTTTCTGCTATGAAAATAAAGGATGATTTCCTGCTTGTGTTTTGTGTGTTCTTGCGTCAGCTGACATCTCTGGCCCCTGTCTCTTCCTTAGGGCCTCGGACCGAGGGGCCCCCACCCTCCAGCGCTCAGGCGGTGTGGCCAGGGAAGGAGGGAGGGGAAGGAGGGAGCACAGCCTGTGCTGGCTTTAGAGCTTCCTTCCTGAAGTGATAGGTGTGGCTTTCACTCCAGTTTCTCTGCAAATAAAGTCACATCGCCATGCTTTGCTTCAGAGGAGAAGGGAAGTGCAATCTTACTGTGAGTCCAGAAGGGAAGAACCTGAAAAATTCAATACATAGTACTAAGGAACCACAGGCCGCACAGAGGGGCAGTTAGTTCCGGCTCCCGACGAATGCACAGTGAACAAATTCTAAGAAGCTTCTGTCGAGAGCTGACAGAACTGTATGTGAAGGGCCAGGGGGCTTTGGCTGAGGAGTCCGGCAGCCCAGAGAGTTCTCGGAGGAAGTGTGCTTGTGGAGCAGGAATGCTCAGTGTTCTCAGCAGAAAAGGACAGAGGGACATTCCAGACTGAAAGAATGTTGGGTACAATGGCATGAACATATGAGATGGCACAATTTAGAGAATTCAGGTGGCTTTGTGTTACTGGCACCAAAAGAAACCTCGCTCCTATGAATTGACTTTCAAGCCCTCAGTCCTAAGTGGTAAACAGTGTGAAGAGGCCTGGACTGGCTGCTGGGGCGGGGGCAGGGAGAGGGAGCCACCAAAAGTCCCTGTGCGGGAATTAAAATGTTTTGAGAACTTAGAAATGTATATGAATAACAGTAAAAAGAATGGAAGTGTGTTCTATAAAGATACAAAGAGCCATAGAACCACAGAGGGAAAAAACACTTTTGTCTGAGAAATAACGGATGGGGAACTAGACACATTTTAAAAGCAGAACAGACGAGAAAGTTTTGTTCAGTGAACCATGAGCCAAGACAGAGCAGACAAATTGAAGGCATGATTTTAGAGGTGACAAGTAGCCAGTTTGCTTTCTGTGATCAGTGTCGTTGAGCACCACCTTAGTGTACATGTGATCTGGAAGTACAGGGTGTTCAGGGCGGTCGGGGGTAAGGCTGCAAAGGGAAGTGGGGTGACAGTTTGAAGAGCATGCTAAAATCCGAAGTTTCTTGAAAAAAATCACCTAGTCAGCTTTCAGTTTACTCAACCTTCTAGTACAATCTGGTTATTTTTCCTACACCCACATCGATGTACTTACCGTTAACCTCTCTTTTTTTCGTTCTTAAAATGCAGTGTAACCTGTCATGTGTTTGTATACAAAAGAGTATAAAGTATTTTCCAGTGCATTTTGTGTTAATCAACTTTTAATGAAAATTGTTAATTTTATATGCTGATTAAAATTTGATTTCTTATATTGCAGGTCCCATTCTTGCTATCAATTGGGGAAAACAAATACTAAAATCCCAACGCTTTTACCTGGTGATCATGAAATAACGATAAACCCTCTACATGATTTTGGAAGTTCTATAAGTAAATTCATACTAAATGAGAAAAATGTTTGTAAGTATTTGAAAATAGCTCAGAACAGTGCTTTTGTTAGTGTTGTGTTTTGTAATTGGCAGAAATTGACTATTCTTTTGCATTGCAGTTGTTATACTAATACATTCATTTACCCAGCAACCATAGTGTGGGTTGTGGAGCATAGCCACCATCAAGAAGGAAACACACTTGTCCTCTAGGCAATCGAAATAGATGTCACAACATTCAAGATCCTTCTCCAAGTTGAATACCTTTTTTAATCGCTTACCTCGTTTCCTGCACACCTTTAGAATTTCTCAGATGCCCCTTGCTCTAGGAAGTAGTCTTTGACCAACCCCTCCCAGAGGAGACCCCCTTCCTGTCTTACGTTTCCCCTGAGGCAGTCTGTATTTCTCCTTTGTGACATTTCTCACAATTCCATTAGTAATTTATTATGTCATTAGGTGCCTGCTGTGTGTCGCCTTCCCAAGAAAACAAGTCCCATGAGGGCAGGACTTTGATTCTACACCTAGCACCTAGCCCAGTGCCTCGCACACAGCAGGCATCTTTTATAAATGTACTGATTGAATGCCCTAGTACATACGCTGTAAGCTGAGTGGAAGCATGAAACAACCCCAGGCTGACAGAGATGGAGATTTTGCTCTGCAGTGAGACTCTCTTAATGGTGGGGTAAGCAGGTTTGTTGGCTCCTGACAACTGTTATGTAATGGCATCATAATGATATTATAGTAAGTCTTATGAGGATGGCTTACTTTGAAGCCAGGGACAGAAAATAGAATTAACGTGGTGATCTGTCCAATTTTACGGGCAGGATGCACGTTTGCAGTGGTCTGTGTCTGAGACAGCATAGATTTTGAAAGAATAATAACAAAGCATGCTCTCCAGAAACTTAGAATCTGTCCTATCTTCTGGCCAAAGTGTTGTCTGCGTAATGCTACTTAGGGTCATCTTTCAAGATAAAGAGAGAAGAGTATGTTTGTTGTTTTCTTTCTAAGGTTGTATGTGAGGTCCATGTGAGATTGTTTTATCCAGACCAGCCATGATCTCAGTACCCACAGAGAATACTGTGAACCATGAAATACATTTTCTATACATATACATATAAGCGGTAAGGTTCATATTACTTTATAACCTGCTTCACAGAAGACATAGATTTTCCAGTTGTTATCTAAATAAATCTGTATTATTTTTACCGGCTGCATAGTATTCCATTGAATGGAGGTACCATAATGACTTTAAGTGATTATTAACATCGAGGTTTTTCTTTCCAATTTTTCAATAGTATAACTAATGCTTTAATGAACATCTTTTGCACATACATGTTTCTGAATTTGTGTGATAATTTCCTTGGGCTAACTTTCTAGAACTGGGAATGCTGCATTAAAGACATTCCTCATTTTATGACTTTTGATATCCATTGCCAATTGTTCTCCAAAAATTTTGAATCTCTTTGCATTCCTACAAACATCGTATTAGAGGGTGACTGTTCTTCCACATCTTTCCAGAACTGGGTATTGTCATCTCAGTTTTCCCATTTCAATCTGATGGCCCCAAAATTATTATGCTGCTGTTTTTGCATTTCTATGATTACTTTTTAAAAGAAAATTATCAGTCATTTTTATTCTTTTCTGAGCTATTTGTACCCTTTGTAAATGTTTTCATATTGAAATTTATCTTTTTCCTCATCAGTTCACAAGAGCTCTCTCTGTATTATGGTTATTAATTCTGTCATAATTGCTGCAAATATTTTTCCAAATTTAAACTTTGTGGTATTTTTTTATACCACAGATTTTCACTTTATATAAATAGAATCTCTTGCTATTTTTCTTTATGAGTTTATGGTTTTGTTTTCATGCTTGATTTAAATCTTTCATTCATATGGAATTATTTTGTAGTAAGGTATGAGGAATTTAACTTAATTTTATTCACATTTTAAAAAAAGTTCCCTAGGAGTCTGTCAGAGAGCCTGTTTGTTTTGTCTGATTTTTCAGTAAGTATTCAGAAGGTTCTGTCTGGAAAGCTACTTTAAGATGATAGTGTTAGAAAAAATTAGAAAGGCAAATCAAGACAGACCCTTGGTGACTTATTTGATTAACATTAATAGTTAATTGTTTTTGCATATCATATGATTTGTTGATAGCATTTTTAATAATGGCCTGATTGTGATTTGAATATTAGATTAACAATCCCAATACTAAGATATTCCTACGACTGCTAAGATAACACTGATAAGAAAATTGAAAAGCAAATTAGATGAATATAGAGAGGTGGATGTATCAGCAAATCTTTGAGCACCTACTATGCAAGAGAAGCTATGAAATGATAAGTAGCTGTGCATTAGAGAATCTGGGGTTTTCTATTTTTGGCAATTTGCTACTAAATAAAATATGAGAAATTAAGTTTTCTCTAGCATCTTAAAATGCTTTCAAAAGTGTACATATAAAGCAAACAAGATACACACACACGCACACGTAATACGCTTCTAATTGACAAGGGCAGACATAAAAATAAGTCTTTCTAAGAATTTTAATGTCTAAGTTTCTAAAACTAACCTGAAAATTTGGATCTGTCTGAGGCAGAATAAATTCTGTCAATCCTGTAAATGAGCTGGGACAGCTCCCATCTTCTGATGCTCTAAGGCAAAACAACATGGCGGTAATGGGTAAAGATGCACTAGCTTTAAAAAATAAACAAGACTGATGAAATTTCTTTCCTAGCTGGAAAGTTCCTAGTTTCTAGAAGGCAAGTTAAAATGGTCTTCAAGTGTCTGTATTTTAGCTGGAGAGAAATGCAGATGATAGTTCATGGGAATTTAGGACGACTTCCCATGTATACTGTAAAGAAAGAAGTAAAAGAGGTGTGTGTGTGTGTTTAATCCTTTCATTTGTAATTACTGTCTTTAGTTTGAAATATTGGTTATGACTTGTGTTTTGAAGAGCAGCCTGCTGCAGTTTAGATAAAATGTAAATTATATGGGCTTTTCAGGGAGGAAAACATTTTAATAGACAAGTGTTGCTTTAGTAAAATACTCCCATGTTTCATCATTTTTAACTTACTGTATCTTGATATCTTGAAACATTTGAGAGAACCACGTTCTTGGAAGCCTCTGCTCTGTGTGTTCACACTGGCACCTTGAACTTTCCCTCTCCTGGCACTAAATCAACTTCTTTCTCCTTGTTTGCTCCTTTTTTAAAAGCAGCGTCCCACTTAATACCGTGAAGCATCCTCTACGGTCCTTATGTAGCTGTGTAGCTGTTGACTTTGCTGTGTAGTTTAGACTTTAAATGTACTATTTCCTGTACAGCCCTCAACATTCTACATAAATCCAGTGTAGAACCCTGTGATCAGCAGATTTTAGTTAAATTTATCAAGTACTTACTTTTAAGTTCCAGGACTAATTTATGTTGGTCTGCTCTGCCATTTTTGTTATTTAGCACAGTCAGCTGCCCTACTCCTGTAAACTCCTGCAGTGTGTGCTTGCCATGACTTTATTTAGTTGACCCTTGAGCTTCGTGGAGAAGCACTAGGATAGATAGATATGAGCCCTGAGAGTGTGCTTCTCTAGATTTCTTTGAACTCATCTTCTTCATCTTACTGTCATTTAAAGAGGGAACATACAAAAGAGAGAGTCCCAAATTTCTCTGGCCTTCATACAGAAAGCCTACGTTTTATAGAATGGAACAGGCTCATATCTTGTGTGTTTTCCAATGATCTAAAAAATTTTCAGTGCTGCGGCCGGATGGCTCAGTTGGTTAGAGCACAAGTTCTGAACAACAGAGTTGCTGGTTCGATTCCCACATGGTCCAGTGAGCTGTGCCCTCCACAACTAGATTGAAGACAGTGAGCTGCCGCTGAGCTGTCAGAGGGGCGGCCGGATGGCTCAGTTGGTTAGAGCACAAGTTCTGAACAACAGAGTTGCTGGTTCGATTCCCACATGGTCCAGTGAGCTGTGCCCTCCACAACTAGATTGAAGACAGTGAGCTGCCGCTGAGCTGTCAGAGGGGCGGCCGGATGGCTCAGTTGGTTAGAGTGTGAGCTCTCAACAAGGTTGCTGGCTCAATTCCCGCAGTGGGATGGTGGGCTGAGCCCCCTGCAGCTAAAGATTTAAAATGGAGACTAGACTTGGAGCTGAGCTGCACCCTCCACAACTAGATTGAAGGACAACGACCCAGAGCTGATGGGGCCTGAAGAAATACACTGCCCCCCAAATTCTCCAATAAAATTAAAAAAAAAAAAATTAAGTAACTTAACTCATCCCTTCTAAGTAGAGAGACTTGAAGATTTTGAAGGATGGCCTACTTTTTTCTGTAACTTTTTTTTTTAGTTTACCAGTTTCTCCTTGTGACAGGCCCATATCCTTAAGCAGGATTTTTCTCTTTACCTTTTGTAATGCAGCTTCAGAGCCCACTGCCCTCCCAAGCTTCCTTCTCAAATATTGATTATCCCCTCACCAGTGTCAGTGGTCATTTCTGTCTTCCTCTATGAATTCTATTTTATTTGGTCTAAATGACAACCCATTTCTTTTGGTCTCAGTCATCCTGGATTTTCTATGGCTTCCTTCTGCTTCCATGTCATTCCTTCTCACCATACTTGCTCTGGTTCCTTGAAGGTATAAATGTCTATCCATTGACCCCAAACAAGCTTTGGCTATTTTCTGTCTGTGCGTTCACATTCGTATCTTCAGCTACACTCAGTGAGTTCCTCTTGAATCTGTGTCCACGGCTCTCACTTAGCTGTCTGCAGACCCCTCCATTGATCACCTCTTCTTCCCCTGACACTTAGTTATCCACAGCCAGTCTCCCGCATCTCTTCACAATCGTTCCTCATTCCTTTTGCCTTTTTTGCTGCCTTCTGGGCTAGAAATTTGAGGAGATCTTAAATGTTTGCCTTTCTCATTGTACTAATCCTTCATTTCTTTGATCCAGTCATTTCTTTGAAATGCCCATCAGATTTTGTCCTTTCTTATCCATATGTGGTGTCATGATCCAAGCCTTATTGCTCTAGCCAGTCCTTCTCCAGGGGTCTCCTACTTGATCACCTTACCTCTTTCTCAGTCACCTGTGTACCACTGCTAACATAGCCTTTCTGGACTTCTAGGTCCTGCTAAGTACTTCTTAGATCTGCACAGTAACCCATTGATTTCCTCCCCTAGTGCCTTGGTCATTACTATGGTCTTGCTGCTATTTACTGATAACCTTTACCAGGAACAGCCCATAGCATCCTCACGTAGGGAATTCCCACAGCTCTGACAGTGGGAGACGAGTTGGAAGGCTCAGAGAAAACAGATAGAAAGCTTTACCAAAGCAAGCTTTCAATATTCTGTCGTTTGCTTAGGCCCAACCTACAGCCATACAAAAGGCCTTTTTTACTTCTCTCTGAGGTTGCCTACTTGTAGGTCCCAGAGCAGATGACACCAGAGTGTGGTGGGAACCCAGTTTCCATTTGTATTAGAAGAGATATTACAGATTTGAAACAACCAGCTGATAAATAATTTTCTCAAATGTGGCTGATGAATCATTGGAGCTGCTTATACAAATAATTATATTTGTTCTCTTTCTTCATTAATAGGTTCAAGAGTTTGCTTTTAATTCGTGACTTTTTCGAACAGGAAGGGAGTTTAAAATTAGTTGATTAATTGAATTACAATATGTACAATCATTACTTAACTGAGTTTTCTCTTTGGTTTCCTTTTTTTAAGCCTTCATCCCAGACACTCCAGAGATCTTGAATTTGTCTGCTGATTTCCCAACTTCTACATTACACCTAACGTGGAATGATAAGGGTTCTGTTTTTCTACACCAGTCAAATGTCATTTGGGAAATTAAAATTCTACGTAAAGAGAATGTGGAAGTCATAAAATTAGTAAGTCTGAATAAAACAGATTTTTTTTCCCTATGACTTTAAAGAAACTCAGTACTCTGTAAAAAGATTTTAAAGGTGATGTCAGTGATCCTTTGGATTGTTAAGTAGATCAGATATCCTTTCAGGGTTTATTAAAAACTATACACTTTGACTCAAAAATCACTTAATGATTAAAATAATGTATAACCATTATAAGAACTTTTGGAAATGAAGGGAGAAATAATCCATGATTCTACCGTTTGAACACAGTAAACGTTATCTTTGTGTATTCCTGTCTAGCCGGTTTTATATGCATGTTTTTACATAAATGAAATAAAAGTGTACATGTAATTTAGTCTATTATTTTTTGTCTAATGTTCCAAGTATAAAAATAAATGTTTTGAAACTTTTAATCATAGTAATTGTTGAGAAATTTTGTATAAATCTGTAAGTTCGGATTTATTTTAATCTGCAATAACATTCTTATATTTAGTAGTTCATACTTTTTTCTCTTATTTTTTAAAATCCTGTTTGTGAATGTTTTCTTATGATCTGCCTTTAGTTTGTTCTTAATCTAAAGGATAATGAGAAATAATAATGAAAAGTTTTGACAGCTGGTACATGGTAATTCCCCCTTTTATCCTTTTTCTCTTTTCTTCCGTAATGGATTTGAAATATGTTTCGTTATAAATTTAAGAATTAAAAAGACCATCTCATGATTGTACAATTTATTTGCCTAATTACATAGATAAGGTAGTAAAGATAACAAATGGGATTATTCTGTATGTCTTAGTTACTGTCTTATTTTTCCTTTTAGACAAGGAAGTATTTTATTTCTAAAATAGTAACAGTCATATTTGCTGTTCACACGGATCTTAATGCTTCTGGCATTCCTGACACTGTCGTAAAAGCTCCCTATATGTTACATCTTTGCATCCTCACAACAGGCCGCTGAGGGAGGCACTACTAGCATCATCCCCATTTTACAAATGAAGATACAGTGCCCCAGGAAGACATTAAGTGGGGAAGCCAGGACTCAGACCTAGGCAGTTTGGTTCCACAGTCTGCTCCTAACCACTACAGTTTATTCTACATAATAAGTGTATACACACACACACACACACACACACATACATACATATATATGTATGTGTATATATATACACGTATACATACATATATATGTATGTATGTGTGTATATATGTGTGTTTGTGTGTGTATGTATATATATATATATATATATGTATATTTATATATATATATTCATCTCAGAAGCCTTCTTTTTTAACCTATCCAAATTGAACCTACATTCAAGACGAAGGTCAAATTCTACCCCTTATTTTAAAGCCCATCCTAATTATCTCAGTCTAAAATGCTCTTTCTTTTCTTGACTTTAAATGGCAATTCTTGCCTGTCAGTCTCACTTGCAGCTAAATTATATGGAGCTCTATACCATTGTCTTAAAATTGTTCCTTATTCAAAATTGTGTTGAGTAGCTTTTTATTATGGCTTAACATACTGTATTCTGAGTTACTACTTACTGGCTTAGAGAGACTTCTCATTTGTAAAGTGCTAATGTTTGCTCTAGTTAATGACATGATATTTAAAAAGCTGCTGAACAACTATTAGTTGTTATTACTTCCTTTGTGGGCTAGATTTTTAAAAACTGAGGATGCTAGAATAGGAGGGATGCTCTGAATCGTGAGTGAAAGCGAACATGAATATACGGAAATATTGTTCTAAGGTTATATGACTCATTGCCACAAGATGCATAACAAGACAAATAAAGGAAAGGTAGTAATTTCCTACTTTTGGGAATATGATCTTTGAAAAAAAATGTTTGTGTGGGGCGATATAGCAAGAGGTAATAAAAATAGAAATAGAACAGATTAATTTTAAAAAGTGAAATATCCAAGGATAAATGATCCAGGTCCATAAAAATGTGATATTTTCATTTATAATTTTATGTTTTTAATGTCAGTATTTAAGTTAGAATTGCTTATAGTCAGTCATTTTGTGAAAGGTTATAATGCTGTTATTTTATGATAGTTGAAAGATCAAGAATCCTATATAATAGTGTTTCATTTATAAGTTTCATTTATAGTTTGTCATTTATGACTTGACAATTTCTGCTCATGGCCTCACATACAGCTGTGGAAGCTGTGCATTGCACAGACGAGGATGTGAACGCACCTGGGAGTTACGCAGTACCCTTTCCCCTCCCATTTTTCTCTCCTTGTAAACAGCCAATTTTAATTCAATTTTAGCTGATTTTCTTATCTCTGTTTTTCCAAATTGCTTGCTAATACTGCCTTTTCTTTTTCTGTTTTTTTCTTTTCTTTTTTTCAATTTTGAGCAATGTTTTGCACAATGAACAATGAAAATTTAGTTCCCTCTCATCTCCCAACCCAGGCAAACACACTCACGTGCTTGTGTGTTTGCTTTTGTGCTCTCTTTTTCTTACATTTTCTGTCTTTTCCCAATATCATTCTGTTACAATTTTTGGTAGACCAATATTCATTGTTTGTATTGTAGTTATAGAAACACTATTCACAACTGAACCAAGTAGTATGTACTATTCTACTATTCTTTTCCTTTTTTAGAGGGATGGGTACAATTTCTCATATTGTATTTTTAGTTTTATTTGTCTGCTTCATTGATTCAATCCTTAATTCTATCCAGGTTGTGTAAATCTCCTGTTGAAATTTTCAACCATACTAGTATTTTATCAGTTGAATATTTGTGAATAAATCTCTCTGAGAGCCTCTAACTTACTTCCCAACCCTTTTGATTTAAGGGCTCACACAGACACTGACAATATTTATGTAGCACAGAGTCTGGTAAATAGCTGAGGATTCTTGTGGCCAGAGGTGTCTCAGGAGCTCCAGTGGCCTCAACTTCTACCAGCCAACCCTAGGTTTGCAGATTCAAACCTAGGTATACCCATAACCCATCCAAGACAAACCTCAGTGTCATTTGGCACATTCATTAGGAACCTGTGGTCCAGGGAGTCTCCATGATCATTCAGGGGATTCCTTTTACCTTTTTCTTTTGATGGGTCTTCTTTTTCCTGAATTCTGTTTTTCTTTTATTTCTTCATTTTGGGTGGATGCATATATTCTAGTAGTTATTTGCTATTTATCGTAGATATCCTCTGCTATTTATAACTGCCTTTCAGACGTATTTTATTTTTTGAAATTTAAATTAGTTGCCAACAAAATTTAAAAGAATGTCTATTTCAGATATTGAGAAGATGCAGAACAATTAGAACTTTACATGCACTTCTAGTGGGAATGTAAAGTACTACTTGGTGAATACATTGAGACAAGACATTTATGAAAAATGTCTTTATTCCTCACTCATGACTGCTAGTTTAGCTGGGTATGGAATTCTAGGTTGGGAAATTTTCTCAAGATTTTGAAGACATTGTTCATTTTTTTTTTTCCCCTAAATTGTCATGGATTTATCTTTGTCTGTTGTGCTGGACACTCATTTTGACTGAAAACACAGGTCTGTCCACTTGGGAAATTTTCTTATTTTATGTCTTTGATTTCCTCATCTCTGTTTTCTTCTTTTTTTCCTTAGAACTTCGGATTTTTAGAAATTGGACCTTCCAGACTGATCCTCTAAGTGTTTTATCATTCCTCCTTTCCATCTACATTTTGCTCTATTTTCTGAGCAGTTTTTCCTAAGCTTTATCTTACAGTCCTGATACTAAATTTCTATTAATATATTTTTTAATTTGCAAGAGATCCCCTCCTTTTTAAAAAAAAAAAAACTTTTTTTTTTTTTAATTTATTTTAAGGGTGATTTTCCAGGACCCATCAGCTCCAAGTCAAGTAGTTGTTTCAGTCTAGTTGTGGAGGACACAGCTCACACTGGCCCATGTGGGGATCGAACCGGCAACCCTGGTGTTACGAGCTTCATGCTCTAACCAACTGAGCTAACCAACCACCCCCACCTTTTTTTTAATATATCTTGTTCTTGTTTCATGGATACAGTATCTTATCTCTGAGAGTATCATTGATTTTTAAAGAAATGTTTTTCTTTTTTTCTTTCTATGCAATCTATTTCTTCAAGTTGCTTTTTTTCTTTATTTTGATCTCTGACTTTTATATTAGAATTTTTTCTCCACATTCTGGTCATCTTGGTTGATATTCATATTTAAATGAATGGCTCTTAAAAATAAGAAAAATCTAGTTGGAACTTCTGTTTGCCTACATGAGACTTGTTGATTGGGGGCTCATCATAGGTAATGAGGATGGGCTGTCTAGTTATTAATATTATTTAAGGCAAAAACCTTAATATTATTTTAGTTCTTTATTTTGATCTGTTCATATGCCCCAGAAAAGTTTGTAGAGTCCTGTCTGGTAATCACAACTTGGCCATCACTATCGTGGGAGCAGAATAGGGAAAGAAGGCAGGAGTCTTACCCCAGCCTGCAGAATGCATAGGCTAGCAGTCTCCTTGTTTTTGGTGCACTATTCCCCATTCAAAAATCTTCTTGAGGCTCTTCAATCCAGAGGTATTCTGCTTTACTTTTCTAGAGCATAAATCTCTATTGTTCTGCCAAGGTGAAGAAGGGTAGTCCTTTGGTAGCATAGAATGTGGGAGAGGATCTGGGTGCCTAACATATCCAAATAACTTTCAAGCAATCCTCCTGTTTTTCACCTCACCTTCACTATTCACTATGCATTTCCAGGGGAACTTGGTACAGCTACTTCCTGAACCCTTTGTCATTTCTGTGATAGAATTCAGGTTGTTTCTGGCTTTCCATTGGAGTCTTGAGATTCAGCTTTCTCAGGTCTTCTGAGTCAGTGATCATTATTCATCTTCTCTTTAGCATTTTTTTTTTTGCCCTTGTGCATTTACACCTAAAAAAAAAAATCCTGTGTACTCTTGTTTTAGAGGGATTTCAGGAGATAAGAGAGAAGGAAATGCATTTATTTAATCTGTTGTCTTTAACTGGAAGTCTCAAGGTCTCTTTTAGTAAATCCTCAATATTTGTTTGAAATTTGAAATCTCGCCTTTTTTTCCACAATTGAGGTTAATGGTTTTTATTACTATAAGTTGCATATTTAAAAATAAAATTTAAAATTTGTAATACCTATGTAAAAAGCAAATCCAGTCTAAAACAATAATTTATCTTGTTGAAATGCTTTTCCTCTCTTGACTTTAATTCTTGGAGGTATAAACCCATTATTTTTCCTCCATGACAAATGAAGATCATTTTAGGCAATGGTATATTTTCTTCTGAACTGTGTTGAATGTTTTGGAATATCAATATCTTGAATAATAATGCAGTAGGGCCTAAAATTGTAGAAGTAAACGTAAATGAATCATGATTATTCATTACTATTGACTCTGCTGTTATTCCTTATAGAAAACTGAGATAGTTTTACAAAAGGACAAACCTTTAACTTACTTAGCTAGTGATTATATACAGTCTATTGTGTTTTTTAATCCTAAAGGAGAGAAGAATGTATCAATATTGGGCAACACAATTTTGTGTTTGTGTTCATTTTTTAGCTGACCTACAACACAACTCTGAACGGTAAGGATACAGTTCATCGCTGGAGCTGGACCTCCGACATGCCCTTGGAGTGCACCACTCACTATGTGGGAATTAGATGCTACATTGATGATTCTCATTTCTCTGGTCGCAAAGAGTGGAGTGACTGGAGCCCACTGAAGAACATTTCTTGTAAGCTTATATTGAAAGAATTTTTGTTTCAAATGTATTAGATTAATCTTGCTTAAGGATAAGTTTTAGTTGAAGCTTTTGGTTCTCTGAGCCCCATTTGGCAGCAGGAAGGTCACCTGGGGATCTCCCAGCCCCCATCCCAGAACCTTTTGATTCAGAAAGTATGAGGTAGGCTTCAGGAAACTGTATTTTTAAAGAACTTGTTGAGTGATTGGATTGGATAAACATCCAGATTTGAAAATCACTGTGGTAGACATTGAAGAACATTTAAGAATTTTATATACGTGGTAATGAGATCAAGTCTATACTTTTAAAAATGGCTCCCAATTTCTCATCTACACAGCGGACCTGTGTGAACCAGAGTTATTGCAGAGAACATGAGAATCTACAAGTATGCCAAAAATCATCAATACATTTAGTGAAAGTTCTATCCAGGTGGAATGCTGGCAGTATGGGAGAGGACCTACAGTTGACAATAAAATGAAGTCCTTTAAAATCATTGGAGATTATTCACTTTAGTGACAATTTGGATAAATGGATCAGAGGAAGGAATGCCTAAAAGTGGATAGATAGGGAGAATCTTGTTGCAGTTTACCAAGGGACAATGAAAGCATAACCAGGACACTTGGTTTAGAAATGAAAAGGGGGAAACCCATGAAAATGCTAAAGAAACAGAATTAGAATTAGTAACTGTGCATCTTTCTGGTAAGATGACTATCAAAGATGACTATCATAAGCATATATGTAATGTGAAAATTTTTAAATCCTAAAAGTTACCATAAGTTAGGGAAAGAGGAATGGAGACCAATGACCCATCCCTTAGAAGTTTGTATGTCTAAGGGGAGGTTGAAAGAAAAAGAGGCCAGAAAAGCAAACAGCATCCAGAGGGTTAAGAGTAGCCCTGGAGGGTACAGTGGTATGGAACCCAAGAGAGAAGGAGGACTTTCGGCAGCACACCAGATGCTGTGCAAGTCAAAGGGGAAAATTACTCAGAAGTGGCCATTGGATTGAGCAATTAGGCCAGCCCGCCACTTCAGAAGAATGGTCAGTGTAGAAGTCAGATCGCAGTCTATCAAAGAGTAAATAGGTAGAAAGGAGACTAGAGACTATTGGCTATTTAGGAAAATAAAAACATTGGCTATTAGATTGGCTATTTAGGAAAATAAAAACAAAGTGTGGCTGTAACCTGCAGACAGTTAGGAATAAAGAAAAAGCAATTTTTAGGATGTGGAGTACTCAAATATATTTAGAGTGATGGAAAGTAAGAAGACTGCCCTAAATATATAGAATCATTTTGGAGGAAAGCAATTATTTAATAAATGACTTTTTCTTGGTGTTGATTTTTCACATGTGGATATAAACCCATTTATTGAACCTTTAGAACTTCTTAGACTTTAACTCTGACCTTAGACACTGGCCTATAGTCACCTTCGGCTCCCCCACCATAAGTAAATGAAACCACACACACTTTCGTTTCTTGTTATTTGTCTTGCTCCTTTGAAACCTGGGGGACATACCTTATCTTTGGGCCACCATTATTACAAAGCACCTAACAGTATCTTTTATATATACTGGACTATTTTATGGTAAAAGATGTCTAAAGTGTTTGTAATTCCTTTTGCTCTTTCTAGGGTCTTTTGATCCTGATTATCAGGGTAACGTTTTTCCTCAAGACAAAGTGATACTTGTGGGCTCAGCTATAACAGTTTGTTGTGTGACTCAAGAAAAAGTGTTGTCAGCACAGATCGGCAATACACAATGTCCCCTTATTCATCTTGATGGGGAAAATGTTGCAATCAAGATCTATAATATTTCTGTTTCTGCAAGTAGTGGAACAAATGTGGTTTTTGCAACAAAAGAAAGCATGTTGGGAACAGTTATTTTTGCGGGATGTAAGTATAAAGTCATTGCTGTTGTTTTTAAAGAGCTTCTATTAATCTGGCTTTTTTGTCCTCTCTGAAAGCTTTAATGCTTTTTCAGGGTGGGGCGATTCTATTTCTTCCTTATTTTTTTATTCTTTAATATGACTGATATGTGAAGGCACCATAATTTTTGCTTATTTAAAGATGAGTTTTAAGCTTACTTTCTACATATCTGTATCTATATAACTTGTAGGTTTTGTAATAAGATTTAAAATGTTCAGCTACTTTTAGTTTAAATTCTTAGTTAACAGATTTGTTAAGTCAAGAGTGGTTAGTATATATTTCTAAATCCTACATTGTTTAGGAATTATTTTATATAAGTTAATTTTCCACCTAATTGTAGCATACCTTTTCTAAAATAAGTACCCAAATTAAAGAAATAGAAATAATTTTACACAAACTATTTCAATAGCATAATATATGCTTCTCCAACTTTTAAATATTATATTTGAGAAGAGGGTAGCCGGATGACCTGGGTGAGAAGACTTCCTCTCTCGCTGTGTTCTGTGTGTAATGTAGTCACATGCTACAAAATGCAGGGCATCTTTATTATTAACTTGGCACTCCTATAGTTCTAAAATTCCATGGCATTTCCAAAAGTTGTTGTGGGGACTGCCCTACCTATATGACTTACGTTGAATGTCCAGAGATAATTTTGCATCTTGAGTTCTCCTCCCCTGTGGTTACTGTAATGTGGTGCCCTGCCTCCAGCAGTGTTTCCTGTCTGTCCTCCCTGCTCTGCGTTTGGTCTAAGGGGCTCTCTCATGAATAAAAGTGTGTGAGATGTAGTGAGTGAGTCTTGTGATTTTCTTTTGATGGCTTAGTGATTTTCTTACGCTTTTTTATGATTCTTAGCTGAGCTCTAGATCAGCAGTTCTCAGTCTCTTTCTTACTTCCATAGAAACTAAATGATGAGTTGCATTCACTTGCTGGTCTACTTCCAAGGCAATAACCAGGAGTAGGTGCACTTCTCAGCTTGATGGCTGTAACCTTCCTCTCTTTTTGCCTTCCCAGTAATACATTGTGGGATTCAAGGGAGGGTGAGGCTGTGTTCAAAATTAAATTTTAGAAAATTAAATTTTCTGTCCTAATGGAATTTTAGGAAGTGACTTGCAACATTCCACACAAACAATCTTCGCATCTCAGTTGAAAACCAGTATTATATGTAGTGAAGCTGCCTGATAGGTGATAACCAGAAAGTAAGATATCCACTTAAAAGTACAAAAGAAAAAAAATAAAACTTAAAAGATGAAACTATTCAGTTTTTATTATTTCAAAGTGTTCTAATCTTCTGTCATAGTTCTAGATAAAATAAACCCATTTAATTCATAATTTAACCATTTGTAACATTTGGAGGTTGAAATATTGCTCTGTATTGATCAACTCAGGAACAGCTGGAGAATTTCCCTTCGGAGGGAGCTCTTTAGAAATTTACAAGGGCAGTTTATGGTGTGAGTTAGGAATCAAGATTCATTTATTTCCTTTCCTCTATGAATATCCTGCTAACCCACAATTTATGGAAAAGATTGAAAAGAATTTTAGAATCAGCTAGTCAGTTTTCCCTATACACACACATACATAATCAAAACCTGCCAGGATTTTGATTTGGATTACATTAAATCTGTCAATTTAGGAGATCACTGTAGGAAATTTTCATTCTTATAATATTGAGTCACCTAAACCATAACATGGTACATCTCTCCATTTAGTTAGGTCTTCTTTAATTTATCTTAGTGATATGAGATGTTGTATATCTTTTAGTAAATTACCCCTACATGTTTGATGTTTGTGCTAATAAAAATGGCTTTTTTTCTCTCTAGTTTATTAAAATAAATTTGTTATCTAGCAGACAGAAGGATAGTTATTTACCAATACTTGTCAGTGTTCATGCATGAGCTAATTTAGTCATAAGCAAAATAGATATTTTATAAACATTATTTGTTCTGTAATCATTCAAATTAGTTATTTTATTGACCTAAAGTTAATCTTTCATTATACTTAATATATTTTAAAATAATACACTGTAACAGGATTAGAGCCTGTAAATGTTTATATCACATGTCAAATTTTATACTTTCTCATTTGAAAATATTTTCATAAAAACTGACTTCATTTTTTACATTGCATTTTTTATTTGCTGGTACATAGAAATGCAGTTGATTTATACCTAGCTTTTGACTAGCTCCATTTGATTTTTTTTATGAATTCATTTCTTTGGGAAAAAAAGGAGAATCCTTGCATTGCCTTTTAAATACTGCCCTCTCTTATTTTTTCTCCTCTGTCTTTGCTTCCTCTTCTTTCTGGTTTGCTCCTATTGTTTGGATTTTAAGTATTTCAACTTAATATATCTGCCAAAAACTAAAACAATCAGCATTTTAAATATAATAAAAACGTTGGTATGTCATTTTAATAAAATGACTGAAAGTTTGGGCTTAGATTTAAAACAATTTTCAAAACAAATATGTCATTGTTAGTTTCATTATCCAGACTTTCATATAAATACTCATTTTTCCTCCCAGTATTACCTAAAATATCACTGAAAGACATTATTCTTATCTCTGGGGAAGGTGTGTGAAATTTTCTAAGTCTTAGTTGATAAAGTAAGAACTGTTTTAAGAATTTAGTTTTTTTAAATATTATTTTACAAAATTTTTCAGCAAGTAGATAATTGTTTTTTTAGAAAACTTACCTTCAGTGACAGATAGTTTGGATCAACATGATAGTAGGAAGTATCAGTTTCTATATATGCCTGGTTAAACTTAATTATAGAAATATCAATTTCTATACTCAGTGTCAGACTGCAGAATTTTCCCTTATTACTATAAAAGTCTCAGACACACTTAGCAAACACTTTTTTTTTCTATTCATGCCTGAACAAAGCCAGAAAGAATAGTTTCAATAAAGAACAAAAACAACAGAAGAGCAGTAGCCACTCTGAATATAGGGAGATGTAGAATTTTACCAAGAGTTAGTTTGTTAATAATAGTCCTTGTAACTTATTTAAGAACTCTGAAACTTGCAACATGCAACTTATGTTGACTTTTAATATGATTTGATATTCTTTTCAAATCACAATATATAGATGATAGATAATAATACTTTTAATCTATAGATGTTTTTGACTTGTTGGACACAACTTCCTTTGATAGATTTGGTAGACTCAAATAGGATTTAAGGGAAAAAATGATAGTCGGTATCTTCAGGATACTATTGGAGAGTTTTCAAATGAGCTAATAGTCACTCTTTAGAATATTTTAATCTGTCAATTCTAATGTAATATAATTTCTAAAACACATTCTATAGAAAGAATAATTCCTGCATTGTTCAAGAAGTAAAAGAATACATTCTTTTTTTTTTAAACTAAAATTTATTGGGGTGACAATAGTTAGTAAATTACATAGGTTTCAAGTGTACAATCCTGTAATACATCATCTATATATCATAATTATTTCATTTTTAAGGAAATTCTACAAAATATAATTAGCAGTTATGGAACATAACATTTTCAGGGAAAATATATGTAATGATAAAAGTGAACTGGCATCTTAAGATGTTTAACCATAGAGCTGGGAGGGCCATGGGTGGAGTTGGGCTCCTTGTTTACTCTCTAGTCCTGACTTCCTGTTAAAATTTTGTGGTAACTTTCCGGGGGAAGGATGCTAATAAATAGAATAGCCATCTTGGAATTGGGGCTTTTTCTTCTTCACGTGAGCAGCTGGTTGGAGTGCTGGTCGGAGGTTTGCATTCGCACGCTCCTGAGGTGACCTCGTTTCTTTTTCTTTTCCCGAATAAACTGTTTTTTTTGGTGGATTTTCTGGAGAGTTATTATTTTTCCAGGTGACAGTAACAATAAATAACTACATTTTTTTTCCTTTTCCTTTTAGATCCACCTGATATTCCTCAAAAACTGAATTGTGAGACATATGACTTAAAAGAGATCATATGTACGTGGGATCCAGGAAGACCGACAGCATTGGTGGGCCCACGTAATACAATTTACACTTTATTTGAAAGGTAAACGTCACAAGAAAAGGATGTCAAACTTAACTAGCAATGAGTCCATTAGAAGGATGTTACATGACCCAGGGAAATGTTCTATCACATTTATATAATGAAGTTATAAAACCAAATATGCAGTATAAAATTGGATATATTACTAATACTGCAATTAAATGCATGTAGACTCGAATTGTTTCCTTTTTTAAAAAGCCTAGAAAAAAGAATCCTCAAATAGGAATAGAGATTGTTTCTTGGTAATGGGCTTATGGCAGATTATTTTTTTCTATTTATTCAGTTGTGTACATTTTCTTCCCTGAGTATGTAGTAACCTATAATTAGAAATGTAAGCACTGAAAACATTAATTATTAGAAACTTACTCATTCATTTTTTTTCCTGCATTATTTATCTCTTGTCATTTTGATACTATTTTAATATTCTTTATTCCTCTCTTAATTTGCAGTTTTTCAGGAAAATATGTTAGGTTTAAAAGAGTTGAAGTGTCCACGAATGAAAGCTATCAGTTATTCTTTCCAATGTTTCCAAATCAAGAAATATATAATTTTACTCTGAATGCTCGCAATCCTCTGGGTCAATCAGAATCAACAATTTTAGTTAACATCACTGAAAAAGGTAAGCTACTACATAAACCCGTATCTTAAAAATAACTTTAGAAGTGGTGAAATGTGTTGAGATTAATGAAGAGTGCTTCTAGGGATTACTTTTTACTAATTATTTTCTTTATAATTAATTAATATTAATCTTGTAAATTTAATTTTAAAAGCTTTAAAATGTATAATTTCAAGTTTCACCATTTTATTGAATCCAAATATAATTTTGAATTAGTCATTTACCGTCAGTGACTTAATCTAATAATTTTTGATTGATTTCTGAAAAAACTTTTGCCCAATTTTTAAAGACTTTTTATTTTGAAATAATTGTAGACTCATAGGGGGTTACAAAAATAATGAGAGCCTTGTGACCCCATCAATAACTCTTAACAGTATCCAAACTAGGCAGCTGACCCTGGTATAGTACTGTGATCCATACTGCTGAACTAGACTGTGACCTTGCTCAGCTTTCACTGGTTTGTATATGCTTTCAAGTGTGTGTGGTGTGTGTGTATAGTTCTGTGCAGTCAGATTCATGTACTGATTCACGGAACCAATACAGTCAAGATACAGACCTGTTCTGTCACCACAAAGGAACTTCCTCATGCTGCTCCTTTAGCAACACCCCCACCACACACACACACACACACACACACACACATTCACACTCACATCCCTGTCCCCAGAAACAACTAATATGATCTTCATCCTACTGTCTTGTCATTTTGAGAACGTTATATAAATGGAATCATACAGTATATAACCTTTGGAGATTGACATTTTTCACTAAGGATAATGTCCGTGAGCCCCATCCAAGTGTAACAGTAAATAGTTCCTTTTTATTGCTGATTTCTTAATTTTTACCAATCCTATTAATATATAGTTCAAAACAGAAATCGAATATGGTATATCTTTTTGATATTCGTTCCTGTGATCATTCCATGTGTATCAAGTCCGTGTCAGGCTCTGCAACACGCAGCATTGGCATGGAGGCTTCTCTTAGAGACTCACAGTCATGGGAGAAAGGGCTTAAAAAACCAAATGCATTCTAATACAGCGGGGCAAGTGATTAATTAGTACATGACCCTGTTGCCTTGTTTATAAATATGTCAGTTTTATCAATTATTTCTTCCCATCATCTTTTTTATTTCCTGATTTTTCCTAAGGACAAAATGGCTACATTATGTACTGAAGTGATAGTATTCGTCTGTATTTGTCTCCCCTCTGCCATTTTAACCTTATTTACTACACCGATTCTTCCTCACCCCTCCAGGTGGTGTATGCGTATCACCAACCTAACGTGCACTTTGCTCCCCTGTGTCTTTGCGTTTGCTGTGTCCCCAACTTGAAACACACTTCTGTATTCGTCTGGCCAACTTTAGTCTGATTCTTCCTTCACAGCTCATCTTAAGTCCCATCTTCACTATAGGACTCGCCTTACCATGCTTACATCTAAATTCCTATAGCAGTTAATATCTGTACCACACATTGAGAACTTAACAAAAATCCTCTTATTAATTTTCTTCCTTTTTGTTTGTCATTCCCCAAGTAAATTAGGGGTTCCTTAAAGGTAGAGATTACGATCGGACTACCTTTTAGTATTCCTGACACCAGTTGAGGAACATGGGCATGCTTGGTTCTTAAAAAATGTTGGCGTGTTGTCAGCAGTAAAGGGGGTGTTGTGTATTCCACAAGTATTGGGTTGAATATTGTTGATCAGCACTAATAATACCTCTCACTCTTTTTAAAAAATTTTCTTTGATTCTCATTTGTCATATTAGAAAATAGCTTTTAAAGTAATTAATCTTTAAAAATTATATTTACAGTTTATCCCCATACTCCTACTTCAATCAAAGTGAAGGATATTAATTCAACAGCTGTTATACTTTCCTGGCATTTACCAGGCAACTTTGCAAACATTAAATTGTTGTGTCAAATTGAAATTAACAAAACTAATTCCGTACGAGAAGTGGTGAGTAAGGTTCTTCTATAAACTTCCTTAGAGGTTATTTTGGATAAAATACTTAGTTTTCAAAAAGAATTAAGTAAATTTATATGTATAAGCTCTGATTATTTATTATAGCGATATACTAAGAACTGATATATATATATATATCAATGTAATCACAGCACCGTATTTAGCACTTGAAAACATTTATACTGGAGATTATAGACATAAGTTTGACTTTACTACTCAGATTGTTTCTAGGTCTAGTATAGAACCTGGCATGTAGCTGCTGCTCAGTATATTTGTGAGTGAATGAGTAGTTTTTGCTATAACCTTTAGCATTAGATAATGGACTAATTGGCACCAGAGAGAAGATTTGATTTTTAAAACCACTTACTGCGGCAACAGGAGCAAGTTATAATTGGTCATTATAAGTCAAAACATGACTTTTTAATACATTTTAAATACTTAGGTTGACTTTTATACTGCACCATCTTGTAATTTGTGGTAAGTCCAAAATAAATGATACTGTACTTAAATATTCATTTGGAAACTTATTGATGATTTCTAGAAAATTAGGCACACTGCAGAATGTAACCCCAAAAGCTCCTTTGTATTAAGTAAGTGGGAGCTCAGAGGCTTTCTTGAGGTATGCAAATCCTCAAATTTGTTTTGAATTGCTTTAATTTTATTTAAACATTTGTTGAATATTCTACATGTTTAGCACAATACTAGAGGTAGTAAGTGTGTCATATAAAAAAAAATGTAAAAGATGATGCCTGCCTCCGGTAAACTCCAAACATCATCTGAATAATATATGTAGTCCTCAAGGTCATCATAGATTACTAAAATATATTAAGGTTTAGTGCGTCACCATTAGCCATTGACAGATTATCAAAATTATATCCTCCTCTCTGCATAATTTAATTGACCATTTTTTGGATTAAAAATTTGTGTGTGTGTGTGTACTCACACACAGGACATTTCATATACATTTATATATACACATATTTGTTTGTTTTCTAATAGCGGAATGTCACAATAAAAGGAGTAGGAAATTCAAATTATCCTGTTGCTGTGGACAAGTTAAATCCATATACTATGTATAGCTTTCGGATTCGTTGTTCTAGTGAAACTTTCTGGAAATGGAGTAAATGGAGCAATGGAAAACAATATTTAACCACAGAAGCCAGTAAGTTAACTAAATGATTTATGGCTAATTATTACTATGGATCCTGAAATCCTACAACTATTTTTAAAGAAAACGTCACCAAACTGACTAAAAATAGGAGAATGCTTAAATTGTGTAACTGTATAATGTCTGCTAGTAAAATATCCAGACATTTTAAAGGATGGTTTTTAAAGTTTTGTGTTCATATGGAAAAATGCTTGGCATGTGTTATGTGAAAATACGAGGCGACCTTATCTACAGTGTGATTGCATCATATTAAAATGACGCATAGGAAACCAAACTTAACACTGTGATAAGATTGTGGGGTGATTTTTTTTTTAATACTTTTTCTTCCTTTTTCTAGAATTTTCAGAATCTGTTTAGTTTGCCTTTTTATTTAAAACAATTATTAATAAAGAGAATTTCTTGGAACTTTCATTTCTGACCGAAGCCTGAGAAATGGGGCTAAAAGTTCTTGAACTTTAGTTTCTACAGTACACCGAGGTCAAAATAGGTGTAAAATGAGGTAACTGGTTTTCTGAGTATGATGATTTCCGAAGACAGAATGAGATTCTATCCTTGATTAATCAGATGTCATCTTTAAAACAAAAAACTTAGAATTAGGTGTGATTTTCAGGAATCATTCATCAAAAGATAGCAAAAGCTTTATTTGTATTATATAGGAAATACAAAATTTCTTCCAAAGAATTTAACAAACAATAAAACAAAAAAATGATAGATGTTAATTCAGATTTTGTCTCTCCACGTGAAGACTAGAGAATAGAGGAACTTTGTAAAATGTGTAAGAATTATTTGGGTCATCAGAAATGCATCCTATGCATGAGTCCAGCAAAAGAGTATTAGTTATCTATTACTATGTGACAAATTACCCCAAAACTCAGTGCCTTAAAACAGCAAACATTTGTTATCTCACAGTGTCTGTGCGTCAGAAATTCAAGGGCAGCTTAGCTGAGTGGCCCTGGCTGAGAGTCTCTCATGAGTCTGCAGTCAGGATGTGGGTGGGGGCTGCAGGCTCCATTGGAGCTAGAGGATCTGCTTTTAGGATGGTTGTTTCACTCACGTGGCTGCAGGCAGGAGGCCTCAGTTACTGACCATGCAGGCTTCTCCATAGGGCTGCTGGAGTGTCATAACATCGCAGCCAGCTCCGCCTAGACTGCTGGTCATACAGGCCAACCCCGATACAGCGTGGTGGGGACCACCTAAGGGCATGCATGTTAGGAGGTGTGACCAATATCATTGGTCCTTTTGGAGACTGGCTACCACAGGCACTTTTGCCTTCAGTTAATAAGCTATTGTTGCCAAAAGGAAAGAAACATTTTGTTTATGCTTCATTAAGATGAAGGCATTAATTCACTTAACAAATATTTACTGAGTACCCAGCATGTGTGTTGTGGGGGTGGGGGGTTGCAATTTTAAATAGGGTACTTGGAAAAGACCTCCCTACTAAGGTAACACTTGAGTCGAGATACAAAGTTTAGGGAGCAAGCCACATGGTCTATTCAGGAGAAGGGAGTTCTGTGCAGAGGAAGAGAGGGCACAGAAGGTACAGAAAGCCTGATGCAGGTTTCCTCCGCCTGTTTGAGGACCAGCCAGGAAGCCAGTGTGTGGCCAGAGCCGACTTCAGCAAGGGGACATGAGAGGCTGTGAGACGAGGGCCCCTGCAGCTCACGTGAAGCGCTGAGGGTGATTTTAACCGCTCTCAGAAGCCTTGTCTTTTGCAGATGTCGAGGGCTTTCCTTACTTCATTTTCTAAGTGGAAGCCACTTAACTGCTTCTCGTTTTTAGTGGAAATTCCAAAAACCTAGAAAAAATATTCAGGCACCACCGTCTCAATTGCTGACATTATAAACTGACATAGTACGCATCTTAAATACTAACTTTTAAATCTCTTTCCCAGGTCCTTCAAAGGGACCAGATACTTGGAGAGAGTGGAGTTCTGATGGGAAAAACTTAATAATATATTGGAAGGTAAATAACTTAATTTTTCCTTAAATATTTACATAACTTTATTATGCTAAACTACCGAACTTACATATGGTACTTGGGTTGTCACGGAGCCAGGATTTCCTGGACGGCTTTGTTGGCAGTATTGCTGGGACAGTAACCCAGCTCCTAAAACCCCCAGATTCCTCCTCACTTCTGATACACCACGGTCGTTTTAGTGAGGATCTTCTCAGTTCTTAGCATTCTTTAGTTTGATTTTATGAGGCCCCTAAAGGACCCGAGCACTGCATGGGTTCCATCTCTCTCATTTTAGTCAGAAACCCAGCTGGAAGCTATAAGTTAGAATCCCGAGTGTTTACATTTGCAGTTTTTTCTTCGATGAGTAGGAAACCAACTTTTTATATATTTTACACGTAATTTGTTTCCCTTAAATAAATTGCATTATAATATGACAAAATTTTAGATAAAATACGAATTATGATATGTTTTACTATTTTTTCCATAGTAGAACAAACATTTTTGTTGCTATATTTTTTATATGATATATGAATATTTAAAACATAATTGTTTTCCACATCAAATTTCATAAGAGCAGTTATAATCAGATTCCTTTAAATAGTGAATTTTATTATTGAAAGTAAAACAATGTTACTTCTATAAAAATTTGACCTCAGCACGGCTTTGAGTAAAGTGAAGCCTGTGTGCAAGTTCCATATGGGCTCCACTGCTGTATGTGACTGTTGCACCCCTGTTACCCTTGATTGGAAATTCCCCTGGCTGCACTCAGTTTTCTGTCACATTTCACAATAATGGAGTAATGATTACACAGATTACTTCAATGTAGAGAAAGCTTGGAATATTGTTCAAACTAGATGAATGTTTTGCCAAGGATTAAACATAGTGAAGTGATTCTGAGTCTAATGTCAGTGATGAGATTGATTGTTCTGCCATATTTGGATAGAAAATTAAGTTGATTTTGACATGGGAAGAGATCAGAGCTAAAGACAAAGCTTTGAATAGCATATAAACGGGATCACTTGGGAGAGTGTACAGGGTGGAAAGAGGCCAAGTGTGGAACCCTAGGTGATGGCAGCATATAAGGGACCAGCAAAGGAAGGAGATACAACATAGGAGATTGGAAAGGTCAGAGGGGCCGGAAGACCAGAAGAAAGTCATACACATTTTCTGTAATGAGCATGTACTACTTTAAAATGGTAAGCATTTAGAAAACAATATGATGCCATATTTTATTTTTATGTAGAGCAGTACTTTTCATAACCATTTTTGGTTTGCTTCAGAAAAAATGAGGCTAAATATTGTTTTGTATCTACGTAATTGTTATTTTTTATATTTAAGGGGGCTTATAGCATGTATCATTTTGCTTCAGTGTCACTTTTATTCATCCAGGTTTGTTAACTTCACCTTTTCTAATATTACCTTGTTATGATTAGTATAGTGTCCAGTTGCGACTTGATGGCTTTGGCTCATCACATAGTTACTTTTTGCACGTTTTTATAATAGAATTTATCTTTCTCTTTTTCATAGCCTTTACCCATTAATGAAGCTAATGGAAAAATACTCTTCTATAATGTATCATGTTCATCAGATGAGAAAACACAGTCCCTTTCTGAGATCCCTGATCCTCAACACAAGGCAGAAATACAGCTTGATAAAAATGACTACATTATCAGCGTGGTGGCAAAAAATTCTGTTGGCTCATCACCACCTTCTAAAATAGCTAGTATGGAAATTCCAAATGGTGAGTAATGAAGGTAATGTAATTTATAACGGGAAATTAAAGTGAAACATTTTGAAGCTGATTCAGATACATCAGCTTTCTTCTCGTATCCTCCTGCTGATATATATATGTAAGGAGCAACAGCTCAGTGAAAGACAGCAGGCATTAGTGTTCACTTGAAGTGTGTACACTGATGGATCGTATCATTACTGTACCCAATTACTTTAACATGCAATGTTAGAGAGTTATGGTGGAGGATATCACTCTTAGGAAGAAATGTTTTAACAATTTATCAGATACCATTTTCACATGTCTCCCCCAAAACCATGAGAGTTGATGTTTATATCAGCTTGACTGTTTTCAAACTGGGAAAAAACACTCATTTTAAATGGCAGCTCTGTTGATAATACATTCTTTGTTAATAGGAATCCTTTATTGATCAATACTTCTTAAAGTCTAAATTAGATCTTTAATATAAACTTTAAAAAATTGTGGTGTGATTTTAAAATTGTTTAGCGTCTTCCTTTATAGTTTATGGATCACCAGTAACTAAGTCCATTCCTCCTTAGCGGCCTTGACAGCTTCTTGACTCTTGAGTGTTAAATGGCGACTTCTGCCTCTTCTCCCTATTAACTCCTCTTCTGAGTTATTCCCTGATCCTCCCTTTGCTGTCCTGCCCCGATATGGGGCACCTTTCTTTGACCACCCATCCTAGAGGAAGACAAATTGGTGTAGTTAGGGTCCTCTAAGTATCTTTTCAGCTCTTGCTTGAAGCAGTGTTTTATCACTTGTTACTGAACTGGTTCTTTGCTTTGTTTCAATGGGACTTGGGGGAATTAGAAGGAAGGAATGGGGGAGCACAGTACATTTCAGAGTTGTAGAACACTGACCAGAACCAGACCCTAGTGCCTGTCTAGCAGCACACACCAGAGGAGGTGGAGGTAAAAAAGAAAGAGATGTGTGAACAACGCATAAGAAGATAACCTGATTTAGATGAGACATTTCATTGCTCTCACAGTGATAGGCAAGAGCTGTGGTATTTTTTAAGTCAGAACTATGTTTTTACCTGTTCCATGTGTCCCTCAGAAGATAGTAACTTACAGAACTCACAATGGCCGGTCATCTAGCTCTCAGTGACTGAAGCCCCAGAATAAGTCATTGTTTCTGGAGGATTTGCCGGATTAGGGGCCTTGTAGCCTCAGCACAGGTTTACATTGTAGGTTTGTAATCACACTGAGCCAAAAAGCTGTTATATCCAAGACTTCTGTATTCTAAGCCAAACTGTTGTCTTGTGTTCAGTAGTATTAATAGTTTATGCAAATTACTTTATGCAAATTTTGTTCAAAAAGTCTATGCCTGTTTACTAAACCCTTAAACATGCGCTGTTATAGGAATTACCCAAATCCATGGATGTTGAAGTAATTTTTATAACTCTTGCCCATTTTCGTGAGATTTGGGCAAGTGGTGTATACAGTTGCATACACTGGCCCTCCGTCTCCTCAGATTCCTAACCATGGATTGAAAATACTGTCAAAGGATCCACCGTTGGTTGAATCAGCAGATGCAAAACCTGCAGATATGGAGGGCTGAGTGTACTACTTTCTCCTGTTACCATGGAAAATTTCCCTCTCCCTTTGGGCCACACTGCCCTAGTGACATTAATTCCTCCCTCCCAACTTGGGGTCTCCCTTATCCCCTGGGCTGGGATGGGAAACCAAACCCCACCATGGCCCCTTCCCCCTCCTCTCTCTGCATCTCACTCCTCCGTCTCCCACGGGCCCTGTTTAGGCTTTTCCCTCTCTGTGGCCACACTGGCCATCCCATCCCACAGCTTTTCCAAATCATTTCAACAGACTCCTCCCCTCTCTCTGCCTTGTCTCCAGAATCCCTTCAGCCCACGTGTGGGGGAGCTGTCTTCCTGGAAAGAAGAGGGGCTGGTTCATCCATAGCACATTACTGTGTTCCCACTCTGTGCTGGGGCTAGGGTTGCAGGCAGGGCCCCCCATCTGCTCTCACGGAGCTCACATCCATGGTGGTGACGAGGGGAGGGACTCAGACCGCCCACGCCTGCTCCACACCAGCCTCCGGCCTGCTGCGTCCCCTCTGGTGCCCCATCCCTGATCATATCCCGCCCCACTACGTCACCACCTGATCCCAGGTGCCCTTTTATTACTTTGTTTCAGCTGCTGAATTAATCTATATGTACTGGTAACTACCGTAGTTACAACAAAAATAACAGCAACACTGAAAGGATGAGAACTGTTTTAAAATTTCTGAACAGTGAAGTAATTTTTATAACTCTTGCCCATTTTCGTGAGATTTACCTTATTATTATTAACATCAGTAAAATATCTTTTTGTCTTTTTGAAGATGATCTCAAAATAGAGCAAGCTGTTGGAATGGGAAATGGGATTCTCCTCACCTGGAATTACGATCCCAACATGACTTGCGACTATGTTATTAAATGGTGTAACTCATCTCAGTCTAAGCCCTGCCTTATGGACTGGAAAAAAGTCCCTTCAAACAGCACCCAAACCGTAATAGAATCTGGTAAGTATGTCTCAGAGTTCTTTAAAAATATTTTTAAAAAGGGCAACACATGGTGTGACTTGTTGCAGTGAAGTGACGGTTCTCCCTTACCACTGGGCCAGGTGTGGATTGGTTTAACTTCTGGAAGGTGGTTTGTGGCCTTATGTATGTGAGGGAGTTCACATCCTTTGACTTAGTAATTATTTGTCTAGGAATTTATTCTAAGAAATAATCAGAGAGTAACACAGATTTACATCTAAGAATTTCACCACAGCATTATTTATGATCATAAAAATTGGAAACCAACAAAATATCAATAGAAGAATAAGTCAGTTATGGTACATCTATAAAATGGAATGTCTAGTAGCACTAAAATTTGTGTTGAAGATTTAACAACCTGGGGAAATGCTCATGAAAAGAAGGCTGCAAAACTGGAAGGAAAAACTGGAAGGAGTGTGACCTCACTCATGGTGCTTTTGCCCTTGTTTGCCCAGGGCCCAGGTTACCGAGGTCAGGGACTTGCACCTGTTACCACTCTACCTCGTGTCAATCAAGGAGCATGAATGTGGCAGTGGGCAGAGTGTGTGTGGGCGCCAGTTCCCAGGCCTGACTGCTAACAAGCCCGAGCCCTGGGCCACTTTGATACGATGCAGCCTGAAGCTTAGCCACAGGGGCACTTGGTAACCTACCTGGTAAACCATCCTGGTCATTTGGGATTGTCATCCTCTTTCCACTGTCACTGTGCCTTCTGAGTACTTAATGAAGGTATTGTGTCTCTACCCATGGGAATTCTGGAACCGGCAGCCTGTGGGTAGTGGGTAGTGACGTCCTTTCCTGCTCGTGGCTCCCCTCATGTGTTAATGAAGTTCAGGTGAGCAAGCACCTGCTGCTGAGTCTCTCCCAGGGAACAAGTTCTACTTGTTTCCTTTTTTTACTGTCAAATGGTAAGGGTGAGTCCCATTCATTAGATTACTATATGTGGGCTCGGATTAGTTTCCAGTCCTACTTGGCGTAATTGGCCGGGGCAGTGAGGGCTCTCTTTCCCCTTTCCCCCAGCGTCCGGCACTTAGCAGCGGGCCGGCCACCCCTGCCCGTTTCTTACGCCTTCCCTAGTGTTTCCCGCACAGCTAGCCGCCTGAGCCTTAACGCTGGTCCAGTGTCCTCTGTGTACTTTCTAACCCCTCTTCCATTTGTTCTCCTGGGCTTTGAGGGTAATCAGGTGGCCTGGGGCTGGGTGGGCGGAGTGATGTGGAGCCGCGCAGTCTCTGAATAGAAGGTTAAGATGTCACCTGTAGGTTGAGAAGGAAAACTTGCTATGCCAAGGTACATGAGCAGAGGCCCTCCAGCGGTCCGGAGAAGTCAGGTAACCTGCTCAAGGTCACAAAACTAGTATGTGCTAGCACCAGGACTCAACTTCAAAGCAATGCAAAGCTTTAAGAGGCTGGGAATTTTGTCTTTTATTTATTGCTGCTAGAATAGCGTGTGGCCATAGGAGGCACTTCTCCTGTTTTGCCCTCATCCAGTCATCGACTCTTTCAGCTCTCCTCTCTTATGACATCAAAACATGTCCCTGTTGCTCTAACGCACTGAGGCTCTTTCTCTTTTTAGGCATCAGAACCCTATAGAATATTGATATACATAATTGAAACATTAAGTATAGATTTACTAATATACATGCGGTATAAAGTCATAACCTCAAGAGTACCTGTCTCCAAAGAAAAAGGTTCCAAAATGATATTAGAGGTTGACCATCTCACTTTTGAGCCTGTAGATCACTGGTGTTCTGTGGGCACATAATTGGAGAGCTAGTGCTTTAACCACACTAGAAGAATTGCATTCCACAAATTAAATACCATCGCGTATACTGCCATTCCCCTCCCGAGCAGTATGTTCTTCCTGGACCACCACTGGTGAGCTCCTAATTGTCCTTCAAGGCCCTGTTTAGTTGTCACTTTTTGGTGGCTTTTTTTCCTTCTTTGTGGGGCCACTGTCAACAACACGCCCCTCTGGTCTATGCTTACCCCTATTTGTCTTCCTACTTCTCTGCCAGCTTCCCCAGGCCACAGCCTTGTTATATCCACCTCTGTGTTCCCAGCATTTCACACGTGGCATTGTATTGAGGAGGCATTTAAGAGGGGCTTTTTGAATTGAAGTTACACAGCTTCTCTTGTATGTCTTGTGACATTTATTAAGTGGTGATTCTGTATAGAGGAACAGACTCTAAGACCTGGTTCCTTTAATACTGAAGTGTCAAAGTAGAGTGGAAATTTTAGTATCTGCTTTTTGGAGCAAGGAGAGAGCGCAGTGGTTGCTTTCCAATCCCAAACTAACACTAGTTAGGGAAGGACTTTTCAGAGGCATGATGTGGACCTGGGATGTATTGTTAGTAAACTGACTCTGGTACAAACCTGAGAAGAAACCATCATTATTGCTTGATTTTTAAGGAAAAATTCAAAGCCTTGATCACCATTTTTTCCTTCTTCAAAGTGATATCATGTTATAATGCTAAACTTTTTATTACAATAGAAGTGAATTTGTTTAATTTTTTAGTCAATATTCAGTCTGAATATTTACCAATTTTGCAAATATGGATGCATTTTTTTTATAATAATACATATGTTTAAAATTAGCTTTGGAAATTTCAGACTAAGTTATATAAATTTGATATTTCTAAAACAGATATTCATAGTAATGTGTACTTAGGAAAGTTCACTGTGTTCATCCTGTAGATCAGTTTCGACCAGGTGTAAGATACAGTATTTTCCTGTATGGGTGCAGAAATCAAGGATATCAATTATTACGTTCTGTAATTGGATATATAGAAGAATTGGGTAAGTTAAATGGGTAAGTTTTCTTAGAGTTCAAGGTAACATGAGAAATTATAAATGGACAACAATTGGGATCTAAAAATATATTATATGGGATGTTTAGTTCAAGGAAGTAAACATAATTTGTATAATAAATTTAAAATTATTTGTGATTACTTATTCTTCATTTGTTTAATGTTTATATTTCTTATTGAAAAATTAAATCTTAATTTGGATGTCAAAAATACTCAATTTGCACTTACGCAAATTTAAGCAACTATTAACTTCTTCCAGACTTCAATAAAGATGGGAAATATAAATGAAGTCTATTTGAGTAGCAACTTAAAGATTTTTGCATAGGTTTCTTCCCTAGATTGGTATTATGTTCAAAAGTTGTAAGTTCTACATTTGTGTGTCTGGTTATTAGCTTCACAGCAAAAGTGTTTGTGACAATATCTGTGAAAGTTTGTGATTAAGTAGAGAATAAAGTTTTAATTCCAAGTTGAGCTATTTTTGAAGCCAGACACATTAATGTCTTAACTCTGTATTAGTAAACTCTCCTTTAGCTATTGACATTTTTTCCTTTTACAGCTCCAATTGTTGCACCAGATTTTACTGTTGAGGATACATCTGCAGATTCCATATTAGTAAAATGGGAAGACATTCCTGTGGAAGAACTTAGAGGCTTTTTAAGAGGATATTTATTTTACTTTGAAAAAGGAGAGAGAGACACATCTAAGATGAGGGGTTTGGAATCTGGTAAGTAAATTACTAGAGTGAGTATAGTGCTTCTTAGACATTCTTCATTAATCACAAAAGAACAGGAAAGGAAAGAAAGTGCCGCTGATTACTTGAATACTGGTTCCCAAAACTGTCTGAAAAATAGAGAAATGAAAGTGCAGTCATTTTATTAATATGAGAATTTTAAGATTTTAAGTATGTGCTAAATGATGTGGAGTCATTCAGAAATCATTTATTCTGAAGCCTTTAATTGTAAGCCCTATAGGACAGAAACCATCTCTTACTAGTCTTGCATGATCAATAACATAGCATCTCATGAAGGTTACTTAAAAAAAAGTCTTCCTGTATTTAATGGAGAAGAAAAACTCAGGAACCCAAAGAATGGCTTTAGAGCTTCCTTTGTTATCTGACAGAAAGCTGCCCTCACAGTTAGCCACAGCCTTAGAGAGCTGGGAAACTTAATTGACTGGATGGGTCGAGTGCATCCATTAGATCTTAGAAAGTACAGTCAATCCTTGACAACTGGTAAGTGTATGGCCAAAGAATTTAGAGAATTCTTAAATTTACAAATACAGAAATGTTTATGCAGACTTCTGGCTTTTCCCTAAATTGTTTCTGTTGGAGTTAGCGCTTTCTTATTCATAGCTGCATAACACAAACATACCATCTTTTCAATTTGAGAGCTTTCATTCCCCTTAATGACCTTTCCTGAGAAAGAAACCGTTTTAATTATTTAATGCTGGTCTGACAAGTAGAGAGCCGCATCGCTGCACCAAGATGCTGACCAGGCATTAGCTCAGTCACTTCCAGAGAGCAGCTGCGTTAAGTGTGCACCGTCCCCACATCACTAAGTTCTGCGTTTCCTGAACCTTCAGTGTTGCCTGTGGAGGAGGGAAACCCTAAATATGAAATTCTACAAACATCCGGAGTCTAGTGTAATTTTCCTCAAATGCTCAAATTTTATACTTGAGCCAGTTAAAATTCTGGACTTCCAGCATCTAGATTTCTATTTAGACATGGTGGATCGGTCACTAAAATCAGAGTAAAATAAAAAAAATAATAAAAAAATACGTATAAAGGCACAAAGAGAACTAGAGAGGCAACAGTATCCCCAAAAAGTGGATTTAGACATTTGGGGGCTATTGGAAGTGGGGCAAATGACCTAGAGGAGTGGAGGATGGTAAAATCTGGGTGGACAGTCAGTTATCAGTGAGAAGTAATTTAATTCATTCTTCAAGGCCAGGATTGGAGGAAAATGGTTAGGGTGGATGTGGGCTAAACGTTGGAGGTGATTGAAAAAGTCTGTAAGGGGCAGTCCTACACCAGCTTCATCTAGCTAATGTGAATGCCCTCTGCCCTGCTTGCAGACAAGAGGTTTATTCTTTGAAGAAACTGAACCAGAGAGCCTCCAGACAGGGGGACGCCTGGAGCAGTATAACCTTCCCTTTTCCTCCTTTTCACCCAGCAGTTTGGACATCTTCAGCTAGGCCTATTTCCTCGGTCAAAAGATTAGAGGATCTTTCTTTGGGAAAAGTAAATGGTTCCTGAGGAAAGACGTAAAAGATGCTGATGTTTGGGGGATTGTCCCAGTGAAAAGCGAGGAACCCACCTGGTCATTCCCCACCAGGCATAAGTAAAGCCCACAGACCAATAAATCTCACCCACGCACAGCAAGGCTCTGTGGGCCTTTGTGGCTCACTCTGAAACATCACTAGCAGCCAGGGATAACCAGATGGTTGAGAAAGCTTCTAACATGAAAGACAGAAATCAGAGGAGACAGATTCAATGGGGAGAAACAGAAATTTAAAACAAAAAGCAAGACTATTCTTGGATTATTGAGATAAACTGTATTTATTGAAAAGACATGGCACTTATAAAAAGTAAAAATCAGAAGACAGGTAAAAACTCCTCAAAATTAAAAATGTGGTCAGAAATATTTTTAAGGAATTAGAAGACAGAGAAATTAAATGGAAAATTGAGAAATTCTTCCCCAAATTAGACAAAGGCAGAGGAGAAAACTGGGAGTTAAAAGAAAGTTGGAGCATCAAAAACCTGCAGTATCCTGCTTTATAGGACTTCTGTCAAGAGAAGAGTGAAATAGAGAGAAGAAAATTTTTAAAGACGTAGCATTAGAAAATTTCCCAGAACTGGAAGACCTCAGTATATAGAGTAAAAGGTCCCATTAAGTACACAATTAAATAAATAGAAAAATAAACTCTATGCCAAGGCATGTCATCGTGAATTTTTGAGCACCTGATGTATAAAGAAAAAATCCTAGAGACAATCAGAGAAAAGCAGCTTGTGTGCAAGGGGTCAGCAATAAGAAGGATAGCAGCCTTCTCAACAACACACCAGATACTAGAAGGGACCACAGATGTGTCTTCAAAATACTGAGTGAAAATTATTTTTAACCAATGATTTTATTCTTGGCCAATCTATCGACCAATTTGAGAGTGGGAGACATTTTTAGGCATGCAAGCCTGCCCATATTTCTTCCTCCCTGTACCCTTTCTCAGGAAGCTGCCAGAGGAATGCTGATATCAACCTGAGGAAATCAGTGGGGAGGCAGCAGTCTCGAAGGCTTCCAGTCTAGAGGAGATGCTCCAAGGAGGAGGCCCTAGGAGGGAAGTGGGCAGGGGCTGGGGGAGGGCAGTGGCACTAGGACTTGGTGTGTTGGCCCACATGGAAAATTGTATTGAATATTCATTCGAGGATGTGGGAAGAATTAGGAATTGATACATTAAGCAAATGAGGATAAACATCAGTTATAACAACAGAAAAACAGGAAAGAAAACATAATTCCAAGCATTTTGCCTTAGCAGTAATCTGTATTTATATGATGACAGTAATATAAATCCTGAATTGACCAAATGTTTTGATGTTTCTGTATGCCCGATGTGGGGTTGCAGGGAGAAGTGGTAGTGGTAGGTGTGACAGAGCGAAATCTTCATCCACCTCGTAGGACATGAGTAGATCGTGTCTAAAATTTAAAACTCAAGCACGACCAGTTTAGGTTTATTTTGAAAATTGGAAGTAAATACCCAAAGAATTTGATAACATGATTTTTAAAGGGGTTGTACACTGTGGGGGAAAGGTGCTAGCAAGGAACTGCTCCTTTTTGGTTATTAACCATTTAGTATGGTTTAATTTTTTAACTATGGTCTAGTATTATGTTGGTGAAAATTTTTAGAAGTAATCATTTAAACAGCTCTTTATGCTTCTTTTTGAAATGACTCAAAGGCTTCCTCATTAGTGTCTCATTTGAGAACTCAGATGCACACTGCCTCTTTTCCTGAGTGGTTGAGAGTAATCTCCATTGATATGAACTTTTGCTCCCTCGAGTCTCTCACTGGACTTCTACCGTGTTTCCCCGAAAATAAGACCTAGCCAGACAACCAGCTCTAATGCATCTTTTGTAGCAAAAATTAATATAAGACCCGGTCTTATTTTAATATAAGACTGGGTATGATACAATATAATATAATATAAGACCGGATCTTATATTAATTTTTGCTCCAAAAGACGCATTAGAGCTGATTGTCCGGCTAGGTCTTATTTTCAGGGAAACACGGTAGACAGGGTCAGCCTGAGTGACAGAGTCCCCACCTCAGTGAGTTTTGGTTGTAGTGGTTTTTCATGCTCTTAATAACAGAAAGAAAAGTGACTTGTAGTGATTGTCTGTTAACATGCCAGGCAGTATTTTAGAGAATGGTTATGAAAACTTCACCAGTGACGTAGGGTCGTGATATTCTATTTCATAGTTAGAGACTCTCAGTTTCAGGGTGGTTTAAATAATAGGTCCAGGTCACATAGCTACGTACTAACTGGCAGAGGTAGAACTTGACGATGGCACTGGCTGGCTTCACGGGCCTTGGCTCTGGAGCTGGCCGGCAGCTGGACTCATCTGAAAAGCATATGAGAGTGACAGCTATGAGTAACCATGTGTTTAAAATGATATAGAAATCTGTAATAATTTTCTTCACTTTAAAAATAGGTCGTTCTGATGTAAAGATAAAAAATATTACTGACATATCCCAGAAGACACTGAGAATTGCTGATCTTCAAGGGAAAACAAGTTACCATCTTGTCTTGCGAGCCTATACAAATGGTGGAATGGGCCCAGAGAAGAGCATGTTTGTGGTGACAAAGGAAAATTGTGAGTTAAATATTGCCATTGAGATGCTTTGCAAATGCATAGTGATTCTAGTGATTTTCATTTATGAAGAAACCCCCTCTTTTTTAAATTTCACATTTTGTTGTAGTTTATAGTGGGTAGAGGGCAGTGTTAAAAGGCCATGAGATGACTTCATATGTATTCTTTTCAGTTATTTGAAGCTATTTCCTAATGAGTACCTAGGAAATTAGTGAATTAAAGATACATCTGAAGTCTATAGAGTTCTAAATTCATGTTGAATTTATGTAATGGTCAATTGGTTTAAACTTTTTTGCCCTGCGTATTCTTGATTTTTAACATATCCAAGGAAAAGTGAAAGAAACTATTCTAAAAAAAAAAATGTGTTAAGCACAACACTTACAAATTTGAGATGGAAAGTGGAGAAGAGTGATGGACTTGGCGATCTTGTCAACAACAAAGGACTTTAATTTGGTTCTGACTTATCTCCATTTCTGAGTTGGTGTTCACGCACACTCTTAAATAAAGGATCATGAGGATATGGTTGTCAGCTGTGGGTGATTTTGCCTCCTTAGGGACACGTGGCAATGTCTGGTGACACTTTTGGTTGTCCTAATTGCAGGTGCTCCTGGGATCTAGTGGTTAGAAGCTCAGGGATGCTGCTAAACTTCCTACAATGTACGTTGTAGCCCTCCCCCCACCACACATACAATGAGGAAATATCTGGCCTACAATGTCAATAGTGCCGAGATTGAGAAACCCTGCTCTAAAGAATTTAAGTATTAGTATAAAAATTATTAAAATAATTGAGGTTATATTTTAATAATTTTCAGTGTCCCTGGAGCAGTTAGGATTTCTTTTCATCTACCAACTTAAATACCTTCTAATATAAATTTATTCTATACTTCATACTAAAAATGGGGATTTTAATATTTGCAATATTCTCTTTTCAGCCGTGGGATTGATCATTGCCATCCTCATCCCAGTGGCAGTGGCTGTCGTCGTTGGAGTGGTAACCAGTATCCTTTGCTATCGGAAACGAGAATGGTAATGCTACCTGTGTTTACTCTTGCTGTTCTGTTCTTATGGGCATGGTTATTCAGTTTATCTTTAACAAACAAGTACTTTTTTTGGTTGAAGCTAGTTAGTAAAAAAAAAAAAAAGAAAAAGATTTGTTTTAGTCACAATTAATGTTAGACAAGAACATGGTATATTATTTAAAGTTTAAAAATTAAAGTTAAAGTATAAATTTTTCCCTACTGTATTTACTATAATTTAAATGTTATTAAATTGTAATAACAGTTGTACTCAAAAAAAAATAAATAAAAATTACAAGCTTAAATATGACAATAGCTAAGTTAAATGTAGCAAGATTAAATGTAGTTTAATAATTAAAATCTCAATTGTCCGGGTGACCTACTCAGAAAATCTGGTCATTTATTCACATATTCAACAAATGTGAATGACTCCTCCCAGGTGAAGAGAGATACAGTGGTGAACTGAATAAGCATGGTCCTTAAGACTTACAGCATGCTGGTGAAGATGGGCATTGTACCCATAATCATGCAATAAATACATGCGTACAAAGTGAGTGGGTACTAGGAAAGGTGCTGGGTGCCATGAGAATGACAAGCGAACCATGTCACTGGAGGTGGTCAGCCATGGCTTCACTGTGGGAGTTCCACCTGAACAGAGTCCCAAAAGGTAAGGAGAGGAGAAAGGATGTTCCAGGAAGAGAGAATAATTTCTCTGAGGACTCAGAAATTAGAAAAAAGTTGATCTAGAGAAAGTGAGAATTGTGTGTCCGGGTGAAACCAGAGCGTGAGTAGCATGAGGTGAGGTGAGATGAGGTGAGCTGAGGTGAGGTGAGGTGAGCAGAGCAGAGACTCAGCGGGAGAGAGCGCCTCGTGATCAACTGGCAGGAGCTGTCCCGGGCTGGGCTTCGGGCACATGGCTGTGTTCATGCATAGCCAGTACTCACTGGCCTTAAAAACGTCATCATTTATGACAAAGACAAAAATGTATTCTAGCAATCCTGGCTTAGAAATCAAAATAGCAATAATTAAGAACTATAGAATATCCTGTTTTGATATATTCTCACTACCAAAAATCACATCTTAAAAATGACTGGAATACAAATAAAAAAGTAAAATAAGAGAGTTTGAAGTTAGCGCATTTCAAAATTACATTAACAAAGCTTTTGTTCGTGTAGGAATTTCAAATAATAAAGTTCTTTTGAACAGTTGTAAATACATGACACTGAGAAATCTGGTTTTTGTTTGTTTAATTTCTGTTCAAGATGACTAACTTGCCTTTTTGTAAGAGTCCAGAGCCTGTTAGCAGTAGAGAACTGCAGAATGCGAGTGTGTTCCCTGAGCGATCCCATTTGCATCATGAACGCGTTTGTGTGTGTGTGAGCAATGCTTGTATTTTACTTTGCCCAGATAGCACAGACACCATTTTATTTCTTTGCTTTCTATTTTTATAAGATATGTAAGATATTGTAGTTTTAGAAATAGAAGTAGTGTTTATCATTTTCAAATTGGAACACATTGTATAGAAAACTCTAGCGAATGATTACACTAAAAATGATCTTCCATTTTTCTCATGTTTATTAAAACATTCTTATGAAATGTCAAAGTAAGCCTCACGATTTATTGTTATCTAATTGCTAATCTTAAAATTATTAAATGTACTTAATCATTCTTTATTTAAAGGATTAAAGAAACCTTCTACCCTGATATTCCAAATCCAGAAAATTGTAAAGCATTACAGTTTCAAAAAAGTGTCTGTGAGGTAATCCTTTATTTTTTTATATTTATCTTTGAAGTACTGGCTTTTTTTTTCGTCTTTTGTGAAAAGTTTTTAACATGCAAATGTCATCCTAAGTAAAATACATTGAAAAAATAAGTGCTTTAATATCTGCTGAATTCTTAAAATTATTAATTTTAGATCACTTGTACCATGCTCTTTTTTCCACTACTGTTAATAGCAAGAAAACTTAATATGTAGACAAAAGTAGCTTTGCTCTAGTATGCACTACAGAATAGCAGAGACAAGTTTTTACAAGCAGATGCAAAAAGAGATACAAAGTAATGCCCCTTGTTGTAGGCGGGCATTGCGGCAGCTTTTAGTGCTATCCTTAATCTCTGTTTTACGATTGATTTCTAGGGAAACAGTGCTCTTAAAACACTGGAAATGAATCCATGTACCCCCAATACTGTCGAGGTTCTGGAAACTCGAACCACGGTTCCTAAAATAGAAGATACAGAAATAATTTCCCCAGTAGCTGAGCGACCAGAGGATCGCTGTGATGCAGAACCCGAAAACCACGTGGTTGTGTCCTATTGTCCACCGGTCATTGAGGAGGAAATACCAAACCCAGGAGCAGATGATACCGCAGGGACCTCGCAAGTCATTTACATCGATATCCAGTCCATGTATCAGCCCCAGGCAAAGCCCGAGGAAGAACAAGAACCCGACACTGTGGGAGGGGCAGGCTATAAGCCACAGATGCACCTGCCCGTTACTTCCACTGTGGAAGACGCAGCTGCAGAAGACGACTTAGACAAAACTGCAGGTTACCGACCGCAGGCCAATGTCAATACATGGAACTTGGTATCTCCAGACTCTCCCAGATCCACAGACAGCAACAGTGAAATTGTATCTTTTGGAAGCCCATGCTCCATTAACTCCCGACAGTTTTTGATTCCTCCTAAGGATGAAGACTCTCCTAAATCTAATGGAGGGGGGTGGTCCTTTACAAACTTTTTCCAGAACAAACCCAACGATTAACAGTGTCACCTGTCACTTCCGTCTGCCATCTCAATAAGCTCTCATTGCTAGTGTTGCCGCATCAGCACTGGGCATCTCGGAGGGATCCTGTGAAGTACTGTTAGTGAGGTGGACTTCACTACATGCAAGTTACACTAAAAGTGTTAATGTGCTTTTAATGTAGTCTAAAAGCCAAAGAGTAGTAACACCGAAATTCAATCCACACAACTCAAGATTTGGAGCTATTGGTGATTCGAGCCAAAGAATTCTCACGTCCTCTACCTTCAAGAAGCACTTCGAGCCTAATTCTGTCCAGTCCATACGTGCAGAACAAATCCCCCAGCCGCTGTGTTCTGTTCTGTCATTAATGGTTTTCTCATATGTATACTTTATGGAATTGCAAGCAGATTTGCAGGCAAGGGCAAAAAATGTCAAAGTAACATGATGATGTTGATTTGCCTGACATTTGCTTCATTGGATGAAAACCAAGCACAGATTTTAAAACTTTTAACACTATTCTCCTCTGTCCACAGCACTTATAAAAGTTAATATAATTTTTAATGTAGTGACAGCTATTTAGTGTTTTGTTTGATAAAGTATGCTGATTTCTGGGCCTACTGTATAATGGTAATCCAACAGTTCTCAGGGGTGCAAACTTGGAAAACGAGCGTGACACTGAGCAGCCCAAATCACAATTGTCTTTTCTGGCTTTGGTAGGTTTTTCAAACCTCTCTGTTATTTTTTAACGTTTATGCCAGCTTCCCATATCACAGTTGGTTGCCCTAATATTTAAAACTTAAATTTCTAAGACTATAGATCTAAGTTGTTTTTAAAAAGTCTGGGTTATTTTTTGTTCCAGTGTCAGTTTTATAAATCCATGAACAAACTCAATATTATTCATAAACATGTAATTCCAGTGACTTATTGTTTGAGACGACCACTAAGCAATGTCTGGCTGCATTCGCTGTCTGTGTAGTTCTCACTGGCTTCGGTTCTTCCTGAGAGGGCCGTGCCCTCCTTGACACCTTGCAGCAGATGTCCCTCCTGACCGGTCATCTTAGCTGTTCCTCTCTTAAATGATCATCAGTCCAGACTGTCTGGTCCAGGCCTCAACATTTTAAATATAAATGAAACAGACAATGCTTCTTACAGGAACAATTATTCAAGGGCTATTTTATATGAAATGTCATAAAGTCGGTGTAAGTCAATGGGCGGACTGTGGAAAGGTGGAGCAGTTGCTCCGTGAGCTGTCCAGAGCCGTGTCGCACAGCCTCCGCTGCCCACCCTTGGTTCTCAGAGGTGATGTCAAGAATGAATGCGGGTCTTAGAAAAGCAGATAAAAAACTACAAAATAGATCTTACATTGTCCTTGCCCTCAGGTTGTCTATGCATTTTGTGCTTTGATAGTTACGGCAAGAGAACTTAAAAATTTGAGATACCTGAATAAGTCAAGATATACCTGTTTTGTTACCAGTTCTGTAATTGTACATAATGGATCAGGTTTTTTTTTTTTTCCTAGCTCATAAATATCTTTATAAAAACCATGTTGTAGATAAGCCACACGGTGACAAAGGACAAAATCTATATAGGTACTTTGTTTATGAATCCAGATTTTTACTGCTAGAATTCAGCTAAATTCCTGAGCTTCATGATACATGGACATGTGGAATGAAAATAGAAATTTTCAACACTAAAACACGTATCAAACCAAAGCCATCACTAGCAAAGTTTTCTCTGTCATCTAATTTCTCCTCTTGGGCTCCTTTCTTAGCTTCCTTCCACCCGACTCACTCAGACCTGGGGCTGCCTTCTCTCCCTGCCGAAGCCTGTCTTCACAGCATCCCTCTTGCCCCCATGCTTTGTTACCATACAGGTTCTTGACTTCATCTCTCTAAGATAAGGATACATGTTGGCTAAGGTAAAGATAAGTTGGTCTAAATTACACTAAACTGAGATCATGGGAAAAGACTGTGTGATCTCTGTCAACACTATATATTTCAACTGTGACCATCTGGATCCTGTGCCCTTCTATGTGACGACTCATTTCTTTGGCTAATGGTGACTGTCACTGGGGCTCTTGAGTCCTCTCACTCTGTCCAAGACTTCACTGCTTGTTCTGTATGGAAAAGGTTGAGTGCTATTCACCTGTCCCCTGCTTCTGAAGGTCCATCCACAACAATCACTAGGTTAATCAGAAGCAGAGTAACGTTCTTAGTCTGGCAAGCTTCTTATAACTCGCTGTACGCTTGGAAGAATGTGGTTTAGGTCTGAGTCCAAAGCAGGTTCCTTATTGTTCCCACTGAACTGAAGACAGCCGAGACCCACTGTGCTGATCGGAAGTGACTGCCTCCCAACCCCTGCCCCACCTGGGCATATGGTGGCAGCCTAAACAGGGCAGTGAAGAGGGAGAGGTAGAGAGAGAAGACAGCCTTTGTCACATACCCTGTTGTTTGTGGCATTGGAGACACTGTCAGTGTTAAAGGCGGTCTCATGTGGTCATGCTCTGTCCGGTCACATTAGTTCCTCTCCCTGGGGGAGGAGTAACTAAAGGCTTGTTGGAAGGGGCGGCTAGATGGGTTCCGTCCATCCCTTCCTGCCTAGGAAGAGGACTGGGGAAATCTTTCTTTCCTCAACTAAAGCCCAATCATTGGCTAGAAAATCCCAAATGTCTGAACTGGAATTCTGTTCCACTTTGTATGTTGAGTAGTACTACATTACTACGTACAGAACACATTTACACATCCCTTATAAACCAATTTCAAGTCAAGCTTCCCTTGTGAGGAATGGAGACTCTGGTAGTCATTACGACTATTTCTCTTGTGAGTGGCCCTCTTAAAGAAATAACATTTCATATAAAAATATTCTTAGAAGACTTAGCTAGGCTTTTAACATTAGATAGTCCTTTTACATTATGTATTGCATGGATTAGTACCCATATACAGTTGAAGTCTTCATGTGTTGAACCTATAGAAGCCTGGATCTGAGATTGTGGCCCTGGCTCTCTGGATAGTTGAATCGTGTGTTTATGTGCTTGAGTGATAGCGGGGCTGTGATCCTGCACCTCAGACCCAGAAGCAGCCATTTCGCAGAAAAGTTGAAGGGCAAAAGTATCATTTTCCATACCAGCATTATTTGCATGGCTCATGGATCTGAAGGATTACATTTAGAACATCGAGTCCTAAAAACTGTGGCCAAAGTCACATTCTTCAAACTTCATGCAGCTTGTCTTCTTGTGGGAAATTAGCCCTATAATTTCTTGATTGTCTTCATACCATCCATATTTAAAGAATATCACTGCCCTTTCAGTATTTGAATAATGTAGTTTAGTGAAGGAGACCAAAGAATATTTTCTTCCAAAGGGAATTTGAAATCAATTTTATGGTATTTTGAAGTTAAAATACTCCCTACCATGTCAATATGCAGAAAATGTTATCTCAAAATTTCTACTGCTCAGGCATAAGATCTGAGAAGACTTTTTACTTACTTACTCTCAAGTGATTTTTGCTGTTTTCTGTTTTGATCCATGTTAAAATTTGTATATCTTTTCTGAAATCTTTTTTCTTATTTTGAAAGTATAAAATTGGGCATCTCAAGAGTAAAATGCAGGATCATTAGCTAATTACAAAGACTAGGCACGTAGGGGAAGTTCGGTAATTTTGTATTGACGGAGTCCCATCCCAGGCTGCAGATTCAAGAGAGTGCTATCTGCAGGGTGGAATATATGAAGATGTAGCTTGTGTAGATCTGAGACTATTGGCTGGAAGCTTCAGTACTCTAAAAGTGGCTCCACAGTTGGAGTGAAAACTTCAGGAAGACTCATGCAAAAGCATAACTAGATATCGTATTTCTCCCTAATTCATAGTTTCTTTGTATTTGGTGGGTATACAGATTGGGACATGTTTGTACCAACCAGCCTGTGTTCTAGCAAACCAACAATTCATCAGTGTGTGAATTTAATTGATTAAGCACTCATTCTTTTAATAAACTTTCTTCCAAGCATTTATTTTAAAATGGAATTTCCTGGTAAAACAAAGTTGCATGGTACCAAGCCCATCTTATTTTTTGTTTCCAGAAGAAAATTTTTCACACAAGAAATGATTTGTGGCCAAACTTACGGGAAATGCATCTGAAGACATGACATTAGAATATCATTGGAAATTACTTGGTTTGAATTTGGCCTGTGTCTGTCTTCATGGATTATGTACCAGGGTTATCAGTGCCAGTATGGAGGATTAAGAACAGCATTCAATTAGTATGTCAGGCTTTCTTGTGTGTGGTAAAAATTTAGGGGATGTAGTTTGATGTAGAATAAATCCAAATCTGTATAATTATGATATTGACTTATGACAAGATTCTATTATTTTTAACCATTAGTAGTGCTTATTTCTCCCTATGTTAGGAATATTAATACTTTGGATTGTAAGTGTCCAAACCGTGTTTCCCCGAAAATAAGAACAGGTCTTATATTAATTTTTGCTCCAAAAGACACATTAGAGTGTATTTTCAGGGGATGTCTTGTTTTTTTTTCATGTACAACAATCTACATTTATTCAAGTACAGCCATGTCATCTTGTGGAACATCGTCATAACGTACTAAATACGTCCATCTGGCTGACGATCTTAACTGGGGCTTATTTTCGGGGTATGTCTTATTTTCGGGGAAACAGTTATAATCAGAATTCACCTATGCAAGACAAATTCTAACTGCAACATTTTTATGAAAATTAAAAGTATTTTAAGAGGGAATCCCTCTGAATGTTTTTCTGTGCAAGTGCCTAGCTGAAGAACCATAGAAACAGTAAATTCAAAAACTTTTAAATAAATAAACCCTAACTAATTGAATATTAACCAAATACAAAGCAGTAATAACTTATGTTGCTTTTTGGTTGTTATAACTGAATACCCTAAAAACTAAGATGTGAACAGGGAAAAATTAATATTTAATCAACAAGGAAATTGATTTTATTACATTTATATATATCTCCTAAGATTTATGTAAATCTTTGCTGTAGCCAATCAGAACTAAAAAAAAAAAAAAAAAAAAAAAAAAAAAATACAACATAGACCTTATGCTGCACTTAAGCCAAAAATACTTTGTACACCTTTGAATGGCTCACTTAAAAGTACTGAATTCTCTTATATACTTTAAAATGTATATTAGAATTATTCCATTTTAAATGGGTAACTTTCAATTTCTGAACTTACTATTTTTCCTAAGCATTCCAGTGGTGTATTCTAAAAGATCAAAAGATTTCTATGTGGTAATACAATTTTCATTAAGACGTGGATAAGTTAACTGTTAGGTTTAACATTAGTATTTTTGCAGTTGATCAAAGAAAACTACTGAATAATGATTTTCATAAAGTTTTTTCAAATATTCTGCCCCCAGTTTGATTCCAAATACTTCCCCCATTACTTATGATGTATCCTTCTATTTAATTTCTTCCAACATATGTTTAGGAAAAAGGTGAACACATTATGAATAGTTGGAGACAACACACAAAAAGAAATCCTATTCAGTTTATTGTTGTGGAAGGGTAGTCATATGATACCTTGGGATTTGTTTTATCCTATTATTCCCCCCCCCCCAAAAAAAAAGAGCATGGATTTTTCTTAAAAACATTTCAATTCAGAAAATGCTTGAAAAAGATTGGCTTGGATAGCAAGACATCCTAAATTTGAGATGTCACCACCTTAAAAGGTATGTCCAAAGGTCAAAAATCATTTTCAAATACTCAACGTTTTTAGTGGGAATGTGTTACTTTTTATTCTCTTTCATTAGCTGGCAATAAGTTCTTGTAATGCTAGGAAATTACCATTTTTTACTTTCAAAATTGCATTATAGTGAATTACTGTTTACAAAATACACATACTGTGAACAGATACAAGTTTTTGTCTTCTATAAGGTTGTTTGTAGAATGAGTGTTTTTTTTTTAAAGGGGATGTTATATGTTAAATATTTTCAGTTTTTTAATAAATGCTAACAACTGTTTACTAATTTTTTTTTGGTCAGGTTTGTGCAAATGTAGCTGAAAGATAGGGAGAAACTGCAGATCTAAAACTTCCCCTTTTCATTTCTTGAAATATTACCACTACAGACCTTTTTCTGAATCTGAATGATCAGTTGTGATGTTCTATATCTAAAATCATGCTTAATCATATAAGGAAATATTTAAATACTATACACATACAGGAAGCAAACTTTAGGTTGTAGTATATTTGTGTGGTTCAGTCTAATTCACAGAATTCTGAGTTATGGAATAAAACAGCTCCACTTAAAGAGATAACAACTGAAGTTATTTTTTGCCTTGTGAAAATTTGGAGATTATGTTGCTGTTAGAATGGAAAATTTGGCCATTTTATATCATTGTATAATTTCACAATTTAGTTTCCATGTCTTTTGGAAAACATGGTTATAGTAAGAACATAGAATTATAAGTAACCTATTACTAAGATACCTTAAATGTAAAACTAGTATGCTTAGCTGTTAACTCTTAAAGATGTTACTTATGTCTGTTTTTAAAATATGCATGTATTTAACAATTTTATCATAGTATTGTCGGAAAAAAATAAATATATTTTCTTACAACTTACACTGACAGATATGGGCATTATTGTTTGTTTTTCTTCCTGTTTTAGGCACTTCGGAAAAGTGCCTTCTGCTTTGTTGTTAATACTTTTGATTCTATCACATAAGAATCACACTGGTTATATAGCGGTCGCATAGGGCTGTAACTAAATATTTAATGTTTTAATGTGTTGCTATGCCATTGACACAATCATGTTTCATTAAATCTATACTAGAAAAGTTAGCATAAAAATTATCAAATAATGGGACTCTAACATAAGATAAATACTAAATAAATACTGGTCCTTAAAGTATGGTTTTTAATTTATTTCCTATGAAGATACCCTAACCTTTTCTGGAGATTCTGGGAATATATCAATTTTATTGCAATTTACTGAATTTGGAAATACAGGCATTACTTCAGCAAAACCTCAATAATTTTAAAGTATGAATTGATCTGAAATAGAATTTCATGAAGGGGAGAAGTTACGTCTTTAGTCACACGTAGCCTACGTTTACTGAGAGTAACAAATAAAATGCCGTAAGAATGGGCTTGGATTTAACCTGGAGAAACTGTAGACCCATTTTAAATTAACTAGAACACGTGTTAGTATTTAAGTACTAGAAGAGCTTGTACATATGCTCGATCCTATAGGGAGATCTCAACGCATAACTTGTTTCCCAGATGGTGAATTCTGGAGCCAAAACGTGTAGCACCACCAACCTAGGAAGTTGGAAAAGTTCAAAAAGGAATGATACGATTATTAGGGGAAAGAAACACAGATGTATGAGTAATCATTTTTTAATGTATAGTATTTTGTACCACACTAAAATAATTAGCTCACAAGCTCAAGTTCTGTACAAAAGAACTGCGTAAGAATGATTTTGAATGGCCTATAAATTCGATCCGTGCCCCTGCCCCGCGAGTGACTCACAGTGAAACTGAATTAAAAGGAGTCTGCAGGAACCAGGGCAGTTGAAGTAACAGATGTCTTGAACTGATTTGGGATTAAATGGGAGCTGATTTTATCCCAGAGTGATTAGTCTCAGAGTAAAAAGACAAAAAGCTTTTGAGGGTGATTTAGGTAAAAACCGTTAAGTAGACATCGTGTTACCTGTCCACAGCACGGAGCACAATTCTGACGCTGTGTTTATAAGGAGTTGAACAGTGTCTTTCTGAGTCGCCCTGAATCCACAAAGCGTAGCACAGTATCTGCCATGTCACAAGTGCTTGATTAAAAAAAACAAACAGCTTCATGTGTTTCCCTGGATATTAGAAATGCGTTAAGTTACAGAGCGGTGATCTGCCTGTGGAATAGTCGCCCACTATGGAAAGACGGGAGTCCTGTCAAACTTGCAGTCCTCTCATGCGGGAGACCCTGCTCGGTGCACCATGTGTCATGCAGGGTGTCATGCGGGGTCTGCAGTCCCGCTCCCCACATAACGCAGGATATGGTGAGGCCAAAAAGGAACACCCACGGAGCCATAGGTAGGGGAGTCACACCACTATACTCTCGCTGGCGGCTGGGTTGGAGACACAGGAAACAGGAGCCACACAATTCTCAACCCTCACTGCGCCGCTTGCAGGCTCAGCCCCCATCTCCTTGCTAGCCCCCATTTCCTGCTAGCGTAGCCACGGCAGTTATATTTGTGGCCAATGGCTCACGGCCAACTAGCCACAGCTGATGGCCATTTGATCACAGTCGATGGCCATTTACTACCTGAGCCAGCACCTTTCTATGTGAGGCCGAGAGCCTGGAAACTGCTTTTTGGGGCTCTGTCCCCACAAGTCCTCAGAAGAGAACTGCAGGCTCCTTGCAGGGGCTTAAGGCAGCGCCTTCTTCAGGCCTGGGCCCTCGGCCTTTGTTCAAGGTAACTCACTGCAGTTATCCTTTGTTCTCCCTCTTGGAAATTGACCTTCATCCTCCTCTCATTGACAGCAAGGCAGATGGGGGATCAAGGGGCTTTATCTCCAACCCACCTTCCACCACCACCCTCCACACCTCCTCCCCACTTTGAAATTGATTTCATTCTCTCTGGGTTAGGTTCTCTGTATCCTTCCAAGTGACAATTTGTATGAGCACGTGATCCATTCTTGTCCCCACCTCTTATCCTTCAGTTGTGTATCTGTGTCTGGAGGAGACAATCCTTGCCCAATCTCTCAGGTGTCTACTACTTTGTGGGTAGGTAAGCCCTGGTACATTTCACGGGCCACACTGGGCTCTAGACTCCTTCTCCCTGAAGTAACACACGTCTCTATACCCAAAACTTTCTTCTCTCAGGCCAGATGTCCGCAAAGAGTTGGGCCCGTGTGTCATGCAGGGACTCTGGGCCCGCTCCCCGTACCAGAATGCAGGACATGGTGAGGCCAAAAAGGAACACCCACGGATCCATGGATAGGGGATTCATACCATTATATTCTTGCTGGCGGCTGGGTTGAAGACACAGGGAGCAAACATCTGCCAGTACCCCAACAAGGGGTCTTCCGGCACCCAGTCTTGCTGGCGGCTGGGTGAGACACGGGAAGTAGGAGCCACACGATCGGCAATCCACTGTCCGCTTTTCTGCCTGCCAACCAACCTTGCTAGCCGCAATCTGCAGACCACTTCTCTGCCAACCAACCAACCCACCAACCAACTCAGCCACGGCAGTCATATCAGTGGCTAATTGGCTAACTGGTTAGAGCTGATGGCCAACTAGTCACAGCTGATGGCCATCTACTACCTGAGCCAGCACCTTTCCACGTGAGGTCGAGAGCCTGGAAACTGCTCTCGGGATAGTGTCCCCACACTTCACCCCTACAGGGTCTCGCCTCATAATCTACACAAGCAGCATCTTCCGTGAGGGACCCTGTGCCATATTAGCCTATAGGCACCTACAGATAGAAAGAGTAATCATAGGAACCAACAATGGCAAATCCCTTCCATCTGGGAGGACACATGCTAGCTTTTGTCCTAGGAAAGGAAGGTCTCTGCCACTGACACCTTTCCCGGTTTGTGGTACCAGACTTTTATGGCAGTGCTTGGGGTCCCTTGTGTAGATTCAACATGTAGCAGAACAGGGGACCCCATAATAGGCCATAGTGAGAGCACATACGTTCCCCGCAAAATCATCCTGGCATCAGGACCTCCTTATACCACAGTCACTTGCAGTGGCCATTCGGCCACCACCCCAGCGTCACTTGCAAATCATCAGTCAAACCAGCCCCCCATGGGGCTATCAGGCCCAATCACCAACAGTAGGGGCTTTTGACCCACCACGGCCGAGTCCATTGTTGCCGTTCCCCTGATTTCAAGCAGGTGGGTGCTGGCAGCAAAATGTTTGCATTTCTGCCGTAGCCTGGCTTTAACAGTTTCACTGGTGGTAACCTGTAACTGAATAGGAGCGGCTGTTCGATGTAGCAAAGCTTCTACTGGTGCGGGCCCTCCCTTCTGTGGTCACCCATTCAGGATTCTCAAGACATCCCTTGCGAGGCCCAGTCGCATGGTGGGAGGGTGTTTTGACAACCGGAGGCCTCCCTTCAAAAGACCGTTGTAGCGTTCGATCATGCCAGCTGCTTGTGGATTGTACGGGGTATGAGACAACCGTTGTATGTCCATCCTGGCAGCCCAGCGCTGCACTTCTTGCCCCGTAAAATGAATACCCCTGTCACTTTCAATGACTTGGGGGCGCCCATAGAGGGCGCACAGCCGTGTAAGAGCGACCACTGTATGCCGCTGATCCACAGCTGGACACGGCCAAGCAAACATCAACCCTGTAGCAGCATCCACTGCTGTGAACACATACATCACATTGTGGTCTTAAGGCAGGGGTCCAGTGTAATCCACTTGCCAGCAAGTGAGGGGCACCATCCCTCGCATAATCTGCTGTGTCTCCCAGGGGAGCCTCCGCCGCTGGGGGCTGTCCTGGGCACAGTCGGCACAGTCATAGCAGACATCTGCTATCTCCTGCCATTTCAAAGGCAGACCCCAGCGTCTGCTCACCTGCCACATAGTTCGGCTTTCAGCGTGCTGCAATTTCCTATGCAGCCAATGGGCCACATCAGTGACAGGGGCCCTTTCTAACCATCAGATCCGTGGTAGGGCATCTGCTTCATCATTACCTGGGGACACCAAAGGGGAGTGACCTGTGACATGCATTAGTGTCACTTCCTTTCTCTGCCCTAGGTCCCAGAGGTCCTGCCACATGGCTTGATCCCACAGTGGATGGTGCCCTACCAACCAGTTTTGGTGTTTCCACATAGGGAGCCACAATGTTAGGCCCCGGAACACCGCTCAGCTGTCAGTACAAATAACTAGGGGCCCGGGCTCCTTACCATCCACACAGCCCGCAGCACAGCCCACTGGCTACTCTGGCCCGCCCCCGTATCAAACCAAATGGTGTCTGTTTTGGGCTGCACACCAATAGCCGTCTAAACAGCTGCAGCTCCTCGGCTAGAACCATCGGTAAACCAGGCATCCTCAGGTACTGGGACTGTCCTCTGTAGGGCGAGGGCTCCAAGTCCTCCCCTCTAAACAGAGCGCTTGGCTCAACCTGGGCTACAAGTTCCACAGGCCTCAGGACCTGTTGTAGCTCTGTGCTCAAAGGGCTTGCACTAAGAGTGCTACATTGCTCCAAGTAGGCACCCCACTTGGCGAGGGTGGTGATCTGTGCCACCCCCGTTTTGGGTCCCTGGGTCCACGTACGGACCCACCCTTGGACGGGATAGGTTGTTCGAACCAACACCAGTGCCATTCCTGTGATGGCTTCTGTGGCCACTAGGGCTGCGTACACAGCAGCCAGCTGTCTCTCTATTAGAGAGTAGTGGCTTCCGCTCCTTTCCACAATTGGGACCAAAATCCCACTGGCGACCGGAGATGCTCCTGCTGTTGGTAGAGGCCCCAACCGTACCCCTCTTGGGTTACGTGAACATCAAGTTCAAGTGGGCAACCAGGGTCTACTCCTTGCAGAGACTGTGCCTGCTGCATTGCCCGTTTTGTGGCAACAAAGCCTTGCTCTATAGCCTCTGTCCAATCCCATGGGGCCCCCTTTTTTATCATGTTATACAAGGGCCTTGCTATCTGTGCTAAATGGGGTATAAACACCTGCAAATACCCCAACAGACCCAAATACGTCTGCAGTTGGGAGACCTTGGTCAGCTGGGGAAAGGCTTGTATTTTGTCAATAATCACCTCAGGTATGACCTTTGTCTTACCCGACCACTCAACACCCAAAAACTTGACAGATAAGCCAGGGCCTTGGACCTTTTCCTCATTCACCACCCAGCCACGTCACTTCAGGTGGCAGAGAAGAGAGGGAGCTGCTTGCTCTAAATCTGAAAGCGAATCAGATGTTAGTAAAATATCATCAACATAGTGAAACAAGGCCACAGAGGATGGGTGATCCCACTGAGCCAATTCCTGGGCCATAAGCCCGTGGCAGTTAGTGGGGCTGTGCAAGTATCCCTGTGGAAGGACTTGGAAAGTCCATTGTGGGTGTAATGCTTCTTTACATCCCTCCCAAGTAAAAGCAAACTGCTCTTGACACTCGGGTGCAATGTCAACGGAAAAAAAGCATTGGCCAAGTCCACTACATAGAGATACGTTCCCAGGTGGACAGTCAGACAATCCATCAAATCGTGAATTGACGCACAGCAGTGTGCAAAGGTGGCATCACCTTATTTAACTCCCTATAGTTCACAGTCATTCACCAGGTCCCATCTGGCTTCTTGACAGGCCTTACTGGGGAGTTAAAGGGACTGTGCGTTGGCCTCACAATATGTGCCTTCTCCAATTCCAATATTGTATGAGCAATCTCCTCCTGCCCTCCTGGCAGGCAGTACTGTCGCACTGTAACCACGTGCCAGGGCTGCGGCAACACTTGAGGAGAGTGGTGAGTATGCCCGCGTGTCACCGCTTTCACCACCCGGATCCGGAGACGGAACTCTCCGACCGACATCTGTAAACTGAGGCCATGTAGGACGTCCACCCCTAGAATATATTCTGGAACGGAGGAGACATAAACCTTGTAGGTACGAGGGGGAAGCCTTCCTATACCCAGTGGTAAGCAAACGGCTTTTATCGTCACCGTCTTTCCCCCGTAGCCATCAATGCAGATTGCTGTTCTGGGGAACAGTTCTAGATTCCCATAAACAAGACTACAGTCTGTGCCACTGTCAACTAGGGCCAAAACCTTCTGCACATTAGAAGGGGACCAATGTATGGACAGTTCCACTTGGGGCTTCTGATCCCCGCTTGTCCCCACCCTTAATCAAGCTGAAAGAAGTCGGCCTCAGGCGACCGCATGAAGTCCTGGAGGGACACAGGTCGCGCTTTCCTGGACTTCCCCTTTAGGCTTCGCTGGAATTGCTGTTCCAGATGCAACTGTTTCCAAAGTTCCAACAAGAGTGCATTGGGTTGTCGGTCTATTTTTTCCTGATCAACCCCTGCTGCCACGAGATCACCCCACATCTGCGTGCGTGTCATTCTCTGAGGCCTGCGACCTCGCCCCTTTACTTTTGACTGGGGGCTTCCAGGTCTTAACTTCTCGGACCTCCTGTCTTAACTTCCCTTGACGCTGGCTTTCAATAGGGTGGTGATGGCGGTGGTAACTTCATGGATCTGCTGCCCCACACAGGGCATAACAATGGCGACCAAGGATCCAAAAACACTTGTAGGGGCAGTATCCAAAACCAGATCTCTCATACTCGTTGTGAAGTGCTCGTCATCTGGCCCCCGCATATTAGGGTTGAACATAGCATGTCTCATAACCTGTTTCACGGATGATTTGAGTAAGTTCAGCATACGATTGTCATTTACTCACAGTGTCTGGCAGCTCACCAGCCTCTCCCCATACTGTGCGTACTGCAGCGGTGAGCCACTCCATTAGAGTGTGGTTGCCCACACTTTTGGGCTAATCTATGGCAATTCTGTAACCTTTGTCGCAGGGATGGATACACTGCCACAGAGGCTACTTTTCCATTTCACCTGGGAAGCAGAGAATGCTTCTGCCCCCTCATCCCATAAACGTAGTGGCCAATCCGAGATCAGCTCTCCAGGGTGCTGTTGGCACCACCTCCCCAGCGCCTGTAACTCAGTGGGAGTGTCAGGGGTGTAGGTTGTGAACTCAGTCACAGCTGGGTTACCGGCAGCAATGCCCCCGGTGCCTGAAGGTTGCTCATGCTTTACCTTTTGCTTTATGATGGGCCGGGCGTGGGGGTTGGGAGCTACATTGTCTCCACTGGTATCCTCCACCTCTGCCTCAGAGTCTCCACTAGGGGGCTCCTCCTCTAACATGTGTTCCCGAGCTTCCAGCACCTCCTGCCGGGGCTGCTGGTCAGGCACCTGAGCTATTTCGTTAAGCGCGTCTTCCGTGTTACGACACAACACGGCAAGGAACATCCAGCCCACACGGCCGGCTGTACCCTTCGCTTCCTCAGGCAACTGCTCAGCTAGAACCTGCAGGGCCCTCTCCACGCTGGCCGGAGAGCCATCCATGTCCTCCCCCCGCTCCTCAGGGGTCCAACTTCTGAGAACAGTGGCTACCGGGTACCACACACTGTGTGGGGGCCACAGCTCCTCCTGCCCAGAGTCAGACGCCATTCCCAGTTGGCCGGAATCCTGCTCGCTGCACCAGGCATCCGATTGGGTGGAGGCCTCGGTGTAAGATGTTTGCAACCCTCGGAGCCTACGGCAGCTGCAGACCACCAAAAGGAAGGCGACGCCCGTCATGGCCAACAGGGTGGTATGCCACCTGGAGGCTTGAGTCTCCCAGGGAGACCGCGCCTCCCGTTCCTAGTGCCACTTCTCACGGGCCTCCCGAAGCTGAGCTTTCACACGTATAAACTGTTCCATTACCCCTTTGGGGATTCTGGTCAGTGCCGTATCCTGATCGCTGCGCCATGTGTCACACGGGGACTCTTGTCCCACTTCCCACATTCGATCGCAGGATATGGTGAGGCCAAAAAGGAACACCAACGGAGCCAGAGATAGGAGAGTCATACCACTATATTCTCGCTGGCAGCTGGGTTGGGGACACAGGGAGTAAACGTCCACCAGTACTCCAACAAGGGGTCTTCCTGCACCCCAGTCTCGCTGGCGGCCGGGTGGGACAAAAAAAGTAGGAGCCACATGATCCGCGTTCCGCAATCCGCCGTCTGCTTTTCTGCCTGCCAACCAACCTTGCTAACCACAATCTGCAGTCCACTTCTCCGCCAACCAACAAACCAACCAACCAACCAACGCAGCCACGGCAGTTATATCAGTGGCTAATTGGCTAACTGGTTAGAGCTGATGGCCAACTAGTTACAGCTGATGGCTGTCTACTACCCGAGCCAGCACCTTTCCACATGAGGTCGAGAGCCTGGAAACTGCTCTCTGGGACTGTGTCCCCACACTTACAATCAGAGGAGAGAGAGCCCTTTTTCTTAGCCCCCAGTGAGGACTGATTGGCCTGGCCTGTGTCTTGTGCCCCTACCTGGTCCAGTCATGTGGGCTGGAGGTTCTATTCAAAGGCTACTTTCACAAGAGCCATGTATTAGAGTTGGAGGAGGACCAGTCATCCAAAAGAAGGGAGGCAATATTCTGAGTGGACAAAACAAAAAATAGTCACTATAAGCTCACTGAAGAAAAACTAGAACATAGATAAAAGGGAAAAAAATCACAGTCTTCTTACGCAGCATTAGCTATTTTTAACATTTTACTTTTTATTCTTTCATTTTTCCTATGTGAATGTTTGTATATATGTACACATATTTTCATATATACATCTTATTAATGTATGTAATAAAGACCATGCAGCAGGCCTTGTAACCACGCACCTCTCTCCTCCACAGCGCTTGGTCTGATTGTCCCTTTGCTCTGCCTCTGCTTTTCTCCAGCCAGTTTCCTAACTTAGCTTCCTGCAGCTAATCCCCTGGCCTGGTGCCGGTTACTTTTGTTTCTAAATGAGTGTATGTGAGCGAATTTCTTGAGCTTCCCTGGCCTTCCTTCTCAGAGACATTCCAATCCAAGTCTTCTTTGAGCCAAGTCAGAGCTGCAGCCCCTTAGTACTAAGCTATCCAAGGAAGCCAGAGCCCCAGGGTGGGTCCTGGCTAGGAGGTGGGCAGTTGGGACCTTAGGGGAGACCAGACCACATGTTTGGAGATTTCTGTGCCTTTGGAAACCATTTGGATCTTGAGCAAGGGAGAGAGACAAAGATAGACAAATAGAAAAGCAGAGACCTCATCCCAAATGCTGAGACATAGTGTTCCTCTCACGTCTTTCCAGGAAAAGACAAGTGCTCCTGGGAGCCATGCACTTTCTAGGACAGAGATGTCTCAGCAAGGGCAGGCAGGAAGAGGAGAGGTAGGGAGCTCTCTGTGCTGTCGGCCCTACTCCTTCAGGTCTTGGCTTGGCTTAGGGCTAGGCAGGGGCCCAGGGGAGCACATTTAGGCTTGGAAATAGTTTGTAACAACTCCCTTGAATTCTGGAGGTTATTTGAGGAGGAGAAGGCAAAGGAGGGAAGGGCAAAGACCTCAAAAGCAGACCTCATTGTCTGTCGGGGGGGCCCTAACCCCCACTTTGACGGAATAGCTCTAGTCTCTGCTTTCAGACTTGTACAACCCAGAGTCCTTGCAATATGAGAACTATGGAAGACAGATTTGGAGCTGTCATGAGAAACTGGCGAGCAGACACTAGGGGACAAGCCTGTGCCCAAACCGATCCCCCCTACTTCCCGCCCCAAGACTATACAGCCAATGACAGCTAACCTGAGGTAGCCCCAGAATGCCACTGAGCAATCCTACGTCCTTGGGCAGGCTGCGTCTGAAGTTTGGGGTAAAGGATAGTGAAGTATCATGGTTGTGTCCTCATGGCAGGACCACCACAAGTTACCCGCTCTTTCTGGCCAGCCTCTGTTTTCCCGAGTCAAACATGCCACGCCCATCTGCTCTGGCCGTCATCAAAGGAGGGCTGTGAGTTAGATCCAATATGTGAACACTCTTTGAACGTGAGATGGATGTGCAGTCACTCACGGGGCCTAGCCCAGTGTTGAATTGGATTAGTCATTTTGCTGCCTGAATACAGCCACCTGTAAGCTGGAACTTCCTAATGACGGCCTGTCACTTCCACTAAGACCCACCAGCTTCAATGTCTTCAGACCTTGTACTTAGTGGCTGAGGTAGGGCTGCTTTTATTTCCCTTCTGTGTTTAGTGTGTGCTATGTTTAGTGTGTCCTGCTTATGATGCTGTTGAATGATCCCATTCTCCATCTTGGAAAATAACTCTGTAGGAGTAGGCTGAAACAGCACAAATCTCTCGTTTTGGATTCTGATTTTGATTCCATACTGGTGGCCCTCTCCCTCTGGGCTCCTTCGGGGTGATATCCTACAGCATTTCCTTCCTGCCTTTGATAAGCTATCATGTTTCCCCGAAAATACGACCTAGCCGGACAATCAGCTCTAATGCGTACTTTGGAGCAAAAATTAATATAAGACCCAGTGTTATATTATATTATTATATTATATTACGTTACATTATATTATATTACATTATATTATATATTAAAGACTCGATCTTATAGTAAATAAGACTGGGCCTTATATTAATTTTTGCTCCAAAAGACGCATTAGAGCTGATTGTCTGGCTAGGTCTGACTCTCAGGGAGACACGGTAATCACACGTCTTTCTCAGCTGAGGGACAGGGCTGTCAAAAGGCACTCCTATACCCCCACCTCCACCTTCAGAGGGAGCTCCTGTGTGCTCCTGCTCCGGGCCAGAGCAGGAAGAGCCAACGGTGGGAATGGGTAGCAGCAAATGCTTTGTCCAAGCTCCTCTCCTGAAGTCGTCATCCTCTTTCCACTCGGAGCTAGAATTCTCTGCCTTTATTGTCCCCAGCCGCGGGGCCTCTACAGGTTGCCCCTTCGTGCTTCCCTCACAAAGAAGAACAGCCTTCTGGGGCCAAGGGTTGGCTGTCAGAGCTCTGAGAGGAGCTGGGAGCCCCTCCCACTCCCTATTCTTCTTCCTTAGGGAACTTGCAGTGCTAAAAACAAGCTTTCTGAGAACCATATTTTTCTGGGTTAAAGGTGAAAAATGCAGTATTTCCTCCAAGTGGAAAGCACTCAGCCTGCCAGCTCTGGGCACATTTCCGAGATCCTTCTTCCCACTCAGGGAGGAGGCAGCTCCTTGCAAGGGGGAGAAGAGGGGAGCTGGGCGGTCAGGGGAAGGCTCAGAGGAAGTCAGAAGGAAAGCACCAGTTACACTTGAAACCAGGGCTGTTAGTGTAAGGAAACCAGAAGGCCTGTTTGTGTTGGATCAGGCCTGGAGGCTGGAACAGGACTGGGTCAGGAAGTGAAAGGCACATAAGAGGGTGGAGAGCAGGGCAACCATTGCAGCGTAGGGCCTGACAGGGCCGGGGTCATCAAGCTGCCACCTCATGGGCTTCTGGGTCAGTGTGGGGACAAAGAAGACACCCACAGACCTTCCTGAGAGAAATCCCATGACTGGACTTAGAGGAAGCATATGGAGTTCTCAAAGTCAGTTTTAGTAGGAAAAGCAAGAACGGACAGTCCCTTCCCTCACCCCACCCTGCAGCCCTCCTTGCGTAGAATGCCTGGAAAGTTCTGGGGAATTTTTTCAGATCCTGATTGTGGGACAAAAGCTTTTCAGGAACCCATGCTTCATGATATCCTTCCTGGGCAGGATGGGGATTGCATTAATCGCTGAGCTCCCTGGCTATTCCTAAAACTCTGAGCCAGGAGCCCAGTCTTCTCCAACATGCCTCTCAACGGAGCCACTTACCAAAAGCCTGGCGCGAATCCCATCCTCCTGCTAGGTCCTCCTCCTCAGAATCACAATACTGCCAACTGTTAGACAACAGGTGGAAGAATGAGGGAGAACAGGGAGGCAGCAGACGAGGCTGGAGGAGGGGCAAATGCTGCCTAGCGGAGCTGGCCTGGCTGGGTCAGTCACTGAGAGTGTCACAGACTCTGTCCCTCCTCCCCTAGGGTCTCTGCAGAAGAACTATTGTCAGGGGCCACCTCATCCCTATTGCACCACTGCTCCCAACAACATACGACTTGCTGTGGTGGGTTGATGATGTTAATGGCGCTCATTTTTCATCCTCCCTGTTTCGATGCCCTTTGCCAAGTGACTTAGCCGTTCCTCTCATGATGGATGTGGTGTCTGTTTCTTCATCTCTTGAATCTATGAATTTTTGACTAATGGGATATAGCAGACATGTAGCAGTTCCAAAACTAGGCTGTAAAAGACTTTGCACCATTGTCATGTGAAGGTCACACGAGGATAGCCCACTGGTCCCGAGAGGAGCATGGGAGCCACAGGGAACGGACTCAAGTCACCTCACCATCCCAGCCGTGGATATCCTAAATTAGCCAACTGCCTCCCATGTGAACAAGTCCCACGGAGACCAGGAGACGCGCCTAGCCAAGGCCAGCCAAGATCGGCAGAGTTGCCAAGCCAACCACTCAGGCATGAAGTAATAAATACTTACCCCGGTATGCCACTGAGGTTTTGTGGTTGTTTGTCATGCAGCATTATTATGGGAAGAGGTAGCAGATACACTCAGAGAGAAAACTGGGAACCCACAAACCCAGGCTGAGCTCATCTCAACTCTCATGCCCTCTGAACTCAGGTCTAATCTCTCAGCTTCAGGACAAAGTTTTTATCCTCACAACGACCTCTACTATAAACTCATCCCACACCTCCTGGTTTTTATCCACTGACAGGGTGAAAGAGCCTTGCTCCTAGCTTACTCTTCCTCTGTTTTCCTACCCAAGGCCTCCCACGTGATCAGTTCCTCTTAGGTCCCCATACCCTGTGGCTCTCTCACCCGCAGGATCTCTACTGCCCTGAACCCATCACTGTGTTACCCCCCCTTTGTAGCCCCTTCTGATCCCACCCAAGTTGGTGGTTCAGAATCCCCATCAACTGCAACACACGCCCAAGCCCACATCCCTGCGTCATTGCATTTTCCTCTGGATCACACTTGCATGAAACAATGGCTCATCTACAACACAACTCTTCTGGCTTCAGCTCAGCTGGATATTTTGCTAAAATCACAATGATATTTTTGGCTGGAGGTAATTGATTCAAAATGTGCTATGAAAGCTACTCTATTATTTCTTGGGAAGCACTGGCTCTAGCAGTCTCTAAGGCAAAGATACCGAGGTGAGGGGGTTTGGGAGGTGGTAAAAACCCACTTTCTACTACATGGCTTTTCTCCAAACTGCACTCACAAGAAGACATACGTAGGAGAGGATGACTTATTATTGTTGTTGTTGTTACCATTACTCCCCTAGGAGGAAGAATCCTGGCCATCAAAAGGTCTGAAAGGCAGGAGGCAGAGGTTAAAGCATAAGGTGAACGTCTCTACTTTTTTATTCATTTTATAGAGTTCTTAATGTGCTAAACTGCGCTTTGCACAACACTCAGTCTTTGCTGAATGAATGCTGGACAAACACAAGTCGACTCCTGACTGGGACTAATTATAGACTCTTCTATGATTTGGATCGTATTTCCCTGCTCTTTGGGGGCAGCGTTCATTTCACCTTTCCCTTAGCATGTCCTGTCAGTGCGGATCTGCCAGTGAGCCAGCTGTTGCCAGCGTCACACGTGTGACTAGCAAAGGGGTGTGGCCGGTGGCTCAGAAGGAAGCAGCCCTGCTTCTCATCCCTCAGCATAGCCTTAGAAACACCAATTCTCCTAGTGTCCATTTCTGGTCACGGCCTTTGCAAGGATCAGGAACACCTCCACAAATGAATGACGCCTAAATGAATCAGTTCTAGCCTTCTTCATCTCCTTTATTCAAATTTACTACAGACATGCCCCCTCTCTTGAAACAAAAATGACAGTGACCCATCTCAGTAACACATGTGCCTTTTAATCTGCTTATTTTGGAAGCTTCAGATTCATCTCCTTGAGCCATCAACATTTACCAAAAATCAATGGTCAGCTCCCCAAGAGAATGCCTGCCGCAAGTTACCTATCCCACGCCACTGATGCCCACAAAGGGCCCAAACAAGTCTCCTCTGGGAAAAACTTTTTAGGAAGTGTGCAAAGAATTCAGGGTCATCCACCCAAACTTGCAAAAGTATACACTGTGGACAATCTGCAGCTATAAAAATATACACATACAAAAGGACAGCTACAAAATCATGGTGCCCATTTTCTTAGATTAGCATTAGAAAAAGTAGGGATTTCTCCTGAAAGGTAAACCTTAGCAGGGGCAGCCGTATGATTATGAGTCTACGTCTAGTCTCCCCGCCTCCTTATTTTCATGGAACAGTCAGAGCACACTGAATCAGCCAGTGAGGAGGAAAAGGGGTTAATCCTACTAATTCATGGGCCAAGGTGAGAAATTTGAAGTTCAAGGTCACAGTCATTCTGCTGTCAGGAAGTATCATGAGTCAGGGAAGGAGAGAAGTATTTTAATACCGCCCTTCGGGTATTCTCTCTCTTTTTTTCTTTCTTTTTTTAGCGCACTATGAATCACAACACAGTCGTTGAGCTACAACAGACAGGCTCTGGAATTTGCCTTGATGTGTGATCTCTGGCAGCCACTACACTTTCAATGGACAAAGTTCGACGCTTCCTACACAGAGGATTCCATTGGGTTGGGGCCACAGAGTGTCAGCAGGAAAGACCACACAGGGAACCCTGTCTTGGTTCTAGTTTCTCATCAGGGTGTATTTTCTCCTTGATGACAGGAAACACAGCTCGCCCGTGCCTCATGTGTGCCCGTGTGTGGCATCAGGCAGGGTCTCAGGCCCCTGGGCTTCTCAGGCGACAAAGCTCTGTCCCTTGGGCAAGACCAGCTGGCATTACTTGGCTCCACAAGTGTTGATGTTTTTCCCATCCATGGCGTCTTCCACGAGGGAAATGTGGTAATCGGTGGACAGGGTGAAATGAGAGATGCAACCCACGAGGCCACGCATGTATTGCCTGTTAGTGTGTAGAGCAATTTCCTTCATTCCACCTGCCAGGAAGCAAGAGGGAGACGGGGTGAGCCAAAGGGGCGGATGTCTCCTTAGGACACTTGAGTGTCTACAGACCGAGGATCCCTTCTTGGCTGATAGGGTGAGGCCTGTGGGTCCCTTGAACTGCTCAGTACATCACATCTAATTTATAATTATCCTTGAAAGAACAGGTTGACCTGGATCAATCTGATACACAACCAGAGGCTATAAATACCTACCTCATGTGTGATTTCTGACCCAGTTGGCTACTTCAAACCAAACAGCATCTGGTAAATTTTGAAATGTTGTACAATGTCAACAAAATGTAGTATGTAGTTACAGGTGATGTCATCATAACCCAAAAGAAATACACTGATGCTGAAGGCTTTCAATTAAGTTCACTTTTAGAAAATATCATACGGCTAGAGACATCGTTTCATGCTTACGTATCTGTACTAGCAGGTTCTAAGCTATTTAGGACTCATTCTAATTCTGAGAGGGGCCAGAAAAAGGATGGATCCTCCTTCCACCCAGAGAATTTGCAGAGCTATATTTAGCAGGTTTCTATAAACAAGAAAAGCATGGCTTTCCTGGTGGGTCAGTCCAAAGCACAAAAGCATCTAAGTATTTCCTGCCCAATCAGCCATGAGTCAGAAGTTCAGAAAATGGGAGAATGGGAGATCTAAAGAGCTTCCTGATTTCCAGGTGTGACTGACGCAGTGAAGCCCCAGCATGGCAAATGGAGGAGTAACAAGAAAACGCACTGGCACAGTTTAGATTCGGTCAAAGGTCACTTACCCACATACAGGGCTCCATTGATGTTGAGCTGCCTCATCATGCCAGGTGATTTGCCTGTTCTGGCCCCATAGTCATCCACCGTTATCTTTCCCGATTGGCCATCCCTGTAAAAACCACCACCATTTTTGGAGCTTCATTCAATCATTCATTCATTTCAATAAAAATGTACGAAAGTATCTACTATGCACCAGGTGCTATGATAAATGATGGAGCTGCAAACAAAACAAAACAAAACAAAACAAAAAACCACATTCCTGGCCCTCAGGAGTTTAGGTCTACTGAGGAAGACAAAACAAAGAAATTGCAGATGACAACTCTGTGTCACCACTTTATGGTGGAAGAATGCCAGGATACTGTGTAATTACACAGAAGAAGGAGAGGGCCAGGGAAAGCTTTTCAAAGGAGAGTCTATCTGAGGTGAGTTTTGAAAGCTGAGCAGGTCGGGTGAAGGAGAAAGCTAATGCAAACAGGAATGGCTATGGCAAAGAGAGAAAAGACAAGCGTGTTAGTACAGACTGAGCATAGAGAATTCTGCAGTTGGGAACAGAGTGGTGAAAGATGAAGCCGGAAGCTGATGGTGAAGGGCTTAGTTAGAATTCATTCTGAAGGTGGAAGGGAACTAGAAAAGAACGTTAAGAAGAGTGGTGGTGACATAGTGACACGTGGTGAGTTCTAAGCACAATGGGAAGCGAATGAAACAGTTTTTGTAGGTAGAGGATTACTCTAGCGAAGGAAAATAATGGCTTAGAAGTTTCTGAAGGACCCACACTGTCACTCAAAAGTGACCCTGAAGACAGTGGTGTGGAGGTGTTCATCCATGGCAAGGGCTTTGCAGTTTTCTGAGCTGGTTTCCAAAACTATCTCGCCCCACGAACCTTCTTTAAAAAAGTGTATCTGTTTCTATTGCTCTTAGGGGTATGCCAACCCAGGCCTCGCTTCTTTTATTTTTTTTTTCTTTATAAGTTCTTTATTAGTCTTTCATGTTTCTGTTTTATAGCAAACAGTTCTTGTTTCTTGGGTTAATAACCCCTCTTATTTCCTGGTGATACTAATATATTTTATCATTTTTTTTATTCCTAGTCTCTGTTTCCTCCAAGTTGTTTTGTTATGTCTATTTGTTTTGACATTCATCTTTCATACTGAAGACTTTTTTCAAATGCCTCACAATGGCTGACTGCCACGTCATAGTTAAGTGCTGAGTTCTAAAAAGCAGGTTGAAAGCTCTGTGTGCAGGATGAGGTTTTGCTGACTGTGGCTTGATAGTGTTGTGATTTGGCTCAATCATTTCCTTTGAGAGACACCTGGATTTTCTACTCTTCTTACTGTGTCTGGCCGCCAGCATTCCGGAATCCCAATAGGGAAAGAATTATGGAGTTCATAACATTCAACATAAGATCTTTCACATACCGTGTTCCCCCAAAATAAGACCTAACCAGAAAATAAGCTCTATCATGATTTTTCAGGATGACATCCCCTGAACAAAAACCCTAATGCGTCTTTTGGAGCAAAAATTAATATGAGACCCGGTCTTATTTTTGGGGAAACAGAGTAGTCTCCAGTCTTAATTTGTACAATATACAGTAGTCCAGTATTTAGTAGACCCGTGTCTCCCATTCCAAAGACCCTTACTTTCTCCAGTGAATTGTCTTATTTTTCCATAGGTAGGGAAAGGACCGTGTGCCAGCTACGTGAAGTAGAGAAGAGTCGTGAGCTCTAACTCCTCAAGTAAATTTTTTAAACCAATCTTCTTGCTTTTAGCCACTCATTTGCCTTCCAGAGGTTCCTGGCTCTACCTCTTTTTTTTTTGCGGGGTAGAAGGATACAATGATGTATGTCTGATTGCCCAGGCCTCACCTCTGGATAGCAACTAGCTTTAGAGGTATTTCTCCAGTTCTGTCCTCACCCTCAAGACCACACACTGCCTCCCCATTTCGGATATGCTATTTTAGAATCTCATGCCTGGTTGCTGTGATGGGCAGTGCTCCCAACACCTTGTTTTGCCTGCCCTGCCTTTTCCCCCCATTACTCTAAAAAATTCCATTTTCCACTTTATTTCATCAGTCCTAAGAACTTTGCATTTTTTCTGTCTCTGAAATGAAGATATGTCTTATAATCCATGGTATCTTAGATTTGAAAATAAACGTGGCATCACCTTTTAACCTAATAAGAACTTCTTCCTTATGTTTATTACTGATTGTAATCAGTAATACTGATTGTAATCAGATTCCCATCAGAATGCAAGACCGTCAAGGCAAAGATGCTGCTATTATTTAATGATGTAGCCCATGTGTCTGGAATCGTATATGGCTCCTAGTGGTAGCTGATTGAACAAGCAAACTTCTGGCACTTCAACTCCTCATCTGAAAGTGGAACGACTGGGCCTATTTTCCAAGGCTATTCTGGAAATCAGAGATTACGCATGAGAAGCACAGAGCATGGGACCTGAAATACCTGCTCTATAAAGAGTGATAGAAGAATGTATTGTTATTGTTGTCAATATATCTTCATGCTTATCCGTAAAATGTAGACTATAAAACCTAAGTTGCTGTGAATATTAATTGAGATAAAGTATGTAAAGTACCTGGCATCCTGAAAATGCTTAATAGATGAAAATGTGTTTTCTCTTTTCTGCTAGTATTAATACCTGCAAGACCAGGATTACTCAGAGCAAATCAGCAAGGCTCCCCTTCGAGATCTTTTCTACTTCGATCCTCCTTTCTCTGACCCCGAAGCCTGCTGCACAGGATCCATCCAACCCTTCTTGTCATGGCTGATAACCATGGCTTTGACCCAGTTCCTGCTTTGATCTGTTGTACCATCCCTTCTAGGCTTGTCTGATCCTCTGGAACACAGTTCACAATATCTGCTTCAGTCCTCCCATCTATCCAGTTCCTAGTCTCGGTTCCTTCTGTTCAGCCCTCACTGCAACCTAAGACCCACTAGGAAAAATATCAATGATGACAGTAGTAAGAGCCAAGTGTGTTAAACCATCTTTATAGTGCCAAGCTTGATGCTCTGACATAGGAAGTTCTTCTGATGAAACATTCCCTGTCTTACCCCTCCAAAATATCTGACATCTTAGCTGAGGTGGGCGGCACCATGGAGTGGGATGGAAAGAGCTTTGATCTAAGATTCTAATCTTGGCTCTGCCCACAAACAGCTGTATAGTCTCGGGAAAGTCACTTAACATCTGTTTCCTTAGATGTCTAGGAAGTGCCTGGAATCCTCACCAATGTGTATCTTGATGCACATAATCAAACCACAACAATTTTGAGGGTTTAAAAAATCTTTCCACAATGTCTGAGTGTCCTACCAACCTTCACTGTGCAAGGAAATTGAGAGCAGCATGTTCACAAGATGGGAGTTACAGGGATCAGATGTGGCCAAGTATTTTATATTCCTCTAGAGGTTTCTGAGCCCTTTTATAGATGAGGAAGAGAGAGAAATGAAGAACTTAGAAACCTCATAGTCTAGATTATCTTGGAGTTGGGTTGGACTGTGAACATTTTAACTTATATGCTAGAATGTATGTTAGATTAAGCCTATAAATATTCACTATGAGAAAACATTTCTTTTTCCAACAAGTCAGAATTGGGGCTTCATCTAAATCACTGTCTCCAGGGCTTTCCAAGCCACCTGTGCGACTGATGGCACAGACCTGCGTCTGTATCCTCACACATCCTTTCGGATATCAAAGGCAGGCACAGTGTAAGTGAGCGGGGTCCAGCAGAGCTACTTCTACCACAGCCTATATGTGAGCTGAGTAGGACATTGGTCACAGTAGCCCCGTGTTTTCCAAGCCTCATCATGACCTCACTCACTGACCTTCCCAGGAAGGGCTGTGGTAAATTCTCAGGGAACCGACACCAAAAGCACGGTTCAGCTCATCTCCTGGAACCTTCATCTAACACGGCAGGATTGACATTTCTTCATACAGCTACGTTTGGGCCTGCTGTTCAATTTCTCAAAATTTATTGTTAGGAATATGGACATAGGTAGCAAAACTATAATTTTAACAGAATGATTCACCCAAAGTTAATCAGAAGCCAGGGGAATGACTTCTGCGAAGGGGAAGATGTGCAATTAGGGCAGGTTATACATGGCTGCTAAGGTTCCGATAATACAATGTGAAAAAGAAAAAAAAGTGGGAAATTGCCTACAAAATGAGATTTGAAGCACTCCTCAAAGTCTGCTGCCCAGAAATCTCATCTCACTAGAGATACGCAGATCTCACTAAATAGCAAGGCCCTCTCCCAGTTTAGCCACCAGAAAGTTATTTCTCCGGAAGATCACTATTGAGTAAAGATTTGAAAGTTCAGCCTCTCTGGCCTGTTAGTGTCAGTAGAGGGCACAGGAGGGAGCTGGTAGCAAAATGTCCTCCTTGACCCAGATCAGGAGTACGTGATGTCAGGCAAGGTTGGGGAAGAGGACAGTGGGACTAAAGGGACTTGGTGAGCACATCCCACCTCTGCTGAGCTCCAGCTCTGTCTCACTTTGTGGTAGGTACTCACCTAACAGCCTTGACTCGGTGCCACCGACCATCGTGGAAGGAACCATTCACCATGATGGATGCCACACCACTGCCCAGGTTATAGCTAATGGCATCGGAGAGAACAAGACAGAGAACAGAATAAAGCACCGAAGGACAGGCAGACACTCATTCACAAATGGTTCTCATTGCAAAAGGTCTATGGGACTCAGAATGTAGATTCCTCAAACAAAACAATGTTATAAATTAGGTTTCCAAGCTAGGCGATGAATGACCAAATAAAATGTTTTTAATTGTGGCAAAATATGCATAACATAAAATATACCATCTTAACCATTTTTAAGTGTACAGGTCAGCGGTGTTAAATATATTCAGTGTTGTACAAGCAATCTCCAGAACTCTTTTTATCTGGCAAAACTGAAACTCTGTACCCTTTATCCATTCCCCCTTTTCCAGCCCCTGGTAACCACCATTCTACTTTCTGTCTCTATGTATTTGACTACTCTAGGGACATCATATAAGAAGAATAATAGTGTTTATCTGGAGGACATTAGCATAATGTCCTCAAGGCTGATTTTTTTAAAGCCCCATGTTCAGAAGCATCAAGTAGGAACAAAAAGGGCTTTCTCCTTTCTAATGTGTTATATGAGATTGAATAGTATCCCTTCAGAATGAATGTCCACCCAGAACCTCAGAATGTGACCTTAATTGGAAATAGGGTCTTTGCAGGTATAATTAGTTAAAATGAAGTCATACTGGATGAGGGCGGTCCTAAATCCAATACAACTGTTGTCCTCATAAGAATAGGAAATGTGGATACAGATAGACACACACAGGGAAAAAGGCCATGTGAAGATGAAGGCAGAGATTGGATGATGTATTTATAAACTAAGCACGTGAAGGATGGCCAGCCATCGCCAGAATCTAGGAAAGAGATTCTCTCTCAGAGCCCCCAGAAGGAGCCAACCCTGCCAAAACTGCACTTGGACTTCTAGCTTCCAGAACTGTAAGAGAATACATTTCTATTGTTTAACAGCTACCTAATTTGTGGTAAATATTATGGCAGCCCTAGAAACTAATACATGTGTTTTCATTTTTTACAAAGCAAAAGAAAACAAAACAGAACATTGCCCAGTAGGCTGAGGCCCAAAGAGATGAAGGGAATTTGCCTAAAATCCCAACGCTAATGTGTAAGACTTGAACTTGGTATCTTACCTGCACCCTTCCATTTTACTCTGATCTTTGGTCCACTCATTAGCTGTCTATTTTCTATTTCAGTGTATAGATACCTTGATACCCTAAGGGTATCAGAAGACATGCACATGTTGTTTATCAGAGAGAAATATCCTTCTAAGTCCAGTGTTCATTCAATCATTCTAATTTAATCCAATTCAACAAATATTTAGTGAGTGACTATTCTAGACTGGGTACTGGGCCAACTGCCTAGACCTCCTCTTGATAATATAATGAAGCCTATGTAATCATGCTTTTGAAGGAAAATGTATCCCACCCAGGACACCGCTCTCCTTATCTGGTAAGAGGACCTGTTACTCCTTTACCTCACGGGAAAGAAATAGAAATGAAGAAACCTGGATTAGCTCCTGAGCACTTGCATGCACTCAGTCTGAGAAAAGAGCAAGAACAGAATGTGTTTGGCTTTCCCCAGGGAAAGCACTCCGTGTCCTTTTTTTCCTTCCTTTTTTTTTTTTTTTTTTAATAATGGAGGCTCAAAGAAGTCACACACAACCCATCAACATTTAACCAAGAATAGAATTTGGGTGATTTGACAAACTATGAGACAAAACTGTGACTCTGACCCTGAAAAATCCACTATTTTCTAACGAATTTTCCCACAGCAAGTGTCTCTTTGTATGAAGCAGCCTGGAGGTGGAATTTTCCGATTTCATTATTTAGTGGCCAAATGCTTGTTGAAGTGAATGAATGTGAAACAAGGCTGAGAGCTGGTTGGCAGAAATGTAGCTGAATGACTGTGTCTGGCTTTTATGAGACGCAGCACGTCTCAGGGTGATAGAAAGAGCATGGGCACGTGGATTAGACTAACTTGCCTTGATTCCCACTCTTGCTAATTACGAGCTCAGTGACCTTGGGCAATTTGTTTCATCTCTCTGAGCCTAAGTTTTCTCATCTGTGAAATGGGGTAATTATACCTTCCCTGAAGGATCATAGGGGATATAAGTAAGATAACATATGTAAAGACCATAGCACATAGTAGAAGCCAAACAAATAATCCCACCACTCCAAGTATGTGCCGTATTTAATGCATCTCGCATACAGGGTGGAAAAATAACTGGAGGAGGTATTAATAGCAGGAAGGAGGAAGTTGCCTCCAAGAGTTACACTCGTCAAGCCTCTCCTGGAAGAGTAGTCATGTGTGAGAGTAAACCAGCAGGCTGTAAATATGTAACCAAAAAGGTCAGGAACACCCACTTCTCAGAATAGAGGTGACCTGGGTATAATTGCAGGGACACTAGACTGGCATGTGATTGTAATTCAGTGAATACAATCTTTTCGGTTGTATCTAGACAAAGGATGGGCTTTCCTCTTCTGTCCTTCAGCCTGATAGAACTCCTGTTCATGCAGAGAGCCAAAATGTGCTCAGGGAGTCAACACTGAATCTAGCAGACAGGAATCCAGCCATCATTCGTGTGTGTGTGTGTGTGTTGGTGGCGGGGGGCGGGAACAGGGACACAATACTTGGTTGGTTGGCATCACCATGGCCTGACTCTCCATCCCCACCCCTACTCCATTTGTTTTCAGACCCTCCAGATAACCTGCTTCCCCAGATACCCTGATATTTCACCCTGGAATCTCACTTTCTTTTATATAATAATAAATGACCAAGAATAGTGGTGACTCTTGTTGGGAGAGGGCATGACAAAGCCTTCGTGGGTGTAGGAAACATTTTGTTTTGTGTGGTTGTTCCACAGGTATTTACATGTTTGAAATTTTATCAAACTGTACATTTAATATTTGTGCAGTTCATGTACATTAAAATTCTTTTTCTTTTAAAGTAAAAACATAGGAATGAATGAAAAAATGAACAAAGGCATGTCTGTTTTTGCTATCAATATCTTATGAATCTGGTGGGCATGGATTGGTTATCCTGATCCAAGTTTCCCTACTCAGCTTGGCGCGCATGAAAGGATTTGAGGCTGTGTGGCGGTGGGCCACCTGGAAGTGCCATCAGGTGAGGCCTTTTGGGGACCACTCGGATGCCTCCATGTGGTGACACTTCTGCTCAATTGTGCCCCCTTCAACCTGTAGCACAGGGCACCTTGCCATTGTCAGATCTGTTCCCGTTGTCTATTGCATGAAAATGATGTCAAGGTCACATGGAAAATTAGTGGGAAAAATCATCAGTCAAGTGGTTTTCACTAACCTGTTTGCTGGGTTTTGTGTCCCACATATAATCATAAAACAAAATGAAACAAAAACAAAAAAAAACCCCACACCCTTAGCTGAGTACTTTGATTCCTTTTCTTTTACTTAATCTTGCAGAAAAACTATAAATAACTTTTTTTTAGAGTTCCATTGCTCTTCCTTATTCTCTGCCAGAAGGGCTCAGCAAAAGGACCAGCATTTAGGTGAAGAAAGAAAGTCAAGAAACTTGAGAATATATTTTATTATCTTAGGTTTCCTATTGTTTGCTTTGGACTTGGGTCGAACACTGAAACCTCCAAAATGGCCCTATCCGCCTAACAGACTAGTTCACTGTCTAGGTTCCATTGATGTAACCTGCTTGAAGGTGGGGCCTATGTCTTCTTAAAAATCATAACAACAATAGCAATAATAATAGCTACACTTTATGAAGCAGTTATACTGTGCTAATATCCTTACAATGTTATTGATCTGAGGCAGGGGTTTTTAGAACATGGAAAACACTTGATCGAGGATAATAATTTTGATAATTATTATCACTAATCCTAGCTATGCCAGGCCCCACACTAAGACCTTTACGTGAATGAACTCATTCAACCCTCACAACAAATCTTTTCCTTCCATGGAGAGGTCGGGCAGCTTGCAGGGGGTCACGTGGCCATGGGAATCATGCCTGTCTGACTCTGAAGCTCAGGCCTTTGACCACGTCAGACCCTGTTTTACAGGGTGTGGTTCCAGATTGTGTCCAAACAGATTCTGGCACCTCAGGAGACGTGCTCCATCAGAATCTCTGGGTGTGGGCCCAGGAATCTGCCTCTGAAACAAGCTCCCGCCACGATTCGCTGGAGACTGATCCTTCCAAACCACTGGCCTGCACTCTAAGTCCTGTGTGTGCCCAGCTTCCCACAGCGCTTCCCTATATCTGTGCTGGGTGAATGGAAGTGGGGAAGTAACTGCTCAGAGGGAGGAAACAAGGGCAGCAGCAGCTGTGGCCCCAGGCTCAGGAACCGGCACAGACATCTGCCGCAGCGGTCGGGGCTACTGAGTGTCCTTTACACAGCACACAACCAGAATTCCAGGCTTAAAACAAAACAAAACCAACAAACAAAACAACAACAACATGGGGCCAATTTTCAGAAACCTCAGAAAGAAATGGTAACATAAAAAATATGTCCAGGATGGAATTGTTTGAAGGGTGCCCAGGGGGTGTGGGAAGGTGGCGGGCGTGTGGGGGGCTAGCCAGGGCCGGGCGTGAGGGCCAGTGGGAGATCGGAGACGGCCCTGAGCATATCGAGTTGCCCTGTTCGGCTGGGGTGGCTGGTGAATAGGTTTTTAGCCGGCGGTTTAGGAGGGGAAGTTGGCCTCCCATCCATGGCTGAGCTACTGTTTCAGTTCGCTTTTCTGGGCACAATCAAGTACTTGAGGCCTTGGCGAGGTTAACCACAGGAAAACCACAAGAAAATGGCTTTGCAGCAGCCAGCCTGAAACTGGGGTGTGAAAAGTTTGGTGTTTGACCTTGGGGGGAGGGGGGCAGAGGTGGTGAGAACTGCTCCCAGAGGCCATCCTCTAGCCTTCAACCACACACTTCTCTCAAAAGTCCCCAACAGTCATAGGATTGCCTCACATAGCACACTCTGCTGTTTAGGGGCAAGCATGATGTTGCAAAAGTGACATTTCCTCTCAAAATGCTTTTTATTCAAATTGAAAAGACTTACATTAGGCTACTCTGGCAATCAGTAATCACCATGCATGACCCACAGAAGCCAAGAATTAAGTCTTCATCTTTTACGTAGTTCAGTTACCTTGCTTTTGTCTATTTCAATTCCAATGAATTCCACGTCATTTAGTGAACACTTATGCTAGACACCAGAGCGGGGATTAAAGAAGGAAAAGCCAGAGAAATCCCTGCCCCCATGGAGCAGACGGTCTAGAGACTGAGCTGGAGTTTCAAACCTTAGCGTGCATCCGAATCCCTTGGGTAAATTGTGAGAACAAGGATTGCTGGCCCACTTCCACAGTGTCTGGTCAGGGTCACAGCCTGAGAATCTGCATTTCTAAGGAATTCCGAGGTGACAATGATGCTCCAGGGGCCACACTTTGAGAATCATAGATCTAGACAAGTTATTTCTAACTTCAAGTGAGGCTGGGTCATCATGATCTCTAGAGAAACTTTTTCATATTACGCAAGCCAGTTGCTACCCTGTGGGTACCCAGCTCCCACCCACTTTGATGGGGAGAAGTTATCAGGCAATCCTTTAGCTACTTCGTAGCTAATCATCTGAAAAATTTGAGAGCAGTCTAAATTCACTTAAAAGAGATAAGAACTTGGGGGACTGCCTTACTGATATCACCCAAGAAGCATTTACAAAAACCCAAATGATGGGTTGATCTATTGAGATACAAATATGTGGTTTGTTCTTTGCATTGGGAGACTGGAAAGCGGACATTCTCCATCCCAAGGCTGCTCAGTTAATCAGGTGCAGAGTCAGAATTTAAAGCCAGGTCTTCCAACTTTAGATCTTCAGATCTGCCTGAGCCGGTGAGCCCTGAGCGGACCGTGCTCAGCATATCAAGTTCCCTTTCTATTACTTCCTAATTTGCAAGTGGGGAGCGTATGATTGAAACATGCTAGAACAGGGGTCACAAAATTGTTCTGTAAGGAGCCAGACAATAAATATTTTAGGCTTTGTCATACAGTCCCTATTAAAACTTCTCAAGTGTGCCACTGTAGCATGAAAGTCCTAGACAATATATAAATGAATCAGTATGGCAGTGTTCCAACAAAACTTCATCTACAAAAATTGGTGGTGAGCCAGATTTGGCCCTCAGGCTGTAGACTGCTGACTGCTGCTCTTGAAGATGGATCCTGGAAAGAAGACCTGGAGCCTCCAATGAGCCTGGAGTTTCAGGCAATTCCAGCAGACTGGTTAACTTTTGTATCGCTCCGTTTGGCATAACCTGCACTATCTGAGAAAACAACGCAAGGTGATCCTAAAGGCAGCTAGCCAGGGGGTTACCTGAACACCAGGGCTCCATCTCGAAGGCCTAAGGAAATGAAGTCGCTGTTGGGTCTCATGGGGCTGTCTCCCCGCCACATCAGCAGGCCATCTTTGGCAGTTGTCTTAAACCTCATGAATGCATTTGATCTTGATCCTGACACCCTGGAGGAAATACACAAACAATTGCACCCAACCAACCATTCTTCACCAACATCCATTTCTGCATTTTTTTTCCTGCCAGCCCCAAGAAGCCAGACATAAGGATAATCTGGCATTTCTGACACTCACTACCAGGAGATTAGAACTGACATCAGCACCACAGGTCACACCACAGGCCTAAAAGTGTGCGCACTCTGCAGCGGTGTCTCCCTCCTTGAGTATGGGTTAACCCCAAGAGAGAACATTTGCTGAGTCACAGATGAACCAGACTCTCTGGTCTGGTTACACCCCAACACACACCTCAGTCCTCCTTCTTTCCTATCCTACCACTCAAGGGTCCTTGGGAAAGTGTTTCCCATGCCCCAACAGAACGGTTGCTTAAGTGCCAAGAGGTTCAGTTGACAGTGTCTCTGGGCTATGATCATGCCTGTAGATGGCAAGCTCTGGCTGTGACCGTCCTTGAGGGCAGAGGACTGACTGGACAGGTGAGGTACTCTGTTAGGTCAGGTTCCAGGCCTACAGCCATGGCTAGGGGTTGGATCACATGCTTTTGTGCACTTATCAATTCTTGGGAATAGACTAGCTCAGAAATCCATTCTCACTAAAGTGATCAGTGTTTCACCTGTTGTAGGGAGAAGAGCAAGTATGAGATCCTTAAATAACAGGTGAGAAAATAGCAAACATAATGTAGTATTACTACTAATGTAACACGACTGGAAAAGTCTCTTTCTAGTCTCCTATCACTTGGACCATCCCTCTGTCTACATACTTAGAGCTGTCGAGTACATTAAGTACAAAACAATGGAAAGGACTTTTGTCTAGGCTTCCCAGAGCCTGGTCTAGACAGGAAGAGACCAAGGCTGCCTTCCCCATGCACGGTGTCGGAGTGGTGAGGGAGAAAGGGAGAAGCAGGGTCCAGGATGGTTACTTCGCCACCTGGCCAGGTGCAGAGCAATCCTTGGCCCATTCCCTAGAGACCTGCTTTTCCAATCTTTTATTGCAGGCTTCTTCCTTCCACCACTTGCCTGGGATACACTGATTGGTAGAAGCCAATCATGATGGTTCCATTTCTCTTGCAGTGATTGGTTTAGGGATGGGCATGTGACCCACTATTATCCAATGAGATCAAGGAAATGTATCAGGAAGATTCCAGGAAAGATTCTTTTCCTTTTAAAATAAGTCACATGAGAAAAAAAGGTGTTTTTTTGTTTTTTGTTTTTTTAAACGTTTCTGTTGGATATTGCTGATTTATAGCCATCTTATGAGGGTCGTATGGACAGCTGTCTTACAACCGCAAAAGGAGTAGCTTCTGGAGAACATGCTGAGGATAAGATGACAGAATGACAGGAGAGACTTGGGTCTTTGATGATACAGTTGATTCTGTGCATTACTCAAGCCAGGATCTAGTCTAAGTCTGGACTATTTGTTATATGAAATAATAAATACCCTTCATGTTTAAGACATCTTTAGCTGAGTTTTCTTTACTTGCAGCCAAAGGCATCTAACTGAAGCAGACCCTGAACTTGGCTTTTACCTGCAGCTTCACACACATGCATGTGTACATGCACATACACACGTGCACACAAGTGCCATCCGAGTTGCTCGTGCCTCCTACTCTCCCCAAACCACCCAGCGCCTCTAAGCACCAGGGGCCTGAAGACTTGGGCCCCGGCACACTGTCCCTATCCTGTGGGGACTCAATGCCCTTCCATCTTTGGGGAAACGGGGCTGAAGAAGGAAGAGGGTCTCTCTTGGCTGGAAATCCATGTTGCCTCGGCCCCATGCCAAGACCACCTAGATAAATACAACGTGGGATTAGAGAAATGAAGCAATGTCTGTCTGTCTGGTGTGCGTTCGGAGTTACCAAGGTTATGTGTGTCCAATGCCCCGGGAAAATGTTTTTCAACCACTTTTATTCCTGGAAAAGCCACCAAACTCTGCCCTTGTGCTTTTAGCACTGGATGCTTTTACCTTAAAGCTTTGCCTTAGTCTGTTAAGAGACAGTCAACCTGAAGAAGAAAAATTCTGGAATGATTGTGCTGGCGGCAGTGGTTGATGGCACACCATAAACTAAGAACTAGGGGAGAGAAAAGAAAGAGAGAAGAGGCAAGCTGCAAGCACCAAAGATGAGAATCACTAGGTCAGGACTTGGCTAAAGGCTGGCTTTTCCTTGTCACGTAGCCAGGCTATTCCAAACCAGGAGATGGATGCCAGCGAAGGGCATCCTGTGCCACCAGGGATTAACAGCCATGGTGGTGTCTTGGGCATCTACTTGTGCCATGTTCTTGTATCCACATGAAGAGAGTTGAGGAGCCCCTCACTGAACTGGCCAGAGCCTGAAGAGGACAGTGGACCTTTGCTGATGATGATGCAAAGTGGGAAATTAACTTGGAGCTGAGGGAGGACCAGAACCCTTCCATTGCAGGCTCCAGACTGTGGCTACAAAACAGCGTGAAGCTGATCGCCCAGGCTGGGAAATCACACTCATAACCCTGGCTTCAGGAGTTATGAATACTGGAAAACCTGAGGCAGGGCACGCTCCTCTCTCCAGGCTCTTTGACCAAATAGGGTTTGGGTTATTTGAAAGGCTGCCTTCTTCAATTTGTTTTTGTTTTGTTTTGTTCTAGTTTCTGTGTTTATTTTCTGTTGTTTTTTTCCCCTGAGGCCACGGCTAAACTGCCTTCTTGGAGAGAATTATCTTCTGGCACGTAAGATAAGAAAATGCCTTGGGAAAGATGTTGAGAAATCAACCCCCAGAGAGATAAGAAAGGTGCCTGATGACACTTATTACCTCTTGAGGATATCTGGATTGTCATAGGTCAGGTAACTGCGGCCAATAAACTGCGGAATCTCAATGGCTTCTGTGATGGCTGCGACAGAACAGAAAATGGCGGTTACATGAATGTGGCTCTCTTGACCCTAGCACTGAACCACGCGGCAGAAAAACACCAAGAAGGCTAGCTCCTGGAAATACGACATTTAGCAACTTGTCAGCTCCTTCCTCTTGGCTGCACACACACACGTGGCCGGCTTTGCAGCTGCCTGGTCTGATGGCCTCACATTGGCATATCCCTCCTGTCCCCTCCGTGGGGCTGGCTGTCACTGTTGATGCCCTCAGCACTGCTGAGAAGGCCTTATAATATGCTCTGAAACTCGAACTGTGCCAGCTATGCTTACAAGCCAAAGAGAGCAGGTCTTGGGACATGTGGGGAACAGCTGGGGGTAACTCTAGATGTTCTCCAAGGGAGGCAGAGGAAATAATCCCCAACGAAGCCCACCAGAATTTCTTTATTTGAAGCCAAGCCTCCCTAGAACCTCTTGAGCCATGACCTCAAGAGATTGGTGAAGTACAAGAAATGAGGCTTTGACTCTTGTTTTTACAAATCACCTTCCAGTGTCATATTTCACAAGATCTTCACCGCAGTCTCATGAGGTAGCAGGGAGTATGGGAAAAGGGGCAGGTTGGTTATTCCCATTTTATAGAAGCACCGAAGTCATCGAGGATTTGCCCAATATCTTACAGCTGAGAGAGCAAGAGACCATACTTAGACTGGCTCTCCTTAATTCTGGTCCTCAGCCCACTTTTTACTTCCCCGTATTTTAGAAGTGTGTTGCCTTCCTCCCAATTTGTCATCACGTTGTTTTCCTGAGAATTCACCCTTTTCCACACACTTAGCAAAAGAATAGGTTGTACAGTTGTGTTTGGCATCAAAAATTGGGGATAACTTAGGTGATTTCTGCCAAAGAGATAACAGCCATATCTCTTTCCTCTTTAGAAAGCCACAGAAATGGCAGTTTAAAGAAATTATGGTAGACTAAATCTCATTTTCAGTGAAATGGGCAAAACAAGAGAGAATTAGAGTTTCACACAAAAAATTTGTGGTTGGTGCAAAGAAGACACTGAATGAAGGACTTTACACCTAAGAGAGAACATGTGTAATTATTTGACACTATGAACAATAGGAGAGTTTAAACTTAACTTCTACAAATTTAAAAAGAGAAAGAAATAACAGCAAACCCCAAAATCTAATGACATGGGGCCCCCAAATGTAAGTTCCTATGCTGGCAGGTCCCTCATAACATGTCCCCAAGATGTTTTCTTAAAAAGTGAAAATAAAAGAGAACAAGAAAAGCAAAGGAAAAGAAATAAAAATTTTAAAGGTAATTTCTGAGGTAACTATCCAAGAAATTGCTTTATTGCTCCCTGAAGTGGCACAGGCCAGGCCGGACAAGGGGCTGCCAGCCCAGAGGGCCCATCCGGGCCAGAGACAGAGATGAAAGACTCCTGTATCTTAAAATTCTGGGCCCTACAACCAGCCGCTCTCCCTTCTCGTTAAAGTGGGTAGGAGGAAGAGGGGAAGCAAAGGAGGGAAGCAGAAAGGGGAAAAGAAGTGGGATGCAAAATAGCAAGAATGAGTAGAAAGACAAAGGAGAAGAGGGGAAAAGAAGGGGAAAACTGGAGTGAGAGGAAAAGAAAATGCCAAGAAAGAAAAGGAGGAGAAGGCATGAAAAGAAAAGGCAGCCAGGTGGATGCACGGCAGCCCCTGGGCAGCGCAGAAGGGAATGGAAAAAGCAAGGTGCAGAGAGAATGGACAGAGGAGCAAAAATAGAAATGAGAAGGCAAGCATGGAAATGAGAAGAGAAACACAAGCGCAAAACTACAGGAGGTAAAAGGGAGCTCTTAGCTGGGATGGCAGGCCCTGACTTTCAGGATACAAGTGCTGAGAAGGGAGGAGGGGGAGAACAGTCCAGCTGATGGAGAGTCCTTCCCAGAGCTAAACATAACCAAGGCACCCCTGCTGGGTTTGGCTCACCCCCAGGGCAAGAGGCACAGGCCGGACCTGTCCCTGCTGTTATTGGCCAGGGACGTGGGCCTGCGGCCAATAGCTATTGCTCCCCTGGACTCCTGGAGATGGTCAGGATGTGTTTGTCACGTCAGCTCCGCACACGGAGCCGCAAAGGGGTCTGTGTGAGCTTTGTCCAATTGCCTGTTAAGCCCCCTAGCGCCAGAGCTTCCTGAGGTCCGGCTGGGACTCAAGTGCATTCTCAAGGTTTGTGCTTTTGGAGGGAGGATTCCCACCACCGTGGTAGGAGGTCCAAGCCCGGCGCCACTCACCCCTCTGCATGGGGTTGGCCTGCACGTGCTCACAGCCTGGCCAGAGCCTGCCCTGGCATGAGCCCATAGCACTTTCACAGTCCCTCATAGGACTTACTGTACTTACTATTGAGGCAGTGGTTCCCACACTCTGCCATGTGCCAGCATGAAACAGAACAGGGAAAGTCAGAATTGTAAAATACCAATTACTTTGTTCACAGAGGACTGGAAAGCAGCCTTGTTTCCCTTGTAAAGCCCTGCAGAAGGCTCAGCTCACCTCCCAGTCTCGGCTTAATGGTGAGGGTGGGGGTGGCAGTGGACCAAGAAGATGTGTATGAGTTATCTGACCCCTCTGAGGCTCCCCTGACTTTGAAATGATGATCCTCATGTATTTTAAACCTGGAGAAACAATTCCCTGCTAAAGAGTTACTTACCTTGTCAATGATTATTACTTTTCTTGGCTCTAGGCTACATGTGAGAAAGGAATGATAAGCCAGCCAGCTGTCTGTTTTCTCTCCAGTATGGAAAACATCACCCGAATTCCCACCCCACCCCCTGTGCAAGATTCCAGAGCTCTGGTTAACCCTCCAGAAATAACACCACTGAACACAAAATGGTGAAAATGTACTCATTGTAGTTAGTATACATTAATATTAATTATTAATATTCTAAAACATTGGAACTGGCAGTGGCTATCCTGCAAAGGCTTTTCTGGCCCTTTGGGGTTTGTTTCAATACTGCAAACATTATATTTTAACCTAACCCTTTATACCTATTTTTTTTCTACCTTGCCTTTCCCCTACCCACCCTCTCACCTCCGCACCCCCGATGGTGAAGACCTTACCACCGAGGTGATTTGCTCGAAATATGTTTTTGTCACACCCTCACATTTATACCTAAAAGCTTGTACCATCTGGTGACACAAAAAACACCCCCGTGAATAGCAGCCTTAAAGCACGTTTTCCACATGAGGGACTTGAAATTCACAGTAGACGGCAAAGAGGTGAAGTGAGTGCTGGCTGTTTCACACAGTCACAGGATTGCAGCAAAGGAAGCTGTAGTGTAGCTTTCCCAACAACCAGGACTCCTCTCAACAATATCCTGACGGACGGCTGTCCAGCCCGAGGAAACACCTTTCCTCAGTGGGCAGCTCCGTCATCCACAGGGCAGCGGCCACCCTTGTGGTCCAGTACTACTCGGTACAGAATTCTTGTTACAGGAGGTGGACTCTGTAGCCACAAAGTAAACAAACAAACAAAAATCTTCCTCTCCATACCAGACCTCAGCTATCTAAGGACCAACATCTAGGCTGAACACTCCCAAATTTTTTATTGTTTAATCATACACCATCCTAAGAAAAGAAATTCCCTGTAGTATGCATATTTTATTAATTTGTGTTTTTATGTACTGGGTTTTCTTAAAATATGGACTATATTTACTGAAGCTATTTTTCATACACTGGGACCAAAAAAAAAAAAAAAAATCATCCAAATCAGACCCAGCAATATGATGTGAATTTACTGGATACAAGTAAAATGTCCTAAATGTTGTGGATGTGATAGCTAAATATAGATCAGGCCAGATCCCATCTTTTAGGATCCTGTATTCCTGACAAAAGTGTGCCCTAAGCCCAGGCATGGCCTCCGTAGCTGTGGGTATGTGTAGAGAGCAAGGATCCCCTCACCAGCTGTGGAGAAACACCCCCATCTAGCGGCCTGCAGGGTCCTACACAGTGAGTCCAAGCTGTTCTTAGCCATGAAGGGACAGAAAGGGAGGACCAGGGCTCCTGGTTCTTCCCCAAGTAGCCTGTCGGCTATTGGCTGGGAGAACTTCGGGAGACAACAGCTGCACCCGGTAGCCTTGGTTTGGACATTCAGATCATAGCAAACGCTCTGAGAAGTCCCGCAGAAGAGAGAGTTGTGTAACCGTGTCTGCCCAGCATTACCCAACCTTATTTGACCACAGAATCTCCCTCCCATTATGTACCTGGGAATATATGTGTGTCTGTCGCTCTGTGTGCAAAACAGTCATTAACATTCCCCACAACTTAAATTTTTATATGCACTTTGTACAATTCTGCTGTAACTTATGAGTAACTGACTTGGATAGAACAGCTACGAGGGGACACAAGGTGGGTACATAGGGATGAGAGTAGAACAAAGAAAAAAATTTCCAAGGATGGGGAGTATTTTTTGAGGAGGGAGGCCTTGTTGAGACCCCTATGGTGAGATGAGAAGGGGGCTTCAATATTGGGGTACTGTGTGGGGTGCTGAGGTCCAAAGTGGAGGAAGGCTCCTAAGATGGAGAGCGCCCACACAAAGGTATGGCCATCCCCAAAGTCAAGCCTTATGGACTTTTTGTCACCAGAAGAAGTAATAGCTGGGAGTTAGAAGAACCTCTGGTTTCTCCTGTCTTGGTTTCCTGAGGTTGGGACAGAAAGGCTCCATTTTCTGCAGCTTTTGCCTCAGGGAGCCGGTTGTGCCTGAGGGCAGCCCCAGAGCTCAGTGGGCACTCCATGCCCACCTCTGTCAGGGCTCAGACTCTCCTGCACCTGCCCCTGACTTTGCAGGGACAAAGGGGGCTCCCAAAACTGCCACAAAGGTCTGGGTGACTAGAATCAAGCCTGGATTTGTCTGAATTTCGGGACTTAGCCCTCTTGTGCCTCTAAGAGGTGAGAATAAGTGTCCCATCTTCTGACCAGGGCCCTAGTGGAATTTGCCTGCCTGCCACAAACTCTCTAATGAGATTAGAGAAAACCAAACTCTTTGAGGATCCTGAGAACTACATTCCCGATGGAGAAGGTGCCCCTTGGTATGGATTAAATGGGGCCTGATGCTGATGATTTCTACACCATTGTGTTCAGTGTAAAGGGCAGGTTTAAATTCAGTGGGGGAACTCTAGGACTAGGTTCTTACTTTTGAGGCATGACCTGGTTTTCAGGCGGGGGGGGGGAGGGGGGCAAAAAACAAACCTTTACATACATGAGGCTATGAATCACCTGGCTGGCTTACACAGGATTCTCTCTGATAACCAAGGATGGCTTCTAACCATTCTGGATCTTTCAAGCTAAGAACTTACCCAAACTTTTAGAATGTTCTCTTGCATCTCTATGGAACAATTGTAGTTGCCCATTTCTCTTCCCTTTTTTTCCCAATCCTTACCTGGGACTGGATGCTTTTCCCAGTATAACAGCCGTCTACATGGCAACGGCATACCACTGTGTGCCTGGTGGGGCCTGGAAAATGTGTCCTTAACGGCATGAACCTGTACCCAGAGCCCCATTAATCCTCTGACGCCCATATAACGTGTTTCCCCGAAAATGAGACCTCGCCGGACAATCAGCTCTAACGCATCTTTCAGAGCAAAAATTAATATAAGACCTGGTCTTATTTTACTATAATATAGGACCAGGTCTTATATAATATTGTATAAGACCGAGTCTTATATTATTTTTTGCTCCGAAAGATGCGTTAGAGCTGATTGTCTGGCTAGGTCTTACTTTCGGGGAAACACGGTAACAGGAGAGGAAGTTACGTGATTAGGGCCATGCCTCCTACAGTGAATCTGTCTAGCATTGGCAATGGCTGCCATTGTGCCAGAAGCACTACCTTTATTTCAAAGCACAAGGAGACACTGATAGACAGGAGAGCAGCTGGTGGCCCTAGCCCAGTGTGTTTCAGAAAGAGGCCTAAGTGCCCCCCAGTCGCCACTGCTACTGCCCATAGCTTGGATCTTGCCAGGAGGCTCAGACCCTCACCAGAGACTTGTTCCTTCATTCTGGTAAGATTTGTTTCTCAATGAACCTGAGCCTATAGTTACGAAGCTATAAATGTTAGCTCTTTGTATCTGGTATGGCTAATCTTCTGCATAGCAGCAAATGAGGGTTAACAAGAGCACAAATTATCCTTTCCTTCCTGCTTTGATTCCCAAATCTAACTGTTCATTTAAACCTGGACTTTATTTATTCACCATTAGTGTTAGTGCTTAAGGCAGAAGCAAGCTTGAAGTGCCTATGGTAAAATGGAGACGTGAGGAATTCAAACACTGATGTGTGAAATACAAACCCAAATTTCTGAATGAATGGGCCACTCTTGAACTAAATCTCTGCAAGTATAAGCTATAAGCTAAACATTGATTTGCTTGTTAGAATCATAATCAGGTTCATTCACAAATGGATCAATTACTCTTTGCGGGGTTATCACTAGGGTGAGCTATGTTCATAACTATATTCATACGATTTGCCATGCAGGTTTCAAAATTCATTTAAATATAATACTTCTTAATTTCCCAACCGGCAAATTGGCATCTTTTATATTTTCTAAGACTGCTACAAAACAACCTCTCCTATCATTCTATATACCAAAATAATCTACCTGTAATTTACAGTTTTCCTTTAAACCCTACTTCTGATAAATATCAGGAACCTGGAAACATATAAGAAAGAGAGAGAGCATATTCACCTAGGCTGGCTGCTTTATTTCCTTCAGGCCTGTCTACCTTCTTTATTTGTTTTTAAACCAGACAGGTGAGGCCATCTTGACATTCTAAACAAGAAGGTCCATATGGCCCAATATGATGGCCAAATGTGGGTAGGCCTCTTCTAGAAGCTAGGCCATGGCCCCTGTCTCCCCTGAGCATGTGTGGAAAGCTCAGTCCGGTAGGGCCTCATGGTCTATGGCCTGCTCTAGCTCTCAGACAAGGGCAGTTTGGAAGCTGAGTAGCTCTGAGCAGCTACTAATGGATTTTATTTTTCTCACCACTAATAATAATGGCTACTATTGGTTGAGTACCTGCCAGGCATTCTTCTAAGGAATATGCATTGCCTCATTAGCATCTAACACCGCAACCATCTGTGTTAGATACTATTGCTATCATCATTCCCATTTTACAGATGAGAAAACTGAGGCACACAAGAACCTCAGGTAGTATGGAAAATAGCACTCCACAGAAGGTTATTTATACTTCAGTTTGGAGCAAATAATGTACAATTCATATTTTTCTGTAACTGACAAGATTTCTCGGATTTCTCTATATAACATTCACAAACGGGTCAAAATATTTAGTCAAAATATGTATCAACCTATAAAGCCAAGGTGTCCACCTATCAGGATAAGCGCCTGTAGTGGTTCAGATGCAGGGGATCCTGGAAACCCCTGTATTATGGGCTAACCTTTTGGTTGCTGAACCATGAGGAGATTCTCAGGGAAGGAGCCAAAGCACAGAGATGGGGCAGCTCTTTACCTACTGTTACAGAAGTATTTCAGCATTTTGATTATTGAATAATTATAGTACTTTGCATGTAATTTGCCATCTTTTGACATCTAACATATTAGATGCCAATGTTATTAAAATCATTGATAAAAATAACCAGTATGACTGTCCCGGTGTTACCAGCTCTTCCCTTAAGAGTGGCGGCCCACCAACAACCTGTCCATTGCCCCTGCTCCCGTAAGCTGTGCCTGAGGCCCCCATGTGTACCTTTCTGGCAGTGCAGCCCCTCAAAGCCCAAGGGGCAGTCACACTCATAGCCCTCCTTCCTGGGCCGGCAGCTGCCCCCATGGGCACAGGGGGCCCCCACGCAGGGGTGGGCTGCATTCTCCACGTTCACGCCCCACGTAAAGTCATGTTTCACATGGATGGTTCGGTCGTTCAGGATGATCTTGGGGAGAGAAAAGGTAAAGAAATTCAGGAATTCAGAAAACATTTTGCAGTCTTGTAAAGCTTCCCTTAGCACACTAACCTGAACTACGTGCAGTGAGGGAGCTTTCAAAAGAAGAGAAAAAGTCCACTTGCTGCCTTTATAGTCCTGTGAGTGACACAGGAATTCAAGTGATTACATTGGGTACTTGGTAGAATCTGAAGAGTATAGCATCCTCTGGTTCTGGAAGACCTGGCTACTCCGAGAAGGGGTAAAGGAAAGGTTTTTCAAACTGGCTGCCTATTAGAATTGCCTGGGGCGTTTCAGGAAATACACTAATGCCCAAGTCCCACACAGATCAACTGAATCAGAATTCCTGAGGGTGGGATCCAGTCATCAGGAACGTTTAACAGCTTTCCAGGTGAGTCTAAGATGCAGCAAAGGTTGAGAGATGCTGTTATAAAGCTGAGTAGGGAAGCACCCACACCAAAGTGTTACGCAGGCAGGCGTCAGAGGGGGAGTGATGGCTTCCGGTGCCAGCGGACTCTCACTGTGTTGCTCTGTTCTTCTGGCTAAAGTTCTTGTAGAGTCTCCTCAAGTTCCATCCACTGGGCCTTCCCAATGGTCCCATCAGCCCCTGCTAGCCTCCTTCCCTGACATTCTTGAATTCCCTTCCTCTCCACATCCCCTTCACCATTAGGGAAAAAAAAAAAGTGAAAGATTACATTCTTAGCACTGCTGGGCATACTCAGTGGAACCAGAGAGCTCTTTTGCCCCCACCCCTTTTCCCTGCAATGGGGTTCTGGGGAAACAGATGAATTATAGGGAGAGGTTGCTGGACTCCCCAGCCCCAAATAAATGGACTCATTGTTTTCAGACCTTGACTCAGAGTGTGTATTTACCCTGAGCTACTGGCATTTCAATGTCTCAAAGCATGCTTTGCAGAATTGAGCGACAGAGAAAACACCCCCAGAGGAACCCTCACCCTGGTGGGGTCAGCAGTGGCACTTCCTGCCACTAATCCATGTTTCCACTGGCTTGCCTACTTCTTGCAGAGTGTCAGGAGAGCTGGGAGAAAACTTTCCCCTAGTTCTAAATCTCAGAAGCTGCTAGAGACTAGCTAGAATACTTCTACAGTCTCCCCTTTGCATGCTTCAAGTGAAGGGCTGTGACATTCAGTCATCTGTAGGTGAGACAAGCCAAGAATGGCACCGTTCACTGCAGGATATGGCACAGTCAGTCACTTGGCCACTGAGAGGGGAGGGTGGCTTTTCCAGGAACTGAAGAGGAAAGGGTTGTGTTTGCTGCCTAAAGGGAGAGGGGGAACAAAGCTTGACAAGGGGGGGAGGGGTGTGAAGCCTCTTAGCATCTCAGCCTGCTTCCTAAGTGACAGCTTCAAACACACAACTAAACATGGCCAATCTCAGTCATGGGAGGGGACAATGGCCGGAACTGAGATGTCATTGACACCACAGGTCAGCAACAAAGAGAAACACATCAGTTGGCAAATATTGACCGGACCCCACATGGAGCTATAAAAGGGCAGAGCCCCTGGGGCCCTCCCTTCCCACGTTGGATGTGCAAATTATGACCTTCTTTCACTGTAGCCTTTCTCATACTTTGCCTCAGGTTTGGAAATGGTCAGTGGCCCACATGCTACCATTAGTTGCTAACAGAAAACAGGATGACGCTAACATCTAAGAACCGAATATGCTTTTCTTCAAATCCTTTGTCTCCCAGTGTTTAGTGGTCCTGAAAACCTGGGTTGGTGAGTCAACTTGCATATCTGTTGCAGACAGAACAAATGATTCTCATAACCAGAGAGATCCTGGGTGACCTCCGAAGAAGGAGTAAGAGATGAATACGAGTGGAGCCAGTACCCTGTGTCTTACTAGCTGAGTAGTTTTGTCCTGAACTTTCTCTGGAAGGACTCGCTATGCTTTTAAGAGCCCAGTGACATGATTTTTCAACAACTGTTAAATTGTGGGGGTGAGGGCACAGGGTCGAGGTGGGAATGAGAGTTGGTTCTTGTTTTGAGCAAACAGCAAATAACCCCCAAAGAGAAGCTTAGAGCTAAGAGTTCCTATTAGACTCCTTTCACATCTTTTCCTTTTCTAGGAGTATCTGAAGCGAACCTGATGCCAACCAGCTGCCTCCCTCAATAGTCCCAGGCGATCTGGATGGATTTGCTGTAAATACCCTTCTTCATTGAGTTGCAGTCATGTTGTGTCTGCGGGGCATCGACCCAGGAGCAAGCATTATAAGAAAGTGGGGTTGAAAAGTGATGCTGTGAGCATTAAAAAATGAAATCTTAAAAATGGTAAAACTTTCTCAAAGTTTCTGCTTTGGGCTGCAGTAGGTTGCACACTGATCACAATTCTCAATTCCATCGTCTGCAGTCAAGGTCACACAATAAACATGAGAAAGCGAAGCCTGTACCTTCTGGATGCTCCCACTAAATGGCTTGCTGATGCCCGAGTTCTTCTTCACTTCATCGTAACTAGGGACTCCGCCAATAAAAATGTCCGTGTTGCACTTAATCTGTGTGAAGCCACCCTGCCAACAGATTACAAAAAAAACATGGTATAACTTCAGAAAAGATGGTGAAGACTACCACACGTGCTTTGGGTTCCTTGTTAGTGAGTCCCTTCAAGACCCACCACGGAAATCTGTCTACACGTTGGCTCAGCTTTTACATTGCTCTGCATTGCTACTTACCACCTGTTTGAATGTTGGTACATTTCTTAACCTCTCTGAGACTCAGTTTTGTTACCTATAAAATGGGAATCACGATATCCACCTCAAGGATGTGGCATGATGAATGTGGTAGACGACTCCTTCAGCAGGACCTCTCTCCGTGCAGGAAGATTACCATCAATCTGTCGATCTCAAGTGGGGCCAAGTAACTTGCTTTAGTCAATAACGTGAGCAGAATCTAAATGAGTCACTTCTAGACAGAGGCCTCCAGATGCAGGGAGAGGTTCACCACGCCCTATTTCTGCACGCCCAGTTTCTTCATTCTGTGTTTCAGATTAAAGCTGTAGCTGGCCATTGATGGACATGTGGCATGAGTGAGAAATTAACCCTTATTATAAGCTGCTGGAATTTGGGGGTTGTCTGTGACTGACGATAGCACGGTCTAGCCTCCCTATCACTGAGATGCTGCTTATTCAACACTTTGCCCAGACTTGGAGGCACACTCAGCATTCCAGTATGGCCGGCTATTGTTACGTTTAGTAATAGTAAACATAGAACCTCTTTAAGAGACAGGGAAGGCATGGCAGGTGAAAGGCTTTCCTTATTATCCTTATTATCAACTACAAAAGATAGAGACATTCTTCCATTTTTCCAAATTCTCAGAGAACTCCTGGTTCTCAATCCCTAAAGTCTTCCTCTGCCTCTAGTCATTTCAACAGATGACATTCCAATAGCTGGGCTCCATAGCAAGCTCTGTATGACATTTAATGTCTAAACTCCTTCAAACATGATCCGTAAGCAAAATGTTAAAATGTCCTAAGATAACATACAGAGAGAAATGAAAATTTGAGATCCCTGGGGATGAACACACTTTGGGTAACGTAAGTTACTGTTTCCTTTGATTTATGGGAAAAGGAATACAAAGAGTAGCAGCATTCATTCATTTATTTAACACATACTATTGGACACCTAATATGGTCCCAGACACTAAGTGCTGGACAAACAACAGTGAAGAAGAAAGATGCAGTCCCTGCCCTCCAGAGGCTTACACGGGGAGAATGCGGGCAAGTAAACGGGCAGGTGAGATGAGTCCCACGAGGACTGTACAGGTGGCTATGGGTGCACCTGGCAGGGGTGGCGTCTCATCCCCTAACCCAGCCATAGAGTGGGGAGTGGTCAAGGAAGAGTTAGAATTGTAGAAAGTGGATGAAATAGGAATATAGGTACAGGGCAGAGGCAAGGAGAGACCAAATCACGCATGTGGAGGACTCTGCACTCTACCTAAAAAGCAATGAGTTTGAGGCAGGAGAGAAAATAGTCAGATCTGTTTTAGGAAAACCACTGGCCAGAGGGAGGAGAATGGAAATGGTGCCTGGTGGGGTCGGGGTGGAAGAGGAGAGACAGGGAGAGCAGAAAGGAGAACCCTCTTCTAAGGGAGTGCTCACAGTGGCCTGGTCCAGCCAGGTAACAGCAAGGATGTCTTGATTAGATTATAGACTAAACTGCCTTCTGTCAATAACTGTTGGGCAGCTTTGCGGGTTCTTATTGAACTTGGGGGGAGGTGGAGCCATCAAAGAAGGGCTTTCAGGGATTCTTGCGGCCCGATGGAATACTGATCCAGGCAGATGCTGTCACCACACACCCACAGGCACATATCACTATCTGTCTAATCTTACCTGAAAGTTAACATAAGATCATAAAAGGAAAGGAGGAAGTTTGCCAGGGTCAAACGGATTTCAGAGAAGCAGCCTGGTTTGACAAAACTTAGAATTACAGTTGTATCCAGCCAACAAGGCGGGGCCTCGTGGGGGGAAAGCAGGTACCTTCTGGGTGCTCACCAAAACCTCCCCCTTACCCCTCCTCTTGACAACCTGCCACACTCACCTGGGACCGTAGGAGCGAAGCAAATAGACCCCCCCAAAATGAGGCCTTTTCTGACATGATGGGTGTTGTGTCTGGATCTGCACTTCTGTTTAACTGGAAGTGGCTGGAAAACCTGAGCAACCCCCAGTGGGACTTTCTAAAATCCCCGGAAGTACGGTCCATTCTTTGAGTCCTGCCATACCTAGCTTGGCTCAACCCTGGGCTGCTGTTGTTATCCCTAGGGTCCCAGGTCCTGGGTTAGCCAACACGTGTTCTCTAATCCCTGGCTGCTGCTGGTCTCTAAGATCGAAGATGCTTGCCCCCGTGTTGGAACATGGTAATGCCCAGCTGGGGAGCAAAGCCTGCCGGGGGGAGATTTGATGGGGCCCTTCCCATTCCTACCTCAGAGCGGCCTCAACAGAACCCCCGTCGCACGCACACACAATAGCCGCTCCTTTACTCGCACATGTTTGCATTGCTTTCCCGGTGGCCAGCTCCATCCATCCAAACACAGTTCAAAAACCCAAAAGAAAGGGTACTGGCTCTACCATATTGATTTAATTCTCATCCCATGATATGGAGATAGTAGAAACTCTGAGGTGTGGTTTTTACCTTTGTGTTGTCTCTTCGCTGTAAGATCCCAATGGTAAATACCATGTCCTAAAGTGTTCCTTATTTAAAATCAAAGGCCTTAACCTTCCCGTTTACAAACACTCCATCCTAAGCTTATGTTCCTGCTTTACAGATCTAGGCCTTTTGTAACTAAGGCCTAGAGAGATACACTGCTTTTTAGAATTTATATTATTAAGTGAAAATATATAGGTCTATACCTGTTAACTTCTATCTTAAAGTCAGCTGTTAGAATTTTCTGGATTCTACCACAAGTGACTCCTATTATCTCTTTAAAATGCATTTCTCTTCCTACATCTCCCTCCTTTCCTTTCCTTTCCTTTCCTTTCCTTCCCCTCCCCTCCCCTCCCCACCCTTCCCGTTTCCTTCCTTCCTTCCTTCCTTCCTTCCTTCCTTCCTTCCTTCCTTCCTTCCTTCCTTCCTTCCTTCCTTCCTTCCTTCCACAAATATATATGGAGCATTTTCTAGGTGTGAAGGGTGCTTGTTTCTTGAAGCAGAACCCAGTTTGGGATTCTTCTAATTCCCAAAGAGGTCCTTGGTTCTGATAGGACCTCCCACCACTGCCCTTCCTGGAGCTGCCTTCTGGATATATGTGTCCTTCTTTCTTCTCTCATCCTCAAACAAATACCTCTTTCCCCACCAAAAGTCTCTTTTCCTTCCTTTTCTTTTTTCTACCAATCCATTTTCTTATCAGAACACCCACATTCATCAATGCCCTCTTTAAATCTTGCAATGCACAAAATGAACACTGCTGGAAATTAAAATACTGTCAAATCTAAAAGTCCCCTCTGTAAATTTTTTGTGCATGCAGAATCCTAGTATTTTTAAAGCAAACTTCTCTTATCACTTCTTAAATGTCATTTTCCTTTGGACATATTCTTGGAAATAAAATCATGGATGAAAATTATAAACTTGAGTAGAAATTGTGAGCTTCTGAAGCCATGATACTACACTATGAACTAATAATAATAAGTAAAGCTACATAGTGCGGACCATATACTGGCACTGCTGTGTTTATGTATAGTCATCCTACATTGCACAGCTCTACAAAGAAGGCGTTATTATTATCACCATTATCGCCATTTTACAGATGAGAAAACACCAACTTAGGGTCTGAGTTCACACTACTGGTAAATAATGAAGCTAGACCTTGAACCCCAAAGTCGAGTTTCAGAGTCTGTGTTCTTGTCAGATGTATGACCCCTCGCCTCCTCAGGGTCTGTGTTCTGACCTACATATTATACATCCACACGAACACAGGCAGGGGTTGGCAGTGAGGAGCGGAGGTGGCAGGCGACTTTTAAGTGCTGTACTTGTATTAGCTCGCTTAACCCTCACAACAAGTCTTTAATTGTCCCCATTCCCAGTTGAGGAATAGAAAAGATAAGTAACTTGCTCAGTGGGGAGCACGGGTTTTAGTCCAGGCAGTCTGGCCCTGGACTCCATCTATTTATCCACTATACTTTTGTCTCCAAGACAAGAAGAAAACAGTCACCTTGTGCACACTAACCATTAGCAGCACAGGTTTGTCCTTCTTACCTCTGCCATGCCCTCCACTACCTTCTGCTTATCCACCTGTAAGATGCCATTCTTTGCTGTGCGAGATACATGCAGCTCATGCCAGTGGCCCAGGGTGAGGGGGTCTTCACTCCTGTTGAAGGAAGGAAACTGAGCATGGGTTAGCATCCTTGGTGATACGAATAATCTTCACCAATCTAGCTCTGATCAAACTGATGCTAGTTTCATAGGCACCTCACTCTGTTCAGCAAAAAAGAGAAAACAATCCTTCCTACTTAGTACACACAGCAGTGTCAGCTCCATTTATGGGACGCATTCATGGTAGGAAAATTGCATTTATCATTTTACTTATTCCTTACAACAGATCTAAAATGAGCCTTGTTTTCTAGATGAGGGGTGACAGAAGGGTAAAATGTGATCATTGTTGCAAACAAGCTTTGAAGAAGAGAAAATCATACGGGCTTTGGTGTAAAATGCAGATTCCTTGGTGTACTGACGTCTGAAACATCCTTTGAAATGCGTAGAAAAATAAGATGGATGGATGGATGAATATAAGGACGGCTAGATACGTGATAAAGTAAATATAGCGAAGTGTTAATTGCAGACTGTAGGAGGTGCATATAAGGATGTTTACTGTACAATTTTTTCAGCTTTTCTGTTAGAAATTTTGCATAACAAAATGTTGGCATAGAGACATGTTCCCTGTTGTCTGATATTGTGAAAAGGATTAAAAGTACTTTAAAAATTCAATTTTTAATTCAAGGTGGAAGCACTTGAAGTTTAAATGATATCGATAAGAGTTTTACGCATTACTTTTTATAGTGAGATGCACAAAAAGAGTGTAATTATTGCATTTGTATTTCTAACGATGTAATTCCTGCCCTTTACTGCACCTCCCAATTATTTTGTGGTGCTGGATCATCTTTGGAAAACCATCAGGAATACCAATGCACACAATTATTGAAAGGTCTTTACCCCTTACTTGATATTTTGCTCTAGCAAATGCTTTTGTGATTTGTCCTTAGCAATTAGGATTTAATCACCTTGGCTAAATCGATATGCAATAAAGAAACCAGCCACACTTTTTAAGCGGCCCTGTCTCCATAATAAGTAACAGTTTTTTAGTCATGTTCTCGTCCTGCAGAGGTCATTTCCTGTCGATATGCTGCTTCGTCAGCACAGTTATATTGATCAAGGCCATCACGAGCTCATTTCAATTGTCTTGATTTTTGAATCAAGTTCAAAATGAATTTGACCACTGTACCCTTTTCCTAAAGTTAAAATGATTTGGCCCATTCCACAACTTCTGGTAATTCAGACTATCATGGAATTTTCTTAATTAAGCAGGAGGCCTTTGAAATGGTTTTCAACATAAACATCTTCCAAAGGGGCAGCTGAAATACCAACAGTGATCACAGTTGTCAGGTTACACTGGAAAAAGGATGGGACAAGGGAGCAGATGGTCAGTCATTGTTCCTTGGGAACTCTGAGTACCTGTCTCCTTTTCATCACACCTAATACTCAAGAATTCTTTTTCCAGGCACCTTTCCTGCCAGGCAGGGAAACAATAACTTACATTAAAAAAAATAAAAACACCTCTTGTCAAAAGTAGACACTGAATTAAGGGAGAAAAGCCGGACTTCTGAGGTTCCATGTGTCTGTGACACCCCCAGGTGGAGTTGCCTCGTCAGACAGAGGTGCAGGGGGCATCTGTCCAGGAGGAGGGCTGATGAGCTCACACCCTCCCCTGGCTCGCTCTGGTCATCCCTTATCCAGGAGGAAGCCATTTGAAAGTACAAGGTGATATGCAAGAAGTCTTCCTTTCTCAACTTGACAAACAGTTCTAAGAGAATTGCTTAGACTGGTTTGCATAATCCCACGTAAACTGAATTCATTAAATACCCACCAAAGTTGTCTTGAGACACAGAATGCTTTTGCAGAACCAGAGGAACAAAAGTGTTTGTCCATTCCCCAAGGTGGGGGGTGTTATGGATGTGTAGGAATTCAGTTATAGGGGCAAAAATGAACTGTCCTTTTGAAGAATCATGGAAACCTAATGCAGTGAGCATTTCCCATCAGCCATGAAAAATGACCAGCAATTAAGGGCAATGCATGGTTGTAACATCTCACCCACATGCTCTTTCTAACAATGACAGTCCAGCAATATGAATGTTGATTGACTATGCCTGTGATTTCCTTCGAAACAACAACAAACTCACTGATTTCCTGCTGCAGGGCATTATACAGCAAAATATCCAAGTTTCAAAAGAGAAGAATTCGACAAACGTAGGAACAAGAAGCATGTCTGCGTTCAACTGGCAGGTAGGTCTCCAGCTTAAAGGTAAAAACTGCCATGGGAGGAACACAGTTAAGAGGGAGACATACACAAATAAGAAAAAAACATCTGCACTGCCAATCACAGGCTCCAAGGGACTCACAAAGATAGTGACACGGTGTATGGGAACAATTGATCTGCTAAGTAAATTAATAGTACAAACTAGATAACAGGAGGAAAGTTTTGACAACTCAGAACCTATTCTGCATATACAACCAAGCACTTTAGAAGCACCCACTTTCTGCCATGCTGTTGAAATCACTCATCACAGAGCCTTCTTGAGCATACTGGTGAGAGATGGGTCTTTGCAATTGCTGATGATTCAAGGTCAGGTTCTTTATATAGAGAACGGTAAGAGACCATCAAAGAAATAGTGCAAAAGGAAAATTAAACTTTAAAGGGAGGTCACCAAAGATATTTCTGTTCATTAGATTTCTGTTAATACTTTTTCACGACTTGTCATTTGATCGCTGAGCACCTACAAGTGATGACGCTCTGGGCAAGGTGCTGATTAATTATAATCCATCGAGTTGCTGCTGATGGCAGTGTGTAACCTCAGGTGGAAATAGAGGCAGTTTACCCCCATCCGAATCAAGCCCATTTTCCATAGTTTGAAGCAGAGAGAATCACTCCCTGCTGAGTAGTCAGGCAAAGGAAACCTTGCTAGCAGGAGAGCATGATCTATAGGACGCATGCCATCTGTATGAATCAGGACAGGTTTCAGAAAAGGTTAAGCGTTTAGGAAAGGCAGGAAGAGTGCAAGCTATTAGATGACAAATTCGTCTTTTCCCAAAAGGCTGCTGTTTGGCTTTTGTGGGGAGAGGGGTCCCTAAAGGTCCCAGCCCTTACCTGAGAACTCCAGTGCCAGAGCCACAGTCAAAGCGGAACTCCACGTGGCTCCCTGCCATGTTGATGGACAGGAAGTCTTTGCTGCCTGTGTCAAAGCTGTACAGAAGGACGCCATCGCCTGAGTCTGGCCGAAAAGTGATCTCAAACTCCGTGAAGGAAAGGTAATGCTGGGGCTCCAGTGGCCAGGGTGTTGCAGCATAGGATCTCAGGGACTCTCTGAATTGAGGAATGGTCAAGGTGAAAGCTGAAGAAACAAGCATGTCGTTAGCAATCCCTCCGTAGCAGAATGAGCCATGTTCTTTTCCTCCTGAGCACAGAGCTAAACTACATTTCTAAGCTGCCCTGCAGTTAGGAGGGTGGTATAACTGAATTATGGCCAGTGGGATGTGGGTGGAATTATCACACAGGACCCCAGTTCTGGCCCCTAGAACTTCCCTCTATTCTCCAGGTGCTCTGTCTTCCCTTACCTGCTGTCTGGAAGCAGGAATCACTGGAGGACTCTGAAGCCGTAGCAGAGCCACTAGAAGGCAGGAGCCTGTGTCCCTGAATGGCTGTGTGGAGCAGAGGCTACCCCACCCCCAGCACCACCACTGACCTGCAGTGATGTGTAATGTGAGCAAGGGTCAGCCTTTATTATGTTAGGTTCTGGGAATATGAGATGGCACGTAATGGCTTTGGCTTACTCTGACTCATATGTCCTCTTCTAGGTGACATAAGATTTGAAATTGTACAGTGCTAAAAAGTTCTCCAGGATCATGTCTTAGGTCCAACCCTAAATCACTGTTGGAAAAGTTAAAACACATTTGACCCTGTGTGGTTTTCCAAAATCTTTTAAATCTTTAAAATTTTCCATTATTATGTGTATTTGTGTGGGCATGTGTGTTTACATGTATATATACATATCTGTATATTTTTTATATAATCAGTATTGAGAAGTGGGAAGATCACTTTTGTCCCATCACACTGGTAATGCATATCTTCCCAACCTTTTCTCTTAAACTGTCAGATAGCCTAAGGAGCATGAGCTGGGGATGCTTTGAATTCTGTCTGATAACAGATCACACAAATCTAGGCTTTTTAAAGTTATTCAAGGGCCAAGAGAAACCCACTAAAGCCTGGCCCAGGAGCATCTTAAAATGAACATATCTTTGGCTGGTTTGACACTTTGACACTCAAAGACGCTCCAACCTGGTAAAAGAAGATTCTCTCATCCCTCCTAACAAAGCAATGTTATCCCACAAGAATGCATGGGGCTTTGTTAAATGTACGCTGATGAAAACTTTCATCAATGTGAATGAATATTTAGACAGGAATCGCCATCAACTTGCTTCTTTCTCACCATCTTCACAGTGTCGACCTTTAAATCCAAGAGGACAGAGGCAAATGTAGGAGTCGGCTCTGACTGCTGTGCAGGTGCCGCCATTGATGCAGGAGGCTTCATCACAGATACCACTGCTGCACTCGCCTAAACACAGAAGGGTAATCACAAAGCCGATTCATCATCTGAGCCAGTCCAAGATCATGGAGCTGGCCACGCAACAGCTCCTGGTTCTGAATAAACACACTTCAGTTCCCACTCCTGTTGATTTGCACCTCTGCACCACTGCAAACCAGCCTTCGGGATTTGTGGAACCTGCCCTTCCTTTTAATTTGATTCTGGCTTGTTCTTTCCGAAGGGCTACAGACTCTTTAAAACATGGTGGACACAATAAATCACAATACATTGTTGGGCAACTTTATGATGACTGATGGGGATGGCTGCATTGTTTCTGCTTTAATTCATCTCTCTGCTGTTCCCATAAGAGTGTATTTCAATTACTCTAATGTCAACAGAGTGTGTATATATTAAAACGTTCTAATTTGTGTGGCCCCAATTACCTTAAGTGCTGTTTCCTTATTGGTTGAAAGATGAAGCAGGCAAGATAAGCACTGAAGGAGTTAAGCAGCCATGTCTAAGCTTATCAACTGGCCTGAATCCTGGACTCCTCCATCTGGAGCAGGAAGGAAGGAGGGAGGGAGGGCTCCATACGACTGCAGCATGTGGTACCTCAGAATCCCTATTGCTACCTCAAAGTTACGTTCTCATGAGGGATAACGTGGCCACAAGTAAAAAGTGCTGAAAGGTTAGAATCAAGATGGGTTGGTTAGTTCTCTTAATCAAACACACGTCAGAGAGGCCCACAGAGAGTATACGTGGTCATTTTCAAGTGTAGACGACCAGATGAAGTGAAACATAATTGACTTTTCCTGAGCTGCTTTTCTGTTGCTTCTTTGATCTTCCCTTTCTCCTTGTGTATAAGGAATACATTAGACAGATGGGCCACAGTCTGCCCCAGAACTACGTAGGTGAGTACAAAACACTTTTCTTGGGATGGAGGCAAGGGGGGCCCATCTCTGATTAAGCAGTGATTAAGCTCTGTGCGCCGCGGTGTCCAATCTCCCATGCTGCTCATGCATGAGCTGGCGGCCCGCCCCCTGTGAGATAAGGAGCCCTCCTTGGCCTGATTGTGTCATCTCAGCAGGGTGAGTCTCATCCTTTCCTCATCAGTCATCTGTCTTGAGTTGATACAGTCTTTTCATAAAGCTTCACTGGGAGGAAGGGGGAGGGCTGGGCACAGTATGTACCTAGGAAAGGAGATCCACTTCAGAGACTGATAACAGAATTTTAATAAAGCCCTTCCTGACGGCTTGCTCCTCTAGCGGGGGTGGGCTGGACTCTGGGAAGTCCAGCTGAGGGCCGCTGGAGGTTCAGGCAGAAGTGACCACTGGTCTTCGCTCAGCTACAGCCCTGAGAACATGAGCGACACTGACAGTCTCCACAGAGGCTGACACTGATCTTAGAGCCAAACTCTCACAGGTCCCCGTGCTCCACCAATTTCTGTGGGCTGAGATTCTTTCTCAGAGAAGGACTGGTCCCACAGGAAGAAGTGAGGTCCTGGGTTATTTCAGATACACATAGAATTTTTTTTTTTTTTTTTTTTTTACAAATTTGCATTGTAGCTATTTTTTAAGAGAAGGGAATTGAGAAGGGCAGGGGAGTGAAAGCCAGCCAGAGTTGTTTACTTGATGAAAGCCATGTCTCAGCAAGATTATGGTATGCACGAGAGATTGTGAGTGGTGGGGGTGGGAATGAGGAAAGAAATCCTACAGGAGGTAAAGCAGGGCTGGATGGGGTGATGACAGAGGAGGAAATGGAAGGAAAGTGAAAACTCAGAGACCCAGGGAAAGAAGAAATGGCCAGTTCATTTTCGATGTTGAAGGTGGACTCTGGCATGACCTCAAGGCTTCTCGTTGAACAGATGAAAGAAGAGTGGCAAGAGGAAATAAAGGAGCGTGCTGTGAACAGGAACTGGTTTCTGAGGAGCAGAGTAGGAGTTGGCTTTTGCTCAACTTAAGCATCAGGTAACTGTGGAAACATTCGCTGCTGAGCTCCGCGGGCAGGAGGGGATCCCACACAGAGGTGAGGGGTGGAGGGCAGTGTCAATGCAGGGGTGATCCTGACACCAAGAACTATGGGCTCCCTGAGAAAGGACGGGACAAAAGGGCCCTATGGAACTCCCAGGAAACCTGAGAACGGTGAGGAGCCTGCAGAGAAGACACAGGAAAATAGGTGAAGCACCCTAAGGACCCAGTCATGGAAGCTCAGGGAGGAGCAGGAGCAGAGTGAGAAGTGGGAGTTAATACCGCCAAGAGGTCCAGAGGGTGAGCTGTTGGGTTTGTAAAGAAAGGATGACTCACAGCTTCCAGACAGCCGTTTTGCTGTACATGGAAAGTAGAAGCCCCACCACAGGAGGTTCAGACAGGGGCCTGGAAAGCCTTGAAAGACAGGAAAGAAATTCCCAGGGTTCCTAAACCAGAAAGGTAGCAGGGTCTGGGAACGTGGTGCTGGTTTAAGCTGGAGGGCACCTGAGCAAGTGTGCATAAGCTAGAGTAAGGGTCCATGAACTTAGATGGGAAAAATATTCATCTTTATTTTCCCTAACTTCCAACTGGAATTATTTTTCCTTCAATTATAGGTGTAGGCAACAAACCTCTAGATTAGCAGTTCTTGTAACTTGTAACCAATAGACTTGAGCTACTGTCATATCACGTTCCGTTTGTGGCAGGTATCTTAAAATATCATTTATGCTCATTGCTACTATTCCGAAGTCATGTAGTTACTGCACCACCATTACATAATCCTGTTCTTTAATGTTTTATAAAGAACCACATATATTATTATAATATCAAAAATTTAAAATATTGTAGAGTGTTAGCTCCATATAATTGTTTTCTACCACGCATATTATTCTCTGCATTTAAAAACATCATTCTGAGAAGAGGTCCGTAGACTGCCAAAGGGCTCCATGGCACAGGAAAGGTTAAGAACCCTTTGATTATGGAGAAGAGATAATCCCGGCAGCAAGGTCCCAGGGACATAGGAAAGGATGTGTGCAGAAGGTAGATGAATAGGTTAGTTTTAGAGGGGAGGAAAACTTTCAACTCTTGAGAGTGGGAGGAAGGAGGTACAAGGTCAGTTACACAGAGAGCTGGCAGGACCTCCTCATTAACACACAAAATGACTTTCACTGACACTGACACATACTTGCTACATACCAGCTGCTGTGGAAGGTTTATGCGAGATAATGAAGTGAGGGGCAGAAGATAAATCAGGCTCCTCAGGAGGGAAGAGAAGGTGGAACATCAGGGGTTGGGATGCATTAAGGAGACACGGACAATGAGCAACCTCCCTGCCCTTCAGCCCCCAATCCAGCCCAGTGACTGAGTCTTGTGTATGTCCTCTCCTAAAGAGCTATCGAATCTGTCACCACTATCACCCTGCATCAAACCTCCAGTGGCTGTGATCTGCAATAGCCTCCCAGCTGGTCAACACAAATACCCCTTCTAACAAGCTGTTTAGAGTCAGAGGGGTCTTTTCAAAACAAAAACTAGACCGTGATATCCAATTCCCCCTCCCACTCCTATTGGGATAAGCCATTTCCTCTGCCTGGGATGCACTTCCCTCTCCTCTGCTTTCTAACTCCTACTCTTGCTTCAGACATCACCTTCACATGATATCCTCAGAAGTGCTTTCCCTTACCCCCAGGCCGTAAAATCCAGCATTACACATGATTATCACACCATCACTTCTGCTCTGTAACACCTACCCCAAACTGTAATTGTGCACTTAACTCGTGTGACTATCATTAATTTGGTCTCTCCTCATAGCAGCTACACCAGGGCTGAGCTGGGGACCTGTCTGTCTTGCTCATTACCTTATTCTCAGCACACAGCATTGTCACTGGCACTAGGCAGGTGCTTAAATAAGTATGGAATAATGTAAATAAGAATGAGTGAAAGAGACAAGCCACAGTGAGACCCATGCCCACCACAGACCTCTCGAATCTCAAATAACTTGGGAAGTTGGCTCTGTGACATCATTCCATCAGGGTGAGGCGATCCCAAACAGATTGGAAAAAATGAGGGATGGTGGTTTAGGTTTGAGAATTTGGGTGGAAATACTAAAAGAAAAGGTTGGGCCAGAGAATGCAAAATTCTGCTAGGATTGCTGACTCTTCTAAAATGAGAGTTCACAGAGAGTCCACTAGCTGGGGATAATCTAATGAAGGCGATAACGTGGGACGTGTTGAGTAATGAAAAGGTCCCACAGAGGAGTGGAAACAGGTTTGTGAGGGTGGGAAGGGGGGCAGAGGGAAAGTTGTGGTTGAAGGCGGCAATGCCAAGTTGGGGGCACCAAGGGGAGGCCCATGATTCCGCAACTGTCGTCATGCTCTTCCGGAAGCCTGTTTTTATCTCCACCAGAGAGATCTTCACTGCTGTTTGCATGAGCCCAGTCTTCCCCAGTCCTCTGCTTTTAACTTACAATAACTTGAATTTGAGGACGAACTCAAAGAAAAGCAAAGATGGAGTTTGAAGAAAGATAGACAGCTCTGTTTTTGTATCTCGGGGGAAAAAAAGGGAAACAAATGAAAAAAGGCAACGTGACTGACACCTGACATTAAGGTTCACAGAGAGAAATCAAATAATGCAATAGTAGCCTCCAGGGAACTTAGAGCCAGTAAGGTGGGCCGTCCTGGTGCCATCTGTTCAATGGAGAGGTTGGTATCCCACTGTGTGAGAATTTAAAATGCTGTAAGACATTGGTCCTTACTTAACATTGCAACTTCTAAACTCCCTGTCAGATGTTACCATGCAGCCTCGAGACTGCGCGATCTGTCCCTGTCAGGTCAACAGAGAAGAAACAACTTATATAACCTGCTTTATGGATGGAGTCAGAATATTAATAACAGGAAATATTTACAACATGTTTGCTATGTGCAAGGCTTTATTCTAAGTGTTTTATATGTACCACAATTCATCTAGACACAATTGTCTTGTGAGGTAGTTATTATTTACAGATAGGGAAACTGAGTCCCAGAGAGGTTAACTGATTTGCTAAAACCAGGCAATCTGCCTTCAGAGGCCAGGCCCTTAACCACCACACGAGACTTCTGATGGACTTGCAGGTTCTTACGTGCTAAATCATCACAAATATCCAAGAAGAGGGATTGGGGAGACATTGTCCTACCCACGGCGGGGGCTTTCTCTTGTTTTAGTCATTGCTGTTTATTGTGAACTGTGACCAGTGAACAACTGGGGAAAAAGTAACATAGGGAATAAGATATGGATAATAATCTTCTCCTCTTACGTAAACTTCATCTTTTGTAGTTTTAACAATAGTATCACCTTCAGGAGTGAGCAAGGTGGAGAGAAACAATTTGAAGCCAATTTGGGAGCCTTGGATGTGATACATGTGGTTGAGAGGGTAGGCACTGGAGCCAAAATGGCTGAGATCACATTAGGCTCTACCACTTACCAGCTATGTGACTTTGGACAAGTTACTAAACTATTCTGCACCACCAGTTCTCCTTTGTAAACACTAAGGCCCATCATAACACTTACTTCGTAGGCATCTTGGGAAGATTAAAGTTGTTTAGAATGGTGGTTACATATAGTAGGTGTTCAGCTAGTATTAGCTATAAAATAAACAAACAAAACAAGCAAGCTGTACCTGGAGACATAAGGATCAAATCCTAGTTCTGATCCAGGAATGGAGAGGACGAACTGATATGTGGTAAAGCAAATATAGCAAAATATTAATGGTAGAATCAAAGTAGTGGGGACATGGTGTTCACAGGGTGTTCTTTCAAAATCACATCTTGGACATGGAAGGAAAAGAGACCCGAGAAAGGGACTTACTATTTCTTGCCAAGGACAATGTCATGTGAGGATGTGATGTTTAGAGATGTGGCACCATCTCGGGATTATGAGTGAAAGCAAGACAATCACGGAGATATCAGCCCAGAGTTCTGGTACTATTGACTCACTGTGGTGGACTGAATTGTCTCCCCCCAAATTCATAGGTTGAAGCCTTGACTTCTACGGAAATTGGGCATTTGAGGAGATAATTAGGGTTAAATGAAGTCATAAAGGTGGGCCCTAATCTAATCTGACTGGTGTCCTTATAAGAAGGGGAAGAGACACCAAGATGTGAGCACAGACAAAAGGCCAGATGAGGACACAGTGAGAAGAAGGCCATCTGCAAGCCAAAGAAAGACTTCAAGAAAAACCAAACCTGCCAACACCTTGACCTTGGATTTCCAACTTCCAGAACTGTGAGAAAATTCTATTGTTTAAACCATCCAGTCTGTGGTATTTCGTTAAGACAACCCTAGAAGACTAAAATAGTCACTGAATTAACCAATCTTAGAATTATCTGTCTACTGCCTTCAGTGATAGAATAAATGTCCTTATTGTTTTAAAAACAACCATGGTCTTTTCAACAAATAGTGCTGGAATAACTCGACATCCACATGCAAAGAAAAATGAATTCAGACACGGACCTTATACCCTTCACAAAAATTAATTCAAAATGGATCATTGACTTAAATGTAAAACGTAAAATTATAAACTCCTAGAATATCTGAGGTGCAAACCGAGAAGACCTTGCTTATGGCAATGACTTTTTAGATACGACAGCAAAGTCGTGATTTATGAAATAAATTACTGATAAGCTGGACTTCATTAAAATATTAACATTGCTAATCTACAAAAGACCATATTAAGAGAATGAGAAGACAAGCCACAGACTGGAAGAGCATATTTGCAAAATATATAACTGATAAAATATATTTTGGACTGCTATCCAAAATATACAAAGTACTCATAACTCAACAATTAAAAAAAAAAACTATTAAAAAATGGGCTAAAGACCTTAACAGATACTTCAATAAAGATGATATACAGATGGCAAATAAGTGTATGAAAAGATGTTCCACATCATATGTCATCAGGGAAATGCAACTTACAAGACACCACTACACATCTATTAGAATGGCCAAAATCTGAAACACTGACAACACCAAATGTTGACAAGGATGGGAACTCTAGAGTACAGTTTGGTTGTTTCTTCCAAAACTAAACATACTCCACCATGATTCAGCAATCATGCTCCATAGTATTTACCCAAAGGAACTGAAAACTCATGTCTACCCAAAAAAGGTGGATGTTTATAGTAGCTTTATTCATAATTGCCAAAACTTGGAACTAACTAAGATGCCTTCAGTAGGTAAATGGATAAACTGTGATAAATCCAGACAATGGAATATTATTCAACACTAAAAAGAAATGAGCTACCAAGCCATGAAAAGACATGGAGGAACTGTGAATGTATATTACTAATTGAAAGAAGTCAAACTGAGAAGGCTGCATACTGTATGATTACAACTATATGACATTTTGGGAAAGGCAAAACTATATAAACTATAAAAAGATCGGTGGTTGCCAGGGTTTGGGGGTGAGAAGGAGGACAGAGATGAATAGACAGAGCACAGAGGATTTTTCAGGCAGTGAAAATACTCTGCATGATACCCTGATGATGAATATATGTCATTATACTTTTTTCCTAACCCTAGGATGTACAAGTACACCAGCATGAGTGAACCATAACGTAAACGATGGACTTAGGATGATTGTGACATGTCAACACAAGTTCATCAATTGTAACGGATGTACTCCTCTGGGGAGGGTATTGACAATGGGGGAGGCTGTGTGTGTGTTGGGATAGGGGATATGTGGGAAATCTGTGTACCATCCCTCAATTTTTGATGTGAACCTTAAAATGCTCAAAAAATAACATCTTACTAAAGAGAGAAAGAAAGAAAGAAAGAAAGAGAGAAAGAGAGAGAGAGAGAGAGAGAGAGAGAGAGAGAGAGAGAGAGAGAGAAAGAAAGAAAGAAAGAAAGAAAGAAAGAAAGAAAGAAAGAAAGAAAGAAAGAAAGAAAGAAAGAAAGAAAGAAAGAAAAGAAAAGAAAGAAAATGGAAAAAAAAACAATCCTAGCTCTGACTGCTATTTTGGATAAGTTATTTAACTTTTACAAGCCCCAGTTTCTCCATGTATTAAATAGGTCTCATAATTTCTACCTCCTAGAGTTAGTGTGAAGAGTAAATGAGAGGGCATACGGTGGTCAAGAATTATAATTTGACCGTTTCTCTTAGAAGTAGAGAGTATGTGACAATTCTTCTTATGTTACTATGTTGGCTTTTCCACTGGACTGGTGAGAAAAGGTGAAAGGGATACACTGCGGGCTGCTCTGCCCTATGAGACCATGCCACTTTCATGAAGCGGGCCAAGATGGCAGCTGGACACAGCCAAGGGCTTGGTGTACCACACTATTTACCATGTCTTGGTGTCCAGACTAGGGGTCAGCAGAGCACCAACATCACCCCTTGGGCCCACCTCCTTCCTGAAGTCCTGCATTAACAAGCTGCCTGGGGTGCCAACCACGAAGCTGTTCACCTCCCTGGTCCACACCAAGAAGGCAATCCCACAAGCGTGCCCAGCCCCCTGGGCAACCACTTACCCACATCGGCCCCGCTAAGTGCTTTCCCCAGTGGCCAGGGTCTCATGTCGATTCTCTTCCCATTAACCGTGAGCGACTGCACACAGCCTTGAAAGCCTTGGTTTGTTCCCGTTGCTCTGACCAACCAGTAAGCACTGGGAGCCCCACCAAGATAGAGAGGCGTCCGGAAGGTAATTTTACTGTACTGGCCCTTTAAGAAAGATGAAAACTGATTCACTAAACAAAATAAAAAACCAAACATGCAACAGATTTTAATGAGGGACAGGGTTAAGATGTAGTTTACAGCCCCAGTGCTTTTTTCCTCTGTATTTATCTTTAAGACATTACCCTACTGCAAAATTAAACCCATGGTTACTATAGGAAACTCAGTGAGCTCCTTAGAGGGCTGTGTTTAGAGAAGGGATGATTTTGGAATGCCTAGAAGGGAAGGGAAGGAAGGTCAGAGCCAAGAGCAACCCAATAGGCAGTGTACCACACTGGGCATCCAAAAAAAACTTTCTCTTTCCAGTCCCGACACCAATTTACTGTGTACCTTGGATGGGTCACAGGGCTACTTTGTGTCTCAAAGGTGATAATACTAATTTTGTGTATATGTGGGCTAACATTTACTCTTTTACTATCCTAGTCACCTTTATAGTATATCCTGCAAGAAACACTGTGTGTGTGTGTGTGTGTGTGTGTGTGTGTGCCCGCACGTGTGTGTAAGGGTGGAACTGCCAAACAGATTTTGTTACAAAATATTTTTAAATTTGCTCATGGACACAATTTTTTTTTTTAAGTGTTATTCCAGTTAGGTGGGGACATTTCCAGTCTTCGAGCAAACCACAACCTGGATTGAGATTACAGGTTTTGAGATTACAAAATACAGAGTTGAACATTAGGTGGGATAAAATTAAGGCACCCTTAATCATTCATTTTTTGATTATGGAACTATCTCATTCCTTTGGATTAAGGGCAATAGAAGGGGGTTGGGAAAAGGCATGCTTCCAGAATTTATAAAATGGCCAGGATGTATGCCACTGAAATGTAATCTTTATCTTTTACATTTTGTTACCAAAGTAAAACATCTAGGCATTGCTTTATCTTTGCTAGTGAATAGAAAAGAATCATTTGTAAATGGTATACTGAATATGAGCTAGGAAAATTTAAAGTATTTACAGTGGATTTTAAAGATTTGTCAGCCACTGGCATACTGCTTTTGCTACATTAACTGAGTGATCTGTTGGCTTATTTCATAAAGATTCTCAGAATTCACTCTTTTTGGATCTCATATCAACCTTCTTGGTCCTGTTCCCTGATCCAAGACCACAGCAGGGGCCTGACTGACAGCTCAATCCTTTTCTCCTTTTCTGGAACATTATGTGCACTAGGGGGTGGCTGGTTCCTTTGAGGCCCCCTTTACAACATTCCAGGCAATAGTCTTTAAGCCTGGTCCTTTGATGTGGGTTGCCTTCAGATCCCTGGAGCTTGCTTTACCTACTTACACAGAGAACTGGAAGCCCTAGAGTTTGCATCCCCCTGGCACAACCCTTAACAGTTTTTGATGGGTACCTAAGTGTGAGAATCCAATTCCCTTGCTTTGGGTTGGGATCACTCTTTGTATAAATTACACTCCAGAGCTCCCCTGTGGGATCAGGCTGGAGCTAGACTGAAGAGCTTTGCCTGAGATCTCACTCCTGCTCACTTTTGCCTTTCTCTGTCCATCTCTCCCCTCCCTTACAGATTTCTTATGGGAACACTTTCTTAATGCATCATTTGCATAGGACTCCTCGCCTCAGGTCTGTTTCCGAGGAACCCTGACTAAAGACAGAATCACTATCTCCCAACACAGTTTATTAAATATTCCACATCTATGGTCCTGCTTTTACAATTTGCTTAGCAAGTCCTGGTAGTAGAGAGACAAATATTGCCCTGAGTATCCATAAAATTGTATACTTCTTTCAATTAATTCTTATATTCATTAAAATCATAGCTTCTTAGGATTAGAAAAAAACATGAAAACGCATACAACCTATGCTCCTATTGAGTGCTAAATTTCTTGTATATGCCTACCAAAATGTTTCAATAAATTACTTTTTGAACACCCACAGGGACAGGAAACCATCTCCTGAGTAAGTCTGTTGCATCTCTGTACACCTTTGTGTGACTAGGTAAAGCTAAAATTGGTTTTCCGTGGCTCTTCTCATTCAGCTTCAGCCTTGGCATTCACAGAGTATAAGTTCTTCTTCCCCAAGACGCTCCCTTTGATTCTGATGAAAACCCACCGTGCACACCTTCCTCTTCTCTTCTCCAAACTACATAACACTTTTTCAATCACTCATTCCAGGGATTTTGAGCCATCTTCCTGTTTCATTGACTGATCTTTGACCATGTTCTAGTTTGTCTGGGGCCCTCTTAGAGTGTAATCACAGATCTGAATGCAATCCTCTTGTAGGATCAGAGTCACCATTAGAGCACAGAAGCTATACACATATTCACCAGACTAAAATAAGATTATCACCTCCCTTTTTCTAGATGCTATGCCTCTATTAATGCAACCTATAATTTCTTTAGCTTGTTCTTACCACATGGCTCTGTTTATTAACCTTTATTGAACTTTCTTGCTTTAAACCACAAGATATTTTCACACTTGTTGTTTCTATTATAGCTTCTTCATCCTATTTTCATGTCAGCATTTTGCACCCAAGTTTAAAGCTTCTTTATTCCTAGCAAACTTAATTTTAATCATATTAGACCTATTGTTCTGGCATTGACGTGACTCCAGTTCATTTATCCTGTCTTTTCCTTCCTTGGAAACATGCATAAGCAATCTCACTGGATTCATATTCATTATATTTGAATTCTTATTCCTTTAAAATCACTGGGGTCCAAATTAATGGGGATCAGCAAGGCATGGCCCTTTATATAACGTGTTGCCAGCATGGAATAGTGAATACCCCAGGCAGGGGGGAAGCTATCCATATATACACAAAGGCTTTCTTGCTATATTTTTCCTCAGAGAATATGGACACCTGAGTGATTATAATTACAGGCTCGGTTCCTTGGCAGGTTGCTAATCCAAACTGTTTATTCCAAACATAGTCTGAAAATTGCCCCAAGCATGACAAATATGTGAATACGTAGGTGATTTCATAGCCCTCAGTTAAATTGTTTTACCACTTCCTATAATCATGATCTCCCCAAAAAGGTAGATACATAGATTATTCCTGCATATTGAACCAAGTGAACCTTTGGGAACTATTTTCTAAAGCCACAGGATTGCAACACCTCTGCTTTCACAGCCGGCTTTGAGTCTGGCACTAGGCATGGCTTCCTCCTCTACCGCCGGCTCTAATGTCCTGGTGGAAAAGGAACAGTTCCCTGCACACAAGTCCTCACGCACGTCCACGTACCCCGGCAGCGAGGATGTCTGCAAATTCAGTTCTCTCTTCGTCAGATGTGGGTGAGCTGTGAGCCCTGAAAGCCCAGCGAGCGTGGCGAGATTCGCAGGAGCACACAGAGCGCAGCGGCACCGGTGCGCCCTGTGAAAGGGCCCATCCGGAGCTGGTGTCCGGCCACGTGTGCCTCAGCTCTCTGCAGTGGAGCCCCTCAGAATGCTTACGGTGGGTGATAGGGGCATGGGCAGGGCGTGGGCTCACTCTCACTCACCTGGGACTGGCCCGTCACTGGGGTGCCATTATTCAGCCGCAGCAGCCCATTTAGCCCGTCTCTGTTCAGCGTCACCGTGTGCCAGGCCCCTAGTTTGATTTTGGTCTCACTTATGATGCTGGCCACCCCAGTTCCACAATTAAACCTGTAGAGGAGGAAAAAGAAGGGAAGATTCTTTGATTAACCAGCTCGTTAGATTTTCAGGCTCCATGGACATCGCTTCCAGGGTGATGGCTTCTTTGAGAGTCAATCTGTTCAGAGCTCAGTTTACGAACATCAAGAGCTGCTTAAATCTATGGAAGAACCGGACACCTGTTCCCTGGAGTGACCCCAGTCTAGTTATATTTAATCTGCCCATAGAACCTATATGGGGCCTTCTTTAACCTGATTTTCTCTGCAGCTTAGAAAACGATGGGCAACTGAGCACCTTCTTCCCTTTTTCAGAGATCACCAGTTGCTTAAAGGGGATTTAAGGTGCAGCAAATCAGGAGTTATTCTGCTTTCAGGGATTTCTCTGGGGACTTCCCCCAACTTCCAAATGACAGGCTCAGTGATATTAATAAAATGGAGAAAACTCAAGTTTCACATTCATTTTGGCAAGCTGGCCAACGCTGCCATGCCATCTGTGTTCGGCTGGGCCCAAATGCGGGAGCAGATTCCATAGGCGGCTCCAGCTTCGATGCGAGGTGTCATGCAGGGTGGCCTGCGGGGTCTCTGGTCCCGCTCCCCACACAAGAACGCAGGACATGGTGAAGCCAAACAGGAACACCCACGGAGCCATAGGTAGGGGAGTCATACCACTATGGTCTCACTGGAGGCTGGGTTTACATGACGTGCGACCTGCTGTCCGCTTTGCTGCCAACCGACCGACTCTCCTCCACTCTCCTTCAGTCTCCTCCTCTCTCCTCGACTTCCCTCCATAGCCGCGGCAGTTATATTAGTGGCCAATGGCTCAATGGTTACAGCTGACGGCCAACCAGCCACAGCTGATGGCTATCTACTACCTGAGCCAGCACCTTTCCACATGAGGCCGAGAGCCTGGAAACTGCTCTCTGGGGCTCTGTCCCCACACGAGGGGAGAATTCTCAGAGGGTCACATTCTTCTTCTCCATTTTCCCCCAGCCTCCCTTTGGCCCAAGGTGCCCAGTGGTCCCTATGCCTGACATCTAGAATCTTGACCCTTTCCATTCAACTTCCAAACAGCCACCGTGCCATTTACCCAAGGGGCCTGGAATTGCCAGTGGGGAAGGAAGCTTGGCCAGCATCCTTCTTTTCAGGACTTGCACTAATTGCCACCCGCTTTCACAGCCTCCCTTTTTCTCTTGATCCTCCGTGCAGTGGAATGGGGCTGAGAGGCATAGCGGGACAGGCTTACTTAGTGGGGATATCAGAATCATGGTACGAGTGGCAGAGTTGGAGGGAAGCTACCAGCCACTAACTGCCAGTGCTACTGAAATCTGTCAGATCCTCCGAGTGTTAGAGCCCGCGGCCCCAGATCCTGGTGGCTAACATCATAACCCCCATGAGTCAAAGCATTTAGCAAAGGATGGGGGAGCCATTTTTGTACCCCAAGTGGGATGCTCAATTGTCTTCTCCAACTTAACCAACAGTAATTTTTGTGCTGAAATAATCAAAAGACAGTAAGGGTTGGTGCTGATTAAGAGCTTGCTATGGATCAGGCGCTGCTGTAAGCACTTTTATGCATTAACACATTTAATCCTCATAATAGCCTTGGGAGGAAACACAGGCTTAGAGAGGTTAAGTTATTTGCTGGGTCAGGTAGCAGGGAGATGGTGCCATCAGGATGCTAACCAGTATACTGTGAAGAAGGAGAAGGCTGATCCCCACTGGTTGTTTTCAAATAGGTGCTGTCTACACCTCCATGAGGTGGTTAAAACACTCATACCTCCACTGAACTCTGTCCCTAGAAAACCACGCACGAACTCAAGGTGGCTTCCAAAGTGTGTTGGGAGAGAAATGACAGAGGAGGGAAGCCTCGGGAGAAGACGCGGATGGGGTTTGAGCTTCTGGGAAGTTTGAGGAAGTTGCAGGCTCCTCCCTGCTCTCCCTGGCTGTCAGTCACATTTACCACAGGGGACAAGGAGAAGATCCCCAGCTTCACCCCGTCACATCCACTGGAGTTCCAGGACACGAGGGACTTGACTGGTTTGGCTCACTACGGTATTTGCAGGATCTACAGCAGGGCCCGGTACACTGTGGGTGCTCAAGAAACATTTGCTGTTGAATGAATTGAATGGTTACAAGGTTCCAAAACTCAAGGTGCAAAGGTTGCCTTGCAACCCTGACACTCCAGCATTTAGTAAACTGGTCCATGCTCACCTTATACACACTGTTCTTTATCTGCAGGAATCCATCCTGTATATATGGGGTGGGGGGGGGTGCCAAAAAAAGTGTATATACATGACTTGTATTCATCTTTTGTTATCGGTATATATTGAGTATTACAATTTTAATCCAGTTTTCTCCTTTCTTAAAATGTGTATACATTTTTTTTGGCACCCTCTGCATTTTAGTCATACTATAAAACTGTAAATATAACGTAGGGTAGTATTAAAAAAAAAAATCTGTGGGCTTTTGGCAGGAGTTACCTGAATTGGAGTGAGCGTCGGATGATGGCCAGGGACATGAAATCACCCCTCCCATGTTCGTGCTCCCCGCAGTAGAGCAGCAGGCCATCCTCCGCCTCTGCCTGTTATCATACGAACAAAAGCCACAGGAACAATGAGCACCTCCTCTTCCAGAAAGCACCACCTAGAAACACTCATGAATATGAAACTCGAGCACTCCCCTCTGCGGTCCTATTACAACGGGGCAAGCACATGGACTCCACTTAATGCCCAGGTACCTAGTCCCAGTTCATTTCTAATAAACCAGTGGCAGTGATGTGGTGTATGAGGAATAGCAGGGAGGTAAGAAAGAGGAGCGCGGCCTCGTGTTTGAGCTGCTCTTTACTTGGCTGTGTGGATCCACTGGCACATATACAAGGACCATGGTCACAGAGCTGTTGTTCTCATGCCCGTCTAATTCTGTTCTCACCAAAGAGCATCCTATGTTTTTCTTTATTATTATTATTATTATTATTATTATTATTATTATTATTTGACTTCCCTCCCTCTGGGGAAACATGCATATTTGCTTCTTCCCTTGTATTGGGAGAACAGGGCAATAAAAAGAACTAGTTGTTTTCACCCACGTGGGCTGTCCCTAGACTAGAACAAACCATCTCTGCACACTCAACACCGTGACCATGACCTCAAAAGGGACTTGTTTCCAGATCTCCAAAACCTTTTTATGTCATCTGAGATACCCAAAATAATCACTTTAAGCTGAAGTCACTGATTGACTTCTGATGTGCAGCTGATTCAGATCAGAGAGCATCTACTGGGCCTCACTCTGCGCCAGGGTGTGTATAATGGTTTTTCTCTTTGTTCAGTTACGGCGTAGCAATGAAGACAGAGATTTGGGCTCCCTTTAAAAGGGATTTTTGGAATGAGAATACGTTATGACTTCTGAAATCCAGGCCAGGGAGGAGCCACTATGATGAGCAACGTGGCTGGGACCCAAACGTTCTCTCTGGGAAACGTCCAGGCAGCCACTTGCACAGTTCAGTACCTAGAGAAGCCACCCTCCCCTCGCTGGCGCCACTGAATGTGTGACTGTGCCCATCGTCCTTGTTACCCTGTGAATGGGTCCAGGGACAGGCTCTGTGTCAGGACAGGCTCTGCGTCATATTTACCTTTGGTATTTACCTCCCTGCTTCCTCTCCCTCTCTCCTCCTCCCTTTTGATGTAGCACATTGTTGTGTTAAGAGGTCCAATAGGCACTCGTCAAACAACTAATCCTTCTTACCCTAAATTCAAGAGTAATTTGAAATGCCTGATAGGAGTTCTTCAGAGGCTCAAAGGTTACATAGGAGTGGCCAAAGAACTGAGGATACTGTATAACAATATCTGAAAAGAGAAAAAGACAACACAAAAACATGCGGTTTCCTCACTTCTTCAAATGTGAAAATTAATACACACCATTGCCTGGATGTCACTAAGTGAAAATCTCTGATAATCTGTTAAACCTAGTTTACTATCTTTTTTCCTCCACTTTTCACATCTACAATTCTCCTTCTTAGGGACTCTGAGCTTCTGAACTTCTTAGGGAGAAGCTGGATCTTTGGAGACTGTTATTTGCTACCCTAAAAAGAAATCCATGTCTGTAAGGCTACTGACACCTGCTTTCCAGCTGTACATCTGTGTAATATAAATTGGCTCAATTATTATCTTTCTTACCTTTCATGCACAAATTTCGGCTGTAATTTTTTTCAGTAGAAGTGTGATAAAAGTAAAGCCCGCCTCCCCAAGGTGCCATTAGGATGATTTAATTGCACCAAAAGTATTACACATTTGGCACACATAGAAATAGGGCTGCTCTCTAACTAAAAGCAATGAAACGGGCCTCATATTTGCCCTGGGTAGTGAATTTAATGACTTCCACCTGGAAAAAGGGGATTATCATAGAAAAAGGGCTAGAAGGAACCATGTGTGGACCGCAAAACTGCTCTCTGGTTTCCAATGGGGCCAACCCCACCACCATGTTCTTCCCGCCTCCAAGGGCCTACCTTCTGAGCAGCTCTCACCACCTTTGCCCAGGTTGCAGTGGCATTGTGAGCCCCCCCAGGTATAGTCATTGACACAAAAGCTGTCAGCAGAGCAGAGAGTTTCATCACAAGACAAGTCAAAGAGCCTCGGCATCACAGCCACACCATTCTTTCCTTTTCTCTCCACTGGAGTGGGCTGGGGAGCCACCGTAGTCGCAGGGAGAGAGGCTGGGGTAGGAGGGCCGAGCCTAGAAATGGTCTTTGGGTTTGATCTGGGCGCAACCTTGGATTCCACCAAAAATTTCTCATTACCTCCTTTGATAGCAGGAAGTGGTTTAACCTAAAGCCAGAGAAGGGAATGGATTAACAGAGCACAGCAATTAGACTGCCTTGGTTATGACTGATGTCTCACACTTGAAAATATGGTCACTTTTGATACTTCCCACAACCCTGGGATGTAGATGGGGCAGGTAGTACTGACCACAGTTTAGGGGTAAAGAACACGAGACTCAAGGATTTAAAGTACCTTGCTTTGTATAACACAAAAAATCAGTAGTAAAGCTGATATTACATGATTTATTATTAAAATATCAGAAAGATGGAATTGTTCATTTCCGTATAATACCTGACTTCGTAAAATTTCACTTGGTGGGAAATCTCCATATGTTTTTGCCAGACTGTGAAGTCAGCAGGCAGGGGCTACAGAACATCAGCGTGGTTGGTACTTAGTTCCCACTAACTTAATGAGCACCTGGAGCCTAATCGTCAAAGGAAATAAATGTATTAAAAGCAAATGAGCCAACTTAAGTAAGTTTTGTTGTTGTTGTTGTTGTTGTTTTTTTTTGTAGCAGAGATAACATGAATTTATTTTTGTAATCCCAGGTAAAACAAAAGATACCATATTTAAGGGTGATAATCTTAAAAGCTTAAGTTTTAAGTAAAATGGTCGCAGTAAATCAGCAAAATGGCCTTGTTTAGGAACAAAACAAAAACACCCTGAGTTTCAAGAGCAGAGATGTTTGTTACCTCCTCAAAGGAAATATCCAAATCTAAGTCATCATCAAATCCATCATCGTCCTCACTGACTCCCGTGTCGGTTATGTAATGGGGTCCATAGCGGCCACTTCCTGCTTCCTCGGGGCCTTCACAGAGAAAAGCAACACACTGCTGTCAGCACATGCCTTTGCTCCCTTTTCTATCCGAATTCAGCCACATACAGAGCTGTGCTGAATGGATCAGGATGCATTGGACACACAGTTCAACACAGAAGAGGAAGCATCAATGACCAAAAAATAGGAAGAAGCATTCATCTCATCAGTCACCAGAAAGATACCAATTAAACCCAGAAAGAGCTGCCATTTTATACTGACAAGACTGGCAAAAGTGTAAAAGTTGGGCAATAAAAAATATTACCAAGGATGGGATCAAAGGAGACTCTTACACACTAATGTTAGATGTGTACAACCACTTTGCGAAACACCTAGAAATATTTAAAAAGTAGAAAATGTTCAGACCCAGCAATCTCATGCCAACTTACAAAATCTGGAGAAACTCTTCCAACATGTGTACGAAGAAATGTGTAAAACATGTTCACAGCATCAGAATTTGTAATATAAAAAAAATCACAAATTTGTTATTTACAATAGTAAATAATACCCCAAAGATCTATCAACAGAGAATGAGTAAGTGAATTATAGTGTATCAATGGAATAGGAAGAGAAATGAATGAATAAATATTTAATAATGCACCAACATGGTTTAATCTCACGCTATTTCATGCAAAAAATTCAAGTTCTGAAAAGCACATCCAGTTTGATGCCATTTATATAAAAGTCAACAGCAAGCAAAACTTAATATATTATTTAAGGATACATATACAGAGGGTGCCCCCAAAAATGTATACACATTTTAAGAAAGGAAAAAAACTATTAAAATTGTAATACTCAATATATACCAATAACAAAAGATGAACGCAAGTCACGTTTGACTTCTGCAATTGCAAGAGGTGCTCAAAGTGGTTACCATCAGCATCCAGACACTTCTGATTACGGCGAACTACTGCTTGAGCAACGTTGACCAAAGTGTCCACTTGTATACATTTTTTGGCACTCCCAGTATAGGTAGTTTAAACTCATAAGAAAAATAAGACAATGACAAAAACATCTGGGGGAGGTTAGAAAGATGTGAATGAGGTGTGATACACACGGCCTTAAAGAGTATTCTATAATATTCTGTTTCTTAAGAGAGGTGCTGGGTACATGTGAGTGTTCATATTGTTTTTATATGTTTTATATATGTACTTTTTGGTATATAAAATATTTCCTTGAAAATTATTTGAAATAAGAAAGAGACATTATAATAAAGCAAACACTCCCACATCCAGAAAAAAGGAGCCTATGTGGTATCTTAGGAGCCAATCATTTCCATCTGTGTTAATGGGACAATGGAATCTTTCAGAACTGGAAGGTGGGCTGAGAAGAACTGTTAGGAGAAAATACAGGGCATTGTCCTTTGGGGGAAGGCCAGATTAGCATTTTTATTGTTATCCATGAAATCAACTGATCTGCCACTGTCCTGACTTAGGCTACACAGAGGAAGCACTCCCCCAAGTACTCCCCCAAGGAGTGGGAGTCTTTCAAAGTGCTGCTTCATGGCACCCCCGTTTCCTCCCAGCAGGTTTGGATGAGCACAGTTACCAGCTGCCTTCTCTAAACAGGCACACCAGACCCCAGTCTTGAGGGCAGTAACAACTGTTGTAGGTATTTTTTTTTTTAACACTTTATTTTTATTTTTATTTTTTTATTGGGGAAGGGGAACAGGATTTTATTGGGAAACAGTGTGTACTTCCAGGACTTTTTTCCAAGTCAAGTTGTTGTCCTTTCAATCTTAGTTGTGGAGGGCGAAGCTCAGCTCCAGGTCCAGTTGCCATTGCTAGTTGCAGGAGGCGCAGCCCACCATCCCTTGCGGGAGTCGAACCGAACCGGCACCCTTGTAGTTGAGAGGACGCACTCCAACCTACTGAGCCATCCGGGAGCTCAGCGGCAGCTCAGCTCAAGGTGCTGTGTTCAATCTTAGTTGCAGGGGGCGGAGCCCACCATCCCTTGTGGGACTCGAGGAATTGAACTGGCAACCTTGTGGTTGAGAGCCCACTGGCCCATGTGGGAATTGAACCGGCAGCCTTCGGAGTTAGGAGCATGGAACTCTAACCGCCTGAGCCGGCCCCCTGACCTTTGTAGGTTTTTGAAGCCCATTAATTATAAGACATCCAGTCTTTGGATGACTGGTTTAAGAAAGGAAAGATGGAGTGAAGGAAGGAAAGATGTATGGAAGGAAGGAAGGAAGGAAGGAAGGAAGGAAGGAAGGAAGGAAGGAAGGAAGGAAGGAAGGAAGGAAGGAAAGAAAAGAAAGGAGAGAGGGAGAGCAGGAGGGAGGGAAGGAGGGAGGGATGGAGGGAGGTAGGGAGGAAGGAAGGAAGGAAGACATTAAAAACACAAACTGAACTAAAAGACATTCTGCTTTCAGAGAAAGCTAAGCCAAACACCTTTCTCCCAAAAGCAAACTATCTTCTACTAAGCAAATAGCAAGCAGATTGAAAATGGAGCTGAAGGAAATGACAGAAAGGGAGTGTGGGAAGTGTTTTCAGTGGGCACACTGCTGACCAGAACTCTCCTCCTGGACCGGGAAGAGACAAACGTGGTTAGCAGGTGATCTGGAGACAGTGAAGAAGGGGCTGTTCTCAGGCGTTCAGGCACATCTTGGTGGAGTTGGGATAACATACCACCTCCACACCAATTCCCCAGTGTTATTTAAAATAGTCCGCATGTTGGCTGAAACTTCAAGCCTGTTGATGCCACACTTATACCTGCGTGCAAGTTCTCTTCAGGCACCTGCATTCAGCCAGCACAGCTGGGTGCCATGTGTCCTCATACAAAAAAGCCAAGAAACTCTTGAAGACAACTTTTCCCTCTCTTGTCTCTCTGTATCTGTGTATCTTTCTACCTCTCTCCTAGCCTCTCTCTTTCTCTGGGTCTCTTTCTTCTCTCTGTCTCTTTCTTACTCTCCATTTCTATGTCTGTCTCTCTCATATATTTAGAATTGTCAGACTTCAGAGGAAAGAATCCGTTTAGTAATAAAAGAATTATACAGCACATACATGAAGGGAGCCGGATTTTATCTTCAATAGGTTGGCCTCTACCTCCAGAATGTTCTTTCTTGTCCTGTGCACATTTTTGCCACTACTGTACTATTCTCGTCAATGTCAAAATTCTCTTCATTTCATCTTATGATACTTATCTGAAAAAAAACTTTCAAAGACACCCCTCCTCCCCCTCCCCCACAGACACCCACGCACATGCGTACACGCACTGCCTACAAGATAAATCCTAGGCTCCTTGATCAGGAAGTCAAGAATCTCAATGATAACAACTCCTCTTTTTCCTCCTCCCTTCTCCTACCCCCACGACTTACTGAAGCCTCCTGCTTCTCTTCTAGTAATAGTGACTGTTGTGTGCTTAACATAACACATTTCTAAACTTTACAATAATCCTGCGACGTCAGTATAGTTCATTTCATTTTGTAGATACGCAAATGAAAGCTCATGGAGGTTAAGTGACCTAAAATCAGACTTTGTGACTGGCTGAGCCTGACGCAAAGCCAGCTCTGCCTGGTTGCTGCTCTCCCAGTCACCTATAAGAGAAGAAGCCACTGGTGAAGCAGAAAGAGCCTGGGATTTAGAAAATTAACATTTACTGAGCATGTTTACTGTGCCAGGAGCTTTCATACATTGTTGCTATTAACCCTCACAAAATCCTGTGAAATTGGTATTGTTACTCCCATCTTACCATGTGGAGATATAAACTCAGAAGATTAAAGAGCTTGCTCAAAGGCATACAGATAATAAACGGCAGAGCCAGAATTTATCCTTGATCTCTCTTCTGATTACATCATGCCACTTATAATCTGACTCCAAATTGTGTCTTCAGCTTTTTTCTCCCTCTTCCAAAGTCTCAAGAGTCAAATTGGTCTACCAGTTGTCTCCTGATTCCATCTTGTATTTTCTTATCCCAAGACTTGGCTTAATGCTCTTTTCCATATCACCATCCTATTCCCTCTCCTACGTCCTTACACACAGCCTTTCCATCCTCCCAGTAGCATGTATTCTGTGGAGACAGAGTATATCATCAAGAGACCACAATCAAGTGATATTCTAAAAAGAAAACATCAGATTCTTCTGGAGAAAAAATGGTGACCACACAAAAGATGGAGCCGCCAAGACCTGTGGGACACTCCTACATCTCCTCCTGGTTGGGGCTATCCACATACACACATGCCCCTAATCGTGAGTTCGGAATAAGCTCCCATAGTTTGATGAAATCAACAGATGTTTAAGTTACACCTTCTGAACTCCGGGCTTTGGAATGTTGCCCTTGTGTTTCCCAACTCAACTATGAACCCTTTGAGGGCAGAAACCATATTTTAGACTTCATGATATTCCTTCTCATCCTCCACCCAACACGTCACGTACTCACCAAAGACCAAGATCTCCACCAGGTACAAGCAAAAGACACTCCCACAATGCTGCTGCACTATGGTGGGACTCGCTCCCCTGCCCACCCCCGTGGCCATGGCTTGGAGAGAAATCCTTACACAGCGAGATTTTGCCCTCATATCCAAAGACAGTCCCTCAAAACTGCCACCATCCTGTCCCTTTGCCCAACTCAAACTAGAAGTTTAGAGTTAAAAGAGACCTTGACCTTAGACACCACAGATGTCTCATTTCATAAATGTGTGAACAGAGGTCACAGAAGAGAAGTCACTTCCAGCCCCTTAACCCACCCTAGGAAGTCTATCTTGAAGGAAACTCCTTCAAGAAAAGGACCACAAATGTGTTACTGCAGGTATGCAATGGTACCACGATGAGAATGGAAATGATTCCAGATTCTCTGCTGCTTTTGACAAGTAAAATAGGCATATATTATTCACTGGATAAAGCTCTTTGGTCTTTATAAAAATTGTTCTGTTTTGAGAGTGTATATAACATATCTCCTTACGGCCAGAGGTTATTTCTCAGTTTGGGGAAATGAAGGGTGGAAGGTAAGAGTGGAGAAAGGAATATGGAATTACAAAGACTCAGAGTCAAAGAAATTTTGACTTTTGTAGAAAAACCTTAGACATCGGTTAGGACAAGTCCATTTTACAGAGCAGTAAACTGAGGCTCAGTGAGTCCATGTGACTTGCACAGATAGACAGTTCATTACTGGCAGAGCTGATCTAGAATTCTAGACTCCTAATGCTTCACCAGGACTCTTTGCAGCACCTCAAACTCCCTATCTCCATAATAATGCAGGCTAGTAGTCATTTCCCTTTTTTTAAAAACAGAGGAAATGGATACAGAGAGGACCATTTGCAGCATGACTAGAAGAAACTCAGAATAAAGATCTCTGCTCGTATGTCCCACTGGCCCCACCACCTCAGATCTCAAATCGAGGGCTTACATGAAGTTTTTACTAATGATATTTCTAAATGAAGACAAAATGTACAGTCGAACCCAATGATAAGAATTCTCCCAGTAGCCTGGGGTTATTATAATTAAAGGGCATAACTTATCTCTTTCTACTTGGCACTTTGTTAATTAGGAAAAGAGAACATTAAAAAGGAGGCATTTATTTAGAACCAGAAGAGTCACGCCACTAACTGAATGCAAAACAAGTTCAAGGGTATTCCACTATAAGAAAAAAACGAATACACAAAATACAAATTTCTATTAATAAATTAAGGATGACTTTTATTTTACAAAAACCTGTATGTTTGTTTTTATAAAGAGATCACAGCTTTTCTATAAATAGTGACTCTCTCTGATGTTTCAATATGGTATACTTCTGATTTTTCAGTCCCAGTAGGGGTTTTCATGGAATTGAAAAACTGATTCTAAAATGTATATTGAAGAGCAAAGGGTCAACAACAGACAGGGCAATTTTGAAGAAGACAAGGGGGAATAAAATCACCTACCAGATATCATGACTTTATAAAGCTTCAGAAATTAAGACAGTGTGGTTATTGATGTAGGGAGAAAAGAAATAGATTACAGAACTCAGAAACAGACCACAGAACTCAGAAACAGGTCCACAAATATATGGAGGTATGATGATCAGAAAGCTGCCATCACAAATCAATAGGAGAGAGGACGAGGTATCAGTAATTGGTGCTGGGGTAACTGGTTATCTGAATGGGAAAAAAAATTAGGTTCCAACTTTTACATACCCAAAAGGAAATCCCAGGTAGATTAAGACCCTAAATATGAAAAACAAAATTTTAAACTTTTAGAATAAAATATAGGATTTTGCTTAACGACCTCAGAAAAAGGAAGCAGTTAAAAAACTAGAAAACATAAATCAAGGAAAAATTAAAATATTTAACTACAATGACTAAAATGCTTCTGTTCAGTAATTGATATGTGAAGTGAAAGATAAGTCACAGAGGAGCAGAAGATATTTGTAGCACATATCATGAATAAGGATTATTAGGTTGGTGCAAAAGTAATTGCAGTTTTTCAATTATGTTTAACCTTTTAAACTGCAATTATTTTTGCACCAACCTAATAGTATATAAATGTATATGTTAATGCTTATTTAATATATATTATGTATATAACTAATAGATCTATAAATTAGTATGCATATTAATATATCTATATATGTTTATATATAAGTATATATATCAATAAAAATAGGCAAAGCATACAAACAGTCAAGTCATAGGATGACTGATAAAGTTACAAAATTATATGCAACCTCTCTAGAAATGGAAAAATAGAAATCAAAACAACAACAATATATCCCTTTACATCCACCAGATTGACCATGTTTATAAGTCTGATAATACCAAGTGTTATCAGGATATACAGGATATAATACCAAGGATATACAGGAAGAAGAATTTTGAACACACTGCCAGTGGGAGTAGAGATAGCTACAAACACTCTGAGAAAAAATTTTCTAATAGGTGATGAAGCTGAGGATATTCATGTAAGACAACCTAGCAATTCTACTTGCAAGCACATGCTCAAGGAAACATGAGATTGTTCATTGCAACATTGTTAATCGTGGCTACCATCTGAACAATCCAAATGTGCAATACCAAAATAATTATGAATGAATGATGGGATATTCATAGAGTGGAACACTATACAGCATTGAAACTGCTGAACTAGAACTTATAATACGACTTGCATAAAAGTAGAAAACAATGTTGTGGAGAATAAATTAGTCACAAAAGGATACTTGCCATGTCATTGCATTTATAAGAAATATAAAAACATTCAAAATAATGGAGTACAGGGTGGGTACTTACTTTCTGCCTCTGTGTGTCCCTTTATCTTTTGGCCCTCATGCATATCCTCAAAGATCCCCCTTCAACACTCAACCAGATTCTGCTGGTCTTCATCCCCTGGCCCTTTGGAGAAATTCCACTCAACTTTTTTTTTTACCAGCCATCCCTAATGTCACCCTCACTACAAAACCTTTGCCAACCCACCTCCTAGCTCCCTAATACATAAAGTCAGTCACACCCCACCTGCACCCTGGGCTGCAGAGCACATTCTGTGTATTGCATGTCACTAGACAAGTACAGTAAGTCCTCACTTAACATCATCGATAGGTTCTGTGACTTTAAGTGAAGGATATATAAGAAACCAATTTTACCATAGGCTCATTGATACAAACAAGAGTTAAGTTGCTATGGCATCTCATCAATGTTATAATGAAATGATGTCGAATGAAATGACCTTATTCCAAGACCTGCTATGTTCTATACAAGCCTCTTTGCTGCACTGAATTGTGAACCCCCAGAAGGCAAGGACTGGTTCAATTCTCTTTGAAAAGGGTTTGACAAAAACAAATATTGTGACATTAACGGCTGATCTTTTGGTGACTTCTATACCTTAACATATGTCTTTTAGCGCTAATATATAGGTTATATGAAACTATTCAATTTCCTTATATATTAGATTCAGTATTGTTCACACTGCAGATATCAAATCCATTAGTGGATAGTAAAAACAATTCAGTGGGGCCTGAGTACATTTTTAAAAATGGAAACAAATGGTATAAAATATAAATTCTGCACTTAGCATAGGTAAGTATTGTTCTGAGTATTAACATTTGCACAAACACGTTTCTAGATATGTTTGTATGTAGTGGTTGCAGTGCAAATTGGTATTCTTACTTTGGGTTTGCAAGTCCAAAAAAGTTTGAGAAATTACTTTGCTCTAGTTATTTTTTGGAATGTCGGTTTCTTTTTCAGCCTGCCATTTATTTGAGCAAGGGTTAGATTTTCTCATTTATTTTTGTTCCTATAGTAGAGTTTCTCATCCTTGGTAACTGTTGACATTTTGGGCGGCATCACTTTAGTAATGGGGGCTGTTCTGTACATTGCACGATGTTTAGTGGCATCCCTGGGCTTCCACCCACTAGATGTAGCAGTGGCACCTTCTCCCCAGCTGTGACAGCCAAAAGTATCTTCAGAACATTGCCAAGTGCTTCCTATTGGACCAAAATTAACCCCCAGTTGAGAACTACTGCCCAATGGTGCCCAAAATAATGCTGAGTCTCCCTACTCTGAGAATAAGAGACAGGTGAGAAATTGTCAGGTGGCAAGAAGTCGCCACTGCTCTTGATGGAAAGGCACAACCGTGCATGCAAGTGAGGTCCTGCAGCAGAGAAGAAGGGAGGAAAGGGCCAAGGAGCACTGGCCAGAGTCCAGTGAATCTAACATTCAATGGCGACTGACTGTTGATCTAGAACTATTCACATAATCTGGTGATGTTACATTTCCTTATCAGAAAAACTGTGGAAGTTGGCAAAGGTCCTTAAACTACCTGCTAGGGCCAACATTCCATGATTTGGGTTTGCCTCTCTACCCTTCATGTATAGTCTCCTTAAAAGCAATATAAAAATTGCCTCTCGATTGATATCCCTTCCTTTCCACTGATTTCCACACTGTAGCCACAGTGATCTTGTGAAAATGTAGGTCAGATCATATTCTGCAACTCAAAACACTTCAAGATCTTTGCATCTCACTTAGAATGAAACCAGAGTCCTTACCAGGACATACAAGGTTGGACTTGGTTCCTGTCATTCTTCTCCTTACTTTATCATGTTCTTGCCACATGGGCCTCCTTACTGCTCCTAGAACATTCCAAACCTGCTCTCACCCAGGACCTTTGCACTTGCTGCCTCCTCCACATAGAAAGACTCTGCTCAAATCTCTTTTGAAGAGAAGCCTTCCTGATAGCCTGTCCCAAAACAGCAGCTCCCACAATCCCCTATGCCCACTCACCCCTTCTTTTTCCCTTCTAGCACTTACCATTACAGATGTTTTATTTATATAATAAAATGTAATATATACTTCTTATTTACTTATTGACTGAGACTGATTGTCCCACATGCAAGCTGACAAGGGCACGGAACATCGTCTGTCTTGTTTACTGTTAACATCCCAGCTCTCAGAAAATTGCCTGGCATATTTATAGACATTGAACACACATTTGTAAAACTAATTAGTAAATGTATGCTTAAACAAGTGCAATAATCACTACAGACTCAGGAATCACTACAGACTTGAGCATCACCAGCATATTTTGCAGATTAATGTAAATAATATCCAGTGGTGATGCGTGAAGCAAAAACTAAAAACAAAAAAAGGCCTGACCTCAAGTTGTTTGTAGCTTTTCTTATCTATTTCCCTAATTTTCACTGTTTCAATTCTTCTGAATTTGAAAGCTTTTGATTTCATTGTATTTTAGAAAGAAATTTGTCATAGCAGTTCTTTGTACCATTAAGACACATATTGCTGATAACATTGGTACAAAGGCCTCAGATCACTGAAGAGAATTTCAGTTTCTGCTTGCCGACTTCTCTGTCCATTGCAAAAACTAATATCTCTTTCCATCGCAAAAAAACTAGTGGCCCTCTCCTATTTTTGGTTGGGAGTAGTTAAGCATGGAAGAAGCCAATCATTTGGAGCAGTATAATGGAGCTTCTCCGTTTTGCCCTCAGCTCAACCATTTCAAGGGGAGTCCAAACTAATTCTAAAGGGCTCTTCGGGCTCTGAACGTCTGTGACCTATTGCCATCTGCTGGATGACTTGTGAACTACCGCCATCTGGGGATTGTTTTTCCTTACTTTGTTCTGGGGAAACAGTTGTTGGTCAGTCCCTAATGTTTGTGATCCTCAGAATCTGTTGGCCATTGGAATCCCTTTATGACCACGTGAACAAGACTACCGATGGGGAGAGAACCTTTCCACTGGGCCAGAATGGACACACATCTTACATTTTTAAATATGGCAGACGCTTAGGGCTGGAGTTAGAATGGTAATATGAGGTCTGACAATTTAAGTTTTGCAAATTTGTTGCAACGATGTTCCTAACCTTTTTTTAAATCAGAGGGATTATTCATTATGAATTTGTCCAACTGGACAAACAGTTAACCAAGTTTACTATTTGGAAGTGCTTATAAAGCCTGCATGAAAAAGTTAGACGACCAGAAACTTTTCACCAACAATTCATGGCTTTTGCATCAGGACAATGCACCAGCTCACATGGCACTTGCCTGTGAGGGAGTTTTTTAGGCAGGAAAACAAATACTGTATCGAACATCCTCCTACTCACGTGATCTGGCCCCCAATGACTTCTTTCTTACCTGAATATAAAGGAAATATTGAAAGGAAGACATTTTGATGACATTCAGGACATCAATGGTAATATAATGACAGCTCTGATGGCCATTCCAGAAAAGAGTTCCAAAATTGCTTTGAAGGGTGGACTAGGCACTGGCATCGGTGCATAGCTTCCCAAGGGGAGTGCCTTCAAAGGTGACCGTAGTGATATACAGCAATGAGGTATGTAGCACTTTTTCTAGGATCAGTTCACGAACTTTATTGGCTGACCTCATATTAATCCATGTTCCATAAAGGATCTTTGGCCTCTCCTTGCATGTGGGAATGAGAAGCTGGCACTGCACAAACTTCCTATATGAGACCTGAGCTTAAAAAAAAAAATAGTTTCATCTTTTTTATAGATGATTTTTATTTCTTTGAAAAATATTTTTGTCTCAAAAGTATGCTTTAATATGGATATTATCCATGCTTTAGTATAGATATTCTCTAGCAAAGTACCTACTAATGGTAGAATAGCAGGGAAGAGACTTGGATTTCAAATGCAATCGATATTACCAATTGGCTGTGCATGTCAGTCTATCCATTGATAAGCGCAGGGAAAGATAAGTCTTGACCCACTCTGCTTCGTAGATATCAAAGCGGGAAATGTAAAACTTGGACAAAAGATAAATGAGGATACTGTCAAGTGTCTCAGCTTTGTATATAATGGTGAAACAATCTAAATGTTCATTAATAAAGAATTAGCTTAAACAAGTGTGGTAGAGCTTGACAATGGAATACTTTGTGGTTATTAAAATTAATGATGTAGTTCTATATTTATTTAACTTAAAGATGTTGCAGAGTGTTTTATTATACAAAAAAGTACTATGATCTCATCATTAGATTTTTTAAAGTTCTGGAAGATTATATACCAAGATGTTAATAGTGGTTATGTCTGAATGCCGAGATTAGAGATAATTTTTATTTTTTACACGTTTCATGTTGTTTCAATTTTTTTCTAGTATAAGTACGAATTACTTTTCCTTATTGGAGACAACAAGGAAAACGATATTCTGCCTTGGGATTTTGCGATGTTTTCCTTAATTGGTCTCCCCGTTCTTGCCCCTCCCTTCAATACCAGTGAGAGTGACTTTGTCGAAACATAAATAGGTCTTTTCACTCTGGTCAAGTGCCACCCTCCCCATGAACCCTCCCCGTTCTTCAGGGTCCTGTAATCAACCTCCACCACTGTGACTTTCCTCGCTCTCTGACCTCATCTCCTTCCACTCTTCTCCCTCAGACTCCCACTAACCCCGTCACACAGATTCCCGGTGCTCCTGCATCAGGACCTCAGCATTTGCCTGGAACACTCTTCCCCCAGGTGGGGGGGGTGGAGGGATGGAGGGATAGACAGACAGACAGACAGATAGATACTGAGATGACAATCGATCCAGATATTTGTATCCAGAGAGTTCATCGCGTCCTTCTTGCTCAATGGTCACCTTCGTGGGAGGCTTTCTCTGATTGGCCACTGCCTTCCTTGTTTTGTTTTTCTTTAAAACCCTTATCACCATCTGACGTGATACTTACATTTGGAAATGTATTTGTTCACTACCTGCCTGCCTGGACTGCAATGTAAGCTCTGTGAGGTCAGGGATTCCTACTGTCTGTTCTGGTTACTGCTGAACCCTTAGCACCTGAAACAGTGCCTGGCAGACAGTGGGCACTAAGCATTTGTTTGAAGGAGTAAATGGATATATTGTGAGAACTTGGAGAACTGATTCTTTAGGACATAGGAATCCCACTAACAAGGTGATCACGAAACTGGGTTCTTGTGTAGGATGTGCCACTAAGTGGCCCTGAGAAGGCTGCTGAGTCCCTCTGGGGTCAGTTACATCGTGTGCTGAATGAGGAGGCAGTCCTTGCCAGCTCTATGAGTTTACAAACCCTCAGTCAACAAAAATCTGGCTGTGAAATCTGATTATCTTCTCTGTTCAGTCAATATGCTAAATAGACAAAGATGAATAAGGTCTGTGCCCTAAATCTGTAAGACCAAAGAACAATTCATATTTTTGGGATCCACATAAAGGGCATCATTCTCTTATTGTATGAGGTGATACTATTACTTCTTGTGGTGTATTCCTTCTCTATATCTCTCCCAATAGACCTCTGCCCTTCTCTACTCTGCCCTGGGCCCTGGGTGGCTGACCTGTCTGGCTTCCAACTATGTTCTGCCCATCAGGAATCCCCAGGAAGAGAGTGAAAGGAGAGAGGAAAAGGAGCCAGAGTATTTGTTACCTAACTTCTGTCCTAGGAGGTTGTCATGGGACACGTGTCTGAAGGTCACAGCCCTTGCTGATGACCCCCTGTCTGTCTGTCTCCAGAAGCTGGTAATTGTTCTCTCTTGATCTGCATATATTTGCCCAAACATTTATAAATAGTCCCTTCACTAAATTCACTTCAAATTATCCAAAAGCCCGTGCCTCTGTTTCCTGCTGGGAGCCTGGTGACACCTGAGATCATTAGAAAAGTCATATTTTCTCCCACGGTTGCTTCTTACTTGCACATACTTGTACATATTTGTTTCATATTTGGTTGCATAGTTAGATGAGATCCATGCAGTCAGCATGCACTGTGTCCCGCCTATATGTCTGTCACTGTGTTAAGCTGATTTCATATAACTCCTTCTCTGTGCTAAACCATAATTGTGGCCCTCCTTGTGCAGCAAAGAACCCAAGTGATTCAGGGATTGAGATGCTACCATGTTTCCCCGAAAACAAGACCTAGCTGGACAATCAGCTCTAATGCGTCTTTTGGAGCAAAAATTTATATACGACCCGGTCTTATAGTAAAATATATATAAGACCTGGCTTTATGTTAATTTTTGCTCCAAAAGACGCATTAGAGCTGATTGTCCAGCTAGGTCTTATTTTCGGGGAAACACGGTAAGAAACCATCCCAATGGAGAACTCTGTAAAAGCAAGCCTGGCTCCAACGGAAAGAACAGTAAAGATTAACCATGAAATGAGGAGTCTAATATTAAAAGAACAAAATGGATAACAAGGAAATAGAAGGAAACAAACGGAAAAATAGTTGACAATGTGCATTACTTCAATATGTGAATGTTTAAAAATCCATTGAGACGGAGAGGAATAAATAGTACCAAGTTGCTCACCATGGGGCTGCTAAACAGCAGCTGATTGACTGAACAGATGCCGTGGTTGAAATTAGAGCACCAGTGCGCTTTTTCTTTGGAAAATTATCATTTGCTTTCGACTTTCTTCCCTAACTAGCCAGAGGGAGTAAAATGTGGGTGAACTGATTAAAAGTAAATGTATGGTAATGTAAGATGTACACCAGCCTCAGAAGAGCAATTAACAGGTAGCAGGTATTTTTAAACAGCACCGGTGAAGGTGAATCATTTCCTTTAGAACCAGTCAAGTTGTGCAAATGATAGTTACTCAGATTTACAGGCATGGAGGTATTAGCACATCAATAGAGCGATTACGGGGGAGGGCACCTGAATGTAAAACTCACATGTGAAGTTATGTTTATGTCCCAACTGCATAACGAAAATGCAGATTGTTTAGGGCATGAGTAAAACAACTGGTTTGCTCTTCCTCCTGTTTCCTTTTTCGTCTCACAGTCTAAAAATTTACAAACCCGTATGTTCACCAATTTACAGGCTTATTTATTCCAAGCTCCTGGAGTAAAGCCCAGGAAAGCAAGCTCTCCCTCGGCTTTATCTCCCTCTACCTTGAGAGTAGCACTGAGTTGTCCGGAATGCAGTGGGTTGCAGGCTCTCCATTTTCTTATTTATTTCAGAACATTCGTGTGTAAGTTAAATTGCAGGTTTGTCTATTAAGGGGACAATTTCATTAGTATGCACTATCTGAGTCCTTCCAAGTTTGACCAAATTGCTACTCATGAGAGGATTTTCTGGAGAATCTCTTAAAATTTGGGAGGGAACACCCTAGCAGTATAGTAGAGGTCAGCAAGCTACATCCCAGAGGTCAAATCTGGACCGCCACCTGCTTTTGCACTGTTGAAATAAATTTCTAGGCCCCAGTTGGAGCTGCTTCTGCCCCACTGCCATCTCAGCAAACAGAAAACCTAACTAACTTGTGTCCCTGTAAATGTTCCACGTGTCTGGAAACACAATCTATTCAGTCAGCCAATCCCAAAAGTCAAGCCTGCTCTGCACTCTATACTGACTTCACTACCTTCCTTATTAATTTCCTACTTTCCTCTCTCCGTTACTTATTCTTTATCATATAAAGCTTTCTTCCTTCAGCCCATTTTTCCAGTCCTCTGAACCTTTGAGAATGGAGACTGCCACTTCATGAAGTGTTAAATAAACTTTGTTTCTCTCCCCTAACTTGTCTCTTTAATCATTTTTAAACAGCACGGGGTTAAGAATGGTCTTTTACATTCTTAAATGGTGGAAAAAGTTTTACAAATGGATAATCTTTGTGACACATGAAAATTATATGAAATTCAAATTTCAGTGTCCATTGATAAAGTTTTATTGGCACACATATTGTCTATGGCTGCTTCCATGTAGAGGTGACCTAAAAATCCCCAAGTGTTTCTATCTTGCTTTTACAAAAAAAATTCTGCTGATCCCTACCTAAATAAATGGCTAACTTTTAGAGAGGTTACACACACACACACACACAACACACACACGCACACATACTAGCAATGCAGTACTAACTCTGTGAGGTTTTTCTTCTTTTTTCTTTTTGTTGAACCAGGATGTGCTTGAATAGTGAGAGTTATGAAATGTTATTGTTAGAAAAGTTCATTGGGCCTTGTAGTCTTAAATTTTCTGATGTCTTTTAAATTTTGCAGTGTTGTTGTTGTTGTTGTTTTTTTTTTCAATTACTCAACCACCAAAACCCATCCTAATGATTCTACTTGACATAAGTCGTGTGGCCATTTCTATTTTTCCACTTCTGTCAGCAAAGCTTTTGATCCCGGACTTTGTTTCTGATTCTTACATTCTAATGTCTTCCAGTCCTGAGAACAGAGCTCAGAGCATGGAGTTACAAAGAAAAGGCGTACAAAACCGGTTGGTGATCACCTATGTCAGGTGCATCATCATTCAGTATTATGCATGGAGGAAATGTACACAGGGTGCCAAAAAATCATATACACATTTTAAGAAAGGAAAAATCTATTAAAATTATAATACAATGAATGACGCTAGCATTCACTTGATTAACGCCATCTTTTGAGTGAATGTCATACGACACATTGCTACAGTAATTCAATTCAACTTCGAAAAGTAATACATAGATAACATCTCTTACAATGTGTACATTTTTTGGCACCCCCTGGTATATCAACACTCCTTCATCTTGAGGAGTAGGCAGATGTTGTAACCTCTGTTCACATGTATTTCCTCAAAATAATCTGAGAACTAGAAAATATTACCTACCTCAGACATTATTGCACCCATTTTACAGATGAAGACACTGAGGCCCAAAGAGATTAAGTGACCTTCCTGAGATCTCACAGCAAGGTAACAGAAAACAGTTCTCCCGGCCTTCAGACCCAGACATTGCCTGCCAGATTCTGCTCTGTGTAAAGGTACAGATGATTGGATACAGTGAGGGCTTTCAAGGGTTGGTGAGGACTTTTCATAGGCACTGACTAAAAGAGGCAGCAGGCTGCATGGAAGCTACTGAAGGGTGATGATAAGTCATGGAGATTTTGGAAGAAACTGCTTCCAGTCCCGTCCTGATTGCTTCCCTACCCATCCCTAGTATATGCCACTACCTCCGTCCCCACTTTGTTCTCCTCTGCTCACTGCTGCAGCCAATTCAGGGTCATTTCTATGAAATAGAAGCCCTCACTAGCGACAGGGATAAAGAAAATCTATTTAGTGGCTACATATGTGACGACATGTACCCAGGAACCCCAGCGTGATGAGCTGGTCTCTGGGGAAACAGGCCGGAAATTAAAAACAAGGAGCCAAATCTCAAAGCAAAAACTGAGTAAAAGCCAGATTCATACATGGATACTCGCGTGACAAAGGATATAAACAGTCACACAACCAACGACAGCTGATACAGCAATGTAGCAACGTCTCCATAAACAGGAAGGTAGAGTGAAGAAAAGTGGGGTGAGGGGTGTGGGGCAGGCAACATGGTGGAATCAGGTTATTGTAGAAATTTGATTGCTTTGAGCCAGGGTGGGTTTGTCTCAGGTAGAAGAGGAAGTTTCTGAAAACAGTTGAAGAAATTGGATTGTGGAAGAAGCGTATGGCAAAAACAAACTCAAACCAAACATCTCTCACAGTCCCTGTGCAATCTCTGAGCACCGGAGACCATAATTAGAACTTACTAGAGGGAAAACTATACTCTAAGTATAGAAATGATAAAACTCATTCCGATGATCAAGAAAGAACACAGGTGCAAAATCAGGGCTTGGTTAGAAAACCCCTATTCCCTTCCTCCCCACTCCCCCAGCCCCATATTTGCAAATTGTACCCTTCTGATCCCTGGAATCTCTCTCAAAGGCCTCTTTTCCATCCTTATTGCTTTGAACTTAACCCCCTGGGTTTGCTGTCTCCTTCCTTCTTTCCTCCCTCCTTCTTTTACTCTATTTACTTTTTTTCTTTTTTGTATCACATTGCAATTCTGGGAGTTCAACTTAGTCAATGAACCTTGCCAGTGGGGAAACCCTGGTAGTTTTCTAGACCAACTTTCTCCTTCTCATCTTCTCTTCGAATTTTCCAGACAGTAGCAGTAGAAAGTGATCCAGCCTCCAAAGTATCATGTTTCACCAAAAATAAGACCGGGTCTTATATTAATTTTTGCTCCAAAAGACTCACTAGGGCTTATGTTCAGGGGATGTCATCCTGAAAAATCAAGCTAAATACAGCTTATTTTCCAGTTAGGTCTTATTTTCGGGGAAACACGGTGGTCTCTTGTCTTGTTAAGTCACATTCATTTATGTATTAATAAATATTTACTGAATGCCTACTTTGTACAGGATGTTGCGAACACAACTTTGAAAAAGTCCCTCCAACACCAGTATAGAGCTTGCCCTGGTGGAGGGCTACAGATAATAAAATAGTTTCAGGCAGTGAAACAGCTATGGAGAAAATAAAGCAGGGAGTAGGGCTGAAGTAACAGCGAGGGTGAAGTTCAGCGAAGCCTGTCTGAGGAAGTGATATCTGAGCTAAGGAAGGGGGTAAAAAATCTGGGAGAGAGAGTTCTAGGCAGAGGAAACAGAGGGTGCAAAAACCCCAAGGCAGGAAAGACCAAATGAATTTTGCTAGGAACAAAAGAACACCTTCTACTGGGCACTGCCCTGAGGATACCAATTTCACTTCAGTGAAGAATTTATTGCTCCGTTCTCTGCCTATAGCATCAGGAGAGAACATGAGAAATTAAATGGTTTAGGGTGGTAGAGTTATATAACCTGCCAGCGAAGGTTATATAATCCTAAAGTTGGTCATACATGTGAGTCATGTTTAATTTCATTTCATTTCTCTTTGGCAAACAGAAAGAAAACACTTTTTTTTTTTTAAAATTTCTTTGCCATTTCTATGATTTACAGTCCATGTCCTTCATTACTTGTTCCATCATCCTTCTTAACCAAGCTAAGCTTGGATCCCGAGAATAAGTGACTGCCAGGCGGGGTAAATATATGTCTTACTAAGCCACACAAGTAGGTGAGGTTGCATAGAGCCCTCGTTCTGACTGACTAATTTATAAGATCAACCACAGAGAAAAAAAATTAGGCTACAGAACACGAAGGCAAATTATAAAGTTGCTGGAATGTCTTTCTTGAAGGAAAAAAAAAATAGTAGCACGGGTCAAATGTGAGGACCGTGCCCTTTGTCTTTATATTTCTGTAGACGTACAGAATGGGCTCTGACATGTGAGGAAAGCCTCCGGAGAGAGGGTAGATGCAAATACAACCTAGCATCATGTTTCAAGATCACTGAGGTACTTCTATGTCTCATTAGAGGACTTGGACACTAAAACAGTTTAACCTTTCTTCCCGTTCTACAGTAGCTCCGTGGAGCTGAGGTAAGATGTGAATGTTCAGACTGGCTCACAACACTCCAGCGAAGCCACCCAAACCCTCCTCCTTCCTCACGCAGGCTGAGCACCAATTCAGGAAAACACTGGGCCCCGGCTTTCATGAACTATAGACATAAAAGCAACTGAGATCTACCAGCTGCCCCATTAAGCAATTAAGCTGCTAATAAGGTCTGGCATTAATAGGTCCAGGGGAAGTTAATGCTGTTATTATAGTGAGTGGAGCTGAAGTGTTATTTTTTCCTTTGAGTGAAGGTGGGTATTGGCCTAAAACAGGCAACAGAGGAGCACAGCGAGTGGCGGTGTCCAGAGTGGGCTCTAAGGGTTTCCAAGAGCACTCTGTGCCTCAGCCGTCAACTCGCACATTCTGTTCTGAAGATCACATTCAGGAGCAAAGCGGGCATCACACCAAGAAAACCTCCCTGTAGGAAGGACCTTGAAGTGGGGAGGAATAGGAGCAGTGAGAGTGGGAAAGCCCATCATGTTGAAATTCCAGCCTCACAATTCCTTCAGGGCCGTGTTCAAAATATTTACCAACTGGCTGGGGTTGGGTCTAGCCAATCAGAAGGGCTGCCGCCTGTATATTCCCAGGGCTATACCGATGCATACAGGTCGAATTTCAGGCCTGCGTATATGTTTTACTCACATTTTTTTTTTTAATGTACAGTATACCTCGCAAGTTTTAAAAGAAAAATGTCTTATAGGTTTGTTCTGTGCCGTCGATACTTCCTTAGTACATAGATGCTATAAGGACTGTCCCCTGTCCTTTCTTTAATTGCCATCCTTATCATTATCATGCTACTTTGCATTAGAAGAATAAGAACCTTTAATTTGAATCTCAGTCACGGAAGTGGCTTTGCAGTTAGTCAAAACCTGAGTTCAAATACTGCCTTTACAATTCTTGACAAAATACGTAACCTTTCAAAGACTTGGTTTTTCCAAAAAATCTATAAAAAGGGATACTATTCTTTCAGCACAAGGATTTTGTGAGGATGAATATGGGATTTCCTTGGTGTGACTCATAGGAGGCTTTCGCAATGGTATCTCTAATATCTAGAATTTATTATAACACAGGTAAGAGCTAGTCAATAATTAGATAATGTTATATATGAGGAAATGGGCTTCAGAAGCAAAATAATAGTCTAAACTAATAACAAAAGAAGAAGTGTGCATGAGCCAGAATACAGGGTTTCTAAAACATTAGAAGTACTCATGAGAAAAAGCCACAATGAAATACCAATTACAGTGCATTCTTTTGTATTCATGAAAAAGGCCATCTAAGAAATTCTATTTCTGTTGTCCTGACTTGAGTAACCATATACATGTAAAAGCAGTTAAATTGTATTTATTTAAGACTATTTCATAACTGAGAGTTTCACTGAATCAGCCACCTCCCCTTCACACAATTACTTTGAAACGATAGAATTTTACTTCACATAGGAGACCAGTTGTAATGAAATGTTACGTATCTGTAAAGCACTTTCACATACCTTATCCACTTCATCCACAAAACTGGGATCCACCAATGGGAAAACGATTATCAGAAACTCCAAGACCAGACCAGTGTTTCAGTTTAAAAAGTTCAAGAGATGCCCCACCCTACGCTCCGTCCTCTGACTCTAGTCTCCATACCCACGTCCAGGGCCAGCAATGGTTATTCTATCTCATCCTTCTCCTACGTTCTTGTCTCTGTGGAGGAGACACTAAAGGATAGAAGGAAAGAGGTGGCCCTGGGACAGCTTGCAACACGGGAGCAGAGCAGTTCGATGTTCGGGAAGCATGGCGTGCTCACACAACTCAGCGTGCCTGCTCAGTTTGCAGTGAGAAAAGACAAACTACGTGTTCAACATACAGTCAGATCCAAGGCCTGCCCCAGCTCCTGTTATCTCAATTTTGGGCCATGCATCATAAAGTTTAACCAAAAATTATAGCACAGATCTTATCTTGTGAGTGTGGAAGGAGGCCCTCCTTCAATTTGAAATAGAATCGTTAACATTTCTTCTAGAAAGAAGGAGTTCCATTCCTTGCTGTATGCCCGAGGAGTTTTAACTTCTAAATTCTAAAGAGGAGGCGTAAAACAATTGCTGGATGATCATAATTATTGTATATGGAGGGGGGTGTGTGTGTGTGTGTGTGTGTGTGTGTGTATGTGTTTTCTCATCATGTCTCCATATTCTCCAATAATTCAATTTGAAGGAAGAAGCCCTGACATTCAAGGTTAGGATAGGGGTTGTTTTCAGAAAAGCCAAAATTCCTAGGACTTGGGGGAACTTGGTGAATCTCCACCCCAGGAAACAGCGGTGACCTTGGAAGTCAGCCGTGTGGGTGTTATGTGAGGAGAAGAGAGGGAAGGAGTTTATTCAGATCTGCTAACCTATATAAATAGGGCTCTGTGTTGGATCATGGAACGCCAACTGACAATGTCAGGTAGGCTGCTTTCCTGAGAGCTCCTTTCCTGGGTAACGAGGACCCAGGGTGACAGCAGGTCTTGGCAGACACAGGAACCTGGAGGAATTTACTGGCAACATTGAAAAGATTACAGAGTGCCAACATTTCAGTTCTGAGAACTCCCCTCTACACAGGGTTTATGTAAATATGCTTTCACTTCCAAAGACAAAGGTTTCTAAACAGGGATTGGCAAGGTGGTCTAAGTAATCCAACTGAAGTCCTTGCATAATATGAGAGCGTCTTAAAACCCAGACCAGAATCCGAATCTGACGGTTCACAAAATCCTCAGGAGATCTGAGAGATGCCCAAGCTTACCCAGCACCCTAGAGAGGCACTACGACAAAAAGGGACATGCCATCAGCTAGACCCCCAATTCCAAGTCAGCATGCCAATGACTTCTTTGATTCTCCCTGACCAGCATTCAGAGGGACTGATTTTAGCTGAGAGTCCTTGATTTGCAGGCAAACACCAGCCCTACCCTGAAGAGCCTGGGAGCATTATTTTTAATTCTGTGCTTCTAAGATGAATCCATTTTTTTCAGAAGATAAAAAAGTGGTTGGGGGAGGCTGCACATCATCTTGGTATGTGGTCTGTTCTGTGATCGTGAAAGAAAACTGACTTCAAACTCCCTAAGGATGAGGTAAAAATAAACTTTCTGCTGACCTCCTGTTCATAGAAACAGCCTATGTCCCTGTTGAAAGTGTCTAACTTGCAAAGGGCTGGGAAAACTACAGCAGGAAAGGCTGAAGAGAGCCCCATTCCAGGCTGTCTCTGCACGACACTAAGAAACCCCGGTCCAGTGTGTCCCTGTGAGGCAACCTCAGCCATGCAGCTACATCTGTCCAGAAGGGCCACGGTACTCACGGAAGGTTCGGACGGTGTCACTGGGCTGGCTTCGGGGGCTGGGGCCGTGGGGATTCATAGCCCTCACAGCAAACCGGTAGTTGGTACCCGGATCAAGACCCTTGATAACCATGGAGTCCATCTGGATCCACTCTTGGATTAAGGTCCAACTCTTGTCGAAATCTGGTCTTTATTGATTAAAAAATGAAGCAAAACAAGAAGCAGTTGTTCAGAAATAGCAGAGGAAAGGGAAGCCTGCTGGCTATGTAAACTAACGGCATTTGAACTCTGAAAGCCATACTTATAAAAATGAGTTAACGTTTCCTATCTAAAAGTCATCTTGATCTTAAATCGTGGGTCATCATTAAGTCTCTGCCAATAAAAGCAAGTAGATCATTTTTCGGGCCAGTTTTAAGCACTGTTTAAAAATCGTTCACTTTTCCTCTCATGGCCTTCACTAGGAAAGGCGAAAAGATCCCCACATAGCAATTCATTTTCAAGGACTCTGCCTTCCAGATGTTCCATAAACAAGCCTTCCCTTGATAGTCCCCATTCCCAGAAGTCAGGAGAGTACAGATTCCATTGACTCGCAATCTGTTCACAAAATAAACAAATATAACTTTTACGGGGTGACTAATTTGTATGAATCGCCATGGGAAAACAGAAGAAGATTCTGTTCACGGCTCTTCTTCATACTCTTACAAAATGGTACAACAGGGCCAACTCGCTGAATTTTCACATGTCCTTCTAAGAACCCTAAAGAGAGTGCAGACTTTCACTCAGAGCTCCCCTCTGGGAGGCCACATCTAGAGAATAAAAGTACAAACTCTGGAGTTGGACAGAGCCGCTCAAACCCTGCCTCTTCTACTTACTAGCTGCTATTTAACTTCTTTAAGTCTCTATGTTCTCATCTTAAATTGGAGGTAATAAAAGTACTTACTTAAGAGGGCTGTCCTAAAGATGAAATGAGGTCTATCTCCTCAGCTGAGTGCCTGGCATCCCACTGTCAACACTCAGCGTGTGTTAGCCATTACCTAAGGGACTTACACCTCCCAGAGCTAGCAGGCATCCCTGGGCCACCTGCTGACCTAGACCTGTGTGCTCCAATGCAGTTGCACTAGCCCATGAGACTAGTCAGCACCTGACATGTGGCTAGTCTGAATTGAGAGGTGCTGGATTTTAAGGAAGAAGAAGAAAAAAAGAATGTAAACTATCTCATTGATTACACATTGAAATGATAGGTTGGATTTAGTGGGATAAAAATAAATGTTATTAAAATTCATCTCACTTGTTCATTACCTTTATAATGCCATTATTAGAAAACTTCAACTTTCATATCAGCTTGCATTGCATTTCTACTGGACAGCGCTGCTCTACATGGACTTCCTAGTTTTGGGGAGAAAGGACAGTATTCCAGGTAATGAGAGCTGCAAGATTAAATTTGAGAATGATTGTCCAAGCCTGGGAACAGGATGAGAGGCCTAACTGGAGTGGGGGTTTTGTGTTAGTACTAATAATTGCTACCATTTATCAAGTTCTTATTAAGTACAGTAGTCTTCCCTTATCTATGGTGGGTACGTTCCAACACCCCCAGTGGATGCCTGACACCATGGATAGTACTGAACCCTATATACTATCTTCTTTTCTATAAATACTTATCTATGAAAAATTTTAACTTATAAATTAGGCATAGTAAAAGATTAACAACTAACTATAAAATGGAACACTTCTAACAACATACTGTTAATAAAAGTTACGTGAATGTGGTCTCTCTCTTTTTTTCTCTCTCAAAATATCTCATTGTAATGTACTTACCTTTTCACTAAAAGGAAGCACTTCATGGCTTCTCTTTGGCACGTCCAAATTGCCAGCATCATTACTCTTGTGTTTTGGGGACATTATTAAGTAAAATAAGGGTTAGTGGAACACAAACACTGTGATACTGTGACACTCAATCTGATAATCATGATGGCTACTAAGTGACTAAGGGTGGGTGGTGTTTACAGTGTGGAGATGCTGGACAAGTATGATTCACGTCCCAGGTGGGACAGTGCAAAATTTCTTCTTGCTGCTCAGAATGGTGTACAATTTAAAAGCTATGGATGGCTTATTTCTGGAATTTTCCATTTAATAATTTTTGGGCCACGGTTGACCACAGGTAATTGCAACCATGGATGGTAAAACCAGGAATAAGGAGGAACTACTAGACCAAGCATTATTCTAATACTTTAATTCATTTACTTCTCACAACTACCCTATGCAGTCTATTGTAATATTAAAAATCCCTCCATCGCCTTTTTTACACAGGAAACTAAGGCATTAAATGGCTAATAACTTGCTTGAGGTCACACAACTGATAAATGGTGAGGCCATATTGGGTTAATGAGGGAAGGTTAGATTAAGAAGATCCCTGGTACTGGATGAAAATTAGGGGTGATAGTGGTTGGGGAGGGCTCTTCTCCATCCTTTAGTTGGCTTCCTGACCACCTCTCAGTTGTTTTATTCTTAAACACCTCTGCTCAGATATTTAGAAGAAGGCAGGAAGCAAGAAAGATTGATGGTTGTCCTTTATGGACAACTTATCAGGCAAGGAAATAGAGACTGATTTTGCTGAAAAGAGATACTTGGATGATACACAGATTTTTAGGCGAGGCAGTGCCTACCTAGTTTCTCATTAGCAGGAATTGTTGAAAGCCAAATGGAGTCCTTAAGCTCAGTAAAAGGTGCTTCTCAGGCTCACCAGGCAGACAAGTAATTTGTGGAGTAATTTGTGGGGTAATTTGTGGAGTAATTTGTGGGGCCTGTATTTCCCAAGAATCCACATGTTTGGAGAAGCAGAGGTCACAGGGCATGCCCAGTGGAGGAAGTAGGACTTGTTTCTCTTTTTTGATATTCTTTCCCTAAAGATGGACTTCTCCTGTAAACTAACTTTGTCATCAAAGAGGAAAACTCAGTGAGTAGAAGGAAACACATTTACAAACTCAAATTAGAATAAAATCACTTCACAGAGGAAAGCCACAGGGGATATCTTAAAAGTAAAGTCAGAAAAGATGTGATCTTTAGATAAAACTCTCCTGTTATTCTTTGCTAAACTTCCTTGTGGCATTTATAGAGGAAATGGCCTGTAACTGCTCTTGGATGCCATTGTTTACCCAGGGTTACTGGCAAATATCTGCGACAATCTTCATGCAAAAATTACTGCCCCTTCCTACCTCCCAAAAGGGTGATTATTTTGTATTTGTTCATTTAATGCAGGGAAGAAAGCTACATTTTCAGCAAAGCAAACAAAAGATTAAAATCATTAACCTTTAATTTCGTTATATAGAGCCAGAGAGGAAAGCTCATGCAGACTGAATAGCAGTTCAAAACCTTTAACATTTTGCCTCTGATTTTGTCACGGGTTTTGCATTTAAATGTTTTTAGAATCTCTCAAGGTACAAAAGTGCAAAGGTGAGGTTGGGAAAGAGATAACCAGGCAAAAGTATTGTCTTAGATCCTCCTCAAACAATAGCTTTATCTTTTTCGACTAAAGAAAATTATTCGAACTACAAAGTTGCCAGTCAAATCACCATAGTAACACTCCCTGCCAATTTTCCCAATAATGAAAAGGCTAGGAGAGAAGCAGATTATAATGCTCGGCCATTCCAGATAAAGGTGGGTGACCGCCGCCGGGTGGGCACTGGAAGCACTTTTCCAAATAGTGGGAGAGGGTTGGGTTGGGTATCCTGCATCTCAGGAGATCAGTGGAACACCTTTGCCAGGTGGCTGTTCAGGTGGGAACATGCAGTGCGTCAGCAGTGGCTACTCAAATCCCAATTGGTTGATTCAAGTAATCAACACTCAGTCACTGGTTCATTTGGGTTGGAAAGAAGCACTACCACTGGCAATATAGAATCCAGCCTGGTGGTTGGGAATCTTAGAGATCGTTTGGTTCAAGTGCCTGAGGACTTTCAAGCATTACACGCAAGATTTTATGTGTGACCATCATTTCATTTTTCTAAGTAAAGGGTCCTTAGCTTCTACCAGATTCTCAAAGCTTTAAGAGTCACTGGTCTAGTTGAGTCTCTCATTCCCCCCATGTGGACACTGAAGAAAATAATTTATCCAAAGTCACAGAACCACTGGGTGGTATATTTTTCTGTTTTATTCCCTTTCTTTCTTTTGCCATTTTAACCACCTCTCCCATTACGAACCTCATCCTTAGTGGACAATCATTTTTCTTGGTACCATCAAACACAGTAGGTAGCTGTCTTAGATTAGTCAATTGGCAAGTGATTAATGATCACCAACTAGGCATCCATCACAGAAGCTATATTCTGGAGGTTCCAAGGAATATAAACACAGTTCCATTCCCAGGGAGTTTATAATCTAATTGGGAGACAATACATCTAAAGATCAGTAGGAAGCCAGTGCAAAATAGCACACTTCAAGAGCTATATTTGAATGGGTCGATGTGAAGGGACATCCTGGGGAAGGTCTATGAAGACCAGGAAGAACTTAAGTTAGATTTTGAATGTATTTGGGTTTGGAAAACTGAAAAGGAGTAGAGCATCTTTGGGTGTGAAACAGACAGGAACATTAAGAACTCAATGTACGATGTGCACGAAAAAGACACTCAACAGTACATGCTTGGATGAACACATGCACACAGTAGGTATCCAATAAAGAGTGCTTGCGCTGATTGAAATATCTTCAGAATTTGACCTTAGGAATAACAAGATGCTCTCAACCGGAGGGTGGCAACTTCAGCCATCTGCCAGGTTTTATAAATAAAGATTTATAGGAACACAACCATGCTTGTCTGTTTAAGTATTGTCTACGGCTGCTTTCCTGCTACAACGGCAGGGCTGAGTATTTGAGACAGAATCAGATAGTGACAAAGCATAAAATATTTACTATCTGACTCTGTAAGAAAAAGTTTTACAACCCTTGGACTGAAACAACAATCTTTCACCTTGTTTGTGTCACTTTGATGCCTGCGGAGGCCAATGAAGCCCCTCTCAGGATATTTTTAAATGAATAAAATAAAATACACAGGATCACGACAGAAACCAATTATACTGAAAACAACTTAAAAACAAAAAATATGACATACTAATGTATGTACTTCTTTATTAACCCATTAACTAATACCTAGCAATCAACTTAATAACTACAATGATTTTAAAGTAACGAGAAGCATAACTAGTATTTTGAAATATGTGCAACAATTGTAATGGGATAAGAAAATAGCTATGATTCTAACGGTGACAACGTCAAGGGAATTGTTAATGCCCCTGTGGTTTGTTGCCTACATTCCTATTTGAAGAAAACACTAAATTTCAGTTGGTGAAACTAGGGTGCAATTTTTGTCTAACCAAAGTCCTTGAATTCAATCCATGGTTGTCTTGAGGATCTACATACTGCAGGAGAAGCACCCTGCCTAGGAGAAGAGACATGATCCCAAAGATTACCCAGGGTGAACACAATAGGGGTGAGAGAAAACCTCAGGCTCAGAAAAGCCTCCAGTTCTCTGTCAATTTTACAGATTGGTTTTCTGCAGGATTTGCTCTACACTAAAATGTATTGCAAGAGAAAATCCAAACCACTGAGAAGTCATAGTTTTTAAAAAATGTATTATTTGACCTTCAGCTTTCAGCCTCCTTTCCTCATTTACAAATTAGTTCAACCCAACCAAATGACAAACAGATGGATAGAATGGAATAATAAACTCAGCTGGCATTTTGTCCCAGGCGGAGCAACAGAGGAGCACACACTTTCATTGACAGCTTACAAATGGCTCCCAGTGCTGTTACCCAAAAATTCAATTTATGTCAACTCCCATCAATTTGACCAGGGATTACCTCAGGAACACTCATGGTAGGAGGGACGGAAGCTTTCAGGGATCAATTTGTAGAACTGTTGGTCAGACTTCTGCAAAAACATTCAGAATCGCCCTTCCATTTGAGCATGAATGGATGAACTTGACAGAATTTCTGGGACCAGGCACCAGTCTGGAAGGTGCTTCTGAGAGTTTCAATTTGGAAACTAGAGGTAAGAAAAAGGAACTCTTTGTGAAGCACCACTTGTTAATATGAAATCTCAGCTGACATCTGAGCAAGCCCATTCTTGCTTCTTTTTAATTCTGCTGGCAGTAAGGAAGGGTTACACTTAAAAAGCAAAACTTCCTGAACACTTTCTTAACTAATTATACAATTGCATAATGAACTAATTGTATAAGAACAATTATTTAAATATTTTAAGTTCTATAGTTTTAGGGGCAGGAAAATCAACACAGTGCTCTATCACGGTTAAATATTGCAGCCATTTGCCCAATTATTGATATACATTCTAGTAAAATGCTATGAAAAAAGTTGGCAATGCATTTGCATATTATAAAGAGCTCCAAAACACAAGTTAGCACTCCATGTTAAATAAAATCACAATGGGACTTTCAAGTTAGTCTTACACATTTAGGTATTTGAAGCTTTACCACATACTGATGTTCCTTTTGTGACAGGAACACAAAAGTAACAAACAACATTGAGTCGGAGGGAGGGAAGGGAGATGTGTGTGCAGACATGTTGGGGTTTTGTTTGGCTTTTATTTCTGCAGTTTATCAGGTAGGATGTTGGTTACTGTTGTGGCCTCTGAGATCAGTGGTAAAGAATTCATTGAACTCCCTGTGGCTAGTGTGGCAACACATTTCCATTTTTCACGTGGCTCAGGGTAAGAAAAAGAACCAACATAAACAAAATCATCCCTGAGCCACTCTTCAAAGTGTTGTACAGACATCTTTTTATCTTCACAACCCTTCTGAGGTAGCTGCTGTTATCATCCCTATTGTACAGCTGAGGGAAAGAGGGCTCAGAGAGAGAGAGAGAGGTTAAGGAGCTTGCACAAGGCTCCAGCTAGTCGTTGGCATTCTCTAGATTCAGTTCTATCACTGCCTGGGTCCAAATGTTCGCCAGCACCTATCTAACATGAGGTATGTTTACTCCCTGCTAGGTGCTGTATTCCAGAAGGGAGGGAGTCAGATGTTGCCTTCATGAATAAGGAATTAACTGCAAGGGTGGTGAATGTTGCAAGCAATTGCTGTAGATGTACTTAACCTAGTCTGAAGGAGGGGCAGAAGCAGGGAAGGCTTCCTGGAGGAAGTGATAATTAAGCAGGGGTCCTTAAGGATGAATGAGAGTTAGCTAGTTAAAGAGGTGGAAGAGGTATCGTGGCAGAGAATAGCAAGCATAAAGACTTTGGGCCAAGAAAGAACATGGCTATGTAGAAAAGCAGAAAAGACCTGTCACAAAATCCACAAATAGGAGGAGTTTGCATTGATTAGGCACTTACTACCGTGTTTCCCGAAAATAAGACCTAGCCGAACAATCAGCTCTAATGCGTCTTTTGGAGCAAAAGTAATATAAGACCCCGTATTTATTATATTATATTATGTTATGTTATGTTATGTTATGTTATGTTATGTTATGTTATGTTATGTTATGTTATATTATATTATATTATATTATACTCAGTCTTATTAAGACCGGGTCTTATATTAATTTTTGCTCCGTAAGACACATTAGAGCTGATTGTCGGGCTAGGTCTTATTTTTGGGGAAACACGGTATGTGCCAGGCACTGTTCTGCACATTTTATGTGCATCAACTCATTTAATCTCACAACAATCCTATGAGGAAAGTAAATTGTTACCCCATTCTTCTGTCTGAGGCACAAAGAAGAGGCATACATACTTCACCTAAGACCAAATGGTTTAAAAGTGGACCAGGGAATCGAGCTCCAGAGCCTGTACATAAATCACCAGTCCATACTGCCTCACCTTTCTCATGAGGATAGAAAATCAGTCACCAGATTTTAGAGGTCAAACTATCCATCCTTATTTTATATGTAAGGAAGCTGAGAATTGAAAATCAAGCCACTTGTCCCCAAGGATCAGAGGCCAGCTCAGATCTTGTCTTCTGATTCCACATTTGGACAAACTTAAACCTGAGAGATGAAACCAAGAATCAGGCTGTAAGTCTGGATTCTGAATGAGACACATCTTTAATTTTTATAGGCTGTAACATGGACCATGAGTCAAATCACGTCATCCCTTACAGCTATCCAAGGAAAAGCCATAGTCCGTTCAGCTTCCATTCTGAATCCAAGACTTGATCTTCATTTCAGTAATAGCCTTTGCAAGGTCACTTCCTGTGAGGAAACTAATCAAGTTCATTTGTTAACTTGTAAGTTAAGGAAAAGTTTATGAGGGGATGGAAAGACAGATGACTTTTGACAAAAATGTCAATTGGTGAATAATTTTCAAAACCCACCCAGGTGTGCGTGACCTTGAGATTCTCAAGTGAAAGTCAACTTATAAGCAGCCCTGTGTGACGATGAATTTTGCAAGTCTTATATTATGGAAGGTATTTGCAAGGGACCAAGGAATTATTTAGACAGAAAGCCGTGGAAGGGAAAAGAGAAGAAGCATTGCTGTTTCTCATTTATTAGTATAAGTGTCTTGGACTGAGATTTAGAAATCAACATTTCTTGACCTGTGTCCCTAAAACATACACAGAAATATCTTTAACTTTAACATGCACCCAAAATAAGCCAGTGGTGGACTTTTTATGGAAAACAGCCATTGAAAGCTTTAATCTACCCTTTTCAGCAATTGACAATGCAAAGCCCTGAAGCAATTTTAACCAATCAGGTCACACTACAAAAAACCTATAGATAAGTTAAATAAAAACTATTTTATACTTTTAACCAACCTGATAGCGTGTGTGGAGCTTGGCACCCCACTTGGAACATCAGAGATGAGGAATATTTTTCCAGGCCTTTGGTTTTCATTGCTACCATAGTATATATATTTTTGCTTATGAGAAAGTCACTTACTCTGGGGAAATTCTTAGGCAGAAGGAGGAAAGTTTCTCAGATATTTATAGCCAAAATATTTCAAAACATAGGTAGCTATATTTATGCTTGGTTCTTATTTTAATAAACACTAAGCAGCGCTGCCCACAAAGAAATTTTCAGTATCACTTTAGAAAAGAAATATTCTCTTTCACTACGAATGCATGTTTTCTTTCTGTTTTAAATAAAGCAGGTAAAAATTTTGCAAACATTGTAAAATATGTTACAGCCCGCGGGCTTACTTAGAATGTGCCTCTTCAAATCTTTTCTACACTGATTAAAAATTAAAAATCTACTGTTAGCAAGGAAGATAATGAATAACCCCAGGCCAACTTTGGGGGAAGTAGAAGCAAGGATGAGGAACAAAAATTTGCTTAGTCCTAAGCCCACGACTCAAAAGACCATCGTAAATACATGATGTCCACCTGAAACATCGTTAAAACTAGCAGATGCGCAGTCAGTACCCCCATACCCTGCTCTAGTGTAATTGCTCAGGTTAATTTATTATTAGTCAGTGAAGTATTTTGTTGAGTTTTGTTTTTTAAGACTATTTCCTAACAATGCCTTTGATATCATTATCCTCGTTGAAGAAGAACAGTTGATTTATAAGCGTCTACCAAGACAGAGAAAGGATTGGAACCCGATCTTCCAATGACAGACGTAGACAGGACCTTTATATCAAGATGGCTGAAATCTGAGGATAACCTCTGGCCGTAAACTGATTTCTACAATTTCCTAGCCTTGGCTTCCCAAAGGCCTGCCTCTTGGATATGACAAGAAACTTTTGGCTCACAAAGAGACCCGTCACAGGTGTTTCCATACACAGGAGGTATTTGGGCAAAAGAAATTCAATCTTAAACATTCAACAAACCTCTCTGGAAAAAAACAGGATAACTTAAGACCACCAAAGTTTTTCACACTAATTGCAATTTCTGATTTAGAGCCCTAGGAAAGCTCTCTAAACACATATCCTCAGGCGCTCACCTGTAATGGGATAGACTCAGAGATGCTTACAAATGAATGTAGGGATTTATTTTTGCAGCCAAACAGTAAATACCACAACAAGCTGTGAAACTTTTCTTTGTGGAACAACAGCAAACAGCCGCCTGAAATGAGGCTTCCCATTTCCTCAGCCAGCAGGACTCTGGGTGGGCTGAGTCCGTGCGTCCATCTCGAAGGTAGATCACAGACATGGTGAAAGTGGGGTTTCATAAAACAAGCACTGGGCTGGATGTCAAGAGACCTTAGTTCTAATTTTAATTCTGTCCCCATCCTGTCATTTTACCATGGCAAAGCAACGTAAGCCACTGAGTCTCAATTTCTTTCTTTGTAAAAGGGAAGTAGTGGCACAGTGGGTAGGAAACAAACACATATTGAATGTCTACTATGTATAAACAGTATGTGAAATCTATGACCAACGACTCTGCAAGGAGGGTCACACTAACTTGACATTGCAGATGAGGAAATAAAGGTTCTGAAATCAAATCACTTGACCAAGGTCACATATTCTGGAAGAAATAATAGAGGCAGAATTCCTAGTACAAAGCTGGAATCAGGGGCTGACTTTCCCCATTCTGTCAGGTTCCATTTGCAATTCCAAGATGCGCAAGAATTCTAAAATTGAAGTTAGCTTTCCAGGACACTGTGAAGGTATATTTGTAAATATAAAAATATATGCAGCTTTGTTAGAATGGTGTCTAATTTAAATATACATAAGGACTTGGGGCCTGAGCCCCTCAAATGTTAGAGACATTTCTGAATGTTAAAATGCATTTTTGCTGGAGAGGAATTGTAATTATTAAATTTAGGTACAGAACAGCAATATATACCTGATGCTTTTATAAGTTTTTAATGTTTACAAAGCTGTGTCTCAAATGTGGTTTCACTTGATTCTCCCAACCACACACCATAAGATTGGAAGGAGTTATCACTCATGTTTTGCAGATAAGGACATTGTAGTCAATGCCTCTGGAGCCGGTGTCACCTCCCCTGGTCCCACTTCTGATTGCAGTAGCAGTTGTGGTATGCAGAGTTTCATGTGAGCTCAGACTTGCCTTATGTGACCAGTATCCTAAATGTGCTGCGCTCACTTTACTGCTCCTTTTCTCCCAGAACTCCCCACCCTCCCTAATCCACATTCCAGCAGAGCCTACAAAGGTGGGCATTCTACCCCTGGGGGAAATCCTGAATCAACAAAGGACAGAAGCCAGTGGGTAAATAAATGGTTCCTGTGTTTTTGATAGGTAAATTCCAAAGCAATCCTGTGCACTTCAGAGAAATCTCAGTGGAATCCACTTCCTGTGGTAGCCCCTGTGGCCTATAGGAGCAACTCAGGAACACACCTCATATGTTCTCCTTCCTTGACTCACTTCCCTCACTTCTCATTCCTGTTTCTAAACACAATAAACTACTTGCACCCAAGTCCTTGTCTCAAGCTCTGCTTCGAGAAGGCCAGACTGTAAGAGGCACTGAGACTTCAGGAGGGGAGACGACTCACACAGAGTCACCTCCCCCAGTTCTTCCGCTTTTTCATCCAGTGAATCTCTTTTATCTTCTACGTTCAGTTGTGTGCACAGGTTAAGAAACTAATTTCTACCTTTCAACCATACACCACACTTAAAACAAGTTGAAAAAAATACATGCTTTACCACAAAATTAACATTGAACAACAACTAGCTTTTGCTGGGCATTACACAGATGATCTGCTAGGTTACCATTAAAAAAAAACAAACTTTACATTTTTCAAAAATTTGAAGTATTAAATTTTGCTTTGCTGGTGTCAGACAAGAAAATTAGAAAAGTACAGTTTTACCACAACTTGTACAAATGAGAAAGCTGAAGTTTTAGGACTTCTTTTTTTAAAATGTTTCTAGCTTTTCCAATAACTGCACTACAGTTTTCACCTCTTGACCTCTCAGTCCATGTACTTCAGGTCAAACTGACCTACCTACCAGTCCTTATTTCCATAGCCAGAAAATCACATGTGCTGACCAATTAGTGTATTCTCCTCCCTGACCACAGTGATTGGCTCAGAGAATGGACAGAGACCCAAGCCTGGCCAATTAGGTTGAATATTGAGACTTTGATGGGTCTACTGAGAAATAGCTACTCTTTTTCAATGGGGACTAAGCTAGTAGACGGCAATTCTTTAGTGCCTGGTAGTCGGTCATCTTGCCACCACACAGGAAGAACTTGACTGAAAATGAAGCCAGTAAAGGGGAAAGCATAGCACAGAAATAGGTGGTGATAGACAAATGATGTGACACAGATCTAGTCTTCCCTGAATTTAGATTTGCCACTGGACTTTACAGTTGCAGGCACCAATACATGACTGCCTCATCTTCTTTCAAGCTTCTGCCACTTGGAATTCAACAAGTCCGGCCTGGAACAAACTCTGTACGCAAACATTAAAGAGACCCAACGCAGCACTTCTCTGAAGAAACAAATAACTCTTTTCCACTACCAAGGAATAAGCTAGGAAGTCAAGAAGCACAAGCAGAGCTAATCAAATCTTGGCAGAATCCTTTGTCCCAGCTTCAGGAGCCTCAGGAGTGAGGTTCTGAATAACTCTCCATGAATCCCCAAAGCAGCAAGCCTCAGACAAACCCCACCTTTAATGCAGAGAAGTCTAACTCCACAGTGTTTTCATCAGCTAGGCACTTCACTTCAAAATCCAACTGCAACTAGAATTCAGAGGAAGAACCTTAGATTGGGAATTCTGTTTGCCCATTTGTTTTTCCTTTTTGCTTAACATTAAATAGCAGCATTGAGAATCATGTTTTTACATTTGTGAGCGCTTAGAAAAGCTTCTGATCATTCTTCTACCCTCTGATAAGCTGAATAACAAGAACTGGAGAGGCAGACGAGAGGGGAAAAAAAAAGCCACCAAGAAACTTGCCCTCGGCAATACGGATGCAAAGGCAACAATGAATTGTACTTATTTTTAAAAGGTTTCCCCCACCTCCCTCCCGAAAAGTTACCATCGAATATATCAAATATAATGTTTCAAAGGTAGGGAGACAAGTCGTAAGCTTGAAAGGCAGACAGGTTTGTTGGCATTGGTGCCTCAGGAGTTGTCAGAGCCTAGGACAATCTCTGACTGTGGAAGGGAAATGGGGAAGAGGCAAGGTGAGCGGTGACAAGTCTACCAGATGATCCACCACCGAGGAGTGGGCACAGGTGCTGGCCCAAGGACAAAGTATAAACACAGGCCTCCAAGCCTTTGGCATTTCTTAAATACACATGCTGTGGAGACTACCATGCTCCCTCTAGTCTTCTATCATGATTGGAACACCTGAGGTCACTACAGTCAGCGTTTGGATGTGACACAGAAACTTACCTGATAAATTCCACAGAATAGTACTGAATAGGAGAGCTTCCTTCGCTCTCTCCGGGTTTCCAAGATAGGGCCACCTCGGAATCAGAAACCACTGTGACGTGCGGCTGTTGGGGTGCTGCTGGAGGCAGGCAGGAATCTAGGCAGGACAGAAAACAACTAGCTGGCTTACGATCTTTGCTGCTGGAGAGGTTTAATATATTAAAAAAATTGTACTTCCTACAAACTAAACATCTCTATTCAAAACAGCCTCAAAATCTAAACCAACCAAACAAAAAAATAATCAAAACTGGATTTACCATATAACGTTTGAGTCAATGAGAGCTAGTCTTCCCTTCTTCCCCCAGCCCCCTGGCTGGAAATCCAACTAAATTATGTTCAGACCACTGGCCCTGGAACACACAACGGTGTGTGTGTACCCTTTAAAACTTTCAGTCACACTCCCACCTCCTCACATCCTTTCATCTCTGTTTGCATGTCAGAATTGATATTTATAATACCTACAAGGAAAATTAAATGCTTAGCCACTTACTTTCAGTGTGTGTGTGTGTGTGTGTGTGTGTGTGTGTTGTGTGTGTCCTCTGATCATCAGAATATACACCAACGATAGGACATTGGGAAATGCTCTGATGTGTAAAGATGTGTGAATCACCCATGATCCTCTCCCTGCAAGGTAACTGCTGTTACTATTTTCATATCCAGACTTTCATATCTCTTGGCCTTTGCCTATACTATTGCTTCTACCAGAAACATTTCTCCTGCCTTCTCTCCCTAGCAAAAAACCCGTGCAATTTTCAAAATTTGGGCTAAAGATATGTTTCTTCCCAAAACCCTCCCCGAGCCTCCAGGTGAAGTGCGCCCTCCTGAGTGCTCCAGGGCCTGTGGTGCAGACCGCAGACACACTGGAGCTACCTGCTTACCATTTGCTTCTCCCTGCACAACGAGCGCCTTGTGAGCAATGACGCATGACCAATGCGCCTCTTCCCCCCAGTGTCCAGCACGGTGCCATCTCAATGCACCTCTGTGGGAAACCTTTTGCCTATAAACCTTTCCTGGCACTCTGCTTCCTCACCTTCATAATTCCTACTCACCCTCGGATCTCCACTGAGTAGTCATCTCCTCAGGACATTCTTACCTCCCCTCTACCGCCAGTCTTCCTTGGTACGTTCTTATGGCACTGTTGGTAGTGCTTATCACAATCTGTGACTACATGTTAATTAGATAATGTCTCAACCCACCCTACTAAGTTCTGAGAGGGCAGGAGCTGTGTTCTGTTCACCACAAAATTCCAGAGCCTAGTACAGTGCCTGGCACCTGGTAGGTCCTGATTGGTATATACTAAATGAAGGACTGAATAAAAAGCATCCGCCACTTTCCTATGATTCATGAACGGAACCCATTTTACCTTGGGGCAAAGTGGTAATGTGTTGAGGATTGCTGAGCCGCCCTTTGCCGGTCAGGCTGTAAGCTGCTACGCTTACTCGATATTCAGTGCCTGGTTTCAAATGTCCGATCACTTGCTCCTGTCAATGACCAAACAGGAAGGGTATCAATGATCAGAAGTTCTTTTGGGGCAAACCAGACAATTTCCATGAGGGTTGCCTCTTGAGACCCCCGTGAAAATGCTTGGAATAAAGACTGTTTTGCTTTCTCTAAGACTGGCCAAGTTTTGAAATTTGCAAAGAGGAAAACAACCATGACCTATTTCCCAAGACTAGAGAATTACTCTTTATTGGGATCTATACAATGGATGACTAAGGACAGGGAGCATATGTGGCGTGGATACCCTGGACAAAGGGATGATGTATGTCCCACGTGGGACAGAGCAGGATGGCATGCAATTTCATCACACTCCTCAGAACGGCGTGCAATTTAAAATGTTCAAATTGTTTACTTCTGGAATCTTCCATTTAATTGTTTCAGACCTGGTTTGACTGTGGGTAGGTGACAAAACCATGGAAGGCGAAACCTCAGCTAGGGAAGACTGCTTGGGTAGGCTCATCTGCTGCTGCTCAGCCTCTAGCACCACCTTCGAGGGACAGCCCCCAAATCTGCATCTTCCGCGCTGATCTGCTTCTCGATGTCCAGACGTGGGTTCGTGACGGCCTCGTGACCATCCCTATTCAACAACTACCATGCAACTCAGATTCAACATAAGTACAGCTCAACTCCTTGTTCCTCCACTTCCCACCAAAAACAAAACAAAAAATTGCTTCATCTCTTGTGTTCTCTCTCATTACCCAAACCAGAAATTCTTGACACTTCCTCTCTGTTCCGTCCTCTTCCCTAACCAGTTACCAATCAGTTACCCAGTTACCAGTACTCTGCAGTATCACTTGAATCTCTTTGTCATTTCATCCTCACAGACACTTAAGCCCAAGTCCTCGTAAGGATGACAATGGGCCCTCATTCTCCCCGCCACCAATATTGCCTGCATCGCCAGCGTAGGCTTCACACTGCTAGTTACGTTCCTAAACACCAAAGCTGATGTCACCCCACTTTAAAACCCCCTTAGAATAGCATATTTGTGTCCCCCTGTTTATCCTTCCAACATCATCTTGTGCCACCTCCCTTCCTTGCGTTCTGTATTCCAGTCATACTTAAAGAACATGGCAGGGCTCGAATTTATGCCATTCAATTGTTTGCCTCTGGGCCTTTGAACCTGCTGCTCCCTCTATATGAAATGTCCTTCTCCCCACTCTTGCCTGGCTCACTCCTGCTCATCCTTCATGACTCAGTTCAGCTGAGACATTACCTCATTTCTCTGACCCCCAGCCTCCAGTCTGGTTAGGTATCCCTCCTCTATGCTTCCTGGCGTCCTCGGGGTACCTCAGTCTTAACACCACTCACCTTATATTGTAATTGTCTGTTTATTTGTCGCCTTCTCACCACCCACTTCAGGGCAGGAAGCAAGTTCTTATTCCACTGGCATCTCAAAGCTTTGTGTAGTATTATCAGATATGTAGCAAATGCCTAAGCAATGCTTTTTGATGAATGAATAAAGGAAGTAGTCAATGAACAAAAGAAAGAAATTAAACCAAGGTGCCCAGTATAAGCAGATTACCTCACTGAGAACCAGCTCCTACTACTAACCCCTCCATCTTGATCAAGTACCTTTGCCCCAGGTTCCAGAGGTAGCAACTCCAGACACAGGGCTGACTTCCTCTTACCCCCGCACCCCCAGCCACCTCCATATGCCTTTCAGACGTGCTCCCTTCTTCCACTTCCTCTGAATTCTTACCTGCGCCATTTCTACAGCCACCTGGACAGTGTCTATCTTCAATCCTCCCCTCACTCTCCCCACCTCCACTCTACCCTACATGCAGCTTCACAAGGGGTCTTTGCTGAACATATGGACTTACTTTCACAGGCCCCCTCCTGCTCTAATTCCCTGCATCTGTGCATCCTAGTTCCACCATCTGTCCCCTGGTTTCATGGCAAGTTGGGTGGCTAAGAGACTGGAAGTTATCAGGTGGATACAAGACTCAGTTCTCACTTCTCTCCCAATTGCCTCTCCCAGGCTTTTCTCATGGAAGCAGAAATACATTTTCAAACCTCCTTGATGCTGTCACAGGCTTTTGTTTTTTTCACAGGATCCTTTTTCCTCCGAATTCATTACGTTGTATGAAAGATGGGTATAGTGATATGGTTTCACAGATTATTACAGTTATTAGCTATGAGCCCATACCAAATACAGCCACCATTAGTTACTATGCATTGTTTCTCTCTTCCAGGAACACTTACAGCCTGATTTAATTGTTCCCTCAGTCCTGTGAGATAGGTCTCACTCTTATTTTCATTTACAGAAAAGAAAGGGGAATCCTTTAAAAATTAATAATTTGCTCAAGGGCATATATTTATTAGGTGGCAAACTGGGCATTTGAAACCTGCTTTGTTTGACTCCAAGGCCCAAGCTCTAATTCAATAATACATGTATGAAAAATAGTAGATATTTGAATCTATAGCACATACTTATCATAAACACTAAAGAACAGATTATTATTTTATCTATAAACATGGAAGTTTATAGATATCAGAAATTTAAAAGTTATCACTGAAAATCAAGAGAAATTATACTTGTAGAAGCTCCTTGTGTAGACAATTAAATTCTTTATTAGGTATGAAAGATTAGCGCTACTTTCAGCCCAGGTATATTCTGAGAGGTAGAGGGTGACCCTCCCAGAAGCCAACTATTTTGTCTTTTTCCGTATCTTTCCTGTGCTGACAACCTGGTAAGTTGGCATTAGGAGTGAGGTCAAAAGGACTGAGTGGCTGGTGCCAGGAAAAGAAGAGTTGGACTCAATGATTTTACCATCACTTTGTCTTTTGACATCACTTCTCCAAAATGAAATCCCTCATTATAGTGTGACTTGTGATAACCCGTGGATTCTTTGGTAAAATTCCATACAATCCATAAATCTGTATGTTTCGGTCCTTAAATGTCTTATAACCACTACTTCAACCTTGCACCAAATACATAAAATGCTGAATATACTCTTTTAGAAAAACCAAGTGTTTTGTTGCCTTATAAAAGTTTAAAAACAAGTCAACATGTTTCTCTCTTGGAATTTATTTCTACACAAGATGGTGAGAAACAGTGAGAGAAATTGCTTTCTTGGAGTAGAAGTCAGAGTGAATTCAATAGTCCCCTCTGGCCCTTCCCACACCTCTTCTTTGCTTTGGCAAAGTTGGGTGCTTTCCTGTAAAATAACCCTGCTTTGGGTTTGTCTACCTTTTCTGAAATGAAAATAAATCCTTTCTAAAAGTTGCTTCCTTTGTCTTCTCAACACCACCCATGGATGTCATGCAATCAGAGAATTATATCTATAGAAGAGAAAAGCAAGGCATGTTGGTTCATTGAGCCAAGGAGAAAGCTCAAACAACTTTGAACCAAGTGAGCTATTCCCCAGGACTCCTGCCTCCTTCACAGATCATCAGAAACAACAAACATTCTTCTTATGATTGGCATATTTTGCATTTACATACCATTCTGAAATGTATGATATCTTTTAACTGTCACATTTAATCCTCACAACAGTCCCAAGAGGTCTGTCTTATCATCCCTGTTTTACAGATGATGAAACTAAACCCAGAGAGTTCACATAATTACCCTTGGGGACAAGAAAGGGTCTAGTTTCCTGCATAAAATACACCATAACTTAATATACTTCCAACTGCCTGACTCCCACACATAGCATATCAAATTCTCAGTCTAATACCTTGTTTTTCAGATGTCTAACTGCCTTTTCCACATCTATGTTGCTAGTTCTATTCTTTCTATTCACAGTCTGTGACAGAATGACCCATTGTCCTCTCACATCCATTCTCTCCTTTTTTATAAGAGAATCCCCGTATTTCAGTTGGGACATGGCTTCTCCAAGACTATGTTTCCCAGTCTCCCTGGCATCTAGGTATGGCCATGTGACTAAATTTTGTCCAACAGAATGTGAGTAAAAATGCTGAGGGCAATTTCTGAGTTATGCCTTAATAAGAAAGAATCCTCATCTGTTGACTAGAGTTTGGATGTGGAAGTGAGCCATCTTGGACCATGGGAAAGAGGGCCTTGGGGGGTGGCAGAACAATGACATGAAAGGGTCTTGGGTTTCTGACACAGGGTAGCCACCAGAAGAGTCCTGAACTTGTTATATTCAAATAGTTACATGAGGGAAACATGAATACATATCTTGTTAGAATCACTGTTATTTTGGGTTTTGGGTTTTTGACCCAATGTACAAAAACCTGGATAGCTATGTAAGAGGAGGCCTGGGAAAGATGGGACTATTCTTTACTGAATACCTATTCATTTTGCAATGATGAAACCATGTTGAATGGTTCTGAACTTAAATATCTGACCCTGATTTCAGACCTCACCGTTACTCCCTTCCATGCTGCATTTTCTCCTATTGCTGGAAACCCAGGTCATTTGTTTCCAAAACTGAAGCTAGATGTTGTCTTGCTCACTAGGCCAGACATGTAGCTATTATACTGTGAAGACATCCAGATAACATGAATGAGAGGAGGTATGAGCTAGACTAGGAGCCAGGAGACTCAGGCTCTGAACCAAACTACTGTGTCACTTAACTTCTCTGGACCAAAGTTTCAACACTGAAATTCTATGACTCTTCTTAAATAACCTTCATTGGTAGCTAGTAACCTTGGATTCAATTTCACAGTTGACTCTACAAGTCAGGGCTGAGCCTCGGTTGCCATAGTGGACACTGGGAATATCTAGCGTCATGAGATGGAAGGTACCAGAGAATAGAAAAGTGGTATTTTCCAAACATTCTTCTTCCAATGGTCCTGCAGGAAGCTGGGCAGGCCAGAGTGGAAGAAGGAATTAGAGGGAATTCCCAGAGGTCACAGAAAGTTAGAGAATACCTTCCAGGGTTTCATAGGTAGGGCCAGCACTGGCTTTGGGGCTGGACAAACCTTTCTCAGATGGGTCTGTCCTGTATATAGCAGGAGAGTCAGCATCCCTGAAGCTTGTTTACGAAAATACCCAAACATATTTCCATATGTCCTATAGGGTACAAAGGAACTTCCAGTTGGGAACCATTACTAGTCAACCCTTCATTTTACAGTCAAAGAGAGGTTTACAGGGGTTCAACCTTGACCTTGCTCAAGGTTACCCTTGATCTGGTAACAGAAATGGGACTAGATGCAAGTATAATGATTCCTGGTTAAGTTTTCTCTCTCTAACCTTGGATAAGATCCAAATAGAACCACTTTTCTGGATCAACCAGACCAGAGGACTCCAAAACAGGGTGGTGGTACAACCCCTGGGTGAGCAAGATAATCTACTGAGATGCTAGAAGAAAACATAAGAACTTTCTATTTCTGTTGTATCTCCTCCTTTAAAAATTTGTGGGATTTTATAATGTACATAATATATTAGAGTAGCATTATGTATAATTAATACAGACATACACACACACACATATATATATATATATATACACATATATGTACATGTTTAAATATTTTTTTAACTGATGGTATGCATGATCAAAAAGTGTGGAGTCCACCAGTTTAAACATCCTCTTCTATTTCTAACTCTAAAAAATTACCTAATTGCCCTGATTTTACTATTTATTTTTTCAGGATGAAATTTGTAGGTTGTTCTTCTAAGAAAAATATAGGTGTCAAGTGCTAACCAAATCAGACATCTCTATATAAGCAGATTATCAACCACGCAGCAGAATTCCACATAATCAGCCAAGTTATTTTGGTTATTTCATCACTTAAATCAGACTAACTATTTGTCAACCCAATCTTCTCTTTGGCATTTAATCCAGAAAATCAATCAACCGGTTTTAGGTGACCTGGTTCAGTCTTATTGAGAAGGTCTGGAATGGTTAGAGGAAGTAAGAAAAGGAGAAGGAAAGGGGGGTGGGAGAAACCTACCTCTACAGCGGTGTTCACTTGTTTAAACATTTTCTCTCCTTTTCAATCTTTTTCACCTAGTTTTGGAACACAGCTTAAATTACTTCAACCTTTAATAATGTTCCTCTTAAACTTACTCTGCCATGTGGGATGAAGCAGTGCATGCCAGAATGAATGTGGCTTCTTGATAAATTATTAACAATTCACCAGGTATGCTGTATAGACCTGCTTACATTAGAACGAAGCACTCTTCACTGGGCCTTAATCAGTAAGAGGGAGATGCAAGAAACATCAACATCTTGATGAAAAGAGACCCCCTGAATCCTGGATTGGGACGAGTTTAACCTTTCTAAAGCATACTTACAAAAATCACCTGATGATCAGATTGTCCCTAGAAAGGAGAAACAAACAAAAAAAAAGCCAACATGAAAAGGAAAAGAAAACTTGCTGGAGGAAAAGGAAGCTTCTGTTATGCACAGCCAAGGGCAGTGAACCCACATCTTCACAACGTGAACTCTGTTGACCTCTCACTTAGGTGTGGTTCTGGGGGCTCTGCAACCAGGATCTCGTTTAATGCCCACAACATCTTTATGCTACAGGATGATATGATCAAAGAAAGAGGTTCGCAAACTTTCTGTTCATGGCACCTTTAGTGTTTCAGTTATATTTTTACAGCACGTTTAATCAAAAAAAAAAAAAGTCCAACGGTTCCATTTATTCAGTAGTCACACCCAAATGACATGGTAATAGTAGTTCACACAGATATTGCTGTTTCCTTGGAAAAGTGCAAACACCCCATGGGGAGTCGGCAGCAGAACCCTGGAGCACCCTGGCACACACACAGTATGGAACCAGAGATACACTACCTGTGACATAGATGCTATCCAAACCCCTGTTTTGTCAATGAGGGAACTGAGACCTGCCCAGGTTACCCAGCTGGTTGGTTGTAATACAGGAATCAGAATGCAAGTCAGAATCCAGAGTCTACTCTGCTGTACCAGACCCCTCCCCTCCTCCTGACTCACTGACTTTAAATCTCATCATTATTGCCTTTCCCCATGACGACTACTCTGTACGTACCTCCCCTCACCCCCACGCAAACACACAGCACACAGGCAGGTATGTACACACGCATGCTCATTCCCCTGGTTCAAACCATTTCTTACCATTTGAATGTCCTCCCTCTCCTCTGCCTTTCCAGAAACTGCCCTTGCTTCAGTTCTCAGCCCTTAATTTTACCTCTTGACCACGTGTTCCTCCACTAACCTCTCCCTCTTCAAAACCTCAGTCTGTCTGCTACGTGGCATGTTATGACACCTGGTCTCCTGCTGCTCTCTCATTGTTTTATCGGTGTGACTGGTTTTCCCAGTAAGACTGAAAGCTGCCCAAGAATAGCGGCTCTGTGATATCTTGCGCTGAGTGTGCAGCAGCAACTCTGGAAGTTATTTGAAATCAGCAAAGTCATCAAATGCTATAATTTGATAGTAAACTGTAATGGCGGACTGTAATTAACAGACAGAATATATTTACCATAAAGGCAATGACCATCAGGAATGATATCTGACATCTATATGATTTCTTTATATTTTACCAAAGGCTTTTTACATACACGATTTGGCACTCACAAAAGTGTAATTGTTATACCCTTCTCATGGGAGAAAGGAGAGATTTAGACAGGGTAAGTGACTTCAGCCTAAGTTACCCAACGTGGAAGTGGAGGAGGGAGGTCTGGAAGGCTGGGGTGCCTGTCTCTCTCCTGGCCCTGTTTTATGTTTGCACTTAAGTAGCCTTCCCACAGATGCCAGTGTCTCTGGTTCATGTGATGGGGCAGAATCTTGATTTCAGAGGCACTGTCCAGACTCCAAGACAACTGAAACCAGCACCATGCCCTCCCTGCCTGGACTACGTTCCAGGCAGAGCCCTGAGCCACACTCACTGCAGAACAGGTGGCTGGTGGCTGGAGACACTACTGAAGATACTGCCAGCCCTTTGGTGGGGTCCAGGGTCTTGTTAAAAGTTCCAGTGCTACTAAGGAGAGGCGCATCTCCAGCTAGTGGTTTCCTAGGTGGGTTCAACCCAATTTCACCCCTACGATACAATGAACCACAAGATTGGGGTTGACAGCTTCTGAGGCAAATGAGGGGTGCTTAAGCAAAAGTCTGAAATTAAAAGCTACTCTCCCTTGGTGAAAGCTGAAAATGTGAATCTCTTCTTTTTGAGTCATGAGGGCTTTGGTCAAAAATAGCCACAGCAGGGCTCAGCAGTCAGCCTGCTCTGGGTTTACAGTGGACTCTGTTACTTGCGTGACTTGGGGAAAGTCATTTCACTTCTCTGAGTCGCAGCATGCTTGTCAGTAGAATGAGGTCATAGGACAGTTATGAAGATTAAATGGAAAAGCAAATGGAAAGCATGAGAGAGAGAGCCGGGCAGGTAACAGATGCTCAGTAAGGGACAGCTACTTATCACGGATGACAAATGGGTTTTCCGGTACTGTGCCTAGCAGGCACATATTAAATGGGAGTGACAAACATTACCACCACCACCGTTACAGCAGTATTCTGGGCACTAATACTAACTCCTCACAGAGCATCTAAAAGGCTGTAGCCTGTAGGACAACTGTAGTAGAATGGGGAAGGAGGGAGAAAGTGAAAGAAAAGATAACAGAACATGCCAAGGCAGAAAAATTCACCCAGAGAGACCTTGACAGGAAACAGAAAAGAAATAGATGAAGAGCCAACAACTGGTGAGTATAAGGACAGGGTGCCGGGCTCAAGAAGAAAAATAAACAACCTGGACCCTTTGAATGTACACTTCAAATTACAGCATTTTCTTTTGCATTGTGCCTCCAGACAGTTGGGAAAATATAAATGTGTCCTATTTATTTATAAAGCTTTATTGGGACTTCAAAAAAAAATTAGAGTTAAACGTTATGAAGAAGGGGAGAAACAGCTATATAAAGTAGCGATTTTTCTCACGTGATAAATAGGGTGGGTTGAATCTAGGATGAAAGCTTTGACACCAGAACACTTTCTTCAGACGGCTGCCTTTCTGGAGATATAGACGCTCGTGATCAGATAATGTACATGAAACACATTTGTAAATGCTCAAGGACCCTACATTAATTATTATCATTACATATACAGCAGCGCACACACCCCAAATTAGAAACCCTTCTGAATATCGCTGAAATGCCAACCACGGGTGTGCTTTGAGGGGCCAACAGGATGGAGATACTCACAGTGGCCGCGGTGTCCTGGCTGAGAGGCACGCTATGGGACTGCTCCTGCAGGGACTTATCGACGCCAACCTCAGAGTAAAAGACCTGGGAAAGATGCGGACACCAGAGTGAGAGCAGGGCTGGGACTTCTGCACCCCATCGAGGGCCTGGGGTTCTAAGTCACTCACACCCACAGTGTTCTGAGGTGCCCGGCCACCTCGCATATACACTAGTTCCGTGACGAACATCAGACACAGCTGGCCAGGGTCACAAACTTGGAAGCCTGAAGAGGCCAGGAGGAAGTCGTGTGTCAGCGAGGTGTGATGGCCAGGGCTGGACCCAGCTCCTGCTATTTTTCGCAAAACCATGACTCTCAGGTAATTTTTCATTTTCCCACTTTTGATAGGACACTGAGTCCAGAAACACGTTTCTCTACTTTAAGAAGACAATAGGACAAGGGCATTGATAAATGGCGACTCTCCCAGGGTGGAAGCGTGACAGTAGGGGGTGGTGGGTTTCGGTTGTTATGGGGAGTAGAAGGGGGATACGTCCCGTCTGAGTGGACAGCTCAACACCAGCTGACTTGGTACCCCAAAGGAATGCGGGCCCAGTGCGCCCAGCTTTCCCCATATTCCCAGAGATTTCAGAACTTCAAATATTTATCTGTAATCTCCTGACTTTTAAAAAAAATATAGTTCAAAGAAACCGTTTTGGAGAACTTCAATCAATCCAATTTTGTAACCTCTGATAGACAGGAATCCGTTCCCTCATCCCTCCTCCCCTTTGCCTGTCCACCTCTTTACTGTAATTCAGATTTTACAGTATTTTGTGCTTATTGACAACATTCTACAGTGACTCCCTATTATTGCCCATGTTTCTGCTTCAGTCTCCAAAGGTGACTGTAGGCAATTGGATAGAGGAACCATGCCTTCTTAGTTTAGATTTTCCCATCCCTGAACAGAGTAAGGCCCGGGTAGACCCTAACAGACTTTCAGTCATTTTCAAACACCCTTGAAAGGAAAACATTTCCTTTGATTTCATGGAGAGAGAATTGGGGCAGTTATTAATATGGGAGGGCTGATACCAAGAGGCCATATGTAGGAGGGGCAAAGATGGGAAGGACACATAGTTACCCTAAAACACCCAGTACAGAAATCCCGGTGCCCAGGTACTCACAGTATACCCAATGATGGGGTGCCTAGGATGCCTTGGCATTTTCCACTGGATACGGAAAGCTGTACAGTTCAAGGCGTCCACCGTGATATGAAGAGGAGGCCCCACCTTGTCTGTTTTGTTTTTGCCAAAACAAAAGAGATTGTGTTAGAAGCTCCATGAATCCTACCTGGGGCATTCTTACGTGTGTGTATTCTCTTTTTCTTTTTCTTTATTGTTGTATTCCTTATATGTATTTACAATTTTAAACCCTGAATTCCCTAGGACAGTTCTGATTCTAAACCATGTCTCACAATTGTTCCCTTGGATTCCTCAGCATAGTGGAAGCTAGAGGGGCATCACCACAGGGCCTCACTGGACGTGAAGGCCTAGAGAATGGCCCAGGCCAGGTCTCACAACATCTAGGGAAGGAGTGAGAGGCCATGACAGGGCCCTGGCTTCATGTCTTCATGAAGATTCTCAACTAGAGCTGGCAGGGAAGCCCAGCGCTCGGAGTATGCTGCTTTCACACAGACTTACTCACATGTCTCCACACATCTTCCCACAGGGAAGATTTTTTTCTTTCCCAAAATAAGTAACATTTGTATAATGCTACAATTATTGTTAATATTTTAATTTTCAGATCATTTTACAAGAAATAAAATGGGACAAATATGTGCAAATCATATGCCTGATAAGGGATTAATACCCAATATGTAAAAAGAATTCATACAACCCAATAGCAAAATACAAATAATCCAATTTAAAAATGAGCACAGGATCTGAATAGACTTTTTTCCAAAGAAGACATATAAATGGCCAGGCATACAAATGACACTCAACATCACTAATCATCATGAAAATGCACATCAAAACCACGAGATATCACCTCACCCGTTAGACTGGCAATTATCAAAAAGACATGCGATAACGAGATCTGACAAGGAAGTAGAAAAAAGACAGCCATTGTGACCTGTTAGTAGGAATGTAAATTTGTTCACACACTATGGAAACCTGTATCGAGTTTCCTTAAAAAATTAAAAACAGAACTACCATACGATCCAGCAATCCCACTTCTGGGTATTTATCCAAAGAAAACGAAAACACTACCTCAAAAAGATATCTGCACACCCATATTCATTTCAGCATTATTTACAATAGCCAAGATATGGAAAAGAACCTAAATGTCCATCATTGGATGAATGGGTAAATGGATAAGAAAATGTGGTACATGTCTACAATGGAATATTATTCCACCATAAAAAAGAAGGAAATCCTGCTATTTGCAACAACACGAATAAAACTTGAGGGCATTATGCTAAGTGAAATCAGGCAGACAGAGAAAAACAAATACTGTATGATTTCACTTATATATGAGACTCTAAAAATAACCAAACTCATAGAAACAGAGAGTACATTGGTGGTTTGGGGTGCGGGGGGCAGGGGAGAAGAATGGATAAAAGTGGTCAAAAGGTACAAAATTCCAGTTATAAGATGACTAAGTTCTGGGGATCTGTACTGTATTGCATATTGGAAAGTTGCTAAGATGTTTAAAGTTCTCACCACACACAAAAAAATGATAACTGTGAGGTGATGGATGTGTTCACTAACCTTATTTGGGGTCTTCATTTTGCATTATATCACACATATCAAATCATCATGTACAACACCTTAAATTTACACAATGTTTATGTCACTTATATCTCAATAAAGCTGAAAATTAATTAATTAATGTAGAGGGAGGGAATAAAAAAACAGCTAGAACTCCATACTCCATTCTGTTTCCCCTTTCTTCCTTTCTTCCAGAAGTAACATCCATTTGGCATCACTGTGTCTTACATCTGATGAGTTTATATACTCTTATTTTATCTGCACATTTCTTTAATTTTACTGGAAACAACCTGGTAATGGGTAAAGGAATGGATAAACTATGCTTTGTCTATACAACGCACCACTATCTTTCCCATTTGAACATTTGTTTGTTTAATAAGAGAGACTTATCTGAGGAAAGAGAGATGCCGATAAAGACCTTTGTAAATTTTAAAGCACTATGCAAATATTAACCAGGTTCTGACCTTCCCTGCACTGACGGCTTAGCAATCATCATTCTTTGGTTCCTAAATCTACTGCCACTTGTCCACGTGTCTTTCAGTCTCTAAAATTTCACTGTCGCCATCTTCTGTCTGTTTCCATTTGTCCCACTGATTAATGCTCTTTTCCCCAATTAACAAGCATTCTAGTGGGGTTTTTAAGGGACTGATAGTAAATGTTTGCTTAACCCATCAGGTTGCACTAGAAGTCAATTAATCCTCATAACAACGTGAAAGAGAGGAGGAAGGCGTAATTCCCACTTTACAGACGAAGAAACTGAGGTCTAGAGTCAGTTTGTGTAAGATCTCATCAATGGGACAGAAGACAGAGACAGTGAGAAACAAGGGAGAGGTGGTCTTCCTCTTTTCACTCCTTAACATTGGTGCTCTTAGTGATTCTGCCCAACCTCCTCTTCTCAGCTCCCACTATGCCCTCTTCCTGGGTGCTCTGATCCCTGCTACAACATATATGCTGGTGGCTCCCCAATCTACTTCTCCAGCCCAATCCTTCTTTCAGAGGGGCAGGCCTATGTACCCAACTGCCAAGTGGCCCCCAGATGTTGTGCAAGCCTCTCAATGTCAACACGTCAAAACTGGATTCATAATCCTTCTCTTCAGCCTGAGCCCCTCCAGCAATCCCTGCCCTGATAAATGGCATCACCGACCACCATGGCTTCCGGAAACCTGGAAGTCACCCTCAGGATCAAACTGGTCACAAGGTACCCATCCTCTTCAACCCAGTGCCTGGGGCAACACTACCAACTGTTCAGAGCTGTGCATTCAGTGGAACTTATTTGCCATTTGTCAAGAGTTCCCTGATGGCTTCTCTGGTCTTTTTGGATCCTAAGAGATACAGTTTCCTTCCCACAGCTTCCTTAGTCTGCACCCTCCACTGGAGAATGTATGTTAGTAAACGAAACAAAACTTTTTTTTTTTTTTCCTGCAAAGCAGTTGAACACAACATGAAGGTTGTTGGGGCCACAGGACTGGGGGTTTTAAGTTGTGTGTAGGAGGGCTGTATGATGGCCATGTGGTTGGAAGGAAGCAGCAGAGTCCTAGTCTTAAGGCTGCTTAACATTTGCATGGAGAGCACAGCATTTTTCTCCTTGTCTGTTTGTTTGAAGTGTCCTTGAGGATCAGGCCGGTCTCCAGCTGGGAGCTGTCTGAAGCTGTATGTGCAAAGCAGACACACCATTTATGCATAGATTGTATGAGTATTGGCATATATCTGGAGGAGGGTAGGCTTAAGGCAGGAGTTAGCCACCCAGTAACAGGAGGAGTTAAGGCAGGAGTTAGCCCCACCTCACCCCTGGGCTGGAGATAGATCCCAGGTGGTGGACCTGGAAAGCCCGGAGAAACCAGCAGGGGAAGTCATTACACATGGCCTGATAGCAGCTTAAGAGACAAGGAGACATCAGTATGTGGTTCAAACTGGGGTGAACCAATCAAAGTAATTCTTAAACCTCTTTCAGCTACCCCAGTGAAAGATAAGAGTGGAAGTAACTTTCCTCACATCTCTACAATTTCTGAGTCATCAGGAGAAAGTCTACTCTTTGGACAGGACAAGTCTAGCCCCAGCTATAATTTCCAAAAACTCTTAATACAGCAAAAATATTTTGATAATGGTTATAATACTGAGGTCTTCTGGGATTTTATTTATTATAATAGAAAAACAAACTAATGCTCCCTCAATACTAAAAAAAAAAAATTGAAATAGTAGGCCACTTACATGTGGACTGAATAGGATTTAAGCAGTTAAATACAAAAAGTATGCTCATATTTAACCAACAACGGTTACAATGACAAAAAATATATATTACATAGCAGAAAACTAGTTTTGAAGAATAATAGCCTTTAAAACTAGTATAATGAAGGCTGGTTAAGATGGTGCAGTACGGAAATGCTGTTCTTACCTTCTTTCATACTCACATCAAAATTTCAACTGAACTACAAAACAACCATCATTGAGAATCACCTAAAGTTTTGCTGAACTGTAGTCCTACAATTAAGGACACACAGAAGAAGCCACCATGAGACTGGCAGGAGGGGCAGAGACTCATACCGGGCTGGTCACACATCTGAGTGTGACCATTAAAAATCGGGAGGGATACCCTGGCTGCAGAGGTGCCCACCAGAGAGGAATGAGGGGTCCCAGTGCTGCACTAGGCTCCCCAGCCCAGGGTTCCAGTGCCAGAGAGAGAAGTCCCCACAATGTCTGGTAGTGAAAATCAGCATAGATTGTGGCTGACTGGGACGGAGGATGATAACACTCCCAGGTGCTCCTCTTGGAGGGTCTGCCCACAGACTCACTCACTGACGGACTCACACACTCTGAGCTCCAGTGCTCGGGCAGCAGGAGTGGCAAAAGGGACATACAGGGAGGAACTCAGTTATCTGGCCTCAGGGTGAGGGCTGGAGGGGCAGAGTTCTCCCAGAAGGAGGAGCTGGTGGAAGCCATTATTTATTTGTCGAGCCCTCCCCCATTTCCCTCCCACCCCCTATTCTCACCCCCACCCCTAGCGTGCAGACAGGTGGCCACCATATCTGAGTTTCCATCAAGCTGGCTGACACCATTCATTCAGCATGCCCTGGTGATTCTGAGACTCCTCCCCACCCAACTTTGCAGCATACCCAAGCTGCTTCCAGTAGCTTTATGGTACAAACTGCCATCCTTGGCGCATGCTGCAGACTTTCTTAGAGTCTCTCAAAGATTCACAAAACCCAAAAAAGAGCATCTAGTGTTCGCGTGTCCCATAACTCTGGCTGAGCAGCCTGAGGCCCAGCACTAGTGACAGCTGGCCTTGGTTTGTGGCTTGGCCTCTCAAGGTACCTCCAAGACCAGCACAGGCAGCAGTCATTTGCAGATTGCTTTGTGGCTCATGCCAGGTGGCCCTGGGCAGGGCACAGGCTGCAGCAGAACTTGGCCTGCAGCAAGTACCCTCCCAGGTGGCCCTGGGGCTGGCATGCCCAGTGGCCAGCTTTGAACTGAGTGTGAGTATCACCTGGCCACATACAAGGACAACACACCCAAAGGGCACTCTGGGCAGGCACCAGAGCCCTGCTAACGCGAATCCTGCTCCATAAGGTCAGCCCCTGCACCACAACTCCTCCACTGTAGTCATGGCCAGTCCTCACAACCAGTGAGCCCAAGGGTCAATCCCTTCCACTGACATACAAAGAGCAACCAAGGCTCAACTACAAGAAAAAGCTAAAGGAGTTCATCACCACCAAACCAGTATTTCAAGGAATCTTAAAGGGACTTCTTTAAGATGAAGGAAAAAAAAAGATAAAAAATATGAATAATAAAATAATAATAATTACATATCTATCAACAATTACTTTAAATGTAAATGAATTAAATGCTCCAATCAAAAGACATAGGGTGGCTGAATGGATAAGAAAGCAAGACCCACCATACATACCATGATTCCCTGAAAATAAGACCTAGCCGTACCATCAGCTCTAATGCATCTTTTGGCGCAAAAATTAATATAAGACCCGGTCTTATATTATATAAAACCTGGTATTATATTATATTATATTATATTATATTATATTATATAGATTCAGTCTTATATTAAAATAAGACCAGGTCTTATATTAATTTTTGCTTCAAATGGCGCATAAGAGCTGATGGTCCAATAGGTCTTATTTTCAGGGAAACACGATATGTTGCCCACAAGAGAATCCCTTCAGGTCAAAAGACACACAGAGACTGAAAATACAAGGGATGGAAAAAGCTATCTCATGAAAATGGGGATTGGGGTGGGGGAAGCTGGGGTAGCAATACTTATACCAGACAAAACAGAATTTAAAACAAAGGCTATAACAAAAGACAAAGAAGGACCCAGTAAGCTCACTTTTGGATATTTAGCCAAAGAAACCTAAAACGCTACTTTGAGGGTATGTGTTCATCGATACATTCATTGCAGCATTATTTACAGAAGCCAAGATATGAAGGCAACCTGGGTGTCGTTGAAATGCATGAATGGATAAAGAAGAGGTGGTACACATACACAATGGAATATTACTCAGCCATTAGAAAGAATGAAATCTTGCCATCTGTGACAACATGGATGGATCTAGAGGGTATTCTGCTGAGTGTAGTTAAGTCAGACAGAGAAAGACAAATGTCATATGAATTCACTTATAAGTGGAATCTAAAAAAACAAAATAAACAAACGAAACAGAAACAAATTCATAGATACAAAGAACATTTTGATAGTCGCCAGATGGAAGGGGGTTTGGGGGTGGGTGAAAAGGGGAAAGGATTAAGAAGTACAAATTGGTTGTTACACAGTCGTCATGGGAATGTAAAGTACAGCATAAGGAATACAGTCAATAATATTGTAATAACTATGTATGGTGTCAGAAGGGAGGGGGGTGGAGGCAGGGTGAAAAAGGTGAAGGGATTAAGAAATACTAATTGGATTAATTGGAAGTTAAAAAATAGTCAATGGGATGTACTAACTATGTATAGTACCAGGTGGGTACTAGACTAGTTAGGAGTATCACTTCTTAAATTATATAAATGTCTAACCACTATGCTGTACACCTAATGTAATGCACAGCATAGCGAATATAGTCAATAATATTGTGACAGTGTGCTACAGTGTCAGATGGTTGTTGGACTTATGGTGATCACTTCTTTAGGTATATAAATGTTGAATAACTTGGTGTATGCCTGAAACTAATATAATATTGTACATTAGCTATATTTTAATAAAAATATTTTAAAAAACTAGTATAATGCATTTATACAATATATCTTGAAGCTGTGTTCTTGTAAGCTAAAAGCTATACTTAAGAGATAAATAAATAAAAAGTGTGCTTCTTTGCCATGAGGGAGCTGTATTCTTGGTCTTTCTTCTTTAGAGGGCTTTCAAAACTGTATTCGGTTTTTTTGCATGAGAAACTTCTGAATAATTAGGTCAATTTCTTATGGTAATTTGACTTCATAAAATACTTCAACTTCCTGAGCAAAATTCATTTCTGATTCAATTAGTTTTGTGATCCAATTCATAAAAACACTTCAAAATGCAAATAAAAATATCATCTGTGACAGAAATACATTGCTAGCTTTTTAGTTATTTGATTTTCACAGAATGAACCAAGTTATATTCACTGATGCAACGGGAAGTGCCCAGAGTAACTAAAAATAATCAGGAAATTCTGAATCGGAAAAAAGAAAAAAAAACACCCTTATTTCCATCTTTTTGAAGCTTGCTCCAACTATTATTATTATTACTAAATCAGCACTATAAATCTGCCACTAGGGCCACTTTTCAAGGTGATACTTTCAAGGTAGCAGTAAAAATGTGGGTTTAAGACACAGAAGAGTTGTTCTAGTTACCTAGGCGATTCAAGAAATTCTCAGACACCGAGGAACAGCGTGAAGTATTTTCCAAAGCGCTGCCAGCTTCTCTTTGTGGGGGCAGGGGGTAGCGTTCACATCCCAATCGTCCTTCCCTTTGAAATCCACCACTCCAACGTGTAATTCCAGAATGTAATCCACCATTTCAGGCCAAGCACTCCCATGGCAGGAATGTGGCATCCCAGGACAAGAAGACATGCCTACCGAGAGTCCGGGACTCCTCCACCTGTAGACCATTCCTTGAGTCCCCAAGACCCTAGATTGCCTGCCCAGAAAGTCTTGAGCCTGTTTCCTGGTCCTTGGTGGCCTCTCCCCTAGGTCTGTCCTTCTGAGGGTGGACAGTGCTGCACAGTGCACCCTCAGGTGGGAGAGGTGGCCAATGGATTGCTGTTTGCCAACATGGGTGATGGACAGAGCTAGGCTTGCAAGCTAAGGTGTCCACATGTGTACACGGGAGCACGCTTCATGGAAGGAAAGAGCCAGGGGTGTGCCAGACCACGGTTCAGGGGCCAGTTCTCTCCATGTTGCCTCTTTTCAAAGTGGAAATTCAAGGACTCTGAAAAATCCAAATTTGAATTTGTTCTTCCAGGTCATTATGAAAGTATATTTGTCAGGGTAGAAGGAGACAAAATAGCGTATCTAATAGTTTGTTAACTTATTGAATGAACTGTAAGTTTTCAACAAATGATTATGGGGGTATCCGTTTGAACTCTCCAGGTGGTCTTGATGTGCACCTGCTCTTGAGTGAGCACCACTGTGAGTCTCATTTTTCCAGGTGTTCTCATCCAATCCCACAGTGTCCCAGGCACCTGCCAAATGGAGCTTTTCAAGTGAGTTAGGCATATCTAATTGGTCTTCTCAGCCTTGATGGCTCACACACACCCCAAACTCCAAATGTTCCAGATTGAAACCATCACCTTTGGCCTCCAAATCTCTCCCATGTTCCCCATAGTTCAAAACCTGGGAACAGGTTTAATTCCTCTTTCTCTTATGTTCTAGATGCAACTCTCCATGCTGCCCCCATAGAACGTGAGACCCAAGAGGGCAGGAACTTTTGTGCTCACCTTTATCCTTAATACCAAAAGAAGTCTCTGGAATATAGTAGGCGTCTCATAAATATTTGCTTTCTGATTGACTAAATGACCAACTGAATAAATCCCTGTCGTCCTTCTAGCATTACAGCGATGGCCTTAGTTCAGCCTCCTAAGCAAATATTCCCAAAGTGGCCACAAACCTGAATTTGCTCTTCCAGGTGCCTAAAGTACCTCAAGGACCACGAGAAAAAATCACGGGGGCAAGAGTGAGTCATTTCTCCACCACTAGACCCCTGTCTTGGTTGGGACCAGAGCCATTTGCTTCAGATCAGAGACCTGCTGAGACCTGGCTCAGGTTCTAGTCATTCCCAGTCTGTGGTCTAAAGAGAATGCTTCATTCCTGAGACTGCTGGGCGTTGGGGGTCTGCTGCAGGAAACAGGGTTACCTTTCCAAAGAAGGCATGGAAGAGACACTGGGGAAGGGGCCAAGGAAATATGTGTTCCTAATACTAATTCTGCCCAACCCATGAGCCTGAAGCCACAACCATGTAAGAAGTCCTTGTAAGGGCTAGAGATTCTGACGTCTCCCACCAGCCTCCTGTAAAGTTCTCTTGGCTGACCTCGGGGAACATGTCCTGGTCTCACAGAAGGCAGCCCTTTCTGTCCTTCCTCAGGCTCACTGCTAGATGAGAAGCCTTTTTGGATCATTGTGACCACAACAAGCGTCCTTATGTGGAAAAAGAGAATCACCATTAGAACACCACAGTGATCGCAAAATCCACGGGTGAATGTAAACTTTAGTGGGGGAAGCTTTGATAAAAACAATATAGCTCAAACTATCTCATCAAAAATATTTACTAAGTACTGTGGTGACTTTAGCATGTGTCCACAAATTCTTTGATTTTTTTCCTCTTGGAGGTGGAGCTTCTCCCTCTTTGAGCTTGGTCTGGATTTAGTGATTCACTTCTAATAAAGAGAATACGAAAAGGGAGAAATGGTAACACTAGTGGAGACACCCGCCAGACATCACTTTAACCAAATGATCCAAATTAACATCACCAGTGAGAGGCTATGTTGATATCATTTGTCCCCTGATTTGATTACCATTCTGGTGTTCCTGCTAAAAAGGCACAACCCCAGCATAATTATTAGAAAATATTAGACAAGCCCAAGACAGATGACACTCCACAAAGTAATTTATCAATATTCTTCAAAAATGTCAAATCATGAAAGACTGAGAATCTGACATAGATTGAATGAGACTAAGAAGAGATGACAGCAAAATTCAATATGGTTAGACCCTGGAATAGAAGAAAAGACATTTATGGAAAAATTGATAAAATTTGAAAAAGGACTGTCCTTTAGTTAATAAATAGCATGTACCAACATTAATATCTTGGTATTGATAAATGTATTATGGCAATGTAAGATGTTGACATTACAGGAAGCTGAATTATGGAAACTCTAAATTATTACCACAACTCTTCTATACATCTCAAATTAGTCCAAAATTACTGGGGGAAAAAAAGTGGATCCCTCTTTTTTTAATCATAATCCGAGAAGGAGACCCTCTTCTCCCAGGAAGGGCTCCTTTCGCCAGGCAAGGCTGTCTCCCTCCTGAAAATCAACCCCAGAAAGCTGACGTCTTCCCTCACTGCCCACGTGCAGCTAGCGACTCAGCAGCCATCATAACTCATTGGTGAGAGCAGCTCTCGCTCTTGTATTCTGAGTCACATTTCTCTTCTGTTTCTTCCTACCAATACCAATCTCTACACCATATAGCAGCACATCTGGTTTCCAGGCTACATCTGACTTAGGAAGCAGCTTCCCCCTTTCTCTTGTGCTGGGCTGGAATCTGGCCTCTACAATTATCAGAATGGCAGCAAAAAGCATTTTACCAAACCTTCACCTGTGGCTCCTTCCTGGCAAAGCCACTGGGTTAGCAGAACGTGAAGCTTAATGGTCAATAAGCTGAATAAGCTTGTATGTAACCACAAAATGCTTAAAATTTCTTATCCTTCAGGGAACAGAGATGAATAGTCATTTAAAAATAGAAACAAAAATCACCACTTCCCTTTTCCCAAAATGCTGGAAACTTGAAAGACACAAGGTTCATAGTTTTGGCATATGAATTTGCTAAGGATGATAACAGCTATAATTGATTGACCACCATCTCTAAGCTTGGCACACTCTTCAACATTTTACAAAGAGAGTCTATTCTATCACCCCCAAGACCATAGGACACATTTGGACAAATAGGAAAAAGAGTCCTCTTTCTGGCAGACACAGACCCCGAGGCCAGGCACAAGGCTTGGAGAGAGGCTGAAATTGCCACCCCAGGCAATTGCATCCTCAGTCACTCATAGATAAACAAGGTGATCCCTGGCTGGATTCCCGATTTCTGCAACTCATGGCTGCACACAACTGGCCCAACATTATGTAAGTTACTATTTCTAAGTCTTTCAACAGCTCTGCAAGAAAGGTGTCATTATACCCATTTTTTTAAATGAGGAAACTGAGGACAGACAATTACTGACATGTTCAAGATCTTAGAAAATGGAGAAGCCAGGATTTGACCCCAGGCCTCTCTGACTCCAAAATGAATATTTGCAATAACTTCCAGGATTATATGATGGGAGGATCACTAGAATGTTGATGGGGACAAACGGATTTACCACATGGGGCAGGAATTGCTGGCAAAATCGTGTCGACTGCATATCCTTCTTCTTCTGCCTCTTGGAACAGAAACAGCAAATTGTCCCTTGCCCTCCCCACTTTCTTAGTAGCATCTTAAATGGTAACATAAAAAAATGGGGAAATTTTCTGAATTAGACCTTCTGTCTCAAGAAGGCTGAGGGGGTAGAAGGGGCATGCTGTGGGACCGTGGCTCGGCCAGGCAACAGAATCCCATGGAATTGAGTCTGCAAGATGGAGCGGATACCCATTATTCAATAAAAATTGCCAAACTTACAAAACTGTGGAAATGGAGAAGAACAACAGCAAAAATGTATTGACTGCTTATTATTATATGTGTCAAGATGTAGTTCTAAAGGCTTTCGCTGTGTTAACTCAGCAATCCTCACAACTCTGAGGTAGGATCTGCTACTGTCCTCTTTGAGGGGTGAGGGAGCTGAGAAAGAGAGCTACCCCAAAGTGATAAAGACAGACCATGAACTGAGGACAACTCCTGAGCCTTGGGGAGGGATGTATGGAGCTTCGTACCAAATTTAACCAATCAGCCAGGAACAGGGGCACCCCCAAAGACATCTGGGCCATACCAGTAATAAAGGCAAATAAAAATAAAATTAACTGCTTTGATCACTTCCTTGCTTACGCAAGTTACCCATATTTTCTCATCTAATCTTTACAAAGAATTTGCAGATGAGAAAACTGAGGCTGAGAGAGATCAAATAACTTGCCCCAATCACACACTTTATAAGTGGAGGAGCTAGGAATCCAGGTTGGTTGGACTCCAGAAATCAAGCCTTTCAATCACTAGGTTTTATAGGACTCCCTCTTGCTGGAGAGGAAGCTGATATCCTTCGACTCTCTAATGCTTCTAATTTCAGATCATTCATGCAGACCTGTTCAGTTAGGATCAATAAGGTCTAATGATTAATTAAGAACGTTTAATAGCAGCATCTCACACATAGACTTTGAAAACATAAAATGGACTTAATACATGTTTGTGGATGAATAAAGGACTGTCCAGTATGGTGCTATAGCCTGTGAAGGGACAGAAGCTGCATAAACATCGACCACACCTATCAGGACTTGGTCTCAATGAGGAAAAGAGATAAACATAGCTGAAACAATCAAAGATGAAGTTGTCTATTGTCCAGCACAGCAAATCATGCCAGAGGTCATTGAGATGAGGGGCTGGAATCACTAAGGACTATAAAATCTAAGCTAGAAAATCAATACCCAGTAAATGAGATTTGAGATATGCAAAGTCACTTTAAAGAGATGAGATGCTAAGACTTGACTGAAGTACTAGGCTAGCAATCATGCCAGATGTATCTCCATGGTGTCCTGGCTGGTATTCATCTTGATTGTTAATGCTCATGTCATACCAATTGTTAAATATTGTGACTCGTGCAATCATCCAGGATAGGCTGGGTCATGCTGCTGTAATAAATGACTCCCAAACTACAGTGGCTTACAACACTAAGGATTAATTTATCATTCATTGGCTGCAACTGTCTTCCATGCTATCCACTCTGTGGGGCCCAGGCTAATGGAATAACCTCTATCTGGAGCCTGGTGAACTGTATGCTGGCTCTTCAAGCTTCCTCCCAGAAGTGACACGTATCACTACCACTTACCTTCACTGACCAGAGCTCATAGTCACATGGTCCCAGCTGAGTTCAATAGGTCACCATGATGGATGAACGTTAGCATCCTACCAAGATGTGAAGAAAGATTCTATTCCTTGGTGGCAGAGTGGGGATTCTCGTGGAACACAGACAAAGCAGAGTCAGAGAGGCAAATGCCAGTGGGAACTACCCAGGCCCTGTCTGGTGGAGCAAATGCCTGGGAGAGCTCCACACATCACTGAGTATTTCCTTTCGGCAAATACCAATCATTCTGTGACATGTTCAGGGCCCGAAGATGGGCAAGGAGAACAAAACTATTAGGCACGTCTACGTGTCTATTGCCCATATCCTCACATTCACATAATTGTTCTGGCTCCGCTGGACTCTCCCTTGAAATAGTGGGCTTAAAATACCCTTCAACTATAATTAAAACACCACAGTATTGGCATAGAAGTGAACAGGCAGATCAATAGAGAAAAACAGATAGCCCTAGAATATATAAAAACTTAATTTATGATGAGGAAGTCATGTTGGATCAATGGGGAATGGAAGAATTATTCAACAGATGACATTAGGACAGTTGGTTAGCAAATTAGAAGAGAAAATCAATGTCTAACCTTAATTCATACTACACACCAACATAACTGTAATTCCCGATGGATTAAAGAATTAGAGAAATTTACACTTGTAAGCCATAAAATAAGAGGAGTCTCCTCCATGCACCCCAGCATATTTACTTTTAAGTTTCCGTTAATAGAACAAATCGTACACAAAATAAACAGATTTCACTTTTTTCTCTTTTTTTTGGAAAATCATTTCTTCCTCTCAAAACAATAACCAAAGATAAAATATAACCTGGGGACAAATATTTACAGATAGAAAAAGATTGATATCATTTAATATATAAAGAACTCATACAAAATACAACAGAAACATTTTACGGTTCATAGAGAAAAATAGACAAAGGGCATGAACAGACAAGTTATTAAAAAAGATAAAGTTTTAAAACATACACACACAAAAATATTCAAAACACATGACTATTAAATAAGTATGACTTACTACAACCCTGAGGGTCACTGCTTACCTATAAATTGAAATAAGTTTTTAAAAATGATAAAACCCAGTTCTATAAAGGGTGTGTTTTTATACATGTTGATTGTAGTTTTATTTGATATAACTCTTTTTGAGAGTAATTGGGCAACGTACAAGGACTCTTAGATATATAGCAATACGACTTAGTAATTGTACTTCTCACAATCTAGCCTAAGAAATAATCTCAGATATGAGGGGGAAAAAATCTTAAGCACAGCATCTCAATATGTTTATAATACTGAAAAATTAAAAACAACAGGAACTCAGGAAAGACTATTTAAGTAAATTATAGTAACATGTATGTAATCAACAGCCTATCATTGAAATTATTAAAATGATGCTTACAAAGAGTTCCTAACGACATGGGGACATGCTTATGTTAGGATGTTATGCAAACAAGACCACCTACCAAATGCATGCACATCTGATACAAAATTATTCAGAACAAAAACTCTGAAAAAATATCAGCAAAAGTTCATTGTAGTCAGCTCAGAGTGATTCATTTTTCTTTCTACTTTTCCACGTGTTTAAATTTTCTGTAAAGAGCAATATTACTTTTATGAGAGACAAATAAGCATCTGAATGACAATAATAAGTGAGTGTTGACAGTGTCCCGTGCCATGCTGGGGTACATTACAAAACCAAGGCAGAAGCACCTACAACTAAAGGCAGAAGAATAACATCTAACACATCTCTTAAATGCCAAATAGGCTTTACTGATCCCATATATTATCCTATCATAATGTGTTATAATTATCCCTATTTTATTGAGAAGAAACTGAGGCACAGAGAGATTGAGCGACTTTTCCAGAATCACACAACTGATGAGTAGGTAACGGAGCCAAGATCTGAACCGAGACAGACAGGTTCCAAAGCCAGTGCTTGTAACTGTACAGCAATTAATGTGTTTAACTATTGCAACAATCTTATGGATACCATTCGATAGATGAGAAAACTGAGGCTTTGAGAATGGTAAGTGACTGTGGTGGTTACAGGACTGGCCAGAAAGGAGCTTATATGTGAACTCAGGCATGCCAACTCTGGAGCTCCCTCCCCCCTTCTTAACTACTGGACAAACTGCTTTGTTAAATAACTAGTACATACAGCTCCCATACTTTTCTCATTTTCCCTCTGCGGCCCCCTTTTCTGTAACGAAGAAAGTACACTCTCAATTGCTCAGTGTGGGGATTGTCCAAGACCTTTAGTAGTCATCCCTTCCTTCTGTTTCTATGTCTGTTTTGCATTTCTTTCTCAGTATTTGGAATTATAGGCTTGATAATTTTGCTCCAAGTTCATGATTTGATAAACTTCTTGATGGGGTGGGGGGAGTACAAATACACTAAACACACTACAATGCTTTGTAGATGTCTTTATTTCCATGCTTGCTTCCCTTAAAACAAAAAATACAACAACAAAAAAATAACAGATGGCTGCTGCATACAAAATGTCATTAGGGACAAATCTATGGTTCCAAGTGGGAGAGAGAAAGGCAAGGGGCCAGGCCGAGAGAAAGTGGGAGCAGTAGGAAAGTAAGCAAGGCGGAGACGCTGATCCCCACATCTGGCCACCTCTGGAAAGAGTCTCCCCAGAAAGCCATCATAAGGCTTTCTGACACAGAGTGACACCCTGAGAATATCATTCTTCGGTAGTTGGCACATGTGAACAGTTCTTTGTAAGAAGGAGAGTTTATTGGCCCAATTGGTTTAAATAGAGGCCTGTCTGATAAAATTCCTGTAAGACTGAAATCTTAAGGAAGGGCAATGTCATTACATTTGCAACCTTGTATTTCATTTGAAATTGTCTGTAAATTCAGGCTGGAAGGGTAGATGATAATGGACTTAAATTTATGCTAAGACATTAGGGGAAAACTGATGCTTTTTTTTTTCTTTTTTTAGTGGTTAAATTATAGCATTCAAACAAAGAGATACCCAGAGAAGGAGGGAAAAGTATGAAGAAGCAAGAAGGAAGATTGAAATTGTACAGGGGTGGGCAGTGGAACAGCTTCATATGAAAATAACTAAAGAAAAATTGTTTTTTTTTGTTTTTTTTTCTTTATTTTATTTTTTAATTTATTGGGGTTACAATTGTTAGTAAAATTACATAGATTTCAGGTGTGCAATTCTGTATCACATCATCCATAAATCACACTGTGTGTTCACCACCCAGAGTCAGCTCCCCTTCCATCACCATACATTTGATCCCCCTCACCCTCATCCCCCACCCCCCAACCCCCTTACCCTCTGGTAACCACCAAATTACGTTCCCCAGATTAATTTTCAAACCCGTGGCCATCCTGTGGTCACCGACTGTCCTCCAATCCCCTCACCCTCCCCTCCACCCCCCACCCCTCCCGTCCATCCAGCAACCCTCAGTTTTTCCTCTTTGTCTCCAAAACTGTTTCTGATTAGTTCATTCACTTATTCTTAAGAAAAATTGTTAACAGACACGTTTTGAGCCCTTATGTGCCACACAGGACCTGAGTGATTTAGCGCAGTACATACTATGTATAACTCGTTTAATCCTCAAAATAATCCCATGCAGTAAATAGGTGTTATTATCATTCCCATTTCACAGATGAGGAAACTTTGGCAAAAAGCTGTATAGCTAGTAAGTGACAGCAGGATTTGAGCTCCACTGTCCGACCCCAGAGTCCACAGCTCTTAACCCCTCTGCTAATCTGAAGAGAGCAAACTCAGAGCAAAACAGAGACTTAAATAAATGGAGAGAAGGCAAGATTACACTGTTTGGGAATTGGGAGAAATAAAAGATAGAAAAGCATATGGGAACAGTCACTCAAATCTGTAAAAACACTTCAAAAGAATCAACTTTTGTTCTAGGGAAGAAATACCGCCCAGTGCCCGTGCTGTGGGTGCTCCTCACACATTTGGTAACCCTGGAGGCTCCAAACAGTAGTAGAGACTCGGAATCCCCCATTACGGCTTATTTGAGCCAGCTCTGTCATGGCCGAAACTACAGTCTGGCGTTTTGTCGTGTGGTGGTACTTGGTGTTATTGTGTAGCATCGGGTTGTTATCATTCATTAAGGTGAAAGGCAGGTTGGACTTTACCTGTCCCCCAAAGAACTGAATTTACTGTCTAGAAGTGGACGGTCTGTCCCCTCTTCCTGTTGTGTCAGAGGAGTGACAGGGATGAGCAAATGCAACCACGGGGCAAGGCTGAGCGAGAAGCCTTTCCCAGACCACCCGCCCAGCAGTGCAGCTGCAGCTTTCACGTGTGCGACACGGCACAAACACAGAGTGCATGTCTCAAGGCTTCAGCTCACACTCCCCATTGGTTCCTCAGCTGCTACTGAATACACACGTTGGTGGCTGTGGGCTTGTCAGTGTAGGGGGACACTGGGCTCAAATAAAGAGAGAGGTAGGGAGAGGGCAGCGCAACCCGCACCTCAGGCTGCTGGGGATGGAGCAAAACCTGGCTACTTTGCACCCGACCATTTCTTTTCTTTACTAGTGTTAGTGTCTAGCTCAATATAATCAACACGTACTGGGCTGCAAAAGAATGAAGTGCTTTTATTACGATTTGCTTGTCTCGACCCTGTCTACCAGGAGTGCCAAAAAAATGTATACAAGTAGACTCTTTGGTGAACGTTGCTCAAGCGGTAGTTCGCTGTAATCAAAAGTGTCTGGATGCTGATGGTAACCACTTTGAACACCTCTTGTAATTGCAGAAGTCAAATGTGACTTGTATTCATCTTTTGTTATTGGCACATATTGAGTATTATGATTTTAATAGTTTTTTCATTTCTTAAAATGTGTATACATTTTTTTGGCACCCTCTGTACATTCAGTGGAGTGCTGGTAAAGGTTTTCTAAAGGCTCTAATTGGTAGGGCTTGCCAACTTCTTTCGTGTAAATACTCACACCATGGCCAATTTTGCATTACCAATGTGATATCGTTACACACGAAGTTGAGAAGAGATGTTTCAATATTTCTGCGGTATAAGTGCCAGATGTAAATAATCTCACGAACACAGACAATACAAAATACAGAGAATAATTAAAAGTGATGAGTTTAGAGTACTTGGTTGTAAACTTATATAACTTTTATGATGGCTATGTGTAACAGCTGCCTGGCAAAATTCCTGAAAATTTAACAACTGGCTTGTCTGAGCTGGTGGGACCAAGTGCCATCACACCACTGTTCTAATCCTATCCAGCTACCACGACTGCAGTTGGATCCCTAGGTGGTCAAGGCCACCAGATATTGTTTGTACAACGGACAATGCAGTACCCAACCTTCTCAACCCAACACAGCAAGTCTGTAGGTGATATGCAAACCAGGCATATCTTGGTTCTTCATTCCAGAGTCTTTCTTCTCCTCCATCCTCTTCTACCTGTCTACCTGGGTGAGGTAAGCCTGATGGGCAGAAGCATTTAAGAATGCTCTGACTCCTATTTCCTTCTCTGGAGTCAATCTTCATCATCTTCTTCATTTATTGCTCCTTTTTTTTGAGCATCCACTCTATGTTCTGGGTTCTCAATACACTTTACTTTTAAACCTTGAGAAACCCTACAAAGTATGCATTAAATATCATAGTTTTCGGATAAGGAAGCTCAAGACAGTTTAAAGAACTTGCTTAAGGTCACATAACTAGAGAAATGCCAGAATTAGGATTCTGACCCTGATCTGTCTGGTTCCAAAATTGGTGCTCCTTCCACTGCACCAAGCCGCCAAGCTTCCTTTCTCTTGGTACAACCCAGCTCTCAGCACATGGAGGGTCTCGTGAGCAAAAGTCAGCCAGCTTTACCAGAGAGAGTCGTGAGGGCGCTGAGAGGGGTGCTATTGGCAGACATCCCTGAGGAGGATGGAATGAAAAGGAAAGGAGTGGGGCTAGTTGGTTTTCAAATATAACAAGAGATTTTGGCTGTGCCATTTTTGTATAATGCAGGCTACCCTTTCGCCTTTTATTCAGCAGCTGTGAGAGGGGAGAGGTTTTGAAAGTATCTGAAAAGGACATAGAAGAAGTCTGTTTATTCCTAAGGGGACAGCTTTCTAACTTTTTTTTTTTCTGGGAAACTGTTCCTTCCCACACAAAACTGTGGGGATGGGATAACTAGGTCTGCCCCCAAAACTTGAGAGCAAATTGAGAACCAAGAGAAGAAAAATGTCAAGAGAGCAGTCAAAGGAGGCCACGCCCAGCCCTCAGGTCAGACTGGGCAGCGAAGCCAGACAGTAGTGCAACTCTGGGCGTCAAAAATACTAGAAAATCCTGACCAGTGAATTCATAGTGTCTTGTCCCTTGAATGTCTGAGCAGTCTGAAACATTTCCTTAGTTGGACAGCTACTCAAAGAGAAAAGATCTTTGCCAAGAGAATTATATGCAAAGAGCAGCAAAAAACTACAATCAGCATTTTTTCATAGCTATGTGAGAAGATGGAGCCTAACACAGATCCATAGGCTATTCCAGGTGCCAAGTATAACAGATACACAAATAAACAAAACAAAAAAAATATTAATGTAGCTATCTGTTACTGAATAACAAACAACCCCAAAACTTAACAGTTTAAAATGACCTTATTACTCATCTGTTCATGATTCTTCAATCTGGACTGGGCTTGGTGAAAACAGCTTGTCTCTGCTCCACACAGTGTCACCTAGGTTGGCCCAACCTGGGCAGGAAGATCCACTTCTGAGACGTCTTGCTCACATGGTGGCTCGTGGGCGTTGCTGTTGGCTGGAAGTCCAGCTGGGGTTGGTGACCCAGGGTCTTGGTTCTTGGCCCTTGGTGTCAGCTGGGCTTATCAATTCTACATGTGACCTCTTCATGTTACATTGGGCTTCTTCCCCACAACACGGTGCTCTTAGAGCAATTAGACTTCCTACATTCTGCTGGCTTTTCCCAAAGTGCAAAAAAATAGGAGCTTTCCTGACTGCTTAAGCCTGAGGCCTGAAATTGGCTCAGCATGACTTCTTCTGCATTCTGCATTCTATTGGTTAAAGCAAATCATAGGGCGAGCCCAGATTCTAGGACAGAGGACTGTGGAAGTGCATGAATACCCACAGGGCAGCATGGCTCACTGGGGATCACTAGTGTAACAGACCACCACACGGAGATTTTTCTCACTGGTCTTAGAAATATCATATACTCAGCAGTGTAATTTCAGTACACATGTAAACAGGATAAATAAAACTAGAGTTACATGAAAGCAAAAGAATATGAATTATAGAATAGCAACAATAGCACCAACTGCAATTCAGAAATGGCTTTGAACATTAGACATTGAACTTTAACAATCAACACTGGGGAAGGACTGCAGCATCCCTGTGAGCCAAGAGGTGGCCAGGCCACCAACAACCAGGACTTCGGCCCAAACCAAGAAGTCATCAGGCCTACAACGTGTGCTCTGCTGGGCCCATTGTCTTAGGACAGATATTTACTAACTGTTGAACTTGGATTTGTGAATTGACTAATAATTTGGTGCCCCATCAAAGTGCTACTGTCTTTTTAAAAAATTGTGGTGATTTAAATAAAGATTTCTGTTCATTAGGCCTAGACTTTTGCAAACCAAGTAATAATTTAGTAGGCTGTCCATCGATTTCAGTTCAAGGGACACCATGATGAACTAGCCAAGACCAAGATCTCTCTGCAAGTCAGACTATTCTTATTACTGCTCCACTCTGCTGACAACCATAATAACCATACCCACCCAATCTGGTGATTAAGTGCTGCCTCTATTGTTGTCCTGTGTTTGTTTCCTGTTCTTCCTTTGTAGAGTATCTGTCATTTCGACATTTGATGTTGTAGACTGGGCATTCATTGTCTTACCTTTTCATTTGTCTTTGCCATCTCTTTGCTCTACTTTTCCAAAGATTTCTCCAATTTTCTTTTTAATTCTTATAGTGAATTTTTTAATTTCTGATATCATATTATTAAAATCCCAGAGCTCTTTTTTTGCCCTCTGGTTATTTCCTTTTATATACTATCCTGCTCATGTTTCATGGCTGCAATAATATCTTATCTCTCTAGGGATATGAGTGAATAATTTTTTTGATGTGTTTCTTTTACATTAATTTTTTTCTTTTGATAGTCCCCATTTCTTCCAGGTTGCTTATTTGTTTTATAATTTTGATTTCTACCTTTCACGTTAGAGGCATTCTTTAGATGCTTAGGAAGCCTTGATTATCTGCTCAGATTTAAATGCTCAGGAATGAAAAGCTCAACACACTTGTGTGTGTTAGTTAGACTTCTTAACTGTGAACTTGACTGCAGCTGTTTTAAGAGTTTTCAATATCAATATCGTTAACTCTTTCCTCTTAGGCTGGTCAAATTCCAGAAAGGGATCCTTCAATATCTTACCTGAAGAAGGAAGTCTGTCTGTCAAAAATATGGGAACTCAGTAAGAAAGAAGACTGTAGGTACCAGCCAGCATCCTGTGTATGTCTAGTTTTCAGTATGGTACCTATCAACCTCCACGTGTAATGGGTGACTGCAGTTCTCAGAACTTTTGCTTTACCAGTCTTTTGGGAAGGTGAGGGGAGGAATTGCCCAACTATGCTGATGTTAAAAAGAGTTCTGGGATTCTACTTCGCAATCACACTTTCAATCAGTCTTCTTTATTTTAGCTTCCCCTTTGCCTCCTACTTTTAGAAATATCTAGTGCTACCTCACTCTGAGAATTTATAAGATTTCAAATAAATCTGACAGGTTTTCGGCTTTCCTTATTGCCAGCTTAGGAGTCTGTTTTCTTAAATCTATTAAGTCACTTATGACTCTTCCATCTACTGTGTTTCCCCGAAAATAAGACCTAACCGGAAAATCAGCCCTAGCATGCGTTTTCAGGATGACATCCCCTGATCATAAGCCCTCATGCATCTTTTGGAGTAAACCTTAATATAAGACCCAGTCTTATTTTGGGGGAAACACAGTACTTTCAAGTTCACCCACTGCCTCCAACATTTGAGCAGAAACTCAAATAAATATTCTTTACATATATGATCAATACGTATTTAGAAGGACAGGCTGCTTACTTCCTGGGCGACCATGAAGAAGGGTGAGTGATCCCAAGCTTCCGCTTTCAGCAGTGCTGCCCAGCAATTCAGCTCTGGCCCCAGACTTGCATAACTCACTCAGCAAACTTAGCAGCCCTGTAGATAACTGGACTCACCTTCCCTACAGGGCATTTCAGGGACTCTTTTGTTAACACGAATTCCCCTTGAGTGTTTTATCCCATCCACCCCACCCTAAAGTATCTTTACAAAAATGTATATTCCAATTATAAAGTACTCTATATGAGAGGCATTCTGGTAACTACAATGATCTCCATCTTACATTTCCGGTGACATTTTTACTTCCTTGTGATATTTTAGCACTCCTTAGGCAACAACTTGGCTGTCTCCCCCATTCATTCCTAATTGATTGAGAACTAATGAGAATGTCACAGTAAACTCGGGAAGAACAGTTAGACTTAGGAAATGGTTCTTTTTTTCTTTTTAAGAAGTGCTTTAGAGATATCCCAGAAGTGTTCTGGATAAAACCCAGGGATAGCTGGTTTATTTTCTTTACTTCCACAAGTTGCAAGTGCTTTTCTTACCTCTTCTGTGAAATGGAAATAACAACCCTTGCTGATCTTTCTTCCCGGGCAGCTGTGAACACTAAGTTGGATGATACCCGCTGAGCTCTGGGATTTCAAGAGTCCAGAATGAGCTCACTATTGAATCTGGGCTACGAGGGCATGAGCGCAGCTAGGGAGCAGCATGAGTAGAGATTACTAATGAAATCCTCACTTCAAGCATGTACAACCTGTTCAGAAAATCACCCTGGAGCTGAAATAACTAAGGCTTTGTCTCTTACCAGGTGTGAGGGGAACTTTAGAAAAATCTATATCATCCATTTTATAGTTATTTGAACATGGGGAGAAACAGCTTGTTTTCGAAGTGCTCTTTTTGATTCTTTTTGGGCACTTTAAAACAAATCTCTTAAAGAAACAGAGTCTGAAATTTGAAGAAGTGCCTATGAATTGTTGGGGGGAAAATAAACCTACAGATGGAAATAAAATTAATTTATATTTTAGAAGGGAATGGGGAACTAATTTACTGGCTCCTTTTTTTGTGTGTCAACATTTATAGTTCTTCTCTCATTGAATTTTTATAACAACCTTGTAAGACAGTCATTATTATTGCTCCCATGATGCAGCTAAAATAAAGGCTCTAAGACTTGCCCAAGTTCACACAGCAGGAGAGCAGACATGTTGAAATGTGAATGTCAACCTGCCGACTCCCAAGTCTATGCCAGGTCCCTCATTATTATGTTAGAGGAATCCTGGCTTGAGATCTCCTGTCTATATTATGAGGTCTATATGTCTAGTTGAGACTGATCTCTGTCTATCACAGGATTAAGCTGGACCTTTGGGGCTGTCAGGAGAGCACAAGATTGGTGCCAACTGTAGACCAGGCGCTGGACAACTTGCCTGGCACAAGACACTGGGTTGATCTAGATGTGGCTGATAACCAGTTCTCCCAAAACTCATAGAATCTAACAAGTATCAATCCTCAAATATCTCTTTTCCTTCTCCTATCATCTTTACCTTGTTCCACTCTACCTCTCTACCAATCCCCACAGGACACCAGCAGTAATATTTTATTGGGTTTTCTATGTGCATTCGAACACAGAAAGAGGTCACAATGCTATTTAAAGAGCCTGAGCTACAAATCATTTAAACCTACTGTTATTCCTCCTATCTTAGAAAAAATTCTCCTGACTCTACTTTGCCTGGTAACTTCTTTTCTCCCCTTTATAGCAATATTCCCCAAAAACTGCCATCAATATTCACTGTCTCCTCTTCTCCCATTTTCCCTTAATCCAACACAGTAAGGCTTTTGCCCTCACCATGACACCTGGGCTGAGTCACCATCTTCTCTCTCTCTTGCATTACAGCAATTACCTCCTAACAGGTTTCCTGTTTCTATTTTTAACTTTCTAAAGCCTAGTCTCAACACAGTAGCCAGAGTGTTACTTTAAAAAGAAAATTCAACCAGGTCGCTCCTCTGCTCAAGCTCCTGCAGTGGCTCCTGATTTCCTCAGCATGAATCTGACCCTCACCACCTTGCAAGAGCTGACCCCCTACTGCAGCTCTGCTCTCTCGCCTCTCACCACTCAGCTCCAGCGGCCCTGGCCTGCTTGATGCTGAGCCCCAGACACGGGTCAAAGATAGGGGCTTGTGAAGACAGGCGTGGGCTCATTAGGACTGAGCAAGCGAGTTATTTGTTAGGGTGTCACGCTACTAGGGAGCAACAGAGGAGGTACAAGGAGCTGGGAGGTACAATTACATCTCTCCTAATTGAAGAGCTCTGGAAGACAGTATTTGGGAAATCTTCTCTAAAGATGACTCAGACATTGCTCAGATACAGCTGGAGTCAGAGTTAATTAAAATGGAAGCCTTTGAATAATGCCAATTGCTGTACAGATGGAAAAGAAGAAAACATCAAAGAGAGATGCACCACCAGTAAAGGTTCCTAAACAGAGCATGTTGGAAAACCACCGTCCTCCTCTAAGCTGACGACAGCTCCTCTGTTACCCATCTTGTCAAGCTTGAACATGTTTTCTGCCTGAGTCTTTGTAAGCCCTCAACGACTTCAGTTTTCTAGAAACCACTCTCCCCATGGTGTTGTCTACACTTGATGTGGATTTGGGCTGAATGGCACTGGATCTTGACTGAAATGCTGTAGACTAACTTTTGTCTTGGGACACTGATGAGGAGCAGATCCCAGCTGCTAGCCATCTCCTTTTTGGCAGCTTTTCTCTATCAGAGACCCAGGGGCATGGGAGGGGACAGCGGTTAGAGGGCTGGGGGAGAGTGGCAAGTAGTTGTGAATCTTTGGTGGGAGGTTTTCAGAGCCCAGAAATGATGGTGCTATTATTTGGATAGTGAGCCCAGGAACAACAAGCTCAATCTTTGGTGCTAATCGTATTTTCTAATGAATGGCTCTTGCTGGCTTTTTTTTTGCCTGAGAAGTGTGATTTTAGAGACCAGGTAATCACTTTAAAGACCAGGTAATTACTACGTGGTCAGGGCAAGCTCACAGAGTAAAGCAAATTTGGATCAGGACAAAAACGTTGTTAAAGGGTTTCCTAGTATTTCTGATGTGATTTATTGTTCAAATAGCCTAGTCTTTAGAAAAAGTCCAAAATCCACAGGGCAGAATCAAAAGAAATAAAATACCAACTGACAGTTTCATGCTAAACAAAACTGTGTAATTTAAAATTCATAGCCAAAAGATAACACATTTTTAAAAATTTAAATTTGCTCTTTCTTGATAAGTAAATAATAGATGATAGTGGTGTTTATTTAGTAAAAGGATGACTCTCGAATGATATAAGGTCCCTCATCTCTATTAATTTTACCTAACCAATATCTGTATTTTTCTAAACTTTTTATTTTCAAATAATTTCAGACTTACAGAAAATGTGCAAAAATAGTACAGAGAGTTCCGATATACGCTTCACCAAGCTTTCCCTATTATCACCATCCTCCATAATCACAATGATAAAATCCTGGAAATTAATGTTGTTCAACACTTGTAACTAAACTACAGCCTGTATTCCAATTTTGCCAGTTTTTTCACGAATATCCTATTTCTGTTTTAGGATCCAATTCAGGATCACTTATTGTATTATATTGTCACGTCTCTTTAATCTCCTCTAATCTATAATTCCTAAATCTTTCTTATCTTTCATGAGTTTGATGCTTTTGAACAGTACTGGTCAGTTATCTTGTAGAACCTCTCTCAATTTCGCTTTGTGATGTTCTTGCATGATTGATTGAGGTTATACATTTTGGGCAAGGATACCACAGAAGTGACGCCCTTCTCCATATCATATCAAGGGGCATAGAATACCATTAGGTGTTATTACTGGCGATGTTAACATTGGTTACTTGGATGAGGTGGTGTCTGCCAACTTTTTCCTCTATAAAGTTACAATTTTTCCCTTTGCAATTAATAAATATCTTTGGGTGAGACTATGTCACTATGAATTATCTTGCTTCTCTTCAAACGTCCACCCACTAATTTTAGCATCCATACATGGATCTTGCCTGTATTCGTTATTATTGCAGCACTTGACTAATAGTGATTTTCTATTTTGCTTATTCCTTTCACATTTATGAATTGTAATTCTTCTGTAAAGAAGAGGCTGTTCCTCTTTAGGTAACAGGCAGCAAAATACACTGAGAGGGACTGAGCCTAGATGCAAGAGAACGGACTTCAGAGTTAAACTGACCTCTGTTGGAATCCAATCTATTCAGCTTACTAGGGTACGTATTCAGTAAGTTAATTCTGTCATCATTGTCATCAAAGATTAACTCTTGCCTCCTATAGAACAATTCTTTAACTTGCTTTAGAATAGTTAAAGCAATGAGAATCAAGAGACTTTCTTTCTACCTTTCTGCCTGGGCTTCTCCCATAAAGGGACCAGAAAGAGATCACTCCTCTATCCTGACCCAATCAATACCCATGGACATTATATTTTCACCCACACATCATTTCTAAAGCATTGCACGGCCAGGAGTGTTGGGTGCAACCAGAAATGGACTTGTTAAACGCCCCAGGGTATCTTAACAATTATTCTGGGGCTTGCTTCTGATTGTATTTTGCAATTTAAATAGCACTATCTCTAACTATATAGCAAGTATTCCTCTACATTTCAGGATTGCTACTTGTACTAGCTACACTGTGATACTTGCATTTGCAGTGTAGGTAGTAGAGAGCTATGGTCTTTCAACCCACCATCAATTGAAAAAGGTGGTTTGCTTAGTGATGGAATACATTCTACTTCACATGAACATTGTTTTTCTACTTGCTGTAATTCTGCAGGCAATAACTATTGTTATCCTTATTTAACTTATTTTGTAAGCAAGGAAATAGAAGTTCAGAAAGGTTGAAGGTCTTGTTTAAGGTCACACAGCTGAGACTGGTAAAAGAGCTGGACTCAAATCAAGATCTTCTGATTCAAATCCCATGTCCTTCGCACCCACGCCACATGAGGACAAATACAGTACAGCCCAGATTAGAAAGCAAAGGGTCTTCGTAGGTTGAAACATTAGACACATTAAAAGATTAACAATAAAAAGCCTTATTAGACTAGAAGTTCTCAGTCAATATTCAAACTCTTCTGAGTGGGAATGAAAAACGTATGGAATTAGAGACGCAGAGGCAAAAATAAAAGCTGCAACCAAAAAACAGGAAAAGACATTCCCAATAGAGCTGCTTTGCAGAAGGACAACTCTGTTGTATGTTATATAGTGAGAGGAGCAGACAGAGAGAAAGGACTGATTTTTTTAACAATTGTTAATGGTTCTCCATAGAAATATCACTACCTCACCAACTAGAACAATAATGAATGTTTATATGACTCGCAATAGCATTATGTTACTTCCTCCTAACACTGGCAGAGAATTTGACTCCTCCAGAAAGTTCTCCTTGATTAATCACAGCCCATCCCACCCCACCCTGGCCAATCTGCTTACACATGTATATATGAAAGTCTCATAAGATCAACATGTACCTTTGCAAAGTATACTTAAATTGCCTATACGTGTACATGTGTGTACTATTCCCTTAATATACCTGGGGTCTTTGTGATTCTTATGCAAGAATAATTAATAACTCATTGACTGGGTTAGTGTAGAATAGCAAATGCAGGCACATGAGTGATTTATAAATGGAATGGATTTCAGAGTCTGGAAGCTGAAAGCAAACTTTTAGGTTGCCTGTATTTGCAAGAGACTCACAACTGGGCTGATGATTTTTTTCAATGTTTTCCTTGTAGACTCTATTTAAGCAGTGGAGACAAACACATAAAATACGACAAAGCCATTCTTTAAATAAAAACAGAAGACTAGCTCCTCTCCAAATCCAGACTTCAATAAACCCTTACTCAGCCATGTAAGAACAAGGGGCAGTCAATGAAATAGAAAAGTAACTCATTTAAAACAGTAAAAAGTAAATGCTTTTTTTTTTTCCCCCACTGCATAGTTAACTTAAGAATTTGCTGTGCAGGCAATTGTTAAGGCAAGTAATTTGATACAGTATTTTCAAAAAGAATTTGACTAAGAATATAATCTGTTTCTGTACTCATGGGGAGAAAAAGATGTAAAGGAGTCACCTATCTTTGTTTAGAATGAATCACCATCTATAGCCAGAAGTTCCTCTTTTGGCTCAGCATTTCAAAACTGAACGGCAATATTGATGAGGGGTTGGGATTACCATGTTAGAAAACCTCATGGGGTGAGAAAAGCAACAGCACAGATGAAGCCATCTATTCTACTGTAATTTCTTGTTACGGAACTCAGTGTGCCCTGAAAGTCATTCTTCAGTAACATGAGAGTGTCTCTGAAAGTGAGGGAGAGCCCGGCAGAATTTCCTTCTTGAGTCCACACCATTTTCCTAATCTCCTGAGACCGCAACTCTGAATATCACATGCAAATACCTAAAGAGTAGCTTCCTTTTTCCAGTTCAGAACCAAACAAAGCCAAAGGTTTTTGTCACCTCCTAATCATTAGCAATCTTTGGCATATGGTTTGGAATGTCACTGCAGTTAATTGCAGGCTCCTGGTCATGCCCTCTGAATTGGGCAAACCATCTTGATTCCAACAAGATGTGTGGAGGGGAACCTGCCACAAACTGCTGGAAACCTCCCTGCCCTCATTAGTCAGCCCCTTCTGTCCGTACTCAAGGGTGGAAGCTGCAAGTAGCAACACAGATGCCAGAAGCTGGGGGAGCAGAGAAGCTGATGATGGCACAGGAAGCATGAAAACAGAAGACTAGCTCCTCTCCAAATCCAGACTTCAATACGACCTTTGGCAAGGTCAGGCAACATGGACTGAAAATGAAATAAATACTCGTATGCATACGAATATGTGTGTGCATCTATACAGTTACATTTATCTGCCTTATTGCACCAACATTTTAAACAACTGAATAAAATATGGCCCATGGCCTAATCTAGAAAAAGACCTATAAATGCATCCCTGTCGTGCAAGACAGTCTAGGGTAAGAGCTACAGCAGCATAACTGACTACCGTAGGGTTTAGAGGCAAGAGGCGGCACTTCTGATGATCAAAGAAGGTTGGGTGGAGAAGGCAATGTTTGAGCTGAGCAGAGAACACGGGTAGAATTTAAATAGGAGGCACAACGTGTAAGGGTGAAATTCGGTAAATCAATAACGTAATTACGAAACATAGCTAGTTTGCAGTTTGATTCCCTTCATAGCTTGCTATCTAGCCACTGGTAGTTAGACTTAGCTAGTTTGCAGTTAAATCTACTCTGATATTCAGCTGTTTTCTCTTTGTTTCTCCCCTCACTGATTAACTGAAGAACTCTGTTTTGTTCCCTTTCTCAAGGCTACACATATCTCATTAATCCATTTAATCAACAGAATCCTAACCTGAAAAGAGCAATTTCTTAATCCTCAGACACCAGAATCCAATTTGCAACTCCCTTGTAGTGTTTACTGGTGACATATAAAGCCCCCGGCTTGGTGGCCGAGTCCAGAATCCAGAGATAATATTATATTAAAACAGACCCGACCCCAGGAAAGATGTCAGCCCTCAGAACTGCCTGACCAACTCCCCTTTTGTTTTTCTTCTTATGTACCTCTGAAGCCTTCCAGCCGATTTAGGAACGGGGAGACGGCCTTTGGACAGGAGTCGCCATCCTCCCAGAATGTCGGCATTCAGAATAAACCTGCTTTTCTTTCCATCAACCTTGTCTCTCGATTTCTTTTTAAACTTTTTAAAGCAGCGGGCAGCCAGACCTTAGCATGGTATCAAAAGCAAAAAGAACTCCCAGCAGAAGAAATGGCATGAACCAAGGGAAAGAGCAGAAAAAGGACAATATGGTTTGGAGAGTGGTCAGTGATCCATTTTGGCTGGAACACAGATCTATCTCTGGTGTTGGTAAGTAGTAAGATGTCAGTGGGGACAGACAGTGGGTTTGGGAACCAGAGTAGGTTTAAATCTTATTCACTGTATCCCTGGACAAGTAACTTCACCTCTCTGTAGTGGATACCACCAATTGCCATGTATCCTTGGGTTATCAGCACTGTTCCAGAAAACTGACAGCTTTCTCTCCTCTGTATACTATGGCAGACAGTGTGTGCTTGACTTGTGGGCATGGCAAAAATATAGGGGAGTTAACATCTTAATAGTGACTGTGGGGACACAGACCCAAAAAGCAGTTTCCAGGCTCTCGGCCTCACATAGAAAGGTGCTGGCTCAGGTAGTAAATGGCCGTCGACTGTGATCAAATGGCCAGCAGCTGTGGCTAGTTGGCCGTCAGCTGTAACCAGTGAGCCATTGGCCACGAATATAACTGCCGTGGCTAGGCTAGCAGGAAAAGGGGGGGCTAGCAAGAAGATGGTTGCTGAGTCTGCAAGCGGCACAGTGAGGGTTGAGAATTGTGTGGCTCCTGGTTCCTGTGTCTCCAACCCAGCCGCCAGTGAGAGTATAGTGGTGTGACTCCCCTACCTATGGCTCCGTGGGTGTTCCTTTTTGGCCTCACCATGTCCTGCGTTCTTGTGTGGGGAGCGGGACCAGAGACCCCACAGACCCCGCCTAGCTCCCCCGCACGACACATGGCGAAGTGGGCAAGATCCCCTGCACTACAGTGACCCTCAACCAATTACATATAGAAGTTGGGAAAAAAAAAAAAAAGAAGCTGGTAGAAAACTACCCCAGTCCCTCGGCCTGAAGTGTAGAGCTCTGTTCCACACAGTATCTCGGCTGATCTGAGCCCTTAGCTGCCCACAGTGGTGACCCACTCATTATTGCAGTATTGACACTCCTCTCTTGCTGTTATCACAACTCTTTTTCTCCCTCATTGAGCTTCCTGGCATCCACGTCCTTGCTACATGATCTGATTTCGGAGAAACCCAAACTGGGACATTCTTTAATCCTCAGTTTCTTCAACTGTCAAATGGGAATCATAATGCCTACCGTGAATAATTGTTTTAAGAAATAGGTAAGATCATGAATATAAAGGACCTAGCAGGGTACCCAACATAGCAAGTGCTTAATAAATAATGGCTATTCAATAAACGTTAGAGACCCTTGAAATCTAGGCCATCTGACAGAGAGTGGGGAACTGCAGAAAGGTTTTTAAGTAAAGGAGAGCTTTAAGGAGACTACCAATGGCCTTTCTTGGAGGACTCTGGTCTTCAGTGTAGAATTCTGATCTTCTTGGTAGAACCATGGTCATCACTGTAGGATTTTTGCCTTCAATGAAGGGTGGAATAGTAAAGCCCCTAGTACTCTCCAATATCCATTTCTCCACTTATTCCAAGCACATGAGACAGTTGTACACTTCTGCCATATGACTGATGCCAGCAAATCACCGTGAGTGGAAATTAGTGTGTCCCTTCCGGTACAGAGCATTTCACTGTCAGTGTGACATCCCTCCTGCTCCCCCTGCCCCCTGCATCAGGAAGTGTTGAAATTTTCCATAGTAGGTCGAGGGTCACTGAGTGAAGATGCTGTGGGGATCAGCCTCCTACACTCTATGATGACCATGTAGCATCAACCACAGGTAAATTTTATTTTAAGCCACTGAGATTTTCTGATTGTTTGTTACTACAGCACAACCTGGGATAAGCCCTGACTAACACAGATGAAAAGGAGGCAGAAAGACTGAAGGCAGGTGAGTCAGGAGTCTATTGCAGGTCTCAAGTAAAAAGAGTTTGAAATAGGACCTAGAAACCGGAATGTGAGGGAGGAAAATGAAAGAGTAATTGCCGTGGAAGAAGAATCATCAAGTAGGGGAGAAGAGAAAAGGAACTGGAGATGACTCCAGGGATTCAAGCATGGAAACTGGAAGATGGCGCCATAGAAGAAAAAGGCAATCTACAAGATAAGTGGGTCCCAGAAAGGCTGGTTTGCTATAAGGCATGAGTTTAAAGACGTTCTACTCCACACAACCAGAAGAAGCCTTCCTATCCCATCTCCCCACAGAGGGCAGAAATTGGGTTAATAATGAGATGCACCACAGAACGTTTCCCTATTGTTACACTCATAACAATGCACAATGATCATGGATCCAAATACAGGACATAATGGCGGGATGGTTGGTACTCAGGGCCTGTGCCTTATAATCTGGTGCTCTTCCTACCACTGAAAATTGCCCCAATACTGAAGAAATAACACCCATCTGGTCTACACAACCAGAGGAGGGGTTGCTCAACACTGTGGTTAATTTAACATTGTCTAGACAATTGAATTATATACCAACTTGTAAGGAAAATAAATACTTGTCATGTTTCTCTTCCTTATGATCTGAGAGAGTTTTACCACAAGAAAAAGCAGCATTTAGGTTGTTCTAAGCTTCACTATATAACTGAAAAAAATACCACTTTACTCCAAGAATTGAGAGGTGCCCTATATTTTCTCAACTTGTGGATCAAAGTCTCAGGAACTCAAAACCCCCCTTTCAAACCTTAAATGTTTATTACTCAATCAGATTATTTGGTATTATAAAACTTTATAAAATGATTTAATTTTTCTAGTTAAAGTACAATTTTAAAATGAGGGTCTTCTATTTAACCAGAAGACGAGAATAGTAATATGCAAAATAGATAAAATCAAAGTGGAGGCCCTTTCTTTCCCAGTCATATGTTTTCCCATTTTTTCAGTTTTAAAAAGGACCATCTTTCTTGTACAACCCCAGAAGTTATGGCTATTTTCCTAATAATATTAAAAGTGCTAGAAGATGTCAAGAAAATTGGGTAATACAATAAAACAGTCTTACCATAGATGTAAGCCTTTTTATCTATAACAGCTACTTTTAAAATCTGCAGACCATGTAACCTGTGCACTGAATTTTCATTTATATAAAAATACATTAATAAAGATCCATATTAAGAAATTATACTGAATAAGCAGTTCATAATGTACCTTTCAGCTTTATAATTAGTTCTGTAATCTGTAATCAGATGATTTAAATCTAATATAGTTAAATTAGAAACTAAGTAATTTCTATTTCCACCAAGAATCATTATATCTTTGGAATTTTGCAAAGCGTTAATGAGTTTTAGAGAAATTATTATTATGTTTCTTATTTACTTTATTCCCAGCAGCGAGCACAATACCTGGCATATGGTACTTGCTAAATAAACAATTGCTGATTGAATAAATGAATATGTAATCATAAATAAGTGATTAGCAAAAGCACATTCATTTGTCACCATCCCACTCAGGGCATGGATGATATTCGCTTCCATGTTTCAACTCACATCACTGACCCATTGCTTTCTGATTGGTTGGTTATCCATTCTAACTGGATGATTCCTTTGCATCACAGGTCATTAAACAGCAATATGCCTGCCTCTGGACAATGTGTGACAAAGTACAAAGACTACTAATCTAAGAGTCAGAAGATATAGGGGCTGGTTCTGCCACTCTTGTGACTGAGTTTGGTTGCGTGGGTAAAGGATATCTTCATTGAACCTAATGCAAACGAGGCTCCAGGCTAGGTACCTCATAGCATTATAGGACTTAACTTATAAAACTCCAAAAAGAAAATGGTTTATCCCGATTTTACACGTGGCAAAAAACAAAAAACTAAGGGTCAGAAAGATGAAGGAACTTGACCAAGGTCACAAATCTGCAAGGTAGGATTGCAAAATAGCTCTATTTGACTCCAAAAATCTATCACTAGTAGCAACTCTAATAATATAGACAAGAGTTTTGCAAACTCTGAAGCACCATAGAAATGTGAGCTACTGTCACCATAATCTGTCAATCTCCTATATTTCTATCATTGTCCTCATAGATATCTCTTGTCTGAAGGTGACCAATACCACTTAAGACGAAGTCCTCATTTTGCAAGACCTCTGTGGTAGGCTCTGGCCAGGCCTCATTTTCAACCCCTTCCTAGTCTGTTTAGATTGGGCATGACTGTTTGAACATGTTCACACACTGGTTATCATTCTATAGGTGCAAAGTCACTATTCAGGAGTGATTCCTGCTCCCTGTTTTACAATTTGTGTAAAGTATAGTAAAATGGTGCTGGTAGCACAGTATCCTGCACTCAGATATTCAGCCTAGTCATATGGCTTCCTAATGATAATTTTATATCCATAAAAACTAAGGATGCTGGAGTCTCAAGGTACATGGCTGAGGATTAACTCCTACTCAGGGCTTCTCATGCTCTGGCAGGACCTCACTCCGGGATGGAAGTCTACCATGGCCACCAAGTATGTCTTCCTTAATGAACTGGGTGATTTGGGAAGCTGAGCTCACCTTACATCCCCCAGGCTGATATCTCATGAGACGCTTTGTTGAGAACCTGTCATTTGTGCTTACTGGAGTAAACTGTAAGATGTTAAAGATTTGAATGTCAGAGTACTCATTTGGGTCAAGCCTCCAACCCATCCTCTGCAAGGCAACTTCAGCCCTGGAGAGGCAGAAATGGTCAAGAAGAAAAGCTCCAGCCCAGCCTGCCTTGGTTCAAATCCTAGCTCAGACGCTTAACTTCTTTCTGTCTCACTGTCTTCATCTACAAAATAGTCATGGGGTAAGACCTACCTCAAAGGGATATTAAGAGGAAAAAAGTATATTATTTCTAAGTGCTTGAAATAATAGTTGGCATGTAAAGCTATATGAATATTTAAGTGTTTTAAAAATTCTGCAATAGTGTACTAATCTCTATTTTTTACATATGTGTACAATTACAGAAGACACAGATTTGATAAACAATTGGAAGGTTATTCAATGAAAGAATGTCATTGCTTTGAATTCCACCAAGGCGAAATTAGTCGACAATTTCATCAGAGTTTGGCAGAAGAAGCTCGTGTACTATTGAGAAATAACCTATGCAAAATATGAGTGTGAATAAGAGGGCAAGAACCTTAACAAACCAAAACAACTTTCAAAGCACTGTGAGAGAAAAAAAGTCAACCTAAGTTACTTCCTGAATTAATCAACAGCCTCCATTCCCTCTGTGACCCAAACGATACTGAAGGCTGCCAGTTCCCTGGGAAGACTTGCGGCTCCAAGGCTCTACTCTGTATGGCCCTTGGGCATCTGCTCCCCCCACAGCTGAGTGGTATGCTTACTGAGTCTCTGTTGTATTGTTTCAAGTTGTTATTTTAACCACATGACCTTTCATTTTGTAAATAGATAAAATACAAATACAATAAGAAAAAGTTTCTGTATAAAGGAGGTTGACTGTTTTGAGATAATTCAATAAAGGTGATTCCTATACAACAGTTGCTTCAACTCTAAAAGAATGGAAAAATCTAGAAGCTCTCTTTACTCAGATTATATCCTGCTGTTGGAGTTTATGCTTGAAAGATGACCAAGAACTCCAATCAGTAGGCCCATGTTTAAAAAAAAAAAAAAAAAAAAAAAGCTTCTCCCCTACTTCCAAACATTGTCAAAGAAATCTCCCCTGCTATCTTTTAACTGAAAATAAAATGTATCGATATTTAAATTGTCCCCTTAACTGACTCTTTCACTTAACTGACCAATCCAAATTGAACTGGATAGTAGTTTCTTCTGTAATTATATGAAACAGTTATTCTTGATAACAACCGGGTCTTATTTTTTCTTTAAAACAGGGTTATTGCCACTATTTTAAAATATGAGCAGAACGGGGGTTCCAGGAAATGGGTCAGGTCGATAAATTTTCTATGTGTGTGAATTTTGGATACAGTCATGTATTGCCTCCTGTCTACATCAAATGGAGAGCTTATTGGGAGATAATTTGAGTGTCAGGATTATTTACAATTAGAGCAAGACCTCCCTATGTATCTGAGGCTAATTCCCCTGGACTTGCTCTAACATTCTGCACACATTGTGGCCATTATAACACCCCGAACTTTGTTGGCGTTTTGGAATTGAATCAAGCTATTTGCCAGGAAACAAGAAACTTTCAGCAGGAAAAGAGGATGTTAATGAAATTAATAATGAATCACGACAACATGGAGGGAGCAAAGGAAAGCAGCAAGCCTGCTGATATGCACGATTTGAAGGCTTAGGGCTGACCAAGGTTACATCCAGCAAAATTTGGCCTTCAGCCTGTTTCGTAAATAAAGTTTTATTGAAACACAGTCAGGCACTTTTATTTACATATTTCCTAGGGCTGCTTTTGCTTTACAATGGCAGGGCTGGGTAGTTGTAATACAGGCTCAATAAATAAAAATAAATGAAATATTTACTATCTGGCACTTTACAAAGAAAAAGTTTGCTAACCTTGGCTCTAAAGGATCAATTCTATATATACAAGGCAGTGCTTTATGAGGTATAAATGTAACTGTGTTTTCAGAAAATGTCCTGGAACTTTGCCATAGTAAATTAATTCCTCAAGGTTATCCCTAACAATGAGAGGCAAGCCAAGTGATTAACTAAGCCACTGACACTGTCTTCTGACACAACTATCCCCTCAATGTCCCCTTCAAGAGTGCCTCCTAGAAGGATTCACTCAGAGCAGGCTGTGGAGATGATTCCGGACAGGAATTCTGATACTCTGCAAACATACTCTTTTCTCTGCCCTGACACCCCTGTCTGTCTACCTGAGGATCTCTATGGTTTCGGATATGGTGCTCCTCACAGACCCTGTAGTTTGGAGCTAACCAGGAGGAGCCGGGAAGATTGCTTAGGCTACCTTTCCGGAGTTCATTTGTTTCTCCAAGCATACACTGTCATAGGAGCTTGGGCCGAGGGTTCATTACATCTAAACATACAAGCAAGACCAAACTCAAAAGGAAAGAAGAGACAGGCAATGAAAACAGAAGTTGCACATATGAGTCTCTACCAATACCACGGTCAGAAAGGTGGTGGGGCTAGCGAACAGAGCATTAGGCCAGAAGTCAGAATACGTGGGTCTTAGTGCTGATTCTACCACCAACTAGATGCATGACCTTAGGCAAGTGACTTATCTTCACTTGACCATACAGGGTTAGACAGCTACCCGTAAGGTCCCTTCTAGTGCTAAAATTCTAGGATTTTGACACCTAGGATGCCAGTTGTAGGAGTTTGTGCTGTTACTACAGGTGCCTGACATATATTAAGAACTATTATAAATGTTATCTATCATTGTTTTGGAAATACACAATGCTTGCCTTTAAATGTAAATGTGGATTCATCCTCATTATAACAATCAACAAGCTAAAAGCAAATTCTACAAAACAGATTACAAGCATAAGCAATGAAGACTGTAATTGCTACCGGCCTTCTCAATGAACACAAATGAATAAAGCCTTTTTTTTTTTTTTTTTTTTTTTTTTTTTGGTGAGAAGGAGAGCTGTTGTTGATGGTGGTTCCTAGATCTAAAACCCAAGCAATCACTCTTCCTATATATTTCCAACTACAGAACTGATTTGATCAATAGCCTATATTTTGAACGGCAATGTAGATTTTTCCCCCCCTAAAAATCTTGATTCAGGTTGGGACTAAGAACTGGAAGTCAGGATTTGGAGTATCAAAACATCTTTTGCCTTCTTTCCATAATATACATAAACTACTTGGGAGAGAGGAGGTTGTCTCTCAAAATGGTAAATGACATTCAGTCTTGAGTGGCCAAATAAAATTAGTCAATTATGGGTGTAGAAGGCCTGCTAGTACCCGCCATAATTCCTCAGACCTCACCATTTCAGAGCTAGCCAATCACACTTCCAGTTACCAATCTTGGCAACTTCTTGCCTGAGCGTTTTCTCAGAAGACACAGAGACCTGCTCTGCCTATCGGCCTGGCAGGCTGCAGTGTGGGGAATCAGTGCCCATCCTTGCGGCAGCCTTCTCCCAGGGACAGATGGAACCGATGTAAACACCCCAGCCCTCTCACCCCGGGTAGAATAACTCCGCACCACGTATTCTATACCATTTTCTAGCGTTTCTCCCATGAGTTTAAGCTCTAATTATCCACAGTGGCACTCTCTTGATGAGAAAAGCTTCATTGGCTGTCTTCTCAGTGGACTTTCCCACTCCTGTTTTTTTGTTTTTGTTTTGTTATGTTTTACCTTTCAAATAAACTATTTTCATTCAAATCTTTGTCCTATAATCTGTTCTTGGGGAATCCCAACAAAGACAATGGGTGTAATCCAATTAATTATTTTAAGTTTGAATAACAATTTTCAATGCTACTAACCAGTAAAATATCAGGTATAAGATATTTGTAGCCAAGAAATCAGAACAGAATCTAAAAAATGTCAAGAGCATAAAAACCAGTGACAAATCTAACAGAAGTGGGAGAAAGTCCAAGCTGGCCGTGGCCTTTCCCTTTAGGTCAAATTCATTGAAGTTATACTCGTAAGAGGTTAGCTTGGGTTCATGGTGACTTTCTCAAAAGATGAAGAATGTTCTTCCCTTTATTTCATACGCGTTCCAGAAACCTTGAGGTTCCTAAAATTTCTCTGAAGAGTCTTGTATATCACTACTATCAATTCTCCACACAGGCAATGGAAAGATCATTTTCAATGTGCTGCTGTCCAAGAAGCCAGCAGATTTGGGCCCAGAGGACAAGCTCATCCGCAAAAGATCAAGGTTTCTATTGCTCTTGTAGTTGGCTCCATGAATTTACAGCAGGCATCCTTGAGCTAAATCAGACCAGATCCTCAGAGTTCTGAAGGCAAGCTAAACACAAATCAAATCTTATGGCCATCCATGCCTAAGGTGGAAAATAGTAGAAATAGGGCATATATTATAACACATTAGTACCAAAGGTATCAATAAGGGTCCTAGCAGGAAGAATATGTTACATAATAAAAAAAAAATATTTTAATTAAAAGACTAGTTGCTAGTGAGCAGCTTTAAAGAACAACCAGGAACGCTGATGCACCCAGAGGCCAGCACCAGTGAGACGACCCCCAGGCCAGAAAGTGCAAGTGGACAAAATACTGTTAATGGAACCAGCCAGAGCTGGAAGCCACAGAGGGAGAGCCAGGAGATGTGGCTTCAGAGAAGCGTAGTCCCCATGAAGGGAGGAGTCAGGGAAGAAATGCACCAGCTTCTCTTCCCTGCTCTCCTTCCGATGCCTCCCCTGGGCTGAATCCAGAGGAAGCCCAAGGACTGCAGCCTGTGTGATGCAGCAGGGCCAGCCCCATGGAGCAAGAAATGGGGCAGAGAGGAGCAGAGAGAGAACGTGGCGTGAGGAGCAGGACAGGTTGAAACCCCACTCTTGATGGATCAAAGTTTGTAGGCATTTTGTTTGTTTTCTTAATACTTAGTCCATCTTTTCTGTCACTTTATTATGAAAATAAATATACAGAGAAGTGAACAAGTTTTAGAGTGAACACATGTGTATTCACCACATGGATTCTATCATTAACATTTTACTATACCGGCTTTATCACATGTTTCCAACAATTTATCCCTCTCTCCATCCATCAGTGAATCTTATGTTTGATGTATTTCAAAGTAAATTTCAGATGTGAGTACGCTTTCCCCTAAACACTTAAATTTAATATTTTTTTACTTAGTTTATTTTAAATTATTACAATGCAGCTTATTTTCAGCTCTGAAATGTATATATGTGTGTGTGTGTGTGTGTGTGTATATTTACATATGTACACACACACACACACACACACAGTGCCAAAAAAATGTATACACATTTTAAGAAAGGAAAAAATGTATTACAGTAAGGGGGAGGGGGGTGTTAGATGAGAGTAAAGGGGATCAAATACATGGTGATGGAAAGAGAACTGACTCTGGGTGGTGAGCACACAGTGTGATATATAGATGATGTATTACAGAATTGTACACCTGAAACCTATGTAACTTTACTAACAATTGTCACCCCAATAAACTTTAATTAAAAAAAATTGTAATACTCAATATATACCGATAACAAAAGATGAATACAAGTCACGTTTGACTTCTGCATTTACAAGAGGTGCCCAAAGTGGTTACCATCAGAGTAATTTTAATACAGTTTTTTCCTTTCTTAAAATGCGTCTACATTTTTTTTGCACCCTCTGTATATATATGAGCTGAATATACACCAAGAACTGAACACATATATCAAAAAGTCAGTTGCTAAATGGGTCAATCAATTGCTTGTTTTCAGATGGACGGACCAGGAGCATTCATTTTTATCAGGCATGTTGGTCCTTCCAAATCAAAGACTGGAAAAAGTTTTGCCAACATGCTAGCTTTTGGCCACTTTACTTTCCAGGGATTCCAGAGTTGCTCTTCGTACGGAAGCCAGTGTCAGCACAATAAAACTGAAGAGGAATGGTTAAGAACTTGAGTACTGTTTTCCTCCTGACCTCCCAGTCAGATCTCATTACGAGATGAACTTGCTGTATCCCCTTCTCCTGCAACCTGACCTTCTCAATCAGACCACCAGTGCCATTCCATATAAGCCTCATTTTTCTTTGGTTTTAAAGACACATGGGTGAAAGAGGGGAATTGAACATGGGACTGTTTTAACTCCTCCTCCCTCACTATCTTTTGATGTCTGAGTAACAATATTGTCTTTGCTTCTTAACCCTCTAAGACACGATAAAAAAGCAGGTCTGAGGCAGCCCCATCTTACTTCAAACTCTACCTGTTCTTCGGGTATCGAAAATGACATATTTCACAGTACGGATTCAATCAGAAGCTCCTTAAAAACCCACAATTCCAACAGCCTTTGGCCGCATGGAGGTAGAATTTAAATTACATACTGCTGCAGACAGACTCCCTGGGCCATTTCCTTCCCTAAATCATACCGCAATGTGGGTTTTCAAATGGCTGCTCAGGTTGAGCAAAAATGTTGACACATGGAAATGACACCTTTTCTATATTGTGCTGAAGGAAGGAAATGAATTCGGGAGCTGGAAGCAGGATGAAGTTAATCACACAATGTGAAAACGTATTTGCCCCCACGAGGCCATCGTTTTCCATTCCAGAGCTGCCTGGGAGAGGCTGACTGCATGCCAGATGCTCCACCAGGAGACGGAGGGGTCATGTAGGTGAAGACATCATAGTACTTTCCTTGACAAAGTTACAAATCTAATGGGAGGCATGAACCAGATGCATCGATAACATAATAGAAGGCAGACTAGAAGGAGACGGGAGAAGTGGCGCCCGGCTGGGACAGTGTGTGGAAACTTCACAGCAGAGGGGGCAACTGAGCCATGCTCTGAAGGGTCATTGCGTTTCTCTGGGCAAAGATGAGGGCAGGGTATTCCAAGGGGGAAGATGAACATATGGACAGGTTCGGCACAGGGAAAGCGAAGGGGAGATCCATGGGATAGCAAATCATCTGACTTGGCCGGAACGCAGGCTGTGTACTGAGTGAGAAACGGGGAAAGTAAGTTGGGAGCATGCTGTGACAAACCTCAGATGCTCAGCTGTAGAGTTTGGAAGGCAGCAGAAAGCCAGAAAAGAATATCAACACAAGAATGACAGGATTAGAACTACACGTGGGGAAGGTTATCCTGGCAGAGAGTATGGCTGAATCAAAATGGGGAGAGAACAGACATCATAGAAATAGTATCTTTTACATTTACTCTCTTAAATCACAGTAAAGGAGGTAGCTAAGAAAAATTACTGACATAGTAACTGCAAATAACCTCTTTTGGAGTAAGGAGCCATACCGCAGATACAAGAAAATCTATTACTGCCACAGTGTCTATATAAAAACATATGATCTTGAGTCTTTGTTCTTGGTTTTACAACAAGGCCAAAAGTAAATGTTCGCTATTTTTATTAAACTCTAAGGTCTTTCATCAATGATGTAAACTTTACGGCTTGTCCACATACCAAAAGTCATTATTTGGGGATATAAACTCCAAGAATCTATAATACAAAATTAAGGAAATGAAATTCTCTTCAATTCCATTTTCATGAGTCTAAGCTCAGTTATACATTTGTATCAATGTTATTAATATTTGAGGTCATACCAAAAGTGGAAAAACTACCATCTCTACCATTATATAAACTCCATAAACCATAATGAACCTAATTAATATGGGCTAAGTTTGGAGTGCTCATTATGTACCAAATGTTTAAGTGCTTTCCTAGGTGAATTTCTGGTCATAGTATTATCTCATTTATTTATCATGCCAAACCCTTATGGTAGGTATTATGAGCCTTAAGTTTCAGGTGAGAAATCTAAGGTGTAAAGAGATTAAGTACTCTATCAAGGATCAGACAGCCATAAATATTCAAGCTAGAATTCACACCCAGGTCTGTTTGATAGGATTCTTGTTACAATTCCTCCAAGCTGAAGGAATGTGTGTTATGTGTGTAAGCTGTGGCCAAAACCCATCAATTACTTTAAACAAGTATCAAAGGAATGCTTCTTTTATTTAACCTAATAGTTTATGTTTTACTCCACCAATTAGAAATGGCTAGAACCTCAAAGAGATGTTTAAGAAACTAACAAAAAGCCTTGAGACTTGAATGATCGACCTCGAAATACGCCACGTTGGAGGTCTAGCAAATATCACTGGCCACTAAAGAAGATAGCTAAATAGTGGAGGAATGGAAAGCTTCAAAGCCAGGCCGAGTCATCTAGGTGGTCCCAAAGACCCCAAAAGGGGTTTCCATAGGAGACACCTGGGAGGATTCTGAAGCTGTCCTCCAGCTACTACAGCTGCTTCTCAGTGGTAAACTACTCTTCAGCAGTCATCACGTATTTTGCAAAATGCACACCAACCAGCCAGGAGTACTACTGAAAGCAGTAGCAGTTTATTCTATAGAGTGTCCCATGACATGCATGAAGCCTCTGCAAGTAAACGGTGGTGAGTCTTGTTGGCAAGGACCCTCCTGGGTCCCTCCGGGCCACACGGCTAGTCTCAGGCACGTTGCCATGGTCATTACCCGTTAGCTGCAGGAACTCATGTAGGTTGATGGGAAGCAGCAAGGGCTGGGGATTGGACAACCCGGGGTCCTGTGCTGTTTTCTGTTTGCAAAGTCATCTGCTCATGACTTCCTGGTGGGACAAGGGTTATAAGATACCATTTCTGTGAAAGTGCTTTGTAAAGTGCAATGGTTTAGCTAAATGTATCAATTTATGTTTGTTGGAATCAGTCCACCCCATCTTTATACCCATCAAAGCAGGCTCTGGTGTCTAAAAAAATGATTTTTATATTTTCAGATGCATCTCTCACTGAATAAATTTTTCTACTATGAATAGTCTTTTTTCTTATAGGACACAAATAGAAGGAGCTTCTAGAAAACTGGGGGGGGGGGGGATTGGAGTTCTAGTTGCCTTAGAAATTCATTCTACTTAACCCACTGGATAGTTATTTTACTTTTTAAAAGGGATTAATTTTACTGTTTGTAAAATGTTGGAAATCTGTAGCAACAAATATAGCATATGTTCATGTAACCATATACATATTTTTGGACCGTTCTGTAAACTGATCTCAGTCAATTTGCATAGTTTTTAGGATCTTTTGTTAAATTATGGTAGCCTCCACCAAGGAAAAGTAGATGATAACTATCTTCTTTTCAACCAGGTTGTACTCTACAATGAAAGCAAATTCCAAGCCAAATTCTGCCACGTATACAAATATTCATGGTCAAGAAGTCACCACTTCTCATACAGCCTACTCTTCTAACATCCCTTGTTTGTACTTTAGGAACTCCAAAGCACCGCACCCAAGACAGCGCACAATATCTAGCCCTTTCCATTCTGTGTACACTTGTTGAATGGCTTCCTTACATTTAGGCGGGGGCCATGTGGGTGTTTTCTGACCTGGCACATAAAAAGCTCTCACACAAGCCTTCTTTCTCTTCACCTTCCATGACACCTTGGTGGGTTATTTTAAAGATGGTGGGCTTACAAGACAGAGGTATTCAAGACAGAATGACCCAGGTCTTCAAATCGCCATTTGGAGGACAGCAGCCCAGGAGAGCTCCCCAATAAGGAACATTCACTTTGGACTTAGAGTAATGAAACATACATTTTGTGTCAAGCCACTGAGAGCTGGAGATGTCTGTCACAGCGGCAAGCACCTTGCTGAGGAAGATATATTAACAGTCTAATGACAGGACCAGCAAACCACCTAGGAAGACCGTCTAGTGTTCAGTGAGGGAGATACAGGACTGAATGGAGCCCTAGTCCAACTGCAAAGCCACTTGACCACTGACTTTGTTGCATTTCTTATTCCTTGTCTATGAAAAAATAGAAGAACATGTACGATCTTGCGAGCTAATCACATATTTCACCATGAAAATATTATTTCTAACATAATTTACGCTAATATACAAACCCTCTAGCCTGGATTTTTTTATAATATCACTTCAAGTATGTTCCCAGCCACCTTTAAGAGTACAATTCATAGCAAAGTTCTTCAAATGGTAACTAGTTAGCCTTGGAGGGTGGATTCCTGGCTAGCACAGCAGAGAAGTCGGAGTGTTTAACCCCTGGAATGGCACACTCACTGAGAAATTAAAATAGATGTACACACTTAGGCTGGAGCTGTATCTTGTATCCTGGATTATTTCAAGTATTAATTAAGCACCCTTTGGATAGAGATTAAAGTAATTCACACAGTGACTGTTTATACTGAAGTATTTAAAAAAATAAATTACAAACAATAGAACAGGAGTCTAATTCACGGCCAATCATCCATTTTACTTATTTCCCTGCTCAAACAAAGGATCACGGGACCTCTTCCTAAATATAAGATTAGATCAATAAAATTAGCCATCTGTCCAAAGAAGGCTTTACACTCAGGTTGTATTTAAGTATTATGTTTCCAACTGCCCAGATGTTACAGAAAAGTGCCTGCTGATACAACTCCTCTTGCACAGTGTAAACCATTAACTGGCTAATATAAACTTATTGCACCAAGAAAAATAAATAGCATTAACATTGTGTTAAATCTGATTCGGGATTTTGGGTGCTCTGTCAGCAAACACAAGTGTTAAGATTTAAATTGCTCAGGATTTGCAGAGTCAGATAAAGAGAGTAACTTCAAATGTCTTGAGGGGAGTGGAGAAAAAAAGAGCCTGGAAATGAGATCAAAGCTTTAGAAAGTGTGTCCTTGGTTGTTCTGGTAGATTAAGGTAGTAAAAATTACTACCATTATTGTTAGATAAAAATATCCTATCTTTGTGTAGTACTTTAGCTCTTTCAAAGCACTAGTCTGCTTTATTTCCTTTGATTCTGAAAATAAACTGGTAGGGTTATCTGGGGTAAGTGGGGTTTTTTTATAGTTGAGGAAATGCAAGAATCATTAATAGAAAAAGGAAGAGCCATTGAGTCAGGTCTCTATCTTTGTACGTCACAGGTAGTGGCTCATAAATTACAGATTACTCCTACCGACTGGACAATGAGCAAACCTGGAGCATTTCTTAGCCCTTTAACTTTGTTGAGCTTTTCACTGACTCCCAGTCACACATCAGTCTGGATCATTCTCTTTCAGAAACAGTTGCAACCCCCTCCACCACCACCGTCACACACGGCCAAACTTCCCCAAGACAATTACCAGGCAAAAATCGTCCATCACCCTTGAGGTTACTGGGTCTCAAAGAAATCCATTCAAGCAAGACCACAAACTTGGCAGCCACATTTTCCAAACCAAAAATCAAGCCATGCGGTTGACCAAAGAGTCTTTCTGATCTGTCTATTAACGTATCTGAAAAAGTTTACACCACAGTACAAATTAAATCGCATGTAATCAATCATACATTAACATGTATGGAAAAGGATAAAAGTACGTGACATAGTAAGTGCCTGTGTTGATTACCATGCCTGGAACATAGTCTTTAGTTACACATAATTACTCAGTTCTTTTACTCCCTACACCTCCACCCCCTCCCCCCTGCCACTTTCATAAATATTGCTTTCAAGCTTCAGGTTTCTAATTCTTTTTAATACCTTGGTACATGCCTTGCCTCGTTTAATTCTTCCAGCAACCTTAAATGCTAGGTTCTTATCCTATTTTTACAGATGAGGAAACTGAGGCTTACAGAGCTAATATATATATATAGCCTGCCCTATGTCACCAAGTAACCAATAAAAAATGGTGTCAGAACTTGAACTCAAACCTTAGGAAATCTCAAATTTGTGGAACAGCAGAGTTTGGGCTCCCATGGAAGCCTTCCTGCTGAGTCAAGAGAAATCAGACCTGGAGGATAGTCTGCGAGCTGTGTGGGGGTGGAGTGGGTCTGAGGGAAACGTGGCAGAGGGGTTGGTTATATACAGCTCAGCTCGGCCTTTTGTTAACTCCTGCAGAGTTTCCCTCCTTCATGCAGCCATCTCTTGATGAACAGGTTGGGGAAGCATGGGTGAATAGGAGAAGGGTCTGCTCAGAACAGACATCCTTCAGGAGTCTTCAGAAGACCACATCCAATCTTAGGAAAACTCGCAAGCACCTAAGCACAGGGTTTTTCTGGCTACAATACAGATGAGTTTTGTTGCTGGGAATCCTACCTGGTGAGGGTGAATGAGATAGAGATTGTCTGTGTCCTATGGGGTACCCGGGATGGAGGTACCTAGGGAAAGGAGGCAGTGGGAGGAGCCCAAACCCCGCTTTGTCATGTCTCAAAGTATGGACTGCGAACCAAGTCACCTGAGGTTCGTGTTAAAAAGGCAGATGCCTGTGATGCATTCCAAGAATTGTTACCCACATGGAAGTTCCAGAATTACTTGCCTGGCTCAGAGGCCTACAATCTTCTGGGGTCAGAGACCAGCTCTGAGTCAGATTTGGAAAGTGCGCCCTCTGCTGGCAACACTTTGATTTGACTTTCACCGGAGTCTCCCTCTCCACCCCACTACCCCCACCCCACCGGACTTCCCCATCCCATGAGATCAGGGGTTCTTCAAGGTGGCAAATGTCTTCCAACTCATTCATGGGGCTGAAGCCACAGTATGGGGTCCTTTTTCAAAACAGAGGTTCACAACCAATGGAATCAAAGAGGGATATCCTCTACAAACTGTCATTTAGGCTCTGTAGTATCTTCCCTCACCCCTTTATCCTTCTTCTATCCCTGAAAGAGCAGGTATACTTCCAGTACCTGCAATTTGACATGCTGTAACTAAAATAAGTAGCAGGGGTCTTGACCAGCTCAAAAGATCTTCTGTTGCAATCAAGACATCACGTCATTCATTTAGTCAGCTGGGAGAAACTACAGTCCTGCTTGCAACTGGGGGAGACAGAAGAATACAGCATGTCCACAGGATAACCTGGTGGGAGCTGAGGTCCCATCTTGGCCTCAGGCGCTTGAGTCCTTGTCTTACAGAAATCTAGCTCTGGGTCACGACCACTTTTGAGCTATAGTAACCCACGAACAGATGGACAACTTCTCCCAAAAGAATTCTGAGGTTATAAAAGCTCTGGGCTCAGGGTAAGAAACAAAAACAAAAAATACTTAGTTCTTTTCTGGCCAAGTCACTCTTCCATGAGAAAGAATTCTGAGAAACAAATACTGCTTCATGTTATACTACATTTATCCCTGACCTTGACCTCTCTGTCCCTTTATCTTATAATTAAAGGAAGGAAGGAGGGAGGGAGGGAGGGAACAGGGGAGGTAGAGGGGAGAGAGAGAGAGAGAGAGAGAGGGAGAGAGAGAGAGAGAGAGAGAGACAAAGGAGCTGGTCTTTATAGTGCTTACATGTGAAGGGGAAACAAATAGGAGAGCAGTAGGAAGGCTGATGGAATGAAGGTTTGGAGGAAAATACTTCTGCTCCAGGGGCTGAACTGCACAGGACACCAGTAGCTAGGTGCTGGGGATGTACATCCCGAGGCCTCTGTGAGCTCCAGTTTTTCCCAAGAAGCAAGACAACCTGGATGAGCCTTGTGGCGGAGTATGGTTTGTTGGAACAGGGAAAAGGAGGGACATCCAGAAGAGATAAGCCCCCCACATTACATGCATTGGGAAGGGGACTTGGATGAAAGCTATAAGTGAAGATGTAGCCAGTATCTTGTGAATACAAGGTTGCTCAGGGTGGTCTAAGGGAAGGACAACAGGATGAGCCCTGACCCATGACCCCGTAGCCATTCAGCCTCACAGGTGCAGTAGCAGAAACCACCTAGAAGCGCATGTATGCTCCCACCATCAACCAACAAAGTACATTATCCAGGAGCTAACTGTGCCTTTCCAGGCTTTTGTTTTTCCTTTCTGAGTTTCCCTTGATCTTCCTTTTTTCAATTTTACAGGTAGAGAAACGCTGAGGAAGTGGAAAGGGAAAGACTGGAAACCTGTATCTCTCTGAGGATGACTATGGAGCATCAGATCCTCCAGGGAAAGCCTTGAACTCTGAACCCTAACCTGCCCTAGTCCCACGGACCCCGACCTAAAGCAAACTGGAAAGGCAGGAAGGAAGGCAGGACCCTCATTCAGTCCTTCAGCCCAGAGAGTTAATCCCGCGAGTTACCCATCTGCCTATGAAAACAGATGTGGCTTGCTGCATGCTGATTCCAGCACAAGTGTCTGCATTTCCCTTTCCCTTCTTCCTGCCCCACATCCGAAGCACAACAGTCCTTCGTGGACTTCCTGGTGAGATCAGGCTAAGGGACAAGTGCCAGAGACCACTTTAGTTCCAGTTCAGCTTCTGCTGTTAACGTGGGCAAGCCCCTTCCTTCATCACCCTCAGCCCAGTTGTAAAGTGGGCTTCCTCCCAGGTCTACGATTCTAAGTCCTAATCTGGAAAAGAATGAAGGATAGCAAACAAATCGCGTTTCCACGTCATACAGACCTGGGAAAACGACAGTGTCCTGTACCCTGCCCATCTTCAGAAGCCCCTTTTTCTACCTCCAGGTACTCTAGTGGATGCTCTAGCTCCTCCCACACCTTAGCCCCAGAGTTCAACAAGAAAGTAAGTGGTTCATCACTAGCCTGTAAGGTTATACCCCCACTTCTCATGGATGACATCAGTAGACAGTAGCTTCCAGAATGTCACACTGGTATTATTCACACTCCATTATCTTTGGAGGCCTGGGCGTGATCCCATGTACAGATGTTTAACAGCATTAAGAGGCTCCCCACACACAGCAGCAGAGCTAACACCCTCCTCCTGGCTCTGTGGGACAGAGGTCCCCCTACCCCCCCACCCCCCCACCCCTCCACCCCCCCACCCCTCCACCCCCGCGTTCAGCCAGGAGGCCGATGCCCTCCCAGACGGACTGTATACCTGCTCCCAGGTTGCCAAGGACTCGCTCCCTTTCTGGTCCTGAACATCAGAGCCTGAATTCCAGTTCCCCACTTACTAGTTGTGTGACCTTGGGTGAGATGTTCAATGTCTCTAAGCCACCTTGCCTCTTCAGCTACACAGGTGTAACATAGTACCCATCTCCCAGAGCTGTGGATCAAATTGATCAGTACGTGTCGACTGTTCAGAGCGGTGTAGCAAGCACTTCATTAGTGTTAGTTATTATTATTTAATTTGACTTAACTTGAAAATTGTCATCTCTTGTGGATCTCAGAAAATGCAAAGGTTTCTTTATCAATGCTCAGTGACACACGAGGCGCTAACTTGGGGTGGAGGGAAGGTGCCAATGTCGGACCCAAATTAGACTCGTAATTGAAGCTGCTACTTGTTATTTTCTCACCAGAGGTAGGTGGGTATGGGGAATTTTCAGGTTGATTTTGAATCCAAGACTTCTCCAACAAAGCTCTACTTATCAAAAGTAGATTTAGGAGTGTGAGGAGACAGACAGGGTCATCCAAATAAAGCTGGACTGTTTCAGTACATTGACAAGGTGGCCACTCTACCTTCAAAGTACTGCACACAAACCAATTTCTATTGAGGAAACAAGGTACAAAGAATTTCCCATATGGATACTAGCAGGATTTGCTGGTGTCTGGGGAAGATTATAAATTAGCTGGTTGCTGTTCACATCAGAGCCAAGCGGGCACATTCAGTTTTTAATCTGGACCAATTTTCCGGATCAAAAACTAGTCTTTCCAAAGGATGTAAATGAGCCCAGGAGGAAATTTTTCCCTGACGTTTATAAAGTAGCTGTCATTTTAATCTGAGCAGCTTTCCAACCTGAAAGGCAGAGTCTGGATAAAATTATAAAGTAATGAAAAATTCTTCCAGGCTGAACATAGTCCAAACACTCCTTCTACCTCAAATTTGATGTATTTAATATGCCAACATATTTAAAAGGTAGAGTTTCCACTATCAAAACCCCATCTATGCTTCAAATAAAACCAAAGAGGCCAACATGACATTTTCATGGTATGAACATCAGAAAGAGACTCTGGATGAACCAGGTAGAAAATATTTCTAGGAGAGGAAGTACAAACAATAAGAAAGGAAATATGGTGAATCATACGAGCAGTTGTATACAGCAGGCTTTTGTGAAATGCTTTGTAAAAATTTCTGCTTAAATGGATTGAAATTTATCCTTAAAAGAACATTGCATACATGGTTCATGTTTAAGAACCACAGATATAACTATGCATTGTTCAAAATTGTGAATAAACCCGCGGAATGCAATTGATCGTGATGTGGTTATCTTAGGAAGGCAAGTTAGAAAGAAGCCCTTCATTGAAGTCCTGGTAGATGTGTGTATGTGTGCGTGTAAGAAGAAAAACTACTTCATATTACCTTGGACCACTGCTATTATCTTCAAAGTGAATTGAACAGTGGCGATAGAAAAATAGAATAGCTCATAATTTTTGTGTGCTGCAGATTCTCATAATGTTCTAAAGGTCAAGGCAGGTAGCAAGGTGCAAGTGATGACAGCCGCAGCCTGAAGAGAGAGGGTGTCTCTCAGAGCTGAAAGGCAACAAGTCCTATTTCCAAATGGAGACATCCGTGAACAGCAAAAATATTTAAGCAGCCACATGGGAATCTGCCAGGATCATTTTCTTTGCCCTCTGATAAATTTTCCCTGGTTTGTCTCTTTCTTATAAAAACATTAATTGTGAAGACAAACTGCAGTTTCTGCAAAGTTTGGCGGACTGCATTCAAATAAAGTTATATCGTTTTCCATTGTTCATGAAGTATAATTAATCCCATAAGACAATCTTGCTTACAAAGTAAACTAAGAAAAAACAGATCTTTCAGAATGCTAAATATAGTGTCCGCAAAGAAGAATACAAATCGTTATTTGGAAAACAATGGTTAGAACTTTATTATTTAGAATGTTCTACTTTGAATAATCTCACAACACGGGCCAAATCACAGTAGACAAAAATACAGACTTTTTTACTCGTATAACTAGAGCAAATGCAAGTTATTGCGCTTCAAGTTCTCTCCAATTTTTTTTCTAATAGCCTACAAGCACACATTTTTGTTTAAGTCTCAGAGCAAAGGAGTGCAAAACAAGATAAAATTAACCCTTTGCGCGCCTCTGTCTGAGAAAATGGCCCCAGAGTGGAAGAGAGTCTTAGCATTAAAGTCCGCCTCCCTACACAATGCGTGGGCTGGACCGGAGATGGGCACAGAGGACGCCAGGCAAATCCTCAGACACTTAACTGCAAACGGCTGGGCTCTGGACGATATGAATTCAACAAGATGTTTGGAGACACAGGAGGAGCTGTTTGACTGCACAGTTGCAGTGCGCTGTAACTGAGACAGCGAGATCGCTGTCCCAGCTCTTAGCAATCTGTGATCAAATACAGAGCCCTCCACCTTTACTGTGCTTGGAAAACAGATCATTCTTTTAGCAAATATCGCTTGAACCGCCTGGTCTCTGGTGGGGCTGGTGGGGTGGTGGGGGTGGTGCTATCGTCTTTTCTCAGCTCTGGGCAGATATGAACCCAATAAAACTGACACTGGTCCGGGGAGAGAGAGGCGGTGCGTTGCCCGCTTAGCGTCCTCACCAAGGACCGGGACCCTGGCGCTCCGGGCGTGGTGCCCCTCCGAGCGCAGAACGCCTTACCTTGTTTTCGGAGTGCTGCTCCGAGCGACCACGCAGCGTAGGGTCCCAAGCTGGAAGCCAGGAGCAAGAGCCGGAGCAAGATGCCTTGGATTAAATCCATTTCACCGCGGGCGTCTGCAAAGTTTCACCAAGTCCCGGGCGCACAGGGCGTCTCTTGGGGGACTTGGGGGACTCAGGCCCCGCCGATCCCCTGGCGGGGGTGAGGAGATCTGGAGCTGAGGGAGCTGGACTAGCAACCACCGAAAAGTCCAAGGAGGCCGGACAGCAGCCGGGAGGGAGGTCGGCGTGCTGGAGTGAAGCCGGTTGCCGGTGGCAGGGCTTTTCGGGCGGGGGCGGCGAAGGAGGCCGACGGGGAGGGACCGGCTGGCGGTGGAAGGAGGGAGGCTCGACCCGCCCGGGGATGGAATTACAATCAGGTGGAAGTGAGAGGGGCAGGCCCTGAGAAAATTTACTCTTCGAACATCTCTGGGGCAGACAGCCCGCCAGTCACCCCCTCTAACAGTCCCCAGCTCAGCCCTCCCTGGCTGGTGACCTAAAATGGGGGGTTAGGGAGCCAACTTCAACCACTAGAGACGCAGGCCAGGAGTTAGGTGATTTCGAGTGCAGATCCCTAGGCCGCGGTCCTGACCCTGAAATCTTGCGGCGCCTCCCCCTCCCAGGTTGTGCTCTCCTCCTGCCGCGACCTCCTAGGTTGCTTCCACCCAGCCTGGGGACTTTCCCCAACACCTCCAAAGGTAATTCTGGTCGGTCCAGGGCACTAGGATGGAATGGGAGGGAGGAGGAGAGGGTCTGTGATTTGTAAGTGGGGGAGGGAAAGAAGAAGAGGGGGCGGGGCCGGCCGGGTCTGGGAGCTTAGAAGATAAATGGGATTTAAGACCGGCAGATGGAGAGCTGAAGCCCTGCCACTCAGACGGAAACGCCCGGTACAGATTAAGGCCCGGAGCAGGATCCTCTCGCCGCAGAGGAAGGCAATTTGAGACCCTCTAGAGAAGGAGATGCAACTCCAGGTTAAGCCTGGCGTCGGGGAAAAGAACGCGAGCCCGAGCCCCCTGGCGGACGAAGCCTGCCTGGGAAGGGACGCCTGCCGCCTGGGCAGGGGCTGGGTGCCGACGCGGGGTCCCGGCTACTGATCCCGGGATCGGAGTTCCGGGGCCGGCTTACTGGCCGGTAAAGGCCATTTCACCCCGAGATTTGCTGCCCGAGGACTCAGTAAAATGTGCCTTTTGCCAGGTTTCCCTATAAGAGGGAAGACCCCAAGACTCAAGTCGCGTTACACACTGCCGTGCTGAGCTCCAGGCCAGGGAGAAGAGAACGCAGATAGGTACAATAAATACACGAAGAGAGGGAAACGCAGCTTCGCCGGTTCCCTGGAAAGATCAAAGGCCTTAGGAAGTGCGCCGCAGAGGGAGACAGAGGTCGCTGGCCGAAAGGACCGCCCGCTAGTCCGCCGGAACTTGCAGCGCGGCTGAGGCTGGATGGGCGTCCCAGCCCCTCATTGTTAATCTAGGTTTGGGAGAACCAGAGAGGAAAATGTTGACCGATGTATCTCCTCCAATGAAGTATCCCTTGGCAAAAGAATTTGTAATGAGCTGTGTCATGTTAGCAAAGCTGAGAATGTTTCCTTAAATTGGCGTTCTCAGGTGTGCAACCGTCCATAAATAAATTCAAAGTCCTCTCCAACTTGGTATTTGGAAGTCTTAGCTGTGACACCAGAGCTTGTCCGTTTACGCGGATCTGGTGCAGAAAAGTGGGGACAAACTGTGCTTTTTACCTCCATGGTGATAATAAAGCCATGTCTGGAAACCAGGTAGTGTGACTGCCCCAGGGCTGCTAGCCTCAAAGGCAGCAGAATCAGGGACCCTAAGGATTATCAGAGCCCCTGGAGTTCATCTAGGCCCTGCCTCCACGCCAGGCAGGAATCTGCTTTCAGCATCCTTGGCAGGTCATGCACCTGCCCAGACCAGTTGTTAGAAGCTCTTTTCATGAGAAAGTGATTTCTTATATCAGAACTAAGGTGGCACCCACAACCAAGCAAGTGTTCCCATGAAGGCATCTCCCATGTTGGTTCTGGTCTTTCACTCTTAAAAGTGATTCTTTCTGATCTAGAAATTAGAAGTAATAATAACCATTAATATTATGGCTAGCATTTATATAACACCTATTGCATACCAGACACTCTTTGAAGTGCTTTTTAATCCCAATAACACATACCAGGTGGGTATTGTTATTAGTATTATCCCCATTTAACAGATGAGGATACTGAAGCTGAGAAGGTTAAACCCAAGGTCATGCAACTCCCAAGAGACAGACTTTTGATTGAATTGGGATAGTCTGGTTCCAGAGTCTAGGCTTTAAGGAGCCAGGTGGAGAGTAGACAAAGCAACAGACTGAGAAGGAGGACGTCTGGGTGCTTCATCTCAGGCCCTGCTTGTAACATATCTTGGTAAAATACAGGGGCTGGATGAAATCACTAAATTCCAGATTTTGCTTTCTCTTTATCATGTGATGAAACAGCACCATCTAATTCTAGCCATTTTTTTCCTCTGAATGTACTTTAAAAGACTTGTACAAATTGTCGTTTGCAAATTTTGCAAGCCTAAGTTTCATCCTTCTTTCTGATATCTTCAACAGGTGCCCATACCAGCTCCTCAAACCTGGCCCTGTGGGCCTCCCTTCCACCTTTTGCAGATGGCCATAGGTGATTTGGAATCTGGCTTGATTTCTTCAGAGGCTCCTCTTGTTTCTTCCTTGCAGGATTACCTATGATCATGTTGTTCCCTTTCACCTTTTGAGTGCCTCCAAAAGCTCTGGCTCCTCAGATCATTGAGATAAGACCTTACTTCTTGAGATCTGCTTGTTACAATTCTAGGGCACACATTAGACTGAACTGATTCCTTTCCTTTGCAGGTCAAATCACATCCCTGCAAAGTCCCCTCTTCTTCCAGTCTGACAACGAGTTTATGGCACTTGTAAATCTGATAAAAGACAAACGGAACACTTGACTTTCACTGTCTTTCTGCCTTCTGGGAGGAGGGGGAACTAAAGAGGACAAAGAGGGTTTGAATGTTTCCTTTTTAAAAATCTGTTCAAATTCACTGGAGGTCTAAACTCAATTAATAAGGCCACAAGCAGAAGAGTGACCTGCCTGCTTTGCTGAATATCACGGAAGAAGAGTCTGACCTTTGGTCCATGGAATGGATTTGGAGGCAATTCGAAAAAAAAGTAAAGGCAAACTTACCAATTATAGAATGTTTAGAAAGTTCTTAAATGAAAATGAGAAAAAGACAGCAGCAAAGAATTAGCTTTAGATTTATTTTCTGTTATATGTACGTGTAATATTTAAAATGTACATCAGGCAGAGTGTATAGTGAAAAATGAGTTTTACCCCTTCCTCTCTCAGAAACAACCACTTATCAGTTTCTTGTGTATCCTTCTAGAGATATTCTAGGAACACACAAGCAGTACACATATATACGCATATATTTAACACAAACAGGAGCATCTTGTATATGCTTTTTAATCTGCAGATCCTTCCAAATCAGCCGATATAGATCTGTCTCCCTCTTACTAACTGCTGAATAATGTTCCATTATGTGATGTACAACAATTTGTCCTTCTGTTGTTTCCAATTTTATTATTATAGACAACACTGCAGTGATTCATCTTGAATATATAACAGTTTGCACATATTATAATAGGCTATAGGATACTAGTCTAGACTAGCCATTGCTCAGACAGAGGGTAAATTCCTCTTTCATTTTGATAATTTGGCCAAATTTCCTCCTAAGGAGATTGTATAAATTTATAGTCCCATGAGCAATATACGAGTGTGACTATTTCTACGGACTCTCATCAACATAGTGTCTTATCAAGCTAAAACTATACATCATACAGATTACATTTTAATTGACATACAACATATACAGTACATAAATAATAAGTGCACTGATTGATGAATTATAGCAAAACGAGCAGACTTGTACAACTACTACCCAGATCAAGAACTAGGACGTGACCAGCACCCCCAGTACTCCTTCCTCATGCTTCCTCCCTAGATGTATACATTTAAAAAAAATGAGGAACATTCAAACTAATTCACTTTTAATTAAAATCCACAAATAAAAATAAATCAGCAAAAAATGTAAGCACTCCCCACCCCCAACATGAAACGCACATTAACTGAGATTTGATCCCATTATACGTAAGGCTCTGTGCTGAGAACAGAAAGACTATAGGAAAGAAAATACAGTGTCTTCTGCACTCAAGAAGACTACAATTTTGTTGAAAGAAGACAATTGCACAGCCAACTGTCCTATAAATCAGAACAAAGGAAGCACTCGATACGAGCACAAGCAGTATGCTGTGAGTATATCCAGAGATGAAGGCCTTGTATTACAAATGACAATCTATGTAATAATATAGTATAAAATAAAGCCAACAACCTCACAAATTGTTTAAATCATGCTTAGATATATAACAGGATTCACCAGGGTCAGAACTGGAGTTACCAGGGTACATTACACAGTATTCCCAAATCCATCCTTCCTGCTGCATGTATTGCTAGCAGCATTGATTAAAAATGACTGGGGAATTATAGTTAAGTTAGGCAACCTGATGATTTTGCAGCCGTTTATTTTAATGTAAACTTTTTAATGAAGTCTAAAATTACATAAATCATAAGTGTATATTTCAATGGATTGTCACAAAGTGAATAAACCCATGAGATAAGCCCGCAAATCATGAAATAGAATAATGTCAGGCCCTAAAAGCTGTTTCAGTCCTCCTACTACTAATCATGACCTACCCCACAACTACATGGGAAAGCATTTTCCTGATTTCTAATATTTAGATTAGTTTTGCCTGGTTTTGAACTTTATGTAAATGGAATCCAGTAATTTGATCTAGTAATGTAATCATTTATGTCTAGCCTCTTTTTCTCAATGTTATGTTTGAGATTTTCATCCAAGTTGTATAGTTACCTTTTCATTGCTGTATACTATTCCATTGTGTACATATATTTCAATCTGTTTGCATTCTCCCGCTGATGGACATTGGTGTTGTTTCTAGTTTGGAGCTCCAACCCAAAATGCTTGTGTGATTATTCTTCTACGTGTCTTTGGCAAACATAAGTATGCATTTCTGTTGTGATACCTGAGAGCAGATATACTAGGTTATACAGTAGGCACATGTTTAAGTTTGGAAGATGTTGTCAAGCAGTTTTCCAAAGTGGCTATACGCATTTACACTCCCACTGGCAGGGTACGAGCATTCCAGTCATTCCACAGTCTCACCAACATTGAGACTGTCCTTTTCATTTTAGTCATTTTGGTGAGTGTGCAATAATACCACATTGTGGTTTTAATTTGTGCTTCCTTGATAACTAATGAAGTCAAGTACCTTTTCACTTCTTTATTGGCCTTATAAACAACAAGTCATAGGAGTTTTTTGTTGGTGGTGGATATTTTCATTGAAAATAGTTTTCCCACTCTGTTTTGTCTTTTAACTCACTTAATAATGACTTTTAATGAACAAAAGCCCTAGTTTTAATGTAATACAGTCGATCATGTTTTTTCATTACTGGCTAGCATTTTTTCTATCCTGTTTAAGAAACTTTACTTACTCCAGCGTCACAAAAATATTAGTCCATATTTTCCTCTAAATCTTTTATTGCTTATTTATATCAGCAGTAGTTTTTTGTGTGTGATGTGGGATGGTGCTCACAGCCTTTTTGATCGGATGCCCCCTCCATATTTAGATATGGGCAGCTACATCTCCAGGAGGAGATGTGGTTTCGGGAATCGACCTTTCTTCTGCCAGCATCTGCCAAGCTGATGTTCAAGGCCAAAGCTGCAACTGCAGTTCTCACCTGGTACCGTGTTTTCCCCAAAATAAGACTGGGTCTTATATTAAGATTTGCTCCAAAAGATGCACTAGGGCTTATGGTCCGGGGGTATCATCCTGGAAAATCATGGTAGGGCTTATTTTCGGGGAAACACGGGATGAGCCATGTAGATAGCCACCCTGCATGATGTATTTTGGAGCATAAATAAAGCTCATCTGCTCCAAAATATCTTAATGGTTTCTCTGTTTTCTTGAAAGTTCTACCATTTGAAGTGCTCCCAGGGGTTAAAAGTATGACTTGTTTTTGACGTATATCCCTTCTATTCCAAAAAGCACAAGAGAGAGAAAGAGAGAAGGAGAGAGAGAGAGAGAGAGAGAGAGAGAGAGAGAGAGAAGAGATGTTTTAAGAACTTCTATCCAAGTTGTCCCTCTAAAAATGGACATATTCTTCCTGAAAAGGAAGAAGCCTCATTCATACTGTATGTGTTAACACAGAAGTAAAGACTAATTTATTAGCTAATTTAGCCGTCACCTAGGATATCAGCATCAAGGTGTCTAGCAGGTAGAATAGAGCAATTTGATAGTGATTTGCAAAAGGAAAATTGGTGGTGCACGAGCATCAGAATGTAGGACATGAAGTGTTTGTAGTAGCAAAACCCTGGAAGCCATAAACATATCCATCACTCGAGGAGAAACTGGTCAAATACATTACGGAATATAATGGAGCAAAATACAGGTATCTAAAAAATCATGGGCTTAGGGCTTCATGTGCTGTAATGGAACAAAGTGGACAAAGCAAGATGCAGAACAGAGTACAGGTGTTAACAGAGCATGGGAAGGGGACTGGAGGCTCTGGGAGCAATGGAGGGACATTAGCATTGTGTAATTTTTCACTGCTCATATTTTTAATCATAGGACTGTTTTTAATTGGGGTAAAAAGAAAGTATGAATGCATTTTTTTAAAAATATATAGGGTAGAGGTGGAGTGACAGGAGGAATGATAGGGAATGAGAAACCAAAAGAAGAGAGACAGTTCCCACACGTCTTAGAAGAGGGAGAAAATGAAGAGTGTGAGATGGGTGCTGCCAAAGAAGAGGAGGGCATGAAAGACAGACTTCACAAGTTAAGTGATTCTGTCCAGTGTTGCCAGATTTAACGTGCAAGAAAGAGATCCAGGAGCTACCACCTTCCTGAAAATGCAGGGAATCCCTGCAGCATGTTGGATTTTGAGGTGATCTGCAGGGTCACGTGACTTCCAGCTAACAGAGAACCACACACAAAACAAACGCAGGAGCCTCACAGTGGCCACACACAACTGCTCGCCCTCCTGAAGGCATCTACTCAGCGAGCTGGCACACAATTTCAAAATGCAGGGCTTGTTGGTGTGAAATGACTTACTGTCCAGAGAACCTTGGTGGACCAGAAGGTCCGGAGACCTGTGTTCTAGCTCTAGCCCTGCCATGAATTGTCAGTGGGACTTTGGTGATTCAATTGACCTCTTTAGGCCTTCTTTTTCTTCTTTATCAAATGAGGGTGTTGGATAAGACGATGTCTCAGCTCGTCCTAGGGCTCGCAATCTCAGCTTCCAGGGAAGAGCTTCTTTACTTTTGCCAGGATAGACAGATGTCACTACTTAAAAACAAAAAGGAGTCTTGGAAAGGGTTTATTCTCAGAAAAACTTTGAAGTTGGAAAACAACAGTCTTTAGCAAAATATAAAAAAAATAAAATGCAATATTTAATGTGTGTGTGCTCGCACACACACACACAATCACGACAAAAGCAATTCCTTGCCTCTGAGAAGGCTGTAGGAAGCAGACTCACAGTTTCCAAGCAGACCATATTCCAGTCCATCCAGACAAAGGAAATGGGGAGGTGTGAGAAGGGAGGGGCAGGGAAGAGCAGAGCTGGGAGGCGGTGTAGGAAGCAGAGGAATGCTGGCTCAGTTTCTGGGTTATTTAATGACTATAAATAAATGCAGATTTTCTGATGCCAAGAGAAAACTTGTGGAAAGAAGCAAAAGGCCAGTTTTTCTGTCTGTGTTTGATTATATTTTTATTTGTGTGTTTCTTAGAGGAGGAAGTGTGGAGGAAGAGGGGACTGGAAGGTTTGAAGGTATGGTCTGATCATTGACTGTCACCAGGAGGTGAAAAATAGCTGGGTGAGGGGGACACTTGGTTTGTGCCCAGTCTCAGAGAAGGAAGGGTGGGAGAGGAAAGGTTTAGCGAGAGAAGTGGGGTGGCAGGTCAGGATGGTAGCGTTGATGGAAGGAAGAAGGAATGGGATAGCTTCATAGGAAATTCCCTATCCAAAAAGTAGGAGGGGATCGCTTAGATTCATATTTTTATGTTAATTGACAATATGAAAAAAGATCAACAGTGAAGGATGAGGGAGAAATTAGCCTCCACTTCCGTCCTGTTTGATGAGATGTAACACCTGTTTTAAAGGCTGTACCCAGGGCACTGTGCATACCATGCACTTGGCATTCACTGAATCTTGGCTTTATTTCATTCCATCACAGGCTAAGTCCTCTCCAGAGTTAAGTTCCAGAAGCACTAGTGGAAAATTGCTCTAGACACTTTCAACATGACTGGAAATAATAGAAAATCAAGGTTTATATTTTGAGACAATGGAAGATATCTCCCAAAAGATAATGACATACTAGAGGGATTCTTCCAGGAAGGAATAAGGGCTGAGCCATCAAAATAAATAAATACAACAGGATACACCTACAACTGGTAGAGCACCAGTTAGTTAGTCCCTGTTACTCCTGGGAACATTGGCCCATTCCTATTTTCCTTCAACTTTAGTGCCTCTTAATTGATCCCGCATGCATGCTTGTCATGTTGTCTTTGTTTGTTACTTATTACATGTTCTGGGATGAGTCACATTGTCTTCCTGACATCCGTTTCCTGGGCTGAACTGGATGAAGCACAAGATCCTTCCCAGCTTGGACATTCTTGTGTCCCCATTTGGGCGTGGCAGCCCCAGGCACATCCTCCTCATCACATCAGGACCCAAGACTTATCCCAGAGAAACGCTCCCATAGCCCTGGTGTCTGAGCTGAAGGAATAGACCAAAGTAGCTGCTGAGTCCGGATGATGGGAAAATCCAAGACGCTGGCACTGATGGTGACTTGCATGCAGTAGGCAATCCTATAAATAATCATTTGGTGAACAGAGAGGGTGGCTTTAATTGCTCTCTGGTCCCAAACTCTATTATAATCATGGGTTTAAATGAAGAAAAAATAACAACATACAATTCAAGCTACCCAATTCCCCTGGGGTCGAAGGCAGACTGTAGAAATGTAATGACTTTATTTTGAATACATAAGAAAATATGTATATATGTGTGTGCTCCCTTGAATTTCCACCCATGCAGGTGCACACCTGGGCTTTCCAGTAGAGAACTATATAGAGGGAAACAGTAGAGAACTATATAGAGAGAAATTAGGACAAAGAAGAAACCCAGAAGTCAAGAAAATAAATTGGGAGTAGAGCAAAGAACAGAAGTAGAAGAGACAGAGAACACGATGGACATTCTCACCTGTATTCCAAAAAGTACACAGAATTAGCTAACAAGTTTGATAGCACGTTTTCAAATTTTAACTATTTAGCATTTTAATGACATGTCACATAGATAAACAAAATTGCCAATTCAAATTGGTGGCTCTTACAAGTGTGTCCTTCTTTAAGAAATCTGAATTTAATAAAGATTCATTTGGGAGATGACTGGGATTTTTTGTTTTGTTTTGTTTCTGTTTTTTTTAAATTAGGAAAGCAATTACTTCAGGGAGACTTTTCCAGATGTTTTCTTGAGAGTAGAATAGATACTTGAGCTAAAGGGTTAGGTTTAATTTCAATTTATATGTATTTAAATATAAAGATAAAGCATTATTGAAATGAAAATGTCAGCCAGTGAAAAAAGTAGAATGTATGTACCAAAATTGAGATTTCATTTTTAAAAAATTTAAAATACATATATTAATGGAAGAAAACAATTATACTTAAAAAGAATGTTACTCTTAAAATGTTCTCCTGTTCTCCATCTTTCTCTCTCACATTTTCTTAGGAAGCCAAACTGCATGCTCCATAATGGAGAACAGAAATACTCCAAAATTCTCTGTACCTTTTCAAGCACCCAAATTACAATCCTCTCTTCTTACAATACTTGCCTCGTCTAAAGAATAAACTTTAATAGCAAGTTATCCCTAAGATTATTTATTGGGATATTTAAAAGCAACTTTTTAAATCCCTAAAGCATCTATCAGTCTGTCTAATATGTCAGCTTCATGATTAAACAGCGCTCTAATATGCGTATCCAGATTTGAAGGCTAGGTGAGCAGGGAATGGGAGGGAGAAGAAGATGTGATGGTATTTTATCCTCAAACATCCAAATTAATTAGACTATTATTTAGTTTGGCAAAACAAATATGTATAGAGGAGAATTCGTAAGCTGTACATTTTCTAAATTTTATTTTAATATGTGAATGATATTCATTAGACTCTAAAATGTTAGAGCTTCCAAATTTAGTTATTATTAAGGTTCTGTTTTGTGTTATATTTTTATTAATAGTAAATTAATATGACTATGGATAGTAATTTGATTTTCCTTTTAAAATGACATTCTCTCCCTTCTCTTCAAATTTTTCACTTATCATGCATTTAGTCTATTCAGAATTACTGTTAATGTGATTTATATATTCCCAAACCACAGTTAGTCTAATGCAGCACTATCTAAATAAAACTGGATAGTTCAAAAGCTAATGAAACATCAACAAAATTATTTCCCCCTAAATCTCTGCAGATTTCTGTTTCTTAAACAGTCATGTCACAAACAAAAAACTTATTACTCAAGAGGATTATTGAGTGGAGGAAAACAACTGTCCGCTTTTGAAGCCAGCAAGATTATGACAGCAAACTTTCTCTTAGGCCTCTCAAGCCAAGGATGAGCCTGGGGACTCAATGCGCAGCCGATGGAGCCCACCAGCCTGGAAGCTATAGAGCTTCTTACCTCCCTACATGTCACTCACCCCAGAGGACCACAAATGGGGAAGCAAAAGGATGGGCCAGAAGCCTGAAATGGGTTGGCCAAAGGAGAACTGATTCTGGGGCTGGCCCAGCCCCCTTCTGCCAAAGGTAGCTTAGCTGACCAAGAACTGGTCACTAGCAGATCTGAAGTCTGCCCCTTAGCAACCCGTCTTCTCATCCTACACTTTGTCTCATTCCTTAATTCCTGGCTTCTCTGTCCTAGAATACTGCTGTATGACTCGTCAAGCCAACTGGAGTATGATATTAAACAGTTTACAATAAATTATTTATGCATGTAAAAAAGAACATATTTCCAAGCAAAGTGTAAATGAGAGGTAACAGTTTTGTCTTTACGAGGGGATATTTGCTTTTTCACACACACACACACACACACACACAATCAAAGCAAGGAATGAAGTAAATAACCTAAGATGCAAATGGATGGCTCTCGATCAGTGATTCATAACTTAGCTAGCTACACATTAGAATCTCATGGGGAACGTCATAAAATACCAGTGCCTGGCCTCCCCCTCCAGAGATTGATTTAATTCGTCAGGGACGAGGCTTCAGCATTGGGATTTTTAAAAGCTCCCAAGTGATTTTAATGTGCAAAGTTGGGAACACTTGATCTACAGTGAGAGAGTCTGTCCTGAAGCTGGAAGGGGAAGGTTGATGAGCACTTGGGAGGGAGTCGGGAGAAAGACGCTGCAGATAGGATTTCTCTGCCCGGCGAAGGCTGGTCTGGAGCAGCACTTCTCAAACTTGAATGTGCACACTCATCTCTTGGGATCTTGTTAAAACTGAAGATTCTGGTTCAGTATATCTGGGTGGCTCCTGAGATTCTGCATTTCTAACAAGCTCCCAGATGATGTTCAAGCTACTGATCCAAAGGCCACAATTGAGTGGTAAGGGTCTGGATGACCTTGAAGATCCCTTCTGACCCTAAGATTCTATGATTCTCTGAATTGAGAACATCAGGGCTTGAGGAGGTATTTTTCCCAAGAGGGAGCCCAAAGGCTTGAACCACAGGGTGCTATTTGCCTAGCTTTGACATAATGATGACATATTTGCCAAGAAGCATGAGCCCCTCAACATACAGTTGGAAGAGTCAGACTGATACAGACCCAGTGGAGAAGCAAATGTGCTAAGGAAACATTTCAGAGCTCAAAGGGAAACCTACGAGTCTACTCAGATCCTCTGCTGAGTAGAGCTGGTATGATCATGGAAATCCAGGCATAAGGGTAAGGTATAAAAGAGTAGGAACGAGAAGTAGAAAAGCTTAACTCCACAAGGAACGCAACAACTGCCAAAGTCCCCCAGGATTCCTAAGAGTGGCTTAGAGTAGTGGTTTTTAAAGTGGTGTCTGGGGACCCCTGGATGGGGTCTCCGAGACCTTTTCAGGGGTCTGTAAGGTTAAAACTATTTTTATAATAATACTAAGATGTCATTTGTCTTTTTGACTTGCATTTTTTCATGAGTATTTGGTGGAGTTTTCCAGAGGCTGCACGTCATGTCTTATCAGAACAGACTGAATGCAAAAGCAGGTAGGAGAATTCATCCATCTTCTGTTTAACTTTACATTAAAGAAATTTGCAGAGAGGTGAAACAATGTCATTCTTCACACTAATCTTTTATTTTGAAAAATATAGTTATTTTTTAATTAGAAAATATAGTTATTTTTATTTAAGTGTTTTATTTATATTAACATGAGTTTATACTATTTTAAAGATATTTTTTAAATTTCTCAGTTTTAATTTTCATCACAGTAGATATTGACAGATATAACCCATGTGAACACAAGCTCTTTGATGTCCTCAATGATATTTAATAGTGTAAAAGAGTCCTGAGCGGGGTGGGAGGGAAACCACAAAGCTTTGAACCACTAGTCTAGGGCCTTGCTTCTCACAGTGTGGTCCATGGACCAGCGGCATTAGCTGGGAGCCTGTTTGAGAGGCAGAATCTTGGTGACACCTCAGTCCTATTGAATCAGAATCTACATTGTCACACAGTCCTCAGGTGATTCATGTGCACAGTTTGTATTGAACTATAGCTTTTATTTATTCAGTTAGTCCTTATCTTGATACAGTACAATGATGAAAAATGTGGACTCCCTGATTCCATTTTAACCACTCCCTAGATAAATGAAGTTAGGCATATTATATAGCCTCTTTGTGCCTCAGTTTCTTCATCTATAAAACAGGGGAAATAATAGTACCCAGCTCATAGAGTTGTTATGGAGATAAATGAACTACAATATGTAAAGGTAGAACAATGCCTGTAATGAGCACTCAGTAAGTACTGAGTGTTCAGTAAGTACTAAGTTCTGGTTGCTATTCCTACTTCAGGGAATGTGCAGATAAGTGGGAAGACAGGGATCCCAGCAATTTCCATTCAATAAGCTGCCAAAGAGATTCCTTGTATGTTAGAAAGATGCAGAGGGAGCCCAGGGCCTACCTAACGAAGTCACGGATTTTTTTCTGAAATTCCAAGGATGATGGGAGTTTCCAGATGGACAAGCATGGAGAAGGCATGTGCTGTAGTAGAAACAGCAAGTGCAAAGGTAGAGAAGCCTTGGAGAATGTGACATGACTGAGGAACTCCAGTTTCCCTCAGCATAAACTTCTGAATTTCACAGATGAGGAAAGTGAAGCACAGATAGGTTAAGTAACTGGCCCCAGGTCACAGAGCTAGTAGTAAGAGGAGTGGTCAGGATTCCTCCCTTCCCCAAAAAAGGAAAGTGGGCTTCTAAGCCCATGCAGTTTTACAGCCTCTGTCCATAACACCAACACTTTCAAATCTGTTGAAATTTATTTACTGGCTGATAAGCGATCTATGTTTGCAAATGTTCCAAGTTCCCTATTTTGTGGGTACTGGCTTCTATATGCCTCAACAAATTAAACTTATTAATTGTGTTGTTCAAATTTGGATGGAGTCAGATCCTGAATGATTTATTTGTCAGACAAAGGAATCCAGATATCATCCTGTGAACCAGCGGGGGAGCATTGGAGACTTGTAACAGGGGAGTGACATTCTAATTTCAAAAGTTGCATCATTGGATGTTGTGGCAAATTATATTCATGCAAAGGAATATCAAGTGATGAAGAGATGCTAAGAAGGCTAGGAAAAAAATGCTTCAAAGAGCATGAAACATCGGCTAGATCCTGCTAAAAGTGCCCCAGCATCCAAGAAAGAAGGGCTTCACCTATATCCAGGAGTTGGATATTTTTCTAAAAGGAGAGCTGGACTGAGGAGGGATCTTTGTAAAACTCTATTTGAAGATCTGGAATTGAAATTGATTCATGATAATTTGGTATACATGTTTTAATTAACAGAAAAATCAGAGTCCAAAAACCATGTTGGATTCTGGGAAAAGTCGTGAAAATGGGCTGCCTGAGCACCTTCCTGCCTCCTTTCACAGGGATTGTGAACTCCGCAGGAAGAAATAAAGCCTCAGCAAATGCTTGTCCCTGCCCTGCCCCCCACCCCATCCCAAACCCCTGCATTCTTCCCCCTTCAGAGTAAATTAAAAGGGGGCTTCCCTCTAATAGCTTTGTTAGTGGCTGGTCAGAGGGACGGGGCTTCCCTCTGACTCTGAAGAGGCAGAAGTCTGCCCACATGAGAAAGAGGCAAAGGAACATTTGGGTAATTAAAGTAAGAAAAAAAATCCATATAAAGACAAAACTCTAGGACAAAAAAAAAAAGATCAGCAGTTGCCAGGGACTGTGGGGGTGGGGAAGGAGTGTCTACCAGGAGCATGATGTATTTTGGGGGTGATGCTAGAACTCTTCTAACTCTTGACTGTGCTTACCCAATTGTACGTGTTTGTCAACTTTTCTAGAACAATGTACTATATGTAAATTACACCTTAATAAACCTGATGTTAAAAAATTGCACATATGTCTTTTCTATTTTTAAATTTGTTCTCTCTGTATGTCCTTAATGTTCTTTCATAGCTATTATTCCATAATGCTTAGTCAGGCACAATACTAAATGCTTACTATTATGTTGAAGGATTTTAAAAGGCCATTTTCATTGGTCAAAAGATGGCCAAATATCAGCTATTTCATGTGATTTAATCTAATATTTACCGCAACCCTCTGAGGTAGGTACTGTTATTATCTTCATTTTGAGATACACACACACACAGAGGGTGCCAAAAAAAATGTATACACATTTTAAGATGTCTGACAATTAAGTTTGTGAACTTGTTGCAATGATATTGCTAACCTTTTTCGATATCAGAGGGATTATTCATTATGAATTTGTACCAACTGGACAAACAGTTAACGAAGTTTACTATTTGGAAGTGCTGAAAAGGCTACATGACCTGAACTTTTCGCCAACAATTCATGGCTCTTGCATCACAACAATGCACCAGCTCACACGGCACTGTCCGTGAGGGAGTTTTTAGCCAGTAAACAAATAACTGTATTGGAACACCCTCCCTACTCACCTGATCTGGGCCCCAGTGACTTCTTTCTTTATCCGAAGATAAAGGAAATATTGAAAGGAAGACATTTGGATGACATTCAGGACATCAAGAGTAATACGACAACAGCTCTGATGGCTATTCCAGAAAAAGAGTTCCAAAATTACTTTGAAGGGTGGACTAGGTAGGCTCTGACATCGGTGCATAGCTTCCAAAGGGGAGTACTTGGAAGGTGACCATAATGATATTCAGCAATGAGGTATGTTGCACTTTTTATAGGATGAGTTTGCGAACTTAATTGTCAGACCTCGTAAGACAGGAAAAAACTATGTTAAAATTATACTGATGGTAACCACTTGTAATTGCAGCACCTCTACAAGTCAAGCGTGACTTGTATTCACCTTTTGTTATTGGTGTATATTGAGTATTACAATTTTAGTAACAGTTTTTTTCCTTTCTTAAAATATGTATATATTTTTTGGCACCCTCTCTCTATATGGATGAATATATATGGATATATATTCTCTTAAAGGAGAAAAGTGGTGAAACATGGAGAGTCTCAAAGGAAGTACAAAGACCCGTCCACAATACCATCACCCAAAGCGATACCATTTTGGTGTAATATCATCAAATATTTTTCTAAGCATTCAATAAAAATCATTCTGATGCTTTTTTCTAAAAATTGAAGAAGAGAGAGATACAGACATTGAATAAATCCAGTGGAGCTAAAAATGAAGATTTTTGTCTTATTTCAACGTGCCAGGCATTTTGATAATTGAAAAACAGTTTAATGCTATTTTACGCACTAACAGTTTTAATTTTTCCTGTCCATCTTCCCCTCACTGTCTACTCCTTAATACTGGAGTCAACTTCACATATTTAAGATGACTACTGATAATTATCTCGAGTTTCCAATGTAATGGTAGCACTTAGAAAGAGCCTAAAAGTACAGGTGTCCATGTAACTAATTACCACAGTAATTTATCTCAAGGGCCCCCTTATCTTCTCTCTCCTGTAAGTCATTGATAACTTGCAGCTTCAGATGAATTCGCTCTGGCAGAAATAGAGAAAGCGCATTGTAGAGTTAATTCCAGCTGCCAGAGAAGCTCAATAAGCCCCCAAGAAGCTTTTGAAAAATCAAAAATCTCTTAAAAAGGTCTTTAAAAGTAGTTTTTCATGTTTGGCCCAACAGAGTAAAAATGCTTCTTTAAAGATAGCGAGAGTATGAGCCAATCAATAGACTATTAAGACACTGACAGCACCAAGATAGGATTACACAGTGAAGAAATTGTGAAACCTTTAACTTTTTCATTTTCAGCAAGAAGAATTGAGGGAAGTGGCTTTTTAAAATTTATTTTTTATCTGAATAGCCTTGGGTAATACAGTTTTTTCATTTCTGATCACAAAGTTCACCCTCAGTCCACATACAACCATGAGATCAAGTTAACTTCATATTTTTTATAACATGGCTTCATCCCCAAGTCCTGGCCAGGCTTCCTGGTTTGATTGATAAAACACAAGTACTTACTTGGTAAGGACTTCTTCCGTTTATTGCTCCTATTCCATTATTGAAAATATAGGAGCTTAACCAGCTTAACTTACAAAATAATTTGGCTGCACTTCCACATTAACTTGAGCTCTGAAACAGTTTCTAAATAGAAGTCAGTAGTCTATGAGAGAGGTTTAGTCTGGAAGCCTCTGTGGGTGCCATTGTATTCCACCCCTAATTTCACAGATAATAAAACAGAGACCCAGAGAGGTTAACTGACTTAAGACCACACAGATGGATAGATAATATTGGAGTTGAAAACCACCCTGAAACCAGAGTTTTAGAATAGACCATTGACTTTCCACTCTGTGTACCTTAGCATCACTTCAGGGAGCTTTAAAAAATTCTGTTGCACCTCAAACTAATTAAATTACAATCTCTAGAGTGGGACCTAGGCATCCATCAGGGTTTTTTTTTTTTTTTTAACTCTCTGGGAGAACCATTGGGTGGAGCCTCTTGCTGTTATAAGTGTTCACTATTAAAATGTCAACTTATCAACATTACCAGAAGCATTTGACATACATGATTTTGAACTTACTCCAGATCAAAAGCTGTCCTTTCAGTCTTAATAACATAAGGGAGTCATTAGTACTATTTTACAAATGTTTTCAGCGGTCTGTCTTCCAAGTACTTTGTAGGATTATACTTCCTGGCCCGCTGAGATTGAATGGGGCATGTGGCCACCGCTGGTCAATGAGTTGTGAACACACATTATTTTGGGCTGGAGCATTTAACTGCTGGTTCATGCCCTTCCAAAGCTCTCATTCTCTCTGTCACAATGATCAGCCACATTTCACAGAGCAGTCATTCTGTAATCCTGGGTCCCAGAGGGAAGTCAACACTCAGAATGGATATGTCACATGGATGAAAAATAGATCTTTATTATTTTAAGCCACTGAGATTTTGAAGTTGTGTGTTACCATGATTTACTATATAATCTTAAAGTTAGCATTATGTGAAAAGTAAATTATCTTTAAAAGAGGAATAAGTCTTCTTCCCCAAAAGCAGAATTCAACATTTCATTGGGTTTTTCCCCTTTCTATTGAGGCTGGTTCATAAATATTTAATCTTGACTCAAACTTTTCAAAGTCCTGTCTTGTTCCCAACGTTGGCACTGATATTTCCATGCCTCATCAAAATTCAACTAAAAATATCACAGAGAAGATTCTGAAGTGTTCAGAAATGAGAAACTATCTTTAAGAGACTTGAGTCTTCTCAATGCACATGAGCAGAACTTCTAACATTACTGCTGTTGTAACATCTACCAGTGGACTCACACCGGAACTCATTTTTGCCACTTTACACTACTGAGTTGCTGCTTTAAAGTAGTTTGGAATTCCAAAAGTCTCCGATGGGGGTACTCATCTGCTATTGGAATCCATATAGTTACAACTTGGGATCCAAGTCACTGGCAGACAATCAATCACTCCTGGGTCTGGAGAGAGAACCTCAGCTTCCTTCTTGGGCTCACAACTTAATATACTGATTTCTGAATATAACATCTGCCCTTGTTCTTCTTCCCCAGAAGTTACGGTAACGACAAAGGCCCACTGGAGCCCATGTGTACGAAGGGATTGTCTTGGAAGAAAGGCTCTCCTGTCTCCAACTCAGAGCCTGCAGGAAGAAGAAGCAAAACGCCCAGCCCCAATTATGGGCTTGAATCTAGCCAAGATGATACCATGAGATGGAGAGGAATTATGGAAAGCTAAAGGTGAGAGTCACAGGAAAAAGTGGCTGAGAAAAGGCTCAGGAGACACTACACCAGCTGTAAAAACCCCCGGCCAGTCAATAATAAATGAACTTTCCGTGCAGTCAAACACCGCTGAGAGAATGACCCAGAATTGGAAGGGTGAAGTGGGGTGAACTCGTTGACCTCATTGAGCTTCTTCCTCATCTAGTAACACATATGAGTCTGTGACCAGCACTGGAGCCTATTACACTGTGCTACAGTTACAGACCTCTAAGTCAGGGTGGAGTTAGTTTTGCAAAATCGTCAACAAATTTCTAAGGATGTTATTTATTTATTTATTTATTTATTTATTTATTTATTATTTTTTGAAGAGAGAATATATTTCTATTGACTGAAGTTAAAATCTGCAAAGTTTGCTCCCAAAAGATGATCAATTAATTGTTGTTACCGGGAAGCCACCATGGTGTGGAGGAGACACTTATAAAAGCTGGAAAATGAAAAGCTTCGGATTCAAGTCTCACTCTATCACTCATCAGTTCTGCAACTGAGAGAAAATTAGGTGTACTTTCAGACCTTACTTTTTTTATTCTGTAAAATGGGATAATAATAAACTTGCTTTATCTTAACTGCATTGGGATCCAACTAGATAACACACTTCTCAAACAATGGGCTTAATATTGATACGAGAATGTCCGAAGGTTTAACCATAATCATTACAAAAACCAGATTTTGAGAAGCAATAAAAGAAAGTATTATGATGACTGCCACTTACCTTTAGAATTTCAACATTGACAATGCTCTATAAGTGTGTGATGGTTTTAATAAATACTCTGAGGCTATGATTGCCCTAGAAGGACATTCACGTTTCAGGGGTGTCATCTAGTATTTAATAAGAAGGCCAAACACCAGAGGCAGCTGCTATAAGCACTTCAGCTATCTTACCCTCTGATCCACACCAGAGGTTTTGTTAATTAGCAGAATGCATATTAACAATGGGTTTTCATTGCTGAAAATAGTAATGCTTAAGATATATGTGGATTGGCTAGTACAGGATTATGAAAACTTTGTGTAAAGGGTCAGATGATACATTGTTTTGGGCTTTGCAGGCAAATGATCTCTGCCACAATCACTCAATTCTGTCACTTAGCACAAAATCAGCTATAGACATTATGTAAAAGAATGGACGTGGCTGTATTCCAATAAAGCTTTATTTACAAAAACAGGCATAGACCAGACTTGACCTGTGCGCTACCGCTGGGCTAAATAGAGTAGAAACAGCTCCTATCCAAAAATAGTCCTAAGTTCACTGCTGGCTGGGGGGATTCTGATTACCTGATAGCAACTACAAGGTTGACCAAACCCTGCCCTAGGATGTTATGTCATTTGTTCCAAATGTGCAATTTAAATAGGGAGTAATTGGAGCGTATGAAAGAGCAAGGACCTGACATCATCGTTGAGTTGCATGCTTTTATGTCTGCTTGTCAATAATGTTTGTGTGGGAACAGAATTTGTCTGTCTGGCTTTTATTACCTGCCGTGTGATGATGTGCTTGGAGATGTGTAGTCCTCGCTTCCCTCTGACTACTGGTATATAACCAATATGAATAAAAAGAACCTGAGGACTCTGTGCTGCCAAATTGGCTTAGGCCAGTTCATAACTGAAGAAGAAAACAGACAGAAGGGAGAAAGAGTACTACCAATAGAGGAAATAACTGATTCTAGAGAAAGGGAAGAAAAGTCCTGCTCCATGAAGGCATAACCGCACAGAACCCTGTCCCTCTGAGTCAAAGATGACATTATCTCTGCAAGTCTTTGTAGCTGCAGAGACCACCCCCCTGATTCAATAGCCCTTTCAATTCGGTGGAAGACAGTTCTTTGACTTGGGGCAGCAATTACTTTACAAAGCTTGTTATTGTTGGCAAAATTGCTGCTTCAAATTGTGGTATGTGCTTAGAAAGATCTCCTTCTTTCCAGCTGCTAGACACCAGGCAGAATTCCCAATACCCCTTTTATAGGGATTATAAGGATTAAGTGAAACAAGGTGTATAAGGTCTGGTCTTTAGTAAACACTCTATAAATGTGAGGTGTTTATTATCATGTCCTAAGTAGTAGCTTCTGTCCCACAGGGATCCTGTTTTTTGTTTTGTTTTGTTTTCTCTTTCTATTAAAACTCTGCTCTTCCCCTTATATTTTTATTCACAAAATTCTACAATTTTAGGGCAGAAAGAGACATGCAAGATCATCTAACCCAATTTCCTCATTTAATTTTGAAAGCCTGATCCTTGATCAGGGAGAAAGGTTGAGGGATTTCTCCTTATTTCCGTATTGCCATATGAAGATATAAACCACATTAATACTTAGAGCAGGTTTTAGAATTATATGGCAAAAACAGGGACTAAAATGAGTTAATCTATTCCAACCAAAACATGGGTCAAAAAATAATTTAAAAATACAGGAACATAAAATATGGGGTAACTTTGTCAACAGTTCAAGTCGCTGTAATAGAAATATTTCAAATAAAAATAATCTTTCTTTTCCTCCTCTAGGCATTGGGGAACCCATCCACTTCATCAAATAATTTCTGAAAGTACTCTGGAAAGTTCATTCATTTAGTTATTCAATCAACAAATTTTCATAAAATACCTACATTGTCAGGTTTTCCTGATAATGATGAGGACTAATAATTATAAATGTGTAACTCCCAAAACTGTACCTTCAACCTTAACCAGTATCTCTCTGTGGGTTTCTATTTCCCTCCTCACTTGTGTAGAATTGAGTTGAACTTCATTCATTCAATGAATATTCATTGGGCATGGATTCAGTGTCAACTACAATTCTGGGCACAGGGCACACAGAGCAGTGAATAAGCCGGGCCTGGCCCAGCTCTTAATGAAGTTGAAAGTTCTGGGGAACTTTCTGAAGTTAATATTCCTAGTGCCTAAACATGTTGAAACCGAAATTCATTCAGATTCCACTAACAGTTGTTCCTGCTACCAGGCATTTTCACAAGCATCCTCTCTTTATCCCTCACAACAACCTTGTAAAAGTAAGCATTGCTATCCTAACTTGTCCAAGGTCACTGAGCTCTATCTAGTAAGTGGTGAAGCCATAATACCAACCTAGATCTGCTAACTCTAGGCCCTGTCTTCATATTCGTTCTCTTTCTCTCCACAACGGCACAATAACATTTTCCAGGTAGCCGCCCTTCCCTGACCTATACATTTCCTGGTATCGTTAGCCAGGCAGACCTTAATTCTATTAGGCTGGTGCAAAAGTCATTGCGGTGTTTGCAATTATTTTATACCTTTTCAACCGTAATGACTCTTGCACCAACCTCATAAATGTCAGTCCCTCCTCTTACTCCTTTCTTACTCACCCCACCCCAAACCCCAAACATCTCTGGATCTCACCAACATTAGGTTTGGCTGCTGTGTCCTCTTAGTCGTTTAGCTAGACACACAGAGGCCAAGCACGTTGCCGGCTCCTTGTCCCATGGGGCTTCTTGGGGAGAATTCCTCCCCAGCAGAGGAGTTCAACATTGCTCATTTTACAGACATTATTGCATAATTGTAGCCCTTTATGGTATCTCCCAGATTTAAAATGCTCATATCTTCTGCTCCTTGGTATTTGGTTAACTGATAGGCACTCTCACCTGTGTAAAGTGACATTATTGGGCAAATATACTCACTGAAATATTGTAATAGCAAAAGACGGGAAACTACCTAATGTCCATTAACAGAGACTGGTTAAACAGACCATGGTGCATCCATAAAAAGGAATATTGTACAGAAAAGGGAGGAAGTTCTTTAGGTATTGACGTGGAAAGTTCATCTAAGTGATATTGTTACGTAAAAAAAAAAGTTCCAAAGAGTATTTATAGTATAATATTTACATGAAAACAAAGAATATATACGTTTATTTAAATACACATGGGATATTTTTGAAAAGATATATAAGAAATGGGTAACAGTGATAGTCTTCAGAAAAGGAAACTGGGTTTCTAGAAGGCAAGAAAGAAGAGAAGGACTTGTTTTTTCACCAGGTGATCTTATATGTTGCTTGCGTATTATATGTATTACATTATCTACTTAAACAATAAATTAAATTATTTTAAAAATTTAAAGAATAAGATGCCCATAAAAGATTTGGGCAGTTCAAGAACAAAGCCAATTTTTTAAGTGTGTCAGATGCTTCCTGGAAGCTTGAGTGTTGGAAAACTAGCAATGCCAGTGGCAGTCTTTTGTTTGCCCATATGCCAATGTGAGAGGTTAAAAGACAAACAATACTGAGGCATTAGCTACCAACAAATAGATTGAGGTAAAAAAAAAAAAGTGAACTGCATATGTTACAGATGTGACTTGGGTTTGAATTTCTATAATCATCAACCTCATTAGGCTTATAAACCCATTGCTCGCCAATAATGTACAAGTGAATATTTAGAACATCATTAGGAGCCCATTAAAATAGAACATGGGAATTTTTTCCTCTTAAACAAATCAGGAAAATAAAAAAGGAAAGAAATAGTCATTTCCAGCTAAACTGACAACAAGAAGCATATGCTGGGCCACTGGTAATCACATCTCCTAACTCGTTTAATTACCGAATTTGATGACCACACCAGAATGTTTTTTGTGTTTTAAAACCAACTTAAAAAACAAACATGCGTTTTTCAGATGTCCTGGCTTCTGCATTGAAAGAAACATTCATTTTGAAAGGAAAATGATGGCAGGCCATCGGAGCTCTGCGGGGCTCACTGCTTTAAGGCTCCCACTTACAGTTCAGGCTAGCTGTCGTTTTCCAGGACACAGGTGGACGTAGGCAGATGCGACTCCATGCCAGTTTTATAAACAACCCCAGCAGCTCCACTGTGCCACTTCCCAAGCTGAACTTGGATACAGCCGCAAGAGAAGTCAGTCTAAGAATACTGGGGAGTGAGGTGCTTTCATTCTGCTGCACCACAGGGGGCCCTTGCTCGCTGAGGATCACAAAGATGAAAGCCCAGCCGCTGGATGCCAGCCAGTTAGACATGGCAAACTGAGATTCAACATGTTACCATCAACACCAGTATTAACTTCCTCCCTCCCGACTCTCCCATGGGAGTGTATCATCACAGACTCACTGCCGAAACAAGCCGTTCAAACTTGTGTTTATTTCCACTCATATTACAGTTTGATGTGGATTGGTGGGAGAGTGGGAGAGGGAGGAGGGCAGGGGAGGGGGTCTGCTCCAAGCCCTCATTCAGGACCTCAGGATCCTTCTGTCTTTCGGCCTCGTCACCCCCAAGGCAAGGACTCAAAAATGTTTATGTCATGGACCCACTTGGCAGTCTTGCAAAGCTTAAGGACCAGTCCCACAATAATATTTTTTCAATATTATTTTAAACTTCACAGAATGAATTACTTCAGGTGGCAAAACCAATAATATTGAAATACGGCAGTCAAAATATTTAGTAAATTGTGATATATGCATTCCTTTGTTACAATCAGAACTATCACCACGTCACAGTGGTGGTGATCATACAGCATTTTGTGATTCCACCGAAAACTGCATTTCATAACATGATATGAAAATACCTGTCATTTCTATTGGCAACAAAGTCACAGACACTGTTAATTAATTCTACTGATTTGTTGCTTTCATTCAAAATGGAAGAAAATGCTAAATTTGTTAGCTAAAGAGAATAAACATGAATCATTTCCCTTATCTGACTTCTCAAACCCCCTGAATTCTATCTGGAGATATCTCTTTGGGTATCTGAGGACCCCAGGTTAAACCCCTCGTCTTCCCTTGGCTTCTCCACTTCCAGCCAGTGACCAAATAAAGAGGGAGCATGGAGGACCGCAAAGGAAGTTTTAAGGGTCAGGCTGGGTGTGGCAGCGGCAGCGAACGTCACTGCTGCCCACATTCCACTGAGCTCAGACTCACCATCATACCTAACAGCAAGGCGGAGTGCCTGGGAGAAAGAGGAAATGGTTTGGGGAAGGATTCCACAGTCTCTGCCTCTGGAGACTGTGTGATTCAAAAGAGTGGAAGAAAGTCCTGAAATAGTGCTGAGTGTACATTTCAGAAAAAGGAAATATTTTTTTGAAATGTACACTAAGCACTATTAACAACAAGCCTCTTTTCTAGATACTTTGAGTTTTAAGGGAAATGATTTTCTACCAATGGACTTTTTTTAAAAAAAGATTGTGTCCCAAATTCAGTATTGAGATACCAAGACACCATTTTTTAGAATCGTAGCCTTAAGACAAAGGGTCAGCCCTTCGGTCAATACTCGCTCAAGGTTTTCCTTGACGCCCTCCTGCGTTGAGATCTCTCTCTGATGTTCCTGCCCTGCCCTCCACGTTGGCAAGACCTGATGGTCTCAAAGAAATAACACATAAGGGTCACAGGACAGATTGGCCCCGGGTGTTAAGCTGCTTTGAAGACTGAACATGAAGGTTTTCCCTTCTCATTCTCACAATGAGGGAAAGGGTGGTCACTGATTCTTACATTCTGAATGTTTAGTAATTCCCTGTAGGCTAAGTCATGGGCAGAGCGTGATTCTGATCTCAGGAATAATGCCGGTGAATACAGCAGGGCCAAGACCCTGAAAAAGGCCATCTGCCTGGGCATTAGGATGTCAGTCCCCGTTCATCCCACATCCAAACCGCAGGCCTTCCTCCCACAGCAAGCACACTTGCTCCTTTTCAAACGGGCAGTCCTGGCCCTCCTTTGCCCCCAGCAGCTCTCCCTGTTCTCCTGTATGTCAGAGGCAGATCAGCAAACCGACCAAAGCACTTGCTTTTACACTTTCCAAAGGTGCTGTCTCCCCCGCCACCTGACAGAATATAAATGAAAAGAATGCAGTGATGGAGCCCCATACAGGATGTCGCATGAGCGAGGTTCACTAGAAATCGCCAGCCCTCAGCCTCAACACCAATATTTGGAACCATTCAAGCACCTGCTGTCAGCTTCAGCCCCGGCTAAGGGCTGTGCTCTCACCTCCTGTATGATGAAGAAGGTGGCAGAGTGGCCTCGGGGAAAACCACCTCATTCTACTCCCAGACAAGGAGAAAGGCCAAAGATTTGGAAATGTATGTGGAGGCTGCTGACCCCACTTATTCTCAGAAGGCATTTAATGCTCCACACCACGCTTCTCTGAAACGATATTGGCATCTGCCCTGTACTAATGAGCCCCCTGATATGTGGTTTCTGCTGGAGAGTAAAAGAAATCTCAGCCTTTATAGCACAAGCATTGCTTGATAGGATTATTTATTCCATTGCAGTAGTGTCCAGAATAATACAAGATTGGGAGAGCTTTTATTTTATTTTTTTACTGACTCTTATGGGAGTTCAAATACAAGTTTATTAAGAATTCAAGATGGCAAACAAAACTCCAGTGAAATCTAGAGTTCAATTAATTATATATTTATTTACTTTATGGATCTATTACACACACACACATATATACATATATATATACATATATGTATACATATATATATGTATAGTAGATTTCACTTCATAATTATATGATTGCCTAAATTCACAGCCTAAAAATCATTCCACTGACACTTTTTTTATAGAAACTCTAGTGGAAATATTTTCTTAATTCTGCTCCAAGTACGTGATGGTTGCAGACAGATAGCCTCCTTTTCCCGGCAGCCATTACAAAGCATGGCAGACTCATATTGTAAACATGCATGAAGCATACGCAACGAGCACACTTAGAGTAGGCAGCATCCAACGCGCAGCAGACTGGCCTGGACTTGTTGAGGTCAAGGTCAACTACCCTTACTGTGTTTGGGGTCTGACGAGGGTGGTGGTGTACAATGCCTGGCCATATGTCCACTGGACTGGCAGGCTCACCAGCTGGCGTGAAGCAATGCTGCAGAAACAGTCAACTCCCAATTATTCAGGGGCTGGTCGTTCAGCTTTTGAGTTATCTGAAACCTTCACATTTTTTTCATTTTTCCCCTTATTAGGAGTGCCCCAAGAAGGTGATATAATCGGTGATTTTACCTCTACAAAAACTTTGGTGGGGCAAATACTTGAAACTATTGAGGATGGAGGAGAGAGAGAACTGTTAGTTATTTATTATGATTATTCTCATTAAAATCGATCCGTCATTATAGCCAGTAATCAAATGTTTTCCATATGTGCAAAACAATTCCCAGTCCTCAAAACACGTTCTTTCTTCCTCTTCCATTCTCTCTCTCTCTCTCTCTCCCGCTCTCTCTTTTCTCTCTCTCTCTCACTCAATCTGCTGGCCTACTTCCTTCCAAGATGGAGAGGTACTAAAACTCAGCAAATTCAAAGTCTTTTTTTCATTACAAAATATTTTATGTTCACATACACTCTCCAATTTCTTCATAAATAAGGTCAGGATTTCCTTACTTTCCTAATGAGGAAATTGAGCACCAGAGAGGCTAAGGAACTTGCCCAAGGTTACACAGCTCATTCATAGCAGAGATGACATCCAAATGCAGGTTTTGTGACTCAGAGGCTGTCGGCGTCTGTCCACCAGAGCTGCCGGACCTAAAATAGCATATTCCTCAGTATCAGCACTGGCTAACAACGAGGAGAGCAGGTGTCCCCTTACTGAATGATAACTTTCTGCAGTAAGGGTAGGTTGCCCTTACTCTATTTTCATTTCATAGCATTCACATAAGTGGAGACTCTGGAAACTATTCAGAGATGTAGAACCGAGACAAAAAAACAAGTGCAGAGGGTGAGGTGAGGGTGCTGTCCCCCTTGGCTGGAATAGAGAAGGGACAGTTGTGGCAGGAATCAATACAGTAAACACATGTTCTTTAGACTTGACAAAATCCTACTGTGAAAGATGACTGTCCCTGGACCTTTGCAGGTTTCGAGGGCCACCTTCTTTTCCTGACCTTTCAAAATTTGCAACCTTTACGGCTACTTCTTTTATGAAATCATGGGCTTTTAAAATATATCTACAAGATGAAATGAGAACGATTACATGGGATAATATCAGTTACCCAACACTGTGCTGGGCACACAGGTGCTCGATATGAGAGCTGCTAGGGCTGCCGTTCTCATTACTGCTGTTAGAGTTATTCTGCTTTTCTCCTAATTATGCAGTAGCTAAGCTATATTTCCTTACTTTGCCTCTGACACAACACACATAAATGCTTCATCTGAAATTTTATACCTCATTATTAAAGATAAGTGCAGTGACTGATGGTGATAACCAAGCCAACTTTCATAAAAAGTCCATTTTGATGCAGAATACATTATAATCACAAAGTTTGGACTTGACAACTAGAGTTGCTACTAAATATAAAAATGGATTATTAGAGAGGTATTATTATAGCCAGCTAGAGCCAATAAACAATGACAATAAATTATGCCAAATAATATATTTTCTTTCCTCCCTCTCCTCTCCCTCCCTCTTCCCCGTCTGGTCTCCCCCTACCATGGTGGTTCACAGTATGTGGCAGTGCATTACCTCGAAAGATAAAACAGGCAGCATCTGTAAGTAGTAATCAGATTGATGCACAGTGGTTTTGGTCAATGTTTTGTTTTTCAGTCCTGTCATTCTTTGATGATTGTTGTAACTACTGGGATTTGAGAGTGGAAAATCACTCTCCCCAAACCTTCCCCATGCCTGAATGTCCTCCACTGGTGACTTGCACCGGGAACCGTCTTCTGTTTTTCTAGAACTCTCTTTCAAAAGGCAAACAGTCCTGGGAAGGCTGACACTTAAGCCCTTATAACATGGTATAGTTTATTTGATGCTTTCTTTTTTGACCTGAGTTACCGAAATACTTTGAGAATATTGAGCAGAAGGATAAGGAAATGGAAGAAACGGTGAAGGGTGTGGTGGGGGGCAGGTGGGGGGAAGAAGATTTCTAAAGATAAACATTATTACTTCACCATTTGTCCAGGGCCAATCTTAGCTCTGGGTTCATTAACTTCGCAACGCAAACACCTTCTAGTAATGCCAAGCTGAAGTTCTGCTCCTCCCTGAAGAAGACCAGCTGACTTTTACAAACAGGTTTTCCATAAGGATTATCAAATAAACAAACAAGAGGGTTTAGAGCAAGTGAGTCAAGCCATACTGTCTTATCTCCCCACATGGAGTCTACCAGCCTGCAGCACTCACGCACGCACAGTCTGCCCCCTCTCTGGTCAGACACAAAGAAGGTTTCCCTGTTCCTATGAAAGACCAACCCTCCATTTGTGTTCTGGTTTCTCTTTCCTCACCTTCTCAAGGACCTTGCTTCTGCGGTCATTTCTTTCCTCCTCTGCCTTCTTTGTCCTCTGCTCATTTATTCCCTTCGGTATATAGACACGCCGACTTCTCTTGGTTCTCCTATGTCAATGGGGTCTCCTTCTCAGCCTCCTTTGCCAGCTTCACCTTCTCTACCTATTCTCCCAACAGAGAGTGTCCAGGGCTTTGCCTCTACCCCCTTCATTTTCCTCACTAACCTCATCCAGCCCCATAGCTTTAAATATCATCAATTTGGGCAGAAGATGTCCATATTTGCATTACTAGCCTCGCTCTCTCTTCTACTCCGCACTTGTATCCTTCTTTGGACTTGACATACCTGTGTGGATGACTAATAGAATATCAAAAGAGAACTACTGATTTCTGCTTATCCCCAACCCAAAGGTGCTTCTCCCTCCATCTTAACCATCTCAGTCAATGACTCTATTTTCCAACCAGGTCATCAAGTCAAAAAGTTAAGAGAACTCTTTCTCCCCCACCATCCCCAATGTCAAATCCCCTGCGAGATCCTGTCAACTCTCCCTCCAAGTCACATCCCTAAAGATTCACTTATCTTTATCTCCACCATTACCACCTTTGTCTACACCATCACATTTTCTGTTTCTCCTATAGATCTCCCAGATTCCATATTTCTCTACACAACCCATTCTTCATGAACATCTCAGGATTATATTTTTAAAGTATAAATAATGTCATCCTCTTTCTTTTCTTAAAACTCTTCAACTCATTCCCATTGCACTTAGAATAAAATAAAAACTCATTATAACCAGTCCTGCCATGAAAAATCCCTATAGGGACATAAGTGGAAATCTCCTAAGCTCAGCAGCACAGCTATAGATAACAAGAGATTGTCCCCTAACCCAAACATTGCACCTGGGTGACAGAGCCTCTTTAATAGCACAACAATTGCCTCATGATATAGTTGGGCTTCCTTTCTTTTTTTTTTTTTTTTTTTTTTTTTTTTTTTTTTTTTTATTGGGGTGACAATTGTTAGTAGAATTACATAGATTTCAGTTGTGCAATTCTGAATCACATCATCCATAAATCACACTGTGTGTTCACCACCCAGAGTCAGCTCCCCTTCCATCACCGTACATTTGATCCCCCTCACCCTCATCCCCCACCCCCCAACCCCCTTACGCTCTGGTAACCACCAAATTACGTTCCCCAGATTAATTTTCAAACCCCGTGGCCATCCTGTGGTCACCGACTGCCCTCCAATCCCCTCACCTTCCCCCCCACCCCCCGCTCCCCCCGCCCATCTAGCAACCCTCAGTTTTTCCTCATTGTCTCCCAAACAGTTTCTGATTAGTTCATTCACTTATTCTTTTCTTTAGAATCCGCAAATAAGTGAGATCATATGGAACTTATCTTTCTCTGTCTGACTTATTTCACTTAACATAATGTTCTCTAGATCCATCCATGTTGTTGCAAATGGTAAGATTTCTTTCTTCCTTATGGCTGCATAATACTCCATTGTATAAATGTACCACAGTTTCTTAATCCAGTCATCTACCGATGGGCATTTTGGTTGTTTCCATGTCTTAGCTATTGTGTATAGTGCTGCAATAAACATAGGAGTGCATAGAGATTTTTGAATTGAAGTTCTGGATTTCTCCGGATAGATACCTAGGAGTGGAATTACTGGATCATAAGGTAGTTCCATTTTCAGAATTTTGAGATACCTCCATACTGTTTTCCATAGCGGCTGCACCAGTCTGCAATCCCACCAACAGTGCACAAGCGTTCCCTTTTCTCCACATCCGCGCCAGCACTTGTTGTTTGTTGATTTATTGATGATAGCCATTCTGACTGGGGTGAGGTGGTATCTCATTGTGGTTTTTATTTGCATTTCTCTGATGGTTAGCGAGGTTGAGCATTTCTTCATATGTCTGTTTGCCATCTGTATGTCCTTTTCAGAAAAATGTCTCTTCAAGTCCTCTGCCCATTTTTTAATTGGATCGTTTGTTTTTTTGGAGTTGGGTTGAGTAAGTTTTCCATAGATTTGTGATATTAATCCCTTATCAGATATATCACTGGCAAATATCTTTTCCCATTCAGTAGGATCCCTTCTTGTTTTATTGATGGTTTCCTTTGCTGTGAAAAAACTTTTTAGTTTGATATAATCCCACATGTTTATTCTTTCTCTTAGTTCCCTCGCGCGAGGGTGTATATCAGTAAAAATCTTACTCCGGGTAATGTCTGAGAAGTTTCTTCCTATGTTTTCTTCTAGGTATTTTATGGTTTCAGACCTTACATTTAAGTCTTTAAGCCATTTTGAATTTATTTTTGTATATGGTGTAAGGAGGTGGTCCAACTTCATTTTTTTGCATGTGTCTGTCCAGGTTTCCCAGCACCATTTATTGAATAGACTGTCATTACTCCATCGTACATTCTTGCTTCCATTGTCGTAGATTAAATGGCCATATAGGCGTGGATTTATTTCTGGACTCTCTATTCTGTTCCATTGATCTATGTGTCTGTTTTTATGCCAGTACCATGCTGTTTTGATTACTGTAGCCTTGTAGTATAATCTGAAGTCAGGTATTGTTATACCTCCCACTTTGTTCTTATTTCTCAAGATTGCCTTTGCTATTCGGGGTCTTTTATGGTCCCATATAAATTTTAGGATTATATGTTCTATTTCTGTGAAAAACGACGTTGGCAGTTTGATAGGAATTGCATTGAATATGTATATTGCCTTAGGCAGTATGGACATTTTAACTATATTAATTCTTCCTATCCATGAACATGATATGTGTTTCCATCTATTTATATCTTCCTTCATTCCTTTCATCAGTGTCTTATAATTTTCTGAGTATAGATCTTTTACTTCTTTGGTTAAATTTATTCCCAGGTATTTTATAGTCTTTGGAGCGATTGTAAATGGGATTGTTTTTTTAATTTCTCCTTCTGATGTTTTATTATTGGTATATACAAATGCAACTGATTTCTCAATATTAATTTTGTATCCTGCCACTTTACTAAATTCATCTATCAGCTCTAATAGCTTCTTGGTGGAGTCTTTAGGGTTCTCTATATATAGTATCATATCATCTGCATACAATGATAACTTTACTTCCTCCTTACCAATCTGGATGCCTTTTATTTCTTTTTCTTGTCTGATTGCTGTGGCAAGAACTTCCAGAACTATGTTGAATAGAAGCGGAGATAATGGGCATCCTTGCCTTGTTCCTGATCTTAGGGGGAATGGTTTTAGCTTTTCCCCATTGAGTATGATGTTAGCTGTGGGTTTGTCATATATGGCCTTTATTATGTTGAGATAAGATCCCTCTATTCCCACTTTCTTAAGGGTTTTTATCATAAATGGCTGTTGGATTTTATCAAATGCTTTTTCTGCATCTATTGATATGATCATGTGATTTTTATTTTTCATTTTGTTAATGTGGTGTATCACATTAATAGATTTGCGGATGTTGAACCACCCCTGCATACCAGGAATGAATCCCACTTGATCGTGGTGAATGATCTTTTTAATGTATTGCTGAATTCTGTTTGCTAATATTTTGTTGAGGATTTTTGCATCTATGTTCATTAAAGATATCGGCCTGTAGTTTTCTTTTTTTGTGGTGTCTTTGTCTAATTTTGGGATCAGGGTGATAGTGGCTTCGTAAAAAGTGTTTGGGAGTCTTCCCTCCTTCTGGATTTTTTGGAAGAGCTTGAGGAGAATTGGTGATAATTCTTTTTTGAACGCTTTGTAAAATTCACCTGTAAAGCCATCTGGTCCAGGGCTTTTGTTTGTTGGGAGACTGTTGATTACTGATTCAATTTCCGTGGTGGTAATCAGTCTATTCAGGTTTTCTGTTTCTTCTTGAGTTAGCCTTGGAAGGTTGTACGCCTCTAGAAAATTGTCCATTTCTTCCAAATTGTCAAATTTGTTGGCATATAGTTGCTCATAGTAACTTCTTAAAACTCTTTGTATTTCTGCAGTGTCCGTTGTCACTTCTCCTCTTTCGTTTCTGATTTTATTAATTTGGGTCCTCTCTCTCTTTTTTTTAATGAGTCTGGCTAATGGTTTGTCGATTTTGTTTATCTTCTCTAAGAACCAACTCTTGGATTCATTGATCTTTTGTATTGTTTTTCTGGTTTCTATTTCATTTAATTCTGCTCTGATCTTTATTATCTCCTTCCTTGTGTTCCCTTTGGGCTTATTTTGCTGTTCTTTTTCCAGATCCCTTAAATGTGAAGATAAACTGTTGATTAGTGATGTTTCTTGTTTCTTTAGGTAGGCCTGCAAAGCTATGAATTTCCCTCTTAGGACTGCTTTCGCGGCATCCCAAAGATTTTGGGTCGTCGTGTTTTCATTTTCATTTATCTCGAAATATCTTTTGATTTCTTCCTTGATCTCCTGCTTGACCCATTCATTATTTAGTAATAAGTTATTCAGCCTCCATGAATTGGTGTGTCTTCCCGTTTTTTTCCTGTAGTTCATTTCTAATTTCATAGCATTGTGATCAGAGAAGACAATTGGTATGATTTCAATTTTCTTAAATTTATCAAGACTTGTTTTGTGGCCTAACATATGATCTATCTTGGAAAATGTTCCATGTGCGCTTGAGAAGAAAGTGTATTTTGCAGCATTGGGGTGAAATGTTCTGAAAATATCGATTAAATCCAAGTGGTCCAATGTATCATTTAAGGCTGTTGTTTCCATATTGATTTTCTGTCTGGAAGACCTGTCCCTTGTGGTCAGAGGTGTGTTGAAGTCCCCGACTATAATAGTGTTACTGTTGATCTCTGCCTTTATGTCAGTCAGTACCTGTTTTATATATTTAGGTGCTCCTATGTTGGGTGCATAGATGTTTACTAGGGTTATGTCCTCTTGTCGGATCGATCCCTTTATTATTATATAGTGCCCATCTTTATCTTTTAGTATGTTCTTCATTTTAAAGTCTATTTTGTCAGAAATAAGTATTGCAACTCCAGCTTTTTTCTCGTTTCCATTTGCATGAAATATCTTACTCCAACCCTTCACTTTCAGCCTGTGTGTGTCTTTTGTTCTGAGGTGAGTCTCTTGTATACAGCATATACAAGGGTCTTGCTGTCTTATCCAGTCAGCCACCCTATGTCTTTTGATTGGAGCATTTAATCCATTTACATTTAATGTGATTATTGATAGGTACATAGATATTGCCATTTTTAAATTTGTAGTTAGGTTGTTTTGATCTTTCTTCTATTTACAGAAGACCTTTTAGTATTTCTTGCAATGCTGGCTTGGTGGTAATAAATTCCTTTAGCTTATTTTTTTCTGGAAAGCTCTTTATCTCTCCATCAACTTTAAATGATAGCCTTGCTGGATAAAGCAATCTAGGTTGTAGGCCTTTGTTTTCCATCACTTTAAGTATCTCCTGCCACTCCCTCCTGGCCTTCAATGTTTCTGTAGAAAAATCATTTGATAGTCTTATGGGAGTTCCCTTGTATGTAACCCTCCGTCTTTCTCTTGCTGCTTTTAGGATTCTCTCTTTGTCTTTAAGCTTTGCCATTTTAACTATAATGTGTCTTGGTGTGGACCTGTTTGGGTTAATCCTGGTTGGAACTCTCTGCACTTCCTGGACTTGTATGTTGGTTTCCTTCATCAGGTTGGGGAAGTTTTCAGACATTATTACTTCAAATATGTTCTCAATCCCTTGCTTGCTCTCTTCACCTTCTGGTATTCCTATGATGCGCATGTTGTTGCGCTTGATGTTATCCCAGAGGTCTCTTAGGCCATCTTCATTGTTTTTTATTCTTTTTTCTTTTTGTTGTTCCGTTTGGGTGATCTCTGCTACCTTGTCTTCTAAGTCGCTGATTCGATCCTCTGCTTCATCTAGCCTGCTGGTAATTCCTTCAAGTGAGTTCTTAATTTCGGTAATTGTGTTCTTTAGTTCCAACTGGTTTTTCGTTATGATTTCTACATCCTTCTTTATGTTTTCTCTAAGCTCGTTTGTTATGATTTCTACATCCTTCTTTATGTCTTCTCTAAGCTCCTTAAACATTCTTATCACCAGTGTTCTGAACTCTGTCTCTGAGAGGTTGGTTACGTCTGCTTCATTTGGTTCCAGTTGTGGAAGCTTCTTCTGTTCTTTTATTTGGGACGTGTATCTTTGTTTCCCCATTCTGGCTGACTGTGTTTATTTTGATATATTAGGTAGATCCCCTAGAGTTCTTAGTTCTTGCTAGGTTATCTTGTGTAGTATGTGTCCTTTATATTTGACTCGCACCACGTCGTCCTCCTCTGCGTGTGCTCCAAAGGTGAGTCTTGTGTTGTGTACACTGTCCCGTTCAAGAAGATCTTTAATTGCTTCCCGCTAATGAGCAGGTGGGGTCAACTCCTGGGCTGACCTGCCGTGAGACTTGGCTCTGCCCCCCGCAGGGCACTCTGCTGCGTGAGGGTTGACCACCCCAATGTGGTTTGGCCTCTATGGGCTCCAGAGCCTGCCGAGAACCCCCTCTAGGTATGTGACCTGCAGGTCAACCCCGGCTGCACTCAGATTTGGTCTGGAGTTGGCCCCCAGATATGCCGAGTCCCGTGCCACCCAAGCTGGGCCCCGGCAGGGAAGTCCCAGAACAAGGCAAATCACCAAGCACAGCAGCAATGACAACAGCAAAGAAGAAAAGAAAAAAAAAAAAAAAACAAAAAAAAAAAACAGCCGATAACCCCCGCTCGACACAGGCAAAGATATCAAAGATACAATTAAAGCAAAACAAAACCAAGCAAAGCAAAACAAAGCAAAACAAAAAGCAGCGACCGTCTCGGCCTGAGCCCATCAAGCAATGACCAGGTTGTCCTCTGCTGTACCAAAGAGCCCCCTGCTTATTGCGCAGGCAGAGCCGGTCACCTGGTGCTCAGAGAGACTTTGGGACTGCAGACTTAAAAGCGTGGGCCTGAGGGGTCTGGATGATAGTCTCCACAAAGTCAGTGCAGCTTCTGCCCTTGTCCGCACGTATGCACACCGAGAGGAGCACCACCAGTCCTTTGTCCAGAGCTCGTGAGTCCTAGGGCACTCCTTCAGTGTGTGTGTATGGGTGCGGGCGGGAGATTTCTGATCTGCTGACCGTGCCTCACAAGCTGGGCCCCGGCAGGGCAGTTTCAGAACAAAGCAAATCACCAAGCACAACAACAACAACAACAACAACAAAGAAAAATATCAAATACGTTCACATGCAAAAACCACCTGATAACCCCACTCGACAGAGGCAAAGATATCAAAGATATAAAGACAAAGCAAAACAAGACAAAACAAAGCAATACAAAAAGCAGCGACAGTCTCGGCCTAAGCCCACCAAGCAATGTCCAGGTTGTTCTCTGCTGTACCAAGGAGCCCCCTGCTTATTGCGCAGGCAGAGCCGGTCACCTGGTGCCCAGAGAGACTTTGGGACTGCAGACTTAAAAGCGTGGGCCTGAGGGGTCTGGATGATAGTTTTTACAATATCAGTGCAGTTTCTGCCCTTGCCTGCACAAATGCAGACTGAGAGTGGCACCACCAGATATGTGACCAAAACTCTTGAGTCTTAAGGCACCTCTTCAGTGTGTGTGTGTGAGTGCGGGCAGGAGATTTCTGATCTGCTGGAAGCCCAGAGCTGCGCCTGCCTCACTGCTGATCTCCGGGTGTGTCTCGGCCGCTGCACCCACCCCACCCTAGGCAAGCCAGGAAGGGTGGGGGCTGGAGATGGAGGGGTCTTCACTCTCCCAGCCCAGCCGTGCGTCGCCCTCTTCCCGCAGGCCAGAAAAGGTGGTGGCTGGGGGTGGAGGCGTCTCTTCTCTCCTAGCGCAGCCAAAATCACGCACACTGCCCAGACTGCCTGGGTCAGGGCTGCCCGTCAGGCTTCCCAAAGCGTGAGCTTTTGATACCACTTCTCGGTTCAGGGGCCGGTTTAAGTCTCTGGAAGGGCGGGGTAAGATTGGAAGAGCGCGGCGGGGGAGGGGCCTAGGTATGGAGACTGCGCCCCCCGTCCACCGCAGGGCGCGCCGCCTTCCCGGCGGGATAAATCAGCCGCGGGACGCAGGGAAAGAGCCGCCACCCGGTCTCTGCGCTCTCCGCTCTGCCTGGGCCCCTGTGCGCGCCCGGCACAGCGGGGCTGCACCGCGGTTTCCAGTCCTAGTCTCTGGAAGGGCGGGGTAGGATTGGGGGAGCAGGGCGGGGGGGAGGGGCCCAGGTATGGAGACTGCGCCCCCCGACCGCCGCAGGGCGCGCCGCCTTCCCGGCGGGAGAAATCAGCCGCGGGACGCAGGGAAAGAGCCGCCACCCGGTCTCTGCGCTCTCCGCTCTGCCTGGGCCCCTGTGCGCGCCCGGCACAGCGGGGCTGCACTGCGGTTTCCAGTCCCAGTCTCTGGAAGGGCGGGGTAGGATTGGGAGAGCAGGGGGGGGGAGGGGCCCAGGTATGGAGACTGCGCCCCCCGTCCACCGCAGGGCGCGCCGCCTTCCCGGCGGGAGAAATCAGCCGTGGGACGCAGGGAAAGGGCCTACCCCCGGTCTCTGCGCTCTCCGCTCTGCCTGGGATCCCGCGCCTGCCCGGCTCCGTGGTTTTCGGTCCTCGCCCCCGCCAGCTGAGGCTCCGCTGGGGGATGGGCTCTCCCACCGCTGCCGGCCGGGCGCTCCCACGCCGCTTCTCCTCCTCCTCTCCTTGCTCCGTCCAGTTAGCTTACCCCCAAGAATTTCTTAGCTTCAAGCAATCCATGAATCTCTCCACTACATTGTGTGGTGAGCGAAAATTTCCTCGATGGGTTATAGTTCCCGTTTGCAACAAGATCTGGAGGAGAACTCAGAAAGTGCGCCCTGCTGCCGCCATTCCTATGACGTCCTGGGCTTCCTTTCAATATGGAGGTTTCCAAGTATAAGTTTGCTGGGAGGTGGGAGCACCAGGTACAGTGCATTCTTTTTATGACTTAGCCTTGGAAGTCACAAAGTATCATTTCCACCAAATTCAGTGGATCAGAGAAGTCACAAACTCTTGCCCAGATTCAAGGGGAGGGGACACAGATCCCGCTTCTCAGTGAGAGAAATGTCAGTCATAGTATAAGAAGAATATATAGGATGGGATATACAGATTGGTGTGGCCATCTTTGGGAAAGATAATCTGCCCCTCAGGTGGTCATGGTTGTGATTTTATATTGTGTGGCCAAGTTTTCTTTTAGTGAAATTGTTTCTGGTTCATATCCTGGGAGTACATAAATAGCTCTATATTCCATAGCATTTCACAAAGACTTGTAGGTGTTCTGCCTCACAAACAAGTCTGAGAACTACTGCTCTCATCCAACTGCTTTATTTTGTAGTTGATGGACAGAAGGACTAAAGAGATGATTGTGATTTTTTTCAAGAAAAGCTACTGATCTCTGTCTCACTTTGCCTGATTCTAGAGGACATTCTAGAGTAGGCGGAATTAGAAACTGATTCTACAGGATGGAAGAGTTGGAGTCGGCATGGTTGGGCAAGCAGTTGGGTGCTGCTGACATGTGGGATGGACTTTGAGAAAGCTTGGGGCCTGGGTTTCCCCTTGGTTCTGAAGAGTTTTGTCAGGCAGTGGGAAATGGAAGGAGTGCAGGACAAGCAGAAGGGGACAGTGACAGAACAGGATAAAGCAAGGCAGTGTTTCTCAAATGCCATTGGTGGACCAACAACACGAGAATCAGAATCACCTAGAGTATTTGTCACAATGCCCATTCCTGGGTCCCACACTTTCTGAATCAGAATCTCTGGTAGTAGGGCCAAAGAATCCACAGTTTGAGAATTATTGAGACACATGATGAAACTAACTCCAGTTTATAAAATTGAGGCTGGCTCAGAAATGTGAAACAAGCAAAAGCGTCACAAGTGTCTGTGTGTCACTTGGACAAAGCTCATCCAATAAAGTGGAAAGATACTCTAGCAATGAAGAAGAAATGAAGATTTAAGTTTTCTTCAAAATAAGGAGATAATTTGGGGGTAAGTGACAAATTAAATCTCAAAGATTTCAATTTTCACCCTCAAAACATGATTAAGCAATATTTACAGCCCATTGGCATTTTCAATAAATGACTCTTACAAAAAAAGGTTACAGTTGGACTTCAAAACATCTCTCCATCTATTACTTCATAGAACTCAACAGGAGGGGTAACACATCTCTTTCTGTGACATTTGGCTGATTTGTACATGTGACAGTAGGGAACTATACTTTTCCATGGAAGCCTAAGATGAAAAGCTAGAGCACTATTTGTGTTGGGGGCACTTGATATGATTCTATTCTTCTTTGTCTCATAACCCATCCATGGTTCCCATTAATATCGTCTCTGCCTTGTCTCTGAAATTCTTCATCATCAATGGCTTATTGTTAAAAACTCTCTTCCCTAGCTTCAGGCCATTTTTACCAGCCAGCTCCATGTTCCCCAGCCCCCAACCAAGACTCCTTTCTTTTTCCTGACCACTAAAGAATTAACTTCCTGATGACATGCAACCATTTCAAGGATGTTAAGACTCTCTTGGTCTAATAAGACACCCTCACCCATCTGATGAACACCGCAAAATGTCACAGAGACTCCCACAGAGCTTTGCCCCAGGCAGCTAACCATTTCAATGGCAACAGGCATCCATCTGCTTCACTTTTCCAGGTAAAATAGCTTTCTCTCCCTGAGGAATGCTGATGTCGGAACCTATTTTATTAGATCACACTTTGCATTCTTATTGCAAGAGTCTTTTTGAAAAAGATATTCTTTAATTTTGTTTCCCAAAGCAAAATTATTGCTCTTTCCTTGGATGTCTCTGCGTTCCTCTCCCTCGGCTCCCTTTCCTCTCCCCCCACTCCCCCCACAATTGGGGGGTGCACATTGGCGGGCTATTAAACAACTTGAACATAGCTGCACTTTGTATGCTCCATATCTATGTTTTTGGCTTTCTGAGAGGAGGTATTGTGCTAGGCAGAACTATTTGATTGGAGAATTGTTCAGACTGTGGCAAGCAGAACAGTTAAATAGGATGTTTTATGGAGTTCAACTTCAAGGAAAGAAGAAGGCATCATTAATGCACAAAACAGAAAAAAATGCAAAAGCTGGCATGGATAGGACACTTAGGTCATACTAAAACAAGAGTCAACTCAGATCTTAATCTCAACTTCACCCAATTGGAATTTTAGCTTTGAAATGGAATCCAACTGGTGAACATTTCTGTCTGGGAAGAGGTAGAATTAGAAAAAAAAAAAATGCTCATAAGCATAAATCAAAGCTTTTATATCAGTGCTTCTTAAAATCCAGTGTCTTCATTTTTTAATAATTCTTCCTCATTTTTTTCCAGCATGTGGGTTTAGCCAGCAAAATGGTATTTCTTTTTCCAATGCTCTTTATACAGTTTATAGAGATTGGAAGCCTATGACTGCTAAAGTTTATGTCAAGATGGCATCCAAATTCTGATGCTGCAATGAAGCACATCCTAGGGAGAGAGTGAACTCAAACCCTCTCTGGAGCTGGAGCAAGGCAATGTGATCTACTGAAACAACTACTTGACTGGGAACTAAGAGACCAGCGTTCTGAACTTGACTCTTCCACTACCGGCATGCTCGTGGATAAGCCTTTTAACTTATCTAGGTATCAATTTTCTCGTCTATGAATAAGTCGAATGAACTAAAGTTTCCTTTTAGCTCCAAAGGTAGAAGTTACTACCCTCCAGACCTAATATATTTTTTTTACATTTCTGATTCCTCTTGTAGAGGAAACTAAGCATGATTTTCCTACCTCGTGGGTGCTATGGGAAATCACTGGCCAGTGTTATTAGAATGAATCAAAAGTATTTTGTTCATTTCATTTTCATCTGCTGTTGAAAAGTCTGTGCTCCTCATGCTCCAAATACTTCCCATTGGGATAGCTGAGCAGCCTGCACGCACGGCACTTCATTTTCTATGACACCTTTCCTGTAAATTTCACGGAGCTTCCGTACCTAACACAATTATGGAATTATAGAAGCAGGGGAGAAAGGAGAGTGAGAAAAACACAAGGAGGAAACGACATGAAATGGGGATTGTTGCACAGTTTTCACGTATAGACTGTTATAAAGCAATCACTCCCCCAACGTGGGTAAAAATCCCACCTGCCCAGAGCTTCAGGCACGATGGAATGTCTTCTCTTTGCTACTAGACGTATTATGAGTTCAAACAACTATGGCAAAATCTTACTAATTTGAAAATCCATACTTTGAATATACTGGATGTTCCAAAGATTGTAAGCTTAGAAACCTGGGTAGCATTTACTTGTAAATGCTGCCTGACTCTCAAACCAGAATATATTAAAAGTAAGCTGGTGGGTCAGGGAAACGGAATTCCATAATAAAAACCTTGCCTCAAACCAGAGGTTTACTGGATTTGAAACCGTTTTTTAATTCAGTTAATAATTACAAAGGGGATGGCTATACCAAGCACAGATGTTAACATGACACGATATGACAAACGTTTGGAAACAAGAAGCTTACATGTCCTGATGCTCCAGATGCCAGAAATGTCTTGTACCCTCAAACACAACTCTGAAAAAAGATTACTACATCCCATGCCATGGCTGATGCTCATTCATTCTTAACATTAGCAATAATTAGTGTAAGTTAATTATTTTAAAGGACAATACGGTCTAATTATATGTATGTATAATTGTTGTCATTGTAAACTGATACAGATAATTAATAATGAATGATGTGTATTTATGTTGCTACCTCTTTTTTCAACACACTTCAGTTTATTTTGTCAAAAAGATACAGCCATTGCCTTCTCTGATTATCAAAGCAATATATACTTAAAGTAAAAAATATATAAAGCACATTGGAAGAAATAACATCATTTAGCCCACAAAGCCTTCTCACCCCTTTAAATTCCTAAAGTATGTTAACCATATGTACTATTATTCATTGGCATCTTGAAATACAGCACCCTAACTCTTGAGACTTTCCCAGGAGGGTCCCCTCCTCTCTGGCTCTGCCTGACAGGGGAGAGAGTTCCTGCACTTTCCAAAGCCTCATCCCTTTCTAACCTTAGAGTCTCCTTTGTCTCGTATACACATCATCAGTTCAAGGTCACACCCCATTTCTGCCCACCCTCTTGAGGGACCCCACTCCCTCCTGCCTTGACCCCAGAAGAGCGAGTGTTGGAAACCGGCCATTGCGTTGTAACAGCTTGTCTATCTCCTTGGTGCTTAGGAGGTGAGATTCTCATAAGAGGTTAGAGACCGAGAAGGTCACCACTTTGTACAAGTCCCGGGAGCACACTCACACCATGTTCTACATAAGAGCACCTGTGCAGCCCTTGACAGAAATGGATGGTTCCTCAGGAGCTGTGCAACCTGGTGGCCTCGTGACCAACATTCTCAGAGGAGGCTCGTGGGCTGCACAGAGTGGGTGTTCAGTGCACGTTTGCTGTTGTTGTCAGGAGTAGGGGCGGGGGCTCACACAGTCACGTGGCTCATGCGCTGCTCAGACACCAGGCCCTCTAAGTGGCTGTCATCTCGATTTGTCTTTGCTGGTCACACAAAAGGCCACCTATACCTTACAATGACCCATGGCTCATCTTAAAACAGACACTAGTTGCCCATTCTAGAGCAATGCAAAAAATCTCCAACTGGTAAAATCCCCCCAATGCCCAAAGGTGGTGAAAATGTGTCAGTAAGAGCCAGAGGACGACTGTATCCATCAGATGTCCTGCACTATAAATTGAACATGCCATCTGAAAGTATTCTGACTAAAACTGGGAAGGGAAAAAAAGTAAATGTCTTAAGGAGACTATACATCATGCTTACAATTCAAATAATTTCTGCCTCCCACCCACCGTTTTTTTGGTGCCAACTTGAATCTTTTTTTAATTGCATTGACAAAAATGATGAAACGCCCAACCTCTTTCTTTCACCTTTTTGAACTTAAAAATCATACCAGTCCTGGATCTGACGGACATTGAAAATTGTGTTCAAGTGACTAACATTGTGTCTCTTCCCTCCGTATCCTTCTTCGCTCTCTTTCAGTCCTCCCTCAACCCCAGGGACCTTGAACCCTGGCTGCTTTGCATTCACCATTTCCAGGAGATGTCCATGTATGAACCTTTCCTTATATACCTTTTCAAAACGTCTCTCTCTTAGGCCTCTTTCATTTATCTTCTAGGGAATAAAACTTGATGCGCTGGTTTGTATCTGTGATTGCTAATAACTTAATGTGTCACCTTTCCTAAAACCATGCATTCTGCATGCATTTACATGCACACACAGTCTAATAAGCGTTTTAGTACCTTGCCCACAGGAATGAGCAGTGATGGAATTTTTAAGCAGCCACAGGAGCAAATATTTGGGGGTAAGTTTGCCTAAAACTATAACTGAAATAGCAACAGGGCAAACTAGATTGTTACCATCTTCACTCGAGATAGAGCCTGGTCCCTGTCCTGTCCTCTGCCCTATGCCCTCTGTCACTTCTTCTTCACATCACTGGGTAATAGCTCCCCATGATGAAAACAGTGAAGATCCTACCCCTGAGGAGGAAGGAGTTTTGTTCTTAAAACTCCAGAATTTGACCTGGAGAGAATTTTAATGGCTCTGTTATTAGGATAGGCTAACTGATGCTTCAGTAACAAACAGCCTCAAAACTCAGTGGCTTAAAAACAACAACAACAACAACAACAACAACAACAACAACAAACAATTGTATTGAATGTTTATGCTCCATGACAGTCAACCAAGGGTTCTGCTCTGCATTGTCCACCCTTGGAAACCCAGATGACAGAAAGTGCGCTTTCTGGAACACTGCGGGTTGACCTGGTAGAGGGAAATATGAGGAAAGAAGATGAGGGAATTGTGTGCACAAGTTATCAAAGTTTGGTCAGAAGTTACCCATATCACTTCCTCCAGCAGTTCATTCACCAAACAAGTTCATGGCCACACTTGCTTCCAAGTGGGTGTGGGAGCACAACGCTACCATGTGCCTGGAAGGGCAGAGTCAGAATGTTTACGAAAAGCCCAACTGATTAACCGAGAGTATCAAACACAATCATTTTACAGTAAAATCCCAAGAATAGAACCTGGCCTTTAGCAAGAGCTATTATTGTTATTATTAACATTATTGTGTCGTGTGGGGCAGCCTGTGGGGTCTCAGCTCCCGCTCCCCACACAAGAACGCAGGACATGGTGAGGCCAAAAAGGAACACCCACGGAGCCATAGGTAGGGGAGTCATACCACTATAGTCTCGCTGGCGGCTGGGTTGGAGAAGCAGGAAACAGAAGCCACACAATTCTCAACCCTCACTGCGCCGCTTGCAGGCTCAGCCCCCATCTTCTTGCTAGCCCCCATTTTCTGTTAGCGTAGCCACAGCAGTTATATTAGGGGCCAATGGCTCACTGGTTACAGCTGACGGCCAACTAGCCACAGCTGATGGCCATCCGATCACAGTTGATGGCCATTTACTACCTGAACCAGCACCTTTCCATGTGAGGCCGAGAGCCTGGAAACTGCACTCCTGGCTCTGTCCCCCACAATTGTTATTGTTACAAGTGGGAAAACAGATCCAGGAACATGAAATAAGGAGCTAAGATCACACAGCTAATTAAGAACAAAACAGAAATGAGAACACATGCTCATTGAATCCAAGATTGGAGTTCTTTTCTCTCCACTCATCTGGATGCTGAGAAGAGACATGATCAAACACAGCGAGCTGACCACCATATTCAACTAGATGACCATGAGCTTTGCTTTGTTTTCAGACTAGGCTACCTTCAAGAATAAGGGTCAGCAAACGTTTTCTCTAAAGGGCCAGATAGTAAATATCCTAGGCTTTTCAGGCCACATGGTCTGTCACCACCACTCAGCTCTGCCCTCAGTGGGCATGGCTACTTTCCACTAACGGGTTCTTCACAAAAGCAGACAATGGGCTAGGTTTGGCCATTGAGCTGCAATTTGCCTACCTCTGTCCTGGGGCATCCTTTATTGGAGAAAGACTGGCTAGTGGAAAGTCAGAGAAGTACCCAAACCTTCGGCAGGTTACCTCACCTCTTTGTGCCTTGGGTTCTCTTCAGTATAAAACCTACCTGACAGAGTTACTGTGCAGATTACACAGGTTGATATGGGCAACGCCCTTAGAAGAGTGCCTGGCACACAGCAGCCCGCCATTCCCCCCCCTCAGAGCTCTACTGTCCCTTACGGTGCACCAGCCACTGTCCTCGGTGCTGGAGGGTCCCTCAAGAACACCCCCTGTTCTCCTGGAACTAACATTTGGGTCCAGCAAGTGAGACAAAGAAAAACTAGACCTGTAAGATGTCAGGAGGTGATAAAGACTGAAAGGGAAAATAAAGAAGCATTAAGGGTGGGTAGGGAAGGTGTGTTTGCTAAGTTTATGTGGAGTGGATCAGGGGAGAGATTTTGAGCAGAAAACTTCATGAAGGGAGGAAAGAAGGCATGTAGATAGCTGGGGAAGTGTGTTTCATTCAACACAGATGACAGCAAGTGCAAAATCCGTGAAGCAGGAGCCTGCTGGAGGATTTATTTCCTAGAGGGGAGGTGGGAGTGACCACGACAGTGTGGGGATTCACTGGGGTGGGCGAGGTCGGGGTCTCCTACCTCCCTGTCCCCCCTCCTTCCCATCGTCTCCCTCCCCATCTACCTGTGCTCTATCTGTGCTCCTCTTTTATCCTTTTGTCACTCTTTTTCTTTTAGGTAATAATTAGCTCTGTTGGTGGCACGTGAGACCAAGGAGGTCACTCACTACTCTTGGAATAATCAAAGGGAAAGGCTTTCCAGAAGGATTTAACCTAATTCCTCAGATGCTAGACATCAAACAGAAAGGCTTAGGAAGAACAAGATGAGAATTAACACAAAGACCCTCCAGAATATTTTGTTGTTATTTTTTAAACAAGATCCCCAAGCATTTAAAGAAATGTGCACATTGTATTGGGTTAGTATGAATGTGGTGAGGAAGAGATGGATGCTTAATCAATTCTTTTCATCCATTTTGCAGTGTGTGTGTGAGTGGATGTATGCTTATCCCAGGATTCAGAATATAACCAACTCTCGATGATCAGAGCTAATGGATGTGACACAAATATCCCAAGTACTGTAGGTGAAAGTTGAGACACGTTTTTCACAGACACATTTGCAAGGTAAGCTGTTGTGTTCTGATTAAACAAAAACTATATATAACGGTGGATCTTTGGGTACACATACCATACAGAGAAGGGAATGGGAACTTGGAGAGAAGAGAGAGAGGGAGGGAGGGTGGGGGAGGGGTGTGGGGGAGAGAGAGAGAGAGAGAGAGAGAGGGAGAGAACACAATATGACCATCAATAACCAGGTTCTCTCTGTGTGTGGATTAAACCCCAGCACATGCTGAAGTCCTGCTGTGCTTGGAAGTTTGTGGCTGCATCTGCCTGCAGGGAACACCCCCTTTTTTTTTTTCCAATAGGAAGTCCACGTATGGGCTAGTGGCTCTTGTGTGCTTTTCAAACAAATGTGATGGGAATAACCTGGGGAATCTTATTCAAACACAAATTCTGACTGTCAGGCAGGGTGTCAGGGGGGTCTCCTGTCCCACTCCCCACATAAGAACGCAGGACATGGTGAGGCCAACAAGGAACACCCACAGAGCCACAGATAGGGGACTCATACCACCATGGTCTCACTGGCGGCTGGGTTGGAGACACAGGAGGCAGAGGCCACACGATCCGCAACCCGCTGTCCACTTGTCTCTGCCAACCAACCTCACTTGCTAGCTGCAATCCGCCTCTCTGCAATCCGCAATCCACACTCTACCACGCCACGCCACTACGCCACCACTTTGCGAGCTTAGCCGTGGCAGTTCTGTCAGTGGTTAATGGCTCACCGGTAACAGCTGATGGCCAACTAGTCACAGCTGATGACCATTTACTACCTGAGCCAGCACCTTTCTACGTGAGGCGAGAGCCTGGAGACTGCTCTTTGGGGTTCCGTCCCCATCCTGACCCAGTGGGTCAGGAGCAGATCCTGAAATTCTGATTTCTAACAAGCTCCTAGGTTTTGCCTACACTGCTGCTCCAAGGATCAAGCTTGAGTAATAAGTATAGTGGGCTTTGTAGTGTAACAATAAACTGAAAAACTTGTTACATTACACATCTATTTATTGCATGAAATAGTAACATTTGTAATAATATATCTTGGCCAGATGTGGGCAGGTGTGTCATTTCTGGGTTGGGGACCTCTGGAGTTTCCAAACAAAAGTTTCCAAGGTAAATTTACTTGGCTTGGGAAAATGTTAACAAATCTATGGGGGGAAATTTCAAAGGTAGTCTCGATTTTCACCTACAGTACTTGAGATATTTATGTCACATCCATTAGCTCTGGGCTTAGGTGTCCAGATGTCTGGAACCCAGATGGACTTATCAGTTCTTCCAGCTTGAACCCTCTGGTGTAAGCAAGATGTGCGGGCTGTCATGAAAGGGCCAGAATATCTGGCCAAGCTGTGCTGGGAAATGACTTAGGCCCAGCAGGGGCCGCTTGTTAGAGCTTGTTGTCCTTGGGCGCCATCTCGTGGCCAAAGCAAGAAAACTTTTAAAAGATCTAGAAACAACCAAATGTGGTGTAGCGCCACCCATGCACAATGCTGTTGTAATAGGTACTCTAATAAAGAACAATACATCTTAAAAATGTTAAATTTCTAAAATTTAAAGGTTGGAGTTTACTATAAATTGTTTTCTTCGCTTTATTTTTAATTATCAAGTTGAAATCCTTCCTAAATTCAACACACTGAGCTTCAGCAGACGTCCTGTGTGTACTTGTTTGCTGTATGAACCTGGCCAGATGACTTAATATTACAAGACCTTGAGTTCTGAATCGGTACATGGGGACAGTACATCTATTTTATGAAATTGTCATGAAGATTAAACCTATGGAAGAAGCTTGGCCCCAGTGCCTGGTAAGAACTCAATGGTAGGAGAACAAAAAAAAATGGAATTAATTATTGTTATTGGATATAGTATAAACATAACAATGATTTAAAAAAAATGAAATTTTATTATTTCTAACTTACAAACAAGGAAAATGAAGTCAGAGGGCAAATGATTTATCCAAGGTTAACAAATCCAATGTTAGATCTAGATTTCAAGTTGAGGTTTTTTAACTCTAGATAATGGACTCTTTCAATGACAAAGTCAGTCTCTCTCTCTCTCTCTCTCTCTCTCTCTCTCTCTCTCTCTCCCTCCCTCTCTCAAGTTGCTTTCATTGTAGGTTATTAGTCTGATAAGCTAAAAGGAAAAATACCAGGGGTGTCCCCAAAAATGTATACTCAACTTGTATTCATCTTTTGTTATTGGTATTTATTGAGTATTACAATTTTAATACAGGTTTTTCCTTTCTTAAAATGTACATACATTTTTTTGGCACCCTCTGTGTATCAGTCAGCTTTTTCTAGCTCATGCTGCAGTAACAAGTAACTCCCAAATCTCAGCGGTGTACGTAACACAAAGGTTTATTTCTTGCTCGTGTTACAGGACCTTCACAGTCGTCTGAGCTGTGGCTGCTCCTGTCAGCTGTGGGCAGAGCAAGTGAGTAGACTTGTACATCCACTGGTGAAACTGGAGGGAAAATGAGGTGTTTTTATTTTGATTACATCTATATTATCAATGCAGTTATGGGGTGAGGTCACTCAATGACCGTGCGGCGAGGAAGACATACTGGAAATGTGAGTAGAGAAAAGGTTAGAAATGAAATGATTAGGAGAACGTAGGAGATTGCCCAGGATGGTAAGAGCCCATTTGAGCTTTGGTCCTGTATTTGAAGTGGGTTTGGCTATCCCTGCTGTGTGACCCCCTCAGGACCATTGAGCTTGCGTGGGTTCAGGTGTGAAGCAGGCAGAAAGGTGGACTGAGGTCTTGCTGGGTGAATACAACTTTGGGAGAGAGCGGCAAGGGAGTGAGGGTGCTTGTAATAGATTCTCAAAAACCTGAACCCCTTTAAAGTCTGAAGGGAACCTTGAGGTCCTGTAGTCCATTCTGTCCTCTCTCCCCTTATGCCCATTCTACAAGTGAAAAATGGAGGCTCTAAGTAGACAAGTGACAGCCTGAGGGTTATGAAAGGAGGCATATCGTGTCCTGGAAAGTGATCTTTGGTGAGAAGTAAGGGGTGTTCACATGGTGTCCCGTTGCCATGGGCCACTTCTGTGCCTGCTCTTCTTCACACCCCACTGCCTCAGCCTTCAGAAAGCCCCTTAGGCCACCAGAGATCACCAAAGTGAAGGTTCCATCCAAATACTGGCAATTCATGGCTTTACGCAGCAGCTCCTGTCCCAGGAGTTGGGGGTGTGGTTAATGGAAGCCAGTGACCCCAATCCTTCATCCCTCCCCATATTCACACCTTTATCATGTGACTTTGCAGCTCTTCCTACTAGAAGCAAAGTGTCCTGCCTGATTCCTTAACATTGGCCTTCGCCAAGGGATATGCTTTGTCCAGTGGGATGTTAGCAGATAGGATGCAAACAGAGGCTTGAATTTCAGTGCTTGGCCACTTGGACTTCTGTCCTCTGTATGAAAAGAACATGTTCCAAGAATCCCACTGTTCCAAGGCTGAGGACAGACTCCTATAACAAACTGGGACGACCTGCAGCTTAGAGCGCAGCCCAGTCTTGACCTGCAGCTATGTGAGCAAAATAAATGGTTATTCACTGTACTGAGTTCTGGGGTTATATGTTATACAGCATTTTTGTGACAACAGGTTACTATACAGGAGTATCTTTTCAAAATTCACTATGTTTGGTTTTTTTGTCATTTACCTTTCTTCTAAAAATAGAGCACTGCAAAATCACCAATAATTGAGCAATTCACTTAAGAGCTTCTGCTTATCAAAGCTCTGCCCAGCATGGAACCATTTCAACGAAAACACGTACAAGACGTGTGGGAAGAGAAAAATGTTTACGTACATTTTGTCTGGGGAAAACAGTTAGGAGAAGGGAGGACATACTTTTACTCTGATTTTTGGTTTGTCATTGTCATTTGCCATCACATAGCAGCTTCAAAAGAGAGATGAGACAAAGAGGAGTAGGAAATTGAGAATAATGAGGGAGGAAAGGAGAGAGGAAGGTGGGGGAGGGGAGCGAGTGGATAAGAGTGGAGTCCAGACAGAAGGGGCAGAGATTTCTCACTGGAAAATCCAGGGAGTTGGGGATGGGAGAAGAACAAAGTAGGTGGCTCTCCCCACGACGTAGTGCTAACAGAGATAGACATTTGTTTTGACAAACAAAATGTGCAACATTGTGTAGCAACTACATTTCTGATCTGCGTTTCGCAATTTATGTAGCTGATGTCGTGTACTTTTGTATTTCAGGGTGAGGGACATTTTAGATAGCTACAATCCCTCCTCCCCTTGGGACTTTGTGTTGGAACGTGGCAGATTGTCACATGGGTGATGTCGGTCCCCAATGCCAACACGGTGGCTACTGGGAAGAGCTACCGACACGGAAGGTGATGAGAATAGGAAAGGTTGGATGGGAGAACAGGGGATGAGGAAAGGAGGAGGAACAAGAGTTACACAGGTTACCACACCACTCAGAGCCAATGGCCGGCCGGACTCCCTTCTGCAGCCTGCATCCGGGAGTGAAGTATGAGTCTGCAGAGCTAGAAAGCTGGGTAGATGACATGACCACCTTGTTCTCCACCAGGTCTGAACTCTGTTTGCAAGATCTCAGTCTGTGCAGCCAGACCTCTACCCTTTTCATCACTCCTGTTTTTCTGTCACAAAATCTTCTAACTGTCAAGGTGAAGCCATAGGTATAACTGTACCCACAGATGTCCTGCAGGGCGCATGAGGAGGACAAGTTCCCCTTGAAGATAGACCCTGGGGGCCACCAGAACAGTGCTCCCTAAAGTCATCTGGTCCAAAGACATCACTTCATGACTCCACTCCTGAGTGCAGGAGGAGAGGAGAGACAGACAGGGTAAGACTGGGAGTTACGCACGAAGATGAGCATATCCCTGGGGAGTCATTGACCGCGTAAGTCCCATGTGAACAAAGAAAGGTTGAGAACCACATTTCTAACACGTCTTCTGCCTTGAGGTATACTATGTCCAGGCTCTTCCAGATAGTATGTGCCCCATTCTGATACGATTCCTCGCTGGCACAGCCTTTGATTTTTTTTTCTTTTTTTTTTTTTGGTCTAGATAAATTCCCTTAAACATTCTCCAGGTAGACTCTGTCTCTCAGCTCTCCCAGAAGTAGTGGCTCATTTACCTTCCTCCCCCTCCCTTCAATTCCTCCACTGTTAGGGGTGCCAACAGTTAAATTTGGATTTGCCACGTTCTAGCTCTTTCACTTTGTGAAAGGTGCTTTAAGTCTCTGCCTCCATTTCCTCGTCCTTAAAACGAGGCAAATAAGTGCACCTATTTCACAGGGTGGTTTCAACGATTAAATAGCAATGTAAGTGCCTAGAGTAATACCAAGAATTATATGTGTTCAGTTACTATTAGCCATTAATATTAGCTGATTTGGCCAATGACACAAATCTAATAATAGTAATAATAACAACAGTAACAACTACCATTGTTGAAGGATGTACCCACCAGGCAGGATTTTGAGTACCTGAGTCATATGACGCTGGTATTTAAGAGCTGTTAAGATTCTGGAGCCCAAACTGTCCGATCAGATAAGGCGATTGGATAAGATTAGATAAGCAGAATCAATGTGCTACAATTCTCAGGAATACGCATTCAAAAACCAGACGGAAAGGAAAAAAATGACTTATTGTTTGTGGAATTTAGACGTCAACTACAATGGAAGCCAATGGGTGTGGTGTAGAGAATGACATTTAAGCCTGGACCTTTCCAGTCCCCTTCAAATAACACCCTGTACAGCTGGCCACAGAACAATCCTTTTTCAGCCAAACACAAGACGAGCTTAGTGGGGCTATATTTTCGGGTACCCAGGGGCCAATATAAGTATAGGGAGGGAATGAACCTTCCCTCTCTGCCAAGGCACATATGTGGCTGTGCGTCTCCTGGCCCAGACAGATCTGCTCCTGAGACAAGGAGTGGCACCAATGAAACACCAAATAATAAACAGGTGGAGAAAAGTAATAACTTGAGCCTTGCCTGGATTGCATTCCATTCCTGCTTGCAGCATTTCAGTTTTAACTCACTAAACCTTGGTCCGAGTCTTGGGAGAACAACGCAGTACAGTTCAGAAAAGCAATCAAAAAGTGACTGCCAAGTTATTGGGAGATTCCGTGGTGCGTTTCTAAACCAGTGCTAATCTAATAAATGCACACGCGGCGAACTGTGAAATTGAGAACATGATTGTCCACGTTCTCTAAGCCAAAGGAATAAAACGGTCATTGTCCCCTTTATTCCATATGATGGAGGAATCACAAATAATCTGTTAATTTGTACCTTTGTCTACAACGTGAAAGGCTGTATGTCTAATGGCATTTGTTAGCAGGGACACAACATTTTGAGAATTATGATTCTTGGCTGTCAGAAGCCGAACTTCAAAGAAAAGGCAATGAGTATTGAGTTAGAAAGCCTGGGTGAGGAGCCCCAATTCTGTCATCCAGTGCTGCGTGAAGTAAGAGTACTGATGCCTGTTCTCCTCATCAATGTGAAGTTTCAATGAGATCATGTTTGTAGAAGGCACTGTTTTAAGTGTGTGAACCAGTGAGTATAAGGCAGGAAATAGGGTGTGTAAATATTTGCATTTCAGTTTAGAGAATTACTAGGTAGAATTTTTTTCTTTTTCTTTTTCTTTTCTCTCTCTCTCTCTCTCTCTCTCTCTCTCTCTCTCTCTTTTTCTGTCCTTTTCTACAATTTACCCACAGTTATTTTTTTAAAAACCCAAAATTTAATCATGACTATGACTATTACAGCATAATGAAGACAATAGAATCGCTAACTGACTGTAAGATCTGAGGGTTACTATTTGGAACATCAATCAACATGGATGGATCTTGAGAGTATAATGCTAAGTGAAATAAGTCAGACAAAAAAAGTAGAGAACCATATGATTTCACTGATACATAGGATATCAAACTGAAAGCAACAAAGGAACAAGACAAAGAAAGAAACAAAAACTCATAGACACAGACAATAGTTTAGTGGTTACCAGAGGTAACAGGGAAGGGAGGTGGTAGATGAGGGTAAACGGGATCCAATATATGGTGATGGAAGGAGAACTGACTGGGTGGTGAACACACAATGGGATTTATAGATGATGTAATACAGAATTGTACACTTGAAACCTATGTAACTTTACTAACCATTGTCACCCCAATAAACTTTAATTAAAAAGAAAAAGACAGGTAATGAATATGAGCAAATATGCACAGAGGCAGAAAAGTGTGATCTTGTTCAACGTGCCAGCCAGTTTCCTAATAGCAAAAGAGAGATTCCACATCTGGGGCAGAAGTGTTTTATAAGGTGATCCTAGGACAGGTATACTCTAGTATCCAAGATGCGGAGACAGAAATGTCTGCTTCTACTTTGGCTTCTGTAATGGGACTCAAACCCCTGCCTCCACTAAGACACACAATGGAAAATTCTCCCAAATCAGAAGGCACTTCCTTCTTTGCTGAATAACTGAAGAAGACAAATACAGAGTATAGACCCTCCCTTAGGCTTTCCAAAATGTGCATACCGTGTTTGTCCTGATGTTGTGTTAATCCCTTGCTTCCCAATTTCCCCATAAAACATTTAAATAAAAATATCCCCACCAAAGGGGAACAAAGGTTTTGTCAGTTACCACATCCATTTCCATTCCCATAATCTCTGGGTAATGCCCATTTCTACTCAATCTATTTAATTCTGTCAAAATTCCACCTTGGTTCCAGTAATAGTAGAGAAAGACCTTATTAGATGATTCCGCCATGGAAAACAATCAACAAACCTGTACTTAATGAGGAAAAATAGCTACGTGAAGGCACTGGACAGTGGATAAAAGAAGACAGACTCTAGTGGGGTGTACATTCTAGGAAGAAGGGAGAAAGGGGAGCTGTATGAAGGAAGCTCCGACGTCCTCAGCCCGGAGCTAAGTGTCATGGTGTACAAGCTGTGCCCGTGGGAAATCTGCAGCCCTTCAGGACAGGGAACCAAGAAAGCTGAAGCTGGGAAAACGGAAGCCACTGAAGGTACTGGCAGAATCTTGGAAGGGGAAAACCAGGAATGGGGTCCCCAATTCTATTTGCTTTCACTGTATAACAGCAAACTTATTTTTCTTGGTAGCCAGGTCAATTGCCCCATTTCCTCTTTTGCCGGTTCACCCAGTGGGTGTGGAACCAAAAATGTTCAGGCGGCACACTCTGCTTCCAATTTCATGTGGCTATTGTTGATTCCCCTGGGGAACGTACTCTGGTTTCGCTGATAAGAACTTCTACAACAACAGCAGCTGGAGTTGCAGAGAGGAGAAGCAAAATTCTATCATTAGGTTCTTCCCTTTCTCATCCTCTCCAAAATCCTCTAACCACGTTCTGGGAAAAAGAGCATAGAATGCTCACTGATGATTGGTTTTGAGCAGATTCTCCACCTGAAGGAGAGCACACCAACCTGGCGCTGTAAGAGAATATCACCTAATCATCTATAGAGCACACTGCTTCTGGGTGATGGGCACATGGTAAGAAGAGTATCAGTCAGCATAGGCTAAGTAATGCTGCAGGAACGAGCAACAAAGGTTTCTTTCTCACTAACCACATGGACTGTTACAACATGACAGGCAAAGTAAATACTGGTGGTTTGGTTTTATTGTTGGAGTGAGCCAGAGGGGGAAGGGAGGCATCTTTCCACTGGCTCTTTCCAGCTCCTGGGAGAATTGCAGCCAACGCCTACATGTGTGCTAATTAGACGACAGACCCTTAGGCAGCAGCTCGTAACTTATGCCATCAGGCCCCTTCTAGGGAAAGATGGAGATGGAGGTTTTTGCCTGCTCCCTCTGCCCTGAGGCATAGCTGTGGAACCGTGCTCACTCATGAACAAGTGTTTCATTGTTTGCTATGGTCCTGTGGGACGCCACAGTGCAAGCACCATTGGCTTTCAGCACTAGGTGATTTGCTGGCCTGTCCCTTGGGTGGCAGCCTTAAAGTTGGGGCACTACTAGCTATGTGGTCTATTAGCTTCTCAGGGAGAAGCTCAGAGTTTGGGATTCCCTCCCAATTACACGGTGTTGTATGGGGGCTATGGTAAGAAGGTGTCTTAGTCTTTCCTACCTATCTCACTGTACTTTCTCAATGCCCAAAGTGTAGGAGTCATCATCTAGTTTCTGAATTTCTCTCAGAGGGAATTGCTGTGTGTGTACCTTCATATTCAACACATCCACAGAGGAGGAAAATTCAGGAGCCTCTTATGTTGCCATCTTGGTCCAGTTACCTCAACACCCACCTGGAGCAGGTGACTTAGCCTCTTAGGCTCAAGGCTGGGCAGCAGTGCCTCTTGGTAGAAGGTGCAAGGTACACTGATAGGCCTTCACCATGGAGGAGTCATCCTGATATGCCCCAAGTGAATCTGAGGTGGGGCGCCTTGGTGAGGAGCGTGGTAACGGGGCTCTCTCAGAAACACAGAGGATGGGTGCTGATCAAGCACGCTAAATCCACTCCTGTGTCCCCATCGCTCCAGGTCTTTTGACTTCTTTTTCTGCATCATACTAAGAAATGTATATCGTATGGATGTCATGTAGTGGCTTCCGTCGATGAACAAAGCTAACAACTAGGATCACTTCTGGATGCTCAATCTCAAGTCACCAGAAGGTGCACCCACTGGTAGGTGCACCTGTTGCTAAGTGTCCTTCCCTTCTTGGTCCAGCAACCCGAGAATATGTTCTTATGTAATTGCACAGATTTTTGCTGATAAAATTAGGAAAGTGTCACAATTGTTTTGGGAGGGAACATATAAGTTTTTATCCATATGTGTCTTTATCAGTGAACCCCAAGGGCATTGCCACTAGGGGAGGACTTCATCATGGCGTTAGTTTTCTTAACCTCCTTAACCCTGCCCGTATCTATGCAGTAAATAGTCTCTTCATTAAGAGCTCTTCAGTTAAACAGTTTATGTATTTCATCTGACACCATGTCACTCCTCCAAAATTCAGAATCCTGGGGAGGGGTTTTGTCTGCCTGAGCCTGGGTCATTTGCCAATGTCCCCATATCCATGGAGTGCGGAGAAGGACTGTGCCCTCACTTATGTCTGCCTCTCACCAAGAACCAGCCACGGGGATTTCTCCAAAATAGAGACGATATTACAACGACCAGCAATTGAAAGAAAGACAAGTGTTGACTAGATTGTGGAATTGGTGAGTAGTTCAGCTTGGACTGAAAGACGGGCATGTATGGGAGAGAATGAAACGAGGATACAAAAGGAAATGAGGACCTTATGAATCAAGGAGGACTTGGATACTCAGAAGAGGAATATATATCTCATGAGATGGAAAATGGGGAACTACTGACAGTCTTGACTATGGAAATGACATGACGTGATCTGTGCTTTAGCAAGATTCACAGGGCAGCAGAGGGACAATAAATCACGGGAAGGAGAGAATGCTACTTTCTCTGTTGGACTGTAAGCATCATGTGGGCAGTGCCTTATGGGATTGTTTAATGTGTCTTTTCCCGGTGAGTAGCCCAGTGCCCAGCACGGGGTGTGTTTGATCAATACTGGTGATCGAGCGCAAAGTAGCAAGGACTCGTCAGGAGGTTATTAAGTTAGCCTTGGTGAGAAACAGGAAAGCCTGAATGGAAGACAAGATAAATAACACAGTATATGGAGCACCCACCATGTACCAAGCATTTAATCTCCATTCTCCCATTGAATTCATGATCAGTCTTAGGAGGTACGTATGAGTTACCATTTTTACAGATGAGGATTGAACAAATTACATAAAAAGCCTGCGTTCGTACATATAATAAACCACGGAGCTGGGATTTGAACCCGTGTCTGACTCTGAAACTCATACTTGGCTACTCCAACATGTCATCAGGGGCAGGAAGAGCGGGCAGCCGTCAGAAGAGGAGAGATGTGAGAGACACCGGCAAGTGACTGGATCCAGTGGGTGGAGAGAAGCATGAGAGAAAATTGAGGAGCTTGAGGTTCTGAGCTGGAGTCACAGGGAGGAGAGTGGTGATGCCATGAAAAGAAATCAAGAATTCAAGAGGAGACACTTCCAGGGACAGATGCTTAGGTCTGCTTTGGACATGCCAAATGGGGGAGGGGAGGACAAAGGGATGGAGCTACCCTTTGGGCAGGTGGATGCAAGACAGGACCCCAGGACAGAGCAGCAGTAAGGAAACAGATTTGCTCATATCAAGATGATGATTTGAAGACGTGAGTATGGATGAGAAAAAGTTACCCAACGGCAGGATATGAATGTAGGTGGTCCAGACATGACCTGTGGGTGGGGCTGAGTATGTACAGATCCGACCGTGTGTCCTGAAAGTAGGTCTGCCTTACTACTGCTTCCGATCAGCAGTGTTCTTCTGATTTTCCACATTTGCAGAAGTGGGGCGTGTAGGCAGAGTTCTGATCAGCGCAGGATTTGCTGTCGGTGTGACTGTTGTGCTGTACATGCATAACTTCCTCAATCTTCTCAAGGAGGGAAACTTTAAATAGCCAAGTTAAGAACTGCAAATGCTGGTGATTCTCCATCTGAGGTTGAAAACCCAACCTCCAGGAGCCATAACTCCCCAGGTCACCCATCTGTTACCAGGAGCACAGCCTCCAGGATTGGATTTCTGTGGCAGCAGGTGGGCACCCCTTTCCTCTTCATTCTCCCTTCCCCCTTCTCCTTCCCATAAAGACTTTCTGGGCAGGATCACCTTATCTCAGGGGTCCTCTTGGCTGGGGCTTTCTAAGAAGCCAGGTTGCCCCTGAGAGTTGTCACTGCTGAAATGCGACTTCTCAGGCCCAGGTACCTGATTACAGCCACGCCAGACATGGCCACCTTTATCTTTCTACATCAAACTAAAAAATGACCTCCAATTTCGATTTGGACACAGATAATCCAAAACGGCTGAACTTTAAAAATAAGAGTCTTTTTGCACACAACATTCTATGTGGAAGAATACCCTGATTAATTTAGGAAAGCATTTTACTCTAACTTAGTTATAAACGACTGAAAATGTGCTCTTGCATCTGTTTAGGATGACATTCCATGGGCATCTACACTACACAATGATTGCCATGACAATAAACACACAGACGTGTTGTTTGATAGTTGCGTAATTGTGGTTTTCTTCTGCCTGTTCTCACAGAGATGGAGAACTGCCTATGTGCTTTTTATTCCCCCTTATTTTGCTCCCCAGGGGAAAAAAACAAATGTAAAACACACCAAACCAAAGGGGAAAAATTAGTCAATATGCTATTGCTGCATGTTAGTGCAGTTTATTTGCCAGTCTGCTCTTTGAATTCTCCCGTGAAGCACTTGGTCAGTGTGTTCGGCTCTGTGCACTCTGAGTGGGTATGCTCACCAACGACCACCAGAGGGCAGTCACGGCCTCATAATACACCGGAATGCCATCTCTCCTCCCTCCACAAAATGAGCATTTGGGAGAGAATGTCTCTTACATTTGATAACTTCAAGCACCTTTCTCAACCACTGTCTAAATCATTGCCACGATGGAAAATGTGTCAGAGTGCCCGAGTTAAATCCCAACTCTGCCACTTACTAGCTGCGTGACCTTGGACAACTTACTTAACCTCTCTGAGCCTATTTCTTCCTCATTTCTAAAACGAGGATATTAATAACCCATTCCTCATAGCCTTTTGTGAATATTTAATGAGTTACTATTTGTCAAGTGGTAGAACAGAGCTTTGCACATGGCAAGCTATTATATAATAGCTCTTTCAGGGCCTTGACTGAAGTGTCCAGGGAGAAGAGACATGACTCAGGAGGAAGGAGAGAGGAGGCTTTGGTCAGTCTGAGACCCTGCCAGAATCTCTGCATTATGGAGAAGAGGATGTAGAGATGTCTGCACTAGAAGGAAAATGGTTCTAAGGGAGGGTGAGAGGGGCAAAGCCTGACCTAAGTTTGCCTGTTTCTTCCCCAAAGGCAGAATGACAGACCCAAGCTTGGGCCGCAGGAAAGTCAGCAGGCATCTGGCACAAGAAGAGCTGGAGGCAAGTGAAGAGCTGCTCTTCCCAGCAGTATTTCAGTGTGGTGCAATTAGCTGCAGCCTGGGGAGGGCGCCGTGGGTGCCTGCCCCCTGGGCAGCTCTCCTTACAGCCTAGGTGAAGGACAAAGGAGGACACCAGCTTCAAAGAGAGGCCTTGGGGTTATTTTACAGCCAGGCTTTAGCAAAGACATTAGTGTGCTAGACGTGGGTGCTGCCCTGCCAGTGGGATTCAGGGGAGAATTCAAAGAGCAGGAAGGGGGTGGGAGGGAGCAGTGCGCTCTGCTGGAAATATTCAGAATCCTCTGGGGAAGGATCTGAAGCTAAGTTCTGGGTCAGCTTCCCGAGGCCAGGGACCACATCTCATCTCATCCAGCCTTGTGGAGTCACAGCTATGCCTGTCATAGAGCTGTGATTAAATATTCCAGCTTTCTTTCTTTCTGACGTGATAGCATTGCACATCCCTGCCCACTTGAAGTCAGTATGGCATGTGACTTCCTTGGGCTAAAGAAATACAAGCAAAAGCTTTACAAGTCAATGTAGACGTCACCATGTTCTTGTTTTCCTCTGACCAGCACTTGATGGCTGCTCTGTCAGCCTGTGTCCCCGTGACTGCAGTGAGCAGAGCGCCCCCTCCGCTGACCTGTGCTAGGCAGGTAGCAAGAGTAAGAAATGGACCTTTGCTGCTTTCAGCCATTGACCGTTGAGGTTATTGGCTATTTGTTACTGAAGCATAACCCAGCCTAACCTGACTGAAACAACATCTCCCCTTTGCATAGCCCTCTGCCACATACACGTGACATTTTCACAGAGCACCTCTGCATTTGATCCTCTGGGAACACTGTGAAGTAGTATTACCCCTACGTGCCACATTATGAAGCTGGGTCCCAGAAAGCTTCAGTATTTTCAGGGTCCCAGAGCAAAGTGATAGAGCTTGGACTCCAACTCGAGCCCTAGGACTCCACCACCTCCCCTAGTATGATGCCTGGCACCTAACAATTGTGTACTGATGTAAATGGAAGGGACAGCCCTGGGCAGCACCGCCACCGTCATTACCGTCATAACGCTTTCTCGAGAACGACTCCTTTTCTTGGTGCCTCGTACATACATGAACAGCACAGCTAGTTCCATGCAGTGCAAAGGTCAGTGAGAAGTGATCCATAGTGTCTTACAGAGAGGACAGACATTAGACAGCATCACCTCGGGAAGGCTATCTTACCATTATTAGTAATAACCTAACATTTATTAAAGTGCTTTTTACGCCAGTTTCCGTCACACCACTTCCCGTCCCCTCCAAGTCCCTAACCATGATCATCCTGAGCTGAGTTCTCTCATTCTTTGTACCAGGCTCTCCTCCCATAACTGTTCTAGTGCCTCCGTCATGCAGGGCCCTTTTTCTCCTGGGACACTGGCAAACTATTCCAGCTCACTTGCAAGGAGGCCGTGGATGTGCTGCTGCTCCCACATGGCACACCGGTATTTTAACCTGGCTCTCTCAGTGCCGTTCCAGCAGTGGCATTTCAGAGCAACTCGGCAGGCTGGGCCGGGAGGTATCTCAGCACTGGCCGACTTTTCATTACACCTCAAATCACATCCTGTAATTGGCAGCGGATTCCACTCAGCCTAAGACGGCTTTCTGCATCCATCCATCCTTTGCTGCTGACTTTGAAGGGATCAAAAGAGCTCTGTGTATTTCCCTAATCTCCCTAATCCTCCTAACTATCCCAGTGAGGATGCAGGTATCATCACCACCATTTTTCAGATGAAACGAAGGCCCAGAAAGTTTTAGTGACAGGCTCAAGGTCACCCCCGTGAGCTGGTGGCGGACATGGGAGCAGAACTCAAACCGGCTGATCTCCCAGGCCATCAGTCTCCATTAGACCCTGCTGTCTCGCTGAATTCCCCCTGCAGTTTTAATTGAATATCATGTTCTTCTTCACTTCCTGCCCTAAACAGAGCAACAGCTGCCACTTACCCTCCTGAGCCGGCTGGCGGCACTTCAGTGGTGGGTGAAGTTATCCTGGGGTATAAAGTGGGTGAAGCGTTTCAGGATAAAAGGGCCCATCCAAAAAGAAGATATTCACGAAGGTATAAAAGGGATGCCCCGACTTTACTGCTTTCCGTGACTTTCAAATGACATCAGGTCGGGCACCAGGCAAAGAGGGAAAACTGCGTGGGAGGGTGAGTATGGCTGAGGAGAAGGCGATCCCGTGGAGGAAAAACAAACAAACAAAAAGATGTGTGTGTAACCGAATGAAAACTTCGTGGCCAAAAAAACCCCACCAAAAACGAGGAACACGGTTACTGGTGAGCAACCCGATGCACAGCGTTGGACTCTCCTGAGTTATTTTCTTTTCCTGGGGACGATGCTACAGGGTTTCAGGAGGATTAGCAGCAAGAGGACTAAGATGCGCCTTACCCCATTCCACCCGTTGTGCAGTTCCTACAGCAGGGTTCGCACCCGTGGGGTGTATCAGAACAGGCAACTGGGGGAAGGCATGGGTTTCCAGCCCTGCCCCAGTGGACTGTGGCTTAGGAGAATTTGGGATTGACTTGCAGGGGACACGCAGGGAAAGCCATCCGTATGCCCTAGTCCCTTGTTGACATTTTGGAGAGCTGTTCCTGTGGCGAGGCAAAGGAGTAGGCCTGCAAGCTAGGGACTGTGTGTCCACTCCACGTTAGGTAGGGTCCGCTCCAGGCAGCCGGCCCACCCTCCGAGCACTTGTAACGGTCTGTCTGCAGGCAGAGCCAGGCTCCTGATACACTTCAGTGCACGGAAGACCCAGGAGGAGAGGGCAATCTCACCCTCGGAAATCTGAGCGGTTTGGTCCAGGCCAGGAGGAAATTGAAAAACTTCCCAACCAAAAAGTTTACTTCCCGAGGAGATAAAAAGCAGCTCAGGGTCATAAATCCGTGCCAGCACCCAGGACCCAGAGGTCAGGCTGGAGGCCAGAGGGTGATCAACATGCCAGTCCCCAGGGTGAGGAATGCAAGGCGGGAGGTCCCTGGCCATCAGCATGCAGAGCTTCCCCACAAAGTCTCAGGTCACAGGGGCCCCATGGGCACCAGAAGACACCCCCCCACCCCAGAGGCAGAGGCTTGGGGGTTCATGCTACCCATATGCCACGAGGGAGCAGGGTCCTGGAGAGGTGGCCGACCCAGATCCCCTGTTGCCACTGCTGCCCCGTGTTTTGCAGAGTGACATTTTTCTTGGAACTCAGCTTAGGGAAGTTCACCGAAGGGAAGCAAATCATCAGAGAAGACGGTGTAAACAACTGGCAGCCTGTTTTCTAAACTAAGAACCTGAGCGTAACCAGAAGGCTGCTGACCAGTGCCCAGCCCCAGCTCCCGGAGCGGGGCTGTCTGCCCAGCTGGACCCATAATGGGCAAATGGCCCCTGAGAAGGCGGCCCTCATTGACCTCAGGAGCCTATGAGCTGCTCAGGAAACCGTGAATTATGACTGTCACAGCAAGGACTGAATTACGATCAGGACCCCTTTGGCTGCTAACCTCCACCTGCAGCGCCCTTTGAGTTTCAACATTCCAACATCTCCACCCCTATCTGGGTAGCAGTTCCAACACTCCCTCTCATCTCAAAGTCTCAGTCACCCCAAAGTAACGAAACTCTGCAGAGAGGTGTCCTTAGAATCAGGGAAACGCTTTCTATTTTTCTCAGAGAACCCTTAAGATTTGAGTGTCACAGAGGCTAGTGGGGAGGAGGTCATGTCCAAAGGCAAAAGGTGGACCTGCTGGTATTAAAACATCTATGTTTCTATATTTTAATCACTTTCAACTTTTAGAGAAAGAGGCAGATAATCATCCTCTGAAGTGAGAGGGAGGATGGAGAAGTTTTAAGTTTGTTCCCCTCAAGGATGGCACTGTAATGTTAGGTAAATCTTTTCACCTTTCTAGGCCTCACATTTTTCTCTCTATAATGTAGCTGTCATTTCATCCGGTAAGCAAATCACACATCTTAACGGTCTTTGAAGGACCTTGAGCTCCACATCTGAAAGGCAGTGAAAGCTGAGTGCAATATTAGTGTGTGACCGCTTGAGTAAAATCAGGAACTCAAAAGCCTGGGGAAGTTTGGTGGGCAAGCCTGACAAAGACCCAAGTAAACATTTAAAGTAGAGACATCCCTGTTTAAGAGTTGATTCTCTTCTCGAGCCATCAGCACTAAAGACCATCTCACACCTCTGAAACGGTGTTTAAAATGAAGCAGAAAGCAGGGCAAGGAGAGGTGGCAAGGTGCAGGAAAAAGGCCAATGGTCAGGTCCTGCGTAGCCCTGAGTCCAATCCCAGCACTAACCAGTTCATGATTTGGGGCACGTCATGCCATCACTCTGGCCCTTGCTTTCATCATGTTTTTTGGGTTTTCTTTTAACTGTGGCAAAAACAAAACACAAAAAACACATGTGACGTAAATGTACCCTCTTACCAATTTTTAAGTGTACGGTACAGTATTGCTAACTATACTCACACTATGCTAAGAGTTACACAACAGATCTTTTCCATCTTGTGTTACTGAAACTCATGTGCACCCACTGAACAACTCCTGTTTCCTCCTCCCACAGTCCATGACAACCACCATTCTTTCTGTTTCTATGAGTTTGATTACTTTAGATACTTCATGTAAGTGAAATCATGCAGTATTTGCCTTTTTGTGATTGGCTTATTTAACTTAGCATAATGGTCTTAAGTTTTATTCTTGTTGTAACACATGCTAGGATTTTCTTCCTTTTTAAAGCTGAATAATATTCCACTGCATGTATATACCACATTTGCTTTACCTATTTATTCATTGATAGATATTTAGGATGCTTTCAGATCTTGGCCATTGTAAATAATGTTGCAATGATTATGGGTGTGCAAAATCTCTTCAAGATCTTGTTTTCAGTTCTTTTAGATATATACCCAGAAGTGGTATTGCTGAATCATATGGTAGTTCTGTAATTTTTCAGACCCCTTCATACTGTTTTCCATAATGGCCACATCATTTCTTAATCCCGCCGACAGTGTTCCAATTTCTCTGCATACTTGCCAGCACTTGTTATTTTCTGTTTTGTTTTGTTTTCTGATAGTAGCCATTCTAACGGGTGTGAGGTGATATCTCACTGTGGTTTTTATTTGCATTTCCATGATGATTAGTGATATTGAACATCTTTTGATATGCTTGTTGGCCATTTGCATATCTTCTTTGGAGAAATAGCTATACAAGTCTTTTGCCCATTTTTAATAAAGTTGGGTGTTTTTTTTGTGACTGGTTTATAGATCTTTATACGTTCTGGATATTAATCCCTTATCCAATATATGGTTTGCAAATAGTTTCTCCCATTCTGTAGGTTTCCTTGTTTACTCTGCTGATTGTTTCCTTTGCTGTGCAGAAGTTTTAAGTTTGATGTAGTACCACTTGTCAATTTTTGCTTCTGTTGCCTATGCTTCTGGTGTCATATCCAAGAAATCATTGCCTCTTACAATGTCATAAAGCCTTTCCCTCTGTTTTCTTCTTATAGTTTCAGGTCTTATGTTTAGGTCTTTAATCCATTTTGAGTTAATTTTTATACATGGTGTCTATCTTCATTCTTTTGCATATGGATATCCAGTTTTCCCAGCAGTATTTGTTGAAGAGACTATCCTTGCCCAATTGTGTAGCCTTAGTATCCTTGTCAAAGATCATTTCACCATATATGTAAGGGTTTATTTCTGATCTCTCTATTCAGTTCCATTGGTCTATGTGTCTGTCTTACACCAGTACCATACTGTTTTGATAAATATAGCTTTGCAGTATGTTTTGAAACCAGAAATTGTAAGGCCTAACCTTTGTTCTTCTTTCTCAAGATTGTTTTGGCTATGTGGGGTCCTCTGAGATGCTATATAAATTTTATCGTATTTTTTCTTTTTCTGCAAAAAAATAAAAATTAAAAAATGCCATTGCGATTTTGATAGGGATTGCATTGAATCTGTACATGGCTCTGGATAGTATGGACATTTTAACAATAAGCCTTCCAGTTCATGAATGTGAGATCTCTTTCCATTTATTTGTGTCTTCTTAAATTTTTTTCATTAGTGTTTTGTAGTTTTCAATGTAGAAGTCTTTCACCTCCTTGGTAAAGTTTATTCCAAAGTAATTTTTTTCTTTTGGATGCCATTATAAATGGGAGTGCTTTCTTAATTTCCTTTTTTGATTGTTCACTGTTGGTACATAGAAAAACACCTGATTTCTGAGTGCTGTTTTTGCATCCTGCAAATGTGCTGAATTGGTTTATTAATTTTAACAGTTTCTTTTCTGTGGAATCTTTAGGGTTTTCTAAATATAAGATTATGTCATCTGCAAACAGATCATTTCACTCCTTCCTTTCCCATTGAATACCTTCTATTTCTTTGTCTTGCCTAATTGCTTTGCCTAGGACTTCCAGTACTATGTTGAACAGAAGTGGTGAGAGTAGGCATCCTTACCTTGTTTCTGATCTTAGAGAAAAACATTCAGCTTTTCACTACCGACTATGATGTTAGCTGCAAACTTTTCACTCATATATAACCTTAATTATGCTGAGGTAGTTTCCTTCTATTCCTAGTCTGTTTAGTGATTTTATCATAAAAGGATTTTAAATTATGTCAAATGCTTTTTCTGTATCAATTGAGATGATCATGTGATTTTTGTCCTTTATTCTGTCAATGTGGTATATAACACTTTATTTTTGTATGTTGAAGTATCCTTATATTTGAGTGACAAACCAACTTGGTCATGGTAGATAGTCCTTTTAATGTGCTGTTGAATTTGGTTTGCTAACATGTTGTTAAGGATTTCTGCATCACTACTCATCAGGGATATTGGTCTGTAGTTTTTATTTTTTGTAATATCTTTGTCTGGCTTTGGTATCCAGGTGATGCTGGCCTCATTAAAGGAGTTTGGAAGTGTTCCCTCCTTTACAATTTTTTGGAAGAGTTTGAGAAATTTTGATGTTAACTCTTTAAATGTTTGGTAGAATTCTCCATTAAAATCATCTGGTCCCGGGCTTTGCTTTTTTGAGAAGATTTTGATTACTGATTCAATTCCCTTACTAGCTATAGGTTTGTTCAGATTTTCTATTTTTTCATGATTCAGTCTTGTTAGATTGTATGTTTTAGGAATGTATCTTTTCTTTTAGATTATCCAATCTGTTGGCTTATAATTGTTCGTAACAGTCTTTTATGATCTTTTGTATTTTGTGGTATCAGTTGTAATGTCTGTTCTTTCATCTCTGATTTTAATTATTTGTCATTATATTTAAAAGGAGATTATTGAACTAGATGATTTCTAAGGCCTTTCTAGCTTTGAAATTCTTTGGCATCTCAAAGGAACATTTATAAATGTATTGAAAATATTTAAGACATACAAAATGATATAAAGAAAAATAAAATGAATACCCACCTAGTTTAAGAAATAAAAGTTATCAATGTAATAATAGCCTTCTTTGTATCCTTCCCCAAGTGTGTTCTCCATCCCAGAAGAACCTACCGCCCTAGATTTTGTGCTTTTCATTTTCATGCATTTCTTTACACTTTTATCATACATATATATATCACATTAAAAGTATTAAAAGAAATATATATAGATATATAGATATGTATGGATCCCTGAGAATTATGTGGCATTTTTGCCTTCCTTTAACTTTATATCAGTAGTACCCTCATGTATTTATTAGTATACAAGGATTTTGTTCTCTTAACATTTTGTTTCTGACTTTCTTCCATGTTGATGCATGTAGCACTTGTACATTTTCACCCTGGTCTAGTACTGAATTACATGGAGGTGCCACAGTTTATTTATGCACTGTTGATGTACATTAGGTTGTTTCTTTTTTAAACAAATAATGTCACTCCTAACATCCTTCTATATCTCCCTTGCATTTGTGTGAGATTTGCTCTAATAGTTGACTACCTGGGGAATAGGGAATGCACATTTTCACCTTGACTAAATAATGCTAAACTTTTATCTAAAGTACTTGAACCAATGCATACTCTTATCAGCCGGGCGTAAGATTCCCCACTGTTCAGCATCATACTGTCTGTCACTTGGTCGTGTCAGACATTTTATACTCAATCTGATGGGAACAAAATGGAAAGCTGTTGTACTTTTCATTTGCATTTCCCTCATAACCACCATGGTAGTTCATCCTGTCAAATGTTTGGCAGCCATTCATGTTTCCTCTTCTGTGAATTGCTTCTTCATATTTTTTTTTACCTACCTTTGATTTTTAATGTGGAGGGACTCTATTTACTCCCTATCACAGGAAAATCATAGATTACATGACCATAGATTACACAACTTACAGTATTGTGAATTGCATTCTTGGGGGATTTATAACATAGCTCCCACTTGGACCACAAGAATTTGTGCACGAGAATTACCTTTCCTTTGTTTCATGCAATGCACCCATATTTTTTTCACACAGTTCAGTGTAGGTGGAGAATGTGAGTCTCCCATTAGACAACTGAAACAGGGCCCTCAAGCACTTGCTGCTGAGCTGATGCTGACTCTATCCAGATGGCCACCTGCACCACCTGATCTGGAGAGGCCTAAGCATGCACTAGAGGGAGGCCGTGCACACCAATTCTCCACATAAAGAGTCATGGAGCTATGGCTCAGGCTCCACTACTTAGAATTTCCTGGGTTTTATGGAGAAACATGTATTCCTGGTATTTTTCAAAGTTGCAAAATGCTAACATTTATTTAGAGACGTGTTACAAGTGAAGCCAAAGGAAACATACCCCAAATTGAATTTGAGATTTCTCTAACTGTAGCTTTGGAGCAGAGTGTTCATCAAAGAAGGGTCAGCATTGAAGAAGCAAAGAGCCTATTTGTGTTCATTCTTGCTTAACTCTTCTTATGGAAAACTAATTTTGTCCATCAGGGATTTAAACAAGTCAGGATACAAGAGGTGGTGGGCACAAGGAATAAATCGACCTCGGCTTGCAAATCTGTCTAGCCCCTGACATGTGTGCATTATTGCTGTTGTCGCTGCAGGCTGTGGGCCCAGCTACAGTCAGGTCGGACTGGTTTGTGAAGTGCACTGCTCATGTACACTGGCTCGTCCACAGTGTGGGCACATTCCCACCAGAGAGGACTAACCTTTCCTTGTCAGAGCCCAAAGTGAAAAACTAGAAATTGAGGCTTTGATATTGAGACACAGTTTATAAGACATGCAAGAGACAGAGAGGAGTTTATTTTTCCTATCTCCAACTCCCTTACACACATACACACACACACACACACACACACATACACACATCAGTTCAGAAAAGCATATCTACCCCATGCAGCCCTCATTCTTCTGATTTTATTTTCTCCTATTTCTGTTTCTAAATAGCAAGAAAAGTCAAAAGTCAGGAGAATGAAGAACAACAACAACAAAAACAAGAAAAAATTTAACTATCAGACCTCAAATTCATAAAGCAATGAACAAATCTGTTTACCAGCAGATTATGAAGCAAACTGACATACCATCAATATGTTAGTCAATTAATACATAATTATTGAGTGCAAAGCGGTGTATGTATTCTGGATTATGGCTTCCCCAGGGTGCACTGGAACAGGGAGTCAGCAACATCTCACACTTGTATGACTGTTTCAGTTTCCAATCCCCATCTTAGACACAGACAATAAAAGAAACGTAGAAAAGACAGCACTAAATAGAGAATAAACAGAAGACTATGGAAGCGCCTGGGTGAAAGGAATATTTGAAATAAATGAACCTTGACTAATCAATCCACTCGCAATTATTTACTGAGAACCTACTATATGATGTCAATGTCTACATTTACCGGCAGTATTATAATAGTATCTTTCCCTTTGTGCTTCAGTTTTCTCAGCTGTAAACTGGGGATAGTGGTAGTTTCTACCTTGAAAGATTGCTATGAGTGCCAGATGAAATAACACATTTAAAGCATATAGACAGTACCTGACGGGGTAATTATGTAATCAATACCAGGGAATGAGATAAGTCATAAGCACATAGAAAGAGATAAGCACATAAGCACATAAGCACGAGTAACAATAAAGACATCAATACAAAAGATGTCAAAGGCAGTGCATTATTAATTGCCAAACAAATGCTTCTCACCCCTGAATGTCAAACCTGAGGGCACAGAGTTAAGAGAGAGCCAAAAGAGTTTGGTTTCTCTCACTAGCCAAGCACCTGCCTTTTGCACGTGTCTGAGAAGCTGCAAACTGGGTCCCTCCAGAGACACCCAGGATCATGATGGGCTTTTGGGAAAGGACCCAGAGCTGCCCCCTACCACAGAGGTGGTGCAGTGAAGTGCTGGAGAGTACAGCTGTGGTACCAGACTGCCCAAGTTCAAAGCTCAGCACTGGCACTTACTACTACTAGGCTCCTGGGAAAGTTATTGAACTCTTTCTTTTCGTGTTTTTTGTTTTGTTTTTAAGGAGGGCTCAGCTCACAGTGGCCCATGCGGGGATCGAACCGGCAGCCTTGGTGTTAGTAGCTAACTCTTGAGTCTCGGTTTCCTTGTATGTAAATGAAGAATGATAATAGTATCTATTTCAGAGGTTGGTGTGGCGATTAAATGAGAGAGTTCACATAATGCTTGTAATAGAGTATCTGGCATATACAAATTCAATTGCTCATTTGAAATCATTGCTAACCCAGCTGCTTCTTCAAGATCGCCAAGGAAAGAAATTCCACAACGTGCTCTGGTGTTCAAAACTTCTTCCTGTTAGGAAATCCTCCCTTTTTCAAGTTTATATAATTTGAGAGGGCCATTAAAGATTTTTATAAACCAACTCATTCTATGAGTAAGGAAAATTGAAGCCTGGAAAGCGTAAGGGACTTGCCCAAAGTCGTCAGGTGCTTAGTGGCAGAGCTGGGGCTGGCTCCCAGTTCTCCTGATCCCCAGATCCAGGCTCTTCTTACAAAGGCTGCATTTACTATTTCCTTCTGCAGGCCCTCTCGTCCTGTGCTCATTGTCATGGAGACCCCTTGGTCCATGTGTTCCAAACTCGTTGGCCCGCATTCCAACCCTCCACGGTCTGGCCCTCACCTGCCTGTTGGGGCACCCAACACATAGCATCTTCTTTCCCATGTGGACTCTGGACAAATTGCAAAAGAAAACAAACGGTCCAAATATAGCCTGAATATCACCTTTATCAATGATAAAGACTAATTGGAGAACACAGCTTAGTGTGAGAGCCAATGGGCCTACCACCTGACACCCCGATTAGGCAGATTCCCTCACACAGCCCCAGGCATGTGGATTGGGGCACCGAGGAGCAGATTTCCATGCTGCAGACAATCCTGACCCCACGAGTGAGGAGGATAGGGCTGAGCAACGCACGCCTGACTATTCTTCCCCAATCTACCAACCAGAGAAATCACTGCACCTACCCAAAGGTGGAGAGAAGTCAAGTGTGTACGCAGGAAAACACGCCCTTTCTTAGAAACCAATAATGGAAAAAGGCTTCCTTTCTAGTTTCACCTCTTTCTAACAACCCCTCTCTTACTCTCGACATTCTGACCCTACCAACCACTTGTAGCCTTTGGTCCCACTCTATTCTGGTGTCTGCTCACATTGTTCTTCCTGAACAGAGTGCCTGTGCCTTCTGGGCCCCCTCACGTCGAGTGCCCACTCATCCTTCCGGACTCAGTTCATGCATCACTTTCTGTATGAAGCTCTCCCTTCTTCTTCTCATGTACACCCTCACCCCACCATGGGGTAGAAATGGCCACGCCCTTCTTTGTGTTCCATTGTGTTCAGTACAGACTTTCCTGTCAGCACTTCATTCCACTTAACTTCCTGCAGGGCAGAGGCCACATCATACTCATCTTATGTTCCAAGCTCACACAAAACTTGGAACGTGACAGGTCTTCAATAACTTTGTGTTCAATAAAGGGTGTTGAACTCTTTCCCTGGATGTATGACGCTAAGCCAAGTCCTTCCTTCTTCGTTGTTAAAGAATCTCATTCTTCCATTTACCCATAGAGCTCCAGGAGGCGTGTGGCACTGTTAGGTACCGTAGTTCATTGCCTCCCCTCTCTAGAATCCTAAAGTCCACTTGGACTTTAAGATATGTTCTCAAGAAACAATCGAGCATATGTATATGATTGATACAAATCCTTCTCTGCACATAATTTACAAAGCTAAATCTGCACAGGCTGTCATTTGATCTAATGACTATCCTGTGAGTCAGAGTGCTCTCTCTAGCCCCATCTGACAGATTAGGAAGTTGGACTGGTGTCTTACCCAAACACACCCAGCTGTCAGATGACAGAGCTGGAGCTTGAATCAGGCCTTTGGCTCCGAACACAGCAGAGACTTTACATTAAGCAGTCAAATAGAAATGATAAAATGGAAGGTCTTCGGCTGTCCCACGAAGAGAGTGTCGTGTTCACAGTGCTTGTAGTGTCCCTATCACCTTTCTAGGCTGAGGACACTGAGTAGTAGCTGAAGCCCAGCGTCTTTCTGCCAAACCAATGGAGGAACTTAGAGGGAGTCTAGGGGCTAAGAAAAGTAATAGCTATCCAGGTGCATTGAACAGACTAGACTTATAAAGAAATGCAGATATAGGCATACAATATCAATGTCTTTATCGATTCCTGCTATCCTAGCTCTGAAGCTTCAAGTCTATATGACAATTTTTATATCGAAAAGTCTCTTGAAGACGATGTGGAATGGTGGTAGAATGAGCAAATATGAGTGGGAACAGAGTCATTTTCTGACCAAAAGAGGGATGATGATAAACAATCCATGAGATTGAAATCACTCAGATCTGAGAGAGAGTGCTGTTTGTTCCTCTGTCTGAACAAGTGACTGCAATTTCACATCTACCTTTAGATTTTACTTACAGGATATAGGCCTTTCCAAGTCTTCTGCCTAACTGTTCTTGTTACAATGCCTATAATTTACCTTAAAACACTTCAGTGTAGACAGCGTGATGTATATGGATAAGTGCAAGTAAACTATAATCTACATTCGTGAACGCTGGAAGACATCTATCCAGGAGAACACACTCCAGAGGAAGAATAGAAAATGCTTCAGCTCTCTCAGTCTAAACTTGTATCTGAGAATTGGTTAATTAGCATAGAGGATAGTCAAATAATTTCTCACCAGTGAAATAAGTGGCGTTCAAGATAAGTGATTGGTTAGAAAATTTGTAAACACATGTCTGCCCTTGCATGAACCTAATGTGTCCAGCAGCTTACCACCTTTGAAGGGCTGCTCTTAACCTGGAATTCCATTTATCCTGTGTACTCCACACTTAGTGGAAGATGTGTTTGCTGATTTTGCTGTCAGAATGTTTGATACATTGGGCTTGGCTTTTTGGGGGTAAATCTTTCATTAAGTGTGCTTGTCAGATTGTGTAAAAGGATCAGGGGGACATTCTGAGCTTATGGGATCAGCTTGCAGGGTTGCTCGGGGACCTAACTGTTGGTCGATGTCAGAATGTGGTAGGATGGAGTCTGAAACTTGCTTTTATTGCTGCCTACCACCAGTTAGCCAGGTTGTGGAGGAAGAAGACATGGCATTCCACCCACCCCTAGTTGTTGGAGGTGACCGATATTTACTACTAGATTTCCATCCATGGCCAAAGTGGCTCCAGGGCCTTTCGCAACAGTCCTTAATAATCCCCTCTATTCTTAACAGTCCCCTTCAGTTTTCTCACCTTCTGGCTTCCTTCCTCATCCCCAGTTCTGTCAAATGACACCCAATCAAAGGAAAAGGCTCCCAAAATGTCTACTGAACACTTACTCTATGTCCTTTATATGCATTAATTTAACCCTCATTTATAATATAGATATCATTATCCTATTTAGTAAAAGTTGAATCTCAGAGGCGTGAAGAAACCAATCCAACATCACACAGCTAGTAAGTGATAAAGCTGAGATTTTAAAAGCTCAAATCAAGAACTCATGCTCTTTTCAGCAGACAACTTCACACGCTACTATGAAAGGGGCTAACAATTATAGGTATTTTATGCTCTTTTACCAGATGGCTTCACCTGGGATGTTACGAAAAACTGAAAAACAATCATAATGGCCTGTGATCACCTTTTCCTTTCCAGAAAGCCCATCCTTCCGCTGTACAAAGGGAGAACTCTTATTCCTTGTGAATAGTGAAGTTTGCTTCTGCTCTCCAATTACTCTCCAGCAAACTTTATCTATGTGTAGACCGTGACAGAGTGACAATTAGTAGAGAAGATGGAAGCGAATTCGCAGTGTCAAGAAGCACCTGGATCTGTCTGGATCTGTCCTCTTGCTTGTCATTTTTTCAATGAATTTTATGCCCTTCCTCAAATTCTATTCCATAACCTCCCCTTGAGTCAGGCAACTTTCTTTTTCATCAACCAGTGTCTTCTCCCACTTGGATCTTTTAGCAAAGCTATTTACCACCTTGAAACTGTCCACCTCCATCACCTTTTCCAGAGGAAATTAGACAGCCAACATAAAACTTATCAGCAATCTCCACAGATGAAGGTGTCATTAGGAGATGTCTATTTCTGAACCATTTCCCCTTAATTCCTGATGTAAAAGACAGAGTGACTGCTCTAAAACCATGGGAACTCAGGTCATGACTGACTTACCGTCACTAAGACTGGTTTACAAGTCTTACATACACTAACCTCATTTAATTTTCGCACACACACAAAAGGTAAAGCAGTCTTTATCACCACCGGGAAACCAAGGTTGAGAAAGGTTATGTAACCCATCTAAGGACAAAAATCAACAGTCAGCAACAAAGCAAGTGCCGGGGCCTCCAAATCAAGAGACGGTTGATCACCACAGATGGTTGAAGCCATCTGTTGCAAGAGGAAACCAAGAGATGGTCCCCGTGTCCCACCCACACTGTCTCCAGGAGGGAGGTTTTATCTACTGGATGTTGTATCTTACCTGCCTGCCCATGCTACCCCAAGTGACCTCTATATGGCCCTAGCAATCTCCAGCTGACACACAAAGAGATATTCCCAGAGAACCCTAGTTACGGTAGTTGAGATATGAGTACCAGCACTAGCCCCTGGCAGAGAGCAGCTCTCAGTAAATGTGTATCACACTGAATTAGAACTACGGCTCAGACTGGGGATACACTACTAGGGAGCTGGCCAGGGAAACCAACCAGGATCTTTCGATGGCCAGTGCTCACTCTGCATTAGCCACACTGACCTTCTTGTTGTTCCTTAAACATACCAAGTTCACACTTGCCTTGAGTCTGGAACTTTCCTCCCCTACTCTCCCAGGTCTTTCTCAAATAAGGCCTTCCCAGGTTACCCCATTTATAATCCCAGCCCCACTCCTGCACTCCTTATTCCCTGTCTCTATTTTATTTCTCTCCACGGCCCTCAGGACCATCTGACATAGCATATATTTCACTTGTTTATTTGTGGCTACTCTGTCTCCTCGACCACGATACACACTCTTTGAGAACAAAGATTTTTAATACGTTTTGATCCCTGAAGGTTCCCCAGCACCTAGAAGAGTGCCTGCCTTGTAGTTGTGCTCAAGATGTCTTTGTTGAAAAAATGAAGGAATGAAGGAATGAATTCGTGTACAATATTGTTTCTATGAACTCCCAGATTGAAACAACTAATTCACAAGCTGACTCTTGGAACATAAGTCAGTTCATAAATAGGGACTTTCTGGACATTTTTGTGTGTGTGTACATTTGTGTACACCAATAATGAAATACAGAAATTACTTTTACTAAGTCACTTAAACCTAGTGTCACTTCATCGAGCTGTGGACCATCCAAACCTTGAGATAGGTACAGGGAAGGGGACTCACAGAGCTCTGCTAGTCAGCTTGAAGCTATGGGGACAGAGTGAGGGCTTTGCTGAGCAGAAGGTGAAGAAGGAGGCCTGGAACTGAAGAAGAGAAAACCCCCCACTGATGGAGGGAGAACGCCAGTCCACCAGCTGTGGCCACGGAGAACTTTTGCGTCCAGGACTGTGCTGGGCCGTGGAGGCCAGAGAACGTGTCGGTTATGACCCCAAGGAATTAACAATGGGGGACGGGGTCTGTGGGGAAAGAACATATGAAGCACACAGGAGAAAAGCAAAGTACTAAACCGCATGCTATATAATAAGTGCCAAGGAGGAAGCGAGAGCTGGGCCTCTGGGCTTTTCAGAGCAGTCTAATTGGAGGAGGTGGGCCTGCAGCTGACCTTGAAAGGTGGGTGGGTTTATAGCCTCAGGACGGACAGTGACAAGGATTGCGTGTTCCCATCTGGGCTGGCAGAACTGGGGCTGCAGAAACAGGGACCACAAAGCTCTGTGCTAGCGAATCTAAAAATACCCACCCTCTCTCTATTTTTTTCTTTCCTTCTTGGTCTCTTAACTTTTCTCCTTACCCTCCTTCCTATCTTCTTCCTTCTCTAACTATCCATTCTGGCAAGCTGAGACTCATTTGCTCATCCCCCTAGGGAATCTCCTGTCCGCAGGGTGGGCCAAAATCTTGCTGGACTCCCTGCTGTTCAGGTACAGGTTGGCAGCGGCTCCAAAGGCCCCCCACCCTCCTCGACTCCCTTCTTTCAAATGCCAATTAACAGGTGTCAGAAACTCTGGCCTGGACTAAGAGACCCATGTCTGCATAACAACCCAACTATTTTGGCTATCCACGCTGCGAGCATAAATATCATAGTGTTTGAGCCCTTGGGGCCTGCGGAGTTTACAAGTATGCTGTCAAGATCTCTTCATTGGGCTGGTGCTTGAAGTGCTGCCAGAAAGCCAGGGGACTCCTGTGCTTTTATGTGTTCCCAAGCACAGGCTGCCCTGGCTCCACGAGGAGCCCTCTGGGGACCTAGTGTCGGTGTGAATCTCAAACAGCAAGCTGACATTCCGGTTGGGAGTGTGACAGTGCATGCCTGGGTGATGATGCCAGGGCGGCAGGTGACACGGGTCCACCGCCGAGGGGAAGAGTAACTGGAGCAGCTTCCAGTTACATGTCCTCAGAGCTCTGAAGGATGGAATTAGGGTTGGGGGAACGGTTATAAAATGATGTTACAAAACCCGGATGTCCTGATCACACTGAGACCACTGAGATGGGGTGTTAGGCGCACAGATGACACCGGTGTTCCCAAAAAAGGCATCCGACTTCGGCTAATCTAGGATTAATGACATTGCAAACCAAGAGAGACGGACCACTGTCAACGAGTGAAAACACACAGGCGCACAGGCAGTCTGTCAGACACAGAGGAAGAGTAGGCATCCATTTGATGTCCCCTAGATGCCTCCCAAAGGAATTCCTCTTTCAGGGTGCTCTCCCCCTGGCCCTCCAGGCCTCATGCCAGCCACTGAGGTTCTAACTCAGGGTAAACATCTGAAAACAAAGTGGCTGCCAGGGAGGAGAAAAAAGAGGCCAGGGTGGAATGGGGTGGGGTGGGGCATGGCGACAGGAAGAGCTCAAAAGATTCTCAAGTTGGGTGACTACCAAGGTTGGCTTGTCCCGGAGGGCAGTTGGGCCCCTGGCCTGGCGGGTGTGGGGAAGCAAGTGTAATATGGGTTTCTACCAGTGGGGGCAGCATTTCCTCAGCCTTTTCCACCACACTCAGACTCCGTTCAGGGTTCAGATCTGGGAGTTTGCAGGACCTTTTATAAACTTGGTTCCACCTCAGCAAGAGCCATATCAAAGGGCTGGAACAAATATTGCCTAATCCACTTTGGGGTATGCAGAGCAAGCGGGAAAAATCCACAGGAAGAGGCCTAGTCAAGGGGGCTACTGAGATGTCCCCCTCAGGTTCAGCCTGGTTATGCTTTTGTGGTCATTGTTCTAGAAACTCCAATGAGGAAGGCAGGCTTTCGTCCCTTGTCACAGAAGCCCTGAATATTACAGATTTTACATTTGTGGGTTCCACTGCCCAGAGAGAGGCAATGACGTAGAAAAGATCACATACTTTTTTGGTGGCACAATCCAGCCCCTTGGTCCCTACTAATCTTTCTGCTACGGTACCCCTGGTTCTCTCAGTCTTGTATATGTCCATTAACTTATCGAGATGATAAAGTACAATAACGAAATGCGTCCTTGGGACTATTTCCTCTTCCCTGAAGTAAACTATAAACTCTTTGTGAGCAGACAGAGATGGCATTTATTCCTTTGCTCCCTGGTCCTGATTTAACTTTACAGTTTCTGTACAGTGCCTACTTTGTGTGCTCCTTTGACCTGATGATGAGGAAAAAATAGAGAGTCCACAAAGCCCTGAAGTGCCCTGAGAAATGCCCGGATGAGCCTAACAAGAATCCCAAAGATGACGTAAAGTCCTGCCCCTCAAATGTCAGGATTTGGAAGAAGTCACCTGCCTCTAAGCGAAAGCCAGATGCCTGCAGAGGTGAAATAGGAAGCTTTCAAAAGGATGAGGTCAGTTCTCTTGAAAAGAAATCTTGTCAGATGAAGACAGAAAACAAATAATTTTACCCCACACGAGAAAACAATTCATTTCTCTGTTCCAGGGTGGCCAGAGGCCACAGAGCTTTAAAGTCAGAAGGCATTGTAGGTTTTAGAAGGTTATTGATGGGGTCAATTTTATCGTACAGTGTATGGCCCCAGGGTGGCCAAAGGAGGGTGTCAGAGCCTCGAATCTCTGCCCTGTTTTGGGAGGGCCACTCTGGGCAGACATTTTGCTGATCATAATCACTTTTATATGTAATCGGACCTTAATTCGCTTGGTAGTATGAGCTACGGAAGGGCGGCACAGATTAGAGAGCTATGTCTGTAACTGACGATATGTGCGCCTGGCGCGGATTTGTGGGGAAATTAAAAATAAAATGAAGCTCATCTGAAAAATGCGTGGACTGGAATTAGCCGTCTCCTGACTGGTCACGCATGGAACTTGTTGGAGATGACCAGGACAGAAAAGTGAGACCTGGGCAGCAGAGCGGGCCATGCTGCCCGCCAGGCTCATGGGAGCCTGTCATAATTTATAATGGATTATCTTAGGAAATAGATGACGGTGGCTTATGTTCAAGGGACAGGAAAGACTCCTTTGGTTAAAAAAAAAAAAAAAAGCCCAGAAAACATGTTTCAGAGAGGTATGGCATATTATTATTTATTCTATAAGATATTTAATGCCTTGGCTTGGTTTGAATTAACTCGTCAAATCCTGTGCTATGAACATGACATTTTAAGATAGCTGACATCTCCAGACCAGGTAAATGGCACTCCTTCTACAGTTGGTATTGGGGCTCTAGCTTGCACTTATTGCCATACGGCAGTTATCCAAATATAATGGAGTTTTTAGTTTATACTTTGAGTTTCAAAAGCTTGGGGCTTACACACACACACACACAACCACGCACACACACACACACACACACACACACACACCCCTCTGAGGGGATTTTCCTTCTGTGACTTCTCTTTCCTTCCAACACTGCCCTGGATGCCCACTTCATTTGATTTTATCAAATGAATTGCTCTAGACCAACTACATCTGGCATAGAGAGGAGAAAGGGCAGTAGCATTTGTTGACTCTTCTCTGGGCAAGGTGATAGTACGTTACATAAATTCTGTTTATCTCCATCAAGACCCCTGGAGGCACTGGCATTCTGCTGATTTTACTGCCGAGGCAATTGAGACATAGAGAGACTACATGACTTGCCAAGGCCTACCATCCGGCAAGTGGCCTGGCTGGGCTTTGAACCCAGATCACTGTGGCTTCACGCCTGGGCCTGCACACCCAGTCAAGATGAAGTCAGAGTCCCACAGTAACTGGGCAGGATCTGCAATGTCAGAAGAATGTTGATGCAGCAGCCAACTCCATCTCAATCTTTAGCTCACCCCACATAGTCCTCAAATCCAGGCTTCTTTCCCTGGAATAATTATGAAAAAAAAAAATGCACTTCAAACTTGCAAAGGTAATAGCAATTAAACAGCTCACTTCCCATTGTCAGCTGGGTTTCTCTGCCTTAATAGATAGAAAGTCTAATGAAATGTTTTACAAGGATGACAAAGACAGATAATGAAAGTCAAGCTTGTGCACAAAGCTTCCTTGAAAGCTTGATAATTAATGGTTTTGCATTGTTCTTTAGTAACAGTCACCTTTTTTTAATGCATTGAAATAAAGGCACAAACTCCAAGCATATTTGCATTTCAGCCACCTTCTGTGTGAACACAGCCTCGAGTTTCTCATTCAGAAGAACTGCATTTCAACTACTTCCTCTGTAGAAAGGAAGACCAAGAGGTAGTTGTTTTGTCCAAAAATGCATCCAAACATTTAGTGCATCCGAGGTGAGATATGAACCTTTACACCTAGGTGTCCGGGAAGGCTTTTCAGGGTTGAAAGGAAGGGCTGACAAAAAGCCTGGATGCTAAATATAGTCACGACCTTCCTACATGACCCATCTACACCACGTAGCAGTAGAGTGCGTGCGTGTGTGTGTGTGTGTGTGTGTGTGTGTGTGTATTACTGGGGAATAGTTTGGTGTGTTCCTCGATAACACCTCATGTAGCCTGGGGATCAGAGGAAGTAGGAGCTATCTGCTGTTGAAAGATTTCTGAAACCTGTCCCAAAGAACTTTCACTCCTACCTAAGAGATACACGAACTCTGCCGTTGGGGTGAAAAGGAAAGGGAACAAACATTTAATGGGCACCTACTGTGCGCCAGGCACTGTGCTAGGCACACTCTCAAATCTTACTAATCCTCATCACAACTCTCTGAGGTGTTATTCCCGTTTTAGAGATGAGGAGATGGAAACTAAGACAGGTTAAATTACTTGCCAAACATTACATAACCCGTAAGGAGGCAGCCTAAGATTCAGGTTCATGTGTCTCAGACTCCCAAATTGGACTCTTTGTCCCCTGTTCAAATGTGACTGTCCCTGGCGCATGAGACCCTATCAGTCATTTACACTGTAGCGTAATGAATGGATCTTACCCTCTTCTGAGATACAGTTTTGCTTAAAAAGTCTAATGGTTCTGGATTTCACAGAAGGGGAAGGGTGGGGATGACAAAGAGGTCTACTAGTCGCTTCCCAGTTTTGCGCAGCCCTGAATATCTCTGGCAGTCTTAACAGCAGGTGAAAGGGGGAAAGGAAGATGTTCAACACAGTGTTTCTGTTCAACTCTCATTTCTGAAAGATAGTGAAAAATGGGACTGCTGCCAACCTTCCAAGGGCCATGACGCCGAGAGTGGACAGAGGAGCTCATTGTCAATTTAGTGCAGTGCAACGCAAGGTACAAAAGCAGCTGGCCTGACGCGGCTCGCCGCAGGGAGGGAGGTCTACAGGGCCTCCAGGCTGAGTGGGCCCGGGAATGACGCTTCCTGGTCCCTTTCCTCAAACCTATGCCCTCAGCACCTGCACGCTTGGCTCGAGGGGTATAGCACCGTGGGTCACAGCAGAACTTTAGAACCGGCTTCTCACTTAGACGCTATGTGGCCTCCTCACCCTCCTCAGCCTCCTCATCCTCCTCATTTCTTCATTTGTAAAATGAAATTCATAATGCCTGCCTCGCAAGATCACCGTGAGAATTCGATGAGATCATGTGCAGGTAGCACTTACTAAGTGGTAACTATAGCTAACGCATAATCTGCAGTCAAGATACGTGGAGAATTTTGATCAGAAAGCTTCGGGACCACACTGGCCTTGGTCCACACTGGACCACATCAACAAAACTGTCAATTGCTACACAGTGTGAACTGAGGGGTGATAGAAAGGGCTTTCAGCTCCACGCTCCAAACTATCTCCTTTATCCAAAAGCCACAATGGCCGAATTCCACAGTCAGGGTATAGTCCTCTGACAAGTGCCCCATTCTCTTATGAATTCCTTTGATGGGTAACATTAAATCAGTAGCTACCAATCCCAGCTGCCCACTGGAATTGTCTGGGGAGCTTTTAATAAATGCTGATACCCAGGCTTCACCCAAGACCTCAAAAATTAGAATTTCTGGGAGGGGCCCAGGCATTACAAAATAATACTTGCCAAGTGTTTCTAAGTTGCCAAATGTGTAGCCAAGGTCGAGAACCCCTGCATTAAATAATTTTACTCCAGTAGAATGTAAGTGCCAGGAGACCAAGGAATACAGCACTGTGTCCCCAAAGATTACCATTGCACTTGACACAAAAATAGTTAACCTACAAGTTCACTGTTGATGTTGTTGTTGAATAAAACTAAAGATGTTGAGGACAGTAAATTCTACTTTAGTGAGACCCAGACGCAGGAGAGGGACACGGGGCTAAAAGGCACAGAGAGAAGAAAGAAAAGCAAGTCACACTACCAAAATCCAGTCTCGTTATTCTATTTCTAACAGGACAGATCTCTTGGAAGGAAGGGAGACATTACACTAGGGCTGAAAAAAAAAGGAAAGAAAGAAAGAAAAAAAGGAAGGAAGGAAGGAAGGAAGGAAGGAAGGAAGGAAGGAAGGAAGGAAGGAAGGAAAGAAGAAAGACATGCTCCTTCAAATTTCTAGTAGTAATAGAATATAAAGAGAGAAATTTTTCAATGAAGTATTTCAAAAATTCCCCCTGGCAGTTGGAAGACATAGAAAACCACAAGTTCTTGAATCAGAGAGCTCCGGCTTCAAATCTGCGCCTCCCATTTATTACCTGCATGACCTCACAGAAGGAGGTGGCTTTTCTTTTTTTCTTTCTTCTGTATCTTTTTGAAGCCTCTTTGATTCTCAGGTTCTCTAAAAGCAGGAGTAATATTGTAGATCTGCTGGGGATGAGAAAGGATCCAGGTGGACTCGCTGGCCCGTAGTAGGTGGACGATGCACGTTAACTCCTCCGCTCTGCTCCCTCTTCCTCTCCATTCCTTCCTGGCAAACAAGGTCCTTCATTACTCTAGAGACCAACAATTTTTCAAAAATGAGAACTCAGATTTGTGATTGCGATATTTCTGAATATTGGTTGCTATGGGAATGTTAGGGAGAGGTGAGGCGAGTGCATGAAGGCTCAAAAATGCAAGACAGGAAAGGACTCCCCAAGAAAGCCCAGGTCCACTAAAATCAGCCCCATAAAATGGGTGGCCAAACCCTGAAATAACCATGTGGTGGTTATGCTGGCTTAACAAAACACGGGGGAAGTGTCTCGTTTTTTTCTAGGGTGTGAAATAATGTCAATAACATTGGAATTATCTCTTTTTTTATGGGCTCAACTGTAAGACCATTTTAATTGAAATTTTTAATCACTTTCCTAATATCCTCACTGTAAACTTTCTACACATATTTTTCATTTAGTCTTGGGTTATTATAGATACTTTGTATATTCCGAGACGTCTATTTCAATTTATCAACGGGTTTTTTTAGCTATGCTTATGTGCATTATTAGTTTTTTAATGGTTGTTCATGGATTCAGATGCATATTATTAATAGTACACAGTCTCCTTAGAGTTAATATTATTGTATGTTCCAACTGTATAGGTCAGTTTCCCCTCACCCTGTACTGTATGCTATAGGTGTCACATGTATTTCATCTTCTATATGAGGTCTGACAATTAGGTTCAGGAGCTCTTCCTAGAAAAAGTGCTACATACCTCTTGCTGAATATCACTACGGTCACCTTCAAAGTACTCCTCTGAGAAAGCTATGCACTGACGCCAGGGCTTAGTCCACCCTTCAAAGCAATTTTGGAACTTTTTCACAGCTGTCGTCGTATTCTTCTTGATGCCCTGAATGTCATCAAAATGTCTTCCTTTCCATATTTCCTTTATCTTCAGGTAAAGAAAGAAGTCATTGGGGGCCAGATCAGGTGAGTAGGGAGGGTGTTCCAATACAGTTATTTGTTTACTGGCTAAAAACCCTCACAGACAGTGCCCTATGAGCTGGTGCAGTGTTGTGATGCAAAAGCCATGAATTGTTGGTGAAAAGTTCAGGTCACTTAACTTTTTCACACAGCCTTTCAGCACCTCCAAATAACAAACTTGGTTAACTGTTTGTCCAGTTGGTACAAATTCATAATGAATAATCCCTCTGATATCAAAAAAGGTTATCAACATCATTGCAACAAGTTCATGAACTTAATTATATGAACTTGTATGTTATGTACCCACAAGACAAAGTTAAAATCTTATAATTTTTGCTTTAAACAGTCATATGTCTTTTAAAGGAATCAGGAGGAAAAAATCCTTTATATTTATCCAGATGTTTACCATTTCTGAGGTTCCTTTTCATTCTCATTCATTCCTGACAATCCAAGTTTGCCTACGATATAATTTCCCTTCAGTCTAATAATCTTCCTTTAGTTTGTTCCTGTATCGCAGATCTGCTGATGACAAAGTTCCTTCACTTTCTTGGGTCTGAGAAAAACCACTATTCTGAAAGGATATTTTCACTGGATATAAATTTCTGGCTTGACAGGAATTTTTGGGTTTTGTTTCTGTTTTTTCAACACTTAAAGATGTCTCCTTGTCTTTTTAGCTACACTTTTTTTTTTTTGGCTTTCTATTTTATTTTATTTTTTTCCATTATAGTTGACATTCAATATTAGTTTACATTAGTTTCAGGTGTACAGCATAGTGGTTAGACATTTATATAATTTATGCAGTGAAACCCCTGATTAAACCGGTATCCACCTGGCACTTTAGTTTTTGCAACATTATTGACTATCTTCTCTCTGCTCTAATTTACATCCTCTGACTATTTTGTCAAAAGCAGAAGTCTTTTCAAATATTATTCTCCTGTATGTAAGGTTTTTGTCCTCTGTTTTCAAGATTTTCTTTTAATCTTTAGTTTTCAGAGGTTTGATGTAATTCGGCACAGTTTTCTTTGCATTTATCCTTCCCGGGGTTAGCTAAGTTGTGTGTGTGTGTGTGTGTGTGTGTGTGTGTGTGTGTGTGTGTGTGTAATTAACAAAATGTAATTGTTTTCCCAAAGACACACTTTTTCATAGGGGTTAGCTGAGGTGTTTTTTTTAATTTTTACTTTTTTTACTTTTGCTAAATTTGGGAAATCTTCAGCCATTGTTTCTTTAAATATTTTTTCAGCCCCGTTCTCTCCCTACTCTCCAAGACTCCAAGACACATACGTACACATTAAACTTTTTTTGTCCCATAGGTTCTTGAGGCTCTGTTCATCTTCTTCTCAGTATTTTTTCTCTTCATTCTCTCAAATGGAACATTTCTATCTATCTTTAAGTTCACTGGTTCCTTCCTCTGTCATCTTCATTCTGCTCAGAATCCCAAACAGTAAGTTTTAAAATTTTCAGATATTGTAATTTCTGATTCTGTTTTTGACATTTAAAAAAAAATTATATTAGTTTCAGGTGTACAGTGCAGTGGTTGGGCATTTATATAATTTATGGAGTGGTCCCCCAATTAAGTCCTGTATCCATCTGACACCCTACATAGTCTTTACAACATGATTAATTATGTTCCCCATACTGTATTTCACATCCCTGTGACTATTTTGTGACTACCAATTTGTTTTTATGGCTTCTATTTCTCTGCTGAGATGTCGTATCATTTCATTAATTTTGAACATATTTTCTTTCATATCGCTGAATGTATTTATAATAGCTGTTTCAAATCTTTGTCTGCTACTTCTAACACCTGAGCCATCTTAGATTTCTCTGTCTCTTGAAAAATTTTGCCGTTTCTTTATATATCAAGTAACTTTGTATCTTAAATATTGTAATGTTAAGTTTTAGACACTCTGCATTTAACTTTCTTGTTTTAGCAGCAATTAATTTGTTTAGATTCAAACTGCAAACCCTATATCTTGGGTGGTACCTCATATCTCAGTTCCATTCTTCTAGCCTGCAATGGGCCTCTCCGTCTGCTCTGTGTAATAGTTCAGGGGTCAATCAGAGATTTGAGCAGTTTACACACAGAATCTGGAGCTTTCACTTTTGGGCTCTCTCCAAGAATCGCCTTACTTCCTTGTGGCTGTGGTTGCCCTGAATCTTTTGGTTCTACAAGTCAGTTAGATTGGTAGTTTCTTTCAGAGTTTTGCCATTCTGTGTGTTACAGAATGAAACATGCCCTCAGAAAAAAAGAAGGTGAGGGCACTCACCCCAAGCTGTTTTTTTCTTCTAAATGTCAATCCAGAATCTGCCTCCAGAATCTACTTTGCCAGTGCCTTTAAGTAACTGTATTTTTAATTTTTGTTTGTATTTTATAATTAGTCTTCTAAGGGCTTACTTGTCCATACTGTAATAGGAATTAGTCCATACATTTACTTTAGGTTTTCAACTTTTGGCCATAGGGGAATTGTCTCATGATTACTTTAATTTCACTGGAATCTGTATTTTGTCTCCATTCTCACTCCTACTTTTTGTTGTTGTTCCATCTTTCTATCTTAATCAAGTTTGCATGGGTTTTCTTTTTCTTCTTATATTTTGTAAATATTTCCAAATAACTGCTTTTGGAATTTATTTTCTTTTTTCTAATTTTTCCCTTTGCTTATTTCAGCTCTTTATAATTCTGGGAAGAAAATATAAGAAATAGTTGCATGTTAGCATTTGACCTGAAACAAGGAGATATGAAAGGTAATTTTTTCATCTTAATTCATTTATGACCAAGGAGGTAGAGGGGTGCTTTGGCATAGAGATGCAGTACAGGAAGAAGTACCCTCCCAATGTTTCATTGGTCTTGGATCATTCTGTTTGCATCTTAGAATAATTTCTCTGTTTTTTTGAGGTCTGTACACATCTTGTTCTAAAAGTTCTTTGTTGAAGCACTGATGAGAAGAAATTGGAATAATGCAGCTTAGCTCTGACATCAAAGGAGAATAAGGACATAATCAACGAGACTGGAAAAATGGAATTGTTTTTCCGAGATAACATAAATTGGTTGGAACTAAAGTACTTCCAAATGAAACCATGTCGACAGTGAAATTACACATGTGGTAAAGACTTCGCCCCATGATCAAGCTTTCCTCCAAGCTGATAAACTGTTCTTTGTTGCCACTTAAAAAACCTGGACAGTGTTAAGTGGCAGCAATGAAATGTCAAAGGAAAGCTTAGCTATAAGCATTAGTACTTGCCAGCTCCTGGGTACTCCAACTCACCAAAGCTGCAGAACACAGCAGGAGGAATAAGAGCTCCCGGGATATGTCATTAGTCTGCCAACTCCTGATTGCTCCTGATTACAACAAACATTTGGGCCCCCACCTATCTTGTTTTAAGGAAGATATGCTCCCTCAATTCCACTGTTTCTGGGACATGTCCTGTAGGTGCAGGGCACACTGTGAGCAAAGCACAGAAAAGGTGCCAAGACATGCTCTAGGCTGTGAGAAAAGCAGTTTATCTGGAGGGCACAAAAAAGTCTATTCTCCAAGCAAATGATGGGAGAACACTCAAACTTCAGTTATTTGTGTATATGCTTTGCCTCCAAGGTTTGAAGTTCTTTTAAAGTTAAGGTTGTGTTTTCTTCTATTCTTTGCTGCCCACGGCACTTAGTATAAAGCCTGGCACACAGTAAGTATTTGATAAATATTTCTTGATTCCAGCCCACTTAACTTATTCTATTTTTCATATTGATTTCCATCTTCCAATTCAACTCCATCCTCAATCCCATAGACAAAACAATCCTGTCTTTCAGTTGCAAACTTCAGGAAGAAATGTTTGAGATGATGGCCAGATCGGGTTCTCTAAGATCAAACACTAATTATGACCACTGTGACATTTAGAAACCCATTATGGTAGGCAGAATAACGACCCCATCAATGGCGTTCATCGAAATCCCCAGAACCTGTGAATGTATTACTTTACATGGCAAAAGGGACTTTTCAGATGTGATTAAGTTAAAGACCTTGAGAAGGGGAGATTATCCTGGATTGTCCAGAACAGTTCTGATGTAATCACAAGGGTCCTTTAAATGTGGAAGAGGGAGACAGAGAAGTCAGTATCAGAATGATGCAGTGTGAGAGCAACTCAACCCACCACTGCTGACTTGAAAGATGGAAGGGGCCCTGAGCCAAGAAATAGAGGCATCCTCTAGAAGCTAGGAAAGGCAAGGAAGTGGATTTTTCCTTGGAGTCCCTAGAAAGAAGACACCCTGCCAATAACTTAATTTAAGCCCACTGACACCCATTTCAGACTTCCGGCCTCCAAAACTGTAAAATAATAAATTTCTGTTGTTTTAAGCCACTACATTTGTGGTAATCTGTTACAGAAGCAATAGGAAACTAATGCACCCATCTAGATGTTAATTTTTTTCCTGCAACTTTTCTGATCCTATTGAACTATCAACTTTAATTGAAAAGAAAGTTTCATAAATCAAAGGATCGTCTGAATATACCACTTAATTTTCACAAATACACTACACTAACTTCCTCTTTGTCTTTATATTAGTACCTTATAATCTGCAGATACAAAATCACCAGTAGGTGCCATATCTAACACAGGGCATACCAGCATAAAAGTGTTTTAAATTAGAGGTTCCAAGTTTCCTGAACAACCATCTTTCTCTACTTGTTTTATCTTTTAAATGTATCATTCAGCATTTTGTTCAATGGTGATAGTCCAATAATGTATTAACTAATAAAACATGGACACCCACCAATAAAGAATGGATGCGGGCCAGTATGTTCTAACAGTGCACACCAGCTGAAAGTAAACCCTGAGAGTGAAAATCCTAAAAATTGCAGCTATCTCCTCTTCCATATGGATATGGATAAGGGCTAATGAGTTCACCTTTGCTGCTTTGTAACACCTCCTACTTCCCAACCTCAATTAGGATCCATCATATATAGCATGGCCTTGCATAAATCCCAGTGAGAACTTCTACTAGCACATAGTCAAAATAGCTGGGGAAGTGAATTCTAGAACTCTGGACATGCCACTAAAATCTTTGAAGTACAACATAAAGAACAACATTAAGTACAACATCAAGTATTGTTGGCAGAAATGCATGTGGAATCGTATTTGCCGTTATGGAAAACTACCTAGAGGAATAAAGATCCCAAGGAAACTAGGTCGCATCTGTCATATCAGGGCTTCATAAATCAACTCAGATGACATGAATAACGATCTGCTGTGTCATTTGGAAAGGGAAGAACAGAGCGGATATTTGGGCACTGGCTGGTGCCAATTCATGGAATGCCTGGCGCCATAGACAGTGGTTGGGAAACCAGTCTCCATGGATTAAAAAAACCTATCAGTGCCTGGGAGAAATCTCTCCTCTGGCCTAAATGTTGAGTTTGGCCAGAATTGCTGTTGGGCTTCACCCTAACCCCTGCACCCACTTTCAACTTCTTGGGGGCTCTGGTACCCTTCTGTTGCCTCTTGGATGTCCAAGGTATTTCAATGGGGTGACTCATGTGAACCTAAATTTATCTGACCATGCTACTTGGGCCGAATGTTTCATCTTTTCTCTTCTAGATCATTGCAAATATCAAATGCATAATTATTTTATGATTAGCTAGGTCTTTTCAAATAATTAATAGATGAGTAACTGCCAATTTATTATCATGCCCCAATCAACTTATGCACCGATCAAATAACAATTTCACTAATAAAATCTCTGATCAAGAGGCACTTCCTGAAAAGACATGGAGGAAAAAAATACATATTACTACGTAAAAGAAGCCAATCTAAACAGGCTACATATTGTACGATTCCAACTGTACGACCTTCTGGAAAGAGCAAAACTACAGAGACAGTGAAAAGATCAGTGGTTTCCAGGGCTTAGAGGGGAGGGATGAATAAGCAGAACACAGGTGATTTTTAAGGCGGTGGAACTATTCTGCATATTATAATGGATACACATCAGTATACCTTTGCTAAAACCCATAGAATGTACAATGCAGAGAGTGAACTCTAATGTAAACTATGGATTTAAGGTGATGATGTGTCAATGTAGGTTGTACCAAACTGTACCCCTATGGTGTGCGATGTTGATAGTGGGGAAGGCTGTGCATGTATGGGGGCAAGGGTGTATGGGAACTCACTGTACTTTCCGCTCAATTTTGCTGTGAAACTATAATTGCTCTAAAAATAAACTCTGTTTTTTTTTAAAAGAGTCAACTCCTTCTAATACCTTTAATGGACCCTCTCTATATTTGTTATAAATACCACACTCTAGCCTAGCACCAAACGCCAGCCATAGGTTGCTAACTTATTTCCTCCTAGGAAAGGAGATCTCCTTGTTTCCCCTGTATGCTCCCTGTGCTTCTCATGTCCCCATGAAACTCTTATGTCTCAGCTGTCCTTTCTTCTGCTTCCACTTTAGAACCCTTCAAGGCCTATTCAAACACCACCTTCTCCACTATTCTCCCTCCATCTTCTATACTATTCAAAGTTACAGTTCCCACCTCTAAACACCAACAACCAGCCACATCTCTATGGCATCACTTTCTACCATTTTCTATGCACACAGCTCACTCAAACTGATAGTCAGTATGGAGGATTATTTGTTATATATTCTTGCATCTCCCATGTCACCTAACATTGTGACTTGAGGTTAGGTTTTTTAAAAAAAGAATTGCTAAATAAACACTAAACAAATATCCTATTTACTGTGCTACACCACTCCAAAATTAAACATGCATTTTATTAGGTACTTTCATTCTGGATAAAATAATTTAACCCGAAGAAATAAAGTAAGAAAGACTTTTCAGAAGACTCATTCGTGAGACATTTTGGAAAGGTAACCATGTTGATCCATTAATCATGCCTTAATAGCATTATGTCTTCACACTCAGAGCCACCGTTACAAAAAGTCACCTCACATTCTTCAAACACATCTCTTCCCATTGTAGTGGCAGAAGAAGCTGGGCAACTGGAGCAGACATGGTTGGTTTCTAGGCCATTATCATTGCTCCCTTCCTTTGTTTTTGTTTAGGTCTTTATCCTTCCTTTACGTAACTCAGGGAGCAAATCTTGATTGACTGTAACTAACAATTGTAATTTTATCTCCCTTGTCAATGCTCAGTTTAGAAAAGAACATGGATCTAATCCTAGCCAGTAATACACGAGGACTTGCTTGGGGGTTTTGAGAAGGTCTATTTACAGATAAGAGGAGATACATGCGAAAGGCAGCCTCTCTTCTGCCAGATAGCCTATATATGTCACATAGATCCTATAAAAGTCTGGATTATTCTATAGATGTTGACTACTATAAAGTTGTCAAAGCTCATAGATTTAGACTTTGTTAATTTGGTGTTTTCAATAAGACAATGACTGAATTGGATTTTACCTTTGCTTTAAAAAAATTTTTTATAAAACCAATTCACAGTGTAAATAACATCTTAGAAAGTATAGTTACAGAGGTACGAAATAAATGATGAATAGATAGATGAATGATAGTATAGCCCCATCCTTGAGGAATTGCAGAGAATCACTAAGACCAAATTATGTCAAAATAATCTTTTTTAAAAATATGCTTTCTCCTGGAATGGTGGATGAAGGCAGTGCTAGTTATAGCATATCATAATTTCATCAAGGCATTTGAAACATCTTTTAGGATGACTTTTTTTTTCAATATGAATTTTTGCACAAAATATTCTAAAACTAAGTCATTAATTAACAATAAAAATAATGATTATTAAGATTGGGCTTTTCAATAAGTCAAAATTCATGAGATACAAAGTTACTGTCCAGTGATTTCACAATGTCCTATTTTGCATAACAAGCTTTGAGGTCATTAAAGGAAGCCCCTCTTAAGTGTAAAATGCTATTGATTATTCCTTGCTTTGGAATAATTGGACAATGTGACATTGATTGATTCTTATTTCTTAAGGGACTAAAAGGGGACAAAAGAGGAAAAAATTCAGCTGATCAGTTTCAAATGAATCATCAGACTTGGTCCATATGTCAAAATAGTTCTTCTTCTTCTCAGAAATGCTCTTGGAATTAATTTTGGAACATTATAAAACAGTTGAACTTTGGAAAGTCTGTATACCATTAGTGTCAGTGGATGCACAATAGGGTAATCCTCACAGCCTATCACAGATTAGCACTCCTTCTTAAAAATACCGAACAGAAGGAAAGAGAGAGTCATGGGTTCATCCACTGAATATCCTTTATAATGGACAGCAAGTTGGTCTTAAAACTCGGGGCTCCCCCAGCTGGCACTGGTTAGTCAGTAGTGATTTCTCCCGATGCTGCTCCCATGACGCAAGTAAACAGACATTACTTTTGTTCCACTTTCCCCCCACGCCCAAAGGTCACAAATGCCTTCTTGATGCATTGGCTCCTGGACTTGTGCAGCCTCCACAGCTGATTTCTTCTCTGGCAAGCTGCCTCCTGGTAAACATCGAGGGGGTGAATGAGAGGCTGTGTGGGTACAGAGCCGTGATATAGGGCTATGACTATGATTACGCTTTTGGTCATCATCATTTCCAAACTGCATATTATGAACACAGATTGTATTGGGGATGCTGGAGATGGAAGGAAAGGCTTATTCATTTCTATTTAGGGAAGAGTTATCAGAATTTACCATTTCCAAACTTCTATTGCTTTAGAATTAGAGGAGAAAAAGATGCCAAGTGGAATCTTCCTGTGCCTGGAAAATAACAGGAGGTTCGATTCTGGTTCAGCTGCATTATCACCTCTTCCTTCTTGGCTTCCTTTTACAGACCTTTAACCCCAACTGGAAGATAGGCATGTATCCTTATCTTAGGGCAATTTCCCCAAATGAAGATTCTGTAATGAAGATTTGTTTAATAAGGGAGTAAAGGAAGATGGATAGTGGATAGGGAATGGGAGAAAGCCAAGTAGGGCTGTGATTTTAGGGCAGCTTTCACAAAGCATATTTGAGCCTGATCTTTCAGGAGAACTCTGAGGTATGAATTGCACCTCCACATTTATCAGAAATCCAGACCATGGATCTGCGCTGTCCCTCTCCTTTGCAGAGAGATACAAACCCTTAGGTGCTTCTGGCTTTCAAGCTTGTAGACAAAGGGGCAATCTTCTGAGAGTCACAAATGTGAACCCAGAACAAAAATCACACAGAAGCCAGGGAAGGTCATGCCAAAATGGTAAGATGGATTTGAGAGAATCTGAGGGTCGTGGGGCAGTGTCCCCAATACTCCTGGTCAGAGAGGCTATATCCTTTAGCCGAAGATCATTCTACAGCTTTCAATGCTTGTCTCAGGAACCTATCAGAATACAGTTTTATGAGAGGCACACTAGGACCCAAACTCAATACAATCAGTACACACATAGCGCAAGTTACAGTCTGTACCTGGAAACTGATCTGGATGAAACATTTTAAGGAATTGTGAAACTCATTAGACTTATTGGAATTTGATTTTGCCCCTTTCCCTGCATCCCTGATCCACCAAAGTCAGTTCTCTACACTTGCTTTAGCTTCACTAATCCTTTAAATTCATAAACACAACTTCTTTCAGAAAGGCTTCCCTGATACAGTGAGGTGGGAGCACCTCACTGAACTCCTACCATTTAATGGGCATTCAGAAGCTAGTCAGTTTATTCATTTTTATATATATACCTTAATTTCCCAAATAGACTGCAAGATCCTGGAAGGCAAAGCTCAATTGCCACCTCTGCTCAGAGTACATTATAATTCTTTTTTTTTGCCTTAGACAATTTTTATGAGGATATAAAGGCATTTGGGGCAAAAAGAGTAAAATTTATATATACAGTGATGTATTTATTAACTCATCAATAATAACATTGTTCATCCATTTGAAGTTGCTTCTTCTCTCTCCAAAGGAAAAAATATGAATTGGTTAACTTTTTTGTAATTTGTTTTGCAAGTTGCTTTTTCCTCTAATACACAGATCTATTTTCTGCATTTTGAAAAAAAAATCAATCCAGTTGTTCATCAAATTGCTATACAGTTTTATATATTATACCTTTCCATTCCCTTGTTTCAACTCAGAAAATATGGAAATATATTTCCGTGGAATGATATGCTAAGGGGACATGCTAAGTTTATTTCATAAGAACTAGTGAAAGGTTACCCAAAATATCTCCCTTCTAGGTCATAAAAGTATGATCTTCTGCAAATAACTGAATGCAAAAGACTCATCAGATGGGCAACAAGTTACTGAAAATCTTACTAAGTCAACCCTTATTCTGAAAAATCAGAAAAAGGTAAAAGACTTGGAAAAGTTCAGATTTGACAATTCTGACGCTTGGAAAATCTAGTCAACAAATAAAGCTGCTGTCACAGAATGTGAACAAGGCCATTTACAATTTAATCACACCTAATTCTTCAGCTTTTTACCTATTTATTCACTCCCTCCCCCAACACTCACTGAACAGCTCGTACATGCAAAACGCTACGCTAGGCGCTAAGCACACCAAGTCAGGCTTCTTACCAAAGTCTGAATCGTTTGTGGATCTGAGTTATTACTGAAATCATAGAGCAGTGGAGCACATTATAACAAAATAACACCAAATGGAACCAAGCCATCTTTTCAAGGCTACCTTTTAATATCAGGTTGACCAGCTCTTCCGATTTGTCCATCTGCTAAGCTTTAATAAGACTCTTCTCATTGCTGATAAAGCCAGTCACCCGATGACCACCCAGTGCCCCTCCACAGTGCATAAAGGGCGTCTTTGTTTTCCTCAGCATGAACTCAGAGGCAAGCTCAGGGAACAGTGAGACACCCAGGATGGAAATGAGGTGTCTTGGTGACAGTAAACTCCTTCTTCGGCCCCCATTATCGAGATCAACATGACTGAGTCACCCGTGGATGAAACCAATGATTGTCTTACTCTGCCCACCCGGAGTCACTCACTGAGTCAGTGGGTAAATGGGGACCAGAACCCAGCCTTGTCCTACCCAGGCTGAGCACTTCTACTATATTTATCCAGGGTCTCATGATTCTTAGTGCTTTTTGCTCTGCCCTCTAATTTGCACTGTGCCCGCTATAATATCTAAACGGGAAGCTGCCAGCTAAAATGGTCATTATCCGAGAAATCTATTTAAACATGTTTATAAGGTCAAATGAAGTGGGTGGTGGATAAGCTTGACAGAAAACAACAAAAGCTTTGGTTTAGCATAACCAGTGAGGCTAAAGCAAAAGAGCGTAGTGTTTTAATGTGGAGCTAGCACATGGTGGGAAAGGCAATCTAACCAAAATTATATCAAAATGTGGGAATAAGCAGTCAAAATATTCAAACAATCAACTGACTGCTATTTAAGAAGCTGAAAAACAGTTTGACTTACTTTAACTCAATGGATTGAGAGTTTGAGGCAGCATGTCAGTAGGGCCCCAAATCCACACTTTAAAAAGGATTTTTCTATCCACAGTGCATTCCAATAAGAGGGAAGAGTTGGGGTAATTAAGAAGGATACCCAGAATCAACCAAAAAGGATCTTTGCTGGATTTAACAATAGGCAGTAGTGAGTGCTATAGGACCAGAGAGAAATGAGAAAATTGGAGGAAAATCTAATGTTTGTCGGAACCAAAGCTGGACTTCCAGTACATTCACGACTTTGGAGAACAGCTTTCAGCCTCAGAAGAACCCACATCTCACAGATTTGAGTCAACCACTCCCAGGCTCTGCTCACCTGAACGTCAAAGAGGAAGAAGGAAGACGGGGGGAAAGAAACTGTTTCCTCATTCCTTTTTCTAAGATACCTTGAGAATATAACTTGGGATGCTTCAGGTGGCAAAGCAGAGTGAAGCCTCTGAGAATGCTTTCTACACATTGTGTATGAGCTTGAGCTTGGATGCTAGTTCATAAAGACAAAGACTGAGCAATTAAATAGATTCTATGCAACTGAAAGAAATCCAGTATGGTTACTATTGGAAAATCTTACACAGTTGGGAATGGAGTAATTAAATCATAGAAGAGAGTTACTATTTATTTTATACTATGAGTGAAATTAATTTTATGAATTCCCTTTCATACTAAATTCCTTTAGAAATATTATTTCTTCCTGGATCTTGCTGTGTCATGGTTTGGGCTAGAACTGCATACCATCTGTCCTACAGTCCTTCTCTTAAACCACAAAATTAAGTTATTTTTGTCCCTTTCTTTCTGGCCTCGACTCTTCTCATTTCTAATGATTTCAGAAGTGTCTTATACAGGTCATTGCTATAAGAAAGAAAAGGAGAGAAAGAGTAAAGAATATTGGGAAAGAAACTAAGGAAAAGGGGAGCAAGTACAAAGGAGAGATTTTCAAATGATGAGAGTGAGAGAGAGGGCTTGGTACAGACAGATGAAAGTAGCTTTGATATTAAAATAATGGACCTTCCTAGAGCTGTGCTGATAATACAGCAGCCTCTAGCATGCGTGGCTATTGAGCACCTGAAGCTGGTGTGAACTGAAATGTGCTGTAGGTACAAAATATACACCAGATTTTGAAGAGTTTGTACAAAGAAAAAAAATTGCAAAGTATCTCATTAATATTTTTATATTAATTACATTTCAAAATGACAAGTTTCAACATATGGTTTCAATTATATATATAGTTTCAAATGATAAGTTTCAGTTACTAAAAGTAATTTCATCTCTGGCTTTTTAGATTTTGTGGCTGCTAGAAAAATTAAAATTACATATGTGGCTCATGTCATATTTCTGTTACATGTTGCTGTTTTCCATCTTCATGAGAAGTGGTAGAATAGCACTCTACCCCCTCCGTCGTCTCTACCTCAACAACCCTCAAACTCTCAGCTCCAAATTCAAGTCCTGATACAACTATAAGCCCTTCAACAGCAATGGCAATGACTGAAGTTCTTTTTGGAGGCAGGTGACATATCACGCAGCTTCTAGTCCTTGGGATGCAGGCCCATGGCTGACATGCAGGGGCCATTGTCAGGAAAGGGGTCCCCTCAGACTCTGCCCTGGGAGACGCCTGGACTTTCTCAGTTCTGCTGTACGCCTGATGTGCCCACTCCAGCCCCAGGGGCCATTGGCACAATGGAGTTTTCTGTCTTCCCCACAGCCCCTTCTACCCCTAACTACCTTTCCAATGATTTACCTTTTTTTTTTTTTTGAATCATAGGTACTTTCAGAGTAATTTTGAGTAATCCATAAAAATCTTTTACAACTCAAAGGAAATATGAGCCTGACCTAGAGTATATTTAGGGTGCTATGAACCTTTTGGTGATTTTGGAGCGAGATCAGAATAACAACAGGCTCCAGGTAGAAAGAAGAAAGAGGAAGGCAGTAGAACTGGTACAGCAGATATAATCAATGACTTCTGGAAGGAGGGAGGCAATTGCCAATCAATTGTTTGGATTTATTCGGTGTCTCCTCTCTCTGTAAAGTCAAAGCATGCCTCAGACAACAGGACTGACCCTGGTGGTGCTGCTGCCGCAAGTTCAGCACACCCATTTTCAGGATGCTCTGTCCATAGCAGACCCTAAGTCGATTCTGAATGTGGATATGAATACTGGAGTGGAAATTCTACACCACTACTGGGGACACAACTCATATGCCTCACCCAGGACAGGGCAGTAGCATCATGTTCTTCTGGATGAACTACTATTCAGGCAGGAAGCTCATCTTTGCACTGAACACTTTCCATGGAACTTCCCATGCTGAAGCAGAATAGGCTTTGTGTGGAAAAAAAAAAAAATCCTCTCCTTGTCTCAAAGAATAGCCAACTCAATTGAGAGCTCAAAAGTTACGCTGCAACTTAGTACAACCATTTATAATGCAACACAAATAACTCCATATCTGAGCTAAACCTCAGCAAATCCATATGGGGAAAAAATACATCTTTTCAAGGTATCCCTGGAAGTTTGGTGAATATAGCAATCTCCTTTCTCCTGCCCTCTCTTCTGTCACCCTTTATCGCATCATTTGGGACTGGGGTATGTCTGGTGATTCTCAGGCAGACACTAGCACGAAGGCCAGTGAGATCTCTGAAGCTAACTTCTCACTATTCACCCCAAATAGGAAGGTTCCAGTGACGTTAGATTGATAGTTGCCTGCCTGTTGGGTTCTCAATGTCCATTTTTTTAGGCTAGTGCTGAGAACTTGTATATTCTGTAAGTGCCCAAAGGATGACGGTAGGTTTCTTTCCTTACTTAAAATTTGGACCCTGGTGTACAGAACCAACTCAAGATTTTGGTGCAATAGTGTGGCTGAGACTGTCTCCTCCACTATTCCTTTCTTTCTTACCAAACTAACTCAATTCTATTCCAGGAAACACCATGCCCAGCTGAAAGACTACATTTCTTAGCCTCCCTTTCAGTTAGGAGTGGCCTCTGAGATACAAGGGGCATTTTTCAGGTGGAACTTCAATGGAAACTCTTTAAAAGAGGGACAGGCAGCTGGTCCCTGCCTTTTCCTACTTTCCTCCCTTCTCCCTTTTTCCTTCTTCTGTCTAAAAGCTAGGAGGGATGGCTGGAGTTTTAGCAGCCATATTGGACCATGGGGTGACTTAGGATGGAAGGCCAGCCCTAAGGATGGTCAAAAAGACAGACGGAAGGAGCCTGGAATGCTGATGCCCTCAGAGGCATTCATACAAGCCCTTGGTCATGGACCTCCTACTTCTTTTACAGAAGGAAAAATAAACTCCTATCTGAAGCCGCTGTCATTGGCGTTTTCTGTCGTAAGCTACCCAATCGAATTCTCACTGATACGTGTGGAAAGAATTCTAGGTCAAATCTTTAGAAATCAACTTCTGTAATAGCCATGCATCACTTTAGATTTTGCTAAACTATCTACTTGCTTAAAACTTGTTTCTAATAATTACTTATGAAGTTTATGCCAGTTTTTATTTTGTTGGAGCCTCTTAAATTTCACTCTATTTTGGAGTGTGGCAATTTCTTGTTTTTGCTAGTGTTGAACATATAATGAACTTCAAGGATTTTATAAACAATAAAGTAGGACTCTTTTTTCAAAAAAAAAAGTCTTCACTTTTATGTCTATAGTCTTTCCTAAATTCACAGAGAAATAAAAATTTAGAGTTATGGGTGGGACTTGGGAAATTGCAACTAGGAATATCTTCACATATGTATCTGCCATGCATAGACACTCAGCAGCCCTGTATATGCTGAAGAAAACACACACTTATGCACATATAAACACCCCTGACCCATATGTAAACTTCACATGCAGATTCACACAGACTTGGTTTCTCCATTTGACAAAATAAAGTTTTTGCTTCATCTATGAAAAACTGCATTTAAGGGTAAGTCATCTCATTTGTACATGAAATATTCAGTTTTGGGGAAGTGTTCAAAAGTATTTGAAACATGCAACACTCATGAAATTGACGTTCAGTAGAATAGCACTGACAAATGTGCACATTAAAGAGAAAACACCGTGAATCATGTTGAAAGGCTGACTTCTTCAGATTTGGTATACCATTTATGGTTCTTTATAATCACCTTTTCTGGACATTTTGTTTCTGCCATTTTGAAGGTTTCATACTATATTATGAACTATCTAGATTCTTCCTGCAAATAGCTAGGTCAATTGCTCTATTATTTTTCAAATTTCTAAAATGAGAACACTAATAATCTCTTAGAATTGTAGCAAGGACGAGGTAAGATACTGTACACAGGAGTAGAGCACTGTCCCTGGCACATCATAGATAGATGCTCAGTAACTCCTGGCCTTGTTAGTGCTCATGAGAATGACTGCATGCTCCTGAGCTCATCCGCCTTCTCATTCTGTTCCCTGTGCCCTCTAGAAGCACTGAACAACCCATCACTGCTCTGGATCACTCTCTGCTCTCCGTATGTGCTCTTCTCAGGGCAAACAACTCCCTTCATCATCTTCCAGACTCAACTCCCACCATGGCCCCACTCCGGCTGCCTCTCCCACTGCTTCCTTTGGCTTCACAAGAGCCCCCAGCACAAGCCAAGCCAATGCCTCTCGTGGCACGCATCACACAGTTTTGTAATTGCCCTGGTAACTTGTCTGTCTCCCATTTACTCATCTGTGCATCTCCAATGTCTACGGTCATCATCTCCTGACAGTCTTGAGAGATGCATTTGGAGTTTGTCATGAATTTCTAGAATTTTTTTGTAATGTTTTCTTTCTTTTTTTTTTTATTATCCAACCTAATATTTTTAAGTTCAACATCAATCATTAATTTTATTCAGACAGCTTTAGTTCCAACCCCAGCTCCAGCAGCTCTAGCACCTACTAACTGAGACCTTGGGCAAATCATTTCATCTCTTTGCTTCAGTTCCCTTATCTGTTCCATGGGGATAGCAAGGGTTGCTCTATGGGTTAAATGAATTAATACATAAAAAGTCCTCAGAACATTGCCCAGTACACAGGAAGCATTATACGTGCTTACTCGTCTCCAACAAATACTTGTTGAGTGCCAACCTCATGTCAGGCACTGTGCCAGGAAATGAGACTAAAGCAATGGAGGGAAAACAGATAATCCCTGCCCTCCTAGAGCTTGCATCATCCTAGCAGATTTCCTCAACTCTCCCTCAGAGATTTGGATTTCGAATGTGTCCTTGGAGTCCAGGAATTTCCATTTTTAACAAACACCCCAAGTGCTTTGATGCAAGTCGTCACTGAACCAAATTTGGAGAAACACTGAAAACTAAACCACTCTCCTGCATATGCAGGATTTCAATTCCAGCTTCAGTTCTATCATAAATCTTTGTATCTTCTGAACCTTTGAGAAGAGCCAAAACTTGGAACACCACGGGACTCGAGGATAGTCTGGCACATGGTGGGAGGACGGAAGTTTGTACGCATGAAAGGTTTGCACACGTGTGTGTAAGTGGAGGGATGAGAAGCAGGAAGGCAGGGCAGTCTCTCCAGGTATTAATGATTTCCATGTGGCTCTTTAGGAAGTGAGTGAGGACCACAAAAACGGTGACGCTACGTATGTAACTGCCTGTCAACTCTCATCTTCCTTATCTTCCTGGAAAAGACTAACTTGGAAAGAACCACTTTTGAGTTTGTTTCTAGTCTTGTTGACTTTTCCTTCAAAAAGTAGATTGGCTGAAAATAGAAATAGATTCAAGCAAGTGTTAGATACATCCAGAGTGATACACCCATAGTGAGGTGTTATTTCCAGGGGTGTTTAGGACACTGTCTTCACCTTTACTTTGAAGTAATTTTGGAGCTGCCCCTCTGTCTCACAAACCTTCATTTTTGTTAGGAGGTTCAATGTGTCTAGCTAATAATTCACATTTCCCAGAGTACTAGCCCATGAGGTGTGAGCAGAAGTCTTGTGGGTGGCGCTTAAAGGAGGACAGACCTAGCAGGTCTGTACCATTTTAACTCTTTGTTCCTTCCAGATCTTCCCAGACACCATGGCCTTGGTATTTTTAAGCCATTTTGCTAAAGCCATTAATCACTACCCTCTAGACTTTTGAAAAGTGAGGAAAATAAAACTCCTAATTTGTGTGAGCCACTGTTTGGGAGTGGGTGTTGTTACTTGTAGCTGAAGTCATTTTCTGATACAGACATCAGGAAATAAACATATTTGGTGCCATTACTGGTGATAAATACAGACCTATTTATTTCTCTAGAAAGTTGTTGAACCAAGTGAGAATTTGACTCTGCATGTTAGAAACAAAACAAACTGTATTCATCTGTGATTTTTCTTCATGTCTTTAAAGTAACTCATTACCCTCTCAGTATTTTGATTATTACTTTAATTTTATTTATCAGAAATAATATTGCTAATAAAAATCACACAACAATTTCTTACATAAATTCAGGCACAAGAAAACCTTCAAATGGCCTACAGCTTTAGAAACAACATAGCACCTATCCTTATAGAATCATAGAATAGGAATTATTTCATTGTTAACTGGGGGCTCAAAATGTGCAGCTGCAGTGGAAACATCTCTTGCCAAATTAACTTTCAGAAAGTTTCAGGCTGTGTAGTTAATATGGGAATAACCAGAGACCACCATGTATCCCATCAAATGACTGGATTCTGTCAGTCCAGAGGTCAGCTGAGGTTAATAAACCCCACCTGTGTCCATAAGGACCCCTGCAAATCGACTTCAGGTGGGGTCACTCAATGTAAAGATATCTCGTAAATATGAACATTTTTCCTCCTCCTGGGGAGTCGAGACGGTGTTCACAAACAATTTCAAGGTCATTCTGGAAACGATGTCATGCAGTTTAGAGACGCATTACATTCATCTCCCCAAACACTGAACAGGATTTGATTCCAGGTCTAACTCTAAAATGAAGGGAATAATTTTAACCTTACATTTAGGCATCTACGGAGCATCTCAGTAATAGAAATGAATAAATCCTAAACCAAAGTTTTCCCACGTAGGGACTTCAATTGCTGGTTCTTTCTATAAACTACCTCTTCAAAGGCCCAACACCATTTTTCCTCTCCTAATTGCTATTATGAGACAATAAATCTCTTATATGGAAATAATGCAAATGTAACTGTATGGCATATGTAGGCCATGTGTTCTAGGAAATCCATAAAAATGTTTCATTTATGTTTTGATGAAAGGCACAACAATCTTCCAAGAACATTAATCATTAATTTTGGAAACATAGGATTAATACGGGAATAGGGTTTCGTGAATATCTGTCGAGGAAAAATTCATTCATTCAACAAATGTTTAGTGAGCCCCTACTATGCTGCAATTTAAGTATCTTGCCTTTTCTGGCTAAACTGGCATTTGCATGTAATAATGTGAATGATATTCATATGACATTTTAAAAATGTGTCATAGTTTAAGGTTTTCTAAAACGAAATGCTCAAGAAAAATTATTTTAGGGATCAGGAAGGATATTTCATCATAAAGATACCATCTTTTTTCATCTACAAACTTCCCTGAGATTTTGGTTAAAGCTTGTTCAAATGAAAATAACATAAACCTGCTAAAACTAGCTTAAGCAAATTTACGCATCTTAGGACACAAAGTATATCTGGGCCTTATGAGGACTTAGATCAGAGACTATAAAGTTGTCAGTACCAAGTCAGTTTTTCCATCTCTCTGGGGCCACGTGGTCTCTTGTGTCTGTTTTTGTCTGCATATCTGCATCATCATTTTTCCCTTTCTGTAGACCAGCCTTCTTTGCTTCTGCCTGAGACCCCACTTCACATCAGAGTCTGGCTCAAAAGATCAGCTGAATCTGGCCAGCATTTCAGAGTCCTAATTTCAGGTTCTGGGAAAAGAAGATTTGATTGGTTCAGTCTGGGTTGGGTGTCCCTCACTGGTCCAATCAGCTTCAACAATGAAGGAGAGTTTACACAACAAAGAAACACCATAGGAACCCATCCCTACAAGTGGTGGCAGGAGGGGTCCTCAGAGATGGGGAGCATGGATTGGGCAGACACTTCCAAACATTTTCTTCACTTTAACTGAACAGAAAATGTTTTTAGTTATGGGCGTTAGCATAAAGATAACAGTCTAATTCTAAACCTCACTCAGCTTTACAGAAAATCTAGGAGAATAATGTATTTATCTCTCTTAGCTGGAACAAAGTTGTAATTCATGCTTCCCTGATAGCCTAATGGTGAACTAGTTTCACTGAGTACGACAGAACCAACTGACTTTTTTAAGGACATATTAAGAGGTATGCATTCTAGTGCAGACTTAGCTTCATTCAAAGTTTTCCCATGTACTTTCCAACAGGGAGTTTCTTTGTGTGTTTCTATAGTTAGGAGAGTCTGATTGCTCTCCTAAGACACATCACCCATTTAATTATGAATAAATTTGATATAATTTACATGATTGCACTGGCTTGGAAATCTGTCACTGCTACCATAACATCATACAATCCTCAGAAACATTCCTTCAATTCAAATTAAACCCCAAAAAGTCTAAATCGTCTCATCTTCCAATATTCAGGTCAACGGTTTACATCTATTTCAAATTGGCCAGTATGGTTTTCTGGAACCAACTCTTTGCCTTGCTTCAAACCCTTTCCTGTGGTCTCTTCACAGTAACTCTCACCCTGGCAACATGTGACACAGTTTCACTTTAAGCCTTCTTCTTCCTATTCAGGAAATCATATCAAAGTTTTTCCCTAATCGCTCCAGTTCTTAAAAACTAATCTCAGTGAAAAATTACACAGCTTATGAATACATAAAAGATATGTAGATATAGACAGATGACGTCAGAGAAATGGCAGTGTGAGGTGAGCCTCTTGAAATCTCCAATGGAATTTACAACAATAGAAAAACTATAATTCCACAAAGGACTCCATGCGCAGCAGACAGGCAAGACTAAGAGACACACAACTCAAATCATCTAAAGGTGGGCAAACTGGGTGAGCAGGGGAGGAGGGAAGCAAGAATGTGGAAACATGGGCCAAGTGGGTGCAGGAGCACACCTAGCTCAGAGCTCCAAGCTCACTGCATCACAGAATTACCGTGGCCGAGGGAGAAGGAAGAATTCGGACTGCTAGTGCTCCACTTATGGTCCACACTCTTGCCTGAGGGATCAGCATATAAAATGACTGAACCCAATGCTCACAGAAGAGACCTCAGAGCAAAGACTGAGGGAAGAAGGGTGAAAACGGTGGTTTAAGCTCTCACTGATGAGCAGAGAACGGAAGGCTTAAGCACTGAGCCTAGCCGCCCAGTCCCTACCCTCCCAGAGCTCGCCCCGCCCCCACCCAACCAGTGCTAGGAGAACAGTAGCAGTGTCAGATCAAAAGAACAGAATATTTGCAGTTCTGAGATCTACAGCTAGCAGCCACGGACTCGCAGCCCAACTAGTTCTGGCAAAGAGGAGGGAGCTATGGAAGTAGGACTGGTTGTAGTGGTGGTCGCCACCTCTCACAACCCATCCCACCCTGTCCCCACCTATCTGGATGGACCCCTGCAGGGGTAAACAAGCCGCTGAAACACAGACATCCTGAATCTGGTGCAGGAAGCGCTTTGGAACTTCAGAAGCTCTCCACATCCCCCAACGGAGGCAGTGCCCTGAGACACAGGCAACCTGCTCACAGAGGAGAAGTCCACCTCCAGGGAATCCCCCATTGTATAAGAAGCTGGAACAGTGCAGAGAAAATATAACACTACAGCGTGAGAGAGAATGAAAGGCCACAGTTGGGAAGAAAATAAAGCATTCTACCAACAGCTACTGGAAAGCAAAGGAAAGACTTCTTCTTACCAATCTGTGGCAGAATCCACTCCTATAGATGCCTAGGAAGAGAAATGATAATTCACTAATTGCCATGAATAACCAAGGTAACAAGGCAGCTCAGAAAGAAAATGAAAAGTCTCCAAAAAATGAACCTAGATACCTGGAAATATGTGAGCAAATGACAGAGAATTCAAGATTGCAGTTCTCAAAAACTCAATGAGATGCAAGAAAACACAGACAGGCAGTTTAATGAACTCAGAAACACAATCAAAGAACAAAATGGACATCTTATTAAAGAAGTTTGAAATTTTAAAAAAGAACCAAACAGAATTTCTGGAGATTAAGAACTCAATAAAAGAAATGAAGAATGAAATAGCCAGCTTAGGTAGTAGAGCTGACCAGATGGAGGAAAGAATCATGACATCGAAGATAGAAATCTGAAAATTACACGGATGGAAGAAGAGAGAGATTTGACAGTTAAAAGAAATGAAAGAACTCTCCAAGAACTTTCTGACTCCATCAGAAAGAGCAATATAGGAATAATGGGCATACCAGGAGAAGAAAGAGAGATGGGAACAGAGAGTATATTCAAACAAATAGTCGATGAGAACTTCCCAATCTTGTGGAAAGAACTGGATCCTCTAATCCAAGAAGCAAATACAACTCCTAATTACCTCAACCCCAACAGGCCTTCTCCAAGGCACATTGTATTGAAGCTGTCAAAAACTAACGCCAAAGAAAGAATCTTCAAGGCAGCAGGGAAAAGAAGACGGTAACTTACAAAGGAAAGCCCATTAGGTTATAATCAGATTTTTCAGCAGAAACTCTACATGCCAGGAGGGAGTGGACCCAAATATTCAAACTATTGAAAGAGAATTATGAACCAAGAATAATATACCCAGCAAAGATATCCTTTAGATATGAAGGAGGAATAAAGACCTTTTCAGACATACGGAAGCTGAGGGAATTTTCAAACACATGACCTGCACTACAAGAAATACTGAAGGAGGCTATTCAACTTCAAACAAAAAAGCAAAAGAAAAATCAAACCATGGGGAGTACTGCGAACAGACAGACAGAAGCAGGAAATGGCAACCGCTACACCAAATAAGACACTATACACTTAAACATAACATACAGGGTAAAGAAGAAAAAAAAATACTTAAAGACGAAGAGGAAAAAGACAACTTGCTACTGCAGTGAAGGAATCAACTCAAAGCATGAATAGGGATAATTTGTGACAACATAAGAATAAAAGGGGGGCGATCAAAGGTCTGAATCAACATAAGGGAATGGAGAAAGTAAGTATGCTGAAGAAAATGGAATACTCTAAATATGAAATTTTCTTTTACATAAACTTAATGGTAACCATTCAAAAACAAAATCCAGAACTAAAGTATATAAAATAATAAAAGAAGAAACAGAGGGGAAAATCAGAGAATACCACCGCACTGAAACAACAGAAAGCAACAAAAAGGCAAAGAAACAATGGACACACAGACTTACCAGAAAACCAAAGATAGAATCATAGGAAATCCTCATATCAATAATCACCCTAAATGTAAATGGACTGCACTCACCAATAAAAAGCCACAGAGTAGCAGACTGGATCAAAAAACTAAACAAAACCATATGCTGCCTCCCAGAGACACATCTCAGCTACAAGGACAAATATAGACTCAAAGTGAAAGCGTGGAAACTGACACTCCAAGCAAATGGTATCCAGAGAAAAGCAGGTGTAGTCATACTGCTATCAGATGAAACAGATGTCAGGATAAAAAAGGTGACAAGAGACAAAGATGGACATTTCATAATGGTAAAGGGGACTATACAACAAGAAGACATAACAGGCATCAGTAGTCATGCCCCCAATCAGGGAGCACCAAAATATGCCAAGCAACTGCTAACAGCACTAAGGGGAGAAATTGACCAAAACACAATTATAGCAGGGGACCTAACTACATCATTGACAGCTATGGATAGATCATCCAAACTGAAAATAAATAAAGAAATACCATCCCTAAATGGCACATTAGATGAAATGGACATCATTGACATTTATAGAGCACTTCATCATAGAACATCAGAACATAGAACATACATTATTTTCTAGTGTACATAGAACATTCTCAAGAATAGACCACATATTGGGACATAAAACTAGCTTCAGTAAATTTAAGAAGATTGAAATAGTACCAAGTATATTCTCTGATCACAAGGCTTTGAAATTAGATATCAACTGCAAAAAGAAAGCAGGAAAACCCACAAAATGTGGAGATTAAACAACATACTTTTAAAGAACAACTATGTCAACGAAGAAATAAGAGGAGAGATCAAAAGATACACAGAAAAAAATGAGAAGGAAAATACATCCTACCAAAATTTTAGGGATGCAGCAAAAACAGTTTTAAGAGGGAAATTTATATCATTACAGGCCTATCTCAAGAAACAAGACAAAACCCAGATAAATAACCTCACGTTACATCTTAAAGAACTAGAAAAAGAACAAATGAAACCAAAAGTCAGCAGAAGGAAGGAAATAATAAAAATCAGAGTAGAACTAAATGAAATAGAGAACAAAAAGACAATAGAAAAAACTAATGCAACAAAGCGCATTGACAAACCCTTGGCTAGACTCACCAAGACAAAAAGAGAAAAAATACAAATAAACAAAATCAGACATGAAAGAGGGGAAGTTATCACGGCTGCCACAGAAATACAAAGGATCATCTAAGATTACTGTGAAGGATTATATGCCACCAAATTCAATAACCTAGAAGACATGGACAAGTTCTTAGAAACATATAGGCTTCATAGGCTGAATCATGAAGAATTGGAAAATCTAAATAGACTGATCACCAGTAAGGAAATTGAATCAGTCATCCAAAACCTTCCCAAAAGCAAAAGTCCAGGACCAGATGGTTTCACCAGTGAATTCTACCAAACATTCGAAGAGGATCTAATACCTGTCCTACTCAAACTCTTCCAAAGAATTGAACAAGAGACAATACTCCCTAACTCGTTTTTTGAGGCCAACATTACCCTGATACCAAAACCTGGTAAGGATAACACAAAAAAGAATATTATAGACCAACATCTCTGATGAATACAGATGCAAAAATCCCAAACAAAATTCTAGCAAATCGAATGCAACAATGCATTAAAAAGATTATTCATCACGACCAAGTGGGGTTCATGCCAGGGGTCCAAGGATGGTTCAACACACGCAAATCGATCAGTGTGATACATCATATAAACAAAATAAAGGACAATAATCATATGATTGTATCAATAGATGCAGAAAGTGTTTGACAAGATACAAATTTAATATTAAAACACTTAATACAATAGGTATAGAAGGAAAATATCTTAACATGGTAAAGGCCATATATGACAAATCCTCAGATAATATCATAATTAATGGTGAAAACTGAAGCCCTTTGCTCTATGTTCAGGAACACGACAGCACTGTCCCCTATCACTTTTGCTTTTCAACATAGTATTGGAAGTCCTTGCCAGAGCAATCAGGCAAGAGAAAGAAATAAAAGGCATCCAAATTGAGAATGAAGACGTTCAATTGTCACTTTTTGCAAGGACATAATGCTATATAGAGAAAACCCTAAAGACTCCACCAAAAGGCTATTACAAACAATAAACAAATACAGTAAAGTTGCCAGCTACAAAATCAACGTACAAAAGTCCATTGCATTCCTATATACTAACAGTGAAATCTCAGAAAAAGAAATTAAAAAAAAAAATTTCTTTTGCAATTGCAACAAAAAGAATAAAATACCTAGGCATAAACTTACCAAGGATGTGAAAGACCTATATACTGAAAACTATGACATTTTTAAAAGAAACTGAAGAAGACACAAAGAAATGGAAAGCCATTCCATGTTCATGGATTGGAAGAATCAACATAGTTTAAATGGCCATATTACCACAAGCAATATACAGATTTAATGCAATTCCCATCAAAATCTCAATGGCAGTTTTTAAAAATATAGAAAAAAAATTCATCAGATTTCTATGGAACCACAAAAAACCTGGAACAGCAAAAGCAATCCTAACAAAAAAGAACAGTGCTGGAGGTATCATACTCCCTGACTTCAGCTTGTAATACAGTGCAACAATAATCAAAACAGTATGGTATTGGCACAAAAATAGACAGACAGACCAATGAAATAGAACTGAGAACTCAGAAATAAACCCACATAAATACTGACAGATAATTTTTGACAAAGATGTCAAAAACATACAATGGAGAAAAGACAGCCTGTTCAATAAATGGTGTTGGGAGAATTGGAGAGCCGTGTGCAAAAGAATGAAACTAGACTGCTATCTGTCACCATGTACCAAAATTAACTCAAAATGGATCAAAGACCTAAACATAAGACCTCAAACAATAAACTGCATAGAAGAAAATATAGGTACTAAACTTATGGACCTTGGGTTCAAAGAGCAGTTTATGAATTTGATTCCAAAGGTAAGGGAAGTAAAAGCTAAAATAAATGAATGGGACTACATCAAACTTAAAAGCTTCTGCACTGCAAAAGAAACCATCAACAAAATAAAGAGGCAACCAACCAAACGGGAGAGTTTTGCAAACAACAGCTCCGATAAGGGGCTAATATCCAAAATGTATAAGGAACTCATACAACTCGACAACAAAAAAACAAATAATCCAATTAAAAACTGGGTAGAGGACCTGAAGAGACAGTTCTCTAAAGAGGTCATACAAATGGCCAATAGACATATGAAAAAATGCTCAACATCACTAATCATCAGAGAAATGCAAATAAAAACTACAGTGAGATATCACCTCATCCCAGTCAGAATGGCTATCATCAACAAGACAAATAATAACAAGTGTTGGAGAGGCTGTGGAGAAAAAGGAACCCTCATACACTGTTGGTGGGAATGCAGACTGGTGCAGCCGCTATGGAAGGCAGTGTGGAGGTTCCTCAAAAAATTAAAAATAGAATTACCATATGACCCAGCAATCCCTCTTCTGGGTATCCACACAAAAAATCTTAAAACATTTATCCATAAAGACATGTGTGCTCCAATGTTCATTGCAGCTTTACTTACGGTGGCCAAGACATGGAAACAACCAAAATGTCCTTCGCTAGATGAAGGGATAAAGAAGTTGTGGTACATATACACAATGGAATACTATTTGGCAGTAAGAAAAGATGAAATAGTACCATTTGCGACAACATGGATGGATTTTGAGATTATAATGCTAAGTGAAATAAGTCAGACAGATAGAGAACCGTATGATTTTACTGATATGTGGTATATAAAACTGAAAAGAACAAAAGAACAAGACAAACAAATGAAGAAACAAAAACTCATAGACACAGACAATAGTTAAGTGGTTACCAGTGGGTAACAGGGTTCTAGAAGAGGGTAAACGGGGTCAAATATATGGTGATGAAAAGAGAACTGACTCTGAGTGGGGAGCACACAATGTGATATATAGATGATATATTACAAAATTGTACACCTGAAATCTATGTAACTCTACTAATAATTGTCACTCCAATAAACTTAAATAAATAAATAAATAAATAAATAAATAAATAAATAAATAAATAAATAAGATACGTGGATATATATGATGTCAGAGGGATTATAGATTGGGGGAGGCGGTTATCACTTTGCGAAGGGTATAAATGTCTAACTATTACATTGTTTTGTACACCTGAAACTAATAATAATTAAAAGAAAAAAAAGCTGAGGGAAACCCACTGGCCCAAGGAGTTTATAAATGAAAAAAAAAAAAAGATATGTGGAAACACGGTTTATTAAATACAGCTTCCCTCCTGGACATGAGAAACTGAATTAGCTCTTCTCCTGCCATCATACAGTGCTTAGCAGATGAGCGCAATAGGTGACCACTAATGATGTGAGCTACCTAGGGTCTCAGACTTCCTCCGCCGAGACGGTAACTTTCTCAGGATAATGTTAGTCTGAGTTTGCATGTTTTTATTAAAAATACCATTTACCCTACTCTTCCAAAGCTTTTTTTCCAAAACATCTACATAGATGATCTTACTTTATCCTTACAACAGTTCTATGAATGAAGCAATAATAATGAAGGAAAAATACTACTCATCCCATTTTAAAGAGGAACCAACCAAGGCCTGAAATAACTTGCTTTGTGACTTGACTCACAATCTTCCAAAGGCGCTTTGCCCTGATGTGTAGAATAAAGGGGTTAAACAAGGGTTCCCTAAAGTCCCATCCAGCACTATTTAATTTTTAATTAGCATTTTTCCCAACAGAACGCATAGGTTAGTGATAGGACTAAGGCTTAGAATGCAGACTCATTTCCAGGTGTTTTTGTTGAGGAGTAGGGAAATTTCATGAGCTCAAACAAAAATGGGATGTTACAACTCCAAGGAGTTTGAAGTTGCTGAAGTAGAGCTTCCATTTCTAAGGTTACGACAATACCCAGAGTGAATTATAGAAGACAGTGTAAATACTCTAAGGGTGAACCTCAACTTTCATTGGCAGAATCTTAGCAACAAGTGGAATATTTGAAGCAGAACAAAACAAAACAAAACAAAAAAAGTTTATCTTTCAAGCTGTAAAATGCTCATGTTGAAAAATTCCATCCTTTTTCCAGCCAAATGGCCCAGATAAAGTTATAAATGCAGGTGGACCTGGAACAATTTTTCAAAATGGAAAGGTTTTTATACAAGTAACATACTTTTCACAAAGATCGCCTTTGGATCATGGCTTGTTGCCTGGGCCAGATTTAGCTAATGGGTCAGAGGCAAAACACTCTAAGCTCAGCACGGGACTGCTGAAATTCCGCCCTCAAGTGTGTGCTTGAGCTGCAATGGGTGCTTAGCCTCCAGGGCTCAGGGGTCCAAGCACTCAGGGACATTGAGCCTCTCAGTGCAGGAAGCCTGTCACCAGATAAGTTACTTTCCTAGACCAGCTGTGGACTTGGCATTGCTTGGAAGAATCTTTAACCACCATCAAATAAAAACCCTGGATTTTTTATTATGGACTTACAATTGAAATGACTAGTTTTTCTGTCCAGAGGGTCTTTTTTTTTCTCAAACAGCTTATTGAGATATAATTTGCACATCATAAAATTCAACCATTTAAAGTGCCCAATGGTTTTTAGGTATGTTCACAGTTGTGTGACCATCACCATAATCTAATGTTAGAACCTGTTCAGCATTCCCCAAAGAAATCTCATACCCATTAACAATCCCTCTCCAGCCTCTCCAGCCCCAGCCCTAAGCAACCACTAATCTGGTCTATGGATCTATCTCTGTAGAGCTACCTATTCAATGTGTGGTCTTATGTGGCTGGCTTCTTTAAGTACATGTTTTCAATGTTCATACATATTATAGCATGTTATGTCATTGAATAATATTCCAAGGTATGACTATGTCACATTTTATTTATCCATTTATCACTTAATGGGCACTTAGGTTGTTTCCACTTCGGAGCTATGATAAATAATACTCCTATGAACATTCACATACAAGACTTTGTGTAAACATACCTTTTCATTTACCTTGGGTAGATAATTAGGAGTGGAACTGTTACATTATATGGTAATTCTATGATTAACATCTTGAGGACCTACCAAACTGTTTTCCATAGCATATTCACTATTTTATATTCCCACAGGCAATGTATGAGGGTTCTGATTTCTCTACATCCTTGCCAACACTTGTCATTGTCTCTGCTGCTCATGGTATCTTAATACAAAGGGCATGTCTCTCCCAGTTGGCTCTTCATTGAAGTTTTGGTGACTCTGAAAGATAGCTGTCCATCTCTTTGATGGCATCTCTGTGGGGACTCCCAAAGTGCCTGTTTTGTACACCCCAGTCAGACCATCCCAAATATACCTGGAGCAAAGATTCTCCATCGGTTTTGCATGATGAGATGACAATATTTAACTTAATTTAACTGATGTAGTCAGCCATTTAATAACTTCTTGGTCTTCTTCTCTCTAAGGTCCCACGACTCAGAGATCCAAGCACAAAGAAGAGAAGAGATCATTCAGCCAAAAGAAGAGTTTTGGACTTCTCTAAAATTGCAGTTAACTCAGAAACTCATAATTCAATCACTACTTGTTATTTTGATATTTAATAATACTATTAAAAAATATCATTATTTAATAATGATATTTTATAATATTCAAATAATACTTGATATTTGAAAGATTCCCGAACAATCTCAGTCTATGCTGTGTGCACACACAAACACACACAGACATCTGACTATAAGCACACACCCATAATCAGATAACATTACAGACGCTGCCCTAGAGAAGCTAAAAGTCAATGCCCACTCATCTGAATCCAACCTCAAAAACAGATTCTTTTCTAGCAAGGACACAAAGGGAGGAAGGCAGCTTTGTCCTCGGCAAGGCTGGTGAGGGCTGGGATACCAAAACTACAGGGGCTGGAAACCGGAGAGATCTGGTTCCCTCACCAAACAAGAAGTATTTCCTGGTGAGAGCAGACCCTAAGATGACAGAAGTGCCCGGGAGCTCCTGGCATTTTGGTATTTCTAGCAATTAGTGGTGTTGAAAAATCCTGGAGAAGTAAAGAGCCCAGGCAATGATTTCACAAAGGGAAAACAAACAAACAATTCCTCAAGTCAGTGAGAGGAGGTGAGCCAGATTTCTACTTTAAAGGAAACGCAGTTTTGCATTTTATCTGCTCAGGCTGGCTCTTGGGCTCTTGGGAGTATATGACGGAAATGCTGTTGTCCTCAGGTCAGGCTGTGGGTCCAATTTTTATCCTCTGTCCAATATGCCGTTTCAAGGTTTCACACAGACTTAAAATCATTATTTGGGAATCTTAATGTAAACAGAAGCTTTCAATGTGGCCTCTTTGTCGTGCTGCCTAGAAGGCTGAGTGGGGACACACTTGAGTGGTGACCGAGTGCTGATAACTGGAGAGGGGTGAATTTATGAAGTGAGCAGTTCATCAAAAACACAAGTCACTCAGAATTCATCGAAGCAGGTGCGAAATGACCAGGTTTCAACAGCTGAGGTGGATGATACTTTGTAATAAGAGAAGCCCCGTTCCCGGGACAGGGTCGAGTGAGACCAAAACTAAGCAGGGCATGCTGTGACCGAGGCCAGCACTCGGGAGCTGAACCCACACAGAGATGACAAACAGGGAGCTCAGTGGGGAATGCAGAGCAGCCAGGCAGGAGGTGACCGCAGACCCCAAAGCCTCCCAGGCTAAGGGAGAGGCTCGTCCCAGAAGCAGGAGGTGGCAAGTATGATACGGTGCACACCGCAGGCGTGTACTCAACTCAATGCAAATATTTTAAACACAGTTTTAAATATTTTGCAAACCAAAAATATCAGCAATCATGGGTTTTACTAAGGTTTTCTGCCTCTTTTTGGCAAAAGATTGAGTCAATAAGGAGCCTGTTGTTTGTATTCCACTATAAATGTTCAGTTTCCTTAAAAATAATTCAGAATGAAATGCAAATTTCTTTTTTTTTTTTCCTTTTAAAGAGCACACCAACATAACCAAGTGGGTGAATTTTATTGATGGCATTTTCTGGAGTTGAATAAACTATTCTTAAAAAAAAAAAAGAAGACACTGTCCTGAGTCACAGGGCTGAGCGTGGAGAGCTGGGCAGCCCGTCCTCGGGCCTGACAACACCATGTAACTCTGAAATCTCTAAGAGAAGGTCACACAGGGGCCACCGCAGCCCCCATGAGGTGGGTGGACGCTTGGCCAGGAAGACCCCCTGCACAGCTACGCTCCCGAGGCACCATACAACTGGAGGGGGATAAAAAAATTGATCCATAAGCTGAGTGAAAGCCATCGCCAGCCTGTTATTGAGCTTCTTTGCTGTGTGTTTTTAATAGAAATAGTGTGAAATGCTATGGAGGAAATACAACATTCCAAGTAAACTCAACCTGGGTGGTGTTTCTGCAGAGCAGACATTTGAAGTCATGGAAAACTAAACTGTTGTTTTACTCTTTCTGTTTTTCTTTTATAATCTTTGACTCTCCTTTTGAGAGGTCAGGGTTTCAGGCAAGACCAGCTACATAATTTGCAGGGCCCAGTGAAAAATGAGAATGCAGGGCTCTGTTCAAAACTTAGTAAGGCTTTCAACATGGTGACAACAGAACATCAGCCAAGCATGGGGCTTTAGCACTTGGTGCTGGGGCCTCAGACATCGCTCTTCCCTTTACACCTTCAGGTACAAAGCCTAGTGCCAGTCAGTCTTCTGTTTCTTCACCGGACGAGGCAGCGCTCCTTGAGGTATCTCTTCAAGCTCTGCCACTTTGCTGAAGGTGTCACCTCTTAGCCCTTACCAGGACAATCAAGGAAACTGTGAGGTCTCAGCCACAAAACCATGATGGCAAAGCAGCTGACAGACCTGTAGCCAAAGAACGCACTGGGGTTTCTATTTCATTTCCCCAAAATCATATATAGTGGGATTTTTCTTTCTGATTATAGAAAATAATACATGTTTATTGAAGAAAATGTAAAAAATACAGAAAAGCTTGAAGAAAACAAAATCACCAGTAATCCAACCTTCCAGATATACGAGGTCGGACAATTAAGTTCACGAACTCATCCTAGAAAAAGCGCTACATACCTCATTTCTGAATATCATTACGGTCACCTTCAAAGTACACCCCCTTAGGAAGCTATGCACTGACAACAGCGCCTAGTCCACCCTTCAAAGCAATTTTTGAACTCTTTTTCTGGAATGGCCATCAGAGCTGTCATCATATTACCCTTGATGTCCTGAATGTCATCAAAATGTTTTATTTTCAATATTTCATTTATCTTCGGATAAAGAAAGAAGTCATTGGGGGCCAGATCAGGTGTGTAGGGAGGGTGTTCCAATACAGTTATTTGTTTACTGGCTAAAAACTCCCTCACAGACAGTGCCCTGTGAGCTGGTGCATTGTCGTGATGCAAGAGCCATGAATTGTTGGCAAAAAGTTCAGGTCGTCTAACTTTTTCACGCAGCCTTTTCAGCATTTCTAAATAGTAAACTTGGTTAACTGCTGGTCCAGTTGGTACAAATTTATAATGAATAATCCCTCTGACATCAAAAAAGATTCACGACATTGTTGCAACATGCTTGCGGACTTAATTGTCAGATCTCGTAATTACTGGTCATATATTGTTATGTATCCTAATTTTTGCTTTTTTTGTTTTCCGTGTGTGTGCGTGTGTGTATGTGTGTGTAATTTTACAAAGCTGGGATCATACTCTAATATTGTTTTATCACTTTTTTCAACTTCTTATTTTACTGCCTTCCCTTGTTATTGAATATTGAATATCACTTCATTTTTATAGGTTGTACAGCAGTGTTTTATATATTATAAATTATAATTATATATTATATAGAGAGACATCACATATTTATAGTACAATGTATTTAACATACATTATGTAATTTCTATTTATATTCTAACATATACACATATATGTGTATACACACACCAAAATAATTTAAGCTAGTTTATATGAATTTGGCCATTATTCACAAAAACAAGACAATCTATGTGTGGCCACACTGGTCAGGCTGAAAACAAAATTCTCTCCTCTTCCCACTTTGCAGTTTAAGAACAAGGAGTCAAATTCATTTTTTCAAACATAAATTGGAAACAAACTCAGGGCATCCCCAGTCTCTGAAACAATTCTATCTCTGCATACTTGGCATACTGTGTCAAATAATTAGTTCACTGAGTGCAGTTCTGTTGGGTCTAATAGGTAAACGGCATTTCTTGGTATTCCCAAGTGATGATTCATTTGGAATCGACAAATGTTCCCGAGCAGATAACCAGCGACACTCATGCTCCTCACACTGGAGCATTTCCTCATGCAGTCACGCAGGCGGGGGCGGCAAAGAGCCTCCAGATTAAAGAGAATAAAACTAACAATACACCAAACTGTTTCTAACTATGAAGAGATGTTTCAGAAGTGGCTTTTCATTTCAACATTCTTTCAACAGTTCAGTCAACTTCTCGTAAAATTAATAGTAAATACTTTTTAAAGGGTGTGTGTGTGTGTGTGTGTGCGTGCGCGCGCACGCTGGTATTTTTGTGTAGTTTGTTTTGTTATTGAAATATGCTACCCTGGAAAATGCTCCACTATAAATGCCATTCTTCATAAACTTGAGCTGGGACGCTGATACATGGCTTTGCAGCTCTCTTTGAACTGCATTTTTGTTGCTTTCTACTGCCGTCTACCCTCAGAGCCCGTGTCTGGGAACAAGAACTGGAGATGCGAAGGTTATGAAGTTGTCGTGGAAACAGAATCTCTCCCAAGAGGCAGAATCAGCCAACACTGATCAGCAGTTGCCTTGTGCCAGGCACTGTGCTACGTGCCGTCATGAATCTTTTCTCATTAGCCCTCCAGTAGCCCTCTGAAGTATAACTAGTCCAATTTTTAGAGAACTGAGGCAGACCAGTCAGGTGTCTTGGCTAAAGTCACGCCACTGTTAGGGAGCAACACTGAGAAGGAAATAAATCTTATTCTGTAAGCAACATTGCTTTTCCAACTACTCTTCCCCCATTTCTTTGGAGAAACAGGCCCTGGGACCTACCTGGTCCTGTTTCTCTGTAATAGGAGGTCTGACAATTAAGTTCACAAACTTGTTGCAACGATGTTGCTCATCTTTTTTGATATCAGAAGGATTATTCGTTATGAATTTGTACCAACAGGACAAACAGTTAACCAAATTTACTACTTGGAAGTGCTGAAAAGGGTGTGTGAAAAAGCTAGGTGACGAACTTTTCACCAACAATTCATGGCTCTTGCATCAGGACAATGCACCCACTCACACGGCACTGTCTGTGAGGGAGTTTTTACCCAGTAAACAAATAACTGTATTGGAACACCCTCCCTACTCACGTTATCTGGCCCCCAATGACTTCTTTCTTTACCTGAAGATAAAGGAAATAGTGAAAGGAAGACATTTTGATGACATTCAGGACATCAAGGGTAATATGACAACAGCTCTGATGGCCATTCCAGAAAAAGAGTTCCAAAATTGCTTTGAAGGGTAGACTAGGTGCTGGCGTTGGTGCATAGCTTCTCAAGGGGAGTACTTCAAAGGTGACCATAGTGATATTCAGCAATGAGGTATGTAGCACTTTTACTAGGATGAGTTCGTGAACTTAATTGTCCAACCTTGTATTCTGAGGACGGTTCTGGTGAATGGTGGTATGTGGCAACTTTCAGAATGATTTTTTTTCAAAGTTTCCACACTTGACAGCATTCATTCACTAGTGATCAATCAGCTCCTTGTTGTGTGTATTCCCTTAAAGACTGCAACCAGAGCTAAACACCCCAGAGAAACAAACCGAATTGCCCTGGTGATCTTAACGATGACCTTAACTTTTTCCCTAAGAGTTGAAAAAAGAAAAAGCGTACGGATGTGTGTGTGCATGCACATGTGCATACAATGTACATGAAGCAATCAGGTCTATGAGCTGGGAGATGGAGGGAGCAGAGGCCTCAGGAACTCCTCCCTGAAACATGATAAACCTGAAGTCTGTCCGCCTCCCTCAGTGACACAGACCCCAACTGACCTATTTCCACAGGCTCCCCTGAAATCCAGTGTGAATCACATGAAAATTGAAGCTTGAGAAGCTCTGCTCGAAACTCCAGAGGAGGGATTATCAACCCTGCTTGCATATTAAGATCACCTGGGGAGATTCTTATCTGGCCCAAGAAATGGCTCACTATTAGATTTTGATTGAATTTGTCTAGGGTATGGCCCAGGCAGGGGTATGTCTTAAAAGCTCCTAAGGTAAGGTTGCCAGATTTAGCAAATAAAATTATGGAATAGCCAGTTAAATGTGAAGGTTGGATTAACAACATTTTTTTTTAAGTATATCCTATGCAATATTTAGGACATATTTATATTAAGAAGTTATTTGTGTTAATTTGAAACTTAAGTCTAACTGGACATCCTGTATTTTATCTGACAATCCAATCCTCAGGTAATGCTAATATACATCCAGGCTTGAGGACCACTGCTGTAAAGAAAGCCTACTGTTAACGCAAAAACTTGTCCCTGAATTTCCTGAATGGTCCTGATTTCAAATATTCTCTCCCATGGTGTCACTGGATCCCAGTTTTAGAAGGAAGGCCTTTCTCATTATGACTGTGAACAACCATTACGCCTGCACAAGTCTAGTGATCCAGTGGATGAAAAAATAGAGTTGCCAGGTGACCTTTATATATAGGACATATCTTATATTGAATGATTTTTGCCCTGTGTCATATATTGACTCCGTCAGAACTCCTTAAATGTCCCATCTTCAGCTATTTCTTAAATAAATTACCAAAATTTGCCACCCAGAGCTTTTTTCAAATTTAATTGAGTGTCCTATATTTTTATTTGCGACGTCAAGCAACTCTATGGAGAAACTACTCAGCTCAAATCCTGGAGAATTTATCGTGAGAAATTTGTCCTCCTAGATCCAGTACTTGTCTCAAGCTCTGTTAAAGTTTTTCACTCCAGACCTCTGAACTTCACTAGGTCAAGTCTGCTGGAAAAATGTGGCTCCTCTACAAGCCAAAAATTTCAGTTCATTTTTTTGCTGTTACTGTTACTTAAGTTGAATTTAATAGTTTGGCACTTATCTCACTCATATATCACACATGGGATAAATTAATATTGACAGACATTTGTTGCTAATAAAATGATCCCAAACTTCCTAGTATTTTCCTTCTTGAGAAGAATAAAATTAAGACAAGCAATGTCTGTAAAAACTAAACTGGGACCCACAGATAAGCCAGGACGGACATGAAATGACTATTCCTGGACTGCTGGCTCCCACACGCATCCCAGGGCTGTAGATGCAACAGAAGAGATGGGGAAGTTGATGGCTCTTAGGTGTGCTCAGCCAAATCACACAAACATTGTGAGAAACCCTCGGGGAGAGTCTTGATTGGGACCCGTTGGCTGGGGATCATGATGGAGGAGGAGAGGAATGCTGATGACCTTACACTAGAGCGCCTGGGGCATAGCTGAAGCTCCAGCCAGCCTCCGAGAAAGAGCTTCTATTCGTATGATTTTCTCTCTGCACATTCTCTGGTCTGATTCCTACCCTCCCTCCTTACAGTGGGCCAGGAAACAGTGCATACAACGTCTGAGGTTACCAGCTGGATGTTCAGATGAAGAATTATCCCAGTAGGCATGAGAAAGGCCGAAGAGATAAAAAGAATGAGAGAAGAGTTAGAAGTGCTAATATCATTCTAATAGGAATTTCAGAAGGAAAACTGAGAGTATACAGAGAGAAGGAAATATTGGGTCAAACAGACAACAATCACATGTACAGAGGATTTTAACAACATGATTAAGAAGTACTAATATATTAATTATTAATATAAATGCTTTAACACACATTAAGTTTATATATATACACGTATATATGTGTGTGTGTGTGTATATATGTATGTGTATATATATATATATATATATATATATATATATATATATATATACACACACACATATATATACTTCGTGTTTCCCCAAAAATAAGATCTAGCCAGACCATCAGCTCTAATGCGTCTTTTGGAGCAAAAATTAATATAAGACCTGGAATTATATTATAGCCATTATTATATTATATTGTATTATTATATTATACTTGGTCTTATAGTAAAATAAGACCAGGTCTTATATTAATTTTTGATCCAAAAGACGCATTAGAGCTGATGGTCCGGCTAGGTCTTATTTTCGGGGAACCACGATATACATACATATATATATATATATATATATATATATATATATATATATATACACATACATATATGTGTGTGTGTGTGTGTGTGTGTGTGTGTGTGTGTGTATGTATGTATATATATTCATTCATTCCCAAGAAACAAAATTTATAGTCTTTCAAGCTCATATGAAACTTCCCCCAAATTATACATGTTCTTGGCTTCAAGAAAGATTCAAGACATTTCAAGGTATTAAAGTCATGCATACTAAGTTCTCTGACCACAGCTTAATAAAATTAAAATTCTACAAAATAATCGATTTTAAAAATTCCGTATGTCTGGAAACTGAACAAAAATATAACTAAACAACATTTGGGTACAAGAGCAAATAAAAACACAGAGTTTTATGGCAAGGAAAGCATTCCATTTCAAAATTAATAGGATGCAGCTAAAGCAGTGCTCAGAGGGTTAGTGAGAGCTTTAAATACATGTGACAAAAAACAAGAAAGATAGAAAATGAGCTAAGTATTCAATTCAGGAAAGTAAAGAGTAAAAGAGTACACATAAAAAACAAGAAGGAAGAAAATAGGAAAGATAAGTGGTATAAACAATTAGACAAAGAGAAAGAGAGAATAATCACATGAAAAATGAAAGCCAGTTTTTTTTTGCAAAGCTCATATGACTGATTAAAGGGGGGGATTGCAAATAAACAAAATATATAGAGAAAAGAAGACATGATTATAGAAATATAAGTATTAAACATTTTTAAATGTAATGGACAAGTAAAAGTTAACAAACTTTAGATAGAGACAGATAGATAGATAGATAGATAGATCGATTGATCGATCGATAGATAGATGGCAGATATTATATGGCAATGGTTCTCAAAATGCAGTAGTAGCATCATCATTACCACCTGGGAACTTCTGAAAAATGTAAATTCTCAGGCCGCTCCCCAGACCGACTGGATCAGAACCTGGGAGTAGAGTCAGGAATCTGGATTTTAACATGCCTCCCACCTTACCCCAGGTGACTTTAATACCTCTTAGAGTTTGAGAACTTTTGGTATAGGTGATAAGCGCTATGGAGAAAAAGCAGGGGAGTGAAATGTACTATAGTAGAGAAGAAAGTTTAATTTAATACAATAATTAGGGAAGGCCTCACAGACATGTGTGATTTTTTAACAGAGCACCTAAAGGAGATAAGGGCAAGAAAAAGCAGATGTATAAATAAAAAGTGTTCTAAGCAGATGGACTGGCAAACGCGAAGGCCCAGGGGCAGGATCATGTTTAATGTGTCCAAGGAATAGCAAAGAGGTCCGTGTAGCTGAAGCAAGTGAGTCAGGGAGAGTCCTAGAAAATGAAGTTAGAAAATTAGAAAAGTGAAAAGGGATGGGTAGTGGGGGCAGATCCCGTTGAGCCTAGACCTGATTCTCTCACTAGATGTGAACATTTCCCTTCACTCTGGATGCACTTTGGCGGATCAGCTCATCTCCTTCCTTAAGGATTCCTGAAGTCATCTCCCACAGGGAAAACTTGGTGTAGAAACTGATTCCAAAGGATGGAGGCCCATAACCCATATGGAGAAGATACACATATGGGTTAAACGCCATATACGGACCTCAGAAATCTCCTAACCCTTCTACCTCTGCAGCCTGTGCCAGGTCAGGCTACCTGTGGGTCTCCGTGGGGCAGTTCTTGCCACTGCTATCTAGCTGAGCTTCTTGTCCCTTGCTTCTAAAAACATGGTGGGAATTTTCAACCTGGTGACTCATTCCTTCTTTATTTTGCAGAGGATGCAAAATTATTTCTAGAAGCAGTAGCAATCTGGCCCAGAGGGCAGAATGTTCTTTATATTTCCCTTTTCCAGGCACCACCCCTTTCCTCCCATCTTCAAGACACTGGCTTTAGGTAACTCACATATTTCCATCGCTCTTGGGGGTCCGCCAGGTTGGAACCAGCAGGAGCAGGGTGAGAATTGCTTTCGCTCTGAAAGAACTGTTAGCCTTCATTTTCTTTGCTGAGAAGCAGCAAACCTCACGTCAGGGGCATAGTCTTGGGGGAGACAGATGTGCCTGGAGCCAAGTCTGCCAGTTACAAGCGTGGACAAGCCACTTAACTGAGCCTCATTCTCTCTGTCTTGAAAACTATTCGATCATTTTGACCTCATCGGGCCTTTTCATGAATTTAAACTAGATAACATGCAAAGAATCTAACTGCCTTGTATGAATCTCATACTCAGTAACTGTACTACTGATGTCATTAAATTTATTTATTTTTAACCACACCCGAGATCAGATTCCTGCACTACAATATTAGCGGGATCTTGCTTTTCTTGTGTGCAATTCCTGGGCCTATATACACAGCCTCAGATCCTACACCCTTTTCTATTCTGGTCTGCATCACCCGTGGGGGCACAAGGGGCAGAGGGAATGGGGAGGGCTCCTGCAGACTGCATTTCCTGGGCTCCCAGAATGAATAACTACTTCTAACTGGGTTCAGCTAGTGGTAAGGTGGTGCTAGGGAGAGAAACCAAGGTCTCTCTCCCTTTCCTGCTTGGCCTCGGTTGGCATTTCTTGCAAAGGCTGCATCTCCCCTGTGGCTCCACCTCCGGCCTAATAGTTCCCAGCTTCCACGGGGTGATCCTGGTTTCTAGGCTTTGGTGACACTGCTTTTCCCTTTGCCCATATTCCTTAGAACGTGGCAGTGGGTTTCCTGCTCTTTCTCATCTTCTCTATTCTTAGTTTGGTTTCCCCATTTCTTCATCCCTTTGTTGCTGTTCCCTGGATTCACTTCTCTCTGAGGTAATATCTGAAGTTGTTTCCATATTCCTGGTTGGAACCTGACAGATGCTCGTGTCCTCTCATGAGCATTTGCTCCCTTATTTGGGATTGCTCTCAATCCTCCATTCCTTGACTCTACCAGGAAAATAATAATAATAATAATAATAAAACTAGCTCCTGGGCAAAGACCTTAGAGCAGTAACTTCAGGCTGTCACTTAGTCTTGCTCCTGCCAAGACTTAAAAACGATGGTCTTTCCCCTGCCCCCTCTGTGAGCTCAGTTAGGGACAGTATTGGAACAAGGAGAAAGACCCACAGGCTGACAGGGATATTTTTACTCAGTGAAAGAAAAATTCCTAAGAAATAGAGGAGGCATGACTTTTCAAAATGGACAAGGCCTTCTTTGCATTTAAAAGTCTGTAGGTTCCTGATTTCAACTTACTACCAAACTACAGTAATCAAAACAGTGTGGCACTGGCATAAGGACATACATATAGACCAATGGAATAGGATTGACAGCTCAGAAATCAATCGTCACATTTATGGTCACTTGATTTTCAACAAGGGTGCCGAGACTATTCAATGGGGAAAAGATCATCTGTTCAACAAATGCTACTAGGAAAACTGAATATCTACATGCAAACGAATGAAGTTGGCCTCTTGTCTCATACCGCATGCAAAACTTTACCCAAAATGAGTCAAAGACCTGAATTTAGGAGTTAAAACTGTAAGAGTCTTAGAGGAAACACAGGAAAATCTTAGTAACTTAGGATTTGGTGATGATTTCTTAAATATGACACCAAAACACAGGTAATAAAAGAAAAAACAGATAATTTGGATGTCATTAAAATTTAAAACTTTTATACATCAAAACACATTACTAAAAGAGTGAAAAGACAACCCACAGAATAGAAGACAATATTTGCAAATCATGTATCTGATAAGGGGTTAATATCTAGAATATATAAAGAACTATAACTCAACAAAAAGACAACCAATTAAAAATAGACAAAGGACTTGAATAGACATTTTTCAAAGAGATACAAAAGGCTAACGAGCACATGAGAAGATGTCCAACATCATTAGTCCTTAGGAAAATGCAAATCAAAACCACAATGAGATACCCAGTAATAACAATAACAAGTTTTGGTGAGGATGTGGAGAAATTAGAAACCTTGTACATTGCTAGTGGGAATGTAAAATGGTGCAGTTATTGTGGAAAACACTCTGGTGTTTCCTTAAAAATTTAAACACAGAGTTACCACGTTATCCAGCAATTCCTCTCCCAGGTATATACCCAAAGGAATTAAAACGAAGGACTCAGATAGCTGTACACCAATGTTCGTAGCAGCAGTATTCACAATAATCAAAAGGTGGAAGCAATCCAAGTGTCCACCAACAGATGAATGGATAAACAAAATGTGGTCTGTACATACAGTGGAATATGATTCAGCCTTAAAAAGAAACGGAGCTCTGCCACATGCTACAACACAGATGCACCTTGAAAACATTATGCTAAACGAAAGAAGCCAAACGTAAAAGGACAAATAATCTATGATTCCACTTATGTGAGATACCTAGAATGAGAAAACTGAGAGAGACAGAATGTAGATTAGAGATTTTACCAGAGCCCGGAGGCATGGAGGAAGAGGGAGTTACTAATATTACTTAATGCGTACAGAGCTTCTGTTTAGGGTGATCAAAAAGTTTGAGAAAAAGATAGTGGTGATGGTTGCACAACATTGTGAATGTAACTAATGCCACTGAATTGTACACTTAAAAATGGTCAAATTGGCAAATGTTATATATATTTTACCACAATAAAAAAGTTTTGATGGACTAGATATGAACAGAGATAGAAGTGATTTATATATGAGTTTCATAGTCACCCACACTCCTAACCTCTGCAGTCAGCTCCCAACAAGAGCCCTTTCCTGGATAGATTTCTTAAGTTTGTATGTGTAATTGAGGATCTTTGTACACAGAGAGAGGGTGCAGGCTTTTGGGAAAGGTATGATGTGTGTGAATAAGGAATGGGGGAAGTTGATGGAAGCATGTTGTTCTGGGGGCAAAGAGGGAGAGGTTTCAGCTGTGAGGGGAAATCTTTGGGATAAGGGCAAGATATCTAAAGTGGTTAGTAGGCACCTTTTAAGAAAACTCTAAAATAAAGATGGATGTAATTTTGCAAGCAGACCAGGACAGGGCAGCCCTTTCTTTGAATGCAACGTTGTGTAAGGACAAAGCTACAAGGAATGGCTAATTTAGAGCAACTATGTGTGCAACAGACAAATGGTCATTTGTCCCTAGATTGAGGCAGCCCAGCCCCACCCCACCCTCAATCAGTAACGTTTTTCAACTAGTGAACTGAGGGCTTCATATCTGCAAGCATTAGAGGCAAGAGTCCTGCCAACACCGAAAACGGTCCTCCAGGAAAATTCACGAAGCAAAGGTCTCACTTGTCAGACACCATTTTGCTCTCAGAGGTGCACTTCTGAATGTTAACATGCCAAGAACTCTATCAGTGGCTTTCCAAATCGGCTCCAAACTCGAGTTTCTTCACTGACAGGCCCTCCCACCCCCAAACTCATTCACTCTTGTGTCAGCCTTTGACAGGCCCTTCCCCTGGACCTGCAGTGTTCTCCCACCTGGAATGTCCTCTCTGCTCATCTAAATTCCACCCACCTCTTCCTTGAAGCCCTCTCCAGACCTCACACTGCAATGATGTGTCCTCGCCCTAAACCTCTCCACGTCATTATTTTCTCTGTTTCGCGCTTTAGCCTTTAGTAACGTTCTGGTTCCTATTGCTCTCTCATTGGTACCAGGACAGCTTGTAATTCCCTTGCAGATAAGGTCCAAAGCACACATTGGCAGGGCTTTGAGTCTGACACTAGCCTCACAGAAGAAGTATTTAGTAAACCTGTTGCTTTACTGGTCCACATGATCTTCCTTTTCCTGAATCGCCCCCCACCCCACACACACACACATGTTTTTTTCTCCCCTGGTTCCTCCTTTTTAACTGTATAATACGAAATCATGTCAGATACTGAGGGTTACTTTGTAAAGTGACTTGACACTGGAAGGAGTTACTGACTCGCCAGCACAGTCCCTGGGGGTTGCCTCTTCAGCAGCCAGTCCTTCACCATCTGTGTTAGCAGAGCTTCGGTTTTGTCCAGGTAGCAATGTGCTCCGCTCCGGAATACGAACACAGCTGGTGGAAACCAATTATACCAGGTCTGTTTGACTTGGTCTGAGAAGCCAGTGGCAGTCAGGTGATCCAGTCCTGGGTCAGGGGACCCAAGGAGATCTAAGAGGAAGTCAGCGGGGGGTTTCTGGGAAAGATTTTTTTCATGATCGAAAGTAGCCAGTCCCAGAAGGAAAAGCTTTTGCTCTCTTCTCTCTCTTTCTGTTTGGAAAACTGTCATGGGAAGCACGTAATTTTGGAGGCCCTGTAGTCATGAGGGAAATGTAGTTCACAAACAGAAGATGGCAGAGAACCATCTGGAATGTAGGAACTTATCTTGGAGCCTTCTCTTTTTGAACTTTTGAATGTGAGAAAAACACATATCTAAGTTAATTGCAAATGTCTATAGCGTTGCCCTCACCCCACTCCATACCTGGAAGGGCAGCCCAGGTGGCCAGGCTAATGAAAGCAGGTCCCACATGCAGCTCTTCTCTCCTCTGCTCCCCTCCTCTCCTCCCCCCCATAAAGCTGGAAGATACAACCTTGGGACATGATGGACATGAATTTAGACAGAGCCTATCTCTATGATGTTCCCAACAAGGTCAGCAATTTTACAAGCTCCTCATGATTCTAAGAACAAATGAAATCACCGGGAATGTTCTGAGTCCTCAGACTCAACAAACTTGAGTCTGTTTTTGGACTTAACCAAACTCGTTGCAGAAAGGACATTTGTGATAAGCAAGCACTATGAATTGGAACCATCTGGCCACGTAAACTTACAGAATGGTAAGGGTGGAGGAGAAAACGGAATGAGTGTGTAAAAGGAGGTTTTGGTTATGTTTTCATTTGATCCTTAATGCCTTCTTTTGCTTATATAATGAAATAATCATTAACCGTGAGGTTCTTTTTACAGATTTCTTCTCCCGATTAAGGTGATGATTTCAAGTTATAAGGGGCCAAGAACCATTTCTCTTTAGAAACATAAAACTAAGGACCTCCTGACTTGGCACATCAAGAGTTATTTAACGATAATTAAAAACCCCATAATTTTGATATCTTCCTTCATTTACCCATAAACGGCCCAGGCTATGCACTCTGATAGCTAATCTGTGATAGGTTTATTTCTCTGCCTCCATGAGGAAAGTATTTTTCTTCTCCAAGTACTAGTCGTCCGGCAGCTAGTTAAAGAGCGTCCCCAACTCCCACACAAGCCAAAGGGATATTTTAATACTTTACAAATCAAAGCCTTTTAAATCATGTGCAGTAAAGGAAAAACTTAAGAGTTTTATATGAAGCCTTCATGTTTTTTTTTAACATTCTTTTGGAATAAGAGTCAAATCTTTGGCACACTGAAGAGGCACATGAAGTATAAACGGAAATGTTTTGCATTATTTGAGAAAACAAGTGCTATTATTTAACTATATGGTGATTTCAGGACCTATGAGGAGTTTTGGTGGGAAGCAGTAGGGAGGGGTACTTTTGAGTAATTCACATAACCCAGATCCAAGTCAATAAATGCATGACAGAAACAAAGATACAGTTCACAGAATATCTGATCACTGGTATGTTCAAAATCCTCATAAATTAAAAAAGGAAAGTAGATTAAAATGACAAAATGAGGTAGTCAAATTTTGGAGGAATTAAACACACACACACGCGCCAGATACATGATTGTGATACAAACACAGACCTTGTGAGAATATAAACTGGTACATTTGTGGCAAGAAATTTGGGCATTTCTATTGAGAACTTTTAAGATAGCCATACCTTTTGAACCAGGAATTTTATATCTAGGAATCTTCACGTAGTCAACACAAGGTTAGGTGGATGTTGTGCTCACAATGCTTCCCCTGGTATGTGTGAGTGTGTGTGTGTGTCTCTTATCTGCTGATTGATCCCAGGTCTGACATCAGCCAATCAGACTTGAAAGACAGAGCTGGAGGCGCCCACTGGGTCCTGCCCTTCCTGACTCTAGGTCATCTACCATGTTCTACAACTTCCAGAGCTCCTCCGACCTGCTTGCAATAATCTCATTTGTGCATAACTAGCCAGAGTTGTGACTATACCTTTAATACTCCTTAACCTGGTGCTTGTACTTTCAGGAATTTGAGCTATGAAATTAATCTGAAACTTGGACACAAAGAATACCAAGATCATTTAAAACATAAAAAAAGCGAAAAATCTAAGTGCTCAAAGGTTGGGATAATGATTGAGTAAATTATATTTCAGCCATACAAATTAAAACTTTTTAAATATTTAAAACTATGTTCCCAAAGGCATTTTAATGACATGGAGAAATGTTTACAGCATGTCTGATGAAAAATAAAATTATATAAAATTTATAAAATAAAATATAAATATAGCATGACGTCAACCACAAGTGTCATATGTGCATGCACTTTAAAATGAACAGGAAGAAATACAACAAAATAGTTATCCACATTAGTAAGATTTTGAGTGATTTTGATGTTCTTTTATCCTTTTTCAATTTCCAAATTTTCAACAATGACCATCTATTACTTTTATAATCAGAAAAATATATCTCATTTTAAATAGTTAGTATTAGGTGAACTCTTTGGTTCACACACAGTCATCCACAGTGAATGAAATGCGGTCCACTGGACAGTCTGCGGTAGTGGCAACCACATAGCTGCACACGTTCATCTATTTATCTATTTATTTCTTTACTTCGATGATGACTTTTTCTATAGTCAAAGACAAGCTAAGTGCCCCACGTGGTCATTAAAAAGCATTAATATTCTATCAAGTTCCTGGCATCTTAGTCCCATTTCCTTTGATAGCTGGGCCACTTGCTTGCCACCAGCAGGCACAGTCCCACTTCTGTCATGGGGGCCAATCCTGGCTTTAGAAAAAAAAAGGGTTTAACAGGCTCCATTCAACATTTAGGGCCTACGCATGAAGCCTTGCTCTTGTCCACTGCAGACATTGCTTGGGTGCAATACTTTGCTTTGCCCTGACTAACCAAACATCTGGCTCTCTCTAATGCTCCAGGCAAGGCCATGGACACAATACCACAGATGAAATCTCCATGGTTAAGACCTGGTGAATACGATAGGATCTAACGGAATGATTAAAATGGATGAAAATGAGTTACCTGTCCATTTAAGGCATGTGGACCCAGCCCTTATGAGTCACCCTACACCTCCTCCAAGACTTTAACTAGTTTCTCTATGCCTATACTAGAAACATTTCTAGCTCCTGCGCTCCAGGCTACATTTCTATATGCTCACTGGCCATCTATAGTCTGTCCCAAAGATCTCTCATTCCACATTTCGCAGACCGACCACTTAGTCCTCTCTCCCTGGCCTCTCTCTTTGCTAGGTTGCATCAATGGCACTACCACCCATGCGACTTCCTGGCTAGACATCTCCGATTCCTCTCTGACTCATTCATTGATCTCTAACAGAAAATTCAATGGAACAGGGGTCATAAATGTATTCACCTTCAAAAGTCAGGCTGGAGAGGGAAATGTAGGTAGAGTCAGGTGTGATATGGGGACACAGCCAGTGCATCCTATATCAAAATGCATTCAAAGCTCAATTTGCCAACACTGCAGGGCAAACTGTGCAGGTCAGTGCCCCAGTTTATAATCCTTGTAGGGAGTTTCCTCCTTTGCATCTCTCTGGACTCCATCTCGTCTCCTTCCTTCTCTCTGCCCCTGACTTAGTCAGACCCTTATTGTTGCTCACCTGAGCTCCTGGGATAGCCTGACTGCCATCTGTCCTCCAAAAGCATGCCTGAGTCAGCACTGGCTACAGCACTGCTATGCTAAGTACCCTGGAGGACTCAGACCTTGGAGCCAGCCTGCCTGGGTTTCACTCCCACCTCCACCAGTCCAGTGTGATTCAGTGTTATCTTGGACAAGTTACCTAACCTCTCTGTGCTTCAGTTTCCTCACCTGAAAAGTGAGATTAATAATTATTGTACTTATTTCATTAAGTTGTCATAAAGATTAGTATATATATATATCAACGTCTTAGACCAATTCCTGACACAAAAGAAATACTCTATATATTTGTTATTATTATTTGTATGAATACTATTCTATTCGTAAACAAAGTCCAGCTCCTTCAGAAAGCATCCCAGGCCCCCCACACTCTGCGCCTTTCCTAACTCCTAGCCTGATTCTTCACTGCCTCACTCCCACACACGCGTTTGCTACACTAGATTGTTCATCTGTGATTTCCTGCCTCCTGGCCTTTGCTTACCCTTTATCGCCTGAGATGCCCTTATCCTCATTACTGGCTATGGAAATTCTGTGAATTCTTCAAGTCCAGCTCATAGGCAAACTTATTCTTGACCTCTTTACTGATGGCCAAACTCGGAATTAGTTTTTCCCTCCTGGACAGTGTATCTGCCCTTCACTTTCTACAGGTAATAATTGTGCCTTACCTGACAGGTGGCCTCCGTCTTTCTCGTACCTCCCCTACAACCCCGTATTGTCCAGAAAACTGTAAGTTCCTAACGGTTGGCTTCTTGTCTTATTCATGGTTTTAAACATGTTTAATCTTTAAATTTATGTTTTATGATCTTGCCCTGAGCAAAGTGTCTGGTGTAAAGGAAGTTTTGCTAAAGTTTGTTGATGAGAATTGTTAAATGTGCATAGATGCTCTCATGTCTATTCTAAGATGAAACAGATACTCGGTAATTATCTGGTGACTATAAATAGGGTGTGAAATAGGACACTCAGGACAAAATAGTCTCTCTGAGATCCAAGGGGTCTGACCTAGGTGTCTACACTGATGCGACTCATGTTACAAATCCATTCTTTGTGTGTACCTGTTCAGATTTTTTTGGTTCCAAGTAATATAAAACCTGATTCAAACAGATTTAAACAATGGAGGAAAATCGGTGCCACATGATAATGGCCCAGAAAGGTTCACCAAGGCTTCATCCAGGAGCTCAACAGTGTCACCAAAGACCCAGTTCCATCCTCTATTTCTAATCTGTCTTCCACATGTTGTGTTGAACCCTAAGGCTGGCGCCCCGTATGGCCACAACATGGCTGCCAGCAGTTTCTGGAGAATATATGCTTCGTCATTTATGTCCATGGAGAGGCCTACCATGTCGCACAACTCCAGAGTACACCATTCATGGAACTGAATTAAACATATACTGATGATACCTGCAAGGTTCTGAGTACCCAGTTCCAATGGAGGGGTCGGGGGGTTACACCATTGAGCAATTCTCGGACACCAGCTGGATGCTCTACAGTTCAACTTAATTCTGACACTATCTACCCAGAGATAGCATCAGATTCCACAGGTTAAGGGCTCAGTCCCACAAGATTGCTCCTCTCCCCCTTCAGATACCAGTCACAAGTTCAGGCTGTCACCTATGCTTCTGACTGACTGGTTATACTGGTTATAGATGGGAGGTTCCAAGGACCCCCTACTTTCTTAAGTTCAATTAATTTGCTAGAGTGACTCACAGAACTCAGAGAAGCATTTTACTTACTAGATTACTGGTTTATTATAAACGGACATAATTCAGGAACAGATAGAAGAGATGCATAGGGCAAGGTATGGGGTAAGGGCGCAGAGATTCCATGCTCTCCCCAAGCTCACCACTCTCCCTCAATCTCCACACGTTTACCAACCTGGAAGCTCTCCATGTCCTGTCCTTTTGGGTTTTTATGAAGGCCTCATTACATAGATATGATTGATTACATCATTGGCCATTGAAAAATGATTCAACCTCCAACCCCTCTTTCCAGTTTAGGGGGGTAAGAATGAAGAACCTTCCAACCCTCTAATTACGTGGTTGGTGCTCCTGGCAACCCTTGGAGCTCTGCAAAATTCAACCTCATTAAGGTAACAAAAGACACCTTTATTGCTCTCATCATTTAGGAAATTCCAAAGGTTTTAGAAACTCTGTGCAAGAAGACCAAATATATATTTCTTATTATAAATCCCAATATTATAGTGTTCCCTGGATTTGTACAATGCAATGGCTCTGTCCACCAGAAAGGGCCTCTCTCCAAGTAGCTTCCATAGAAGAGGGAGGAAACTTCTTTACCAGTAGCCTTTAGGAAATATCTTGTTACATTTATGTATCCCATTCTCTCTGCCAGTCAGAGCCACAGAGTAGAACAATTTGAATTGATCTTGTCAGGCTTTATGTTTGGGAGACCTGAGTTACTATCAAAACAAGAAAGGTGGCCAAGTAGAGAACAGGGAACACAGTGTTTGCTCCATCTAACCAATGATATAAATACACACACATAAGCATACACATACTCATACACATGCATATACACACACATATATATGCATGTATTTAATATATGCATACCTATGTAATAAGACTAATTTTCATTTTCTCAACCAATATTTGCCTACTATGTGCTCAGTACAGTGAACATTACTCAGTCTCTGCCCTCGAGGAGCAAACAGTCCTTTTTCTTTTTCTCCTCTCCTTCATTACCAAGTCCAAATGGCTGAACCCTTCTCTTATCCTTGATACAATCTTTATAGAATTTATGTTTCTACTATGCAATTTTGTTTCACCTTTAAGGTGGCTCATTGGACCATATTTAAACCATTAACGTGTATAGAGATTGAGGTTCTCTAAGGGAGTTATGCCTGTGGTCCAGTGGGCATGTAAGAGTGGCCAAGGTCATGCCAGCCATAGAGAAGGCACTGCTCAGGCTGACCAGACACCCTCTTCGACCTCTGAGTGGCCCTGGGACACAGACAGATTTCCACAACTAAATGTCCCAGAACTATTCCAGTCATTCTACCCACATCACCACTCATCCAGGCAGACATATTTGGCCGATTTTTAAATGAATGATGCATTTATATTGGATCCCAGACATTTTGAGACACAATTAAAACAGTGATTTTCCCATGTGTAGTGACATTTCTGACCTCCAACAAAGCCCATATTTCCAGTTTCATTGGAATTAAATCTATCAGATGAGACTGAGGAGACCAGAAGTCTGGGCTCTGTCATTTATTAGTTATTTTACTCTGAATAAGTCATTTCACCTCTTTAGGCTTCAACTTCATTAATCAACAGCAGGATGTAGAAAATATTTATTGGGTGTCTGTTATGGGCCAGATTCTGTGCTAGATGCACAGGATATAACCATAAAGGCAATTTCCTCACCTACAAAGTGAAGGGGAGCTCAGATAATGTCTACCTCCCTCCTGCTCTAAAGGCTGCAGGCTTTGGAGATGGAGACAGCAGGTATACGTCCCCAAGTTGTGCAGCAGTTACTCATCAGCCACGGGTTCTGATGAGCAATGAGCCCATCCCCACCTGGCACAACCATTTTTCTTCTTTCTCTCAGAGCTGGGACGCGTGATCAGGGTGTAAACTGTATTCTGCCAGGGACTGCAGACCTCTGACTTTCGGTACTACATCATTTAGTTTATAGATTAGTAAGTTATAAATATCCTATCCAAAATAAGTCATATATTCTCCTTTCCTTAAAGTGTATTCCCAGAAGAACAGGTGTGTTTTATCTCCTTTCATATAAACATCAGAGCCTGACCCTTTAAGTTCATTAAAAAAAAAAAAAAGAATCCGTTGGTGGGTGGTAAAATTCCTTTTGGACTCTCTGGCTGTTCATGGAGTTGTTCACAGAGTGATCCGTGATCATCTGGACAGCAAGGAGAAATTAATCACATTGGAAGGTTGTCTGCTGCTATAAACCAACCACAGATAATGATGCCTGTGGCTGTGAGGCACAGGGAAAGGAGGAATGGAATTGGAGCCCGAGAAGCTGGGTTTGTGTAAGTCTCAGCTCAGCCAATTTACCAGAGAGACCTTGGTTATGTCATTAACCTCTCTGAGTCTTGATTTTCTTATCTGCAAAATGGGCATGCCTACTCCTCAGAGTTGTTATAAAGATTACAAGAGATAATATATGTGAAATGTACTCTCCAGATGCTGATTATCATTCTCTGTATTTCAGGATTTAAAGCACTGCCTCTTAGGATAAAGATGAGAAAGATGCTCCAGAGGGCATCTGGTCATCAGTTGGAATCTAATTAGGACCATGAGAATTATAAAGCCCACCCAAGCTGTTTCACAGAAATGAAAGCCCAGAGAGATTGAGTGACTCACCCAAGAGAACAGTACTGGACACCATAAAAATACAAAGAAACCTAAAAGTGTTCTTTGTTTGTTTGTTTGTTTGTTTGTTTTTTAATAGGACTCATCATCTCATATAACAAGTGGTCTAGAGAATGGACTATTTTAGAAAGTCAGCATTGTAAAGACTTAGACCTTCTCCTCATGTTGGAAAAATGGTTGCCACAGATCCTCACATGACCAAGGCAGTGTGTGTCTGGCTGTGTGTGTGTGCGTGTGTGTGTGTGTGTTGGGGAAGGTAGTGGGAGGAAACTCCCCTTGCACATCGATTTTTTCCTATGAGAGTGTAAATATTTCCCAGAGGCTCCCAGTGGACTTTCCCTCAGATCCAACTAGTCAGAACTGAGTCCAACTCTAAACCTACTATTGACCAGGACAATGGGTATTATCATTATATGGTTAGATGATTCATGAGTTTTGGTCTGGGATCACCTTCCCTGAGCATGTTGCTGACCCATGGCTAAACAGAACCATTTTCTACTACTTAAAAAAGTGGGAAGCAGTCATAGAGCAAGCAGCCAACAGGGTCTGCCATTCTGTCAAAAATGTCCCATTCTTCCTTGCATTTGTTATAAGTGGTAGTGCACTGGATATCTGCACCATAAAGAAATGACGCCATAATATCCATGATCTACTTTCGTCCATGAGCAGACTAAATTCTTCAAGGTTTGTGATCTTTTGCAACATACATGAGTATTTCAGTCTATTTTTCATTCTCCAAATATAAGGGGATGATAGATTAAACTCTAACAAGTTAACTCCTAAATAAGAACGTTAGCTAAGTTATGTATTTATTGATTTCAAACATTTTTTTGAGTTCCTACTATTTACCAGGAACTATTCTTGGTGTGACTTATACATGGTACTAAGCTAAATGTTCAACCATTTGGAAAAGCACAGTAAATAAATACTTAGTCTATTAAAGAGTTAGATATTTTAAAACAATATTTATGGAAACTTGAGGTTAGGAAGGAAAGGAATAAAATCATAAGGGAAAATTTTAAGTAGCAAAAACGCTTTATAATTTCTACATATCAAAAATATGTCAAAAGATAAAATACTAGGAAAAATATCTCTAATACCTGAGAGGATTTGATTTTTTAATATATAAGAAGCTATATAAATCAGTAAGAAAAAGAAAACCTAAAAAAATGGTCAAAGGACATGAGTACATAAGTCACAAAGTTGGAAATATAAATGGTCAACAAATTAATTTAACACTTTCAACCTCACTAGTAAAGCATACAAAGTTGCATGTATGTTTAAGCAATATGATACCATTTTAGCTTATTTAATGGCAAATGATATTAACAAGTTTTGGTGTGAGTGTGCAGGAAACTGAGCATGGTCACATATTGCAGGGAGGAGTATGAACTGGTTCAGATATTTGGGAATGCAACTTGATGATATGCAACAAAAGTTCAATAAAGTACATATCTTTTGATTCAGTAATTCTACTTCCAATCATTTATTTTAAAGAAATAATCAAGGGTATGCAGAAAGATGTTTTGAATCAACATTCTCACCACCGTTACTTATAATGGCACTTGAAATTCATGCTATGGATTCCAGACATCAAACTTAACTGTTAATTGAGTTGACCTTAGTTGTAAAGCCTATTAAAAGTTTATGGATTATGCACCATAAAGATTTTTTTAAAAGCAAGGTATTTAAATGGTTGAGGCCCTGTTTAGTTTTGCTTTAAAGTGAAAAAGTCTCTTTGATGACCTCTATGATACTTTTGTGGGAAAGAATAACCAAAATATATTAAGAAAAAATTATCTTTACCTTCAAACATTTTTTTAAATGTATTTAAAATGATGATTTAAATTATATCATCTAGTGAAAATTAACCTTAAAAGGTGACACTAAAAAATTTTTTAAGACAAACCTACAGGTGCTACAAATTTAAAGAGAAAAATAAAAAAGACATTTAAACTGAAGCCATGAAAGTACTTGAGGTGGGTGGAAAGCAAGCTTAGGGCTAGATAGCTACAGGTAGCAGACCTTTCTGTTTTGTTTTGGATTTTTGTTAATTGTTTTACAATTCCAGTTAACATTTAGTTATTTACTATTTAATGATTAAAATTCTGAAGTTTGGGGTTGCTCATATTTAGAGTTGTGGTCTGTATGATACTTAAGAACGGATTAATTAATGAAGATAATTTTGAAAAGAAGTCAAATTTTTGTTAATAATTTGTAAGACTTCCTCAGGGTATGCGATAAGAGCTCCAAAATAAGGAAACCTAATAGTCGCCATCACTTATTGAGCTCTCAAGGGGTGTCTGGCGTTGCTTTAAGCTCTTCTCATGTATTAAGTCACTGAATCTTCACAGCAAACCCCATGAGGCAGCAGTGTTACCATCCTCCTTCTACAGATGAGGAAACGGAGGCCCCAGGAGGGGAATGAGCTCCCTCAGTTTCATTCCCTGTGTGGCAAAGCAGGGGTTTGATCCCAGACGGTTTTGCTCCAGAATCCCAGCTCTACCCAGTTCTACCCATGAAGCACGGCTGCCTCGACTGCCTACATAAGATTGGGTACCCGGCTACAGAAAATAAAGATGACCTCACAGAGTGAAAGGAGGAGGTACACCCAGGGCTTCCAAACTGGTTCACCAGACAGCTCATCCGGGAAAAGTTGAGGAAAATACAGATTCCAGAATCAGAATATCCTGAGGTGGGAGCCTGGGAACTGCCGTTTTTCCCGAGTCATGGAATACTAGCAATGATATTTCAGTGTTTATGATGAGCCAAGCCCTGAGCTAACTGCCCGATACACCCAACCTCATTTGATTCTCACACAAAAGCCACACGGTGGATATTCCTTATACTGATCTGCCTTACACGCTTCTGGTTGTAGGAATGAGGAAACAGAGGCTTTAGAGAGGTTCGGTAATGTGTCCAAGGTCACAATGCCCGCGGACAGTCAGATCAGTCAGATCAGGACCAACTGGGGCTCCAGACCTTGACCTCTTACTTCCAGGCCGTGAAAGTGCCACTAGGTGGCTGCACCGAAGGACTTTCCCAGGCAGGCTCTCAGGAGTGTAGCGCTCATTTCACAACACACAGAGGCTTCTCCGGGCTGAGGGAGCAGCGAGTGGGCTCTAGACTAGAGGACAGAGGGCACACAGCAAGTCAGGCCCCCAGAGCCACGTGAAGGACAGCATCCCACAGAGGCAGGCTGCAGACTCCTCTGAGGGCTGATGTGCAGGGGAGGGTGTGCCTGCCCGGACCAAGCTCCTGTTCCTGAAATCTGGGACTTCTCGGCCCCTCAGGACCTGATAAGAATACTAGATCGTTTAAGCTGCCCTGCTCCCCCAACAGTCATGAAATTCCAAATAAAAAAACAAAACTAAATAATAAATGAAAGTAAATTCAATAAGCTCTAGTTTTTCCTCCTCATCATCATGACTTTGGTGTTATTTTGAAATGTCAAATACCAGTTTCTTTTCAACTGCCCTAAACATCTGCACTGGGGCACTGGCTTTTAATTGTTGCCAAGGTCCCATTCTGCTACATCTTTGTCATCAATTAAAGTTTCCTTTAATGGTAAATTATGGGCAATGTGTTTATGTGGGAAGGGGGAAATTTCCTGCTTCAATTAGGCTGAGGTGTCAATATGATAAATATCAAGATAACAAGGCAGATCTCTTCCATCTCGTTCTTTTTCTCTCTCTCTCTCCCCCTCCCCCACTCTCTCCCCCTCCCCCCCCCCCACACACACACACACTCATTCAGAGGAGTGGCCCTGAGAACCTGGAGCATAAAATTGGGATCGGGGAATGAAGAGAAGACAGTGTTGTAAGGAAATTTTTAGAGAAAACTGTGCTCTGAACTCTCTTTCCCTCCACCTTCCCAATGGGTTTGGGGAGTACCTCGTGAGGGGTCTTTCCTGGATCCCCTTCATGGAGCCCAGTGTGTCCCTGCAGTGGGAGGGTATGTAGCCCCAGGGGCTGTGGGAGCCTATCAGGAGTCACCAGGGGAGGCAAGTGGCCTCAGATGAAGGAGCTGGAAGCAGACGGCAGCTGCCCTGAACTGATGGAGGCAGCACAAGGCTGAGTCAGAACAGAGAGGGTGCCCTGTGGGTCCAGGGAGCTGAGGGAGGGATGCCCCACAGGGACGCTTAAGGGTCCCATAAAGGACCCCCTGAGGGAAAGCTTTAGTCATCCGCCAGGTCCCAGGAATCTGATTAGGAACTTCTCTGCCCCTTATGTCGTCCCCTCATCCCACCCTATCCTGCCACGCTGGCAAGGAAAAAGAAAAAGTCGCTGGTGAGTGAGTGGGGAAGCAGACCACGGGGGGACATCAAGAGTGGAGGAGAGATTTGCTGCTAGGTCAAGAGCAGAATATTTATTATTACCAGTGCAGGCTTTCTGTCTTCTGAATCAAGACTATGTGACTTAAAGGGACTCAAGGCCGCCACTGTCCTTCCTGGGAATGAGCATAACAGTCACAGGTCTGCCTAATTTTTTATCTAGGTCAAGGGAACATTCCCACCACCACCTCCAAATAAAATGTACAGGTACCAAGGAAACAAAAATAAAGTTGTATCTTGAATATATCACAAGTTGTACTTCTTCAAAATACTGTTCTCACTAACATTTATCCAGCACCTACTTTTTCCAGGCACTAAGCGAGGCAAATCCCTTGCTGTCTTCCTTAAAGCTCAAAAGAGTCCTTTTAGAAGGTTATAAACCTCAATTTTATAGACAAGAAAATCAAGGCTGGGAGAGGGTAAGTGATTGGCTGAGCTGAAATTTGAGCTCAGCTGTGTTGTCTTCATTTCAAATTTCAGGCAGTAGCCAGGATGAAAATGCATGGAACCACTCACCCTCTCCTGCATAACTCATCCTGGCACGGTGGCACACAGGCATAGCACCACCTGTAATGGTGGTAGATAAAGCAAGTTAATAGATACCAATCTTGGCCCCACTGACACCACACTGGAAAAGACTGTACAAGCCACAAACATCCAGAATGGCCAAATACACTCCAAGTGGAGTGTCTCATTCATTCAGCAAACAGAAAAGGCAAGGTAGAGCTTAGAATTTTACAAAATCCCATTTAAAATTACCCTAAAACATATGCTGGAATAGGAGTAGGGTTTTTCAGTAATCAGGGTCAATGTCTGAAACAGAAAAACCTCATTTTCATCAATCTTTAACCTAATGGGGCAGGAAACTGAATAGGCGACATTTAAAAAAAAAACAAAAAACTTTTCATTAAGTCTCAATAAATCAGATTCCAACTGACTTGTAAATTTCCAGGCAATCCACATGTCACTCTCCACCCCCAACCCCTGTACCCCTCCTCTAGCTCCCACCTCTGGAAACCACATAAACATATCAACAGAAGCAGGTTCCTCTCAAGGACAGGCTGCCACATTCTTCAGATTACTATATCGGCATGAAAAGCCACCATTGTCCTGGCAAGGCATTCACACCACCCAGACTGACCCGTCAGCTACAGAATCATCCATTTCAGGCCAGAGGGGGCTCCCAGCCAGCCCCAAGGAGGTAATTGCACCAGGGCAAGGGGGCAATGGCGGAGTGCAGGGAAGGTCACAAATTTACCTTAGCGGGGTGCTAGTTCTGAGGGACACTGAAGGCTACTTAAATGGTAACCTTTCAGGGGAAAGGACAAACACCCAGCTTTCAAGCCATCACAGTTTTCTTTTAAGAGATAACCGCTTCTGACTCAGAAGACAAATATTAAAAATAAAAATACCCAATCCAAACAGAAACCAGACCAGCTCTCCACCATCCATACAATCTTGGTGGTCTCCAGGTGAAACAAAAGTGGGGAGTGTGTGAGTGTGAGTGTGTGTGTGTGTGTGCGTGTGTGCGTGTGTGTGTGAAAGTATAGCTCAGCACAGATTTTCGTTTTTTAAAAAAACAGTTTCTTTTCCTCCATCTTTCAAAAGTTAGTTAAGTTATACAAATTCATCTGACCAAAGTTTTTCCCATTTATAAGTGATGAAACACAGTCTTATGAAAGATAAATAGAAAGAGATATTCCATTAGAATGAAGAGAAGAAAAAAAAAAACCTCACCTAACCCTAGATTCAATAAGGGGAAAATTGTCTTGAATTTAAACAAGAGGCTTAAGTAATGGCACGATTGCATGTTTTAGAAGTTATTTGTTCCTCCTTTCATTTTCTTCTCCCCACCAGGGGAAAAAGAAAAAGAAATGCAGGAGAATGTTACAAAGAGAACAAAACTGATGTTCTTTATTTGCATTCAAAGCTAAACTTAGTTGTGTTATAGCTAGAGTATAAGCCAAAAACAGGAGATTCCAAGGCCCAGGTTTTGACTTTTTCCTTCTGCCAAGGTCTCTTCAGTTAGAAACCACTTCTATCTCTCATTAATTTGCCTCTCTGCTTTGAGGTGGTGACTCACCCACGGGAATGAGAGCTGCACCCAGCCAGCTCCTCCAGCAATAATGCTTTCACCACCCCTGGAAGAACTACTTTCCTGTCAGTTGCAAAAAAAAAAAAAAAAAAAAAAAAAAATCAGCTGAACATTTCTGGCTCGACCAGGACAAAGCTTGGAGTAAAAGAGAGTAGGACCAAACTGCCCTTCTAACTCCTTTTCTACAATAAAATCTTCCCGAAGATCTAGAATGGGATAGCGCTGAGAAGTTGAACAAAATGAGACAAGCTTTCCATTATAAGCAGGTTTATTAGCCTAATGAAGCATCTTGGGCTTTCCTCAGGAAATTCTCCCAGGACTGCTAACTGGAAAACTGAAAAGGTGGAGGCAGGATCACTACACAGGGTGTGATACCATCTCAAAAGGGATTGATTTTGACACTTAAGCGTTCCTTCTTTTGTATACATAGATATAGCACACATACATGGATGTTAGAAAAGGTTCCAGTCCCACTACAGTGAGTGTAGAACTTCAGGCTTGTAGAACCAAAGCAAAACAAAGTCTGGGTTATTCTTTTTCTCTCAATTTCCATCCGTGTCCAGACAAAATTCTGCCTTTATTCCATGTCTTCGCCTCCAGAGACCAGCTGAGCAAGAAAGAAAACCCACCCAACCAAACAAACAAAAACCAAGCAACTTTAGGTTTGATATAATTTTCAAATGTTTTAGCCTTCAACAATGGCCTCTATAATGGTTTAAAATCTATTTGCCTGCCTTCCCTCTCTCCCCTACCTGAAGTCTCTCTTACTTGTTTTCCTTGCCCTTCTTTGCTATTTCAGCGAAAGGAATGAATTCTGTATTGGAAATTTGGGGCCAGGTGTGAGGTATTTAGATTAACCTTGGCAGAGACAGCAAAGATTAATTTAGAAAAACATAAGTTGGCAGAAGACATTGCAATAGATGTTTCCCTAGGAACAGGATTACAACGAAAAAGAAAAAGACATTACATCCAGCATATTTCAAAGACATGAGAAAATCCATGGATTGTATATTGAAAAAAAAAAACGGAAAAAGAAAAGTAAGCTTCAAGTTGGCTCAATTCATAAAGAATTAAGGAGGCAACAATAAAAATATAAGACAATATATATACAGCAATTTCCTTCCCTTTTTCTTTACCCTCTCCCAAAACACACACAAATGGCATACATGTCTTCCACAAACTTTCTTTGAATATTTTTCTTGCGACTTTCTTTTCACTTGCCACTGACAACCTCACAAGTTTCCCTGACACCCACAATTCCAGTCTTGGCACCAGCCTACATGGCCCAGGTCCACACTAGTTCTTTTCATTACTTTAAACATCTCTGCCACCAAGATCTCCCATTTGGAGCTCTCCCCACAGAGCACCATCTCTTTGTCTTCCACTTCTCACTCCCTTATTCCTATGGAACCTAACCATCCCTAACACCTAATCCCCCTCTCTTACTATTCTTATCCTTCAGCACCTCCGGTTTTATTTCCATCCCTATCCAGCCCAAACTTCAAGCCACTTATTTCAACAATGCCCCATCTAGACCGTCTTCCTGATTTCCTGACTCTGGGGAATCCCCAGGCTCTCCCTTCTCCATTTCTCTCCAAGAGCAGCTGAATCTCCCTGGAAAAATCTATTCAATACAAATGCCTCAGATTTTACTCCCATGGCCTCTCCCTTGTGCTCAGAAACTCTCTTCTTGCAGCATTTCCCAAGGGTATTCAAAACTCATCATTATATTCCTTCTATGTGTCACAGTTCTCTTGCAATTATCTTTGATGCCTAAACCCACATCTTCCTTCTCCACCTATTCATCTAACCATGGGTCAGGTTGGGTCGTGTCCTGCTGATTTTATCTCCACAGTAATTTTTAAATTATTCTCTTCCTTTCAGTTCAGTTCCTATTACCAATGCCCCAGTTCATCGCTCCAAGGTCTCTGCCTAGCAGTTTCTACAGACTCCACCCAGCTCACCCACTTTCCAGCCTCCTCTTAACAATCATTCAACCCTGCAATCATTTCAATCCTGTGGAGAAGCCTTCCGTGTCCCCCCTTGTTGGCTACTAACTGAAATATACCCCATCTGTAGGTGGCACAGATCCATCCACAACAAAGCCGCAACTTGTTTTTCCAGCCTCATCCCAGCTATTCCACCATTCTTTGGCCAAACTGGAAAGACACATTGTTTCCACACCTCTACACTTTCAATTAATTCCCATCCACCTCTATTTGGCTTTCAAAATTCTGCCATCTTTCTAGGCTCTTCTCAAATGCCTTCTCTTTATGAAGCCTCGCTGGCCAGAGATCCTTCTTTCCTTCAAGTTCCACAGCAGATTGTTAAGTCATCAAGGGTCAGCTCAACTCGCTCTGCCTGGAATAGTTTACTTCGGTACTTGTCTATATTAAAGCCTTCCTAAGGAGCCGCACTATCTCTCTAGAGTTGATAAAGTACCTTCAGTTGGATCTAGCACTTCAATTTTCCACTCTGCTCTTAATTGGTGGGATGGTCCAGTAGATCCCTTCACTTCTCTTGGTCTTGTCCTTTTACTTGACAAAGATCTTTTAACTTGATGGTCTCTAAACAAATGGTCTAAGTCAAATGCAATATCATCTCTTCTGCTAGCAGAATAAATTCTGAAAAATACTGACAAGCTCGGTTTGTCACTTCCATTAGAAAAATTTCCCCAAATAGGTAGTTCTAGGAACTTCCAATCATAGCATTGTCACCATCAGGGCTGACTACATATAATCGTATTTAATGGGGAAAGGTCTGGGGATCGAGGTTGTGAGCCGAGTGCTGTCTGACATCTCCTGACCCCCCCACCCACCCCCAACAATTTTATGTGCAGATATTTAAATAGCATGTTGTTTCCCCAAGATTTAAAATGAATTCCACAGAGTCCTCCTTTCAAAGTCTTATTGGGTCTGGTGAGAAATGATGACAGGATCAGGGTCTGCCATCATTTATTTTTTAATTTAATTTCCTGAGTCAGTCTCACCTCTCCCTACTCACACAGTCCAAGGGTAAATGGTGACCCCCTATGCTGAAAGTGGCGCTATAGTATTTATTTATTTACTTATTTATTTATGTAGTTCCTACCACAAAAGAGTACACTAAAGCTCTGCCATTCTGCTAACTAAAGGAAACATATTTTTGCTTTATCCTTATGGTAAAACACATGTGACCTGATAAAGGACAGTTTTCATTCCTGCAGATGATACTGAACATTATGGCATGTGGATAAGTTTGTAGAACGAAAAATATGACATTAAATATCATTACTATGTAAGCTGTATACACATTAATATATCGTATTAACACTACCACATTCACCTAAAAGAATAGGAAGCAACTAGAAAGACTCTGGGAAAGTCACTTGAGCCGCATGGCCCTTGGTAACAGAACTTTAGAGCTCTGCAGCACTATTACTAGCTGATATCTGCAAAGTACTTTACTTTCCAACAATCTCATTTAACCCCAGTGGCAGCCTGATGAAACAAGCAGAGTGGGTGTTATTATCCCCATTCAACAGATGAGAGGACTGAGTCCCAACCTACTTGTTAAATGGCACACGGATGAGTCAGGGTCACCAGTCAGGAGTCCTGGGTCCTGGTCCTGTCATCTTGCCACCATACTGTGCTGCCCCTGAAAGGTAGACAGAAAACATTCATTCCAAAGCCCACCTTTTCAAATGAGACAGAGTGTGCCAAGGTCCCCAGCTAGTTGGGCAGAGAATGCGGGAGACCCAGACCCTGAGATTCCCCACCCAGCAGACTGTCTCTGCTCACAAAAAGTGAATAAGTTACATAAAAACTAAACCATTCTGAAAGAGTATTAATCATGCAAGACCAAAGGCAGTATATACTTGCAGCAGTCCATGTACCATATTTCCCCAAAAATAAGACCTAACTGAACGATAAGTCCTAGCATGATTTTTCAGGATGCTCGTAATATAAGCCCTACCCCAAAAATAAGCCTCTGTTAAGATCGTCAGCCAGATGGATGCATTTAGTACGTCCATTGCAACAAACAACGGAAGTATTGAATTATAAAATAATAATATTAATAAATAATTAAATATAAATAAATAATATTATTGCCATTAATACTTAAAATAAATGATAATATACATTATAATTATTTGCAAATATCCAAGCGGGAGCCTTTGGACAAGAGGCAAATGCCTATGTAAACAGATCAACTAGAGACTTATTGCTGAATGACCAATCGGAGTCCAGACACAAGGCACGAATAATGTATGCACTTCATAACGAACGAACGTGATTGTGTCTAATACGAATCTTCATAATTCAATACGTCATGTGTTGTAATTGGCGTACTTAATGCACTCGTGTGAAATAAAAAAAAACGTTTTCTGAATTTTGGTGCCTGCAATTTTTCGTCGCTTTTGTGTGGACCATCATTCTTAACTGTGATCATTTTTGTTGCCACTCCTGTCTCATAAGTCTTCAATTAACATTTGACTTAATGGTAGATTTAAAGGGAATAATATTTTGACCCCCAGACAAGATGAGTGCAAAAAGAAAGAGCTGTTCCGTTGAGTACAAGAAAGGAATTGTGGAGGACTCCCGGGGGCAAGAATCTTACAGCTTACTGCAAAGAGAAGTTGGATCACTGAATGGTCCAAAAATGGCAAGCAGAGTACGATCACCTCAGTCAACAGGCAGACAAGGGAAATGCTAAGAAGCGCAGTGTGGATCAGGACAGCAACCATTATTTCTTGAGCTGAAAGACATCATCTGTGAATGGATTGCTGACAGGAGAGCAAAGGCTTTGGCTGTGCGCAGGGCTGATATTCAAGCATTTGCCCTTGCAATGGCACCACAGTTAGAAATATCCCCAGAAGAATTCAAAGCGTCACAACACTGGCTGGATGGCTTCCTTCAGCGATATGAACTGCCTCTATGAAGATCAACAACACAAGCTGGAAGATACTGAAGTTATTAAACGTGCACTTGCATTCAAGTCCTTTGTTGATGGCATCGACTTTTCTAAATACCAACTCTCCAACACGATTGCTATGGATGAAACTGCAGTGTTTATGGGCCAAGGATCTCTAATGACAATTGATCAGAGGGGTGCCTGTCAATCTACATTCCCTCCATTGATTACAAAAATGCACGAATTACCTGTATTTTGGCAATTCATCTGGATGGAAAGAAAGCCCCACCTCTAATCATCACTAAGGGCAAGAAAGATAAAGTTGAACGTGTTTCAGGCATTTATGTTCTTGAAACTGAAAAGGCCTGGTGCACACACACAGTTATAAGGAAGTGGGTTGATTTAATGCTGCCACTTGTTTTGTGAGGTGGCCAAAGAGGTCTGCTAGTCTGGGATTCAGCCAGCACTCACCGCTCTAAAGACATGAAGAACTTCCTTGCAGACAGAAGAATAGATCAAATAATGATTCCCTCAGGAATGACTGCCTATCTCGAGACTCTTGATATTGAGTCTAATAAGCAAGCCATTCAAGAACCATTTGTGCATGGAAATCAATGACTGCATTGAAAATAGAATGGAGAGAAATCATTGTGGAAACTTTGTGAAGCCTAGCCTGCAAGAGGTCGTGACTTGGGTGAAGAATTCATGGGATAAAATCACTGAGAGCTGTGTTGCCAATGCACTAGGAGCAGGCTACATGGACAAGAAGTGCTCATTTAAGGAGAGCTCCATTGCTGGACATGAGAGATTGGGGCCAATGGTTCTACAGGAAATGGAGTCGCAAGAAATTCAAGCTGGAATTCGGGGTTTGGAGAGTTATGACGATGTTCCAGAAGAAGATGATATGACTGTATTTGAATAAATGTAGATTTTTGTGCATGAATAAATGACTAAATGTAGAGTGTTGTACATGAATAAATGTAGGTTGTTGTACATGAAAAAATAAGACATCCCCTGAAAATAAGCCCTAATGAATCTTTTGGAGCAAAAATTAATAGAACACCTGGTTTTATTTTTGGGGAAATATGCTAAGCATTTAAACTGTGAGAAAATCATTGTGATGCCTGAGCAGGCAACAAAGCTACTTGACAATTAAGATAATACCACCGGCCTATGAGTAAGGTGTTCACTGCTGCATTCCGGTAAAATTTACAATAAAGTTAACTTGACAAATTCAATGATTTTATATAGTATGTATGTAATATACATAATGACATGTATTATATAGTATCAACTTTAGTCATGATATATAATTATATATGGTATATTATATAACATATATAATTACATATAATAAGTCAATTTAGTGATTATATATAAATTTGATCATACATAATTTATATCATTATATATATTATACTCGTATGTACATACATCCTGTTGGGCAGACAAAAACTAGGCCAAAATAGAAAAATACAAAAATAGGCCACATGAATGACTTCAATTGATATCATACGATCCAGTGTCTAGTGTTTCTCCTCTGTTGGCCTTCCAGCATCAGTTTTCAGCATTGGTGACATTATTTACCCTGGTATCCTGTACGCTTTTATCTTGATCTCTCACATTCTGTTTTTTCCCCTCATTTAGCACTATGGCCCCCCTACTGTGCTACCTTCTCCCACTCCCACCCTCGACCCCCAACACGTGCGTACACACACACACACACACACACACACACACACACACACCCCAAACAACTCCATGCTTTGGTGCCTTTGCTCTTGCTATTTCTTCTAGGATACCCTTCCCACCTTTTTTTGCCTGGAGAAATGTCACTTATCCTGTGAGACTCAAGCTGTCTCTCTAACAAATCTTCATAAACTCTCAATTAGAAAAATGTCTTTCCTGTGTGCTTTCATCAGTGTTCTGTGCATATCTCTACCTTATCCCTCACCCTGTTCCATTCATGTTGCCTGTTTACATCCTCTACCCAATGAACCAGAATGCAGTAAGTTAAGCATTTTCACTACTAGTCCTTAGTGACAAAGAGTTGGTGATTAATATTGCAGCACCAGAAAACAGGCTGTCATTAGTGGTGGTAACTCACGTCGGTAGCACCACTTGTAGAAGACCACCTAGTTTAGCTGGTAGGTGCATTTAAGAACACTATTCCGTAACCCTCATCTCTGTCATTTCGGCTCCATCACTGTAAAATCCCCGCTGTTTTTTTATTTTCCATTATGGTTTGACAATAACAAATTAGGCCACCCTTCCTCACCCCTGGTAGGATACTTTTGGTCCCATAATCTGATCATTTATGGCAACAGTAAGACTTTTTTTCTTTAAAACTTAGATTCATTTCAGATGTCTTTAATAGTGATTTGGTGAATAAAATCTGTTTTTACTTATTATGAAATTGAAAGCAAAGTATTTGACTTGTCAGGCTCAATCTTTTCCTCGAAAACATTTAATAAACTATTTGTGATGCACTTAATAAAAATTACATAAATAGATTCAAATTAGGCCTTGAGAGTTAATGCTTTCAACAAGTATTTTTTTAAAAAATGATAAATGAAATGGGAATTGCTAAATATTTGACAAACTTCTTCAGAGATGAGTAATTGTCTTTTTCCTTCCTCTGTTCTGATTAAACTTTCCCAAACATACATTGTGGACATTTTTCAAATATATTCTCACACATTTTTTCCTCACCTACTGCTCTGACCCACTGCCACCATCTCTGCCAAAGCCTCATAAGGTGTGTGCAGGTACCTTGCCACCGTCTCCAGTGCCTGCAGAAATGTCACCACTATTGCACACACTTGTGTCTGCTGAACTTGGCTGCCTCTGCCACCTCCCTACGCAGCACTCTGCGTACCTTCTAGACTTGGCTCCCACCACAGAGCACTGCCACCACCACTCCTGCTGGTACTTCACTTCCACTATTGCTGATGCATCGAGGTTTTGGAGGAGGCAGAGTTGCTGCTGTGGTGAGTGTTGGGACGGAGGGGATTGTAATGGTGGCACTGGGTCTTCTGTTTTGAGATTTGGATCTCTGGTGTGGTTTGGTGTGATTTAGCTTGGGACTTTTTGAGGGCTTTCTTTTCTTTCTTTGCCTCTTGGTGATCCTGCTTCCTATGCATTTACTGTGTATGCCAGTTTCAGTGTTTCTATTTGCTTCGGCCTGGTGCTGGCCCTATGGCTTCAGTGGGGTTTTGCGTCTGTGTGGGATCCACTCCTGGTTCCAGCTTGAGTCTGTGTGGCATGTGTGGGGGTTGTGATGGCCAGCTTGGCTGAGACTTCTCCTATCCCCAACTGTGGACCAGGGCAGTTTGCATCCTTGTTGGAAAATGTAGAACTTGGGACCAGACAGGGACTCAATGCAGTAGTTTGCAGTAGTTTCCAGCAGACTCTACCCAACTGACCCTTCTCTTTAATAAATTTTCCTTCTATGGTATATTTCTACCTGACTCATGAATTCTTTCATGGCCCGCAAGTGAGCAGAAACAACAGTAAGGTGGGCGAACGTTGCCTCTCCACACAATGTAGCTTTACCCTCAGTGTCTCCCAGAGTTTTGACCCCCAGTCTCCTCTATCCCCTGTACTTAGACATGATTTCATGGAGGAACTGACTGATAGCTGCCACCCCTTAAAGGACCAGACTTATTACTGGGACGTGTCCTACCTCATTCCCTCCTTAGGACAACTTCTTCCCTAGAGAGTGTCTCCATCCCTCATGCACATAGATTTGGTAAACGTGCCTTTAGAGGCACCTGAATCAGGAATCTATCTTAGGCTTAGACTTGGACAAAGGATGATGCGATATTTTTGTCCAGAATTTTGTCAAGGTGCAAAATGAATATGAGCATTCAGTCAGGCATTGCAAGCCTGGTCTTCAGTTTATCATATCACCAGCAGATTCTCGGAATACATATTTAGCTTTTGTTAAGCTTCCTCCCAAAAGGACAGTTTTTCTGAAATACAATTTAAAAAAAACAAAAAACAACAACCTATAAAATTAGAATATTTTAAAAACATTTGAGCATGTGTTTCTGGAAGAAAAGCAGGAGAAGCTGGCATGGAAAATCTGAACATTCACAGGATTCGATCCAGATGATTTCTACTATTAAGGGAATTACTTAATGGCCATTCTCATGTACTTGTTTTGTCACTCTCTATTTAGCTTTGATGTGGACACACCAGCTTTCCTGTCTTTGATTATAAACGGAGCACTACTGGAAAATTGGGAGTTTGAAAAAGAGCAACAATCGTGATTGCATAAATGGCAACAAAGGTTATATAAGGAAACATTTAAGGAGATAAATGTCTATATTTACATGAAACATATTTAGCATAAACTCACATCTGAAATGTATATATGTGCATGTAAATAGAATAGCTACTGGTAGACAAATATTTCGTTTTTACATATGACATCTATTAGGTGTTTTTCTGTGAAAGACTAGACATCAAGGGCTAGAAAAGACTGGAACAAACCATTTAATCTGTTTGCCTCCATTTAGGAAGGTCCTCTCTATCGTGCATGAAATCTTAGATGATGCACTTAAGCAGTTTTCCAGCTTGGCAAATTGCTGGCATAACCACACAAACTATCAACTTTCTCTATGCTTATCCGTACCCATTAGTATCTCCTTGTAGTATCTCCTGTCCTGTAGGCAGGCATAATTGCAGCTACATATATTTCATGCATATTATTTTTTACTTAAATGTTTGGTAGTACTCACAAATGAAACCATTTCAGTCTGGGATTTCCTTTGTGGGAAGATTTCTAATTATGTATTTGGATTCTTTAATAAATATAGGAATAATCACATTTTCTATTTTCTATTTTTTGATAATTTCAAAAAGTTATCTCTTTCAAGAAAATCATCCACTGCTCTAAGTTGTCAAATGCATCATCATAAAATTATTTGTAATGTCCCCCTTATTGTCTTCTTAATGTCTGTAGGGTCTGTACAGTTGTCACTTAATTTGCGTTTCTCTTTTTTCTTGATCTCTTCCTGTGGGTTTATTAATTTTATTAATACATTAAAGAACCAACTTTTGTTTTTATTGATATTCTCTACTTCTGCCAATTTTCTATTCCATTGAATATTGCTCTTTTCTGTATTATTCCTTTTCTACTTTTTTTTTATTTTGCAAAAGTAACAAACTGATTTCTTTTTGGAAGAAATAAGCAAATGAAGAAAGAAAAAATATGCTATAGAGTAAAATCTTTATAGCTGTTAACAAAATAATGAGAGACAAAGTCATTAAAATTAGGATCATTAGTGACTTTCATGATGTATCACTGTGTATAGGAAAGACTTGGAATCAGACACATTTGAGTTCTGGTAATGGAATTTGTTATTTTCTTTTTGACTATCCAACACATGAACCCAACTTCCTTTATGTGAGCATACACCCTATTCTCCAACACATACACACCCATACACACAAACAAACTATGATTCTTGAAGGGAGGCAAAACCTATCTCCTACTATTGACATGAAAAATTCCAGACTTGCTTTCCCAAGAAAATGTGTAGCTAGGGTGCAGGCCCGTGACCTATATTCTGCCAGTCAGATGTATCTACCTCATATCAGGAGACCACAAGAAATTCTCCCTGGTGGTAGCAGGAGTTGCAGAAATGTTAAGTTCCTGAGGCAGTAATGAGATTGGTGTTGATGAGGGCATCTAGTGTCTATTTGGCAGCATCAGCAGTAAAAGGTATAATGTGCAGAGCTGCCAAAAGTGTCCTCACTCATCTACTTCTGGCTGGATGAGGCTCACTCTTAGCTACACAGTCTGAAATCTATGTCTTGCCAGAGTTCTGCAAGCAACCTAACAACATGATCAAGTCATTCTCTGCTGAAATCAGCCAGCTTTAGTTGCTGTTGCTTGCAACTAGGAATTCCTCACTGCTATAGGCTGAATCCGAGCTCCACTCTTACCTAGATGGGTGACTTGGACCGGGTTATGCAATGTTCTTGAACGTCGTTTTCCTCAACTATTAAATGAAAGAAATGATACCTACCTCAGTGCAGTTATAACTATTAAACAAGACAACGTATACAAAGTCCCTGATCTGTAGTTGATACTGAATAAATTTAATTCTATGAAAACAAAAATTTATAAGCCCTTAAAACATCAATTCAGTCTTATTCAAAATCATTATTGAGTCATATGTTATGGATCACAACGGCTAATAAGAAATTTGGGGGGAGAGATAAGCAGTGTAGCCTTTGCTGGTAAGATTTTAAGAACAAGAAAAGGCAAGCAGAAGATGCTAACTCAAGAGGGAACAGGGTTGAAATAATATTTTTTGTCTTTTTAGGAGTTGGAAGATCTGAACTTGCTTTTAAGAAGGAACTAATAAAGAAAGAACAGTTTGGACAGGACAAGACTGCTGACAAAAGTGCTTTAAAGATATCAAGTCTCTGGATTAAAATCATCTTTGGTTGTAAAAATAAAGAAGATAGAGAATTATACATACCAGTTACCATAAGACACAAAGAATAAGAAGTATTATCCAGGTGGGGGAAGTTCCTGTTTAAGTTAAATCTATAAATACTCTGCATCTTGTCATCATAAAATTGAATTGTTTATTGAAAAAGGCAAGAAGCTCTCCTGTGATTTTCTGCTTCTAACCATGAAAGTTTTATAGTTATCTCCCATGGAATGTAAACCTTGACTACTAAGCTATGATTACTGCAAATCTTGCTTTACATAGTTGTAAAAATTATATTTGGACACTTTATATTTATTATGAAAGTAATTTTTGCTAGAATATGTGTGTTGTAACAAATGGAGTTTTATTCCCCTAAGGTATAATGTACAGACCAGTTTTGTGTTGATGGTGAGCAACTCTATAAACTCATTAATTGTATTTTCTAATTCACTACCAAGTGGCAGACCTCTTTGTCTTGCTTTTCTCCTTGACAACCTGTTTTTAGAATTAAATTTGTGACTCTCACAGATTTGCTTCTGAACACAACATGAAGTGTCTTTCCCTGTTTTCTTCCTCTTCTACCTTTCAAGAGAGCGGTTTTGGTAGAGCAATGGGGATGATGTATGTGTGTTACTCACTGTTGAGTTGGCTCTGACTCCTGGCGACGCTGAATGAGTGATGCCCACAACTGTCCTGTCCTCAGCAGCCCTAATGGGGTTGATAGGCTGAAAGGGATTAGGGAGAAAACGGTAGTGAGGAAATGGAGGCAGGCAATTAGACACCACTTTAAAATGTTGGGGGTAAATGACAGGGCAGGCAGATAAGATGCTAACTCAAGAGAGTAGAGGGTTAAGATAAAAAAAGAATTTCAAATGGGGAAGGCCTGCATTTGTTTGTAAGACAAGGAGTAGGAGCCCACAACAAAGGAGCAATTGAAAACTCAAGAGAGAGGGAATCAGAGTAATGAAACAAAACCTCGAAAAAATTCGGAAAATAAAGGATCAGGGAAACATAGTATGGGACTGGTGTTTCAAGGGGGGAACAATATTTTTTCCTTTGAGAACAAAGAGAAGGAGCAGATGATGGAAAATTTAGGATGGACGTGAAAACTCACATTCAGATACCTTTAGTATATATTTCATTGAGAAACCAGGGCAGAGAAGTTAGCTTGAAGGCTGGAGGAAAATGGAAAGTGCGTGGAAATTGTTCAAAGGATAATGCTTTGGAGAAGCACTGAGTTGAATGAAATAATTATTGAGCTGCAGTGAGAATACAAATGAAATGCCAGTGGATCCAATTAGCAGAGTCCCTTAAATTTTTCTAACTACATGTGGGTGTAGAGAATCTCTAACAGCAGTCAAAATATGAGGGACACTGGTCTTTCCGTGAAGCTACAGAGCTTTTAGAAAAACCTAAGAATAAAACAGAAGCACACAGAATCCAAATAACAGAGCTTGGAGGGACACTTGGGAGACAGTGGGGCCCAAGAATGGGCCTCCACGCAGAGATAGACGAACCACCTGCTGACAGTACTTGATGGTGAGACAGTGTCCCCTAAGAACCTGAAAATGAGAGAAATAAAAGTGTCCTCAACATTTTTAATTTTGAAATCAATACACAATAGATCCGAACAGAAATATGCATTGCCACCTTAATGATCAGAGTGGCTCTCAGGCATGCTAGATGGATGCTGTGATCTGATTAAATATATTAACATATCTAAGGAAAGTGCTGACCAGTCTAAGAAACAGAGAAAAAGACAGCACCATCCCAGGGATACAGGCACTTTCAGCAGCGGACTTTGAGTTTTCTGGTCCATCAACATCATCCCTAAAATGGGGTGAGGAATGAGAGGTGGTCTTTGCCTCGTGCCATTCAATGATTCACTCATGATTTGATGCTGACCTAGAGATAGTCTCATCATAATTTGTCTGTCTTCAATTGTAGGTCTTTCTACAGGGTGATAATATCCAAGTCCTGTGACATGAGCATTCTGGTCACTGTGATAATTATTTTTTTATGATAAATGTATTAACTGGTGACCAGTTTTGCATGTCATATGAACTTGGCTGAGGTTAGTCCATCTTTGAAAGCTAGATCACTGGGTAAACTGATCATGGATTTCTGAATCTACACGGCTGAGGTTAGATGGAATTCAACAAAGTAAGGCTCTACCCTTCAAGTTTCATGGGAGACAATAAGGCTGGCCTTCCCCTGGCGAGTATGCACGTCTGTCCACAAAGCTTTTACCATTTTGAAAGACAAATTGGTACATAGCAGACTGGACAGGGTCTAGTATGTTTTGCCCTTACATGCCATATGGACGTTCTTTGCAAGCCCTCCAGATAGAGTCCCTTACTGCAAAGGAAAAATGTCCTGTGGTTGGCAGGGCAATTACAATACTTAAATTGGGTCAATATCATTGTGTGCAGGTTTGGAGGAGCCAGTAGTCAGCAGTTCTGTGTTTCTTTTTTTTTGTAAAACTCCAGTCTGATGACTCTAGATTGGCCATTTCTATCTCTGCAAGAGTCCAGTTAGCATTTTGCAGGTAATATAGAATAGAGGAGTCATTCCTTCAAAGTGCCCACACAAGCTGTGCTCCCGAAAGGTCTCCCAATCCCAAGGTACAAGTTTCTCTCTGGGCTCTAGGAAGTCTTACCTACCTAAAAAAAATCCCAACTGTTTGCCAGGCAGGTTGGAATGCCTCCGGGAAGGGGTTCGTTTTTAATCTTAAGTGCTGACATTTTTGTGCATGACCGCTCTCTCCAAGTCCTTTGCCCTGCAAAAGATAAACACAGGGTATTTAGCATTTTCTAAAAACGTGCATCCATCTGGACGTACTCTAATTTTCTCTACCTCCAACTTTCACGCTGGAGTTTTTATGCGTGTTGTGGGGTCAGGTGATGAAAGGAAGGGGATGGAAGGACTGTTATGTTTTTAATATAAAAACTATGATTGACCTGCCCAAGATTTTATCTAGCTATGTAACAAGAAAAGGGATAAATTAGTACAATAATGGAAACACTTGGGTTGTAGGTGGCCAATGACAGGGTTTGCCAGGGTGACTCAGGCAGGAAGTGGGAATTAGACAGGAGTATGTGACACAGATCAGGAGCTATAATACATGAAAAGATGGAAGATAAGGACCCATCACTCCCGAGAGAGTCAATGGAACTCAGACTCCAGGGAAACAAGAAGGGACCTGGGAACACAAGACGTAATCTCTGTGAGGGATATGGAATAGTGCGAAAGCCAGACAGAATGCTGGAGGCAGTAATGTCCCTGGGCTCGGCTTTGAAGAGATGGTGTAACCAATAAACATGGGATCCAGTGCAAAATCTGACATGGGCTTTTCTGTGTAGAGAAAGCCTGTTTTTCTTAATTAGATCTATATGATCAAAGATATTTTATTAATAACAAATTACTTCTGATGAAACGAACACATTACAAAATATAGAAATTTAATGAAGATAATATGAAGGAATTTTAAAGTTTAAAAGAAATTTAGAAAGGTTTTTGTTGTCACTTAGATTGGACCCAGCGACTAGAGCAGGGCAGGGGTATTGGGTGGGCTTTATGGTTCCTTTCTTCACCCTGTTGCTTCTGAGTCTTTAGAAAATCTCTGGGATCCTTCTGACCCCCCGCCCCCATGAAAGCTTGTGCTCTGGCGCCAGTGGTGCTGCTGTCTAAGAAACTGGGGATCCTCACAGGGACTGCTCCCGCCCATGCCGGTTTAGGAGCCACACTCTACCCAGCATTTCCCAGCAATAAACCTTGACAATGACCATAATCAACACTCACCTAGGCTTCTCAAGTCCAGGGTTCTCTTACCTTAATAGCACTCACTGCTCTGTGAGTGCAGCACAATGGTTACAAACGAGACTGCCTAGCATTGGACTCTGGTTCCTGTACTGAGTCACTTGGAATAACCAACACACAATAGCTTAAATAGTCAAGAAGTCAGAACATGAGACAGTCCCAGGGTTGTTTCCACAACTGAAAGATGTGGTCAGAAACCTAGGCCCTTTTCAGCTTTCCATCCTTTCCAGTGTGTTAGATCACTGTCTCATTTCTAGGTGCTTTCTTTTCAGAAAGGAAAATGTTTCTCAGAACCATGTCCCTTCCCCCACCCCCTCCCACCAAGTTGGTTTCCCTGTACATCTGCCAGAACAGGATCACCCTAACTGCAAAACTGTTTGAAAAGTAAACATATGCCATTTAAACCTCTGTTGTGGGAAGAAAATTTTGCCTTCAAAGAAAAGAGAAGAAATGACTGTGGGTAGGCAGCTGTATCTGTTATCTATTGCCACAATATGCTGCATAACAAATCACCGTATAACTCAGTGGCCAAGAACAACAATTTATTATTTTTCATTAATCTCTGTGTTGGGTTGGCTGGACAGTTCTGCTGATCTGAGCCAGGGTCAGCCAGTCTTAGCTGGGCTTCTCATGGGTCTTTAGCAGGTCCAATGATGGGTTGGCTAGGGGCCGGCTGGTCTAGAATGGCCTCAGCTAGGATGACTCATCTCAGCTCCATGTGGCCTCTCATCCTCTAGAAGACTAGCCCAGGCTTGTTCCCATAGTGGACGCAGGGGCTCAAAAGAGAAAGCAGAAGCATGCAAGTCTTCTTGAGGCCTGAGTCCCTCACACAGTCACACCATATCTATTGGCCAGAGAGAGTCACAAGGCTATCTCCAATTCAAGGGTTGGAGGAAGAGACTTTGTCCTTCTATGAGAGGAGTGGCAGTCACATTGCAAGGAATGTATATACACATGAGGAAGAACCGGGGCTATTTCTGCAATCAATCAATGACGGCAATCAATAGAGCTTTCTGTAGGTTTTTATTATACTGTGTTTCCCCAAAAATAAGACATCCGGACCATCAGCTCTAATGCATCTTTTGGAGCAAATATGAATATAAGACCCAGTCTTATATTATATTACATTATATAAGACCCGGTCTTATATGAGACTCGATCTTATTACATATTATGTTATATTATATATTATATTATATTATATTATATTATATTATATTATATTATATTAATTATAAGACCCAGTCTTATATTATAGTAAAGTAAGACCAGGACTTAAATTAATTTTTGCTCCAAAAGACACATTAGAGCTGATGGTCCAACTAGGTCTTTTTTCAGGGAAACAGGGTATGTACGATCATGGATAAGTTACTTAACCTCTCAGCCTCAATTTTCCCATCTGCAAAATAGGAATAATAAAATCTACCTCATAGGGTTATTATGAGAATTATCTATGTATCAATGTGTGTCAAAGAGCTTACAAGAATGTCTTCACTTGGAAAGTCACCATGTAACTAATGCTAGCCCTTATGTTTATTGGTCAATGACTGATCACAGCATCCCTGGTCTTAACTATCTTATGAACAGAGTCATAACTAACTAGGAATTCTGATGCTCAGGACAAAGAGCATGAATTTTACCCTAACATGTCTTCAGATTCAATTTGCAATTCATGATACTGCTCACGGACTGGTCTTAGTGACAGTGTTGTCCCAAGAACTAATTTAATTAATTCCTGCTAAGTAGGCTCTAACTCAGTTGTTTCTATTCACTAACAAAGGGCTTATTTGCTGTCAACATATGAATGTCACTAATACTTAAATTACACACTTTCTGAAGTAATTAGCTCACATTTTTGTCCCCTGTACATCTGGAGGTCCCCAGGGGCAAGGCCTGGTTAGTGTGGCCGCACTTGCTGCACTGCCTTCAGAGTGTGCTAAACGGAGTGGTGGGGAGAAAAGCAGGGAGAACATTTGCCGGGAGCACATCTTTGCCTGCAGGCTCTACTTCCTAAGTGTCTGGGCAAAAGCCCCAAGCACAGAATTGGGGTGAGCTCAGGCCAGCATAGCCATCGACTAAGCTCCTGCTCTTCTAGGCCAGATAAACGAGGAAGCAGATTAATCCAGCACCGAAATGTGAAACAAACTCATTTGCCCTTGACCCGGACTTTAGAGTGCACTGTCTGCACCGTTTTACAGAACTCAGCACTCACATACAAATACATATGCATATGTATTAGTCCCACAACACACAAATAGACTTGTATGCACATATAGAAAAGAAACAAAAGTCTCCTGAAACAATACCTACCTTTTGTATATGCAGTACCCTCTGGTATTTCCTCATCTATTGCATTCTTTTTCATTCGTATTTTAATTTTTTGAAATATTGCTCGTGACCAATGAAATTGGCTGGGAAATGTTGGAACTCTTTTGAAAAAAACACTGCCTTATGTGGCATAAAGTGAAAAGCACTGAACAAAACTTCTGTCTTTTTCCAGAAGTTTTCTCTATACCAAGAGGGCAGTGTCAGAAGGTTCTGTGGCTGAAGCAGTCTTGAACAGTGATTATGAGCAAGGAATCTGCAGGAAGAAAGCTTGGGTTCAAACTCTAGCCTGTCCACTTGTTAATAGTGTGACCCTAGTGGAGTTGTTTAATCCCTCTAGCTTTGGTTTCCTCCTGAAAAATGTGGGGATGATATTATCCTTTCATCATTGTTATGAAGATGAAATGAAGTCACTTGGCACAGAACCTAATAAAAGGTAAGTTGGGTAAATATTACCTATTACTCTTTCCTCAAGAGGTGTGGTCAGTCTTTAATGCCCTGGTGAAGCTATCTGGTCCAACATTTTTCTAGTGGGGGACTAGCAGGCATGGTGGTGCATTGTGGGACACACCACAAGTCTTGGTACAGAAAGGTCAGCACATCAGAGCAGCCGTAGATGGGACCAGTGGCGGGGGGGACACTGAAATATGGCTGGGGGTGGGGGGAGAAGTTCCACCACCCAGGAGAGGTTCTGAAGAAAGAAATAAGTGGGTGGAGGCCGGCAGCTTCTGTATTGATGTGTCTAGGTCTTTGTTCTTGTGGGTTACTGAAAAAGTTTTTACAGGTCTCCATGAAGTAGGCGTAGATAGATGCCTCTCTTTCCAAAAGTGTGGCTCTACAGTATATACGACTGAACCTTCAACAAATGCGTTAAAACCCAGCTCTCCACGCTAACTTTTGTGCAAATAAGAAAGAACGACCTCTCTGGACATGCAGCCTAATGAGGAAACTGGGGGCTAGCCCTCAGATCCCTTCGCGGGGTGCCCTTGTGTAGTGCACAACCTGCTCAGTCACCTTCGGTGTCCCTGCTGGAACGCTACTAACTGAAAGTTCCCTCATTTCGGGATGTCCCTTCCAGGATTGCCTTCAAACTCCGGGGAATGTTCATTGACTATTCCCAATGGTAGCGAATCCTCAACTGCTCAAGCTAAATTTACTTTGGGAAACAATCAAAATTATTTTGATCCCAGAGGTGGCAACAATGCAAACGTGCCACGCAGACCTCCAGCTGCTGGGAGCATAACTGACTGATGGCCCAGCTGCTGTCCCTTGGGGTCCACTGTACTTCTGCCATGAGGCTTCCAGATAATGACTGAGCATGGTGGAAAATGAAGGCGGGCGCATTCCAGCAACACATGGGACTCAAGGGCTCTCCATCGGCCTAGCTGAGCATTTCTTCAAACTGCTGCAGTGTGATATTCTTCCCACCCAGGCTTTCTTCCTTCCCTCTCTCTTTCCACAGGTGCCAGACCTGCAACACCGTCTGAAGGCTCTTCGTGCCTTTCTTGTTTCCTCCTTTTCTTGTCATCTCCTTCTCAGCAGATCCAGGCTATAGTACCAGCTTTAGTGAAAAGGGGGTGGTCAATCTGCCTAATACATACTTAGGGAAAATGCTAGAAATGGCTATAAAAATACTCATAAGTAAGATGAATGTTTTTGTGCAACCAATTAAAAGGGATCAATGAATATGGGCTCACCACTGAACGAGTGAAAACGTTCTGAAATAAAATAACACCATCTTCTATAGTTTGGCCTATACTCCTAGCTCAGGAGTGTAGAGTGGACCTCCAAGTTATTCTTGGGAGTGCCCAAAGAGATTCTTCCTATGTTCCTGTCTTGTTCTTGTTCTTCTCTGGCTTCCACTTCTTCACACCTATCTGCAAAGCCACTGGGGAAAGTCCCATTACTTTCACTGCCTATACTGGACCCAACTGTGCCCCAGGGCCCAACTGGACACCAGGGGCCACTTCAAGATGCTCCCAATTTTCTAATTCCTCTTGAACCAGAACAGGGCCAGGTCATATGAAGAGGCCAGGAGAGAAGGGGGAGGGTGGTTGCCTCTCCAACTCCATGCCACAGTTTTGACTTGGACCTACCTGAAAGTATCTCTTGAGACTAGATAAGAGATGTTTAATCAGATTCTGCTACTCATCTCTTTTAATCACAAGGAGCTCAAAATCAGTCCAGGGACCCAGGTAGGGACAGATGCCTTCCATCCCCGATAAAATTTCCTATTTACATCCTCATCCAAACTCTTTGGGCCTTCTCTAGGCTCCAAACAACAAAACTAAAGATGCTTTGAATATGAAATGATGCATCAACTTTATTTTCTCATTGTCTGTATTCTTGATGCTCTGGCATCTGGAGCCTTGCTGATCCAGAGAAACTGTCCCTCTGAGGGCTAATTCTCAGAGATAGCAAATAACTCCCCTAAGAGCATGCCTGTCATCCTATGTCCACAGATCTCCAAATTTTATCTCCAAAATGAACACAACTGCCAATAGAATTAAATCAATTGAGAAGATGTACATGAGACACTACGCATATGTAAACAAAAGAGGGCTATTCAAATATAATGAACGAGCCAAACCAGAGCCCAGACCTACCAACTACCTCCTTTATTAAGGAAACTGGGGGCTAGCCTTCAGATCCCTCCTTTATTAGAGTCTCACAGGTTGAGCCTCTATTGCCTGCCCTAAATACGCTAAGGCCAAGTACCAGGCAACTAGGGACAGTCCCTACATCCCAAAGCCTGCTGAAACTATTCAAACTAGCCAACCCCACACCTGCCTCGCTTGTTTAGCCAGCTTTGCCCATTTCTTCCCACAAAAACCACAATAAAATCTCTTACTCATGCTTTCCCCTCATTCCTTCTGTCTCCTGACTCTGGTGCTTCCCTGTGTGGCCCCACAAGGCATGGCACGCCCCCTCCTTTTGGAGATTGTGAGTGACAAACTATCTTTTCAATGGCCATCGTCTTCTGATCTGCTGGCCTCAGTGTAACGAACTAATAATAAAATCTGCATTTTAAACCACACGGATGTTGGGGTGATTTCAATATGAGGGCATCTGTACTAGGAAAAGCCCCACCCAATGTCTGTTATATTTGAATAGCCCTCTTGTTTGCAAAGTATCTCTTGCACACCATCTTAATTCCTTCAATTCTATTAGCAATTGCCTTTATTTTAGAGACAAAATTTGGAGTTATTTCAGCAGTGGCAACATTACTGAAAGAAATCCATACTTTCCATGAGGCTGGGTGTGAGGTACAGGGACAGAAGGCAACGCCCAGGTTCTGTAGTGTTGGTTCTAAAGAGGTCTCAAAACACTTACCAATAAAACAACAATCACAACCTCTAGTAGTTTTTATCCTATGTGCCAGGTACCGGCGTAGGTAATTTCCATACTTAACTCATTTAATTCTCATATCAAGGCTGATGTTGATACCCAAAGTACCAACAATTATTTGCCCGGTCTTACAGAGGATCTGAAATTAACAGGTTGAAAATTTATTTCTGTCCTACAATTTTAGAGCTGCAAAAAGCTTTAGAGACCAACTCTTGTGACTTTACAGATGAGGTGAATAATGCTCATGTGTTCTGTTCTACTGCACCTGAAACTTTTGTTATTTTTGAGCACACTCCTCAAATATGTCATACGAACCCTGATTTTGCTAAGTGAGTTCCGATTCCTGTGACCTGTAGCCCAGCTTTGTCATATAAGGGAAGTGACACCTACTATAGCAATCTCAAACCCTACAATCTATCACACATATGAAAGCACTAAACGGAAATGTGTTACAATAACCAAATACACCTAGGGTATATCACAAGGCTTGCATAAATATTTCCCATTTACGCTATTTTGAGAACTGGCTTCTAGCCCAGTTCCGACAAGAGTGTTCCAGATTAACTGTAAGGCCATGTGAGCATGGTAATTGAAAATACAATATTCCCCCCAGAGGGCTATTAGTTATGAGTTTACTTTTCTGTGTGTGTGAGATCTCCTTTTGAGTATTTATGAAATATGGATTCTGCAACTGTGTCACTTACCAGAAAAAAATGTGTGTCCTATTAGGTTTCTAGAAGACAGTGGTATGTCGACTCGAATCAGCCTTCCCTCAGAAGATTCTGCAGAAGCTGAGCCCAGGAGCCCCCCTGAGACTACCTCTCATGTAGCAACCGCCTCACTCTTGGCAATGGAACAGACACTTTGCTCTACTCAACCCTGGTGATGTCAGTCGCGTTAATAAGCTAAGGGTCCCAGACAATGCTAGTCACAACACAGCCATCTCAAAGCCAGCTCCAGGGGCACCAGGAGCTCAGTTCCTGGACACGATCCCATTGCGTTTTTGGACTGGCGCCCTTGATGGCATGGTTCTATCCCTGGACATAGCCTGTCTTAGGATCAAACCCATTGACAAATGACAACCTGCTACATTCATTTTGCTGGGATGTTCTGAGCAAGATGGTCATCACATTTCGATGACTTGGAGGAGCTCCATCTTCCTCCCCACCCTTCTATGCTTCTGCACCAAACCTACAACTTAAAGGAAAGGACAGTACTCGGGATATGATATTTTCCAAGACTGAACAGCTGGCTTAGCTCTATTAAATTGCAGCTTTACATTAATACACTCTATACTTCCCCTGTCAATCAAGGAAAACAACAATATACCAAAGAACTGGAGAGAAGGTTTTGGGGTTCTTTTAAATTATGCCCAAAGGTATCTAATTTGAACTTTGAAGGAACAAAGGATCTTGGTCTAAAGTCACTGAGTGTATATGCCAAGTAAATTCATTGGATTCTTTGGCATATTGTTTGTGCTTTGGATTCTTCCAATTAGAATTATTTACTGCATCAAATAAAGTTATAACTTTGATTTCAATGTGCACTCATTCCATAAATCCATCAGAAAAAGCATAATATCATTTATGGTCGTAATTCTACGTGCTTTCCCAGTTATTGGGTACCCGATCCAACCAGTTGTTCCTCTAGGCGTCCACTTCACTACTTTAATCATTGATTGGTTCAGCCAGGAACACAGCAGCATGTCTGTGCTCAGCCCCCTCTCTCCTCCCCCAATTTTCATCTGAATCCATAAGTTTAGGGGCTCGGAAAAGAGGAAAATTCTAAGCAAACCCAGAAAATATCACTTATTGAGTTTCTCACAGGCTGTGTGCATTTAAAGGAGGTCATCACACAGACTCCCTTGCAGAAAACTGTCCAGAGGAGTGGATCGGGCAGCATGTCAGTGATTCTTTACTGAAGCCCAACTGCACACTCAGCACTAAGGGCCACACTAACAGGAACAATACTGGAAAATGGGGAGTCAGTCACTCGCCATTGTGAACTTTGTTTTCCTATTTTGCTTTGCTTTGTTTTATACATTATACAGACGTGGCCAGAACTTGAACCTGCATTGCCTGGACAAGACCATGAATAGCTAACTGCTTTAACCAGGAAGATACGCCAGATCCCACCCAGGCCCTCGTTCTCTATCTGCTCCCACCCCAAGAAAAGGCTGTGCTTCCTAGCACAATCCGGCAATGGCTTTTCCTGCATTTTCTGGCAGGGAATATGGAAAAGAATATATATGGAAAATGTGTGTGTGTGATGGTTTATTTATTTTTTTAAAGGATTTTTCTATCTTTCAGCTTCCAGGATAACCATTCCAGCTCTATTGATTTGTTAGGTTCTAGAATTCTCCTACAAATTAGAGTTTCAAGGCTGATCTCCAACAAGCTTTTGTTTTTGCTTTTTTCTGAGGTATAATTGATATATAACACGATATTAGTTTCAGTTGTACAATGTAATGATTTCATATTTGCGTACACTGTGAATGATTACCACTATAAGTCTAGTTACCATCCTTCACCATACGAAGTCACAAATTTTTGTTTTTTCTTGTGATGAGAACTTTTAAGATTTACCCTCTTGGCATCTTTCAAATATATACTACGATATCACTGACTACAGTCCCCATGCTGTACACTACGTCCCCATCACTTATTTATTTTATAACTGGAAGTTGGTACCTCATGACGCCCTTCACCCATTTTGCTCACCCCGCAACCTCCTTTGGTTATTCTGCAAGTGAGAGTCAAAGCGAGAAAACAAAATTGGACCAAGTCCTTGAAGGAGGGATTTGTTCCTTTAGGCTTAATTCTATAATTGTTCAGAATAAGGGTGTGGTGAATAGAAACCAAAAGGAAAGTTTATTTAGGCTAACAATGCGAAGACAGAGGAAAGGAAATATATACTGATTTGGAAGTGGATTTAGATGAGGATTAGCAGCTGCCTTGTCTCCTTTGATGAAAGGGCTTTAACTAACAGCAAGAGGAATTAAGGACACATCTCAGGAAAAACTTCCTGACCCTTGTAAGTCTTGGCAATGTCTTACCATAAGGGATTGCCTGGTATACCTCTAGATTTTTTTTTTTAAATAAAATTGTCTTTTTGTTATTCATTCCTAATTGTAGAAGTTTTAAACTTTTGTTTTTTTCCTTCATTACTCAAGTAATACATGTTTATTGTAGAAAAAAAAAACTGGAAAACACTGATAAGCACTGAGAAAAAATTATCTGTAATTCTACTACCCAGATAAGCTCTGTTATCATTCTGGGGCATGTGTTTTCAGACATTTTTCTCTGTGAGACTAGTTAAGTAAATGCTGGTACAGTCATAAAATGTATCTGCTAAGAATGATACATACGTATCATTGGGCCTGACTTTGGGCCTTGGCCTCGGTGTTTATCCAAAATTTGCTTCTTGGTTTCATCTCTGGCCTTGGCCTTGGCAAGCGAAAGAACTGAATGCCCACTTTATCATCATCTGGCAACCTTGACCTCATGTATGTTCAGTGATTGGGTGGTGCAATAGATTACCATCACATCTAGCCTACAATAATGCCAGTAACTTGAACAAGACATAATCAGATTTTGAACTGATACCTGAATCTAAAAATATACATAAGCATTTTAGATATATCCCAGAGGGGAAATTTCTATATGTGCTTTATGTACTAAAATTCTAACAGCTGGAGTACAAAATATTGCAAGTATAAATATAAATATATAATAGCAACTATAAATATATACAAAATATAAAAATATATGAGTAAAATACTACAATAATTAAGAATGATTACAAAAGTTATTTAAATTGTATGTACTAAAATAATTATCAGAAACTTTAAAAAAGTTAAATAAGGAAATAGTTTGCGAATATTAAACTATTAACACAATATTAATATAGAATAAACTAATGCAAATATTAATAGAGAATGAATTAGCTAGATAACTTAGGAAGCTAATGATATCTTTTCTAACCCAAGCATGCTTATAACAATTTAAATAATAAAATAAGGCAGACTAATATTCAGCTACTTAATTCCACTTGGTCATGATTTTTTTAAAGAAAAATTTGTTTTGGAATTCTTCACCTTTTTTAAAGTGAATTAAAACTACTGTGTAAACTCCACTACCTTAAAATTTCACAAGGAGAAAAAGTTCCCAAATAATGGACCATAACATCCACCATGAAACATCTTTCCCAGACATAAGAAATATAAAGAGTATAAATTATAGAACAAGTTGTTAGAGAAAAATGGGCCCACATGACATTTTGTTTTCACTAATCCAATTTTAAAACCATAAACTTTCTAAGAATTCTCTAAGAAGGCAATTCCTTATAGTTCTTGAGCTTATAGAAGTTATCATTTTAAATAAAAAGCTTATTGAAATTATTACTATAGCTAACAGTCCTTTTTGGCAGACAAAGATAAAGAATTTTTGAGATTTGCTAATGTTATGAATCTTGGATAAAAAGCTCCTTCTAGAAAATACAGTGTTGGAACTGTTGCCTGAATTATATTCTGCTGTACACAAATGGTTGGTGACATTAGTATATGTGCCAGTTGAAAGTGGCCCTCTCTTTAGTATTGAAATGTGCAGAATAGTGGCTGAAAGAACTGTCTAGAGTTGCCAGCTCTAAGAAACTACTATAATCTTTCTAGAATACAATAACAAATTTTAAAATTTTAACTATTAAATATTAACAATGAAACTATGATAACTGAAACATTTGCACATAATTTCAGATTTCTTCTTACAGTCCAGAAATTTTTTTAATGATCATGATATTTGACCATAGTCTCTGCTTCAGCAGAATACATATTTTTATCTTCAGTCATTTGTGATTTAGAATTATAATCAGTGTGTCCTGAATATATAAGTATTATATGTTTGAGACAGTAAGATGTGTGTCTCACTGTTAGGATGCTTGCAATTGCATGAAACAGACATCCCTAGCCAAATTGGCTTTTAAAAAAGTGATAAGAGGAAAAGAATTGGCTTACATATGTGAAGAGTTAGCGGTGGTGCATAATAGTTGCTTCAGACAAGGTTTTATTCAGGGATCAATGATGTGAAGAGCACTTGGTTTCTCTCTCACCATTTCCCATCTCTACTTCTTAGCTCCCTGAGCTCCATCCTCAAGCTCCCTCTTTAGGGTTCAAAGGTGGCTGCCACCAACTCCTATAGCCACTTGCTTCCACATTTCCAAACAGATAAGAAGCAAGACTATCTTTGACCTAGTGGTTCCCAGGAAAAGCCATGAGGTACACCTTGCTAGATGTATGTTTATATGGTTTGTGCATCTCTGCAACATCACTGGGGCATACCACACGATTATTTGCTTGAATCAACTGGTTTGCATCACTGGAGGTGGGAAAAGGTCAGTGGGGAAGTGGTGGTTTCCCAAAAAAGTTATAAGATGTCATTACCAAGAATTAGGAAAAATTGATGTTGGCCAACAAATAGTGTTAAACACAACATGGAACTATGTTTTCCATTGTTAAATAAAATATGATTCTAAAATGCTATACAGAGCAGGACCCCAGTTTTGATGTATAGATTTCAATAGAAACATCTTTAAGATTCATATATTTAATCAATCTCCTAACTAGATTTATAGCTGTTTGTACAATTTGATTATTAGGATCAATACTTCAACTAGCACAATTGTACATAAATTCTTGCACATGTCATAAAAATGGTGGCATGAGATGAGCCTCTTGAAATCTCCTCTGGAATTTACAACAAATTGAAAAACTATAACTCCACAAAGCACTCCCTGCATAGCAGACAGGCAAGACGAAGAGGTACACTACTGAAATCATCTAAAGATGGGGAAATTGCACGAGTGGGGGAGGAAGGAGGGAAGAAGTGCAGAGATGGGGTTGTGTGGGCTCAGGACACAGAACTAGCTCACAGCTCTGAGCTCCCTGCATTCTACAACTACCGCAGCTGTGGGACAGGGAAGAACTCCGACTGCTAAGGCTCCACTTATGGCCCACAGGGCTGAGGGGACAGCATATAATATGAATGAACCCAACGCTCACGGCAGAGACCTCAGAGCAAAGACAGATGGAAGAAGGCTGAAAACGGTAGTTTAAGCCGTCACAGCAGAGCAGAGAACGAAAACCTTAGGTGCTGAACCTAGCTGCCCCCTCCCTACCCTCGCATAGTTAACCCCGCCCCCACCTGCTCAGTGCTAGAAGTGGAACAGTAGCAGTGTCAGATCAAAACAACAGAATATTTGCAGTTCTGAGAACTGTGGTCCGCAGACACGGACTCGCAGCCCAGCTAGTGCCGGCAAAGGGAGAGAGAGCCGTAGAAGCAGGACTAGCTGTGGTGGTCGCCGCGACATTGCTCTGGGCCACCTCTCACAACCCATCCCACCCTTGTCTCCACCTATCTGGGTGGATCCCCACAGGAGTAAACAGAACTGCTGTAACACATGGGCTCTGAATCTGGTGCAGGAAGAGCTTTGGAACTTCAGAAGCTCTCCACATTCCACCACAGAGGCGGTGCCCTATGACCCAGGCCAACTGTTCACAGAGGAGAAGCTTGCCTTCCAGAGAATCCCCCATTGTGTGAGAAGCTGGAATAGTGCAGAGAAAATATAACACTACAGTGTGAGAGATAATAAAAGGCTACAGTCAGAGAGAAAATAAAACACTCTACCAACACCTACTGGAAAACAAAAAAAGACATCTTTCTATCAACCTGTTGCAGAACCCACTCTTGCAGATGTCTAGGAAGAGAAATAATAAATCATTAATAGCCATGAATTACCAAGGTAACAAGACAGCTCAGAAAGAAAATGAAAAGTCTCCAGAAAATGAACTGAAAGACATGGAAATATGTGACTTAAATGACAGAGAATAAAACTCAATGAGATGCAAGAAAACACAGACAGGCAATTTAATGAACTCAGAAATACAACCAAAGAACAAAATGAATATTTTACCAAAGAGATTGAAATTTTAAAAAAGAACCAAATAGAATTTCTGGAGATTAAGAATTCAATAAAAGAAATGAAGAATGAAATAGCCAGCTTAGGTAGTAGAGTTGACCAGATGAAGAAAAGAATCAGTGACATCGAAAATAGAAATCTGGAAATGACATGGATGGAAGAAGAAAGAGACTTGAGACTTAAAAGAAATGAAAGAACTCTACAAGAACTTTCTGACTCCATCAGAAAGAGCAATATAAGAATAATGGGCATACCAGAAGAAGAAAGAGAGACGGGAACAGAGAGTATATTCAAATAAACAGTCGACGGGAACTTCCCAAACTCGTGGAAAGAACTGGATCCTAGAATCCAAGAAGCAAATAGAACACCTAATTACCTCAACCCCAATAGGCCTTCTCCAAGGCACATTGTACTGAAGCTGTCAAAAATCAACGACAAAGAAAGAATCCTCAAGGCAGCCCGGGGAAAGAAGACGGTAACCTACAAAGGAAATCCCATTAGATTATCATCAGATTTTTCAGCAGAAACTCTACAAGCTAGGAGGGAATAAAATCAAATATTCAAACTATTGAAAGAGAGAAATTATGAGCCAAGAATAATATATCCAGCAAAGATATCCTTTAGATATGAAGGAGGAAAAAAGACCTTTCCAAACATACAGAAGCTGAAGGAATTTTTGAACACACGAACTACACTACAAGAAATACTGAAGGAGGCTATTTGACCAACATAAATAGGGATAATTTATGGCAACCAAAATGTAAAAGGGGGGAGAGTAAAGGCCTGAACTGGAATAGAGGAATGGAGAAAGAAAACATAATGAAGAAAATGGAATACTCTAAATATGAAACTTTCTTTTACATAAACTTAGTGGTAACCACCCCCAAAAAAAACCAGAACTGAAATATGTAATGTAATAAAAGAAGAGACAGAGGGAAAAATCATAGAATACTACCACACAAAAATAACAGACAACAAAAAGGCAAAGAAACAATGGAGACACAGTCTTACCAGAAAACCAAAGATAGAATGAGAGGAAAAACTCAGATATCAATAATCACCCTAAATGTAAATGGACTGAACTCACCAATAAAAAGGCATAGAGTAGCAGATTGGATCATAAAACTAAACCCAACCATATGCTGCCTCCAAGAGACACACCTCAGCTACAAGGACAAACATAGACTCAAAGTGGAAGGGTGGAAATTGACACTCTAAGCAAATAGTATACAGAGAAAATCAGGTGTAGCCATACTAATATCAGATGAAACAGACTTCAGGATAAAAAAGGTAATAAGAGAAAAAGATGGACATTTCATAATGATAAAGGGGACCATACAACAAGAAGACATAACATTCATCAATATTTATGCCCAAATCAGGGAGCACTGAAATATAACAAGCAACTACTAAAAGAACTAAAGAGAGAAATTGACGAAAACACAATTATAGTAGGGGACCTAAATACATCATTGACAGCTAAGGATAGATCATCCAAACAGAAAATAAACAAAGAAATATCAGCCCCAAATGACACATTAGATGAAATGGAGATAATTGACATTTATAGAATACTTCATCCTAGAATATCAGACTATATATTTTTTTCTAGTGTACATGGAACATTCTCAAGGATAGACCATATATTGGGACTTAAAACTAGCTTCAGCACATTTAAGAAGATTGAAATCATATCAAGTTTATTCTCTAATCACAAGGCTTTGAAATAGGATATCAAATGCAAAAAGAAAGTAGAAAAAACACAAATATGTGGAAATTAAACAACATACTTTCATGAATGACTGGGTCAAAGAAGAAATAACAAGAGAGATTAAAAGATACACAGAAACAAATGAGAATGAAAATACATCCTACCAAAATTTGGGGGATGCAGTGAAAGCAGTTTTAAGAGGGAGATTTATATCATTACAGGCCTATCTCAAGAAACAAAAAAAATCCCAGTTAAATAACCTCACATAACACCTTACAAACCAGAAAAAGAAGAACAAATGAAACCCAAGTTCAGCAGAAGAAAGGAAATAAAAAAAAATCAGAGCAGAACTAAATGAAATAGAGAACAAAAAGACAACAGAAAAAATTAATGTGACAAAGACCTGGTACTTTGAAAAGATTAATAAAACTGACAAACCCCTGGCTAGATTCACTAAGATAAAAAGATAAAAAACACTAATAAGCAAAATCAGAAATGAAAGAGAGGAAGTTATCACAGATGCCACAGAAATACAAAGGATCATCCAAGAATACTATGAAGGACTATATGCCACCAAATTCAATAACCTAGAAGACATGGACAAGTTCTTAGAAACATATAGCCTTCCTAGGCTGAATCACAAAGAACTGGAAAATCTAAATAGACTGATCACCAATAAGGAAACTGAACCAGTCATCCGAAACTTTCCCAAAAGCAAAAGTCCAGGACCAGATGGCTTCACTAGTGAATTCTACCAAACCTTCAAAGAGGATCTAATACCTTTCCTACTCAAACTCTTCCAAAAAACTGAAAAAGAGACAATACTTCCTAATTCATTTTATGAGGCCAACATTACCCAGGTACCAAAACCTGGTAAGGATAACGCACAAAAAAGAAAACTACAGACCAATATCTCTGATGAATACAGATGCAAAAATCCTAAACAAAATTCTAGAAAATTGAATGCAACAATGCATTAAAAAGATTATTCATCACAACCAAGTAGGGTTCATCCCAGGGGCATAAGGATGGTTCAACATCCTCAAATCCATCAATGTGATACATCACATAAACAAAATAAAGGACAAAAATCACATGATTCCATCAATTGATGCAGAAAAAGCATTTGACAATATATAACATCCATTTATGATTAAAATATAATAAAATAGGTACAGAAGGAAAATACTTTAACATAGTAAGGCCATATATGAGAAACCCTCAGCTGATATCATAATTAATGGTGAAAAACTGAAGCCCTTTGCTCTACATTCAGGAACACGACAGGGCTGTCCCCTATCACCTCTGCTTTTCAACATAGTGTTGGAAGTCCTTGCCAGAGCAATCAGGCAAGAGAAAGAAATAAAAAGCATCCAAATTGGGAATGAAGATATTAAATTGTCACTTTTTCCAGATGACATGATGCTATATATAGAAAACCCTAAAGACTCCACCAAAAAGCTACTAGAAACAATAAATGAATATAGTAAAGTTGCCAGCTACAAATCAACATGCAAAAGTCCATTGCATTCCTATATACTAACAATGAAGTCTCAGAAAAAGAAATTTTTTTAAAAAAAATTCCTCTTGCAATTGCAACAAAGAGAACAAAATACCTAGGAATAAACTTAACGAAGGATGTGAAAGATCTATATGCTGAAAACTATAAGACATTTTTAAAATAAATTGAAGATGCAAAGAAATGGAAAGACATTCCGTGCTCATGGATTGGAAGAATCAACATAGTTAAAAGGCTGTATTACCCAAAGCAATATACAGATTTAATGCAATCCCCATCAAATCCCAATGGCATTTTTAAAAGAAATAGAACAAAAAATCATCAGATTTGTATGGAACCACAAAAGATCCTGAATAGTCAAAGCAATCCTAAGAAAAAAGAACAATGCTGGAGGTATCACACTCCCTGACTTTAGCTTGTACTACAGGGCAACAGTTATCAAAACAGCATGGTATTGGCAGAAAAAGAGACACACAGACCAATGGAATAGAATGGAGAACTCAGAAATAAACCCACATAAATATGGACAGATAATTTTTGACACAGAAGCAAAAAACATACAACAGAGAAAAGACAGTCTCTTCAATAAATGGTGCTGGGAGAATTGGAAAGCTACATGCAAAAGAATGAACCTGGACTGCTACCTGTCACCATGTACCAAAATTAATTCAAAATGGATTAAAGACCTAAGTAAGACCTAAAACAATATTCTGCATAGAAGAAAACACAGGTACCAAACTTATGTACCTTAGGTTCAAAGAGAAGTTTATGAATTTGACTCCAAAGCCAAGGGGAGTAAAAGCTAAAATAAATGAATGGGACTATATCAAACTGAAAAGCTTCGGCACTGCAAAAGAAACCATCAACAAAATAAAGAGGCAACCACCCGAATGGTAGAAGATTTTTGCAAACAACAGCTCCGATAAGGGGCTAATATCCAAAATATATAAGGAACTCATATAACTCAACAACAAAAAAAACAAATAATAATCCAATTAAAAACTGGGCAGATGACCTAAAGAGACAGTTCTCTAAAGAGGTCATACAAATGGCCAATAGACATATGAAAAAATGCTCAACATCACTAATCATCAGAGAAATTCAAATCAAAACCACAATGAGATATCACCTCACCACAGTTAGAATGGCTGTCATCAACAAGACAAATAGTAACAAGTGTTGGAGAGGCTGTGGAGAAAAAGGAACCCTCAAACACTGTTGGTGAGAATGCAGACTGGTGCAGTCGTTATGGAAGGCAGTGTGGAGGTTCCTCAGAAAATTACGAATAGAATTACCATATGACCCAGCAATACCTCTCCTGGGTATCTACCAAAAAATCTTAAAACATTTATCCATAAAGACATGTGTGCTCCAATGTTCAATGCAGCTTTATTTACGGTGGCCAAGACATGGAAACAAGCAAAATGTCCTTAGATAGTGAATGGATAAAGAAGTTGTCATATATATACACAATAGAATACTATTTGGCAGTAAGAAAAGATGAAATAACACCATTTGTGACAACATGGATGGATCTTGAGATTATAATGCTAAGCGAAATAAGTCAGACAGAGACAGTAGACAACCATATGATTTCACTGATTTGGGGTATATGAAACTGAAAACAACAAAAGAACAAGACAAACAAATGAAGGAACAAAAACCCATAGACATAGACAATAGTTTAGGGTTTACCAGAGGTTAAGGGGGAATGTGAGTTCTAGAAGAGGGTAAACGGGGTCTACTATATGGTGATGGAAAGAGAACTGACTCTGGGTGGAGAACACAGAATGTGAGATATAGATAATGCATTACAGAATTGTACACCTGAAATCTATGTAGCTTTACTAACAATTGTCACCCCAATAAACTTTAATTAAAAAATATATATATAAACACAAAGTTTTTATCCATCTTGCCAAATTGCTTTCCCTAAAAGTTATAATTTCAGCAGCAGTGTATAGCAAGCATGCCTGCTTCTGAAAACCTACCTCATCGAAAAATAATTACTATTCACCAATTCAAAGGCAAAAATAACATCTCATTGTTTAAATATGTATCTTTTTTCACATTAACGATGCAAATATTCTCACATTAGTTATCCACCTTATATTTAATTTTTCACCCATTAACATTTAATTAGTTGTTGATACCCTGGCTTATTTGTCATTTGGCTATTCATCTTTACATATTAAAAATAGTAAACTTTTGTTTGGCATATGTTGTAATTTTTTTTCTCACTTGTCATTTTCTTTTTAACTTTGTTTATAGTGGTGATTGTTCATTTATTGTTTTTCTATATAAAAGTTCTCCTTTTGATGTAATCAAAATTATGAAATATTTCTTTTGAGATTGCTGTCTTAAATATCCTTCTTAGAAAAAAAAGAAATAACCTCCACAGGCCAATTATTTCAATTTTAATTATATTTTCTTCTAGTACATTTATGGTTTCATAGCTTTCTTTTAAATACGAATTCATCTAGAACTTACTTTGTCATAAGATATGATTAGGCCATAACCTCACTTTTTTCTAAGTGACTAAATAAGATTCCTAACGCAGGTGTTATATAGCCTGGTGATTAAGAGTATTGACTCTGTAGCCAGATGGTAGGTTTGTGACCTTCGAAAGTTAGACATCTTTTTTGTGTCTCATCTATAAAACAGAGATGAAAATATTGTTATCTACCTCGCAGGGTGGGTTGGATGCTGAAATGTGCTGAAGCACATAAAAGATTAGAACACTGCTCAGAGCAAAGCAAGTGTCATACATTGTTACTACAAGAGTAAGAGCATTATTATTACAAGGGCTCTGTCTTGAGATATTACCTTTATGAAGTACTAAATATTCATCTACATGTAGTCTGTTTGCAGAATTTTTGGCTTCTTCTGTTGATCAGTCTGTTTACTTTTGCCTCTCTACGGAAAGGGTTCATTCATATCAACATTTCTAGAATCAGCAGAATAAACTTGTGATTCATTAAGATGTCTTGGTTTCTTGTCTCAAAAGTGACAGGAGTTGTTTCTTTTGTGTCTTATACCAATTTTGCACAAATTAGCTCTCGTTAACCTCGTTGCCTAATACTACCGTGTTTCCCCAAAATAAGACCTAACTGGAAAATAAGCCCTAGCATGATTTTTCAGGATGACATCCCCTGAACATAAGCCCTACTGTGTCTTTTGGAGCAAGAATTTAATGTAAGGCCTGGTCTTATTTTCGGGGAAACACAGTACGGATATATCATTTTGTGATCCTTCAGCTTATTCAGTCCCAGCTCTCCTTCTGACTAGCTGTATAACTTTGGGCCAGTTACCTGAACTCTATGCCTCAGTTGCCTCATTTGTAAAGTGGGGATAATGATAATTATGACCTCACAAGACTTCTCTGGCAATTAAATGATATAATGGATATAAAGCACATAGTACAGGGAGCATAATAATCCCCAAATTGTTAATTTGTTATTAATTTGTTTTTATTGTTACCTCTGTTATATTACAGGACACAAAAGTCTCTCCTTAGCAGAGACTAAGGAACCTAGCAACTACTGACATGAGTAATCAGGATAATAAGAGATGAAGAGAAAAGGAGGCCAATGGTATTTTTCAAGTAAAGTTACATAATTTTTCCAAGTTAACATATAATTAGTAGCACCCAATATTACACTTGTATATAGGAGGTGCTCAAAAAAATTGTTGAACTAGTAAATATAAAGAAATCATATTGTCTTTCTATCTGTGCAGTGTTGAGGATTTCATACAAAGTGAATACTGAGAATGAAAAACTTCACTAATAATGTTCCTCAGAAATGCAAATCAATAAAGTAGTGTTAAGATCTTAGCTCAAGGCCTCTGGTACATCTTTCTTTCCCTATGATCACCACATGCTTACATACACACAGAAGAGAGAGATAGTTTTAAAAAAAAAGGAAATATACTTAGGAATTAGTAAAGCAATAATTCCATTTTCTTGAAAACCATAACATGTTCTACCAAAGAGTAAGTATCCTCTTTCATAATCTATGTCACATGTATTCACATGTATACACACACATACACACACACACACACACACACTCCACAAACAGGCATTTCCTGACATTTTAAACCATTCCAGATTGGATCAATTCCAGTTAATCATATTAAAATGTCAAGAAAATTAAGTATTAAAGACACAATCTGGTCCTTCTTGAACTTATTTACTTGTTCTTTAAAAAAAAAAAAAAGAAGATATGGCAGGGAGTAGCTGACTACTTCCTTCCTTTCAGCACACAGACTAATTATGTCTTCTTGCTTTCACTGGAGCAATATCTTTTACCACGTGTCAGAGACAGTGAGGCAGAAGATTTCAACCTTACATGAGAGATGGAGGGTCCATGTGTGCTATTTTTTCTCTGAGGTTTAAACACCAGGGAAAGGCCTCTGACAGAGACACTTGTGAGTCTCTCAACCCTGAGTCATCTTGGTGTGCCAGTAGCATTTGAAATGTTATGCCAAAGAATTATTAGGAACCAAAACATTAAAATCACTCCCATGTGAGTGTGAAATTCAATCTTCTTGACTGTTAAAGGAGAGATGTTTCCTTTACAATTCCACTATTTTCAATGCCAGTAATTGCACACTGGATCAAAAGACTGATGAGGAATGGAATTGGAAACCTGCAGATAATTTAAGAATAGCTTAGGTAACTAGACCCAGTCTTTGAAGAAGAACTCTATGGGGGAGGTCTTAAATGATCTTAAGTCTTGACCACAATTCCATGGACACCACCACAGAAAATGAAAACATTACTTATGTTTACATAGCATCTGAAAATTCAGCTATGTCAGCTTGAGTTGATTTTTACAGCCATTTTCACAAGTGATTTAAGTCGCTAATTAATTGGCAAATGTTCAATTCCCATCCACTCTAGTTATCTGGGTCAAGAGAAATAAACATGTCAATGTAACCAGCAAAGTAAAGACTTAGAGAATTCCTTTATTGCTCTGTGAGCCATATTCCTTTGCTATAGTGAACCAAATAACACACTTATCATAGTCAAGACATGCCCTTTAAAAGAAGGCATACTTCCTCCTTAATATATAGCCTTATATTAAATCTCATTTAAGACAAACTTTTGAAGTCCAAGGGCCTTCTTCTAAAGTTTTTAGAAAACAAAATGTATAGAATGATGATAATGATGACGGTGATGGAGGAGGAAGAGGAAGAGAGGAAGGAAGGAAGGGAGAGAGGAAAGGAGGGAGGGAGGTAAGAAGGGAGGGAGGAAGGGAAGGAAGAATATAGGAACCATCTAAAGAATGGTTTCTCCAAATTCATTCATTTGTTTCATTTATTCCATACATTTTATTACATGCCAGTCACTGTTCTAGGTATGGGGGATGAAATAGTGATCCAGCAAACAAATGTTTTTCTCTGCCTTCATTGCTTCTACTCTAATGGAGGATATTGCCAATAGTCAGATAATCTTACAAACAAATACAACATTCATCACTGGGTCAAGTAACTACATGTGAGAAGAAAACAGATAGGAGGATCTGGAAAAGTCAGAGAGAACAAGGAAGTCTTCTCTAAGAAGTGATACTTGAAGTGAGATCTGAAAGGGGAAGAAGAGGACAGGCATTTAACTAGGTATTAGGTTGGTGCAAAAGTAATTGCGGTTTAAAAGGTTAAAAATAATTGCAAAAACCATAATTACTTTTGCACCAACCTAATAAAAAGAAGGAAGGAAGGGTTTCCCAGGAAAAGGGATCAGCATGTGCAAAGGCTGTATGCTAGGAGAAAGCAAATAGAGTAGGGATTAAAAGAAAGCCAAGGTAACATATGTAACGTTGGGAAACAGCGGGGAGTACAAGACAGAGGTGGAGAGCATGTGCTGAGGACTTCTGTCTGTACCTTATGAAAAATGGGAAGCCACTGGAAAAATTTAAGTAGGAGAATGACATGATCAGAATTGCATTGTTGTAACCATCAGTCTGGATGCAATGCAGGGACTGGAGTAGAGAAAGCCAATAGGGGCTATGGGGAAACCATGTAGACTATCAGGAATAAACTACTGCCGTTATCTGGCAAAGGTGGTAGCTTAGCTCAGGATGGTACCAATGAAGATAGATAGAAGGAAAACCCAGTGCGACTTGAATTAAATTTGAAGAAGGAAAGGGGCATGTGGAATAAGCTTGTACAGTAAAACTAACTGCTTTGGATTGGGTGAGGAAGGGTTAAAGCAACAGCAGTACTTTACAAGGCCAAATCTGCTCATGCCTCAGGCAACTGGCATTCTAAATCTAAATAAATCTAAATCCAGAATTGTGACTACTTAAGGTTGCTCTGAGGCATTACATTTGCCTACAGAGCAAATCTAATATAAAACTCAAAGAAACTATGGGAGATCTACTTTTGGTCAAGAGATAGAAAGGCATAAAGATTAGCACTTTCATCATAACAAGAGAAAATAATAAACTGAAAATTACATAATTCAAGTATATGGTGATGGAAGGAGAACTGACTCTGGGTGGTGAACACACAATGGGATTTATAGATGATGTAATACAGAATTGTACACCTGAAATCTATGTAATTTTACTAACAAGTGTCACCCCAATAAATTCAAATAAAATTAAAAATAAATTAAAAATAAATAAATAAATAAATAAAGTAAAATAAAAATAAAAATTACATATTTTTTAAAAGCCTTCCAAGACTACCAGACACACACAGATAAGAAGTCTAAATAACTAATTCCAGAGACATACCCTTCAAAGAAGAGCAAAAAGTGGTGATTATTTTCAGACTTGGGACAAATTGCTTAGCCTGAGTACAGGCAGGTGGAACAGTAGGCCTGACAAAGACATAAAGAATTTGGTAGAATGTAGAGAAATCAGCTGAACTTTTAACAGTAGTGTGGGCTAACATGAGATGTTGGAATCTGGAAGACTCCTAAACACAATATACCTCTCAGAACAGCAATTCTCCCCCATGGGAATTTTGCCAGGTCAGCAACAGTTGGGGTAGAGCTGGGAGGTAGAGAGACATCTCCCAGAGCCCTTGTGCTGCTTAGGGTTCCAGAGCCCTTCTGGAGTTGAATCTGGAGGTGAAATCAAACTAACTAAAACTGCAATGAAGTCCCCTTCTAGCTCAAATCTTGAAAGTCCCAAAGAGATCAGTCCTGTAGATGTAAAGCAAGAAGTTGGGGGCTAGGTTGAAAGTCCAAAAGGAATATCCTTACTATCACTAGCAAGAGGTAAATGGAAACTAATTAAAATTTATCCCAGTCCCAATTCAGCTAAACTCATGATGGAATCTGGATAAATATCCCTTTCCCAAGCTTAGACAGAGGAAAAGGAAGGCCCTATCTGGGAAAAACAAAACAAAAATATACAATCTAGTTCAGTTCCTATTGCTCTTTTATGGAAAATACCTGACATACAATAAAGAATAAAAATGTAACCCACAATTAAAAATAAAGAAAACAAGGGAAGCAGACCCACTATGATTAGAAATTGCAAGCAGTCAAGGTCTCTAAATAACTATTTTAAGTTCATTAAAGAATTATGTTAAATATATTAAAGATGGACAGGATGGATAAACAGAGGAACTTCATTAGAGAAACTAAAGCCCTAAAGAAAACTCAAAGAGAAATTCTAGAATAGAAATATATATCTGAAACAAAGAATGTAATGAATAAGGTTAAAAGTAGACTGGAACAAACGAAATTCAGTGAACTTGAAGATAAGGTAACAGAAAATAGCCAAAGTGAAATACAGAAAGGAAAAAGAATTAAAATATTAAATAGTGTCAGAAATATGTGGGTTAATATCAAATGATCTAGTATACATGTAATTGGAACTCTCAGAGTATATTCTGTCTCCAAAATAGAGTCCAATTAGAAGTCAATCATAAATTAAGAACTAGGAAAACCCCCAAATATTTAGAAACTAAGGTACACACTTATAAATAATCTTTGGGTCAAAGAAGAAATGAAATAGAATTTATAAAATATTTTGTACTGAATGGTAATGAAAACATAAATATCAGAATTTGTGAGATGTAGCTGAGGCATTTCTTAGAGGGAAAAAATCATAGCTTTAAATGCATGTATCAGAAAGAAGAATGATTAAAAACTAAGAATAAAAAGCATAAAGATAGATGAGGAAGAAATAAACTATCTTCTTTTCAGATAATATAATTACATATGTAGACGATCCAAAGGAATCAACAAACTATGACTACTGAGTGAATCTGCAAGGTCATAGGCAAAATAGCAATATACAGAAATCAATTACATTTCTGTAGCCTAGCAACAACAAAAAAATTGGAAAATAAATTTTTTTTAAATTAAATTTATTGGGGTGAGAGTGGTTAGTAAAATTAGGTTTCAAGTGTACAATTCTGTAATACATCATCTATATATAACATTGTGTACTCACCATCCAGAGTCAGTTCTCTTTCAATCACCGCATATTTGACCCCCTTTACCCTCATCTACCATCCCCTCATCCCCTTTCCCTCTGGTAACCACTAAACTGTGTCTATGTCTATGTCTGTGTCTGTGACTTTTTGTTTCTTTGTTTGTCTTGCTCCTTTGCTGCTTTTAGTTTTATATCCCACATATGAGTGAAGTCATATGGCTCTTTTTCTGTCCAACTTATTTTACTTAGCATAATAATCTCAAGATCCACATGTTGTCAAAAATGGTAGCATTTCATCTTTTCTTATGACAGAGTAGTATTCCACTGTGTACATATACTGTATCTTCTTTATCCAATCATCTATCGAAGAACACTTTGGTTGTTTTCACATCTTGGCCACCATAAATAAAGTTGCAGTGAACATCAGAGCACATATATCTTTACAGATAAACACTTTCAGATTTTGGGGGTATATACCCAGGAGAGGGATTGTTGGGTCATATGGTAATTCTATTCTTAATTTTTTGAGGAACCTCCACACTGCCTTCCATAGCAGCTGCACCAATGTACATTTCCACCAACAGTGTATGAGGGTTCCTTTTTCTCCACAGCCTCTCCAGTACTTGTTTTCATTTGTTTTGTTGTCATGTTGATGACAGCCATTCTAACAGGTGTGAGGTGATATTTCATTGTGGTTTTGATTTGCATTTCCCTAACAGCTAGTGAAGTTGAGCATTTTTTCATATATCTGTTGGCCATTTGTATGTCTTCTTGGGAGAAGTTTCTGTTCAGGTCCTCTGCCCATTTTTCAATTGAATTGTTTATCTTTTTGTTGTTGAGTTGTACATTTTGGATACTAGCCTTTTATATATTTTGGATATTAGCCCCTCACTGGAGGCATTGTTTGTAAATATCTTCTCCCATTCCATTGGTTTGTTGGTTTGTTGATGTGCAGAAGCTTTTTAGTTTGATATAGTCCCATTCATTTATTTTAGCTTTTACTTCCCCTACCTTTGAGGTCAAATTCATAAAATCCTCTTTGAACCTAAGGACCATATGTTTAGTACCTACGCTTTTTTCTATGCAGTTTATTGTTTCAGGTCTTATGTTTAGGTCTTCAATCCATTTGAGTTAATTTTGGTATTTGGTGTCAGATAGCAGTCTAGTTTCTTTCTTTTGCATGTAGCTTTCCAATTTTCCCAGCACCATTTATTGAAGAGGCTTTCTTTCCTCCATTGTATGTTTTTGGCTCCTTTGTCAAAAAGTATCTATCCATATTTATGTGGGTTTATTTCTGAGTTCTCAATTCTAATCCATTGGTCTGTGTGTCTGTTTTTCTGCCAATGGCATACTTGATTACTGTTTTGATTACTGTTGCCCTGTAGTACAAGCTGAAGTCAAGGAGTGTGATACCTCCAGCCTTCTTTGTTCTTAGGATTACTTTGGCTACTAAATGTTTTTTGTGATTCCATACAAATCTGATGATTTTTTGTTCTATTTCTTTAAAAAATCCCACTGGGATATTGATGGGGATTGCATTAAATCTGTGTATTGCTTTGGGTAATACGGCCATTTTAACTATGTTGATTCTTCCAATCCATGAACACGGAATGTCTTTCTATTTCTTTGTGTCATCAATTTCTTTTGAAAAATGTCTTGTAGTTTTCAGTATATATGTCCTTTACATCCTTTGTTAAGTTTATTCCTAGGTATTTTATTCTTTTTGTTGCAATTGCAAAAGGAACTGTTTTTGTTTTGTTTTTTTCATTTCTTTTTCTGAAATTTCATTGTTACTATATAGGAATGCAATGGATTTTGTACGTTAATTTTGTATCTGGCAACTTTACTGTATTTGTTTATTGTTTCTAATAGCTTTTTGGTGGAGTCTTTAGGGTTTTCTATATAAAGAATCATGTCATCTGCAAAAAGTGATAATGTAACTCCTTCATTCCCAGTTCGGATGCCTTTTATTTCCTTCTCTTGCCAGATTGCTCTGGCTAGGACTTCCAATACTATGGTGAATAACAGTGGTGATAGGGGACAAGCCTGTCTTGTTCCTGAATGTAGAGCAAAAGACTTCAGTGGAAAATGAAATTTTAAAATGTAACATTTATAATAGCATCAACTATCTAAAAATAAAATTTGTAATATATTTGCAAGTCCTCTATATTTGTAAACTACAAAAATATTGCTGAGAGAAATTCTAAGTAAATGGAGAGACATACTATGTTCAAGGACAGAAGGATTTATTATGTTAAAATATCTATTCTCCCCAAATTAGTCTATAAATTAAAATAACAGCAACCCAAATCTTAGTAGGTTTTTTTTTGCAGATTTTAAGACATTAGAAAGTTATGTTAATTATTGTGTTGGTATGAGGAAAAGCAAATAGAAAATGAATAGACGAGAAAAATAGATCTATACATACACCATCAACAGAATTTCACAAAACTTAATGCAATTCAGTGGAGAAATAGCAATGGTGTTGTATTATCAAATCATGCTAGAACAAATTAATACCTATGTGGAAAAAAAATGTTGATTCCCTACATTATAGCATGCAAAAAAAGATTATTTGGAGATAATCATGAATCTAAATGCAAAAAATACATATATATAAAACCTCTAGAAAAAATATCTTCATGACTGGGATAGTCAAATATATTTTTAGTCTGGAACAAAAAGTATTAACCAAGAGGGAAAAAATGATGTTTATTTTCATCAAAACTAAAAGCTTCTGCTTATAAAAGACATCATTTAGAAAGTACAAAAAAGGAAAACTACTATGAGAAAATATTCACAATACATATATATCCATATATCTATATCTATCTATCTATCTATCATCTCTCAATTCATTTCCAGAATATTAAAGAAGTTGTACAAATCAATAATTCAAAAAATAACCCAATTAAAAAGGGGGGAGGGAAGATTTAAACAGAAATCTTCCCCATAAAGGGTATAGGAAGAGCCAATAAGCACATGAAAAGGTGTTTAACATCATATGTTATTATGCAAATATAAATTAAAACCACAGTGAGATACCACAGTCTGGCTAAAATTAAAGAGTGACCATATCAAGTATTGGTGAGGATGTGGAGCAGCTAGAACTCCCATACACTGCCTATGGGCGTGTAAAGATACTATTACTTTGGAAAACAGTTTGGCAGCTTTACAGATTCAACATACCCTATCTTACCGTGTCTCCCCGAAAATAAGACGTAGCCAGACAATCAGTTCTAATGCGTCTTTTGGAGCAAAAATTAATATAAGATCCAGTCTTATTTTACTATAAGACCCAGTCTTACATACTGTAATATAATATAATATAATATAAGACCGGGTCTTATATTAATTTTTGCTCCAAAAGACGCATTAGAGCTGATTGTCTGGCCAGGTCTTATTTTCAGGGAAACATGGTATGACACAACAATTGCACTCCTAGGAATACACTTAAGAGAAATACAAGCAAATGTCTACAAAAAGACTTGTATACAATTATTCATAGAAGCTTTATTCAGAACTGCCCCAAATAGTCAACAAACCAGATGACCATTAAAAAGAATGAATAAGTCAATTGTGGTATATTCATACCATGGATTTCTAGTCAGCAATTAAAAAAAAGAACTAAAGATACATGCAACAATATGGATGAGTAACAGAAGCTAGACACAAAAGACTGTACATACTGTCTGATTCCATTTACATTAAGTCCAAGAACAGGCAAAGCTAATTTATAGTGATTGAAATGAGAACAGAGGTTGCCTCTGGGGAATAAGAGAATGGACTAGAAACTGGCACTGAAGACCTTTTGGGATCATGAAAATTAATGGTAACACAGGAATGCATACATTCATCAAAACCCATGTACACTTAGATCTGTGCATTTTGCGATATGTAAATTATTTCCTCAATGAAGGAAAGAAGAAAAAACAATCACGAAAAATACACAGGTGCACTAAACTGTAAATTCTATTCTCTATATAGAATATTGAATTTATTATAAAAGCATGACTTCCCAATGCAAGGGGAAAGTACAAAGAAAGTAATACAAACTAAGCAAACGATCAGTTTTACTTTAAAAAATGGATACACATAAAACAGGATTCTTCTAGAGAGAAATTTTTATACAAACTGAGAGATGGCCCACCTAGCAATCTGTGTTTACTGTCAGAGCCCATCTGTAGGGAATTTCTTAACATTTTTATCATAGTGAATTCTAGTTTCAGTAATTATTCTCAAAGACGAGTGGCAGCCTGATAGAAAGAGCTGGACTCTGGAGCCAGACAAACCTAAATTCAGAGCCTGTCTGTACCTGTGAGTTGCTCTGTGACTCGGGCTGTAATCCTTGACTCTCTGTGCCTTGATTTCTTCACCAGTAAAATGGAGAAAGGATTGTTATGAACATTAAAGAAGATAACTAAGGGAAGCACTTAGTGCCTGGCACATAGGCAACTCTCATAATTAGTTGCTATAATTATGACTAATGGAGAGAAGACAACCTCAGGAAGGTGGTAGAAGCAGGCAGGAGGTGAAGTAGTCAGGAAGGAGGTGCTCATTTTGCGGAGCAACCAACCCCAGTGTTACCTTTACTGAATGCTTGAAACTCAGCGGATGTTTTCTGAATTAATGGACCACCATATCCTCCCTCATTTGATGGCTCCTGAGTTCTGATTCTAGGTTGGCTCCTTAACAACCACAAAATTAATAAACAGGGAAACAACAACAGGGCTCAGAATAGCTACCTGGTTATCCATAATCTGGACATGGTTCAATATATATTTTTTAATGATACTAGAGACTGTAACCCCAGATCACTTCAAATCCCATTCCTTTGGAAGAACATAATTTTAGTAACAATGGATTGACTGGTTCAGATCAATTTTCTAAACATCAGTTTAGTTCCTCAGGGTTTTTCCATGTCAGGGACCTATTTGTACAGTCTAAGTACTCTGTTCTCTGTGGAACCAGGCATATCTACTTCCTTATGTCTGCCTATGAAATTTGAGGATAATTCTATTCAAAATTATGTATAATCTGGGCCCAAAATAGGATTTCTCTGGTTTTACCCTGTTGTTATCATATCACTTCAGTGAAGCTAAGAATTGCAAGGGATCTCTTTGGAGATGAGGAAACCCTCTCACGCAACCTCCTTCACAACTCTACCTGCTGAGAATCTGTGGTTCGCTCTATCATTTCCATTGTCTTGAAGTTCCATTGCCTTACAAGGTCCATTAATGTACAGATGGAGAGCTCAAATTGGAAAGTCCTTTCTTATGATGAAATAAAATCTCCCCTTGAAGTACCCCGAGTATTCCTTACTTAGTCCTTGGAAGAAAACCAAGATGAATGCTCTTCTTCCGAAGGAACGGGATTTGAAGTGATCTGGGTTACACTCTCTAGTATCATTAAAAATATATATATTGAACCATGTCCAGGGCAGGACTTCCCCCACGTTTGCAGTGCCCAGAGACTTCCTGACTACACCATCCAAACTCAGATGTTCCTTATTGTTCTCTACGTAGACCCTTCCTGCTTCCTTCAAAGTGCTTACCACAATTTGCAACTCTTTTACGAGAGAATGTTAGCTCTAAGAGGGGTCACACCGCTCTGTCTTAGTTGTGGCTGTACCCCAGCACCTGGCACTGAAACTGGCACTTCACAGGCACTCAAGGGACACTGGAAACATGAGTGCACATCTTTAGATATTTTTAAATAGCTCATATTCTCTCCTTAGTCATCTGTAACTTGACCACATGTCTTGATTCCTTCTGAGAGTTTTTCAAACTGCAAAGCCCAGAGAACAAGGAGATAACAAATCTCTGTGAATGGGGCTGGTATAAAGAAATAGGAAGTGGAGAAGTTGTGAAACAGGCCAGAGTATGTGCTTTGCCCAAAGGAAATAATCAAAAAAACAAAAACAAAAAAACTTTAACCACTACGAGCGCTAAGCATGTGTTTATGGATTGGGCCTGCAGGCCACCATTTTATAAGCCCTTTTTCGATCCTTCTTCCACAGACATAATTTCTAGATCCCTCATTTCTCTTCCCTGAAAATATTCCAGTGTGTCAATGTTTCTCTTAAGCTTTGCTTAATTGACCAGGAAACACAGCCCATGGGGTCCAGGACACAGGACTGTTACCTTCTGTGGTCTGAACAGTGAACAGCTCTCCAAACCACGCAAAAGGCCTGAGGTCTCTCAGCAGATATTCCATATTGCTGCTGGCTCCAACTGAGTTTGCAGTCAATACGTCTTTTTCTTACCAAGAGCTGCTGACAAGCCACTTAATGACAATAATATTTATGAAACAACCTAAACAAAGATCTCTGACCTTCGAAGAGTCTAGACCATACATTTCTTGATGATGTTTTCCTTCAACACAAGTCTTGACAAGAAGAACAGGATTCCCCAATTGCTCTGATCTCTCACAGACAGATGAGGCCCAAGTGACCAATGCAATCAGAAAGGAATAATCCAGTCAGTCGGTTACTGTTCTTGACCAAGATAATTAAATGAGGCCAGTAGTTCCCACACCTGGCTGTATACTAGAATCATCTCTGGCCTCGCCCCTGGAAATTCTGACTGACTAAGTCTGGAGCGCAAGGAGTCTGTACCGTCAAGTTCCCTAAATGATGTGGCACATCCAAGGACCCAAATTTGGAAACCACTGTCCCAAACTATCAGCATCACCATTACTTGCAAATTCTTGAAACTCTGGAAGTAAGGCCATCAAAGTGGCAGATGCTTCTTAAAATTCGAGAGCTACTGATCTAGATCAAAGTTCATATACTCTTTACTAAAGAGCTAGATGACAAATATTTTGTGCTTTGTAGACCAATAGGCAAAATTTGAGGATATTATGTCAGTACTTATGTAACTATTTAAAATGTAGCTATTTGTTATGGGTTAAATTGTATCTTGCCCTCCCACCACCCCCCAGAGAAGATACACTGATGCCCTAATCTGTAGTACCTCAGAAGGTACCCTTGTTTGGAAATAGAGTCTTCGTAGAGATAATCAAGTTTAAGATGAGATCATTAGGGTGGGCCCTAATTCAAAGTGACTCGTGTACTTGTAAAAAGGGGAAATCTGGATAGAGAGAGAAACACAAAGGGAAGATAATGTGAGACACAGGAGACTGGCACCCCCTAAACCAAGGAATGCCTACGGCTACCATAAGCTAGGAGTAAGACATGAACAGATTCTCCTTCACGGGCCTCAGGAGAAACAAACCCTGCTGACACCTTGATTTCAGACTTAGCCTCCATAACCTTGAGACAATAAATCTGTTGTTTAAGCTACTCCGTTTGTAGTACTTTATTTTCACAGCCCTAGAAAACGAGTACACCATTTAAAATGTGAAAACAATTCTTAGCTTAAGAGCCATACAAAAACAGACAGGCAGCAGGCTAGATAGATAGAGCCCATGGGTCACATCTAAACTATGCCCAACTATATTGGCTCAACATCCTGGCGATCACCCCATTGTTCATAATCTCATAGTAGACTCAGTATGAGGTCCCCAAGTCCCACTTAAATATTACTTCTTTGGAGAGTAATATTGAGCTTGTACTTCAGGGGTCATGCCATCCTTGCTCATTGGTATATGCTTAGAACCTGACACATATCAACTTTCAATGATGATTGAATGAACGAGTGAATTTAAGACAGATAATCAGTTAGATGAGACTACTGTTTTCATTCATCACAGTCCTCCAGTTTTCAGAGAGGCAACTTAACCCTATGGGGTATCAGTGATTGCCCAAAGTGACACAGCAGAAAACGCAGGACTAAAATCCACTTGTCCAGACTCCCAAAATTATAGCCCTGGGTACTCTGGACACAACATGTTAATCCACATTTTTACACGAAAGTCTGCAAATAACAAGGGAGGTGTTAGGAACTTAGGTGTGATTAGTACCTGGCCATAAGGCAGCCACAGGCGGCTTGAGCAGGAGGTACAGCAGAACATTTACCAGGATACCATCCCTTTTTGTAACACAACTGATTTCGTTTTGGGAAATCGGTTCTTTTCCAGTGTGTGCAGCCATGGCAGGAGGTAATTCTTAGACCCTACCTTCCAAGCACAAAGATCCATACAATACCTGCTCAAGAGCACAGCCAGGGGCTGCACATGGCCTAAGCTCACTCAGTGGGAGGGATACTGTCTCCCAGACTTTATAACTCCCAAGTGACAGAGGACACAGTGTATTAGTTACCGAATGCTATGTGGCAAATGACTACAAACAGCATCTTAAAACAACATGCACTGAGTTGCTTATACGTCTGCATGAGGTCAGAATTCTGGGATGTTGTGGCTGGGTTCTTTGCTCAGAATCTGTGATGGTTAATTTTATGCTTCAACTTGACTGGGCTAAGAGATGCCCACATAGATGGTAAAAGATTATTTCTGGGTGTTTCTGGAAGAGATTAGCGTCTGAATCAGTAGACTGAGTAAAGAAGATGGCTCTCATCATTGTAGGTGAGCATCAACCAAATGAGGGCCCAACGAGAACAAATAGTTGGAGGAAGAGCCAATCTGCTCTCTGCTTGAGCTAAGACTCCCATCTTCTCCTGCCCTTGGACATCAGTTCTCCTGGTTCTCAGGCTTTCAGACTTGAACTAGGACTTACACTATTGGCTCCCCAATCCTTAGGCCTTTGGACTTAGACTGAATTACACCACTGGCTTTCCTAGTTCTCCAGCTTGCAGATGGAAGAACATGGGATTTATCAGCCTTATAATCATGTAAACCAATTCCTATAACAAATCTCTCTCTCTCTCTCTCTCTCTCTCTCTCTCTCTCTCTCTCTCTCTCTCTCTCTCTCTCTCTCTCTCTCTGTTTTATTTCTATTGGTTCTAGTTCTCTGGAGAACCCTGACTAATACAGAATCTACAAGATGTTGGTCATCCATGTTCTCATCTGACACACCTCCTCCAAGCTTATTACTATTAGTAAAATTCCTCACAGTTGTAGGACTGAGTTCCTTGCTTTGGTTTTGGCTGTTGGCTGGGGGTTGCTCTCAGCAACTTGTAGCCATTTTGTGGTCCTGGCATATGGCTCCCTCCATCTTCAAAGCCAGCAATGGCACATAGCATCCTTTTGATGCTTCAAATCTCTCTAACTTCCCCTTCTGCTTCAAAGTGCTCATATAATTAGATTGTGCCCCTCCCGATGACCTCCATATCTTAAAGTCAACTGACTTTGGACTTAATACGTACAAAATCCTTTCATATCAGTACCTAGATTAGTGTTCTATTGAATAACCAGGGTATGGATATCTTGGGGCCTTTGTAGAATTCTGCCTACCATAGGTAGGGAACACCTGGTGGTCCTCTTAATTGCAGAGGCCGCAATGGTGGTAATGTCCCAGCCACTCAGTTCTTGCTAGGAGACAGAGACAGTTGCCGTATTTCCCACTTCCTGCTTCCCAGGCCTATGGTGTTTCCTTGGTTCCCATCATTCCCAAGCTTGGTCTCCCAGATGCTCATTAAATCTGATGACTTCTAGTATAAATAAATAAAACTCCATTTACCTGACATTAGCCAAAGTCTGCTTCTGTTGCTAGCAATCAAGAAACCTGATTGTCTCAAGCTCCAATAAATGTCCAGCAATCCACCACAAAACAGGGATTCTCATGGAAAGGGAACTATGGTAGAGTAAGACAAATCAGAGATATATAGAAAGATTTTCAAACCACATATCCCCCACCCTCCCAAATCTGGCATGCTGGTTTGAAATACTTGATTTCTACCAAACCAAAGGAAATCAACCATTGTTTTATTCAAACAAAGGTGGTCAGTGGTCTATATGGCAAAAATAAATTAACTGGTCAATTTTAACAATGACCTATTTTAATTTTTTTTTTTTGAAAAGAATGGACTAGACAGAAGCTGAAGTTAAATAAACTAACACTAGTTGAAAAGTGAAAAAATATGTTAAAAAGTCTTTTGACCTCACATAGTTGTTATACTATATTTAACTTCATGTTTTCCTAAACCAAACAAATTCTTCTCACAGACTCAGCTGGACAACATATGCCTCAAGGTTCAGATTTTGCACCTGAGCTTGTATGCAAGGTGACCTTTCAGTACAAAAGCTGACATGGAATGGGTTTTTGGATTGGCTTCAATGGAAGCATATCCATATCTACATGCCCCTTCTGATCCAATATTTCCTCCCAGGAATTTATTTGTACTATGGGGTAAAAAGACTTGGTCAGCGCATTTTCATCTGGTTACAAAAACCCAATCTATTACCTTTCAACCTAGGGTTTTCTGAATCTAGACAAATCCAAGGAGTGTAACTGCTTCACGATAGACAGGGTGATTGGCCTAGATAAGAGGGGATAAGCAGTCCCAATCACACAGAAAAAGAAAAACAAAGCAGCCCCATTTGCCCCTGAACCTTGATTTCGTTTATAGACAGCAACCTTTATGTGGAAAAACACTTTTGCGCCAGCTTCCTTGAGGAGTGTTGTGGCAGTTCTTTCCTCCTTTGTTGAACTCAGCTTGGAGAAAGCACTGCGGAGTGAGGGATGGCTGGCACTGGGTAGAACATGCTGTGTATTTCCACAGTCTACTCCAGCATAAACAGACTACACTTATTTGTTAGTGAAGAGCCAGAAAGACAAAGGCCACATCCAGGAAAATTGGGAAACAGATCAAGGGCCTTCTTTGTGCCTGTCTTCCTCCTCTCCCTCCCCTTCATACCGAGGGCTTTCACTTTCCTCTTCGGGCACCCTAGAATATGGTGTCTAGCATTTCACTCCAGGATGTGGGGCTCTGTACCTCTGAGGCACCCTTGGTTTTCAGGAGCAAACAAGAAAAAGTAAAGGAGACATTTCCTACTCTGAGCTCTTGCTTAATAAATGCAAAGGATTTTTGAGCAATACAGAGATGAAGCATTCGGATTCTGGAGCCTGATGGCCTGGATTTAAATCTATCTCAATGACTGTATTCATCAGGGAAAGGACTATAATTAACAACGTAAACCCCTAAATATCAGAGACTAAACATAATACAAGGTTACTGATCACTCAGGTCACTGTACAGCGTGCTTGTGGCCAAGTCTCTGCTCCATGCAGTCATTCAGGGACTGAGGTTCCTTCCATCACCTGGGGCCTTGGAGTCAGGAGTCAGGGAAGAGTGATCATGGTCTGGAGGTATGTATATCACTCTCACCCACTAGCCCATGGACTGGCAGTCAGTTACATGGTCTCACCTATCTGTAAGGGAAGCTGGGGAATATAGTCTGAGTTTCCAGAGAGAAAAGAAAAATGGTTTCATGAACAACTATCTAGTCTCTGCCATACTGCTTACTTAAGAATGTGCCGTGTTTTAGCTTCTTTCCCTGTTGAGTGGGTGTATTAGAAAAGGTCCTCCAGAGAAACAGAATGTGTGTGTGTGTGTGTGTGTGTGTGTGTGTGTGTGTGTGTGAGAGAGAGAGAGAGAGAGAGAGAGAGAGAGAGAGAGAGAGAAAGAGAGAGAAGGGTACTCTGCCTTACCTAAAACATATCTTCACAGCAATATCTAGACTAGTGTATGATCAAATATCTGGGTACTGTGACCCAGCCAAGTTAATATAATTAACCATTACAATGGGTTTGATAAATTAATATCATAAAGCACCCAGGACCATGCCTGGCACCTAAAAAGCTTGCTGTAACTATTAGTTTACCGTAACTACTGTTGTTATAATCATTATTTCTACTACTAATTGAGGCCTGAACACAGCACCACAGCACCACCACCACCCCAGTATCTCTCCTTAGCTACCCCATCAAAATATCTAGGGAGTGTGACCCTAGAAAGGCTTATTTTACTCAGACAAATTATTTTCTTTATTATTTTTTCAAAGCACTGTCTCATCTACTGTCTCACTCAGTCCTTCACTCAAGCCTACGAAGTGGGCAGGGCAAAATTATTCTTATTCTTCTTACTTTAAGGCTGAGGCTCAGAGAGGGTGGTTGCCCTCCTACTCACTTTTCCTAATCCATGCCCTGTGCTATCCCCCTGATTCTGTTCTAGAAGAGCCACTCCTGCCCTGTGGTGGAGATGTCTTTCTTCCTACCTAATCTAAAATTCATTATACTACATTATAGTCCCACAGATGTAATGTGTAATAAGTGTTGGGTAGGATTAATTGAAATACTCCTATTAATACTACACTTTAGGTACTCCCTGAATTAAGGTTTTTGTAGATAGATCTCGGGAAACATAATTCACCATTTAAAACATTCAAACTATTATTTCCATGGGAAAACAAGCCCCGTGATTCAAGAAATAAACATATGAATGAACTTTTGGAATATGACTCTGTTTATAAGAGGGGATTTCCTGCGCAAGTGCTGACACCAGAACTAGCGTTAGGCACAGCTGGGAGGCAGTTAGAGTTTGTGTTTGGTCTCCTTCCCATTGCCTGTATTCCGGGGCTCGCCCTTCTGCAGCTGATCTGTTTTCTTCATCATTGCTTATAATAATAATAATAATTTTTTTAAAAAGTAGGACAGAAGGAGAGGTCAGAAGTCTGGCTATCTGACTTGGCTCTGCCCTAACCAGTTGTGTGACCCCAGACAAGTCTTTTTACTCTGGTTTCCTTGACTATAAATCAAGAGTGTTGGATAAACTTATGGTAGGTTAACAGTCAGCAACACTATTTCTCGTCTGCTCTGTCACCCCATCACGGGGTCAGCTGCCTTATAACCGAGACACATAGCTCAGCTCCCTCTCATCCTATGTAATGGTTCTGAAGTATCAAAGAGGGATGATAATGACCCCAAAGCCTTCCACACACAAAGGAATTTGTCGCTAATAGTGGGAGTTCAGGCACAGAGTCACGTGATAGGAGAAATCTTTGAGGACAACGGGACCCAGCCATTGACCCTTTAATCCTACCCATTGGGAAAAAGCACATTCTCCACCAGCTCACCAGCCAGACCTGGGATTATGTACCCAGCCTAGAGAGAGAATGTTCATGCAGGCTGGAATGATCGGTGTAACTGGAGCCATGTGGAGTTCAGTTGGAGAGAGTCATTCAATCACAGATATTGCCCCTCAAAACCCAAATCCCTGAGAGGGCAAATTATTTCAGCTGCCTGAGCTGGTACACTTTACAACGCAGTTGGTGCAGAGCCTCCTGCCCAGTAAGAAGCACGATCACTTCTCCCCAAGGACCCTGGTGACCCCTGCAGAACCTTTTCTCCCTGACCTGCGTGCTGGCCAGTCATGCTCTTCTGAAACTAGACACTCTGAGGCCAGACCTGTGCATAGCTAAAGAGGCCACACCAGCTCACTAATCCAATGAAAAGATAGCTTTACACAGGGCACATAGCGTTCCACTCAGCCCATAATGCCGGCATGTGTCTGGGGGCGGCACTGCTGTTAAATACCCAAGACAAATCTAAGCCTGCTGAGCAGTTCACCCACTCATGTCAACCCTGAGCAAGATAAGTCAGACGATGTCATATAACAAAGACCACATATTCTTGAGATCTAGAGTTCAGTCCAGTTTCTGTAACTCACTTAATATGTGACCTTGGACAAGTTATTCAAATTCTACGGGACCTTCTGGCTTTTCCATCAATAAGATCACATATTACCATGGAGTCATGACATTCCTCACTTTCAATATTTTTCTCTCCAAAACAATAAGGTTAAAAAACAAAAGAAAACAAACATCAGATACCTTTGAGTGCCATATAACCTTTCAGTCCTCCCACTCATCCAGCTAGACAAGTATTATTATCCTCATTTAACGATAAGGAAAGAAGATTTTAGGGAGGTTTAATAACTGCTATAGAATTAATTGTGTCCCTCCCCCAAATTCATAAGTTGAAGCTTTAAACCCCAATGTGACTGATTCTATTTGGAGATAGGGACTTTAGGAGGTTAAGTGAGGTCATATAGGTAAGTCCCTCATCCCCTAGGTCTAGTTGCCTTGTAAGAAGAGGAAGAGAGCCCCAGCACCACCACATGAACCAAAGGGTCAGGTCATTTGATATGAAGGAGGCTCGGACCAGAGAAGCCGCATTACCCAAGATCTTGACACTATTGCCATCCTGGCTCAATTATCTTCAACATCCAAAGAGAGACAACAGAGAGATGACCAGTTTTTGAATGAATACTTCCCTGTGGAGGGTGGCCAGCCGTTCCCCATCTGAAAATGGGATAACATTGGAGGCTCAGATATTCTGCATAAAGTCTCCAGACAGTAAGAGACCAACCATCCAACCTCCAGCAGAGAAGGCAACTTGGAAAGCGTGGGTTAAATCAGTGCGCTTCAAGCTCTTCCAGCCATGACCCACAAAAACAAATATATTCTACATGGAAAGCCAATACATACATACACCAAATCTAAGTTGTCATCAATTGCAAGATACACCATACTTTTACCACTGAGAAAAAATAAAATAAAATGTTGTCTAATAAAATTCATCCTGATTTCAGAGATTTACAATGAAATAATGGAAAATATATATATCAGAGATAGAATAACATGTCTTGGATGGAATATAAAGAAAATTTCGAGCAACAATACTAACCTTCTTATGTGCCATCTACTTCGGTATGTATTACTCTCTTCTATTCTGTTTAATATAATTTCTCCCCAAAACACTGGTAATAACCCATAAATTGACTTCAAATCCCTTAATGGGCTGCAACCTACAATCTGAAAAACAATGGATTAAAATTGAGGTATAGGACTCCTAGATAATTTGATTGAGCACTCCAAGGAGTTTACATGAATCTACTGGTAGGACAACGGAATCCAAGTGGTAATTACTACACATTATATCAGTACATCTCTGGGCTGAACTGCCTAGAAACCCGAGGCGGACCAGCATGTAGACACTGCTATAGGAATAATTCAAGACACTTGCGCTGTGGACGTACATTGCTGTCATTAAGCCAGGAGACATGGCAGCCAGGGCACTGATTGCTACATGTCTCCTGTATGTTGTAAGATATGTGTCCAAAATTAGAGTGACTGAAAGCACCTACAAAACTGCAGTCATCCTACTCTGTAACATCCCTGCCTGGGGTTTTAGGCTACTATGTATAAGCCTGGGTCAGAAGTGATAATACCCTCACTTCTGTCTTACAAGTCTCTACAGATCCAAGTATAATGGGCAATCAGAATGCTACTTTGGTGCCACAGTTTTCCTTGTATCTTAGAGTCAAATCCATTCCCATGAGAGCCCAGAGAGAAATCAGATGAGGGGTTCTTTAGTTGCACATTGCTTGAATACTTTGCTATGCACTGAGCGTGATTTGAAGGAAAGGTGCGTTCAGCTGTAGAGATCACTGAATGACTTTCTATTGGAATTAGATAAGTTGAACATCCTGTCGAGAGAGTGGTAGCTCGGAACAGACTGATGAGTTCTTCTATTTTGTGCTTCGCATGGGATGAGGACTGGTCAAGAATTATCTACCAAAACACAGGATTGGAAAACTTTTGCTTTTCTAAAGGGTTTCCAGGAATGGACATTCCCCAATAGCTTTATTCACATGGATAAAATGTAAAGGGGATTATTGTGAGCTGAATAAAGTTTACTGCTTATTTCTCCAATTTAGTGTGGTCTTTGAAAATATGGCCTTGGGAAGAAATATGTAAACATTTCCCCTACGAGAAAAGTATCAATGAGGTCAAAGAACAAGTCAAGTGTGATCCAAGAAACCCAAACCAAAATGTTAAAGTTCTAAAAATTAGAACTTTTACTGATATCTAGAAATTTCATTCTTTTGCCGGGTAGATCAGGCCTATTGCTACACTCTGCTAGAAGCCAAGATATTCTGCATGTTTGGAACCACAGCAGTGGGCGGCTGTATGGGCTGTTCACTGCACAATAGCACCCAGGCAAAAGGGTGACTGGAGGCTGAGGTCCAGCTCGCACTCCTTTTGTCCACTGTGCGTGCTGGAACAGGGCCCCTTCTGCCTAGAGGGAGAAGTCCCTTTTGGGGTTGGCAATAAAGCACCCTATGTGTTAGTGGGGGGCCCAATAAATGGGAAGGGAAGGAGTAAATCATTAGCTCTATCATACTTCAGATTAATTGTAAATTACTCTCATGTCTTCCTAAATATCAGCCAGCCCTATGCAATAAATTGGTATTTTAATCCAATTTATTTAGTCCAGTACTACATGTACATATCTGAAGTGAAGCTGTAAAGCTCTCTGACAGCCTATTTATCAGAAATTTCGTTCAAAAATCCCCATGCAATTTGAGGATGAGACTGCGGGAGAAGGGAGTAGATGGAGGGAGAGGGAGCATCAGGACTGAGCACCTGCAAAACAGTATTTTTCTCATATGTCAAAGGAAGCCCAAACTAAAATTACGGTCCTGAAAGTAGACTACACATTGGCATGTCCCCCATGATCCTGCACTCTGACCTCAAATTGTAGATGAAACGGACATTTCTTCCATCTGGGAAAACCTACTGGTTTCCATCATAAACTCAGCAGATTAGTTCTTTTAATTGTTAAAATCAAATATATGGTGATAGAAGGAGAACTGACTCTGGGTGGTGAACGACAGTGGTATTTATAGATGATGTAATACAGAATTATACACCTGAAATCTATGTAATTTTACTAACAATTGTCACCCCAATAAATTAAAAATAAAATTGTGAATTAACCAGTCAGTGTATGAGCATAAAAAGCTGGTAACAGGAATTAGGACTTCTTGTAGGCGTAACTTCAAATCCAGGCCATCTATTACGAAGCCTCAAACTGAAAACTACATGTTGCAACTTCACGCTCCAGCCACAGCCCAACATCCAGTATATTCTCCCAGTGCTTTTTCATAGGATCTCACACACCAGTCCAAGTAACACACTTGCTGCTCAACAAACCCCCCTGGACCTGGTTCATGCTGCTCCTTTCTCAGTGGAATACCCTAATCACCTTTTGAGACTCTACTAACAAGCCTCCTTCTCCTTTCTCCCTGAAACCTCCCCTCATTCCCTCAATTGGACACGAACTTTCAATCCTTTCAATCCTGAAACAAACTTAGCTCTATTCCACCTCAAGAGCTTCATGCAGGTTTTCCAGTCTGACCCCCAGTCTGATCCCCACACTCATAACCCATGGCTGGCTTTGCTTCGTCTTCCAAGTTCCCCACATTTAGACTTCACCCCAAGTGAACACTCCTGCCACTCTTCTTTTTCACAGCTATTTCCTTCACAATTCTTATCACAACTTACAAAAATATATGTACATCTTAGTTTGCGTGTTACTTGTTGGTCACCCCTACTAGATACTAATCTCCAGTGAGGACAGGCACTTTATATGCATTACTTCCCTAGCACACTGGCTGGTACAGAGTAGATAGGCACTCAATAAATACTGGCTGAATGCAGAAATGAATGAATGAAGAAACACATAGCATTTTGTTTTCACTTCTTAAAACTTTCCTGTGGAAACATCAAGTGAAAGATTTGATCCTGAAGAACAGGAATCAGGTCTTCACAAAAGATTGCATAAGAATGTTGCATAAGAATGTAGGGCAACCATATAATTCATCACCCAAACCAGGACACATTTGATGTTGAACTGGGATGCTAATTATTAATTATGTTGAGATAAACCAGAACACATGTTCTCCATACCCTATATCTTCTCCTAAATGTCCCATCTTTACCAACCAAGTTCGAAAAATCCATAATGTCTTTAGATGCTACTTGTTAAACCACTTTCCTTTTGTGAAGACCAGATTCCTTTTCTTTAGGATCAAATCTTTCACTTGACGTTTCCACAGGAAAGTTTTACCTGTGTCATTAACATCAGGTCCAGTAAGGCTGAGCATTTTTCTTTTAGCACCTTGCACGTCTTCATTGATAATAATGACCTTGCTCAAGGAGCTCAAGGGAAAGGTTGCTTTATTTCAAGGGCAGCTAATGCCATCTTGGATATCCAATCCAAGTTTATTTCAGGACAGGCAGCATTGGTGCCACATTCAACAGGGCATGCAGATACCTCGGCAAAGGCTCCACTCCAGCCTCGGAGTAGTAAGGGAAGGAAGAGGGCAGACAGAAGGCCAGTGATGGAGCAAGAGCCTTTTGTATTAAAACCCTTCTAGACTGTAACTGGCAATAGCTAGAAAATTCCCAAAGAGAAGGGATGAAGAGAGAAGAGCATGAGGGTCTGAGATAAATACTTCTGGTTTGGGTTCCCGGGTCTGCTTCTTTACAGCTGTGTTCTTTACAGCTGTGTGATTTTAAAAAGGTTATACTTTGAGACTCACTCTCCTATCTGTAGAATAGATATAATCCTACTCAACCCTGGTACAAATGAGATGATCAAGAAAGCACGTAGCACAATAGCTGACACACAGTAAGTACTCGGAAAGTGTTGCTATAAAAATAATCATTATTATTTAATAAATGATGTTACTTTTATTATTGAACTAGAATCTTACTATAACACAGTGGTCAAGAACTTCAGAGCCCTGGGCTCATATTCTACCAGTGCCACTCAACACCCATGTGGCCTTGGGGCAGGTGTTTAACTTCTATAGACCTCAGATTTCTCATCTGTTAATTGAAGGTAATTATGCCTATTTCATAAGATTGTTCTGAAGATTAAATGAGATCATGAATATAAAATATTTGGCAGAAGTCTTAGCACATAGTGTTGCATAAGAGTGCTTTTTGGGAGTAGAATTTGTTAGAAGTACAGGTACTAAAATGGAAACAAACAGCAAGGAACAGAACCTTTTTGAAAGGCTTGTTGACCAGCCACAGGAGAAGGATTTGTCCCAGTCTACTGTGGTGTCTGGTCCCAAGGAACAGCAGGGAGGGGAAAGTGAAAGGAGGAAGGTGGGATATAAATAGTTCACCAAGGACCCCAATCGGAATTAGGGGAGTAATTAGAAAGTGCGAGCTCCCTAACTGACTCTATGTGAAGGAGGGAAGAGACATTGGAGAACAGGAAAGGAATTCCAATCTGGTAGGTTCAATGACCTCTATTTTCCATTTGACCTTGCCATTAAAATAACAGAAAATGGCATTCTTTTAGATATTACAACAGTGTTTTAAAAATATTTCTCCTATTTTTAATGTTGACCAATATTGTAAAATTCACCTTGGTCTGAAAACTCCTCAAATTGTCCTCTGGTACCTCCACCAGGCAATGAATGCTTTCCTGACCCTGTGTTATTATATTAATGTTGGGTGAAACTAGGAATGTCTTTGCCTCACAAAAGTTGGAATTGTTTTGAAAACAATACTGCCAGTTACCTTCCTGGACATCTGACTTATTCCATTCCATGAAGTTTAAGACATGGAAAAATTCATTTGGAAGTTCAAATTTTAATGATTCCTCAATTTACAGAAATTGCCTTAGAATGCAAACTCCATTTCTTTCATCTTTACATTGGACAACTGTGCAAATACTATATAATAAATATTGTATAATAAAGTGTTAGAACTACAAAGTTGCTGCATGTTGCAGCATCTGATGAAATATGACAAAATTTCACATACACAAATGCAGAAACACAAAATAAATACACAATAATATTAAGTGCAGGTATGAAAGATAAAAAAATTTTCATTTGCTTATGGAAAAAAATGCTCTCAACTAAGTGGACTAGAGACCCCCCCCCATGTGTTTTGAAATTAAGAAACTAACTGATGAGAAAGGGGCTTTTCAAAATCAAATATCGCCCATCTTTATAGAAACTGAGAAGACCACATTTTGGTGTTAAACAACCTGCAAGAGTCCCCTAAAATCCAAATAAACATCATTAATGAAGAAAAAGAAGCACTTTTATAATAACCATTGTGTCTGCCAATCTGGTCACCGTGGAATGTACCCAGACACACCACCACTTAAGGACTTGTTTTATGAATTCTAAATGGAAAGAAAGAATTTGCTGCACTGAAATTTAAATTGATCATATTTAAAAGTGATTTTGATTTCTTAAAAAAAATTTTTCTTTCAAATGAAATTGTTTAATCTCTGAAGTGTGCATTCCTCATTTTAAGGATAAATAACCTAAAGCCAAGAAGACACGCGTGGGTTGCCAGATTTAGCTAATAAACATACATATGCAAACTCTGCATGGAAAATATGACTACTACAAAACTATTCATTGTTAAAAAACAAACAAACAACTATTCATTGTTCATCTAAAATTTAAATTTAAGTGGGCATCCTGTATTTTATCTGGCTAGTCTACCCTTGGGTCACCCAGCTAATGAATGAAAGAGCCAACACTAGAACTGGATGCCCTTTCTGGTGCAAAGCCTTTCAAAAAAACAATTATTCCTTGAAAGCTAGATGATGCTCTGGAAAACCAAAAGCGATGTATGGCAGCTCCTGCCCTCAAAGAGACTAGAGTCTAATGAAAAATTCTAATAAACCTGGAAGAGAGACGGGCGTGTAAGGTAACCATCTCAGCAAACTACTACCCAAGAAAATAGTTCTCAAACCTGACCACATGTTAAAATCAGTTGGAGAACTTAAAAAAAAATTCAGTGCCCTGAGATTCTGATTTAATTAGTCTGGGACAGGGTCAGAGACATTGGTCTTCCCCCCTCCAAAATGTTTCCAGATAATTCTAATGTGCATCCTGGTTTGTGTGATAACCACTGGCCGAAAACTAATCGGCCTTCAAGAGATCTTGATTTACAGACTGTACAGACCTGTGCTAAAGTGTGTGTACGGGTGGGAGGGGTTTCCAAAGCTCCATGCTTCTTGTACCTTATAGAGGTGTTCACGAAGGCCATTTGGACTTTGCCACGGGATTTATTGAAAGGAAAGCATTTTTCTGAAATTCATTCTGATCCAGATTCTTAGTCATTTCTTGGTCTATATATTTTGAAGTCTATCCTGAAAAAATCTATTCTAAGTATACAGTTCACATATCCCTTAAAAACAGAATAATAAGGAGGTAGTCTCATCTAACCCTACAGTGTGCTCAGGATACCCTAGTACCTGGGGTTAGACATGCAGCCTCTGGTCCAGGATAGAGCCCATGGGTTTGATGTTGTTTGTATAGCTTCCACCAATGGAATGCAGTAAACAAAAGCCCCATTCAATCTTATGACTTCCCATGAAGAAATAAATAAAGAAGCACTCTGGGGGTTTTCATTATTGTCATTATATTTACTGTCCTAGTTAGAGAGGGATCAGAAGCCATGACTACATCTTCCTCTGTTGCGCTGTTATTATTACCAAAAGACATGGCAGCAAATGTATAAAAGCAGGATTTCTCAACACAGTCTAAAAACACAAGATAAAGAAGCTAAGTCATCTCCATCCTGGAACCTCAACTTCTCATTTCTGACATCAGTGACGAGGAAGGCAAGTTGACTGCCTCAGTTGCTGCATCAGTTCTCAAACATACCATCTGCCAACTCCAGTTTAACTGAAAATTGTTAAATCAATTTGACTATCTCCTGTCCTCCAAAGTCGAAAGAAAAATGGTGTCTAAGCTCAAGCTATGAGAACACATGTACCTATAGGTCAAGCTGTCTTCTAGAGGGTCACCATTGTGTAATTCATATTTAGGCCATTTTACATAATTGTTAATCCTCCAGAATATAGAATCCACCTGGGATCAATTCAGCCTATGACAGAAACACTGTTCTTTGGGATAGTTGGCCAGGACTGGTTTTCTTAGTCTAACATTTAAGGGACTTCTCTAAAAGTGTTATGTTGAAAAATCTGGTACAAATAAAGGACATGATAGAGCCAAAACAGGCCAACTGTATCTATCCAGGAATGACAAGAGGGCACATTTTTCAACACATAAAAGAGTTAAAGGAGTCCTCAATAATACTAACACCTGGAAACCTTAGTATCAAAAGAAATCAAATATATTCCAAATGAGTCTGAGTCATGTTAAATATTTCCTCTCAGTGACCAACAGGTCATGTTAAGACCAGTCCCAACCCCTTGTGGAAGCCTTGTTCTGTTGCCTACATGAAAGGCAGTGCAAGAATTTTGATCAGCGATGCAATATTGCTAATTCTCATTGGTAATTTTCCCCATTAGTCAGAGATCAGCCTTGCCAATTGGGAGGCCTCACTTGCTTGGTGCTGCCATTGAGAACCAGTTGTCAAACTATAGGATGAATGGAAATATATTCTTAAGGCCAAATTCTACCCTTTGCTTGCATGGAGACAGTTCCTAACCAAGCAAAGGAGCCTCAGCTTCATCCCAAGTTCTGAGATCTCCAGTCTTTCTCTGTGACCATCTTTTTCTCATGTCATTGTCAGCAAATCCCCATTGACAACCCCTCTCTCTTTGGAAGGTGACAAAATACTCCCAGGAAGAAGCATGATCTTTCTAAATTCTTATTTGAATTGGAGAGATTTGAGATTTTTTTTTTTATTTCGTGGTAGAGGCAAACTCATTTGTTATACATTCAAGGCCTAGGATTTGGTCTTCTAAGCAAATAAGCCAATCATACATGGAAGTATTCTGTACCCTCCTCTGCTGTAAATCTAATTCATGCAGCCAAAAATACACATTCAAACAGGCTGGCTCTCTTCACTGTCTACTCAACTGACAGTTCAAATAGCATGATAGTTATGTTCACATAGAAAAGGATGTAGATTAGGGTAGATTAGCCAAACACAACCAGAATAGAACCAACATCATCAAGGATGTCTAGACCTAGAATGCAGTTTTCCTGCTTCAGATCTGAAGAAATCTAACTGGAGGCGCAGTCATGTGGTCTATACCAGTGACTACAAAAATCTATAAAACCCCAGAGAGCTATGTATCTAGGTGAGCCAACTTTAATTTACATGCAGCAATGCAAAACCCCTTTCCTCCTCTGCCCCATGGCAAAAACTGAGTCTGTTCCATCTGTTTACAATAATTCCTTACTTTCCAATATAACCATAATCTTATTTTGCAAATCCTATTCCTGACACACCTCAAACCATCTGTCTATTCTTTCTTGGGTTAGCTTGGGGCTTTTTGGCAAATGTATGTCAGTACCTGTAAGTGGAATATTTTTTAGCAGAGTACATGCCCCTTCTAAAGGCATGTTGCCATGGCTGCTAGGTATTCCTAAATAACCTCTCTTGGTTGTTCCTCTAAACCCAGTATGCCCTTAGTAGTTTTTAATATGTGTAAAATAAAGGCCAAGAGACAAAAAGGCATAAATGCAACAATTTGGGCTTAAGACTGGAAGTAAGTTTGTACATGTTCTCAAATATAAGAAATCGGTTGAAATTTTACTAATAAAATTGTATGTCAATTTGAGGGAAAAAGGTAGCCTGTGTTTCAGATTCAGACTTGCAAAGAGTTTTGGGGGGCAAAAAGTGATAAAATCTTAGTGGTAGAATTTCTGCCATTTCTTGTCCTTGTGGAGCTGGGCCAGGATTCTCTCCCAGTCTCTCTCTCTCCTTTATCATTTTGCCATTTCCCCCCTTGTTTAGAACTACAAGTTGCTGGGAAAGATCTTAGAACCCTAAACAGGAAAATGATATGTGATCGGGCAATTCAAAGAGCAAAGATACAAATGGACAAACATGAGAAAAGACCTCACCTAATTAGTAATCAAGGGAATACAGAATAAAGTAATAATGAGATCACTCTTGGCTCCACAAAATGGCAAAGACTAAAAACAATGAAAATATTTAGTGAGGCTGTGGGATAACAGGTACTCTTAGGCACGGCCGGAGAAGGTAGAGTTCACACCACTCTCCTAGAGGCATGTTAGCAGTATCTAGCAAAATGTTTCTGGTACCTCTTCATACCTTTTGCTTCACTTCTATTCTAGAGAAATACAGCATGTGTATATATATGCAAAAAAATGTAAATACAAAAATATTCATAGCAGTATTGTTTATAAAATCCAAAATAAGGAAACAGCATACCATTAGGGGAATGGTTAAACTGTAGCTTATCTACCCGATGGAATATTTTGCTGCCATTAAAATAAACGGGACAGCTCAACATCATCAGACATGAAAATATTGCTAGATGTATTGACAATTAAAACAATGGCAGAACACTGATATGTTACAATTTATGGAAAAGGATGAAATTTCTAGGTCTAAAACAAGATATTAAAGGGAGAATCCTTTTTTAACTCTGTCTAAGGCCCCAAGAGACTCAGGACAAAGCAACAGGAGGTTAGAGCTCTCACATTCCAAACCAGGCAGCTAGACCACCTCCACAGGACTTGCAAAGAAGGCAGCCACTGTAACCCTTAGCCCATCACCCACCTCGAGGGCAAGAAAGGACTGAAACTGACAAAGCTGAGAGAGAATGTCTTTGGAATGATTTGTTGGGGTGTGGTGGTGTTTCCACCTTTACCTTCACCTAAATTACAGGAGTTTCAAGGAGCTTGTTCAGAACACTGTAGTCTATAAGAGTACAGAGTGATCCATGACCAAAGTTCGTCTACTGACAAGAGGCTGGATCCAGCAGCATAGGGAGGCCCAGGCCCTGAGCACACTGGATGGCAGTAGACTGCGCTCCTCTAAGAGCAGCAGCAAGACTGCATCTGTGTTCCCTCGGGACCACAAGCAAGGGCACCAGCCACAATCATGTAAAAAGGGGCCCTACCTGTAGAAATGCTGTCAGTGCCCTCCGCTCATACCCTTCCAATGTCTTGATTATATTCACACTCCCGCACCAGGAGTAAGCTTCCATTCTCCCCAGCAGACCTGCATCTTTTGCCAGAGGATACCCTCAAGCTGGCGGAATCTCCGACATGCACAGAGCCAGAGAGCCTGGGGACTATGCTTGGGACTTGAAAGGACTGGAGGAATTGTTATACATATGTGTACAAGACAGTTAGAATGAACCTACATGCCATGCTAACAGAGACAGTAAGGGGAAACTGTTTTCTGTCTGTACCCTATAGAGTCCCGTTCTTTCAATATAATGTTGACAATTACACATACATAACAGAAAAGAAGTCTGGAAGTTTACACACAAAACCAACTGTGACCTCTAGAGAGCAGAGTGTGGTTAGGGGATGAATGAAAAAACTTGTGCATTTCATTCTATACACTTCTATATACCAGTTTGATTTTTAATAAAGCAAACATATACATTCATCTTTTTGGTAAATAAAAAGTTAAGACACACACACACACACACACACACACACACACACACACTCAGAAAAGAATTTAAAAAACAGCCAAACAAACCACAAACATAATTCCACTCTTACGAGATCTCACCTCTGTTAGTATTTAGGGGGCAGGGGGTTTCATTCCCATTTTTTGCTTTGAGTGGACAAATTTGCTTTTGGTAGGCAGGTTCTCACTGGGCTCTACCTACCTAGCTAAATCAAGGAAGAGTTGCAAGGATTATTTACCATCTTCATTCCCTATCTTCTGTGGCTATTTTGTCTATATGGAAATCTGGGGACAGGTGCAAAGAAAACTGATTTTGATACTTATGGGTCTCCCTTATTCAGCTTAAAATGCTCACAATCAAGGTGGAGATAAAAAATTATCAGTGTGACATTTCATGCAATGCCTCTAGACAGTAGCAAAGTGGAAGACTAGAAGACTGGAATGTACTGCTCTTCTTATTAAATCAAAAATACACCTTCCTGGTCTGGAAATGAGCACTCACGTCAAGGCGTACAAAATCTGCCCAGAAAGCCTCTCTGAGAATCAAATACCTACACGCAAATTCAACAGGAGACTAGACTTCCTTTCTGATCCAACACAAAAATCTAACCTACTGCAAACTTATCTCCTAAACTACACAAATCCACAACTTAAGACCTATAACAAATGAAGTAGCTGCTACACATGTGGAAATTACCTCCTTCTTGGTTTTCAGTCTCCTTGTTTCCCCTGAGAACCAGAGAGAAAATTCAATTTCTAAACCTTGAAGCAGCTGGAACAATGAACAATTGTTAGCCCAGAAATAGCCCATGAAGCCTGTTACTACACAATGGAGAGTAAACGGCATTGTCTTCAGGTTGTGTTTACTATTCGGCTTGGTGGGTAAAATGATACAGTAGAGAGTGGGGTTGGTGTCTGCTCACTGGAAACCTCTGAGAAACTCTCTACACCAAGGAGGGCATCCAACTCCTTTCTGTTTTTCCTCTTGTTGAGTATAGGTCTGGATAATTATATGTAATTTCTCATGTCTGACTACATGAATGAAATTTCTTAACCAATTTTCCACCCCAAACCCTCTACCAAATCAGTGAAGATGGGGTCAACAGAAAGCCAGTACCATGCAAATATGCAGCAAAGGTCTTCATGTTTTTCATTTAAGTGGCAAACCAAAAGTCTGGAAGAGGTGACAATCTCATGATACAGCGAAACAAGCAACAGAACACACATTCTCTTGGTTTGGAATATGAAAACTTTTTTCAAGAATAAATTAAATTGAGCTGAAATTTTAAAACCAGGAATGGCAAAGTGCATTTTTTACCAAAATTGTTGGAAGCCAGTCATACCCTAAGAATAAACTCAACCTTGAACTGGTGCTAAAGTCCAGTTCCTTTTCAGCATTTTTTGTAAAAGGAGAAAGAAAGAAAAATAAACTTTCTAGACTTTAAAATGCAGCTTTTAAAACAAGGTTCTGAGGGCTACTTGGATGTTGGCTGGCGCTTACAAAACGATACTAACAAGTTAAGTGTAAATGAATCAAAACCAGACAAATTCCATTTCCCTTCAAGAAAATGGGTGTTTGGGAGGGAAAACATAAATAAATAAAAGCTTCTCAAAACGTACATGAGTTTTAACAAAACCACAGTGTTCTAAATAAAAACTGGAGAAATGGATTCCAAGCTTCAACCAGGGCTGGGTTTGAAAGGGTAAGAGTGACATCCCAGAGCGTCCCTCCATGCCAGGCATTGAGCTTCAGAAACACTATTTTGATTTCATCTTCACAATCACCTGCACGGAAGGTAGGTGTTCTTCGCCTACTTTACAGGTGAGAAAATGAAACTCGGGGAGCTTGAATCACCTTCTCTGGGTCATTCAGCTAGTAAGTGGTCCTGTAGGATGTCTGTATCACACAGCACCAGTGCTCCTGCTACATGACAACCACTGATTACTTTAGCAAGTATGACTCGATGTTTTAATAAGGCAATGTTGGAGTACACTACTAGTGCAATGCCACCACTTGTGAAGGCCAGCAACACCTGTGCTGGCTTAGATGGTGGCTGTGACAGAACTACATGGGGGCGGAGGGAGTCTTACTTTGATTTAATGAGGGTCACTTGGAATTTGTGTCAAAGCTGCAAGTTACTCAACTTTATGGCACGTCTATATTAAGTGTTTCACCTGCATTAACTCCTTTCATCCTCAGAATGACCCGAGGCGTTTTGTAGCACGTTTATCCCTATTTTATACCTAAGAGAACTGAGGCGTGGAAGGGCTAAGGAAGGGGCAGAGCCATAAAGGGTTCTCACCCAGCCTGACTCCTCTGGGCCCAGAGCATGTGTTCTCACTCCCTTCACCAAACTGAAAGGGCACCACTATCCATGTAGTAGAGTTGAGTCCAGGAGGACTGTAACCCTAGAAGTTCAGCAGCACTGACTTCTTGTCTTAGTCCGTTCGGGCTGCTGTAACAAAATACCACAAACTGGGTAGCTTATAAACAACAGAAATACATTTCTCAGACTTCTGGAGACTAAAAGTCTGAGATTAAGGCAACAGCACAGTTGGGTTTTGGTGAGGGCTCTGTTCCTGGAAGAAGCGAGCACCTTCTCACTGTGTCCTCACGTGGTAGTGGTGGTGGTGGGGTGTGGGGGTGGTACTAAGGGTGTCTCTGGAGCCTCTTTTATAAAAGCACTTCATGAACTCTGCCTTCGTGACATAAGCAACTCCCAAAGGCTCCACGTACTAATACCATCATTTTTGGGGGTTAGGATTTTGACATGCATTTTGAGGAGACACAAATATTTACACCACGGCACCTCTCGAGGTATGTGACCATCAGAACTTGATAGCATCTTCCCACACATTCTTTCATTCATCTAACAGTACTGATTAAGTGCCTACGATACATAAAAATGAGGAGTTATAAAGAAATTAAAGATGTACAGGTCCATGTCCTCAGGAAATCTAAAACATAAAACTTAAAGTTGTTCACTGCCCAATTGCATGAGTATTTGGACTTTTCCCTGGCCTTCTGTTATTCTTTATCTTCTCAATTCATTTATTATAATAATTCCTTTCTCTTGGACACATCCAAATTAATGGGTTTATTAACTAGTGAACCTTGTTAAGAGTCAAAGGAATGGAGAGAAAACTTGAAACCAAGAACCTCTTTGCATTCATAGAATATTAAAATTTGAAAGAACCCTAGAGATGAAGCCTGTGTTGGTCAGAGTAGACTAACTGCTGTACCAAACAACCCCAAAAGTTTACTTCTTTTTCTCACAAAATCCAATATGTATGTTTCTGGTTAGGCTACTCTCCTCCTCGTGATGACACATGGGATCCAGGCTACTTCCACACTGTGGCTCCACCATCTCAACCCAGGGTTTCAGGATGCCCCAGGCTTGTCCATGCAGAAGACAGAAGGAAGAGAGAAGCTTCAGAGAACGTACTCATATGCTCACTCCTAATGGCTTCCTCCCACTCCGCTGGCAAGAGTTAGTCACATAGCCAACTCAACACCAAGGTTAGCAGGAAAAATAAGTAGGCTTAGTGAGCATGCAACCCATCTCTGACATAGACTCCAATCGTCACCATGCAAGTGAGAAAACTGTGCCTTAAAGCAGTGAAGTGAGCCATCAATGTCACACAGGAGCAGATTCTGTCTGCCGATGTAGTGCTCTTTGCCCAAAATATAACACTTTCTAGAAAGCCACTTACTGTTTTTATTATCTCATACCTATTACAGAAAATTTGGAAAATACAGGACAATTTAAAGAAGAAAACAAGAATAGTTTGTAATCTTCCAACAATAAATATTGTTTGTATTTGATGCCTATCTGCTACACACAGAAAGTAGTATAAAAAGAAACCTATATACAACCAAATATACCACTGAGTGTTCAAAACTCAGTTTAACAAATGTTAACATTCTGCCATAGTTGCTTCGGTTCTCTGTCTTTAAAAATAAAATGGGTCCGGCTAAAATCCAACTCCATCTAATTCATTCTCCTTCCAAAGATAAACCAAGAAATGGCAAACAGAGATCACTTTCCTTCACTTGACCTAAATATGGTATTCCACTGTGACTAGTTCACAGTTTATTTACTCATGCTACTAATACAGTTAGATTGTCTCTACGTTTTTCCCTTTGTAATCATTAAAAAATCAAATTGGTATCAAATTATACATAGTGATTTGCTGCCTGTATTTCCCACTTGACATTACCTTGTGTTCGTATATAATGCTTGAGAATATTATTTTTCACAGCTGCATAGTGTTCTCTCAGAGGAACATGCCAAGATTTATTTCATCTTTCCCTCTGGTAGAACATTTAGACATTGTCCAATCATGTGCTATGTAAATGATACTCCCATGAATGTACTTTTATGTGCATTTTGCCATGATAACAAAACAGAAAAGACTAACAAGTGCCTGTAGAGAGGGAAAGGACGCAATGGTTGAGCAACCGTGCTCTCATTCTACACTCCGAGTTCAAATCCCACCAATCCCTAACTGTGCCACCTTGGACAAATCCCTTACCTTCTCTGTGTCTCTAGAAAATGAGATTAATAATAGTAGTTACCTTGAATCTCACAGTGAGTAGGTTTATATGCTTTGTGGCTTATCGTGTGTGTGTTTTTTTTAAATTTCCTTGTAGTCAAATTTCAGGCAAACAAGGGTAGTCCTACTTCTGCGGGTCAAGCTTGCTTACAGAAAGCAAAGCACCACTCAGAGAACAAAAAAGTCTCGTGAGATTCAAATCACTAACTCCAGAACAGTGCCTGGTACACAGTAAGCATTAAGTGTTAGGTTAAAAATGTTATATTTGTAATGACGACACATTCACACATGTGTACGTACACCCCCCCAACACACACACACACATACCTATAACTATGTGATACAGTGTTGTTACACTTTAGTTCTATCCCAACTTTTCCTTATTTATAAGCTTACTCAATTTCTCCCTAGTTATTTTCCATCTAGAACATCTTCCAGTTTTGATAACTTTCGCTGGGAATCCCTTTAGAATCCCTAGCAAGCCCTCACTATTTGACACATTATATGGGACACATTATACACCCAGCAAGTGTCACCAAAGCCTATAATTGACTTTATGAAATTGTCAGACTCTCCCTTTCCAATTCAACCAAATAATCTGTCTATCCCAATATATTCATGTGTCACCTCCCACATGTTCCTCCTCTCCTTTTGTCCTATGAATTATGTCCCACTTTTCAACTGACATCATCTAGCTAGAACCTCAGTGCAGATTACCCTATCAAGGAAATATCAAGAAACAATAAAGCACAAAACAAAGCCACTTAACGTTTTTAGTCCTTCCAGACAGGCTCAATAAAACCTCCATTGGCCTCAGGAGACTCCCCCTAATTCAGTTAAACAAAGGCTCTTCCTTCTACTCTTAGAAATGCCATTGGGCAGTGTAATGGGCTTTGAAAAACTGTGGAGCTTCTGAACTCAAAAGGGGGATGAAAGGAAGCTATGGATGAGCAGTGAAGCAGTCAAGCTCGAAATGCTGCCCTTACCTCAGCAATCAGCATGTTCCGAAACCTGATGAGAACCATAACTTCACAAGGAAGCATTTAGCACACAGTTTGTCACTACAATTTCCAAATGGCCTGGGATGATCATGGCGCCTTTCATCTCTGTAGTGCCCGGGGAATACTTAAAAGGCCCGTAATTGTTGAACACCATCATGGTTAGAACTATTTCCATATTATCAAATATGGTCTAAATTAGCCATAAAAAAAGTTTCTAGAGAAGATGAAACACACACCCACACACACACACACACACACACACCCTCTATGTGATAAACTTAGTTGAAAAGGTGATCATGTCCAACCCTTCCTTTTATGGGGAAAAATTAGTATCTTATAATCTCTAGGAATATATCTGTTTTTCTTAGCTATAAGCTTAGTTACACTCTTCCAATTCATTAGTATGAATTCCTTTTCCTACTGCAGCCCGACCAGAACTAATTCTGTTTTGAGGAGTCTTAGCCATGAAATCCAAATGGAGTTTTGCCCCCTGGCCTATAACCACTGGTATTACTCCTGTGAGACCATGTCTAGACTCTTTAAGGAAAGTCAGGGAAGATATCATCCTTGACTGGCTTGTGTTTTTTTTTAATTAGGTAAACCTCCTGCCCCTTTCTATACCCCCAGGAGTCCCAGATCTGGGCTTAAAATTGCAGGGACACAGAAATAAAGTAGACGTAAATCTTATCCAGCCTATAACCATGTCCTCCATTTTCATACCCTCTTCACAAGAATGGCATTAGGAAATGAGGATTTCACAGTCTCAGGTAGAAGCCTATTTATGTCTTTGCTGCACACCTTTTACTACAATTGAGTTGTGTTGTTGTTGTTTGGCTTTGTTTTTAGTCTGGGGGGGGCACCAAACAAACTGTTTTATTTTAAAACAATTAGCAGTGATTGAATTACAAACATACCCAATAACTTCATCCTGACAATTCATACCCAGCCATTCCTTTATCAACGAAGGAAAAGCAGAGAAGGAGGAGGCGGAGATAAGAAGTAGAAGTGTTAGAGAATGAGGAGGAGGAAGAGAAAGAAGAAGGAAGGGAAGAAGGAAAGGAAGGAGGAGGGAGGGAAAGACGGAAGGAAAGAAGGAAGGAAGGAAGGAAGGAAGGAAGGAAGGAAGGAAGGAAGGAAGGAAGGAAGGAAGGAAGGAAGGAAAGAGGGAAAATAATGAAATTTTCTGCCATAGTAGCTGAAAGAAAATGACTATGGAATATCAAGAGTTTAACTTTATGCCCAGTAAGTCCCCAACTCTCAGTACATTCTAATTAGAGATATAGATTCACAAAGTCTACACCAACCTGAAGGCATAAAACCACCAGCCCTCTCAAACACAGTAAGACTTACAGACAATGATAATGAACAGAGTCCCACAGAACCCCTTAGAAATATTAATAATGTTTAGCATTTTAAATGAATGCAGACTTAAATGTCTAGGCTTTTCCTAACATCATCAGTTTTGCTGATAACCAAACAAAATGGAGTTCTCTCAACTGGAGTTGAATCCGTCCCACGGTAACTGCTGCATAGAGCACTGCCTTATAAGGAAGCAGGATGGTGCAAGGATGAGCAAGGCCACATGGAAGCGGCCCAAGCCCCCTCTGACAACTGACTGTGTCCACCTTGGACAATCTATTTAACCTCTTCAGAGACCATTTCCTCCTCTGTGAAATTTATACAGACGATCTCTCAGGGTTCTCTCTGCACTGAGAAGTCCAGTGCAAACTTGGTAACAAATTCACTGCTAATGTTTCCTCCATCAGAAAAATTAAAAAACAATACCTACTGTAACATCATGTTTTGTGGAATACCACAGAAATTTAAATCCACTGCATAAATCTTAAGAGAATACTCAGTACATTCTGCTTAGAGGTACAGAGTCACAAAGCCCACAAATCACAAAGTTTCCAAGAATCTATGGTGCCAGGATCCATGGTTCTATGGTTCCACAATCTTGCTCTGAGGGAACAATTTACTTGAGACTCAAAAGAGAACTTACTTGGATTAGATCCAAATTAAGTGTGCAGGGTATTGACTGGCCTTATACAGTCTGGGAGGGAACTGCCCTGCCACCCTGTAATTCATCCATTGATATAATAGGATTTGGGATGGGTGGGAGTAGGGAGGCAGTGGTTGGATGAAATGAGAGAAATTGAAGAGTCTCAGGACATTCCTGCTATTAATTATTTCCACCCTCAGACTTCGGGGAGCTGCCACCTACTTAGCACACAAGACAGGAAGGTGCCAGAATAGGACATTTTCTTACCTTGATCCCCCATGTTGCTCCCCCAACTGACTTGGAGGTGGGATGGCAGTGGCAGCAAAGGCCACACAGCTAGAAGTAGATCAAGTGTAAGGACAGGACACAGCGCGAAATGCAGTAGGAGCTTGAGTGTTACAGATGTCTCTCACTGCATGTAAAGTACAGGAACGAGACATCACTGTGTTCAGACTTCTTTGTGGTGGATGTGTTAATCCTGCTCCAAGCATTGTAAAAAGGCTGCATTACTTGTCTGCTGTTGATTTCCTCGGTAAGGTTGGCTCCTGCCTACAGGTCAAGTGCGGAGGGACCAGCAGGAATCTTGAGAGCACAAGAGGAAGGTAGCTCATAGCCACAGAGACTGTGCTCCCAGCTGCAAACGACAAGTGGACGGCCTGCTGTTATCATTACGATGCTTAAAGAACAGCGCAGAAGATGCTCAAAGGGATTGGAAGGCTGTTTGTAGCTGAATCACACAAGCCTGCAGCACATTTACAGTAGAAAAGGTAAATATTTTAGTCAGATATAAGAATATCTGACCCACAGGCAAATGACAATGTATATAGATTGCCCTTTTTCTTTCTTTTTTAAAAAGGTTTTTCAAGTTAGCACGTTGAATCTTGTCTTTTGGCTGACAAAGTTGGAAGGCAACTGACATCCAAGGGAGATGAAACACCTAAGAGAAGGCCAAGTTCCTGAGACATTAAAACATCTCTTCCATTTCTCTCCTAGTTAATACCTCAAACTTCTCCACAAGGAACAAAGCTGCCAATTTATAACTGGACTTCCCTTTGTATGTTCACAGTCCCATAAAAGCTAACTAGCCAAGCCTGCAAAAAGTCTCGTCGGGACATTGTCAGGATGTAAACTAGAAGTCCTAGAAGGGCCTGGTGAAAGCTTTGAGAAGAAAGATTTTTGGTGAGGTCCCATAACTGGGAGGCCAGGCCCATGAACAGTCAGAACAGTCAACATTTCCTATGGGCAAATTCCTACATAGTCATTGTGTTGGAAACCCTGAGTAGTTCGATGGTGTCATCCTTATTTTCCAGACCAAGAGATGAGGATAAAAGTTGAGTAAGTCTTCCCTCCATCACCTGCAGCATCAGAGAGCGCCAGAATCAGGCCTCAGCCTTGTCTCCCAGGACACACCCACCAGCCGGCTCCCTGTCAGGCCCCCAGCACTTCAGCTTCACTGGTGCAGGCTCACTTCCTCTGACTGCCTGGCCCTGTACCCAGAGACCAGGAGCAGAGGACAGCCAGGATCAAATCCCTAAGAGTTTCTGAAATCCTCCAGATACTGTTATAACTATCCCTCCCCCCAAAACCTTGGAGAATGCGACAGGCCAGCAGGGAGGCTGTTCGGCAGAAATCGAAAGAATAACTTAGCCACTTTCTCTTCTTCTTGCCTCCCAAGAAGAAAAAGAGGAACAGCACAACTCTCCCCTCCTTGTCACCCCACTTACCAAGCTGGGGTGGCCAGGCCCCAGAAAATTCCCAGTGGCAGAGTTTGTCTTTCCCTCACCCTAGGCGCCAACCAACTAGCAGGAGGAGATTTACTGGGAGAAGAAAAACTGTTTTTTTAAGATCTGAGGCAAATTTATACTCATTTTACACTTTAATAGGGATTCTTAGGAAAGAAGTGCTGAGGGTTGGGGGCTGGGATATGCTGTTTCTTCGGAAGCCTGGATGACTGTCAACTTGGCAAATTAAAGGCACTTGTATTGGGCTCAGGAACACACACTCTCCACTGCTCCCTTCTTTAGCCATATGTGGTAGAATTTTCACTTTTTACAATAATTCTTCATGGAGGAAGGATGAAAGTTGTGCTTAATGAAGCTTCAGAAAAGGAATCTGATCCTTGCCCTGGCACTCCGATGAAGTATCTTTATAAACAGTGTGGCAAGGGGCTTTGTAAGAGTTGTAGGAAATGCCAATTGTCAGAACAAATGTTAGCTCCTACTCTGGCCCTATAGCACTGCACTGTTGGCTTGACAGAGCTGTCAAAGAACGTTACTGAAAACAAAGGAGAAACCAATACCGTTCAGTCCACTGCCAGCTGTGGGCCTCCAAGTGGATCAACTTGGGTTCGTCTACCTCACAGAAGAAGAGAGGGAGTTTTAGTTTGTGTCAGCTTCAACCAGATGGCAATATATTCATAGCCCTCCCTCCCCAAATCCTTAGAAAATTGTCCCTGAAATAAAAGGTTTGCAAAATCTCTCATCGTCAAGGTGGTGGCAATGCAAGGATTTGGGGAAATCCTTGATAGGAAATGATAGGAAAGAAATGGTCATTTTCTGCATGTCATGTAATGAATTTGATACTGACACTTGTTCGATGTGAAACAACCCTCTAAGTTGAATATGTACAAGGCAGCTCTCCCAGGGAGTGTCTCTGGTTACCAAGAACCAAGTAATTATTAGGAGGTGACCAGACTAACGAGTTTGGAAAGGAAAGAAATGAGAAGCAACATTCCCTAAGAATGGGTTTTGTGTAACAGAGTAGAAAGTCTTTATTTCAGACTTTATCATAGGGCAGGGAACGACTAACTATCAAACACCCTCCTTCCACCTTGAAATGGAAGTTCCAAATGATTATCTCGCAGACCTTGCTCTGACAACCTCCTCTTCTGGCCAGTGCGAACTAGCTCACAGGTTAACGTGCCGATCAAGCCGCCACGGGGCAAGGCTCTTCTCAACATCCTCTTCTGTCCAAGTTGTGAATGAGGAGCTGTGCACAGGCTTTTGCTGAATGAAAGAGAGTTTGTGCTTCTAAACTCACAACCAGCCTCCCCCCACTGCACTCCTTTAATTTAAAGTTGATGGCCTGTCTCTTTACCCTATCAATCTTCACATTCTTATTCTCTAGCCAAGATAGAGAAATGTCAAGTTCTCTGCAGAGGGGGTAAAAGTTTCTCAATTATGCATCCAAATGTGCTCATCACACAAAAGAGGCCCAGTGCGGACTTGCCCGAGTCGCCTTGAAGGGACAAACTTTGGCCCTCACCACGCTGAGGACAAAAGCAGGCACACATACATGCTGCAGCAGCTCCTGGCACGGCCCCAGTCAGGCCAAGCATTCATGCCGGGAGTGTGGAATTTCCCTGTCACATAAAACCATGGCAGGGTCAAGAGACAGATGAGTACACTAATCAAGGAGCAGAGCAGGACCTTTCAGCGTCTTCTCTCTGGCTTCAATGCCTGGGGAGGTGAGGCAGTCCTTCTAGCAGGTTTAAATGTCCAGGCAAAGTAACTTCACTCCATTAGTGAATCTCCCAGCAGATTGACGAAGCAATTAATAATAAACAAATACCTACTCTGTGCAAGGTATTAACATAAGCACTTGTTAAGGCTATAAAGAAACAGCGCAGAGTCCCACTATCAACGGACCCCCAGGCAATTGTGAAAACCAGACGTGGCAGCATATTGGATAGTTATCTATCCAATAGCCGTTACCCTTTCTCTCCTGCTAACAGAACCTTGATTTTGTTCAACTATCAGGTGGCTATGTGTTTTCCTAAAGGGTGAGCTTCTTCACAGCCCTAGCGTTAAACCTTGACTGGTCAAAAACAATGATTCTAAATTCTGTCTGCACATTAAAACCGCCTGGGGAGTGGTTTTAAAATTCCAATAACCAGGCCCCACCCAAGACGCTGACCTGATTGGTCAGACAGGGTCCCAGCATCCAATAGTTGTAAAAGTTCCCCAGGTGATTCTAATGTAGTGCCAAGACTGAGAACCATTGGTCTAAACACAATTATTTCATTTCATCATTAGTGATTGGTTTAGGACTGGTCATGTGATTTAGCTCAGGTCAAAGATACGATAAGTCATCTTCTGGGAAGCTTCAGGGAAAGTTTTCTTTTGGTTTCAAAAGACAATAGAAAGGTAGAGGCTTGCTTCCGCTTTTCTGAGCTTTGGACAATGTTTTTAAAAAAGGTAAGGTTTAAAAAGGTACAAGCAACTGTGACAGTGAAGGGGAAAGTCAACATGGACCAACACCAGAGGAAGGCAGAACAGAAAGATGGAAGAATCATGGTCCATAATGACACTGTTGGAATAACGAAGTAACCAAAACTGCACCCTCCCTACCCCTAGACCAGTGGATGTAAACCTTGAGTGTTCATTGTAAACACCTGGTATGTTAAAAATCCTTCTGCCTGGGTCTCACTCCTAGAGGATCTGGTTTAATTGGTAAGTGGTGAGGTATGGTCATCAGGATTTTTTAAAAATATTCTCAGTTGGTTATATTGTACAGTCACACTTGAGAACCACTGCTCTAGAGTTCTTGTTGGGTGTGACAGCCAATTTCCTATTATGTAAGCCAGTAGTTCTCAAAGTGTGACCCCCACCCATCACCACCCACCAGCAGTATCAGAGTCACCTGGGGACTTGTTTGAAATGCACATTTTAGGTCCACCCTTGACCTACTGAATCAGAAAATGTGGGGGCAGGGCCCAGCAATCTGTGGTTTAACAAGCCAGAGATAAGATATCTATGCATCCTAAAGCTCAGAAACCACTGGCTTAGAATAACTTAACTCCTGGTTTTCCATTACTGCAGCACGAAGCATCTGCAGCATCTGATCCTGTATCCATAACTGACACAGAAACTCAGGAAGAAAGGACTACCTCAGCTCACTGGAGGAAGGGAATAGCACATGCAACCCTCTCATCTAGAATTTTTCCAGTACATTTAGGGAATGGAGGGAGGTAGTGGGAACCAATCAAGCTGAGGCAGAAGAAGTGTCTAAAGAATTGAGAAAATTAAGTCTAAAAAGACAGATTAGAGTCATAGTCCTCAGTGAGAGGCTTCTGAGTGAGAGGTTAAATAGTTTATATTTTATCCTATAGGAAATAGAAAGCCACTAAAGAATTTGAAAGAGTTTTAAGGAAGGAAAAAAAGAAGCAAGCGTGATAGGACGATTAAACTGGATGGGGTAAAATGGAGAGACTGAGGGAAAATAAAGCAAGCACAGGAATGCCAAGTGGGAGCCCATCAGAGCTGCACATAAGTTCTGATTTTCCTTCTCAGCTTCTGAACTATCACTCTGAAACCAAGGAGTAAAATGCTTCATCAAGAAGACACTTGACCTAATCCGAAATATCTCCGCCTATTTGGTAGTGGGACTCAAGAAAGCTACCCTTCAACCTCTACTCTCCTGGGCACCTGAGAAGGAAAATGGTAACGCGTTTCTGCCACAATGGGAGACTTCACTTGGCAGTGTAAGTTACCAGCAACACACAGTACCCCGTTCCCTTATGGTGATGTGGAGGAGGTCTGCCATTCCCCAGCAAATAAAGGGAGGAATCAGGGTCCTGGGAAAGGTAGGAAGCGGGAGACGTGGCTTCTAAGAGTGCCGTTTCTCAGGCTGGACCAGAGATTAAAGTTGGGACAGTGTAGAATTATCTGTCTGCTCAGGGGTTCTGACTTTTGTGCTGGTGCCCACATAGTCTGAAGCGCAAGGGGCCACACAACGGAACTTATAAACTGTTCACTGGACTGATATCATCTGTGATACGACCCCACTCATACTGCCACCACTGGAACCAGATGAATGTTGTCACTCTTGAGTGGCTTAAAGTCTTCCCAGTTTTGAGCAATTCAGTTGACCAGGAAAGTTTCAGTGTTGGATGTGAATTAAAATAAAATAAGTTTGATATACACTCTTCCATTTCAGAAAAGAGTTGCCTTTTGAATTACAATTGCCCTAATATTTTCTGAGAATTATCAAACACACAGAGAAAGTGAAAGAAATGTATAGTGAACAAGTAACATTTTGCTATATTTGCTTTATCATATATAGTATATTTCTACAACTACCCAATTTCATCCATCAATCAATCCATTTAATTTCTTTGATATATTTCAAAGTAAGCTGCAGACATCAAAACACATAACTCCTAAATACTTCAGTGTGCATAGCTCAAACCAGAGTTCAATACTTGTTTACTGTTGTTTTTTTTTAGGTTAAATTTACATTGAGCATAATGAACAAATCTCAATTGTACCATTCCATGAGCTTCTAATTTCCTTCTGTTTATGGTTCTATTTTAATAAAACTAACATTCATTAATTTGCATGTCCTAAGCATACCTTATTGTAGAGTTGCTGTCCATTGGGTAACAAGAAGTAGATAGTACCGTGTTTCCCCCAAAATAAGACCCAGCCGGACAATCAGCTCTAATGCGTCTTCGGAGCAAAAATTAATACAAGACCCAGTATTATATTATATTACATTATTTATATTATATTATATTATGTTATATTATATTATATTATATAAGACCTGGTCTTATTTTACTATAATTTTTGCTCCAAAAGACGCATTAGAGCTGACTGTCCAGCTGGATTTTATTTTCGGGGAAACACGGTACAATGAGGTGTATTAATAACATCTTACAGTTTTCATGAAATATCGGTGCTTTTTCATCTGACTTTTGAAATATATTGTCAAGTGTTAGAAATTATTAGTGATTAAAGTGTGAATCAAAAATTTCTTCCCACTCTTCTTTTCACTCTTCTGGATAGGTTTAACTGGTAGATTCCCCAAAATGACAAGATGTTTTTGTTTAAAAAAGAAAAATTACTCCTATTCGCTAATAGCATCTGTGAATCAGGGTTTTCTCAATATTGTGTAACCTAAACAAAACACAGCAGTAAGCAGGGAGCTGATGCACCAGCCACTATAACCCCTGATTTCCATGTTTGTGTTAATAAAGAAAGCCTCATTGCACACACCATTTGACTTATAACAAGTAGCCTTGAGAAATGTACTTTTAAAATAGAACTTTTAATGAACTCTTGACCACTGATGGTTTAGTCACCTTGGGGGAGGGAGGAGAGTTATACTGTTAAAAAAACTTCAGAAACCACTGAATCTAACCCATCACCCTCATCCTATTGAAAAAACTGTGTGACGCATGAGGACCAGAATTCTTGCCTCTTTTGGTCCTGGTCCCTTTTCAGTATATAATATAAAAATGTAATTAATCGATAAGTACTAGTACTCAAGATTATGTGTTCAGCAGTATGTTTGATCCTGTGGGGTTTAGACATGGGGCCTTCATCACTCCAGACAGCTAGCTTATAATTCCAACAAAGAGGAAAGACTAATGTGTGTAAAAAAAAAAAAAAAAAAAAAAAAAAATGCAGGGGTAGTGTAAATTCTAAAGTGTATAGACTACAGAAGTGCTAATTGAATCCAGAGAAGAAGACTGGAATAGCTGGGTAAATTAAGTTTTATAAAGGAAGGGGAGGTGGGGAAAAAGTGCCTAACAGAACCGTCTAGTATATGCTTTGAGGAAAACAAGCACCTGTAGAATCGTTTGTACGAGCTTATTCTGTAGTAATTAGGATGTCACTCACTCCTGCCTTCGGGAGTTGTTTCAGCTAAGTTGTTTACGTTATTTACTGCCAGAAAATTCTAAGCCATCTACTTTTGCACTGACCTGGTCTTCAGGCCTTTGGGTTTACCTTCATATTCGACTAAGGCCAAATCTAGATAAAGTCAAACCTGTTGGGGGCCCATTATACTAACCTAGAATGGATTGGTTTCTTTTTTTTTCTTTTTTCTTTTAACTTGGGGATGGGAGGCATGACGGTAGGGACAAGATAATAGTAAAACAGATTTTTCTAAAACAAGATTTAAAAATCTTGCTGTAGAAAGGTGGTAAGACATGAAACCACTATCAAGATTGCGTCAAATCCAGGGGGAGGAGGGCAGCAACTGGATTCAATTAACTTTGCAAAAAAGTCCCCCAGTAAGACTTTGGCCTCCTAAAGTGATAAGCACTACCACTGTTATAAAGATTATTTAATTTTCTAAAATCTTGGTCTCTGGCACTGTTCAGATCTGGTTCCCTAATACTGGAAACTCCAGGCGTCCTGGAGTTTGAAAATCTAAAACATATGACAGGGAAATTCTTGTAAATTCAACAAGAAATCCTCCTTATTCAAAATTACCAGCCAATTTGAATGTTCAATATGTGTGGAGTGCCACATGTTCAAAGCCTATACAATTTAGATGTTTACCCAAGCAGCTTCCTTGGATGGCAAGCCAGGCACAAAAAGTGTCACTCACTCTTGTAACATACTCTGCCCTCACTCCCAACCTGGAACTGGCTATTGATATTCAATAGTGCCACAGGGCCCGGGAAAGTTCTTAAATAACCCTGCTTGCTGTAAGCACTCAGAGCTACACTTTTTGGACCCTTGCTTGTAGCTGTGCAGCCTGAAGAATGCTAATTAGGTCACTCACAAAAGGCAGGTGCTCTCAGATGATTTGGCCATTCCCAAAAGTAATCCTACTCTCCTGAACTTTTTGCTTTTTTTTTGGTGGGAAAGTCAGGCTATGACTTCATTATCCTTAGCATCTGCCCCTAAAAGGGGGAGTAACACTTTTACCCCAGTTCTTATGTCTAGGTCCCAAATCAAGTGATATCACCCGATTTCTGTATTTCTACATCTTTTAAATGTCTCTGAACAATATCCATACAAGCTCAACATCCTGCGGAGGCAAATGTCGACGTGAAAATTAACTATTTCAGGATGACTATTTCATGAAGACCTGGGGAGTTATTTTTTTGTTGAGAATGGGTAAATTTAGGGGGAATTTATTACCTCTTTTTCCACAATCAAGGAAGACTTAATGAGAAATGTAGGTACACCCAAAAGAAAATGTTTTTTCAATTTGAGGCAAGATGACTCTTTAATTCTATATAAAAAAGTAAACATCAGTGTCAGTTGTCACTCCTTGGTGACTCTGGTCATACGGAGACATCTCAAAGGTCAATAAGCATAGTGCTGAAGTACTGGAGAGGGGTGGCAAGGAAGACCATGTCAGGTCATAGTTTAACCAATTTTCTTCAGTACTGAGTTTATGCTTTGCCAGTTCAGATCAGTCTCCTCAAAACACCTGCCTTTGGGGGACAATGAATCCTGCTGTACATGCTGCTGAAAGGAAGTAAGAAACTAAAGACATCAGAATTCAATATAGGTCCTATGAGTGCTAGTGGTGGGCCTGGGTCCCTAGCATCTGCCTGGATCTCACAAATTGAATTAACCAGCTTCCTGGAAGCAGCAGGTGACCAATTCCATTAAGCTAGCCGACATTTTACTGTCATCTCTGACTGATGAGCTATTCATGGAATTCCTCTTCTCTTTGAGATTCCACTCACTTAAACTCCTATTATGCATCATGTATGCAGCCCACGTGAAGATAACATGGCTTGTTGATTCTCCCTGATGGAGCAAGATAATGCCTACCGAAATTGATTATATTGGTGGTCTGCCTTTAAGTGAGAGTTGAGCTTAGGATATTGATCTCAGCTTGCAAAGTGTTTCTTTAATCACTTCATGAACTATTCTTTGAGATATTTAAGCTGGCTTTCTGCTTCTAGGCTGAATATTAGAACCAAATCTCCTGTCCATTTCTAAGATAATTAGAGCTTGAGGTAGTTATGGTCAATGGTAGTAGCCCTTTGACCAAAGAGCTACAGACCCAACCCTCAAAAACAGGTAAAGATGCTCTGTAGCTGACGTGAGTGGAAAGTGAAAGATACAATGAGAAAGTGCACAAACACTGCAAGGCATATAGCCCTCCCCCACAACAGATGAGATGTGTCTTTCCAAAACACTCAGGAGGCATCAGGCCAACACGGTGTTTTATAGTAAACAGCCATTCTATCAACAAAGAATGAGGGCAACTTTAAGGAAAGGGAGGTGCACAGTCAAGGAGACATCCAGGAAGCCTGAGCTAACTGCTGGCCCCCACATCCACTTCCAGGAATCTGATAATGGGCCTCGGCCCTGCAGATATGCAGGGCAGCAGCCCCCCAAAACCACATGGCTCTTGACTCACAAACCTCTACGTTAAGTCATGCCCACCCGACTGAGAACAGCACACTGGCCCAGCTCCTAGTGGGATTCATGAGCCCATTCTACTGATAAAACCTGAAAAAACAGGTCCTTAAATATCCTTCATTTGCACTTTCAGTACCAGGAGCTTTTGCTCATCGAGTATCTCCCCAACTCAGAGAAAGGTCCTGAATCCTCAGAGTTAGTGGTGGCAGTGTGTGTGTGTGTGTGTGTGTGTGTGTGTGTGTGTGTGTGTGTGTATCTCAGGAGCTTTAAGACCATGTAACATCAGGAAGAACTCAAGCTCTAGAGTGAGAAAAACAACTCTGAATCCTGACTTTGCCAATTACTATTGGTATGACCTTGAACAAGTTACTTCCCGTTTGAAACATCAAGCTCCTTATCTGTAAAATGAGGGTCATAAAAATGCCTGCCTCAGAGCTATTGTGAGAATTTGAGAAGTAGAGGAGATGGTGCCTGCAAAGCTCGGCACATTGCAAATGCTCAATGCACCATGGTTATTATCCTCTTTATCCACACGGCTGTCTCAGAACCTAAGACACACATGTGTGTGCCAGTGTGTGTGCACATGCATACACACACGTGCACACACACACACACACACACACACAGTCTCTTTTCTCTGTCCTATAACCCCCAGTTCTAGGAAAAGCACAAATGCTTACCTACGGACAATATAGGATATTCTTTATTACTATAATCTATGAAAACTTAAAAGTATTTAAAGAGGGCTCAATATATAAAAAGTACTGAGCTAGACACTGTGTCAGGTACTTTAAAGATGGACTCAGAGTTTACACTGAAGAACTGAAAAATAAAATCAGATAGAGAGCTTGAGTCACAGAGACTTCTCTTTATTTGAGCAGTTCCTGAAATCCTATCTTCTCTATAGAATCTTCCTTAAATAAGAAGGGTGGAGGTGTTGTTGGAAACCTTCCATGAGCCACCCCTTTAATGCACACATTCAGACAGAGGCAGGGTGATGAGCTAGGGGAGGGATCAGAATGGACCTTGAAGCTCCCAGAGAAAATGTAGGACCGCACATGGTTATTTATGATGACTGTGTATCAACAAGTCTTAATGCCCCTATGCCTAATACCTACCTCACCTCGAGAATGGCATGCATAATCTTCCTCCTTGAAGGCACCATTATTGGACACTGGCTTTTTCTGAGGACTTGTCATCTTTAGGACCCTGGTGGACACCAAGTAGGCAGAAAGGAGAATCAATCTACAAACCACTGTGGGGGAAACAGAGTATTCACACCCTTCCCTTCAATCCCCAAAGCAATATATATATGAACATTACAATATGAAAACAGACATCCATATACACCACACAAATGTATCATGCTGCTGCTCTTGGCAGACACCCAACTAGCCCCAGCTGCAGCCTTAAGCAAAACCTCTTAGCAGCCACAGTGGTGGCCATGAAATACGACCAGACAGGAGTCATATTCCTCATAACTGTTCAACTTGGAAACCAAAGTCCTGGAGAAATCAATGAGTTTATCCACAGCTTGCCTATTCAGAGTTTATGACTGCAAAGCAGCCGGATTTTTTCTGTTGGCATAGATTTGTAAGTTGGTGTCAACTAAAGTTAAAGTGGGGACGTCCTGAGAATACGCATTTCACAGGAAGGTAGTAAGGGAAATTTAACCACACGAAAGCCCTGCTTAGAGTGGGGAGATAGTCTGTAAAAGAAGACAAGTGGGCACATGCCAAGCCTCGAGACTCCTGAAATGATGAGGGGAGTGTATAAAATTCAGCCTGTTCTGTGGACCGTGTGGCTTTCCACAGATCTATAGCTCCGTTTGTTTATTGCCCTCCACTAAGGCACTGCAGCATTTCAATTCTCAACGTGTATGTATTTAGTGACTAATGTGTGCCTCAGGATGGAGTTTGTTTGAGGTTGTCAGTAGTGGTGAGAGCAGGCCAGGGAAAGACTCGGGAGAAGTACAAGGCATAGCTCCTACCTTCTAGAGTCACACGTGCACACACACACACACACACATACACACACACAACCATTAAATAACAGTACAAGGGAGAATGTATTAAAGTTTCCAAAAAGTAGGTCAGGCATTGAAATTCAGAGAAGAGAGAAATCAGAATGGATTAAAGAAATCTCCGTGGAGGATAGGAAACGTGAACTGGAACTTAGCATTCATTCATTCATTCACCAAACAGTCACACCCTATGCACCACTATGTGTCAGGCACTGGAAATCTGATGGCAAGCAAAACAAGATACAGTACCCATTCTCATGGACCTTACTAGCTGAAAGGTGACCATACTTCATCAAATTTCTTTATAGTGCAAATGGTAGCAGTTCCCACATCCTTGATTTTAGCCTTCATATGTTCCGTACAGTCAGTCATCTATTTCCATTTCTCCTGGAGCTTTCCTAATAATCATCCCATAGGGTCCCATTCATTGAGGGCTGACCATGTGTCAGACACTACTAAAAACTTTACTTGCATTATCTCATTGAATCCTTGAACCAACCTTATAAAATCAGTGTGATTATCCTCACTTAAGAGTGTAGGGAATCAGGCTCAGAGAGGTTAAAATTTTACCCAACGTCACACAGCTAGGAAGGATTGATATCCAAGCCTCTCAGATCCCAAAGCTGCCTACTCTATGAGGTGTTCCTCATAGAACATCCCATTGTTCGGCTTAAGGGTCTTAGAAAGAAGAATTTCGTCACCACATCCATTAGAATAGAAAGGAAAGGTTGCAGATAGATATAAGGTTTTAAAAGCCTTCTTTTGTGGCCATCAAAAAGTAGGTCATCCAGCCAAATGACAGTTACACACCTTTATTTTTCCTTGGCCAACAAATGAACAACAAATATCTGTTCTTTTTAACACCAAAAGTCTAAACAAATGCATCCTCTATTTAACCTTGTATGATTTTTATTTCTCATTTGTGCTCTGAAACATCAACTTCCTCCCTCCTGTGGCTCCCTGAGAAGGTTGATCTAAAGAAAGACCTGACGGTTGGTCCAAAATGCTGACTCCCAGGTACCCTTTCTCTCCCTTTCCACTACATGCTCAATTTCCAGGGCCGCCATCAACTGCATTCAGTGGGCGATTCTCCTGAGAGCTTCAGAAGCCTCCTGAAGAATTGCTGCTCAACTCTATCCTCCCCAAGGTGACCCAGCAAAGGAAGGGAGCCAGCCACAATGTCCTGACATTTTCCACAGCTTCCTTTAAGGAACAGCTGGGCCATAATAGAGGGTTACTCGGGGATACCCATAGGTTTGACAGGAGCCCATATTTTAAACAGGGCGGATACTAAATTCATCCAACTCCTGGAATGTTACTACTCTCTCAGGAACCCAAGAGAAGTTTCGGATGCTGATCTATAAATCTCCCTGGCCAAAAATACCCAAAATTAGTTCCTGTGCCATGGGAACATAAAAATGATATGGCTTTCTTCTTTGAGATGTCAGTTAATAAAGAGTGGGAGGTAGGGCCCGGATGCTGCCTGACAGGTTTCTGAAGGGTTTACTCATTAAAAATGGGAAGCACTTTAATTACCTGTTTGGTTTTTTATTATATGTATGTTATATGTTTAAAAACCAAAAAAAAAAAAAAAAAAGGACCTATGGACACTCAGGAAATTATATCATTAATTATGCCTGTCAGAATGCTATGTGGCCAAACGTAAATGGAAATTTCTTAGGGTTTCTTTTTTCTTTTGTTTTGTTTTAAAAATGTTTTTAAGGTATTGTTTTCATATTATTTCCCCACTCTACTATTAGTATTTGATTAATGAAGAGAGAGGATTTTCTTTTTTTTTTTTTTTTTTTTTGGTCATGGATAATCCAGCAAAATCTGTGTATTTGACTTTGGAATTTATTAATTAATGGTTTACTTAACAGAAAATTTACTTTCCCAAAGTATGTGTTACTGTTACTTACCCTAACATGAATGCTAATTTTCATTCCTAACAAACAGAGGAAAGAGCGGAGATGGCACAGGAGCCTAATGGCACAGGGAGAGAGGTGATGGGCTCGTGGATCCTAGAAGGCATTTCCCATTTCATTTCAGGAGACAGGATTGCTATTCCTCAGAGGAGTACCATCCTCTTGATGCAAAAACCCACTGGCTTTGCAGCCAGGAAAGACTGGTAAGACAATACAATTCAGGTAACTCTGGACAAACAGTCAAGTAGTGGGTAACCTTCCCTAGCCAGTGCAGAGGAAAACATCCTGCCTTTGGGTCATACACGGCCTAATTAGCTCCCATTCAGCTATGCCAGGTTGGGAAGTCAAGGGTATGGTTCCTGTGTCTTTGGGAGATAAACTCTATAACAGGCTTGGAAGAAGATACCCAACCTATATATCCAACCTAAAGCCAGTTTGTAGGGAGCCTCCAGGGAAGAAGCGTGCAGATTCTTAGAACAAGTCAAAGAAAAGAGGGGATAACTGGAGCCCTGACGGGCTTGGAGAGAAATAAAATTTAGCCAATATACTCTAAAGCTAACAAGATACTTCTAAATGCTCTGCAGGGCTCTCTCCTCTTCCATGGCTCCAGTGGTTAGCATCCATGGTCACTTTCAATCCTACTGGAGAATCCAGCATGGCAAAGGATTCATAAATATCCCCATCTGTGAGTCTGTGAACGAATACAGAGGGTGCCCTTGAACCTGTAATGGCTTCAAAGAATGGATGAGACCCTCAAATGCACTGCAGGTGGGAGAATAAATTAATGCAAACTTCCTGGAAACCTGCTTGGCATAATGTATCAAAGTGTATAAAAATGTTCACACACTCTAAATCAGCAATATCCTCTCTAAGAATCTACCTTAAGGAAATAATCAGAGATGGGAACACAGATTTATGTTCAAGAATGTTTATCTCTGCATTATCATAACAAAAAAAAAATTGGAAACAAACTAAATATTGACAATAGGAGATTGGTCAAATACACTCTGAAACATCTGTACGGTGGAATTTAAAAAGGCTGTTAAAAGTTACGGTTGTGAAAAATACTTAAAGACATGGAAAAATGTCCATGTTAATGGCGACTGAGTTATTGAATTCTAGTGATTTTTATTTTCTACTGTGTAGTTGTCTGTGTTTTTCAAATTTTATATAATTAGCAAGATTTATTTATATTCAGGGGAAAAATTATTGTAGAACAAAAAGAAAGAAAAAGTGTTGGTCCTATTCTTCAACTAAACAATGATTTGGGTTCCATATTCTCTAGGATGGATAAAGGACTCTATTGTATTTGAATGGAAGGTCATCATCCATTTATGCTGGAAAGCTGCACTGAAGCTGACATTAGTGTAGTAGTTTTCCAGTTCCTCCTTCACACGGGCAGTCTCTTCCAGAAGACCCCAAGAATGGATCCTATACATGCTCTAGCCAGTGAACTGCAGATGAACCAAAATTTATGCAGAGACTGATGTGTTGGCAGCAAACTCAGAAGTGCTAGCTTTCCTCTTGAGTTCTTTAAGGGCTGCCTAGCAAGGATCACACCAATACTGATGGTGGTTTTGGACTGAGAGAGCAGGACACTAGTCATTAAAACAGAACCAACTGTCCCACAGCACTTGTCGCCAGTGTAATTGGTGTCTTGCTTTCCCATGCCCTTATTCCAGGAAAAACTTACTTGGTTGGGTTTGGGGTTTTGTAAACTGCAGTGACCCTTCTAAGGAAAGGTCCATATCCTCCTCCCCTTTTCTAAACTCAACAGGTCTTCGTCAGAATTTTTCCACTGCCACCCTCAGAGTATACATTAGAGCTATGTCAATCAGATCACAGGGGGGCATGTGGAAGAAGATAAAATTTCTCAAACATGAAAAGAAAAAGCTCTGTCTTTATCCAAATCCCAGGCACACTTTGCCAAACACTTTCCCCTGAAATTTTCAAGGCCACGTGTTTGAACGGGAAATTTAATCCACATGTTTCTGATTCATATATACACTTAATGCATCAAAACATCATCTCTTTGAAGTCCAAATGGCCTTTTTATAGACTTCTTCCTTAGGAATGGAAAGTTGTGCTTGGCCAAGAACTAGCAAATTCAAACTCTCCAAAGTCCAAGTTCCTTTCAAAGTTCCCAACTCAGGAGATTGAACCAGGCTTTGAAATACACCCTCCATCCTCTCAGGCACCCCAGGGTGACTGTAAATCTTGGGATACTTCATTCCACCAGGTCCTCTCAATCTTGATCATATACATTCATGGAGACTTCCAATGAAAGCCAATTAAGAGCTATTTTTCAGTGAATTATCACAATAATGTTGTGAGGAAGAGCAGGTGGAGGAAGGACTAGACCTCATCCCACTCCAGGAACCTGAGAAGGGAACTCAAGTGATTCTCCAGGAGTGACAGAGTGGTTGAGGGCGGAGCCAACAATTCAGTCTCAACTGCAGACCAGGGATGGGACCCCAGGTTTTCCCTGGAAACCCCAAGAGTAAAACATCACAGTTGGAAGGTTTGGATTCAGAGCTTCAACAATTCTATTCCCAAATGTTCCACTGCAGACACTGCTCCAAACCTCATGCTGAACGAATGGGATTGTAAACCCACAGAGCCTCTTCAAATCTCCTATCTGAAGATGATCTGAAACATAAGTGACACTGTCAAAACTGGAAGCTGGGAAAGAGCACTGGGAAAAGATGAGAGAATTATCCATTTTATGCAATGTTCCCATCAAGCTGAGCCCTTCCTGCCAGCTGGGCCTCAAGTTGCTAATGGTTAGTGGGCTCAGCAAGGGAAGAGTTGTCTGAATTAAACAGAGAGGATCCACTCTTCACCTCTGAACTCCCTTCCAGACAGTAGGTCCCTTGAAAGCGGGTCTCTATCTAATTAATTCATTGTCATACCCACCACAGTGTTTGGTGTAGGATGGTCCATAAACTTTTACTGAATAAATTGTGCCTACTTAAAATAAAATGTTATGGTCTCTTTTATTGTTCCTTTCAACATCCCTTCTACCTCTCTTCACTCATTTGTATTTTCAAAATTTGACTGTAGAATAACTATCAGCACCATCTCCTAATGTACCCGCTATTACACATTATTTAGTGAAAATAAACCAAATCTGTATCTTAAGCAATTTGCCCATCCTCTATCATTAATCTTTTCAAGTGGGTGGATGAACAGTAATTTGAAAATGGGCATAAAACACAGAAACTGTGGACTGCAAATTCAGTTAATCTTGCCTTCTTAAGATAATAACTGAAAATGTTTATCAACTCAAAGATAATGCATCTAAAAATACACAGTCATGTCTACATTAGGGAGTAAAGGAAAACTGTGACTTATTATTTCCACCCTTTTTAGGTTTTCTAATGAACTTCACCAATCAAAACCGTAATGGTCAATACTTGAGTATATAAAACAACACTGAGTTCAAATTATTTTAGAGAATTGCCTATCAAAGCTCCATCAACCCTGAGGGTTGACATGACAGAAATCAGGCGCTCCTCACCTTTTAGCTTCCCTGTGAAATTTAGTAAGCCAAAACTTAAAATAAACTAGCCAGGCCACCAGTTGCTGTTCAAATAGTGTATATTGCCATAATTACCATATGTTTTAGAGAACCAAGTTATGTTCTACTTCTGCTATCCAGATGGGAAAACTGAAACAGGTGGACTATTATATAATATGCCCATAAGCTGGACTTAGAATTTGAAGGTCTGTATCTCCTGTCTGTGGCTTAAACTTCTGAGTTGTATCATATCCCGAAAGCTCTTCCTTCCTTAGTCTCGTGGAATAGTAAGGGACCTTGGGGATGATCTGATTCCATGGCTTTTCAAAAAATCCTTAGCAGCCAGTCCTTTCTATCCATTAAAATCTTATACAAATGGCCAATGTGTAAATTTCATACTCTTGAGAGGATTCTGGTTGAAGATCAAGTAGTGGGTACTGGAGTCCTTGTTTACTTGGTCCTAAAAGGACTCGAAGACGGACTAGACGTCCTCAAATCACAGGCTGAAAAACCCTGTGACAGAGTTCATTCCTCAAAGCCCCTAAAGATAAAATAACCTGCCTGGATAGAGTCTCTAATCTAATGACGGGTCAAGCCTAAGCCCCAGGTGTCTAACTTCCTTGCTTTGTCTGCCATATAACGGCAAGTCCTCACTTAACATCATCGATAGGTTCTTGGAAACTGCTACTTTAAGCAAAATGATGTATAATGAAACTAATTTTACCACAGACTAATTGACATAACCAAGATTTAAGTTCCTATGGCATATTTTTGATCACAAAAACATCACCAAACTTCTAAATAAAGACCGACCCCAAACACTTCAAACATTACACAGTGAAATAAATGTGACCTATTACATACATTTAACAAAGATTAATAAAATCAAGTAAGATCATTATTTTCCAACCACTTTTTCCAGTTCAGGGTCTCAGGTGGCTGGAGCCTATCTGGGCAGTTCAGGGTGCAAGGTGGCAACCACCCTGGACAAGACACCCTTCTAACGTGGGGTTCACTCACACCCACACGTGCCCTCACTCAGACAGGGATGATGTAGACACACCACCGATTCACCTCACATGCATGTCCTTGGGATGTGGGAGGAAACAGTAGCACCCAGAGAAAACCCACGCAGACTTGGGGAGAACGTGTAAACTCCACACAAACAGTGGCCCTCGCCAGGAATCGATTTTATTTTCTCATCAACATTATAATTAACTTATCAGTGGCCATGGTCAAGGAATTGATTTTTTGTCTCATCAACATTATAAGTAAATGATGGTGTTAAATGGCGCAACCTTGAAAGAAACTAAGTTGAACAAAATGACGTTATTTGAGGGCCTGCTGTATACTGAAATCTTTAGCAGGGGAAGACTTCATTTTCCAAATCAGCAACCCCATGACCGCTACAGCCTACACACCAGAATGAAAAGTAAAACGGTTAATGTATGGAAAAGAGAACATTCTTGGATCATGATAAAGTCATAAATAGGAGGTAGTGTAATCGTTTAGATCAGGAATTGGCAAACATTTTCCCATAAAAGGCCTGATAGTAAATAGTTTAGGCTTTGCCATAAGGTCTCTGTCGAAAGTATTCAACTTTCATTGGAGTCATAGATAATACGTATACGAATAAGCATGGCTTTGTTCCAATAAAACTTTATTTATGGACTCTAAAATGTGAATTTCATATGTCACAAAATGCTATTCTTCTTTTGATTTTTTTCCCCATTTAAAAACGTAATAAACATTACTAGCTCATAGGCTACAAAAAAAAGCAGGCAGAGGGCTGGATTTGGCCCATGGACCAAAGTTCGCTGACGTTGGTTTAAAAGAAAACTTTGCTTCACAAAATGCTTAAGCAGGATTGAATAGGACGCACAGTTGTTTTTTTTAATATTTTTTTTCAATTACAGGTGACATACGATATTATAGAAGTTTCAGATGTACCACATAGTGCCTAGACATTTATGTAACTTACGAAGTGATCACACCAACAAATCCAGTACCCATCTGACACCACACACAGTTATTACAATGAATGCACAGGTTCTTTAAGTGCTTACTTAGCACATAGCTCTCAGAAGAGCTCAGACAATGCAGTCACTTTGAACATTAACATCTGGGTCGACTGTTATTCAAATCCTGAAGGCCTAGCAGAACCCCGCTAGGGAAAAAGTATTGTCTCCTTGCCTTTGATTGGGGACCAGTGGGATCAGTGTCCTGTTAAGGGGCGTGGTGGTTGCTGGTGAACTTAACGGAGAGTCTGTGGCTCAACATGGAGGAAGAAAGATAAAGATCCAGACCCTGGTGCCGAGACCCCACATACCTGCTGCTGGGACCACTTTAAGCACATCAGTTGAAGACCAGTATCTCATTTCACTCTAGATTAGGTGAGACCCAAGGGGCATGGAAGTCACTTATTTGGCTCTTAAATCAGAATCATGAATTCATTGGCTGGCATGCTTATAACCATCACGGTATTACCTAACATGGGCAAATAAGGGAGTATCAATGTGCTGCATTCCATATTTTGGGAACCAGATGAGTTTTTCCCATGGAAATAATTTTAGGGATAATTAGTAGTGTCACCATTACATTAAACAAACATAACTCATAGGACTTGGCCATAAGACAACTTATTCCGTAGGAATGAATTGGTGGATACCCTTGGATGAAAATGGGGGCAGTCTCTTAACTTTTCTGATAAACTTTAAAAAATATAAATATTTTCAATCCATTATTTAAAATGTCCAATCCCATGTAAACATCAGTCTTGCAATAAAATTAAGACTTCTTCCCCTACCTCACACCCCACCCTAAGCAAGAGCCTACTATGCCCAAGAAGCCTAATGTCTGGAATGGACTAAAGACAACTTTTTCCCTCTTCCATGGCCCAGTACTTTTATTCCTCCTCCCTCAGCTTGCTAAATGTGCTTTCTGACCCCTCTAAATTAGAAGTCACGGAAAAAGTAAAGGAACTAGGGCAGGTACATTCCTACATAACTGATATGAAAGTGATACTCTTTAGTATTGCCACTCTTGGGGCCTGGCAGATGGCTAAAGATGTATCTCGTGTAGGTACTTTTCTGGGTTCTTTAGAGATGCTCCAAAACTATGGATCTAGCGGAATGCACTTCTATTCCATCTAGTGGCTTACTCCTTCCTTAGCCCTAAGAAGTTCAGCTGTACCTGCAGCTTCTGTCTGCTGAAGTCTGAGTGCCCCTCAATGAAGCCTTCTCTAATAAGATGTAGGGAGACCCCACACCAGCTGTCTCTCGTTGCAACCCAGAACACTGAAAGTGCTGTCAATCCCCTGCACAGCAATCTCTCCTGCTCTCCTCAGCTCAAGGCAACCAGATAATCCATCGCTCTTCTTCTGGATTTTCCAAGTCATATCAGACATGAAGCTACTGTATCCCCTAAGCTCAAAGGAACACACAAATTCAGTTGACATCCTAGGAACCCCTTTTCCTCTAATGGAGAATAACTCCTTTAGGTAATTTCTTTGGGTTGGAACCCACTTTCCCCCAAAATGCTCTCCACAAATCCTCTTCAAAAGTATTTGTCTCCTCAATCCTTTTATACCCTCAATATGGATGAAGGGTTCAAGTTTTTATGTTTTCAGTCACCTGCTTTTTAAATTCTGGTCTTTCACTTCAGTTTGGAATGTTTCTTTTACTGTCATTGGGCTTCAATAGAAACTTCCATTGGAAACTCCTGTTACAGTCATTTATACCCACAGATTATCAAAGCACACCTTCAATGTAACGTAATGAAACCAGTGTTAACAGCACCATGCTACAGGACCTGGCAACCATTGACAGCATTGTCCCACTGTGAAAGTTTCCAAGCATCAAGGCCCTGCTTCTCCTGCCTCATGTCCCACTAAGGTATCTGGGTGGCCAATGCATTCATTGCCCCGAGCACAGTATTTGCTCATGCTGTTCCCTCAATCTGTAATGTCCTCCCCTTTCCCATCTCAAAATCTTACAGATATTTATCCTTCAACGATTTGCCAAAATGCCATAAATGTTTTTCCTCAGGTCCCCCATTTGAATTCTCCACTCCTACTCTGATGTTCCCACAGCACCGTTTTTACCCTTTTGTAGCCCCAGTGTCATTGTCTTTAGCAATTATTTTAGCCAATTGTATATGCATGGCTGCCTCCCTCACAAGACAGTAAGCTCTGCAAATGCCAGAGACTCTGCCTTACTCCTCATGGTACACCCCATGTCTCGGCCCCAGGGGCCAAGAACAAGGTTCTGCTTATCAAGGCAGGAGGAGGGAGAGAGAAAAGGATCCCAGATGCCCTCAAGAATGGCAGGCGTCACAGCTATGGGCCCACAGTAGAGCCATGCGTGGCTGCGCTGAGCAGTCTAGCCAGGCAGCCATTCCCACAGCACTGGGCATGCCTACGGTGCATGAGATGAACAGGGGCGATTCCCACACTCACAGAACTCCGCCTGTGCTCTGGCCACAACCCTCAGAATAGTATGCCAGGTCTGTGTGACCCACCTTCCCTGGGTTCTCGGTGCTTTACTGGCTAATGCAGGCAGCACCACTTTGTCACATGGGCAGATCATTGAAAGGCCTGGACTTTTGCATCCTTTCTTCTCGCCTCCATTTTCTGGCCTTTAGTCAATGGTTGACTGGTGAGGGAATATGAAAGCCCAGCTCCCTTACCTCAATGCAAGACAAACCTAACGTGTCATTTAGGCTGCAGAACTCCCTGTGGGATTGGGCTGAGTGACTTACCTAGGGTAAAACGTCTAGCAAACAGTGGAGACGGGATTCAAAGCCAGGCACTCTACCACTATCATAGATGGCTTCTGATTTTAAGTATTACAACTACCATTTTAGGTTCTACAGACAAAGGGGATAACTCACGGCACTTTTTTTTTTTTTTTAAGGGAAGCAGAGTATTTTTTCAGCAATAAGCTATTATATGGAAAATGGCCAGGTTCATCCATCTCCAAATTATTTGCATTGCACAGATATTATTTTCCTAGTGAAAGAGCTGTGAACTCAGAGAGAACGGCTTTGAATCCCAAATCTGTTACCAGCCAGATGCTGGACACTGAGTAAGCGATTTCACGTCTCCTGGCCTTAGTTTTTCCATACATAAAATGGATATAAGAATATCTAACTTGCACTGTTACAGAAAGGATTATAATACATACAAAGCCTCTACACAGTATCTAACACATGGTCAACATTCAATAAATGGGCATTGTAGTCGTATTTATTACTGGTGCTAATATAGACCTGGCCTCTGTGATTTATGTAACGCTGAGGCTTACAAGTACAAATAAAAAACCCCACCATGCATAGTGATAATCTTTGAATATAATAGAGTGTTACTGGTAAAAATTAAAGCCTTAAAGACAGTATTTGACAAAAAGAATATGTACTTCATGAGTCCCATGTACATTCCGGCTGGCATGTCAGGGATGATCTATGTTCAGGTAATCAATGTCTCTTGGGAAATGAGAATAATTATAAACATCATTGCGTGAGAACTAGGGAATGAGTCCTTCCCGAGACAGGTTGCAACTGCACAATTTCAAACTGACATTTTATTTCACCTTAAGGAAATAGTTGTATTTAATAAGGTAGTGATCAATAGAGGATCGAGGTCTGGAAACCAGCTTCTATCATCTGACGCAGAACAACTATAAGCAAGATCTGTTTGGGGTTGAGAAAGTCACAGCCCAAAAATCACTTTCCAAAAATGTGTTGTGACTCCAACAAAAGAATTTAAGTACGGATACCTTAAACTCCACTGGAATCAAATATTGAGTTTTTTTCTTAAAATGGATATGTATTCATCACTTCCACTTTTCCTTTTACTTTTCTGGTTGTAGATCCGGTTTGTTTTGTGTTGTTACGCAGACTACAGGAAGACAGCTCTGGAGAGCCCTGACCGCTCTCTAGAGGTAACAGAACAACAGCACACGGGAGATTTGGTTCGTGAAGACAACCAAATATGGCCAAAACATTTCCTTTATTTTATATGATCATTTGGCTGTCTACGGAGAAGCCAATTAGCTGAATAAATGCTAAATCAACATTTACTTTGGGCCCAGTTACCACTGGCTCTGGCTCTGGTTCCAGGGACAGACATACTCTTGACAGACACACTCCTCTCCCACTAGAAGACTGAAGAACTATTCCAAGCTTCCAAACAAATCTAGAAATGCAGCCGCATATTGAGGGCTCACAGCTAATCGATGTTTTCTAGCGTCTCAACCTCAAGTGAGAGGAACACGCCATAGGTTCGCCGGTCTCTATGAGCAGGCCAGATTGATGCAAACAGCTGATTTATGGGGAGGTAGGGGGTGGAGGAGGGTGAGACACTAAAAAAACCTTCTTTTGTTCTTCAGACCTTTGAGATGAACTATGTTTAAGGTAGAGAAGGGTATTTGTTGCCCCACCTCTTCTTTGTATTTGTTCATGTCAAGCAACCACATGTCATCATAGCAGGTACAATAGCAATTTGAGAAATAAATATATCTGTCAACTCACCTGCTGAGCATAATAAAGGCCAAAAAAATCCATCTCTTGACCAAATTAAACTTCTTTGGGTTTTTGTTAGTTTATGGAATTCAAACACTACACTCTGATCTGTGAATGCTCCAAATTGTTAGGCATAGCATAAAAAAATGCAAGTAAAAAAAAAAATTCATCCTTCGCCCTGCATGAGAGATAATGTACGTTGCTAATCCCCAAGAGAGAGACATCAGGAAGTGGTTGCCACACACAATGGATGGAATTTGAAGATCCTGATTAGATGGCTGGTTTGACTACTAGACAGATCTTGACTCTGGACATGTGTTTTCATCTCCTTTATCATTATATGTAAACTAAGAGACTTGGACTCACTGGATAAAATCTAAGATTTCTTCTAGCTGTATGACTCTGGTTTTAGGGAGAGGGAGAACAGCCATGTTACACATGTAGTATAATTACAAATTTCATTAAATAATAGTCCTGTTTGTAAATCGAATTGTTGTAAAATAACAGTTAATAGCTTCCCACACGCACCATTTCACTGCAAAACAATGAAGTTTTAAATAAAATTTCTACTAAATTGACGATGAGTCTGAAAATTCAATTAATTTTTAAACAAATTTATTTATGTTCTTGTTATTTCTAGTTTTGCTTCATTTTATTTTTAACTCATTTAGAAAACTCAAATAAGTAATGGTCTTTTATCAGCATTATGCTATATTCAGTTTCCTTCAGGTAGGACTCATCAGTAATTTTTCAAACTTTCTGCATATAAGACATACATGTTAAAATTGTCCTATTTGTGGATTCATGTGTCACTCTCTGAATAAGGTGACAGAGCCTACCTGAATGCAAAGAAACAACTTTGTCATTAATTTTTTAAGATCCTCATTTGAAACTGATAAAAAGAATTACATGGCTCAGAGTTTAACTATGCAGGCATAAAGAAACCTTGCCAAAATGTGAACTACTTATTTTTCTCTCAATGCACCAAACCAAGCTCAGAACCTTCAATCATTTATTGTCTTTATCTTATCATACTGTTCCTGTTGCAGGTTGAATTCCTAGGAAAACACCCTGAGATTAATATGTAGGAAGTTTAGTAGAGAGTGCTCTTAAGATGAGCACCTAAGGAAGAGAAGGGACTCAGAAGGGTGATTGAGAGGAGGGAAGTGAAACAGTGATGTAGTCTCAACAACACCTCTGCCAACCCCAAGGAGACTTCTGAAGCTGGTATAACCCTTCCGAGTTGTCCCAAATTGAGGTAAAGCAGCTGGAGGAATAAGTCCCTCACTCCCAAAGGGAGACCCATGGAGCTCATCACAGCACCCACTATAGTTCCAAATGGAGCCATTTCTAAGTATGCTAGCAGTCTGGTTGGTCTGCTATCAACAAATATTTGTTGAATATATACATTGTGCTCACTACTATGGAGACCACCACATTTTATATACATCCTTGCTAGTTTCTTGATAAAAACTTAACGTTTCTATCAAGAAACTTTTTTAGCTAAGAAAAGCAGATTAAAATGTGCAGGAAAAAACATCACACACAAAAAATTTTTTAAATAACAGGCAAAGACAATACCTGAGAAAGGAGGGTAATCAAAAAGAGAATATTTTAAATTTTAAAAGACAGGGAGGTGACTTAATTCTGTGAAGCCTGGAACAGACCTTGAGTAATGTCTGTAAGGTTACTAGAATATTGGTGGGTGGAGAGCAGAAGGAAAATCATTCTGGGTGTAGCAAGGCAGCAATAAAAGATCAGAGGGCAAAATGGAAGGCATCTGGAAGCAATCTTCGTAAAAAGGACCAGAACCCTTTGAAGAAGAGCATATTAGGACTTAAGGTGGGAGAAGAGAAGTGAGCAGTGAAATGTGGAGGTCATTCAGGTGAGTCCAGCATTTCTGGTAAGCACGAAGGTAGAAGCACGTGGCTCTTCCAAGATGGGCAACGGCAATAACAGCTTTTGATTTATCAATTCCTGATCAGGGCAGAGGCAACCTGGTTCTGAGACTCATCATAGCAGTGACTCTCTTAGCAGTTCAGTTCTGCAGTGTGATTCTTGGAAGCCCAGCCTTGGGGCTATTCTTTCTGCATTCCCAAAGATCCTGTGAGCTAATATGCCTTAATAAATACCTTTCTGTTTAAATAAACAAAAGCAAATTCTGTTACCTGCAACTGAAAACTCTAACATATACACATTATCCTATTTAACATCACAATTGCATAAATAGATATTACTATCCTCGTCTTACAGGTAAGGAAACCGTGAGACTGGGAGGTTAAATAAATTGCCCAAGGTTTTCCAGTAAGTATGTGGCAGAGCCCAGATCTGAAGCTAGGACTATCTCCCTCCGAAATCCATGCCATTTCCCCAACATCGTAACTATTTCCCAAAGACAGAGAGACATGAATGAGCCTCAATATTTTCCATATGACCGTGGGTATCTGCAAACAGAATAGTTTTCACCGTGGGTCATAAAGTATTACACTCAACCTCTGGAGTACACTGTACTAGATGTGAATCATTCCAGTGGGAGAGCAACACCAAAGAGTGGAAAGTTGCCCACAGTCCATGCCACAGACAGAAAAAGATGAGTCCCTGCAACCAGTGAGCCATGCTAACTCTGCCTAACTCTACTTCTGTGATTGACAATTAACTCTGCCTAACTCTACTTTCTGTGATTGTTGACAAAGTTAACCAAATGCAACAATAATCTCTAGCTTCTCATAAATAAATTCAAGGCCACAATGTAGAGCAAGTTTCTCATTACTCAATCCATGTTATTCCATCTATTGAATTTAATCACCTCATGAGAGCTAAGTTCTTCCCCAGAAATAACGAAGGCAATTTAACCTCCTGTCTTATTAGCCCATTCGGCTTCAAGATCAATTTTACGAGGTGGACTCACTAGACAGTGACCAAGAGTATGCATTTCTAAGACCAACTGTCCATGGTTAAAAGTAGAAATTATGACAGGATAAAAAAATATATGCTACAGTATGACCACTACCTCCTCCTAGGCCCAAGGAAACAGGATCACCACTGGACTCTGGCCTCTGGGCTTCACCTTGGTAAACTAGCAGGGGGACACGCAGTCAAGGAGTCCCAGTGCAGCCATTTGCACCTACCACAACTAAGTTTCTGAAAATCTGCCAGAGAATGAATTAGGTTCCAGGGGAAAGAGAACTTACCCTCTGACCTCAACACTTCAAACCTAACTTCACACCAGTTTAAAACACTTCATGGCACCTTTCCATTCATATAGTGTTCTCTGGATGTTCCTTTCTGTCCTCAGTTCCATCTTTAACACAGCTGACAAATGCTGCGTGGACATACAGCTGTCTCCCGAGAGGAGCCCCATACATTTTAAACAGCTTTGCTTTGTGACCTGACCTACAAGCAGGCTGCATACTTCAATGCACTGACAGCTAAGTCATGTCTTTTGTCCCAGGCACACAGATACAGCAGGCTAGGAAAAGTTCACACAGAACGCTCACATTTCAAAACATAAATAAATGGCTCACACCAGAGGCCCAGTGCACTTAAGTTTGGAAGACAAAACCTCCCAAAGAAAAGAGTGACCCGAAGGGGACTTTTCAGAAATCCCTGCAGGACCTTATAGCTGTGATGACTGCACCTGGAGGGCTGAAAGAGGCAGATCTACTACCAGCGGGAGACCAGATGTCCTGCACTGGGTAGGACATGTCAACAGGTTTGCTTTCAGTTTATTTCTGACCTGTTCCCTAAATATCTTTCTGAGATATATACATGTAGATATATATCTACATATATATATCTATATATATGTATATTTATATACATATAAATATAATATATAATATATGTATATTTTTTTTCCTTACTGAGCCCTATTCATTTCTCACTTTCATTTTCTTTCCTTTATCCCTCTTTCTTCTTTCTAGTACACTTTGGACTTCTTATTCCTCCGGCTTTTTCTCTTATTTCCTGGTTCTACAGCTCTTGTTTTTCTTATACTTGGAACTCTTTTATTTTCTTCCAGTTTTCCAAAGAACTTCCACAGCTGGTCCCAGCTGTCTCTCCTGAATGATCCTCCCGCTCTTTAATCATACTCACTTCCTCTCTGATCACACCTGCCTTTAATAGGATGGACCCTATAATTTCTACACCCTAAATCATACAGACAAATATAGCTTTGGAATTGGGGCAGCCAGCGACTCTGAATTCTATCACCCTTTAAACAGCAGCCACAGATAACAGACTCATTAATGTGTTACCACCCTTTATCTGTCTCCTACACTTATGTGATATATTTTTAAAATTTACTTTTTTTGATATTTAACTCATTTCAAAACTTTCATAATTTTACAAAATGGGTAATGCGTGTTCACTGTAGAAAAATTAATCCCAACAGGTAAATAGAAAGACAAAAATATAAAAAGCCATCTGCAATTCTACCCTTCCGTGAATAACCGTGTTTCATGACACACTTGAGAACACTGTTTTAAGGATATAACAATAAATGAGAAAGACATTGTCCTTGGTGTTAGAGAGCCTACATCCGGTAGGAAAGAAAATAAAATAAACAAATACAGTATAGCATATTGAGAAAACAGCAAGAATCAATCAAAGCAAGGGCAAGCAATTCGCACTTTGAGAAAGTCTCCTAGAGAAAATGTCACCTACGGTTAGCCCTGAAGGATGAGCAGGAATTGGCCACGCACAAAAGAGGGAAAGCGAAAAATCTCATGGTAAATCCTTGAAGATACGGAGTTTGGCACATTCAAAGAACCAAAGAGAGTCCAATATGGCTGAGAGCAAGGGAAAATGTCAGTCAACAGGCTTGGAGTAGTAAGAACGGGCCAGAGAGCACAGGGCCACATGAAGAAATTTCCCTAAGGGCAACGGGGACACTGAAAGATATTAAGCAAGGGAATAACGTGCTTAGGTTTGCACTTTTAAAAGAACCGTTAAGTCTAAAAGATAGAACTCACTATGCAACAGGTGCCACCTCTATAATCAGAACTGGGAAGGGAAGGGAAGGGGAAGGGAAAGGGAGAAGAAGATAGGAAGTAAGTAGTAGAGCCAGGATACAACTCAAGCAGTCAACTACACTATACTCCCCCCGATGATGGGACTAGGAAGTCCTAACCATTCGGAGTGATCCATCAGGAAACTCAAGCAAATATGTTTTGTATGTGAACTATACATTTTCCTTATTATGATGGAATTAGCCCTTTGCCTGGTACTTGCAGAGTGGCTGATTTCTCTGGATGAGAAACTGGGTAAGCTGGAACTGTGTGTGAAGAGAAGATTTTTAAGAGACACTCCACAAGCACTCTCAGTCCCCAAGACCCTAAATGATAGCGTGAAATTATCCAGGTTGCTGTTCCAACTGTCTCAAAATCACAAATGATTATTCAACCTTATGCTTTCATTTTTCTATGCAGCTCCTATCACAGCATATTTCTAAATATCATTATTGTTGGAAGTTAGTCCAGATCCTAAAAGAGCTTATGATTTCCCTACTCCCGACAATGCCTTTTCTATCATTCACTGACACAAGGGCAATTTCTATTGTTCATTAAAGCAATACAGTCAATATAATTGTTTGGACTTGAGCCTTAAGATTAGACAAGTGCTTCTTAAACTTTTTTTTACGGAAACTCAGAATAAAAATATATATTTCATACTGAGATCTAGTACAAACATAAATAACTATGTACTTGAAATGGAAGATTGAAGAAACAATAATTACCACTACAATATGTGACTCAGCTTCCATTTTCTTTTCCATTCCATGCAACTCTATTCTATTTCTATTTATTCTATTACATTTAACTCTGAATTGGTACAACCACTTTAGGAAACTCTTTGATAGGATCTACTAAAGCAGAATATACCATATCTGAAGACCCAGCAATTTGACTTATGGGTACAGACTGAGGAGAAATGAGTGCATGTGTCCCCCATTGGACTTGTTTCAAATGTTCACAGAAGCTATATGAACAGAAGAAATGTTCATAAGGCCAAATATTGGGAACTATCCAAAAGCAATGGATAAATAAATGTAGTATATTCACACAGTGGAACACTACAATTGTTTGTAATGAAATGAATAAATGTCCCATGCAAATTGTTAGACCCAAGAGTTCTTTCGTACTGTTATGATTCTAGTTATAGAAAATTCAACAATGGCCAAAACTAATCTATGTTGTTATAAGTCAGAACAGTGGGTTACCTTCGGAGGGGTAGTGATTTTAAGGAATCACAGTGGAGGGAGGGGCTTCTACTGAACTGGGGCTTCTTGATCTAGGTGCTGGTTACATGGCTGTGTTGAATTTGTGAAAATGTATCAAACTGTATGTAAATCCTCACATCAGTAAAACCCTAAGAAAAAATACTGGTCACAAACTACTAAATTAGATCCTTCCACACACTAATCACTTGCAATGTGAAATTTGAAATATCCTACATTAGATACCAAGAACAGCAAGGGAGGTATACTATAACATACGAAAATATTTAAATTTTATTTACAATAGTAAAATAGAAAGCACAAAAGTCTTATTTATGAGCCATTAGACACCACCAAAATAGAAAGAATCCAGAAAAAAACGAGACAGCTAGAAGTAAGAATATATTATCTCTTCTTACTTGGTTTTTAATAGCTTTACAGCTGCTTTCAATTCAAATTTTTATTAAACCTTTCATATTAATCTATACTTGTTGCCAATCACTTTGTAAAGAAACACATAGTTTTGAATATGCTTACCCAGCTTTTTCCATAGTGTCTAAGCCACCAGTCTCTTATTGAAATAGCCAAAAGCAGCTCACTGGTAAAGAAAATCTCCCTTAATGGTCCCCTTTTTGACTATGCCTTTCCCATTGGAATCTGTTTTTCCCCTTAGGGCTTCCATCTATGACAACATGTCCTCAGAATCTCCAATCTGTTCCAGCCCACTCTGGAGGTGAGAAGAAATGCCACCCATCTATGGCTGATTGCAGTCAATGTTTATACATTCATAAATGAGTTCGGTACTTGGTATTTTAAAGAGACCCAGATGTATTTCCATTCACAGCTATTATCTTTCTCAAGCAAGGTGTAGATTACAAGCTACATTGCATATGATTTTTGTTTTTCAAACAGCAGATTGTTACATGCATATATAGGGCAGATGTTTTCCAGGACATTTCTGGGCTGACATCTTTATTCCATGATTCCATGAGATGTTTTCTTCAAATTCTACAAAGTGGTAAGGTCTCCAAATGAAGGTGGTCCAGCTTTCTTGGGAAGATGGTTTTCGTTCTAGCTGTCCTGTAAGTGTTAGTCTATCATGGTCACAGATGTCATTGCCTGTCTTGAGTTTGCCCCAGAGCCTCATTGTGGAAACAATAAAGGTCTTTGAGGCTTAACAATCTCTTCTGAAACCTAGATTGCATCAGTTTCCAAGAATGTCTGACTTGGTCTGATTGTCCGAAATATCTGCCCAAGTCCCCTTACTCTTCTCATCTGCCTAAACAGAATGGCCAGAGATACGTTGTGCACGATGCAAAACCAAGAGTCAGTGCCATGCTCTTCAAACTCAGAGTCAACAGTGAGAATGACACGAAACAAACTCAATCCGCCTTCTACAAAACCTGAATTTATAATATTCTGTCTGCTAAAAGTACATCCGAAAAATGAAACCTTTCCATATGGCTTGATTTTCTTCTATATAAAAGGGTTAGACTGAAATCTGCTTTATTAAAAAAAAAAAAATAGAGCTCTATGTACATAGTGCTGACATATACACTAAAGTCATCTGGAAAAAATACAACCTACTATAACAACTGCCAAATGACAAAAGTAGCCAGTCTCATTCTATTCAAACAACTAAATTGAAGGGGAAATGTGTTTAGTTGACAGAGTGAGTAGAGAAAATTGATCTCCTATTGTCAAATGTTCTGTAACCGGATGGGAGGTTTGGGAAGTTCTGAAACATTGCATTTTGTACACCAGCTAAAGTTAAAGCTTCCAAATGAACCTATTTCAAAGCTTCTTACAGCCAAGGATGAACTTACTCACCTCAGATTAAGCAATTACATTAGAGATTCCTTTTTAATTCTTGAGAGAAAGAAGAAACATCCTTTAGTAAAGAAGCGTATTTTGCACAAAGTTTTGCATCTCAAATGGAGGGAAACAGCATATTCCATTACAAGAACATTTGGGACCTGATGTTCAAATCACCCTGCCGCCCTCCTCTCTTTTCTGAGTGCACAGCTGTATCAGAGCCTAGACATTTAAGATTATATAGCAAACTTGTAATAGAACCACATTTCCTTTTGGAATACGATACAGCTGCAAACAAACAAATGTCATTTTTTTCCTCAAATTATTTGCCAAGTGGCCATCCGTATCCTCACACCAATAAGAGAACCTAGTGGAATCCAGACACCACCAGGAAAGGGGCAGGGAGAAAATGAGGGTCATCAAATCCTTCTCTTCCTTTTGCCACAGAATAAATTTAAAAAGAAAGAAAAGGAGAAGCATTTTATGACCAAGGTCCTATTTTTTAACAAGTTTGTTTCTTTTTTAATGTCTTTTTTTTTCTTTTTGGCAAAATGCAGGACCCTATTTTTGCTGTAACATAAGAAAGCATTTCACAAAGGACCTGAATAACACATAACAACAACAAAAAACCCACTTCACTGGCTCGTTGGCATAATCCCACAGTCTCAGCTCTTTCATATAACACACTAATTCCATTTCCTTCCATTCTGCTACCAAATTCTGCCTCTCTCCATTGCCACCATTTCTCCTACTTTGTTTTGTCTTTCCTTTCAGTAAACTAGACAGTCTGGTAATTTAATCTCCTGTTCAATGTCATGGTTGAATCAAATCGCTGTCATTCAAAATATAACCCGAGGCTTGAACTATGGCATGGCTGAGTGATCAGGGCAAATATCCCCAAATCTGGAATTTCTGGGTTTTCAGCTACTGAACTACTAAGTGGCTTTAGAAAAGATCTTCCCTCCATCTCATCAGAACAGATCAAATCCTGTTTGTACTGACTGGAGCTCCATAGAGCAGGACATGGCAGGCCAGGAGAACTCCACCTGTGACTGGGCTTTCTGTGGGTTAGTGGAGAATTGGTTTAATGGGAATTAAGCAGCAAACTGGTGACAGCAGCACTGACCTCACAAAACAGATACATTTTTTCAATAATGAAAAAGATTAGCAAAATGTCACTTTCACACCAGGGTAGAAATCAGAAAAGACCAAAAGAAGGTCCCGTGTAAAGATGTCTTTACTCATATAGTATAAATAATCAGGTTTTCCAGAGAAAACCGTTTCCATTCTCACCACCAGCTCTACTTACACACGTTTGAAGGCCAATAAAAACAGTGTCAGTTTACAAGAGTTTGCAGAAATGAAGGAAGATGGTGAATCTTCCTTGAGTTCAGAAGTTTAAAGAGAAAATCCTGAAGATGGGAAGTGACATGCTGTATTGTTAGGGACTTTGTTTTGTTGTTGTTGTTATAATTCATGACACAAAACAGGACCGAGCATATTCCACAACTGTTCTTAGATGAGTAGAAACTAGTCTAAGGACATGATAGAAGAACATCTAAAGACACAGGGCTTGCTCATGAATTACAAATTACGAACACATAAACGATTGCAGCCAACTAACCTGCTAGACGTTTGCTGTGCACTGTGAGACGAGTGTTGAAACTGATGTTGGAAAACCATCTGACAGGATCCAGAGCTAAGACACCTTGCTCAGAGATCAGAGACCTGTGCCTAGCAAACTCACTCCCAAGGAGAAAGGAGGCAAGCAGACAGCTCTTTGCCGAGTCTATCACAAAGTAGGCACTCCATAAATCTTTGTAGAATTGAATTGTTAAAATAAACCATACTCAAGACAGAAGAACTGTGATTTTTTTCAAATTAAAACAGTTGCCTTTATGAGTTGCACTGCCCAGAGAATAGTTTGGGAAGACAGTGACACCAGAATTAAATATTCTCTTTTACAACAGATAGTAAAATTAGAGGGAAAGCAAATAGCAACAGACCAGACAATCAAAATCAAATGGATGTGGAACCACTTAAGTAATTGGGTCAAGGAATGGTAAATGCAGTTCAATTTAGGATAATGTTCAATAAATTGTTTTAAGAAATAACCTAGGGAATACAGGTTAAATGGAACAACCATGTAGATGATTGATCTGAAATCACAATACAGAAAATCACTGAAACTAACCACTACAGCATTACCAACATTAGTAAAGAGGCCATAGAGACCCTAATAGCAAAAATGCAAATATGTAGTCCCGCTCAGCCCACCGAGCAGCTGTCCTCATTCATGCACTTCTCTCTGCTCTTCCTGTGCTAGTGAAAAGTTAACCATTTTCCAAGCAGCTCTCCAAACTTAATATATTTCAAGATTACTATGGGCTTTCCCTAATTTCTCTCCAGAGTTCCGTTTTTGCTTGGGAAAATTCGCCGTTATAGTCACAGATTAAATGAACATGTTGCAAATGCTACTACCCACTTGTCAAATTCCTTGGAGGACCCCCAGGGGTGGCACTGGAAATCCACATGCCACAGTTAGCAGGCTGTGGCCTAAAGACGGTGGAATGTGGCACAAAAGCAACGCCCATTCTCCAGGTAAACCTGAAGGTAAACCAAGCCCACACTTTCCCCAAGAGTCCAGAGAGTTGGAAATGACTCATGGGCATTTGTCTATTTGAATTTAAATCTGATTCCTTTAGTTACAAAAAAGAAACATGGGGATACCAGTTGATTTTAATGGACATTTGCTGAGCCCTGTGCCAGACACTGTGCTGGGGGTCCCACAGTGACTAAGCTGCACCCCCTGCCTCCAGAGGCCCACAGTCACTGGTAATTACAGCAAGGACAACTCCTGCTGCGATAAGGTGGTTGAGCACATTCTCTGCCGACCTGGTCCAGGCATAAATTTGGACCAAGTTTGCAAAAGCCCAGAAATTAAAAAAAAAAAAAAAAAAATGCTTTTAATATTTTATTGGTACCTTTAAGGCCAACTGAAGTTAAGACGGGGTGATGAACTCAAATCATTTTGCTAAACAAAAAACAAAAACGGTCTGTTTTTGCCAGGAAGACAGCCGCTTGAGCAACAATATCCCAGCCAACTGCCTTTCTCAGCTCAGATCTGTCCCATTTTGCCCCAGCCTTGGAGGACTTTGTTTTCCCAGACAGCTAAGAATGACCTGCATTTCTGAAAGGAGCAGGGCTAACCCCACCAGACTAACTAGGTGTCTGAATTTCATTGGCTCAAAGAAAACATTTTAATGGAAGGCAGCATGGACATGGGAGTCTGAGTGGTGGGTTTGGATGCTGCCTCCACACTTTGTGAGCTGTTACTTAGCCGCTCTCCACCCCAACCTACTCATCTTTATAACGGGAAGAGTAATGCCTCATTGCTGATTTGTTCCTTAGACTAAACAAGGCAATACATGCAACACAACGCCTAGCACATAACTCAATTAATGTTAAGACCTGTTCCATGCTAGTCCTCCTATCAGGCGCTGGGAGAAAAAAACTTTCCTACATTCCATTCTTCTATTCAGCATGTCTCTACAGTGTAGTAGACAGTGGAAATGGCCTCAGCTGGACATGGAAATCCAAGGAACACCGAGGTTTCTATCTTGTGAGTAAAACATGGAGTGTCTGTGATGGGGAAGCCATCCCTCCTTCTCGCAAATACTTTCAGGGTCATCCAGTCTTAGAAAGATGTTCTTGGTGTCTTCCACACCTGGTTACGTCAAAGATGAATCATGTCCTAGCCACAGTCAAAGAACCGGATGTGGTAGAACTTTGCCAGAGGGCAGGAATGAAGAGTGAAAGGGAAGAAACAATACTACGATCATCCTCATAGGTAAAGAATTTTATAGAAGAGAGAGAATGAGTAAGACACAGCATTTTGGAAGTTGAGTAGTGTGCCTCAATCTCCAGCACTGTGTTCTATTTTGGCATGAACAAAGTTCGCCTTTTTCTGTCATACCTTAACACCTATCCCCTAGTAATGCCCAGAGCCTGCAATGCTTCCCCATAGTAGGTACTCAGGAAATGCTTGTAAATTAATAACGCTAAGGAACACAAAATTAAAGCATGCAGGAATGTCAGAACCTGCACTTAAACCAAAACCTAATAAAACATACATAGAGAAAAGGAGATATCCTGTTCCAATGCAGGAAAAAGAAAATGAGACATTTTGTTCCAAACTAGCAAACACTGTGGGGTAAGTTCCCCCATTCCTACCCAATTACCTTGTAATATCTTTCCCTGCTTTTGTTTTCCAGGACAATTTGCTATCCATTCTCAAAAGCAACTCTCCAAATAAAATAGATTTCATCATGATTCAAACTTACAACATTTTTTAATAAAGAAACACCAGATAAACACTAGGAGACCTAATACTTTGGTGCCAAACAACCAAACAGATGTGATTCCTACCACTTCCTACCTTTCCAAAAGACGTGATTAATGGGGAATCATAGGAATATTCTAATTCTTGTTGAAAAGCTTGATCGATTTATTGTTGCTTGCAGCCAAACCATAACCAGGTCCATGTTTCAAATCACTGCATATGACCCAGAATCTGGGGCTCATCATGATTCTATACTTTGCTACAAAAACAGTGCCAAGAAAATTTCCTCCCAACTCAGTAATTTTTCTTCCTTTCTGGATAAGTTCTACATAACTTTCCTTTTGCTCCTGCCTTGGGTTAAGATTTCTTGCAGCAGCCTTGTAAATGACTTCTGTCTTTGGAAGATTCAGTAAAGTTACACTGTGTCTCTGATTCCCACCCTTGGAACCGTTTCCTCTTTCCACCCAAACAGGACCTTGCACAGAAGTCTCAGTTCAGCGTCATCACCCTGGGAAACCATCAGTGATCCTTCTGTCCCTAGACTAGGTTACATTCTTCTGCTCTGAGTTCTCATAATATTTATATCTCCCCAATCGCAACATCTTCACATGTCATTATTAATTTTTACTTAACTGTCTATCTTTTGAATTGGACTGTATGGCAATGACGAAAACATCATATCCTCAGTACATGGTGGTTAAGAATTACATGAATGCCTCTGAAAGCTTTATCAGCCTTAACTCCAAATTGCATTCCTTCTCATAAGAGAAGCCACAGTACTTTCACTTAAGCTAGTTGTCTCCTGATATCCATTCTAATTTTTTTCTTTGGATAACTGAACCCCAGGGATTTGGGCAGGAAACAAGGACACACAACTAGAGATGTTTCCAGGTTCCCTTGCAGCTCAGCTCTGGCCAGCTGAATATGAGCTGAAGAGATGTGTGCAATTTCCAGGTCATGTCATTAAAAAAAGCTGCTTCTCCTCTACTTGTTCCTTCACCTTCCTAAAGACTAGAATGCAAACACAATGGGCTTGAGACAGTGTCCTCCAGCGTCATGTGAACAACAACCTAAGGGATGGCAGAACCACAAGGTAAAGAAACCTAGTCCTGGGTGACCTTAGAAAGTAGACCTATCTGTCTACCCTGGACTGCTCACCTGTCTCTAGACTTACATCAGAGAGAAGCAAACTTATCTCTCGTATATGCCTCTGAATTTTGGTGTCTCTCCTTTTTTAGCATCTTAAATTGAACCTAATAATACACATCAGTTGTAAATTCTTATAATTTAATTTCGCCTACAGAAGGGAACATGTTTTAATTTTCCTATTCATGTATCCAAGCACGTATTATCACTATCTCCATGGATATAGGAAACTCACACTCAACTACTAGTCCTGTAGTTACTATCCAGAAGCAACAAATAATTTAGTAAAGCATTACTTTGTATACCAACTGCACTAAAGTAAGTGCTTTGTTTACTTAACTGATGGTTGCTATCTTGATTCAGAGTTGAAAAAAAAATTTGTGCTAAGTGATACAAACTGGCAAGGTGACAAATTGTCCTTCTCAACGTCATTTTGGAGCATGGAGAGTTGTTTTGTATAAACAGTGTATTCAACTACGTCAAAAGCCTTGTTCAATATCTGTTACCCATCCATAAGACCTTATGAGACGACAACTAGAAAGAATACAACTGATTTTCATAGGGTGCTTGTGGAATCAGTCTTGGGCCTTTAAGCCACAACTTGTATATTTGGATGTTTTAGAAAATCAATATTTTTCTGTTAAAAATAATAAACCCTAAGGGACATTACAACAGACTTGGTCCTTCGCTTTCTGTTTCATAGCACTGAAACCCAGAAGTCAGAGAGAATGCTCAGAATGGCTGGTAACTGTCTCAGCTTTTAAAGCTTTTAAAATCACATTCAGCTTGTCATGGGCTATACGTTGAACTCAACCTTTGCCATGACTAATTGCCTGAAAATTGGCTCAGTGATCGGCAGAGTTCTCCAGGTGTCCAAAACGGACCAGGTGGAAATAACCCAAATTCCCTACAAACACAAATGCTTCTAGCTATAACCCTCTCAAGGAATAGCGAGCCTCCTCTATAGGTACTGTGTTTCCCTGAAAATAAGACCTACACCGAAATTAAGCCCCAGTTCAAATTATCAGCCAGACGGACGTATTTAGTACATTATGATGCTGTTCCAGAAGAAGATGACATGACTTAATTTGAATAAATGTAGATTGTTGTACATGAAAAAATAAGACATCCCCTGAAAATACAACCTAATGCATCTTTTGGAGCAAAAATTAATATAAGACCTGGTTTTATTTTCGGGGAAACATGGTAAGCTTGTCTGGCTTTTTGTTTTCCTGACTGCAAGAACATGTTCGGTCCATGCACAGTTTAAGCTAGAAGCTCCAGAGTTAATGCCCCCCAAAGCAGTCCTCAAAGAAGGATTATCAGGGAATTGGCTGATAAACATCCCAGCATTCTCACTTTTCAGTTGGAAGAACTCTCAGGTGTGTTCTACAGAGTATCCCAGAGTTTCCCATGAGTATTGAGCTCCAGCTGCCCATAGTGGCTGGTTAACACACCCTTTATAAACTTTCTCCCTGCCTGCTACGCTTCCCCACCCTCACAGTATTTCTTCCAAATAAACTACTTCTACTTAAATTTTTGTGCCAGGTTTGCTTCCAGGGGTATCCAAATCAGGAGAAGGCCCAATCAATTGCAAGGAAGAAAATGCCGAATTCTGTTAGAAAAGAAAAAGAGTAAGAATGAAATGTACTAGAAAGTCACCCAATGAATGCCCACTACAGTAATTACGGTTTTCTCTCTTTCAATTAATTAATAAGCCAATCGTGTTCTTTCCTACAAGAGCAGTTTTGATAAACAGACAAGAGCACAGCACTACTTGGCAGACCAGGAAGCATACACATTGGGTTCCATTTGTGCTATTCCCTCGCATACTTGCTGTGTTTCGATTCACAAGTTATTTCCCTTCGTCATGTCTCAAGTTCCTGCTTAATGAAGAATGGAAATTATGATCCTTGTCCCTAAAGAGTACAACCCCATGAAAGAAGAGTATTACATAAGGTAAATCCATCTTAACCCTCTTCCTAAGTTGGTCTATTGCTAAAAGTGTCAGAAGGGCATATTCAACATCATTCCCCATCACTTGGTTCTGGGGACAACATTAGCTATTAGATCTAATCAGGGCACAGATCCAAGTCAGGAAGACCTAGTATTTCTGTAGTATTCTCCATCATTTGAAAATCAGCTATGCTTATTTTAATAAACTAACTTAAAAATACAACTTATTTATTATTTATACATTTTTAATTTTTTTCCAGTTTATTGAGATAAAATTGATATATACTATTGTGTAAGTTTAAGGTGTAAAACGTATTGATTTTTGATACATTTATATATTCCAAAATGATTACCACCCTAGCATTAGCTAACATGTCCACATCTCTAATCATCAGGGAAATGCAAATCAAAACCACAATGAAGTATCATCTCACATCTGTTAGAACAACTATTAAAAAGACAAGAGATAACTAATGCTGGCAAAGATGTGAAGAAAAGGGAACTTTTGCTCACTCACTGTTGGTAGGAATGTGAACTGGTGCAGCCACTATGGAAAATAGTAAGGAAGTTCCTCAAAAAATTAAAAACAGAACTACCAGATCCTTGACATCATCAAAATGGCGGCATGAGGTGAGCCTCTGTAAAGCTCCCTTGGAATTTACAACTAATCGAACAACAATAACTCCACAAAGAACTCCCTGCACAGCAGACAGGCAAGACGAAGAGGCCCACTACTGAATTCACCTAAAGGTGGGTGAATAGCACGAGCAGGGGAGGAGGGAAGGGAGAAGTGCGGAGACGGAGCCACGCGGGCACAGGACGCAGACCCAGCTCAGTGCTCCGAGCTCGCTGCAACTACTGCAGCTGCGGGAGAGGGAAGAACTCAGACTGCTAGGGCTCCACTTATGGCCCACAGAGCTGAGGGGGCAGCATATAACACAGCTGAACCCAATGCTCACGGCAGAGACCTCGGAGAAAAGACTGAGGGAAGAAGGCTGAAAACGGTGGTTTAAGCCCTCACTGCCGAGCAGAGAATGGAAGCCTTAGGCACTGAGACTAGCCGCCCCCTCCCTACACTCCCAGAGCTCACCCCACCCCCACCAGCCCAGGGCTAGAAGCGGAACAGTAGCAGTGTCAGATCAAAAGAACAGAATATTTGCTGTTCTGAGAACTGTGGACCGCAGACACAGATTCGCAGCCCAACTAGTTCCGGCAAAGGGGAGGGAGCTGTGGAAGCAGGACCGGCTGTGGTGGTGGTCCCCGCCATTGCTCTGGGCCACCTCTCACAACTCACCCTGCCCCTGGCCCCACCTATCTGGGCGGATCCCTGCAGGAGTAAACAGAACTGCTAAAACATATGGGCTCTGAATCTGGTTCAGGAAGAGCTTTGGAACTTCAAAAGCTCTCCACATACCCACACGGACACTGCGCCCTGTGACCCAGGCGAACTGTTAACAGAGGAGAAGCCCGTCTCCCAGGGAATGCCCCCATTGTGTGAGAAGCTGGAATATTGCAGAGAAAACAGCACTACCATGTGAGAGAGGAAATAAAAGGCTGCAGTTAGAGAGAAAATAAAACATTTTACCAACAAGTACTGGAAAACAAAAGAAAGACCTCTTCCTATCAACCTGTTGCAGAAGCCACTCCTGTAGATGTCTAGGAAGAGAAATAATAAATCAGTAATTGCCATGAATAACCAAGGCAACAAGACAGCTCAGAAAGAAAGTGAAAAGTCTCCAGAAAAGGAACTTAAAGATATGGAAATATGTGACTTAAATGACAGAGAATTCAAGATTGCAGTTCTGAAAAAACTCAACGAGATGCAAGAAAACCCAGACATTCAGTTTAATGAACTCAGAAACACAATCAAAGAACAACATGAGCATTTTACGAAAGAGATTGAAATTTTAAAACAGAACTAAATAGAATTTCTGGAGATTAAGAACTCAATAGAAGAAATCAAGAATGAAATAACTAGCTTAGGTAGTAGAGTTGACCGGATGGAGGAAAGAATCAATGACACCGAAGATAGAAACCTGGAAATGACACAGATGGAAGAAGAAAGAGACTTGAGACTTAAAAGAAATGAAAGAAGTCTACAAGAACTTTCTGACTCCATCAGAAAGAGCAATATAAGAATAATGGGCATACCAGAAGGAGAAGAAAGAGAGAAGGAAACAAAGAATATATTCAAACAAAGTGTTGATGAGAACTTCCCAAACTTGTGGACAGAACTGGATCCTTGAATCCAAGAAGCAAATAGAACACCTAATTCCTCAATCCCAACAGGCCTTCTCCAAGGCACATTGTGTTGAAGCTGTCTAAAATCAATGACAAAGAAAGAATCCTCAAGGCAGCCAGGGAAAAGAAGACGGTAACCTACAAAGGAAAGCCCATTAGATCATCATCAGATTTTTCAGCAGAAACTCTACAAACCAATAAGGAGTGGAACCAAATATTCAAACTATTGAAAGAGAGAAATTATGAGCCAAGAATAATATATCCAGCAAAGATATCCTTTAGATATGAAGGAGGAATAAAGACCTTTTCAGACATACAGAAGCTGAGGTAATTTTCTAATACACAACCTGCACTACAAGAAATACTAAAGGAGGCTATTCGACCACCATCAACAGGGACAATTTGTGGCAACCAAAACATAAAAAGGGGGAGAGTAAAGGCCTGAACCAGAATATGGGAATGGAGAAAGTAAGCGTGCTGAAGAAAATGAAATACTCTAAATATAAAACTTTCTTTTACATAAACTTAAGGGTAACCACTCAAAAAAAAAAAAATCCAGAACTGAAATATATACTGCAATAAAAGAAGAAACAGAGGGAAACATCATATAATACCACCACACAGAAATAATAGACAACAACAAAAAGGCAAAGAAACAATGGAGACACAGCCTTACCAGGAAACTAAAGATAGAATGACAGGAAATCCTCACATATCAATAATCACCCTAAATGTAAATGGACTGAACTCACCAATAAAAAGGCACAGAGTAGCAGATTGGATCAAAAAACTAAACCCAACCATATGCTGTCTCCAAGAGACACACCTCAGCTACAAGAACAAGCATAGACTCAAAGTGAAAAGGTGGAAATTGACACTCCAAGCAAATGGTACCCAGAGAAAATCAGGTGCAGCCATAATGATATCAGATGAAACAGACTTCAGGGTGAAAAAGATAACAAGAGACAAAGATGAACATTTCATAATGGTAAAGGGGACTATACAACAAGAAGACATAACAGTCATCAATATTTGTGCCCCCAGTCAGGGAGCACTGAAATATACCAAGCAACTACTAACAGAACTAAAGGGAGAAATTGACCAAAACACAATTATGCTAGGGGACTTAAATACATCATTGACAGCTATGGATAGATCATCCAAACAGAAAATTAAATAATGAAATAGCAGCCCTAAATGACACATTAGATGAAATGGACATAATTGACATATATAGAGCACTTCATCCTAAAACATCAGACTATACATTCTTTTCTAGTGTACATGGAACATTCTCAAGGATAGACCATATATTGGGACATAAAATCAGCCTCAGCAAATTTAAGTAGATTGAAATCATACCAAGCATATTCTCTGATCACAAAGCTTTGAAATTGGATATCAACTGCAAAAAGAAAGCAGGAAAAAATACAAATATATGGAGATTAAACAACATACTTTTAAAGAACAACTGGGTCAAAGAAGAAATTAGAGGAGATATCAAAAAATAGAAACAAATAAGAATGAAAATACATCCTACCAAAATTTTTGGGATACAGCGAAAGCAGTTTTAAGAGGGAAATTTATACCATTACAGACCTATCTCAAGAAACAAGAAAAATCCCAAATAAATAACCTCATGTTACACATTAAAGAACTAGAAAAAGAAGAACAAGTGAAACCCAAGGTCAGCAGAAGAAAGGAAATAACAAAAATCAGAGCAGAACTAAATGAAATAGAGAACAAAAAGACAATAGAAAAAATTAATGTGACAAAGAGCTGGTTCTTTGAAAAGATTAACAAAATTGACAAACCCTTGGCTAGACTCACTAAGATAAAAAGAGAGAAGACACTAATTAACAAAATCAGAAATGAGAAAGGGGAAGTTATCATGGACACCACAGAAATACAAAGGATCATCCAAGAATACTATGAAGGACTATATGCCACCAAATTCAATAACCTAGAAGAAACGGACAAGTTCTTAGAAACATATAGCCTTCCAAGACTGAACCATGAAGAACCAGAAAATCTAAACAGACCGATCACCAGTAACGAAATTGAATCAGTCATCCAAAACCTTCCCAAAAGCAAAAGTCCGGGACCAGATGGCTTCACTAGTGAATTCTACCAAAGTGAATTCTTCAAAGAGGATCTAATACCAATCCTGCTCAAACTCTTCCAAAAAGTTGAAGAAGAGACAGTACTCGCTAACTCATTTTATGAGGCCAACATTACCCTAATACCAAAACCTGGTAAGGACAACACAAATAAAGAAAACTACAGACCAATATCTCTGATGACTACAGATGCAAAACTCCTAAACAAAATTCTAGCAAATCGAATACAACAATGCATTAAAAAGATCATTCATCACAACTAAGTGGGGTTCATCCCCGGGGCACAAGGATGGTTCAACATCCGCAAATCCATCAATGTGATACATCACATAAACAAAATAAAGGGCAAAAATCACATGATTATATCAATTGATGCAGAAAAAGTATTTGATAAGATACAACATCCATTTATGATTAAAACAATTAATAAAATAGGTATAGAAGGAAAATACCTTAACATAATAAAGGCCATATACGACAAACCCTCAGCTAATCTCATAATTAACAGTGAAAAACTGAAGCCCTTTGCTCTACGTTCAGGAACACGACAGGGCTGTCCCCATCACCTCTGCTTTTCAACATAGTGTTGGAAGTCCTCGCCAGAGCAATCAGGCAAGAGAAAGAAATAAAAGGCATCCAAATTGGGAATGAAGAAGTTAAATTATCACTCTTTGCAGATGACATGATGCTATATATAGAAAACCCTAAAGACTCCACCAAAAAACTATTAGAAACAATCAACGAATACAGTAAAGTTGCTGGTTACAAAATCAACGTACAAAAGTCCATTGCATTCCTATATACTAACAATGAAATCTCAGAAAAAGAAATACAAAAAACAATTCCTTTTGTAATTGCAGCAAAAAGAATAAAATACCTAGGAATAAACTTAACCAAGGATGTGAAGGACCTATATGCTGAAAACTACAAGACATTTTTGAAAGAAATTGAAGAAGACACAAAGAAATGGAAAGACATTCCGTGCTCATGAATTGGAAGAATCAACATAGTTAAAATGGCCATATTACCCAAAGCAATATACAGATTTAGTGCAATCCCCATCAAAATCCCAATGGCATTTTTTAAAGAAATAGAACAAAAAATCATCAGATTTGTTTGGAACCACAAAAGACCCCGAATAGCCAAAGCAATCTTAAGAAAAAAGAACAGTACTGGAGGTATCACACTCCCTGACTTTAGCTTGTATTACAGGGCTACAATAATCAAAGCAGCATGGTATTGGCAGAAAAACAGACACATAGACCAAGGAATAGAATTGAGAACCCAGAAATAAAACCACATAAATATGGACAGATAATTTTTGACAAAGAAGCTAAAAACATACAATGGAGGAAAGACAGCCTCTTCAATAAATGGTGCTGGGAGAATTGGATAGCCACATGCAAAAGAATGAAATTGGACTGCTATTTGTCACCATGTACCAAAATTAATTCAAAATGGATCAAAGACTTAAGCATAAGACCTGACACAATAAACTGCATAGAAGAAAAATAGGTACTAAACTTATGGACCTTGGGTTCAAAGAGCATTTTATGAATTTGACTCCAAAGGCAATGGAAGTAAAAGCTAAAATAAATGAATGGGAGTATATCAAACTTAAAAGCCTCTGCAGAGCAAAAGAAACCATCGACAAAATAAAGAGGCAACCAACTGAATGGGAGAAGATTTTTGCAAACAGTGCCTCCGATAAGGGGCTAATATCCAAAATATACAAGGAACTCATGAAACTCAACAACAAAAAAACAACCCAATTGAAAAATGGGCAGAGGACCTGAAGAGACATTTCTCCAAAGAGGACATACAAATGGCAAATAGACATATGAAAAAATGCTCAACATCACTAATAATCAGAGAAATGCAAATAAAAACCACAATGAGATATCACCTCACCCCAGTCAGAATGGCTTTCATCAACATGACAAATAGTAACAAGTGTTGGAGAGGCTGTGGATAAAAAGGAACCCTCATACAGTGTTGGTGGAAATGCAGATTGGTGCAGCCGCTATGGAAGGCAGTGTGGAGGTTCCTCGAAAAATTATGAATAGAATTACCATATGACACAGCAATCCCTCTCCTGGGTATCTACCAAAAAAAATCTGAACACATTTATACATAAAGACACGTGTGCTCCAATGTTCATTGCAGCTTTGTTTACGGTGGCCAAAACATGGAAACAACCAAAATGTCCTTCGATAGATGAATGGATAAAGAAGTTGTGGTATATATACACAATGGAATACTATTCAGCAATAAAAAAGATGATATAGGAACATTTGTGACAACATGGATGGATCTTGAGAGTATAACTAAGCGAAATAAGTCAGACAGAAAAAGCAGAGAACCATATGATTTCACTGATACGTGGTATATAAACCAAAAACAACAAAAGAACAAGACAAACAAATGAGAAACAAAAACTCATAGACACAGACAATAGTTTAGTGGCTACCAGAGGGTAAGGGGGGTGGGGGAGGGAGATGAGGGTAAGGGGGATCAAATATATGGTGATGGAAGGAGAACTGACTCTGGGTGGTGAACACACAGTGGGATTTATAGATGATGTAATACAGAATTGTACACCTGAAATCTATGTAATTTCACAACAATTATCACCCCAATAAATTTTAAAAAAAATGGAACTACCATATGATCCAGCAATCCCACTCTGGGTATATATCCAAAGACATTGAAATCAGGATCTCGTAGAGATATCTGCACTCCCATGGTCATTGCAACATTATTCACAATAGCGAAGCTAAGGAAACAAGCTAAGTGCCTATAACTGGATGAATGGATTTAAAAAGATTACACACACACACACACACACACACACACACACACACACACTGGAATATTATTCAGCCATGAGAAAGAAGGAATTTGCAACAACTTGAATGAACCTTAAGGGCATTATGCAAAGTGAAATAAGTCAAATACACAAAGACAAACACTGTATGATCTCACTTATATGTGGAATCTGAAGAAAATCAAACTCAGAAAAACAGGGATTTGGGGGTTAGAGGTGGGGGAAATTGGTCAAGGATACAAACTTCCAGTTATATGATTAACAAGTTCCGGGGATCTACTGTACAGCATGGAGTTATAGCTAATAATACTATATTATGTACTTGAATGTAGCTAAGAGAGTAAATCTTAAATGTTCTCACCAAAAAGAGAGAAGGAAGGAAGGAAGGAAGGAAGGAAGGAAGGAAGGAAGGAAGGAAGGAAGGAAGGAAGGAAGGAAGGAAGGAAGGAAGGAAGGAAGGAGGGAGGGAGGGAGGGAAAAAAGGAAGCAAGGAAGGAAGGAAGGAAGAAATGATGATTAAAAATACAATCTTTATTTTGGAGGAGCTCAGAAATGGTTCCCTTAATGAGGTCAGTTTTGCTGAGCCCTCAGCCTGAGCACCCTATCTATGGTAAGCTTTCTCCAAACTCTTGCAGAACATTTTGCTGTCATTGCCTCTAGACAGCAGAGAAACAATCCATGGGAAAAGCCACCCTGCATCTCCAGCAAGCAAAGGCGGTGCTTTGCAAATGTTGCAGGATGCATCCTTCATTCTTCTTTGTTCTCTGAGTATAAGCAGATGTTATACATTCTTCTCATTATCTCGGGATACTGTATAATATTATTATGGTGTCAGGCTATTAGAGGCAGCAAATGCTATACAACAACAGCCTTAATTGAGGCTTAGAGCGGAATTGTATGTAACCTTACTTCGGGGTGTTTGCAAATGATTTCTGGAAACGGTTAAAAAAGATGTTTTCAATTGTTCAAACATTGACTTGCCCTGCCAAAATCAAGCAAAAGCTTCTTAAGATACGGGTACCATAAACATATTTCTTAAGATTTCAATGTTTGGTTTTTTTTTTAAGCCAGAAGCACAGTAAATCTTTGAGCCAGAAAGCCTCATGCATGCCACTTCCTGGACTGTTCCAGGAAAAAAACTAATGAGATGCTGCAAAAGTTGCACTCAGATCTGCCGTGATCTCATGGCCACAAAATTCCACACTTTCTTTGAAGTTACTTCACTATGATAATAATTATCTGTCCACGAGTCTGGCCTTAGCACTAGCCTATCCCTAGGCATGGAAATTTGGGGGCAACAATATCCCATCTTTCAGCAAGCATGCTCCTGCCATAGACAGCTGTCCATCAATCTTCGCTGACACACTTGTTACCATACACATGAAGCAACTGGTGTTGAGCTCCCAGGGTGAATTCCAGTCTCAAACATTTGGGGAAGGCGCATTATAATTCTAAAGTATAGGATAAAAGACAGGAAAACCTGGGTCCTATGAGATTGGTTCCAGGCAGAGACTATTAAACGATAGTTGGAGTCTTCTTTACTAGAGACAGTAAAGAAAAACAGAAACTGAATGCTTTGAAAAGTAAATTCAAAGAAGAGAATCCAGAGTTCAGAACCATATTATCCAAGCTGTGGATTATGCAGGCTACTTTTTCCAAAGTATGCTCCCAAAGAATTAACTCCAATTTTTCTCTTTTTAATGGCTTGTTAGCATGTGCACAAGCAAGGGACAAGCATAGTATTTTGGCTTGTTGGTGACAATGACCAAAAGTTGTATGGAAAAATCCAGAGGAATGAGGGATTATAAAATCTCAGTAATACAGATCTTAGAATCCAGAATTGAGGATCATCCTATCATTCTTTCCAAGAAAATTAGTAACACCACCAAAATAAGACCGGAGGCTGTGTTTAAGCAATGTATCCCATTCTAATCCCATAATCTTCAGCAGGGGATGGAGAAGAGGTGAGGGTAAACTACCAATTCTGATCATATAACTGCTCAGTTGGATCTATCAACAACAGTATTTGCCATAGATTTATTATTTACCTACCTAAGACTGCACTTCTTTGAAAAATAGATCTGTAATTCAGATATTGTAAGTTCAGTTAGGTTTCTTCCCCAACTCCATCCTCGAACCCAGCAATAAGTCTGATTTAAGGAAGTGATTACTATACACAATAAATAAGATTGAGCCTTTGTGGTTTTCATTTATCTTCATTTCTCGTGACTAAAACTGATGTACATAAACAGGACATTAATGTCAAGGCACCTCTGGCGAGTGAAAGAAGACACTCAGCACTTGGGAAACGTCCACATTTTATCTGTGACATCCTCTCCTGCCCTGTAAATACTATTTAGATTTCCGAACTTATTTTTAAAAATTCCACTTGAGGCACAAGACCGAAATTGGGACCACAAATCCCAAATAGAAGGCCAAAATAGCTAAGATGCAATGGCAACGTAGTTACGATGATTATAAACACGGCCAGACCTAGGTTCATAACCTTGGCTCTCCCCTCACTGACTGCGTGCCACGGTGCCTGTTTCTTAGCTTCTCTGAGCCCTGAGGTCCATGTCTAGTAAATAGGTGTAAAATTATCTACTTCAAAAGAGTTAGTGAGAGGATAGAAAGCAATCACGTGTGCATACACTTGCCACAGATCTGGCCACACAGCGTTTTATTTAACGTGCAGTGCTTCCTAATTGCCAGGCACTATTACACATTAAATAAGTTTAAAAAAAAAAAACAAACAAACAAACAACAACAACAAAAAAAAACACTGGTATTTGAACCTCAGGCATCTCGTCCCAAAGCCAAGAGCCTAAACCCCTATGCTGAGCAGTCTCAAATGCACTCAAATGGGGATTCATAAATAGTAATGATTATTGCTGCAGTTGAGGCTGTATCAGTTAGCTATTGCTCTATAACAGAACATCCCGAGCATAGTGGCTTAAAACAATAATCATGTAATATTTCTCAGTAGTCTGTAAGTCAGGTGGACAGTTGTGCTGATCTGGCTCATGCTTGGCTGATCTTGGCTAGGCTCACTGGGAATCTGTGGATACTGGCAGGTTAGCAAGAGACTGATGAGTCTTGGATGGCCTCAGATGCCCTGATTCTTTTCTATGTGTCTTTCACAGTCTTTTAGTGGGCTAGCTTGCTCATGTTCTCGTGGTTATGGCAAAGATGCAATGGCAGCAAGAGTCTGAGTTCAGAGTGCACACTTTGCACCACATTTGTTAACATCCCATAGGCCAAAGCAAGTCATGTGGCTACTTAAGAGTTGGGTCAAAATGCCCCTTTCACAGCAGGAAGAGTGAAAATTTGGGACTATCAATGCACTTTATCTACTGCAGAAATACTTAAAGTTATGGAGGTGGCAGAATTAAACCTGAAAAATCAATTATTTCAACAAGTATGTATCTAAAACCTTCATGAGCCCATGAGGAATTAATATGCCTAAACTTGTTTTATGAAAGAAAGCTTAATAAAATAGAATGTAAAGTTAAATTATTAACATTTGACTGGGGCTCTAACATGTTCTAAGTGATATCACGTGTATTTTTACACGTAACCCTCAAAATACACTCCAGAGAAGGTAGGACAGCAAGAGTTTCAGGAGCCAATTTCCCTTTAGTTATTCTGACAACATGGATTGCTAGTGATAACTGCCAAGTTTTGTAATACCAGACCTTATTAAGTAAGAGCGAACTAGATGTAATGAGAATCAATCCTGCTGATCATAATGATGGTAGTGAGGGCTTCAATCTCAACTTGGAAAATACTCTATCAAATTAAGAACTTAGACATGGTATTTCTGGGTTAAAAATCAAAATATTGTTACTTTGGGGTATGAGGTAAAAATGATTTCTCTGTTAACATAAAGTACTCGTACAGCTCTAAAATATAGGGTAAGACCTTATTATGTAGATGGCATTGGGAGACAAGAATAACCATCATATATTTCTCTAATACAGCAAAAGGAGATATAATATGCATTATTCTGAACAAGAGGAAGATTCTTCAACAAGAAATATTTGAATATGCAGTATAGACACCATTTATAAGCTGTGTAACCTTAGATAAATTACTTATCCTCTATGTACCTTAGTTTTCTCATCTGTAAAATAGGAATAATAATAGTGCTTATTTCATGGGTCTGCTATGAGGATCAAATGATTTAATATGTGTTATAAAGTGAATACAATAGCACCTGGAACATCGTAAGCACTCAACAACAGTTAACAGTTTTTACCATCATCATAATTACAGCAAGACAGTTTATGGCAAGATTTTAGCCTGCTATCTGCCTGCTCTATAACACATTCCCTGTGATTAATAAATTATATGTAGAATTTAAACTAACCAACCAAACTGTATTTATATTTTACAGAATTCTAAAGCCTCCTATTTCGGAAATGTTCATATGAGAGTATTTCATTTATCGGACAGTGACATCGTCCGTGTTTCATTTATCAGATAGTGTGCCTTCGGTGGAGGCTCACTATCACAGCCCAGCTTCAGGAGACACTAAATAACCAAACAAAAGGAAAAGGGAAGCAGAGTTTCAGAAAATTGGGTATGAAATCAGGGAATTTCTAGACACTGTACACAGATCTAGGACTCTGACGAGCTAAGAAAAGAGGGGGGTTGCAGGGTTAACAGGATTGAGAAAGGCAAAGTGATTGGAAGGGCACAGTTTCAGTGGAGACTGAAAATCCAGGGAGTACACAATTCCTACAGTGCCACCTATGCCACTCAGTTAGGTCCCTTTCAACACACTTCCTGCCAGAACTTTTCAGCTCAATCTATTGGAGGATTTCCTCCAATTATGAATAACTGGAAATGAATAAATCTCCAGATACTAATGGAAAATGATGTTTGCTTTATAATAAACTTTTCTAGACTGTATTTGCAGAGTATACAGAATGAAGCCTGCATACTTTTCTAAGAATGTATGTGAAGCACGAAAAGGAATGTGTAGACAGTCTAGCACAGATTAGACAAGACACAGAACCAAAATATTCTGAGAATTAGTACCTCACCTATATGCTTCGCAGAGTAGTAAACTTGTCAGCAAGTAATTAAGAAAAAGCACGACTAAAACGAAACTTGGCACTAAGCATTTGTTATTAATTGAAAAACACTGGAAAGGTTACCTAGAGCCCAGCAAAGTATATGTGTTGGAATGTTTCCATCCTCACCTACAAGAACTGACTGCAAGAATACGTACTTGCAGGAGGCACCCAGCCTTCAGCTGATGCAGGGAGCCCCCCACCAATACTTCTCGTTGTTTAAGAAGACTAGTCCAATTTGGTGAAAGTCTGAAACACAAAATAGGTTTGATTGAATTATTTTATAGGAATATATACTAAGATATAGCAAAATATGCTTTTCGCAGCAGTGGATCTAATATCTACTCTACTTAAGTATAATTTATAATTAGTCTATTGTTTATATGCAAAGGCACTAAACTGATGTCACTGGAAGAATCCTTTGAAGTTGTTCTTTAAAGCAATCTCAATCTTCTGCCCTGGGAGGGATCTATTTTTACACATCATTTGCATAGAGTTCTGAGTACTGTTGTTGTTTGGTGCATTGATTTTTTGATTGGTATGTTTTGGTGAGAAGACAAAAGCAAACATAAGTCCAGCCAGTATCTGTTTTATTCTGAATTCCAGTCTAGTGGGATCTGAATTGAAGAGGTTTTACCTTCATGAAAGGTTTCTGACAGTGACCCACAGGTGTGGTTCTGAACAAAGGCAGGACACCGAAAACAGTGAGAAGAAGGGAGGGAAAATGTGGGAAATGGAAGGGAGGAAGAACATGATACAGCAAGCCAACACTTGCGAGCTCTAGGTTGTAGCTGAGTCACCCATCCGAGGGGAAGAAAACCTCTAGGCTCCAAGCACATAGCAACCATTTTGGTCATTCATTTATATTCAAGGGGCATTTATCAGGAACCGTGCATCCACCAGATATTGTGCTAAGCACTGGGACAAATACCAAGAACAATATTCTCATGGCTCCTAGCCTACAGGGGTCACAGTGTAATGGGAAATATAAACGCAGAAACCAAGAATGACAACCTGCAATAGGTAAAGTAATGATAGTTGCTATACCAAACCAAAGCTCACCCCATCTCAGTGACTTGATATAACAGATGTTTATTTCTGGCTCATTCAACAATACGATGCGGGTGTTTCTGAATAGTTGGCAGCTCTCCACCAAAGGGTGATTCAAAGACCGATTCAAAGACCAAAGTTCATTCCATCTTGTGACTTTAGCATCTTCAACATTTGGTTTCCAAAATTACATTAAGAACACAAACTGCCCATATTAGAAATGAAGGAAGGGTTATCACCACAAGTCCTACAAACATCAAACAGTTAATAAATGAACATTATTAAAAACTTTATGCCAACAAATTCTACAACTTAGATGAAATGAACAAATTGTTGAAAAATATACCTTACCAATACTGAGGCAAAATGAAGTAAAAAATGTGAAGAGCCTTATAGCTATTAAACACATTGAATTTATTATTTAAAACCTTTTCACAAACAAAACTCCAGGCCCAGATGGCTTTGCTGGTGAATTCTATTAAATATTTACGGAAGGAATAATTCCAGTTTTACACAAACTCTTTTAGAAAATAGAGAACACTTCTCAACTCATTTTATGAGGCCAGCATACCCTAATACTGGAAGTAAATAAAGACATTCTAACAAAAGACAATTACAAAATTTCACTAGGCATCATTTCCATTCCAGCCAGCTGGAAGTGGAAACGAGCATAGATGATTTTCCATGAGAAGTTTTCCTATGAACTAGGCCTGTATATGGAATACACTATACTGCTCACAGTCCTTTAGCCAGAACTCAGTAACAGCTACCATTAGTATACCATTAATGGCAAAAAATATGGGGAAATTTAGTCTAAGCTGTGGGTGCTCAAGAAGAAAATTAATTAATACAAAGTTATAAATGGTATAAGAAAAATATATATGGAGTGCTGGTCTAGCACAAAGAAAAGACTGACTGGAGAGATGAATGAATGAATGAGTGAATGAATGAACCGAGCCAGCAGTTAGCTAATGATATAAACAAGCCCCCTTAAAATTGCCTCTACCTAGCTCCAGATGAGGTAGCAACTGTACCAAGAGGAATAAGGATTTACAAATCACTGATGGGCCCTGTTTCAATCTAACGCTGGCTAAAACACTGGGTTTGCATTTGCTTTCCATGGGACTTGGCACCAAGCCTGGCCTAGAATTAAATGTCGCAGTTCCAGTTCTACATTAAGCTAGTTTTATTGTTCTGAAGTCATTTAGTCTACCACCCCTCAAATTCCCTTCCCTTTCTGTTTCTTTGAGAGGGTGGAGAATGTGGGAATAGGAGGGAGTGAGGGAACTCCAGAAATATATCCTTTTTGAATTTTATGGCAAACACTGTGTGGTCTCCGTGTATACATACATGAAAGGTTGGTAGATTTGTTTTAAAAGATAGGAAACTTGTCTCATTTAAATGTAAGCCACATGCCCACCCCCTTTTTAACTCTATTCCATTTTTTATAGAACTGTTTTTCCCTACTTCCATTCCCCATCTTATTTTTCTTTTCTCATTTCCTGACCTATATCAAAATACCGTTTCCCTCTAAAGAGCCCCAAAATTGAGATACCTGTGTCCTAACACCAGCAGCACCATTTGGGTAGGAAGAATATTACCATGGTAAAAAAAAAAAAAAAAAAAAAAATCTGGAAATCCTGCTTGTTGAACTACAATGGAGTGCAATATTTCCCATGTGCCCACGCCTCCTTTATAATTTCTTCAGTTACCTGATTGCATCTGCAAGCATAATGAGTGAGAATTTCCACCAGTCTTCCCAACCAATGCCACCACCAAACTCCACCCTCAACATCTCTCTAGGTCACAGCTTCTCTGAGACCTGGCGACCATTCCCACTAGACAGCAGAATCACAGGAGGTCTTCACAAAGCACCTTGAGGAGACCAGCATGGTAGAAAAATGCTCTTCCAGCCACCCTTACATTTCACCTTGGCAGTGAGTCTACCTTATAAGACACCCTGTGTTCAAAATCAAAGCTCAGCATTGAACTTGTATTTTATTGTTTCTAATGTATATTAAGTTCCTCTCCCCAGCTAAATTTTAAGTTCCTTGGGGTCAGTCAGGTCTAATGCTGCTTTGGCACTTCCCTAGCCCCAAACATAGCCTTGCATGTAGTAGATTCTCAATAAATATACAGTGGTTTGATTTAGGTCAAACAATGGTACAATCACTAATTAAAAGGCAAACATCCCCAAGAAAGATGATACTATATAACCTGTTGACATTTGAATGGTGTTTCCTATTACGGTGTTTGGGTTAGGACTGATAATGAGAAGACCCAGAGGAAAACTCAGTACTGAGAAGAAGGTTAGGGAAAACAGGGAAATGGAAAGTTGAGGGAAGTTGGGTCTACTCTTCACGCTGACTATAGGACTGAGTTCAGAGAACAAACTGCTCCATGGTGACTAAAATGGTCAGAAAAGACTTTGTGGAAGAAGGAGAACTTCTTGAAGAAATAAGATTTGATTAGGTGGGAAGTATGTCCCATTTTAGAGTCCTCTATAGCATAGCCTATTTACTCATTACTTGTACAGTGTGTTTTTGTTGTTGTTCTTATTATTATTATTTTACAGTACCCAGGAAATTGGAGAAGCCCAGGTGAGAATTTCTTATACAGCATCAGTGTTGAAGAAGATTATTTATTTATTTAGCAATTGCCACATTAGTGATGTCCAAAAAAATGCATCAGCCACTGGGCTATACACATGAAAAGGACACCAGCATGAAAGAAAGGCAATTACAAAGAAATGACACCTGGAACTTCAAAAGCTAGATTATAAGAACTTTTACAGCACGTGTCCAGATCTTTGGGAACATGTGCTCTGGGAACCTAATCACCCAAGGAAGCCCAAGTAAAAGGGCCCATGTGGAGAAGAACCAAGACCCTGGTTGACAGCCCAGGCTGAGTACCGCCTTGCTCACAGGAGGGAGCCATTTTGAAAGCATATCTTCCAGTCTCAATTGGGCCAACCTAGCTGGTCCTATGTGCAGCAGAAACAAACTGTCCTCCCTGAGCCCAGGCCGATGACAGATTTGGGAGTAGAAATAAATGATTATTGTTTTAAGCCACTAAGTACTGAAGTAGTTTGTTATATAGCAATACATAACCATAATATACAGAGGGTGCCAAAAACATTGATACACATCTTAAGAAAAAACTATTAAAATTGTAATAATATATACTGAAAGCAAAAAATGAATACAAGTCATGTGTATACATTTTTTTGGCACCCCCAGTATGTGTAGAAATCAACCTTGTTTCTCCTCACACAAGTTACACACTTCCCACTTAACAATACACAGGAATGTCTGCTAATGTGATTAGGCTATAATTAACGTGTGTGTGCATGCACGCGCACTGTGCCATGGGTTCCCACTCTTTCTCAGGTAAAATAGACAAGCTCTCTGCAGACTTCCCTAAGGAGCCCATATAGACTGCATCTCAGTCCCAAGATTCTCCTCATTCTAATGCGGTAGTCAGGTAATGTAATCAGTGCTTAAATGTCTTATTCCTGTTAAAGGACTCAGCTTCCTAAAAAGTCAAGCTAATGAGAACTTTAGGCACCATAGCAATCTTTAGCGAAGACATATTTAGCTGAGAAATATCAAGTTTCAGGTCATGAAAAGCTTTCTTTTGGATCCATACTTAAACATGACTCTAGACCTTGAAGTATAGGCCAAATAACATTCTACTGATCAGCTGAGCATTGACCTCCCTTATCTTACATGCAGGTGTAGGCTGAGATTCCCTCATGAGGAAGAGACAGGGAAGAAATATGGACCACAAGAATAAAAGATGTTTGTAGCTATTTCTCCATTAGACCCGTGCTTCTACAAATTTAATGTGCATACAAAAATCACCTGAAAATATTGTTAAAATGCAGGTTTTGATTCAGTTGGTCTGAGATGGAACCTAAGTTTTTACATTCCCAATAAAAACCTGGTGGGTGGTCATTGCTACTGGTCTATAGACTACACCTTAAATAGTAAGGATTTGACCACCATCATTAATATTAAGCCTTCAGTGCCTCTTATATGTAACTCCTCCAAAGACTAAGCCTGGCAAAATAGTCTCACCATCCCATCACCACTGTCTCCCTCACCTCCACCATCACTCCACTATCACCATCATCTCCGTCACCTCCACTATCACCATCATCTCGATCGCAACCACCATCACCTCTACCACGACCATTTCCATCACTACCATTATCACCTCCAATAACACCAGCATGTCCATTACTACTACCACCACTACCATCTCTATCACCACCACCACCATCAATACCACCATTTCCAAAAACACTACCATATCCATCACCTCCACTAGCACCAAAATCTCCATCACCATGATCACTAACAACACTACCATCGCTACAACATCAATATTGCCCATTAGAGACCATCAGAATTACTTAAATGAAAGATCATTTAATTATCCAAATAGACTCTTATGGGGCATCCAAGAGATGATTCAAACAACAGATAAGGACAGTGAAATGAAAGACTGTGATCTCTAACCAAAAAATAACGAAGATAATAACTGAAGATTGGTGGCTCAACAAGCACAGTCATTAACAGCAGGGAACACCAGCCTCTTCTAAAATATGGAAACCCATCTGATCAAAATAGCTAAAGAACAGAAGGAGGTTTGAGAGCAAGACAAATCCTAATGAAAGCAACATAGGTGTCATGAGACATATGCCAAAACAGCCATCTTCACATAAGCACATTTTGGACTTGCAGAAGAGTTCATATATTCAAAAGGGTAAAAAATGTAAGTAGGTGGGCTTAGCTTACAGCTGAAACAGGTAACTCCTCTGTTATATAAAATGAAAAACAGAAAACTGGGGTTTCTTTCCTGATCACTCTTTCTTCCCTAAGAATATCTCTGGGATGAACTGCCAAGTGTGCTTAGCTTCTATTCCCAGCATACTCTAATCCCCAGTGAATATAATTTTCATTCTAGAAATTAGAATCTGCCCCAGCAGTAGCAGCATGAAGTTCAAAAACATCTGTATTGCTAGGTAAAGATGATCTGTATACATGATGTGGGCAGTGGTGATTTCCTCTACTAAGCTTCTGAAACGAGAGACGCCGGGAAGGCAGCAACTCAGCCCAGCCGATGTGAACCTTCTGGGGTTTCAGAAGTGATTACAACCAAGTTCTCTAATTGCTTGTGTGTTTTATTAAGTAGATCCCATCTGAGTCTAAAATCACATGTGATGTTTAAACGTTATTTTTATAAACTACACAAAACTATAATTTTCCAGTAAAGAAAAAAAGATGCTGTCAAATAAGAAGAGATATAAAATGAGATGGTTCCCCTTATTTGTGAGACAGATGTTATTTTTGGCTCTTCTGTATAATGCATTCCATATTATAGTCTCTTTTTTACCAACCACTAGGAATAGCACATGCTTGCACACACTGCACCAAAACCATTATCAGGAAAACTTCTTTTTATTAACGCTGACAACTTTTCAGGTTCCCGATGCAGAAACCTCAAAGCTGTCAGTGCAAACAGGGCCCATTATGCCAAGGCGGGACCTTTTTTCATCCATCCAACATACTCCTGCGGTAGAAATACAGCGATCCACTTCCTTCAGAACCTACCCCTGGGGGTTGGCAAATGATTTTTTTTTCCCTCTCATCTTTCCTGTGAAGCTCTTGTCCTCTACGCACACAGATTTCCTAAGATTTCGGTTTTCTCTTATGAATCATCTTCTTTAAAAAAAAAAAAAAATGTGGGAAAAGAAGACAGTAAGAAAGGCATGAACTTACACAAGAAAAAAAAGACTCCATCACACCAACTGGCTCTTCTACTTGTATTTATCTCCAAAAAGATTGATGCTGAGTAAATACCAGCTGAAACTAATTAGCTCCAGAACAAAAATCTCCATATTGAACTGGGATGACAAGAATGCAACCAGAAATGAATAAAATGTACTGGGGTAGAAGCAGACGGCAGTTTTGCCAACCAGCGTGTGCAGAGGAAGAAACAAATGGTTATGATCAGGCTGGTTTAATTTTTAGTTGAAGGTTCTTCTTCATGATGGAGAAGCTAATGTTCATTTAAATAATTTGACCTCAGCCAACTGCTGAAGCTTTCTGGGTTTGCCAAGATATTTCTTTTATTTTGCGGTTTTTTGGTTTTGGTTTTGTTTTGTTTTTTTAAGATGGTGTCTTGCCCTCCAACAGCCTGAAGGCACCACCAACTAAGCTAACAAATAAACAAATATTACTTGAACAGATAAGAGCCTGGGTACATGGAATACACAGCGAGTCTCCATAAAGCGGGATGTTCTTCACTACGCTGACATAGGTGGAAAGAAGGGTTTATACAGGTAGCCCTTGAGATTTAGAGGAGACAGAGGCTTCTCTGTTTCAAAGAAGAATGCATGAGAGTTTGGGGACGTTTCTGATCATCTCTAGATTGCAGCATAAACCAATTCTCACATAATATCATACTACCTATTCTGAAAGTGTTGAAAGGAAGTTGCAAACATCCTATCCGGAAGCTTACTAGGTACCAGGAATTAGGCAAGGCACATCTCTACAAGCCCCCACACCTAACTCTAAAAGTTTTCTAGGGAGCCATTCATCCAACAAAGGTTTTTTGAGGAATTACTGTGTGTGAGTACCTGTGCAAAGTGCTACGGGAAATCCAATGAGGAGAAAACAAGGGGCTCTGTTTTCTGCTTAATTCCTATGAGCAACTTGTGAGTACTGCAAAAATAATGACCCCAAAACAAAAACAAACAAAAACTCTTCTAATTCACCTGCTGGAGACTGAGGTATAAGAACAGAGAGTAGGGTAGGAATTGGGCTCCAAACGTAGCTCTACCTCATGGAGCTCAAGTAGCAAAGCAGATCCCAATGAGCAGTGGGAAGGAAATGGTGGATGCATAGAAGGAGAGAGTGAGGTGGGCAAAAAGGAGCTGTCATTACGTTACTGCAGATTATGAAGAGGCTTAAGAATTATACTTTTTGAAGACTTAACCCTTAGGCCAAACACAACCCCCAATACCACTTTCCCCAAATTCTTGAAATTGCTACCTTCAATTCAAGGAAAGCATCAGGATGAGTAGAGTTAAGTTGAAATGGGCAGGCATGTTGGCCGGGGGTTCCAAGGGAATGGCATGTGCAAAATGCACAGACATGCCAGCATGTCAAATTTGGGGGATTTTGAGGACACCAAATAAGAAGAAGTCTTGGGTCCTGAGTTCTAATATCGGATTTATTATTGAACAGCTTCATGACCGTGGGCAAGTCACTGAAATTGTATAGATCTCAGTTTCTATATCTATGAAAGTGGTAGGTTAGACTATGTTAATTTCCACGCAGATACCCATTCTTCTCAACTTCCACACTAGCACAACTCCTGTTTAGTTCAGGGAGACAAGGTACCCAGGTGAGGAACTTGGCTCTCTGGCAACTTCCCTGAGCAGCAGGCCCAGCCGGACTCTCTGCCACTGGATTTATTACTTGCAAATCCAACAAAGCCTTACTCGAGTTAAGCTATTCATTGTATTTGTGCTTCTGCTACATACAACCAAATGCAAATCCAAATCTTGTACTGTGTGATTGTCCCTAAGAGAATACACCTCCACAGGAGAAATACATCAGAATGGGGGTAGTGGAATGCTGATATTCTTATTGTTTTAATTACAAATACTACGAAAGGGAAAGCTAAACAAAAAGCATTTGGCTGGTAGAAATATTCAAAAGATGAAAGTCAGAAAGCTCTCTGTGGGGAGCATCGGTTTAAAGTAGTTGAGGATAGTGATTGTGATGATTTCTCAGGCTCCTTTAGGATCCAGGAGATCTAAATTTAAATCATTTTATCTAATTAGTTATCAGCTTCTTGCATATAGTAGAGATATAAGATCATGAGACATAGGACCAATAAGTTGAAGAGGAGAGGAAGTGGTTAGAATTTAGGATCCCATCCTAGCCCAGTGGAATCCAAAATGGGAATACTGCGTACATAGATGGTGCTGAAAAGAGTTGGAATGTGGCAAAATATGCAACAATGATCTCCACAAATTTTCCAAGGGCCAACTGTGTTCTAAAGCATGAAGTAGGGTGAGAAGGAAAATGCACAGCATCAAAATAAAAGAGTGCCCACCTCACCTAAACACTTTTGGCCACATGGGTAGGGCTTCACAGATTCTGAAGTAAATGTATATTACTCCCTCAGTAACATCCCACAAAGAAGGATTTCTTCTCCAAAAAAGAAACCCATGGGTTTATAAGTACCAGATTTCTGACAGTATATTCAGAAAGGCTCCAGACTGCTGGGGTTTGCACACAATCCCTGGTGTATACAATTCTACAGGCTGCATTCAAATTTTCTAACATGTCACGTATAGACTTGAACAAAATAAACTGACAAATGCCACCTGCCACAAGAATGTTAAGTATGTTATATTCAGTGTCAAGGTCTCTGTAGAGATACAGGATACCCACTGGGTTTCCCTGTTAGTACCTGTGATTGATGGGGGTGGAAGGAGGAAGCATGGGACACGGGAGAAGGCCCTGGCATATGAGACCAGAATGCACAGGCCTTTGCAAAGAATTACCTTTTGGTTTTATAGAGCAACTCTACAATTTCTTTACTTATCTTTTAATTTCTGTGTAATTAATTTCTACTTTTATATTTATTAATTGCTTCACTCCACACTCTTTGAGCTTATTTTTCTCATATGTGTCTAGCATCTCGAGTTCAAAGATTAGTATGTTTATTTTTTTGTCTTCCTTGTTTTTCCTAATAAGTACAATTACGATAACAAATATTACTCCAAGTACTGTCTTGGCCATATTAATGGTTTTAGCATGTACTTTTGTTATATTGCATTTCTAAATAGCTTTTTATTTCCTCTTTAATCCAAGTGTTACAAAGGAGTGGGTTTTTTTGTTTTGTTTTGTTTTTTAATTTCAAGAAGTACAGTTTTTAATTTGAAGGAGTATAGTTGGTTTTTGGCTTTGGGGTTTTTTGTTGTTTTGTTTTTTTTTTTCTCAATTTCTCATTTTAACACATCATGATGAGTCAATGTGGCCTATGTGTTTACAATTTATTAACATTTTCTAATATATGATGAATTTTTTTTCATGAATGTTTAATATGCTTTTGAAAAAAAAAATGAATGTTGTCCATTGGGTATATATAATTTATTCATTATATTATTTAAATCTTTTATATTCTTACTTATTTTTAGTGTACTTGATTTCTTGATTTTTAAAAAATGTATGTTAAAGTTCATTGTGATTGTGGGTCTATACATTTATATTTTATATTTGCTTTTGTTTTATATATTTAGAAGCTATGCTGTCAGGGTCACAAAGGCTTGCTTGGTTGATAAACCCTCTTATTACTCTGAAATATTCCTCTGTGACCATTTTAATAATATCCACCTTGAATTCTCTTTTGTGGTAGTATTTTTGATAGTAGTATTGCCAAATTTACTCTATTCTGGTTAGTATTTTCCTTTTATATTTTTTCCACTCCTTTCATTTCAACCTTTGTGTGTCTTCCACCTGCTTGTAAAAGAGAGCAGGACATGCTGTTCTATGTGATGTGACTCCAGCCTGTCTCCTGTGATTTGGATGAGGAACAGAATGTGCTATCCTTCAAGGCAGACCTTCAGTTATTTCCTGATGTGGGAGCTCATTGTTCCACCTAGGCGTAACAGCCACCAAAGGCCCCACCCAATCTCTCCTCACTGACTGTTCCCGTCTAAGGGAAGAGACATGTTGGTTGCTCATCTCCTGGGAGTGAAAGAGGTAGAGGAGAGGGACAGTGCAGATAGATGGTCAACAGACCTGACTGCTTCTGCTACAGAACCCCAACTCATCACCCCTGTCAGTTGCTCCAGGGGACTTCTCACCAGGCCTCTAAAAGCAACCAACTTCTCGGCTTATAGCATCCTTGGAGCCACATCTACCTTTCCAGAAGTTCTCTCCTGCATGGGTTTTGGGCTGTGATTTCCTTTTTCAATCTGACCCCATCTTTCTGAAAGTCATTAAATGTTGTTTGGCCAACTAAAGACACTTGTTTTGAGCTGTGATTTCCGTTTCAATCTCACCCCATCTTTCTGAAAGTCATTAAATGTTGTTTGGCAAACTAAAGACACTTTTGTTTTTCAGCATGATTTTAAAAGCAATAATTTTGTCATTTCTAAGGATTTGAGGTGAGAGGGAAATGTTGCAAGGGTTTCCATGATACTTGTATATTTTCAATTATTTCTTTAAGACAGATTGCCATGGGATTCTGAGGCAAAACATATGAACATTTTTAGGGACCTTGAGACGAGGACTGACAATTAAGTTCGTGAACTTGTTGCAACGATGTTGCTAACCTTTTTTGATATCAGAGGGATTATTCATTATGAATTTGTACCAACTGGACAAACACTTAACCAAGTTTACTATTTGGAAGTGCTGAAAAGGCTGCATGAAAAAGTTAGACAACCTGAACATTTCGCAAACAATTCATGGCTCTTGCATTATGACAATGTATCAGCTCACACAGCACTGTTTGTGAGGGAGCTTTTAGCCAATAAATAAGTAACTGTATTGGAACACCCTCCCTACTCACCTGATCTGGCCCCCAATGACTTCTTTCTTCACCTGAAGATAAAGGAAATATTGAAAGGAAGACATTTTGATGACATTCAGGACATCAAATATGATGACAGCTCTGATGGTCATTCCAGAAAAAGAGCTCCAAAATTGCTTTGAAGGGTGGACTAGGTGCCGGCATTGGTGCATAGCTTCCCAAGGGAAGTACTTTGAAGGTGACCATAGTGATATTCGGCAATAAGGTATGTAGCACTTTTTCTAGGATGAGTTCACGAACTTAATTGTCAGACCTCATACCTATTGCCAAATTGCTTTCTAGATGGATTGTAATAATTTATACCATCATCAGCAAGTCCCTTATTAGAAATTTTTCTCATTGTTTAGAACAAAAAGAGAAATCAGATATCAAATAGTCTGATGGTTAAATTTTTTTTAAGTTTTGTAAAAGTATAATTGACATACAATAAACTGCACATATTTAAAGTGTATAATTTAATAAATTCTGACTTATGTATACCCATGTAAAACAATTGTGAAATAATCACCACAATCAAAAGAGTGAACATATCCAATAATCCCAAAAGTTTCTTATGTCTTTTTGCAATGCCTCCCACTTCTGCCTGCCTCATTCTCCCAGTAGTTTCTCTCACTGTTGATTAATTTGCATTTTTTAGAATTTTAAATAAATGGAATCATATATTATGTAAACCGTTTTCTCTGGTCTTGCACTCAGCAGAATTATTTTGAGATTCATCTATATTGTTGTATGTATCAATAGTTTACTTCTATTTATTACTGAGTGGTATTCTACTATGCAGATATACAACTTATTCACTTTTCTTTTTCTGACTTGGATTAATTATTTTTAATGATTCCATTTTATCTTCTTTATTGGGTTTTTAACTATAATTCTTTGTTTTGTTATTTTAGTGGTTGCTTTAAAAAATAGATACATCTTTAACTTTTCACAGTCTATCTTCAAGTGATATACCACCACATTATATATAGTATAAGAACCTTAAAAATGGCCTACTTCCATTTCTCCCTTTCTGGACTTTGTGCTATTGTTGTCATACATTTTACTTTTACATTATCTTATAATGCAACAACTATATTGCTATTATTTGTAACAGTCAATTATAGTTTTAAGATTAGTAATAAAGGGTAAGTCTTGCCTATCTACCCATGTAGTTACCATTTCTGGTAACTACAATCTTTAGTGTAGATACAGATTTCCATCTGGGATCATTTTCTTTCCACTGGAAGGACTTCTGTTAACATTTCTTATAGTGACAGTCTGCAGGTGATGAATGCTTTCAGGTTTTGTATGTCTGAAAATGTCTACCTGCCTTCATTTTTCAAAGGATATTTTTGCTTGGCATAGAATTCAGGGTTGACAGTTTTTATCTTTCAGTACAGCAGGTCCTCAAAAAACATTGTTTTGTTCAATGTTGTTTTGTTATAACATTGATAAGATGCCATAGGAACTTAACTCTTGTTTATATCAATTAGCCTATGGTAAAACTGATTTCATTGTATGTCGTTTCAAGAATCTATCAACAATGTTAAGTAAGGACTTCCTGTTTAAAGATATTGTGCCACTGTCTTTGCACTTGCATTGTTTGTGATTAGAAAGATGTTGATATCTTTGTTTTTCTGTACTTAAGTTGCCTCTTTCTCTTGCTGCTTTTAGGATTTTTCTCTCTATTAGTGATTTTTGACAATTTAATTATGATGTGACTTGGTGTAATTTTCTGCCTGTTTCTTGGGCTTGGGGTTTCTTGAGATTCTTGGATCTGTGGTATGGTTGGTAGAATAATAGAACCCTAACAACGTCTACATTTTAATTCCTGAAATCTACTGTATTACTTTGCTATGGCTGCCACAGATAAGGTAGCTTAAACAGAAATTTATTCTATCACAGTTCTGGAGGCTGGAAGTCCAAAATTAAGGTGTTGGCAGGGCCGTACTACCTCTGAAGCCTCTGTGGAGGATCCATCCTTGACTCTTCCAGCTTTTGGTAGCCTCAGTTGTTCTTTTCCTTATGGAAGCATAACTCCAATCTCTACTTCTATCTTCAGGTGGCCATTTTTCCTCTGTGTCTGTCTTCACATTGTGTCCCCCCTTTCTTTATGTTTGTCTGCTCTCTTATAAGGATATAAGTCATACTGGATTATAACCTCATTTCAATTTACATCTTAGCTACAGCTACAAAGACCCTATTTCCAAGTAAAGTCACATTCACAGGTATCATGGGTTAGGACTTCAAAATATATTTTGGCAGGACACAATTCACTCCGTAGTACCTATGAATATGTTAACTTAAATTGCAAAATGGACTTTGCATATGTAATTAAACTAAGGATATTGAGATGGGAATATTATCCTGGATTATCCAAGTGGACTCAATATAGTCACAAGAGTCCTTAGAAGAGGACGGCAGGAAGGCCAGAGTCAGAGGTGTGGCAATAAAAGAAGTTGGAGTAGTGTAGACACAAGCCAAGGGTTGCTAGCAGCCTCTAAAAGCTAGAAGAAGTAAGAAATAGATGTTCTGAACAGAGCGTTCAGAAAGGATGCAGCTCTGCTGACACCTTAATTTAATCCCTAAGACCCATTTAAGATTTCTGATCTCTAGAACTATAAAATAATAAACTTAGATCATTTTAAGCCACTAAATGTGTGGTAATTTTTTCTAACAAAAATAGGAAACTAATATATAGGGGTTTATCATGAAATTGTTTCTTCAAATATTTTTATCCCTCCCCACATCCCCTTCAGGGGCTCCAATTACATAGGTATATATTAGGCCTCTTGAAGTTGCCCCATAGCTCACTGGTACTGTTTACTTTTTTTAATTCTTTTTTCTCTTTGTGCTTCATTTTTGATAGTTTCTATTGCTCTGTCTTCAAATTCACTAATCTTTCTTTCTGCGATGTCTAATCTGCTATTAATCCTATCCAATGTATTTGTCACCTAAGATATTGTAGCTTTTATATCTAGAAGCTGGATCTGAGCTTTTTAAAAAAAAAAATCTTCCATGTTTCTACTTTACTTTTTGAACATGTGGAATGCAGTTATAATTATTTTAATATCCTTGTCTGCTAATTCCAACATTTGTGTCAGTTCTAAGTCAATATTGATTGATTTTTCTCCTTATTATGAGTTGTATTTCCCTGCTTTATTACATGCTTGATAATGTTTTATTAGATTCCAGTCGTGAACTTTACTTTGTTTGGTGTTAGATATTTTTATATTCCTATAAACAAATATTTTTAAGCTTTATTTGGGGATACAATTAAATTATAAGGAAACAGTTTGGTCCTTTTTGTTCATGATTTTAAGACTTGTCAGGCAGGACAAGAGCAGTATTTAGCCTAAGGCAAATTATTTCTCACCACAGAGACAAGACTTTCTGAGTACTCTATCTAATGATATTCCATGAATTTTAACACTCTCCAGTCTGACTGGTGAGAACAGGCATTATTTCTGGCCCAGAGTGAGCACCAGAGATTATTCCTTCTAAGCTTTTTGGATAGTACTATCTCTAGTCTCACGTATAGTTTCCTCATATGCATGAGCTGATGTCCACTGTCTTGAAAACTGTAGTTTCATATATCTTTGTTTTGGGTAGAAATGTAAATCCAATCTCTTTTAATCCATTTTGACAGAAGTAAAACTAAACTTTTCTTAGTGGAAGAAGCCTATTGTCAAATTAGGCCACTATTTAACACAGATTAAAAAGCAAAGCTCTGGGTGGCTGGTTAGCTCAGTTAGTTAGAGCATGGCACTGATAACACCAAGGTTGCCGCTTTGATCCACACATGGGCCATTGTGAGCTGAGCCCTCCTTAAAAAATAATAATAAAATAAAGTCAAAAAAAAAAAAAAAAAGCAAAACTCCTATGACTGAAAATGAGGTAAAGGATTGATACCCTGAGGAAACCTACCCATGTAGCTTCTTTGATGCTCTCAGAAGCTCCTAAGAACTCTCCCTTGATTCTTAGAAATTTACAAAGCCCAATTTAAAAACCACTAGATCTAGTCAAGCCATTCCTTTTCATATTTGATACACCTGAGACCCAGAATGGATGAGTCACTTGCCCAAAGTCACACAGTTAAAACCTAGGTCATAAGATGAAAGTGAATAATGACTACACACAAGTAAAGGCCCCAAGAATCGTAGCAATTATTACTAAGTCTGTCCTTTACTTTTAAGTTTCCAAAAATCCGTGATAGTGGCAGGAGAAGGAAAGACTGTGAATTCACAGAGAGGCTCTATTGCTAAAGTTCCCAGTTATGCTTTCCTTTGTATATCAAATTCATTTCCTGAAGCCCCATCTCCTAGGGAAGGTTCTCAATGATCCAGCTCAGTTCACAGATCTCTGGCAAAGGCCAAACTCCTAAATACTAGAACCCAGATATCTGAATCACAGACAAGTGTTCTATACACTGTACCCTACCACTTCCTTTCATTGGCAAAATTCTAGAATCCAGTGAAACTCTTAATCTTTGCTATTCACCAAATATTTAAAAAGAGATTGATCTAGAACAATGTGTCTGTGATTGTTGGCAAAATGTCCTGTGAGTACAGAAGAAAGTCTCAATCCATTACTGAAACAACAAAGATTCCATTTGGCCTTGAACTTCATGCAGTAGAGCGTGATGTGATGGTGTTTAGGAAGCAAGCTACAGGGAAAAAAGTTGATCAAACAGGAAGACTCTAGGTCCCTACTGAAAATAACAAAACAGGAAGGACATGGATGCCAAGAGCATCTAAGTCAGACATTGACGTATTGGATGAGCCTGGATTTGCCACTCAATGAATCTCAAATTCCTTGTCTTTAAATAGTATTCATAGAACCTGTCCCAGCTTGCTTCCCAGAGACACTGGGAGCTGTAAGTAGATTTAAAAACAATTTGTATATCATTTAGAGCTCCTTGGAGTTAGGATGATATGTAAATATATGGTATTACTATGATGTTAAACATTTAAATATGGTTAGCCATACCTAAGTATGTTAACCATATTTAAAAATTTACAATACTACCATTAAAAGGGATTACCTGCAAAATTCTTAGTGTTTTCTCCAATTAATTTTCCAAATGATAGAGAAGTTAATTACCCTGGAGTCTTGCTATATTGCAATCTGCTACAGCCCAGACCTCTCTTCATATCAGTGAGAACTGAAAGAATTTCAACACAGCATGGCCATTCCCACACCACAACATCACAGGCATCACCAATATGGAGAGGTAAGTATCTTTCTTGAGGATTCAGTCTTGTCGCTTTGCCCAATATTAGATGAAAAAATTACCAAGTAGTTTGATTCACTTTTAGGATCTAACTGTTATTTTTTACATATGTTTGTTTGCAAATTCAGCATCCAAAAGATGGCTTATTTCACCTAAGTTATGCCTTCGGTTTAGGATGGCAAGTTCATGATTTGAACTGCAGGGCTGCTGCTTATGGTCAGACAGGTACAGGTGAGCCCTTGAGAACTGTGCTGTGCACAACCTTCTCCATCATATATTTCCTCCCTCATTCTACTTTAGTACTAGAAGAAAATAGGGAAGCCAAGAAAGAGAATATGAGAAGTAAGGAAACAGGAATATGAGGAAGCCAGATAACAGAATTCCTCCAAAATATACGCATACACAGATAATAGATCTGTTATGTTTCTACATCCATGGATCTATATACAAAATATGTCACATTTACCTGCATAAACATATTACCCATAAAAATATTTAACACATATACATTATATGTATACATTATGTAGTACTAGAACTATAATAGACACTACATAATATTTCAAATAGATAAATGAAAATATACTTACTGTCATAGCTGTACACTGTGGCAATTACACTAAGATGAACAGCTACTAATTTTCACCAGGATGAAGATGGACAGTTGTTCATTTTTCTCCAGACAGAAATGATGCATCAGGTTCAGAGCACTCCAGAAGAACCCAACCTAGAGTCATGAGTATAACAATTAAGTGTGACCTCATCAGCACAAATTAACTGAATTCCTTGTTACATGTACCAGAAACTGTTTAATTTAAAAAATCTTGCTCCTGAAACTAAAGCAAAGATTGTTGTTTAGCTTTTTCCCCACTGTCATAGATAAGCTCCATTTTCTAAGAATGGTCATCATGGAATGGAGGAACTAGTATTTGTCTAAGAATGAAAAGACCTGCTTTACAAGTCCCGCTCTGAAACTGACAAGCTGAGGACACTTGTGCCTGCCCCTTCTCTTCAGATCTTAACTACTTAATGTGTAAAGTGCATATTAGATTTAACAACCCATAAGGCCCCCTCAAGCTATGCATAAATTTAGTTTTTGAATTTACTTACACCCGACTTTCAAATCCCTGTTTATTAAAATAGACAAATAGGACTACAGGGTAAAAGGAAAATGCAAATATATTAATGATAAACATTAACACAGTTGCCAATTAAATTTCATATTTGGCTCTGAGCAGTCAGGGGGAAAAAAAGCACAAATGTAAGTTTTTTATAACTTCACGTTTAGAAAGGAAGATACTTTCCTTTCTCTTGAGGTATAACCTTTATGGTTATAATCCCTACCTTAGTGGAGAAGATAAACTGTGACCCTAGGTTTACAGGACCGTTCTCAAGCAAGAAACCCCTCCGTATTTTCTCCTAGGTAAAGACTAACCAGTCATATGGCACCATTTTTCATAGGTAGTGAAATGTCACCACAAGGTCACCGGGTACCACACAATTGAGGAAATCAGAACCCAGACACATTAAATAATATTTCAGAGGCCACCCAGCTAGCCATGAGCAGCAGAGAGATTAAACACTCAAAGAGTTCCTGACCTGAGGTCAGCGCCTGGTTTTAGGTGACAGGCCCCTGACCACCGCAGACGGGGCCTGCATGCACATGCGCAAAGCTGAATGTCCGTGGAATGTGACACAAGCTGCAGGAAGCACAAGGGAAGCTGAAAAGCAGCCACGCACTGGGGTCTTCTGGGGCAGTGCATGTCCCACTCCTTTCGCCGCAGCTGAATTCATTGTGAAGTTTACTTCCTCTTCTGCGCAGAAGCTTTTTCCTGGTGGGGCCCCAACCCACGGAAGTATCAGCACCTCTGTAAGATGGCGCCAGGTGTTCCAGGAGGCTCTATTTGGAGACATTGCAGATTGAGGACTGGGGAAACATCTGGCTCCAATGGAGATAGCAACAGTCCCCCACAAACCTCAGACACGACACAACTCAGGCTATCAATTCTTCTCTTAAGACTCCTATAGCCTGAATAGGTGCCACTGGGGACTGAAGTTGCCAAAAATAGTGCCTATAGAGAACACCTATTAAGAATAAAATTAACAGCAATTTGTAGGAACAGTTCACTCATTTCCTGGTTTCAGAGAAGAGTCCTGAGACTCCACTCTGCCGGAATGGATATTCTCTAGCTGTTCCTCTGATCTCAATGGGGAGAAAGTCTGAGAAAGAATAAGTAACACAGCTTCTAGAGAAAACCTGCTGTTCAGGAACACCATCCTGAAGAGCAATTTTTTTTTTAAGCTCAAAACTACCTATCAGTGCTTCCCAGGCCCTACACAAGTCTTTCCCCCCATTATCCCCAGGGGCACCATTTCCAATAAGGCTCCAAAAATCATCATTTTATTTCTACAGTGTCTGTACAGGGTCTTAGAAACAAAAGGAACCATAAGAAATACGTGTGACCAGTACAATAGCAAACTAATTATGTCACAGCTTGTTAACACAAACTCTGGGAATAGTCGTGGGCTATCTCAACTCCTAATTAGGCCTTTTTCCTTTTGTTCATCTTTACGGTATGCATGCAAAGGCAAAAGGAAACACGAACAATTATGTTCTGGCTCTGAAAACTTCTGTACCAGAAATAACACACATGCTTTCTGCTCACATCATTAGACAGAGCAAGCCACTGACCATGCCCTATTTCAACAGGCAAGGATGGATTACCCTACCATGGAAAAAGCATCAAATATTTGTAAACAGTAAGACAGATCCTCCACAAGATCCCAGGATCGAGGACAAGACTTGGTTTCACCCATATTAATTAAGGAGCTAGGACTCCAGAAGATAAATGGTCCTATGAAAGGGAGGCAAGCACAGGACCTCATTCCTCAACTAAAACTAAAGGCATTTTGAAGACATGAATACCAATGAGGACTACTGGACAGAAGAGCTCGCCAAAAGCTCTTTGGGGAGAATTCTTTTTCTGTCCGTAAGAACTCAAAGACATATATACACGTATATGCACAAATATTCACTTAGATGGGTGTAAGTTTGTGAGGATGAAACCCATCACCATGATGGTGCCCGCTCTTGCCTCCCTCCAGTATTCTAGATCCTGGAGCCAGAACTATCTTTTTAAGATAGAAATCTGGTTGTATTTACCCACCCCTTCTTCCACTTTCCCATTCACAACTTTTCATTGCTTGACACATAGCAATGGTTTCCCTTTGGTTTTACTCTAAAATTAAAATTCTAACTAACGGTTAGTTAGCTACCTCTGCTGTAGGCACACTGGCCTTTGTTTAGTGTTTTAGGATCACTGTGCTTCTTCCATCCACAGAGCAATTCCACATGCTATTCCTGCTTTTTCCTACCTTCTTCATCCAGGTAAACCCTTCTGTTTAGACCTTGGTTGGCCATCGCCTTCAGAAAGTTTTCCTTGACCTCCCTGACCAAGTCAATTGCTCTAGATTATTCATACAACAGATATTTTTTGAATACCTATTAAGTGCCAGTTATTGTCCTGGGAACAGAAAGGAAACAAAATAATCGATGTGGCAGGGAGGGGCAATAAACATTAAACATAAACTTTGTCAGGTATGATAGGTGTTATGAACCACAAATAAACAGGGTAAGGGACAGAAGGACAGGAGCACTCTTTTAGAAAAAGTGCTCATGGAACACCTCTCTAGAAGATGAGGTGCTTAACAGAGCCCCAAATGAAGAGAAAGACCAAGAAATGATGTCTAGGAAAAAAAAAATTCCAGGTAAAGGCAATGATAAATGCAAAGGTCCTAAATGTAGAGTGTTGGAGGAACAGCCATAGTTTATAATTTATTGCCGTACTGTGTATCTTATCTTAGCACTTATCACAGTAGCAGTTAAAAACATTCATTTGTATTATGTGACTAATGCTCATTGCTCTTCTAAGCTGTTACTTCTAATGACATCAGGACAGGAACCATGCTCATTTTTTTCTTGCCATTGAACGTTGAATCTCCTGTGTCCTGCCTGATGCCTAGTACACAGTATATCTTTGACAAACATTTGTAGAATGAACGAAAAGATGATGACTAAATGCATGAATAATAAAGCAGATCCCCAGATGACCACACATAGTAGGTGTTGTCTGTGCCCCGCTCATATGCCCTCAGAACTTACCTATAAATCCTAAGAGTTATTTTTCCCGCAAATCTCTGCCTGAGAACTATGTTTTGACCACAATAGTATGCATGGCAAATGAGTTTCAGAGAGTTAATGTCCCCAGAAACATCCCGCTACCAATGATGAACGGAGAGTCAGAGGATAAATATATCCCAGTTTCCTCATCCCTTGAATGGGATAACTCTTAGACATACATACATATAAGGACATAACTCTTAGGTGTTTCTCAACCCTGGGCATTTTTGCTCCCAGGGGACATTGGGAAATGTCTGGGGTCCTTTGGAGTTATCACAACTTGGGGTTGGGGTGGAAATTCTACTTGCATCCAGTAGGTAGAGGCCAGGGATGTTGCTGAACATCTGACAATACACAGGACAGCCCCCTACAACAGAAAATTATCCAACTCAAAATGCCAACCATGCTGAGGCTGAGAAAGCCTGCTCTAAGGTGTATGCATGTTGTACACAGTCTCCAGAGTCCCAAGCAGAACTGAGCTTCTGTTATCCACAGAGGCAAAGTGGTTTGATAATACCATTTACTGGCTTCCTTCCCTTCCCTGTCCCACTTCTTCCTACCCTAGTGGTGTTTCGTGGGATGTCTCCCAAATAAACTGCTTGCCCTCAAATCCTTGTTTCAGGTTCGGCTTCTGGCCAAACCCAAACTGTAAATTATCCCTCAAATCTTGTATCTCTCAACAACCAGTCTCTTCCTTGTTGTTACTATAATAAGCCATAGGGCTGGCCTAGGACACCACCAGGAGTAAGCAGGTGACACTGGCTACTGAAAATGGCTGCAGCTCTTAAGGAAAGGCTGTGCTACCTGATAAAGTGTCTTATTTGAGAGGATAAGCTCTTTTCCCACTGGTACTCTTGGAGAGTCATTCCATTTGGAGTGTTACCAGGCCTAAGATGGTGGAAAGGAGAAAGAATGCTACAGCAGGAAATCAACGCCTGGTTTGAATCCCGCCTCTGATGTTAACTGGATCCCTTCCTTGGCTGAGTCCCTAACTTGTCTTATAGTCAGCTTCCCCATCTTAAAACACATTTGGGTGGGGTGATCGCTGAGAATTCTTTGAGCCTAGCATTCTAAAATTGTAAGAAAAAATCATTCACCTTCCACACCCTTCCACTGTGACCCAAGCATTGTTTGCTCTGTTCAAAGACCTGTTCCCTCCTGCCTGACAGTGCCCTCCCAGAGCAGTTCTGGACAGGGCAGGTCTGTCTTCCTGTCTCCTCTGCTGTTAGCATTTATCCACATGCTTGCAATTCACTTCAGCTCTTAAAAACTGGCATGTCTCTGGGCTTCATTTCCTAGAGGCAAACCAAGGCATGAAATGTTGCTCACTTTCTCAAAGTTACAAATTGGCAAAACTCACCCCCAGTCCATGACCCCACCTCCACCTCCACCCCCATCCCAATTGAACACTGGACACATAAACCTGAGCATGCACTGGTGTGGCAAAGGAAAAAAAATTTAAACTTCCTCCTATTCAACAGAAATGGGGATGACGTCATAAAAATGGCGGCATGAAGTGAGCCTCTTGAAATCTCCCCTGGAATTTACAAGAAATTGAATAACCATAACTCCACAAAGAACTCCCCGAGCAGCAGACAGGCGTTCTACTAAGGCATATGATTAAGAGGCGTAAAACTGAAATCATCTAAAGGTGGGCAAATTGCACGAGTTGGGGAGGAAGGAAGGGAGAAGTGCAGAGATGGTGCCATGCGTGCGCAGGACACAGATGTAGCTCAGTGCTCTGAGCTCAATGCATTCCGGAACTACCGCAGCTGCTGGAGAGGGAAGAACTCAGACTGCTAGGGCTCCGTTTATGGCCCACAGGGTTGAGGGGACAGCATATAACACAGATGAACCCAACGCTCATGGAAGAGACCTCAGAGCAAAGACTGAGGGCAGAAGACTGAAAACGGTGGTTTAAGCCCTCACTGCTACAGAGAACAGAAGCCTTAGGCACTGAGTCTAGTCTCCCTACCCTCCCAGAGCTCGCTCTGCTCCCACCTACCCAGTGCTAGAAGTGGAACAGTAGCAGTGTCAGATCAAAAGAACAGAACATTTGCAGTTCTGAGAACTGTGGTCCACAGACATGGACTCACAGCCCAACTAGTTCCAGCAAAGGGGAGTGAGCAGTGGAAGCAGGACTGGCTTGGTGGTGGTCACCGCTATTGCACTGGGCCACATCTCACAACCCACCCTGCCCCTGACCCCACCTATCTGGGTGGATCACTGCAGGAGTAAACAGAGCTGCTGAAACACAGGGATTTGAATCTGGGGCAGGAAGAGCTTTGGAACTTCAGAAGCTCTCCACATCCCCCCATGGAGTCAGCACCCTATGACCCAGTCAAACTGTTTAGATGAGAATCCTGCCTTCCAGGGAATTCCCCCATTGTGTGAGACCACAATAGTGCAGAGAAAACGTGACACTACAGGGTGAGAGATAATAAAAGTCTGCAGTCGGAGAGAAAATAACATATTCTACCAACACTTACTGGAAAACAAAAGAAAGACCTCTTTCTATCAACCTGTTACAGAACCCACTCATGTAGATGTCTAGGAAGATAAATAATAAATCATTAATAGACATGAATAACCAAGGTAACAAGACAACACAGAAAGAAAATGAAAAGTCTCCAGAAAATGAACTTAAAGACATGGAAATATGTGACTTAAATGACAGAGAATTCAAGATTGCAGTTCTTAAAAAAACTCAACGAGATGCAAGAAAACCCAGACATTCAGTTTAATGAACTCAGAAACACAATCAAAGAACAAAATGAACATTTTACCAAAGAGATTAAAATATTTAAAAAGAACCAAATAGAATTTCTGGAGATTAAGAACTCAATAAGAGAGATAAATAATAAAATAACCAGCTTAGGTAATAGAGTTGACCAGATGGAGGAAAAAATCAGTGACATCGAAGATAGAAATCTGGAAATGACATGGGTGGAGGAAGAAAGACACTTGAGATTTACAAGAAATGAAAGAGCTCTACAATAATTTTCTGACTCCATCAGCAAGAGCAATATAAGAATAATGGACATACCAGAAGGAAAAGAAACAGACAAGGGAACAGAGAGTATATTCAAACAAATAGTCGATGAGAACTTCTCAAACTTGTGGAAAGAACTGGATCCTCGAATCCAAGAAGCAAATACAACACCTAATTCCCTCAACCCCGACAGGCTTCCTCCAAGGCACATTGTATTGAAGCTGTCCCAATTAACGACAAAGAAAGTATCCTCAAGGCAGCCTGGGAAATGAAGACGGTAACCTACAAAGGAAAGCCCATTAGATTATAGTCAGATTTTTCACCAGAAACTCTACAATCCAGAGACAGTAGAATCAAATATTCAAACTATTGCAAGAGAGAAATTATGAGCCAAGAATAATATATCCAGCAAAGATATCCTTTAGATATGAAGGAGGAATAAAGACCTTTCCAGACATACAGAAGCTGAGGAAATTTTCTAATACACGACCTGCACTGCAAGAAATGCTAAAGGAGGCTATTTGACCAGCATAATTCGGGATGATTTGGGACAACCAAAACATCAAAGGGGGAGAGTAAAGACCTGAACCAGAATATGGGAATGGAGAAAGTAAGCATGCTGAAGAAAATGGAATACTCTAAATATAAAACTTTCTTTTACATAAACTTAATGGTAACCACTCAAAAAAAATCCAGAACTGAAAATATATAACATAATAAAAGAAGAAACAGAGGGGGAAAACATAGAATACCACCACATATAAATATAAATAAATATATATATTTAATATATATATATAAAAATATAAAAAATAATATAATATAAAAATATATATATATAATATAAAAATATATATATAAATAAAGAGGCAAAGAAACAATGGAGACACAGTCTTACCAGAAAACCAAAGATAGAATGATAGGAAATCCTCACATATCAATAATCACCCTAAATGTAAATGAATTGAACTCACCAATAAAAAGGCACAGAATAGCAGATTGGATTAAAAAACGAAACCCAACCATATGCTGCCTCCAAGAGACACATCTCAGCTACAAGGACAAGCATAGACTCAAAGTGAAAGGGTAGAAACTGACACTCCAAGCAAATGCTATCCCGAGAAAAGCCAGTGTAGCCATACTGATATCAGATGAAACAGACTTCAGGGTAAAAAAGGTAACAAAAGACAAAGATGAACATTTCATAATGCTAAAGGGAACTATACAACAAGAAGACATAATAGTCATCAATATTTATGCCCCCAATCAGGGAGCACCAAAATATAATAAGCAACTGCTAACAGAACTAAGGGGAGAAACTGACCAAAACACAACTATAGTAGGGGACCTAAATACATCATTGACAGCTGTGGATAGATCATCCAAACAGAAAATAAATAATGAAATAACAGCCCTAAATGACATATTAGATGAAATGGACATAATTGACATTTATAGAACACTTCATCCTAGAACATCAGAATATACATTTTTTCCTAGTGTACATGGAACATTCTCAAGGATAGACCATATATTGCAACATAAAACTAGCCTCAGCAAACTTAAGAAGATTGAAATCATACCAAGCATATTCTCTGACCACAAGGCTTTGAAATTGGATATCAACTGCAAAAAGAAAGTAGAAAAACCACAAATATGTGGAGATTAAACAACATACTTTTAAAGAACAACTGGGTTAAAGAAGAAATAAGAAAAGAGGTCAAAAGATACATAGAAACAAATGAGAATGAAAATACATCCTACCAAAATTTTTGGGATGCAGCGAAAGCAGTTTTAAGAGGGAGATTTATATCATTACAGGCCTATTTCAAAAAAAAAGAAAAATCTCAGATAAATAACCTCATGTTACATCTTAAAGAACTAGAAAAAGAATAAATGAAACACAAGGTCAGCAGAAGAAAGGAAATAATAAAAATCAGAGCAGAAATAAGTGAAAAAGAGAACAAAAAGACAATAGAAAAAATTAATGTGACAAAGAGCTGGTTCTTTGAAAAGATTAATAAAATTGACAAACCCCTGACTAGACTCACTAAGATAAAAAGAGAAAAGACACTGATAAACAAAATCAGAAATGAAAGAGGGGAAGTTATCACAGATGCCACAGAAATACAAAGGATCATCCAAGAATACTATGAAGGACTATATGCCACCAAATTCAATAACCTAGAAGACATGGACAAGTTCTTAGAAACATACAGCCTTTTGAGGCTGAATGACAAAGAACTGGAAAATCTAAATAGACATATCACCAGTAAGGAAATTGAATCAGTCATCCGAAACCTTCCCAAAAGCAGAAGTCCAGGACCAGATGGCTTCACTAGTGAATTCTACCAAACCTTCAAAGAGGATCTAATACCTGTCCTACTCAAACTCTTCCAAAAAATTGAAGAAGACACAATACTCCCTAACTCATTTTATGAGGCCAACATTACCCTGATGCCAAAACCTGGTAAGGATAACACAAAAAAAGAAAACTACAGACCAATATCTCTGATGAATACAGATGCAAAAATCATAAACAAAATTCTAGCAAATCGAATGCAACAATGCATTAAAAATATTATTCATCACGACCAAGTGGGGTTCATCCCCGGGGCACAAGGATGGTTCAACATCCGCAAATCCTTCAATGTGATACATCACATAAACAAAATAAAGGACAAAAATCATATGATTATATCAATTGATGCAGAAAAGGCGTTTGACAAGACACAACATTCATTTACGATTAAAACACTTAATAAAATAGGTATGGAAGGAAAATACCTTAACATAATGAAGGCCATATATGACAAACCCTCAGCTAATATCATAATTAATGGTGAAAAACTGAACCTTTTCTCTACATTCAGGAACATGACAGGGCTGTCCCCTATCACCTCTGCTTTTCAAAACAGCGTTGAAAGTCTGCACCAGAGCAATCAGGCAAGAAAAAGAAATAAAAGGCATCCAAATAGGGAATGAAGAAGTCAAATTGTCACTTTTTGCAGATGACATGATGCTATATATAGAAATCCATAAAGACTGCACCCAAAAGCTATTAGAAATAATAAATGCATACAGCAAAGTTGCTGGCAACAAAATCAATGTACAAAAGTCCATTGCATTCCTATATACTAACAATGAAATCTCAGAAAAATAAATAGGAAAAAAAATTCCTTTTGAAATTGCACCAAAAAATAAAATACCCAGGAATAAACTTAACCAAGGATGTGAAAGACCTATATGCTGAAAACAATAAGCTAATTTTAAAATAAATTGAAGAATACACAAAGAAAAAGAAAGACATTCCATGCTCATGGACTGGAAGAATCAACATAGTTAAAATGGCCTTATTACCCAAAGCAATAGACAGATTTAATGCAATCCCAACAACATCCCAATGGCATTTTTTAAAGAAATAGAACAAAAAGTCATCAGATTTGTATGGAACCACAAAAGACCCCAAATAGCCAAAGCAATCCTAAAAAAAATGCTGGAGGTGTCACACTCCCTGACTTTAGCTTGTACTACAGGGCAACAATAATCAAAACAGCATGGTATTGGCAGAAAAACAGACACACAGACCAATGGAAAAGAACTGAGAAGCCAGAAATAAACCCACATAAATATGGACAGATAATTTTTGACAAAGAAGCAAAAAACATACAATGGAGAAAAGACAGCCTCTTCAATAAATGGTGCTGGGAGAATTGGAAAGCCATGTGCAAAAGAATGAAACTAGATGGCTTTCTGTTACAATGTACCAAAATTAATTCAAAATGGATCAAAGACCTAAGCGTAAGACCTGAGACAATAAACTGCATAGAAAAAAAAAACAAACTTATGAACCTTGGGTTCAAAGAGCAGTTTATTAATTTGACTCCAAAGGCAAGGGAAGTAAAAGCTAAAATAAATGAATGGAGTATATCAAACTTAAAAGCTTCTGCACAGCAAAAGAAACCATCAACAAAATAAAGAGGCAACCAACTGAATGGCAGAAGATTTTTGCAAATAACGCCTCCGATAAGTGGCTAATATCCAAAATATATAAGGAACTCATACAAGTCAACAACATAAAACAAACAATCCAATTAAAAACTGGGCAGAGGACCTGAAGAGACAGTTCTCTAAAGAGGTCATACAAATGGCCAATAGACATATGAAAAAATGCTCAACATCACTAATCATCAGAGAAATGCAAATCAAAACCACAATGAGATATCACCTCACACCAGTTAGAATGGCTATCATCAACAAGACAAATAGTAACAAGTGTTGGAGAAGCTGTGGAAGAAAAGGAACTCTCATACACTGTTGGTGGGAATGCAGATTGGTGCAGCAGCTATGGAAGGCAGTGTGGAGATTCTTCAAAAAATTACGAATAGAATTACCATATGACCCAGCAATCCCTCTCCTGGGTATCTACCCAAAAAATCTGAAAACATTTATCCATAAAGACATGTGTGCTCCAGTGTTCATTGCAGCTTTATTTATGGTGGCCAAGACGTTGGAAACAACCAAAATGTCCTTTGGTTAATTAATGGATAAAGAAGTTGTGGTATATATACACAATGGAATACTATTCGGCAGTAAGAAAAGATGAAATAGTACCATATGTGACAAGGATGGATCTTGAGAGTGTAATGCTAAGTGAAATAAATCAGACAGAAAAAGTAGAGAACCACATGATTTCACTAATATGTGGTATATAAAACTTAAAACAACAAAAGAACAAGACAAACAAATGAAGAAACAAAAACTCATAGACATAGACAATAGTTTAGGGGTTACCAGAGGGTAAGGGGGAAGGAGGAAACGTAGCTCTAGAAGAGGGTAAACAGTGTCTACTATATGGTGATGGAAAGAGAACTGACTCTGGGTGGTGAACACACAATGTGAGATATAGACCATCTATTACAGAATTGTACACCTGAAATCTATGTAACTTTAGTAACAATTGTCACTCCAATAAACTTTAATTTAAAAAACAAAAAAGCAGAAATGGGGAATGGCGTGTTCTGATTGAGAATTACCAAGCAAATCTGTATTGATGATCAGTTTTGTAGAACTAGGAAACAAAAGCCCACATATTTTGAAACATCCCCGTCCCATGAATGTCCCAACTCTTTGAACACAAACCCAAATCACCATGTAAATGTTTTATCTGTGGGACACTTAAACACCTCTAGCCAATTCCTGTGAATGGACCATCCCTGACGACCTGCTATACCCCTTCAGATATTTATTCATTGCCAACATTCTTGATCCTTCTATGTTTTGCACTCAAGAAGGTTCTAGACTCCCATGACATTTCATTCTGAAAATATTCTCTTGTGCCCACAATCTTCTGCCATGACAACATTCTATGCCCCTCTGAATGATTGACTCATCACAGCTAATATTTGATCCTCATAATGGTTCATGCTCACGCAGTTCCAGGCCTTCCAAATGTCCTATCCTTACCTACAGCCCACATTCTGTCAATATCCAGCCTCTGCCAATATTCCCAGGTTTTGAATCCCTATGCCCACTAAAGATCAACAGCACTCTAGAATGCAGAGTGATGGGGTTCACTATCCCAAGGGGGTCTCCATGCCTGGACCCTATTGTCCATTGATATCCTGTTTTATTTCCTCCATGAATACCAATGTTCAGTGCCCTTTGCTGTTGCTGTTGTTACATTTTTGCCCATGACCCCAGAATGCAGTGGTCAAACACTCAAGGACTGATTTGAACATGTCAAAAAACTCACCATCTCTCTTTTCTCATCTGTAAAACAGTGCTCATAATTTCCCCTCAGTATTGTGAGGATAAATGTCAAGCGCTTACCTCTATTATTTGCATGGTTCCCTATAAAATACTACCTTATGATGTCAATAACAACCATTTTGCTGTGTCCAAAAGGTGTTGCATTCATTTATTTTTCTTAGCAAACATTTATTCAGTGCTGACATGTGCAGGCACTCTCCTGGGTGTTGGTTAATAAAATTTTGTTTATTCAACAAATATTGGTACCTATCATGAACCAGGCACTCCTGCAGACACGGAGGATAAATAGCAAATTAAATAGACAAAAACATGTGCCCTTGTCAAGCTTACTTTTTTTGCAGGGAGACACAATAAAAAAGATGAATAAAGAAATAGACTACCAGGTGGTAGAAAAGCAGAACAGTGGAAGGACAGGGAATGTCGGTGTGGAGAGAGTTGCTATTTGAAGTAGGATGGTGTAAAAAGAAGACACATGGGCATACAAAACAATACACAATTTGTTATAACACATACTAATAAAAAATATATATACAAATTGCGAATACAAAAAAAAGTCCTAAATATTTTATTACTAAACTGACATACATTTAGAAATTTTAAAATTATAAAAAAGTAAATAAAACAAAAAGCATGAAAATAAAATTGCCTATAATTCCACACCTAGGGACAACCATCATTCTTTACATTTTCATGTATTTCTTTCCATTTTTTCAGACATTTTTAACAAAACTTGAGTCTTTATTGTCTAATATGTACACAATTCTTGTATCCTGCTTTTTTCACTTCTCACTGTATCATGAGCATTTAAGCAAAGATTCTGATTTGTTTAATCATTGCATTCTATTCCATTTTCCAGTCTAAAGAAATTGATTTAACCAAGCTCTCATTGCTAGATTCTTAGGTTGAACCCAACTTCTCAATTTCTACAGAAATCTCTCTGAATCTCTAGTAGATTCCAAGAAACAAAATCACAGGATCAAAGAAAATTAAGATTTAGAAAAGGTTTAAAAGCAATAAAGGCCAGGAATTAAATAGTACCTTTCTCATTTCTTTTTAAAAAATTTTTTTCCATTTTTATTGAAATATAATTGATGTACATCACTGTATAAGTTTAAAGTGAACAGCATAATGGTTTGACTTACATATATTCTGAAATAATTACTGTATTAAGTTTAGTAAGCATCCATCATCTCACGTGGGTACAATAAAAAGAGAAAACCAAAAAAGAAAGATAAAAGAATGATTTTTCTTTGTGATGAGAACTTAGGACTTATTCTAACAGCTTTCCTACATATCATACAGCAGTGTTAATTATAGTCATCATGCTGTATATTGCATTCCTAGTACTTGTTCATTTTATAACTAGAAGTTGGTACCTTTTGACCACCTTTCTAAAATCCCCTCTCCCACCACCACTTTCCTTTGGTAACCACAAATCTGATCTTTTTTTCTATGAGTTTTTTTTTTCTTTTTAGAATCCACATATAAGTGAGAACATACAGTGTTTGTCTTTCTGTCTGACTTATTTCACTTAGCATAATGCCTTCAAGGTCCATCCTTGTAGCAAATAACAGGATTTCTTTGTTTTTTTGTGGCTGAGTAATATTCTATTATATATTGCATTATTCACTTGTTGACAGACACTTGGGTAGTTGTCATATCTTAGATATCATAAATAATGCTGCAATCTCATTCATTCTTAACTTGCTGAGCACAGATTAAACTAACACTGCTCTGACGCACAGATTTGACTATAATTCTTCATCCTCACCTCAAGACTTTACTTTGGAGTTATGATCTCTTCGAACACTAGATCTTTAGGAAGACTTTAGCATCAATGTTTATCGAGGAAGGGATTTCTGGGGTAAAACCTATACTCTAGTTTTTGGTCTAGATAGGGGTTACCTAGGTGTACTTGCTTTGTGAAAACTCACTGAACTCTGCACTTACAGTTTGCACACTTTTATGTATGTTTGTTATACTTCAATCAAAAGTATGTTTAGAAAAAAAGTTTTTAATGCTTCTTTAAGTCATTAACTATGAATTTCCTCAAGGAAGTCTTTAACAGCCATGAAGACTTAACTTAGGAATAAAATACTGTGCGTCTTTGAAAACTATTAGCTGTTTTTCCAACGTAAAGAATTATCATCATCGCCTGAGTAAAGTCATTCATGCTAACATGTGAATGAAGCAAGACTCTCAGAGGGCGTTTTTATTTTATAATCAAATTAAGTAATTCTGAGTTGATGAACTGACAGGTAAGAGGGAAGTTTGGAGAGGAGGGCTCTTTTTTGTCCATACCTCTTCTGGTTCCCTCACCCCAAAAATAAGGTTCATGTTGGCAAGCCACTCAGACTCTAGTTTTAGAATCTAGAAGTCTAAATTCGAGATTACCTGGGGTACACACTTGGGCAAGTTCATTAATATCCAGGGTCATTTATAAATTTGGGCTTGGTTCTCCCTTAGTCAAGTAGATGCATAAAACCGGGAGAGCTGTTCACTGCACAAACACACCTGGCTAAAGTGTCTAGTGAGGGATGGCATCCAGGGCATCTGGGCTACGGGCTGTACCCACCCAGAGGAAGAGGCACCTTTTTCTAACTTAGACAAAGCTGACAAAAGGTTCTGCCTCTAAGGACCTTCACCTCCAACATTCTGTGATTTGGGGACATGAATCCATGCTGCAACCTCAGATGCTCCATCTCCCCCACTTTCAAGCTGTGTCCTATGGATTGACTAGGTTGATCCACCATGACATTGAGTTTAACTTTAGTTTTAAGACAAGCCCTGTTAACCTTCTGCTCTGGTCATGATCCCCAGGCACCCCTGTGATGACTAATTTTGTGTCAACTTGGCTAAGCCAATGTACTAAGTTGTTGGTCAAACACCTGTCTAGATGTTGCTGTGGAAGTATTTCTAAGATGTGATTAACATTTACAATCAGTAGGCTTTAAGTAAAGCAGACTGCCCTATGGAAGGTGGGTGGGCCGCATCAATCAGTCATTGCTTTAGAGCAATGACTGAGGTTTCCTAAAGAAGGAATTCTGCTTCCAAACTGCAAGACAGAAACCCTGCCTGAGTGTTCTGACTGTGGGCCAGCCCTACAGATTTCAGACTTGTTAGTCACCATAATCTCATGAACCAATTCCTTAATAAATCTCTCTCTCTCTCTCTCCACACACACACACTCAGCAATATAATACATACAGTATATACTATTGACTCTGGTCTCTGGAGAATGCTGACTAATACAGCATCTGACAACTGCAGCCTGTCACATGGAGCGAGGCTTGCTGAGAAACCTCCACATCCCCACAAGGCCTCTCTTTGGAAGAAGCACATCCAGGAGCACTGTCACTCGTGGCAATCCCAAAAAAAAAGCAGAAATCTACAAATGCAGAAATCCCATTGTAACACTTATTTTAGAGGCCTTTGTAAAAATTCTAATTACAAATACAAGCTCAGAACAGATCATTTTAAGAAAATATTCAAACAGAAAGGGTAAGGCTTTCAGGGTCAGGATCTTAAAGTAATTTCTTGTCCACTTTTCATCCTTGAAAAAGTGCTTTTACATGCATGATGTCCCTTGATCTGGCAGTACTTCTCGGGAATATAGTCATGAACTCAATTCTCATTAAATTCTGGTCATTTGAGATAAATGGAATAAAACATCAGGAAAAGCAGGCTGTGTTCTGCCACTGGAACTCATAGGAATTTTCCCAGATCCCTGGGCAGTATGCATTGTAAATAATCCATGTCATTCAGCTCATAGTAAAAGCACAGTGAATGTCTAAAATAGCTCAAACAAGAAATCTTCCCTTGGTTTTTATGAGCAGGCCCAGAGTTTGAAATGACATGCATAGTCTACCAGGGGGGAAAAAAATCTATTTAGAAATTGCAATCAATCTTTGCTTTCCTCCCCTCCCTACCACCTTAAACTTCCTGGCGGATTAATCTGAAGAACTCTGCCCAACCGTCTCATTTTCTGTGCACACACACCCTGTGGACACACAGAAGTAGATCAGTATCGCTCTGGGTGTTACCATGGACCAAATGTTATTTTCACCTTCTCCAGCTGTCTCATCCTAAAGACTCTGGCTGTCAGTCTGTCCTTCACGTCTTGGTGGTATTTTTAGCAACTTTTCCTTTATGGTCTGCCTTTCTCCTATCAGAATTTTCCTGAGAAGGTGATAGATGGTTGCCTTCCAGCTTTTTCTACCTTCAGGGGTTAACATTCACTCAGAGGCAAAATTCCTAAGTCTTGGTAGAATAGCCCATTGTCTGCTATGTCTACCAATGATAAAGAAGATGAGGAGGAGGATGAAGGAAAAGAAGGAGTGTGAGGAGCAGAAGGAAGTGGAAGTAAAGAAGCAGAGATACCTGCAAGAAACTTGCAGGAGCTGAGTCTTGCTCCTCTTTAAATCCTTGCCTCTTAAAGTTATGCCTAGCACATAGCAAGTGTTTATTCAATGTTAGGAGAATTAAATAACATAAAGAAAGTAAACAGAAGTGGAAAAGAATGAAGTCTTCAGAAAGACAGGGAGAGAACTGATTTATTCCTGGCAGTCTGAGAAGATGGGAAATAAAACACAGCTTCTGGAGTCAAAATGATTGGTTTGAATCTCAATTCTTGAACTCACTAGCTGTGTCACCTGAGGCACTTTTGTGCACTTTCGTTAAGCTTTCCAAGCTTCAATTTCCTCATCAGTAAAATAAGGAGCATCATAGCACCGACCTCATTGGGCTGTTCAAGGATTAAATGTAGTAATACGTGTAAATAACACTCTACAAATGTTAATTACTATCCTTTTCTTCATCATCATTGTCTTCGCTATCACTGTGCAGAGTGAGGACACCATCTCCTAAAGTCACTATCATCCATCGATCTGGAAACGAGGTCTCTTGTTCTAGAAATATCTTGATTTGGAAACCAGTGAAAAAGGAAGAAGTCTAGTTTGTGGGTGTTCATTGGCTGTTACTGAGGAGGAAGTCTCCATAGTCATTTCATGTTCTGACGGTGCTTCAGGACATGGTGGCGTACTTCTGTTGAATTTTGATATTTTAATTAATTCATTTAATGGTTCTTCTGGATGTTCAAGGCATAACCTAAGAATATGAAGCGAATGCATCTTTCATCATGGTATTAATTGCATTACAGTGAATTGCACTCCCTGGGTTTACAATGGAATGTTCTCTTACACCCCAGAATACTCCAACTGCCAAACTCGCACAAGCTTGGCAGGGGCCCAGGGCTCATGGGTGCTCAGTCACCTGACGAGCAATCACCCTTCGTGTGCAACAAGGAGGAATTCCTTCTCTGATGACAGATGCACTTCAGGGCCATACCTGCTAGGCTGGGCGCTGTCTCATAACCACGCAGGGGAACTGACCCAACAAGGTTTCCCAACCAGCAGGTGAACATCAGTCCCAGACTATTCACACACATCCTCAAAAAAACGAATGCAGAGGGATCAGGGAGTTTCCTGGGGAAGACCAGAGGTGAGAAAGACTAAAAGAAGGCATTAGGACCTATGTCATAATCCCATGTCTGTCCACCGTATTTTTGCTCCCACTCACCAATGCACCCACCCAACAGTAAAATATATATTTTCTAAAAAGAAAGAAAAAAAAAATACCAGTGCTGAATTATCATCTACTCACATTCACTTGATTTACAAAATTACTACCCTAGGGTTATAATTTGTCATAGGTCTTTGGCCCTCCTCTTCCCTCTCGTCTCCCATGGATCTAGTCTAATGATATAACCTTTCACCCAGATCAGAATCATGGTCCTGATGATCAAGATTTATTTTTAAGTGAAAAAAAAAAATAATGACCTCCTATGTCGCGGTATACAAAGTTCACAGACTGCAGAAAACACATGGCTGTTGATGTTCGATTTTTTTTTAAACCAGCCTTTCTCCAAATCTGTGATTCTCATCTCTCCAACAGTCTCTTTCTTTGAAACTCCAGGAATGAAGCTGTGAACGACAGCGGTTCACTTCAATTGCACATAATAATTATAATGACGGCATTTATATTTGACAAGTAAAATTCACAAGCAAGGAACTCCATTTCCATTTACAAAAGATTAAAAAAAAAATGCTACCCAATAAAGAGCAGCATAACAAGGGAGAATTTTCCTTTGGCATAGCCTGACAAGAAAGGAGCTTAAAAGGAAGTCACAACCTGCAGAGGACATCCTACCCACCAAGTCTGAGGCTAAGACTTGGTCAGTCAACTTGGAATTCATGAGCTATGCATGCCTTTAAAAATGCCAGTCCTTCTTCACAGTACTGGGCATACTCGAATTAGTGTCATAGTTTGAGGGACTGTCTCAGTTAGTTAGTGCTGCTATAACAGAAATTCTACAGACAGGGTGGCTCAAACAACAAACATTTATTTCTCACAGTTTTGGAGATTGGAAGTCCAAGATCAAAGTGCTGGAAGATTCTGAGTCTGGTGAGAACCCAATTCCTGGTTCATAGACAGTCATCTCTTCCTGTGTCCTCACATGGCCAAAGAGGCCAGAGAACTTTCTAGGGTCTCCTCTAAAGGCACTAATCTCATTCATGAGGGTGGAAGAGACCTAATCACTTCCCAAAGGCCCCACCTCCAAATACTATCATATTGGGGGTTGGTTTTCAACATGTGAATTTGGGGGGACATGAACTTTTAGTCTATTTCAAAGACTGAGTCCCCAGATATGTGAGTTCTGGGTGAACTTGAGCAGTTCACTAAAATTTGCTGTTGCCTTGTTCTTTCCATCTGTGAAATGGAGAGACGACCCATTTCACAGCATTGTTATGGGGAATAAATGATTTCATCTGGGTATCTAGTAAACTGGCAAGATAACATTTAGCGAAAGCAATTAGGGGAGGCATCAAGGTGGTGGGGAGGGCAGCCTCCAACTGAGTCTCAAAAGAAGAGCAGGCTGTCAACAGGTAAAGAGAAGAGGACCAACTTGGCAGGTAATGATCACAACAGCAACAAAGGTAATGTGTTCAGGTGCAAGGGGCAAATTAGACCAATGCGGGCCAGGCAGACTGCTGGAGTCAGGGGAAATAGGCCTTGGTTTTGTCCTCCTGTTTGAATGTCCACGAGGATATTGGAATCAACATTTTACAAAGGAGTATTTTGCATAAGAGTTTGATAAAATCGTAAACCACACAAAATACGGATTTTCTATAAGACATGCGTGTTCCTGCCCAATTTTATTGACAAGCCATCCTCCCCGTAACTATCAGCCTCTAATCAGTCCCTTGAGTCACCAAACCAGAGGTTCTCCAAGTCTGGTCCCCAGGCAGACAGCATCAGAATCATCTGGCCTAGTGTAGGCAGAATAGTGGGCCCCCAAATATGTCCATGTCATAATCCAGGGCACCTGTGAATATATCCTGTTACAAAGCAAGGGAGGAATTCAGTTTGCACATGAAATTAGGTTGCTTATTAGCTTACTTTAAAATAAGGAGATTTTTCAGTTGAGCCCAATGTACCTACCAGGATCTTAAACAGGGAAGAGGGAAGCAGAAGAGTTAAGGACCATAGGCATGGCATCACGAGAAAAGGCTCAACCAGTCATTGCTGGCTTTGAAGATGGAAGGGGGACAGGGACCCAGAAATGCAGATAGCCTCTTGAAGCAGGAAAATGCAAGAAAATGGTCTCTCCCCTAGAGTCTCCACACAACCCTACCAATAGCTTGATTTTAGCTCAGTGTGACCCATTTTGGATTTCCACCCTCCAGACCTATAAGATAATAAATTTGTGTTATTTTAATCCACTCAATTTGTGGTAATTTGTTACAGCGCCATTAGAATACTAATAGCCCTGGAAAGTTGCTAAACTAACTAGCAAATTCTCTGGCCACATCGCAGACCTACCGAATCAGGAAATCTGAGGGTGGGGCCCCACAGTCTATCTTTAAACAAGCCTACAGGCGATTCTGGTACACAGTGAGACTTGGGAGCCACTCACTACCAAGATTCTGACACAAATCTCCATGTCAACACTGACAATTAATGGCTTGATTAACCCTGATAAAATCTACCAGTGCCATGTCCTGCCTTGACAAGCAGAGACTGAGAGACTCAGCCGAATCCTCGGTGATTCAGATTCGTTCCGGGCTCAGGGTCCTCCTTTGGAACACCAGACAGGAATGTGTTCTAGTCCCCAAATCTATCCTGGAAGCTATTTTTTCAATTCACCTTTTCAATTCTTTTCCAATTCCTGCTGCACTTTTGTCGGGGGCGTGAAATCATTTGTCTCATTCTCACTACACCTAAGTAATAGGGAGGAAACGTGGGTGGGTGAAGAGTCCAAGTAAATGACAACCCATGCCAGGAAAGAGAGGCAGACTTGATTTCATAGACTCCTAGACATGAAGAGGTGGGGATCTTAGAGACCCTCAAGCCAGTTCCTCCACCTAAAGTGTAGGTCCTGCTCACCCCACTACCACAGCATTGCCACCAAGCGGTCAGTCACCCTCAGCTTGAATATCTCCAATGACAAGGACCTCACTACATCCCGTGGCAGACTATTCCGTTTTGAGAGGGCTCTAATTATGAGACCTAAGATCCCTTCGTCAGGCAGCTGGTTTTCTTTGGACCTCATGCTTGATTTCATTTTGGCCTCCATGGACTTCTTTGAAGTCTCAGGTGCCCACTCACATGAAGGCGAGGTTGCAGCCTCCACTGCCTACCCTGGCTTGTTTTCTCAGCACTAGTCGCCTCTACTGACCTCAAAAGGAGGCATGTGTGTAAGCTGGGCAGGAGGTAGACATGGACCCTGTTAAAGGCAAAGTGCTTTAAAAGCCTTTGATGAAAGGCATTAAGGCTTGAAAGGGTTGTTTCTGAAATACTACACCTCCCTTTTAAGAACTCTTAAGATCTGGAGGGTGATACTCTCTCACCCCAGAAGAATTCAAGCATGAATGTTCTTAGAGCCTCCTATTAAGAATCCAATTCCATCTCCCCAGATGCTCGTTTACACCAAAATTACCTAGTGGAATCTTTATTTTCATTTGTTTTTTTCTTTAAGAAACAAAGCCAACCATGCACCATTTTATCTGAGTTAACCATTACATAGATGTTGATAAATTAAGCCCAACAGTTTTACTTAATACATGTAACTATAACTAGAAAGGAAACGCCATGCCATTCTTGCATTACCTATTAGTTTATCAATCCAATTGTTTTGTGGGCCATCTATTATGGGCCATTCACTAAGCTGGGTACCAGGACTTGATGATGAACTAGACAGACCTGCCCTCTTGGGGCTTGGAGACACCATTTAAATATCAACTCATCTATATTCATATGGTCCTGTGACATTAAAGTTCAGATGCTTCTATCATTTATAAAACAATTTAGGAAAATGTGCTTGTTGCATCGCAATACACCTGGATCCTTGAATCAGGTGGTTAAACGAAGTTATGTACTATTTTAGAGAAGGAAGCTAAAAACCCAAGAAAAAATTGTCCTTGGATTTTCTGAATACTGCTGTTAAATATGTAAGATAATCTCACTCTTATCCATTGCTTTATCAGTCTCTTTATGGAAATGACTGGTATCCAAGAGGGGCTTATTTGACAGGATGCTTTGGCTTTTTCTTTCCTACTCTATGTCGCAATGTTTATTCTATCCACACAGAGTTCTCACTTGGTGGCCAGTGGCACTGGATATTGGCAGTAATTCTGAACCCACAGTATTCCCTGTGACTTCTGCCAACCTCTGGGGGCTGGCTCTCCTCAATCTAGTTTTTAGCAAAAAGGTATGAACTGCCAGCTGCTGTCATAACACTAGCCATATCAGTACCCCAAACTGCTAGTGTCATCTGTGGATTCTCCTGCATACTCAGTACTGGGAGATTAGAAGACGCTTAAGATATGTGTGAATTCTCCTATACAAACAGAAGAGCTACCCTTCTGAGTCAGGATACTATGTAGCAGAGACCCAAAGAAGCATCTAATAGAAGGACACAGTTGTTTGCCCTTTTTGATGTGAACTCAAAAAGTCAGATCAGAACTTAAAAAAATAAAAATCTCTCTGTTCCCTCCACAGCGAGCTCTACCAACTGTAAACACATAAGCCTTGTAAATTTGAATTTTCAGAGCTTGCCTCAATTCTTGAGTAGTAAGAAACAAATGTACATCACCCACTCTAGAAATGGAACTTCCTTATAACAAGTTTACCTTTCAACAAATACTCCTTTAGAAATTCAGGATATGTGAACTGTTCACGATTGCATCCTCTCAGCCTTTACCTTTCTTAGCTGAAACATACTGACCTTTTCACTCCTTTCTCATACAGCCCCTGCCTCTCTCTACCCCTTCCATCTTCTCACCCTCCTGTGTTTATGTTTAGATTCTATCTATTTTCCCATAGCTTTCTTTTCAGAAGGCATCTTTTCTTTCTTGTGACACAGTCCTGGGACACAACACAACACAAAGTCTGCCAGGGGTGAATCCATCTTTCTCCTCCATAATAATAGGATAATAATAATAATAATAATAATAATAATTTCAATTTCCAGTACCCTTCAATGATGACCAGAATTGGCTTTTTGCAGCCAATGTCTTCACTGGCCACATGCCCTTTTCTAGGTTGAATCTGGTAATCCAGAGCCTATTATTGCACCTGAATAGTTTAGATTATTTTCCCCAAAATTCAAGACCGTCTACTTTGAGAAATGTGATGATTTTCATCAAGTAATTCTCTGAGATAGCATCTACACTAGAATAAACCATGGCTCATATCCTCCCTAAAGCAATCTGCCATGTTGTGGGGACACACAACAGCCCTGTGGGAAAGCCCACATGGAGAGAGGCCACATGGAGAGAAACCAACCTGCCATCGCCACCTTGCGAGCCATGTGAGTGAGCTAACTTGGAAGTGGATCCTCCAGCCCCTTTTAAGCCTGAAGATGATCCCAACCTCTCAGGTTTTGAGTCTCCCAGCGGAGACCACAGATGTCATGGAGCAGATACAAGCCACCCTCGCTGTGCCCTCTCAGAATTCCTGACCCATACTAACCATAAGACAATACATAATTTTTGTTTTAAGATATTGGCATTTGGGGTAATTTGCTATATCACAATTGATAACTATCATAGCATATATGTGTGTAAAAATAACATTTTTTTAAAGCCAAAAAAATTATAATACAAAATTCAGGATACTGGTTAACTCTACTGGGGAGGCAAAAGGCTAGGATACAATAAGGGGATACAAATAATTCCTAAGTAATCAGTAAATATCTACTTTTTCATTGGGTAGTATGTTCTTTAATAGGTAGATAGATGAATAGATGGATGGATGCATAGATAGGTAGGTAGATAGATAGATAGATAGATAGATAGATAGATAGATAGATAGATAGATAGATAGAACCGTGCAATAATGATAGTATGCCATGAGCCAAGGATTGTGTTTAATCCAATTTTAAGTGTCTCATGTCCAATGATAAGGAAAGAAGAGAAGGGAGGGAGAGAGAAAGGAAAAAGAGGAAGGGAGGGAGGGAGGGAGAGAGGGGAAGAAGGAAAGAGAGAGAGAGAGAGAGAGAGAAGAAAGATGAGAGATAGAGGGAGGGAGGAAGGAAGGAAGGAAGGAAGGAAGGAAGGAAGGAAGGAAGGAAAGAAGGAAGGATGGAAGGAAGGAAAGAAGGAGGCGGAGAGGGAGAGAGAAAGGGAGGGGAGCTATCAGTTATTATCTGGTAAAATTTGACTGTATTCTCATCTTTCATTCAGCATGTCTACTCCTGGGTGGATACCCTAGAACAGCTCTAACAACAGAAGGCAGGTACAGTATTGACAGATGCATTTCATAGGAGCAAAAACCTAGAAATATACCAAATATCCAGCAACTGTAAAATAAATGTATGGTGGTTATTCAGACAGTAGACCATTCTCCAGCAATGAATACTAATGATCAACAGTATGGATGAATCTGCACTCAAAATCATGGATAAATATCTAGGGACTTTCTGCAGGGCAGAGATGTTCTAGAGCATGGTGTTGAGCACAAAAAGCAATGATTCCATTTCAGTGAAGTTAAACACAGACAAACTAACAATTTATTAATTAAAGATGCATATATGGTGGTAAAACTATAGTGAAAAGCAAGAAAATATGCAAAATGCAGACTGGTGACTAGAGGAGGCAGAGGGATTCGTAGGCGCCGGGCACACACAGAGAGGTTCAATAGTATTAGAAATATTCTCATTCTTAAGCAGTGGGGAGGGAAGAGCCATGGGCCTCCATCTTTTTATTCTTAAACCGTATGCAGGTCCTGTGCCCATGCTTTATACATACCATAAATGTGAAAACTAAAGATACGAGTACAGAGCAACAAGGGAGGAATCGTCGTCACGTGAAAGGACTTAAGCAGCAGAATTTCCTTCCAGCACAGTGTAACTCCTTCTTACCCTTCAATGGCCCCAGAATCAGGTCTACCAGAAACCTCACCATCCCAGGTTTCATCTCTCCTTCCTCTGAATATTAAAAAAACCCACATTTACTGACTAATTATTCCATAGCTTTGCAACAGCAGCACCACACCACACCTCCAACTCAGCTTTGCGAATTGTTTGTCAGTTCAGTATTCAATACCACACCGCACATGATTATTTAACATCACATGGTACAGCGAATAGAGTATCAGAGACCTGGATTCGGGGGCCGGCTGAATCACTCCCCTGCTTTGATGACTTTGGGTAAATCATTTCATCTCTCTGCTCAGCTGCTTCAGAAGAGCCCCTGGGATTAACCAGAACTGTTCCATTTTGAAATAAATTTTATGTGGAACTTTTCGGTTTGGTTTCTTTGGAAGAAAAAATTGCACTGCTTTAAAAAGATAAAAAGTTCAAAAGCCTCTAGACCAAAAAGGTCACTGAGCATTTTCTTGCTCTAACGTTTTAGAATTCTATGCTGGGCCTGGCATATTGTTAGATGGGTTAATAAAAAGGGACTTAAAACTATATCACAAACGTAGCATCTTATGGAAAAAGTTTAAATGTTTATTGCCAACAATGGATTATTCCAGAAGTCCTCTATCAAGGTGACTCAGACTTTCCTTCCTCGCTCTCACTTCAGAACCCACTGGCCCCTCACTTCAAGGATTTGAACAGCAAATCTGCCTAACTCATTTAATCACATTTGAGAGCAATAGTGGGAGAGGCGCTGTAGACTGGGGGCATTTTCTGCAAGGGGAAGGATTGCATGGTAACTTTCACAGGAGCTTCTGGGCCTGCAGCTCTTTTCTCTGACGTTCATGCCTGAAGCGTCTCTAGCACTCAGGTGAGGGTTGGTCAGGCCCCTCAGCCATGCTGCCCTCAGGGTCTTCCTCCTCCATCCTCCACCCATTCTTCTTGAGTTTCTCTTACACTCTGGTCAATCGTGTGTCAAGGTTTCCAGACCACACGTTGTCATTTAAACCCCCATCTTTCAGACAAGACGAATTTCAGACACCAGGTAAAGCTGCCTGCACAACACGATACTCTGTCCATTTATGTACAAAATCAAGTCTGTCTGTGGCCACTGGGCCCATAGTCCTCACGAGTGCCTGACACGATAGGGTGGGAGACTTGTCCTCTGGCCAAGACCTCAACATTATTGTCTAAATAAAGGATTAGCCATTGAATCGTCACCCCACTTTGCGGTGAGAACCTACTTTGGGCCTTGCTCTCTGCTTCAACCCATTCTAACTTTCAAATAAAAATGCCAATTGTTGCACTAAAGAATAATAGAAGGAAATTGTAATTTTTAAAGTATAGGAACCTTGGTAGTCTATAGTTCCTCAAACTGATCATATTAACGAGAAACTTAAGATTCAATATCACAAAGATTTCTTTGAAGTGCAATTCTGATCTGCAATCATGAGGCGTGCTCTGGAGAAATGAAGACTGTCATTCCTTCTTATCTTTTCCCTTTTGTACTTCACTCAAGGGTAGCTGAACTCCCAAGAGAACCACACAGCCACACAATGTCAATTTCTAGACATTCATGTTGAGTTTGAAATGAGAAGATTTTAAGTGTTCCCAGTAAAAATAAGTAATATTCTCCTTGCGAGAGAAAGTCAGCATAGGAAAATACAAACTGTTACTGCCTAACCCATCCCATAAATCAGCAGTTTCCTCCAATCACAAAAATAATTTCACTCAGTCTCTTCTATTGCAAAGTCTCTTCATGTGTTTATAGGATCACTACTAAACATACTGGTTTCCCCACCCATGGTCTGGAAAATAATTCTCCAGGATTTTTATAAACACATCAAGTGGGGGAGGCTCAAAGCGATCCTCTCTCTCTAAATTACACTGAGGCCCCAAACTCCAGCACGCATGAACTCAGCATCCAAAGAATTCAAGCTAATCCATCCCATTCTCAGTGGCTGGGTCAGGTGGGTCACAGGCATATCCTTGAATCCAAAGGAAATGGGCACTGTTTCATTAGTGAACTAGGTCTATGCAAAGTGGAATCCCTTCCATTTATCATGTTGTCATTTTGTTTAAAAAAAGAAAAAAAAGCATGTGATGGTTCTCATTTCTGGAAAAGCTTAGCCCATTCTCCTTTGCCCGCATTCCACATTCCTTACCAGCAGCCCTTGGACAGCCACCCAGGCTGAGCTCCCACTGCTTCCTAAGCCTTTTGCCAGGCCCAGTTGTCTTAACCTCTGTCCCCAAGCCCACCTTGTGCTTTATCCCTGAACCCCTTATTGAGTCCCTACCTGGGGTGCTTTCACCACCTTTGAAATTCTTTTCAACATTCAAAGCCCAGCCAAACGCTACCTCCTCCTTAAAGCCTTTCCTAAATATTTCAGCCAGAAATCTCTGCTTCCTATGAATGTTTATAGATTTTCTGCTTCTACTCTTAACTTGCCATTTTTTATATATATATATATATATATATATATATATATATATATATATATATACCTAATTTTCTGGAGGAAGTTTTTGGTTTATTTTTTTTTTGAATTTTAAAATAATATCTATCTATCCCAATTCTTCCACTTGACCGAAAGCTTTAATGGCCAAGGGATTGTAAGGAGAATACCTTCTACTTTTGTGTGTCACCTACAGTCTACCATTTATCTTTGCATATAGTGGGTAACTCAACAAGTCTATTGATAATGTTTGAGAAGTAAGATTCCAGACAAAGAAACCCAAAATATGTTATCAAACGTAGGAACGGAACGGTCCCTCTTTAGTAAAACAAACAGCTGATTTACATATTCACTGTATTCCTAAGATTGTTTGAGCCAAATCTCTGGAATTTTGTCTACATCAACTTCATAGACACTAGGGGTCTCCCAGTTAAATTCTTGCATTTATAGAAAATGGAACAGAGATCCAGAATCTAGCCCCACGTGTCCCTCAGAGCTCTAGGTTTGCCATTCCAGCTTCATCATGCTTAATCCTGAGGCTCTTGGGAAACCCTCAGATTTATTCATGTAAATCCAAAGTGGGGCTAAGAAGCAGAACCATCCCTTACATCTCCCAGTATCCTCAGAACCCAAGGCCAGACCAGTCCTGATTTACAAATGTTCAAGGAGCAGTCTAATCTCAGAAATGCATCTCATTCACTGGTTTTCATATTTGTTGCTTCATATGCCAAATGAATCAATAAATGACCTATATCCACTTAACAGGTGGACGATCAATAAGTAATTGACTACGATTACTTAATTTTTTTCTTTGTTGTTTTAATAGGAAGTAGGGCTTATTAAAGACTATCTTTGGACTTTTGATGAAATCCTTAGGAATCCAAGTACACCAACATTCAGCAAGGATGTATGGCAAGAATATATAGACAGAAGGTGCCAAAAAAATGTATACAGATTTTAAGAAAGAAAAACTGTATTAGAATTGTAATATTCAATATATACCGATAATAAAAGATGAATACAAGTCACGTTTGGCTTCTGCAATTACAACAGATGCTCAAAGTGGTTACCATCAGTGTCCAGACACTTCTGAGTATGGTGAACTACTGCTTGAGCAACATTGACCAAAGTGTCCACTTGTATGCTTGTACACATATTTTTTGGCTATATATATATATATATATATATATATATATATATACACACACATATATATATATAGTGTAAGAAGATGGTCTAGTTTCATTTTTTTGCATGTATCTGTTCAGTTTTCCCAACACCATTTATTGAAGAGACTGCCTTTACCCCACTGTATATTCTTGCCTCTTTGTCATAGATTAATTGACCATATAGGTGTAGGTTTATTTCTGGGTTCTCTATTCTGTTCCATTGATCTGTGTCTGCTCTTATGCCAATATCGTGCTGTTTTGATTACTTGTAGTATAGTTTGATATCAGGTATTATAATACTTCCAACTTTGTTCTTCTTTCTCAAGATTTCTGTGACAACTTGGGGTCTTTTCCTTCTAATTTTTCACATCAAAATATTTTTCTTCCTAGTAAAATATTAGTTCCACTAGATAGTAGCTCTTGACTTGTTTTTAGTGGCACTATTGGACACAATAAGAAGTCTGGCAATTCTATGTTTGCCCTCAAAATTATTCAACAATTGTACTCACCTGTGAAATTTGATGTCTAGGAACCAATGGCTAGAGAAGGTAGATCTCACTAACTTTAGCACCATCTGATGACTCTTGCCCTTTCTTCTCACTTGTACCTTTCTTTAAACCATTGTTTATGGAGGTATCCATTGGGTGCCTGGCACTGTACCAGGAGTTGGGATTACAGACATGGAATACGTCCTCAGGGATCCTGCAGTCTAGAGAAGCAGCAGGTAGGCAAATAGTTTTCCTGCAAAAAGTCATTGTTTCCATGTTCCAAGTTCCATTGTTTCCATGGTGTGTTCTAGATAAGGAGTATCTGCTCCTCTAGAACTCAACCTCTTACTCTTTTGAATGACTCTGTCTATACAGATCATCCCTGACTTACAATCATTTGATTCATAATTTTTTGACTTTACAGTGGTGTGAAAGCAAAAAGCATTCAGTAGAAACTGCACTTTGAATTTTGAATTTTGATCTCTTCTCAGGCTGAGGATAATCAGTATGATACACTCCCTTGATGCTCAGCAGTAGAAGTGAGCCACTGCTCCCAGGCAGCCACGTGATCATGAGGGTAAACAACCGATACTCTAGAGTGTACTGTGTTGCCAGTGATTTTTTGGATATTGTGATTTGTGCTTTCACATCCCATCATGTCTACAAAATGCCCAGCTGCGGCTCCTGCTTATGGTGAGAAGAAGAGGAAAGCAATTACAAGTGCTCGTTGACTTACATTGGGGTTACATCCTGATAATGTGAAGAGTTCTGAGCATGTTTAAGATAGGTTAGATGAAACTATGATGTTCAGTAGGTTAGATATGTTAAATGCATGTTTGACTTATGACATTTTCAAGTTAGTATGGATTTATAGGGACATAACCCCATTCTAAGTCGAGGAACACCTGTAAAAGGCATTTACCCATTTTTTTCTAGAAGCTTAAAAAAAATAGAAGTGGCATGGGCCTCTCTCAGTCTCTGAGGTGCTCTCTTTGGATGGTCAGTAAACAAGTGTCCCAGGCTAATGTTTACCTTTTAATTACTTCTTCAACCTTAGTTAACATTCAACAACCCAAAATATGTCGTCCTTAGTGTTCCACAATTCCCTCAGCATATGTTAATTTTAATTGTGATATGTTGCTCCTAAAATATTTCTCTTATTATAAAATACATCACCTTTCCAAAAAGAAATTCCCATCAATATACAGAAGAAAACAATTAAGGGGTTATTCAAATAAGAAATACATGGAGGATCATAATTATAAATTAAGGTAATCAAAAGGATAAAATTTAATGAGGACAAAAGGGATAAATGATAAAAGGTTTTCTTATCTACAGAGGAGGCAAGAAGTTCCTCCACTCCATCTTCCAACTCACATCCCATACCCTGTGAATAGTAAGATTTTCTGTGATACTTCACTTGGATACCTTATAGTAAGTGAGGAGGGATAGATGTAGTGACATTTGGTAAGTTAGCTTTCTACAAAAGAAAAATACCTCTGATTGTGGTGATTGCCAATTTCCATTGGGATAAATACTCCTACTGTGGCCAATCTCCAACTACCTACCATTTAGCAATCATCTTGGAAAATTCTTGAATATTTAACTACCCACTTCTCATGAGCCCATGTGAACTAGGTCCTGCACACCACTGGATGACTGAAATTTGAGAAGTGACGGCTCCAATCATAGATCTCCATCATGTGGTAAAGAAAGTGGGGTTAGGTAACTCCTCGAGTTAGGTGGAAATGAGCTAGCACATTAGCTACGGTACATTTTATTCATTGTCGTTATGAACCTGAAGATGAAACCCAATAGCTTTGGGACCAGAGTCAAGGAAAGATTGATGGTTCAAGGAAGAAATGTCCAAATGCAAGGAGGCATTGTCCAGGCACTGGTGGGTAGTGAGGGACTGATTACAGGCAAGCTGAAGGTACAAAGAGGCTTGGAGTGGGGTGAGGGAGAGAGAGGTGAGGGAATGATGACACATAGATGAGTCCCACCCATATTATCAAGAGAAATCTCCTAAACTGATTAGATGAGTCCCACCCATATTATCAAGAATAATCTCTTTTCAAAAGCAGACATGAAAACAACTAAAGTTTCCTTCAGTAGAGGGTTGGATAAAGAAGATGTGGTACATATATGCAATGGCATATCACTCAGCCAGAAGAAAAGATGAAACACTGCCATTTGTGACAACATGGATGGATCTTGAGATTATCGTGCTAAGCGAAATAAGTCAGACAGAAAAAGTCAAGAACCATATGATTTCACTTATATGTGGGACAGAAAACTAAAATCAACAAACGAAACAAGACAAAAAAAACAAACAAAACCTCATCGACACAGACAACAGTTTAGTGGTTACCAAAGGGCAAGGGGAGAAGGGGGTGGAAGAACAGAGAAAAGGGGTTCAAGTATATGGTGATGGATGAACTGACTCTGCGTGGTGAACACGTAATGCAATATACATATTATGTATTACAGAATTGTACACTTGAAACCTACATAATTTTTTAACCCCAATATATTTAATAAAAAATAATGCAAACTGATTGCAGATGTTAATCACCTCTACAAAATATTTTCACAGCGACATCTAGACTAGTGCTGCACCAGACAACTGGGTACCATAGGCAAGTTGACACATAAAATAAACGATCACAGGTGGGATCCTAGCTCACCCTCTCTAGCCTCAGGCTGGAATTTCTTCTCCCATGCTGCTCTAATGCTTGTGGGTCTTACTCCACCATCTGAAGTTGCATTAATGTGGTATCTATCTGTGTCCCATATCAGGTCTGTCCCCTGTGACTCCTAGAAGTCCCTACTACCCTCCAGTCCTCTTCTCTCTGGTGTGTTCTGCTGTGAAGAATGGCTCTGGCCGTTTTTGACGTTCAGTCTCTTTTATCTTTTGTTCTAAATTAATATCTGGGTCCATGGAGACAAATACCATTACCCAGAGCTCCTGTCTGCATCATGTCATCCCCCATAAGCATATTCTACTTCCTCCATCAAAGGAAGAGTGTCTATTACAGCTCAGTTGTGAGCCCTGGTCTGTGTCATCCTTGCTCAGGGACCCAGATGGGTCTGCCACCCTTTGGAGGCCTACCAGTCACTGAGACAGAAGAAACATGGGAAATCAGGTACTGGCTCTTAAAGCTTCCATTGAAAAGTGACATACACCCCTTCCACTCATATTTCATTGGCCAAAGCATGTCACATGGCCGTATGAAACACAAGGGAGCAGGGAAGTACCACCCTACCATGTGCCTGGAAGAAGATATGGAACTGTTCAGTGCCCTGCACTGACCATTGCCACAAGGTCTCTCAGTTCACCCACAGGGCTGACAGATATGCCTCAAGCCCAGTAAGTTGTCAGACCTTGTCTGGATCAGCCCTAATCCCCACTTCCCCGGGGTCCTCGTGGGACTCCATCAGATGCCCTGAAACCTTCCTTCTCCATTCACTTCTCTCTGTTCTTCTGCCTTTCCTACACTGCCAACACTCAGAAATGACCTTCCAAAGTTGATACTAGAAGTTTATCATGAAACCACACTTTACACAAACAGTATTAATAGAGTGTCTACTAAAGAGGAGGATTATTTCCTCTTCGTTTCTGCACCAACACCTTGATTCATAAACCACCCAAGACAATTGGCTGCCTGCTCTAATACTTAAAGTGTCCATGTGTTTCTAAAAAAAAACACAAAAAAAACAGTTAATGACAAAAGATAAAATTCTTATGATACAGTATATATGTAAATAAAACAATGTTCTGTAATACAGAATAATCTCAATTTTTTAAAAACAAAATATACTCATGTGTAACTTTTAATGGGTCTAAAAAATACTTCAGAATGATGGAGGATTGTTTCTGGACAATGAAACAATCCAGAAAATATTTTTATATTTTCTTACATTTTCAAAATAAGAATGTGTATATGTCTTTTAATTAGGAAAACTGTTTTTAAAATATTTTAATGTCCTCATGGATGGAGATTTTTCATCCTCTCATTACCTTTTAAATAGTCTTATAGACAAAAATCTTCTTTTACATCTCATTAAACTCTTTTATAGTGATATAAATCTGTTTCATCCTGTCTGGGTAACCAAGGGAAGAAAGAAGGTGGGATGGGGTTAAAAGAGGTAAGGTGTCTGCTTAGATTACTAGAACAATCCTGGAAAATAAGTCAGAATAGTTGTCTCAATTTCCAGACTCCTCCTTTGGCCGCATAAAACCTACCCAGAGGAAGGCATAAAACCTACCCAGAGGAAGTCTCCTACCCCCTGCTGGACTAATGTCACCTATCCTAGTGTAGAGGGTACCTGGGGGTGGGGCTAAGGTTAGCAGACAGGGTAAAGAGTAACCCTCTCCTGAGCCCGGGTGTCATCACAGGTCAACTAGGAAAACCATATAGGGGGTGAATCTGTGTTGGTTTTAAAATATGGTTGGATCATATATGGTTGAAAGGTGGCGTGCAACCCCCATCAAAGGTTTACCAGGGTCAGGAGGCACAAGAGAGAACAGCACAATCATGCAGTCACTATATACTCTGTGATATTTTTCTTTTCTAAACTCATCTAGGAAGATAAGTCCTCAAGTCCCACCTATATCCTAGAGACACAAAGAAGGAGCAGGAAGGAAGGCAGCTGGAAAAAAGAGAAGTGGACACATTGGCTTATGATGAATAATAAATGCGCAAACACTTATTGCATACTCACTACATATTATCTCAATTAATCTCTCACAACTCTACACAGCAGGGGTTATGATAATATGCCTTTATGGGACAAGGAAACAAAAGTTCTAAAAGTCCAAGTGTGAGACTGGAGCACTGTGGTTAAGAACATGGATTCAGGAGCCAGACTGCAAAGATTTGAATCCTGAGTCTGCCATTGACTAAAGTGTTTGACCTGGGTTATGTAATATAACTTCCCTTGCCTCAGTTTCCCCATCAGCAAAATGGGGACAATACTTGTACCTTCCTCACTGAGTGATTTTGAGGACTAAATGAGTTATTTTATACAAGAGGCTTAGAAATGGTACCTGGCCTGTGACAATTTTTTTTTAAGGGTTAGCTCTTATTAGTATTGTCATTTGCCCAAGGTCACAGTCAGAAAGTGGCTGTGCCAAGGTTTGAAAGCCAGCAGTGCCACTCCAAAGTCCCCACATCTAAAACCTACGTGCCTGAGCTAGCTCCTAAAGAGCAGACCCCCTGGGCGGGCTGGCCCTTGTCACGCACCCAAAGACATCCTATTTGGAATTTTAAAGTGCCCTCTGGGCAGTCATTTAAGCAAACATTATAGTTTCAACAATCCCGCTTTCACATGGCATTCTAAAATAAATAAATGCCAAAGTTTTAAGTCACCAGTGTGCCACCAACACACAGCAAGAGCTAGAAAGTGTCCTTGTGGGGAAGGGAAGAAACACAGAGATTCACTCTATGCCCACTCCCTCTAGAGCCAAACACCTCACAAGGGTTCTGATTCCCCACTCCAGGCTCCTCTCCACTGGGTCTAATTTGAAGGCTACACTTCAGTAGGTGTAGCCTTGCCAACCCCCTAACCCTGTCTGCTGCCCTTCAGGCAGCTTCCAGCAGCTACAAACATGTTAAATCTGTAAAAACCCTGGGTTTTGATGGATGTACAAACTGAAAGCTTAGCTTAAGGAAAAAAATCAACCCTTCCAGTTGACACCAAAGCCAAATAAAGGAAGTGCAGGGGCTTTGAGCACTAGTCCAGACATGAACTTCCTTTCCTTTGCTTAGCCTGTACTAAACTCAGAGGCCTAATTACCACTATTCACATTCCAAGCCCCTTAACAACTACAGTGCTGCCTCAAGCACAGATGGAGCAAAAGTTGCTCCTCTGTGAGGTTCAATAAACCCCCAAAGTGCAGTGGCAGAATTTGAAATTAAATCCCAAATCCATCAGCTGCCAGCTGCATGGCCTGAAGCAAGCTGTATCAGTTTCTCCATCTGTAAAATGGGAATGATCATATCCATTCATGGTATTGTTGGGAAGGCAAGGGTAGATGAAATGGCTCTCTGAATTTTCTAGTCCAGGTCCTACAAAAGGTCAGGTGGCCCTTTCTATTAATCATGTTTTGTTTGTTTGTTTGTTTGTTTTCTATATTTTATGATGCTTTGATATCTTCAGGACCGAGCCAGCAGGGAGGAGGCCGCCCCTGTCAGGGTTAGCTAGTTCCTAGAGATAGCAAACCACTTGCCTGGGAGTGTGCCTTTCATATGCAGACCAAACAATCCATAGACCATGTCCCCAACCACCTCCTTTATCTAACTCACACACTAAGCCAACCTTTCCTCTACCCTGAGTCACCCGAGGGCCAGGTACTAGACACTAGAGACCATCCCTACAGCCTTCTGCCTGCCAAAATGACTCAAACTAGCTAATCCTAAGATATTTCCTCTTCCCCATCTTGCCTTTCCCCCAGGAACCACAGTGAAGGTTCCTGCCCGTGTTTTCCCCTTGCTCTTTCTGCCTCCTGACCAGCCCTGCTGCATCCCCATGAAGCCCTACATGGCGTGGCATCCCCCTCCTCTTGAAAACCATCAGCAGTAAACTCTTCTTTCAACGGCTTTGACCTCTCTATGCTATCACTCAGTCACTTCTATAAATAAAATCCTGGGTACAATCAAAACACTCTTGCTATCCAAACTCCTATTTCTCACTATTAAAAACCAGGAACCAGTTAACTTTAAAAAACTTATGGTTCAAACTAGGATCCAAGTAAATCTGATCAGCAAAGGATACTTGTTTTGTGTATTCTGAGCCCTTAACACTCTCAGGATCAAAGATGCTATCGGTGGTCAGCTGTTGCTTCCCCAAAGAGGTGGCATAAACTGGATTTATCTGACAAAGCTACAAATGTGTGAAGCCTCATGCTAGATACCTTCACCAAGGTATACAATCCCTGCTCTTTGCTTTCAAAAACATATAAACGAGTTGTGCAAATGACATTCATCTTCCCCAAATATGTACACCAGGGTGCCAAAAAAAGGTATACACATGACTTGTATCCATCTTTTGTTATCAGTATATATTATTACAATTTTAATACAGTTTTTTCCTTTTTTTAAATGTATATACATTTTGGGGGCACTCTCTGTATACATTACAGAGGGTGCCCAAAAATGCATACGCATTTTAAGATAACATCTCTTAAAATGTGTATACTTGGCACCCTGGTATATGGATAGATACATACTTATTATATTATAGATAGTAATACATGAAAAATACCAAATGAATGTTATGTGCTATCAAAGTTTAAAGGAGCAAGAAAGCAATAACACAAAAATCAACTGAGAGCTAAGCATAGCAGCTTAAAGGAAATGAGAATGTTCTAGGTCCACGCCCAACTCTGAGGTTCACACTCATGGTTTTCCTACACACATGGGAAAACCTTCCACTTGGCAGTTATTGGTGTTCAGCCCCTTTGCCTGTCAGGCTGCTATTGCCTTCTTTTGGGAAGCTCCCTCTGGCCTGAGACACTAGCCCTTTAGTTGTTGCTGTTCCTTCAGTGGACCATGGTGCCACTCATACTTCTGTGAGGCTTTGAGCATGTCTTCATTCCACGGTCAACCCACTTCAATGCATCATCTAATAGCTGCGTGAGTATCAAGTGAGTGCACCCTTTAATGTGTTTCTGTGAATGCCATACCAGGCCTGGAGGCTGGGCCTTGTCATTGATTGTTAGTACATGTTCATAGAGGCCACCAAGGAAAGTGGTCCAGAAGTCAACTGTGCTGAGCAGACTTGGGCCAAGGAAGCAATGCTCTGGGTTGGTTCTCATCGCACTATGGATGGAATTTTCGGTGAATGCAAAGTACGTAATTGGCTTTTCCTCAAGAACTGAAAAAGTTATCTGAAGAATTTCCCTAGATGCTAAAAACATGTTTCCAATTTTGTTGACTTACTTGTTTGACTCTTACATTTGTTAAATGCTTGTTTTGTTGTCCTTTACATGGCTCATAACAGGAATGTCTGCTTTGACAGGAGCCTCCCAGCAGGCAGAGCATTCTTCTGTTAACTCCTGAGGTTGCACGCAGGGAAAGGAATGTGGGTTTAAGCATCAGATCTACTTGGGTTTGATTGATGGTCTGTCTCTCACCAGCTGTGTGACATTGAAAATATCACCAAATCCCTCTGAGTCTCTTTGCCTTTCAGTAAAGTGGGAATAATCATGTCTACCTCATAGCATTCTTGCAAAGATTAAATGAGATAACATGGGTAAAATCCTTAGCACAGGGCCAGATACATTGCAGACACTCAAAAAATATTAAGTTTTCTAGTCTAGCACTAGCTAACAAATATTTTCAAGTGCCTATTCTATGAAAATAATACAATGATATGGTCCTTGAGCTCAAAGAAATGGTAAACTGATGTTGTTAAGAGACAGGATAATGGCTATGATGAAAGTGTATTAGTCAGGATAGATTAGGTTATGCTGCAGTAACAAATAATCCTAACATCTCAGTGGCTTAAAATGTTACAGGTCTATTTCTTGCTCATATTATATGTCCATCATGAGAAAGTGGGGGTTCTGTTCTATTTCATTCTTATTCAGACTCATAGACTAACAGAAACTCCGTGATATGGAATGTAGTTTGTTGTCTTAGAAGAGGGAAGAGGAGATGGAGAATTGTATCCCGCTTTTAAGTACACTTCAGTACAACTCCATTTATATGTCTCTGGCCAGAGAGAGTCACCTGGCTATACATAACTGCAAAAGGACAGGGAAGTTTAACCCATTAAGAATGCCCAGAAGTAGAGGAGAACCAGAAACTGATGAAAATACTCATGTCTTCCACAGAAGGTATACAATGTTTGGTGAGGTCACAAAGAAAGGAAAGCCTAAGGTTGCCTCGAGTATACAGAAGAGCCTCTATCAAGGAGATAACTCTTGTGATGAAACTTTGAAAATGAGTAGCAACTTGCCAGGTAGGTAAAGAAATAGGAGGTGTCCCAGACAGAGGGACTGGCATGTCCAAAGCTTCGGGGGCCTAAGAGCACATGACGCTTTCTGGGAGCAAGCTATTTAGTGTTAACCAGGGTTAGCAGTGAGGTGGGGAGTTGGACCATTGCTAAATCATGTCATGATAAAGAGTTCAGATTTTCTCATGCAGAGGATGTGGAGAGGGGCAGAAGCATTGAAAGGTCCCGAGCAAGGGTGTGCCAGTGTCAGATTTATTTGCTCACCTATTCAGTCAACAAATATCTATTGAGTACCTACTACCGTGTTTCCCCAAAAATAAAACCTAACCAGAAAATAAGCCCTAGCATGATTTTTCAGGAGTACATCCCCTGAACATAAGCTCTAATGTGTCTTTTGGAGCAAAAATTAATATAAGACCTGGCCTTATTTTCGGGGAAACACGGTAAGAGCAAGGCACAGTTCAAGGATTTGCGTGAACAAAGACAAAATCCCTGCTCTTACGGAGTTCAAATGTCAGTGTCAGAAAAGGCACCGCGACAACAGTGTGGGTAATGGATTAGAAGAGGTTGGTTGGTATGAGAAGCAGAGAAACCAGAGAAGACGTTATTACAATAGTATAAATGAGTAGTAATATGGGCCTAAACTATAGTAGTGAGAGGGAAGACTTTGGGACAGATAAGAGAGAGTGAAAGAACCAACAGAACTTGGGGACGATGCAATGGAAGAGTAAAGAAGTGGGAGGAATTAAGAATGACTCCCTGTTTTCCTGCTTGGAAAACTGAAAAATGTTAATACCATTCACCAAGACTGAGACCTCAGAAAGAAAAATAAGTTAGGAAGAGGTGATGACGGCTATTGTCATGGATGTGTTGACTTTGAGGTGATATTTTTCCCACAGGAATTTTGGTGTATCTGGAACTCAAGAGATGGCTATATACTGTAAAAAAATATATCTGGCAATAAACAGAAGGGAGCAGAAACAATGGGGGAGAATCTAGATCAATGGCAAGTGTATATCTCTTCTCTCTCCCCAAACCATGCGAGCACGATATTAGGGTATTTAAGAAGGTATAAACACACGATGACAAAGGGAACAAGAAAGTGCTAGCACTGAACAACACATTCAACAGAAAGTGGTTGGAGGAAGGCACACTGATTTTAAAAATGAGAAGGCTCAACATAAGTGCTTGCAAAGAGCTACTCTCCAAGGAACACTTAAGAAAATGAAAATGCTCTTGGAAATTAAACATGATAACGAATAAAACAATTAGTAGCGACGTTGAAGAACTCTCCTAGAAAGTATATCAAAAGTCAAAGAGATGGAAAATAAGAAAGACAAGATTAAAGATTTGGATAACCAATCCTGGAAGTCCAAATGCTGACTAATAGGGATTCTAGAAAGAGAACCGAGTGAGAGAATAGAGGAAATTATCAAGAAATAATACCCAACACTTATCTTATTAGGGAGACAACTTCATGGATGGTGTAGATGCCTGACAACTGCACTGTACACCTGAAGCTGAAGCTGAATAATACTGAATATCAACTATAATTTAATATAAATATTAAACATATATATATATATATATATATATATATATATATATATGTCACAGCATGTGGAGTATAACATAGGGAACAGAGTCAATGGAATTGTATCAGCTTTATACGATGCCAGATGTGTAGTAGATTGGAGGGGGGTTATCAGTTTGTGAAGGGTGTAAATGTCTAACTATTACATTGTTTTGTACGTGTGGAACTAATTAAAAAAAAGAACAGCATGATATTTTGACACTAGATACATAATGTAATTGTTAATCTATGGACTACTATTATCCTTCTTATGTAAGTAATAAAGAATATACTACATCCCAGGATTGAATAATAATAATAATACCCCCAAAAATGTCAGAGTTGCAGAATAAGTTTCCTGGTTAAAAGGGTCCTCTAAGTACATCCACAGTGACCAAAAACAGGCCTACCTCAAAGCATTAACAGTGAAATCTCAAAATGTCTATGTTATAAATGTAAAACTAAAATTTGCCAGGAGGATAAAAAATGTATGCAAAGGAATAAGAACCATAATGATATCAGAAGGTAGATCGTAGACCTCAGTATGAAAGTAAAACAATAAAATTCCAGAAGAATCACAAGGACAATATCTTTGTGACACTGAGGTAGGCAAAGATTTCTTAAACAGTACACAAAATGCACTAACTGGAAGAAAATGAATAAACTGGACTTTCATAAAATTAAATACACAACTAAACAAGTGAATAGCGAGTCACAGCCTATGAGAAGATAACCACAATGAGCAATGACTTGTGTCTAGAACATATAAACTATTCCTTCAAATCAATAAAGAAAGGTAAAAAAGTTAATTTTTAATGAGCAAAAGATTTGAATAGGCATTTCACAAAAGAAGAGATCTAATTGCTAGTAAATGTATGAAAAAAATATTTAACATGATTACTCATTAGAAAAATGCAAATGACAACTTTAATGAGATGAGGGTGGTTAAAATCCATGAGGGTGGTTAAGATTTAAAGAGCTGACAATACCACATATTAGGGAAAACATGGAGCAAATGGAACTCTCATCATTATGAAAAATGGTTCATCTACTTTAGAAAACTGTCAAACTGTCTGATAGTATCTACAACCCTAGTATCCAGCAATTCCATTCCCAGGGGTTTACTCAAGAGAAATAAATGTGTGTGCCCTCAAAAAGACATGTACAGAATGTTCTTAGCAGTTTTATTCATAGTTGCCAAAATCTGAAAATAATGCAAATGTCCAACAACAGGAGAGTGGATAAATTGTAGAATACAACATAGTATAAAAGTAAATGGATAGATAGCTAATATGAACAACCATGTGGGTGAATCTCACGGAAATTTTATTGAGCAGAAGAAGCCAAGCACAAAAGAGTACTATAAGACTGCATGATCCAGGGGCCGGCCCAGTGGCTCAGGTGGTTGGAGTGCCATGCTCCTAACACCGAGGTCGTCAGTTCAATTCCCACATCGGCCAGTGAGGTGCGCCCTCCACAGCTAAGATTGTGAAAAACGGCTCTTCCTGGAGCTGGGCTGCTGTGAGCAGCCAGAGGTTGGAAGCTGCTGTAGGCTGCTGGAAGCTGATGGGCTGCTGAGTGCCGCCATGGGCTACCGTGTGCAGTTCGTGAGCTGATGTGAATGGCCAACCGACGAAGAATCACTGATGATCCAGGGAAGCTGGTTAATTGCAGGCCAGTTTGGATAGTATTACAATCATGATATATCCTGAGTGCTTGCTATGTATTGGGCTGCAAACATTTCACCTATATTAGCTCACTTATTCCCCCACAAAATCCCTGAGAAGTCAGTATTATTATTGTTATTTATCCCATTTTACAGACGAGAAAACTGAAGCAAGGAGAGGATGCATAACTTGCCCCAAGTCTCACAGCTGACAGGGTTGAAGTTTGAACCCAGGCAATAATGGTTCAAAAAATGCCTTCACAAGCTTAAACCGTAGTGTGAGGAGCACCGATCATATGTTCTGGACATATTTCCCAGTTGGGAAAGCAGTCCAGTCTCTGTAGGGAATATATTATAGAACTCGTAACAGAGGAAATGGGAGCCTACTAAGGAAGTGAACCCATACACAGGTTCTCAGGTCCATGGAGGGTGAAATCCTGACAGGAAATTCTGTAGCCGGCCATACAATTATAGACATAGCTACTGAGCAAGACATGTGAAAAACTAACTCTCACCACAACTGTGAGCAGAATGTGTTTGGCAAAACTCCACATGTCAGCAGTCAGAGCCCTACGTTTTCAGTACCGACATCCTGAAAGGATGCTTATCCCAACATAAATTGTAGCCTTGAAAAGTCCAATGGTACAATATTCAGGGAGAAAATTTATAAAATATATTCCAACAAATTTAACCTGTTTTTAGGGGACTATGTATCCATTTTTAAGGAAAATTCTTAACATAAGTACCCAAATCTGAGCATGCAAGCCTGTAGCTAAATTTTACTCCTAGGGCAAAGAGCTTTCCAGGTGAAGCCAAAGAAAATTCAGCATCCTTAGAAAATTCAGTCACAATTCACATAAAAGAACTGCAAGCTTGGTTGAAAAGGACTCCCACTATTTGTTCAGCATCAGCATGAGAGTTCTCATCTCAAATTGTTCTCAAATCCTAATTTGTTTGAAAATCAATCCAAATGTCTTCCTACCACCCCATTTCCTCCCAGTAAATTTGATTAAGCAATAAATTCACATCAAACATCATTCATTGGGAAATATCAGCTAAAACTAGTAAAATTCACTGTACAGTGGACACTCCAAAGAAATCAACATTCCTCCTTCATGTTTTTTCACAGGGAGGGCCACTGAGATCTTTCTCCTCCTGGGGCAGGACTCCCAAGAGGAGGGTCTTGGACCAGATAAGGACTGACAAACTTGCAGAGCTGAGACTTCTGCATTAAAAAGCCATGTGGCTCCAGTCATGCTTTAAGTTATTATTCTCTCACTCAAGACCTATAGTTAAGTCTAGACTTCATAGCTGACTACTGAAGGCACCCAGCTGCAAGCTTTCTTGCCAAAAGCTCAAAACAGTAAGCTTAAGGTGCTCCCTGGCTCTCGTCCAGCCGGTGTGGAAGGACCCCATGTTGACAGTGGTACAGGAGCAGCTCTGAGCGTTCCCTGAGAGCACGCTGGAAAGCATTATCCTACCCAAAGGGGATGAAAGTCTCTTTGAAAGCATTTCTCCTCGCTGTGCTCAGAGATGAAGACAAAAACCATAACACATGGAAAGGACAATATCCCACGCACCGCTGTCTGATATTATCTGGGTGTTCTGCTTTGGAAAACATTTTGCTTATAAAAGAAAAACATGTTCCCACCACTAGCTATCCCCCAAGCAAGTCATCTGCCCTTTCGCAGCCTCCAGGACCTCATCTGTAAAATTAAGAGTTGAGTTAAATGGTTGTTGAGGTCACACACTGCTCAGTAACAACTGGAAAATATGGTCAAATACTGACAATTTCATGTGGTTCGATATATACATAAATACATACATATATATATATATATATATATATATATACACACACACACACACACATATACACATATTCACTGTGCATACACCCTCACAAATACATATTCACTTAGTCAATAAATATTTAATGTCTGCTAGATGCCAAGCGCTCTTCTAGGCACCGAGGATATAGTATGTAGCAAGCAACACAAAGCTCTGCTTACTTGGACTTACTTTCTAAGACTGACCAGAAGCAAAATAACAAGCAAATACATGTCAGGCAGTAATAACTGCTCTGTAGGAAAATAATAAGGTTGTCGGAGTTGGGTAGAGTGTTCTATTTAATATAGGATCAGGAGAAACAGAGAAACAGGTCACCTGACCTTTTCTTTCCTCTGAATCAGGTGACATTTGGACAGAGCCCTGAAAGATATATGGCAAGAGAGTGAGCCACTGGATATTTATGGCAAAGGGGTTGCAAGTGGAAGCAACACCATCTGCAAAAGCCCTGGGAGGGAACCATCTTGACCCATTCAATAGCCAAAGAACTGCAAGAAAATTAGCATGGCTGAGAGAGAGAATGACCAAAGGGGAAGAGTGAAAGTTGACACAGTCAGAAAGGCCATCAGCGTCTGGCAAAGCCTTGCTGTGACTCTGAATGAGATGGGAGGTCACTGGAGCGTTTTCAGCTTTGGAATGACATAAGCTGACATATGTGCCTAAAAGATTATTCTCACTGCTGTATGTGGCAAACAGACTTAGAGGGACAAGGGCCTATTTCTAAGCAGGGAGACCAGTTAGGAGGCCATTCTAAGAATCCCGATGACGAATGATGGTGGCGTGGACGAGGTAGCAAGAGTGGAGCTGATAAGAACTGAACATATTTTGAAGGTAAACTCAACAGTATTTGCTAAAGTACAGTATGGGGAGTGTGAGAGAAAAGGAGGAGTCAAAGATGACTCAAAGAATTTTCACTTGAGTAAGTGGAAATGAGGGCATTTCCATTTGCTAAAGTGGGAAAGACTGTGGAAGTAACATATTTGAGGTGGCGGGAGATAGAAATCTGGATGTTTCACTTTAGGCATGAGAAGTTGGAAATGGCTTTTAGATATCTTACGAAAGTGTGATGTTAATACCACAGGCTTCTAGAATCTTCTTTGGAATAATTTAAAATATAATCTCCAGTGAAAACACTCAAGTCTTCTACTTGGGAATTAACCAGAAAATAGACCTGTGACCAGTGGTATGCTGGACAATGTTTAATAACCTGTCCTCCTGGGGAAAATAATTCCCCAACGTGTAGCATTTGCCAATTTTGACGGTGTAAACACTCACACCGTGGCCAATGCCAAGCTGTCAATGTGAAGTCATTGAATGTACAGAAGGGGAGGAAATGCCCCTGAGCTCACGAGAGCTCAGCTCTCCCAAACCAGTGTAGGGAGCAGGGTCCCGTTCCTCTCACAATCCCAGAAGAGAGAGAAAGAAGGGAAGCAGGAACAGGTTTGGAAGGGAAGGTGATGGCCTTCGGCTGTTACCCTTTAAACACCTTTGTAGGGCTTTTGGGGAGAAAAAAAAAAAAAAACAGGTTGTGAGAAACCCTGAGGCATTTGTATTATAAATAGCTGCCTTGTTGTAACAAACTGATCCAAGATCTGTCATTAATTATCTCTAATGTAAAACAAATTTACTGTCAAATTTCAATGGAGGGTAAAACAGGGGAGGATGGGGTCCCTGGTCTCGCTGATGGTCCTCCAAGTGGTTTTTGAAAGGAAGGAAAGCTCCATCCTCTGTATTTGTTTCTGGTTTCCGAGTCCAGGTTCCCTTTTGAATCAGTCATGGAGTACCTGGATCACTTACAAATTTGGGGTAAGAAAAAAATTTGCTCTAGCCTTTGCTGTAACCTGCTCCTGGAGAGAACTATTTTCTCAGGAACATGAATGACATTAGGTTTGTATTAGACTGTTGTCCAGTCAGCAAGTTAAAGCTGCTTAGGCAAAGCTTTATTTCCTTCTGCACATGAGACCGGGGTTCTTCATCTTCTCTGCATTTTAGAATGAGCTGGGGAGATATTTTAGAGTACTCACGCTGGGGCCCCACACCGAGATTCAGATCCAGTTGGTCGAATGTGGAGCCAGGGCCGAGAACCACTCCCTTAGAAGTTCCAGTAATGAGTGGTTAGTTAGAACCAACCTGATCACTTCATGGTTGTTGAAAGAGCATTCACACACGTAGAACAGCAGCTCAGTGACGCGGAAAAAGCTTCAGGCTGGGAATTGGCAAGTTCAGGGTTTATTCCTACTTCTGCCATTAAGCACATGTCCCTGCAAGAGCTCAGGAACAAAGTGGACTCCAAAGGGTTAGGACAGATGGGCTCTAGGCTCAACCAACCCCCTCACATTCTATGTCCTCTCAACTGGAGGAGCTGTGTCATAGGGGCCTCATTTGGGCACCGACAAGGAAGCCACCTGTATGGCATAAGGACATGTTTTCATAAAAATGGCAGGCGTGGCTGTTGTTGCTTGCAACTAACCAAAGAGCTGGTAAGACGTCTTGATAAGGAATGCCTGAGCAAAGACAAGGCTGGACCAAAGATTTGCCCAAAATAAGGCATCTTGTTTGGCCTGAAGGATCAGGTTCATGCACAGTCCTAGCCTTTCCCAAGTCCCACACATGAGTTCAGTTTCCTGATTTTATCACCTCACAAGGATGCAGTGGAACTGATGGGAAGCCAGCACCCTTCAAAACCCTGAAATCGTGCATGGTTCCTGACCAAACCGTAAAACAATCAAAGGTCAATTAAGAAATGTTAAGTGAAATAAGTCAGACAGAGAAAGATAAGTACCATACGATCTCACTTATATGCGGAATCTAAAGAAAAGAGTAAGTGAATGAACTAACCGGAAACAGTTTTGGAGACAGAGGAAAAACTGAGGGTTGCTAGGTGGGCGCGGGGGGTGGGGGTAAGGGGGAAGGTGAGGGGATTAGAAAACAATCAGTAACCACAAGATGGCCACGGGGTTTTGAAAATTAATCTGGGGAACGTAATTTAGTGGTTACCAGAGGGTAAGGGAGCTGGGGGGTGGGAGATGAGGGTAAGGGGGATCAAATATATGGTGATGGAAGGAGAACTGCCTCTGGGTGGTGAACACACAATGTTATTTATAGATGATGTGATACAGAATTGCACACCTGAAATCTATGTAATTTTACTAACAATTGTCACCCCAATAAATTAAAAAAATAAATAAAAAATAAAAAAAAAAAAGAAATGCATTCTAAAATCAAGCAATATCAAACTGGCTGATCTTTTGAGTTATTAACAGTAAGGGTCCCTTCCACGAACACTGCCAAGTCATGGTCACTTGCACCAAACTCTCATTATAGTGTAAGTGTACGTATTCTGTTCCCTGTCCTGCCCCCCAAATCCAGAACAATCCCATCCTTCCCCGCCCCTCCATGCACATGCTCTCCCCACTCACACACAGACACAGAATTAAGTCCCAAACGAATGGAAAGAACACAATAGCCAACTAAGCAGAGTGGGTGGAGAACAGATGGCAAGGGGCTGATGGTCCATCAGAAGGGTGAAGGCCCAGAAAATGACTGGTTCTGAGGACGAAGAGGAAAATCTTCACTAGAGAGCAGCGCCTTGGCCAAGGGTGAGCCTTCACCGGATGTGGGGCCTGATGTACCTCAATGGGCCCAGCCACTGACAGAGAAGAACTGGCTCAGGGCAGCCAATCTCAGCCTCTACTTTTCACACTATACATACTTCCGTCCCATCTCCCATCTCCAAGTGTGTCTCCTGGGGAGGCTAGAGAGGAAGAAATGCTGAACTGCCAGTGGCTGCAGAGGCTTTTGATTAAGGGAAGTAAGTAGAATGGAAGTTTTGTCTTTGATATCCCTCAAAACAGTTTCCAAAAAGAATGTAGATAGAAAATGAAGAGGAACAGAAATGTTCAGGGCTTCAGCCTGAAAGGCCAGATGGGGAAAGCAAATAAATTCAACGCTTTCAACAAGAGCGCCGGGTGATGCTGCCAAACTAGGCAGGAGAGGGAAGTCTCTGTTTTTCTTACCTCTTTTCTCACCCAAAAACACAAGTTACGAATTTCATAAAAATGGATGACAGAATTAATCAGTTACATCCCCCAGGTCACCATTTTTCAACTACAATCGCCTGTTTAGCAAATCTGGTCTCTTGCCTGTGCTGGTCCCTCTGCTTAATGAGCTCCTTCTTATTTCTCAGGACCCAGCTCAAATGTAACCTCCCCTGGAGGTCCCCCTGGCCATCCCCAGAGAGAACCTATGGCTCCTTCTCTTTTGTTCCCAAGGTCTTCATCCATATTCTCCAAGGACATATTGTCATGTTGTCACCTAGTTGTGTGTCTGTCTCCTCAAGTAAACTGGCCGCTCCCAGGGTAATAGCTCATCGTGTCCACGTCCTCATCCCAGTACCTAATAAATGCTTACTACGGGGACAGACAGATGGACAGAAACAAAGATGCCAGGGCATTCAGAGGGGCCACTGTTCTGAAAGGGAATTTTCATCAACAGGAGACAGGGTAGTTGCCCAGATCATGAGACAGACTATTCTACAGGCAGCAAGTCATCTTTTCTGGAAGTCTGGAAGGGCTGTCAGCGAGACCTCTGCCAGTCTCCTCTGTGTCTCTCTCTGTTTATACCCTGGGGCCAGGAGACAGGAGAAAGCTACCTGAACTCAAGGACAATGGTCTGCAAGCAATACCTTCTCCGCATTTGTGCTTGGCAAGGATCCCCAGAGGTTAAGTTTCTTCTAGAAAGTAGCCACCGAAAAAAGAAAATTCCATTTTTAAAATTCTCCCATTTGCAAATAAATTGGCAGAAACTTTAAATATCTGTTTGGTACTCCGTAAGTCACCAAAATTCACCCTGCAGCCAAAAGACAATAGGCAATGCTAAAGTTTCTGACTCAAAAAAAAAGGGGGGGGGTGCTGACTGGAAATGGAAAAGCAAAAAAATAAAAAGTAAAACTGAGGGGGTCTCTAAGAGAGCAAGAAAACAATTTTTTTGGTGGGGGCGGTGTGTGGGGGGAAATATAAAATCACCAGCCTATCCAAGGATTTTAACTGTGTAATGGGACAAGCAATAAAAAAGTTCAGTAAAATACTTGGGCTTACACTTAATGAATCGAGAGACAGAGAGAGAGAGAGAGAGAGAGAGAGAGAGACACTACGTATTAACCTAACTTGTCAAAACCTCCATTTGCTCCCTTTTAGGAAATGAAGCCAAGGCTACAGTGACTGACAGCATACATTGAGATGTCAGATGTGAGTTGAATCCCCCTGCACAGCCTTCCAGCGGCAAGACCTTCAGCAAGTTATCAAGCTCCCCAGCATCAGTTTCTTTAGCTGGAAAATGGGCTGCCGTGAAGCTGCATGAGGTGCATATGAAAGGTCTCAGCACTGGGGCAAGCACAGAGCAAGGGCACAGGAAGTGATAAGTGACCATGATGGTACTAGAAGCCTTCAGAATCATAATCATCCTCATAATAACAAGAAAACACATGGACATTAGGAATTTAGGGAAAAATGGGGAAAATCCCAGTTGCAGAAAGAATCTCCCAGATGGCCGGTTGCTCAGAGGCTAGAGTACAGTGCTCATAACACCAAGGTCAGTCCCCACAGGGGCCAGTGAGCTGCGCCCTCCACAACTAGATTGAAAACAACGACTTGACATGGAGCTGGTGGGTCCTGGAAAAACACACTGTTCCCCAGTATTCCCCAATTAAAAAAAAAAAAGAATCTCCTGAACTTTTTCTATTGCTTTATTTCCTGTTTATCCAATGCATTAGTCTCTCTACACAATCCTCAATAATGAAAGAAAGATCCAATTATGGTCATGGAATTTACCAGGAAGGGTATTAACACTTTTGATCAAGCTTTTCAACCCATTGGTTGAGACAAAAAGAGTTTCTTTTCCAAATATTCAATTACTAGAAAAACCCCCACACCCTAGGAGCTTAGTTCTCCTACGTTTGAATAGAGACTACCTAAGTACAGATTTATGTCTAGAAGTCTCATCAGAGAGTTTCTAATTGTTATGTCCCCAGAATAAAGTTGTCTGGAGGATCTGAATGCACGCCACAAGAGGAGGTCTTTTTGGCATTAAAAGTACTAGTGCCGTGTTCCCCCAAAAATAAGACCTAGCCGGACAATCAGCTCTAATGTGTCTTTTGGAGCAAAAATTAATATAAGACCCGGTATTTATATTATATTATATTATATTATATTATATTATATTATATTATATTATATTATACCGGGTCATATTAATTTTTGCTCCAAAAGACACATTAGAGCTGATTGTCTGGCTAGGTCTTATTTTCGGAGAAACACGGTATCAAGCACCAGCCCCAAGTTCATGGATTTTGTAATAATAGAGTCCATTGCCGAAGACAGCCCTCTGTCACAGAGTCTTGAAAAACTCATCAGGACAAAGTCTTCCTCAATTTTATTATAGGTTTTCAAGAGTCGAAGACTAGACATTTAAACACAAGTGTATGGTGTGAGTGTGTGTGAGTGTGTGTGTGTGTATGTGTACGTGTGTGTGTATGTGTACAAAAGCAGGTAGGAGGATTAGGAGCCATGTCCCACACCTGGTTTTGCCTGTCATATCAAAGATATTCCCAATTTGTGGAAGTCCGTTCGTCTATGCCAGAAAGAAAAGGGGAAAAAGGAAAGACTTTAAATCACCAATAAAACCCAGTCAACTTACCAAAATATCAGTGCTATCTTAGTCCACTCAGGCTGCTGCAATAGAATACCATAGACTGAGTGGCTTACAAACAACACAAATGTATTTCTCACACTTCTGGAGGCTGGGAAGTTCAAGATCAATGCCCCAGAAGAGTCGGTATCTGGTGAAAGCCCCCCTCCTAGTTCACCAACGCCGTCTTCTCACTGTGTCCCCACATGGCCAAAGGGGCAAGGGAGCTCTCCAAGGTCTCTTTCATAAGGACATTAATTCCATTAATCACCTACCAAGGCCCTACCTCCAAAAAAAAAATCACATTGGAGGATTAGGATTTCAACATTCGAATTTGGGTGTCGGGTGGGGTGGGGACACAAACATTCAGTCTATAGCAAGTACCAATTATTAAGAAGATGCAAATAAATTCAAACATTTCTGCAAACTTCATTTTTATCTGACTTTAGAATAAATAATATAAGTTGACATTTGGATTAGAAATTTTTTGTTCTTTTCTTCTGCAGTTAATCAACCTTTAGTATTTCTGTGAGGGTGAATGGCAAATACAATATAATCACATTCCATAAGCACGGACCCAGGGATCACACAGTAAGAGAAAGTAGCCATTCTCAGACGAAAAATATGCTGGATAAAAGAGTGGATAAGGGTAGATAATTGGGAATTGGCTTATCTATATACATATATGTAGGAAATCAATGCCAGTATTCTGTGTGTGTGTGTATGTGTGTGTGTGTATCCAGGTATACATTCATGTATATATATAAACACAGGGTTGATGTGTATTTCTATGTATAATAGTATATTGGGTGGATATTTGCACATATGCAGGCATTGAACAATTCATGTGTGTGAACAATATGTGAGTGTATTCTTGTGAAGCTTCATCCTCACAAAAGAATTTGTCTCAGGAGCCCTGTCTGTAGCTGACATAAGGCCTTGTTTTAGGAAACATGTTTTCCATTTATATGCTTTATTATCCCCTAGTTGTTTCCTTCCTTCAGTAAAAAAATGCTGAACCTCCAGCTCCTTCCCTGCTCCCTGCCAGATCACCTGCCCAGACTGGGGAAAGCCAAGTCCTTCCTACTTTTACAGGACATGACTCACACCACCCCACTCTGTGGACACCCCTGGCAGCTGCATCCCTGTCCTAGGTGACTGTCTCTATCTGTCCCAACTCCTTCCTCCCTAGGGCCTTTGTCTTCCCTAGTAGAATGCAGATTTTGGTGGGAAGGCTCAACCAGACAGCATCTATGGGACATGTGACATCTGGATCCAATAACACCTCATAATAAAGTACCTTCTGTGGCCAGAATTAAGTCACAGCCTCTACGTTCATGGTGAAAGTCATCTGTCTCCCAGGGTCACAGAGGCTCTGACTTTTATATAAATATGACCCTGCTGCCCTTGAGAAAATGTTGGAAGTCTTATCTGGTGAAGGGTTTGTGTCCCTCTGTGTGCCCGCTCTCCTGAAGCCGGATGCACCTTCTGCCATGCCCCGCTTCTCCGTTTCTCTTTAGCCTGGTAGAGCTCTCCTGAGCACAGAATGCAGTCTCTTCACCACCCACTTCCTCAGCCTCGGGAGAGACAAGAAGAATGAATTTTCCTGCTCGCAGCACCACCACCCCATGTCCGGCCATGCTATGAGTAGAGCCAGCAGGGTACCGCGGTTCACCTTCCACAGGCCCGAGGCAGTGTGTCCTTAAAATGCCTCCACCACGCCCTTCTCCCTCCTGCATCTCCTCTGGGACGCTCCCTCACAATCTCGGCCCAGAGACACTCCCATACCCAATGGAGCCCCACAATCCTGACTTCCCCTCAAATCTTTTCCATTCTCATCAAAAACGTATCAATGTTTTTGTCCCTTGTCCCCGGAGGTGTTGGGAGATGATGTATGTTAACTGAATTATCACCTGACACATTTGCTAGCTAATGGGTTATGCCTCATCAAGAACAATAGAAGGTATAACTAGAAGTGGGGTTCTCAGAATCCAGCGTAGGCTCAAGAGGAATCCTTTGATAGAGGAGTAATATTTTGGCCTTCTGGTTCCATCCCGTGTAAATGGTCACCAACTCTATACCCAGCAAAGTGCAGAGGAAGAATAGATGACCACCAGAAAGCACTTCGAAAAGATTGAGTTAAGTGTTCCTCAGCTTCACCCCCACCCCCGCCCTCTCTCAGCACCACACATGGAGCCTCTCTCAGCTCCCACATGGAGGGTGGGCTTTTTTACTCTGCAGTAGGGGAGTCCAGCCGACAAACAGCACTCCAGGGGCTGGGAGCCTCTGTGTGCTCCCCCAGGGGCACTACCATGGGCTGGAATACATGGAACTTGGAGGCCAAGCAATCAAAAACACTCTTGGCAAGAAGACAAGGGCCATCAAGAAGCTAATTTAGATCCCTCCTGGCTGACTGGGGTCTGGAAGGAACAGAGAAAGAACAAGAAAATTATATAGTGAATTGTCAGAGGCAGGAAAGACCCAAGGCCTCGGTCTTAATCATGTTCCATGGGAAGAAGTTCTGGCATGGTACATGCATGCGACCTGCCAAACCTTGAGTAATGGGAACAAACAAGGGAGGAAAGAGAGGGAGGGCTGACAGCCACTGGTGGGAGAGGGAAATCAGGCTGTGTCTAGGTGGTGCCAAACATCTGGGTAAACTGTAAAATGTTTAAGCCAATAGCAAGCCATTTTGTCTATAGAATAGCAAACATCAAATCTGAAAATGTCTAGGTCACATCATTGTAATTTTGTTTTGTTTGATTTTTCAGTGTTTGTGCAGATGTTTGAAAGTTCCTTGAGGGCATAACCAAAGCTCATTTATTTTCAGGTATCTCCACCTTCCAGCACTTGGTACATGTGTGGTACTTAATAGCTACTCTACGTATGTTTGAGGAGTGGAGAGAGGGCAGGAGAGAGGAAGGAAGCCATGTAGAGATTACCCCCAAATCCTTAATGACAGGATGATCACATAACTTATGGCCTCACCTGGGACAAAGCTCAAAGTAAAAGAGGGTGCTAATACTGGGCCAAGCCATGTGGTTGCCTTCAGTGTCCAGTTATGTAGGAGAGAATAAAGCATTCGAAAGGGACTGCCTTTGCTGTTATTTGCCAAACACTTAGAATGCACATGAAAGAGCTGGAAGGTCAATATGGCTGCAGCAGAGAGAGGGAGGGGAAGAGTGGGAAATGCGGCAGGCGTGGTCAGGAACTTGGACTCCATTCTAGGTGTGATGAGGTGCCATTGGGGGTGTCTATCTGGGTGAGTGACAAGATCTGATTTATGTTTTCAAAGATCTATCTGGCTGCAGTGTGGAGAATACATTGCATAAGGAAGAGTAGCATCAGACCATTGTGGTTGTCCACGTGAGAGAAGATAGTGGCTTGGACTAAGGGTGCCGGTTGCAGAGGAGGTGGAGAGATGGGGAGAGTTTCAGGTCAACTGATCTAACTGCTGGTACAATGGACTTGGGAGATGAGTTAAGAGAGGCAATGAGGATGACTCACAGGTGTAGAAGCTGAGACACCAGCTGGATAGATGGCGATGTCCTTTACCTGGGGAAGCCAGGGGAGGTCAGTAGTCTTGGGAGATCTTCACTGACCTCCCTCGAGAACAGTCACCGCACAACTTTCACCACTCCTTGACTCTTCCCTGTGTTCACCTCCCTCATGGCTCTTATCACCATCTGTAATTGTTTTATGTGTGGCTTCATTTTGTTATTGACCATCTCCCCACCAGACTGGGGAGAATCCCTTCAGGACAGGGGTTTTGCCTTGCCCACCGATATGCCCAGCACAGTGCCTGGCATCTAACACATGCTCAATAAATATTTTCTGAAAGGAAAACCAAGATAAGCTTTTAAAACTACTGAACTTGAGCTCTAGTACATGTTCTGGGACCAACAAGCTGTAGAACCATGGACAAGCCATTGGGCCTCTCCGGATCTCGGCTCTCATCATTACAATGAGAGATTCCAATTATGCTTGCCAAGGTTCCTTCCTGCTCAAAGATTCTGGAACCATGATTACGTTCCTTGAAGCTCCCAGAAAAGCTAGAATCAGCAAAACCAGAAAGTGGTATCCAAAGCCCTCTGAACCAAAGAAACACTTTTGACCTAGATCCTGGGCGGGAGGTTTTTCCGAGTGCCCAAGCCCTCACCCCAGTAAGTGGAGATACATCAACATCACAGGAAGGCAGCATGTCAGGTATAGCAGGCTGAGTCTTTGAGGAGGCAGGTAGCACATCAGCCCCATGACCAGCACCAGCTGGGTACCAGCCATCCACACTTTTCCAGGGCTTTAGGTTGGGATCTTACAACTCTCTCAGTCATTGGCAGTGCCCGCTTTTCTTTTCCTTCACGTCTGTTCCCATTATTCAAGATTTGGCACGTGGTTTACATGCAGTAAGGCAGATCATCTTTGCATAAAAATGACTAAGTCTGCTCTCCTCTGACAATATAACACAAGTTTTTCTTCTCCTTTCCTCCTCCCTTCTTCCAGCCCCATGTCCACGAGGAAACTTTGGAATAAGCCCTGTGAGAATCATTGTTCTACCAACAGCTCCGTGATCTCTGGGTCTTCTAATTCCACATTTGGCATTCCCAAGCCCAACAGCTCCCTGACCTTTCTTCCCTCCATGGTAACAGGAAAGAGAGAGCATGGATAAAGGAAATCGACGGATAACCACAAACCCCATGTTAGTTATTAGTTAAATCTCCTGTGCAGATAACAAGAACCAGAACTCGTCCTAGGAATGTTTCAAAACCTTTGCATTTAGGCTAGGCTGGTGTCAAGTCCTGACACTGTCTACTGCAGCTGCATATAATCGTGCCCCGTGCCCATGGTTAGGCCATGCCCAAAGGAAAGCTCCCGAAAACCAGGACAGAGGCCACAGTCCTGAGCCCAGATGTACTGCTGGTGGCTCCGCTCTACCTGTTTCTCCAAACTTTGGATCCCAAGCCCTGTCCCATGTCCAAACACTAGGACTCCTCTTCTGCTCTACCTTCCTAACTGTACTGGACCTTTGGCCACCGATCTCTGGCCACAATCTGCCTGTGCCCCTTGCCTGACCTGGGCCCTCCTCTACTGTAGGAACATTGACACGAGTGTCCTATGAAATCAAAGAAACCAAACCTTTACAAGCTTACCAGCTCCCCCTATTTTACGCTTTTCTCCAGCTTCCCAATGTGGAGCTTGTAGTCTTTTGGAGGTCCTCTCTTGACCTTTCTTAGGTTAGTCTGAATCTACAGTCTCCTCTCATGGAATTCCTGTCCCAAGGTTCTGTTGGAAACTTGGTGAACACCACACTGGTGACTATTTTCTCTGCCAAACACGTTCTCTTGCTTACCCTGTTGCTTCTAATTTTTTTTTGTTATAGAGAGATATGCCCAGGCCCTCCAAATTCTCTTTATTCGGGCTTCACCCAGTTTGAAGACAAATTCACACACCTGGTAGCAACTTCTAATGCAACTCCTGGATGCATAGACATGTCTTCCAGGTATGGTCTGAACCACCACCATCTCTTGTCTGTACCTGCAACCACCATTGGGTAGTCATCCAATCACCCTGGCCCTGCTTTTTTTTTTTCCTGTATCACATTCAAACATACTATGGATTTACTTATCTAGTATCTTTATTTCTGTCTCTTCCACTAGAATTTAAGCTCCAAGAGCACAGGAATTTTTGTTTGTCCTGTTCTTTGATAAATCCTCAGTGCCTGACACAAACTATTAGTGAATTGATAAATTAATCAATCAATTAATAAGAAGTTTATCAGTAGTTAAGAGTCAGATTCTGGTCTTAGTGCTGGGTTCAAATCTTAGATTCAACTTCCACTAGCTGTGTGACTTTGAGTAAGTTTCTTAAATTTTTTACATCTCAGTTTATGCATCTAAAAATCATGACTATTTCACAGGATTGTCAACGAGAAAATTCATGTTGTATGCTTAGCACAGTGCCTAGAAAACACAACGAACTTGGTGGATGGTATCTATTATCTTCAACATTGGTGGGTGAAGCAAACTTCTGGAAATAATCAAAAAGCCATCTGGACTAAAACCTGGTAAATAAAGCAACAGTGCCTCTGCTCAAAAGCAAGATGAGAAGATAACACAACATGAGACGTTCCGTTTTGTGGTTCATAAACCCATTCTATAAAACAATTTTGAGAAAGGGGGGGAAAGCCACACTTGTGTTTTAAGCAATGGTATTCCCAATGTAGCCCCTTAGAAGGGCAACACCCACTTGGCTGCATAAGTTCTGACATATTTGCTAGTCCCACAGAGTCCCAGTAATAGAAACAGAAATAGTGGAATAGTGTCCTTTGGAGGTCCTCTGCTATACCTTCTGCTTCACCGGTTCACTTTATGTTGCTTTTCTGCCAAGGAGAGCCAACTGCTCTCCGAGTATGTAGGTCAAGAACCTCTGGGGAGACAGTGCCGAAGAGGCTTTATGGAGAGGATGTTACAGAAAGTGATACCCTGAACTAGACCAAGCAGTAACCTGAGTGTCGTGAAGGTCTGGAAACCCAATCTAGGGACGAGCAATCAGAGATGGGATGGCTCATTTGCAGAATAGACTTTCTGGGGCCCAGAGAAGGGGGAGGAAGGGCAAACTCATCCCCAAGTGGGCTGACCACCAGGCACTCTGTGAGAGCTCTGGGGCCTTCCTCCCCTCTGCTCACCTCAGGCATCTCAGGGAAGAGGACGTGAGCTATAAGGGAGGCCCAGAGCAACACACTCAACCTGCCACCTGAGAAGATACAAAAGGAAGGGAGGGCTCTTCCATTCCAGCTGTGCCCTGTGTCCTTCTCCAGGGCCAAGCAAATTCTTCACATTGTATTAGGGATTCAAGGAGGAACCTTAGAGACTGTCCCTTTTCATTTTACAGAGGAAAGAGCCGAGGCCCAGAGAGAAGAGTGTGGGGCAGCAAACACAATTGGTAGCCCACTCATATCTCTTCAGCCTATGCCAAAGGTCACCTGCAGACAGGTCTCCCCGGAATGACCTCCTGTGGCTCCCTGCCTGAGGGTTTCCTCGGTCCTCAGAAGCACACTCAGCCCACAGGCAGAACAGGCCAGATGTGCTGGGCAGTTAATACCCCTGAAGTGACCACCACCTACCAGGGGGAGTAACTTCAGATGCACGCCACACAGTTTCTTAGAGGGAAATTTTCTCATCTGGTTCAGGCCTCAAATTTTAAAGTAAGAGGGAGATAGATATAATTTCATGTTTAACAGAAGTGCTAAGGTTTGAACCACTTTGGTTCCCTTGGACTCCAGCAATCTGGTGGTAACTGTGGACCTCCCTTCAGGATAATTATTTTTATGGCATAAAATAAAATATATGGGATTATAAAGGATACTAAATATGTTGAAAGACAGTTATCAAAATAATTTTAAAATACTTTTGTGGTATCATAACACACAGACTTCTTTATTTTAGCACAACAAATAATGAGATCTAAAGGAGTCTCAGAAGGCCCATCATTTTAACATTGCAATGAGCATAAATACGAGTTTCTGCAACAACTGGAATATGATATGAAAATATGTGTGATTTCTGTTGTTGACAAAGTCACAGGCACTGTCCATACTCCTGGGGTGCTGCCTGTATTTATAACTGAAGGAGATGGTAACATTTGGTTGGAAGTCAACGAATAAAAATGTAATTATTTCCTATCAAAATTAGAGACTTCCCATCAAAGTTCACAGACCCTCTGAATTTTCTACATGGACCCTTCGGGCATGTGGAGGGGAGGCCGTTGGGGTGGGAGGTTCTATCAACACCAGACAGGTTAAGAACACTGTGCTGGAGTATCTATGAGAGACTTGCTAACTGGTGACTCAAAACTGTTTCAGGCCCCTTGAGCTTCCAGTTCCTTCCTGAATAATTCAGTCCTAAAGCCATTAATTGGGGCAGAGCAAGGTAGTTCTGTGGCAGGGATGAAGGAAGCCACAGTGGCTTTGAGTGGCATATCAGAGTTTCAAGAGACTGAGGAAGATGGGCCTGTCAGGGAAGGGATGGGAGACCGGTTATATACAAGGACATTAATCAAATCAATAAATATATTAATAATGGAAGCAAGGTTTCTCACTGTTGGAAAAGAGAGTTACAAATACAGGAAGGAGGAAAGCTAGAATGAGCCTTGGTGTTGAATTACAATTGGAGACATCTTTGTGAACTCACATTTTTCAACAGATAGAGAAATGTGTACACACACACACACACACACACACACACACACTAGTTCTGGCCATTGAGCAGAACTGGGAGCAGCAATCCCCCAATAACAATAAGCACACCTAGCACTCAGATCTTGGTTTCTAAATACTATTTTCTACTAAGGAGACCAGGGCTCCATGAGGAAACGGCAGATTCCAGGACTGGGGCACAGAAAGTACAGGTGAGCCTAGAGCATCTTACTGTGCCAGAAAGCAAGGAAGCACTCAAAGAAAGATAGGGTTCATGTGAAAGGAATACAGAAGCCAGTTTGAATGAGATCCCACTGGAGAAACCAGGGCCAATTTGAGCATCAAAATAAATCAGAAGAATTAAAATTAATTCTATATTATGGGAAACCATGAGACTATAGAGATGTAAATAAGTAGATAAATCAATGGAATGTTTGATAATGAATAGGACGTTTATATGGTTTCAAAATACCTTCCCACAAAATACATATCAATTACACAGGGGAAAAGAGTAACTTTACAGTGGGAAAGTCTAGAAGACATTAACTTAATCAAATGTTGAAAGGTTACAACACCAGTAATACCATAAAGAAACATCTGTGCCACTTGATAATATGCAATGACAAGAACATAACATAACTGCTGTGGTATTTCTGCCAAAAATGCAGGATCTGAATGCAATTATGAGGAAACATCAGACAAACCTAAATTGAGAAATTTGCTACAAAATAATTGATCAATAAACTTCAAAGTGCCAAAGTGATAAAAATCAAGGTATATTCCAGAGGCTTAAGAGACATGACAATTAAAAGCAGAACATGATTCTAAACTACATCCTTTTGCTATAAGGACATTATTAGGACAATTGGCCAAACTTAAATGAGGTGTGAGGATTAGATAATAGCAGGTATCAATGTTAAATTCCCGATTTTGATGGCTATATTGTGGTTACATAGGAAAATGCCTTTTTTTTTTTTTTTGTAGAAAACATCTTCTAAAATATTTCAGGGTGATAGAATACAGGTTGGAAATTTACTATCAAAAGGTTCAGGGGGCAAAATTCTTTGCAGTGATCTTCCATTTGTTTTGTTTTTTTTTTTTTTTTTGAAAGTTTGGAATTGATTCAAGATGTAAAAAGTTGGGGGAAAGGCTGGTTCTATGACCTATAGTTCATCACTTACTTACCTTCAGCCAATACATAAAAGGAAATAAAAATAATCAAAGGAAGATTGGGGAGCATGGATTACTCAAAGAGAATTGTGACCTTTATTTACAGAATCCTGTTCATTTCAGTTGGGGGACGGGTGGGTATGAAGAGACATTTACCACTCCCACTCAAGCCTTAGAGGGTGGGTGTAACTACCTGAAAGAGAGATTGGCATTTTGCCCTTCAGCGTGATGCTTGCGAAGCTGCAGAAACTCACAGAGCCAATACAAAATAGCTCCAAGGAGCAGTGGACATCATGGAGGACAGTGATATTTGAGACACCTTGAAAGGATCCAACCTCAAAGACAAGGGGATTCCAACAGCATGAAGTTTGGTAGAAGGGAGAGATCAGAAAAGGGAAAGAGGAACAGTGGGGACAGTCTCAGAGAGCAGTTTCCAGGCTCTCAGCCTCACGTGGAAAGGTGCTGGCTCGAGTAGTAGATAGATGGCCATCAGCTGTGACTAGTTAGCCATCAGCTGTAACCAGTTAGCCATTGGCCACTAATATAACTGCCGCGGCTGAGCTAGCAAGTGTGGATTGCAGTTAGTAAGAGGTTGGTTGGTTGGTTGGTTGGTTGGTTTGTTGGTTGGTGGTTGGTTGGCAGAGAAGCAGACAGCAGGTTGTGCATTGTGTGGATCCTGCTTCCTGTGTCTCCGACCAGCCACCAGCGAGAATATAGTGGTATGACTCCCCTATCTCTGGCTCCGTGGGTGTTCCTTTTTGGCCTCACCATATCCTGCATTCTTGTGCAGGGAGCGAGAGCTGAATCCCTGCATGACAGGAACCATAAGTGGTCAGGAGGAGGGTGAGCCCCTGAGTCTGGGAACAAGATAGTGGGTAGTACCTGTCACCTCTTTAAGGAAAGAAGATCTCCTCAGATCTACAAAAGCACCCCAAAAGAGAGAACACCAGCATTTGTATATCCAACACCCAGAGGGCCTCAACACTAGAATATGTACAACTGCACTAATATCAGTCTAAATCCACAAAGAACCAGCATCAGCACAGTAAGAGGCAGGAGAGGAATGAAACAAGAAAGAGAAATCATAGAAGAACAAAACACTCCACTCTTCCTCATTGCAACTTTCCAAGCCTGTCAGGCCTGGAAGTTCTGAATTGAAAGAAAACTTGAAATTTTGACTTGGATCATAACTTTTTCATACCAGAAAGCAAGACTAAAATACCTGACCAAACATCTCTGGAATCTTCCAGGAACAAGGAAGGAAAAGACAAAAGAACCTGTTTGAAATTAATTGTGAGCAAGAAAAACATGACTCTCTGCTTCTCCCCACTGAGTCCAGCTCATTCGATCCACTGGTTACACTTGCGTTATCCTGTTGAGTCTTCACAACACCCTAGAAGGGTGGCCTTCACTGTAAGCCTGACTGAAAGGGACCCCAGTGCAGGCTCACAGGTACCAAGGTATGGCACCCAGTGTGCTGGCCTCCAGGAAAGCAGGGCATTGCTCTGTACCACAACTTCACATGTAGATAACAAGTGAGTAGAGGCCAACAGGAAAGCCAGTAGGTGGGCAGCAGGAACCCATGGAGGGTAATTCAAAGCACAGTTGAGGGAATTTGTTTTGCTTTGTAGTGGCTTCCTGGGCATACCACAACTACAGGGAGGATTAGCAATCAGGGATGGGGTGGTTCGTCCAATGCAGAGGCATTGGCAGAAAACACACTGTAAAAGCTAAAAACCTAATGAAGAAAATGCCCACAGCAGGGATGTTCACAAACTGAGCTTGTTTATTTGCCCTTTGAAGGGGTTCTTACCCTTACTTGTACATTAGAATCACCTGGGAGTTTTTAAAACTCCTAATGCCTGGGCCCTAACCTCAGAGATTCTAGGCACTGGGATTTTTTTTTTTAAGTTCCCTGAATGATTCTAATGTGCAGCTTGGGTTGAGAACAACAGCTCCATTGCAATAGAGTTTGTTGCTTCAGTTTGAGAAAAAGAAAAAGAAAACTATTTTGTCTTGATTACAAAAACCAGAAAGGTTTGGCTGAGCATGGACCTCAACCCTACAAAGTAATTTGTCTGAAATATAAACATACTAATGAACATTCAGGTACAGCCTCACTTGCTAGGTTTAAGTACAGACAGAGAGATATAGCTATATTTCTGGTGGTAGTGGTACCATATGTATTTTTAAATGTTTTTCTGCATTTGAAGGAGATGATCACCAGTTCATTTTATCCCTGCTTACTCACCTGGTCTTCCCCATAAAGAAACTCATGCATTTGTGGGGTAGCTATACGATATTAGGTGTGCAAGAAGTTACAGTAAAGAACAAAGTCAATTTTTCCGGTCAAGATGGCAGAGTAGATAAATGCTGTGCTTGCCTCCTCTCATGACCACATCAAAACTACAACTAAACTAAAGAACAACCATCATTAAGAATTGCTTGAAGTCTAGCTGAACAGAAGTCCTACAACTGAGAACGTACAGAAGTACCTCAAGACTGGTAGTAGGGGTGGAGACATAAAATGGGCAGGTCCCACACCTACGTGCAGTGATTAAAAATCAAGAGGGATATCTCAGTTATGGAGGTCCACCTGGAGGAGTGAGGGGTCCCCAGATCCGCACCAGGCTCCCCAGCCCAGGATTCCAGTGCTAGGAAGAGAAGTCTCCACAACTTTTGGCTGTGAAAACCAACAGAGATTGTAGCAGAGTGAGACAGAGGGTGGCTTCAGTCCTAGGCATTCCTCTTAAAGGGCCTGCACACAGACTTATTCATTGATGTGCTTACTCACTCTGAGTTCCAGCACTGGGGCAGGAGTTCAAAAGGTGCCAGAGACATACAGGGAGGAACTAAATTATCTGGCTTCAGGGAAAAGGGCTGGAGGGGCAGCTTTCTCCCAGACAGAAGTGCTGGAAGAATCCATTATTTCTTTGTTGAGCCCTCCTCCATTATTTCTTTATGTGTGCCCTCCTGGCTTGCAGACTTAGGCAGCCACCATATTTGAGTCTCTATCAGCCTGGCAAATACTGTTTTCCCTGCCCTGGTGATTCCCTAAGACCCTAATCTGCCAAAACTACAGGCACACCGAAGTTGCTTCCAGTGGATTTTCCATACAAACAACCTGTCTTCGCTCCTGCTACAACTTTTCTAAAATCTCTCAAAGGTTCACAAAATCCAAATAAGCAGCATCTGGCCTTGGCATACCCCATACCTCATGCTGCACTGCCCCAAGCCCTGCATTAGTGGCAGCCGTCCTTGTTTCACAGCTTGGCCTCTCAAGGCAATTCTAAGCCCAATGAGCATAACTTCCATCTGCAGATTGCTTTGTGGCTCATGACAGGTGGCCCCAGGCAGGGCACAGGCTGCAGCTGAACTTGGCCTGCAGTGGGGCCCCTCCCAGGAGGCCATGAGACCTGCACACCTGTTGGCTGACTTTGGACCAAGCTGGAGCACCACCCAATTGCCTCCATAGACAACACACCCAAGGGCAGACAGGGCAGGCACCAGAGTCCTGCTAAAGTGAATTCAGATCCATAGGATCAACCCCTGCACAGCAGCTTCTCCACTGTAGTCACAGCCAGTCCTCGCAACCAATGAGCCTGAGGGTCAATCCTTCCCATTAAAGTGCAATTGACAACCAAGGCTCAACTACAACAGAAGGGCACACACGACCCACAAAGGACACACCGGGAGAACCTGGTTCAGGTGACCAAGGAGACTGCGCCACTGGGCCCCACAGGACACCTACTCCATAAGGCCACTATACGAAGACAAGAGAAATAGCAGCCCTACCTAATACATAGAAACAAACACAGGGAGGCAACCAAAATGGGGAGACAAAGAAACATGTCCCAAATGAAAAAAATAGAACAAAGCTACAGAAAAAGAACTAAACAAAATGAAGACAAGCAATCTACCCAACAGAGTTCAAAACACTGGTTATAAGGATACTCAGTGATCTCAGTGAGAAATTCAACAAAGAGATAGGAAACATAAAAATAGAGACAAAAAATATAAAAAAGAATCAGTCAGAAATAAAGAATACAATAAGCAAAATAAAGAATACATTAGAGGGAATGAACAGTAGATTACATGAAGCAGAGGACTGAATCAGTGGTTTAGAAGCTAAGGTAGCAGAAAACACCCAATAAGATGGTAAACAGAAAAGAGTCCAAAAAAATGAGGATGGTTTAAAGGTCCTCCAGGATAACATCAAGCACACCAACATTCACATCACTGGGGTACCAGAAGAAGAGAGAAAGCAAGGAATTGAAAACTTGTTTAAAGAACTAATGACAGAAAACTTGCCTAACCTAGTGAAGGAAATAGACATACAAGCCCAGGAAGTACAGAGAGTCCCAAACAAGATGAACCCAAAGAGGCCCACACCAAGACACATCATAATTTAAATGCCAAAGCTTAAGGACAAAGAGAGAATCTGAAAAGCAGCAAAAGAAAAGCAGTTAGCTACCTACAAGGGAGTTCCCATAAAAACGTCAGCAGATTTCTCAACAAAAACTTTGCAGAACAGAGGGATTGGCACAAAATATTCACAGTGGTGAAAAGCAAGGACCTACAATCAAGATTACTCTACCCAGCAAAGCTATCATTTAGAATCAAAGGACAGAAAAAGAGCTTCCCAGACAAGAAAAAACTAAAGGAGTTCATCACCACCAAACCAGTATTACAGGAATGTTATAGGGACTTCTTTAAGACAGAAAATATAATAATAAAATAAAATATATTCCATATCTATCAACAATTACTTTAAATGTAAATGGGTTACATGCTCTAGTCAAAAGATAAGGTAGCTGAATGGATAAAAAAATAAGATTCACATGTGCTGCCTGCTCACTTCAGATCAAAAGACACACAGACTGAAAACAAAGGGATGGAAAAAGATATTTAATGAAAATGAAGGAAAAAAAAGCTTGGGTAGCAATATTTATACCAGACAAAATAGAGTTTCAAACAAAGGCTATAACAAGAGACAAAGAAGGACCAGTAATTTCACTTCTGGATATTTATCCAAAAAAACACAAAACACTACTTTGAAGGGACATGTGCATCCATATGTTCATTGCAGCATTATTTACAATAGCCAAGATGTGGAGGCAACCTGAATGTCCATCACTGGATGACTGGATAAAGAGGAGGTGGTACATATATACAATAGAATATTACTCATCCATAAAAAAGAATGAAATCTTGCCATCTGCAACAACATGGATGGACCTAGAGGGTATTGTGCTGAGTAGAGTAAGTCAGAGAAAGACAAATGTCATATGTTTCACTTATATGTGGAATCTAAAAAACAAAATAAACAAGCAAAACACAAACAAACTCATAGATACAGAGAACATTTTGAGAGTTGTTAGCTGGGAGGGGTGGGAGTGGGTGAAAACTGGAAAGGGATTAAGAAATACAAATTGGTAGTTACAAAATAGTCATGGGGATGTAAAATAAAGCATAGGGAATATAGTCAATAATATTGAAATAATATTGAAATAATATGGTGTCAGATGGGTATTAGATTTATCAGGGTGACCACTTCGTAAGTGATACAAATGTCTAATCACTATGTTGTACACCTGACACTAATATATTTTATGTCATCTGTAATTAAAATTTTTTTAAATTTTTTTAAAGAATTAAAAAATAAAAATATATGTAAACCTGAAGGAATATAATGCCTTCTCTTATGAAGACTGAGCCTAACAAAAAAAAGAAGTCATTGACCCCACCAGAGGATTAAACTGGGGGCTTTGTTTTATGAAAACTGTTCTGAGCCACCTGAAACACAATGGGGCATCCACATTTCCATCCATCCATTGACACTAGTGTTTCAATAAAAGCAGAAAGCAAGCAGTTAGACAAAGCATCTTCCTTTTTTAAGGGATTTCTACATTATTTAACTTCAATGTCACTTTCAACTTTCATCCCTGTTTTCAGATTTTTTTAAAAAAAACATTTTCCCATTACTCACATGAAAAGAAAAGGTCCAAATTCCTCTGCTTGAAAGTCGAGGTCCTTCATAATCTATTTCCAACCTCACTTTCTACCTTTATCTTCCTCTCCCCATCCTACTCCAGAACAAATTATTTTTCATAGCTAGTAAGTCTACTCACTATCCCAAACTTTCTAAAGCTTTCTTCCTCTATGTACCTTTTTTCTTTATTAAAAAGTATCTATTAAATAAGTATTCATTGACAAATTATTTTTTCCCACTGAGGATTACAGTGTGTAGTCTGCAACCAAAACAAGAACATATTTAAATAACCACAGGTACACATGGTCTTCTCTGCTAATAAGAAGACAAAGCTGACCACATCATCAATAAGCACTGTGGTAGTCTGATTGTGCTATGCTTCCAACCTTTCACCCCTCTCTGGATCCTCAGCTTTTGCAATGTGACTTGGCAGCTCTATCTATTAAAAGGTGGCACATATTTTCCCACTCCTTCGTCTTCAGTTTATGACTTGCTTTGACCAATGGGCAGGCCTGACATAAGCCAAGGCTTAAAAATAAGCACTCAAGTGTTCCCTTTTTTTTTTTTCTTGTCTGTAATTGCTTGAAATACATGCCAGGCTAGCGCATTGGAAGATAAGAAATATATGGTCCAATGACCCCATCTGCCCCAGCCAACAGCCAGACATATTAGGTTGGTGCAAAAGTAATTGTGGTTTAAAAGGTTAAAAGTTGCAAAAACTGCAATTACTTTTGCACCAACCTAATATATGTAAGTGAACTCCACTGACACCAGAAGAAACTTCCAGCTGAGTCCATCCTAGATCAGCCAACCCTGGTGACTATCAGTCATATTAGTGAGCCCAACAAGAACAAAAGAACTGCCCAGAAAAATCCCAGCCTAAACTGCCATCCTGCAGTTTATTCATAGGCTTAGTAAACCCGTTGTTTTTAGTCACTGAGTTTCAGGGTGGTTTGTTACACACTTTATTGTGGTAATAGATAAGTGATAAAAGTGCCAAAACTAAAAACTGTATAGCAATAATTTAATAAAATAAAGTGAAAACAATTGGGCAAAAACTGGACTGCAAGACCCATGAGGACAGGGACTATGTTGGGTGGTTCACCATTGTATCCCCTTTGCAAAGCACAGGAACAATCACAGGTACTCAATAATACCGTGATTCCCCCGAAAATAAGACCCAGCCGGACTATCAGCTCTAATGCATCTTTTGGAGCAAAAATAAGACCGGGTCTTATATTAATTTTTGCTCCAAAAGACGTATTAGAGCTGATTGTCCACCTAGGTCTTATTTGCAGGGAAACATGGTATGTGCTGGATGAGGGAAACAACTGGGTGTAAGAGATCCTACGATGTAACAGTGCTCAGAATGGTCACGAAATCATTAACTTCCAAACTCTTAAAAATATAACTAACCCACTACTATCATTTACTTACCTTTTTTTCCTTTTCAAGTCAAAATCCTCAGCCAGCACACATAAACCACACAGTAAAAAGGGTTTCTGCAAAAGCTTCCCCAAACACGCCAATGATTCTTTGCCCCAACACATAAAACCATTTCTCTCCAGCTGCCAGGCTGCTTCTGCAAGAGCTCCAGCCTCGCCAGTTACAGTAGCTGGTGTAAAAGCTAATCTTAGAAAACACACATCACTTCTCCAACCCGTAATTAAGACCAGAAATCCGTAACTGAGACATTCATAAAACTGGGGTTTCAAAGTGCCAGCTTTGCCTTCGAGTTCTGCAGAATGGACCAAATTGGGGAAAGGCTGACCAGAACAATCTGATGGGCAAGAGAACAGGTCCTGGAAGGTCAATGGCCAATGGGAGCCGGCCCAAGCCAGTACTTTCCAAATCCCCCCTCCTTCTACTTCATGACTCAGTACTCCCCTGTCCACCTGTGAGCGTTATTAAGTGCCAGGACTAACCAACTATTAGCAAATCCATAATAGACGTACAAATTTCTAGGGAAAAGGCTAGTAATTTGCGTTTTGGGGAATTCTGTCTTTATTAATGTCTCCAATGGTCAGATGTCAATGGGAAGGCTTTTAACTTCTCAGAAGGATATTTCTATTTCATCCATTTTATCTTCCACAGAAGGGACCAGTTTCAATCAACTGTTCCCAACTTTGATACTTGAAGTCAAGTCAGAGAGGGTTATTAGACTTATTTAGACAGTGCATATAACCTAGTCGTGATTTATTCGCATGCTGCTTATAGATATAGCGATCTCAAGGGCTGGGCGCTACAGCCTCCCCAAATTGCAGCCATATACATATGTTTTACCTCTGACTCCAGGCCTTGCCATTTATTTGGACAAAGTGCTGATATTGGCAGGTCATCCTTGAATACACTTTAGGAGTCTGTCTCTTTGACACAGCCAACAGGGTAAAACCACTCCATCCACATATGTCTTCAATTGCTGTGATTTTCTTTTCCCACCACTTCCCACTGTGGAGACGTTTTCAATCTGTTTACTACCAGGGAAGTGGCAGGTTGCTATTTTGGGTTTAACAATGAAATATTTACTGAGTTCTAATCTACCAAGAGCTATTTGAAACCCCACGGCCTACGGATTGTATCATTTTTTTATTTAAAAAAAAATGGGCCCAGAAATTGGGAGCAGAGAGGGAAGCTATCCCTGATTTGAAAGGTTGGCAGAAGAGGGGCTTGGATTATAAGCACCTAGAGGACAGGAAGGGCAACTTTCGAGTGCTTCGTGCACTTTTGTGGGCCTAGAATGTGAAAACTGAATAATACCTCATATCGTTTTTACACACAGAAGTGCACACATTTTGACAACCCTGACCTGGGGCCGCCTTGGACGATGAGCAAGTGGAGCAGGGGACCCCTCCACTCTTATTAACTAGCGTCTGACCCATGGACAGCAGGCAGCAGGTTCTGATGCATGAGTAAGTGCCCAACTTGACCAACAAACTGGCCTTTAAACCCAGTCACCTTAGATGACTCACATCCACCTTCCATCTGATTGCCTACTCCTAAACATAACCCTCCTGATCAGGACACCCCCGTCCTCCACAGCCTCCCTCAGCATAGAGCCTGGGCTGCATTCACCCCACCCCACCCCCACCCCAGCCAGAGTCTCTCTGCGTTCAGGAGGGATAATGCTGGCAAATACTGAGATTTGCCCTGGAAAGCTCTGAGAAAGCCCTCGGAGACATAATGTGCCATCTCACCCCACCACCTCAGGACTTTAAATTGACACATGAAGTATGTCGCCATCCACTGGGGTGGCTCTGCATGTGAGGACCCTGTCCACAGTGGTTCTGCAAAGGGTGGTATATATAATACCCTCACCATCTGGCCCCTGCACACCGCTCTAGCTTCCCCTCCTTCCAGCACCTTCCAGAGTGGACAACCCCATCAAAACCTCACCCCCAAGGTTTTGCACCACACTCTGGTGAGTTAACCCCAATTTTGAGATGAGCACACTGAAACTCAAGGTAGATTAAAAACTTGCCCAAGGTCATATAGCTTATAAACAGGAGGGCGACGTTTTCATCCTGTCTGCCTCTCAAAACTGATGTATTTTCTGCCTCATTACACAGTCTCCCAACACAATGATGACATAGGCCACTATTCGTGCCTCAGGGCCTCGTCAAGTGACCGGGAATATGTACTACACACAGGGCTGCCTGGGCCCAGCCAACGGGATGTGATTGCTAGCCAGCCCTTTCCCTCTCATTTCCCGTTCCTTCTGTGACTTTTGGGATCAACAACCTTGTGATGAAAGTTGTCATTTCTAGGGCTGCATTCCCTTAAGATTTAATGTACAGTAGAGGAGCTTTGGATTAGACAATCAGAAAAACTTGCCCAAACCTTCAGAATTGGGTTAGACCATTGGATTAAATTTCCCAAAAGAAGAAGCATGAAACCAAATTATCGAGTTATCTTTCCTTGGAATCTTACATAAGACAGTCCACAAATCCAATAGGCAACTAATAGGTAACTAATGCTATTCACAAATGTTTTTTTGTGTGTGTGTTTTGTTTTGTATTTTTTAAGTGTATGGTGCCAGGACCCATCAGCTCCAAGTCAAGTAGTTGTTTCAGTCTAGTTGTGGAGGGCACAGCTCACAGTGGCCCACGTGAAGATCGAACCGGCAACCTTGTTGTTAAGAGCACCGCACTCTAACCAACTGAGCTAACCAGCTGCCCCCCACAAATGTTTCTAAAAGACCTGTATCTTCGTCATCCGTCCTGTTGTATCACTCACCCTTGCAGCCCCATAAGCCTAAGTGGCCAAGTGCAGGAGGGGAGAGGGATATTAGCTGCCACCACCTCACCGAAGAAGCCAAACCCCAGGGTCAGCTCTCAATCTGTGGTTCTCAAGCTTAAGTGTAGCATCAGAATCATCAAGAGGGCTTATTAAAACACACACTTCTGGCCCCAGCCCCAGAGTTTCTGATTCAGTGTGTCTGGGTGGGATCTGAGAATCTGCATTTCTAACAGTTTCCCAGGTGTTGCTGCTGCTGGCAGTGCTGGGACTACACTCTGGGTCCCACTGCGCTAAACTTTCTTGGACTCCATCCCCTATACACACTAGGATTGAGAAGGGCTGGGCCACCTCCCATCCCTGGGCAATGCCCCGGGGCTATAGGATGGCCAAGTGTACCTTTTCCAGCCTTTCTTAGAAGATTCTCTCCAAATCTTGCTGGGGCTGTGATCTTTCACAAAAGAGGCTCTAGCCCTCTCTCCCTGCCACAACTGAGATTAAGTCTTGTCATTTCTCTGAAAAGACACTAATCTTGAGTGCTTGCTGAGGATGTGAGCTGCTGTTTACTGAGCTGCCACCCGCTTGGCACCGATGTTTGTTTAACCTCTGCTCAGCTGCCGTCTTCTGAGGCTTTTCTTGTCCCGCCCTTGGCCCGGCTCATGTTTTTCAAGTTCAGTCCTGAGAAGTCTCTTATTTAGCAGATTGAGGAATTTGGGTTTCTGTCCTGCATGTGCCCCTCTGGCTTCCCCACCTCGGCTGTTCTGCATCCCACAGCAGCAGTGGTGCAGGGGACAGGATGGCCTAAACCATCTGTCCCAGCAGGGAGGAGTATTTTATCACCACAGTGCTTAGAGTTGTCGGCACATGAATATACTAAGAAGCAGTGTGTTTTATTACTATTTCTAAACAGTCTACAGACAATGCACTCTCCTCCTCTTACCCTTGTGGCCTGCACCTGGGGCAAGTGTCTCCCACCCACCCCTGTCTTGGTACATCAAGGACACACAGGGTTGCTATTCTAGAAGCCTTTATATGAAGCACCATTCCTAAAATGGCCATTGTCACAAGGTCCCCTGGGAGCAGGAGTCAGGGTCTAGAAACTATTCCCCAGTTGTCCTAGCAGTGTTGGTGCTGCCTCCCCTAACACCACCACCACCACCCACGCACCCCCCTTGCCTCGGCGCCCTGGAATCACTCTTATTCATGTCTGCGTGGTGTTCCCTTGTCTCCCTACCCCACCAACCATTCAAACCTGCCCAGCCTCCTGCCTGAGTGGCTAACTAATCCATTCTCCCTAAGGCCTTTGTGGAAAGGCAGGACTTCTAGATCTCACTGCACCTAAAATTCCAGGACCCCTACATAGAGTGGTGTCCATTTGCTAAAGATGTGGTTGCCAAAGGTGGCAATGAAGCAATTCAAGGTTCCAGGAAGGGTCAATATGGACAAGGTAGCCTCTGGCCAGGACCCTCTGACTCTGTGTATGTGAAGGCTTCATGTCTTATGGCACCAGGCTTCTTTTAACATCCAAATAAAATGGCCTGAGCCCCCATCTCATGGGAGTACAGTGCCCTCCTCCAGACTCCTAAGGGAGGGCGCGATATGGGGGGACTTATGGTGTCCTGGCCATCTCGTATTTACATTCTCCTTTCCAGGGACTCCTTGGTCTGTGCTCACCATCTTGCCTCCTGCGACTGTGGTCCCTGTACATCTGTCTGCACTCTCCTCCCCTCAGGTACTACCCCTTGCCCCAATTCATTCCCCAAATGAATGGAGAATCACTGTTGTACATAATCACATTTTGACAGAGGTTTGGGGAAAACAGAACCGAAAATCGCTTAAAATTGAGTATTCGCCATCAGTGTTCTTAAAGTTGCCATTCCACACTACGACTCTCACCCTCTCTACTGGATTCTTTCCTCACTCATCTTTTCCCAGTTTTCTAGGCTCCAAATGCTTCCTTCCACCCCTAAACTGCCAAGGAAAAATTGAACATTTCTCTTACTTTATTATTTAGACATGTTTTACGTCTGAATTACCCCCTTTCCAGGGGCTTCATGACCTCTTACTCATCTGCTTGGGTTTCCTTACCCAAGGACTGCCTTCCCCTGGCATGAAAGCCATGCTCAGGGAAGCAGTGACAGTCATTTCTGTTTTGAAACAGCAATTTTCCCTTCCCTCTTACATAGGCAATTTCCTCTCCTGCCTACCGGCCTCACGGTGATTCCTAAACCGTAAGAAGTTTTCATTGTGCCAATTCACTTCTCTCAATGACATTTTTTTTATAACATTGTAAAACCATTTCATAAATTATTACAAAGCAAAAACACGATCCCATCACTCTTATAAAACCATGTTCATTTTCAAGTGCTCCATTTTAGTCTCTGCCCTCCCACACATATATTTTAAAGCATCTATGTTTTCTTTCTCTGCTTTTTGATTTTACATGATACTACATCTTCCCATGTCATCATTGCTAATGTGCTAATAGTTGCAAAACATTTCACTGAGTTTTTACCTCACAGTTTACCTACACATTCCCCATCACAAAAGCAGGTATCTTTGTCTCATTTATTATGTATCCCAAACAGAACAGGATCTCAATAAATAGCTGTTGAATTGAATGAATGAATGGATGAATGAGACATTTAGATTGTTTCTAATTTCTTATTACTATAGACAGCATGCAATAAGCATCTTTATGCATGTAACATTTTTCTTTAGCTTAATTAGTTCCCTGACATACGAACTCTGACAATTAAGTTCACGAACTTATCTTTGAAAAAGTGCTACATAACTCATTGCTGAATATCACTACAGTCACCTTCGAAGTACTCCCCTTGGGAAGCTATGCACTGACACCAGCACCTAGTCCACCCTTCAAAGCAATTTTGGAACTCTTTTTCTGGAATGGCCATCAGAGCTGTCATCGTATTACCCTCGATGTCCTGAATGTCATTAAAATGGCTTCCTTTCAATATTTCCTTTATCTTCAGGTAAAGAAAGAAGTCATTGGGGGCCAGATCAGGTGAGTAGGGAGGGTGTTCCAATACAGTTATGTGTTTACTGACTAAAATCTCCCTCACAGACAGTGCCGTGTGAGCTGGTGCGTTGTCGTGATGCAAGAGCCATGAATTCTTGGCGAAAAGTTCAGGTTGTCTAACTTTTTCACGCAGCCTTTTCAGCACTTCTAAATAGTAAACTTCGTTAAGTGTTTGTCCAGTTGGTACAAATTCATAATGAATAATCCCTCTGATATCAAAAAAGGTTAGCAACATCGTTGCAACAAGTTCACGAACTTAGTTGTCACACCTCGTAGGTTCCTAAGGCTAATCCTGAGAATCTAATAACAACAGCAGCAGCAGCAGTTTTAACCAAAACTGTTTTTAATAAACAGTTAAGAAAAACAGCAGCAATTATATTAGCTAACACTTATTGAGCAGTTACTATATAGCAGGCTCTGTGCTAAGCACTTTACACCCAAAATATCACTGACTCCTCACAACATCCCTATGAGAAAGGTATAATTATCCTCATTTTTAACATGAAAGTGAATGGATTGTCAATTGCCTGAGGTCACACAGTTTGTACAGGACAGAGACGGGATTTGAATGTGGTTCTCTCCTACTCCAGACTCTGAGGTCTGAACTCATAATGATTTCTAAGATCAAAAGGTGTGAACAAGTTTATGACTGTTAGTATATACCACTATGTTGCTTTAACAAAACGTTGCGGCCATTTATAGACACAGGTGAACTTATTTTAAAGTATGTGACTTGCAAGGTACATATACTTGGGTTTTGCTTTTTATTCAGTCTGACAACCTTTACCTTTCGATTGCAATATTTAGTTCATGAACATCTAATGTACTAATTGACTCATTTGGATTTAAATATCCCACCCTACTATTTGTCCAAACTGTTCTGTGTTCCTTTCCCTTTTTTCTTGCTTTGATTTAAATAGATTTTGTCTTTTTTCAAATTCCGTGTTCTCTTTCTATTAACTAGGAAAGTATGTCTTTTGCTATTCTTTTTAGAGGTTGCCAGAAAAGGGCTTTTATTATAAAATCTTCTGGCCCTCAATAACTACAAATATTGGTATATAGTTACAGAAATTACAGTAAGTCAACCTAAACTAAATTGTCTCCTAGAGCCCTCTTGTCCCCACGGGGCACTGTGGGTCATTGACTCGGGTCCCCAAGAGCATTAAAATTCCCTATGCACAGGTGGTACTGAGTTCTGGCTCAACAATATTAAGCAGCTCTGTTGTCCTCAGAGGCATTCAATCCGGGACAAACAATCAGACACATCACTTGATACCCAAATTCAGATGGCCATCAGTGTAGAACCCAACCTGAGAGTAGGCTGATGGCAGAGATGACCTGAAACTCAGCCCCTGCCATAGACAAAGGCCAGCCTGCCTCGTGCTGGCCTCGAAACCTCACAAAGACTCTCTTTCTGGGACATAGAACCATCCTTCCACAATCTGACCCAAAATGTAGTTCATCCTTGAAAAGGCTACCTGATATGGTAACCTTTTAAATACTCCCTGGAACAGAAGGCATCCAAATATCTCTTATTCTTGGGTTTGGACAATGGTTTTACATTTACATTTGAGATGTTCTTAAAACTTTAAGAATCAAATGAAACCATGTGGCAAACGTCTGGAGCAACACAGGCTTGAAAATAGCCTAAGACCTTGCTCTCCCTCCCTCCACCTTGCAGCTAATATATCCAGAGTTTAGGGTGGAATACCAATTGTTTAAGACCCCAGGGTATCCATGCATGAGCTTTAGCAGTGACGTACTCTAGGAATTCCTAGAAATGATCTCCCTGGAACCTCATTTGTGACCACGGACACAAATAATGTAAATGGAAACATCTTTGGTCAGGGAAGTGAGCTGTTTCTGTTCCTTCAGAGTATGATTTTGAATCTGTTAGCAAAGCTTTGCTGTCTTGTCTGGAACCAGGAAGGTCAATTTGAGGTTAAGCCCAAGTGAATGGTCCATCATGAAATAAACACAGCACGGCCCAGGGCTACCTACAATGTTATTCTTTCGCCTTCTTCCTTGAATTTCAGAGGTTGTGCAAATGGAACACAACAATGGACAAAATAATGGAACAATGCCAAATAATGCCCGTGGAGAAATCTGTTTATTTGAGGATTCGAAGAAGAAATAAAACATAAAAGTATGGATGTGTCCATCTCTGCTCCCTGCTCCCTAACAACCCCCTCTTTCCTCAAAAAGAACAACTTATAGTTTCTCTTATCTTTTCTTTCTTTCCACAAGACTTTTCTTGTCTCCAAGACTCTTTCTTTCTCCCTCTGTCTCCTATATACACACAGAGAACGAACCACAGGATATTAGAACTGGATGGGGGACCTGAAAAAACAAGCAAACCCACTACTTTTCAAACTTTTTTTAATGCAAAGAATCTGATTATTGACCAAAACTTATTTGTAAGCTGTATTTAGCTATGGCTGTAGTAATGCCATGTAACAAACCACCAACATAGAATGGCTTTTAACAAAATGGAATGGCATTTATTCTCATGCTCACAGATCTGCAAGTGACAATAAGCTAGTCTAGGCAGGACTCAGCTAGGAAACTCTGTTTCAGGCTACAGGTTGAGTTTAGGTCTACTCCACAGCTCTCTCCTTCTCCTTGGACCAGTGGGCACATTCTCATAACAAATGGAAAAGCACAAGAGGCAAGCCAAACCATGCAACTACATTTAAAGCCTCTCCGCACATCACATCCTCTCACGCTGCATTGGTCAAAGTAAGTTACATGGCCAAGCCCTAAATTAGTAGGATAGAGGAGTGACGTCTGCTCCAAAAGGGAGACTGCAAGGGAGTGATTATTTGCTGACCAATGATCCAATCTATTGCAGAAACCATATAAAATAGACATATTTTATGTCTTTGCTAGTTAAATGAGGGAGGAAGGGAGCCTAGACCCCACGTTCTCCCCTCCCCAAATTCTCAATGAGTCCTCTGCCAATACCCAGGGCTTCAAAGGACACCACATGAAATGCAAGACAGCCTTCTCATTTTACAGATAAGAACACTGAAGTGCAAATAATCATAGGAACTTGGCCACGATCTGAGAAGTATCAGACATGAGGCCACAAGTGAGAGGAGTTTTCAAATCTGCTGACAAGAGGTCATTTTCCATCCTCTACTCACAGTTACAGAGAGTTACAGAGATGATAATAGTTACAGAGTTTGCAATTTGTATAAATTGCTTGCAGCTGGAGAAACATGTTTACAAACCAGGTAACATAGTAAATAAATAAAAAGGGGGAATGGAGAGTACAATTCTGACTACTGAATCTCAAACTACTCGTTTCACAGTACAACCCTCAGAACCATCTACTTCCATTCCTGCCAACCATCCATGATTTGATGCAGGCTAGAGCAGTGAAGCAGTGACAGACAAAATGGAAGAGAGCATAATTGAACTAAATTCTAAATGCATCTATGACCAAAAAAATTTTCCAATGAAAAAATAAAAATAAGATCATAATTCTACCTGTTGGTAAATGAAGCCTTCAGAAGCTAGAGTATTAGGAAGAGGGTAGAAGCTTTCCCAAGGCAGTAACTCCGGAGCACCAGAGGGAACACCCATATTCGGAGGATACTGGCCACCAAAGAGACCTACCTACAGGTCCAGCTAAAGGATTTAGCAGAAATAGATGAAAGAAACAGAGTTGAGTCAATACCAAGAAAAACGACCATTTAAAGAGACTTCATGGTAAAGCTGGAGACACACCAGAATCCCAAACAGGGCCAGATGTTTTCAGCCTTCCCTGCCTACAATTGCCAAGTCAAGGATTGGTACAAGGGATGGGCTGCCTCGGGGTTAGAGGGCCGGGGAGATGCCCAAACACTCCAGCATCCGGGAATGAGATAAAACAGGTAGGCTATTCCTTGATCTCAGAGTCCAAAGGGCTCGCTGTCTAGTCTTCTGCATGGCCCCATCTCAGCTCTGGTTATCCTTGTCTCTCCAAACTTAAAATGCTAGGATGAGTACGATGCATAGGCCACTCCAGATACTGATGCTTTTCATCTGTCTAACCTACGTGAGGCCCTTACTATGGTGATCTTGTGCTGTGTCACAAGAACTAAACAGAAACTATATTTCCCAGAGCTCCTTTCCTGTGTAGTTCTGGATTAAGGCTACATGCACAAAAAACCTGCATGAGATTTGGGAGGTGGAGTGAAGCAGTGACCCTTATACTCAAGAGGCTGGATTAGGGTACCAGGGGCAGTGGCAGCCCACACACATTGTCTCTGACCTGGGTGGTGCGTAACAGCAGCAGGGCCCATAGCATCTCCAGTTCTCGCTGGACCTCCTCCAGTTTCTCTGAATCCTGGACTGGGTACATGTGCAGCTCTGTGACGATAGGCACCTGGAGGTCACCTGTGTTGTCAGATTGGAGGCTGTAAGCGTCAGATGCAGGTTACAATCTGCTCTCGCTGCTCCCCACTTCACATCCAACTTTCTGTCTCGGATGAAGGCACTGTTGATCTGAAGAAACTTCAGGCCCAGCACCAGACACAGAGGCAACAGCCTGGCATAGACTGTTCACTAGCTTTCATATGGAATAAGTGTAATCTCTATAATAAGTCTCTTATTCCTGTCACTCAGAGTAGCCCTGCTTTCCTGATCAAATGCTAATTGATACAACCAGCTATTCCCATTGCCTCAGCAAATGCAAACAATGATCCTTCTGTCCCGTGTGGTTCCACTGAACAGAACATGGGCATTTCCTCCAAGCTTCAGCTTTCTCGATTGAACTTTTAGTGGTGACTATCGGCTACGATCACCACCATTACCACCTCCATCACCATCATCACTACCATCTCTATCACCACTACCATCACCAACCAACTGTCATGGTCACCACCACTACCAAACCACCATCACCATTACCGAAACCACCACTACCACCATCACTGTTATCACCCCAACCACCATCACCACCATCACCATCACCATTGCTGTCACCCTGCTGCTACCACCACCAACACAACCGCCACCTCTAATTACCATGTTTCCTTGAATGTAAGACCGGGTCTTATACCTTATTTCCCCCAAAACAAGACCAGGTCTTATATTAATTTTTGTTCCAAAAGATGCATTAGGGTGTATTTTCAGGGGATATCTTATTTTTTCATGTAGAACAATTTACATTTATTCAAATACAGTCATGTCATCTTCTTCTGGAACATCGTCATACGTATTGAATGCTTCTGTCTGGCTGACAATCTTAACTGGGGCTTATTTTGGGGGTAGGTCTTATTTTCCGGGAAACAGGGTATATCTCCCTTAATTTTCAGAGCTGTATAATCATCTAGTTAAGATTATTCCTATTTTACAGATGAGGAACTGAGGCCCAGAGAGATTAAGTAAACCCAGGTCCAACTCCAAATTCCCTCATCCTCCACTACACTAGCCTCTGAGACTAGTAGCCTCTGAGACTACATTTGACAGAGCAAAAGAAAGTGGCAGTCAATGAGCAAAAAGGACAGAAAGAAGCGAAACTGTTTGGAGAACAATTTTGGGGAAACAACAGCTAGAAGGCATTAAGCAGGCAAAGGGGTGGATTCAGAGAAGCCCTCAAAGCAAAGCTGCGAACGGGGGGGTGGGGGCAACTCTGACCCAAAGCCTGCCTAGGGTTCAGAGACGTGGCCTTGCTTCTGCAAACCTCAAAGACAGAGCCCCAGAGGAAAGCTTGTCCACTTCACGGAGGACAGAAATCAGGTCCTATCTGGCTTCTGAAGGAAGAGCCAATGAGTTCAAAGGGGTGAAGGTCAGAAGTGGGGAGCACCTGAAATGCCCACCGACTGCCTCAGCCAGAGTGGCTCTAAGCCCTGGCTGCATAGTAGAAGCATCTGAAGAGTTTCAAAACTTACGAATGCCCAAGCTCCATCCTCAAAATCTCTCTCTTTTTTTTTAATGTTCTCCAGTTCACCCTAATGTGTGAAGAATCGAAAAGCAATGCATTAAACTAAGACAACTCTGAGCTCATGATTTTTTTTCCATTTGAGCCCCCAGAATTTCCTCAAATTCAAGTATAATTTAGACTCTGGGTACTAGATGGTGGTAAAGTAGATGAGAGAAAAGGATCTGAGGATAGAGAAAAAGATGAGCCTAATTTTGGACTGAGGAAACTACCTGCTTTTGATTTGGGGGTAGAAGAAGTAAAGAATTAATCTATAAATTGAAGCAGTAAGAAAAGACGTGTGAGCTGGAGGAGACCCCCACAGGTGGGGTAAGGAGTGACCCTTGTCCCCAGTCTCGAGATGAAGTTGTCTTATTTTTCACAATGCCCAGAGGCTTAATGCAACAAGAGAAATTATAAACAATGATAGCAATCATTAGCATTCACCAAATACTTCCGGCATTGTGCGAAGTTCTTCACATGTAGTAGCTCTTCTAATTCTCAAGGTAACCCTATGTGATGGATGCTAACATTCTCTCCATTACACAGGTGAAGAAACTGAAGCACAGAGAGGCTAAAGAACTTGCCCAAATTCACTCAGGTGTCCGAGTTGGGATGTGTGTCCCAGGAATATGCCTCCAGAGACCCCATTCCTTACACTACACTATACAACCGTTCTATCTCCCTGGGCTAGGTACTCTCCCCACTTTACAGGCGGGGAGACTGAGGTTAAGTAACTTTCTCAAGCTGACACATGTCACTAGCACAGCCTAGATTTGGAACCTCCACAAATGGAGTGACTATACCAGAGGGGCTTAGGACCAGTTTGACCTAAACGCATAGTATCTTTCTCAATGCCTAGCTCTCCCCGAGCACCACCCCACCCTTCACACTCAGAGGCAACACAGAAATCACATGCCAGGATCTTTCAAAATAACTGCATTTAAAAAAATCCACCCAAGACCCAAACCAGCACTGGCATGTGTGCTGAGTCTGAAAATGACACGTAAATAGAAGGAAGGGGTGAATCCAGCCGTGCTCTAGGTTGGGCAAAACATCTCAAATTATTTGTTTCTAACATTTTACAATTGGCAAGACCCAAACCACATTTTTCCAAGCATTCCCTTCTCCACCCCACCCTACCCCCACTACCCTGCTTTACATTCATTGTAAGCCCATGTGTACATCCCCAAAAATGTAATCCATATGTCTCTGATCCGTTTACACTTAACTCATCAAATTGTTGTTTGCTAAGAGTTGTTTGCTGCGCAAGAAGCCTTCCGAGACTGCCTGTGAGGCCTTCAAAAGGCTCTTTCAGACTCTTTTCTTAGAAACAGGAAGCTGCATTTAGCCAAGGGCAAGTGGAATTGAAAATGTTGGCAATGGCGGGAAGAGACTCTCGGGGGGAACAAAGGTTGTTGGTATTCTGCACATGGCATAACAGCCAGGAGGATCTCTCTCCACCCCCAGGTGATATTTCAAGGCCTGAAAACTTATTCTGGGTAAAACACCAAGGCCAGGGTTGAGTCTAATTTTGTTTTCAGCCAGCTCACAGTCCCTCTGTTGCCACAGCCCCTAAGGTGGCTCTGGAATGTAACGGAGAGCCAGCCGCACGTCCCTGAACTGTATCACGGCTGATCCTGATGGTATCAACTGCTTTGGTGGAACTAAACCTCGGATACTGGGTTTCTATCTCAGCAGCTAAAGATCTACAAGTTCTGCTTTTCTATCTGCCTTAAAAAAAACACGCACTCAGATAGACAACAAACCGAACACTTCTCAAAACAAACCATTACATCTGATATGGTTTAACTCATCCATGTTTTTTGGCTTTAGCAAGAGGTTCGAGTTTTGTGTTTTGGGTTTGTCTTTTTTTTTTTTTTTTAATTGCTTAAGTTCAGCTAACTTATATCCTTTGGGAAAACTGATCTATGTAAATGTGATTTTACTAAAGGGGCTTGAGCCAGTCACATGTGTTTTGTATTTTCTAATCATCCTGAGCTCTGTACATAGTGAGCAGACTGAAAAATGATGGTGGTCTCATTTCAACATCAATTTTTATCCATTCTATCTCCCAAGAATTCTGAATGATGGCTGAAGAGAATCGCACTTCCTATTTCCAGACAATCAGAAGCTGGTATTTATGGAAACCCTGGAAGTGTGTAAAGTTGATTGAGTGGGTAGAAGACTCAAAGACAGACAGAAAATCTTTAAGATGTCTACATTCTCAAAATTGGCCAAAACTTTATAGTCAAGATTCATTTTAAATATTCTATTTCCCTGGTTAAATTAAATTCGACAAACATTTAAGCAATGCATGCTGTATTAGTTTTCTATTGTTGTGTGACAAATCACCACAATTTTGGTGGCTTAAAACAACATATATTTACTATCTAATAGTTTCTATGTGTCAGGCGTCTGGGCCTGGGTAATCTCATAAGCTCTCATAAGGTTATAATTAAGGTGTCAGTGGGGCTACATTCCCATGTGGAGGCTTGACTGGGGAAGAATCTACTTCCAAGTTCATTCAAGTTGTTGGCAGAATTCACTTCCTTGTAGCTGTGTGGCTGAGCTCCTATTTTCTTGAAAGCTACTGACCATGAACTGCTCTCAACTACTGGAGGCCACCCTCAGTTCCTTGCCATATGGGGTACATGTTCTTAAAACATGGTTGCTTACTTCTTCAAAGCCACCAGGAGAATCTCTCTTCCTTCAGAAAGGTCCCAGTCCTCATGCAAGGACTTTCACCTGATTAGGACAGGCCCACACAGTATAATCTCCCTTTTGATTAACTCAGAATCAGGTGATTTGACCTTAATTACATCTGCAAAACCCTTTACCTTAGCCATACAATATATCCTATCAGGGGAGTGACATCCATTATTCACAGGTCCCAGCCACACTCATGAAAAAGGAATTATATAAAGTGTGTATGCTGGCGGGTGGGAGAGATGGTGGCGGAGGGTGGGGGAGTTAGGAATCTCGGGGACTATCTTAGAATTCTGCACATCACACCTTCTAGGTGCAAGGGTATGGTGATATGTAAGTTATGAATCCTACCTCACAAAACTCACATCCTAACAAGGGCAGTGGATATGCAACAAAAATAACTACTCCATGAGATATATTCCATAATAGAGATACATTCAATCTTCACAAATAGCACAAAGGTGGTCACATAAATACTGGAATTTGTAAGATAAATAGGAGTTCACCAGGCAAGCAAGTGTGCAGAAAAGGGGATTAAATAGGATCGGCTTGAAACAGTATGGTGCGACTAACAAATTATCAGGAATTTGGTTTTGCTAAGAGTTCAGTTAATGTGCTAAGCATTTTTGTTTATTCGAGTTTGATGAACTTATCTTCTTTAAAAAAAAAAAAAGAAAGAAAGAAAATGATTGCCTTAAAGCCTGGTTGATGGACCATATGTACGTGTGCATTATATGTTGCATGTTGACTCATCTGTTTATAGCAATCATGAGAGTAACAGTGAGGAGAAATGTACAATAAGTTAACATGCCGACTGCTATGTGCCTTACAATCCATCTATTGAAGCCCTAATCCCCAGTGTAATGGTATGTGGCGGTGGGGTCTCTGAGAGATAATTAGGTCATGAGGGTAGAACCCTCATGGTGGGATTAGTGCCCTTATAAAAGGAAACATGAAAGAAATGATTTCTCTCCGCCAATGAGGATACAACGAGAAGGCATTGTACTGTAAACCAGGAAGAGGGTCCCCACCAGAACCCATCCATGCTGGCACCCTAATCTCAGACTTCTAGCCTCCAGAACTGTGAGAAATAAATGTTTGTGGTTTAAGCCACCCAGTCTATGGTGTCTTGTTGTAGAAGACTGAACTGACTGAGACACCAGCCCTATAAGAAAATGTGCTCCTGGGTTTCCTTAGGACTGTGCAGACCTTTTATAATCAGAAGCTTTCCTTCAAATAATGTTTCATTCCAGAAAGGTGGAAATGAGTCTGTACCTACAGGCATAAGAACAGGAAATGCCAAAGCAGTTTCTGTGTCATCCCCAAGCACAAAGAACAGAAGTCACACATGAAGTCAAGCCAGTCCCAGGGCCTGAGTGACATTTGCTGAACTACACCCCACATCCTGGCACGTTCGTAACTTGAAATGAGATTCACTTTTGAAGCCTGAAGCCTTTGACTCTTCCACCACAATATAAACACAGACCAGAAAGAAAATCCCTCTAAAAAATACAGTAGCTTTTATGTCAACTCCAAAATACCTCTGGAGTCACAAGGAAGATAACAATACTACAAATGAAAACACAGAAATCTTGCAGATGGTTTGGGTCCATTTGTTTCTTTTCCATTGCCAAGTCTGACGGTGGGACATTTTCTGGTTACTCAGACCAGCTCAAGTGAGTCTGCTTCTCTGTGGCCTTCCTGATGCGTCACGTAGCAGAGGGGAAAGCACTTACGAAACGACATTAGGAGACCTGGGTTCCAGTTTCAATTCAATTTGTTCTTTGATTTACCCAGGACTGTTGGAGGACAAGTGAGTTTTCCACCTATTAGATAAGTGTACTTTCCAGACAAATGAGAAACTTGCCAGCTACAAGATGTTTGCACTTTATTGTTTAAATATTGGAAATTCTCCTAAGATATGGTATACATTAAGAGCATAGGCCCTGGATCCAGGACACTGGGTTTGAATCCCAGCTCTACCACATGCACGCTGTGTGACATTGGGCAAGGGACTTAACTTATCTGTGTCTTGGGACAGTCCCTACTTCATAAAATTGTGGTAAGGGTTAAATTACTATATAAAAACACCGAGCACCATAACTGGCACATTTCAGTAAGTATTATTGTTATCACTGTAACCAAATTTAAAATATAAAAGATAAATGAGGTTTCTCTTTCCAGGGTCATCATCATAAACACTAAACAAATTTATATATATTCCAGGGGTGACAAAAAAATGTATACACATTTTAAGAGATGGTCAATGTTGCTCAAGCAGTGGTTTGCCATAATCAGAAGTGTCTGGACGCTGATGGTAACCACTTTGAGTACCTCTTGTAATTGCAGAAGTCAAATGTGACTTGTATTCATCTTTTGTTATTGGTATATAATTGAGTATTACAATTTTAATAGTTTTTTTCTTTTCTTAAAACGTGTATACATTTTTTGGCACCCTCTGTATATATAAATATATAAAATCATGCCTTTGTGACCCACTGGAATATATTAGGAGACTATGTTTACCCTGAATGACCTCAAAAGGTGGTTTTTATAATGCCTTGTGTTTGCCTTTTTTAAACATCCTTCCCTCCTCTGTCATTGGTCCAACTGCTAGCAGTAGTGTCTGGCTGTGTCTGACTATCTTCCCCTCTGAGTTGTTCTATTCTTCTGTGACTGGGAAGCCATATTATAAAGGTTGTGAGAACTATGGCTAGAATCATGACACAGAAATCTGAATGACAGTCTTACAGGCTCCTTTATAAACTAACTGTATGAGCTTAAACATTTGGGCATTGTGTCACTTATTTTGATTGATCAGAGAACAGTGTTTAGCTTGGTCTCTGGATCTTGAACATATTCCAAACCTGTGGTTTTCAGCTACATTCACAGGGCCTCCATGCTCTGTAAGCACATCTCAGGGGCCCCACAGAGGGGGGAGGAGGTAGGCAAGAGGGAGTTTTATCTCCAATCTCTCCACTTCCACTTAAACCAGAGAAGCTCTGATATGTTTTATATAATGGGGTTCTGCATACAGTGCCATTTGAAAAAAAGTGTTCCACTGCTAAATCAATAAATAAAGTTGACAGCTACTATTCTACATAGAGTTGCCAGTTAAATGACATCTACACATACACTCTTCTGTATGTTTGAACTATTTCAAATGAGAGAGAGAGAGAATGAATCATGAACCAAAACATCACTAGAAATTAAACATAACAAGAATTCATACATGATGAATGAGACTAGACATCTATAGAAAACATTTCCAAATAAGTTACCATAACTATGGTTTATAAAAAATGTTAATGAGATTAGGCTGATCCCATATCCCACCAGAGAGCTTCCAAGTTAAAAGGAAATAAATGTAAAATAAAGCTAATTTTAAGAAGTCTAAAATGTTAATGATGGATACAAATAGATGGGAGTGTGTTGCATGGCTGGGAAAAGCACAATTGTTAACAATGATTTATCAGTGTTTTTCCAGAACTCACCAAAAGTGATTCCAATAACTGATGCCAGGTTTTTATTCAGAAACATCCTTAGGGTGAAGATGGATACGTTATCATGATGTAAATGACCTTTTGGAAACATTAAACTCCCTCTTGTTCTAATTCTATTCTTACCACCTGTACCAGTTAGGATTGTTTTGGCTGCAAGAAACAGAAAAAAACAAAGAGGCGTTTAAAAGCTTTCACTTGACCAAAATTTATTTCTCTCTCTCACTCATGAAGCCTAGAGGTAGTTAGTCCAGGGCTGGCACAGCACTCTACGGTTTCAGGGACCCAGGCTTCTTCTACCTTATTGTTCTGCCACGGTGGCTTCTATTGTCAAGGACACTTCTGATTCAAAATGACTGCTAGAGCTCCAGACATTATGACTACATTCTAGACAGCAGGAAGGAGGAAGAAGAGGAGAAGGAAATCCCCCTTCCTTTAAGGTAACTTTTAAAAAGTTTCACACACCCCTTCTGTTTACATCATATTGGCCACAACTTAGTCACATGGCCACACTTAGGTGCAGAGAATCCTGGGAAACGTAGTCTTTACTCCAGACAGTTTTGTGCCCAGCCAGAATTCAGGCATTCTGTTAGTATAAAAGAAGGGAGAACAGATACTGAATGACAACAAGAGTCCCTACCATGCCAACTCACCTCCTGATTTCTATTTTCACTTCCTAAGTGGACCAACTCAACAGAAATAGAGTGGTATCCCCTTTCCTGACTCTTCCCTCAATTTTATTTTTAAAAGTTAATTTTCAAGTCAATGCAATGCCACAAACATTTGTTAAATACCTATTATGATTCATACAATGGAATACTATTCAGCAACAAAAAGGAACAAATTATTAATATATCAGAACAACATTGAGGAATCTCAAACTAATTTTGCTGATTGAAAGCAACCAGACCAGCACCCCTCAAAAAAATAGAATACATGTTATATGATTCCATCTAAATAAAATTCTAGAAAATGCAGACTAATCTATAGTGACAGAAAGTGGAACAGTGGTTGTCTGGGAACAGCAGGAGTAAGGGAGAAAGGATTGCCAAGGAACACAAGGAAACGTCACAGCTGATGGACATGTTCATTATCTTGAGTGTAGTGATGGTTTCATGGGTGTATACATATATCAAAACTCATCAAATGGAAACCTTTAAAAATGTGCAGTTGATTCGACATCCTTTATACTTCAATAAGCTGTAAAATACTTTTCTAAAAAAAGAACCTATTACATGCCTGGCACTTTGTTAGCCACTGAGGACACAAAATAAGCTGTAAGTCTATCCCCAAGGGTCTCACAGTCCAATAAGTTGTTCTAATGAATAGGCTTACGAATGTAGATAGGGTGAGCGGACCCCCCAACACTTAAGCACCTTCAATGCACAGACTAAATTAAAGCATTCAGTCTACAAACTGAGGACCAGATCCTGGCCCCCGCATCCAGCCAACCCCCAACACAACCTGAAACAATGCATTAGGCTTATTAACCATTTTACAGTGAGAAGCAATATACATTATATATCAACCTTTAGATCTACTTCTACATATGGCTACGGACACATATGGGGAATAATAGTAATACTTTTAAAGTCCCCAAGTTAACTGTATATTTTCCACTTTTAGAAATGAAATCCAAGGGCAGGCTCTCTTCACTCCTCACATCTGTGTTGCAGAGCCAGGAAGGATCATATGACAAAGACAAGTAGTTGGCACAAACAAATCTTCAGAAGGAATAGTCTAGCAAGACAGCTATTTGGAATCAGCTGTTTCTAATGACCAATATCCCTCATGTCTTGACATCTCTTGGTACTGCTCTTGTAGCGTGGGCAGTGTCACAAGACAGCAGTGCTAAGTCCCGAGTCTCAGATGTCAGCTCAAGGGCAAATACTATAGATCAAATTCTTGACTCTATTTGCTCCTCAATTTTGCAGCCTTAGTTTTCAGGGCTTATGAATTTTAATAAGATTTTGCCTTAGTACCGAAAACTGTTGCTCCTACCTTTTCCACTTTGAGAAAAAAAGAAACATCGTAACAGAACAGTGGTCCCCAGGGATGGAGGGGGAGAGAAAGATGCATGGGCAAAGTGCAGAGGATTTTAGGGCAGTGAAGATACTCTTGATGATTCCATAATGGTGGATACATGCCATTATATAGTTGTCTGAATATGTAGAATCTACAGCACCAAGAGGGAACTGTGACATAAACTATGGACTTTGGGTGATGATGATGTGACAATATAGGTTCATCCATTGTAACAAATACACCACTCTAGTGGGGGACGTTGATCATGGGGGAGGCTATGCATGTGTTGGGAAAGGGGATATACGTGAAATATCTATACCTTCCCCTCAAATTCGTAGTGAACCTAAAACTGCTCTTAAAGGAGTCTTAAAAAATCAACATGCAAAATGACAGTAATCAACCTCATTAGTTATACAAATTCTAACAAAAATGAGAGTGAGATATTTCCCAACATAGTACTTTTTCAATTACAATAGTCGAGGTGCTCATACACGGTAGGTAGGAACGTGTATTGGTGTATTCCTCTGGACAGTAATTTGGCAAAACATATAGTGAGCCTTGTGAAGAGTTCATGACAATATATGCATAAAACGTTTCTAAAAGATTTAAAGTGTTCACTGCTTTTTAAAAAAAATCAAGATGAGATCCATTCAGAATCCAGGCCAAGAAAGAAAACATTTTTCGGTGGCCCATGAAGGCTTTCCTTGTGGGGCCGTGTGGCCTGAATGTTGTTGAGTAGAGTATGGTGTACAGAGTTGTAGCAAATGCTCCCCATAACCCAAAATGCCTCCCCCTCTTATCCTTATCCATGCCTGACACCCCTTATTATTGACCCCTTTCGGTGAAGACATTTGGACCAAATTGTCCTCTGTGAAAAGAAAGCAAAAATCCAACTGGTCCACATTGTCCAGAGAGCCCTGAAGGACGAGTGTAGGTAACCCTGATGCGAGGAAATGGGCAGGGGCCACAGGGTTGCTCTGCATGATCGCTGTGGACCTGGTAGAGGTGTGACAAAGGACAATATGAGATGCATGAGGGAATAACAATGAACTTTGGTTATGGGAAATTTCCTCAAGAGCCAGCACTTCTTATTGCAAAAAAAAAATTAATCTGGAGTGAAGTGATGAATTATTCCACACAAAATCACATTTAATTCTTTTCAAATGTTGATGTGTTTCAAAGATCCATGATTCAAAGCACTCCTTCCACTTTTATTCAATCCCCTAATAAAAGCAGACTTGCTCTCCTCATTATCCAATTGAGTGGCGTTTGAAGTGTCTTGACTTATGGGTATGTGATTGCCCTAATTAAACTGGAACTTCCAAAGCCAAGGAACTCTACCAATGCAAATAAATCCCTCCCTAATATTTCTTTTCTGATTGGGCACCTCTTCGCATTGAAAACACATTTTCAATACAAACTAGCAAGGGCTTTCTTAGTTCCTATCCCGTTAATCTTGTGGTCTTAACTTTTCCAGTGGAAAGTCAGTTTCTTCTATAAGTCCTTCTCTTAAAGCATTTTGGGAATGGCCTGAGATACTTTATCAATGAAAAGGCCCAGAGCAGATGTGGGAAGAAGGAGAATCAATGACAGTTGTCGACATTTGTTCTTTAATGATAAGCAGCTTGACCCTCCTGAACAGAAGATTTGAATAAACTACTCATTCCTGAAGCTGACGGGAATCATTCTGTCTGAAACAGAAGTCCCTCATTATAAAGGGCGTTTTATGAGAAGATGTTTCCGGGGTGGCAAGGCAGTGGGTGGAAGTTAGGGACAGGGAGATGTCAAAATATGGCCATCAAACCTAATATTGTAAAGCCTAGAAAAGTCTTATAGCTTCAAAGTGGAATCAGTCCCAACTCCAGTACATAACAGGCATTTCACAGCATTTACCACATCACTTCTGTGAAGCTCCCAGGCCTGTTACAGCTTGCTCTGTGCCCTTGGACAAGTCACTTTGTGCCTCTGAGTCTCATTTCTCTCCCATACAAAGGAAAGACTGGACTAGGGACCCCTACAGTCCATCATGATCTTTCCTGTTCTTGATTCCAGTCTCACAGAATTACCTCGATTCTCCCCTAGTGGCCATGTTATGTATTGGTGTGTGACATCACTCTTCCCAAGACTCCTCAAGGAAGCATACTGTGTTTGTTTTTAGTACTACGTTCAAAATTCCAAAAGACCACCTCTTCAGGTGGTCATGTGAAAGGTGGTTCATAGAGAACAATTGGTAAAGGCCTATTGTCTACTGAATGGACCCTCTAAACATCATCTATGCAGAAGGACCCAGACCTGGGGGCTGATTTTCCATCTCAGGGTATATCTGGAAACATCTGGAGATAGTTTTGTCCTAAGTTGCTGGGGGCTAGGGGTTGGAGTATTCTCTTGGCACCAAGTAGAAGCCAGAGATGCTGCCAAACATCCTACAATGAACAGGTTAGCCATCAACAACGAAGAATTCTCAAGCCCCAACGTGTTAATAGTACCGACACTGAGAACCCCTGACCTAGTCCAGAGAATCGGTGACATGGTGCGGCCAGCTCCTCCCAGCTCCCTAGGCAATTGTCTGCATCTCTTGCCAGTCCCACATTCATAGGGTCACTTGGTAGCTTGAAAGCGGCCATTGAGGGAATATTTACACCACAGACATCAGCACATTCTATAAATGAAGGCAATTTTTATCTCTGAGAACTAGTTGTTAAGCATGTACCATCACACTGCTACTCAGAACCAACACATGAAAAAAACGGATTCAAAACTCAAAAGGTGTTTTCCGCAAGAGGCTGGACTGCAGGGACACTAGATATGATTTTCCCATGGGCAAGGAGTCTGACATTACAGCATCGCTGTACAGCAATCACAAAGCAATCACAAAGAGGAAAGGAACAGTATAAGGGACATTGTGGGCAGGTATTGGAAGACTCTTGTGTCTTATTAAGTGTCTTGTCGCTTACTTATATATATCCAGCCTTCTTCCGGAGAGCATTTGAGGGGACAATTCAGGAAATAAGCAACTGGCTTGTTTATTAAACTTCTCAGAGGAAAATCATGATGGAATAATAATAATTCAATACGTTTAATTTTGAAAACCTGACATACAAAAATAAAGATCTACACACACAGGTGCAAGACCTGAGGAGCAAGCAAGTCAGTCTTTCTGCACCTGGCCCAGCCAACAGAGAGATGCTTTTCCTGTTGCATTCCGGAAGTAAGCAAAGCGGGACTCCACTAGACCCCCCACGAAGAACCGCAGGGCCAACTCTGGCCCTCCAGACTTCGCACAGACGATGGATGCCCTACAGAAACTCAAGCTGCATTGCAGGGAAACCCTTCCCTGAGTTTGTTCTTTATTGCTGTCTCGATATTTGCCTCTGGTTGCTATGACAAAATCTGGCATTGGAATTCTTCTGGAAACAAATAGGAAATAGTTTTCGGGGGAGGGAGGTTCAAGACCCTACGCACATTTAGGTTTGGTTATAAACACTCCTAGTAAAATAAAGCATTGACTCATTAAACCCAAAACAAACCCCAAAAATATTTTTTTAATCCCCATTCAAAGACTCTTGGTTTGTTCCAGAAGTGACCAGCTAGAAAGCTATTTGTTCTTGCAGAAAAGATCACCAGCAAAATAAATTAACAGGGTGGAGTACTTACCAGTAGGGGTACTGGTCACCCCCTGCCAAGACACACTCTGCTTTTTGTATGTTTGATTTCTGGAGCTGGGAGTGCTAACCCCACACATCAGAAATTTTCCATTTGCTAGAGTTGATGATTTTGTCCAGCCTCTCTGAAGAGAAAACCAAGGCTACAGCCATTCAAACTCCGGCTCCAAGGGTCTGGAAAGTCTTACGAGGGCATGCAGGCCTGTGACACATCTCGGACCCAGATGTGTGGAGCTTTTCTTTGTTTTTTTCTATCTTTCTCTTAGGCCACTACATCTGACATTTTGTTCCTGAATCTCCGCCTTTCACCGAAGCCCACATTAATCTCTCAGTTCACATCCACTGACTTGCCTTCTTGGGCCAGCTTTATATGCGCGTAGAACCAGCTGCCACCCATACAAGTCAGTGTGAATACCCTGAAGTGAGTGTGAATACCCTGTCCACCCTCTCAGGGCTGGCCAGTGTGAGTGGGTATCCATAGCATGGAAGGCTGCGGTCACACACACAGGCTAAAGGAGCTGTATTAGAGAAGTGTCCTATTAATCCTTCAAATGGCCACCTGGTCCCAACCCATTTTTCCACTTTATCCCCTAGTGCCCCCCAACAAACCTCTTCCACTGCAGGCAGACTCAAACCTCACTTCCTCTTGCCTCTACCATAGATGCCTCAGAAATACTGATAAAGACATGTCATCACATTCAACAGTTTTCATCTCTCAGAACTCCTCTAAAAAGAGAACAGATTTGTTTGGAGGAAACATTTAGGCAAGCCTCTTGGGGAGGGAAAGCAAGATCTCAAGGGGTGTTCAAATAGCAAACAGTGGTCACTGAATTACTATTCATAAGGAAAGAAGGAAAAACGCAGTAGGCAACAGGGGTCTGGACTTGTAGGGGGAGACGAAAGAGGTAATAACTCTAAGACTAACTACTCATCTAGTGCTGACCGCCACCTGGCTCTGTTGCAATCTCTTTGTATGTATCAATTCATTTAACTCTTACAACAACCTTATGAAGCAGTTAGTAATATTATCCTCATTTCACAGATGGGGAAACAAAGGCCCAGAGCAGAGTGGTTCAGTAACTTGCCCAAGGTCACTTGGCTAATGCATGGCAGAGCTCGTGAGCAACGGTCAGACCTGGAATCTGTGCTTTGAACCACTCCACGCAACGACCTCATTGGGAAAGCCTCTGATCACAGCTCAGGGAGGGCAGCAAAGCCCAAGGCTCCAAGGATTTCATCAGATAGCAGAAGGTGCCAGTATAAGACACACCATTATTTTATGTGTTGCTGTGAAAGTGCTGCCAATTATATACTATGACGCACCATCACAGTGAGACAGATTCTGATTCAGAGATATCAAATATTTACATGGGAAAAAAGTGCGTCCCAAGGCAGCTGGATGGCTCAGTTGGATAGAGTGCAAGCTCTGAGTAACAGGGTTGCCGATTCAACTCCCGCGTGGAATGGGGGGGCTGCATCCCTTGCAACTAGATTGAAAAACAGTGACTGGACTTGGAACTGAGCTGTGCCCTCCACAGCCAAGATTGAAGGACAACTTGACTTGGAGCTGATGGGTCCTAGGGAAAACACACTGTTCCCCTTCCCCAATAAAAGCTTTAAAAAAAATGAAGTGCATCCTGGAAATGATGCAGTATTGCAGGGGGTTTATAAACCTGTTTACTGTGGAGTGTGCAATGAAACCTTCTCCTTCATCTCCCCTTTGAAATCCTCAGCGATGTCTCCATGTCTCACTACTGCTTTTGTGGGTATAGATTCTAGGGGGGAGGTGGTGGCAGGGGAAATCTTATAGAAGTGCCATCTGTGTGTGCGCGTGCGGGCACACATGTGCGTGCATGCATGCAGGCACGGGTGAACAGATGCTGGGCAAAGACAATTTTAGCAAGTTCAAAATCACCCTACATTTAGTTACACAAAGACAATGTAGCTTCATAATTTTCTATGATTGTTTGAGTCTTTCTCCTGAGCCCTTCACCTTACTACATAGAGACAGAATTTTAAATGTCATCCAATCTAGTCATTTAAACTGTCTCCCAGATATTTCAAGCTTGCCATGTTCCTCACCCACTTTCTCATTCCTCTCCGAGACGGCTCCTGGGGGAGAAGTTTACTTTACCTGATGGTGGCATGATAGAGGAGGGAGGTCCTTATTCCATCATCCAGGTCCCCTGGGCCCTCCCGGAAAGGCCGAGATGCTGAAGTCTGTGGCGGGTCGAGGTCCTCTCTGAGCTCTCCTGGCTTGGCCAGGCCCCTGCTGACTGAGCTCCACTTAGGTCCTCACTGGAGTCACATACCGAGGTCTGGCTGTGTTTCCCATATGATTCTGTCCCCCTGTGGCAACTCCCTGGTAAGTTCACCAGCTGGGTTTACTCGGGGCATTCATAGCACTCCTGCTCAATGAGCCTGGGTGTGAGTGCAGAATCCTTCCCATCACAGCGTCCTGCCAGCCACTGCCCTGAAGCCGGCATGTTAAATAAGCTAATGCCATCCAGGAGCTACTAAGAGGTACACACCTGTTGGCAGTTACCTGTGCCCAGGAGACAATAATCACCTGAAGAGGGAACACAAACATTAGATACACCTGCCCTTAGTGCTAACTGAATTAATAAAGATCATTTTCACCTACTGGACTTGTCAGCACACGTTCTAGTCCTGGTTCTCATAAATACAGGCATACCTTACTTTATCGCGCTTTGCTTTCTTGCACCTCAGAGATGTTGGTTTTATACAAATTGAAGACAAGACCCTCCACCAGCGAAAAGATTACGACTCTTTATTGTGGTGGTCCGGACCCGAAGCTGTAGTATCTCCGAGGTATGCCTGTAGGAAACCATCTGTCTTCCCCAGGGCAGCGAGGGGAACACACGCCAGCATAAACATGTGCTGTGTGGCTCAGATGTTCTTCTGTGTCACTCCCCCAGGATAACCTGACTCAGTAAAGGCACTGTGTGTGTGCGTTTCCGGAGTTTATCCAGAACTTTGGGTTGTCATGGCTAGAGAAGCACATAGGGTGAGGAGCTGATACTACTGAAATCTCATCCATTTCCAGAAGTCTGGGATGAGCCCATCAAGATCTCAAGACCGAGCTCTGGGAAGCTCATCTTTCCGCTAGAGCTGCTGAACGTAGAAAAGTTTATCAGGCCTCAGAGAGAGGGGCCAGCGGATTTTTCTCCACAATCCCACTCTTATTCTTTCTGGAATGTCTACCATCTGTCCACCTCAGCTGACCCTCCCTCTGTTCAATAAGTAGTGTTTGAATTCTACATTTTCTTTACAGAAAGAGAGAGAGAGAGAGAGAGAGAGAGAGAGAGAGAGAGAGAGAGAGAGAGAGAGAGAGAAGAAAGAAAGAAAAAGAAACCACAGAAGGCCAAATCTCAAAAAATAAAAAAAACAAAAAAAAAGCAGAGGCACGTGACAGTGAGCTTTAGGAGAGAGACTAGAACAGGGAGGAGCAGCACACTCTTAGGCCCAGGAAAGAGGGGCCGCCTGAACCCCGCACTTTGGGTCCTTCCCTGGCTATGCCCCTTTCCACAGGATGAAGTGTGTCAGGCCATGGACGTGTGCCCACGTGAAGCCAGCTCCTTTGCCAGACCACACTTTGGGCGCCAGACCTTGGAATCCCATGACTGAATGGTCCTAAGCCCACTTCCAGGGCCTTCCCCAGGCCGTTTCTGTCAGGAGCAGGCCACATCTCCAGTATGCACACCCCTAAGACTAAGACGTGGCCCCAGGGTGGCTGTTTGCAGGGATGGACTTGGATGTACAGGCTGGAATGTCCACACGCATGCATGTACTGCCCTTCTCAGGCGGGGCTGCCAGGAAAGGAAGAGGCGAGGACAGACGCAGGCCGTGGGCTGGGAGTCCGCTCCCACTGAGCCACCACCTTCCGCATGGCGCCCCAGGAGTCCACCGATTCTTCATTCAAACCTGCCCTCCGTGCAGATATACTTGTGGAGGCAGGAGAGGAAAACATTTTATTTAACATTTTGTCAGCTTGATTTACCACTTTTAAATATTTAGATATGGTATATGAGCCTCCACTTATACACTTGCCAGGGCCCCACAAAAGTTAGGGAGAAGGCCTCGGGAAGGGAAAACAGTTTTTAAGGCAAAGATGGGAGCCCTCTCTGGATCGAAACCACATTGTTTCTTTGCTGTGTAGTGCTTAAAACAGTGTCTCGCACATATAACTATTCAAATATTTGTTGAAAGAGAAAAGAAGGAAGAGAGGAAAGGAGGGAGGGAAGAAAAGGGAAAGGGAAGGATCTGTGTTAAAACTTTTATACTTTCAGGAGTTTGTGATATAGTCAGAAAGGCCAATCAAATCCTGTCTCTACCAATCCACCTGTGTGTCCTGGGGCAAGTTATTTCACATCTCTAATCCTCAGTTTCCTCATCTGGAAAATGGGGAAGCCATGGCTATCATACAGTGAGAACAAATAAAAATAAGTAATAACTACGTATCTTATTCTCACGGTCATCATCATTTTCATTACGTACTCCACCACCCCCCACTCCAATCCCATTTAATTTATAAGTCATATTCTGAGGACCAATTTGTTTCAAACAATCTCAGGAAGGCTATCGCTACTGATGTGTACAACACACAAAGAGAAATACTTCATGATCCCCATTTTGACCCCACCAACATGCTCAAAAGCACCCGCTACCACCATAGCAGGCGCCCCACCCATACCTCTGGGCATATACTGTTTCAGTATCAGAAGCGTGACCTCCAGTTGCCAGCCCCAGTATTTCTTTGCATAAGGGCATCCTCAGTCTTCCAGAGCCCACTTTGCCACTTGAAGAGCAAGACAGAAGTGCTGGAGAATTGATGCTCAGGAAGCAGCCTTCAACCAGTGTCGGATGGGAGTGGGTATAAATACCCCAGCACTCTCATTCCTAGGGCAAGATAACTCTGAGGCGTACGTTCTGTACTGAATCCCAACAGGGTCACGTTCCAGCTACCCTCAGTGATAACCTGTCGGATAACGAACCCTTTGGATGCTACACAAGCCTGCATGATTTTGTCCGTGCCAGTTACTATGGCCAGTGAGAGTGTTCTTTCTAATGGCTCAGTGTTCATGCTTTCCTATTTGATAAATATTTTGAAAACCACCTCTCCTTCCCTGTAACCAATGAGTTGTTCCCACAAGTACTTGAGAAACATCAGTATTCTATAAAACTAGATCCAACAGCAATTTCACCTAATAAACTGAGAAGTATTTATTATTTTCCCCTCCTTCTTCCTGCAATGGCACTAAAATTCAATAGTTAAGTGGAAGAGAATAGACAATAAAAGATCATTCAATGCTTCCACCCACATACAAAAGCCATCAAACACCACAGATTTTTTTGTTTTTGTTGGAAATTTTCTCATATGTTTAAGTGAGGTGACATGACCCCACACAGTGTATCTACTAGGGTATCTACTCTCACATGCTTGTGTACTTGGCAGTGACCTCCAAACTTGACAAATATGTTATCTCCATGTTTTTATTTATTATCTCATAATCCTTTGGATAGCGACACATTCTGAGACTATAACAAATATATTAACATCCCAATATGAATATAATGTAACCAAAAAGATGACCTAGATCTAGAGTGGATGAATGCCAACCCAAACAGTGGCTAAACTGGGCAGCTGTTTGCAATTAGGTCCAATTAACACGTTTTAAACACAACATTACTGGGAACCTCTTTGAAGTGTCTTGCTCCGTGAAGGTTTTCCTTGAAAGGGGTTTTCTAATGGGAAGCAGTCAAAATCTACAGCTGAACAACTCAACTTCCTATTTTGACTTAAGTGTCATGTAGAGTTCACAGTTTTAATTCGTTTTCCCCCAGTTATGTGTATAAATATTTCAAGCATGTAATGAAATGTCTGGAAAGGCAACTTTGCTGAAAAGAACATTTGTAAAGAAAGCCAAGAAGAGGAAAGCAAGGGGGCGGGGCTTCTGTGCTCTAATTTGCATTGTGGTGAATTGCCAATCTCTAGTAGGAAGGTAAATTGTAAAATCGGATTTATTTATTTAATAAGCATATAAGAGCCTTGTCTACACTGAAAGAAAAGCTCCATGAGGCCAAGAACTGTCTCGTTCATCACTGTGTCTCTACTAACTGGACTGGCACCGCAGTAAGCCTACGACAGACACTAGTTGGATGACTGAATGGGTGAGCGTTTACTGAATGAATAAGCAAGTGCACGAATGAAAGAAGAAAGTAAATTATATACATATGTTTGGAAAACACAAGCTAAAGTCCCTAGCCCCCATATGTGTGTGTGAGAGACACAGAGGTAAGCACACAGAGAGAAAAGGCAAGAATTATCTTAATTCTCCTCATTGTTTTGCCGTGCCTACCTAATTGGAGCTTAAACCTCAGCTTCATTTTTCATATTGGACAAAAAACTGAGGGATGGGAAGTTTGGTGGAATGCAGCTAGACTGGTGCCTGGCACAGAGTAAACAATAAATATCTGAGGACAAATGAATGAAAAAACTAAATGGTGCTTAGTTTCCTAATCCCTGACCAGAAGAGATTCTGACATCTGTGTTTCACTCCTTGTGTATTTCCTAAGTCTTCTTCATTGACCTGCCTGCATGACCTTCTCATTCGCAAACACCAGGCCCAGCCACACAGGAGAGTTTTGGAAGAGGCAGGACGACATCTTCCCTCCCACCAGCCCCTGGCTTGGAGACAGAAGAGTACAGCTTTGTTGCAAGTGAGGTAGATTGATGAAGCTTTCCAGTTAGTGGGAGATCTGCTAGGAGGCAGAGATTCTAAGACTGGAGTGCCAGTAAAATGCAGATTCCTAGCTCCTAGACCCCAAAGGCTCTGATTCAGTGGGTCTAGGATGTAACTCAGGACTCTGCAGAGTAACTTCCACCCTGGTGGTTGTGATTCAGATGATAAACTGTTAGAGACACTGGGTTAGAAGGAAATCATTTTAGAAGGAGAAAACGTTTTATTCTGAGTGTCTCCAGGAAAGTAATTCCCACATCCAGTTAGTTGATGCCAGCCTGGGACACCTCTTTGGGGAAATTCTCAAGCATTCTTAAAAAGATTTCAACTTACTTTAATTTAAATATGTTTCTTTTCTGTGATAGTAAAGGACATACACACACTCCAGCAACCAAAGTGTTTTAGCTCCCAAAAAGTCTGAAAAGGGCCCTTGAGACCAATTTGGGAAGCCATCCACTTCTACAGTGAAAGACCCACTTTCCCTTCAGGGAAAATCTGTGGTTTGGCTGTATCACAGACACAAAAAGCAAGATAAGTAGGAAATAGTGGCTGGCAATGTTGATGCTAAAGGAAAGCAAGGAGGAGCAGAGGCTCTGACATCGGAAAGCAAAAAGGATCTGAAATTGCCTGTGTGACACTGGCGAAGGACAGGAGGGAGGGAGGGCTGAAACAGAGCTAGACTCCATTAAAGTATTGGAATGACAAGTTCCTGCAGCTAGATAATTTAGAGACCTGTAACGTATCTGTCCATGCAATAGCTAATTTCAGAGTCAATGGTGTACTCCTGAAGACAAGCTGGAAACCTGGAAAATCCAAGACAAATGGTCTGTTAGCATAAAGGATCTCAAGGGTTTAAATCCTCGATATATCATGCCTGCATGAAAGGCTTCCTCTGTAAACAAAGGAGCAAGACCACACTGCCTTGCATCAAGACCTGCTCAGATTGTTTAAAAGGGGCATCATTTTCCACTGGGCATGTAGTTTCTTCACCATTTCTCACACACCCTGCCTATCTGGGCACATGGCAGAAAACTCTTTTGGCAGGTTCTTGAATATTAAAGGTCAGACTTCCATCTCTCTCTGAGCTGCCTGTCAGTATCTCTTCTCTTTCCACTTCCTTCCCTCCACCCCTGCAACCATCCATTTATTTGTTCTTGAGCCTCTCTGAATAAACAAAGGTATTTTTTGTTTCCTTGCCATCCACTAGGGTTTTTAAAAAATTAAGTGGTAATTATATATAAGCATTTTATGTCAATCATGTAACATGAGATTCAAATCTATTTCTATTGACTCCCAACAGTAGGGTCAGGGCAAAGGCCATAGGACTCTATCATGGCTATGGGTGAGTCCCTCATAAATGTCAGGAGGAAGGAAGAGACGTGATGGGAGCGCACATAGAACAGGCCAGTTTATGCTGTGGTAGCAAACACCACCAAAATCTCACAGAAAAAAAAAGGCATCTTTCCCACTCCACTCCCTCACATGGAGCCAGCCACGTGGGAGAGGAAAGACAGGTCTGTACAACCTCACACCAGCCATGACAGGCTTGACCTGATGGTGACACACCTCATCTCCGCTCACATCTTGCTGCGCAGAACTCTCCTCTGGCCCAACCGCTAGTCACTCAACTACCTGAGGGCCGGGAAGTAAAATCTTGCCCTGTACCTGGAAGTCAAAAAGCCAGAAAGATTTGGGGAACAACACTACTGACCACCAAGATGGAGGAAGAAAGGGAGAGGCCAGCAGTAGACTCAGTTTCCTTTGAGGAAGACACACTGAGAAACCCTGGCTGCTGTCCTCAGTCAGCAGCATCTACCACTGGCTATAAAATCCTGCAAATGAGAGGGTAGGTCCCCAAATGATTCCAGTCTTCATCCTAACATTTAAAGACATAAACATGCACTTCTATAAGACTGAGGTTTGGGAAGCAGATGTATGTGTTGCTTTGTAACAGAAAGATTTTTGCTTTGTTTAATTACACAATTTTTTAAAAGTTTCATTTGCCACGAAATAGGCATTCTCATGTATTAATTTTAGTAACAACGTTGGTCAGGTCTTTCTGGAACATTATTTGTTATGTGTACAAAGAACATTGAAACAGTCCATTACCTTTTGACTCTGTAATTCTATGTCTAGAAATTAATCCTAAAGAAAAAAGGAGAAATGCAGATATTCATAGAAAAGAATATTTTCTATATCATTATTAATGCTTCAAACTATGAGGAACATAACTGTCCAATGAAACGGGAGTGCTCAAATAAATTCTGCTACATCCATACTCTAGGATATCATGTTACCATTAGATGAAAGGGCTCAGCAGGAGGGTGTGTTAATATATGGACTATTATGTCGACATTAGGAATCATACTTATGCGGGTTATCTAGAAATATGGAAATAGTTACATGAAGTAATGATAACAGGACAAAATAGAACTCTTAATAATATACACATTAAAATGATATATGAAATAAATTAGGACTACATTACATTCAGAAGGGACAGGGGCATACACACGATGTTTCAAGGGTTTGAATTTTTCTGGTGATTTCAAAGTTGTGTTCAGAGGTTTTGTGCAACTCTTATTCAGTTGCTCATAGGAGAAAAACAAGGAGGAAGAGGAGAAAAAGGATAAAGAGGAGAAGAAAAGGAAAGGAAGCAGAAAGAAGGGGAGAAGGTAGAAATAGAAGTAGAAAGGGCAGAAGAGGAAGAGGAAGATGATTTAGAAAGTTCATTGCAGTCACCATCTGTTCTCTCCATCCCTGACAAAACCCTCTACAAGCTACACAAAGACAATGTGATTTTAGTCCAGTAAAAAGGTCAATTTTTGCTGTTCTTTAAATATATAGAAGGTATAGAAGAGACCTCCCCTACCTCTCCATCACACTCACAGACATTTGCCACATCAGCACCAGGAGCTTTAGCATTTAGGCAGTGTGGTCACCTGGAAGGTTCTCATGAACCAACTGGATGTTTCTGGGGGATAGGGTGCTTGGTCTGGCCAATTCTCCGTTGGTACTGTAGATGAGCAAGGCTGAATGACAAACCTGGGCCTGGGCTTAGTCACACTTTTTGTGCTCTAGGTAAAACAGAGGACCTAGAAACTAGTGTTAGAAGTTTTCAAACAAGCAAGAAACTTTTATCAACTCAGTAAGCTGCCAACGAGATATCATCACACATCCACCGGAATGGATACAATTAAAGACTGACAATATCAAGTGTGAGTGAGAATGTGGAGCAACTGAAACTCTCACATGTTGCTAGTTAAAGTGTAAAATGGTGCAACCACTTTGGAAAACTGTTTGGCCACTTTTAATGTAATTCCATTCCTAGGTATCTGTTTAAAAGAAATCAATGCATATGCGCGCAAAACAACTTGTACAAGAATATTCCTGGTGACATATATAAACAAATTCTGATCATAGTTCAGATTTGTTCCGTCTGTCTCCTATCCCTGCAATAACTGAGTGCTCAGGACATAGTTTTCTCATGGTCGAGTCCAGGAGCACAAGAGAACAGAGGGAACTACAGTAGCCCAGGCTCACTAATTCCCACCTGGAACTGACACATCGTCACTTCTATCCTCTCTGTTGGCCAAAGACAAGTGGCAAAGCATTTACTGAGCATTTACTACAAGACTGACTCTTCTCATGCATTTGAATCTTCACAACAGTGCCATGAGGTAGTTAGAATTATTATCCCCTTTTATAGGTGAGGAAACTGAGGTTTAGGGAAGTTAAAGAATTTTTCCAAGGTCACAAGGCTAGTAAATAGCAAGGATTGGAGTACAGAGTCAGACATCAAAGCCCCTCACACTGAACCAGGAGTTAGATGATCCTAGATCCAGCTTGTGTGCTGCTTGCACAGCCATCACAAAAGCCTGTGGAGTCATGTGAGGCATAAGTGTTTAAGTGACTTGAAAAAAATCACTTAATCCATCTGTCTTTCGATTTCTTCTTGTGTGAGGTGGGAGTTATATTGGATCGCTAAGCTCATTCCAGGTATAAATTGAAGGCCAAGATTCTGTGATCTTGGTGGAACATTCACCATCAACTTGACAACTATAAATAGAAATTTGCTAACCACTGAAAGCCAGCTCACATCACCTCTGATGTACCAGCAACCATATTCTTGGAGGTCACAATGAGATGGTGAAATCTCTTTGTGTAGAATAGATATCAATTTAATTCCCATTTTTTAAATATTGAATTTTGCTTTTCGGTTGATCCTAAAAGCACTAGGAAAAAAGTAACTCACTCTAAAATTAGATAAATTCCCCTGTTAATGCAGGATTTTGCTTCAATTTTTAACTGCAAATTGCAGTTCCCATGGAAGCAGTGTTAGGCTGCTGGCATATGGGTCTTATCCTCTGTACTCTGCACTTTCTCCATGGGAAAAAGCAATGAGGTTGATACCTGGGAAAGCTGCCTCTGGGTGTTCACTCAGGCAAATCCCACTCCAATAAGACCAAGAGTAAGGGCTGAAATTGCCTCATGTCTAGTATTACTTAAAATTACCTCCTAACATTTTCTGAAGATTTTTTTAACATGTACATCTCTGATCTCACAAATGGACTTGTAGACTTCGAAAACAGAGATGATTTCTACTTGTTCGCAACTCTATGATCACTTGATTACTGTTTTGTAAAACAGGATGGCTGAATGGCTGGATGGCTGGATGGATGGATGGATGGATGGACGGATGGATGGACAGACGGATGGACAGATGAACACACTATACCTCTGTTAGGAATGCTCTTTCCATCCCACTCTACCTTTCTCACTAATTAACTCTACCCACACATGAGTTCTCAGAGCAAGCATTGCTTCCTCAAAGAAGTCTTCCACGATCCCCAGTCAAGTTCATGTTCCTTCATTGTCCTTTTACAGTGCAGTGTGCCTTTCTTCAGAGCACTAATCTGTACGTACTTATGCATTCATCAGTATAATCAGATAGATGTTTATGTTGATCTCCTCATTCTAGGATGTAAACTCCATCACAGCAGGGACCATGTCTTAGCGAGAGAGAGAGAGAGAGAGAGAGAGAGAGAGAGAGAGAGAGAGAGAGAGAGAGAGAGAGAGAATGAACAAATACATGAATGCATAGGTGAATGTACGAATAGTGGGTTATGAGCTTAGAACCTGAATACAGACATTTCTACCATAATCATAGAATTGCAGTATTTAAGAAAAGAAGTGACCTTGAAGGTCAAATTATTCTCACAAAATGAAAGATTCTTAGAGTTTTAAGGGACCTTTGATTCAAACTTTCACACAATGTAGCACTCTCTGCATTGTCATGACATTTGGCTTGTATACAGAGTATATAATTTGTGTAAAACTTTGCTTTTGAAGTAGGTATTTAATTCCTTGGAAAATGTCATTTACCCTGGTACCCTGAAACCCTAAGATGTTTAATTTAGTTCACATCAGTGACAATTTTATTCTACAAGATTATTTTATTCATTCTTTTTAAATCAATTTATAGGTCTACATAACTCAATGCAATGCAATAGGTGGGTGTAGGGTGTGTATGCATGTGTGTGTGTGTGTGTGTGTGTGTGTGTGTACATATTTTACACAGAATGATAAATTAACACATATTTTACATGGAATGATAAATTATTGATTAGAAATTAAGATTTTAAAAGAATTAATCTTGTATTAAAAAAAAAAAGAAGAACCAGGACTAAAACTGATTCAAGACTTTTTGCCAACGGTTAGCAAACTGTGGTCCATGGGCCAAATACACAGACGGCAATTGAAAAACATATAAAGTATGTGGAAATCATATTTTCATCAGTAAAATCATTTAAAGTGGACCAAAGTATTTCACTATTTAAAGGGATTATACAGTAAATTCTTCTATAAAATGAAGTATATTTTAAACTTTAGGTTATTTAACTCCGAATTTGTGTTTTGGGGTCCATATTTTTAATCTGAGCTTTTTGAAAATGAGACACACCTACAAAGGTACTTCCAGTACTGTACTATACAGGAATAAAGGGTTTCCTCAGAAAAAAAAAGATTGTGGAGCATTTTATCATAATAAAGTATAATAGACGAGGGTTGCACTGGTTCTCTCTAGTATGTTCCAGAAGCCATATGGAGATGACCTTCAAATTCCTCCCTTATTTTGCTTCCTTCTCAGGTTAATACAGGTTGATGTGGAAATTCTGTAGTCATGCAGTCTCAGCTCCTCGCCAGACTCTGCCAGCTCACTACAATGGTTTTTGTCTGTATGTACGTGTGGGAACAGCTTGTATGGCACCTGAAGGATTCATCTTTGAGCATTCTTAGGGAATTAGCTCACCAGCTACACCCCCAGCTACACCCCCAAATTGACAGTCACACAACTCATAATAGGGGAGAAAAATAGTGTGGCAGACACCATTAGGTGCCCCCCCAATCTTCCTTGCTAGCAGAACCCTGAATGTCCAGGCAGCACTGTACCCAATTCCAGAAGCTGATTCATGGTTGGTCTACAAGCTGAGCACATCAATTCCCCTTTGCCAGTCACTGGGCTAGAAGAGGCAAGTGAATTGATTCAGATCAATGAGATATGAAGAGAAGCCTGCTGGGGGAGGACCAGGAAGCATTTTCCTCTTGCTAGAAGGAGAGAAGGCTGGAAGAAGATTCCTTCTCCCTTCTTGTTTGGGACCCTGTCAAGTGAGAACATGACTTGTAGAGTTATGACATCATCTTGGACTGTGAAAGTAGGTCTCACCAACACATGGATTTTAGCAAAATGTAGAGAGCGAACATCAGGTCTTGAGTGACATTGTGGTAGAGCCACTGTATCAATCCTGGGACCTTATACGTCCAGGTAAGTGAACAATAAATGTCTTCATGGGTTTAAGCCACTGTTAAGCCAGTTCTCAGCTACCTGTAACCAAACACATTCCTGATGCAAATCATAACACAGTCAATATCTTATATCAGCATGGCACTTCACAATGTTCAAAATACTTTCACATCCATTGTATCATTTAATCCTGCCAACAATTCTGGGAAGAGATAGTGCAACTACTATTACCCCTTATTTTACAAATGTAAAAGCTAAGATTTAAAAAAGAATCCGTCTTGTATATAAAAAACAAAAAGAACCAGGGCTAAAATTGATTTAAGACTCTGCCAAAGGTTGGCAAACTATGGTCCATGGGTGAAATAATACAGCTGGCAAACTAAGAATTTTTTCACCTCTTTAAATGGCTGGACAAAAATCAAAAGAACAATAATATTTGGTGACACATGAAAATTATGTGAAATTCAAATTTTAGTGTCCATAAGTAAAGTCTTATTGGAATACAACCACGCTTATTCATTGACATACGGTCTACAAGTACTTTAGTGATACAATTGCCGAGCTTAGTCGTTGTGATAGGACTGTATGTCCACAAAGCCTATAATATTTACTACCTGCCCCTTTACAGAAAAAGAATGATGACCCCGTGTTAGTCCTACCATGCACACTCCAAAAGACTCATGTTTCAATAAAAACCATGTAGTGTGGTTAGAACACCATATTTTACACGCTGAGATAGTGATCTCAGGTTTGGTTTGCTGTCATTTTTTTCATCATCTGAATATAACCTACTGACAGCTTCATAATCCCCAGACTTCCAGATAGGAGTAGGGAAACGTCTTGACTAACTGCTAATTAATCAGTCTGGCTTAAATTCTCCCCTCAGTAAACACCAGGACACATCTGTTTGAAACAATGTTTTGATGAAACAGTCCCTCAATCATAAAGAAAAAACTAACATCTCATGCATGCCATTCTGCAGCAGGTTTTCATCTGAGAGTGGCCATGAGATGAATGCAAATGACTCATCCGAATCTGGTGTAAAGTGTACAGAAGACTCCCTCTATAAAGAGATTATGGGCAACCATGTCATGCAAACCAAGATTCCACAAACCATAAAAGGCAGATATGAAACAAATACATCGTTTTATTTCCTATTTGTTTTGTTTGTTTGTTTTGATATTTTTAACATCATATTTAATGAACAATTATATTTCACTGGATGAGAAAATATACATACAAACATTTAAAACAGTACCTAGCACATATTTTGTGCTCAAAAATTAATTGGGTCTGAAATTCCATGAATCATGAGGAGGAATATTTTTAAACCATTTAATTGTTAAAATAGGTTTTTTTTTTTTTAAGTATGCATCTTTAGCACATAAATGCTAAGAGTCGGCAGTCTACTAAAATTCATCTGAAAATAAATTTTTTTGTCATTTTTGTGGCTTTGGTTTAAACCACTTCATAGAACCCCTAAAGCACACTTTAAAAGTTACAATGCCAGCTCTATTCCAGCCAACATGGTTATGCCAACATGATTTTGCCACAGTTTACAAATCTTTGCATTGTCATAAAGCAGAAGCAACATGTTAGTTTGTAAAGATTCCTTTAAGAGTTTTAAATTAAAATTATACTCACCCCACTATCATCAAATAGGGGCATGGGTTCTCCATGACAAAAGGTTCCTTTTAGGGCTTCAGAACTCCTGGCTCTTTGTCACTCACAGAACTCAACATTTTGAGGTTATCTGCTCCCTCTGCTGCCTGGTTCCATGGTAATTACCAGGCCCCTGGGCTGACATCTCATGTGATAGAAGCATACAAGCAAAAAGTAAACACAAACAGCTGCGTTAATTCCAGCAATGTTCAAACCTTAACACAAGCTGAGGAAAAGTTGCTGAATCAAAAAGGAACAAACTCAAGGTAAACAGCTCTCCCAACATTCTAGAAAAGAACCTAAGGCTACATCCAATAGGCCCAACCATGCAACAAAAAAGGGGGGCAGAAATGTAAAATGTGCAGAATTTTATAATATAACGGTTGGAAATGTTCTTTCTTTCCTAGACAAAAGCTTTATTTTAATGACTGTACATTGTCTGGAAGAATTAGTAAGAATTTAGTAATTGTGTTACCAGGGAAATAGAAGACTTGAAGATGGCATAAGAGAAAGAATCACTTATCACGGAAAATGCCTTTGCATTTTTTGAAAGGTGTGACACGTGCATGTATAATCTAGTCAAGTAATTGCATTAATTAATTAAGTTTTTAAGATTACATATTACACACCAAACACGTTATGAACAGACCAAAGCTACTAAAAGCACACAATGCAAGTTATGACTTCTAATGAAATTCTTCAGTTTTCCTCACTTAACAAATACCATTCATGTGTTAGATGCCAAGGATGCAAAAAGAAAAGCAGTTCCTGCCCTTGCAGAACATTTGGTATGCATCAAGCAAATCCCATACAATCAGTGCAAAGTACAGTAGGAACAGAGGATGGATGCCCAATAAACACTGGGGCATATATCCCCAAATGTATGTTACAGCCTCCTAGCAGTCACCTGGAGACACCACGTATTCCAGGAACGTTGTTCTTGTTCGGCATTGGGAGTTGTTCTGGAATCAGTTTATAAGCTGTATCAGTTATTTACTGCCATAACTGTGCTGTGGAACAACCACAAAAAGCCAGTACCATACAACAAGAAGTACATATTGCTCATCTATCTTGAGTGTTCAGAAAGGCAACTCTGCTGCTCTTTACTAGACTCACCTACATGTCTGGAGTGGGGTAGTCAACTGACTGTCAGCTGATCTAAGCTGACCTTGGCTGTGACAATCAGACTGACACTACTCTGTTCCACGTGTCTCTTATCCTTGGTGGGCTAGCCCAAGCATGTTCTCATGGTAATGGCAGTGGTTTGCGAGAGTAAGTTGTGGGGACAGAGCCCCAAAAAGCAGTTTCCAGGCTCTCGGCCTCACATAGAAAGGTGCTGGCTCAGGTAGTAAATGGCCATCGACTGTGATCAAATGGCCATCAGCTGTGGCTAGTTGGCCGTCAGCTGTAACCAGTGAGCCATTGGGCACTAATATAACTGCCGTGGCTAGGCTAGCAGAAAAGGGGAGCTAGCAAGAAGATGGTGGCTGAGCCTGCAAGTGGAGCAGTGAGGGTTGAGAATTGTGTGGCTCCTGTTTCCTGTGTCTCCAACCCAGCCTCCAGTGAGAGTATAGTGGTATGACTCCCCTACCTTTGGCTCCGTGGGTGTTCCTTTTTGGCCTCACCATGTCCTGCGTTCTTATGTGGGGAGTGGGACCAGAGACCCCGCCTGACACCCTGCATGACATAAGTAAAAGCATGTTAGCCTCTTGGGTCATAGGCTCAAAAGTGGCCCATCCTCACTACCACTGCTTTCCACTGGCCAAAAAAAGGCACAGTGACAATTCATATTCCAGGGATGGGGGAATGGACACCATTTCTTTAGTAAAAAGATCTGCAAAATCATATGGCAAAGAACATGAATAGAGAGAAGAGAGAAGAACTGAGCCCATCATTGCAGTTTGCCAGCACGCCATACTAGAAGAACAGTCTTAATTACCTTCTCACAGTTATAACCCACCTCTTTCACTAGAATTTATTTCAGATGATTTGGCCTTTGCCCCAGATTAAACCCATCCAGACAATTATCACTACTGAATATAGGGATGCTATCTCATACCTTTTTATATCCTTTGATAACTGCCAACACAGGACCTTAGGAAGGGACATGCCTAAATGATACTCTTGTTAAATGAATGAATCAATCCATTCACATCATAAAAGTGTTTTGAGCAACAGCTGCATATTAGTATATGCGGATAGTCTCCTCAGGTGATGACCATTTTGATATATTTTAATATGTAAGTGTTCCTGTGTCTATATAAAAATTGACCCATTATATTGTCATATCCCTACTGTTCAACATTGTAAAGCAGATAAACTTTATTATAATACATTTACCTTACTTTCGGCTTTTTTTTTTTTTTTTGCTCAGATTTCTAAAATGCACTTCCCAATCTTTCATCCATTATTTCTCAAATAATGAAGTCATCTTCAAAATATGTTATTCCCTAACCTCATGTTGGGTATAGTATTAACTGATACTTCATTGGCTAAAGGATGACTCTGGAAAGGATGCTAATGACCCACCTTACAGAATTGTTCTGGGGAAACTTACATGATGGATTCCTTGATAAATGGCCTATCAATGTGCCTTTTGTAATATTAATTCCTTACATTTCTAGAGCCGACTTTCTTTCAAAGAACTCCGAGCACTTCACATATGGTCAGCCAGTTCCTCACAGAGTGTAAATTATGCCCCAGGAGTAAGTGAATTGCTTAGAGGGAGGCGTTAACTCTTTGGGGTCACTAGGGTTCCACTTAAAGCACTGCAGGAGGGCAGTAATTTACTGAATAGTACCCCAGTGGCCAGAAAGTATACGTGTGGTATAAATTATTCCCAGGGAGTAATTTATGAACTCAGAAAATCTGGTTTATTATCTCATCTATTCACACAGGATCCCAGTGAGAGAGAGAGAGAGCAAAAGAGAAAAATAGGTGAGGCTGGGGACCTTAGAAGTTTCCCAAGCTCCCACAGCCTGTCAAGGGCAGAGGTTCAACTTGTGTTGCCTGATCATGGGTGTGACTTCCTCCTAATTAGTGGCTTCAGGATTTGGGGCTCTGGGCTTGAAGTTTCTGCTAATCTGGGTGAGGACTATAGTGAGGTGAGTACAATCCAAAAGTAAAAGCCTCAGCTATCTTCCCTAGTCTCAGCCCTGCTGCTAATTTAAATGAGGGATAGTCGGGTAGTTGCTTGAAACTACTAAGGGACCACAGAATTCACACTTGCATTGACTACTTGATTCTATTAAACCCACAAATATTGACGAGGATTCATTAATTGATTAATTGGTTTTCCCACACTGAGAAACAGTGCAGAAGAGAGACTGTCACACTGTTTTGTTGTCAGAGTTGAAAATGGTCAAAAGTTCATCTATTTTAAAGAAGAGAAGAGTCTAGATTGAAGTTTGTATTGTGTAATTGATACATGGCAATGAGGTCCCTTGGAATATTCTGGCTTGAAGGTCCAAATGTTGAATCCTTGTCCGGGATTCAGCTCTCCTCTGTGGCAGTATCTTTCCTATCTCCTGTGAATTTCAATTCTTTAGGAAGGTTCCAAAAGCTTTGCAACAGGTACTAAATTGTCTACAAACAAAACAGGATACAAGTATCTTGATTCCTCTTGATTCCCCACTCAAACTCTCTCTCTCTCTCTCTCTCTCTCTCTCTCTCTCTCTCTCTCTCTCTCTCTCTCTCTCCCCCCAACATGTCTTTGTGCCCTTGTGATTAGATCCTGTATATCTGCTGTCTAAAAACCAATCACAGAAATATAATCGCCTTGAAAGGAGGGAAAAATAATCTATTTAGTGCTCTACTCTGCCTGGGAGCTCTGCTATGCTCTAAAACGCAGCGATCAACTTCTTTTCAAAATTCTGTTCCCCATTCAACCTGATGTCAGCCTTTCCCACCAGTAAAGATTCCAGTTGATTTGTCTGTATTTTGATACATTTCTTACCTCAACAAAATATATTAAATCACAATGTGAAAGATGACACAACACAACTCCCACATAATCCGTTACCACCACACACACACACACACACACACACACACACACACACCAGTAAAGTAATTTGATCCCACACTTTCTTGTACAGTAGGGATGCGTCACTCACTCAAAGAGTAACTTTGGATAAGGCACTTAACCACTCTCTGCCTCAGTTTTCTCTCCTGGTAAAATGAGGAGATTGGATTAGTAGCATCAAGTCTCTCTCAGGTCTGGAATTTCATAATTCTAGAGCTGATATATCCTCTTTAAGATACAATTTTAACCTAAGCTGGAGTAGGCAAACTACAGCCAAATTCTGCCCATTGCCTACTTTTGTATGGTTTACAAGCTACAAGTGGGTTTTACAATTTTTACTGTTTGGGTGGGGGGGAAATCAATGATGTGAAAATTATGGAAAATTCAAATTTCAGTGTTCCTAAACAAAGCTTTAAGGGAACACAGCCGTGCCCATTCCTTTATCCATTATCAATACATTTATACTATACAGTGCGAGGATAGAGTTGAGTGGCTGCAAAAGAGACTGTATGGCATGCAAAGCCCAAAATATTTACTATCTGTACAGAAAATGTTTGCCCTTTACAGAAAAAGTTTGCCAACCCCAGATCTAAGCTATTCGAACCATCTGCATACTAACAAAGTCTAATGTAACCCTCTTACCTGATTGATGTTTTCTTTCTGGAAAAGATGAGTCTCATAAAGTTACCTCAAGAACCAAAATCAACATGAATGGATAATTAAACAATCTGATCCTTATAAAAGAAACTCCCGGAAATCATTGACAAATCTACCATGTCCATGTCAGAAGTGATATCTTATGAGGAAACAATTTACTCCCAAGAATTTGTTTCTTACTACTACTTTGCAAAGAGGCCATTATAGTTCATTTTTCTCTCTTTTCTCTTTTTTTAAGTGCTCTGAAAGATAGCAAATTTACCTTTTCTTTATGAGTAATAGTATCATTGGTGAAAATGACTGTTAAAGAAATAAATCCCTGCCCAATAAAGTAGTGACTTTGAAAAGGAAATTGCTCTGTTCAAGTGATGGATTCTGTTTCAGCTGTCATGACCCATGTTATGAGGGAGTCCAGGGGCCCAGGTCCTGGCTCTTACAGGCAAAGCAGCTGCAGAGCCCCACTGGGAGCTCGCTGAGGGCACTGTGTGAATGGCCAAGGGCTGACCCACAGCCCCACCGCCCCTACAGACTGCAGCATTCAGCATTGAGCCTCCAGAGACTCACCTAGCCTGGAACGACCCCCAAGTCACTCTCTGCTTACCTACCCTAAAAAAGGCCTTATTTGAGTTCCAAATAAGGTAATACTTACTCAAGGCTCATAGCCCATGGCCTGTATTATTTTTTATCATGTTATGTTTGTATTTTCTCTTCCCCAGAACTGTAAGGTCCCTGAGCACAGACAGCACCCATCATTTACACAGCCATCAGTTAGAGAGTCACAGTAAATTCCTAGGAAGATGATGATAATGGAGAAATGGGACATTAGTAGGGTTTTGAACCTTTTCTCTCAAAGAGGAGATGAGATGCTTGAACAATACTTGCTTCTCTCTTTCTGATTTCCAGGCAGGGTTTTCCAGATGACAGGCTGCGATCCAGGGACAATGTGAGAATTCTTAGCAGTGTGTTGTTGTTACTTTATCAGTGGACAATCTACCTATTCAGAGCAAAAATGGCGCTGCACATTGTTCTCTTCTGGACTTTGCTGAAGAACACCTTCAAACCAAACAATCTTTGTTTTCTCAAGAAAAAAGAAGATGGAGCCATGGAGTTATGGCGGTCCCTACTTTCAGCATTTGGGAGCTTTGAGATTGTGACTATCAAGACATCCCCTTGTCCCCAAGGCATCAAATGCTTGCTTCTTGGCAGTCACTGGAGGAAACTTTGTTTTCCTTGTCTATAAAGGTGAGTCTGAGGAGATGTTTTTCAATATCAAGTATAGTACATTTAAATGTTGGGCTTTGAAGTAGGAGACCTTGAAAATTTTAGAACTTTTCACCTTTTCTGCAGTCATCTGAATGTTGTAATCACGCAAATAAATGTTCTTTCAAAACTAGAAGTATGTGCTTTAACTCTAAATTTAATTTTACATTTTCCTTTATATTACTGTTTCAAGATAAGTCGTAGTATTTCAAAAGGAATTTAATATTTTGGAAGAGTCTTAGTCCTAGAACCCATCAAAATAGATGAGTCTCAGTTTTGCTCTCAAAAAAGAATCATAAAGTGATTATAACCATTGGGGGGAACATCAAGCTAATTGATACCTCAACTCTGACTGCACTTAGAACAATCCGGGAAACATTTTAAAAATACCAACTCCTGGACTCCACTACCCAAGAGATTCTCATTTAATTGCCCAAGGATAGGGCTTAGGCATGGCTATGTTTTGTAATCTCCCAAGGGTTTCACTGGCCATGTGAAGATCACATATGAGTATCTCGTCCTCTATTTGAGTATTTATCACTTTACCCTATGATTACTTGTGCATGTCTCCCTCTCCTTACAGATGGTAAGCAAGCTTAGGAGAGCCAGGAGTTGATCTTATTCATCCTTGAATCTTGTAGTGGACAGAGGTTTGTTAAGCTCCAAATGCCTGCCATAGAGGCACAAATCCTGTGGCGGGAAGTCAAGGAAGAACCCTAGGAAGTTTCTTAAGCAAAGTTGGCCAGGCTCTATGCCATATAACCCAACAACATGGACATGGGTGACTAGCCCAAGAATAAGCACCTGACCAAGGTCTGCTGAGCCACAGGGTGTCCAGTAACCCATAGGAGGCCTGACACAGAAGCTCAGTCCAACTCTAGCACCTGGTTAGTGCCCAACAGGGCCAATTAGATCCTTTCACTAATGGAGTTTAAATGTGAGATCAACAGAGAGCTGAGCAGTTGGTAGTAGGAGCAGAAGCCAAGAGACACCCAGACAAAAAGAGCAAGAGAGAGGAGCTAAATCAGCGTGGCGGTTAAGCCTGTGAGTAGGGCTTGCAGGCAGATGCCTGCTGTTCAGGGGGCAGCTAGATAACCCAGTCACAGAGCTGCATCCTGAATGACCTTCCAGTTCCTGAACTTCAATCCAGTTTTCGTGAGGTCTGGCTGGGTGGCTTTTCCGGAAGGCTTTTCGGAGACACGTGGCTCAGTGGTGGAGATTCCGGTCAGCCTTGGTCAGCCTTCCTTCCACAGTAAACTGCCATTACTAAGAGTAAACTCAGCGGTATCTCTTCTTTGCATCCCCCAAAGCCCAGTCAACACAATTCCCAGCGTCTAGCACTTTGCTTGGCACATAACAAGTGCTAAATCATTGCAGGTGCTTGGATATCATGACAATACCCGGTAAAAAGCCTTCTGAAAATGAAGAAATAATTCATGGTGAAGAACATTGCCTAGAGTCACCTTCAAATTCCAAAAACAATGCTAAAGTAGGATAAATAGATTAAGCTTATGCCACCCTCCTATTTCCAAAGCCACCTACATTTCTACCATAAATCTGTCAGAGGACATGTCACATTCCGCAGAACTACAGCGAGCATCCTAATTTCAGCTAAAGTATGTTTGGATGACTTGATTTTTCACTCTGCTAAATCTTAAATCACAGTAATGTTAATAAGAATAATTTTCCTCCCACACTAGCTTCACTGACAAACCTCCAAAGTAGCTGATCTTTGACTCTGAAGAAGTTTAATAATATGTGATGTTCCCCCGACATTGCCACACATTTCCCCTGTCTATTGTCTGTATCAGCTACTTGAAGAACATATACTCCCCAACAACCAGATGAGTCATAAAATAAGAGGTACATGGATGTAAACTGAGCCTGTTTACGCTTTCCCTGGCCCCAGCTAATAAAATAAGAGGTCCCACTGAATTCAGGGCCAATGGCTTCTGGAAAGCAGGTTTTTGCTTAGCAAAGACATACGGTATTCAGTACATTATTTTAAAGGTAGAGCTAATTTCATGACTTGTGTGAATGAAGCATATTTATGGGTAGAGTCATGTGCCGGGTGTGTAAGGACTTGCCCTCCTCATGTCCTCTACAAAAGAAGGCTCTGGCTGCTTCTGGTGGTAACTAACCAACAAAGGGAATGCCCAAAAGGTCTCACAGAAATCAGGAATGGGAGCTGGGCCCTGTTCACTGGCAACTCAGCACACAACGGAGCGCTCTCTTAAGTTTTCCCAGCTGCATTTTCGAAAATCTAGATAAATGCAAGTTTAGCCCAACCTCCCCCCCGACCTGTTCCTGATAAAAGTGATCTTACGCCTCTGGAATTGGGATTTTGAATGTATGTGCCTACCCCATGTCTGGTATTATATTACAACAGCATGAAAATGGAGCCTAGGACTGAGGAGCCGGCCAGCCTCAGAAGCCTTCTTCATTGCCTGCCATGTAATACATGATATGCAAGCCTCTGACTTCAGCCAGCAGATATTTGGAGACCGTGTTGGCCCAGCATGGGGACTAAACTAATGTGTGTTTAGGTCAGAAAGCGAATCAGAAAAGCCACTGGAGGGCACGTCACGGAGCGAGAGCCCTATAAATTCACCCCCACTCTCAGCGTCCCCTGGCAAACACTCGGCTTCCCTCACTGGCTGCTCCACACCTCTCCTTCGTCCTGCTAGGAGAACTCCCGCCAGTCGCTCTTCTCCTGGCCACTGCCCTCTGCCCTAGAGAAAAGCGAGAGGGCTAGACACCGAGGAGAAAGGAAAGCCTCCGACAGGCTCGAGGAACGCCCAGTGTACCCTCCACCTGACAAAGCGCCCTCCTTCCGAGAGCAGGGCGAGAGGACGAACCCAGGCGCGCACGCCGCGGTCAAGTTCATATTGCCCCCTTCGACTGGACTGCACCGAGCTCCGCACATTTCTCCGGATCTACCCTGCGAGGAGGAGGCGCAAGCCGGGCAGCGTCTCCACGCGCTGAGCGCTCTCCCTGCACCCCGGGGAGGGGCGCCTCGCGTCACCCACTCGCACCCCGGCCCCCGCCTCGGGAGCTCGGGCGCCTCCTCGCTGCTCTCCTTTCCTTCCTCCACTGCCGCCTCCCGACCCCTCCCCTCCCGGGGCCCCGCGCCTCCCCTCCCCCACCCCGGCCCCCCGGCCCGGGCTCTCCACGACCAGCCTGCGCTCCTGGCGCCCTCATGTCTTCACGCGACTCCCCGCGCTGGTTGACGTGGTGTCTCGTTCGGATTTCCAGGCAAGATCTCAGCTCCCGCGGCATCAGCCCGGCCCGTCTCGAGCTCCCAGGAGCTGCGCCCGGAGAAGACGCAGAGCGCCGCTGCCGCCGCTGAGCCGCCTGCCGCGCCCCGGGCCCACGCAGCCACAGCCAAAAGCTCAGCGCGCGCAGCCGTGTCACCCCCTACACAAGGCAGCGCCGGCTGCTCTGACTTGGGCTTCTGCGGGTGCAGGGAACCGGCCGGGGAGCTGTCGGCATCCCTCGCCCTTTTCGCGGCGGCGGCGGCGGGTACCTTGGCCGCCGCCTCCCGCGCGCCGTCGCAGCCCGGAGCAGCCCCAGGATTGCGAACTTGTAGTGCCCCTGACCTGTGGGGCGGGGCTCCGCGCTCCTGCCCTCGGCCCGGATGGGTGTACTGGCTGGGACTTGGGGCTCCTGGAGTTAATGTCCAACTGGGGGTCTGCGGAGACCAGATCCGAGGTAAGTGGAAGAGCGGGCCGGGGTGGAGGAGGCGGGTGGCGCCTAAGTCGCCGGCGGGCACAGAGGGCTGCGTGTCGCTGGAGAAGCTGGGGGTGCGGCTGGACCCTAGAGCAGGCAGTGAAATTGTAAAGAAGAAAGACTAGAGGTCCCAGGAAGACAGAGGAGAGAGAGAAGTTGAACGGGAGAGAGGCTGGTCTTGAGGAGGGAAAGGTTGCCTTTCCACGTGGGCAAAGATCTCTGGTGCCCCTGCTGTCTCTAGACCCCGTAATGTCCCAGGGGGTAGTTTCCCTCCCGGACTTGGTGGGGCGCTCTTCTATCAAGTCCCGGGACGGTAAGGGGTTGGGGTCATCTTTGAACCCACCGCGACCACAGAGTATCATCTCTGGACGTGCAGCTGCATAGAAATCATTACTGGGAGTTTTGATCTGCTCCGAGGGAAAGCGCAGGCCCTGGAGGGACTGATGCAAAGGTGCTGAGAACCTAAAAATAGAGGGCCCCCCTCTCCCGGCGCGGTCTCGCAAAACTACATTCCTCGCCCTTTTCGGAACCCGGTTGCTTTGCACTATCCTAATGCCTGAAACTCCAACTAACCACCCCCGTCTAAGTTAGGAGAGGGGCTCCCTGGACAGTCCAGGACCCCGGTCTCCAGCTCGAACAGACGCTTGAAACTCCCCACGGTCTCCGCCAGGCCATTGAAGTGATTATTTTAATGACTTCTTTTCTCCTGTACTCTGTGCCACCTCCCCCAATAACACCCCCTTCACTACCTTGCACCACCTCAGAGCTGATTTCGCCGCGGTTTGGTTTTCTGGCCCACGCGGCGAAAATGAACCCTCATCCGGGCGGGGAACAGCCTCTCGCTGGAACCCCCAGCCTGCTGGCGCCTCCCTAGTTTCGGCTGTGGCGAACCAACCCGCAGACCAGACGTGCGTACCCAGGGGGTGAGGGTGCTTTCCAACCCCGTGCTCCCAACATTTTGCTAATTGGCGGGGACAAACAAATCTTCGGGCCTCTGCCGCTGATACTTTAGCGCGCGCTCTACTCTTCCTCAGTATTTTGAATCTACGCTTAAATATTACAAGGAAGATGCTGCTTTCAACCTCACGCACACATCTCTTCCCATGAAGCCTCCAAGTGGGAGCTGCTGCGCTTCCTCCCGGCCCGAGGCAGGTCTCGCCCTCGCTGTTTCACTACACCTTCCTTTGGCGGGGTAGGGAGACAGCGTCGCCTTTTCAACCAGTGACAAGTGTCAGGTGTCCGGGAACCCCGCAGCATCCCCAGCCCACTCTCGTAAGGGGTTCGAGTGCCCCCCGACCTGAAACCTAGCCTCGGGCCCTTTAACAGACACCCACTTCCCTAGACCGTCCTCAGAAGGCGTCCCTCACTCTTTTTCCTTCTCTCAGTCTTGGACCCAACCGTTCTGGAATAAGTCCTCTGACATTCTAGGACACGAGGCACAGTTAAGAAAAGCAATACATCTTTCAGCCACTTCTGTCCCTACCCCAAAAGAAAACTCCGAGTTACAGGATGGCACCCCCCCACACACCCACACACACACCCGCCCCTCCGTTTTCTCTCGCTGAGACCTGGATCTTGAAAGCAAAGCCCAAACAAAACTCCCAGCCTGCCAGACACAGGAAGGTGCGGGGGCACTGGCGGCGGGAGCGCTCACCCGCGATGAAGCTGTCACCGTGACGCGGAGAATCCGGGGAGGGGAAGTTCTAAATGCAGGTTGCAGGGAAACCAGCTCAGGTGAAGTGGGAAGAGAAAAACTAGGAAGAGAAGATGGAGGGTAGGAGCCTGAAAAGAGGGGATGCTGGTGAAGACATCCAAAAGTTACGGGGATAATTGGATTTGAGGAGGATTGTAGGAGGATTGCTAGTTCACTGGTTTTATACTTTAAATGATAACGCAGCCTCCCGGCCGCGTGAGCGCTACGAGACTCAGGCGGTTTCTGGTGCCCCCTGGTGATGGGAACTCAGAATCGGCGTCTTCTGCGAGCCCTCCGGCTCTCCTGCGCGTTTTTTCAGCCCCGGGCCTGGGGACAACCAGGTGCAGACGCCCACGTGGTCTCCCTTTTGCCCTGAGGGGGACCAGCCTATGAGGTACAAGAAGGAGGCCGACTTCTGAACGACAACTTGGTTACCACACGTGGCAGCTAGTTAAGAAATTAAAGGCGGCGGAAATACGTCGGGCAGATGTGCTTTGACAAAGCTATAAAGAGACAAACTGGGAAGCCGCGGGGGGTGTGGGGATTGTGTGGGGTGCCCAGACGCGCTCTGAGAAAAACGTCCTTGTGGACCTCTGTGTGTGCCCAGCCCCTAGGCCCCCTCCTCTTCCTCCGCCCACGAATACCGGGAACTAAAGAGCCGCTCCGATTGGAGCAGGCCCCGGCGGCGCTCAGAGGGAATGCACGCTCCCAGTACCGGGGGAGATGGGAGAGCTCTTTTGGGGCGTGTGCCTCACCGGGCGGAGGGCGAGAGCGGGAGCTGGGAGTCCCTTCTGGCGATGCAGGGAGTTTTCCACCGTTTTCTCTTCTGCCAGCTTCGCCACACTTCTAATTGAGGATCTCCACGTCCAATTTTAAAAGCCTTCCGTCGGCCAAGCAGGAAAAAAAAGGAAAAACCCTCTTAATGCGGAAGGGAAATCTGGTGCCTCTGTCGCTTCCTGCTGGCGGGCACGGCGATTTGGAATGGCGCATTAACCCGCGCCTCACTACTTCACAGGGCCGCCAGCCATTTCGCACGCACCCACCGGGCAGCTGGCACCCAGGCGAAGAGGCAGGGGGCCTCGCGTCCTCCTAGTCCTCTCTACTAACGCGCCTCGTTGCGCTCCTCTTGCGCCGCCTGGATGCAGTATTGCCTGGGCCTGTGCGCCCGAACCCAGAGCCTTTGCTTTTTGCCGGGGTTGTAAACCAGCCAGCGCGGCGTGAGGCTCCGGGAGCTGCAGGTTGCCCGGAGTTCCTAGTCCCTACCAACTCATTCGCCGAGTCCAATAGCTGCGCCGCGAACCAACAGACGCCCTAGGGGTGGAAAATGCGTTCGTCTCCGCAGCAGTTGGTAGTAGCAGCCGAATTAAACGCTTCACCGGGTGGCCTGCACGCGAACCCGGGCGGCTGTTCTAGGCAGAGATGGGGGAGAAGGGGCGGCTGCCTTTGGAAGGGAAGCGGGCGAGCCTGGAAATAAGAGAGAAAAGCGCCCAGGTTTTTGCATTACCTGGAAACTGTCGTAGTACTCTCTCCATGGAAAAAGTTCAAGGAGATTTTCCTAAGAGTCCGTTTTATTTGTGGTAGAGGAGATAATGCATTGCATGAATTTCGTAGTTTCCCCTTGAAAATTCCCTTGGAAACTGGAACACTGGCTTTGGGAAGGTGCTGGGTAACACCGCACGCTAAGGTCCCCCGGCCTCCTCCCCACCTTTTAATTGGGTGGAGTTTGGCCCAGAATTGACCGTACCGTTGTCTCGCCCGCCCCCGGCTGCACGGCCCTCCTTTGTAGGAGTGTGAGGACTGAGAAGCCACACGGAGCCCCCTCGCTGAGAAGAGCTGCCCCCTCCCCGCGCGTATTCGTGGCCTAGGGCTTCGGGTGCCGGTGCGCCGCGACGGCGTCCGGGACCCGGGTACAATCGTACAAGAGTGACGGTGACCGGAGCGCGGGGAGCTCGAAACTCCTCTGGGAGGGGAAGGGATTTAGCGTAGGAATCTCGCAAACCTGCAAAAATCCAGAGGTGTTCGGGTATACCACGAAGGATTAAAATTTCAGGACAAACGCAATCCCTCCCTAACAGCAATACTAAAGCATTGATTAAACGCATACTTTATGCTCCTCTGGGCCTTTTCAAAATACGTTATTTAATGCTCATAACCCTAAGAGGTGGAACTAGTCTTTTAAACCGAGTTGATGCTTCAGGGACTTACGTAACTTAACGTAGAGATTCCCATACCGGCCAAAAGCCTCCAAGTCTCTACAAACTTCTTGTTCCGACGACAAAATAGGTGGGAAGAATGACGCGCGGGGGGACGGGGAAAACAGGTAGGATGAGGGGTGTCACAGAGCCTTCCCCTGCCTGCTGAGAGCAGGATCCGGGACCCCCACCCCCACCCCCGCCCCCGGGCTGGCGTGCGCTTGACTTTATTCTAATAGCTTGTGTTCGACAGCTCGTTTCCAGGGGCGTAAGGGAGCTGCTGGGAGGGGAGGCGGAGGTCTCGGGCTGGGGTGGAGGACACAGCGTGGGGGCTTCCCGGTCGCCCCTCAGGGCATGGGGGTGGGCTTTGCGAGCCAGTAGTGGGGACTGGTCAGGAATCCTGGTGTCGTAGTGGGACTGGCGGGGGCAGCGGCCCTGGTCCAAAATCTGACCCCTGGGATCGGATGGTGGAAGAGAAGGGCGATTGTGGCTGGACACCGAGAGAGAGCCGCACCTGGGGCGCATGGGGGAGGGGAGCTAGTGGGGGACTTAGAAGAGGGCGGGATGCCTAGGGATCCGCTGGGCTGTGGCGGCCTGGAAGGAGGCGGTGACGAGTTTGAGGGGACGCCAGGTCCCGCGGGGATGCCGCGCCCGTGGCGGCGACCGGGCCTAACATGCGTTCTCCGGTTCTCTCGCCCGCGGGCGCAGGTGCCGCCGCCGGACGGGACTCTAAGATGAAGTTATGTGATGTCGTGGCTGTCTGCCTGGTGCTGTTCCACACCGCGTCCGCCTTCCCGCTGCCCGCCGGTAAGAGGCCTCCCGAGGCGCCCGCCGAAGACCGCTCCCTCGGCCGCCGCCGCGCGCCCTTCGCGCTGAGCAGTGACTGTAAGAACCGTTCCCTCCCCGCGGGGGGGCCGCCGGCGGACCCCCACGTACCCCCACCCGCCGCCCGCACGCACCCCACGCCAGCCTGGACAGCAGCACTGCCTCCCCGACCCGCGGGCACAGCCGCGCTGGCGCTGCAGCCCTTTCTGGTGCGTGGCTGCCCGCAGCTGCCCAAAGGCCCCGGACGCCTAGTCTGTGTACGACACGTGCTGGGTTGCCCAGCAGAGAAGGTATCAGATTTTGATGCTGTCGCTTTAGCATGCCAATGAACAGATATTTTTCCCAACACCACCCCAGGAAAACACAAGTGTCCCCTTTTCTCTGCTTCCCCATTATATATATACACACACCGTTTTTTTTTTTCTTTCTTCCAAAGACCTTTCTCTGGGTGTGCCCCTCTGTGCTGATTTCTGAAAACAATTGCATTTCCCTCCTAAACTGCCCTTGCAAGGGAAGAGGCTGAGGTTTTACAAAACCAAGCCAGAGTCAGAGAAAACACAGAAGGGCCTGGGTTTCCAGAACAAGTATCTGGACAGTCAAACCTGTTCAGAAAAGTTCGGGTTCTAGAAAGACTTAGGGTAAATGGTGCTAGCTGGAACTGGGGGTGGGGGGTCGGTATGGGGGGGGGCGGGGGTGTGTGGGGGGGGAAGCTGTAGTTCACTCCACACATGACAATGTTACCTATTAAGAAAAGACCAGGTTATTCATATGAGAAAATAAATCTGTGATTTTTGCCTCTCAAAAATGTTTTAGACAGCACTTTAGTAGGGCATGTCAGCTATGATTTGATATAATGTACCCTCCACTTTTCAGAAGTTTATCTGTTGCATAAAGCAAGGTATGCTGCATTACAAGTTAGAGGCCACTGGGGAGATCTGTAGGTAACAGAGGTAGAATATGTGACACAATCCCAAAATAAAGCAGTAAGTAGTGAGCTGTGGCCAGGATGTCACCCTCCCAATACCCCTCCAGCTATTTTGCACTTGAAATATATTGTGGTCCTATTCATGGCAGAAGGACCCCGCAGGTCAGCTGTCTGCCAAGAGTCCCCCAGACTCTGTGGCCTTGGGCTAAGAACAGCCTAGGAAATGTGATGTGTTTATTTTATGCTTAATTACAACAATAAAAGCGTATTTTGCCAGAAGTCCCCAAAAGAAGAAAAAGTGCATTTTTTTCTAAGGCAAATTAAGACTTCAAGAGTGACTTAGGGTTAGTAAGAGAACATGGTTGATTCCTTGAAATTCAAGTGACTGTTCTTACAGTTTCTGTCAATTTGTTGTACTGTATAAACCTATTTGATTTCAACCACGTATTTCCATCTTAGTCTCTATAAATGTTTCTCCAACTTAAATTTAATTTGCCCCTTTAATTAAATTTAATTAAATTTAAAATGCCCCTTATACCATTGTCTTCAGAATAGTGCCCAAGAGAGCTAAGTGGCTTTGCATTCATACAACCTAGGCCTGAATAACAGGAACATAGTGGTAGATAATAGTTCTCTAATCAGTGCACGCAGGAGAGAAAAAGGCCTGTCTGATAATGACGCTGATTAATTCAAGGAGATTTAGTTAGCATTTTAGTATCCTGTCTATCTAGGCTTATTTAATGCTGGCTCCTGGTTTTGGCTCTGCTTTCAACTAACTGTGACTTTGGACAAGTGACTTACTTACTTCAGAACTCAACGAACAATTTAAAACTGTACAGTAAAGGGAGACCTTTCCACTTCAAAATGCCAGTAGCTATGAGATTTGCCCCCTGGCCGTCATGCCCTTGCCCTACCCATCTTTTGGGAAGAGATTCATAAGAAGAGACCCCTTCTCACTGGAATTACCTGGGGATCTTTAATGAATACTGATGCTGGGGCTCACCCTGAGAGTTTCTGATTTAATTGGTTTGGAGTGTGACTGGGGCATCTGGATATGTAGGTATTCCCCAGGTGAGTCTATGGGCAGTCAGGGTTGAATCACTATGACCTAATAGTACCCTAAGAAAATCTGTGCCTCATATAAGGTACCACCGGTCACAAAGCAAGCAAAGTCGTATTAATCCTACTAATTGGTGTGTGTGTGTGTGGGGGGGGAAGGGTATGTTGTGGGGAAAGGGAGATTACTTCCCTTTTCCAAAACTGATGCTAAGTCATCAATGGACAAGATTCTGACTACTCTATTTACATTTGAACCAGCAGAACATACCCAATTCTGTTTTATCTATGGGAAGACCCAGTAGATCCCAGAGGAAACTTGAAAGAGAAACGTTCCCAAAGAGAAACTGAACTGCATTCTAAGCCAGATTGACTTCTTTCCAGGTATGTTCAATTCGGTAGCAAGCTGTCAGTGCAGGGGAGGCAGAGTAATGACAGTGTGCAGACTTTGAACACTTGACCATGTCAACACGCCCCTGTCGCAGTGCTGACATTTATATCCTGCACTGTACACCATGCAACTGGGTAAGGCTTATGTAGAAAAACATTAAGTCACTCATTCCCTTTGGAAACATAAAGTACCATAAATACTGGTTGCTCTTCTTTTCAAATGCTTGCAACTTAAGTGATTAAACAAAGGGTCTTTCATGTCACCTTGATATCATTCTGTGCTCTTCAAAGGAGACTGGACTGTATACCCCATCCACACACTCACCCTTGAGGTTGCATGTGTTCTGTTGGTTCCAATGTAAATGAAATAGCCAGAATTCTATTCCTAGGATGAACAAACCAAATAGAAATCATAATTGGCTCATTTGCTTCCCTAGAGGTTGGCTATAAAGTAAATGTGCTGTGGCTGCCTCCCATAGCAACTTCGAGTTTGTCTAAACTCAAGGACTTGTGATTTTCTTTTGAGGGCATCCAAGACTTTTCCCTTCAGCTCTCTTGGTTCTTTTATTTTGCTTTTTGCCAGTATCTTCTCCAAGGGGCGATTAGAGCAGGCATGAAGAATCTAAAAGGTGAAACTCACAGATGTCATAGCATTTTAGAGCTGAAAGGAAACTCCTTATGGTTCTCAGGCTTGAAATGATAAGGCAGCTTGTCCAAGTGCCAGGACGCAGGTCTGCGGAAGCCGGCACCAGAGTTTCCCCAAACCACTGAAATGCATGCAGAGCATTCGGTTTGCTACCTTGGGGAAAAAACACTTTATGTGGGAGGAAAGTCTTCAACTAATGACTAAAACCGTGTTGCACAAGGTTGTCAGAATTTATTAGTTCATTATAGTCACATGCCAGACTCAGCCGTGTGTGAAAGCTCTAAATGTACTTCACAAGGAAAAGTATAACGTGCATGTGGCTTTAAAAATCTGTGATCTTATTACAGAATGGTGCACCTGAAATCTATGTAACTTTACTAACAATTGTCACCCCAATAAACTCTAATTTAAAAAAAAAATCCGTGATCTAAAAGCACATATTCATTCAGCAAATAATTGATGTGTGTCTGCATGGCACTGTCCTAGGTGCTAGGGAATCCTTGGTACACATAATAGACGGAAGCCCCTGCCTTCATGGAACATATTATCTAGTAAATGGATGATGTGTGGTACAATTGGGTAAACTAAAACTAAACATGGAAAACCTTGGGCTGGTGAAATGGGCTTTTTGTGTGACTGGAAGCCAACTAGAAGACACATTGAACATCGTTAAACTGTAATTACAGGTTGTCCACAATTTGTTGTCATATAATGGGATTATATTCCATCAGTTTGGTAGCAAGTCACAAAATTGCCTGTAGAAACAATCTTATAAATCAAGCTGTCAAGTTTCCCGGCCAGTCCATAAAAATCTATGTAAACTATGATATGACTAAAATATAATTCACACCATTATTAGGCTAGAATCTCTTCCTGGGATTTCAGTTCCCTTAATCTGCAGAAGGAGGGCAAAGAGCAAGAAATCAGGAAGTTTCAACAAATAAGATCTCAAGTTCACACATTCAGATCAGACTATGGTTTGGATCCTAGCCTTGCCACTTAATCAGCTGTGGTTACTTAACATCTCTGAAACCTCAGTTTTCTCATCTATAAAACAGGGATAATATTAAGCCTGCCTCACGAGGTTGCTGGGAAGGTTCAGAGAACGCTTTGTAAAGCCCTTGGCCCAGAGATAAGTATTATAGTGGTTATTTGTCACCCAATGAGCGCCTTTTCTGCCGCCACAGCCTTTTACTTCAGCCTTTGCCAAGATGCTGCTCTAAATGGTGGAATTTCAAGCAGCACAACATAATACGGAGAGTGAAAGAAATGCAGGCTTGGTGAGGAGGCTATTTTGGGACCCGCAGTCATTTGGTTGGTCAGCACGTAGGCAGGTCAGCCTTGCCTGGGATTCTGCTCCGGGTCAGCTCTCCCTGGCTCTTCCCAGTTTTCCCTTCCTCATTTTCTGATCCCACAGAGTTCCTATAGAATTTTTCCCACCAAATTCCCATGGTCATGTAAGGGAGACCCTTTTCCCCCAGGGGGAGAAGGGAACCAGGTCAGACTAGGATTCTTATATGCAAGTGATAAGGGAGCCGTGAATTAGAAGCCACCTGTATTGAGATAGAGTGTTTCTGCTTTAAATGATCTCAGCTGGGTCATTTAAATTAAATTAAGAAGTTTCATAAACCCCCGCAAAAAACTTTTAGTGAACTTTAGTAGACTTTCAACCCATTGTTATCCAGCTAAGGAAGCTTCTAGTGCAACCAGCTGGTTAAATGTTAAGCTTCCAAATTTAATGTTATGGGCTATAGAGTTCAGAATAAATACCGTGTTTCCCCGCAAATAAGACCTAGCCGGACAATCAGCTCTAATGCATCTTTTGGACCAAAAATTAATATAAGACCCGATATTATATTATATTACATTACATTATATTATATTATTATATATATTATAAAATATAAAATAGTAAAATTTTATATTTACTATAGTAAAATTTTACTATAAGTAAAATAAGACCAGGTCTTATATTAATTTTTGCTCCAAAAGACTCATTAGAGCTGATTGTCCAAGTAGGCCTTATTTTTGGGGAAACACAGTCAGCGCCATCTATCCATTGCTTCTTATTGTTTTAGGGACTGTATGAATGAGCAGTACTGTAATACAGTAACTACTTAAGCCGGAAAGGGGCGCTGCCGTTTGGAAGCAAGAAATCGCGTGTCAGACTTTTAGGAGGCTCTGATTCCTCTATTGAGAGCTGAGACCAACACCCCGTCTGGCCCCAGTGTAGAGACCTATTTCAAACTGTTATTCTTTAGAATAATCTATTCCAGACTTCATTTGAATTTGCCAGTCTTAGGACCCTATTAGTCTGATCCACAGCCGAAGAATGATGCTCAAAAGATGCTACTTTTGCTGATACAAACATAAAAGCTATCTGGCAATTTCCCCTCCTAACATCCCTTTCATCTTTATTTATTTAGCACTTAATGATCCATAGCACCTTTATTCAATTCAAATACTTTTTCTTTAATTAATCACTTGAACTCACCCAAGAAGCAAGTATTAAATATCTTCCATGTGCTAGGTGCTGTGTGGCATCTAAAAGGCAAAATTGTGAACTTGAATAGCTTATGATCTAGTTGTAAACTCTGGATGGGCAGATGGGTGGGTGGGTGGGCGGATTGTCAGACAGAGAGCTATGTCTGCCAAAAGGTTTACGTTAGCTGTGCTCATGGTAAGAATTCCTAGCAATGAAGTCACTGGGGTTTGGAGATCATAGCAGGAAAGGATTCTGGGGAGAGGGAGGATTTGAGCCTGTACTTGAAAGACGGGTATTAGGAAAGGGCGGGAGAGGGAAAAGAGCACATTCCAAACCAAGGAGAAGCATGGGCGAATTTGTGGCCACCATATGGGGAAGGGGCAGGTGGTGGATACTGGAGGAGGCCAGACCATCGCCAAGAACTGGGAACAGGTGGCGGGAAGTGGTGTGAAATTTAGGATCTCTCTGTAGGTGATACCCAGTTTATGAGATGCTGTAAAATCCAGGAAAAGAAGGTGCTTGCTCTGTTTTTGATGGCAACGGGGTGCCACCAGAGCACCTCGAGCTGAGAGGTGGCCGCAAGTGGGATCTGGCTGTAAAGCCGTCGTGTTGCAGAAGTTATTCAAGTACCCAGGCTGCTCATGAGGGGGGTCCATAGCATAGGCATAATTTTCAGTATTGAAGTATTGGGCCCTTATTTTTAAAAAGTTTCTAGGCATAGGCACAATTAAATCAACGTGTTAATTCTCAAGTAAGTGAATAGCTACAAATAAAACTTAATATTAAAGTTAATATCATAGCACCTCTTAGTTATCCACTTGGTAACCCAGTTTTTAACAAATAGGTTTTATATATCGTCCTAAACTCAAGTATGTTTGAGCTCTATGAGACAAAAGAAGACACTATTGTCCCCATTTTACAGATGAAAAAATGAGACCTAGAGAGTTGCTCAAGCAAGGTCACAAATCCAGTAAGTGGTGAAGCCAATATTCAAACCTCAAATTTCTAGTCCCAAAGCCTAGCATTTTAGCTTAACGTAGACTGTGCTCCCACATCAGTAGATTAAGAAAACATAAACACTGGCTTGCTGAAAATATTCCCTAAACTTAAAACACAGATTTCCAAGAAAATCTAATGAACAATCTAACAGAAAGAAGCAGGGAGTATTAGATTCCCTTTAGGTCCTTTCTTTGATTTCTGTTTGGGCTGCAGTGGGCCTAGACTTGTATTATTAATGGTGACTTCAGAGGCCAGATCAGGGCATTTTAAAGAGAGATCTGTGAATATCTCTACATACTCCTATAATACTGATACCTTTTGCAATGAGAGGAGTCTCCCTAACTGTTTAGGACATAGCAAGGTCTTCTCGAATGCTTAATAGGCTGACAGCATTTGGGAAGCCATTTGACAAGCATTGGGGAAGGTACTTGTTCTCAGATCACTCCCGTTCTGCCCAGGGAAAGGGAGAGTTCACAGGGGAAATCACGGGAGACTGCACAGATGCCAGACCATTGCCACAGTGGGAATAGGAGTGGGTTTGCATAAAGAGAGCTTGGGTCACCACTGTGAAACAACTAGTTAGCTCAGTAGAGACAAAACCCACTGTTGAACGGCATTAATAACTGAGGTGGGAAGTCGTGCTTTTAAGTTTTCAAACTTTTTTTGCTTTGCAAACCTGCAACAATAATGTTAAAAACTGTTGCACACTTCTAAAAGTGACTTCTAAAAACTTTTATCATAAGTTTAATTTGTTGTACCAGATATAATTTCCAGCCCATTTGGGAACTACATATGTGCTTTAAATATGTTTTGGGTAAAATCTGGGAGCTACAAATTTAGCTTATTCAATTCACAGAAAACTATCAAACTAATCAGCCCAATGAAATTGACTTTTTGGTCAGAAAAGGCCCAATTTCATTTTCAATTCAAATACACGGTAATACCCATCCATGAAAACCATCACACTTCTAGACCCTCACTAGAAGATGAATAGATGGATGGGTGGATGGACAGACAGGCCGAGAAAGCACCAAGTCTTGCCAGGAGTGCCAGGCCCCAATGAAATATGGAAACACCTGCTTCGATATTTCTTGGTTTATTCATACGGGACTTTCCCTCAGTAGGTGTGCATGGTAACAAGGAACAGCCATGCACCTTTCCCCAAGACTGACCTCTTGGTAGTATTTTGCTTGTTTGTTTTTTCTGAACCATTTGAGAATTAGTTGCAAACATACCATTAAATAGTTCGGCAGGTACCTTCTAAGCACAAGGACATTATCTAATATAACCACCATTCAGTTATCCGTCTGAGGAAATTTAATTGATACACTATTGTTATCCAATTGATACTCCATATTCAAATTTTCCCAATTGTGGCAATAATGTCCTTGGTAGTTTTTTTCTCAATCGAGGATCACAAATTACATTCAATTGTCATGTCTATTTATTCTCCTTTAATCTAGAAATACTCCCAAGCCTATTTTTCCCCATAACATTGACATTTTTGAAAAGTCCAGGCTATCTTACCTGCTGTTTTGCAGACTGCCCTTCAATTTATGTGCTTGTTTCCATATGATTCAATTCAGGTGAACATCCTCTGAATACTAAGTTCATGATGATGTGTCCTCACATCAGGAACCACCGATATCAGTTTGTCCCCTGGACTGTGCTTCCCAGTAAAATGAGTGAGGTGGGTGAGAACTATACCTCTCTCGGTCAGGCAGGTGGGTGATTGGGAAAGGAGAACCGGCTGCAAGAGAGTTCGTAGGCGGACCAGTTTTAGGAAGCAGCACATGTGGAAACAGATTCTCTTAAAACTACCTATAAGCACTGTAGAAAGTCTTTATGTGTCGCCAGAAGGACACATGCCTCAGTCTGAAGACACTGATCTATGCCATAGGGGACACAAAAATAATGTCCATGGGCTTGACGTTTGTGTAGTTAATTTTGGGTCATTTCTAGGAACACAGACACAACACAGTAGATACTCCCAAGACAGGCCTGCTCCTTCTGCCCACAGCCCACCATGCCAGGGGTTGCTGGCCCTCTTCTCTGTGGAACAGCCAGACTGACAAGGGACCAGAGTCTGCGTCTCCTTTGGGGTAATCTTGCTTTGCCGAGAGCTAGTGGAGTGGATCTTTATACTGCTACCCTCTACGTAGATGTTGTTGAAGAATTATCACAGACATGATAACCATATGGACTTACTTTAGGCACCGTTTGTTAAATGCTTTCAGGCACTGAGCTGAAAAGTTTTCTTCCGTTACGGTAAAGGTTAACTATCCCCATTTTAAGGGGAAATTGGGGGTCCATATGGTTAAGTAACTCAGCCGGACTCCGGACCCAGGGCAGCCTGAGCCTAGCACGTACTCTGTGACTGCCACAGGATCGCTTCCTACCAGCTCAGGACAATGCTACATAACTCTTCTGGCTACGACAGAGAGTCAGCAAGAAGAAAAGTCAGGAATTGGGGTTTTGTAAAGCAGTCATTTTTGAATGATACTTATAGTGGGTTACCTGAAGAGTCTGAGATTCCAATATTCACTGGGTGGGGGTAGAAGGTCCTTCCTCACCTCTGGCCACAGGATCTATGAAACAGGCTCAAATGGTAGAGAACACTTTGCTTTCACCCCCTTTATTTTCCTTTCATCTTCTCTCAGTCCCTCCTCTTCTTGCCCAAGGCCCTCAGGCCCTTCTACCCACTGCTTAGCTGGCCCCTGGGAAGGGCTGAGGGAAGTCAAATCCCACAGCAAGTTTGGAGTTTCTTAGGCTGTTGGCAGGGCTTTGTGTGAATAAGAAGTGAAGGTTCCTTTGCTTCCAGGTTCCATTGGGGTTTCCCTTGGAAAGGGCCTGCCCCTGATAACACCACAAGAATTATTTTCCCAAGTGTCTTTTTGTGCACTTAATTTTATTGGGTAAGCTTCTCGCCCTCCCCCGTTAAATTTTTATAAGGGCAGTGGCAGATCTCATGATGTGCACTCTTTAGCATGGCGTGTTTATTGCTGACTGCCGGTGCTTTTAGCTCACACCAGGTGTGCTTGGATTAGCTAACAAATGGACACCCTGGTGGGTGTTCTCCCGACTTAAAAGCAGGAGAAAGAACATTTTCTCCCCAGGAGAGCTATGCTCTATTACTGTAAAATTATTAATGTAACTATAATAGCAGTATGGAGCACATAGGTGGAAATCAGGGCAGGGAAATAAGAACCTGAGTAACAAAATAAATACAGTTTGTCTCCCCCTGAGCGAGGCTTTTTTGGCTATTTGTATTCAATGAAGTAATTTCCATTATACTTACGATAAGTTTTCTTAATTAAGTTGTAGGATAAAGTTTCAAGACATAGTAGAACTAATAAGTGTGTGCAACATTGGTCACAATAGGTGCAGATAGCAAATAAATAAAATGACATTTTGGTGGGCAATGTGGCTTTTAAAAGTATGCCCAAGGCCCCTTTTTCAATATTCTGAGATGATTTCCATTCTGGTTGGTCTTTTTCTTCTGCCTTGAGAGGATCCAGGTATGCTTTTTTTAAAATAACAAAACTCTGGTGTTTTCACAGTACAAATACTCTTCCAATAAACCCATGTCATGCCTTACTGTCAACAAACCAGTGGTCATGGAGAGACTGGTGGCTGTGGCAATGGCCACCTGACTTAGTAAACTGCTTCAGCTGGTGATTATTCTTAGGAAAGGAGATGCCATGGACCCCTCTTGAAGTTAGCGCAAGAGTAGCTTAGGACCAGAATGTTCCATCTCCTGCTAGATGAATACTCTGTCCAAATAGGAAAGCAAGGATGGTCATTACATAGTGTGAGACGCACAGCACTGCAGTGCTCAGGGACCAATGGACTTCTTTTAAATTAGTTCAAATAAATGGCAAAATTAACTCTTTTAAATAGAAGCAGATGACAAAACGGTGTAGAAGTTTTCAGAGAACTGGAACGTTCTCATAGATTAACACTACATATTCCAGATGTTGCTGAAGGTCACAGAAGAGCAAGGATCGACAGATTCCAAGACAGGTCGTGAGGCTCTCATGATCGATTTGGTAGCAGTTGCAGTGGGTCCTGAGCTGGGTGTGACCTACATATGCTTCAAGGAGCAAAACCAGAAATGAATACAATAGAGATTTTAAGAAAATGCCAAGTTGTGTTTGCTTTTTGGGTGATAGAGTCTGAAGAATTACAGCACGCTGTCCTAGGACATCCTCTCAGAAGTCGTTGGCTCCATCTTTACCTTTACAGATAGAGAATGAGGTAGAAGGATGTCTCCCACTAGCCCTGGCTGTTTTGAGACTCAAATACAGGGCTTTCTTCGCATCCTTCCACCTCTCCTAAGTAGGGCTTAGGAAGACGACTTGATGAGTTGACAGACATTTGGTGGTGATTACTCCAAACGTAACTGAGACATTGAGTCAAAGGGTAAAAAACGGCAAAGAACTGCTAGAACCTAAACTACCTCTTGTGGGGTTTCATGGGGCCCCTGATGCTGGTGGCTGAGCAGAAGACTGCCAGGGCATTAGCCAAGGCGGCCACCTCCTTGACAGAGGTGACTGAAAGTGAATGTCTGGCAGCACTTTCCCACCGAGACTTAGACCGTCCGCATCTTAGGGATTTAGCCCTAGGAAGGGCCCCAGAGAGGGGCTAGTTGACCTCAGAAGGGTTGAGTGAGTAGGCCAAGGTCACGAGGCTGGGCAGGGACTGATCCTGGACTGGAATCCCGGGCCGTGTCCTCTCCAGCTCTGCAGCAACAGCCTCATTGTTTGGTGCCAGAGTCCGTTTGAGGAGCTTCCGGAGATGGGGCCTCTCTGTCTGAATCTGCCGCCACCCTTGGCTGCCGGTTTTCCGGTTTTAACTGGGAAAATGCCAGATCTGCCTGAGACTGATATGTAAGAACCAGAACATGGGAGAGATGCCCCTGAACGCCATGGCTTTTCCCTTTTTGGGGACAATTTACCGCATTCTGTAAATTAGGCCCATGGCAGCCTAATTTCGGAATCTGCCCAGTGTATCTCTGTTCATACTGAATTTTCCCCATACAAGCGTACTTCTCACTTCGTGTTCTGAATTTGGTAAGTGTGTGCATGTGTTCAGGTGAAACCAGCATATCTCGTTCCTCTTGTTCTAGAGTAAATTCCCATATGCCTGGAGACGTGAAAGCTGCATAGTAGTCGAGCTTTTCCTTAAAAACAAATAGGTGGCCTGCAGCTTCGAAACCAAACCAATCAAGTCCACATTTTCAAGCCACGCGTCGGCTTGGGCAAATAGTGATCTTCCCTGAGCCTCAATTTCAAATCTGTAAAGCGGAGATAATATGCAATCCCTACTTTAGCGTTGCAGGCATGTTGTTGGATTTAAAGTTAATGTGTGAAAGTCGGCATACATCCCACTTTTATATTGTTAATATTTTTAACTCTATCACAGAAGCAGTTATTTAAATATAGAATGATGAAATTTTGTAATTGTAGAATTATAAAGGTAAGCCTCCATCATGTAGTTCTTATAGTATAGTATTTCAATTGTAGTGAAAGAAATCATATTTCTACCTTATTGAAAAGTAAAATAATTATTTAAAAAATGACATTAGTTGGGAATTTTCTCAAGGGGTTGTATCAATCTTAGGCTGATCTTTTCATATAAATATGTGTGTGTGTGTGTGTGTGTGTGTGTGTATACGTGTGTGTATGAGGTTGCTCCCAAAAACCTCAATACAGAGAGAGAGAGAAAACTCCATTTTTCATATACTTGGTCTACAGAGCAATTGTACTTTACCTGGGGTACAGAGAGGCAAAGAATATCTGATTAAATGTCCCCCACCCCAGGAGGTTTTTCCAATAGCCTCCTGTCTGCTGACAACCTTCAGGGGAGGCTCTCCGTGTGAGGACGGGCTCCCAGTATCTCAGCAGCCCCAGGCACAGCCCATCTCAGAACAGGGCACTACCTGGAGTGAGGGCATCTGGGCACTCGATCCAGACGCACCTCTCACCTGTGTGGCCTTGGCTTAGGTAATAGCTCAGCTCTGTGGACCTCAGCATACTAACCCTTGCCCTTGCAATACACAGGAAGCTGGATGCTTTCCAGTGAAGTGCAGAGGCTGGTCCTCCTCAGAGCAAGAAATACCTGGCCTTCGCTCTGTGGCCCCTGTGGCCCTGAGGCTAGCTCTGGCCTCTAAGATGGCTCTCTAAGAGAGGGCCACTGTGGGTACCAGGGTCTAGGCCCCCGCTTTCCTGGCACCCCAGAGCCACAGAGACCTTTCCTCTGTCCTGTCCTCAGAACCCACTTCCTCTCCGGGTAAGGGGTTATCCCCTTACACACAACCTTGTGTTGCCTTCCTCTTGGGCCCACAAGTTAAAGATAGGCTGAAGGCCGGCTTAGCACCCCCAGCCTGGCGGGGTGAGGAGGGGACAACCCGATACGAGTGTAAAAGGACCTCTTTGATTAAAATATAATTAACCTGTACTGTTTTTAAGAGAACTCTAACATTCAGGAGACTACCCTATCTAGTGAATGCCAGCCTATCCAAGATAATGTCTTGAATTATATACCTTTCAGTTTGGCTACTACAGGGAATACTCTGAGGCCTTACGATCGATCGCTCCTATAAATCTCAATTAACTTTACAAAACAATCAATATCTCAATCCTTTGTTCTTGAGGTGACGTATTTTCTCCACATAATCAAGGGAAGCAAAAGTCTCTGCAGTGAACCGTTTGTTCCTAGAGTCGTGCGGCCCAGTACAAGGTTTCATTTGTTTAAACAACATTGTTTATACAAGGGCATATCAAAGTTAAAATATTTTAAACAGAATAATGCCAAAGATATTTGGTTGCACCCTGAACGGTTGACTTAAATGCATTTTGATTTTTCGAAAACTTTAGCTTTTAGTGGGACGTGTTTTCCAAGATCTCTCCTCCAAGTGGGTCTGGGAAATGAGCAAATGTTTGACCTTTTAAAAAAAAATGATGCTCCTCTTTTGTGGTCTGCAAGTATTTTGCTATCAAAGTTAATACTAATGAGGGCTACTTGTGTAGCTGATTCCTGCCAAGCCCTTTATAGGATGAAGAAGAAAGTGATGTGATGTGAAGTCTTAATTTAGGGGAACTAATCCAACCCAAACACCTTTCCCCTCAGCTTGGCGAATTCCTGGAAGATTGAGGCAGCTGTGGGATTCTTGGTTCATCACAGGGAGTTTATTTGCCTGGGCAGAGTTGGAGGCCCTGAAGAATTTTAAGGACAGGCTCAGTGAGGTGCATGGCTCCTGATGCCCCCCAAATGCTTACTGTTGATAAACTGAGACCTCTCTACGAATGAACTCCAGTCAGCATCAAAACGCCTAGAATTAGGAATTTAGTTGGAAGAGATAGGAGTATTTGCTCTGTGGTTTGGAAAATATAATGTTGCCTTTTTCTGGTTTCCAAAATTTATATCCACGTAAAACTTTCAGCATAAATATATTTTTGCTGTATTTTTCAAGGAGAAGAAAAGGGAGGCGGGGAAACTTTCAGCTCAATATGAATTGACTATGACCTGAACTCAGGGCTTAAATAAATGTCCACATTAACAACAAGGTATGAGGGAGATTCTCCCATCAAAAGGAGAAGTTCTCATTAGCTACACCCTTCAACATTTACTGACTGCTTCCGCAGCGCCAGGAAGCCTTTTAATTCAGGGTTAATCTGTTCACCACCTTATCCAAAAGCCTAAGTGGTTGGTGCATTCACACTGCCACACGCATCACCCTGAAAAGGAATTTAAAATAGAGGAAAAGGGACTAAACGTTCTCACAAGGAAGTATAAGTGTGTCCCAAACATTATTTAGGACTACTCATACTAAAAATGTATTCGCTATTTGTCTGAAATTCAAATTTAACTAAGTGTTTTCTATTTTATCTGGTAAGCAAAGCCAATGGACATAACTGTGTAGCCAAAATGTCTTAAAAAGGAGGGAAAATGTTTTTCAGGAACTTTGAAAGTATCTGGCTATAAATAAGAACATTATAAATGCCAATTCAAATCATTATTGAAACTTAAGTCCCATAAAATTATGTGAGTTATCATGTAATATAAATTAATGAGTTTCTAAACCAGTGTAAATTGAACTTTTGTAACTCAAATGTTTTCCCATTAGTTTATGCTAAAAATTTTAGTTCTCATTTCTTATTAATCTTCAGTTGATTCTTCATCGATTTTAAATTTCTATGTTCCTAGTTTTTTAAGTTAATGGTCTATTCAGAAATTCTTAAATGGCTCCAGGGACCCTAATGTGTGAGTCTTTTTATAAAAACAAAGGTCTTTTTTGAAATTTGAAGACTTTTTGTGTTTTGATTAATCACCCCTAATATATCAGTTTTAGGAGTTCAGATTTCTGTACAAGTATGGATTTTTGAAACTGAGCACACCTAATTTCTTCTTTTATAGCTTATTATTGAAAGAAATCACAAATAGCATAAGCAGCTCAGTTTTCAAAATAAGTAGTTGATTTCTTTAAATCAGAGTGATTTAAAGTTTGTTGTTTTGTTGTTGTTGTTGTTGAAGAAAAAAGAAAACTTCCTAAGGAAAGTCCAGTTAGAAAGTGGTTCAGAGGAAATGACAAATTCAGAATGCTCGCTCGCTCTTCCAGTCCTCCTAGGGAAAATGTACTACTCCCAGAGAGCATGAGCCCTTTCTGAACACTCAGGATGAAGTAGGCATTGAGAGCTGACGCTTTAAAGCTGCAGGAAGCTGGCCTGGGGAGGGAAAGTCAGCTTGGAGATGGTTATTCAACTCTCAGGAGGAAAACGACTGTGCCAGTCAGGGCACGCTTCCGGCTATGTGATGTGGGTTGTTTATCTTGGAGCCTTTCATTTCATAATGGTGTAGTTCACAGCTGAAGTTCAAGTGTCCCCTTGAAAAATTGACTCTTTCCCCCCTCTTATGGTGACCTAAATTCATTAAAAAATGATTGAGGGCCTCCAGGGAACAGGTCCTATTTTAAGCACTTGGGATCCATTGGTGAGCAAGCCAAGCAAAAGTCCCTGCCTCCTGGAGTTCATATTCTATCAGAGAAGACAGACAATAAATCACAAATATAAATAAGTTATACCAAGTGTTGGAAGGTAGTATTATGGTGGGGAGGGAAAAGCAGGGCAGGAGGGTCTAGATTTGGGCTTGGGGAGGAATTGCATTTTAAACAGGGAGGTGGTGGGGACATTTGAGCCGAGACTTGAAGGGGACATGGGAAGTGAGCCACTGCGTGCTCTGAGAAACAATCTCCAGGCAGAGAGAAAACAGCCCTGAGTCCCTGCTTGTGCCCGAGTCTGACCTGTGATTCTCAATCCACCGTGCTTTTGACACCAGGGGACATTTGGCAATGTCTGGAGGCACTTTAGTTTCACTACTGGGATAGGAAAGGGGTACTACTGGCATCTCTTGAGTAGAGACCAGGGATACAACTAAACATCCTACAATGTACCGGACGGCCCCCCACCACAAAGAATGATCCAGCCCAAACTGTCCGTAGTGCTGAGGTTGAGAAACCATGTCTGAAGCACAGTGATGAGAAGAGACTTAGAAGATGAAATCAGAGGTAGCAAAGGCTGGGGGAGAGGCGGTGGTCAGGCCAGGTAGGGCCTGAGGCCCTTGTGGACTTTGGCTTTTCCTCCTAGAGAAATGCGGAGGGTTTGGAGCAGAGGCGGGACGTGCGCTGCATTAGAAGTTTTTGGAGTGTCATTCTGGCTGTTGGGTAGAAAATAGACTGAAGGACAGTAAGGCAGGGGTAAGGGAATTCAGGGGCTGTTGAGGTTATCCAGGCAAGAGGTAATGGGGCTCAGACCAGGGCGGAAGCAGCTTCCTGATTTCTGTGCAGCAGAACCATCCAAGGCCAAATTTTAGATATCAGGCAATGAGGTGCTCTGGGTATTTCACTGAATCCCCACTCTATTTATTCATCACTATATGCCATATAGTTTACATATGTTATCTATCTATGTGATTAAGTCGCCTTAGCTGTATTTTGTTTTATACAATAGGATACCTGATAATCTGTTTTAACAATCAGTTCATGACAAAACAATTTGATGTGGGTTAGGCACAATGTAATCCTTCTCTGCTTTAACATGGTCTTGGCAAAAAACATTCATTCACTCTTGCTAACAACTCTTTTGTGGTATATTTCTTGAAGCCACTATAACCCTAAACATACTAAATTAACTGAAAATGGGATGAGGTACCTGTCGAGCACCTAATAACAGGTGTTTGAATTGATTTCCTCTTTTAGAAATGTATTAAATTGTTCAAATGGTTAGTCTTCTGTTACTTGATCAGCCAAAGCAAATGCTGAAACGCAGCGGAAAACACCAAGAGATACCTAATTCCCGCTTTTACCCAAAGGTCTCAAATATCTTAGCAGCATTGCCTCATCATGCCTCCCTGTGATGGTCTTAAAGTCCATGTCTTATCCTGTTTGCAACCAAAGACAGTGAGAGTCAGGTGACAGCCTATGTGACAGCTTGCCGCAAAGGCTGGACCCTATCCTGGGGGTCAGGCTATATCGATCCACAAATAGCATCTCATTCCACTTATTACTGTGGCACGTTTCTGTGTCATCTGACAGTACTACCATATTTTTTAATTCATGTTGTTCCAAGGAAGTGGTAAATTAGTCCTTTTGTTAGTGAGAAGAACGCTGTTTATCAGTCTCTTTTTTTCCCCCCCCAATATTTTGGACCTTTTATTTGCCTGTTACTGTGTGAATATATTTCTTTTTAGTCTCTTATTTTTTAAAATATAGTTGAGTTCACGAACTTTTCATTTGTTCTATCAAAATGGTTCTTGTCCCACTTAGCGGGCAGAGGTGTTAAGTTGAGACAGATTTCAGGGAAGAGAACTGGGTATTCCCGAAGAAAGTAGCCAAGTTAGAAGAATAATCCTTTTTTCAGGATTTCCATAGTATGGCCCATGGATCACCTACATCAGAATTCCTCCCTGGCTTGTTCAAAATACTCATTCCTTGGCCCTTCCCCACACCTACCCCTGAGGGTAGAAATCTGCATCTCACTGAGCATTCCAGGTCATTCTCACTCACGCTCGCAGTTACAAACCACTGCTCTAAGCTATGTTATTATACAAGAAAAATGGTCTTCAAGGATCAGCCTTCATACAGACTTGTTAACATTGGCAGATGTTAGTCAAATGGAAATGCTCCTAAGAATTTATTTTCAACAAGGAAGTGTGTCACCCACCATGTTAGTCTTCTCTCTTTCAACTGAATAATTTTCCTTCCGCGGAGTCTTGAGGGTGGATTTTAGCCTCTGTTCTTGGGGGACTACAGTGGTCACTTAGCTTGACAGGCTGTAGTTTCACTGTGGGTCCAGTCGGAGGTCACTTCTGGAGGTGCTGTTATCTGGACGACGACTTGAAATGATCATTGTTGTTGTCTCACGTGGCCGTTTCTGTTTTCTTGTTGAACAGCAAATATGCCGGAGGATTATCCTGATCAGTTTGACGATGTCATGGATTTTATTCAAGCCACCATTAAAAGACTGAAAAGGTCACCGGACAAACAAATGGCAGTGTTTCCCAGACGAGAGCGGAATCGGCAGGCTGCCGCTGCCCACCCGGAGAATTCCAGGGGGAAAGGTCGGCGAGGCCAGAGGGGCAAAAATCGGGGTTGTGTCCTAACTGCCGTCCATTTGAATGTCACTGACTTGGGTTTGGGCTACGAAACCAAGGAGGAACTGATTTTTTCGGTACTGCAGCGGCTCCCTGTGACGCTGCCGAGACAATGTACGACAAAATATTAAAAAACTTATCGAAAAGTAAAAGGCTGGTGAGTGACAAAGTAGGGCAGGCCTGCTGCAGACCCATCGCCTTTGATGACGACCTGTCATTTTTAGATGATAACCTGGTTTACCATATTCTAAGAAAGCATTCCGCTAAAAGGTGTGGATGTATCTGACTCCGGCTCCAGAGACCGCTGTGTATTGCATTCCTGCTACAGTGCAAAGAAAGGGACCAAGGTTCCCAGGAAATGTTTGCCCAGAATGGAAGATGAGGACCAAGGAAGCAGAGGAGGAGGAGGAGGAGGAGGAGATGGCGAAGGAAAAGGAGGAGAAGGAGAAGGAGAAAGGCAGCCGTTGTGGGAGCCTGGTAGAGGGAGATCCAGCCACAGCAAACTGGACAGGAGAGAGAGAAAGCAGCCGTCTGGATTATTCCGATGGCAGCCGATGCCACCAGAAGCTCAGGGCTGGTGTCCCTGGTTGGGTGTTGCCATCGTTTCATCTGATACAGTCCACCATCACCGGTCACGGGAGCAGTTGCGGATGCACTTGAAACCAAACCAGTGTATCTCCTGTGGTTTGTTTTCACATGTCTGGAGACACCAGGGAAACGTAAGCCCGGTGTCATTCCTTGTTATGACGTTTTACTGCTGAAAGCAAGAAAGGTTTATTTTTCTGTCACTCAGTGGAGACATACCCCGGAAAAGAGGGGGCGGGGAAAAAAAGCAAAGACACGAGATAGTAACCTTTGAATTTGAAAGTTGAGGCCTGAGGTTTACTACAACCAGCATGTTGTGAATGGCTGGTGATTGATTTTTGAACATGGTGTGTGGGGTGGGAAGAAGTTGGCTAGGAACCAAAAAAGGCTGTCCTCCTGACTAAAAACCAACCTGAAGGTACTTCCTTCATGTCCTTGGAAACAGAAAACCAGTTGTGGTTTTCGGCAGCATTCTTGCAGGAGAGCGAGTGGAGAAGGCTACCCGCTCCACCGGGGCAGGGAGACCCACCGGCCTGTCGGTTTACAGAGAGACAGATGTTACATACACCGCAGCTCCGTTTATGCGTGGTCACCAGTGACCAGAGAAGCTACTCGATGCAATGCATCTATTTCAGATACAGAAATATAGAGAAGATATTTATTGAGATTTAAGTTATTGTTATTTATTACCGTTCACTAATGAGTTTCTCTTTCTTCCCTTATTTATTAAAGTTTCTTTTCAAAGGTGCCAAAGTATATGTGCTCGCAAAATGCAAAGAAAGGTGACAAAGGAAATTTTAATTGGGACAAGGGTCCATGCTTGTCAAAGTATTAAACGTTTTTCACTAGGCAAAAATCACTTACTTTACCTTTGAAGAAAAGCCCTCATTAAATCTCCCACATTTCAACATCTTCCCTAGTTTTCTTTTTAACAAAAAGAAATGCGTCCTGAAGGAACGTTTCTGACAGGCTCCCTTTTTGGGAGCCATGTGCAGAGGCTGTTGGGCACTTGGTTTTATTTCTTCGTTGCTCCATCTCAGAACAGAAATGCCATATGCTCCATTTTCTGTTGTTTTTAAGCTCTTATTCCCCTCCACATATATCTATGACATGCATAACCATATTTATGAAAGGTTAAGTTTCTTTTAGTAGGTAGTCCTAGATTCAATGTTGACCTAAAAGTGAAAATCCTGTCAGGTAGCCAGGAGTCCGTCCTGAGTGGAGACTCTTCCTCCATCTTTCCACCCACTGTTCTTGAGAAACAGGGGTGCGCTGTACAGCGAAGGAGTGCACTGCTGGCCTTCCAGAAGTGAGATCTGCTGGTTGCCATAAAAGCCCGTTGGCTGTCATCTCAGGGCAATAGTTGCTGTTCCTGTACACCTGATCCCTTCCTGGGAAGAAGGTGGCCCAGAAGGGTGGACGAGGAAGACATGTCTGGCCTGGCCACACACCAAGGCTCAAAGCTCGCAGAGTGCACTACCTTTATTTTTTTATGTTTTTACTTTATTGGGGAACAGTGTGTTTCTCCAGGGCCCATCAGCTCTAAGTCGTTGTCCTTCAATCTAGTTGCGGAGGGCGCAGCTCAGCTCCAAGTCCAGTTGCTGTTTCGAGCTTGCGTTCTAACCAACTGAGCCATCCAGCCGCCCCTCTGGCAGCTCCGTGGCAGCTCATTGTCTTCAGTCTAGCTCACTGGCCCATGTGGGAATCGAACCAGCACCCTGTTTGTTCAGAGCTCGTGCTCAAACCAAGTGAGCCATCAGGCCGCCCCTGCACTACCTTTATGATGAACATCTTCAGAGGAGAGAGAGCAGGATGGGAACAACCACCTCATGTGTGCCCCAGATCATGGATTTGCCTGGCAGCCGACCCATGCACAATGCACTAAGCCCTATAATAGAGCTTGTCACATACTTCATAAAAGGGATTTTTGTCAAGGAGATCATCTATCACTATCTTCAAGGCTATTAACCCAAAAGTATGACAGGTTTAGCAATTAAATGAGTTACTGGCCTCCCTCAAATAATCACGTTAATTTTTCGAAGTAACCAAGAGGCGGCAGTTACCACACATCCCTTCCCCACAGCCCCAAAATCCCAAGTTCTCCATCATTCTGCCCCTTTCTGTCCTTTCTGCTCCCCTTGCACAACTCAGAAATAGAGGAAAATGCCTTCCTCCCCGTCTCCTGGGGCCAGAATGGGACCTTGCTCAGCAAGGAGCAGCCTGCTTAGGGTAGTGACAGACCTAGCAGTCTGGTCATTCATGAAGCACAATTTGATGTCTCCCCAGGATCATCTGTCCCATTCAGACAGTCCTGGCAGGTTTCATGGCTGGTGTCCCCAGATGTCAACTCAGTCAGCTCCTAGCTCCCTTTGGAGAGTCCCTGCCCAGAGAGGCTCTAGGATTCAGTGGGTGTTGACAACTTGTTCCCAGTGTCACCTACACACCATAAGCAGGTTTTAACAGAAGCAAATCGCTCTACCAAATCCACAAAAGGGTAAAGTTTGTGTTATTTTCTTAATCGTTAAATTACCACCTGATCCAGTAAGGAGATCACTTCTCTCGAAGTTCTGACTTCTCTGTCGGTCGTTTGTGTTATTCAACCAAAGTTCTCTACAGACTTTATTTTTGTACAATATCATTTTGTAACTTTTTACAAATAAAAACTAATTTCTATTGCTTTCTATACTTCCATACTTCCTTGAGTGGCCGGGGACCACGGCTGGGCCAGACAGCCATCCACAAGGATTTATTATCAGCCAGCCATAGGTTAGAAGGCCATCCCCTTCACCACCACACAGTCCACTGGTTGGTTAATAACCTTGCCCATCAACTCTCCACAACCAATCACCATCCAGGTGGGAAAACACTTACAAAATCATTCTGCATTTATTCACTCAATAAATACTTACATTATACCTATACTCTGCCAGGCACTCACTGTTCAAGTTACCAGCCATCCAAAAGTTGCCGAAACAAAAATCTCTACCCTCATGGATTTGATATTTTACCTGAGTGGAGATAGACAATATTCAATAAAGTAAAAATATGTAGTGATCCAAGTGATGATAATTGCTATAAAGACGCCAACCAAGATATTATAACATAAAATAACACAGAGCCTGCTTTAATTAGAGGTGACATTGAGGCAGGACTTAAGAAAGAGTGCCAACAAATAAGGAGCATCCTGGCAAACCCTGAGGTAGGCAAATGCTTGGACAGAGCCACCACTTTGCACAACTCTGGGTGACGCCATTCACATCGGTTCTATGTGGCAATGTAGCAGAATCCCTGGAATTGTGCAAATGGGGGCCTTGAGCTTAGTGTATTCTGGTGGCAAGAAAAACACACCAAAGAGAGGAAATGCCAGTGCCCTAGGTTGGGGGAGGAGAACATGCTTCCTCCTCGGATGACACACCCGTGTTATATCACAGGCGGCCTTGTGACTATTAAAAGGTGGCCTTGTGTGGTGTTTTAAACCCAAATCAAAACCCTGATGCCCTTATGACTCTTGGAAGTGGCCACCAGCCTAGGCCTTCCAGCAGATAGCACTCAGATTTGCCTAAAACGCTCTTCCTTCCTGATACTCACCGACTCCCCACGTTGAGGCTTGATGGGGTCTCAGGTACCCACTTGTGGGCTAGGGCATTGACAGTCCTTCTGCCAGGGCAGTGCTGAGGCCAGCCGTACTTTGTTTATGCCAAATTCTGGTATGAAGTTAATGACTTGGAGAGATAATGTAAGAGTTTGTAAAATGCTTGCTTATTTCCACTCCTATTTTACAGCCCTTTCTGCAAAGTGTGTTCCCAGGATGAATAACCTGGTAAGATTATCCTTAAAAAAAAGGAGGATGGAGTGGTTCTCTGATCAAATAAGTTTGGAAAATGTTGAGTTAAATAACATCAAACAGTTTTTAAAAGTTAAAAAGAGAAGTGTGGAAAGTTATCAGAGCCTTTATCGGACTAATGAACATTGTGACAGTCCAGGGGGGGCACAGCATGTGAATTCCCCAGGTGCCTGGGACCATGAAACCACCTGTGGTTTTGTTTTCTTTCTCAAAACACCTGTTGACTGTCCCTTGAAACTACCTTGGGCCATGTTGCCAGCTCACATAAGTATCCGGATGAGTGGGGAAAGGGGCTAGAGATCTGTAAAAAAAAGCCGGAAAATACTGGGCAGCTCCGACTGGAAGGACACCTCCATGAAAACATACACACTCTGGACATTGGGGGCATGGTGGTTTCTCGCTCAGCGTGATTAAACAGTGGTCAACTTGGGAAATTTCATTTCCAAAGGGAGAACGTTAGAATGCATTTCTCCCAAGAAAAAGAGAATGTGTTGAAAGTTGGGAACTTCTTAGCAATCAGAAAGGGAACTTTCACCACACTTACTGAAAACCCTCACCAGGTTTAAATTGTCTTGACTCGCTGGTGCTTTGGCTAGTCCCCAGTCCGAAGGCATTGAGTGCCCCTTGCAGTGGTCCCCAGAGGGAATGCTGCCTTCCTTGGGCTTCAGAATTCCTTGCTACTGGGAATAGTGTGAGAGAACTGGATCAGGACCCCAGACACCAGACGCTGACAGTCTCACGTGGCTATGCCAATGAGATAATTGCAGGCCAGTTTTCTCCCAATGATGAGTGACGTAAAGGTTTAAAACAAGTTTTCAAAGACTAAATCCACTCCCAAAGTAAGGGTGGAAAATCAGAGTTTCCTGAACCTGTCTCAAACACAGGAAGCACCCCTGCCTTCACATGCAGGGTCCTGCTTGAGCCATAGCTGATATGCTATCTGATCCCAGAATCACCAAGTGAGGGATCCGGAGACCTCACACTGTCCACCTCTGTTTCTCAGAGCAGCGGCAGGGAGGGGATGTAGGTGTCGGCCGCAGGCCTCAGACTTTCTTCTTTCAGGTAACGAAATGTCTGAGCCCAAAGTATCTTTTGGGGACACATCTTTGTTTACAAAAGAGTTAACCTGATCCCATGCAAGAGTTACCTCAACCTTTGTCTTACCACACAATATCCTGGATGAAATTAAAACTGAATGCTGCCAAGTCACCCCTGAAAAAAACTAGGTAGTGGGGGAAATAAAAGGAAAGCACCCATTTACTCATATGGGACAACTAAAGCATTGCCACATCCTGCCCAGTGGCAGGTGAGGGTAACCAGGATGGGAATGCAGACTGGGGTCTAGGATGTGTGGTGATGGGTGCATACAGAGTGCTAGAACACTCTTCGCCAAGCAGCAGTGGGGGAAAAAAACTGAAAGGAAAATGAATCAGACGGCTACAGAGTAGGGTTGCCAGATCATTTGCATTTCAGATAAACATGCATAATTTCTTAGTATAACTGTCTCATGGAAGATTTGGGACATGCAATATTTGGGGCAGACCCTTACTAAAATGATTACTTGTTGTTTATCTGAAATTCAACTGGGCATCCTGCATTTTAATTTGCTAAATCTGGCAAGAGAGGGTGACATTCGAGCTGCAGCTTGAGTATGAGCAAGAATCTGTCAGGTGGATGGGGGCAAAGGGTGGGGGTGGGACAGGCATTCCAGGCGGAAGGAACAGTGCGACCCAAAAAGACTGAAGGGCACTGTGTGTTCCAGGAGCCGTGGGCAGGGCAGTGGTTCAGGCACAGCGACACTTTGCCCAGGGGCCACAAGAGTTTTAGACGTTCAAAAAAATGTTTTAATTTTAATATTCTTAAAATCAGAAAAAAATGACTATAACTACAATGAATCTCTAATAACAAATCCAGCCTGGGTTATATTCCTCTTTACATACCAACACAGTCATATAATTTTTACTATTTTTCATGGAGAAGGGGCCCACAAAGGCAAAAGTGTCTAGGACCCACAAAAGTCATACTGCAACCCTAGTGTGCTGCTACTAACAATCTTTCCGTGTCCGCTCCTTGCAGTTTTCTTCTAGTCTTCCCTTTCTCGCTCAATCACTAAAGCCAACCTCATCTTTAAAAATACCTTCTTCCCACCCTTCCTGTTAGATCGTCTTCCTAAGATATTTGCATTTACTTCCTCCTTAGGGAAACAAACCTAAGGGCAGGCCAGTATCATTCCAAGACTCGTTCACTGTCTTTGAAAAAGGACAACATGAACCCGGGGACCCAGAGCAGACCGACAGTCAAGGGGATGTGACTGCAGGAAGAACAGATCAGACAGAAGGCAGATGGTGAGAGAGGGAGGAGACCTCAGGATTTAGGAAGGCAGAGAACTAGCAGTCAGTGATGACGAGCAAGGATGAGGTTTATAAACATGTGGAGTGGACTCATTTAACTTGGGCAATTCTTTAAAGTGATATATGTAGGGGATTTTAATCCACTTCTTGTTCCGTGCCTGGGCCTCATTCATTCAATTAATTATTGAGCATCAATCTCCTACCAGGGGAGGACATAAAGATATAAAGATAAAAGGATATTAAGACAAAGCTCTCATCTGAGGGGCTCCCAGATTAGAGGGACAGAAATAGAGAATTAAATACACATGAGGAGGGCGGTGATAAAAATTCACAGTATGTTGTGGGAGCTTCAAGAAGGGACAAAAAAATCCAGCTGAGGCTGGAGGAGGCAAAGGTATCAGGGTCTGCTTCCTGGAGGTGGCTGCCTGAACGGACTATTAGAGATGAGTAGGAATTTCCCAGACTGGAGTTGGGAGAAGAGAGGCATTACAGGCAGAAGGGACTCAGAGAACTAAGCCAACAAGACTAGAAATATCCTGGTGTGCAGTTGGCTAGGGAAGGTGGAGATGGGGACAAGTCCAGAGCTTTGGAAAGCAGGACTAATGAGCTTCATTGGGAGGAGAGGGAAGGAAGTAGCGAGGCAAGGGGTGGTGAAAAGCATGGGAGACAGGGAGCTCTTACTCTGCCAGGCTCCAGCTCATTGGCCATCCTTGGGAAAAGGATTGCTTTCGATCCTCACACCTGACCTCTCCCTTTCAGACCCTCTGCCGCCCCAAACCTGCTCTCCTCGAGTCCCATTCTCTCAAGGACTGGTCTGCACTGCTTTCATTCTCCACAAAAAGCCCTTCCCGGAACATCTACTTTCCACAGGGGACTCAATAGGACTGAAAAGGCCTCCAGAACAGCATTTCCCAAACTGCTTCATTGAACATTAGGGAGGCATTTATGGAGGAAGGATTCTTAAAAATTGGGGAAATGCTCCACATTTTGTTCTCCTCTCAGGGAGAGACAATACACGTTAGCACATTATATAAGGCCCTAAGAAAGCCTACAGACGAAAAGCTTGTTTAATTTGGTTTAACTCAGAATTCTTATCTGACCAAGGAGCATCTGTTTGACATCTAATAGAAGTGTTTCTGCTGGACACAACTTGGAAATGCCTATTTTAGAACCAAAGGAATGGATGGATCTCTAATGGAAAAATTGTGGACACCAGGGGGTAAGTTATTTCTGGACAGGGCTATCTTCCAAACCACCATCAGTATAAGGCACCCTTGGCCTGAAGGACCGACAAATGGCCACACATCTTCTTACATGCATCAGTTGGACAGGTTGCAGTGAGCAGCCAAACTCAGCCATGTTCTCATTTTCCCTGAGCTTGAGCTGAGTTAACCAACTCTCCTCTACTGTCCTCCACCCACATTCTACCCTAACCCCCACTTAGCTGACCCTGTCATATTTCACCATTGCTGGGCTGGAAGACACTCCAAGGAGTTTAATCTATGCCACACACACAGAAAAATCGGCCATTGTGGTCAGGATTAGTGCTGGTCACTAAATAATTACAGACCTTCCGCTCCTGGCCGCATGGTAAGATTATGTGTTTGGATCTCCTTGTGGTTGACTGAGGCCAGCGCCTGGACAAAGAGCATGAGCAGACATGATATGTGTTACTTCTGAGCCTAACATTAATTGCCATTATGAAACCCTTGAGAATCTCTTTCTTTTCCTGTAGGACAGCAACCAGCAACATTCATGATGGTGACTGCTCTGTCAAGTTGGACATGGAATGATGACAGAGCTACTCTGCCAAGCCACAACAGGCAGGGAATGGTGAAAGAGAAATTCCCCTTTGTTCTCTGAGCTACTGAGACCTAGCGGTTGTTTGTTACTACAGTCTGCCTTAACCTATCCTGACTGATACAGACTTTTATTATGAGAAGACTCTTATGGGCCATGAAGAGAAGAGAGCCGTCACAGAGTCGGGCGAGTACAAGCGTAAAGGCTCAGAGGAAGCGGGGGTGTGGTCGGAAATAGAGTTGAAGAGGTAATCTTCATTTACCGTCTTTGGGGCTGTGGCAGGGATTTAGGATTTTATTCAGAAATAGTCAGGAAGCCATCAGAGGTCTTAAGAAGTGGGGTGACAGGATCTGGTTTGTGATTTTAAAGGACTGTTCTAGATGCTGTGTTGAGTCGAAACTGTAGAGGGGCAGGAAGAGAAGCAGGGAGACGAGGCCGACCACTGCCATGATCCGTAGGCACCATCTCGGACCAGGGTTAGCAAAGGCGGCGCAGACAGGATATGCTGAAGGACTGGGTATGAGGAGGGCAAGAGAGCGAGAGGCATGAAGATGCGATCAGAATGCACCGTGTCTGAAGCCAAAGCAGTGGCCTCTCTCCGAAGGCCAGTATGTGTCTCAGGTAGGGGAGACTTGGAGTCTCACCCTGGACCTTTCCCGCTGGGAAGGTCACCGAATAAGAGGAGAGACGCTCCCTCCTGACATCCTAACTCTGGATAAGGCCAGAGCCAGTGCAGGGGCAGGAATCTAAGGGAGTCTGCCAGGCTCCACGGTCTGGAATGCCATTAAAAGTGTGCACACCAGGCCAGTTGGCTCATGTTCAGGATGAATCTGCCACTGCTCCCTCTGACAATGTTTAGCATGAAATAAAAAGTATGGCTTTCAAATGATACCCCGAGGAAGATTCTTGAGCAAATATGGCCAAAGCCTCTCTGCAGAATGTTCTCTCAGAGGCTGGGATTCCATCTGCCTCCAGCCTTCTTTTTCCGTCTGGTCCTTTCCAGCCCTGCACTGAGGTTCAACGCACAACTGCACTGCCCTCCTCACAGGTCCCCTGCCTCCCAACCCTGCCCCTTCCACTCTGCTCACTGCTGCCAAAGGATTCTCCCTCGTCTTACTCCCCTACTCAGAATCCCTCGGGACCTTCTTGCTGCCAGTCAAATCCCTCAGACTACCAATCAGAGCCTCCACGATCTGTTTCAAACACATCTTTCCCTTAGTTTTGTTTTTGCCCCCCACTTCTTTCTTTATAACCTAACCTCTATCTTTCCGGTCATTACAGATAATCTACAGAACCTCAAAATATACACTGAGCTGTTTACACTTTCCACGGTTGAACCATGCCCACGCCTTTCCCTCTGCCAGGAATAATGTCCCTCATTTCTTGAATGCTCCAAATCCTCGCCAGATGACATTCATCACTCACTCCACTGTGGTCCTACAGACAAACTCTTCATGTGTAGATCAGGCTGATGGCATGGGTCCCTTTTCTTGCGGATAATTATGCACTGGTCTTATGCATATGTTCTCTGCTGGGTCGAGGGCTCCTTGAGTGCAGGGGCCATGTCTGGCTCATCTTTGAATCCTGAAGAGCCCTGAGCTCGTGCTCTCACATGTAGTGCATGTTCAAAAAGCATCTGTAGTTGTCAGGACTTTGGGTTACGAGTAACAGAAACTCAACTTACGTTGCCTTAAACAATGAAAGGGAATTGATTGGCTTATGGAACTGAAAAATCCTGGGGTGGATCTGGCTTCAGAAAAGGCTAGATCCTGGTGGTCAACTGACATCACGAGGAATGGCCCCCTCTCATGCTCTCCTGCTTCACTGCCTCCTGCCATGTTGGCCTCATTCTCTGACTGTCTTTCCCCACGTGATGCCAAAGATGTCCCAGGGAAGCTGCAGGCTTTAGAACCCACTATCTTGGGTACCCAGTAGAAACAGTGAGTTTATTATTTGATAATTCCACTATGGATCTTGGAGGAGATTCCGATTGGCTGACTAGAGCCAGATGCCAATTTCTCAACCAATCACTATGGCCAGAGGGATGGATAATTCTGTCTTGGCCTAGGACGTCTGCCCACCTCTGGTGCCAGCAGGTGGACCAACTCCACTAAACTATGTGGAATAAGAACACAGGAGGTGAGCTTCTGAAAAGGAAATTTGGGGGCTGTGACCTAAAGATTGGATGAGGGATTCTGAGCAGGCAAAAATGACAGATGTCCAAGACAGAATCATTTTTTGTGATGGCACATTCCAGCAAAAACAATTTGGCACCTCTTTTTTCAGATCAATTTTGACAACCATCTGCTCAAAGAAATTAATGTTCCCATTTTGGTTTACTTGTCAGGCCATAACAACAAGTTCATATAACAATTCAAATAGAACAGCAGGGAGTAGGGGGCACCAGTTAGGGCACCAATGAGAGAAATAAGAGGATTGGCAATTCAATTTTTTTACAAAAAAAAAAAAGAGGCAATATTGGATGGATGGATGGATGGGTGGAGAGATGATAAATGAAGGAGTGTTTTATTTAATTATGCCATTTATCAGATTAAAATTCTGTTGTAATGGACTCCATTAAAAGGACAGTTCAACCGAGATTCATTTAATAGAAAACTCTACTGCAGTGACTTAAATAGGGGCTTACTTATCTCACACAATTGAGCATTTAAATATATATGGTGTTGCCACAGGAATAATTTTGGCAGTCAGGTCCACCAATTCATGTTAAAATTTATCTTTATCTATATATCTCTATATGTATATCTCTATATCTATATCTATCTATCTATATCTATCATCTATCTCTATCTATCTATCTAGATCGATAGATTGATATGGATAGATAGAGATGGATAGATAGATAGATAGAGATAGATATAAATTTGCCACACTTGGAAGCCTAAAATTGCTTTCTTTTGTTCTGTCATTTCTCTACAGATTTATTGTTCTTTGTCGAAGATGCTAGATAAGCCGAAATTCTAAGCCACAACTTGGAGTTACTTTTTGTTCAGGTTTCTCCCTCATGATGAATGCTGCACACATCAATAAACTGTTTTTCTCTTGTTAAATTTTTTTGTTGAAAGACAAAAAAAAAAAGTCGAGGCAAAGTGTTGCCTCCCCTACAATATCATTATCGTCTTCATTTTATAGATGAGGAAATCGTAGCACAGTGACTCACCCAAGCCCGCGTAGTAGGATGCGGTAGAGCCTGCTTCGGAATACTCTCAATGCACAAATAAAGAACCATGTACAGGTGGCAGTTTGGGACATGGAGGAAGGATAGTTCTAGGAAAGCTCCATAAACCAAGGGACCCTCAGCTAAGTCTTGGAAGAGGAGTAGGTATCTGCCAGTAGAAGTGGGGGCGGAACGGGCAGTCTCAGGGGAGCAGCAGAGAGATCTGAGCCAGTGAAGGCACGAAGCCTGGAGCAGCCTCATGGCCAGGAAGCAGCCTGTGCTTTGCGAAGATGGATTGTAAGGTGCGGGGTGATGGCCCTGTTTACCACAGTATCCCCGGCACCATGTGGAAACAAAGTAGGTCCCCAATACACATGCATGGAGTAAAGAAGTTACAGGGGTGAAGTAAAGAGAAAGCTGGAGAGGGAGGCAGGTTCCAGATCCAGGAGACCTGTACCTGCCTCAGTGAAGACTTTGAGCTTTATCTTGTAGGTAACACGGAGCCTTCCGAGGGTGGCATCATAGTTATACCTGTGCTGCAGAAAGATCACTGCAGCGTCAGTGTGGAGCACGGCTGGGAGAGAGATGAGCAGAGGCAGGGAGACAAGTCAGGAGGCAATTACAGTGGCCCAGGAGAAAGATGTGGGTAAAAGTCTGAACCAAGGCACTCAAAGCTGGGGTGGGAAGGAGAGCAGAAGACCAGTACAATGAATGGAAAGACGAAATGATCTACCGGATGTGCTAACAGGTTAGATTTGAGGGCAGAGGGAGAAAGTGGGCTTGTGACTTATTCCCAGGTGTATGTTTGGATGATAGGACTGATGGAAGGGCTGGCCAATGGTTGGTGATGCATTCTCCATGTTGGATGTGATGCTTCTAGGTTGCCTGGGGATGTGAAAGTCTTCACAGATAGTAGACAGTTGAGCCCCAAACGAAGGGAGAAGGAAAGAGGATAGAGAATTAAGGGTCACCAACACCCATGGGATGGCTGAGATCCCAGGGATGTGGGATCTTAACTAACAACTTAACTGACCTGAGCTACTCAGAATCCCATTTTCCAGACCAGAGACCACCTTCTTTTCTCCCCGCCTCCACACGTGTAGCAACATTAGCACTTGCTTTCTTGTCCTTTATACATAGAAGATATTTCAAGAAATATGTACATGCCCCATTTCTTTGCCATCCTGAATATCTCATTCATTAACTTGAATTCAGCACTTTCAGTCTTTGGGGAATATACGGTATGACTGCACCACGCTGGAGGAGAGAACACTTTGCCTTCTCCTTTGAAGAAAGACATGGCCCTCAAGATGGGATTTGGTGGCAATGGGAGCAGGGCAGAGCTGTCACAGATACAGATGTGGGCAGAGTCCTCCTAAGGAACAGGACCCTTGGCTTGGGGACTTGGTGCCCTTGGGCCCTGGTGGTGGCAGAACTGACTCAGAAGCTTTCTCTCCCTCCTTCTGTTAGGCATTCGATTCCTCTGACTGGACTTGGTTTTGGTGTCTGCCGCAAGGCGTGAACCAGCCTGCGAAGCCAGTGTGGGATTCCAGACCTTGTCATGGTGATTTCGTGCTGGAAATTAGTCCAGCATCTGCTTTCATTTTAATCTTGGGTGCTTGGGGAAGATGGGTCCGCCCCTGGACTTGCCCTTGATCTGTGGACAAAATGCAGTGACAGAGCCTATGGGTTGAAGCACAGCCCTTTGACCTGGTAAATTGCCCAGGGCCATGACTTCTGCCCAGCTGAGAAGCCACGGGGGAGCAGCCAGTCGTCTGTAGCATGAGTTGGGCTCTTCTTTTTTTTTAACTGGGTCTCACTACTTTGATCACCTGCAACCACTTTCCACAACCCTGACTCCTTGCTCCTGAGTCTGCCATGAAATTTTAATTTAAATGTTGAGAACAAAAAACCATTCTCAACCTATACCTTCTAATTTAATCTTTAGGGATGGTGTTTTTAGACTTCTACTTCTAGATTGGGAAAAATGGTACACCTAATATGACTGTGTTCATAGCTCAGTTAAATTCCTTAAAGCACCATTTCTGGATACCTTTTTGCAAAGTCATAGCATAGAAAAACAAAAGTTCTCAAATGGCTTTAAGAATGCAACCATTCTCAGATAGGCAGTCAGATTAATAAACATTGTCTCCCTTTTTTTTTTTTTTTTTTACACTTTCCCCATCCAAATGCTGAGACAGGAAACGTAATGCGCTGACGCTGCTGGGGGAGGGGTGCTGCTGGGACGTTGCCTGCGCCCTGCTCTTCCCACGCCCACGAGCAAGCACGCACACACACAACGGGCGGGACCCACGACACGTAGAGACCCCCATGGAAACAGGAGGCAGCCAAGGAGACTGCAGCTAACAGACAATCCACATCAGCCTGCAGACCTGCTCCCCTGTTACCCACACCCCCAGGGTTCATTTTGCCCCTCCCCCCAACCCCCTGCACTTCTTCTATCCACAGGATGGCCTTTTCTGATGTTTATCTCCTCAACCTGTTGCTGAAGTTGGGATAAATAGTGTTAAAGGAGTACCTTCCGTTTTCTCTGTATCTTATGAGCACTGCCTCATTTAATCCTGAACAAAGCTAAGGAGAGACAATCAGTAACTGCGTTTTACAGCCAGAAACCCAGGCTCACTGAGGTTCCTAGTAACCTGCTTCAGGTCGCCCAGTTGTACTAAGTAGCAGAGTTAGGATTGAAACCCAGTGGAGGCTGACTCTGCAGCACCTACATTCTCTTCCCATCACGCCCTCTGACTTGAAACCGTTTCACAGGACAGATGGAAGGGTGGGTAACTGATGTGATTGCCACCACATGAGCACGGACGAGAAGGAAGCAGAACTTTACTTTGTTCACAGCTGTGGTTCCCTGGCCAATGTATTTCTTACCAGAAACAGAGTTCCCCAAGTATTTATTTGTAAGAATTACAGAGTGATACAGTAGAACAAACATTCGCCCAAGAACCAGAAGCTCACGGACCTAGTCAGGCTTCTGCACTTGTGAGTTGGGTCGCCCTTGGGCATTGGTATAAGTCACCTATACTCTCTCTTCTTGTTTTCTCATCTATAAAATGAGGATAAACAATGCTTGCCCTACTTTCTTCTCACGGCTGCTATGAGGATGAATGAGGCAGTAGAAATGAAAACTACCAAATGTTCTACAAATCATGTATAAATACATGTTTTTGTATATGTGTATTTAAGCCTGATAAAAGAACATTTTGGGGACATTGGATCCATTCCTTAGTTCTGCTCTTGGGTATAACATTCAATTTCTCTTGTCCTCAGTTTGCTCATCTGTAAAATGTGGCCATAGGGTTCGCTGAACCTTCAGCTTCTTTCTAGCGCTGACATTCAGCAAGTCGATGACTCTTCCTGACTGATACCATGCTTTCCAACCAACCCTTGGCGGCTAAGAAAACCCAGAGATGGGGTTCCCCCACACAGAGTCATCTGCCCTCTCAAACAAGAGGAGGCTGGAGATTAAACAGCAAAGGATGTTCAACTGCAAAAAATGGCAGAATTAAGTTCAGAGAGGAGTAGTGAATTTTATCCCCTCCACTGTGTTAATCGATGAACCAGCATGTACCACATGGTATCCTGGGAGGAAGACTCAGTTCAAGAAACAGTCCAGAGGGGGAGACAGACTGTAAACAAATATTTTCTAAAGTAATTATTTAATTGGAGTTGTGACATGTGCTATGAAGGAATAAGACCATTTATCAGGGGATTATATAATGGCGGAGGGTGTCTCTCTCAGTAGGATTTCTCAAGGAAGTAGCATTTCAAATTAGCTCTTGAAGGAAGATCTGGAATTAGTAAGGCATAGGAGGAAGTTGAGAAAGGAGGAGAGAATGTTCTAGGCAGAAGAAACATCCAGTGCTAAGGTCTTTTAAAGAGGAGAGTTCTCAATGTATCTGACTTGCTGCAAATTAGCTGGATTAGCTGGAATGCTGGCAGTGAGAGTTAGAGTGGCATGACATGAGGTTTGAGACACAAGACGGATAGATCACGCAGGGGCTTATAGGTCAAGATGAGGAACTTGGGCTTTCGGCTTTATCCTAAGAGCACAGAGATGCCCCTGGAAATTTTTAAGCTAGAGGATATGTTCCAAGTGATTGTCCAGAAAGATCACCATGGAAGCAACAAGTCTATTAGAGGGCAGTAGGAGTGGGTGCCGTGAAAGCAGTCAACAGACTAATGTAGCGTCTAAGGCAAGAGAGGGCAGTGCCTGGGACCAAGATGATGGCCGTGGAGACAGAAACACATGGAAGGATTTGAGAGATACTTAAGAGGTGGAACAGTCAGGATGTGGTCATTGACTCGGTGTGAAAGGGGAGAAAGAGGGATGTAATTTATGCTCTATACTTTATAGCCTACTGGGGTTGCTGGTACCATGAGCCCCAATTTCCAGATGAACAAAGGAAGTCTCTCTCTGAGAGGCTGAGGAACTTATCCAGATTGAAGAGCTAGCAAGTGAACTCCCCAGAACTCTCAGCTCTGATGTCATAATTATTTCAGGTATGTAAAGGCTCTTGTCCCAAGTGATTCATCCTAAGGGCTATCATTACTTCCATCCATAGATGGAAAACTCAATGAAGATCTGATTTCACGCATACTGAATTCCAACCACACCACGATGAAGGCCATAACATGATGAGAAGGGACTAGTGTGAGCGAGTGACATCATGGGCCAAATAGAGTCGCTATTCAAACGTGCACTGTGGACTCCTTACACAATCACCTAATTATAGCTCGTGAGGAAGCGCTGTACAATAACACACTGTACAGATGCCAATGGATAATTGTCTGTGGGCCAGACAGTCCTTTTCATCTGAGTTGATATTTGGAAGATAATATGTAACAAGCTCAATGAGGTTTCTGTGGTGGGGCTTTTGGCTGAACAGGTCATAAGTCTTTCATGTCCAAAAGAAAGGCTGGTCCAGCTTGTGAGCTGAACAGTCTCTTCCAAACTCCGGAACTCGCACAATTAAAAGTATGCCTGACCTTAGAGCCTTTTCTCCTCCTGTCCCAAAGAAAGGGAACACGGAGGTCATAAAGTTCACATCAATATGTGTATGTCCAACAGGCAACAAGACATTCACGTACCACTGCTCTTCTAATTGCACTGACCCAGGTGGTCTGGCCAACACAAACATTGATTTATTTCCAGATATTCTGATTTTAATGACTATGGTTAAATAACTCCCTTAAAGTCCCATAATCATAAAAGGCAGAGTTTGGAACCTGCGTCTGTCCGAGCACAGGGTCATGCTGCCTTGTCATGCAGCACAGGGCCAGTCTGAGCCTTGGGTCCCTCACCTGTACAAGGAGGATGGTCTCGGCCTCGTGATACCGCTATGACAGTTAACACCTGCATAGTGGGTCACACGGGCGTGGCTCCTGGCCAGAACTCAACAAGTGGTCACAACCAGTTCCAAAAGAGTACATGAAAAGTTCACAATGGAATGTAAGGGAATATAAGTTGTACAAATAGTATACTCTGATTTGCCGAGAATGTCTGAGACTGACATTTCAGGATCACACACATGTCTGAGTTATTATTGAACATAAAGCAACAACCAATTTCCAAGCTCTTAAGCGATTCAATATCTAAAATTGTACTGGTCGTGTCTGCCTCACTCTGCTCTCCCTGGATGACTCATTCTACGTTCATGATTCCCCCAGTACTTCAAGGTCTTGCTATGCTTTGGATCCTTGAAAGCAGCATAACTGTGGAGAATGCACGTGATAATGTCAATGCTACTTCCAACCAGCCTGGATTTTACCTTCCTTGGGTCGACAAACACTTACTGAACCTATTCAATTTACCCTGTGCCAGATATGGAGCTAGGTACTGGCTCTATAAGCAAGTGGAAGGTTTGCATTCTAGTGGGGAGAGAGGGCTGTAGGCCCAGTTAGGATGTGAGATACTAAGAGCTATAAAAGCAGTACAGCAGTACCCCCTTATCTGAGTTTGGCCTTCTGTGATTTCAGTTACCTGCAGTCAACTGCAGGCAAAATTATTAAATGGAAAATTCCAGAAATAAACAATGCGTAACTTTTAAATTTCACACTGCTCTGGGTGGCGTGATGAAATTTTGCACCGTCCTAGTCTGTCCTCCATCCTGCTCAGGACGTGACTCATCCCTTTGTCCAGTGTATCCACACTGTATATGCTATTCTCCTGTTGGTCACTTAGTAGCCATCTCGGTGATCAGATCAACTGTCATGGTATTTCAGTGCTTGTGTTCAAGTAACTCTTACTTAATAATGGCTCCAAAGCACAAGAGTAGTGATGCTGGCAATTCGGATATGCCAAAGAGAAGTCGTGACACGTTTCCTTTCAGTGAAAGGTATGTATATATAGGGTTCAGTAATACCTATTGTTTCAGGCATCCACTAGGGGTCTTGGAACATATCCCTCACAGATAAGGGGGAACTCCTGTAAATCCCAGCTGTGGGGAAAAGGATGGAGGGAGCTACGACCTTTGCTTTGGCGGAGGGGTTTCAAGAAGAGCCTGCCTTTCCTTCCATTCCATCATCTCAGGAAAACCCAGAGGGAGGTGCCAATAAGTTAGCCCAGAAGCCAGTGCAGTGAAAACTGGGTTTATCTGGGTGATCGTGAAGAGGGAGAGCTGTCGACTAGTGGGAAAGAGCCCTGAACCCCACATTGGTTTAGTCCCGCTGAGTTCCCTTTTGGATAGACACAGGGGAGAGTCAGTGCTGGCCTCCTCGAAGCTGATCCAGACCCGGCCAAGGCCCCGCCTCTTCTCCTCACCTCACCCCACTCTCCGCAGTGTATCACTTTCTTTCACCCTATCCTTAGCTCCTGCTGCCCAGAGAGTTTTCTCCAGATGGGAGGACTGGCAATCAGCTCCCATCCCTTGTGTAATCAAATATCTCACCCTGAAGATATGCTCAGATTCCCTGGCCTGAACTCAGCCAGCCAGCCAGCCCAGCGCCCTACCAGTTTCTAATTAAAACGAACAAGTGTTTCTCTAGATGCAGAATGATTTCTTGGAGGAGAAGCTACAGGTTCCTCTAAAGTTGGCCTTCGGGTCTCATATAGGTGGGCTGTTTGTGAAGGAAAGGCAAACAGGCTGGTTTTAGAAAGTACAAATAGATATTATTATTATTATTTATTGTTATTACTATTATTTTAGCTGTACTGCTACCTGATGCTGACTGCAAAGAACTTACGTATGTCTCTGGAATGGCATTTTATGGCTGAAAAATATCACATTATTTTAATGTGTCAGAACAGCAAAAATAAAAAATAATTTCCTGTCTCCCTTAGGTTATAAAAATTTACCTAATCATCCCCAGATTGATCACATTCAGCACCGTACAATGGAAATGTAAGCAGTTCTGGAAATAAAACAGCTTTTACAATGAAAAGATTTTTTTAAATCAACCCAAACTTCAAAGCCATCTGTGACTGAACACATCCCCAGCTCCAGGAGGCCAGACTGCATGGTCCAGCCCAGGGGCCATGACTTCGTGGCCTAAATGCAGGGGTGATAGTCAAAGTACTTAACAGCCATCGTGGCTCAGGGCGAGGGAACACACAGTCAGCAAACGGATGTGAGACTTAGTGCTGGAGCAGGGAGCTGCTGGAACAAGGGAGCTGCAGGTTCTTGATACCAGATGGAACCTCTTTATAGTCAGATTGTAGGGAAGTGGGGTTTGGGGGTGCTATTGGGAAATGTCCCCTCTGCAGCAAGAGGAACACTTAGGGAGCTCAGGAAAGCTATGTACCAAGAGAACAGGAAGGTTTCGCCAATTTAACAACTGGTTCAGGTGTACAGTGCACACCCACTAAATACTAGCCCTGCTCAAATGGAACACGTAAGAACCCAAACGTGGGAACAAGCTGGCTGAGAGGTTGAGGCCCCGCCTGAAAGGGCTGCCATGCCTTGGTTCAGCCAATTGCTGCTGGACCTTCTCCCATACCTTGTATAATCAAATATTTTCATGAGAAGCTAAAAAGTCTGTATTTCGTTTTTGCAAGTAATGCACAATGAAAACATAAGACCGTCTGAGCCAAACCAAACAGGTCAGCAAGGGACCATTTTACTACGTCTGGCGGACAGTGATCAAAGGGGTCAGGGCCACTTGGATCCATGGCCTCCACAGAAACATGAACCCACCAAGTTGTTCCGAACCCAAATCTCTCCAACCCCAAGACCACTGCCCTGGTTCAGGCTACTTCATGCCTCACCTGCATCACCGCAACAGACCAACCTGGTCCTCCCACAGCATCCTGGGTGTCCCCCTCTTCTAAACCTACTACCTCCTATTATAATGACTTGTACGTCTCACTTGTTTATGGTTGTATCTGCAGGGCCTAGCATAGAGCTTGGCACCCAGTAGGGAAAGAAAGGAAGAAGGAAACAAGTTTTGTTCAGCTCTTTTCAGTCCCTTTACTATTATATCAAATAGTAGCACCTGATGGTGACATGTGCTACCAGAACTCATATAGCTTTATTTTGACTCAGAAGATGCTCGATTAACCAAAGAGGAAATAAACAACAATGTGATGGCTAAAGATTTCATATACAAGAGAAAGCTCAAAATTGAAAGATGCAACAAAGGCATCTGTAATAGTCCTGGCCACCATGTTAACTCTTTCTTTTAAACTCAACTATTGAAGGATATTTTTTTTTAAATCATAAAAACATAGGACCAATGCCTTAATAATTTTTTAGAAAATTGAATTTAAATTTTAGAAATACTATACCCATTTCTCCTATGACATTTCATTCCTAAAAATGCATTTTTTCAGGTCTCAGGAGTTACTCTTTAAAAAAGGTAGTTCTTGTCTCCCAACAATATGAATATACTTAACACAATGGAACTACACACTTAAAAATAATTAAGATAGTATATTTTATGTTATGTGTTTTTTTTTACCACGAAGAATTTTTTAAATAAATTGGTCCTCAGCCATCTTTCTTCCTCGAAGGTCCTTATAATGGAGAACGTTGGGACCAACACAAGATGGAGCTCATACTCTTGGCCCTGGCATTCCATGGTCCAGTCTTAGGAACAGCTGTACCCAGGGGTAAATAGATTGTTTGTCTCTAGTTGTTATGATCCATCCTGCCAAGAATGTGCATTCACTCAGTAGGCATTTATTGAGTACCTACTACTAAGGCTCTGGGGATATCATTGAAGCATGGTCCCTGCCCTTGACCGACTCTAAATCCAGATTCTAGCAAATGTACTGCCAATATATTTGGAGTTGGAGGTGAAGTAGGTGCCTGGGAAGGCTCAGCCTATGATTCATCAGTTCTTAGCAACATTCCCATGCCTGGTCATGAGGTCAGACGGCCCGGGAAGCCCAAGCCTGCTTGTAGCTAGAAATGCCCACCGCTTTCATATTCGCTTCCAGGTATCAAAGCATCCAATGTCTCCTCAGTAACTTTCCCCTCACCATATCCTGCTCTGACTGCAAGAGGTCCTGGGCTTCTCTCAGGAAGCAAAATAAAAGCTGAAGGCATCTGTATATGCCCAGTGGGCAAGACAATGTAAACATATCCCACTGCTATGTTTTCCCCATGTCCTGAGCCTTCTGCTTTCTGTAGCCCTGGAAATTCACTAAGAAGATTTCTTATCCTCAGGCTGGTTCCTGGGCGAAGGCACTTATTCACATGTCCCTAGCATTCCCAGTGGATTGGTGGCAGTTAAATTGAAGGATATTAGACCCAAAAGGGAGCTCAGGTCAAGAAATCTCATTGTATACATGAGGAAACTGAGACTCCAAGGGATTAGTAAATTTTCCAAGCTCACAGCAAATTATTGGCCAAATTATTGGACCAGAACTCAGTTCTCCTGATGCCCATCATATTCCATGCCAAGAATGAGATGCCTGTGTTAAGAGAGTGGAAGTGGACTGTTTAGCTATCGCTGGTACAATTTCAGACTCTGATCACATAAAAGACTTACAGGTTTTACCTGGTCATTTTGAACTTTCTTTTGGTAACTCTGTGGATGAAGTTAACAGTGGCAACATCTATCTCTAGTAGTCAGTACCAATATGATACTTTTGTACAGAAAGGCAGGAGGGTCTACCAGGAAAACCACTGCCTTGGCAATTGGACTGTGTACAAGTTCTAGGTCTAGTTCCACAAGAGCCTGGGCAGAGCTTGGGCAGAGAACTGGAGAACATCAGGACCAAATTCATGAGACCTCCTTATAGCCAAACACCACAGGCCAACTGCTCGGTGAGGCCTTCAACCACGTAGATTCTCCAACGGCCAGTTTGAAGGGCAGGACCCCAACTTTAAGTTCAGTTCTCCAGCTAATGGAATGATGGTGTCACTGTTGGCTCTGGAACACATCTGTGTCTCAGCATCTTTATGCAGGAAAGAATTTTTGTGAAATTCTTGTGAGGTTATTGTGAAATGCAAAGATAAAGTGAAAGCTGTTATTAAATTGTATCTAAGTGTAGTGTAAGATAGCATACGTTTTACCAACCCTATCATCCGACAGGACCTTTCCTCTGAAGAACTGCAAGTACAGCCTGCTTCATTTTACAGACAGGAAAATAGAGGACGGAGAGGTTGCAGTGGGGCCAAGACTGAAACACTCTGTGAGTCTTTTCGGCTCAGGCAGCCATTTTCTCAACTCATCCATATTGCCATCAAGGTTTTGAGGGCACCGGAGGCATTAGTTTTTCCAGATTTACTAAAGTTCAGAATCAGAAGGAACATGAATACTCTATATTGTCTTGAGAAGTGTTTCATGGAGCAGAGTCCATGAAGTCCTGTTTCAGAATCACCTGGGACACTTGGGACCAAGGTAGATTCCTGGGCCCTGCCCTAGGAACATATTGAATGTGAATGGCTGGGGGTGGAGCCCAAGATTTGGTATTTCTAATTAGTTGTCCCCAGATAACTCTGAAGCAGTCTAATGTTTTAGAATCAGTTTTTCCCGATACTGGGTCACCCTTTTATGTCGCGACTACACACCGGAAAGCTGAATCCATAACGGGTCTTAACCCAGAGAGTCCTCCTCCGGGCCACATTCTTTCAGCAACTTGTAAGACACCACAAGCTGGCAGAATGGGCAGTACAGAGAAGGAGATCACTGATGGCATTTTGGATTTCAGAAGGGAGAAGCGTCCAACTCCCGTTTCCCAAAGAATGATGGCTTCGATACATGGCTGAGCAAGAGGTTAGTAATGCAGCAACGGCCACAGTTATGTCCTAACCAGACAGATGGTGCCCCGGGGAGGGCAGGACCTACACCCCAGTCATGGGGTTGACTTTTGTGGGATCTCTGGTCTGGCATTTTCTAAGACCAGAGCACTTTCCCGATATCTGAGGGTTCACAGGGTATTTATGAACAATGCCCATAGATGCTACCATGGGGGTACAGAAACTCTTGATGCCAGGGTTTAGCTACACCTGCTAATTTAAGTCTAGTTAAGTCTCTGTCTGTCGGTTTCTTTAGAAACAAAACAGAAACTCTCTCCCTGCCCTGCCTCTAAGAAGCATGGCTGGGAGAAAGAGCCGGGGTTTGCAGAAGGCTGAGTGATGCAGGAGAGAAACCTCAGCACACCCTCAGATGCCCCCGTGTGAATATATGCTCTGGGATTTTCAGACCAGGCTGAAAATCGAAATGGATTCCACCTGCTGTGGCTCATACTCTGGGTCTTGCCAAGCAGTACACCGAAGGAACAGAACCAAAGTGGGGAAGCCAGCTGCCCCTTCTAATCTGATGCAAACAAGGCCTCCTGGTGTTTCAGCACTAAACCTTTCCCTGCTCTGCGCCTTCAGCACACTGGAATTCAGCAGCCTGACGTCCCCCATTCGGTGCCCTTAGCCCATGTTGGTCCACTGCCAACACTGTTGGAACCCAATGGGGCCTTTGTATGCTGTCACCAAGGCAAACAGCTGGTGTGCCCCTCCTTCCTGCTTTCTGTGAGTCCCTCTAAGGTGGTCCGGGGATAGTACTCCTCTCAAAGTAGCCCTGAAATTGTTGATGGTTTTAAAAACAAGAGGCTCGGGAAAGGGGGGCGTGGGGTGCGGGGGGAGATTTGGGAGACTAGACCAAGAGAGACATACACTCAAAATCCTCAAAATCTAAAGTCTTTAGTGAGGTCTCTAAATATTTGGATTCTCTAATCTGAATTTTAAGTAAAAGTCTCAGATTTATGAAAAGACTCCACTATGACTAATTATGGCTGAGAAAGTTAAAAAGATAAAATGGAGAAATTGATTTCAGTTTCTGTGGACTGAATTTGAAAGACATAACCCAGATCTACTTCTCAAAGCTACTCAAAGGCCAGGAGAAGGCAAACCAAGATGAGAGAAGATTAGTCTAGAATTGCTGGGAAATTCATTTTAGTTAGGCCAAATTTATGTCATACTAGAGTGATTTATGTGTACTTTATGATATATTGGCCCTTTGCATAACCATAATAACTGTTACTGATTATTTACTGTTGTCTCAGCCATTGGTTAAGTCTTTTTCTTACATTAATCATCTCATTTAATCTTGACAACAACCCCATGAATTAAGTATTGATTTCTCAGTTTTATAGATGGGGACATTGAGGCTCATAGAAGTGAAATAACCTTGCCCAAGGTCACAATACATAGCAGAGCTGGGATTCCAGGTGAGGTTTGCCTCATTCCAGTGACCCAAATAATAGTAGAGCTACAGGAACCCGGTCTGCTATCAAAGATTCTCATCTGTAAGACATGGGACTCAGAGTAGATGGTCTCTAATATCTTTTCCAAGTCTAATTACAGCTTCACGCTTTCACATTATTCTAGTGGCCTTTGCTGCTTGCTCTGGATTTATGACACACGGTTGGTCATAACTATAACTTATGGGGTGCTTAGTCCTTGATCTCCTTGGCTTCCCAATTACAACACTGTTCTTATGGGTAAAATGCAGTCTACTTGACAAGTGTCTGTTTTGCCACGGGCCACCTTATGACGCAGTGACCAAGGCACACTGAGGCAAAGGTGAGGGACAGCTTGTCAGACATCCCCAGAGATAAAAGCAGTAACATTTTCTTGTGCTAGTCTGTCTTCTCATTGTTTACACTCCTGTGATCCTCAATAAAGGAGAAAAACTGAAAGCTGACTACACATAAATTAAAAGAAAAATGTTGATTGCTGTTGACTGTTTATAATGACAAAGATCTTGGAAGATGCAAGTAAATCCAAGCACAGCTAGGAAGGACCACACATCTGGCCCAGAGCAGATTCACGCATCTCACCTCCAGGCCACACATCGTCAGGCAAAAGAGAAAGATATCACGAGACATCCCTTTGGGGTTCAGCCAGACTTGGAGCTGGACGAAATAGACTGTGACCATTAGGGCAGATCAATAGGAGAAAGGCTCAGGGGAGGGGTCATAGTCTAGTCTCCAATTTGTAGGTGGGGCCATAACTGGCTGGGCATTGAGCAGGTTGGAGCTGGATTTGAAATGCAGGGTTACAACTTTCTGAGGTGCGAAATAAATCTGCAACATGTTCTTCAGGGCTTTCTTGTTTCAGATCAAATACACATATGCCACGATACAGCATTTCCAAGGAATATCCTGAACCAGAATCTCTGAAAAGCCTGCCTACTCCTGTTAGGGTGCCTCTGAAAGAGAAGCAGTAATAAGAACATCTGCGTAGCGTTTTGTTGTTCGCATAGTGCTTTCACACTTAGATACTCATAGCATCCCCAAGAGTCACTGAATCTCCAAAGAGTTTATGTAATTTGCCCAATCTGGGATTTGAACCCAGGTCTCCTGACTCCAGAGATTTTTCTTTATGCTCTGCATCTCTGAATAATAAGATTTTTTTTCCCTCCAAAGGAAAAATACCTTACTATTTTTAAAACAAAATAAGAGGAAGAAAAAAGTCTCTGTACTTTGGAGGCAATATGGCAGCTGGCCATTTGTCACAGTTGACTTGCTTTATTTCATAAACAAGAGGCAGTAGAGTCAAAGGGAAAAACTGCATGGCACCCAGTGAAGTGAACACAATACTTTCTAATGCGGGGGAGAAACAAGAGCAAAGAAGGAAAGAGCAGTATCAAAATAGCCTATGAGAAATGCAAAAGACAACTTTCCCATTTTTCTAAATTTGGATAGGTTTCGATGCTGTCATCACTAGCACATGAGGGTCACTGAGTCGAACATGGCCAACAGTGACGCCAACAGGAGGTAGATCAGGGTCCCAATAGGCTCCAAGAGAAGCTGAATCAACCCGCACCAGAGCCCACCTGATAACCTTAGCCAAATCTTGAATAACTCCCCCATTAGATGGCAACACACACAGAATCTCTCAAACGCACAGAATCAAATTCTCTCTGTGGGCAGAATGTCCTATCTACCGTCACAATGATTCTTAATTATGGTGCTGATATGGATGTAAGCTTGTTTTCTAAGAATATGCCATTCACGTACATTCCGTGAGATGCTAGTAATAAATAACCACAAGAGCCAACAACTGTATTAGCATTTCATAGTTTGCAAAGCGCTCTCTCTCTCCTCTCTCTCTCTCTCTCTCTCTCTCTCTCTCTCTCTCTCTCTCTCTCTCTCTCTCCCCCCCCCCCTGTCTGATTTGAATGACACCCCTCTGGATGTGGCTGGGTGATTAATATTGTCCCCATTCTACTGATGCAGAAACTGAGGCTCACTGTTCATATGACTTCCTTAAACTCACAGAATTACTAAATTAGCAGAGGAGAAACAGGAACCCAAAACTTCTGACTTCATATTTCATGCTACTTCTAAGATACCAGCCATATCAATAAATTAAGCTCCTTGATTAGTGTTGTAAATATTCTTCCATCATATGTTTATGTTTTGCCATGGTTGATCAACTTCAGAGATCTGAGAAGCAGCACCAGACATCTGGTCACATCAGCTCTGTCAGGCAGATCTGAGAAGAGAGTCCAGTTGTCAGTCACCCACACTTCAAAGTGACTTGTAACTAGCAAAACCATCATCAGTTATTCAGCCATAGATGTCTCAGAATTCAAAAGGCTATGAAGAAAACTTACTTACAGGCACACAGCCTCATGGATGTTTTAGGAGGCTACCATGCTGGACATCTGTCTGTCCTGCAGAGGGGTTTATGATAAGACCAAGTGTGGAAGCCATAGCAGCTCAGGGAACCCCTGCTAACCAAGTCAACTGAGGGGAAAACAGGAAAGGGGCAGAGACTCTGACTGAAAGAAACTGAAAGAAAGGATATTACAATTATTTCCTTTAGCTATAATCTCTGGGCTCATCCCCTGTGGTTCCTGACCATCTTCCCATCCTATAGAATAAAATCTGTCCCCTCACCTCCATCCTATCAAGAAAAGCCAAGTGACCTCACTGTCTTAAGACAAATTCTTAATGCGTCCACCCTAGTTATTCAAAATGTGAGCTGCATTAACTATTGCTGTGTAACAAATTACCCCAAACCTTAGTGGCTCCAAACCACACCAACATAAGTCAAGTCCATACTAACAGTTGAGGCGTAGGGTGGAGGTGAGGGTGGGGTAAGGGAGGGCAACAGGGTCTCAACTTGCATGTTGGACCTTGAAAAGTCTTCTGGTGAATTTTTTTTCTTTTCCTGAGCCCTGAATGCACTGTGATATGTAGTCATGAAAAACCCCCATCTGGATCCACGTGTTCCTCATATCTTATTGCTAGGTGTATTTATTTCCGAGGGCTGCCTTAACAAATTACCACCAACTGGATGGCTTAAAACAACAGCAATTTAGTCTCTCATAGTTCTGGAGCCTAGAAATCTGAAATCAAGGTGTTGGCAGGGCTATGTTCCTTCTGAAGGATCTAGGGTAAGATCTTTCCTTGCCTCCTTTTGGCCTCTGGCAGTTGTTGAGAATCCTTGGAGTTCTTTGAGTTAAATGCTACATCACTCCAATATCTGCCTCAATCTTCACATGCTCTTTTTCCCTGTGTGTGTGTCTCTCTTTGGGTCTTCACATGACCATTTGATTTAGGGCTCACCCTAACCCACTACAACTTCCTTTTAACTTAACTAATTGCATCTGCAAAGACCCAAAGGAGATCACATTCTGAGGTTTTGAGAGGGCATGAATTTTGGGGAGTCACTACTCAACCCAGTATACCAGGAATATTTCTCAGAATCACCTTTATCCTGTCCAGTTGGGCATTCACTGATAAGGTAACTACCAAGATTACAATGAGTCTATTATCATAGTGAATGTGAATCACTTTTTGACCCCCCATAATTCCATTTTGGTAGCCAATTCTAAGAGAATAATCCTACATACATAAAGAAACTTAAGGCATAGACCTTAAGGCAAAGCAGCCTGTTTATAATAGCAAATTTGAAAACAATTTCTATTTCCAATAGTATGAGAATAAGTACAGAAGATACATCTATATAATGGACTACTAAGTAGCCCCTAAAATTACATATAAGGTTTGTAGTAATGTAAAAAATTTATGTGTTTATTTAACAAGTGAAAAATAAACCATATTTTAATAGATATTATATTCGGTTGGTACAAAAGTAATTGCAGTTTAAAAGGTTAAAAATAATTGCAGAAACAGCAATTACTTTTGCACCACCCTAATAATTGTTTTAAAAAGAAAATACATCTCAAAATTGTACATAAAAGAAAAACATTGGAATGTAATTCAATAAAATATTAGCACTGTTTGTTTTTGAATGATCAAATGATTTTTTTTCTCTTTTAGGTTGTTCCAATTATATATTGCTGCATGACAAACAACCCCACAAATGACTTCTCAAAATGACAATAATCATGTATTTGCCTCATTAATCTGCAATTTGGGCAGGGTTCAGTAGGGGAGGCTCATCTCTGCTTCATGCAACAACAGCTGATGTGAATCAACTGGGTCTGACTCAACTGCTTTCCAAGGTGGCTTAGTAACATATTGGTGCCACCTGTCAGCTGGGCATTCCGTTGGGGTTGCTGCCCAGGGCCTCAGTTCTTCTCCAAGCAGGCCTCTCTATGGGGCTTCTTGGGCTTCCTAACAGCAAGGCAGCTGGGTTTCAAGACAAGTGTTCCAAGACAATGGAAGTAGAACCTGCAAGTCTCTTACTGTCTGGACCTGGTAACTAGCACAGTATCACTTCTGCCGTATTCTGTTGGTTATGTTATCACACAGCTGGCTCAGATTTAAGGGGAGGGGATCTTTCTGATGGGAGGAATGCCAAAGAATTTGTAGCCATCTTTAATCTACCATTATAAGTCAACATTTTCCAAATTTTCTTTAATGATGTCATGCAGGGGACCCTGCTCGCTGCGTCATGTGTCGTGCAGGGCGGCCTGCAGGGTCTCTGCTCCTGCTCCCCACACAAGAACGCAGGACATGGCCAGGCCAAAAAGGAACACCCAGGGAGCCATAGGTAGGGGAGTCACACCACTATACTCTCGCTGGCGGCTGGGATGGAGACACAGGAACCAGGAGCCACACAATTCTCAACCCTCACTGTGCCGCTTGCAGACTCAGCCACCATCTTCTTGCTAGCCCCCCATTTTCTGCTAGCCTAGCCACGGCAGTTATGTTAGTGCCCAATGGCTCACTGGTTACAGCTGACGGCCAACTAGCCACAGCTGATGGCCATTTGATCACAGTCGATGGCCATTTACTACCTGAGCCAGCACCTTCCTATGTGAGGCCAAGAGCCTGGAAACTGCTTTTTGGGACTCCGTCCCCACAAATGAGTATTATTACAAGTAGGTCCATGTGAAATACCTTTAAAATGCTTTTAGTTAAAAATTTGAGAACCCCAATATAAACTGTCAGATAATCCATAAAACTACTTAAAATAGCAAATTTCTCTTCTCTTTGCCCTCAAAGCTCCTTCCCACCTATATACCTCTAGACACACACACATGCACATACGTGAAATCGCCCATCTTTATGTACTTTGCCCCTGGTCTGGTCTGCTCTCAATTCTTTGGTGAGGATATTAAATACAAATTAGAGCACGGGTTATGGTGGTTTGTGGTATGCCACACGGACACTTTTCAAAAGGTTTCTGTTAACAACCCTCCATTTCCTGATCTCCTCATACACAAGGAGACTGATGAATGAAGCTCACAACCTCCAAAGGGTGACTGACTAGGCTGTACTTGTATATCCCAGCAGGCACCTCATTGCCCACCCTTTCTCTTACCATATGACTCGGTGGTTATTAAACAGTGAAGTACTCAGTTGCTTGAAATAGTCATATTGATTCTTAAAAAGTTTTTCTCAAGTCTCATATTCACTCTTAGATCACATAAAGAAGTACTTATGTGAGCTTCATGTAATCAGGAAGCTAATCTCTTTAGTATTTGATTGGACAGAAGGCTAGTAGCCTTTCAAAGAATAAATATTAAGGTCTGACTACAAAGCAGTAAGATTTAACTGCCTAAGATTAAATGGGAACCAGTGTATTAGAGGTTTTAGTTCAGTTTGTTCTATTTGGTATTTTGTGTGTATGTGTGACTGTGTGTGAGAGTTACGTTCCGGTTTTCAAGTCTGAATGGCCCAATTTTATACAGTCCTCTTGGGAGATGACAGAGCTGCTAGCAACACCCAATAGCCCAGAATTTTAACTAATGCTGTGGATCCTCTCTACAAAAGAATGTACATGAGCACAAGTGAAGTATGCTGTATACTTTGAGGGGGTTCAGAGACACACTGCCAAGGTTAAGAAACCCCATGCTGGAGATACCTCAGGTCTTTGGTGACTCAGGACAGGTGAGTGCCTGAGGATGTCACGGAGACTTAGGGCTTATTGGGCCATGCCAGGAACACGGACAACTGTTTACAATCCTTCTTCTTCCTTGAGCCATTACAACAGTTACTTGTGAATAAGTCCCAACAGAGAAAGGCAAAGCAGCCTGGATACAGACCAAGCTTTGGTATTAACGATCCCCCTTCCCATCTGTGAGGCAGAAACACTTCTCACACTTCACGCTCTTCCCATCTCTTCCTCACCCTTCCCTGTTTCCCTCCTTTCCGTTACCAAATATTTCACGAGTACATTTTAAACCCCTATCTCAGAGGTAGGGACTAGGAATACACAATTGAATAAAAATATGGCTCCTCTCATTCATTAAACAAATTCATTGAATATTCCTAGAATGCAATATGCTTTAGTTTTTACAGTCTGTGTCCCAGTGGGGGAAACACACGCACAGGCCCAGAAGCCATGCACATGGACACACACTTCTTTTATGCAACGTAAAAGAAGGCTGTAGTGGAGAGATATATATGCACCTATGGGGGAAAAGGAGGAGGGCAACCAATTGTCTGCCAGGGTGCGTCGGGGAAGGTTAATTGAGCCCCATATTCAAAAACAAATAGGCAGACAAGGAAGGAAGAAGGGACAGCATGCGCAAAGGCATTCAGGCGCCAAAGAACATGGTACTTTCCAGGTTCAGTGTGCCTGGACCTCAGAAGTATGTGCAAGATCAGTGAGAGTTAAAGCAAGAAGGACAGGGGGAGGCCAAATCCTGGGTGTCCTAAGTGCCACACACGTACACACCCACAAAACGGGTTAGAACCACTGACACGTAACTTCTGAGAGGCTCTAAGCAGAGGAATGAAATGGCAGTTTTTGGTTTCAGAAAGCTAACTCTGACAGCAGAATAAAATATGGATTAGATGAGGACCAAATGAAAAACAGGGTGATTACTTGAGACGGAGGCTCCTGAGAGGTCCTGGGAAGGATAAAAGAGGGCCTAAATTCTAGCAAGGGCAGCAGGGAAGGAAATGAAGGTCAAGGATGAGATTCAGAAGAGAGCATGGATAGAAATTGGCAAGTGATGAAATGAAGGAGAGTCGGGGTAGGGGAGGAGTCGTTATTATGACTTCCAGGTGCCATATTTGAGACGATAGAAATGAAGGGGACCAAGATAGGACACACAAGGTTGGTGGGGTAGGATCATGAGTCCTGAGGGCCTGTGGAGATGTCCGTCCTGGTGATGGGACTATGGGTCAAAGGAGTGCCCTCTATTGGTTCTGTCCTGGTTTTAAGGTCCGCACTCACCAAAACAGAGATTGAAATACTTATAGTTTGCCAATCTCGTGTGAAAAAAAATAATTTTTTATAAAATTCTCTCAAGTGAGCTAGATCAGGTCAAGCATGAAAAGAGCCACTTGTGTTGTGGGTAACAATGAGAAAATCATCTTCGTGCTCTGTTTGCCTTTCTCTCGCCTTACATCATAGCACACTCCGTCCGCCAAGACCACTATGATCAAGGTTTTTTTCCTCCCTCCAACCCGCCTTTGCAACTTTTGGCTGTGTAAGACGAATACTTCCATATGGTGCAATGCTTATGCTAAGACAGGAAAAAACATAAGATGCTTTCAGTAAATTTTATCCAAGAAGTAATAAATTTACAAATCCTCAACAGCTGGAACAAAATATTGGTCTGAAATTGATTTTGGATGAAGGTATTTCAACAGGAATAGAAAACTTGGGGCAGTTTATTAATTACTAATATTTAGAGATCTTGGGTATCTTCATCTAGCCTTCTTTAATGTACTCTCACACAGATTTGCTGTCTTGAACCTCTTTTGTCTCATCTGTAAAATGAGTTTAACTATTTTACCTACTCATGGGGTTTTTGTGAGGAATAAATGAGTGAGCAGGCAAAGAGCTTAGAATAGTCATCATGAGATAGCGGGCACTCAGCAAATGTTATTTCCTCCTCTGATTACCTATTATCTATAAACTAAGTGACAACAAAGGAAGGAGAATAGGATGAAGATGGAAGTTGCAGGGGAAAAGGACAGAATAGTTTACAAGAGAGAAGGTTTTTAGGTTTTATCTACAGTAGAATGCCCACTTCAGAACTGTAGAGGTAAGAAAACTGTATGAGCATGAGTGGTTGTTAAGAAACATTTTGGTACAAAGAGGGGGTAGGGTGAAGCCTGTAGAACCAGGAGCTTTCTGACATACATTTTGGATCATCAGTCACTTTTATAATTATTTAATTCACTAGAGCAAATGAGAGCAGGAAGGCAGAAGGCAAAGGTATTAAAAAACAAATCGTCTAGTGAGAACTATTTGACATGCAAAAGCTACCCTAAGTCTGTGTGAAATCACTCCATAGAATTTTATTCTATTGACTCATTATTACTTTGGACAAACTGCCAACTTTTGTTTTAGTTTTCTAGTCACAAAAGCACAAGGATCTTTTAGAACGATTCTTATGTCTTCTACTGATATAGCTCTTACATTTATAAAACACTTCTATAACTAATTCAATACCGATCAAAATCAAGCAAAGGAGGTATCATTAGCTCTATTTTAAAACAGGAAACACTGAGTGTAGATATACTGTATGCCTGGTACTATACTAAACAGCCTACAAGGACTGTCTCATCTAATCCTTTTGACAAACCTACAAGGGTGGTACAATTATTATCTGAGGCTAGAAGAGAAATTGAACAACTCTCCCAAGGTCGACCCCGACAGTAAAGAGCAGAGCTGGGATTTGAACCCACATGGGTCTGACTTCAACCCCCAACCACTGTATTCTGCTGTTGAAGGATCATCAGATATATTTTCTTTCCTAGTATGGCAATGCTTTTAGTTTCAACTCTGCCTAATTATTTACAGTCATGTAAACAACCGTTGTGATATTATACAGAAATATTAAACTTTTTGATGTCGATTTGTACATTACGCTCCTGGAATTGCTCAAGACAGATGTGTATCTCTGTGTACATTCCCTTCCTCCAAGGTTAGGAGAATCTGCACAGGACCGATAATTGCTGAATAAAGTTTCCAAATACCTAAAGTACTTCGTAATAGGCTAAGAATCTGTTTCTTATTTACTTATAATATAGTTTAATAGCTGTAGATAAGAAAATGTAAGCACAATATTAGGGAAGGGTAGCTACCAATATTTGAATAGTTCAATAATGCAAAGGACAAAAATCTATTCATAAAAATGTTTTTTTTATTTCATTACAAAAACAAACTGTCCAATATCCCTCCCCCTTCATGCAAATAGCTCTGATATGAGATTCTTCAAATTTTACGTTTTTTCCATTCTGGCTCATTCTTTGCTTCCTCATCATCAGATTCAACTTGTGCAAACATGGCTTGGGGCTGAGTCCTAAAAGAAAGTTAAAGAGAAGAGGAAAAATGTAGTCAGCAAGTGTTTATTAGACTTTCCTACTTTTCATCAAATGGAAGCACATTTGGGAAATCAAGTACACCTCAATTATTAAATATCAATAGTTAAACTTCTGGTAAAGAAAAGGATAATGAAAATTTAATGATGTTCAAGAAAAGAGCCAAGGAGTCTTTTAAAGGTTTCTCTATGTGGTAGACGACGTATGCTGTCTTCCTTAAATAAAGCGAAAACGAATCAACTCCAGTGGAACCTCATACATCCATAACCACCCTCTACCTCAAACTCAAACTAACCAGAACCGTTTAGGACACCAGATAATAGTAACCGAGTGAAAACCTACATGATCTTTACAGCTCTCTGGGCTTTTCCTAGACTTAAGTAGTCCATATATGTGTGATTATGGTGCACATGAATAGGAGAATTTGAGCTAAAACGAGAGGTGTGATAAAAAAATACAGTGAATGTTTAAATTAAAAAAAATTATTAGAGTAAAAGACACATTGCCATTAATCCTCCTCAAAATACTTCCCCTTGCTTCAAACACACTTATCCCATCGTTCTTGCCACTTTCTGAAGCAGTTCTGGAAGTCCTCTTTCATGAGTATCTTTAGTTGTGCTGTCATGGCTTCCTTGATGTCCAGAATGGATTCAAAATGTTTTCCTTTCATAGTCATTTTGACTTTGGGGAAGAGTCAGAAGTCACACTGTGCCAGATCTGGTGAATAAGGTAGATGAGCACACATCGTAATGTTTTTATTTGACAAAAAGTACCGTACCAGAAGCAATGTGTGACACAGGGTGTTGTCATGATGGAGGATGAAGCAAAGACACTCACGAAAGAGGACTTCCAGAACTCCTTCAGAAAGTGGCAAGAATGAAGGGATAAGTGTGTTCGAAGTGAGCGGGAGTATTTTGAGGAGGATTAACAGCAATGTATCTTTGACTGTAATACATTTTTAAAATTTAAACATTCACTGTATTTTGTGATCACACCTTGTAGTTTTCTTACCTAAGGAGTTTACAATAAAAGACAGCATATACAGTAATCTGAGCACTGCCAGCAAAAATACAAAACAACACAAATAAGGGAACATTTCCTCCACCCCAGTATCCAGATCAATGCATGGCAGCGCCAAGCCTTTCGGGCAACATCACGAGCGTCACTGCTATGACACGGGCACGCAGAACATCAAGCAATCTTTGCATTAGGGCTTTCTGTGCTTTGAAAACATACCTGGTTCAGTGACATTCCTCTTTACACCATTCACACAGAAAATAATTCCAAGAAAATGTCAAATGGTTACAATTTATGTCCCTTTTGGTCATGCTACTGCTGATTTCCTTTTAAAAACAGCTCTATCACATTATGAAGAAACACTAAAGCATTATATCTGAACATGATATATTTTAGCTTACATATTCATTTATAATTCAATTCATTATATCAAGGTAATTCCAGAATGATAAATGTAACGTCAACAACAATAATTCATTTAACTTGGCAAGTGAAAACGGGGTTAAAAACTTGTATTACTTCTTGATGCTTCTATATTATCCTGGGGAAGAAGTATAAACCATCCATATCCATGCTGACGGTGTTCTGACACAAGTCATATACTAGAATTCTTCGAGCATAAGTTGGTCACAATTCCTGTCAATCCAGTTACCTCACACATCTACCTAGAGAGCCCAAGCTGTCCCCCACGCAATCCAGTTGGTTAAACTTCTTGTCACTTCAAGATACTGTTATGGCATCTACACACAAGCATAGCTCTAACATTTCCAAAAGCAGCTGCAGATTTCCACAGGTCATGAGTTGCTGAGTTACTAGAAAGCAGGAGCACTGGCTTTCTAACATGCTACAACAGGCAATTGGTGGTCATTACATATTTCATCTCTGGCAAAGATGGTGACCCCTAACGTACGGACAACCACATGCAGGAATAAGTTTGTCTGGTTTTAAAAATTCTTTGCATTACAGATTTCATTTCTAAGAGAAAAAAAAGAATATGGTCTTCTAAAGATATCTGGCAATACTTCATTAGACACTGGCTCATCAATGTTAGTTGCAATGGGACTTTTAAGTACCAAGAAGCTATAGTGCTGCTTTTTGGGATATTAGAAAAGAAAATGAATGACAGATCCCAGGAAGAAACCCTACAGCTTGAAAAGGCTATTTCGTTTATGTAGTTACTCTTTTCCATTCCACCTACTTCCAAAAGTATTTACAGCAGGTTGGTGGCTAACATAGAAGGGCACAGAATCGATGGAACTATTTAACGGGGCAGAAAGGGAGTAATGACTGCAGTGAGGCAGGGGGAATGGTTTGGGGGGATGGAAATACTCTATAATCTTGACTGGAGTGGTGATTACACACATGTATACATTTGTCAAGACTTGAAATGAGTGTTTTTTTGTGTTTTACTGTTTGTAAATTATACCTCAATAAAATTGACTTATGAAAAAAAATCAAAACAAAACAAATGTGTAGAAGGTCAAGAACCAAGGAATGAGAGGGTATGTAACTGAGCATAAAACTTAGCACTGAATTTCCTCGCAGCCAAGGCAAAAGAAAAAGATTAGTTTTTCGAAGGAGATAGCTTTTTTCCCCCTCTAGCATTGTACTCAGCAAAATTCATTGAGTACATTTTTACATCAGGGTCGCTTACATTGTCACTTTCAATTATCAGACCACACAATTTCCATTTCCTCTCTAGGTATTTTAACTTAGAGGATATCAACTTGTTTGGCGGGTGGAATGGTCTTCTTTGCAAAACTCTACAAAATTTATTTTATATTCCACTTTTGAACTAATAACAATGTTGATAGAAAAATCACCATGTTATGTGCATGCGACATCAAATCATACACTTAGCTTTCAAATAGCCATGACCACCCCATTCCCCAACGGCCAAAATCAGGGCATAAAGCAGCGTCCACATTTTTCCAGCAATGCTTGTTTACCACTTGTTCTTTCATTTTGTTGGCCAAGTAGGGAAAAATTGAGGGTAAGAACAAGGCTCCTTTCAACACACGGTGTTGGCAAGGTTGTATATCCGTAGACAGTGAAAGCAGTTACCCTTTTACGTTACACCATATACAAAAATGAACTCAAAATGGATCAAAGATCTAAACCTAAGAGCAAAAACTATAAAACTCTTAGAAGAAAACACAGAGGAAAGCTTTACGACATTGGATTTGACAGTGATTTCTTTGGTATGATATCAAAAGCACAGGCAGTAAAAGAAAAGCAGGTAAATTGGGCTACACCAAAATTAAAAACCTCTGTTCATCAAAGGACACAATCAATAGACTGAAAAGGCAACCTATGGAATGGGAGAAAAGATATGCAAATCATATATCTGATAAGGGATTAATGTACCTAGCATATATTTTAAAAACTCCTACAACTCGACATCAACAACAACAAAAAAACCCAAACAACCCAATAAAAACTGGGCAAAGGACTCAAATAGAAATTTCTCCAAAGAAGACAGGCAAATGTCCAATAAGCACATGAAAAGATGCTCAGCATCACTAATCCTTAGGGAAATGAAGATCAAAACCACAATGAGGACACCTCATACCCATTTGGACGGCCACCATCAATCAAACAAAACCAGAAAATAACAAGTATTGGCCAGGATGTGGAGAAATTGGAACTCTCATGCAGTGTTAGTAGAAATGTAAAATGGTGTAGCTGCTATGGAAAATAGTATGGCAGTTCCTCAAAAAATTAAAAATAGATTTACCATGTGACCTAGCAATTCCACTTTTGGATATATGCCCAAAAGAAGGGTCTTGAAGAGACATTTGTGCACCCATGTTCAGCACAGCATTATTCAGAATAGTCGAAAGGTGGAAGTAATCTAATTGTCTATGGATGGATGAATGGATACACAAAATGTGGCAAATACATACATGGAATATGATCCAGGCTTAAAAGGAAGGAAATACTGACATATGCTACATGGGTAAACTTTGAGGACATGCTACGCGAAATAGGCCAGTCACAAAAAGACAAATGCTGTTTAATTCCACTCATGAGAGGTACCTAGAATAGTCAAATTCCTAAGATAGAAAGTAGAATGGTGGTTGCCAGGGGCTAGGAGAAATGAAGAGTTGGTCAATGGGCATAGGGTTTTAGTTTCACAAGATGAAAAGAGCTCAGGAGATTGGTTGCACAAGAAGTTGAATGGACTTAACACTACCAGAATGTTCACTTAAAAATGCTGTAAAATGATAAATTTTATGTTATGTGTATTTTACCAAAGTTAAAAAAAAAATTAATTAAGAAAACACAAGAACTAGACTCTTGGACTTGGGAATAAGAAATAAGAATCCCCCTTCCTGGGATAAAAAGGAAGCACCTTGGAGAGGGCCTCGGACTCTAACCTGTGGCCGTGGTATATATAGCAGTGCTTCTTAAACCATGTGTGGTACAAGACCAGTCTTTGTATTCTAATTTCCAATCCCTTGCAGACAAATATTACATTTCTAGAAAAATAAAAAGACCATGAAATATGAGTCTAAATTTTTACTAGATTCAATAAGCATATCACATTGCATGAGATTTGCTAAGTACTCTCGATTCTTACCCTTAGCTCGGTGCACTGGTTGCTCTACTCTACTGTGAAGAGCGCCTGCTGGGCAAGCCATCCCTCCCCTCGCTTGGGAAAGGAGTACAGCAGGGCTCTGACAGCAGGCTGTAGAGTAAGAATTTGTCTTCCTAACATAAACTTTTCTACGTGAGGAGCTTCCCCAGCTGCAGGAGAATAGTTCTCCTATCTGGAGAAGTTGGCCCTGTATAACCCTACGGAAGACTTGGTGAAGAATGAAGTCTGAGGCTGCCCACTCACAGGCCCAGCCGTTAAGGGGCGTCTTTAATTCTCAGGAGTTCGACATAGGGAGGCGAAGGGAGCTGTGGGTCACAGAAGGAAGTCTCCCTCACTGCAATCCACCCTGCCCCCCAAACCAACATTCTCACAGCATGGTTCAGAACCTTCTATCAGGGCTGCATGCTGTTTGCTGAATAAAGACAAGGTTCTTCAAGAAAGATGATTTGACTTGAGCACACCGAACACCTCTGTCCAGTCTAGGGAATGTCAGTGTTTTACAAAAGCAAAGTGGGAACTTCAGCTTTCAATCTTGCAGCTATTCTTTGTCAGCAGTTTTTACCTTTGAATGTATTTCCAGCAGTTATTCTTTAGAATTTTTTGGAAATCCATATATGAGGAAGACAAAAAAAAAGATTCAATTCAGGATTATCTGGGGCATTTAAAAGAGATTTCTTTAGTCACCAATTTTCAAGACAACGAGGAAGAGACGATTAGGCAACCTCTAGCAGAGTTAGGAATAGAACCAGGAGATTTCTTCCCTGGTGGATGGCCTAATTTGCCCTCGGCATAGAAAAACTACTATAAAAATAAATCAACAATTTCAAGCAGGAGTAAAATGACAAATGCAAAAAGCTAAAAAGTCAATGGATTTAAAATCACTTAAAAGCTTGTCCAGAAATTCCTGTTTTTAAAATCAATAGGAAGCCAACAAATAAACAACAACAAAAAGCCCTCTGAGTCTCTACTAACATTGTTGCCGGCCACAAAAATGCATTCCTTTCCGGGCTAGTTGAAGAAATGGAATTTGTACACTGCTCTTAACATTGACTCTGCCGCATGCTTCCATGAGGAAGAGTAGAACTAACCAAACCCAAGGGGCACCAAAGGTGACAAGGTGGCAACTCGGGAGATACACAAATAAATAAATAATGCCCAAGAAATATATCCCAAGAAAGCATTTCCATTATCTACCGACCCCCTGTCTTCCATTTATTCAGTTCTTCCAGAATTCTATACCTCCTTTCTCAAGAAGCTGGAAGTTGTCAACCCAAACTTACAGCCTCATGGCAGATTTATCTCAGTTGCCCAAAACACAGCCTATAAAGGGACTGACTTGAAGAAAAAGCAAGCAAGGGGCACATTCCATTCAGCCCACGGTAGAATCACTGTGGGTGCTCAGCAGGTTCGTGGGGATAAAGTAAGTCCCACTGAGAACCAGTCAAGTGCCCACCTTATTGAAATCACTTTATCCAGACTATTTATTTTATTACTGGCTTATGGCCAACACTTACCCATTTCTCTAAGTGTTAACTGGAAATTTAAACATACAGAAGGCTGATGTGAAACTTGTGTTTTCCAGTTTGATTAACTCACTTGGTGAATAGTAAACATTTTTCACTTGACTATATATGTCAACTTGTTTACTAGAGTTACCAAGGAGAGCAGATTAGATATCAACATAGTTATTGCTGCTAACTATTAAATAAACCAATCAGAGGAGAGCTAAGGGTTTTTGTTTTGTTTTGTTTTAGCTTCAGTAAACTCTATATTTGCTAATAGTTATTATTCCCTGAAACAAATATACAAACTTAAGCAAATGCCTTTCTCAAATTTATAAATTCTGATTATCTGATACTTTGTGCTACTTAATTTGTCCTTGGAACATTTTTAAAACTGAATTCTCAAAGTTATTTGTACAGAGTCTATTCCAGCAACTGTGTGCTACAGAAAAATGACGGAAGCCCAAAAAAAATCGAGTCCCACCTTCAGTGTTTCCATGCAGAGGAATTTCGTGTGAACAGTCAGTAATGAATAAAGATTTCCCCTGTAACCTTCTAAAAGGGCATTTTTGGGGTGCACTGTTTACACAAGAGATTCCAAGTATGAGCAGGGCTGTCCTTTCTCTTCTGACTAAGCTCTAACCTAGGCCTTCTACAATTCTTCCGCTCTAGTTCTCAGGCCAGAGAAGTCTCAAAATGTTTTCCGATGCAATGGAAAGTCCACATGTCTAATTCTTTTTAATTATGGATATTCTTCTGATATGATTCATTCAAAAAATATAAAGTGAGCTCCAGGATAATAAAATGAATATGAGGGGAAATCACTTGTAATATTTAGTCATCAGTATGTGAGTATAAACCACAAGCCTTTTTGGCTCAGGGCCCACTGTTTATTATGCAGGAAAACCTCAAAGCCAAAGTCAATTATAGCCATGACTTGACAATCTGACACACTTGTTAGCCCTGTTAGGATGAATACAGTCCAGATGAACTCTGACCCAGTCATCACAATTGCAGAATTATTAAGGCTAAATAAAGGGCTTGACCAAAAGATTCCACTGGAAATGGTCCTTTATTTCTGGTGAAGAGCTAATCAAAAATAATTTATTTATTTATTTATTTTTTTAGATATTAGGGACCCATAAGAAGATGAGAGGTAACAAGATGTTTCTAGATAAGAATGTTCTATTTTCTTCGGGAAATGAGCAATCGTATTTTGGAAAATAGATAAACGTATCTCAGACTCATTAAATAGGGCAAACTAATTCACAATGACATGTCTGAGAGTCCAAAGACTGGTGAGGATGGAGAAAGGGAGATATATGAAACCTGTGGAAACCGGAAACAAAAAAAGGGAGAGAAAGAACCCTCTACAATCACCATTAGCTACCTTATCACCAAGTGGGCAAACAAGTTAGAATGATTAAATCTTTGAAAAGCACACAGACCGAAAGCAGCCCAGATGTCATCAGTGTCCCCTCTAAGCTCACATTTATAAAAATATATAACTGTGTGTGCCACAATTTCTGTTCAAAAACATGTATGAAGCTGGGCATCAGTGTAGCCCTGCTCTCTGACTTCATAAATGGGGAAACAGTCTCCGTGAAGGTAAGAGAATCTCAGAGCAGGAACTAAATCCCAGGGCTTGTGAATCTTAGTCTACTGTTCTGCTGTGCCATGATGTCGCACACAATCTTTCTGTTTCACTATTACTCAATAACTACTTCCAGTTGCTTTGTCATGAGAGGCAGTACACTGGAGTAACTAAAAGCAGAAACTTGACTGAAGCCAGGTCACTGTGTTCAAATCCCAATTCTGCCACCGGCTACCTACGCAGCTTTGGTCAACTTATAAGCCTCAATTTCTCCATCTGTAAATGGGGACAATAATAATACCTCACAGGACTGCTGTGAGGATTAAATGAATAAAACAAAAAGTTTTTAAACAAACCTGGCATGGTGTAATAAAAGTATCGTTATTATAATATACTTTGCTTTGGCTATCAGGTGTTCATCACTCTATATAATAGGTATAAATCTCTAAAAAATTGTACCTTGAACATATTTGATAAAATAATTTATATATTAAATACAATATAAACGTTTTCTTTTTTTAAAAATCCTGAGGGAAATACTCTGTTATGTAATCTGTCTTCAGTATGAATCGCTATAATCAAAATAATTTATTATGAACATTTGAATTTTTTAAGGGCAAATATTTGTGGTCTATTTTAAATAATTACTTTTGTATTATTACCAAACTTTAGTGTGCAGAATAATCACCAGGGGAACTTCTTAAGTTGCTGATTCTCAGACCCACTGTTACAGTCTAATTGAGTAGGTCTGGGGTGGAGCCTAGAAATCTTCATTTTTAACCTTTCTACTACCACCCTTGACTGACAAAGACAGTCCACAAAGCCACTTTGAGAAACACTGGCCTTTACATAGGAATATGGTGGTCAGTGACGATCAGTCACCTTAGTATAACTCAGGAAAAAAGGTCTATTTTTCCCCATGGGTTTATGTCTTTTCTTGACACAAATAAACCTTCAGTCAGTCAAAGAGTGGCCTTTTTAAATATTGCCTCTTAACTCAACATGACTTTAAATGGTGGGAATGATATTTTAATACACACACACACACACACACAGACACACACACATCCACGTATCCTGTATCAGACAAAACATGCACACTGAAAATTAAATTGACTGAACCAGCAATAATGGCAGCTTATCTGGCAAGAAAAGTGACCATGGCTGACAGAGCTGTCAGGCTGTCAGGCCACTGGCCAGGGTCCAGGCTCCCACACACACAGCTCTCCCCGTCTGATGTGTAAGCGAATAGCATTCTGGATCCATATCCTGCCCACTCTCCAGCCAGCTCTTTCCCCCTCCCTCCAGCAATGTCTTTTAACAAGAAATTGTAATAGAATCTGTCCGTGTGTGACTGAACAAGAGTCCTCTGTGATCCTGCTGTGTTTTAAAACTTTCATGGCTATTATATTGCTAGTGCCAAGAATGAAACTTAAACACTCAATTGATAACCGTAAAGTGTTCAAAGACTCTTTCTTATCATCAATGGAGAATAAAGGTGAGTATATGTCATGTACAAGCAGGTAGATTTGTGTAATGTCTAATCGTGCTTTTCTGTGATAAAGCAAGATACAGTAAATCTTCATTTCATCACTGACAGAAGTCAATTGCAGTGAAGAAAAACAACCAGACACACATTCTCAATTACAGTGACCTTTATGAAAAGATCCTTTTAAATATTAGCTTCCCTTCAAACGCTTTGCCACTTGGCAGTAAACAGTATACTCTAGCAGGTGAACACAGGAGAAATAGCACTACATCCTGGCTAAGAAATTACATGCCATAGACAGACAGTGCCATGAACTTAGTTAGCATGCAATAAATGTAAGGTGACAAAATTGGGTGGAAGGAAAGACATGGAAGCAAAATGTAGTGGCAGAATGGTGTATATGAAGAGAGATCACAGTCCTCTGAAAAGCTCATTACATCAGTGATCAGAAGAAATGAAGTTAGTTCTGAAGTCTAGTTCTAGTGGCAATCATTGTTAAGTCTCTAAAGTTTAGCCTCCCCACATGTAAGGTAAAGACATGACAACACCTGCTCCACCCACTCTGCAGAGGTACTATTAAACTAGCATATTAGTCAATCGTAAATATAATTGAATCACCGACAACACAGGAAAATATCATTAGGTAATGGTCACCAATGAACAAAAACAACTTCTTCACCTAATTCTATTTAAAGAAAGTTGAAAATCTGGATGAATGATTTTCTAAGAAAATGTTAATGACCAAGCAGATTCAGAAGAGTCAGAAAATCCAAACAGACTATTTACCAAGAGGGAATGGAAAAGAAAGTGAAAAGGAATTACTGCTCATCCCCACCTCCACAAAAGCACTAGGCTGGGACATTTTCACAGATGAATTGTATCAAATCTTTGCAAGGTAGGTTTAATGAATGATATTCAAAACAGTCTGAGAGTACACATAGGAAAGAAAAGCATACAAACTTTTTGTGAAGCCAGACTAGCACCTATAAAGAATAAACCATAACCATGTGAGGGCCATACAGAAGATGCAAGGATGATTCAAAATTAGAAAATTCAGTCATATAACAACTCATCATATTCATCGATCCCTGTAGAAAAATCCTATGATCACTTCCATAGAAAGACAACAAAGGATTTAATACAATTCAGCATCCGTTCCAGATGAACACGCCTCTGGTTTCTGTATGGTGTTTTCTTTGCATAGGATGTTCTTCCTCGGACATTTGCTCACTCCCTCATTTCATTCAGGTCAAAGATCACTTTAGCAGAGATTCTACCTGATGACCATATCTCAAAGTAGCACCCTTTTCTCCCCCTGGTCACTCCACGTCTCCCACCCTACTTTAGTTTTCTTCTTCATACTTGCTACCATCTAACCATTATAAATTTATTTATTGTCTGTCTACTAGAATATAAGCTCCATAAACACTGCTCTATCCTCACAACTTAGGGATGGTACCTGACACACGGTAGGTGTTCAATGAAACTTTGTGGAATAAATAAATAAAGAGAAGCATTCTTCCTTAACATCTTGCATGTGTGTATTTTTAAAAGTTATCATGCTTTATGGGAAAAACCACTATGCTGAAAATATGAAATTGCTGGTATTTGACTTTTTTCTACCTACAAAAAGGGCAATTACATATGTTTTAACCTAATAGAGTCACTCCTGTTAAAGTTCAAAGTGAGGAAAGGATGTGTACTATCCCTCATACTATTTAATATTATTCTGGTAGTACTAGTCAATATAGGTAGCCAAGAAAAAGAAATAATAGGCATAAAAATTGGACAGGAGGAAGTAAATTTCTCATTATTTGCCTATGATATAATTTTATGCCAGGAAATCCCAAGGAAATTGAGTAAAACATTATTTAAAACAATAGGAAAACACAGTAAAGAGGTGGGTATGAAACAAACACCTAAATATTAATAATACATATGTATATAGACCAAGTAACAGAACAGAGCGCCTAGAAATTGGCTAAAATTCATATGTAAATGCGGTATATATATAATAAAGAAGTCATTTCAATTCAACGAGTAAAATACGAGTATCCAATTAAAAATTATTGCAACAACTGGCTAACGAACTAGAAAAAATTAGACTGCAGCTCCGCTGTGGCAGGCTGAAAAATGGTACCCCACAAAATAGCTACCTTAAATCCCTGGGAACTGTGAAAGTGACCTTATTTGGAACAAAAGTCTTTGTAGATGTGATTAAAGATCTTAAAATGAGGAAATAATCCTGGATTATCTCGTGTGGGCCTTAAATGGTATCACAGGTATCCTACAAGAGAGAAGAGGAGAACGACACAAGGAGAAGGTTATGTGAAGACTGAGCAGACTGGAGTTGTAGCGAAAAGCCAAAGAAGCATACAACTTCCAGAAAATGGAAGAAGCATGGAACAAATTTCCTCCTAGAGCCGCTGTATGGGGTGCAACTCCAGCTGACACCTTAATTTCAGACTTCTGGCTTCCAGACAGTGAGAGAATCAATTTTTGTTTTTTAAGCCACCAAGTTTGTGGCTTTGTTATGGTGGCCACCAGAACTGAATACGCCTACCTCACTCCTTTCACTAAAATAATTCCAGGTGAATCAAAGATTTAACTCTTTAAAAAATATATTAAATAGAAAGAGGGGGTGGGAATTTGAAGAACAACCTTGTGAAGTGAAATAAGTCAGACACAGAAAGACAAATACAGTATGCTCTCTCTCTTATATGTGGGACCTAAATAAATAAATAAATAAATAAATAAATAAATAAATAAATAACCAAGTTCACAGATACAGAGAACAGATTGGTGGTTGCGAGAGAAGGGGTATGGGGTGAGGGAAAAATGGGTGAAGGGGGTGAAAAAGGAAAAAAAAATTATTAAAGACTAATCTTAGTGGAGGCCTCCCTAACTAAAACAAAACCCAAGAAAGAAAAAATGTTTAAAACTGACTATATTAAAATAAAGTTTTTTCCCACATGGGAAAAATGTCACAAAGAAAGTAAAATAAAAATGACTGACTGAGAGAAATATTTGCAATATATGCCATACAAAAGGGTAAGCTCCTTAATCTAAAGAACTCTTACAAATCAGTAAGAAAAATACCAGTTAACCAATAGACAAATGGGCCAAAGACAAAAAGTTCACAGAAAAAAAGGCTTTTAACATATGAAAAAAATGCTTAAAAATGTACATGTAAACTAGAGTGGAATACAAGTTTTCATCTATCAGATTGGCAAAAATAAAAGTAACAAGGGAAGGAGACACTGGTACACTGGGTAAGTTGGTTAAAAATTCTCTTTGGAGGAAAACTGGGCATTTCTATATAAATTTACAATGCAAATACCCTTTGACTTGGTAGTGCTATTTCTAGAAGTTTTGCACATGTGGGCAAATATGTATATATCCAAAGACTTTAATTTCAGTATTGTTTATGAAAGCAAAAGAGAGAAAACACTGCAAATGTCCTTCAATAGGGTGTAATTGTCTTAGAAAAGTATAATATATCTGTCAATGGAAAATATCAAGAAAGTATAAAGAATGAGCCAGATGTGGATATGTCTGGTGGGATCTGGTCCAGTCTCTTAAGTAAAAAACCAACCAATAAACAAACAAACAAAATCAGCTCATGAGATATGCTACATACCTTTTTTTTTAAACAATGAATGTATCTACACACATATCTACTCATTTATAGATGGACTCTCTCTGGCAGGAAATACAAGATCCTGTCAGTAGTGGATATCACTAAGTAGCAAAATGAAGAAACTGGGTGTTAAAGTGAAAGGGAGGCTTCCAAATTTCCATTTTCTACCCTTTAGCAATGCTGGATTTTTTTCCCCCCACTGAGTACATGTACCAAGTCTGACAATTAAGTTCACGAACTTGTTGTAATGATGTTGCTAACCTTTTTTGATATCGGAGGGATTATTCATTATGAATTTGTACCAACTAGATAAAGTTAACCAAGTTTACTATTTGGAAGTGCTGAAAAGGCTGCGTGAAAAAGTTAGACAACCTCAACTTTCTGCCAACAACTCATGGCTCTTGCATCAAGACAATGCACCAGCTCACAGGGCACTGTCTGTGAGGGGGGTTTTAGCCAGTAAATAAATAACTGTATTGGGACACTCTCCCTTCTCACCTGATCTGACCCCCAATGACTTCTTTCTTTACCTGAAGACAAAGGAAATATTGAAAGGAAGACATTTTGATGACATTCAGGACATCAAGGGTAATATGACCACAGCACTGATGGCAATTCCAGAAAAAGAGTTCCAAAATTGCTTTGAAGGGTGGACTAGGCGCTGACGTCGGTGATAGCTTCCCAAAGGGAATACTTCGAAGGTGACCATAGTGATATTCAGCAATGAGGTATGTAGTACTTTTTCTAGGATGAGTTCGCAGACTTAATTGTCTGACCTCATATTACTTAAAATCTCAGACATGAAAATTTCATACTTAGTTTAAGTCTGATCCTCTATCAAAATAATTAGTTGTTAGAAGTTGGAACAATAACCTGGAAATTCTAAAGCCAGATTCCTGACCTGGGTTCTAACAATGACTTGATAACCAGCAGGTTCTAAGTTATCTTCTTCGTGTCTCATTTTCTTCAATAGTAAGTTAGGTCTTTGACATTAGCAAAATTATATGTTGCTAATACCAGTCGATAATCAGCAAACAGTATTATTTCAATAGTTGTGGAGACACCTCAATGATTTACTTCGTGTGTAAACCTATACGCATCTATGTGGAGCAGTTCACTCTGAAAATGATGCTATGTTTAGCAAATTGTAAACCATGGCTCTGTTTATGCTTCTTTCCTCAGCTAATTTTTGGTATGTTTCTAAACAAGTTTTTTGACGTATAATAATAGAAAATAACTACTCCATTAAAAACAGAAGTGTCAACAGAGGCATAATCTATAAGCTTATCTGACTGCCAGGGATGTGGCAATATAGCGTGCACACACACACAAACACAAATTCTATACAAATGAAGGCAAAATGCACACTATTTAGCTGGCCAGCCTTGAGATGACCCTCTTAGCTGTTGTAATATTATCCAACTAGTTGTTCAGAAATGTTCCATCTGTACGGTCCGGTTATGAATACATGTTGTGAGTGGCCGCCATTGACATTACACAGTAAAGTCCACACATATAGCAGAGGATTCAGTGCTTCCCCCAGGTGTCCTCCAATGCCGTTAGCATATTTGTGCGGGTTGCTCTCACTCACAGCAGCAGCACCTCTCTCTCTTTGTCAGAGGGCTGTCGGCTGATAGCTAAAGCCCTGGAGAGCTGGAGTGCCTACCAATGTCTCCCCAATTCCATCTCCAGCCATTACCAATGAGCAACGGTATAAACACTGCAGTTACTGAGCCTCAGACCAGGGTATCCAGGGTTATCCTACAGATGGAAACAAAGTGCACCTTCCTGGGACTCTGCTTAGCACTGTACCCTTGCTTGGCTCCATAACACTTCTCCATTCCCCTGCTGATTTCCTCTGGGAACGCTTTCTAATAAGCCACCTTTACAAGACTTTACTTCAGGGTCTGCTTCAAAGGAAACCAGGCTAAGACAATGTGTTTTTCTCTTATGCAAAGTAGCTTGTAAGGATTAGCAGATAGTGAACTGATAACCATATATCATGTAAGTTGAATTAGTTCATAAGGGATTTTTTCCACATATTAATGTTTTGAAAAGTGATCAGGGTCCATATTTTTAATAATTGAAGAGAAAGTTTTAGCGATACATGAAGACGTCAAGAAACCTGAATACACTTCCAACAATACAAAAATATATACACATGATCAAATTTACTCACTGAGGCATTGTTAGTAATTGCAAAATACTGAGAACAACTTAGATATACACATACATAGGAGAGTAGTTGAATAAACTGTGGTATATCCATACAATGGAGTACTATGCGGCTGTGACAAACAACGAGAATGAGCTCTATGAACTGATGCAGAACATAGCATACTGCTAAGTGAAAAAAAAGCAAAGCCCAAAAGAGTATTTACACCATGCTACCCTTCATGCAAGAAAGAAGGGGATATCAGAAAATACATATCTGCTTATTTGTGCGAAAGAAATACAAGAACGACAAGCCGGAAACTAAAGAGATTGGTTACCTATAGGGAATAAGTGGGGGAAGGTCTGAAATGGGGTTGGGATGTGTTTGGAACAGGGGAGCAGGGATGAAGAGGGAGTGACACTTCTCTGAATATATCTCTTTTAAAGTTCTGACTTCTAGCACTGTGGTAATATTTCATACAGTCTATACACACCCTAAAAAAAATAAATAAATAGAAAACAAACAGAATGTGAGGGAAACACAAAAAAGGAACACTAACATATAAGCCTAACTACATTTCAAATAAATAACAAAACCACACTGACAGTGGAGAATAAAAGATCTAATCTACATAACTTTGGCAAATAGTATCTTGACTAGATACTGGAAGGCTAAAAAAAAAGACAAAAAGAACACAAATGCTGTAATCCAGTTAAAGTGTTTCTCACGGGGTGGGGGGCGTAGCAATTCTGAAATGACTTTATGTGTATACTAGAATCGAACAAATAAATATATTGTAAATAGTGAGCACTGGGTTTCTCACTATTATAGAAAGCAGTTACAATACAGAAAGGGGGACAGGTTAAATGAGCCCTGTAGTACAGAACTGAAATCAGGGGCAGTCATTTATACTCATGGTTTTAAAATATAAACACATATGTGTGTACATGCATAAGTTAGTGTACATACACATATGTCAGTTGAGAGCACCTAGAAGCAATGAAATTTAGTAGGAATGACCACATCTAGCACCAACTTCTTTGTTTCTAAACATCATTCTCGAACCAAAGGAATCAGGGATCCTTGGGAAAGTGGTTGATTCTAGGACTGGGGCAAGAAAAACAAAGATGAGCCTGGTACATCTTGTGGTGCCAGAAAGTAAGGAAGGGTTCAAAAAATATAGTGATGTGTAAGAAGGCAGGAGCCATTCTGAAGGAGATTCTATTGGCCAAAGCTGGAATAATGTGAGTAACAAACTAAATAATTATAGTATTGGATTTTAACCCATAGATTAAAGTAAGTGTTTTTAAAGGCCATACTGATATAAAATATACTTGAAAAATAAATTTGACAAAAAAGGAAGAAGGAACATTTCTTCCTTACAGTAGAATTCCAATTAAAAAATGCAGAGGAAAACAGTGAAACAGAAAATCACCATTAGGCAAGCACCATAGTAACAACCGTTACAAGCAAACATACCGAGGGATGATAAAATTAGAGAGCAAAGTTTAAGGAAAGACAGGATTTGCTTGGTCTTAAAATATCACCCTCCAAGACATTTATTAATTCAGAAATGCAATGACAGTAGCTTTCAAGTGGGGCAACTTGGCAGACACCACCTTAATCAGGTGAGGAAAGTCAGCTCAGCAGTCATAAGACACAGCGACGTGAAGCCCTTGATACGATGCACTAAGGAGGATACATCACTCCTGTGTTATTTTTGCCAAAAATGCATAGTTTCATTTCAATCATGAGAAAATATCACACAAACCCAATCTGAGGGAAAGTATACAACATAACAGACCAATGTTCACTGAAAGCGACAAGGTCATGAAAGACTGAGAAACTGTTATGACTGAAAGAGCGACGAAAGAGCCGAAAGAGACGAAAGAGCAACAACTAAATGCAACTTGGGATTCTGGAAAGGGTCCCCGAATGGAGAAAGGATGTTGGTGGGAAAACTTGGGAAAATCAAATGAGATCTGTAGCTTAGTTAACAGTATTGCATAACTGTTATTTTTGTGTTGTTGCTAATTAATCGTACAAAGGTTATGTGAGATGTTAACATTAGGGGAAGTTGGGTGAAGAGTATACATGAATTCTCTGTACTGTTTTCATTAGTGTAAATGCAGCTAGTTTAGTGTCTTTAAGAAACACTAAATGTTCGTCCATGTTAAGCTATTTAAAGGAATCTGAGCAGGCAGGCTCCACTCTGCCTGTGTAAGTGTTACTTAGATGTAAAGCTCTGCAAATAAAAGTTAGTCCTCAATAACAGATCTACGAACTCCTCCCCTTCATTTGCTTTTAACCGTCCTCAACTAAGACAAAGCATATGGGCAGTGATTTTTTGTTTTGTCTTTTAATCATAGGTAGAATGGGCTTCATATAATTAATGGTTTACACTAGGCTGTCATTCTAATGGAACTGGCATAGTTTAAAAATTCCCCATTGTAGAGTAGTAAGATACAAACAAGTAGGTTTCAGAACTATGGGTACCCAGCCTATTTTTCATGCTCAAGAAGAAAATAAGACATGGAGAAGTTAGATCCTCAAAGCTGCTATTGTTACGTTCTTCCCAATTCATTAAACATAATAACTGTCAAGTTTAAAAGGCTGCTTCCTTACTTGGAATATGCTGGAGAAACCCAGTACGGGTTGTCTTCAGCTGCTTTGGCATGGCGCAAAATGGCCTCCCGGGGATTGCTGTCATCGGTCTTGTCCAAAGCAATGTTCTTCACGATGTATGATGACAGAGTGCCCCCGTGGGTTCCAACCCGGCCGCCACGGCCTGTTTCAAAGGAAAAGCCCCAAATCAGAGATGGCATGCGCGTGACAATATATGAGTATACTGTGTGCACACTGTACTTATCTGACAAGACTGAGAATCCATTCCTCAGTGCTAGCTTCCAAGGCGGCTGGTTAGAGGAATGGCAGAGTGGGGCCAGCGCTTCAGGTATACCCGCTTTTTGTCATTCCCTACAGAATCACCGTCTTGAGCACGCTGGGGCTTCTTCAAACTTGGTTGGAGCACACAAATCTCAAGAGTACTTGAGTATGATCCCTTCAGCTTTCATTTATGATAATCACAACCAAAGTAGAAAACCACTAAACCGCAACTTCCCCGTAACATTTTTACATAGAAAGAGACATTTTTGTTATCTATTAGTCGCTTAATTTACATAATGATACCAATATAGGAAGAATTACAAATACTTTGTCATGTATATACCTTAAAAAATTCCTCTGGCATGATCATTTGAAATTCAATTAACAAAAATAACCAATATTCGTTAGATGCTATTTTATCTTAGGTCTTACCATCTTCCAAGTAACTTGTAGGAGAGAAAACAAATAAGCTACACACACTGATTCACATTATTTTTCTGTACTGTAATTGCTCTAATAGACAGGAAGGGCAGGGGTTTGTTCCCCAAAGATCCCCAACATGCCTGGTCCTCAAAAATGTTAAGACTTTTTAGGAAGATTGAAAAACAAAACAAAACCACATAAAAAGCCAAATTGCACTAAAAGATTGACTTTATAAATCAAAATATGAAGAGACTAAATAAGGCAGGAAATAATTAATTGCCAAAGAATTTGTATGGCCAGTAATTATTACAATACTTAGAGAAAGGAGAGAGCTCGTCAGTCTGAGGTAGCTGAGGAGTCTTTAGGAAGAGATTAATCCAATTTGGGAAACCTCAGAAGACAGAGAAGGTTATTTTCAAAAAGCAGAATGGTTTCAGTACAAAAGTTTAGAAAGGAAAATTCAATGGGCATTTGGGGGGCAGGAGTCATATCTGAAAATCAGAATAGGAGAGAAGGGAGGTATAAAGCTCAAAGTGGTTAGAGTCAGACTGCAGGCGATTTTGAATCTCTGGAAATGCAACTAGACCATGGGAAGCTTATGAAGTTTGGAGGATAGTAGCAATATGAATGCTAGAGAAGTAGGAATAAAAGTTGTGTGTAAGATGAATGCAGGCAGGGTGGGGAGGAGAATGACTTGAGATAAGGTGCCTAGTTAGAAGGGTTTTTCAATAATATAGACCAAGATACTGTTTAGGAACTTTGATTAGGATGGTGGCAGAGCAAATGTACAAGAAATAAGACTGATACGTGAAATGTTTTCAGTGCTGAAGGAGCAGGCCAAACAGATACGTAGGCCCACAACTCAAGTTCAGATGAAGAATCAAGTCAAACGGTGTAGGCTTGTGAGCCCAGGACAAAAGAAAACGACACAGGTGATAAGATAAAATGGGTTTCCAGTAAAGGTATGTGCTGCACTATAGCTTGCTTTCTTTCTGGCACCGATTTTCTCAAAAACTCTAAGGACTTTTATTCATATGCTATGGAAATGGGCAGCTCCATTTTACCAACACAGAATGAAATGATGGCCATTTTCTACCTTGTGTGAAACCTAATCCAGACTGGATTCTGGTCAAAGTACCCAATGTTGCACATTAAGCCAACATTGAGATCAGTGGTTTTAACACTGGGTTCCCAGGAGGCCCCGAGTTCCACTGAGGTCACCTAAAGCGCTCAAGTGGGACACTGAACAGAAAGGGCTCTTTACATCAACACAGCAGCTCCATTTTTATCGGTTTTATGCACTGGGATTCTGTATCATATATTTAAGCAAAAACATTTCTGATGCTAAAAGGAAAATGTTTGAAAACCCCTTTTTAGTAACATCTCTGTGAGGACAAAGAAGCATCCTGGCCCCAAAGATCTTCCCCATGCTACACCAATCACCCCCTCCTGCCCCTCCATCCCTGCTGCAGGTCACTAGCTAGACCACAGTCACCTGGGCCTGCCACAGGAGGTTCGGGCTTGTGAGACTTCAGGGGATCCAGTCTGTCCTTCTCCAGCTGTTTCCTTGTACTCCTTTGGCGGGGCTCACGGAACATAGGCAAGGCATGAGCTACGAGAAGTCACATTTGAAAAATTTCATTATAATAATAACCCTTCCATCCAAAAACATAGCTGAAGCATGACTAATCAACAGATGAAATGGAAGTCATAATGACAGCCTTCCTCTAATAATAAAAGACAGTCTTACTGTAACCAATTAGCCAATTTTGTTTGAGACCAGGCTCATTGTTCACCTCTCCTGGCAACCAGTGGCACTCAGGAAATACCGTCAAATAATGTCACGGAAAGATTGGTGAGGCTCCCCATTTCCCAAACCATGGGCAGCCGTTAAACTTAATTTCTGTGGTTTTGAAAAGATACACTTCATGGGACTTCCTCTTCTTTTTTCTTATGGGACCCAAACGTGAATAATGCCAACAGCTTGCCTGTCCGCCCTGAAGTTTCCTCAGCTGCCTCATAAACACTGGAATCACTTCACACGTTTCTGAAATGTGACCACCTCTCAGGAGGAGTTGACAACACTGAGTAACCGGAAGGGAGGAGCACTTATCCCGCTGAAACTGGGATAAAGGTTGCCCTGAATGCACGGAGGTGCCTGCATGCCCTGACGTGGTGACTTAGTCCTACTTCTATATGGTAGACAAAACAAAAGAATTCCAAATCAAAGCAATATTTGTCTAATTACTATTGCTTGTTTACTCGGTGTCAGAATTAAATTTCAGAATATAAGAGAGGATATGAATTTAAAAGGGAAACTGATATTCGGGGAGGGAAAGGGAGAAGATTTTGGGGGGAGAATTAAATACCTCTTTTTTTTTTTTTAACCAAAAGACGTACAACAATAATTTCTTTGGATGCTTACAAGTAGATCAAAACCCCCTTTACAAGGGAAAACTCTTTCCAGGGCACTGGGTGAAGAAGGTAAAGAAACAATAAGAGTTTAAAAGGAACTTATAATATGATTGATAGAAATGTCTGCAACACCTCAAAACCGTTTCCAGTATCCCCTACCCTCTACCCCAACTGCTAGCCTCGGGCCAGGACCGTATCACTCACCAGTGAAACATGCCTGCTGTGAGTCAGGGGAGCTGAGAAACACAGCCTCCCGTCACTCTATCGGGCAACACGACACAACAGTATTTTTAGGAGGGGGAAAAATAGCTTTTCACTTCAAACGACTGGAGGAATTTAAGTAGGCCGCGTGTAATTACATGAGCTAGACTGGTTATGACACCAACTTTAACACTTCTGCTCTTGCAAAAAGTGTCACTGGATCTCTTTACTGATCAGAAGTTCCAAGGGAGTTGGTCTTACATGAGACCCACCATCAGGGAGAAAACCCAGCAGCACAGCGCCCCCTGGGCTCTAGACTGGACACTGTCCACAGGGGCATCTGCTAATGCCAGTTCCTCTAGTATCCAAGATTTCCTTTCTAGACGCGACCTGAAAGGAGTCTGAGACTATGGCTCTGGGAAAAAAATCTGCCAGATTAATGAGGTTGTGTGGCAGACCCAAGAGAAACCGCTCTGTCCTGGTAAGATTGCTGATCATACCCCAGGTAGTTAATTTTATATCTAAATATCCCTGATCAGTCTATCACATGGTCACAGAATTTCGGAGGGAGCTAAAGGAGACCCCAGTCTCCTCCCTCTCCTGATAAAGTTCAGTTGTTCAATATCACACTGCTAATGAGTAATTGAACTAGACAAATCCAGGTCTCCTGATTCCAAGACCAGCACTCTTTCTTGTTTATTCTTAGAACAGATTGTTATTCTTTAAAAGGCTGCTATGGAGTAATGCATTAGGCTCAAATAGGCTTTTCCGTTTTGGGTTGAAAGTTACATGAAATAACTGTCTCTGTGATGAGTCACAGAAGCTAACGGGGTTAGCTATCACATGACTCACAGTCCTGTCCACATTAATGGGATATTTTGTAATATACGTCTGACCTCTGAGGACGTCTCCTGTCGCCAAAGCCATGAGATCAATACCACACTAAAGCAGAAAAGAGATGTAGGACGTGGCGACCACGGTAACAACTTACGGGTGATGATGTAGTCCTGGGTGAGAGTCTCAGCTTGTTTCGCCTTCCGCTGGGTTTTAACCACGCATAATTTTGCTCCCCTAAGGAGGGTAAAAGCATATTATTTTCTTTACTTGGTCTTAGAAACAGAAAGTCTATGTTGAAAGCATCAGACGCTTTCAGGAACACACTCTGCACACCGTCTCATCAAGTCCTTGACTTTCTAAGGGATGGTCACATATGGAGCCCTCAGTGATGAGATTAAACGTATGGGAAGCAAGTCTGACAGTCAGTAGTTACTACTGAGTGAAAGGGTTGGGGAGGTAGCCGGGCAGCAGAAGGCTGGTTTAAAAAATTATGCAAGTAAAAATCTCAAAGAGATATTAATAACACTAATCAACCTTCTTACTCTAAAGGTCAGAGGGTTCAAATTTTAGTTTGTGTCTCAGATGAAAGCAATTTGGGTGGTCTACACCCCAAGTGGCATTTGTGCACATGTCAAATACAAGAGGACAAGCGTCTGGAACGGAGTTGGCTTGGCCGTGTTGCCAAGGGGCTACAGCCCAAGAATGTGTGGGATTAACCAAAAGGGTGCTTAGAACATTTTACTTCTCCTTAATTATCCCTTTCAGGAAAAGCAAGTACAAATAAGCAAATTTCTTAAAGATTCCAAGGATAGTGCTTAATAAATGAGTGCTATCAAATGGTGTTCATCGTTTTCTCAAGTCAAACAGACTCCGTCTCAAACTAATTATATCAGCATTTTTAATTTCTTCATTAAAAAAGAAATAAAAACCTATTTGTTCTTAAATACCACAATATGTAACTTTATTTTATAGGGCAAGGGTTCCAACCTTAGTCCAGAAAGTTCTGGAGGAAGATGGGGCCGTCTGCTTCCATTCAGAGCCAAATTATGGTTAATGAATACTGATTAATAAAGGATGGGTTTTTCTTTCCCTGTAAGGATGTGGGATCTCAAAACAGGATTATGGGGGGTCCCATGGAATTTAGCATGTGAATTTTAATACTAGCTAACCAAGGCTTCCTCTAAAGAAAGAGCTACTCAATCACTGTACCCTAACAGAGAAAAACAAAACCATCCTTTTGTGGGTGGTGACACACGGGCATCTTTGTGCCCAAGGAAAATGGAAATAACTGTGGGACTGACTGAGCTTCTAATGAAGTTTGCTGACCTTTGAAACACACTGCTATGCTTGCATTTGGGGTGGGCATGGAGTTACAAGGGGAAAGCATTTGTGCTGTCCCCTTCTGCTGGCGGAGAACCACCCTGCCAAACATCCAACTAGTATCTGATAAAAGGCCAAACAGACTAGCCGTTTCCATTTTGTGTAAGTGGTTAGTTCCCTGCTTCGTTAATCCCTTACATGCATCAGGGCTAATGCCACTGTCCAGGGTGGTATGCAAAGTGGGAAGACTTCCCCCCCTTGCACTCAACATTTCAGCTAAAGAACTGCAAATCCCCAGGAAACTTTCACTTTGAATTCTCTATGGATCAAGGGTGATATCCAAATCCTCTTTAGAGCACAATACTAAAAGTTTGAGGCTTTACTCTAGGCCAGCTGCATTTTCCAAAATGGTGGATCCCCATCAAAGAAGGAAATAAATAAAAGCAGAGTGAAAAAAAAGCCAGTTGCTGTCATCCATCTGAAACAGGCAATTCTTCTGAAATACCTCTGACTCTTGTTGGGGTCGTAATAGACTTTAGCCAGTCCATTTCCAGTTCCCACCATGATCTGATTCAGCTTTGGATGCCACAGGCAGCGGACCACACTCTGAAAAGGAAAGGCATGGCAATCAACTAAAGAGGCCAAGTAAAAATGGAAAAAATCCTGTTGGTACTTTGATGTCTAGCTTACTACACTGCGTATCAACCTGATGGTTACCTGTAACTTTTAGATCATACTCTTCTAAACCATAAGGTTCTATTCCTGAGGTTAAGTTCCATTCCACCACTTACTATCTGTGAGATACCCTGTAAAAAGAAAAAAGATGTTCCCTTCCTAACATCCTTCCTCTCTGTTCCTGTCAGCCTTGAAACCACTGTTAGTCTTTCCCAGTTCCACTGCCATGTGAGACTGGCATCTTGGAATACTAAACACACATAATTCAGTTCTGCTTACCACTGAAGGAGATTTAGATCTCAGTGTTTCTTGCGTTTACACACACAATATGTCCCCGTGGACAGCAGACTGAGGCCAGGTGGTTATTGTTTTTAGTACACAGAGATCCAAATCTCATAAAGCTGTTTCAAGAACAACACATATTTGTAGGCATTGAATAATATCTCCCTACCTATGAGATAAACCAGCAGGACAATAGCAGAAGTAAAACCAAGAGAAAGAATACAAAGATTTGACATTAGCCTGAATGAAAAGCTGTTTAAGAGAAAGTTCACTGGGAGTTATGATCCTCTGAATTCATTACTCAGGAGGCGAGTCAGTGGTGCTCTAGGGTCAAAAAGAACCACAGAGTTCTGAGTGAGAACGACAACCTGGTTTTAATTTTCGTCTGCAGGAAGAGGGCAGACGTGGGAGGGATGGCAGGGAGAGAACTAAGGGGGAAAAAGATGAGGCTAAAGTTGATTGGAAGAAACACCATGTGCTAGGTTCTGCGGATCTCACTGTGATGGAACAACAAAGGAGTGGAAATACCAATTCAGTGTATTAACAACTTACCACGCTCCAAGCAACGTGCGAGGACGAAGGAAAAAGGGTACAATTAGATACTCTGATTTTACGTTCTAATAGTAAAATGAAAATCGAGGAATTTGTCTCTTAAATCTACCTTGGGTTGAATTTCTTTGGTTTCTTCTCCCCAACCATCCCACTCTTTTGTTAAGACAGAATGTCTGAGAATCTCTGTAATTCCTTTCGATAGAAATTCTGGCTCCCAACTGACTGACATAAAAGAAAAAAAAAATGCCTATAGTTAAATGGCTACAAATCCTTCTCTGAGATAGCCGAGGAACAAAGGAGGAAATGTAAAAGAGTCTGCAAGACTCCTAATTCCTGCCTGACAATACTCTAGAAGAGTGGTTCTTAAAGTCTGAATGATGGAAAAGATTGAGATATGCTGTTGAGAAAATCAGATCATAGTGGTTGTGTTTTCACTGTCAGTAGGGGGGAAATGAAATTAAAAGAGCAGGTTTTCACAATTTAGGTTTTCTTTCCAAAATTTTTTTTAAATCTATGGTGTCTGCTACTCAATGCCTGCTAGCAAGTGCTAAAAGATACACACACACACACACATACACACACACAAAACACACACATATGTGTATATATATATATAAAATAGTGAGTGAATATTAATATTAACAGGAAAACTTGAACATCATAAATCGTGTGTAGTTTGATTTCTATGGGAGGATTATCACTCTTTCGTACGTATGTTTGTGGGACCTACTTTATAATGTATGCATATATAAAAGTCACATTTTCTCCTAATAAAACTGTGTGTCACTGGTAAAATAAAATTAAGTATATCAATAGTTCAAAGTCTGCTAAAGCACAGCCTGTCTTGCAGGTGCCCTGCTACTGAGAATAATTTGAGAACCATGCCTAGACCACTGGAAATTTCCAGATGGTCACGGCCAGATATACGGAAATATAAGAGTCAAAAACTTAACGTCATAACCCCTATCTAAAATAAGTTCATCCAAACCAATATTCATCTCCTTCAAGTCTTTGCTTAAATGTCATTGCCACTCAGATTGCTCTATTGAAAACAGTGTCCCACAACTCCCCTTACCTTGTTTTTTCTTTTTTTCATAGCAATATATCACCTTTTAACATAATCTATAATTCATTGTTAATTGTGCTTATCATCTGCCTCCTCCACGAGAACGTATGTTCCACACAGGCAGAGATCTTGGTCTGGTTTGTGTGGCAACGTCTCCTGAGTGCCTAGATTAGTTTCTGGTGCTCAGTAACTGTTTGCTGAAAGGATAAATTAAAAGTTGCAGTTCATCCAAGCCTAGATAGATTGCTTTGCGAGGCGGAGTTGGAGATAATTTTCAAGTTAAAATATTGCTATCTATAAGGAATAATTTTATTTGTCCCGATCATTATTATACTCAAGTATCCTACAGATGCAGTAGGGTTAATTTCCTCTTAATATGATCCTAAAAAGAGGGATGTGCATGAACCAGAGAGCAAGAGAGATAGTAAGAGGGGCTTCCAAGGGCCTTCGGAAATCTCAGCCACTCACAAATGACCCCAGGATAATCTTAAGGACATAGTATTAAAGTTATTCTCCTCCTTGGTTCTCCAGAGGTCTGGCTAAGTCTAAGATTACTGGTTCTCAAATACGTTTTCAAGTGAGCAGGGTGCAGAATTGGAAAAGATCCACAATGTAGGCCTGGTAAATTCCAAGACACCCAGCCAAATAGGCAGTTTCCAGGGGAGCAGGTTACTGTTACTCTCTCCCTCTACGCCCTGGGTGTAAATGTTAGAGAGAGGCAACTGCCCAGGCCAACAGACCAATGTCTGACTGCTTTCCAGGGAGTCCAAGCTCAGGGCACTGCACCTCTATTCCTGGGCATATCCTTTACCCTCCAGAGCTCAGACACACAAGTCTGGTCAGTGTAAGCACTCATGGAGAAGCACATTTATACTCCTTTTCACATGGATGCAAGCAGAAGGCAAATGAGACCCCTTGAACTAAACAGTCATTCCAGCGCTCCATCCACTGTGGCAGTGAGTCACTAAAGCAACCAATGAGGGCCCTGCGAGCAGCCTGACTTAGGCAAAGAATACTTAAGACTCAATTACCCTAAGACTAGTTATTAATCAAATAGTACAGGGATTCCAAAACATGGAATGGAGAAACGGAATTCAAAGTCAAAGGTGGGTGGGCCTTTTTTGTTTATTAATATTTATTGTGTGTGTTTAGCTAACCTTTGTAAACTTTGCAGCTAATGCGGCTCCTCACTTTGTCCTGTCAAGGAAATGCATCTTATAGCAGAGAGCTGGCCATCTGCCAAACCAAACAATCCTGGAGACGGGCGGCGAGGCTGGGGAACTAGCAGAGATGCCATGCTGCTAACTTGTCAAACATACATCCCAGGCTTTACTTAACAACAACGGGGCGCGTGCCTGCTAGAAGCCCATGGACCTATAAGAAGACAGACAGCTATAACTACTTGAAAGAGTGTATTCACTCAGTCACCCATTCACCTAAGACTTCTTCCATGCTCTGTTCTCAAAGAGATGCTTCTGTGACTGGGGGCTTAACACATTTAGACCTACAGACTTACTGAGCCATACAGCAAATGAAGGGCAGAAAAGATATCTGAATCAAAGGACCAGAGAAGAACGGCATGATGAGATCTACAAGAATCAAAGCGAAAGCCTTCACATTATACGATGAGTTGCAAGTGGCAGCAGACCACTGTAATGCAAAGAACGATATTCTGAAGTTAGCCTGCATGTTGTAACATATGGATTTGCTTTAAATTGATACAGCACTTTATTCTTACATTTATCTATCTCATCTTACCAAAACATGTGGGACCACTAATGGCTTCTTCTAGCTGCTTAAACTAAACTCCATTTTAGCACTAAATTAGGTCTAGTCTTTTAAACCAAAGCATACTTTCATTTTAGCATTATAATCTGGCAGTGCAGAGTAAACCCCGATCTGCTCCCCAAAAGTATGCAACTCTACCAGTAGCCGGAGAGAGACCGGAGTTGGAGATCATAAGCAAGGTGACAAGAAGGCGTCATAAGACTTTTAATGTGTTGGATATAGAGATCCTCTCTACAGAGACCAAAGGAAAAAAAGGTGGGCTGGGGAAGAAGAGAGCACTGTGTACAAATGGCCGTGTCAAAATTCCGAAACGGGAATTTTGGAATTACCCCTAAGCACAAGTAAAAAGGCCACAGAAAATTCCAAATAATTTATTTCTGTGGTCTTTTTGGTTTACTTTAAGTGTAATCATGGAAGCAAATAAGGAGAGGAGACGGAAACCAATAAGAGAAATAAATTTATATTTTAGGACATGGTGGGATGGGAATTATTAGGTATCTGGAACTTTATGTTACTTAATTGAATTCTCACAACAATACTACAAAATTAGTCATCTTATTCTCATTTCACAAGAAGAAACTGAGGCTTGTAGGAGGGTGGATAACTTTCTCAAGCTGACAAACTTGTACATAGAGGAGGTGGGATTGGGGGGGTAGGTGGGAGGGGTTCCAATGCTTGTTCCCTTACACTACCGAATTATGCAAAGTCCTATTTTAGAATATGGAAAGGAAGGGACGGCAGAGATTTTCATATCATTTCCAAACCGACCTAACCCAGAAGTAGAAATCTTAGCAAGTTTATATTTAAAAGCAGATGGTACTACTAAACTCATAAAGGAAAAAGCCTACCTAGCTACCCAGTTCGGAAATGTTACTACAAAAAAAATCAATGCCTGCGTAACATCTTGGGCGTCTGTAAAGCACATATCTAAACACTACCTTAATTCTACTTTACATGTGAAAAGAGACCCAACATCCTTCATAGTTTTATATCTGAAACACAATGATGATGAAACACTATTTCCTGATCCTTCCCAGCTGCTGACCCACACTGTAAACCAAACTCCATCTGGTTTTTTCATGTTTGTTTTTTTTATCATTAAGTATAAGAATGGATAAGCCAACTCAGTGATTCCTGGGGAGGACAAGAATTTTTCCGAATTTTCAAATCAAGAGCCTTACACCTGTCCGTGAAGAGGACTGTCCCGCAGCCTTGGAGACTTGTTAGAGGGGGCCTCAGGGTCATGGCCATCGCAGGACTATCGGATACATTGGAATGGCCATGTGTGTGCTGATCCCCAAGGCTGAGAACGCAGATCAAGATGTGAGTCCAAAGCAAATAAAAAGAAGGCAGAGGAAAATGGAAAAGTACTGGAGAAAGAACTTTCTTCCAACTGTCACAAGTTTCACTCACAGAGACAGAAAAACTGCTTCCCACATTAAAATATTGAGCCAGGGAGGTAGAAAAGTAAGGTGGGAATTCTTTAAACTTTTCCGGGCAATTTGTCCTGTCCTCCCAATGCCTTGCTTTTCCCAAACATGGATTATTTTGCAGCACACATGGGCCATGGGGCTTGCCCTCATCCCTCTAAGGTTCAGGAAACACCTAGTGAGTGGGCCTCAGTCTCCAATAAATAAGACTCCTTAACACCCACCTGATCTCCATGGAGACATCCCGCAAATGGAAAAGGTTCAAGACAGACATTTTCTCTGCTCTTCTCTCTAAGTGAGCATGTACCTAATCTATCCTTTTTCCTCCTCCACACTCCTTGAACTCCAAGAAACTTCCACCATAGAAACTGTCACTCTTTGCTGGAAATCTTCTCAATCTTCCTCCTTCCCTGCCCCAGATATTCTCTCTCTGATAAACCAGATAGACGCCCAATGGTGAAAAGAAAAAACGCCAGAGCACTTTTGTTGCTGCAGAAAAACCAAACAGGGAAAAGCATTGCTCTAAATATTTGGTAGAGATGCACAGATTCCACTTTTTAAAAACTGGCATCTAATTATCAAATTAATTCTCCTCAAACCTATGGAAAATGCATTTATTAAAATCAGTTCATTTACAGCCTATGCTCTAAAATTAAGGTAACCGCTAAAGCAGCAAAAATCTGGAATCTGGTAGTTGGACTTGGCACTAAATGAATCACATCTGTATCTGATAATAAACTTGCCTAAAGAATTTCATCATGAGAAAAAGTTCTCAGAGAAAATGGAAAGTCTCCTGGGTAAGAATTAAACACAATTTTCTTCATCTAATTCAAAACACTAAATTTTAATTTGGTCTAATCCCGCTATTTGAGAAGAATTTACAAAGGCAAAGAAAGTACAAATTATGATTAAAGAAAAATCTGGTAATTACTTTTATCAATGACAGTCTGGGAGCAGGAAACAAACAGGAGTCCACAGGGTGAGTGACACTGGTGGTGGGTCCCCTAAGGCAACTACCCCAGAGGCGTCACACCACAGTGATCCACTTAGAAGCTGCACTTACTGGAAAGCGCATTCTCCACATTCTAGCAGAGCTTGCCACTGGTGGGCACAGGATGTGCCAAGATATGGAGCCCCTCAGCTGGAGCCTCAGGCAAGTCACTTCCAGCAAAGAGTCGCCTTATCTGTTTATATCACATATTATCAACTATTATGACGACCAGGTTGTGAAAAAGCACGGAAGCCCTACCTAAGGCCACCTCTCTCAATCAAATCTACACAGACCCCGGCCCCTTTACTCTTCTTCATTTATCAGTAGTTAAAGATGGGCATAAAGATAATAACCATAAATCCTTTGTTTATGTGTATCAACAAAGCATAAATGGATAAAACTATTAAATACCTAACTACTAAATAAGAAATACAGATATGATCCGGTCTTGGAAATCAAGTATGTAAAACCAAAAAGGTACAGGAAAAGCTGAATCTTCGAAGGTGAACTATCCAGGATATGTAAAGCACTATTTATCTCAATATAGTATGGAAAGAGGTTTTATAAATCATACTCTTTTATTTAGCCCTTTGGGGGTGCGTCTCACAACCCCGCCTCATACAAGACACAACATTATCTATCACTCCAAAAAAAAAGGAGAAAACAGTATACTGGGATGTGTGTTAATTATAGACCTCTTTCTTCCCCACACTATATATAATTGTGAAAGTTTGGCCAGAGTTTTGATAGAACAGCTGGAAAACTTGTTACCAAAGATCACTCATCAAATTCAGGGTGAGAGAGAAGAAACTGTCACAGAAAATTCTACAAGACAAAGTCCCTTACTTGGTCTTCTATCAGTGAGAAGTAATATGGTGCTGCGCTTAGATAAGAGAGCAGTAGTCATTGTTGTACTGTATTACACATTACATAAAGAACAGTGTGTCACTTTGAACACCTTTAAACATCTACAACATCAAGTTCTCCTTTTTTAATATTTTATAGAGGAGTCAAGTATGTTTCTCCTTCAGGGTTATATTATCTAATGGCTGATTCCTCATCCAGTTTTGCCATCATGGCAATTATGTCTACATGTGTACAGGAAATATAGATAAGTTTAAATACCAATCAAATAAAACACCAGGCATTTGTGTAGAGAAAGGAAAAAACGTTTCTATTTAACCAAAAGGGAAATGCTGACTTTTTTGCTATTTTGAAGAACTAGAAATAAAAGCAAAACAGTAAACGGAAAATATTTCCTTGAAACTGCGGACACCAAGAAGTAGTAGATGCCTTTTAATATATAGCAAGGTTAAATGACACTAGGAAATGGATAAACTATTAAACTGGACAAGCCCTCCTTTTATTCTTCTTTCTTCTGCCTTCTACGATTTACGAAACCTGAAGCAGCATGTGATAGGCCTTTCATCTCACTGTAACACCCAAAATAAGATCACTGTCAAACAGATAATTATCGGAAAAGACATCTTCCTGTAGGTTTTGAATCTGGGCTCCTACAGTAAATATTATCTCAAAGAAGAGAATATTGAATAGTGAAACTAAATAATTGTACCTGGATTAGGAGTCTACTGGTTAAATAAGACTTTTTAAAAAGACTTGGGTTGAGAACAGAAATGAAGTGATAAGTGTATCAGAATTCGTCTTCCATCTTAAGGAAGAATAATGATTAGACTTTTGATAAAATATAGTGATAAATTCCAACAACTAATTTTTACTTCAAGGAAAGTATGTTTTACAAAATCGATCCAGGGCACAGATCACATTCATTAACAATATAACAATCAAATTGTATTCATTAAAGTTTTAAATTATGAGCAGTTTAACCATCCACAGTAAATATGTATTTCTTCCACTGAACTCAAAACAGCTATTTTTAGTAAGACTGAAAAAGGATCGTCTCAAGTTTTAAAGAAGCTGACAATTAACATATGTAATTCTTCCTTCAAATCTAAAATAAAACATTTATGCTCTGAAATTCCAAATTTATTTTTAAAACTATTACCAAAAAAAAAAAGAGAAAGTGGTAGGGAATAGGCCATGACAGTAAGTTCCAATAGAACATACTAGAAGAACATATAATAAGAGGTAATGTAACATTAACAAACATATTTTTGCCAAACACCTACTATGTGCCATGTATTATGCTAAGCATTCTAATGTCCGTATCACCCACATGGCACCGAGGAGACTCTCACTCCAATATGGTCACTGAAGAATCTAGAAATGGCTTAGAAAAAGAGTATCAAAGATAACAGAAGTGTTGAGAAAATACACCACAAGGAAATGTGAAAAACAGTAACAACAACAACTAAGTGTGCTTCCTTTAGACAGGAGAAGACTGAATAGTAACTTTATAATCTTCAAGGAAACAGAGGCTGTGGAGCAGCTGTTCTCCAGCTCCGTGAGGACGAGAGGTAAAGGATGTGGGCCCTAGGCATGAGAATGCGCGGCTACAAGGAAAGGAAAAAGATCCCATGGCAAGGGATTTCATACGCAGGAATGACCTCTCTAGGGGGTTGTAAAAGTCAGTCTAATTTTCATATAGGAGATCTAAGCTGCAGTGCTCAGGTGGGCAAGGAGACAGACTCTGAGAGATCCTATTGAGAAGCCGAGCAGAGGATGCCTGATGCCAGATGGCAGCTAATTAAGCCATAGCCAGCAGCTCTGCCTGCGGTGTAGCTATGTCAAGGGGACATACCACCAAAGTGAGAGGTGACTCACACGGGGATTGGTGACATTATTTTATTTCCTACAATATGAATATCCCTGCATATGTGCAACAATCTTAGAAGCTTCCTCCCAGGCACATCTGCTGCAATTTGTACTATTTCATTATGTGTTTTCCAGCACTGCTGTAATTTTTTTTAATTAAAAAAAGACACCAAAAACTCCAGATTTTGGGTGAGACAGAGGAAACACATTTCACTCAGTCTCTCCCTCTGAATACAGTTATAAAACGTGGACAGAGGCGTGGAACACCTATCTGAGGACTCTGAAGAGTAAATAGTAGAAGGTGGATCGGGGAATGAATCCAGAATTCAAAGTATCACTGAAGCAGCAGTGAGTTTACCATTTCCCCCACTCTGGTACTCCACTCCCCCACTAAAAAAAAAAAAAAAAAAAAAAAAAAAAAAAAAAAAAAAAATCTGTGATGAACAAAATATCAAAATTCTACCTAAGGACAGTATCAGACTGAGTTTTCCTTTTGCCTCAGGCTTTAATACAGCTTGGCAGAGCACTGTTACTAATCCCGTTTCTACTTCAAGTATTTGTGTTTTCTGCATCACGAATTTTTTGCAGTAATTTTCTTTTTTTTTTTAATGTTGCATTAAAATGTTATTTATCTTAATTACTGAGTTTTCTGGCTCCTCCTTAAATTTTGTGCTTGAGCCTGATCCTAATCCTGGCCCTGTCTCAACCTGTATCTCGCTCTATTACACAAAAATTAGCTCAAAATGGACCACACCTAAATATAAAACATGAAACTTTTAGAAGAAAATCTGTTTGACCTGCAGTCAGTCAAGGAGTTCTTAGATGCAGTACCACAAATACATTCTATAAAATTAAAAAACTGATAAATTAGACTTTATCAAAATTAAAATCCTTGCTTCATAAAAGACACTATTATGAAGATTAAAAAAAAACAAGCAATAGTCTGGGAGAAAATATTTGCGAATCACATAGTCTAAAAAAAAATTGGTATGTCAAGTATATAAAGGACTCGCAAAACTTAACAGTAAGAAAACACACAACCTAAAATGGGCAAAACATTTAAATAGGTACTTCACCAAACATGATATGAAAATGAAAAATGAACACATGAAAATATTCACCATCACTAGCCATTAGGAAAATACAAATCATCAATCACCATGATGAGATATACCACACCATACCTATTAGAATGTACGAGTATAAAGTTAAAAATGCCAACAATACAAAGTGTTGGTGAGGATGTGGAGCAAATGGAAAATGAATACACTGTTGGCGAGAATGCAAAATGGCATTGCAACACTGAAGAATGGCTTGGCATTTTCCTATGAAAATAAACAGACACTCACCATATGACTCAGCCAGCCTACTCTCAAGTGTTTAACCTAGAGAAATAAAAACTTATGTTCACACGAAAACCTAGGCTTATTGCAGCTCTATCTATAATCTCCAAAAACTGGAAACAATCAAATGTCCTTTAACAGATAAACTATGCTTTATCTATACAGTGGAAAACTACTCAGCAAAAAGATGGAACCAACTATTGATTGACACAAATGACCTGGATGAATCCCAAAGGCATTCTGCAGGAAGTCAGTCTAAAACAGTTAACTCCTGTATGAGTCCACTTACAGGACATTCTTGAAAAGGCAACACGATATAGTGAGAATAGACAGGTGAATGCCAGAGGTTAGGAGTGAGAAGAAGAAAGGACTAGAGTGTGACTACGTAAGGATGGCACAAAAAAGTGTTTTGGGGGTGATGCAACTGTTGTGTTTGCGTTGATGGTGGCTATGTGAATCCATATATGTGTTTTTAGAATCACAGAACTGTCCACCTTAAAAAGAGATCAATTTTACTGTATAATTTTTAAAAATAATAAAAAAGAATCAGCACTAAACTAGCTCCTGTCGTTTTTCCTACCTAAAACATTTTAAGACTTGTAAGGCAGATATTAACAGTTAAACCACCATGAAATCTGTGGTTTCTTTTCTCTCTATTCTCTCGTGCCTCTTCTCCAAATGCGGGAAATGACTGTCCTGGAACACCCATAGCATGATACCTTTAGGTGCAATGAGAACGGAGAAGTCATTGATTCAAGTCTTACTGATACCAGCCTCGCCTCCCCCTTGGACACTGTGAAGCTACCTGAGTAGGGGACCCCAGCGGAATTCCCGTTACTATTTATATTGAGCTCTGGTATGGATGCTGCTTACTTCAGAAAAATCCCAAGAAAGGGTTTAGTAATCCAACTCACAAAAGCAGCAAAAATACAATATTTTTTTTAGTCCAATGGCATCACTTTTTTTTCCGTAATTAAAGAAAATACTCCTACAGAAAGTAGTACTGACTGATCACTGTGCTTTTTGGCAGTAAAATATCGTCCTAATAGTCATGCTGGGAGTTAGCTCTTGACCCTGGAAAAGGTAGTGCTAGAGAAAGAACTATGCGACTGCTGTGTTGGCAGATTTACACTGAAACTCCATCATCTCCTACTTACTCCCAGGTTCCCTCCAAATATTCATACATGTCAGAAGACCAGGAAATAATCAGTGCTCATATCTCTGCCTTTCTGTTCTCGATGAGCAAATGTTCCATATACCTATGATGTCTTACACTTGGCTGTGGAAAAAAATACATATTTTATTAAACATAAATATGTTCATCAGGATCTATCAAGAATATGCATTGTTTAATCTTCCCAAGAAAGTGAATTGCAGTAAAATTTCATTAGGCTGATATCTCTTTATTCAAAATAATACATAATTCAGAACAACTACTATTCCCTAGTCTACCAGCTGCCTGATTGCTCTTTAATAAAATCGGATAATGGAAAGCTAGTTAACTCAAAGCCCATTTTTTCCAACCCCGTGTGCTACACCGTAAGAAGGTTTCACTTTATTTTAGAAGGCACATAAATGCCAAATATAGTCTTTCTTTCAAGTTTATTTTCAATTGGCATTTGCAGTGCCAATCGTTCAAGTTCCCTCTGTGTACTGTTCCTTGTATAATCCTGACTGGGCAAGGACACCACCTGACTCATTTCTAGAAAACTTCTAAAGAGGTGCAATTCTGTCTGAGCTGGGATTTTGTATCCCAGTAGACACACTGTTAGTCTATCCCCCGTACAAAATAAAAGAACAGATGAGTTCCTCAACAACTTCAGAGGCAAGCTGTCACAGGCATAGCTTCATTAATTTATTTGAAGTGAATTTCCAGATTAGTTTATATCTGCATTCAAATGTAAGAACCAAGATACATTCTAAAGCCAACTCTCCTGAGGACTTCTGGAATATCCATTAATTTGAATGACTTTTCTGCTCTCTTCCATATGTGCAAATAATGGAAGGTGACTGTAGTCTGAATGGTCAGCACGTCCCTTACACTTGCAAATGAAGATAGATGGCTAGCTTCGTGAAGGGTCTATTATTTCATGCCCTGTTATAACAATTTATTCTTCCTCTTCAATCCCTTTAGATTTAAACTATCAATATTCTTTTCTAATAGGAACTCAAAAACTTTTTATATGAAGTAAAACTGGCAATATTTTCATTTTATGTTATGTCATTTCATATGTTAACACACAGTAATTTTCTTGGACATCAAAATTTATTCATTTAAATGTCATATCTGGGAATAATTTATGGGTGATATGATTAAATATGGTACTTACTTTCTTAATGATCTTTTTTTAGATTTAATATATACTACCTTTACAATCAGAAAACTGGAATTAAAATACAAAAAGCTAATCTGATAGTCCTCATTGAAATGTATATATGAAGAACCAGATTTTATAAGAAAAAACAATGCAAGTTCAAGTTCTCTTCAGAACTCCACCTGATAAAGAAAACACAGTTGACATTTCATGAAAATTTGTTTGTTTGTTTTTAAAAGAAATCAGTTTTTTACCCAATATGGACCTCACTTTCTCCTCAATATGTACAGTAGGCTATCTCTATAATCAGACATATGGGTCTTAAATAAGAAATTTTCCCCTCCTTTTGGGAAACATATAAGTTAGAACTTAATTAACATAATTTTTACTAACAATTACTTCTTTTTCAACAAATACTCATGCTAGTAAGGGGGGAGTGACCACTTGTTTACTAAGTAAGTAAGTAGGTAAGTAAATAAATCTGGTAGAAAAACTTCAGGTTTTCCCTATCTTTTAGAGGAAGGCCAGAGTTAATATTAATGACAAATTAAAAAGGTATTATTTTTATTTCACTTGTCTCCATTTGATGAAAATTAAAATAACTGATAAAGTTCCAGGAAGGCAGATCCAGAATACATATTTTCTCTAACTATAGAGTTGACTCCATGAAAAATTAATAACAAGATTTGAAACTGATAGAAGATACCTAATAGTTGACAATGAGGTTTTTTTTTTAAAGAACATAAATGATATGTGCACAATATTGATTTCATTTCTCACAGGAAGGGGATATTCTGGAGAACAACTAGTGGTAGAAAGAAGCAAATATCTAATACATCCTTCTTCTTTGCTATTTATCCTCTTTGGTGGTTAAAAAAATATTCCTAAAGATAATCAAATATTGCTTAGGTAATCACAAATGATTTTTTTCCTTCCTTAAAAGACCTTCACTTACATTGGCACTAGGATTCTTAACCAACTTTAAAATTCTTAAGGCAGTGTAGTTAGTGGAAGATACCAAAGCAAATTTCCTTTCCCTTCCCTTCAGCTAGATCAGTCGTGCTAGACGTTACAGCTGTTTTAAAAAGAAAGGTTTAGTTTTTTTTTCTTTCTTTTCCTCACTTTGTTCAGTTAGTGTTTACAGAAACAGAGGTCACTGAATTAAGTACCTAAGCAAACAAACAAATTAGAAGAGAAGTCAGGATCAGGTATGAAATTTCTGGCTTTTTCCTTTCCACGTTTTTTTATCTTTACCCAAGGAAACGTCTGTTATCTCTTTCAAATTATTGCCAAAAGCAACTGAGGTGAAGAGGCAACCATCTTAAATAATACTAAGTCAAAACAACTTTATTTCACCATGCGTGGGTTAAAGAGTATAAATGGTAATATGCTAGTACAATTGCATAAATTATGTGCTTTGAATTATATTAGTTAAAAAGGAAATTCTATTAGTCAGTCTGCAATAAATTATAGTTTGATGAAAAATTACTAAGCTAATAATAGTTTATAATATTATTTCTGAGCATTTCCCAAAATAACTGGAATTTTGAAAAGATTTAAACATTTTTCTATGTTTCTTGAAAACATAACTGTTTTTTTAAAAATTGATACGTCATCTCCAAATTATATTTTGTCCATTCTCTCACTTCTACATTTTTATCACATAAAGCAATGGAAGTCTTTACATAATATATAAAAAGCCTAGGATCCTGTCATACACAAAAACAAAAGTGAGTTTGTAAACTCAAGATTCAAGTTATATTCTGGAATTTATCGTAGAAAAAAGTCTAAGCACACTACTTAAAATCACAAAGAATTAGATGTGAGGAATATGCAAGTATGTGTTTTTAGCTTGAGGAAACACAACTGGACTACAAAGGAAACATCTAAAAATAATTTCAGCAGAATCGAACATTTGTCACCTCCTAGTGAAGAGAGTTAAGAGTCTCTACACTGAATAGAGAAAAAAAATTCAGAGCATATGACAATGCAGAGAGTGGAATTATACCCAGTTTTTCTTCTAAGTCTGTTACAAAAAAGAAATATGGAAAATTTAATTGTTATATTTTTAAAAGGGTGTTTATTGTGAGGATTGTAGGACAGTTTTTAGTTATTAGGAAATTAATTGTATAGATTCTAACATCCCCTGATTGAAAACAATGTTTGGCTCCATATACATGTTGAGCTTGGCATTATAGAATATAACTATCTGGGGGGTTATTTTGTTTTAGAAGAGGGTATGGTAAGAATACAATCAATCACACTTTACTGAAGTAAATGGACACATTCTAGAACAGACCTAAAACCACCATTACCTGTACCTAGTCAGACAAGCACGCTACTAAATGTTGATACTTAGAATATGAGATGTTGCCTTTTATGTAAATTAAAACTCAACACAGTAAGTACCGTACTACAGCAGATGTGATATTTCCAAAAGAAATGACAATCTGGATGTTTAATGACAAAAACACAATAAGAGAGGTGTTTTGGCCCTTCTAGTAAAGTGTCCACCCTCTTTATCTATTTCAAAGAGCGTATTTATTTTCTTACATTCCAAGAAGACTTAAAACTTGAGGAAACAGGTCAAAGGGGCAATTTAATCTCTCTTTAACATACAAAAACAGAAAACAATGCTTTCTGATGTTAACAACAAAAAATGACAAACAAATCCTAAATCAATGATTTAAAGTGCGTGGTTTGGAACAAACAAAACAAATAAACTCACAGATACAGAGAACAAACTGATGGCTGTTAGATGTGAGGCAGGTGGGGGAGATGGGTAAGAAAGATGAAGGGATTAGGAAGCACAAATTAGTATTCACAAAATAGTCCTGGGGATGTGAAATACAGTATGGTGAATATAGTCAATAATGCTGTACAATCTATGGTATATGGTGTCAGATGGGTACTAGCCTTATCAGGTGGATCACTTCATAAATTATATAAATTCCTAACCGCTGCACTGTACACCTGAAACTAATATAATATTGAATATCAACTACAATTTAAAAAGCATAGTCACAGGATGTGAAGTACAGTACAGGAAATATGGTCAATAGCATTGTTAATAGCTATGTATGGTGTCAGAGGGACTTATTGCGGTTATCACTTTGTGAGGGGTGTAAACGTCTAATCATTATGTTGCTTTGTACACCTGAAACTAATATAAATGAATCAATGAATGAATGAATGAAAGAAAATGTGTGGTTTGTCCCCATTTTAAGTTCTCTCTCATCTATTTATTAAAATGGATCTCAAAATCTGTTTTCTGGCTTTTCTAAGATAATTCAATATATGGTCTATTCTATTTACTTAATGACCCTTCTCCTTTGTTTGCTTCTCTTCATTTGCTCATCCCTTAAATGCTCGGGTTTCCTAGAGCTCGTTCTCTTTCCTTTATGCCCTTTCCTTAATCTAATAAATCAGCAACCAACATTTCAACTATAAACTCTAAATGCTTCTCCCAAAACTTAAGTACCAAACTCACCTATCCATCTGCCTACTGAGCATTTCTACCCAGAGGCCCCACAGGTACTTCAAGTTAAATGTACCCACCACAGAATTCATTATCTTTCTTCCAAACTCTGCTTTCTTTCCTTTCTTTTTTAAACTCACAGAACACTGACCCAGTCTTCCAAGTTAAAAACTTCAGCCTTCACATATAAATGAACAGTAAATCTTGTAAATCGAAGCCTTCACACTTCAGTAAAAATTAACTATTCTAAAACCTACATTTGAATGTGTTATTCCTTTTCTTAAGGAAAAAAAAGGCATGAGACAAAGTCACCTTCTTATTATGGCACACAAGGTTCCTTTGCCTTTCCATCTCTAGGTACTTCTCTCCCGCCTCACTCTCCAGAGACACCTGTGTTCCACAATACGCATCACTTTCTTGCACTTCCTAAGTACAGTCGTCCCTCGGTATCTGCAGGGGGATTGGTTCCAGGACCCATCCCAAACCAAAATCTGCAGATGCTCAAGTCCCTTTTATAAAATGACATAATATTTGCATATAACCTACACAATCCTCCCGTATACTTTAAATCATCACCTGTAATACCTAACAATGTAAATGCTATGTAAATTGTTGTTATCCTGTATTGTTTAGGGATCAGCTTTTTGGAATTTTTTTTTAATATTTTCAATCCGAGGTTGGTTGAATCTGCAGTTGCAAAACCCATGGATACTGAGGGCCAACTGTACCATTTACTCATTCAGTAACTATTGATTCAGTGCCATCTATGTGCTCGGCACTGTTCTAAGCACTGAGGATGTTGCAGTAAACAAAACAGGCTAAGTTTCTGCCCTCAAGGGTTTACATTGTGGTGGTAGAAGACAGATAAAAACAAACAAATATGTAGTAGATGAGGTGGTGGGTAAGTGCTATGGAGAAAAGGATCTAGCTAAGAAGAGCAACTGAGAGCAATACAGCAAACAACATGTTCTGTACACTACAGAAATCCTGCATGTCTTCAAAAGTGCAATCATACTTCCACGTCCCTTAATTTATTTACGTTTCAATTTAAATTACAATTTTAAAAACACAACACCAAGAATAATACTTAAATGTACAGTCGTTGAGAGGCATAACAGAACACGGCTTACTTCTGGGACAACCAATTACAATAATTTTATTTTCTTGAGATTAAAGTTGATAGAGTTAAGAGTGTTTTTCTTTGATTCTAGTGTTTTAGTTGGCTTCTGGATGCACCCCAAAAAAATATTATTAGTGTTGGCACATTTCAAATTATGTCATGAGATTAGAATCTATAAAACTTAAGTACTCATCTAGAATTAGTCTCATTGTTATTTCTATATTGTCTCTAACTATACCATGGTTTCAAATTTAGGGCCTACAATTAAGACTCCACAGTAATACTAGAACATTAGAGACATGAGCTTTTTACTGGTGATTTAGAAACAGTTGTTCAATTGTCTGAATCACTTAAGTGCTTAATATGTCTCAACTGTTTACAAAGAGCTGAAACAACTGGAGAAACCTACATAAGAGCACTGTTTAAGATATAGGATATTACTAAAGAATTTGACAATGAGCCAAAGAAAATTTACACAGACATTAACTGGCCTGTTTCATACTCAGAAAATAACAATGATTTGCCTCACCATCTAAATAATAATATATACTTTAAAAGACTTTAAAGGAATTCAGATTTTCCTCTGGGAATCTTTACTATTATTATATTACCTATGGCTCCAGTCTCAGGATGGATGAATGAATGAATGAATGAATGCATGAATGCTGGTGTTTTAGTACTCATATTAACCTGGAAAGAAAACTAAAGGGTTTTTCTTTTTTTTTTAGACGTAGAAGTTAAATCTGAAGCGTCTTTAACTTCCAAATAACTAAATAGAAATTAAGCTCATTGGAAGCTGACTCTTAATGACAACACGGACAAGCAGAATTCTGTCAAAGTTTTCAAGGTTTAGGAAACAGTGATATACTTCCTCACTGTCTGAGGGCATAATTTTTCACTTCTATCCACAATCCGCAGATCCTCACAAACATGCACATTGTGGGAAGCTCATTTCTATATTCTACATGACAATCAGGTTCTGCTCTCACCAAATTGGTTGGCAGAAGAGGGAAACATCACTGGCCCAGCTGAAATTCTGACCGAAGTATGGGCCCATAGAAAATAATGGGCCAGGGAAGGGTAGAGGGTAGATAAGCCAGTCTACGATGTACTAAGAATTCCTGTGTTGGAGGAAGAGCAGTTACCATTGCACTCTAAGGACCAGGGTTTATGTTCTATTTAAAAACCAAAAACCAAAACAAAAGAGGCAAACTTCACTTCATCCTCAAGGCTGGGGAGAAAAGAATATATACATACCGCATCCGTGATGTCTATTTCATACACCCTTTGGAAAGTTCTGCGCTCAAAGAAAACAAGTTTGCCACTGCCACATCCCCTTTGAACAGATGTACCGGTGACTAGGAGTTTATCATCTGGACTGAAACAGCAGTCGGTCCTACAGACAAAAAGAATTTATAAGCTTATGACCCCACAACAGTGCAACAATAATGAGTCAGTCAAATGAAATATAAACACGATCATTATAAGAAGAGATAACTCTAATATAGGGCTGATAATAAGTCAAGCACTAATGTCAATTTGCTTAATCTTCAGAATAATCCTATGAAGTAGACATTATTATCCCCATTTTACTGATGAGGAAACTGAGGCAGAGAGAAGTTCAATAAACCTTGTCTAAGATCACAAAAGAAAGGGATTCGAACTCAGGCAGTCTGATTCCAGAATCTTTGCTTTTTTTTTTAACTTCTACACGTTATAATGATATGTTTTAATGTAGAGAGGTGGAGGGAAAAACTCAATATAAACACTGACACTATCTATACACAAATAGACACTGTATGACTAATGACTAAGTAATGACTACTTTGACCACTTTTGCAATTATTTTCTACCATCACCGCCACCTAAATAATTTGTGTTTTGTCAAGTCAAGCACCATGAAATTAGGAGCAGTTTGTACTGCTGGGACCTAACTGAGGGCTCTTGGTATTAGAGGTCCGGCCACCTGATTCTGAGTTATCTAAGACATGACCCAAAGAACTTATACAGTTAGCATTACTCGTAGCAGGCATAATAATAGCTCAAGAAATTCTCATCAGCTATAAATTCATGTTAGTTTGTCCATCTGTTTGTCTTGAGAGATAAATGCCATGGCCAACAGATCACGTTAGAGTCAGCGGTCTGTTACTATTCAGCTTACTCCATTTGATGCTCCCATTACCTTCATGTTCTCCTTTTTGGTCATTATTTAATATACATGAGAGATTTCATTTCTACCAAAATAAAAAATTTTGCTCAGGCACCAACTGTAGGACTTAAAGGTCAGATTCCACCTCAGCTGCCTCAGCAAAATCGTCAACTTAGTGGAATGGAGACAACAATATTCAGCTACCCAGAGCAAGACAGTTACTGAATTGCTGTCTAGAATGATGATAAAAAATTAAGAAAATGATATATAATAATGCTGCTAACTATTAAAAATTGCTTTGATGGCATAAGGGTTCGAATCGTAAAAGACAATAAATACGTAGACCTACCCTATCATTTATACAATATAAAAAGAACAATTCAATCCCTTAAAATATCGTTACTACCCAAAGACCTATGCATGCATCCAATAAATAAACACACACACACACACACACACACACACACACACACACATGAATATGTACCATTGAAACTTCCAAAAAAAATTTTTATAGGTCTAAAGAATGTGCAAAAGGAAAAAGGAAATATAAAATGCGCCTTTCCAAAAACCTATTTCAATCACTCTTCAAGTCCCTTTTCTAGAAGATCTAAAAGACATGATATAAATGAACATTAAGGTGAAGAAATTTATTTTCCATTCTTTTATGCTTATCAAATATTAAAAATATGCTACTTACATTGGGAACATGGTGGGAAGACCCGAGGCTGAAAAAAGTGGCTTATTAAACTGTCGGATGTCCCATAACTTTAATGTATCATCACCTGATAGAGGAATGAGAAAGAAAAAAAAGACAAAGTGAATTGTGCAAAAAGCACTACCTCCAAGTTTAGAGTTTGCTACACTTAACGTATTAACTATAAGAAGGAAGAAAAAAGGGAAGGGAGGGAGGGAGGTAAAGAGATGTAACATGGGCATGTTTTACTTTTTTAACTGTTTGGGGAGCTTGAAAGCAGTCGTTGCAAGAAAAGTAGAAAGATATATGATTATGAATTGACCGTCTAGAAATTACTTTCCAGATTGATGTAGCATCTGTAGGCTAAAATGAACCCTAGAGAATCCCCTCTAAAGAGTGATTTTAGAGCAGATGGCAGCTCCCCTGTGGTATACATGAGCATAACCTGACTTCTTAAGAAGACATTAATTTAACAACCATCAGGACTGCAAAAAGTTCAATTCACAACTGATTCTATTTCCCACTAGAGTGTACCTGAAGCTATCCATTAATGTTATGGGGGTCCGCCATGTAATTCCCTTCCCTCCAGTATAACTCTACTTGTGGCTATCATTCTTCACTTTGCTGGGAGTACAGCTTTTCCAAGCTATTTAAAGTGTAATGCATATTCTTTTCAAAATCAATCATTTTTGTCTCACATTTCTATAGTGTTACTAATTCCTGACCTGAATGAAAGCCAGAACTCATACAAGTAACGTCTTTGCTGTTCTTTCTCCCCAGTGTCCACAGCTGAGACCCGCCTCAGCCCCTTGGGTCCAATAAGGAATCAGCATCAGGCACAAGTGAGGTGAGTAGAGAGTTCAATAAAAATCCCCATTTTCTCCCCAGCGGTCCTTCCTCTGAAACCCAATTTTGGACAGGTGCACTAATCCACAACTGGCTGGACTAGGGACCTGCTTGTATTGGAATAACTTTGTAATACTCACCTTTTTGCTTTAGTCTTTTAAAAAAAAAAAAGTTATATCTGTTCACAATTCGCAAACAATAAGAAAACATTAACCTCCATTAAACAGTTTAGCTAATCTGGTCGGTTCTGGAGCTAGCAGGAGCACCTTACAACACCGTGCGGACTCTGCTGAACAGCCTTCCATCTGCTGTATTCTAGACACTCAGGATGGAAAGTGATGGAGTACAGTATACACGTGGTGGTGACAACATGTTACCAATAGCTACTACAGGATGGAAGGGGAAGGTAAGAGTCGTCACCAAAATGACTTTGACTGAAATGGAATTAGCCCTGTACTTCTAAGGCAGTGATTATCAACTGGGTCAAGGCTGGCCTGTTTTAGAATCCTCTGGGAAGAATTTTCAAACTATGCTCCCCCCTTACTCCCCTCTCCTCTCCCCACTCCACCTGGGAGACTTGGGTATACCATTCTAAGGTTGCAAGAGGGAATGTGAGAATGTCCAGTAGAGCATTTATCTTTTGAAAAACTTTCCCAGGGGACTCAGAAATACTCTTAGGGTAAGAACCACTGTTTGTAATTAAAGAGTATATACAGTCTTAATTAAAAGTCATCTTAGACTCGAGTAGCAGGTTACAATGGATGAACCAAAATACGTTATTTTATACATATCCACCTTCACCATGTATACCGCGAACAGGAAACAACGTGTACATGTGCTCTGATTTATTTTACTAATGTAAGTGAGGGTAGTTTGAATACAATACATAAGGCTTCTTGGAAGCAAAGAGAACCTGAATGGAATTCCCGAGGGAACAAGGACATGAACTGGTTAAACGGAGGGCAAAGCTGGCCACGTCTCCTCATCTCCTCCTCACGTCCACTACCCTCTACATCAGGTTGTAAATTCTTTCAGGAAAGGAACTCTGTCTATGACGTTCACAGTTTATACCCATCACTTAGCATAACACTAGCTCAGAGTAGTTGCTCACTATATAGTAGTTGAGTAAGTGAATGAATGACTAAATGTGGTGCCGCTAAATTAATCTGGCCTACAGAATCAAAACTACATCTTTTATGTGGTATTTGACGCCATCTGTAACATGGCTTCAACCTACTTACCCGACTGTTTCTTTTCTCTCCCCCCAAATGGGCCTCCTGGAAGCTCCTCTGTCATGTCCCACTCTTCCTCATAATGCTTTGCTCATAAGCTGCCCTCACTATTCTCTTATTTCCTTCTATCAACACACAGCTTATCCAAGTGAGAAAGATTTAGCCAAAAATTAGAAACAACCTATATCCAACCATCTGAGTGTGGATTAGTAAACTTATAATCGACAACACACAACTGCATAGCTATTAAAAAGTAGCATCCAGGTATATAATCTTTTTTAACCGAATTGAGTTAGTGTGTGAACTGGAAAGAAAAAAAAAAAATCAATGGTCAACAAATAGAAGACTTTGAAACACCAGAGCCAGAACATAAAATGGTACAAAATAATGTAGGATATCATCTACAAAATTCCATAAGGTGGAGGCAAAGTCATCCTTGCAGCCTTCAAACTCTGATGTACTTTGAAGCTAAAATAAAAACTTAGTCCCCAAAGTATCTATTTTCTAAACTTTATTTGATGCTTTTTAATAAAACAATATTGCCAAGTTGGAAATGCATTTTCATGAAAAAAAATCAAACTGGCTAAATACATTAACAGAAGCACAGCTAGCTTTACTAAGCACTAGAATATCAGTGTGACCTTTGTTAGAGTTAACTACGATCATTTTGTATATAGCAACACATGAAAAAAAGAAGTTTTTAACCTACCTCCACGAGAGGCAAGGACATTTCCATCATAGGAAAAAGTCACACAAGAAGTGTCTGTGCCCGGGTCGTGAGCCTGTTTATAGTGGAATTTAGGATGAACCTGTTTGAGAAGAAAAGCAAGTAACATGTCATCTGAATTCAAATGAGACCGTTTTTGTGGCAAGAATATTTCACTTTATCATCCAGAAAATGATATATACATCTATATGTAAAATATTAATTTTACCTGATTATGGTTTTCTTTATTCTGGGGGAAAAAATTTCAAAAGGTTTTTAAAAACATCCATTTGCTTTAATAAGAGGAACAAAAAGAGATAAGGTAAGTCCGAGGAGGAGATATTTTTCAGACTACCTTAGCAAGCTCTGAGCAACTCAAGATTACCACAGCATTTAGTTTTCCTTAATATACTTATAAAGTATATTATATAGTTATTGGGACCATTCCCTGTAGGAATCTGAAAGCATAGATATGAATAAAAATTACAGATGAACAGATCATTTATTAACTCTAAAATATCATTGTATTTTTAGTATGTGCCAGACACTGTGCATGTGGTTATAGGTCTTGAACTATCTTTAATGTGCCTATAGGATAATGTTGCTGAAGGTGACAATGACGTTGCTGCAGGATAATGACGACGACGATGAAGATGATGATGATGAAGATGAAGATGACAGCTAACCCCCATACAATGCTTATTATATCCTAGGCACTATCTCCTTTACTATCTTGCCTATTTAATTTTCACAATCACGCTACAAGTTAGGTTCTACTATGATCATCTCCATTTTATAGACTAGGAAACTGAAACACAGACACTGAATACCTTGTCCCATGGCTAGCAAGCGGCGGAGTTGGGAGCATGAGCCAAAAAGCCTGCTCTTAAACATTATACTGTACTCCTTCTCTGCTGATTCATGTTAATGGTCATTTTACTTCTAATGTCGCTTCTGCATGGTTAATGACTTATAAAATAACTCTACGAATCTTGCCACTCAGTTATGACTCAGTAACCGACATAGGCCAAAGTACTAGGGAGTCGATTAGCCCACATCCACCAGGCTGGATAATTCCAAAGTGAGTTGACAGGGACACACACTGTTGCAATGACAGCATGTAGGTCTCTCCTAGGAGCCACAGGGATAAGAATACAAGTGACCCCCTCTCTACTGGTCTTGCAGAAAACCCAACAAAGAATGAGTCACAAAACAGCTCATAAACATCAGCCTCCCAACAATATCACTGATACCCCATAATTGAGCTTCCGCCTAAAAGCTTCTAGTGATGAGCACACTACCTCACATAAGCAGGCGGTTTTGTTTGTTTGTTTGTTTTAATAATTTGCATACACTGAGTTAAAATTTTCCCCTCTCTTCTTCTGGCTGACAGTCTTACAAATTTGCATTAAAGACATTTAAATATGACACTTCTACCTTTCACAGATACAAATAATTTGTTGATTCAACCTTTTTCCATTAGGCGTCAACTGTATGGCAGACACAAGGTTAAGCAGAGAAACCCAATGTGCCGAGATAAGCATGGCTTCTCTCCTCAGAGCTGACAGTCCCCTGAAAGGACATGGATGAGCATACAGAGTGACAAGTGGTACAATGGGGAAGTATAAAGTACTACTTGAGCCCTGATGAGAGGTTCTTAACCCAAACTTGAGAATAGGGGCAAAAGAGAGGCAAAAAGAACCTACTCTGGGTGGTAAACACACAATGCAATATATAGATGATGTATTATAGAATTGTACACTTGAAACCTAGATCATTTTACTAACCAATGTCATCCCAATAAATTTAATTAAAATTAAGGGGGAAAAAAGAAATCAGACACCCAGTGGACAAAGTAAGAGTTAGCAGACAAAGAAGCATCAGGATGCAGGGACAAGAAAGAGTATTCCACTCAGAGAACTGTGCTAGGCAGAATTTTGATCTCTAAGACTTGTGGCCCTGCTGTTATGCCCATGAATGTGTTACTCTACATGGCAAAAGGGACTTTATAAGTCCCTTAAAGTTACTAATTAGTTAAAATAGGGAAATTATCCTGGATTATCCAGGTGGGACTGAAGTAGTCACTAAAGTGAGTCCTTAAAAGAAGAGCTCTCTCCTGGCTGAGGACAGAAGAGGAAGCCACAGAGAAGAGTAAATCAGGGTGTTTAGAGCAGCTGCTGCCATGTCGTTGGTCACAGCCCAGCTGGGCCCATTCGCGCCCATGCTGTCAGTGCTGTCCCGCAGGGTGGCAGGTGCGCTGTGGCCCCTGGTACAGGCTGCAGTGCCCACCGCCTGGGAGCCGCCAGTGCTGGGTGTGAGGCGGCCCTTCCTCTGCCAGCCTTGGGTCATTGCCGTGGGCCTCAATGTCCCTGCTTCTGCCTGTTATCCCCGTACAGACATCAAAGTGCCTGACTTCTCTGATTATCGTCGCACTGAAGTGTTAGATAGAACAAAGTCTTCAAAAGAGAGCACTGAGGCTAGAACGGGTTGCTCCTATTTGATAACTGCACCAACTACGGTGGCTGTTGCATATGCTGCCAAGAATGCCATCTCCCACTTTGTTTCTAGCATCAGTGCTGCTGCCGATGTGTTGCCCATGTCATAAATCGAAATCAAGTTATCCAATATTCCAGAAGGCAAGAAGAGGCTTTCAAATGGAGAAGCAAACTCTGTGCTCCACGGAATCAAGAAGGAAACGGACCAGGAAGCTGCCGCTGAAGTGTCCCAGTTGAGGGACCCACAGCACGATTTAGAGCAAGTAAAGGAACCTGAATGGGTTATCCTGATAGGTGTTGGCGCTCATCGTGGTTGTGTGCCCATTGCCAATGCAGGAGATGTGGGTGTGACCTTGTCAGGGGTCACGCCATGATGCATCTGGAAGGATCAGGATGGGGCCTGCACCTCTTAACTTTGAAGTTCCCTCCCACGAGTTCACCAGTGATAATACAGTGGTTGTTGGCTAGGGACCTGAACTCAAGTCACAGGCTCCTTCAGTCTTCACGTCACCTCAGAGGAATTATTTAAGAGCAAGCTAGCTGTACTTCAAATTGGTTGATTTAACATTTCTAAGGATTGCTAAGAATGTACTTGCAAATGTCAGTAAGAAGTAAATCGAAGTTAACGCTGCATACTTTCAAGCATTCACCTAATGCAGCCACTGCTAACACTGTTGAATTAAGAAAAAAGAGCAAATCAGAGAGGGGAGTGTTTGACATGCCACTGTAGACTTAAGAGATACGTCCAGGAAACAGAGATCTTGATTCTGCCGATAACCAGTAAGATGAAAAGACGACCCTGAATCCCAGATGAGAGCCACAGCCCAGGCCGACACTTTGATTTTAGCCTGGTGACATCCTAAGAAGAAAATCCAACTACACCATGACAGACTTATCTACAGAAACTGTAAAATAATACTTGGTATTTTTAAGTGACTAAATTTCCGGTGGTTTGCTAAGAAACCATAGAGGACTAACACATGCATACTGGAAGGCCCAAAGGTAAAAGAGCTGGCTGCACTGCAAGAACTGAAAGAAGTTAACTGTGAGTAGAGGGAAAGGAGAGGTGGGGAGATGATGTGAAAAAGGCCCAGACCACCAGGGGCCTTGCAGGCCAGTGAAGGGCCAACATTTTATCCTGAAGCAAAAAGAATCTGCTGGGGGAGTTTTCTCAGTGGAGTAACAAGACTATGTTTGCTTACTTTTAAAAGATTATTCTGGACACATGTGGAGAATAGGTTGGGAAAAGTTTGTTCCTTGGAAAAAACAAAACACTGCTACCAACCTCAACCAGGAAAATTTGCCACCTCATTATAGTTCACCAAGTCATCAATGACTAAACTCTAAATAAAGGTTTTGAAAGCTACTGTAGTGGTAACAATTTTACCAAAAAGTCCTATATTTAAATTTGACCTCTCAGTGAAATTAACTTAGCTCTTTTTTTGTTGATTTGTTTTAAATGTTTTGTTTGCTTTTAATGGTAAGAAATACAAACATACATCTAAACAGAAGGACGAGCCACATTTCAGGAGACAGTAAGACAGTGTCTGACACAAAGAGCACTGGGCCCGGACCAAGAGATAGGAAATCTACACCTACTTCAGTCAAAACCTGGCAGTGTCACTGGGGACAAATTACTTAAACTCTCAGATCACAATTCTATCTTCTGTAAACTAAATAATTGACCTGGATGATTTCTAAGATTACTTACAGCATTATTATTCTTAGTGAAAAGACAAAAGCCGGTAAATATAAAATATTTTTATAATTTGACTAACTGATCAATACGTACATTACTAATAGGACAAAGTAGATCTTGAATGCCAATGTTCGAAAACACAAATGCACATATACATATAGACATGTACACATACATATACCAGTAAAGTGGGATAAAGAAACTTAAAAGGTGTAGAACCCAAAGGAATCATAACTGTAAACTTCAGCATGAGCCCAGAAGCAAGCAGGTAGTTCCATCTGTTAGCCTAATTCTTATCCTTGTTGCTCCAGAGGGGATAGACGGGGTTGTGAATCTGCTGCGTCCTAAATTTGTCTTGCTTCCCCTGTTCTTTTTACTGCCCTGAGTGAGATTCTAGGGTTTAAAGACATAGAGTCGTGTGGTGCTCAAGTAAAGAAAACGTGATCTGTTTCAAAACTTAAGAAAAGATTCTGCTGGACCTACCAGGTGACAGTGGAAATGCAACGCAGTGAACTGAATGGGAGTAAGGGACTTGGACTACAGTTGATTTTGCCTTAATCTAATAATAAAGGACTTAACCACACATGCATCTGCTACACTTTTATATCTCCTCGTGAAGGTACTACTTTAAATGGCCATTATGGTGGAGATTGGGTGTTTTGAGGCTTTTACAATTCATTTTTTAAAATGCAGAGTGAATATATATGATGCAGAATATATGCAATGCAGAAAGAGCCAACAAACAAGCCCCACCCTGTCTTTCTGACTTCCCATGATATTTTCTATTTATAGATTTACATCTTAGTGCAACACCCTTTAAAGTAGCAAATGACTGCATATTAATAATTACGGAGAGAAAGAGATTGCATTCAAAAGAATCTATGAGTGTTTCCTCTTTTAAAGGACCTAATATAACAGAGGCAAAATGTCCTCACATGAGACGGACAGCTCACAGACTCTGTGTGAAAAGGGCTGTTCTATTATTAACTTCACTTTAACAAAAGTTTATTCCAATGAAATAGATTGCCAGACGGGATCTTAAACTTGCATAAAACATCAACACTCAGACAGTCCATGATGACAAATACCCTCACACTCTGAAAACAAAGTCAGCCTGACTGAACAACACTTCTGGCATTAATGTGGGAAATCTAAAACTGCAACTTTTCCTTTAACTGTTTTTATAATCATCCTAGGCAAAGAACATCGTTCTTTAGGGAAGTTGAGTTATTAACTCCTTTATATAGGTTTCCTATTTTTAGGAGTGCCTCGTGTTATGATTTGGAGAGTATCAAGTCTCAAATAGTCATAGTGATGGAAAACGTAAGCACAAAAACCCAGAGTTTTAAAGGGCCTCTCTGAGATCATACAGTATAAACTCCCAACTAGTAAAACTGTCCCTAAATCCCTTCTCAGCAGATGGTGATGGAGCCTCTACCAGTACCAAACTCACTACATAACAAGCAACATCAGCCCATTTCTGGGTGTTTCTAATTGGCAATACCTTTCTTAATCTGGGTCCAAGGGTCCCTCCTTCTGACATCTACTTACAAGTCCTGGTCCTGCCTTCTGTGGCTCTGCTGACTAATTCTAGTGTTTCTTTTCTAATGAAGTCTGCCAGACTCTCAAAGAAAAATATGATGCCTTACACAAAAACTTAAACATATTTTTAAAATATTCCACAAAGTCTGTCACTTCCTGAAATCCTGAATAATCCAAACATTCTGTGGTGGTTCCAATGGTCGGTGAGTTTACACCCAGCAGCTGCCTGGATCCCAATATCATTCTAGGGCTCCAGTGTGTGTGCATCAATGCAAGAGGAAGGACAGCCCTCAAAATGATCGAAACATGTTTTGTAATTAATAGGAACAGTGGAATCAACTATTTTAAATAAGAGAAATGACATGAATTGCTGGGCTGAAAAGAGAGAAAAATCTAACGGAAAGAATACTGGTCCTAGAGCCACGCCAACTGGATCCAAAATTTCACCTTAACTACATTTTAGTTTGACCCTGGAGTAGTTGCTTATCTGTCCCTCAGTTTATTAATCTTTAAATAACATGCCCTACATACCGTTTCAGTTCTACCCTTCTCCCCAACTCCCAAAGACACTGAGTTACATTTGACCTACTGTCTCCCTGCCTTGGTCAGTGTCACAAATGCAGTATGTCTGTCAGGGGTACCTCCTCTCAAAACGCTGCTGAAATGCACTGTGCTACCAAGACACAAACTCCAAGAACAAGATGAAGCAAATGCTAGGCCATCTAACGAACTAGATGTAGTAACATTTGATTGTCCTTTCAAATCTATTTCTAGGACCTTCTCAATTAATTTAAATTTCCTTTCTCATTCCTAAATTTTCATTCTATTTTCAAGCTTAGGGATAATTAAGGAATTCCAATCAATTCTATATTTTCAATCACATGTTAGGGTTACTTACTATACTTGGATTCAAAATATGCCAGGGTTTTTTTAAGTGTCAAGATTAAAAAACAGAATAAATATAGATCTCGACTGAATATAATTTCCTGAATACAATATACGTTTCTCTGATTTTGGAGACCTACTGCAAGGCTAATGACGAGAATGGATACAAGAGTATAGGAACTGTCATATAAAGGTTCTCCAACACCCTATTCCCATGAAGCCTTCACTTAAGTGAAGAAAATGGACAATAAAACCTCTCCAGTTAATTCTCCAATTCTTAAAATTAATATATTGTAGGAACATATGGTATAATGACAAAGAACACAGACTGTGGCGTTCAAATGCAGGCTCCACCACTTACCATCTGCATGGTCTTGGGCTAATCTCCCTATGCCTCTCTATGCCATCGACAAAAGGAGAATAGTAACAGTACCCGCTTCATAAGCTGCTGTGAGACTTTAATGAGTCAATGCAAATGTGGCACATTCCTTTGCAATATGACTTTGCTGTTCTTTTATCCGAGATGAGGCATCTATTTCTCTACACCTTAAGTCTGGGTACGGACATGACTTAACACTCCTTTCTTTCCTCTCTCTTTCATAGGGGTATGACCTGCATCATGCTCTGCCTCTCCCTAGCCTTCTCAGGTCCCCTCCCCAGGTCCCCTTACAGGCCTTTCCTCAGTAAATCTCTTATGTGTTTAACGCTGTTTGGTGTCCGTTTCTCAGAGGACCTAGACTAACACGAGTGGTGCCAGGAGTGATCCGACAACACAGGTGTTAAGGTGAAAACCTGGGACTGCCTCATTCATCGCCTGGTAGGTAAGGAGGATATTACCCTAAGTGGAATATAGACCGCAGATACACTCTAGCCCTTGGTAGTGGTCCAGCTGCTACAGATTTCACTGGACGTGACCTCAGAAAACTTCCTGGTGCAGAGGAATGTCCTTGTGGGTATGATGTTTTTGGCATTTAAAAGATATGGGAGGAACAACGCCTGCAAAGACAATAATTGCTGGTTACTGCTAAGTCATATGGATACCCTGCAGAGGACTAATGGGAAACTGAGGACCATTAACAGGTAAAGATTAAGTGGCAGAACCAGAGGGCCACTGTAGTAGCTTTCAAAGAGGCCCTCGTCTCCTGTAGTGGAAGAGCAGACACAGCTGAGCAACATACAAAAGCGATCTGGTGGTTAGATTTATAGAGCTCCAGAGACATTTAAATGCTCAGCCAAGGCAGGTCTGTTATTCTAAGGTCAGAGCTCTAGTTGGGAAACCTGAGACCATGAAACACAAGGAGAGGATATTTGGATGGATGCCCATAGGATGCTGGATCTGCAGACCCCCCGGAACCCTTACAGAAATGGCCCGCTCTTGCCTCGTAAGAGCTACAACTTCCTTTGCAATGGATGATGCTACAACTGTTCCACCCCCACAAGGCAGCAGGTACCTTCTCTTAGGATCTGCCCCTACCTCCTCTCCTGGCCCACGACCAGGCTAAGCCAATGACTAGGGTTGAAACCCAATATTATTAAGTTGCAGAAGTGGCTGGGCCTGATAAGAGAGGAAGGAGATCACACTAGAAGATGTGAGAATTAACTAGCAGCTACTGGCGGGAGCCATGAAGTACCTTGAGTTTGGCTTTTGAAATGCTTAATCAACGGGGCCTTGATGTAAGAGTACGTAAACAGGATTCACTGATTCGGGGGCACATTTTTTGACAAGGACACCGAGGGATGGGGCAAGCTTGCTGCTAGGATGCTATCAGAGGCCTGGAAAAGTGATAGCCAATGTTGAGTAAAATAAAAACACCTCAATTGCCCTGGCAGATGACAGAGAAAAGACTAAGAAGGCTGGGGGAAGTGGGCATGCGACAGTGTATACATGGTATCAAGCCAGGAAACACAGAATATTATTTTCCACGGGAGGGCCCAGAGGAAATACCATTCACCAAAGGCCATCAGGAATGCACAGGTAAGAGGGGGCCAGCATCGCCAAGAAGTTCAGTGGCAGCTCTCCTCTGCAGCCCAGGATTAATGTCACAGAGGTGGGCCATCAACATCCACAGGGATGATGGAGCTCGAAGCAATAAAATCTGGGTTGCAGTGTTTAGTTGCTAGAAGCCAAAAAGCTGCAATGAATAGTGACTGACAAGGTCAGAGAGGCAACCAAGGGGGCTTGACGTGCAGGGAGTTGTGGCTGTGGTTGACAGAACCTGGCATTCCTACGAGCAGAAGACATGGGCAGACAACAGAGGCACTGCTTAATATTTACAACTGAAAAGAGAGACAAATGGAGGAGCGGGAGCCTACGGGTAATCACCCCAATAAAAAGTCATGATCCCTTGCTCTGTTTCCCTATCTGAGCCTATTTTCAGATCAGGAGCCTACTGACTAGAGAGGTAACCAGATTCCAAAGAGGAAACACTGTGCTACTCAGTGGGACCATAATTCTAGTCCTCCCATGAAGGGATTACTGGCACAGACGTAAGTAGTCGTCCCAATGGCAGCTGCTGTGCTGAATGAGATGTCAGAGCTGGTGCATGTTAACAAAGCCTTGGGGTAGCTTTGGATCAAGGACTTCCCATTGGCTTCGCCAAAGCTTTCTTAGAACTGCATGGCAGTCTTAGATGCTTCCTAGCCAACCCTCCTTCCTTCTTTCCTTCCCTCTTTCCTTCATAGGGCTCAAACCTGCATCACCATTTGATAGTCTGTAGCCTCCTCTGGCTCCCCACCCACTTTTCCCTTATGGGAGTTTTGGCAAGAAATCTCTGACATATCTAATGCCGCCTTAGCATCTGCTTCTTAGCATCCCCAACAACACAGGACATTAGCAAAGAAGGCACGAGCAGAGACTTGTAAGGGCATGTACATTGGGACTTGCTGTCTCGCTGCCTTTGGAATGCAGCCGCTTTGTGGAAAAGCGTGAGTTAGCTTCCTAGGTAACCAGAGACATGTGCCCGGTCATCCTTGTAGCACCAGCCAGACACGTGGGTGAGGACATCGTAGACCATCCAGCCCCGACGAAGCTGTTATTAGGTTGGTACAAAAGTCATTGCGGTTTAAAAGGTTAAAAATAATTGCAAAAACTGCAATTACTTTTGCACCAACCTAATAGTTTAACTGCGAATGCAACGGAGAACCCAGGAGAAATCAACCAAGCCAGTTCAGACCCGAAGTACTGCCCAACGGACCCACAGAATCATGAAAATAATAAATATTCATTGTCCTAAGATCCTAAGTGTTAGGGTCTTTTGTTATGCAGCATGAGTTAACTAATGCAATATATAAAGGGTGTGACTAGTGCCTGACAGATAACCAACATTATGTAAGTATTTGTCCTTATTTTAAGTTGGATGTTACTATACGAGCATTAATAACTTTTCTAAAAGGTCAATTCTCTCTCTCCTACCTTACTTAGCATTCTGCCAAATTGCGGTTAGCATTCTAACATAAACTAGTCCTGCAACCCGACAATTAAAATTTATTCAACTTTATCATGTCTTGTTCTTTATATAACCACCACACTCTTCTCTTGCCTTTCTGCATCTGTCTGTGAGAGCAAAACTTCTCTCTAGCAATGTTTCTTAATCCTTGCTACGGTTGCTTGGCATACCCATTGCCTCCACCTAGTTTTAGTCTGTTCCCAAACAGTTGCAGCCATTTCTTCTATGTATTATTTGAAACCAAATAAGACAATGATTCCAGCAGACAATATTAAACGAGAGAAGAAAATGCTTAAAAACAGCTCATTCTTGGAGGCCAGCAGGGGAGGATTGTGTTTAAGTTGCTTTTCTTTATGGTACTAAGATGAAAGCTCTTTCCCCAAATTTCTGATCCTTCCTTTCAAGTAGGTCAGCCTCAGATTCTTTCTTTCCCAGGCATGTCATCTGAACTCCAAGAACCCCAGTGAGCCTCAGAGTACAGTATAATATGCTACGCATCACATATCATGGTGCTTACAAGATGAACATACTTAATAAATATAGCAAATGAAACGCTGAACTTTTGAGCATGTTTCAAGGAAACAATATATTTCACAGTAAGCTGACAGTTTTCCAAGTTTCCAACTTTTCTAAAAAAGATAATTATTGTTCCAGCCAAGATGTTTTTTCCCCTTCCCTCATTCCTTCCTTCTCTCTCTCCGCCCCCCTCCCTCCTTTCTCTTTTTTAAAGAAATAATTTAGACAAAAGAAACGATATCTGACAAAGGTTTCTGAAAAGTACATTCACCATCCCCCATAAAAGTGTGATAACGAAATTTTTAGAATTCACATTTACTGTGTCGACCACATTTACTGAGGACCCATTATACACACAACAATGAGATATACAAATGGAGAGATGACAGGGAATTTTTTTCAAATGATGTGCAAGTTGGGAAAGGGAGAGAAACATGTAAAACCCTTATTCTCTCATAAAACATTTACTGCATCAACTTTCAGCCAGGTTTAGGGAGCATCAAAACGACTAAGAATTGGCCTCTGCCACAATGGGGAAGCTCACAGGTGAGAGACAGACAGAGAGACAGACACGGAGGCACAGAGAATTAGTAAGCGAGAGCATGTATGACCATGGCTGAACTCTCCAGCAGCGTTCTCTGCTCTCAGTCCAGGTTCACTCTGTAACCACTGTGATTTCAGAAACCAGCTATGACTTAGCATTTATTTTTTAACTGTGTTTGGCAAAGAGATAGCCCAGCCTTCATTCATAACGAGATAATGTTGCAATTGCATGCCTGTTTGGTCATCTCAAACCAGGTGACTGCAATGTGTGACTACCTAGGGCTCTATCTGATGACCAGCTGGAAGCTGCAGCTGCAGGAGAAAGCTCAGCCACTGAGATGTGTGAGTCACAGGCAGAATATGACGCCACTGCTCTGGAATCTTCTGGCTCCCCATGTGCTTGCAACTTGAAATTCAAGGTGTTTACTTTAGTCTATAAAACAAACCCCTTATGGCTAAGGCACAAGTTACCTTCACATTAATCTTCCTTCTTCTAAACCCTAGCTGAGAGCAGTTGGTAGACCAGTTGGGAACTGTGGAGTTATGTTCAAGAAAACTTAGATGTAAAAAAATGTTAAAGCCCTACCGAAGACCCATGCTTTTAGAATTTCAAGAAGGCATGAAATGAAACTTTGGACTTTGACACTCCTTTACAATCTTGAGACATCATAGAGAATCATTTAAAGACGGGGATATTATCTGATTAGACCATTTAAATATCTGGTATATTTTACTGTTCTGATTTTAAACAAAGTATAATTTTTTTCTAGGGAAAAATGAGGTAACAGATTCTCTAACGATATTCTGTAGGTTTCCAAGGGAGGATATCACCTAAATCACCAAGAGGGATGATTTAAGAAGAAAGTCCTTCCAAAGAGACAGTCCAAAAGCAGGGTTTCCCAGAGGATGTTTTGTGTAACATCAGCATGTCCAGGGGTGGGGTGGCGGGTGGGGGTCTTTCTATACTCAAGTAAGTCTGGGAAACTAGAGTTTATTTGCATGCCATGGCCTTGTCTTGAAGATTCGCAATGCACATTAGTATATTAAAAGCCAGAGTCTTTTAAATAGTAGTCCTAGAATAAATCAACCTCTTTAACATTTCCAAAACTTATTTGACTATGGAACCTTTTTTGTTCCCCCAGATAGTACAGACTAACACAAACAGAACTGACATTCTTTGGACCTTAATTGGGGAAATATGCATCTAAGGCAAGAGTCACTAAACTTTTACTGGAAAGGGCCAGACAGTAAATATTTTAGGCTTTGAGGACTAACTACACTGTCTCTGTTGCAACCATTCACTTCTGCTATTATAGTGTGAAAGCAGCCACAGGAAATGCATAAACAAATGGATGAGGCTGTGTTCCAATAATACTTTCTTTACAAAAAGAGGTGTCAGGCTGGATTTGGCCCACGGTGTGCTCACCTCTAATCTAGAGAGCACAAAAATCTTAGGAAAAGGCACTCAATCTGTAAAATCACTGTTACATAAACTAAAGGCCTTCTTGTGATGCAATAATAATTTTAACTTGTAACACTTAATAGTGGTGGCAATAATAATGACAACAGGTATGTTTATTGAACATGCTGCTACTTTATGCAGTAAAACATACATCTTCTAATTTCATTCTTAAAGCAAGCTTCGTAAGGTGTGTAATTATTATGTCATTTTACAAACAAAAAAAACTTAGGCTTAGCGAGGTAACTTACCCAAAGACAGGTGATTAAGTGAATTGTCGGGGCAAAAATTCAAACCCTGATTCTAACTACAGAAACTAACTCTTCACTAAAACACTTCTTTTTGCTTATTTATTTATATGTATTATGTGTATGTATGTTTGTGTTTATCAGGTGCCAGGTATTTTGGAATTGTATAGATTATTCTAGTAATGGCCCTAAATGAATGGCATTTCCTTGTATCCTCAGGAAGGGCAGTGCAAGAAGAGAGATGGATAACAGGAAGTAACTTCTTTCTCCTTCAGACTATATAACAGTTTTTTTTTTTAAACTAGTAGGGATTTCTGAAACAAATTTTATTAGATTGGTGCAAAAGTAATTGCGGTTTTTGCAATTATTTTTAACTTTTTAAACCGCAATTACTTTTGCACCAATCTAATATTACAAATTCCTCTTAAGGCAGAAGCTAGCAGTCTTTAATCCACACACACGCAGTAAAACTCACAAACCAGTCATTTTTCAACCCCCTCTAGTCCCAGTCAATGGGATCTGGTACATGATAATAATAGCTAACGTTTATTGGGCATTTACTATGGGCTATATACTATCCTAAGTGCAAGGTATGTATTAACCCCTTCAATCTTCCAACAACCTTATGAGGTAAGTACTATTATTATCCCCACTTTTCAGGGAGGACATGGAGGTGCAGAAAGGTAAGGTTAATTGCCCAAGGTCAGGTGGTCAGTAAGTGGCAGAGCCAGGTTTTGAACCCAGGCAATCTGGCTCCAGGGCCTACACTCTTCACCGCTCTTCTGACCTCAGGGTCCCTCTGCTCTGGCCCCCATTTATAAGTGAGATGGGCCTGGACTCTGCGCAGCACCCTTGCTGTTTCCTTACTAGGCCAGTCCTCTCCCCAACCACGAAGGGAGTATGAAGGAGAAAGGTGAAGAAGTGCAGCAAGAGAGCGAAAGGTGGGACAGGGAGGAGACCTCCACCACTTTCTGGAAACAGATGAAACCCTTGCCAATGACTAAACCCAATTCCAGGTCACTGGTTAAATTCAGTCCATAAGCACAGGCTGATTAGCCCTGACTCAAGATCACATCCAGAGGCCCTGAAGTAATTTAAAACTTGGTAAATAACACAAGTTACAGCTGGCGGTGAGGAAATCCCACTAACTGCTGTGGATCTCCTTAGCAGCGCACTGTATGTTCCGTTTCCTCCTCCATCTTTACTCTTTAGTTTGGGGTGACAGGAGTTAGGATCTTAGACTGTCTCTATCACGTAAGAAGCACAAATGTGAACACAAGTGCAGCTTTCACTTCAGCTCTTTAATTGAAGAGGAGCTTGAAAGCACTATGCCAACACCGGAAGCACAGTGCCGTGGAATGACCTGCCTAGACAGGAGGGAAAGCCCTGGCAGTCACCCCTTTGAAGTCCAGCTGCCTGAGATTCACTGGCAGGCGACCTTCAAAGCAAGCCGATGCTTCCTTCCCTCAGCCTGGCCGCCAAGCTTCCCGGGCAGCTGGGCAGATTTAGCCACTCTCTGCCCAGCTGTCTGTGAACTCTGGCAGCCAGTTCAAGTGAGGGATAGAGAGGTGGTGGAGAAGGGAGGGGGAGGAAGAGGGAGTGGTGGGGGGAGGACGGCGGCGAGCCGAGTGGCGCCAGGGCAAAGAGGATGCTGGGTCTCCTTGGAGCCAACCTCACCGATGTCAGTCAAAAGACCAAGCTTCCAAGGGACGCATAATCCAACTCCACTACAAAGCAACTTCTGAGGGACCAGAGAGATTTCAAATACGCTTTCCTTCAAAAGCTGAGTGGATCTCAAATGTACTCTTCTAAAGATGGCCCAGTTGCTGCAGACAACAGGCCAATCTCTACATAGGGACGCAGGGGACAAAGTGAAGGTCAAAAATGAAAAAATGCACAGTCCTTTACTAATTTTAATTTTCCAGCAGCGTGAGTTTATGCTTCTTATAAACTTTTGGGGTTGTTTGCCAAGTTTGTTGTGGCAACCCTTCTGTTCCCCTGGCAGCCAATAGCCGAAACCACTTATCTGTTTCTGCGCCTGTGCAGCAGATGCTTGGGGAAGACTGGCTCGTTTAACATAAACATTCCCAGTGTGTTGTTATGTTTATCCTCTGGAGCCATATGCTTAAGTGCAGAACAGTGAGTGTTATCAGCTGCAGGTGCAAAAAGGATGCAGAACAGTTCTGTTAATGACAACAAACTTTCAAAAGAAGTCAAAGAACGAGACCTTAAATTTGGTGAAGCAGGAGACTATGAAAGCTACGAAAATATGAGAAAGTGGAAATAAAGAGTTGAAGGGTCATGAACAGGGCAGGACATCATCAGATGTGCATTTTAGATGGAGTTCTCTGGTGACTAGATGGCGATGGAGGAGAGGGAGATTGGAAACCAGGGGAGAAACTAATTTCATGGAATCTTTTCTCCACTTTTGTACAGTTTGGTTAGGAAAGGAATGTATGGAAGAGCTTTTACTATGCACCCTGACAGTCTGAGGAAAAGACCTAAATATTCAGATAGACTATCAGATTAAGTCACTAGTTACAAATACGTCCTCATCCCTGCTCTTTAGATCTCTTTAGAACCATATGACACATCAGCCAGCATTAAGTGCAGTGACAGCAAAGACATACAATCCAAAACTTATTATCTAACTTTAAAAGTATAATACTGAGCCTGTAGAAGAAGCGCCAATTAATATTTGCAGAAATTAGTCTAGATGTTTATTCACTCATTCTACAAATATTTATGGAGGCCTTGCTATGTGCAAGGCACGAGGCTAAGTGTTGCAAATGAGTACAATATTAGTAAAATGGCTCCTTACTCTCAAGGAGATCTGTCTAGAAAGAAAGGCAAACATAAAAACAAATATTTGCAATGCACTGTGCAATAAATAATGGCAGTATCCACAAACTATATAGTAAGCGCACAAAATAATGGTCAACTCTACCACGGTAGAACTTTAAGGGTGACAGGTTGGGAGTGGAGGAAAGAGAAATCAGGTAAAGACTGGTAAGGATTCTTAACTGTGGTCTTTGAAGGTAAGTAGATCACTAGAAACACAAAGAAGGGTTACTCCAATAGAACCTCAGAATATAAAAGACTCCCAAATGTGAAACTGTCATTGCTTTTGGAACCACAAGTGGTACTAGGACCAGACCAGTAGCAGAGAAGATGGAAGAGCTGGAGGTCAAATCATTAGCCTCAGATGCCCTTCTATGATGTTTGAATGTGTACCCTATGGGCAATGTTGAGCCTCTGAAGGGTGTTAAGGAGAGAGGAGTAATATGATCACATCTGTATTTTAAGATCACCCTGCAGCAGTGGGAAAGACAACCTGGAAAAGGGAAGACTGAGAACAGGGAGATGAGTTAAGACACACCTGCAGGGGTCCAATGAGAGCAGGTGAGGACTTGAAGCTGAGTAATGGCAGAGTATGTATGTCTGAGAACAATGTAAGTTGTAGCTGGTGACTCTGGGGTGGGCAGTTTCAGCAAATCTGTGAAGTGGACACAGCAGATAGAGTCTATTCTGGGTAGAAACCTGATGATGAAAGAAGAGTTGGAGAAGGATTGTGTTAAATCAAAGAAATAAAAAGCAGAAACTTGAGCATATTTTCTAGGAGCCAATAGGGATGAAAAGGATAAAACTACAGGAAAGGAGCAACTGATAGAATTAGGTCTTGGAGGAAGCAGGAAGGACAAGATCAAGCGCACAGGTGGAAGGATTAGTGAGGAACTACACGAAAAAGACCTCTTCCTTGGAGACTGGAAGAAAGGAGGCTGAGAGACCAAGGAGGTATGAACACAAGATACATTTATACATATGAGGGCGAAGAGTCTGACAGAAGTCTAGCTATTGTCCTTACTTTTCCATGTAAAGGAGGGCAGATGATTGAATAGGGAGTGGAGGATTGTAAAATGAACCAGAGAAGAGCTGGGTAAGTTTGAAAATACCTGATGAGATGAAATGACAGAGATGACTGGACAGGAAAAAGGAAGCGATTACCAAAGACAAGAAGGCCAAGAAAAAAATGTATGCCATAAATCTGGAGTAGCACCAATCTGCAAAACTGTGGGTTTTGTCAAGCTGGACTTAGAGCAAGAGTGCGCAAGCAAAGGAACCCTACTACTGGGGTTGCAGGGCAGAAAACAAAAAATAAAGCACAGTTTAAAACCTTGGTAAAATGTGTACTGCAGAAGTCAAGTGATTTGTTGCCTTTTTGTCCAAGGACTGTGCCCCAGAGTCAACTGGTTTGAATTTGTGTTTTGAATTTGCACCAAAAGTCAAATTTGAGGTCAATGTCATGCAACTTGAACGTGACGGCTCCATTAAAAAATAAAACTTTTCTCCTTTTTTAAATGTACACTTTATTTGAAAAAAACGGCTTCACAACCAACAATGATAGTATCAAAACTTTGCTTATTCTGAGCTTAGTAGTAACTCATTTCAAAAAAAGCAGGTGTTCCAATTTAACTCACTTTAGAAATCAATTTGAAACAAACGTCTATTGGGTGACCTCTATGTCCCTGGCATTATGCCATGCTTATAGAAGCCAATGCAAAAACACAATCCCTACCTTCAAGACAATTACACTCTAATTCATATTTTAAGAGTTTTAATAACTTTTTTACTTGTTAAAAACTTACATTTACTTATTTAAAAACTTCTTATTTTTCCCTGTTCATTACATTTGTTAATGATCCTGGTGATGTGACTCAACTAAAACCACAAAAATGAACACTGACCAAGTAGTAACTGTCAGAGGAAAACTGTTTTTAAGAAAGTATTTTCATTTATTTTTGAATTGGAAGAAGAAAGAAGATGGAAGAAACAAAAATTTACAACACTCTATAGGCATTCGAGAAATGAAGGATTTTGGCTTCTCTTAATAAACTAAAAGATCTAATCCCCTTATTTTCACATTGCAGTAACAGGCTGACGGAGAATGTATTTGGAAAAACCACCCAGTTTTCACCTGTTTTTCTTTACTACTCACACAGAACACTTCACTTCTGACACTTCTGGTCACCAAATGTGTGGAGGGTTTTTCCTCACACCGAGCAATTCTCCATGACACCAGCTCCATGTCCCACAATTTAACTCAATTATTCTGTCTTAAAATGGCTGGCAAATAGATGGGAGAGAACAAACTGCTACCCTATGACTCTTGTCAAAAACCTGAATTTGGCTATTCGTGGATTTTTATATTACTCATTAATTTATCCACTCTCTAAGCACTTATAAAGCACCTAATTGTGAAGCTACGGCTAGAGAGGTGGCAATTGTTTAGGGAAACTTACAGTGGGGTGTGGCAGGGGAGCTGTCTGGGCTCTCACACAGGCAGATAGAGAGGAGGAGTGACTAATTCTGCATAGGGGGTAGGGATGTTTTTACGGGGGTAATGGCATTTAAGGAGCATTTTGGAGGATAAATAGGAGGTCGCCAGGCAGAGAAAGGGGCAAAGTATATTCTAGGAAGAAGGAACATCATTTTTTAAGGCAGAGAGTTGGCAAAGGCATAGCATGTTTAGAGATGACAAGGTAGCTGAATATTCATGGTGACCCTCTTCACTATGATCAAGGATTAGAGTTGATTCTATTTGAATTCCCACTGAAAAGGTTACCTTCTGTGAATACATACATCTTATTTAACTAGCAAATATTTTATGGGAAAATAAGAACATATGTACCTATTTTCCTTTCTCATTGCAAAACAGAGATAGTGTAGGAGCATTAATCTATAATCACATTAACCAATTTTCTTAATTTTAGAGACTGTTATCTATGTTTAATTAACAACAATGTCACCTAAATAACAAAAAGTAAAGTTTAGGTTTCCTGTCATTTCCCTACATGACTTCTAGTTCTAATTCCTTTTTTGAATTGTTATCATTTGGGTATAAACACATTAATTACATAATAACATGAGCAGTCAGTGTGTGTGACATGATTAAAGTGAGTATGTCATGGTATTTGTAAGAGAGGGGATGTCAGGGAGAAAACAGAATAATTTAGAAAGGAAATAAAACAAAGTGTTAGCCTTTTAAATTTGGTTTCAAGATACTGTGGTTTCAGTGGAAGACAGACCAGACAGTTGCTGTTGCTCCATATTAACACCAAATTGGCTCCTCAATTCTTATCATCAATTACTGAGTTTCTACTGTAAATGAGGCACTGTACTATCGTGTTTCCCTGAAAATAAGACCTAGCCAGACCATCAGCTCTGATGCGTCTTTTGGAGTAAAAATTAATATAAGACCCGGTCTTATAGTATAGTATATTATTTATGTTATATTATATTACATTACATTATATTATAAAGACCCAGTCTTATATTACATAAGACCCAGTCTTATATAAGATCCGATATTATATTATATTATATCCGGTATTACATTATATTATATTATACCCTGTATTGTATTGTATTGTATTATATTATATTATATAAGACCTGCTCTTATATTATAATAAAATAAGCCTGGGTCTTACATTAATTTTTCCTCCAAAAGATGTATTAGAGCTGATGGTCCAGATAGGTCTTATATTTGGGGAAATATGGTAGGCTCCTTGGGGAACAAGATAACTAGGTCCCTGACCCATGCAAATCTCCTAAACTTGCAGAGGAAAAAAAAATATACAACTGTACAATTCACATGTCTATGAATAACAAAGAGTGAAATTACTGCTACAGTTACAAGATATAATAATCACCATAAAATAGCATTTATTGAGCACTTTATGTGCCATACCCAGAGTAAGCACTTTATTTACACTATTTTATTTTATCTTCTTAAAACCTCCCATTTCACAAATGAGGAAACAGGTTATATACTTAACTAGAGCTGGGATTAAATCTACAAAGTCTGACTGTGGAACTTGACCTCTCATGTATACCTGATAAAAAATGTTTTGGAAAAGCAAAGAAAGAGATAATTATTTCTCTCCTGGCAGGCCAGTTAAGATTTCACAGAGAGAAACCATTTGAGCTGGGCCTTGAAAGGAGACTGGTTTTCCTTAGCCAGTGAAGGTGGGGAGGAGATACTAAAGCTGAGGAAATTGCCTAGTCAAAGGCATGGAGGTGGGAAAGTACACAGCCTGTTTTAGAAACATTACAAGTTTGTTTAGTTAGAATACAGACATGTAGAAAAAGGCAGAGAAGACCTCCTGGGGTCAGATTATCAAGGGCCTTCAGGACAGGCACAATGTGCACAATCCTACCAGGTGGCCATGTGGCAATGGCCCAGATTAAGGGATTTAGACTGCAATAAATGTCTTGTCCCCAGGGCCCCATCCGCTGATTGATTCTCAGCCTTTCTCACTAACACGTCAACTTTAGTACCAGAATCTCCAGGTCAGTACAAGGAATGACTTAGGAGAGAGATCTACCCAGGAGATAAAAAGGCTCTCTCTTTCCCCTTTCAGTGGTAAGTAGCCAGTTAGTCCCTATAAAAATAAAGCACATTTTGTTGGTTGATGTTCTGAAAACCCTCAAGGAAGTTCTGTTGAAGGAAGTGTTGCTGTTTCAAGACACTACAAAAAAAAGAGTGGGTGGACGTGCAGTTCAGGGAGGTATAAAGGACAGACAGTTTCTCTTCCTTGTTAAATTAGGAGCAGAACAAATGAGGGAGACTATGTGAGGGAACAAAGATAGGCAAGGCTTTGCCCTTAAGTTTTGTCTGCTTTTCTTTCCATACCTACTGCTTCAAGAGCTCATGAATGCACATGGCTTCAATGACCTACCATGCAAATGATCCCCAAATTTCAACCTCACTCTATTCCGTAACTCTCTCTCAAGCCAAGCCTGTTAAGTCTAGCCATTTCCACTTAGATGTACTATCATCTCTTCCAATCAATATTCTCAGAATTAAACTCACACATTTTTACCCCCAAACCTGCTCCCAATCCTGACTTCCTTATTTTAGTTAACCTTCTACACTTTTTTTAGTCACTAAGCATCGTCTTTGACCAGTACTAAGTATCCCTTGATATAATCCCTCTCACATCTAACTCCTCCTTTTAGTAACTAGTATGATGGCCTATACACCTGAGCTGCCAATAAATACTACTACTAATATAATAAGTAATATCAGCCTAAAAGTATACAAGCTTCACAGTTTACGAAACACTTTTATGTGTACTATCACATTTCATGCTCACAACAACCCAGTGAGACAATTCGGAAAGATATTTTTATTACATCCATTGCCCACATTCAAAAACCAAACAAGATCAGAAAGGTAAACTAACCTGCTCAAGATCACAAGCCCCTCTTCCCATCATGCTCCCTGCTTCATCCCAACTGTTAACACAACTTAAGGTAAGAAGAGATAGCCTTTCTCTCATCCCAATCATATTGTATACACCTACCAAATTAATCTTTGTAAAACTTTTTTTGATCGTGTTACTTCCATATGTGTAGACAATTGGGAATTGTCATTACAAAATAAGAAGGTAAGTAGGTAAACAGGTAAGAAAGTAAGTAAATAAGTGAATAAATGAAAGTATGAATGTCTAAAACCAGGCACAGTGATATTCATGTTCCTCCATGGTCTGACCCAAACCTAGCTTCCTGGTCATACTTCTTACTCCCAATGGAAATCCTGTGCTCTAGATAAACTCAAATGGTCTCAGTCACTGGGAAAGACCCATTATCCACTTGATACCTTTGCCTGTAATGTTCTTTCCTTAGCTGCCTCTTTCCTGTCTGCTTTCCCGATAGTTATCCTGCATGTCTTATCAGGCAACTTTTGTTACATGAAGCTTTTCTAGTATATACACAGCACTCTTTTTTAAGTACATTTTTAAAGATTTGGTTTTTTTAAAGTTGGGTACAGGAATATGCTTTTAGGGAGTTTATCATTGAACATTCACATTGCTTAGTTTTATGTCTTTTCTAAATGATTTCTAAAGATCATTTCAAAAATCATTGAGAGTCCATCGACAATGTTAATAATGAAGACCAAATTAATGTCTTAAAAGTAAAATTCAATAGGATAAAGAGAAGCAAAATTTAATAGGCTCAAGGCAATTTAGAAGAGATAACAATTAAAAATGGCAGAGAAAATTCCTGCTCCAAATTACCATTTTCTAGATGTGCTGTAACTTTTTTTTCAATTCAATTTATTTAAATTAAAAAGCAAAAAAACAAAAAAAATTCACCCATTTCTCCCACCTCCTAGCGCCCACCTCTGGCAACCACCAATCTGTTCTCTTATCTATGAGCTTGGTTTTTATAAGTGTGTGTGTGTGTGTGTGTGTGTGTGTGTGTGTGTAAATAAATAAATGTATATAGATTCCACATATAAAAGACATCATATGATATTTGTCTTTCTCTGCCTGACTTATTTCACTTAGCATAATGCCCTTGAGTTTCAACCATGTTGTTGCAAATAGAAAGATTTCATTTTTTATGACTAAATATATATACCATATAAATATATATACCACAATTTATCAAAAAACACAATATATAAATAAAATTTCATATGAAAAATCCAGTTACTTTTCCTTTCATAAATAAGACATACTTATTTCAGCTACAATTCAAAATCCCGTGAATAACAAACCACAAAGAAGTAGGAAGTGTTCAATTTCACATGGTTGTTGTTAAAAGCCAAAGAAATATAACAAACCACTATTTTGTCCATAAGCTCCAGATGATAAAAAATCAGTGAAGAGTACTAAGGATGTTTGTTGATATTTTATAGTGACTTCTGACAAGATAGCTACCAACAGATTATCAGGAAAAGAATAGCTCTCTTTCTCTGGAAAATTTTATTCTTTAAAAAAGTTAACAAGTTCAAGTCAATATTGGGATTAATCACAATGAGTTTCTAAATGATAACCTCATACTTTACAATGAAGTAGCTTCATAAATTAAGACAAAAAGAGAAGGAAATTCAACATGCCTGAAAGACATTTAGAAACAGAAACCAAGAGCTCTTCATACATTGCAGATATTACCACCACCTTAGTGGTGGTAATGTAAAGGAAAAAGAGATTCTGAAGTACAGTACTTACCAGGTACATCCTCTCAAAAATAAACATTTTTCATTTGATCTTTCTATATATTTACTGAGTTTCTTTTAAGTATGGGGAAGAGTTTTTTGTTGGAAAGAATTGGAAAATGAACTTATTTCCATGAAACAACTATTTTATATTTTTGAAACATCTCTTTCACACACATTTCAGTCTGTCAATAATACTTATTGGGTGCCTCCTGTGTCACAGGCACTCAAAGCTAAAACATTATGTTTTCTTCTTTTCTCAAAGCTTCTTTTCTCGAGAAAAGTACTGACATTTAGCATTTTATTTCACACAGTTATACATTTGGATATAGTTGATGTATGCTAGTGTAAACTAGGAAAAGTGGCCAAATAAGTTCAAGAGTGTCACAGACACAACACAGAATAAAAGACATTAAATTTATTCTACTGACTGGCAAAGTTTTAAAAATAAATTTCAGTTGTTTCTTGAGTCATTTTAACAGAGGGCATAGTTCAGTAAGGTTGGAAATATCACAGGTTATCAAAAAGCAGAACTGTTGTTTTCCTTTTATAAATTATGAACTCCCTAGAAGAACAAGTGTCAACTCTGGTTTCAGGTCTCAAGAGAAATTTCACAAGGTTCAGCCTTTGCTGAAAGTATCTGGTTACAGTCTGTATCTGGTTAGAGTACCACGATGGTCACACATCATATAAAAGGCTGCTGGAAAAGACCCCACCTATTTTACTACCTTTTTTGAAACTGTTTAGTAGCAACAACCACAGAAATAAAGCTCTAGCCTTTCTATAAGAAAGGCTGGAAAAGGAATTATTTCTTATCTTGTCTTTTCATTTCAGTAAAGGTTAAAATATTACTTTTAGAAAATCTAAAAGTATTTCCCCAAATGTTCAAGGAAATAAAAATTTGAAGCTTGATAATTTTCTTGAAAGTATAATGTTCATTTTCTGAAGAAGAATGTTTTACCTCTCATCTAATCCTATGTTTGACAGAAGAACAGTCATCAGAAGTTCAAAATACTTGAGTTTACTAATTAAATTGGCAAAGATTTAATTCTCTTTAGCAAAACATATCACTTATTTATTGCTCACCAAAACAGAGTTCTCTTTTCTAATTCTAATTATACTTCCCCATTTCCGGGTTGTCATGAACACCTGGTATGTGTCTTATCTAGACAGTTTTAAGCTGGAAATATTCTCCTTCAGACCATCTTAAATGGGGCCCCTTAAATATCTGGATATAGGGTTGTAATCTGTACGCTCACTTTCAAATGTCTCGGTGCTCCCATTTTAAATCCTGGCAACAGAGATCAAGATTAAAATGTCAAATATAAAATAACAATTAAGACAGAGAATATAATTCTTATTTTCTAAACTTAAAGAATTTAGCTAACTATTACTTTCCATATAAGACAATGAATAAATGGAGGAAGAAAGAAAAAAGAAAGAAAGAATTCTACTAAGCATTTGGGAGGAAAAACTAGAGTTAATAGAGGGGGTTAGGGGGTGGGAGATGAGGGTAAGGGGGATCAAATATATGGTGATGGAAGGGGAACTGACTCTGGGTGGTGAACACACAATGTAATTTATAGATGATGTGATACAGAATTGCACACCTGAAATCTATGTAATTTTACTAACAATTGTCACCCCAATAAATTTAAAATAAAAAAAAAAATAGAGAAAGAAACAGAACAGTGAATCATGTAATACTGTGGGGAGGTGATAATAGTGGGCTCAGAGAACTAAAATGCGAAATAAATCATCACCAGCTAGTTGAGCTTGAAATAAATGCTTGTTTACTTTACATAACTGTAGGGAATTTATACTAATAAAGGGATACCTACTCTAGTAAACAGGTACCACATTTTCAGCAATCATGCTTTCAAAACTCCTACAGATATATTTAAATCAAGTATTCCATTGAACGTTACTAGATCTAGAACACTTAAAGTAACCTTTAATTACACCTCCACCATCCACCAAATTTCTCTGGCCATAGAACAGTCCTTTCTAAATTAGCTGACATCTAAAACAGTTTACATCACTATACAGAACCACAAAAATCAATTTGTAAAAATAAGTGGTTCAGGGATCGGTGCCTACAGCAGAGAAATGAACCTGAGGTTTATACTTATTGGAACGAGGCAGTATAGGGCAGGAGAATCTGGGAGAGAAATTCTAAGTATAAGAAAGTATGCTATGAATCAGAGAAATAAAAGAGGAAAGGCTAAAGGTCATGTTCTTCAGTGGTTTCTGGTGGTGGTAGAACTGAGGAAAAATAGTTCAAAAGGCCCACAGCAATTTTGTTGTAATGAATAGAGTATTGGAAAACAAGTGAAATGGCAATTATGCTAACTCAGTGAAGCAGGCGATGTTTAGGGTATAGCCTACAAAGATTCTCTTACTCTACTGTCCTCTGGTTAATAAAAGGTAACCCTACAGAGGATTTTAAGGATGCTACCCTATACTTCATTTTATTCAAGTGAGTGTGAAATTCTGTACTTCTCAACTGCTTCGTATCTCTAGCATCAATCACTGATTAAAGAAAAGCTCCAGTTTCTTCAAGAGGACAGAACGGAAAAGTACAAACTTGTTTAATTGTCTCTATAAGTGGTTTTTCATTTGATACATTATGTCCAAATTTGGAAGAACAATTTAAAATTTATTGAAGTCAAGAATAAACGCTGCTTTAAGATCAAAAGGTAAGCTAATACAGAAGGCAAGTATCTGTTCAGAGTTTAAACCCAAAGTGTGACCCACTTTTAAGACTTTATAGCCTAGAGGAGAAAGTCTTTAGATCTAAATGTCAGCATGTTCTTTTTAAAATTATTATTGTGATTATTTTTAACTCCATCATTCTCTCAATGAAAAAAAACCACACAATAGTCTATTTATCAAAGACTAGTGAATACCACATCAGAAACGCTAAGACATAGCTATAGAAGAATTATCATGGAAATACAAAATGTGTCAACACTCACAGCTACTACCGTGTTTCCCCGAAAATAAGACCTAGCCAAACCATCAGCTCTAATGTGTCTTTTGAAGCAAAAATTAATATAAGACCCAGTCTTATTTTAATATAAGACCAGGTATAATATAATATAATATAAGGTATAATACAATATAATATAATATCGGGTATAATATAATATAATATAATATAATACCAGGTCTTATATTAATTTTTGCTCCAAAAGACACATTAGAGCTGATGGTCTGGCCAGGTCTTATTTTCGGGGAAACTCAGTATCAGAAATGTTCAATCCCATAACATAGCATTACCACAGGTTTTTCAATGTTAGATAAATGAATAATAAGATCTTTTAGAATGTTTCCCCTAATAAACAAAGACAAATCAGTAAAATATTCTTGTTTTTCAATGGTATACTATTAGCATTATGATAACTCTCTATAAGCATTCTATAAGGAAAAAGTTTAATATAGATTTCAGAGACATAAAAGAATTAATAGCACATACAAATATCCTTGGGGGTGTAAAGACCACCACACAGTAATTGAAAGCAGTGCCCTTGGAATAGCACAGACTTGGGTTCCTTAGTTTTAATATTTCTCGTTTTTCACTTCTTTAAGCCTTAGTTTTCTCATCTCTAAAATAAGAAAATAATACTAATTTCAGGGAGTTGTGAGAATTAGATGAAATAATAAATGTAACATGCGCACACACACTTCTGGGACCCAGAAAATGATCAACAAACAATAGCTATTATTTTGTTTTTACATGACACAGGCAATTGAGAAGTAGGTGAATATTAAGAAATAGTTGCAATATTATTAAATCTCAGACTATGCTAACCAGAAGAGTAGATTTCAAATCAAAGGAGCAAACCACTTCATCATTGCAATGACCATCAGAATGTCATAGATCCCAAGCCAAAAGACAGTCACTGCCCTCAAGGAGTTTATAATCCAAAACAGATGACACTGGTATCAACTAACACGTGAAAGGCCAGAGCCATGACAGAGAACTGTACAACAAACTCAGGCCTGAAAGAACTTAAAAGCCAAGACAGTGATGGAATTAAGACAACGTTCATGCATAAATAAGGTTCACAGATCAGAGTTCCTGGATCCGAGAATTTTTAATTCTCTAAAAATTATTAGAGAATAATTTTTTAACTTCTTCCTGTCTCACTTGCAGCCCCAGTGACCACATGGGCTTCCCTTTAATGAACTGCTAACTGACTACAATAAAACTTTGAGGAAAGTTTTGATGAGTCTTCACAGATGGATAATGACGTCCATATCTATGGGGAAAGAAACACAGTCATGTTATAATGATTAAAATCGCTTCACTGAGTCCTAATCACATGGTCAGAAAGTGGGACGTTCTAGGGAAATTTTTCAGGTTTTTTCCATCATGTTGGTATGATAATTCTTTAAGGAAAATTTACTCCAATAGGCAACTAGGGAAAGAATCTCAAAGCCTTGACATAATGAAGCTGTTGTTCATTACTGAAGTGAATGCTCTCTCTGGGGTTGTTTTTATGTTCTCCATTTCTTCCGAATGTTCTAATTTACTCATCCCTTAGGCAGTCAATGAATAGCTTAATTTTGTTCATCTGGCTTATAAAAATCCATTTAATGAAGTAAGATGCTTTTTTCTCTTTTATGTGCTATGTATATTAAATTATTCTAGAAATACTCAAAGATAATCCATTGAGGCTAATACGTTAGTCTTGCTCTTGAAAACAACAAATTCATTTCCTTCTGAAGTTGGGGTATCATTATCACTTTCCCTTATAATAAAATCAGCTAAAAATCCAGATTCTGTGTATATTCCAATAACAGTTTATTCAGCAACATACCAGTTCACAAATTTGATCTAAGATCTCAACATCAGTATGAACTTTCTTCCATAAGATATACTAGAAAGGTTCACTAAGCAGAAAGGTCCTGAGGACACAAAGAGAGTTTAAGGACCTGATGTACTAAAATCAATCAGAAAACAAACATAAATAAACTTCTGAGCTGATGAAAATCAAATTAACAACGATAGCCAACACTTAAATAGAGCGCTTACTACCTGCCAAACACTGTGCACACACTGCACATATATATACCAGTGTGTAGACATACGTATATACACACATACATACATATGTGTATACACATGTAGAAATATACTCAGCCCTCCTAACGAGCCCGAGGGTAGGTGCTGTTATGATCCCAATTTTATAACTGGAGAAACTGTCATTCAAATAATAAATGGCAGAGCCCCTGGTTTTGAATTCAGGCATATCTCAGAGTGTACACTGCTAACCATTATGCTATGACCCTCAAATTCAACTTACTTGCTCAATATAATACATATAAAAGCACATTCAACCTTGAAGTGCTAAAAAATATACATGCCTCAAAACAACTCTTGCAACAGAAACTCATTTTAGTGTCGTAATAGACAGCATAAGAAAGATGGAGACAGTTTAAAGTTCCAGGTAGCTCTCTATTAAATCACAGGAAGAAGGTATTAAATCCATTAAAATCATATGCTAAACGACTCTACCTTACTCTTCATATTTTTACTAACATCTAACGATTAGCAGATCTGTACTTTGTTGGAGTTCTCAACTGCAGCAGAAAATGGATTACTTTAAAACAGCTAGTTTTGAAGCAGAGGTGGCATAAGAGCTAGTACACAATACTCTTCCTGTCCTATCCCCATCAAAACTAGTGCATAGGGACACCGAGAGAACACATGTCTAATACGGTGCACTGTGCCCTCTCTCTCAGGTGCATGCATCCAGATGGGATTCCGATCCAAAGCTGAGGAAGGCAGGAAGGGAGTTGGTAAGGATCACAGCTAAACATGGGCCAGCGGCCCTAAGCTAGGTGGTGATAAAGGGACAGGAGGCATAGGTCAAGGCATGGAAATTCAATCAGCAGAAACAAGGAAATCCGGCTAGGGCTAGGAGATCCTGAAGGAATCAGATCTCAGTGAAGTTTTGGAAATAGAAGTCTAGCCCTGGGCCGAAGAGTTGGGGTGTTTTTCAGTCAAAATTCAGGGAAAGGAAGTCATAGGCATGGACACAAGCCCCAATAATTAGTTTATACATTCATTTATTCAACTGAGTTGGATATGGAGTTGAGGATTTTGTGACTGAACAGGATCAAAACTGAATTTCTTATAGCTTTCCTTTCTCCTTCCTCTTCCTCAGGCAAATCTCCAGGCCCTGATGGATGGCGTGGGACTCAGATACTCTAGTCAGTCACTCATCCCTCACTCCTCGTATACAAACATTTCCCAGGTCGTACGTGTCTCACATCCTAAATAGCTCTGGAATCCACTTGTCTGGACTGGTCTCCAATCTCACTCCATGTACTTGATTGACATCCTCTCACCTCTCGTTGGACTAGACTCACCGGGACCTACCTCCTAACCGACCCCCTGGCCTCTTGCCTAATTCCCTCCAATTTATCTCCCATATAGACAAAAAAGTGATTCTTCAAAAACTTAAGTCTGATCGTGTATCTCTCTTGCTTATAGCCATTTACAGAAAGGGGGGAAATCGGCCTCCCCCTCAGCATTTTCCCACCCCAGTGCCACCGAGAGAGGCGTGGCGAACCAGAGATGTGTTTGGAAAGCATATTCATGGCTGCATAATACTCCATTGTATAAATGTACCACAGTTTCTTAATCTTACCATTTGCAACAACATGGATGGATCTAGAGAACATTATGTTAAGTGAAATAAGTCAGACAGAGAAAGATAAGTACCATATGATCTCACTTATTTGCGGATTCTAAAGAAAAGAATAAGTGAATGAACTAATCAGAAACAGTTTGGGAGACAATGAGGAAAAACTGAGGGTTGCTAGATGGGCGGGAGGGGTGGGGGGTGGGGGGGAGAGTGAGGGGATTGGAGGGCAGTCGGTGACCACAGGATGGCCACGGGGTTTGAAAATTAATCTGGGGAACGTAATTTGGTGGTTACCAGAGCGTAAGGGGGTTGGGGGGTGGGGGATGAGGGTGAGGGGGATCAAATGTATGGTGATGGAAGGGGAGCTGACTCTGGGTGGTGAACACACAGTGTGATTTATGGATGATGTGATACAGAATTGCACACCTGAAATCTATGTAATTTTACTAACAATTGTCACCCCAATAAATTAAAAATAAATTAATAAAAAAAAAAAAAAAGCATATTCAGTCTAGCCACTGTCTCTGTAACAGAGTACACAAAGTGAAGCCTAACAAAGTCTTCTTAAATCACTGGAAAACCCAGAATACACACTGGTTTTTAAAACAGTAAAAAATACTCTCCTGCAAGATAAAATATAAGCACATGGTCCACGTTGTATCTTCGTAAATGGGGAAACCCCATACAAAGGAGCGATCACTATCAAACTCTCTCTCTCTCTCTCTCTCTCTCTTTCTCTCTCTCTCACACACACACACACACACACACACACACACACACACACACCCCTACTATATCAGTTTCAGGTTTATAAGGGAGGACCACTTTCTAAGAATATGGATTTCGGATACAGTAGAAATTTGTTATTTTTTGGCTTATCATATCTAACAAAAATACTCTTAATTTATCAATATAAAAACAATAACTCATCATGTATTTTGCTATAACTTCAAACTAGTATTTCAGTAAAATGTCTAAAATATCTTTCCCTCTTTGATATACACATTTTAAATGTGGGAAAACATTCAAGCCCTATGCAAATATCTTTAGTATCACCATATGTTTTAACTCACAGCATTTGGAAAGTTTGCTATGCTACTAAATGGTTTATAGGCAAATCTTCCCAGTTTTAAAAATAAAATAGCAAAATGGCATTTGGCTACTAGATCTAATCAATGACAAAGAATTCCATTTAAGTTATGGCCATTTAAACTTAGCAAAATGTTTTAATTTTATGCCATTTCTAAAATCTTGATTCACTATCTCAGGGCTAAGATATATAAAACATAAATGTAGTACAGATTGAATTATTTCTTTAATATATTAAGACTCCACACATTATTTCCACCAAGGGAAATAGAAGTATAATTTAGAAGTAATTCTAATGCCGTCGATTTATGTGATGGCACTTGGAAATATAGCTAAGGGGGAAAGACTCTGGTAGTCACTCCTTGCCTAATTACTTGAGTCTAAGCTGATTTCTGTCCCACAAGCATCAGTGTTTCCTACCTATCAGAGTGAAACTTTCACAGCAAAAAGTACAGTACTCCCCCACATCTGTGGTCTCACTTTCCAAGGTTTCAGTTACCTGCAATCAACAGTGGCCTGAAAATATTAAATGGAAAATTTCATCAGTAAATAATCCGTAAGTTTTAAATTTTGTACCGTTCTGAGCACTGTGATGAAATCTCAGGCCATTCCCACTCTGTTCTAAATGGATGGAAATCATCCCTTTGTCGAGCATATTGTATACTGTATACTTCTACCCACCCAATAATCACTTAGCCATGTCATCAGAAGGTTAATAGCAGCCTAACACTACGTCACAATGCCCACGTCATTCACCTCACTTCAACTCATCACATGGGCATATTGTCATCTTACTTCATCACAAGAAGAAGGGTGAGTACAGTATAATCAGATATTTTGAGACAGATACATTCATATTACTTTTATTACAGTATATTGTTATAATTGTTCTACTTTTTTATTGTTGTTAGTCAATTACGGTGCCTAATTTGTAAATTAAACTTTATCATAGGTATGTGTACGTACAGGAACAAACATAGTATATACAGGATTCGACACAATCTGTGGTTTCAGGCATGCAGGGGGGTCCTGAACATATCCCCTACAGACAACGGGGGACTACTGTAAAATTCTTTATCAGACAGCTTAGAGTGAAAATAATTCTTTACATAACTGACTATAAATAAATTTGGGCATTAACATCAAAAATATTTCTGAATTAAGATTTGATCGTTGTATTACTTTGTAGAATAGAGCTAAAAGCCACAAAAACTCTAATAAGTCACAAAACTGGCAAATATTTAAAATATTCTGAATTGTTGCGCTTTAGCAGCATCTTGCAATGTTCTTCAATTTGGGTCTCACATACAAAAATAAAAGTTCCTAAGACTTTTTAAGGAATGTGGTAAATTATGAAGGTTTGGGTAATTAGAAGAACATTTTTTAAAACCAGGGAGGACTCGCAAAAGCACCAAAAGTTTGGGAGCTCAACTCATCACTGGTTGCATCACTTCTCTATTTGCAATGAATCTGAATCAGTTTAAAGAGAATGCACGCAGACCAGAGCACTGTTTCATATTTTTGGCTCAGACAGTACTTTCTGTGTATAAAAGCCCTACTAGTGGCTCTATTGAGTGAACGTTTAACATTTACTATTTTGTTTATAATGGTTAAACCAGTAATGTTTGGCCTCATCAGCTTACAAAATAAATCATAGCTGTCCTGAAGCTGAGAAACACAGTTCAGGGAATCTCTCTCCTAGAGAGAGGCATCCCTTATATAGGCTTTCTAGAGACTATAGTCGTCCTGCAGAGAGTCTGACCATTTCAGACGACATAACAACTCTATCTAGACAGCTGCAGAGGGCTTTACTTGTGCTACATAAAACAACAAGTTTGTTTTTTTTTTTAAAAGAATTAGGGAGCATTTGTACTATGTTGCCAATTGATAAAAGATAATAAAACTTTAAAATTACCTAAAATAACACAAAATCGAAGTAGGCTTTCATGCAATCTAAATTCTCAACTCTCAAATAGCCTACTCACCATTAGAAAATCAGATGAAATAGTGCCATTTGTGACAACATGGATGGATCTTGAAATTATTATGTTAAGCGAAATAAATTAGAAAAAGTCGCGAACTATATGAGTTCACTGATGTGTGGGATATAAAATTGGAAGCAACAAAGGAACAAGACAAAAAAATAAACAAAAACTCATAGATATAGACAACAGTTTAGTGGTTACCAGAGGGTAAGGGGGGAGGAAGGTAGTAGACGAGGGTAATGGGGGTCAAATATATGGTGATGGAAGGAGAACTGACTCTGGGTGGTGAACACACAATGTGATATATAGATGATGTAATACAGAATTGTACACCTCAAACCTATGTAATTTTACTAACCATTGTCACCCCAATAAATAATCATTAAAAAAAAAAAAAAAGATTTTTGTGTCCTAAACCCTAGAAGTGAATGTTATCTTAATGGCAAAGGGGAATTAAGATTTCAGATTAAATTAACATTGCTATTCAACTGATCTCAAAATAAGGCTGTCCTGTTATTCAAGTAGACCCAGTGTAATCACAAGTGTTTTTAATAGAAGAGGGAAGCAGAAGAGAAGGTCACAGTGTTGCGATAACAAAAGGACTCAACTCACTGATGCTGAGCTGACCCACTTTCAAGATGGAGGAAGGAGGTCATGAGCCAAGTAATGCAGGTGGCTTCTTGAAGCTGGACAGGATAAGGAAATGGATTCTCTCCTAATGCCTCCAGAAAAGAACACAGTCCTGCCTACACCTTGATTTTAGCCCAGTGAGTTAATAACCTATAGAAGTGTAAGATAACAATCTTGTGTTGTTTTAAGCCACTAAGTTTGCGATAAATTTGTTATAGCAGCAATAGGAAAATAGTACAACCATTCAAAAATGAAAAAACCATCAGGAGCTTGTGGGCCATACAAAAAGAGGTGGTGGGCTAGATTTGCACATGGGTCGTAGTTGCTGACCCCTGGTCTAGGGTCTTGAGCCAGACTGCCTGGGACTGAATCCCAGTTCTGCCACGTACTAACTATAATTCTGAGTAGGCAACTCAATCTCTTTGTGTCTTGGTTTCCTCATCTGTAAAATGATAGTAACAGTACTTACATTATATGATTGCTGTAGGAATGAAATGAAATATTACATGTAAAGTGCTTCAAATACTGCCTAGCCCACAGAAAGTACTCAGTAAATGTTATTAATAACAATGGGGGGGTGGGGAGGAGAAGAAACACAGCTCTGTTAAGATTTCTACCTCATTTTGGCTTTGACTGGAATACAGAGTCTCTTTGACAGACCCACTCTAAAAGTAATCCTTCTGTGGGATGAGGGAAGGTGAGAGAAGAGCAGTAATCTGGTTGCACAGGGTAGAAGAGGGAATTGCAGGATTAACCAGTTCGTCTTTTACAGGCTTTTCCCACCATGGCTAAAGTTTCCACTTTCTCTAGTTGGCCAATCAGTTACCATTCATGCATCTGGTTTTTAGCTTCCAGAAGTGTCTTGGCTTCTCTTTTCTGCTGTCATCTCCTCTCTAATTCTTTTTGGGTCCATATGGGTTTATGTTTTTTAAAAATGCCTTTTCTGTCATTTTAGTGGGGTTTCGGGAGAGAGGAGAGCTGAATGAATGTGTTTAACTTACCATGTGCAACTGGAAGTCTTAAATTCAATTATTCTATTATCCCTTACTTCAAAAAAAAGGATAATAATTATCTATAATTTAAAGAAAGCCTTTTAATCTAACTTGTTCAAAAGCCAGTATATTCTCATTTTAAAAAAAAATGCTTCCAACAGTGTATGACATTTTACACGAGCATTATAAGAAAACCTTTAAAGCTTTCATTAAAATACTTGACAAATTAGAACTTAATTTTAGTGCCTGAGGTAATTTCGCACAGTTTTGATGGTTATTTATGTTTTAAATCAATGACATACTTTTTTGAAACGCTTCAAAAAATAAGCATGTTAAAAACACTACAGAGTAATTTGTACGTCAGATGTTTTCTCTTGAATGATTCTTTGAAAAATCATAATTCATCTATCTACTCAGGCACACTAACCAATGGGTACGTAACAATTTTATTTATTGATAATAGTTGTATTTCAATACATAAATGACTGGCTATAACAGGAATCTACACTCTTAGCTTCCTAAACCATACTTTTCACCACCAAAATATGTGTGTTAAACTCAGATTCGTGACACTTTCATAGCCATAGTTAAATAGCATCTTGAGATCTAACTTCACCATTCTAGAAAAACTGTAAACCTCCTAAGAGCTCAAAAGAAAAAGGAAGAAGACGACCAACAGTTACTAAGACCTGTTACATGTAAGACCTGTTCTGAGTGTTTTAAATACATTACTGAATATAATCCTCAAAATAATCTGGTATAGTAGAAATCATGCCTTGATTTCATGAACAAAGAAAATGAGGGGTAATGAGCTTTAAAAACTCAGCACAGAAAGTCCCAAGTAATGTACTTATAACTGTATATCTCAGGTGTCATTTACAAAATATGCTACAGAACTATGCAGTAAACTTTTAGCTGTCCATATATATTTTTCTAGACTCCCAGTATTAAGCCTAATGAAAACACAAAAACCTATAGTTGAATTTTTAACATTGCTTTTTATATTTTTACAAAGATACACCATTTTTTCTCAAAGGATGATACTAGAATCATTTTCTAAATCACTTGATTTTTAAAAATTGTTTAAAAAATAAAATATAATTTTTCCTCTGTAATGTACTTTTCTCCCCCCCATAGTCAATATTTCACTGCTTTAAATTAAACAACAAATATTTAGTAAAAGCTGTGAATTATTAAGTGATCAGTCTTTGCAGAAAGAAAAGACACCTTTTTGTCTTTGGTCTCATTCTTAGTAAGGTGACAGGTGCTCAAAACACAAGGTGAAATTTTCTGATCTACAATAGGTAGTTAGCTAGTTAGATATAGATATAGAGACATGAGAAAAGTACAGAAGGATACATACAATGTAATTTACAAGTTTTATGTGGCAGATTAGGAACATGAAAGTAGAAAGCAGAGGCAATTAATAATAAAATAGTAATAGTAATAATAACTAATAAAAATTTTTTAAGTATATATTTCATGTGTGTAAAATTATGGTTTCATTTAAATTTAAAATTTTTTGAAAAAAGCAATTTAGAGCTATATTCATTTACAAGTAAATGAATCACAAATTCTCTACATATAAAAACAAATGAAACCTTTTAATATGCATATAGAAATATTAATAAAGGGAAAGATTCAGAAGGACGTAAATCAACCTAATCTTAACAGGGGTATCTGACAGTGATTGGAGACATTTAAAGATCTGTGGTACGCTGGATGTAAGCTACTACTGGTGACTTCATTTCCTGTATTCTCTATCCTTCATTCCCGTTCTCTTATTCACCAGGGGCTTATGTGCCCAGAAGCTTATCTTCTTATGTGATTACTAGTTCTTGCCTTGGCTTTCTTTGATTTATACCCACCATTCTCTAGCATGGCAGGGAGAGAGCAGGCACTGATCAACCACTGAGCTGGAGAAATGTCTCTGCAGTATTACACAGGCTTGAGGCGTTCCTGGTGAGGGGTTGTGGTGTGTGGTCATGTTCCCAAAAGGGACAGACCCAGAATCTGAGCTGGGATTGCAGGCCAAAGGAGCAGTAGAAGGCAGGCAGGTGGAAAGTGGGTCAAGTTGCTGGTCGTACCCTATTGCCAAGTCAAACTTCAAATATTATTCCCTCCCACCTATGTCCAGGGAAGCTAAAACTCCATGAATACAATGGCTCCCCATGTTCCTGCCAAAATCTTAGTGTAATGAATAGTGAGTGCAATACAAGTAAATACAGCATGTTCTTTTAGTAAAGAGTCTAACATATTGTAGATTCTCGACAGCTATTAAAGAGCAGCAACACTTCTTTCAGCAAAACATGCCCAAAGAATTTGGTAAGCGTTGTTTTAATATGGACAGAAGTCACTAGGGATTCATAAGACTATACATCCTGGAATGTGTTAAAAGCCAGAAATTATACTTGAGAGAGAAGTGAAAACTGTTTTTAAAAATCCACCTATGTTAATACAGATTGTGTATTTGTACATTATTAAGGATATATCAAAAATCACCTCAATATCTGTCTCATATGTATCTCATTATGTTTTCATATAAACAGAATAGTTTTGATGCTACTATTTTTAATATCTTCTTAGAAACAAACTGCCAATCTCACTTTATGTTACCTTTTCAGATTACATTCATTCCCTCATTCATGCAACAAATAGGTATTGAGAATCTGCTATATACTAGGCATTGTTCTTTGCTCTGGGAATACAGCAGGGAGCAAAACAGACAATAATCCTTGCCCACATGGAGCCACTATCCTACTGGAGGGAAACAGCCAATAAACAAATAAGTACATATATAGTAGAGTGTATCGGTTTGTGATCAGCATAGGGAAGAAAATAAGAGGGCTAGAGAACGCCACTGGTGGGGTTAAAGTTAGTCTTATATAGGTTGGAGTCAGGAAAGGCCTTGCGGGAAAGAGGACATTTGAGCACTGTACTGAAAGAGGTGAGGGGAAAGCAGCCATGGGGACATCTAAGAGAACAGTATTGCAGGCTGAGGGGTTCAAAATACGCAAAGGCCCGGAGTCAGGGCGCATGCCATTACCTCTCCAATGTCATCTCCCTGTATTCTGCATCTCCAGTCAATCCCTGGCCTCCTCGCTGTTGCTCAGATAAATGCTGGTGACTGGGTGGAGGGACCAGGGAGGCGGTGTATACGCCCCTCTGAAGAGGCCTTCTCCTCACACTGAGAGGCAGGCCATCATCATGAGCGAGGGGATGTTGGGCAAACACTATCCAACAAAGCTGTCTGCAGTGATGGGAGTGTTCTCTATCTGTGCTGTTCAATAAGTAGACACAGGTGGCGATTGGGCACCTGAAAGGTGGCTAATATGACTGAGGGACTGAAATTTTCATTGTATTTTATTTCTATTAATTTAAACTGAAATAGTCAAATGGCTAGTGGCTACCACATTGGCCAGCAAAATTCTACAGTAAAGGTAGGACTTGAGAACACAGGAATTTAATAGACAGACACCTTCCAAAAACAAAAAATGTTCCATTTAATTTGCTAAAGTTCCATTTGGACTAATGAGAATTCTATGATTAAATATGACAATTATGATAGCTTATTTTAATTGTCACAAAACACATGTGTTAACCATTATTTACCCTATAATTCTTTGACGACTGTGTGGAAAAACTAGTGCTATTAGGATTTCTTACCTCAGCTTTAGTGTTTCCCTGTAGATGGTTTATTATTGCTGAAGTAATAGTTAAGAATTTCTTTAAAACCTGTTTTTAAATCAAGCTGTGTTTACTGATAGCAAGTTTTTTCCTCTCAATTTGATTTGTCTTTAGGTGACACATGAAATGTAAAAATATAAATGAAATAAAATGAATGGGATGTGATATAAGCTATACATTCATGTACTATTAAATTCTAACAAAATAGAATCAAAGACTGATTAGCAAAATGGCTTAAAAGATTTGGGAGCGAGAACTGGCATTCAAACAGCTTTGTTTTTTACACAACTGGAAACAGAAGATACTCATTAATTCAAGAGTTAAGTAAGGTCAATCTTTAAAAACTATATTCACCTTTATATATATGCACTATACCAAACACACCACTATTAAAGCTACACAAAAAAACCTCATGGTTTAGAATTTCTGTGTTTAAATCAACAGCACCCAGAGACGATGAAAGCCAGTTACTAAAAAATTTATTGCTTGGTTAAAACTCAGTTTACAGTTCTAAGGACTTTTAAAATCTCTGTGCTGTTATGAAGCTTTATGGGGTTTACAGTGGAGATGAAAACAGAAATAAAAAGATCTGACAAACAGAAAATGCCAAAGATATTTCCAGCATTATAAACACGGATTCTTTTTTCACTATTACTTTTTACCTCTTCCCAAGAAAACTGACTTTAACTCATCTGCCTGAAAAGACAACTATGTTTCCTGGGATCCCTTTCAAAATGTAAATCCCAGACAATTTTATTTAAAAGAATATTATTTTTATAATTTTTTTTAAAGGAACTAGAATGTGAACTCCATGAGGGCAGGAATTTTTGATACTCTGCAGTATTCCACGACTAGAATAGTGCCTGATATATAGTAGGTACTTTATAAGTGTTTATTGTAGTAATAATTAAACCAGAATCTTTTACTAAAATAACATAACCAAATTGTATTATAATATTAGTGTCGATTTTCATTTAAACTTTGGTAATCTAGAATCATTCCACTTATCAAAAATTTTTATTTTACCATCTATACACACAAAAACCTGTTTTTAAAGGTTACTGGTAATTCACAGAATTAGCCAAAGTCTTTTACAGTCATTATTTCTATGGTTATAAAATTCTATGTTCCTTTTGAATTCCAAAATTTATTTATTCTAATAACGACCTAAACTCTAAAGGAAAAATCTGAAACCTATTCAAATAGACTGTCATGGAATGTTAAGACAAAATATTATTTAAATTACTACAGAAATAATGGCAAAACAACTGATAGATCATCCTGGACATTTCATGGTTTTCTTAAATCTTTTAAAGGGTATTTTCTAGTTCTCTGCTTAGTCTTGTTTTATATTACTGTCAAATCCTTCACTTTCAAAATCAAGTACACTGAAATGTCATATAATAAACTGTGCTGTGCTTTTTATATTTTATACCAAAAGATCTAATTTATTTTAAAAACAAAATCTAATATTAGAAGATACTAAGCTGGGATGTTTGCTGTAATTCTGTTTACTGCAAAAGTCCCAATGTTTTATCAACTAACACTGAAGTTTAAATTAAGGCTAAACTCAGGAAATTGATCTTCATAATATTTTAACATGATGTTTGTCTTTATAAGGTGGTTTTCTCCTAAGAAAAATGGACTTAAACGTCCTTGACTTACAGTCAAATTTCGGTCCCAGATCTGTATGCTTCCATTCTGGCAGGCAGCTGCAATGAGGTTTCCATCTCTACTATATGTGCATGTGGTGGGAATTACTTTTTTACCCTGCATTGTTCGTGGTTTAAATACACTTCTTTGCTTCTTTGGATTTTCAACTTCCCATGTCCTCACAGTCCTAAAATGAATAAGGAGATTTTTTCATTTACAAAAAAGAAAAAAGGTTAAAATACAAACAAGCCCATAAAGACTACATCAACTTTTAAGCATATAAATCTATCTAATAATCATTGTAAAACCTGCATGTAGACATTCTCCATTTATAAATGAGGTTACTCACTGAAATAAAGTGAACCATCTGAATCGTGTTGTCATCAAATCAAACAGCAAATGGCAAATTCTACTTCAAATCGATCAGTTATTAGTTCTGACCCTCTAAAGCAGTGGCCCACAGACAGTCCTGACTATACACTCTGATCAGAATGAGTGTTGAACATACAATCCCCATATACATACATCAATTTCTAAATTATTTACATGTGTTAATATAACATACACTAGAAAACACACTGAAAAAATAGGTCACTAAAAAAAGATGATGTCCTGCTGTAGGGCTTAGGCAAAGATCTCATACCTCTAGGGGGAGGAGTAAAACCAAAGCTATATGCCTGTGAGTTTTCACTAAGTAACAAGCAACAGCAATCTAAAGCTGGTCTGGGGGACAGAATACCCTCTTCCTCACAGGCAAAGGAGTACTACCATTAAGGGAGGCTAAAAAAATAAATAAAATCTTTCTGACGCAGAGAAAGAACAAAAAACATAGTACACAGAAAAACAAAGATGACTTCAGTGACTTCTTGGCAGAAATTGTCTAAGTCAAACCACTATAAAACAACATCTCTAAAGTTATGTGAAGGAAAAAAATGTCAATCTAATATTCTATACCCAGTGAAAAAATATTTAAAAATAAGATGAAATAAACACTTTTTCAGATGAACACAGCTAGGACAGTTCATTTCTATCAGACATGTACTACAAGAAATATGACAGAAAGTTCTTCAGTAAGAATAAACATGACACAAACGGAAATCTAAATCTACTCAAAGAAACAGAGTGCTCATTGTGGCAAAAATAAGGGTAAGTGTAGGATACATGTTAAAAATGTTTAAATATCTTTAAAAGACAAATAGCTATAAAGCAAAAAGTAATAACATTGTGATGTTTGTAACATATGTTCAAGTAAAATGTATGACAATAATAGCACAAAGGTTGGAAGGGTGGGAAGGAAGTATAGTTTTCTACTATACTTGAAATGGTATACTATTATTTGAAGAGAGATTTTGATATATTAATGATGTATACAAACACTAAAGTAATCACAAACACATAATAACGGAAATAAAATGGAAACAAAAAATTAATCCTATAAAAACAGAAAAATACAGAGCTATGGGATAAATATAAAAGAACAACACAGTAGGTTTAAATTCAACCTCATCAATAATTACATTAGTTGGAAATGGCCTAAAAACTCAAACCGGCAAAAATTGTGAGATTGGGTTAAATAAAAATAAGATTCAGCAGATTCTGTCTTTAAAAAGCACACAACCACCTTTAAGTAGAAAGACTTCGATAGGCTAACAGCAAAAGGATGGAAAAAATACGTACCACATGAACATAATCAAAAGAAAGGTGGTGTGACCATATTAATGTTAGACAAACTAGACTTCAGAACAAGGCAGAAAGACAAAGAGGAATATTTCATAATGATAAAGAGTCAACTGATCAAGAACACATAACAATCCTAAATGCATATGGCCCTAATAGCAGAGCTTCAAAATACACAATCAAACTTAACATAAATAAAAGAATAATAAATCCATACTTATAGCTGTACACTTCAACAATCCTATCTCAGTAACTGATGGAACAAGTAGATCCCTCTTCCCCCTCCAAAAAAAATCAGTAAGGATATACAAGACCACAAAAATACTACCAAACAAGTTGAGCTAATCGACATTTATATAACACTTCACCCAACAACAACTGAACGTGCATTATTTTCAAGTAAACACTGAACATTCACCAAGATAGACTATATTCTGGGCCATAAGACAAATCTAAGCACACTAAAAATGCATGAACTCATACAAAGTGTGTACACTCAAAAATATAATTTATAAAGCAATTAATAACAGAAATGCATCTGGAAATATATCTTTCCCAAAACATTAAGAAATTAAGAAATATAATAGTAAATAATCCATGGGTCAAAAAAAAAAATCACAAAGGATAGTAGAAAATACTTCAAATCCAATAAATATGAAAATATATAAAAATTCATGGTATTCAGCTAACATCAAAGCACATATGGAAAATATAACATTAACTGTATATACTAGAAAAAAAGATAGAATTTCCAGTGAAGATAGAGGAGTAGGTAAACACTGTGCTGGCCTCCTCTCATGACCACATCAAAATTGCAACTAAAGTATAGAACAACCATGATTGAGAATCACCTGAAGTCTAGCTGAACAGAAGTCCTACAACTAAGGACACACAGAAGAAGCCACCTTGAGACTGGTAGGAGGGGCGGAGATGTGGAACAGGTTAGTCCCACACCCATGTAGAGGTTAAAAATCCGGAGGGATATCTCAGCTGCAGAGATCCCCCTAGAGAAGCAAAAGGTCCCAGCCCTAAACCAGGCTCCCCAGCCCAGGGTTCCAGAGCCAGGGAGAAAAGTCCCCACAACTTCTGGCTGTGAAAACCAGCAATGATTGTGGATGAGTGAGATGGAGGGCAGCTGAAATCCCAGGAGTTCTTCATAAAGGGCTCACACACAGACTTAACTCTCTGACAGTCACTCACTCTGAGCTCCAGTGCTGGAGCAGCAGCTTGAAAGGCGCCAGGGACATATGGGGAGGAACTGGATTGTCTGGCTTCAGGGCAAGGGTTGCAGGGGAAGTTTTCTCCCAGACAGAAGTGCTTGCAGAATCCATTTTCTTTTTTGACTCTCCCCGCTCCCAGAGTGAGGATGCATGCAGCCACCATATCTGAATCTCCATCAACCTGGCTAATACTGTTGGCCCCACCCTGATTACTCCCTGAGACCCCACCCCACCCAACTTATGGGCTCATCCAAGCCACTTCCAGTAGCTCTCCTATACAAACTGCCTGTCTTGGCTCATGCTGCAGGCTTTCTGAAAATCTCCCAAAGGTTCACAAAACCCAGACAAGAAGCATCTGGCTTCGGCATGTCTCACACTTCTGGCTGAGTAACCCTAAGCCCCAGCATTAGTGACACCTAGCCTTGGTTTGAGGCTTGGCCTCTCAAGGCACCTCCAAGACCAGCACAGGTGGCAGCCATCTGCAAACTGCATTGTGGCTCTTGCCAGGTGGCCCTGGGCTGGGTACAGGATGCTGCTGAACTTGGCCTGCAGTGGGTCCCTTCCCAGTCGGCCCATGGCTGGCACACCTGGTGGCCAGCTTCGGACTAAGCCAGAGGAGCACTCAGCTGCATCCAAGGACAATGCACCCAAAGGGCAAACTGGGCAGGCATCAGAGCCCTACTAAATTGAATCCTTCTATATACGGTCAGCCTCTGCACAGCAGCTCCTGCAGTGTAGTCACAGCCAGTCTTCACAACCAATCAGCCTGAGGATCAATCCCTACCACTGATGTGCAAACAGCAACCGAGGCTCAACTACAACAGGAGGGCATGTGCAATCCACATAAGGAACACATCTGGAGAACCCAGCTCTGGTGACCAGGTAGACTGCACCACTGGGGCACACAGGACACCTACTACATAAGGCTACTCTACTAAGACCAGGAGACACAGAAGCCCCACCTAAGACATACAAAAAATACACAGGGAGGCAGCCAAAATGGGGAGACAAAGAAGCATGTCCTAAATGAAAGAACAGAACAAAGCTCCAGAAAAAGAACTAAAGAAAATGGAGATAAGCTATCTACTAGATGCAGTGTTCAAAACACTGGTTATAAGAATGCTCGGCGATCTCAGAGAAAGCTTCAACAAAGTGATAGGAAACACAAAAATGGAGATAGAAAACATAAAAAGAACCAGTCAGAAATGAAGAACACAATAACTGAAATGAAGAATACATTACAGGGAACCAACAATAAAGTAGATGAAGCAGAGGAGCAACTCAGCAATTTAGAAGTTAAGGTAGCAGAAAACACCCAATCAGAACAGTAAACAGAAAAAAGAATCCAAAGAAAATGAGGATAGGGTTGGCCCGGTGGCTCAGGCCATTAAAGCTCCACGCTCCTAATTCCGAAGGCTGCTGGTTCAATTCCCACATGGGTCAGTGGGCTCTCAACCACAAGGTTGCCAGTTCAACTCGAGTCCCGCAAGGGATGGTGGGCTGTGACCCCTGCAACTAGCAATGGCAACTGGACCTGGAGCTGAGCTGCGCCCTCCACAACTAAGACTGAAAGGACAACAACTTGACTTGGAAAAAAGTCCTGGAAGTACACACTGTTCCCCAATAAAGTCCTGTTCCCCTTCCCCAATAAAATCTTTACCAAAAAAAATGAGGATAGTTGAAGGGGCCTCTGGTACAACATCAAGTGTACCAATATTTGTATCATTGGGTACCAGGAGGAAAAGAGCACAGGAATTGAAAACCTATTTGAAGAAATAATGACAGAAAACTTCCCTAACCTGGCAAAGGAAATAGACATACAAGCCCAAGAAGTGCAGTGAGTCCCAAACAAGATGAACCCAAAGAGGCCCACACCAATACACGTCATAATTAACATGACAAAAGTTAAAGATAAATCAAGAATCTTAAAAGCAGCAAGAGAAAAGCAGTTAGTTACCTACAAGGGAATTCCCATAAGACTGTCAACTGAACTTATCAATAGAAACGTCGCAGGCCAGAAGGGATTGGCAGGAAATATTCAAAGTGATGAAACGCAAGGAACTACAACCAAGATTACTCTACCCAGCAAAGCTATCATTTAGGATCAAAGGACTGTTAAAGAGCTTTTCAGACAAGAAAAAGCTAAAGGAGTTCATCACCACCGAATCAATATTACAAGGGATCTTAGAGGCACTTCTTTAAAAAAAAAAAAAAAAAAAAAAAAAAAAAAAAAAAAAAAAATTATTAATAATAAAATGATAATAACAACTACATATTTATCAATAATTACTTTAAATGTAAATGGTTAAATGCTCCAATCAAAAGATAAGGTGGCTGAATGGATAAGAAAACAAGACCCTTCCATTGCTGCCTAGCAGAGACTCACTTCAGATTTACACACACAGACTGAAAGTAAAGGGATGGAAAAACATATTTCATAAAAATGGGGGGAAAAATATAGAGTTGGGGTAGCAATATTTATACCAGACAAAATAGACTTTAAATCAAAGACTATAACAAGAGACAAAGAAGAACCCAGAAATCCCACTTCTGGGTATTTATCTGAATAAACTTACAACACTAATGCAAAGGGACATGTGCATTTATATGTTCATTACAGCATTATTTACAATAGCCAAGATATGGAGGCAACCATCAATGGATGAATGGATAAAGAAGAGATGGTATATATTTACAATGGAATATAACTCCATCATAAAAAAGAATAAAATCTTGCCATCTGCAATAACATGGATGGATCTAGACTGTATTGTGCTGAATGTAGTAACTCAGAGAAAGACAAATGCCATATGATTTCACTTATATATAGACTCTAAAGGACAAAATAAACAAACAAAACAGAAACAAACTCATAGGTACAGAGAACATTTTAATGGTTGTCAGATGGGAGGGGGGTTGGGGATAGGTATAAAAGGAAGGGATTAAGAAGTACAAATTGACAGCTACAAAACTGTCATGAGGATATAAAGTATAGCATAAGGAATATAGTGAATAATATTGTAATGACTATGTATGGTGTCAGATGGGTATTAGATTTATTGAGATGACTACTTCGTAAGTTACATAAACGTCTAATCACTATGTTGTACGCTTGAAAATAATACAGTATTGTATGTCAACTGTAATTGAAAAATAAATATTTTAAAAAGGAATACAGAAAATAAGAAAATATAGTTAATATAATTGGCCTAGTGATGAATGGATTCCAAACAGACAAATACAGAATCTAGGAGAACCAAAAAAAAGAAGAAGAAAAAATTCCTCAAATAAAATAACAGTTGACTTAAGACTCAACTGTAAGAAACTAGGAAAAAAGAGAGAAAATTAAACCCAAAGCAAGCAGAGGAAGGATATAATAAAAATGAGAGTACAAAGGAATAAAATAGCAAACATAAAAGCAGTAGAGAAACCAAAATCTGGTTCTCTGAGGAATTCAGTAATTAATAAACCTCTAGCTGGACTGATGAAAAAAATACTGTCGAATTCTACCAAACATTTAAGAAAGAAATAACACCAATTATATGCAAACTCTTCCAGAAAATAGAAGAGGAAACACTGCTCAATTCATTCTATATAGGGAAAGCATCACCCTGATGTCAAAACCAAAATCACTACAAAAAACAAAACTATAGATCCATATCCCCAATAAACATAGACACAAAAATTCTTAACAAAATATCAGCAAATTCAAACTAGCAGTGCATAAAATGATAATACATCACGATTCAATGGTATTTAAGACAGGAACGGCAAAGGAGGATTTAAAGGACTGAAAATTGAACAATATAATTCACCCTTATCAACAGACTATAAAAAAGAAAAAAGATATATGATCACCTCAATCGGTACAAAATGAGAATTAGAAAAAACAATCCAACATCCATTCATAATTTAAAAAGAAAAAACTCTCAGCAAAGTAGGAATAGATGGAACTTCCTCAACATCTATGAAAAATTTACAGGTATGTTCTTATCCTTGAGAACAAAACAATGATGTCAGCTCTCCATATTTCTTTACACTGGAGCTGCCATCCAGTACAATAAAGCAAATAAAATAAATTAAAGGGTTAAAGACTGGAAAGAAGATCGTGATCATTTATACAGAAAATCCCAAGAATCTACAAAAGCACTAATAAGTGAGTTTGGCAAAGTCACAGAATACAAGGTCAATATCATAAATCAATTTTGTTTGTATAGATAAGCAATTAGATGTTGAAATTTTATGAAAATCATACCATTCATAACAGCATGAATAAACACGGAATCTGACAAGATGTGTGTGGTATTCGTACACTGAAAATCATACAACATTTCTTAGAGAAATGAAAGAAGATCCACATAAATGAGAAAATACACTGTATTCATGGATCAGAAGAGTCAATATTGTTAAGATTCAATTCTTCCCTAATTAATCTTTAGATTCAATGCAATCTCAATCAAAAATCCAGCAGAGTTTCTTTGGTGTAGAAATTGGGTAAGCTGATTCTAAAATTTATACGGAAATGCAAACAACTTGAAACAGCCTAAATAATTGTGAAAAAGAACAAAACTAGGGAAGTCTATCCACGTTGCCATTTTAGCTTTTAACTCCCACACTGTAACACTATGTAATCACATAACTTGTAATTACACATATTAACATAACATACTAGTTCCTCGATAAATGTTGAATGAATGAAATTCACTGTCTATCAAAGCATTTTAGAAATCAACTTTGTTGAGGTATAACCAATATACAATGAAATGCAATTGATTTTTGAATGTACAGATTTCAAATAGCCAGCGTTTTCTGTCAAATATTTATTATTTATTCCAAATGAAGGGTATTTTTGATTAATAACATTTGCATGTCTTCCCCCTAAGCTTTGCTTGGGAACTTAATCAATTGCTTGACATTACCAAACACTCCCTTTTGGAGATGTCAGTACCAATGCCTGAAGTAAGATTAACATACATACTTACAATGAAATCTATTTTTTAAATGTACAGTTCTGTGAGTGAATTTTAGAACTCACTGGCAAAACGTAAGCAAATAAGGGTTTGGGAACAGTACACAGAACAACAGAAAGGCAAGTTGGAACTCAAGGACTTAATGCAACCTAGTGGGGAGCCAGGAGAATTAACTTCCATTCTACAAGACACTGACAGCTAGAAGCCAGTAGCAGTGTGACAGATACTGCTTGCAGCATACTCCAGCATCCATTCTCCTTTCTTCTCAGTTAAAATCTGTACTTCCCAGCTTCTGTTGCAGCTAGATGTGATGAAATGTGGCAACTGCGCTTTGACCAGTGTGGTGTAAGTGGAAAGGCAGTGTGGGACTTTGAGAAAGTCTCTAACAGAGGGTTGCAGATCTTTCTTCACCCCTTCTTGTTTACTCTCCTCTGCCAGCAACCTAGATGTGATGCTGTGCTCAAGCAGCATCTTATCTTATCAGAGCAACAAAATAGAAGGTGTGTTGGTCCTTGATGACACTAGAGCCACCAAACCTACTCTGGAATGCCCATTTCTAGATTTCTCTGAAAGAGAGACATACATTCATACAGACAGACAGACAATAAACTTATTTGGGGTATAACATACATAGTTGCAATGAAATCTATTTTTTAAACGTATAGTTCTGCGAATATAGTTCTGCGAATTTTGGCAAACGTATACATAGTTCTATCACTCTAAAACTTCCCTTGTGTTGCCTCTTTATAGAAAACCCATTCCCTCCCCATCTTTATTTAGCCTTTCGCAACTACTGACCTGTTTTGTATCCATATGCATTAGCCCTTTCAAATGTTATAAATTCTACTGGAATTATACTGTATGTAGCGTTTTGCACCTGGCTTCTTTAACTCAGCATAATGCATTTGAGTTGTTGTAAGTAGCAGTAGTCCATTCCTTTTTGTTGAGGAATAACATTCCACTATAAGGATATACAACGTTTTGTTTCTCCTTTCACCATATGAAGGGTATTGGGCTGTTTCCAGTTTGAGGTGATTATGAATAAAGCCACTGTAAATATGCACATACAGTTTTTTGTTGTTTTGTTTTGTTTTTTGTAAAAATAAGTTTTCATTTCTCTTGGCTAAATACTTACAAATGGGATTGCTGGTCATATGGGAAGTCCATGTTTAACGTTATAAAAAAACTATTAAACTGTTTTCCAAAGTGGCTATTCTACTTTGCATTCCCACCAGCGACATACGAGAGTTCCAACTGCTCTATGTCCTTGCCAGCACTTGGTTTATCAGTTGTTTCTTAAACCATTCTAATAGGTGAGTATTGATATTGTGATTTTAATTTTCATTTCCTAAATGACTAAAGATGCTGAGGAGTTTTCCATGTACAATTTGCCATCCATTTCTCCTCTTTGGTGAAGCATCTCTTCGAATCTTTTGTCCATTTTGAACATTTAGTTATTTCCTTATTTTTGTATGTTGAGTGTTCTTTAGATAGTCTGGATGCAAGTTCTTTATCAGATATGTGTTTGGCAAATATTTTTCAAGTCTGTAGATTGCCTATCATTTTTTAAAATAGTCTTTCAAATAGCGGATGTTTTAAATTTGGATAAAGTCCTATTTATCAAATTTTGATATCATATCTAAGAAATCTTTGCCTCACCCAAAGTCATAGGACATTCTCCTATGTTTACTTCTAGAACTTTTATAGTTTTAAGCTTTACAACTAGGTCTATGACCTATTTGAATTAGCTTTTATATGTGCTACAAAGTTCTTTTTTGCATATGAATATCCAATTGCCCCAGCAACATTTGTATCTGAGTATTATAAAAACTTACCCCCTACTGAATGCATTCTGTCTTGCTCACTTATCTCCTATCTCTGTTCAGTGTGCTTCTCATAGTTAATCTACACAAAATGTGGAGAAATACTTCCTGTGCCTTTTCTTTCTACCTTCGGCTCTGCAAGAGTGGGGATAAACAATAAGCTTCTCCTTTTTTTATAACTGATCATCTCCCAAACTCAAGATGATACATTGGAATTATGACATGGAAGGCCCACACAAGTATCATCATCCTTATCTGGCTTGTTTGAAGCTCTTCATCTCTAAAACTGGGATAATAATACCACAATGAGTGTGAGGATTGAATGAGATTAGGGATACAAAGGTATCTAAGACAGTACTTGGAACACAGTAGGCACTCAATAAATTCTAGTTCCTTTCTGCTTTTCCGCTTAGACCATAAATAAAATATTAAAGCTAATAAATCCAAGTATGTTCCACTTATTTCAGTGATATCTTAACAGGTTCAGCTAGTTATTAAAATAACAGAAAGGAAAAAAAAAGCAGCTAACCTTGTATATAGAGGTATGAGATATAAATATATATAGTATCTGATGGTGACTAATTATACTAGTGGTTTTATGGCTCTGATTCTCTGAATCTCTGCCCTAAAAAAAATGGATGCTAAAGTGCTAGGCCATTAGGTGTCTGTCAAAACATTCTATGCTGAAGAACACATATTTTCAAACTTGAAGTGAGATCTGGTCTTGTAAAATTAAAACTGTGCTTCCTAAAAAGATTTAAAATAGAAGTATCTGGCTGGGCCCTTCCGGACACACAATGAAAACACACAGAAGACAAGAAAAAGACACAGGTGGGGTCATTACATGGCCACAGGCACAAATGCTTTCTGTCTTAAAATTCTGAATTCTTTCCAGATACAAGTTCTAAACTTTCTGGCATCTGTTGCATAAATGCATCAGAGCATTTGGCAGAAATCAAGGGAAGCATTAATTTTGCGTGGAAATCACTTAAGAGATCTTGGTTTAATTTTTCTCACTATACAAGCAACTTGAGTGATTTAAGAGTCTGAAACTTGCTGGCTCTCTTGGCAGAACAAATCCAACAAGAATGACCTTCTTTTCAAAAACGCCCAAATAACAAGGTAATGAAGTTCCACGGAAATGGGAAAAATGTTCTAGCTTCTACATAAACCCACAATTATCTTTATAAACATATATAATTCACATACATACACACAGTAATTGCAATAGGAATATAATTGCATTTAGGAGAAATGTATTTGGTACTAATGTTTTATACTTTTGGTTATTAAAATTAGGTCTTACGAAATGTAGCAGAACAGTAAGGATAATGCTACAGTAATTAACTACTTAATACCCTTACACTTATGGCCAATTGATTTTCGACAAAGATACCAAAACAATTCAATGGAAATAAAATGTCTTTTCAAAAAATTATGCTGAGACTAAAGAGCCATATGCACAAAGGTGAATACAAACCTTTACTTCACATCATACAAAAATTAATTCAAAATGGATCATAGAAATAAATGTAAAACACTTCAAACATGACCCTAGATTAGGGAATGATTTCTTAGATAGAACACCAAAAGCACAAATGATAAGGAAAAAAGATAAATTGGACATCATTAAAACTAAAAATTTATGTGCTTTGAAAGACACTATGAAGAAAGTTGAAACACAAGCCATAGACTTGGATAAAATATTTGTAAATCATATATCTGATAAAGGACTGGTATCTACAATATTTAAAAATTCAATAAAAAGCTAAGTGACCCAGCTTTTTAAATGGGCAAAAGATTTAAATATGTATTTCACTAAAGAATATATATATATACAAATGCCCAATAAGCACATAAAAAGATGATTGATATTGTCGTTAAGAAAATAAATGCAAATCAAAATTACAATGAGATGACATTTCATAGCTATAATCAAAATGACAGGCCTGGTGAGGAATTAAAGAAACTGGAACCCACATACATTACTGGTAGGAGTGTAAAATAGTGGAACCACTTTGGAAAACCGTTTGGCAGTTTTGTAAAATATTAAACATAGATTTACCCCATGACTCAGCAATTCCACTCCTAGGAATCCACCCAAGAGAACTGAAAACATAACCCCATGCAACACCTTTAACGTGAATGTCCAGAGAAGCATTATACATAATAGCCAAAACTAGAAACAATCCAATATCCATCAACTGATGCATGGATAAACAAAATGTGAAACTACCATACAATGGAAAACTATTTGGCAACGAAAAGGAACAAAGCAGTGACACACGCTATATATGACTGAAGCTGCCATAACAAATTAACCACCAACTGGGTGGCTTGAAACAAGAGAAATGGATTCTTTAACCGCTCTGAAGGCCAGAAGTCCACTCCCTCTGGAGACCCTGGGGGAGAATTCCTCCTTGCCTCTTCCAGTTTCCGGTACCTGTGGGCATGGCTTGGCTTCCCGGGCTTATATTCACATCACTCCAATCTCTGCCTTTATCTTTACATGGCCTTTCCCTCTGTGTGTCTTCTCCTTTTCTGTCTCTTATAAGAATACTTGTTGTTGAATTTAGGGCCCACCTGGATAATCCAGAATGATCTCATCTCAAGATGCTTAACAATTACATCTGCAAGCATCCCTTTTCCAAGTAAGGTAGCATTCACAGGTTCTAAGAGTTTGATATAGAAATATCTTTTGGGGAGCTACCGTTCTACCCACTACACACCATAACAATGGATGAACCTCCAAACACATTGTGCTAAGTTAAAGAAGCTAGACATAAAACATCATATATTGTATGATCTTATTTATCTGAAATGTCCATAAAAGGAAAATATATAGATAGAAAGCAGATTAGTGGTTGCCTAGGGCTGGGGGTAGAAACACGGAATGACTAAACATGATTTCCTTTTAGGGAATGGAAATATTATAAATTAGACGGTTGTGATGGTTGCACAACTCTGTTAAATCCACTAAAAATCGTTTCACTGCCCCCATCCTCTTCTAATTTCATCTGGAATCAGTATAGCTGAAAGTCTCATTAAATTTCTAGAATGACTATCAGTAACTAAACATTTCTGGGGACCACTTTAGGAAACCTCAGATGAGGGAGTCCATAAAATGGAATTAGAAGAGATTTTTCAATTTAAAATATACTCATATACCAATATTCTCATTAGACAAAAATTACTCTTCTCTTATAAACCAAACAAACCTAAAGCTCTTTACTAAACACTTTTTAAGTATTTTATTTCTTTAAATCAAACAAGAGAGATCAGGGTCTAGTATCCAGGTTAAAAAGTGAAGAACTGAATTACATAGAGTTCTAGTGCAAGTGACCTGCTGGACCACTGTAGGTAAAGGACTCAACAGGTTCCTACCAATATTAACTTAAAACTCTATGCCAGGTGTCAAATGTTCAACTGCTTAGAGGTTTGTGTAAAAATAGGAAATATACAGATACATAAACATATATTACATATTCATATCTATATCTCATTAAGTGACCCTAAATATAAGAAGAGGTAAGAAGAGAGGGAAGAGAGAACTTAGATATAACCAAATATATTGAGGCAGTGGGTTCCTTTTTTCCTCTCTAAACCCTTTTACTTTAACCTATCATGAAGCTCACGAGAAATACAGTATAGGTTTTAAGAGAACACCAACAGGTAGATGCTTAGAATTGTACTTACGGCAAAAATGCTTCACAAGTATTTCAAAAGAATATATGAAGACTGTCATGCACCTTCTAAAATACTGAATCAAAATCTTCCAAAGAGATACCCATTTTGACTCCTTTTATGCTCTCGATATCTAGCATTGTTTTGTACACATAATACACTTTCAATAAAATTAAAATCCTATACCAGATGTACATAATTAAATATATAAAGACATACATATTTATAATATATATCATTATCTATCTACGAGATATGATCAAGAAATATGGTGAATGCTTAAATTTTTAAAAATTCATTATAGTAAAAGACACATTGCCATTAATCGCCCTCAAAATACTCCCCCTCGCTTCGAACACACTTATTCCATTGTTCTTACCACTTTCTGAAGCAGTTCTGGAAGTCCTCTTTTGTGAGTGTGTTTACTTATGCTGTCGTGGCTGCCTTGATGTCCTGAACTGATTCAAAACATTTATCTTTCATAGTCATTTTGAACTTGGGGAAGAGCCAGAAGTCACAGGGTGCCAGATCCAGTGAATAAGGTGGATGAAGACACATCGTAATGTTTTTATTTGACAGAAATTGCCATACCAGAAGCGTGACAGGGAGCCTTTCTGTTGTGATCACAAAACACGGTGAATACTGCTGCCCAGTGCCATCCAATGGAAAGGCAGGGATCTTCAATACGGGAAGTGGTGCGATAAACCTTAGTAACAGTGTGTGACGAGTTTCAACTTGTTCAGTGCAGTCAGTTGGGTGTGAGCTACGGTTGAGAGAAGGTGTGTTTTGAAGTGTGACATAAATAATCCTCCTTCATGACAGCGCTCCGTGTCACACATCACTTCTGATATATGGCAATTTCTGTCAAATAAACACATTACAGTGTGTCCTCATCCACCTTATTCACTGAATCTGGCACCATGCAACTTCTGGCTCTTCCTCAAAGTCAAAATGGTTCAGGACATCATGGCAGCAATGACAGCGCAACTAAAGACACTCATGAAAGAGGACTTCCAGAACTACTTCAGAAAATGGCAAGAACAATGGGATAAGTGTGTTTGAAGTGAAGGGGAGTATTCTGAGGAGGGTTAATGGCAATGTGTCTTTTACTGTAATACATTTTTTTATTTAAACATTCACCATATTGTTTGATCACCTCATATCTATCTATCTTTCAGTACTCCTCTACTTGAGTTCTCCTGAAATGTTCCTCAAAATAGTTTTCTCCAATTAACTTTTTTGAGGCATGAGCACAGTTTCTGGCTCTGAAAAAACCAGGATTGACTAGGACAGGTCCTTTGTCTCCATGGAAACCACAGCTTGACTGGTGGAAATAACGTATAAGCAATAAGCCAAAGGGCCCCAACTCAATAAATATACATTAAATATTTTCTATAGGCTAGGTATCTTGGTAGATACCTGGGGATTTAAAGGTGCTTGTTCTCCAACAACACATAATCTAATGAAGGACAAAAACTGGGGGAAAGAATGTCATCACGTCATGAGGCAGCACCCAGAGAAGAGAAAGAGGCAGCCAATTTGGAAAGATCTGGAAAGGATTCCACCAGATGTGTTTATTTTGGGGACAGTTGAGATTCTTCAGGTGAATATCATGGGGGGGTGCTAAATCCTAGAAATTGGTGTAGAAAATACAAAGATAAGGAAGCTTGCAAAAACACAGCCAGTTTGTTTTGCTTTGACAAGAGGATAAAGTAACCAGTGGGCACAAGTGGAAGATAGAGATTGTAACAATTATTGGCAATTAGCAGATTGTAAAGGGTATCCTATAAGATATATTGGAATTACGGGTTTTATACTCTAGGAGATTATGGAGCCTCTACATAAAGAAATGACAAAAGTTATATAATCAGACCTGCATTGTAGAAAACCACGTGGGTGTCAGTGGTGAAGACTACTTGGAGGCAACAAGTCTGCAGGTTGAAATACCCAGGTGAGAAATGAGCAAGACCTGGGCTAAGGCAATAGGTGGGGAGGGAGTAAAAGAAAAATAATTTTGAGGGCTAGGCAAGTAGTGCCATTCACTTAGGGAGGCAGCGCTGTAGAGGAGAAGGTGTGGTATGAGACCAAAAGACAATATCAAAGGGGGTGAGAACAGTAACCTGGTTCACATACTTGTGTGAGAACCAGGTGGGGACTCTTGCTGCACAGGTGAAAGTAATATAATTAGGTGTCATTAGAATGTAGACAGACATACCACTGTGGGAACCACAGAGGCAGACCCCACCCCCACCCCCACCCTGGAACAAATACTTAAGGACCAGGCGGCAAAAAGGAAAAGGAGTGAGACAGGAGACAGGAAAGAGGTGAGAGAGACAGGAGAGGGCAGTGATAGGAATGTTGAAGGAGAAAGTTTAAAATCAAAGTGCAAGAGTGTCAATTCCAGAGAGATATTAAGAGATACTAAGTGAAAGGCCTTCATTGAATGCCAACTAAAATAAGTGAAAGGCCTAAAACAAGTGAAAGGCCTTCGTTGGACGAAGATAAAGGTCATAGATGAGGTCTGCAAGAGCAATTTCAGTAGAATGATGGGGCAGAAGTCAGAATGCTATGGAAATTGGAGAGGGAAGTGATAAGGGAGAGATAGCAGGTGAAGAGTGCTCCTGCATAAAATTCTATTGAAATACAGATAAGAATCCCCTAAACCTGGGTAGGATGAAAAGGAATGGAACTTAGGAAAAGAGGCTAAGGAAAAGACATAATATTCGATTTGGCTCCTAAATGGGAAGAAGGGGTCATGAGGTAGATTTTAAGAAGGAATACCATCAGCAAAAGCTTTGAAAGGAATGGTGAATAGTCTGCTATAGTTACAGTGTGAGTGTGTGTGTGTGTGTGTGTGTGTGTGTAGGTGGGGAGAGGGGACTGCACACATGACACATGTCTTGAGATGAGGATGGAAACAGGCTAGGACTAGATTGGGAAAGACCCTGCAGACCCAGTCAGGGAATATGCACAGTATTCTCTAAACTCTGGGAAGCAAGAGAGGGTCAGCACCAATTAGGGGTTTGGGATCATGAAGGGCAGGCCTGAAGTCCCCTCCTGGGCAAGCACTGTGCCCCAAAGTCTGCCTGGACTGGTGCTTCCAGAAAAGGGCCTGGCCCGTGGCTACTGAGTTTGGAACCAAGAAGGAATGAAGACAATGTTACTGACAAAGGCCCTGGACAAAGGAGAATGATGCTGTTGTTAACATAAATGGAGAATCTGAGAAGAGAGAAAGACACAGAAAATTAAAATTTAATAAGTAAAGATCCAGTGCTTCCAATAGTATATATTTCTGACCAACTGGAAAGGAACACAAAGTGGTCACAGATGAAAATCGACTCTTCTGGAGAGAGCAGTAAGGACAGAAGAATTCTGTAATTCTCCAACCATATTTCTCTGTGTACTTGATCAGGGAGTGGGAAACTCACAGTGAATCCACCTGGGACGTAAAGCAAGTCACTCAGTGTGATTAATTACTCTTTAGCATGTATCAAGATAAGAAATCATGTGAATTTGGCCTTCAAACGTGGAGAAAAATGTAGTGCGGCTTTAATTACAGATGACTGTTTAATTTATGTTAAGAAGTAATTGCTACGTCCTGACAAGAGAGAGAAAGCACGGTGGGTGGAGGTGGAAAATGAGGAGGTATGGGGAAAGAGGAAAAGGATTATGGCAGCCAACACAGGATAACGTGGACACGACAAATCTTACAGAAATCTCCCTCTACCCACCCTTTACCCCAGTGCTGCCAGGGCTCAACAGTTATTTCTGGACCACTTCTCCCTGGATATTAGCAGGTGCAGGCAGGCTTTCCAACAAGTCACTGAAGTATAGCGCAATTATTCTTCAGAATCACAGCCATTATTCTTTTTTTTAATGCTGTTGAAATATAATACATATATGAAATTTTCACTCAACCAACCAAGTCTTAAAGCAGCAGACTCCACATCTGCAAAACAGATTCTAAAAATAAAATTTTATGTGCCAAAGACTGATTCAGTGCAAATTTGAAAATGAGATAAATATTCTTCTTTTGAAAGGGAATGGATGCTTTTTCCTGACTAAAAAGTTAAACAATGTTTAATCAAGTTGTAGAGTTAAGCAGTGAAGTCAGTGTTACCTTAGAAGTTTACACTAAAAGTAGTGAACCTTTTCAGTATCTCTAACAAATTGATCTACAACAGAACTCTTGCACTTAAAGGATTATTTCCAGAAATCCTGAATACCAAAATGTGTTTGATAGTGAATTCAGAATACTGAACTAATAATCTGGAAACGAGTGAAGATTTGGACTAATAATCATGATAGGTAACATTTACAAGCTCACCATGAAACAAGCATTATTCTGAGCACTTCGTCATTTAATCCTCACAACTCTATGAAGGAGGTACTATTATCACTATTTTACAGAGGAAAACTAAGGCACAAAAGGGTTAAGTACTAAATAATGTCAACATTCAAATAAGTGGAATAATCAACTATCGTACCTACTACCTACTCAAGTTTCAATGTCTTAGCTATATGAATCCATGAAAACAGGTACGGGCACAACAATTTTGGATTGATGTGCTATAAATATTGGTGGTTCAAGTAATACTTTTACTTGAGAAAGAATAGGGCACATTTTCCATACCTGCACAACTAATGCAAAATAAAGTTGAATATTATTTGTATTGTGCATCTTTTAGAAATAAGCAGTGACTCTAAAAGACTCATGATTATAAAGTATATTATGTTACAGAAATGTAGTCCTTACTATTTACTAAAATAAAGACCAACTTTGCTCATTATGAAGACAGTGAGAAAATACTCTGAAAAGGACACAGGGATAAGGGATTCCATTTACTATACTTGCGTGTCTCTGTCCTCCATCCCTCACGGTTTTCCATACCCCCAAACCTGTGACGCATCTGTTCATCAGCAGGAATTCTCCCCCTGAATAAGCTCTGGTAGACACTCTTTAAAAACACATTTAGCGGATAAGTTTTTGGTGTGGAGGGAGGAGAAACAGCATGTAGGAGAATCAGCAGCAGCTGACGCAGAGTTCAAATGGGGAACTAAACAAGGTGCATCCAGGAAAAGGTTTAACTCACCACACATAGTTTAAAACCTTGCGCAGAGCCTAGGAACTACTGGGATCAATAGAGCAGAGGAATCATTCAAGTAGCATTGTGTCATCAGAAACAGGTCGATTGAGAAAAGGCGAGCTTGAGGACCAGGCCAGAGAAGTGCTACAACCAGGACAGGGAAACAGAGGTTGAAACTCAGCGAACTGACCAAAAGCTCTCTGGTCCTAATGCCTTTACGGCTATGTAAAGAGATGCTCACCGCCTACAGCGTCACTGTTAAGTATCTGCCTCCACCCACCCCATTACCACTATTTTACAGAGGAAAACTAAGGCACGAAAGAGTTCAGTACTAAATAATGTCAACATTCAAATAAGTGGGATAATCAACTACTGCACCTACTACCTACTCAAGGCTGGGAAACGTGTGAAGTCTGTATTACACCCACACGACACCAAGGACTTCACACACGTTAGCCCATTTTAAGCCCAACACTGAGGTAGGTATCTCCATTCTCGTTTTGTGGATGAGGTGTGAGAAGCTGTATCATTTTTCCACGATCACACAGTTAGTGGCAGAGTTAGGATTCTAAACCAGGTCAACCTGGGTGTAGAGGGTTTTAATGCCTAACGGATAATTGTGTGTAGACCTCTGGTTGTAGAACCATTACATAAAATTGGGTCAGACAATACTAAGTAAGTAGTATTCTTGGGTATATTACTAGATGTCTAACGTAGGAACTTTGAAAAGTACTATTTACAGTAGTTCATCTAATTTCCAGGGACATTTACAACGTGTCTCCCTAAAATATTAAAAGGTGTAATTTCATAATCTGGCTTTCACCCCAACCCCTACAATTACTTAGTCTGAATAAAGTAGTCAGCATAACACTTAAATTTAATCCAGGAGAAGTAAGGACCAGAATACAACTGCTGAAATGACCTATCCTATAATTGAGTAATGAGACCATCAAAGGTTAAATATGCTAGTAAGGCAGAGACTGCTTAGTAAATTTAAATAAATGTTTGAAAGTTTTCCTGTTCTTCCCTTATCCCCCAAGAACTGTCTAAAGTCCTGTGAGATCTGAGGTTTGGAATCTAGTGAATTACCTCCTGATTTATGACTTTAGAAAGGACAAGCCATCTAATATTCAACGGCCAGTTATTGCACAAGAAATTATTCCCATTTAACACACTTCATATGTATCAGAGTTTAGTGCTCTGGACTCTCTGCTGCCCAACTCTAGATCTATGGATTGTTTTTGTGGGTTTTTTTTTTTGGGGTGGGGGCGGGTTTTGTGAGTTGCCTATAATAGTACATATGCGCACTTTTTGGAAAAAGAGTGTGTAGCTTTCCCTAGATCATCAAAACCTTTTAACAACGATTAAAAACACAGCTCCAGGTAATCTAAATTTTACCTCTCGCCCAAGTCAGACCTTCACAGAGATGACTATCTATTTAGACTGCATTGCTTTGACCCCCTTTTAGAATGACTTTTTTTGAATTATATTTTTTGGTTCTGCCCTTGACTTATGTTGTGGTGTAAAACAAAAAATAGTAACATGAATACAGTACAGAAAAATAATGAAGAGTGAGAACAAGGAAGTCACATTTGCCTGTTTTTAAATCCTCGCTCCCTAATGACTCTGTGTGATCTTGGACAAATAACGTAACCCCTCGGAGCCTCAGTTTACTAATCTGAAAATAATTACTTCACAGAGTTATCTTTAGGAATCGAATGAGAAAATATACATAAATTACTATGTACAGTGCCCTGTCCATAGTAAATACCCAATTATTACATTAGGTTGATGCAAGAGTAATTGCCGCTTTGACAATTATTTTTCACTTTTTAAACCGCAATTACCTAATAAATTTCCTGTAGTGCTTATCATAAGGATATTGCCCACATCAACCAGTACACTCTATATGAGGGTCCCTGGGAAACATTTTTCTTTTATACTCTTTTGAAAGGAAAAGCTCTGTTTTCATCTTGGAAATCCTGGGACTCTTAACAAGCATGTCTCTATCTTTGCTCTGGTCACTAGCAAGTTTAGAGCTGAATCTACAACCTGACCTTACCAACTGAGTCGCAAAATCTTCTCCTAATAATTTTTTGTGAACTGATCTTATCCCTTCACACTTACTTTCCCATGGCCCAGAATGCTTTATTTTTTATAATGTGTGTTACTATTATTGTTTTGAGATTCTCTGAATTCTTTTTTGGAATGAGATAAGATGCATAATAAATTAACAAATCAATAGAAAAAATAAATAGTGCCATTTTTGAACTGTTGGTAATTTGGGTTAAAAAAAAAAACAGTTACTTTCCTAACTCACGGGTTATATTAGCTGCAGCGTCAGGAGAAAATTTCATTCTTTTTACTTCCAAAAGTAGGATCTGCCCTTGACTAGTTTACACTTCTCAAAGGAAAGATGAATCAAGAGTCATCAGTCAAATAGCAAAATAAATCACCAGAATGATGATGAGAACTTAGTGTGAAGAGTGATGACGTAATGGGGGAATGCAGCAACAGGCTATTCCTTCGAGGTGAATGCTCGTATGTTCTGCATGTTAAAGAACTCCTAGAATTCAATGAGAGACATTTCTAAAAGAAGCTATAAATTCACAACAATGCGTTTAATTGTATCAATTCTGGGGGGGTGGGAGGGGCGGGAGTTTCCTGTCTTTAACGGTATTGGACCCACAGCAAAGGCAGGTAATCTCCAGGCTGATTTAAAGGTCTCTTCATTCTCTGACTCAGATGAATGGAAATGTGCCATAGCTGTGGTGTGGTAAGCAGATGGGACACCAAAGGGGCGGAGCTGTTGGCCAAAGACAAAGGGGGAAAAAATCAAAATGTAAGCCAAAGAAGCTTTCCATAGCTGCTTGGCAATACAGCTTCTAAATAAACTATCTTAATTTGATTCACATGTGGTGAGTGGAAAATTAAAAACTGGGCAATGAAAAAAATTAAATGAATTCATTAAATAGATAAACTTATTACGCAGTTTCACTACGATGTGTTGATATCAGGATTATTTGAGTTTCTGTAGCTACCATCCTATCTATACCTTCAAGAAGTTATACATTGTCTTGTGCATATATCAGATAAGAATTCCCGAGTAGCAAATATTTTTCCAAGAAGAAAAGCATGACCTGTAAAGAATCAATAAGATAGCATAAAATCCAATAATTTTTAAGTACATAATCTGGAAATCCTAGGACAGCAAAATTAAAATAGACTGTTAAGGAAATACAAAAGAGAAGAAACTATGAAGACAAAGTAGAAATGATCTTCTAAAGAAGAATGTACTATAAAATGTTTAGGGGACTTGTTTATAAAAGCTGTTGCCTATCACAAAAATTTCCTTGTGGGTGCCAGTACATTGAAAACTGTAACAAAGAAAATGACTCCATGTTGGATTATTCACAATGATGACACAGAGAAAAGCTAATACATTAAAATTCAAATTTCTTTCAGGCTATAATCAAATGTCTGACTGTTCTAAATGTTTACTTTTTCCAAACCTGTTCATTGTCAGAGTTGGATTTTTGTCCTTTTTCTTTGCTTTGCTCTTCCAGAAGTGAATATATTTTTTTCTATAATTTCCTTCCTTTCTTCTCTTCCGCCCTCCCTTTTGCTTCCATTCAGTCAAAACGTATTCATGGACCTACTGATGCACCAAGCTTTTGGTGCTACAAATACAGCATTGAACAAAACAAAGCCCCATGCCCTTGTGAAGCTATTAGTCTAGTTACATACACTGATTCATTTGTTACCACCTTCATTTCAATATCTCCTTGTTGCGTGCCTTCAAGGAACATGGAGTTTGGAGGAACACTTACATTAGAAATTAGAGAAACCAAATTTACTAGCAACATCAGGGTTAAGACTATGTAGGAAAATTTAAACTTCAAGCACGCTATTTAAATGAGAATATACTATGTGGGAGAAATGGGTCAGAGTCAGATCAGGGCCCACCTGTGGAAGCATCCCCTCATTTCTCCAGGCTAAACTTATCACTTTTTCTGTGTTTCTATTGGGTTGAGTATGTTACACTTCTTGTATAAAACTTGCACATCACATTATATTTTACACTGTGTATTTTTCTCTCCTACATTAGGCTGTGACCTCTTTGAGGACAGAATCCAGTATTGTACATCTCTGTGTCCCTAGCACCAAGAGCTATGTCTTGCAAATGAGTTTCGGTAAGTTTACTGAATTAACAGCATTTAATTACAGGAAGAAAATTACCCAAAATGTTATATCTTAAGGGTTAAATTTTAAAAAACACAACATATTTTGACCTTCAATAAATCTAAGAACCATGAGGTACACAGCCAAGTAATCAGTAAGTCATTAAAACTTCATAAAGAGGGTACAATTCTAGCTGAACGGTTCACTACTGGAAGACTGCTTCCATGTGTTGGTTATACTGTCCTGTGCAACTTTCTGACAGTCATGTGGTCTCTACTAACAATGGGTTTATTACATTTAGGGCTATAATACGATGACAATGATCTGGTACAAGGTCTGTAAAAAGGCAAAGCAAAGATCCAAAATGCTGCCATGTTTATAATTGATCAAATCCTTAGCGTCATTCTTCCCCTCTCCTCTGCCTGGACTGACGATGCGTCACTCTTCATGATACTTCCCTTAATCCCACCTCTCCACCCCTCTCTTTCTCCACCAACACCTCTTTCACGTTTTCTAGGAAGCCTTGCTTTTATTTCCCTGCCACTTTTCTGAAACCAAATTCTGAAAGGCCAGCAATAACTCCCTGGCTGCAAAATACAACAGTTATCCGCATCCTTGACATAGCGTTTCCTTGAAGCCTTTTCCTCCTCTGCCCTTAAGTTTTCCTGTCTCTCTGGATGAACCACATCTGGCCTGCGCCTTTCAAAAGCTGGCGCTCCTCAGGGTTCTGAACTAAGTAACTGTACAAAGCTCTGTGGCTTCGACCCCCGCTATATAATGACTCTCAGGCCTAAGTTTACTACCGACATGCGTATCTATTACTGGGGCTGCAATTCTACATTTCCAACTACCAACCAGACATGCGGTTTTCCTGCAGGTACCTAGAACGTAACATGTCAAAAATCAAATGTAGTACCTTCCCCCTCAGACCTGCTTCTCCTCCTACCCTCCGAGTCTCACTTGGCAGAATCAGCATTAATGCAACCACTCAAGGAAGCAGTCTCATTCATCCTGGACTCCTTTCTCTCCATCCCCATGCCCACAATGCACACGTGGCTTCTTCTGTTTAGAACATCATCTCGCCTCAGAGTTGTTTCTCTCTCCTCCCCTGTTCGTAACTAAAATGCCATCTTCTTGGAGAAGTCTTTCCTGACCTCTCTCTCATAATTATCATCCACGTTATCATGATGCCATACCATTTGTCCCTATAGGTTTGCCACAAAGGACTGATCACAAACCATAATTATGAATTCATTAGTGTCTTTCTCCTCCACTAAACTGGGAGCTATCTTGCTCACTGGTATCCCATGAACCCAGGGAGTAACACAGAGTTGGTGCCAATAACTCATGACTGATTGAATATCTGATCAGGTAAGTTCTGAGGAACCCCATCTGAAGATGCCCCACATCTGTTCCCTATGTCCCACCAGTGCCCTGGACTGGGCCATCGTTACCTATCGTCTACACTCTACAACTAACCTTGTGACTTAGCTCCCTGACTTTAGCCTCTCTTTACCCTATCATAAAAATAATGTTCTTGTTCATGAAAAAGATTAATTTGATGACGTCACTGTCCTGAAGAAAAACTTCTAAGGGTTCAGAAGGCTATAGGAAAAAAGTCCCAGATACTTATGGCATTGCACCAGGATCTTCCTAAAATGGTCTCAACCTAAACTCAATTTTCTAGGCTCTAGTCCAGCTTCTTTGGTCCCCTTTCGTTAGATACACTGGAGGGTACAACAGGATGGTTTGCTAGATAGAGCTGTGAGGAAGGGCTACCTAGTAACTAATTAAAGATAAAAAAGAACCTAGTTGTTCTAATGCCCTATGTCAAAATAGAGTTTAAAGACTACAAAGCAAGAACAATTAAGTGGGATAAGGAAATAAAATACAACTGTTACAAAATTGGGATAAAGGTACGGGGAGGAGTGCTGAATTACATACAGTGGCCAGCGAACTATCTCTGGGCCTGTGACATCCTGGAGTTGAGATCTGAATGACAAGGGGCTATAACCAGCCTTAGAGCTTACAAGGATCAAATGAAAGGCCTTAATGTGAGAAAGAGCTTGATGTGAGAGAGAGAGAAGGGTGGTGTGGCTGGGGCATAGCGTGGTATGAGATAAAGTCAGTGACGCAGGCAGGATCCAGATTTTGTAGTCTTACAGTCGGGAGTCTATGCTAAAGTGGTAAACCACTGCAGAATTTGAGACATGAAAAGGATATATCTGATTTATGTTATAAATTCTAAGTGGATAATTGATACACTCATTCATTCCTTCATACACTCATTCATTCCTTCATTCAACAAATATTTAATAAGTATTCACTATGTACCAGATACTATTCTGGGATACAATAGGGAATAAGACAGATGAAGCCCTTGCCCACACAGAGCTTTCCTTCCAGAGTATTCTGTGAAGACCAAAAAGGAATCAAGGAGTCCAGTTAAGAGACCACTGCAGAGACCATATGAGAGATTATGATGGTTTGGATAAGACATGTGACAGTGGAGATGGAGAAAAATGGACAAATATGGGTTACATTTTAGAGGTACAACAGATAGGATTAGAAAGGGTGAAGAAAAGAGAATCAGAATGACTCACATCTCTGGTCTGGACAACTGCTTTCATGGGTGTGGTGTTATTTACTGAAATGGGGGGAAATAGAAGAAGTGCACGTTTGGGGAAGAGAAGCCAGAGTTCTATCTTGGTCATATAGGGTGAGGTATCTACTAAACAACCAAAAAGGTGTCATCCAGGAGGCTTTTAGATTTGGAGCCTGAAGTTCAGTGGGGAGAGCAGAACTACAAATGTAAAACTAGGAGTTGGCCACAGAGGTGGATTTAAAGCCATTAGATTTAGGAACAAATTACAAATGAGGGGGGTATCCAGGATCAAACCCTGACATATTCCAACTTTGAGAGGTTGAGCAAAGGAGAAGGAAGCAAAGAAAATTGAGAAGAAGTAATTAAGAAGGTAAAGGGAATATGGAAACGTGCAGTGTCACTGTGGCAAGTCATGAAGGTGTGCGGCTAGGATCTCTGACCAGGAAACCAACTGCCATTCAGTTGTAAGGAGTGCAGTTATCTGACAACCAGCAGCTGGTAAGAGCGTCGGGCTCTGCTCAGCTTTTGAGCCAAAGCGACTCTTCCCAGGTGGCTCCAGCTGTTCACTGAACATACACGGGGGTAGTTATGGCCTGACCACGTCTGCTTAATGCGGGTCTCTTCTCATGAGCTTCAGAGCTCCCAGTAGGGTTGCCGAGACTTTGATAGAACTGCATCACTGTCTGGGTTTTGCCTGCCCAATCCTGCTTCCTCCCTTCTTTCCTTTCACAGCCATCAGGTCTTGGTCTGGAGACCTGACCGATCCAATCTTCCTTCCTTCCTTTCCTACCACAAGCAAGTCCTCCCCCCTAATAAGCCTCTTACGGACCTCCTTCTATCTCAGCACCTGAATCCTAGAGGACCACAGCAAACAGCGACAAAAACCAGGAAGAGTGTTTCAAAGAGGAAATGGTCCACTGTGATATGGATTAATTTGGAAGTCAAGTAAGGAAAGGAGAAAGAACTACCAGTGAATTTGGCAAAATGAAAGTCACTGAGAATCTGAAGGTATTTTCAGGGAGCAGTGTGAATCAAACCTTATTGAAATGGGCTGTAGGGAGAATGACAGGTGGGGAAGGAACAGAGACTACACATAGCTCACTCACTCTAGAAGTTTTGCTTATATAACTCCCACCTAGAACAAATGCTCTCAAAGAACAGTACTAGGTTTTCAAAAGGAATTAACAGGGGAACCTAATTCAGACTAGGGACGGTATCTCTGAGGAAGTCAAGTTTACCAGAAAAAGAGTGGAAATAAAAGCATTCCAGGAAGAGGGAAAAGCAGGTGCGATAGCCAAGGAGTGGGAGAGAGTTTGAGTTACTGGAGGCCAGAAAACAGTTGCTGTAGCTGAAATAAAGAAAGCCAGGACCAGATTATTCAAGGTCATGTGGGAAGTGATAAATACTTTGGAGCTTAGCCTACAACCTAGAGGTTTTATGCTGGGGAGTTCACATGACCTATTTGTGATTTTCACAAAATAGAACTATGTTTGCAGTGGGGGGGAAACAGAAGTCAAACACCTACTGAGAGATGATGGTGATTTGAACTTGGGTAGTTGAATGCATTCACTTATTTGTTCAAATCGTATTTAATAAATGAGAGAAACAAATGGATTCAATATGTATTTTCAGAAGTGGACTCTATAGGACTGGTGAAAATGGGGTTAGAAGAACAGGAGTTATCAAGGATAATTCCTAAGACTCCGGCTCCATCAGCTGGGCGTAACTCATGCCCAACACAAGTGCACCAACTTCTCAGGGCCCCACAGACCCTATTAAGCAGTGACCACTTTTCCTGGTGGCACACCAAGTCTTTTCCAGTCCCACCCCAACACTATAACACCAAAAGATACAACTGTGTGACACAATTGTAATACACAACACAGGCTTACACAGCATGTATCTCCTTCAATGCTCAACTATCTCATTTTATGCCTGAGGGGATGGATTGCCTATTAGAGTTGGAATCTGGTCATACATATTAATGCCGCTCTCTTGACCTTTACACATAATTTTACACATATTTTAGGAACAGGCCATTAGCCCTCAGTCCAGCAATTTATTTATGGGCAGTTTCTGAAGCTGTGATCACTGGCTTCTCCCAGGAATTAGAACTCCTTCCGTAACATGTGCTATGAGCTGGTCCCTTCTTTCTCCTTTTATCTAAGACAATCATTCAAGTCCATAAACCAGATCTGAACACTTCTTTGCCTTCTGTGTTTCATTACAGACATCATTCTTTTTGCTTCTGTAGTATTGAACATCCTTTACATAGGAGCACAACAAATAATCAAGCCCCTATCATTCCTGAAAAAAAAAAGTATAAGTGAGTGTGTGTGTGTATCACAAAAGGCATAGAAAAGAAGAATTTGAGGAAATTAAGTACAGTTAAATTACCAGGAAGGGGTAAGAAGGGATATTACCAATTCAAAGTTACAATGAAAAATGTAAGGTGTTTATATATACGAGGTGTGAGCAAAAGATACGGTGACTGTTTAAATAAAAAAAATCGTATTACAGTAAAAGACACATTGCCATTAATCCCCCTCAAAAGACTCCCCCTCGCTTCAAACACACTTATCCCATCGTTCTTGCCACTTTCTGAAGCAGTTCTGGAAGTCCTCTTTCACGAGAGTCTTTACTTCATCCTCCATCATGACAAAACACTTCGTGTCACACATCGCTTCTGGAACAGCAATTTCTGTCAAATAAAAATGTTCTGGCATCCACCTTATTCACCATTGGCTCTTCCCCAAATCAAAATGACCATGAAAGGAAACATTTTGAATTGATTTGGGACATCGAGGCAGCCACGACAGTGCAACTAAACACACTCACGAAAGAGGACTTCCAGAACTGCATCAGAAAGCGGTAAGAACGATAAATGTGTTTGAAGCACGGGGGAGTATTTTGAGGGAGATTAATGGCAATGTGTCATTTTTTAATTTAAACATTCACCGTATTTTTTTATCATACCTCGTATATGCAACATTATGAGTGCTGCATGCTCAATGGTAACTATTACCTTTAAGAGTAACTCTTCCAGTGTAAACCCATGGGATAGCTGAATCATTCAGCAGGAAGTGCCTCAATTACTTACCCCAAATGGACACATGGTCTTAAAGTTACTAAAAGTTACCAAATTTATTTCTAACTTCTAGGCAACAACCAAGTATTTGACTGACTCGTATATTTTGGCACTGTCTAAAAGATCATTGTGGATCCGAAGGCTAATTAAGAGAGAACAATCCTAGTCTATTCCTGGCCAATTACAGAAAACTATCTATTGATCCCTTCTCTAATGTTACATTAATAATGTATATTACAGAATAGGATTTAATTTGCATTGTGAGTGTTATTAGAGAAAAGAGCATATGATAAAAGTCATCCAACAGGTAGCACTATTTAGAAATTTTGGGTTTGAAGTGACTATGATTCTTCCAATTGTAAATGTTGCTTTTGCCTAGGATTATATTCAAAATCAAGCATGCAAATCCACAAACATTTATCAAGCAACACCTATTTGCTACGCACTGTAAAAAGTGTTAAGAAGCAAAACGTGAGTAATATAAGACCCCAGTCCTAACAGCATTAATACAAACTTGGTGAGTTCAGGAACTTGCTATCTTGTCAGGGTATACAGACGAACTCAAATTCCTCTGTGAGAATGCTTATCCATGTTACACTAGCTACGAAACCACAGCAAGGAAATAATTTTGCTGGGAGACGACTTCATAGAAGAGAGCACATGTGAGAGACATCTTGAAAGAAGATTGAGAGTTCAAGAAAACTCCAATACAGAAAGGGATAAAGAACATTCCAAATGGACAGGACAACTTGTGCATAGAAACAGAAGCCATGTTCCTAAAACCAAAGGACATTCTTCAGACCTCACTTCATTTGATCTCATAGCAGCTTGTGGTCCTGATGACCACGCTCTATTCTTGACACATTCTCTTAGTTTTGTGACACATACTCTGTTTTCTTCCTATCCCTCTGGTTGATCTTAGTACTCTTTGAAGACCCCTCTTTTGATTTTATACAGCGTCATTTCCTCAGTTTCGTCCCAGATGTTTGGTTTTTTTTTTCCTTTTTTTTCCCCCAGAAATAAAAGGCCCTCTGACTGGTTCTCTCCCACACTTTCGATGATCATATACTCATGACTCTCAAATCTGTATCTCCAGAACAAACAAGTTCCCGATTTTGAGAGCCAAATAACTGCTGTCTTCTGGACACTTCTTTAAAACTAAACAAGTGTCTAAAACTTAATACTTGCGAAATTAAATGGTCTTCCTTCCAAACCCCCTTCTCCTCTTGCGATGCCCCTCCAGCTCAGAGAGCCAGCCAGCCAGCTGTCCCAGCCAAACACTTGGACATTGTCCTCGGCTCCTCTCTCTCCATTACACCCACCACCTATTCAGTCCCTATGTCCTGTCAATTGTGCCTTTTACTTGAATTCGTCTACTTCCCTTCATCCCAACTGCTACTGTCCTCATTTAGGTCCCTACAGAAAGGACGGCACAGCCCTCCTACCAGGAGTCTTGTTTCTGGTCTTGCTTCCCTCCAACCTACACCCTCCACAATTATGTCTCATAGCATCTTGCAGGATCTCGTTCCCAACTATATTCTGGACTTAGTCTTGCCACTAATTCCTACATATTCTATGTTTCTAGCCATATTCAAGCATTTATCTTGCCTTTAGGTCTTTCTACATACATTTCCCATTCATAAAAGGTTATTTCTGTTCTCTTTTTCTAGCTAATTCCCACTCATCCTTTAGATCTAAAATCACGCATCATTTCCTCAGGGAAGCCACTTACTCCCCAACTGCTTCACCTTTTTTTCGTTCGTTTTTTCTTTTTGAATGGGGTCTTTTTTCAGTTGTTTTTTTTTTTTAATTGAGGTACAATTGACAAATAAAATTGTAATATAAAAGTATACAATGTGATGATTTAGTGTATGTACACGTTGTAAAGATTACCACCATCAAGTGAAGTAGCACGTCATCTCATGTATTTACTTATTTTGGTGACAGCACTTCTCTACTCTCTTACCAAATTTCAATTACACAATACGATCAACTACAGTCACCATGTCATACATTAGATCCTCAGACCTTATTCATCTTATAACTGAAAGTTTGTACTCTTTTACAATCTCTCCCTAGCCTCATCCTACTTACTCCACAGCCCCTGGCCACCACCATTATGAGGGCATTTAAAAAATTAAAAATTATGAGGGCATTTAAAAAAACAAAAACGAGTCCACATACATATAAGTGATACCACACAGTATTTGTCTGTCTCTGTCTGGCTTATTTCACTTAGTCATGTCCTCCTCCTGGTCCATCCATGTTGTCACAAATGACGGTTTCTTCTTTTTTAAGACTGAATAATACTCCATTGTACATATGTATGTATGTATGTATGTGTGTATGTGCATTTGTATATGACATTTTCTATATCCATTTATTCATTGATGGACACTTAGGTTGATTCCATATCCTGGCTATTGTGAATAATGTAGCAATGAACATGGTAGTACAGATATGTCTTGAAGATAAGGATTTTGTTTCCTTTGGATATATAACCAGAGTGGGAATACTGGATCATATGGCAGTTCTGATTTAAACTTCTTGAGGACACACCATACTGTTTTCCAGGTACAGGAAGGAAATGAGTTCAGGATGACAGTGGCTGTACCAGTTTACATACCCACCAACAGCACACAGGATTCTCTTGTCTCCATATCCTTGCTAGCATTTGCTACCTCTTGTCTTTTTGAAAACAGACATCCTCACAGGTATGAGGTGCTGTCACATTGTGGTTTGGGTTTGCATTTCCCCAACAATTAGTGGTGTTAAGCAGCTTTGAATGTACCTGTCCAATTGCTTCCTCTTGTGTGTTCCTACCATAGGTGCTCTCATCCCACTGCACAGTAGTCCCACCTTATCCTGGGGGATACGATCCAAGACCCCTAGTGGATACCCAAGGTTGTAGATAGTACCAAATTCTATATATACTACGTTTTTTCCCTATACATACATACCTATGATAAAGTTTAATTTATAGATGAGGCACAATAAATTGTGCCTAAAAGAGTAACAAGAGTTAATAATAAAATAGGACAAGTATAACAATAGATTGCAGTACAAATTATGTGAATGTGGTCTCTCTCTCTCTCAAAATATCTCATTGTACTGTACTTACCTTTTCACTTAAAGGAAACACTTTACAGCTTCTCTTTGCATATCTGAATTTCAAGCATCACTACTCTTGTGCTTTGGGGCCATTATGAAGTAAAATAAGGGTAATTTGAACACAAGCATCTCAATGTTGTGACAGTCGATTTGATAACCGAGGTAGCTACTAAGTGACTAATGGACAGGTGGCGTATAAAGTGTGGAGACAATAGCCAGAGGCATCGATGATTAACATTGCTGGCGGGAGGGAGCTGGACGGCGCAGGATTTCATCACAGTCCACAGAACAGCGTGCAATTTAAAACTTATGAACTGTTTAGTTGTAGAATTTTCCATTTAATATTTTCAGACCACAGTTGACCACCGGTAACTGAAACCGCAGAAAATGAAACCATGGATGGGGGTGGAGGCGGCTACTGTATTTTAATTTGCTGTTTACTAGTCAGTGCCTTCTTACACCGTAAGCTCACAAAAGCCTTTGGCACAATGCCTATTCACATGATAAGTGCTCAAAAACTATCTGTGTCATGACTAAACAAATGAGGAAAACCTTAACATACTTCATCAAAACACTGCGTACACATAAGATTGAAAAATGGGTACAGGATGACAGGGGACTTCCTGTGGGACCCCTTCTAATAAGGTCAACAGAGTAGATACTACATGAAATGCAATTGTAAAAGGACAACAAAAACAATGAAAAGATTATCTGAAAGAGGGTAATTCAATTCTCCAAACACTTGGAAGGGTAGCCAGAAACAATGGAAATAAGCTGCTTTTGTCTTTGATTCACTAATTTTGCAGAAGTAAAATAATGTTTGAAGCTTTTTTTTCCCCCTAAAGAAACACGTGCTAAGACCAACCACGTGCAGAAGTTAGACAGTGCTGCATAACAACCTACCCCAAACCCAGGGGCTTGACACAATGAACATTTCTCACTCTTAACTCTACAGGTCAGCTGGCACTTCCTTCCTGGCTGTGCTCCATCGTGATTCTGCAATAGTCTGATAGGTTGGCTAAGACTGGCTGGCTTATGTGGAACGGCCTCCCCCTTATATATTGTGGTTGGCTGGCTCTTATGACAGATGTGATGGGGACACATCCAGCAAGCACCCAAGCTTATTCTCATGGCAGCTAGACAGGGTTGCATGAGCGGAAATGCACAGGCCTCTGGAGGCTTCGCTTCATAAGTGATACACCGTCACCTCTGCCATTTCCATTAGCCAGAGTAAGTTACAAGGTCAGCCCAGATTCAAGACATGAGGAAATAAACTCTACCTCTGCAGAGTCACATTGCAAGGAGCATAGGTACAGGGAGACGAAAATCAAGGCCAGTTTTACAATCGATCTCCCACAGACTATTTGGCCCCACACATGCATCTACCTGTGAGTAGTATAGTTCAGTGTATGATATCCACAATGATGATTCTGCTTCAACAGGGCATTAAAATAACACTTAGTATATGATAGGCAGAGAATATATTATAAAAAGCTTGCCACGATAAGGATGTAGGTTAAAAGATTCCCATTGGATAAGTCACTTTATTGTGGTGTCATTCCCACTGATTTCAGAGAATAGTGTTTTTACCACAGTGCATTCTGTTCACAGTGAGTGCTACCAACAGGCTTGGAAAAGTAATAGGACAGTCCATTTTATCACTGGTGAAAGGATTCAATTAAAGTATACAAGAGCTAAGCCCAAGTCAGATATTTTTAATATACAGGAAAACCATATTTATATAATTCAGGAAAAGGACCAGCCATGGACTCACTTCCTAAACACCTGCCCCACAGAGATAAAATTCTCTAAAAATATTGATGGGATTACTCGCTGTACCACTGTAGCACAAGGAGCCAGGTGAGTGGGTGGATAGGGCTAAATGAGAAGTTCTTATGGCAAATACACACAAACCTGGCAAACTACTAGAGAGAAAATTACATTAAAATGGAAAACTACTTTCACGTGTACAAACTGCTAATAGTAAGGTATTTTTCAGCAACCACAAAAACTATGCTGGACTTGAATAGGTAAACAGAAACCAGACCAAATTACAGATAAGCTTAAAAGCATGCAGATCTTCAAATCCAAGTGATATTAGTGGGTGCACTTGATCCTTAGACTATGTGGCCTAGTTTTGCTGGATGACCCTCTAATTTCTGAAAAGTGCTACAGGATCCTCCTGACAACAACCTCTCCTAACTCCAGCATGGGAACTCTTAGCATTTCCGATGTGGATTTCAGAGACAAAGATAGAACACTGAGACCTGCCAAGGCTGAAGAGGGTATCACTTTCAAAGGTTAACCCCTACTCCCCCCTTTTTCTGATGACTGCCCAATTACACGAGCCAGGCATGATAACTAGCAGCAGTGAAAGAAGTCTTCTACAGGCATGGACAAAACTGCCTGTCCAACATAAGTGAAAAAACACATGAGACACAGCAATAAGATACATCTTTTGGGGACTGCACATGGAAGCTAATCTAACATGAAAAAATTTTTTTGAATATAACACAAAAAACTCAGAACCTAATTATATTATTAGAACATCTTATCAGGGCCTATTCTGTGATAATTAAACAGTGTAACTTTTCTTTTTTTTTTTTTTAATTTTACATAAGAGCATCAAGTTATACAAGAGATTTATTCTTAAAATTCTGTAGGCAGAACAAAATTTTGTAAAGTGAAACCCATTCTTCCTGAGAGCTATTATAAAATCCAACATGTGTATCTATATATAAGCATGCTCCTGAGACCATGACTTTAGGTTATATTTTCGTGTACCACAATGGAAGTTGTAGGGTGATGTCCATGTGTATTATGATACTCATTTTTTACCTGCCCCGTTGATCCAGGCTCCAAGCATCTCTTGTCAATATCCAGCAATGGCAATGTTTTAGTCCTTTCATTTATTTACAATTCAAGAATAATGTTTGATTTTATATCCAGAGGAGAAACCTGAGGCATGAATTCAAGAATAGAGTACTTGTTCGACCTGTGGATTCTTGTAGTATCTTAGCTGTTGAAGGTATGTGCCAATGCTTATTACTACAGAGCCAGTGAAAAACAGCTTTTATAAGAATAGTCACAGTAAATTACTATTATTTGCTTTTGGAGACCCCAGGTTCTGTCATCACTTCCAAGAAGAATCAGAGAAGCCTTATAGTAATGTTCCTAAATGGGTCTTTCTCCCAGAATTTGTATATAATCAATTTTACAAATTCTCTTCACTCCCTATACACATCAGGGTTTTATACAATAACGGTCTTTGCGTGATTCTGAAGAGTTCTCAGCTGAACTAAATCTCAGGTGAACTATAGAACAGCTCTCTACACCAACAGAAATCTCAGTACACCTGACAACTTCAAAAACTATTCCCCTTTACCTCTCACTCGCAACCTCTGATTTAAACCAGGCAAAACTAGACTAACCTTGTATGACAAGCAAATATCTGTGATTAATCCACTCGTCATCAATCAGGTGCCCAAAGTCGCACAACTAGCAAGGACCTTGAGAGTTTGCATTAGTGAATAAATGAGATTGATCTGTAAAGAATGTCAATTGTTTGTGTGCAAAATAGGGATGTTTCTAAGACTGAGCAAAATTGCAGTTTATTTTAAGGACATTACTTCTATTATAACTGCTATCTAAATACTCATTTGTACTGTGAAAAAAAAGGTGTTCTAAATGAAGATAAATACAACCAAGTTCATTGTATTTATCCCAGTTTGGGAGTTAAAGGAAAAAAACATTATCCCAAATGTCCAAAAACAAAAAACGAGGTAGATTCAAAAATACTATTATATTTTGCCTAATTAAAGTATGCCTAATTAAAGTTATTAAAGTGATAATAAGCTAGTTTACAACTTAAGGAACATAAAACTTTAATAACACATTACTATAAATATTTAATGATATAGAACTTAATGACATAATTTCATTAACATGAAGGATCGGTGTATTAAACTACTATTTATTTCAACTTCAATGCACCATTTTAAAATTCAAAAAGTAGATTACTGGTTGACGTGGGCTGAGAGAAGGGGAAAATGGGGGGTGACTACCAGTGGGTATGGGGTTTCATTTTGGGGCAATGAAAATCTAAAAATCAGATATGTGATTGCATAATTCTGTGAATATACTAAAAACCACTATATTGTACACTTAAAATGGGTAAATTTTATGGTATATGAATTATAGCTCAATAGTTATTGTAAAAAGCAAGTAACTCTAAATATTTTTATTACCTATGTGAATTTCTAAAAAGAAAATAATTATTTAATCCAGGGTAATACGCTGAGCGTATTCAAATCTCCTATCTGTAAACTGCTTTGTCTATTATTTTCTAGTTATTCTAATGCCTTAAATATCCACAATCTTTAACAACTCTTCTAACAACTTATAACTCTGATAACAACTCTTATGACTATCTATATCCATAGGCTTCTAACAACTCTTCTCATAAGTCTAAAACATAGAAACGACACTAAATATTGAAGATTTTGACATACTGATACGCCCATTTTTAAAAAAAGGTTAAAATTCCAGTGGGCTACACAATGTAAAGACACCTGTTTTCCTGGGAATTAACAGTTGTAAATACAGACAACATAAGTAATTTCACACATCAAGCTGATGTGTAATAAAATAAATCTACTCAAGGTTCTTCTTTCAACAAGATAAGACTCTAACGATAAATGACTACGGCTCATCTTAAGATCAAAAGGGAATGACTTCTGCAGCAAAATATGCCTACCAGCTAAGCTATTTCACCAGCTCAGTTACTAATGACACAAAAGCAGACTTGCAGGAAGCAGCAAACAGAAAAAAAGAAGAGATTTTTAAAAGACCTAATGTGTCCACATTGTAAAATGCTTTGTAACTTTTATTTAGACTTTAGAGTTTTATGTGTCCAGATGAATATTTCTGAATTGTGCTGACGAGCAGCACAATAAACTTTTCCTTAGCTTGTAAGCTCTCTGCAGATATTTCAAATTCATATAGCTATATTAACAGTTCCATCTTAACCCTACCTTCTTAACCCTACCTTATAATATCAGAGTCAATTTGCCACAACTGGAACATCAAGAAAGAGCAAGAGCTACAAGAGCATCTGCTGTAAAAATGTCATATAAAAAATATCATAAAATATCATATATCATATAAAGCGGTTTATGTTTATGGTGATGTTATTTCTAAAGGCCTATAAAATAGTTTATTTTGCATTTAAATTCTTTTTTTTTTTTTAAGATTTTATTGGGGAAGAGGAACAGGACTTTACTGGGGAACAATGTGTACTTCCAGGACTTTTTTCCAAGTTGTTATCCTTTCAATCTTAGTTGTGGAGGGTGCCGTTGAGCTTAAAGTTGTTGTCTTTTCAGTCTTAGTTGTGGAGGGTGCAGCTCAGCTCCAGGTCCGGCCCTTGCGGGAGTCAAAACGGCAACCTTGTGGTTGAGCGGACGCACTCCAACCAACTGAGCCATCCGGGAGCTCAGCGGCAGCTCAGCTCAAGGTGCTGTGTTCAATCTTAGTTGCAGGGGGCGCTGCCCACCATCCCTTGCGGGACTCGAGGAATTGAACTGGCAACCTCGTGGTTGAGAGCCCACTGGGGCATGTGGGAATCGAACCGGCAGCCTTAGGAGTTAGGAGCATGGAGCTCTGACCACCTGAGCCACCAGGCCAGCCCTGCACTTAAATTTTAACTACATGAGTTACTGCAACTGTTTATGCATAAAAACATGAGATGCACTTAAGTTGCCTTTGAAAGAAAACAAACAATTTTTTTTAAATGTCAACATCAATAGGAAAAAAATCTTTTCTAACACCATAACTCAGAACTACTCCAATGAAAAAAGGTAGTTATTAGTGAAAAACTATAATAGTATAGACAGACAACCTCATGCTTTTTTATATCATAAATTTTATCAGTGCCATACCAACCCTACCCTCACAATTTCACTGGAAGAGAGGAAAAGGAAATTTCTATCTCCAGTCTAAAGAGCTTAGCTTCCTCCAATACCATGCCTACGTAATGGTCAAAGAGGAAATTGAGCTTCAAAGCCATTGAACAACTTGCAGGTTTCAAGCCTGAGTCTTCTGATTTTTCTAGAATGTCATTTTAAAGAACTAAGAAAAATTTCCACTTGACTACACAAAATTTGAGTATGCCTCTGATGTCATCTTCTCATGTGTAGACCCCAGGACCATGAGGGCGTCTTGGGTGCCTACACACGGGGTACCTACAGTGCCTGCAAATGCCTCTTTTTTCCTTCCACTGTTTCCTTCAGCCTTTTTTCTCCAAATCCATGAGTTTTTTCCTTTTCCACCTTAAGACATGAAACACTTTTTATTCTATATGTAAATAACAAATGCACTTACAACTTCAGATGCTATCTTTATGTTAAATCGACAGAGAGAACTTTTCTAGTTTATTATTAAAAACGCAATATGTCATAAGCTATAACCAAAAGAATTCTACCCACAAGAGGATTAAGCTTTGCCAATGCAATGAGACCTGCTTTATAAAAATAACCCCCATAATGATATGGCTTGGTGCCGAGACCCTCCTACAGCAGATCCTGTCCTTGTTGGGGACAAAACAAGCTTTAGTACCATGCCAACATAACAGCTGCCAAAAATGAATTCTTCTCGATTCTGAAGAATCATCGCTTCATCTTCCCACCAAGGTAGCCAACCTTATCTGTTGTCACCATGTGTTTTGATCATGTATCTCATACAACTATTTTATACAATTTTAATTAAACAGTTGTTTTAACACAGTGTATGCCATCTCTGTAATACTGATTAATGAATAGGCCTCTATTTCTAAAAGAATTCAAAAATACAAATTTATAGATTGACCGAAATAATCTTATCTCTTAGCTTTCTATATTAATCACATTTTGCTAGAACTTTGAGAGAAGCTATAGGCGATGTAAGAAGTATAAAATGTTTCTGCCTTCATGGCACTTAAAGTCATATTTAAAGTGATAACATTAACAGAGTTGAAAATAGTTAGAAAACACTTAAGTGGATGGTACTATAGCCTCCTTCCTAATGGTCTTTCTCCTGCAATACCCATGAGGTGAGATATAGTGAGTCTGTAGATGTCAATCACAGACATCCTTCATAGTAGATGTCAATCACAGACATCCTTCATAGTAGATGTCAATCACAGACATCCTTCATAGTAGGTGTCAATCACAGACATCCTTCTTAGATGTCAATCACAAACATCCTTCTTAGTAGATGTCAATCACAGACATCCTTCATAGTAGGTGTCAATCACAGACTCCCTTCTTAGATGTCAATCACAGACATCCTTCTTAGTAGATGTTAATCGCAGACACCCTTCTTAGATGTCAATCACAGACATCCTTCTTAGTAGATGTCCCCAACAGTCTGTGTAATAGACCACTTGTCTCATGCAATCAAAGGAAGCATGCAATTGATATAGTAATAGTGAACATATGCATGAGCCTGCCAGTCATAGGTGCTGTGCACCAAGTGGCTGGCTTAGCCAAAGCCAAGGCCTGACTAGTTCAACTGCTTTGACTCGTATTTTTTCTTCAGGACTGGCATCTGCAACCCTTGTTCATGTAATCAAATAAATGATGAGTAGCTGGTGGGGTGTCCTGGGAAGGCCCCATGACTCCAATTGTCACAAAGTTTCTAAAATATAAGCTTAGTCCAATTTTTTATAATGAACTATTAAAGCAGCTCAGACAGGCTCATTTGTAGTTCTAGATATGCAATAGTCCAGTTTGAATAAATTATTAGGAATAAGTGATAATTAAGAAATACAAATACATGTTCAATCAAGGGCATCTGTTTTATTAAGATTTGAAAAAGCACAAAAGATAAGAAGGAAAGGTGTTAATTTGATATAGACAGGTAATGGCTCCTACTATTTGGCTTACCAGACAGACTGCCATGTTTGACTTCAAACTGAAGTTCTGGGAGGGGATATAGTGTAGCTTATAAACTGTACTTCTTAACAGAAGGAGCTGAACTAGTGATCTACCTGTCAGGAAAACCACATACCTTTAACCATGGGAAAATATGTTGCACCACATCAGAGATGTCTTTGGCTCCAGTAGAAAGAAAATGATTCATCAAAAGGCAGTGCTTAATGTACAAAGATTTTGACGAATAACTGGCTCCACCCCAAACCACCACAATGTTAGCATTTTACAATACTTACATTTTAAAAAATAGACTTTTGTACCTCTCTATCTTGAATTATATAAACTCATAATTCAAGCTACTTTGGGAGGAGTCAGTTATTAATGGCTTTTCTTGGTTTTAAATTCTCCCATAACTAGTTTTACTTAAATTGGCTAATTAAAATATCAAAATTTTGTTGTACTATCAAAAAGAAAGTATAAAAAAACCTATAAAAATTATCTTCTAAAAGTTATGAACATAAGCAATAAATACATTAGTCCAAGTAAAACAAAATATGCAACTAAAAGCGGTGAAAGTTTTTAATGTAAGAAAAAAAAATGAGTTTAGTGTTATTAAAGAATAACAAGAGGGGCGGCCAGATGGCTCAGTTGGTTAGAATGCGAGCTCTCAACAACAAGGTTGTCGGTTCAATTCCCACACGGGATGGTGGGCTGCACCCCCTGCAACTAAGATTGAAAACAGTGACTGGACTTGGAGCTGAGCTGCGCCCTCCACAACTAGATTGAAGGACAACGACTTGACTTGGAGCTAATACGTCCTGGAAAAACACACTGTTCCCCAATATTCCCAATAAAAAGAAATATTTTTAAAGTTACTATTTATTAAAAAAAAGAATAACAAGAGCCAATCCATATTCTCCCAAGGCTTTCAAAAGTCCTTTTATTTTCCTACTGATTAACACATTTCTAGCAATCAACAAACACCCAAACAAATCAATATTTCTATACAACTTTACAGGAATATACTCTGGATTAATATTTGTCGTTGAGAGATATTAAGGAGGAAAAGGAGGAGGAGCGAAGAAAAAAGAGGAAGGGAGGAAAAGGGGAGGGAAGGAAGTGGAGAAGAGAGAAAGGAAGAGTAGAGAAGGGGGAAGAATATATGAGAAGTGATAAGTGATGCCACACCAAACTGAGAGAAAAGTTCAACACATCTTGCTTAAAGATAGGGTAAGAATACACATAATTATGAGAATAAGTATCAAAGGAAAATAAAGTATTAATATTGTAGCTAGAGTAGGGTGGGGGCAGGTATAAGGAAAAAAAAACCAGTAGGCTTCCTAACATAAGGAGAAGATTCTGCTTTTCTCTACAGAGGAATGAAAACTCCACCAATAACAAAGACAGTGGTAGATAATACAGAACAAGGACGTACACGTTCACCAAGAAGGTGGTATTTGTGAATCACAGAAAAATATTAAATATGCTGAGTTCCAAACAAATTAGGACCAACAGATATTAATTAACATGGCAACTCCATGCAATTCAGCAGCTTTAAAAAGAGCAAACTATGTCAGAAAATCTAGACAGGATTACATCATAATATGCATTCCTAAGTGGTCTGGTATCTCTTTTAAACTCGACATTCAGAAGCGCTTTCTTTGCATCTAAAAATGTCTGAAATTCTTACAGAATGTTACTACTAATGGAACTTGAATAGCCAAGGCAGTTGACATATTTAGAATGAAACAGGCCATGCTAGTTCTTACAGGAATTGCAAGAGTCTTAAATATGATTAATATTAAGAATATTAAGAAATTAATATAATTATAAATTAGTATATGTAACACACAATATATGTCAAAATAAATTCCAAGAGGAAACCTAAATTAGATGTTCGCACAGTACAAATCTAAATAATTCATTTTTATTATACGCCTATGGTCACCTCTTGTTGATTACCTGAGATATGGATTAGTCACTACAAATACATTTAATAAGATATTTAGAATTACCATGAACCAGAATAAAAGTCTTATTGGAAGATGCCTAACATTTGAAACTATAGTTACCAAAGATTCACCACCGACTCTACTACAACTTTGAAACTTCCCTCTGACCACTAAGACTGTGACATCTCCCATCCTTTGACGAAGTGCATCCCCAGAACAAAGCAATGATTTCAGATTCCGACACAAAAAGGAGATGAGGAAAAGACCTGTCTTATGTAAGAGAATTAAATAAGGTAACACAAAGCGCTTAGAAGAATGCATCTGGCACATAGCAAGCATTCAATAACATTGGCTATTACCCTCGTACAAAAACAGTGTTTTACAAAAGTCCTCGTCTCCATGAGCTCTCTAGGAAGAATAAATAGCCCATATTTGGTAAACTCGTGCTTGATCTGACGTGCATGGCCAGTGCTCTTCAAGTACCATCAGCATTAATTACAGCAGCTACTTGGGTGGTCATTAACATAAGTGATTTTGTTCAGCTTTTTTAAAAACTGAACTTCATAAATGTCAAGCACTAGTTCTGCTGCTTGGAAACACCAGCTAACTTCTTTTCATTGTTATGAAAATGGTCATACATCTCATTCCATAATACAAGTACCACCCGATAGAGTCATTAGAAGTTAGCGGATCTTTTCTTTTGGAAGTTAGTCAGGTTGTGTCTAAAAACAAAATCTCAATGATTTCATTTCTAATATATGCTTTCATTTCAAAAAGAAAACAAAAACATTAAATCCAGTGAAGCCCCTTGATACTACGCACGTCTTTAACACTAATTTGGATATAAAGCAACTGGCGGTCGGCTCCCATTCTCTACAGCAGGCTCATCCCCGTCATTTCATCAATCTCATAACATGGCTGTGTAACAGCATCCTGCACTTCCCTCAACTGCGTATGTGTGGCTCCTTTCACAGCGCTATGGCAAGGTTTTACTGTGTCAGAAACTGACACTTAACATTGTTAAGTTTGAAATCTACATAAAGGAATTTACTATGACCCTCATATTTTGTTACTATCATCTGGAAATGGGCTCCATTGTTCCTGCTCGTCAAGACTGACCAGCCCGCCCTCCCTATTTTCCTCTAATTGCTACTGTAATATCTCATAGTACTAGGATTTCTGCCTGGGTAAAAGGGATATTCACAGGTGTTAAGAAGAGATATTAACATCTGACGTAAATTATAAGATGAATTAAAAGATCATTAAAAAGAGTACTCTATTGAAAAATGTAGAAGTGAAAAAAGTGTTTGGTATTTCACACAACATTAATAAAAAGTTTGCTTAAGATCAAGGACCTCGAAAGAAATGTCACTTGTGAATTAAGATCATATAATGAATATTTATTATGATTCAAACATATAAACTAAAGATTTCAATTGTAAGTGCTACAAGAGCACCCAAATAATTTTTTTTCCAGACTAAGTAAACTAGTTTTCCAATAAAATTTTCATGCCTAAAACAGCTGAATTAAGGAAATCCCATAGGGATAGTCCACCCAGTCCTTTCTGATCTGCCATATATTATAAGATATGAACTGGATATCATAACTGCCACAGAATTGGTCAAATCATATAATTCAAAGAATAAGCACACAAAAATAAATTATTTAGAAAGTGAGATTCTTTTTTTGCCAAATAGTTGTATGCATCTAGATGTGGACACTGATAGTAAATATACTTTTTCAAAAAGGGAAGAAAATCCAAAATATGAAACAAGTTGCATGCACAAATATTCAACACATTATTTTTTATATTTATTAAATTTATTGGGGTGACATTGGTTAGTAAAATTATATAAGTTTCAAGTGTAAATTTCTATAACACATCATCTATATATTTTGCATTGTGTGTCCACTACCCAAAGTCAGTTCTCCTTCCATCATCATATATTTGACCCCCTTTACCCTTTTCTACCACCTCCTTCTTTCTTCCTTACCCTCTGATAACCACTAAATTGTCTGTCAACACATTATTTATAATAGATAAAAACAGGTATTACAATGGCTTGATAAATTATGGTACTTAAAGATGAATATTATGCCACAACTAAAAACTATGGTGATAGAAAGCATATCACAGCAGGGAAAAGATTTTGGTATAACGTTATACAGCTTTTAGAATAAGGTTAAAAAAATAAGATTTTATGTAAACTATAATTACAGCTATGTTCAAGTACACGTAAATATAAGGAATTTCCTCTCCTCAAAATATTAGTAGTTACATTGAAACAATGCATGAGGGATTGCTTCTCTTAACTGCCTAAGATTTCTGCAATGTTGTTACGCTACTTTATAATTATAAAACACGTAATTTTTAAAAAACAAATTAAGCAACAGGGAAATGCAAAGGGCACTAGAAAAATGGCAGGAACTTATAACTTCATAACCTTGAGATATTTGTCAACCTAAGCAGCATTTGAGAACTTCATCTCTTATAACGTTTGTTTGTATTATCAGAATGTTACGTGATGAGGTGGGGATGAGATACAATTAGTTTAATGCTTTTAGTTAATTATGAATAATGAATAGCTATTAATATAAGTTTTAAGGATTCTCTGAAAAAAGATTAACTCTTATCACCATATTATACGAACTGTTCTGCAAACCAGGTTGGGCTTTTTCTGTAAAGTCCTATGAAGTTTGCAATTCATTTATTGCCTGCGAATCTAGCAGCTGCCATTACGTGGTGCCTGCTAGTGGGAGCTAAAGCCCAGATAAAGAGGTTAAAGCACACAATACAATTCTGTAAACAAAAGAATATTTTATCAGAAATCATAATAAAATGTAGCCAACAATTCACTACAAGATATAGTTGACTAATAAGAAATACAATGTAAAGAAATATAAATAATTCTCTAACACATATTTAACTTTTTTTTTTTTTTCCAGTAAGTTCTTATAAGAATCTGTAACTGATAGCCTGGAAGTTAACAGCCTCGAGTTTCTCCTTTTCACTCCTTCTGCTTATTCTTGTCTTTCTACGACCATTTTAAGAGTTCCAAGCTTCAGTGCTTAGTATGAAATCTTATTGGTGCCTCGAACTATTTTCCTTTAACTACTTTTCTAGAAGACTTCTAGTCATCCTTCAACCACAAACTCAAATATTATTTCCATTGTGAAGCCTTCCCTGATCAGCCAGGCATCTTCCTCCAAACCTGTCACAGACTCTGAAGCAGGTGGCCCTGGGTACCGTGCTTATTTAGCCCTCTCCAATGCAGTGGACCAGGGCCTACGCATGTATTTTATGAGCCGGTAATGCTGGCCTACGACCAGGATTAAATCAGCCTATAAAGCTAACCAGTTCTTCACAGGCCAAGATCTGGCAGAGTCAGGCTCACAATTTTCCACAATAACTCTTAAAGAGACACATGACTTAGTAGCTGTCTTTGCTGGGATTGGCCAAATAGGAACAATCGAAGTGCATAAAGGGAGTATTGCATTAAACCAATGGCAAAGTTAGCATTCTTGTAGCACATGAAAAGTTTACAACAAATGAATTAACCAGATGAATCACCTGTGGCTGTGCACGGCAGCTGCTCAGGCATTATGTCCATAATCCTGCTAAGAGAGGCAGAAGCCTTTCAACCACACCAGCAGTAACAACCGTAACAGCAAATAACTCACCGAGTGCCACGATGAGACAAACACTAGCCTAAGCACTTTGGGTGCAGAAATTCATGAAACGCTCACACAACCCCAATTTATAGAAGACAAAACATAGGCCAGGAGACAAAATCACTTGCCAAAGGTCACACAGCTAGAATATGGCAGAGCCTGGGGTCAAGCCTGACTGGCTCCAGAGTCTACGCTGAGAACACCTTCATTTTACTGCCTTATAACTGAAATATGGAATGTTTCCAAAGCCTGAAGAAAAGACACAATGGTGAATTGGTGACCATCTTTTAGTCCCCAAAAAAGGGAGTGACTTTTACATAGTAGGAAATGCATTATACTAAGAGCCACCATATGCACACATCCACTCACCTCTCACCCCGGCCCTCCTGCCCACACACACACAACTGAAACAAAATTTCAGAAAACAGAATGACACAGTCTGACAATTTCGACTCCATTTTATTTTGTAAAAAATGCGAGTCACGACCCAAAAAAGGTCTTAAAATGCAGTTTGGAAAACACTGTACTACGCCAGGATCAGCTTTACTACACAACCATCTATTCTGAAGGAAGGTATCATAAACAGGATACAGATGGTTGTAGGCTTAAGATAACTAAAGCTAGGGAGCCAGACATGAGTTCCAATCCCTGCTCTACCCCTAAAGAGATATGTGACCCAGCAAGTCACTTAGCTCCTTCCTGGAGCCAACACTGAGGACCGAGTGAGACAGAGAATACAAAGCTTCAGGCCCACAAGACGTATAATAAAAGGGCTGTTTTCTTCCTCCCACACCAATGCTTTGAGTTTATGCTGTCAGTTTAAAGTAGCTTTCATAAAAGCAAAGGTGGAGTTATTCTGAAATGGGAAACGATCAAGAAATTGAGGACTAAAGTACCACCCTATCTTGAAAAAACTTTCTCTTTCCCAGGTGAGTCTGAGCTAATTTTCAGACTGCAAAGTACCTACAGGATAACTCTGCTCTTGCATTATGTGACCCATGTCTCTTAGCAAACAGGGTTTCCTGTTCCTCTGAAGAAACAATCCAGAATGACCACACACACACACACACACACACACACACACCCATCCCCTTGCTGGAAAATGTAGTGCTCTGGGTGCCCAATGACCCCAAGGGACTGAGAAGCAGCCTGGATAGTAAAGACCATGTTGTATTCATTTCTGTGCAATCAGTTCAAAGCATGGTGCCTGATGCAGGCAGGGCCTGATCGACAATAGATGTAGAAATAAATGTTTCCTGAGCTTAACTGAAGAAATCCTCCAAACACAAACCCACATCATCTGTTTCATTTCTGTACCCATCCTTTTTGCCTTTTCTTCCTACATTCCCACAGTAGATGGGAACACTACTTGATAACCACTTTTATACTATCCACTTCTTTCATTCCTCCTTCCTACTCAAAGTCTACTTAGCATTGGCCTACTTCTCTGTAGTTTTAGAATTGTTCTTCACATAGATAACTGGTATTTCTTGAAAGGCCAGCATTAAATTAATGTAGGCTAAGATTTTTATTTTACAGATAAGGACTTTGGTTGAGGAAGGGCTAGTATGCTGCCTAAGATCTAACAGGTACCGTGCTTCCCCGAAAATAACACCTAACTGGAAAATAAGCCCTAGCATGATTTTTCAGGATGACATCCCCTGAACATAAACCATAATGCATCTTTTGGAGCAAAAATTAATATAAGACCCGGTCTTATTTTCAGAGAAACACGGTAGTAGATGACAGATAGTAAACTGATTTGTAATCCGAGCTCTGCACTATAGTAACAGCACACTTGGCCCTGTATATTTTTTTGAATTTTTATTGGGGAATATTGGGGAACAGTGTGTTTTTCCAGGACCCATCAGCTCCAGGTCAAGTCGTTGTTTTCAATCTAGTTGTGGAGGGCGCAGCTCACTGGGACATGTGGAAATTGAACCCTTGGTGTCATGGAAACTGTGCTCTAACCAACTGAGCCAACTGGCCGCCAGGCCCTGTGTATTTTAAATGCATTTGGTTGAAGAACAAAGAAAACAATATGTGGAAGTAAACTTCTACTGAACATCAACTGTGTGCCAGGTACTGTGCTTTCTGTATATTATCACATTTAAAGCTTACAACAAACCTACAAAATTGTACAAATATTTATCTTGTAAATTCTCTGAGTGACATGAAAAAACATAGAGCTTTGAAAATATTATAGCAAGTTCTCTGCCAGTGCTTATGTACTATCCTTGCTAGCAGACTGTACTAACTTGAGAAGCCCAATATGAGTTGCTGAAAAGGCTGAGTTACATATTTTAAAGAAATCTATTAATAGTAAATACGGAGATTTTAATTGCATGCCACCAGTAGAATTAAATGTTATGCTATGACAAAGAAATCCTTTAAAGGCTGGTAATGGAGGGCAATTTAACAAAATGTATCAACAGCCATTAAAATGTTTGTGCACTTCAAGAAGCTTTTGTTTATATGTGCCATATCTATGGATGTTTACCATAATAGATATTAAACAAAATTTTTAAATATTTATTAACTCAGTTATATTAATAAACTCATTACATTAGCATGTTTTTATGAAAAAATATAAACAAAAAATGTCTCATGAAAATATAACAATGTTTTCCAAAGCAAACAAAAAAATAGTAAGAAAAGTGGTACTTATCTACATTTTTGCAAATCACTTTAAAATGTGGCTTAGTAGAGGGCAGTACTTACCACTTCTGTAATCAATCTGTTACAATATGTTCTTGTTAAATCACACAAGCATGTAGTGGGAAAAGGAATATTTTGAACAGCCCTTTCAGCTAGTTATGGATGTTCTTTGATATTACACCAAAACTCAACAAGCAGCAGTTTCTTAAAAGTTAGTTGCAATGTGGAATCTGAAACCATGTCAATACATTTCATACTCTTCCATTAAAATCTGTAAGTCTATTTTCTACTTTGAATGGATCTTTTAGCAAAGCATAATTTTGTAGCATCATGCACTGATCATTTGAAAAATATCGGCCACTGGGTTGTGAAACCTTCAAAACGTTGATACATTTCATAATACAATTGCAAAAAAAATACCATATCATTAAAATGATAATTGATCTCATTAAAAAATACCTTTAAGTACTGAAAGCTATCAAGCTCAAAGGAGCATTTACAAATTTCCACAGTTCTACATTTTACTTGAAGGTTCAAATTTTATCATTGGACACAAATACTGCCAAATTGTTTTCCTTAAACTGACAAGTGACTTCATTTTTAAAAATAAAATGTCTGCCAAATACCCAATCTCAACAACCACAATTTGTCTATTGATAGTTCTCTCAAGTAAAATGATGTTCCAAGAAATAAAGCAGCTCAGAACTCAATCACAAAAATGCTTTTTTTCCAGACAACCATCATACCTTGGTATTCAGCAGACAGGCTTTATATGCCCTTCCTATTTTGTCATAAAGAATAGTAAAAAGATGTACTTAACTGTTGATTTTTAATGAAACTAATCATGTTTACAGTTTCATCAAGGATATTATTAAGTAAAACTGGCTTTAAAAAAATGAGTGTGTAGTAGTAAATATAACGATTATTAATATAGTTTGGTTCCACTTATTTTAAGGCCAAGATACCGGAAGTTTTATCCACCACTGCTTTGGTGTCATCAGTGCAAATGTCAACACAGTGAAAAAAGCCAAATGATGCCTTAATATTATTACAAAAATAGTTTTTACCTTGTGGACCAGTTGAAAGGATGTTAGAAGCCTCCAGCAGTCGATGGACAACATTCTGAAAGCTGGTGTTGCAAACCACTGGTTTGCATCATTGCCTATAAGGTATCTCTAGAGAATTTGCTACATATATTTTATGTTACCCAAAAGCCAACCCACAGTGCATAGCAAATATGAAGGTCTGACAATTAAGTTGGCAAACTCATCCTAGAAAAAGTGATACATATCTCATTGCTGAATATCACTACGGTCACCTTCGAACTACTCCCCTTGGGAAGCTATGCACCGACACCAGTGCCTAGTCCACCCTTCAAAGCAGTTTTGGAACTCTTTTTCTGGAATGGGCATCAGAGCTGTCATCGTATTACCCTTGATGTCCTGAATGTTACCCAAATGTTTTCCTTTCAATATTTCCTTTATCTTCGGGTAAAGTAAGAAGTCATTGGGGACCACATCAGGTGAGTAGGGAGGGTGTTCAATACAGTTATTTGTTTACTGGCTAAAAACTCCCTCACAGACAGTGCCGTGTGAGCTGGTGCATTGTGATGCAAGAGCCATGAATTGGTGGCGAAAAGTTCAGGTCGTTTTCGTCTAACTTTTTCATGCAGCCTTTTCATCACTTCCAAATAGTAAGCTTGGTCAACTGTTTGTCCAGTTGGTACAAATTCATAATGAATAATCCCTCTGATATCAAAAAAGTTTAGCAACATCATTTTGATTCTTGATTTGGACTGACGGAACATTTTTGGTTGTGGAGAATTGGCTGACTTCCATTGTGCACTTTGACACTTTGTTTCAGGGTCATATTGGCACATGTTTCATCACCAGTGATAACACAGTCCAAAACATCATCTTGTCTCTCCAAAAGGTCTTGGCAAACTTTGACTCTCCTTTGCTTTTGTGCATCAGTGAGCTCCTTTGGGACCATTTTTGCACATACCTTTCTCATGCCAAGATTTTTAGTTAAGATATTCCTGTTTCTCTATCGATGTTCACTTGGTCTGCTATGCTTCTCACAGTCAGCCGATGATTTTGACACACAATTTGATGAATTTTTGCAATGTTTTCATCAGTTCTGCTCATTACTGCCTGCTCTGACCTCTCTTCATCAGTGACACATTATCTTCCCTCAGACAAACATTTAATCCATTTGTACACTCCCATTTTCTTCATGGCATTATCCCTATACATTTAGACTAACATGTCCCTGATTTCATTTCCACTCTTGCCAAGTTTAACAAGAAATTTAATGTTTGCTCATTGCTCTAATTCAAGTTCAGACAGTCTTGCGATGGGACACAAAAACATGCAACAACAATAATGAATGCCACTCAGCGAGACACTGCCACACGTTGACATGAACACAGCTGTGAGACACTGATATGAGCTGTTTGTACAGTGCTGCCAAAGTAAGCACATGGTGGCAAGTTCGCAAACTTAACTGTCATACCTTGTACATTCTGATGATGTTACTTTCCTAAGTCTAAGAGAAATTACGTAAAGGGGGCTCTGAAAGATTTTCTCAAGTGTGGATTGAAGTGCTTGCTCTGCCCCTGGCTAGTTATCTATGTGACTTTGGATAAATCACTTCTCTCAGCATCAATTTTCATATCAGTAACATGAGATAAGAGCTGGTCTAGCTCAGTGATTCTCACCTTAGAGATGGTAGCATATGAATAGAGAGATTAGATTCACTACAAATGATAAGCAGTGTTATTGATGAGAGTGTGTTTCACATGTGAAAATTCTACAGGCAGAAAAAAGAACTACTGACCTAACAGTATGAAAGCCATTCATTATAAAATTCTTATGATATGGTTACAACTGCCCCCACCTTCGCCCATCCAATCTATTCTCCGTAGAGATGATAGAGTAATTTTTTTAATGTAGCTATGATTGTGTCATTCACTTGCTTAAAATCCTTTAATCTCTTGTACATGTCCTTGGACTAAAATCCAAATGTGTTCAACATGGTCTATAAGGCCCTGCATGATTAGGTTCCCACCTGCTTCAGCAAATTTGTCATCAAATTGCTGCTCTCCATCTTCCTCTGTGTAGTGACACTGGATTTTTCTCAGTTCCTATAACTGGCATTTTAATGGGAAGTTTGCTCTGTCTGGGATGACATCCTCCTGTTTCTTTCTACCAATTATCATTCATCTTTCACGTCTCAGCTTAAGCATCACATCCTCAGAAGCTTTTACTGACTCTCCAGTCTATGTTAGGTCTTCCTCACATATTGCTCCTTCATAGCACTTTACACACTTATTATTATTTACTTAACTATTCATAAGATTTTCAAATGTCTATTTCCTCGCTATACTATAAACTCTACAAGAGCAAGACTGCTTAATTTATCCAGTGCTTAGCTGAGGCTGCTCACATAGTAGGCTGTCAATCAATATTTGCTGGTTGACAGAGACAAAGTGGTTTTCGAAGAACAGATGGAAGTAAGAATGTTAAAAGTGGTGTATTTGCAAAGGATATATTTTGCTGTGGAAAAGTTATGTGATTGGTTATGAAAAAGAATTACCATCTTTGGCCTATTGGGGACATATAAGTAAAACTGCCTAGGTAAGATAAAGAATGCTGACTACAACACAGTTATGTGGTATAAACCAGAGGCTGCCTTACCTCTTCAATTATTCTATGTAGAGGTAAAGCTACGTAACCAAATTTTTGTTGGAAAAAATGTCACCGTGACAAATTTCCTCCATGATGACACAGCATTTGACTGATATTGCAAGACTTACGTGACGGTATGAAGTGTAGTTAAACAAGTCTATGCTAGCTGTATGCTGACAGGTTAGGACAGCTTTCCAAAACTATCATTTGTTTTATTTTAATCAATAGAACCCAGCCCATTAAGGAAATATGTGTCAAAGGGAAGCCTGTAATTAATAATTTATCAGATCTTTCTATTTTATAGTCTCTATTTTATTACTATCGTAACAACAGAAAAGTGTTATCAAGAAAAGTAAACTATGTTCACTTGGGGTACATTTTTAAAAGCAGTAACAAATGCTAACATTTTCATCAAGGCAAATTTTAGAAGTATTATCGCAGGAAAGGATAGTTTATAAGACAGAAATAGTTTTATAAAGTCATGTAAACTTACAAGATTTAGAAAGAGGCAATGGAAAAGGGCAATTCATTATTCACGCTTCCTTTGAAAGTGCCTGTTAACTTGCCATCCTAACTTCATCCACTCTGTCAACATGAAACTGAAAAGATGAGGTGACAATTTTTTTCAAAGTTGGGAATGGATTCAACAGGCTTATACAGCATAAAAAAAGGGACTCAGAAATACATAGTATACATAGAAATTTGCCATGTAGTCATAGAACATTAAAAAAGAAACAGAACAGATGATTTAAAAAAGAAAACTAATTTACTGTATTCAAGCCTTTCGGAAAAAGAGTAAAAACAAAGAAACATTTTGATTTTAATTACAAGTTTCAAGAACTGCAAAATCCACAATATGGAGACACCGTTCATTCCCATGTTTGCAACTAAGTTCAATTCATCAATTTTCATAGGAACATTATTCTTCACATGAGATTACTCCATACATGGCCAGGGCCACCATACACCACAAGAGGGCTGGTGGATTAGTCATACGTACGGACTCACTTAGTCACACATGGAGTGGATTGGTGTACTGATGATACTACCTTGCCTGGCCTAGAAATCCCCAGACGAAATTCAAATTGCCCTCTACCAAATCCTCAGTAAATTTTAGGATTTAGGCTCTACTGTTAAATCCTAATTCATTTTTCAAAAAGGTAACTTTTATGTGAAATTTCCATTAACAAATAGAAGGCTTGTGAAATGGATAGATATATTTTAATTAGCCACACAACGAAAATAAAATCAAAGTTATTAATTTTTTAAATGCTGGTAATCACCAAACACAGTTTTAAAAGCATCCTTATGGCTTTAAACTGCAAAATTATGAGAGGATATTAAAGGATAATTTGAATTGGATGAAAAAATCAAAAAAATAAATTAGATAAAAGTGATACAAAAAATTAAATTAGATAAAAGTGATAAAAGATTTCAGAAGCATGATCTATTTTCTGTTTCTATGAAGGCGTCACCAAAAAAGAGCCATTAGGAATACAAACACCACCTTACTTATTTGGCAGCATGGACAGTACAAAACTCTGCCCAGAACCAGAAAGTAAGGAAGAAAAAATCTCCTAGCAGCCAAAGAAGATGGCAAAAATTAATGTGCTTAAAAAAAAAAAATTCAACAAAGTAAATGAAAAAAAAAATTTCATACACTATACTACAATGACTACTTATTCTTTCTTCTTCTACACCAATTATAAAAAGCCTGAGACCCTACCCAGCCCCAGTCCACAGCATATTTGAAGCACAAAACTGAGGAGAAAAACTGAGGTACTTGTATAAGTTGTCACACCAATAGTAGCAAGTAACAATGAACAGAAATAATAATAATAATGATAATAATAATAAAGTAAAAACACTAGTCAAGAACTCAAAAGGATGTAAATATGCCTATGTATGCCAAGACTTTCTAAAGCATATTATACCACAATATAATAAGTTATGAATTATGATGTTAAATTACATTCAAAATACTTATGATTAATATAGGAAAAGAACGTAATTTTTTTAAGTGTCCCAAAAAATACTTAAAATAGGGAGGAAAAAAACTTTCACTTATACAAATTTAATTTTTAGGGATCCATTTATGTGAACCACATCATTCCTTGGAGAGTTTTATAATTATATTTACAGATGTTATTGATTATAAAAAGCAAGTGAAACCTTTCTAGCAGCCTTCCAGCAAAAGCCTGTGAGATCCAATATGCCTCAAACATGCTCTCAAATAGGAGATGCTCATCAGATGTGAGAGAAACTCTAAGAAAAACTAGACTGAAAATTACTGTTTCCCCAAAAATAAGACCTAGCCGGACCATCAGCTCTAATGCGTCTTTTGGAGCAAAGATTAATATGAGACCCGGTCTTATTTTACTATAAAGACCGGGTCTTATACAATATAACACAAGACCGAGTATAATGTAATGTAATGTAAATATAATATAATATAAGATAAGATAAGATAATACCGGGTCTTATATTAAGACCAAAAGACGCATTAGAGCTGATGGCCCGCCTAGGTCTTATTTTTGGGAAAACACGGTATATAGAGCCTTTAATCCAATCCAAATGAATCCACGGCTAGTCCTATGCATGAATGCTAACTATGCACAAGGCTTTACACATTTAATACAGATTACAAACTTATAAACCAAGTATTATCCCATTTTATAGTAATCTGAGTCTCAGGGGCAAATGAGTAGCTCAAAGCCATGACTAGTGGCGGAATACCCAAGTTCCTCTAGGTCTGTAAACTGTACTTTCTTTCCATAATGCCACGACAAAATTTACCAGATATTTAATTGCATAACTCATCTTTATGATGCAACCACATAAAAAATATTTACAATTTACTGAATCCCACTGTCAGCAGTATTTCCTAGTGGCAATCTTCATTCCCCAAAGAGTATTCCTGGGAACACTATACCCAGAGTGTAATAGATGTTACCTGGCTGTATGGAAAGGGAGGGAATTGGGTCAATATGTCTGGGTAATGCTGGTTTCTTCTGTTAATGCATTTCTCAGGATGTTTAATGAATTTACTTAGTCTTAGGCATTGTGACTCTCCAAGTGGAGGACTAAGCAACGCTTTCTTCATGGACACACTTACAGGTACCAGCATTCCTGGGAACATAGGAAATCCTGCTACATATAATCAGATATTACGCAGATAATCCCTGACCACTAGATCTCACAATCTAAACCAGCACTGATAATGCAGAAACTTAAACTATACTGAAAAAATGTACAAGAAAAAACTTGAATGAATGGAATATAACTATAATCTTCATGACCCTTTTTATACCATCTTATACTCAACTTTCAGAGAAAAGGAAGGTGGGGGTGAGGGGGATGACATCCAAATAAACCAAAATCAAGATCTTCCCAACTTTTTATTTTTAAAAAAGCTTCAAAGCTTTGCAAGAAAGTTACAAGAACAATAAACACCCATTTACCCTTTCCAATGAACACTATATATCCTAACATTTTGTCACATGTACATTCTCAATCTCTCTCTCTCTCCATATGCACATAGACATACACACTTTATTTTCTATATCATTTAAATGCAAGTCGCATATCTCATGATACCTCACACCTAAACTCATCAGCTGGTATCTTCTAAAAACATAGATACTCTTCTATATAACCATGTTGCTTCATAACATGATTCAGTAATTCCATCTGCATCAGTTAACAACTGATGTGTAACAAAACGTACCCCAAATTTAATTGCTTAAAACAACAGGCATATATTACTGCGTTTTACTCTAGCAGTCAGCTGGGTGGCTCTGCCCTAGCTGAGTTAACTCATGTGTCTGGGGTCAGTTCTGCTGATCCAGGTTGGGATCTCTCACAAGTTTAGGAGGTGGCTAAGTATAAGCCGATCTAAGATGGCCTCAGTTGGGACAATACAAACTTCCTCCACCAAATCTTTCATTCTCCAGCAGGGTAGTCAGAGCTTGATGAGACAGCGATGCCATAATTGTTGGCAAGAGAGTGGAAGCATGCAAGAACGCTTAAGAAGCCTCTGCTCAGAAATGGCACACTACCATTCGTGCCACCTTCTGTTGGCCAGCCCAGATTCATGGGGCAGAGAAATAGACTCCAGCTCTTAATGGGAATAGCTGCCAAGTCACATTGCAAAGTGCCTGGATACAAGGAAAGATGAAAAATTTTGGCCATTTTTGCAATCTGTCATATCACCTAATTTTCAAATTTCCCCAATTGTCCCTAAAATTATCTTTATTGCTGTTTTTTGGTTATTCCTTCCTTTCTTCCCTGCCTTCCCTTCGTTCTCTTCGGAGGAAATAAGATCAGAGTTCACAAATTATATGGTGTGTATAACGCTCGCCACAAATCCTTTCATTTAGAACCAGCCCTCACCTTTATTTCTTTTTTTTTATTTTTTTATTTTTAAATTTTTTCTTTTTTTAATTTATTTTTTTTAATTTATTGGGGTGACAATTGTTAGTAAAATTACATATATTTCAGGTGTACAATTCTGTATCACATCATCTATAAATTACATTGTGTGTTCACCACCCAGAGTCAGTTCTCCTTCCATCACCATATATTTGATCCCCCTTACCCTCATCTCCCACCCTACCCCCTTACCCTCTGGTAACCACTATAATATTGACATTTCATGACATTAGTTACTCAAAAGAAAACAAATTGACTAAATTGTAATGTCTACAAATATTCATTTCATAATGCGTAAGATAAAACCTATAATATGAATTTATGTCTTTTACTTAAAGGTAAAATCATCTAATCACAGTTCACTACGGATTTTGCATAGACGGTAATATCGTTGAAGGCCCAAATTAAGATATTCCTGTATCCTTCTGTAAGTCCATCTCCTCTCTCATCACATCTCCACTTTTCCACATGAGGAATTTACACCAATACACATATTTCAAACTCCTGTGTAAAGCTTTCCCTGCTTCTCCCAAGCAAGTAGTGTTAGTAACCCTTCCTCCCTGCTCCCTATACCTACCAGCCACATTGCCTATGGATATTTCTATTAATACATGGGCAGCCTCCAGATCACTGCAGCCTGGTGTGAAAATTGGTCTCGCCTTGATTTTAAAAAAGTCTCTGTCTCTTAATTCTGTCAGCTGTTGTAGGATCCTAGCCCTCAAAGACTCCTTCAATACTTGGCGAGTCATTTTTCACAAGTGCTTACCGATGGGTCCTGTGGCTATTTTGTAACAGCCACCCATTCCTCCTCTTTTACTCCAGTCTAGATTCTCTTTCTCTGTGCCAACCTTTATTATTATTTATTATTATTATTATTATTATTACTACTATTATTATTATTACCATGGGCTGCCACCACCTACCTATTCGTCCAGACTTCCTCTCTCACCTGACTGTCGAAGAAGACATCATTTTGTGAAGTTTTGCCATTTCCCCAATTTGTTATTATTCTTATCTAATTCTGTCTATTTTTCTGCAGTAACTCACTATGAAATATTTGTGCATTTCATTATTTTCTTGCTTTCTCTTCATTGGTTAATTGCATGTAGAGGCAGAAGCAATGGCAACAGATCTGAACAAATTCTTCTGAGACACAAATTCCTAAGTAAGCAATGAAAAACCCTCAAGGTATATAACAGAAGAATCTGATTCACTCACCAGTACCTCAGACAGAGCTCTGCGCTGAGCTGGAACTTGTTTAGCACAAATTCAGTACTCAGCTCATACTAGTATCATTTGTACTTTCGCTCTATACACTACTACAATTCACATTATAAAATGGCTCAATATCAGACCATAAATTCACAAGCAAAATGGACTTCTACTGGATAAATAAGCATTTTCATCTTCATTACTATCTGTCTTCATTAACGTTTACTTCCAAGCATAATATAGTAATCTCTGTTCTATTATCTATATTTTGTTCTGGTAAACTTGGGCAAAGACTAGAGTATTGCCCTCTTCCTTTTTCCATTTCATTCCTAAATTAGTCTGATCCCAGGTTTGTGTTTCATAGAGAAACCCATAAAAATCAAAAGGTTAAGGCACTAGCAACTCCACACTCAGAAGAAACAGCCATGATTTAAGCCGGCACACATGAGGCCAGAACAAGGTAATGAGTGCCACCTTGGACTCCAATGGAATCGTTTTTCACAAAGTTGTCGATTCTTCACTCCTACTGAATCTCAACTTATTATAAACTAGTTCATATTACTATGTGCTGCTCACATGAATGGCTGGTATTGGCCTGGCCAGGGCTCCCGTCTGCTGCCAATCACAGCCTTCTATTCTTTCTCTAGCCTTTTATTTTTCTTTACTCTTAACACTTATTACTACATAAAACTCTATGACTGTATCAGTGTATCTGTACCTTGTCTGTCTCCCAGCACTTACCTCCCCTGGAATGTAAGCCCCATGATGGCAGACTTAGATCCCACCATGTACCTGACACACATGGAGAACACTGTATTTGCTGATTGAACTAGGTAGCTGGACTGACTTCCCAAAGCTTAGCACATTTCTAATTGTTACCCTCAGAGTCAAAAGCCAAGAAAAGCTCAATCAAGTGACCTGAATCGATTAGTGGCAGATTTCTCTAAAAGGTGGCAAAGAGTGCAAAGGGGGCCTATGGTTAAAGGCCACTGATTCTCACTCAGAACTGTGGACAAAGACGGACAGATACTAGATTTCTGGGGGTGACCACTTCGTAAGGTGTACAAATGTCTAATCACTATGTTGTACACCTGAAATTAATATAATATATTGTATGTCAACTGTAACTCAAAAATGAAAAAAATAATAATAAAAGAACTATGGACAAAGAAAGCCCAATTTGTACAGTGTAAAAAGAAACTGGAGCACATTTTCAAAGGCACAACAGACTAAGTCAGTGATTTGGGCAGGGAACTAAAGAATTGCTCTTTCAAGGAATGGGATAAACTACATTATATACCCAGTAAAATGATGTCATGCTTTAGAACGTTACTGTTGTTTAGAGGATTAACAAAAGTTAAATAAGTTTCTTTATATCCCATTCAAAGCCATTTAAATGTTTATTGTGGACACTGACCTGGCAATATAACATTCAAAGTTTCTCTACTTTATTAGACCATGGAATGACTTTCTTCAAACTACCAATTTACATATCCTGGAAACCAACTTGGGTAAAGCTTCTGTAGAGCTCATAAAAGTTATTGTTAGCAACTATGAAAGCCCACCATTCAAATTGGTCCTTAAGTAGTTCTGAGAACCAGAGATTTTTTTCCCCAATTGCTTTTTTCAGCTTAAGTTTTTAACCAGAATAGATAGCCTGATCTTCTGTGCTTTAATAGTGTTTTTTTCTCTTCTAAAATTAATTATCAATTTAATTATCTTCTTATCTTACTGCACTGTATAAAGTCTCTAAATCTATACTACATGAACTCTCTATATAGTTATGGGAATCCCTGTCTTGTTTCATATTTAAATGCAAGTGGCTTCAGTACTCCAACACAAAATACAATATTTACTTTGAATTTTAGTAAATAGTTTTTTATCAGGTTTCAGTAATCTCTTCCTATTCCTATTTTACTTGGAACTTTTACTAGGAAAGACTTCTAAATTTCATCAAATGTTACAAATAGCACATTCTGGTGAACTATTCTTAATAATAAGAATGAATCATACAATATGACAATACAGGAAAAAGCTGCCCAAATAGTCTCTGTAATATTCTTGAGTCCTAGGCCAACAGATATAATGGAAAAGAATCTTAGTAAACATGAGTCAAATTTTTCAATTATCACTTCTAAAAACAATCATATAAACAATATACTTTTATTATATAACTTATATTAGCAATAAAAACAATATACTTCTATTATATAACTTATATTAGCAATAAAAACAATATTCTTCTATTATATAAATACATTAGCAATAAAAATAATAAAGATATTCTATTAGTTATTGGATTCAGATGGAAAGCAGTCTTTACTATAAACAGTAACAAGTAATTAGTCAACTTCAAAGACATCTACGTCCACTTCACAGCATCAGTCTGATCCACTCTGCTCCCTAAAAAACTCCATGAGAATTTACACCAACTCTCATTTGCATAATTTCTATATTTATTTAGATAAACCTTACACTACCAGCTAAAGTCAAAATAAAGTTAAGCAGAAGAATATACAGGATGACGTATAGGAATGGCGGCAGCGAGGCGCACTTTCTGAGTTCTCCTCCGGATCTTATTACAAACAGGACCTATAACCCATCAAAGAACTCTTTGCTCATCACACAGAACAGCTAAGAGACTCGTGGAAGGATTACTTGAAGGTGCACTAATCGGCCGAGCAGGGGAAGGAAGGAAGGGAGCGGAGTGAAAACGCGTGGGCCCACGGCTGCGGCGGCAGCGGAAATCCCAGCCCACGGCGAGGTCTCTGTCAGCGGCGGCGGTGAAAACAGCGGTGGCACCCGCAGTTCCGGGCACGCACGGGATCCCACGGGATCCCAGGGCGGAACAGAGAGCACAGAGACCAGGAGGTGGGCTCTTTCCCTGCGTCCCACGGCTGATTTCTCCCGCCGGGAGGGCGGCTAGTGGGCCCTGGGGCGGACAAAGAACACAGACTCCATACCTGGGCCCCTCCCCCGCCCGGCTCTTCCAATCCTACCCCCGCCCTTCCAGAGACTTAAACTGGCCCCTGAACTGAGGAGTAGTGTCAGATTACAGAGGAGCCATAGTAGTGCTCAGGCTCTGGGAAGACTGACAGGCAGCCCTGACCCAGGAAGACTGGGAAGAGTGTGATTTTGGCTAGGCTAGGAGAGAAGAGACTCCTCCACCCCCAGCCACCACCTTTTCTGGCCTGCGGGAAGAGGGTGACGCGCGGCTGGGCTGGGAGAGAGAAGACCCCTCCATCCCCAGCCCTCACCCTTTCTGGCCTGCCTAGGGTGGGGCAAGTGCAACCGCTGAGACACTCCCAGGGACCAGCAGTAAGGCAGGCGCAGCTCTGGGCTTTCAGCAGCTCAGAAATCTCCCACCCGCACCCCCCCATACAAACACACACTGAAGAAGTGCCCTAAGACTCAGAAGTACTGGACACGGGGCTGGTGGTGCTACTCTCAGTGTGCATATGTGCAGGCAAGGGCAGAAACTGCACTGACTTTGTAAAAACTATCATCCAGACCCCTCAGGCCCACGCATTTAAATCTACAGTCCCAAAGTCACTCTGGGCACCAGGTGACGGGCTCTGCCTGCGCAATAAGCAGGGGGCTCTTTGGTACAGCAGAGGACAACCTGGACATTACTTGGTGGGCTTAAGCCAAGACTGGCACTGTTTTTTGTTTTGCTTTGTTTTGTTTTGTTTTGCTTTATCTTTATATCTTTGATATCTTTGCCTGTGTCGAGTGGGGGTTATCGGGTGTTTTTACATGTGAATGTATTTGATTTTTTTCTTTGTTGTTGTTGTTGTTGTTGTGCTTGGTGATTTGCTTTGTTCTGAAACTGCCCTACCAGGGCCCAGCTTAAGAGGCACAAGATTCAACATATCCAGGGGCCAACTCCAGACCAAACCAGAGTACTACTGGGTTTGACCTACAAGTCACACACCCAGAGGGAATTCTCTGCAGGCACTAGAGCCCACAGAGGCCAAACCACATTTAAGTGGTCAACCCTCACGCAGCAGGGCGCCCTGCGGGGGGCAGAGCCAAGTCTCACAACGAGTCAGCCTAGGAGTTAACCCCACCTACTCACAGGCAAAAAGCAATTAAAGATCTTCTTGAACAGGACAGTGTGCACAACACAAGAGTCACCTTTGGAGCACATGCAGAGGAGAATAACGAAGTAGTGCAAGTCAAATATAAAGGACCCATACTACATAAGATAACCTAGCAAGAACTAAGAACTCTAGGGGATCTACCTAATACATCAAAGCAAACACAGAGAGTCAGCCAGAATGGGGAAACAAAGATACACGTCCCAAATAAAAGAACAGAAGAAACCTCCACAACTGGAACCAAATGAAGCAGAGGTAACCAACCTTTCAGAGACAGAGTTCAGAACACTGGTGATAAGAACGTTTAAGGAGCTTAGAGAAGACATAAAGAAGGATGTAGAAATCATAACGAACAACCAGTTAGAACTAAAGAACACAATTACCGAAATTAAGAACTCACTTGAAGGAATTACCAGCAGGTTAGATGAAGCAGAGGATTGAATCAGCGACTTAGAAGACAAGGTAGCAGAGATCACCCAAATGGAACAACAGAAAGAAAAAAGAATAAAAAACAATGAGGATGGCTTAAGAGACCTCTGGGATAACATCAAGCGCAACAACATGCACATCATAGGAATACCAGAAGGTGAAGAGAGGAAGCAAGGGATTGAGAACATATTTGAAATAATAATGTCCGAAAACTTCCCCAACCTGATGAACGAAACCAACATACAAGCCCAGGAAGTGCAGAGAGTTCCAACCTGGATAAACCCAAACAGGTCCACACCAAGACACATTATAGTTAAAATGGCAAAGCTTAAAGACAAAGAGAGAATCCTAAAAGCAGCAAGAGAAAGACAGAGGGTTACATACAAGGGAACTCCCATAAGACTATCAAATGGCTTTTCTACAGAAACATTGAAGGCCAGGAGGGAGTGGCAGGAGATACTCAAAGTGATGGAAAACAAAGGCCTACAACCTAGATTGCTTTATCCAGCAAGGCTATCATTTAAAGTTGATGGAGAGATAAAGAGCTTTCCAGAAAAAAATAAGCTAAAGGAATTTATTACCACCAAGCCAGCATTGCAAGAAATACTAAAAGGACTTCTGTAAATAGAAGAAAGATCAAAACAACCTAACTACAAATTTAAAAATGGCAATAACTATGTACCTATCAATAATCACTTTAAATGTAAATGGATTAAATGCTCCAATCAAGAGACATAGGGTGGCTGAGTGGATAAGAAAGCAAGACCCTTGTATATGCTGTATACAAGAGACTCACCTCAGAACAAAAGACACACACAGGCTGAAAGTGAAGGGTTGGAGTAAGATATTTCATGCAAATGGAAATGAGAAAAAAGCTGGAGTTGCAATCCTTATATCTGACAAAATAGACTTTAAAATGAAGAACATATTAAAAGATAAAGATGGGCACTATATAATAATAAAGGGATCAATCCGACAAGAGGACATAATCCTAGTAAACATCTATGCACCCAACATAGGAGCACCTAAATATATAAAACAGGTACTGACTGACATAAAGACAGAGATCAACAGTAACACTATCATAGTAGGGGACTTCAACACACCTCTGACAACAAGGGACAGGTCTTCCAGACAGAAAATCAATATGGAAACAACAGCCTTAAATGATACATTGGACCACTTGGATTTAATCGATATTTTCAGAACATTTCACCCCAATGCTGCAAAATACACGCTTTTCTCAAGCGCACATGGAACATTTTCCAAGATAGACCATATGTTAGGCCACAAAACAAGTCTTGATAAATTTAAGAAAATTTAAATCATACCAATTGTCTTCTCTGATCACAATGCTATGAAATTAGAAATGAACTACAGGAAAAAAACTGGAAGACACACCAATTCATGGAGGCTGAATAACTTATTACTAAATAATGAATGGGTCAAGCAGGAGATCAAGGAAGAAATCAAAAGATATCTCGAGACAAACGAAAATGAAAACACGACGACCCAAAATCTATGGGATGCCGCGAAAGCAGTCTTAAGAGGGAAATTCATAGCTTTGCAGGCCTACCTAAAGAAACAAGAAATATCACTAATCAACAGTTTATCTTCACACTTAAGGGATCTGCAAAAAGAACAGCAAAATAAGCCCAAAGGGAGCACAAGGAAGGAGATAATAAAGATCAGAGCAGAAATAAATGAAATAGAAACCAGAAAAACAATACAAAAGATCAATGAATCCAAGAGTTGGTTCTTAGAGAAGATAAACAAAATTGACAAACCTTTAGCCAGACTCACTAAAAAAAAGAGAGAGAGGACCCAAATTAATAAAATCAGAAATGAAAGAGGAGAAGTGACAACAGACACCGCAGAAATACAAAAAATTTTAAGAAGTTACTATGAGCAACTATATGCCAACAAATTTGACAATCTGGAAGAAATGGACAATTTTCTAGAGGCGTACAACCTTCCAAGGCTAACTCAAGAAGAAACAGAAAACCTGAATAGTCTGATTACCACCAGGGAAATTGAATCAGTAATCAACAATCTCCCAACAAACAAAAGCCCTGGACCAGATGGCTTTACAGGTGAATTTTACAAAACGTTCAAAAAAGAATGATCACCTATTCTCCTCAAGCTCTTCCAAAAAATCCAGAAGGAGGGAAGACTCCCAAACACTTTTTACGAAGCCACTATCACCCTGATCCCAAAATCAGACAAAGACACCACAAAAAAAGAAAACTACAGGCCGATATCTCTAATGAACATAGATGCAAAAATCCTCAACAAAATATTAGCGAACAGAATTCAGCAATACATTAAAAAGATCATACACCATGATCAAGTGGGATTCATCCCTGGTATGCAAGGGTGGTTCAACATCCACAAATCAATTAATGTCATACACCACATTAACAAAATGAAAAATAAAAATCACATGATCATATCAATAGATGCAGAAAAAGCATTTGATAAAATCCAACAGCCATTTATGATAAAAACCCTTAAGAAAGTGGGAATAGAGGGATCATTTCTCAACATAATAAAGGCCATATATGACAAACCCACAGCTAACACCATACTCAATGGGGAAAAGCTAAAACCATTCCCCCTAAGATCAGGAACAAGGCAAGGTTGCCCACTATCTCCGCTTCTATTCAACATAGTGCTGGAAGTTCTAGCCACAGCAATCAGACAAGAAAAAGAAATAAAAGGCATCCAAATTGGTAAGGAGGAAGTAAAATTATCATTATATGCAGATGATATGATACTATATAGAGAGAACCCTAAAGACTCCACCAAGAAGCTATTAGAGCTGATAGATGAATTTAGTAAAGTAGCAGGATACAAAATTAATATTCAAAAATCAGTTGCATTTGTATATACCAATAATAAAACATCAGAAGGAGAAATTAAAAAAAAATCCCATTTACAATTGCTCCAAAGACTATAAAATACCTGGGAATAAATTTAACCAAAGAAGTAAAAGATCTGTACTCAGAAAATTATAAGACACTGAAGAAAGGAATGAAAAAGAAGATATAAATAGATGGAAACACATATCATGTTCATGGATAGGAAGAATTAGTATAGTTAAAATGTCCATACTGCCTAAGGCAATATACATATTCAACGCAATTCCTATCAAACTACCAATGACGTTTTTCACAGAAATAGAACATATAATCCTAAAATTTATATGGGACCATAAAAGACCCCATATAGCCTCAGCAATCTTGAGAAATAAGAACAAAGTGGGAGGTACAACAATACCTGACTTCAAATTATACTACAAGGCTACAGTAATCAAAACAGCATGGTACTGGCATAAAAACAGACACATAGATCAATGGAACAGAATAGAGAGTCCAGAAATAAATCCATGCCTATATGGCCATTTAATCTACGACAATGGAAGCAAGAATGTACGATGGGGTAAAGACAGTCTATTCAATAAATGGTGCTGGGAAACCTGTACAGACACATGCAAAAAAATTAAGCTGGACCACCTCCTTACATCATATACAAAAATAAATTCAAAATGGCTTAAAGACTTAAATGTAAGATCTGAAACCATAAAATACCTAGAAGAAAATATAGAAAGAAACTTCACAGACATTATCCGGAGTAAGATTTTTACTGATATATCCCCTCGCGCGAGGGAAGTAAGAGAAAAAATAAACATGTGGGATTATATCAAACTAAAAAGTTTTTTCACAGCAAAGAAAACCATCAATAAAACAAAAAGAGATCCTACTGAATGGGAAAAGATATTTGCCAATGATATATCTGATAAGGGATTAATATCACAAATCTATAAAAAACTCACTCAACTCAACTCCAAAAAAACAAATGATCCAATTACAAAATGGGCAGAGGACTTGAAGAGACATTTTTCTGAAAAGGACATACAGATGGCAAACAGACATATGAAGAAATGCTCAACCTCACTAACCATCAGAGAAATGCAAATAAAAACCACAATGAGATACCACCTCACCCCAGTCAAAATGCCTATCATCAATAAATCAACAAACAACAAGTGCTGGCTCGGATGTGGAGAAAAGGGAACGCTTGTGCACTGTTGGTGGGATTGCAGATTGGTGCAGCCACTATGGAAAACAGTATGGAGGTATCTCAAAAATCTGAAAATGGAACTACCTTATGATCCAGTAATTCCACTCCTAGGTATCTATCCGGAGAAATCCAAAACTCCAATTCAAAAATCTTTATGCACTCCTATGTTTGTTGCAGCACTATACACAATAGCTAAGACATGGAAACAAACGAAATGCCCATCGGTAGATGACTGGATTAAGAAACTGTGGTACATTTATACAATGGAGTATTACCCAGCCATAAAGAAGAAAGAAATCTTACCATTTGCAACAACATGGATGGACCTAGAGAACATTATGATAAGTGAAATAAGTCAGACAGAGAAAGATAAGTACCATATGATCTCACTTATATGCGGAATCTAAAGAAAAGAATAAGTGAATGAACTAATCAGAAACAGTTTTGGAGACAAAGAGGAAAAACTGAGGGTTGCTAGATGGGCGGGAGGGGGTGGGGGTAAGGGGGAAGGTGTGGGGATTAGAAAACAATCAGTAACCACAAGATGGCCACGGGGTTTTGAAAATTAATCTGGGGAAGGTAATTTAGTGGTTACCAGAGGGTAAGGGGGTTGGGGGGTGGGAGATGAGGGTAAGGGGGATCAAATATATGGTGATGGAAGGAGAACTGACTCTGGGTGGTGAACACACAATGTAATTTATAGATGATGTGATACAGAATTGTACACCTGAAATCTATGTAATTTTACTAACAATTGTCACCCCAATAAATTAAAAAAAAAAAAGAAGAAGAAGAATATACAAACATCGGAATTCCTAACACTCTATCTCTTACTGTACGGGCACAGCTGTGACAATACAAATGTCAATGAAAATAGGGTGATTACTTTGCAAGTTATATAAATGTCTGATCGCTATGCTGTGCCTCTGAAATTAATATAATATTGCATGTCAACTGTAACTGAAAAATAAGAAAAGAAAATATTAAAACATATGAATCATTAAATGAATTATCAACAATACTCACGCATCATTTGAGCAAGTCATAAATTCTCCCTTTATTTTGGGATGCCATGAGCCAGTATGAAGCATTGCTGTGTGACCCTTAAAAAAATAAAAAAGATAGTTAACAGAGGTTAAAAAAAAGTAAACTGACCAGAAACTGACATATTCTTAGAAGTAAAACTTTTTAGTCCTCTCAAAAGCACACCATTTTAATTACAAACTGATAGTATTTTATCCCAATTTTATATCATGATATGTTTTATTTCACTTCATTTATTTGCACTTTAATTCACTGTGTAACATGTTCCCACCCCACCCCGCTGCCCAGGAATTAGCACCGTGCTTACGTAGAACAGATGCTTAATAAGGAAGGAAGTAGAGGAGGAAATGACAGCCTCTCTTTAGGAAAGACAGAGAGATAGGTCCTCTTTAAAGACTCTGTTCTCAATGGAAACAAATTAAGAATAGAAAGTATTTACGACTAATCAAGGCAAAAGCAAGAGGTTAGGAGGAAAAAAAATCCATGCTTCTTAAAAAATGTGTCAACAATCTTGATTCTGTAATACATCTGGAAGAATAAATATGTAAGGAAAAGAAAAACATCTTTAAAATAATTCAGGAAGATTAGTCTTACTAAGAGCATAATATAAAAACATTGTAATTAAAACAATGTGATGTTGTCATAAGAACGGACATACATCATATCAACCACCCAGCACATATCAAACAAACACACACACACACACACACACACACACTTCCCTCCTGGGTAGCGAAGGCAGCTAGCATGGTCCCATACAATTAGACAGGTTCAAATGGGGCAGAAAAGACCCTCATACTTTTTAGTGTAATAATGTCAAGGTCTTTTATTCTGAAAGGGCCCAAAATAAAGCTATGCTACAAGGAGTAAAATGTGCATATTTAAATGACTTAGAAGGAAAATCACTGTAGCTCTACAGAAAGAATACATTGGAATTAGGGTACCCACACGTGGGCCTGGGGACCATCTCTAGTCCAAGTCCCCCACGATGCCTCAAGTCGTATCTGGGCAACTCCCGACATGTTGCTCACGTTTACAGGTCACACATGGGGAATATGGATGTGGAACCTCTTCCTGCAGTAGGGAGGCATGGACTGAAATAACCCCTGGGGGGACTAGATAGAAAGTTTGAGATTCCATTTTCCTCTCCTCCTGAGCACAAGACTTGTATATTCAGCTATCAACTTGACATTTCCATTTGCATGTCATAGGCATTTCAAACATAATAGTTCCAATAGAGAAATCTTAATTCTTACTGCCCACCTCATTTGTGATCACTGTCTTTTCTAGTTGTTAAAGCAATAAACTTGGAAGTCATCCTTAAACACTCCATAACTATAACCCCAAAACCCCCTCTCTACCCACCCAGATTCAGTCCACAAGCTAGTCCTGTCAGTTTGATACAATAATACATCTCAAATCTATCCACTTTTCTTCTTTTTGCCACTATCACTCTTATTTGAGCCAACATTATCTCATACCCCTACATGAGTTATTATTATGTAACCGGCCGGTTACTAGTCTCTCTGCTTATACTCTTGCCTCATGTGCTACACATAGCAATTAACAGAGTCCTTTAAAAACATACTTCTAAAAATGCCACTTGAACTCACTGTCCTCTGCTGGCTTTCTAAACTCTTTCCACAGTCTACAACAACTTACGCTTTCTGGCTCCTGCTTTCTGTACATATTCACCTCCTCATAACATCACCTTGGGGTTCAATTTCAACATATGAATTTGGGGGAGACACAAACATTCAGACCACGGCACTCTCCTTAAGGGCAGCAGTATTGCATCTCCTACAAGAGTAAGTACTCGCTCTTAAGTGGCAGTGGTATTTGTTATGACAACCAATGACTGGTAATGACCATCCCAATTTTATCAGCAAACCAGGTTTGTAGCATGGTTTGGGGCACTGTTCCTGCCTTTCACATCAAGTGTGGTTCACCAGCCCTTCCAGCATTCTCATTACACAGAAATCAAGGAGAGTCAGCTTCTGTTGCATGCAGCTAAGAATAGGGACCGAAATCCCAGCTCATAATTTTAATCAGAGAATTTGAGTGAATTAAAATATATATTACAAGATGTTCCAGTTTCACTCAAGATACAATACGCACACTCCACCCTATTTCTCCATCTGATTATAACAAAAAATTCTGAACAAAATAAAGGAACTACCACAAGACACTGAAGAGTAGACAACAGCAAGCAAAAAGGGTGTAGAACCAAGGTCTTAAGGAGCAGTGAGGTGATGAACTTCCTGGGGATGTTTTTGACGTCTGTATTTCTTGACTTAGGCTCCAGGACAGCCCACAACTGACGAGAGAGAGAGAGAGAGAGAGAGAGAGAGAGAGAGAGAGAGAGAGAGAGAGAGAGAGAGAGAACGAGAACGGAGTTCCAAGAAAAGACTGCTGTCTCCAGGGGACAGGGGTGACAGGGTAAGTGAAGACCCTGGGGACAAACTCAGTGACTTGACCTACCCTCTGCCAGGCAAGTACAAACAACAAAGCTTCAAGTCTCTGTTCAGTGCTGGACCCAGAAATGGCAGTAAGGCTTACAAGTCAAACAACTATTGATGTCCTGCTTTTCACACCACGCAAGCACCAGCTCTAAGGTGGCACTTCTTTATCTTCCCAACCAGCAGCAGTGGCCCTCTGAGGCCACTATAGATGTGTGCCAGCTACACAACAGCAGTAGCCTCCCTCATCAGGGAGGATATCTGTTGGCTCTGCTGACCCTACACGCTCAGCAACAAAGAGGCATGGCCCGACCTCCCTTCCCCAACAGCAGACCCTGTGGAGCACAGCCCTTTTGATACTCCATGCTCTCTGCTAGGCTAACATGAGCAACACATCAATGGTCTACGCCTTCCCACCACATGGCAGCATATGTAAGACAGAACCCTTCTGATGGTCCAGGCTTTGCATCAGGAAAAGGACAACAACAGTGTAGCAATGCTCCCTTTTCCCAAGGACACGTATAAGCAGCTGCTATGGCGTGGGGAAATTTTTATTTTCCCACCCCATTCTAGCTTCGCCCAGAGGCATACCCAGTTATGAGAACTGCCATACAGCACAAAAACAGTAAGTCTCTGGTTTTCTACCAAGAACACCAGAACAAAAAAACCCTTCAAATCAGAGTAAAAGGAAAATCATGGGGTGAAGGAGTAAGAGAGCTAGAGAAAAATATCCTTGATATCTGTACAAAAAGTCCTGAACTTATTCTTGAGGTGTACACTTGTGAAACCTACCAGAACCAGCGTAAGAAAAGCACTGAGAACTCAAGATGGTGCAGACTATCTTCCGGGTTCCACGCAGATTCCCAAATAATGTGCACGCGAGGCAAACCAGAATAGCATACAAAGGCTTTGAAAATTAAATCTATATTGGAAAGAAAAACAGTTCATAGGAGGCAGTCATAATCAGGCTGTCAGCTGAAGAGAGAGAGAGAGAGAGAGAGAGAGAGAGAGAGAGAGAGAGAGAGAGAGAGAGAGAGAGAGAGAAACAAGCATTCACCAGAGGTTTTGCATAGGATGCAGAATCTCATAACACAATACTCAAAATATCAAGGATGCAATCCAAAATTAAACATACAAAGTACCAGGAAAACCTAACCAGCTCTCAAGAAATAAGACAAAAGATGCCAACCACAAGACAACCCAAATGTTGGAATTATCAGAAAAGACTTTAAATTGGTGTTTCTAACCATGATACAAAAAGGGAAAGCAAACACTTTTGAAACACGCAAGGACAGAATTCTCAGCAAAGAAAAACAAACTATTTTAAAAAACAGAAATTTGGTCATATTGAAAAATACAATAATAGAAATGAAAATTTCACTGGAGGGGCCCAATAGCAGAATGGCTGTGTCAGTGAACTTGAAGAAAGAGTCAGTGAACTTGAAGACAGAGCAATAGAAATAATTCAATCTGAACAACAGGAAGAAAAAAAATGAGGAGAGTCACACAGACCTATGAAATACTATCAAAAGATTTAGTATTCATCTTATATAAGACTCAGGAGGAGAAGGGAGATGTAGGAAAGTACTTGAATAAATAATGGCTAAAAATCTCCCAGATATAAATGTACAGATCGAAGAACCTCAGTGAATGCCAAACAGGATGAACAAAAAACAAAAAACAAACAAGAAATTAAAAAAAAATTTTTAACCTACACCTAGACACATAATAACTAAACTATTAAAAGTCAAAGATAAAGAAAAAGTCCTAAAAGCAAACATAAAAAACAACACATAACACATAGAAAAACAAATGTTGAATTCCTATAGATCACTTATCAGAAATAATAAAAACCAGAAGACAGTAGAACAACATTTTTAAAGTACTGAAAGAAAAATTCTGCCAAGTTAAAGGTACAGAAATGTACTTTAGGAATGAAGATGAAATAAAGACATTCTAAGATAAAAGAGAACTTGTCATCAATAGACCTGTTTTAAAAGAAAGGCTACAGAAATTGAAAAACTGATCATATAATTCACATGGAAATTCAAAGAATAACAAAGAATTTCAAAAATTATTATTTCAAGAAATATTTATTATTTCAAGAAGAATCATGAAAAGAAAGAACAAAGTTGGAGGATTCACACCTCTCAATTTCAAAACTAACCACAAAGCTATACGGTGTGGTGCTAGCATGAGGATATACATATAGTTCAACGGAAGAGAATTGAGAATCCAGAAATAAACATTTCTAGTCCGTTCCTTTTTTACAGAACAGAAAAAAACAATTCAATAGGGGAAAGAATACTCTTTTCGACAAATGACGCCAGGACAGCTCGATATCCAAATGCTAAAGAATAAAGTGGAACACCTACCTCATACCATATACAAAAATTAACTCAAAATGGGTCATTGACCTAAATTAAGAGCTAAAACTATAAAACTCTTAAAAGAAAGCATAGGTGGAATTCTTCATGACCTTGGGTTATGCAATAACATCAAAGACACAAAAACAAAAGAAAAATAGACTAGACTTCATCAAAAGTTAAAACCTTCATGCTTCAAAGGACACCATCAATAAAGTGAAAATACAATCCACAGAGTGGGAGAAAATATTTGAAAATCATTTATCTGATGAAGGATTAGTATCCAGAATATACAAACAACTGCTAGAATGCAATAATAAAAAAGACAAATAACCCAATTTAAAAATGAGCAAGGATTTGAATAGACATTTCTCCAAAGGACATGTACAAATGACTAACATGTACAGAAAAAGATATGCAACGTGATTAGCCATCAGGGAAATACAAATTAAAACCACACTAAGATACCACTTCACACCAACTATGAAGGTCAAACTAGAAAAACAAAATGGAAAATAACAAGTGTTAAGGAGGGTGTAGAGAATTGGAACCGTTATACACTACTGGTATTTTAAATGGTACAGCCACTTTGGAAAACAGTCTGGAAGTCCCTGAAAAGGCGAAACATAGAGTTACCGTAAGACCCAGAAATTCTACTCCTAGGTATACAACCAAGAGAAGTGAAAACATATGCTCACACAAAAACTGTACATGAATGTTCATAGTAGCATTATTCATAACAGTAAAAAAAGTGGAAACAACACAAATATCCATCAACTGAAGAACAGATGAATGTGGCATAGCCATACAAGGGATATTATGTTGCAATGGAAAGAAATGAAATATCGATACATTCTACAGCCCAGATGAATTTTGAAAACATTACACTAAGTGAAAGAAGCCAGTTAGAACGGTCTACATGATGTATGACTCCAGTTATATGAAATATCCAGAATAGGCAAATCTACAGAGATAGAAATCGATTGGTGGTTGCATAGGGCTTAGAGGGGTTGAAGGGTTGTTGGATGATGGAGAAGGGATAGGGAGTTGGTTTTTAATAGAATTGATTTTGCAGAGCAGTTTTAGGTTCACAGCAATAATGAAAGGAAGACAGATTTCCCATGTAGCCCTGCTCCAACATAGCCACAGCCTCCCCCACCATCAGTGTCCCCAACCAGAGGGTTACATTTGTTACAACTGATGAATCTACACACCACATTATTATCATCCAAAGTCCACGGTTTACATGAGGGTTCGCTCTTGATGTCGTACATTCTATGGCTTTGAACAAATTTGTGACATGTATCCACCCTTATAGTATATATACAGACTCATTTCATTGTCTTAAAAATCCTCAGTGTTCTGCCTATTCATCCTTCCCTAACTCCTGACAACCTCTGATTTTTTTTTTGTTATCTCCAAGTGTTTCTCTAGGGGTGACAAAAATGTTCTAAAATTGATTGTGGTGATGGCTGCATACACCATGAATATACTGAAGAACACTGTACATACTAAAAGCCACTGACTATACAAGTTAAGTGAGTGAATTTTATGGTATATGAATTCTATTGCAGTAAAATTAAAAAGAAATGCTAAAAGAAGTTCTTAAGTGAAAGGGAAATAAAAAAGAGAAACATGGAATAGAAGCAATGAAGCGACAAAAGAAAGGATAAATAAAACACTATTTCTCACCTTTAACTTTTGTTTAAAACAAAAATTACATCATTGCCTGATGGGATTTTTCAAAGTATATAGATGTAATAGATAAGACAACTACATCAGGTGTGGGGGAAGGGCCCTATGTGGTTGTACAATTTCCATTTTTTACTTGAAATGGTAAAATACTAATTCTAAATAGATTGTGTAAAATTTGTTCTCTAGAGCCACCACTTTTAAATAACTACACAGATAGAATAAAAATACAACAGGTAAATAAAAATAGAATTCTAAAACCACACAAATAATTTAAGAGACAGGTGAGGAGAAGCAAGCAACAAAGAACAGAGAGACAAACAGAAAAGAATAAAATGGTAGAACTAAATCCAATCATATCGATAATCACATTAAACTTAAGTGAGTTAAACACGCCAATTAAAAGACAATGATTGCATTATGCATTAAAGAAACAAGGCCCAACAATGTTTCTTTGGAGAATCCCACTTGAAACATAATGATATAGATCGGTTAAAAATAAAGGACTGAAAAAGATAAAACAAGCACCTTGTCCCAGGACCTTATACTTGCTATTCCTGTCTGCTGGTTCTTTCTCAAATATCCATGGATATCTGGCTGGCTCCCTCATGGATCCTTCTTTCAGGTCTCTGAAAGCCTCTCCTTCAGAGAAGCTTCCCTGCGTACTCCATCTAAAAGCAGCCCCTAGTCACTCTCCATCCCCTTAACTGGTTTCCCTTTTCTTCACAGCACTTACTACCCCCTGATTTTGTTACATACACACACACACACACACACACACACACACACACAATTTTTTTTCACTTTTTCTTTTTTTTACATATTTGCCTGTCTTTTCTCTGGAATACAAACCCCATGAGGGCTTTGTTTGTTTTTTTGTTTTTTTAATGTTGAGTTCTCAGCGCCTAGAGTCATTTCTTGCATATAGTAGAAACTCAATAAATGTTGAATAAATGAATTTTAAAAAGAGATAGAACAAGCAATCAGTAATTTTTTAAAAGCTGGAGTAGATATATTAATGTCACACAAAGCAGATGAGGAGGGACATGACAAACTGATAAAGGGTCAATTAACCAAAAAGACATAACAATTATTAATGTGCATATGCACGTAAAACCACAGCTTCAAGGGAGATGAATTCAAATAAAGGTGTCTCAAGGAAGAGTGTTATCAACTGTGTCAAATGCTGCTGAAAGTTACAGTATTCTCAGAACTGAGAACTGACCATCAGAAAAGGATGGTATGATGATCCAGTGCCATGAACAGAGAGGAAACTTAGGCTACTCTCAATTCTGTGCAGCTAAGGTACTGAAAGATAATAATTAACTGACTTGCTGATAGATTAAAACCCATAGGGTTGTCAGGGGTCCTTTAATCTCTTTCCAAAATAAAAATGTATCAGTCTGTGGTTATTTAAGGAGAAAAAAAAAACTCTAATGCCAAGTAGTAAATAGGTATCCGGTCTAATTTCACCCCATAAATATCTGCCTGTGGGCCAGGAAAACAGCTCTTGATTTGCAATGAAAGGAACACTTCACTAACCCAAGACTTGCCCAGCTTTTAGGGACTTAAACCTAAACTGCCTTGGCTTTGTCCATCTTGCACACACCCTCGTTCTCCTCCTCTGCTTACCTCAGCTTCACCTCCGCTGACATCTCTACCTGGTCCCTTAATCTAATGCTAGTCAGTCTGCGTACCTCCCAGGCAGGTCCTCGTTTACCATTTTCTTCTCCCACTTCCAGACTCAGAAATTCTACAGATGGGAGCAGCTGAATTCAGCCCATAGAGCCTCACTTCCTAACAGCAACCCAACAACTAACCTCACCTATGCAGGCGCTGAAGGCAGGCCCCAGAAAAGAGGTCTCTTACTGATATCTGATTAGAGTTGAAATAGCATCTTGGAATATAAAGACTATTTTTAAGAGGACCAAAAGAAAATGATCCCTACTACAAAGAACATTAAGATAAAAGAAACTGTGGTATTCTTAGCTATTGAGTACCCAGGACAGGAACACAAATAGTAAGTTAAACTGAAAAAAATCTGACAGACTGTGAGTGTTGTTTCTTGTTTATAAAGACAGAAGCATGACAAAGGCAACGAGAACGATAAGCAGCCTGTATTAAAACAGTGACCAAGATTAGTCATAACAAAAATGAAGTTCAACTAAGGATTCTTAAATGGATCAAAACAGAACCAGTACCATGGCTAACTAGTGGAAAAAATTTTAAAGTGACACCTACTAAAGAACAGTCAGTGACTAAAACACTTTTTCATCAAATAAACTACATTTTTCCTCTTTCTCCTTTATCTAAACAAAGGCACGTCTGAGGGGGAAAAAAAATCCCTGCCTTGATTTAACAGGCTTAACTGGAAACAGCCTAGAAGAAAGAATTAAGCATCTATTTGTTTCTCATAATATGCTACACTTTGCAAAAAAAGAATATTACTGATCCATGACCCATGTTGGCTTCCTCTTACACAAACACACACACACACACACACACACACACACACACACACACACGCACACGCGCTCGATCTCTACTGATCTGTCCACACTCCTGTGGCTGCCCCTATAAGAAAAGCTGCAAAACAGCTGCTCTGCTGCAGTGCCATTTGTAGTCACTGAATGTATTTGTGACCCACAAAATAAAAGTACCCAAGTTTCAGGAATGATGAGCTAACAGATGCAACTCCTATGAAGAGATGAAATGCAACAGGGAATCTACTATGAGCTTTGATCCAAAAGTTCTTCTTAACCAGAGTCCATTCACAGGCTTTCAAAAACCACCAAGCTTCTTGAAATTGTCAGCAAAATTTTATGTGAGTACACTTTGCTGGAGAAAATGTTCAGAGCTTTAATTGCGGAGTTGGCAAACTTTTTCTCTCAAGGTCCAGACAGGAAATATTTCAGGCTTTGCCGGCCACAGGTCTCTGCTTCACTACTCAGCTCTACCAGTATAGCACAAAAGCAGCCATAGACAATAGTAAATAAATGGGCATGGCTGTGTTACAATAAAATCTTTACTTATATAAACAGGGTGCAGGCTGGATTTCGCCCACAGGCCTAGTTCACCAACCCCTGTTGCAATCCATCACACTCTTAGTCATTTCCTTCTGTGAATCAAGGACTCTGAAGTCCAAGTCTTTCTAATTCCTGAGCAATTTTAAAATCCATTTGAACACATCAAAGAGATAAAGTCATTCTTTTTTGATCTACTCGACTCCAATGACCTAAGATATTTCAGTAACCCCAGCTATGGCTAATTCTGCAATTACCACACATGGTTCCTCTTCCGAAATCATGAACTTCCAATATTTACTGGTTTAACAAATATTTATCATTTGGTATGTTCTAGGCTCTAGATAGTCCACTTACTAGTCACACAACCTCCTATCACCCTTTCATTTTCAATACCCTAAACTTCAACCACTCTCTCAATATAAACCTGAGCGTCCTTCTGCTGCACCTACAATGAACAGTTTTTATTCTGGAATAAGTCCCTCCTCCCCGTCACTGCATTCCATTCAAACACGCAAGGATATCATAGGAATATGCAGAACGGTCGTCCCTACGAATTTACATTCCATAACCTTTAATGCTCCCACTATTCTTCTAGGAATTTTTCTCTGACAACTCTCAATTGTTATTTTAAGCCTTTACTAACCTACTGATGGCCTCATCCCAACGTCTGGGAACACAAAACTAGGAAGCGACCCTGCCAGCAGATGGTGACGCCTTCAACGTCCTATCTAAGGCGCACCCCCTATAAACGGATCTGCATCTGAGCCCATCCTTATCTCTTTTTACTTAGTACGAGTTTTTATTTTTTGTTTGTTTGTTTTTGCAGAACTATATTAGTTTTCTATTGCTGTGTAACAAACTACCACAAACTTTGGGGCTTAAAACACCTCCTGTTTATTAGCTAACAGTTTTATAGGTCGGAAGTCCTATCACAATGTGGCTAGATTCTCTGTTCAGGGTCTCACAGATGAATCGGGATGTCGGTAGGGTTGCATTCCTTTCTGGAGGCTCAGGGGAAGAATCTGATTCCAAGCTCACTTAGGTTGTAGCAGAACCCAAGTTCCCCGTGGGTGTAAGACTAAGACGCCTTCCTTGTTATCTTTCTGCTGAGGGCTGCTCTCAGCACCGAGAAGCCTCCCTTGCCACATGGATTCCTCCATCTTCAAAGCCAGCATATGAGAATCTTTCTCACGTTGAATCTGAATTAGCCGAAAGACATGCCCCCAAATTTCTGCAAAACAACCCATTCTTTATCTGTAGCTCCTGTTGAAATAGATAAGGATTAATATCCTTCTTAGAAGCTGGTTTGGTTGAGAAGACCTATGAGGCTGAATTTCTTGGAAGAGTCTGTGGTGTAACTACATACTCTGACTTTATCTTTCTAAGGTTTTAGCTAAAGATTATACAGCCACACCTCTGGTTTTTCCTCTATACCACAATTTCAGAAGTAATTTCTTCATTTCAACATTCTTTGCCATCTGTATAGGCTCAAAATTAACTAAATCATCTAGTCCCGGTTCCCTTTTATCAAGACTCTTTCAATTTATCTTTCTTCGCTCATATTTTATTATCGGCAGCAAAACACTTTGCTTGGATATCTCCTTAGGTATTTTCCCAACTTCATCACTCTAGTTCTGCTTCCATCTTCAAAGCCAGCAACAGAGAATTTCCTTCCAGTCAAATCCCTCCCACGCTTCGAATCTCTTTTGCCAGGAAGAGCCCAATCCCTTTTTTTTTTTTTTTTTAATGTGCATTTCTTTTCCAATCCCTTTTAAGGGCTCCCCTGATCAGGTGGGATCCACTGAGGATAATCATCCTTCCCTAAGGTCAAGTCATATAATGTAACCTAATCACAGAAGTATCTCATCATTCTCATGGTTCACATAGACAGTCATGGGGTAGAAATCTGTCTACAACAAGAACCGTTGTTCTGAAACTACTTTCGAGGTACCGTAGCATTGAACAAATGAGCAAATATAATGATGCTGCAAGCCAAGTTTCTCACTGTTGGAGAAGTCAAATACAAACAGGAATAGCTAAAGCTAGGAGGTTGAATTAGAATTTGATACATCAGTGTGAACTCATGACTTTTTACATGTTTTCTTTTTCTTAATTGGTTGGTTTATCTCCCCATCCAGCTCTGTCTTCTGAAATCATCTAGAAGCAGTGACATCTCAGCAGGAATAAACATATCTAAAGCCCAGATCTTGATTTATAAATAGAATTCCCTATTAAAGGCAGCCGTGGATCACCAGAGAAAAGGGGAACATCAGAGCAGGAAAAGTACAAGATAAGTCTGGAAATTTTTGTTGTCCCAGAGTATAAGAAAGTACCCCCAAAATGATAGGGATACATCAAAAGGACAAACCAGTGTGAGGCAATTTCTACTAGATAAAAAACTCTGGAAGTATTCAGGTAGTGAAAAGAAACACAATGTACTTCAAATCACTGCACTTCTTAGAGTTAATGTTTGTGGTTAAAACCAGTTAAAACTGCTTAAAAAAACAAAAATATACCTAAATTCACAGTTTAAAATATTTCACTCCTTAGGAAACAATATTTACTATTAAAAAGTCACGACTAATATATTTCATCTCAAAATACAAGGGAAATATTTTAGAGCTGTTGGATATCAGAATAACTAATTACATGTACTCTTCAAATATTAATAAAGCATTTGAAAATATTTTTTCCGGAAATTCCTTCTAAAGATTCTAATATCCATAATTAAAGTATACTCATGGAGAAGTCACCCACTAAAAGGTCCAGGCATTCTGAGCCTGTCCTCTCCCACTTCAGTCATGTCCAGAGTCAAGCACCACTTAACATACGTTCTGAAAAATGCATTGCTAGGCGATTTCATCGTGGTGCTACCACCAGAGTGAACATACAAACCTAGATGGTACACTCTACTCCACACCTGGGCTGTATGGTGTAGCCTATTGCTGTACTGAACACTGTAGGCAATTGTAACACATGGTAAGTATCTGTGTTACCTAAACATAGAAACAGGACAGTCAAAATACGGTATAAAAGATAATCAATGGTACACCTGTATAGGGCACTTACCATGAATGGAGCTTACAGGACTAGAAGTTGCTCTGGGTGAGTCGGTGAGTGAGTGGTGAGTGAATGTGAAGGCCTAGGACATGACTGCACACGACTGCAGGCTTTATAAACACTGCACACTTAGGCTACACTAAATTTATAAAACAATGAGATTAAATCAAGCACAAGAGAAAATGATGTAATCGAGAGCCGCGGTAAACACAAGATGTCTGAGGCTGCTGCCAGCGTAACATGGCATACTGTTTTAACGGTAACCTTTTTTTTTAATAAGTAGAAAGCATACACTCTAAAATAACGATAAAAAGTATAGCACAGTAAATACATAAACCAGTAATGGTCATTTATTATCATTACCAAGTATTATGTACCGTGCATAACTGTGTGTGCTACACTTTCACACGACTGGCAGCACAGTAGGTGTGTTTTCACCAGCATCACCATAAACGTGTGAGTAATGTGCTGCCCTGTGACACGATGGCTCCAATGTCACTAAGCGGTGGAAATTTTTCAGCTCCTTATAATCTTATGGGACTATTATATATGCAGTCCTTGACCAAAATGCTATGCGGTGCCTGACTGTAATTAAGAAATAAATGGCACAGATTGTTTTGAAGTTGAAAAGAGCTGAAGACAATCCAAGGGAAATGCACTTAATATCAACTGTAGGTAAACTGACAAAAGTTTAACAAATGAGACTGTAGAAGTATTACCATAGTCATTCACTTACTAATAATCTACCAAGACACTTTTGAATTTAAATACTGATTTGTCATAAAGTTTTATGTATATTTGTTCTGGAGTTCTGAGGAGCAGAAACTACAGTTACACATTTATGGGCTCTTGGCCAAAGAGCCCCGTTTGAATCCCAAGCAAAGTATGTGCATAAGAATTCAAAGTAATAGAGAAAAACACTCTGACTGGAAGTAACATACCAAAATTCTGATTTAGAATAAGTGAGTTTTAGATGACAATATAACTATAGTTTCTAAAGTATGTTTTTGGATGGCTTAAAGATTGATTCTGTTTATCCTTGTCCTACTTTCCTAATCACCTAAACCTGAACAAGTAATGTCCCATTTCCAAGATAAAGTAAGTTTTATTGTATCTTATTTCATTTTATTTAAAATTGTTTATTTAAAATTATTTTAAAATAATAGTTTAAAGAAGCAGCAAAACCTGATTTTTTTCAAAAGATATTTTATGGAGAACACGGACTACAGAACAGACAGAATGAGCACGTGTCCCACCCCAAGGCCTCTCATTCCCACGCCCACAGCAGCCCCTGAGGCACCAGCATACAATCCCAAGATTCTGAGGAATAAATACGCAAAATATGGCTCCAAGCAATAACTGAAGTCAAGGTTCTGGTGTGATCAGAAAAAGGTTTTCAGATGCATAAGGAAAAAAGACATATAGAAATTGAAATGTTAATAGTGATTATATCTGGGTAGCAGAATTCTGAGTAATGTTTCCTTCTTTTTTTTATTTTCCAAATTTTCTATAGTCGACAGAAATTACTGTTAGAAACCTAATAAACTTTATTTTTAAAGGGTATAAGTGTAATTACTCTCCCTGTAATGTATTGTGTTGCAGTACGTAACAGAAAAAAATTTCTGTACCACTATAAGTGCACTTAAAAAATACATATATATACATATACACACACAAAAAAATGATATAAAGATTAGAGATACAAATTTAATAAGATAACAATTTGACAATATAATTAGAAAGGCCTGTTTATATTTGAAGTACTTAATATTTTATCATAATAGATCAGATATATTTAATTGTTTCCTTTAATAGCCTATTCGTTGAATTGCCAGTAAAGCCACAAGTACTAATTATTCTTGGAATCAAAACAGAGGTTAAAAAGTTAAGAAAAAAAGTGTTCCATGAAATCTACTACTTTCAAATAATAATTCTTGCATTTCCAAAACACATCACTCAAGCTAAACACTATAATTAAGATACCAGTAACATTTCCTAGACAAGTAAATGATCAATTAACTATATTCGCCTCTGGGAAACGGAGAGAATAAATATTAACCATGGTTTTGAAATCAAAATGGAGATATTAGGCAGGTGAGGGGGCAGTTATAATATAGTTACAATACACAGTTTTTTTTACATATTAGTAATTAATAGTATTTTAATTTCCTGTATTTCTACCTAGACTTGGTTATCTATCCTTTTCCTACTTTCCTAATCATCTTACTACATGTACTATTATACATGTTTAAGTCTGAGATTGCAGAAATAGCCTGACACAGAACCACTCAGATTCCTTTCTTTTTGAAATTTTCTTGGCTGAAACCTAAATCAACAAAGTATTAGTGTTTTTATAATGTAAGTAGCCTTGAGTGACTGAAATCATTACAGACCTTAGAGGCTGGCAAAAACTGATCTTACTCACATTTTTTAAGAAAAATTGTCTCTGGTATGCACAAACTAAAAAAAAAGAATAAATTAAATAGGAGTTTTTTAAGCCTTCATTTCCACAAACCAGTTGTTTAAAATAAAGTTTGGATTCCCAGAAACTTCAAATAAAATGGATGAAAACAGAACTATTTGAGTTTAAGATAGAGAGAGTGATCTGGAGACCCATCTGCTTTATTTCCTTACCACCATCACCCTCAAAACAACGTCTGGTAGAATCCCTAGGGATAGTTTTAAGGAGAGGGGAATGAGAAACTCTGGTAGAATACATGGGGGGGAAAAACACTATTCAAGCCATCATTATAATATAATTGTATATAATTTTATGTGTAAATTACATTTGAATTCTGTTGGAATAATCTAACATACTAGACACACAATGAACAATTAATAAATAAACAAAAGGCATCAGATTGCAATCCTCATTAGGATTGAGAGGCACTTCAATGGAGTGTAACAGAGGGCAATCTGAAACATTCTGTATTCCAATAGGTCAACCTATAGCACCTAAAATAGATTGCAGTCAATTCTCATTACTCACAGTAGTTATGGTGTATAAAGTCCTGCAAACATTGAATTATCGAATACAGGATTAGATTTCTGAAAGCTTCTAGTTATATTTTCATCAACCAATCAATAAAGGTAACCCTGTACAACACGGCACTTCAATAACATGGTTCGAGAATTGGGGAAAACCCTCATACAACACGGCATCCTAGAACACAGTTTCACTCTAACACAATTTGAGAATTAGAGAAATCCCCAAACAACACGGAGAGCAATACCGTGTTTTTCCAAAAATAAGACCTAACCTGAGAGGACGTCATAGGAATGGCGGGCAGCAGGGCGCACTTTCTGAGTTCTCCTCCGGATCTTGTTGCAAACGGGAACTATAACCCATCGAGGAAATTTTCGCTCACCACACAATATAGTGGAGAGATTCGTGGATTGCTTGAAGCTAAGAAATTCTTGGGGGTAAGCTAACTGGACGGAGCAAGGAGAGGAGGAGGAGAAGCGGCGTGGGAGCGCCCGGCCGGCAGCGGCGGGAGAGCCCAGCCCCCAGCGGAGCCTCAGCTGGCGGGGGCGAGGACCGAAAACCACGGAGCCGGGCAGGCGCGGGATCCCGGGCAGAGCGGAGAGCTCAGAGACCGGGGGTAGGCCCTTTCCCTGCTCCTACGGCTGATTTCTCCCGCAGGGAAGTCGGCGCGCCCTGCGGCGGTCGGGGGGGCGCAGTCTCCATACCTGGGCCCCTCCCCCCCGCCCTGCTCTCCCAATCCTACCCCGCCCTTCCAGAGACTGGGACTGGAAACCGCAGTGCAGCCCCGCTGTGCCGGGCGCGCATGGGAGCCCAGGCGGAGCAGAGAGCGCAGAGACCGGGAGGCGGCTCTTTCGGCTCTTTCCCTGCGTCCCGCGGCTGATTTCTCCAGCCGGGAAGGCGGCGCGCCCTGCGGCGGTCGGGGGCGCAGTCTCCATACCTGGGCCCCTCCCCCCCCGCCCCCGCCCTGCTCTCCCAATCCTACCCCGCCCTTCCAGAGACTGGGACTGGAAATCGCGGTGCAGCCCCGCTGTGCCGGGCACAGGAGCCCAGGCGGAGCGGAGAGCGCAGAGACCGGGAGGCGGGCTCTTTCCCTGCGTCCCGCGGCTGATTTCTCCAGCCGGGAAGGCGGCGCGCGCCCTGCGGCGGACGGGGGGCGCAGTCTCCATATCTCCATATCCCCTCCCCCCCCCCCCCCCCCCCCCCCCCCGCCGCCCGCCCTGCTCTCCCAATCCTACCCCGCCCTTCCAGAGACTTAAACCGGCCCCTGAACCGAGAAGTGGTATCTAAGGCTCACGCTTTGGGAAGCCTGACGGGCAGCCCTGACCCAGGCAGACTGGGCAGTGTGCCTGATTTTGGCTGCGCTAGGAGAGAAGAGACGCCTCCACCCCCAGCCACCACCTTTTCTGGCCTGCGGGAAGAGGGCGACGCACGGCTGGGCTGGGAGAGTGAAGACCCCTCCATCTCCAGCCCCCACCCTTCCTGGCTTGCCTAGGGTGGGGTGGGTGCAGCGGCCGAGACACACCCGGAGATCAGCAGTGAGGCAGGCGCAGCTCTGGGCTTTCAGCAGATCAGAAATCTCCTGCCCGCACTCACACACACACACTGAAGAGGTGCCTTAAGACTCAAGAGTTTTGGTCACATATCTGGTGGTGCCACTCTCAGTGTGCATTTGTGCAGGCAAGGGCAGAAACTGCACTGATATTGTAAAAACTATCATCCAGACCCCTCAGGCCCACGCTTTTAAGTCTGCAGTCCCAAAGTCTCTCTGGGCACCAGGTGACCGGCTCTGCCTGCGCAATAAGCAGGGGGCTCCTTGGTACAGCAGAGAACAACCTGGACATTGCTTGGTGGGCTTAGGCCGAGACTGTCGCTGCTTTTTGTATTGCTTTGTTTTGTCTTGTTTTGCTTTGTCTTTATATCTTTGATATCTTTGCCTCTGTCGAGTGGGGTTATCAGGTGGTTTTGCATGTGAACGTATTTGATATTTTTCTTTGGTGTTGTTGTTGTTGTTGTGCTTGGTGATTTGCTTTGTTCTGAAACTGCCCTGCCGGGGCCCAGCTTGTGAGGCACGGTCAGCAGATCAGAAATCTCCCGCCCGCACCCATACACACACACTGAAGGAGTGCCCTAGGACTCACGAGCTCTGGACAAAGGACTGGTGGTGCTCCTCTCGGTGTGCATACGTGCGGACAAGGGCAGAAGCTGCACTGACTTTGTGGAGACTATCATCCAGACCCCTCAGGCCCACGCCTTTAAGTCTGCAGTCCCAAAGTCTCTCTGAGCACCAGGTGACCGGCTCTGCCTGCGCAATAAGCAGGGGGCTCTTTGGTACACCAGAGGACAACCTGGTCATTGCTTGATGGGCTCAGGCCGAGACGGTCGCTGCGGGGGTTATCGGCTGTTTTTTTTTTTTTTTTTTTTTTTTTTTTTTTTTTCTTTCCTCTTTGCTGTTGTCGTTGCTGCTGTGCTTGGTGATTTGCCTTGTTCTGGGACTTCCCTGCCGGGGCCCAGCTTGGGTGGCACGGGACTCGGCATATCTGGGGGCCAACTCCAGACCAAATCGGAGTGCAGCCGGGTTTGACCTGCAGGTCACACACCTAGAGAGGGTTCTCGGCAGGCTCTGGAGCCCATAGAGGCCAAATCACATTGGGGTGGTCAACCCTCACGCAGCAGAGTGCCCTGCGGGGGGCAGAGCCAAGTCTCACGGCAGGTCAGCCCAGGAGTTGACCCCACCTGCTCATTAGCGGGAAGCAATTAAAGATCTTCTTGAACGGGACAGTGTACACAACACAAGACTCACCTTTGGAGCACACACAGAGGAGGACGACGTGGTGCGAGTCAAATATAAAGGACACATACTACACAAGATAACCTAGCAAGAACTAAGAACTCTAGGGGATCTACCTAATATATCAAAATAAACACAGTCAGCCAGAATGGGGAAACAAAGATACACGTCCCAAATAAAAGAACAGAAGAAACCTCCACAACTGGAACCAAATGAAGCAGACGTAACCAACCTCTCAGAGACAGAGTTCAGAACACTGGTGATAAGAATGTTTAAGGAGCTTAGAGAAGACATAAAGAAGGATGTAGAAATCATAACAAACGAGCTTAGAGAAAACATAAAGAAGGATGTAGAAATCATAACGAAAAACCAGTTGGAACTAAAGAACACAATTACCGAAATTAAGAACTCACTTGAAGGAATTACCAGCAGGCTAGATGAAGCAGAGGATCGAATCAGCGACTTAGAAGACAAGGTAGCAGAGATCACCCAAACGGAACAACAAAAAGAAAAAAGAATAAAAAACAATGAAGATGGCCTAAGAGACCTCTGGGATAACATCAAGCGCAACAACATGCGCATCATAGGAATACCAGAAGGTGAAGAGAGCAAGCAAGGGATTGAGAACATATTTGAAGTAATAATGTCTGAAAACTTCCCCAACCTGATGAAGGAAACCAACATACAAGTCCAGGAAGTGCAGAGAGTTCCAACCAGGATTAACCCAAACAGGTCCACACCAAGACACATTATAGTTAAAATGGCAAAGCTTAAAGACAAAGAGAGAATCCTAAAAGCAGCAAGAGAAAGACGGAGGGTTACATACAAGGGAACTCCCATAAGACTATCAAATGATTTTTCTACAGAAACATTGAAGGCCAGGAGGGAGTGGCAGGAGATACTTAAAGTGATGGAAAACAAAGGCCTACAACCTAGATTGCTTTATCCAGCAAGGCTATCATTTAAAGTTGATGGAGAGATAAAGAGCTTTCCAGAAAAAAATAAGCTAAAGGAATTTATTACCACCAAGCCAGCATTGCAAGAAATACTAAAAGGTCTTCTGTAAATAGAAGAAAGATCAAAACAACCTAACTACAAATTTAAAAATGGCAATATCTATGTACCTATCAATAATCACTTTAAATGTAAATGGATTAAATGCTCCAATCAAAAGACATAGGGTGGCTGACTGGATAAGACAGCAAGACCCTTGTATATGCTGTATACAAGAGACTCACCTCAGAACAAAAGACACACACAGGCTGAAAGTGAAGGGTTGGAGTAAGATATTTCATGCAAATGGAAACGAGAAAAAAGCTGGAGTTGCAATACTTATTTCTGACAAAATAGACTTTAAAATGAAGAACATACTAAAAGATAAAGATGGGCACTATATAATAATAAAGGGATCGATCCGACAAGAGGACATAACCCTAGTAAACATCTATGCACCCAACATAGGAGCACCTAAATATATAAAACAGGTACTGACTGACATAAAGGCAGAGATCAACAGTAGCACTATTATAGTCGGGGACTTCAACACACCTCTGACCACAAGGGACAGGTCTTCCAGACAGAAAATCAATATGGAAACAACAGCCTTAAATGATACATTGGACCACTTGGATTTAATCGATATTTTCAGAACATTTCACCCCAATGCTGCAAAATACACCTTCTTCTCAAGCGCACATGGAACATTTTCCAAGATAGATCATATGTTAGGCCACAAAACAAGTCTTGATAAATTTAAGAAAATTGAAATCATACCAATTGTCTTCTCTGATCACAATGCTATGAAATTAGAAATGAACTACAGGAAAAAAATGGGAAGACACACCAATTCATGGAGGCTGAATAACTTATTACTAAATAATGAATGGGTCAAGCAGGAGATCAAGGAAGAAATCAAAAGATATTTCGAGATAAATGAAAATGAAAACACGACGACCCAAAATCTATGGGATGCCGCGAAAGCAGTCCTAAGAGGGAAATTCATAGCTTTGCAGGCCTACCTAAAGAAACAAGAAACATCACTAATCAACAGTTTATCTTCACATTTAAGGGATCTGGAAAAAGAACAGCAAAATAAGCCCAAAGGGAACACAAGGAAGGAGATAATAAAGATCAGAGCAGAAATAAATGAAATAGAAACCAGAAAAACAATACAAAAGATCAATGAATCCAAGAGTTGGTTCTTAGAGAAGATAAACAAAATCGACAAACCATTAGCCAGACTCATTAAAAAAAAGAGAGAGAGGACCCAAATTAATAAAATCAGAAACGAAAGAGGAGAAGTGACAACGGACACTGCAGAAATACAAAGTTTTAAGAAGTTACTATGAGCAACTATATGCCAACAAATTTGACAATTTGGAAGAAATGGACAATTTTCTAGAGGCGTACAACCTTCCAAGGCTAACTCAAGAAGAAACAGAAAACCTGAATAGACTGATTACCACCACGGAAATTGAATCAGTAATCAACAGTCTCCCAACAAACAAAAGCCCTGGACCAGATGGCTTTACAGGTGAATTTTACAAAGCGTTCAAAAAAGAATTATCACCAATTCTCCTCAAGCTCTTCCAAAAAATCCAGAAGGAGGGAAGACTCCCAAACACTTTTTACAAAGCCACTATCACCCTGATCCCAAAATTAGACAAAGACACCACAAAAAAAGAAAACTACAGGCCGATATCTTTAATGAACATAGATGCAAAAATCCTCAACAAAATATTAGCAAACAGAATTCAGCAATACATTAAAAAGATCATTCACCACGAACAAGTGGGATTCATCCCTGGTATGCAGGGGTGGTTCAACATCCGCAAATCTATTAATGTGATACACCACATTAACAAAATGAAAAATAAAAATCACATGATCATATCAATAGATGCAGAAAAAGCATTTGATAAAATCCAACAGCCATTTATGATAAAAACCCTTAAGAAAGTGGGAATAGAGGGATCTTATCTCAACATAATAAAGGCCATATATGACAAACCCACAGCTAACACATACTCAATGGGGAAAAGCTAAAACCATTCCCCCTAAGATAAGGAACAAGGCAAGGATGCCCACTATCTCCGCTTCTATTTAACATAGTTCTGGAAGTTCTTGCCACAGCAATCAGACAAGAAAAAGAAATAAATGGCATCCAGATTGGTAAGGAGGAAGTAAAGTTATCATTGTATGCAGATGATATGATACTATATATAGAGAACCCTAAAGACTCCACCAAGAAGCTATTAGAGCTGATAGATGAATTTAGTAAAGTGGCAGGATACAAAATTAATATTCAGAAATCAGTTGCATTTGTATATACCAATAATAAAACATCAGAAGGAGAAATTAAAAAAACAATCCCATTTACAATCGCTCCAAAGACTATAAAATACCTGGGAATAAATTTAACCAAAGAAGTAAAAGATCTATACTCAGAAAATTATAAGACACTGAAGAAAGGAATGAAGGAAGATATAAATAGATGGAAACACATATCATGTTCATGGATAGGAAGAATTAATATAGTTAAAATGTCCATACTGCCTAAGGCAATATACATATTCAATGCAATTCCTATCAAACTGCCAACGTCGTTTTTCACAGAAATAGAACATATAATCCTAAAATTTATATGGGACCATAAAAGACCCCGAATAGCAAAGGCAATCTTGAGAAATAAGAACAAAGTGGGAGGTATAACAATACCTGACTTCAAATTATACTACAAGGCTACAGTAATCAAAACAGCATGGTACTGGCATAAAAACAGACACATAGATCAATGGAACAGAATAGAGAGTCCAGAAATAAATCCACGCCTATATGGCCATTTAATCTACGACAATGGAAGCAAGAATGTACGATGGAGTAATGACAGTCTATTCAATAAATGGTGCTGGGAAACCTGGACAGACACATGCAAAAAAATGAAGTTGGACCACCTCCTTACACCATATACAAAAATAAATTCAAAATGGCTTAAAGACTTAAATGTAAGGTCTGAAACCATAAAATACCTAGAAGAAAATATAGGAAGAAACTTCTCAGACATTACCCGGAGTAAGATTTTTACGGATATACACCCTCGCGCGAGGGAACTAAGAGAAAGAATAAACATGTGGGATTATATCAAACTAAAAAGTTTTTTCACAGCAAAGGAAACCATCAATAAAACAAGAAGGGATCCTACTGCATGGGAAAAGATATTTGCCAGTGATATATCTGATAAGGGATTAATATCACAAATCTATGGAAAACTTACTCAACCCAACTCCAAAAAAACAAACGATCCAATTAAAAAATGGGCAGAGGACTTGAAGAGACATTTTTCTGAAAAGGACATACAGATGGCAAACAGACATATGAAGAAATGCTCAACCTCGCTAACCATCAGAGAAATGCAAATAAAAACCACAATGAGATACCACCTCACCCCAGTCAGAATGGCTATCATCAATAAATCAACAAACAACAAGTGCTGGCGCGGATGTGGAGAAAAGGGAACGCTTGTGCACTGTTGGTGGGATTGCAGACTGGTGCAGCCGCTATGGAAAACAGTATGGAGGTATCTCAAAATTCTGAAAATGGAACTACCTTATGATCCAGTAATTCCACTCCTAGGTATCTATCCGGAGAAATCCAGAACTTCAATTCAAAAATCTCTATGCACTCCTATGTTTATTGCAGCACTATACACAATAGCTAAGACATGGAAACAACCAAAATGCCCATCGGTAGATGACTGGATTAAGAAACTGTGGTACATTTATACAATGGAGTATTATGCAGCCATAAGGAAGAAAGAAATCTTACCATTTGCAACAACATGGATGGATCTAGAGAACATTATGTTAAGTGAAATAAGTCAGACAGAGAAAGATAAGTTCCATATGATCTCACTTATTTGCGGATTCTAAAGAAAAGAATAAGTGAATGAACTAATCAGAAACTGTTTGGGAGACAATGAGGAAAAACTGAGGGTTGCTAGATGGGAGGGGGGAGTGGGGGGTGGGGGGGAGGGGAGGGTGAGGGGATTGGAGGGCAGTCGGTTACCACAGGATGGCCACGGGGTTTGAAAATTAATCTGGGGAACGTAATTTGGTGGTTACCAGAGCGTAAGGGGGTTGGGGGGTGGGGGATGAGGGTGAGGGGGATCAAATGTACGGTGATGGAAGGGGAGCTGACTCTGGGTGGTGAACACACAGTGTGATTTATGGATGATGTGATTCAGAATTGCACAACTGAAATCTATGTAATTCTACTAACAATTGTCACCCCAATAAATTAAAAAAAAAAAAAAAAAAAAAAAAAGACCTAACCTGAAAATAAGCCCTAGCATGATTTTTCAGGATGACATAACCTGAACATAAGCCTCAATGCATCTTTTGGAGCAAATATTAATATAAGACCTGGTCTTATTTTCGGGGAAACATGGTAAGAGATTTTAAGTGCAAAAACATATCTCATTCGAAATTAGGGAAATCCTCGAACAACACAAAATGTAATAAAAGCTTAGTAGTGATGACGAAGAAAACATTATTTAATACATATTAATATGCTACACTTTTGATGAAAATTGCTTTAATAAAGATATTTCTCTTAATTATAAAACTATAATAGTATGTTTTTTTAATTTTTGAAACCTAACCCCCTTTTTTGTACGAGTTCTTTGTTTCTCGTATAACACGGATTCACAAAACAAGGCATTTTTTAGGAACCTAACAACCATGTTATATGCAGGGTTACCTGTATATAACCTTGTTTTATGTATGTTTGTGTTTAAGGACACCTTGTTTATATATATATTCATTAACATTGAACTCAAAGCCAACAGAGCACTATAACTCATTCCTGAACGAAGCTTGTCTAAAACACGCATTTTCTCTGTAAAGCACATCACAGTCTTCTTGCACTTACGAACACTAGACAGGACTACAGTACTTCAGCACTGCACGTAGGGGCCATTTTAAACAGCAAAATCAACAACAAAAAGCAAAAAAATAAGGAAAAACATAGTATTAAACAGACCACAAAAAGGACACTTGACTACAGTACGAGAGCTGAAACAAAAGGCAGATAGAGCACCACTTTGTTCTAATTCTTTTTTGTTGCTGAGTGGAGTGCAAGTGCATGTCTGCAAGTGACCATGAAAGCAATCCTGAGGATTCGCTTTAGGGTTACAAAATAATTTTAGGAAGTAGGTGAGTTTGCAAATACAGAAACTATGAATAATAAGAATAAACCATATTTTCTTAGACAATCAAATCTCATACAAGATTTTTATATAGACAGAAACCATGAGGATTAGTGTGTCAAGAAGGTACTAGACAGGCAGGGGAAGAAAGAGTAAAAATCAGAATTAAAATGAAGGCTCAAAATTCTGCATCAACCATATCCATTAACACTTTAATAGATCTGTGGTAGACTGCATTATTGTTATGAACCCATCAAACTTTCCTGTATCCAAAACCTTTGCCATGTGATACTATAGATCTTCTCAATAAAGACTGGAAATATTCTCCACTGTACTGATGTACCCATGATCATGTGATTTGTTTTGGCCAATGGAATGTTCATGGACATGATATGAGCAAAGGCTTGAAATGTGCTTCCAGAGTTGGGGTTTCCTTTTTGTATTTCTACCTTCACCATGAGAAAAACATGCCTTCACAGAGTCCACTGGTGCAAGGAGGTACAGACACATACAGAACAGACCTAGTCGCTTTCTGCAGCTTGGAGCCAATCTTAGCCAAGAGCAGCCAACCCACAGATACGTTAGTGATTATAAATAAGCCATTAAGTTATAGCATTACTGTGGCTATAGTTAATTGATATTTAATATACTTATACATTAATTTTAAAATATCATTATCCCACTAAAAATCTTTATATAAAAAAGGTTGACGAGACCCTCTTTCCTTCCTGTCCTGAAGTCTGGTACGTAGTAGTTTTGTGGTAGATATGTTTCCAAAGATGGCTGCATCCATATCTCCCATCCCACATGATTTTTAAATGTGATCTTGCCATTCACCCATCAGTTGGTAGTCTATCTCCCCTCTCCCTAAATTTGAGCTGTCCCTATGATGTTATGTAAGACTGAAGCCAGACCTTAAGAAATCTAGAGTTTCCATGTTCATCCTTCATGAAACCCAGACATCAAGCAAGGAGTCAGACCCCACTAAGTCTACCACATTATGAGAAATCCCAAACTCGACATGTGGAGTGGGTGGAGGGGAAAGGGTGAAGGGTGGAGGGGAGAGGAGGAAGAGAAAAAGAGATGCCAGGGGGTAGAGCACCAACTGTAAACCATCTGAGTGAGGCCATTTTGGACCTGATAACCATCCAAGTGTCCCAGCTGACATGACGTGGAGCAGAAGAACTTCTTGGTCAATCCACAGAATTGTGAGAAATAACAAATTGTTTAAAACAAGACACTAATTTTTGGGGTGAATTAGGGCAACTCAGACAACTTGTTAACAAATGTGTGCTGAATTAATTAAATTCACTAAAATACGTCATATTCTGTTTAATGCTTACCTTGGTGTTGGCCATGTCTACAATATACTGGTCTCCTTTTATACATTCCATTACTTCAAAACCATCTCTGTCAATCACTTTGGCTTGAGAGCTTCCAGATACAACAAGAATCATATCTCCTGTGTTACTATACTGTAATGACTTGATCTGATGGCTATGCAAAAGAAAAAGAAAATAGTCTGGTAAGACCCTGAGCATAATGTTTATACTTTAACCACATTAAGCGCTGTCAGAGAAAAAGTCACACGACTGCACAAATTAATAATTCTACAAAATCAGGAACATCAACCTCAAGTGGGCCCTCAACACCAGTGGCTGTCCTGTTGGTTCTCTCCTCCCACTCTCCACAGCAATCCATTAAAATCTTCTCTACTCCAAATCTTCCATCCAACCAACTCTCCCTCCTCCAGCCGTTGATTCTTACAGCTCTTTCCCAAAAGAAACAAATAAGAACTGCCTCAACTTCCTCCCATTAATGTTATAAACTTATCTTCATCTGAACTCTCTTCTTCTCCTTGATTACAATATTGGAAATGAACCACTTCCTGCACAAAGCAATTCTACTACTTACATTCTTGATCCCATCCTTTCCCGTCTCCTCAGGAACTTCTACTGAGTATCTTCTCTCTCTTCCCCTTGACAGGTTCGCTGTTTTAACAAGTTTTCATCTCCTGCATTATCTCTTCAGCACCATAGTATCCTTTCCACCCTCCCCACTCCACTAAAACTAATCTTGCCATTGTGGCTGTAGTGAATGTTGTGCTGTGCCACCCAGACCTACCTCTGCAGGGTCAAAGTACTCATTACCCCTGATCCCAGGATCTGGCTTACTGATGGCTAACAACTAAACCCCCAGGAATTTCCCTAAGTTGCAGAGAACTCCCTCACCCAAGTTTATGTTACCCTTCCAAAGCAGCTCACATTCAATGACTGGTTGACAAGCAGTAAGGTGGCCCAGCCCTCTGCTTCAATATGGGTGGCCTTGGAAGGGTTATTCTAGCTTCAGCAAGCCCTGCAGGATCAGTTGAGACTGCTCTTGCAATTACATGGCAAGTCAATTCTCCATCTTCCTGATGCTCCTTCCCTTGCACCTTCTCTCACGGGGGTTGATCCCAGGAACACTCCTCAACAAACCTCCTGTATGCAAATTCTGAAGTTTCAAAGTATGTTTTTGAGGAACCTGACCTGAGAAAGTTGGTATCAAAAGTGGTCCTATGAAGTGGACTCCCAAATGAGATTTTGGAGCAGTATCAATCCCTGACTGGCTAGCAATGAAGACCCATCACTGATGGTATGCCGTCTCTGATATGTACAGCAGTGCAATGGCAATTTCTAAAAGGTTATCGGAGAAAGGGAAGGCACTGGCTGGTGCAATATTTCCGGCATTTAATTACTACTACAAGAAAAATAGTAATTAAAAGAACTATGGAATTGGATAGCTATTGCTAGGGGCAATCAATACAACGAAGACAATGAAAGGCTCAGGATGATTAATCACCAATTAAAGACAATATTGAGAAGACAGAGGTCATCTCTGGTAACATATAAAGACAGGGTTATTGTTCTCTGTCAGGTCAGTGGTATGCAGTCACTGACCTGGGAAAGCGTGTTTTCCTAATTCTATTAGAGAGGAGGACCAAAAGCAGTTGACTTTCCCATACAACCCATACAACCAACAGCAGCATACACTCACATGCTTGAACCAGGGCTATATTAATTTTCTGGCCCTTTGTCAAACATAGTCCCAAGGAACCTGGACCATCTGGACAATCCAAAGAAATTCATTCTGGTCCATAATCTTCATATCATTATGCTAATTGAATCAGATGAGCAAAAAGTAACAACTACATTGATAAGAAACATGGTCTCAGGGAAATGAGCGATAAACCCTGGAAAAGATCAAGAAATCGAGACCAAGGATATGTTGGGAAGATGCACGTAGATCGACATATGAAAATGGACACCAAGTATGAAGGTCTTTGTATCACATGTTAACCACAGAAAACATCAACTTCAAAACAGGTAATGAACAACCAAGCAATTCAGTTGGTCAGCTTTTATCACCTACCCTGTTGCTAATGCAATAGTCTTATAAATAAAATAGCAGTGGTGCAAAGGATGAAAGTTATGTATGGGACCAAGAACAACTCTCCAAAGTTGACCTAACTGTTGCTGCTAATGAAGGTCCATCAGAGGCCTATGGTGAACCACCCTTCCAAAATTAACACTAACAAATATTAATTTTAAAATATTAATAAAACAAAAGCAACAAATGAACAAACAAAAAACAACTGATAGATATAGACAACAAAATGGTGGTTCCCAGAAGGGAAGAGGGGGTTGGGGAGGACGAAGAGGATAAAGGGGGTCAAATACAAGGTGATGGAAGGAGACTCTTTCAGTGATAAGCACACATTAAACAAGTGTATTATAAAGTTGGACACCTGAAATGCATATTAACTAATGTTACCCCAATAAATTTAATTTTTTAAATTACAGAAAGGGAGGGGGATGGTTCTTAAATGTCCCTAAGAATGAAGCTGTGTAACTCACTTCATCCTGTTTGTTATATCTCCATAGGACTTATCACCATCTGTTATTATATGTGTTTTGTTTGTAGTTGGTCTTCCCTCACTAGATGGAAAGCTCTATGAGGACAGGACTATAGTTATACAGTACCCTATGCTCAAAACCTGAAACAATACCTAGCACACAGGAGGTGCTCTATAAATATTTGCCAAGTGGATATAAATTTTAGAAAAATTCCACCTGTATCTGTCTATGATATGTATAAACATTAAAAAGGAGGTTATAATACAATACACACAGAATGGTACTCATTTTGTAAAATAAAGTATTTACATATGAGAGTATGAAAAGCTAGAAGGACAAATACCACAATGTTAACAGTAGTCGCCTCCATGTAGTAGGAATGTGTATAATTTGAAAAATATACATACATAATTGTTAGGGCAAAATGAAATACATATTATTTTAACCAGAAAGAGTAAATTATAAAATTCTCCCAGAGCTTGAAAAATTATTAGAGTTGTAAAATGAAAAAAAATCTACCCCAAAGAAGAGGAAAGCTATCACAACAACTGCAATATGAGTCTGTCAGCAGCATCCTACCTACTGGAAGACCAGTACTGTCCAAGAGAACTTTCTGTGATGATGGAACCGTTTTATATCTGTGCTATCCACCACAGTAGCCACTAGCCACATGTAACTATCAAGCATTTGAAATATGGTTACTGCAACTAAGTAACTTAATGTTTCATTTTATTTCATTTAAATTTAAATAGCCACAGGTGCCAGTGGCTAGTGCACTGAACAGTTCAGCCATTAATGTGAAATAAACAACATAAAACAGTCTCCACTTTGGAGCAACAGAAGATTCTTACCGTCTCATAAAATAGATGAAAAGTGAAATACTAAGTAAAATGTTCTTTAAAAACAAAACAAAAAAAAAACCTAATGAAATCTTTATAGGCCATTTGGACAATAAAACTACCAGTACTAAAAAACTCATTGTGCAGTCCCTAAATGTCACTTTCAGACATAAATTTAGAAATGACTATTGAAATAAACACCTCAGGTAAAAAATTTTTTATTCACCATGCTAAAAAACTGTCTATGACATACCTCAGAGTTGGCATGGTAAAGCATCAGACCAGAGCCATTTTAAAGGTATGCTATCACAGGTGCCATCCTCTTAAAAAAAATCCCCAAATAAATACCAACGGAAAGAACTTATACACCTTAAATAGATATTAATACGCAAATCCATAAAGAATTCTTGTGGAAAACCAACTTAATAATTGAAGTCCCAAATATAAAATTTCTCTTTCAAAAATAAAAAATGAACATCTTTTGGGCGGCCGGTAGGCTCAGTTGGTTAGAGTGCAGTGCTCATGATACCAAGGTCCCGATTCAATTCCCACATGGGCCAGTGAGCTGAGCCCTCTACAATTAGATTGAAAACAACAATTTGACTTGGAGCTGAGCTGTGCCCTCCACAACTAGAGTGAAAACATTGACTTGACCTGGAGCTGATGGTTCCTGGAAAAACACACTGTTCCCCAATGTTCCCCAATAAAAGTTTAAAAAAAAAAAAATGAACTTTTCTTTTTTTAAAGCTGTCTTCATAGCTTCCTTTATGAATGTAACTTTGTTAGCAAAAAATCAATTGAATTCCTTGATTTATCCTAACAGACCAATCTCAAAATAAAATAAAATAAACTTCAGTGATAAGACAATTTTTAACAAAATTTTAGGCTATTTAGTCCAATTTACTTTCTGAGTCCATAATTTCAAGGCTGAGACATAAACGGGTGTTTCAGAAAAAAAAAAAGAAAAAACTATTTACTCATAATTTTGTCTTCTAGAAACAGTATACAAAAAACTAAATTTTACATGTGTCTGGCTAGGTCTCAATAGAAGTATTCTTCCTGGTTGGTTAGCAAATCCAAATCAGACACCAATGAAACTGCTTTTCTGCACAGCGACCAGTAACGAAAAACTGCTGCTCAAAATTGATACTGACCACTCCTCCCAAAATGCTGAAATTCTACCTGATAGTTTTTGACATATTTATTCTTCAAAAGCCATTCTTAATGTACTAATTCACAGTACTGATGCTAATGGCATAGATAATTCAAACAAAGATCCGAGTGGGCTCTGGGGTTAGAATGTGTGACAGTGTGAGGAATTTCACCATATGCCCAAGATCAAAGCATCAAGGTAGATGAGCAACTGAAGCTCCCAAACCAAATGTTTATGAAAAAGGAACCCAGAAAAGCAATGGTGGGGCTACTGCCTGGGCCTTTTCTTCCTAAATTAGAAACGCCTCTCTGAGCACACGGCATCCTTCCTATAACACTGGGAATGAATGAGGTCCTCAGCAAAATTCTGACCAGAGTCCCAAATTTAAACATAAGTCCATAAGAAGGTACCAGGAATAAGATATGAAATGACATGTTTGATCAAATGTGTCAGTTGTCCATTTATTGCCTCTCTTCCAATTCACCCTTCATGGCCTGCTCTGCAAACTGAATTGGGCCCTTCAAGTATTCTTCCTTTGCCAGTCGGCATGATGTTAAGTGTTGTAGGCAGAGGGTGCTGGAGAGACACTGCAGGAGGAATGGGTTTTCCTCCTGGGCTAGTGTGTTCCTCCTGGTAGGCTCCTGCACTGCACACGGCTTCTCCAGGGTCCGTTTCTGCTGCTGGTGCAGCTTCTCCATCCAGGCTCCTGACGTGCACAGCAGTCCACAGTTGGCAGCACCAGCAGGTTCCCCCAGCACCTTCCTCAAGTGGTTTTGCAGCAGAGTGACCCTGGTGAGACAGGTTTCTGGCAAATTCTGCCATTGCGGCACCACAGCACCTTCTTTATCTTTCACGGAGCCACAGCCTTGCCCTCTCAAATAAGGTCTGGATCTCAGTCCCGGAGGCCTCTTCCTTGAATGTTTTATCTCTACCCTAGGGGCCGTGACTGTTCCTTCTATCTGCTATTCCTACCATGTTTCCCCGAAAATAGGACCTAGCCGGACAATCAGCTCTAATGTGTCTTTTGGAGCAAAAATTAATATAAGACCCGGTCTTATTTTACTATAAGTCTGGGTCTTATCTAACATAAGACCGGGTCTTATATTAATTTTTGCTCCAAAAGACACATTAGAGCTGATTGTCCGGCTAGGTCCTATTTTCGGGGAAACATGGTAATTAGGAACTGAGAAAATTACAGGCTGTTTAGTCCAATATTATATACACACACACACACACACACACACACACACAAATAGATCAGATCTTCGATAATTAGACAGTTCAGACTGCTAAGACTTATATATTAATAGTTATAATGAACCATTTAGTTCACAGGGCATCTTTGTTTACAGTCCTCCCATTTTGGGGACATCTTAATTTTCTTCCGTAACCATGAAATATCAAGTACTGTAAGCAATCATTTTGGTTTTTTCGGGTAAATCATTTTTATTTCCATAAAGAAGGAAAATCTAAAAAACAGTGAGTAAGACTAGATAGTAAAAACAGTCAGTGGCTCCATTTATCTGGCTATTTGCTCCACCAAACTGCTCTAGTTATATTTGGAGGGAAATGCAAAATCTCAGCGATCCCACACTATTACTCACCTTGCTTTTTTGCTTTATAGGAAAACGTTAACGTTTTCCCTCTGCCTCATTGTTCTTCACCTGCTCTCTTTGCAACATTAAAATGAAATCCTCAGCACCAAGCTCACCATTCCTGTGCCACTTTGCTCTTAATTCTGCTAGCCACAGAGTTAAAAGGACAGGATTAAGAGTTATTAGACACAGAACTAAGGAGAATTAAAGGGCTTGTTCAAGGGGTAGAACATCTGCTCCTCAAATTCCTGCCTAAACAACTAAGATTCCCATCAAAGAGAAGAGGGGGAAAGGCAATCCTAACAGTAAACTGGAGTCATGAGGAAGCGAATGTTCTCTCGGGGAGGAACTCTGACACCCGAGGAAGGCTTACTGACATTGCACAATTCTTTCTGTGAAGTTATTCATGGGGCACGGGGGACGATATGAGTGTAAGTGGAAGGGAGTGGAAAGGTGAAGACTGAGGATCCTTTTAAGTAGTTTTTGCTCCGCTAGCAAAACAAGCTGAGACATGCAAGACAGATAAACACAGCTGTTTGGGGCTGTCACTTGGGGCTCAGGAGCCAAGGTGTCCTGATGTAGTGAAAAGTGTACCGGAATGTGAGTGAGAGGGCCAGGGATCCAAGTCCTCGCTCTGCTGCTAACTAGCTGTGTGGTGATGAGCCAGTCTTTCGGCTTCACTAGCCGCAGTCTCCCCGCTTTTTGGAAAATGAGTCGATGGGACTAGACGGCAGCACTTTGCAGACGTGCTCCTGAGACTGAGTTCAGGCACTAACTGTATAACGAACGGTGCTGAGTCCTGGTTTCCGCCACCGAAAAACCAGGAGAAATGATACTTACAGGACCAGGTGAGGATTAGAAAGAGTACACATAAAGGCATCCAGCACAATATGTGAAATAAGTAGCTGCTAGGATTCTTACTTCTTTACTTCCAAGGTCTCCTTGAGGTTATTTGAGGGGTATAAAATCTTGGTAGCTAACTGTAATGAATACATCTGAATCGAATACACTGAACATTTAAATTCATTACAAGTTAATATAAGTTTAGCATGTGCTTTTAATTATTACTTACCAAAATACTCAAGACAAATATTCTTATATTTTTTCTGATTTTCCGTACCCACTCAAAAAACTCAAGCACTATGTCAAATATAACCCCTTCATTCTTGGAAATGAAAGGCAATAATAGAGAAAATATAATTTCAGATTTGCATGCCATCTTCCTATAGTATTTGATGAAACTGTCTGTTCCTTCCAGGTATGCAACATATATTATCTAGTCCTGAAAACAGAACAAAAAAAGCAATAGACATGGGGAAGAACCATCTAAGGTTTCTAATGAGACTATCAGGAAAATACTATTCCATACAAAAATAAATGTTCAGCTACTTCAACATTTGAGCTTTTAAATTTATAAATATAGATTTCCAATGCACAATTAATTAGGAATACGTATATCACCTAATAGCTTAAACATACTAACGGTTAGAAAGCTTGCACTAACTTTACAAAATCATATGTCTTTCAAACAAAACTAGAGAAAATTTCTATCCAACACTAAATATAAATTTACTAAAGCCAATCAATAACCCTTCCTTTCCATTAAAATGTATATTCTTACTTAGGAATGTGATAAAACTACTCTATCACCCAATCAAGTAGAGATTAAAGCTTTATAACTTTATATGGTCTCACAGTCAAGTTTCATGTTAAAATACGGTAAGTCCAAAAAGTAATAAATACTTAAACAATATGTTTTCATGTCTTCTGAGGATTAAAAAAAATATCAAAAGCAGCCAATCAATGAGGATGAGTAGCAAAAACTAAGACTTGTTTGATTATTCCCAATAGCTTCTTTTACAATGTTGATATTAGAAATGACTTAAGTCTTAATTCTAGTAGCAGAATAAGTAGCAGTTAGGGGCTCTGCATCTAACAGTGAATAAAAAGAGTGAAGGGAGCAAGTAATGGGAGGGCCGTACTTTGGACAGCCTCTCCGGAAAAGGGACATTTAGGTGGAAGCCTAAGTATAAGAAGGTATTAACCATGTTTTTGAAGGGGGGGCAGGTACCAGAGGTAGGGGGGAAGCATTCTAACCAGAGAAAAAAGTACTGTGTGAAAAATCCCTCAGTCATTTTGCTAGAATATACTAAGAAAAGAGAAGAAATCATCAGGGGCCAGGACAAGAACTTTGAGTTTTAATCAAAATGCATCAGGAAGGCATTAAAGGGATTTAGCATGAATAATGGGGAAAAAACAGTAGAGACTGTTGTAGTATTCTAAGTGAGATTCAAGCAAGGAAGACACTTGAGTTGAATCTCGAAGGAAGAATTTTGAAGAAATTAGAGAGGCAAAAAGAGGCAAAAAGGTAAGGTGAAAAGGACCAAGTACTTGGAGAGGAAGGAAAGAGGACACTAAAGGAAGGAAGACTTCATGTTGCAAAGTAACAAGAAACACCGTCACATATAAAGATGACGATTATAAAGTCCTTAGAAGTTCGGGATAAAAATATAAACATAGACTTTAGAAATTAAGGACACATGGAAGGTCACACAAGAATGTGAAATATATCTTTCCAGTGCAGAGGAGATGCTGAAGATGATGCAGAAAGAACATAAATATGAAGTCCTGCAAAACTTAAAAACAGGAAATATAAAAGACGTCTATGGAAAAATAGCTGCTTGAGGAATCCATTAGGCTAACCTAGTCCAAATATCAAAAGAAATAACCTAGGAAAATATAACAATAGGGAGAAGTATCAGAATTGGAAACCAAATGAGAAACAAAGGTAGAAACGATCCAGAAATTTCTGTAAGACAAGGACCAGAGTGATTAGAAAAATAGCCTCATTTGAAAATATCCCACAAACCATGAATTCCCACAGCAGCAAGTTCTCAAAGTAGAAAAGCTGCTCTTATGGAAGCAATTTCACAACAGTAGAGAGCTGGCAGTTGAAAAGGTTGTTCAAGAGATGACACAAGGGTTCACAAAACAAAGATGTACCCACTAGTGAGAAACCAAACAGAACAGCTTCCCTGAAAACAGAGCATCCATCACAAGGAGAGGAGACTCCCCTAAAAGGATTACTCTCAGACCCGATCCCCTGGAAAATCCCTCAGACCACAGACTCATTCCACTAGCTACAGCTATTTTCCTTAAGGAAGTGAGAAGATGTAAGAAGAATCTATTCAGTCTGTTTGTCTCCAGGCAGGAGAGTGAAATAGTAAGGGGCTTGTGAAGAGATTCTAGAGGATGGGTCAGCCAACTTTCTGTAAAGGGCTAGGTAGTGAATAGTTTAAGCTTTACAAGCTATATATGATCTCCATCACATATTCCTTGTTGTATTTTGTTTTACAACCCTTTAAAATTGTAAAATTCTTAGTTCAAGTGTAATACAAAAACAGGCCATGAACTGGATTTGGCCGTCTAGTCATAAATTGCCAATTGCTGTTTTAGAGCATAAAAGACAAAGAATATAGCTAAGAACTATTTTTTCATAGCTATATGAAAAAAGATATTTTTAGACTGTCATTGTTTCATGCTAAAAATAAAATTCAAGAAAACATATCTGTTGCTATATTCAATGCTGCAATAAATAAACTTATTCCTTGGTCATTTCTATGTGTCGGTATGAGAGAAATTCCTAAACGTGGGTTACTGGATCATAGAGTATCTGTGTCTGTAATTTGGAACATCATGCCAAATTGCCCTCCAAAAATAGTACCAATTTACATTCCCATCAACAATGCCTAAAAGTAGTCATTTCACCAAACCTTATCATCATAGTTTACATTTTACAACTTGATAGGTATTATCAAATTGCTCTGTAGGGAAAAAGTTTAGTAGTTGATATCCCATCTTGTCTCCTCCCCACAGTGGACAGTATAGGTCTTTTTTGTCTTTTCCACTCTTATAGGTAACAAGTAGTACCTCGCTGGCATTTTAATTTTTCCTTCATCAATTGTTAGTGAAGCTGTGCATCTTTTTTCGAGTCTATTGGTCAGTTGTATCTCGTCTACTATCTGTTAATTCATTTCCATGGATCAGTTTTAATTTTCAAATATCCCATTCTTTAATTTGCAGAAACTCTATTATAGATAGTAGCCCATTGTTTTCAATATGTATTTCAACTTTTTGAGTTTATACTTTGTATTTTAATTTTGTTTATGATGTCTTGTTTTCTGAAGTATAAGATATCTTTTTAATTACAAAAGCAATTCATGTTGTTTTGCCATATCATATAAAAGTAGAAAGTGCGAGTTCTCCATTTCCTCCACATAATACGTTCATTCCAAAATGAACATCCCAAACTTTGCCTAGTAATTGAAAAACATAAATACATAAGTTATATATTATAAAAAATGGGGTATTTTTGAAAAACTATTTTTCATTTAATAAATATTTGTAGAAATTTTTCTATGTAAAAAAATTCAAGAAAGCATGGTTTATAATAACAAGCAGACAATGGGCAAGGACAGAGAACACTATTTAAAAGTACATTAAACTGAAAATGGAACTACCTTATGATCCAGCAATTCCACTCCTAGGTATCTAACCGGAGAAATCCAAAACTCTAATTCAAAAATCTTTATGCACTCCTATGTTTATTGCAGCACTATACACAATAGCCAAGACATGGAAACAACTGAAATACCCATCAGTAGATGACTGGATTAAGAAAATGTGGTACATTTATACAATGGAGTATTATGCAGCCATAGAGAAGAAAGAAATCTTACCATTTGCAACAACACGGATGGACCTAGAGAACATTATGTTAAGTGAAATAAGTCAGACAGAGAAAGACAAATACCATATGATCTCACTTATATGTGGAATCTAAAGAAAAGAATAAATGAATGAACCAATCAGAAACAGTTTCAGAGACATAGAGGAAAATCTGAGGGTTGCTAGATGGGAGCGGGGGTGGGGATAAGGGGGAAGGTGTGGGGATTAGAAAGCACAGTCAGTAACCACAAGATGGCCAGGGGGTTTGGAAAATCAATTTGGGGAATGTAATCAATAATGTTATAAAGAGTTTGTAGGGTATCCAATGGACACTTGTCCATCATCCTCACTTGTCTACATCATACTCAGGGATGATGTAGATGCCTGATCACTGCACTGTACACCTGAAGCTGAAGCTGAACAATAATAAATGCCAACTATAATTTTATATATATGTGTGTATATATGTATGTATATACCTACAAGAAGCGGAGTATAGCATTAGGAATAGAGACAGTGGAAATGTAATGGCTGTGTGCGATGTCAGAGGGGTAGTGGCTGGGGGGAGGGGGGTTCACACAGTGTGAGGGATATAAGTGATAAACATCTAAGTATTACTTTGTCTTGTGCACCTGAAACTAATTAAAAAAAAATACATTAAAAAAAAAGTACATTAAAGCTGCTCTTCAAAAGACACCATCATGAAAATGAAAAGCAAGCCACAGACTAAGAGGAAATATGTGTGATACACATATCTTATAAAGAATTTTATCAACCAACCTAAGAAAGAAAACCCAATTTAAAAATGGGCAAAAGATCTGAACAGACATTTCACCAAAGAAGATTAATATGTAAAGTAAATAAGAACATAAAAGGAAGATCAATATCAGTAATCATCAGGGAAATTAAATTACGTATCACTACATACCCAAAAGAATGGTTAAATTTAAAAACACAGATAATACCGAGTATAGGCAAAAACGTAAAGTAACTAGAACTCTTACACATTGCTCCTAAGAAAACAAAATGGTACAACACTTTGGAAACATTTGGCAATTTCTTATAAAGTTAATACACACTATACAGCCCAGCAATTTACTCTTAAGTATTTACCCAAGTAAATTAAAATATCTATCCACAACAATACCTGCATGGAAACATTTATAGCAGCTTGATTCATTATACCTAAAAACTGGAAGCTACCCAAATGTCTATCAGTTAATGAACAGATAAACTGTTGTATATTCATACAAGGGGATACTACACAGCAATAAAAAGAAAAAAATCTATTGATAGAGGCAACAATAAAATTGGATCACTGATTGTCTGGGGGTCAAGAGAAGTGTCTGGAAGGAATTTTTTGGGATAATGAAAATGTTGTATAACTTGATTGTGGTGGTGGTAATATGACTGTATGCATATCTCAAAACTCGTAGCATTCAAAAAGAATGAATTTTACTGCATGTAAAATAATTTGACTTTTAAGAAGTTCACTAAAAACATTAAGGTACTGAATTAAAACAGCAAAAAATTAGTTGTGAATTGACTTAAGAGATTTTTAAAGGTTATAGGAAAAAAGAGGGAGGTAAAGAGAACTAGGTCAGAAAGAAGAAAAAGGAGAATGGAAAAGAGATAAAAGAGAATCAAAACTGGATAGCCAGTACTCCTAAAAACAAAATCAGTTCAGATAACAGATTAAATAGTAGTCTTAATTTTTAGAGTCAAATCCAATCTTCTGATGTGAACAAAATCTCAGTAATGTGAAGTAATACTTTGAGATATCAACTTGTAAGAGTCTGTGTCCTAGAATTCCTTTATTTTAAACAATTATAAAATACTAAGAGCTACTATTTACTGAATGCTTTATTGTCACTGTGTGCCGACTTTGCATACATTATTCATTTAATAATTACCACAACCCAAAGAAATAGATATTGTTAAATTTTATTTTACAGGCAAGGAAGCCAAGGGTCCAAATGATTAAATAACTTGCCATGTCATACAGCACATGAACTGGCCAAAAGAGAATTCAAACTTCTGTGACTCAGAAACCAGGTTTTCACCTATCCTGCACATTGACTCTAGAGTAATACTTAGTTGTAGGACTGAATTTTACATAAATCAGTCTACTACAGAAAAGAAACGGGGTAAAAATACTTCAGTAAAAGTCAGAGAGTAATGTAATTTTCCCCAGCCACACAGCAACTGACAATTATGACACAAACCAGCTAAATAAGCAGAGAATATGGTGGATCATGCCCAACGGCTAGAAAAATGATTCATCCATTCTGATTTCTTATAATAAAAAATTTTTACTTTCTAAATCTAAAATTCACTCAGGAAGGCGAATACCAGGTAAAGATGTTTTGTTTTTTTCCTTTGAACTCTGGGACTGTTAAATCAAAAGAAGGAACTAAAAGATATATGCGAAGAACTGCAAATGCCATTACAAAGTGGAAATTGTGACTCAGTGGCGATCAATTTTAACACAAAATGAATGTAAATCATAAGATGCAATAACACGCATTAACCAGTTATTTTGAGAATACATGTGTCAGTTTTGTTGTGTTATTTTTTCTAAGAGCTAAACATATCAGCCTGAGGCCAGAAGGCCAATGCATCACCAACAGTACAGAAATTTTAAGAACTGCCTGTTCCTTCTTTGCCCTGAACTGATAGACTTTAAGCCAAAGATTTTAGATCCTCCAGGAAAAATAATAACGAAATCTTTATACTTTCCTTCTTTGTGAAAGATAGGAACATTTTGGTGAAACATCTTGGTTGTTACTCCATACAACAAGAAATTTTTAGAGAAAAATATGAAAAGATTCTATTTACAACTTATTTAATGAATACTAAGTTTCTACTATAGGCCAGGCACAGTTCCAGGTGCCAAATACAAGTAAACATGTAAAAAAAACCAGATCATTTCTGATAATGAGAAGTTCTATAAAGAAAATAAATCAGGACTACGGATAGAGTTGGCAGCAGTGGAGAGATGAAGACTGAAGACGAGCTACTTTTGATGGGGTAATTAGTAAAGGTCTCTGAGGAGTTGACATCTGAGCTGAGCTACAACCCAACAGGTCACCGGCATTTAGTTAACGAGACAAAATTCACAAAATTATGTAACTTGATGACAATCATAGAGGATAGTGGAAACCCAGAAAAGTTAAAAAAAGAAAATCCTTAAGCTTATATAATTTTATAATGAAAATATCAATGAGAATGAGAAGATACATTGAGGTACATAAAGTAGATCAAAGAATATAAACCGTGCTTTCCTATACACCTCTCACCTCACATTAAAGCTTCCTGGTGATGCACAGGGTCCCACATCGATCAAATTGACAGGCACAGACCGTATCAACACTTCCTCCCCAGTTGGTAAACCACAAGTCCTGTCATCCCCAGGACTGTCTTGACATACACAAGAATGACTTGTGATTTTATTAACCTACTGTTTCCCCGAATATAAGACCGGGTCTTATATTAATTTTTGCTCCAGAAGACGCATTACAGCTGATTGTCCAGCTAGGTCTTATTTTCCAGGAAACACGGTAGTCATTAATGGTACAAGCCCTACAGTTGAATACCTGCTTTCAAATCCCTGTTCTGTCACTTACTGTGTGACCTTGAGCTAGTTAATTAATCTCTCTAAGCCTTCATTTCCACATATGTAAAATGGGGATAATAAATGTACCTATGATACAAGGCAGTTATGAGAATTAACTGATATAAAGAACTCAGCCAGGCTCAATAACTGTTAGCTATGATTATGATACACATTATTAACATTACTATTATGTAAACAGAACATTTCTTCTTTAGCAAAAGAAAAACATTTATTTCTGTATTAAATAAGAAATATATACACCATGTGGCTAAAAGATATAAAAGGGCAAAAAATACATTTTCCTCCCACCGTGGTCTTCCAGATCACCAGTTCTTTTCCCTGTAGAAAATCAATATTATTGGTCGCTTGCATATCTTTCCAGGAATATTTTATGCATATATAAGCAAATAGTTTATGTTGTTTTTTTTTTTTCTGAGCGTTTTAAAATACTATACACTATTCTCACTGTTGGTGGGAATGCAGACTGGTGCAGCCGTTATGGAAGGCAGTGTGGAGGTTCCTCAAAAAATTACGAATAGAATTACCATATGACCCAGTAATCCCTCTCCTGGGTATCTACCAAAAAAATCTGAAAACATTTATACATAAAGACACGTACGCTCCAATGTTCATTGCAGCTTTGTTTACGGTGGCCAAGACATGGAAACAACCCAAATGTCCTTTGATAGATGAATGGATAAAGAAGTTGTGGTATATATATACACAATGGAATACTATTTGGCGGTAAGAAAAGATGATATAGGAACATTTGTTACAACATGGATGGATCTTGAGAGTATAATGCCAAGCGAAGTAAGTCAAACAGAAAAAGCAGAGAACCATATGATTTCACTGATATGTGGTATATAAACCAAAAGCAACAAAAGAACAAGACAAACAAATGAGAAACAAAAACTCATAGACACAGATAATAGTTTAGTGGTTACCAGACAGTAAGGGGGGTGGGGGTGGGAGATGAGGGTAAGGGGGGTCAAATATATGATGATGGGAGGAGAACTGATTCTGGGTGGTGAACACACAATGGGATTTATAGATGATGTAATATAGAATTGTACACCTGAAATCTATGTAATTTTACTAACAATTGTCAGCCCAATAAATTTAAAAAAAAACAAACTATGCACTATTCTATAAAGCACTTTTTTAACTCAATATATTTTTAAGATTGTTTCAAAGGTGAACCTTTCTTGATGACTTAGGTCAATGTTTTTCAAATTTGAGTAATTAACACCTTCCTTTTGCTAGGAAAATATGTTTAGAGATCACTTTCTGATGACAAATAATTATAATATTATTTAATTGAGTATGAACACATAACTAGGCTCCTTAAACTTACAACTCTTATAAAACTATAAGTTCACAATGAATTTAAAAGTAAATATTAACCACTCCACACCCACAGGAATGACTACCACGAAAACACAGTAACAAACATTGGTGAGAATGTAGAGAAACTGAAACCTTTATATATGGCTGGTGGGAATGTAAATGGCATAGTCACTTTGGAAAACAGTTTGTCAGGTTATTAGTATGTTAAACATAAATTTACCATATGACCTAGCAATTCTCAATCAAGGCATCTATTTACGAGACATGGAAACATATGTCCATCCAAAGACTTGTACACAAATGTTCATAGCAGCATTATTTATAATATCTAAAAAGTGGAAACAACCCAAATGTCCACCAACTGGTGAATGAACAAACAAAAATAAGACACACACACACAACTATTCAACCATAAAAAGGAACAAAGTACTGATGTGTGATGTGTCTTACAACATGGATGAACCTCAAAAACACTTTGCTGAGTGAAAAAGGCCAGACACAAGAAACCACATATTGTATCATTCCATTTATATGAAATGTCCAGAAAAAGCAAATCTATAGAGACAGAAAGTAGATTAGCGGCTGCGTAAGGTTGGAGGTGGATATGGAGAGTGACCACAAATGGGAATGAGGTTTGTTTTTAGGGTGATGGAAATTAGATTATGGTGATGGTTGCACAAATCTGTAAATTACTAAAAATTATTAGATTGCACACTTAAGATGAGTAAATTTCATGATTATGTAAATTAAACCTCAATGAAGTGATTTTTAAAGTAAATACTAAAAAAAAAAAATTCAAATTAATTTTAAGTTGTTTGCTGAAACCATACCATATAGACTGGAACAACCTCTTTATTGTGGAACAAACTGATTATATCTCTCTACAACAGCCTTCTAATCTGCCATCACACCAACAAATTAATGAATATTTATTGCCTGCTAAAGCACATGCCTATTTTATTGTGCTACAGTGATGACTTAATTTTCCCACCAATTGTCTCTTTTATAACTACTCTGAAAACTTTGTTCATACAGCACTTTATGACAAAACAAGCTTTCAATGGGCGCCAATGTATTATTTATGTATGAAGTATGTCTCTGCTCCTTTCTCAAGGCCATGGCCACTAAAAGTGCAAGTAGCACTTCTGCCCAGGTGATTTTAAACACAAAGGTAAACAAATGCAGATATCACGGTTATGCCAAATGATTATCAAAATGAAAAAGCAAAAATTTTAAATTAATGAAAAGAATTCATGAGCTCCTAAAAGTATGCCCATAAACCCCAGTTTGAGAAACTATAATGTGCAAAGTCTCAGAAGTTACTCAAGTATTCAGTGCTGTCTGATATCACACTGAATGTTATCTATACAGTTGAGCAGTTCCAGTAAATGCCCATTCACAAAATGGTTTTATAATTGTCACCAAGTTACATAATTTGTGCATTTTATCTCATGACTAAAAGCCAGCCTGACTAAAAAACAAACTTGTCTGCAGTTATGAATCTGCGGGTGGGTTTCTCAAATGGAAATTTATATAACATTTATAATTTAAATAGGAATAGTAATTGCTTAAAACAAGAAACACCTGATGAAAAACAGAATCCATCCACTCAAAAAGGCCGAACATTTGACACAAATGATTGACACAAACTGTTAAAAACCATATCATATGGTAACAAAAACTGGAAAAAAATTTTCTCAAAATTGAATATAATTATTATACAATCAATATTCATTGTGTATGAAATTGTGTTGCATCTGATTAAACAACATTTGGTTGACTAAATTATACCAGAAATCAAAGCAAAACACCAGGCTTATAAAATCTCCATACTAATCATTAACTTGTTGATCTGTCAGCAGACCAAAAGATCAGAGTAGAGGGATATAATCTGTTTTCCACAATAAGGAAATTGTTTTATTCTATATGTCCAATTGAGTTTCTTTTTTATTTTTTTTTCACATCAAATACAGGAAATCCTTGCTTTGCATGGTTCTGATATGCATGAATTTCAGTCACATAAATAATACCAGGCCCAGCTATATGGTTCAAATTTTAGTTACTGCAGTATATTAACTGTGAGTTATTGTATAGAGTACGAACTGTGCTGCTAGCTCTTCAGTCCAAAAATCACTACATAAAGAGCAGATGTGCATCCTGATCAATAACCAATCATACCTCTTCTTCCAAAGTCTGTCACTGATTGGTCACTGTTAATTAAGTGTTATTCATTCATGCACAGACAGCAAAGCACGTAGTTGTGTTGCCTCCTTGTCTTCCAGTGATAAACCCACATGACATTTTACAAAATGGATATTTGAAAGACAGCTATTTCACAAAGTCAACATTTTTAAATGTGCACAAAAGGCATTTTACTTCTTACTATCTGTTCTTGAGAAACACTCAGTTTACATATATGCCCAATGAAGTATAAAGATAACCATCTCATCATTTATTTGTAATAGTGAAAAAGTGGCCACAATCCCAAAATCCATCAAAGAGAGAATAGCTAATAAGTGCAGTGGTTCTCAAAGTGTGTCCTCAGACCAGGTACACCACCAGCACCTGGGAACTTGTTAGAAATGCAAGTTCTTGGGCCACACCAGATCCAAAGAATTGGAAACGTTAAAGGTGAGGTACAGCGAGCATTTTCAGATGGTTCTCATGCCTATTGAATTTCCAAAACCACGGAACTATGGTAAGTTACACATGGTATTATGCTATGCTGCACTTAGAATATATTATACGTGTAGTGAGATTTAAAAATATCTAAGCAATATTGTGAAGTAGAAAAAAAAATAATGGAATAACAATCATCTGATACCATTTATGAAAACAAATATAGTATATACCTGTTTTTAATTGGTACATATAACTATTGATAATTGCATGGAAAAAACTCAGAGCATGTATACCATGATGAAAATAATGGTAACACCTAGGAAAGACATTAAAATAAAGGTGATCAAGGAAGAAATTTAGTTTTATCCATAATGTTTTAATTTCTTTATGAGAATGTTATACATAACTTGATTAAAATGTTTTAAGAAGAAGAGAATGGAGAGTATCTAGCCATTTTTAAATAGTAAAAAGATAAAGAATTCTTAACTTGGGTTACCCTAAGTAATCCAAAAATTCTTGATATTTCATGACTAATTTTACTCCATCTACATATTTTTCTTTTTTTGTTTTTTGGTATAGAGGATATATCTGAAGGAAGGGTTTGTGATTCCAAGGATTCTGACTCTTTAAACCTGCATATATAATTATTGAGAACCTATGAGAAAACAGAGAGAAAACAGAAGACGACTAGCAGGTTGCATCAGAGAAAATGTGGTACTGATTTTCACTAAATGGGACAAAGGAAGACTTTAGAAACTAGAGATCCTAATAACAAATCTAATATCGAGACTGGGCAAGAGTCCAAAACAAATTATTAAACAGACTTCAAAATACCAAAAATGGAAGATGCATAAAAAAAGAAGTCGAGCAACAACAAAAAAATAGCACTTTTTAAAAGCTGATTTTTATAGAATATATCAAGAAAACATTTAACATCAATCTTTTTAAGGTGTCCCAGGGGAGTGACTGAGAACCAGGCCAAGAACATTACAGCACCAGAGTCCTTTGGAGAAATTCATCAGAATTGCCCTAAATCCAGAACACCTTAGCGCAGTCTATTCCTATCCTTAGGACTTCTACCTCTTCTCCTGAATGGCTACTAGGGGGTTCTTTATGTGTGAATGCCTCTTTGACACCCACTGATTCACCATAATGCTGCCTCTTGCATATCAGGCAAATTCTGACATCTGCTATTACAGGTAAGAAGATGATCTGAAAACAGCATCCTGTGCTTTTACATCTTCAAGACAGTCAAATTCCCTCAAGTTTTCTTGGCAGATGATAGAGGAAAAATGTGGATGGGAGACAAAAAAAGTTATGGAAGAATTTAGCTGAGTTATAGGTATGCATGGATTCTCATGTAGGTGAATAACTTAATCCAAAAGGTTGTTTAACAGATCAGTGTCAAAATACAGAAAAGCTCCTAATGGCATACCAAAATCTGACTCTGCCATATTTAACCATTATCAACTGAATGAGAACTTACTGCACATTTATCAAATTTACATTTGTCAAAAAAAAAGAGAAAAGGATTGATCATTAATATGTCGGATGTCAGAATCAAAACAAGGAGCTGACAAAATAAAGAAAATGAAATTGAATGAAAAGAATATAAATACTTGTACTGCACCTTTTTCTTTACTTAAAAACTTAATGTAAATTTAATTTAGTATTATATAATATAGACACGCACACACAGATAAATTCTAAAAGATCATTTTTGCCTGTAAGGCTTAAAATACTTACTATCAGACCCTTCCTTTATAGAAAAATTTTGCCAACTCCTTGTCTTGTCCAGTAAGCCCTTTCTCAAAAACAAGTTCTATCTTTGAATTTGAGTATAAAATGAAAGACATTAAGTAAACATTCTGTAAGATTAAATTTAAATTGGAACAGTTTTACAGATTTACAACTCTGAAACTGTTTTACATGTATAGAGGGGTTAAACAAATACATATATATGGATGGGTGTTGGGAGCCAGGTTTCTCAGTGTTGGAAAGCTGAAAAGTTTCTGAGGAGGAAGGAAGAGGGAAGGCTAGAATGAACCAATGTGCACTGGATTAGAGTCAGAGACCTGAGTATGAATGCCTTGTTTAGCTTAATATAGAGGCAAAAAAGATACATAAACAATTATAGATACAGTGTATACACAGGTTAGTATACATGCATCCACTTCCTAGATCTGTTGTCTGAGAAAGGCCTAGACGCAGTGGCACCCCAACAGCAACAAGCACATCAAGAACCTACCTACTGTTTTCTGACACCATTCTCCTAGGAAATATGACTGATCCTAGGACTGGGACAAGAGAAAATATAAGATGAGTCTGAAGCATCTTATAATACCAAAGAGTAAGGAATAACAAAAAAAAAATAAAAGAGGCATGTCAAAGAAAGGGCCGTAAAAGCCAAATTGAAATAGCTTCCAAAGGCCACAGCGGAAACAAACTGTTAATAATACAGTATTGGCTTACAACCAAAGGTATGAAATAAGTAGCCATTAGTCAATACTGATAGAAAAAATGATTAAATCAATGGGAAAAACAGACAATTCTTCCCTACAAAGGAATTCCAAGTAGTTCAAGTACATATCACTCGGTCCAGGAGGTGGAGCTCAGTTTTTCCACTCTCCCAAGTGTGAGCAGCATTTATTAACTTGCTTCCAAAGAAATCACATATGGAAACAGGAGGAAAAAGTAACTTTACAGTGGAGTAACCTTGAAAACATGATAGCATGCACCCGTGATATGTGATAAGAGCACTGTACTTCTGTCATATTCAGCTCAGAAATCCACAGCCCGTCTAATCATGAGAAAAACATCATAAAAAATCAAATCGAGGGACAGTCTACAAAATACCTGACCAGTACACCTCAAAACTTTCAAGGTTATGAGAAACAAGAAAAGACTGAGAAACTATCATAAACCAGAGGAGACTAAACAGGCAGGAAGACTAAATGTAATGTTGTACCTTGAAAGGGATATTAGTTTAAAAAAAGAAAGTGTGATCCAAATAAAATTCGGAGTCTGGTTAATACTAATGTACCAGTATTAGTTTAATTGTCACAAATGTACCATGGTAATATAAGATGTTAACAAAAGGAGAAACTGGGTTAGGGACATACCTGAATTATGAACTATCTTTGCAGCTTTTCTGTAAATTAAAAAATATTCTGAAATTGAAAGTTTGCTAAAATTTGAAATGTAAACATCAATATGATCTTGTCATTTAAACACACATGCACGCACACATATGTACCTATATTGTTCACCTCTTTTCACTGAAAAAGTCAAGAAGCAATGATACCCCAATATCAATGAGCATGTCATATCCAGATTTGGCCTATAAATGCCCTTCCCACTTTTAAAAAACAGGTCTCCATGGGAACATGCTGATTCCAGGACATGGAAAGGAATGAACCAGGAAGCCCACATCATGTCATGCCAGAAAATAAGCTTTCAAAGACTAATGCAGTCACGTCATAGCACTCAGGGACTCCCCACTGGCCAAATCTGAGACAATTTAAACATCAAAAAGAATAATGACTGCAATTGACTGAAACACATGAAAATTTTAAAATCACAAATATTGATACTCAAAAAAGAAAAAGAAAAAAAATCACCACCAATAACAGCAACAACTCATTTATCACCACTAACCCTTAAGCTGAAAATGAGTAATTAATAGGAAATAACTAACCATTTATCCTGCCTCTCCAGTAGGAGCTGAATTTCAGGGTTACCAAATAACATTAGTTAATGAGAAAGGTTCTTCTTTTAGAAGAAAGCCAGCAAGCAAATATAGATGAAATAACAGAATTAGAAAATTACCAACTTGCAACACTTAATGAGAAAATTAGGTACCAATAATCAATGGATACTAAACTTATTAAGTGAAAAGATAAGGTGAATCTGGATATTTACATTGTACCAAAATATCTTCCCACAAAGTTCTTGCCTATCTCAAATATATAATATAAACTTTACAATGAGGAATCAGATGTCACCAACTTAATCTAGGAATCGACCTTAATTGCTAGTCACTAGTAGTGGCAACAATTAGACAATACATGCCACCTGATATGATAAAATATGGGTGATAATCAAGCCTTTGGATCTTCTATAGGAAATACTGGAGATAAAGAAACAGTTAAACAGTTTCAAAATAAGAGAGGAAGAACCTTACAAAGGATAACTGGATGTGTCTGCTTAACAAAGTCATAAAGTCATGGGAAAGAAATAGTAGGAAGGAGATACTGTTCTAGATTAAAAGATACATAAAAGAGGTTCAAAATAAATGTGATGTATGTTACTTGATTGGATCCATGTCTGACAATACACTGTGAGGACAAATGCAGAAATTTAAATATGGAAGAGTTATTAGAAATATTAAGGAATTCTAAAGAATGTTGTTAGAAGTAATCATGGGACTATGATTATACAGAAAATGTCTATATTTTTGAAAGATACACACTGAAGTATTTCAAAGTAAAAGTTATGTCTCTTTACCTTTAAATACTTCAAAAATTACAAAAACAAGATGAAGCAAATACAGAAAATTGTTTATAACGGCTACATCCAGGTAAAGCATAGATGGCTATTACACTACGTTTCTCTATGCTTGAAATTTTTCACAGTAAAAAAGTGAATTACAGGTAAGTATATAAATATAAATAGATAGATGTAAAATATATACTGAATCCAAGAAAACCATTGTGATAAAAAGTAGAGGTAAGTATATAAACATAAATAGATAGATGTAAAATATATACTGAGTCCAAGAAAACCATTATGATAAAAAGCAGAGTCACATTATTTGGTAATGAGAGGCAAACGATGGCAAAGTTGAACAGTTCTCATCATTCAAAAGAGTAACATTCACATGTTTGTAGTATTAGAGTATTACAGATAGGATGCAACAATTTAATTATGGAAGAGAAAAAAATGCTTAAGAATTATGACTTCAAAATTTACAAATCAATGATTTGTAGAAAAATGACCAGAGCAACTTTAGTCAAAATGGTTATTTTGCTAGATAACTTCAGCTCCCAGAGAAATTTGAGGTCTCAGACCCAACCTGATCCACATACAGACATTTAGTATCTAAGCATTTATTAACAAGTGAGCACAAACAATTCATATAACCTGTTCTGCAGGCTTAAGACAAAGCTCAGCTCTCTAGCTTCTTAGATGCTCCAACCACAAAAAGGTTCCCTGGAAGCAAACGCCCACCATCCAGAGACAGAAACTTTCTCCACATAGCTGATAGGATCCAGGGTTTACGGATGGATATTAAGTTTAGCAAAAAATCATCATCCTTAAGCGTTCAGGTTAAAGGTGAAACTAGATTCTTATACCCCATTCATGCAAGAGTAGGAAATGGAGTCTAAGCAATTGCAGCTAATTCACCAGTCTTGACTATCTTTAAATGTCATCAATAAGAGCCCATTTCCAACAAACATTATGCAAGTTAACAAGATACTAATTTGACCAATAAAAATCCATTTTTGATATCCAACATGCTAAAAGATCAAATATGGTCAAAAATGGAACTAAAAGGTGGCTTCAGTGGCACCACATGCAGCCCTGTGTGATACAGTGCTAGCTGAGCACAGCAGCACAGTGGTGTTGGCTGAACGCATGTCATATACACATGCAGAATATTACGCAGTATTTATTGGAGTGTTTTTCAAATAATCTAAGCAAGGTAACAACTTCTAAATAAAAATAGTTAAAAAAAACAAAACAAAAAAGACTGAAAATGTCTTAAAATAGAGGTTAATGAAATTAAGGAAAGAAATTTAAAGTACATTTCACTTTCATTTGAAAAATGAAGGTAATACATAGTCATATAAACTTATTTTAACCGGGTAAAAACCATTATAGAGAGAATACAAATGACAACAGCACTCTGTCTTCAAATAGGAAGATACATGAAGTGAGTGATACATACCATTCACAAGGTTGAAGGGATCGAAATGCCTTAAAAGAAGCATCCATTCCAGCAAAATCCCAAAACTTAACATCGTAGTCATATCCTCCAGTCACCAAACGGGCACCTGAGGGATCCAGACCCAAAGCAGAAACCTGGTTTAAAAACAAACAAACAAACACACAAAAAACAAACAAACAAACATTAATTGGAGAAAAGATACTTATAGTCCATTATAACACCCATTTCCTTTCTGTAACCCCACATCTCATACTATGGGAATTGGAAGGATAGACCACCAACTGTTGTTACCTCTAAAAAGTAGGAAAGGAAAGCACCTTCTATATTATTTGATTTTATTATTATAAGTATTATTTTTTTGGAAATAATAAAAAGAAAAATATTTTAATTTCTCTAATCACCAGCTTTGTCCCACCTTATCTACCACGTACTCACAATAGTGATGACTGCTATTTCATATGATAAACTAAGTTGCTTTAGTATATAAGTAGAAATCTCACAAACAATTCAGCTTTTTCAATGAACAATTCTGAGGAAACCTTTTAAGATAGTTTAACTACCGCTATATACAGAACACATGAATCTAAAATTACCAAAGTGAATAACGGCAACGGGAACTTTAAGAAAACTACTGAACAAAGTAGGACCAAGTAGAAATTATTATCTTGTGCATATGGCTGAATACTCAGCATAGTCACCTTAAGCAATTATTTTTAAAGCTGAGTTTGTAAGTGGCTATTCACATTATAACAGCATTTAGACTGGTTCCATAAATTATTTGCAAATTGGATCTATGTGAACAAGCCTAGTATAATACTTATTCACACAGATCTAATTCAATACAATTATTGATATTATTTTGGCCCATAATATTGAGAAAAGGCTGACATACACAGACAAACATTTGTACACAATGATAATCTGCCAATTTTTTTAAGCCGGCTTTCCAATGTCAACATACTGTTCAATCAAACTGATCTAGAAGGATGGGGAAAAGCAGTGTTTAAAACGATAACAGTATCTAACAACTCTTTCTATTTCATGTGATAAACACAAAAATCAGTAAAATCAAACCACACTATATTATCACTTGGAACTGTTCAGTTGCCTATCACATAGCATACACAGTTGCCCATTGTAAGTATATTCTCCAAATAGACATATTTCTTCGATGGCAAGGAGGAAAAGAGAGAGCAGAAAAACTTACAGATTGAGAAACATAACAAACAATGATGGCTCTCTTAAGAATGAGTCAGATATTATCTGGATACTGATTTGAACATACTAACTGTAACAATGTGAATGGGACAATTGAAGACATTTGAAAACTGTGGGATTAGATTATGTTAAATAATTATTGAAAAAAAATTTAGATGTAATAAAGATGTTCTGATTACGAGAGAAAGGAGAGGGAGAGGAGGAGAGGGACAGACCAACCACATCTCTTAGAGATTCATACTGAAATATTCAGAGATGAAATCATATGAAGTCTGGAATTCACTTTTAAATAATCCCACAAGGTGGGTAGATGGAGGGAAGAGGTTTACTAGAAATGTAAAGTACATGGGAAACAAGACCGGATTTATGTAGATAATTGGTAAGGCTCAGAAATAAATAATATGTGGATTCCTTTTAGTATTTGCTATACTTCTGTGAGTATGTAAATATTTTTATAACTAGTTGGAAGAAAACAAAAACAAAAAACAAATCCAGACAAAAGAGTCACCTTCCTAATAGCTGATACATTTCCAAGAAGTTGAAATACACGCAGGGCAAAGACAAGACTGCAAAAAGAAATTAGCTAACCTTACAGTACAGTTAGAAGTTCAAAAATCAACTGATTTTTGATGTGCAACATAACTTGGAGTATTATTTTTTTAATTACATTTCTTTAAAAGTTAAAATTTGGGGATGGCCAGTTAGCTTAATTGATTAGAGCACGGTGCTAATAACACCAAGGTTGCCGGTTTAATCCCTGCATAAGTCACTGTGAGCTGCACCCTCCTTAAAAAAAAATAAGAATAAAAATAAAATTTAGAAAAATTAATAAAAGATAAAATTTGATTTGAAAAAAGGGTAATATTTAAATAAAACGTGTGAAACCCATGTACTACCTCTTAATTATTAAAAAAAAGTATATGAACTAAATGGTAGGAAAGCTTTCTTTTAAGTATCAACAGTCTACAATTCTTTTCCTTATACATAAAAATATGAAAGTTCTTAAAATTCTGTCACGATTTCAGAATAAAACTATCAAAAGTCTGACTTAATAAAAACTAGATATAATATCAAGAACTAAATGGAAATAATTTCTCAAGGCAGTTCTCAGATACTTTGGTTTCAAGACCTTTCACACTCTTAAAATCACTGAAGACCCAAAAAGTGTTTGTTTATGTGAATTATTTGTATCAATGTTTACCATAGTAGAAATTAAAACTAAGGCATTTTAAAGTATTTGTTGTTCCAGTCATTTAAAATAACAATAAACCTATCTTTTAACAAATACTTAAACAAATATATTTAATTCTATCATTTGTGTCATTTCTGGGTTTATTTCTATCGATTGATGTTTCCCCCTCATTATGGGATGTATTTTCTTGCTTATTTACATGTCAGACATCTAGAAAAAGGTAACTTAATTGTAAAGGAAAATCAAGATAATTTTATTCTTCCACTTATTCATAAGCAGGATTCATTTATTCAACTAACACTTTTTAATGATTTTGTAAGAAGATAAAATGATTTCATCTTATATTTCAGAAATCTATATTATTAAACTTTAAATAACAAATAAATGTAACAATATAATCCATAAATCTAAGTAATATAATCTAAGAGCAATGCAGTGACTATTTTATGTTCATTTCTTATCTCAACATTCATCTAAAAGATGAACTCGGGCCTTTTACTGTACAGAAATAAAGCTAAGAGTAATGAGAAATTTTCCCACACCATAAAAAACAAAACTATACTTGAGTTTCATTTCTTTCATTTGTAATGTTCTTATATCAAAGAAAGAGGTTTTAAAGCCAACAATAACAATGACAATTATAAGTGTCCCTATTTTTAATGAAACCCAATGGCTATTTTGACTAAACAGAAAAGTAATCGTTCCTTAATGTCTACAGTGTTTGTGTTAGCAGTTGATTGTATAATTGGCCTTACGATAAATGTTATCTTATTAACTCACTTTTCCATAAGAGCCCTGTTATTGAGAGAAAAGAATCAAATTTTTAAAACTTACAGTTTTAGTACCATGCTTTAGCGTTATCTCATGAGAGTCAGGGATCTTTTGAACAGGATTCTGAAAAAGGAAAATTCCATGACATAATGAATAACAATATATTTGGGGGGTAATAACTACATACCACATTCACAGGAAAATTTGTTTTTAAAATTTGCATCACTGGCTTTTTAAAACAAATTAACAAAAACCAGGAAATAAAAAGTATGAGGGCATTTATATTTCTGCACATCTAGATAGACTGCAATTGGTTACTTTAAGATGATAATGAATTTATCTTAAATCTCTATAAAGGTAACCTAAGAAACTTTCTAGGTTGTATGAAACCATAAGACCCTCTTAGCATCAAAAATATTTAAAGTCCTCTTTTCATTGGCACATGGGCATACCTTAAAGTACTTATGTACTTAATTTATAATAGACAACAAAATCTGCACAAGGTAGATACATAGATACAGATACAGATATAGATATATAGAAATATGTACACGTATATATGTGTGTGTGTGTGTATATATACCTTTTACACATATACACATATATACACATATATATACCTTTTAACCCATAAGAGTTTAAAAATCAAAACTGCTGTTCAAAAATGATACAGATAAGGAACTGAGTCATTTACTGATTCACTGATTCAATAAAAATTTATTACAGGGCGATTATACCAGATTCTAAGTGGCATTAGATACAGCCTCTACTCATCTCCCCTCCCAAGAAGCATGCAGTCCAAAAGGGAGACATCAATGATTCTATTTCAGTATAACAAGTGCTATCATAGACAGGGGTATGGGCAGAATAATTGAAGGATAGAAAAAATGGATGCAACAATCAAATATAAGAAGTTGCAGTGATCATTTGAATAAAAAGTTTCATTGTTTAGTCAAGTCTCCATTATCCAAGAGCAGGATAATCGTACTAAAATTCTATGGCCACTACATATTCATGTTCAGATAATCTTGCTATCTACTTAACTAAATAGGTGCAATCTAACAGACTTTGGTCCCTGTCTCTCCTCGTTCTTTGGTTTATCTCAAATCTTTCCCCTACTATGGCTCATTTTCCTCCACATATAAACAATTAAAGTACTTCCCATATTAAAGACACTCACACACTCACTCACACACACACTCACACATACACACACACACACACACACACACACACACACACACTCTCACTCACTCACACATTAATTTCCCGAACATTTACTGCTGCATCACTATGTTTTCTTTTGCAATCAAGCTTTTTCACACTACAGCTTTCACTGTCTCTACTTTCTTTCACCCATCCTTCTATCTCTAACACTTTGGCACTTGTCATTTAATTCCTAAAGCCTAGCACAGTTTTGGCACTTAAGAGACTCTTGGTAAATATTTCTTAAATGGATAAACAAGTTACTCTAAATGCCCCTGGACACTTTTCAGAACTTAACCTGCACACCTAACCTTTCAACAGCATGTTAACTACTAATTATTTCCTCCCTCTTGAAACTGTTCTTTCGTGGGAGAAAATATCCTAGACAAAAAACCATAAAAGCTAGAGTTCTTAAATCTAACTCTGCCATTCATTAGCCCTCTCATAACCTCAGGAGAGTTATGACTCTCAGTTTCCTCATTTGCAAATAGCACGTGCTTCCAAAACAGAGTTTGGCACAAAAGAGGTGCTCAATAAGTGGCAGCCACCACTTATTCTAAGGTTTACCTCCTACCATGTTTCCCCGAAAATAAGACCTAGCCGGACAATCAGCTCTAATGCGTCTTTTGGAGCAAAAATTAAGTAAAATAAGTAAAATAAGACCGGGTCTTATATGAAACCACATGTAATGTAATATATTAATATAATACTGGATCTTATATTGATTTTTACTCCAAAAGACGCATTAGAGCTGATGGTCCGGCTAGGTCTTATTTTCGGGGAAACGGTAAGTGCTAGTATTCTTGCAAGAAACAGAACAGTTCACATGTTTCACTTAGAGAAGAATCTATCATAGTCTGTGTCTTATTTCATAACTAATTACTTTTTCATCACTCAGGAAACAGAAACACTGTCACCAAAAGGAGGGATGAAAATTATTTCACTGAATTCAATGCAGAATGTGCCTATATATAGACAATTTCTGACATTTTAAAAAAAACTTACAAGAATACAGAACAACTTAGTATTTACATTAGGAGTGAATTAAATATTTAAATAAATGTTGTTTACATTTAAAATCAAAGTTTTACTGGAAATCATATAGGGCATAACTCATAAAAAACCCATATAATTGGCACAACTAAATCATCTAAAATAGTAGCAATCCATCTTTTGGTAGCATATCATTTGATGGTGACTGTTCTTTTTCCAGAACTTTTACTAATGACTCTTTGAAATATGGGTTAGTACAAAATTTGCTATAACAGTAAGATATTTTCAAGATTTTCCTGCCAGGGGACATCATAAACTACAAGACTTCAATGAAGTCATTTATTACTAGAATTCATAACAAGAGCTACAGGCGTAATGGAAGAGGGGGAAAGATACCAGTTTTTGTTTTCGTTTGCTTTTAAATGCCAACCAAAGGATTATTTCCCAGGCTCTTTGGTTCACCCTCAGTAACAACAATGATACCAAACATATCTGGAATAACATGAGCAATTCCATCTGATGTACATCCTTACAGTGTTTTCAAAAGACTTGCAAATCAGAAGTAACCTTTCTGGGGTAAAGTTCTCATAAGTTTAAAACATAATTTAATTTTTATATACGGTATATAATTTTTCACTATATAGCATATATAGTATGGTACCATAACCCATAATAAAAAGTCTACTCAGTAACAAAAATCTGCCACAAAGTCGCTGGGAGTTAGAGGGAGAGAAAGGAGATTACCAGTCAGGAGCTTGATAATAAGTGCTACTTTCTCCCAGAAATTATTTTGGAAATAGTTACCAGTGGAGTACCACAGGCAACCAGAAGTAGAGTCTATTTTAGTGCAAGTCTGGAGATCCAATAAGACTGACTTAACATTAATTCACTTATTCATTCACTCACTAATCATACAAATCCACGTAACAAATATTTATTGAATATTTAATTACATACCACATACCAGGAACTACAATTAAAAATAAATGACCAAAAACAAAGACTCAGCTCACAGGAAACTGTCAGTCCAGTAAAGCAAAACAGACAGGAAAACAAACAGGCAAACTCAAATGTTTCACATGCTATGACAGAAGGATACACAGGGTTCAATGTTCAATTCCATTCTGCCTGGGGAAGTAGAGGGTGATTAGAAAGGTTTCATGAAAAAAAATGTTTGAGATGCCGTTGGAAAAATAAATAGAGGTTCCCTAGGTGACTGTGGAAGACATCTAGAGGAGAATAAGATGAATCTTGACACTTTCTGAATTGCAAATATTTTTGCATGGCTACAGTTTAAATTGCTGGGCAGGAAAAAGGGTGTGTGTGTGTTGTGTGTGTTTGTGTGTGTATATATAAACAAACATATAGATACACACAAATGACACACCACACATATATGTGTATATATGTATACATATGTGTGTATGTATATATATACATACATGTATATATATAAATGTATATTTATGTTCACACACACATATAACCCAGAGAGTTAGCTAGGAGCCAGATTGTATACAACGCCAACAATCTGAAATTTAAGCTCTGAGCCATGTAATTTGATAAGATTTGAGTTTTCAAAAAAATCACCAAGGTATTCTGTGCTTCAAGATACAATCAACATACGGAAAAGGCAACCTACAGAACAGGAAAAAAATATGTGCAAATCATGTATCTGATAAGGGGTTAACATCCAGAATATATATTAAAAAAAAAAACAACTCCTACAACAACAAAACAACAACCCAATTTGAAAACTGGCAAAGGACTTTAAGTATTTCTCCAAAGAGATACAGATGACCAAAAAGCATATGAAAAGATACCCAAAATCACTAATCATTAGGGAAATAAATGTAAATCAAAACCACAATGAGATACCACTTCACACACACTTAAGATGGCCATTATTGCTAAAAAGAAAAGAAAGAAAAAGTGTTGGAGGGCGGCCTGATGGCTATTGGTTAGAGCATGGGTTCTGAACAACCTAGGTGCCAGTTGGATTCCCACATGGTCCAATGAGCTGCGCCCTCCACACTAGATTGAAGACAACAAGCTGCCGCTGAGCTTCCAGGGGGGTGACTGGATGGCTCAGTTGGGCAGCTGGATGGCTTAGTTTTTTAGGGCACAAGCTCTCAACAAGGTTGCCGGTTCAATTCCCGCATGGGATGGTGGGCTGCACCCTCTGCAACTAAAGACTGAAAATGGCGACTGGACTTGGAGCTGAGCTGCACCCTCCACAACTAGACTGAAGGACAACTACTTGGAGCTAATGGGCTCTGGAGAAACACACTGTCGCCCAATATTCCCCAATAAAATTTATTTTTAAAAAAAGTGTTGGAGAGGATGTACAGAAAATGGAATCCCTATGCACTGCTGGAGGGAAATGATACAACTGCTATGGAAAATAGTATGGTGGTTCCTCAAACTATTAAGAATAAAATTACTATATGATCCAGCAATTTCACTCATGAATATACACGAAAAGAATTGAAAGCAGTATCTTAAAGAGATGTTTATACATCCACCACACTCATAGCAGCATTATTCACTATAGTCAAAAGGTGGAAGTAACCCAACTGTCCATCAATGGATAAATGGATAAACAAAATGTGGTATATACATACCATGGAATATTATTCAGTCTTATAAAGGAAGGAAATCCTGATACTATGTTTCTCCGAAAATAAGACCTAGCTGAACTATCAGGTCTAATGCGTCTTTTGGAGCAAAAATTAATATAAGACCCGGTCTTATTTTACTGTAAGACCAGGTATAATACAATATAATATAATATAATATAATATAATATAATATAATATAATATAACATAATATAATATATACCGAGTCTTATTTTAATATAAGACCGGATCTTATATTATATATAAGATGCATTAGAGCTGATGGTCCAGCTAGGTCTTATTTTTGGGGAAACATGGTACATGTTACAACATGGATGAACCTAGAGAACATTATGCTAAATGAAATAAGTCAGTCACAAAAAAATAAATACTGTATGAGTGCACTTATGAAGTATCTAGACTAGTCTAGAATAGTTAAATTCATGGAGACAGAAAGTAAAATAGTGGTTGCCAGGGTTGGGGCAAGGGGGAAATTGATAGTTGTTGAACTCTAATGTACAGAGTTTTTGTTTTGCAAGATGAAAAAGTTCTGGAGATTGGTTACACAACAATGTAACACTACTGAACTATACATTTAAAATGGTTAAGATTGTAAATTTTATGTTATGCATATTTTACCAAAACTAAAAAATAAATTTTAATAGGTATAAACCACATAATACAAAAAAAAATTATAAAAAGATGCATATTATTAAGCCTGAATACTTCTCAATGCTCTAATAAACTTTATCAACTGTTTAAAATCTTCCTCCAAAAATGTAAAGTTACATGTCTAAAATATTGCAGGAAGGAAAGACAATTTCCTACTTAATTCTCACAGCTGGTTCCAATCCTCCATTTAGTAGTATTCCCAAACCACCTCTAAATTACCTTCAAACTGTTTATGCCCTATTGCAAGCTGCAATCTTTGAGAACATGTCTCAGTAATGTGACTTAAGAGTTTACTGTTAAATAACTTTTTATACTTGTGTGAGGGCTGAGAAACTCAAAAAGGATAGTTCATTCTTATATTTTATCAGCAATTCTATTATTATTTTAAAACTCTATGACATTATCAGTAAACACAAAGAGGACAATTTTCTGTTTATTTATCATACGACAATGGCAGGGGATAAGCCAACAGGATTTATACCAAATGACACATTTATTTTCAAAAGCTACTATGAACATATGTCTTATCATTTCCAGACACCCTAAAATTTTATGAATATTTCATTCTTATTCTTATTTGCTAAATCCAAAGAGGTGACATCTAGACCGGACTCTGCGATTAACTCCACTTGTAACCTTCGTTAAGCCATTTAACTGTATAGAACCTGAGCTTTTTCACTTATAAAAGTGAAAGAGGTAATTCATGATATTCTATGATGACGTGGTTTACCTTAAACTTATTCACATCTGGAACTATGAACACTACCCCGTGTCACCAGAAAGTCCTTCCGTGACTTCCATCTTCTCCAGTTCTCTCTGCTTTGCTCACTACCGTGATGCTAGTCTTTCCAGGTCATTTCATTGAAAACCTTCACCGGCTTTCCACCACCTTTAGGAGCAATCTGACATTTCACAGCACTCACACATTTTTGTTTTAGAAATTTTCTACATTTGACTAAACTGTTGCTCCAGGTTAAGTTGGAAAAAAATTAATGCTTTTAAGAAGTTTCTAGTCAAAGGGTACAAATTTTCAGTTACAATATGTATTAAGTTCTGGAAATCTAATGTACAACATGGTGACTATAGTTAATACCGTGCTGTATACTTGAAGTTTACTAAGAGAGTAGTAAACTATACGAAGAGATGGATGTGTTAATCAACTTGATTGTGGTGATCATTTACAATGTATACATACATCAAAACATCACATTTATATAAAACATGTACAATTTTTGTCAATTATATCTCAATAAAGCTGGAAAATAAATATCATTTAAGAAAACAAGAAAGTTTCATACATAATTAAAAAGCAGGTAATTTCTTTCTTATAAGATACTACTCTCAAGAGTCTAGCAATATTCCTATCATTTGCAGTGATATTTATTTTTCACTTATAACTTATTAATGTATTTTTAAGAGCCCACCCTTACCCACAGCATTAACCATTCCAGGCAAGAATGGAAGAATATAGGAGGTGAGCTTGACAGGGAAGTGGAGCGGGGGGGGGGGGGGGGGGGGGCGGGGGGGAGGCTGTAACAATGAAGAAGCAGCAACCTGGCTTTCTAGGACCCCTATAATGGAACTCCCCCATCCCATTCCTTCACCCCCCACCCCAAAGAGAAGACTTTGTTTTACAACTATACAGGAGGAGGGAGGACTTCACCTGCTCAGACTGGTTCCCCGAGTTTTACCATCTGTCCTATTCCTAAAAAAGACCCACCTCAACCATGTCAGTGGCAACAATGGATGTACCATTCTCACATCTTCAAAACTTGAACTAACAGTCCCCTCAAAGCCTCAAGTCCTTAGCTTCCTGTCTACAAAGAATACGTATGTGCTAGAATATTTTACCTGGGAAACAAAGTATCTTCTTATAAGTTGAGTAAAGATTAATACAAGCAGGGAATATAGTCAATAACATTATAACTATGCATGGGGTCAGATGGGTAGGTACTAGATTTAATGGGGTGATCATTTTGTTTGTTATATAAATCTCTAATCACTGTACACCTGAAACTAATATTGTATGCCAACTGTAATTGAAAAAGAAAAAATTATTTAAAAAAAAGAACAAGATCTACACCCCCCACAAAAAAAAAAAAAAAAACGGAAGAAATTAATACACGCCTCAGCCTGATATCCCCACACTTCTCTGAGAAGCTAAAAATGTGCTCTAATGCCTTGCTAGTCAAAGTGTGGTCCACAGAGCAGCCCAGGGACATCACCCAGGAACGTGTCAGAAATTCAGAATCTCAAGCCTCTCCCCAGACCTACTAAATCAGAATCTGCTTTTTTAACAAGGTCCCCAGGAGATCTGTGTACACATGAAAGTGTGATGTGAGAAGCAAAAGTTTTCTGAGATTGTCACTTAATTGCAACACAAGTTCACAGCTTGGTAGTATAATGCCTCAGCTACATTTTACGTACTTCTAAAGATAACTTCCATAACCTAAAAAAAGATACTCTACTGAAAATCCCGGAAATCAATTTTACTTAGCAAAATAATTCAGTTTTCCAAAACTGACAGGTAATATGGATTGTTCCCCCCCCAGTGCATACAACCATTCATTCAACAGCTACTTAATGAAAAAAACTCATACTGTGTTAAACAGACAAGTCAAGAACAGGACAAGAATACGGATTTTGTTACTTACTAGTGGTAAGAATGAAAATTCCCTTTCTTTAGAGTCTCTATTTCCTTCTGTCTACTGGATATAAATAATAATAGTAACAGTATATACACACATACCATGGGCCAGGCACTGCTTGAAGCACCAGATAATATATTAAGTAATCTAATCCTCACAACTCTCTGGTAGGTACTTTTATCACCGCATTTTAAAGACGAGGAAACTGAGGCACAGTGAAGTTAAGTAATTTTTCCAGGGTCACACAGCTGGTAAGTGACTGAGAGGGAATTTGAACTTGGAAGTCTGACACCAAAGTCTGTGCACGTAATTCTTACACAATAATGCCTCCTCTACAGCAATACCTGTCCTGTTGGTGTCACAGAGTAGCTGTCATGATCAAATGAGTTAATCTGACAAAACATTGTATAATTATATCCCATTATAAGATATTATCATGAGCCTATGGCTACAAAGGGTTTATCTTGAAAGTATGCATTTCAGAAATTATTTCAGACCAGGTATAAAATGCCTTCAGATAGAAAAGTTTCAGAATCTTAGATATACAGTGCAGAATTAGTTTGACATGGGTTATATACCGTAATATTCTGAGCTATACGTAAGATTTCATAACTTTTTTATAAAAATCGAGTTATTGCTTGGGCAGTCTTTTTATATTTAGTTAAAGATATACAAATTCTACTAATTTTAACTATAAAGAGTACCAAGCTATCAGTCATTTAGAATTAATCAGAATTAATTTATTTGGGAAAAAAAGAAGCCTGAGGCATAATAAATTTTTATTAAATTTACCTGATATGGAGAAGTATATACTTATCCTTCTCAGCTGCTACAGCTCTTTTAAAAACCTAACACGGCAGAACAGATATCATATCTAATTTAACTCTCCATACAGGCAAAAGCATGTATATGCTTCATAATTGTCAAAGGCAGTGAAAATTGGAGGCATCTCTAAAGCCAACGTATAGGTTCTTTTGGATTCATTCTGCAATTCTAGCTATTGCAATTATACACCCTATGCATCCTACCAAATATGGAACAAACACATTTTAACACTTCAGCATACTTTCCATAGTCTAAAGTCACCACCACTACAATCAATATTTTACATTGCTCTTAGGCATTTCTTGCTACAGAACAGAAGCAGATTGTCTGCTTGCTATGTCCCCCTAGTCTGTAAGATCCCTGAGGACAGGTACTATGACTTATTTGATTACCTATCACAGTGTCTGAAATACAGCAGGTGCTCAAACTGTTCACAGTTTGAATGGATGGGGCATGAGAATGACCTTGAGAAGCAGGATAGGTCACAATCCGTGGTAAAGGGCATAATGGTTAAGTATGTGGTTTCTGGGGTAGATTCCCTAGATTCGAAACCTGGCTCCACCATTTGCTACTGGGTGGCCTTGGGGAAGTTACTTAGCATCTCTGAGTGCCATTTTCCTTATCGGTCAAAACAGGAGGATTAAATGAGTTATTTCACCTTAAGTGCTTAGCACATTGATACACCAAGGAAAGATCTACTATCAGAACTATTGTTTGGGTCTAGATTTGAGCATCTGTTTATTTATTCATCAGTCAAACAAAAGGGGACTGCAGAGGCAGAACTGTGGCTTAACAGTCAATTCCTGGTTTGTTGGCACATCACTTTTTATGTTAATAAAAATCAAGACTGTACCACTACTTCATTTAAACAAACAAAAAAAAAATTTGATCCCCATTTATAGTGTACAAGGCTCTGTGGGATGCAGAACTGAATAAAGACTCCCTGATTCCCATCCAGATTGGGAGTGAAATGGCAAAATTACCATCCAAAAACTGTCTGGTAGGCTATGTGAATCAACTTGGTGGGTTGGTCTTATTTCAAATTCACAATTAGTTGCACTTCTAGCACTCAGAACAAATAGTTCTAACACAATGTCTTTCCAAATAAGGATCAAAGTCTATAGAATAAAGAAAAAGTAAGATCTCTTGGTACTGCTTTAACATGTACGTATATGCTATTCTATCAATTTGGCACTTAAAATACAACATTTATGAAAATGCAAACTTTACAGTCACAGTAATAGGAAAGTACCTAATTCCACTGAAAAACAAATTATATTAATTTTGGCAAATATGATTTTCTAAAAATTCTGTAAAAGCACTTTTTTAAATTATAAGATTAAAGTCTTAAGAAATCTTTTTCAAAATTGACACATGTAAATCTTCCACTTTTACTTATGTAAACAGAAGGAAGGAAAGATCAAGGGAGCAGTTTTACTTTCAAATACTGTGCTTATACCTACTAAACTGAAAAACCCATGTGCCTTAGCTATGGTTGTCTTCTTTAATATTTAGAGAAATGCAAACATGAATTACCTAACTCTCGTTCTTAAGAATACTCTCTAGAGGTGGCTGGATGGCTCAGTTGGTTAGAGCGTGAGCTCTCAACAGCAAGGTTGCCAGTTCAATTCCTGCATGAGATGGTGGGCTGTGCCCCTTGCAACTAAAGATTGAAAATGGCAACTGTACTTGGAGCTGGGTTGTGCCCTCTACAACTAGATTAAAGGATGACTTGGAGCTGATGGGCCCTGGAGAGGCACGTTGTTCCCCAATATTCCCCAATAAAATTTAAAAAAATATAGTGTCTAGTTGGGAAGGCAGAAGAAAACAAAATGAGATCAATAAGTAAAGCAACCAAAAGTAAAATTTTAAAATAATAAACTGAGAGTAAGAAATCGGGGGGATTTTTTTTAATTTCACTGAATTCAGGTTTTTTTTAAAAAAAAGAAAAAAGCTTTAAGGTAAAATGAAACATGAGTGCAACAGAGTCAACAAATGAGGCAGATGTAGGAAGGCATAAGGAACTGGAAAGAAAAGAAAAATGAAAGCAAAAGATAAAAAAAAGAAAAACCCCACGTAAACAACAAGTGAAAGACTTCGGAAGGGCCAATTACAATAGTATTAATAGAACTATGAAGTGTGAATAATTCAACTCGCTGTGCCTAAGAGCAAACACATAAAATATGGGGGGGGGTGGAATCAGTGTTATGAGCAGAGAGGGTGGGGAAAGAAAAAGAGGAGGTGGATTTCATTACTTCATAGAAAGTACTAAGGATAGTAAATATCCTTGGGTAAAGGAAAAAAGGTTTTGAGAAAGCAATGGATGTGCCAAGGGGTTTTGGAGAAATGAACAAGAACTCTGTGAATCCAGAAGATAAAGTACATGGCTAGAAGAATTGATAAAGGATACGAGGGAGAAAGAGCATAACGTTTTTTCATGATTACACGAAAAGTGGTAGTCAATTGAAAAGGAGATCCAAATTTTCATAGAAGGGGGTCATTTGAAAAGGTTTAAAAATACTTCAAAATAAAATTTAAATTTGTGGATACAAGTTTATTTAATCTTTAACAAAATTTAAGTCATCACTGCATGAAACTCAGAATACACTTAGATTCCACAAAGAACAAATCAGGTATTAAGTTCTGGGAAATACGGGGTAGTTTTTCCAACGAAAACTTATAACAGCATAACATAGCAATCATAGACTTACAGACTGACTTTGGCAGGATTATTATGAAGGATGTTTACCCAAAAAATATTCAAGGCGTTCATAAATTTTCTTTTTTTCAATTAAGAACTGATTTAACTCAAAATTAGATCCTCATTTGACACTGGCTTGGGGTGGAGCGAAGGACACCCGTAACATAACTTCCATAGACTTAACACAATTTTACAGCTGTTAGATTTGCAATTCAGTATATATAATATTGACAGAAGTTTACCAGAGTTTAATGCCGAATATTTATATGTTAAAACAACTTGTAATTAAGATTACAATCAAACTGTCAGATAAAAAGTACCCTCCTGCCTTCCTCATTGCACTTAAATTATGCTTCACACTTATCTGCATAAACTAATCCATCTTCCCCACTATACACTAATTAGTGCAAATAAAGAAAATGGTCCATACTAGCAGTGTCATTCACATTGCAGTTATATAAAATGTTTGTTGTACAAAATAAAAACCACTGCTCAAAGGCAAAAAAGACCCAATATAGGGACTGTCTCTGGCAGCCACCTAAGAGGATACAAAAACTCAAGTGGCAATGGAAGCTTAGAAAGTACGGCAGCCTTCTGATGAGGAAACTGTGGCAGGGCTAGCCTTGGAAATGTGAGGGTGGAATGTGAACTCCTGAGTTTCTAAATGATTACTGTAACTGAGTCAGAAGCTGACTTTGATTGCATGAAATGTTTAGGAGGAAGAGAGTTACTGTGACCACAGCTAAGGACTGCCATTCATTTAACAAACATTTCTTAAGAAGTTACTAGGTGCCAGGTACCAGTGAAGTATCTGGGGATACAGTAAGAAAAGAGACAATGTAACCACCCTCATGAAACTTACATTACTGTGAGGAGAAAGACAATAAACCAATAAACAAAACTGTCAGATAATGACAAGTACCAGAAAGCAGTGACAGGAAAAACAGTGGAGTACAGTGGGGATACTTACACAAGGGTGGTCACAGAGGTAACACCTGAACAAAGATCCAAATGAAATCATGGAGTCACGTGAAGTGCTGAGTGCTATTCCACATAGAGTACAGAATAAATAGAAAGATTCTCTGAGGGAACAAGCATAGTTGTCAAGAGAAAACACAAAGGTCAATGTGAGTAGACAAGAGTGAGCAAGATGGAACAGAAGGGGATGAAGTCAGAGAGATCTGAAGAGGCCAAGTCATGCAAGGCTTTACAGGGCAAGGCATGGCGCTTGGATTTCTTAATAATGTGACTGAAAGAAATTGGAGGGTTTACTGAGAGGAAAATGACAGGGAAGCAGGGAAGTAACAAGATCTGTTATGTGTTTTTAAAACTTTGGATTACTGTTGTGATCAGAGAAATAAACCTTCTTATCTGACCTCACAGATTTAAATCTTAAATTGTAAAGAGGTTTACTATTCCTGCCATGAAGCCTTACCCTATATATGACTCTGTTACTGATCTAAAAAGCTTAAAAAACAAAAACTATAAATATACTTGTATTTCTGGTATGACATTGTCAAATCACCAAAAAATATAAAGAATTTTTCTGCATTATTTTTTAAATTATTCTAGCATTGATCCCAACCTAAATCTCACTTGTTCCAATTTATAGAAGATATTGTTGATAAGTTTCTTTCTTTTTCTTCCATTTTTTTTTGTTCCACTGTAGACAGGAGACAGTGGGAAAAAATGGATTCTTGCCAAAAGCCAAAATGTCTCTATTGCCCCCTAGTGCCCATCTTAAAGAATGAAGACCTTCGCACATTAGCAATTTGGAAATGGTTAAGGAATACATTCACTGATTTTGGAATAGAGCTTCTAGCATCCTCTGCTGACAGAATCATGCAGGTGTAACTAAATTGCTCTGTTTTAAAGAGCATTAATTTTCTCTGAAGTTAAAATCATTAAGCTTCCTCACATTTTTTAATTTATTTTTTTTCCAGTCAGCTGCAATTAAATTAAAATTCGTTATTAATCAAATATTGGTAATCATGATGAAAACAATGATAAAAACCAGCAATTATGTGTCAATCCCTATGCTAAGTGTTTACATGAATTATCTGTTTCTCACATTAACTCCTAAGAACTAAAGAGTTTTTTCCCCACTTTTAATTCTTCAACTTTCTCTATGCATGAGGGAAAGAGACTGACTGATACAGGTGGTTGGCAATGACCAAAGCCAAGGTGATGGGAAGCCTCAGACCAGAAGTCAGAGAAGCACAGTGGTGGCCCAAACTTGGACTCTCCACCACAGAACGTGCCAGCCAGGGAGTCAGAGAAAGTTCACGGAAAACAGGTGCTCAGAACTAAAACGTCACTGTTACATCTAGCCTTTAGTTACAGTCATAAAAATGCAACTTTCAATTTTTCTGTATTAGTGGGAAACAGGATAGTGAGGATAATGGAAAACCTCAATCACCCCAAAGTCTCCATTTAATTGTAAGTTACAACTTTCTTTACCTTTAAAAAAAATAATAACATAGAGAAGTAATAGATATGGTTTAAAAATGATTTTTCACCTCTTTTCTCTGACCCTACCCACTTGAATTTGTATTTACTTATTAAGTTCAAAAAAATAATAATAAACTTTCAAATACTAAATATTTCTAATTGTTTAACAGTCAGTGTAATTTGACAAATAATGGTTTGCATATGTATGATTTTCATTTGTGTTATACATATTTGAAAGAACAATTTTAGTACATTGTAGATAAGTAAAACGGAATAACATAAAGGATGAGTGAAAAGCAAGCTTGTCATCAAAAGAAATTAGGATACACAACATTAACATTTCCAATCCAATGACTTCAGCAGTATCACTAGACCAACTACTAACCTGAAATGCACATAAAATATAAAAAAATCATAATCAGGCATTGTAGTTCTTAATGTACCAACTGATTATATTCTCTGGTATTTTCCTTCCCATTCTAGTGCTACATATCAAAAACTCATTGTTAAATTTTGTGATTGGAACAGGGCACAAAGAACTGTTTGGGTGATGGAAATGTCCTATATTTTCGATGGTGGCTAAACACAGTGTACATACAATTGTCAAAACTCATCAAACTGAACCCTTAGATCTGTGCATATTATTATATAGAAGTTACACCTCAATAAAAACCATCACTTTTTTTTTTTAAATTTTTGTGAGACTGTCTTAAGAGTAAACTACAACTTTTTCGGTCTCACTTGACAGGTAGGTTCATAAGCAGTTATAGTTTATACAATTAAATTAATCAATTAATAATATTCGACCATGGGGCAGCTCTTAGAATTATGAAACTATTATGTAACTAAATCCTAAGCTTAGGACAAGGCACATATAACGGTTCTTACAGAAACAGATGTCTAACTACATTTCTATTGCTTCTGTTCACTCCTCTATCCCTACTTCAATTTTCCATGTAAAAACTAGAGATATGTCACAAAAAGAAAACACTCTCAAATATCATAAAATAAGCTTTTCAATTGTAAAAATTACATACACTCAATTCCACTTGACAAATATTTACTCTGTATGTACTATATAAAAGACACTACACTACAAGCTATGTTTTTAAAAATTACTGTACCATTTATACACAAGTCCTTGTACTTGAAGTCATTACATATGATTGTAAAGGGTAGGCGAGGAGTTCAGACAAGCACACAAATAATGATTTAACAAAGAAAATCTTTTAAATTTGCTATAGAAGGCAGAAACCAAGGCTGGGAAGTAACATACGCAGCTGGTATCTGGAGAAGCTGCTTGGAGGAAATCACTTTGAAAAGGTCCGTACAGGCTGGACAGAATTTTAACAAGCAGAAACTGGAAGAATGGGAAGAAAACATTAAAGCTTTGGTCAGTATCAACTCAAAACTGGCAGCCTGCTTTCTCAGAGAGAATTAATGGGAAAATGGAAACTGGGAAGGTCTGATACATTTAGGAATCAGACTTTCTAAATATTAGCCTATATTGATGAAAGATTAGACATGTCCTTGAAAAATATATCCTGAACTTTTCAAAGAGCCAATGCTAAATGGGGAATGAATTATATGTCAGTTGTGGAAAATAACAGCAGGGAGGAAAAGACAGCAGGGAGGAGGTAAAACTCCTTTTAAAAAATGATAATCATGAACTTAATTGAGGGAAATTTGCTTATTTGTTTACAGATATAACTTGCTTCACTAAAAGGGCACAACTCCCTCAAGTGAAGCAATTTAAACTGCACTTTTGCATGAAGATCTCTTACTGGGAATCTTTTCGCAAAGCAAATTTTTTAAAAAGTCAGTTTCTGTACCTCTATTTTCTTATGAATGTTTTGATGATTCTATATAAATGAACTTGATAGATACATAGTTGTACTTGACTAAAATCTTAGCAAAGTCTGGTTTTATGGAATCTTTCTTTAAAAAAAAGAACCAAAAAAATTGCAACTCATTTCTGAAGAAATAAAAACAGTAGAAAAACTAAACAGCAGGACACAATAGACAGAAAGGAATTAAAATGAAATGCGTGCATGCTCACAGAGTAACTAAATCCTAAGAGTTTAAAGACTGCATTAGTATCAATGAACTTTGGTTTTTGTTCCTTTGGAGAAAGGCAACTAATATGTTCACAACGAACAAAATAAAATAAGTAGCGTATATACAGGCATGCCATGCAATACTAAAGGACTATACATAATGGCTAAAATGACCCCCCAAAAAGTAAAAAAATAATTTGCCATTATTGCTCACTACATAGTTGCTGGTTGGCTCTCCCTATTATCCATCTTTTGTAATGGAAGCATTGAATTTTAGCTAGAGTACTGGCTTCCTAAAGTAAACATTGTATTTCTCATGTGTGAGACAGATACGAAGTTCAAAATGAGTAACCAGACAAAAGTGCAAAAATAATGGCTACAGCTTGAGCATCCGTCTTGAGGCCCACATATTGAGGATGGCAGAACAAAAAGACAGAAGCACCTTAAATCTGTGACATCCTGGACCTGCAAACTAATTCTGGTCCATTTAACTCCTGGTTTCATTTATGTGAGAGAAAAAAAAAAGACTTCTATCTTGTTTAAGCCATTGTTGATTTCCATTTTGTCAGGAGCAGCCAAATTAATACTGTACTAACTGATATGTAAGTTGGCCTCTTAAAACAGGCTCAAAGCCCAACTCCACAGGTTTCCCAGTATGGGAGGTAGCGTAGTAGTATTAAAAGCATAGACGGCCTGTGTTTGACTTTCAACTCTACCACTTAGTAGCCAGATAACTGAGCAAATAAGCAAATTGGGCAAATTATTTAACCACTCGGGAAAAAAAAATGAGAAAAATTTATTGATTATTTAGTTGTTCTTACTTACTCAGATTTTTTTGTACTGAAAATGTTTCTAGTTTTATTTATATTCAGACACATCTCTCACTAAGCTTACTCCTAATTTTTTGTTGTTGCTCCTGTTCTGAAACAGGTTATCTGTTTTAATTTTTAACTTTTTGAACTGGGTGCTATTAAATTAATGTTATAAAAGTTTTTATTTGTTCCTTTCTGGTTTAGGTAGAGCCATATTAAATACAACATCTCACTTCTTCCTTTCTAACATGTAGTCTTTTTTTTTTTTTTTTTTTAAGATTTTACTGGGAAAGGGGAACAGGACTTATTGGGGAATAGTGTGTACTTTCAGGACTTTTTTCAAAGTCAAGTTGTTGTCCTTTCAATCTTAGTTGTGGAGGGTGCCGTTCAGCTTCAAGTCGTTGTCCTTTCAGTCTTAGTTGTGGAGGGCGCAGCTCAGCTCCAGGTCCAGTTGTCGTTGCCAGTTGAAGGGGGTGCAGCCCACCATCCCTTGCGGGAGTCGAACTGGCAACCTTGTGGTTGAGAGGACACACTCCAATCAACTGAGCCATCTGGGAGCTCAGCGGCAGCTCAGCTCAAGGTGGTGTGTTCAATCTTAGTTGCAGGGGGCAGAGCCCACCACCCCTTGAGGGACTCGAGGAGTTGAACTGGCAACCTTGTGGTTGAGAGCCCACTGGACCATGTGGGAATCGAATCGGTAGCCTTCGGAATTAGGAGCACAGAGCTCCAACCGCCTGAGCCACTGGGCCGGCCCTAATATATAGTCTTTTGATTATTCCAGTTTGATCTAATTGGCAAAAATGTCTAAAACAATATAGTAATGTGAGTTACCATCTTCATTGTATTCCTGATTTTAAAGAGAATACCTCTAAAGCTCCTTAATTATAACACTGACTGCAGATATGAAGCATGAATGAATTATTTAATATAGTCTAAAAAGTTTCCTTTTAGTTTCATTTTCAAATGTTTTTATTAGAAATCATGTTTAATTTTTTTAATTCACTTTTTGCTATTAAAATAGATGACCATTATACTATTCATTCACTCATTTAAGGGTTCTACATACTGTTCATTCACTCATTCACACAACTCCAGCTGAACAGCCCCATTTTACAGAGGAGGAAAATATGAGAGGTTAAGTAACTTTCCTAAAGTCACAAAGCTGAAAGTGAAGGAGCTCTGCCTGGCTCTAAAATCCACTCTTGTAATCACGACTCTATAATCCCTCCCTACATCTGTATTTTACTTCTTTTCATTGCTTGGATTACTATTACAGGACTCCAATCAACAGCGGAAGCTGGAGAGACAACCTAAGTGGCTACTGATGTTGAACTGACATTGGACTCACTAAGGTAGTAGTAATGGAGACGGAGAGAAATGGAGTGATCTGGTGTACAATTTGGAGATGGAGCTCTGAGAATTGTTAATGAATTAGAGGTTGGATGTGGGGGAGGAGGAAAAGATAGGAATTGATGAGCAAATATTTAGAACTCTGTTTCCCATGTACTAACTTTATGTTCTCTGGTTTTCTATTTTCCTTCGTTCTTCCTAATTTATGCTTTCATATAGCATTTCACTTCATTAAATCCTTTTGAGAACAAGGTAAGATATACATTTGTTCACTGGCACTTGAGACTTATTCTACATAGGTGTTCAACATTTTGGTTTGGGTTTTTTTTTTCCTATCTGTTCTAGATTTTCAAATTAAGATCTTAATTGCCTTACAATGGAAAGACTATAATCCTTCATTGCTTGTAATCCCATTATTTATTTCTAATTACAGGCACCTATGATTAATGTGGAAACTAGAAAAGAATAGAAAAATATAAGGTAGAAAAAAACCTTAACTCCCACAATCCAGAAGCAAACAATGGGAATACTTTTTTCTATGCATGTGTATCATTTAAGTTTTTGGAATCATACTATCTCTACATGTTTACATCCATTCCTAGTGCTACTGAAAACTCTGACTAACCATGTTTAATAATTGCATATTTTATATGACTAACAATTTACTTGTTCTTCCACCTATTACTAGGTATTTATGTTATTTTTAACTATTCTATATTTTATATAGATGAGTTATTTTCAAACATTTTTAGACATGGGACCTTGCTGTCAAGAGAAAGCTCTGATCAAGCCTAACATTTTGGGGGAGAATCATGAAATTGATTTACACTTTGCCTTTTAAAAAACAATAAATATCATTTTCTGGAAAGTCACGTTATTAGAAACACATGAAGTGCACTTAATACAAGGAAACTGGTTTCTTGGTAACCCCAGTGAGATGAACACGCTCTCCTCAGTTCCCTCAAATGCAAATAGATACGAGCAATCCCATTCTGTCACCAACCCCACAATGCTCCATGGAACATTTCTGAACGCCATTATTATAAGTAGTACTGTAAGAAGAATCTATGCGCATAAAACTTTTTCTAAATTTCCTCAGGATTGAATTCCAGAAGTGACAGTATTAAGTTTAAAGGAAAGGGACATTTTTAAGGTTCTTGATACTTAGTAATATAGTTTCAATAATAAAAAACACTGTCAGAGCTACTGGCTCAATTCCCAGAATAGGTACCTGTTCATAGCAGTAGTTCTTCAAAAACTATGATGGCTATGATTTAATAGGTATAATTCAAAATAGGCATAAAAATGAGTACAATTCAAAAGACCAGGAGCTTACCATCAGTCAGTCTCATGCCATCTTCAGAAACAACTAAACACTAACACTTTGAGAGACATCAACTTTCACATGTTATGGATGAAATATTTTTCAAGAAATAAAATAAATATTGCTTCTAAGCTATTCGGGGGAAAGAATGTTCTTATATAAATTTTATATGAACACTTCAAAGTGGTTTCACTGTCACACAGAAACAAGGCAGCAATTCCATATCCTTCTTTTTAAGCAGCATTATTTTGCAAGCAATACATCATGTCCTTAAGTATCCATGACGCATGATACCGATCATAACTCATGAAGGTACCCTAATCCAGTTCACCTCTGAGCCCAACTGTGACCATTTAAGTAATTAAGCAAGCGGACCAGGAAGATGTGCAGCCACAGGTGGACTGGGAAAGGCTTAGCTGTGGAGCCTTTTGCTACAAACAGGTTGCAGGTGTTGAGGCAGAGTCCAGCCCAGTCCTACTGAATCCATCTCCACGTTACAGAGCCTGAGTATATTTATTTTTTAATTGTACCAAAGTTGATTCTTACATTCAGACTAAGAGCTACAGGGTTAAAAAAAAAGTTATTTAAAAAAAATTTTTTTCCATTAATTTCAATAATACTTGCTGAAATATTTAGCCACTCAAGTATGTGAACTTGGCTGCTCTCCTACTAAGTAGAATGTCTCTCTAAAAAGCCACAGAGCCTGTACGTTTCTGAGCAACAACATAATCAAATTGTACTCAGGAATCCCCAGAGGGAGTCCTGCCTGCTGTGGTGGTTTGTTTTTACTCGTTTACGGAATGAGTACTATTCTTTGCAACATGACCCATGTTACAAATAGTTTAATCTTGAAGCAGTGAGGAAAAGGGATTAAAACGAAAGATCTAGAAGCAAAGAGACAAACCTAAGCAGCTACAGCAAAAGTCTAAGTGGGAGAAAATAAAAGCCTGAGTTTGATCTTACATGTTGAATTTAGAATATTGTTGGAGCTTAAATATGGACATGTTTCATGAGTGGTTAGAAAGCAGGATCTGAAGTTCAAATGAGATGCGGCAATCCTTCTTTCTAGCTGCTCTGAGTGAACAGGAATCATGAGGACAAGAAGATGTACAAAACGCCATGCAGGTCAAATATGAAATGATAAGGTAAGCAAGGGCAGATCCTCAGGGAATGCTGATGGTTGGGGAAACATAAGGAAATGTGAACTATAAAGAAACTCTAGCAGAAATGTAAGCACCATAAGAGACGAGTTGGTCTACTTTATTCATTGCTGTATCCCCAACATCTAGATAGTACCTGACTCATGAAAAGTGTTCAATAAATATCCGCTGAATATACAAAGCTAGGCAGCCACCCAATAGTAAAAAGAAATGACAAAGGAAGAATTTCAAGGCAGGAGAAATCAGTATTGTCCGATATTGCAGAGGTGCAGGATGAGAATGGAGAAAGGGCCTTTGATTTGGAGATTTGGAGTTTATCACTGGGAATCTAGGCAGAAACTGAAAACAAAGATTTAAAAAGAAAATGTGTGGTGACAACGCAGAGGTGGGAAATATAGATACTGCTTTTGAGACATATGGTGATAAAGAGAAAGAAAAACTGGATAGCTTGAATGGAAAACTGCATTAAAGGAAGATTTTAGTATGTTTGCAAACTTAGAGCCAAGAGTGAGTAGAAAGGAAAAGGCTGTAAGCACAAAAGGAAACAAAAGACAGAAAAGTTTGATTGTAAAGAATTCAAGTATGAGAGGAAAAAAAGGAGGAGAAATCAAGAACACCTACAGAATTCCGATATAAAAAACAATCTCATAATTTTGCTTCGCATTACCTCACACTGATTTCCTGAAGGAACGAAATTCAGTTTTTAAATCCACAAGCAAAAAATAACTAGACCCTACGTTCAACCAACCACAAAAACAAGATTCTTTCAAAGGCCAGAAACATTTGAACTCCATATTGAAACACAAGCCAAACACTGTGTAATGCACGGTTCTCAGCTCCCACTCCCCACAGAAGAACGCACGGTTTGGTGAGGCCAAAAAGGAATAACAACGGAGCCATGGATAGGGGAGTCATACCACTATAGTCTCGCTGGCGGCTGGTCGAGACACAAAAGTAAACATCTGCCAGTACCCCAGCAAGGGGTCTTCCTGCACCCCAGTCTCGCTGGTGGCCAGGCGAGACACAGGAAGTAGGATCAACACGATCCACAATGTAATCCGCTTGCTAACCACACTTGCAAGCCACAATCTGCCGTCTGCTTCTCTGCCAGCCAACGCCCCAACGTAGCCACAGCAGTTATATTAGTGGCTAATGGCTAACTGGTAACAGCTGATGGCCATCTGATTACAGCTGACGGCCATCTACTACCCGAGCCAGCACCTTTCCACGTGAGGTCAAGAGCCTGGAAACTGCTCTCTGGGGCTCTGTCCCCACACACTGCTATGCAAATTACCTAAAATGAATCATGCTGTTTTGTCTGTCTGGATTCCACAACATTCACATTCAAGACAGTAAACAGCAGATTTCCTCTGTCTATGTTCCCTGATTCTATTATTGTTGGATGTAGAAGGCTGTGAATATCCAAAATATCAAATACAACACAGCAGAGAAGTTTTGTTCTCACTCAGAACCTAAAAAACAGCCTGAGGTTGCCACTCATCTACTATCAAACCAAAAAGTCTGAAAACCAAAGGCCTCCATGTAAGGCCAATGTAACTTATCAGAATCGAGGAAGGCCACTACAAAGCCACAGCCACAACATTTCCAAATGTCCAAACTGTCTCCTGTACCCACCAACTCTGCCCTAGCTTTGGAAATCCTGGTTGTGGTATGTCAAAAAGAAAAAATAGGAGAAATGGAAAAGAAACAAGGGAACTCCCACTCCTGTTTTGTCTCCCTTCTAAAGTTTCAGAGTTAATCCATGAAACAGTGATAATAAGCTCTGCATTATCAATTAGTGCACACTTTAAAACGGACGCTGTTATTAGCACACCTCACCAACAGTCTTGCTTTGACCTGCGTATTACTTGATCAGCATTTCCTTTTAATATGTTTACAAAAAGACATCATAAAAAGACTTAACGACTTATTTCCAAAAAGCATGAATGCGTATATTCTTATTTTTTTAAAAAGCCATCTGTTACTCAGTGTTGTGCAGGGTGGCCTGTGGGGTCTCTGGTCCCGCTCCCCACATAAGAACGCAGGATATGGTGAGGCCAAAAAGGAACACCCATGGAGCTATAGATAGCAGAGTCATACCACTATAGTCTCACTGGAGGCTGGATCCACACTACCTGCAACCTGCCATCCGCTTCTTTGCCTGCCAACCAACCGAATAACCAACCAATGCAGCCGTGGCAGTTATATCAGTGGCTAATTGGCTAACTGATTACAGCTGATGGCCAACTAGCCACAGCTGACAGCCATCTACTACCCCAGCCAGCACCTTTCCACATGAGGCGGAGAGCCTGGGAACTGCTCTCTAGGACTCTATGGCCACACTCAGTATCCTGATAGACATTAATTACAGCCATGAAAGGCTAAAGTTTACAAATGGGCTTCAGAGCCCCATACCCAGGCATGTTTTTACTTCTCTGCAAAACTGCACTTTGGGTCTACTCACACATCAGTTCCACGTCCAAGGTCTGGTCTTTCTTTTATCAACTGTCTCTTCCAGACAAGTTAATTTCCCATCATCCTGAATCTAATCTTGTACACTGTGCCTTGGTGCCTGCCATTAACTCTTCACAAACAGGACATGGCTTATCCTCACCAGATCATCAAAACGTAACCTTCTAAAAGGCTCATTCCCATTCCACCTCCTCCAAAAAGTATTCCTTCTGTGTATTGTTCTCTGATTCGATCTTATCTGCCTCATCTTTAACCTCACCCCCAGCAGAATGAACTCAGCCAGGCACCAATCACTTGACATTTCACCACGACAACATGGACTTGCAGAGACTTAGGCCTTCACGTTAGCAATTTTTTTCCTGCTCGTAACACCCTTCTTTCTTCCATTCTTTGTTCCCCAGCCCCTGGTCAGCCTTGCAAACCTGAATTAGTCAGCTCAGACTACTATGACAAAGTACCACAGACTGGGTGGTTCAAACATCAGAAATTTATTTTCTCACAGTTCTGGAGGCTAGAAGTCCATGATCAAGGTGTCAACAAATTTGGTTTCAGTTGAGGACTTTGTTCCTGGCTTGTAGACAGCCCTTCTTGCTCCATCATGTGCAGACCAAGCTCTCTGGTGTCTCTCTTCTTCTAAAGCTACTAATCCTATCCGAGCAGGACTCACCCTTATGACCTAACTTGACCTTAATCACTTTCAAAGAGGCTCATCTCCCAATATAGCCACACTGGGGGTTAGAGCTTCAACCTACAAACTTTGGGAGCATACAAACATTCTATAGATAACATTTTCACATTTCATACATCAACCTAATATTACCTACTCTGTGAACCACCCAAAGTTAAGAGCATCTTTCTCATGTCCATAGCATGCTGTGACCTAGATGTATACTTCTTGTTTCTGATTATCCTTGTGTGCTTGAAACCAAAATGCTGGATAAGGGTTCTATAATATGTTCAATATATGTTCAGTATGTTCAATGCATTTGTTTTGTTCAAATTTGTACTCTTACTATTTGCTGTCTTAACAACTTCTGAATCTCCCATTATGACTATAGATTTTTCATTTCTCCTTGTAATTCTATCAGTTTTTGCTTAGAGTATATTGTGTTAAATGCACAGACTGCCAGATTTTCCTGGAGAATAAACTGTTCTCTTTACCATTAGGTAATGACACTCATTTTGCTAATTAGGATTATGAATTTAAAGATTATTTTGTCTTACATTAATTTTATAATACTAATTACTATGTTTCCCCCAAAAAAAGACCTAACCGGAAAATAAGCCCTAGCATGATTTTTCACGATGCTCATAATATAAGATCTACCATATTGCCCTGAAAATAAGACTGGGTCTTATATTAATTTTTGCTCCAAAAGACGCATTAGGGCTTATTTTATATTACGAGCATCCTGAAAAATCATGCTACGGCTTATATTCTGGTTAGGTCTTATTCTCGGGGAAACACTGTAGTTACATTTTGATTAGTATGTTCCTGTTATATTGTCTTCTATTCCTTTTTCTTTCAACATTTCTATGTCAATACATATTCATAAACAGAATATGCCTGAATTTTTTAATCCAATTTGAGAATTTGTCTTTCAAGTGACAAGCTGAGTCCATTTACATCTATTGTGAATACTGAAATATTTGTATTTATGTCTACCTTTTTATTTCGTCATCTCTATTTACCAAGATTTTCTTGTTTCTCCTTTCCTGCCTTTTATTAGAATGACTGAATTTTCTCCAGTGGCATATTAAGAGCACTGCAGTGGAGTGGTGCAGATAAGAGAGAGTGTATTTTTCTACTGAGAATTTAAAAGCAGTGATAAAATCAACTAAAGATGAATATGCTTTTTATTATCACCATTTGCTGACAATTCTAAAACTGTCACTTTAGAAATTTGTTTTTTGTTATTTTTTGCTACGATTAGTACTGAGTTTTGATAATATATGTAAGCTACAAATTAGCATTTTTATTATCTTTTAATCTTGTATTCCACATGAAGTTAATTTGGAGAACTCCCAGTTATACAGTCTGCACCACATATATGCACGTATATCCTCAGCTACACACATTTTCAGATGTTTTTAATAGTTCAAAATCATTCCAGCTTACTTCAAGGGTAGTTTCATATCTCCAACCCTTGTTGTACTACACATTTCTTCATTTAAACAGCAGATTCAAAACTAACAATTGTCACCCCAATAAATTTAAAAAATAAAATTAAAAAAAAAAAAAGAATGTAAGAAATATTGGTTACAATGCTAAAAAAACAAAAACAAAAACAAAAAAACAATGATTAAGACAAAGAAACAAAATTTCAGTATCTTCCATTCTGTTATTCTTTGAATGTCAGGAGAAAAGACAAAAATGGTAGACTAGGCTGCCAGAATAATTCAAAAAGGTAGTGTTCAAACACCTCAACTGATTCCATCAAAAATGTTCTAAAGCAGTATTTGCCATTATTTAGCCATTTTATCTGATTTTTACAGAAGAAAACTTCAGGAATTTTTATGAAATAGATTAGCAAATGATGAATTTTCTATAAAATAGATTTTAGTGACAATATTTCAAGAACAGAGATATTTTTTGAAATCACTAGAACTGATATCAAAAGAAAAAATACATGGTCAACACTGCAATTTGGGGAATTATTGTAAAACAAGATTTTTCATGAAACTGCCAAATTTATCCTTATGCCTTTTTTCCTAATACTACACATACATACACATACATACAGATATATGTTTATATCTGTTTTTTCACGTGAAATTTTTTTTTCAAAATTAAAATTAAAAGTTTTTTTTGATCAACTACAAACAAACATACTGACAAATTTGGTATACTGGATACCGAACATAAATATGCAAAGAATGCCCATTTTGTGAAGTCACTGACAGATTTGCAAAAGCTGTCAATTTCTTTTCTGACCATTATTTGTTTTATTTCATAATTACTACTGAAAATAATTTGTCACACAGAGGAGGATGGTATTAAAAAATGATCCACTCCAGATATCAAATATACAAAGTATACCAATGGTTTGCTTTTTTAACACATTCTTCCTGCTCACCATTTATTATTTTTGAATTCCATTCCCTTGTTCCTGAAGTACATCCTTTAGAGTTCTTTGAACAAGGGCTGCCAGTAATAAACTCAGATTTTTTTCTTTTTGATTTGCTCTCACTCATGAAAAACAGGGAACTGATGATGCTATTCCACTAAATTCTTAAATTACCACTGAAATACTTACTTCCTCCTCTTCTGAATCACCATCATCATCATCATCATCATCTTCCTGTTCTTCACTGAGAGGTGGCGGTAACCGACTGATATCTTCCTCCATATGAGTAACTCGTTCTTCCACCATTTTAGGGGGTAAAGGAGGGCCAATTAACTCATCATCAGAAGAATCACTCTCTTCACTTCCACTGCTGCTTGTATCACTGAAAATACAAAAACGGAACTCTTTGCTTCTGCTGCAACAAAGAACACCCTCTAAAGATAGTATGGATTTCTCAGGAAATCCTACCTCTTAACAACTGAGTATATTAAATGTTTTTAAATTTGTAATTCAAATGGTAAATGTGTAACTCAAATATTTTATCTTAGGAAAGTAAAACACTTCTTTTTCTGCTTATCTTACCTAAACATAAATTAAAGTCAGAAATAAAGGTCACAACAATTACACGTTAGAGGTCCATTCGATCATCCTCACTCATAGAGCCAGCAGAACAACTAGAATGTGTAAGAAAAACCACAAAATACTATTAATACATCCATAAGAAAGAAAATATCTACTATATTTGAATCCCATTTGTCACAGGAACAAATAAAGCCAGTCATGTAAGAAATTTAATATTACTCCCAAAATGTTTCAATATATTTTCTGAAATATAAATTGTTTCTTAGTTCTAATCCAAGTTTGCTGAGTTGCTAAAATGCTAAATGTAGCATTCTGGATTATAAAAATTATCTTACTCTAGGAAGTATCATATTGATTCTCAACTGTTTTTCTACCCAGCACACCTGAGAACTGTTACAAACTCTCATTAAGGTCTTTATCAAAAATCTCTAGGCATTCTGAAAACCACCATCACCCACCATCCCTCCACCTCCTATCCCATTTGAAAGGGTTGAGAATTGCATTCTTAATTGTATCAATTAGCCAATCAAATATTTTTTAGGACTCAAAGTATCATGGCCTTCTAATGAAATACTTCTAGTATGTAAGCTCCATGAAAGCAGAAATTTCTGTTGTGTTTCATTGCTGTTTCTAGCAGCTAAATGATGCCTGCCATATCCATTGAAGAAACAGTGGGATTTTCATTTTTATTTTCATTTAGGTTCACTACTGAAAGGAATACATTCTCACATACATGTTACCCTTTATACAAATGTAGGACGAGCAAACCTCCATAGAGTTTCTTTGTTTTTGCAATGGTCTAGCTCACTGTGCTCCAGTCCCACAGGTCTTCCTTCTAATTGTATTGGCAGGTTAAGCTTGATTCAGCACAAGGGTCTTTGCTCTTTCAGTTCTCTCTGCTGGAACTGATTGTTACATGGCCTCTTTTGCATTATTCAGGTCTCCTCGAATGTCACCTCCTCAAAGAGGCCTACAGGGCCCCTGTCGTGCGGGGCGGCCTGCAGGGTCTCTAGTCCCGCTCCCCACATAAGAACGCAGGACATGGTGAGGCCAAAAAGGAACACCCATGGAGCCACAGGTAGGGGAGTCATACCACTATATTCTCACTGACAGCTGGGTTGGAGACACAGGAGGCAGGAGCCACACGATCCGCAATCCACACTCCACCGCCTACTAGCTCAGCCACCATCTTCTTGCTAGCCCCCATTTCCTGCTGGCGTAACCACGGCAGTTATATTAGTGGCCAATGGCTCACTGGTTACAGCTGTAGGCCAACTAGCCACAGTTGGTGGCCATCCAATCACAGTTGATGGCCATTTACTACCCGAGTGAGCACCTTTCCACAGGAGGCCGAGAGCCTGGAAACTGCACTCCTGGCTCTGTCCCCACAGCCCCCCTTTTCTAAACTTTCAGATATACCCCTATCCATCAACATTACCTTAATTACCTTACTTTGATTATCTTTATTACATACATCCTAGGTTATCTCATTCGATTAGCTTAGCTGTTTATAATCTGTTATCCATCCTCTCAAATACTCCCACAACCTGAGCTCATAGATCTCATCAGACTTGCTAATTGCTGTATCCCCAGTGCCTAAAGCAGAGCCTAATCCACAACAGATGTTCAATAAATAAACAATAACTGAATGACTGAATAAATTTGTATTAAAGTATTCACACTCCCAAATTTTCTCCCTTGTGATTAAATCACAAATTTCCAGCTGTACTGGTTTAGAAGTCAGACTTTCTTAATGCAAAATTATTCAGGCCATAGAGAACTCTAAATTGAAATGTTAATCCTTAACACCCACACTTTAACTGAGTTAACTAGTTCAGAAGTAAGCACTGAATTGAGAACTAAATGGATCCATGTTGATTTCATGGCTGATTATGCAGCCTAATACGCACATGAAACTGGATGGAAAGCATCAGCTTCTCTACACAGCTTCTAATTCTATTTCTGTCTTTTGGTTTCTAATGTACACAGGCCAAAAAAGTAAACCATATTTAACATATTTTCAATATTCTGAAAAACAAAGTCCATAAAATATGTCCAAAAATGTCCCTGACAGAAAATAGAAAACATTCCATGTTTAAAATATGCCTTTGATTCAGTGTGGTGCCAAATTATGAACCAGAGCCTGAAAAACAATATGTATTGGATGAGAAAACAATTAAGAATCAAATCCTAATTTTTTTTCTAGGCTGACTTTAAAAGACAGCTTAGCTAAGTATTAACTAAGATGCACGGTTTTACAATTTCAACTTAGGAATTAAATTCATACGCAAAATTCATTGTTTCTTGTATTAATTTCTTAAAAGGAAATGCAAACGTCTAAATGATTCCTACCTTATAAATTTGGAGTACATCAATATTTCTCTCCTGTTCTGTAGCTATATTTCATAGGGTAAATGACATATTTCTTCCCAGTATTTGATTTTTGAATAGCAACTTACAGCTATACAATATTTCTTTAAAATCAAGAAAAGTGGTAGTCTTAGATGACTGTCTTTCGCTCAACCAAATTTTAACACTGTAGATTTTCAAAAAATTATTTGTATGTTTTGTGAAACAGACTCTCAACATGCTACAAAGGAAAAATCTTAAAATATATAGGACTAAAAAAATACAGCCAAGAGAACAGAAGAGCAATCCTCTATTCAAATTATCATAGGAAATAATTTATATATAACAAGTATGCATTAAAAAATAGTGAAGAAAAAAATGATCACCATGTAATGAATGCTGAACATCCATAAAACAAAATTAAAATTAAAAGTGGAATCATCCCTTACATTACACACTGGAATCACTAAGACGAGCCAAAATCAAAACAAAAAGAAGTTAGACCCGTAACTCACACCATATACAAAAGTCATTCAAAATGGATCAATGACCAAAATATAAGAGCTAAAACCATAAAACTCTTAGAAGAAAACAAGGGGAAATCTTCATGACCTGTAATTTGGCAATGGATTCTTAGCTGTGAAACCAAAACCATGAGCAACAGAAAGAAAAAATAGATAAGTTGGCCTTTAAAAACTTTCATGCAAGAAAGGACATTAATAAGAAAATGAGAAGAAAATCTACAGAATGAGAGAAAATATTTGCAAGTCATATATCTGATAAGGATTTAATAACCAGGATATAATATATAAAGAATTCCTACAACTCACCAATAGAAAGACAAACAACCCAATTTAAAATTGGGCAAAGAACTTCAATAAGTATTTCTCCAAAGATACATAAATGACCAATTAAGTACATTAAAAGATGCTCAACATCAATAGACATTAGGGAAATGAAAATTAAAACCACAATGAGATACCACTTCACACCTACTAGGATGGCTATAATAAAAAAATGAAATGGAAAATAAGTGATGGCAAGAATGTGGAGAAACTGGAACCTTCACACTTCTCTGGTCGGAATGTAAAATGGTGCAGCCACTGTGTGGAAAACATTTAGGCAGTTCCTCAAAAAGTTAAACATAAAATTACTATATGACCTAGAAATTCCACTCCTAGATATTTATACCGAAAAGAATTAAAAGCAAAGACTGAAACATACCCTGGTATGCCAATATTCGTTGCATTCATAATACCCAAAAGTGGAAACAACCCAAGTGTTCAATCAACAAATGAAAGGATAAACAAATTGTCATACATATATACAATGGAATGCTATTCCAGCATTTAAAGGAATAAAATTCTGATAACAACACAAACAAAACGTTATGTAAATTGAAACTATACACAAAAGGACAAATATTATCTGACTCCACTTGAAATATCTAGACTAGGCAAATTCATGAAGACAGAAAGTAGATTAGAGATTACCAGGAGCTAAGGACGGAAGAAAGTTGGGAGTTATTGTTTAATAATTCTAGTTTCTGTTTGGAGTGGTAAAAAGTTTTGGAAATAATGATGGTTGCACAACATTATAAATGTTATTAATGCCACTGACTTGCATACTTTAGAAAGTTTAAAACGGCAAAGTTTGTTATAAAAATTTTGCCATACTAAAGATAATTTTTTTTTTTAAATCAAGAGAGTAGTAACAGGATACAATTTAGAAATATGGAGGTAAATAGAAGAAGAAAAACCTTTTAAAAATTTTAATGGTTTCCTCTGGGAAGCAAGAATCATGAACAGGGTGAAATGAAGCTTTATGTTTGACTCTGTAGTGTGTATACATTACTTAGATAAAAATTTAAAAATCAGTGGTTGCTAGCAGCTGGGGTGGGAGCAATGAAGAGGTGGAACACAGAGGATGTTTCCGGCAGTGAAACTACTCCAACCGATACGATAATGGTGGGCACATGTCAGTATATATTTGCCCAAACCCACTGAATCAACACCAAAAAGTGAACCCTCATGTAAAGTATGGATTCTGAGTGAAAATGATGTGTCAGTGTAGGTTCATTACTGCCACAAATGTACCCCTCTGATGGGGGATGTCACAATAAGGAAAGCTATGAATGTGCGGTGGCGGGGGCAGGAGGCAGATGGAAAATCTCTGTACCTTCTATTCAGTTTTGCTGTGAATCTAAAACTGCTTTAAAATAAATAAATTTTTTTAGACATTAAAAATAAAGGGGCTGGCAAAATTAACTATCCATATGGAGGAAAAAAACAAAACTGGATAACAACTTCAGAGTATCCACAAAAATCAATTTTATATTGATTAAAGACCTAAATACGAAAAACAAAACTTTTAAACTTTAGAAGAAAATAGTTCTGTAATTTTAATCACTAATGACAAAAGTAATGTTTGGTTTTGTCATATCAATAAAATATATTCCCAATACTAGTAGTGCATGTTTTTTATCTTTAGGTTTTAAAGTTAATATTGCAGCAAAATACAGATCACTAGAATTATTGAAATTTTTATAATTTTCAATTAATAGAATCCTTATGTTTGTGAAAATCTCAGCAATAAGATGAAAACAAAACAGTTGTTTTTGACATCTTAAATCATCCCAAAAGTAAGAAAACCAAAGGTAAATATTAAATGTCCCTCTTAGAAAAAGGGTTTTTTCCCTGTATTATGTTGAAACCCAGGCACATCGTGAGATTGACAATTGATACAAAACCATAGACAAAGCAAAACTGAATTTTTTGACTAGCATATAAAAGAATGACATATGGCAGCAGGGTTGGTGGCAGGTGGCAATCTTCAGCCTGGTGCTTGTTTCTTAAAGATTTATTGGAATACAACCAAGCCCTTTTTTTTTTTTTTGTTACCTATGGCAGAGTTGAGTAGTTGAGAGACTGTATCGACCCCAATGCCTAAAATACTTACTATCTGTCCTTCATAGAAAAAGTTTGCTAACCCTCGCTCTTTACTAATGTATAACAAGATACTCACATACTTCACACACTAAACAGATATTAGGATTGCACTATTACAAAAACAGAGAACCTGACTTGTACTCCCATGTAGGTAGTCCTCCCTCCCTAGAATGTAGAATATAGAAAAGAACAAGATTTTTGGAGTGAGACTATGCTCAAGGGCCTAGACTGAGGTACCAAAGACCTGTACCAGGGAACAGATGTGCAAAAAATGAAAGAATATATTATTATACTATTACACAGTATTACATAGCATAAATATTTTGTGTATTCAGGCATTTTATGTTTTTCTAACATGAACAAATGAAATGTCAATCCAATGGTAGATTTTGCATTGAAAAGTTTATGGAACCAATTTGACAATTAAAAATACACCTAAAACAACATTAGGTTTCTTGTATTATTCCATCCACATTTGATATCTTTATGTTTTTATGTCTTTTAAAGTTCCTAGTAATTAAGTTACATAGTATTAAATTTCACTCTAAAGGAATTTTAAAGGCTGCTTTCTCCTATAACATAGTAAACTTTATAATGCACTTCTATTTATATTCTTTCTTGTGTATTTCTGTAAAGGATCCCACCAAATAAAGTTATCATGAATGCAGAATTTTGGGAAAAGGGACAAAAGACATAAATGTCAAAATAAACATGACAAAAATTATAAACTTGTCAGCCTCTTTCCACTTTATATAGTATGCTCTGCAGTCAAAAGGTATAGATTTTAACACTACATCTGGAATGCTTCAGAGACACTCAATTGATTCACGATGTGACAGGACTTTTTCATGGTCCTAGGGACATCTAGTGTCTAAAACAGGAGAAATTATGTAAGCTTTTACTATCAGGAACTTTGCCTAACTTGTGTTCTGAACTTGTGTTCTAGAAAATGTGTTTAGTAGAATCCTTTTGAGAAAATCAAGCACCTGGAAGATGATTTAGAGCAATCTCTGACCACATTTGAGCCTGAAGATGTTGGTTCAGTATCTTCATTTTGCCTTCTTAATTCTTTCTCTTTGTTCATTTCTTCCTCTTTTTCTCTTGCTTCTGGAAAGATTTAAAAATTTTTCCAACAGTTAGACTTCAAAATTTGTCATTATTGAAAAGGCTGAAAATTAACAGTCACAAAGATGTAACTTACAGTATTACCAGTAACAGCAAAAAATTATCAACCTAAATGTCCAACACTAGGAAAACTGACTTACTGTACAATAACATAATATAAAATGCAGCTAATATTGATGGAAAATATACAAATCTGGGAAAATAGTAAGATATGCTAAGCAAAATTAGCATGTGAATATATTATGAATCAGATTGCATTATGTAAAAAGATGTGGAAGGTGATAAGTAAAAAATAAAGTACTCAAAAGTAAGATCTTACATAATTTCACTTTTTACTTTTAATGTTTTGAATGATAAATTCAGCATTTCTGAATTTCCACACTGGATTTTTTATCAGAAACTTCCTGCCAAAATCATGAGAACATTTCAACTACATTAGATTTCTGGAGTTGTTTACCTTGGAAAGACAAAAAAATTATTCAAGGGAATTTAACCTTTTTCCTCCGATAATCCCACTCTATAATTGGGGGACACACACACATGAAGGACTATTCATTTGATATGAATAGTCTGGTTCTCAATTGCTACCATCCTCAATAACCTGAAATAACCTTTAACATTTTTTCCTTAATAATGAAAAACAATACACCTATAGTCAAGCAGTATCAAAAGGCCCTTAGTTATTGGAATGTATGTATTCTTTAGGCTCTGTCTAAGATATGAAGGATGAGAAACGAGATAACCAGCAAATATCCACAAGTAACTAGATAGTCTTTCATTTCAAACATTGAAGAAAAAACTCTCCAGGAAGAAGGCAAAAGCTATATAGCTCTCGCTCATGGTTTGTTTTTTGTTTTGTGCTCTCCACTAGGCTGAGGTAGGTTAGGAGTCAACACTTCTACACTCTGATAGCTGGAGGTGGGGGGGGAAATGTCGGTGTAATGTCCAAATTTAAGAGTGTACTTGCTTGGCTCCTACCCTCATCCTCTTCTCCAGGCAATCTCTCCATATCCTCCAGCACAGGGCAAGGTTGGGGTGGGGGGAAACTGGACTCTAGGCTCAGGTCCTTAGGGGCAGCCCTGACCCTAATCAGGAAACAATACCAACCCACCTACCCAACAACCATTTCCCCCTTTTTCCCTTGCTAAGAAAACCGCAATTTTCTCTAGGTAAGAAAGAGCCAGCACTGTGCTTCAGGAGATGCTGGGCCTCTCCCTGCCCAGAGAGGGAGAATCTTGGCTTCACGTGAACCCTATTGCTCTTGCCAATGGCTGTGTTTGGAACTGATGTGCCCCACTACTACTGGCCAACACGATGAGGGGAAGTCAGCTAGAGGTACATTTGAAAAAGGTTTTCTTACTCCTAAAAAGAGATATACAAAACAGTCTCCTTTCAGCTTGTAGATGTGGTCATCAGCATGCAACAAAATTCCGCTGACAGTTTTGGGTCATGAGGACAGTCAGCTTAGGAAAAGCCAACACCCTAAATCTGGCAAAGCAGCAAAGGGCAAGAACTGTAAGTCCTTCATGTTGGGAATCAGAAGATTGAAGAGCCCCATTCCAGAGTTCTTGTCATGCGTGGTAACAAATTTTTCCTTTCTGAGCCATTTTTAATTAGGTCTTCTATAACTTCTTTGCAAGTAACCCAAAGCATCTTTAATATCAGCCTTAATTTAACAAAAATAATAGCACCTAATACTTATATGGAGTTTACGATGTACCAGATACTGTTTTAAGCACTGGCTGTAATCTTTTAATCTTCCTAACAACCTCTGAAATAGATACTTTTTTCAGCTTTGCTGAGGTATAATTGACAAAACTGTAAGATAGTGTACAATGTGATGACTTAACAACACACATACACACTGTAAGAGATCTACCCCATGGAGTCAATCAGCATATCCATCACCCCACATACTTACTCTTTTTTTCCCCTTTTTTGATAAGAACATTTAAGTTCTACTCTCTCAGTAAATTTCAATTATACAATTCAGGCGAAGTAGGTACGATTTTATCCTCGCTGTACAGTTGAGGACTCTTAAGGCACAGAGAAGTTAACACAGAGCCACTACGTCCCAGAGCAGTGAACTGAGGCTCCACAACTAGATCTTTCTTTGATGTGACCAGACTTTCTAGAGACTAAAAAATTATCCAACAAGTACCACCAACCCTATGTAACAGTGAGCCTGCCTCTCTCGAAGGGCTGTAAAGGACAGCCCTTTACTGCCTGTCACCAGACTATCTGGAAACTGTGACCCACCCACGTATCTAACTAGAGATCCTCAGCAGTGGATAAATACTCCAAACTATGTGTCCCAGCCTAGTGAAGCATTTAACTTTTTAATTTAAAATTTTAACTGTTTTTTTTATACTAGCAAGAATTTTCTATTCCGAGGGGTTCCTATTATCGCCTGCTTCATTAAAGTGGGCGGGGGGGGGGGACATTGTAGAGAAACCTTTTTTCCTCATTGTTGACTGAGGGGGAAAAAAAGGCAACAATTCAATAGATTCTAATTCTGACAGAGGGAATTGTTTTGTGCATTTCTACCGAATGTGAAATTAAGCACACTGTAAACACTACAAAAAGGTCTTTCCTTAACAAAAGTGAATTAACCTACTCCCCAACACTTCATTTTATTCTTCCAAGTACCTCATTTTATTGATATCTCTCCACTTTCAAATAATAACCAATTTTGGATAGCCATTTCTGCAAAAATACCCCATACATATGTGGCTTTTGTCTAGGTTAACAGCAAACTATTCAAAACTACCTTGTCCCAGCTGGGCTGATTCACACAAATTGCAGATTCAAATGAATGGAATTTGGCACCTGAAAATTTCAGAGCCAATCATTATAACCACTTAACTTAAAGGAAGAAATGAGAATTAAACAAAATACAAAGGAAATAAAACTACTATAAATATAAGCTAGAATAAATGTTTTCTAATGATGATATACTTTGTATCTAAAATTAAATATTTTAGATGTTATTAAACATTTATCTAAATGTTTTTGTTATTCTAATTTAAACAATTCACTAGCCTACCAATTTCATAAAAGTTGACATTTAATTTTACATGTTTAATGCCAAAATACTAGGAAGGAAAACGATAACACTTTAACTACATTAGTTACATTTCTCCATTAAATATCCAGAAATGTAACTACTATGTACCAAGCTCTGTGTTATGCCTTGTATCAAAATCAAGAACAAGGTTCTTATCCTCAAGACATGAACAATATTAAAATAAATTTATAACATTTTTAAAGAGTTATGGAAACAAAGGCAGGAAACAACTATTATGTCCAGAGGGGTTTTGCAATAATGCCTAGAAAAGGTAAAAATGAGCAAGGCCTTAGAGATTTCAGATAAATAAATAAATAAATAAATAAAGCTTTCTAATTTCTAAAATTTCTGGAACAATTTTTATTTTCAGGATCATTGAAATCATAGTCAATCCTATCTTAATCATTTTTTCAAGGAAGTTCTTTACAGTCATATAACAGAGAAGGTTTATAATCCATCCAAAGCATGGCCAGATGCAAAATAAGCGTCTGAATAAATCTTTCTTCCCCATTTATCTCAACAGTACAACAGTTCTAAGAAGGGGTCTATCTTTCATATGTCCAGATACACTTACAGCTTTCACGAATATAACAAATATTAAAAAACAATTTCTACCATTATTATTTCCTGACATTTTACATAACTCATATTTTATTAAGGTTTTATAGTAATGCATCCTTTTACTAGAGCATTTAAAAACTAAAACAGTTCATATTCACATACACAGACAACTAAACTTGCTATTGAAAGGGTCTAAAGTTCTTATTTTCCTCAAGTCTAATATCAATGTCCATGGAAAGACTCCAATACCAGTCATGAGATAAATAAGGCACATATCAGAGTTTTTGAACTTTTATTTTAAGAAAGTGAGTCAAACTTTGGATTCATGCATTTAGATCAGGGATAGAAACAGCAGTCCAAGACAAAGGACGTAAAGCTAAATCAAAAACATTCAACACATTACGTTCATCCACAAACATCACAGAAGAACAAGGTCTTGCAATAATTTTTCAAAATTTTTTAAATCTAATAACTTCACTGGAATTCCTCTTAGGTGCTAAATGCATACATGTTTTATTAAGAAAAATGATAGGAATTAAAAATTGACATTTATAAAGTACTTCACTGTTTAAAAGGTACTAAGGTGTTGGCATCTTAATCCCTTCAAAGAACCTTCTAAGAGAGGTCTTAATCATTTCCACCTCACAGACGGGAAAATTAAGGATCTGAAATTTGAAAATCCATCCAATGTTACTCATCTAGTAGAATGCAGGGTTGACCCTCAAACCTAAATCCTCCAATTCCAAATCCCATTCTCTCTATAGTGGATCATGCCATTTTAAAACATCCTCCAAACATGCAGGATTATTTTTTAAAAGGCAGTCTCACAATCCTATATCCAATTCAATCTTCTGAAATATATACTGAGAACCTATCTGGCAAGGCTGGGACTGGGGACCATAAAACTTCCTTAGGTGAACAATTCCTGTTCAAAGCACTTTGTATCACATGGTAAAAAAAGGTAAATACAAGAAAGCTATGCTATAATAGTATAGCATACTATTCTTTCACTAAAATGTTTAAAAATTAAGTGTTTAAAGCATTTATAAATATGCCTCAGATAGCATGTCCTTGTATCTTGTTTGATGATATTAAATTACCTAATATTTTTAGGTGTAGTAATAATAGTATTTTGATTAAGTTTTTTAAAAGAATCCTCATCTCTACTAGGCTTATTCGGGTGATCACTTTGTAAGGTATATAAATGTCTACACATTATATTGTACATGAAACATAACATTATATGTCAACTGTAATAAAAAAAATTTAAGTTTTTTAAAAAGAACCCTTATCTCTTAAACACACAAACTAAAATATTTATGGGTGAAACAATGTATCTAAAATTTGTGTCAAAATACTCTGAGAGGCAGTGAATGGAAATAACACTAGCCATGAATTGTTACAGTAGTTAAATTTGTGTGATAGGTACATGGGAGTTCATTATTGTACGTTTTGTATGTGTTTGAAATTTCACATAATAAATATGCGGCGAGCTATCTTTTCACAAAAAAAATAACTGTTAAGCTCACTTCCAAAATATTAGATATTACTGCTACGAAATTTATCATTTTACAACCAACACTGACAAGTTCCGGAACAACATTCACTTAAATTTCCCCAGGTGTCCTGTCTCTGATTTCTAGTCCCTTCTGCTCTATTAGGTTACACCTATTCCTTCTCTGGAGTAAAGAATGACCTGAAGCAAATCCCAAGAAAGCAGTAGAGGAGTCAATCTCCTTCGAAGACCCTGAGGTGGTACCTAGAATTGCCAACCACCTGGTATCAAACCAGACAGTCTGAAATTAAGACCTTCGTTAAATGTCTGATACGATTCATGAATGCAGAGATTCAGCAGCAGCCACTTTCACTATATGTCTCAATTTTCTATACTGCCTGCGTCAACAGTCAGTGGTGTACACAGCTGTGAGAGCCACCTCTCGCCCAGCCTTCCAAATACTGGTTCCGCTGTAAGCAGGAAAGAAAAAAATGAAATGAGAATCAGATAGAGGTCGAAGGAGAGGTAATAAAGAAACTGCTATTCTGATTCTTATAAATTAATTTAGAATCCTTGTTTGTTCAAAGTACTAAGAAATGTTAGCACTCAGACCTTCTTACCCTATTTAGTTTCAACTTTTACCATATTTTAAAAACAAAACAAAACAAACCTCTGCTTCCAAAGGAACCAGTACATATGGTCTGTTAAGAATTTTTAAACTTTTGAAATTGTTTTTCAGTCTTACAATAACTGTCAATATACTTATGTAAATTGTATACGTATTTAAACCAATAAAACAGCAGATAACTGAACTTCTTACCCAGTGTTTTCCGACTTCTTTCCACAGCGGTTCTTCGAGTTTGTTCAAACATTGCTTCCAAATCAAATGTGCGAGCTTTTTTTCCTAAAATAGGAATTAAGTAGCAGATTATGATCTTTCACTAAGCTATCCAAACTTTAGGTACTCAGTAAGTTACTTACTGATTGATCAATAACCACCTCGTCTGTCTAATTTATAGCATGATTACATGATAACCAGAAAATATCAAGGAAGAAAGAGTTTACTTCCCAAAGAATTTTTAAGGACAATCTCATCACTAAATAACCAGCCAATTTTCCCATCCTCCAATTCATCTAGACCATTTCTCTTAAAACTGTAAGACTGGTATGGTAGGCAGAATGGAGAATGTCCATACCTTAATCTCTGGACCCTGTGAATATGTACCATTACAGGGAAAAAGGGGCTTTGCAGATAAAATTAAAGTTATGGGACTTTAAGCTAGAGAGATTATCCTGGTTGGCCCAATCTAATCCCAGGACCCCTTGCAAGCAAAGATGTAAAACAAATACAGCAGGGGAAGTCAGAGAGATTTGAAGTTTCAGAAGGACTGAAGGAAGGTACTGCAGTTTGTTTGAAGATGAAGGGAGCAAGATGACAAGTAATGCAGGTACATTAAGAAGCTAAAAGACTCCCACTTTATCGTCAGTAAGGAAACAGGAGCCTCAGCCCTAAAATCATAAGATACCTAATTTTGACAACAAACTGAATGAGCTTGGAAACAATGTTGTACTTGTTTTCATTATTGTTGTTGTTGTTTTAAAATAATAATAATACCTACTCCATCTTGGTAAGAGTATGGTAGAAATGGCATTCTTACATAACACTGATTTTGGTATAAATTGAAACAACCTTTCTGAAGGGTATTATGTCAATATGTATCAAGAAGTTTTTAAAAGATACATACTCAAATTTTGGTTATTTTTTAATATTTATATTTTTTATTAAAGTAGTCCCTCTAGAAATCTACCCAACGAAATACATATAAAATTCCTTTTACAAAAAGAGGTTATTTATAAAAATTTTCATTTTAGCATTATTGATAAAAGTTAAAATTAAAAACTATGTAAGGGAAAGTTAAAAATATTACAAATTATGGAACTTCTATTAAATAGGCGACTATTTAGCTATTTAAAATCATGTTTTGGGAGAGTATTTCATAATGTGGTAAATCCTCAAAATATTAAGAGTTGAACTACATATATATAATAATAATATAAAATTGTATATACATATGGTCTTAATTTTCTTAATAAATATACAACAAAAGACTGGAAAACTTCACTTTTAAGTCTTGATTTCTAGATCATGAGATTATGAATGATTTTACTTTCTTCTCATTTTTTGTGTTCCTTATATTCTCTGCTATTAATGTGTGTCACTTTTGAAATTAGGGAGAAAGCTGTATTTAAAGAACTGAAACAAAACTGTGTATGCCCTCAGAGTGACCACCTAGGAGACGGTAAAAATGAGGCTTAAGACATTACCAGAATAAATGAATACATGAAAGAAGAAACGAGAGAGCTGGACACATTAGCCTGGCATTTGTTCTTTCCAAGACCCAACAAAAATGCGGTGAGAAAACAATTTACATTTATTGTTTACTGAGACTAATGTGTTCAATAGATGACATCTGTTTGAGACGTTTTTCTTTATGTCAATAACGTGACGTGACTAGGCTCTACAGAGAGAATGAAGTGACGGCGCTGGAGAAGAAAGACTTGAATCAAAAAGGACTTAAAACCATTATAACATTACTTAATGGCCCATTTGTTGCCAAAAGAACCATAACATTACAGACCACAGTCAGTGGTTACCTCTCAGTCTCAGGACGCAAAGAAACAACTCCCTCCACCAACCAACACTCTCCACCGCGTGAGTCACAAAGCATCTTTCTCACAAGGCTTCCCATAAGTGTTGTCACCTGAGTTGGTTCCGCGTGACAGGCAGGAGTTAGAAAACGGATGGGGAAGAGAGTTCCAAGAAACTACAAGATATACCCTAGCCTAAAGCAATTAGAATTTGGCACAGCTGGAAGGTAAAGAACAGAGGTGACAGCTCGGCCTTCCCTCCCAACCTACGGCCCTTAAAACCCCTGCAAAAGGAGATGAGGCTGTGCCTAAGGCAGTCACTCACCGAACCCCGTGAAGCCCATGGTGACCGCCAGCTGCGGGTCCGGTCCTGATACGTCTGAACCTGTTACTGGAGTAAGAGGAGGAGAATGGGGGCTTCATTAGTGCGGCGGCCAACAGCCCCTGATTCAGTCCCCCCTGCCGGGCCCGCCTAACGGAACCCACCTTCGCTGGGTCCAGGGCGCTCCATGGCCTGCCGCCGGCTGCAGAATGAGCACCAGCAGCAGCCCAAGCAGTTGCAGAAGATTCACAGCAAACCAAGCAGGAAGTGTCGCCTCCTATCATCAGCGTCTCTGCAAACGCCAAGAGCGGCGCCCTCCGCGGAAGGAGGGCGGCCTTCTGAGCAGCGCCGCCCTCGCGGATTGGCGGGGCATGGGCGCCGCAGAGGCTGACTTCCAGCTCACCCCACTGCATGAGAATATTATCTGGAATTTCTGTTAACACCTTTTACGTTTTAAGACGCGTTTACCGCCAAGGTGACACTTAATCCTCACAGAATTCTAAAGATAAGCCCTTTCTGTGTGTTTTGTCCTTCTCTATGAGGAAACTCCCACAAATTTTCCACCTTTTGAGCATATTTTAAGGAAGAAATGAGTGTCTACTACATTACTAAAAAGCAATCAGAAGCCAGAAAGACCTAAGTTAGCTGAGAGTTGTCAGAAAATGCTCTAAAACCTGTACTCTTAGTCCAAGCCTCCCCCTATTAGCTTGGTTATAGAGTTTCCTAGCCCACAGCAAGGGTTCCCAAAGCATTTTATTCACATATTTATTATATTTTCACTTTTTATTGGTTTTAACTTCTTTACATGACTCCTTATCTATGCTACAAACTAATGGCATATTATTTATCTCTATATTTCTGAATTCTACCAAAACTATGTATCATCCAAATAAATGTTGCTGAATGAAAATTTTTTCATCAAGTTACTCATGAGCCCCACTATTTCCTTAGTGTACCTCAAATTATGCTTTAGCTATACACCCTAAATGAGAATGATCAAGCAATGTCCATTTGCTCCTAAAATAAAATGCGAAATTAACATGGCTTCCAAAACCTTTCTAACTTCATCTTTTTCTGTTTTCCACCACAACAGTGTTCCTTCGGCTCTATAAGAAGCCTCAGAACATTATGTTCTCAAATCTCTGACTCGTCAACAAGCCTTATGCCCTTCATTTAACCTCACTCATCCTTCAGGTCTCAAACTTCAATGCTCTTGTAAGCATTTACAAAGCTTTCCAGACCTCCAACTAAGTTAGGTCTCTCTATTATGTAATCTAATAACCTTCCTTAAGTGCACAATGCCTCAGTGGGCCCTCAATATTTGTTAAATGAATGAATGAGAAAAAGTAGTTGTGAAGGCAAAAGCTACTCCTCTTACATGCAGGATGTTACATGACTTGGGAGAACAAAGTTTGGTTTCAGCCCCTGAGATTATTGATCCACAAAAGTCAAAAGTCAATGTGAACTCCAATCAGTGGGCTAATTCATTGCACCTTTAACAAAACAAGTTATTATTAATGTCACTATCTCTTTTCCGAACATAGATAAACAAGCCTTAGGTGATAAAATAGAACTTTATGCATACAGCTCATTATGTAACCATACCCCAACCTTAAAAATAACTATTTCAGCTCCTCAGTAGTCAAGAACTTGTGGGTAAAGGCTTGAGGTGATACATACACTTTTTCTTCCTTTTCATTAAGACTTTAATTTTTAGAGCAGTCAAAGGTTCACAGAAAAATTGAGAAAAAGGTATAGAGATTTCCCATGTACTCTCTACCCCTACACATGCATAGCCTCCCCCATTATCAACATCCCCCACCAGAAGGGTGCATTTGTTATCATTTATGACACACATTCACACATCATAATAACCTGAATTCCATTGTTCACTCATGGTGGTGTACATTCTATGGGTTTGGACAAATGTATAACAACATCTATCCATCATCATGGTATCATACCAAGTATTCCACTGTCCCCAAAAATCCTCTGTTCTGTGACCATTCATCCCTCTTTCTCCTCCCCACAACCCCTGCCGACCACTGGTATTTTTACTGTCTCCAAAGTTTTGCCTTTTGCAGAATGTTATATAGTTGGAATCATACAGTATGTAGCCTTTTCAGATTGGCTGCTTTCACTTAGTAATATACATTTCAATTTCCTCCAAGTCTTTTCATGACTTAATAGCTCATTTCTTTTGAGCATTGAATAATATTTTATTGTCTGGATGTACCACAGTACACTTATCCATTCACCTACTGAAGGAAATAGTGGTGTCTTCCAAGTTTTGGCAATTATGAATAAAGCTGATATAAATATTCATGTTCAGGCTTTTGAGTAGACAAGTTTTTAACTCCTTTGAGCAATTATGGAGGAGCACAATTGCTGGATCATATAATAGGAGTATGTTTATTTTTGTAAGAAACTGCCAAACTTTCTTCCAAAGTGTTTGTACCATTTTGTCTTCCCATCAGCAACGAATGGGTGTTCCTACTCCTCCAAATTCTCACCAACATTTGCTGTTATCAGTGGTCCAGATTTTTGCCCTAATAGGTATATAGTGACATCTCATTGTTGTTATAATTTGTATTTCCCTGATGACACATGACATCTTTTCATGTGTTAAATTGCCATCTGTATATCATCTTTGATGAAGAATCTGTTAAGGTCTTTGGCCCATTTTTAAATCAGATTGTTTTCTTAATATTTAGCAGTTCTTTGTATATTTTGGATTTAGTCCTTTATCAAACGTGTATTTTCCAAATATTTCTCCCTGTCCCTGGTTTGTCTTCTCATTCTCTTGACATTGTCTTTCAGAGAGCAGAAGTTTTTAATTTTAAAGAAGTTCGGGTTATTGTTTATTTCTTCCATGGATCATGCCTTTGGTGTTGTTATCTAAAAAATTATTGCCTATCCAAGGTCATCTAGGTTTTTTCCTACTTTAGCTTCTAGGAGTTTTATATTTTTGCATTTACATTGAGGTCTGTGATTCATTTTGAATTGATTTTTGTGAAGGGTATAAGGTCTTTGTGTAGATTCAATTTTTTTTGCATGTGGATGTCCAGTTGTTCTAGCACCATTTGTTGAGGAGATTCCATTGTGGCTATATAAAAATTTAAACTACAAAGTGCTGAAGGGAAAAAAAAGCAAAATGGAAGATTGAAGCTATCAACCAGTGGAAGAGATAATCATGATCATTACAGAAAAATCACAAGAAGATATGTTTGCTTTTGATAAAACATAGATGCAATAATTGCACTAGTGGAGCCTTGTACATTAAACTGGGTGTTTGTTTTGTTTTGTTTTGTTTTGTTTGCATGAAACATCTTCATACTAAAATTGTTATGTGTGCCCGGGCAACTTTTATTTTCTTGGAGCAAGTGAAGTGAATTTACTCATACATTTTGAGGCATAATAGCATGTTAAGAAAATGAGTGCTAGAACTAGAATGTCTGCATTTAAATGCTGATTCCGATAATGAAATCTTGAGTGAGTTACTTAGACTCTATATGCTTCAAATTCCTTATCTGTGCCTGGCATGTATTCCACACCCAATAAATGCTGGCCATGATTAAGTGTGAGATGCTTGTGAGAGTGGTGAAGACAAAAAACATATTCCCTGCCCTAATGGAATTTCTATTCTAATGAAGAGATTTTAAAAACAAACAAACAAACAAACAAACAAACCTTAAATACCTAAGGGGGCTAGATAGTCCAATCAGAAACATATGAAGCTACTTGAGCAGTAGTTCTCCAAGTGTATTCTTTGGACTCCTTTAAGGGTGTCTATGAGATCAAAACTATTATCATAATAAACTAAGACATCATTTGCCCTTTTTACTCTACTGATATTTACACTGTTGATACAAAAGCAATAGTAGGTAAAATTGCTAGTGTCTCAGCATAAATCAAGGCAGTGACAAGCAAATTGCTAGTAGTAGTCATTGCATTCTTCACTCTTACATATCTACTGTAAACAAAACCAGTTTCCCTTAAAAATGTCCATAATAAAGCCATCCCATTGTTAATTTTATTAAATCTGGACCCATGAGTACGTCTTTCAAATACATTGTGTGACAAAATGAGAAGTACTTGTAAAGCACTTCTGATGCCTATCAAAATATGTAGTTGTCTCAAATAAGAAACCACTTGTTCAATTGAGTTGTTAGCTTTTTTCATGAAACACCATTTTTACTTGAAAGTATGACTCGCAAACTATAGTTATTCAGACTTAAGTATTTGGCCAACATTTCCTCAAAAATGAATGAAATGAGCTTGTCCCTTCAAAGAAAAAAACTCACTGTGCCTCTTGCTAGTGAAAAGTATAGCTTTCAAGAGAAAATTAAAATCTTGAAACACTTGTATCAATGACCATAAGCTTCATAGCTTCCCAATACTTAAAGATTTTTTTGGATAAGATAGGTAGTGATATTAACATAATACCTTTTTTCTATTGGCTAATGAAGTATGTCAATGTTTGGAAGTTCTGCATAACTCAGAGAACCAGTATTTCCCAAATGACCAACACATAATGTTATAGAACCATGCATGGATTTTTAAAAAAAATCCATTCAAAATATAAGACAGACCAATGTATTTTAATCAAGTTCAAAAAAATTTCACTGTTGGTTTCAAATTCCACATTGCAACTAGACTTTAAGAAATTACCACTTGTCAAGATTTGGTACACTATCAGAGATGAACATTCACAAGTGTTTTTAAAAGTTATTAAAATACTTCTCCCATTTTCCAACTATGTAACTGTATGAGGCTCGCTTTTCTTCATATACTTCACCTAAACAACGTATCACAACATATTAACAGCAGACACAGATATGAGACTCTACTATCTCTTATTGTCAGACACTTAAGAGATTTACAAAAATGTAAAATAATGCCATTCTTCTCACTAATGTTTTAGTTTTGGAATCTGTGTAATTTTTCATAAAGTATGTTATTTATATTAATATGGATTAGGCTTATTATTCTTTTAAATGATTTTTTAAATTTCTCCTTTTTATGAAATATTAGTGATTATCATAAATATATCACACACAAAACAAAAACTCTTTGTAGTCCTTAATAATTTTTAAGGGTATCAAGAAGTTCTGCGATCAGAAAGTTTTCAAATTGCTGTTCTAGAGAAGACTTCAGCAAATTTTTTCAGTAAAGGGCCAAAAGGTAAATATTTTAGGCTTTGAGGCCCTGTGGTCTGTGTAGCAACTACTTGACTCAGCAGTTGTAGCTGGAAAGCGGCCACAGGCAATATGTGAATGAATGGAAGTTGGACTTAGACCTCTGGGAATGTGGTAGCTGTGCTGGAATATTAGACCAGTATTACTAGACCATCCAATCTGTAGAATTGAAAATGCTCAATGGTATATTTTGTCTCAAATTAAAAACAAACACTGTGCCAGAACATTCATTTTCAATCTGTTGTCTACCAAATAAGAGAAAACTGACAGCCGGAGACCCATCAGACTATTTATTCATCAATAACACAAATCTAATTTTTCCTAGTATATTTGCTACGAGGTCTTAAATTATACACATAGATCTGTAATGTCACAGAACTTTAATATTCAGAAATGTAGTCAACCTTATTGAAGGAGTAAAAATTAATTCACATAGCAAAAGACCAATTTAAAGTCATTGACTTGAGAAACAATGAAGAATAGAACTGGATGGAGTTTACTTGGATGAGATTCTACATAAGGACTACATAAAGACTGTTCTTTTTAAAGAAGAGTGCTTTGATTTAACTACTCGAGCTGCCTGCCGCGTGAAATGAAGCCTATCTGGCCTCTCGAGCTCCCTCATTTCTCCTATCTTTCTACTGCAGTTAATACAAACCCCATTGATAAGTTATAATGATTCACTTCATTGCTTTGCTTGTGTGTCCACGCCGAGGACCGGAATGTTGTGTCAGTTTGATATTCCCATCACCACGCACGATGCCTGAAACAAATTAAGAATTCAGTTTCTGTAGGACTGGGTGGTCTACTGGGTGACCTTTATACTGTGTCCCTCTACTGTGTGCTGGGAATGAAACAATGAATTAGAACCGTCTGCTTCCTATCTGTAACGGGGAATAAAGTAAGGGAGCAGCCCCCTGCGCGCAGCGAATGATTCCGTAAACACGTAATTCTCCAAAGTCAAACGGTAACGACACACAAATAGAAAAGCCTCATGAATTTTAATTTACACTGAAGCCCATCAGACACGTAGTGAGATTTTGGTTCATATGTAAACTGTTTCTCACAACAAGCTACCAACTCCTAGCCACTCTGAGAAGGTTAAGTTATTTGGAGGACCAAAGAAAGTGACGCGCATACTTTTAAATAGCTGCATTTGCGGGATTCGGATCAGCGAAGCTCGAGGCAGCAAGATCCAGCGCGCGCTAAACCCAACGGAACCGCAGCAACCTGCGCGGTCCCCAACTGACGGCCTCCCGGTCCCCGCTCCTTCCCCCATCCCCAGCCCTCCCGACCCTGTCCCTCTCCATCCCCGGGTCCTCCCTTTCCCCTTCCCCTAGTCCCTTCCTTTCCCTTTCCTTCCTTCCCTAGAAAACCTCCCCTGATTTCCCCTTCCCTACCCCCCAAACACCCAGCCACCCCCAAGAAAGTGCCTTCCGCTCGCTCGCTCCACCCCTAACGTCCAGCCCCCTCAACGGCTTCCTCCTCCCAACTCCAAAACGGAGTCTTCAAATTCCCCATCAAACGAACCGGAAGTGCGTCATGCACTGGCGCCGAGGCGCTCGTTAGGCGCGCGCGCCCCAAGGCGCGAGTCTGAGCTTGGGTTTTGGGTTTTCTCTCTTATCACCTCGGTTTTTTACTTTTTCGGGACGCTGGCATCTCGGATTTTTGAGATGCCGTCTTCTTTGTTGGGCTCAGCGATGCCGGCCTCCGCATCGGCCGCAGCCCTGCAGGAAACTCTGGAAAATGCGGGGCGGCTCATCGACCGTCAGTTGCAAGAAGACCGCATGTACCCGGACCTTTCCGACCTACTCATGGTATCTGCCCCCAGTAAGTGATTGGTGCCTGTTTGGTGACTGTACTTTCTTAATCGAAAGGACTCTCGCCTGATTCCCTAACTTGGTCCTTATTCCCACGGTGGACCCGGCGAAGACATCTTGATATGGAGGGCCCCGTTTCCTACATTTCGAAGAGCAAAAAAGAGCCATTTTCATTTTTCCCCCTGTTCTCACTCTTCATTGCAGATACTTGAGAGGGTAGGAATGAAGAGCAAGCCCCCATTTGAAGCAGAAAGAGGCAAAGGCCCCCCAACCTTACTGAGCTTACTGCCTCCAAGTGTTTATCGCTAAGGCCAGATGAGGAGGATCCCCTGATCCAAGTCTCATCTTCGTTAATTACTCGTGTTAATATTAGAATAACATGGAAGAGCAACCGAAATTTACCATGTTATCTCTCAAAGATATGCTTTATTTTGTGTAGAGTTGTATGACTTTATATCTAATATGGCACGATAGAAGGTGTTAAGACTGCCCCTGGAATAAAGGAAGAGAACAGGAGAATCATCATTGATGATGGACATGGAGGGTAAAGCAGAGTGAGATGGCTGGAAAAAGGTTTTATTTAACGGTTTTAAATTATGGCTGGGTTCCTCAAGGCATGTGGAATTACATAAGTTGCTAGAAAAAAAAACCTGACTCCTTTGTGAGACAGATTCGAAATAGCACAGAAGTGGAAGTGAGACAGACAAGATTTTTGGTAAGCAAGAACCAACATAAAATAACCAGGATAATCCATGCAATGTAAAGCTAAAAGACACCTTTGACGACTTATAAAAATTGTAATTGAGCAGACTTGTAAACAGAGAAAAGAAAAAAACAAAGCCAAAGATAGTATTTGTTCCTGACAGCTACTTACTAGTGGGCTTGTCTTACAAGAACTGAGTGGCCGATTAGCTCTGTCTTGAGCGGCATTACTCACTTTGACCTCCTTAGGTTTGAAAGCAGGATATAAATACAGTCCATACATTCTGGTCCTTCATCATATCTGTTGCTAATCCTCCCTGTCCATCTTTACACACACCTCTTAAACCTAATCTCTTCCTCTACTTCCGTCCTATTCTTAGCCCCCTTTATCCAGTCACACTGAATTTTAACCTGTTTTCTGTAAGAAGTCCCCCCATCAGGATTTTATTTTACAGGCACTCTTCATTTCTGGAATGTTCTTCTTTGCCTGACAAACGATTCTTCCAGACTCCCCTTAAATGTCACTTTCTTTGTGAAGGCTTTCTTGACCATTCACATCCTCACCAGAATTATGAATTCTATTCTTTGTGTCCCAACTGCCATTTAACACAAGCAATGTTATATTAAAATTATGTTTTAAGATGAAATGGGATGTGTAGACTTTGCTTCAAAAAATCCATTAGGGAAGGAATGGATGGTGATATAAATGAAACGTGATTGGGCATGTTTATTGGTTATTGTTGATGCTGCCTAGTCAGTACACAGGGATTGATGGCAATTTTCTCTCTAGTTGTGTATATTTTTAAAATTTCCATAATACCTTTAAAAATTGTTTTACATGTAAGGTTTCCCCAACATCTTTGTACTTTAGAGAGCCTGAAAGTGTGCCTGGGATAAATAGCTTGTGAGTCAAATCTAAAGAATACCTTGTTTAGGACTAGGAAAGATAGGCAGAAGGACCGGCCTGCTCCTGCCTGCCTTTAGTGTCTGGGTCTTAAAGCAAGAGAAAGGTTGCCAGATGAGAATACTTTGTAGAGCAGTCTGTGATGTTTCTCAGTAAAATATTGCTTCTGTGGTATTATTTGTATTTATCTTAATGGTCTATGGGGAAAAAAATCTAATGGAAAAAGGCATGGATTGTTTTCATCTATAAATGTTTAAGTGGGAAAGGAAACAGCTATATTTTCCACAATCAATATTTGGTTTGTCCACTGTTGTTTGATCTGAAACTCACAAAGCTGTTATACTACATATTAATATAACCCATTTCAGTTTAGTAAAATAATAGAAAAATACTAAGTAATCGAGGTAAACATTTCCTTTTTTATGGAGTAAGTCTTTGGGAAAGATAACCTGTTTAGTGCTGAAACCACTAATTGCTCCCACCTTAATATTGGAATTCTCCGGTGCCCTTAATGTCAGGTCAGACCTAATCTCCCGTTGTCTTCAGAACCACCAGATGCACAATTTTTTTTGTCGCTTGTAGTGTTTCTATATGCCCAGTTGATGCCCAACATATCATTACTTTTGAATAAGTGCTTCATTTTATTTTTTGTAGATAATCCCACTGTTTCTGGCATGTCAGATATGGATTACCCTCTACAAGGACCTGGTTTGCTGTCAGTACCCAACCTTCCAGAGATCAGTTCCATCCGAAGAGTTCCGCTCCCACCTGAACTTGTTGAACAGTTTGGACGTATCCTTTTACTTTGTATTTAACTCTTTAAATTTTTTTTAAAATTGGTATTCTCATTATTCTGATTCCTGTTTTGTGTTTAATAAGTGTTGTATTTATGTCATTTAAGGGTTTCATTTAAGATATATTTAAGTACATGGGTAGTTTGCCATATGCCTAGAAAATTTCATATAAAATTGAATGTTGAAAATTGAGTCACATTTTAATTGTTTTGGACATTCACAAGAATGAATTTTTTTACAAGGAACTCTGCATTTTTAACAAAGTATTACTTTCCAGTTAAGTACTATACGAAAACGTTTTTACTACCACACTTTTTTTAGCTCAAAGCCCATAATTTTCATTTTTATTTTTTTCCATATTTTAACATTTTGGAACTGGGATATGGCTCTAAATATGATTAAAAACAAGCAGAAACATCCAGGTGTTCCTTTTTTCCTCCCCCCAAAAAAGTTTTTGGTGTGGTTTCACATTTACTGGTGTCTTAGAATTGAAATTTATATGTGACTTTATTTCTAAGGATCGTAATCTGTATATAAAGATATAAGAAACTAAAATACAATGCATCTTCATAGATTGAGTAGCTAGAGAAGTTTTCTTACCCCTAAAAAGGAAGCTTGTATCTGATTTTCTTAAAGTGTGGCATACCCTGTAAAAACACTAGATTTGTAATTATTTGCTGGGAAGCTTTTGTATCTATCCATCTATAGCTCTCATAATAAAGACATCAAGATGCTACATTAACATTTAATCAGACTTAAATGTATATTAATCTATTTAGAGTAAAAGGGTTTCATATTTCAATACAGGGAGATTTTAAAAAATGAAATGGAAAATTAGGGAAAATGCTTATAAAATAAATAGAAAAAGTAGTAAATTCTAATAGATATTTTCCCTAAAATTTTCATTGTTTCTCTGAGATTTTTTAAAATAGTGTTATTAAATATATAATCTACTTTATCCCATACTCTACCCTTGCTTAGTTTTTTATTAGTCTTTTTTAATCCTCTGATAATACTTTACTTTGCAAGATACATTTCCTTTAACTAGGAAATTATTTTCTTTTCACAGTTGTTTCATTGTCTTATATAACATAAATCTTTGCCTATTTTTCAATAGCACTATTTACAAGAGGCTTGCAAATTGTCACCAAGCTGTGACTTTAAGCATACCATGTGCTTTTTTATCGCTCATTGGAAAAACTGGTTCAGGAAAATAAATAATTTTTTAATGTCAAAATTCAATGGTGTTATTCATAATCCGTATTTTTTAAGTTAGTAGTGGTAAACATTACATTTGTGCAGAATACATTTCAAGTGGTTAGATAGCATTAGAAATTATAAGTATTTCTGTCATACACTATGGCTTTCATTAAACTCATTGGAAATCAAGATATTTTACTTGCTCTTTCTATTAGAGTGGACAGGTCATGACGTTTTAATCGTACAATTTAAATCAATCGTTTGAAACAAGTTTAAGAAAGATGAGATCGAAATCTTTGTGCCTTACATCCACGTACCTCAGATATGCAGTGCAACTGCATGATGGGCGTGTTCCCGCCTATCAACAGAGCGTGGCTCACAATTGACAGCGACATATTTATGTGGAACTATGAAGACGGGTATGTATTTAAGGCTGGCCGGCTTTAGTTTGATTAGAATTTAGATTATTGCTGGTAGTGTTCTGCTCATTCGAAGCTGCCTCATTTATCTTTCAGTCATCTAACATCTGGCTCTGCTTCCCAGTGTGCATACCAATCACCTGGGGATAGGGTTAAAATGTGGGATATGTAAAGCAGTTCTGAGTAAGTTCCGAGAGAGTCTGCACTTGTAACAAGCTGGGGGGCGGGGGCGGGAGGGGTGATGCTGCTAGTCTAGGTACCACTCTGAGTAGCAGAGGTCTAGTTCCCAAGCTCTTTATCCTGTAACACAGATAGTCTATCACTAAATCTGTGAAAGATGGTGTGACATTTTAAACACCTCTGCTTTCCTTGCATTTCTATGGAGTGGGAGACTTTTATCGAAGTGACTTAACTGTTTTGTTATTCTGTGGCCTTGGCCTGCATGTAAATTTAATGCTTATACTAGAGTCTGAGTAAAGGCCCTAGGTATTCTTGCTTAAAGTCTGTTGATCTGGTGATCTCGCTCTGGGCTTTTTGGAGATCGATTTTGGCTTACTTCTAGTTCTTCATCGAGTTGTCTTTAGGCAAGGTGTGGGATAGAAGGCCCAAGTCGTTAAGATGTTACTCTTATGCCTGAGTAATTAATGCTCTTGTTAGGAATGAACCCACACACCAACATAACACTACTAGTTTGGGCATCTGGCTCATAGTTGAGTCTGGTTCTGTTGATTGCTTTGTTTCTTAAGAGTAGGGTGTTTTTTTTCCCCTTGCTTTTTTATGTCTCATACTTTTTTATTGAAAGCCAGACATCATGTGTAGGACAGTGGATACTGCAATAAATAGCATTTATCCTTAGAAATGAGTGTGTCTTAGAACTGTATGATTTCAGTCAGATGTGTGATATAAAACAAAAAGCAAAAAACTCATAGAAACTGTGGTTACCAGAGGGGAAGGCATCTGGAGGGAGGACGATGAGAGTAAAGGGGGTCAAATATATGGTGATGGAAGAAGACTAGACTTTGGGTGGTGAGCACACAATAGAGTAGACATGTTGTATTATAACGTTGTTGTATACCTGAAATTTATATAATGTTATTAACCAATGTTACACCAATAAATTTAATTTTTTTAATTAAAATAAAAGAAATGGGCATGTCTCTTCTTTTGCTAGAACTTAGCAGATAGACCTTTATTGTGGGAGGAATTAACTTTTTCCAAGTAACTTTTTAAAGTTTAGTTTGGTTTTGTTCCTGTGGTTACCCTCAGTGGACCACAAATTTCAAATTTCTTTAGAATTACCTTGCACTTTGGGTATAGATTCGGTTGCTGGAGATTTTTCTCTCAATATTCCTGTTTCACCCTCAGCCATAGGCTTTCCCTATGAGCCTGTTCTTGTAAGAGTCCTCTCCACGCTTTTGGCCCTGCCCTGTTGCCACACAGCAGCCTACCCGTCTGTCTCCTCGTACCTGCCCCTAAAGAAAGGAGAGTCTGTGAGACGGATGCTTCCAGGGACTTTGCTTCACCTTTGTGCTTGCACCTTATGTCTCCCTGTTTGGCCCCAGAAAGATGGCTGGCTAGTCAATGACGGGTAAAAGTCCCCACAGGGGGGACTACTCAAGCCAGGCACAGCTGCGTGGGGACCAACAAGAAAACTCACGGGGAAGTGACTAAATGTTGTGCTCTCCATCTATTGATAGGCATAAAGGTTTTGTCCCTTGGGGAAGTACATACATCCTGAGACTTAGGGTTCTGCTGCCCGCAGGCAAGGGTGATTGGCTTGAATCAGTTTCCTAGTATAATGTATGGGATTCACAGATCTTGAGATTGACAAGCTTTACTTCTTTTACTTCCTCACCTAACTAATAAAACTTATGCATTGGCCGATTCAGGGCTCAGTGCTTGAGACTTGAGTCCCTTGGCCTGGCTTGCACTCTATTCTCATCTACTCTCTTTCTTAACCTTGTGCTGCCCTTCTCGCTTCCCACTGCTCTTGTTGTGCTGGAGGCAACACTGCCCCTTGCTGTTAATTGACACTTGCAACCTGGTGGGGGGGCGAGTGGGGGTGTTGGAATAGGGAACAGCACACCCTGTTTTCCTGGTTTATGCTTGGTGGTAGGCAGCCATGTGTGCCTGAGTCTTGGAACTGAAACAGTTTATTTTTCATTATATTTCATAGTCTTAAAGAGCATTGGAAGAGAAAACTTTGTTTTCTGTATCTGTATAACATGTTTTTCTTCAACTATTGACAGAGGAGACCTTGCCTATTTTGATGGACTTAGTGAGACTATTCTTGCTGTGGGACTTGTGAAACCAAAACCTGGTAAGAAATAATATAAGGATGAAATTAGTTTTGTATATACATAGACTTCAAATATTTTAGGACTGAAAGGTAACATATTTTAAGTAGTTGACTTTCCTATTGAATCTTTGTTCTGAATTACTTCTAATTAGAAACATGAAGTGACTAGAAATATTTAACAGTTTACTCACTTTATGGTGCAAGTGAATCTGCCTTTAAAATTTCTAAATATAATTTTTTAATTTTATCTTGCTTACTTTTTGTTACTCTTTGATTTACCTAAAGTATTTTGCATAATATATTTTTCATTAGTTACTGAATGTAAATTAAAAACCATTTTGTCTCTGCATTTTTTTAGTCTTGGTAGCCCATGGAGGTGAGGACAGAGTTCAGAATAAATCTTAGAGAAGTCACAGGCATTGTTTAACTTATAGTTTCAACTTCATTATGTGAGATCTTTTATCAGAGCTACTGACAAATAGAATTGATAGATTTAAATTTAATACACACCTTTTGAATGCACCTTCCTACAAGAGGAAATGGACAAAATTCACTTGATTGAAAGGCCTAAATAAAATATTTTAAGGCCACAGCAGGTCTAAGATTATAATAATTCACGCAAGTAGAAATATGCAGTTTTATACATTGTTTATGATGTACAGTGGAAATGTATTTCCTAAGATAGAGAATCTCAAAGCATTCTTTATCCTAATGTATCGCCGTCTTACTTCTTCATTTAAAAGTTTATTCATATAGAAGTCAACACCTGTTCTTGCCCCCTATTGTAATATAAATTGTCCATCTAAAATTAATAGTAAAATTTTGTTCTACTCAAATGTAAATTTTAATGCAAAATTAAAATTATGGCATAGTGTTTGATATGGCAACAAAAATGATATCTTTGATTATTAATAATTTTGACTTTGCTTTCTACAAGTACTGAAAATTCTGATTCTCAAACATGTTACAGCTAACAATGTCCACATTTTTGCCTTTTGCAAGGAAACATTACTCAAGTTAAAATCATTGTTTTCTAAGTCAACTAAGCCTTTAACAGGAGTCTGCTTTATTGATGCTGCTATGTATACAAGATGATTATGAATCCCTGTTTCAATTTTATGATTTTTTTTGAAGAAAACATAAGAATTCTTCAGTGTTTTCTGACATTTGCAAATTATCGCCTACAGAGAAATTGACAAGATTTACTCACATAGAAGCATATCTCATGTATTAAAAGATTCAATTAGTGGTCCAGCTTTAATCTCATCGTCTAGGGAGGTAACTTAGCTGAAAGAGGTTATTGCTTTGGCGCAGTATTCATTTGAGTGATTATGAGTCTAACAGTTTACCTCATCTATATGACCCAGTAGAGCTGCCACCAAATCAAATCATGTATAAACTTAGGACTTGCAAGTTATTCTTGGAATGGTCTTCCTCGTCTCTAATAAAGTAACCTTGCTTTTTCAAGTTTACTCAGCTATTTCTGGAAAGTCAGTGACCTTAGTAAAAGAGAAGAACTTTATATTTTCCTATTTCGGGACAAAATATCTGTCATTGAAGTTGCCTTTGAAGCTGAAGGTAGCATTGGCCAAGCTTTTGGTGCCAATGTATGCATGCCTTTGTAAAATGCAGTGAGTTAGGGTTCTGTTGAGTTTCTTCATCAAAGCAGCAAACACGGATGTATTGCAAAGGATCATATATGCTCATATTTGTACACAAGTATCAAAGATTTTCTTTCAAGTTTTTATTGAGCATTGAAACTGAACCATTCCTAAGACCTAAACGATGGCAGTGTCTAAAAGGTGCTAAAAAGACGGGCACTTTATAAATGAGAATTGACTCAAGTGAGAAATGTCAGTCATTTGACCCTATTGCATCTTAAAGGGAAACGACTTCCATTTCTACCATCTATTACAAAATACTTGAATAAATTATGAGAGATTTTAGAAAAGATGACATGATTTGACAAGGCACTGCTTTACTTCTCTTCCATTACTCCGAGCCATAAACCAGCTCCCCCAATCTATAAAATTCCAACTTCAAGGTTTCTGTAATCAAAGATGAGTTCTTTGGCTTAGCATTGTGACCAAATACTTTGAGATACGGCTTTTATTGATCGAAAGCTGTTTTCAAAAAGTTCAATCTTTTTAAATCATCTTATGAATACCAAATATGTTTTGAGGTCATTAAAGTAGACTGTACCTTCAGCTTTATTGACTTGAACTTTGGTACACAAAACTGGTTTTGGGCCCCTTGAGGTTCATTTGTGAAAGTAAAACCAAGTGATGATATAAACTTTTTTGTATTTTCTATGACATTTAACACCCTTAAGTAGGCCAAATGTATATACATAAAGACATGTTTATAATCGCAACGTAAGATGTATTTCCTTTTACTCCTATCAGTGAGACACTATTTTTGGAAATCATGTGACAGTGATATATAGAGCATCTCATGCCACTCCACCAAGTTAAACAATACCTTTGCATGAATTAACAAAAGAAGTTCGTATTTGGTAATGTCCCCTCTGAAACTGTAAATTATCTGGTTTTGGTATATAAACACATTTGGGAAATGTATTTGACGTATAAACTCATTTCTGTTTCTATAAATTTGACTACTCCAGGTACCTGATATAAGTGGAATTATATACTATTTGTCTTTCGTGACTGGCTTCACTTAGCATAATGTTCTTCAGGTTCATACCAGTTGTAGTATGTATCAGAATTTCCTTCTTTTTTTAAGACTGAATAATATTCCATTGTATGTATATATGACATCTTGTTTATTTATCCAGTCATCTGGTAATGGACACTTGATTTGCTTCCACCTTTTGGGTATTGTGAATTATGCTGCTATGAATATGCATATACAAATAAAAGTCTTTGTATTTTAATAAACTACTTTTTCAAATGATCGTAGGTAGTAATATTTTAACATCAAAATTAACTAAATTGGGTTCAGACTTTTCATATAGTATTTAATCACTACCTCATTGTAATGGTAAAACCTTACTGCATTAATGCTTAAATACTGGATTTTTTTTTGGAAAAGAATACCTAACCCGTGTCTACTTTATCTTAGGCATCTTTCAACCTCATGTACGACACCTTCTGGTTTTGGCAACCCCTGTGGATATAGTGATTCTTGGACTCAGCTATGCTAATTTGCAAACAGGTATAGCAACCCTTGCTTTTTCAAATAAAAATGTGGTAGTGAACTTAATATTATAATTCAAAACCAATCTTTTTCACTGAGTTAACTTTCCAGGCTATTTGCTTATAGAAAAATAATACTGCCCTATAGAAGATGGTATCTTTCAAGATAGTAACTCCACCAAAGAAGTATTTTGGATATATTTACTATATTAATGTGTACATTTTGAATGTACAATATAAAGGGAGGGTAGTAGAAGATTAATAATAATTGATGATAGTGAGTTTTTCAATAATGCCTTCAAATTCTTTGTTTCTGATTTTTTTGGAATGGCCATTTTAACATATGAAGCACTATAATATGATGCGTTATTATTTTCTTTAAAGTAGGAACCCTTTAATTAATTACAAGCACATGCAGTGGTTTCTTTTGTAATCTGCTTTGGGTGAAATAATGTTGAATTTCAGTGACTCAAATTAATTATTATTACTATGACATCCTTAAGCTCTTTTCCAAAATTAAAAAATTTAGTTTTTTGATGTTTTACAATGTTACATATTGTATTTCATATATATGTATATATATATTCTAGGTTCTGTTTCTCTTGAATTATCAAATTGTATCAGGCTTTTTATAGTAATTTAAAAATGTATGTTATAGAAACTTTTGATTATGTCAGTAAGAATTCAGTAAAAATATCAATTCTAAAGATAACACAATGATTGTTTCAATCTGATAAACTGATTCCCATATTCCTTCTTTAAAAAAATAGGTTCTGGAATTCTTAATGACAGTATGTGTGGTGGAATGCAGTTGCTTCCAGATCCTTTGTATTCTCTTCCCACTGATAATACTTACCTTTTAACAATAACTTCCACCGATAATGGCAGAATTTTCTTGGCTGGAAAGGATGGCTGTTTATATGAAGTAGCATACCAAGTAAGTCTGGCAATTATAAACATTTTTTTTCTCCCTCTTGATGAAATAGGGATGGATTTTGTTTTTGTAATTATATAAGCACATTAATATATTCTTAGAGAAAGTATTCAAACATACAGTTAAAGCCACGATCTTCCATCATTACGTCATGCCTACAAAACCCAATCCTCTTTCCAGAGGTAAAAGCCATTATCAGTTCTGAGTATGTCCTTTTAGAACATAATACATACATTGATGAATATCTATAATTATATCTATAAATATCTATACATACGCATTATACGTGTGTATACACACACATATATAAATACATAGTGTACTTTTGTGTGTGTGTGTGTGTTTACTTGGATTATTGCTTATGTTTTGTTACATAATCGGCTTTTAACTATGTCTTGAAAGTCTTTCCTTGTTACTATCTAGTAGATAGGTATATGTTATGTTCGGTGATTTCTACGTAGTAGTTGTTCTTAAAACAGATGTACATGGTGTACTAAACAGTTCCTTTCTTGATGGACTTACAGGTTTTCATTTTTCCCTTTCACAAGTAAAGTTATAAGTGTTTTTTTCAGGCCTCCTTTTGCACATGTCTAGATGTGTTTTTTTGTGTGTGTCTAGAGACTTAGAATTGAAATAGTTGGGTTACAGTTATATGTGTTTAAAATTACATTTCATATTTTCATCATTTGTCCTCTAAGAAATTTAGACTCTGTAGACAGTCATCTATGAATGTATTCCTCCTGCCCACTCACTCTCACCAATGCTGATATTAAACTTAGTAATTTTGGCCAATATGATGGAGAGAAATTATTTTTTTAATACTAGTTAAGCATCTTTTCACATTTTGGTCATATATGTTTTCTCTACTCTGAAATGCCTTTTTGTGTCATTTGCTCTGTTTGTCTTTATTGTTGCCGTTTTTGTAAGATAAACCTTAGGAAACAAAGTAATATTCTTCCTTTTTTCTTAAATTAAACTTATTGGGGTAACATTGGTTAGTAATGTTATATAAATTTCAGATCTAGAGTATTCTAATACAACATCTTTATACTGCATTGTGTGCTCACCACCCAAAGTCTAGTCTCCTTCCCTTCACTGTTATATGTGACCCATAAAGTAGTATTCTCATAGTCACAGCAAATTTATAGTGGCAGAGCTAGGATAGAACCCAGGTCAGCTGTGGTTTTTGTGTTACATTGTGCCTCTTTCTTGCCCAGTTTCCCTTGGCTTTGTTCATTACCACAGAATGGTTTTGTATGGCAAAACTCAGTCATTGAGAAGTAGACTGTAGATTACGATGGTGGTGGCTGGTAATGTTAAAATTTCCTTTTAGCAGAAGTAGGAAGAGGTGATACAAGTACCTCTATCCTATCTTGGGCAGTTACACACTATGCTTATTATGTTCCCTATGCTTTCAAATAGGAGTTTTTAAAAGAAATAAAATACGAGTTCACTAACATGCACTGCTGAAGTGAGTGGAGTTGACAGCTGATTTTATCGAGAGCAGTGATTTCATTAGAGCTAATTACATTTTCTATTTTTAATTGCAGGACTAAATTCAGTACATAGTTTGAATATTATGTCTCACTTCATTTACAATTATTAGTGTTTTATGAGATTTGAGGATTTTTGTAAACGTGGGTGTACCTACATTTACAATCTTCTTTCTCTTGATTTTTTCTTTTAAGGCAGAGGCAGGTTGGTTTAGCCAAAGATGTAGGAAAATAAACCACTCAAAGAGCTCACTTTCTTTTCTTGTTCCTTCACTGCTACAATTCACATTCTCAGAAGATGGTAAGTAGAAAACAATAAATTTGGCAAATAAAACTTTGATCCTTAGATCGTTAACATTTTCCTCAGGAATTCTCATTCTTAACTGAAATAATTTGTCTTGTTAAAAAAAATTTGTTATATATTCATAAGGTGTCTTAAAGGAAGAAGGGATTATAAAACATAGAAACTGTGGGTTTTATTCCCAAGGTCCTATAAATGTAGCATCACTGAACGTGTCTAAAATAGCTATACATACTTAAAGCCGGGGGGGGGGGGGGTGTGTTTGTGTGTGTGTGTGTGTTTGTGAGAGAGAGTGAGAAAACACACACATTTTGCCTGGTCTAGAACAAATTCCCAGCATCTGTTTTCAATAAAATGAGAGATTTCGGTAGGTGAACTTACTTAAAATGTTTCAGTGAAACAAGATAAATTAACTTAAAAACATTAATATGACTGAAGATTTGGCTTAAGGTTCATTTAGAGGACAGAGTAACTTGTGATGCTCTTAACCCAGTCACGGTTTGATTTTTTTTTTTTTTAATGCTTCTTGGCTTTGTCCTTAAGCACATGTCCTTAAGGACTTACCTACAAAGCAGGAGGAAAACCCCTGAATGCAAAGTTCTAATTTAACAATTTTAATTTGTTATAAGTGGTTCTTGTAATTGATTTGTTAATCTTGGGATTTTTTTTCTTTTTGTTTTGTCTTTTAGATCCTGTTGTTCAAATTGCAGTTGATAATTCTAGAAACATTTTATATACACGATCTGAGAAAGGAGTAATACAGGTGAGTATTACCATTATACTGCCATTTAAGGTGGGAACAACATCCCTGTTTTTAAGGAGGAATATTCAGTCACTCTTAGGCTTTTCCTATGAGCTGTGTGCTTTTGAAAAAATTCTTAGGGCCCCTTTTTTATGAAATTTAAAATCTGTCAATGTTTCCATGTGTATATGAAGAACCAAAATGAAAGGATCCATAAAAGGAAAAGTATTTAATAAAATTGTACTAAAAAGTTTATTTTGTGGAATGTATAAAGCTTATAGTCATGTTTCAGTGGGTACAATTTTTTATTTACAGGTTTATGATTTGGGCCACGATGGACAAGGAATGAGCAGAGTTGCCTCAGTGTCACAGAATTCGATTGTCTCTGCTGCTGGAAACATTGCTAGGTAATAATATGTAATTTATTGTCATACATTTCATTTGCAGGCATAATTATACTATTTATGTGCAGCCTACTAAAATTATTTCTCCTCAGAATATCTCTAAAAGGTAAGGCGTTTTAAAGGAGATGACATTGTAAGTTATGTTTGAAACAGCTGCTAGAGACTCTTACTCTTTGAAACATAAGGTAACTGATTTTATAGTATAAAATACAGCTTGCCGTGTGTTTTTCCTTAGAACTTCAGGTGGTCTATAGAGGCATTACAGGCATTGTGTCTAGGAAACTACATGTCTCAAAGATCCCCCTCTTATAACTACTCCACCTTTTTAACAGGCCTACATAGTACCAGTTAGGTTGGTCTGATAATTGATATAAGTGCAGTTTGGGAATACAGAACTTCATCATTGTATTGTTTGCATTATGTTCTTGACAAAACTAAAGGATGTTGTGAGTTGCCTGAGGTCTGACTCTTTTAAGTATGTACTAGAACCGAAGCTGGAATCCAAGTCTTTACACACTATACACTGCAGTTTGCATATACAACTGATTTAGCTCAGCTACAGATACTCTCTTCATATAACAAAGGCCTCAAATTTTCAGCTTCTGTTATCTATGTGCCTAGGTTATTGCTACACTCAGAGATCCTAGTGAAAACTCAACGTGTTTTCTTTGCCTTTCAGTGACAAAAAAAATTTCAAGGCAATCTAAAATAAAAGGTATCCCTTTTCTTCCCCCAGCTTTTTTTGGGAAGTTTTTTTCAGATCCACTAAAAAATGAAAAGAGCAGCATGGTAAAAACTGATATAGCCCTTATCTAAATTCACCAATTGTTAACATTTTACCTCATTTGCTCACTCATGAGCTATTTGAAAAGTAAGTTGCAGACTTTTACCTTTAAATCTTTCAGCTTCCATCTCCTAAGTCTCTTACATAAACACAATACCAATTCCACACATAAAAACTTTAATAATTTTGTAATATTGTCTTGTAATTTTACAGTCCATATTAAAATTACTTAATGATGCCAAAAATCTTTTATAGCTGTTTTTTCATTTTTCTCCAGATTCGGTCAGAGCTCATAAATTGCATTGATCACTGGTATTTTTAATATAAAACAAAACTCTCACTGCCTTGTCTTTTTCGAAATTTTGACATTTGGGAGAGAGGAGCAGGAGTGTTATTTCTAGAATATCCCAATTTGTGAATTTGTCTTTTTTTCCTTATTAGATTCAGGGTAGTATTTTTTTTAGCTAGTATTACATAGGTTATGTGAATTTCACAGCATTATATCAGGGGGCACATAATACTAATGTTCCCACTGTTGAACACTTGGTTAAGACAGTGTTTACCAGGTCTCTCCATTAGAAGGTTCATTCCCTCCCCCCGCCCTGCTTTTAATTAGTGGTAACTTTTACAATGGTAATTTGATGCTCTGAGAATACCTTATTCCCCATTAGCCATTTACCCAATGGATTTAGCCTTTTATGATCTTTGAAAAACAGGGTTACTCTTAACAATATTGAAACGAACAACACACATTCAAGACTTTTTGTCAGTTCTTGCTACTGTTTTGTTACTTCCCTAAGAAGTTAGTCTTAAACTATTTTAACATATTTAGACATGTAAGAATGCTGGTGTGAAATGTTCCTTCTAATTTAGTAGACACATTTTTTAGGTAAACTAGTTTTTTTCCTTTCTTTTAGGACTATAGATCGTTCTGTTTTTAAACCAATTGTTCAAATAGCAGTGATTGAAAATTCTGAGTCACTGGACTGTCAGTTATTGGCTGTCACACATGCAGGTATGTTGTTTTATTTATATGTCTACTATTGCTTTTATAACTTGATAATCCTCAGATTTAGGAATTTATTATTTTAAATGTTTTTACTTCTATATTATCAAGCCATATTAATAATTCATAAAATTAAGGATTTTGAAAATTGGAAGATTCTTCCTGTCTCCTCATTATAGATGTAAAACCAGGGCTCAAAGGCAAAGTGACATTCAATGACAGAGCCTGAATTGGAACAAAGCCTCCCTTGGCTTATAGTTCCAGGTTCTTTCTACTGAAAGTTGTTGATTCACCTCTCAATTTTGAGTGACGTTGTCTTAGAAATCCACTTTAGCTGGTAGTACACGTACACGGGGTAATTTAAAATAAGTCAGCAAAGTGATGTATGGCTTTAACAGAGTTCTGTTTTTTTCTGTGGAATTGCTTCAATAACACATGTACCTAAGGTCTTTTATTTCCTTTTACTGATGTAAAATTTTATCCCATCATCAGGTATAAGGCTGTATTTCAGCACTTGTCCATTCAGACAGCCATTAGCAAGACCTAATACATTAACACTGGTTCATGTCCGCTTACCTCCTGGATTCTCAGCATCTTCAACAGTGGAAAAGCCTTCAAAAGTACATAAAGCTTTTTACAGTAAAGGTAAGTTCTGAAATACTATCAAATTGAAGATGGGATTATTAAAATTATTCGAGGCATTTGAAAATAAACAGATTTTTCCAATAAAATTTAGGATGTTTTGGTTTCTTATCTAACAACTTTTTTATATTAACATTATATTGCAAGCATTTTCAATTGGTATGTATGTAAAAACTGCAAGCATTTTCAATTGGTATGTATGTAAAAACTATAGTATTTTAAAAATATCTAAGTACTTTTTAAATTGTTTTAATTTTAGCATGTCATTAGTCTTGTATATAAACTCACTGGTCAAAATCAGTGTTATATCCACTGTAATAGACTCTAGACTCTTCCTTCAAGATAGGGAAACTCAAAAGACTTTTCTAATACCATTCCTGCTGTCAGTGTCTTTATGCATGTGGAGAGGTTTTCATGAAACAATTTGAAATCTTGATGACAAAAAAATGAAATTCTAATTAAACGTCAAAACTTGAAAAATCTGTATGTGCTATTTCAATACCATGATGAGAAGGCATTTGTAAAATGTTTTTTGATTATTTTTAATCATTCTAAAGCCTTTTCTTTACTTATTTTGATGTTTATTCCAACATTTCATTTTTCAACACCCAGATGAAAATTACAAATAACATTTATTCAATTGCAAAATATTCACTTTCTTGGTATTTTTAAATAACAGTTTTATTAAGATATAATGTATATATTATTAAATTTAGCTTTTTAAACCAGTGGTTTTTATTTTAATCAGCGTTGTACAACTATCACCACTATCTGATTGCAGAATATTTTCATCACCCCAGAAAGAAACCCTGTACCTATTCACAGTCATTCCATTTCCTTTACTCGGCCTTTGGAAATCACTAGTCTGCTTTCTTTGTCTATTTTCTTTGCTTATTTTGCATATTTCATATAAATGAAATCAGACAGTATATGACTGGCTTCTTTCACTTAGCATAGTGCTTTCAAGGTTAATACCTAATGTAGCATGTTCATTTCATTGCTGAATAATAATTCATTGTGTGACTGTACCACATTTTATTAATCCATTTATCATTTGATGGGCATTTGGGTTGTTTGTACTGTGGCTATTATGAATAGTGCTGCTGTGAACATTTGTGTACAAGTTTTTGTGTGGACATGTTTTCATTTCTTTTGGGTACATACCTAGGAATGGCATTATTGGATCATGTGGTAACTCTGTTTAACCTTTGAGGAACTGCCAGACTATTTTCCAAAGCAACTATACCATTTTACATTTTTACCAGGAGTGTCTGACAGTTCCACTTTTCCCACATCCTTGTTTTCTGTCTTTGTATTATGTTCATACTAGTGGGTATGAAGTGGTATCTCATTGCAGTTTTGATTTGCCTGATGGCTAATGATGTGGAGCATCTTTGTGCTTAGTGGCCATTTGTACATCTTTGGAGAAATAACTATTCAGATCCTTTGCCCTTTTTATTTTGTTTTATTTTTTTACAAGAGAATAAATCCATTTTATTTACTTTTCAAAAAGATTAAATCCTGAAGGGGAACAGCATTACATGGATTCTGTGTCCTACGGCTTTAGCAGGAAGGTTGCTTTGGAATTTGGCAGGAACCCTGCCACTGTTTCCATGCAAACGAGTTACGCCCAGAGTCCTCTGGCTTTGTTTGGTTTGCCAGCAGGAGTCACTGTGTTCTTGGCGTTGTACACATAAGCACAGCTCTTGCCTAGATAGAAGAACTCAGCATCATCTCGAGCATAAACCTTCAGTTTTAAGAAGAGCGGTGTGCTCTCTCTGGTTCCGGAGTCCCAACTTATATTCAGCATACTGCCTTAGACCACAGCCTTCCAGACATATTTGTCGTTTTAGAAGTCTTCTTCCCAGCATGCCTCCACAGGCTCCAAGATGGCGGGGGGAGAAGGCCTTTATCCTTTTTAAAATCAGGTTGTCTTTCGATTATTGATTTGTAAGTTCTATTTATATATTCTAGACACAAGTGCCTTGTCAGATATATGATTCGCAAGTATTTTCGGTCATTCTGTGAGTTATCTTTTCGTTTTCTGATGATGTCCTTTCAATCACAAAAGTTTTTAATTTTGATAAAGTACATTTTAACTGTTTTCTTTTGTTGCTGTACTTTGGATTTATTTTTAAGAAGCCATTCCCTAACCCAAAGTCACGAAGATTTACCCACGTGATTTCCTTTATGAGTTTTACAGTTTTCACTCTTAGATTTAGATCTTTATTCCATTTTGAGTTAATTTTTCTACATCATTTCTTTTGCATGTGGATACCCAGTTCCCAGCACCATTTGTAGAAAAGACTTCTTTTCCCTTGAGTTATCTTGGCACTTTTGTCTCAAATGAATTGCCCATAAATATATGGGTTCTAGGCTCTCTGTTTTATTCCATTGATCCATATGTCTGTCTTTATGCCAGTAACCCACAGTATTAATTACTGTTGCTTTCTCATAAGTTTTGAAATTCCAACTTTGATTTTTTTTTTTAAGATTGTTTTGACGGTTCTGGATCACTTGCATTTTCATATGGATTTTAGGATCAGTTTAATTTCTTTTTAAAAAAGTCAGATGGGATTTTGATAGTTGAAAACGTAGGTTAATTTGGAGAGTGTTGTCATCTTAACAATATTAAATCTTGAAATCCATGGACATGGGATATCTTGTTATTGGACCTTTAATTTTTTAGAATGTGTGTGCATTGTACTGTGTACAACTCTTGCACTTCTAAAATTATTCCTAAGAGTTTTATTCTTTTTTGATGCTATTATAAGTAAAGTTTTCTGTGTTGTTGTTTTTTTTAATTTTATTGGGGAATATTGGGGAACAGTGTTTCTCCAGGGCCCAACAGCTCCAGTTGTCCTTCAATCTAGTGGAGGGCGCAGCCCAGCTCCAAGTCCAGGTGCTGTTTTCAATCTTAGTTGCAGAGGGCGCAGCCCACCATCCCATGTGGGAATTGAACCGGCAACTTTGTTGTTGAGAGCTCACGCTCTAACCAACTGAGCCACCCCCCCCCCCCGCCCCCGAATTAAGTTTTAAAGCTAGAAATGTATTGAGGGAAAAATACTGTGGTTTTAATTATGTACATGATGTGATCAAATTGCATTTCTTCAAACTTCCATATGCTAAATTTTAAGAAACGTTTTCTTCCAACTACTCTCCATTTTTCACAAGCTAGTTATATGTTTTATTAATTGTGGTCCCATTACCTACAACCGTCCTATCGACTTAAGACTGATATCACTAAAGTCACTATAGAAGGAGCAAATTAGTGGGAGACCCGGAATTGAACCCAGGAAAATATATTTCAAAATCAAACTGTAATATTAGCTAGTATTGCTGAGATGAAGCCTTTATAGTATATTTATTTCTGCCATTCTACTGGTAACATCATCAATTTTGTTTATGGTGTGTTTGAATTAACCAGTACATGAACTCTATTTCATTAAATATTAGATAACGTTGGATTATGAGTCACAATATTTTTTTATATATTAAACATTTTTAAAGTTAATTGATAAACGTATTGAATATTAAATATGTCCTAACTTCAGAAATGTTAAATTGTGAAAAAATAAGTGTTTACTTGAAAGAAATACCATATAAGATCTGAAACAGTTAACAATCCTATCCTACCAATAATTATATGTTCTTTAAGGGATTTATTTTTATTCATTTTTATAACTTGTGTACTTATAACAATGAATGCTTTATTGTATAAAAAGTATACATATTAATGTCAATGTTACTAACATTATTGGTGACGCATATTGTTTGGCATTACACGATTTTGTGTGTTCAACTTTTAGGTATTCTACTGATGGCAGCCTCGGAAAATGAAGATAATGACATTTTGTGGTGTGTCAACCATGATACATTTCCTTTCCAAAAGCCAATGATGGAAACCCAAGTAAGTTATCCTGAGAATTGCAAATAACGTTTTATATAATTTTAAGTGAAGAATAAACTTATAAGAAACTTTATTCTCTGATGTATTACTGTTTGCTTCTAAAAATATCACAAGATTAGAAATCATATTGAAAAGAAGTGTATCCTAATCTTTGTTTTTCCTCTGTGAGGTTAGAAGTCATTATTGGTAATCATTAAAAAATATCTTTAAAGTAAACATTGTAACCCTCCTAGAATGTTTTTCATAATGTACTTGAAAATGTATTTATCCTTTGTGAAATGATCTTTGTCCCATTTAAATATATTGTAGTTTTAGTTATTTCATTATGAGACCATCCATTGTAGTTATGACTTAGAATTTTATTCTGATGATCTCTTTTAATTTACAGTTCTGCCTAAATTTTTTAAAACTTTTTCTTAATTATAGAAATTTTCAAACATACACAAGAATAGAGAAAATGGTAACTTGAACACCACATTAGTGAATTACCAACATTTTCCCCATCTTGTTTTATCTCTTCTCTGCTTATGCAAATGTATACCCACAAATACATAATTGTGTTTTAAAAGCAAGTAACCACATGTTCTCCAGGAAGTCTGTGTAAAGTCTCCAGGAAGTGCTGGGTGAGGAGTGCGGCCCCGCCTGTCCCAGCCCAGCCCATGAAGACCTACGGGGATGCCAGCATCCTTAAGGCTGTGGCCAGAAAAGGCCATCTCTGCCCCTTCTCCTTGGTGTCACCTATCCCACCCCCATCTGTCCTCCTAGATGCCCTAGCATAGTCCATGCTGCCTGCTCCCAGAAGCTGCTGATCAACCCACATAAACCAACCCCCACAAGGGTGTGAATGTCTTATACTCTCTCTTTGGAACCATCTTTGAAGACATTTTGGTTCTAGCTGTCACCAGCTGCTCTCTAGTTAGTCTCCAACTTAAGCCCTTCTAGTTAGGGGAGTTAAAAAAGGGGAGTGTAGATGGGAGGAGGAAGAACCCAACCCCCAGGGATGGGCACACGGTTTGAAAGGGCTCTTCCAGGTGTGTGGCATGGCCCAAGTTGCTGGGGTAAGGGCAGGAGGCAAAGAGCACTTTTCTCAAATTCTTTCCTTTATTCTTTGAACTTGACTGAGCACCTGTAGGTGTCTCATATTGTGATAGACTGAGGATTCAGAACTCGGTAAGATATGAACCTTGTCCTGATGGAAGTGCTGTGTGAGGGGGTGCAAGGTGGAATGCTGGCTCCATCTCCTCAAAGCTGTGGCTCAAAGGATTTAACATGTCTCTGGTCCTCAATTTCCTTGTCTATAATAGTACCTGCCTCTGTGGGATTGTGGTGCGATTAAATGAGTTCATGTGTGTAGCAGTCATAACAGTGCCTAGCATTTAGGAAGCACTTGATAAATGTTAATTATTTTTTATAGCAAATATTATACATCCTATTTTGTTTGTATAATACTTGAGTTATTCTCAAACAAATAGGGACTTTTTAAAAAAAAAAAAAAAACAAATGTAAATATAGTACATGAACTTTGACCAAGTTCTAATCTCCCAAAAACAGCTCTAGAAGACACTGGGACAATGGGGAAGTTCTATATTGGCTGGTCTTTAGATTATATTATAGAATTGTTCATTGTTTTTACTTTTAATATTCTTAAATGTTTTAATAGTGTCATGGTTATATAAGAAAATACCCTTATATGGAGATACATTAAAAAGTAACGGTGACATACCATGTCCGTAAGTTTCAATTGGTTCAGTAAAAGACAAAAAAATGTATAGAGAAAGCAAATATGACAAAAATGCTAACAATTGTTGAATCTAGGTATTGGGCATATGGACATTTACTGTACTTTCAACATTTTTGGATGCTTGAAATTGTTTATAATAAAAGTATTTTAGGAGATTAAGATACTTTTTTTTAAAAGGAGTATCTTAGCTTAGAAAGCAAATGTAACTTCAAAAGAGAACAAAAATCTACATGTCAGCAAAAATAAGAGCACTGGACCAACCAGGATAAATCAGTCTATCCTGGAAAGATGGTAGAAGGTAGTCTTTGGTTATAGAATGAATTGTAATTCTAGTGAATACTATTTATAGTTTATCTTAGGAAAATTTTGCCTGTATCTAGTGTGGAAAGATTATCATCATAGAACCTGCCTGATTAAAAGAATTAGTAGGAAACTAAATACAGACTTTTGAGAATGTTTATGTGACAGTATTATTTATTAAATTATACATTTACTTAGAGATTAAGTCTATGTTTCTCCTTTTAAACGTTTTGCTTTATGTAACTTTAATAATAGTAATCTAAAACATTTTATTTCTCTTACATAGATGACGACCCGTGTCGATGGTCATTCCTGGGCTCTTTCCGCAATAGATGAATTGAAAGTAGATAAAATAATTACACCCTTAAATAAGGATCGTATTCCAATAACGGACTCACCAGTTGTTGTACAGCAGCACATGTTGCCTCCAAAGAAGTTTGTACTCCTTTCAGCACAGGTATGTGTATATTCTGTTAACATGGACGCAAAAAGAAGAGAAGCAATAGTTAGTTTTTGTATTGATTGCAAGCAATAGTTGCTTAGTAGAGTCATTTACTATGTACTTAAAAATGTTTACTCTTGAAATGTTCTTAAGAGATAGTTTGTAAATCCCCAAAATGCAACAAAAAGAACTTGCTCTGTATGAAATGTTTTACTCTTTCTAAGGTAGCATTTCTATCACTAGTGTTTAGCAGCATGAAATAAATAAAATAAGCAAAGTGTATTTCTTATTGTTCTCCCTTAAATTATTTAAAAATTTTCCTCATTTATTTTTTGAATAATAATAATGCCCTGACAAAATTCAAATGGGATAACAAGGGGTATGCAAAGTAAAATCTTCCTTCCAGTTCAGGTCCCTTCCTTGCAGACACCACTGTCAGCAGCATCTGTGTATACTTCCTGAGATATGTTACAGATCTACAACCAATACAAATATACTTCTAAACAAAGGGTAGCATATTATATACACTGTTTTATACTTTGCTTTTTATATTTCAAAAATCAATTGTAGAGCTCTTTCCGTATCATTATATAGAGAACTTTCTCATTCTATTTTATATTTGAAAGGTATTCCTTTCTATGGTTATACCATATTTAAATAAACCCCTATTCATGGATCATCTTTAGCTGTTAAAAATAATGCTCCTACCTTGTGCATATATCATTTGGCATGTAGAATTACATCTGCTGGGTCAAAGAGTATATGCGTTTATACTTTTTGATAGATGTTGCCAGATTTCCCTGTATATATACGCGTATGTACATACATTCACTAGCAGTGAATGTGGACCGCCTATTTTCCTACAGTCCTCACCAAGGACAGTAGGCCGTCTTATTAAGACTGAGATGAGCCATCTTTTTACGAGTTTATTTTTCAGTGACCTGTCTATTTCTATTTTATACCTACAATTCTATTGAATTGTCTTTTTTAATTTATAGAAGCTCTTCGTGCATCAAGGGAACAGTTTGTTCCTTATTTTTTCATTTATAGAAGCTCTTCGTGCATCAAGGGAACTATCTGTGATTTTAGTTCCATATTTTTTCATAGTTTGTCATTTGATTTTTGTCGATTGAGATTTTTCCCATATGGATAAATTTATAAGTAGTTGAAATTTTCAGGGTTTTTTTGGGATTTATATCATAGTAGAAAATTTCTTACTCTGACGTTTATAAAAGAATTCACCCATAGTTTCTTTTAGTACTATTATAGTTTTATTTTGTCCTTTAAATCTTTAATATGTTTGGAATTTATCTGGGAGTGAATGAATAAGGATCCAGCTTCATTTTTTGCTAAATGAACATACTTGTGCCAACATGATTAATGGATAATCTAACTTTAATCTTCAGCTTTTTTCGTAGTCTAAATTCTAGTATTTATTTGAGCTTATATCAGAACTTTCCAAATTTAATAAGAAAATAGATCTGCTAAAAATAAAAAGATAAGTAAAAAAGTTGCTGGCTCTTTTAGACATAACATTTTATAAACCTTTATCTCATGCAAGATAATAGCACATGCTATACTAATATTGTTTGTTTCTGATGGAGCAGTGTTTTCTTACTAAATTTTCTTTATGCTATATAGATCTAGTATAGGTTGGGAGTTGAAATGTAGATGCTCTTTTTGACCAGTTTACTTTGTATTCTTGAACTTATGTTTTTGTTGTTGTTTCATTGATTAAATAATCAGGGTCAGTTGTTACCAGCCAAACTTGATAAATCTATTATTCATGTTCTTTTTTTTAACTTCTTAGGGGAGTCTTATGTTTCATAAACTTAGACCTGTGGATCAACTAAGGCATCTACTTGTGAGTAATGTGGGTGGAGATGGAGAAGAGATTGAAAGATTCTTTAAATTACATCAGGTAACTACATGTACTTTTTTAATGTGATAATTTAAACAGTAAAACAGTGGGAATGATAGCTAAATTTTATGTTAGGACCAAAAATACTGTAATTAACAGGTAATCTTACCAAACTTCCTTTTTTTTACATTAATCACTATACGTGTACTGATACTTGGAGCAGTATTAATACACTATAAGGCAATGGTAAAATCAGATTTTTATTCTCTTGTTGATAAATTCTTATTAAAGTGTACTTGTAAGAGGCTGATATTCAAGTTGCATGGTAAATGCATTTTTATTCGAAACACACGACATTTGTGGACAAATCCTTTTTTTTTTATTATTTTTTTTTTTATTTTGCTTAATGACCTAAGAAGAAAACTGGAGGCAGTAGTGATGGGGACATTAGTATTTCAAAGCCATAACTAGAATAAACAAGGTAGAACTGGGAATGCTTAATGTAAAATCAAGAATATCAGATCAAAGTTAAATATACAGACTCTGGATTTAAACCACCAGAACTCACCATCAGAGTAGATCACTTGAATCCTGTGGGCTTCAGTTTCCTCGTATGTAAAATATGCATTATATTATAATAGTGTATGATGTGGTGATTAATAAATGGTAATCTCTTAAAATAGTGCCTGGCACATGACAGGTACTCAGTAAATGTTAGCATTGTTAATTGTTATTTTCTAAAAGGTAAAAAGACCATGAGAAAAAATTAGGGGAATAAACCAGAATCTAAGATAAAAAGAAAAGAGAGCATCCTTTAATAATAGCACCTTTGATGAAGTTTAAAACCAATAGTGCTTACTTCTCCTTTTTCTTACCAACTGATTTCATTCAGTCTGCAAATATTTATTGAGCACCTGCTGTGTGCTAGGCACAGATTTAAACACTGGATACAGCATTAAACAGAACTTCTTTTTAAATGTTTATGTTTAATATAAGGGAAGCTGTTCTTTTTTTACAGGAAGACCAGGCTTGTGCAACTTGCCTTATCCTTGCTTGTTCCACCGCTGCCTGTGATAGAGAAGTGTCTGCCTGGGCTACTCGGGCTTTCTTCAGGTATATGTCAGTTTTCTTTTGTTCTTGGCCATTTTTAAAAATATTTGCCTTGGCCAATGTGATAGTTTAAGGGCTTGCCAAACATTTCAGTGACTATAGAGGCAAGTTACTAAAATTTGTAAAAAGGTGAAATCTATAAAGATTGCAATGCTAATAGAAACGGCTAGATGAGCACAATTTATGCGTTGTTACCCTTTCTCAGGATTCTGTCCTCTAACTCTTGTCTAGTCTTCCTTCTACACCTTTCTACCTCAGTTACTATCTCATGTATCTTTCTTACTTCCTCAAACACTATACCAATTCTGCTTTATGAGTATCATTATCATTGAGAGATTCTGAATCAAGGAAACTTGGTATCAAAGAGATTTTTATTTGCAAGATACTTAGCTAAGTAAAGAATTTGAAATGTGATTTGTTTAAAAGAATTTTTTTTAAGTACTGCCTAACCATTATCTAGTATGAACACTATAGTGCCATACACTCATTTAGTAAACTCGGTGCATTGCTGATGCTTTTTAGAAATTGCCAGAGTCCCTCATAATTCTTCCTGATATTAAAGTTAACATTTAACTAAACACATATTTTATAATGTATCTACGCATATATTTCACTGTAAACACAGTACATTAAAGTCTCTAATGTTTAAAGGATTTATTTTGAAAACTAAATAGGACTTGGAACAATTCCAGCTTTTAAGGTGGATAGTTTCACTGAATAAGCTCAGCCTCTGTTGTTGTAAAAATAGGTATGGCGGTGAAGCTCAGATGAGATTTCCAGCTGCTCTCCCCGCCCCGAGCAATGTCGGTCCCATCTTGGGGTCCCCTGTCTATGCTAGTGAGTATGAAACATTGAAACCAAACTTTCTGATAGAATTTGAATTTTACAAACTTTGTAGTATATTTTAATAGACAAAGCTTTTCATTATATTTTACTTACTGCTACTATATTGGTGAATAACTCTATAGATATCTGTCTCTTAAAAGTGACGATATCTTAATACTGAGTTCTTAATGTATACTATGGAACAAAATAAGATAACCAGTAGTATTTATAGAACTCGTTTGTTATTTAGTAAAAAGGAAAGAGAGGAATGATTTAATAATAAACCTCAATGTTTTCCAGTGTGGGGATTGTTAGAACATTACTGGGAAATGAGACGAGTCCCTAATTCTTGAATATATTATGGGTGGTGCCATTCCTCACTCTTATACTTAGTAATAGCTTCTGTATCTGATTATGATGAGATTCAAAAATTGGGAAGTTATTTTATAAATCTTTATATTCTTATTTCCTTTTTAGGTTCTCCTCTTCATAGTGGTAGTTCATATCCAAATCCATCCTTTTTGGGAACACCATCTCAAGGTATCTCTTTCTTTTTTTTAGGTTGCTACCACTGTTCTTTTTGATGAGCTAATATTGTGCATTACCCTTAATACTTAGTATGAAAAAGATTAACTTGCTCTATTCTCTTAAAAATAATATAATTTAATAGAAGTGACATCCAAGCAAGTATTGACATTTGGCCATGAATGCCTTTACTTAGGAACACCGTTAGTAGCACCTGGAAAGCCCCTTATTTGGGTACCATGATTTAATCACCGCCCATAAAATCTGTGTACTTACTTCTGTTTCACTTCCGACATTAAGGAACAGTGATTGCAAGCTCTCTTTCCTTTTTATTCTGCATTGCTGACATTTGAAAACCTACCTGGGAGCACCCATCCAAGTCTAAGTTTCTCTTTTTATCAAGGGAAATTAAGTATCTATTTATGCCAATATTTTTGTAAATATTCATACCTATGGGTCTAGATACAACACACTTGGATTATTGAGAATTCTGAATGTTTACAGTTAAGTTTTAAGATGTATTTTCTTATGTTTGTACAAGGTATACATTCTCCTGTCATGTCAACTCCAGTGTCTGCTTCAGGAAATCTAGCAATTCAGGCCACAAGTATGAGTTGTACGGCTGGACCAGAGATTGTGTACTCTGGAAAACACAATGGTATATGCATTTACTTTTCTCGAATCATGGGGTAAGTTTCATGGAATAAGTAACTATTGCCCACCTTGTCGTAGTTTGTATAGTTTAATATTTTTAATTCTAAATTTGGAGCATCATTTATGCCTATTAAATTGTACTTAGAGTTGTAGCTCACTTATCCATTAATAATACTGTTTTCTGTCATTCAGCTTTTTTTAATCTAGTCATCTATATTCCCGTATTTTATATATCTTAAAATAATACATCTCTAGCTAGACGGTTCTGGTCTTGTCGAGGCTCATTCATGCATATGCAATTAGTTACGAAGTTTAAGACAGCTCTGTCAATCTTGGCTGGACTCGCATGGTTAGGGTTATGTTTGTACGCTGGTCTAGAGTGGTCTCAGCTCAGACAGCTGGGTTGTTCTCCACATGGCCTCTTATCCTCCAGCAGTCTAGCCAGGGATCATTCACTTGATGATAGCAAGGTTCCATGAGAGAGTGGAAACTCACAAAGCCTCTTGATGCCCAGGCTCACAATTGGCCTACTATTATTTCCACCACATTCACTTGGCCAGGGGAACACCTCCAGGCCACCCCAGATTTGAAAGGTGGGAAATAAACTCAATATGAGAGAAGCATCAAAGCTATATTGTAAATGGGATAGATATAGGGAGGGATAAAATATAGTCATTTTTGCAATAAGTCTGTCATACTATCTAGTTAATTACAACACAGTAATATGTTTTTCTTAGATTTGAGATGTAAGCTTTCATTCGAGTTATTTGCTTAAAAATGTGAAACAGTGTAAAACTCTTATAAATTTGATTTTGCATTATAAGCTTCCTTGTTTAGCATTCATTACCCAGAGCCTTTGATTTTTCTTCAGCAATATTTCATTATATGAAATAGCTTGGATATATCAGGTTTGGAAATTTTCCTGTTTTCCGTTTTTTCAGATAACTTAGTAAAATATTAAATGAAACCAGTGCTATACTTTAATAAACACATAGAAAGAAATTTATAACATGTTGTAATTGTTATTATTCATCTACAACACAATTATTAATACACTTTTTGTTCCAGAAATATCTGGGATGCTAGTTTAGTTGTGGAAAGAGTATTCAAGAGTGGCAACAGAGAGATCATTGCAGTAAGTGTGTTGTATACTGGTGTTCTGCTATTTGTATGTAAGCAGTTTATGTTGTTAATGGAACTGTTTCACATTTCTTGATGTTATAAACAAGATGCAATGATAATTCTTTTATGTATATGTTTGTGTACTTGTCCGATAAACTGTTCACCCCCCTGGGTTAAGTCTGAGTTTTGTCACTTCTTAACTAATGGGTAAATTTCTTAACATTTCAAAGCCTGATACCTCACTGTAAAATGAGAATAATAATATATCCCCCTCGTAAGGTTGTTGTGAGGGTTAAATGAAGTAAATCCTAACACTTAATATTGCTCAGAGCTATTATTTAAATATTTTGCTTATACTCATGTACCCCAAAACTACATGGACCCAGTACTAATTGCCATGCACTGGCATACTTTCTAGGATATTTTAAGAAAACTTCTTGTAGAAATTTGTATTATCATAAATTCAGGTAGTGAAATATTTTTAAATGTGAAATATGAATGCAGTCTATTTTAAACTTTTTAAAATGAAAAGATACCAAATATCCTTTCAACTTTGATACTCTTTTCAAGTTCACATTTCTAAGAATAAGCATGTATTTACTGAACATAGTATATGATTCTATTTATGAAGTGCAAGAATAAACTAATCTACAGTGATAAAAGTAAGAAAAGTAGTTACATGGGAAATGGAATACCTAATGACCAGAAAGAGGCATTAGGGAACTTTCCTGGGTGTTGAAAGTATTCTCTGTTGTGGTCTGGGTGGTGACTATATTAAAATGTAAAAAGTTAACAAGATGTTCATTTAAGATTTGTGTATTTCACAGTCTGTAAATTATATCTAAATTGAACCAGGAGAGAAGAGGAGGGATCGGGGTATCTAGCCTTTTATTCTGGTCACCAAGTGTGAATTGATATAGGAAAAAGAAAAGATAGGGTACTTCAAAATTAACACTTTATATTCAATTATAGTTATACAGAGTATGATTACGTTTTTTATATATACACCTTTTCACTGTTTTGAAACTTTTGAAAATACTTCCTTTCTTACAGATTGAAAGCAGTGTTCCCTCCCAACTGCTAGAGTCAGTGCTACAAGACCTAAAAGGCTTACAAGAATTTCTAGACAGAAACTCCCAATTTACAGGAGGACCACTAGGAAATCCAAAGTAAGAATAAATGGGATTTATTTACTCGGTTTTTTTCCTTTTTCTTTTTTTTTGCCGAGATACAATTCACATATTATAAAATTCATCTTTTTAAAATATACAGTTCAGTGGTTTTTACTATATTCACAAGGTTATGCAATCATCACCACTATCTAATTCCAGAATATTTTCATCACACCAAAAAGAAATTCTATACCCATTAGCAATCACTCCCTGTCTTAGTAACAAAAATACCATAGACTGGCTAAAACAAGAGAAATTTACTTCTCAGTCCTGGAGGCTGGAAGTCTGAGATCAAGGTGCCAGTACGGTCGGGTTCTGGTGAGGACCCCCTTCCTGGTTTACAGACAGCTGCTGTCTCTCTGTATCCTTACGTGGCAGAGAGAAAATGAGAGAGCAAGCTCTCTGGTATCTTCTTATAAAGGTACTAGTCTCATCAGGGGTGTTCCACCTTCATGACCTCATCTGAAGGCCTTACTTCTAAACACCATCACTTTGGGGGATTAGGGCTTCAACATAAGAACTTGGTGGGACACAAACTCGCAGTCCACAGCACTCCCTAGCTCCCCTTCCCACAGTTCTTGGTAACCACTAATCTGCCTGTCTCTATGATTCTGCCGTGTTCTGGATCTTTATATAACTGGAAATATACAATATGTGGCCTTTTGTTTTGGCTTCTTTCCCTTAGCATAGTATTTTTAAGATTCGCATGTTATAGTGTGGATGAGTTCTTTGATTCATTTGTCAGTTCATCAGGTGAACAAATCATATACATTTTCTTCCCATTTTTTCCCTAAATTTTAATGTTCTATGGGAAAAATGCATTGCCTTTCTGATTTTCTTTCCTCTCTAAATCTTGTGCTTACTTTGAAATTTTTATGCTTTTGCTTTTTTTATTACTATAATTCAGAAAATACACCAGTGTCTTTAGGTATGTCTTCTTTCAATGGGAGTTGAGAATAAAATGTTCTCGATGAGCATTTAGACCTAAGGACTTAAGCTTTGGTGAATTTTCTTTTTATTTATTGTATTATTGCATCTTCCCTATTTTCTTTGGAGAATCATATTGACTCCTGAATCTACCCTCAATTTCTTTTCTTCCACAGTTCCTTTTTTCCTTCCTTCTTTCCTTCTTTCCTTCCTTCCTTCCTTCCTTCCTTCCTTCCTTCCTTCCTTCCTTCCTTCCTTCCTTCCTTCCTTCCTTCCTTCCTATGTGTGTTATGTAGGTTGCAGAATTCCTAGAGTTGATGTTCTCAGTCATTTAATTCTGTTTTATGTAGCATTTGTTCAATCTCTGATATTTTTCTTTCTATTATATGTTTAATTCCAAGAGCTTTTATTTTCTAATTTTTCCTTTTTCATGGCAATTAGCACTTGTATTATGAATCTCAAATCTCACTAAGAATACAACTGGAATTGTTTTTCAAGTCTTCATTTTTCCTCTGGTTTCAACTGCCTAGCATAGTTTTTCTTTTCTAAGCTAACAAATATATTTGGTGATGTTTTTCTGACTCTGTTTATAAATGAGTATGTTTGTTCATTAGTATAGATAGATCTGTCTTTCTAGATCTATCCACTTAGCAGTTGTGGTCATTGTTCAGTAGCTTACCATGCAAGCAAAGCTCTTATGAAACTCCCAGGCATAGTTTTGCCCCAGCATATGGTAAGAAGCTGTGATTAGGTCAACTGATAGATACTCCCTTCGTGGGCCGAACAGACCAGTGAAGCTGCAGTTTCTTTTAAGTGAGTTGGGAGACTGTAGCAGTGTCCACACCACACAGCATTTAATGGACTTTGTTTTAGCTCTAGAGGAAATCTGTGCGTGGATGCTAGGGCCAACCAGATGAGACTTGATGTTTGTTTTGTTTATTCTTTGCCAACTAGCTCTCTCCATCCTTTAATAATTAGATCTTAGGGAAATTTATACCCAGTTACATCTGGGTATAAATGGATTATACCCATTAAAAAGTTGCAAGTGGATTAAAAGAGTTATAATAACAGTGGGGCACCCTAGTGGATTTCATTTATATGAAATATTCAGAACAGGCAAATTTATATATATAGAAAGTAGATGAATGGTTGCTTAGGGAACAGGTGGGAGAAAGGAAGAAATGGGGATTGACTGCTAATGGGGACGGGGAAATATTCTAAAATTAGATTGTGGTGATAATTGCACAACCCGATGAATACATTTAAAAAAATTAAATTGTACACTTTAAATGGTTGAATTGTATGGTATATGAACTATATCTCAACAAAGATGTGAAAGACAAATACACATTCTGGAATTTCCATTTCAGTACTCCTGCCAAACTGCAGCAGAGGCTGATTGGATTCATGCGTCCTGAAAATGGAAATACCCAGCAAATGCAACAGGAGTTACAGAGGAAGTTTCATGGTAAATTATTGTTTCTGGTCGGTTAAATGTATATGACCCCCATAAAGGGTTTTATTAGTTGAATAGAAAACAATGAACATATCAAACAGATAAGTTTGTGGTAACAAATATTTTTTATTAAAATATCATCAGTGTGATTTTGGGGAAAATGGGACAGTATGTATGTCATGTATTCCCATAATTTTCAGCCTATACATTTTTTCCCTTCAACCAGAAAACATAATAGACACCTTTTCTAATGAGTTTTTTAATTGTAAAATATATACATATAACATAAAATTTACCACTGTAACCATTTTTAAGTGTGCAGTTCAGTGGCGTTTAGTACATCACGTTGTGCAAACGTCACCATTATTCATCTGTAGAACTTTTTTCATCTTTCCAAACTGAAACTCTGTACCCGTGAAACAATAACTCCTCATTTTACTCTGCCCCCAGATGCTGACAATCACAATTCTTTTTTTTTTTCTTGTCTCTGAATTTTACTACCCTAAGTATCTCCTATAAGTGGAATCATACGATATTTGTCCTCGTGGTTGGTTTATTTCGTTTAGCATAATGTCTCCAAAGTTTATGCAGTAGCACGCGTCAGAATTTCATTCCTTATTTAAGACTGAATAATCCATTGTATGTATATGCCACATTTTGTTTATCCATTCATCCCAGTGGACAATGGGATTGCCTCTACCTTTTGGGTATTGTGAATAATCCTGCTATGATGTGGAATACATATAAATTTGAGTCCCTGTTTTCAGTTCTTTTGTTATATACCCAGAAGTGGAATTGCTGGATCATATGGTAATTTAATCTTTAATTTTTTTGAGAAACTGACATAGTATTTTCCATGGCAACTGCACCATTTTACATTTCCACCAGTAGTGCACAAAGCGTTCCGATTCTCTACATTGTCACTAGTTATTTTTCGATTTTATAGAGTTAAAAATGTGAATCAAGTTTTTGATTGTGTTTTTGTCTGTTATAAATACTAGTAACAACTAAGAAAAGAACAAGAAAACTAAAAAGTTCTCAAAATCATCAATTATTCCAGATATGAATTGGAATAATAAGTTACTTCTTAAATTTTGCCTGTCATTCATTTTTTTTTTTAAGTTCTTCTGTCTTCTATTGTTTGAACCAATTATTCTAGCTGATGGGATTTTGCTGATTAAGACCCAGCCATTTACTTTTGTCCCAAGGTACTTACTTCCCTTCCTGCTGGCCCTAGTTTTCTGTTTACTATTTTGTAAATTCTTTCAGTACTGCTAATGGTTCTTCAGTAAGGCCTTAGGCCTGACAGTACCAAGCATTAGTGGTAAGGATTTATACAAATGGGAGCATTCAAAGTGCTGGCAGTATACCCTGAAATGACTACTTTGTAAGCAGTATAGCCATAGCTGGTAAAAGCTGAGAAGGCAGATATACTCAGAGCCAGCAGTTTCACCTATAGGTATACATACTAGAACAAGCTTTTCAGACTTTTTTCCCACAGTAAGGAATACATTTTAAATTATGACCCAGATGTTTAAAAGCATACACATACAACTAAAACAAAATTTTAGGAAATAACTTTCTCTGTTCTACACTCTAATATTTCTATCCTTTTTTATTTTATTTCCTCTTTAAGAAAAATAAAAGCTGTCTGGACTGAACAAATTGATTTTGTGACTCACCAGTCCATCTTAACCTAGGGTTTAAGAAACTCAGTCCTAGAGAAACCTGACTGTACTTTCCAGGAGACCTATTTTAAGGATATTTATTGCATTATTGTTTTAGTGGAAAAACTGAAAAAAATATAAATGTGCTTCAGGTGGACGGTTCGCCTAATTGTGGTGTAGTATTCTTACATGATGGAACACTCAACAATTTAATGAATTAGATTTATATTTGTCCATATGGATAGCCTGTGAAAATATAACTGAATAGAAAAAGCAATGGTGTAAATTATTTAAAAACAGTAATATTTTTATTTATGTGCCTATACACACACCAAACACACATGTATGTATAGTGAGACGATAAAAACATGAATTCAGCAACTCATGATCATGTTGTCTATGATGGAGGGGGGAAGGGAGGAGAACAATAAGGATTTCAGCCTTAACTACAGTTGTTTTCATTTGAAATAAAGTATTGTTTTACATGAAATAAAACAACTTAACCTGTATCATTTTATCAAACTTCACTAATTGTATTTTGTAATTAGAGGCTCAACTGAGTGAAAAGGTTTCACTTCAGGCAATCCAACAATTGGTTCGAAAATCATACCAGGCTCTGGCTTTATGGAAACTTCTTTGTGAACATCAGTTCACTGTCATTGTAGGAGAACTTCAGAAGGTAGGATATTTCTTTCCCTTAAGTCCACATTGTTACTACTATGCTTAGTTTGTTTTCTTTTGAGTGATCTTTAATCTTACACTTTGATTTGGGGGAGGGGTTATTTTGGGAAGCATTGAGGTTATGGTAAAGGTAATATGTAAGAAAACTTGCTCTGGAGATTGAGGGATTCACTTTTTCAGAGCCACAAGTTTTTCCAGTATATGAGAGCTGTGAGAGTGGTATGTGAATGAAATTTTACTTTACCAAAAATATTCTTTTAAAACAGTGTATTGTAACCTTTATTTGGGCTACAGATCTCTTTGGGAATCTGATCAAACTCCCTCTCCTCACCCTCAAAGAATGCATACAAACATGTACACAAAAATTTTGCATGTGACTTCAAGGAGTCCACTAACCTTAATTAAACATTCCTATTTCAAAGAAAGATGTTTACAATGTGGGAATGAATGCTTCATATTTATCTTGCATTTCTCATTTGAATCCTTTTGAATAATTTGCATGCATCTAAATACTAGACAGGTTATTTGGGGGGACTATATTCCTACCTGTTACTTATCAAGAGCATTTCTGACCATACCGGAAAATAGAGCCAATACTATATAAATAATCCCCAGACACACTCTACTGGTATTCAGCATTTTCAAGATTTTACCAACGTGGCTTAATCTGTCCTCTTTTTGCTTTTTCTTTAATGAATTATTTTAAAGTAGATCCAGACATCATGTCATTTCATTCCTACATACTTTAGTATGTATGTCTTAAAAAAAAAAGATGGACATTTCCTTGAATAACAACGTCATTATCACATTCAGCAATATTAATAGTAATTCTTTGGTAGCATCTAAAATAATGAAATTTCTCTGTCTTAAAAATATCTTTTCACAGATTAGTTTATTCAAATCACAGTCTAAAGAGATGGTTCAGTTATTGAATTGGATTGTTTTTTTCTCTTAAATCTCTTTCAGTTTAGAGCAATTACCTATTTTTTCCTTGCTATTGCCTTGTAAATATTGGGTCATCTATCCTGTGGAATGTCCAACATTCTGAGGTTGTTTTTACCTTCCTTGTAGTAAACTGATTCCTTTATTTCCTGCATTTTCTGTAAAATGGAAGTTAAGTCTACAGAAGCTTGAAAGTTCAGGAAGGTTAAAAAAGTTCAGGAAGGTATTTCTTTAAGGAAGGTTAAAATACTTCATAGGTAGTGGTTTGTGTGTCAGACTGTATTAGGTGACACACAAGACTTGACTGTCCCACTTTTAGTGATACTAAGATTGATTGCTAGATTCAAATGGTAAATTCAATCCTGCCATTGTGAAATTCTCCATCAGACTTTCATCATCCATTGATAGTCATTGCCTGAATGAGTTATTTCATTAAGTATTACAAAACAATAATTTTTTAAATCTGATGTCTTCCATGTTTATTAACTGCAATTCTATAAAAATAATTTTCCCTTGTCCTTTTGGGCTATTTTGTTAACCTGAAATGTTTAATTCTTAACTTTTGAGTACAATTTTCAAAGTTAAAAGGCATTCCCCTAGTTCTTTCCAGTAATGTCCAAAGAATTGTTTGTTGGTGGTTTTATTTATTTCAAACATATACTTTAAAAAATAAATTTAAAAAATCTCAAGCTAATATTTAATTATGAAAACTTTTTTATGCCGGATAGAATGTTTTATAATGTAGGTAAATATTTAACATAGTTGGTTTTTTTTTTTTTGTGATCCATCTTCAAAATTTTGTTCCTTGCGTCATGAATCTTGTGCTCAAGGAATACAAATTAAATACTGGTCTAAAAATTTGAACATTGATTGTATGTTTGTTGAAAAACGGATAAAATAGTCAAATCTCTATAAACAGAAAATTACTCTAGTATTAATCACCTCAATAATTTAGACCTCTAGTTTAACAAGCAAATTTGTTCAAAATGAGATTAAACTCCAATGTTAGAAGGCCTTGAATGATAGAATTCTAACATTATTAGGAAAAGTAATGAATGTAAGCCCAAGATTTTTTAATGTAGCTAAGTGATTGCTCTTTCCTGATTATATCTGAAGTCAGGAGACCCGGCTCTAATTTTGGCGCTGCCTGGTCTTTACTTTCCTCATTTGTAAAGTGACATGTGGACTAAACTTCCCTTTTCCAATTCTGTATGATTCTATGTAAGTTCCAAAAATGTGTTAGTTTGTATAGTTTTAGTATATTTTCTCTTTTGAATTATAAAAGTCTATTAATATTTTGGTTAAGTTATTAAAGAAATTTCGATCTGTGTGGAAATATGATATTCCTATATATTTGACAGAAGAAAGGATTCTCTTTTATACTCCTAGGAATTTCAAGAGCAGTTGAAAATCACCACCTTTAAAGATCTGGTAATCCGGGACAAAGAACTGACTGGGGCATTAATTTCTTCTCTGATCAACTGCTACATCAGAGATAATGCTGCTGTTGATGGCATTAGTTTACATTTACAGGATATCTGCCCGCTTCTGTATAGCACTGATGATGCAGTTTGTTCTAAGGTACGATGCTTTGTTACCTGTTTTCAGTGTTTCTTACAGGTCTCATGGTATGAATAGTGCACTAGAATTGGAATCAGGAACCATCTTCTTTTACTTAATACATGACCTTCATAGGTTTCTTAACCTCTCCTGTCCTCAGTTGCTCATCTGTGTAAGAATGGGGTTGGAATACATGGGTTTTTTTCATGATTTATTAAAATCCATACGTATTTAAGTTTTTTGTAAAGAATCTTTGATAGTATTTCTAGGCCATATTTATACCTCTCCTTAGAATTAAGGACGATCACTAAACCTAAATTAAATCTGTAATAAATTAGAGTTAATTGGGCAATTTTTATTGATCCTTTCCTACAGGTGGAAATAATTTAAAAAATCAGTATCACGTGGACTGCCTGCTGACCAGTAATGTATTGACTAGGCAAGAGATTTACCAGTCAAAAGCTATCTTGCTTAACATACTTGTGAGAGGAATTAAGAATAGCTAGGATTTTTTGGTCAAAAACTTTTCTGCCTAAAATTAAGAAGAAGTAAGTTTGTAGAGTTGTTTTTATTATTGATTATAATAAACCAGATGCAAATTTAGACATAGAGTAAAACTTATGTTGACAGCACCATCGATGTGCTTGATTTTATATCTCTTTAAGTTCTTGTCATCTCTGTTTCTAGGCAAATGAGCTTCTCCAGCGTTCCCGACAAGTTCAAAATAAGATTGAAAAGGAAAGAATGTTAAGGGAGTCATTAAAGGAGTATCAAAAAATCAGCAATCAAGTTGACCTTTCTAATGTTTGTGCTCAGTATAGACAAGGTGAAAAACAAAATGATCTTCATATCTTCTTTAAGAGGACAAATGACTGTGACTAAAATAAGTTAGTGATAAAGAACCTCTTCCAAAAGGCAAATCTTCCTTCAACTTCAGTGGCCCACATGATGCAACATAGGAAATTCATTCCTTGTGTTTTAGTTTGTGGTGACTGCACTGACCCCTGCAAAAGCTATAATGCTCTTTTTATATCATCAAATACGTAACTTTTTAATATTGGCGTTTCAGTCTTTATCCAGTTAAACTACATCTGTATTAAATTGCTTTCTGGGTTACATTTAAGATGCTTAAAATTTTTTGGTTAGTTCTTAAAATATTACCTGCCTGCTCTCTTTAAAATTAAATAAAATCTAACATAATGTAAAAGTAATAACTGTTAGCAAAGGTAGTTTTGAATCCCAAGATTTTTTTCAACAATAAACTGAAACCCTCCTTTTTGTTATTTTTAAATACAAAAGTTTTTTTCCAATGCAGAAAATATATTTAGCAGTTGCCTTTTAGGCATGTTAGGATCTCATTCTTTGATGATCTTGTTCTTTGGTAGACTTCATCAGAAATATTTTATATGATATTGTCACCAGGGTGACTAATATGCAGCAGAAGCATGATCATCTTGATCAGTATTTGTATAAGCCAGCCAAGGAAAGATGTATCCAGTGTAATAATACGCCTTAAGCCTTTGTCCTTTTTTTTCCCATTAGTGCGATTTTATGAGGGTGTGGTTGAGCTCTCTCTTACTGCTGCAGAGAAAAAAGATCCTCAGGGTCTTGGGCTTCATTTCTATAAACATGGAGAACCAGAAGAAGACATTGTGGGACTTCAGTCTTTCCAAGACAGGCGAGTTTTATTACCGTAGCAGACTGTTGACTTTATGGATACAGACTTTTCTTTGTGTAAAGTTTGATTGACAGTATTAGGGAAATAGTATTTCAAGTGCAACCCTTATACAACTGAATTATGCTTTCACTTTAAAATGACTTGTTTTATCAAAGGCCTGAACTGGATAATAATTCCTTGCCTAAGGATAAAACTTGAGTCTGGTGAAAATTCTTAAGAACTTATAGGTGTTTTTAAACTTGCTCCTGTGGCTTTTTCTGATACTTCATTAAGGTCAATTTTAAATGACATAACCTACTTGGAAACAACACTTGCTTCCCCCCTACCCCATTTCTGGTTGTGGGTGAACATTAGTATTTTATTTTAAAGGACAATTTTTAAATGTTCAAAAATTGGTAGAGATTATCAAAGAAAAAGTGTATGTCCATAAAGGAAATATGAAACCTATCTAAGACATGGTTTTTGTTAATACATTCACTTTTATGACTTTACCCTTTTATGTTTAACCAAACACTTCTCAAACCTATTTAAAAAGTATATGATTTCTACTATTTTTAATACCAAATATGTGCGTATATGTATTCTCCAAAATAGTCTTTTTAAATTCTTGTGTGTATTTAAAATTAGATAAATCAGTTGCTGTCTAATTAATGTAATTGCTCCTTTTCCATTCTTTTTCAGATTAAATAGTTACAAGTGCATTACAGATACACTTCAAGAACTGGTAAATCAGAGTAAGGCTGCTCCTCAGTCTCCCAGTGTACCCAAAAAACCTGGGCCTCCAGTGCTGTCATCTGATCCCAATATGCTGAGTAATGAAGAAGCAGGACATCATGTGAGGGGCATAGCACATTTTCATTCTGAAAATACATTGTGTTTAGACGTTCTCTGTGATAGTGATGGCATAAGCATCTTGGGAGAAGTAGTAGCTCTTAGAACTTACCACTTAAGGAATCTTAATGTCTTACCAGGGTAAGGCTAAAGGTTCGTGATGACGAGCAACAGAGCTTTTAACTGTGCTAATTTTTACTGTTTTCTTTATTTTAGTTTGAACAAATGCTTAAATTATCTCAACGATCCAAAGATGAACTCTTTAGTATTGCCCTTTATAATTGGCTAATACAAGCTGACCTTGCAGATAAATTGCTACAGGTAAAAAATGGTTTTTTTATTCCAGTCCTGTTAATACATATGAGTAATGTAATATCTTTTCCTGGTGGGCAAAGTAGACCATTGCGCTAAGTTTCTTGGTATTTATCACATGATGGGCATGCATAGTTTGTTACGGGGTGGAAAGTACTGGATTAGGAGTTAGGAGACCCGAACTTGGTTTTAGGTCTACCATTAAGTCACTATGTGACTTCACATGTCTTTTCACTACCCTGAGTCTCAGTGTTTCTCAGTTTGTAATATGAACACATGGCATTTGATTTTTTTCAAGGATGCCTTTGAGCTCAGAGTCTAGGAATCAATAGTTGTGTTCTCAGGGTTTATTAAAAGATTTGTAATTGGACAATAATAAATTATTATCAGCCTAATGCAACTATCATAGCAACTCTTTCGTTAATTGTGGTAAAACTATCATTTATGAGAAAAATTTCCCTCTCTTTTACCTATTGTCAGATTATAATTTTGCTTATGTATTCATAAAACAAGGCACACCTGTCTTTAAAATGTTATATTTACTATATGAAGAGCAAGTGAGTGGTGGGAAAATGTTTCTAACTGTACAATTTCCAGATTGCTTCTCCATTTCTGGAGCCACATCTAGTCCGAATGGCCAAAGTTGATCAAAACAAAGTTCGTTATATGGATTTACTCTGGAGGTATTATGAGAAGAACAGAAGTTTTAGTAATGCTGCTCGTGTCCTGTCCAAATTGGCAGACATGCATAGGTATGGCATAATAATCTCACTGTGAAGAATGATTCATAACCTAGTTGTATCTAGTTACGTTCAGATTTCAGAATTTAAACAAAACCTCATTCAGGTCTTTTACATATGTAGAATTTTTATGCTTTTACTTGGATTTACCTGAAGTTTACAGTTTTCTCTTTTTCTTTTTGTTTTGTTTTTAATAATATGTAGGAGATACTAAAAGAATACCTAAGACCCTTTCTATTCAAACTATCTTCTAAATCCTTTTCTCTAAAGTATGTCTTTAGATTCTTCTTACTAACGGCAATTAATTACTATTTTTAAAAGGACAAAACCTACTTCTTAAAGACTTTGTGATTTTAAATGTTTTACTACTTCCAGACTAATTTTCTGTACTCTGACATTGGTTTAAATTACTGAAAAGATCTTAGAGGATTATTAAGAATTCCGTTAAAGAAAGCATTGTAATTTCTCATTAGGTTATCTTATCAAAAAACAATTTAATAAAATCTGGGACAGATTATTAATTGGACCCTCTATTTGCATTTGAAAGTTTTGTTGCCAAAATAATACAAGTGCTATTTCTAAAAACTGGAGATCAGTTCAGTTAGGAAGATGAGATTGCTGAGGCAGAGCTGTTATTAAATGAAGTTAGTGAGAATGGTAGCTTAGAGTCCGGATGTGGCTAAAAGCAAGTGTGGTATGGATGTGCACGCAGCGCACTGATCGGGGGAATTTATGGCACATGTGGACCCAAGGCTTGTTGGTATTTTGCCCTTTTTGGTCATATAGTCACTTGATTTTTATAAGTTCCCGTTACATACAGAAGATCACATATATATGTGACTTTAATTTCTTTGTTTTTGATTTAGTAAAAGGAAAGGAAAGGAATTTAAGTTATTAAAGGCCTAAAAGGCAGTTTCTAGAAAAGGCCTTTGTTAATTTATAGTTTGTGTAATTAAGAATTGCCAGCATTGTTAAATATTTAATTCAGTGTAGCTCTGTATCTTAAGGTTATACAGTTCATTTTTTTATCCAGCGTTTGTCTTTTACGTACTGCACTCTGCTGGAGGTACATGTGGACTGTCCTCATCCAGGTCCTCACTCTCATTTCTGAACTACTCCTGTCATTCGTTTTTGATCATCCTGTATACCATTACCATATAAATTTTTGTCACCCATTTTTATCATGCTATTTATTCAAAAATTTAGAGTGGCTCTTAATTGCCTTTCCTTGAATATTTATTAACCTTTTCCCTTGTTATAGCAATTATTAAATTTTTGTTATAAAATATTCAGAAACTCGCTAACCTCTAAGAACACCCATTATCCATATTTAACACACACACACACACACACACACACCCGCCAGACCTAATTTCCTCATGTGAGATACCCTGTCCATCCACTCTTTAGCTTTCAGCTGACCATCTCTCCCCACAATAAAATATTTTCCACCTATTATGTTACTCTCTCACGTTATTTTTGCATATATAGGGTACACCGAATAAATTGCCAGCTATAGAATGTTCCATATTAAATAATTTGGAAATAAATGTTACTCACTTTTAAAATGTTTTGTTCAAGAGATTTTTTTTTTAAGAGAGGAGAAAGGAAAGCCCTTTTAGAAACAAGGCTCCTAAAATGTACAGTCCTTTATGTATAACCTTCAGAGATGATCAGTGCTAATTGACTATGACATACTACTATACTTGTAAAGAAAGGAGTTAATTCTTTTCTTGTCTTTTGGTTGTTTTTGGAAGGGGAAAATGTAGGAGCCATAGCTATATAGAAGGAAAGTTTAAGACTTTCTCTGAAAGTAAAAGAAAGCCAGTGTTTTCTGATTTCGTATTGGAATTAATTGGTATATTAGAAGTTCCATTTAATGCTGGTTGATCTGAGAGGTTGCCAACAACTAAATGAGTTAGTTTGTTTTTAATTCCAAAGTGCTTTATAATGTCAAAGCCAGGTCTGATAGAGTTAGGGGACTTGAATGAACTGAAGCTGGACACCATGAGGTGAATACAGGCTTGGAACTTTCTGACGCCATCAGTCCGTCCACCAGCAAATAGATTTTGAGCACCACTGATGTTGAAGGCATGCAGCAAGGAGCAGTGAACAAGATAGACACTATCCCCACTCACTCCAGGGGGGAAAGACCACAGACAATTAAGTTCAGCTTCTAGAAATACAGTAAAAATAGTATAATGTAGTCGAGAGTGCCTGGGGGTTGGGCATCTGCTTTTTTTAGGAGTGGTCAGAAAAAGCCTCAGACAAATTATGATTAAAATTGAGTCTGAAATAACAATAGGCGTCTATGTAAAGAAATGGAGGAAAAGTGATCCAAGCACAAGGAAAAAGAATCTGTGCAGAGGCACTGAATCAAGTATAAGTTTATCATGGTTGGGATACAAGAAAGAAAGCCCTTGGGGTTAGAGAGAGTGAGCCAGGGAGAGAGGGGAAAGAGGGGAAGGAGTAGTTGAAGGCTATTGGAGGATTTTTAAGAAAGCATGTGACATCTAACTTATTTTTAAGTAGTCACTCTGGTGGCTCTGCGGAAGATGAAATGTAGTATTAGCCATATTAAGGCAGAGATGTGAAGAATATGAGGAGCCATAAAGAATGTTGTCCTTAATATTTTAAAGAATCAAAATTTTAATATCCTGAACTAAAATTTTAAAGTTGGAAGTTACTTTTTTGGACACAAATATAAGTGTTTCTTTATTTGTTGCTTTAAATCGTGGGTCTCTTTTATTAGAAATCCTCTAGTAATTTTTTCAAGTTTCAGATAGTGTTTTGTGTTCAAATAGCACATCATAATTGATATGTTTGTATCTTGGATCCTTAAGAATTCATATAAATAAAAATACATATTTTTTCCCGCAGCACAGAAATTTCACTTCAGCAGCGACTAGAGTACATTGCTCGAGCCATTCTTAGTGCCAAAAGTTCCACTGCCATTTCATCAATAGCTGCAGATGGTGAATTCCTTCATGAATTGGAAGAAAAAATGGAAGTAAGTGCTAAAGATACTTAAGCTTTGCCCACACTGAGTAGTAGCCACACGTTATTTTACTTTCTCTTCCTCCCCTAGTAAATGATAGGTCTATCTATAGCAGTCAGTATTATTAATTTAGTATCTTCTGCCTTTATTTATTTAATTTATTTTCATATTTAGTTATAAATCTTTTAAAACATTTTAAGGATACAGCCTTTTGGGTCAAAGGACGTTGCTGTAATTTAAAAGCTTTCTTTATGGCACTTCTAAAGGTTTTTCCCACTGTTGCAACATGAAGCAGATTATATTACATTCACATTTTTTTTTTCTAAGATTTTTTTGGGGAAGGGGAACAGGACTTTATTGGAGAATAGTGTGTATTTCCGAGACTTTTCCAAGTCAAGTTATTGTCCTTTCAATTTTAGTTGTGGAGGGCTTAGCTCCAGGTCCAGTTGCCATTGTTAGTTGCAGAAGGTGGACTCCTTGACTCGCGCAAGGGATGGTGGGCTCCACCCTCTGCAACTAACCGGCAACCTTGTGGTTGAGAGCCCACGCTCCAACCAACTGAGCCATCTGGCCACCCCAGAGCTGAGCGGCAGCTCATTGACTTCATTCTAGTTGCAGAGGGCGCAGCCCCATTGCCCAGAGCTCGCGCTCTAACCAACTGAGCCACCTGTCCACCCCTCACCATTTATTCTTGAAGCTAATAAGTAGATGTATGAAGTATAGTGGGCTAAATTGCCTTAACGAAGAGATTCAAAAATTGTATAATGGTCCAAATACAAAAACTTAACTTCTCATTCACAAAAATCCAGAGTGGGTGTTCTTAGTTGGCAGGTCGCTTTCTTCCACGTGGTTGATTTTGGGATCCAAGTTACATTTTCTGGCTCTACCATTACAAATGGCTTTATCTTTTTCTTTAGTCGGAGGGAGGAAGGGAAAGAAGAGCATATAAGAAGCACTTTCACTCTTAAAAACTTTAGTTCTGAAATGACATACTTTACTTCCACTCATGTTCCTTTGCAGAGAACTAGTCTTATGTCCATACCTCCCTGCAAAGGAGGCTGGGAAGTATGGTTTAGCCATTTATCTGGCTCCAGTCTAAGGAGGAATGGGCACTGATGGGCAGCAAAGACTCTGCCTCAACACACTTGGTGTAAAATCTTTTTTGGTGCGATGAAGAGTTGCTAGTCTATTATGATAGAAGTCTTTATTTACACATTATTTTTAAGTGAGATATACCAGGACCTATTTCTTTGAGTACCTGTTAATTTTTCAAAAAGAAATGAAGACTTCCTTTTTTCTGTCCCAACCAGGTTGCTAGGATCCAACTTCAGATACAAGAGACACTACAAAGGCAATATTCCCATCATTCTTCTGTACAGGATGCAATTTCTCAGCTGGATTCTGAGCTAATGGACATAACTAAGGTATAAAAAATCCCTATAGCAGTCAAGCAGTCACCTAATATCTACAAGTTCTTTGTTTCTTCTGCATTTTACTTTTTGTTTCATGGAAAAGATTAACCTACCCATAAAATAAGATAAACAATCCTTGACAGCAGGTCACTGGGCTGACAAATCACTGCTGTGGTACCTGACTCTTAGAAAGAGCTGTTTCTCTTTCTAGGCCAGTAGTTATCAAGAATGTATCAGCCTCACATGGGGCTTTGTTGAAACTCCTGCCAGCTATTTTATTGCGTTGCTTCTCGTCTTGAAAAAGTAGTATCTTTGCATAACTCTCCAAGCCTCTGTACCCTTCTGAGCAATTCCTTCTTCAGTTATTTTTGGACTTGGCTTCAGTACCCTTAACCAAGATTTATCATTATTTCCATTATTCTTCAAACCCTACTTTAGACAACACCAAGTGTAAAAGGCATTGCAACATCTCCCAGCCAAGAAAGAAAAAATGCACACATACTGCAATCTATTTGAACATATTTACCATTTATTCACCACTTTTAATCAAGAGTTATAACCAGCTCTACGTTATCACATCTTTATATCATGTTTTAGGAAACTTAATAAAATCTTTAGCTTTTATTTTCAGATAGTGTTTCACTATTAATTTTTGGACTTCTGGTTGGCTGTATAATGTTGGCATTTTTCTCTCACAGCTTTATGGGGAATTTGCTGACCCATTTAAACTCGCAGAGTGTAAACTTGCAATAATTCATTGTGCCGGTTATTCAGACCCTATATTGGTGCAGACACTTTGGCAAGATATCATAGAGAAAGGTAAGTGTCCACTTATAAGTATGTTTAGTACATATTATTTAGTGACTTGGTAAAAGAATCCAAACTGCCAGTGGCTCATATTTCTAGGACCCATGAAAATTGTATGTGTATAAATAGAAAATTGTATGTGTATAAGTAGAGGGTCATGGAGTATTACCTGGATATGTTGGAGGGTGGTCCTCTAGAGAAGGATCCCAGTGACTTTTGGAGAAGACTCTCAGTGTGTGTCATTTTTTGTGGTTTGTGCTACTTAATAAGGGAGACTCAGACATTTCTCTCAGAATCTCACAACCAGGGCCCTGGTAACATAAGAGAGTATATCAAACTAACAACAGAGAATCTGCTCATTCTATTAATGTAATATCAGTTCTAGAGTATTTTATACGTTGAAACAATAAAAGAGCCAATTTAAACACTTCACATTAAAAAATATTTCTACAGACATGCCTCTTTCTTACAGAATTGAATGAAAGTGTGACATCGAGCTCTTCAGATAGAATGCATGCTCTTAGTCTGAAGATTGTGCTTCATGGCAAAATTTATGCTGGCACACCTCGCTTCTTTCCTTTAGGTAAGCAGTAACCTCAGGTGCTGTCCTGGGATTTTTTTTTTCCTTTCGATGATTTTCTTCACAGACATGGAAAAATAATGGTATTTAGAGTGAAATCGTTTCTTTGTTTCTATTTAGTTGAGAGTTTAATTCTACCTCACCAGAAAGACCTCCAAAGAATAGCATAATTTGTTGATGAATAGTTGGGGATGGGACTTCCTTTTACTGACCTTCCAAGTTTATATATGTGTTGAGATAGTGTTGACTAATAGACCATAGTGGTTATATTGTTGGTAACCCTCTACAGATTTGTAAAGAGAAAACAAAAATGGCTGACGTTTTTGTGAATGGGAAATCTGATTGATTCAACTGCTCTTACTATATTGAGAGCATATTTTTCTTTAAAATAGTGAGTAGTTGTATTAAAAATGTAATTTTTGAACCATTGTCTTAACCAAATATGCTGACTAATTGTTATGTAGGTGACTAATTATTATGAACCATTTCCCAACCTGTTATGTTTTCTTCACTTGTAAAACAATAGAATCGACATAAATAAATTTTCATAAAGTAGAATGTTAATCACTTTGTGGTTTTGAAAGATGTTGAGAAGTACGAGAATGAATGTAACGTAACATTAAATTGCTTTTTATAAATGAGGATACAGACTTGTTCACAGACCATCTGTGATTTACTATTTTTTCCCTGGACATGGTAAGAAATAAAATTATTATAATCATATCCTTATTTCTTATAAGTACAGCATTAACTGCTATGCCATTTCATTGACTAAAAAAATAAGGAGCAAAACACACACACACACACACACACGAAACTTGACAATTTTAATAGTAAAAGGCCACATTCTACACAATCCCTTTTGAGGATATTTTTGCTTTGACTTAGATTTTTAATTCTGTGCCCAGTGACGTTTAGGATAGAAGACGCCTTCTTTTTTCTAGCAGTCTCTCAATGGCAAACAAGCTCCAGGGGATTTCAAATTAGAACAAATTTAGAGTTTTTAGAATTTTTATTACCTATCCATAATCTTTGTAGGGTAAATTCTAGGGGAGATGTAGGTTTAGTGGCAGCTTTTTCAGTGATTCTTCTTACCCATAGATAATCACATTGGTCATTCTCAGATTTCAGGTATCATAAATATGAATTTGAGTGTTCCTGTTATGATCTTATTTATGATGTGGCAGATAGTAAAAAGTGAAAATGGGATAGCATATTAAAACCATCAAAATAAGCAATTTACATGAATCTGGAGGGAGGTAACAGCATTTCTAAAACATTTAATATTTCTAAAATCAGGATGCAGTCGCCTTTTCTGAAAAGCTGTTAAATTGAGAAAATAGTATATCAATATATTACAGAGATATTATCAGTGGGTTCTCTCCAGTCGTGGGATTGTGAGTGGTCTCTATTTTCTTGTACCTTTCTGTATTTTCCAAATTCACTAAAGCGTAGTTTTTTCCCTAATAGTTTTAAAGTGTATAATTCAGTAGTTTTAGCATATTCACAGTTTTGCAAGCATGACCACAGTTAAACTTAGACCATATTTATCACTCAAGAAAGAAACCATGTAGCAGTCACTTCCAACTCCTTCCCACCCTCTGGTCCTAGGTAACCACTAATCTACTATCCGTCTCTGTAGATATGCCGATTCTAGTATATGTCTTATTTTTATTTAAAAAAATTTTTTAGAAAACTGTTTTTTAAAGGATTTCCCCTAGGAACTGCTCATTTATGAATAAGGCCTACTTTATAGTATCAAGAGTTAACAATCCCCCGCCCCCCCCAAAAAAAGAGTTAACAATCTTACAACAACAAAAAAATAGTAATTATATGAGGTGATGTATGTGTTAACCTTATTCTGCTAAACGGTTTGCAGTATATATGTATCAAATCATCATATTGTACACCTTAAACTTAAACAATGTTATATGTCAGTTATATCTCAACAATAAAGCTGGGGGGGAAAACGTAGTAGTTAACAATCCTAATTTCCGATCCTTTTCCCTCCCCAGATTTTATTGTGCAGTTCTTAGAGCAGCAAGTTTGTGCTTTGAACTGGGACGTGGGATTTGTAATACAGACAATGAATGAAATTGGAGTGTCATTACCTAGACTGCTGGAAGTATATGATCATTTGTTCAAGTCACGGGTAAGGACAATATTAAATAAAATAATTTATTTAGTTAACTTTTTCTAGATATGGGGGTGGCGTATTCTGATTACATATTTATAAATATCTCATTGTCTGATACCTGAGAAATTTGCTTCGTTGATTTAGTATCAGAAATCATAATTCAGACTTTTAAAATCAATGAGAGTGGCTTTGCTGTATCTCATGATAAAAGTTAAATATTACTTTTTAATATTAATAAACATAATATATACTTTATTCTTGGTTGTATAGGCTAAACACATTACATTAAGAATCATGTACTTTGAAAAGAGCAAAATAACTATTCACTGTAACCTCATCTCCAATATCATTGTTTAAAGATTTTTCTCACCATATTGAACTTTACTAGACTATATATTTTGTAATTGTTATCCAAATAAAACCTTGCACTAAATCATGTCTTTTATAGTAGCATGGAAATATAAAAGTGATGGAAATGAGCAGGTCGTAGCATCCCCTCTCTTACTACAAGGGAAGAGATGCTAAATAACCTGCTCAAATCACATAGCTAGTAATAGGTGAAGCCAGACTAGAATTAAGATTCTTTCACTAATTTAGTCTCTTATTTACAATATCAAACTGAATCTGCATAGGTTCACAGTAAAGGTGGTATCACAGCTCGTGGAAGAGATGGGTTTTTTTCCTCTTACCTCAAGTTCCTAACAGGAAATTTACATGCTCTACAAAGGGGATTGACTCATAAATAACATCACAATGCATTTTTTAATGTTCAAATATTAACCATAACCAGATACATAATTTAGTAACTACATAATGATAAATGCTTATTTCAATATCAGTAAATTTTGCCTTAGACTCTGATGGTGTTTTAACTAACATAAATGGTTGAAAAATCAGTTGACACAGTTTGCCTTATAGCACACGATGTATATTTTCTTTATAGGATCCATTCTGGAACAGAATGAAGAAGCCACTGCACCTTTTGGATTGTATACATGTACTATTGACAAGATACGTTGAGAATCCTAGCCAGGTTTTAAATTGTGAAAGGTAACTGAATTAGATACTGTGTTATAGCAAAAGCTTTTAAATGCTTCTAATAAATTTAGAGACAAAGGGGAAAGATATGGAGATTATAAAGAAGTATAGGAGATTTAGTCTTTTGTATGTTAACAATAACTATTTGAATGATATTAATTGCGATGTATGAAAGGTTAGAGTTTTTTCCGTTTCTCATCTCATGCTGAATTTTTACTGCAAATAAAAGGATATAATTTACAAATTACTTCTAAACTCCTGCTTTGAATTAATGAGCTAGGACAGTTCAGTTATAGCTTTGTGATATTATTGGCCAATTTGTATTTGTTTGAAAAGGCCAAAAGAATGTCAATAATTTAATATTAATTTAAGAAGTCATCCCTTACAGCCTCATTATAATAATCTTCAAAAGAAAAATGGTGGTGGTGTAGGAATGTACCTCCCCCCAAGTTTCCTTCTTTGTTTTCATTTATTTACCATTTATGTAATCACATGATCCTTGCTCTTCTGTGAGAGTATAAGTAATGTTAGCAAAAGTTGGAGGAAAGTCATATAGGAAGAAATGTTTCTAAATGTATAGATAGTTGATCAGATGTGTTTTCCTTTGCAGGAGAAGATTTACAAATCTCTGCCTGGATGCTGTTTGCGGTTATCTGGTTGAGCTCCAGTCTATGAGCTCTTCAATAGCAGTACAAGCCATCACAGGGAATTTTAAATCTCTTCAGGCTAAATTAGAACGGCTTCATTAATTATTGTACTGTATTTTTATCCGCGCATTTTGATCTGTAAAATAAAATCTCAGCTGGGTCCAAAAATCAGGTGCTCTAAATCTAAGAAATTAAGAACAATTTTAATATAATAGAAATGTGTTTTTAATAAGTGGTTACTATCCACAAACAGTACATTTGCCAGATGAATTCTTTTTTAGTGTTACTATTTGATTTTTTAATAAGGTTAGAAAACAACCTAGGTAAGATTAGTTATGATGTTAACACAAGTATAAAAAATATTTAGAAACTCTTGTTTTGAATTTTACTGCAGGCAGAAATTATGAATGTTTAATACTCATTTTCATGTTAGTCCAAGGATGTTGATATCAAAACTTAAATAGGCTAGCTGAGCGGATCATTCCCATAATACTGGATTTCATAAGAATCCTTAAATAGACAAACACTTTCTCTTTTAAAAAGTTACTTAGGTGTTGGATTTATCCTTAGAAAGAAATTCCTTCCACCTACTAATTTTGTCAGTTATAATCCTTGAAGATTAATATATGCGTGGTTGTTTTGTGAGCAGGTGATAAACTTCAGTGTTGTGCTATGTCTGGAAACCTATATAGGGAGATACTGTTTTTCCTTAGTGTCTACGTAGTTCTTCTTTGGCCTTGTGACTACTGATTTCATTAGAGTGATTCTCACGGTGTATGTACCACACCAGCACATCAGCATCATCTGGGAATTTGTTAGAAATTCAGATTATCGGTCCCAATCCCAAGCCTACTGAATCCAAAATTTGGGGTAAGGCCCAGTACTCTGTTTTCACAAGTCCTCTAGAGCAATCTGGTACATGTCAGGTTTGAGAACCACAGCATTAGAGGATACAAGTAGTTTGTGCATTGAGCTCCCTACATAATTCCTTCTCCTCCCTCTGCAATCAGTAACCACAACCCACGAGTTTTACCTAAGACACACAATATGTAAAGCTAAGTTATTAGTAATGCAGTTTTTAGTCTTTAAGAAAATTGGAATAACTAAACCAAGTGCCCCAAAGTCATGGCAACAAGAGAGGAGAAGAGAGTGAGAATGACCAAGATTACCAAAAAGGCAAGAACATGCACTCCTTTCCTCTCACTTTTATGCTACCAAGATTAATTACCTTCTGCCTATTGTCACTAGTGCACGTCTAGTAATTTTTAAAATACATTTTGAAAATATTTCTCCTTCCACTTTTAATTTTTTCCCAAGACATAGGTTGTCCTTTCCATATTTATTCTCTTAGAATTTAGCTGCCTTTCTCCTACAATCTTTAATTTATAATATTTAATAGAATGTCAAAATATCATTCATTAGGTACCACTACCTCCTATATTTTTCAGCTTTTCAGTTCTTTAAATTTAGTTTTTTGAATATGGAAAACAAATGTATGCTATGCTTTGTTAATTCTGTAAATTTAAAATTTTGTCATGGCTGCTTAAAATGAAAGTCTCACTTAAATATTATGATTTAGCCGTGACTCAGTTCTGCTAAAAATATACATGGTTTTATGTATATACATATATATATATATATATGTATATACATATGTATACATATACATGTAGACATATATATGTTATATATAAAATATATATAACTATAGTTTTGTTTCAAGTACATTTACATACAAGCTTATTAATGTATATGTTAGATATACCCAACTCATAAATTGAAGCTTCTTTCAAAAGGGATACAGGTTATCATGGCTAAATTGTCCTTAGGAGTCAAAACTCTGAACCTTGTCCCTTTCATTTACATAGCACCTTTTGGGAGGCTCTAATAATTCTGACTGCACAGCAGATACTTTCAATATTCTTTGGAGGGTAAGATCCCTAAAAAAAAAGAAATTAGGTCCCCTCCTTTTTAGTCCTCTGGAACAGTGTTTTTTAAAACTTTGGCATTCGTAAGAATCATCTGGATGGCCTTATAAACCAGATTCGAGTTCCGCCTCCACTGTGATGCTGGTGTCAGCGGTCAGTGGACCAGACTTGGGGTAGCGCTCTTCTAGCTCTTGTATCCACCGCAATATACTTTGTACTGAGTATTCATTCAACACATTCTTTATACTGACTATTAAACATATATAGGCAATGAATACATTGAACATAGTTTATGAAACAATGCTTTCATTGTAGGCAGTGAGGAGTCACTGAAGCCCTTGGTTGTGACATATTTATGTTTTAGGTAGATCATTTTAGTATGGCAAAATGGTTAGGAGTAACCACTGAATAACTGCAAGTATGGGATATTGACCCTGAAATGCATGTGATGTATGTTCAACATTTCTTTAGTTATAACATACCTGACTTACTAGTGACTTGTTCACTGAACAGATCTCTGCTAACTATATAAACTTCCTTCATTTTTATGTATTATAGTTAATTTCATCTCAGGACTCTCACAGATTACTCATTCTCTGCCTCAGGATACTTTCCACCTCCATCTGTTTTCCTCTTATTTCTGAGAGGAAAAATGATAGTGATACAGTCATATGAAGGACATGAAGAACTGAGAGGAGCATTGATTCCAAAGGTCTTGAAAGGGCACATAATTTCCTCTCATTTTCTATCAGTTTATTTAAATTCTCTTAATAATAAAACATTTTTCAGAATATGTCTGAGTCATCTAGTAAATCATTTAAACTCTTCTGAAAAAGTTTTGTTTTCCCGATAAGGAAATTTTCTTCATAAGCAGATTGAAGCTAAATATAACACTTTTAAATCCAAAATTTTGTAAGAACTAAAGTAATCTGTTTTTTATTCGGTTTTGTTGTTCTGCTTCAAATGTTGGAGTAGTTACAATACTATTTTAACTCTTCCATTTCAAATAAACATTGCTTCTACTGCAGTATGACATGTTTGAAATTGTAACACTTGTTTTAAAACTCTCAGTTACGCTTTTTGCATTTTGGCAACTCCTAGCAGCAGGAAGACAAACTCGTTGTAAGATTGATCAGTTTACCCTGTGGAGCCAGGACTGCCATACTCCAGTCCACACCTGAGTGTCCACCTGTGTAATGAACATTTCCACTTGGATGACCTCCAAAGCTCCTCAGTCAAAACGTGACCAAATCTCCCACTCTCCTTGCCTTCTGCCCACTCCTATGCTACCTCCTTTATTTTTTCCCTCACTCTTTATTACCTATTATTTATAAAAAGAAAATAGAAGCTAAACGACTTGGTAAAGGTATTCTTAAAACAACTTCACATTAACAGAGTAACCACCCTGAATTATTTTTTGACTCAGATATTGATGTCGGTGTTTTCCAGCACAGTGTTGATGGGATAGTCAATCTGCCCTGACCCTGCCTGTCCCACACCCTAGCAAGATATGCCCAGCAGGCAAAGCCTGGTAAGGCAAAGCCTAACTGCTCTACACAGGCCCTCTGAGGGTTGTGTTTGCTGAGGTAATGACATATACCCTGTTTCCCCGAAAATAAGACCTAGCCGGACAATCTGCTCTAACGCGTCGTTTTGGAGCAAACATTAATACAGGACCAGGTATAATATTGTCCGGCTAGGTCTTATTTTCGGGGAAACACGGTACAATGAGCTGGTCACTCACTATAAAAGCAGGAAGTCTCCCAGCTCACTGTTCCTCTCCTGTAACAAAACCCATTTCAGCTGTGTAAGCACCCATGTTACACCTGTGGAAATTGTGAGGCCTGGGGAACCTCATGGACTGACATGCTGCCTACTGTGTTTGCCTGGAGAAATAAAGTCCTTTGTTTCTAACCCCAGGAGTCATGTTTTCTGCCAGCATCCATGCAACAGTAACAAGAGGGCTTATTAGCTTGCAAGTAGGGTAATACACCAAACTCGCCACACACCCTGAAAAATAATTTATGACCATCCAAGGAAGGTTGGTAAAGAGCCATTTCTTAAGTGTTCTGTTGACGACTTAGGAATGTTCTGTCAAGTTGCTGACAGACTTTCTGCAAATTTTGATGTACATACACACAGGCAATTACTGCTACCTGGCTGGCAACTTGTAAAACTTATCCCAGTTTAAGATGTTAAAATGGGAAGTGCATCTTAGAATGAATGAAATACAGTATTTGATATAATGGATAGTTTTTATTCATGATCTGTTCTTCAGCTTCCTAATAGCAGCCTGATTTGGGGTATCCAGTTATAAAGGTACTTGGTATAATGAATTCTTAATTCTATCCATTTTCTCTTTCCCCTTTCCTAAAAGGAACCCAATTTCATTAGACTACCTTCCCCCTATATAAATGAGAGTAGGTCCTCACAGGTAAAAGCCAAGCAAGACAACCTGGCCAGCATCACACAGTGTTTGTGTTTCCTGAAACCTGAGACATACTTGGGGCAAGTGACTCAATCTAGGTTAATGAACTACGAGGAGAAGTGAATGTATTGGAAAGAAACTTCTTCACTCTTCTCATAATTATCAAGGAGATGTTCTCCCTTTCAGGGTGTTTGTGGCTTACCAGCATTAAGTCAGTGGTGTGCTGGAGACCCTGATACTGGGTTTCAAGTGCTGTTAATCTCTCTTGTAGTCTATTCTAGCTAGAAACATACAGGGAAGGGAATTCTGGAAAATTAGCCTAGCCAAACACTTATTACAAAGCCATTACACTACCCATTCATTGAATCAATCACACTCCCCCTTTATGGAAAAGAAAGATACCACCTAGAACAAAGATTTTGTTTTCAGCTTCAAGTTTCCAAGCATAATTATTTTATTCTTTAGTGAAATAATTGTGTAAATAGTTCAGCTTTATTCATAGAGAAAGGGACTCGCTAGAATTCTTGTTATATATCAAACTCAAAGCATTAAAGGCTGAATATGAAGTTTTAGTATAAATCACAATGTAGGGGCAATCCAGAGAGGATTCAGAATATATGTACTGTTTCCCTAAAAATAAGACTGGGTCTTATATTAATTTTTGCTCCAAAAGACGCATTAGGGCTTATGATCAGGGGATGTCATCCTGAAAAATCATGCTAGGGTTTATTTTTCTATTAGGTCTTATTTTCAGGGAAACACGGTAATAGTACTACCCAGTCAAGGAGAGGAAGAAGAAAGCTATGGCTTAGTGGAAACAAGGAATCCACATATTATTAAACAGTAAAATCTGATGGGGATGGGGTTGAAGAGGAAGTTGAAAGCAGAGTAGTTTTTCCCAGTTATTGGGAGACTGTCTCTTAGGATATTCCCCCATCCCTAATTTGGGGGTGATCCCAGCAGAATATATCATAACATGTAATAGGGGAAGGAGCTGAGTCATCATTCTTTACCTGCTCTCAACTTTTATGTCAAGTTCAAGGGACATAACATTTTCACTTGGGGGTGAGGAGGAGTTTGAGAGCAAGGGGACCCCACTGTAGAGGCAAAAGAATGGAAAGATGAAGGATGTATCTGAGCCTTCATGGGCACTGTAGCATCCTCAAGGAGGAACTAGCTGTACCACATTGGACACCAATGCAGAAGACCTAGGAGCAAACATCAGACATCCTGAAGCAGTGATGGGTAAGTATATAGAAAACAAAGTTTGAGTACAATCACCGTCTCCACCATTGCTGTTAAGGCATAAAACCCTTCCTACCACTATCATGAATCTACTCTGTAGGCTAAGTAGAATGAGAAGAAGAAAATCGGTAAGATAGAGCATTTGTTTCAAAGAGACTTTATCAAAGAAGCAATGGAAGTGACTAATTGTCAAGATGATGTGTAGCAGAATGAGAAGGAGGCGGGAGTGGCCATCCAGGAGAAACTCAAGGAGCACATGAAGTGTGAGGACCACTTCATCGTCCCCAAGCTGTGGAGCCCATACCAGGGTGAGAGGAGCCTGCCAGAAGTCATTCAGTGACCTGAAGCTGGACTACCTGGACTTCTTCCTTATTCACTGGCCAACAGGCTTGACGCCTTGGAACAAATATTTCCTGTTGCATGGGAAAGGCAACGTGATTCCCTGTGACACCGATCATGTGGACATGTGGGAGGACTTGGAAAAGCGGGTGGATGAAGGGCTGATGAAAGCCATTGGAATCTCCAACTTCAACCACCTCCAAATCGAGAAGATCTTACATAAAACTGGCTTAAAATATTAAGCCAGTGGTTACCTAGATCGAGTGCCACCCATATCTCAGTCAGGAGAAGTTAATCCGGTATTGCCATTCCAAAGGCACTGTGGTGACTGTTTACAGTCCCCTCAGTTCTAATGACAGGCCCTGGACCAAGCCTGAGGACCCTTCCCTACTGGAGGATCCCAGGAACAAAGCAATAGCTGACAAGCACAATAAAACCACAGCCCAGGTTCTGATCCAGTTCCCCAGGCAGAGGAATTTGGTCATGATCCTCAAGTCTGTGACACCCAAACGCATGGCTGAGAACTTTCAAGTCTTTGATTTTGAACTGAGTAGCGAGGATATGACCACCTTACTCAGCTACAACAGGAACTGTGCCTCCCACAAGAATTATCCCTTCAACAATGAGTTTTGAAGTCGTGAGTGCCTGCTCTTCCCCAAGTAACCTGCCTCCATTTTCCCTGCCTCCTTCTCCCTGTATATAATATAGTAAGTATGGCCTGTGTCCCTCAGCAGTGGGGCAGTGACCTGCAGATGAACCAGCGAGGGCTAAGCCAGCTTGGTGTTAGGTCTAAAGAGCAGCGTCAACATCATCCCCGAGGTGATCTCCCTAATGAGACAAGTGTTCATCAGATACCCTACAAAATCTTTACAACATTATTGATTACATTCCCCCCCAAAATAAATAAATAAATAAATAAATAAATAAATAAATAAATAAATAAATAAATAAAAATAAAGAGCCACATCAATAAATTAGAGGTCTCTTTCAGTTTTCTTTGCTCTTCTTATCTGGCTGGAGTAAGTACGGCTTGATACCCTTTTCTAAGTTGAACTACAAAGTGAAAAATAGTGCCACTGACAATTGGGTTTTGGCTGCTTGGAACTGTAATGGTTTCAGCCAGACTCCTCCTTGCCACAGAGAAAAAATACTTTGTGAGCTTAAAGAAAAAAAAAAGACTTTCTGTGCTCCACATTGAGGTGGAGGGGGCTCATGAAGAATGTTCAATTATAGAAAAATATTTTAAACTACAATGTTCTCTGTAAAATGGGTGTAAATTTGCCATCTTCTCAATTTATCACAAAAGAAACCAGCCTGAAGACAAAGGGCAGAGTGAAAAGAATTACAGAAAAATGGAACGAGACCTGCTGATGAAAACTTGCAAGAAACCTGCTGAACCTCTGTGTTAATGAGCACATCAACTTCTTTTATTGTTAAATCTAGTTTGTGTGAGGTTCTCTGTTATTTAAGATCTTAGTAGGCTTAAAGAGAAGTAATTTAAATCAGCAGGTAAGTCACAGAGTTGGGAATTCAACAGGATATCTAACATCCAAAGCTGGTCTCTTAATCACTGCACCGTGACACATTCCTTCACGTGACACCATGAAAGAATGTAGTTCAAATGCCATTCCTTCCGTGGTATTTGCTGAATCTAAAATCACTGGCTCCTCAAAATATGGTCCAAGGATCAGGAGCACTGGCGTCATCTGGAAGCTTGTTAGGAAAGCTGATCTCAAGGCCCCACCTACTCCAGACCTACTGAATCAGAATCTGCATTTTAACAAGATTCCCAGGTGATTCATTTATGCATTCAGGTTTGAGAAATACTGTTTTAAGTATTCTTTTCTTTGAGTTTTTACAGCACGCTCCGTATTCATTTCTAGTTAAATATTCTTCTGTCTCCCTCACCAAACCTGTGATATCCTTGAAGGCAGGAAATATATATTATTACTTTTCGTATTGTAACCACTTGTGATAAAGACTACTAATTGTCCATCAAAATAATTTTTTCAGTCTTACTGGGTACATTGCTAATCTACATTTCCCAGCCTCCCTTGCAGGTGTGACCATGACTAAGTTCTCTCCAATGCAACATGAGCAGAAATATTGTGTATGATTTCTGAGCCTAGGTTTTAAGACTGGGCATTCTCTCTCTCTTTTCCCCTTTCCTTTGGCTGGAATCCACTGTGACCATCTTGATTATGCAATAAGAGGCTGGAGAATGACAGAACAAGTATCATGAAAGAATCTATATCTCTAAATGATTGTGTATACAAGAGCTACTCACCTTGTAATAGTTACAACGAGAGAAATAACTGTTTTGTAGGCCATGGATTGATTTTAGGGACTTTTTGTTAGGCAGCCTAGTCTTACCCTAAATAATTCACTTATCATAGACCTCACAGCTTATAATGATACCTCTTGTGGAGGAAGAACGGTCTCAGAAACACACAGTCAAGCCCTCGGCAGCCGTTTCTGTACTGCGTCATCCTAGCCATAGCTGTTTGATCCAGGAGTGGATCTCTTACCTAAACTGCACCATTTGCATTTTGCCTCCAAGAGGTTTGCAATTTTGAACTGAGATAGGAGCTGAGAATAATTGGGGCTGAGTCATGTTATGGCAAAGCTTTAAAGCTGCGCTGTGCAATATAGGAATCACTAGCCACATGCGGCTATTTGAATTTTATTAATAAAAAATTCAGTATCTCAGTTGCTCTAGCTACATTTCATGTACTCAATACCATTTGTAGCTAATGGCTACCATACTGGACAAAGCATACACAGAACATTTTCATCACCACAGAAATTTCTACTGAATGGAAGAAATTCTGCTCTAGAGAGAAAGTCTAAAATCTATCCTGGTTCCAATCTTGCCCAAAGATGGTTGTTGAAACTATTCCTTTGATTCTGTGGGATACACCAGAATCTCTGCAATAAATTCCCTCTCTTGCTCGAGTTAGTCAAATTTGATTTTATTATCTGCTACCGAAAGGACCTCAGTTATTATATATCTGGCACTATAACTGTGAAACACCAAATCCGATGGGAAATTCTCGGGCTTATTTTTAATTTGATGTCTGACACATAATAAGCATTCAATAACTTTCATTTTAGCAAACTGTAGTCACTTGCATAAATTTTTAAAGAATATGGAATAGTCAACTCTAGAATTATACCACTAGGTCTGATGGCCATCCAGCAAAATCAGTTATCCCATTATTACTGTTTCCCCCAAAATAAGACCTAACCAGAAAAGAAGCTCTAGCATGATTTTTCAGGATGACATCCCCTGAACTTAAGCCCTAGTACGTCTTTTGGAGCAAACCTTAATATAAGACCTGGTCTTATTTTTGGGGAAACACGGTATCAAATCTTAAGGCCTAGAAATGGGAATACAGAAAACTGTGGGAATAAGTTAAAATTTCTGTTTCCGAATTTTTCTGCTTGAGACTTTTTGTGCTAACTCTAGCAAGATTTATGTAAGGTGTTCCTGACTTCCCGTGGACTGGAACCATCTCAGTTCTATAACCTTTGAGATGAATGACGCTGGGCTGCCAGTATCCCAGCTGCCAGTTATCCCACATGGAAGCAGAGGGTTAGTTGTGGTTCATGATGCTTCAGGAAGTTCTCCTGCCCTGTATTCTTTGTTTGCTATGATAAACCAACCGGATAGCTCTTCTTTAATAGGGCTTGGCCATTTACTCAGCAGAGCATACTTATCCTAGCCAAAGGTAACAAGCCTTAACACACCAGGCCAGTGGCATAAACGTGTGAGGAGAAGGACGGGTAGGGAAACCGAAGAGCATGCCACCGCCGAAGGCTTACAAACCTAAGCTACTACAGAAAAATGCTTTCCCAGGCCAAACAGCCGTGGAGCTGCTTGTTCGTGACCCTTGTTCCCAGTCAGTCGGCTGGACCAGGCCAGGGGCGAAGAAAGCGAAAACAGTGCAGTCCTCGGGGATTACCAGGACACACCTTTCCTTAGTGCTTTACGTTCCCCCGACTCCGCGGAGGGCAGTGTACACCCCTTTTATTTTCGGGTCTGTGGCGGTCTCCACGGGGTGGGGGGAGGGCGCGGGGGGAGACATCCCGTGAATTACATAGTGGTCGACTAGACGGTTTTCTGGGAAGCGTGGGCACTGTAAACGCAGGTGTCTGAGGAACGGCCAGGTGATAGGAAACAGAAGGCCCGCCGCAGCTGAGGAGCCTGGGAGTGGCCGGCGAGCAGGAATAAGAGCGAGCGCGCGAGCGAGCGAGCGAAGGTGGGGAGAAGACGGTGCGAGCGGCGGGGAGGCTGCGGGAGGCGCGGCGCGGCCCTGCAGGAAGGGGGCGAGGACGAGGACGAGGGCGAGAGCCTGGAGAGACCCGGTGGAGAAGAGGAGGAGGGAAGAACGGCGCGAGCGGCCCGCCCGCGCTCCCGGCCGGCTCGGAGCAGGCGCCCTGGCGGCGCTCGCGCCCCCTTCCCCGCCCTCCGCCGTCGCCAGGGCGCAGTCTCGCGTCCCGGCGGCCGGCTGGGCCCGCGGCAGTCGCCCTCCAGCCTCCCCGCCGCGCCGCCCGCTACGTCCTCGGCCTCGCCGCGCCTTTCCCGCCCCGGATGGGCCAGCCCCTGGCGGAGGTAACTGCCCGCCGGTTCCCGGGCCCCTCGCGTCCCCGGCCCCCTCCCCAAGCCGGGGGGCCGCCGGCCTCCTGCGGCTCCTGCATTCCCCCATTCACCCTTCTGCCTTGCACGTCTGCGATCTCTCTGTCCCCCGCCGCACCCAGCCCCCGTCTTTTCCTTTGGCCTGGTACTTGCCCTTCCCCGCGTCTAGGCCTTCGCCAGCTTCCCGGGCGCCGTCCTCCCGCCGCAGCATCCTCAGGCTAACGGGGGCGCCGGGCTCCGAGGCGCCGGGTCCTCCGGCTCCGGTCCCGTCCCGTCCCCGGTGGGCGCCTCACGGGGCAGAGGGCGGGTCTCCCGAGCGAGCTGCCTCCGCAGGGTCCGGTGGAAAACCTCAGAGGAGGCCTGGGGGTGACTTGTGCGAAGTGGTCGTGGGGCAACTCCCGTGTTTGACCTTAGTTGATGATAACTTAGTTGAACATTGAGGAATGGACGCCATTTCTTAGACTCGTAGGTGGTGAAAATCACAGAACTAGGGTTCACTTTAAATTACAGTCGTCCATGTGTTTTAAATAAAGGTACTTTTTTTGGGTAGACTTGACATTTCTCCCCTAACATGTTTTGTGAGTGGGATTGAGGTTACTTTTATTTCTTTTTCTTCCATTAACTGATTTTGTTAATACTTGTTTCGTGATGTTTATTATTGTCAGAAACATTTGCGTTTTATCGTCAGTTGAGTAAGTAGCAGAAATCATCTTTGCCACATAACAGGCAATGAGAACATCTTTTAGAGTTCTAAAAGATGGGAGATTACCCATCATCAAATCCTGTGTGGCTCTATTCTCACATCTTGAGCTTTCTTTTTATTCTTTACGTTTTAGTTGCAAAACTTGTATCTGAGTATACATCTGGGAAATTTTAAAGCAAATCCCTGGTATAAATACTTAAGTATATACTCTATCTCATATTTAGGAGAGGTAAGGACTCTTAAAAAAAAACACATGAAACCATAATATAATTACCACTTACCACCAAAAATAACATTAATGTCTTAGTATCATCTAATACCCAGTCGTGTTCAATTTTCCTTTTGCCTTTTTTGAATTTGAAATATTTTCAAGTTTACAGAAAAGTTGCAAGAAACATGTAAAGAACTCCTATACCATTATCCAGATTGACCCCTTGTTTATATTTTGCTGGTGCTTTATCCTTCTCTTTATACATGTGCACTTACATGTTTTTCCCCAAACTATTTGAGAGTGCTTCTTTCCACCTTAATACTCAGTGCAATACGCATTTCCTAGGAAAAATGATCTTCTTTTATATAAACAAGTACAGTTACCAAGTTCAGGAAATTTAGCATTGATACATTACTTTTATCTCTGCTATAGTTCATATTTCAGTTATATCACAGTCACAATAATATCCTTTATAGCAAATTTTCTTTTCTGGTACAAAATACAGTTCAGGATATTATGTTGCATTTACTTATATTGTTAATTTTAACTTGGAACAGATCTTGAGCCTTTATTTCTTGTGGCATTGACATTTTTAAGAATAGTACCTTTATTATTTTATATCATTGTCGTCATGTTTCCACATGAATAAGCAGGTTTGCAATTTTTGGCTGGAATATTATATAAGTAATGTTACATCTTTTTCATGTTATCACAACCAGAGGAGAATAAGGTCGGTCCCTTATAGGTTAAGATGTTATCCCTTTTCCCCGCTATCATTAGTATTTTTAATTCTTTTGCAAATTATTAAGAAATTTGTGGGGAGATACCTCTATATTATATTAATATCCTATTCCTTATCAGGATTTTCCTCTCCTTGATTTAGCATCCATTTATTGTTCTTTCTTGAATAAGTTTTTAATATAATGGTTGCAAAATGGTGATTTTCCACATCTGCCACCATATGACTGTGGTCTCATTTATTCTTTATTTAATAGATGGTAACCCATTGCTCGTTTTACTTATTTTATTAGGGAATATTGGGGAACAGTGTCTTTCTCCAGGGCCCATCAGCTCCAAGTCATCCTTCAATCTAATTGTGGAGGGCACAGCTCAGCTCCAAGTCCAGTCGCCGTTTTCAATCTTTAGTTGCAGGGGGCACACAGCCCACCATCCCAAGCAAGAATTGAACTGGCAACCTGTTGAGAACTCATGCTCTAACCAACTGAGCTATCTGGCCGCCCCTCTGGAAGTAACGGCAGCTGGTTGTCTTCAATCTAGTTATGGAGGGCGCAGCTCACTGGCCCATGTGGGAATCGAACTGGGAACCCTGTTCAGAGCTCACGCTCTAACCAACTGAGCCATCCGGCCGCCCCCATTTTATTTATTTTGATGCTCAGGGTGCCCCAAATTTAGCCTGTGGGATTTGGTCCTTCAGTCTTGTTCCTGTTTCTTTTTCACCTGCCCTTATCATATGTTTACTTCCTTACTTTGGAACAAGATCTTCCAGGTCCATCTGTTCCTGCTCTACCCCAACCCTGAAATCAGCCGTTTTTCGAAGGAGCCCTCATTCCTCTCATTGAGGAATGGTATTTAGAAACCCAGATTTGAGTGCGAAATTAGCTTATTCCTTCTGGGATGTCACTGCTTCTAGCCCCTTTTAGAGGACAGAGCTAGAGATCATGAGTTTTTATACTAATACTTCCAGTTCTAATCCAACTCTTTACAGCTCTTCCTTACCTTTTCCCCATTCTATAATTGATTTCCCCTTTATTCTACAATGAGAATGCTGGCTTCCATCAACATCAATCTATATATACCTTCATTTGCTCAATCCTACAATACACACAAAATAGCTTCATGATTTCTATACTCACACACCTAGGAAAAGCAAACCTAAGAAAAGTTTGAGATTTGTTCTTTTTATCTTTAGTTTGATAGTATATTGTCAAAATACTCTTTTAAAGTTTACTTGAATTAATCCTTTTTCTCTTCAGTGTAGTTTTTCATTTGAAGTGCAGTCAGGTTTATTTGCTTGTCTTTGTATTAAGTTTTAGGTCCCCCCAATTCTTGTTATAACATAAATCCAAAAGTCAAAACTGTACAAAAGCTATATTAAGAAGTGTCACTCCTTCCCTAGCCTTTCTACTTAGTTTGCCCCCACCCTTAGTTGTTAACCTTTTTTGTTAATTTATGTTTTATTTTTCTGTTACCTTTTGTAAAATTAAGTGATACTATTTTCCTCTTCTTACACACAAGGTAGCATACTGTGTATACTGTTTTGCACTTTTTTCAATTAATATATTCTAGAAATTACACTTCACAGATTATTATTACAGATCTTCCTTATTCTTTTTAGCAGCTGCTGAATATTTTCTCCCAACTGGTTTATTTGAATTGAAGTCCAAAAACGATCTTCATATATTGTGTTTGATTGTATGTCCCTTATATCTATCTATCTATCTATCTATCTATCTATCTATCTATCTATCTATCTATGCATTAGTATATGTAAAATACATATGTAATAAGTTTCTACCCTTCCCCCCCTTTTAAAATGCCATTTATTTGCTAAAGAAACTAATTTATGCATCATTTTCATCAAATGTTCAATCTATTCATTTACTTATAAGTATATGGATTCAGGGTTTTCTATTTTATTTTGTGTATTTATTCTGCAGAATTTTTTACATTCCGAATTTAGTTGTTTTATTCTCCTGGTGTTTTTAGTATGTTCCTTCAATTTCTTTATTTCTTGTCAACTGGTGGTTAGATTCAGACACAGATTCAGGTTGTTTTTAATTTTTTATCTTTGTAAGAATACTTCATAGATGGTTCTGTGTACTTCCTATCTATGTAGCATCATATCAGGAGGATATAATGTCTATTTGTTTCACCGTTAGTAATTTAAAGATTGATTTAAAGTGGAGTTAGGGCATGTCAATTCATTTCTTATGAAGTTCCCCATCTACTTTCACCTAATAGTTTTAGCAGCCACTGATAATGTTTGACTAGATCTAGTTCACTAAGATCTGCAAATGATGCTTTTCTAATGCTATTATTACTCTTGCATTTGGTTAGCTCTTTTTAAAGAATTTATTTATAATTTTTATATTTAAATTTATAAAAATAAATATTAAGGAAGTAGTTATCTAGAATGTTAGAGTTGTGAGCAATTGAAAAGCATAATGTTTTAGTATAAAATATAAGGCTGGCTAGCATCTTAATAGGTCATTCTGTGCTGGACTTGAATAGTCTTTTAAAGCTTGTTTTATTTTTAAAAATCAGCTATTTTATTATTACACCTGGCATCAGTTATACCAAATAAATGTAAATTTTTTGGATTTCATAAACTAAATAGAATTAGGAAGAGGGAATTTAAAAAAGGAAGAAAGAATAAGGTTATGCTTGAATACAGTCCAGGCCTGTGACCAAATGCCATCATTATGCAAAATTTCCCAATTTTAAAAACTAAAAAAAAAAAAAAAAATAAATTTGGAATAGTCACAGACTTACAGGAAAATGCAAATACAGTACAGAGAAACTTTTTTCATAAACTATTTGGGAGTGACTGACAAACATATACCTTTACCTTTGAATATTGTAGTGTGTATTTTCTACAAATGAGGACATTTGCCTATATAACTGCAAGACAGCAATCAAAATCAGAAAATTAACATTTATACATTACAACCTTCTAATTCTCAGTTTCTTTTCCTATTCAAGTTTTCCCAGTAGTCCAATATTGTCCATTATAATGAAAGGATAAAATTTACAATTACTCATTATGTCTAGTTGTCAGGTTTTTCATTTGGAACCAGTTTCTCGATCTTTTCCCGACTTTCATAACCTTGAAACATTTGAAGGTTACAGATCAGTTGTTTGTAGAATGTCCCTCAGTTTGGGTTTGCCTATTTACTTGTGATTCAAGTTATGTATCTTTAGCACATAGGTCACAGCTATTTTTCTCATTTACCTATTAGGTGGTACATACATGATTTCCATTTGTCCCATTTCTAGGAATTTTCTTTTTTTAATTAAATTTATTGGGATGACAGTTGTTAATAAAATTATATTGGTTTCAAGTGTACATTTCTATAATACATCATCTGTCTATTATTGCATTGTGTGTCACCACCCAGCGTCAGTTCTCCTTCCATCATCATGTATTTCATCCCCTTTTTCCTCTTCTACCAGCTCCCCTCCCCCCTTACCCTCTGGTAACCGATAAACTGTTGTGTTTGTGGATTAAATGGAGTCTGCCTGGCTTCTTCATTGTAAAGTTACTCTTTTCTCCTTTGTAACTAATGAATATTTTATAGGGAGATACTTTGAGGCAATGTAAATATACTATTTTTCGTCAAATGTTGAATTTATTTCCTTGTTTATAATTACATGGATTCATGATTTCCTATTTTGTTTCATGGATTTTAAATCCATTACTATAATTTGTTTTGATGCTCAAATTGTCCTCAGTTTTTTCAGTGGGATCCCTTTCAGTGTGGCTTCTGTGTCCTTACTCAGCTTAGGTTAGGCTCCAATGCTCTGTACCAGGATACTCCACAGTGTGAACATCCTTCTCAGATTCTCCCAGGAATGGACCATTTTCCCAAGATTTATGCTCTCAGCCTGCTTGGGCTCTGACAGACTTCTTGGCGTCCACTGCAGCTGTCCCCATACCCAGCATGGGGACTTGCCAGGCATCTTCACTTCGTGATATCTCAGGGCTTCGTTTTTATGTGGGCTGGTTTGGAGTTTCCTACAGCTTGATGGCTCAGGGCAATTTAACTACTTACGTGGTGAACGAAGGCTTCAAGAGTGATTTTTACACGGAGTAAGGTAGAAGCTGTACCGCTTTTTATGATCTAGCCTTGGGAAATGCATAGCACCACTTCCATTTTATTCTTGGTTAAAAGAGTCAAGATCCCTCCCAATTTCAAGGGACAAGGCATAAACCAGAGCTCTCAATGAGAGAAGTGTCAAAGTCACATTGTAAGAAGAGCATGTGGGATGGGAGGTATTGTGGCCAACGTATAACCTGCTACACTGAGAAAAGCAAGTCACGTAGAAACTTTATTTTCCAGATCTTTTCCTAGTTCTTGTTTCTCTTCATAGTTGAAGAAATAATTTGTCAAAAAAGCCCGACTGTTCAAGATATAAGATGAGATACTGAATGAATTGTCAATATCTTACCTTAAAAAGATAACTGAGCTGATGAAAAAGTAATTTGCCAAAACTTTATGCAAATTCTAAGATCCTCAGTAAACATTATGGGCTATTTATTATTGATGTTGTTATTATTTGCTTCCTGCAGTATCTTCTGACTCTTTTTACTTAATTGGCCATTGATACCTTAACAAGCATGGAGATAAGATTAGAAGTTTTGACATCAACAAGTATCAAGCAGAAAAAACCCTGGCCACGAGTCTCCTGGTTGGGACAGGTAGGTTTTTCTTTATCCGTACAATACTAGTTGTAATATGTGTTAAGTGTATGCTTTGCATCTAAGATTGAAGAATGTTATATGGGCTTTAAAAAATAAAACCTATCTTTAGAAGGATCACCTGCCCACTGAACAGGGTTTTGTATGTTTGTGTTTTGTTTTGTTTTGCTTTGTTTTATAGTGAGCAAGTTAGCTTTTCCAGAAAGTTGAATGGTCTATCTAGAAGAAATACTTTACTTTCTTTTATTATTAGTTTCAGGTGTACAAAACAACATAGTGATTAGACATTTACACCCCTCACAAAGTGATAACCCCAACAAATCTACCATCTGACACCATACGTCGCTATTACAATACCATTGGAAATATTTTACTTCCAAAAAATTTTTTTTCATATTATGCTTAAGAAGGTTGAGATGGCATATATCAAAGGGGAATATGTAATCTTCTGAACCTTTCCCTACTAGAACTGTCGGTGGAGTGTTTGCTCCCATTGTGATTTTCATGAGTGTGCAATAAAGTGCCCCTTAGAACTGGAATAAAGATGGGCCACAATGCAGGAACACCCTTCACAATATGTGGAATAGATCCCTCACTTTCCTTAGGGAAAGTGGGCAAACCTATGAAGTTCTCTTAGAATTTATCATAATGAATTTAAAAATTCGGTGTTTAGTTTCATTTCTGTGAGATATTATACCATTAATGAACTTCCTCTAGAACAGTGTCCCTTGAACTTGCAATGGTTCTGAATCATCTGGAGATCTTGTTAAAACAAGTGCTGGGCCCCACTCCCAGAGTTTCTGATTTAGGAAGTCTGGGGTTGAGGTTGAAGACTTTGCATTTCAGAGAGCAGGCGGGAGGGAGGGAGAAAAAAAAAAAAAGAATTTGCATTTCTAACAGTGTCTTAGGTATTGCTGATGCTGCTAGTTACTTTGAAAACCACTGCCCTACAATATATATGAAAACAGGGTTAATTTGAAACAGCATATCTTTTCTAGATGATAAAAAATGATCAGGGATAGGGGTTACAGAAGCCATATCTATTTTAACCTAACATAATAATTCAAAAACTTGCCCATACTATTGTTCAAGTTGATGAAATTAAACAGCAGATAACCCAGTTTTAGCTAGCAGAATTGGAAGACATTCCTATAATTGTAAATTTCAAAGAAATCTAAATTGCAATCATTAGGTCATCTTACCAGGTAATTCTAATAACAGGTATTTTAAGATAGAATGAAAAATCTCCAGGTTACCTAATCAACCTTATTGTTCATTTTATGATTTGTGGTACAAATTTATAATCTTTCTTAAATGACACGTTTTCCTTTCTGAGAAAACTTACTTAGATAAGTTGAATTAACTTGTGGAGCCTTTTAAGTCTCTCACATATTTCATCTCTTAGGAAAATGAAGCTGTTTTTCTTTTGGATGGTAAATTCATAAATGAAATTAATTTGATATCTGGAAGGACAAAGAAGAAAATTCCTAGTCTGCAGCCTTTGTTGAAGGATGTTATCGTCCTAACAACATCCAGTAATGGTTAAGTAATACTAATATTTTCAAAGGGCTGGGTTAAATATTTTTTTAATAATTTGGGGTAATATTAGGGGAAATACTAGTTTATAAGTATTGCATTTCCTTTTTGCACACAGATGCCTGGCTGGCTGGGGCACTTACTACAGGGGAGCTTTTCCTTTGGAACAAAGATCAAGATTGTTTGAAAACTATACAAGCAACTGAAAAGCCTAAGGAAATGATTAAAGCTGCAGTAGGTGAGAATTTCTTTAAATTGGTTTAACTTGATAAATAGGAGAGAAAGAAGGTGAAACATTTTTCTATTGCTATTTAAAAACTCTGTGTGTGTGTGTGTGTGTGTGTGTGTGTGTGTGTGTGTCACACACACACGGTGCCAAAAACTGTATACATATTTTAAGGAAGGAAAACTGTATTAAAATTGTAATAGACAATATATACCGATAACAGAAGATGAATACAAGTCACGTTTGACTTCTGCAATTTCAAGAGATGCTCAAAGTGGTTATCATCAGCATCCAGACACTTCTGATTACGGCGAACTACTGCTTGAGCAACATTGACCAAAGTGTCCACTTGTATACATTTTTTTGGCGCCCCGGTATTCCATATATATGTATATGTAAGTATTTCTTTGGTGGTATTCACTTGTGATACTTAGATTCATCTTGAAGAAGAAAAGCCTGGCATATCTAACATATCCGTGATAATAGTGGGTTCCTAATATCACATAAATACATGATAAATGTTACTATTATTAATATTTGTACTTTTAATTGATTCATAATTTTACATCCTAAACCAGGGGTGTCCAAACATTGGCCGCAGGAATTCCAAAAATATATTTAGTTTACTTAAATAAACCAGGTGAGGCAATACGTACTTCACCTCGAGTGAGTGGCCCGGCTGTTTGTGTATTTTACCGCATATGGTCCTTGGTAAAAAACGTTGAAAAAAGTTTGGACAACTCTGTCCTAAACGGTAACATCATTTAGGTTTCTTATTGTCAGAATAGATAAATTATGTACCTTCTGGGGAGAATTCAAACTTCAGAGGTTTAATGACTTCTTTTTCTTTTTTTTAGCAAGCTCTTTGAAGTTGTATCTGTATGTATCTGGAAATGGGAAAAGAGCTCTGCTTATAATTCCTTCTGGATGTATATTTCTTTGGGAATATTTAGAATTCGAGAATATCATATCTTCTAAAAGCCCTTCATTGAAGGGCCAGTGGTCCCAGATCATACCTGAAGAAGCAGTTCATTTGCCATCCCCTGAAGATAAAGAAGCTGTAGTGCATGCTGTTTTTATAAAAAATGAGGTAAAATTCGAATCAGACAGGGTGTTACAGAAGTTGAGATCTCCTATTCTTAAGAACAGACACTATCTCCCAAGCTTTTGAGCAGAGTGTGGAATGGCATAACTATAGATCTCTAGTCACTATTGATTGTCACATTAATTGTGAAATTATGGTAAAGATATATTTGTATTTCTTCGTCATATTTTAAAATGTTTATTAAAAATGGTTTGAACTTAGAGTTTCCTTTCTCTTTCACTAGTTTTACTTTACCCTAGTTTTAAAATATAACTAGTTTTTTAATTTAAAAAGCTAGAATTGGGCTGGCCTGGTGGCTCAGGCGGTTGGAGCGCCATGCTCCTAACTCTGAGGTCGCCTGTTCGATTCCCACATGGGCCAGTGAGCTGCACCTTCTACAGCTGAGATTGTGAACAATGGCTCTCCCTGGAGCTGGGCTGCCATGAGCAGCCAGAGGTCAGCGTGGGCTGCTGTGTGCTGCCGCATGCTGCCAGGAGTGGCCGGTGCCCAGCATGAGTGGCCTGCAGCCGGCAAGAGCTTCCGTGAGCTTCCGTGTGCTGCTATGAGCGGCCGACCAACGACCCTGACCAACTGCCTCAGCCGGGGACGGGAGGGAACGCACGGCTCATAATCCCAGCATGGGCCAGGGAGCTGTGTCCTTCACAACTAGACTGAGAAACAGCGGCTTGAACCGGAGTGGGGAGAAGGGGAGGAGGAAGAAAGGGGGGGAAAAAAAAGCTAGAATTGGTGATATTAAGTAAGCCATTTAATTCCCAGGAAATAATATTCACTAACTAAAAAACATTTTAAATAGCTGCATAGTGCTCTGTGTATGTATGGACCAACATTTTATTACCCAGTCCACTATTGTTAGAAGTTGCATTTTGAAGTTCTATTATTTTCCTCTACTTTCCCCCATCTACAGGGTATGTCCTAATTTAAATAATATATAACTATAAAAGAAGAGAAAAATAAGTATGTAAGAATCTTTCCAGTTATAGCCACAATAAATGGCAGTGTTTTCTTTTTTTCTAATAAACTTTTTTTAAAATTAAATTTATTGGGGTGACAATTGTTAGTAAAATTACATAGGTTTCAAGTGTACAATTCTGTAATACATCATCTATATATCACATTGTGTGTTCACCACCCACAGTCAATTCTCGCAGTGTTTTCTTAAGAGAATAAACTACACCTTGGTTTCCCATTTGAGACATGCATGCCTCTGGCTCAGAAATATTAATAAATTACTTAGTGTTTAGCTTAATGTTAATACAAATACAAGCAGGATCTCAATATGTTTCATTTATTTCTGATGAGAAATATGTTTATGTTTTATATATCTTGATTTATTTTCAGATTAATTATATACTAAAGTATATTAAATTTATCTACAGTTATTTGGAGACTGCTGCTTATGTTCATTTACTTTTTATTCTGGGGAATGCCTGAAGTTAACATTTCTAGCAATTCGGTGGCATGAGAATGTATTTACACCTATAAGGTGAGGTAAATGTTTCTTCCTTATTTTCTGTCCTGTATCTTTTGACCCATAAATACATAAGATTAGTAAATGACATGTAAATTTCAATTTTTGAGACTTTACAAATCCTTTCTTCCCATAAGTATTGCTCTATTTCTTTAGTTTTTATTTTTTAAATGTTTAATCTAGAAAGGCTTTTTTTTGTTGCTTTTGTTTTCCTTCTTGGAAGTGAGAATACATAAAAGATAAGGTAGGCTATGGTCTTGTCTTAAGACTATAAAATAACTATTTTGTAAAGTAATTGAATTTTAAAGGGCACATAACTTATTTGAATTTACTACTGTACCTTTTAAATGCTCGAGTACTTTTTTATTACAATAGTTTTATTCTGAAAAGCCCAATAAAATAGAAAGAATGCATTAAAAGCATGTAATGCCTAAATAAGTAAGGTTTACTAAAATAGTGTGACATGGGGGAGCAGATTCTTTTTCTTTGTTTATTTTCTTTATTTTTTTATGCTAACAATACCTTTTAAGGTGTAATTTGTATAAAGTAAAATGAACGAATCTTAAGTGTACAACTGGGCTTTAATAAGTATATGTGTGTGTAACCATCCTCATATTAAGTATAGAATATTGCCACTATCCTAAAACCCCCCTCTTCTTTACCTATTTAATCCCTTTAAAAATGCTAGCAATAATGTAGAAATATGTCCATTGAAACCGTTAGTGGAAGCAGATGTATTTGGGGTTGACTATGGATCATGCTGTTACTAACAAAACTCTGATACTGAGTTTATTTCATTGGTGACTGCTCTTTTGTTACCTGGATGAAACTTCTGAATGCTTGCTAAGAGGCCCTCTAATGTATGTGCATATGTAGGAATTTAGTTGGACCCTTAAATTTTTTGTAGTGAACTATATACTAATTTAAAAGTTACTATACTTCCTATTTTCAATTATTTCATTATTTTCTTAGATCATTGCCATACCATGTTCACTGGGCACAACAAGATTGCCTTCTGGGTAGTCTAATTCCCAAGTGTGAACCAGTGAAGTCAAGAGGAGCTCTCATCTCTGCCTTTTCAAGAGATGGCCTTAACCTGGCGGTGACTCTTAATCAGAAAGACCCAAAGGTCAGTAAATGTACTCTGTCTTCGAAGTAACCTATAAAAGAGAGAGTTTAGTCCAGTTTTGAGATGTTTTTTTCCCCTGAAGATAGTTTTTTTTCTTAATATAATATTACTTTATGTTCTTTAAATTGGAGTTTTCTGATCCATCTTAACATTGATTGGTGAAGTTATTTAAATTAGCTGCCATAGTTTTCAAAACTTGGCCTTCAGATGTGAAAAAGAGGATAAAGGAAAAGGACGAAAGAACGGCAATGCAGTAATTGATGGTCTTAAAATGTGTAAAAAAGAGAAGAGTTACAGGTGGTCAATATTGTTTTGTCAGTTGGGAAAGAACCCTAGTTTATTGATATAATAGATCGCTAGGTTTCCAGAATTATAAATAATGGTTAAGTAAAATAATATTAATAATGGTGTTTTGGTTTGTTTTTGAAACATTTTTTTTATTAGTTTCAGGTGCACAAAACAATGTAATAGTTAGACATTTATCATTTATACCCCTCACACAGTGACAACCCCCCTCCTGATGGGGATCCACTACCCCTCTGACATCGCACACAGCCATTACGTTTCCATTCTCTATTCCTAATGCTGTACTCTGCTTCTTGTAACTATATATATACATATATATATATATACATATATATGAATGTCAACTACAATTTTATATATATATATACACACATATATATACATATATGTGTGTATATATATGTAAATATATGTGTGTATATATATATATATATAAAATTGTAGTTGACATTCATTATTGTTCAGCTTCAGGTGTACAGTGCAGTGATCAGGCATCTACATCACCCCTGAGGTTGTCTCCCTAATGAGACAAGTGTCCATCAGATACCCTACAAAATCTTTACAACATTATTGATTACATTCCCCAAATTAACTCTCTTAACCCCATGGCAATCTCGTGGTTACTGACCGTGCTTTCTAATCCCCTCACCTTTCCCCTTATCCCCAACCCCCCCATCTAGCAACCGTCAGTTTTTCTATGTCTCTGAGACTGTTTCTGATTAGTTCATTTATTCTTTTCTTTATATTCCACATATAAGTGAGATCATAATAATGGTTTTGTTGTCGTTTTTCTTTTTGTTTCTAGGCAACTCAGGTATTATTTATAAACACACTGACTTTTGTTACTCTCCGTGGTAGCCTTAAAGGATGTAGCAATAAGAATCCTGTGGTTCCAGCTGCACTTATCAGGTAAGAACTCTTTTGTACTTCTAAACACTATTTTTCTTTTCTTTTCCAACAGTTTGGTAAGTTTAAGACTGACAATTCAATAATGTCTAAATAGATATTTAGATAGGTATTGCAAGTTACTTTCAACATTTGTGCTTGATAGTGTCTAAAAATTGCTTTATATGAGGAAAGCCTTAAATACTTTAAGGAAGGGTATAGTAGGGTAGAAGATACATGATCTTATTTCTTTGTTGTCTGAGGAGGAGTGAAGTCATGACCATGTAGACAAATATTGAGCTTAATTGGAGAGAAGGAAATGAAAAAACCTGGATTGGGAATACCATATACTCAGAGAGGTTAAGGTGTTCATAGCCCTTTAAACAAAGTTTGCATTCTTTGCATATAGGTCAATAGCAACATGAAGTGGTGATTTTGGACAGCGCATGAGTTACCATCAGGACCTACATATTACAGAGTAGGAAGATTCCCTCTTGGACCTCCTAATTTCCTTTTCTGAACGCTTTTCTATTCTATTTGAATTTCCAAAGTTTTCAGGTCACTCCAGCCTTGCCTCTTCATTTTCCTTCCCTCCCCAAAAGTTCCTGCCTAAAAGTATTACTGGTTTTTGTTCAGTGGTCTGACAGAGTGTCCATCATTTACATGATGGAGCTACTTTTTGTCTGTATGAAACATTCATATTACCAGCTAGTTAAGGAGTAGTAATGACGGCTCTGAGAAGAGGAAGTCTGCTGCCAAGTGGAACTCCAGCAGGCTGCAGAGGACAGGCATGGTCTTGACCTTTAAATTTATCATAAATACCAGTTGTGGACACCAATAGGATTAAGAGTTGTTCTAATTAAATGTGAGTGACTAAAAAGCTTAACTTTTTTTAGGGAGTATTTTCATTTTATGATTTGGTTATGAATCTAAGTACTTTTTTAATTGGTATGTTGTATGGAGTAGATGTTCATGAGCGAATTCTTTTTTTCTTACCTTTTTTTCTGGGAAGTGAAATCCATAAAATATAGGTATCAATTGCCTACTATTCATCCTTTTGCCCTTATTTTTTGAAGTGTTTCACCCCAGCTTGGCCATTATAAATTGTTAAAGACATTGTAGAGAGTACTTTCTAAACATATTATTTTGCTTTTTTTAGGTCCTACTGGGTTGGTGACATCAGCTGGACTCATGATAGTCTTTTTCTGTCTTGTGTGTTAAAACGTGGCTCCCTGGTTTTACTGACTTGCCAAGGTGAACTGCTAACATTAATTACATTTGGTTGCTCTATAGAATTTGGGCCAGCAGAATTTATTCCTCTTCACCCGCTAATAACATATAGGTGAGACATTTAAGTTGTTTTAATTTGTTTATAGAAGTTTTTCTCTTTTGGTGTTACTTTACTGTGTATTTTTTTCTGGCAAATTTCATCTTTCAAACTGTCTTACTCTTTCTTTAAGTCGTCATCTCAATATCTTTCTCATTTATAGTTTTTTTCTATTTCTTTTTGGGCTTAATCCTGGTGAAAATTTGACATTGTAACTATGTAAGTATAAGTTATTTAAGTATTCAACAGAACTAAAAATTTATTTTCTTTGGTATGAAAGTTGTTTTCTTTGATATAAAAGTTATTAATAACAGCACGATATGTACTTTATTATTTTAAAAGAAGATCACTTAGATAAATTAATAACTCAAAATTAACTTGGCAGATGGATTTATCTATCTTTTTCCCTAAAGGGAAGAAGTATGTTGGAAATGGTTAGAAGATTTTAGAATTTAACCGAATTTTAGTTTTTGTGAGATGGGGCAGCAGTTTGGCTTTGGAGTCAGATCAAAATTCAAATCCTGGTTCTTCCACTTATTAGGTGTATGACTTTGGGTAAATTATTCTTTAAGCCTCTATTTATTTTATTGTGAAATGAAAATAATGATGAGTTGAGGGAATGAAGTAAGATAAATACAGATCGCTTTGCACAGTTCTGGCATAAAGTAGGTGCTCAGTAAATATTTGTCGTTATTGGTGTTGATATTATACATGGCTAGACACATACACACAGCTATTTGCAGAACAAAAAAAATGAGTAAAAGACTTTTGAAATTCACCCATTCCCTTGCTTTACAGAAAGGAAACTGAGGAAGGGTACATCCTTGGTTACATTATATATATATATATATATATATATATATATAGCAAAAGAGTGATGCTTAACTTTTAGCAATAGAAAATTCTAATGAAATCAATATTTATTTCCTGCAGTGAAAGTATTTTTTCCTTATTTTTTATGGTTTGATTCATAACTGACTTGAATTTCCTCACATTCTCCTTTAAAATTAACATTTGGGGCCTTTCAAAATGGATTGCTTGTTCTGATTACAAAGTAATACATATTCATTATTTTAAAAAGCTTGAAAATCAAATGTTATAAAACTAAATAATGTAGAAAGTGAAAAACTTGTAATCTATTCTTCAGAGATAACAATTATTAGCATCTTAGTGTGTTATCCTCCAAATTAAGAAAATTATATGACATCTGTAATAATACTAATATTAGTTTTTTAATACAAAATGAATTATATGATATGTGCTGTTTTGTATTTTGCTTTTTTAGTTTAACAGTGTATCTTTTTTAATTAAAGTTTATTGGGGTGACAATTGTTAGTAAAATTACATTGGTTTCAGGTGTACAATACTGTATTACATCATCTATGTATCACATTGTGTTCACCACCCAAGTCAGTTCTCCTTCCATCACCATATATTTGATCCCTTTTACCCTCATATACCGTCCCTCCCCACCTACATTTTTCTATGAAGCCATTTTTAATGGTTCCATAGATACCTGTGGTACGTATATTCTATAATTAATCAATCTCCTACTGTTGAACATTTGCCTAATAAAATGTACATTTGAATAATTTCCTAACCAAAAAAATTATATTTTATTTGTCCTCTTCATATTTATAAAGCCCCAAAGTTAAGCAGCAATATTAAGTGATCAGAATCAAGTACATCACCATTATAATAAGTACATTTATATGGAAACTCAGTCAAATTAATCTTAAACTGATAAAATTTTACTCACCACCATCCTCTCCAAATGTTCTCAGTTTTTCTTTCTCCTCCTTAATAACACCTATATTCATAGCTCATAATTATTCTTGTAAGTATATTTAAATATATGGTAAGAAGGAAAGTTAACTATTTAGTTCTCTTTAATGGTAAAATGAACTGTCTTAATTCTTTTCTGAAATAGTTTGTATAAAACTAGATTAGAAACAAAATAAATACCGCAATTAAGGGAAAAATTAAAAAAAAACTTATATGTTATGTAATCACTTACATTTTCCTTACAGATATATACACATTTAATATTTTGTGTTTAATTTGTTTGCTTTTTCATCATTCTGTAACTTTTAATTGTTTTGCTCTTTCTTTGGAATAATGATGTATTCTTAAGATTTTTTCCTTACTAATTCTTGAATTTTGATGTTTGTTTGCTAGACCACAGCAGTTTACATTTCAAGATTCAAATAATTCTGTAGATTCATCAGCGTCTGATAGTGACCCTATGAGACAGAGATTTTCTATAAAAGCACACTCACGGTTACCCTACCTCATTATTTCTGATGGATACATGGTCACAACACTTCGATTTCTTGATAACCTGTCTCCATCAGTGCTCATGAGATCCCTTCTACTTGATTCAACGCAGAGGCTTGAGAAAACATACCAAAGTGTGATATTGTCTAAGGTATGGTGCTTTTTGGTATCATTAGTAAAAGTTGACCTCTTTTCAGATTTAAAAACTACACTGATAGTAATATCGCTGGATTGTATATAGTTGTCTGTAGAATTTTTTACTGCTTGTAATAGAATTAGAGATAAAATTCTGCTCTTGGAAATCTGTCTTTTCTTCTATAGCCAAAAGGCAAAGGGCTGAACTTGCGATCACTGGATTCCCTAAGGTTGAGTCTGTTAAAACACCAAGGAAATGAAAGTTCAGCTGATTCTACTGTCCCCAGATTCTTGCAGGTAGAGGATACAAAGAAGTTAAATGAAAAAACAGCAGATTTGCAGGTACTTAGTAACAGTGTTTTATTTGCTTTGAACAATTATGTATTGAATTTATTCCAAAAAACATTTTATTTTGTTTTTCTCTTGTTAATAAAGGGAAGAGAAATTTGAGAACACCAAAGTAATTTATTTGTAAGGTATTAAATAGTATTAACTATAATTTTTTTCACTCATGTTTTAGGATTTTGAAACAGAAGAAACTAATGAAGGCATACATTTTCTAAACAACTCATTCTCTTTTTGGAACCAAAAAAATGATCCATTGTTCAGTAGTGCCAAGGAGGGAAGGTTGGAATTTGCATCCATGTTTGATACGATACATGCAAAGGATAATACTGAGGAGACGGATGGAACCATTATAGAACTGCATTCTGTTCAGAAAAATCTCCTTGCAGCCTGGACTATAGGAATTTCAAAAAATGTGGCAGAAAAAAATTCAATGTTAAATTACACGATAGTTTGTATCACTCATTTTTTCTACATTCTTCAGTTTATAAAATGTCCTTTACCCAAATTTGATCTTTCTTTAAGCAAGAGCCCAAGACATAATGCATGGGTGCTTTGTATCTTTCAACTTTTTCATCAGTTTTTATCAATCCAGTATTGGGATGTGAGATACAGACAAGATGTGGGACATTTGGTAAAGCTGACCTCAAATACTGTAAAGCTTTTGCTGACTCAGCAACAGAATGGTCAGTTATTCTCAGAGAGGCTTTTAGCCTGTTTTCATTTACTCAAAATGGTAGCTGATAATTTGAATGGCATATACAGTCTTCAACCTGAAATTATTTCAGCTTCAACTGATGGAAGTAGAACAGCAAATCAAGACTCACTGGTGGTACCTGTTTTTCAAATATTTCAAGATAGTCGTTCTCAGGAAAACTGGTCTTGGAACTCATCTTTCAAGATTCATCCTCAAGTAGTAAATCTTGTTCAACAGCCAGGACACAGGTATAATTACTTTAATGTTAGGATGCCATTAGCATTATAGATTTTTTCCTTTTCAAAAAAATGAGATGTAATTACCATACTATAAAATTAATCATTTTAAACAATGCAATGATTTTTAGTGCAATTCAGTGATTTTCAGTGTAGTCACAAATTTGTAGAAATATTAGCATTCCAGGATATTGTTATCACCCTAGAAAGAAACCTTGTGTCCATTAGCACTCAGCATTATAGATTTTATTTTAAAATACCTTAGGGCTTACACCAAATGCTATTCAACACACATATTTTATTTGTCTTGGGCAACTCCAGGATACTGTTGAAAGATTTTTGTTTAGATAAAGCACTGTAGAAAAAAAACCACGGGTACATAAAGCATTTATGAAGATTTAAAAAATATGTATATATATAATTTCGATCAGTGGACTTTGTTCTATATTTAAATCTGGTCAGTTTGTATATGTTATTACATCAGTGAAGAATACAGGCAAAAAAAAAGGCTAAGTAGGAGGCTATATTCATTCTTATTATCTGAAATTTGGTTTTGATGATTACCTGATTTTATATGCAGATTGATTGTTCTCTGGAAAATGCTGTATAATAAAACTTTATGGTATCAAACACAATTAAGTCAAAGAGTTCCTGAAGGTGACAGACAGTTAACTGAAAAGATGACACATGAAGCATCTACTGTCAAGTCCCTGCTATGTCATATCCAGGCTTACTTACAGACTGCCGGAGTTTGCTTGAACCAAACCTTAGAGCTGAAATCTATTAATGGTCAGTATCTCATAAACGATTTCTAACTCCATGAAAAAGCAATATAGTTAACTGGGCTTTCATTTTATTAATTGATTGCAATTACTTATTTTTCAGAATAATTTCTGGCTGAGCTATATACACTGAATTTTAAAACGTAGTAAATTTTTATAAAGTAATTTAATTAACCATAACTAATTGTCGATTAAAAACTTTGTAGGTGAAGAGTGTTTCCTATTAGGATCATATGAAAAGTCTGTTCAACTGTGGAAGAAAGCTCTACAAGAAACCCAGGAAAATGGTAGGGGAGTGTTAAAAAATAATATTTGCCATAATATTGGTAAGAACATATTTTAGCATTCTCTAGCACTTAAAAATAATTCCAAATTTCTGAATGCTCATAATTTCTTAATGTTCCAATAGAATACGTGTTGTAGACACCTTGACTGTCAGAAATACTTGTTTAAAATTATTCTTAGTCTTGGAATTTGTCAAACCAAGAATTTTTTCTGTTATCTATAGATATGGCTCCTTCTGTCCATTTTTTTGGTTAGTGATGAAACTTGTCATTTATTATTGATTGGGGAAAAACGAGATTTAATGAATTTTTATTTGTCATTTAGAGGGACTGAAAGTATCTAAATGAGAAACTATTGGTTAAATATTTTACCACCTTTTACAGACTTAGAGAAACATGGAGCTAAGGCTCTCTGCCCTTAAGTAATTCTATTTTAACAAGTTCCTGTGAGTTAGACTTATTGTTGGGTTAGGTATAGGCTATGTGGAGTTTTTGATGAGACTATAAGTGCATAGATTCTAGAAACTGGTGATAGCTTTTATGATATAGGGCTAAGGGTGTGATGAAGATGACAGAGGTTCTGAGCGACCTTGGAACTCACTCTGATTACAACTACTACATGGTCAGGTTTGGCCAATTATTAAAGTATTTTTGACTGCTGTGGTTTTGTATGTTTCTTTCATTCATCTATTTAACCAGTACGTATGGAGAGCCTGCTGTGTTCGTAGAATTGTGTTAGGCGCTAGGAGTAACTGAAATAAACAATTTTACCCTCAAGTTGCCTACAGTCTGCAGGAGAGATTACATAAACAACTAGCCCTTTTCTCATTATGTTGTTTGCACTATACACAATCTGAGACTGGAGTGCAAGTGTCAGTCTGGAGAAAACCTGGAGGAGTTGACAATTAAAATGGAACAGAAATTGGCCAGTTAAAGTAGTGGGATGGTTTAACAGAGGATATATAGCATTCCAAAAGCAAAGAGGCATGAGAAACCATGGCAATTTGGTAAACTGCAAGAACTTGAACTAGACTAGATTATATGATACATGTCAGTGATGTTGGGGACAGGGAGGTGAGAGCTAAGGTGAGAGGTAGATAGGAACAGAGTGTATACAGTGCCAAGGGATTAAGATTTTATCCTGAGGACAGTGGGATCAGTTAAGATACTTGATGTAGGAAAGAGAACTTTTTAAATAAATATAGGCCATTTGGAAAGATCACTTTAGTAGGTACTGTGTGGAGGGTCATTTGTAGGAGTGTGACGTAGAGATGTGGGTTTACCTAAAAAAAAGAAAATTAGTTAGTTGAGGTCCTAAACCAAAGCAATGTCAAGAGTACTGGTGAACAGAGGTCACATCTGACAGATATTTAATAGGTTTGAGCAATCGGACTTGTGACTGAGTAGATCTGGAGAAAGAAGTCTAATGTACTTCTCAGATTTGAGGATTCTCCAACTGGGTGAAAAAGGGGGTGGTATTCAAGGTGAGAAGTTCTGATGAAGAAGAGATTTCATATTGAGTTCCATTGGGGACCTTTTAATTTAATTTGATTTCCACTGTATCCATTAAGAATGGCTTCCAGTAGTGGAGACTGAGAGTAACTGGCTTCAACAAAAAAGACGTTTATTTCTTTCTAATGAAAAGAGGCCTGAAGTTGACAGTCTGGGGCTGGTTCGGTGTTTCTAAGGTTTCAAAGACCTTTAGTTTTTCTTTGTCATCCCTGGTGCATTGCTTCCATTCTTAAGTACATTACATGAGTTAAGATGGATGCTGGAGCTGTTAGCCATCACATCCATATTCTAGGAAGGGCAGAAAGCAGGAAGGGCAAGAGAGGGTACATCTACCTCCTAACTGAGTTTAAGCAGTTTTTCTGGAAGGTCTACACAAGATTATGTTTTGGTTCAGAACACAGTCACATTTTCACATGGCCACATGTGAGAAATTGTGATCTGGTTGCATTGCAACCCCAAAATGAAGTTGGAATTCTTTTACTCAGGAAGAATGCATAAGGGGCAGGCCACCAGCAGCCTCAGTCCTCAACTCCCTCAGATATTTGAAGGGAGTGGTCAGGAACTCTTATTAGATAGTGTTTCTCTTTGACCGTCTGTTTGACATACATATGGTGTTGTGTGTGTGGGTGTAACCACACTCCCTTCTGTTTTATACCATGGTACTTGAGATAGATGTTGTTAGTGGACCTTAGTGCTGACATGATGAGGATTTGCAGCTCTCTTTGGATAAAATCTCAGTCATCCTACAGCCTGGTGAAAGAAAACTAAAATTGTTCAGAACTTGAAAAAGAACAAAGTATTGCTCACCTGGTTTTTAAAAAATCTTTTATTGAAGTCTAAAACAGATACAGAAAGGTTAACGTAATATGAGTGTACAGCTTGATGAATTTCCATAAACTGAACACTCCTGGAGTGTCTGCCTAACACCCAGATCAAGAACATTACTTTGCTAACATATTTCTAATGTCAGCTTGATTCTTTCCGGTTTAAGGAGGAAGAAGGACACGTTTTCTTCAGATTCGCTATTATCTTTCTCTTTTATACTGCCACCTCTACAGCTATAATTTAAATGATGCTCAAGGACTGTGTGATCAGCTAGTGAGAGAAGTACTGAGATGGTCCCACCTCCCTGTAAAAGCAAATGAAGATAGTTCAGGTATGCATTTAAAATACAGTATTTTTAATCTTACTGATTTATATTTATAGGTTTAGATATGAAATTACTTATGTATAAAAGTTGGTTGTTCTGCCCTATTATGATAAATTTTGGACTGACAGCTTCTCAATAGCAAGAACCATTTTTTAAAAAAACATTTTAAAAACAAAATTTCCAGAGCTTAGCAATGATTGCCTGCTGAACTGATATAATTGTTTTCTCACAGCCATATTTGTTAGAATATTAGGTACTCAAGAATTTTTCCATAATATATTTATATTTAACTGTTGCTTAAGGTGGTTTAGTAAAGTGATGAAAATCACTAACTGAGGTATTCTGACTCTTTTTTAAAATCTGTTTAGGAGTCTGTAGAGTATCTGGATTGCCATTTTTAAAAAAGGTACATTTGAATTAAGCAATAACCAGAGTGAAACATACATATAGATATATATACACATATACACTTGTATATGTGTATATATATCTGTAGATCTTAAAATGTGTACACCCCTGGTGTGTGTGTATGTATGTATATATCTATGTCTATATCTATATCTGTATCGACATATAGATACACACCGGGGTGCCAACAAAATGTGCACATTTTAAGAGATGTTATCTAAGTATTACTTTTCGAAGTTGAGTTGAATTATAGTAGCCATGTGTAGTATGACTTTCACTCAAAAGATGGCGTTAATAAAATGAATGCTAGCATCATTCATTGTATTACAATTTTAATATAGTTTTTTCCTTTCTTAAAATGTGTGTACATTTTATATATATACATATATATATATCGCACACACACACACTCACACACACACTCACACACACACACACACACACACACACACACACAGGGTGCCAAAAAACTGTACACATTTTAAGAAAGGAAAAACCTATTAAAACTACGCTGTTGGTAACCAATTTGAGCACCTCTTGTAATTTGAGAGTCAAACGTGACTTGCATTCATCTTTTGTTATTGGTATATATTGAGTATTACAATTTTAATACAGTTTTTTCCTTTCTTAAAATGTGTATACATTCTTTTGGCACCCTCTGTATATGAATGAACACATAGTGTATTTATAGTGGTTATAGGGTCACAGACCATTACATGTATACTATGGATATGAATGTGTCTGAAAGGCCCAATGTATCAAGACTTTCTAAATGGAGCCAACTTAGTTTTATGTGGTTTCAGCCACTTGTTAATAGATTTCTTACTCTTTGTGATTTTTATCTTTTTAGATTTCTGTGTTCATTATGGAAGAAATGCATGTTTATTTTAGACAATTCTGAAAATACAGAAAAGTGCAAAGAAGAAAATAAAATCACTTATAATTCTACCACTTTTCTATATACATTTATACATGTATATTATTAGAGCTGTATATTCTATTTTGTAAATTTTTAAAATTTCATACTATGATGAATATTTTTCAATGCAAATAATGCTCTTTTTAAAAAACCCATTAAGCTTTTTCCCCATTATTGCACATTTAGGTTGTTACCAACTATTTACTGTTTTAAATAATGAATGCTGCAGTGTAAATTTCTGCAAGTATTACTAATAATTTCTTTAGGATAAATTTCTAGAAATGACGTTCCTGGACCAAAGAGAATCCACCATTTTAAAACTTTTGAGGCTTACTGTCAAGTTGCCTTCCAGAAAGTTCTGCCAGCTGTATGAGCAAAAGACTTTTATGTGTGATTTTTTTTTTAACTGATTGGATAGTCTTCATTTTTTTTAGCAGTATTGTAATTACATGATTTAACTTTCAACATAAGTTGAACCTAGAGTAATGTATTTGTTTTAGTTTTTAATGATGATTGTTTAAAATATATCAAGCATATCTCTACTAGGTCAGGTCCCCAGGATCACCCCAGGTTCAGTGAATTCCCAGGGAGGACTCACAGGACTCAGCATATGGTTGTGCTCATGGCTGTCATTTATTACAATGAAAGGGTACAAAGCAAAATTAGCCAAGGGAAAAGGTGCATGGGGTGGAGTCCAGAGGGAACCAAGCAAAAGCTTCCAAGAATCCTCTCCCGGTGGAGTGACACAGGACAGACACTTAATTCTTCCAGCCACGGATTGTGACACCGCATGTGAGATGCTGTGTGCCAGGGAAGCTCATTAGAGATTTAGTGCTCAAGGTTTTTAATTGGGGGCTGGTCACATAGGCATCCTCTGGCCCATACTAAAATTCCATACTCTTCGAAGGAAAGACGGTATTCAGCATAAACCACATTGTTTGTGCAAACAGGTCCAGTGAGCCACTGTCAGCAGTTAAGGTGGTGGGACTCCTCCCAAAGTCAAGTTCCCAGATGCCAGCCAAGGGTCAACCTTACAAGCAGGCCTTTCAAGTACCCAGGACTGATATGTTACCCCTTTCCTGCACACTTATCTTATTGAATCAACTGTATATAGTTTTAATTTTTATTGTATAAGGTTGCCATTATTAACATCATCACTGTCCCATATACAGAATTATGCTTTCAAATTTTACTTCGGAATTGATGCAGTTTTGCTCTATTGACAGTATCTTTTTTTTATTATTATTTTTTATTTTTTATTTTTTTTAAAGATTTTTATTGGGGAAGGGAAACAGGACTTTATTGGGGAACAGTGTGTACTTCCATGACTTTTTTCCAAGTCAAGTTGTTGTCCTTTCAATCTTAGTTGTGGAGGGTGCCGTTCAGCTTCAAGTTGTTGTCCTTTCAGTCGTAGTTGTGGAGGGCACAGCTCAGCTCCAGGTCCAGTTGCCGTTGCTAGTTGCAGGGGGCGCAGCCCACCACCCCTTTTGGGAGTCAAACCGGCAACCTTGTGGTTGAGAGGGCATGCTCCAACCAACTGAGCCATTCGGGAGCTCAGTGGCAGCTCAGCTCAAGGTGCCGTGTTCAATCTTAGTTGCAGGGGGCGTTGCCCACCATCCCTTGCAGGACTCGAGGAACTGAACTGGCAACCTTGTGGTTGAGAGCCCACTGGCCCATGTGGGAATCGAACCGACAGCCTTTGGAGTTAGGAGCATGGAGCTCCAACTGTCTGAGCCACCAGGCCAGTCCCGACAGTATCTTTTAGAATCAAGTTGCTCCCGATTAAATTCTGAGTTTTTCATGATTAACATTCCTGGAAATCTTGCCTTTGTATACTTCCTACTGTAAGTTTTACCAAGAGAAAAAATTCTTACCCATATATTTTTAACTTTAATGGGAAGAAATAATATGGCTTTTTTAAAACTTTTAGTGACCACATGAAAAATACTGCTTGCAAGCTAATAAAATTTTCTCAAGATCCCCTTTATATATATATATATATATATATATATATATATATATATATGAATTTTTAACGTACTTTTGAATGCCTGCTATATGAGAGGTGGCGTGGTAGGTACTAGGGTATATTGTGACAAGATAGAAATGGTCCATACACATATAGAATTAATACTCTGGTGAATATGTACCAAGTGACTTCTGGGAAAGAAAGATGTTTTGCTATTGTTGGGGCCATAAAATTTCAAAAAAAGTAATGTTAACTTAGTATTTATATATATTTAATAGTTTTTAACTATTTCAAATTTCTGAATGCCAGTTTATATTTTGAGTTTTGGTTCTCAAATAGGGATAATACATGTTTGCTCCTGTTAGTTTATATCAGAATGACCTCAGGAATCCAGATGTAAGTTACTGCATACTGTCCCCTACCTTCTCCCTCCACCGCACACATTCCTTTTGTTCCTACCTCCCAAAAGAATCATAATAGTGAGCCATTCTTACTAATGGGAATATATCATAATTCCAAGGTCTGATGGTACAGAAAAAAGCATTGAAAATCACTGTTCTGATGCTTTCCAGATTATCTTTGTAGTAAGCTTTGTGTCCTTCATCAAAGAAAAAAAATTGGAAAGGGAAGGAAGAAGGGAAAATAAACAATGAAATGCCAAGCTTGCCGGTCCACCATGGCTGGTGGTTTGTTTTGTATAGATCCCTCATGTTTTTAAATAAAACTAGTAACTTAAAACCATAAGCAGTTCCTAAGTGTATGTGCTCATACTTATGAGCTAACTATTTTTGTTCTATTGTCTTCAAGAAATATAGATACCTGTTATAAATTAGCTTGTACAGGCCGTGGGTGCTCATCCCAGAACAAAATTTTAATTATGATTTTCTTGTATAATGTTGGGCTCTTAAAAATTACTACTTTTTTGATAGTTGAATCAGAATCTCCTTTGGTCACGTGCTGTACCCCTTAGATCCTGGGACGTCTCAGTGTGTGTCTGGAATGACTGGAAATATCCATCCTGAGGCGGCCATGAGGGTTATCCAGTCCATGGCTCGGTTCATGGCCGCCTATTTCACCAATCAGCTCCTTTGCATTTTGCCACCTCACAATGTGAATGTCCTTCCTCCCCTTCATATTAAAACAGGTAATATAGTAAATAATTCCCTCACCTTGTTTTGCACAGTGTGTTTAAAGTCACATTGTACAGTGATTATTATTTTATGGAAATAATACTGTTATAGCTTGCTGTCTGACACACAGGGAATGCTCAGTGACTACTTGTGAATGAATAAAATCTGAGAAAGGTATTTGCTTGGATTTGTTTTTATTGAATATGGATTTTTAATCACAAATTTTGGACAAATTGGCATTTATAAAATTTTCATTTTTAAAGTAAAAGGGCTGCCACCTGCATTTATGTAAAAATATGGAAATTTAACAAATTTTTAGTATACTGATTTTCTTTTATTGAGTTTAATTTTATTGGTAAAACTTTTATAATTTTATTTGGATCATTTACTTTGTTCTGTTTAATCATTTCATTAATGGGGTCAAAAATGTACCTGATATGTGCTGAGTAACTGCCCTGCTCTCACGGAGATAAACATGTATACAAATTTTTCAGAAAATTAAATCATTCGAGTTCTTTTAATAGTACAGTGCTTTGCTCGGTGAATTAAAAAAGTAAGAAAATTTTAGTCAATCTCCTCTCTGCCCATGCAGAATCAAACATTCAAGTGATTGAATAAATTTTTTGTTTCTATCCAATGTGTTTGTCCGAGCTAATAAAATGATGGTGGTTGGTGTGGGCAGAGCCCATGTAGGACACATGAGAAACTAATTTCAACTAGCAGAAACCCACATATATCATTTACCAATTTTGTTTTGAATGAATGAGTGAAAATCTTAGCAATATGTGTTTTAAAAAAGTAACAGTTATGTCATCATATTTTCAAGTTGCTTATTCAAGTTACTTTAATAAAGGAAAGGTATATAGAAGGCTACGGAGAAGGATATTACCCTTTGGATTTAATCCCAGGTTAGACTAAGATCTTGTCGGTTAGTCAGGATTACTGATCAGCACACTTTTCTACTTTCTTATAAACACTAGTATATTGAACACTTAATGTGCTTGAGTATTACCTCAAATTACTTTTTTATTGCATGACACTATGAGGAATGCAGAATCTGGTAAAATGCAGTCTCTGTTCCCCAGATGTCATAATCTCGTAGGATAAATAGGCATGTATTTCAGGGCAACCACAATAATAAACTCTGTACTGTGACCCAATACATTTAAGTGTGTAAGTGTGTTTATAGTTGACACAAAAGTTTCACTAAACTGTATTTACCTTTATTTTGCTTAATGCACTCTGTTACTGTCTCTTCTGTTTCTATGTCTACTCTGTGCTGTTTCATTTTTTTAAGAATGTTAGCATTTGCTTCATGATCCACTAATGAGGCACATTCTTTAGTATTGAAAAGAAACGATTCTAGGATATATGTTAAGTATTATTTTAGCCCATTTTGTTAGTATCTTCCTTGTTGGTGGTTTTGTGTTGAAAATACTGATTGAAGAGATATATGTACTCATGTAAGGAGGTGTGAGTTCTGATGTATGTAATTGTCATATCCATTTTCTTTAATTTACTCACAGGGCAATCCTTACGATTTATTCCTCTGCAACACTCTAAGGTGGCCAGTGTTGTTAGAGATCAGAATCTTTCTAATGTGTGGACAGTTGAATATGCCCTTGAATTACTATTTATTGGTGGCCTGGTTCCAGAAGCTGTGTGGTTGGCACATAAACTTGGAGACTGGAAGACATCTGTTTCAATTGGTGTGGCCTTCCAACTGTTCTGTAAACTAGATAGCAATTTCACGAGGTATGTATTCTCGGGCAATCTGAAGTTAAGAAATAGTGTAATACTGTCATCTGAAATGTTTATTTCTCTTCATTCACACATTTTGTGGAATATTTAGTTCAGCATTGTCTAGTAGAACTTTCTTCCGTGATGGAAATATTCTATATGAACTGTCCAATGTGATAGCTACTATCCATGCATAGCTATTGAGCACTTGAAATGTGGCTGGTAAGACCAAGGAACTGAATTTTCAATTTAATTTTAATTAATTTAAATTTAAATAGCTACGTATAACTAGTGGGTTCTGTATTGGACAGCTCAACGGCGTACTTATTTGTATTAAAACATTTATTTAGAACATTTATTTGTTAGTAATGCCCTCAAAGGGCTTATTTTGAATAAATGAGTGAAAATCTTAGCAATATGTGTTTTAAAAAAGTAAGTTATGTCATCATATTTTGAAGTTGCTTATTCAAGTTACTTTAATAAGGGAGAGTCCATTGTCCATCCCAAATAGAACTTGAATTTTAAGCTAATCAAACTTATCTCTGTATTTTAATTTTTGGATATTATGGTATTGCTATGCCTTTTATATGCTTCAATTCAATAATTCAGCATATTTTTATTTATTAAGTAACCTCTCGTTACCAAGCTCTGTCTATGCCAAGTATATTAGTGGATATAAACTTAAATGGTACATAGTTTCTATGCTTAAGGCATTTATAGTTTAATAGAGAAAATAAGACAAAACATTGTAATTTACATAGCATGGTAAGAAAAGTGCCAGTGGTACAGTGGGGAGAGCAATAATACCAAGTGAGGGAAGGACAGGAAATACTTTATGTAGTAATGTCATTTGAGACGGGCATTAAAGGGAAGACAGGATCTTGACAAACTGAGTAGCTCTAGGGAGAGAGAACATTCCAAACACAAGCAAAGGCATATGGCAAAACAAGTATGGTTCAGTTTGGACAGAGTATATACTCGGATGTAGGAAATAAGGATGGGGAGATATTTTAGGACCATAATCGTGGAGAGCCTTAAAACTCTCCTTAATGCAGTATTTCCTTGATTATTCATCCTATATTTAGGAAAGAAATAAAGAAAGTGAATTTCACTGTTTCTTAAAATTTCATGATTCTTTTTAAAATTTGGATTCATTTCCCTTAATTTGATGTGTTTTCAGGTTCAAGAAAAAGGGTCAGAATCTACCATTAACTATGACTCCAGCACAGATTTTCCAGGAAAAACTCCAATGTTTTTTAGGTCAGCCCGCATCTTTGGAAGCAAAAAATGAAATGGGCTCAAAATACAAGCAATTTACAGGTGTGTTACCTACATATGGTCTAATACATATATCAGGTTAATAATATATAAATGATGTATTATAGAAATGTATACTTGAAACCTATATAATTTTGCTAACTAATGTCATTGCCAATAAATTTAATAAATAAAAAAATAAAATTTAAAAAGCTTATAAACACCCACAAATATGCTAACACTTTGAAATAAGATTATCAAATATAAAAATATGCTATTTATTTTTAATCATGGGAGCATCCAAAACTGATGCCAGCTCAAACACAGTGGTCAATTACTGAATCATATTCCAGTTTTCCATACATAGCTTTATACTAGTTGTATTTTGCTGCATTTGGATTATTTTCTTTTGTAGTCATATAATCATAGAATCTCAGACACAGAAGGGTGGTTAGAAGTATTTAGTTCAACTCTCACCTAGTGCATAAATCATAGAGTTGGTTTTGTTTTTAACTTGAAAAATTCAAAGTAGTATTACAAAATTAAATATAATATAAATATTACATAGATTTTACCCAGGTGCCTATAAAATTTGTCTGTTTTATAGATGGAGGAATTTAGACAAAAGTAATGAACTCAATTATTTAAAGTTGTGTATATAATGATAAAACCAGGACTACTGTGGGACCCTTTGTTTTCATTAGTGCTATTCTCCATTAGGGAGTGAGACTTCTAACTCTAGATTCCTAAAACTTACTAATTATAACTTCTCTTTCTGGAAAGAACTCAGAATTATGACTGAAAACTTTTCTTTGATGCTTTTCTGTCACATTCTCTCTTTTTTTTTTTTCTGTAGTAAATGTTAGTAAATGAAAAGATAATGTAACTACATGAAAGTTGGTTTTGAAAAAAAGGACTGAAAAATTCCAAGTCTGAACTTCTAGGTCTGGCAATATGTTGTTTTAGATGATCTCCCAAAATAGATAAAATGCGTTCTATATAAAATATAAAAATACACACTTAAAGGCTAAGCTTCAAAGAAATTAAGGGAAATTTCCATGAGTCACAAACAAAAAGGAAATAAAAACTCAATGGATTCCACCCCTAGGCATTTACCCAAGGAAAATAAAACATGTCCAGCCGAGGATATGTATATGACTTTTCTTAGCAGCTTTTTCATGATAGCCAAAAACTTGAAACTGCCCAGATGCCCACAACTTGTGAATGGATAAACATATTGGAATATATCTGTACAATGGAATAATAAATATAAAGAGGAACAAACTGCTGATAACATGCAACAACATGGGTGAATTGCAGAACCAGTATGCTGAATGAAAGTCAGAAACAAAGACTACGTACTGTATTATTCCATTTATATGACATTTTATTAAAAGCAACACTATAGGGACAGGAAACAGGTCAGTGGTTGCCTGGGAGTAAGGGAAGAATTGACAACAAAGGGGTAAAAGAGAACTTTTTTGGGGTGATGGGAATGTTCTTACAGGGCAGTATAGATTAGTCACAACTCATTATACTTAAAAAGGATGACTTTAGTGTATGTAAATGATACCTCAGTGACCCAATTTAAAAATGAAAAACTCAGCAGATGGTTAATGAACTGAAGATGAATTTAAACTCTCTCTCCATATATGTATATACATACTATAAATATATTGTGTGAAAGAGAGAGATAAAAATGCATATATACAAAATAGGAGTAGAGAAAAGAGATGGAAAATATGAAAGAGAAGTTAAACCTTATAGAGTATAAAATAGGAAGACACAACACATGTCTAATAGGAGTTCCAGTATATTCACACCAAATTCTGGATAGTGGCTACCTCTTGAGAGGAGGAGTGGAATATGACTTCCTAATATAGAAGTTCCTAAGTCTCCAGTTCTGCCACCTGCATCCCTTTGCATTATGCTTCTTGGGACACGTCAATATTTACATAATTGAAGTCATACTGTATGACCATTTTTCTGTATTTTTCTTTTTTAAGGTTCATATTATAAGTCATTTTTATTTTATTATAAAAGTACTGTGATTGACTATTAAGAAAAAGAAAAAAATTATTTTACTACCTTCATATGATGTTTTATGTTATTTTGGTGTCTTTCTTGACATTTTTCTCCTATTAATATTTTTTCATTATTTTTGACTCATGACTGTATTCCAAGAATATTTTTTATATAGTTCTTATTACAGTATCTTGTATAATTCTGGGGAAAGTCTTGTGCTCTGATTACCTTTAATCTTAAAGTAACAGAATAGTTATTAAATTTCCCTCTAGAAGTTTGGATGCTTTTCATGTCAGCCAATATGTTCATTTTTGATGATCAGCTTTTCAGATACAAGATTTCATCCTACAAAGTAGCACAAGAAGTATAATATAAATTTTAGCTATTTTATCTAATTTTGTATTTGGTAGATCCCATTGAAGAGGAAGATGCAAATCTGCTGTTCGGTTCAGTGCAAGAAGTACTGAAAGCAGCAGTGATGGCCGATGCAGATATTCTCTCAGAGACCTTTCAGCTTCTGATGACCTCTGCCAAGGACTTCAGTAAGAGACTGTGGGGCTTAGTGCCGGTCGGCCTGTATCTTCCAGCTCCTCCATTATATTGTCCACAACCAGCTATTCTTAGTGAAGTAAGCTTAGCACTTAATCTTTTAGTTAATTTAAAGTTGACTTGATTTTGCCCAATTTTTAAATAATCAACCTGATAATAATCTTCAAGCTAAAATGCAAGCTCTGAAGACAAACTTCCGGATCCCAGCTTTGCTGTTTATTAATTGTGGAATCTTGGATAATGTACTTAACTGCTGTTTAAGTTTCCTTATCTGTAAAATGCAGATGATGATAGTGCTTCCAATAGCATTATTGTGAGGATGAAAAGCTTTTACCTTAGGGCCTCCGACACATAGTAAGCATTCAACAAATGTTAAAATTATTGCAATAATAAAACAAAATTAGAGATATTTCTCTATATCCAGATTTTAAAAACTAGACTTTTGTTTAGGATAACAAAATAACGAATGTCAGAATTTAGAAGCCATACATTATTTCAGTGTTTATTCACCTCATTGACTTTGTCTCTTTTGAAAGAGGCAAATAATTTGCTTTTTTTGTTGTTGTTTTGAGAGATCATTTTTATCTCCTGCACTATTCAGTTTTCTTATAAATAGCATAGCTGTATTCCTCTTAGGAATTTTCCTTCTGCTCTTATTGAAAATCATAACATTGTAATTAGCTGTTTTTAAGATTTAAAGTGTTAATGTAAATTATTTACATTTAAATTATTTTAACATTTGATTAATATTTTGAAGTGATTCTGGTATTTTCTTTTCTACTTAGTGTTTGAGTATTAGCAACTTCTATCTTTCTCGTTTTTTCTCTTGTTTTTTTTTTTTTAGAGCTGTATTCTCATTTGTTATATTTAATATTTCAATAGGTTAAAAACATTTCATTTCTTGATAGTTCAAATATAATATATTAAAAATGTAAGGAATAAATAGTCTGTGGTATTTCTCAGTAATTTCTCTTTCCTCTCACATCTTCGTCTTCAATATATTGGGTTAGAAATTAGAAATTGCACTCAAGGTATTTTTGGATGTTGTGCTGATATTAGTTTGAGTGGTTACTATCCTTAGTAGTGCTTCATTTTATTATTTTTCATTAAAATCCTCAATGGTAGGATCTTTCTTAAATGTCACTCTGTATCAATTAGAACCCGTTGGGTTGGAAGCACATAGTAGAAAACTTGGTCAAAACTGGCTGGCATAATTGAGGATCCCAGAGGTAGGACTCAGTTATGTTACCAAAGACATGGGCTCTTTATCTCTAGTTTGCTTTTGAAGATATCAGCTTTGGCGGAAGGCTGGCTCCCTTTGTGGGAGCAGAATGGCTGCCAGCAGCTTCTAAGGACACCTTGTCCATGTCCAGAGGGAGAAGGGAAGGGAGAAAGAAAAAGAGTAAAAGTATTTCTCTCCCAGCATTCGAAGCAGTACTGAGAGACACTCTTCTGAGACTGACTTAGGTCACTTGCCTATCCTTGAATCGGTTACCTTGGCTAGGGATCATGCAAGGTAGGTGCTGCTTGGCAATCAATTAGCAGCTTCCCTGGAAGCTGGGGATGTGGGATCAGTTCTCCCTGGGTCAGGTAGGCTGCTGTAGGGGAGGGGCAGATACTCAGTAAAAACAGAGAGTAATTAAAAAGTGGCAATGGTAGGAGGACATTGGGGAAGCAAATGTTTACAACATAATTATCTCATTTTCTGGGAAATTAATCTTTAGCTACTGACTTGAATAGTGTTTTTTTAACAAACATTTATTGGATGCTACTACATGTTGGATTTTATTCTATGCACTATGATAATACAAAGGCGTATCTCGAAGCCTTTGCTCTTGGGTAGTTCTCAATGTAGTGAGAAACAGATACATAAATCAGTGCAGAGTAAATTAGTGAAAGCTGTAATGGAAGTCTGAGCAAAGTGCCATCATGGCAAAGTCGGAGTACTTCACAGGGGAGGTGACATTGAAATACGAGTAGGATTTTTCCAGGGAAAGGAAGGAAAAAGGCATCCTCCTTGAAAGGAGCTCTCTCTGCAGCATTCCACCGATGGAGTCAGGAGTGGTGGCCTTTAGCTGTCGTAGGCGAAGATTTGGGATTAGGGTCAATTTGGTCCTTTACATTGTCAGAGAGGAGAGAAATGTTTGCTTGACACTAGAAATAGCTATAGTTGAAATCTCTAAGGCCATGCCTGAAATTTTTCCTTATAAATCTCCAGGAACATTCTAGTTTGAGAAGCACTATCTTTATTTGCACTTTAACATTTAAAATTTTTGTATTACTAGCTATTAAAATTGATTTATTTTCTTCAGGAAGATGGTGGTGATCTTCTTTTAAAAGCTGAAAAAGATAATCGCCAAAAGCTGTCTGGAATCCTTCAGCGTGTTCTCCTGCTCTTCCGGGCAGCGCGGTGTTCTTTTCCTGTAGCACAGTGGTACATCTTGCAGTTGAGATGGGCCAGAAAAGTCATGCAGAAGGTATGGAGATGTCTCAGTCATTTAAATGCTATGCTAAGTAATTTAAATGTACTGATATCTACTAATACTTATAATTGTGACATTTTCTCAAAGATTCCTTCCCTATAAATCCATAAATATCATGTTTTTTATATTTATATTTTATGCTTATGTCATAAATACCAAGTTCTTTTCTGCTGAAAGATAAGGACTTTGAACTGGGGCTCTGTGTTAGTCTCATCCTGTCTGGCAATAAAAAGTGTGAGCTAGTCAGTTAATTCCAAGTCATTTCAGTTACTTTTTTCCCTTCAAAATAATTGAAGATTTAAATTCAGGTCAGGGTTTTTCCCCACTTCTGGAGGTGTTATATATGCTCTGCGAGGGCTTATGTGAGGTCAAACCATGGGAAGTTAGATTTAGTTCTTGGCTATGTCTTTCCTCTCAGTCATCTCCACCAGTCAGTCTTCCCTTGCTGTCTTCTGAGGTGTGCATTTCATTTTGATTTTTGGGCTGTCATCTCTACACTGACTTCAGCTGAACTGTAGCTGTATTTTTACCTGATATGCTCAGATGTCCCTTATCCAGCTGCAAGTCCTTTGTAGGCCTGTTGTCTGTCTCTCTGTGAAATGTGGAAATAAATATTAACCTCAAATATCTTTAATTTGGCCCTTGATTAAATTACATTTAAAACAAGAATCTACAACTTTTTAAAGTAAGACCCGTTAGAGGGACTTTAAGTTTTGTGTTTTTTTTATCAAGTTGTTTTTGAAAATCATCCTTTTTAAAAGAAACATTTGTGAGATTTACATACAGCTACCATGAAAATATAAGTTAAAATTATATTTGTTCTAGATCTTGTCATCCAAGGTTATTTTAAATAGTTTTACTTAAGGAGGGCAGAGTTTTCTGTATTATAGAAAGGCTTGTTTCAATAGTTTCAGGATCTATTGAGCCTGAATGTTTGTTATAGGAAACTTTATTTTAAAAATTGTTTATTGTAGAAAACTGTTTACTTGAAGTTGTAAATTATATTTGCATGAAAGGTTGATCTTACCAACCTCTGACAATAATATCACTTAATCCAGTTTTAAGTAACTCTGCTGGCGTGTAAAGACTGTGTGGATTCCCTTAAAATTAGCAACACAGCTAAAGACATTCCTCCTTGTAAAACATTTTTACTAGTAATAAATTATGAGAGATTAAAGCATGGTGCAAGTAGTGGGCAGAATTCTAAAGATGCTCACAGGATTCTTCTAGCCTGGTTATTCAAACACATCTAGATACTGCTTTAATTTGACCAGAAGGTTCTTTACAAATGAAATTAAGATTACTAATCAGGTGACCTTAAAATAGGGAGATTATCCTGGTTTATCTTGGTGGGTCAAATGTTATCACAAAAGTCCTTAAAAGAGAGGCAGAAGAATTGGTCAGTGACATGCAGTAGAAAAGGAAGGGTCGAGAAATAAGGCAGAAGAGGAGATTAGAAGAGTGAGGACACAACTCACCCTGCTGGCTTTGAAGAGGGCCATGATCCAGGGAATGAGGCATCTTTTAGAAACAGAATGTTCCACAGCCTAGCCAGCAGGTAATACGGCTGATTTCAGGGGTATTTTCTTACATAGTAAAGGGACCATGCTGTGTTCTCCATTCTTTATGGTTTTTCTTACCTGCCTTATTTGTTGCTTTATAGTTTCCTTAAAAAATTGATTTATGTGACTGCTAATTTACATTTTCTATCATTCTTTCTTTTCAGATTCGAATGAAAGGGTCCCTTCCTTCATTGAGTCCTTTCCCTCAATCGTTGCTTAATTACTGTAAAGGAGGTGTAGCATTCTTTCGACCTGGAGCAACTGGCGATCACAAGCTTGATGAAGTTTCCATTAAAGCAATAGGTTTGTCCAAAATTAACTGCTTGCTTAGAAATTAGGCCTAGATATTAATAACAATATATTTTACATTTGATTGGGAAAGTTTCCATATAACAGAACACTATACTGGCAATGAAAAGACATATATATATATATGTGTGTGTGTGTGTGTGTATATATATGTATACATATACATACATACATATATATACATACATACATACACATATACACACACATACATACACACACACACACACACACACACACACACATACACATACATATACATACATACATATGTTACCACCATGGAGAGATATCCAAGATACATGAGGTGAAGAGGAAAAGCTAGTTGCAAAACAGCATAATATGCTTTTATATATTTTTGTGGACTAGTGTTGCTTCAAATAACAAAAATGGTTTGATATTGAAAATTATGTTTAAGTAAAGAAAAATTTTAAACTTAAATGCCTATCTATAAGTGGCTTTCCAAATAAATTAACTATATAGTATTAAGTAGAACTATGTATTGTCTTAAAAAGATTTACAGGGCTGCCCGGTGGCTCAGGCAGTTGGAGCACTGTGCTCCTAACACCGAAGGCCTCCGGTTTGATTCCCACATGGGCCAGCTAGGCCTGTGAACAATGGCTCTCCCTGGAGCTGGGCTGCCATGAGCTGACATGTACTACCTTGGGCTGATGTGTGCTACCGTGAGCGGCGGGTGTCCGCCGACCGACGATCAGCAACCGAGACTGCCTCAGTGGGTGGAGCGCAAGGATCATCATACCAGCATGGGCCAGGGTGCTGCGCCCTACAACTAGTCTGAGAAATAATGGCTTAAAAACTGGGGAGCAGGGGCAAAAAAAAAAAAAAAGATTTACGGTATATTGTGAAGTTTAAAGCAAGTAAACTACTAGTAAATAGAGTAAGATATTTACTCTTAAAAAATGTTTTCAATATTTTCATGCAAATGACATTCATAAAATATTCTAGAATAATATGCATGAAAATTCTGGAAGGCTCTCCATGACTTTTATGTAAGTTGTTGACAATGAGCATATGTTTCTTTTTTAACCAAAAAAATAAAGAGATTTATTTTGAAAAAAATAAGCAGCAGTAGTGAAGTTATTATAATATTAATGTACGTACTCATACAATCTTCTTTCTTATTTGTATTTCTAATTTAGGTTGCTTCAGAGAACTTTGTGCTTTGTGTTGGATGCTGCATATCCGTGATAAGTTATCCTATTGTTGCAGGCAATATCAGAAAGCAAGAGAAGATGTGGAGGGAAAGAAGGTATTTACCTGCAAAAGAATAAGAAAAATGAACAAGCATTACTCATGAAATTATTGCTTGATAGATTTTACTGTTTGTAGCAAAATTTTCTGTTGAACTCATTCTGGTCTGTCCATCTAAAGAGAAATGAATTTTTTCAATATCTATTTAGAACCTCGAAGTGGAGTTTGATTCCTGTATGGTTGAGCACTGTCTCAGTGCCGTGGAATGGGCTTATAGAATGCTACCCTTCTCTCGGTTTTTTAATATTGAAGAACTTATTCAGGATCTAATTTTGAGCCTAATTGGAGAACTGCCACCAATCAGAAAGGTAATGTGAATGTAGGTGGAAATAAACTAAATCATAATCAGAGACTTTGAAGGATTTTTATTTTGTTTTAATTAAGAATGATGTTGCTCATAATATTCATTTTTTAATTTTTCTGAAGGTAGCAGAAATTTTTGTGAAAGCATTTCCTAATCCTGAGGACATAAGGGTTCCTTTAAGAGAAAAATATCACTCTCTTCAACAGAGAATCAGACACTATGTGGTGAAAGGTATTCTTTGTCATTTCTTAGAAATCTGATAAATTGCTGAAGATTCTCATTTTGTCTTGATAGCATTTATTTTCCAGTGCTTATGTTTTTATGCATGTCTCCTTTCCTTGGAGATAGAAGTCTGAAAAGGCAAAAGCACTTCCCCATTATAGAAGCACCAGTTCGGTTGCTTTGGAACCAAAGTTGGCTTCATGTCGTGGCTCTGTCAGTTAGTAACTATCACCGTAGGCAAGTTTCTCAGTCTCTCTGAGCCTCATTCCTTTATTTGTAAAATGACTATATTAATATCTGCTTTATGCATGTGTATTGAAAGGGGATTAAATAAGATAAAATATGTAAAAGGAGGATACAGTGCTTTGCATAATGTAGATACTGTATTGAAAACTAGTGTCCTTCCTCTCCCTTTCTTTAAGCTTCTAATTTTATCCTATACATTCAAGATGACCTCGTGGAAATTTTTTTTTATTGTGGTAAAAAATACATAAAAGTTGCCATTTTTAAGTGTATAGTTCAGTGGCATTAAGTACATTGACAAAGTTACAGAAATTTTTAAAGAATTTAAATTACCCTCTTTTTAAGAACTATAATTTAGTCTTTCTGGTTATGTCCTATGATTGCACATTATTGCATTAATATACTATATTGTATTTGTGATTTATATTTTTCTTGACTTTTTTGATATCCTTTAAAATGTCCTGTTTATGTATTAATAATGTTTAAAGTTTCTCTATATGCAGCCTTAAAAATTTTCCTTCCTATTGTTTCCCATTACTTGAAGTTAGAAATGTATCTTTGTTTCTTTTGCTAAAATTATACTTATTTTTCTCTTATCACTCTGAGGGAATAGGAAAAACATTAGTGATTCTCTTTATAATTATCCTTCTGCTTTTTGAGGTAGTTAAATTACTACTTAATTTTTTTTTCCAGGGTACACTTTTTTATAGAGTCTGGGTCCTGTTCCTTTTATTGTTCTTTGATGGACCTTCTCTAGCTTCTGCATAAAGTGTGGACCATAGCTTTCTAACGAATACTGAAGAAAGCATGATCTGTAAGAGTATGGAAATAAGTCTTAGTTGTCAGTTAGATTTCACGTTCCCAGGAGGGATCAGAATTGGGTTCCCTTATGTCTTGAGTTGAAACATTTTAATGAACTCTAAAGCCTTTCATTCTTTTTTTTCTAGGTCCTCAAACTGAGGAAATGATGTCTGTTATCATGCATTCTATACATAAAGTGAGGGTGAAAGCCCTAAAACGTGTGCAGAGAAATATAGGTTCTTTTGAGATGAATGTCTGGGAACCAATTGAAGAAGAAAAGCCAGCTGAAGTTCCAGGTTTTGACAGGTTTTCCCTGGGGACTAGTTTGAGCAGGAGCACACTCACAGAACTGGGGAATTCCCTGGCCCACAGTGATGCTGATACAGCAGATACCGTCTCTGAAGCTCTGTCGGTTGAAGAAAAAAGTAGGATGCTTTTCTGTCAAAGGTACAGTTGAGATCTCTTAATAACAAGCATGCACTTTCTTTGGAAAACAATGTTTTCAATATTTTCATGTAACTGATGAATTCATTTCAAGTCCCAGCAACCTCACTCATTGTACTATTAACAGTGGGAATGGTCAGTGCTACCTGCCCCACTCACAAGGATGTTAGGAATGTGCAGGGACACTGTACATTTGAAAATCTGTTAAAAATATTGTTGAGATACGAAATAATTTTTTCACCTGAAAATATAAAATCAAATGAACAGATAGAATTCTAGAGTTCCCTGGAGAACTTTTAGTTCTTTTGGTAATCTTTACACTTAAGTCATGTAGGGTTTCGGGTTAGCTGTATTATTTTTAAGTTTCCAGGGAAAGAAATTGCACACTCGTTTTTGAAACTTGCCCATAAGTTGTTGAGAGATTCTTGCTTATCATTTAAACCTCTGTTACTCTGATTTGAGCAGATTTTTTTCTTTATAACCCTAGTATCTGCAGTGCAGTTTATTCTTCCCATGACTTCCCATCTTGCTTAAATGAAATAATCCCATCTACTTTAAACATCTGCTTAAACCATATCTAATAGTATTGTAAGTGGTGGGTGTGTTTCACCAAACAACTTCGGTGTTGGCACAGGCATACCCTGGGGGCTGCTTATTGTGCATTTTTAATAGGAAGAGGCATCCCCACGTCAGCCCAGGTGCCTAACAGGATCCTTTTATTTATCTTACTGAGGAAACTTGGATCTGTGTTCTGCCCTAGGAAACATGTTGAAAGAAAACAGATTTAACAATAGTTATGGTTGGCCGTTAAGGTACCTGCCCAACAGGTTTAATAGCAGTCGAAAGTGTTTTAAAAATTCCCAACTTTTGTATGGTAAGGAATTCTGAGGGCAGCCCTGCTTGTTTGTTGCACATTGTACAGGGGGAGCTGAAAGTGGCAGACGCAATAGAGAAACAAACCGTAAACTAAGATGTATTTTGGTGGCTTGTGACTTTATTGACTTTGTATTCTGATCTATTATTAGAGGACTTTTTTTCCCCAAAAAAATTCATGTTTTTTTAATAGGGAAATTTCTGTGAACACATTTTAATCTCTCTTAACACAAACTTTCCCTTTTGCTATTAATGTGTTTTTTAGATTCAGAGTTTTCAGCTCTAGTAAACACTTAGATATCATTTAGACCAACCCCCTCATTTGAAAGATAGGTAATTGAGGCATTAAAAATGACTTAATCAGTGGAGAGAATTTTTATAAATTTTAAGATGTTTTAGTGATTAAGTGATCTTTAATCTTGTCTTTTCCAACTTTGTTTTGCTGTAGAAATGTTCCAAATCACATAGAATTAACACTGATTGATAAGCCCAATAATGAAAAGAAAATATGTAATCAGAAGGAAAACCCTGAAAGAAAAGAAGATCATGAAAAGTTATTACAAAATGCTCTTCCTGTCATAGGAGTTTGGGAATTTGAACGTGATGATGATGAATATATTAAATTCCTTGATCTTTTCTTGAGTTATGTTCTTGAAAGAGACCTACTTGATTCCAAGGATCCTGGCATTCCATTTCTAACCAGTTTTTCTGGACATCTTAAAGAGCATGAACTTAATTCTTTACTTTTTGATGTGCATACAACATTGAAACGACGTCAGGGCAAAACCAAAAGCCAGAATATATTTAGAGCTGGCTCCTGCTTTGTTGCTCTGGAGTCACATGAGGCTGAAAAATCAGAAAGCCAGGCACGCCCAGCTTCAGTGATGGTTAATCAAGGGAGCAGACCTTTTTTAGAGAACCCTTTGAATGAAGTTAATAAAAATGAAGGGAAGAGTGGACTGTTTGGTTTAAAACAAAAGTCAATTTACAGAATACAAGATGACAATGCAGAGAAACCTTTAATCCAGAGAGTGTCGAACCATATTTCTTGGACTCCCAAATCCATTAAAACTACAAGGTGTATTTTCAAAGCAATTCAAAGCAATGATATTACCCCTCAAGAAGATCTTCCTCTAGCACTGAATAGCACATTTGGCAGCATAAGAAGGCTGCTGGAATGGATGATAAGATGGTCTGATAGAAGGATGCTCTGTGATCCTAGTCTCACTGAGTCATCCTGTGAGTACAGCCCTGTTATTCGTGTCAAGACCTCTTCAGCTGCCATTCTTACATCCCTGTGGCTTTTGGAACAACCCTATTTTGCTACATATAATGCAAAAAATGCCATTATTAAGGTAAGTACTTGAGTAATGTTTATTACATTCAAATGAGAATTCTCATTTAGGTTAAAACTGTTTATATTTCCCTTTTTTTCTTTTTTTTAAAGATTTTATAGGGAAGGGGAACAGGACTTTATTGGGGAGCAGTGTGTACTTCCAGGACTTTTTTCCAAGTCAAGTTGTTGTCCTTTCAATCTTAGTTGTGGAGGGTGCCGTTCAGCTTCAAGGTGTTGTCCTTTTAATCTTAGTTGTGGAGGGTGCCGTTCAGCTTCAAGTTGTACTTTCAGTCTTAGTTGTGGAGGGCGCAGCTCAGCTCCAGGTCCAGTTGCCGTTGCTAGTTGCAGGGGGCACAGCCCACCATCCCTTGCGGGAGTCGAACCAGCAACCTTGTGGTAGAGAGGGCATGCTCCAACCAACTGAGCCATCCAGGAGCTCAGCGGCAGCTCAGCTCAAGGTTCCTTGTTCAATCTTAGTTGCAAGGGGCGCTGTCCACCATCCCTTGCGGGACTTGAGGAATCCAACTGGCAACCTTGGGGTTGAGAGCCCACTGGCCCATGTGGGAATCGAACCGGCAGCCTTTGGCGTTAGAAGCATGGAGCTCCAACCGCCTGAGCCACCTGGTCGGCCCCCTATATTTCCCCATTTTTAAAGAATCACTAAGAAACTAAGTTAATGATAATGTCAATTATAATATGTATCACCTTTTTTTCTTTAAGTGGTTCCTTTCATTCTTAAAAGTAATTAATTAGGTTAAAAGTGCTTTCATAGAGGCTATGAGTTTTATGGTTTTGTGTATGTTTATAACAAAAGGAAAAAGATAATTTTGAGTGATATTGCAAGATATGTTTCTGGAGATTTATCTTACTCGTTTGTTTAGAACATATTCCTTTGTTTCTTTATTTTCCTGGAGACTCTGTATTGGTTTCTGCACATTAGATAAAATAGCCACATCTCCCAGTCTGGACAGAGTGGTCCTGTGTAGAAGATGAATCTTATCAGTCAACCTGGCTTGAGCTTTTGGTTGTTTCTGAAACATTTGTGACTGTCTTAGCCTCCTTCTTTGTTCTTAGTGGCTTTAAGTAGTTGAGGGTATGCCCAGACCCCTCAGTGTCCCACAGGTGGATCACATTATCACCTAGATGCAGACCATTAGAAGCCAGACCCACAGGCAGCATGTGGCAAATATGGAGTAAAGGCCGTTGTGGGGAGGAACTGGAAGATACCTGTGTTTGCCTGCTCTCTGTGGCCTGGCCCTGGGCACGTAGCCACAAGGGGGAGGCTCTTGCACCCATGAACAACTGCTTCTTTGTTTGCTACAGTCCTGTGGGACTCATGAGTGCAAGCCCCATGGAGACAGGCGATCTGGGAAGCCATCCCTCAGTCAGCAGCTGCAAAAGCTGGGTAGCCAGATGTGTGTACAAGCTCCTTCCAGGCAGACACTGGTGGCTTGGAGAGGGCTAGGTGGAGAAGGCGGGGGAGGTGTCCATCGGCTTCCCTGGTCTCTGGGGAGGATCACAGCCAGCCCCTACGTGTATGCGATGTTACAGGCCTGACCCTCAGGCAGCAGCTTGCAAGTGTACAGGTGGACTCCTTCCGGGAGAAGCCTGGAATGGGGGCTTTTTCCTGCCTCTCTGTGCTGAGCCTTGTGGTGATAGGGGCGGCAGTGCTCACGCACCTGCTGAAACTGCTTCTTTTCTGCTGTGGTCTCGTGGACACAAGCCTCATGAGTTTCACAGATAGGTGTTTTGGGGTCCTGTCCCTGGAGTGGGAGTCTTAAGAGTTGAGGTGCTATCCGTAGGGTCCAAAACCTTTACTTCTAGAGAGAAGCTGGGAGTTGGGAGTTCCCTCCTGCGAACAGGGCACTGTGCCAGGGGTGGGTTTATGGTGAGGTTGTGTCTCAGCCTAGGAGAAATTATGTTTCTCCTACTTGTTTCAATGTGGGTATTTTGTCATTTGCCTGATGTTCAGGAGTCAGTTTCTGGATTTCTTTTAGTGGTTATTGCCCCGTGTGTAGCTGTACATTTAGTGTATTCGTGGGAGGAGGTGAGTTCAGGGGCCTCCTATGTCATCATCTCAGCTGACTGCCCTCCACATTCTAATTCTACATTCAGTCTATTTTAAAGTACATTCATTCTAAAATACTTTATTCCAGGATAAAGTGTGTGTTGTTTTATGTTTATGAGTTTTTTGGCAGGGTTTGTTTTTTTTTTTTAATTAGTTTCTGTTATCCTTAGGTAGTTTATAAGATTCTGTAATACTTGTTTTTATTGAAATTTGTATTTCTAGGTAAAGCATCCCTAAATTTCTAACAGACAAAAGAGATACATCCGTTGTATTTTTAGCTGTATGTATTTTTGTCCCCTATATCATTTTGAAACAATTACTAAATGTCTTTATGATAGCAAAGAGAATTAAATGAAAGCACCTTTGAATTTTTATTGCTATTGTTTTGTGGCCTGAAAACATTGGTGATATACCTTACACATTTGTACAGCTGACTTCCTTTTTGATAGTCGGGTTTGTTTTTCCCAGGTGGCATAAAGACTTGATTGTTTTTCAGCATCAACTATTGAGTTATAGATGTGCGCTGCAAAACTTAACCAGGAGAAGTTCTGTAGAAAGTAATGTAAAAATATAGTGAAAAGTATGCAATTCAAGAATGAAATCTAAATATTGTAAATGGCTCATTTTAGGTGCAGGAGAATCAGGACACTGAGCCTCAGAGTGGACCCAATGTTGAGAATGATTGCAAAACAAATGTTGCCTGTTCTGTTGCAGTACCCACTGAAAGTGGGACTGAGGAAAAAAATGATCAAAATCAATCTTGTCAAAGTATTTTGAAGTAAGTTGTTGATTATAACCTGGGTGATACCTTGTTTGATTGTGTTTGGGCTTAAAGGGAAGAATTGAAACCTTGAAAATTAAAGGAATAAGAATTTCTTTGAACTAGGGAATCAGGAAGTGAGCTCTTTCTGAAGTGCTTTAACAATTCATTGCAAATTATGTTTCTTCGCTGTTAGTTTATCTTCTATCTTCTGAGAGAGGGGCTAATTCATCCTGAGAGGTCCTTTTCTTACATAAATTGATTTACTATGTCAGAGGAGGTTGAACTAATCATTTCATCTATTTTTACATATGAAGCAGTGCTATGAGTAATATATCTTTGAATACCAAGGCTGAAGCCTTTACAAGAGGAAGATTCCTTTGGGAGAATGGCAAATTTAGATAAGTTGAAATTATTCTTACCTCTTGAGTAAATAAAAATGGGGAAATTCAGTCATTCATTGAACAACCTTCCATTAAGCTTCTATGGCCATGCCAGACATGGTTAAAAAAGAAAGACTTTATAAACATGAAAACCAAGTTTGTTCTTTTTCAATAAATTGAATCAATTGAAAGCAATCTCTTTGTTTCCAAGAATTAGTTGTAATTTTAGCTGCTTCATTTTTGTCAGTATAATGCCAACTGAAGCAAAAAATCCTGAAATAAAAGAAACCAACGATGAGATTATTTCTGTCACTGATGATACTGGAGAAGAGTTCATAGATATTGTTGAAGATCTTTTAGAAGTAGAAACATTTACACAGGAGGAAATGAATACGTACCTATCAGACTATGAAGGTCAGTTCATTTGGCTAATCTTTTTGTTTGGCTTTATTATTTTGAAATTGGTGAATGAGTACCTGTGATAACTTATTTAGTCTTACATCTAAATTAGTATGTTTATAATAGCCTATAAAACCAAAAGTTAAAAGAGAGTGTAGTACATATGAAATGTTGCACACATTAACTCATAACCTGAATTTGAATTATAGGCCTTTTGCCTTGCTTATGTAATCATTGTGGGCCTTATCTTTTCTGTGAACCGATGCTGTGAACCTTTCCTTGGCAGTCTTCCTTAAAACAGACTCTCGGAGCTTTACATGAAGTTCTACACACTGACGTGGGGTCTCAAGGCCCATCTCAGATTCACTCGACGTAGGGGGGTTGTCTCCAGATGTTTTATAAAAATGTTTCTGTAAGAAGGATAGAAAATATTTATGCCATTACATTTGTTTCCTGTAATATTCCTGAACCTTCTAAAAAGTAAATTGATCATTTTTCAAATGGTCAGTTTTGTTTTCCTCCTTGTTTCCCTACAGAAGATGCCAAAAGACCTGTTGAAAGTCTCAAAAGTCCCAATATTGCCATTTACATGCAGACTTCACCACAGCATTTTAAAGCAGTAAGTCAATAAACAATTGATAAAGTTATTTAAATTACACTTAAGTGCTTTTATTCACTACATCCAACCAAGGCTGTTTCTCTTAAGAGTACATTGGGGTTGTAGAGTATAGCCATGCCGTGCAACATTCTTCTTTCATTGAAAGTCTGTTATTAGTAAGATGTCTTATAATTTCCGGTAATGAAATTTTCATTTCATAAACTGCTGCAGCATATTAATTTAATCAAGAGTGATGAAAATATTCTATGCTCAAAATATAAAACTCAGCTGAAGCATATGCACTTTTATGTATTATTTTTCTCAAAACTCTATATACTAGATTTAAGGACATTTCTAATTATTGGAACGATTCCTTTAAAAAGGATTAGTTTTTCCTGCTTTTATAGTTGTTCTCACAGTGTGCTTACTTATGTAGTGATGGGTGTATGTAAATATATTTGTCAATACATTGTAAATGATGTCTCCTGACATCACTTGCCTCTGTGCTTTAATATACTCAGGGGCTCAGAGTGATGGGCCAAAGGCAGTTCACACAGTGTAAACACCTGGCCAGAGCAGGATTGGGAGTTCATTGTAATGTTCGGTTTCTCACTTGCTTTTAAATTGTTGTTACTCTGGGCAAATGGCTAATGTGAAACTCAAGATACCTAAAGAGTAATACCTGTTTTTTTCATGTCTTTTTTTTGGTGGGGGGGTACTATTAATTTTAACAGCATTCCACAGGAGAGGTTCAGTGTCCAAGGGGAGAACCATTGGAGACATATATGGAGAAAAAATCAACTGAACAAAAAGGGTAAGGTGGGGAAAATATGGAAGTGATTGTAACTGTCTTATTTACCTCAGTGTGAGCAGGACATAAGCTCTCAAGGTTCATCTGGGATTCACTTGATGAAGAGGTTTGTTTTTTTCTTGTAATTTACAGTGTATTTTTTATGGTGATACTGTGTTCCTAGTGAAATTCTGACTTCAATTGATAGCAATGGTAAATGATTTTTAATAAATGTTATGCTCCTAAATCTCAGCAGAGTGAAATAAATAATACCTAAAATGCTTTTTGTTCTCCCATCACTATCAGCCTATCAAAGTAAAATATAGCTGTAAACAGATCAGAGTTTATTCAACTGCCAATGAAGGAACAACCTTTCCCTATTGATTCTATTTTTATTGGATCAAATAAGGAACTAGTATGAATCATAATATGTATGTGTAATCTTTCACTGTTGTGATATAATCACTACACATTGTTCTGATATGCACATACTCTGCTGGCTAGCTTATTATTGCTTCCAGGAGAGCTGAAGGCAGTTTAATTTGTTGTAGTTTGGGCACAATTTCTTAATTTTCAGAACTGTTCAAGTTTTAGAATTTTAGAATTAACTGGCATAGATTTTCTTTTCTCAATATATAAATTTTATTCACTTGTCCTGTGGATACTTAACAAAAAGAATATATTTAATGTCATGTGCCTTTACAAGTAATATAGACATTTCTATTAATAAAAACTAGTCTTTACAGTTTCAAATGTGATAGTGGGCTCTGTAGCGTTCCTAAGCAAAGTATCTGGCTCTTCCATAGGTGAAATTTGAGGTCTCAGCTAACCTCATTCCCCCCTTCATTTTAGATTTGTATCATTTCTGTTGCTGAGCAGTCAATAGTATTCAAGTCGTATGTTAAGCCATCCAGACATAATCTTTGCTTTTGTTTGAATCTGGTACTAATTGCTATGGAGACATGTAAACAGATTGTGATTATGAGCTAAGCATTAGAGAGGATTAGAGGAGGTATAGACTTTGAGATGGCTAAGCATTAGATCACCTGTACCTTAATAATGTGTAGAATATCTTGCTTCCTAATCAATTATTAATCTTTAATTATAGTATGACTGAAGCCTTTTCAAATCCTGAACACACCATTCCTCATTCATTTGGTGTTGATACGAGTTCAGAAATTTCTAGGTAAGAATTTTTGCATACTGTACCATTTTAATATAATCATGTTTCACAAATAGATAAGAGAATGAAATGATGCCTATTGGACCATTTTTAAAGAATTACTAAATGTTTTCACGAAAAACGAAGAGAATAAAATGAAACCAACACGAAGCATTAAAAGAGCAGTGTAGGTACATTTCTGACACCTTTAAGGTTATTATTGAAAGAGTTTCCTCTAACAGTTGTGTTTTAAAAACATACAGGAACTATTTTAGAATAGTCTTCCCTAAAAAAAAGTAGTGGATATATTATTGAAAGATGTAGTTGTTGCTCGTTTTCAACCTCTAACAGATTTCTAATAGTATATAAAATGCTTTTAATTTTCTTTTATTTTAATTAAAATACAGATTCATCCAGTTCTGTCTTTTGAATTTCTTCTGCGGAGATTGAACAGTGTGTTTAGTGTGTGGAAATCGTGGGGAAATAGGATAATACAGCACAGCTTTACTTTAGAAAAATTCTCCATAATTAGAATTTATCTTCTTCTCTCTTGTTGAAAGCAAAGGCCAATAAAGTTGTCTTAAAACAGGCAAGTCAGTTGTACTGCCTGTTTTTCATGGATTTGCCAAATAAAGTTTTATTACTGACTACATTAGAAGCTTGATAAAAGGCAAACATTACTGGAAGGGAATGAGTGTGAGTCCAAATAAATCTAAATGCAGTTCAATATGTTCTTTTCTTTTTAGAGACAATGGTCAGTTTATTTGGATATGATAATGCCTGCTCCCTTATTTAATGTATGAAATTGATTTGCTTAGAAAGCATTGAGTACCTGCTATGTTTAAGGAATCATCCCCAAACAATCATTAAAAAAACAACAACAACCTTACTTTGACCTGTAAATTTATTTGTAAATAAGCTTTTTTGTTGTTGTTGTTACAGTTTAATTATAAACATAGACAGTGATTTGTTTGGAAATGAAATGTACACAATACTGTTGTTTTGCATTAAATGATGACCAGGAGTTTGCTGTACCCATCTGAGAATTAAATATTTTTTTAACACATACATTCCGTAATTTTCTTAATTCCATTCTGGGTCATTAAATTTAGCCAAAAAAAAACCATATTCTTAAACTAAATTGCATAGCTAGTCAGAATGATTGCACAGGTGTCAAACTCAGCTGTCTACAGGAACCAGGCTAGTAAGATACATGTGTGAACTGTTCTGGGTTGTAACACCATCGGAAGGGCACCAGGCCTGAGTAGACTGTACATGGCCCTTAATAAAGGCATTCAGATGGATACCTGTGCTGATGACAAATGTGTTTGGTGACCGAGGGGTACAGAGAGATAGGCTTCAGGGTTTAAATTTCCTGAAAACTTCCTGAAAGCCTTTACAGTAGAAGAAAAAAGTGGCATCAAAATATTAGGTCATAGACATCTAATTTGTGTTTTTTTCTTGATTAATGTTTGGTTTTTGTTTACATGCTTCCACGAGTAGTGCCCAGATCTCTGCATTTAAAGATAAATCTTCCTCAGTTCCACCTTTGGTGACAAATGGAGTCAGTGTTGCTTCACAGACACCTGTGCCAGCAGCCCAGACGACCCAAAGAAATGAACCCAGGGCTCAGTTACCAGATTCTTCTGATTCTGTTAGGCAGATGGTCCAAGACGAAATGTTTAAATTAGTTCAGGTAAGCACATCTCCATATAAATAAGTGAATCTACACATGATATATATGTAAGTTTTAAAAATATGTGCAGACTTCCAGAAATGGACAACTTAAAATTAAATTTCAGGGTTTCTCTGCTTTGGACACTTTATTCAGAAGTTTATAACTCTAAGGCCTAGACTCCAGTCTGAGCTCCCCACTTCTCACAGTAACTTCTTTCTCCTGAGCTCTTTGACATGCAGAGCTGCACACAAAATTGAGGGGGGTGGTAATCAAAGCAGACCAATGGACTCCTGCTCAAAGGTATCCAAAGTTTATTTTCTAACACAGCTTGTCATCTTCTCCTCAAACCAGAGTTTGTCTTGGTTTGAAATTGTCAGCTGATTTTATAGTCCTGTTCACTTCAACTTTCATTGTTTTTGTCCTCATCTGGTTATCCTTTTCTCTGTCCACCAATGATTTTAAATTATTCTCTTTGTGTTATTCCTTAAACATTAATTTCCCTCAAATCTAATCCTCTACTCCTGTGTTGTTCTACATTTGCTTCCACATCCTTTTATGTGATGTAACATATCATTTTATATTGGCGATTGTTGATTTCTTTGAACTTATGGGCCCTGATGAGAATACTTTTTCAACATGTTCCACTGCCTCACGAAACTTACAGAAACTGATTTTATTTTTATTTTCCTTAGTCCTTTCTTTTCCATTTAATAACACTATCTGTTTTAACAGCTTAAAATTTTAGAAGCATTTTAGAAGAAGTTTTTTGGATTGCCTAGGGACTTTGCTGGACACTGCCCTGTATATTTAACAAATTCTCCAAATAATTCTGATGTTCACAAAAGATTAAGAATCACTGTCTTAGAAAAATCACCCTTGCCTTCTTCACTACTCGTATCCAGCATTTTACTATGCCCTCTCCATTCTTTTACCCACACTGTCAGGACAGCCATTTGCTCTTTCTATACTGTGTTTCCCCGAAAATAAGACCTAACCGGAAAATAAGCTCTAGCATGATTTTTCAGGATGACATCCCCTGAACATAAGCCCTAATGCATCTTTTGGAGCAAAAATTAATATAAGACCCGGTCTTATTTTCAGGGAAACACGGTAGCTATAGCCAACCTTGGATAGAGTCTTAGAACTTCAAACTTCCATTATCTTACATATCCATTTTCTAGGATAGTCTTCTTCAGATACTGTTTTAATGCTGTATTTTTCTATTTAAATTTCAGGTACAAATTTGTATACTATATGACATCAATCTTGTTTTTAAAATACAAATAGTGAAAGGAAATACACGAAAAATGTCAGTATCAGTTAACTTTGGGCATAAGATTAGGAATGATTTTTATTTTCTTTTTATGCTTTTCTGTTTTTTGTTGTGTTTTTTTTTTTGTAACAAGCATGTATTTTTCCTTTATATTTCAAGGGTGCCTACATTTTTTTTAACCTGCATTGTTTCCCTATTGGTTTGTTTTACCAAATGCAAATTCTTCTGTTGGGCTTGAAAGACCCCACAGCCATCTTTTACCTTCCCTGTTTTCCCACCCTACTCTCACAAGTCCATTGGTTCTGTGTGGTCCCGGGTAGTAACATCAGTGTCATTTAGAAATGTAAATTCTCGGTCAGGCCTCCATCCCAGACCAATTGAGATCAGCAAGTCTGGGGTTGGGGCTCAGCAAAGAGTTAAGTCCTCCAGGTAATGGTGGTGCATGCTCAAGTTTGAGAACTACTGCACTACTATCTTCTCATTAAAGCTGCTATGAATTTCCTGTTCCATCTAAGCCAGCATGTGTGCTAGTGGTTCCCAACCTTTTTGCACATTGAAATTACCTGGTCATCTTAAAAAGTAACTAATCCTGGCTCCATCCCCAGACATTCTGATTTTAATGGTATGGGGTGTGACACGGCCATCGGGGTTTTTTAAGTGCTGCTTCAGGTGACTTTAATGTGCAGCAGAGTTTGTCAGCCACTGGTGTGTGCTTTTGTCTTTGACCTGGTCAGCCCCTTCCATGGGAATTCCTCACTCTGTTTGCTAATCTTTGCTGTTTTCTTGCTTGAAACCCTGTTTACAACACACCGATTTTAGGAATAATTTAATGACTCTTACCCCACTCCATCAGATCACTCCTTTGTGATCCCTGGGATGTTCATGGAAACTGTTTTACACATGGTCCCAAGTCTCATTCAGTCATTCATATTCCCAGTTGACAACTCCTTGAACACAGGAAGCTATTTTTTTTCCTTTAAAAAAAGACCTGTCTCCCAGCTATGCTTTCTGCTCAGCATTCATGGGTTTCACAGATAGTACTAAGACAAAGCTATGACTGTTGTGAAATACTCAGATGATTGTTGGTTGATTCTTTAGATTTTTTTCATCATATTTTAAGATGTTTCTTTAATTTTTATTTTATTGTAGCTGCAACAGATCAACTTCATAAGTCTAATGCAAATAGTAGGGTCATCCTTTGCTAACCTCCCAGATATACATCAACTTCTACAGCAGTCTCAGTCTGTGCATTTGGCGGGAAGCCAAGTATCAAACCCTGCAAGAGGGAGTAGTGATGCTGAAGCCACCAGGAGACATGTGAAGGAGAGATTTTTCATTAAACCGCAGTCCATGGGAGACCACACTGGAGAGCCTGGCAAGAACAGCTCACACTGCCATAAAGGTGTGCAGTCTGATCCAAATAGTAATGGAAATGTACAGGTAATGCATTTAAAAATACCATAAAGGTTGTGCTATTCAGTTGTTGGTTTTCTGTTATTCGAGTAAATAACATTTTTGGCAGTTATTACATTCATCACCCCTCCCCCCAAAAGCATATTGAACATTATTTACAAACTAAGGAGTTTGTAATACATTCTAAACTTACATAATAGGTTTTTTTTTCTCTTCCAGAATGTTCCCCATGGGAATATTTCTTGTGAGTTGGAGGACCAGCCTCAGACTAGAGGATTACCTCCAGCATCTGAAAGCTTACCGACAATTTCATTGTCTTCAGCCCCTGCTGCAAATACTCACCTCTACCTTTTGTCCACCTCTCCTGCCATTCCGAAGACACCTAGGTTTATCCCAGCTGCAAAAATGTTCCGACCTGGTGATGGTTTTCCTTTGCTTCAATTTCAGCCTAAGCCTGAATTTAAGCCCCTTTCCTTCCACACAGAAAGAGTTCCACAAGTTCCCTTCAGGCCGCTGCCACAGCCAAGAGAGGCATGGGGATCATCTGATTGCTTCCGACCTCCTTTGCCACAGGGAGGAATGCACACGACTCCGCTGTCCCAGTCGAATTTGAGCCAGTGTAATACGGACGCCATGAAAAAGCCAGTTGAACAGAAGAAATGGGAAGAAACTGTAATTACAGAACTCCCTAAGCATGTGAACCTGAATCAGTATGTGGGACAAGAAAACTTGACACCTCAACAGGACTCTTCAATATTTATAAAACCAGAAAAACTATTTGATGTTAAGCCACGGCCCATGGAGATATCCCCTCAGAATTCCTTGGGACTTCCATTATTGCACCTGCAACTTAAAACTCCTTATGTGTTTTCCTCTGTCTCAAGAGCTTCGGTTACAGTTCCCTCAGTACCTATCAGCACCGTAGCAGAAGAAAGAAAATACCCAAGACTATCATTACTTCATTCATGTCTGTCTCAGGAAAATGTGGTAATGATTTTTGCAGGGTGATGCAAAAGCACAATCCTGTGTTTTTCATACTATAAATACTATACATTCCATGAAAAGCTCTTACACATTTCTTTTGTAAAAGTAATGCTTCTGTATTGAAAATAACATATAAAAATAGGTTTAAAATAATAATTGGATATTTTAAAGGCCTTACATCTTGTGCATCAATACCAGAATATGCTGAACTCTTTCACACATATTTCTTCTCAGAAAAAAGTAGTAAAATAAAATGACCAGTATTCTAATTAGTGTGTGTTTAGAGACAGAGAGAGCGAGAGAGAGAGAGAGAGAGAGCATTTTTTGAGGTACCTAGAAATTATTATGGGATTTGCCTTTAAATCTGTTATAGGTTAAAATTGTTAAACAGATTCAGGTCTATAAGTAGTTGTACATATTTAAAAAATAGTATCTTTTTAAAGTATGTACTTAAAACACAAAGATTGAATCTTAATAAACCCACCAAATCCTTTTAAAAGTTGTAAACTTTGATTTATAAAATTCAAATTGTTTAGACTCTATTTTTTAAGTCCGTGGTACCATCTTAGGAATGTAATCGACTAATTCATTCTCTGGTGCATTTTTAAAATTTAAAGATGATACTGGGGAAAAAATGGTCATTTCCTTAGAACAAGTGCTTACCATGCTTCTTTTCTTCTGAACGCCTTGTGAACAGGAAAGAAAGTATTAAAGGAATGGAAAAGGATTAAAGGAGTGGAAAAGTAGACATTTTAAGGAGGATGAAGAAATTTTATTATTAGAATATTATCTCGAACCCCGAAGTTACCATCACACAGCATCAGGGGTTATCAACACACTAATCTGTTCCATCCATATCTCCACCCTTCTACACCCTCCCTGTTCCAAAGAATTTTTAATGCTAGACATTATATAATTTCATTTATAAGAAGGAAGATTTTTAATAATGAAAAAGAAATTAAGAAATGAGGACTTCTAGCTTAATTTTTGAATAGGATGACCCCGTCAAAATGTTCAGCACTCTAAAAATCAAATTTATTTTTTAAGATCTGGATACTCATTTTACCAGTCAAAATTAATTTTATTTTTTACATGTTTTATCTGTAGCACATCTTAGTTTAATTTAAACAAATGTTTTTCTCATTTTTTTATTAACATATTGCATAATTGAGGTTTGTAATTTTAAACTAATATGCTGTTTCTTCCTTCTAGTACAAAAACCCACAGCTTATTCCACTGGAAAACCTCATTGCATTCAAACAAAGCCACCAGAAACTAACACATTTATTTGAACAAGGCGACCATAGACACCTTCAGCTTCTAAAGGTCAAAAGAGAACCACCTGAAGTGAGACAAGGAAAGGACAGTAAAAAAAGGCAAGTTTTAAGTGACATTTTATTTGAGAATACCACATACCTGCAAGTTTTAGTTATAATAATGTTGTTATAAAGATGGAAGTCATCTGGTTCAGCCTCCTACCCTGTATACAATTGCATATTCAATTTCCTTGTCAAGTGTCATACATTTAAACACATCTTGTGACGAGGAGAATTCCTATATTATGAGAGACAAATACTATTATTTTTTCTATTTTATTAAGAAATTCTGGGGAGCATTTGAGAGCTTGCCTCCCAGCATGTCATCAGCTTGGCTCAAATAAACTAAAACTCTCATTAAAAAAATAAACAAGAAAGTCTTTCCTGGCATTCATAGGCTGGAGGATGCTTTTACATTTTTCTATACTAGGGTGAGCAGTCATCTTGTGCAGCACAAATATTTGGTATCTCATGCAATGTTCCGTGTACTCTCCAATCCACTGAATTAATGTTTATTGTTACTCATCTTACCAGATGCTCCAAACTCTTATATAGGAAGCAGGAGGGCAAGTGATGTGAAATGTTTCAGGGCACTAAGAAATGTGCAATGTAAAAAGGAAGGCCGTGACTTCTGATGAAGAACATTTATACTGTTTTATTCACAATGGATGTTCAATACATGTATTGACTAGTATGTTATTACTGAGTATAGAAAATACTCTAAAAATTTTACATTTATAAGACCTACTACCAGAGCTCTCTTCCCAGGAATGTTTCCTTCCTTCCATCTTTAACAGGTATTCCCTCTTCAAAGTAAGATTTCCCCTTAACTTTTTGGGGCCTCTTTACTCCTTGCTGGGATTTTGCTGAGGTGAATAAGGGTTCTTAACTTCTTCAAATAGGTGAGTGGAGGTGTTCAAGAGGGCTCATGAGGCCAACTCAGAATATGCAGAAAAGAGAGTTTGAAAATTACCTAAAAGATGTAACTCCTGACTGGAGATTCCAGAGACTTACACAGAAAAGTCAGTTTAGTAGGAGAGAGACTAGAAACAACTTTCATGTGTCCCTGACTTTGGCTTATATTTGCTTCTATTCTAGCAGAATATCTTGCTAATTTAATTAAATGCCATTGAAAATAATTTATTTATATAATTTTCACAACTGTCTCCCTATATAGCATGATACAAATAAAAATCTGATGTTACTAAAATAGTAAAAATATATTTTACACCGTTGTTTTTAACAGGCAAAGACGACGAGCTGAGAAAGAGCTGCAAGGAAAAAGATCAGAGAATCTAAGGAGAAAACCAAGTGTGACTTTCCAACCAGAGGATTCCATCATTAATGATAATTATTCAGAAATAGTTACAAAACCCAAGGTATATAAAAACTACTAGACACTGTTCCCTGGGCTGCATATACACTTGAATTTAGAATGTACTGTGGGTTATCTGGTCTTCTGATCGTGACTAGGAGAATCTTTCCATCATTACGTGCATAAATCCCTGCGGTGTCCCTCCATGAACAGTGGATATACAGTTATGAATGTGGAAAGCAACTTGATGGTAAATCAAAATCTGTAGTTTAGAGCATCTGCCTATGTGACATTTTGTATTTGAAATCACACTTTGCTTTTTTCTATGACATCTTAATGCATATTATTTGTTATTTGGGTTTCTCCAGTTATAGTTTCACCTTTCTCTTTTAGGTATCTCTAAGGTTTCCCAAATACAAGTTTATTATGTAACCTATATTTTAAATCAGATCTTTTCAAACATTCCTTCTAAATTTGGTGACTCTATTTACCTATTTTTTCAACAACAGATTAAGTAAACAGAAACCATTTTGTTTACAGGGATTTTTAAAAGGCATATTTTTTCATTAAGTCCTCAAAAGCATATCTGGAGGCAGTTAGAAAAAATGTTGAATCCAGAAATAATTTTGATAGGATGGGGATACCATTATAGCGTTAAAGCTACTGTGCAGGAGAGATTTGCACATCGTAATTTAGTAATTGCATTAAGTTGGTAGTGCTCTTTTTTGAATTTATGAATTTCGTGAACTCCTTTGTAGAGTTACTTTGATAGAGTAAATAATTGGATAGAGTAAATATTTCTCGGGTTATAGAATTTGAATCTTGACCTAAGATGTAACAATTCTTGTAGCTACGATATATATATATATTTATATTTATATATATATATATATATATATATATATATATATATATACATATATTCTTTTTTTTCCAAAATAATAAATGTCCTTGAGCTAATCGTAGATTGATCATTTGGGGATTCATTTAGGAGCAACAAGAACATCGTGGTTCCAAGCCTTTGGATGACTTTGAAGTTCCTTTTGGTATGTATATGCATGATCAATGTAATGTCTAAGTTCAGAGTTAAAATCAGCCTTCTAGATATCTCGAAATATGTATATAAAAATGACACCAAATTCTTCTCACGTTACCTTTGATAAGATGGTGTGTGTGTGTGTGTCTGGGCACACGCGTGCATTGATGTGTTACCCAATAGAGCACTGCTTGCTTGACAAACTATGGCCCACAGAACATGCCTGTTTTTTTTAAAAACAAATTGTATTGCAACAGAGCCATGCCCATTTATTTACACACTGTCTGTGACAGCTTTCATACTTCAGGGGGGTTCAGTTCTTGCAAAAAGGGACCACACGGTCACGAAGCTGAAAATATTTATGACCTGGCCTTTTACAGAAAAAGCTTGCTGACTCCTACAGTACAGCAATGCAATTAATTTGAACTTCAAATAAGATACTGATTTATAAGGCCTAAGAGGAAGTTATGAAAGAACATGCTTAGGGTTGAATTTATCATAGAAAATACGTGAACATTAAAATAAAGGGATCGGTTTCTTTCTTCCATTGTCAATTTATTTCTTGCACTGAATGAATGTATGTATTCCCCAACGCTTTCTCCTCAGTGATTTTCATACTCATACCCACAAACACTCTTGTGCGTGTTAACACCATTCACTCTCACGACTTCAGCTCTTAGATTATTTTTATGACACTCAAATATACATCTGCCCTCTCTTATCTTTCTTTTACCTTAAATTCAACGTGTCCAAATTTTGATTTGGAATCTTCCTTAGTGATGTCACCATTATCTTGACTGGTCAAGATTTTGACCTTGAACGCCACCCTTGGTTCATTCCCCACCTCTTTACCCTCTTCCGTCACTTAGTCCTTGACCTGCTCCTCCCTCCCTTTCTCCAGGCCCCTGTCCTGCGTCAGGCCTCTGCACACCTAGCCAAGCAGCTGCCTCTCAACTCATCTGCTTAGCTTCCATCTCTCAGCCTCCTAATCCACCTCGTATTCTTTCCCACTCACTTGCCTTAAAACCATTTTCTTTTTCATTCTTGATATTTTTTTGCTTTGTAAAGGTAATCCATGTTCACTGGAAATAATTTAGAAAATACAAATAGGGAATAAGGATTCTTAAAATCTCCCATAATCTTTCTGTCTAGAGATACTAATATTCTTTTAGGGTTTATTTTCTGAGTATAACGCTAACCAATTGCACCATTAGATCTCATGTGTGTGTGTGTGTGTGTGTATATATATACATATATATATATATCTATGTATATAGATATATATATACATGTATATGTGTATATATATATATATACACATACAGAGGGTGCCAAAAAATGTGTACACATTTTAAGATAACATCTCTTAAAATGTGTATATTTTGGCACACTTTGGTTTGTGTGTGTATACACACACACACAATCCCTCCTCTACTTGTTTATAACTTAGTCGTTTTTGCATACTAGTACTAAGGTAGATTATTTTCCCATATCACTAGATATTCTCCTTCATTGTCATTTTTAATGACTGCATAAGCACTCCAGTGAGTGTATATTGTGTCATTCCAAACGTAGTAATTCTCCAATTCTCTGACACCAACTGAGTGTCTTATAATTCAATTCAATTCTAACACTAATAACCTAGAGTTATCACACACCCCACAGATTAAAGGCTCAGTCCTAAAAGACCTCTCACTTCATTCAGATGGCAGCTGTAAATGGGGTCCCCAGACATCTGTATTTCTGCCCAGTCAACTACAAATTTAGGGTCCCGTGACCCCCCACTGCTAGGTTGGCAAGTTCACTAAAACAAATCCAGAACTCAGAAAAGCACTTTATTTCTGATTACAGTTGTATTCTAAAGATATAACTCAGCAACAGCCAAATGGAAGAGATGCATAGGGCAAGGTATGGGGGTTGGGGACAGTGAACTCCCACACCTTCTTTGGGTACACCTCCGTGCCAACACATCCACTTGCTCATCAAACCCAGAAGCACCCTTTGCCTAGTTGTTTCAGGATTTTTATTGAAGTTTCATTGCATATGTACGATTGATTACATCATTGGCCATTGGTGATTGAACTCCATCTCCAGCCGCTCTCACCTCCCCAGAGGTGGGGGTGGCATGGAGCTGATAGTTCTGGTCATGTGGTTGGTTCCTTTTATTACCAGCACCTACCCTGAAGCTATTGAGGGGACTGTCAAGTCACCTCATTAGCATAAACTCAGGTCTGATCAGAAGGGGCTCATTGTGAATAATGAAGGGCACTCAGATCACTCAGGAAACTCGAAGGGTCTAAGGAACTTCTGTGCCTGGAACCAAGGACAAAGACCAAATGTATATTTTTTATTATACTACAATATGCCATAATTGATACTCTCTTATTCTACTTAGTCTCCTGGGTGATCTTCCAGGAAATCCACTTCTAAACCCAAATTCCTGTAATAGCCTTTGGACTTGCATTCTACTTCCTGCTGAACTTTTCTACTTGGGTGGAAATTACCTCAAGTACAGCATGCGCAGTCTGCATTCCTTATCCCTTCCTCACCAACTGGTTTGTTCTCCTTTGTTCTCTAACTTCGTTTGTGTCACTGCCAACTTAACCCCAAGACATAGGTTATTCTGAATTCTGTCTTCCCACTTCCCGTCCCATCCAGTTAATAACCAGTTCCTTCCTATATTCCTTCCTTTGTAACTTTTCAATTGATCCTCTCTCCTCCGTCCCTCACCATTACTAGGTACTTATTTGAACTGATGCAGCAACCTCATTTACCTGATTGCCTTACTTCAGTTTTATCCACTCAAATCTATTTTAGACACACGGCTGAGGTGGTTTTTCTAGAACATTAATCTGACCATATCACTTCCCTTCTTAACAATTGCTGGACTGTCATCAGCCAGAAGAATATCTAGGTGTCTCGGCTGAGCATAGAGTCCTCCACAGTTTTGGTTTTGATTCCACTGAGCTGCCTTTGAGAGTCAACTTCGATACCACCTCGTTCAGGACGCCCATTTTGATGACATCTTCACACCCCACACCTCACCCTCCTTGAGTTGGGTACTCTGCTTCTAGGCGCCTGGTACTATGTGGGCTTCTCAATGATTGCTTTCAATGTTTTGTTGTTATATTTAAGAAATGCTACAAAATGATGTTCATACTTCAGCTGGACTGCATTTCATGGCCTCTGTAAGAAGGAAAGCTATAGAATGTCAGGATGCAAGTACAAATACAGACCCAGGTAAAATGCTATTTTTCTTTAGTTTTAAAAATTAATACATTTTGCAACGTTTACTATATCTCGACTTTTTCTTCAAGATTGAGTTACAGAGAATTTTAAATTATATGATCTGAGTTGCTCATCCCAGGTTCTTGTCCCCAACCCTGGCCTATACTTTACAAATTTTAAACTTAAAATCAAATTTTAAATTGAATTTATGATATCTTAATTATATTCGAAATTTATGTTAAAAAATGCTATGGACTACATCCTAAATCAGTAGAAATAATGTTTTGAATTTGAATTCTCTGTTCCATTAATTGTCTTCACTGGAATTTCATGCTTAAGAGTGAGAGGCCTGGATCTGTGGCTAGTAAAGCTGAGTAGGAAGAAGACTAGATTGGATTTAATTGGGGAAGGGTGTATGTAACTGTGTCCAAGAATAGAGGAAATAAGTATCAGAGAAGCTATTATTTGAAATTTTGCCTGACAAGCGTCCTCATTAATATAAGTGCTCTGCCCTTTGTGTTGTAATAATTCTTTTGTATGATATTTGGGAAACTTTCTCTTAACTATGTATGGAATCTTGTAAATGCTTAAAACCTTTTTAAACTTCTAATTTTATATTATTGTAAAATAGTATTTATTGGTATGGTTTCAAAATAATATCATTGTGGAATGTTTGGATAATATAGCAAGCTATGAAGAAGATGAACTAGAATAACACCACTCAAAAGTAACCTTTTGACATTTTTTTCTTATCCTCTTCTTTTGTACATTTTACATAGTTAGAAGTGATACATAGTACAGGCAGTACACCCTCATTATCTGAACTCTCATTTTCCAGATATTATTGCTGTCTCCTCTAAGACTTTAACCCTTCCTGGGTCCCAGTGTTTGTTTTTCCCCAGGTACATTGGGACACTATCTAGTTAAAGTGTATCTTTAACATATTATTTCATTATTTACTGACATTATGGTACATGTTGTCTGTGGTGTTGAAGGTAAGTTGTATCTGATATGTTCTGTATTGCATATTGCACACAAATTAATGGATTAAATATGTGTTAAGTGATGTTTAAAATGCTTTATATTATATAGTAATCATTGATGGATAGTTATTCAGGGGTTTAAGAGTTGTTTAATGATGTTTGGGAGTATTGGATGGGCTGGGACACCTTTTTGTTCCCATTGAAATAATGCAGTAAAGTCTCCTGGTATAAGACTGTGCAGCACATTTGCAGGAATGGATTACATTTGGATAACAAGGGTTACCTGTATTTTGTATCCTTTGTTTTTAACTATGACTTCTATTTACGCCAAACATTTCCATATCATCAAAAAGTACTTTGTAAGCATATTCCTTATTCCATATATGCCATTAAATATTTAACTGATTCTTTATTGTTGAATACATTAGTGGTTTCCAGTATTTTTCTCTCATAATGTTTCAGTGAGTTATCTTCTTGCATAAGAGCCTTTTTTTGTCATCACTATTATTTAGTTCTTTTATCTTTACCAATACAAAAGGTCAAAAAAGACATCTCACTGTTTTTTCAAGTTTTTTCCTTTCTGAATGAGGTCGAGCGTGTATGCTATGCTTTACTTCCCCGTGCTAATTTGTAACTACCAATTTGTACTTCTTAATCTCTTCACCTTTTTCACCCATCTCCCATCTAACCTAGCCCCCCTCCCCCCAAACTCATCTGGCAACCATGAGTTTGTTCTCTGTATCTGTGAGTCTGTTTCTATTTTGTTTCTTCATTTTGTTCTTTAGATTCCACATGTAAGTGAAATCATATGGTATTTGTCTTTCTCTGACTTATTTCACTTGGCATAATACCCTCTAGGTCCATCCATGTTGTCGTAAATGGTAAGATTTCACTCTTTTTTATGGCTGAGTCATATTCCACTGTATAAATGTGCCATTCATCTATTGATGTATGCCTAGGGTGCTTCCATATCTTGGCTATTGTAAATAATGCTGCAGTGAACATAGGTGTGCATATGTCTCTTCAAATTAGTGTTTTGGATTCCTTCAGATAAATCATTTGAGACATTCTTAAATGTATCTTGGAGAAAGCCCTTGGAAGTTCCTTGTTGCTTGGCAGTATTCTAAAGTCTGCAGCGTATTTGCTAGAAGACTGTTATTCATCTAGGTTCTCATCTAGGTTCTCAGGCCCAGAATATGAATAATAATAGCATCTGAAATTATCTTAATTTTTTTAATTAAAATTTTAAGCTGTCAATCTACTTTTCTACTACCTTTTATATCAATATCTAAAAATCTACATTCATATATTTAATTGTTTTCTGTTTGTGAAATCTTTTTTCTTTTTCTGTTGTCTCTTTTTGCCTCAAATCTCCTAATTGACTACAAGATAAAGAAGTTGCTTCTCAAGTTGTTTCTGAATGTCATAAAAGTCAACAAATCATTTCTTCCACATCAGGTATGATTTTTTTCTTTTTTTTGAGACGCCATGACTAATGAAAGATTATGTCTGCATGATGTGAAAACAGGAGTTACCAGCCCCTATAAAAAAATTAAACCAAAAAATTGATTTAGTAGAGATAGAATGATAATTTAGTATTTTCACTTTCCTTTTTTCTAGTTTTATGGTTGCTATATTGTTTAAATTCAAGCTTTGGTACCAGCTTTCCAGTACCCACTATGACAATGAGTTATATTCTGCATATAGAATTTGAAAGTAATGTTCTATTAAATACTAGCAAATAAGATTAGACTCCGAGGACAAAAGGCACAGAGTTAGACTGTCTGCTGACCTATTGTGACAGGTTTCTTTATTTTACTTTTGAATAAGAAACTAATGAGTTTTATAATATTTAGATGGTAAAGATTTTAAGTGGTAAAATTTAGCTATGGGATCAGTGGATTTACTAAAAACCACTGAACTGTATCCTTTTAAAGGGTGTGAATTATATCTCAATAAAGCTATTAAAATGAACAGATGAACAGCTGAAAGTAAAAAAGAAATCAATTATGGGTTAATTTCCTAAAATCTAGTTTGATTGAAATTCTCCTAAATACACAAACATGATTTAATGTATCTGAAATGGAAATAGGAAACACAACATTTTCTTGACATGACTTACATACACTTTATTATGAGAAAAGCAGTAGTCAATCTGCATTTAATTAAGAATTACTCTAAATTGCCTTTAGAATAGCATTTGCTTTAATTTAATTATACCTGTAAAACCTCTACTTAGAAGTTTGTATTCAATGGGTACATTTTATGTTGTTTGTTGCTAACTTGTTCTCACAAAGTTAATGACTTAGAGCTATTTACAGATTTTTTTATATCCTTCAGTTTTCTTTTCTTAATTTTCAGAATGTGAACCTTTGAATGTTCCTCAACTATTGGCTCCAGATGTATGTCTAAATCTGAAACTTTCCAACGAAATATCAGAGAAACCTTTGTCATCTTCAGCATCTGATAGGGTACTAAATTTGGTTTGTGTTTTATTCACAAATTTTAATAATATACTTACGCTAACAGTTATTATGGTCATCCTCATTATTTAATTGTACAGATGAAATGAGTCTAACAATCTCACTTACGTAGCTTTGTTGGAAAAGTCAAAAATTAATTTAAGATTTAAATATTATGCCCCAAAGTATTGTAAACTAAGACTATAAAGCACACTTCTTGCAGCTTTCCCTAAATTAGGCTCATATGAACTCTTCTTGCCTTCAGAATTAAACCTTTTTATGGGACCATACAGAGTAAAAGAATGTAACCCTCTTTGATTGTGCGTGTTTGGGCTCAGGTGGGACACACTTACATAAACGTGATTGACATTGAAGCTGATGAGCTAGAGGAAGTACCTGTTAGAGAAGAGCCTTCTGCTGATATCATCGAGCAGCCACTAGAAGTCCCATCTTCTGCAGAGTTACATTACGTGGCAGCTTCCGTCACTAATGCTGTTCCCCCTTGCAATTTTAAGAGTCAAGGTATTAGTTTTTCCTACTTTTTAATAAATTAAAAAACATTTTGAAAAATTCTTTAATATACCATTGTTAACCTTGCTTAATCTCTTAGGTCTCCTGCAAACACACTGTACTTTTAGGTGTTTAGATTCACACTTAGAAATGTGCTATTCATCTTCTAAACCTTGTTAGGCCATTAGAATCAATCTTTATATGCCTTTCATATTCTTGACAGAATCTGCCAATTCTGCTACGGATTTATTTTTTAAATCTACAAAAGTGTCTCCATTTTGTCTGGATGGAAGTAGCCCGAGAGCAGACATTACAGAGGTGAAGGAGCCTGGAATCACCTCTCCTACGTCAGCAGATATAGAGTCGGACAAAGGTGAGTGCCCTAGATGTATAGCCTGACTCGGCCCCTCCCCCGAATTACTGCTCTGTTAGGAATAAGCACTAGAACGTGGTAATGACAAAAGAAACAAAAGGTTTTTCCCTTGCTGTGGAGAATGGGGGCACACAGGTAAATGAGATAGAGTTCCAAAACTGGGACTCATGGATAGTTCACAAGGAGACTACAGATCTATTGGTGCATATGTCTTTTCTCAATTAATGAAACTGAAAATAAATACCTTGTTGGATTTCATGAGTATTTTGGTGTTAAAAAGGAATTCTCATATATAAAATGGTGGGAAATTCTAGAATAGGACATAGAAAATACACAGGCATGGTTGCCAACAGTACATTATTAGTAAAATATTCCATTTTATGGTCACAAGTCAGGTTTTATTACTGTTAAATATTTGCAAGATTTAGAAGAATATTTCTTCAAAACCTAGTTATTGTATCCTGTGAATGTTTAGATTAATATGCAATCAGACTTCCTGCAACAGAGACCCAATGTCTCTTCTGGGTTCCACAGCTGTTAGGAGGAATAGACCCAGCTTTGTGGTTGTCAGATACTTGGGTGCAGAGTCCACTGCCTGTTCGTTGTGTATCAAGAGTGGACGCTCAGGAGAAGTGAGGGGCAAGGAAGGGATGGGTGGCAGGGCATGTATGTTACAGCTGCATAGACAGGTAAGTGCCAGCATTTCCGATTTTGAAGCCATCGCCCCTCTGTTTCTTTCTCTCCTGTCATACGGCTGCCACATGCATGGGTAGTGGAGGAAGGTTGTGTGAAGCTAGCATACATCTAGCTTGCAGGCTGTGTGAAAAGAGCATTTAAATTTAGAGTTTAGATTCAAATGGAACAGACCAGGGTATCAATCCTAGCTCTGTCATTCAATACCTTTGGAGACTTTTCTGCAAGAAAATTAACATTATCTGATCCTCACTTGCATCTGTGTGGGACACCACCTCACAGGGTGTCAGGAGGGTTACATCTAACCAAACGCCGGTGGCTACTTAGGTACCCTGCTAGTTTTCCTTCGTTTTCACATCAATTGAATTTTGAAGTTTTGTTTTCAACTGGAACTAGCCCCATGTATCTCTCTGTGACCCCTGAATATCTTAGGCCAGCATTTCAGAATGACAGTAAGCAGCAGGTCAATAGCCTCCATCAGTGAGATCAAGTCTATAATCAGCCTTTTGAAGGCTCCTTCTCCGGGGAGGCTGCCTGGTGATGAAATATGTCAGTGGACCCTTCTGCACTTAGTAAAGAGAAGAACTTAAAAATGCCAATTTAAAAGGAAGAGTTTTCTATTTTATTCCATCATGGTATTTACATAATATACTTTAAATATTCAGAATATAGCCATACAGTAGAGTTGAGTGGGATTTGCATTATAGGCAAAAAAGAGAGGGACAGCGTCCCTAGGTATTTAAAATGAAAAATAAAATCCGTTTTGGTGGTGACCTGCTCACTGTTTTGAATGACAGTAGCTTCCTCTTTTAGAAACCATCTCTGCTAGGAATACTGTTAGTAATAACAAGCAGCGCTTTGCTGGGCAGCGGGAGAGCGCTGCAGAGTTACTAGAACTCAGCATTTAGTCCCCCTTGTTTCTCTGAGTCGTCGGGAGTAGAGCAGGTTCTCCAGAGAAAGGGAAGCTTGATCATTGTGGATGTAGGCCATTCTGGATTTCGAGCATGTCCATCTTTTTTGCTTTATTTTCTACTTGAAGATTGTACACCAAATTCTTTCCTGAGAGAAAAGGACACACTTCAGGTTGCTGAAAAACAGGAAGGGCAGGTGGGACTGAAATATAATATGCACTACCTACATTCATTTAGCAATTCACGTTTCCCAAATTGTTTTGTCCCGTGTTTTGATCTTCAGAAAACCTCTATGAGTTAGGAAGGACAGGCATCATGATCTTCATTTGAGCGGCTCTTCATTCAGGAAACACTAAGTTAGGCACTAGACGTCAGAGCTGAAGAAGAGTGTAAGCCCAGGTTCTCTGCCCGGGGCTCACCTAGAGGGCGAAAGGGGAACAGAGACATAGAAGTGACTATAGTACAGCATAGAAAGTGCTGTCCTGGTGCATGGACGGATTCCTGGGAGATAAAGGACCCAGTCCATCTCTGGGAGGCTTAGGGCTATTTAGGGGAGAGACATTTAAGTGGAATCTTACAGAAAAGTGGGATTTTGTGAGAGAAGGCACACAGACTGAGAGAATGGATTGTGCAGTGACTCTGGTTTGGTGCAGCTTGCTGAGTTTGAGGAAATTAAAGTTTCGAGTGCTTGGAGTTAATGGAGTTTTGTGTATGGGATTTTTTTTTTTTTTTAAGAAATAGCAAGAGGTGAACTGGAGTGTGGAAAGGTAGGCAGAGGAAAGACGGAATACCATTTTCTCTCATACTGAGGCTTTTGGGTTTTTAAGCTGAAGGCATTAGAGAAACGCTGAAGGATTTCATGTGAAAAAGGGATAATATCAGATTGTGTTTTAAAAGATCTCTGTAGGGTCTGTGTGGAAGATGGACTACATGGGAGTGAAATAAGTCAGTGACAGAGATGCTATTTGGGGTCCGTCTGATGTGAAACTTCAGCTAAGCAGTGCTAGTAGGAATGGGGGATATATTCGGTAGGTAACTCATCGCTATTTGGTGTCACTTTGGATCTGAAGGAAAGAGAAGAACCTTGAAGACTCTCAGGTCTCTGGCTTGGGAAACTGGGTGAATGATACTGCTATCATTCACCTGGGAATAAGAGCTGGGAATAAGAAAGGGAGCAAGTCGGAGGGGCAGAAGCAATGAGTTTAGTTCAACCTGCTTTTGGGATGGCCTAAATGCGATATCGAGGACACAGATGGATTTAAGGGGCTGGAGCTCAGAAAGAGTGCCGTGTGAATTTGAGGGCATCAGTGACCACTCGAAGAGAGTGGGAAGAGTGAGAAGACAAGTCAGCTGAGACTGGTACCCCAGGAAATACTGATGGGGCAAAGGAGTGGGTGGCAGAAGAGAAGACCCAAATGACTAAGAAGGAAGAGCAATGTAGGGAGGAGACCCGGAAGCCAGAAGAGAACACATTTAAGAAAGAAGTATTTCAATTTTGGAACAAGAATCAATTAAGAGTAGGGAGAGCCATTGGTTTGATGCCGGTCTCAGGACATTTAACATTTGCCGGAAATCCCCTGTGGATCAGTCATGGCCAACATTGGGTCTAGCTTTTACCGTATGACATTGTTGGTTTTCAAGTAGAGTTTTAAAAAGCCATAAAGATTGAAAGTTGCTTTTTGATTAAGTATATTTTTGTAGCAGAGGCTAAAAGTAACATTCAAACTGTATATGTAACATTCAAACTTGTATATGGAGGTTATGGTTATAGTAACACTGTTATGTATTATTCTTTTCTGTTATGTATTCTTATCTCACAACAAAGACAAATCTCAGAAGTCGAGAAGCTGAAATGGTATTTCTAAGTATATTAAATTAAACCTGATTTGGAAGGGAATGTTATGTGGACTTAAATTGAAATCTTCAAAAATATTAGATCAGAAGCATCTGCCTCTCCTTTCATTATAATCAATTCTGATGTTACCTTTATTAATATTTAGATATGCCGAAACCGGATTTTCGATTCAAAGAACAGAGCTCATGTTCAGATGCTGCAGAAGATTATCAGCTGCAGGGTCACCTACTGCAGGAACTGCTGCAGGACGTCTCCCCCACTCGTCCTGCGCGCAGCTCTGCAGCGTGCCGACTAAAGCACCTCACCTCTGAGCTTCAGAGAATTGATGAGCAGCTGCTAGCAATACAGACCATTGCTGAGAACATAGAGCAGGATTTCCCCAGACACGGAATGCTAGACCCACATTGTGATAAGGTAGACTGTCTTTATTTCAGTTTTTTGTTTCTTATCACGTAATTAGATTTATAGTGTGATATAATTTTAGACACTTGATTTTTCAAAATAATGAGAAATTTGATTTCATTAAGCTAGGGTTGCTCAACCTCTCAGCACTATTGACATTGGGCCTGATAATTCGTTGTGGTGGGCGGCTGTCCTGTGTGTTGTACGATGTGGGTAGCATCCCTGTGTTACCAGAGAGTGGTTTGCCGCAGGAAAGAATGCAAGGACACACTGAATAAGCCAAGCAAGCAGTGGGATTATTGAAAAGGGGAAAGCACACTCGCGAGATGGTGTGAGAGTGGGCAGGCCCGGAGGGGCAACTGCCCCGAAGAACAAAGAGGCTGAGGATTGTATTTGAATGAGGGCATGGAGTACTCGAGATTTAGGGTGGCGCTACAGGCGTTTCCAGGTGGGTCCTTGCTTTCCACTCCTTTCCGTAAGGAGGTGGGATTCCCTTATCCTTACTTGGCCGTTGTCAGAACTGCCCTAGGGACACGGGGTAGAGACTTTGCCCTGCCCACCGTGTTCATAGTGTTATAACCATTACATTCAGCTGTAGCTGCACCTTTTCTTAAGGATGATATCATCTCTTTTTTTCCTTTGTCCCCTCCCCTCCCCTTCCATTCCTTCACACCTCTCCCCTCTCCCCGTGGCCCTGTTCCTGGTCTTTGTCCACCAGCTGTCAGTAGCATTCCCCCCAGCTATAATAATCACAAATGTCACCAAACATTGCTAAATGTACCCTGGGGGGCAAAATGGCCCCGAGTTGAGAAGCACTGCCTTAAACTTTTAAGAAGTGAACCCATGCTTCCTACCAGGAAAAGAAATATATGAATTACAAAACCAGAATATGTTTTTAAATAAATCGTCCCAACTGAGTATTATTTTCTTAAGCATGATTTTTATAACTTTACAAATATTGTTGTCCTTACATTTGGAATTCTCAATTTCTTTTAAATATTCTATGCAATGAAACTTCCTTAGAAGTTTTCTGTATCTTTAAAAAGTATTCATAAAAAAGTATTCATGTGGGGTGGCCGGTTAGCTCAGTTGGGTAGAGCATGGTGCTAATAACACCAAGGTTGCCGGTTCGATCCCCACATGGGTCACTGTGAGCTGTGCCCTCCTTAAAAAAAAAAAGCATTCATAATAAAGAGATTAATGTTTATGTATATTAGTATATCAAGGTATTTAGACAAGTAGAAGTCTCAAACACTAATTATTTTGCACAAATATCCTGTCCTTTTTTTTAGGAAGTAAAGTTTATATAAAATAAAGATTAAAGAAAAAAACCGTAAAAATGTTTTGAGTGTGTTAAAGCCTTATATTGGGAAATGCAAGTTGTTCTGAAGGATAAGAATTCCATCGTTGACTTAACCTAACAAATATTCCAGGTTGCTAGCATGATGACATTTTAAAGATGTATTTATTAGATTTATAGCATTTCTTTAATCCAAACATCAACACTTATTAAAAAGTTAAGACTAGGGGGCGGCCGGTTAGCTCAGTTGTTTAGAGCGCGGTGCTCTTAACAACAAGGCCACTGTGAGCTGCACTCTCCACAACTAGATTGAAACAACTACTTGACTTGGAGATGATGGGTCCTGGAAAAACACACTTAAAATAAATAGTTTATAAAAAAAAAAGTTAAGATGAAACTACACTGAAAAAATATACGTGGTAGGAAACCACTGAAAAAATATACGTGGTAGGAACTACTATTAAGTAATGATACTTAGCTAAGTATTTAGTCTTCCAAGGTGACTAGTTTGAAGGAAATAGCATTAATTTAAATGAAGGATTTGGCATATTGGTTTAAGATGTTCTCCTATTATTATGCACACATAAATATAAAGATTTTGACTTGCCCCTTTTAGTTAAGAAAACAGTTTATAGGCCTGAAGGAGGCAGAGGGATACGATGGACGAGCACTGAGTAGGAGCCTGGAAGACCTGGGTTCAAACCCAGCTTCTGCCACTAAGAAAGTCACTGAATTTCTCTGGGCCATGTTCTCTCATCTTTAAAATAAAAGGTTTTGTCTAGATGGTAGTTAACGTATCTCCCCATTCTAAAATTATATGATGCTATTTTCCTGAGTCTCTTAAAAGGCTGAATCAGTTAAGCTGCAAATAAGTAAAAATTTTTTCCTCTTCATTGATCCCCACCATTTAGCTCATGTTGGATTTAATCCCGTTTCTTTCATTTGTTGCATTAATGCAAATGTTTAAAACCTACATAAAATTGTTGATGATAATTTTAAATTTATAACAGTTCTATTGTGTGTTTTTCTACAGATTCGACCTTTGGGTCACATTGAATTGTCTTCTGGCCCTGAAACTGAAAAAACAATGGATTCAAGAACAATTAATATTTCTGAAAAAGGTTTGTGAGGGGTTGTGGGGTGATTCTGAAGCCTTGCTTTAAAAGAATAAGTATTGCCTTTTGCGAATACCAGAAATACAGTTTTCATATGCGAGCTGAAGCCATCAAGCCCTCCAGTTTTTAGATTAGGATTTTTTTTGTGATAACGTGACTGGCTCCTACTTCGGGCCATTTTTTTCCTGAGAAGCCAGTGGTATCACCTATTCTGGCTTTTAGAGCAGAGTGGGGCAGTGTGGGCTGCATCTTATTTCTGTGACTCCACCTCACCAGCCACAAACTGCTGACAGACACAGCTTTGTGCTGAGATTGCTGTTTATCTGTGGTCATCAGCTGAGCTGGGATTTGAGGTTCCTATTAAATGGCTTGGAATGGTGAAGTGTTAAGTTTTTGCATTTCTTATTGAAAGGAGGAAATTAGGATAGTTATTTCTTAAAATTTTTACTGCATCTATAGTTATTTATATCTATACTCTCTCATTCAGTCTTGTCAAAAATTTGAAGTGTTCAAGAAACCAGTCTTTGGTTTGTTGATTCTATTGCTTCTCAATTTTGTTCTTCATAAATTTCTATTCTTAGCTTTATTATTTCTTCTGTTTTTCGGGACTTCTGGGTTTTTTTCCTAACATTGTTCTTTCTTTTTTTCTAATATATGCATTTGAGGCTGAACATATTCCTGTAAGGACTCAGCTAAGAGTGTCGATATGTACCATCTTTGGGTATTGTTCAGATCTAATAGTTTGTTATTTGTATCGTGTTCTTTAGCTCAGAGTTTTTTGGCTTCCAGATATTATGGGATTTGGGCTATATTTTTGTAATTTATTTCCATTTTCATTGTATTGTGTTTAGATAAGTATATGATAATATCAATTCTTAGATATTTGTTAAAATTTCCTTTGTGGTCTAATATATATAGTCAGTTTCTATAAATGTTCTATGTTTATTAGAAAAAAATAAGCATTTTCTATTGGTTTATGTAGGATATATATATAGATAGATACAGATATACATACAGTTGAACCTTGAACAACACACGTTTGAACTGTGCAGGTCCACTTATATGTGGATTTTTTTCAATAAATACCTGTACTGTTTTCAATACACTATTGGGAGTTCACAGATGTGGAAAGGCAACTGTATGCATTGATCTGTGTCATTTTATATAGGGCACTTTTGAGCATCTGAGGATTTTGGTATACAAGGGGTTCTGAAATCAAGCCCCCACAGATACTGAGGGACAACTAAGTTTTTGGGGAGTCATCAAAAGTTATACATGAATTTTTGACTACACACCTAACCCCCTCATTATTCAAGGGTCAACTGTGTACACACACACGCACACACTTAGAACTTGTTGAGATTTTCTTTTTCCTTCTTCCGCCTCTCCCACCCCCACCCCCATCCCCACCCTCCCACTCCAGTTCAAGCCGTTGTTTCTCAGTTTAGTTGTGTAGGACACAGCAACCTGGCCCATGCTGGTATTATGAGCCTTGCGCTTCCCCCGGCTGAGTTAGTTGGCTGCCAGTCATTGGTCGGCTGCTCACAGCAGGTCATGGCACTCTCGCTGGCTGCCAGCTACTCACGCTGGCTGCCGGGCGCTCCTGGCAGCACACAGCAGCCCATAGCAGCTCACACCGATCTCTGGCTGCTCACGGCAGCCCAGCTCCAGGGAGAGCCATTGTTCACAATCTTAGCTGTAGAGGGTGCAGCTCACTGGCCCATGTGGGAATCAAACCGGCGACCTTGGGCATTAGGAGCACAGTGCTATTGTTTCAGATTGGTTTTGGTTGGCTTGATCTATTAATTTCTTAATGGGGTGCATAAAAAAATTAACTACAATGATTGTGGAATTGTTTCTTTCTTCTTGTAATTCTGTTAAATGTTGCTTTATGTAGTTGACACTACATCATAATATGAGTATAGTTCATAACTGTTATATGTTTTTGGTGAATTTTGTCCCTGTTATCATTAAATGATGACTCTTTATCTCCAACAATACTTTTAGACTGAAAGTCAATTTTCTCTAACATTAATATTTACATTTCTGCTTTATTTTGCCTGGGAAAAATGTCAAACATTTCAATAGAAGACAGATAGTACAATTAATCTTCATGTACCCAACAACTAACTTTAATGATTTTCAACTCGTGGCCAATCCTGTTTTATGTATTATATATACTCACCCATTCTTCCCACCTTTCCTGAATTATTTCGAAGCAAATCCCAGACAGCACATTATTTTATCCATAAATATTTTATATGTAACATTAAAATAAAAAGTGTTGTTTTTAAAAATATAGACATATTTTTAAAATAAAAATAAAAAATTAATTTTTATTTTAAAATAAAAATAAAAACACTTGTGGGAATTGAACCAGCAGCCCTGTTGTTAAGAGCTGGCGCTCGAACCAATTGAGCCATCCGGCCACCCCGAGTTCTGCCTTGTATTCAAACCTCCCATTTATTCTCCCTTGTCTTTTTTTAAGTCAATATTTATTTGAATTTATCAGCATGTTTGCCATTTTCTTTGTCCTCAATTGCTTTTTCAAAACTTGTGATTTAAATAATGTAAATATGTATACAATAGGTATATAAAACCAAAACACAGTTTCATGAAGTAATCCTTACCCTTATTGCCTGAAATGCACTCTGGCATTTTCTATCTCTGCTATTGTTGCCCACAATTGCCTCTTATATTCATTTCTTTGAGAATTGTTTCCTTCTTCCTTTATTAGTTCTTTCTTTTAGAGTCTGTGAGTGGTAAATTCTCCCAGTCTTTGAAAATAGCTTATAGTGATGGCTTATAGCAGGGTACACAATTCTAAGTTGATGAATATTTTCCTTCAGCATTTTAAAGATATTATTCCAAGGGGGTGGCAGGTTAGCTCAGTTGGTTAGAGCGTGGCGCTGATAACACCAAGGTTGCTGGTTTGATACCCACATGAGCCACTGTGAGCTGCACCCTCCTTTGAAACAATTTTAAAAAATAAAAAATAAAAATATTATTCCATTATCTACTGGCATTTCTAATTCTCAGTTTATACTACGTATGTGCTGTCTAATTGCTGTTCTTTTATCTCTTATTGCTTTTAAAGTTTTCTCTTTGATTTTGGCTTATTTTGCATTTTTGATACAGTGTTTCTAGTGTGTATTTTTATTATATATGAGAATAGGAATCATTCTTTAATTTGCAGGATTAACATTGGGAATTTTTCATCTATTCTCTTTTGGAGTATTGCTTCCTCCCTATTCTTTCTGTTCTGTTTTCTAAAACATCTATTGGAGGTATGTCGGACCTTCGGATTCTATTCCATCTCTTAACCACTTCTTAATTTCCACCTTTTTATCTCTCAATGATGTACTCAGAGTGATTTCTTCAGATCTGTTTTTTAGTTTACTAAGTCTCTCTTCTGCCATGTCATCTTTGTGTTGGATTTTAATTTTGGTGACTGCATTATTTATGTCTAGAAGTTCTGTTTCTTTTTTAAATCTATCTGTTCTTTGGGTATAGTACCATGTTCTTTTATTGTGGTTTCTATGCCTTTTATCTATTTAATGACTTTAATAATATTGTATGCCATTTCTGATTGTTTTATTTCACTCGTGCATGTTCTCAATTGTTGAATCTGCATACTGCCTCTCTTTCATGGTTGTTTCTTTGTTTGACTTATAATTTTTCATCATCTTTAGGGAAGTTCTGCTGAATTGTGTATGTTTGTCTTTGAAGTGGTTTTGTATTTGCTTCTTGCTGTCGTTGAGGTGGAAAAAAAATTTTAGGACAAGTTTTTGTATGTATTTCTTGGCTTGGAGTTGCTGTGCTCCATTGATAGCATAAATTCAGATCCCACACCTGCTTGTGGGAAGACAGGGATTTTGATTTCACAGAGCTGACTGTTTTATTTTTCTTCCATTTGTTACGCAGGCAGATAGAAAACATCTTGGCTGCTTCTCCAGGGCAGGGTTTTCTTATCCCCTTTTAAGCCAGAGCTGTCCTTTAGCGCTCTGGGCCACATAGCGCTAGCTCAGTCCCCCTCTGCACTCTGCAGAAAACACTCTTTCTCTTCCTCCTTGGACTACCCCAGCACTATTGTCCAGCTATGAATGCCTGTTTCTTTTTTGGCACCAGAGGATTCCTATATTTATAGGGCTTTGTTGTGTATTAATCAATTTGTTTTAAATTTAGCATGTCTTCTGTGTTTTTATAACAGGCAGCAGCCTGTCCACTTTAGCTCCACCTGCCATGTTTTCTGAACTTGATAATAAATTTAATAGTTTTTTACAGTGGGAGAGTGTCAAGATGATATATCGTAAGTTATTTCATTATACAGTAGAAAACTATCAGAATAATATGTTGCAAATTTCTAATATATCTGTTGCCATGTGGAAGTATTAGCTAAGTGTTACGTGTTTCCCATGTGATTTTTTTCTCTATTATTTTCTTTTAATTGTAATATAGACTCTGGATTAGTGCATTTTCTGACTCATATGAATAAGGAAGATCCAAGTGACGAAGAACGAACGTTAGAAGCTGAATTTTCTGGAGCAGAAACTCATTCTAGTCAGAAAACCTGTGTGTTTCCTTTTGCCGATTCAGCTGTTAGCCTTTCCAGTGCCCAGAACACAACTTTTCCTGGTATTGTTCTTCACTTTTTTCATTTACACTCTTGTTTTCTAATATACTGAAAGATACATTGTAACAATATACTCTTGTTACTACTGAATAGTATTTACTGGGAATACAGTTGTGAAAAATTTGTCAAGCCATTTTGCAATATTTATAAATTTCGGGTGAAGGGAAATTAAAAATTGCACCATTCACATGAAGAACTATGTCGTTAGAAGATAAGCTGCAAGCACGTATCATCTCTGTAGCTTATTAATGTTAAATATATAACTGGAATTACTATAATATTTGCTTTTTACAAAAATTGAAATATTCACACTCTGCCAATTATGAGAACCTTGAGTTTTAATTTGAAAACAAAATAATGTTGTAATTCACGGAGCCTCTGCCATGTGCCAGATGTTGCTGTTTTGCATCCATTGACCCTAGTGCAAACCTGACTGAGGTAAGTACCATTTTACTGTTAAGGATATTGAGACTTAGAAAACTTTAGTGCCACTTTCCATCCCATTTCATTTGGAGCTGGCAATTAAAAATGCTGTTCTATAGTACTAACAAATACATTTTGGCCTATGAACACTAGGTCACACTAAATACAACAGTCGAAATATTGATGGTGTTTAAAATTTTTTTTTGTTTTGCCCTAGATATTGACGGTCAATAATGATGATTTTACTGTTTACGATATGTTTTACTACCATTATTGAAGTAATATAAGCAGTAAAAATTGCTATTTTTAAAAGCCATTGCTGTCATTTAAATAAAAGAAAAGCTATTAAGAAATTGGTATAAGTCTTGTAATTTTTTCTCTTATTTCTTTCTAGATTCCATTTGTATTTTAGTTGTTATCATATAGTGATAATTGTTTCCATTTCACAGAATTGTTGTAAAGATTGAGTATTGTATATGAAGCATCTAGCTGAGAATCTGTTTGTTTCCTGTAGGTTCTTGGTCACCTGTGGCTTTCCTCTTTCCTCTTCTGGGGGAGAACTGACAGATGAGGTTAAAGAGGTTATGGAGGGTTCTAATTGTGTCTAAAAGGTTTAAATTCCATTTTATACTTGTAATCATTGGAGAATTCTGAGCAGAGAAATAAAATGAGGTTTTGAGGAAGACTAGAAGGGAGGCATAGCTGTTAGTGAGCTGTTAAATTCATTTGACCTGTGAAATAGTGAGTACCTGGTTGGTGTTGTGGGAAGGGAAAAGAATATACAGGAGAATTCTGAATAGGCAGCTGATGGTACTCTCTGAGTAAGTGGGTAAAATAGGAGAAGGAGAAAGTGCATGGCTCTTTGTTATCAGACTGTAGGAGCAAGGGTATCATTAGGTCTAATGTCAAACTCAGGAGTACCTTCAGATCAAATGTAACAGTTTAAGGTGATGCTGGAGTATATAAGTGACCATATTTAGGACCTACTTTTTGACAAGAAAGTGCTTAATGAGAGGGTTAGGCTTGAAAAACAGATATAAGAGCCTTCTACTTAACTATGTAGTTAAGACTTAGAGAATTCATCTGTTCTCTGCAAGAAAAATAGAAAAAGGGAAAATACCAAGGAAGCAGCCTGTGAAATGTCACCCGTTAGAGAGCAGACTCACCCTAGATGAGCAGACTCTGGCAAAGGGATTTTCAAGAAAAAAGTGAGTGGCTAACAGTTTCACTAGCCACGAGAAAGTGTACTATGAAGAGTAGAAGAAACAGAACAAAAAACCATCAGATTTGTTTGGAACCACAAAAGACCCTGAATAGCCAAAAAATCCTAAGAAAAAAGAATAATGCTGGAAGTATCACACTCCCTGACTTAAGCTTGTACTACAGAGCAACAATAATCAAAACCGTATGGTATTGGGAGAAAAACAGACACACAGACCAATGGAATAGACTTGAAAATCCGGAAATAAACCCACATAAATATGGACAGGTATATTTCGACAAAGGAGCCACAAACATACAATGGAGAAAAGACAGCCTCTTCAACAAGTGGTGCTGGGAGAATTGGAAATCCACATGCAAAAAAATGAAACTAGACTGCTATCTGTCACTGTGTACCTAAATTAACTCAAAATGGATCAAAGATCTAAACATAAGACCTGAAACAATAAACTACATAGAAGAAAACACAGGTACTAAAATTATGGAGCTTGGGTTCAAAGAGGATTTTACGAATTTGACCTCAAAGGCAAGGGAAGTAAAGGCTAAAATAAATGAATGGGGCTATATTAAACTAAAAAGCTTCTGCACAGCAAAAGAAACCATCAACAAAATAAAGAGGCAATCAACCGAATGGGAGAAGATTTTTGCAAACACCACCTCCAATAAAGGGCTAATATCCAAAATATATAAGGAACTCATACAACTCAACAACAAAAAAACAAACCAATTAAAAAATGGGCACCAATTAAATGGGCTCCAAAGAGGACATACCCATGGCCAATAGTCATATGAAAAGATCTCCAACGTCACTAATCATCAGAGAAATGCAAACAAAAACCACAATGAGCTAGCACCTCACCCCAGTCAGAATGGCTATCATCAACAAGACAAATAATAACAAGTGTTGGAGAGGCTGTGGAGAAAAAGGAACCCTCATGCACTGTTGGTGGGAATGCAGACTGGTGCAGCCGCTATGGAAGGCAGTGTGGAGGTTCCTCAAAACATTAAGTATAGAATTACCATATGACCCAGCAATCCCTCTCCTGGGTATGTACCCCAAAAATCTAAAAACATTTATCCATAAAGATGTATGCTCCGATGTTCATTGCAGCTTTATTTACAGTGGACAAGACATGAAAACAAAGTGTCCTGCGATAGATGATTGGATAAAGAAATTGTGGTGTATATACACAAAGGAATACTATTCTGCCATAAGGAAAGATGAGGGCTGGCCAGTGGCTCAGGCGGTTAGAGCTCCGTGCTCCTAACTCCTAAGGCTGCCGGTTTGATTCCACATGGGCCAGTGGGCTCTCAACCACAAGGTTGCCAGTTCGACTCCTCGAGTCCCGCAAGGGATGGTGGGCTCCGCCCCCTGCAACTAAGATTGAACACGGCACCTTGAGCTGAGCTGCCACTGAGCTTCCAGAAGGCTCAGTTGGTTGGAGCACGTCCTCTCAACCACAAGGTTGCCAGTTCGACTCCCGCAAGGAATGGTGAGCTGCGCCCCCTGCAACTAGCAACGGCAACTGGACCTGGAGCTGAGCTGCGCCCTCCACAACTAAGACTGAAAGGACAACAACTTGACTTGGAAAAAGTCCTGGAAGTACACACTGTTCCCCAATAAAGTCCTGTTCCCCTTCCCCAATAAAATCTTTAAAAAAAAAAAAAAAGATAAAATAGTGCCATTTGCAACACAATGAATGGATCTTGAGATTATCATGCTAAGCAAAATAAGTGAGACAGAAAGTCGAGAACCATATGATTTCACTGATATGTGGGATATAAAACTGAAAGCAACAAAGGAACAAGACAAAGAAACAAAAACTTAGACACAGACAATAGTTTAGTGGTTACCAGAGGATAAGGGAGGAGAGGGCGGTAGATGAGGGTAAAGAGGATCCAATATATGGTGATGGAAGTGGAACTGACTCTGGGTCGTGAACACACAATGGGAGATATAAATGATCTATTACAGAATTGTACACTTGAAACCTATGTAACTTTACTAACCATTGTCATCCCAATAAACTTTAATTTTTAAAAAAAGAGTAGAAGTTTGGGGACAAATACAGGCTCAAGATGCTATAATATAGATTCCCTTATGAATTCTAATTTGTTTGTTTTGTTCATTAAATTCCACATGTAAGTGAAATCATATGTCATTTGTCTTTCTCTGTCTGACTTACTCCATTCAGCACAATACCCTCCAGATTCATCCATGTTGTTGCAGATGGCAACATTTGATTCTTTTTTTATGGCTAATATTGCATTGTATATACGTACCACCTCTTCTTTTTTTTTTTTTTTTAAGATTTTTTTTTTTATTGGGGAAGGGGAACAGGACTTTATTGGGGTACAGTGAGTACTTCCAGGACTTTTTTTTCCAAGTCAAGTTGTTGTCCTTTCAGTCTTAGTTGTGGAGGGCACAGCTCAGCTCCAGGTCCAGTTGCTGTTTCTAGTCGCAGGGGGCACAGCCCACCATCCCTTGGAGGACTCGAGGAGTTGAACCAGCAGTCTTGTGGTTGAGAGCCCACTGGCCCATGTGGGAATTAGACCGGCAGCCTTCGGAGTTAGGAGCATGGCTCTCCAATCGCCTGAGCCACTGGGCCAGCCCCTGTACCACCTCTTCTTAATCCACTGAAGGACATCCAGGTTGTCTCCACATCTTGACTATTGTAAATAATGCAATGAACATAGGGATGCACATATTCCTTCGAAGTAATGTTTTGGGTTTCTTCGGATAAATACCCACAAATGGGATTGCTGTTTCCTTCTTCGTCTCTTGTTATAGTATTTATTTTAAAGTCTATTTTGTCTGGTATAAGTATTGCTACCCAGCTTTTTTTTTTTTCTATTTGCATGAAATATCTTTTCCATTCCTTTACTTGCAGTCTGTGTGTGTATTTCGATCTGAAGTGAGTCTCTTGTAGGCATATGTAAGGGTCTTGTTTTCTTATCCAATCAGTCCCCCTATTTTCATTGGAGCATTTAACATTGGAGCATTTAAAGTAACTGTTGATAGGTATATAGTTATTGTCATTTCGTTACTCATATTTTTTATCTTTTTTTTCTTCTTGAAGAAATCCCTTTAACGTTTCTTGTAATACTGGTTTAGTCGTGATGAACTCCTTTAGCTTTTTCTTGTCTGGGACGCTCCTTATCTGTCCTTTGATTCTAAATGATAGTTTTGCTGCATAGAGAGTCTTGGTTATAGGTCCTTGCTTTTTATCACTTTGAATGTTTCATGCCAATCCCTTCTCGCTGGCAAAGTTTCTGTTGAGAAATCAACTGACAGTTTTATGGTAGTTCCCTTATAGGTAACTAACTGCTTTTCTCTTGCTGCTTTTAAGATTCTCTCTTTAGCATTTTAATTCTGATGTGTCTTGGTGTGGGCCTCTTTGGGTTCATCTTGTTTGAGACTCTGTACTTCCTGGGCTTGTATGTCTACATGTATTACAAACAAAACAGAAAGAAACTCAAGATACAGAGAACATTTTGATTGTTGACAGATAGGAAAGGGGTTGGGGGGATGGGTGAAAAAGTGGAAAGAGTTAAGAAGCACAAATTGATAGTTACAAAATAGTCATGAAGATGTAAAGTATAGCGTAAAGAATATAGTCAATAATATTGTAATAACTATGTATAGTGTCAGATGGGTACTAGATTTATCACGGTGATCACTCAGTAAGGTATGTAAATGTCTAAATCACTGTGTTATATACCTGAAACTAATAAAATATTGTATGTCACCTGTAATTGAAAAAAATACAAAAGAATTAAAAAGGAAATAGAATTCTATTAATAAAAAGAAGTAGAAAAATGAGATAAAGCAAATGAAGTTAAAGATCATTTCAAGATGGAGATAGATACAAACTCTGTAATGTTTCAAGGAAAAGGAAGAAAGTAGGAAAACAATTGAAAGTGCAAGGTTAGGGAGGTGATTCATTTAGGGTTGTTACAGCTTCTTAAGTTAGGAAGCAAGAGGAAAAAAAGGAGAAGTAACAAATGGCATCAGAAAGATGGATAAATTAAAATGTTTTTCTTGACGTTTGATTGTAAATTTAAAAAGAAACCTAATTATTATTTAAAAGTATAGGATTTAGATGCCCTAATAGGTGTTTTCTTCTTCAGAGTAGGCCTCTTGGAAAGATGTATAGTCATTCCTATACCTCTAGTGCTCAGAAATAGCTTAAATTTCCTCTTTTGAAATTGGTTTCCACTTTTTCTCACATTCTGCTGAGTGTTCTTAAAGGGGCAAATGATATTCTCCCTGACGATGGATGTAACTTGTGGCAACAGCCATAAGTTATTCAGAGGCATTTCTGATAAGTGAAGTACATGCTCAGGCTGAGTGTCACTGTTTGAAATTTGAAAAAAGGAATTGTGATCGTGAAGGAATGAAGCTGATCTATTGTGTTTAGCAAATTGTGAAGGCAGTCCAGGAAGAGTTCCAAAAATGGTTTAAAAATGAAGTAAGGGTAGAATCTTCCTATATAATTATTTTTAAATGTATTGATTTGGATATAACACTTTTCTGCTCTTTGATAAAAGGAATCAGTTTCATTCCTTAGTAGACAGACGTTTTATATCTGATTAATCTATACTTACACCATTATCATTTTTTTCTTTCAGTAATTGAGGCTTTTCTTAATGGTTAAATTTAATTAATTGCTCTTAAGAACTCAAATGCCCAGACTGATAATGTAAGATAATGTAAAATCCTTGATTTGAGGATTAATAAATTAAAAGAAAAAACACACGTGCTTAAGAAAGCAAAATTAGTTAATATTAAAAACACGTGGATGTATAAATCTTAGGGGTAGAGTGGATTTATCTTAGTATGAGAAAATCTTCACAAGAAAATGTTCTTGAGAAGAGATGTCAGGACATTTTTCCCTGTATTAATTTAATTCTCTTTGAAGGTTAAACATACAGTAAACTGAGTAGATTAAGTGTTTTGCTTTAAATACATGTAGTTAACATTGGACAAGGTTTAACAATTGTTCTTTGAGTCATATTCTTCCAATAAAGGCTTCTTGGATTTGAATTAGAAAGTTTCCCAAATATATTACTTTTAGATCATCAGAGGATTTTTGCTGTTGTTTTTTATGATTGTTTTAGTAAATTGCACTTCAGTATTCTAAACTGTACAAAGCAAAGAAAGATTGTACCTCCTAAAGTGTATAATTCAGAGTACTCTGGATAAAAAAGTTGTAATCTTAAAATATGGACATTTACTGCAACATAGCATATTCAAGAGGAGGATAAATATGCTATATGTATATATCTTTAAACCATTTGAAAGTTCAAAAATATTTTAATTTCTGGTTATATAATTTCTAAGTCAGGTAAATAATTGAAAGTATAAAAAAAAAACTGACCTGAAATTTTTATTAACAGTGTTTCTTTTTTTTAAGGTGTGAATAACAGTGATGAGTTATTTGAGAGGTAAATATCTTAAGAATTAAGTCACAGTTTTACTTACAGTTGGGTATAAATTAATGTGTTCTTGAAATTTTGTTGTTCAGATGTATGTGAACTTCTACAGTTTTTTCATGGATTAAAGGAATGTAATTCCCATTGGGAATAGGTTGTGTTAAGAAACAGGATTGTTTTATATCCCTTACTATTATACATGGGTAATTAGAACACTAGACATTACATTGGCTACATTTTCTTTTACTACATATGTATTAAATTTCGGCAGGCAGGACAGGTAGAAATTGTCTCCTGGGCCTTATGTTGCATTTTTAAGAGCAAGTACAAAGTCATCAATTATTGATTATTAGGCTTTTCCACTGAAGAGTACTGGAATTAAAGAAACAGAAGGAACATAGTTAAATGTTTATTACTTTTGTGTTCATTTATGATCTTGGAGGGGATAGTTTTACATGTTCATTATTGCTTAATGTAACTAAGTTGTAGATACTGACGTATATTTCTCAAATTGCATTTGCAAACAAAGTGTTTCAGTCGATCCACTCCAGGTGACAGGATTGACTGATATTGCAGACATTATTGATGACCTTATAACAAAAGAGGGAGTTTCCAGTGAGGAGCTGGGCTTAACAGAACAACAAGCTAAAAGTATCTCCAGGTAATCATTTAATACTTAATTTTTAACACATTTAAAGTGTTTATGGTTCAAGAATATTCCAAATTGGCAGTATTTTAATGTGATTGTTATGAAACAAACTCAAAGCTTAGATTTTTTTTCTTCCTAAATACATTTTGTGATGTTTGTGTCATTTTCCCCCTCCCACAGTAGAATATAGACTGGTTTATTTAACTTATACAGCACATTTGTATCGTGTGAGTTTTCCCAAGGTCTCATCACTCTAATTACAACAAAAATTTATCCTATTTCATTTTAGAAGTACTTAATGTTAGCACTTTATCCTAAATTTTAACCCTTGGAATACATTTTAAATACTCTTTCCATGGAACATTAGGTTAAAATGTCTTCCCCTTGCAACCTTTTCTGGGCTAAGAACTGGTTCCTGATAGAAATTGTCCGGTGTATTATGACTTCATGTCAAGGCCATGCAAACCCTAACTTACTTGTAAAAGTCTTTTAGTTACTTTCAATCACATATATAGGAATTTGCATTCTTTTAAATTAATGATTATGTTATAAAATATCATAAATGTATGAAATGTCAAGAATTGGAATAAAAATAAAATGGTTTCTACTCTTGAATGTAGATAGAACTATAAAAAGTATGACATGAGACCAAATTACATCAGTATCCTATAGGAGTTTGGGGGAAAGAGTCAGTCAAAGAAGACAGCCTCCCACTTATGGTATTGGAGCTTTGTTTCAAAAGATCAGTAGAAATTCATGTGGCTTATAACTAGAAGAAAGGGTATTCTAGGCAGCAGGAATATAATTTGCAGAGGTGTGATGGTCAGTAGACGGCAGGACATTAGATGTAACTAACCAGAGTTTATGCCTTGGAAGGGGAGAGGGTCTGGCTGCCTGTGCGGGCTGCCGCTGGGGCCCAGAGGCAGGCTGTCACCTCATCTGCCAGCAGTAGGGGCATCAGCAAAGGGCTTCAAACTAGAAATGGGAGCCAGTTAGAGGTCTTATCACTCCAGCAGTCTAGAAATGAGATGGCTCAGAATGGAAAGTGTAGGGTAACAGGCGTGAGGAAACCTGGAAACTGTCAGGAAGAAGAATGGTTTTCCCTACTTGGAGGACTGGGTTGATAGTTTCTGTAGCAAAACAGAGAATGTGGTTTTAGATATAAGTTGCCAGGAGAACATTCAGTTGGTGATATTCATTGGTACATTAATCTTAGTAGATACAGATGCTAAAATGAGATTTAGATGAGCAAGAGATTTATTTGGAGAAACATTTGTGAGGGGAAGTGGGGTAGGAGCTAGAAGAGGTGGAGACAGCTGTGAGACTGCAGTGCCAGTGCGGTCTCACCCTGTGTTGTAGTCCCCAGGGTCACCCCAGGTTCAGTGAATTCCCAGGGAGGACTCACAGGACTCAGCATATGGTTGTGCTCATGGCTGTCATTTATTACAATGAAAGGGTACAAAGCAAAAGTAGCCAAGAGAAAAGGTGCATGGGGTGGAGTCCAGAGGGAAGCAGGCACAAGCTTCCAAGAATCCTCTCCCGGTGGAGTGACACAGGACAGACACTTAATTCTTCCAGCCACGGATTGTGACACTGCATGTGAGATGCTGTGTGCCAGGGAAGCTTGTCGAGACTCGGTGCCCAGGGTTTTTATTGGGGGCTGGTCAGGTAGGCGCCGTCTGCCTGGCGCATACCAAGTCCAGACTCCCTATCGTTTGTATGCATGGCCCATCTTCCACTTAGGATTGTGTCCTCTTCACACACTGGGTGATGGGTCTGCCCCAAATCCCCATCTCACACCTCCTGTTTGCTTGGACCACTCTCAGTACTACTCGTGTTAGTTATCTTCTGAAAAGCAGAAGCTAAGATGGGATTAGATGTACACAAAGTTTAATGAGAGAAATGTATGTGAGGGGAAAGGGAGTAAAACAGAAGTGGGGAGAGGCATCAGACCACAGTGCAAGTCTGACGCCTCCCTCCCTGTAACGGAAAGAGGAAAAGAAGAGGGTTAGTAAGTAGGATCTCGGAGTATAGTGTAGTTCTGAGAACCTTTCAGCCAGCTCAGTGGTGACACATCAAGCCAAAGTCTCCATCAGAGGCGCCTGTGTCTTGCCGGAATGGGCCGGCTACGTCCCTCCACGCTCGGCCAGCCCCTGGGAAGTGTGCTGTGGGCAGGACCGGGAGGCTCGATCCACAAGGGCAGCACTTTAGAAGTCATCTCTGTATTATAAGTTTTGGAAGTGATTGAGATAGTCCAGGAATAAATCTAGGTGAAGAAGTCCAAAGCAGAACCTTTAAAGACATTTAACATTGGAGTGGTGAGCTCAGAAGAAAGGAGCCAATGTAGGAGGCTGCATACTGTTTTGAGAGTTAGAAAAAGACTCAGGTAAGAGGGAGTTTAAAGCAGAAAGGAGAAGCCAATTGTATCAAAAGTGACAGAGAAGTCCAGTAGGATGAAGACTAAAAAAGCCGTTGATGGCCTTTCTGAGAGGTCATTTCAGTGGATTTCAGGGGAGAGTTGGAGCAAGTTGACTAGAGATTGTAAGTGTATACTAATTTTTGAAGATGGGGCAAAATCTTTCCAAATAAACAGTATTTACTTGTGATAGTTCTTATCTCCATAACAAATTTAAAATCAAGTGATACCCTGCCTGTTAAATTTATCAGGATTCGGCATCTTCCTGGTAGACATCCCCAAAGAACTGAGAAGGAGAGAAGAGAGATTCAAGTCTGGATGAAAAGAAAACGAAAAGAAAGAATGGCAGAGTACTTAAATGAGCTGGCAGGAAAGAGAGGGCAAGAACGCAATCCTTTCTGTCCCCGGAGCAATCCAGTAAGTCTGCAGCATCAAGGATAATGGAATTATCACAGAATAGATGGAGCTTTTCCTGGCAAATTCAAGAAAAGGATTAACATAATTTGAATGCATTGTTTATTTGACAGAAAAGTCAGCCTTTTACTTACATTAGGTAAAGTTAAGAAGTTACCTTAACAAAATGTAGCAGGGTATTGTACAAACCATGTTCCATTGAAACATCTTCTTCCCCAGGCTAATTATGGCTCTAGTATTTTTAAACAAATGAAGAGTTTGAGTGATTGGGTGACCAATTGGAGTTGTTCCCTTAATTTTCAATGAGAGTCGATGGCAGTTGAACAACTGACAGTGAGTGTGGTAAAGCCATTTTAAAAATCAATTTTCTATCCCTATATTATCTACAAAAAATTTTAGAGTATGTACGAACAGAACAGTGGCGTCTATGTGTGTGTATCTGCCTCCACCCCCATGGATGGGCCGGGGAGTTCTGATACCACCCTCCCCGTCAGCTAGGGTTTCTTCAAAAATACCCTAGATGGTTAGAATTGTGTCCAAATTTAGAATAAATTAACTCTAATGGCATCAGAACTGTTTGGTTTATAGACATTGTGACACATCTTTCTAGATCACAGACCTTGTTTCTTTATTTTTAGCTTCTATTTGGGTAAAGGTATGGGATTGGTGGGGAGTTAATGTACGTAAAAATTTCATTTGAATTCCTATCAGGAATCGGTAAGATCCTTATTTGTTACTGACTACTACTATACAGGATCTTGAGAAAGTGAATTCATTTGTGTGTGCACGTTTTTATATACACAATTGTGTGAAAAGACTTAAACTCATCAGTGACTCCACAGTAAGTCTGTGTTCTGGAGTAAGATGCAGATGGCTGACATTCGCCTGTCTGCCTCTTGGTGCATAAGTCTGGAAGAGTTTACAAGTCACAATGAACTCACTGCAGTAGGTTTCTTCAAACATTTTAAAGCTTCAAAATGATGGTTTTAAAGGTCTGGCTCATTTCTACTTTGTCGACCAAGCTGTTGGTGAGATTAATCACAAGACTGAGGTCACAGCCTAAGTGTCTCCATCCTTAAAATGCTCTTGTATTCCCTTTTAAATGCAGCTGATAAGGTTCTCTCCTTTTGAGAAAATACATTAATTTAACTACTGAAATAGATTTTGCATTCCATTTATTAATCTGGATTTTATTTAATTACATAATGCTTTAATATTTTCGTGTTGTGTGCTGGGGTCAGAAGCTTCATCAAATATGACAGTATTTTGCACTATTTTCTAAATAACTATTATGTTTTAACTTCCCATTAAAATTGATTAGTGCAATTTTCATATGTTCCATGGATAATAGTGATTTCATTATTTGTACTGAACAATAACGAACTAACTGGATGTTCCTTCTGCAGTTTTACATGACTTCCAGGGAAATCAGGCTGAGACAAAAGATGAAGTGTGAGAAAGACAGGTGAGTTTGGCAGCTATAGCCTTGAGCATTCTCTCGAGCTTGTTCGCCTGAGGTGCAGAGAATGCTTAAAGAATTCTAGTTCTCAGGAGTCCCATTTTTTGTCAATTGTGGGAGACAACTGCAAGGAAAATAATTAGACTCTACTAGCCTATTTTGGAATTTTTTTTCAAGTAGTATTTACTCCATTACATTTTTATGGTTTTTATTTCTACTATTCCTTTCCCTCTCCAAATCCAGATACATGTATTTTGAAAATACCACAAAGGCCATACTACTGGTACCTTTAATAAGACTGCCTAATGGTTTTCAAACATCTGAAAGATGATGTTGCATTTGAAGTACATTTAGAAAGCACTGAAAAAAACAGATGCGACGTGGTCTGCAAACACTATGTGCCTTCTAGAAAGATGGACTGAAAGTGACTCTTAATAAATGTCATTTAATTCTTTCTTTAAAGGTTGCTACTGTCTGACCACTACAGTCGTCGAATCTCACAAGCATACAGTCTGATGAATGAACTGCTATCTGAATCAGTACGACTACCAGCAACTGCACAGAAACCATTGCCTAACAAACCCAGAGCTGCTCACAGTTCCAGACAGCAACGCTCCCTTTCTCCAAAAGGGTAAGATAAGGTGTGGCATGTCACAGGGCAAGATAATGTCAGGCCTGAGAAGAAGTGGGGCGCTTTTATGACCCAAGTTCAGTGTTTTTGCTTCTACAGTGCTCAGAATGATGATGATAATAAAGTGAAGGAAAAATGGCCCCTAATTATGAGGCCTTTTTAAGTTTATAGAATCACCAAGGAAGAAGACAATGGCATTACATGTCTAACTAAGATATAACAAAGCAGATACCTAATATAAGTTTATCCACTCAATCCTGTTTTCTTTTCTGTAGTTTTTGTTAGGAGGTAAATTACAAAAGGAAATACTAACTGTTCTGTTTCTCCACTCTTGCACAAACCGTCCCCACCAGCTCACCACTTCTTCCTCTGTTCTCTTCCTACCCTGCCCAGTTATTACTAATTCAATTATAGATACTGTGACATATTTCTTCTTAAATTAATGACCTGCAATAGGTTTGGATATGATAATGACCTGCAGTGGGTTCATTAGGCAGGAATTAACTAAACATAGAATGTTAAAGAAAAGTACCCAAGTGTAAAGTTTCTTATACATGGCAAACAAATACACAAAATATTATTTGTTAGTGATCTGTAAGGAGAACAACAATTGGCAGTACAGTGTTGTTAAAAATTACCACCTTCAAAAAAATAAATGATTAAGATTATAAACATACTCACATACTTTCAGAGCCTAAAGGAAACGCTACCCACTACAACCCGTGATACAGTCAGATCACTTGTGTGTATGTGATTTGGGGTATATTCAAAATACCAGACGCCCTTTGAGTCTTTTCTAGAATAAAACAGGGTCTTAAATACATAAATAATAACTGCCAAATACACAGAATTTGAAATGGATAGAGAAAGAACAAAATAATATTAGGTTTGGGGGCGGCCAGATGGCTCAGTTGGTTAGAGCGCGAGCTCTCAACAAGGTTGCCAGTTCAATTCCCGCATGGGATGGTGGGCTGCGCCCCCTGCAACTAAAGATTGAAAATAGCTACTGAACTTGGAGCTGAGCTGTGCCCTCCACAACTAGACTGAAGGACAATGACTTGGAGCTGATGGACCCTGGAGAAACACACTGCTCCCCAATAAAAATTAAAAAATATATATATGTATATACATATATATATTATATATGTATATACATATATGTGTGTGTGTGTGTGTGTGTGTGTGTGTGTGTGTGTATTAGGTTGGTGCAAAAGTGATTGTGGTTTTTGCAATTTTTAACCTTTTAAACCGCAGTTACTTTTGCACCAACCTAAGTTTCTTTGGGGGAAAAAATGAAATTTGAGGTGAGATATGACGAATAATTTGTTGAGAGTTATACACTAAATATATCACTGAGGTATAGACTAAGTAAATGTATTCATCTGACCTACAATTTGGGCCTTTTTAAATATTATAGTTTGTCACGTGGGATTCTAATAATATAATAATGTGATTTCTACTTTAGAGAGAATCGACCTGGTCACAATTTTCCAATAAATCGACCTGGAAAAGTCAGATATATATCCAAAACAAGTTATATCCCAAGAGGGAAACCTTTTGGACAACCTCATGGCTCATCTTGGCCACGTGGTAAGACTTAAACTTTATTATCTTGTGAAATTTTGACTTGTTTCTTCTTGTCTCCAAAGTTGTATTTTCATTAATAGAAGGTATAAATCTTAGTGAAAAACAATTCTCATTTCAGCAGAATGCAAGAGATTAATAAAGACTTAGTTGTACTAGGATTTTGTTTAATTGCTTTGAAATAAAAAGACCCTGGGAATCTTTTTAAACTAGTGGCCTTTTTGTAATAGAATCCGAACAGTCAGTAAATCTGATATGACTTATTTAGGAATCTGCTTCTTTTGTGTGTCTGGCTAAAGATGCAGGCATTTTTATAAATCAGGTTCTGATAGATTTCAGGATGAATATCTCACAGAAGAGGAATACTAAGAAGATCAGATTGAAATAATATCCTGTTTTCGTTTTTTGAATATCCTTTTCCACATTTAAAGATGTAATATCTGTTTTTTATGGCTAGCCTTCCTTTAGTTAATTTTGCCATATTTGAGTTTTGATTACTAAAGTAAAACATACTTACCTGTAAAATGATTGCACATTAAAATGTATAATCATAGCTAACATGTAATATAAATGTATACAGCTAAAAATGTATAATAACTAATGTGCCAGGTTCTGTTTAAGCTCTTTAATTACAACCCTATGAGATAGGTACTATTATGTTCCCCTTTTAAAGATGAGAAAACCAAGGCAGAGAAAGTTAAAATAAACAGCTTGAGATCAGACAGAAGTGGCAGAACCAAGATTTAAACCCAGTCTGGGTCTAGATCCTACACACTTAGAACCTACCATTCAGTGTGCTGCCTCAATTTAGAAAATTAAAATTTCCATAAATTCCAATCCTTTTGATAAAACTTCATAGTTTGGTTAACTCTTGCTTTTGATAAATTACAATAAGAAAATACTGCTCTTTTTAAACTAAAATTTCAAAATAGTAGCCATGTTTTTGTTTTATACCTGATACATGCCAAAATTTCAAAATATTCAAAATTGGCAAGGATTTTAAACTTGAACCATGATTTCTGAATATCGGCTGGAAAAGTCTTGGCTTTTATGGAAACATGTCTTTTCCTTGGACCCGTCCCACGTAGACCTGTATTGTCACCTCACACTTTACTGGGTTGGTCCCCTCACCTGCCCTTACTGGACTCTGCTTGATGAGGTGCTGCCGCTGCTTCTGGGCTCAGATGCCCAGTGGCCCCCACAACGTGGCCAGGCCCTCGCCCTGGCCTTCTACGCCTCCTCAGCCCCTCGCCCCATGGAATCCGTGCTGCATACAGGCTTGTTTTCCATCCATCCACATGCTGTGTGTCTGTGCCCCCATTCCTTCCTTAAAATTCTCTCTTACACCTTGAATGCCTCGCCTCTGGTTCTTGGAAGACATCCCTAATCTTGAATCTTTAGTTCCTCCTACCTTGATATAATGAATTTTAACATCCATATTTTCATTTTTAAATTGGGGCTCATACTTAACTTGCATGGTGGTTGTGCATGTTAAGAGATAAATGGTAGCTGCAATAGTTACTTTTTTGCCCTCTGAGCCCTCAGTCACATGTTTATGCCCCTCTTGAGGCACTATTGCAACAGGTCTGATGTTGTAGTTACTTGTAAACTTATGTCCACACTAGACTAAATTTTTTGAGAGTAGCAACACTCTCTTCATCTTGGATTACACCTCATATTGAGCAAATGAAATAATTGAAAAATTGGATAAATGAAGAAATGGCTATTTAAGTTTTTCCCCCTAAAATGAACTATTATAAACTAATTATTGCTCGAGAATATTAATGGGTAGGTATTGTAGTATTTATACTATGTCAGAGAACAGCTCTATATGCTTGGCTATTATCCTAGCTCACCTGTCACTTAGCTTCCCCACACCTTTAAGACGAAGATAAGAGAGGTCATTCAAGGGGCTTGTGCACACTCTGACTTCTCTGTCGAGACAGTGGCTGCAGGTGGCCTCTCCCACACCCGGAACCCAGCCCTTTCCCCGGCTATATTCAGAGGCTTTCTGTCCCCTCATGTTGTGGGGAAATGGGAGAGAAGCCCAGGCCCTTCCCTAGTCAGTGGTACAGATAACCTGAGCCTACATGGGCAGGTTCAGTCATTGCACAGATGGGGAAGCGAGGATCCATCAAGATTTTAAAATCCACTGAAGTTCATTTGTAAAAGAAGAGTTTTTCTGAAGATATTTGTGACTTTGCTGTCCCTGCTTGCAAACTGTTACACTTAGGGGTCATTTTTTGGCCTTGTTTTGTGTTTAGTTCTATCAAAAACAATATGAGGGCTACACGATGAGTAACTGAGAGGCGTCATGAGCATAGAAAAAGGCCCGGCTCTTGGAATCATCTGGCCTGTATCCCGTGCTGCTGCTGACCTTGTGCCTCAGATGTGTTGTTTAAAACCTCCCTCACCGAGTTGTTGAGGACTATACGTAACACATAACATGCACATTAAGTGGTTGCTATGATCCTGGCATTTAAGCAGCCTTAGTTAATCATTCTCCTGGTAAAATGTAACTTATCGTTTTGTCTAGGTGTTTACTGCTAACAGGCTTAGGTGCCTGGCTTTTCCAGTTGCCAGGGATGTCGTCCAGGCACATTTGCCATTTGACAAGGGACTGTGGTTGTGCCACAAGGATAGCAAGTTTCCAGGCAGGGTTTCCCTTCCTGCACTTATACTTTTGTTTTCTTGGTTCAAACCACCACCATTTGTTGGGTCCTGTCCTCAAAGATCTTACAATGTGACGTGTGAAAAACGCATGCCACAGAAGGTTACAGAAGTGTGCCTGTCTTTACAGGAACTGCCACTTTTCCCACGCAGAAGGAAGCTGGTGGAGCCAAAGTGGGGGCAAGAAAGGCTGTCCTGTCCCCAGTGACCTTCCAAAAAGGTAAGCGGTAAAGAAAGACTAGAACATCCTTGGATTTGATGCTAAAGTTTTAAAAGTCATAAATCACGCTTAGAAATTTCAGGTGCAGATTTCAGAATGCAGAGTGTGGCTGTGTGGTTCAGAGAAGAGGCTGTGGAGTTAGCCTGTTGGGAACCTGCTTCACCACTTACCCTTCAGCCTGGGGCAATTCCTGATCCATTTGTGTAAGCTTCAGTTTTCTCGCCTGCAAAATACGGACTGTAACAGTGAGAACATACGCAGTGGGTTCGCCACAGTGCTAACAGAAAAACAAGCGCTCGGGAAGGCGTATGCTCACGTAGCATGGAGCACACAGAGCCAGAAGTTTGGCATCTGGGGCCTGATTTTGCTCCATCTTTGGCTACTTGCCCAAATTACCTGGGCTCCGATCTAGAGAGAGGAAAATTATACCTAATGACCTTCATTCCTCATGTCTCCCCCAGCCCAGCCTCACGCCATGTTACTCTTCACAGTTTAAAAGGTACTTTCACATTCATTCTCCTGTTGGGTCCCTAGGACGACCCTGGTGGCTAGTCAGGGCAACTCGGACCCCATCTCACAGCTGAGAAGGCCCAGGCCCTGCTCAGAGCCCTCAGGACAATAAGAGTAACAGCGAACAGTGGTAGAGGACGCGCTTGCTGCCAAGCAGGGTGTTAGCACCTCATGTGCGTCATGTCAATCCCCACACTAATCCAGTGAGGTCTGTGGCATTATCCCAATTTACAGAAAAGAACTAAATTTGGTAGGGCTAGTGATGAAAATACTGATTTACATGCACGACAAAAATGATGAGAAAAACAAATGCGTCTATTCCTGCCCCCACGCCCCTTCCCTGCTTCTGTCTCCTTTCTGGGCAGCGTCACCTTTGAGCTCCCACATGTCTCTTCATGTGTGTTTCTTCTATTTAACTCATCTTTCAAGTTTTAGTGTGAATGGCTATGTTTTTTAGAAATTCTGCTTGGTTTCTTTTGCATACCTCCCCCCACTGTATGTATTAAAACCCAAGCCTCTAGTTATTAGGTTTAGTTTGACTCCGGGAAGCATCATTTCCTGTGCTTTTAATTTTATAATTCCAGGCTACGTTCTTTGCCTTTCAGTCTCTCATTTTCATCTTTGGTAAAATGTTTTCTAGTTTAGAGTATCCCATAGCTTCTTATTATTTTGTAAGCAAATATCTAGCAATGTTTAGTTAAAATGCCCCAAAATACAATGTTGCCCCTAAAAATAAATGAAATGATGTGCACATTTGTATTGTATTGTTTATGGAAGCTCCAGAGAATCCAGGGTTTGGTGTTCTTGAAGTCGGTTGTGCTCCAGCATGAGACGACAGAAGAAGTTCTTTCATTGTCCAGTAGTAGCCCTGCCTCTGAGAGGAGGAAATGGAGTGTCACTGCACGTTTCTAGTTTGGGTGTTTGTCTAAACTTTGACCCAGTAATTGACACAGGTAGGGCAAGAGGAGGAGCAGGCTTTTCTTTTGGGGGTGGTAGGGGTAATGGATGCAGTTTACTGTTCGTTTCACGTTGTCAGGCTAGACTCTGGACATTGCCCGGAAACATGGTAGAAAGAGAGTGGCAGCGCTCACTGTCCCTTTCACAGAGAGACCGTGTCTGAGGCTGCTGCACTTATGGCCTCGTTCCCACAGTGGGGTTTCTTCTTGATGTATCACTTACTTTTTCCTTAGAAAGCTTCTCTGTCCACACTGGGGCAGGAACACTCTACCTTGAAAAGCTTTGTACACGCTCAGTTCCACAGCGTTGTTTTAATACTGTACTTTTATCTCAAGATTGAATATCCCAAATAAATCCTAGAGAAATGCACTCTGATCTGAAGGAAATTACAGAGCCATCCTTGGGTAAAGCAAGGTGAGAAAGCCAGTGATAGCTTTCAGTGATAGCTCTCGAGGTTCATAGATACTCCAAAGGTAAAGATTTTTTCTGAAACGCAACCCTGTTACCCTTAATTTCAGTAGACTTGATGATTTTGTCATTCTAGATGGAAATAATTATGTTCATTTGACAAAATGAGTGTCGAAGTCTAGATACCAAATTCATTGTAGCAGAGATGGGGGTGGGATTAGTTGTTGGTTACAGCCTTTGCTAATCTGTTATCATATCCTGAATACTTGAATTCAGCACCCTGCCTCCATCCACTTTGGAGAGGCCACCCTTATGGTTACTTTACTGCTTAATCACCTGCTGGTTTCTCTTTTTTCATATTGTCAATATCCACTTTCTCTGTTTTACTGGCTGCTTGCTTTTTTACCACACTGTTTGTTCCCGTGTGCGTTCCTATTGAATATTCATAAATATTCTTTCATAGATGTTTTCAAAATTTGTCCCTTAAGTAAATGATATTTACTTAAATAATTACTTTAACATGGAACTTTCAGTCACATCCCAAAAAATTCAGCGATGTCTTTAAATAGCAGAAAAAAGTCAAACCTTTTTCATCTGGGGTGCAGCTGTCACACTGGATGCTAAGGCGGCGATCACAGTAACACACATGAGGTTAAGCTGGTTTCTCTTTCAGACCCTTGGCTTAGTCAGGAGGAAATCCCTCGGCCCTCTGCGACTGCCACGCTCCTCCTTTGGCTCTAACCCAGGAAGCCAGCTGTGGGACAGATTTAAATAGACTCATTTCTCACCCACAGATACGATTATCCTCCTAAAGGGCCCTCTGAGTGGCAAGTTAACACATTAGCTCAGGCCTGGCCATAGATCATGTCCATCATCTTGGACAAATTACGTAACCTCACTTTCCTCATTTGCAAAATGGAGATAGTAACACTTGACTTGTAGGATTTCGTGAGGAGCATTCATTCAGCAGCCGTCCGCTGAGCTGCTCCCACATACTCGGCACTGTTAGTCATCAACAGCGCAGACGTGGCACAAAACTAAGATATGAGCGACCTCTGAGAAGGTGGTGTTGGAGTGAATATCCTGAATGACGAAAGGGGGTTGTCGTGTAAATATAAGGAAGAGCAAGTTCAAAGCTCTGAAACAATCATGGCCTGACAGAAAAGATGAGTATGGGAAAGACGGGTGGGGAGATGGCTGGCTGCTTACTGCAGGCGAAGGCAAAACGTGTGGGTTTTCCTGTGGATCCAGTGGGAGTCCCATGGAGGGAATTAGCAGGGAGATAATGTAATTGGTGTTTGAGAACATGTGGGAGAAGAAGGCGGCAGACAGGCACAGAGATGGTGCTTGGACTAGTCTTCTAGCACCAGAAATGGTGGGAGTTTTAAAATTTGGAATGTATTGAGAAGATAGGCCAAGTTAAGACTTGCTGATGCTTGGATATAGGATGTGTGAAAAAGAGAAGGCTAAAGGACAACTGGATTTTCACCTGAGCATTTCCTGGGATGGGAAGCCTATTGGAGGAATGGGTTTACGGGTAAAAGTCCACTCAGTTTGGTTTTGGACCTGTTCAGGCTGAGATGTTTGCGCTCATACAAGTCAAGATGCCAGGTAGGCAGTTTGCTCTGTAAAGCTCGCCGTGCAGGTTTGAGAGCTGTCAGCATGTGGCTGATATTTATAGCCAAGGTCAGCAGGGCGGGTGGAGATGAGTTAGAGGACAGGACCAGGCCCTGCACTCTGGGAATCCAAGGGAGCGAGTGCCCGTGGCCCACAGTAAGCACCTAATGTGTGCTGCTGCTGTTTGCGGGGTGCTTATTTCCGGGAGGGGTCCTTACCGTTCAGCACACGAGGTTGGTAGAGCTTAGAAGGTCAGCTGACCCAAACTTCACTACTCTGTTACCTCTTGTTCCCATCTTCCGGGAGCCACATGACTGCTCGTCGGGACCTGTGTTTACCTCCCGTCATACTCCATGTCTTGGGTGTTTCCCCAGGTCACCTTGGTGAGGCGCAGAGGACGTGCTGTGACATTGGCTCTGGAACATTAAGTGTGTTAGGTTGGCTTTGCTAAGCTGCCTCTGGGCACTGGCTGGGATAAGTTTCTCTTCCACACACGCTGCTGCTCATTAAGGAGGGAGAGGGCCTAACGTGCCATCACTGCACTTAGCCTGATGCCTGAGCAAAGGACGATTGCAGGCATGGAGCCGGAGGGAAGATGCCTAAAGCAGCACTCCCAGGACGCCGCCACGAGACTCTCCACAGCGGTCCCCCAGCTTTGAAGCTGGGACTTCTCCACAGTTCTGTTCAGTCGCCTCGCCTCCCTGGACTCCTGTCCTAGGGGCTAATTACCGTTACTTTTAAAATCAAAAGACGTGGCCAGAATTCAATTTCCTTGTCTCACATTGACAGAACAGGAATTGTTAGAACTCTAAGGTGAACTATATCCAGACCTTGTGATTCAAATACTACGTAAAATGTGACTGCCTTGGATTTGATGATAGTCACAATAAATGAATCTGTCCCAATGTGTGCTTTGTTCTTTTCTCTCGAAAGGCTCTCCTGCTCCATGTCATAGACTGCAGCGCACAAAACAGCATGGAAGTGCTGAGCTTGCACCTCAAACTCAGCAGGTGTGTATCGAGTACGAGAGAGAAGAGACTGTGGTGAGTCCCTGGATGTTACCTTCAGAGATCCAGAAGATTCTTCATGAGAGTCACAGTTCCCTTCTACAGGTAAGCGCTATTCCGGATTTCAGTTTGTCTAGTGATTCCTCTTGGTTCTTCAGTGTTGTTTTGTTTTTTGGCTGGTGTGGGGGATGGAATATAGAGATACTGAGATTGTTAGGTCAGTTTGGAATAGTGATTCAAAGCAATGACAGTTTTGGCTGAATACTCCACTAACTTTCTTTCAGAATTTTCTTTTTAACTAAAAACAAAACACACACACACTAATGTAAGAACAGATCATTGTACTACAGGTAGAAAACCCATTCTGTCCACCCTTCAGACCTGGTGCCAGCACCTAGATATGGCAGGTGTAAGACCCAGCTCATGGCCTGGCACCCACAGCCCTGGTTCCCTTCCTATATCCTTCACCATTTCCTGTCTTTCTCAATTTGACAGGACTTGTCACCCACTGAAGACGAGCCTGAGGCTCCTCTCGGGGCGGGCGGCCCAGACAGCGTGTCTGAGAGCACTGGCAGCCTCCTCAGCAGGCTGGACTGGAACGCCATTGAGGACATGGTTGCCAGCGTGGAGGACAGGAGCCCATCCGTCCCCGCGGCCCTGGACCTGTAGGACCTCAATGTCACTGGTGCCAAGCCAAGGCCAGCACCTCAGGGATGTTGTCCTGAAAGATGTGGGTTTATGGGAGAGAAGCAGTGAAAGAAGCAATGTGAACTAACCACCTGCACCATATTGTTACCTGGATTGGCCATTTCAAGAGAGAAAAGAAATAGTTCTCAATAATTTTGCCTTCAGGGGAAAGGGTTGTTTAACAGTAGATGTATTATATGTTTTTGCATTTGACTTATCTTTAGGCATAATTTTTTAAATGATGAAAAAATAAATTGTACCTTTCAATAAAACTCTTCTGTCTTGCCTCTTCCTTTAGTACCCCTGGAGTTTGAGGAAAAACTTTTTGTGGGTTAAGCTGATAGAAAAAGAAAGAAAATCACAATCTTACCTGAGACACGAATAATGAACTCCATTTTAAAACATATCCCAAAATTCACCTGGCGTGGTCTAGGCGTACCAACCACCTTTCACCAATCTTGAGATTCTAAAGGAATGTTTCATGGAGGCAAGATCTTCTGTTCTTGGCCCTGTAACCCAAAAAGCTACAGCAGAAGAACCAGGGATGGATGCTGTAGGTGGAAAAGAAAGGGAATATGACTCCTGGCTTCAGAAGGGTCATGTTAACTCTGTAAAAACCACAGTGCCAAAGGACTTCCAGTCAAGGTGGTGGAGCAGGTAAACACTGCTCACCTGCCTCTGCCCGTGACCATGTCAAAATTACAACTAAATTATAAAACAGCCTTCACTGAGAACCACCTGAAGACTATAATCAGAAGCCTTACACTAAGGATATAAAGCAGCAGCTACATAGACAGTGGTAAGAGAGGCAGAATGGGCAGGTCCCACACCCACAGTGTGGCGATTAAACTGGGAGGGAAATCTTGGGGTTGGAGGTCCCCCTGAGGAGTAAAGGGACCCAGCCCCACACCAGGCTCCCCAGCCCTGGTCTCCTGTGCCTGGGAAAGGAGTCCCCACTACATGTGGCTGTGGAAACCAGCAGGGATTGCATCTGAGTGAGATGGAGGCTGCTGGAGACCTAAGAGCTGCAGGAATAAAGGGCCCACACACAGACTCACTCACTCTGGGCTCCAGCACAGAGGCAGCAGCTCAGAAAGCACAAGGAACACATGGGGAAGGATTAAATTGACTAAGGGCGAGGGCTGGAGGGGCAAATCAGCCATCTACAGGGATAGAAGTGCTGGCTGGTGCCAACAGCAAAAAGAAATTTAAAAAATGAGCGTTTAAGGGGCCTCTGGAACAACATCAACCATGCCAACATTTGCATCATAGGGGTACCAGAAGAGAAGAGAGAGCAAGGAATTGAAAACATTTGAAGAAATAATGACAGAAAACTTCCCTAACCTGGTGAAGGAAATAGATATTCAAGCCCAGGAAGCTCAGAGTCCCAAACAAGATGAACCCAAAGAGGCCCACACCAAGACACATCATAATTAAAATGCCAAAGATTAAAGACAAAGAGACTCTTAAAAGCAGCGAGAGAGCAGTTAGTTACCTGCAAGGCAGTTCCCCTAGACTGGCAGCTGATTTCTCAGCAGAAACTGCAGGCCAGAAGAATTGGCACAAAATATTCAAAGTGATGAAAGGTAAAGACTTAAAAAACAACATGACTCTACCCAGCAAAGCTATCATTTAGAATTGAAGAACAGATAAAGAGCTTCCCAGACAAGAAAATGCTAAAGGAGTTCATCACCACCCACCCAGTATTACAAGAAATGTTAAAGGGACTTCTTTAAGAAGAAAAAATCAAAAACATGAATAAGAAAATACAGGAAAGAAAAAAATTCTCATTGACAAAGGCAAATTCATAATAAAAGCTGGGGATAAAACAACTATAAGGCTAGCACAAAGGTTAAACGACAAAAGTAGGACGATCATGTGTAATTACAACAATAAATTAAGGGATACACATAAACACACACTCTAAAATATAATGACAAAAACATAAATGTGGAGGGGTGAGTAAAAAGTGTAGTAATTTTAGAATGTGTTTAAACTTAAGCAACCATCAACTTAAAATAGCTATATATGAAGCATATAGTTACCACAAACCAAAAATCTGTAAGATATGTACGAGAAATAAAGAGAAAGGAATCCAAACATAACACAATGGAAAGTCATGAACATGAAAAAGAATAAGAAAGGAACAGAGAAGTACTATAAAAACAATCAGAAAACAATAGCATGGCAACAACTATGTACCGATCAATAACTACTTTAAATGTAAATGGACTACACGCTCCAATCAAAAGACATAGGGTGGCTGAATGGATTTAAAAAAAAAAAAAGACCCAAATGGAGTAAAGGCAGTTTCTGCAATAAGGAGTGTTGGGAAAACTGGACAGATACATGCAAAAGAATGAAACTAGGCCACTTTCTTATGCCATACATAAGAACAAACTTAAAATGGATTAAAGACTTAAATGTAAAACTCGAAACCTTTAACACTCCTAGAAGAAAACATGGTAATCTCTCTGACATTGCTCTGAGTAATAGTTTTTTGGATATGTCTTCTTGGGCAAGGGAAACAAAAACCAAAAATAAACAAATGGGACTACATCAAACTAAAAAGGTTTTGCACAGTAAAGGAAATGATCAACAAAATGAAAAAAACCTATTGAATGGGAAAACATTTGCTAGTGATACATCCGATAAGGGGTTAATAATATCCAAAATATATAAGGAACTCAGAATTTAACAACAAAAAGAAAAATACGTTTACACACCTAAAACAAACAAAATAAAAATCAAAAAACCAAGCGGATTAAAAAATGGGCAGAGGGCGGGTGTGGCGCGGCGCCAAGGAGGCAGCCGCACTTGCTACCAGCGGCGCCCGCGGAGCCAGACGGGGCCTCCGCGCCCAGCGCCGCTGCTCCCAGCGTCCGGGCGCGCACCGCAGGCTTCCCGGCCCCGCTCCTCCGCCTGCTCCGCAGAGAAGGGAAGATGAGCGAGGGGAGCTCGAAGTCCAGCCAGCCCTTGGTGTCCAAGCAGGAAAAGGACGGCACTGAGAAGCGAGGACGGGGCAGGCCTCGCAAGCAGCCTCCGAAGTGCCCACACCTGAGAGATCTGGAGGGCGGTGTGGGGGGGGCGACCAAAGGGGAGCAAAAACAAGGGTGCTGCCAAGACCCGGAAAACGACCAAGACTCCAGGGAAGAAACCAAGGGGCAGGCCCAAAACACTGGAGGAGGAGGGGGAAGAGGGCATCTCGCAGGAGTCCTCAGAGGAGTGCCACCTGCTTCCTCGCCAAGGAGCAGTTTCCTTCTGGGATGGACGACTCCGCTCCCACGCCCCGCCCCTGCCGCCAGGCCCACTCGTCCCCACCACCCACCCGCGCCTCACCACCACACCACACAGCACGCCCGCCGGCCGCGGCAGGGCCCTGGTGGCCTGAGTGCGGAGTTTTCCTTTGGTCCCGGTTCCCTGCAACCCCTCACCCCGAGCACACACTTGCCCTCCTGACAGAGCTCACTGCCCACTTAGCGGTGCGCTGTGCCCCCTGTGTCCCCTCCCTCCGCGGTCCCGACATGGCTGACGGGGCTCCTGGTTTGGGTATCCTTCTCCCCTACTCTTCCCTCTGGCTTCCCATTAAAGGGCCTGGGAGGGCTCCCCTGGCCTTAAAAGGGGCCCAAGCCCCATTCACTCCGACAGGCCCGCCCCCTGTACTGGCGGCAGCAGCAGGTGTGGCCAAGATGCTCCCAACCAACCTGGGTCTCAGCAGGTGCGGCTCACACCCTTCTCTTCCTTCCCCACCTTGCCTAGTCCCTGCCCCAGGTTGGACGGCCCCTTGGGGCACAGGATGGAGAGGTTTGAGCCCCTACCCACTCTGCTTTCACTCTAGGCCTCAAGGTTGCCCTTTCCTCACGCGGGGCACTAACAAGGAGCTAGCCTTGCCTCCTCCCACGCCCTGCGCCTCCCTGTCCCCCAAGGTTCTGGTTCCATCTTTCCTTTGTTCTACCTCTGGGCAGTTGTGTTTTTTGTTCAACGTTTGTTCTTAGACATCTGTCATTGCTGCTGCTACCAGCGCCAAATGTTCATCCTCATGGCCGCCTGTTCTGCCCACACGCCCCTCCTCCAAGATGCTCTTAGGGGAAGGAGGCTGGGGCAGAGCGGGCTGTGTGACCGACCACCCCAGTCCCAGGGAGGGTGGGGCCCTGCCCCTAGGATGCTGCAGCAGAGTGAGCAGGGGGGCCTGGGTTGGGTGTGTAGGGGGCCGCCTTCTCCCCCTGTTCTGCTGGGGAGGAGGTAGCCATTATTTGTCCCAGCCTGGACCCCTCCTTCTGGTTTCCTAATTGAATGAAAAAAGTACCCTTTTCTGGAAAAAAAAAAAAAAAAGAGGACCTGGATAGACATTTCTCCAAAGAGGACACACGCATGGCCAATAGACGTATGAAAAGATGCTCAACGTCACCAATCAGAAAAATGCAAATTAAAACCACAATGAGCTATCACTTCACACCTGTCAGAATGGTTACTATCAAAAAATCAACAAACAAGTGTTGGTGAGAATGTGGAGAAAAGGGAACCCTCGTGCACTTTTGTTGGGATTGCAAATTGGTGCAGCCACTATGGAAAACAATATGGAGGTTCCTGAAAACTTTTAAGAGAACTACCGTATGACCCAGCATTTATTTGGGGAAATCCAAAATACTAATTCAAAAAGATATATGCATCCTCATGTTCATTGCAGCATTACTTACAATAGTCAAGATATGGAAGCAACTTAAGTGTCCATAAATAGATGATTGGATAAAGAAGAGATGGTACATATATACAATGGGATATTACTCTGCCATAAAAAGGATGAAATCTTACTGTTTGCGACAACATGGATGGACCTAAACAGTGGGTACTATGCTAAATGAAATAAGACAGAGAAAGATGAATACCATATGGTTTCACTTACATGTGGAATCTAAAAAACAAAATAATTGAACAAAACAGAAACAAACTCATAGATACAGAGAACAAATTGATGGTTGATAGATGAGAGGGGGGTTGTGGGGTTGGATGAAAAAGGTGAAGGGATTAAGAAGTACAAACTGGCAGTTACAAAAGTCACGGGGATGTACAGTATAGAGAATATAGTGAATAATATTGTAATAACTATGTATGGCATCAGGTGTGTACTAGACTTATTGGGAAGATCACTTCATAAGTTACATAAATGTCTAACCACTATGCTGTACATCTGAAACTAATATAATATTGTGTGCCAACTGTAGTTGAAAAAAATTTTTAAATTATTTTTTAAAAAACCAACAACATGGTACTAGAGACCTGGATAGTTTCTGGTACTACACCCAAATAATGACATAATTTTGGACATAATTTTTATAAGAAGAAACTAAATACCTTCACCCATTTGCCAATTTTTAGTATAGTATCAAAGAATGCTATTATCTGAAAAGACTATTCAATATTCCTCCTTTTCCAACTCCACACCTCTGTAAGGCCAGATTTTTTTCATATACTTTGACCGAAACAACATATGCAACATGTTGAATACACAAGCAGGTATGAGAATTAAGCTGTCTTCTCAAACATTAAAGAGATTTGTAAAAACTGTAAAACAATGCTACTCTTTTCACTAACTTTTGGGAAAATAGTTATTGTTATTAAAACGTGTTATATGTTAACATGAAAGGGGTCGTCGTAATTTAAAATAATAAATATTTAAACATTTTTTTCAGTTTTAATTTATAACGTGATAAATCCTGACAGATATACCCACACAAACATTTTCAGGGTCCTCAATAATTTTATGAGTATAAAGAGAACAAAAAGTTTGAGAACTGCTGCTTTAGGGCTAAGAAGATGAGCCCCTCACTTGTCAGACGGTAATATTATACTACTTTGCACTTCACCTTTCCCCTCACTTCACAAATAAACTGGTTTTACAATAGTGTAATTTCTTACCTGCCCACTCCTGATTTAAACATTCCAGTGTCTTTTAAGGATATTATCATTTCTAGTACTTTTTCATTTCTTCTTGTAAACCCAAATTTCTATCTAATATTTCTCTTCAGCCTGAAGGTCATTAGCATTTCTGATAGTGCAGATCTTCTAGCAATTAATTCTCTCAGGTTTCATTGACCGAACTATATCTTTATTTCACCCTCATCTTTGAAGGGTACTGTTTGTAGCCTTATGCTCAGGCAAGGTCTTTACTTCTCGGATGGACCTTTCTGGTGTAGGAACTGGATGCCTGGAGCGCTAAGGAGGTGTTAACAAGATCTCTCCACTCTGGCTGGGCTGGGCCTGGAACATTCCCAGAACGCTAACCTCTAGTATCTGCTGTCTGTCAACCTTGTAGTAACTAACTGCTTTCTGGTAGGGCTCATGCACTCTTGCACTGAATACGACCCGCTCAGCTGTCGTCCAAGGACTGACAGGAAACCCCCATACAGACATCTGGGGATCCTCTCTCTGCAGCTTCCTTTTCTTTTTGCCCTACTGTGCAGATTCCAGCCAGTTACTACCCTCAACTCTGATCTTCACGTCCTCAGCTCCGTGGGACCACCGAGGTCTGCTTGGGCTCTGGCTCATTATGCCAGAGGCAGGAAAATATCCTTGAGCAGACAGCTAGTTGTTCCTGAGACTCACCTCACGAGCCGTCCTTCTCAGGGTGGCACCGTCTTGTGCAGTACGTCGTCCGGTGTCTAAAAGCAGTTGCCTCACATATACTATTTTGTCCAACTTTATGGGTAAGTCAGGTACACCAGTTACTCTGTCATAGCATGAAGATGTCTTCAGTTAGTCTCAGTGAGCTATACACCCATACTACAAACCTGAAAATGAGAAATGAAGGAGGGCAGAGAATATCAGCAGAGGCAGCCTTTGCATCTAGCTTGAATACGTTCTCACAGACTTCAAAAAGCTGCAATATGATGATTTTTGCCTCGTGTGTCTGAACACAGAGTAAATATCCAAACGAATGTGTTTCAGACCCTTCTACTTGTAAGGAAGGACCCAGACTTCATGCCCTCCATACATGGATTAAAAGATGTAGTTTCCATATAGATTTTAAGCACTTCCGTGTTCAGGAACACCACCAATTATCAAATGGGTTCTCCAATTTCTCAAAATTGAATCTTACTTTGCTCACATTTTTATTAGAAAATATACAAAATTTAGTATAGTTTATCACTAAACCAAAACCACACCTGTACATCCTACTCTTTATTCTGGGTGAGTTTGGAATCTGTCAGCAAAGGAAGCTGCCAAGTTTTCTCCATCGACGTGGTTGAAAAACACTGACTTCAGCTTTACTTACTTTCTCACTTCGACACCCACTGCTTCTAGCCTATAGTATATAGGCAATAAATGTTTGATGAACTAATGACAAACCAGTATAGCTCATAGCATTTTCCATTTCAATAGTTCAAATAATTATTATGTACCATGCTTTGTGTCTGGCTTACCCTATCTGCAAGAAATCAAACCTTGGACCTTGCTGAGGAAATAGGAGAAAGGAAATGCACTTGATAATTGTGCAGAAGTCGCTTTGGTAGCCCTCCAGAACTCCACTTTCCTCTAAGCATTGCTTATACTCGGACCATTCGTGTGTGTTCAGCATCTGGGCTGTGGCCTCATACCATTAAAGAGAACTTGAGGGAAACTAATGCTTTCATTTTCATAAAGCTATTGAATCTAGGGAACACCTGAGAGAAAAACACCCTGTTAAAGTTGGTTTGTAAGTTGGGAACGAATGGCCCAGCCTGTTCCTGTACCTGTGGGCCTGGGGCCAACTTCTATGGCAGGAGTGGCCTAGCTGAAGTGAATTTTTTATACTGGATTTTTAAAAAAACAATGATACTAATTTGAAGAGAAGTATTTAAAATATTCAAAGCCCATTTACGGTGGCCAAGACATGGAAACAAACAAAATGTCCTTCGATAGATGAATGGATAAAGAAGTTGTGGTATATATACACAATGGAATACTATTCGGCGGTAAGAAAAGATGATATAGGAACATTTGCGACAACATGGATGGATCTTGAGATTATAATGTTAAGCGAAATAAGTCAGACAGAAAAAGCAGAGACCCATATGATTTCACTGATATGTGGTATATGAACCAAAAACAACAAAAGAACAAGACAAACAAATGAGAAACAAAAACTCATAGACACAGACAATAGTTTAGTGGTTACCAGAGGGTAAGGGGGGTGGGGGGTGGGAGATGAGGGTAAGGGGGATCAAATATATGGTGATGGAAGGAGAACTGACTCTGGGTGGTGAGCACACAATGGGATTTATAGATGATGTAATACAGAATTGTACACCTGAAATCTATGTCACTTTACTAACAATTGTCACCCCAATAAACTTTAATAAAAAAATAAAAATAAAAATATTCAAAGCCAGTAACTACAAAAACAAACTAATTAAAATCACCTCAGTCTTCAGTGTTTCGAAATGGTTCCTAGATGAATAGTATATTGATAAATTATTCCTTCTCTGTCTTAAGACCTGAGCAAAGGGATAATAGAGGAATTTTAAAATGTACCATTCAAGACAAATACAGAGAATTGGTGAGGAGATGTTACTGGATGAGAGAAGTGGTGGCAATAGGTGTATGAGGGTAGAGGAAGCCATGATATAAGTTGTGTCAAAGAGGATAGTGACGAATAGTAAACTTCAGATTCAGAGCTAAGAAGCACAAAAAGGGGCATGGTGAGATAACCATGCTTGCGTCAACAGTTGCAAGTCCTCATGTCTGCAGACCTGTTCAGAGAACTCGCAGCAGCTCTGGCCCAGGCAGGACTCCAGCTGCCTTCCGCTCGCCTTAGAGAAGAAGTCAGCAGACCTGGCCCGCTCTTGTTCTTTTTTTTTTTTTTTTTTTTTAATTTATTGGGGCTGCTCTTGTTCTTGCAAACCAAGTTTTACTGAAACACCACCTCTCCATCCCCTGATATACGATCCAGTTACATAGTTGCTACATAGCTCATGACTTGCAAAGCCTAAAATACTTATTTTTTGTACCTTTACAGAAAAAGCTTGCTGATCACTGCCCTGCAGAGGAGCCCAACAGATGAAATCCACACAGACACTCTGAGCTTCAATAAAGTTTTTAGTAGCTTGTTCTAAAACCAGAATGGACAGTTAAGCACCACTGGACACACGGGGAAAGCCCGCGTCATGAAAAGGAGAAAATTCAAATTAAATGGGCAAAATAATAGAGAAAACAGGTCATGCAGGAAATAGAGGAAATGTTTTTATAGAACTAAAGTTGGAATGGTCAATGAGAGAGGAAACCCTATGCTCACATTTCCATGAAGTTATTTGTGTTCAAGAGATTTTATTATTTCTGGTGAGTTACAAGGGTTCAGTATCAATCGATTGCCCTTGGCAAATAAGTGCAATATATGTATTAAAAACCAAGTATATGTGTGACTTCGTTCTCTTCCCTACTGTGGGTACTTGATGGGTGAGGGGCAGCAACTTCTCCTTTAGTGGGCTGAGTAGCTTATCTGCTGTGCAGAATACTCTACCTAGCAGATGGATCTCAGGGTCTAGATTTGGGACAGATGGCAGCAAGCTGCATTGTGGTTACAGGTTCAGGCTACAATATGTTCCCTACTCTGGCTCTACTGACAATAAGGCTGTTAATTTTATCTCCGTCTGTCTGACTCTAGTTTAATTCTAATCAGAACTCAAAGGAGGAAGGAATGTCATTTATCAGTCTTCCTGAGCCTGAAAACATGAGGCATTGCCTGTGATTTGAGAGCTCAGGCCTCCAAATGGGAACTGAGAATTATATTTTTTAATCTGACAGATATGAGATGTTGCATTCATAAAATAAGACCAAGTTACTGTATGAGAAGAACATCAGAAAACAAGAAGAAACTCTTTGAAATTTAAAATATAGCTGAAATTAAAAAAAAAATAGATTTAGAAGATAAAGTTGAAAAACTCAAAGACAGAGCCAAACAACCGACTGACCGACCAAACAAACGAATGAGGAAAAAACATAACTGAGAAGATCAGTCTAGGAAGAATATCTGACTAATAGAAATTACAGAGAATAAACTAAAGAGGAGGAAATTACCAAAGAAAATTCTTCACAGCTAAGGACACATTAAAAGTTTAAAAGTCTATATCACATGCCTACAAAGTGAATTTTTACAAAGAGATCCATTAAGGACCAACATGGTGAAATTTTAGAATATGAGAAATACAGAAAATTTCCTAAATAATTTCAAAGGGAAAACTTTCATCTTAGAATTCTAGTCCCAGCTATTGATCAGTTTGAGGTGAGAATAAAGACATTTTCAGACATCTAATGGTTCAAAAGGTTTGTTCCTATGTGTCCATTCTTACGAAGTTACTGCAGGATTTACTAAAGCAATCTGAACATTTTTAAGCAAAAGGAAGAAGGCATGGGTTCCAGACACAGATTCTAGATCCAACCAGAAGAAAAGTCTAGTACAATGCCTTTGTAGAAGTCCTGAAAAATCAGTCCAGATTGGTGCAAAAGTAACGGCTCCAAGGAGTTTCTTGATGCAGCAATTGTGAGTGTGTGTGTGTGTGTGTGTGTGTGTGTGTGTGTGGCAGGGGGAGGGGTGATGGTGGTGGTGGTGGGGGCTGGCAAGGGGGAAAGATTCAAACTAAGGAATGATATGAAAGAACACTCCAAAAAATTTAAAGGTTTCTATGTGGAAATTATGTGAGTAAAAAAGCAACGCAATTTTCTAAAGGAAAACCGAGTATAGAAGAAACGGAATACACTCATAGTACACTAAATGTTGGCTCTGACTGAACACTCTTTAGTTTTATATCCATAAATGCTCATTGAATATAGTGATCCCCATTCTGGAAGGAGAGGGGAAGAGTGTAAGAGCCAAGTCCTTATCTATCATAAATAAGTCAATAGATCATTAATATAATTCAATATATAAGGTCTAGAATTACTAAATTATAACAGTAATTTGGATGTACAGAAATATGGATATAACTACCCAAAGAGCTAAAAGTGGTATCCTGTATGAACAAGGGCTTATTTCTTTAAACTTAATTAGGAACATTAAACTATTAAATAATAGAAAGTTTATTATCGTGTTAAAAGCCTGTCTCACTAAAATTTTTATCTTGGAATTACTCTGAATTGTATAAATGGCAGGATTTTAAAGATTCAATTGACAGTTTTAAGCTATGCAGAAATCCACCAAGATGACTTTTCCCCTTTTTGTATGTCACATCTTTTGATTCCTTTCCTTGCTTCAAATTATGGTCATTCCTCAAGGGCCGTCCACAGATGAACCAAGGAGTAAATCACGTTGTCTTCTATGTGGATACCTACCCAGGAAGACTTGACTGACTCACCAAAACTTACTAAGAAAACTCATACTTGTTCTCCCCTTACTACAATTTAAATCAAAGCCAACCAAAGTTGTGTGACCACTTCGAACGCCCTAACCAGTTCTACGAATGAGGACACTTCTCTCCTTCCACTACGACCCAGACCAAGGTGCCGTCATCTTTCACCTGGACCATTTGGGATCCCCCCAATCACTGCATACATTGTAGCTCGGGATCTATTAAAAATGCCAATCTGATTTCACAAATGCAAATCCTTACTTCACTCCCACCCATCTTAGTATCTTTAATGGTCACAGGACTTCCTTAACATGGTCTACAAAAGCAGGATTTGGCCCACCTGTTTCGTCAGCTTCATCCTTCTACTCTCATTTGTTTCCTGCCATTCATAGGAACTAGAAGCTTCTAAAGGCAATATGCTCTTTACCTCAGGGCCTTTGCACATGCTGTCATCAATTTGCTATTCTCCTTGCATCCTTCGTCTATTTTTTCCTGCAGACTTCAGAGCTCGGCCATCATATCCCTATGGAATAAACAGCTGGGAGCCATTAAGCAAAATCATTTCCCAGTTCTCAATGGTTCAACCAATACTACTTGGTATCTATTATAACTGTTACATGTCAGGCTTTTTCTGAGAATGTTTCACTTGGAGCAGGAAGCCTTTTTGATCTCCCCCAGCCCTCCAGACCAGGACAGTACTACATACTGTCGTGATTTCTGTTACTCTTTCTTTCAAGCACTCGTTTCAACTGTAATTTAATAACCGTCTAATTGTGTACTTCGTGGTTCATTTCCAGACTCCCCCACTAGAACACAAGCATATTGCTCAAGGGCCCATCACAGTGCACTGCTCACAGCAGGCCCTCAGCATTTGCTTAACATTTACTTGTCAAACGATTCAATTTGCAAAAAGTCAAAACAATGGAACTAATGTCAATACCAAGTGATCTACAAAACAAACTGTTATTATGACAGGAAAGAAATAATCCAACGTTTCAAGTTCAGGAAAGGAGTGCAGAATGTAGCCTATGATTCTGTGATCTCACCAATGCCAAACTTAACATCTTCACTTTACTAAATAGTTCATTCCAAAGGGTCACGCTCTGCACTGTTTCCAGAACCACCAGACCTCAGAAACCCCGCACGTTCCTTTGTCTATCATTCCATTATCCCACTTCTGCTCCATGCAGACCTCTGAACCTGGATCCTGCCATTTTCTCCCATCTGGATCTTCAACTGTACCTCCAACAAACTTGAATCCTGGCTCAACAAAAAATCAGTTTTTGTTGTGCGGCTGAGCACTATGGAGAAAACTAACACAACCATACAGTTTGGCATCAGCACAATCTCCACAGTGTAGCTGGTGAGTGATCTTCCTGAACCCCAACCCCGAGTGTATTTATACCCCATTTAAAGTCCTTCCAAACTTTTGAATGTGGCTATTTAGGCCCTTTATTGTCTGCTTGTCTCCACCTTCAATACCCAACATTTCAATACTGTTGTCTCTTCCTGCCCTGCTATTCTCCCCCAATGATTCTCATTCATTCCTCAACTCAACCACGACCTGGCGTTTTTCTCATCCTCTCTGAAACTCCTCTCCCTACAGGTTACCATGGACACCCTGAATGGCAGGGCCAACCGTTTTTCAGTCTTCATCTTACTGTTGCATTTCATATGTTGCTCTCTAGCTCCCTTTTGAAACTCTGTAATCCCTTAGATTCTTCCCATTCTCCTCTAATCATTTCTCCTGTGTCCTCCAAAAACTCATTTTCCTCCCACTGCACCTTAATTGTTGGTAGTCTCCAAGGTCTTCCTTTGGCTGTTTTGCTTGCTCTACGGCTTATCTGCCGAAAAGTCCCAAATGCAGCCTCAGCCCAAACTTCCCCGCAAGTGTCATGCTTGTGTATGTTCTCACCTTCTGGACATCACCTGAGCAGCTCCCACATACTCACTCTCAATGTATTTAAAACTGAACCTGGTCATGCAAAGTAGAGAAACCTGACAGTTACCCTTGAAGTCTCTTTCTTTACCTCACTCAATGGTCAAGTCCTGCTTTTGCTTATTTCCTAAATACATCTGCAAAGTCTCCAATGTTCTATCCCTACTACCACCATCATCCTAGTTCCCTCTCACCATCTCGGAGACTATTGCATCAGTGTCTTCTTTACACCCTCACATCTATCCTCTACGTAGCAGACAGTGAGCTCTCTTTAATTCATTGTTTCAAGTCCTTCCACTGTCTAGACATTAAAATTCTATACTCCTCCCTCCTTCCTTTCTATAGCTTCATCTTTTGATACAGTACCACCCACCCTGGTTCCTCCACACTGTGCTGTCCACACTTTCAGAATTTCATCCCCCATCTCCCCACTTAACCAAACATTCTGCGGATCCAAAAATGCACAAAAGATAATTACAGATTTCTTTAAATAAGTTCCCATATAACATGCTAAGCGATTTTATTTACCAAACTTCGTATTACACTTGTTGCAAAAACACAAGGCTTCAGATTATGTCTTCTGACTTCAAAGTTAATCATCTTTTCACCAACTCAAGTTCGTCCTCTACATCAAACCAGGTAATGTAGAAGATAATTAAAATAAAAAAAAGAGTGCATAAAATATTGCATTTTACCTTTTCCATTTATCAAACAGGATAGTAAGCCTCTCAAAATCTGATATAAAAGTAGATCTTTTGAAAAGGTATAAAAGAAGTACATTTAGTAATTAAGTAGTCAACATACATTTGATCTTAACAGGTGACTGAGTAAGGACTTTCCAGATGAAACCTTCCTTGTAAGAACAATTGATCTGGAGATAAGATCCCGAGCGTTGCTCTTGACTCTGGTAATAAGTAGGCACGTAACTTGTAGATATCAATTCACCTCTTTGAGCCTGAATTTCACCTTAGAAAAAGGGTTTGGAATAGAAAGGATCTTGTAACCTGTAGTCCATGGATTTCCAAGGCAGGTCACATATGGAACTGTGGTGGGAGTGACCACAAATCCCTTGGAATTGCATGCAGTTCTGGGTGTGAATCTGTTCAGTTTTTTTAGAGAGATTTCACGGCTTTCATTAGATTCTCAAAAAGGTTCATGAAATGTGGCTAAGAACATCTGGTTAAATGATTTCTCAGTTCCCTCATACTGGATGATTCCATAAATATTTTTTGAAATTGGAATGTGTATCCATCATTGGTTTAGATTTCATAACAAACTTAGATTGTAATTACTTTCTCCTGTTCTTTGTTCTAGGATCTAAATCTAGTAAGGTTAAGCCCTAAATTATAACTGGAGGCAAATTACGATCAAGACAAACTTACACTGCCATTTCTTAGCAGAAGAAAGGCTAACGTCAAGGGTGAGGACACTAGAATTATTTGAACAAAGTAACACAAGATAACTTTTCATTTCTAAGGTTCTAAGTGACTGAGATTAAAGTGACTGCAAAACATCACAAATACAAAAAGAGGTAAAATTCCATTCAACAAAAACTAGAATGCCTATAAACTATGTAATAATCAGTCGGTAGCACACGTATTTCAAGCAGTAAGTTAACACAATTTCTGACTAACAGAAAAACTTAAATCACTGGCTGGCCTCTTATTTAAACTTCTGTTCTTTACTTTAGTTCTTTATCTCCAATTGCCTGCTTGGCATTTGCCAACTAATATTCAAAGGATTGTTTATCACCATCTTTCTGAAAACAGAACCTACCTCTTTACTTCATTATGTCTGTAATAGTTACCTCTGTTCTAGTTATGCATGCTCAAGAATAATACATGAGTTTGGAAGAGACAATGTCTCTCAAACCTACAATAAATTCTGGTAAGAAAAAATATTACAAACCAGAAAATAACTGTTGTTCCTCTAAAAATCAACTTTTTTTAAAAGAATCCAAAGACATTCAGTTTCATGAAAAATTTGCAAAAAATTAAAGGCAGATGAAGAAACCTATGGATTAAGACCTAAAAAAATACATTTTGAGAAAATTGAGAATTTGAACATTTACTGGATATTTGATGTCAAGTATTAATATTTAAAGATGACATATTTATAGATGAAATATGTCTGACTGCAGAAGAATAGGAGAAAGAGGAGTGTATGTTGTAACTCAAACAAGCGTGGTCAAAAATTCAGAATGACTGAAACCGATAATAGCTATGTGACGGTTTCTAAGAAAAAAGTTTAAAAAATTCTGATGAGGAAAAAAATAATTGTGTGCATTATTCTGAGCAAACGAAGCCATATACAAGTGGAGTCTTACACAGGACGGCTGGGTTGGTGGTATTCACTCTGCTGTCACGCAGAACACACGGGGATTTTCGGGCCTCTTGGTCACTAAACTATGCGAACTAGAATGTTTGGTTGGTATCCTTTCTATCACACTATATTTACACGTAGCTGTTTCTCAGCTAGTAGCAACAGGACAAGGAGTGCATTTAAAAAAGTCTTCCAATAAATAAAAATTAAATATAAATTTGTATAATGAATATGCTTCCTGTGACAAAAACTAGCTAAGTTTTTGAATAAGCAAACAGTGAAAGGCTTTAGTTTTAAAATGAGCAAGGCAAACAGTGAAAGGCTCAAACAAGTAGAAATTCTGTAGAATAAAAATTATCAAGGGTTTCAAGTTACATCATTATTTCAAATGGGTGATCTGATAGGTTTTATATGTGCAAAAGCAACGTTATTCGAGTCTACATCAATAGTTCTGAAGATGCAGACCACCTGGACTTTCAAATAGGAACCAGAATGAAGTCTGCGCATCTAAAAGTGGTGTGTGGGGGAGGGAGAACCATATACTTTCCCGGTTTACTTCCTAAATGAACTCATAAATTTGCTTGCTGGTTATGAAATCTACATTGGACAAAAAAGTTTCACTTACCTGTATTCATGAGATAGGCTAGTCGTCAGATTGTCTCTGTGCTTCAGTTACCTGCTAACAATTCAAATACTCAATATTTGAATAGTTACTTTTCTCTAAAAGTTCAAATTTCTCCCAATAGACATGACAAAATTCTGTTTTCTGCTTGTATTTTGGTAATGGATTTTTTTTTAGAACTACCAATTCTTTGTCAAAATAATAATTTAAATAAGAAAATACTAAAATTTCCTATTAATATAGCAAAGAGATACTTGGAAATTTTTATGTAAATGTGACATCTTTTCAATACAAGTCAGTAAAAATGATATGGCTTACTACAGTTATCAATAAATTATACATTAAGATTGGACTTTATAAATCCCCAATATACTTGAAGTTTGGTTTGGTATATTTGACTGGCAAGGCCTTAACTTAATTTTGTGTTAAGGCCTAAAAAGCCATATTTGAGAAATCTACTTTTGAAAACTTTGGTTTGTGTATTTAAAAGTTAAGGCTTATGAGTTGTATCAACATTTGGCTTATATTTATAGCTAAAACAATATTGGAGCTTAGGACATATGGAAAATTCTTAAACACAGAAAATTCACCTGTTACCATCATTTATGACAGCCTTACTAATGAGTCCCTACTTCCTAATGCTCACTCTAGGAGCCTAAGGTACATACACTTCAAGAATCCTTTAGGAACTGGTTTACATTCAACAAGGATCTTCGCACTAATGCTTGTTTTCAATTAGCTTAGAGTACTAAGATGCAATTACTCCAATTTCAAATTTAAATCCCTATTACAACATTTACAAGCAAATTACTGAATCCTTCTGAGCCTCAGTGTTCCTTAGCTATAAAATAGGGATACAATATTTAACCAGCAGAAGTTTTTGAAAGAATTAAGTGACAGTACACATTAAATGTTAGGCTCATGGCATTCCAAATTGGCTTTTTTAAACCCACATCTTTATTCTTTCGAAAGAATATATTCTATATGCTGGTCTTATATTTTTTCTAACTGGTATTTCACATTTTGATAAATCGTGTTGTTTTAATAAGCCACCTCAAACCCTTTGCTGATAAAATAAACTCCATGGGGGGAAAATCCAATCTTGTTTTGTCCCACAGAGTTCACAGTAAGAAGGAAGAGGAAACATGAAATTAAGTGGAAGAAAAAAAGAGAAAACATTTCCTTCAAGAAACTGTTCTGAAAGAATTCCACATAGGAAATAGATCCTGAAATTATTTTCATCGTGGTTTAATAGGTGTTCACAGAGGTATTTGTGGCAATGTCACTCTTCCTCACAAAGTGAATATCTATCTTCATTTATTGGCCAATTTCATAAAACTTAACATTCTAGAGGTCAATTTTTAAAACCTGACTTAAAAATAAGTGCACATTTTTTAAAAGATTCAAATTTGAAGCAAACCTTATCCCCCGTAAATTTTAGGCATTACTAATCCTGAGCATTAACTATAAAAATGTAAATAAATTAATTAAATACCCACCTCCCCATTTGTAGTAACAAACAAATAAAAGACAACTGCTCCCAAAAGATGTATAAAACATTTAAAATAGAAAATGAATTAAACACCTCAACTAGTAAAATTACTCCTTTTCCAGTATTAAAAAATAACTTGTGAAAATGTAATATAATTACTAAGTGTCATTCTCATTTCAACTATATTTCTAAAATAACACATGGAACTCTTTTAACGAAGAGAAATGCTAGTTTCCCAAAATAGCATGATTGTTACCTTTCCCCAAGATTGTTATCCCCCCCCACCCCAGGTTTAAAAAATAAATATTACCATCATGACATCACTAGAAAGAAATTGAAGCATACAAGGAATAAACTATAGTTTCTTTTTATATCAAAATGTACTCTTGAAAATGTGTTTGGCACAGTGCTAAATCATATATAGTTAATACTAAATATTGCAGGATACAATAAAACCCTGGAGTTAATTGTTTACACCCTCTTATGGGAATGAAAATAATAGATACCAATTATTCAGAAGTCAGCCTATACAAACTGTATAAACAATATTTTGTTTTGCTTTGAAAACCAGTGATATAATAAATTTTACATAAAAGACTGCAAAATAATATAAATGGATTTAAACAGATCTTTACAATAAGAAATTCAAATGGAAACAGACAAGTAACAAAGAGAAGTAAAAAAATTTATTGCAGTATTCGCTCCACCAGATTGCCTGGGGATCCCTTTTCTTGTATTGTTTTCAGGGTGACCTAATACATCAAAATCTACATTTACAAAAACTCCTTCTGTAGATAGGTCATAGATACTGCATGCTTTTTTTTTTTTCAACAGAATAAATTATATATCCAGGAGATTCTGCCATTTTACAGCCTGGAAAAAACAATGCTTCCCTGGAAACTGGGCTAAGCTAAAGAAAGCCATCCGCTGCTAGGTTAAACTCCAAGAACACTTTATTAAGAACATTAACAGACTAATTTCCAACATTCACTTGTTTATTTTTTAAACAGAAAGTTTTTTTTCCAAGATATAAACAATTTTTGTTAAACTATAATACAGTGGGAGTAAAAATGAACTGAGAATCTGTTTCTGCTGCACAACAGCGAAGGGAGCTCCCACAAAAATGTTTGCCCAACATTTCCTCCTTTTGTTCCTGCATCCCAGGTTCCATTCTTACTCTTCATAAAACTGATTTTTTTTTTTTTTGCCAGAATGTTGATATTTCAAGTTTTTCTGCCTTTAAAAAAAATCCTGTAAATTTGGCTGCATGTACAAATTCATTAGCTGGAAGTCCCATCCTTGGCGGCATACAGGGATCGTAAAGTCTGAACAACTTTATTAGTCAGCTTATTAGCACTCGTTAGAGCAATCTTTTTGTAAATAATGTCTGACTCTTTAATAGTGTCTACCCAAGGCACCAGTTTGCGGCCATCACGGCGCTTAGCCTCAGTCCAGGAGCCACTGTAGGAGCCTGCCATCCACTGAACACTGAAGCCATTGCTGGTTTTCTGTACTACTCTTGCAATTTGTGGTCGATCTTTGTACTTTGGACAGCAAATAGCGATGACATCCATGACATCAACACTTTCATTCATCTGTGCTGCCAACTCCGTAGAGTCTGAATTTCGTTTTGACCTTCTCAATGACTAAAACATTGGGAGGGGGGAAAAAAGACCAAGTGTTACACAAAAGAATTTTAGTGAAATTATTGTTTTTATTGCTTTAATCCCTTGACGCCGGGAGTTGGGATTTCCCAGCACACTTCCATTGCCGGCAATGAGACGCACCGTGACCGCCAGCGCCAAGGGGTTAACATATACTTGTAAAACCATATAACTCTTAATTTGTACCCGTGTTTTTACTCTTATTGATATATAAAATTATATATACATATGAACCATAAAGCTACATAAAACTTAGCAACAATAAAAAAGGATAACACACATTAATACAATCCAAAGAAAAATTAATAACCCTTTATGCTGGATAAATCTCATTTCTGTTTTTTTCTTTTTTATTGTCTTTTATGTTAAACTTTCTACAAAAGGATGTATAAATGGTTAAGTAGAGAATCTCTATCTACAAAATGTTTTCTCTCATAAGTATTACATTACTTGGTGTACATTTAAAAGACTGACATATATAAGCACATAAAAATCATTTTACGTAATACGCTGCGAAATACGTTGACTCCTCCTCCGCCTCACCCCTGAAGTGCCTCCTCCTCTATCCTCCCCATCACTTTCATCATCTTCTGTCTCTGCTGCTGCATTATTTTTAGGGCTGCCTCCTCCAAGCAGCGAGGTAATTGCTTTGTTCCGAGCATTTGTGCTAGCTGACACCTCCCCTTCTTCCTCTTCTTCATCAGGGTCCAGATGTTCCATGAGAAGTTTGAACTACAAGAATTAGATATTTAGAATTTTAAGTTAAGCATATTTTAAGTTAAGTATTTCAAACAAGACTGTCAAATCCCTCCATGTTTCCTTTTCTTTAAAATTTTTTCCCCTAAATGTTTTCTATGGCAGTGGTTTGGGTGTGGGTGAAATAGACGTGCGCTATTGTCCAAGTTAGGCTGACAAACATTGTCTGTAAAGAGCCAGACAGCATTTGGCTTTGCAGGTTATACAGTCTCTCTCACTACTACACATCTCAGCCATTGTGGTGTGAAAGCAGCTCTACATAATACATAAATGAATGAGCATGGGTGTTTCAACTTAACTTCATTTTATTTACAAAAACACGCCAGATTTGGTACATAAGGAGGAAGTTGCTGATCCTGGTAAAAGTTATCAAAAGCAACCAGGTGATTAATAATTGACAGATATTTTTAAGTTTTCTGTCCTCTTTGTGTTCTGTCAAGATAAGAGCACACTGTGTTTCCCTGAAAATAAGACCTAGCCGGACAATCAGTTCTAATGCGTCTTTTGGAGCAAAAATTAATATAAGACCAGGTCTTTTACTATATAATATAACATGATATAACATAACATAACGTAACATAACATAATACTCGGTCTTATTTTACTATAAGACTGGGTCTTATATTAATTTTTGCTCCAAAAGGCTAATTAGAGCTGACTAACCGGCTCGGTCTTATTTTCGGGGAAATAGGGTACAAGAGAAAGCAAAGGATGTTGAATAATTTTAAATGAGAACTAAAATAATTTTCAACTTTAAAGGTTTGCAGTCTATGAATAATATAAAAACATTGTGTAGGTTTCATTTTGGATCAAAAAAATTGTTATTAGTTATGTTCCGCTATCTGCTTTAAAAAGATTCATTTTTATTTTTTAAGTTTTTAACAACATTTATAACATTAAAAAAATCTAATTGCAGTGAAATATATAGAACATAAAATTTACCATTTTAATTATTTAAAGTGTTCAATTCAATGGCATTAAGTATATTCACAATATTGTGCAACCATTACCACTGTCATTCCCAAAACTTTATCATTAACAGAAATTCTGTACCCATTCATTAACTCCCCGTTCCTCCCACCCCTCAGCTCCTGGTATCCTCTATTCTATTTTGTCTCTATAAATTTGCCAATCCTTAAAGACATTTTAAAAGCATATTTTATACATATACACACTCACATCCTTGTTAAGTGAGTATACATAGAGACAAATATATATGTATGTATATATATGTACACACATACACACACACTTCTGTCTCATTACTTCTGTAAGAACACATGAAAAAGTAGTAATATTGATTGCCAGAAAGGAGAGGAACAGATTGGCTCAAGAGGATAGAAAGATGACTTTTCACCGTTTTTATGAAATTTAAACTATGTAATAATCCACTGAATAAAATATATATATATATAAATGGGCATGGCTTTTTCCTAAAATTTGCCTAAAAAACTTTCATTTTTGCTAAAATAAAATTAGTGGTAGGCTGACATTTTCTAAGAAAAAATAATTATGATACAATGGGTGAAATGGGAAAGCAAGCTTAAAGTAACTCTTTGGAAAGCAAGCTTAAAGTAATTCGTTATAACTACAGAGAGAAAAATTTTGATAGTTCATGAAGCTTACCTTCAATGTAAAGGAGGGTAACCTCCTCAAATTTACTTTTCACAAAAGCTATTATTAGAAGGAAATGTATTTTGGTTTTACTACTCACATCTAGATACTGTTTTACTATACTCCTCTTCACATCTTCAGTGATTTTGGAATTAGCCATATCACTTCGCAGGAAGTCCAGTGTTTGTTTGGGATGAAAATGAACTCCTGTTTTTCGGTTTATCGCTTTATCATATACTTTTGCAGATTCAGATGGAGAGTATTTCTGAATTTTACTGTTTAGGAAGAACAAAACCAATAACTAAAAAAATTTTTAGGCATTTACATTTAAATTACTCCTAAATTTTATTTACTAATAATTAAACTTTTAGTCATACAAATTTCAACCAGTGATTTGGACACAAAATATAATTTTAACAAAGGAAGTAAAGACATAAAGGCAAAGATTAAAAAGAATAATGTTCTCGTTTCCCTCAATATTTGTCTTGAATAGACATGAATAAATAGAAATGATGAATAGAAACATCATTTAAATGAAAGTAGTTTCTCGTGTCTACTTTTTAATACCATGATTGTGATTTTTAGTATAATTTTAAGTTTTAATATAATTACTCAATACTACCTAATTGGTTTAACTCCTTCTACTTTTTTGCACTATTTATTCCCTATACAGCAGCCAGAATGATTGTTTACAACCATACTATTAAAAACTCTGCTTAAAAATCTTTCTAATTTCTGAGCACAGCCCCAAGACCTTACAAGGTTTTAAATTACTTTGAATTAGTCGCCAACATTTAACATCAAGATATGGGTCATAAAGATCTGGATTATCTAGCTTCTCTTGAAAAAGTAGAAGCTGTTGACCTCATTTCGCGCCCCCTCTCGTCTGTGGCAGCAAACTGATGAATATCTGAGCCCTTTAGATGAAACACGGTCTTTTGAGTTGGCCAGTGATCTTCTATCTTCTACCAGATCCACTTGACTCATTTCATTATCTGTCCCCTATGAACATTTGAACTTGTCATTCCTTATGTAAGGTTGCAATGAACGCGAAAAATGACCAAAATTCATTGGGTACAGGTAGAAAAGAGATACCTACAGTGACTAACGGTGAATAAAATTTCAGGGCATTCAATATTAGTATTTTCTATCTCTTAACCTATAGAGTACATTAAAGACTATTTGGGTTCTGTTAGAGCTTAGCTTAGTTGGTCTGCATCTATTCTTCATTCATAGCTCTTTAAACACTTAAATTTGCAATCTATTTTAAGATTAGCTTAATTCTCAAATAAGACCTTTTTAAAGAAATCACCAAAATAAGTTCTTTAATTTATAATGCATTAATATTAAGTAAAGGAATATGCTTTTCCTTTGTTTAAACACAGAATGGACAAATTATACAACAAAATACTATATAAATAAAAAGAAATAATTTTTAAAAGAGGCACTTTCAATATTAAAGTAAGAGTTCAATCAAAACTGGGTTTCATATTTCCTTATTATTTTAACAGAGTAAAGTTTTTTTTCCTTTTCCTGCTTACAAAACCTTACCTATCAGAAAATCCACAGAGATTCTTCAAATGTTGTTTTAACATCAGAAGCAATAAAATACCCTGGGAGACATTTGCAAACTCGATTAAGGGAGCTGAATTTTCTGGCAAACATTTCATCACTGAATTTATATCATCTTCTGAGTCTGAATCTGAGTCTGAATCTACACGTTTCCGTGACTTCCGAGGCCTGGAAACTTCTTCTTCACTTTCACTTGACTCATTTTCCTTACTAGGTGATGATTTTCTCTCTTTCCTTTTGTCTTTTACCATAGACTGGGAAAAAAAAAAGAAATTATTCTGAATGAAAAACAATAAAAACAAAATACCACTAACAAATACACATATACTCCATTAACACCTTCTAAAAGCATCCTTATATTAATAGTGTATATACTAAAACCCTCTGCCTTTCCATAAATAACTGGAGATATAACCTTTATTAGGTTCTAAGACTAAATAAAATCATGTATAATCCACTTCGCTGACCACTCATCCCACCCTTACCCCAGAAAAAAATCCTTCTGAAATATCATTCGAAGGGAAATAATTTTCTTATAGGAGAGTTATTAATAAAAGATGTTATAAAAGTATTAATTTAGTACACAGATAAGCCATTATAGAAAAAAAAGCAGTGATTGTAATTTAACTGGGGAATACCACCATAGGCTTGAACACCCCCAGGTTCTATCAAACTCTCCCTTTCAAGAACTTTTCAGCAATATGCAACTTTTCTTAAATACTTTTATTATTGCTTTTTACTTTATGAAAATTGGGCCGGAGGTTCTTCAGTCCAGTCCTAAACGCTCTCAGGAGAGGCCAGTGCTGCCGGGTTGGCGCACACACCAGGAAGCGAGGGTTACGTACCTCTGTCATCCAACCCTCAGGTACGGAAATAATCCCCCTGATTTACTCATTTAATCAGGATGAGTTTTGAGCAATGTGACTTTGTAAAATGAGATCTACTTGTATCATCAGGCACATGAAAATATTCCAATTAATTTATAAAGAATTTACTGAGTGCCAACTATGTGCCTGGTGCTATACCAGGTGCTTTTACAATTAAACCAATTACATTTCCTCCTAAAAACAATGAAAGAGAAGACCTAAGTTTTATAACAAATTTAGTAAAGTTTTGGGCACATAATACACCAACTTCATTATGATGCTGCTATTCAGGGATACGGAAAGCAATAGTAGTAAACATTTTCTGTGGGTTTTTTGGTATGTTATCTATGTATCTCTTCAAGTATACTATTATGACCTACAGCATTACCAGACCTATAGAATAGCAAGGTGCTTTAAATGAGGTTTACATGAATATATGAATGGACACCAAACACTTAAGGTCAGTGCTTAAAGTGAGAGAAATAAAGAAGTGGGATGGCTTATCAATAGGACAAGCCATATGTGCGCGCGCACACACACAATCCACCTAAATGATCTGAAATGGAATAGTTTAAGGTCTTTCTTAATAGAAATGAAATGGCAACCCACTTCTCCCCAATTCAAGCACTACCCAGATTTCAATAAGTTCATTTAGAAAGATTTTATAAACCTGTGAAAAGAATAAAAACAACAATGAGAAACAAAACAGTGACAACAGCATGCCTGCGCTTTGCCAAATGCATTAGGAATAGTAATGTGTGTAACTTACCTCCTTGAATGACTGCAGTAGGTTACTACCGGAGACTGAGAGGGTAATGTCTATATGATGCATTATAAACAACGGCTCTTCCTGTGTCTGGTATGGAAAACAGGCTAGATTGTCTGCTATATACAAGAGCATATTCACTTCTGTTTTCTGTAGATTTAAAAAAAAAAAAAAGGTATACATATTTAGTGGATAATATAGAAATCTATTCGAAAAGGCTTTTAAAAAAAAATATTATAGGCACTTTCACCTCAGTGTTTCAGAGAGGGAGAGGGGAAGGAGGGAGGGAAGGAGGGAAAGAGATAAGAAAAAGGGAGGAGGGGGGACACAAATGGATCTTATAAAATAATCTAATACCCATTTAAAGAGATTTCATAATGACTTGTACCATAGTACCTCAAGAAAAGAAGAGATGAAACTTTTTGGTGCACCCAAGTGGAATTCCCTCTATACTCTTATAGGGTATATGGAATCTTTATGATAAATCCATACCACACAGAAAGTATACATATGAATTCATAATTATCTGCCATTGTGCTTCTAAGAGTTTAACCCATGTGGAGATTAGTTACACACAGTTACTATTCTGCCCTCAAAAATAAGTGGTAATTATAGTACTAATTATGTGGGTTAAAAAAAAGTTCATCTACTCATAAAACATTTGTCAGTTTCCTACGTATATGTAATTTAGAATATCAGAGTTGTTCTGACAATGCAAACACAGTTTCACACTAAAAATTCTAAGGTAGGCATGACTTAAAGGAAACATTATGGTTACTACTAGTTGGTTGGTTTAAAAAGCAGTAACAGAGACTTCCAGCATTTCATGATCATATAGAATATAAACAGAAAGAATATTAATAACTTAAATTCCTTTCAAACATTTATAGCTTGAAAAAAAGGAAAAAGAAAAAACAGCAATTTAAAAAACACTCTAGGGCAGACAGGAGGCTCAGTTGGTTAGAGCGTGAGCTCTGGGCAACAGGATTGCCAGTTCGATTCCCACATGGGCCAGTGAGCTGCGCCCTCCGCAACTAGAATGAAGACAACAAATTGCTGCGGAGCTGCCACTGAGCTCCCGTGCGGCTGGATGGCTCAGTTAGTTGGAGCGCGTGCTCTCAACAACCAAGTTCCTGGTTTGACTCCCGCAGGAGGCGGTGGGCTACGCCCCCTGCAACTAAGATTGAACAACGGCAACTGGACTCGGAGCTGATGGGTCCTGGAAAAACACACTGCTCCCCAATAAAGTCCTGTTCCCCTTCCCCAGTAAAAAAATCTTTTAAAAATAAACCACTCTCCTATCCTGCTATCCAAACAATAGAAAACCCAATAGCAGCAGCAGCAGAAACAAAAATCCCATAGGACACATGGAATAAACTTGCTATTCGTATTCATGAGACTCTCACCCTATTTTTTATGTTTAAATATGTATCAACACTTACATGTTAAAATTGGGGAAATGCAGACATAGATCTCTACCTCATCTACTGGTTTTAACACTATAATTTATATACATGTATTTTCTCCTAAAACTGAGAATGTTCAAGATTACTCTGAATAAACCTTTTAAAAACTCTGAAATTCTTCAACTTTGGTCATAAGAAAGTCCTAGACTGCTGCCTTCCTTTCATAAATCACACTTCTTAAAAGACTAGTCAAGGGCTGCTCCTCCCATGTTTTCCCCACCGTTCTTTCAAATCATGCTTTTGTGCCTCAATGCTTGACTGTTTTTGTCCACCAAGTATCCCACCTTATTTCTTTTTTACTTATTCTCCTTGACTTCTCAGTAGCATCAGACGCTATTATTCACTCTTTCCTTCCTGAAACCCTCTTCCTTAGTTGTCTCTCTTCTGAGCTCTAACTATTCCTCCTCTATGTCCTTCCCAAGCCAACTCCTTCTCAAACTGCTTTTAGGAACAATCCTATTATTCTCTCAGGTGTTCAGGACAAAAATATTCCAGTTATACTTTGACTATTCTACTGACATAGTCTTGTTTATTCCTTCCTCCCAACATTTCTTCTTTCCTTTCTTACTATTCATTCTTTTCTCTCCTACTTTTTACCTTCAATGTGAATACAATGCTAAAATCTGTTTCTAAAATGCTCTTTGGAACCTGTCCTTATCACTTTATTCAAACACTTTCAATGGTTTTCCACTGTTTATAGGATCCTCCATAAACCATGTCTCACTATGACCTTTCTGTTCTAAATGACAACTTATTATTTCCCACACATTCTTATCTTTGTACCGTTATTCATGTTTTTACCCTTTCCTTAAACAGTAGATTCATCTTCTCTAATCCCCTAAGCATTCAGTAATTCGTTCCTCTTCTGACATTTAGCTGGACTTGGAGGTAGTAAGAAGAAATCACTGCACGATGAGAGCTGGAGCTAGCATTACACATGCTGAGGTGACAGAACATCAAACTAATGACATACAGCAGGCAACGAAACCACACAGGAATGAAACTCAGGAGACAAAGAACTAGAGGGGTATCATTGACACAAAGCACCTGGCACTCAGGCTATGCTGACCTTAACTACTGTATCTTTCCTTTATTTTGTGTCCTATCTCCACAACTGGAGATAAGACCCTGTGAGGGCAAGAGCACTGGATCGTACCATTTTGGACTCCTAGCACAATGTCCTACACAAAACGAAGGCTTAATGCTGATGATATGAGGAGGATGGTGTGGTAATGATGATTAAATTATATCCCAAGTATTTCTGGACTAGATGTTTGTAGTATTTATTTACTAGATCATATATCCAAAAATGTCATGTAGTACTGAAAAGGTCTAGTAAGGTATCTACATTTTGATAATTTTAATTTTGCTTTACAGAAAAAGAATTTGGTGCTAAAACAGCAACAAACTCAAGCTATCAAGTGATTAAAATGAAAAAAATAATTCTTTTGTTTTTAAGCTTTACACACCCATAGATAAGTTGATAACATAGAAGACATAAAGAACCACACATTTAATACAGTCACTGTTATTGACCAAAATGGTAATATTTAAAAACTGGTGACTAGTTTAGACATAAAATTCATAAAACATTTATTTTCTTAAAATAGTAAGATTTTTGGTGCTTACTGCTGTGTCATCAAAGAGGTTGAGTAAAGAAATTAGAAAGGCTCGTCTGTGCTGGCGGTTTCCACGGATCATGGAGTAAAGGTGTGAACACAAAGCACTGGAGGACTCATCTTGTCTGAAACCCCTTACAGCATCTTTCTGGCATGTGTTGATTGCCTGTTGTACCTGGTAAGACATCTTCATACCAGCCACTGCTTTCATCTGAAATGAATACAAGCCTCATTTTTGTCATAGAAATTAAGTCAAATTAAAAATGTATTTTGAGCATTACAGTCTGAGGCTAACTTCATTATTTGGTGTGATTATTTAAATCACAAAAGCACAGAATGTAAGTGGTGGGAGAACATTAGAAATCATCTACTGAAATCCCCTCATTTTAGAGAAGAAAAAAATCAAGATCTAGAGGAATCATTACTGCCAAGATCACACAGCAGGGATTAGAACCCATGCAGCATGCTGGCGAGCTTGCTAGACTATTACCTCTAGCTCAATCTTAAGAGTTAATTTTAAACAAGAATAAACACCTTGCGGAACAAACTTAGTTGCATGTTTACAAATAAGTACTAAGCAAAGTATTTTATTCTAATATGAATATGGCAGGACAGTTACCAAAGAAAGATGTTTAAATTTAGGTTATACAATTTAAGAATACATACATGAATGAATCCAGCATATTTTTTGTCTATTTCCACAAGCTGCTGATCAGCCTTGTTCCGCATAGCTGGTTCTGGGTCTGTGCCCATAGCAATTAAATATGGTACACACTAGAAATAAAAATATAGGATTTATAAGACATAAGACATCATGGTAGTGAAACCTCTGCATGTATCTTAACATGTTAAAACTCTGCATATCTGGGATATATATCTAGCTTTATAGGACTTCCTTTAAATGCCATGTTTTAGTGTTCTTTTAAAAATGATTAATCTTCCCTTAAATCTAGCTTAAAGCAAAAACAAAAAACATCAACAAAAAGAAACACTGGAGCACAGCAAAAAAACGATGTGAAACTTAAAACAATTTCAGTGTGAATTTAAGGTGCTTTAAATATAAAGGGCTCCCACACTAAGAATATCCATTTAAGACTATGACAAACTACAAATGTGTGATCCAGTAATTTTTTAAGCTTGACTGAAATTGCTATGTAAAGATAACACAGGGCAGGGCGGCTGGATGTCTCAGTTGGTTAGAATGTGAACTCTGAAAAACAGGGCTGCTGGTTCGATACCCACATGGGCCAATGAGCTGCGCCCTCCACAACTAGATTGACAACGAGTTGCCGCTCAGCTTCTGGAGAGGAGGTCGGATGGCTCAGCTGGTTAGAGCGCCAGCTCTCAACAACAAGGTTGCAGGTTCAATTCCTGCATGGGATGGTGGGCTGCGCCCCCTACAACTAAAGATTGAAAATGGCAACTGGACTTTGAGCTGAGCTGCGCCCTCCACAACTAGATTGAAGGACAACGAGTTGGAGCTGATGGGCCCTGGAGAAACACACTGTTCCCCAATAATAATAATAAAAAACATAACATAGGGCAAAAAGTAATTTGTCTTCCATTCTCAAAACTAGGAAAATATAAATTTCTTTCCACAAAGATTATTTTTGATATGGCTTCAATGACTGGATAACAAGTATTTTGGTAACAGCCATATATATTGTACTTCTAAAGTCAGAAACACCACTACTAAACTGGCTAAATTGGCAAAATTACAAAATGGACTGTATATTAGATAATATCATATCAATGCTAGAATTCCTGAATTTGATTGTATTACGGTTTTATGGAAGTCCTTACTTATCCTTGCGAAATATATGCTGAAGAATTCAGACCAGAGGTAAACAATCATGGTATCTGAAACTTACTAACAAATGATTCAGAAAAAAAGTGTATGTATGAAGAGCAAGAGATAAAGCAAATGAGGCAAAATGTAATAAATGGTAAATATACGTAGGTGAAGAGTATATACAGAAGTTCATTGTATCACTCCTGCAGTATTTCTCTATGTGTGAAATTCAAAAGAAAGGTTTAAAAAAGCAGATATAATAAAAAAGCACAACCACCTGAGGCCATTTAGAATACCAGCAAAGAGCTCTAAATATTTCGAGTCTCAACTTACTACTGTACCTTTTAAGTGATCTTGACAATTACATATAGCATATTTTAGAAAAAGTTACTGTACCTTTTAAGTGATCTTGACAATTACATATAGCATATTTTAGAAAAAGTTACACAAAAAATAGCCAAAATAAAAATCTTGAAGGATAATGGGCTTTGGTTATCTAATAAATTCACTTCTGTGGCCTATGGTCTCTCCCGAACATGTCAGATGGTATATAGTACATCAGTACTAGCTGCCAATTCTTAGAAATACTAATATCTTTATTACATCATTTAGTCCTCATATCAATGTGTTGAGGTATCGGTAGTTGACATTACCTCTAATTTACAGATGAAGGAACTGAGCTCAGGTTATATTATTTACTTTCTGTGGACTAAAATCCACCCTTTTTAACAGATTATACTCTTAACCCCAGTTAACTCTCTTGACATTACATGTTGCTGGTTCTTAGGAATAAGAGTCAAAATGGACTAAAACAAATCTATCATCCCTACTTAGAACATGATGCTGAGTACATACTCTGCCAACATAAATCAGAAGTTTATTTCATATAGACAACACTGTGAATATAAGGGTATTTTGCAGTTATGACAACCTAAGAGGCATAAAGAACGACTTATTCTCCAAGCATAATGTCATCAAATGACAAAAAATCTGGCTCTTTTAGTAAATTCTGCTTACTGAAACATACTTACCTGAACTGGATGAATAAGACCTTGGTTTAGAGTCAATGCAATGACATTTAGGGCAAAGTGGCGCACACTTGACTGGGTGTGAAAAAACGCCTCAAGCACCTGTTTGAGGTAAAGCTGCATGATGGAACTACTCATCCCTGAGGAAACATCACCCATTTCTTTTAAATCTTCCTGTTTTGCAACTTTCTTCCCTACAAAAGTAAACATTAAGAACATGTATATTAAACTTGACTTAAATACATCAAATTAGGCCACAACCAAAAGCACAAAATGTTATAGCTAGTGCTCTGACTCAATTTGGGCTTTTAGTCTGTATGTTTTTTATGTTTTGGTCTCTGTCGTAGCCTTTGAGAACCTGATGAGAACTATAACCCCTCTCCTCCCTCAAAATGGTACTGTCTGCTCATATATTATATTTTACAAACCATTTTAGGGAGTTTATGAATGCCTTTGAGCTTAGCTATGGACTTAAGGACTCCTTCTGAACTGAATTCCTTCATCTAATAGATAATGAAATTTAGGTATCTGGATTAAAAATGAGTCAGAGTATCTTAACTGCAGTCACACTATGAAATGAAAAAAAAATATTTTTACTTACAGTCTCTATCTGCCTGCTGCATACGTGTATCCTCTTCTTGTAGGTAGGTCTGGAGGTTTTTTAACACTTGTATTTTTAAATTTACTGAGGAGTTCTTATCAGATAAAATATTATTATACAGATTTTTCACCTCTTGCTCAAACATTAGACTTGGATGCTGAATAAAGGCAAATCCTAAAGAAAAGAAAAAAAAATCTCTTGATATATATTAAAGTAAATAAAACATTTAATGAAAATATTGATAAATTATATAAAGAGCTCCTTATTTCAAATATTAAAACTTAAAATGACTAGAAGAATATGCTTGTGGCCTTACCTAGAGAAGCATTAGAGCAGGTACTTCTTTCCCCATGAATTAAAAACAAGAAATTGCATTTCAAAGGAGAATTTCACACAAGAGGAAACCTTGAGGAGGGAGCAGGGCCTAGTGGCTAGGGGAGTGGATTAGGAGTCAGGAGTCTTGGGTTCTATTTCTGGCTCCACCACTGACTTGTAGTGTGACCTTGGGTGAGTCACATAATCTCTCTGTGCCTCAATTCTCCATCTGTAAAATGGGGACAATAATATTTACCACCCACCTACCTCAAAGGGATGTTTTCAGGACTTAAGAGGTAATGTCTGTAAACATTTTTAGATCCCTAGCAAAAGGTACTACATTGGCATTATTTAAAAAAAAGAAAAAAAGAAAAGGAAATATATTCATTTGATGAAACAGGATAATTCTAAAATAAACTAAAGCTAAAAATCTTCCATTTATTTCTCATATGGCATTATAATGAAGCCACAAAGCTGAATTTTATAACCACAAGTTAATAAGTAGCAAAATACTATTATTCATGTTTATTTGTATAAAATGCTTATTTATGTGAGATAAAATGAAGATCCCTGATGACAGCAGGTATTATTGATGCCAAATAACGAACTAAACTCAAAGCATAGAGTGATCAGTTAACTAGCCCAAGGTCACACAGGATAACTATGGCCCAGGCAAGATGTCTTTTATTAACTAGTTTAAAGCACTATTTTCTGGAAGTACTGCTTCTTTAAATTTACATACAGTTGACCCTTGAACAACACGGGTTTGAACTGTGGGGGTCCACTTACACATGAATTTCTTTCCTTTTTCTTTTTCTTAACGCATTTTTTCCCAATAAATATACAGTTGGCCTTTTGTATCCCGGGGTTTCGCAACCTCTAATTCACAGATCGAAAACACTATTTTCAATGCACAGTTGGGAATGCATTGATGTGGAGGGTCAACTATGCATTGTTCTATGCCATTTCATATAAGGGACTTGAGCATCTGTGGATTTTGTATCCGTGAGGGCTCCTGGAACCAAACCCCCATGGATACTGAGGGACAACTAAGTTTTTTTGGTGAGTCAAAAGTTATAAGTGGATTTTCTTCTGTGTGGGGGTCAGTGCCCCAACCTGTGTTGTTCAAGGGTCAACTGTATGTTTTCTCTGAATTAGATGTACCATTGTTAGCTTGCCACTTTAAATAGCTCATGTCCAGACTGAACATTCATTCAAAGGCACACATTTGGCAAGTAATACTGAACCAATATAAGTGATATCTGAATTTTCACTATATTTTGCTATATGTAATTTTCAGAAAGGGATGGAGGAGGACTAAGATAACAAAATTTAAACTTATTTAAAGAAATCAGTAAACATTTTAATGAGGATTGGGTAACTCAGAATCTCTTATTACTCATTTTAGTTCAAAAGACTAATAGAAACGATTGTCCATGCATATTAAATTATAAACCTTGTTAATCCTACCAAAATAAAGTTTCAAAATAAGCTATTAACCTTATTGAGTAGCTTTACATGTATTTGCACAAAAGCAAAACCAAAAAACCCAAAAACCTGGACAGAGTGCTCTTCTTATATATTTTTTTAAAGTACATTCAAGTTCAGGTATTTTAATGCTAATCCTTCTCGTATTTCTCCATATTCCATTATCTTCCAGGTAAGCCACAAACCCTAACCTTCTGCAAAGGCACACATTTACTATATTAATGCTCCTGGAAAAATAAGGGCCAGGCATACATCCAAATTGTTCCTTCTGGGTTAGTTACCATGTGCTTCTATATGAATAAAGGTCTGTGAAGACTGTCCACTGTCTTAACTAGAAGTGGCAGATACATATAATGACAAAGCTTTGCAAAGAAAAAAAACAATTTAAACATATGCAATATCACAAAATTCTTCTAAATCATTTTTCTTTATCAAAGTGCTTTAATAAATGTTCTTATGAAACCCTATGAAGTCGGGTAGGAGATAGTATTGTTATCTCTATTTTACAAACAAGGAAACTGATGAACAGAGAAGTCATGTGACTTGCTCAAGGTCACCCAGGAAGTCACTGGCTGAGCCAGGAATGGAACCCAGGTATTTTAACCCCCAGTCCTATATTCTATACAACAGATTCTAAAGCGAATAGAAACATACTTAAATAAATCAATAGTTAATACTCATAATATTTTAGAATTTGTTCAACCTCTCAAACAACTAAAAACTATAAAGAAATGTAGACTTAACTTACCTAGACCAATGATGGCTTTTGTTTGTACTTCTTCATCTGAATGTTTTGTGAAATACATTAATAGTTCAAGTACCTTATCCTTTATGTTAACCTAAGGGGGGAAAAATCCATTTTACAAAGAAGAGTAACTTAGATCAGTTTTCAACTATAAAGGAAAAAAATACCTAAAAGCAAACAATGAGAATTTCCACATGTGAACTTTACTAAAGAATAAATTGCCAGTAAGTTTATAAATCCATGTATTTTAGAATCATGGCATTCAAAATAAAGGTCTGCAACAAAGAAGCTCAAGCCAGAATGTAAATAATGTACTGCTCCCTCATTGAGAAAAGTGAAAAAATATAGCACTGCTGACCTAAACAGTGTGTCTACTATTACAAACCTGACATAAGTTGTGTGTACTAAACTTATTATAGACCAGTGACAAACAGTTCACAGATCAGAGCGAGTCTGAGAACCATGTTTTGAGTAGCACTGTCTCACAATTCTCATCAAATCAGACTACTCTAGTGCAGCTTTCATCCTGGATCATTATATTCACTTTCAGTTCTAAGGGTCATACATGCTAAGTAATTAATAGTAGGATCTTTACCTTACTATTGCCTTTAAAATCTTCCAGATCAAAATCAAAATGCCGACATAGTGCTCCAACAGTGAAAAGGGATCTCAGAAGTGCTGGTTTGTTTGTTAGAAGTGAAGTGTTATTTGGATCCTCTTGGTGCTGACTTTTTAATTTTGAAATGGCACCTAATAAAGTAAAAATGTTTATAATAAACCTTTTATCCTTAAATTATTATGTTCGATAATAACTGCTAATGAAGTATAATTGAGTTTTTCTAGTGGTTCTTAAGTACTAAATGTCTAGAATTATAAGACACTCCTTAAAGCCTAAAAGAATTAATGTAAAAAACATTTGAATTTTATTTTACATATGGGAAGAAACCTTACCAACATTTACTTATGAGGAGATTTCTTAAGTAATCATATTGGGTTACTAAGAGAATACAAAAGATACTAGAAAATACGGCTTCTGAGTGGACCACAGAGGACACCTCTTACAATTACCTACATTCTAGTATCAGATGTGTTAAAAGAATTGGACACACTGCAGGATCTAGCAGAATAACATTAAAGCCCAGGCACTGAACTTACCATAGTATCTATTGAAACAGGCCCATACAAATTTAAAATTTTGTGTCACTTTATTTACAACTGCCCCAAGACAGCTCACGCAATGTTGCACTACCTAAAAGATACAAAAAATGTTACTGTTTAGACGAAAGTTAAAGACTGGGTAACAACATGTGATTAAGATATCATTTGTGATTTACATACTAATCAATACAGAGATTGTAAACTGAATGCTTACAGTCATGCCATATTTGATGATCAGTTTCATTAGATCTTCTTCAATAGTGGCAAGGAAAGTTTCACTTGGATGCTCCATCAGTGGTACCACCAGCTCTAGGATTTTGGCAACATTGCAGATAACCATGAAATCATTTTGTGTCTATAAGGATAAAATTAGTGCTTTATGAGTATCAAAATCTCAAAAGAAACTACATACAGTTTTATGTATTTTGGGGTTGAAGTATTATGTATATAAAATTTAAGTAACAAAAACTATCAGAAAAATTTTAAGGTATGGAAAGAGCATCAGACAGTGTCAAGAATCTGTATTCTAGCTATGCCACTAACTTACCATGTGACCTCAATGCTACAGTTGTTCTTTTTTTTCCCGAAATGCAACACAACTCAATTCTCAACAGGGGTATTTAAACATTAACAGAGTGTTTTACTAAGATTGGTACAGTTTTTAAGGGTAGTATTTTTCGGTTGAGGCATGTTAACCTAATAGTTCTCAACTGGGGCTGAGTTTGTCCCCCAAAATATGTGGAAATATCTGGAGACATTTTTGTTGTCACAACAGGGGTGTAGTGGAGGTACTACTGACATCTACTGGATAGATGCCAGCAATGCTGCCAAATGTCCTATAATGCTCAGAATAATTCCTGACGACAAAGAATAATCTGGCCCTAAATGGCAATACTGCTTCAGCAGAAGCTCATTTTGTATTTATACAAATGTATGTATTTATACAAATTACATAACCCTTTACAAGACAGATGAAAATGTCGACTCCCAGAAATAGGTATAAGGCTTCTTTATTTTGAAATTTAAAATATTATATGAAAACTAAAGTCTTAAAAAAGTTTTAAAACTTTGATTAAAAACTAAGGAGGTTTTAAAAAAATAGGTAAAGCATCTTAAAAAAATCAAAAGGTATTAAAGGATTTACAGTAAAAAGTCTCTTTCCCACCACTGTCGTCTATTCACACAATTCCCCTACTCAAAGGCAACCAAAGTTACTATTTTTTTTTTTGAAGAGTAAGGCTGTCAAACTAATGTTTTTATAATATTTAGCCAAGCTACCATTCCTTATTTTTAGCAACAGGTTATTGACACTTATTTTGGATTCTTTGAGCTTATTATCTCACTGGGTAAAAACTTTCCGATCCTCACATTTATCTTTCAGCATACCCTCAGGATTAAATAAAAAAATAGGTTAGATGAATACTTCTAAGTAACATAAAAATCCTTTCGTTCCCTGCCACCTCTTACTCCCACCCCCTTTAAGCAATAGGGGATGAGATAAAGTGGGTTTAAAAATAGAAGATAAATTCATTTGAGAATCACTGCTAAAACTTTACTTTTTAAAACAATGTAGTAACATGTTTTTGAATGTTACTGGCCTGAAAAATCAAGTTAAGAGACATATATTAAAATTTAGTGGAAAAATTAAAAGAAATATGGAAATCACAATGGAAAAGAGCAGGAGAATACTAGGAAATATTTGAAATGAATATAAGATGGTTCAATATCTAAAATATTTAGATTACAGAGTACTTTTTTTTTAAAAGGGGCCCACAATTCAAAGGTAAAATGGGCAAATGATATGAATAGTCAAATCACAGGAAATCAAGTCCAATGGCTAATATAAAAGATACTCAACCTTCTGGAAATCAGGGGAGGGAAATGAAGCAACAATAAGCCATTCCTTTACACTGTAAGACTGGCAAAGAGTGCAAAAATGACAGTGTCTGTACTGGTTTCCAAAGAGGCTATAGAAGATGTCCACCAGCAATCTGGCAAGATCTATCAAAAACCAAAACCAATACCAAAACAAATTTCCTCAACTTAGCAAGTCCATCCCTCAGAGTCATTCCCTCCGCCCAAAGTAAAATCAGTATTTAAAAGCAGTTGACCCTGGAACAACATGGGGGTTAGGGGAGCTGACACTTGTGCAAAAATCTGCATGCAGCTTTTGGCTCTCCAAAAACTTAAATACAGCTGGTCCTTCACATCTGTGAATTCAACCAACCATGGCTGGGAATGAGAAAACAGTTTTCAATGCATGGTTGGTTGAACTATGTGAAGCCTACAGATACTAAGGGCCGACTATTTTATTTATTGAAAAAAATCCGTATAAAAGTGGACCGGTGCAGCTCAAGCCTGTGTTGTTCAAGGGTCAACTGTATTTGAATAGGAATGTTTATTAAGAAATTATTATTTGTACTGGCTATCAACAGGAATCAATGTAATACCTGCCCAAATAAGAAATGGTTAAATAAATCACAGGACAGACATAAAATAGGTAATATGTAGACATTCAAAAGAATGAATTAGATATATATGACGTGATTTGAGATTAGTAACTATGCCTGGTTGAAATGTATATAACATGACCTGACTTAAAAAAAACACCTGGTCAACCATTTATATATATATCCATCCACAATTACAGAAACATGGATAAAGTATGTAAGGATACTGAAGTTGCATATCCTGCGATGAGGAGAAATAAAGATGGGGCAGAATATATTTTTTAAAAAAAATTGAAAAACGTGTCTATTATATATGAGGGGCCTTACAGTAGTCCCCCTTATCTGTGGTTTCTCTTTCCATGGTTTCAGTTACCAGGGGTCAACTACGATCCAAAAATATTAAATGGAAAAATCCACAATAAACAATTCATAAGTTTTACAAAGTGTGCCATTAAAGTAACGTGATGAAATCTTGTGCTGTCCTGCTCTATCCTGCTCAGGACGTGGTGAATCATTCCTTTGCCCAGGGTATCCATACTGTGTATGCTACCTGCCTGTTAGTTACTTAGTAACCGTCTTGGTTAATCAGATTGAATCTCCCATGATTGCAGTGCTTGCGCCCAAGTAACCCTTATTTTACTTCATAATGGCCCCAAAGCACAAGAATAGTGATGCTGGCAATTCAGATACGCAAAGGGAAGTCATAAAGTGCTTCTTTTAAGTGAGAAGATGTGTGTGTATAGAAAAAAGCATAGTATATATAGGGTTCAGTACTATCTGTGATTTCAAGCATCCACCAGGGGTCCTGGAATGTATTCCCTGCAACAAGGGACTACTACTTATATTTATATAAAACTTTATATTTGTGTGTATATGTATATGCATAAAAAATGTACAAAATGTTTTCAAAGTAACCTTGCTTTCAAAAAATATTGGTTCAAACGAGGACTATTTATACAAATTACATTATAGTTCAGATTGTAGAGGCACACAGACACGGGATTGAATTCCCACTTTGGGATTACTTAGTTGTATGAGACACTGGGCAACTTAGTTTTCATTATCTGTAAAACAGATAATGGCAACTACTTCACAAAGTAAATGAGATAATATACTCCACGTTCTTCACAGTGCTTGGCATTATGCTCAATAAATATAAGCCATTATTACTAGCCACAGATTACATATTAATCAATTTATTTCTGGATGCAATATAAGCCCTAAATATAGAATTAGGGTCTCAGAAATATTATATGCTGTTTTTCTATATTTATCGTCTGGTACTTTCCTCAGTTCCTAGCATTTCTCAGGACATCCTGAGATTTTCATCTAGAACTTTTTAATTTAGATCACCAACGCAAAATGATCATAGCAGCAAAACAAATTTAGTAGAGAAAACAGTTAAAATTAGCTCCTTAGGAACACTGAGAACATAGTAAGTGAAAAACTATTTACATTTTAAAGTTTGTAAGGTATTTTGAAATTTAGTGTTTGTAATAAGTCACTTAACTCACTAGTATGCTGTCATATAAATTGCTGCATTATTTTACTTAAGCAATGTTTTATTTAATTTTCACATTTGATTTTAGGAAAACAAATTGTGTAATATTAACAGCCTAACATTTCTGACATGATACTAGATTTTCCATATTTAACATACTGGTGTATTATACAAATAAATAAAATGTTTAAAATAAAATATACTAAAAATGACAAATGAAACGCAAATTCAGAATCTAAAAGACAGTACATATCTCAATGACAGGAACTCTACCTCATTCACTTCTGAGGTCTTAACAATAGTCACAATTTACTAAGGACATACTGAGGGTTTGGCTTGGCGATCTTAAAAAGAAATGGAGCCTGAACTTTATTTTTAATATATCAGGAAAATAATGTTTGTAGATAACTTGCCACAAATATTAGAACATGTACTTAAGTACATGACACAGTTGATCTGTCAGTGAAAATGTGAATGACACAATGTGAATTCTAAATTTAAAATATTTAGTACATGGTTTATATAAAACAGAAAAATAGGACAGCTCTATACTTACACTACATTTAGTGGTAAGGTATGGTTGCATAGTCATGGCATGTTTAACCATGAGCTGGGGTCTTATTTTGCTGAATAAGAACAAAGTGGTTATGCAAGCTACCAATCTTCCCGAATTCACACCTTTATTGTCAGAGTCTGGAAAAACAAACAAGAAATAAGACACTAAAATATGACAAGGTAGTGGAAATTATACAGAATATTATTTAAATTAATCAATATCCCCTGAATAGATTCAGCACATGCCTCAATATAATAGATTAGTATTTCTTATGATACTGTACTTCCTGCATTTCAGTTTTCTTCGTTATATAAATTGCATATGTTAACAATAAAGGACAAAGAGGCTGCACTACAGGAGGCAGGTTTTACACTGAGGGGAGTAGGACTGACGTTAAAAAGTAGAAAGAAGTTGGGAAGTTTAGAGATAAACAGGGTGTTGGTTTTATCTAAAAATGGATGAAAATGAATATGGGAAAGAAAGTTAGCAAAGGGGGACAAAACCAATTTAGCTGAGGTGATACCGTGTTTAAAGGTACTAGGGAAAAAGCTGCTGCTATAGTAGGAGAGTGTTAAAAGACGGAAGAGAGAAATGAAGAAGCTGGACCAGTGCTATATTAGAAAGGAAAATAAAATGCTGTTCAGCTGAAAGGAAAATGTTCTTGGGTGGCAAATTAATTTTCAGAGATTAGCAACTTTTTAACATTAAGTAACAACAGTACCACTCTTAAAATCTGGGATAGGGGAAAACAGGGAAAAACAGAATAAGGAGATAAAAAGAGGTACAAATGGAAAATGAAAAAAACATTAAAGAAAAAAACTGCATAAAATATAAAGGGTATCAACATTTCCTCAGATGCCATAAATGTGCCTCTATAAGAGGCAACTGGCCCCCAATTCTGGAGAATGACAGGCTGACTACTGTCTCTCATTAACGTACATCAGGCAATGGAAAGCAATGCTAATCTTGTGCGCTTTAAGCAACAGATATCGATTATGACTTTTATAGTTTTCCATAATTATTTATATTTTGATTAATAATTTCAGACTTGTTACTGGCAAATAATGGGATAGATCATATTATAAAGTATTTAAGGAATGTAATTTAAAATATATTGACAGCTTTCTAGCTCAAGATTAAGCACATTTTATATAACAATTATAAATGATATTAGGGATGTACCACAAATCTTTTAAGAACATTTTTATAATAAGTAATTTCATTTTGAGAGAAAATTTTATAGGATTTAAAACAAAGCAAACAGTTTTCGGATGAGTGCAATTAGCTAAGTATGTATTAGCCCCTGGACTTACTTTTATTCCTGTTCAATACGACACCTAAAATTATATAGTACTGAGAGATATGTGGAAGAGATGAGGCCTATGCTTTTATTAGACCGCTCTAGATAACCTTAGACAACCTTAACAATATAATTAAGGCTGCAACATCAAACAAAAAACAGATTTTATTTTAAGAGTAGTTCACTGTTAGGCTAAGCAGAGTCAAAAGCAAAAATAAGAAATGTGCCAAAGTATCTTACAATATCTTATAAAACCAACTTAATGACCAATATACAAAATGTCTTACCAGCTAGAGATTCCTCATATTTAAGAATGTGCTCAACTAGGTTATCAACAAGTTGAGTACAAGCTTTCTTCACAGGTTTATATGAGGAATCCTCTTCGGACTTCAACAACTATATACGTGTATATATAAAAAAAAAAAAATCCCAGTATAATTATTCATCAGGCAACAATAATAATACTAACACATTAAATGTGTCCATAAATAATCAGCTTTTCAATTTGTCATTAATAATTTAATACTGAAAATGCAAATTAAACAAAAATACATAACAAATGTTTTAAAATAACTTACAAACCAGTAATTTATAAATACTTTCAAACAATTTTATTATAAAGTATTTAAATTGCTGTATATAGGATCTTAAGTAGGATATGAGAGAAATGAGGAAGGTGACCTTCTTTTAAGAGCACCACTCAATGCTACCATGTTTCCCTGAAAATAAGACCTACCCCGAAAATAAGCCCCAGTTAAGATCGTCAGCCAGACGCATTTAGTACGTTATGACGATGTTCCAGAAGATGATGACATGACTGTATTTGAATAAATGTAGACTGTTGTACATGAAAAAATAAGATATCCTCTGAGAATATACCCTAACGCGTCTTTTGGAGCAAAAATTAATATAGGACCCTGTCTTATTTTCAGAGAAATACAGTAGTTGAATTAGTTTAAAGAATGAGAATTTCATTCCTCATTATACCAAATCCTTTGATGTCTCAAAAAAATATATTATGGATTAAATACATCTTTTATATAATTGCAACTATATCTGAATTGCACCTTAAGTTTTGCAATTATAAAATATAAGGCTAGATTTCTTCTGAGTTATCCTTTACCAAATTATTAATAAATGTTAGAAAAGTGTTATGAATAATGAGATAAGGAAAGGAGATCAGTCTAACTACAGCCAAAACCCCTCACCTCACCCCCCAAAACAAACCAACCCAATCTTTCAGAATAAGAGGTCAATGGTAAAGTCATTTGAGATATATTGGTTTTATTAATAAAGATTAGCTAATATAATTCTGGGGATATTAAAAGAGTTGGGATGTGCATTTGATTTCTGTGAAGAGTTCTGATGCTGTCCTAGAACTTTCTGCAATGATGGAAATGTTCTGTATCTCTGCTGTCCAATGTGGTTGCCATGAGCCATATGCGGCTACTTAACACTTGAAATGTGGCTAATTAATTTAAATAAAACACATGCAGCTAGTACTGGACAGTGCACGTTTAAACTTTCACTACAAGATGCATGGATGATTAAACCAACTAATAGCAATCAGAATAACACAACACATACATTGCCCCCCTCCCTCCAATTCAAAGAAGTAAATCAAAGCAGAAGACTTCAATTTACCCAATTTCAACTCTGAACAGCAAATTCTCTTCCTGCACCATAACTTAATTCCTCAAGCAGCTATTAAAATCACCTGCTGGCCTTGTCTGTTTCAGGCAAGAGTATAAAACAATCTCCTCATCCCTGTTTTTTTCTTTTTCCTCTCCAAAACATCGAGTATACATAAAAGTATTAACCATAAATTTTGGTTCATCAGTATTGCCATGTGTCCTTTTATTTACTTATAAATATAATGATACACTGTGAACCCAACTCAAGAACAAGAATATTTCCAATAATTTACATTTTCTAGTAGCTCCTTCCCTTACCCCATCTTCCTGTCTTACTTTCAAGGTAACCACTATGATGAATTCTACAATTTTTTTGCTTTAAAAAATTGTCTAAGCTGTATATTGTTTATGGTCTTGCTTGACTTTCATCTTTCTAAAAGTTATCATACTGGATGTAGTCTTCTATATCTTCTTGCCTTTAGTGACTCATTATGTCACTAACTAACCCAAGCTGTTGCATGTAACTGCATTTTATTCATTTCCTCTACTATACAACAGGCCATTGTCTATCTATACTGCAATTCATTTACGCATTCTTCTGAAGACAGGTTAACTACAATTTCAGTGGTATAACGAGCATTCTTTCATTTGTCTTCTGGTGCACAGATGCAGGATCCTATTGGGTATATACACTGCAGTGGAACTGCTGGGTCATGGGACACATAAATGTTCAATTTTATGAAATAATGCTATTTTGAAAACTTGGTTGTAATATTTTCTTAATTAGTAGCAGTGTTTAAGAGATACTATTTAATCCATCTCTTCTCTCCATCATTTATTGTCATCTGACTCAATTTTCGCCAAATGGATGTAAAATGTGGTCTTGATTTGTATTTCCCATATTACTAATGAGGTTGAACAACTTATTGGCCATATGTGCTATTTCTTCTATGAAATGCCTATTTGTAACTTTTACCTATTTTTGTACTAGGACTCTTGACTTATATTGGTTTGTAGGAGGAGTTCTTTATATCTTCTTAAAATGATCCTTTCTCAGTTACATATGTGTCAAGTATCTTTTCTCAGTTTGTGACCTGTTGTTTCCATTTTCTTTAAGATAGCTTTTGATTCCTAAATGTTCTTCATTTTAAGGCAGTGAAATTTATCAATCTTTCAAGGTTAATGGTTTTTGTCACTTATTTAAGAAATCCTTCCCTACAGGGGATGGCTGGTTAGCTCAGTTGGTTAGAGCCTGGTTGCCGGTAACACCAGATTGCCGGTTCAATCCCCGCATGGGCCATGTATGAGCTGCGCCCTCCTTAAAAAAACAAAACAAAAAAGAAACAAAAAAGAAATCCTTCCCTACAAAAAAGTGAAAAATATATTCACACATTATTTTGTTTTAAAAGTTTTAAAGATTTCCTTTAATCTATATCACATTGACTGTTGAAGAAGGAATCAATTTAAAACAAAATTCCTTATGGACAGCCAATTGTCCCGGGCCCATTTACTGAAAATCCTTTCCCCATTAACTGCAGTGCCACTTCTGTTTTATAGTAATTATATCTTATATACGTAGAAAATTATTTCTGGGCTCTCTATACTGTTCCATTGGTCTATTTAGTACACACGATCTTCTTACTGTATCTTTGAAACTAGGTCCTGATATTTGTTTTGGTAAGGCAACTCACTCACTGCTCTTTGCTCCTACATTTTCAGAAGTGACAATTATTTTCAAATCGTTGCTTTTCCATACATTTTACAATCACCTTGACCTGTTCGATATTTTTTGTTCTTGATTTTGATGAGATCTTTTATCATTTTGCCATTTTGCATAATTTTCATTTTTAGTTTTACAGTTTACTCTCTGTCAGATTTTATTCCTAGTTTATTAGACGTTATCATTCAAAGGTATTAAATCTTATAAAAAAATGGCCTTTTTCCTCTGAAATGATTCCTTATTTCTTCTCCTTTGTTACATCATACACACACACGCTTATGTTAAACCAGCTTTTCACTCATGCTATGCATGCGTATGTATATGTATATATGTATGCATGACTATGTGTATACATAACACACATCTTTATCCATCTTATTTTTGATGCATTTCAAAGTATATTGTAGACATCAGTGTACCCCTTTTTTCCTTTTGAAATAAAATTTACATGAAATGCAATGTACAAAGCTTTAGTGTACATTTGCTCAGTTTTGTTAACTTCATTCACCATTATAACTCAAAACTCCAACCAAGATACAGAACAGTGGTTCTCCACCTCCAGCTTACATCAGCTCATTTGGAGAGAATGTTACAATACAGAATGATGGCCCCACTTTCAGAGTTATGATTAAGTCTGGGGTAAAGACTTAGAACTTAACATTTCTAACAAATCGCAGGTAATCTCAATTACTGTTAGAACCACTGATAGATTATTACCATTACCCCAAAAGTTCCCTCATGTTCCTTCCAAGTCAATCCCTGGACCCCTGCAACCACTCTTCTGATTTTTTTCCCCACAATATAGATTAGTTTCGCCTCTCCTAGAACTTCACATAAATGGAAACGTACCCTTCTGTGTAAGGCTTCTTTTACTCTAAATAAATGTTTTCATTATTCACATTTGTTCCTATACATATCAATAGTTTTTTCCTGTATGATATGGAATACTATTAAATTGTATGGACATACCAGTTTTTTGTTTTTTTTTTGCCCATTCACTGGTTGATGGAGACAAACTGTATCTGACTGTAAACTCAGGAGAAACCAAGCTGCTCCTTAAACACCTTGCCTAGAAATCTTCCAGCTAAATATGTAATTTCATCGATTGAAGTTCTGCCTACCACAGAACACTAGAACAAGAACTCAACTCAGCCGAATTCTTTGCCACTTTACAACAAAGACTGTCCTGTTGCCCAATAGCATGTTCCTCACTTCCGCCTGAGACCTCATCGTAATGGCCTTTACTGTCCATATTTCCAGCCACATTCTGTATGTGATTATACGTATTCTCCAAGAAGACAGAAGCCCTCTCTACAGCTCTTCTCTTTTCTGAGACCTCACTAGAACTGCTTTACATGTCTCCTCACAAAACTACCAGCTTTTTCTAGCATGCACCTCAGAACTCTTCCGGTCTCTACTGATTACCCAATTCCAAACCTGCTTCTACATTTTTAGGTATTTGTTTCAGCAGCACGCCACTTCTTGGTATCAATTTTTGTCTTAATCAGTTTGGGCTGCTATAACAAATACCAGACTAGGTGGCTTAAACAACAGAAATGTATTTTTCATAGTTCAGAAGGTTGGGAAGTCCTAGGTCAAGGTGCCAGCACAGTTGTTTTCTGATGAAGACCCACTTCTTAGCTCATGGTTGTCTTCTTACTGTATCCTCACATGGCAGAGAGCAGAGAGATCATCTCTTGTGTCTCCTCTTAGAAGGACACTAATCTGATTCATGAGGGCTCCACCCTCTTGACCTAATTATCCCTCGAAGGTCCATCTCCTAATATCATCACATTGGGGATCCAAAGTCAATATATGAATTTTGGAGAGACACAAATATTTAATCCATAGCATTCTTGGAGGAATCCTCTTGAGGAAGGAGTCCTATACACTAATGAAAATTTATACTATTAACCTTCCCCAAAGGGACCTAAAGCCTTTTACCACGTGAACTGTCCACTGGGGAAAAGGCTATTATCAGGCCTTTCAGGGATTACTAGACACTGGCTCTGAACTGAAACTAATTCCAGGAGCTAATTTCACTGCGCCCCACCAATTAGAGCAGGGGCTTATGGAGGTCATGTTTCACAGTGAGTCCAGTGAGTGGGTTTCCAAATCCATCCAATGATTATTTTCCCAGTTCCAAATGTATAGTTGGAATAGATGCACCCAACAGATAAGAGTCCCCACCTTGGTTCTTTGATCTGTGGAGTGAGAGCTATTGAGTGGGAAAGGCCAAGTGGAAGCCTTGAGGACTACTTCTACCTAGGAAAATAGTGAATCAAAAGCAATATTGAATTACTGGAGGGATTGCCAAGATTAGTGCCACCATCAAAGACTTGAAGGATGCAGAGATGTTGATTCCCACTACACCCTCATTCAACTTGCTGATCTGGCCTGTGCAGAAGACAGATGGATCTTTGCGAATGACAGTGGATTAGCATAAACTTAACCAGGTGGTGATTCCAATTTCAGCTGCTGTACCAGATGAGGTATCACTGCTTGAGCAAAAATTAATACATCCCTCTGGTACCTGGTATGCAGCTATTAATCTGGCAGATGTCTTTTTCTCCATCTCTGTCAAAGGCCCACCAGAAGCAGTTTGCTTTCAGTTGGCAAGGCCAGCAATACGTTGCACTGCTCTAACTCAGGGGTATATTAATTCTCCAGTCTTATGTTATAATTTAGTTTGCAGGATCTTGATTACCTTTCCCTTTAACAAGACATCGCACTGGTCTATTGCATGAATGACATTATGCTGATTGCACCTAGTGAGCAAAAAGTAGCAACTTTTCTAGACGTATTGGGAAGACGTGTGTGTCGGAGGGTAGAAAATAAATCTAACAAAAATTCAGGGGGTCTTCTATTCCAGTGAAATTCCTAGGGGCCTAGTGGTTTGGGGCATGTTGAGATATCTCTTTTAAAGAGATGGAACTGGCTGTTGCATCTGGCCTCAAGAGGCATAATGCCTAGTGGGCTTCTTTGGATTTTGCAGACAACAAATTCCACATTTGAGTGTAGTACTCTGGCTCATTTACTGAGTGACTCAAGAAGTTGCCAGTGTTGAGTGGGGTCCAGAATAGAAGCTGCCAGTGTTGAGTGGGGCTCTCAACAAATCCAGGCTGCTGTGCAACCTGCTCTGCAGCTTGGGCTCTATGATCCCCCAGACCAATGGTGCTTTAATCACTGTTGGGAGACTGGCAGGCTCCTGTAAGTGAACTGCAGCGTAAGTCCTTAGGTTGTTGGAGCAACGCCCTGCCATCCTCCGAATAACTACTGTCCTTTTTAGAAAAAGCTCTTGGCCTGCTACTGGGCCTTTGGAGATACTGAATGCCCAGCCATGGGACACTACATTACCATGCAATTTGGGTTGCCTATCATGAACTGGGTGTTATGTGACTCACCAAACCATAAAGCTGGGTGTGTACAGCAGCTCTCCTTCATGAAAAGGAAGTGGTATGTCTGTGATTGGGTCAGAGGAGGCCTAAGGATACTAGTAAGTTACATGAAGAAGTGGCCCAAATGCCTATGATTCCCACATCTGCTACACTGCCTTCTCTCTCCTTATCTTGTACCTACGGCCTCGTGGGGAGGTCGCTATGATCAGCTGACAGAGAAGGAGAAGACTTGGGCCTGGTTTACAGAGGGGTCTGCGCAATATGCAGGCACCACCTGAAAGTGGACAGTTGCAACAATATTGCCCTTTCTGGGACATCCCTGAAGGATAGTGGTGAAGGGAAATTCTCCCAATGGGCAAAACTTGGAGCAGTGAGCCTGGGTGTTCACTACGCTTGGAAGAAGAAATGATGAGGTGTGTATGTATATACTGATTCGTGGGCTACGGCCAATGATTTGGATGGATGGTCAGGGACTTAGAAGGAACAGGACTGGAAAGTTGGTGACAAAGAAATGTGGGCAAGAGTCATGTGGATGGACATCTCTGAAAGGGCAAAAAAAAATGTGAAGATATTTATTTTCCACGTGAATGTTTATGAAAGGGAAACTTGGCAGAGGAAGACTTTAATAATCAAGTGGATAGAATGATCCATTCTGTAGATACCTTCTCTGACGATATGACCCTCTTTTCCCAGCCACTCTGGTCATTGCCCAATGGACTCATGAACAAACTGTCCATGGTGGCAGGGATGGATTATGCATGGGCTCAGCAAACTGGACATCTACTCATCAAGGCCGACCTGGCTACGGCCACTGCTGAGTGCCCAATCTGCCAGCAGTAGAGACCAACACGGGTTCCCTGATACGGAACCATTCCCTGGGTGATGAGCTACCTGGTAAAGGTTGATCACATTGGACCATTTCCATCACAAAAGGAGATTATTTTGTTCTTATTAGAATTGACACTTATTCTGGATAGATTTATCTTCCCTGAAAGCAATGCTTCTGCCAAAACTACCACCTGTATGCATGTGTGTATGTACACAAACACAAACAAAATTTAGTCCATAGGCACAATTTGGTGCATGTGTGAATTTGAAGCTATTTCATGTAGTATTTGAAATTTCCCTAGAAACCACATTCCATAAATTGGTAATCGGTGAACTATAAGAAACCAGCCCAACACATAAATAATACAAATGAGAAACTGCTGAAATTGGATGGAATGGAACGTGTGTATATGAATTCATGTGAAAATAGAAAGTGTGCTAATTATTTTTTACTCAAAAAATTCCAATAATTCCAGCAGTCCATTACCTATATCCTTCCGTAGCCTCTCTTAAAATTTATATGTAACTGCTAAGAGCGGTTATGTCTCTGTCACATGTATTTATATAAATATTTTTGAGCTTTATTACTTATATTAAACTCTGCTAGTCTAATGACTAAATCACAAAGTCATAATGTCACTGGTAAACTAAACTGTTGGCAGAAACTAAAGTAGGAAAGCATAGATAGGATGAAAAAAAATTGAATGTACAACTATAGGACTAGAGAGTAAAGGTATAAAGAATATAAAACTACTACTGCTCAGAGATTATAAATCTAGTCATCTCCTTTCTGCTTCTAACTTGCCAATAATACATAGGGATATTATTTTACAATCTTTTCAGTAATACTAAATACTGACATTTCTGACAGCTACACTTAATTTTTAATCATTTATTGTAATTATCAGATGAAACATGGTTACACAGCCTTCTAGAAATTATAATGTCCTCTTTGGAATGGCTGACATAAATACAACTAAGGTGGTTATACGAGTCTATAATATGAAGCTAATTATTCAATTTAGAAAGGAAATGATGGTAACTATATCCTGTAAAATTCTGAAATGGAAGATGTCTTATGAAGAGTCTAAGGTATTATAGTTGGGTAACACAAGCAAGCATCATGAAGGTGTTTAAAAAGGCATCTTGAACATTTTAAAAAAGCAACATACTACCACACACCACCAGAATGGGCTCAAATTAAAAAGATGACTGGATTAAGAAACTGTGGTACATTTATACAATGGAGTATTATGCAGCCATAAAGAAGAAAGAAATCTTACCATTTGCAACAACATGGATGGATCTAGAGAACATTATGTTAAGTGAAATAAGTCAGACAGAGAAAGATAAGTACCATATGATCTCACTTATTTGCGGATTCTAAAGAAAAGAATAAGTGAATGAACTAATCAGAAACAGTTTGGGAGACAATGAGGAAAAACTGAGGGTTGCTAGATGGGCGGGAGGGGTGGGGGGTGAGGGGGAGGGTGAGGGGGTTGGAGGGCAGTCGGTGACCACAGGATGGCCACGGGGTTTGAAAATTAATCTGGGGAACGTAATTTGGTGGTTACCAGAGCGTAAGGGGGTTGGGGGGTGGGGGATGAGGGTGAGGGGGATCAAATGTATGGTGATGGAAGGGGAGCTGACTCTGGGTGGTGAACACACAGTGTGATTTATGGATGATGTGATACAGAATTGCACAACTGAAATCTATGTAATTCTACTAACAATTGTCACCCCAATAAATTAAAAATAAATTAAAAAAAAAATAAAAAAATAAAAAGACTGATAATACCTAGGGCTGGTGAGGATGTGGAACAAGTGGAACATTGATAATGGAATGTTAAATGGTTCAGCCATTTTGGAAAATAGTTTGAAAGATTCTCACTCACCAGCAACAGCACTCACAGTAATTCACCCAGGAGAAATGAAAACACACATCCACACAACTTGCATACAAATACTCATAGCGGCATTATTCATAATGGTCCAAACTGGGAACAACCCCAAAGTCCATAAGTTTGTGAATTAATAAAGAAATCATGATACTATTGATACCACTCAGCAATAAAAATGAATATTAATATATTAGCAACATTCTGCTAATTAAAAAAAATCAAACACAAAAGACTACAAGCTGCAGGATTCCACTGAACTGAAATTCTACAAAAGGTACCATTATAGTGACACAAAGTAGACCAGTGGTTTCCTAGGGTCAGGGGGAGAGGCTCAACTACAAAGAAACACAAGGAACCTTTTAGGGTAATATTCTATATCTTGATTGTGCTGGAGTTTACTGTATATATTAAAATTAATCAAACTGTATACCTGAAATTAGTGAATATTTTTGCATATATATTATGACTCAATAAAATTTGGTTATTAAAAATATCACTATGTACAGTATCATTACTAAAAATATTGCTAACAATAAAAAATTAAACAGAAACAAATGGACTTAACTAAACAGTAAATTGTTGACATAGTCAAACAGAAAAATGTTATTTCAAGATAGACTTCTAATGGTGTATCTTTAGGGAGTTATAGATAAAAAGAAATGCAAAAATATTTAAAGCTGTATCCAATAATCTTATTGTTAATATAATAGGGCAAAGCAAATAAAAAATTACGTTCATTGCCTTGGGAACCAAGACTTTTGGCCTAAAGGAAAGAATAAAATCAAAGGAGACTTATAATCTTAAATTTGAATAAAAAGTGTCAATATAAATTCTTATTTTTCTCTTTTAAAAAAAAATATGTATTTTGTAGGTCTATCCTCTAAAAAGACCAAAAGCTATGATAACACTTAGCAATGAACATCCACAGCACTGAGATTAATTCCCACCAAAGGGATTTGGGCTCTTTGGAAAAATGGCTGATTTCAGATTTGGGGCAGGAAATGTACAAGATGAGTCTGGGGTATCTTGCAGAAGCAAAAAGTAATCAGGTTACAAAAGACTAATGAGGGTATATCAAAACGATACAAGACCAACTTGAAAGGACTAACACTGGGTAAAGGGGCCAATTTGAGCTTAAAAAAAGAATTATGACTACAATAAATTAAAATACATCAAAGACATAAAAATCTATTAGTTCATACTGGTATTAAAAAATGAACAAACTCATTAGTTATCTTTGGAGGATGACAGGAAAACTCATTATTCTGAAAACTGACAAGTAATGGAAAAGAATCAAACACTTCCCCCTGCCTTTCCTGTAAAACTTATATGTCATACTAACAATCAGGATAAAATTCCTTTTTAAAGAAGAATCCCAGCTAACTAATATGAAACAAATAATTCGGAAAAGCATCAGTATTTTACACCTTTTAAAGGAAATAATGAATCTAGGTAATCATCATTTAAAATTAATCCTTAAAGACTTAATAATATGTAGATGCACCAGGCTGACAATACTTAAACTCAGAGATTACTGAAAACAGGACAAACAATGCTATGTGCCTCCTGATGTGATGCAATAATATTCAGCATCACCTACATATGTAATATTCTTGTCCCTTACTCTCAAAACTGAACTTCAGTGTTATTAAGCCTCTAGATCTAAGAATTTACACACACACACAAAAATGGTGGACAGAGGAACAACTTAAATGACACCAGAAGGGAGAGATCTATGAAATCCAGAATATGGGACATTCTACAGAAAAACACGTAAGTGGTATGAAAAAAAGGAGGGGATAAGTGGTCAACTATTATAGGTTGAGACTTAAGAGCGATATCATCCAAAGCAACTGTACACTAAATACAATAATACATTTTTGAGACAATCAGGGAAATGTGAGCATGGACTAAGTATCAGATATTAGGGAATAATTTATTAATATTTATTTTAATATAGATGATGATGATATTCTGGGTTTTTTTAAAAAGTAATTTCTGTTAGAGACAGATACTAAAGTATTTATACTAGGTGAAATGATACAAAGTATGGGAATTGCTTTAAAAGTATTACAGCACACAAAAAAAAAAGACGAGGGAGGGATAGAGATAAAACAAGACTGAGAAAATGATGGCAGTTTTTGAACTGGGTGATGGGTACTTCTATTTGAAAACTTGTGAAATAAAAAATTCATAGGGAGATAAACATTTCCATTTATGAAATTTTAAAAGAACATGAGTTATGGTTTAATTCTGCACTACTTTAGGAAATTCTACGTATTTTATAACATGTCAAATAATGTAAATATATATTTAATGCAGTCTGTATATCTATTTATAGATCTCATGTCTATAATGTAGATTAAAGAGATAAGAGAAAAATAATGATCTGGTGGAAGGGAAGATAGAATTTCAATTACTATTTTAGAAAAGTTACTTATAACAAGCAAATAAATAATGGATTAAATGCGGATATTAACTAAAACATTCAATCTAATATGTTGAAAGAAAGTTTCCCTACCAAAAGGCAAATACTTTAAAAAAAAAACTGAAAAGGTTATTTTATGTCATAAAATCTACAAAGAACTTCTATTACATTTCATGTTATCTGTTATCAGAAGTCCAAATAACACTCACATTTTGAAGGAGTTGCTCAAACCAGTCATATCCAGTATCTCTGCATGCTGCAACCTAAGGGGGAAAATATGGTGAAACTATCAAAGTTAGAAACGTACTTAATATGAATAAAATACACTATTGCTATACTTTAGCCTTAAATATATAAATGTCTCAATGTCTTCAATTAAAACATTTATTTTTAAAGTAAACTATTTTTTCAGTAAGCCAATAACTTACCAATGTTAAAATTTTTATTGTAAAAATATATTACAATACATTCAAGAAATTAGTGTAATGTATTGAAATTAAATGTGGAATTACATTTTGAACAATAACTTGAACTACATGCTGTCAGAAAAATGTGAAAGGTCTAAAACAATAAAAATGAAAATGCTTGCTAGACAGCAGATTTAAAGAATTCAGTGAAAAAGATATATAATTGATGACATAAGATTTCTTATGTTCAAAACGTGGAAAGTATCATGGGTCAAAAAAATTATAGTTTATGTATATATTTAAACATGAAACTAATCTTAATTCATGTTTTCTGAAAAAGATGGGAATTACTATCTCATTTCAGGCTGCTATCCTTGGGCTATTGCACCTAATTCATCCACTTCTCCTTTCCTCTCAGTTTTCAATCACTGGAGGAATTTGAAGAATTTCAATACTGGTGCTTAAGTCAGTAAATGCCAAAAAGTGGGGCTATGTAGAAACACCCATTTCGTCTTACTTGTATCCCTTGAGTATCTTCAGAAATATAAAGTAAGGGATGTAGTACTAAATGTCAAGGTTAACCACATACTCATTACTGTCTCTCCCTTTGTAAAATGGAGTTCACCTCAACTAGGTTTGCACCGGTAGGGACCATCCCCTTGTTCCAGTCCTTCTTACCACATCAGTGATGTTTAAAATTTTCCTTGTCATTGCTTCTTTGTCATTGTGTGGAGTTGGAGTAAACCAGAGTTTTTGGAATGTTTCATTTACTAATTTCTAGAAGAAAAAATTCAAACTAAGTAATTACAACAAACATGGCAAAATTCTCAATCCCAAATTCTCATTAAAGCCTAAAACAAAGCTATAAATAACTAATCAAAACACAAATTACTGGCAATTGTTGGTATGAATTTCTCAAGTTTTTTCAAATCACCAATTAATTTCTCAAAATTCTAATCTTTTAAAATTTGGTTAAGATTTTCAATGGGTATCACTACGCCTAGCTTAGAACTTCTGCACAGTGTACGCTCAAATGTTTTTGATCACACTAAAAAATATTTTTACTACTTTTGCAGGAGAAAGTATTTAAACTTTCAACGAAGTGTTAACTAATTTATGAGTATAAAACCAAGTACAAACCATGTGAAAATCAAAGTAACTTTGATAAAAATGTCCAGTATATAATGCAATCTCTATAATGGTATTAAATATTTTAATTGCTGAATTTGTTGGGAATAATCAGATTTTATTAATTAATACAACATCTAGATAATAAAAATGTATCAAAGTAAGTCTTTATCTTCAATTTAAATCTATAAATATCGTTATTTGTCAAGTTTTACATATATTTAAATAAACACAATTTAAATCTAATAAACATTTAAGTTATTTAAAACATTAATGAACAATAAACTTTAGTCAACATTTCATCTTACCTTAATGCCCTCTTCATCATTAACTCTGCGAATCATTTTTACACACATTTCTGTAATTTTTGGAAATGTTGGTTGTTCAATACAGATGTCTCTTAGAATCTTTATTACTCTTTTTCTGACACTAATACCAGTATCCTAAGAACAGAAAGATATTATTAAATGTCAAAAACAATCGAGATACCTAGGCATATGAAATTTGAGAAAATGAAATTAGAAAATAAATACCAACAAGCAGTATATTCACTATATATTAACATGATAAACATGGTCTATATATTTCCTTTTTATATGCTTTCTTATTGATGTTACTATAAATGAGTTATTTTATACCATCTATGTTTAAAATATGATATTCAATACATGAAAAAACATTAACTAGTTAGTACTGAACACAATACTAGAGTATAAGCTTCCCAAAATTAAATGGATAACAAACATGAAACTTTTGGAATAGTGTCTGTTACTTAAGCAGCATATAAAACATTTTTAATAAAAATGTCTAACCTAAATCTAATCAAACCATTGCCACTATCTTATGGTTTATAGGAAATACAAGAAACAAAGGAACAAATTAAACAAAACAATGAGGAAATAACAAGACTGACCTGGTCTTTTTCAATTAGTCAATGTCAGAGGGGGAAGTGTGTAAAAAAGAGTTAGAGAATACTGTAAATTTTAAAACATGACCACCAAATTCAAAGTATGATCTTTCATTTGATTCTATTAAAAAAAAAAAGCTAGAAAAAAATTTTTTTGTCCAATTTTTGGGACAACTGAAGAATTTGAGTATGAACTGGTTATGAGATGATATTTAGGGAGTGTTAATTTGGTTAAGTGAGATAATAGTTTTTGTTTACAAGGACACTATTCCTATTTTTTGGAGAGTTAAGGTGAAATATCTATGGGAGAAATAGCAAAATGTTTGTAATTTAAAATAATTCAGCAAAAAATATAGATTAAATGTGGTGGTGGATACACGGGTGTTCGTTGAACTATTTTTCTTTAATTTTACAAATTTCATAAAGAGTTTTAAAAATAAATAAAAAGCATCAAACACTTATTGTGCAGAATTATTTCCATAATGCAGTTTAGCCATTGTGAAAATATTTTAGAATATATTGCTAGCGTAGATGCTGTCAGAGTTCACTGTAGATTTGAGAATCCAGTTGGTTTTGCCTTTCACTCTTGAAAAGACTGAGAGGCACCAAAAGGGAGAAAGAAATTCTTCCATTCTTTCTTGGTTGATATCAAGATTTTATGCTAATTGAAGCTGGTATTATAACTTTCAATCATACAGTATTTTAATAGTAGGCTAAAGGTGATAAAATAAATTCTTGTCATTGTGGGAATACCTAGTCATGTGCTTAATGAATCTCTGTTGAGTTACAGAAGTAGCCAATGTGCCTGCAGGGTGTGGTGTGCAGATTCGAAAGGTATCTTGAAATGCCAATGTTTCCTTTTACATTCCAGGAAAATGCTTCAGAGCCATAGAAATCCATGACATCCAAAAAATTAAGTGTCTTAGAATAGTATTTAAGTTTGCTCTTAAGACACAAATAACTTTCTGGTTTAACTTGCTTGTCATAATTCAGCTTTAAAGAAACATGCAGATACACATAAAGGATTCAAAAATATTGTTAGATACCAAACTTCTGTACTTAGCTCTCACTGAAATAATTTTTCCTGTTTATATACATACATACATATGTACATAATTACTCTAGATTCTTATCTAAAATATTAAACTATGCCATGTAGTTCCTATGATTTATTCATTGTAAACTGATATAATCAAAAGGAATAGTAACTGAAAAAAGGAATCCAATTTTCACCAATGCCTTGCTTTACAGTATTGAGCAGCCCTCCTCTTGAAATATGGCCTTCTTTAGAAGGTACTATAGTTCATAACATTGGGCAAAATAAATTTGTAACTGACACTTTTCTAGCTTAACATTTGAAGAAAAAGATGTGATACTACTACGAAAACAAAATTATATTCATGAATTGTATAACAAAAATGAGAAAGCAAACATACCAATATTCTTTCAATCAGCATATCATAATACTGCTCAGCAAGCTGAGGTCGACAAAGGACAAATCGACCCAGTAATTCTACTGCTGCTTCTCGGACACTAGTAGAATTATCCATCAATCGTCCATGAACTCCTCGCTGCATATCAAGCTAAAGAAAAATAAAGACAATGTAATTTACACTAAGTAGAGCTAGTAGTTTACATTTGAATACAAAGCTCAAGAAAGAAGAATCATTTCTGCTCCTCTTTACCCTTGCTAGGATACTGGGGTCTACAGCAACAACCTCAGACAAACACTTCATGGCTTTTGTTCGAACGGCAATTGCATTTTCACCAAGAACTCGAAGGATCTGCCAAGCAAACATTGATATTTTCATAAATTGTAGAACACATAGCATTTAACAAAATATAACATGAAAAGCAAAAGATATGAAAATAAACATAATTTACCTCCTTTTAATATTTATATACATGAGCAAAAGACATATTGTCTTACTGATCAAAAGTTTTAACCTAAAGGAAAGTGAGGCATTCTATACTTTGGGCCTTTATCCTGGCATTCGCAATTAAACCAGGTTTTTATTGCTATGCTTCATTTGCAAGGACTTGTAGCCTCACAAAAACCTTGTTATGTATAACTTCAATAAAAGGATATTTACTATCATTTAAATAACATTTGGTAACTGAATAATTTGCTTTTATAACATCAATCACTCTACTTATAAGGTGTGATCAAACAATAAGGTGAATGTTTAAATAAAAAAAATTATTAAAGTAAAAGACACATTGCCATTAATCCCCTTTAAAACACTCTCCATCGCTTTGAACATACTTAGCCTATCATGCTTGTCACTTTCTGAAGCAGTTCTGGAAGTCCTCTTTTGTGTCTTTACTTAATCTTCCATCATGACAACGCTCCATGTCACACATAGCTTCTGGTATGTACCATTTTCTGTCAAATAAAAACATTACGGTGTGTCCTCATCCACCTTATTCACTGGATCTGGCACCGTGAGACTTCTAGCTCTTCCCCAAAGTCAAAATGACCATAAAAAGTAAATGTTTTGAATGGATTCAGGACATCAAGGCAGCCACGACAGCAAAACTAGACACTCAAAAAAAAGGACTTCCAGAACTGCTTCAGAAAGTGGCAAGAACGATGGGATAAGTGTGTTTGAAGTGCAGAGGAGTATTTTGAGGAGGTTTAATGGCAATGTGTCTTTTACTGTAATAATTTTTTTTTAATTTGAACATTTACCGTATTTTGTGATCACACCTCGTACACCATAAGTGTTACACTCATACTGTCATGTATCCATTTATCTGTGAAACAAGAATCAATATGTAAAAGGCATGCAGAACAAAGGCATTTTAACAAATATGGAACATAGAAACAAATGGTACTTTCACAATCTTTTAAAATATCTATTTTCAACAATGAACAGACATCAAACACTACCCCACAAATATCAAGAATCAGAAATGTCTGTATAAGGGATTCCGGTCCAGTTTACCTGTGTCAAATAAATATCAAAGCTCTGGGCAAACGGCCTCATAGAGGCCAAGTATCGAACAATCAAACAAGCATCCTCATAGTCCACAGTATCGGAGTTCATCCTGCAACACAAAGTCATTACATTTTTATATATTTTTTTGTAAAGCACATAAATAGATTTCAAAGAGATAACTGAAAAAGTAAAGATGTGTTCCCCCTGGGTCTTACTTTAATGTGCTGAACTGAGAAGGCATGGTTTTAATAATGCTTCTAAGAAACTTTTTCCGGTTTTCAGCTCGATGCATAATTTGACCAGTTGTCTCAACTTCCTTTGCGTGATGTGTTCCTTCAGATGATTCCTCATCCTTTTGTGATTTCATTGCTTTTTCTGTTTCCAGAGTTGTGTCACGGAACCATTGGGCTATATAGAATTTACGAGAAAACTGGAAAGAAATTAGTGAAGATTGAGTTTGATGAAATTAGTAACAATTTCCAACCCATTGATAAAATTAAACCAGTTAACAAATATTAAGGTTTACTTTAAAACAACTTCCATCGGATAAAGACAGATTTTCAGAAAGCTGGAACATTTACAATATCTGAATGATAGAAAACTTATTATTTTACTTTGTCCCATTAAAATGATGTCAAAAGAATTTCATAAACACAACTCTATTAAATCTAGAATATCACTACTATTAAGGTCAGTATTACATGATTCAGTAAAACTTAGATGATGAGTCAACTAGAAAAGTTTAGAACAAATGGATAAAATGCTGAAGGTAGAAGCCTAGTTATTTTCAAAATCTTACTTTATTTTTTCAAGAACTACACAGCCAATTATTGAAATATTTTAATGCTGAGTCATATCTATAATCTATTCCTCTCAATAGATTGAAAACATGCAGTAGATGGCTGAATAGCTTAGTTATCTCCAATCTCCTTAGATAGCATTTCCCATCAGTTAAAAATTAAAACGTACCCTAAAATGTGCACTGTTCCCTAATATAGTTTATAAATTTTACATATGAAACTATTATACTAATACTTCAAAAATATATAATATACAAAAAAATAGAATTAAGGATTATATTAAAAATAATTATTCATATAAAACTCTAACAGGTTTTTTAAATATGCTAATTGATCATATCATGTACCGCTTGGGCCATGCCCATTGTGAGGACCAATGATCTAGCCTAGTCTTAAAGATAACCTACGGAAAGATTTCCAAGTATTTCCCATGTCACGGAATTTTAGTATATTGTAATATCTGTACCAGAATTCCATATAAGACAAATCAATCCATAACCAGTCTTTTCTGTTTAGATTATCAAGTGTCCCTGTTTCAAAGATCAATATTTTAAACAACTTTCCTCTTCATGACATGTACCAATATTGTTTCAGACCCAATTTGAATAAACGTGTGTTATCGCCAAAAAAAAAAAAAAAAAGAAGAAAAGAATCCTACCACTAGTGAGGGATCAGTCTCAGTGTTTTCATCCAAGTAATCAAGCAATGCTTTTTGCAATTGTTGGATTTCATCTTCACCTCCTGAAACCTACAAAAATGAACCAAATAAGAACAACAAAAAAATTAATAAATTATACAGCTGTAAACACAAATCTGAGCAAAAAAAACCCTGATAAATGATAAAAATGAAAATACAACTAAAAGGAAGAAACAGAAGAACACTATTTTTGAAAAATATACTGATAGCTGAGGTTGGCTTTTATTTTTATGAACTACATGTCATCTTTGAAGGAGCTTGTAAGTAGCTAACATAAAAATTATCAGAATAATGTGTTAAATCTTCAGAGGTACAAAGGTCCTAGTACTGGTTTTCTGTTGGAAAAAAAAACCAGACAAATCCAAACTTAATCTAGTAAATGGAAACTGTTATTATGTGTTATAGGTTTCTTTGGGGTATTATTTAAAAAGGACATTCTGGAGTGTAAATATTTTTATTTATAATATAAAAATAGTACTTTATTTCATGAAGGATATTAAATATACAGTGGGTGAGCTGTTTCACTTGATGTAGAAACGGAAGGGGACTGAATGTTTAGGTCCTGTCAAGAACAATACAGAGCAGAAATTAACTCTGAGTTGACATTCATGTTTATAGCTTATACTCTAGCTTTGCCACAAGAAATGCCAAGTATATCTAAGTAGAAAACAAAGATCAGAATAACCCACGTTCTAGGAGAGTGGTGAAATGGATACATTCAGAAATTCATCATAGCACTGTAAACTAGGTCACTGTAAACGTCCAAAAGCAATTTGGAAATATGTCGAGAGCCATAAAAATATTTACAAATGACCCTTACCCTCTAGTTTTACAGTGTACTATCTACATGGCCATATAGACTAACAAGAGGTTGTAGGTCACTCGAAGAAATAATGAAAGTCACCTAGCACCTAGATCTTGGTTTCTACCGTGTTTCCCTGAAAATAAGACCTAGCCAGACAATCAATTCTAATGCGTCTTTTGGAGCAAAAATGAATATAAGACCCGGTCTTATTTTACTATAATATAAAATCAGGTCTTATATAATATAGTGTAATATAAGACCGGGTCTTATATTCATTTTTGCTCTAAAAGGCACATTAGAGCTGATTGTCCGGCTAGGTCTTATTTTCGAGAAAACATGGTAAATTACCATTTTCCAGTTAAAGGAACCAGCCGTTCTTAGAGAAGCGGCTGATTCCAGGGCTGAGGCAAGGACAGTAAAAGATGAGCCTGAAACATCTTATTGTGCCACAAATTAAGCAAGTCCTCAAAGAAAGCTAGGAACATATCAAAAAAAAAACAAAAGCCAGCTCAACGCAGGACTCACTGGTCAAATCCGGGAGACCTTGAGCATTAAAATAATGACAGCACAAATTGTAACCTATTAAAAATAGAAACAGTAGTATCACATTAACGGTGCTGTCTTACTTTTGATAGTTGTACTGTGGATATTTAAGTGAGAATTCTTGTTTGTAGAAAATGTATACCAAACAGAGTTTCTCAAACTTCAGTATCCATTTGTATGTTAAACTACAGATTGCTGGTTCCCACATGCAAAGGTTCTGATTCAGTAGAATTCGCATTTTAACACGTTCCTAGGTGATGTTAATGTTGGTGCTACCAGTCAGGGTATTACACTTTGAAATTTTGTGGTAATGGGGACATCATGTTTGCTCAAATGGGAAAAAAAAAAAACGCATAGACAGATATACATGAAAGTATATTTTGAAAAAGAATGATAAAGCAACTGAAAATTTTCACAAGTAAGGAATCTGGGTGAAAGATTTGTGGGAGCTCCTTGTACTGGTCTCATAACTTTTCTGTAAATTTAAAATTATTTCAAAATACAAGTGTAATAAAAAAAATTAGAGGTATTTCTAATTGCCAGCATGTGTAAGGTTTGGCATGGACATTAAAAAAGCAGAAAAGATGAAAGCAGTGTATATGCTAGGGTTAGAGATCATTTACCTACCAATTTTCTTAAGTAACTTTTAGTATTACTATCACCTGATCCATATTTTTTAAAAAAGTGCAGCAACAAAACACTTTCCCCCGTAAACATTAAAGCCCCCAATATAATAAAATGAAAAGAAGCCCTCCTCACTCTTCCCCATAGAAAAAGATACACAACATTCAAAGGTACAAAACAATTTGATTGGGTGTGAAAAATCATCACCTTAGTAAAGATTTAAATAAAACTTATGTTAAACCAAACAGAAAACAGCACCATAAACTCATAACTTCATAGTTGTAAAAAGAAAGCAAACTAAGGATTTATGTAAATCATTTAAATGTTCCTGTTAGACATTATAATTTACCCCAAGGTATTAACATTCTCTGGTGGGGCTTCTGAAAAGCCCACTTTTAGAAGTACAGATCTTATTTTGAATCTACAAAATGAAATGCAAGACTGACATAATACCTAAAAGAAAGTACTTTACAATTTATCTCCATAATTTTAACCCTTTTTCTCAATACCTGCTTTAAAATTCGTTCTATAGACCCTTGATCCATTTTGCTTGTAACGGCATCTTTCCTCAGTCGCGCAGCAACAGTTCCAAGGTAATCAAGAGATGCCACCCTTAAGGCCATTTCTGTTGACTTGTTACTGAACTGATGAACCTAAACATCAAAATAAAGCAAATTTTGGTTTAATGTAATCAATTTATAATAATATTATTTTAATACCAATTTATCATATAAATTCCAAATCTATATTGTATTATCTGAAATGTAAACTTTTTCTCCTTGTGATATTATTCCATAAAAAGTGACTGCCTTTTCAGTTTGTGGAATCTGAACATATTCATTTCAGAAAAATTACACATTAAATCTCCCTAAGAACACAGTCACTTTCTTTAAATGTAGGCTCAACTGTTTAATTTGTAAAAAAATGGGATACTACTAAGAATTTCTTAAGTTGGAATTCTGATGCCTATGAAACATTATCTTGGTTCCAGAATAGTATTATATATTTTCCAGCTCACAGAAGGTAAGGTCCCAACAGTTTTGTAACAATTTGTATTGCACAAGTCCAAATGTAGCTTTAAAAACAACACAAACCACAGTATTTCTTTGTATTTCTCTATTGTATTACATGACGACCAAAAAGTGTCATGTTTTTAGAAATACTCTTATTAAAGATGACAAAGAGTTCACATTAATTTCATGCTTTGAAATGAATTAACTACAGTAACTTATGACTCAGTGTTGAGATGCTTTTAACTAACAATATAAGACTTCCAAACCAAAAATGTTTTTAAAGCAGTTATCTTACGTAATGAAATGAAAGCACCAAAAGTCACAACATTTTAGTTTTCTACAAGGTACTGACAATATTGTGTACAATTATGAACATGCAAAAATAGAGATGCAATGGTCATATTTCCTTACACATTTTTAAAGAATTCATCATCTGTGAATCAGAGTACATCCTCATTATGTTGTCTTCTAGTAATCTAATAATCTTTAAATGCTATACTCTTACCAACAGTCTCCCTAACAAACTAAGGAGTAGTTCGGCAGCTGGCCATTCAGGCTTATTGACTGTTGAAAGAAGGTCTTGAACAAAATTTTCAAATAGTGGTCTGTAATCTTCTTCACCTTGCTTACTACCACATCTGTTCAAAGATAAATAATGAAAAGGCTGTGAATTTAGGTGACATGCCCACCAATATGACTAAAGTTTTACTAAGAAAGTTTTCTTTTCTCTATATCTAATAACAAGGCATTAAGTGAGTACATGAAATGAAATACGGATTTAAATGAATTATTTCTCAAACTTCATTTTTCCCATTTACTGAGAAATATTAATATTACTTTTATAACACATTTTTTAAAATGAGCACTGTTTTTATCTCTGTGAGATTACCATAAATTTTTATGAAGGCTGAGTAACCTCTCTCTACAAACTTTCCTATTCAATTAGAATGCACCAAAATTTACTGAAGAAAAATTATAGAATTTCAATCTAGTACTTTAACTTTTGGAGTCCAACATATAAGCAAGTTCACAAAATTTTAGATTTTTAATATTGCAATTACCTCATTTTAAAGATCTGGAAATCAAGGGCCAAGGAGATATATTCAAGATCAAATTGTGGCAGAAAATTGGATAAATCTTTAACTTAAAGTATTCTCTATACTGGGGAAAATAAAAATCAGTCTATGTTTACTCACTTTTTAAGGAAGATCGAAAGGAAGTTTTGGGCTGTTCGCATGGCTGTTTCATAAGAGTTGGTAATGACAACATCTTGGTCAACCTTGATTGAGAAAAATGAATTTATACAGATATAAGAAATAGCCAGAAAACAAAATAATTAAGTTGCTAATACTATGTTTTTACTGAATAAAGGTAATACATTTAAATACTAACGTGTTTAATTATTTTATATATAAAGAGAAAATCTACAATTAGCATACTAAACATATTTCAATACTTTATAAAAACAACTAACTAAAAACAAGAGATCATATTAATTTATTAAAATACGTAAGAGTGACAAATATGGTTAACAAATGCAGTATAAATAGTTGTTTATCATGATCTAGGTCAGAACAAGAAATTGGTTGAAAATACAAAAACAATTTAAAAAAGAAACTACAAACTCAAAGTTTATGAAACACTGGAATATAATACAAAAGAAAATTCAACTGCTTCATCAGAAATTTAAAGGCAAGGACATACATAGTCAATTCAAAGTTGTGGAAACCCAAAAGGTGAATAAATACATGAAAAAATCTCACTAGTAACCAGGAAAATGCAAAATAAAACATGGTATCATTTCACGGTGACCAGATTAGGTAAAATAAAAGAGTAAGAACATAAATTAGAACATCACTTTGTTGAGCAAACTGACAAGTTCCAGTAAAGTTGTATGTACACTATGATTTAATATTTTACTTCTAAATATATCTAGAGAAACTCTTGCTTTAATTTATGATATAGTTATATGATGCATTTAATCCAACTCAAAAAGAATCTGGTGTTTAGTTTTATCTACTGAACCAATGTTGAGTGAAAAAATTAGCTGTAAATATGTCACTATAACATTTATGTAAATTAAAAAAACAATTCTGTATCAAATTTATGCAGGTAAATAAATAAATGAAAGGAGTAAACATTCTCATGATACTAGTCACCAATAGTAATGAAGGGAAGATTGGAGAAAGAACAACGGGATTAGGATGAGGGAGAAACAACAGGGATCTCAACTTTTTCGATATGCATTTTTTACTTAATTATATACTATTACACACCACACGTATATATCTGGATATAACAGAATAAAGAAATAAAATTATTCGTGTTTCTTTTGAACTTTTTGAAAGTAATACTATACTATAAAACTTGGAAAAATTGTAAGCATTGGTAGGTAAAAACTACAAAACCAAATCTTAGCTACAAATTACTCAAAAGTGAGGGCATCAATTCATCCGCTGCATGAATTAATTATAGTACAATTATATGTTATGCATTAATGCAGGTACTACATGTTATAATATTCACTTTCACATTCTATACCTCACTTGAGTCTTACACCTTGGTATGGTAGACTTGTTAGGTACTATTGTTCCCATTTCACAGCTAAAGAAACAAACTCAGATTTAAATTCGTATGTTTCATGACAGGTAGATATTAATAGTCAGAACCAGAACTCAAGTCTCCTAAAGCCTAGTCTAGTGCTCTACAAGGATCCTAAAGACTACCCATGAAGCCCTGAATAAGAACCTCAGTTTTATAAGAATGGCAGAGGATATATGTGCTTCTTCCTATAAAAATATATAGTTATAAAACTTACAAAAGACTCCTTACCTTTTTATTTGAGTCCTCTTCTGAATTAGAGTCCTTCTCTGATGATGGTAAGTGTACTACACACTGGATTAATTGTAAAACCAGTGCTGTGACCATCTGAATATACATAGGCTCTCCATCCATATCACTACTGTTTAACCTTTAATGGAGAAGAAAATATTTAAACCATACAGAGCATGAAGTGAATTTCATTTTTCATGTCATCTATTATCTGTAAGTTTCGAGATGCTTTCTTTATCAATATTTCTAGGCATAATTTTTATTTAGTGCTTATATAGCACCATGTCTAATTATTTTTATAAATTATAAAACAATCAACCATGCCCATGCATACTTAGATAATTAAAAGTAAAAAAAATTTTAATATAAATTTAATATAAATTTCTATACTATTTAATATAAATTTAAATAGTATTTAATATAAATACTATATTAAATATAAATATTTAATTTAATATAAATTTCTATACTCTATATACACTGCAGAAAAAAATTTATAATGAATAATATGTTTCTCAAAATGATTTTTTAAATGAGAAAAGTTTTCAAGATTTCCAAATGCCCATGCATTCTGGTGTTTTCTTATTAAAATCTGCTACAGTCAGTTCTTGATTATCTGCACTAGATCAATGGGATAGAATATGAAAAATCAAATTCTAAACTTTTTGTTCTAAAGATACTATAAAAACACAAGAATTCTTTTATATGCTGGTAGTTTTTCTTCAGGCTTACTAGAAAACAGATGTTTATCAATATACAATCAGTCCCAAAAATTAAGATAAAAACAATTATTTTACAGAAGACAGTCTTGAAAGCACTCTAATTCTACATTAACATATTCAATCACTCAGGAATATTATAATGATAATTATTATAATGATGATGATTACCTATGACAACAAAGACAATAATGCTGACCACAGCAGTGGACAATATTCTTTACTCGGTGATTAGTGATTTCAGAACATTTAATCTTCATGTCTACTCTCTATACTGCTGTTAGAGTCCACTTTCAGCTCTCTCTTAAAAAGTAGTATTTAATGACTTCCTACTGTATAAAGCATTAAGTCCAAGTTCCTTAGTATGGCTTATAAAGTGCTTGAACTGCCTCTGACTCTTTCAAGCCAATTTCGTATTGCTCTACTCATAAACCAGTGGTTCTTAACGAGGGATGATTTAGCTCCTCAGGAGACATTTGTCAGTGTCTGGTGAAAATCTTTGCTGTCATCCATCGAAGGAAGGATGCTGATGCTGCTTTTGGCATCTAATAGGCAGAGATCAGGGATGCTGCTAAGCATGTTACAATGTACAGCACAGCCCTGCGCAACAAAGTATTATCTGGCCAAAAATGTCAATAGCACTAAGACTGCAAAATCCTGCCTCAGACGTTTACACTTGAGAATCACTGGACTTCTTTAAGTCTCCTAAATATGTTCTGTTATTTCACCCATCTAAGCTATTCCTCATGCTGTTCTAACTGAATTTGCCTCACTTTAATTTGATCATTAAAATAAAAAATTAAACAGAAATGATGAATAAATATGTAATGGCTACCATACAATGGAGTTCTTCATTGTACTTGGCCTTTGCTATAATTACCTGAAGTTCCTTAAACTCCTCTTGCTGGTTGGTAATCTTGCAAGTGAAGTAAAAATTTCTTCCAAAATTAACTGCCTATGCTTTTCATACCTTGAGAATACCTGTTTAATAATTATAAGATTCCAAAATAAGTTATAATTATTTGAAAACAAAATAAAAATACTATAACATGTGATAAAAATCTGTCATTTAGAATGAAAATGTTCTCAACATCTTCAATAGCAACGACTGAGGTAATTTACTCAACTTTTCTATCATTAATTATAATATTCTTATAGGAGTCAGAGTATACTAATTTCATTTAAAGGAGTATGATATCTTGGGTATGGAAAGTAAGACAAGATTCAAATTTTAAACAACTCTGATTTTATTGTAAATATAGAATTACTAATTGAAATATTTTAAGTATTTAGAAAAGTTTAAAATCTAAGGCACACTAAAATAGTCCTTATGTTGAAATAACTCTATGGAAAACACGAGTCTACATTAATTTTTGCGGGTTTGGATTTAACGATTATCAATATTATTTTTCTGGAGAGATAACTAAAAATATAAATTGATTATACTTACTGCAGTGACTAACTTAATGGCACACAACTGTAGTTCACTGACATTTTCTACAAAAAATGGTGTTATTCCCATTGATGATACCTGCATACACACATAAAGAGAAAAATTAGTACACATCTCTAGCTGATTTCAGTAACATTCCACCTTACGAAATTCTGAAATATTCACAGGGCATTTACTTTTCTCTCAACAATCGGTATCTAGTTCTTTCTATTCTCTCTTTCATCCTCAAGCACATTAGCATGTATCTTCCTTCATAACTGCCATTTCTCAAATCTCTACCTTTTGGATTAATAAATGCCAAGGAATACATATTTTAAAAAAAAAAAAATTCTGCCACTCTGGATGGAAATATCCGAACATATTTTAAAAGAAAAGATTAATTTATCTTTCAAAGAATCTAGAGTCTGGAATTTATACTACATTCATTCACCTGTCTTATGCACAAAATGTTTCTTTTTAAAATTTCACTGGAATTTATTTCTTCAATTTAGATACACTCTGAATGGAAAAAAACACAGTGCTGGTATGATTATTGAGTGTGCAAGGCTATATTGAACTCAATCAGACCTTTATTCTTAAATCATTAGTCTACAAATATACAAAAGGTTTAAAAAAAACTTACCTGAAGAATTGTTGTGTCTGTAAGAAGTTGTATCTCTAGCAATTCTGATAAGCTGCTAACAATGTCACAAACTTTATTATAAAGCATTACTATTACTCTCTGCTTATGGGTGGAACATTTTGCCCGTTTTGCCTTTGAACTTAATAAGCCTCCTAAAATGAAAAAAAAGAATACACTTTTAATAATTTTTAAAAAACAGTAATAAAACTGTCTTCTAAATTAAGAGAACACACTTTTCTATTTCTATATAAAAATACAACCTGGTAAATAAAGCTGGTTATTTATTAAGAGAGAAAACTATTCTCTAAGCATATTTAGTCAGAAAGTAAGTATTCTTATAACAGATAATGCATGGCACATTTAAGGGGCTCTTAAATTCTTGTATCTAAAATTTCACTTCATCTTTATTTCTATTTTTTTAAATTGGAGCAGGATAGTTAGATTATATTAACTTTAAATTTATTTGCAATTATTAAACAATTGGTAACTAAACGTAGATTATTCATGAATCTATTTTGTCCTCCTCTCTTCTATCATGTACATGTTAAATATTTCATGGCTCATTTATAAAGGTTAGGAATAAGAGGAAGAATATATATTCTGAATGAATCCATTTTGTAGGTAACTAATATGTTGGGTAAAGTTAAGGGGAAGTGATAAATATAACCCGAAATTAATATTATCTGGGATTTTCTCTGAACAGTAGAAATTACTTTATTATACATTAATAGGTGCTAAAGAAATAAATGAATAAGTCTGGGTTAACTGAAAGTTCTATATTCTAGTCAAATCAAAGCCAGTGTTTTTAACAATCTATGTAATTTAATAATTTTGATGCCATTTGAAGTCACTGCATTCTGAGACATCCAACATGGTAAAATTATGTAACAGGCAATTTTGATACTACACTGAAAAAGTATCAATACAAAAGGATAAACCAACCTCCATGAGGATCTAGTCTGTAAACAGGGTCATACTGAGGATAAAGTGTATTCTGCAAATGAAATTTAGTGTACTGTATAACTCTTTCAATTACATCCTCAATATATACAGCTTTTGGCATGTTTGGGGATGTCATAATGTTGATAGTTGTAAGACAGGCATCTGCTGATTTTGTAACTCTCTCCATAATAAGGTCTCTCCATAACCTTTCTTCTTCTTCAGTATCATTATTCTAAAAAACAGCACATTGTTAATGAAGTGAAAACACATTTATAGATTAAAATATAAAAAAATAAATTATGATATATTTGATTTTCAGGGGTAGAAAACATGGTAAGAGTTCTGATGTGTACATTCTTTACAAAACATTAGGAATGAAGTACAAATATTGATATTACTTTAAGTAAGATACAGTGGTACCTCAGTTTTCAAACGTAATCTGTTCTGGAAGACCGTTCGAGTTCTGAAACATTCGAAAACAGCTGACAGCTAGGCCTCAGGATCTTGCACTCAGCGGAAGACGTGTGACATGTTCAACTTCTGAGGCGTGTTCAAAAACCGAAGCATTTACTTCCAGGTTTACGGTGTTTGTAAACCGAAATGTTCATCAACGGAGACGTTTGAAAACCGAGGTACTATTGTACTTGTTTCAAAGTTTTCACATTAATATACCCTATTTCCTAATTTCACCACTAGATGACACTCCAGTGACAGTTATAGTTACCTTTATCTTCTGTGTACTTGATCTAAATCTAAGATTTTAGCTGAAGACTGTACTTATATACAAATAATTCTATTAAGGGTATAAACATTATGATAGTAAAAAACTATAAATTCTGCTCACTGCTGTAAGAACAAAGCAAAAATTAACAATGAAAGATAGAGCCTTATTTAAAATTAATAAAATGTTACTGATTCAATCATTCCTAATACATATTTTTCAAAAACACTGTATTTTTGAAATGGAGATTAAAAGGCAATGATTATGCAGACTACTGAAAACATATTTTGTAAAATGGGTAATTCAACAACTAACTGAAGACTGCATTTTAATTTATACATGGGTAGCCTGCATTACTATTGTAAAGGGCGCTTTTAATATTACTTATAAAATAAAAACCCCATACGAAATATCAACTTCTAGGAATATCAATTCTAGGAATACCTTCATATATGCATGTTATTCAAATCTTATACACTGGGAAATGGATTAAATAAAAGCATATTATATATTAAGCAGAGAGGGGCTTTCTAATCACTAATGCCTAAAAATTCGATTACATTTTTTCTAAATCTCTAGCTTTCTTACATTTTATGTTTACATATCTACTAAAAAAAATAAGGTAAAGTAGCTTTTCTTTGATATTAAAATTGATGGTTAGAAAAGTCAGTTGAGGAGGCTCATCATTTATGCCAAATGTTAAAGACTGTCTGCAACACATTAAATACTGCTAAGCTTTTCAGAAATTAAAATAATTTCATTAAGACTGAATCAGCCAGCTCTCTAGAATGCTAGATTCTTGATATTTATAACAATTTCTTGCCAAAGTATTTTAAATAAAATGTGTAAAGATGGAGCATACTGCCACTACAGATTTCTCTCAGCCTTTTCTTTCTATTACATGATTCAAAAATGACTTTAGAGGGGGCATTGGAAAAACATGAGTATACTTAATAAGCCACTGAAATACCACCTGAGATTATTTTTCTACAGTTTTTATTCCATGTAGATCACTTAGCAATCCTGTGGCTTCTGCAAACATTAAGAACATTTCCCTGAGATAAAATCCAGTGCATGTACTAAATATACATAGTATATACTTACATATGAGAATGAAAGTATTAACAAAAGTGTTCTCAAAAGTGTTGACAATTTTTTTTGCTGGATAGGAATGTGGACATTCTCGTATTTTCAAAAATTTTTACAATAAATAAACTATTTTTTAAATCAGGCTTTTAAAAATAAAGAAAATTTATTAACTCAAAACTTTCCCAAATTTTTCTCTCTTATATTTATTAAATGCCTATAAGCACTAGTGTTTGTATTCATTAACGACAGAGAAATCAAGATCAATTTGAGTGCATATGATGTTGAATGTCTGCTACAATGCTAGGAAGGCAGATCCCAGGCAATTTAATCAGTTCATAACCATTACCATGTTGCTACTGCTTTTGATAAAAACGTACTAAAATTTAACAAAGGTTCCAGTTGACATTTATTGAGAACTTACAATGTTCCAGACATTGGTAAGCACTTTACATGAATTCACTTACTTATTTAATTCTTTAAATAACCACTTGGGCTAGGTATAAAAATGGCATATAAGAATTAATATTTTGGGATAATTAGGAAATCAGCATAAGACTTCTGTTTTTCCAGGGAATGGCAAGAAAAAGAATAATTACCTACTATCATTTCATAAATGAAAGGACATCATACACTACACAAAGACGAGCACAATGTAAGATTAAAGAATAGTCCTTTAAATGAATTTACATCTGTCATTATTCTTTGTCAAAACTGTGAACTGACAATGTGTAAAATTAATTTTGAATTGCTAAGTATAATTCTAGCAGCAATGCTAATGAATGTAATTAGTAAGTGGTAACAAGGTCAAATTAATGAAATTTGGAATTTTCCCTATAAATCAAAGTTCCTTATAAAAAAAATTTATATATTAACAATAACAAGGGTAAAATTAACACCACAGATCTTAAACTTACATGATTCAACAAAGTGGAAAGCTTTGACCCATCTTGAATATTCTTCTCCAAGATATTTAGGACTTTCACAGTTTTGTCAGTGGAAAGCTAAAACAGCAACATAAATTCTTTTATCATTTTACTACTCTTGAAGGACAAATCATTATCTCTACATTACAGACTAGGAAACTAGAGGAGACAATTTTGTGCAAGAGGGAGCCTGGTTAGAAGAGGAGAGAGGAATCTTCTCGAAATTGTATTTGCATAGCAACCATGCAGTAGTTTAGGGGGTGAATAGTGGTTCATAAAGATTATTGGAAGCAATCCCTTGATGCATTATTGTTTTAAGTTATTATCAATGAAAAAACATTCTGCTATTCCATTAGTGCAATGAGACTACTTAGCAACACAGCGCTCGTAGGAAGACAACTCAACAACTTATTATAAAACCTAAAGCAATGAGCCTATGTACTTAAAATGTTGAAACCATAGCTTTACTCTTTCACCACTGTAAATGACTAAAGCAAATGTCAAAGAAAAATTTAGTTTATTTCTGCATTTAAATAATCTAAACATTTGCAACAATGAAAAAATTAAAAAGTGAAAAGAATCTAGGCCCATTCCTCTTTCAATGCAATATGATTTTCTTTATAATCATTTGCAGAATATTTCGATTCAAGGTTTTTTTTAAAAAAAACAAATAATTCAGTTAGATTCTTAGAAGCAATCGTGAATTTTCTTTGCATTATTTCTTGATGTAAACGTTGCAATTTATCTTGAACACTTTAATTTCAAACTTCAGATATTAACTAATTCATAAATTTTACTTTAGTGATATACCTTATCCATTATACCCATTGCTTTAATTTTAGCAGATTCACTGCCGAGTTCATTAAGCTGATGTTTTCCTAAGAGCAGTTCCTGAGGAATTTCATCATCATCACCTGAAAACAAACACCAACAGTTTAGGTAAAAGAAGCAGTTCAAAATAGTAAGCTTACCTTTTTAGTAAAATTTCTGGACACACAAACACATGTAAACAAACTAAACAAACAACAACCTAAGAGGTTTCTGCAAAACTCAAGCAAACCCTGGAAAGAGGACAGTGATTAAAGTTAAGAGTTCTGACTAAGATGGGAAGAGGAAATAGATATCTTTACTACTTTAGATACACTGCTGACCCTTCTCAATCAAGCTCTCTGCCCTAGGAGGCTGACCTGTATGGACCACATCAACAGTCTCCCATGCCCTCTGGCTTCTGTTTGGGTTTAACCAGTGGGGAGCCCTGTCAGAAGATCAAAGAGGAGACTGAGGTCAGGATACTTGTATCGTTGACTCCTTCCTTGCAAGGTCTCTTCAGGCTGCCTATGTCCTCTGATCAAAAGGTTACTGCTTTTTTCAAGGCAGCCCACTTGACAGCTTTTTTCCCCCTAATACTGAGTTCTGGTAAGTTTGCTTTATACATGCTCCTTTGGTTGTAGAAATAGTAACATTTCCATGCCTGTTAACCCTGGTTTCTGGCACTATTCTGCCCCTACTTTTGTAATTGGTCTCTTTGTAAATACTCCTCCTCAAATTTTCCTAATGTGAAAGTGCCATCTGCCTTCCTGTTGGGATCTTAAATGACACAGAAGACAATTTCTCAGCACAGAATTGGAAAGTTTTAGAAATGATGAAACTGATACTCCAAATAATGGGGAAACACATTAAGGATACTTGGGCAAGTAACCATCATAAAACAAGTACTTTCAAAATAATGGGTAATATACCTTTTGAGGCACTTTCAAATGGATATATCAAAATTATTATATGCCATAAGATTTTTGTATAAATTAGGCACTAGTGTTTCTAACAGCTGAAGGTGGCATAAAATTGTTGAGAAGCTCCAAACATTATAAGCAGTATTTTTATAAACCTAATATTTTATATTTATAGATATGATCTTTACATATTATTGTAAAAGAAATATATGAATATCACATTAATTCTATTGCATTATAATTGGTTTACTAGTTTATTTTCCATATTAGATTATGTATTACAGCAGGTCTTTGAATCACTTCATTTAATTCAACATTGTTTCATTATAACGCTGAAAACAAAAAACTGATTCCCAGCCAGGTCCACAGTCTGTGCGGCTTTGTACGTTCTCCCCACGTCTCTGTGGGTTTTCTCCAGGTACTAGGGTTCTTCCCACAACTCAAAGACGTGCCTGTTAGGTTAAGTGACATGTTTAAAACGTATCAGTATGAGTGAGTGTGTGTATGTGGAGGTGCGCCCTGTAATGGAAGGGTACCTTGTCCAGGGTTGGTCCTGTCTGGAGCCCTGTAGTGCTGGGACAGGCCACCCATGACCTCAAACTAGAATAAGCAGGCTGGAAAATAATTATCTTTTTTTTTTTTTTGAAATCTTTCTTAAATGTATGTGTAGCTCACATTTATTTCAATGTTTAACATTACAAGCGTTTTGGGTCTTTAATCAGAAATTTGGTGATGTTTTTGTGACCAGAAATATGCCATAGGATTTTAATTCTTGTTTCTATCAATTAACATACGGTAAAATTGCTTTCATAAGTCGTTGATCCTGAAGTCGCAGTTTCCAAAAGGACGACTTTAAGTGAGGAGGGTACTGTATGTAGTAAAAGGCAGGGCGTGGGTATTTCTCTTTGCATCTCTAGCAGTTAACATACTATTGACAAACAGTAAGAATTCAATCAATATTGGCTATTAGAATAAATGAATAGATGGATGGGTTCCTATTTCTGCTCATATTAGTACCCTCCTTATTATAAGGCCTATTTGATTCTTGTCTGCATAAAGACTTCCTTAATTACTCTAACCTGTGGTAGCTGCACTCTCAGGATTCTTTTTAAAACTTCATTTTTATACTAAAGTTTTCAGTTTCTTGATAACATAGACTTGATTCCACAACTAGATTTTCAACTTCTTGAGAGCACAGACCATGCCTTTTTTTCCACTAGAGTTAACTGGCAGAAAGCTAGACACATAGGTAAATAAATGTTAATACATTTTATACTGATGTTATATTTAGAGGTAAATAAACATATTTTAAAATTATTTTACCAAATGCAGTAAAATCCATATCTTCTAAATTATCCAAAATATTCTCTATTGAGGCTGTGAATCTCTTAAAAGTTGAAGAATCCATCATTTCTGCAATAGAGGGGAAAAAAGCATATTATTATTTCAAGTAGAAAATGGAAATTGAAGAATATCACAAACTAAAGATAAAAATAAACTAAAATGTTACCTTCAGGTGTTAGTTTTGGTTCATAAGCTTTCCTCTTCTTCTGTTTTTCTTTTTTCTTCATTTTTCTAGCAACTAAAATGAACAAAAAGAAATACTGAAATGCAGAAATGACAACTTAAAATATTTTTATTTGTGTTTATAGTTTCTTCCTGAACATTAATTAACTACTTAATAATCACTGCCAATCCAAACTAAATATATACTTGGGTCTTAATTAAAAATTAGGAGTTGTTAATTAACTCATAAAAATTTCAAATATTCTTCAAATTTAAAGCCCTAAATTTAAATTGGCTTATGTAAGAAATCCGTTGACACTGATGAATTACCCTCACTAAGGCTGGGAGGAGGAGAATAATCTTCCATGTCAGAATCTGATGGACTTCGGTTTCGATAACGACCACCACCCGAACTCCTTCTTCCTTCATGAGAATGGCCACTTCTCCTATGATCCCCAGAGCTTCTTCTGTCACGCTCTTCATATTCCCAAGCTTTATCATCATCTTTTTTATGTCGTTTCCTAGAGGCTAGAAGCAAATCCCCATGACAAATAATTTACCTCATTTAAAAAGACTATTAAAACTTGTACTTAACAAATGAACCACATGGGGAGAAAAAAAATCTACATTGTATGGGAGTAGGAAATTTTGAGTCATTCTGTTTAACCAGAAATATAAATACTGGGGGTGCCAAAAAAATGTACACATGACTTGTATTCATCTTTTGTTATTGGTATATATTGAATATTACAATTTTAATATTTTCCTTTCTTAAAATGTGTATACATTTTTTTGGAACCCCCTGCATAGTATAGAAATGGTATCATTTATTTTAGCATTACCTATTTAGATTTAAAGATTTTTCATGAATTCAGTTTGCTAATATAGATATGAATGCTCTGAGAATTAAACCACAGTGCTCATTTCAAAGAGGTATTTAGTGTCAGTAGAGATAGTATCTAAACTTTAGGATAAACTAAGGCATGTAAAACAATCTTTACCTAGGATTTGGATTAAAAACAGAAACACCTTAAAGCATTTGGATTATTGATGGGGGCAGGGTTTGGAGGAAAAGTAAACTTTCGAGAAAGTGTTACAGAATATGTGAAACTGTATATGATCAATTAACAGCCAAGTTAACCCCACAACTTAGTTATAAATTCAGTAAGACTCTGATAACCTAACATCACAAGCCTACAGAGATAGAATAAAACTGTATAGTTGTAAATACTCATATATTGAATTCAATTATCCAACAACACGCTTGCTGAAACCCAAGAAGAAAAGCTTTTAAGCTTATGCATGCTACGTAAGTATATTTATGTAAGTTACCTTGAATCCTTTCCCCATCATTCCAGAGGTCTAAACATTCTGCTAAAGTCACCAGTACTGGCAGAAGCCCTTGGCCAGAACTAGCAAACATTTCATCTGATACATCAACTCTGATCAACTGGTAATAGCTGCCTAGAGCATCATGTTGAGAATAATTCTGAGCCCTGAGACAAAGTATCATATTTCAGCAAGAAAGACTGATTAGCAATGTCTGTCCATTGAGAGCTGGAGGGCAGTATAAATGACAAATATTTATCATACCTGCTCTGGGATGTAGCACCACCAAGTTAAAACCAGGATAGAGAACTGATGTGTCCTACTTGGGATCATATACTGGTTGTTACAGTGACCACTTGCTGCTGACAATGACATACTTTCTAGTCAGCCGATGTAAATATAACTCCCATGCTTTCTTGTGTCTGGCTTCGATTCTGATTCCCTAATTATGATCAAAACCCAAATACGAAACTTTTGCTTGAATCCCCTACCTGGCTTAGGTTTAAGGACGCACACCTTTGGCCCATGCACTCTATGCTTGCACCCGTGTCTTTCTCTATGGATGATCAATGTCTATACCCTGGCTGATCCCACTCTCATAAGCTGCCCCAGCTATTCCTATTCAAAAATCTAGTTTGGCTTCTTTCTGGATCCTTCTGCCCAATCTACTAACAGTATGACAAAAATGGATAATTTTGTTTCCTCTTTTTTGTGGTCACAGGCTTGGCAGAGCAAGACTGTTCATTTAAAAGGACAAATGTAAATGGATATAGTTAAATCTTCAATGATTTTCTTCATAATTAGGCATAAATTTGACTATAAAATACACGAGGGAGAATTTCCCCCCGTTTATGATTAGGGTATGCCCCAGTATATTCTTTTACTGAGGGGCTGCCTTATATATAAATGTAAGTAGGTGTGTGTGTGTGTGTGTGTGAAAGAGAGAAAGAGAGAGAGAGAGAGAGAGAGAGAGAGAGAGAGAGAGAGAGAGAGAGAGAGAGAGAGAGAGAGAGAGAGAGACAGAGAGAGATAGAGAGAATGGTCATTATGGATAGCATTCACTAAATATTTTTCAACAAGTACTGAAATACCTACCAAATATAAGGAATGACAACTAACAAGCAAACTTGTTCACAAAGTAGTATTCTATGACCCCAAATATAACCTACTTAATCTTTTTGAATTTTAATTAATTTCATAAGAAACCCATTTCAAACATTCAATTCTACAAGTAGAAAATGCTTGAAAAGTCTTATAATTGTTAGCAAGTACATACAATATGTATAGGTGGTAATTTTTTTAGGTTGTGGAGGTTTTTTTTCCAAATTCATTAAACTTTAGGCTAAAAATGGGAAATTGAAAATCAGGATGAAAATGGGATGGAAATTAGAAAAAAAACACACCCAACTTCTAATGCTACACTGTGTGTTGCAATAAGGCTATCAGGATCCCAATTCATTATGACTAGGCTGTTCTTTCTGTTTCTCTCATTACCCTGGCAGTAGTGTAGGAGCTCAATAGTACATAAAATACGACTGGGGTATTTTCCACCTTCCCTTTCCAAACGTCATCTATATCTTTCTTTAGCTTCTTATCTCCTCTCCTCCTTCTCCAGATCTATTATTTGTGCTATGGCTATCCAAATCTTTCAAAATTACCCCTCCATCCTTCCCTCTCTCCTTCAACTAAACTATTTCCTCAGTTTTAGATTTTTGGGAGACCAATTTGATTCAACTGCAGTCAAACTGTAGGTTTCAAAAAGTCTCTCTCAAAGTAGCATAAGCTTGTTACTGATGTTATCATAATACTTTTATATTTTGTACTGTACTATATTTTCACTACACTGCTTTTCTTGTGGCATAATAACAATTTGGTTGTTTGGCAATTATCAACTAGAATTCTTTCATCACTCAAATCAGTAGGCTCAGAGTTGACTTTTCTATATTTACCTGTATAGAAATAAACCAAGAAAAACAGGAAACTACTCTGAGGTCTTTTGAAAAACCCAGAGAAACTCCCCTTTTTCCTAGCACGGGTTGAAGCTCAGGTACTCTAACTAATATTAGCTTTCAGTATACTTGGTTCCATATATACTTGATAATAATGGTTCCATGGTTTTAACATGAAGCTACGTGCTCCCATAAGATGAAACAATAGCTCTCATAATAGAAAGCAAGAAATAGTGGCTGCATTGATAACAGCGAGGTATTTGTGGTTCTCTCCCCTATTTTACATTTCATGGGCATTTCTCATTATGCTGTCCTTTCTATTTAACTGAGGTAGCTTCAGAACTCTCATCAGCTTAGCAATGCAGGCAGCCACTCTCCATTAACAGGAGTTGAAGTGCAATTTGAAGTAAATCTGCAATTAAGAAACTTCTCCTTCTAAGCTATTCCCTTTAGAAATGAGTAATATATTTGGGGGGAGGGAGGAAAAGTGAAAGAGAGGTGTATATATATATAGAGGGGAGTGAATTTCTGAGCCACCAGATCTGCCTTCTCCTCTCGCTTTCCAGAGCATATGTTCCCATATGACCAGAATGTTTGATTTTAATAAAAAAGTATTGACTTCACCCACTGAAATATAAATACATCTCATGATAATACAAATTATAACAATTATACATATAATTAAATGTCAGATTAACTTTACTATATGTTTTATTTCAATTTTAAAACCTTGTTCATATTTGTTCAGTATTCATAGTCTACTGCTCACAGCTCAAGAGCTCACAATTTTAAGACGATCAGAGTAAATGAACATTGATTAAAAACTTTGGAGGAGGTGAAGGGCGTCCATCAGCAATATACATTTTAAAATGGCAGCATGCATCCTTCCTGCCCTTGCTTGTCACACCTCAATCTATGGACACTAGGTGGAAAAGGTAGAACACACTGGTGGTCTTCCCACTTCTTTTGGTCATAATGACTAAGTCAGTTGGCACACAAATGAAGATCTCCCATAGTCTGTTTCCACTGAATGCCGTTTAAGTCAAACAAGGTTGCTGACCCCTCTTGGCTAGGCTCAATTCTCTTGCTCCAGAAGAAGGAAGATAGGGATAAAAGAGAAGAACTTTTTCAGTGGACCAGTAGGAAGACAGGCGAGGTATAGCAAGTCTAGTGCAAAGACAGGTGATCACAGTGTTGTAGAGAGGTAGCTGTGTAGTGAAGAAGCCAGCTCTGGAAAACAGTGAAACAAGGGAGGAATTCCAGGACACAGCTGGGCAAAAAGGAGAAGCCAGGTCCAAACCACAGATAATTGGCAATGTGGCTAATCCATTCATAATTTAGTGATAGTATGGTTTTAAATATTTTTTTCACCTGGCTATCTCCTATGTGTCCTTCAAGACTCAAATCAAGTGTCACCTCTTCCAGTAAGCGTTTCCTGAACCCCCAATATGATTTTTGATGCCAATCCAATGTGCTCCCACAGCACCCTGGATTTACTACTGTACTTTATCACTGTACTTTTCTCAATGGATTACAATTGTTTACATTTTCCCCATTAGAATGAAAACTCTTCAAAGACAGGGGCCACATCTTATTTGTATTTTCATTCTCAATGCTCAGCATTAGTAGGAGCTCAATAATGTTTGCTAAATACACATAGACATACGAGTGCTATTTGATGCTAACCGTAGATCATTAAATTTTTTTTTCTCGGTGCCAACTGATCTCATCTTTCACATATCTTTTAAGTACAAAGAAAAAAACTTGCTATATTATTAAGAATTAAGATCACTGTATGCTTGCTAACCCAAAAAATTATAAATGAGACAAACACATCAATCTGCTTTTTAATTCTAAAGTAATAATAAAGTTACGTGATACTTACATTCAAAAGCTTCATCACTATCATTATCTTCATCTGAACTGATTTCGGCATATTTTGGCTTTTCATTAACTGTGCTACGCTTGCGTTTATTCATTTTCACACGTTCACAAAGTGGCATGGTAGATTCAATTTCTGCCAGGAGTTCAGGGGGTAATTCTTTTAACACTGATTGATCTATACTACCTATTAATGAAAGGTAAGAAAAAAATTTCAATCTGAAGATAAAAAGGAAATTTTAACTAAATCAGCATAATGAAAATAAAATATATATTTATATAAGTATTCTAAGTCACCTTTGCATTTTAAGAAAACATTCATATTTACAAACCACAAGTCTTAACCCTAAACTAATAATGCAGTCTTTATACATATATCATTACGTAACAACTTTAAAAACATGGTAATAATGGGCAGTTATATTATCCATTTTTGATAAAAATGCCTTCATCTGCCTGCACTGACTAAATACTTTCTGAAATTAGAGATCCACTGGTATTATCAAGCATATTTATAGTAGGTGGTACATCTCACATTCTTGGTAGCACCCAAATTCGTTTCATAGATATCTGAAGCAATTAGTTTGAAAGTAATGCTATCCCTCAGAACAAATGAGAAGAACTGGAAGACACTTTTCAAGTCCTTTTCTTCCTCTACCATCTTGGTGGTTGTGTATGGTGGCTGGGACAAGAGTTCTGTATGCTTTTACCTACCAATGTCTATCTGAGAGGCATAATGCCGTTAGCATTACAGAGAATTTCCCCAAACAGATAAACTAATATATGCATTTAACTGAAAATAATAGAAACATGAAAGGTAGAATAAATAGAACAAAAATATTTAAAATATAAATGTCTATAATTGAAAATAGTAAATTCAAGTCTAAGTTCATATTTTCTCATAAAAGAATAAAGGCAGGATGAAAATATATCAACATAATAAAAATTATTATGTAATCAGTACACACCTATACAACAACATACAAATAGTTGTTATGAAGAAATAAATTATTACCATCCTCTTGAGAGCTAAAAAATAAAGAAGTAGTGAAAGCTATTTTTTAGAATAATTTGTCCTTATGACTACTGAAGATGACAATTTTAACTAACTTACTTACCCCTGTAAATCTTTGAACGGAAGTATAAAAATGATATCTTTCCTGATGAATTTTAGGAATTGGGAGCAAAGAATACCATTCTGGTTTATAGCAGGAAATATTAGTAACTATAATCAACATTAACACTACAGCATTCAATTGATTAATAGTGCTTATGTAAAGAATAAAAGTAAATCATGACAAAAATAAATGGGTACTGATTAAGATAATTTCAAAGCCTCAAGAATATACAATACTAAAAATTTAAAAATATAAAACAAATTATGAATCTCAATGGAAAAATAATCCTTTTTTTATTCTTCATGAAACTTTTATTCAATATCACAAAGCAGTTATTTCAGCAACTTTTAGTCTTCCAGCCTTTTAACGACATGCATAGCAACAATTTTACCCAACAAAGATGTAACAATTGTGAGTGGTAATATTCCAAAAACTCCATTGCTGAGAATCCTGACATACTAATGTTGTGTTTAACTTATCTGTGTAATTTTCAAATCATGTGACATTTCTTTGTACTAGCTTTCTTAATTTAACTGTATTTTATCAGTAAGGTCCACTTTTTAGAATATTGGTAGAGGCAAAACAAAAATCAACTTTAGCTTTGGATTGTCAGTATATTCAGCTTCAAGGTAAATACATAATGCATCCAGTTTAAAGCCCTTAATGGTTTGATTACCTATAATTATGTTTCTTTTGATGGAAGGATCATGTCTTCTAGCATATATCTTTCCCTTTCCACATGACATATAATATGAAGTATATGGGTATGATTAAAAAAAATACGGTGAATGTTTCAATTAAAAAATTTTTATTACAATAAAAGACACATTGCCATCAATCCTCCTCTAAATACTCCCCCTCGCTTTGATCACACTTGTCCCATCGTTCTTGCCACTTCCTGAAGCAGTTCTGGAAGTCCTCTTTTGTGAGTGTCTTTAGTTGTGCTGTCATGGCTGCCTCAATGTCCTGAATTAATTCAAAACGTTTTCTCTTATGGTCATTTTGACTTTAGGGAAGAGCTGGATGTCACAAAGTGTCAGATTTGGTAAATACTGTGGAGGAGGACACACCATAATGTTTTTGACCAGAAATTGCCGTACCAGAAGCAATGTGTGTGACATGGAGTGTTGTTATGATGGAGAATGAAGTAAAGACACTCACGAAATAGGATGCCGAACTGCTTTAGAAAGTGGCAAGAATGATGGGATAAGTGTGTTCGAAGTGAGGGTGAATATTTTGCGGGGGATTAATGGCAATGTGTCTTTTACTGTAATAAATTTTTTTTAAACATTCATCATATGCTTTTATCATACCTTGGATGTATACAGATGGTCAATAAAAGCTTTCTGATCACCTGACTCTCTGGTTCAGTTCTTATGTTTACTTATAGATATACTTCCTGTAGTTTTTGAATTGCTGTATTTTATAGACAAATGAAAAATTTCCAAAAAAATTTTCTAAATTCAAATTATTTTTTTGTGCTACTTGAAACATTATAATCTTTTCGGTTTATAAATATGGATAATCCAAAGTATTTGACCTTTAGTTCATCATGAGAATTTTTTAAAAACAGACTTATGCAATCGATTATGTTCTGCTTAGATTAAATTCTCATTCACAAAGACATACTGACTTCATACTAATATCCCAGCATTAAAAATATCCTTCAGATAAATGTACAATAGATAATCAAGGGTTAAGATGTGTATAGGTACTTGCACTCTCTTTACAATGGTTTATTATATCCCCAGAGCAAGGACTCTGCTCTCTTCTTTCTTTCTTAAAAAAATTCCTCACAATAGCCACAGAAAATTTATGTCTTCCATTTGATAAGGCAGGCATCAAACTTTATTCAGTTTATTAATTGTAGATTACCATTTCTATTCCCTAAATTAAAAAGAATACTATCATATTCAGGAGCTATACTATTCTGTAGATCATTTTAACCTCTGTACAATGCTGAAAGTTACAACATAATTCAAGACCAAATATTTCATTTCTGATGATGACCCCACTTAAAAAGATCCAGCAATGGTTAATGTCTCTCAATGTACTACTGTCTATTCCACAGGTTTATGCATTTTCTGAATTAACAATATCCTTTCTTCCTTTTTATAAAACTCTTTATAAATTGACTCAGCCAGTTCCCTTGACTACAAAGGGTAAGAAATAAAATGCTTCTTTCCTATACTCACACTCAAAATCTTTTAAATACATCATCAAGAATCAGGTAACTGATTCAGTTTCAATAGAAATGAATAAACAGAAAGTACTTCAAATGATCCCTACCACATATGTGGCTACATTCTTTACCCTGAATTAGGAAATAATCCTTTAAATGAAAACATGTCTCAGTATTGCTTAATACATGGATGATTTTAGAGATTACTGTTGTTTGCTATGCTATCTGTTCTTAAAAACTTCATTTCTCCCATCCCAATGATTTTATTCTTTAAATCAGGTGTTTGAATTCCACAAAATTTTACGTTACTGGATTGAAGGAAATGCCATTTAGTCAAAATTTTGTGAGGTACCACACTTTCAGATTTTGCAGATATATATTCCTTTATAGTGCGCCTCCATTTTCTGCACAAATAAGGCTAAAGAATACATTTAATTCTAGGTGTGCTTGCTGTATTTTAGCAATCATGAATTTCTAGTATAAATTACTCATACTAGCACATTTACCATATTATTAAAACTGTAAGTCATCAAAAGATTTAAAAGTCCCAAAAGTCACTGGTTTGACAACAATGTATTTTGTTTGTTTGTTTAAATGGGAAAACAATCCTGAAATTAAAATAAACCATAAAATAAAATTAACCTGAGTTAATGAACTGTTTAGGACCCAAGCTTCAATGGAACCCAGTCATGTTCAGAAACAAAGCAAGAAACTCACATAAACCCCGATTTTATAAGCCATAAAAAACATCTTAGGCAGGCATACTGTCACTCAGTGACAATTCTTTCAAAAACCTACCCATATTACAGAGGAGTAGCCTCAAATGAATCTTTAACTTCAATCAGGGACAAAAAGAAAAAAATTCAGTAGTGTAGGTTGTCAATCTGCCCCTCTTGTGACCCTGAGTTAATATGGTTTGAAGATACGTATTTTTTGGTGCAAATAGTTCCTAAATGCAAGCCATTTTCTTTATTTGAAGCCATGACAAGAACATCCAGGAGAATAAATTGCTGATGACACAGCCCTGAAAAAGGGTAACATTTGATAGGCAGAGACAAAAGGAGGCACCCTGAAGAGAAACTGAAAAAAGTGGGGTTCAGCTATGAGAATAGGACATTGAACGTTCCTTCCACAGAGACCACAAGGTTACCTAACCTGATGGAGGAATTAGGGGTAAAGAAGAAGATGGTGCATAGGGACCCAAATCCACAGTGAATGTAGGAACACAGAAGATTGGTGAATAAGTTTTGCAGTCACAAAACATTGACCTCAGAGGAAGAACTCTGACATGTATATTTTAGCAGTTATTTGGAAAGACTAACAGCAAACTAGGAGAAAGGAGCTATTACCTTTTGGTGCTAAGGCTCCTTTGGCCGAATCAAAGTGAGTGGAGTGAAATTCACATCCACAATAGATATCAACAGTAATCAGGGTAACAAGAAGGGAGATATGCCTATAATTGAAGAGAGGTCTTAAGGAAAAAGAAGCTCAGGTACATTACATCTTCTGGAAGAAAAGGGTCAGGAAAATAAATAATTAGACGGTTTTGCTTTTTTTTTTTTTTTGATGGTTTAGGGTAAATGGAAGTGATACATATGAGACAATCTGGAATAAAGATGCCTTCATTATGGTAAAGAGGCAAAGACCCCAGGCATTGGCTGTAAGCCAAATAACGCTTTTTCAGGATTATAAAAAAATTTAAAAAAGGAAGACTAGCAGTTATTCATCTGTGGCTAGGGAGGGGTGGTCAGAGCCAAATCAAACTGCAGCTATTCTCTTTCTGAGGACCTTTGAGAAACACTCCTGAAACTAATGCAAACAATCCTTACATAATCACTGTATAAAGACTGTTTATAGCCTAAGAACTGGAAAGTCTCCTTTTTAATTTTAGCCAGCAATTTTCCAGTTGTAGATTGCGACCCATAAGGAAGTTGTGAAATCAGTTTTGTGGGTCTTGACCAGCAGTTATGTTTAAAATGAAAGCAAAAGTGTCAGTGATTTGCCTGTAATAAGGGTAGGTATTATTAATATGTATTTGTATGTGTGTATTAGGTCAGAGCATGCATTTTTTTTATCTTAGAGCACAGTAACAAAATTTGTAAAGTCTTTTAAGCTTTATGCTTGCCACCTCTCTCAAAACAGGAGAGTCAATTCAGACTGAAAAGGTCCTTCTAGGTTAACCTAATCCAATGTGTGGGCTTAGTCCAATGTTTCTTAAGCTACAGATTCAATGAAAGATAAATAATAATTTGAATGATATACTCCAAATTAATCAAATTGATTTTATTCATTCTAAGTTGACAGAATACTGACTACCTTGTATCAGAGAGTTTAATAAACAATGCTTATAATTCTGATATAAAAGTTGCCAGTTATATTTTTGAAGCCCTGCTACAATAAAACCTTGGATTACTCAGAAATTACTTTTATTTTTGATGTAAATCTTTCTAAAAAGCACTGTAGCCATCTCTTTTTTAACAAGACAACTTCTTGCCTCATGATCATTTTGAAAAGATCAAGTTTTCCATGATGCTTTACACCACAATGCCTTTAGGAGTTAACTGCTAAGCATAAGCCTGTTGGAGATGATACGAAATGCTTCAGGCTTTGCTTCTGAGTTCTGCGGGTCTGCTTGTAACTTGCTGAAATGGGTATACTCAGTCTCTGCTGAAAGTGTAGACAATATGCACACAGCAAATGGTGTTCAAACTCTTTAACTCATTTATACCATTCGTGGAAATTCATCACAAGGAAATTTATGCAATAAAACAAAAGCTCTATGAAGACGTTTAGATCCATTTTATCTATTGTAACACCAAAATGTTCGACCATAGGGGAACATAGTAGTAGATCCCACATTAAGGATAATTATGAACTATAAAGAGATAGTAAATGTAAAGAAAACAGAATGCAAAATAATAGGTATATCACGTTGTACTATGTATTTGTAACAGGAGTCAAAGGAAATCAATGTAAATATTATACTAATTTAAGAGATTAATTTTCCTAAAGAAATACAAAATATATTTTAGAGAAACAAAAAAAAGTCAATAATAATGAGTATGGGATTAGGAGATATTTCATGAACACAGTGGGTTTTCAACAAAGATGAAGTGGTGTGAGGTAGGAGGAGTGGAGGATGAAGGACAGGAGCAAAGAAATAGGAGTTGGCAACCCGGAGGTGTAAATTTGGAGAAATTTGAGTAGTCTGCTCTGGACAGAAAAAGACATTATTATAGAGAGAAGAAATAGGCAAGCCTATAAAGTAGGTAAGGTTCATATATTACAGTTTTTTGAGGAGTGACAGAATCAGAATGTGGTTTAGAGATGTTACTCTAGCAATAACTTGTGAGATGGGCTGGAAGGGAGAGACGTTAGAAGTGAAGTCTTCTGAGAGTTATTTGATACGTCTACAGCAGGGGTGTCAAAACTGTGGCCCGCAATCCATTGTTAATTGGCCCACAGCAAATTCCAAAAATATATTTAGTTTACTTAAATAAACCAGGTGAGGCAATATGCACTTCACCTCGAGTGAGTGGCCCGGCTGTTTGTGTATTTTACCACATATGGCCCTTGGTGAAAAACGTTGAAAAAAGTTTGGACAGCCCTGGTCTATGGGAAGGGTATGAGAGAACAGTATTATGAATTTAACCATTTTTGAAAATTGTTAACATCATTATTATATAATTATCATATCAAACTTTAGGAAGGAATATTTTGCTCAAAATATTATTAACTATGTAACATGTGATCATATAGAAACCAAAACTATGGAATCAAGGACAAAAAGATTCATATGTTGATATTTGTTATTTAATCTTATCAACCTTTTCAAGTATTACATTGTATTATTATTAGCTACTCAACTGACGACTACTACTACATTAGGCTGAATATGTACAAAATTTTAGCAACATCTATTTTATTATATTCTAGAAAAACATTTTCTAACAGTGCAAGAAATGGCATATTTTCTGATTACATTCTTATTACCCATGGCTGTAAAACAATGTTTAATTTTAACTAATCTAGTCTCACATTACTTCTTCCATACTGTACTATAAATGGGTCAAATGTTTAAGTTCTCTAAACTTATTGGGCTTTTCCCTTCTGCCCTTGTGCTAAAAAAATACGTGATCCCCTATTCCTTTGTATTCACACAGAACCCTTTTCTTTACTACAATACTGTCACTGTCACTTTAGTTAACCATACCCTCCACAAGATCATAACTGGATAAAGTCATAGACTGTGTTGTTTGCAGCATCTAGCAGACAGTATGGAATGATGAAGACGGCCAAAAATATTGAATGCTCAGTGCAATGATTAGAATGTGGTCCTCCAAGAAACTCTTCCAGCTGAACATTCTTTTTAAAATCCTGTAAGCAGTTTTCAGTTGTTTATAATATATATATATATATATATATATATATATATATATATATATATATATAAATAAATTTTATTGGGGAATACTGGGGAACAGTGTGTTTCTACAGGGCCCATCAGTTCCAAGTCACTGTCCTTCAATCTAGTTGTGGAGGGTGCAGCTCACTGGCCTATGTGGGAATTGAACCGGCAACCCTTGAACCTGGTTAGAGCTCGTGCTCTAACCAACTGGGCCACCAGGCTGCCCCAGTTGTTTCTATATTGATAATTATAAAAAAGTGTACCCACAAAGTGAAAAGTAGAGAAAAAATTTCATAACTGACATGTAACAAGTATAAAATATTTTAAAGGCAATTTAAATCTGTATATATTTGTTATATATTTATATTTAATACATTAACTATATTAATTACATAATACATTAATTACATATTAATATATTAAAATGTGATCACATATATAACCCTATTACATGTAAATAAGTACTCACAAATATTAAATATCCTCTAATACATATTTGCCTAATTTCATACTACATTTATAAATATTGGATAAGAAGTTGAAAAATAAAACTACATCAGTCTTTTTATACACAGATTAAAAATACTTAAATGGCAGTGGGAAATGCAAATTTTAGGTTTCATTTTCTATAGAATAAACAATCTAGTTATCACATCCATCTATATAAAATTTCAACTTTATATCGGGCTCAGCAAACTACAGCCTGCATGTCACCCTGCATTTGCCCTATCTGTTTTTATATATAAAATTTTATTATAATATAGTGACACAATCATTTACACATTGTCTACAGTTTCTTTTGTACCACAATGTTAGACAAGTGGCTAATAAAGCCAAGAATATTTACTATCTGGGCCTTTACAGAAAAATTTTGCTGAGCCCTGATCTATATCATGTCATGTCATACTTTATTCAAAATGGAACAAAGTGCCACCCACTTTGTGCAGTCCCTATATAGTTATATTCTGTACAGTTCAGGTCAATGCAAATTGATGTATTTAATGAAGACAAAATACCAAGGAGTTGGTTTATAACAAATGAAGGAACTGTTACAAATGAAGCAGGCAAAAGAAAAGATTTTAAGAAATATCTGGTTTTAAGTACCAGTTATGATACTGTTATGTATAGTTAAGTACAGTTATGATACTGACACTAGCACTACAAAGATTTCATCAATGTGCAGTTATCAAATCACAATGAGGAAGAACTATAAAAAGAAACATGCTTTCTAGGAAGTTTATTACATAAATGACAATTTACTACTACTTAATATAGAAAGTAAGAAGCAAGGATCAATTGATCCTCTCCTTGATAAACATACACAGTGAGAAAAATAAAAGGCAGAAATACAACCTAATTTTATACCTCAAGGAATTAGGGAAAAAACAAACTAAGCCCAAAGTTAATAGAAGAAAGGAAATAACAAAGATCAGAGTAGAAATAAATGAAATAGAGACTAAAAAGAGAATTAAAAAGATCAATGAAACTTTGTTTTAAAAGATAAAATGGACAAAACTTTAACTAGACTTACTAAAAAATTAAAGAGAACTCAAATAAATAAAATTAGAAATGAAAGATATTGCAATTGATGCCACACAAATACAAAGGATCATAAGAGACTACTATGAGCAATTATACAACAAAGGGGGACAACCTAGAAGAAATGGATAAAATTCCTAAAAATACACAACCTATCAAATTGAATCATGAAGAAATAAAAAATCTGAACAAATTACAAGGACATTGTATTAGTAATAAAAAAAACCTCTCAACAAAGAAAAGCCCAGGACAAGATAGCTTCACTGTTGAGCTCTGCCAAACATTTAAAAAAGAATTAATACCAATTTTTCTCAAACTCTTCCAAAAAAGGAAGTGGAAGGAACACTTTCAAATTCATTTTATGAAACCAACATTATTCCGACAGCAAAACAAGACGAGGACACTACAAGAAAAGAAAATTACAGGCTGATTTTCCCTGACGAACATAGATCCAAAAGCCCTCAACAAAATATCAGCAAACTGAATTTAACAACACATTAAAAGGACCAAGGTGAAGGGATTAAGTAGAAGCTTGTAGTTACAAAACAGTCACAGGGACATAAAGTGCAGCATAGTCAATAATATTGTAATAATTATGTGTGGTGCCAGGTGGGTACTAGACTTACAGGGGGATCACTCTGTAAATCACATAAAGGTCTAACCACTATGCTACATACCTGAAACTAATATAATATTGAATGTCAATTGTAATGGGAAGAAACAAAAAGAAAAAGGAGAATCCCTCAAAGTAAAACTATATAAGCAAAAAATAAAAGGATCACACGCCACGGAATTTATTTTGAGGATACAAGGATGGTTCAACATCTGCAAATCAATCACTCTGATACACGACCTTAACAAAATGAGAACAGAAATCATATGATCATATCAATAAATGCAGAAAAATCATTTGACAAAATTCAACACCCAGTCAGGATAAAAACTCTATAAACAAAATAGGTAGAGGGAACAAATCTCAACATAATTAAGACTATATATATGATAAGCCCACAGTTGATATCATACTCAATAGTGGAAAGATGAAAGCTTTTAAGATCATTAACAAGATAAGGATGATCACTCTTGCCTAGTACTATGTTATTCAACATAGTAATAGAAGTTGTTGCCAGAGCAATTAGGCAAGAAAAAAACAAAAAGCATCCAAATAAGAAAAGAAGTAAACTGTCTCTTCAGGCAGATGACATATTATATATAGAAAACCCTAAAGATTCCACCAAAAAACTGCTAGAACTAATAAAGTCAGCAAGGTTGCAGGATACAAAATCAACATACAAAAATCAGTTATGTTTTGAGACACTAAAAATGAACTATCAGAAAGAGAAATTAAGGAAACAATCTCACTTACAATTGCATAAAAAAATAGAATAAAATAGGAATAAATTTAACCAAGAAGGTGAAAGATCTGCATACTGAAAACTCTAACCTGATGAAAGAAACTGAAGACACAAATAAATGGACTTCATGCTCATGGATTGAAAGAATTAATATTGTTAAAATGTCCATACTACCCAAAGCAATCTATAAATTCAATGCTATTCCAATCAAATTTCATGGCATTTTTTCCACAGAAGTAGAACAATTCTAACATTTGAATAGAATCATAATATAGCCAAATACCCAAAAAATCTTGAGAAAGAACAAATTGGAGCATCACACTTTCTGATTTCAATCTATATTAAAAAGCTGTAGTTATCAAAATAGTATGGTACTGGCATAAAAACAGACACATAGACCAATGGAACAGAATAAAGAGTTCAGAAATAAACCAACAGATACATGGTCAATTAATTTACAAAAAAAGAAGCCAAGAATATTCAATGGGGAAAGCACAGTCATTTCAATAAATGGTGCTGGGGAAACTAAAACAGACACAATGTAAAAGAATGAAACTGGACCACTATCTTACACCATATATAAAAATCAACGAAAACTAAATATTTGAATGTTAAGACCTGAAACCATAAAACTCCTAAAAGGAAACATAGACATGAAGTTCCTTGACAATAGTCTTGCCGATTTTTCTGGATTTGACATCAAAAGCAAAGGCAAAAATAAACAAGTGGGACTACATCAAACTAAAAAGCTTCTGCAAAGGAAATAATAAGATAAAAGGCAATGTACCAAATGGGACAAAATATCTGCAAATCATGTATCTTGCTAAGAAGTTAATATCTGAAATAGATTAAAGAACTCATACAACTCAATAGTAAATAAATAATAAACAAACAAACAATCCAATTAAAAAACGGGCAGAGGATCTGACTAAACATTTTTTCAAAGAAGACACACAGATGGCCAAAAAATATGAACAGGTACTCAACATCACTAATCATTAGGGAGATGTAAATCAAAATCATGAGGTATCACCTCACACTGTTATAATGGCTATCACTATAAAAAAGACAATAAATAACAAGTGTTGGCCAGGATGTGGAAAAAAGGGAACACTTCTGAACAGTTTGTGGAAATGTAAATTGGTGCAGCCACTATGGAAAACAATATGAAGGTTCCTCAAAAATTAAAATAGAACTATCGTATGTTCAGGTAATTCCACTTCTGGGTATTTATCCGAAGGAGACAAAATCACGACCTTGAAGAGATATCTGCACCCCCATGGTCCTTGAAGCATTATTTACAACAGCCAAGACATGGAAACAACCTAAGTTGTTTAGTCCATTGGTGAATAAACAGATAAAGAAAACGTGGTATATATACAATGGAATATTATTCAGCCATAAAAAAGAAGGAATTCTGCCACCTGCGACAACATGAATGAACCCTTAGCATCATGCTAAGAGAAATTAGTTAGACAGAGAAAGACAAATACCGTATCATCTCGCACGTGGAATCTAAAAAAACTAAACTCAAAGAAACAGAAGAGATAGGTGGTGCAAGAGGGGAGGGGTGGGGATGGGTGAAATGGATAAAGGCAATCAAAAGGTACAAACTTTCAGTTATTAGGTAAGTAAATCATGGGGATGTAAAGTTCAGAATGGTGATTATAGTTAACAACACTGTATTGTATATTGGAAATCTGCTAAAATAACAAATCTTAAATGTTATCATCGCAAGAAAAAAATTAGAACTAGTAAGATGCTCAATGTTAACTAAACTCACTGTGGTAATCATTTCACAATACATACATATAGCAAATCATTATTTTGTACACTTTAATAAATGTTATTCGTTAATTATACCTCAATAAAACTGGAAATAAATGGTGGCAGCAATGTCTTCAAATATACACTAAATATAAAGTATATCTATGTAAAAGACTTAACAATTTATTAGATAAATTCAATAGGATGACTGCATTTCTTTATATTAAAAAAAGGACAGATTCTAGCTCTAACTATAAGATTCATTTTGGTCCTCATAACTGTGTAAAGTAGGAAGGAAATTGGTCTCTCCGTTTTAGAAGGGAAATGAACCAAGGTTTTGAAAGGCTATGATTTATTCTAAAGGCTCTGGTTCTAGTGCTCTCTGTACTACAAATTGTATTGGGCTCAATGAAGAATTTTCCAAAGTTAGTACATAGAAGTCAGAGAATGCTCAATTTTGTGGGTGGGGGAAAGGATCCATATTAAAAACGCCCTATTACAGTTGACCCCTGAACAACACAGGGCTGAACTATGCAGGTCCACTTATATGGGAATTGTTTTCAATTGACCAGCACAGTTCAACTGACCAACACAGTTCAAACTCATGTTCCTCAAGGGTCAACTCCATGGTTGGGAATCGGCATGTGGAGGGTGGACTGTAGTTATATGAGAATTTTCCACTGTGTGGGAGGCTGGCGCCCCTAACCCCCATTTTGTTCATAGGTCATCTGTATATTGTATCATATCATAGTATATTGCATACTATTATGTTACATACACTGTACATTGTATATATTATATACTATTACTCTAACATACTGAATTTCTATGAATGGATGTTGAATTCTATTAATACAATTATCAAAACCCTCTCCTACAAGAGCTTGATACAGATACAAAGATAATAAATACCTACTTTATATTATACTATATACTAGGATACATTACACTATACAATATTACATTACTGTTATTACAATAGTATCATATTAATATACTATGACATGTTATACTACACTATTACTATGAAGTAGGCACCTTACAGAAGCTGTCCTTGAGCTGGTGTGAGATATGGAATAGAAAAGAGAGAGAGAATACTACTAGCAAACATTAAATACATTTAATTTTTTATGAAAAACATTTCTACCTAACGAATCTCTTTAAGTCAATTAATGTCAATTATTTACTAAGCAAATTCTGGACCAAAAAAATTCTATGAATAAAAATCACAAGGACAAAAATTTTCAAAATATTGCTCTAAAATCACACTCAACAACAGCCAGGTATATATTAAGCCAACTTCTGTAATAAACATTCTCCAAACATTTCCTAAAGATATCAGTGATAGTAAAGTCTTTACAGAAAATGAAAACGAGTTTTTTTAGAGAAGTATTTTATAAAATCCATCAAAGGAACCAAAATAAATTTCCACTGCAGCATTATTAAAGATTCTGAATATTACAATCATATATCTACTTGACCAAGAATTCCTCAACTTAGGAATTCACAAACTATGCCAAAAATTTACTCTCAGAAACAGTACTTTTGCTCAAATTTACAGAAGACTAGAGTCCTAAACATAATCCAACTCAAGTGGTCAGTGTACATAAAAGGCAACTAGCTAATGTATTTTAGTGATAACATTTGGTAATGTAACTGCTACAGTGACAACTGAGGTGAAGTAACTGCCCCTAATAATGACTACAATCATTAACTGATCAAACGAGCACTGTCCTTCAAACACTGTTGATTCTGAGAGCTGCTAGATAAGTACATTCCCAGTGAAGAACATTTTCAGTAACTGTTTTATCTTTAGCTTAAAGGCCTTGATCTCAAATAACAGATGATAATAGGTTATTTCTTGAAAGCAGTGAGTGCAAATGACTGAAAACGATACAGGACATGGAAGGAAGTAGGGGGAAGAAGAAAAATTGATTTCCTTGGATATAAAGCTAAGCTATTTTGAGACATCCTAGCATTGTAAAAAAATCAAAATCAAATTGTTAATCTGTAAGTACTGATACTAAGCTGTTAACAACACATAAGGCATGTTAGCTCATGATCATGCCAGTTTTGAAGATCTCCTAACTTTATTTTAATATGGAGACATACTTACTGTACATTAGGGTATATTAGATAATACTCTGAGTAAAAATATTTTAACAACAAAGGTATTATTTTCACATTTAATATAATGACTGAAATATATTGTAATAGAAGATATTTTTTAAATTTTAAGGTTTTACAAAGGTTATGTTGGTTCCCCACCTCCATGCCCCCACTTGGCAAGGAAGAAACAAGGTGATGGTAAAAAGACTGGGCAGATGATAGAAGCAGGATGAGGACAGAACTGTTAATGAGCCAATCGTGTAATAGCTATAGAGCAAAATTAAGGTAAAGGGTAAATTAGACTTGAACGAGTAGGTCTCCTTTGGATGTTAACAAACACTAGGTAGCTGACAGTGTGAAAAGAGTTATTACAAAGTTTAGGGAACAGAATATCGAATATTATGTAGCTCTATAGCTAGGGTCTATTGGAGGAAACATAAAAGATGAAAACACAATTTTAATTTGCACACAAAAGCCTTTTCTGAACATAGTGGCATGCAGTCTCTATTAAATAGGCATTCAATATGCTTTTATTATGTACTACATATTATGTTAGGTCCTAGGGATATACAAATACCCCACAGTAATTAAATCAAATGTAACAATGCCATTTTACATTTAGTATGTTCATACAAAAGACAAAATAAGAAATCTATACTAGGAATCATAAATGTATAATCCTACCATTCAAAAGTTACCAGCTTTAAGTATATTCAACAAATTTCAAGTTAACCTAAAGAATGACTATTTTAAATATGGACATTAGATACAATATTTAAAAGATGGAATTTTATGGCTCTTCTAAAAAAGAAAAGTCTACCAAGAATTTTGGCCCTAGGAATTAACAACAAAAGCATCCCAGCAATATTCAGTCTAATTCCTTTACTTAGAAAAACACCAATATGTCAGAATAGGTGATTTTCTGTGACTCGCCAAAGAAAATCTTAAGTAATTAATATGTACTACAAGGGTCAGTAATCCACAACTGTGATTATGCATGTAATTAAAAAAAAAATCTCTGCCATTGCTGACTTAGTAGCAGAGATCTAAAATAAAACCAAAATTAATACATTACTAAAAAATAAAAGATATAAATTCTAAGGTATAAACAAAGCCAAAATATATATACATGGGATCCTGAAATGAATCTAAGCATTGAAATAATATTTTTGATAAAAAGGTCCATTTATAACTGCAGATATATTAATAAATGTGTGTGTGCATGAGCGTGTATATACATACGCGTGCACACACACACACAAACACCCTTCTCTAACAGGCAGAAACACCCAGATAGCCTACTTACTAACAGGAACATGTCAAGTATAAAAGTACACTTAAAGAAACATGGATTAGTACTAAAAAGTTTACATTCACAGATAATGAAATTACATGTCAAAACACCATGGGAAATAATACAGCAGTTACTAATTAGAAGATATATTCATTTCTTGATGTTCAGTTGTAAAGATTATTTGTTAAAACAGAGCTTAGAAAGCAAGACTAGCATAAGCTGACAGAGGGCAGGGGAGAAAAAAGATGGTTCAGATCAAAGGGACAAGAGGGTACCACTTTCCATCTTTCTATCTGACTTTTCTAAAATTGTATAACTGTATTCTTTAGTGTATATATATATATATATATATATATATATACACACACACACACACACACACACACACACACACACACATACATGCCACTCCCAAAATTTCAGTGATAATTTTTAAAGACAATCTTGATCTAAACGAAAACAATTTAATGCTAGCCACTACATTCTAACAACCTCTTTTAAATAAACAAATAATTCTGAAAAGATACACTCAAGTTAAATAAAAAAACTAATTAAAGCTGAATTAATAGTTCATTTAACTTTTTGTAGGTCTGATTTCCATAATTTAAAATCTGAAAGCTTCACTAAGAGTACAAAATTAGTAATTCAAAGACAATTTTTTCATTTTTGAAACACAAAACCAAATAAATTAACAGTGAAGAGTAAATATTTAATGAAGAAATGAAGAAATTTAATGAAAAATGACAAGTTACTTTTTTAAATAAAGACTTCTCAGTAGTAACATTGTATTTTCAATAAGCTTTTTTTGATAGACAAGGTACAGCAGCATTTTACAAAAATAACCATTACACCTTCTATAGCTAATACACTGCAGTGCTATACAACTTTCTGTGGTGATGCAAATGTTCTCTAACTGCGTTAATAGGGTAGCCAGCCACTTGCCACATGGGCTATTGAGGAAGTGAACTTTTCATTTTATTTCGTTTAAACTAATTTCAAATAGCCTAAAGAAGCTAGTGACTGTATTAGCACAATTCCAGAGTTTCATATATTTGTTTACAAGTATAAATCTAAGTTCTTAATGAATATTCACAGAATGAGAACTTAAAAAAATCAAATAAACTTTCCCCTCTATTGGTTTAAGAACTAGTATCTCAGTCTATGTTGCATGGGCTTAACAGGTCTTGCCACACAGCATCATCAAAAAAAAAAGTCATATATATATATATATATATATATATACACATATATATAAAGTAGAACACAAAATTCTATTTTTCTGCACAAATGCCACTGTATTTTCAGCACTTAAGACTTTGCCTCCCTGTAAACAATACTACTCAAGTAACTGGAGAATTTAAATCAGCAACCATGCAAAAACACCCCAAATACCCAAAAAACTCTCACAAACTCCAATTTGAGGTAAATACCATTCCATATTACTTTTCCATAGGAAAAGGCAAAACTATGTATTTTTAAAAATAAAACATTTATAACTAACCACCTCCCCCACAAACAAATAACCATTTATATAAGTTTGTAAACTATATAAATTCAAACTATTTATCAATAATTAACTCAGAGATAGTCTGTAAGACAATAGTATTGAGATATTTCATATTCATGAAATAATTTATTACTGATTTTGATATACCATATACCTTAACTGAGATGTCAGAAATTAAAAATCAGTCAGTTTATTACGTCATTATGGAATGGAGTATCTCTACAGTCAAAATAACTATTGAGAAAGTTGTTAAATACATCCTAGATCTAATCATCCATTTTAATCATTCGAGTAACAAATAACTTTCAAAATTACCTAAAATAACTAAACAGCAAAAGAACTTATTTCCATGTACCAAATAGCAAAAATTGTGACTTCGGGGAGTAGTACAAGTAGGAGTGGGAGAAACAGAATTTTTATTGAGAACTTTTTGTCTATATTACTGAAAACAATTGTATTATATAAATGTTATATTTTCATGTAGTAGTGTTTCAATTTTTGTAAATTTCCTTATTTTAAACCGCAGTAACCCTAAAACTTAAAAGGAAAACTGATTAGAATACAAATGACATCTGTACAATTATTCTTACCTTTATTTGACTTTGATGGTTTATTCTTGATAGGTTTAAGGGAACTTCTTGATTTATCCTCTCTATCTTTAATAAGTTTCTGAACATCATCCAAAGACAGTTTCTGCAGGACAACTACAGGCTTAGCTCCTTTATTTAGATCTTCAACTAATCCCATTTTTTCTACTTTGTCTTTCTGCTCTCCTTTCATTTCCATTTTCTTTGTCTCCTGAGTAATATTGCCATCTTTATCCCTCTTGATTTTTGGAATGACAAAATTTTTCAACGCACCAGACCTGCCCCCCAACAAATAACTTGGAAATTCTGCCTTATTATCAGGGTGCGCTTTATTACTGTCTACTTTGCTCTTGTTACCCTCTGTCCTTTTGTCATCTTTACTATTTGGTGATTTGAAACCAGGCTTATCAGGTCTTGATTTATTGGAATCGCCTTGTTTAACACGAGGACTGTCAGGCCTTGATTTTTGCTCCCCAGAAGATGGTCTTTCCCTGGAGTCCCCTGATTCATGTCTGTGTTTTCTTTCTAGTTTATCAGGTTTGGAACCATCCGATTTAACACCATGTTCATTTCTACTAGAGGATCTTAAAGTTTCTGGTCTTCGAACCCTAGACTGATCCCCCCGATGTCGCTCGGATTCACTCCTGTCATCTGATTTTTGTTTACTGTCATGGTCACGTCTTAGTGACTCAGAAATAGATCGCCCATCAGGTCTCTGCTTTAAGGCTTCAGCTCGTTCTGATTTTAACCGAGGTGAATCAGATTTAATATCCTGTTTATGTTTAGACACTTCAGGTTTTTTCTCTGTTGATGGCTTTCCAGAATCCCTCCTATTTTCATGCCTATGTTTTGGTGTTTCAGGCCGACCTTCATTTTTTTGCTTTGGAGTTTCAGGTCGGCCTTCACCTTTCTGCTTTGGAGTTTCAGGCCGCCCTTCACCCTTTTGCTTTGGGGTTTCAGGACGCCCATCACTCTTTTGTTTTGGAGTTTCAGGTCGGCTTTCACCCTTTTGCTTTGGGGTTTCGGGTCGTGACTTTGTTTCTGATCTCCCATTATTTTGTTTGTTGTCATTCGGTTTTGTGTCAGACAGTCTATTTTCATTCTGTTTAGGTTCGGCTGTGGTGCTCTCATTTTGTTTGGATTCTGTAGTTCTGCTCTCATTCTGCTTAGGTTCCTCTGTTTGTGTCTCAATTTTAGTTTCTAACTTACTTTCACTTGATTTTGTCTCCACCAATCTGTTTTCATTTGATTTAGATTCTGCCAATCTACTTTCATTTTGTTTCAATTCACTCTTTGAAAGCTCGGAATCAGACTTTTTTTTAGGAGTCTCAGGATGATTTTCTGGTGTAGATTTAAGATTTCCAATAATATCTTCCTGAAGAACAGAAATAGGTGCATCATTACATTGTTTGATTTCTTCAGGCTTTTTTATGGAGTCTGAGTCCTGAGTTACAGAAGCCTGAGAGTCCACTCTTCCTGCCTGATGAAGATCAATGCTAACCATTAATGCTGGCCTTGACCCATTTCCCGTAGAACCCGTCTCCTGAGAAGCTGGTCTATTACCTCCTGTAGCACCCCCAGCCTCCTGTGGGTAAGAATCTTGTTTTCTTTTTTTCAAAGGCTTATCTGAAATTTAAAGATAAATATTCAGTATCAGTAATAGACAAATACTCTTATCTTATTAAAAAAACATATGGACTTTTGACTATTTTTTAAAGTCACAATGTTTTTTAAATGAGGTGAATGCAAATGTCAATATGCATATACAAAAATAGTAGGCACTAAAGACATAATACTTTTAAACCAAAAATTCTGAGGAAACACTCATGCTTGCTGTACCTCAATAGATATTAGCGACTATAGTAAAAAGAATTTAACAGCATACTTGGTGAGTATATAAATAAGCCATAGATATTAGCGACTATAGTAAAAAGAATTTAACAGCATACTTGGTGAGTATATAAATAAGCCAAGAATATAAAACAAATGGAACTTATAATAATACATTAAATACAAACATACTTATGTTTGTATATGTTAAGGATAAACCAGATTCTTTATATATGAATAAGGCAACCAGCTATAAATTACGTATCATCATTTTAACTGTTAACCAAAAACTACAAAGAGCCCCAAATCTTCCAACATACTAAATAGGAATGTAAACTTTACTACATGTAAGAAAAATATGGAAAAGAGTAAAAACCTGATAGAAAACAGAAACCATGCCACTGAAAAAAGGTAAATGATAGGAGTAAGAAAAAATAATAATTTAATATCTTGTTATTAACCTTTGATACAAGATTCAAATTTTTCAAGGTGCCAATAGCACAAATGGAATTTAAAAGCTAATTAACGGAAGTATATTAAAAATAAGGTAACATTATAAGTACAAAATGAGAAACATGTAAGGACTTTTTAAGATAAATCCTGTCTTAAGCAACTTCCACTGAAGAAAAATGCTTTGGCTCTTCAACATAAACTTCTAGGGATCTATAAATTGGCCTCAGTAAGAAATTATTCACAGTACTCTGGAATGTAAAGACAAAAATACATGCAAACACTAATCTACCACCACAATAATATGTCAAGGTAGTTTTAACAGCTATGTATTTCTGTGCATGATTACATGAGACTTAAGAGGTTGCTAGGTCATTTTCTATAAATCAAATCTCTTGGGAACAGTTATATTATAGCACCATAAGGTTTGCCTGCTTTAATACTGACTTGCTGAATTGCCTGGCTATGTTTTAAGAGTTATTTTAAATTACTTTTACAGGAGAACTTCTGGATTGTCTTACAGTATTCATTAATGTGATATAATATCATTTAAGGAAAACAAGGATAAAAGTCAAATTGACAAATTAAAAAAAGCCCCTTATTGTTATAGGGAATCCAGTTCTGAGAAAATTTTTTAATGGCAATGTTGCTTTTATATACAAAATTTCCATCATTTTGTTTTCACAGTAAGCAGTAGCAGCTCATCCAGCTTTAACTCTAATCAAATATTGCTAAAATATATTTCAGATACTTGCTAGTTACTTTGTAAAACTAAGTCATTCTGCTTCTTCAATTATTTAGAAGTCCAATCTATCATCACATGTACTTCATTTGCGAAACAACTACATGATAATAATAATAACAACAAAGTATATTAACATTACACAGTTTTCGTTAGTTAAAACTAACCTGGTAAAAACTTACATGAAGCTTTTTGCATCAATACCTAAGAAAAAAAGCACTCAGAATAATAAATTTATGCTTATATAACCGTATTTTTGAATGTCCTGCCACACAAAATAATCTTTACATCCTGCCATTGGGCATACCAAATAATTGTTACCTCGTAAATAGGATGCTTTATTACCTTATAGTTATCCCTTAAACCTTATGACAAGAATCTATTAGAAATTTAAATAGTATAAGTTTTTTATATTTCTTAATGAAATGAAGCATACTTGAGAACTATAATGACTATGATTTCAGGCACCTGAACATTTCTCTTCAGAAATCTGTGGCGCATCCTTATGAGCAATCTGTCTTTAGAAAAACACTAAAATATCTTAAAGGCTAAATTTTAAAGGATTACAAAATACATAAGAGTTTAAAGATCATTAACCTCACTCCAATTTATCTTTCATCATTAAAACAGAAATTCAGCAAACAGTTTAATTTCAAAATTATGTTTGATTCAGTTATTTTAAACTATAGATTCTATGATTTTTTTTATAATAAAAACTTATGAAAGCATTTACTGTAATACATTAAGATTAGGGAAAATCTTAAATTTTTTTGCACTATGCATAAAATAGTGCTAAATAGAAAGTTTTAATTTTTCAATTATTGGGAAGTATTTCACCTCTCATGTAAAACCCGGGAAAATTCCATTACTGCTTGCAAGGATTCTTGGATACATTAAAAGAATGCAGGTTCTGATTCACTTGATCTGATTCAATTCCACCATGAACTTAATTCTTGTAAAGTGGCTCTGAATCTGCACAGGTCAATTTTGTCTACCCACTTTTGTTATCAGTCTTCATTACATCATAACTTTCACCTAATGATGGAAAGCCATCTCTATGAAGAATAATTTCAATATCTGGGATACTGATTACCTTTAAGCTTTCTTTAGCGTTGGAAATCATAAGATTAGCTATCAGAATGCATATATTCCTGAAGAAAATGCATACAAAAAGATATCATAATTTTAAAACCAGCAACACTTGTCATCCTGATGTTAATATTTTGAAAATAAGATCCAGCCCTTAGAAAAATTCTGTACTTGATTATGCTTATAAAAAACATAGTATATCTCTTGCTTACATCTATTACAAGTGATAACTGAAAACAGTTAAAGCAGAAAGCACAACTGTACACACAGTAGCCAATGATGAAAAATAAATGAAAACATCCCACTCCTAAACCACAGCACAGGCTAAGTGGCTAATTGTCCTATTCCTGTTCAAAATCCCAGTCTTTTATTCCAAATAGGTAGGTAGTAATTTACTTCTGATAAGGGTTACAGTGCAAGAATATTGTAACATTATAAAAACATTAGTGTAGCTAGGCCATTCCTTATACTTGCTAACATGGAAAGTGGACCTTGGGAAAAGATGAAATAGGCAAAGATGAACAAAGAAAACCCCCCTTTTGACAAAAGAAAGCAGAAATTTTCAGCACATGGAGATATTAATGTCTTTGATAAGTTATTCCAGAAGCAAAGATGAAAAGCCTTTAAAAATTAATTTCTGTAATTACAGACGTTAAAATACAAGCAAGAGACTGAGAAAAAGGTCCTTTAGGAATATTATAAAATATTAGGTTACAGAGAGTTAACCTATCAGTGTCTATAAAACTATCCAAAGAAGGGAGAACAGGCCAAAGGGACATGTATATCAAGCAGCCAGAAAAGTGTCTTCTATGTGTGGAAGAGAGGTAAATTAGGTTCTACCACAGCCTAGGTCAAATATTTAAGAGTACTGGATGCCTTTTCTCAAATTCCATAATTATCAAACAACCATGTTTCTAATCTTATTTACAAGGTACAGATTTTTTTATTTCTGTTTTTTTTTTTAAGTTCTGGAAGGGAATGCTTCTCTCATAACAAATGAATATAATAGGAAACAAGCTCAGACCCTAGATCAGAGCTCTTAGTAAAACCATGTAGACCAGGCAAGTAGTCCTGTTTGCTCCTTCCTTACCACCGCCAACACAATAGTTAGAATAAGGTTCTCAGTGCCAAGACTTAGAATACACTAACTGTCAATTTTACAATTTAGTCCTACAATGTAGTGGTGACTAGTGATCAATTCTTTTCAAAGAAGTGTTTCATCTCTCAAGGGCTGACTAAAAACTACCACTTCAGAAAATTTTGCTTTTATTTATAACCTCACATAAAATCTTGGAGAAACATACCAAACATTTAATCTTTCCAAAATTTCAAACGGAACTGCTTATATATAAAACTCTATCCCATCACAAAATACAGACACTGAATACAAAATGACAAGGTTCAAATCAAAGTTGTTAGGTCATTCCTAGATTCCAAAGGTTTTCAAATAATAAAGCCATGAAATAATGGGAACATGGTTTTCAAAAAACAAGTTAGAAATGATTTAGGATATACATACATACATACATATATACACACACACACACACATATACACACACTTTTTTTTTTTTTTTTGAGGGCGCAGTTCACAGTGGCCCATATGGGGATCAAACGGCAGCCTTGGTGCTACCAGCACCACGCTCCAACCAACTGAGCTAACTGGCCACCCCACAAATTAGAAATGAGAGCAATAACGTGATGTCCGCAAATCAGCGTAACCAATTTGGGAAAATACATATATTCATCTAAATCAAACTAAAAAACAGGTATCTCTAATAACCATTTTTTCCTTTAATTCTTTTTATTTTTAAGTGTGTTTTTCCAGGACCCACCAGCTCCAAGTCAAGTACCATGTTTCCCCCAAAATAAGACCTAGCTGGACCATCAGCTCTAATGCGTCTTTTGGAGCAAAAATTAATATAAGACCCAGTCTTGTTTTACTATAAGACCAGGTATAATACAACATAATATGATACATATAATATAATACCTGGTCTTTTTTTACTATAAGAGCCGATAAGATGCTCCAAAATGCATATCATCTTTTTGCTCCAAAAGATGCATTAGAGTTGATGGTGCGGCTAGGTCTTATTTTTAGGGAGACACAGTAGTTGTTTCAATCTAGTTGTTGAGGGCACAGCTCACAGTGGCTCATGTGGGGATCAAACCGGCAACCATGTTGTTAAGAGCACCACGTTCTAACCATTAAACTGAGCTAACCAGCCCACCCTTTAATTCTTACAGCACCAGCTACCTCTGTAAGTCAACTTACAGAGCTTGAAATTCTAAGTCAACTTTGCTCATTCAACTTTTCAATTAAATTTGCTATAGCCATACCATCAGACTACAGAGAAAATTGATTAGATAATTAAAAGTAAAATATATAGAGAGAGGGTGACAAAAAAATGTATACACATTTTAAGAAAGGAAAAAACTGTATTAAAATTATAATACAATGAATGACGCTAGCATTCACTTGATTAGAGCCATCTTTTGAGCGAATGTCATACGACACATTGCTACAGTAATTCAATTCGACTTCGAAAAGTAATACACAAATAACATCTCTTAAAATATGTACATTTTTTGGCATCCCCAGTATTACAAGTATAGGAAAGAACAGTATGCTGTCTGTTGATTTTGTTATATTCTCCCAAAGAAAAGTTACTGGTCTAAAATAAGTTTGCTAATATGAAATTAGCCCTATTAACTATCCTTCTTTTCATTCAGGTTTTAAAGGTAAAAACTTTGATTTCAGCAAGTATGATACAATAAGTGTTCAGGCAAGTTAATAAAAAAAGTTCACAATTTCCTCTGTTTCTGTTCCTACCAACCATTAAAAAATCATTTAAAAAAATTACACTCCTTCCTAAGAACATAATTTTCCAAAACACAAGATTAAAATGTCATGCAAAACTTCAGTTCTCAAGGCAACTAATAATTCTTGGTCAAGAAATTACAATTTTGTATGTTTCTTGCAGAACTATCACCGGATTCAGGGGTATGTTAATATTATCAGAGAAGCTAAAGAATATCGCTCTCTTCATTAGACATGCATACACTTTTATAAAAGGTTAGAGGAGGGGCCCACATAGTATACTTATTTCCTGAACCTTACACCACTGAGAAAAGAGAAAAGAACAAACAACACTTTATTTTATCCTTAACGTCAATGACTTACTGGTTAAAATAAGAAATTCCAGTACCCTAGACAATAAAATGAAGGCTTCTAGCAATCTACTTGCATTTATATATTTATAGATATGATGTATATATTTAGCAAATATTGTAGTACAACAATTAGTAAATAGTTTATTTTCAATAACATTAAAAAAGCCGTTATGCAAATCTTCAGCATGTTTCTTAGCATAGGAACACAATTATCTAGAAAAGATCCTGTCACCTATGAACAAAATCATATATAAAAATGAGCTCCACTCAACATTAGGTTTTATTTATACAATCACCAAAAAAATATGAGAACTGCATATCAATCTAGAATATTTAACTATAAAATTAAATCATAAAGTATGCTTTGGTTGGGGTAGTCAAGTATGTACATGCATCTGCAAAGACAGCAAATTCATAAATTATATTACTAATTTCAATCACTGATTCATCAGTCTCTCTTAAAATAATCAAGAACTTAATAGGCAGCTGCTTTCATTTAATTATAATTATTTATAAAGCATGAAAAAAAACCCATATACTCATAGAACAGGTGTCTTGAAACTCCATCCTAATATACTAGTCAGACAAAAGGGAACATTTAACTGTATTCACTAACAAAAGATCCTTGATCCTTAAGGTTTGCTATTTAATATTAACTTAAAATTCTTCCATAATTTTTTTTACAAACATGTATCACATTACTAAGAGATGGTAGGATTGAAAACCAAGTGAAAAATCTAATTGTGTAATAAGCACATACACAGACTTTTCTTAAAAGTACTGATTAAAAATAATTCTATAGCAGTTAACCTTGTTTTGATAGGAAAAAAGATGAAGATACACAACTATTTAATGTAATGTCTGAAAAATGCATGACATACAAACGCTAATGTTCACTTTAGTAGATAAGCACAGATAAAAATCACTTGGTACATAATAGGTGATGGACTTATGATACAGAATTACTAAATCTCAAATAGTTGTTTCAGATAAAAAATGAAATTAAGAATTTAATTTCTGAGGTCTGAGCATTAGTAATAAAAATAAAACTGAGGAGAGGCATAAAGAATTATAAAATATGAGGAAAAAAGAATAATTTTAAAAAAGAACTTTTTTGACATTATAGTTATATATTTGCCCAGAGTATGAAATGGCAGTAATGAGATTATTTTACCTTTATCTTGAACTTCTTTTGAAAAGCGCTCCCTTTCAATAGCTGATTCTCTCTCTATTCGCTCTATTTCAGCCAATGCATCCAATTCCACTTCATCATATATAGGTCCCTGTTGTGATACCTGTTGCTGATTCTGTACCACAGAAGTCTGGGGCTGTTTTGTAGCAACTGAAGTGTTCTGTTGTAAAACAGGCACTTGATTTGCTGGAAGGAATGCTGTTTGTTCTTGCTGCGACAAACACTGAGCAGCATTTATTGGGCGGTTTACATCCTGTGGAGTAATGGGTGTTTTTGAAGTCTGTCCTGGGTACTGCACATTAAAAGGAATATCATTTTCTGAAACATTGCTATTTTCCATACCAGAAAGCATATCCTCTTGCTGGTCCATGTCTGAAGACCTTACACGAGAAAGTCTTAATGTAAGTTTAGTAGAGTCCTTGGATGGAGAACTAATGATATCATACATTGCAGCTTTCTCACTCTGGTCTTTTTCGTCCTTGCCTAATTTCATTTTCTTTTGCTTCTTTTGTTTTCTTTCTGGAGAATCTAGCAAGATATCTGGTGGAACATCTCGAGGTGATGAACAAGGTAGAGGCTGAGACTGTAAAATTAAAGGTGGTCTTGATCCTAGAAAAACAATTCAACAGGCAAGAATGAACAATTGTGTAACTTTTACATTTTCTTATACTGTGATAGAAACATTAAGTATTAATAAGTGACAATACAGTAATGCTATACCTTCAAAACTAGTTGAAACACTCCTCGTGAACACAAGTAGAGACTTCTGATGAATAATGTGTTCATGAGGTTGTTTGTTCTAAAGTTTTCTTTCTATTAGGTTGGTGTAAAAGTAATTGAGGTTTAAAAGGTTAAAAAAACCTGTAAAATCCGCAATTACTTTTGCACCAACTAATATCTTGTTATCCTTCCTTCTTTCCCCCCTTCCTCCCTTCCTTCTTTCCTTCCTTCCTATCCATCTATCCATCCCCATCCACCCATCCATCCATCATCCTTCCATCCGTTTCTCCGTCCATCCTTCCTCAAGAGTTAAGAGGAAAAACAGGCTGGTTATCTGGGCCAACCACCCATCCCGTCGTTACTCCTCCCTGGCATCTGAATGACTTCTCACCCTGACATTACTTGTGAGCCATGTACCTAACTCTGATGCCAAATTAACAAATACAAGTTACTCTGGAAGTTGCTATCTCTTCCAGAAACTGAGTTATTTTTATCCCTGAAAATTCACATAATTATAGATTTTGAAAAGCTCATAAAAGTTCAACTCTCACTGTATAAAGAATGTCGCTGATCAAAAAGTTGGGACAATATCTGTGAAAAAAAATATCTTTACAAGGGCAGCCAGTTAGCTCAGTTGGTTAGAGCGCAATGCTCGTAACACCAGGGTTGCCAGTTCGATCCCCACATGGGTCAGTGTGAGCTGCGCCCTCCACAACTAAATTGAAACTACTACTTGACTTGGAGCTGATGGGTCCTGGAAAAACACACTTAAAATAAATACAAGTTTAAAAAAATAAAAAATCTTTACAATAAAAAGGGAGATCAGTTCATGTTTTAGATGGCTATAATAAGAAATACTCATGGATAGAGCTTATCAGCAGCTAAACTGCAATAAATTATAAGCTAATGCTTTAAAGTGGCGTATAATAGTCTCTACAATAAAATGGTAATTCAAATTATCAAACTTTTTAGTATTTTTAAAAAATAGCCCAAACCTTGACTTAAGTTCAATTTTGTGAACCTATTATACACAGAAGATCACATAAGGTTCTTTGTAATTTGAAGATAAAATAAAATTCATGTCCATAAGACAGTATAAGTTATTAGAAAAAATATAAACTAATGTCTTGAGATTAGCGGAGGGTCTATAGAAGATCAGTCATTAACTTAGAACTTGAAGAACAGATTGGATTTTAATAAGCAGAAATGAAAGCGGATTTAAGAGATTTAGGGAGGTAATACAGAACAGGTCAGATTTTGATCAATGACTACATAAGAAGTGAGAAGACTTTAAGATGATTCAGAACTGGAACAGCATAAAGAGAAATAAGAATGACAGAAAAAACAGTGTGAACAAATTTGAACATGAATTTGAAATACCAGGTAGATACGAGGAAGGTTTATCTGGAAATGAAAAATCACAACTTGAGAGATAGGACCAGAGCCAAAGACATTGATATGGGCTTCTTGTTCACAAAAGTAATAAATGCTGCTACCAAAACTGAGTCAAATAGCCAAGAAAACAAGTACAGTGGAAGATTAAGTTTAAAGATAGAAATCTTGAGAAATGAGAGAGCAGAGAGAAGAGCTAATGAAGACAAACAATCAATGAAAGAAGTAGGAGGAAAACAGGTAGATTCGATATGAAAGGGGTAGAGGATGGAGAAAGCTGATCAATAATTTTAAATGTTTAAGAGAGGTAAGAAGTTTGTGGTTTGCAAAGATGACTCGATTTATCAGTGAGAGTGATATATGTATCTAAAAACTATCAATAGTTTAGGAATAAGTACAGATTTGTTTTTTTCCACAGTAAATGAAAAACAATAATTTTTGGTATCTCCATCAAAAAATCTGAGTTCTTTACTCAACTTGAAATATGAATGCTGAAAGAAATTTTAGTTACAATAATACCTTTAGGAGTTCCATCACTTCCAGCAGGTGAGCATACTGGCTGCGGAGACCTCAACGGAAAAGATGCAGCATTCCTCATTGTTGAAGAATCTCCATCCTAAGAATAGAGTATAAAATTTGTATCTTGAATGATAAGAAAGGCCTTATAGAAATCTTAAAGAGAACCAATAAAAGACATAAATTACTGACAGGTAAAGTGTTGGTATTCAAAAGCATAATTCTTCTGCACTTTCCTGTTTTCTTCGTGGTATATCTTAGAAGAATTGAAATTGTATCCAAAAGAATCAACAGCCTACGCATGGCAATGAATAAAAAAATTGGTATTACTAGTATGCTCCACTTTTGTTTGCTATTTTCTACAAAAGGAGCTGTGAACACCCTACCAGGCTGTAAATGTCTTGAGAGTTCACGAGTTCACTGTCATCTCTGTATTTCTTTAGGTACATGTAACTTATATAATACCACCAAACCAATTACAAGACAAATTTCCGGTACATGGAATATTTAAATAACATCAAAGCAGCATTAAATTTCAGGGAAAAAGTTTTATACAGGTCTTAGAGGGAAAAAGAGCTAAGTACTAATAAATAAAGGTTCATTATTTAAGAGAACATTTTTGTATGAGCATATATTTAAAAATGAAGTTACATTTCATTAAGAACCTAAACCTCTAGACCAGGAGTTGGCAAACTTTTTCTGTAAAGGAACAGATAATAAATATTTTAGGATTTTGGGGCCACATACAGTTTGTCATATGTTCTTTTTTGTTGTTGTTTTTTACAAACTCCTTGAAGATGTAAAAACCATTCTTACTTTTTGTGTCAGACTACTGGCCAGTTTACCAACTCTGCTCTAGACTAGGCTCTGTGGGTACAGGAACCATCCTGTTCATAGCTGGATTCTCAGATCTAGTATAATCCTTGATATAAGTAGATATCCTTTAAATTGTGGAATTGAAACACTAGGTTATCAGGTAAATACGAGAGCTCTTTTATTACCTTAATGATAACTAATACGTTACATACGTCACTACTTAGCCTGTGCACCATGTGTAGGTAGTCGTCACTTGAGCCATGTCTAGGATTATCAGCATGATGATTAGCTGAACTGCCAGACAACGGGCCAGAAACTTTATTATCATGTATGTTTCTCAAACCACCTGCAACAATGGGACTTGATACCGATGCTGAAATTAATAAGAATTAAAAAAAGCTTTATAAAAATAAACTGTTGAAACTCTTCAAGGACAACAATTATACATGACATACTGTAAGCATGCAGACATTACAGAGAATAATATAATGAGCACTCCTACACTGACTATGCAGATCTTGATCACATCTTAACACGGTGCTACATGTCATTCAGATCTACATTCATGTGCTACATAAGAAGGTTTCAGTCAACAACGGACTGCATATACCATGGTGATCCTATAAGATTATACCAGAGCTGAAAAATTCCTATCACCTAGTGATGTCCTAGCTATCGTTAACATTGTAGCCATGGTAATATTGTAATGCAACACACTACTCATGTTTGTGGTGATGCTGATGTAAACAAACCCATATTTACCACTGCATTACAACTGCCTCCAGTTTTCAGTACAGTAACATGCTGCAGTCTAGGAACAATAGGCTAGACTTAGTAGGCTCTGCCACCCAGGTTTCTGTAAGTGCTTTCTATGATGTTCGCACAATGACGAAATGGCCTAATGGTGCATTTCTCAGAGAGCATCCTCACTGGTAAGTGGCACATGACTCTATTTTTGAAATGAAGTAAAACAGTAGAGATGGTCGAAGCTCTCCATATATCTGCATATTCTTCTCCTCTATTCCCTTCCCCTAATTCCCTAAAAGTAACCACCAGATTTGAGTTCAATCTACCTACATCTTGACACCTTCGCTATGAATGAATATATTCCTAAATGATAATAACTAGCATTGTTTTGCATATAACTTTATATAAATGGTAAATGTATGTATCCTTCTAAAACTTGCTTTTTAATTCAATATTATGTTGAAATGTATCCATTTTTATATATTATGTAGTTTTATATTTATATATTAAAAATTATATATATTCTTCTGAGTAATATACATAATTTATCCATTCTTATGTTAGATGTTTATATTGCTTCAGTATTTTTGTTATAAACAATGCTGCGATGTATATTATTGTACGTGACTTTTTTTTACAAATGGTTTTAGGAGTGAAATTGCTAGATATGTCCATTTTTAAACCCTAGCAAATATTAACAAAATAGCTTCCCAAATTACTTATGCCGATTTGTACTCTACTGGTAGTGCATAAGAGTTCCTACTGCTCTACATCCTTGCCAACAACTTTCGTCAATCTAAGGATGAGAAATGTCTCTGCCACTTAAATTTGCACCCTTGATAAACAGTGAAGCCAAGAATCTTTAAGTGTATTGGCCATTCATTCCCTCCTTAACACAGTACCATAAAAAGACAGTTTCCTATATTTTCTTTTGAAAATTTTACAGTTTTCGTTTTTCACATTGTCTTTAATCCATGTAAAATTTATTTTTATGTGTAGTGTGAGATAGGAATCCCAATTTTACTTTTTCCATATGGATAACTGCATCAGTACCATTTATTAAAGAAACCATTATTTCCCCATTAAGATATATACCATATGTATCAAGTTCCATTTGTCCATGGTATGTTCCTAGACGCTTTATCAAATTCCACTTCACCATGTTCTACTCATTGATTCCTGGACTAATGTTACAATAAATCTTGATTCCTGTTAGATGGAACCGTATCTCATCTCATTTCAAAATGATCTTGCCTATTCTTGAACTTTTATTCTTCTGCATGAATTTTTACAAGCAGCTTAAGTTGCTTTTATAATCCTGCTTGGGATGTTTATTGATACTGTAATAAATTTTCACATTTGGGAAAAATTCTCATCTTTACCCTATTGAATTCTTCCATCCGTGAAGAATGCGTAACTCTTCACTTTCTTAGGTTTTCGTTTATATCTTTTTCAAAAGTTTTATAATTTTTTCCACAAAGAGAATTTATTCCTAGGTATCATATTGTTTTACTTGAAATTTTTAATAATATTTTAAAAGACTATATTTATAATTGCTTATTTTAGGTGTATAAAGAGGCAATGCAATTAATTTCAATATTATGATCTTGTATCCAGTAATCGTGTGGAGTGTTTTTATTAATTCTATAACCATGTTTGTAGCTTCTCTTAGATTTTCTATGAAAACAATCATATCACTTGAAAAATGAAACTTTTCATTTCTTCCTTACAAATAATTATACATATTTTATGCTTATCTTCCTGTATTGACTAAGACACCCAATAAATAAATGATACACTAAATAAAAGCAGTTGATTATAGGCGTTCATGTCTTATTCTTGATTTCAAGGAAAATGTTTCTAATTTTTCACCACTAGGTGGATTTGCCTTTATCAGAATAAGGTTGTCAGGATAAGGCTGTCCCAGTCTATCCTTCTCCAGTGAAAACTCAAAAATCATTAATGGAAGTCGAATTTCTTTTCTTGTTTGTTTTTTTTTAAGATTTTATTGGGGAAGGGGAACAGGACTTTACTGGGGAACAGTGTGTACTTCCAGGACTTTTTTCCAAGTCAAGTTGTTGTCCTTTCAATCTTAGTTGTGGAGGGTGCAGCTCAGCTCCAGGTCCAGTTGCCGTTGCTAGTTGCAGGGGGCGCAGCCCACCATCCTTTGCGGAAGTCGAACTGGCAACCTTGTGGTTGAGAGGACACGCTCCAACCAACTGAGCCATCCGGGAGCTCAGCAGCAGCTCAGCTCAAGGTGCCGTGTTCAATCTTAGTTGTAGGGGGCGGAGCCCACCATCCCTTGCGGGACTCGAGGAATTGAACTGGCAACCTTGCGGTTAAGAGCCTACTGGCCCATGTGGGAATCGAACCGGCATCCTTTGGAGTTAGGAGCACGGAGCTCTAACTGCCTGAGCCACTGGGCCGGCCCTCGAATTTCTTTTTGAATACTCTTTTGGCAACTATTAAAAGGCTCACAGGATCCCCATCCTCTTAATCTGAATTATATTGTCTAATATTAATCAATCCATGTATTTCTCGTATACATCAAATTTTATCACAGAGGTTGATAGCACTGCTTATTTGGTTTTGTAATATTTAGAAATGTTTCCATGTTCACAGACGATGACTGGAATGTTTTATGATTAAAACATATCTTCACTGGATGCTTAGTAGAATGTGAATAAAACTGTCTGACCATGTTTTCTTCCCTCCCCTTTAAGGGAGACAGATTTTTGAACTACAGGAGGAGGTATATGCATTTTAAATTACAATAGATATTGTCAAATTGCTCTCTAAAAAGGTACCAATTTATACCTCTATCAAGACTGTGGGAATCCCTGCACACTTGTTGATACTAGGTATCACATAACTATAAAAAGTTGTATTTCACTTTAATTTTGATTCACATCTCTTTAATTGTGAGCCAGGTTGACTACATTCTCATATACGTACATTCTCACATACATTTCTGTATCCAATTTGCTTTGCTTTTCAGTAAATTGTCTACTTTTTTAGTCTACTTTTGTCTTATTCTTATCAATCTCTATAAGATCTTGGTGTGTTAAAAATTAGTTATTTTGTGTTTAAATTTTGAAACTGTTTTCCCCCATATTTAACTTGTCCTTATTTATGGTCTCTCCTCTTACATAGAAATTTATAATTAAGCTTTGTTTTTTTTTTCATTTCTGGAATCCAGATTTTAAGTCTGCATAAATAAGGCCTTCTCGACTCTAAGAGTACCAAAACTTTCCATGTTTTCTTCTTATAATTTTATGACTTAAAATACATGTAAAAAACATGTAAATATTTTATCTGTCTAGAACACTTTTGCTCCAGATAATTTAGGAATCCAATTAAAACTTCAAAATGTCTAGCCAATCAACTCAACATGATTTATTAAATAATCCATTCTTACATACTGATTTAAAAATGCCATCTTTAGAATGACAGAATTAGAAAAATCACCATTTTCCAATGATAATGATGAAATGAGAATCATTATCTAATGTTAAACCTATTAGGTAAAAGATTAATGGGGACCAGGATATTTACATGATCTCAAAGTATCCACCTTCAGATTACTTACTAACTGCAAGGAAAAAACACAGTACTGATACAATGAAGAGATGACGTGGTCACCACCTAAACGCCACGGATACTGGGACCACTTGACAATATGTGCCTTCTGATGTGAAGCAACATAAAGTGCACATAACTTATCTAGTACTCTTGCCACCAAAAACATGTAACCAGAAACTAATAGAGCTTTTAAAGATAACTGCTAATAGACAGGAAATATGAGGAATATTTAAGCAACACTATAAGGAAACAGTCAAGTCTAGAATATGAGATAGTCTACAAAAGTACCACACCCTTCATAAAAACAAAAATTACTGTCGTGGGGAAAAAAAGATATGGGGCTGTTTCAGATTAAAAGAGCCAAAAGAGATGTAAAAACCAAATGCAATTTGTGAGAAACTAGGTTAGATTTAGATCATGCTTTGAAAAGAAGAAAGGTTATGAATGACTTATTTAGGACAACTGGTGAAAACTGTCGACTGGATATTAGATGATACTATCGAACTGTTCTTAATTTTTTTAGGGGTAAATTATTACATTTGGTGTTTATATAGGAGAGTTTTCTTTTTAGCAGATGTATTTAAAGGCAAATAAGTCATGGTACCAGTTGGTGAAGGGGTTTATTGTATTCATCTTTCAACTTTTGTGCATGATTAAATTTTTTATAATGCAAAATTTAAAAACTATTTTAAATTTAAAAACTGTTTTAAATGTTATCTTTCACATATTCCCATATATAGCTGCCTTATTCTGGATTCTTTTCTGTCTCATTTACTTACCCATTTGTTCCTTACCATACTAAATTTTCCAATTTATAGTAACTTTTATATCTGAGTGGGGCTAATCTCTGAATAACTTTTTAGTTCAAGTATCTGAGAATTTCCAAGAAATGACGCATTACTGAACAGACCCTCAAACTATATTTCTCTTTTGAGTTTGTGGTTTCAACTTACTCTTTTGAAAAAGCAAGGTTCATCTTGTTAAAAAACAGCAACAGTATTTAGAGTAAAAACTTATGCTCTTCCGTACACATACACATACTTATGGGTATGTGGACATTTTCATCAGCAACAAATGTGTTCTTTTAATATTTTTCCTCCTGTTAATTACATTTAAAATGCTCCTCCTACTTATTATGCCAGAGTATACTATTTTACAAGTATCAAGAGCCCACATACATACTTATGTTCAGCACTCACACTAAATTCTGTAATTTTAGAGGTGTCTATTCCAAATGGGTGATTTGCCTCCTGGTTTTTCCTTGAGTTAGTATATGAAATAGTTTCAACCTAGTATTTCATTATCTAGATTTGGAAAAGCAGTCATGGGCTGTTTTGATAGTTGATTAAGTTAAAAGCTTATTAGTTAAAAGTTTATAAATGAAGAAAATTTGGACCTCATGCATAACAAAAAACAAGAATATATATAGAAATTAATGACTGACTGCAAATTTTAAAAATTTGCTGTTAATTATGGGGGACAAAACCATGGATGTTTATTGTATTATTTTGCACTTTTCTTTTTAAAATTTCTCCAAAAAAGTACAAATTTATACTAATAATAAATTATTTAGCAGCCATGACATGCATCGCAAGGCACTATAATCTTAAAAAAGACATATTATCACATTTGACTTCAACTGAGAACTAGTATTCTAATCCCAGATTTTTATTTTTTAGGGAAAGTACTGTTCTTTACTTGAAATTTCTTTTCCTTTTATGGAGTTAACATTCTCTTTCTTTTATAATTTGCTAGGAAGAGTAATTTGTGTTTGCTTCATCTGAGTGTTTGCATCTAAGATTATTAATTTTCCTTTACTAGCACTGCATATACTTTATAGTAAAATTTATACTATATAAACTTTACCATTTAAAATGTAATTTTTCTTTGGCTTAGTGTATTGTAGGAAGAAAGTCCAATTAAAAAAAGTCGTTCCTAATTTCATAAGTAGATATACTCAAGTTGTATAATAACCTAATCCAAAAAGTCAATTGAAACTACTCTTTTTACTTTCCAAATTATGAAGCTCCAAATGATAAATGTAGCATGTTTTTGATTTAAGCCACATCTTAAAAGGAATATTTATTGACAAATAAGTATACAGTATTTTAGTTTCTGTTTTAAACATTGTGAAAAGAAAGACATGAATTTGCTTGGAGTAACAGGTATTCTCTATAATTAAATAACTAACATTTCTTACCTTGCTGCATCTGTGGATGTGTTGTATAACTTGAAGGATGGGAATATGGCATGTATCCTGCAGGGCTTTGTGGGGCATATGGACTAGGCACTGGGCTATTTTGTTGTGGCATAAATCTGTTCCCAGAGCTTGTCTGTGGTGGCACAAACCGGCTAAAACCCAAAATTCAAATAAACAATATCAGGAAATGAAATAAATATGCTCTTCCTTGAAATTTCACTGTCATAAAATTCTCCAAATTCTAATATAAAATAAAATCTATGCAGACAGAAAAAATTTGAAAAATAGTCAGATGCACAAAAATCATTCACAATTCATAATCTGAGTTACACTACACAGTTTATAAAAACTGAGGTAATACATTTATTTTATTTGCATAAAGGTATTCATCTATTTAAGGTATATAAAGCCATGCACCCCAAATTCTACTCTATTTATCTCAAACACATTGGTTATTTTAACACATTTTTTTTGTCTATATGAAATTAAGTTACTAAAATGATAGCTATTTCAATTAGTATATTAGAGAGCATTTCCACATATAATGTTTTAAGGCAAATGTTCATGTGGGTTACTATTTAAGGCTAAGCATTTCAGCTTAGGAACTACATATAATTCACCATTACATAAATGTATGTATACACTGTATATTCACAAGCGTATTTACCACAGAAAACAAGACATAATAAAATGATACATACATATGTATATATATATTACCTGGAGGGGCTATGTGAGATAGTGGTTTGTTGATAATTGGAAGATGCAGGACTACTATGCATGGAATTCTGAGAAAGTTTATATTGAGATATCATCATTCCTATGGAACACACAAAAATGGTAAACATGTTATTATCTTCTAATGATAAAGTATCCTTTCAATGATTTAAATAAATTGTTCTTTCATAAACACTCAAAAAGTTTTCTGCTCTTTTCTTTTTTAACCAACATGTTCATTTTGAAGAGCAAAACATAGAAACTGTAAATTTCAAGCACAACCAGTTTGACTAAAACATTCTTTTATTGTAACTAATCTAAGAGCTGCGATAGAGATTAATTTTTTTTAATTTTACTTATTTAAAGTCCTATCACATAGCCTTAGAATTGAAAAGAACTTTTAGAAGTCATTTTACCTCCTGATCAACTATTACACAAATCCTTCTACAACAGGCCTTTGGGTGGTCTTTCGATTATATGGAATACTTCATTACATACATCTCCCATCCTTAGGAGCTTAATTTCACAACACTATTTGTTTCATTGTGATTCAGACCTAGGTTTTTAAAAGTACTTTATTGAATGGCCCAAAGTTTGAGCAGCTACATTCCATCTGAAAGTCTTTTGGTGCAAAACAGAATGCTTCTATTCTTCCACAGTAATTCTTTGCCACATATTAAGGATTAAATGAATATTTGATTAATGAGGGAAAATGTGAGGTTGGCTTTCAGATTCTCACATTTCTTTTCAAGCTAGATATTGTTTCTTCAATTGTTACACAAATGGCATTTTGTTATACATGATATATAGAAAAATTCAGTTATTTAAACATTTTTAAAATCAGAGATAAGAATCTCCGATTAACCCTGAACTTTTTAATGATATTCATAGCCAATCTTTTTGGGAGCTTCAGGTATCACATCATATTCCCACATTTCATTTCCTGCTGTTCATGTGAAAAGTGCCTTTTAGAGTAGAAGGGATTCTAGCTGTAAAGTAGTAGTTGAATGAGATGAGTGCTCAAAATCACCTCAAAATCTACTAGTAATACTACTCTTTTCTTTTATATATAGTCTAAATCGCAACTTCTGAGCTTTCTCTTCCTACTTGAATTCAATATTAAATCATATGTTCCATAATTTAATAATTTAATTATTATAATTATTGTTGCTGGGGTCTTTCTCTTCTCTTTCTCTTCTCTTTCTCTTCTCTTTCTCTTCTCTTCTCTTTTTTTTGACAGGGAGAGCAATACTCCCTAAGATGGGAGTTAAAAAAAATTTCCCCCGAATTAACTAACAGTCATCACTGGCACAAGCTGAAATTTACTAGTTTGAAAGCAATGGCTTTAAAATTAAAATGGACAAATGAAATTCTAATAGTCCTTTCTGGTTATTTCAAAGCTCCAAAGAAGTACAAATAAAGTGTTTTGCTTATTAAATTTTCACCATGTGTGACTCACATTTACACTAGCAAATAAGAATCACCTTTAAAAATTTTAAAGCCAAGTATCACTAGAAAAATGCTTTAAAAACTCACAACATGTAATTAATTAATTTTTAAATGCTAGCTTATGTTTTTACAAAGTAGGATATGGAGAAATCAACCAACATTTTGGACTTAAAAATAAGTATACGTGTAGTACGAAACAAAATATGTGTCTGAAAGGTAAATATCTTTAAAAGTTTTTTATTAGTGATTTACTACCCAAATTATTTAAAAATGTAAGTTACCTAGATGTAGTATAAATAGCCTTAGAAGACTTACTTTATTCAATCTTATAGTTACTTTATCCTACACTAAATGCTCCTATCCTATTAGTCTTTCTTGAAATCAATGATCTCTGTTTTCTTTCATTCCAACATTCTTCCAGAGCAAGTGCAATTCTAGTTTTCCTTTCACCATTCGCGTCTCTCTCCTACTACTACATTCTAGCTTATTAGCTCTGGTGAAGATACAGTCTTGCCCTGCATACCTGCCTTTAATTTGCTGAAAACTGATTTGGGCAGAGGTATGTCCATGGATTCACTTTGGGGAATGGATAGTTAACTATATAATTGCTTTAAAAACAGAATTTGCACACAAATATACAAAATCAACACACTAATATTAAAAAAACAAAAGAAAACTAGGAGATGGGATGGGAAGCTTCATGGAGGTGTTTCCAATAAATCTCTCAATATTCTTGAACACGGTTAATCAATTAACTACGCTGGACCTTCTGGAGCTGTCTAAACTATTTCCTTCTATTTTAATCTTCAGAGCCAAGCAAACACTTGGGCTTGCCAAATTCAGTAAGCTTAAGACCAAAACAATGCACCTAACTCAAAGGTACTCGTTTACTACATAAAAATTATACTTCTGTTGAACGTCGTATTTTTATGATTTTTATAATACTTATTATAAATAGATTTTTTTCCTTAAATAACTTATTATAAACATATTTTCTGTTTCTAAGGCAACAGGAGTGCTAAGCCAATTACTACATAACCTTGAATGTAATCACCATCAATACTAAAACTAATACTAGGTATATTTATTTATACATATACTACTGCATGTTGAAAAGCTCTGTAAATATTTTTATTATTTGATTAATGAAAAGACTTCTTTCATACTAATTATACGATTTTTAAAAATAAACCTTTGAATAAACTAATAGATTCTGAAATATCTAACAAAATACACATTAAGCTTTGTCTAATTTTCAAAGAATTTAGTTACGTATTAAACTGCACAAATATTAACATTCATTTAGTTTCTTTCTTGGCTTGATTCAAGGGATCAACGCAGCATTCATTGATGATAGGCTTGCTTGTTAAAGGAGACATTTCAATTTAATTACTACATGTGAAACAAATTCTGTTATGGACCCACAAAAAAATATACTACGAAATTGAATTATTAAGAACCTCACCACTTTGTACATATCTGTTCTGCATACTTTTCTCCCTGAAAACGTTAGGATTCCTTGCCAGGACGGCCTGCAACAAGACTGGTATGTCGCCTTCTGGATCATCACTGCCAAGGTTATCTTTCAACTCTCTGGCATTGAAAACATAAATATCAGAAATTAAAATAGTGATTGATTAATTAAGAATTCACTATTCTACACTGGTTAGATAGCAATTCACTGGTGATATTCAGAAAGGGCTGAGGCAGAAAATCAAGAAGACTTATGGTATAAAAACAAATCGCACAGGATGTCTATCAATTTCATGGATTGAGGCTGCTATCCTTGGAAGAAATAGAATTATCAAAAATGACAGAGGAGAGTTTTTCACAGGACACCTTTTTTTCATACTTTAAACAGGAAAATAAAGCCCAATACCTATTTTATGGAACTATGAGTTTACTTAAGAATGTTCACATTAGTTTCAAAGTAGAAAATAAATAGTCTACTGCAAACTACTCAAAATGATGGAAGGGTATAGAGGTGATAATTATGCACAGAAGTTGATATTTGGGCTTGAAATATATTTTCTCCCTTATATCTGCATATGAGTCAGTCTACCCGTTTTGAGAACGGTCTCCAAATGAAATATGCTGCCACATTAGTTAAGACAAGGCCCAGAGGTTAGGTAATTTTTCCATCTCATATCCTTTTCTCAAAGTCATCAGGAGGTTAAAAAAATGCCTAAATGAGTGGTTAAGGATAATCATAATTTTCAATAAACTTGAAAGTAAGTAGCAAATTAAATGCATAACTATAGAAGACTAATGATAAACCATAGACAGCATTTTAAATTGTACATTCTACATGTCACTGTTCCACTCATTAAATCTAATAAGAAAGATTTATAAAAATGGTGTCCAATGATAAGATTCAATAAATTTCTGAGGAAAATCTTAAAAGTAGCTCTCCATAAAATAAATCATAACTGTATATGTACTATTTCCCTATTTCTTTAAAGGTAGAATTTGGTAAAAACTGTTGATTAAGTACATACAGGTATAACAAAAATGATGTAATATTTAGACATTGTTGAATTTCTGGAGTGGCAAGATATTAGTATTATACTTCCTCCTGAGAAAGTAATCATTTCTGAGAAACCAACCATTTCTCAGTTTCTCTATCAGAATATTCATCTGATATTTCACCTTAGAGTCATCAGCCTTAAAAGTGGCTCCAAATTATGTACTCCATCTAATGGCAGAGACCTCTCCATTATAATATGCTTTATCCTCATCCCCCTAAATAATGATCTTAAATTAAAAAAAGAAAAGAAGAATGGAAAGATGCATGAATACCACTGTGTAGTAGGATGTAAAGGAATACGGGAGATTTCACTTTTGTGTTCTGATGGTATTATAAGTATATATACTGCTTTCGCAGTAAAAAGTAAATTTTACGAAGTATACTTGCATGCAAAAATTTTATAAATATGCTATATAATTTAAGTTTATGTTGTTTTTTAAAAATCTATGTGTAAAACCACAAACCCTTGTTCAGATTATACACTAAATCCTGGGAAAAATTAGTCCCAAATTCTGTAGTAGCTTTCCATGGCGTTAGTCCTTGAATTCTTCTTATACTTCCCAGGAAAAACACGCGAGCATACTCCAAATAACGCTAGCAGCACAGTCTCTAGCGCCTGGGAATTCTAACTAACCACTCTACAATACCAAGAAAAAGGGAGCTAGCTTCAAGAGCAACTTTAGACCTCTGCACAGATCCATCTTGATGGATCCCAAGATTATTTCAAAGGTGCAGAAAAGATCTTCATAGAACTACATGGGCCAGAACTATCGTCTCAAAGTAACCATGGCCTATTTAAATCTCATTAATATCTCATTATAGCAAGGCTACATTCTCATTTGGATATTGATATATTTTAAAAATAAACTATATATCTAATTTATTGAAATTAAAAGTAAAACCAGGAATCCTGATTCTCTTAGTAAGAACAAAACTTTTCACACTTTATTTTAGATTGTACTTACATGTGATCTGTCGATACCTGGTTGAGGCTATGGACAAGCTGTGAAACCAAATTATCATCCCTACAGGCCAAAAGGCAATTCACCTCTTCTGCTATTCGCGCATTAAAAAGGAGGCTCTTTGTAGTTGTAGCAGGTAAGGGGGATGGAAGAGGCAGCTGGTTCAGGACTATTTGGAATAAAATCAGATTATCAGAAATTGAGTGAGTGTAGTAAGTCTCTTCAGTGCTGACATATATTTTGTGATTAAAAGTAAGTTACAAATATCAACGTGACATATTATTATAAGGCATTCCTACTCTCCCTCAACAAACCCCAGTCAACTCTAAACTCCCAAAACATCACTTGGACCATAATAGATTATACTACTCTCTGAAAATAAAACTCAGCTCCTTTATATTTGTCCTGATTTTTCCTACTTAAATTTGTATTAAGTTAACAGCTAAATGAATAGATAAAAAGGTAAGGTTAAAATGAAGTAACTTCCCAAAATTGAGAATACATTAATTAATCTCATTTATTTTTTTCTCATATGATTTATCAGAATCACTAGTACTTTCATATAAACCAAATAACAATACCTGACTCTTTACCAGATGAACAAAGTATTTTTTAACATTTATACAAACACAAATAGCTCACTTTAGCAGGAGAACATTCATAGAATAGAATTCTGGAGGAAGAAGAATATCTTAGAATTTTGCTTTAAGTTATAAATTCCTAAATAGTTCTCTCCTTTCTTCATTCTATTCTAAACAGCGAACAAAAGGACATATATGTTTTATGGTAGTTTAAATTCAATTATTTACGTCTCTTCACAAAAGGATATTTATTAATTTGTCCAAACTAAAAGTTAAGAAAGTTAACTAAAATGTCTTTATTTTTGGCTTAATTTCTAATCACCTACACAGTATACCATGTTTCCTTAAAAATAAGACCTAGCCGGACCATCAGCTCTAATGCATCTTTTGGAGCAAAAATTAATATAAGACCTAGTCTTATATTCTGTAAGACCTGGGTATTGTATTGTACTATACTATACTATACTATACTAAACCCAGTCTAATATTATATAAGATCCGGTTTTATAGTAAAATAAGACCGGGTCTTATATTAATTTTTGCTCCAAAAGACGCATTAGAGCTAATGGTCCAGCCAGGTCTTATTTTCAGGGAAACACGGTACGTATTTTATCCCCACTAAAACCAGATGGAAATTAACAACAGAAACAGTATTTGGGGGATACTGAACACAGATAAAAACATTTCTTGAAGTTAGTTTTCTCATAACTCATTCATTATAAAGCCCTAAGTCTTGCATAATGCTATACAAAGACAAGTAGGTCATCTCATCACCTTCTACCCTTCCCTCTCGTATCTCTTTCCCTTTATTTATTCAGATAGCTGACATAGCAATTAACACTGTGGGTAGCTTTTGGCACCATCACCCCGGGACAAAGAATTAGCGTTATGAGAGTTGCCTACCAAAACAGCAAGTCCCTAAAAAATTGCATTACACTACATAAATATCAAAAGAATGACAATGTTCTTTTAACTTAACTGTTCAGAGTGTAATATGCTGCTGACATCTATGACAAACTCCAACGGATTACTGAACATGCCATGCAAAATAACCATCACTAAGAAAATTAGATGGCTGGTGAGCAAATTTTCTTCTTTGAAAGGCAGTTTCAGTTACCATTTCTATTAGTACTTTTTTATAAGTCTATATTAGTTCCTATATGCAAACCACTGTTTCAGTTTTGATTTTTCTTAATGCTTTATGTCATTTTCTTTGGTCTTTACTTTTTCATTTATCCGTTTAGCATGTAAGACCTTTAAAGAAACACACGTCACCAATTCTTAATGGGTGAAACAGAAATTAAGGTCTTACCTATTGTTAGCTAACTACACTAGTTTTGTTACTTTCACATATTAGCTAATAAATCAAAGAAAATGTTTGTCATTCAAAATCTACAATTTTCTTATTTATGATACTACAAATAATTTTTGTTATAATCTAAAAATTATAGTTAACACAGAGTAATGTAAATTAGATAAATTAACCAAACTTACGGTCTGTGAGACTAGCAATCCCCGCAAGAGTAGTGATGGGGACATGGGGCATATCCCCATTCATCCTGAAGTTCTGGAATGGTGTTGCCTATAAAAGTACTTAGTTCAGGTGCCAGCTGTCATTACTTCCCATTTTCCAAACACTGCAATGAAAAAGATACAACTTCTTGTAGTACGTCAAATATATTACTATTAGGGAACTGCTTATAAAAATAAATTTTTCTGCTTTTCTTCTTTGTTCAACCGATACCACAGAACATCGCTCACATGCTACTTAACCATATGTTAGGCACTGCCAAGTGCTTTGCATATATTAACTCATTTAGTTCTCACAACTAACAAGGTAGGTACAATTATTCTCAGCATTTTATTGATGAGAAAATTAATTTACAGGAAATATAAAGCAACCTGTGGAGCAAAGATTCGAATCTGGCTCGAGTCTGTGTTACCAGAAGGCTGTATTACTAGATGGGGATACTCAATTTTGAAAAGCATTGTAATTCTTTTCCACATCAAAAACACATTAAAATCTAGCTTCAACTTTCTAGCTATGCCTCTCACTACTCTCCTACATAAACCATCCTCTCCAACCAAGCTGATCAAACTCTCCTGAAACCACCTTGTGTTTTCTCATTTATTTATTTCACACTATACCTCCCTGCCTAGGTAGCCCCCATCTGTACTTTAGTCCAATTCCTATAATTCAAGTTCCCACTACTTCATGAAACCCCAGACAAAAGCTATCCTACCTTAATCTACCCTGAACTTACCACATTTATGGCCCAACATTCTTTATAAATAATTAATTATGTATTCCTTTGTGGCATTTTTTGAAACTTATCTTGTTTCATTCTTGTATTTTTACTTAATGTTCATGTACGTACCTCATTTTCCTAATACTGCATGCTTCTTAATATTAATGAATCACATAATCAATATACAAACACATAAAGGACAGAGAAAGGCATGTGTTAACGTTCCTATTTAATGTTCCTATACAATGACTTAATTGACTTAAATATTCAGCTTTTATTACGATACAATTATGAGTGTGTGTACAGACATTTTATAAAATTCCTGAATACCTTTTCCATTATTCTGTTCAATGTCCCTGAATTTTTCTCATCTTAATTTCAACATGTGGCTTTTGGACCGTTTATCTTTCTCATAACAGTACTTGTGTAAGAACATTTTTTTAAAGTATATAATACAACATTTTAATAAGTGCACATTTATAAAGATATGCCTTTGTTAAACAGCTTTGTAAACTAATCAGCAGAGGTCTACTCCACATCTACCAAGACATACTGCTAAAATGGAAAGCTGAATTGTAATTTTCAGTTTAAATGTTTCTTTTTTTCCCCCCTTGAGGTTGTATTTGCTTGTCAGTCACTTTTAAGAGAACCTCTTAAGTTTTTTTGAGTTGTAAACTTCAAAAACAGTGAAATAACACTAACAATTCCCCTTACTCAAACATCTTAATGAAACTTTGCAAATAAGTATTTTTCTTTTTCAAATACTTTGATTATAAATATAAGACATAGAGACGAAAGTTCACAAAACATGTATGTATGGTTTAACAGTTATAAAGTAAGCATCCACAGAACCTCCATTTATTTAGAAGGCTAGCACCCTAGTTCCTTCTAGAGATAACAACTATCCATTTATTTAGAAGGCTAGCACCCTAGTTCCTTCTAGAGATAACAACTATCCTGTCTTTTTGGTAATCATTTCATTTTTTTTCCTTTATAGTTTAATAACCTTAATATATACATTTTTTTTAGTAGTGGCCAAGGAATAAATATTGCTTTCCTTTGAATGACTGACATAAAATTTGCTAGCAGAAGCCCACTGAAAGGAAATGGCACAGGAAATCGTACAGGAAAGATATCCCTGGCTATCCTATATTTATCCTTTTACTTCACTGTGAACTTTACTCTTTAAAGTTACTAATTTGATTCTTTAACCATCACTAAAGAAAGGTAAAGAAACACTGCGCATTTAGCAATCACATCACGCACTAAAATAAAAAAATCAGAATTTAAAACCTGATAGAAGTCACCAAAACAATGAACTTTTTCTAAGTTAAGGCTAATAAGTTCCAATTTATGCTTAATAATTGATGGAAAGAAATTATTGCATGCAAATTACGTGCAGAACAGCATAAAAACACCTTGTTATCACATATGACGCACTGTTATACATGTAATTTGCCATAATCAAGCAGATTAAGTAACAAGGACTGTTTAATTATTTAATTCAGAGGATAGGAACCCATAAAGAACAATATGCTATCACTTGTGAAGTGCGGAAAATGGAAATGTTGATATAATAAGCATTACTAAAGACAAACAAAATATGCCAGAGGGTTCTACTGGGGGCTGCCCGACTTTATTGTTTTCCTAAATCTCAGGTAACATGTAAGGTAGACCCAACCATAGGCTGGAGTTTTTAGACTAAAAATTATTTACGTAATTAGTTACTACTTATGAATTACAAGACTAATAAACCTAACTGCAAAATTTTGCTTTTCTTAGTGGTGCAATGAGGCATCTGAATACTCTAATGTCAACTCAAAACTGGGAGTAAGTGGGAAAGGAAAGGAGGCAACAATGCTTCCTCGGTTTCAAGTGCTTTAAGTATGGATTGAGTAGATGACTAGTGACACGTACTTTCATACCGCACTGCCGAACCATACTGTTTTCACTGGAATCCAAGATTTTGAAGAACAGCAAAAGACTTGGTCTTTTAAACTGCCTTACAGTTTTAGCTAAAGTCATAGATGTTGATGAATATGAGTAACCTGAGGAAATGTCGCTGCCTTATGCTGGAAGGCGACCGGCATCCCTCAAACATTCCTAGAAACAGCCTTCCTAGAATTCTAAACATGAACATACACATCGCGAACTCATCAGACATGGCATTTCTGCCTCTGTATTGGGCAACATTTGGTCTACCTGGCTCTGTTAAAGTACACTGTCTTTCATGAAACTGCTGAAACTGACGCTGCAAGTCATCTCTGGGGAACAATCCGTCCAGAATGAAACGGTGACCAAATGGGAAAGATAATAATGCGTGCTTTGGAACTGGCACTTAAGGCAGTGCTTTACTTAAAAACTGTGAATGGTGAACGATTATAAAATAAATGGATGATAAAATAAATTTAGTGGGTTAAGATCAACACTGAGAGGGGTTGGAGGGATTTGTGAATCAAGGTGAATTGTCTTTGTGGGTCACCAAGGCAAAGCAGTTTGAAATTTGCAGATTTAAAGAAATGGAAGAGTAAAAACAGTAGCCCACCTCCTAAGTGGTGATGAGAATGAAATAAATGCATGCAGATCACTTCAGATACTACACGGCACACAGTAAGTGATCCAGAATGTTACACTGCTAACTGGAAAACATGCATTTGGGGGGACAGAAGAAAACACAGGTGAGTTAGGAAAAAGGGGTCTTTTTAGTACAGATAATCCCTACTTCTGAAAGATTATAATTTTTTATTTGAAATTCCAGTATATATTTCACTACAGTATTACAAACACATATAATAGTCCTAAGCACACACCTACAATTACTTAAATGATAAGTTAGCTGAAATAAATATCAGCAATAAAAGGCAGGGGAAAAAATCTAACTTGTAAATCAAACACGCGCACACACAAATGAGTAAGACATCATTTATAGACTAATTTTAGAATGGCTTGAGGTTTAATTAAAATAATGCTTAATTAGTGGAAGATATTATGGTAAATTCTCATTTCAGCCCATTATAATGAGTCTGAAGGGAACTTCTAAGCACTTGCCAAGATTTTTAAAGACCCTGTGTCTTTGTTCATTTAATTTCACTTCAAAATTTATGATTTCTTCATGCAAACAAAAGAAATGCAAATAAAAACAGTATTGGTAGAAGTTGTAATAATATTCAAATTGGATGGATCTGGAATAAAAGGCACTCTCCTATTCTGATGGTAGATAAACTTTTCTGGACAGCTACTTTGTATCCTATAGCCAAAAAAATATGTATAATCTTGTCTCAACAATTTCACTTTTTTAATAGTGGAAAACTGGTAGAAATGATAACTATTTGTCGAGCACCTACTACATAATAAAAACCAGTTACAAACACTTTAAATATACTCTCATCAAATCTTTATTTGACACTGAGGTACTAATAGTCCAGTTTTATTTAATGAGGAAACTGACATAAAGAGAGGATAAATAACTTGCCAAAGGTCATACAGCAGGAGTCAAACTCAGGCTGTCTGGCACATGGACACTTTATATAACAACTAAAAAAGTATTAGCTTAACTTTTCTGGTACAATAAATCATGTTATATCCATGAAAGATTACTATGCATCAATTAAAAATCATGTACAACCAATACAGATGTGAGGAAAGGTGACAGTCATGATACATAGTCAAGGATGAAAGAATAGTTGTCTGGGTTTAAATCCAAGCTCCGCTACTTACTCTGTAACCTTGGAAAAAGTTACTGAATCTCTCTGTACCTCAGTTTACTCATCTCTGAAAGATGATGCAGATAATGCTATTATTTCTAATTTTGTTGTAAGAATGAAATGACTTAATACATGTAATGTATTTAAAACTGAACGGAGCATGTAGTAAGGGTTCAATAAATGTGGGCTGCTAGTTTATACACTTTTCTGCATCTTGCTTTTGTCATATATACTATCTTAGAAATCTTTCATATACGCAGATAAGTCTCATTCTTTCTCTAATATTATTTTATAGCCTTACTGAAACATCAAACTTAAATGAATGTTATTCATTCATGGTATAAGCTATACCATGTAACTAAAAGTAAGGTGACTGACTACCTCTTTATGGAATCAGACTCCTTACTACCTTATAACCACATCTAGTACTCGGTTCACAATTGCAGGATACCTCAAGTGCTCTTCTACTCTCTTCTTGACTTGGACTACACAGCAGGAAGCACAACTCCTGAAGAAAATCAATCTTGGATAAAAGATTACAATGAACAAATACTCTGGTTATGTTTATATTATGTTCATAACTTCCCAAAATTAGCATAATGACATTTTAATAAATAAATCTGGTCAAGAACAAACCGCTTATCTCCTCCACTTCTGAATATATCAATGATAAGTGTATACTAAATGTAAGATATCAATTTGATAACTTTTCCCAATGCAAACATTCAGTCAACCTTAATTTAATAACTGAAATTCTTTTAAATTCTACTTTGTGTTGCTCTGCAGAAATATTCATCTTTTTTTTGACATAACAAAATCATTTTCCTTTTATCTGAGAGTTAAAACAGTTTTAAAATGTCACATTAGGTTAGCTCAGTAGTTCATCCAACTCCATATAGGTACTCTTTGAGTTATAACTGCTACCCAAAAGAACAACTATGTTTCTATAGTATTTAGCCTTTCATGATAATGCAGCCAATACATTTATTTCTCGTCACTGTGGCACACACTATGCTAGGCAAGCAAAGCACAGTGGTTAACAAGATGGAAACCATCTCTATCACTTGGAATCTGTGTTTGGCCACGGGGATGTTGTAAAGAGGGTACATCTTCCAGGGGGAGAAAAGGGAAAGAATTACTGAATTAAAACCTGAACCAATTTTACTGTGACTACTCCATATTTTAATTGCTCCACAATCTGCATCAAATTTATTTAAGAAAAACGACAGCAAGGGTTCTTAAAATTCATGAAAAGATACAGAAAATATACTGCTAATTGAAAGAATATCACTGTGTAAAGTTCAAGCTCATTTTCTTTAAAAATACATTTATACAAATGATAGTCTAAGCAAAGAAAAAGGTTCTTTAAGAAAATATTTTTAAACCATTAACAATGGTTGGGGGTGTATTCAGGGATTTGGGGGAATTCCCAGTTTTGTAGTATTTATACCTGTATTACTTGGGCATTTAAAAAAACTATTAGAATATTAATTTAGATTCAGAAAAACAATGATATAAACTATGTATAAAAGTGAAAAACATTAAATGAATCTTCTAACAGTTGCTGCTATTTGTATATAAATTCCTCTGGATATTCGAACAGTTATCTATGAAATCTACGTTACAAACCTACTGTAAGAAGGCGCTGTGCTAGGTGACAGAATACGCAGGGCGCGTTCATAAACACTGGCCAGAGCATAGGGCCAGCAACGTGAATTGGAGCCCACAAAGGAGTTTGTCATGAAATGGTGATTTTTTTCCCCCCATATCTTTGATATAAGTGAACTTAAGCTTTCAGTAAGACTAATGCACCGATGATATAAGGAAGATGGAATGATCAAAAGAGAGAATAGAGGCAGAAAGTTGTTGGAAGAATACTGCAGTATTGGCAGGTAATTATGGTTTGATGTTGGACTCATTCAGATTAAAATGCCAATGTAACATCTAGTTGGAGAGGAAGTTGGAAATTCAGAACTGACAAAAGTGGTCAGAACTACAGCTATAGACAGGCAAGTTATCCATGGAGGATTGATAATAGTAAAATTATAACAGATAAGAGACAAGGTGGTAGAGGATTTTTTTCTTTTTTAGCATTTATGTGCCAGACATTAAACACATACCTTCCCTTAATCATGCCAAGGGTAGAGGTTGTGAAGATGATTTCTACTTCACAGATGCAAAAATGAAGGCTCAGAGCATAAATGCTTTGTCTATGGTTACACAGATGGTACATACAGCAAAGCTGGGATCTGAATTCAGGTGTTTCTAAGCAAATCTTACATTTCCATGCCTATCTGAAGGACATTTTAAAACCTGAGAACATCTACACTGTTATGATGGAAAGATAAACCAATAAAGGGAAAGGAAACTGCTCCTCAGAGAAGCTAAATGTGTGCTCACCGTCTCACAGCTACTGACTGACCCATTCAAGACGAGAATACAAGTGTTTGCATTTCTATTATAGCTCTGCATGGTTTTATACTATGTTATCATCTTGCATGATTATAACATTAGTTTGAATAAACTGAAATTTTACATATGTGGAATATTTAGCCAATTCACACTTTTCCTTGGTAGTGCTGCTTTTGTGTCAGGGGGAGGGCTTAAAACTAGTGTATTTTCAGTATCTCAGTTTATATTACATTTAATGGCATAAACTGCCTCAAATTCTTTCTGGGAAATAGGTGGAATATAAATCCAAAGTAGCTGGATAAGAAAATAAAAAAACACACAGTGTACTATTTACTATTTTAAATAGGAAACAGTGACTCCCTAGAGACTGGCACCTCTCCAGTAGAATCCTTTCACTTTTCGTCACGCTTACCTTCACATTCCTTTTCACTGCCTACTATTCAAGAACGAATTTTTCACATTCTGTTTGAGACACTTCAAAAAGATCTTGCTCAAATCCTAGCTCAAACACAAATAGTTCCCAATCAGCTGCACTGTGAAAATTCTCACTTCTTTAAAATGCTCCTGCTTTCCTATAGTTCTAAACTACTTCCACTAAAAAAAAAAAAAAGAAACCCTCAAAATAAAACAAAGCTCTAAAGCTCTTTCTGGATATATGCTTTGCTTTTGGAACCTTGAGCGCCTGATGGACAGCAATAATGTGTGTGTTCCAATAATATAGCTATATCATAATATATGTAATATTTAACAGAAGGATATAATTACATTATTGAATTATACTACGAAGAGAAAAAGAAGTCACCAATAAGTAAATCAAGTTGAGATTTAGGGTGTCTCAAAAGCAGTTAACAGTATGTGTATGTTTACTAAGAAGTAAAACAATTAGTAAAACTTTATATCCTATAATCAGCTTTCTTCTTTGCTCTATCAATTTATTTCACCTGCATTTTTATACAAATCAACTTTAACAAAAATTCATGTCACTTAAAAAAGTCCCTGCTGATTGTTAGTTGAATTGACGTGCAGAGGCCTGCAGAATAGGTACATGATGTCTAATCTCAACAAAATATGCAAAAATACAAGCTGCATCAGGAAAAAATAATACTGAGCCCTGTAATTTGTTTAAAATCTTTTTTTTACAGAGAAGCCATGGAGGAAATTTCCAAATGCTGCTATGAGTTATTTGAGTTCCTACTCCATCTCCCCATGTCCAAAATTTTATGTTTCACCTTCTTTTCTACTGCAAAAGAAACAGCCTATCTTCAGCCCCTAATAAAGGTTGAGGCTGTTACTTATACCATGAGACTATTTCCTATACAATGGTATTAGAAATGTGAAATCAATGTGATTTTTTCTAAATGAGGTTTAGGTCTTAAAGAACTGTAACACTTATATGGTAAGTCTCAACCTTTGACCATAACACATTTGATGATACACAATTAAGTTAATCTGATATGTAAGAGAAAACACTTTTATGTAAAATTACTAAATAGTCCACAAGAGGGCACACTTTCAAATACTGGAGAAATTTTTAATTCACATATTTTTTACTGGTCCATCAAAAGTTGACCAGATTCTTCTGAACTGATTATTAAATATGATTAGAAAACAATAAATCCTGAAGTTCATAATTTTTTGTTTAAACACAGACAGGGAAACTTTTTTTGGACACATATAGAAAACAAGCCTGAATACACCATGACTTCTACATTAATATTAAATTATTAAAGTATGTAACAGTCTTATTAGCCATTTCGGTTCTGCTAGCTAGTTGGAATTTGGCTGCCCTAAGAATCTTTCCAAGAAATTCTGGCTTCTGTTTTTGATCCTCAATAAGTGACATCGTTTCTAGGAACAAAGAATTTAAGACAACTCAGGAGAACCAAGAGAGTATGTTTCAGATAGTTGACAAAATTTTTCCAATTCAACAGGTTGAGAGCATTACTTAGAGGGGGATTTTCAGTCAAGTTTGCGGAGTAGGTAAACGCTGTGCTTACCAACTCTCACAATCAAATCAGAATTACAACTAAACGACAGAACAACCATCACTGAGAATCACCTGAAGCCTAGCTAAACCGAAGCCCTACAACTAAGGACACACAGAAGAAGCCACCTTGAGACTGGTAGGAGGCGCAGAGATGCAGAATGGCCTGGTCCCACACTTGCCTGTGACCATTAAGGGAGGGATATCTCAGCTGTGGAGGTCCCCCCTAAAAGAACGAGGGGTCCCAGACACATACCAGGCTCCCCAGTCCAGGCATCCACTGCCGGGGAGAGAAGTCCCCGTAATCTCTGGTGTGGAAAACCAGTGGCTCAGTGAGATTGAGAGCGGCTGCACTCCTAGGCGTTTGTTTCTCTTACAGGGTCTGTGCATGAACTTACTGCTAACAGATTCACTAGCTCTGAGCTCCAGTGCTGGGGCAGCAGCTTGAAAGGAACCAAGGACATACATACACAGGGAGGAACTGAAGTGTTTGACTGCAGGGTTAGGGCTGGAGGGGTAGCTTTCTCCCGGACAGAGGAGCTAGCAGCTGCCGTATCTGAGTCTCCATCAACCTGTCTAACAGCTTTCATTCATTCCACCTTGGTGATTCTGAGGCCACGCCCCATTCAACGTGCAGGCCCACCCAAGCTGTTTCTAGCAGCTTTTCCATATAGAAAGTCTGCCTTGGCTCATGCTGCAGACTTTCCTAAAATCTCTCAAAGGTTCTCAAAATGCAAACAAGCAGCCTCTGGCTTCATTACGCCCCATACCTCTAGCTGAGCAGCCACAAGCCTGGCACTTAGTGACACCCGGCCTAGGTTCGCAGCTTGGCCTCTCAAAGCACCTCCAAGCACAGTGTGGGCAGTGGCCATCTGCGGCTTCCTTTGTAGCTCATGCCAAGTGGCCCTGAGTAGGGCACAGGCTACAGCTGAACTTGGCCAGTAGCAGGTCCCCTCCCAGGAGGCTCCGAGGGTGGCACACCCAGTGACCAGCTTCAGAACAAACTGGAGCATCACCCGGCCGCTTCCAAGGACGACACACGCAAAGGGTAGAATGGGCAGGGCACCGGAGTCCTGCAAAAGTGAATCCTGTTCCATAGGTTCAGCACCTGCACAGCATCTCCTCCACTGTAATCAAGGCCAGTCCTCACAACAAATGAGCCCGAGGGTCAATCCCTTGCACTGATGTGCAAACAGTAACCAAGGCTCAACTACAACAGGAGGGCACACACAACCCACACAAGGGATACGATCTGGAGGACCTGGTTCAGGTGCCCAAGGAGACTGAACCACTGGGCCCCACAGGTCACCTACTATATGAGGCCACTCTACTAAGACTGGGAGACATAGCAGCCCTACCTAACACACAGAAACAAACACAGGGAGGCAGCCAAAATGGGGAGACAAAGAAGCATGTTTGAAATGAAAGAACAGAGCATAGCTCCAGAAAAAGAATTAAACAAAATGGAGACAAGCAATCCACCAGACATAGAGTTCAAAACACTGGCTATCAGCATGCTCAATAATCTCAAGAAGAACTTTGACAAAGAGATAAGAAACATGAAAATAGAGAAAGAAAACAACACACAGAGAAGTCAGAAATAAAGAATACAATAACTGAAATGAAGAATACATTAGAGGGAATCAACAGTAGGTTAGATGAAGCAGAAGTTCGAATCAGCGATTTAGAAGATAAGATAGCAGACAACATCCAATGAGAACAGCAAAAAGAATCCCCCCAAATGAAGACGGTTTAAGGGACTCTGGGACAACATCAAGCATACCAACATTTGCACTACATGTGTACCAGAAGGAGAAGAGAGAGAGAGCAAGGAATTGAAAAGCTATCTAAATAAACAATAATGTAAAACTTCCCTAACCTGGCGAACGAACTAGATATTCAAGCCCAGGAAATATAGAGCGTCCCAAACAAGATGAACCTAAAGAGGCCCACACCAAGACACTTCATAATTAAAAAGCCAAAGGTTAAAGACAAAAAGAGAATCTTAAAAGCAGGAAGAGAAAAGCAATTAGTTACCTACAAGGGCGTTCCCACAAGACTGTCAGCTGATTTCTCAACAGAAACTTTACAGGCCAGAGGGATTGGCATGAAATATTCAAAGTGGTTAAAAGCAAGGGCCTACAACCACGGGTACTCTACCCAGCAAGGCTATCATTTAGAATTGAAGGACAGATAAAGAACTTCCCAGACAAGAAAAAGCTAAAGGAGTTCCTCACCACCAAACAAGTATTACAAGGAATCTCAGAGGGACTTCTTTAAGATGGAAAAAAAAAAAAAAAGATCAGAATCATGAATAACAAATTGGCAATAACTACATATCTATCAACAATTATTTTAAATGTAAATGAATAAAATGCTCCAATCAAAAGAGAAAGGGTAGCTGAATGGATAAGAAAACAAGACCCTTACATATGCTGCCTACAAAGACACACCTCAGATGGAAAGACACTCATAGACTGAAAGAGACAGAAAAAGATTACTTCATGAAAATGGAAATGAGAGAAAAAAAAAAAAGGCTGGAGTAGCAATACTTAGACAAAATAGACTTTAAAACAAAGGCTATAACAAGAGACAAAGGACCTAGTAATCCCACTTCTGGGTAGTAATCCGAAGAAACCCAAAACGCCATTTCGAGGGGACATGTGCATCCATCCATTCATTGCTGCATTATTTACAATAGTGAAGATATGAGGGTAACCTGGATGTCCATCAATGAATGAATGGATAAAGAAGAGATGGTACACATATATACACAATGGAATATTACTCAGCCATAAAAAAGAATGAAATCTTGCCATCTGCAACAACATGGATGGACCTAGAGGGTACTGTGTTGAGTTGATTAAGTCAGACAGAAAAAGACAAGTGCCATATGATTTCTCTTATATGTGGAATCTAAAAAACAAAATACACAAACAAAACAGAAACAAACTCATAGATACAGAGAACGTTTTGATGGCTGCCAGCAGGGAGGGGGCTTTGGAGGTGGGTGAAAAAGGAGAAGGGATTAAGAAGTACAAATTGGCTGTTACACAGTAGTCATGGAGATATAGCATAAGGAATATAGTCAACAATACTGTAATATATTCAATAACATTGTATGGTGTCAGATGGATACTAGATTTATTGGGGTGATAGATGGGAGGGGGGTTGAGGGCAGGGTGGAAAAGTTTGAGGGATTAAGAAATATAAATTGGGGGGGAGGGCCCGGCCTGGTGGCTCAGGCAGTTAGAGCTCCATGCTCCTAACTCCAAAGGCTGCCGGTTCGATTCCCACATGGGCCAGTAGGCTCTCAACCACAAGGTTGCCAGTTCAATTCTGAGTCCCGCAAGGGATGGTGGGCTCCACTCCCTGCAACTAAGATTGAACAGGCACCTTGAGCTGAGCTGCCGCTGAACTCCCAGATAGATCAGTTGGTTGGAGCAGGGACTCTCAACCACAAGGTTGCCAGTTTTGACTCCAGCAAAGGATGCTGGGCTGCACCCCCTGCAACGAGCAACGGCAACTGGAGCTGAGCTGCGCCCTCCACAACTAAGATTGAAAGGACAACTTGACTTGGAAAAAAGTCCTGGAAGTACACACTGTTCCCCAATAAAGTCCTGTTCCCCTTCCCCAATAAAAAAAAAAAGAAATATAAATTGGTAGTTACAAAATAGTCATGGGTATGTAAAGCACAGGGAATATAGTCAGTAATATGGTAATAACTATGTACAGTGCCAGGTAGGTACTAGTGAGGGGGAAGAATCACTTCTTATATAAATTCCAATCACTATGCTATATACCTGAAGTTAATATAATACTGAGTGTCAACTGTAATTGAAAAATTAAAAAGGGAGGGCAAAGGGAAATAAGAGATTCAAATTTCCAGGTATAAAACAAGTAAGTTTGGGGAATGTAATATACAGCATAGGAAATATAATCAATAATATTGTGACAGTGTGGTGTGGTGTCAGATGGTTGCTGGACTTATCGTGATCACATCTTTAGATATATAAATATTGAGTAACTGTGGTGTACATCTGAAACTAATATAATATTGTATTCAGCTATAGTTTAATAAGTACCTTTAAGAATAATAAAAATAAAAAAGGCTAAAAAAAATGAACATAGAAGTATGAATTGCGGAGTCAGACTAACTTGATTCAAACCCTAGCTCTTCATCTTACTAGCTATGTGACTTTAGAGAAGTCACTTAAGCACCTGTACCTGTTCATCCTCTGTAAAACTGGCAAATTACACCACAAAAGAGATCATTACTTAAAGTACCTAAAGAGCAATTGAAAAAGAGTACACATAAAAGACGAAAAAAAAGTCATGACTATTTATGCATAATCTGCACTACGAATTCCTTTTTAGCTCTAACACACAAAATATCATTCCAGCAACTCACTTCTCTCTCTCGTCTCATCAATTCTGTCTCTTATTGGGTCATTTCGATCAGCATATAAACATTTATATGCTGATAACTCCCTCTACTCCCACAATAAAATGAAAAAAAAAACTTATCTTGACCCTTATGTCCTCCTCCAACAATTGCTTAATTTTTCTGCTCCCGTTCACAGTAAAATTCCTTCAGTTGTCTATATTCATCTCTAATTCTACTTTCTTTTGAAACCACACTGTACATGTTTTTAACTCTCATCATCCCACTAGATGGCTTGCCATGGTTATTAGTAATGGCATCGACTTTTCTAAAAGCATTGGACAAGCCTCAGGTCTCATCTGATTTGACCCAGTGTTGAACACTGTTGATCACTCTCCTGTTTGAACTGTTTTCCAGATTAAGATACTCTCCTATTTTTTCCTCATACTACACTGGCCACTCCTTAATCCGATTTTGGATCCTTCTCATCTTTCTGTCCTTACTCTTCACTGATCTCATTCAATCTCATGATTTTAAAAAGCACCTATAGGCTGATGACTCCAAAATTTATATCTCCTACTTTGACTCCTGCCCTGTGCACCAGACTCTTATATCCAACTGCCTACTCAACATCTGCTTTGAAATCCCAGGAAATACAGGTCTAGAGCAAGAGGTTGGCAATTTTCCTATTGACTTCTGAGAGTATGATTCACATGCTTTAGATAAGTTCTTTATTAGAGATGTATTTTGCAACTATTTTATCCCAGTCTTTTGCTTGGCTTTTCAGTCTCTTAATGTCTTTTGAAATTTTGATCAAGTCTAATCATCAGTTTGTTCTTTTATGGTGGTGATGGTGTATGCAGAAATTTTCTAGTGTGACAAAAATATTCTATATCATAAAGGGACACTGGTTACATAAGTGTACCTATTTGTCAAAATTGTAAAGCTGAGACTTTTGTTTTTCAAGATATGTATTACCAAACTCCAAAACACTGTAAAAGTAGTAATAATTAAGCAGTGCTTTGCAGAATGGGTGAAGGTATAGATGAGATTAAAATAAAAGCATGCTGATTATTATTGAAGCTGGATATTAGGCATTCATTATACTCTCCTGTTTACTTTGCATGTACTTAAAGCATCCCAGAATAAAGTGTTGTTTTTTTTTTTAACTTTTATTTAAGTGTGTTTTTCCAGGATGCATCAGTTCCTAGTCAAGAACTTGTTTCAATCTAGTTGTGGAGGGCGCAGCTCACAGTGGCCCGGGCAGGGACTGAACTGGCAACCTTGTTAAGAGCACCGCGCTCTAACCAACTGAGCTAACCGGCCACCCCCAGTTTTTGTTTTTAAATTAAGGGAACTTTTTTGTTGGGTGCGAAATATTGCATCATAGTAAGATGAGCATTAATTAAAGTCTTTTTTTCAGAAGCATTCCTACTAAAACCATGTGCTATAGACTGAATGCCAACCCCACCCCCCCAAATTCATATGTTGAAACCTAATGCCCAATGTATTTGAAGGTGGTCCCTTTCCGAGATGATTAGGTCATAAGGGAGGAGTCCACATGAATGGAATGAATGCCTTCATAAAAGAGACCCCAGAGAGCTCCCTTGCCCCTTCCGCTATGGGAAGACATAGCAAGAAGATGGCCATCTATGAACAAGGAAGTCGGTTCTCACAAGATACTGAATCTGCTGGCACCTAGATCTTGGAGGTCCCAGCCTCCAGAACTGTGAGAAATAAATTTCTGTGGTTCATAAGCCAACTACTTTATGGTATTATGTTATGGTAGCCCTAATGAACTAAGACACCATGTTTCCCTTGGGCTCTATTTCTGTAATTGGTTTAAAAACCCACAGAAGAATTCAAAAGAACCAAACATCACCATTAAATGATATAACTAATGAATGGGAAAAAGGATACTGGGATAGCTTTTTAGGAAAGATAAACTTTTAAAAGTCAATTTAAACCAATAACAAACAGCTTCCTACTAAGGAGCTAAATTTCAAAATTATTTTAAGTGGTTCAAATTACAGGGAAACAAGTATTAAATGGAGAAAAGTGATTTCTGATTCACATTATCTACAGTAACTTTTATGATTTCCACTGGACCCTGCCACTATGTCATTTTATAGGACATAAGTATATAAATTAAGGATGATATAAATTAGAATGCATAGTTTTTCTAAATTAATAAAGCTCAGGTTCAATGACCTAATTATGAAATACAGGTTTAATAACATTAAATGCCATATCCTTTCTGCATATAGAATGAAAAAAAATTAGTTCTTTAAATTGTGTTATTATTAGTCCATCTTTCATTAGCACACGTGGACTTTTAAATGTTAAGTGGGGTTTCTGATTAACTCAATGATCACAGTTACTCAGAAGTAAACTTTCTATGAAACACAGATTATTAAAAAGAAAACAGAACAGCAACTACAGTCTGAGATAGGTTAATGACTGTGTTATAATAAATCTCCAAGATAATGCTATTAAACAGCAAAAGTCCCTAAACAAACTCTTTAATTAAATCTTAAACTCTCAAAACAGCATTTTTACTGTTTTCTTTCTTCATTTTGTTTCTTGGTTTAGAAAGTCTTGGGATATTAACTAGACAGCGATTTTCTATGACCAGAATATATGATAGCTGATTGATTTTAAAAGTACCTAAAAGAAATGATTAAATTTCATCTCATTATACAGGGGACTTTCATTGTTGTTTAAGAAATCTAAGTAAAGTTGGAGGGGGTGCAGAAAGGAGGAACGTAAAAAGATAGGTCTCTCAAATAATGTTTTAACACAATTAACTATATTGCACATAAACACAAAAGCAAACTAGACTTAAAATGGAAAAACAAAAACAAAAAACACTTTCAATTTCAATTGGAACATTGAATTGCCTGGACCTGCGGCAGCAGTTTAGCTTCTCCTTACCAGTAGCTAATAATATTATGTATACATCACTGGGTGATGAAATTTGTAAGTGACTAATTTCCTTTTTCTTGCTTGTCTAATTTCCTAATTTTTTAAAAATGTAAATCTTTATGTATTCAACATTATACCTAACACTTAGAATAGGATCTGACAGATAGTGAATGTTGAGTATATATAGGTAATAAAAAACAAACAAACAAACAAACCAGACATGGTAATATCCTCACGGAGCTTAGAGAGTCCAGCAGGAATGATATTATGAATAATCACATGCAATATATAATTACGTATTGTGATAAATTCCATGACAAAAACAATAATAATAAGGGATGATACTTAACACCTAATAAATATATGCTTGGAATTGTTCTAAGGAACTTACATATTTAATTTTACATTAATTTATATTTTAATTCATTTAATCCTTATCTTATTAAATAGGCACTACTATTATCTTCATTTTAATAAAAACTGAGGCATATGAAGGTTAAGTTACTTGCCCAGGGTCTGATTCCAGAGTTCCTTCTCTCAACACTTGGACCCCTTGCTCTTTTCTAAAGGAAAAGCACAGGGCACTTTGACAGAAGATGACAACTAAGTTTATGTTGGGAGGGTTAGTCACTGAATGCCTCATTAAGGAAATGAGGCTTGTTGGACACACTTGGCGGGTACTGCGTGGGAACTTGAGGATGAAGTCAGTGAGCTGCGTGCATTTGAAAGGCACAGCCTGTCTCCTTACTTGAGTGCAAGGTCATCAGCCAAAGGCCTGTTCTGATCAATAACATCCACAGTCACAACCAGCTTCCCGGCACGAGGCCCGAAGGAGACATAGGCCACCTGGCCAACAACCTCCATGAAGCACCTGGACACCATGTTGGCAGCATTCGGAGGGAGCGAACTTATTGAAAGTTTTTAAAAGCTATTTTCTGAAGGTTACAGACGTGTGTTTTTTATAGGCAGTTTTTAAAAGTTATTTTTAAAGTGTCTTCTGAAGGTTTTAAATTTTTAAACATTTCTTAGGTGGAGGAGATAACTTAATTTTGATATAATTTCAAAGTTACCAAAAAAGTTACAAAGTTACATAAAACTGCCCTACAAGTACAAGAAACTGCCATAACTTTACCAAGATTCACCAATTTTTTACATGTTGTCCCACCTGCTTTCACACTCACATTCACAAGGGCTCCCTCCTCCCTTCCCCACTGTGTATGTGTGTGTGTGTGTGTGTGTGTGTGTATGTATGTACGTACACACACGCACTTGTGCATCCCCCTGAACTATGTGAGAGCAACTGGAAATATCATGGTCCATTTCTGTAAATACTTCAGCATGTATTTCCTAAAAACATTCTCTTAGATAACTACAGTACAATCAATAAAATCAGGTAATTTAACATTTATAGAATAATATCTAATCCCTGGTCCCTATTTTGTCAATTGTCCAATAATATCCATTTATAGCTATTTTTTCTTATTTCAGGAACCAATCCAAGATCACATATTGCATTTAGTTGTCATGCTTCCAGTTTTCTTGAATCTAGAATACTTCCTTGGACTTTTTTGTATTTATTGACTTTGATATCATTTAAGAGCACAGGCAAACTTTTGTAGAACCCACCAATTTGGGTTTAGCTGATGTTATGATTAGATTCAGGTGATACCTTTTTGGTAGGAATACCACAGAGGTAAATGTTACCTCCTTCTCAGTGCATTGTATCAGGAAGCATCTGACAGCAGTTTTTCCCTAGTATTGGTGATGTTCATTTTAATCTCTTGATTAAGGTGATGAGGGCCATGTTCTCCACTGTAAAGTTACCCTTTGTAGTTAGTTAATAAGTAATTTGTAGAGATACTTTGAGACTATGTAACTATATGATCCCATCTAACTTTTACTCCCTAATTTTAACACCATTAATGATTTTCTATCTGGCATATTTATTAGTTGGTATTTTACTATGACTATAATTTTACTATAATGATTTATTCAATCATTCATTCATTCATATCAGCATGGACTCGGGGATTTCTTTTTTTGTTCAATGGGTTACTATCCATTATTATCATTATTTATTTTGATGCTCAAATTGTCCAGATTTGGATAGAGGCAGCTCCGTCAAGCTGAATTCTGTGTCCTTGTGTCGCATCATCCTTTAAGCAATTCTCTCCTTTCCGGTGCAACAGGCTGTCCCAACCCATCTCACACATCCCCTACCCCAGCATGGAAACCAGCCTTCTTCAGGGAAGGGCACTGGTTCTCTTCAGTGGAGAACAGTATTTAGATACAATGCCTGTTGTGCTCTCTGCTACTGGTATGTAATTGTAGGCTGTTTTATTTTGAAAAGTAAATAAAGTGAAAATGAAGTGAGGATATGAAGTGAAAAATAGAGAATCAAGAGAAAATAAGTATGTGAAGCATGGGTCCCAAAATAATAGAAATATGTGAAAAGTAACTTATAAATTCCAGAACCACACAACTTCAAAGTTGAAAAATATCTTACAGATAATATAAACTCTTTTATCTTACAAACAAGAAAACCAAGACCTAGGGATGTTAGGTTATCTTGGCTGAGGTCACAGAATCACACATTAGCCAAAGTCAGCAAATTCTCAATTCAACATTCATCAAATTCTGCTCTTATACTATTTACTCGACAAACATTCACTGAGTGCCTATAATGTGCCATGCAACATTGTGCCTAGGGATCTAGCAAAACAGACAACAATCCCTGTGCCCTCCCAAAGATTATATCCAATTGATCAAATTGGTCCAGTTTTTCATATGAAAAGGTGCTTCATTCTATAAGGAAATGCACATTAGAACCACAATGAGACATCACTACATTAAAATTAAAAAGACTAATCATTTCAACCATTGGAATGAGAGCGTGGTAAACAACAGGAACGCTCATATACTCTCAGTTCTGTGGAAGTATACAGAATTGGTACAACCGCTTTAGGTAAAACTGATATTATCTGCTAAAGGTGATTACCCCACGGCCCTGCATTTTCACTCTTAGATACATACCCAACAGAAAACTCAGGGGCTTAAAACAACAGTCTCTTCACCTCCTCCTGGAATCAGTGGGCCAGACTGAACATGCTGGGGCTCTTGGATATGGCAGAGGCACAAAAGTGCAAGCCTAATCCTGCAAATGCTTTTTATGTCTTTGGTCATGTCACACACCCACTAATTCCAATGGTCAGAGCATGTCATGTCCAAAATGCTAAGTCAAGGGGAAGGGAAATACTATATTCTCTGCCTCTTTAGGAGTGAAAGAAAATACAGTCACCCAGGAAAGGACTTTGGTACAAAGGAGAGGCAAAGAAGTGGGGCTATCAATGCAATCTATTACATCCACCAAACGGAGATTTTCAGAAACAGGGCTGGTATTTTAACAAGCCCTGGAGGTGATTCTGATGCATGCGAAGTTTGGAAGCTGCTGGGCCTCACCCCCAGAGGTTCTTACTCAGTAGGTCTTGAGTAGTATCTGAGGATTTGGCTTATCTAACAAATTTCTGAGACGATGTTAACACTGCTTATCTAGGGACCACACTGACAATACGGCGGTGGAAGACAGAAAACGGCATCTAAGGAAGAAGTCACCTGCGATCAAGTTTGAAAGGTTGGTAAGAATTGTCAGATAGAGTGGAAAGGTGTTTTGGAAAGAGGGGAGAAGCAGGTACAAAGCTAGAAAGATGTGAAACTATGTAACAGGTTTAAGAAATTTCAAGTACTTCAGGATGAATAGAATAAAAGGTATGGACAGTGAGAAGGTGAAATAGGCAGAAGTTAGATGATGGAAAACTTTTTGTGCTAAGTTAAGGAGTCCAAATACAACTGAATGCTACAGGTAAGCAGTCATAGAAGACATTTATATTGAAAAAAATGATACGAACAGATTCTAGTATTAGAATATGCTCCATAGCAGCATTGTAGAGGAGTAGAAGACACCAGACTGTAGGCAGGAAGAACAAGAAGGTAGGAAAGACATGAATGAAGCAATGAGACCCTGAACCAAGACTGCGCATACAGCCGAAAGAGACAGATATATGGAGATAAAAGAGAGAAACTTGGCGACAACTTACATGTGCAGGGTAAGGGAGAGGGAAGCATCCAGGATAATTTTTAGGTTCTGGCTCGCGCAACTAAAGGTATAATACACACATACACACACATTCATCAACAACATATCACATCCTGCTTCATTCCACAAGGATTTGAGGCAGTTTCTAAGAATACATAGGATAAAAAATAAACAGGTGAAGCCTTCAGGGCAAAAGATACATCTGAATAAAGAAAATAAATAAAAATGGCACAGAGAAAAGTATATTGTTCTCCAAAACGCCAAGAGCTGACCCTTAAATATGGCTTAAACTTCCTAGTTAACAGGGCAAAGAAGAAAATACAATGTCTGTAAAATACCCGGTTTCCCCGAAAATAAGACCTAGCCAGACAATCAGCTCTAATGCGTCTTTTGGAGCAAAAATTAATATAAGACCCGGTCTTATGTTATATTATATAAGACCTGGTCTTATATTTATAGTAAAATAAGATCCAGTATTATATATTATATTATTTATGTATTATATTACATTACACTACACTACAAGACCCGGTCTTATAGTAAAATAAGACCCAATATTATTTATATATTGTATTATATTATACTACATTACATTATATTATTTGACCTGGTCTTATATTACAGCAAAATAAGACCGGGTCTTATATTAATTTTTGCTCCAAAAGACGCTTTAGAGCTGATTGTCCAGCTAAGTCTTATTTTTGGGGAAACACGGTAAAAGTGAATCAGTTGTTCAGGAGAAGTACAGCTTTTCCAAAATACTGTAATCCGAGAGAAATTTAACCAGTGAGTGAGTGCACATAAAGAAGATTCTGGATGATATAATGGAGAAATGTCCTTGAAAGCATCCCTAAAAGTGCAAAAATCTGTTTTGGGTCACTTTCTTTTTTTCTTCTCCTTTTCGTTTTTTTCCCCAAAAATCACATGCTAAATGCACAATTAGGTAAAAGCAAATTTACAAGGGGCCAAAATAATGCACTCCAAGCAGAGCTATCCAATGGTATGGTTTAATTTAAAAGTGAAGTTTAAAATATTCAGAGGAATGGAATGAATGGCCACCCATTAGGCACTCCTCCACTAACACATTTTTCTCAAAGCTGGGCTTTCGAAAAATTAGGATTCCCAGAGTACACGGCTGAATGCAAACATTTGATATTACCAAGGGCAGAGATATGTTTTACCTATTAACCAATCAAGGCAGGGAAAATGAAGAGAAGATGATTTTATGAAGTTTAAGAAACCTACTCCAAATACATTCCCCTTTTACACAGAAAAACTCAGGCAGATTAGAATCTTCTTCAAAACCTCTGATTCTGCTCTAACACATGGATGAATAAGTGGATCATGAGTCCAAGTATGAAAACCATTACATCTACCTATAAATGCTATATATTGCGCTTCTCAGACTCTGAAAGCCTAAACGTTGATAAAACCTCTTATTGCGGGCAATATACTTTGTCTTGCCTGTATTGTTTAACACGCCACAAATACTCCTTTATGGAAAACACTATGTACGCATAAATTTCCTAGGTTGCCTAACTGGAGGCAGTATGTGACCTATACTCTGAGGGACAGAGAGGAAGAAAGGAAATTTTTACCTACTATGTGCCAGCTCTTTGCCTGGCTCTGTGCTAGTTGTTTTACATTCTTTTTCTTCCCGCCACCCCGATTTTTCATTTACTCTTCAAATTACCCAATGAATAAGATTCATTATCTTCATTTTAAAGATGTGAAGAGGATAAACTTTAAAGGATTGCCCTAAGTATAATAATTAGTGAAAATGTGGGATCAGGATTCAAAATCAACTTGTCCTCATTCAGATACAAAAGTTATAAAATACTCTTAAACATATTAAAAAAACCAACCTCAATCTTAATATGAGAATTGTGAATTAAAACTACACTGAGACAGCAAGCTTTTGAATTCTGGCCAACATGATAAATGAGAAATGTTAAGACACACTATTGTTGGGGCTATGAAAAAATAGGCACTTTCATACATTGCTAGTTAGAATGCAAAATGGGTTGAATTTAGCAATACCTAACACAATTATATATGTATTTATACAAATTTTGACCCAGTAATCCCACTTTTAGAAATTTACCTGCCACAAATATGTAGAACATCGCATAGGTATTGCTTAGTCACAAAAAGAAATCCAGAAAGATAAACTTGAAACTAATGAAATAGTTATCCATAGGGAAGGTAGAAATGGCACAGGGAAGATAGCAATGGAATGGTGGTCAGACCTCTACATACATAACCTCTATATATACTATATACATACAGTTTTGACTTTTGAATCACGTAATTTGTTATTACACACTCAAAAAAAAAGAACACGCTAAATCAAAATGGATACAGCAAACACTAAAACTGAACACAAATAGCAAGCAACTAATGAACCTAACTATGTTATCAAATAACATAATCACACACACAAAATTGAATCCAAGGCATTCTGACCACAGTACTATGACTGCATACCATTACTGGGTGTCGTGGGATGAACCGTGGCCCCCCTCCAAAATATATCCACTTGGGACCCATGAATGTGATCTAATCTGAAAATGGGGTCTTCGCAAATGTAAGGATCTCAAAATCAAATTTTCCAGATTTAGGGTGAATACTAATTCCAATGAATATGTCCTTATAAAAGATAGAAATGGGAGACCCAGACACAGAGAAAAGCCCATGTGAAAATGGAAGCACAGATTGAAGATATGTAGCCACGAGTCAAGCAATGCTTGGAGCCCCAGAAGCTGGAAGAGGCAAGAAAGCGCCTGCCGACACCTTGATTTTCGAGTTCTGGACTCTAGAACTGTGAGGGAATAAATTTCTCTTGGTTCTAGCCAGCAAATTTCTGGTAATTTATTGCAGAAGCTCTAGGAAACTATTAATAATTCACCGGGATATATTCTAAGGACAAGAAAGGATTGAAAAGAAATCTTGAAACTTATCTAGTGCTTTATATTGGCAGTGGTATTGATACAGCAATTCTAATAATATATGGTCTTGGAATCCAAGTGAAAAAGTCTTCAAGGACAAAGAAACCATCAACTGTGTCACTTATTACTGAAACCTGAGAACTGACCACTGGACGTGGCAACATGAAAGTCACTGGTAACTCCAAGAAGACCAATTTTAAAGTAATGGAATGTGGGCCTAATAAAGGAGGGGAGGAGAGGAATAAGACAGACTAGAGACAGCTTCTCTAAGGAGGAGCTGAGAATTGGGGCAGGATGGTCAGAGAAGAAATTTTCATTTGGGAGAAATAACATGTTCGAGTGCTAATGGAAATGAATGATCAAGTGGAAAGAAAAAAATATTAATGATACAGGCTAGAGGGGAGAATTACAGGAGTGGTAACTCTATGAGAGGGAGTGAGACCCCAGGGAAGAGGTGGAAAGGCTGGCTTTAGGAACTTGGACAACTCATCCACAGTAACAGATGGGTAAGTAGAGTATGTATATGGCATAGAGACCGGTGAGTAAATGCAATGCCATCTACTTGTGACAACTCTCTTTTGATTGCTTCAATATTTTGTGACAGGAAGTTCATCAGCTAAAATTAAAGATGAAAAAAGAGATGCTGGAGGTTTTGAGGAGAGGAGAGAAAGTACGAAAGTTATCTAGGTGAGGAGGAGCGTGAAAAGATCAGATAAGTGTGGTACAGTTGCGGGGAGCATTAAGAATCCACCGTCATGATTTTAAAGGGAGACCAGTCATCATTTTTCTCCAGTCCCAGTCAACCACAAGAGTGAGATTTAACCCTGGTTGTAATTTTGCCAAGATAGAGAGAGGCAAAGGAACTGAAGATGTACGCAAGGGAGTGATTATGATTGACCTTTGAATTTAAGGTATATGGAAAGAAACAGGGATATTGGGGTGAAAAAATCCAGTATTACATCATTCTATCCTGCAAACAATTTAATCCTTTGGCTTCTGTAACTCTATCTTCCCTCTTGTATCTTGTACTGATTGATCCTTCACTGATTCCACTTTCTCCAATGGTTTATTATCTTACATCATTTCCCAAGTCTAACTACTTGACCCTGTGTATACTTCCTCCAAAATTAACTTATTTTCATGGCTCCTGAAAGGTCTGTATGGATTCATTTTGTAGTTCCTCACTGGCACTACAAACACTTATAGTGTCAATGTGTCAATATGCCTGACATCAACAATCATTTCCCTCAAAGTGTTAGCATCTTAAGTAACATTTCTAAAATGAAAATCACTTCCTGTAATCTTGCAATTTCTATCATTATTCCCATTCATTAGTAATCCAAACTCTCAGGCTATGAATTGTTTTTTTTTTAAATCTCTGTTATCATCTGTATTATAAGTTAATTCTTCCTTTCCTGTTCTATCACTCTAATCCTAGCTTAAAAATCTCATTATCAGTCACCTGCATTATTGTAATTATCAATTATCTAGTCTTTTAACTTCAGTACTTCTCTACTCTCAGCAGTCCTTCATATGGGGATGCGATGAATTGCCCTTAAACAACTTTTTATTATTTACTTCCATAATCAACGACAATAAAAACAACATTTACAAACTTAATTCCAAAACCATTATCCTCACATTCAGTCCCCTTGTTTATGGTTCCTCTTCAATTATATTTTCCTTTATTCCAACATAAACTCCCCATTCTTGCCAGATTGGTCTTTTCACTGTTCCCAAAACAAAAGTCTTGTGCCAGCACATTTCCTTATTTAGTTCTTTTTCCTTTCTATACCTAAACGAATTCTATCCATCCTTCAAGTTCCACCTCTTCCTTGAAACCTTCCTCTACTATTGTACTTCAGAATATTTTCCTTCAACGAACTCCTGTGTTACATTCGACAAGTCAGGATCTGGCCACGTACAGTTATTCGTCTCTCTAACCATTTCATTGGCATCTTAAGGGCAAAATTTTGTCTAATTTTTTTCAACCCCCCATAATACCTAGCAAAATGATGGTGATAATTATTAACAGGTTAAACTGAAAACAATGGGAAACTGCTAGGGAATTTGTTAGATGAAAAACTCAAGGCCTTAAGAATCAAACACTAGGTAAAAACAGTTTGAAATTTGGGTGCTGAGCAAGTATTTAAGGTGATGACACCTGGGAGTCAAAATCGCACAAAATCTTAAAAGTATGATCTTTACTTGTTAAGCTTATATTAAGCAACCTCATGTTTGCTGTTAATTGGAAAGGGAACCACATTTTAACAGAGCTTTATCAGTAAAACCCTTCGATACTCTTATTAAGAAGAGCACAAAAATTAAGAGTTAAACTTTTACACAGATTGGTAATTTAAATCCTTGGAAAAATCAAATGAATTCCAAAACATAAAAAGCTTGAAATATTTCTACCTTTTTACTTATCAAACATAGCTGATGAAGAAACAAGGAAAGTTAAATAATAAAATCCAGTTGGCATCTTTTCTGTGATGAAGTAAATGGAATCAGGTAATTTTCACTATTGATTTCTGAAACCGTAACTAAAAATCTGCTTATTACATTAAAAATTAAATTCTTTATCAAAAATTAACATTAAGTTGATATTAAAAATAAATTTTCTATTTTCAACATGTTATGGCTCCTAAATTTACAAGCCTCCTTTTACTTCTTCAAATCAGACTAAATTCTCACCTGTCTAAGACCAAAGCCCAGAAATGAAAAAGTCTCTGCTACTATCTGATCAGATGTCAGCTAACACTGAGTGGGTAGGTTCTGTATAACCACTACACAAATGTATCAAATTAAATATTAAAATCCCCATGGACACTTTTGACCAAATAGAATCACAGAATTTTAAAGATACAAGAAAATTTAGAGTTACTAGACTAACTTGCCTATTTTATATAAGAAACAGGAAAGCTGAGCATTTATAAAGTTTTTGGGGAGCAGTAGTGGGAAGAAATATCATTATTATACCTGATGTAATTGAGGAAATTGAGAGTTTATAATAACTGCCGTGTTTCCCTGAAAGTAAGACCTAACCAGAACATAAGCCCTAGCATGATTTTTCAGGATGACATCCCCTGAACATAAGCCCTAATGTGTCTTTTGGAGCAAACCTTAATATAAGACCCGGTCTTATTTTCGGGGAAACACGGTATAAAACTCATATAATGACAGAACTCAAAACAGGTTCTGAAACCACAGTTAGCTAGGTAAAAAATTCTGACATGGACAGTTAACTATCGTGGAAAACACACTAGAACTGACAATATCATAGCTTAGAAAAAAATAAACAGAATTATCAAATGTATGAAAATTTATGATTATTTAGAATACTTTTTAAAACAGTAGTACTATTCTAGACAAATCTAGTTTAACTTTCATTGACCAGTACTAAGTTGGGATAAAAAGTCAACTATAAAAGTAGACTGTGATAAATTGAGATGCATATTGTAATCCCCACAGTAACCTCTAAGAAAAATCTTAAAAACAGTAAAAATAAATAAATAAATCAACAAAGGAAATTAAATGGTACACTAAAAGAATATTTAACACAAAAAAGGCAGTAAAAGAATGGCAGGCATAAATCCAATCATATCAATAATTACATTAAGTGGGAATAGATTAAACATGCCACTCAAAAGGCTGAGATTATCATAGTGGATAAAACCCAAGGACATTACTTCTGTAAAAGACATATTTTATATTCAAAGATACAAACAGGTTCAAAGTAAAATAATGGAAAAGATATTCCATACAAACATTAGCACTAAGAATGCTGAAGTGGCTACATTAGTAGCGTATGAAATAGACTTTGAGGTAAATAGTACTAAAGACAAAGAGAGATTATTTTTTAATGATCATGGTCAATAATATACCAGGAAGACACAACATTTATCAATGCATCCACTCACAACTAACAACAAAGCTGCCAAATACATGAAGCAAAAACTGACAGAACTGAATGAAGCACAAACAGAAAATCAGCACGGATGTAAAAGACCTCAACAACACTATCAACAAATGTGACCTCGGCTGTTCAGAATTCACATTCCTTTTAAGCACACATAGAACATTCTCCAGAACTGACCACATGTTGGGCTACAAACAAATCTAAATAAATTTAGAATCATAAAAAGGACGGTCCCTGAACAACAGACCAAAATTTAAAATCTGCAACAAAAAGAAATCAGGGAAAACTCAGAAGTCAAAGAAGATATTAAAAAGGAAGTTAAATATTTTGAATTGAATAAAAACGGAAACACAACATATCAAACTTTGTGGGATACAAGTAAGGCAGTGTTTACTGGAAAAATATACAGATTTAAATGCCTATATCAGAAAAGAATAGTCTCAAATCAATAACCTAAGTTTCCATACATTAAGAAACTAGAGGGGCAGCTGGATGGCTCAGTTGGTTAGAGTGCGAGCTCTGAACAACAGGGTTGCCGGTTGGATTCCCACATGGGATGGTGGGCTGCGCCCCCTGCAACTAAAGATTGGAAACCATGACTGGACTTGGAGCTGAGCTGCGCCCTCCACTAGATTGAAGGACAATGACTTGGAGCTGAGGGGCCCTGGAGAAACACTGGAGGGCCCTGGAGAAATATTCCCCAATACAATTTATACATATATATATATATGTGTATATATATATATATATATATATATATATATATATATATATAAAAGAAACTAGAAAAAGCAAATTAAATCCAAAGCAAGAAAGAAATAATGAAGATTAGAATAAAAATGAATGAAACAAAACCCTGAAAAACAAAAGAGAAATATCAATGACTTCGTAAGTTGGCTCTTTAAAAAAAGTCGATAAATTTTTAGATAGAATGACCAAGCAATTGAGAAAAACAGACACAAATTACCAAAATCAGGAATGGAAAAGAGGAAAAACCGACTCTATAAAAATTAAAAGGATCATAAAGGAATATTATGAACAATTTTAAATCAACAAATTAAAGAACTTACATTAAAAGAAAATCCTGAAAAGAAATAAATTACCAGAACTGACTACAAAAAAAAAGAAAATCTGGGTAGATCAAATAAGGACATTAAACTACATATTAAAAACTTCACATAAAGCAAAGTCTAGGAATGATGGTTTCACCAATGAAGCTTATGAAATACGTAGGAAACGCATTTTGCGAGGTCAGTACTACCCTGAGACCAAAGCCAGACAGAGAAGACAAGAAAACTCAAGCTCAATGTCCCTCATGAACATAGATACAAAAACCCTTCTTAAAAGATTAGCAAACTGAATTTAGCAATATAAGAGAGGATTATAAATTATCAAGTGAGATTTTTCCTCAGAATGAAAGGTAGGTTTACCATCTGAAAATCAATTAATCTAAAATGCTACATTCATAGAATAAAGCACAAAACCACATGTTCATTTCAACAGATGCAAAAAAAGCATGTGACAAAATCCAATACCCTTTCATTACAAAGATGTTAAAAAAACAAGGGAAATAGAAAGGAACTTCTTCAACTTATTAAAGGACACCTATGAAAAGTCTACAGCTGACATTATTCTTAATGGTGAAAGCTTTCCCCCAAATACCAGAAGAACAAGGATGTCTGTTCTTACTACTGCTACTGAATGCTGTACCATTTAGGTTCTAGCCAGTGCAGTTAATGCCAAAAAAATAAGCTTAAAAAATAAAATAAAATATTTTTAAAATATTACATGCATTAAGATTTTTTCTAAAGTGAAACCATTTATTACCAGATGATATTATCCTATATGTGGAAAATCCTAAGGAACACAGCTTAGCAAGGTCACAAGATATAAGGTCAATCCTAAAAAAAACACAGCTTAGCAAGGTCACAAGATGTAAGGTCAATATATAAAAATCAACTGCATTTCTATATTCTAGAAAAAATGTGGAAATAAAGAAAACAATTCCATTGAAAATACATCCACAATAATAGTTAGGATAAAATATTTAAGAAGTATAAGATTTAAACAATGTTGCAAAACATTGCTTAGAGAAAAGGATAAAATGAGAAACAGCGCATGCTCATGGACTGGCAGGTTCAACATTATTAACACAGCAATTTTCCTGAAATTGATCTATAGAGTCCACACAGTCTTTTTCAAAATACCAGCTGGCTTTTAAAAAACTGAAACAAGCTGACCCTAATTTTATATGGAAATCAAAGGATCTAGAATAGCCTAACAATTTGGAAAAGAACAACAAAGTAAAAGGACTTACACCTAATTCCAAAACACAGTATGAAGCTACAGTAATGAAGAGAATGTGTTCGGTGTAACAGGTGTGATATCAATGAAGAGAACTGAGATTCCAGAAATAAATCCTTATATTTATGTTAGACTGATTTTTCACAAAGTTGCCAAGATAACTCAATAGGAGGAAAGAAAACATGTGGTTTAGGGACAACTGGATATCATATGCAATAAAATGAACTTGGACCTTTATCTCATACCAGACATAAAAATTAATTCAAATGGATCAAAGACCTAAACATATGAGCTAAAATGAAAAGCCATCTAGAAGAAAATATAGGAGTAAATCTTTGTGACTTTGTATTAAGCAGAATTCTTTAGACAACAAAAGCATGAGCCATAAAAAATAAAATTGATTAAATGGACTTCATTGAAGTTAAAAACTTTTGCACTTTAAAAGACACCAAGAAAATAAAAAGACAAGCCACAAATTGGGAGAAAACATTAGTAAATCATATTATATGACAATACCCTTGTATTTAGAATACAGATGAACTCTCACAACTAAGACGACCATCCTATTTTAAAATGGGCAAGATTTGCTTGAATAGACATTTCACCAAAGAAGACACAAGAATGGCTTATTAAACACAAAAGTGCCCAACATCATTAATCGTTAGGAATATGCTAATTAAAACCACAATGAGATACCATGATACACCTACTAAACTGGCTATAATCCAAAAGATAACATCAAGTGTTGGTGAGAATGCGGAGAAACTGGAGCCCTTATATATATACACTGCTGGCAAGAATGTCAAATGGTACAGCCACTTTGGGACACAGCTGGCAATTTCTTAAAAATTTAATTTATCATAGGACCTAGCAATTCTATTCTTAGCAACTTAAGAGAAATGAAAACATTTGCCCACACAAGGATGTGTCCATGAATGTTCAAAAAAACATTATTCATAATAGCCCAAAACTGGAAATGATCAAAGTGTCTTTCAACTAGTGAGGGAATAAACAAAATATGGAATATCAATATGATAAAATAACATTCAGCAATAAAAAGGAATAACATACTCATATTCTATGCCATGAACGAACCTCAAAAATTATGTTAAGTGAAAGAAGCTAGATGCAAAAGACTACATGGAGTATGATTCCTTTTGGATGCAATTTCCTGAAAATTTTATAGGAACAGAATATGGATCAGCAGGTGCCTGAGGCAGGGAAGGGGGTGTGGGAATTGAGAGCTGATCACAAATAGGCTTGAGGGAAATTTTAGGGGTGATGGAAAAGTTCTAAAACTAGATTGTGTTGATGGTTGCACAACTCTATAAATTTACTAAAAACCACTGAATTGTATACTTACAACAGTAGGTGAATTTTATATTATGTAAATTACATCTCAATCATGTTGTGAAAATGCAATTAGAGATATTGCCCTCCTTTAGGTAGCTATAAACATTTTCCATAATCCACATATTTTTCTTAAAAAATATAATCATACATAATAAAGAAACTTATTGTACATATTAGTCATATACTAACAATTTCTAGGAATTCAAAAACAAACACTATAATTTGCTGGTAATAATTAGCTCTAACCTGCACTTGACTAAAATTTCTTGTGAAGAATAAGGAAAGCAATCATGTCATTTAAGCAAGCTCATACACTGTCACCTGCATGTAGTTAAATACTATTTCACTTACCCTAGGATGGCAGTTACATTCAATATAATTACCTTGTTTTGAATAGAATCACTGATACATAAGAGTAGGAAGGCATCTTATAAATAATCTAGTCCAATCTCTTTGTTTTACATGAAAAGACACAAAGAGATGAAAAGCAAAGAGATGAAATGATGTGTTCGAGAGCACACTTTCAAAGCTAATTGCAAAGCTTCCCAGTCTTGCTCAGTCTCCTGACTTACCTGCACTATGTACTGACTACGGTTTTATTGAAAGAAGAAAATGGTAGAAGATTATAAAAAATAATCACAGTGGAAATATCCAGGCAACATAAGCAGATGATTAATTTTTCATCCTGTGAACAAATGTCTTGTAACCCCAAATGTTTGGTTCCTTTTATATTCTACAAAAAGGGGAAGGCAACTTTAGAAAGCCATTTAAACACTTATTTAATACTCCAAACATACTCATGAAAAGAATTACCTTATTTAATAACTGGAGAAACTGAGGTTCAAAATAATTTAACTTGCTATAGTTAGAAAGCTTGTAAATAATAATGCCAGAATTTAAAAAACTAAATTTATCTGATTTCAAAGCCCACGCCCATTTTTCTACACTTCTTTCACACTTTAAGGCAATGATATACAAAACAATTCCTTTCAATAAATATTTTTTGTGCTTATATCTCCAATGTATTTATTAGAAAACTCACAAAATAGACATTTTAAGAGGGTAAGATAAAAAATATGTCTAGAGGTTCTAATTTTCTTTGCACAATGAGCTAAATTATCTTGCACACCCCGCGTTCCACCTTCCAGTACACATACACCAATTTGGAAACCACTACTCTAGATACTACTGTTTTTCCAGAATTGAATACCGTCCTTTGAAATTTTCTTCTGTTCCTGACATGTTATCCTCATTTAAAAGCTTTAATTCCTGTATTTCTAATTCCATTAATTTCTCCATTAAACTTGTGTTTTTCTATTTTTACTCTCTTCTACTTCTAGGTTCTTAAAATTGGAAATACATCCACTTAAAATCTCTTAACAGTCCACCAATAAAGCTGGACATTCTTATTTAAAGTCAGGGCTTTAAAAAGACTATGAAGAAATTGTACAAAGATGAAAACTATAATGTTTCTGACAGACTGGATGTTTTCTGTCAAAAGGTTTACAGTGCACTTAGGTAGGGGGAAAAAAACCTATGTAAGAAAGAAAAAAGGAGGTATTTCCATAATACTAACGTTGACTTTTTAATAAAAGCAGCAAGTAACCTCTAAACCTCACAGAAAGTATGAAATTTGTGTTTGAGTAAATAAAAATCGTTGAGACAAGTGTTGATCAGTGTTATATGAAACCAGGAAGGTAGCAATCAGGTTGCAGAATATGCTTCATTACAATCAATGACTCTACAATATGCTTCATTACAAGTGTGATGTAAAATATTTCTATCTAGCTTAAAAGGCTTACATATATCTGGCTTTGGATTACCTTTTATCAATATGAAGTGCAATTCAACATAGAGTAAAATCTTGCTTTTCAAAGTCAGCCTTTTGCTGTCAATTCCTTCCAGATGTTAGAATCTTTCTCCTACCGAATCAAACTTGTTCTCTTACAAATTGATGCAGTAACTTCATTATAAATCAGTGTTTCTAAATTGTTTAATGTAAGATTCCCCCTTCCCAACTAATTGTAACCCTTTTGGGGGTGGTATCGTTCCCACTGAGAATGCATGTTCTAAAATACCTTTCACAAAGCTTGTATTGTAAAGTTACAGGGATTGATTTGTTTTTAATAACGACAAAATGAAGATAAAGAAAGCCTTTCTCTATTGTCCAATAGAGGCCATCTTCCTGAATTAATTCCTAAAATAGTGTCCAAACATGAAAGACATAAAAGCAAAGTTGGAAAGAATGAGTTGGTCAGGATAGGCATCCAAAGACTGGAAAGTGCGAAGGCCAGTGACATCGTAATATCTGCCGCTGACTTCACACAGAATTGGACTATACACTGTTGTAGACATGCAAACTCAAGACAACTAACGTAATAATAGGAGGAGGAGGAGAAGGGAGGTAGGGGAAGGAGTGGGGAGGAGGAGGAGGAGGAAGAAAAAAGAAAGGAAGTGAATGAAAAAGGAGGAAAGGAAGGGAAAGTAGGAAGGGGAAGGAAGAAAAGGAGGAAAGAAAGAAGGAATGGAAAGAAAGAACAAAAGACACTGCTGAGGAAGTTCTTCGAGCCCAAACCACTGATTTTTAGATGCCTCTCCCTAACTGGCCTAAACACCCAATTCCAACAACATTATTTCTGTTTGTACTGGAGTTCTCTCTACAGTACATAGGAAATAGCACTGTTAAGAATGTAGTTTTAGTTTATTCCTGATTATTTGGGTTATTACTATATATGCAATTACTTACATCTCAGCTCTCCACAGAGATCTTCACGGAGAACTCCAATTACCACAGTGCCACAGTGATCGTCCTGCTCTCGCGACTCTATTTTTAAATCTTTGAGTTATTTTTCTAAAATTAATTTGTGTATTCTCATGCTACCTCTATATGAATGCATACTTCTATTTTTGCATTTACGAATTGTAATTATCTATGAAATCTGAGTTTCATGTTAAATTATGAACTACCGGATGAGGTGGAAATTATCATTTATCTCTATAGTATTTCCAGTGCCTGTCACAATGCAGACAGTTTTACACACTGAGTAAGTGTTATGCTTTGACTGCTGGTCTGCTAAGCACTATACCACACGTATACATATGGTGCACCACCAAACTGACCTTTCAAAAAGGATTTTTCTAATCTATCAAAATAGGATTATCTGATGAAGAAAAGCGCTTTTCCTGTGTCGTCATGCTTAGAGTTCCTAATGCCTGAGGCATACAGATGTAATAATATTAAAGTAGGGGTTGCAAACTCAAATGCCCACAGTGACGAAGTCATTCTAAATAAGTGAAAGCAAAGGAGACACATAAAACAAGGGAAGGAAATGGCAGCCTGGATACTGAACGCCCAAAGCAGCAACTCCATTTGATTGTAGCCACTTGGGAATCCCAGTCACGAGGCCAGATCTTTAAGTGTTCAAGAGAAGCTAGTTATCTGCCCTTTCTCCTCCCCCCCTTTTTTTTCCTTTTTCTTTTTAATATGGATTCCTGTATTAAATCTTGGCTACTTTCTTTCATTTATTCAATCACTCATTTATTTATTTTTAAACACCATATGAGCCAAAGAAAACATCTACAGGATGAATTTGGACTGCAGGGCTTCAGTTTGTGATCTCTGAAAAGTATGTAACTTCTTCAGCTGATAATGATAGGTTACTTGGTTTGGTTCAAGGAATCAGAACATTGCTTTGACTTTTAAAAATTTACCTCTTGCCTCCTTCCTCAGGCTCATGTCCATGCAACCCTTTTGATCTTTCAATATGATGCAACCAAAATGATGACTTTCTTTAAGTTCCAGAAAACCTTCCTGCTTTTCTGTCTTAATCAGCCTTTTCAGCCTAAAAGGCCCCCACTTCCTCAGCCCCTTCCCAGGCCCCTCACGCTAATTCCTACTCTGGTCACTAACTCAGGGAAGCATTCTGTGATCTCGCCTATCACCTAGACTACATTATAGCCTCTGTTAAACAGATTTTCAAGTACTCTGTGCTTTTCTCAAAAGCACTTGTCAACACTGTAATGAAATAACCATTTCTGTAACTAGTTATTTTATAACTAATTCCCTCCCTGAACATCAAGTTCTAAGAGGGCAGAAAATGGGCATATCTTGTATATTACTATACTCTGATCTAGCATAGCATGGGATAGGCATCAATAAATAACTGATGAAGGAAGAAATAAAGGGTCACTTCTTACTATTACATTTAAAAAAAGGAATTAAGTAAAAAATAGCAAAATTTGAATCTGTGCCCTGAGACCAAAGGGGAGATTTTCATTTTTAATAAAGTATATTCTTTATTTGAACTTCTGTATGTGTTTCTTTATTCAGCTTGTTAACTACTCTAACTCAATTCCTCTAATCTCCCTATTGTGTCTACTAGATCTGCCTAGTACTAAACAGGTGTATTAATCTCTACACGCGCACACACACGCACAGTATATAGAATTGTTTTGTCAAATCTTCTTTACATTTCGTTTTTTGCCTTTATATATTTAGCAATTTGTTGAGTTCATAAAAATTTTGCCAGTATTTTCTTGACAAACTTTCTTTTTATTTATCCATTTGCCCAATGTCTTTCTTTACCTGACTATTTAGTATTTTAACTTTAAGTTCTATCCTGTCTGGCATTAATCCTGCAATTTCTGTCTTCTTTTTTTACTTTCTTTCACATCCTTAGCCCAATTCATTATTTTCATCTTCTCAACCACTTTATTTCTTTACTCTTCCCCTGGGTGATTTCCTTTTCTCAAGGATTTTAAACATCATATATGCTAATGATTCCAGCCTCCACCTCTCTCCTGAATTCCAGATTGGTATATCCAAGTACCTAACATCTCCATTTGGATATGTAATAGCCACCTCAAACTTGAATATTTTATCTTCAAAATGAGTTCCTTTTATTGTTCTTTATGTCAGCCACTTCTGCAACATCCCCCACTTTGATTAAGGATAACTCATTCTTCCAGTAGCTTCGGATCTTGGTATCATCCTTGATTTCTTTCTCACCCATTTTTGGATCATGAGCGTCTACCTTCAAAATATACCTTGAATTCGACCATTTCCAAGATGCCTTCCTCTCTCATAGCCTCCTAATTGATTGTTTTCTACCCCTGCTACTCCCAGGCAATTTAACAGGGCAGCCAGAGAGTCTGTTAAAATATAGATCAGGTCATGTCGCTCCTGATCAAAATCCTTCAAAAACGTCCTCTGTCATTCAGAATAAAAGCCAAAATCCTTAAAATGATCTTCAAGTTATGAATATGAATTATATTTCTTAACTAGAAATTTGCTTGGATATTCTTTTCTCCTTTCAGTAAAACACTAGCATGTATCTTATTTTAGGAAATATAACTTGTAATACGTAGTGTTATATAAATTGATGAGAAAAGATACAATGCTAGCTCAGAAGCCAAGAAAGAGAGGATTGTTTGTTTTCCTTCAGATCTCATACATCTATTAACTCTTAAACTCCAGACTTGTGAGATGAAAGCACATGGTTTTATACTGTCAATCATAAGACAAATATTATATACATATTTAAAAGGTTTATGGTTCTAATGTTAACAAAACCAACTCCTCCTTTTAAATCAAACCAATAAATGTTTTGCTTGAGTTCCAGGAAAAGATCAACTTCAGTTACAGCTGCTGATTCTAACAATAAGTGTTTAAATCTGTTCACAGTAGAAAAGACATGAAATTATTTGCCTTCTCGACAACCATTTTTCACTTGAATTTATACATTCTAAGATAATTGGTGTGATAACTGTGGCAGATTAAAAATGGCCACAAGTTCTTTCCTGGTCCTCACACTGAGGTGACATCTAATTTCCCTCTCTGAGTCTGTGCTGACCTCAGTGACTTTCATGACAAACAAAACCTGGCAGAAATGACCCGGGTTTCCCAAGGCTACGTCCTAAGAAACCTTGCAGCTTTCACTCCAGCACAGTACTACACTCTCTGGGAGCACTGATCCACCATGTCAAACGTCAGACCAGCATGAAACAGCCATGCTGGTGTTTCTGTGTTCTGTGATTCCGTGCTCTAGATGATGTCCCAGCCAAGCCCAGCCTTCTGGCCATGACCACCAGGGTGGCACTCACAGACCAGCCAGCTGAATACCTCCAAGCAATGTCCATCAACACCACAGAAAAAAAGCTGAGCCCTACCTGAAATCCCTTACCCACAAAATCATGAGACATAAGAAGAAAATGGTTAATTTAAATCATACTGAGTTCTGGGGTAGTTTGTTACACAGCAACAAATAACTGGAAGATTCAGCACATTTGTATTTAATTGGCAACAAAAAAGTTTTCGTTTCAAATTTAATACTACCTCTACTTTCTTTTTTTTCCTGGAAACCAAATCTATTTCTTTAATCCTACGGCCCCCCTTTATTCCTTAAAACTTTAATGACAACATGTAACTACTTTAACTCTTTGTGATTATGATAGCAAGTTTCAATATGTAATCAACAATTTTAAGGTTTTGTAAGTAGCAAAAGAACCATAATCTCATTTTGTACTTAAAGAAAATCTTGGACTTTGAAGTTTATAAATTACATGAAATAGGCAACTTCTCACCAAACATTTAAAAATATGTAATTAACTAAAGCATAAAGACATGACTTCCTTCCACCTAGAAAAGGAACAATTTCTATGTGATGAAGAGGAAGTAACAGTACTGCCTTGGGAAGAGGGGGAGTGATACACAAGAAAGAGAGTATTAAATGAAAAAAATGAAAAAAAAATCAGAATCCATTGTCATAATGTTATCTAACCAAATGGTTTTAAAATTTTACTTAATACACACCTATTAAAATGGAAAAAATGAGAAACACTGGAAACACCAAATGCTGGTGAGGACGTGGAACAATAGGGAACCCTTATTCACTGCTGGTGGGAATACAAAATGCTATAGATACTCTGGAAGACAGTTTTATGATTTCTTACGAAACTAAACATACTCTTACCATACAATCCAGCAATCACACTCCTTGGTAGTTACCCAAAGGAGCTGAAAACTTACGTCCAGACGAAAACCTGCACGTGGATGTTTATAGCAGCTTTATTCATAATTGCCAAAACTTGGAAGCAAACAAGATGTCTTTTCATAGGTGAATGGATAAACTGTGGTATAGCCAGACAATGGAATGTTATTCAGCACTAAAAAGAAATGAGCTATGAAGCCATGAAAAGACATGGAGAAAACGGAAATGCATATTATTAAGTGAAAGAAGCCAATCTGAAAAGGCTACATACGGTATGATTCCAAATATAAGACATTTTGGAAAAGGCAAAATTGTGGAGTAAATAAAAAGATCTGCGTTTGCCAGAGGTGAAAACAGAGCACAGAAAAATTTTAGGGCAGTGAAAATACTTTGAATGCTATTATAATAAATACTTTTATGTTATTATAATAATGTATATATGTCATCATACATTTGTCTAGAATGTACACCACCAAGAGTGAACCCTAAGGTGACTTTGGGTGATTATGACATGTCAACACAGGTAAAATCCCTGGTTAAAATGTACCATTTTGGTGAGTGATGTTGAATAGAGCGGCTGTACACAGGCGGGGACAAGGGGTATATGGCAAATCTCTGTACCTTCAGCTCAATTTTACCGCAAACCTAAAATTGCTCCATAAAAGAGTGTTTTAAAAAATTGCTTAACCAAATATGGGATTTAAAAATGACTTCTACATTGGTGAATGCGAGGGGATGGAGACCAAAGAACACAAACTTATACACATGTATGTATTAATTATGCAAGTCGAACGCTTCTGAGGTTCTTTTCTCTGTGTGCGTACTGGAGACCGTTCCCACAGCCTTATAATCACAGGGTCAGAGACAATGCACACAAAACAGCTTCCATAGTATGGGCCATCAGTGGTGGATAGAAGTTCAGAAAAAACAGCTTTAAAATTGCTAGTATTATTACAAAAGAGCATGAAATAAGATATAAACCTATAACATAGCAATAAAATGACTAAAAAAAAAGTGATGAAGCAACCAAATTAATTTTCTATATAGTGTAACTAACAAAATGCTGTAATTATTGCCACATTCATTTAACTATTGAGCACCTACTGTAATTCCCAGGTAGGTACAATGCTACCATAAGAAAGGCATAAACTGACAGAAGCATTTTAAAGCTAAACTCAGTTCTAGTCTAGGTTAATCTTAGGGAATATAATAGATGATTACAGAAGCAGCTCCTTTTGTCACTGACCAAAAAAAAAGTGAATTCTTTAATAAAAAGCGTAGTTAACTAAAATCAACATAAAATCCTAATAATTTTAATCAAAAGAATCAACTCTCATCTGCAAAACTTAGTACTAAAAAGTCAGCAAAGATGCATTTAACAAGTGTTCAAAAGCGTGAGGTCTTTGTGGAATGAGCCAGAGGGATGAAGTCAGGTGACATGTTTATTGTCACAGTCAGGAAGGGAAGCCCAAGGGGATGAGGAAGCTGAAGTAACTAAGTCATCAATGCACTGGATTTAGGAATGGGTATGAGAACAAGAAAACGTTCATAAATGGTACTTAGCAAAATGAGCAAAGCAAGACATTAAAACAAATTTATTACCTAGAAGTCTGAGGAACAGAGTATGAAATACTGTGTTCCTGTTCTATTTGGACAGAAGAAAAAAAGAAAAGCAGGAAATTTGAGTGGAACATAGGAAAATGAACAGACAACAGGAACCAAAAGTTATGTAGGATGCATGTACATACTTTCTCTTAGCTCAGCTTCAAGCAGAAGTGGCCTTCAAACAACATGGAATACTGGCAAGAACAGAGGTTTTAATTATAATCCCACTACTTATTAGAGAATGACTTTGGGTTATTTATTTAGCCTCTTTAAAGGTATCCTCAAATATAAAGTGAGGATAATAGTACCCAACTCACAGTTATTTTAAAGATTAAATGAGACAATGTAAAACTAATGTAGAAGACACTCAATAAATATTAATAGGTTTGAGATACACCATGATATAGTAGAAGAGTGTGTTTTAAAATATTAATATCAGTACTATTAATAAATAGCACCATTCACTAAATACTTTCTTGATGCCAGGCATTTGCTAGTTTATATAAATGTTAATCTTTACTAGATTCTTGCCAGATAGATAGTAACTTAATGCTTAATAAGACTAAAATATTTTCCGTTAAAACATGCAATTTTTGTCCTTAACCTGATGATATTAAGAATATAAAATATAAAAAATTACATTAACAAAGATACTGATATACTCTGGAAGTAAGCATTCAAAGAAAAAGGCCTTTGGCAGAGGTCCTGAGAAATATCATAGAAAAGTGAAGCAAAATGAAAACATCTGAGGTGGGGATGGGGAATGAAAACCTTGAAAGGAAATATGAGAGATGAGAGTCTAAGCAAAAACCTATTTTGTGTATTACCCTGACTGGGCATTTTCTGTTATTGTTGATAATTAAGCAGCTAATCCCTGCTATGAATATTACTAACTACTTTATATTCTCATTACCATTTAACTTTCATAGCAATCTTGCAACATAGGTATCACTCATCCATCAAAAATGTAATGATTTGGATATGAGCACACAATACAGTACACAGAAACTGTATTATAAAGTTGTACACCTGGAATTTATATAATGTTGTTAACCAATGTTACTCCAGTAAATTTAATTTAAAAAAGTGATTACCTACTAGGCAGCAGACATTGGGGCTACAACTGTATACCAGACAGCTGTGCCCCTCCCCTCACCAGCTTGCAGACTACGGTAGAAACTGAACCTCTTTCACAAAGGTTAAGCAATGTGCTGGAATTCACACAGCTAATATGGGATAGAGGGAGGCTATGGACTCAAATTTAAAATCCATGCTCTTTTCCACTACACTCATTATCTCAACACAATTAAAAAATAAATTCTGTAATGCTGAAAAAGTCTGAAACTATATGAACTTATATAGCATTTCCTCAAGAAACAAAAGCAATCATATTTAAATGTTTTAATAATTTATAACTTTTATAAGTAATTTAAATATAATTCAATAATATTCTGTGCTAACAGCAGTGGTAACACAACTATAAGATTAAAAATCTGAGTGTTGTGTCATATGGGCACTTGTCTTATTAGGGAGACCACGTCATAGATGGTGTAGATGCCTGACCACTGTGCTGTACACCTGAAGCAGAAGCCCAATAATACTGAATGTCAACTATAATTTAATATATATACAGTCACGGGATATGGAGTACAACATAGGGAATAGTGTCAATGGGATTGTAACAGCTATATACGATGTCAGAGGGATAATAGACTGGGGCAGGGGGTTATCACTCTGTGAGGGTGAAAAGTCTATTATACTGTTTTGTACACCTGAAACTAAAAGGAACAAAAAGCAAACCAAAAAATCTGAGTATTAGTTCAAGAGAAAAATAGCTGCTATCAAAAGTTAATAGCTATATTCACAGAATTCTATATTATCCGATCTAGTTTAATTAAACATTTAAGCAATCATATTAACAAATGAAAAACTCCTAAAGATGGAACAACAATGGATCTTTGTGGACAGCAAAAACGTGAGCAGACAAATGATAGCAATGCCATCTATAGGACAATTAGTAGAATGCAGACAACCAACTTGGAACTTGCCAACTAATTCTTGATCACTTTCATCAAGAATTTATAGAACAGAACTTAATCATCAATGAAACACTCAAAACCAGACCTTACCTCACACATCATAAGATTAGAAATTGGCAAGACTCAATCTGTAAGTCTTATATACTACTATATTTGAAGTGTCTACAAATAGTAGTGAACACTTTTTCATACCTACCAACTGGCGTTAGCTGGGCCTTATCACTTATTTATATCCTCTTAGACTCATATTCAAGCCAAACAGTTGGTATATAATACAGACTTTACACAAAAAGCCAAAACAGGTTAGGACTAAACTAGGTTATAAGCAACTTTCATGCCTGCAGAAAAAACTTCTGAATATGAAAATTTAGTATTTATCAGAATACCTAAATTGTCAAGTGATATAAACAAATACTGTATGTTTCAGGTCACAGAAAAAAAATGGATATGAAAGTGAAAAATGGGTCAATTTCTGAAAAGAATCTTGATAATCGGTTTTCAATAAAAACTATTTATCAATAAAAATTAAATATTATCCTAGTTAACAAATTAAGAGATACCAAGAAAGATAATGCCCTCAATTTACTCATGAAGGGGGAAAAAAATGTAAAATTTTTACCTCAGAGAAGAGCATCAATGACCCCACAGAAGCTTTAATTGGTTCAACCACAATATTTTCTTTAAAATGTATTTTAAAATGTATTATCTCTGTCTTATAGAAAGTACTTAAAAGTGTTAAAGAAAGCTGTAGTTCAAATCTACATACCATCACTCACACTTTAAAATTTCCTTTTATCAAAGGTAAGGAAAGGTAAACCAATTTCCAAGGGCTTGCTTTTTCATATTTCATTTATCCTCTCAACAAAATTGTCTTGATGCATAAAATTATCAAGTTGAGGCATAACAACGCTATCTGATAAATTAAGTGATAAATATAGGTAAAATGAACTTCAGAGAGGCTGTTATCTGACTAACTTCATAAAATAAGTAGGAAAGTCAAATCCAAGACTTTCTGGAATAAAATCTAATATAGGTTTGATATTACCGTGTAGTAATCCCAAATATTACAGTCAAAAAGCCAGAGTGATCACAAGGCAGTTAGAAATGTGCTTGATACTTCTTACAATTCATACTAAGTTAAAAGTGTAATACTCACTAATGCCAAAAGAAAATCCAACTTGAGTTTTGTTTCACACATAGTTCTTAAGGATTCAAAAATTTCTAAGAATATATTCCCTAATTGGGTAACCTCAAAATGAGATTTAACCTGTACTATGAATAGCATGATTTCCCTTATTCAAAAATCAAACTAACAGGTTAGTTTAGGGTAAAAGACAAGAAAATAGAAATTATCATAAAGACCCAATTTCTATAAAATGGATCAAAATCCAAAGTTATTATATAAAAAATGAGGGGGTAGGAAATGGGCAGTAACAGAAACTGGCAATATATTTAAAGAACCATATTGAGGAAAGCATTGTATTTCAACAAAAGTGTAATCATTTCTGGTTTCCCTTTATTAATTACAATTTATCAAAACAATATAAAACTAAAAAGTTTTTAAGCATTAATCAATTCTGCACTGGTCACATCCACTTTAGAAAGCTGGCCATTTTTATTTAAATAGCTTTATAAACTACAGGATTTTACTCGAGTAAACTAGTTCTCCTTTACGTAACTGAAGGCAAACTAAAATCCTGGCTACTGTGTGTGTGAGTGTGTGTCTACAAATTTGGAAAAGTAGTGACAATATGGACTTATCTTGGTAAGTTCCCAAGTCCTAGATCATCACTTTTGATTCTGACTTTGCAAGAACATAAAGAAAATGAATTCTCAGTAGAAGAATGAATATTTTCAGGGAATGGTAAGGAAAAAGGCAGGCACAGTATTACAAGAAAGTTCCAAGCATAGCACTTTTTACTTTGCTTTGGGGTCACTATTATGAGAGGATGCATATCATTAGACTATTATGGTCCTAATGGTAATTTTGCTTCAGCTTTACATCTCTCACTTCATTTTCAAAATAGCGTTCAAACAAGAAGCAATACATACAGAAATATCAGTAATGATTTCTTACAGATGAAATCTTACTTTTCAAGGGACATATGTATAATGCACTTTAGACCCAGGGTAAAATGTGATATGAGTTTCTCTTAGTGGGTGTGAAGTGACAGGGAGGCACTCAAAAAATTAGGTAGAAGAATTAGAGTATATTATTAGGTTGGTGCAAAAGTAACTGCAGTTTTTGCAATTATTTTTAACCTTTTAAACCACAATTACTTTTGCGCCAACCTAGTATTTGGTATTCAAGAAAGAAGAAAGATAATCTGAAAGTTTTTAAAAGATGAGATAAACCTCACCCATAAAAAAATGTAATTTATAGGCCTGAATGGCGATATCAAAATAGGAAGAACAAAAGATAACTTGATAGCAGTCAAAGCAAAAACTAGAGTGGAGAGCCAAATGACTCTGGTGACATATAGAGAAGAAGTTAGGAAATACGGATCTCTATTTCTGAGTCTAGGTATGATTTAAATATTTTCAAAGTTTGATTTAAACATTATGGTTAAACCTTATGATTAAACATTATAATTTAAACTTTTTCAAAAGTTACTAAAAACTAATCAAAGTATTTTAAAACGAGAGAATAAGCACAGGCAGTCTGAAGAAAAGTATAAGAAACTAATAACAAAGAAAAAGAGAAGTCCCAGACAGGTTCAAGATGTCGGTGAATAAGGCAGCCAAGCTACAGGGATGAGGAGTGCAGTGCTGCTGGTGGTCATGGTGATAAGCAAGCCTTTTCTTTGGTGGAACAGTTATAAAATCAGTCCATTTAAATAGCCGCCAGAAGCAGAGAAACATAATCCAGTTATGTACCACGTAATGACAGGAGCTGTGTTTGTTAGATTTCGCTGTTGTGTGAACATCACAGTGTACTCAACACAAACCTAGATGGTGTACCCTACTACACACCTAGGCTATACCGTAAACCACGGTCACATACACAGCATCACTGACTGAAACGCCGTTATGTGGTACACAACTGTATGCTGGGTCCATTTTTCAGAAATGCTATGAAATAGTTTTGTAATTACCATTATCATAAAAAAGAATATCAGTCAAAAGATTCCCAAGTTCAGCCTAATAAAAAATTAAAGCATCAACTCTAAACTTATACAGTCAAGTATGAAAAGTTGAGAGTTACATGAGACCTAAAACAATTTGCCCACTATTCATTCAAGGTCTACTTGTATGATTTCACCATAACTGAGTATCATCTGTGTACCACTGTATAGCTAATGTCTTTCTTTAAAAATGACTGTTGAAATGCTTGGACAAATTGATAGAATGTTTATAACAAGTGTTTCTCAAGTGACACAAACCTAAATGCCCTTCAAGTTCTGCCATCATCAATTTATGCCTTCCTACTCTTTGAAAGCTAAAAGTGATGAGAGCTAAAAAATGATGAAAGCTTGTATCCTGGCAATGGCAAACAGTATTAACATTAAACGTACAAAAAAAACTATAGTGAGTTTCAAATATAACGATCCACTTTACCTCAAGTTTCACAATTAATAAGTGGCAGAGCTGGAATTCCAAGCCAGGACAGCTGGCTTCAGAGCCCAAGTCATTAACCAGTATTATACAGATTCTCTGTCACAATCCATTTTAGAATTCCCAGGATAAACTAGAATACTGACAACCAGATTTTAAAAATAATTTTAGAAGATATCCTGTTAAAGTCTGTATTGGGTTTAACGAGTATTAAGCCTACTGTTGACGGCTACAGACACCTTTTTGTGTGGCACTTAAAAAATGCTATTCCTGTGAACACTGCAATGTACAAGAACCAGTATGGCAATGTCATCAGAGGCTTTTTCATCACATACATGGATCAACTTCTATGTTAAAAATAAAGTTGAGGATTCTCTGCTTATGTAAATAAATGTACTGCAAATGAAAATATCTTGTTTCCCAGGCATGTACTTGCCACATACAGATTGTGCCTACTAAATCAAAAGCCCCTTTTTTGTTACAATAAGCACTGCAATACTTCATCACAGGATATGTTCAAAACCATGCTTTTCAAATAAGGGTGAAAATAAAGTTTACAGAAGCACACGGTGAAACAAAAGAAATAAAGATAATGCAAGATATAACTATATCAATGTTCTACTGTCAACTGAAACATGGAAGGACTGCCTTTTATTCTGAAGTTACAACTTTCCTATTTTTACTTTACCCTTTTAGTATTAAAATGCCCCTCTTAGCAACATAAAAGCTGGTAAACCTATATTAAAATTTAATTAATTAGTGAAATTCACTTAAAAACAAAATGCTCTAAAAATTGTGGGCCGCAACTGTGCCTACAATGTTTAGAGCTTTTAGTGAAACACTGGTATTAAACACTGGCATTTCCAATACAAAAATGATGAGATGGCTTTATTTTGGCCAGGTGTTTACCTGTAGTTTTGGAAGTTTCAGAGAAAGTTGTTAGTTACTTCCCAACTAAAGCAATAATTTAGTAAATAACTTTGAAAATAGGAGTCATCTCCTGTCTAACTTATCAGAAAAACAAATTCAAACATCTAAATGAACTTGTAATAAAGAAAACTTCTGAAAGGCAATTACCTACATTTATTAGGAACTTCAAATTTGGATAAAGTGTACTGAGAAAAGAAATTTCACTAACTTTTCTCCAGGAAATAGATGGTTTGGGAAAAAAGAAAGGAAAATTACCACAAATGAAATGACAGTGACAATTCATTTGCAACAACTGAGTGCAGTCATTCCACATACATTTTTCCACTGGAGCTAATAATGTGGTGAAGAAATGGATACCAGATGCATTTCCTTTTAGTCTGTGTACTAGCAATGATAATAAATGATGAAATATGATTTCACTGACTATAATCTAACAGATGGATCCTCAGGGAATTTGATACAAATGCAAAGAATTTCTGTTGTGTTCAGTTAGCATCACTTCCACAAAAGATAAAGGCAGCTCTGGAGCTCCTTAGGCATGTGTTAGCACATACTACCATGTGATAAGTTTTATATCATTCTGTATATGTCAAAATAAAGGTCAGAAACCACTTAAATGAGAGTGATGAATAGGAGTGCTATTTTTTTTTAAATCTTCTTTGGACTATAACTGAACAAAAGGTAAAGAAAGTTATTGAGCTTGAAACAGCTTATAACTGTTTCAAGCTTGTAAACCTTTATTTCTTAGTATTGAAATGTTAATTTTCTTCCTTTGATTCTACAGTTATGATACAGCTTCAGTGTTTTTTCGTAGGAATATTTTTTTGAGAACAAGACTCCCATCAAGAATTTACCAGGGCAAAATGATTGCACTGAACCTGTACTAAACTCAGAATTTCATCTAGTAAGAGCTTTTGGACTATAATTTACCTAATTTGATAAAAAGAAGTGTGTAGAAAGAGTTGTTACAGGGATCAAGTCAAATGAGGAGTCTAGTTAACTGATTTTATCTATAATAGATACAAACATCCTAAGATTAAATATTCAAAATGAAATTTTCTATTGTTTCTAGTTCTACAATTTTAATATTAAAAACGAATTTTGAGCCATACCTCAGAAATATGTTACTAAAGTTTGTATAGGTTTAATTAGTCTATGTTGACATTTCAAATGTGTTTAAGATGAACAAAACATTTTGGATATTGGTTTAGAAATACATTAGAATCTGTATCTCTGAGAAATGTCAAACTAAATGCCCAGAATAAGGGAATGATTGTATACAGGGTTATATGCAAGCAGTTGATACATCACACTCTGAAAAACTCTACCTAGTGCTATTTTAAATGTAAATAAATTTTAAAAAGAAAAAAAAATCTTTCTGAGGAAAACCCTTTTTAAAAATTTCAAGAAAGTTTTATGTTAAAATAGCATTTAAAAGTAGTTATCATTAAAATTAAAATGGCAAAGTAAAATCTCAAAACTCTGTAAGCTCTCCAAATGATATACTCTGCAACTGGGCAAATTATTAACTGCTCTCAAATTCAGTTTACATTTACTATATAGTTTTGAAGGTAATAAATAAAAATGGGTTATGTGAGAAATAGTCAACATAAAAGTAATAAGTCATTTCCTGGCGCGACAAGTGATAAAAAAATTTCCTACAGTTTAACAAGCAGAATTATGGCAACAATGGCCATTATCCATAGGTTTAAAGATTACCTATCTACACTCAGTATTTCTTAAGATGAACTACAAAATATGACAGACATTTATTGCTGACGAAATATCCACATGCTTTCCACATCCTGATCCTTACCAGTAGGGCAGGGATGTGTAACTGGTTCTGGTTAATGGGCTACGAGTGGAGATAACCTGTGTGTCATTTCACGGTTGAAATATTTAAGAGCCAATGGAAGACCCTCTAGCTCTTTCTTTCCCTGTGGTGGTGATTGTGGAAGTCTAACGTTCCAGACGTGTAGTTACACATTGTCAAAAACTCCATCAGTCTGGCTTCTTGAACTACGAGGCAGAGCAGATCTTTTCCCTGACAAACTGTTGCATAGGTAATGTGAGCAAAAATAAACTTTGGTTGCAGTAAGATTGTACTGTTAACCCACCTTATGCTAATAGCGGGTTTATTAATAATAGATCCTAATAATTCTTGTACATTTACTCAGTAGGCTTGGTTTCAAAGAGAAAACACCATGCATGATAAGCCAGTTGCTTTATTGTCTTAACTATTTCCCATAATCAATGGAGAAAAGCACAAATATGTAATAAATACAATCATATTCATCTTTTAATATGCAACAATACTAAAAATTTTATTAACTAGACATCTTTATAAAAATACATTTTCACTAAACTAAAAAACTCTCATAATATAGTCCCACTTTCTTTTATACCTTACTTTTGTTTTATCTCTTTCTCTCTATACATACACAAGTGGTATGCTCAAGTGGTATGCTGAACCACTTGAGTTAGTTGCATTATGTCACTTCAACCTAAGAAAAAAGACATTATCCTGCATAACTGTCACACTTAAATTTAACATTGATACAAATTATCTAATATACAGCCCATATTCAAATTTCCCCAGTTATCCAAATAACGTCCTCCAAAGGGGCAATCCAGGATCATTCAATTAATCAAGGGTCACACTGTAATTGGTTATCAGACCTTTTAGTCTCTTTTAACGTAGAACAGTTCCCTAACCTATGTTTTTAATCTTTTAAGACACCAATATGTTTGAAGAGTTAATGGCAATTTTGTTTTTCAGTGCTCAATTTGCTTTTTTCCCTCATAATTAGATTCAGATTTTAAAAGATTGTGTTTTTTATAATAAAAAAAATTCTAGAAAGTAAACCATAATAAATCCTGGCCAGTGGGGATATCACAGAAGTCTAAGAAAAAGGAATGGACTTTTAAAAATCTATACCACATACTCTCCAGAGCAAACATTAACCGCTCTCACCACGGGCCTGCACACTGACTCTCAGCGCTGCCCATCCATGAGCCTCTCTCCTGAGGCTTTTACAGCCAACCAACCACTGGACACCTTCGACGGGCTAGCCTACAGACAATTCAAATTTAATACTCAAAACTCATCTCAGCCACAAAACTCAATGCTACTCTCCTTCCTCCCATATTTCTCCTCCAACTTAAGTATCAGCACTTCATCCAATCTCTAAAGCCAAAACACTCCCTTCTGCCTTATCCCATATCAAATAAGAACCAAAAAGACTTATCAATTTAATCTATACATTATTTCTTAAATCCATTCTCTTCTATCCTGCTATACTGCCTTTGTTCTAGAATTTTAGGATTTTTTCTTTCCTAGACTGTTCTAATAGCCTAACTGGGTCCCATTTTCCAGTTTTAGCATCTCTAGACATAGCTTCCTCACTGTATCAGAATAAAATATTTAAAACAAATTTGGTCAAATGACTCACATCTTTAAATCCTTCAATAGTTCCCCTCAAGAACAGAATAAAGTTCAAACTCAGCTTCGCCTACAAGGATTTACAAAATTGATTGCCTGTATCTGTATTTCCAGTCACTTCTTGATTTACACTTGATGCTCTTTTCAGTTACATTGCTTTCCTAACTTTAGTCACTGGATAGCATCTTTTTAATTTTTGCTTTTTCCTCTGAGGCAAAAGACACTTATTTCCTGGGGGTAGAAGAACAATGACATCTGACATTCATTGTCAGTTAATGAACAATGACATTCATTAACTTTTTCCTATGTATATTGAACAACTAGTTTGATCAGGAAATATTTGCTTAGCCTCTACACTATATGCAAGCGTTTTATTAAGTACTGTAAGAGATACAAGAAAAGTTAGATGTATCCTGCTCTAAGAAGAGTTTCCAGTACAGAATGTAGTTGTTTTTTTTTTTTAAAAAGGTACACATATACAGGTAGGTCATAAATAAAGGGTCATAAATACAAGGGTCATAAATAAGTTCCGAGAAAGTCAGAGGAAGGAGAAATTAAACATTTTTTATTGTGATATACCGTCCACAACTGTTAATACGTAACACAAAACTAATTTCGCAAGCACATTTAGGATAATGGCACTCCCGACTACCATATGCTTGAAAGACATCGTTTAGCATGGTGAAAAGGGTTGAAGATACAAGGAGACCAGTTTCACAGACTACTGTAATAATCCAATCATAAAGTAATCAGGATATGAACTATGGTAAAAGCAGTAACAACAACAAAGGAATAAATGAGACGATGTTTTGCAGTGGACCCAACAACTGAAAAGACATGGGAGGAAAGAGAGAAATAGTCAAAACATAACAAATTTTGAGTGTAAGGTGCCCATAAAGATAGTGCTACTTATTGCCCCATTAGTTACAAGATCTTTTTCAGTCTTTTGGGTAGAAATTCAAGAGAAAGGTTTTCTATTAAGTGCAACTGGGTTGTCTAAAGGAGGAAAAAGAGGAAATGGAAGGTAAATTATGGGGGAACCAACTGAGTGCTAAAACAAAAAAGAAAGTATTATTGTCTCTTTCTCAACCTTTCCAAGTCTTGGTTCTACTTCTTAACTTATTTGTTTAAACAATATAAAAACACCACCTTCCATGCCTGACTTACACATATACACATGCATGCACACACACATTTTTACTGCAAAACTGGGATCATACTCATTATACTGTCTAACGTGCTTCCCCCCCAATGATACATTGTTTGTTAACAATTTATCCAGTCTATAAAGTCCTACTTCCTTTTAAAAAAAGAAATTGTACAGTATGTATCATAAACTATTTAATCACTATTTATACTCACTTAGGTAGGTGGGATTTTTTTGTTGTTGTTAATTTTTTTACTTCTATTTACTTACAGTGTGCTATTACCAATAAGGTCGCAAATGTACATCCTAAAATGTGAGTTTTTACATCCTCCATGATTTCTATAGGCTAGATTCCTTGAAGTGAAGGGTTAATGAGAAATGGGCATGTGTATTTTAAATTTTGATTGACAAAGTAGTGGAAAATTACCCTCCTAAAACATTATATCAAGTTCTCTCCTGCATTTCTCTAAGCCATCACTTGTTGGAATGAAAAAAGAAAACCCAAATCCCTCCCATTTGTTTCCCTAATACACTGAACCCCCATCTTTAGCATTCATGTCCAAGTTCAATCTAAATACTATAACATGAAATTAACATAAAAAGAATAAAATATATTTCTATTTCTAAAAGAGCTAACTGGCATTCTTCTAGACTAGACCAATGCACTTTCTTTCTTTCTTTCTTTTTTTTAAAGAGCATTAACCAGAGCAGGTTTGTCTCTAGATAGCTGCTGCTGGTGCTGCTTCTTTTTTTTTCACTTTTATTGGGGAATATTGGGGAACAGTGTGTTTCTCCAGGGCCCAAGGGTTCCAAGTCGCTGTCCTTCAGTCTAGTTGTGGAGGGCGCAGCTCAGCTCCAAGTCCAGTCGCCGTTTTCAATCTTTAGTTGCAGGAGGCGCAGCCCACCATCCCAAGCGGGAATTGAACCGGCAACCTTCCCTTCCGTGTTTACCCAAAAACAAGACCTAGCCAGACAATCAGCTCTAATGCATCTTTTGGAGCAAAAATTAATAAGACTAGCGTTTTATTTTACTATAAGACCGAGTGTAATATAATATAATGTAATATATAAAACATAATAGTGGTGTTATATTAATTTTTGCTCCAAAAGACGCATTAGAGCTGACTGTCCGACTAGGTCTTATTTTCCAGGAAACACGGTTGTTGTTGAGAGCTCGCGTTCTAACCCACTGAACCACCCGGCCGCCCCTAGACCAACTCATTCTTAATGAAAAGTGGTGCTCACTCTTCCACCCACAGACGACTAGGAGGGTGTGTTTGGTATTCATAATACCTGAGGGTGCAACTGGCAGTAGTTGAGTGGGACACTAAACCCAAAGTGCCAACAGCACTTGCCACCTCTGGCTGGGAAATACAGAATTAGGCAATTGGGGTATGCTGCTCGGTTTTAAGAAGTTTGGAAAGACAGTCAACAAGGTTCAAGTGGGGACACAGTAACAATTTCAGGGTGGGATACACTTTAAATAACAGCTCTGTGAAGTATCTGCAATAGTATATGTTTCTTTTCCTTTACTTCCTTCCTTAGGTAAGAATGCAAGTTTCTGAAGAACCTGCATCTGACTAATTACTTGTGTGAAATTCTCTGTTTAAACTTTTTACTATTGTGGCCTACTGGTACAATTTCTCTTTTTCCTCTCCAAGATTTAATGCACATGTTTGGCAGTGGCTGTACTATTTTGGATGTAACCTTGGACACTAAAAAGAAGTTGAAACTAGAACTTACACATTATTTTTTAAAACATGGCTAAAGTTCTTCAGTCATTTCTGAAGTAATATCTTTAATACCTTTCTATTTCTTAAATCTTAATTTCCTTGTGGTCCTACATTTCCTATATAGTACCTGGACAACAATTGTACATATACAAGGTCAGCTCAATAAATTTTGAACAGAAAGTTGGCTCTAATCATAGAAAATTTAAAAGCAAATCTCAGTCAAGACTGGTTTCTAATTTAGAAAGGTTCTATAGGACATAGCTTGGAGAGGGCCCAAAACAAATAAAACCTAAACATCCATAATATGTATATAAATGTGGTTCACTTACTACCCTACAGTGAGAGGGCTATCAGACGTAAAGTTAATTTAGACATACTTGATTTTTCTTCTAATTGAAAAGATAGCCTGCAAGATTAAAGAATTTTTAAGCTAACACTAAAGCATTCTGTAATCTCATCTCTTTACACTCAAATAAGAATTTCAAAAAATTCTTTTAGTATGTAAACATTTTACTTAGTTGCCGTTGAAGTGTGTGTAATATTTTTGTATCCTATGCAAGTAAATATTACTTTCTTTGTGTTAATCATATTGTCTTTCAAAAGGCTGCATAATGCCACCAGAAATAAATGAGTATTTATTTTTTTGCAGTGCCTTGTCAGTATTGGATATTAGCTCTAAAAAGCTTCTTTTGGGGAAAGAAAGGTAGGTACTGACTTGGTTACATTTGTTTTAGATTTAAAAAATATTTTTTCAACTGTTCGTTTACAATTTGTACAAATTATTTTTTGTTCATCTTTCTATTGAAATCTTGATTTTTCATATGAGCTGCCAGGTATTTAGCTATTAACTTTCAGGCTTGTTCTTCAGAGGCATTTTTGAGAAGTCTTAGCCTTTTTTTTTTTTAATCATGAAGGTAATATATGCACTTGTAAATATTTTAGACTGCAGATAAAAGGAGAAAGGACCTATAACCCTGTCACCCTGATGTAACTGCAATATGTTTGGGCATATTTTCTTACGGTCTTTTCTAAGCAAATGCATTTTACTTTCAGTCATATTACGCCCACGATATTTTGCTTTCTTTACCTAAGGTGGGAGACTACATAAGACAAAACACTTCTGAAAGCTTTAACTTTATCATGGAGTCTTGGACAAAGCTATAATTATTATCTTAATTTCAGGTAATTACCGAATTTTATTTTTCTTATTACTTATCTGAATTTTTCATAATGAATATGTATTACACCTTGCAGTAGTGCTGTGAGAGTTAAAAGACAAAATGTATATGGGACTCACCTAACAAAAGCTCTTACAATTATGAGACCAAGAATATAGTAAAATTCTCTTGGAATAAAGACATCACAACAACTAAAGTCTAAAGGCAATATAATATTCTAGAACCTTGCTACTTTAAACATGGAACACAGACCAAGAATATCACATCACCTGGCAGTTTGTTAGAAATGCAGAATGGCAGACCCTACTTCAGATCTACTGCATCACACTGCATTAAAAAGGATGCGCAATGAGCATCTCACAGCAGTGCTGCTTAAATTTCCGCTACATACTTGAATCGCCTGTAAAACTTAAACAAGTACTTATACTTTGGGTTCCATCCCTGGAAATACTGATTTCACTGTCAGGAGTAAGGGCTGGGAATCAAGAAGTCACCCTCCAGATGATTTTAATATGTAGCTAACTTTGAAAACCACTTCAGAATGCACGTAGGGGAAATCCACATCCTACCAGTCACCACCTATGCAAAGAAATCCACCACAGCATTTTCAGCACTACTTTGAAACTCATTCATGTTTCCTGTGGATCCATTTTCCCACACCAAGATAGTGCTTATACAGCTTTCATTCCTTCAAAGAACATGAAGGTTAAGGGTCTAGAGAATATTCACAACCTAGCACTCTTCAATTTTGTGCTCTTTTCTCCAATACTCAGATTTAGAAATCACTATTAATTGTACTTTCTACTAAAGACTTAGTGAGAAATATAACTACATTTTGACACACACACAAAAAAAAACACCTCACGTTGCAACAGTCAATTAATTGTTTCATGTCATCAATGGAGGTGGTTAATCTCAAGGAGATTTTTTTGGAGGAAAGTCCATACACGGTGATCCAATTTTTACCTCACTTCCTTCTGTAAATTAACAATTTTAAGCCACTAATAAGTAAAACAAAACCTGCTCAGGTAACAGAAATATTTTTTTCTTAAAGAAGAGAAGAGAAAACACTGGGCCTGAGACTATATTAAAAGAAGATTAACTAGGAGTGCTACTGCTTCCAGCTCCTAAGATCATTTGAAGACTGCTGACGACACTGTATAGCCTTGTAGTGTCGCGTACGCTGGGCATCCTTCTGTGCAGTGAGCCAGGCGTGAGACTTTGAAGACTTAAGTCCTGCATCACTTTACCAGGATAAACAGATTTCCCATTCAGGAGCAAAACCTGAAGCTAAGTGGAGCAGAATCAGGTAGAACACTGGTTCCTTGGTATCTCACTTTGCCAAAGAAGTCATTTACTGAATAATTTTTTGTTAGTGGGATGGAATTAAAAATGGATAGCACCGCGAAAACTTTGGAGCCACCAGACTCCAATTATTTTCACTGATTCATTCAATGAACACAAGCAGAAATAATTTTTAAAAAGCTATTGCAATAATTTGACAGGAAAAAAGTTATTCTTGATTAAAAGACTAATAAAGGCAACACAATGATTTTAACAAGATGAAGTAAATAGCTCCCAAGATTATGCTGAACACAAAATACATTCTTGTCAAAATTAATCTTAAAGAGTCACAAACTGTAATATTAGTATCACTGTCATTATTTAAAATTGTTTTGGGAGGTCTAAAAATGCAGTTCCTTTATATATTTTATGTATATTTATTACACGTTATATACTATATATTATATATATTATGATACTGATTATATGTATTTAATTTGCAGAGATAGACTGATAGTAGCATTTATTGTAGGGTTGTTGTTTCACTGATTTACCTATCACAATATATTGTATAGTGATGTAGCTATTGTAGCTTGATAATGTGTTAACACATGGTAAGGCATGTCTGTTTTCCCCTCCCCATTAATTAACAGTTTTCAGAATTTTCTTACTTATTTTTTGAAAAATTACAGAAACATTATTTCAAGATTCCCCAACATCTCACTGAAATTTTGATTGAAAATATATTAAACCAATAAATAATTTAGGAATAGGCATCTTCAAAATAGTTACTCTATTTGCCTTTCTCAAACCTTTAAAGCTTCTTTGTATGTCACATACATTAAGATTATTTCAGGAAAGAGAAAAGTACAGGAAAACTGCCCTTTTCACACATAAAAAACAAAACCTAAAAAGATATTCCATAGTCAAGTCCAACCCTGACCTGAAATGCAAACTGTAGGCTTTTCTGTTCAATCACCCATTATTAAGTCCTAAATATTTAAATAAAAACCCTCTATTCGTGGATTTCCCTCAAATGGGAAAAGATTTCTCTATCAGAACCAACACAGAAATGAGAACTATGTAGTAAGAGGAAAACTTATCCCATGAAGACACACTTTGCAGTAATATTGTTTCCTAAGTTACATTATTCAAATTCACTCCTTATTACCTTTTCTAACTGACTCCTGACAAACTACATACTTCTGTTCTTGATTAGTAATTTTTGGGCAATTTATCCTTTATGGATTAAATGTAAAAAAAAAATAAACTCAACTTGCTCCCTGCTCTTACTTGTGTTGAATTTGTTCATTTTTGCAATACTCCAATCCTTGCACAAATCCCAGAGGCACTGTAGGAGGCTGCTCTAAGATGCCCCGCAGGGACGCCAGCCTCCTGGTTACTTCCCCCTTGTGTAGTCCCCTCCTTCTGAGTGAAGAAGGATGGAGTTAGTGACTTGCTTCTAACAGAATACAGCAAAAGTAACAGCATTTCACTTCTGAGGTTACTGCTTCTCTCATGAGTACCTCTCTTACTCTAAGAGGTCAGCTGCCACATTGTGAGCTGCACGATAGTGAGGTCTGATGACAAGGAACTGAAGTCCGCAGCCAACAACCAGTGACAGCCTGCCAAGTGCCAGGTGCCAGAAGCCTGGAAGCAGGTCCCCTGCTGGTTGGGCCTCAGGATGACTGCAGTCCCCACTGACACCTTGCCTGTAGAAAGACTGCAGCCTCAGGAGACAGTCAGAGTTTAGCAGGCACCCAGCTAAGGTGTACCCAGACTCCTGCCCGACAGGAATTGTGAGATAAAAATATTTGCTGTTTTAAGCTGCTAAATTTTGAACTTCCTTGTTACATAGCAATAGATAACAAATACAGTTTTTGAGAAAATTCCTAAGAATCAATTAATTTACAGTACAGTAGTTCCACCTTATCCACAGGGGATACATTCTAAGACCCCCAGTAGATGCCTGAAACTGTAGATAGTACCAAACCCTACATATGTGTTTTTTCTATACATACATACCTACGAAAGTTTAATTTATAAATTAGATACAATAAGAGATTAATAACACAAAAATAAAATAGAACTGTAAGAATACACTAAAAAATATATATACTGTAGTGAAAGTCATATGAATGTGTTATCTCTCTCAAAATATCTTATTATACTGTACTCACCCTTCTTATGAGGTAAGATGATAATATGCCCACGTGACGAGATGAAGTGAGGTGAATGACATGGGCATTGTGACATAGTGTTAGGCTACTACTGACCTTAGGACAATACGTCATAAGAAGGATCAAAACAAACATGAATTCCTTTTTCCTTCTTCTCAATTTCACAGACAGAAGATTCATTCTTACAGTAGATCTTAGCAACCTCAGCATACGATTTTCTTCTCTTTCCTTACTAAATCAAGAACTTTCACCTTTCCATCTAAGGGAAACAGGTACTTTTACAGCTTCTCTTTGGCATATCTGAATTGCCTGCATCACTACTCTTGATCTTTGGAGCCATTATTAAGTAAAGTAAGGGCTACGGGAAAATAGCATGCATGTGCATCATGCATATGCTAGACAAAGGGTTGATTCATGTCCCGGGCTGGACAGCGTGAGATTTCATCATGCTACTCAGAACAGTGTGCAATTTAAAACTTGTAAGTTGCTTAATTCTGGAATTTTCTATATAATTTAGGGCTGCACTTGATGGTGGGCAACTGAAATCACAGAAAGCAAAACCATGGATAAAGGGAGATTGTTATATATTAATAGTTTAATAAAATTTCTTTTGTACAAACTAACATTATAGCACTATCCTATTTATAAGCACTTGTATTTATATTAACTGTATTGAACCTCATAAACAATCCTAAGTGGTATGTGTAAGAGCAGATATAATTCTGACTTATATCCTGTATCTAAGGGTCCTAGAATTTAATCTAATATGCTCCTTTCCATACTCAAATTCTTAAATAACTTGTTCATTCCTAGACATCTGGTTTATCTATGGCACATCTTTTATTAAGTTTTTCTTCCTTTCTTAAAAAATTTTCCCCAAAGGATAAGTATATCAGAGAAGTTCTTAGAATATCCTACCGTGTTTCCCCGAAAATAAGACCTAGCCAATCAGCTCTAATGCGTCTCTTGGAGCAAAAATTAATATAAGACCCGGTCTTATTCTAATACAAGACCGGGTATAATATAATATAATATGATATAATATAACATAATATGACATAATATAATATAATACAATACCAGTTCTTATACTAATTTTTGCTCCAAAAGACGCATTAGAGCTGATGGTCCGGTTAGGTCTGATTTTCGCGAAAACATGCTAGCAGCAATTTTGAGATGCTATAGTATCTCTTGATTAATATTTCTGAAAGAAACCAGTCTAGAAGAATGATTTTTCATAATCTAAGGTAGTAACCTAAAATCACAAAGCAAATGACAGTAATTGAGAGGAAACTATTGAAATAAAGTGCCTCAACACTCACCTACAAGTCTATTTTTAGCTTGTTTGTATAAATTTTCAGCTCAAACATTTAGTGAGCACCTACAGTGCCAGAAGCTGTACTTAATGTTGAATTGAACTGAGATGAATAAGATGCAGTGTACCACTGCCTCCTCTCCTGGCCTATCAAGGATTCCTAAACTAGCGGAAGGTGATAATTACGGTATGATACAATAGGCATTATAATAAAGATTAAAGGGGAAAAAAGGGAGGATAGAGAAGGGAACAACAAACCCTGCCTAAACAAGATTAAGAAGGCATCACAGAAAATACGCAATTATGAACTTGCCAGGTACTCTGCCTGCTATAGGGAAAATGGTAGCCCAAGGAAAAGGAATGTTATGCAATACAAATGAGATTTGCATGGATTCCTTCCAGAAGGTTCATGACTAAGACTAATGAATCAGTCTCTCACAACCTCATTTATTTACTTAAAAAAAAAAAAAGCATATACTGAGTGCCTGCAACTATGGCACTACTCAAATCCTGTGTTAGGATATAGAAATAAAGCAATAAATATGATATTAAGTTCCTGACCTCAGGGACCTTAGAGTCTAACTGAACTTATGGGGAGCATGCGTTCATTTTAATTCTGCCAACTCTGAACTGCTTATAGGATTTCCCTCTCTTATACCTTGGGCAAATCACATTCTTTGTAAGCATTTTTCTAATTTGTAAAGTGAAAATAATATATCAAAAGATTGTAGCAAGGATTAAATAATGTAAGTAAAATATTCAAAATAGTGAACTCAATAAATATGAGCCACTATTGTTATTCCTATGATCGTCACCATTGCTAGGAATAAGGCAATAAAGCTTTTAGCCAAGAATTCTTCTGTTTTCTAAATCATAAAGAAGGAACAGAAGGACTCCGTTCTGTTTAGCTCCTTCTAGATTCTATAAACAAAGTAAAAGAAGTGGTTATGTCATCAGCAACTGAGGCATTAACCCACTAGTCTGTCATAATACCCCCCAAAAAGACGACTGAAAACTACACCTGATCTACCAGCAAAGTCTCTGATACAACCTAGGATTGATTTTATTTGAGTTACTACCAGGATTTTAAACTCTATGTATATGTGTACTTAAGAAATTAATGCTCAATAACTCAGGAGAACCTTCATTGATTCACTTTGGGTCTAAAATATAAAAAATAATAATTAAAAATAAGCTGACATACACTGGCAGGGATGTCCTGAGGGCATGAAGATAGACACTTGCAGTTACTGATGAAAAGGAAAGGAAAAATGAGGTATCCTGAAATGAAAAAATAAACAAATAATCATAGAAAAGGTAACTCAGGCTTAAATTTGAAAAGAGTTCACAAAATCAGAAGACAAACATGTCTCTGAACCAAGATGGGAAGTAATCAATCCTTCGACAAAAGTCCATTATCGGTTATTTTAAACCTATTTAAAAATTCCTTTTTAAAAGGGCACAACACCATCCAAAGTATTGGATAATTTCTTTAATCTAAATTTCTTTCTATGAAATCCTACTGTTCAAAACTCAATAAACCAAACTAGATATAAAGGTTTTCACTGATTGAGAGATTCACCGATTGTATCCAAAAGGCATAATACAAAAAAAAAAAAAGCAAATGATATAAAACTTCCACAGCAGCTCAATCAAAAAGAAATACAATACAAAATAATTTTTAAGAACCTATAAGGCAATCACATTACCCTTGTTATTTTTTTACGCTGGTAAGATCTAAAGTAAAACAGAAGTCTTCAACACAGAGAAAACAACTTAAAGAGTTATTTTACTCTTTTCAACTTTTACCCACCCTTTCTTTAAGCTATAACTTCCTGTCCTAAAATTATTCAAGGCGCTCTCCCAGGACTTTTCTCTTTTACCAAATCGTCTATTAGCTTCTGGACCCAAAGCCTGACTCCACGAGTTTCAAGAGTCAACTTTCCAAAGTGAGGACGCTAAGGAAATTTTTAAAACCACAACTGGGTAATAAAACTACATTAAAAGAATAGGCTAATACTTTATTTGATTTCTACAAGTAAAGACTTGGGATTTTTCTAAAAAATAAAAATTCAATTTAAAAATTCTGCTCTAAATCTTATTTAATAGCTATTTATAGTTTAAGGATCCAACGAGTATTACGTATAATATTATCAACCTGATGTAAGCTATCCAAAGGGAATGGAGAAGCAATATTAGTATAGCAATAAGAGTTCAAGATCAGGTTTTAGAATCAGAAAAACTTAGATTCAAATTCTCCTTCCTCCTTTTTCACGCTGTGTAATCCTGACTTCCCAAGCTTTATTTCCTCACTTGTGAAATGGAAATAATATCTACCCTATGAGTTTTTTTCTGAGTATTAAAAATGACAATAGATAATGTATAGAAAGCTTTTGATAAATGTTTGTTTTTAAAAGGGGGCAGGAAGAACTAACCTACCCATCTTTATATCTATTATAATACCTGGTTAGTGGTCAGAACAACAAATTAATGAGAACGGAAGCGAAAAATTACTGAATGAGCACAGTTTTAGGGCACTTTTGCACTTATTTAATCCTTGACGATCAACAGAACACATCATAAGCTAACTAGGGTGTATCTCTTCATTTTCCTAATTGCTAGTGGAAGCTCGTTCAATTTTAGGTTCAATTCTGACTCATTCAAAAACAGAAGTCTGAACTTGAGGAATAATGATCCATTATCACTATTTCCTCTTGTTCCTAATCAGCAGATATATCTATTTAAATCATAATGATGTAGTATTAACAAAACGCAATTTATTAATTTTTGCCTCCTTGCCTCTCTTCCCTCTTTTCTTAATTCCCTTTTACCTGCCTTGCCTGGTCATCATCCCTCCCTCCCCCAACTCCAGCTTTCCAGAGGGACTACTGAAAATCACTTCCTGACTAGTGGAAGATGAAGACTTTAGAAGTTATTGGCCAACAGAATTTATTTTGCATCCAAATACCCACATTTTTAACATAAGCATTTATTTATTTCTGCAACAAATATTTGAGATGGCTCTTACTACAGGTAAAGTATACTGCTTTGTGCGCTAAACCATAATTCCTCAATTTTAATCCCACAGCCAGACAGCACTAAATGAAAATTTTTACATAATGTGGCCACAACTTTTCTTCTGAGCTATCTAATCTCATTTCTCATATGTGCACAAGTTTTTTCAAGTCATAAAGGACTGGCCAAATAAGAAAAATTGTATCTTAACTATGGCTGGCATGTAGTATTTGGAAAGCTGGAGAATGACAGAATGAATCATATTGAAGAAAAAACATAAATTGTCCCTAGGAAATGAATTAGAACTAATAAAGCAAGGTTGCAGGGATACAAGAACAATATATAAAAGTCACCTGTACTTCCATATACTAGCAATGAACAATCTGAAAATGAAATTAAGAAAACAGTTCTATTTACAATAGCATTTAAAAATGCTTTGGAACAAATTTAACAAACGAAGTGCAAAATATTTTCAGAGAAAGAAATTAAGCCCTTGAAAAATGGAAAGGTATCCCATGGTCATGGACTGAAAGACACTATTGTTAAGATGGCAATACTCCCCAAACTAATCTATAGATTCAACATTATAACTACCGACTCTGCAGAGATGAACGAGCTGATCCTAAAATTCACATGAAAATGCAAGAGATCCAGAATACCAAGACAGTCTTGGGGGAAAAAAAAAAAAAAACAAGTTGGAGGACTCACATTTCCCATTTTCAAACCTTACTACAAAGCTGCAGTAATCAAGACAGTATGGTACTGGCATAAGGTCAGACACATAGATCAATAGAATAAAATTTAGAGTCCAGAAATAAACTTATACTTGCATTCAATTGACTTTTAACAAGGGTGCCAAGAGCATTCAGTGAGAAAAGAATAAACAGTCTTTTCAGCAAATGGTGATGGCACAACTGGATTGTCACATGTAGAAGAATGAAATCGAATCCCTACCTCAAATCATACATAAAATATTAACCTGAAATAGATCAGAGACTTAAATGTAAGAGCTAAAACTAAACATAAGTGTGAATCTTCATGTCCTCGGATTAAGCAATGGTTTGTTAAACATGACAGAAGCACAAGCAACTCAAGGAAAAAATTTATAAATCAAACATCAAAATGAAAAGCTTTTGTGCCTCAAAGGACACTACCAAGACAGTGAAAAACTGGGGCGGCCAGATGGCTCAGTTGGTTAGAGCGCGAGCTCTCTATGGGATGGTGGGCTGTGTCTCCCGCAACTAAGATTGAAAACAGCAACCGGACTTGGAATTGAGCTGCGCCCTCCACAACTAGATAGAAGGACAACGACTTGGAGCTGGTGGGCCCTGGAGAAACACACTGTTCCCCAATATTCCCCAATAAAAATTTAAAAAATTTAAAAAAAAAGATTAGCATAAACATTTCTCCAAAGATACATAAATGACCAATAAACATAGGAAAAGATGCTCACTATTGTCAGTCATTGGGGAAATGCAAATCACAGTCCCAATGAGATACTGCACACTCACTAGGATGGCTACACTCTGTTGACAAGTATTGGTGAGGATGTGGAGAAACCATAAACCTCCAACATTGTCAGTGGAAATGTAAAAGTCATGCACCCTCTTTGGAAAACAATGTGGCAGTTACTCAGTACTCAAAGAGTTAGACATAAGCACACGACCTAAAAATTTCACTATTTTTTCATATTATTCACTATTAATGTTCCAGAGGACCTGAAAACATTAAGCCCGCGCAGATACCTGTACACAAATGCTTAGAGCAGCACTATTCATAATAGCCAAAGGGGGAAAACAATCCAAATGTCCATCAACTGACAAACGTTAGGTGCAATGAGGTATAGCCATGCAATGGAATGTTATTTGGCTATAAAAAGGAATGAAGTCTAATACATCTATGATACGGATGACCAAGTGAAAGAAGCCAGATACAAGAAGGTCACAATTGTGTAATTCTACTTACGATTTTTAAAAAATCCATAGTACCACAAGGTAGATTAGTGGTTGCTAAGGGCTGGGGGGAGGGGAAAATGGGGAGCGATGGCTAATGGGCATGGGGTTCCTTCTTGGGGTGATGGAAATGTTCTGAACTAGACAGTGATGATGGTTGCACAACTCTGAGTACACTAAAACCCACTGAATTTTACCACTGTACACTTTAAGAGAGTGAATTTTATGGTCGTGAAAATAAGAGATATTTTTCAAACCTTTTCAAACTAGTTCAGATGAGTCATGTAAGTTATCAGCAAACACTTGCTAAGACCCTGTTACAGGCAAGACACTTTACCAGGTACCACAAGCAGATCCTGCACTCAAAAAGTTTACAATCGGACTGGGAAGATAAATAACATGAAAATGAAATAAAATAAACCACAGCTTGATATAAAATAAGGAAATGTGACATATAATTTATATAACTCCTGCACATAGGTATATATTAGATGAGGATGAAAGCACATGAATTGGGGCAGGAACAAAGGGAGAAAGTATTATAAACTTTTTAAAAAAACCATGCTAGGTGATTCTGATATGCTAACCTTCTCTCCATCACCAGCAAAAAAACCCATAAAATATTAACAGAAAGAAGGTATGATCTGCATAGATGGAGAAAAAAGGAGGTAAAAGTTTTGGTTACAAAGTGTGAAGCAGGGAAATACGAGTTATACCAAAATATAACAGATATATTTGTGTACATTGTATATGTATGTATATACTGTCATACGTAACAGTACAGTATTATCCCTTTGGAGGCATAATTAACTTAAGATATTTAGAGATGAGTTAAACTTGTGTAGTTATTATTTGGGATACTTCAATTTGATCTGGGGTATACAGTCAAGTTCCATTATGAAAAAGTACTTATATTTCAATACCAGATAAACTTGAGCTAATTTGATTACTTTTTATTTACTTAGAAAATATCTTCCTTTGTAATAATTCATTATACATGGCACAAATTAGAAGATTTTCATTTAGAATATACTTGACAAAGATATCTTTTTCATCAAATCACAATTAGAAAGGTAGCTGTCAACTAATAAAAATAAATATTTGCTGAGGACTTATTCTAAGTTGTACAGCATACTTCTAAGCATTTTACGTGTTACTCTTAAGCAGTGTGTATCCAACATAAACAAGATAATGCAATTTGACTTTTGAGAATTTTTTAAACATAACCCATCCTTAGGAACTTATCAGTCAGTTAATTTTCTATTTTATTCTAAGTATTGTTACTAATTTGTTTTTGACTATTTTTAGTTCAATTTTCTATCCAATTCTTTTGCTGAATTCATTTATAGTATCTGCTATTCTAACTATTTTTAGTTCAATTTTCTATCCAATTCTTTTGCTGAATTCATTTATAGTATCTGCTATTCTAACTTCTTTCCTCAATTCTACTATGGTCCTCTTGGTATCCAGCAACTATCCTCCATTCTTCAGAACTCAACATGTCTCTACAGTCTATCTCTATTTTTAATTCTAATTCACTAATAACTCTGCTGGCCATGGTTCCTTGCTCCTTTATGCCTCACATGTTTTTATGGAATTAAAACAAACAGAGGGATCTTTTAGGCAGTCATGTAAAATTTGGGAGGGAGGTTAAAAAAAAGTCCTAGCATTGAATGCCTAGAATTCATTGCTGAGCACATAGTAGTCATTCAACTAACTCTGGTAGAATGATTTAAAAGCCTAAAAACTTAGCTAAAATAGAAACTTATAATCTTGCCTTATATCTCCAGAAAAGGATTATAGCTTGAAAGAATTTCCTAGGTGATTATGATGTGCCTCTAACCAAAAAAAAAAACTAAACAAGAAAGTACATTTGCTTAGATGTACACCGATCCTAGGAAAGCACTATTTTTCATTTTGACATTATGATACCTGATCAGTTATTTTTGATAAATCAGTTTGATTCCTTTATAATTATTTGCACATATAATACTTTTGAAAACTACTGCCATTTTTAATTTAATTATTCCAAAAGTAGACCTTTATTTATATTTGTAAAGATAATCCCCTCAAAGTAACATAGTTCTCACTAAAAGATCTCATTATGTTTATGGATTTAGTGTAAAACTAACTAGAGAAGCAGTGTTTAGATGAAGCAAAATAAACAAATACATTGAGAAGGGCCAAGGAAAAGCCTGTACAACAGAAACAAGAACATTCATGTTGTTACTCTACGTTCACAGTAATATTGTCAATATATTGGAAAATAAGCCCTCAAGAAAAAAATATTATCTTCTGGTCATCTGTATTAAGATTTTTGTTTTTAAACTCAAAATATCTATCGTCCTACCTTTAACTCTGATTTAAGACTGTTTGGAGAGATCTTCCAGGTCAGTCTTAACAGAAACTTTCAAATAACCATTAGTATTTCATCAAGCCACTAAATTTTCCAATGTCCATTCCATTCAAGATGGGAAAAGTGTTACAGTGTTCAATAGACTGTATTCTTATTCAGAGGCAGCCAAAAGTCATTTAACTTAGGTTGGCTTTAAAAGCTATGTGCTAATTCTAATTTGTATATCTATACCAGAACTATAATAATGAATTGAATAATATCTTGGACGTTCTCAGTTGAGGTAGTAAAGGAATCCTGGGTTTTCAACATGGTTTTCAACTTAAATTTTATGTATCCTTTTAAAAAATCTGCATAGATTTAAAAATGTCTTCCTCATGAAAGTAATCCTCTAAGAGACCAATTCATCATCATGTGCTTTGTCAAAGAAAAGCCTGTCTTCTGAGCTCCAAGAATCTGAAGTATTCCAATTCCTATATCCACCATGCACCTGAATGTCTCAACGGTCAGTTAAACTTGACATGCCTAAAACCGTAGTATACTAGACTCTCCCTCCCACCCTTTTTCCACATCCCCACTGTCCAATTCTTATAACCTTCTCCTATTTTCCTAATCTTAATGAATGGAACTTCCATACCCCAAGGCCCACAAGTATGAAACTTGAGAATCAAAGAGGCATCCTTGACTATTTTCATTCTCCATTATCCAATCTACCTACATATAAACACCAAGCTGTACCCATGTGAATTCCTTACTACTTGTTACGGCCTGTCTCCTCCATGCACACACTGTCTTGAGAACCTCATCAATTCCTAAACAGTCTCTCTAGTCAACCTTCTGCCTACTATCTAATCTACATTGCCACCAAAAAATATTTTTCAAATACAAAATATACTTCATTACTAAATAATTTATTGATTTCCCAATGCCTTTAAAATAACATGCAGAATTCTTAAAGGCATATATATTCCTTCATAATCTGAACGTTGCCCCTCTCTGTGGCTTCAAATCTTTTTGGTACACTCCTTTTCCAGCCCCATGTTCCCATAACTTAAATATCTACACTTTCCAATATCAAACTATTGCCCTAGGCTCCCAAGTCTAATTAACTTAGTTTACATACTACCTCTAGTCTAAATGAGGTGATCCCCTTAGGTGTTCCTACTGCACCCTCTTTGTTAATCTTGGTAATGTAACATAATCTTTGTTTATCTGTCTATATTACACTGTTAAGATCCTTGAAGACAAGGCCCGAGTCTTTTATCAGGCCATCTCTACTGTCTCACAGTTCCTCAAACACAGGAAACACTCAATGTCTGATGAACAAGACACTGAACATGAGATTATGGCCATGTCCACAACACGCCAGATGTTTCATATTTCAAATACTGGGGTGCCAAAAAAATGTATACAAGCGGACATTTTGGTCAATGTTGCTCAAGCAGTAGTTCGCCGTAATCAGAAGTGTCTGAATGCTGATGGTAACCCTTCTGAGTACCTGTTTTAGCTGCAGAAGTCAAACTGGGTTGTGTTCATCTTTTGTTACCGGTATATACTGAGTATTACAATTTTAATAGATTTTTCCCTTCTTAAAATGTATATACACTTTTTGGCACCCTCTGTATAAAGACTAAGTAGTAACATCTACATAAAACTTGACTTCTTTAGTATGTTCCAATCTAGAATCTACTTACCACTTTTTTCCCCTGCAGACTGATGATTCCTCAACTACAATTATATCTCTAGGAAACTACTTCCTTCTTTCATTTATCTAAAACATTTTTTTCTACTATAATTTCTTTTTTTTTGCTAGTCCATAAAAATCCTAAAACGAAAGAACCACTGAGAACCCCTTCAGTTTACAGTTTAAAGAAATGGGCTTTTAATAACTGGCCTAAATCTCACTTGGCTAATAGCTAGTTTAGATCAGATTCTTTGCTTAATTTCACTATATAGTACCTCCAAATGATATACTCAGTTTTAAAAGCTCATAACTTTTATCACGAAGTTCAAATATACATTGAAAAGAGATCACAGAAACAAGTAGGGAAGAAGAACATTTAAATGACCTAAGAATAATCTTACTAGAAAATGTCCATCTATAAGACATAAAATAAAAATTATGGAAGGATAAAACTATTTTTGAAAATATATGTTAAGAGCCATAAAAATGTTCAAACCTTTTGGCCCAACTTCCAATTATGGGATTCTACTCAAAGTGAGTAAAGCCCCCAAAAAGTTGTTTATATGTATCTTTTTATATGTAAAGATGCTCTGCCGTCTCATTTTAATACATAAAAAAGTGAAAACAAATAAAATGTCCAACAGTAGGATGACTAAGAAAATTATGGTTCATCCATTGACAAAATACTGGGTAACATTTTAAATAATTATGAACACTCTGTAGGGAAATCCTTACAATACTACCTTAAGAGAAAACAGGATCATGTATTTATACCATAAATACATATTTAACCATAATTAATCCATATAAATATTTTTATTTGCAGCATTATTTACAATAGCGAAGATATCTGGGTGTCCATCAATGGATGAATGGACAAAGAAGTGGTACATATACACAATGGAATATTACTCAGCCATAAAGAAAGAAAAAAAGAAAAGGAAAGAAAAGAAAGGAATCTTGCCATCTGAAACAACATGGATGGACCTAGAGGGTATTATGCTGAGTGGATAAGTCAGCAGAGGAAGTCAAATGCCAAATGATTTCACTTATCGTGGAATCTAAAGAGCAAAAAACCAGACAAACAGAAACTCATAGAGAGAACATTTTGATGGTTGCCAGCTGGGGGTGTGGGGTGGGTGAAAAGGGGGACAAGATTAAGTATAAATTGGTAGTTACAAAACAGTCATGGGGATGTAAAGTACAGCATAAGGAATATTGTCAATATTATAGTAACTATGTATGGTGTTAGATGGATAGTAGATTTATCGGGCTGATCACTTCATAATTTATATAAATGTTTAATGACTATGCTGTATACCTGAAACGAATATAATAGTGTATGTCAACTCTAATTGAAAAATAAAACAACTAAAAATATTTTTATTGAAAACCTATTAGGAAAAACATAAATGAGTTTATAGATAATTTTCCTATTTTCCAAATAGCATGCAGTCTTTTCCCACATTTTATAATTGAAAAAAATAAATAAGAGAAGTCTTTAACTTTGAGGTTCTTAAAAAATTTTAAGTTCTCAATTATACAATTAAGCCTCACTTAACACACCAGAAAACTGTAAGCAGTTTTGGTTTCCAAGAAAACTAAGGGAGTGTAGAGTTGCTGAACTATGAACTTTTACAAAGAACACTAAAATTCTGGTAGTTATCTTCTAGTTGAAAACATCACAATCAATAAAACCATGATAATTAGTGCATGATAATAATAAACATGGCTCAACAGACAGGTAAAATATTAGGACAGTCACTAACTTATAAATTGTAACTCATTTTTAATTCAAATTTTTAGGCCCCCTCATCTGAAAACTGAGGACATGTAATGGCACTATTACATACACTACAAACCACGAATAACTGGAAAAGATTAAAGAATAATACCTCTCTCCCTTTCCCACCAACACTGTCCAATTCCTAATATGCGTATCTGGATTATGTAGGTCGCCTTAGCCCTGAGCCTACGAATCTGTCTTGTTGTTTTTGCAGTGAATGGAAGCCCAGAGGTAATACCTGAAATCAGAAGCAGCCGGAGTGGAAACAGAAGAGTAGAAAGAATTCAAAACACTTCTGTATACAGATCTCTCTCTTATCCAGTTAAGCAAACCTAACAGTCCAAATACAAGTGATTCACTAAATTACACCAATTCTTTCCTTAAATGCTGTCCTACCTTTTCTGGGCTTTGTGTTTTCTTCCATCAAACTTGCTCAATACTTAGCAAGCCCCACCCATTTTCTGTCACTCCAATCAGTCCTATATCCCAAACTGAAATACAATTCAAATTCATTTATTCGTGTATGTTGAGTGCTACTATGTGTAAATCACCATAGAGACTCAGTAAACAGACAGGGTTCTCCCATCAGCTTTTGTAAACTGCCTCTTGATTGGTCCCGTTTTCTCAAAAAACATGGTAATTTGCACTAGAGCAAAATACAGCACTTATTTAGTTATAAACTCCAGATAGAGTGAAGAAAATGTTTACTTTGTTTTTCAAGATAGCATCACATTTTAAAATCCCCTTCACAAAAGAGACATTCATGTTATTTAAACCAATAATTCTAAGCAGACCCTTTTGTTCAAACAGGGGGAGTGAAGGGGATAGCTTCTTATTCTAAGGAAGAAACACTGTAAGGTTATACAAAGCCATGAGCAACAACCTCCAAACTGACAAACAAGTAATACATATCTGCCAAAAAAAATGTATATACATTTTAAGAAAGGAAAAAACTGTATTAAAACTGTAGTAACATATACCGATAACAAAAGATGACTACACGTCATGTGTATACATGTTTTTGGCACCCCCGGTACATGCCTAGCAACTGAATGGTATCATATTCCACTCCTTTTGTTTCTTTAGTTGTCTGTTAGCTACAAGAAAAATGAAAGTTATTGAAGCAAATTTGTTTCCACAGTCAATTAAAAAGCCCTTCCTTTAACTTTCCCCTCTTACATTCCCATTTTCTTCTCAGACTCTCCTCCTGAACATATAAACACACAGTATTGAAATGAATGTACATATCCATGAAATGTAGTACTCTAAAAGTAGGTATGGAAAGATAAAAGCTGAGTTCAAACTGTTCTACTTGAGATACCGGGCAGTAAGTCAAAAACCCTAGATTTTAGATATAAAGGAAATGTATACAGAAGACAGTCATATTTAGGCTGTAAAGCATGAACGTTACTGAAGATTCTAGTTTAATTTTAAATCCCAGAGCCAAAGTATACGAGCAAAAAATATACTAACACTAAATACATCTTTCACAATCACCTCTAAATCTTTCTGAAAATGCTAAAAATTATTCCATCTCACGAACTGTATGTACATGCCCACTCTCAGAATGAAAACAGTAGAGGAGGGATGGATTCAGTGATATCCAAGGAGGTGCTATGAATGTCAGAACTGGGTGAACACATGGATTGGAAGTAAAGGAGAACTCAAACATTATCACCAAGTTTCTAGTTTAGGCTACTGAGCTGATGGTGGAAACAATAACCTACTTTACATAGAGGTAAGTTTGGGGTGAAAAGAGGGTAAGAGTAGGGAAGAAATGAAGGACGAGTTCAGTTTTATATACTTTTGAATTTGTAGTATTTATGGGACATCAGGAGGTGCTTGGCAGACAGCTGGATCTGTCTCAGAAGAGAAATATATTCTGGAGATAGATTTGTGAGTCATCAGCACATAGAGAGTAAGCATGTAAAAAGCCATGTGAATAGATGAGATCAATAGGAAGAGAGAACAGAACCAAGGCTGAAAAACCACCTCGGGGATACCAATATTTAAGGGGTGGGCAAAAGAGGAAGAACTAGCAAGAGTCTATAAAAATGAGAAGCCAAATACAAGAGGAAGAACAAAAAAGGGACTGATATCCCTGAACCCAAGAGAATGAGGGGGGAAAGGAGGGTGTGGTCAAATGTAACCACCATAAAGTGTCCCAACCTGCTTAGAGAAGCACTGCTTCTCTCTTCAAGCATTAGAAGAGAGGCAATGACTGTTCACTATAATCTATGTTCAATAAGTGTAAACAACAAACATTAAACTTAAAGCAAAATGTAAATACAATATTCCTCAGTTATTATTGTACCATCCCTCATTCTTTGTTCCAATTTCTAAGTGCTGTATGTTCAAAAATACATGATACTACCTATTTTAATTATGATGAAAAAGAGGGCAATATTAGTTTACTTGCTTTGTAGAGCATATAACCTAACAGAATTAATATAAATAAATGCCACTTAATGTCAATACAAGATTTTTGAAGGGGGTAAATATGGGGAAGTAAAATTATGTCCAAAAATAAAGCAGCTACAAGATCTGAGAGAAATAGCTAAATCTGTTCAAAGTATTTTTGACATAGTACCACAATTAAATGAGTATATTAAATTCAATTTCGAAATTCAGTCATAAATGAACCACTAATATATGTAACAACATAGATGAATCTCAAAAGCTTTGTACTAAGTGAAAAAAAATCCAACACAGAAGCCTACATACTGTATCATTCCATTTATATGACATTCAACAAAATACTACTAGGCCCTGGTTGCCAAGGTCTAGAATAGGTGTAAGAAACAGATTACAAAAGGACATAAGGGAACTTTTGGAATTATCATGTATCTTGGTGGTGGTTGGTGGTTGCAAGGCTATATATGTTTATCGAAACTCATCAAACTGTAAATCTAAAACAGTGAATTTTACTGTATAAATTGTACCTCAATAAGCCTTACTTAAATTAAAAACAAATCTAAGTCATATCACTATTTTGGTTGAATAGCATTTTCAATGTGCTATAATGTATTCCTCATTACAGTTAACTTATCTACATTGTTATTATACATAATACTGAAATTAACCAACAAAATAAAACTATAATAGTCTTAAGCTTAAAACAAGAAAGTAGATACCTTCCCTCTTGCAATAAACCCGAGTATCTTACCCCCAATTCTATTGCCCAAGGGATCAAAAGAAAAACCCTTCCTGATACTTGACGATCCTCACCAACCGCTAAAGAAGGAACTCTGTTTTAAACTTTTCTTTGATTTGGTTTTATACACAAGTTATGGTATTGTTAGGGATGTATGTTAATAAAATGTTCTTACCCAAAAAGAAGCCTCAAGGACATAACCTATATCCAAGAAAATGCTATTTTGAAATTAACACAAAAATATACTTGCCACTCACACTAACCTTAGATTTAGAAATGTATCTTGAAGAAATATCATATAGCTCAACTCTAATTAATCAGTTTCAGCAAAAATGTACTGAACACCTACAACACAGGATGAAAACTGTGACGGCATTAGGGGCATAAAGATGAAAATACCAGTCTCCTTGCCCTCACAGAGTTGGTGGTTTAGTATGGCTAACAGACCTGACAGACACAGGAACAAATCATTTTATCAAGAGATACAAGTAACACACTGACAAATGCTATGAAATGGAATGACCAGAGAAACTTTCACCAAAAAAAGGGCCACGCTTTCTCGTCTTCTCCTTAAAAAAAAATTTCTGGTGCTTGACTCAACATTTTGAAAAGTAACACATCTACAGAAGAAAGCAGGAATACTCCACACGTATACATTTTAACAGTTAACATCAATGCTTTTTCACCAGCAACATTTGAACTTACGAAGATCTCAGAATTTGAGGCCTTTCAAAGCGCTCTAGGTTTCATCAAGGAAAGTAGAATTTATTGGAAAAAAATCTACGTATAAGCGGTTCTGCACAGTCCAAACCTATGCTGTTCAAGGGTCAACTGTAGCACATTACAGGCCCATCCACATGAACCACAGCACCTATATTCACCATGCTATGTAAACATTTGCTTATGAGGAAATTGGATGAACGATGACAGGTAAAAGAAAAGATACATAGAGAAAGGGAAAAAGAAAAGAGTAAAAAGATTAGTAGAGTTAAATAAAAAGCATGTATCATACACGTCTTTTAAGATAACCTCAAGGTAGGTTATGGCATAAATACTGGATTCTTAATTCTTTTCTCAAAGTGCAAAGAATGTTTAACAGTAGCTTTTAGGCCATTACATTTCAACTTTCAACCTTAAGAGTTGTTTGTCAGGCATAGGCAGAACCACGAAGGAAAAAACATTATGTCATGTGCATCAATTTTTAAAGAATAGAATTAAAGAAAAGGGGAAGTTATGGCCAATTTACACCCATGTAAAATTTCCACTTGGTCATTACCATGGAAAAGCTAAATTATTATACATATAGCCTATACTCAGATGATTAATTTCTTTAGGTGGAAACTGGCAATCCTATCAGATAAAGACAACTAAAAGAGGTTTTAAATCCTGAAAGGGTTGCCAAGTAGCAGTGCTGAGAACTCTGTGATGTATTTCCTTGCTGGGATTAATTTCAAGGACATTTTTGTTTTGCAAACAAAAAAATTAAATATATGTCACAAAGATTAATATTTTTAGAGTAAACTATTGAGTTTTAATAATTTATTAGTGTTTCTAGCACTGTTAGTCTTTAAGGTATCTAGAATAACTATTTTTAAAAAACAGTACTTATACCAAAACAAGATTCATTTCATTGATACATTTCATCTGCACAAGACTGAAGGATTAAGAAGTATAAGTGACCCAAATATGTTAACTTGAACAAAAGAAATCCAAATTTATGTCACAGCTTCTGAATTTCTCAGAAGATGTAAAGTATATTTAAAAATTTTATTATATAAATTAATGTTAATTCCATGTTTTTGCATACTGAAAAATTTTTTTTGTCAAAGAGCAAATATACACAAAAGAAAACTTTAAGAATTTGGTATATTCGTGTTAAATGATATGTTACACACATGTAAGATGGAAAAACAATTTACCTACATAAATTATGTTTTAAAGTTTAATGTATTTGGGGGAATATTTTTTAATGCTTAATATTTTTATGAAAAACAATTCAAGAATCACATTATGAAAATAAAATGGCTTTTCCACATTTTCAAAAGCTACCTATTCCACAGATACCTCACATATATATTTAAAAATCAATATCCTATTTAAATGATTATATATACAAACATTTTGCACATTATACATGGTGTAAAGTAACAAGTCAATTTTTAAAAAGACTGTAATCAAATAATGTATCAGCTATAACGTACCAAAACATTTTAGAATTCCTCTTTTTAAATTATCTTCAGGATCTTGTTATAAACTACACAAGAAAAAGTCTCACTACTCTATAACCAAGCCCACACTTTTTATAAAATATGTAATACAAACCTTAAAGAGGCAGAGTGGTAGAAAGGCAAGAATAAAAGTTTTAGAATCAGAAATATTTGGGTTGGAATCTTAGTTCTAACACATGCTAGCTTTGCCACCGTGGACAAGTTTCTTAAACATAGTGAGCCTCAATTTCCTTGTCTGTAAAACGAGAATACTATCACTAACCTTATTGGTTAGTTGGGTGATTCAAATCACGATACACAGTGTAGTGGTTAAAATTGATGTGGTAAAGCATCAACTCTGGAGTCCCTTCTCCACTTTCTTCCACTTGTTAGCTGTGTGACCTTGGGCTAGTTGCTTAATCATTTAATACCTCAATTTTCTCAAATGTCTCAGATTAATAAATACAACGAAACTCATACTATACCTTGAAAAGCTGAGACAATCCATATAAAGAAAGCCCCTGGCACAGTTTCTGGCACATAGAAATCTCTCAATAATATTACATATTACAAATGTAAAGCACTCAATACAGAGCCTGACACAAAAAAGATCTTATAAAATTTTAGTTTTCCTAAACTAAGTTCTAAATTACTTTTTATTCTCTCTAAAATTCAAATTCACCTCTGAAGATAAAGATTTACCTTTAAGGATAAGAAAAAGGCTATTTCAAAGGCTCTAAAGGTATTTGCTAAAGGACTCATAAGGTTGTATGGAATAGCAACAGCTCTGGAGTAAGTGTACAATTTGAAAGGATCAACATTCTTTGGCTACATAAATACTGAATTTAAAAAAATCACCAGTCATACTATAGATTCATCTACCCTACTACAACTTGTCATAAACATCTATCTGAATGAAATCACTCTCTAAAGATGAATTTTCCCTTTCTAAAAATAGATGCTTTGACAATTTCAATATTAAAAAAACACACCTAAAAGTAAAAAAAAAAGGAAATTCACAGATTGCTTAACAACTCAAATTTAAAATACAAGATAGTAAAAATCTGATGATTTCAAATCTTTATATATACATCCTATATATAACCTATATATAACATATATAGAATATATATATATATATACACACAAACACACATACATAGGATATATATGTATATAAACACATATATATGTAAATTACAGTCTGAATTCTATTTTGGTTCTTTGCCTGAAGTAAACAATTTCCTTGACTACATGACTTGAAAGTATTCAATAAACTGAGCAACCAAAGGATAATATTAAGATTTTACTAAACTAGAAATGTGGAACCCTAAATCCTTAAGAACAAATGTAAATCAGATTGAACATTTACTAATTATAAGACAATGAGCAATTTTCTAACCTTTCCAGCCATAGTTTCTTCATCTGTAAACTGTGGATGATATGTTTCTATTTCATGAGCTTAAGAAGAATTAAATGAGATAATATTATAGGGATATATTTAACACTACTCTGGACAAATAATAAGCCCTCAAAATCTTATCTAGCTGGCAATGCTGTATCACAAAATAATCTCTCCAAATATCACTTTGGGAATTGAAAGAAATATGCATTAAAACATAATTCTGAATTCATTATACCTGACTCCAGATTTTCACCAAACAAAACCACATATAAGAAAAATATCTAAAATAATTTTTATTACTTGACTTACTTGAACAAAAAAGTCTGAGCACATAAAATACCCTTTAAAATTACAAAGATGGCCTTAAACAGAAACAGTACTTAAAATTGCTTTTAAATCAACTAGAAACACTAAAATTCCACTATTTTTAAAAAATAGTATAAAAATAAAACTCCCAGGAGTCATTATGTATTGTTTATAGAAATATAGTTAGTTCTATATTTCTTAGGAAGGACATATGTAGATAAACTCAATCCTTCAAATACTATATATATATATAATCCTGACACAGGGTCAAGGATTTCTAATGTAAGAGTACTAGTTCCATACCAGGAAAATACAACCAAGAGACAGGCATCATGTCTCCAATGAAGAGGGAAAAGCACCTTGGACTCAGACAATTAAAAAAGTCACAAATGGTATCAGTGTCAGCACTGAGCAATAGAGCTCCATGACCAGAGCTCAGACATTTCTTAAAGCAACATAATCTAATAAAAAAAACTAGTTAAGAGTCAGGGAATCCCTTTTTCTTCCACTGACTCACTACATGAATCTACACCAATCACGTGGCCTCTGAGTGTCAAGTTTTTCATCAAAAAATGGAAATCATGCTGGTCATTTCTCTCACAGTGAAATGAGAATATTTATAAATGACCTCAGGTCACCTTGAAAAAGAACCGATATAAAATACAAAGAATAATGACAAATGACAATTGCTAAAAATAGAGACAACTCTGCTTAAAAAGTGTATTTTTAAATGATTTCCAAAGGCTATATGTAAGACCATAAATTACCACCAAAGCCAACTTAGTACGTTCAGGATATTAAAATAAACACCTTCAAGTAAACAGTTAATTACCGAACTTCTATAAAGTTCCAAGTCAGTAATTTTCTATTCATTTTATGGCAAATACATGTGATAAACAAAACTGAAGTTACATGTCTATAAAAGGAATTTTTATTTACCTCAGTCTTCCCAACCACTTCATATAAAGCTGAAATCTTGTATTTAAAACTTCAGAATTACTTACAATCATGCTTTTCCTAATAAGCAATGAGGTGGGGAAAGTTAAATGAAATAATATGAAACTCAAACTTTTGAGTTTTTATTTACTCTTGCATTAATTTTTACACCCTATTTTGAGAGAGCAAAAATACCACAATAGGGTATGTCAAAATATAATACAGACAGGTTCAAGTATTTCCAGTATAGCACTTTGATGAAGGATTGGTACCAAAAAATTCAACATTAAATAGTTTAGGAAGCCTTAGAAAATACATGTTTGAGCTGGGTAGTCCAGCTTCAAATAAATTTCATGTTTGAATTGGTATAGCTTTGCTCATAATACTTTTGAAATTTATTAATGATTACTATGCAGAAAACCAAAACTACGTTTACTACCATACTGAAAACTTTCATTTTTTCTCCTTAAAGATTCTCAAATACACAGTCTTTCTTTCTTCAAATATACCTTTTTTCTTCTTAAAGGTGGACAGAATTATAATGGTCCTTAGCAGAGGTTCAAAACTCTTTCAAATAACTTCAGTAAACAAATGTTGAACGGCTTTCAAAAGGAAGCATCCTATACACTCTTCTCAAAACGCTAACAATTATTAAGTATTAAATATTCAACTTTAGTTTGATTTACTAGATTTTCATCATTTACCTTAAACCTGATTTCTTTTCAAATAATTATTATAAATTACTGGTAACTGCAGACTCAAGAGAAACAATAAACCATAGTGTTGAAATTTCCTTTAGGTATATTACAAAATATTTCTCTAAATAATAAAATTAACATTATAAGATTACTAGAACACTTAATAGTTGTCTCCTTTCACTGAATTAAAAGATAATAATAACAATAATAATAATGGAAATACAAGAGTAGCCACTGGTCACTATCCTAACCAATACATGGGAAGTAGAACACACTATTCATAATCTCTAGGGAAACACAAATTATTTCTTCCAACTAAATTATCAAAAATTTAAAGTTCAAGCTTGGGTTTTATTTGAGTTTTATAATGTTTTCTCCTTTAAAAAATAATCTAACTAGTTTGGACCAAACAAACAAACAAAAAAATACTTCCAATCTACTTTAAAAAAATGTTTATGCTATCTTAATAAAAGCTATCACACAACCTATATTACGCAGATTGCTAAATATGTAGAATTGAGAAAATACGACCTGATAAGAATTCACTTTAATTTAATTCCAAAGTCACAAGGAAAAAAAAAAAAAATCAGTCACATAAACAGATACCTAACACACAGATCCAAACATCTGTATAAAAAAAGCTCCCTTTAACTATAAAACTCTTAAAAGTTGCTCCTGTGGATGAAAACTAAGCAAGCAGAACTCCTCTTTCCATTACCTTCAACAGAAATATGTTCATCCCTTGACATGTCTCTATTTTATTTACATAAAAGTTGTAAAGCCCTTATCTGCCTCCCCAAACACCAAGCACTCTGCTTAAGATGTGAAGTGTTTTTTCCCTTCTGTATTCTCTCCCCCCAGCAGGCCCCCATTCGCATGCCCCCCACCCAGTGTAGGCCTGAGGCCCTGTAGCAAACAGTGTCTAACAGGAGCAGGCAGCACAAAGACAGGAATGGGAGATTAGTGGGAGGGAGGGAGGCCGGGATTGGGGCTCAGCAGGAGCTTCAGGCTTTTTAAAATTCAAACTGCTCCCTGACCAATACAAATCACGGACACGCTACTGACTACTACACGGATTTATAGCATTAAAAACATGCCTAGTACGTGACAGCTATATTAACTTCACTCTTTTTAACATTTCTCTATACGTTTGCAGTAAATGTGGAACAATTTATTTTAAGCAGAGTGCTTAACTCAAAAATAACCTTCAAAAAAGTTACTTATTCTACAACGACAATAATAATTTAGTGAGAAAAAATTCGAACCAACGTAACACCCACTAGTAAAACAAGGGACTTTGTTGACCAGTGTTGTTTCATTTTAACCAATGAAAAGTTTCCCTTCAGTGAATATGAAACAAAGTATCAAAACAGTCTAACCCAGGTACATTTATTTTTCTATGCAATTTGTATGGCTTAACACTTTTAAATTGTTTGTTTTTCCCTTCCACCAATCTAGTTATCAACGCCTCCATAAACAAGCTCTAAATACTTAACTTACACATGAACTAGAATTCATGATATAACTGACATTTTTCTCCAGCAATTACAGATACATTTGACCTATTAAAATGACACCTCTCTCATTACACAGTCAAACATCATGGGCACAAACAGCCAATGACAATCCTGGGACCTCAAGAAGATCTGCCCTGACATGAAAGGATGGCACCTTGTACATTTTTTTAACCTCCCAGGGATTTTAAGCATAACTTAATTTGTATATTTTTAAAGAAAATTGGTTTTACCTGTATCTCAGCACAACTCTCAGAACATTTCAAATTCCTCGTACGCTTCTACACGTTTGGATCAGGAAGTACCTGAGTATTTTATGTATAGCCGTTGAAAATTGTTCTTATATAACACGTACAGACGTAAAGTGGCAGGGTAAACCTGTCAAGTACTTTATACTTGTCTTTGAATAAAAAGTCCATGTGCAACACACTGTCAAAGAACAACATAAAAGCTCTTTTCGGGGGGAGGGGGGCATATGCAGGGTCTACCACACTATGGTTTTCTGTATTAAATATGCATGTGGACGATTTACTTCTTTAAAAAAGAAAATGAGTCTTTATTAACTTTCCAACGCCCAAACAAGTTTTACACAGGGAAAGAATTACCACTGGATCCGTGTCTGAGTATTTACATTTGTCTCACTAACTGAAACTACTTCCTCCCTTCATGGGGTCACAGGGGGAAGAAGGGGGGTTGTTTGTTTCACTGGGACGTTCCCCACTCTCGGACCAGGAAAGTTGTAAATATGGGGACGATCAGGGCACATTTGCTGTTAGTTGTATTGTTTCCGCCTCCTCACTAGCTACGGCTCCTCTCCCGGGCGAGGCCTGTCACCGACCAGCCGTAGCTCCGCTCAGCCCGGAGCTCTCCTAATCCCCGAGCTCAAGTAGATTCCGCTGGCCCGCGGCCTGCACTCTCCGCCGGGCCTACGCCTCCCCGGCCGCCCGGCAGGAGCCCAGTCCCCGCCACCGCAGCCGGCCGGGAGAGGGTACAAAACCACCGCCACCCAGGGCGGCTGCCACCAGAGAGAAGCGAACTCTAGACTCGCCCGCGGAGGAGACCTGGGGCCGCTAAGGAAACGGCGGGGAGGGGAGCGAGGAGGAGAGTCGCTGAGGACCTGGCGCCGCCGCCGCCGCCGCCGCCGAAATAAAGAGCAGGAATTTACCTGGGCGAATCGGCGTCTGAATCCAAGGGGAGGCCGAGGCCGCTGTGGCGAGAGACTATAATCCGGGCCGGGAGGGGGGGTGGCTACGGCTCCTCTTCCGTCTCCTCAGTGCGGGGAACATGTAGAGCCGGGGGGAGACCAACCGAGAAGACAAATCGCTGCTTCTTCTTCCTCCTCCTCCTCCTTCTCCCACATAGAAACACTCACAAACACCCGGCCAGGGGCCCGAGCTACCGGGGGGGCATCGCCGCCGGCCCGGGAACCAATCCTCCAGTCGGCGGGGGCGTCCCTCCCTGCGGCTTGGTGGTGTCGGGTGAGTCGGTACCGACGGAGGGAGGGGGGGGAGGGCGGGGGGGGAAGGAGCCCTGTGTGTGTCTCTCTCTCGTTCCGTCTCTCCCTCTCAGAACAAAATGCCGACCGGAAGTGCAGCTGCAGGAATGACTCCCTCCGCCGGCGCCAAACACTAACAACCACCCCCTCTTCCCCACTCCACTTCCGCCACCGCCGCCGCCGCCGCCGCCGCCGCCGCCGACGCCGCCACTTAGGCTCGAGTCCTCGGCCGAGCCGCACCGCGCCGCTCCGCTCGGCACCCGGGGTCCCGCTGGGGCCGACAGCGAGGCGGCGGCGGCGGCGGCGGTGGCGGCGGCTCTCCTCTGCGCCCTTCTCCTCCTCTGGGCGGCGGTGGATGCTGCCTTTTATTGTCGATCCTGCGGAGCGGTGTTTTCGCTGCGGCACGGCAGAGCCAGCTCTGTCCGGTCTTTTATTTTCCTGGAGGCCGACCGGAACGGGGCCCGAATCTGATGGTGGTCGTGTGCGTGGGGGGCGCTCCGGCCCGGACCCGCTCGCAGGCTGCGCTCGCTGCCGCAGCTGGTCGTCATTAGCTTTAGGGAGGTAAGCGCGAGGCGGCCACGTAGAGGACGCCGGCGATTCGACGGCGACTGTGCATTTTTTAAATGGTGTCCCTGCAGCCTGGTGGATGGATGTATCGTACACCTCTCCTTTTGAGAGGCCGGACTTTACGCCCTTCTTTGCATTTTTTCTGCGGAGTAAGAACGCAGCCCTCGGAGGTGAAGAAGATTCTCAGCTGGATTGAATTGGAATCGTTTTTGTGATGCATTTATTTCTGGAAATATTTGGTCTTTTCTGATCTTGCTTTTTGTTGGCGGTGATTTTGGTTCTTCCCTAACTGTCGGGATAAAGACCTGTAGGCGACGCTGTTGGAGCGGGAGCTGGCCCGCAGCGGGCCCAGAGCGCGCTGGCCGGCGCCCCCCAATAGGTGTGGGTGGAGCGGAGCGTGCTGGGAGAGCCACCCGCCCAGACCCCGGCCACCGGAGGACTCTGGGCGACGGGTGGGCCTGGGGCCAGTCATTATCAAACATCGCTTTCCTCTTTACATTTGAAACAGGTCCTGGACCAGGCTGGAGTACAACTGTGATGATGTGTAGAGTTCCATGCTTCTTGTGGTCTCTCATTGTAACACGTGAAATAACTATCGATCCACGGTTCTTTGTTTTTACCTATATAAATTAAAAGGGGGCTATTCTTCAGGTAAAAAGTGCACTAGGTAAGCGAATTTTACTCAAACGGGACGATAATTTGTGTTATAGTTTCATAAATTTAGTTAAATTATATGTTAATTGTATTCTTTATGTGGTTTGTATATGTATCAATACGCTAAAAGTAAATGGGAATTTTTCCCTACAGGCTATTCCTCAAAAATCACTCGAGGTACTAAATCATATCTAATCACTCCTTTACTCTGGACCCTGCATTGGCTTTGCAGCTAGCTCAGAGTAAAAGCCAAAGCCTTGCCGGCGGCGTGAAGGGATGGGGGAAGCTGCCCTGGCATCCGTACAAGCAGGACCTCTGCTTTTGCTATTCCCCGTTCCGGGCTCCATAGGGCTTGCTCCCACTCTTGCAGGATTTTGCTCAAATGTCACCTCGTGGCTTCCGTAGCCATTCTTTGCAAGTTCTCTGCCTCTGTCCAATTTTATCCTTCAGGCGTTCTGTATATCATACATGTTATTTAGTAGACTGTAAGCTCCCCGAGAGCTTACATTTCCCTCCAGTAGAATGTAAGCTCCAGGAGAGCAATAGGTTTTATTTTTCTCCACTAGTGTTTCGTGGAGAAAATAATGCCTGACACACAGTAGATGCTTAATATTTGGTTAATGAATGAATGATGATTTTAAGGGCCATGACACCTCCCCCCCACACACCAATTTCTGAACTCTATTCCTTACTATATAGGCATATATACTTACATACTACAAAGAAATTTATGAAATATTTGTGAAAACTGAAAAAAAAAATCTAAGGAAAAAAATGCAAGTTTATTGCAGAGTTCTAGAAAAAGGCACTATTTACAGACATTTGAAAGCTCTCCATAACACCAGAAACCCAGAAACTAGTGATAATTCTTTTTTGTTTAGGTTTCTGTAAATGAGCTTGCTAGAGAACAATTGATTAGTAGATCACATGGTCATATTCATACTGGGCCAATTATCTTTGCTGTCTTCCTGAATCACAAACTTCGTTGTCCATCCTTTCTGCCCTCTTTCTTGCAAAATGCTGTTTTCACTAAATTAAAATCTGTGAGAATTTGGCGTAGCCCAAATGCAAGCACTGCTTGAAAAGTTCATTCAGGAAGTATTTATTGGGCACAAAATGTGTGCCAGGCACAGTGATTCAAAAGGTGCATGTTTCTAAGGCTTTATATGAAGGACCACATATGGCTACTTTGGTTACTACTCAATTACACTGTCAAGCAAAGCAAATGCCAGTGAGATTTATTTTTATCATTTCCTTCTAAGAAAAGGTTCAGTGAAAGCTGAGGTCAGGCTTAGTGTGGATGTTTTAATTTACAATTTAGTATGCTCTTGATTTACATTTCTTTATGAAATTAATAGGTATACCAATTAATTGGCGATAATTTTTAAAAACTGGAAGAAATTGAGAATTTTTATTTCCTAGTGGCTGGAAAAATAGACCTTTTAAAATAAGTAAGTACACCAGTAAACTAGAAACTGCAATAAGCCTTTGGCTGTGACATTACTAATAATCATATTTCATATATGGAATTTTTGGATAAAAAGACAGTCTTGATAGTTTTTTTAATAATCATTAAATAAACTAATTGGACATTATTTAGTAAATCCAACAATCTGTTAATTATAAGTTTACCCATTAATCTTTAAAAACAGCTTTAAGTATTAATACAGATCGCTTGGAATATGTTTTTCAGTTCCAAAATACTAATATTTCAGTTTGCTTAAGGAAGCAGTTTGCTTCCTTAAGCAAACTGAAATATACTTCCGATATACTTTCTTAAATGTTACAGGTGAAATAATTTTGCATGTCCAGATAGCAAAAGTTTTGGTGTTATTGTAGCATTTAATTTAAAATTTCAGATATTTTATTGTTCAGTTTCTTCATTCATTTACTTATTAAGGACTTCCTCGGTGCTCCATAGCTTTATGATACGCACCTCCTGTACATTAGTGAATGAAAATAGACAAGTTCTCTGCCTTTAAGGGTTTTAACTTGTATATAGTTTGTATCAATTTTTTTTCCAGATCATAGAATTGAATAAATTGTTTCAATGTATATCAGAATATTTCCCTATTAAATCAATTAGTGTTTTGCTTGCCTAAATTTTAGTATCCAAGTTGAGATCTTGTGTAAAATCTATTAATTTAATCTTAGTGTTTTCTTGATTTCATTGTCTTGTTTCTTGGGTTTTGTTTTTTGGGTTTTTTTGCTTAATGATTATTTTCTTCAACATTACCCATTTATTTTGCTGTTACATTTTTAAATCTTTATGTCTGAAATCAGTTGATTTATGGAGACCTTCTATCCTTGATTTGCCAATTCTTAATTTGTAGGAAAGCCCAGTAAACCTTTAATCTGACCCGATATTCCCCCCTTGCTTTAAGTACTGGGTTCCACTACTCATTTTATTTGCCAAGGCTATTCCTGGATATTCCCATGTCTATTCTTGATCAAGAAACTGCATATGTAAAATATTTTAAAATGGATTTTAAGTATTAACTATTGAATGTTATCAGCAGTAATTGGTACAATTGACAAACTGAGTTATTTTTATTGATAATACATATCTTCAAGTAAATATAATTTGCTATAAAAGTGATAGAAATGAAAAATTTTAGAAAATCATTTTCTTCTCACTATTTTATGTCCACCAGTTATATTCTTTGTTAGTGATAAAATTAACTCTTACAGGGACAAATTTTTGAAATATAGTAAAAAAAGAAGTAAAGGACATGTGTTGTATGTTTTGTAGATTATTTAAAAATCTACCAAAATTATTTCATATTTAAGATAATTAAGTTACTTTTAGGATGATTTTTGTCTTCAGAAATTTTGATGAAGAGTTATGGATGTTGATTTGAGAGTGAACTACAAAAATAATCAAACAATTTACAGTCTGTAAATAAGTTTCTACGTGAAGTTTCTAAGGTAAATACCGTAAACAAATTTGTGATAGTATTTATGAAAGTTATCCAACATATTTTATCCATTTTTATTAAGATAATAGAAATGAATGGTTTTTACCCAGATGACTATCTTGAACAAGCTCTGTCCTTTCATTAATCCTTCTCACTTATAAATTCATAGATTTTATTATCCATGCCATACATTTATAATCCTATACCTTTCCTATATTGTTTACATTTTTGTGTTATCTATGCCTTATGTCCCTAAATCAAAGCAACCAGTTATGTGTTATACTATATTACAGGCCTCGTTGTGCATTGCATAGGGTAGGGACCTCAAAAAATGCATTTCTGAAATACAATGTCTATATAAAATTATTTAGTCATGGAATCTTCATAAAAGCCTAATCTTAATGGAACCTACACTTATGCTGAATGTGAACCAGAGAATTAAACTATACATGTATTTTAATACTAAACTAATCTGGGACTACATTGATTTAAAAGTGATTTTATCTATGAAGAAGAATACAGAATCCATAAACTTAACATCTAAAATAGGTATGAAGGAAGTGCTTGTGATGCTCATTTCAAAGCATCTCCTCTAGACCAGTGTTTTAAAACTCGGTAATGTACCAACCATTATGGATCATGAAATAAATTTTGTGGGTTGTGATTAGTATTTTTTTATTTAAAATAAAAGAAAATCTAAGTACATCAGAAATGGTCAAGTCTGTATTGTTAAATATTCATTTTGTTTGTGTGTGTGCACGTGCTAGATTACCTTGTAATAAATATTTCTTAACTGTGGGTTATAGGTCGAAGAAAAGCGGTGGTTTAGGTTTTTTTTTTTTAAATCTACATTTCAGGTTTTCCTTTACTTCTTCCCTTAGAAAATAAAAAAGAATTCTAGAAAGTTCTGATTGCCTATGCAATAGTGAGGAATTATAGATGCACTAAGAGATTTGATCATTGTTTTCAGAAAGGTGATCTTAAGGTAAAGGGTAGGTAAACTGCAGAAATGTCAAATGTGCTTGAAGTTGTGAGAAGTAATTTTGTCCTAATGGAGCTAAATTCGGTGTGTTTAGATCCATGACTATTTTATTAGTGATTTGTTATAGCATATCTAATCTCAAATGCCCAGTACAGCAAAATAATACATGTAAGGCAAAAGATATGTTTGGTTCTGTCTATTTCTTCCCACCGTCCTTTCAGTCTTAAAACAGATGCTTATTTAACTAGTCACAGGAATACAAAGCAAACTGTTACTGTCACAGAGTGATTATCATAGGAACAATGTGTCCCCTGAAAATGATAGAAATTTTCCTCCCTCCAAAAAAAGAACAAATTTTCAATACGGTTTTTCCCTCTAGCCAAAGTAAATAATCATTTCTTAAAATAGTTAACTTTCACTTGCCATCCAACTCATTCTATATTTAAATATACTTAAAATTGTGTACAGAATATAAAAGGTGGAAATTGAAAAAGGAGAAAATGGTGTATAGAATTTGAAAGGGAGGCAATATACTGTATAAGTGGAATGAAAAATACTAAACAAAATAAAAGGGATTATGTTAAAATGAAACGTGGAATAAATTTAAGCTTATTTAAATTTCATTACTTACTGTTTCACTTTATTTCAGTACACATTTCAGTATTATAATGTTCACAAGTCTAAGAGCATTAAACTTTTTTTTTCAGACATGATGTCAGCTCCTTTTCAATTATAGATATTTAAAACCTAGTTTGGTTAAAACCTTAGCTAAACACAAAATTTTTTAGGGAACTGTATAATAAGAATCTCCAAGTCAATTACTGAACCAAAGCTTACTCCCAAGTATTTCATCAATGCAATAATATATAGCCTGTTGAATTAAGAAAGAAATTATACTATTAACCAGCAGAGGGAGCCAAGTCAGTCCTGAAAGGTAGGAGTACAAAGAAGACCACATGACTTCCTGTTTTGAGTTTGACTGTTGTGGCAGCTGTTCTCTTTGAGTTTTAGTTTACTAAAAAGCCAAGTAAAAGTATAGAAAGGCTACCAATGTATCAGATGTGAATAGGGTGACAATTTTAACTATCAAAATCACCTTGGAGGAAGCAAACTGTAAAAACATACTTCTGTTTAAATTATGGACAGCCCAGAGTCAGAATATTTGACATAAAAGAATAAAACCAGATGTTAAAAATCGAATAAGTAAAACATATATTTAGATACAGATTTTCTTTCTACTACAGGTAGTGAAACGTGGATCAAAACAAAGCAATGATAAATTTATAAGCAGAGGAAAGTCAAGTAGAAATATATAAGGGGAAATGTCTCAGTATTATAACCTAAGATGGAAAACCAAAGGAAACAGTCCCTTACTGCCATGTTGAATGGTCAGATATAACAGTGAACCATTTCTTAATAATTGCATTTTTATTTAAGCTGAAATGAGTCTCTATTTAGGCAGATTTTTAAATTACGTAGTTGACACAAATAAGTAGATTGACCTTACATCAAATTTATATACATTTTGACAATCTAAGAAAAAAGGCATAAATTTTAATGATTATAGTGAAATAATATTATGAGGTGATTTTTCACTTTAAAAATAGAAAATAGAATTGTTTTCACTATCTTTTATTAACAAAAAGTAATACTGTGTTTCCCCGAAAATAAGACCTAGGCGGACCATCAGCTCTAATGCGTCTTTTGGAGTAAAAATATAAGACCGGGTCTTATTTTACTGTAAGGTTTTTCATATATAATATAGGACCCGGTCTTGTATTAATTTTTGCTCCAGAAGACGCATTAGAGCTGATGGTCTGGTTAGTTCTTATTTTGGGGGAAACATGGTACCTATTTTGTTTGTGACAAATGTTTGGAGGAATATAGTGACTAAAGGATAATTGTACTGTCAGCTCATTTAATATCTTCTAAGAACCTCAAAATACCCCATAGAATGATTATTTGAAGTAAAACTGTAAAAGCTGGTTGTTAGCTAACTGCATCAAAATAAATTCAAAGGCCAAAACAATTTTAGTTAAATAATAAACTATATTATGCTAGTCTAGCCACTTACTCATTGCAAAGTTTATGGAAATACACTGTCCAAAGCATAGAATGACAATGGATTCAGGCAAGTTTTAGCTATAGGAACATTTACTTAAGTGTTTATTCATTCCAAAAATACACTTTTGAACATGATCTCCATAGGACATGGAGCATATCTTCATTATGAACTAGACAAAATTCTTAGATCTCATCGAAAGATTTAATTTCATTAATTTTCAATAAAGTTATTCAATAAAATTAAAGAGTTAATTTTCGTTGATGTAAACAGTCATAAAAATTCAATATGCAACCCATTAAACCCAAGGAGATGGTATTTAGGAGCAAATCATTCAATATTCAATATTAGAAGCTAGATTGTAAACCTGTAGCTCAGTTTATATAATGCTACATACTGACATACATTAGCATCTGGTATCAAATCAGTTAATCATGGCAGTGATATCCAATAAGTAAAATTCATCTGATACCAGTCCTAGAGACATTTTTAAGCCAAAAAAAGCAATTCAACCTGTATTCCTACTTCTAATTATGTGTGTTTACACACAAGTTGTGATGAATACGGGCTATTGGAATTATATTAACCAGTCTAACCTTTTAAATTATATTTAGAATTTTGTTAAAATGTTTTCACTCATGGAAAAATACTATGGATCTTTTTAAAATTCCATTAATAAAGTGGCAATAGCTTTGCCATGAACCATTTCCTTATTGATAAGCATAATAGTGGGTTAACTTACAAAAGTCCAATAAAAACCATTAACTTTGTAACCAAAGTTAACATTTTAGAGTCTTAAATTTTTAGTATTTTTTTGTTATATCTAGTTTTTATTTAATAATCTAAGTTTGACTGTAATGATAAACTCAAAACCAAACAAAGGAAAGAAAATAGCTTATACCTTGTCTTATTTCAGAGTAGGGAATGGTGACATTAGGAAAAACACCAAGAAAGTGACTTCCAGTGAACAAAATCAGGAGGTCTGAGTAAAGAATTTTGCACTCCCTAAAAAAAATTAAATACAAAATTTTAGTCAGGAATTTATACCTACATATAAATACTGTTTTTAACACTGCTCTTTAGACGTTTAAAATATTTTTGAAAAAACAGCACCAAAACCCAAACTGCTTTAATAGTCCTGTTTCTATTAATAATTGATCATCTTCTTTCTGTCTTACACTGCTGAATTCTGTATCTGTTCTAAAGCACCTCTCTAATGTAGCTTTCTTGGTATTGCCTTCCTAATTCTACCGTCAACATTCATTAGCTTTCTCCAGGATATTCAGATGATTCCTCATGATCATATCCAAGCAAACTATGTAACTTTTGCTTGATGTAAGGAGCAATAGCTTACATTATGAATTTAGATGATCTATTGTAGTACTTGACAATACTTCATATATGCTAAAGTATTTTTAATTTGAAGAACTTATTGCACATCTTACAGGCTTTCTGTAGAAATATCTATTTTATGGTAGGACCTTAGAATTGAAAATGACTTAATGTTTAATCTTGTGCTTACATTAAATCTTTTGGATCTTAATTCTACCTCCAATATTTCTGTAAAAACATCGTAGTTGTGAAATCTGGCTCTGTAAAAAAGTGCTCACCAGAAAACTGGTTTGAAACTATTCTGACTATGATGTAACTATTATATTCAATATGTTAAGAGCTAACTATGACCTATATTTTTAGGAATATTATTGTATTCTAAGAGTATCAGAAGACAATGTGCTTCTTAAAGGAAGTTTGAATTTGTATACCCAAAGTTGGGGGGTAAGTTGTTTTTTACTTAGAAATGCAGAACATTTTTATTATTGTAAACTATAGATCCTTCATTCAACAAGCATATGCCCAGCACCTAAGTACTGGAAACAGTGAATACAAATGAATAGCCTTTTCTCTTTCCTCATATAACTCACATCCCAGAGGAAGAGCAGATCAAATATATTTAGAACAATGAGATAAATGACTGAGTTGTATTAAAAGTGCTATGAAAGTACCAAAGATACCTGGAGGTTTTGAGAAAAGCTTCACAGGAGAGGTGAAATCTGAACACTGGTGATGGATAAATAATTTTCCAGGTAGAGACAGACAGGAAGGAAGGAAATCAACCATTCTAAGAGGAAGACAAATATATAAAAAAGTATAGGTGCAAGAGAAAGTTCCTTGTATTTCATAATCTGAAAATTGCTTTGGTTACAATGCAGATTATGTAAGGAGGGTGGAATCTGCTACTCCAGTATAAAGTGTCTGGATTTTACCCCACATTCAACAGGTAAAGAATTTTATACCCAAGATAATATAAAATTTGCATTTTAGAACAATTGCAAATTAACATTAAAAAGAAGTACCTATTACATTAGGGGAAAAAGAACACTTAGTGAAAGTGTAGTGAACCTGGAAGTCTCATACAATTTAGAAATATGTATCCAGCTGCTTATGCATACTCTGCACAGTACTTTCTCATCTGGCCTCTTGATGAGGCTTTATTTATTACTTTTGTAATTTCAATTTAAAACAGAAAGAAGCTTAGACAACTGAAGGAAGGATGGAATGTCAGAGAGGCTGGAGAAATGTGAATAAGAAAGCCAATGTAATCATTTAAGTGAGACATGAGAGCTCAGCTATGGGACCAGGACTGGAGAGGAGGAGGTAGATTTATAAGGTAAAGTAGAATCGAGGACTTGTTGAAGCGATGAATATATAAGGTAAGAAAGTGGGGAGGGGTGGACTCAAGTATTACAATTTAGTTGTCTAGGTGGGCTCTGCTCTCAGTAAATGAGATGGACATACAGGAGAAAGTGTAGGCTGAGAGCAGAGGGGAGAAAGAATAAATTTAGTCTGGGATAAATTGAATTTGAGTTGCCTAGTAGACTCCCAGTTAGAAATATCCAGTAGGCAGTTGACAATACACTGGATACTCAGGAGACAGCGCTGAGGCACGAGACTCATCTTCATATAAATGATAGCTGAAGCCACAGAGTTGAACCCAGGGAGAGTTTATAAAATGAGGAAGAATCAAAGAATTATAAGGACCACTAAGGATAAAGCAAGCTATCAAAGATTGATACGGTTTAATAATCCACCACAATCTCCCTAAAATATTTGAAAAGAACCCTTTTTATTTACAAGACATTTAGTTAAGTATTTTAATAGATGGTTGGCTCTAAAGTTCATAATCTATAAAATCTTATATTATCTAATCCTGGAAGTTATTCGATTACTATCTCTTACATTTTACCTGAAAATGGGAGAGTAGGAGAACAGAGGTTGATTTCCGAAGAGAATAATAGAAAAGGTTAACAATATTTTCTTTTTAGGCAGCAAACTCTTCTTACATAATAATTACATAATACAACCGAGATCTGGAAAGTTTAGTTACAGCTTCCAAACTTTCTAAGTAGTTTCTGTCTATACTAGCCCCAAGGTACTACCACAATCCAATACACTCGTCTACTTGACTATTTTTGCTGCTTCAATTAAATCATTCCTTCTTAACGCTTGTTTCTCTTACTACTATTCCTCTCATAATATCTATCCAGTCACTGGTTTCCACTGTCCCCATGTATTTTGATTCCTTTAAATCAAGGGTAATATCACAGTCTTCATTATTCCTGTCACCTAGTAGTAAGACAGAAACTAGCAGAAAAGGGTGGAAATGAAGATTATGCTGAACATATATTCCAGAGCTAGCTATGTTTTTCAGTAGTGAACCACAACAGTCAGAAATCCATATGTCTGTGGGCCATGTGCATTTTAAATCATAACAGTAATGATATTACAGTCTATTAACTATTCAAAAGTATTTAGTATTATAGTGTCCAAATAGTTTAATCAGCTTTATTCACATAAAAGTGCACAATTATGGGCCAATTACTAGCCGTTTTGAAAAATCAATGAGAATATTGTTATATGACAAACCAAACTTTGCTCAAAAACCAAGGGCTATTCAACAAATGGTACTGTGACAATTTGCAAAAGATGCAAAAGAATGAAGTTGGACCCGTACTTCATACCATATGTAAAAATTAACTTAAAAGGGATCAATGACCTAAATGTAAGAGCAGAAACTATAAAACTCTTAGAAGAAAACATAGGGAGAGATTTTTATGACAAAGGATTTCGATTTGACAAAGGATTATTAGATATAACATGACACCAAAAGCATGGGCAAACAAAGAAAAGAAAGAAATTATATTCCAAAATTTAAAACTCTCGTGTTTCAAAGGACACAAGAAAGAAAGTGAAAAAAAAACCACACAATAGAATGGGAAAAATATTTGCAAAACATATATTTGATAAGGGACCTATACCTAGAATATGTAAAGAACACTTATAACTAAACCCAATTTAAAAATGGGCAAAAGATCTGTATAGATATTTCTTCAAAGAAGAAATACAACATGAAAAAATGCTCAACATCATCAGTCACCAGGGAAATGCAAACTCAAACCACAATGAGATACCACTTCATTGTGGCTATTGATGGCTAGAATAAAAAAGTCAGATAACAAGTATTGGCAAAGATGTGGAAATATTGCTGGTGGGAATGTAAAATAGTTCAGCCACTTTGGGAAGCAGTTAGGCAATTGCTCAAATAATTGAACATCTAATTACTATATGACCCAGCAATTCTACCCCGAGGATATACCCAACAGATATAAAGACATATGTCCACACAGAAATTTGCATACAAATGCTTATAGTAACATTATTCAGAATCACCAAAAGGTAGAAACAAAGTAATGTCCACCAACTGAAAAGTGTGTAAACAAAATGTGGTACATCCATACAATGGTATATTATTTGGTCATAAAAAGAAATGAAGTACAGATACACGCTGCAAATGAATGAATCCTGAAATCATTATGCTGAATCAATCACAAAAGACCCCATGCTATATTATTCCATTTGCATGGAAGTCCAGAATAGGAAAATCTATAGGGACATAGAGTACATTAGCAGTTGCTTGAAGATGTGAGTGTGGGGGATGAGTGAATGGACAGGGTAATAACTAAAGGGTACAGGGTTTCTTTTGTGTGGTGATGAAAATGTTCTCAAATTGACTGTGGTGATGGTTGAACATATCTGTGAATAGACGAAAAATCATTTAATTGTACACTGTATATGGGTAAATTTTATGGTGTATGAATTCTATGTCAATAAAGCTTTTAAATAAGAAACAAAGCAAGGACTTATATACAGACAAGGTACCTCTCACTTTCCACTCTAAGTTTACATTACTGAAAGTGGCTCTCAGATTCAACTTCCATGGTTTCAGGAGAAAGAATATAATGTATATTAACAGAGTTGGAAGACTCATCTATTGCAAGAATTTGGCTACACTGCCAGAAATTTCATAATACTAATGAGTGATGTTTATATATCCTACGGATACTATGGATTCTTGGTGGGCATAGTTTGCTTTCACTTCAATCAGTTCCTCTTTAAGTAGAGCCGTGTTGACAAGGCAGATGCTTAAATAATTCAAATACATCACTCTAAAGTCAGCTGCAGAAACTTAAAAGCATAATTCATGCTAATGAAAATTTGTGAATTTCTTTAGAAATCATGATTTTATTTCTACCAAATAGCTCAGCACTTCTTCAAATTCTGCGATTCCATTTAGCACAAGGAAGTTCTGATATAGGACATGAATGCACACTCCAAGGAACTTACACACTCATATTCTGGTTTGAATATTAATAACTATAGTTCCTTCACCAACTCATCAGCTCTTTTGTTTTTTCTTTTCCTCTGCACTCTCAAGTTCAGTGTATTCAGATATCTTGCTTGCAGCACCAAACAGAAAATATAATCATGTTAGCTATTTGCACTCTGTTCCATATTTATATGTTGAAGCCCTACCCACCAATAAGATGGTATTAGGAGATAAGGCCTTTGTGAGGTAATTAGGTTTGGAGGTCACGAGGGTAGAGGGATTAGTATGATGGGATTTGTACCGTTATAAGAAGAGGCACCAGAGCTTCCTTTCTCTGTCATGTGAGGATAAAGCAAGAAGGTGGCCATCTGCAAGCGAGAAAGAGAGCGCTTACCAAGAACCAAATCTGCTAACACCTTGTCTTGGAATTCCCAGCCTCTGTAAGAAATAAATGTCTGTATTTTAATCCACCAAGTCTATGGTATTTTGTTATAACAACCCACGATGACTAAAGATAGCCTCAGACAAATTTGGATTCCTTTAATTACCAAAAGTTTTAGATCCGAACTCACATCAAGGGAACACTCTTCAACAAGTTTCCACAATCTAGCCATTTTATTGCATTAAAATAAACTAAATTGATTGCATTTAGAATAGCACAATGATAACAGTAACAACAAAAACTTCAAATAATCCTAACAAGAAATGTGTGGAATCTATATAAAAATGTATAAAACTTCATACTGAGAGCTATAAAAAAATCTGGAAGAAAAATATTGTCCTCAAATTAATTTATAGGTGTTCTTTTTGTAGAACTTGAAAAATGATTCTAAAATTCATATGGAATAATAGATAAAAACAAAGACATTTTTAAAAAGATGAGTTATGAGTGGAAGGGACTTGTCTCTCAAAATATTAAAACACATTATAAAGCTAAAATAATTGTAACATAATTGTCCTAGAAATTACAAATAGTTGGAAGAAACTCCAGTATGTCATAACCCAAAGGAGAGGGAAAGACTTCTTAACAGATGATGTTGGGATATGGCTTTTTGCAAATCCAGTTTTGTTCACACCTAAAACCTAAAAACTCTTCGTTAACACCTCTCTCCTTTATGTCTCCTGTACCCCACCCACTCAATCAATCACCAAATCTTGTTCACTTTGTCTTTCAAATACCTGTTGAGTCTGTCTACTTTTCTCTGTCTCCAGTAACCACAACTTTTATTTGTTATCATTGGTAGCCAGAAGTAGCTGTCATCATTTCTCACCTATTACTATAATAGCATATTTACTGGGCTTCTGGCATCCACAAAGACCCCCCCGCCACAACTCTTTCTTCTGCTGCCACAGTGATCTTTTGAAAACATACATTTGATCATGTAAGCCTCCTGCTTAAAACCCTTAAATGGCTCTCATTATTCCTAAGATAAATATTAAAATTCTTAATACGGCACAAGACTCTGCACAGTGTATCCTTGCCTACCTCGCCAACCTCACCTCACATTAACTTTGACCTTGCAGTCCTTGCAGGTGATCTTGCAGGATCCTTGGCTCTCTTTCCAAGGCTTTCAACCATACTAGGCTTCCTGCTGCCAAAGACCCCACAATTCCTTTCCTTTATGGCACTTATATCAGTTGGCTTTCATACATTCATCAGTGTGATTATTTGATTTATATTTGCCTTTACCACCTAAACTGTAAATTCCACTACAGCAGGGACCATGCCTGATTCACCAGCACCTAACAGAATATATACTTGATAAATATTCACTGAATGAATAACTGAATAAAAAACGAAGGATTAATAAATTAGATTCCCATATTACATTCACTAAAATAAATTACAAATGAAAGTCTAAATTTTAAATGCAAAAATAAAATAAATTCAATTTTTAAAACTATAGATTACTTGGAAAGTTAATAGGACTCAGAATGTGAACAGAATTTTAAAATATATTTTTGAGGCAATCATGGAAAAATAAAATAAATAAAAATTTAAATGTATACCAATTGAATGTTTGTTTTAAATAAATATATCATGTTTTAAAAGAATATTAGATTTTAGGAGAATAAGCACATAATAGAGTATAAAGCTCAGAGAATACATATATATATATACATATAAATATCATAACTCCATTTTTATAATTTAAAAATTGGTTAAGAAATACACCAAAATGTTATATACTTAAAAGTAATTAATTATCTTCACCATACTTTTTTTTACCCAACATTTTTATTATTGACCAAGAACAACCAACCAAAGATACATACTTTTAACATTATTAAGGAATTAATCTGAAATATTCCTGAGTCCAGACAGACCATTTCATCAATCTTTCATGGAATGGAGAATTTCCATGCTTTATAAACTATTCAGAACTTAAAAGTGATTAAAATTATCCAGTTCATTTTTATGAGACTAAGAATTCTGAGACTAAAATATGACCAAAATATTCTTAAAATGGAAACTAAAGAAAATCCTCAATTAAAGACTAAACATCTTAATAATAACTTAAAGAATCCACCATAACAATTATGTTCATAACAGGATTGCAACTATTAATATGATATGTAATACACATGTCAATCAGTTAAATCAGAAAATACATATGATCATCTCAACATATGACCAAAAGGTGTTTAATATTCATCGCATGTAAAATCTTTTGGAAAGTAAGTCAGTTGGGATGGGAAATTATTCAATAAATGGTGCTGTGAAAACTGACTGGACATTTGGAAAAAATCTACTTAGTCTTACTCATTTCCACATAGCAAGTTCTATCTACTTTAAACAGGTAGAATTAAAATTCAAGCTGTACAAATCTTGAAGAAAATATAAGGGATTTATACCAAATTTTTGAGTAAGGGAGGATTTCAAAGCTTAAAAAGATATGAAAAAAAAATTTAAAGAGAAAATATAGATAAATTAAGTTATAGTATTCACAACTATAGTCCAAAAAAATCCAACATTTTAGATTAATGATCAAATGTAATCTAAATTCTAGATAGAAAATTTGTCCTAGTAATATAAGCTAAGTAGACTTTTATAATAAGTGATAAATCAGAGACTTTCTTCATTTACTCCTTAGTAGTCTGTGCAGGATTTAGCACATATATATTAATATGTTCTTAATATATTCTATACTTTTTTAAAAACGTGTATCTTCCCCCCCCCCCCCGGCCAACTACTCATAGTTTGAGCAGCAACACAGCACTTGGCTATGCACTGTATGTTTGTTGAATGAATGACCCCCAAATAATCACATTTTGATTAAAAATTAAGAAATTCTGGGGTTTTCTTTCCTTCTCATACACTACCAGGGCAATAAATATCCTATAGCTTGGAATAAAATGTAGGGAGAAAACCCATGGACTGTAAATTGGGATAAGACTTACTAAATTACAAATTTTGGCAAATCACTAACTTTTTTGTGAAGAGGTTGACAATATGATATTGTTTGTACCAAATCTATTTTAACATGAATTAATTAGACTGAATCACTATCCTACTATTTCCCAAATTATTTCACAGAAAATTAGTTCTACAAAATGATCCAGAAATAGAGGATTCTTTGGCCATGTTTCCCTCTTGAAGACATATGCATATTAACATGTTAAATGTTCTGAGAAGTTCCTCAATAAAACAAAAACAAACCTGTTGAGTTTTGTTTAACTCAACGTTTTTGATCATGAACTCCTTTTATCATATAACCTCTATTAATATCTTTAATATTAGAGTATTACTGAATTCCAAATCGAACTGATTATGCAAACGTTTTGAGCATGGCGTGACTAGACATTGCTCAAAATTCGTTTTCTAACTGAACCAAATAAGCCCACATTGTTAAAACAGGCCCAATTCTCTTAACTACACATTCTCACAGTTTATGGGTTTTTGTTATATAAATTAGTTTGCTATATAAATCAACACATGTTAATATTTACATATTTATGTTTATCTTTTCAAAACTTTTTTTTTTTAAGGAGAGCGAAGCTCCCAGTAGCCCAAGCAGGGATCAAACCCACAACCTCGGTGTTGTTAGCACCATGCTTTTACCAACTGAGCTAACCGGCCATCCCTTTTCAATACTTTTAACAATTTAAACTTTACGTTTTGAAAGGAACTTGAACAGATATAATTTATTCAGATAAAAACAATAAGATTTCATTTTTTAATTGAAGTGGCAGGATTTGTATGAAAGAAGAAATACGATATTGCAAGAATGGGTCAATTTTTCACCTATTTTCATAAAATGAAAGCAATTACATCCTAAAATGTTATGTTTTTATGTCTAACCTTTGCTGTTATTAACTTGAAATTTCATTTCTGTGTGAAATAGAGATCACACACCTTAAAATTTTAGATTTAAATAAGTAATTGCTAGAACTTGGGATAATCACTTAATTTTTATTAATACCGTGTTTCCCCAAAAATAAGACCTAACTGGACAATCAGCTCTAATGCGTCTTTTGGAGCAAAAATTAATATAAGACTGGGATACAATATAATATAATATAATACAATATAATATAATAACGTGTCTTGCATTAATTTTTGCTCCAAAAGACGCATTAGAGCTGACTGTCCGGCTAGGTCTTATTTTCCAGGAAAATAACTTAACTCTCTAAACCCCTGTTCCCGTATTTATAAGTTAGAAATTATAGTTGTGGCTAACTCATATAGCTAAAGGAAGAATTAAAGGAGCTAATACTTGTAAAGTTTTAGCACAGTGCCTGGTACATAATTAATTCTAAATAAATGTTTGTAATTATTTGATTATCTCCAGTTTTAATTCTAATTCTGATATTAGGCAAATTATCCAAAATAACCCAGGGTTTCTTATTTTTAAAGTACAATCCAGCTCAGAGGACTGATGTAAATATGTTTCAATGAAAAATTAATATTTAAAAAAATCCCTATATAACACTTGAGAATTTAAAAAATGTTTTCCCTCTTTAAGTTTTCTCCTCCTCCCAAAAACAAAAATTATCAGTTAACTTTTCACAGATTTTTATGAAACATTCCACGTTACTGAAATTAAAACCAAGAAACATCCTTGGCTTTACAAAGAAATGAATATGCCATGTATTATAAGATTGTACCAATTTCACTAATGAATAAACTGTTTGAAAATGACTGGCTCAAATCACAGGGCATTTACCCAAAAGGCAAATATAAGCCGTGCAAGTCCTAATACTTGATTCATCATCACATGAATAACACCCAAGTTATTACAGAAATAGTATAGATACTGTAGCATTATTGGTTATTGCTTAGCATATGATCTAGGAAAAAAAATGATTACTAATAGTGTTAAGACTGTGGTTGGTTTAAAAGAATGGATTAAAAATTACTCTCCACATCTTCAACTCTGCTCTGGTTAAAAGCAAAAGACAAAATGGCATAATCGTTACATAGTGGGAATGCCGCCTGAATTACAATGCCTCCATTTTCCTTCTGACGCTACCACAAGCTAGTCATGTGACCATTTAAAATTAATCTTTCTGGTTAAATTGGCTCAACTTAAAATGAGGAAGATTACCTAAGTAACTGTTAAAATCCTTTCCTTAAAGGTAGCATGGGACTGTTCAAAAAAGCATGGATGTGGGAGTCAGATCTGGGCTCCCATCCTTGTGCTATAATGTCTACTAGTTCTGTATCTTCGAGCAAATTAACTTTCCCAAATGAAATTTAATTTCTTTTTTCAGTAAGAAGTAAAAGAGGTAAAGCATGTGAAGTCCCAGGAAGGTGCACAGAGAGGTGCTGAATAAAAGTTAGTATCTCCTTGTCAAACCTACATTTCTCTTGTTTCTTGTAGAAGCCTCGACTTTTTCTTTGGACTGGTTTCAGCTAGCAACCAAAAATCTGGACACATGGATATTTTCCTATTTATTTTAAACATTAGAAGACATAAAAATCAAATTACATTTAATTACACATTTAATGAATAACCTTCGTTGAAAATAATATTCACATGAAACCACGGCTGTCCGGGTAAATCCGAGACGTATGGTTTTCCTCCCACTACTATTGTACACAGCCACCTTCTCAGGAGTCTACAATATTTTAGTAGAAAAGTTTAAATGCAGATTCTATTTATAGTACGTGAGCACATCCCACGTGCCCTCCCAGCCCTGACCTTCTGCACACCTGAGGGAAGAGGTCCGGAACTAAGCATTTCTATTAGCTGTTGGTAATTTGGGGAGACTTCATGAAGAGGGTCAGATGAGTGCTTGTATTTCTGGAAGGTGACACACTAACGGGGCCTCGGTGTTAGTAGGGAATTATCTAATTAGTAACAAGGAGGAGAAAACTGTGAAGCCACTTACCTGAGCGGGAAGCCTCGGGCTAAACCATTCTTCTTAGTGAGTTTCTATTTGAGAGAGAAAGAGGATACCAACTTCAATTCTTCACCTCAGATTCACTTACTTTGTTGCATATCTGTTTATTGTAATTTATTCTATTGATTTCACTGGTGATAATTAACTTATTTTATTAAATAGGGGGCTAAATAAGTTATATTTTTAAGGACCCCCCCACCGCTCTGAAAAAATGGAAGCGTCCACTGGCTGTCCTTGTGGTCCATTGTCGCTGGCTGGATGTGGCTGTGTATTTGGCTGTGTAGGTGCCTCTGTGTGTATGTTGCGGAGGAGCTCAAGAGACTAATTTATAATAAAGCGAAGACAATTTTCTTATTTAAACAGTTGGCTCGTTATAATAGATTTTTTAAAATCTAGATAATGAAAAAAGGAGGAAATTTATTAAGAAAGAAGTCATATAGGCATTACGAGATACTCAAACTACAATGGACCTGTTTTATTTTTACTTTTTACATAACTTGCAATGGTATGAATTAAGCAGATTTCTATGAATAATTTTCTAAATATAAAGCATTAAATATGGAGTTTACAGTTTGTGAAAAAGAAAATGTGAAGAATATTTTTCAAAGGAGAATAGCTTTGTTTTGCTGACTTTAATTGTAATACATGATCACTGTTTAAAAAAATCAAAACAATACACAAAATTCAAAGTAAAGATAATAAAATCACCTGAAATCTCACCACTCAGAGATAAGCACCGCTAAAATTTTCTTAAACAATTTTCTAGCCATCTTATAATGCATACATGCACACTAACACACAGACACACATATTATATACATATTTACGTATAATTTTACATGATTGGACATTCTATATGCATGCTGCTTTGTATAGTGCATTTTAATGAAAGGATATGTTGTGTAGATCTTCTTACGTCATTATTTTGTATGACTGGGTAGTACGGTTGAATGATAAGTTGTTTAATCAACCTTTGTTAAAAGATAATTAGATGTTTCCAATTTTTTATAACATACAAATAACACTATAGAGGATATCCTTATATATGATCTTTTAGTACTTGTTGGATTATCTCCTCAAGATAAATTTCTACAAGTGATATTGCTGGAGCAAAAAATAATACCCATTTAAAAATTTGGTATATATTTTCAAACTGCCCTCCAAAAATATATCAATTTACAACCCCATCAAGAAAAAAAAGAATGTTCATTTCTCAACACTGAACATCAATGAGTATTACAAATCCTTTTAAACTTTGTCTATCCAGAAAGTTTTTCTTTCTTTTTTTGTTGCATTTTTTAAAATTATTAATTAAGCTGAATTTTTTTTGTGTATTGTCCACTTGCATTTCATCTTCTGACATCTTCACGTCATTTACTTATTTTTCTATGGTGGCAGCCATCTATCCCAATTATTTGCAAGAATTCTTTGCATATTATTAATATTTTGTTTATATTAACAAACATAAACGTGTTTTCTGAGTTATTTGCCTTGTAATTTCGCCTATGATGTATTTCAGGCATATATTTATTTAAAATTATTAAATCTGTACATTTCTTTCTACTTCATTTAGAATTGTGTTTTAAAGTATAACAATACAAAGAATTATAAACTGGATACCTTTCCTCAGGTGGTCAGCTCCACCAATTTCTTGAGGTATGTCATGGTGATTCATTGGAGTGACTTATCCTCTGCCCTCCCAAAAGTAGTTTTACCTACATAAGTCTACCTATAAATATTTCATTAGAATGTCACAACAATAGTGTAACCAGAAAGCAATCCTAATCTAAGGGATAGCTCACATACAATAAGAGACAGTTCATTTTCACATTATTTCATCTTTTCCAGATGCCCAGAACCTTCACACAGACTCTAGTCTGCCTAAGGAAAGCACCCAACTATAAAGCCTCCAGCTTCAGAAAAGTATACCAAGCTTTAGAACCTCTCAAACTTTGATATCCTGACAAACGTTGTCAGGTCTGTGCCTCGTTGCTTTAGGACCTTAATAGTTACTATTAACTGCCATTGTTCTAGATAGCACCTCCATCACATTGTTTTATGAAAAGCTTTCTCCTTATTTTAAGCCCAAATGGACAATACCACTAAAATTGTGTTTTGATTCCACTTTAGCTTTAATAGTTTTAGAGTTAATAATTATTTTTGTTTCAATTCATATTTCTTTGATTTCTCCACATACCTTAGGTTTTCATTTTCTTTTGTATTAATTCTATTGTTTATTTTGTATTAATTTTTAATAATTATGTTAAAATTTGCCCTGTATCTCTAGAGATTTAAAAATAGATAGGAAAAACTGGAATAATCCCATTTTAAACAATAAAGAAAATGTCCCTTTTTGAACAGGAAAATAAAAAAAAAATATGAAACAACACATTCTATCCTCAATCCCTGGATTCACTTTCTTTTCATCTTTAAAGTAATTTAACACGTGTAATCAAATTTAGAACTGGCCCTAAAATGTATATATTTTCTACATGGCAGCTGGAATGATCTTTTAGAACTACAAGCTTCAAACCACTTAAATAAAAGTCCAAAATCCTAAACATTGCTTTTGAGCCCTTCCTGATTCAACCTCTGTTTACTATTCCAGTTTCAGCATGCAACCCTCACTCTCAATACTGGCCTTCCGTTATGTTAGTTAAGGAAATCTGTAGGTATTACCCAGTAGACTGTTCCTTCTGCCTAAAATCTTTTCCCATACGCTCTTCACCCAACATATTTTCATTCTTCAAGGGGCTCGTGGAACATCGTGTAGTTTGTTGTAGGTGGTCGAGGAAAGATCTCTAGAAAATGACAATCACACAGATATCACATTAAGAAAAATAATACAAAAATATATAGCTAAGGCCTGTCCCTAGAAGCTTCGTGCAAATGAGGGCTCCTGAAATTTAACTTCATAGTGTATCCACGTCCAGTTGGAATACCTTGCCTTACCTCTATTACAGGGTCATGAGGATCAAAAGAGAACATATCTGGAAACGAATTGAAATTTAAAGCAAAGCCCAGTGGTTATTATTTTTCTTGATATTTTCTTTTTATAGACACAGCAACAATAGACATTTAATCTTAATAAGTTGACAGATTTTACCTAGGGTGACCAACATAAAAACCTAGTCGTTTATTCATTTAATTTATGGACTACTCTTTTGGGGATGTTAGCCTGTCTATACTGTGCACAAGTTGATCCTAGCGATACATTTTGCTTTAATCAGTACAGTTTTCCTTATGGCTATGAGGTATATTTAAAAATACATATTTTAATGGACGCATGGTATCCTCCAATATATAAAAGTAGTTAAATGACTAGATATGAGGAGAGGTGTCAGTAAGACTAATTTTATTGTCTTTGATAGACATTGGTTTGTTGTTACTTACTCCACATGTACTTGTAGAAAGAGATTCAGCTGATAAGTGATAGAGAAGAAAGGCCCTATGGGTAGAAGGTTGAGCAGAGGACAGGAAGACCCGTTCTTGGAGAGGAGACAGAAGAAGATGAAGACAAATGCCATGTACTTTGCAGTTTGTCCTTGGACTAGCCTGGAACCAAAGAGCATAATGAATGAGCATCATTTTTCTATGCTGTTATGAAATGTTTTTGCTATTTTACTTTTCAATTTCTTTACTTCGAGGCAAATCAAAGTTTATTCTAACTATTTTGTAGTCCAAAGTAAAATAAATCTGTAATGTGCATTCATCTTGAGAATTTACAAATATTTAAATATATGTTATGCCTATGATTCAAAATTTTATTTTCCAAGTGTTTCTTTATATTCATGGATTAATTTAACAAATATTTATTGAACACCTAATTAATATTTATTGAGGAACCATTTTAAAATCTAGACATGCAGTGGTTAACAAGAAAGAGTTTATAATCTAGTGGGTGAGAACAGTCAATAAATAGAAGAACAAATAAGTATTGAATATACAAGTGTGATAAGTGCTGTGAAGAAAAATAAAGAGGATGGAGAGTGATGGCAGATGGTCAGAGCAAGACCTGTCTGTGGCGATAGCATTTGAAAGACGTGAATGAAATGAGAGGTGAGTCATGTGAGTGTCTGGGGAACAGTTTTCCAAGCTGAAAGAAAAGAGTAAAGATGAGTAAGGTGTGCAAGATGAGTAAAAGCGTGGCATGTTCCAGGAACAGCAAGAGGGCCATTTTGTGTCTGGAAGAGTGGAGTTCCTGTAAGAGTGAACCAAACAACAAATATCTATTCTCCTGGAACTTACATCATACTACAGGAAAGAGACAAAATAAGTATATGATGGGTGGTGATAAGGTGATAAAGAAAGCAGATCAGGAAAAGGGGGAAGAGAAAGAAATAAGTGCTGGTTTAGATAGGGTAGTGAGAGAAGGCTCCTTAGAGGAGAGAACATTTGAGCAGAACCTTCGATGAAGAAGACAGGCAGTGAACCACACTGATATCTGGGGAAGAGTGATGCAAGCAGGAGAGCAGTAAGTGCAAAGGCCCTGAGATGCTTAGAGAAGAACAAGGAGTGTGGAGGCGAGTTTGCAAGGAGGAAGTGGTATGAGATGAGGTTGAATTCATGGCCAGGAGCTTGTAGCTTGGGGCTTGCAGGTCTTTAGACTTATTCTCAGTGAGATGGAATGCCAGTGGATAATTACAAGCTGAGGAGTAACATAACATGACACGTTTTAGAAGAATTTCTCTGTCTACTCGGTTTAGGGGACAAAGGGAGAAGTAGGGGGACCAGTTAGGAAGTTATTTGCGTAGTGTACGTGAGAGGCTGAAGTGTTTGGATTAGTGGAGATGGTGGAAAGGGATCAGAGTCTGGATATATTTTGAAGGTAGAGCCGACAGGATTTAAAAATGGATTAACTGTAGGGTGTAAGAAATTGCCAGTTGGAAATCCAGGTGGAATTGTGTATTTAAAAATGTAATTCAGTGTGAAATTCTTACATTTTAACTATTCAAAGATGTTACTAACACAAATCTAGACTTGATGAATCCATTCAACTAAGTTCCTTTAAATGTGAAGTTTTGATTGAAATGTGAAAAATAATTCTCTGTTTTGGCTTTTATTTAGCATCTGGCCATATGAGTAACACTCATAATTAAAATACTTGGCAACAAATTCACCAAATACTTGTTGAGCTTGGCACTGTACCAAAAACTGAGGACACCTGATCAAAAAATTACTGATCTGGAATCATACTTACTCTTCAAACTTACAATTTTTTTAAGTAGGTACTCTGACGCTAATATCCATGCCAATGTCTATGACAGTATTATATAATATCATAGTGTACTTGCAAAAAATTTAAATGTTGCCTATTATAACGCTGACATAGGGAAATAGGGTTCCTTTATAGTCTGACTTAGTTGTTGTAGCCTTTATTTGTAAATTGTTTCAATTCTCTTGGGATAGAGTTAGAATTAAATTCCATGTAAGGCAATAATGAACTCTATGACAAAAGAGTTTTTGTGTACATTTGATTCAAGTTAATGATGCTTAATTTAGGTTTCTCCTTCAGTGACCAGATAAGAATACTATTTGAAAGAATCCATTACTATATAACTTTTATCTTCATTCCTAGGCAGAATTGTCATCTTATTATTTGGAAACATTCTTAATTCATCCAGTGAATGCTGCACTACCTTTTAGAATTACATCTCTTTAAGACACACATTATAGGATTTTTAAAGAAATATTTACTCACTTTCATTCTTTTTATAGTGTGGGAAATATCACTGCTAGCTTTTTTTTCCCTAAGAATTATATGATACCTCAGTGAATGCTTCTGTTAGTGCCACTTCACTAATTGTTATGATTAACTCAAGTCCAATTTTAGCTTATTGTATCAAATTACAGAGATACCTTAACCTATACTTTTAATGAATTGACTTTTAAAAAAATGAAACTGCGACTTATTCTTGTTGCTGGTCTGTACTAACCAATGAAGAATTGTTTTCTGACATTGATTCAGGGAGAAAAAGATGGATTTAGTCTTATAAGTATCCTGTTATGCTCCTAATTGATACATGGGGCACTGTTTTCGGATATATGTTAGACCAATTAATCTTGGGAAAGTGTTCAAATCATTAACTTTTTCATTAGGACTTGTGCAATTCTTTCCCTTTTATAGCATAATAATTTATCTGGGATTATTTTGTTGTTTTGATACAATTATTGTAAATCCTTGCCTATCCAATGTCCACTTTTCAACAATGGTGGATCTTCAAAAATAACTCAGAACCTGTAATTCAACAAAATAAATATTGCAAAGAAAAGTGTTAAACCAAAGCTTAAGCCTTCTGCATCATGATGGTTGCGTTGACAACACCAACAAAGAAACAGAGGAACAAATAAAACAGAATGTTCTGATTGATTAACCCTGCCCGTAAAAGCCATCTTGCTAAGTTTTGTTTGTTAAATCCGTGAAGCAGGGGATTAGTGTAAGGAGCTGGAAGAAGAAAGAACAGAAGAAAGAAGAGTGGATAGTAAAGGGAGTGACTGCAGAAGTAGCAGAGGTTAGAAATGGTGAGAAGAAGCTGTGGGCATGGGCCAACAGCAAGCCCTTGAGGAGGGGACATAAGTGACTCTGCAGCCCACGTGCTCCAGAGCTTTTGAAAGCATAGGACAGCTCCTTTGTGAGACTGTACAGGAGAGAATTGCCACCCAGGCATAACTTTTCTAAAGGCATATGTTACATATCTGTAAAATGTAGTGGTGTAAATTTCTTTCACGCTAACATGAAAAAGAGCCATACTTTTTTCTGTTTTTTTGTGCTGTTGATGAGAAATACTAAGTAATAAACAGTTTAGTATTTCATGAATAATTAGCTATGCCATGCTTTTTTGGTTGAAGAAATCATCTGTGTCTTCCTTTTCAGTAGAAATACCAACTCAACAATTTTCTCTTTTAATAAATTTTGGTTAAATTTATTGTATATAGCTAAATGGCAAACTTTTAAAATGTAAGTCATATTTCTGCCTTAAATATTTGTAGAATGAGGTAGGGTATAAATAAATATAAATAAATAAGATCATACTAAATGTAATCTGTATGTAATTGGCTTCATAACCTTTGTAATTAGCTAGCCAAAATAAACATTCCTGTATTTACCTCAATTTCTATTTCAGTTTCCTTTTCACTGTATGATATCTTTCTAAAAACGTATTAATGTGAAAAAATTTGGTTTGTGGTGATTCATTTTTCTGTAATCCACCAAAATGTAATCTACTAAAACTTTCAATATCTAAAAAAAAAAAGTAGCAATGTTTACCCTAAAACAATGGTTTTCAAAATATGTTCTGTGTAGTTTTGATAGGCAGAATACTACCCCCACTCTCCCAAAGAAGTTCATGCTCTAATCCCAGATTTTGCAGATGTGATTAAAAGTGTGAACTTTTAATCATCCTGGGTTACCCTGGTAGGCCCAATGTAATCATGTGAGGTCTTAGAATTGGAGAACTTTCCCTGGCTGTGATCAAAGAGTCCACAACAGAAGAAGGGTCAGAAACGTGTGATGTGAGAAGGACTCTATCCACTGTTGCTGGCTTTGAAGATGGAATAAGTGAGCCATAAGCCAAGGAATGCAGAAGGCCTCTAGAAGTTGGAAGAAGAAAGGAAGATTCTTCCCTAGAACCTCCAAAAAAGAATTTTCTTTTGCAGTTCTGCTGACACCTTGATTTTGACCCAATGAGACCTGTGCCAGATTTCTAACCTACAGAACTGTAAGATGATAAATTTGTGTTTTTTAAATCACAAATTTGTAGTACTTGTTATGGTTGCAATAGAAAATTAGCACTGTAGCCCAAGGGTTGGAGGATGTGCCTCGGGTCATGATGGAGAAGCCTAGGGAAGGCCCCAGGCTCACCCATGATCTTTCCATTTCCTATTTGCATTGACTTATCCCTGCAACCACATAACTTCCCATCAGCTTTAGTTATTGGAAATCCATGTGAGATTTATTTGGGGAAAAAATACTACTTTTTAAAATGAACACAATATAAATACATATATGATATACAATATCTATTTATACAAGTATTTGTTTATAAATATTTTTATTTAAATGTACTTTGTTCATTTGTAAATAATAAGTAAATATTTCGTTGACCTGCAGAAATGGCTATGGCTAATGACAGGTAGGGGCATGGGCTTTACATCATACTGACTAGGATTCACATCACATCTCTGACACTTAACATATGTAATTCTGAATCTCAATTTGTTCATCTATAAATTGGAAATAATAGCAGTTCCTATCATTTATTGAGTGTTCTATGCTCCCAGCACTGTACTAAGCATGTGTTCTGAATTAATCATTTTACCTTCCCAAACTAAGGCTATTAATAATGTGATACTCTTATTATCACCCTTTTACAGATGAGGATACCAAAAAATAGAGGGTAGGTGAGTGATAGAACCTCAGGCTATGGATCCTGAGATCTTAAACACCTATACTTTGCCTGGACTTTGCCACCTCCTATGATATAACTACACAGAAAAGCAGCAGCAACTCAAGCGCTCAGAGCAACCACAGGTGTGAAATTTTCTTCACCTCATATATCTGAGCTGGAACCAGAGATGCAGAAGCAATGGTCTTCAGCCCTGGATTAGCTCAGGGGATGGCAGAGCACTAAAACTAGCTGTGATCACCAGAAAGAGAAGCTAGTCAAGGCCTGAACACAATGGGGAATTAATGAGATGATCGTAATGACTACTATGAATCTAACACTTAAAATATGTAATTACTGAATTAAATGCTTTACACATATTATCTCATTTACTCCTTAAAACCTATTGGATAGTTACAACTATTTTCTCCATTGTACAGAGAAGGAAATTAAGCCTCAGAGAGGTTAAGTACCTAGACTAAGGGTCAACCAGCTAGGAAGAAACAGAACTGAAAATATAATTGAGATTGCCTCCAAAGACCGAGCTCTTGACCAGTTGGTTACACTATATTAGATCGGCAGTGCTAGAAGCTTGTAAATCTATGTTCTCCTTATCCTCCTACCCCCACCCCATGATTTGGGCAAATGTGAATAAATGTGATGACTGAGCAAGGCATGTGGATTCTGAACCCCAGGAATTTCTAAAATATAACTCCTACTTGCTTGCTACTATAAGAACAGTTTGTGGGTAGCTAATTCTTGACGGGTTTGAATAAGCTCCTTTAAAATACCTGAACTTAGCCAGGCAAAGTGCACCAAGATTTTTCCAAGCAGCATCACTCTAGAAGCTTAACAGTTGTGAACACAAATTTTCAACTCATTTACCTCGATCTTTCTCTTTAAATTTTTTTCCTGCGAAAAATTCTTAATCTTTGTCCCAGGTCAAGGGATGATTCAATGTTTCAAGTAGATTAGGGTCAATGTTCTGTGCTCAGAAAGGCAGAAAAGAAAAAAGCACATTTATAATTCCCCTCCTCCCAGTGAACTTGGAAATCTTAATAGTATTTTACTTTTCTATTTTACCTCTGAAGGCAAACTCTACGGTTGCTGTGTAGGCTCTCTTGTAGGCTCCCAAGTCAAATCACCCCTAAAGATGTGTTTTTGTTGGCTCATACAGTGTTTAAAATTCTTTTGAGCCAGCCTTTAGAAATTAGGAGATTTCACATAAACATTCAGTTTTCTAGTTTCCCTTAAAAAATTGTAAGACTCATTCACAGTGAGTGATCTTCCTGTGTGGTAACTTCAGACTGGGTTGGGCTTCAGAGGGTCTACGCTTTCTGTTTTGATATGGCCAATTACCTCTGGTCCTTTTCTTTCATGTAATCGATATATCTGTCTTCATTTGGGCCCTTCTGCTGTTTATTGAGCATGTGCCAGATCTTTTACATGTATCTCTTGTAATTAGCACAATAAGCTTAGGAGGGAGATATAATTATTCACATTTTTTAGATTGAAAAACAAGGCTGCTTTTAGCCATAATACTAAATACTTTTGGTTTTATCAGTCTACAAAAATGCTAGTTTTATTGCCATGATTGATGCTGTAGGGTATTCCAAACTCAGGGGAATGTGTGTGTCTGTGTCTGTGAGTGCTTTTCTTTTTCTTATGAAAACAGAGAATAATAAACCTAAATTTACATCTTTGTAAAAACTGCTTTTTGCTGTTTTCCACTAGGAGATACTTTTATGCTGTGGATAGAGCTCTGAAGATAGTCTTATTTTTCTTGTGTATCATTTTATTTTTTTCAATAAAAAGTATTAATTTGGTGTAATACAAACAGTTATACCAACAGCTAAGATGGCTAAGAAAGCTGCTGTTTACATTCTCTTCTGTAGTAAGTGTTATGTTTATTTTGGCTAAATTTCTGCTTTGGCAAATTATCATTTTTTTGTTACATTTTTCCATATGAAAAGTGATGTGCAAGTTTCAAGAAGTGAAGACTTAATTTTAACTTCTACATTTTAAAATTCTGAAATGAATGTAATGAGTAATTATAATATTTCTTTAGTTTATAAATATCTTCAAAATAAACTATAGTTAAATTCACAGAATTAAACAATGAAGGCAGGAAATCCATACAGTTAACTCACTTATTATTAGTTCTTAGTTGTCAAAATGCCTTTATAACTGGAGTAATGTTTAGTTCAAATCTTCACCCACCTTCTGATTTTAATTTCTGCATGATCCTCTACACCTGATGTATTAGAACAACCAGATTTGTAAAATGAAAAAATGGAGTATGTGAACAAAGTTGCTCAACTATTACCACTAAGATTTCTCCAACCATCTGGCTAACCAATCTGACAGAGACAGGTCTGGGGAGTAAAGGACTTTTGGACATAAGCACGTGCATGAGGGATCAGAGAACACCAGGGTTTAATATGTAATGCAAGTGCTGTGATTCGGCTCACTTATTTACTTTTAGGATTTAAAACTGTGATAAGAGGCAGGCAAAATGTGGTGTCAAATTCAAAACAAAGTATGGTGATCTGCCTTGTTTTCTACTTGTTACTCTCCGATGAGAACACTTTTCCACAAGACTGAGGAGCAGATGGTGCTAATAAGGCCAATTAAGTGTTAAGCTTCTGGAAATGTTTTTGTTGAGTGACATCTTTAGACTGGTTTCTGCTAACATACATCTTAAGCCATGTGTTTCTAAGGTGCAATAACATTAATACTTATGGTCACTGGAATTTTTATTTTCAAGAATACAGACTCAGACAAAACAAAATAATAAAAACACTTTGTCCCAATTCCAAAGACAGTATGTGAAGTTGAGTGGTGAGGTTCTAATCCTTTGGGCATTCTGGGGGGCTCAGTCTAGGTCATTGGTTTCCAGCAACTGGTGCATGAAGAAATTTTCTCTAGTCTGCAATGAAAAGAGAACATACAAAAAAAAAAAAAAAAAAGGATTTTGGGGGTGCTTGTTCCCTTTCCCTTTTAATTTTAACTTTCTTATTTTTCATTATGATAGTTTGGAAGTTATTGATCCTATTCTTTCATTGATTTCTGTCTACGTAGTATTTTATTTGGATCACAGGTAAACAGAATTGAATTAATCATAGTATATTATCATCATTGGTCCATAAATGGTCCTTCTTTATTTTACTTTTTATTTTCTAGGTTTATTTTTACTTACCCCCCCCAAAAAACAAAACACAACAAAGCCAGATATGGTGAATATTCACCCAAGCCAAGAACCAAAATCTACCAATGATTTACATCTACCTATGTATTCTTCCCTTATCCCATCTCCCTGTGTGTGCGCATCTCCAAATTTCTTCTTTTATGAGGACATCAGCCATATTGGATTAGGGCCTACTCTAATGACCTAATTTTAACTTGAGTATCTTTGTATAGACTCTATCTCCAAATAAGGTCACATTCTGAGGTACTGGAGGTTAGGACTTCAACATATGAATTTTGGGGGAACACAATTCAACCCATAACAATAGAGAGCTTACTTTTTTATTTATTATGATCAAGTTAACAGTGAGCCACTTGAAAAAGTTCACAGAGGACTTGGTTCAAGTCCTTTCCCAGCAAGGAAAGTGACAGAAGAGAAAAAAAGTAGAGTAATGGGAAAAAAGAAATTTAATAGTGGACATCTATACTTTTTGCCTGCCCAGAATTTTTTTTTGATAATACTCATATTACCTTGATTTTTTTCCACGTGTGGTTCAACTAGGGGCTGAACTAGAGTATTTCACTCTCCTCTGCTGAGTTTTTGGAGTAGGGACGACTGCATGACCTAACATGGGCCAATTGTAATATCTGAGAATGTCATTTGGGACTTTTGTTAGCTCTTATGAGAGTGATATGTTGTCATGCGGGGTCTCAGCTTCCTCTCCTCGCAGAAGAACGCAAGATATGGCTAGGCCAAAAAGGAAAACCCACGGAGCCACGGATAGGGGATCATACCACTATATCATCGCTGGCAGCTAGGTGGGAGACACAGGAAGCAGGAGCCACACAATCCGCTGTCAGATCTTGCTAACCGCACTTGCCAGCCACAATCCGCCATCCGCTTCTCTATCAACCAACCAACCAACCAACCCCCCAACGTAGCCACAGCAGGTATATTAATGGCTAATGGCTAACTAGTAACAGCTGATGGCCACCGAGCCACAGAGGATGGCCATCTGATTACAGCTGATGGCCATCTAATAACCGAGCCAGCACCTTTCCACGTGAGGCTGAGAACCTGGAAACTGCTCTCTGGGACCATATGCTTTGTCTTCTGGGCAGGTGTCCAACTTTGACACCTCTTGAGGAGAACCTAATTCAACATGGGGAAAAGTAGAACTGAAAGATGGAGAGAGGAAAAATGATTACAATATCGTCTTGACATTTGAGATTTAGTTATAGGTAAAGTTCACCTTTTGAACTTCCAAGTTACATGAGTTGATAAATTTGCCTTTTGATTTAGGTTGGACTCCTGTTATTAACGGATGTTCATTTACTTTTTGAGGAAAGATAATAGGAAATAGGCAATTCCAGAACTGAAATAATTTGTCACATGCTTCAAGTGAGCACACAAATAACAGGACACTTCTAAGTCTTTTTAAAATGAGCTAACATTGCCTCACTCCTTTTTCTCTTTCTGTGATTGCTTAAGAGCCTCACTTTTGGACCCCTTTTTTATTTTTATTTTTTTTTACTAAGTGTGTTTTCATATACTTATAATCAAGTATATTAAACTTGCTAAGAGACTGGATCTTAATTATTCCAACCACTAAAAAGAAATGGTAATTATATGATGTGATAGAGGTGCAAATTATCACTACAATGGCAATCATTGTAAATGTATAAATGTATCTAATTAACATGTGGTACACCTTAAATTTATACAATGTTATATGTTAAATATATTTCAATTTTTAAAAAGTGGTTAAAGAGGGGGAAATTAAAAAATACCTAACATGTTTTAAAATTAAAGCTTGTGTATTGTACATTCCATTCACCAAATATTCAGTGGAACCAAGTTCTTTTCTTTGAATTTTGGCATCTGATCAAATTTTTGAATTTCTTTTTGGCATAAATCACACTCTCGTTTACATCATCTTCAATTTTATGGTTTCCATTTCATTAATGTGGAGGTAGAATATAAAGACATTGCAGAGCAGTCTGAGTGCAGAATCTTTCTGGATTTTTACAATTAAAAAAAATTTTTTTTACAATTGCCTCACCTGCATGTAATTTGATAGTATTTTTAGCAACTCACCTTTTAAGCATTTGTAAGCATTTGACTTAATTTTCATAGAAGCAAAGCCTAACTTATTTGAACACAATTTCTCATTTTATGTAATATTTAATTGAATTATATAATTATAATAACCAGTACAACTGACATCAACAGACTTGGGGATAAAAACTGACTCTTAATTAGCATAAAATTCAAATGTAGAAGAAGTTCCCAGGTTTCCTAGTTTTGAGTTTTCAGTCTTGTGGGCCTCAGTCAATATGCTTTACTTTTAGAGAAGTCATTTGAAACACTCTAATTTTATACTGTATTTTTTGTAAAAAAGTAAAGTAAAAAAAAAGTAGTATAATCACAGAAAAAACAAAGGATGACAGTAATTTTAAAGTAAAATTGCACAGAATAAGATGAAAAAGCAACACACTAAAAAGCTGAATTATAATTGTGAAAGAAATAAGTATTACCTTAATGAAATATTAACCATATCAGCATATTAAAATGGTTTATGTAACCTCAGGGGAAATGATAATCAACAGTTTAGACCTTAAATTAGTAATTCTAAATACAGAAACAATAACTTTTATGTATTGCAGAAGCAATGACTGTGTCACTGTGACTATTTTAGTTAAGTAATAAAAACAAAACTATGCTGTTTATATCGTCTATCAATTCTTCCACTTTAGTTACACATCCTCTACAACCAATTATTAAGTGCATTTGGATATTTTCAACTATTACAGGTTATATGACAGAGATTTATCTTTGAAATTTCCTGTGGAATTACATAAAAGAAAAATAATAGATCTTCCATCAACAGCTAATTTGTCATTTTTATCAATCTCTAAGGGGACTCCCAGGAAATATAATGATATATAAGACTAAGAAATCACTATACTGCATATGAATACAGAAGGGAGCTAACGACTCATAGACATTTTTTGGAAGACTGCCTATGCTATAAAAGGTGCAAAACTGGCAAATTACATATTTATCTGGCTTGTATAATTGCCATGGCTGACTTAGTGAATAAAAAAAACACACTGGTTTCAGTGAATAATGTTGCTATCACTTTCTACCTTAATTGTACAATTACACTTGACCCTTGAACAACATGAGTTTGAACTGTGGAGGTTCACTTTTTTATATTTTTTTCACTAAATATTACAGTTGGGCCTCCCTATCCCCGGGTTTTACATCCACGGATTCAACCAACTGCAGATTGAAATGATCAGGAGTTGACTGAATCTGCGATGAGGAGGGCCAACTGTATGCATTGTTCTGTACAGGGTCAACTGTATGCTATTTCATATAAGGGACTTGAGCGTCCACGGATTTTGGTATCTGTGAATGTCTTGGACCCAATCTTTTGTGGATACCAAGGAACAAATGAGTTCTAGGGGCATCAAAAGTTATATGCAGATTTTTTATCGAAGGGGTCAGCGCTCCTAAACCCTGGAAAGGGTCTCTTGTAATTATCTGATAGCATGGAGTGTGTTCACATAAAGAGATAAAGTAAGGTAAGTAGAATCCTTTTATTTATACTCTAACTGGTATTCCAGAAAACCATGCCACTCAAAAAATTGAACAAAAATAAAAACTTAAGTAAATTTTCTTTAGATTTTGTCCAATTATCCGTCTAATCTATCCCTGATAACAAGTAGGTAAAACATCAGTATAGGAATTTTTATTAGATGTATTACTGCATTTACTTTTTTGCTTATTTTTTAGTGTGGTAAAATTCAGATAACATAAAAGTCACCATTTTAACTATTTTGAAGTGCACAGTTCAGTGGCATTAAGTAAATTCACAGTGTTGTACAACCATCTCCACTATGCATTTCCAGAACTTTTTCATCACACTTGATGTACATGAAAATAAATCCCAATTCCCCCCTCCTTAGCCTCTGGTAACCTCCATTATACTTTCTCTATGAACTCGCCTATTGTAAGTATTTAAGTGGAATCATACACTATTTGTCCTTTTGTGTCTGGCTTATTTCACTTAGCGTAATCCTTTCTAGTTTCATCCATGTTGTAGAATGTATCATAACTTCATTCTTTTTCAAGGTTGAATAACATATATACATACATATATATGTATTATACGTATGTGTATATATATATATATATATAGTTTGTTTATTCATTCATTTATCGATGAACACTTGGTTCTTTCCACCTTTTAACTATATGAATAATGCTACTATGAACAACATTGGTGTACACATATCTGTTTGAGTCCCTGCTTTCAATTCTTTTGTTTATGTACCTGGGAATGGAATGGAATTGATGAATCATATGGTGATTCTGTGTTTAATTTTTGAGGAACCACCATACTGTTTTCCACAGTGGCTGCACCATTTTACATTCCCACCAGCAAAGCACAATCTTCCAATTTCTCCATATCCTCTCCAACCCTTGTTTTCCTTTTTTTGTGTAATAGCCTTCCTAAAGGGTGTAAGTGGCATCTCACCGTGGCTTTGATCTGAATCTCCCTAATCATTGGTGATGTTGAACATCTTTTCATGTGTTCATTGGTCATTTGTTCAGTTTGACTGGATTGGGGGTGGAGGTGACTCAGGTCTTCACTCCAAGTGATCTGAGCCATAATAAGGCCACAGTGGACTATGGCTGCTGCAATCATCTGTTCATAATTATCACTAGGCACAGAAACACCCAGAGATGCCCTCATGAGCTCTCTGAGTTGAGATATAATCCTGCCTAGTTTCTCATGGTAATCAGTGTTCATTTTCTCTGACAGTGGGGTAATCCCTTTCTTTGACTGTGGCCATGAGGAGCCCAAAGAGACCAAGTAGTAGTCATAGTTTTAAGTTCAGCAAAATTCTTATGTTGTCTAGTAGAAATAAGATTCTCTTGAGAATGAGAATTTAATCTGACAAAACCTAAAGATTCAGAGAAGTACAAAATCTCAAAATATGTCACTGGTAATGACGGTGAGAGGGACGAGTCTCACTTCTACCTCTTGTTTTTCTGGATCTATGTATTGCAACCATTGGGGACATAGCACCATTTATAGGTCCCTGATTCAAAGCTTTCACTGATAACATTTTGGGACTGTGTTCTCCCCCTCAATGCTATCCTTGAATTGGAGGGTGACCTGAGTCTATAAAAGGTCATTTAACCATCAAATGAACTAAATGCTTTCGGGTAAAGAGGTACGTGATAAAACTAGTGTATCTCATGCTCATGTGCCCACTGACACACAACTTTTGCCATAAAATGGTTCCCCTCGTTAGAAGTAATGATGTGTCAATGTCATGCTGCTAGACCAGTTCTTCTATAAGCTTCGGACAAGACTTTAGACTCCTCAGCCAAGACAGTGAATCAGAAATAATACCACAGTCCAGAGAAAATGCAGTGAGTGACTAGTGCCTCTATCAATACGTAACGAATTCAGGAGTAGAGAGCCTCATCACATTCCTGTGCAATCCATCTGTTCAGTCCCTAAGAAACTTTCAAATCAAAATTATCTCAGGCTCCCACTACAATTACAGTTAATAATTACAGTTAGCATTACCACAGTTAGGTACCACAGCTACTGCATATTCCAGTACCTCATTTTCCATCTGCTCTTCCATCACAATCTCTCACAACTTGAGAGTCCTAGGAATTGTGATGGGGTCTTATTACTGTTTATGAGTTATCTAGTTCCAAAATTTCAACCTAAGAGCCTATTTGTAAGGGCTACTACTAGTACCAGTTGTCTTGGTTTAGTGTTTTACGTCATGTTTTCTAGGAAAGGTACTCTGAGGTGGGTATTTGCATGCAGGAGGTTTACTGGGGTGTGTTCTTGAGAACAACACCTGTAAGGGAGTGAGGAAAATAGGAGTGAGCAGAGGAGTGAGCAGGAGTGATGCACCTGCAACAAAGGGTTTGGCGGATCCCGTGGAAATCTCTGGAGCTGAGCTTGCCCTTCTGAGATGTCTCTCATTGAGGCAAGGCTACATTACCCCCAAATCTATTAGTCATTGGGTCAAGCTGAGGGTGATGCAGCCCCCTTTGGCCAGGGCAACACCTTGAAAGGTATTCAGCTGTGAGCTAGTTGTTTCCCCGAAAATAAGACCTAACCGGAAAATAAGCCCTAGCACGATTTTTCAGGATGCTCGTAATATAAAATAAGCCCTAATGCATCTTTTGAAGCAAAAATTAATATAAGACCCAGTCTTATTTTAGGGGAAATACGGTAGGGCTTATTTTATATTACGAGCATCCTGAAAAATCGTGCTAGGGCTTATTTTCCGGTTAGGTCTTATTTTCGGGGAAACACGGTATCATCAGACAACAGTCACAGTGGCAGCGGAAATGAGTGCTGTGGGCCCGCAGGGGGAGATGTGGATGGTGCACCATGGCATTTACTACATTTAACGAGAAAGCAGAGTTGGGACGAATCCTTTGCTGCAGATACTCTATTTGGGAAGTGATCCCAGGGAGCGAGTGTGGGAACAGGAGGATGAAAAAGGAGGAAGGAAAGCCAGTGCAAAGATGTGCTCTTCAGTGGGTTGCTGCTTTGGAAGGCTGCTGCAAGTTTCTGTGAGACCTGAAGAGCCTTCGATGCATCGCAGAAGTTTCTGCCTGGGGGAAAAAAGAGAGAAGCATTTAGGAGTTGGCTCCCATTGATCAAGGGTGGAGCCACAGGCATTAAAATACCCTGTGCTTCTGTGTTTCCTGTGCATGAGTGCTGGGAAAGCCAAAAAAGGTGCTGTGGGGTTGTGTCTGCGTGAAGCTTATAGAAGCTGGTATGGGACGGATTACCTCAGAGCAGAGCAGGATTGAGATAGCCCACAAAAAGGTATCTAGTACTTCTGGAACTAGCTGGCAGAATTTAAAATATAAACACTTTATGATTCACACATTTCACTTACAGAAATTTATGGTACAGAAATTTGTACTTCTGGGTGCAAATATGCACGTGAATTTGATAGGCTCTTGGGCCAATGGCCCGGGTTTAAGGCCAGGCTCTGCCACTGTGAATGAGACACCTGTAAAGTGTGTCGTGACTCACATAGGGTTGCAAAAAGTATTAAGTGAGTTAAAACATTCACTAGGCTTTGAACAGTACCTGGCGCATGGTAAGCTCTCAATGAGTATCAGTTATTATTAATATTATTCTTACAAGGATATTACAGCTACTGTTCGAAGTGACAAAGGATGAGAAACAACCTAAATATCCATTAATTAAATATCAGGTAAAGAAATCATAGTATGGTCATACATAAGGAACTATCATATGCAACATATGTTGTGAAGTGGAAAAAGCAAAGCAAAGTGGAGAAACGTGTGTCTAACATGCTCCCGTTTGTGTAAAATGCATATGAAAGTATGTTGCAATAGAGATTGTTAGTGTTTACCAATAGCTGGTTCCCCTCTGCTCCCTGGGCACATAGAAAATTGCTCTTTGTGGTTAAGTGGACCACGTGATTAGCTCTGACCAGGGTGAGTCCCAGTAAGAGAGAAAAGCCCCTGTGCAACCTTCCAGCTCTCTCTTCCCTGGAAGTCACATGCTGAGATGGCAGCTTCACAGGGTCATGAAGCTTCAATATATAGTTTGATGCAGAAAGAAAACCTTTGTTGTGTTTAGCCTCTGAGAGTTTGGGCTCAATTTGCTACCACAGCATAACCCACCTATCTTGTCTAGTATAATGTAATTCCATGAAGGAGAGGAAGTAAAATGAAGACACTGGTTGCTCCTGGAGAGGAAAACCATGGGACTAAGGGTCAAGGGTGGGCGGAGACTTATTTTGCCTTCTATACCCATTCATATACCTTGACATTTTAAACTATGAGTGTGTAAAATTTTTAAAAAATTAAGTGTAGTTTGGGTCTGAGAGGAACCATCAATCATCCCCAAACTTAGGAGAAGCTGCGCCTCAAAATAAGAAAACAAAAGACAAGGCAACCTCCTGCCCCTGGAAAAAGACAAAAGCACAGAAATCATTTAGCCTGCTTATGTTATTTTCTCCAAGAATGCTCAGCAGCTTGAATAAAGAGGCAGAAAAAGAACTTTGGGGGGAAATGAAGGGAGTAAAGATAGGGGACAGTGGGGTGTATGGTTGTGGTTGGGGAGAAAGTGGTGGGGTCTAATTGCACTGACGGTCTTGAAAGGGTAAAGATTTTCTGCAGTGGTGCCAGAGGAAGTAATGTGGAAGAATAATGGCTGGTGATCGGGGAGTTAGAGTCTCGAAGAAATGATTTACAAGTTCTCACAGTGTCTAGAAACTGGCAGCTGGCGTAGGGTAAAGTAAAAGGCAGCATGATTTTGATATTTTAATATGAGTACTATAAGATTTGATCTTGTTTTATATCTCAAGCTTATAATATTCTGAGTAATTTCAAAATACATATTTCATAACATAGATGGTGATGACGAAAGAAATCTTTATCATTTTCCCTCAGGAGCTTTTGCGAAGGAATTTCTGATTTTTCTATAAATTTTACTGCAAAAGATGCTATGACAGATTGCTGATCAGTAGTGACCAAGCCGGATATTTGCAGGACAGTTATGACAAAGGAGGATGGCAATTTCACAATAAGGGTGAATAATGGAGACGATAAAAGGTAACCTTGACAGATAACTCAGTTAAGTGGGAAATCGGAAAGTATTTAAAGATCCTGATTCGTACGAATAGGCCATTCTATATAATTACATCTAAAATAATAAACAGTATTTATATAGATGGTTTCCTTGAATTGCAGAATATTTTTCTTGGTGACTGGAGAACTATGGCATTTTAGAAAATAGATGAAGGGTTTTATTAACATGAAATAGACCATTCCTCTAATACTGTAGCAAATGTTGTGGGCGAAAAGTAATCAAAGTCGTTATCCAGCACCTACTGTGTTTGCAGGCAATGGAATGGGTGCTGTTTGAAAAGCTACATTATCCCTGATCTGAAGGTACTTTTGGTTCAATTAGAGAGATGTGGCATAATGCAATATTCCTCACAAGAATGATGGAAATAAACAACATAGTAATCGGTGCATTGCAAGGTAAAGAATAAAAGTGGTGTAGAAATTCAGAGAAAGGCAAGTTCAGGATAGTTGAATATTGTGAAGACTCAGTGGAAGTTATTGTCAGCTGGATTTGAAATCAGAAGACCTGGATTAGAATCTGGTGCTGTCATTCACTACGTGACCTTAAGTTTATTTAACTTGCCTCTGCTTTTTCGTTTGTAAAGAATGATAATATCTACCTTGTAGTGCTGTGAAGAGTGTGCCCGTCCTCATCCTGTTGCCCTTGGATCTATTTCTTGCCCTTTCTGTTTCACAGCTGAGTTGGAGGTGGCAAGCAGCGGTATTTCCCAGTGCTAAGGGCCGAATTGTGTCCTGCCAAATTCACGTATTGAAGCTGCTCCACCGCCAGGGAGACTATATCTGGACAGAAGGTCTTTAGGAGGTAATTAAGGTTAAATGAGGTCATAAGGGTGGGGCCCTAATCCTACAGGACTGCAGCCTTGTAAGAGGAAGAGAATGATCTCTCTCTTTCTCTCTCCCATGTGAGGACACAGCAAGAAGTCAGCCTTCTACAGGCCAGGAAGAGAATCCTCACCAGAAACTGACCATGTTGGCACCTTGAGCTTGGACTTCCCAGCCTCCAGAAGTGTGAGAAACACATTTCTGTTGTTTAAACCACTCAGTCTAGGGTTTTATTATGGCAGCCCAAGCTAACTAAGACACCAGGTTCCCATGTCAGGAGGGTCAAGCCAATGGCAGGTACAGGACACACACACACTCACACACACACACACACACCCCACCTTCCAATTTTGAGCTGCCTTTAAACATATGTAGCTTGTGATTGAGCAAAGAGATAGTTATATGGAATTCTGTTTTGGATGAACAATACAAAAAGTTTGTGGATGAGAGAGATGAAACTTTAGAACATCTGCTTGTTTTCGCTAACCTAGAGTTTATCAAGATGTCTTAAAGTTTCAGATGAAATTGTTTCTAAGTTAAACATAGTTGGTATTTTATAGCCTTTACTCTATATAGTTAGTTAATAATGTTGGTGTTGCCTGAAGCCTGCATTAAAATAACACAATCATATCGTTCAAAACACAGCAGCAGTGATCTTTAAATTAAAATGTTTTAAAAACTAGATTTATAAACAGCATGTTTCCTCCATGCCCTGAAGGTCATGCAAAGGTTTCTGCAAAATTGGGCCAGGAAGAAATTGCAGTCAAAAAGGGCTCTCTCTGGAAACTATCCTCTTTGTAATTTCCAGAAGATATATATATTCGAAACCCAGAGCACCTGACAGATCTTAACTACCAGACATAACACAGTGTTTGCATGTTGGTTAGTGTTGCTATTAGGTGTTTCACATTCATTCCCTGCCCAGGAGAATCCTGCTACTGAGATGAGCACCATCTCTGTGTTGATCAGTTGGTTACATTGTAAAACAGGCTGAAATCTGTGTTTGTTTTTTTTTAATTTATTTCAGTGTGAAATAAAACCAAGAAGGGACTTGGAAGGAAATGTGAAATGTGCTGCCAGAGGAAAGTCCCAGATACGAAGTTTTGAAAGATATTGGTTAACTTCAGTAATTTCTGGAGTTTATCTGGAAGTTATTGCTTTTAAAACAAAGAATATTTTCTGGACACGATACTTGTTTATGCTATATAGTGGATTTTAGTTGATTCCATAAATCCATTTGTTGTTAAAGGGCAACATATGTCTTGATGAACTTTTTGAACAGCCATGTATTTTTTGTATCTTTAACTATATAATTTGAGCTGGCATTGACCCCAGAGATAATATAGCCCACATGAGAAAGCACATTTTCCCCACTCTAAATATTAGAGGATATTAATGATACTAATAATCATTTACATATTATGCATAATTTACTGCTATTGCAAAATGATCAGATTTTCAAATTAAGATAAAGAATGTTATCTTTTATGTTATCAGAGATAGTCATGAGAAACAAGACTCATTCTAGGTTTCTTGACCTGTTTCTTTGTTGTTGTTTTTTTTTATGGAAACATACTTCTACAAAAAGGCCATTTATAGAAACAACTTTCACAAAACCGGATTTTGATAAATTTATTAATAATTTAGCATTCTATTGAATGCTTAAATAATACAATGTAAAATTAAAACTAAAAACTTCAGGCATTTTATGCATCTTATAGTTAAATGTTTTAAAGTAAAACAAAATAATTTTTTTTTTTTTTTAAGATTTTATTGGGGAAGGGGAACAGGACTTTATTGGGGGAACAGTTTGTACTTCCAGGACTTTTTTTCCAAGTCAAGTTGTTGTCCCTTCAGTCTTAGTTGTGGAGGGCGCAGCTCAGCTCCAGGTCCAGTTGCCGTTGCTAGTTGCAGGGCAGTCCCTTTCAGGACTGAAAGGACTGAAAGGATCCCTTTCAGGAGTCGAACTGGCAACCTTGTAGTTGAGAGGACACCTTCCAACCAACTGAGCGATCCAGGAGTCAGCTCAGCTCAAGGTGCCGTGTTCAATCTTAGTTGCAGGGGGCGCTGCCCACCATCCCTTGCGGGACTCGAGGAATTGAACTGGCAACCTTGTGGTTGAGACCCCCACTGGCCCATGTGGGAATCGAACCGGCAGCCTTTGGAGTTAGGAGCATGGAGCTCTAACCGCCTGAGCCACCAGCCGGCCCCCAAAATAATTTTTAAAAATTGGTTCTTCTGGACCCTTTAACCGTTACAGATACTGAGTACTAATATTTATTGCTTTGTATTGCATTATTGTCAAGATTTGTCTTTTAAGTTCTGTCACTTTTTTTTTTTCAGTTCCGCTCACTCTTCTGACATCATTTCTGACATCACCATGAAGCAAACCTAATCCCGTTGGTCCCAGAAGGATGAGAGACATGGAGCAAAGCTGCCTCGGTCGAGCTGCCCCTACCACGACCAGCCTAGATCAGCCAACCACAAGCTCATGAGCTAAGTCAGTACCCATCATGGTAAGGCTAATGAAGGTACCTAATCAAATCCATACAGACGGAAAGGAGAATGGAGGTCGCCAGGGACTAGGAAGAGGGAAGATGGGGGGTTACTGTTTAATGGGTACAGTTTCAGTTTCACAAAATGAAAAGTGTTCTGGAGACAGTGGTGGTGGTTGTACCACAATGCGAATGTACTTAATACCACTGAACTGTACACTTAAAATTGGTTAAGATGGTAAATTTCATGTTTCACATATTTTACCACAATTAAAAATCATTAAAAATGAAAAAAAAATAGCTAGAGAGGTTCAGTTTTCTGCACTAAAACTTGAATGATTCACCAGACGAGAGCAAAGACCACTGAGAAGAACCACACCAATCATTCAGAATGTTCGTAAACTGGGCTTCTGCAGTTGATGTCGTGAAAGACATTCCACACCCCACCCCACCCCACCGCACCCACGCAATATGGGTTGGGTGGGATTGTAGTAGGGACCCTCTGTCTTATTTTGAAGGGGTGTTTCTTCCTAATGTGAGCGAGGAATAGAAATCAGAGAATTCAGTCTCTCGTAACCGCAGAGTTGTTTTCCCTGGTAGGAACTTCTTTGACGGGTGATACCTACTGGTTATTTTATGAACGCTCCTGCTCTGCCAAACCCTCTCTTCTCACTCTCTCTTCTGATTCAAATCCTTGGTCTTCTCACAAACCTCTTAAGACCCTGAGCTAGTGGTATTCTCTATTCCTCCCCACGCGAGGGAGGAAGTCAGAGACACCCATCACTTAACTTCACTGTGCGAACACCAGGCCTCAGGTTTCACTAGATGCTAAGAGTTTCTCTACTCTACTCAGGCTTTAACTGGAAAAGAAAGAAACGGTATCTACTCATTTGAGCGGAGGAAATAGAAGATGCTCTAATTCTGTACTAGGCTCCCCACCTATGAGAACAGGGGATGATTTCTTCATCAGTTACCTACGAAGCAAACAGATCTCACCTAGAAAGCACACAGCACAGTATGGATTCATATTAACACATCGTATTTCTCTTGTTCCCAGGACTTTTCACCTTGTTTACACCACAAAGCCCATCCCACGGGGTGGCTCTGAGACTTACAGGAAGAGTAGCACAAACTCGTTAGATTAATTCTGATGCCCAGATCTCTGCCTGCTTGGAAGGTGGCTGGAACTCAGTTCGTTTTACCCAACTGACTCTACCCAGATTGATGCACACGTGGGCCAGAGCCTGGTTGCGTCTCCTCCCTATGCAAAAACGTTATTAGTTTAGTCTGCCATAGACAAATTGTAGCACACGCTGTCAGTGTCCTACCCATGTCCCTGGAACTTTCAGTGTGCTTTCCTGGACTTCCAGTAGCCAATATCTGCTTCTTTGCCTGAGGGGTCTTACACACACACACGCACACCAACTTCAACTGTGGAAAACCGTGTTGCTCAAATACAGCAAGCTAGAAGTGCAAAGAGGAGTAAAAATTTTGCCCCCTCACTTGAGAAGGCCTCAATCGTTGACTCTTGGGACTTTAAGTAAAAATACTCCAGCTCCCTCACCTTGAAGCCAGTGTAATTCTGAGACATATATTTTGCACTATTTCCAAGGGGGGATTGAGCTCCAACTGCCACTATGGGAGCTGGCCTTATAGTACCCCTTCTATAGGCTACCTTCCTTTCCCTTCTTTATATCACCTCCCTACTTCTTTACCTGTGTTATTGTCACTTCCCAAATAAACTACTTGCACTAACATCCTGGTCTCTAGTCTGCCTCCAGGAGAACTTCCACGAAGCCTCCTGTGAGTCCCTGGCACTGAGGTTATGGTTCCTGCCTCTCCCAGTTGATCAGTGGGATGACCACGTGCCCTCAGGTGATTATACATACCACATAATGAGACCAGAAAACTCATGGAACCTTCCTGGTGGTGCTCCCTGTTCCATGTGAGGCCAGCCATCCTTGCCTCACCTAGTCAGTAGGAGAAGAGCAATGCCACCTCTTCAGCTTTCCTCCAAGTCCCTGGGATCTCAGAGATGCATTATGAAGCCTCAAAATGGACCTGGATCCCTTCCCAGTGATTCCTAGCAGAAAAAGTCAAGAGGCCCTATTCTGATAAACTGAGGTGGGTGTTCGGTAGGTGGTGGGAGCACAGAATGAAAGTTGAAGAAACAAAACAAAAGGGTGGAAGACAATTGCCAGAAGAGGAAACATGGGATCTAGCTTTCACTTTCACTGAGCCCTTGTGCTGGTTATGCAATGTATGATGAGTCAGCCTCTATTAAAGGCACAGTCGGAGATTACTGGGAGTAACTGAGTAACTGTACTCCCACCCTCCCTATCAAACTGTTCTCCCTGATTTCTGTCTTGCTGATTCCGTACCCACATTATCCCTGCGTCACGGAGGGGACTGACAAGTCTGGCCCTAACCTTCAGGAACTCATAATCTAGTTAAGGAGGCAGCGATATAAACAGATTCAAATAGTAGATAGTAAGTGCTCCCATAGTTTAAGTACTATGGAAATAGAAGACAAAAACAGCTAATTCTACCTGGCGGTATTGAAGATGGGTGAACAAAGAGGCCCTGAGAGATGAAGAGGAGATTTCCAAGCCAAGAGGTGCCAGGGGGACTCTTCAGGCAGAAGGACCACAAGGTCCTTCTCTGTCTAGTTGTGATTCTTGGGATCTTCATTTTTAGGCAAATAAGTATTGTGGGACAATAATGCTGGGACCTAAAGACAACAATGCTGGGAAATATAGATGGTAGCAAGAAAAGAGGAAAACCAGTTTGAGATGGATTGACTCCATAAAAGAAACATGAGTCTCCAGGGGCTGAGCAGGGATGTTGACAGGACATTGTAGACATCACTCATTCATAGGGTCACCAGGAGTCGGAGTTGACTCAATGGAACACAACAACAAAACATTGTGAACTTGAAAAGATTCCATATGTGTCCCTGGATGGCTACTGGGGAAAGAGAACTTATTTGGAAAGTGAGTATTTTAGAAAAAAATTTAAGTTAATGCCTTTTTGAGAAACCATCTCTGATGTGCAGCTTCTAAAAACGTAGGCATTTATTTATGATTTGAGAACTTAAATGGATAAGCTACATAATTTCAAAGTAGTCATACCCACAAGAAAATGAACGAGGGTCAAAGCACAAACACAAAGTCAACTTGATATGTATATTGCTTTTTGATTAAAGAGACAGAATACCGAGAATTCAAATTTCAAAAGCAATTACAAACAAGTTTGGGCAAGGTATGAAAATTCAGGCCCTGGTTTTTTATCTGAAAATCCCCTGATTTTCTATGAAGTCTTTTTCCCTCCTAAAGGATCACTAGAAAATGAAGATTTTGTAGAGTTTTGAGTAGGAAGTGATGGGGTTACTTTTGTTGCAGGGCTAAACTTTTCATTTTCTTTTTTGAAAATGAAAGTTTTAAAAATTTAGGGATGCTTTTCATTGTGCTAATTGTTAATATAAAAACATTTTTTACTTGAATATTTGTATTTGTAAGAGGATAGATAGTTGTAGGAAATTAGATGCTATGAAGGAAAATACTAATAATAAATGTGTCATTCTCCCTAGTCCTACCATTTATTCGTAGTCTGTGGTTTGGGTTAAATTCTGGGTTAGTATAGTTGAGTAGAAACTTTTTGCCCCAAAACTCTGCTCCTTTCTCCTTCTTCAACCGTCTTTCTACTACCAATAATGGGGAATGGTTTTATCTCTCAGGAGTTAGATTTGAAAAAGTAATGCATTAGTTAGAGAACAGATAAGGCTGCTGTAAAAAAGAGACCCCAAATTACAGTACCTTAAGCAAAACACATTATTTCTCTCTCACATAGCTGTGTGGAGAGACATTCTAGTGACAATATGGCCTCTCCATGGTGTCAGGAGCCCTGTCTTGTCACTCTGACATCAACACTCAGCTTCCATCCTTTGGTTGAAAATGGCTGTTGCAGCTACAACCAGTGATCAACTTATTCTAAAACTAATGACGATTCAGCTTCAGGATCCTTCACTTTCATGGATCCTTTCCATGAGTTATGTAAAGTTATAAGGGCTGCAGGATTGTCTGGGATATGACTGGAGGGGTACTTTTTGTGTCATAGATCTGTTTGACCATTTGGTGAAATCTGTGGACCCCTTCTCAGAATAATATCTTTAAAAGCTTAAAGTAAAATATATAGGATTACAAAGGAAACCAATTACATTAAAGATCAATTGTCAAAATATTTTTTTAAATTTGTGATATAGAAGTATGTTTCTTTATTAATTAAATAAGATCTAGTGATGGAACTAATAACTACCAGAATTTTGAAGTAGTAATGAACGTTAACAATATTTAACATGTTTGCATTACTTGTAATGTCATGTGAACATATCTAATTTCTATTGGTGACAGACTCACAAGTAAACCAAATATGACTATGTGTTACTGTCTACATTTATAGTAGAGGGAAAAATATTAAAAGTTGCACTCCACAGTAGATCTGAGTGGTGCATTTTCAAGGATTCTGCATTGGTTTTCTAATTAAGAAAGAACAATTATCCTTGTATTTGATTGTCTTTATTTTCCATCTTAGTTTCTCTCTGTGTTCATTTCTTTTCATTTTCATCAATATATATTGTGATTATCTCAGGGCTTTCCTCTATGTCAATAATTCAGTTTTTTAGTAGAGACTATTCTATTTCTTATATATTTATTTTTTTCTTTGACCTTTTATCTGATCTCTTGCTTTCTTTAATTTATATTCTTATTCATTTTTGATACAGTGACATAAGTTCAAGGAATTTCCTTCTGTTCCTTGAATTAGGTTTTCTTCTGGTTTGAGCTTTTTGTCTGTTTCTTCAATGTTTCCTTTCTCCCTCCCTCTCTGTCTTTGGATTTTTGTTCTTTCCTTCTCCCTTTTTAAGGTTTTCCAGGTTAGGTTCTCATGGTGTCATGCTCTTCTTTTTCCTGCTTGGCTCTTTCCAGGCATACATTCTATTTGCTCTGATTCAGTGCAAGTGGTTTCTTGGCTCTCTTTCTGCTGTCTCCGAGAGCACATTTCCCCCTGAACTGTAATGTAGGCTGGAAGTTTTGCTCTCCATGTACTCCTCTATAGCTTGAGAGTCTGAATGTGTGGGGGTGTTGGGGGTAGGAGGAGGTGGTGTATTTGTTTTCTCATCTAGATTTTGTTATGATGTTTCACTCCACTTCTTTAGGGTGTGTCCAGCCCTCCAATGGGGGCATAATTTGAACAGCACTGAAGCCTTCACAGACTGTGAAAGAAAACCAGCCTTGCTATCTCTTCGCTTTCCTTGTTTGATCCTTTTCTTTTCCAGTTTCCATTACTCCTTGGTGAAAAGAATGATTTAAAAAAAAGGAAGGAGAAGGAGGAGAAAGGGGAGGAGGAAGAGGAAGATGAGGGGGAGGAAGAGGAGGAGGAGAAGATGGAGGAGGAGGAGACGACAAAGGGTGGTCACTCATTTGCTTTTCTCCAGGTTTGAGAGTAGGGTGAATTTTCAAAATTCATTACAATATGGAGATAGTGGAGGTGGTATCCTTTGTTCAGCTCCAGAATCTCCTGTTTCTTTCTTTGGACACTTGTTTTAGAGGTTTATAGCATTAGCTTAAACACCTTTTCTTGTCTGGTGATTGCTATTAAAATTTTTTGATCATTCTGTTAGGTGAAGTAGAAGTTCTTTGAAGTAGTTTTAATCTCCCACCTTATCCCAGAAGTCTGAGCCTCAATGTTTTTAGTACTAAAATGGGCGTAAGTATACCACATTCAGAATCATAATGATAAACTAGATTGATGTTTGCCTAGTATTTGGTGTGAAGAAAGTAGATGGTAATTGATGGAAAGCACTTAATTTAAATAAAATGAATTATTTTTCAAGTATACCAATAAAGCTGGAAAAAAGTAAATACAATGACTAACAACAGTAGCATCTTTATACATACTATAAAATATGAAATATATACATCATTTACAAATCTCCTTCTCAAGATATGTTCATATTTCTAACACTTGAAAATACTAATACTTTTATTACCCATGAAGGGCACATTATCAATTCAAACATATGAAACAAGTGTCATGCTTATTAGGCCATTAACTTAAGATTGACCTCTAATTTATTCCCTGAATTATGATCTTTTTAGGTGAGTTGGGAGAATCAGAAGAAATCACAGTCATCTGTAGGAAACATGTTGATATATTTGCAGCAAATTCTTCATTATCCACATGGGGATTTTCTGCATTTTGATTATCAGTGCTTTCCAGATGATGTCCAGAAAACAAGAAAAGATTCTGCTATTGGGTTTTTTCTTTTTGTTCTATTAGTGAAATCTAGACCAGATGGTGATTCCCAAGCAAACCCTCCTATTTAGGAGAGTCTATAAACAGACCATTCCTTTTCCTACCAACACCATGTTAGAAATCTGTGCTGCCTCTTCCATGAGCCTTCTGGGAGAACGACACATTTGCTTTCATTAAATGGAAAGTGAAAGGACATAGGGAAAGCCTTGTAGAACTACTTGTTCAAAGAATCAAATACATGTGTTTGATTAAAATAAAAATAAATGTTTAAAGAACGACAGAGAGGACGATGTGAACTTTTCCACCCATGCTTTCTTCCTCCCTTGTTTTTCCCTTGTGTGACTGTAAATTCCTTTGGAGGGAGGATTTCAGTCTTATTCATCTTTTTATTCTCCTTTCTGCCCCTATCACCTAGCACAGTGAATGGCACATAGTAGATGTGTAAATATGTTTTGAAGACATCAACGTGTGTATCTAATGTGTGAGCTGAATATACATTCCAACCTCATTTACAGACATCCCTAATTGAGCATACTTTTTATTTTTCTGAGGAACTATACATATAATTAGAGGACTGTACTACTAGTCATTATCTTATGCTACCAGAAGAATTGCTGTCAGAACTTTTCTTGGAGAGGAGACTATCTTCAAGCTTCCTGATAGTTAAGGTCAAGTGTATAATTTTTCCACATCCTACTGGGAAGACTAAATTCTAGAAGCCATTTGAAGAGGATGTTGTGGTTGCAGTTGCCATATTTTCCCCAGGTATTGATAGTATTCATTGTATAATTATCAGAGATTCCTCAGATTTCAAACCTACGTCCTGACAATAGCTTTCTGTCGAAAAAGCAAATGACTCCTTTTTATTATTGGGGTGTGTGGGGGTGCATGTTTTAAATAACACACTTGACCAGTAACGTTATAGCTAAACAGTCTAGAAAAAGTCATGACTCATATTTTCTCGGGTGTTCCCTTTTTTAGTTGATGGATGTCTTATGTAAGTCAAGGCTATTGTATTCTCCAAAATTAACAGGTGTGTACCTACCTATTGTGTTTTAATATACCCTCTTTCACAATTGTTAGCATTACTTTCCTTAGGGCCAAAGGGTATCTCCTTACTGAAAATGCTTTGCACTTTCCAGTCTCTGTACCTTTGCATAGCCTCATCCTTCTATAGTGAATGCCATCTGTTGTCCCCATGTATCTATTGAGGTCATTTCTATCCTTTTAAATCCCATGTCAAATGCACTCATATCTCATATAATGCTTTTCATTATAGCACTATATGTTCTTAGACATATTTATCTTAGCTTTTAAAATGAAAACTACATATACGAGGTCTGTCAATTAAGTTCGTGAACTTGTTGCAACGATGTTACTAACCTTTTTTTGATATCAGAGGGATTATTCATTATGAATTTGTACCAACTGGACAAACAGTTAACCAAGTTTACTATTTGGAAGTGCTGAAAAGGCTGCGTGAAAAAGTTAGACGAAAACGACCTGAAATTTTCACCAACAATTCATGGCTCTTGCATCACGACAATGCACCAGCTCACACGGCACTGTCTCTGTGAGGGAGATTTTAGCCAGCAAACAAATAACTGTATTGGAACACCCTCCCTATTCACCTGATCTGGCCCCCAATGACTTCTTTCTTTACCCGAAGATAGAGGAAATATTGAGAGGAAGACATTTTGATGACATTCAGGACATCAAGGCTAATACGACAACAGCTCTGATGGCCATTCCAGCAAAAGAGGTCCAAAATTGTTTTGAAGGGTGGACTAGGCACTGACATCAGTGCATAGCTTTCCAAGAAGAGTACTTTGAAGGTGACTGTAGTGATATTCAGCAGTGAGGTATGCAGTACTTTTTCTAGGATGAGTTCACGAACTTAATTGTCCAAGCTTGTATGTATTTAAAGTAAAGAAGAGTTGAGCACAGACTAATAGGAAGCCAACCAGGTACAGGCAGACCAGGACGAAGTACTTTGAAAAGACTAAGCAGTAATAATAATTTAATGATGTCTGCACTTGGGAATGTATCTTTATTAAGCATCCCTACTTCATTTGCTATTATCTTTCCTTTTCTAGCATTTTCCCATTTATTAGGTCGGTTATGTGGGCTGTATCTTGTAGTGTATCGCATATTAGTCTTCAAAATTGTTACGGGCTCACCCATTTAGGGCATAAAAGAAAACCAGTTGGGTCAAGTGAAATGAACTGGAAGATTTTTAGTTAACTTTGAAATGATTGCCAACCAGTCTGACACTGCTCTTCTTCAGGTGACCAGATCTTGTTCTCATTAGCTACATTAATCCATTAATGAATACAGGGAAACTTAACTGGCACTTACTTCACGCCAATAACTCTGCTCGGTGCTGGACATTGTGTTAAGTGCTGTATTATCTTGACTGATGGGGGACCTAAGGAGAGGGTTTACGCACACAACTTTAGGGTTTGCTGGATCAGACAACACCTCAGCTCATGATGGGAAGATCAGTTTCCATGGTCACTTAAAATCCCATGGTTAGATAGTGTGGTAGACTAAATAATGGCCCCCCAATATGTCCACATTCTAATCTCCAGAACCTGTGAATGTCACCTTGTATGGCAAAAGGGATTTCGTGTATGTGGTTAAGAATCTTGAGATGGGGAGATTACCCTAGATTACTTGGGTGGACCCAGGACAATCACAACATTCCTTATAAGAATGCAAGGTGAGTCAGAGTCCGAGGAAAATGTAATGTGATGATGGAATCAGAGATTGGAGTGATGCTCTCTGAAGAAGGAGGAAAGGACTAGAAGCCAAGGGCCACAGCCACTAGAGGCCAAACAAGTCAAGGGGATGATTCTTCCCTCAGAACTTCCAGAAGGAACCAGTCCTCTTGACAACACCTTGCCTTTAGCTCAGCGAAGGTGATTTCAGACTTCTGACCTCCAGAACTGTAAGAAAATAAATTTGCATTGTTTTAAGCCACGATATTAGTTTCCTGTGGCTACTACAACAAATTACCACAAACTTGGCTTAAAACAGGAGAAAATTATTTTCTCACAGTCCTGGAAGCCAGAGGTTTCAAACCAGTATCACTGGGTTACCTCAAGGGGTTGGCAGAGCTGCCCTCCCTCCGCAGGCTCTAGGGGAGAATCTGTTCCTTGCCTCTTCCAGCTTCTGGTGACTGCTGGAGTTCCATAAACTTGCGGCTGCGTCATTCCAATCTCTGCTTTATCTTCACTGTGTCTTCCCCTCTGTGTGTGTCTTCTCTTTTATCAAATCTCCCCCTACTTCTCTCTGATGAGGACATCTGTGATCGCATTTAGGGCCTACCCAGATAATTCAAGATAATCAAACCATCTCAACATCTTTGACTTAATCACATCTGCAAAGACCCTTTTTCCTTATAACGTAACATTTATGGGTTCCCAAATTAGGACTTAATATTTTTGGTTGACCATCATCCAGCCTACTACAACCACTAAGTATGTGGTGATTTGTTACAGTGGCAACGAATACAAGGATGTATTAAGCCTCCACTAGGTAGCCAACCAAAGCTGCGTTTCAGCAGGAAAATAGTTATTTTTTAGGAGGGCATGGCTTTTCTATGAAACCCTAGGAATCTGGGCAGTGCTTCTTCGAATGCAGCTTTTCAGATCTGACATAGACATTTTAAACTTTATATCAAATATGTTGTTGTAAGGGACATTAGACCAGCTGGAGAGCTTCTCTTTCTTTCTGCTCCTTTCAAAGCAGCTGGCCTTGAGGATCACTTAGCAAATGGATGGGAACCATGCACTTAAATGTGGCATATGTTGTCTCCACATCCCCAGAAGTCCATTAAGCATTGTGCTGCTTTCTTGGTGGGAAGGAGTGCAAAGGACAACAACTTTCTTTCACTTTTTTTGAGGAGATATTCTGAGATGTTCCATCTACTGAACTCTCAGAAACTTCACTGAAGTAGCAGGTCCCTGAATTTTTCTGCCACACGTATGTCTTACTCAGGCATTTCAGACCTATTAGTCATTTGTTATATATTCCTTCAAATCCCTTTATTTTCATTTATATCTACACAGGTACTCCACATTTATTTACTTCTCACCCAGGTGCTCTTCATTTTTTTTCTGGCTGTAAAATATTCAGTGGTGGCTTAACCAATTCTGACACCAACACTCTCAATTCCTACCCACGGAGTCTCCTGTGAATTGAATGAAAAGGAGATATTCTGGAATGAGAGTACACAGTGTTGAAACAGGCGTCATTTTTTCAAGCTCAGTTAAACCAGATGCAAAAAGAATTTGTTATTAGGCATAATGGGTGTGGTTTGTCTTTTTTGTGTAGATTGGGGAATTTGCAGGTGGGTCTGACTACTAGATTCCTCTATTTCTGAGCCAGATGTCTCTCACAAGTAAAAAGTGGCACACATTACTGCATGAGTGTTTGCATGAATAAATTTCTCCCTCGTTAAAAGCCAAGGATTAAAATACTCAAAGCAGTATCCTCTTTCTTCATTTGACAGGCACAACTAAGTAATGTGAGTATTTATCCTTCAATGGATAATTTCATGGGGAAGTAAAATTTTTCACAGCTATTCTGGTTTTATGTATTTGTCTTCAAGCCTGGTTTACAAATCTACCCATATGTGAATTCAGATGCTTCTGAAAGCTTAGCTCTTTGAAAACAATGGAAAAATAAAGGAACATTCAATACAATTTCTGCATCTTGTAGGAAAAAATCTAGTTTAGATAAAATTAAAGCACATGTTTGCAGATTTTCTTTTAATGCAGGAAAAAAAATAATCATAGGGCTCAATGGGGATTCTTAGAAGCTGGGTGCTTAGAGATTATAAGGAAAAACATTTCATTTTGTAGCTGGCACAACTGTGGTCCATAATGACTCAATATTAACTGGGGTGAAAATTCCAAGAGGGTTTTCTTTGCCTCTCTAGGAAATCAGAGAATTAATACAAAATCTTTGATAGTAATAAAATCTTAAAATCAAAGCAAGATTCATACAATAGACTATCATCCAGGCATAAAAAGGAATGGTTTATCCAAAGAAAAAGGAAATAATAACTGGAAAAAATGTTTGCACCCCCATGTTTACTGCAGCATTATTTACAATAGGCAAGATATGGAAACAACCATGTGCCCATTAATGGATGAATGAATAAAGAAATTTTGGTATATATACAAGATGGAATATTAGTTAGCCATGAAAAACAATGAAATCTTGCCATTTGCAACAACATGGATGGACTTTGAGGGCATTAAGTAAATACTCATGTAGAGGAAGACAAATGTCATCTGATCTCTTTTATATGTGGAATCTAAAACCAAAACAGAACAGAAAGCAAGCTAATAGATACAGAGAACAGATTAGTGCTTGCCAGAGGCAGGGGGTTGGGGAGAAACTGATGAAGGGGGTCAAAGGGTAAAAAAAGAAAAAAGAAAAGAAAATAGAATAAAAAAGAAATGTATTTGAGAAATATTGCCTTGGTCGCAGTGTAGAAAATATAGTAGAGGGGAAAGTTCCAGGGAGACCAGATGAAAGCTATTGCCATTAAAAAAAAAAAAGAGGCACTGATATATGTAACAATATTGTGAAACTTGAAACATTATGTTAAGTGAAAGAATCCAGACAAAAGACCACATACTGTATAATTCCATTTATATGAAATGCCTAAAATAGGCAGAGACTTCTGTCTAGTAGATTAGTGGTTGCCAAGACTGGAGGAGGGGAATAGGGGTGATTACTAATGGGAATGGAGCTTATTTTTGTGATGATAGAAATGTTCTGGCGCTAAATAGTGGTGATGGTTGCACAACTCTGTGAATATAATAAAAATCACTGAGCTTACACTTTGAAAGAATGAAGTTTTTGAAAGATGAAATTATATTTCGACTGTTGTTTATACACACACACACACACACACACACACACACACACAATCAAAGCAAGATATCAAAAGAATTTTGCCTAACAAATTATTTCTTAAACTTTGTATAAGCATTTGAAGGACAGGTAGCTTCTTATTATGTTCATTTAATTGGTATGATGGATAATCTAAGAAAAATGAAAGGAAAAATATCAATAAAATCAAGGATTTGTCCTTAATTCACTTAGTGATCCAGTGAGATAAAAATCTTCTGATACGAAAAGGTTAGGGAGAAGGAGTTGTCCCTGCTTAATTATAAACTGAGTTATAAAAGTCTCAGCAAACATTAGGAATAGTGATCCTCAAAAAAGCAGATTCTCCTTTATTTGTGATAATTGTTATTCAACATAATGGACACTTGCTGGTGTCTTCCATAGCATTCCTAATGTAGCTCATGACAACTGGGGAAAGTCTTTCATTATAAGAAAAACTAAATACCTTATATAAACAAGCAGGCTTTTTGTTGTAGCTAGGTATCCTCATCATGCATCATGTTTATAAATATCTAAACTGAACTGAGGCAATTTTCAAACTTTTTTGTTTGCTTGTTTAAAGAAAATCAAGCAATATAGTAGGTTTGGCAGACATCGCAGTGTCTACCCTCTATCAATTTCCCTCTTCTTTCTTACAAACAGAACCATGGTTAAGTTTGAAAGGGTATTATGGGATAAGCTGTGTCCCTTTAAAATTCATATGTTGAAGTCCTAACCCCTAGTACCTCACAATGTAAGTGTATTTGGATTAAAGAGGTAATTAAGGTTAAATGAGGTCACTGGGGTGGGCCCTAATCCAATATAACTGTTGTCCTTATAAGAGGAAATTTTGACACAGATACATACAGAGGAAAGACCATGTGAAGACACAGAGAGAACACTGCCATCTACAAACCAATGAGCGAGACCTCAGAAGACACCAACCCAGCAGACACATTGACCTTGGACTTCTAGCCTCCAGAACTCTGAGAAAATAAAGTTTGGTTGTTCAAGCCACCCAGTCTGTGGTACTTTGTTATGGCAGCCCTAGCAAACTAATATAAGGGGTAAACAAAATATGTTGTTTCCTTGCATCCATGGATGGCTATGCCTCAGCATTTTGGTCAAGGAGATACAAAAGTGGAAGTTCCTTGGTGGGCCATTTGCTAAAACTGTCTAAAAGAGGTCAGAATTAGATATTATGTACCTTTTGTTCTTTGCCCTTCCCTTTCTTCCTGCCTGAAATAGGAATAGGAATCTGACAGTAGAGTAGCCAACCTGAAACCATGAAGCAACAGCTAAGGATAGTCAAGTGGAAAGACAAAAGACCTGGAACCTGATGGTATCACAGAGTCACTATACCACCCCAGAACCATCTAACTCCAGATTCTTTTATGTGAGAAAAACCAAATCCTTAATTTATTTAGCCACTGATTTGTTTTTCCCTTCAAGTTTCTAATTCATATAGCTGAAAGCAATTCCTAAATGATACCACAGATATTTTATATATATATGTATGTATGTATGTATATATATATATATATATATATATATATATATATATATATATATATATATATATATTTAACCTCATGAAAAAGAGAGCTGTTCTATATTGGGTATAGTTGGAAGATCTGATCGGAAGCCACATGGAACATGACATTTCTTTACTTCTAACCATCTGCTTAGCTAGACAGTAACCACCTTCTCATTTGTGAACAAATTTTAAATTAGTTTAATAGTTAAATTAGAGAGATGCAGACTTTTAATTTAAAGTGGGCAATGATGCCTACTAATACACTTAGTGTTCAAGAATATTTTAAAAGAACCATACTTTGGTAGCCAGCACATTTAGATTTAAAGAAGTCTTCCACTGTGATGATTGAAGCAGGTTTCGGAGTAGAATTGTTGCATTGCTTTCCTTGTAAAGCATCATACGCAGACTACCCAGGTACCTGCCCTCTAACTCATTAGCCTGTGTGGCCTGTAGACCAGTTACAGGTCTGCAAATTGTTTGTTACCAATTTGGAAAAAGGTAAGGAACTTGTGGCCTAATGTAAATCAGCTACATCACTAAACACACTGTTTAGTTCAGCCTTTTTTTCCCCTCCTTTGGTGGCAAGACTTCTCGATGAAGGAAGGAAGCCATATGTTGGTCTACATTCTGGTGCCATCTCCTTGCCTCATTGCAGACGGGCACTTTGCGTACCACTGAGATAGACAACTTAATTAGTATAATCAGCTAAATCATTGTGAGAGATAGCGACTGTCAGTGTCTGCTCTCTGGAATGCTTCAGCCTGTGAGTCCAGTTAAAATCATGTTTATATGAGGTCTAGACTGTAATGACTTTGAGCCCCAACTACCTACATAAGAATTTGGTGATGCTTTTAAGAGTCCCTAGAAAACTGTCTCATATTTCTTCAGGAAAAATTCACTCAAGGTCTTTCACTCTGATCTGCTAGCCAAGTCATCCCAGTGTGGCCTCTGCTGCTGATATTTCGGTGACAAGTGAAGTGTTCTATTATTTAGGATACATTTGGTTGCAAGTAACAGAATACTCACCGAGTAATAGCTTTAGTAATAAAGGTACTTAATTCTCTCACCTAACAGATAGTCTGGAGGAAAGCAGTTCTAGGTTTGAAACTGGGTCAACAGTTATCTGTAGCTCAGGCTCTTTGCCTCTTTCAACTGTGTCATCCTCCCTGTGTTGGTTTTTGGTCCTTGTACAAGTCACCGAGGGGCCATAAGAGGGCCTTCAGAACTCTAGGCATCATGGTTTAAAAGCAGGAAGGAATGAACAGAAGCAGAAGAAAAAGTGGGGCGCAGATGTCCACCTTTTCACCACCGTACATACCCAGAAGATTTCCTGTTCTTTCTCATTGGTCAAGAACTGGGTGTCACGAACTGTCCTAACTTCAAGGACGTCTGAGAAGTGATCATCTCTGTCAAAGGAGGACAGGATGACTGTAACTGGCTTAGACAATCAGGATTCATCCCCTTGGGCTCCACTCATTGGCACCCCAAACTGGATGAGGGTCCTTTGGCAGAGGACAGGCAGCAGGTAACTTGCCAGGGATACTCCCCAAAGCCACCTTTCTTGGAGGACCAGTGCAGTGCTAGTGATAGTCCAGGGACCTAGGCTTCAAGGCTTGCTGGACCCAGATCCAGAGTTTCACATATCCTCTCATGCAAAACGCTGCCTTAGCCACTAACACTTGGTTTCTGAGCTCTTGACACACACTCCTTAACACACACTCACATCCTTCTACAACAACGAGCCAAAGCCTTCCGCAACAGAACTCTTTCGAATGTACATGGAAAGAAGAAACATTCTCTCAAGGGAACACCATTCTCCGGAGCTTGTAACGGCTAACCACATAGATGTTATCATCCACTGTAGCTTTAGCCCCTAGACCCTTGGAGACAGTCTGAGACCTTTTTTCTTCTTCTTCAGATTGTGGTTTTTACATCTAGGTAGTTTTTCCAGAACAAAGAAAATTGTGTGCAACTCTCTACTTCTTGCACAACACCAAACTGTTAGATTCTTTGAAATGGCAGTTTTACAGCCTGTCCACACATGCTGTCAAGGCCTTTACAAGTCTTAGGTTCAAGTTTCAGCCAGTCACCATGCACTTACTCTGTCCATCCCCTCCTCCTAAAGTTACTGAAAAAAAGAAGCCGCTCTGAAGCAATTGGTCTAGGACTGGGATCTCTACCCTGAGAGGATGGCAAAAGGTTTATTTCCTCTTCATCACCTACTTGATCCTTGTAATTAAATAATACAAAGGAGCGTCTGCTACACATAAAGACTGTTGATAGAATTCTATGAAGTGCAGTGTGTGTGTGTGTGTGTGTGTGTGTGAGTCAATATAAGCTGGATGGTTAGGAAGATTTGAACAAAAAGTAGAACAAGAACTGTGGGTAGGTTTTGGCCAGTGGAGAGAGAAAAAATAGGGTGGGCATTCCTGGCAGAGGGGTGTTTAATAGTAATACGGCTCAAGGTAGGTATGAACAGGAGATACAAATGGTAGGTAGGTTAGGGCTGGTCATTAGAGGGAGGATGATCATATTACCAAGTGTATAAGGAGTTTAGATAAATTCATGATTAATCCATTTTTAGTATTGTAAGATTATCTCTATTATTTGTTATCATTTTCTCTTCTCTGTTTATGCCTATTATTATGCTTGTTATGGTGGTCTTCTTAGAAATAACTCGAGCTATACATACTCAACCGTTTCTTTTCCTCTACTCAGTTTCCACATGCAATCTTGATCTTGATCTAGCTGCCTCTACAACAACAATTCTGAATTCAAATGAATATAAATCAGAAGTCTTGCAAGATCTGCATTCTTTCACGTTACTCTTACAACCAGTAGAAGGAAAATGGGGATATAACTTGAATTCTCTTGAACCTTCTTCAACTTCAACTAGTTATAACTGTCTTGTATAACTAGGGAGGTTTAAGAACCTTCTGAGCTTCTCCCCAAATGTATTCTGGATATAATCTTCCAAAAATACTATTATTATTTATTTATTTAGCACCAATTATTACATATGTTAATCCTTTTATTTTAGAGGGAAATTAAAATGGGTTGATTATTATATGTATGAGAGTTAGTTTTCCACCTTTCCATTTTCTTTTTCAAGAAAAGTTGACAATATTCATAGACATACAATCCTTATTTTCTGATGGTAGGCAGTTTCTGGCTTCTCCTGGTTGGGTTTAATCTCATAAGAAATTTGGAAAATTGGATTTCATGTGTCAGCAAAATTGATTGTTGCTTAAAGCATTTGAAAAACCAGCAAGGGTGGGTGGCGGCTGTGGAACCAGACAAATGGGATAAGATATAGGATCCTGAAACAGTGTTGAGAAATCTTCCTTATTCACACAAGACCAATGTGTATTTACTGAAAACAACACATGGAGAGGATGGGGAAACTAGGACTTGCTTTGTTAAGTTAAAGTTTGGGGAATATTGTAACTGAAGATGCACCTGGTATGTTCAAAGCGGGTGATAAAAGCCTTTGAGCAACTAATTTCTCTCCTGGAGAGAAATATGCACCAATGAACACGCTGGGTTGGCTCAACGGTTCCTGAATCAAACCACAGTTTGGTCTCGCCCACGATGTCTTTCTCTCACTCATTGTCTTTCTCTCTGTCTCTGTGTCTCTGTGTCTCTGTCTGTCTGTCTGTCTGTCTGTCTGTCTCTCTCTTTCTCTCTCTCTCTCTCACACACACACACACAGAAAGTTTTAATGGATATTTTGGTAGGTTGAATCATGGCCTTAAATATGTTCATATTCTAATTCTAGACATCCGTGAATTACCTTACAGGGCAAAAAGATGTTGCATATGTGATTAAATTAAACGTCTTGAGATAGGGAGATTATCCCGGGTTATTCAGGTGAGCTGCAAATGCAATCACAAGTGTCCTTATAAGGAGGCAGACGCAGACTTGATACAGACTGAGAAGGAGGAGGCAATGTGACCACAGAGGCAGAGACTGTCGTGATGCAGCCAGAGCCAAGGAACTCTGGCAGCCACCAGAAACTGACGGAGGCAAGGACTGGATTTCTCCCTGAGGGCTTCTGGAGGGAGCTCAGGCCTGCTGCCACCTTGATTTTGGCCCAGTGGAACTGATTTTGGACTTCTGGACTTTGAAACTATGAGAGAGTAAATGTTTGTGGTTATTTAAGCCACCAAGTTTGTGGTAATTTGTTACAACAAAAGGAAATGAATACAGATGTATAGTAGAGTGACATTTTTAGATATCAGAATTTAAGGCAAAAATCATATATATGTATACATTGACCCCTGAAAATCACTTAAGAATGTAACACATTGGAGAACAATATAGCAAGATTTTCTCCCACCAATGGAATGGAGTGTTGTTTCTTTAGTTGAGGATGCCAGGTGTAGAAGTAGCTGGCTCGTATTTAGAGGCTATATTGTAGGAAAAATATTTATTTTTAAACATTAGATTCCTCATAAAACTACTTGGGAACCAAGTCCCACTGAGGAAGCTGCAAATTCGTATCTCCCATCTCTTCCTCAATCCAGGCATACGCTCTTTGAATGGAACAATGGGCTAAATCACGCATGTCATTTAAATTGTCCTTTCTCTTCCAAATCAGTATGGTTGAATTTATTTAAAATAAGTATAGCTTACTTGTATATAGACTCACAACATGCCAGATGCTATTCTAATTGCTTATATTAAGTCATTTAAAGCCAGAAGCTGAGCTGCAGAGAGGTTAATAACTTGATTAAGATACATTTTTCTTTTATGTAGAGGATGCCAAAAAATGTATACATATTTTAAGAAAGGAAAAAAACTATTAAAATTGTAATACTCAATATACACCAATAACAAAAGATGAATACAAGTCACGTTTGACTTCTGCAATTACAAGAGGCGCTCAAAGTGGTGACCATCAGCGTCCAGACACTTCTGATTACGGCGATCTACTGCTTGAGCAACGTTGACCAAAGTGTCCACTTGTGTACATTTTATTTTTTGGCACCCTCTGTATATAGAAACAATTAAACAGCCTTCCAATACAAATTAAAGACATTTGAAAATCCCCACTTTTTGTCCCAGAAAGCCTCCGGGGGGACTGCCTAATACAGATGTGGGTCCCAATTTCAGAATCTGTAGACGAAAGTGCTTCTCCAAAAGGAAGCTCCCCTCTTGTTCATGTTGATTTTCCCTTCTACTTTCCATCTAGTTTGAAATGAAAAGAAGTTCTTAGAAAACCTTTCTCTTCTTTGCTTTTAACTTGAAGATATTCTGCTATTTTCATAATCCAGTCTGATGCTGTTAAATTAATACATACTTTATTCCTCGACTCTTTTTCCAACAACCTTTGCGGATATCGATGCTAATTGGTTTTGCACCCTCATTACTTATTTTTAGCCCATTTCTTAAATTGCCTATTTTAATTTATCTTTCATACGATGCATTGAAATAATCTCTTTTCTCTTTCAAACCACAGAACATTTTCTCGGGTTCAGAAAAATTGCTGCAATTTTATATAATCTTTGATAACACTCTTACTGGAAGAGCCATATAGCGAAGCTTTAGCTGCCAGCTTCAGGAGCCATATAGTGACAGCTTAAAGCTGCCATAAAGCTTTACCTCTACCAGTTAAATAACCAGACTCTAAACACCTTGATGGGATGCTTCAGGTCCTCTGAATAACTGAGTGGTGTTGCTGCATAGGTGAGGCCACCCAATGATTCAGAGAGATTGAAGGAAGGACTGACTTGGTGGTGGCAGCCAATTTGGTCACAAGGCACACAGGGGAGATCCAAGAATGATTCTGTAGTTTTAAAATCACCTGTGTTCATTACTGTACAGCCTACCTTGTCTCACTGATTGTTTGAAAAATAGAGACTTCTTTTTCGGGCTTTTTATCAGACAACATGGCAGTCTACAGAGCTATTGTTCCTCTTTTCTCAACCTCTTTTCTAAGAGGTTTCTTCCCTTCTGTGCTAGAGCAAAAAGCTGGGTCTCTCCTCAGGACACTGATTCCCCCCACAGCCCTTTCGGATTTATTTGCCCATTTCCTGCACACCTCGGGTTTGTCAGGAAGGAGGGTGCAGTTCCTACATTTGCTGCCCTGCCCAGATTCTGCTCCCCCCACTCCACCCCCACTCCCGTGCACTCATCCCATCCCCTGACTAAGTATTGGCTGCTGGCGGCTCACAGCCGCTCCCTTCAGAAACTTGCCCTACTTCAGTGGGTCTCAAAGTGACGTCCCCTGGACCAGCAGCCTCAGCACCTGCTAGTTTGTTAAAAATGCAAATTCTCAGGCCCCACTCCTGACTTACCAAGCCATCCGGTTTGTGGTTCTTTGTTATTGCTGCTCTCAGAAAACTAATAGAAGGGGATTCATGGATGCACACTCCTTTACTGACCTCTTGCATAAGAATCCCTGCCTCAGGCTCTGCTTCTAGGGAACCCGACCCTAAGGTACTAGGATGTTTTCTTATTCCTCACCGGGACTTCCATCTCCTGGCAAAACACCCTGCTCTTTTGAGGCTCATGCCATCAGCTACACCATCCTTTCTCTGAACCTGTTATTATTGCAACAGCTTTATTAAACTAGCTGAACACAGTAGGATGCACTCAGGAAGTGCCTTAATTGTTTCTCTACCAACTTCGTTTTAAACACACTCAGTGGTATTTCCCTGACCCTCCTCTGATGGTATCTCAGACTCCCGCAGGTTTTCTGATCACATGTGTTTAACAAAGCAGTGTCATTCTGGGGTATTTAAAAATCCCACCATTATTTACATCTCTCATTGGGTCAAAAGCTGCCCCTCTCTGCCATCATGGAACTGCTCTGGGATTCTGCAGGAGGGGGCATTACAGAAGGGTTGAAAGAGCTTTGCTTGCCTGTATCTCCCTCCCCTACTTTCTTCGCTGCCTCTGGCTCCTCTGGGACAGGGAGAGGATTAGAGAAGGTTATCAACCTCAGAAGTGTCGACATCTTGGTCTGTGTAATTCCTTCCTGTGGGGGGCCGTTCTGTGCATTATAGGATGTTTAGCAATGGGGGTGGGGGCCAAATTGCCCTCAGTTGAGAACCTTGGGTCAGAGGAAAAGAGCAACTTCTTACTTGACTGTTGTTGGTGTTATCTGACCATCAGCTCCCTCTGTCATGGCCTATATTTTATTACTGGTTGTTTCTCTTGCGGAGTGCTTTTGTGGGTTCTTCAGAGATCCCCTCATCACCCAGAAGAACGTCTACTGCACGTTTCTTGCTAGGGAAGGCCCTTTCTAGCTGAACTCTAACACCCCTACCCGTTTCTCTGACAGACATCTGCAACCTGTTCCTCTGGGGGCACCTTTCCCAGGTTGAAATCAAGTTCTTGGCCGGGACTGTGATTCTCATCTGAGATTTGGGATCCTCTTTCAAGCTCACTGCTTGTTGGCAGAATTGATTTCCTTGCAGCTATAAGACTGACATCCCTATTTTTTGCCAGCTGTCAACTGGGAACTGTTCTCTGCAGGTAGTTCTCTTGGGTAGAGTCCTTTTGAGAAGTCATATTCCCAGCTACTTCTACAGGGACCACTTGGTCCAGGAATCTGCACCCTGCTGGTTTCTCCTCACCATGCCATTGCAGGCAACTGTTTCAGACAAGTGTTTACTCTCAGACTTCTCCAGGTATGAATCAGATACCAGCCTTTGTCGTTCTCCAACACAAAGGGAACAGGCATAAATATCTCCCAAGAATTCTCACCACACTTTGCTTAGGCTTTGTATTCATGTGCTATTGCTGTGCAACAAATCACCACAAGCTTAGCAGCTCAAAATAACACAATATATTATCCCTTGGTTTTCATGGGCCAGGAGTCCAGTTAGGAATTTTGGTGAGTCCACTGCTCAGGGTTTCAGCAGGATAAAATCGAGGTGTTGGCTGGGTCTACGATCCTCCTCTGAGACTTGGGATCCTCTTTCAACCTCACTGCTTACTGGCAGAATTCATTTCCTTGCATCTGTAGGACTGACGTCCCCATTTTCTTGCTAGCTGTCAACTGGGGACTGAGCTCTGCTTCTAGAGGCCACACAGAGTTCCTTGTCATGTGGCAAACATGGACAGTTCACAACGTGGTGGTGTGCTTTCTTCCAGAGTAGCAAGAGTACATCTCAGACCATTATCCCCTTTTTAAAGTTTCCCTGCTTAGGTCAGGCCCACCCATGCTGATCTTCCCTTTAATGAACTCAGCTGACCCTAGGGGACGTGAACTACCTCTGCAAAAATCCCTTTTGTAATATGTGTATCATCGTCAGGGGAGAGATATCCCATCATAGCTGTATGTCTCACCCACACCCAAGCGGACATTATACAGGGTATGGATCACTGTGGGGTCATCTTAGAATTCTGACAATCGCAAGCCTTGTGGGGTTAGTGGGCCAAGAGATCCCTCTTACTTGGCTTGAGGGTAGTGGTCATCAACCTCCTTACTTCCCCAGAAAGGTGAGGGGAAATGTCATGATGCTTTGCCCTAGAAGGACAACTTTCTTTAAATAATTTTTCAACAACAATCGCTTTGTCTTTTCTCTTATAGCCTAGAGATGGATTACAGATCAAGGACTGGTTTTTACTCACCTCTTTGCAGATACTAAGTATAGGCATCTGATACTACCTCTCTTTTGAATCTGTAAACATTTATAACCCGTAACCTTTATATTGGGGTAGCAACTAAAACGCTGAGACAATAGGAAATACTATCTAACATCCTGTTAAATCATTATCTTCTCCCCTCCTTGTCACAACACTCATGAAAAGCTATGACATTTGGTCCACAGCCCCCTTTCCTCTCCAGTTAGGTGCTGGTGGAGAAAGTCACACAGGTGGATGGATAGTTTCCATCACAACTTCACAACCGCCAACCTCAGATGGGCCATCAGCACTGCTTGAACACTCTTGCCCGGTTCTTTGGCCTGTTCACTTTCCCGCTCCCCACAATCGCTCTTTCAGGCCTCCACTGGCCTTTCACCTCCAACTTCCCCTTGTTTACACAGTATCTGTGAGTTCCTATGAACGGTAGGCTCTACAATACAGGACCAGGGGTTCAAAGATCTATGAGAACAGTCCCTTTCCTTAAGGAGCTCACAGTTTAATGGGGAAGACTGGCATAAACCGAGAATGATAACAAGATGGAAAGGACAGTGGCCGAGTTCTATGAACAGGAGATACCGTGTTTCCCCGAAAATAAGATCTAGCCAGACCATCAGCTCTAATGCATCTTTTGGAGCAAAAATTAATATAAGACCCGGTATTTTATATTATATTATATTATATTAGACTGGGTATATATTATAATAAAATAAGACCGGGTCTTATATTAATTTTTGCTCCAAAAGACACAGTAGAGCTGATTGTCTGGCTAGGTCTTATTTTCAGGGAAACCCTGTATCAGAACTTAGAACATCTTTGTAAATAAGCTTAGGTTGATGCTGTTTTGGTCAAAACTATTTTCTTAAATCTTATTGCCTGGTTTTGAATTACTCTTCTCAAAGACCAATCAGTTCTTCTCAACAAGACTAATTCTCCTAAAGCCATCGGGAATTTGGTAGTTTTGGGGGTTTTGTTTGTTTGCTTGCTTATTTTCATTTGTTGTAAGTGGGGAATTAGGGAAGACTTCCCACAGGGGGTGATTTCTGAGCTGTTTTCATAGTTGAATAGTATTGGGTAAAATTATGTGTTTCATCACCATATGAGACAATTTTATTTCAGCGTGAGTACATACAGCTCTATAACATTCTAAATCCTGTGAGAGAGTTTGGATGGTTCTTCCATAGCAATCAATGATTTTCAAGGCTCGATGGCTTTTATGTGAGTGATTTTGAACTTTTGCTCCATTTGGAAATGCAATCTCATGTTGTGTGTACGAGACCCCTCTGATGGACCATTTCAGGTCTTCTCTCTCTGCACAGACTCTGAGTTCAGGTGCAGACTGAGAGCACCTCACCTTATGCTCACGCACACACACCCCTCATCACCAGCCCTGGGATCACTTGTTGATTCCACTAGGGGTCCCACCTATGGGTCCACACCCATGAGCCACCTGGAGGTGTGGGAGAGTCAGTACCCTAGGTGGTGAACTTGTGACCAACAGAGGGTAGGAGACAGTGCATATATTTCCCCCCATTTTTCCCCATTATGAGATACAATTGATATGACTTGTTGGGGGCAAAATCGTGTAGACAGAGCACCCAAGAGCAGGTAGGGTGGCCAGTTCCGTAATGCAACTTGTTCTCCTGACTCGCCTGCCCGACTCCCCTCCTCCTCACTCCTGTTCTGGGGGACTGTGCCTCCTACTAAAATAGCACCCACAAGCCCTCTGCCTTGCTGAAGAGCTCAGACCAAGACAATATGCATATTTAGTGAGGAAATGGTTAAATGAGTGGGCTCTGAGGTCAGAGAAATGAGGCTTCAATCCTAATAAGGTAGTTGCTTAACTTCTTCGTGCCTCAGTCTTACGGTCTGTGAACAATGGAATGATGCCTGCTTCAGGGTGCTGTTATAAGTATCAAGTGAGATTTACGGAGCAGCAGACACATCACACACTCAGCTGTTAACTATGATTGTTATTTTGTACCCATGCCAAGCTGACTGGACTAAACGGCCCTGGATATTAAGATAGTGATGGTGGTGCCTTAATTTAAGCAGAACTTGATCCTTCTCTGAGGGCCTCATGTTATCATATCCAGCCTTTCCCAACCCTGTGAGTTAGATGGACCTTGAACCTTGACTTAGCACCTGCTTCTAGAAACCTTTGTCTGCAGAGTAGGGCAGTTTAATGGGAAGATAGGTCAGATTAAAAACATGATCAACTGGCTGCACATGCAGCAGCTCTCCTGGGTAATGCAGTAGAAGGGCGACAGATCCCGCTACCTTCGGCGTGGTTATGGCCCTCATTCTTGTTGATTTCCACTGCTTACCATTCCTGGGGTTTATGCATCTTCCCAAGCTCTTTAGTGGTGTTCCAAAATGGTGCCCGATGTACTGAGCTGCCCACAGAAGGTAATCTGATCAGGACAGAATGGCATTGCTCTCAGAATTCCCTCAAAAGGGGAATTTCCAGTTACAACTCTGCTCAAAGTTGGAGTACTTGAATTAGGAAAAGACATCATTTAAAAAAGGTTTTCACGGAAGGTCTTTGGCTTCAATTCTTAAGTGAAGCTAAATAACAAGAACTCATGGAAGGTAGCAAAGGGAAATTCCTGTTGTGTTGATTTGTTGGGTTTTGGCATGTCCCTGCTTTTGGAATTTCCCCAATGTAAACTTTTAACTTATTTTCTGCTTGTAGAATTCTGTCATAGTGCACGTTTGGCTTCTTCAACTGGTGCTTTCCTTAGATGAAACATTCAGTAAGATGTAACTAAAGAAAATAAACATTTTACCAGAATTACTATAATGCGCATGTAATGAAAGGACAGGTTTTAAAAATAGTGTATATTAAAATTTAAGTTTCCTAAAGTAGCTTTTCCACAATAACAAACATTTGCAGAGTAGTGACTAAAGATACACTGACTGGCTCTAGTTCTTTTTTGTTTAATGTGAAATAGTTCTATATACTTCAAGGCCAAATTTGTTTCACTTAGCATAATTGTCAGTTAGATGAATGGAAAAATAGCATGGTACTAATTCCAATTTATTTTGTTTTGATATAGTCAAAATGCATGCAGTGGGGAAGAAAAGGAGGTCAGATTATGGTCTGACAACTTTTTTTTTTATTGTTAATATTCTGCTATAATTGTTAGCATTAGCAAACAGTCCAACTAAATTACAAATAAAATACACAGTTGACATTTCTTCTCATAAAAGGAAAATATAAAGTCCAGTATAAGTACAAAGAATAAAACAGATTCTTGTTTGGTTAATTTTCATATTTTCTGTAAAGAAATACTGTACGTGACAAAAACAAAAAACACCTTTGTAAATAGGTTTAAACTAATTCAGTTTCAGACAAAACTACTTTTTAAAATCTGATTGCCCAGTTTTAAATTACTCAAAGACCAATCAGCTATATTATTCTCAACAAGACTGCTTTTTCTAAAGCCATCAGAGAATCTGGTAGGTTTTTGTTTTGTTTTTCCCCCATATGTAACAAGTGCCATCTTTCTGTTCAAAATGGTCCTCATAGTTGTCTGAGGGAATTGGCCGCCTGTAGATTTGCTGTTAACAACATAAGCTCAGAATTGCTTATGGTTAGAACAGATCCTGCAAAACCCATTATACTGTGTGACACAGATGCTTAGGAGGTTGTTTCCCCTTAAAAGGGAATTGTCTTAGATGTCAGAAAGTATATATCTGGGTAGTTCCAGTCATCTTGGACTCTGACACCGTGGTCGACTTAGGACTTACATGCGGACAAAAAGGCAACCACCTCTCTGACGTGAGGAATGTGTACACATGTGTGAACCTCAGGTTTTTCATCTGCAAAACGGAGGCAGTTCTGCCTACTTCATATGGTTTTTGATGCGGGGTTAAAATGAGGCAATTTTTAAAAGGTGCTTTTATATGTTTTTAAGATGGAAGTGGCAAGAAAAAATGGGAATCGATCAACATGAGGATTATGTTAGCGTTCTCCATGCTCTGTGCATATTTATTCAATGCCTTGCTTTTCTTTAAAATGGGGATAATGATATTGACCTACTTCAAAAGGCTGATGAAAACAGCTAATTACTGCTGGTAAAACACTTTGAAAACATTAAGTGCTATCTATGAAAATGCTAAATAATAACTTCCTGATGCTGTTGAAAGGATTAATTAGGTAATGTTTGCTTGAACCTTGATCCTCTAATGAAAGGTGTTTCTCCTGTTTCTATTTTTGTGTTAACTATTATTTTGTGCTATAATTTAGTGGATCGTATGTGTCATATTTTTTTTGATGGTTTTTAACTGTTTCTAGATGAAATTTTAATAACTTTTTTTGAGCGATCAAATGGATTTCATACTGTAAAGCATCTTGTCCAATGTCATCCAACTTAACCTTCGCTTGTTTCATGCTGTCTTCACAACTTCCTAGATGTTTTCACTCAAGTCTCTCTTTCACGGTCCACTTGAAATACTGTACTCAGTGATGGATTTAGAATTCTCTAACTCCTCCTCTATTTCTCTGACCATGTTATTCACCAATTGCAAAGAATTCTTGGTTAAGAGGATTTTGAAAAAAAATTTAACATTCACTTTAAATATTTAGTGAGAATTAGGACTTGCTTAAAAATAAAAGTTGTCACTTCTATTTTCCATACTTAAATTCATAGATACACAGGTTTACTCTCCCAGTTTATTCTATTATTTATTTATTTATTTATTTGGTGACAAAAGCGACTGCCTTTAGAATATCCTTGTCCCAAAGGGGATTTGACGAAATTTCATTTTCACTTTTTTTCTAATAGACATAATTGCTCCAAATCATTTTGCAGTTTTCCAACATATTGTGGGGGATAATTACGTCAGTTGAAGATGATTTCAGAAGCTGAACAATTCATTTAAAGGATATTGAGCAGGTCACAAAATCGGTGGGGAAGCTACAGGCCAAAAAGAATGCCCAGATCATGTAATAGAAGTGCTCCTCTGGAGACCAGATTCTACAGCTTGCACTGCTCATACCCCTGACATCAGTGCCACCAGGTGCTGCCACCATAACTGTTGTCATTGCCGCCTCTGAAAATCAGATGTTACTGCTGCCACTACCAATACCTATCTCCATAATACATTAGGGCAGTTAATATTGGTTAATATTTAATTAAAGTCTGAGGGGGATGCATCTGTTAAATGGAGTCACAGGAAAGCTGAGAAATCCAGGGCCTGGCATTTCCAACTTCTACAGTAAGAAATGGCCTCTGCCTGAGGACTGCAGCTGGGACTGGGGAGGGGCATTCTTTAAACTTTGGAAAGAGGTTCAGATGCTGGGTGGGCAAAAAGAATGACAAATGTCCCCCCATGACAAAATAGAACTATAGTCTATGAAAATGTACAGTTGATTCCACGTACTTCCTCCTGGAATAGTCAGATGTTTTTAATTTTAAAGATATACCTTCTTTACGTTTTCTGCTTACAAAAATTAAGTTCTGCTTGGGATAAAAAATTCCATTATTAATTTCAATGCTTTTTAATGAATGTCCTCACAGATTTTTTTTCCCTACACATTTTCTATAAAATATTTCCCTTTAATAGAGCATTAAAAAATCTTCCTTATGGCATATTTAGAAAATAATTATCAGAAAATCCAGAAGGGATGAACAATGGATCTCTTTATTATTACCAATTATCATTTGGGTTTTTTTTTTATACTTTTGTTTTTTTATATACTTTATTTTTATACTTTTGGTTTATACTTTTTGGTTTGCTGTCAACAAAAGACAGCAAATGGTGCCATGTTGTGCCAGAATTTTAACCAGTTTCAAGTTAACTGACTGCATCACTATAGTTTTAACACCCACTGGCTTTTTATCTCAATCTAATTACTGATTTTATGATTCTCAGCATCACTGATGCTGAAAGCCGTTTTTTTCCCCCTACTCTTTTCTTTTTCCTGGATACCGTTTTTCTTTTTCCTGGAATCCGTTTTACTGGATTTCCTGGATAGCTTTACCAACACCATGACAATGTCTTGGTGACTTATGCAAACCAATAATGCTATTTGTCAAGTTCACCAACAACAATATTCCCTGAGGCAATTTCTTCAAATCTCGGTTTCCAGAGTTCTCATCTGAAACAGATTTTGAATTCTTTCAATGTCAAGATTCCCAATATTTTAAAATAAATAGTACCAGACAAAGTAGCCATGTGGACAGCCATCAAAATTAGATTACACTCTTCCAGTTTGGATATTTGCTGTTCAGCTCTCCTGGAAGTTTTGGGCATAAATTTTGGTTTTGTTTTAATTTGGTTTAATTTGGTTTTGTTTAATGTCAGAGGCAAAGAAAGTTTTCAGAGTGCAGACACTGTAGATGTCACCTGTTTCCTAATGATTTTTTTTTCATTATTCATCAGCATTTTACAATTCATCTTCACCCAATAGTATTTGTTAGATAGTATATCCAGATAGGCTCTGCTGAACTCTCATCATGAAATCATTGTTAAATTGAAAAGCCTAATGTGGTTGGGATGTAAATATTGAAGATTATTTTTCTCCAATTGTTGCCCTAACTATGATGGGTAGAGTCATCCTTTCCCTTCCTTCCCTGTAGCTCAAGGAGATACCACTGAATGGCCTGAATAGCTCCAACATCTTCTGTCAAGTACTCCAAGTTCCCTAACTAGGCACCTAATCAAGTGAGTTGTGTACATCGAGTACCAGTGACGAGCAGGAGTGGAACATTCCTCATCTCTTGGTGGGCTAATGCCAACAAAATATTACAGAGAAAAAAAAATAAATGAATTTTGAAAATTGTAAAGATCCTTCTAACCAAGAAAGGAAGGATGCTGCACCCCTGCTTCTCACTGGCACTGTCTAGCACAACTTACGTGATTAAGTACCTAGTTAGGGAACTTTGAGTACTCGGCAGAATAAATTGGAGCTATTACAGGCCATTCAGTGAAGCCTCAATTTGCAAATGTTTGGCTTGCAGATCGATAACTCATAAGACCAAAACAGCTCTGAAAAGAAGTTACAACTGTGATCTATGACAGGTCCTTAAGGCCAGGGAGGCTTTAATGGACATGTAGAAGGCTTGTGGGTTATTCTGACCTGGAAGACTTAGCAGGATTCTTGAAGAAGCTATATTGGGGCCCCCCTGGACTCCTACAATCCATTGTGTTCAAATGGGGGCCATATATCTATGGTGGATATGTGTATAATTAATGTTTTAAAAGACATTAAATGGACTATTGGTTATTGGTAATACATTTTATTTTGGAACAGATCCATGCTGCTTTGGCTTAAAACACAAAGCTCTTCTCTTTCCAGGAAAATATAACAGCTATTGCGTCAATAAATATTAATCACCTATGATGTGTGAGGCACTATGTTAGAATATTCTCATTATCTATCTCTCTCTCTCTCTCTCTCTCTCTCACTCTCTCTCTCTCTCTCTCTCTCTCTATCTAGAGAGAGAGAGAATATACACATACAAAAATAGATATTCTGCCTGTGTAATCTCGAATTATTATCTCATATAGTTATGTAGTCCTTGTTTGGGTTTTGGCTCCCCATCTAGTCTCTGAGCTTTTCTGGGTTGGACTGTAGAGCAGGCTCTGCCTTCCCCCTACTTATTACCCCTTAGCAGTAATTGGCGGAGAGCTGCTGTAAACATCAAAGGGGTACAGAGTTATATTTCTCCAAAACCATACCTTTTCCACAAATTTTGAAGGTAATGTATTGACATTACAGGGCACTGATGAAAGACGTTAGAGAAAGGTATACACATTATACAAACTTTCGTGGTCTAGAAATCACCTAGGGATCTTTTTAAAAAGTAGCTTGTGAATCAGTGGGCCTGGAGCCCTGCCTGAGATTCTGCTTGTAACAAGCTCCCACGTAATGCGGGCTTCTGGTCGGTCAACCACACTTGACCAGGGCAAGGTTATACGTAATGGCCGCATCGGAGATCAGATCCTTATAACCCCAGATAAAGGAGTCAGAGCGCTCTTCACAGCCCTGGCCTCCCCCACCCGCATCCCCAGCCCAGCTAGCCCGCCTGTAGTCGCGCCTGGCTGCCCTCGCAGTGCTTTTTGCAAGACCCGCGAGGACTAGCCCCTTCTCCCTTCTCTCATGGCCCTAGAGCCCGGGCGTCTGAGCCAGAGTCGGAGCGCAGCCGCCAGGTGAGCGCCGCCAGGAGCAGACGAGCGACTCACTCGGGACGTCTCCAACCGCTCCCGCTGGGGACCCGGCAGACCGGTTTTACCTGTCCTCGTCCGGAGGAGGTTACCAATCCAAGTCCAGACTATCGGAGGAAGCAGGCATCTTTCCCCATCCTCTTTCCCACCCTTCCAGTCGCTTCTTTATGTTTCTACCTGACACTCCCGAAGCCGCAGAAAGCAAGGACCCAGCCCGGCAGCTGGTCGGGCATGGTCTCCAGCGCCGTGAGTAAAACTGTTCAACCCAAAACACAAACACCAGCCAGGGACATGTTTTAAGAAACGCCACAGTTGGATGACTGCGGAACCAAAACAGACCAAATGGAGAGGCAAGAAGGGAAAGCAATTGGCCCAGTTGGGCTGGAGAACCGGCTCGTGTTACACTCCCTTTGCCAGTTAGCGTCGTGGGCGTTTGTTGCTGTGTTAATTACAGTTCTTCCCGGAGTCGGAGGCGAGAACAGCCCTCGTGGAACGATTTCAAGTGGAACGTTCCCCCAGGAGGAAAACAATTGCCTTCCTCCCGGGCTGGGGAGGGATTCCCACCAGGCAGCACTCGGGCAGTCGTCTGCGGCGAGGCTGCGCGCCCGGCAACCCCGGCGAAGCTCTCACCTTTGCCTTGGGTGCAGCTCAGAACCCGAGACTCACCGCGCACAGGACCGCTGCCCAGGTGCCAGGGCCGGCAGAGGCAGACGAAGAGCAGGTCTATTGGCGTCTCCTGAGAGCACGCCCGGGGCAGGCCGGAGGACGCGCTTTCCAGTCTCCCTGGTTTTCTCAGCGTTCCCGGGAGCTCCCGGAGTGGAGGTGGGAGGCGGGAGACCACCTGTTTCCTCTTTGGACCTGCAGGATGAGAGTAGGTGCAGGTGGTTCAGAAGAAATAGGGCACAAGCGTGAGGTGGGAAAAAAAAGCATGGTGGAAAGTACATGGCCTTACAGAAAAAATGACCTGGCTCTGCCCCTCATTAAATTATGTGACATTGGGCAAATCGATACTTTTTCTGAGCTGTGTCAGTATTCTTATACCTAACAAGGTCATGAAGTGTTAACACACTTAACGTGGTGTTGGCTATGTTATAGGACTTTTCTAAACACCCAATCTTCACAACAACTTTCTAAGGAAGTACTTTTAAAATTGCCATTTCACAGATGGGAAAGCTGAGTCCTAGAGATGATAACGATTGTGCCCAAGGTCACACAGCTGATGAGTGAGTGGTAGGGCTAGGATTGGAAACAAGTCTATGCTCTAGCCAGGGTGCTAAACTGCATGTTAAGTGTATGTAAAGTACCTGGAAAATAGCAGAGTGGTAGCTATTATGGTTTCATTACTATAGGCACATAAACATCAAGCTGATCCTAGCTAAGATGTAATGGACGCATTATTGATTTACAAGGGAAATGGTAGAGGAGGTGATTATGGGAAATACATCAAAGGCAGCTGGACCGGGGATTGAGGAATCGGAAGGTGGAACCCAGCTCCCGCGGCATCAATGTGTATGCACACCTCCACCTTGCCAGGTGTGTCCACAGCCTAGTCGTGGTTAAAACCTTAGAAAAACGATTAGGTAAAGCCCCAGGGTCAGGACGGCTCAGTGTAAAGGGGCATGAATCTGTGACTCTGCACTAAAGTCTCCTGTCACCTACCAGCAGCATATCACTTATTTAAACAGTACAAAAAATACTAAACTCTTGGTTTTCCTGCCATTTTTGAAAAAGACATTTTTTTCCCCCTACAGTGCTATTTGGGCCTCTTAAGAGTAAAATTCTTGGAATCGACTCAGAAACTGCAATCCAAAAACCGCGGTGTACACTTGAAACTGCCATTTATGCACATTTAAGGGCTGGCACAGATGCCTGAGATAATATACGCATATGGGAGTTTTTGGAATCAAAGCACTAGGTAAATGATACTTTTAAAGGACACCATACGTGTTTTGATTGTAATAATCTTCCTGAGAGAATTCTGTTACTACCTGTGGCTTTCATTCAGAGTTTCATGTCCTTCTTGGGAAGGCCATTTTCAGAAGAGTGCATGGACAGGATGCGAAAGGGTCAGGCCAGGAAACAGGTGATGCTGGAAGTGGTACAGTTGCTGCCCATGAAGAATTTTCATGGAGGTGGAAGACAGACATTCCAGTTCTACAGAGAGCAGCCTACTTACTTTTCACCAGGCATTGCCCGTTCATCAGGGCAATTTAGGGCCAGCTGGGAATTTACACACCCTGGGTTAGTGTCCTCTTGCTGCTGTAACAGATTATCACAAACTTGGTGGCTTAAAACAATCAAATTCTTCGTCTAACATTTCTGGAGTTTAGCAATCTGACACAAGTCTCACTGGGTGAAAAATCAAAGTTTCAGCCAGTGGGATTTGCACCCCTTCTGGAGGCTCTGGGGGAAAATCTGTTCCCTTGCCTTTTCTGGCTTCCAGAGGCTGCCAGTATTCCTTGGTTTATGGCCCTTCATCCATCTTCAAAGCCAGCCATGGCAGGTCAAATTCTTTTTACACTGCCTCATTTCCTGACTCTCTCTTCTGCTTCCCTCTTCCATGTAACATGTAACATGTTCATGGTCCCTAAGGATCAAGACAGAGACATCTTTGAGAGCCATTATTCTGCCTGCCACACATCCCAATTGCTTTGGTGGCAGGCATAATTTTAACGCACAAACATATGCTCAACATTCACTCTGTGAAAAGTACTATTAGGAGGGACACAGATCTGTGTGTGAGTCCTAGCTCTGCCACTTGCTAGTTATGTTATTTTGGGCCAGTTATATAACCTTTCTAACCTCAATCACTCCATCTGTAAAATGGGGATAATACCGTGTTTCCCCCAAAATAAGACCTAGACGGACCATCAGCTCTAGTGCATCTTTTACAGCAAAAATTAATATAAGACCTGGTATTATATTATATTATATTATAGCCGGTATTATGTTATATTATGTTATATTCTATTATATCATAGCAGTATTATATTATATTATATTATATCATGTTATATTATATTAATATTATATTTCAGACCTGGTCTTATCTTTTAGTAAAATAAGAACTGGTTCTTATATTAATTTTTGTTTCAAAGGATGCACTAGAGCTGATGGTCTGGTCAGGTCTTATTTTTGGGGAAACATGGTAATAGTACTAGCTTGTTGGATTATTTGAATTAAATGAGACTGCTATAAAACACATAACACTAGAGCACAGTGCCTGGCATGTGGTAAACTAATGAATGTTTTGGTTATTATTATTAATGTGTCATGGGGGTTACAAAGAAGTATAATGCCTGGTGTCTATCCTTGTGGAGTTTGGGGAGTAGGACGTGCTCATATATGTAGTTGTGGAGTAAGACAACACACAGGAACAGAGAGTGAAAAAATACAAAAGAGTATTATACTTAAATGCTAACTGGGACACTACAAACAGTAAGTGCTGTTGAGTGAAGTGAGGTATTTTCAGTAATCAGAAAAGGTAGGAATGGAGGAGGCGGGAACTGCTAGAAGTAGAAAGATTGGATTTAGATGGGGGGAGAAGGGAAATATTGGGCACATGAGCATGACCGTGGCGTATTACAAGGAGACAATAAATAAGACGATTAACTGATCTGATGGGCCAGAGGGTTTGTGTAGGGGTATTCATTCGTTCATTCATTCATTCATTCATTCATTCATTTCCAATTTTTTCCAGAACGTTGAGGGGTGGAGCAAACTAACAGACTTGAAGGAGCCCGACTGTGGAAGGCCTTGAATGCTCGGTTATGAGTTATACAGTTAAGATTTTCCTGATGACAGCAGGGAGCCATGGAAAGTTGTAGAGCACAGGTGGGTTGATGGCAAAAGCAGTGTTTAGAAAGATTAATCTGAGAGTAGCATGCTAGATGGATTGGTAGAAGGAGAGCCTGGAGGGAGGGAAACCTGGTGGGAGATGTTTTTATCAGTGGTGCAGATAGCAATGGCTGGAGGAGATGTGATACCGTGTTTCCCTGGAAATAAGACTGAGTCTTATATTAATTTTTGCTCCAAAAGACACATTAGGGCATATTTTCAGGGGATGTCTTATTTTTTCATGTACAGCAATCTACATTTATTCAAATACAGTCATGTCATCTTCTTCTGGAACATCGTCATAATGTACTAAATGCGTCTGTCTGGCTGACAGTCTTAACTGGGGCTTATTTTCGGGGTAGGTCTTATTTTCAGGGAAACACGATAGCAGCCTCAGAAAAGGAAATAGATGCCAGAGACACAACAAAGAGAGAGCGAAGGGCCTTGGTGATAAAAAGTTTTTGGAGGTCTGGTGGTGGCAGTAATAGAAATCAGAAATGAGTTCCATCTGAGTTTTTCTGTGTTTGTTTATGATGTTGGCGGGCCATCCAGGTGGCACACGTCCAGTAGGTCATTGGAAATGTGGAACTGGAAAGTGAGAGAGAGGTCATATTGAATAACTAGGTTTGGTGGTGGCTAAAATCCTTTACTCCTTCCTGCCTTTCATGATCAAATCCGTTTTAATGGCCACACTGGTGGATTTCTAGCAGCATCCCTCTTTTCCTCATTCCATGTTTCCCTTTGCATGCCTTGTTGTGGGCCGAATTGTGTCTCTCCAAAATTCACGTATTGAGGTTCTATTCCGCAGTACCTCAGAATGTCTGTCTTTGGAGATAGGGCTTTTAAAGAGGTAATTAAAGTTACATGAGATTATTGGGGTGAGCTCTACTCCAATATGACTGGCGTCCTTATAAAAAGAGGAGATTAGGACAGACCGATGAAAGACCCCGTGAAGACACAGGGAGCAGATGGCCATCTACAAGCCAAGAAGAGAGGCCTCAGAAGGAACCAACCCTGCAGACACCTGGATCTCAGTCTTCTAGCCTCCAGAACCGTAAGAAAATAAAGTTCTGATGTTTAAACACCCTGTCTGTGGTCCTCTGTTATGGCAGCCCTAGCAACTAATACACGCCTCCAGGGATGACTAACAGCTGAGGGCACTCCATGCCATCCATGGATGCCCCTGCTTAGGTGTTTCGGGTCTGTTTCCCAGCCCACATTATCTAGCTATGTTGTTCCCTGTGAACTGAAAAGGAGGTTATTCTTCCCTGATAACAGTGCTCCGTCTCAGGCGGCTCCCCAGGGTCGGGACTGCGGTGGGAGAGGGAGCTGGTCAAAGACGCCTTTCGGAGCGTCCCGCTCGCAGCTGTTGTAGGACTGTTCTGCCACCTGTTCCTAAGCCTGTCTCTGGCACTGGATTCCTCCACGTGCCTTCCTCTCAAAGCATGCTCAGAACAGAGAGAAATATGTCCTTCCTCATTAGTAAGACAGAAAAATAAAATTTTACTGCACTTATAACTCATGCAGTGTTTTGTGGTTTTCTTTCTTTCTTTTTTTTTTGTCATTTGGTAATGATTCTGAATCTTAGTGAAACCCTATTTTTCAAAACACAAAGTGCCCTGAGGGCTGAAGACCCTTAGCACTTAAGGTAGCCCTCAGAGGAAACAGAGTGATATATTCGCACAACCACCTACAAAGAGCTTATCTATATAAGGGTAGAATAGCTAGTGTTCAGAAAGCTCCTGTGAATTCAACTGGACAGATTCCAAGTCCTGCCTTGTAGCCTTTCTGTGACAGTGAAATATTCAGACCAGGACCATGTCATTGGTGATTTCTGTGTTCATTAGAGCTGGCCTTTATGATGGATTGAGGCCATAATTAAGAGGAAGAGGCTGATGAACCGTTCTTCATCTTCACAGAGGACAGAATGAGAGCAAGTGGGCTGAAGGCATAGCCAAAAAGAGTCATGTCAGAAATAGCCTGCTTCTAAGGCCATTTTAAGGTCTGACTAGTTTGTGCTCTCACTCCCTCCTCTGGACTCCCACGGTATTACCCTGCATTTCCCGCAATTTCAAGGCTTAACTACATTGTGGAGTTGTTTGTTTATGTGCCTGTTTCTAGCAAACTCCCAAAGGGCATGGCTCCAGTCTCATCTATCTTTGTCTCTCTGCCTCGGCCTCTAGCTGGCACTGGGTGAGCCCTCAGTGAATGGTGACTGACTGACTTTTATCCTTTGAAAACTTTTTAGTGTCCTGGAGACTCTATGTGAGTGTGTGTGTGTGTGTGAGTGTGTGTGTGTGTGTGTGTGTGTGTGAAAGAGAGAGAGAGAGAGAGAGAGAGAGGGAGAGGGGGAGAGAGAGAGAGAGAGAGAGAGAGAACCGTAAATAAATGACTCTTGGAAAGGACTCTGAAGATCTGTGACTTTGGATATCAAATAAATGGGTGAACAATGTATGAATAGTGTAGTTGAATATCTAGCATATGTCAATGATTATAACAATTATTGACTGAGTGACTAACAGAGGGCTGGGAAAGACAGGTATTTGCTTGAGAAAGAAGTGTGGCTTCTTCTCTAGAGATTTTTAATGAAAATGATAAAGATACTTTTGAGATTGGGTGTGAGCAATCTGCTGAATGCAAATTTTCTCTAGATTTAAAAGGTGATTGGAACCATGAAGCTATGTACTGGATGGTGGATACAGCGCCGTTATTGACTCCTACTACGGGTCAGGTGCTTTGTATACGCTATTTCATTTCATTTTCTCATGCCTCTTGAGATGTATATTGTTTCCCCCCCCCCCCATTTTACGAGAGATTTGTTTACTCATTTAGTCGACCATATTTATTACATTCATGTTATTTGCTAGACACTGCTGGGCTCTGGGATATGACAATGACGAGACACATAGTCTTTGCCCTCATGGATCTTACAATCTAGCAGGGAAGAAAAACGTAAAAAAAGGTAAGAGAGATGGTTTAACAGGGGGGTGTTGAAGTTTATAGCAGGAGGGTGGCCATTAGGAGCTTATAGGCAAGTGAAATACTGAGGAGCAAGCAGCCCACTACAATGGGCTTGGTAATAAGTGCTCCACAGAGTAAGTACTAGGGGCTGTCGGTATGTGATCCCACAGGAGACAATCAGGAAGTGACAGCCCACTGAGACCTGAAAAGTGAGTAGCAGTTGGTGGGGAAGGGGAGGGAAAGGGTTTCCAAGGAAACAGAATATGCAAAGTCCAGAGGTTAGAGCTAGCATGACCCTTGAAAGTGAATTCTGGCTAGAATATAGATTTTGAGTGACAAATGAGGCTGGAGGGGCCAGAGCCTTAGGATTATCATAGAAACCTTGGACTTGATCTCAGTGGCCTGAGCAAAATAGGAGAAGGTTAAGTGACTTGCCCAAGGTTTCATGACCAGAAAGTGATACAGATGGGATTGGAACTGAGGTTCGGTCTAAATCTAGAACTCATCCTATGGCCACTGGCCCACACTGCCAGCAAATATCCTGCTAACTGGAGAAGAAATGGTAGAGACTCACTTGTGTTTTTCTAACAGTCTCCTCCCTCCATGCCCAGCTCCCACAGGTTTTTCCATTTTCTATTTCCCTGGGCCTGCAGCAGCCTCAGAAGAGGGTGTGTCACAGCCTGGGGACAGGTGGCAGATACTGGCACCTCAGAGCAATTCTATGACAGCACTCCTGCCTCCTGACTGCTTTCCATCCCTTTTCCTGGGGTGGACATTTCTGGCCACTACACATCGGTGCCAGAAACAACCTGGCTGCTTCCAGGTGGTAGGGAAGCTGCTGGCTTTAGGTGCATCTGGCAGCCTCCTAACTGCCTTCCTAAAACACAAGAAGAGAAAGAACCAGGTTCCCACCTTATAAGAGGAACAGGTGTTGGGTGGGGAGAAGACGCTTGTGTTCTCGTCAGTGCCATTTATGTTCTGTTGGGTGGATTGGAGGGGCATATGCTTGTGTGTTGTTTGGCATTGTTTTCTTGTATGCTTCCTCCCTGGAGGGCTGCCATCATGCTAATGTTTAACTAAATCTGCATGCCATTATTTCATAGTTTGGACCCCCAAAATGTTAAAATGCTTGTGGTAAACAAAACATTTTCAATAACTGCACAAGAGAGTTTAGGAAAATAAGCTTGTTCTGTCCGTATTTATATCTTCAGCAGGAGGGTTGTCTTTGTTCATTTTTTTCTTTTAGTATAATATAGTGAGTAAGAGCACAGTGTCTCCCAGACTGAGTTTACTGACGCTAACACCTTCTAACTGGGTGACCTTGGGCAGATGACTTAACGTTTCTGTGCCTCCCTTTTCTTATCTGTAAGAAAGTGATGATAATAGCGTCTCTCTCATAGTGTGATCATGAGGATTAATTGAGTTAATTAGAAGGACGTCTGGCGCACACTAGTTACTTCGTAAGTGCTGAGCTACCATTATTATTCATGATTTAGCTAGCATAATGTTGTTTGTTTGTTTGGAGATTCAGCTCCAAATATCCTTTTAGGGAAGGCTCTGGAGAGATTAATGCTGACCTCCAGCCTGAAGTCCCCTCTGCGCGTGAAGTCCATCCACATACAAGGAGATGCTTATGGGATGAGGCTCTCCTGAGAATGGAAGGAGGGAGGCTCAACTAGCCGAAAGTTTCTGAGAGAGTTCAGCAGCATTTGCCAAGGGTGAAATGATATCCTGTGTGTTAACACATGTCACATCAGTCATTCCCAACAAACTTCTGGGGCAGCGTATAGCACACAGTGACAAACTGCAGAACCACAGATGATTTTTTAAAAAATGTAGATACTATGTACCTCATACGAGTAAAATAATTCCAATTTTTTCCAAATCACCGAGGAGTGTACCTTTGGTGAATGCCTCTATCACTACGTGGCTGGCTTTCTTGTAAAATCAGGTAAACTCCTATTGTTCTTTTCGTTGTTGTTGTTGTTTTTAAACTCCTATTGTTTTGAACGAAGTTTTCATTAGAGGTCCGTTCGTTCTTTAGCTCTGAATATGTAAGTGACTTTTATTTTCTTCTGAAATAGCTTTAACTAGAAGGTGCATGCTTAACTGGAGGGAGAAGCCTGCCCTTCGATTCTTCTAGACAGAGGCTGTGATAAAGAAGTTCTAGACAGTCGGCACTGCCTGAGAATGTGCAGGTGAACTATGGAGACAGCCGTGGAGGACATATGGTTCTCATTGGCACAGCATCCCAAAGTAATTAAAAATGTCTTAAAATGCAGAACCCCCTTACACTGTACAGTATATCATGGTAGATATCAAATTAGCATTTTCTGCCTCTTTTTAACAATGCCATAATCTCATTAATCTGTAGAAAGAACCAAATGCATGGACTCCAACCAGTTGGCTAGACATATGTTGCATATTGGACTGGCCATTTGGCTGGATCTCATTAAAGTGGAGAAATTGCATTTTATTTTGGGCACTGAACTGAAATCTGGGCCTGCTTATTACTTTTTGAGTTCCCTTTTTAAAGTGATAGGTTTGTAAGTGCCAAAAACTCAGTACTGACTTGAGTTTAAAAAAAAATAATAAAAGCTTATAAAAAACTACAGAGGAAAAGGGCAAATATTGAAGATGGAGACACGAGGCTAACTTCAGATTGTTGGGATATATTAAATAGCAGCATTCACCATATTATACTTTAGAACTGTCAAATCCACAGGATCTTGCTCACTTCTGGGCAAGGTGGCTCAGTTGATTAAAACACTTTATTTATTTTGCATGGTATCATATACTATTAAGCCTTTTAACACAAGGCTTTGTTTAAAATTCTTTACTAACAAGTATGAAAATTTAAAAATCTAAATTTTTTTTAGAGAAAATGAGTGTATATTGTTTGTTTGTATGGCTAGATCCACCACTGTCTTAGTTTGGACTTCTATAACAAAATACCATGGACTGAATGGCTTAAACAACAGAAATTTATTTCTCAGTCCTGGAGGCTGGAAGTCCAATAACAAGGTGCCAGCTGATTTGGTGTCTGGTTAGAACTCTCTTCCTGATCTGCCTTCTAACTATGTCCTCACATGGCAGAGAGAGACAGAGAGAGAGCGAGAGAGAGAGAGAGAGAGAGAGAGAGAGAGAGAGATCATCTCTTGTGTTTTTCTTTTTTTATAAGGGCACTAATCCCATTCATGAGGGCTCAATCTTCATGACCTAATCAGTTCTCAAAGGTCACGCCTCCAAATAACATCACGTTGGGGATTAGGACTTCAACAGGTGAATTTTAGGGGACACATTATCAGTCCATAGCACTCACTAATATTTCCCGAGTATTTTGGTATGTGCTTAGCACATTGTACTACCGTGTTTCCCTGAAAATAAGACTGGGTCTTATATTAAGTTTTGCTCCAAAAAATGCATTAGGGCTTATGTTCAGGGGATGTCCTCCTGAAAAATCATGCTAGGGCTTATTTTCTGGTTCGGTCTTATTTTCGGGGAAACACAATAAGCGTTGTAAGAACACAAATTTGCCTGTGACACTAAAGTATTTGTGTTTAGGCCAAGTTCACAACTAGCTCTCATGCTGTGCCGTGTATAGCATCTTCAAAAAGTGCAAAATGTGATGTGGGTTCAGAGGACGGCGAGACTGTATCTGGTGTGTTTTTTTGGGGGACGGGGGGTACGTGGATTTGGAGGCAGAAAAATCTCCATGAAGGAAGCAGCATTTGAAAAGATGGGAGTAGGATTCTGACAGGAGCAGGAAAGTGATTTGAATTCTCAGGAGTAAAGGGTGAAAGGCAGGACATCACAGGAAGACACCTAAAGGGGCGTACTGGAGGACGAGTTTGGAAAGGCAGCTGTTAGAGCCCATCTGTTGGAGAGGACTTCACAGCAGATCAAAGAGTGTGGTGGGCAGTGGGGAGCTACTGAGGGTTTTTGAGCAGGAAATGACAAACACTAGACTTGTTCTTTAGGATGAATGCTATGGCAGTGCGTGGTGTGTAGGACAGATTGACGAGAACATCAGTTAGGAGATGATGATGGCAGGCCCAGTGAGAAAGGATGAAGTCATCGTCTGAGGAAGGGCTGTGAAAACAGAGGGAATGTGTAGCCAGAATTACTGTGGAAACAGAATCCATGGGACATGGATGCCAAATGGCCGCTGGCTGTTACAATAGGATCATAGGACCTCAGAATTATTTTAAACGGTAATAATCCTTCTATATTTGTAGGCAGGCCAGTTATTATAAGGTACTCTGGTTAATAGAATCCTCAACAGACAAACTTGTGTTAAAGATGCCTTTCCAGAAGCTAAGTCTTTCATTATATCAGACTAAGGTAAGCTATGTCTGGAGCAGGATGGATATGGGTGAGATGAGGTACACGGCTCATGTTCTGTTTTAAGCTGTCAAACACGGAACTGCAGAGGTTCGACATTCTTGTTAGCTTGTTAGAAAGATGAGATAACCTGACAGGAGGACCAGAAGTTGGAACTGTCCCCAGGACTTAACAAAACCGCACACATTCTTCCGTGACAAGCCTTAATGTTTTCACAAGCTCTTGACACTGACTTTTACAATCAGTTTTACAAGAATTTCAGCCAAGATGGTGGATGGGGTGAAGAAATGTGCTGGTAGGAATTTTAAGCACTGCAGTTTTCAATAGCCCTGCAATATCTCTATGGAATTTTAGAATCAAAGGATGCTGCTGGTTGGGCACATGCTGGCATATGAGGGGTGCTTACGGTGGTGGAGAAAGGAGGTTTCCCTTTTGCAAGGTGCTCTTTTCACCTATACCCTAAATCCAGAATTCAGATACAAGCAGTCTCAGTCTTAGGAGAGATAGTGGCTGTTTGATTTCATTCATCTCTTTTTGTGGCAGTAGAATTTTCTGAACAGAAATGAGACCTCTGAGACTCTTGGCATAGAAATAGTAAATTGGTAATCTATCCATGAAGACTTCTCTGCATTTAATGAAGTGACAATCTCCGGGGATTTAGCAGTATGTAGAATAATAGACCCATTGCACAGAATGGCTTAGTTTGTGGACTTTAATCCAAATTTGTTATAGTCATAAGATTCTAGTAGTTTATGAAAACATCCAGAAATGAATATTTTTGAAAAACTATTGGCTAGCATTTTTTCCCCCCTCGATATTGTGACTTGAGTTACCAGTTCTGTTGAAGCTCTTAGGGATTTCCCAAGGAATTCTCTGATAGTTTGGGGCAGAAACAGCTTATGGTGGGTAGGGGAGTTAGAACGCATTACATGAGCCTTGGGATTTAACTTCATACTACCTGGTCCATACAGACTTGCCCACTTCCTTGCAGAGGAATCTCCATGAATTATAGGGTAGTGAAGAGGTGTGTGTGTGTGCACGTGTGTGTCTAACCAGCACATTTTCATGGGATGTGATACAATTCCATGTCACGTTGTGTGGGTTTAATTGATTACAGTAAACAGTGGAGATTCATCTTGTTTTGATGTTGTGACTGTCTTCTTTAAGGGGTCCTCTATCCTTTCTGGGAGAGGTATATTTATTTAGTGACAGCTTGAAAAATTTTAAAGACTCTGGCAGATTTTTTTTTCTTTTAAGAACTGCCGTAGTACATTTCCTCCCTATTAAAAGAAAAGAGGAAAATTTGAACTCATTTTGCAGATGATGAAACCTAATGAACTAAGGCATTAAGTTAGCTCACCCCCTAGTGACATTAGTAGCAGGAAAAAACTCTGCTTGGGGGCTCTGGGGTGGGGTCTCAATCCAGGTGCCAGCTTTGCCCCTTCCCACGTGAGTCACTTTGGGCAAGTCTTCCAGGTCTTAGCCTCAGTTACCTTGTATGTCAAATTGGGATGTAATGGATGAGAGAATGTATTTAGCAGCCTAGAACTGTGTCTCGTACCTACTTGGCGTTCAGTAAATATTAATGGTCATTAGCATCATTATTATTAATGAGAAGCATGCTCCAAATTCTCACGCTTGGGTGGAATCTCACTGCCAATGTTGACCATCCCTGCCTCTGGCCAGGGCAGGGATGCGTGGCTGCTGGTGGGTGATGGTCTTTAACTTTTAGCCTCGGTCCTTCCTTTGTTCACTCTCCTAACTCAATGCACTTTCAATTCTCTATGACTGCCCTGGGGTCAGAGTAACCTGTGTTGAGATGCTTGGACTTAAAGGGCAATTGCTGCTTCTTAGACAAAAGCCTCATTTGGAGAAGTTTATAATCTTGAGCCAGAAAGCAGTATAGGCTTTGAAGTGAGACAGACTGGGTTTGAATCTTAGTGTTACATCTTATGGTCTGAGGCAGTCTAGCCCAGAGAGCCAGCATAGCCCAGTGATTTCAGGCTTGAGTACTGAGGTAAGACTGTGTGTATTGAAACCCTTAATCCCTGAACAGATCACTTCATCTCTCTGACATTCTGTCTCCTCATCTGTAAAATGGGAATACTGATCCCCACCTCACAAGGTTGTTGTGAGGGTCAAAATTATAAAAGGCATGGAATAACATTTGCCATAAATATTAGCTGTTAATGTCATCATGTGAACCCTGGCTGTGTCACATAATTGCTGTCTGTGATCTTGGGCAAGTTACTTAATCTCCCCAAGCCTCAGTTTCCTCATCTGTAAAATAGGGTTAATAATAATCTTTACCTCATAAGATTAGTATGAGGACTAAATGGTATTAATTAATTGCTCATCTCTAAATTATAGTAGGTTGTCAATAAATATTTGTTGCTGTTATTACTATTACAATATGACCATGGGTAAGTTATTTAACCTCTCAGAGGCTCAATTTTTTTTTTATCTGTAAACTTGGAATAGTTATATCTGGCTCATAAAAAAGGGAGGAATAGATGTAATAATGTACATAAATGACATGAATGCATAGTAGATTCTTGATAAAGGGAGCTATTTTATTATTTCCACAAATTGGCCTTCATGCTGGAGAGGCTTGCTGGCCGAGGGCCTTCTGTGGCCAGCTTCATGCCTTTAATTTGCTGCCCAAGTTGAACCACGTTCCCCACAGAATTGACATCTTTCCAGAGTGGATTCTGTTCCAGGTATCACCATGCAACCTAACTCCTGCCCAGACAGGACCTACGTAATTGCTTTGTACACACAGTACTCTCAGGGCCCCAGTGGTGGCCTGGCCCGTGAGGCCGCTGTATTTGATTTCTGTAGGTCAACAAACAAACATGTGAAATGAAATAAGCACGTTAGTCATGGCAGGTTCAGGTTGCTGTAATTAGCTTCTGTCCCGCCTGCTGTAGCGGCAGCAGGCCTGTGCTTCTCACTGCCTGTGTAACAAGAAAACACTGGTCCCAGAGCTCTGAGGTTGCTGCGGCTGAAAGCACTTGACGCTGATGTGTCCAGACAGACGCTGGCAAAAGTCTCTTCCTGTGGTGGTGGCGGTGAGCATGGGACCTTTAATTTTTCAGGCTGTAGAGAGTTACTGAGCCAGCTATTAGGCTTGGCAACGGGAATATAAATACGGGCTATGGACAGAGTCTCTGATTGCAAGGAAGTGTGATGGGGGCAGGGCAGGGATGGACACACACAGGCCAGGAAGCAAACAAGGACTATGTATTTGGGGCTCGGTGGTTCCTGGGCTGAAGCCACTTCAAGTTCAGACTTTTCTTGGGGTCTTGCTGGGGAGGTGTGGCTCCACCAGGTGTGACTACCTGCTGATCCTGGAACAGCTTACCTGTGAGTGAGTGTCCTGTGCTCCTCTCCGGCCCTCCCACTGCACAGGCCCAGCTCTTCACCCTGCTCAGAAACTCTGAGTTACCTGGAAGCCAGCGGGGCCTCCCTTTCTTTCTCTCCACTGGAAATGTAGCAACTTTTCGACTGAATTACAGTCTGTATATCATTACCCTGCAATCTGCCAAAGCTGTGCTGTATTGAATCACAATGATCGTGTCAGTAATAATAATGATAATACATTGCTCTGGTAAAGTTCTTTTGATTTTTCAGAGCAAACTGTACTTTTATGTCTTCCCCCCCCCCCCAGAAGCTGCTACATATGCATATTCGTCATGTCCACCAGGCATTTATTGAGGACCAACCATGTTTATGAGCCTTATAGGTGTAAAGGAGCATAATATACAATGCCCCCCCCACTCCTCCCTAAGGAAAGTAAAAGTAACACAAGCTTTGTCAGTCTTCCTGCTATCTACTATCTCTGTGACCTTTGGCCTATCATTTAACCTCAGTTTTCATGTCTGCAATATAGGAATAATAACAGTACTTTTTCTTAGGCTCTTGATGTGTTTGAATCTCACATACAATCCTGGTAAATGTCAGCACTGAACTAGGCACCCAGAATGTGCTGGGGAGCTTAGTATAAGCGCAATCTCCTATACCTTACCACAGCTCTGCAAAGTAAATATTACTGCTCCCATTTTACAGGTGAGAAAACTGAAGTCTGGAGACATTCTTAAAGTCATAAAGCTATTGTGTGGAAAAGCTGGTGTTCAAACCCGGATCTTGTCTAAATACTGTACTGGAGCGCACTGGATGCTAAACCCAGAGGAGTGGTACGAACAGTATAAGCGACGAGAATGACAGGAATGCAGAGAAGCGAGCCCAGAAGATAAATGCCAAGTTATTTTGAACATGTTCTTGGTCCCACCCTATTTTTAGTTGTATGCACTTCTACATTTAACAAGAAAACCACACTTATGTATACTATTCCAGAATGATTTGTGTTTATATCAGTGTTTGCACATAGTTAGACATTTTGCTTTCAGTCTGTGCTAGTGTGAGGTGTTTGTATTTAAAGTTTTGCTTAAATAAAAGAGTGCATTTTGTTTAAAGGGGAACATTTTGGTGATAGCAAAGCCCAAAATACACTACCGTGTTTCCCTGAAAATAAGACCTAACTGGAAAATAAGCCATAGCATGATTTTTCAGGATGCTTGTGATATAAAATAAGCCCAATGCGTCTTTTGGAGCAAAAATTAACATAAGAGCCGGTCTTATTTTTATGGAAATACGGTAGGGCTTATTTTATATTACAGAGCACCCTGAAAAATCATGCTAGGGCTTTTTTTCTGGTTAGGTCTTATTTTGGGGGAAACACAGTATATGTGACTTTGTGACTCAATTTGGTACTAGTGCCCTCTGGTGGTAAAGTTGGAAATCATTTACTTCTGAGTATAAGGGCTCAAGAGGAAAAGAATCTTGAATTTCCTGAAGATCTTTCCGATATCTCTTGCTAAAATATTAAGCAGTCCATCCTGGCATTGCTATTTTTTTATAAAAATATTTTATAAAGGTCCAAAACTGTAAGAAAGAGGTGATTTTAACACAAACATTGGCTGCGTTTGCCTTTAATGATTTTGGGTGGAAAATATTTTGAAATCGATGACTTCATGTTACGTGAATTAACCTCAAGGAAAGTAAATATTGTCTAAAGATTTTTACTTGCCTTTTCCACAGAGTTATTTTAGAGAATGTTGTGTTGGAATAAACTTTTTTTTTATTCTCCATAAAATACACTTAAAAAAGACACCGCCACTGGATTTCGCATGGGTTTGTTTGGAGTCACTATTCTAAAGCCCTTGGTCACTATTCTAAAGCCACTTTTCCTCAGATTCTCAGTAATCTCAGGGCAGAGATGAAAGTCAATTGTGTGTTTCTGAGGAGAGTGTTATTGAAATTTCCGTATTTTCTTTGAGGTTCTCCAACGTGGCATCTAATTCAATGGTGCAGGCTATCCCCCTCTAAAAGAGATGTGAGCAGGTGCTGCAGGCCAGCCGTTATATCGGGTGTTTTACATCCTGTTTAATCTCCAAGACAATCCTTTGAGGTCTGATATAGCTCTCATTTTCTATAAGAAAGGGACTCAGAGAACTTACGTAACTTGCCACCCAGCTATTAAGTGGCAGATCTGGGATTCAACCTCAAGTTTCTGACCTCTCATCTTATGGCTTTTCTTTCTTCCTGTGGAGGATTCCAGGTGCTGGGTCGTGTTTATATGCAGCTCAAATTCCAAACTGCAACTGTGAGCTTGGCTGTGTATTATATCCCCTCAGGGAAGAGTAGCAGTGGGACTAATGTGTTTGTGTAAATAGCCTTGGCTGACACATGGCAATGTCACCTCTACAGAACCATAGGAAACAGAAAGCTCTGCTCTGCCTCTAGCAATAAATTAAGATAAAAAATACCATGACCTGTACTAGCGACGGTGAGATTTGCACAAAGCCACACCTGTCCAGCCTGCCACAGCTCCTTTAAACCAGTAACCACCTCTATGCACAAGTTAGAATTCCCAAAGCCGGCATTTGCCTCAAGAAACTAGACCCAGTGCAAACTTGCACTTCACCCTGTATCTTTCTCGGCCCTCATTTTGCTACTCCTTTGCTCCTGCTTGGCTGACCCTGTCCCTGAGATATGATATACTTGGGTGCTTTCTTGATTAACGATGCTAGCTCCCAACCGCAATTCTGCCTCCCTTCCTTGGAAAAAGTACTTTGTAAAAATATTTACAATCCTAATCTTCTCACTCACTGATACACTGATGGCAGGAGGATAAATAGATTCTTTGGGAGTCAAGTTGGCAGTGGCTGTTTTGCAAATTCACTTCCAGGAATTTATTCTATATAACTACTCATGCATAAAACTGTCTAGGATACTAATTAAACAAATTATGGCTACTCGATTCCATAATATATTTACACTATAGACTCAAGCAGCTGTTAAAAAAATGACATGGATACATTCCCACAATATATGGCTGGAAATGGTTTTATAATATACTGTTTAATTTAGATACAAAGACAAGTTGCAAAGCAGTGTATGTGCTAGAAAAGTTAAATGACTTTCTATATTCATAGGAAAAATATTTGAAATGACAGCAGTGGGTGACGGGCTGTGGGGGTAGGAATGAGGAAGGAGAAGGATAGGGTGGCAGGAGCGTCTGTTTTCTACGTATACAATTCAGGATTATTTAAATTAAAAAAATAAGCATGTGTGAGTCTTGGACTTAAAAAAAATAATGCTTTCTGTATATTGACTGCAGCAAAAATATTTGAAACAGGATTTTGCTAAGAATATAGATAACATGTAGCATTTCAGGTCTACTTTATCAAGTACACATGGGACAACCTATTCCACTTACGTGTCTCAGATTTACTTCAGCTAATGCCCCCTCATATTGCCCCAGGTGGACCTGGCACCAAAGCGTGTGAAAGCTGGACCGTGGTCAGTGTTGGCAAGTTGCCTCTCTCGGTGCCGTACTTCACACTTCTCCCCCCAGTTTTGCGATAGTCCTTTCTGGGATATCATCAGAAGTAGGAATTCATAGTGGAAAGGGAAGGTGATGTGACCCAGTGACGTGCAGTAATAAATTAGGAGGCACAGTGGAAGAAAGTCTGTTCAGCAAACTGGAAGTCGCATCTGGGACAGTTCCCCAGAACTCAGGTAGAAGCCCCAGTCCCCAGAGAAAGGCTGGCTGCGTCCCACTGGTGGACAGATCACTGTGATTTCCAAGCAGGCTGGCAGGGGACATCAGGGACACTTAGAGCACTTGCCAAACTGGGGGCTGACGACACCAAAGCATGATCTGGGTTCTAGAGGGGGTGGGGCATTAGGTCACTAGCCAAAAAATTAGGTATAAGGAATAAAGTTACCCCAGAATGGGCCATGGGGTGGGAGAGTCTCACGAACAAACCAGGAGTTTTCCAAAAGTCTTGCGAAAGGTCAGCATCAGTAAGACCTGGGCTTGGGGTGGGCCCTGACTGTGCAGGGAAGGGATGGGGGCTCAGGTTGTATTGGGAGAGAAGCCACGCAGAAGCAGCGGCTGCAGACGGCCCGAGAGATGGGGGATTTTGCCTCTCCTGGTTTCCAATCAGCCCGGCTTCTTGAAAACCTGAGCTGAGTGTGGGTGTTGGGTGAGGGTGGGTTTGACGGGATTGGCTTAGTGAGCAACTGAAGCTGGCACACTGCTACCATCAGGACCCCATCATTCTTTCCATTTGGAAAATAGTGGGTATGTAAAGACCTGGAAGGTTTGTAGGTGTTGGAAAAACTACTACATTCTTGATATTTCAAGAGACCACTACATGAAATAGTGTCCCTCACTTCCGGCCTTTCTGGTGACTGTTTCTTCTCGGTCATCGTCTCCAATCACCCTCACTTCCAGCCACGCTGGCCTTGTCATTTTTCCTTGGACATGCTTCCAGGCCTTTGCACAGAGTCTTCTCTTTGCCTGGACCACTCTTCCTCAGGATAGCTACACGCCTCCCTCCCTCAACTCTTCCAGGTCTGCTCAAAAGTCACCTTCTCGGGGAAGCCTACCCCAACTACTCTATTTTAAATTACAGTCTCAATTACCCTTAGTTTGCTCTTTTTTTCCCATGGGGTCACTGCAAAATTTACTTAATTTTTTATGTTTATTGCCTGCGTCCCTTTCAGCTTCCTCCTGCATCTTGGAATGTAAATTCGATGAACAGATAGAGCGGTGCTTTTTTTTTCTTCTTTGTTTGTTTGTTTATTTATGCATTTATTTTTTGGTCTGTTTTGTTCATGGACACCAGTGCCTAGAACAGTATCTAACACAAGGAGTATTTTCTACTTGTTGAATGAATGAACTGTAGTACAAGTGGTAAAGGACTTGGCAACCTTTGGCCATGAAATGCTGCCCAGATACATAGAAACACTTTCCAAAGACCTACTGTCTTCCTTCTCCTTACACTTTAAAATCCCTATGGATTTAGGTCTTGGCATTCAGCCCAGGAGATATGATTGCTGGCAAAAGTTGAGTGAAGCAGTTAAGAGCATGGGTTGGCAGTCAGATAGACCCAGATTGGAATATGAACCTTTCCACATACGGGCTGTGTGACTTTAGGACAATAACTTTCTCTAAGCCTAAGAATTTGATGTGTGTGAAAGCATGAAGCCTGCCACATAGTTGCCATTAAAGTGGTAGCTCATACAATCGATGATGGAGATGGATGAAAGAAATGGAGCAATGAATTTTTAAGAGGCAGTTTGTCTCTTCGTAGTCGTTAGCTGCCTTAGATGACAATATTGGGGACCCCCCCAAATTCTAGTTAATTTAAAAATATCAAGAGATTTTAATAGATTCCAGGTTTGTCCTTCAATAAGATACTTTTTAAAAACCCATATAAGCACAGAAGCTTGGAATTGGGCAATGTCTTTGAGCTTTGGATCTCTCTCCCAGGAAGGTGTGTAGATACCACGAAGGCAACTTGTGGCTGAGATGCAAGGAGTGGAGCCAAGCAGAGAATTTGCACGGTCCCAACATCAGGATACAGGTTCTGGTGCAGATGGAAAATAACAAAATGCAAAACCTATGGGTTCAGCTGAGGGAAGCCAAAGCAGAAAGCCCGGGAAAGCGAATGAGAAGTGGGCCAGAACCAAAGCCCCAGCTGGTGGCTGTGGCAGCTTTTTATGTAGAGCCCGTGGCCTCCAATAGAGACAAGAAGATGGGAGAAGAGAGCTTAGGGTCACCTGGGCCAAGCTTCCTCTAGGTACTAACTAACCCCATCTCCTCAACAGCCCAGAAGAGGGCTCTAGGGTAACCTCCCACTGCTCTTCCAGATCTGATGTCTGCACCATTGCTTGGCTTCTTCCCTATCCTGCTTCCCCCTCTCCCTAACAGGCTTCTTCTGGGACCTTGGCCTTAAAAAAGCGTTTGCATCTGAATCATCGACTCAGGGTCTGCTTCTGGGAGAACCAACCAAATACAGAAGCCTTCTCTCCACTTTAGTTTTCAACAACTCAGGAAAGAATTCTGATTGGCCTGCTAAGGTCACATGCCCACCCTGGTCTTTGACAGCTTCTCCTTCATTCCTACTCCCTGCCCCTCCCCACGTGATTTGACCTAGACAGCCAGCACATCCCCAGCCCATGATGTGACCCGCTTTGTACCAGGCACTAAGGATGCTATGGTGAGCACCATGTCTGCCCTCCTGGGCTTACAATCAAACGGGAGAGAGCCATGAATCAAATAATCCCACATTTACAAATTGTGGACAGTGCTCTGAGGGAAAAGCGCAGGGTACTTTTAGTTAGTGGGAGGGGGCATGGCGGAGGAAGTGCCATGCTCCCAGCTGCTGTGCAGAGAGTAAGCCGTCCAGAGAGTAGTGAAGAGTGGAAGCCAGGGCAGGAAGACAGATGAGAAGTGTTGGCGGTTTGATGATTAGAGTGGTGGCCCTCGAGTTATAGTGATGTGGACAGAACTCAAGAACCTTAAGGACTTAACCTATTGCTGGGGGACATGGACCTCATCCTCACCAGTCCCCGTCATTGCCACAGGGTAAATGAAAAAGCAAAGTAAAACAAAAACGGAAAGAAAACAAAAGCTACACCGTACATGACAATTGGCGAACATTAGGAAACTAGGAAAAGCAAAAGAAAACTGAGGTGTGCTCTCTAGTCTAAAGATTCGTCTTATCATTTAGTAACCCCTCCCACTCCTTATTTTCAACACATGCATCCATCTCCTGTTTGGAATTTTTAATACAAAAGGGTTTCTTGGCTTTTGAAAAATATTGCCTAAATAAATGTCACACATTATTTCCCCATATTTTCATTATTTTTATTCCTTTGGGGTGGGGACTATCTAAAGAATAATCTGATCTGTGAATCTGATCTCTATTCCTGATTCTGTAGGTGATAGAGACAGACTGCTTTCATGTATATTTTTCATGAAGTTATTCATATCTGAGGAAAAGATAGCTCGGAAATAGAAGCTCTTTCACCATCTCTCCAAAACGTACTGCGGAGGGATGGTGACTACTTTATGGAGACCCAGAATGGGGGATGGCTAAATCATTGCCCCCAGGGTATTTGATGTTGCCAAGGCCTTCTGTGTAAAGGTAGGAGTTGCTGGGGGCCCCAGCCCTTTGCTGCGAACCTGGGGCAAACCCCTACACTGAACGCACTTCCTCTCTGCAACAGCAATGTGGAGGTGAAGCATATTGAACCAGCCCTGTTTCCAAGCAGTAGAAGGAACTAGAACTTTGGGGGAACTCCCAAGTAACTGGAGCCCATGCTGCCCGCTACGTCTGAAGGAAAGGGCTCTGAGGTTTCAAGAATCCAATTGGCTAGTTGTTCTAATATGCCAGGTCCTTCTTCCCTTTGGCACTTCACTATGCTTACTAACAAATATTACAAATGACCCTGCTTAGAATACAAAGGGGGGTCTTCATTGTCTTGTGTTTTTGTGGGTTTTTTTTTTTTTTTTGTCTTACGTATTTTAAGTCTTCAGAATCCATCAGGCAGTCAAGCCCCTTGGCAGTTCTACTTCTCTTTCCAGACATGACTTTGTCCCCCAACACGCAGTTCCTTTAATCGCTACTCTTTGTTTTTTGTTTTCTTTTAAATTCATCTTTCCCCTCCCACTTAACTCCCAGTCCACCTGTATTGTTCTTTTTGTTCCCCTTCTATGCTGTGTCCTTGACCTTGTTCCTTCTCCTTTCCCTTTCATTTTTCCCTTTCTGTGCTCCCTGCTACATCTCATGAAACTTAGAAATTGCCTTCCAAATTCCATGGGTACCACCATGTATTCAGTGGCAAGGGCTGCTTCCACTCTGGCCTGGCCCATGACATTTCCTAGAGTATTCCCCGCGGACGCTCACCCATCTGACCCAGATAATGTTTCAGTTAACATAATCCTGGCTCAGGGCCCACAGGACTCACCAGTCATTATGCTATATCTGAAAGTAAAACTGATTTGGCAGTCTCATTAGATTATAACCAGCTCAAATCTTCCCTTCTGGCTTCTTCAAGCATAACACGTGTCCCTGGGAACAGCCGAAGGGAGAAAACCACCTCTTCCCACCACCCCCAGCTTTCTGTACTCTTCTAGGCTTTTGGCTCAAATTAAATATTTACTGTTAGAGCAGGGAATGACTCATTGGCCACTGTGCCTATCACCTTAAGTGGATTTCAAATTTGTTTTGGAAGCTACTAGGGAGCTCCAGAATTTCATCTACCAACTTAAGGGTCCAGTGTCAGGATACTGATTGTATAGGCCCATGGACGCTGGGCCAAGAAGCGTGGACCACATTCTGTCACAGTAGTAAAAATAGCTGCCACTTACTGGATGCTTATTAAATACGAGGCTTATTCTATATCAATTCATTTAATCCTATGAAAGATGTATTATCCCTATTTCAGGAGGACACTGAGGCACACAGAGCTAAGTAACTTGAGCAAAGCAACAGAAGTAAGTCGCAGAATCAGGACTGGAGCCCAGGTAGATAGGTAGGCTCCAGAATCTGGGCTCTCATTCCTGTCTCCCACAACCTGTGGGTAATAGAGAGCTTCAGCAGGTTGGTAAGTGAGTGTGACATGAAGTCACTGACGCTCAGGAAGAGGCATTTGTAAGCAGAGAGATGGAGGGACTGACGAGTGAATGAAGGAATCCAGTAAGTATCTATTGTAATAAATCCTGGTAGGCAAATACTGAAGTCTGAATTAGAGTGGAAACAGTGCATATGGAAAGCTATAGATGGGCAAGATGGTGTGAAGGACTTGTTTGAACTAATTTGGGACACAGAGGGAGGAGCGTGGCCTGAAATGTTCACCCCTGAGAGAATGACCATGGCCAGAAGTAGACGTGGCAGAAAGGGCCTCTGACTTGCATGGGAATCCTAAGCGTTCCACGCTGCAGAGATGAAGCCTCCTCCCAGCTCCCATGCTCTGCCCCCAAAAGGAGGGATGATGCTGCGGGTTAGGTACACTCAAGGGGAGCAGCCTGCTGGAGGGTGGGGCTCTTGCTGGGAGAAGTGAAGAGGTTATAAATAATCTTCCTCAGGATGATGGAAGGTCAGGTTCCAGGTACCTCCTGGCCTGAGTATACCCTCACTTCCCTTGGACATCCTTGTGGGTGGGATCAGGGGAAAGAAAGCACAGACAGCTAGCTCAGGGGAAGGGTGTGCTCACATTTTCACACATCCTCATACTTCCTCTCTGGAAGGAAGATGAGAGAGTTAAGAACATGGTGAGGGCCAGGGAGAAAAGAGCCAAGGATCAGGCTATTTGGCTTGCCCTTATTCTAGGTCTGGTATTAAGGAGCCAAAAAAAGGGGTGGGGGTGATCTTCAAAGCTCAGCTCCCGGGGGGAGAGCTAGGAGTTTGAGTCAGAAACTCCAGGCTGAACTGAAGACTATGCATTTGTCGTCAAGCAGTGTCTTCCTCATAATCCAGAGCAAAGTGTTCAATGGGGGTGAGATTTAAGGATCTGGAGTCTGCCTTTATCAGCCATAATAAAGATTTTTTTTGTTTGTTTAACCAGATTTATATTTCCCTTTCTAGTTCTTTAAGGTTCTAACCTGCATCTGTCTTCCTATTTTAATAAGATACTCAGTGGTGATAAATATCCTTGAAATATTTGGTACAAAGAGCTAAAAGGAACTGTAAAAATAAAAACATTTCCCCCCACACTCCAAGGTATTGTGGTGTCTGATAAAATGATAATATCTGAAGCCTGGATTTTAAAAAGCTCTTATTGCCAATGAACAAATGAAAACCCAGGGCTATGTAAATGTTAATATTTTAGAAATGTAGGTGGAACTATCATTATTCTTTAATAACCTGTGTTAGTACTTCATTATTTTGATGAAGTTCTTTTTTTATTGTAATTTCAGCGGGAGGTATCCCAGGGTAAGAAAATAAGATTTGGATTTATGTGAATAGGATTTATTTCATCACTGGTTTCAAATAGTGTTTTCCTTGTGTAAAAACATGTCAGAGACTTTATTTGTGGCCCAAAGCATTATGAATGAGAGTGAACCTTTCTTCAACAGGCAGATTTGAATAAATTCAGGAAGTCATTTAAGACATGATATGTCTCCTAGAACCTGATCCACGGCAGGTACTTTTATTAACAAAATTTATACACTCAAATCCAGTGAATCAGAAGAGCTAATTTTCATTCGGGCAAATCATGAATTTTTTCATGTTTTGTTTTATTTTTTGCCACTGACTACATATCAGGAGATTAGCACTGTCTTGGAAAATGCGGTCTGTGTGAGTCAGTTTGCATGTTTCTCATATCCTCGCTGAAGAATGTCTTCTGAGCTGGTTTTCAAGAACTCAGTGTGTTTAAAAGAAATTTTTTGGGGGAGATAATGAAATTCTGGTTTGCTGTTAACCTTATTTGTCTATAAATTGTAATTTTGGTATCTCCAATGATGCAAAGTTTAAATGAGATATTGTTGTGAAAGGCTGTTTGAAACCATGAATTACTTTACAAATGTAAGGGGATCGTGTTACTGAGATAACACGTAGTTGTGTTACAAAGCCCAACTTCTCCTACATTCCCAGTGGAAATTAGGCAATTAGGTGAACTCCTCCCTGCTTCTAGAGTATTCGTTGGATAACTATGGTTTTGGAACTGAAACAGGATACCTGCTGGAAGATTACTGAGTCCATGCCCAGATATGGGAAAGAGCTGAAAGACATATGTGTTTGCAGTGACTTAACTGTCAAGGTTTCCTCTTGGGTCAAGTTTACTTCCTTATCAGTGAACTTCTTGGATTGTAATTCCTTGATTTTTCTTCTCTTCTCAGTTTCTTTTCACCCCCACCAACACATCAACTCAAATTTATAGGATGAAGGAGGATTAGGTGACACAGTGCCCAAAATGGACTGAGAGCTCTGAACTGGACAATGCGTATCAGTGCACCAATGAAATCTGCTTGGCCATATAGGACAATGCAGGTCTCCACAGACACAAGATCTCACACTTCTGTGTGATGAGAATCTCTTGGGTAACAATCACAAAAGTGAAAAAACAAAACAAAACAAAACAAACAAATTCTGATACATTAAGTCTGAGATGGAGCCCAGGAATCTATATTCTTAACCATCATTCCAGGGAATTCTGATGCATCTGGTTGAAGGACCACAGTTGGACAGACAATGCGTTGAGTCCTAAGTCCATGGTACTCTAGTGCTCAAGAAATTGATTATAGTTATTAAAGTCCTTACTTTTCTTTGTGTATAAATAATGTAGTTCTGTCTCATAAGTACAAATGAATAAATATGGCATTCTACTGATTCCTTCTTCACCAGGGTTGGGAGATGCTAGATGAGAGTGAATATTCCCAGAGATATGACGTGGTCACAGTGACCAAAGACGCAGTGTGAGAATATAGATCTAAGCTTTCAATACGCTGCACGTGAATCCCTTTTTTGGAATTGACTTGCAAATCAATAAGAAACAACCAGAGTCAGCCAGTTAGTAAATAAACACAAAATCAGGAAAAGCACAAAGGATGATGTAAAGTCGCAAGAATCTGGTTAATCCTGTAGGAGCACTATAAAGAGTGACAGTTCAAAGGGTTGTAATGCTCTAGAAACTATGTGAGCACAAGGGGAGTTCTCAGTCTCAAAATGCTATTGTGTGGCTTTAATAAATGTATTTAGATCCTTATTATTGTGGTCCAAGTGGGGCACAATGTAGATAGCACAGAAATGTGTTATGCTTACCTTCAGCCGGCACGAGGAGGAAAATGGAGCCTTGGCTCTCAGAGCCTGTAGGTAATTTGGCAAATGTTTCTTGTGTATCTACTGTGTGCTCATCATCGAGCCCAGAGCCATGGGAGGTCTGACTCATGTTCTGTGTTCACTACCAGCCAGACAGCTGCCTTGCATTTCTCAGAGTCAAACTGAGGCTGGCTTTCAATCCCTGGGTATAGCATACAGATATAAGCAGCTTTCTAGAGTTCTGGGCTTTCACTCTTATTTCAGAGGCCAACTCCATCCCTCAACCTGGAGAGGTTAAAATGCCAACTAATTGCTGCAGATGACTGATTTCTAGTTCCAAACCTGAAGAAAAAATTAATGAAGACCACTGACACACTTGAGAAAGAGGTACACTATTAAACCCCATGCTTTAAATAGCGTGTGGGAGAAACCATCAGGTAAATGGGCAAGATAAGGACTTTGGGATCCCTAGACTTGAATTCAAATCCTGATTCTGTCACTTCTTGCTCTCTCCAAGCCACACTCCTCATCTCCCAAAAGGGAGTGATTCTATGTACCCCATCAGGTTTATGTAATAATTGATAGTATACAAATACATAATAGCACAGTGCTGGCACATAACATGGGTTTAGGAAGTATAGAACGCTCCCTTCTTCTTCTTATCCTTATATCGGACCTTCTATAATCTTGGTTTTGGCAAAACCTCAAATCAAGCAGGTAGTACATTTAGTTTGAACTTTTTGGGAGAGAACCCTGTGTCAGAGTTCTCTGCAAATTGAGCATAAAATATTCTGATTCTAAAAAGAGAGATCATCATCTCTCTCTGAGGGTGTCTTTGCCATCATTCCTTCCAGAAAGCAGAGCCTGAAACAAGGCAGTAGTTTATTTTGGGAAGTGATCTCAGGGAACTGGAATGGGAGACTAGGGTGGGAGAAATAGGGAAACAGGGCAAGTCAATACATACAAAGCTTGTTATCAGTGGTCACAGCTGTTATCAGTGGGGAGCTGGGGCCTGATCCTTCTGGGACTATCTGAAAGCCGGGAAGAATGCATCTCAGATATGTCCACTCAAAGGACACAATGGGGCAGGCAGGCATCCACCATCTTCGATCGATCCTGGGCTGGCCAACGATTGCCCCTCACACTGCCAGGTTTTCACAAGTGCTGCGTGGTTCCCATAGATGGCCCAGGACAGGTGTCTGAAAAGCCCTGGCAAGCATGGGGCATCGGGAGGTGCATTCAGGAAAATTGGAGTAAAATGTTAGTTCCAGAGAATGTGAAGTGGACATGACCAAATTTAATACCGCGATCAAAGGAAATGTCATCTGACAGAAAAATGAGCAAGTCTGCATCTCCCTTCAAACCTCAGATATCTTCACTGTTTACAAAACTAGCCACTGAAATATTCTTTAGCTCCTCCACGTGGCATTGGGTAGGCTCATTGGTCCCTTGGTTTCCTGAACTCTAATTGCATGTACAGTCTCAGTTACTTAGCACTTGATGACATATCCTCTTCTTTGTCATCCAGTTTCTTTACATGTTTTAAATATGTCCCCTTTTCCCACAAGAGACACTTATCTCCTTGGGTACCTTTGGATGAAGTCTTCTAATTCTTTTTTATCCATTCAGCATCTAATGGTGCTCGACAAAAACCTGTTGATTTGAACTCACTTGAATAGATGATAAATCCTTTTCTAGAAGCATAATTGTCCTTTCAGGGGCCTGCGGAGTCTTCCTACTTCCTAATTATATTAAGACCCTCACCAATTAATGGGGCTTAGACAGCACCTTCTTTAACGAGGGGCAGGAGCTGGGAGCACATTGCCAGTGCTTGGGGGTGTTGTAGGGTTTTCATCAGCAATCCATTCTGTACTCTTTGTATTTGGTTTCATTTCAGTTGCTTCAAAACCAGTAGCACTAGAAGTGACATATATTTAGACTAGACTTCAAGTCTCTTTTTGAAGCTTTATATATATAATGAAACACAAATGCACTGGCCCTTTCTCTGAGTACCCTTCTTCCTCTCTGCTTCAGTCCTTCCCAGTAGATACCACATAGGTATGAAAAGTGACTAGGACCTGGGTGGATCAGCAGGGAACTAGTATTTTAGATTCGTTTAGATGACAGAAAAAAAGAGCAGATCAAAGTTACTTTCAGTGTTTCCTAGTATGAACTTGGAGAATTATTCACGCTGCCACATTTTGCTGGGCAGGTTGTGCACTGCACAACTCTCAAGAGACATTTAGGTCAAAGTTAACATGGATCAGTACCCAGAGGAGTGCAGTGAATAACCTCTGTGGCCGCAAATAATGGCCATGTCTGTGGCCCCACTCCAGTTCTGCTGAATCAGGATCTCAGGGGAGGGCGCCCAGGAATGTACCTTTTAACAAATTTCACAGGTTCTTATTAACACTGAAGATTGAAAATCATTGCTTAGGATATAAGTTTTAAGAGACGGCTACACCAATAGGAAACAAATGTGGGAAATTATCTCAGTACCTCTGCCATCCCTGGTTTCTCTGCTTCCTAGGCTTACATGTTCAGCTGGCTTCATGGATAACTCAGTGACTTATTGCCATTTAAAATATAATGGCCCTATTACTAACCTGGTCGTCTTTTTATCTTTCTAGGCAGGCCTCTATTGCTTCCTTTTCTGTGTGCTGTTACATTCCCACTTTCCAAGAGAGAAGTTCTGATCAGGTTGGGCTGTCACCACCCAATTGGAGAGCTCCATTTAGGTGGCATCTCAAGTCAAGGTATCTCTTGATCAGGTCTTGCTCATGTTCATTTTATATACACACAGTGGCCTAGGTCCTGGGTATTCATCTTTGCTTCAATGACCATCAGCTATAATGTCTTAGTGAAGAAAAACTGCCCATGATTACGTTCCTCTGAAGGGAGCTACGAGCGTGACCAGTACCTACTGCTTCATTGTTTATTAGGACAGGAAGGAAATGCAATTATTCAATGTACCATCCAGATGCCATGTCCATAATGATATAAGCTAATATATATTGGGTACCACCGTATGCTAGACATTTTTCTATGCACATGATTACCATTCATACATTTAACCCTCAAAAACAACTTTTTGTAAATGCTGTTATCTTTATTTTACAGATTAAGAAACTGAGGCATAGAACTTGTCCAACAGTTTGTATATGGTAGAGTCACATTTGGAACTTACACGATTTAGCTCTAAAGCCACTTGTCTTTATGATTATGTTGGGGTCACATCAGAGGATCATTCTGTGTGTGTGTGTGTGTATGTGTTTATCTATTGGGGTAGACAGTTATAAGAGGGATAATTCAAGGCATAAATTAGGTCAGAAAGGCAAGAATGTGCTGACATATGCATTGGTATATATTGGGGGAGGCAGTTGGAAGACAATGACAGACAGACGTCACAAGCAACAAGACACAGCTGGCTTGCTTTGCGGGAAATGACATCTAATTGTCCATGGTTCCTTTGAAAAATGAGGCCATATTACACACCTTCCTTTGGAGGCATAAAACTCCATCCTAGCCAATACCCTCAGGGGTGTAGCACTACTTGATATACAAGCCTTGAGAATTTAGGATTAGACAGGGAAGTTTAGATTTGAATGTGTTTAAGGAAAGAAGGTAGAGGGTTATTATAGGTGCATTGCTGAGGAGCATGAAGTTTGCAGTACGAATGTGGGACGGAAATACACTCCACCCTGACGCTCTAAGCCCAAATTCAGTCTCCATTAAAGATTGAGGCAATTATTCCAATCATCCAGGAGGAAGAGGAGCTCTTGATTTTCTAGAATAATTATCTCCATGTCCTTTCTTTCCGTTTTTGTTTGTAGAGACAGATCTGGTCTGTTCATGTCAGTGTATGCCACGTTGATGGGTGGGGCTGCCTCCTAAATCCTTAACTTTTTAAGTAAAGCACAGTATTCATTGAAATATCATTTTTTTTTGGTGAGACCTCTTGCCGAGGTTTCTTTGGTGCTTCTGAAATGGAACCTTTTCACCTTTCATAACCACTTTTCTATTTTAATCAGAGGCTTAAGGAAGTAACAGGGGAAACTTAACTTGAAAAGAAAGTGGCTATTTAGTATCATCACCCACTCATAATCGATTCCTTTTAGGTCAGGATTGATTTTGCATAATTCTGGCTGAAGACAGGGGGATGGGCAGGATGATCTTTGCTCGCCCAAATTCTGAGTAGGCTGGTGGTCTGTGCAAGGTGAGGGTTTTGGCTAATACTTGGCACGCTGTGTGAGCTGGGTATTTATACACCCCACATCGATAGGTCTTGGTTCTGAGAGCAGAATTTGAAGTAGCGGCTGTAGTTCTCTGGGTCAGTTGTTGTTCTGAGAAACACTCACAATGATGTTCTCTGTTTCGTGCAAAACGACTACTCCAGAGACTTTAGGAGTTTCAAGACAACTGAATTCAAGATAAGAAAGGGGATATCTTGGAGAAGATAGACTGTGCATCCCCACTGGGACTCTTCTGTGAGGCCCATTATTGACTTCAAGGCAAGAGGCCATGAAAGTGTGCTTTTCCATAAGACAGTAAGCTCTCTGTTTTCTGGAGTGAATGGAGACAAGGGGTGTTTGGGTTCCCTATATCAGTTTCCAGAAATGAGTATGTCATACAATGTACTTGAATCTACAATGCTACCAGATGTAATTTACTATTACTTGGATGATTCAGAAGGTCCTCCGGGAGCAAGACCAACTGCAAATATTTCATGCCGCAGCTGTGTGGGGGGGCCATTTCCCACCGACTTCTCGCAATGAGTGTCAGAAAAATAAGGATAAATGTCCTTTTCTGTTATATTCTAAACCAATCATTCACTCAATTGGAATTTATAGTTTACCTGTGACCATCAAGGGATTGGACAGGTATGTGGGGAATAAAAAGAAGTGTAAGCAGGAGACTCCCTGGTTGCAAACAGAGTTACATCTGTATAGGTTGTTTGTTAGCGCTTAAGACTAGCCCTCAGTAGTGTGGTTTTGATGGATTTGGTAGGTCTAACCCCAATGTCCACTTCAGCTACCTTCTAACGTGCCTTCCTCCAAGGTAGTGGCTAGAGAGCCAAACACTGCATTTCCCAGACTCCCTTGCCACCGGCTTTGGATGTGATTTAAATCCAGGCAGTAGGTAGCACTGGTGCAAGTTTCAGAAGGTAGAAATGAGGCAGAAGCCACGCTTTTACTGCTTCTGCTTTTGTTTTAAGATTGGTGGTGGAAGAATTTGCATTTTCTGCAGCAGTTTTGGCAGAAGTTCGTGGGTGTCAAGAAGCAGGTTACAGGGAGCCGTTCTGCAGTTGAGCATTAAAGCACATCTGGTTTGGTGTGGAGCCAGCTTCCTGTCCACGAGGGCCACCACACTGTGATGGCTTCCTGACTTCGGCAGTCATCTTGTTTAGAAGGTGACAATTTCCTAATCTTGGGAGTGGCTTTGGGAGCCAACAACCTGAGTCTGTTTTCCTGGCTCTCCCAGTGATTCAGCGAGCTTTTTAATGCCCCATAATAAATCCTTTCATGCTTCAACTTGCTAGAATGGCTTATGTTCCTCGCTGAGCCCTGTCCATGAATGTGATTTGTTTCAGGAGGGTTATAGGCAATAGATTCTGAAGAAATTAGAAATCTGAACTTGTTTTTTTCTGACTTGATTGGGTTTGAAAGGATCAGTAATTCTGTTAGCATTAGCATATGGAATGCTAGCAGGGTAGGAGATGGAATGGCAAAATAGTTACTTAAAATACTGGTCACTGGGAATGAAGTGCCCCATGAAGGTAAGGCTTGGGTGTACCGAATGCCTGCTGACTATTATGGTGAGAATAAGGAATTCAATGACTGTGGAGTTGGCTGGCTGTTTCTCCCTACATTAGAGAACTTAGAGAAAGAACATGACATGCTCAGGATTTTAAAGTGACTGGCATGAGGAATGATCAGAGGACCAAGGAGGTCTTATGAATTTCTAGTAGAATCGTGTATTTCATGTAGCTGCAGGGCTAATACATTCTAACATTAAATGCCATCTGATCCTGTGGGTGGAGGATGATTAGAAAATAATCTGAACTCACAGAATCACTAGGTCTCTTAGGCAAAAGGTTGGGTTATTGATTGGGAAAGAGTGGGATCCTGAGAATTGGGACCATTTGGGTGGGTTCCATTGAAGCTGAACACTGAGATTCCCCAAACTCCACTGAACCTCCATTGCCAATAGAAGCATCTCTTCCTCCCCTGTCTGATAAGGTTGGTCCAGCCTCACTTGGAACCTCTGGGATGACCTGGCTGAGGTGGTTTCCTTCCAAGGAGATGCCAGTTTTCCTTCTGCACCTATTTTCCACCGCTCATTGTTCTAGATCTATAACTAGAGTCAAACACCAGCATGCCCCCCAAAAGACAAGTACAATGGCTATCTTACGAGGCAAAGGTTTACATACCAAAAGAATTGCAAGATTTTGGTCATTTATATCAGCAAAAACCTAGGGAATAAGTATGCAAATGGAGAGGAAGAAACATAATTTTATATCAGGCTTAATTTATTGGTGTGGGTACATTTTCCAAACATTCTGAATTTATTGTTCTAGCTGGTGCAGCTGAAAATGGTTCTAACTCCTGGCGTGGCTGATTGGCTGAAAACGAACTCAAAGGTGGCACACGTGGAAGGAAATTGCGGTGTCAGAAATCCATGGTATGATGTAGGGGGAAGGAACCAAGCACTTAGGAGAAAGGACTCTTGGAGTTGGTTTTTCACATATGACACAGTAATCCACTAATGGGCTGAGAATACTCCTTTCACCAAGGCATTGCAAAACTAGATTGGGAGAAATCATCCTTGAAAACTGTTTCAGTGGAGTCCTCTGTAAGTCAGGGATGAAGGTGAGAGATACTGGTATTGAAATGAACATTTTGATTGCAATGCATCTGTTGAGATGCTGGAGTGGCAGAGGACAAGTAGCAATATTTAAATCACAGAAGCAAGGTGGAAGCAGCTTCTAGCAGCAGAGCTTGAATGGAATCCAATCTTTGCTGGCCGTCAATTTATCAGGAGGTTTCTAGGAATGACTAGATGGACAGTCTATCAGAATCCCACTTCATATGTACAATAAAAAATACTATAGATCTTGAAAGCATAGACCCTGCTTGAGTCACAATGGTGGAAATCAAGGGCCTTCACTCAATTTCCAGATCAGTTATAAACCTAAAGCCATTGAATAAAGGGGATACCAGGACCCTGGATCCTGTCGAGAAAATTTACTGTAAATTTTCCTCCTAGCCTTTCTCAAAGAAACCTGTAGCTATTTAATAACGTAACTCTGCAGTAGGAAAAGAGAACCACCAAGACTTTTGAGGACTCACTGGATTTGAGCTTTTGTTAACATTAATTCCCTAAGACTCACAATACCACCGTGGTTCTCTAGAGGTGATAAATGGAATTTAGATCTGAGTTTATCTTTGTGAAGCGCTCTTTTAATTATTTCCCTTACTTTTAAAATAGACCTTTCAGCAGCTGCAGAATTGCCACATTGGCTTTGTGGAGTAAAGGCTATTAACTATGAAGCGTCAGGAGGAAGGTGGAACTACACTTACCTATCAAAATAGTAAACTAAAAATGATACTGTAACCCTGAGGAAATCACAGAGATTAGTGTCATCGTAGAAGGCCTTAAAAAAGTGCACTGATACTGATTCTTCTCAGATCTACATTAACTCATCTATTTGGCCTCTTTAGAAAAACTAAGGGTCTTGGAGAATGACAGTGTTTTACTATAAACTTAATCAGAGGTCAACTCCAATTGTATTTGCTGTTCCACATGTAAAATTCTCAGTGTCTAGCACATGGTATGGATGTATACATTTGGCAAATACTTTTTTTTTTCAGTTAGTACAGAATACCAGAATCAGTCGTCTTTTACCTCACAGAGATAGTATTAACAGTAAAGTTTCCCTATCTCTGGGCTATGTCAACTCTCAGATTCTCAGCCATATTTTAGTTTTCAGGGACGTTAGTCATCACACCATGTTATAGAACATCATACTGTTTGTCCCCTGTATTGATGACAATATTAGATTGTGTCTGGTGCAAAAGAAGTAGTGCTCTTTGTAAGATGCATACATGACAGAGGATATTATAAAAATATAAGGGCCTGCCACCTCAGTAAACTTTATGGAAGACCAATGGTCTGGAGCATTTTGGGATAGCCCATCCAAAGTGGAAGACTACTTGTTGCACCTTCCACTAAAAAAGAGGCACAAGTTTCACAGGTTATTTTTTTTGCTTTTAGAAACGGCATATACCCCATTTGGGCGCTCCTCAGACCCATTTACTGAGTCACCTGTAGGGCTACTAGGTTTGTGTGGAGCGCAGAGCATGAAAAGGCTTTTCAGATGGTTCAGGCTGAACCATGTAAGCAGGGCTGCCGCTTGGCCCTAATAACCCAGCTGCTCTAATGGTGACCGAAGCATCTTTATCAGGTGAGAATGGTGCCTGTAGCAAGCCTCTATATAGGAGTATTACAGCACAGGTCCCTAGGGTTTTGGAACAAAGTCATGCCCTATTTGTCAGCTGATTACTCTTCCTTTAAGAAGTAGGCTGGCTTGCTTGTCATGGAACACCAAAGTGATCATGTTACCTGAGCTGTCCATCATGGGCTGGTGTTATCTGATTAACCAAACTATAAAAATGGGTCCTCCCACGCTTCATTCTTCAACACTATCATTAAGAGGGCTTGAAAGTACAAGTACATTGCATGGACAGAGAGCTCACTCTCCCAGGGTGTCACCTACTGCTGCATTGCCCTCTCCCTCAGTCAATACCTTGTTCACTTGGGGCAGGCCCAGTGAACAAGTTACCTGAGAAAGGAAAAAAAAAAAGCATCAAGCCTGGTTTATGGTTGTGTTCCATAGGATACGCTTGCATCTCCTGGAAGTCAACTTCTGTGGCGTTACAGCCCCACTCAGTGGTGACTTTGAAGGACGATAGGGAAAGAACACTTCTCAATGGGAAGATCTTGTCGATGCTGTCTGAAAATAAAGATGTTCAGTGGTCCAGGTCAACACAGATTCATTTGTAATGGCTAACGGGTGCTGGATTATGTCGACGGTCAGGGACTGGGAAGGAAAAAGATTGGAGGACTGTTGTCAACAAAGATCGGGGAAGAGGTAAGTGAATTGAACTCTTAGGATGGGCACACAATGTGAGGATATGTGTGACCCACATTTTGTTCAGAATAGGGCATGTTTTGAGGAGAAGTTGCTGGAAAATGAATTAGACACATTGACCTGTTTTGCAGGTATCTGTAAGCCTCTTTGCCCAGTCTGACTGATTGTTTCCTCTTGATTAGACTCAGGATATGCATTTTTGGCAGGCATACTACATAATTAATGTTCTCCATCAAAACATCAGAGGTACACGATATCAATTTGTCACTTTAAATTGGAATTTGAGATTGCCACTCACCGTTTTGGGCACCTTCTGCAAATGACCAACAGGCATAAAGGGGGGATCATTACTATGTCAGCTGGGGGATTGAGCTCCGTTATCAAAGGGAAACAGGACCACTGGTATACAATGAGAGCAGGGAGAAGTATTTTTGGAACCCAGGGGTATTTCAGCGTAGTGCAGTGCCCAGTGGCGAAAGTTATCTTATGGGGTCAGACAATTAAGGTCACGAACTTACGCGACCTTAATTGTCTGACCTCACATATCAAAATATATATTTAATGTGTATATTTATTTAAATTATGTATTTAACATTAACTTGAAATGGAAGAGTATAGAAATCTAGGATAATCAGGATCACCCAGGGTTCATATCCTCTAGGAATGTGATCTGGGTGATTCCACTAGTGAACTAACCTGGCCCAGCCGTGGTGCTGACTGTGGTCAAAAGTGTTCTATAATGAGCTGTGGAGGAAAAAGTCGTAAATACCAACTATCGTCTTGTGACCGAAACTGGAACTATCATAACCACCCATGACTTCTTCCTTGCCCTGTTATGTACATTTTATATATATATTAACCATTTTTCCTTCCTCCCTTTTCCTTTTCCTCACAATTTTATAGGTGGTCTACTGGTAGTGGTTAATTTTTAAAGTTAATTTATATATTATAGAATATCATGGTGGGGTTGTGACTGCACTAGAGAAGGAATGAATATCATCCAAAGATAGATACAGAGACTTACGGAACTTTGGGGAAGGTGAGTGAATCTTTTTTCTTTTGTACGAAGGAAGGTTATGATATTGTTGTTTGGAAGTTTAAATATGGAGAGAAGTATGGATGTTGAAAAGCCGGAGGGACCGTCTATAACATTTATGGCAGATTGGTGCTCAATATCCATTCATACTTTCTTCTGTGAACTTTTCTGATCTGCAGAAGTGAGAAATTAAAATATTTTATCTGGACTCTCTTGCAGCTAATTCTGAATGTCATTTAGGCTGATCCAGTCAAACACAATTGGGCAAGACTTGGAAGGCAGAAGTGGAATAGAGGCTATATTCGGCTGTGCTTACTTTTTAAAAAGAAAGCAGTCATAGAAGTAACGCCTCACAGCAGTATTAACATAGATACCCGTGTCTAGTAACTCAGTTGATTTGAGTACTAAGAGGCAGAGCACGGGACCCCCGTTCTGCAGGCATGTCTCTGAGCTGGTGTGGTGCAACTTCCTGGTGTGGCAGCTTCTTCATTGCAGTGGCTTCCTGAGCATAGCTGTGTAGTATGATTCTAGAGCCAGCTGCTTCCTGATCACAGAAGAGGCAGCAGCTCCTTTGGTGACCCATTTCTGCATTGTGGCTTTTTGTTCCTGAAAGCTTGACTTGAAGGCTCTTTCTTCAGCTTTCCCAGTGATTCAGTAAGTCTTTACTGTAAGCCTGTAATAAGTATTTTTTCCTGCTTAAGCTAGCTACAATGGATTTTATTCTTTGCAAGTAAACTCTGATCGATATAGGGATTTAAGAGCCCCCGTCCCGTGCCAATATTTTACGAGGAGCATGCAAGGTTCGGGTGTGACTTGTCCACTGCCACTTGTTATGCTATTATTCTGGAGAGAAATCTGTCAAAAATTATATGTCATTTTATGCCTTTTATTTCTCTTTCATCAGCCTTTGATTCTGATGGGAAACAGTTATGATCTGAAGAGTATGAGACCAAAAACAATTGAGACATTGAGGAGTTAATAAGGACACACATCACGCCCTCTATGACAGTGGTTCTCAAGCTCACCTTCATATTAATATTAGAATCATTTGGGGAGTCTTAAAAATTCATGACTCCTGGGCTGTCCCAGATGAATTAGGTAAATCAGAATCTCTGGGTGTGGGGCCCAGGAGTCAGTATTTTGAAAGCCCCTAGGTGATTCCAGTGTGTATCCAGGGTTGGAGAACCACTGCAGTCTGCGAAGAGGGAGAGAGGTGAATTCTCAGGTTATGTATGAGTTGCAGTTTGGGAGAATTAACATACTAGTAAAGTAGCAAATTTACTATCTCACAGTCAGAAATCCAAAGTGGGTCTCACTGGACTAAAATCAAGGTGTCGTCGGGGCTGGGTTTCTTTCTGGAGGCTCTAGAGGAGAATCTGTTTTCTTGCCTTTTCCAGTTTCTCATGATGCCATCATCATGGTTTAGACTCTTCTGCTTCCCTCTTTCACTTTTAAGGACCCTATTATTACACTGGGTCCCTAAGATAATGCAGGTTAATCTTCCGATCTCAAGGTCAGCAACTTAATTCCACCTTCAAGCTTAATTCCTCCTTGCTATGTAACCTAACATAGTCCCAGGTTCTGGGAGTTAGGATGTGGACATCTTTTGGGGACCATTATTCTGTTTGTCATAAGGAAATAAGGGACAAGGGCTCTGGGGAAGATTCCTTCACTACACTTTTTGAATCAGAAGAGACACTTGGAGGGGCCAAGGCACTTAGAAATTATTACGCTATTAATTCAGATTGATAGGAAGCCTGGTGCATTGTATATTCATACTTCTGTAAGAAGGAGTGTTAGCTAGAACAGATTGCTAAGAAATCAGATAACAATTTGAGATTGTTTAGTCTCGCCACTTTTCACCTATTTGTAAAATTATACTTCAAGAATTTGAAACTTCTTTGCAGTCACCTGGACCGCCTGGCTATAGATAACAAGAGAATATAAACATGCAAACCTTCCACCATGCTGATCTGGTTGTTAGGAACCAAGAGGGCCCTACCACATACAGGCGGATCCTGCTAACTCATTGCCTTTCTCTTTTTAGAGCCATTTGGTATTAACCATTCCAAAATGAAAATTATTGTTTTGGCAGATGTCCTCCAAGATTTATTGCTTCACATCGAGTAACTGCTGCTGGAGGCTCATTCAACTAGTTCCTCTAGGGACATGTGGTGCCACTAATTCATCCAGGCAGGCTCACTAGGAAGCTGTTGCTCATGAAGGTATTTCTGAGGTTCTTTTTTTAACCTTGCTAAATGATCGGTAACACTGCTTTAAGCATATTCCATGCCAAGAATATCAGAGCTATGATCTGTGGTATAGAATGCCACAGCCTAAGCACTTATTTGTTGTCATGCTAGAGTAGATCTTGCATCTTGAGGAAATTTCTGGCTTGGTTCACAGGTACCCTGCAGATGCTCCCTTAACCACTTACTCATCTGATTTCAAAGGCATTTGTCCCTAACCAGCATCTGGGACTATCTACACACTGGGTCCTTGACTGGAACCGAGTAATCTATGCTTCCCCAGGACCACACTCAGTGGGGGTGGGGATGGAGTTAGGTTGCAATCTTCGGAACAGAAGTGGGAATCTCTGGCTCACTGGCCGACCCCAGTCCGGATTCACAGGTCTTTCAGCTTTGCCGTTTTGGTTGCTCTTGCCCCCCTTCCCCGTCCTCCTTGTGATTCCAGTGGCTCCTGCTGTTCCTTCCTCACTGGCCTGAGGTTGGCCTCATGGGCCCTGGCTCCTAGGTTGCTCTCTGGCTGCCTGGAAACTTCTTTCCCTGGCTAATTATAGGCCCTTATAAGCTTTGTCATGGGCTTTCCCCAGTCCTGACTTTCTATTTTTATTTATATGGTCCCTGCTACTGATTCTTAGCTCTAATTTATATTATGTCATCATATTATTGCATGTGTTTTTGTTGAAAAACTCTTCAAATCCCCCATGGACTAATAGAGGACACAAATATATAGAAAAGTAACATTGAGGTCCCTTTCCCCATTGATGTTGGACGTTAGCTGTTCATTTTGCTCCAGTACATGGACAGGGTATGGGCGATGGAGCAAATTTCACCTATTGCACTTTGTTGATCAAGGGAGGTCTTGGCTGTCTGGGCAAGAAGACAGGAGCTTTACCCTATTAGGCACGTTTTCCAGATAGTCCAGATAGGTAAATGGTCCTCGAAACTGTAACACACCAGGATTTAATCTCAGAACTGAGTCGGTGGAAAAAATTATCACCTGGCACTTCCATTTTTGTAAAAGACGTAAAAAGAAATGAAATACAGCTACCTGAATTCTCAATGTTGGAAAATGTTTCCTGACATAAATAAAAAGTATGCAACTTTAGTCTCCTTCGTCTCGGCTGTCGACATGCCATCCAGACTGAGGAAGACCTGGAAACTTCAGGGCCACATGAGCCACAGCCACGGCCACATCGGCAAGCACCGGAAGCACCCAGGAGGCTGGCGTAATGCTGGTGGCATGCATCACCACAGGATCAACTTTGACAAATATCACCCAGGTTACTTTGGGAAAGTTGGTATGAAGCATTACCACTTAAAGAGGAACCAGAGCTTTTGCCCAGCTGTCAACCTCGATAAACTGTGGACCTTGGTCAGTGAGCAGACACCGGTAAATGCTGCCAGAAACAAGACTGGAGCTGCTCCTATCATTGACGTGGTGCGATCAGGCTACTTACTACAAAGTTCTGGGGCAAGGAAAGCTCCCAAAGCAGCCTGTCGTCTGAAGGCCAAATTCTTCAGCAGAAGAGCTGAGGAGAAGATTAAGAGCATTGGAGAAGCCTGTATCCTGGTAGCTTGAAGCCACCTGGAAGGAAGTTCATTAAAGCGCAAGTGTTTTTCTCCAAAAAAAAAAAAAAAAAGTATGTAAATTTATTTTCAATTGGCAACATCTGACAATCAGATAAGAAAGGTCACTTTGGATTGTGCATCTAGGGTAGACATTAGCCTGAGGAATACTTGTAAAACTTGTCTGATTCTTTCTTTCTCTCTCCTCTTTTTCTCTCCGCTTTCGCTCCCTCCCCACCTGTTACTGTGCGTTCCTCCTCACTTCTCCTCCCTGTGCCTGATACTGGGTGGAGTTTCCATGTGGGCCCCACTGTTGTGCTAATAATAGCGATGGCTGCTATCTGTCAAGCCTTTACCACTTGCCAGGCGCTGTGCAAAGCACCCTCGATACATTACCTCACTCATTCCTCCCACCAGCCCTTCAGGAGGATGGCATGTTTGTGTAATAAGCCCAGTCATACATGGTGTTTAATAGCTCCATTATGTCTTTTGTCAGCAGTCCAAATAACAAAGTTATTGGTATTCTTGACTTTTTCACGCTTGGCTTAAAATATATTGGTAAACATGATGCCGTCTATAGAAAGGAATTAGCAGAACTCTGGGGAATTGAAGTTATGCTTTATATACATTTTTAATCCTTTCCTTGAGCAGTAATTACTGGTGGTAAATGAAAGTACTGGGAGCTGTTGTTTCATATTGAAATTTAACTGCTTCCTTCCCTGCAGTAAAACAAAACTGGTGAGATTGAACGAAGATAAGAGCCTACGATGTAGGAAAGTGCTAAATTTTGAACTCAACTTCTTTTGATAGGCCGAATATTCATTGCAAATGAATAAGCATCATTTACAATGCTTAATTGTACGAGAGAACAAAAGTACCAAGTTTCTGTATACTCTGCAGGCAAGATGTTTCAGCCTGTCTTGGGAAGGACTGACCTTTTGGGTTGGAGCAAATGCATCAGGAGAGGATGACAGGTCAGGGAAGGCTGGGGTTTCTGTTTTTGATTTTTCCTCTTGGAGTGTATAGCACTTTCCTACCTTTCTCACTGTCCTAGTGAATCTACCTGTGTGCAGAGTTCTTCAGAGTTCTTCTGCTTCACAGGTAAAGCTGTACAGGTTGCTTTCAAAATCAGAATATGAGGCTCCGGGGACTGGCAAATGTTCCCCAGTCAGGCAGCCCCGTTCTCGCACAAGGGCACGGGCCCAGCTTGTTGGGGCACGAGGGCACCAAGGGAGTACACTCTTGCATCAGATGCCCAAGGTCTTTCATCATGTTGCTCTGACAATGAGTCTGGAACAACCACAGTTGAAAACTGATGCAATAGGACGGAAGGGATTGCTAGCACTGGGAGTTAAGTTACCCTAGCGAAAGGGGAAAATGGAAATTTAAAAACAACATCTTGAGGTACTGAATTTAAATTACCAGCGGCATATTACCTGAGACCATGCCATATCTTTTAAGATGACCATCAAGGGAACATAATTAAGTCGTTTAGAGGACAACTTATGAGGGATGTGAGAGATTCATCAGAATATTAGCCTTTGTTAGTTCTATTAACACGAGTAAGGTCTAAACAGCAATTTAGTTTTGGTTATTGTCATTCATTTGTGAATGAAAGCTTCATTGGCCCCCAAAGATATCAGGTCCTAATCCCTGGAACCTGTGAATGTTTCTTTATTTTGAAAAGTTGTCTTTGCAGGTGTGATTGAGTTAAGGACATTGAGATGGAGGGATTATCCTGGATTGTCCAGTGGGCACTACACAATCATAGTGAAATCCTTTTAAGAGGTAAACAGACAGATTTGACATACACAGAAGAGAAGGCAATGTCACCATGGAGGCGGAGATTGAAGGGACATGGCCACAAACCAATGAATTCTGGCAGCTACCAGACACTGGAGACAAGGAAGGGAATATGCCCTCGAGCCTCTGGAGGGATCATCGTCCTGCTGACACCTTGATTTTGGCCCAATGATACTGATTTGAGACTCCTGGACTCCAGGACTGTGAGAGAATTTTGTTGTTTTAAACCACCAATTCTGTGGTAATTTGTTACAGCAGTCATAGGAAGCAAATACACTTACCTAACCTGAACCTAGTGAGTTAGATTCTTAAGTCATGAATATAGGTCTCTCTACTGGAAAATACGCCAGTACCTACATGTACGTGTAGAGAAGGAGACACAAGAAATCGGCAGCCATGGTTGCCTTTGGGAAGGAGAACCAAGATAGTAAGAGTCTAAAAAGGCAGAGTTACTTTTCATTTTACACACTCTGATTCTGTTTGAATTTTTTTCAAATATATGTTATTCCTTTTTTGTAAGAAATAAACTTTTAATTTTCGAAGAGTTTTAGGCTTACAGAAACATTGCAAAGATAAAGTTCCCATATACCTACACCTAATTTCTTCCCCTTTTGTTAGCATCATACATTAGCATGGTACATTTGTCACAATTTGTCACAATGAACCAGTATTGACACATTATTATTAACTGAAGTTCACGCTTTCTTTGAATTTTCCTTAATTTTGACCTAATGTCCTTTTTCTGTTCTAAGATCCCATCCACGATACCATATTACATTTAGTTGTCATGTCTCCTTAGGCTCCTCTTGGCTATGACATTTTCCCAGACTTTCCTTGTTTTTGATGGCTTTGACAGTTTCGAGGCCTATGCTCAGTAGTGGCTTCTAATTGATAGAATATTAATTGGAATTTGTTTCATTTTTTTCCATGACTGGGGCATGTATTCCTTTTTCAATTAAAAACTAGTTAATAAAAAAGAAATACATTATTTGTACACTAAAAATATATATGTAGATTATTGTGAGGATTAAAATAGTATATACGTATATATAATATAAATATATGTAATATATCTACATACAATATAATATATAATAAATAATATAAAATATTTAGGACATTGTTTAGCATTTAGTACACATTGCATAAGTGTTATTTGTTACTACTGCTATTATGAGGTTAAAATGTGAAAAGCATACACTAAAATAAATGTTTGGATAAAAAGGTGTTAGGTAGGATAATGTGGTGAAGGCAGAAAGGTTACAACCTCAGGTTATGACCTCAGGCCTATCACTTGCTAGCTCTGTGACCTGGGGCCAATAACCTCTCTGAGCCTCAGTTTTGAAACTTATAAAATGGGGATAATAATACATACTTAATAGGGTGGTGGTGAATATTAAGAAAGAAAATATGTGTAAGACTCAAGTGCAGCTACAATAAATTTTGTATTGTTCTTAAGTTTAATATTGGAAATAAACTGGATACAATAGATTGTAATTAATTTGCTTGTAGTAAGGTGTAGTGTCCAAATAAAGCAGCCAGGTTATTGCCTTAAGTTACCTGTGTTTATAAATATCTCTGCCTTTCTAACTGTGATGATTTATCCATCAAATACTTATTTAGTACCTACCAGAGGTGAAATTCTGTGTGACACAGAGTTATACAAGACACAGTGCTTGTGTACAGTCTAACAGGGCAGTAACGAAATGACATATGAGTACAGAAGAGGAAGGAGTATTCCTGGCAGCTGAGGCAGCTTTGTCTTAAAATATAGGTGGCTAGAAATTTTATACTTTATCTTCTCTTGATTATCAACATATGGGAAGCATACTGTAGAAAAGTTGGAAAAGTATAGATGAGCAGAAGGAAAGTATTCAAACATATTTCTTTTTGGCATAGTGTATTCCAGTGCTTTTTTTTAACCATTAATTTTTTAAAAAGCTGCCGAGATCATATTATACATATAATTTAGTATTCAGGTTTTTTTTCACCTAACATATCATAAACATTTTTCATGACATTCCAGCTGCTTCTTAAAGCATCATTTAAAATAGTTGCTATATTTCCTGTGCTAATAGGAAAACGGTTTGGCTGTTGTGAAAGAGACACAAAATAATAGTGGCTGAAACAAGGTAGAAGTTTGTTTCTCTGTCGTGGCAGTCTGAGCCAGTGGGGTGACTCTGCCCTATGAAGTTGTCAGAGGCTCAGGCTCCTTTAGTGTATGGCTCGGACATCCCCAGGTGTGGCCCTCATCTGCATGATCCAAGATGTTTCATCACCATGTTTACGTGAAAATCAGAAAGGGGGAAAAGAAGGTGGGGAAGGCACACACCTAATCTTTAAGAACGCAATGCAGAAACTATGCCTATCACTCTGCTCACGTTCCGTTAACCAGACCCAGTCACATGGCTATAACTAGCTGCAAAGAAAGATGGGAAATGTAGTATTTATTCTAGGTGATTATGTGCCCAGCAAAAAACCTGAGTTCCTACTACTTTAGAAGGAGAAGACAGACATTGAGCGTCAACTAGCAGTCTCTGCCATACGTTGTATGGCTGTCCTCCACTTATGTAAACCACATATTATTGCTAGAGATTTTTGCTATCTCAAGTTTCTTTTGCTTTAATGATAAATCTTTAACATTCAGTGCTTATCAAGTATCAAATGTTTTACATATAAGTTCATTTAAGCCTCACGATAATATTATAGATAAATATTATTATCCGTATTTTAAATTGATGAAAGTCAAGTTAAGGAATTTGCCCAAGATAATGTAATTGGTAAGTGGAGTGGCCAAGATTTGAACCTAGAGTCCATATTCTATAACCACGACTATATGCTTCTCATCTTTGACCAGGTACTGATAATTTCCTTAGAGAAGATTTCTAGAATTACTGGGTCAAAGTATATGGATAATTTTTAAGGCTTTTGATATATTTTCCCCAATTACTTTATAGAAAATTTGTACTAACTGGCCATTCCCTCCAGTGAGAAGGAAGGACGTCCTACAACTGGTCCAAAACAAACCTTTCCATCCGGGCATGTAAGTCACCCTCCCCACATTTCCCTGGAACTTGTCCCTGTAATTGACTCTTCTCATACTAGGCTTGATTTTCCCTTCACTTTTGCCTTCATGGCAGTGGTGCTCACCAATGGGCAGTGGTTGTTTTACACATACTTATAACCTCCAAGGTGTCCAGCCAAGCGTGGAGGAGCTCATTGCACATTTGTTGAATGTACATAAGTGACACATACTCCTGTGGAATGTAAGCCCAGTGCCTGGCTATGGTAGGTGTTCCACAAACATTTCTTACATGAATTTACAGGCTCATGTTGAAGCAAATCTTTGCTTGGCCCTGCTATTTCCATAAGCTACTATCTCATCAGAAGCCTTTTTTTCGTAGCAGAATTTCACAAACCCACAACAGTATGGTTTTCAGTTCTCTTTCCCATTCACTCCCAGACTTCCTGCCATCCAGCTTCTATCCCAACACCCCCTCCCAAATGCCCTTTCAAAGGCTTGTTCTAGGAATCTCCATGTCAAAAGCGAGAGAAGGCAACACTGGATGTTTCATCCAACACTGGATGTATGTGGTCCCCTAGCCCAGGGTAGATCCCCAGGAAATATTTATCAGATGAATCAATGTGTCTAGTGGCCCCTTCTCAATTACAAAATCGTGAAATCTTTGATCTAGAAGGAATTCAGCAACCCAAAACATAGTATAGGAATAATATATAAATTGCTTCAGGGAAACACAAATAGTTAATCATGCTTGTCCGTGGGGTGGGGAGTGAGATAAGGAAGTAAAGGCAACGTGTACGGTTTACTCTGTTTCTTTCCCTATTATCCTGTCATTCAAATTTTTTACGAGGGAATGAATTCATGTACTATTTTTAAAAAAACATATAAAATGTAAGCAAAATAATTTACTATATCTGTTTAAAATAATTTAGATCAAATAGTAGCTGCAGAATCTGAAAGGGTTTTTCTAGTATATTTCTGGGTAGAGATTTTTTTTTTAACTTTTTTTTTTTTTAAATTTATTTAAGTGTGTTTTTCCAAGATCCATCAGCTGCAAGTCAAATAGTTGTTTTCAATCTAGTTGTGGAGGGTGCAGCTCACAGTGGCCCATGTGGGGATCGAACCGGCAACCTTGTTGTTTAGAGCACTGCGCTGTCACCAACTGAGTTAATCTGCTGTCTCTCAGGGTAGAGTTTTGATTATTTGAAATTGACGTGAAGAAGGACCAGAGCCTTCCACAACACAGCACTTGATGTCATGATATCATGATCAGACACCAAATATTATGTCATGAACCATGTGAGTCAAATATATGTTTATTTCAGATTTCTAACACTAACACAATCTCCTCTCTTTTCTTTCCTTCCTCCCTCCCTTCCTTCTACAACAAATGCAGGGCTATGCTAGGTACCATGTGGGATATAAAGAAGACATACACAGCTCCTGCTTTTAAGAAATTTACGTCTTGTCTTGGGAGATAAGACAAATGAAAAGGAAGCGGATGATCTGTTGTAGAAGAGATAACAGCATACACCCAACATGTATATGATTAAGTTATAAAATGTAAACCCATAGGAAATGTTATGAGGTGTCATTATTGATGTAGATGAAAACAGAGCTGACCACACGAGTGTAAATAAAACAGAACCCTACTTCACTCTTTTTACCCTCCTTCAATATTGGCTACCACCATTCTCAAGTTGTTACTGTGAGATTAACTGGCAAGTGTTTATCCTTAACATAAGTGTGAAGGGAGCCCTACGAAGTGGTTTTGTTAGTAGTCTCATTTCTCCTACAAAAGTGGTATGCTCAGGCTTAAGTTGAAATATGTCTACACTCACCTGTCATTTGGGAATGTCTCTCTTGGAATGCAATGCGACCTGTATCACACAGCCAGTAAGAGGCAGAGTCAGGAGTTGAACCAAGCAGTCTGTCCCCAAAGCCTATAGGCTTAGCCGCTGCCTTCAGGAAAGAAAAGGGAAAATAACCCCTGCTGAGTAGTTACTATGTGCCAGGCACTCTGTTAAGCACTTTCACAAACACTATTTCATTTAGACAATACTTAGAAATAGCTGTTATAACCCTCTCCCCCTCCATCCCCCGCCCCGTTCTGTAGATGAGGAACAAAACAGAGGATCAGAGAGGTTAAGTAAGTTACCTAAAGTCACAACAGCTGCTAAATAGCAGAGATAGGATTCAAACCCAAGACTTTTTGACTCCAAAGCGCATGCCTGTTCTATCATTTCAGGTAATAATGGCAAACATCTTTCAAAACATTGTCGTGAGACACTAATAAAAAGAGTTTGGTGGTGTTGGGAGTGTACACCCTCTGCTAGCCTGGCTCCGTACTGCGCTTGTGTTTGTTAGCAATTCCACTCGGACTTTTCTCTCTAACCCCCATTGTCTCCCTTCTGGGGTCCTTTCCTACCCTGTGGTTTCCTTTTTTTCCCCCCTATCCTTCAACCACTTAAATATTCTCATCTTTAATTTCCATTAATAACTCCCTGAGTGCCCCACAGCTCTCATGATATGTCCCTTCTGGTGCTATAATTTGTACTGAAGTGGTTTTGTAATATGGATTTGTTTCTTTTGTCCTCCTCTGGATTTCCTGAGGACAGAAACCACATCTCATTATTTATCTTTGTTTCTCTCAGGTTTGGTGCTCACAGAGTAGGCAAACAGCAATCATTTCTTGACTTGAATTCTCCTCGGATTGCTCATAGAAGTCCACTGCATTCCAACTGTCTTCCTCTTGTACCCCACCCCCCCACCCCAGCTCCCAACATTCACTATCAACCTACAGTGTCCTAAGCTCAGAGACAACTCAATGAATAAGACTGTCTGCCCTGATGGCCATGTCCTATGTATGTGTCATCCAACTATGTGGGTGACAAGCCACATGTGGCTATTTAGTACTTGGAATGTGGCCAGTGCAACTGAATTTTAAATTTCATTTTAAATATAAATAAAATCAACTAATTAATTTAAATAATTGACTTAAATAACTTACTGAAATTAATTTAAATAACTGCTACCATATTGGATAGCACAGCTCTTCAAACCTGGAGCAAACAAGCTCCCCAGCCCGAAGCATGACTGGAGAACAGGCTTTTGCAAGAATTCCACAGACGTGTCTTCTTGAGTACAGAAATGAGGAAAGCTGTACAATTCATTTCCAGGCAGGTTGTTGCTCATGTTTGTTCTCAAGTTGTCTTGAGAAAATCATCATGCAATCAATCCATAGACTACATATGCAGAAGCCACCTGTTGTCTAGAGGGTGGCAGCTCCACTAAAATAACATCACATCTATCGCATAAAATGGGGAAGATGCCTAAATGGTCTGTTATTGAATTGCCCTAAAATCCCTTCAAAGGCATTGAGATACTAACTGGAAAAATTTTCTTCTCGTTTTCTCCTTTTCACTTTTGTCATATTTAATTTTCTTATTTTCTTTACCCAGAACTCTGGTAGCTGTCAAAAATGTATCGCTGAGAGCCAAATTTGTCATTTTACCTTCAGTGGTTGAAGAACTTTGATTTTTTTCTTTCTAGGGGTAATACGTCTCCACTTAAAGGACAGCTAAGTGAAAAGTCAGTCCCGAAACAAGATTTGTTCTGCCGGCTTCTTTCAATTTGTCAAAAAGACAAAAATCTCACCAGCCTCACTTTGCAATAATGCCCTGAAATTACTTGGAATCATCTTCCACCTACTTTTCTTGTCTCTATTATCCAATATGTGTGGCAGGGAAGGAGAAAATGAACACGTTTACCATTTAATGTTCTGCTTCTACATGTATTGTCAAAGCTAATTGGTTTAAGCAAAGTGTCTCATCTTTGAGGAAAGTGATCAGTGCCCATGAGTATAAAAGAAACAATAGTAGAGTTTCACAAGTCTTTTTTCATAACAGAGTCCCATGCTTAACCCTTTCTTGTCCAGACATGAGTCCTACCTTAAGCAATAATTACCCTTCAAAATAGAAAGATGAATGGCACAGTCATTAATAAAATTATCTGAGGTTCCTCTGTGTTCTACACAGTTAGAATGAGAGGCATTTAAAAACAAAAATTCTCATTTGCAGAGAAGGAAACTGAGACCACCAATCAACTAGAGACTTTTGCGTTCCCATTTCAACTGGGTATCAGCAATGTTGAATATTCAACATAACTTTCAAGCCTCCTAATTTCCAGCACCATCTTCAAAGCACGAGGCATTTCTTCAAGCTAGTCATTTGCTCCTGACATAGTCCTGATATCTACTGCTACTAGTATATTTGATGTTAACAGTGGATAATGAGAAAGCAGAAAGAAATTTTCACTGTCTTCACAAAGTAGGTCAGTTAGAAAAAGAAGACTACCTCATTCTTGCCCTGGCAATGTGACCAACTTTTTCTTCTCTCTGAATTCCTCCTCCTCTTCTCACCCTTCATCCCTATCATGGGCAGACTCATCAGGACAATGTTTTGCTGGGCAGCTCAAGTTCACTGTCATCCAAGAGGGTCTTCTGGAGATCCTACTATGTACCAGACACTTTCCAGAGCTGCTCTTCAATCCTGAGAGCAAATGGTGTTTCCATTTCACAGACAAGGAAATTGAGGTTTAGTGAGGTGCAGGGGGTTACTGACCCAGCTGATAAAAAGTGACAAGACCTGAGCTAAGAAGCCCTGTCCTTTGATTCTAAAGCACCACGCCTTGCTGCTTTCCTATAGAGAATAAATGTTCACTTCATGGATATGGAGCACGGGCCTCATTGAGCTTCAACTACCATCCTGTTAGAGAAGCAAAGCCCTAAATTGGAAAACCCCTTGTGGGAGGAAACCATGCATAGGCTTATGTGGTAGGCTGGTCACCCAATCATGGTCACCCAACAGTGTCCATGTCCAATCCCTGGAACCTGTGACTATGTTACCTCACATGGAAAGGGGATACTGTAATGATCTTGAGATGGGGAAATGATGCTACTTGATTACCTAGTGGATCCAATGTAATCACAAGGGTTCTTATGAGAGGGAAGTAGAGGAATTGTGTGCATAGCAGGAGACGTGACAATGGAAGCAAGAGGCTGGAGTGATGCGGGGACTGGGCCATCAGCCAAGGAATGTAGAAGTCTAAAACCAAGGTGTTGTTGGCCAGGCTCCCTTCCTTCTGTGGGCTTTTGGAGAGAATCTAGAAACTGAAAAAGGCAAGGGAGATGGATTCTCTCCAAAAGCCCCCAGGAGGAAGGGAGCCTGGCCAATACCTTGGTTTTAGACTTCTGACCCCCAGAACTGTAAGAGAATAAAGACAGTAAAAGAATAAATTTTTGTTGTCTTAAGTCACTAAGTTTGTGGTAACTTGTTGCAGCAGCAATGGGAAAATAATACAGTTTATTAACAAAAGGAACAGTACCCGAGGATTTTATATCGCACAGCACCATACGAGGGTCTCATATTAAATGTGGTCGTGAAGTACTCAATTTTTAAAAAGTTGTCGAATTGTTCTTGTGTTAAATATGTTTATTTAAACTATATACATATATTTGTATATATATGTATATAAATATATGCACACTGTATCAACCGTACTACTGAAAGACCCAAAAGGAAGTACAAAATTAAGAGTTTGGTTTCTGTGATTTCATCAGTGGAAATAGGGTCTTGCATAATACAATGTATCTTGTAAAACACACAGAACAGTGCCAGGCTGGGAGGAGGTAACTGACAAGCAAAGATGTTCCACTTGGAGTATCACAATTTGGTAAACATCGTGAATGCCTGATTCGGGGAAAGGATAGTCCACCTAGAGCAAAACCACCTTTCAGCAACACTGGTTCTTGAGCCAGGGAAGGTGCTTCCCAGGGCACATTTAGAAATGTATTAGGGTATTTTTGGTTGCCACAGAAACAGGGATGAGAAGGTGGGAAATGGGGAGGGGTGTTGGGGAAGGTAGAGGGATGGGAAATGACTAGTATTTGGTATCCAGGGGTCAGGGATGCCCAATGCCTGTAGTTCTCAGGGCAGTCCTACCTCATGAATTGTCTCCCCTAAAATGATAATAACATCCCCACTGAGAGACACTGAAAGGGGAAGGAAATAGTAAAATAGTACTCAAATAGTTGGTAACTCTGGCCATTTGGAATTCATCATTTGTATATATATATATATATATATATATATATATATATATATATATATAAAATAATATAATATATAATATAAATAATATGATATGGTATAATATAATAAATTATATAGAAAATTATATATATATATATATATTTATTTTTATTTTTTTATTTTTATTTTTTACTCTGTGCCAGACACTGGGCTATGATGGTGAAAGAGAAACCCTTTTTTGCCCCCCTCAAGAAGCATATAGTTTGGAGGGGGACAGGGCACATTCTGCCATGATATCAGTAACCCAGGAGCAAGGAAAACAAAGGAGGGGTCCAGAAAGTCTTCCTGAAGGACATGTTGCCTACCTTGAGGTCAGAGTTGGAGTGAGCAAGAAGGTGGGCAGAGAAGTTTGAGGTGGGACGAGAGGTAGGGAGGTGAAGGTTCTAGGCAGCATGCGTAACCTAGCATTAAAAGAGCACAGTGCCATTGGGGTAGCACAAGAAATTCAGTTTGCCGGCCACCTCAATTCTGACCTGAGAGAGGACTGAGAAATGAGTCTGGAGAGAGAAGCAAGGGTCTGATAATGAAGGGTCCTGAGACTCTTTTCAGGAGTTTGGACTTTATTCTGGGGCCATGAGAAGCCAGGAGACTTTAAAGAAAGGAAATGACAAGAACCCAAGTTAGAGATGGCACCATTGAAATGGGAATTTCATTAGTGTCAGTTTTGCTGTCACCTGCCTTGAGATACTGGACAAGAAATCCCTTGACAGTCACCTGGGCTTTCTCTGTGTATCTCTCCTTGTGGTTGCACAGCTGTACAGTCACAGCGCTGGACGGGTCTCCCTCACCCACTTCTCCGTGATCACGGCGCCTACCATCTACCACTTGATGAGGGGTGCTTTCTGCAGGCAAACTGTTCTGCCTTTGAGAGCACAGATCACAGGCTCATTTGGGAGGCTGGCACTAAAGTCTAAAGGAGAAGAGTGGGTAGGACCATAGATCCTAGAATTAAACTATCTGAGTTGGAATTCCAACTTCTCCATTTGTTAGTTTGGTGACCTCAGGCAAGTTATTTAACCTCATTTTTCTCATCTGTGGAATGGGGATAATGACAATGACTATCTTACAGGGTTTTAATAAAGATTAGATAAAACAATGTATATAAAGAGCTCATCTCTTAATAAGAACTCAGTAAGTATTAGTTATTATTATAATGAGAGGCAAAGAGCCAAATATAGCTCCAAAGTTAAAAGTGTGTCAGCTAGAGCTACATTGTTAAGTTTAAAATTTTAGTACCATGGCTTGTGTGGCCTTGGGCAGCCTACTTAAACTCACTGTACCTCATTTTCCCGTTTTCAGTAAAATGGTGATCTTAATAGTTGCTATTTCAGAGAGCTGGCTTTAACCATGTAAACCTCTTAGAACACTCTTAGATTAGAAAGAAAAATTAAAACACTATTAGAAATCTCCTGTCACACAGTAAGCTCATATTTAAATAATAAATCTTATTATATTTTAATCGAGTAAGCCATGCAAGTAATCTTGGGAAGGAAGGAAGACTCTAGACTTTGAAGGACAACTAGTGAGTGCCTTACATAAAATGATGGTAGGGGGAAAGAGAATATATATATATAATATATATATGGTGTCAAAAAAAGTATACACATTTTAAGAAAGGAAAAAATTATTAAAATTGTAATATTCAATATACATCAATAACAAAAGATGAATACAAGTCACATTTGACTTCTGCAATTACAAGAGGTGCTCGAAGTGGTTACCATCAGCGTCCAGACACTTCTGATTATGGTGAACTACTGCTTGAGAAACATTGACCAAAGTGTCCTCTTGTATATATTTTTTTGTCTCCCCTGATATATATATATATATATATATATATATATATATATATATATATATATTTAAATTTTATTTTATTTAAAATTTCTTTCAATTATTATTTTAGGTTCTGATGTACAACACAGTGATTAGATGTTTATATAACTTCTGATGTACAACATAGTAATTAGACATTTCGATAACTTAATGTGATCACCCTGATAAGTCGAGTCCCCACCTGACACCGTATGTAGTTATTACCATATCGTTGACTGTGTTCCCTATGCTGCACTTTATGTCCCTGTGACTATTTTGTAACTGCCAATTTGTGCTTCTTAATCCCTTCACCTTTTTCACCCAGTCCCTCAACTTCTCTTCCACCTGGCAACCATCAATTGAGAACCATTATTTTTTGAATGGTTGATATCTATCTGGAACTTACCATTAAAGAAGTTGTTTTGAGGGCCAAATAAAATAAGATACCCCCGTGGCCACAATAGGTCATTGTTCTCTTCTCCTGGTTTGGCAGCTGAGCCTAACAGAGTTTACGAGTAAGTTTACTCAGGATCACGTGGTAAGTGACGAACCCTGGCTATGTTGAACTCTAAGTTCCTGTCCTTTCCCTCCGCCTTACTTGTCCAGATACCAGGAGAAGGGAGGTGACCCAGGAGGGGTGTGGGGACCTGAGGAATCAATGTGTCTGCTGTCAGGGTTGGTGCCTGGTTCCCAGGTCGATGCTTTCCTTTAAGTTCAAGGTACTAGGGTGCTGGCCCCATGGTGGCCACCAGGTGTCAGTGCTAACAAGGAATTCCTCCCCTTGCTTCCGTTTCCAGAGCTAAGTGCCTGTGTGCACTTATTTCTTCTTTTGGCAAGCATCTGCCAGACATGACTGTCTAAGAGAAGTTTAACCCGGTCGTGGAGCCCATCTTCAGATGCACCCAAACGTGGACTGATTTTGGAGCGCTGGGTCAGAGAACATGTGTTAGCAGAGCCCAGAACTGAATTTGGGAAATATGTGATAGTAGAACACCTGGCTCTTGCAGATAAAAGCTAAATCATCACTCCCTAAGGAACAATATATATGTTTCGAAGATGAAAGTTCCTTGAGGGCGGTTAGTTGTGGAAACCAAAAGGCACTCAAACCCTTGGACTCACGAGGTGAAAAAAAGTGCTTGATTGGTTATTGGTTATTGATCAGCAAAGGCATGGAACTGTAGCTTTAAACTTTTTAATCATAAAATGTGATTTACTCACAATGTAAACCTGTACACACACAGACACAATTAAAATCAAAATTTCCTCAAACAGGACAACATGTGAGGCACTCTAATCTATTCTATTCTTTCATTAAAAGAGGCCAGTGGGGACCCACCCAACGGATGACTCATAATATGGGTCATCACAGTATGTTTTAGAAGAAGTCCGGGGTTTGCAGTGCTTGGTCAGAATTAATTTCCAGGGTTAGAGTATTCTAAGGGGGGAAACCCCTGCAATTGCAACTGTGCCTGGAGGAAGTTATTTATTCTCTGAAGCTCCACCTTCTCATATATAAAATGGATATAATAGGGTGTCCTCACATGACTGCGGTGAGATGCCTGGATCACCACAGGTTTTCAACATATGCCTTCCTCATCTGTCCTCGAAGCACTTTATATTATATGTGATTAGAGAACTTTATAATTTAAACGAGAGCATTCTGGTTAGGAGGGGGATTATTACTAAAACCTGTGATTGGAAATCCTTAAGAATAGAGTCAACCTGTGAACGTAGTTCAGGCATAACTGCACTCAGAGGCAGAGTGCTGGAATAATGCCTCTTAGAGGCTTGGGGAGAGGAAGATCTGTCCAGTGGACAGCAATGTTTTCACTGGAATTCCTCTGTCTGTCCTTCGCTTAGCACTTATCACATGAATAATGTTACTCATTTAATGTTTTCCTTGCTAGGATCTGTAACTGGCTGGTAATCAGTAAGTGCTCAAAATATTGCTGAATTAACAGACAATTATGAACGAGCTTGGGACTGGTGGGTCAGATATCCCATCTGGAGAATCTAGCCAAGAAACCCTGTGAGGTGCTCAGCGGGAGCTGGGAAGACTGAATTTTCAAAGCTCAAGATAATATATGCTAATCAGCAGGGTACCGTGACTTGTTTTATAAAGGAGGTGCTTATAGGGATTTTTTCAGTGTGTGAGATCTTCATAGTTATGTTACCTGAGTGAGAGACTGATTTCCTAGAACTTCAGCTTCCCTGAAACCCTGGCATAAGAATCCATATGACCATTGGCATTTTCTTGTGATGTGCTTTTATCTCTCCTCTCCATCAGATTGTAAATTCCTTGAACCGGTTTTAAGATAAATGCCTGTTATTTTGTCATTACCTGCTCTATGTATGCATGAGCACCTACCCTCACAGCTACCACAGCAAGGTAAAAGTTTTAATATTCCCATCTTACAGATGAGGTGACTGAGGTTCAGAGAGGGTATAAAACTTCTCCAAGGTCACACAGGTAGCAAATAACAGAGCCAGGATTCAAACCCATCCCTCTAAGGCCAGAGCTGGGGCACAGAGCCACAGCAGTCATGGTACTTGCTTCTTTGTGGCCCCGCCCAGCAGCTAACTCCGTTTGGCATGTTTGCAGCACTCAGTAAACACATGCTGATGGTTGACAGACCAAGGACTCAGCAGTCTGATTCCCTATTGACAAGTAAAAGCCTGAATTGCTGTGTCCAGGTTGGAATTAAGTGTTCTAAGATCCTGGACCTGGCTGTGAGGGCATTGCTTCCAAGTATAGAGCCAAGGGAGTGGTGACGCGAGAGACGTGCCTTAGCAGGAAGAGAAATGGAAAACCAGTGGGCTGTGTCCTTGGTCTGCGGGCTAGGAGGGGTTGGGGTGGGGGAGAGAGGGACAGAGAGAAAGAGAGAGAGAGGACGATTGCATGCAATCAGGAGAGCTGAGGATTAAAGAGATGGAAGGCAAGGGGGTGGAGAAATCCTCTGAGCCTCAGGAAGAGTCCTAGACTCTCTAAAGGACACCTACAGATTCCTGCCCAGATGAGAAGGAGAGGGAAGGACGCTCTTCCTGGCTCTGACACCTGGCTACTTTTACAACACAGCCCTCTTCCAGCGGTAGATCATTTTCATGGATTTATGGAACTCTAGAGCTGGGTAGGACTTTGGAGATTACTTGCTGCCATCCTGTGGCAAGATTTCTCTCTCTCCACCCTGGACCCATAGTGTGAAAACAAAAGTAGTGATAACATCAATACTAACCAGAGCCAGAGGTGATAGTAAAAATACAATTACTAAAGCGTGGGCACTGACCAATCAGAAGAGCCACAGCGGTAAATACTGGTGTGCCTATCCTTAGGCACTGATTTTGAGCTGTATTTCAGCCCTGGGAATACCTACAGCGTATTGAGCATGTGTACCTGCTGCATGAGGTAAGTATTACCTAATTAAATCCCCAGAAAACTCCATGATCCCAAGGATACTTCTCCGGAGGAGGAAATGTTAGGTTTAGAGAAATGAACTTAATGTCGCAGGAGACACCGTGTGTAAGTGGAGGGGTCTGATTTGGACTTGGAGCTCCTCACTGCGAAGCTCATACTTACTCTCGGGTGACTCGCTGTCTCATACGCGCATAGCTGGGACAAGGCGGGAATGAGGAAGCATCTATTTGGAGTCTGGGAGTTTGACACAGGTGGGTAAGGGATCTTTCCCACTCTGCTTATATTGACAGCTTGATTTCTTCTAATAAGGGCCCCCGAGAGATGTTATTGCCATCCCTGTCTCTGGTTCCCATTTGGGCAGGAAACAAATAGTAAATGGTGGCCTCTTTCCTATGTCAAGGTTTTCCTTGATCTTTTTGGGGGTGGATTTGAAAAACATTTTCATTATTTTTACTTCAAGCACCCTCTCCATTTCAAAAGGGCTCTTACCTGAGGAAAATGGCTGGACTTGATTCAGGGTCCAGAAGCCCCAGTGTGGATTCCTTTACAGGGTCTGAGTTCTACAACTCCTCAGCTTTTTCTCCAATTGGGTCCTTAGTCTTTTCTCTCACGGGGCCCCTAAACGCAGCCAAGAAGTCCAGGGGGACCTGGCATTGTGATACAGGGCAAGTCTCAACGTCATGGAAGAGACCATCAGAAGAAAGTGTGTGTGTGTGTGTGTGTGTGTGTGTGTGTGTGTAACCTAAGCCAGAGATAAAAACTCAAAGTGGTTTGAATTTCTTAAATGAATAAATCTCAAAGGTAGCAATAAGGACTTGTTAAGCAGAAGTAAAAAAAATCAGTCTATGAAAAGACCCTGGGAAAATCAATTGAATGAAAAAGGACCCCAGTGAAATTTCCCTTACTAGGCCTCATTTTCTATAATAATAAGCATTATTATAAAAATTACAGAATATTTTGGTGGGAAAAGTTGATATGATTTTCTCTTTTGCTCTTTTGAATATACTTCCTGCCAAGCCAGCCACGGGCACTCATCTGCCTCAAGAAATTAGGATAATTACAGCAGAAAGAAATCGATAGTACGTATTTAGGTTCTGATTCTCAAAAGAGGATCTTACTTCAAGGCAATAGACTTGACAGCAGGCATTGTGAAGAGAGAAGATTTTCTAAATTCCCTCATTTCCGTTCTTAGCTTATCAAGACCCAGGCCTGCTGAACAAGCCCACAGGGTTTTCAGTGGGAAATTCATGTAGGAAGAGAAGTGGGTGACAGAAATAAATCCTTCCAGCTGTGGGGGTGGCTGGAAAAAGAAAGGAACCCAGAAGAGAAGCTTTTTCCCCAAGAGGGCAGGTGTTACATAGCAGAGGAGAAGAGGAGAAAACGAGGGGCAGAGAGCTGACCCTTCCCCCTTACTGTGCTAGGCTTCCCTGAGCCAACAGACGTGTGGTTTGCATATCTGAGACCACGCTCTCATTTCCTGTGCCACGTGGATATCAGGTTGAGAGCCAGCAGGTCTGACGGGGACTCTGCTTTGGTGGGAGCAAGTTCCAGGGCTGGATGAAGAATGTGGAGAAGAGGGGAGGGAGCAGGAAGTCTAGGGGATTGCGCAGAAAGATGCTGAGCGTTTAAATAGAAAGTGACCCAAAGGAGACTATTTAGGTGGGCAAAGACTGGGATTGTCAACCTGGAGGACCAACAGATAAGTTTGAGATAAAATAAAGGATCTCTTGCCTCTCAGACTCCCAGTGTTATCCCATCACACCTAGAATAACATCCAGAGTCCTCACCTGGTCTGCAAGACGGGTCTAGAGAAGTGGTTCTCAAACTTTAGTGGGCATCAGAACCACCTGGAGGGCTTGTTAAACAGATTGCCGGGCTCTGCCCTCTGCGTTTCTGACTGGTAGGTAGTTCTAGCGTGGGATTTGAGACTGCATTTCTAAGGCAGGCCACACTTTGAGAATCACTGCTGCAGACACAGAATGCTTCAAGTTCTTTTTTTCTTCAAACTTCTGAACTATTTTCTGTCTCTATCGCCTTTGCTTGACTCCATAGTAATGAGCTTCTAGTAAATGCTCTGTGCTTCCGTGAAGTCTGCCGTGGCCCTCAGGAGCCTAGAGAAAGACTTTTGCCACAGGGTGGCAGCAGCATCCCAGGTACAGAGCGTTTGGCCTCCAGCTGGGGACAGCCCATTAGCACACCATCCCCTGGATTCCCACAGAGAGGGCCTGACTGCCTCTCAATTCCCCCTTGTCAGGGAGGAGGGTGGCGGGAGGGGGCCTGGCAGAGGGGTAGGTTGTTGGCACACAGAGGGGCAGTTTTGTTCTCTGGGAGACTTGGAGGAAGCTGGGTGGTCTCCTCAGAGTGTCGAATTGTGCCCTACACAAAACCTCCATGCAGTGTGGGGCTGCTGGGAGAGCCGGCCTGACAAAGGCCTTGGAGGACACTGGCAGGGGCTGCCGGTCCGCCCCGGGCACAGAGGCCTGGGCCACTCTGTAAAGAGGCCTGGCAGCTTCTCATGATGCCAGTTTCCAGGGGTGACAGGCCTCTGCAAAGCCTCCCTCTCAGAAGATGTAGGTCTGTGGCCGCCTTGGAGAGTTCCGTCCTGCTCACAGTGGGCCCAGACGGAGCCAGAAACCATGCTCCCTGCCTCCAGCGTCACTTCCGTGCCTCTTCCCCCTTCACTGAGCCCATTTTGTTCTAAACAACTTAAGAATCTTCCTAAGTGACAGAAACTGTGCTGAGTATTTTATATTATCATCTGTTTAATTCTCATCACACCCTCATGAGAAGGTATTGTTATACTCATTTATGATGAGGGGGTTGAAATTGAATCTATCCTTTGCTACACTCAGTGGACAACAGAACCCCACTTTAACACCTCCTCCAATATATGGGAACCTGATATGAAAATTGGTTTGGAGATTGTGGGTTTCAATCAACCCCACATGCACAGATGAGGACACTGAGGGCCAGGGAGAGTGAATGATTAGGTCACGGGATCACCTTTGGTTATAAGCAAATCAGAGACAAGAACCCACATTTTCTCCTCCAGGTCTGCTTTTCACTCTACCTGCCCAGTGAAGAAGCTGTGTTAAAACTACCATTACCAGGATGTCCCATTGTGTTCTAGAGTTAACCGAGATGGTCCATGGATGCTGATGAAATTTCTCAAGAATTCAGGCACGGATTCAGCCCAGCACTGTGTACAAGTTTGGAACCAACCACTTCTCTGAAGTTGAAGCCTTTAGGATTAAGGCAGCAGGGAGCTAATTTCTGTTTAGCATGTTAGTTTTCTAACACACGTGCAGACTTTCTTGAGTTTTCTACTTCTTTGGCTTATAGCTCATCCTCAGCTTAAGTGAAACAATACCTCACAGAGGCACAATAGGGCCAAGACAGTGGAATTTGGTGACAGTTTCCAGACTTGTGTTGCTGACAGAATCCTTGAGTGCTAAGTTCTCCCCAGGGCGGACCCATCATCAGTTCCTTTTGGGACTGACTCTTGGATAGTCTTCTTCTGCAAGCTCCTAGCTGGCTGCCTTCAGGACACTGTAGGATCCCATGAACAGAGTTGGAAAGGAAATCCAACAAAAGTTGTCATCTGACACCATCTTCTACGAGACTCACCACTCTCTTTAACGTGTCTGCATATATGTGATTATTGGAAAGGAGTTTATAATTTTAAGGGGCATATTTTGTCCTCCTTCTGCAGTACCAACTGGGCCCTGCTTTTCATAACATTCAGCCTTAGCTTAAAGACGGGACTTTTGTGGGAATGAGGCTGGAGTTCCCTAAAGAGACTTTGAAAAATGCCTCGTTCCCAACTTTACAATAACTGGGAAGTGATTGGTCTTTGAATAGTGCCATATGAAAAGAAAATATGGGTGCTTTTCTAAAAGAAGCACCCCAAATGACAAAAACGTGTTCTCCATTGGAAACCAACATGTGAATGCCAACTTTTTCAGCCCTGTAATGCATTACAGAAAATATTTTATGTTTGAAGTGGGGGCTGGGTGGGAGAGCTGCAGGCGGAAGGAGTGAGAGAAGGAAAGGAGAAAAAAAGAAAAGAGAAGAAAACAGATGTGAGTCTTAAAATATTTCAAGCATGGATAACTGAAACGGTATTCAATTTATTTAAGACTGTTCTGTGAAGTCTTAAGTGTGATTTTTTAAGTGCAGCCACAAGATTTATAAGCACATAATGAGTGATGGCTTCTCCAGAACAAATAAATAGTAGGCGATATCCCAGATCTGGACTCCATTTAAAACCTGTTTTTGCCTACAGACAAAAATTAAAAATTAGGATGATTAATTTTAGTGATCCCGGAAACTCGTTCACCTATAACATCTACTTCATTGAAGCAAACATAAATTGTCTTGAATCTTCATTTTGCTCTATGTAGTGTTGTCAGATAAACAGATAAAAATACAGGTTGTCCCATATAATATTTGGGACATACCTATACTAAAACATTATTTATTTAATACTTATACTAAACATTTGTTACTAACTTGAAGTTCAAATTTAACTAGGTATCCTGTGTTTTATCTGATAACCCTTCCTGTATGTGTAAATTCAGTAAAATGTGATTGTCCACAGTGAAGGTTGAGACAGCAGTTTTGTGGGCATGATGAGGGAAAATCAGTGGACATTTTTACTATGCTGCTTTCTGAGTACCTGTCTGAGTCTGGGAAACATAAATGATGAGATGAGGAGTGATAATCCAGAATTAAGATGGCAAAAAAAGAAGTGGGAGGGGAGAGAGGCAGGGAACAAGGGAGACAAAACGGAGTACCCAGAAATGAAGGGGCTCCTGGCAGAGACTTTTGGAGAAGCAGAGTGACCAGAGGGAAAAGGGATATGAGGACAGTGAAGAATCTTAAAATCCTTGCCGGCTTTCACATATTGATCCTCCCCTCTGCAGACCTTAGAATTCCATGTGCTCTTAAAGCCAATTCTCTCTGAGAGGAAGTACAGTCCCTCCTAGTGAAGAGACCCGAGCTCCCCCTGGTGGCTATTGTTGCTATCAGACCCGGCCTCATATATCCCCAAGATTTCTCATCTCCCGCTTCCCCTCTTAGAACACGGACGGACCATCAGCTTCCTTCACTCTTCCTTCCTTGCTCTCTTTCTGTCGGCTTATTCATTCGGAGCCTGCCTTCGGGGTGACATCTCCCAACCGCTCTAGCCCCCCGGAAAAGGCCACACAGAGCTGGTCATTGTTGCTGGAGTTCTGGGACCACCCGGGTGGGAGAAGGGGCAGCGCGCTGCCCCGGAGGCCAGATGACTGACAGCCCACTTGGGTCAAATGCCCAGCGGGCCGCCGGGAAAGAGGGCATGTGGTCCAGTCCCCCGCAGGACCTCCTCAATCCGCTCCCATCCAGCGGGGAAAGGCGCCCTTCCTTCAAGTTCCCTTCAGACCCACGCAGTTCACAGCACTAAAATCTGTTTTCGACTTGGCATATATGAATAAAAGCTTTACCAAAAAGGATTTTATTGGGAAAGCGAGACTTTTCAGCTGGGGGGAAGGGAATCCTGCTTGGGGTGGGATGGTGGTACTGACGGGATAAATATGGGCCAGCAGCACAGACTTCCAATTTCTCAAAGTGTAAGATATAAAACTTTGTTAGGAATATATTTATTTATCAGAAACATTTTTAAAATGTTAACCTGAAAAATTTTCATAGTTCCCTTTGGGAACAGATTTACGACTACCACCGCGGAGATCTACGCTTGTTTCCCTCCTCATCATCGAAGTTACACACTGACAGAGCTGCCACGTCCCTTAACCGTGATAATGTTCCCACAGACCGGTGACCAACGTCTCAAGCAGTGTGGAGGGCACAAAATCCAGTTTAGGCTGCAGAAGGGAAGGAAACTGGTGATGGCAGGCAGGGGGCAAGTGCTTCTTAGCAGTGGATTCACCTCTGGTGGCACTTCTCAGCATGCCTCATTTCCAGTATGTTCCACAGGTGTGCAGATGTGGGTCTCCTCAGGGTGGCCTGAGCTGGTTTGGTTCCCTCAGGCTGTCAGCAGCCTCCTTCCATTTCCCCAGTCAGCCATTCAAATATCACAGACGCCTTGAAACAAGTTAGGATGTAGTGATCAAACAGTGACTTGTAAGTTTTTTGGCCAAAGAGCCTTTAGAGAAATAGATGGAAATTGAAGATTGCTACCCCAGAGAAAGGCAACCGCACAAAACTTTTCCCATAGTTTCAGGAGCTACATGAACTCATTGGCATCTTCACGTGGATGACCCAGGGGTGTGAGGACCCTGAGCCTCTCCTGTAAGTGGCTGCCACCTGCAGGGAGAGGGTCAGATGAAAGGGTCTCCAGACACCACTTCAATCTGGCACTCCATGATATTGGAATTGAATAATTATTTATTAAAAGGCATGATGGAAAAAGGCAGCCATCCACAAGCCGTTCTTCATGACTAGAATGCTTCACCAGCACAATGGCTGTTTCTGAAACATCCCTTGAGATCTTATTCAGCTCTTCTCACAAATGGCAGTAGTAATCACATAGATAAATCTACTTAATTTGAAGGTCAGATGGGAAATTATTTTTTGGAAGAACCAATGGTTCTTTTCTAATGCCAACATGGAAATGATTCAATTTATCTGAGGAATTTGATGTGGAGAAGTAAGTGCCGGTTATTACAGCAAAGTGCTTCCCTCACCTCCTGTTTCCAGCCCAGTTGTAGGAGTTGGGCAAAGGAGAGCTTGTCTTATTTTCTTGTGGCTGGCTCTCCTAGACGGTCCTTGCGAGATTTTACCTCGTAAAATCTAAAAAAATTTTGCATGGTTTCCTTCCCCAGCATTGTCCTGAGCTCATTGAAATACTTCCATAAATGTTTGGTTTTTTTTTTCAGGGATAAGAATAACAACGTGCAAAAGTATAATGTAAAACTAATTTTTTTCTTTATTGAAAATACATCTACAAAGTAATACTTCTCAGTCCACACTGGGTGCATGTATGCAGAGCCTGTGATGGGCTGGCGAGAGGATCATCCTAGAGGACCTGCTTTCCATAAGAAATGGTTAGTATAAAAAAAGATCACACTGTGTAACAGAATTAATTTGACATGATTAATTTTCGCTCTACCGGCGTCATAAGATGACATCCGTGTACATTAACGTTTGTAGTGTATTTCCAAAATAGAGCCTTGACATTAAATGATTACTCCACCACAGTCTAATGTTAACTTTTGTACACATATAATGCTTGGGATTGCTATAAAAATATCTCTAATTGTATATAGAGGATGTATGTCTAGATTTTCAGTCTGTTAGCATAATTAAGTCCATTTTTCACCATTTTTCGGTCAGAAACTCAAACACAGCTGGTATTGTCTGACGGCTCCCAGTCTGCCTCTTGGACTGGATATGCCTTACGGGGGTGAAAAAATTAATCTCCTCCAAACCTGGGAGCTGCTTTGCCTGAAACTAATGCTCCTGCTTTTTTTTCCCCCTCCCTTAGAACCACATTGACAATGTCTTCCTACTGATTCGTCTTCTACCATTTCTCTCAGGGACACAAGCAAAACAAAACCAAACCCCATGCCAACTGAAGGTTTTGAATGATTTGGTAAGTAGAATTCCAACACAAAGAAATATCTTGTTTCCCTCATTCTAAGAACTCTTGATTATAGTCCAAAACCGTTTCAAACAAGAGACCACCCACCTGGCTCACAGCCCTCTATCAGAAAGAGAGCCCACTCATTTGACTTGTTTAAAATATATAAGAAGTAACCCTATATTTTGATATGCAGACTTCCTTGGGAAATGATTTTGAACTGAAGAGAAAAAGTGTTTCCGTTTAAAAATAAAACCGCATTAAAAAAAAAAATTATTCCTTAAAGATGACCTGTAATCTTGGTGTTTTAAAAATCCTCTCTTTATGATGTCAACCATGCTCCACTTTTTCCTAGCTGACTCTTTAGTGTTCCATAGTAAGACCAGGAGCACCCTTGCTAGTTGCTAGTCTTACACTGTAATTTCTAAATCTATTGTCAGTTGAGGAGTGGTAGGAGACATCCTTCCCAGAACAGTCCTTTCAGTTTGGGAAGAGTAGAAAAGAAGGGAATACTTCTCCTGTTGGGAAGAACTGAGCAAAGAGATCATGAATAACTCCACTCCTGGAATAACCTCTGGCCTAATGACTTGTATAACTGACATTTTAGACACAAGCTCTGGTAAACCACACTGCCATCCCGCCCCTACTTAGAAATGTTCATTCCAATAATGTTCCTTCTGAAAGTCCCATGCTCCATGGGATGATACTTGCTACAGGATGACCTGAAGGGAAATAGAGGGCAGGCTCTTTCATGATGCCAAAGGACATTTGGGCTAGAAGAGAACACAGAGGCATCTAGGGAACTCACTTATTTTACAGATGAGAACACTGAGGCCTAGTGATAAGATGTAACTTGTCCATGGCCACATGAAAATTTCGTTTTATGTACCTCCTCACAGTTGTGCTAGGTGTGTTTTCATACTGTCCTGCTACTAATAAAATAAGGACATAAATCAGAAGAGAAAGGGGAGAAAACCCTTCTATTGTCCAACTGATAGCCAGTTATAGCCTATCAAGTTGTTTTGTTTTGATACGAAAACTGAATTGTGTTCTGAAGGATTTTTAAATTTTAAAAGTTGATTTGTAAGCATATTTTTAGCCTACTATTGGTTTGACTCTAACTTATAAAAATCACATTGACAGGATTGTGCGCCACATAAACTTGTAAAATCTGATCAAGACTATTTTTGATCTCAGTTATCTTATTTGATAAGACTAACAGGAAATTACTTAAAAATTTCAAATGTGGGATAAACACTATACATTTTGGCCACTGCAAAATCCTCCCTTGTTTTTGGATGAATACTTCACAATCCTATCAGAGTAGGGAGGTAAGGGGCTTACTGGAGAGAATGAGTTGTAATGAGATGGAAATGTTTTGTGATGGTATTCAAAACACATGGTGCTCAAGAAAGCATTTCTGTTCGTCTACATCTTGGTTTCACTGTCGATGGGTTTCTCAGTTTCACTTTCCTGGGCAATCAGTTGATAGGGTTTCTTCATTTCATTCTCTTCAATCACAGAGTTACCCATTTCAACATCTCGGTTCTTCAGTTCATGTCGTGACAAGTGCTCAACAATGCCGGCCCCAAGGGAGTCTCCCAGCACGTTGGTGGTTGTGCGGAGGCGGTCCCTGGGAAGAGCAGGAAGAAGGAAAAATGAGGTGCCTGTGAATATCATGTGACTTCAGCTCATATTTTGAACTATTGACTAAGTGTTTGGAAGCATCTCTTAAAATTCTGCTCGGTGTATACCTCAACTGCTGTATTACATAACAGACACATAACTTTTATAATAGCAGTTATTAAAAATTATAAGGACATATAGATGATTAATTGTCAGTTACTAGGTTAGAGTACCAACAGTGGGGAACGACCCTTCCCTTCCTCCTTTTATTTAAAACTTCTTTGATTCTCTACTACTCGCCTTCCTTTATACCAGCAGTTCTCAAAGTGTGGTCCAGAGACCCCGGGGAATCCCTGAGTTTGAAACCATTTTCATAATAATGCTAAGATATTATTTGCCCTTTTCACTCTCATTTTTTCTCATGAATGTCTAGCAGAGTTTTGCAAAGACCGCAACACAACTCAAAAGATACCGCAATGGATTAAATACAGAAGCAGTTAGGAGATTCCAGCTGTCTTGTATTAAGCCAGACATTAAGGAGATTTACAAAAATGTAAAATTCTTTTCATTCTTTTCCCTAAAAATTTTTCTTTTCCCTAAAATTTTGGTATGGAAAATGATATTTTTTTTCATAAAAATGTTATTTATGTTAACATGTAATGAATTCATTATTGTAACATTTAAATGAATTCAACATTTAAAAAATTTCTAAGTTTTTCTAATATGATCAATATTGATAGACATAACCTACAAAGATAAAAGCTTTGAGTCCTCAATTCTTTTTAAGTGTAAAGGGGTTTTGAGACTAAAAACTCTGAGACCCACAGCTTTATACTATAAAAGTCCTCATAATTGTTGAGTGCTGACTATGGCCTAGACAGTGGACTAAATGCTTCCCATGCATCATTGACTTAATCCTCACAACACCACCAGGAAGCAGATGACATTATCATCCCCATTTCACAGAGGAGAAAGCGGGTGGCCACGTAACTCGCCCAGTGCCACACAGGGCCAGGATGCAAACAAAGATCCTAGTGACAGTGGAATTCACGCTCTCAGCTGATTACCCTTCCCTGTACTTATCCTGCCCTGAGCACACCGTTGGGCTCTTCGTGGTCATTAGATCTAGTGAAGTCAACATATGTTGACTCCACCACCTGCGTGTCCTTCTAGGCATTTACTTTGGGAATCCTGGGAGAAATTTTTTTGCAAGTGGAAAGGAACTTATGTGAGAAAAGAGGCAAAGAATGTAGCTAGAAGGGTGAGGGGAAAAGAGCAGAGGGATGGGCCCTAGAGGTTCGTGTCTGAGGGTGTGGAGGGTACTTTTCTTGGAACTTTCCCCAGAGCCAAAACTCAGTTCCACTTAATGAGAGCAGCTAGCTCTCTTCCCACTGTCTGCATGGCTGTCCCTCTCCCTGTTGGGCTCAGATGGGACATCTGTGCTGTATTTCATCATTGGAATTGCAAGCACACGGATGCAGGGCCTGAACCAGTGTGTGAGGCCTGCCATTCTGTGGGGTGTTGTGCAATTCAGAAATGGCCTTGCTCATTTATGTTGGCTTCGCAGACAGTGGATTTCCCAATCCCTGCAGGGCTTTATGGAGTGTGAAGTGTAGCAGCCAGATGTGCCCCACAGGCTGATAAGGGAGTGAATGCACATGGCGTCTGGGGCTTGGCCTCCATATCAGGGCATGGATCAATACAGACAATTTCATTTCTGTCCTGTTGTTGGCATGCCAGGCTGTTTGGTGCCGTGTGACAGGAAGCGTGAACAGTCCACGCATACTCACAGGAACCAGTCCACTGCGATGATGAGTGTGATGTCGTCAGTGGGCAGGCCCACAGATGTCAGCACGATGACCATGGTGACCAGGCCTGCCTGAGGAATCCCAGCTGCCCCGATACTGGCAGCCGTGGCTGTGATGCTGTTAAAAGAAATCCCCAAACAGAAAACATTTGTACAAATCTCCCCAATAGAAAGTATACCCCACAAACACACACAACACAAATTCTGACTTGCCAAGTTAATAGCAGAGGATGTGTTTTGGAAAAATATAAATAAGATTATTTAAAAAACCCATTGAAATCATAATCATATTAACTTATGTTTATCAAGTGCTTATTATGTACCATCAGATATGCTAAGCATGGCTTATCTCATTTGACCCTCAACAACCCTTAGGAAGTGGGTCCTATTATTATAGCCATTTCTAAATGAAGAAATGGGTGGCTATATACTTTTCATGTACCTGAAAGTATTTTGTAAAATCTAAAATACTGTATAGTTCAATGGCAGTTTGTTTCTAATCATTCCTCTGTCCAAGTAGAAGATTGTAAAGATGCTGAACTTGTATGGTTAATGAGGTCAGAAAAAAAATCAAATTTATTAATTAAAAAGCAAAATGATTATGAACAAAGTTCTGTAGCACTATAAATATTTTTATGGAGGCAGTATAGACCTGGTTTTTAAGGCACATAACCTGTCTAGGACTTGGTTTTTTTAAATACTTATTTGACAGGCTGACGTGAGAAGATGAAAATGTTTTATAAACAGTAAAGTTTTACCTAGACAGAAAGTGGTATTAATAAAATAATAAGTCTGTGGAAGATTCTGTTCATGGTTCCTCCATGTTGTTCCCCTTCCACTGTATTAGAATGTTTAACTGGTGTATGGCTACCCAGAGTGAAGACTATATTTCTCAGCCTCCCTTAGAATTCCTTTAGACAAAATTCTGGCCAATGAGAAATGGATGAAAAGTGATCAAACAATTTGCAGGCTATGTGACTCCTTCTCTTCTCACTGGCTAAAATTTGGAGGTGGTGATAAGCCAGCCATCCTGGACCTACTGGATGAGGGTAACACCCCAGGTATGCTGGAATCTCAAGTCTTGCTCCCTTACACCACAGAACACCTATCAGCCTTGAGGGCTTTGTGGAGTAGAGATGCCCACATGGGAGAAATATAGTTCTATCTTGTTGAAGTCAGTGTTTTGTTATTATTTTTAAGTCTGTCATATGCAGCTGAACCTTTTCGTAACTCAGTGCTTTTCAACCAGTGTGCTAAGGTATACCTAACTAACAATAGATTCTCCAGCCCAGTGTAGCTACACTGGGCCTGGGGCTCCCAGAACTCCCCGGTGTCACCTCTGGCCATGATCAGTATCATCTTTTCACCCCAATGGACCCCACAACTATTATCATTTTCCAATAACACATATATACAGTGTAATACAACTTATTTCTAAATAAACATATACACACAAAAAATGTGTGGGAACTGATAGAAATTAAAGTGATATAAAAAAATGTAAGCTATAAATCTGGATTTGATCTTGGTCTACGAAAAAAAGCTGTAAAAGACATTTTTGGGATAACTGGGGAAATTTGAATATAGCCTGGATATTCTGGAAGTATTTTTAAGATTCTTACTATTGTGGTTATGTAGAAAACTATTCTTATTCTTAGAAGATGCATGCTGAACTGTGTACAAGTGAAATGTCATGAAGGCAGAAAGAGAGAGAGAAAGAGAGAGAGAAAGAGAGAGAGAGAGAGAAAGAGAGAGAGAGAGAGAGAGAGAGAGAGAGAGAGAGAGAAGAAGCAAAAGTGGCAAAACATTAATAAAAAGTTGTGGAAAAAAGAAAAAATCTGACTTATTTGATCTCCAAAATAAATTGCTAATAATAATTAACATACACACACAGTGATGAGCCGGATCTGATCTGGATTGTGAGGCTTAGTCTCCAACATACCTACTTATTGTTTGTTGTGCACGCTGACCTTCAGTAAGCAAAAAGAGGGGATTGTATTTGCATATGCACACAGATATGTGTGGACTATTTCCAGAAGAAAACTAAAGAAACTAGCAAGCAATGGTGGTTTCTTCTGAAGGAAACTAAGAGATTAGGGGAAGCAATGAGAGAAAAAATTACCTTTCACTACATACTTCAAATATGACTAAAAAAAATATGACAAAAAAAATTCTCAACCTATATGTCAGTGTAGTCTGTCATCTGTTTTATACTGCCCCAAAATTAACTCAAGAGAAAATGTTAATCCAGTTTTTCAAGTATATTTTTATTTTCTAATGCTGTCAAAAAAGTTAACATTTTAGTGCCTTTTAAAACTGAAGTATAATCTAACATTTTTTTAAAAAGAGAAATATCCATATTATGTATTCTGCAGAAAGATGTATTTTTCTATTTCTATCTATTACATATTTCTATGTATTTCTTTAAAAAAAAGAGCTAGATATATTTATGATGACATATTGATAAATCAATCAAGTGGCAAGCAATATATATGGTGTGATTCCATTAATTATAAAAAAAAAAAAAAGTTTGTGTATGTCTATGCATAAGAAAAGGTCTTTATACACCAAACATTAACAGTGGCCATCTATAGGAAGATGGAGAGTGATAGTGGCAGGCAAGTTTCACATTTTACTTTACACATTTTTATATTTCTATAATAATTTCATTAAATGTGCACATCTGTAATTTAAGAAAAAATAAATTTAAAATATCTAAATATAAAAAAATAAAACTATTCCTGCAAATCCCAACCTCCTATTTATGTGTGATCCCCTTCCCAACTGGTTTCTTCCCCCCATCTCTCGTCACTGTCTCATTGTTTAACGTCATTCTTAAGAAAGTGTTGTGTAGAACTTTCATTGTACCTGATTGTAATAATCTGTCCAAAGTTCAGCTCAAAGTTGTTAACTTGAGCGATGAAAATGGCAGCCAAAGCCTCATAGAGGGCGGTCCCATCCATATTAATGGTGGCCCCTACTGGAAGCACGAATCTGGTGACACGTTTGTCCACGCCGTTGTTCTCTTCCAGACACTTGAAGGTGATGGGCAGGGTGGCAGAACTGAGAACAGTAAAACAGGGCATGTCAGCTGACGGTCCCGAGAGTTCAGACTGTGCCAGTGTGTTTGGTATTTTGGACAGAGAGTTCCTTCCTCTCCCATGTCCTAAGTTAAGGGAACCTAGTCAGCACTTATATAAATAGGGGAGCAGGGTTAGGAACTGTGGGTCCCCTCACTGGGTCATTTGGCAGCTCTCCTGCTTCTGGGTTCCTCTGTGAGGCATCACTTATCTTTATTTCTCCGTCACAACAACCTGTGCTGAGTCACTCTGCTATCTCTCCCTCAGGCAAATGTCAACCAGAGGAGGGAGATGACAGTGTACAGGAGAGGATAGTTGATTTCCATTATTGACCCCATAAAGGGTACATAGCCAGCCATTCTCTGACTCCCAAATAAGTTTGATTAGCACCAGAAGGGAAAAAGCCAATTGACATGCCTGGAAGTTTAAATCACGCCTTCCCCACTCCCCAAATGTCTCCCTCTACCCTGAACCTGCGGGTTCTGGCTTAAGGTAAAGTTTGAGATCCATTTTCTGATAGGAGTAAGCCACATGTATCCGTACCTGGAGGAGGTTCCTAGAGCTGTGATGAGTGCTTGCAGCAACCCTCCGATGAAAACCCAAGGGTTTTTCCGTGTTACCAAGAAGTAGAGGAGAGGCAGGACAATGACCGCATGAATGAGTAAGCCGACAATGACGGTCACAGTGTACATGGCAAGCTGGCCCCCAATCACTCCCATGTCTTCCATCTCAACAATTTTCCCTGCGATCAGGAAGAGGATACCCAGAGGGGCGTACCTAGGTAGGAGCAACACACGCACAATTGGAAGTCTGATTTCTAACAAGCGATTCCACAGAAATTACCAAGTGATAAATAACAGTGAAAGCGAGTTAATTTCCAAACATTTTTGCCCCGGATACTGTTAGGACTTGCAGAAACTGTGAACTTCTTTCTTTTCTTTAAAAAAAATATAAACAAGTATAAATATTGCAGAATTAGCCTTCTGTCATTCAGAATTTCTCTAAGGCACACTTTTTTTTCTCCTAAACCTGTGAAAAAAGGCCGGAACAGAGGTTTTACTACCCACCTCTTTTTTCTTTTTTCTAGATAACTCTCCTTTCATCACATTTGGGTCACTTTTCGGGTCCTCAGATGCCACCCACTCCCCCTGCCTCTTGCTCCCCTGCTAAGTGCTTGGAACTGCCAGAATCCACCCAACCAATATCCAGACTCCTGGAAACATTTCCCACATCAGAGCCTGATTCCTAAGTTGAAGCAAGATGGACACAATGCCTTTTCAGTGTTTTAGATTTGCAGACAGCTCTCATTCAAGGACCACTTTCATTATTTTTTCCTATCTTACACACCACTTACATACAATATTACTTAATACTAATCTTTAACTCTTTTACTTAAATAAATTTACTCTAAGAGGAAATTTTGTTACAGTGCAAATGGAAAATCAGTACCATTTGCCATAAATAGAAGGCACCATAAAATAAATTTAGAGCTATTAAAATTAATAACATCATATATATACACTACCACAATCAGGTTATAGGTGTTCTAATGAAGTATCACCCACAGGCTGCTACTGTCATTTGTGATCTTTCCTCTGCAGACTTGGCAAGAAATGAACAACTGAGACACAACTTGACTTGTACATATTGAAACAACCCCAGTTGCTTCAAGGACCTTGTTGCCTGGTATTCAACTCCCTCTGTCTGATGTATGCTGTAAACTATAATCAAACTCACATTACCAAAATCAGAGAGGCCAATCACCCGTAAGGAGAAGGGTCTGCTGGGAACTGTGGAGGACTTATTTCAAATGGAAAAATACAATGCTTCTTTTAAAAGTCGTTTAATAACACAGGCCCGGAAATTATAAGTACCTGTTTTCAGAAACGTAATAACTCAATGTTGAATGAATGTGCACGCAAAAGGTACAGCTAGAAAAGCTACATGTGAGGTTCATTCAGCAGCCCTGAATGGGCTTCTTTCATAAAAGAGGTGAAAGGTGGAGGCATTTTAATAATACGAAGATAAATGTCCACTTTCAGCCCTGCCAGGATTTCAAAGGAGGGCCCCGAGGATTTCATTTGGGGGCTCCTGTGGAGACCACATTCTGATCCGTCTTTGTGCCCAAGTTCATATCCATCTTGTACAAACTCCTGAAAAATGAATTTCTCTGGGCTTTGGTAGCAATAAAGACAAATAATATTTTTAATCATGTTGGTGAGTATTTTTTTAGAAATGGATACCTTTATGCGTCAGGTGCCAAGAAGGAGACTGGATTAAAAATAAAAGAGAACGGTAAGCAACCCCTACACGAGGCTAAACCAATCAAAGGGTTCTCTCTCTGCTAGGGAGAATTTATTTTCCAAGGTCAATGTTCCTATGTGGATTAGTCTTTTCCTTTGTCTCCTGCTCTCAACTTTATTTGAAGGAAATTTTGTTATAAGTTGTGGCTTGGCATTCTATAATACTTCCCATGAGTCCTTCAGGCATGCCGCAGAACCGCCATTTACATTTCTTTCTTAGGGCTGAAACAGAGGAGAGGAGATCTCAGTTTTTCTGAGGGTCTCGGGGCCTCTACATTTGCTTTTCCCGCTACTGGGAATGCTCTTCCCCTGGTATTTTGTATGGTTGGCTTTTCCAGATCATTCAGGTTTTAGCAAAAAATGTTACCTCCTCAGAGGCCTTTCTGTACCAACCAAGGCAAATTTTATGCCTCCTCGTCAGTCGCTTCACATCACATCACATCACATCACTTCCATCACAAAACCTGCTATTTTATTTTTTTTCACAGCACCTGGGACTAAAGTATATGGTTGATTTATTTGTTGATTTTCTGTCTTCCTTAAAAGAACGTAAGATCCAGGACATTCTGGTATGTTTTCTTCAGTGCTAGATCCATAGTGCTTGGCAATATATACTTGATATATAGTAGACGTTCAATAAATATGCATCGAATGAATAACAACATAGACATAAAATGGAAGAATGAGGAATGGGATCCCATCAGCACCGGGGTAAAGGAGTTGACACTTTTCAAAAACAGGGAAGCAAACTTATTAAGAGAGGCTTGCAGATCAGATAGGTTCAAATCCAGAAAATCACTGACTTTCTTACCAGAATGAGATCATTGCAATTGGCCCCCTCGCCTGGTGGCTTCCTCCTCAGTATAGCACACATGTTGATGGCAATAATAAGCATCTTGTATACGGCATATACAGCAAATGGAAATACATACCACATTATCACTGCTACCAATCTCATGATGGCTTCATTAAGAGAATCAAAGAAGTCTTTCAAGGCTTGTCCCTGCTCCTTCATGTTTCCAATCACGAAACCAAAGCACATAGAGAAGACGACGAGTCCCAGGGCATTGATCCCGTTCACAGACCCCGGAACTGGGACCAACTCTTCTGTGATCTTAGAAAGAGTCTCCATGGCCTCTGACACATTGTTTACCACAGCGCCCACCAGCGTTTCGTTGGACTGGATGGGCACTTTAATGCTTCTCTTCTCGTAGTTGGTTTTAAACTTAAAAAGAAAAGGCACAACAGGGATTAAAGGTGATTTTTCTCTTTGTACTTTTCTGTTATCCAAATTTTCTATAATGATATACATTATGTTGCATTCAAAGCATAGAAAGTAGCTATGTGCCCATCTATTATCTATATCTATCTATCTATCTATGTAACTATCATCTATCACTTATAGATGATACTTCCCCAGAGCACTCGTGCGCACACACACACTCAAATATATAACCAATCATAATAGGAAAGCTATATCTGATTGAAAATATTGGACTGAACATACTCGTGCTTTTGCTTTCTTCTGAAACCCTAATAAAATGACTATCACGGACTTGTAAAAACTTTAATTCCAAGTATTCCCAACAGTCCCTTTACTCTGTGGGATTATAGAAAAATCCCTGACATCCTTTTGCTCATAGTCCACAGCTGTAAAGCAGGGACAGCCGTGCTGGTTCTACCTCATGGGGTTGTTGTGATGGTCAAACAAAACAGAATGTATGCAAACGTCTTGTAAGTTTTGAGGTATTGTACCAGTGTTGGCTAATGGTGCTCAATAACAAAGGTCTTCAGGGACTAGCCTTAGTTGGAGCTACTAAAAATTCTAAACCCCAAAACAACAGTCTTCAAGGCATTCCTGATAGTTACCAATTCTTAAGAATAGGCGTTTGATTAATAGTTGATGATGACAACCCACTTCTCAAGTCCCTAGTGGCATTTCTTTCCTTATTCAAGAGATGGTCTTTTCCCCATAGATTCTACATAGATGCCCCAGACAAGAGATGCCGACTGTATTACTGAGGCCAAATGAAACAAATAAACCCATCCCTCTGTGATTTTAATGAGAGTAGAATTCCTGGCCCTCATGTTGATGGTAGTAAAGAATCAGAAAGAGTAATAATGTATGGATGTTGACAGGATCTAGAGTCTGGGGGAAGAAAACACAGCTGTACATAAAGTGCCGGGCCGTTTCTTTACCAAGAATAAATGGGAGACTTCCTTGTCCCAAACCACTATTCCGAAACAAGGACATGGCCAGCTGTCAATACTCTGGACATATCCCTGAAAAATCAGTGGTACTGCTGGTAATTTCAAGTAACAAAAAACCTGGCCCCTCTTTGTCTCCTAATCCAGTCTACTCTTAAATCTCTATTCCATTGGGGTGCTTATGCATTTTATGGATTGTCTAGGGTAGATTTTCAATCCCGATTAGCCTCTCCTGTGCCTCCAACACTTTCTCCTTAGGCACAGTTTGTAGCCTTCACGATGCCTGCTAACTCGTTTGCATTCTGGTCTAAGACAAATAGATCTGGGAAGATACATTTACTTCCCCTCCAAAATCCTGTAAATGCAATCCAAAACCAAACATAATAAATCTGTGTGAGTCAGTACTTTTCCCAGTGCTGCTAGAAATCAGCATTTTTGATGTCACCCAGTGCCAGCTGACTAACTGGAATAACAATCCCCGTGGTGCTGGGGTTGGCTGGTCGGATAGAAAAGGATTTTATTTATGGTTAGAGTTGTTTTTGAATAAGAAAGTTAGATTTTGTCCTCTTAGGCTTTTAAAAAAAATTTAAAGAAAGGGTTCTGTTAGAATTTTGCAGTGTGGACATGCGTTACCTATTAAAAATAGTCAATAAAAATTTTAAAAAGGGAGAAAAAAATCAAAGGGTGACTTTGTTTTTTATATGTGTTTTTATACTTTATATACATGAAACTTGGTCCTCCACAACGGCAGGGGTTTATTTTGTTTGTCTTACAGATTCTAAACAGAAGGATTAGGAAATTATGACAAGGGAAAAATGACACCAACTGGGGAAATGTTTGGGAACTATTATTGAACACAGAAAGTCTAATTATTTCCCTTTTAATATTTGGGTAACAAAGGTTTTTTTTTATTCAAGTGAGGATAGAATGAACTTTGCTAATTTTGTCCTTTCATAGTAAAACACAGAGAGCCAAGAGTTGCTTGGATATGGGGGGGCTAACAGAAACTGGACCTCACTATAGCCTCCAGGTAGGTGTGTCATCACCCTGGATATCCCTTTCTAGGAAGCAGAATGTAGGAGTAGAAAGATGATGGAATTTGGAGTCAATATAACAGATTTAAATCTGGGTCTGCCATTTACTACTTGTGAGATCGTGTGCCTGCTACATAATCCCTGTGAATTATCATAGATGAGCTGCCTCGTCAATGAGCCGAAGACCATGGTACCCATTATATTTATGTGAGGACTAAATATAACATTAGTGCTTGGCACATAGCAGGCATTCAATAAATGAAGATGCCATTGCTTTCTGATATGGTTACTCCTTTAGAAGTAAGACAGTAGTAGGCTTTTAAAAAATGACCTATTGAATTTTTCAAGTCACTTGAAAAATTGAATAATTTTTCCAGAAACTTGAATAATCTCCCTAATATTTAAAACAGCTCATAAATATATTTTATACTGGGGTTTGCTTGCTTGGTGGGCTTTTGTGTGTGGGATGTGGGGGTGGGGAGAGAGAAGGAATCTAGAGAGAGGTAAGATTAACCTTCTTACCAATTAAGAGATTCAATGAGCTATTTGTATGCAAGATGCACAGTACTTGGCAACTAGTAAGACTTTAATATAAGGTGAGACCAAACGCTGCTCCTTAAATTTATCAGAAAACCCTAGTGTTTTCCATCTGGTTGAGAAGAAGTGTTTCTTACTACCGAGAAATGGAAAAAGAAAAAGAAAAAGAGGGCCCTACTCTGTTGGTATGCCAAAGAAGAATTTCAAAGGTGAATTAATAGTTGTAGAGTGTTTACCTGTTTAAAGCAGGCTTCCACCAGATTTGGAGGGAACATATTCCTGCAAAGAAAGCAACAGTCACTTGAAAAACTTCCCAAATAATAAGTTAGCTCCTTAAATACTTTTCCATTGTGTCTAATGTAAAGATTGTATTGAACTAAGCAGCAAATGGAAAAAGAGAAAGATTTTGGTGGATTTTATGACTCAAAATGGGACATATAGTCAATCCCACGTGTGGCCCATGTAGTTCATATTTTTCAGGGAAGTCCCAAATTCAACTCATCTGTTCTCCTGTCAGACAATGGGATTCTTTGTTCAGACATTATCTCATCAAAACCCTGCTCCTCAGAAGAATCAAGGGAAGAATGGAAATGCTTTTTGTCAAAAGCATTCTGGTTAATTGAAGTATTATTCAATAATGGCCATTTTGCTATTGTGCCAAGTGTCTAGGGCCCAAATATTCTAAATTCAAAGTCATGGTCAGACTGTGGAATTTTTATTCTCCACAAAGTCTTCCCAAAGGCCCTCTGAGGGATGGGATATTGACACACTATTGCTGGAGCTTCTGTAGTTCTTCTGTTGACTAATGGAGAAAAAATGGCCCACAAAATTTCACCCTGAGGCCTACGTGGCAGGGTTTGTCACTTCCTCTGAGCATTGCCCGAGCTTACAGCAGGGAGAGAATAAGGAGTGACACTCTAACTGGGGAGTCCCTAAACAGATGTGCGACCTTGGCACCCATTTAGGTCTCAGTTGGCTACCCGTTAAAGAGGAAATTGAATTAAACTATCAAAAAAGCTCAAAGATTGAAGACTATGGGAGAAGGAGATGTGACACAGGCAGTTGCAGAGCCTGACATTCTAGCAATTGTATGCTATCAAAGTAATTTTTTCAGGTTATAAATTCTTGTCCCTTTCTTCCCACTGCCTAGACCATCCTGTTTCTCTTTCCTTCCCATCTATGTTCTATGGGTCTGTTCCTATAAACCTTATAGAAATGTGAGTTCAGGAGATGCCAGGATAAAAGCTAAGCCAAGTGACTGGATGGGGACAGGTTTGTCATACGCTTGTCACTGGAGCAAGGCAGGGCAGAAACACACGGTGCCCTAATGGATTGACTAACTGGGAATGACAAGAGCCCAATTCTTCAAATAAGGAACAGCAGTTACACAGAAAGAGACTGTAATCAAACACTCCTAATCCAAACTACCTGAGGGTAAATAAAGTTCATGAAAAAATGACGAAAGGCCATAATCAACTGGATGAACTAAACAAAAACATAGCTATTGGGTGACAACTTGATACGAAATTTTGTAGGGTAGCTTGTTACTTTCAGATCATTGTGATTAACTGCCTGATAAAGGCTTTCAAGAAGAGGCTCTGTGGGGCTGGCTTGTGCTCACACACAGATGGTACAAAGTCACCCACAGTGGTAACTAAGAGACCGTTGGTTCCCCAAATTTTTCTTGAAGCTACCTGCCACAGATCCAGTTGTTGAGATGGCATGTGAAATCAAGTCCTAGGAGGAGTGTTTTTCAGATGATCGATGGGGATCCCATTAGAGTAGGTATCTAATATTGGCACACCAGCCACTTTGTAAATAAATTGTAAGGAAGCGAAGAAAGAGCTAGGTTTGGGGATGACAGACTGGGTGGCGCTACCTGGTGTGTGTGGGAATGCAAAGCAGGTGGTGGATCTAGAGGCCTGTGCTGGGATTTCTTCCATTTGCCCTTCTAGATCCTCTCTCCATCTTGCCCTGGGAGGCTGACCCCTTGGATTATAGCATGTGGGCTCTCTTGCCTTTTGGCTTCCTGTTGGGTGTGTCCAGTGGAATGTTCTGAAAGATCACAGGGTAGTGAAAGAGAGAAGCGGATGCATATATTCTTCCAGCTCACCGTTGACAGGCTGGACAGCAGCTCATTCCCTCCAAACTAGAACTAGAGCTCCTCTCCTGAGGGTCCTTTCCCAAGGCGATAGCTCTTCCTGAGTTTCAGTAACAGCTCATTCCTTTGTGGCTCAGAGCTCGGGGTAGTAAATAAAACAGCTTCCTATTGCTGCTAGTCACCTGGTGCCTCACCATCCCTCGTAGGTTGCCTTAACCCTGCTTGCACCTTTGCAAGCTCTTTTCAATGATCCTTATGAAAATGCGATATGCTTCCTGCCCACATCTGACTGATGCCAGGCAGGTATGTAGAGAGGGCAATCAGGAAGTTTCAGGATCAAACTTTGACTTACATCGCAGTTCTGTGTTAGACCGACTCTATCATCAAGTCTGTTTCAAGTATTAGATAAGAGTCATTTGTAATCAGTGTATGGTTTGTACATAAAACGATGCTAAAGAAACCATCCTTTAATCTTTTATTATTGATCTGTGCACTCCTTTCTTCATAAAGAGCATTAAAAAAAAAAAAAGACCTTGAAACAGGTATGACCAGATGATCTCTAAAGTCCCTTCTGGAAAGAAATTGTTGTGTACAATGGGTGATAACACACATCACAAGTTCTAAATTAGAAGAGTCCAATCAACAGGCTATGCTTGAACAAAACGAGGCTTAAAGAGAAGACTCGAGCAAAGTAAGTTAAAAATCATTAATAATCCAAGGCGGGCAGCACAGTTGAAAGGAGAACTGAGTGATCAGATTCTGAATCCTAAAAGCAGGGCTCTCAAAATCTATGTCCTCTCCTTGCTCTTCTTACGTCTTTCACATAAAATCAAATAATGGATCCCTACTTTAATTTCTGTTAGAAAGAAGTAAAGATGTCACCTTCATTTCAAGCCCTGCAGGGCTGGTTCAGTTGGACACCTCTTTCAAGGTCTGATTACCTCTCCAAAATAAGAGGGGTTGGGTAGTTAAAATAGACCCAAACGAATGGGTTTGCGAGGACATACCTGATCAAGTCCAGGAAAGCGTCTGCAGCTGTCACTTGCACAATTTTGCCTTCTCTGTGCATGTTTTCCTTTGTGCCCTTCCCAGGATGGATGATCATGACAATGATTATGCCAATTACCACGGCAATGATGGTCGTAGTCATGTAATAGAGTACAGCTCGCATTCCCATCTTCCCTGAGGCCTTACTATCCAGGGCCGCCATTCCTGGTGAAGGCAAACAGGAGGAGATTTTCAGGAAGTCAGTCCAGGGAATTCTCCAGGGGAAGGTAATGGGAACAATATTTCCTTCCACACTCCCCAACCCTCATCCCACCTAGCAATGGAATTTTGTATCTGGTATGAGGCATCACAAAAGGTAGAGGGAAAAGGCCAGAGAACGGCGAGGCGTCAGCTGTGTCAGCAAACACGTGATCACCTGGTTTCTGCTTCAAGAGTTGATTTCACGTGTCTCTCTAATGATTTGGAAGTGCAATCAAATTCTTTCCTAGGTTACTACTAGTAGTGGGGGAAGCTATGAGTGTGAATAATTAGTGGTGTGTGTGTGTGTGTGTTTATAGATCAAGAGATAAATACTTTAAAAACAATTTCTGGCTGAATAATCTCAAACGCAAGCACTCTGGTGACTCATATAGATTAACGAGCATTAAATTCTTTTAAAAGAATTATTATTATTGGGAGTCTTTTTGATGTTTTTTAGTAAAATTTAAGCTATTATTCCCATCACCTATTGATTTATCTACAATTTGCATTTAAAGTAGACATTGGGTTATAAGGCTGAAATTCACAGATAGCTTCTTTCCTGTTTCATTTCATCTCATCTAATCAAAACTTCTTTGAAAAGAATTATTAGCGGAGGGGTCTTCTCATTTTTGCACCATGCCTTCCTCCACCTTGTCCCACAGGCCTGGAGTACCTCATTTCATGTTAAACATTTTTCTCATTTTCAGGACATTTTAAAAGTCTACCTCAGGCAAGGTGTTATTCTAGGTAAGAAAGGAGGCATGACTTTTAAAATTTCCCTAACTACTCTAGCAAATGGAACATATCTCAATGCCTCTTGGGACAGGAAAAAAAAATGGAAATGATACAAAACTCTCAAAAAGATAAAATTATTTATAATAATATGGGCTCTTCTGGTTCATTAGCTATTTTGTCAATTTTCTTCTTTCTTTCGCCTACCAATACCACTAAAACCAATTATAGTATAATCCAATTATAGTTAATTACACTCTTTTCTTTAAAACTGTTTTTCTATAAACGTATTGAAAGGTGTATTGTATTTCAATGATCAGTATCAGATTCTAGGAGTGATTTAACATTTAGGTAGTGACGCTGTTTATACCAACATATTTAGAGTCGGGTAAAATATTGAAATAATAGTGCTCATGATTGCCAGATAACTGGCTGGATTTGCCCAAAAATCTTAATACGATCGTAATGAGCTTATAGGTGGATTGAAGTCATGACCTTCAATTTATAGCTTCATTTGCACTTGAATCATATCATTTATAATTTTAATAATAAGCACTTACTTAGTACCTGATATGTTCTTATTTTTAACCACAACCTATAAGACAGATTAAAAAACAATTAAGTAACTCCCTAAGGCCCTAGCTAATACTCAGTAAAATGGAGTGGGGACTTGAACCCAGGGCTCAGGTGACTAAGTTTAGTGTACTTTCTGCCCCTGAGGAAACCAATTCCAGCTTCCATAAACAAGAAGGCCAACTTCAGCTTTAATGCATGAACTTGGCTTCTTTGATTCTTGCCCTAGGTTTTTTGAAACCCAGGGCTAACTCTCCATGTATTGGGATGGTGCCACTTTGACATTTAATCAACATTAAAAATGAGCTAATCAGTTCTCAAAGTGTCCCATCCCTTATTTTCATTCTCAGGTCTGAATCCCATCTCAAAAATATCTTGGCTTTCCTGTACTTGAAATAATTTCTCTCAGAAAGGGCCCACTCTCTTTCCCATCATTGCCTGAGCTTGTGACCATTGAAGCTTGCAATTCTTCCACCGGCGACTGGTATGGGCCCAACAGGCTGGGTATCTCTGCTACGGGGTAACGGGCAGCAGTATTTTCCTCTGAGATGCTTTCTTTCCCTTTTGCCTTGTGTCTTGTGTTGCTGTTCTGTTCTCATGGCGACTCTTCTCGGACGCTCCTGCCCACTATTCCCAACCTATAGCTATTCAGAGAAAGCACTAAGTGGTCAAGGCAGAGCACTGGAACCGAAGTGGCAAACAAAGGAGGAGGCTTAGAACACTCTCCCTCCCGCCAAGAGCAGAGGGATGGAGGAAATTATCCCAGAGTCCATAGCTACAGGGTGATCAACTCTAGGGAACAAAGTTTACAAATGTTTTGTTGGTTTGTTTGTTTAATTTTTAGAATGAAAACCAATATGAAAGTATTTTCTCCATACTTTCTAATGCTGAAGTAGCTGAAGACAACCATTGAGGCATATTTTTAGCAATGACACCAAGATGAGACTAGATAGTCAAATAAAAGGCCTCACTAATCTCTGCATATTGGCTTTTTTCCTTTGAAAGAGAATAAAGCAATAGCAGCTGTTGTTTCCGCCAACGAAGGGGTTTGTGGGGGGTACCTTCATTAATGAATTCTCTAAGTAGGTCCTTCCCCTAAAAAGGGTCTGGTGTCCCACATGTGGCTGTTTGTCTACCTCTGTTCTTGGTACTCCAGCACCTCCCTCCTTCCAGTTCTAACCACTCCCCTTTTCTCTGAGACAGGCGTGTAAAACTAATGGGACCACCAGAAACAAGGCCACACACTGTCATCAGTGCAATAGCAGGACAGATGTGGATAATTTGTCACTCACCAGGCCTGAAAGAAAATGGCCTCGATATTGGTGGGACTAGGAAAATGGAGGAAGAGCTCTGGAGACAAAACCCACAACCAGCAGGGTGTCAGTTTTCCTCTCCCTTTTACAAACTGTGACCATGTCCTTTCCGCAGCCTCACAAAATTTGAGACAGAACTTTATACCAGAGACTACATACAAATGTCAAAGTGTCTGGGGGCAAGAGGGAAATTACTAGATCACTTTATAGAAAAGGGAACTTTTGCAGGAAGTGCCCTAAATGTTTGGGAAAGGAAAAGTTTGCATTGAGCCTTGTCACTTGAAAATATATGGAAGAAAAGGGCACTGGGGAAAAGGAGAGATAGGAGATCACTGGGGTATGTGGGTATTTGTGTGAGTGTGTTACAACTATGAGTTATCTAAATACATATTTGAGAAATGCATTCCAGAGCAAGTAGTAAAGATAACAATCTTGACTGGTCTCTTTTTGTTCATTTGATCTGGGCTTAACTAAACCAGTCCCATTCAAGATATCCTGGTATCTTTATCATGAAAACAATCTGCCATCAGAATTGGGACCCTTTTGAAACCCAAAGATACACTAGATTGTACAATTGCTACAAGTACTGTGATTGGTCTTCCAATTACAATGACATGTTTGTATGTTCATTATGTTTTGGATATTTTGAGTTGACTTTTGTGCTAGTTCACTAACTCACTCACCAAATCCTACCTCCAGTCAATGGCACATATTCATCTAATTTCATGACAACTGTATATTGTATATTGTTGATATCATTTTAAAGGTGAGGATACAAGAGGCCAGAGAAGTTAAGTTTAACTTGCCCAGTGCTGCACAGCTAGTAAATGGCAGTGGCAGGATTTGAACCCACACTTTCAAGGGAGTGCCCTTTCTCTTATACCTCTCTTTTTATGGACAAGCTAGAAGTCACCTACATTTCATTTGCTTGTTATCCATGGTATCCTTCTCTAAGGATTTGAGTTTCTTGGATTTGAGTTCAATGGATCCTTTCTTGGATTTGAACTCAATGCTGAGATGAGCCAGCTGGTGGAGGAAAATTCCATGGAGGAGGTAACTGTGGAAAAACTCTGACTGTTTCTCAGCATTCCCCACCTTAAGGAGAAGTGAGTGACACTGGTCACCAGAAAGGCTAGCTAGAGAACTAATCAATCAGATCAAATTCCTTATGATTCCTAGAAAAACAGCCCAAAGCATGTTCTAATGGAGTGTGGAGAGCCATGAATACTTATACTTGCTGGCTATGGGCACATGAGTCCTGGTTTCCTTTCTAAAAATCAACCCAGCAATAACCAGTCATTAACCAATCAATCAATCAATCTATCTATCTATCTATCTATCAATCAATCATTTCTGCAGACCTCTTACATATTCACCAATGAGTTAAACATCTAAAGGAGATCAAACAAGATGTTTTCCAGAATGAAATTGATTAAGACTTTACTTCAAATACCTGGGTATTTTAGGCAGCAGTCACTTTGAAAAGAGGACAGGAAGAGAGTTTCTTCATGCAAATGGGTAAATATGCATTTACCTCTTTATTTATGAAGACAGTCTTTTGATAATCAGTTTAGCCAAAAAAATATACACCAAATTCATGGGGGTTTTTGGGATGCAGTGGGGAAGGAGTGTTTCATAAGTATATGTGTGAAACTGTAAGTATGTATTTTAAATTAGATTTCTTAGGTATAATATTTAGTATGGCTTCTTAGATAAATGAAACATGTATTCAGCCAAGTATTAAAGGATAGCACATAAATAATGTCAAGGTACCAAGGCTCTGTTATTTGCATGGATTTTATTCTTCCATCTGCTAAAGACCAATGTCTTTTATATTAATGTGTCTCAGTGTACTTCCCCTAATATGTCCTGTCTCTGGTTTTGAAACATGAAATCTAAAGAAGAAGCCGTTTGTTATGAATTGTCTTTTCTCTCTTGCACATGGTGTTTCATTGTTCTGCTTGGGCCACTGGACCTGAACCAACAAGAACAGAGAAGAGGGATGGCAATTGCTGATTCAAGAATATTGCTCTGTTTCAGTTTTCATTTTATTTTAGATGTACTCCTTCTCCACAATGGGCTTCTCAAACACTCATCTAATGAAAGCCGCTTGTTTTCAATCCTTCTAGAATTTCAAGATGGGCAAACTTACAAGGAAATCAAAGATGAGCTCTAAACGTGCTGCAGTCATTTGAATCTGAGGGTTTTTGTTTTTTTTTAAAGAAGCTTAAACTAAAAATATATATATACTTCATATTTACAGTTTGAAAAATGGGCTTTTGTGTCCTAAAGTAGCTGCCCCCTGCAGGAGCGAGGGCACACTGGAACACTCAGGAAGGAGAATGAGCAAGAGGGCCCTAAAGCTGAGAGGAAAGGAAGTGAGGGGGTGGGAGTGAGAACAAAACAAATCACTTTGAATTTCTGTCTATCATTACATATATATATGTAATTTTTTCCCACTAAAATATCTTCTTCTACAGACTAAAATTGTGAAAAAAAGTAAATTTCTATGATTTTATGGGTTTTGGAACAGAAGGCAAATCTTTAAAACTTAAGTGAGAAATTGTTGGTAACATATGATTGTATCACAATTTTTGAATCACAGTTTGTGAGCAGGTTATCGCATCAGAACTTAATCTAAAAGACAATATTTCAAACTACTTAAGGCCAACTTCAGGCATTTTTAGAAGCACATTCTTTTTTTTTAAATTATGACACGGTGATTAAGAGTTCAGTCTCTGAGGTTAGAATACTTGAGTTCTGCTTCTGGCTCTGGTACCATGTAACCTCCGTAAAGCCTCAGTTTCCTCAGCCATAGAATGGGAATAAGGAAAGCCCCTTCATAGAGTTTTCATTGGCATTAAAGGGACTTCCTTATAGAAAGCACTTAATATGGTGCTTGGCACATAGTAAGCATTCAACAGATGTTAGCTTTTATTATTAATTAAGGAGATAAATAATAAACAAGTTACTCACTAAGTGTTATCTGACCTCTCTAAGCCTCCATTTCATCTAGAAAAGAAGCTACGTTGTAAGCTTAGCGAAAACTTACATAAAGAATCTGTACACCCAGAAATAAACCCACATAAACATGGACAGATAATTTTTGACAAAGAAGTCAAAAACATACAATGTAGAAAAGATAGCCTCTTCAATAAATGGTGCTGGGAGACTTGGAAAGCCATCTGCAAAAGAATGAAACTAGACTGCTATCTGTCACCATGAGCCAAAATTAACTCAAAACGGGTCAAAGACCTAAACATAAGACCTGAAACAATAAAATGCATAGAAGAAAACATAGTTACTAAACTTATGGACCTTGGGTTCAAAGAGCATTTTATGAATTTGACCCCAAAGGCAAGCGAAGTAAAAGCTAAAATAAATGAATGGGACTATATCAAACTAAAAAGCTTCTGCACAGCAAAAGAAACCATGGACAAAATAAAGAGGCAATCAACCAAATGGGAGAAGATTTTTGCAAACAACGCCTCCGATAAGGGGCTAATATCCAAAATATATAAGGAACTCATACAACTCAACACAACAAAAGAACAAATAATCCAATTAAAAAATGGGCAGAGGACCTATAGACATTTCTCTAAAGAAGACATACAAATGCCCAATAGACATATGAAAAAATGTTCAACATCACTAATCATCAGAGAAATGCAAATAAAAACCACAATGAGATATCACCTTACACCAGTTAGAATGGCTATCATCAAGAAGACAAATAGTAACACGTGTTGGAGAGGCTGTGGAGAAAAAGGAACCCTCATACACTGTTGGTGGAAATGCAGATTGGTGCAGCCGCTATGGAAGGCAGTGTAGAGGTTCTTCAAAAAATTAAGCATAGAATTACCGTATGATCCAGCAATTCCTCTCCTGGGTATGTACCCAGAAAATCAGAAAACATTTATCTGTAAAGATATATGTGCTCCAATGTTCATTGCAGCTTTATTTACAGTGGCCAAGACATGGAAACAACCAAAGTGTCCTTCTATAGATTATTGGATAAAGAAGCTGTGGTATATATACACAATGGAATACTATTCTGCCATAAGATGAAATAGTACCATTTGTGACAACATGGTTGGATCTTGAGATGATTATGTTAAGTGAAATAAGTCAGACAGAAAAAGTCGAGAACCATATGATTCCACTGATATGTGGTATTTGAAACTGAAAACAACAAAAGAACAAGACAAACAAATGAAGAAACAAAAACTCATAGACACAGACAATAGTTTAGTCGTTACCAGAGGGTAAGGAGGGTGGGGGGTGGGAGATGAGGGTAAGAGGGATCAAATATGTGGTGATGGAAGGAGAACTGACTGGGTGGTGAACACATAATATGAGATACAGATGATGTATTACAGGATTGTACACCTGAAATTTATGTATCTGTACTAACAATTGTCACCCCAAAACACTTTAATTTAAAAAAAAAAGAATCTGTACAATCGTCCCTTCATATGTGCTAGTTCTGATGATTCTATGTCTTTCTCTACTAGAATCCGAGTGCCAAGAGCCAGAACCATTTGTTTTGTTCATTGAGGTAACCTCAGTGCCAAGAACCATATGTTTTGTTCATTGAGGTAACCTCAGTGCCCAGGACGTGCCCGCATAGGAAGGCACCCAGTGAGTATTTGAATAGTCATTCTTATTACCGTTACTGTTGTTATGCTGGGAAGAGGCCACACCCTTCCCCCACCCCTTTCTTTTAAACATTTAGATTAGGTTCCTGTTTGAATTACAAGTTCTAAAGTTGCTTTTGTTTAAAATACTCAGAAATTCTGACTCATCAATTTTGGTTGCTCTTCCCCCAATTAATCCAAAATAGTCAGGTTCATTCTATCTTGAAGAAGGAGAGATGGACCTTGTGGAGAAGGAGTGAGCCAGCATCACTGGAGGCTGGATTTGCAGTACTGGGGGCTCCTTCACAGCAGGCGTCTCCAGACTGGTCAGGAGGACAGGAAGAGGGCATCGCTCTGCTCCCACCACCAGGAGGACCCCTCCCCCTTTCTGCCTTCTCCCTCTCCCACACCTCTATTATTTTCCCTCATTTGCTAACATGCATCACACTTGCAGATGAGCCCGTAGAAGTAATTGCTATAGTCCTATCTGTCCACATGATAACAGAAGAATCAGGGAAAAAATGAAAAAATAAAAGCAGAGAAGGGAACGGAAGTGAGAGGTAGGGTCTACCGAGTGCTTAGGATGCAGGTCATGAAATCAGTTTAGTGGGTCATGACTAGTATTTTTATCCATTAATGAAAGAGAATAGAATAGAAAATATTAGAGTGTATCACCTGTGGTAAAGGTAAGGATTCTTTTGTGAAACTTTTTCCAGCTGTGTGTGTATATGTATGTGTGTGGTCAGGTCACAATGTAAAATACATTTATATTTTATTTGTAGGTTCTGGTAAAAAAAAAAAAGTTTGCAAACACTGGTATATACCTCCATTCAGTTAATAGCAGAGGCTCTGAAATAGAACCATGAGCTGTGGTCCTCCCTCTTTGTCACCTTCACTTCCTGTGAGCTTGGCAGCCCACCACACCCAAGAACTTGTTTCATCTCGTTAGTAGAGACCAAGAAAATGAGGGTGCTGATCTCTGGCATCTGGGCAATCATTTGAACAGAAATTCTATGGACATTCTAACTAGGGAAGAGGTTTTAGAAAAGGTTTGCTTCTTGGAATTTTGAGCAAAGCTGGCTTTTACTGTAATCAGTGATTCTTAGTGAAGGGAGTTAAACCACCTCCACAGAGAGCTCAGAATGATTTCATGGAATTCACAGTCAGTTAAATCACAAGTATTTTCACATTGGTTTTCATCCTGGCCAAAGTTTCCTTCCTATTATGACTGTTCATAATATCACAGAACTTTACATTTCATTCACCTTCAACACCACTTAGTTTTGTGAGGTTATATTGCATGAAAATGACAAGGAAGCTTCCGTACAAATTTACCGCTTGTGATGGCATATAATTTGTCAGACAAATTGAGCTTTTAATTTGACCCTTAAAACTTCTCAACAAAAGTCCTTCTTCGAGTTCTAGAGTTCACTAATGTGGAAAGGTAAAAGGGAAATGTTCTCTTTTGAAAGATAAATAAAAACATCAGTGGAGCAGACAACAGTATTAGTGTCAGAAAAAGTCACATAAATCACCTTTATTCTCAAGTGTGGTAGGATTAAGCAGACCATCTCTTTTCCCTGGCTATAGTCCTCATACAGAGAAGCAGTAAGAGGAAACAGACGCTCCACTTCAACTGCTGGTTCCTCAGTCATAAAGTGCTTCCAGTGATGGTCTCCTTAACCTTTGGGGTGAAGACTGTATTTCTGGGGGCACCAGCTGGTGAGGTCTTCTTTGTTTCTCTCTACACTAGTCTTAACCATCCAATAGACCTCATTACAGCCTAACACAGCCCTGCAATCGTTCCAGTAATGTGGTCAGCCAGAAAACCCATCACAGGGACTTCCTCTCACTCTCAGCAAGGCTTCAGGAAACTCTCAGAAGGGCCAGCTCTGAAATTCACTTCTCACAGGCCCGCAGCTGCGGGTGCAAGACCCACTGAGTGGTGATTGAGATGCCCATTTACCCTTCACATTGGCCCACCCTTCGCTCACGGTATCGGAATGCGCCGCACAATATGCTTTTTTGAAGAGGAACCAGGGAGTAATTCATCTTCTTTATGTGTGCTCAGCAGAGCAAGAGGGAAAGGCGAGCGGGACCCATGAGGAGCCGGGGTGTAGTGATTAGTAACAGCTGACAGCCTCGGACCAAGACCCTTTCTTTGGTTACATCATTGTAACAGCCGAGCACAAAGGAATCACTGTCCTCTCGCCAAGATTTAGAAGCCCAGGATCACAGAAAATAGCATCGAAAAGTGTGTGTTGGGGAGTGGGGGTGAGGGGCTGGTCAGACCAACTCTGGGTTATACCTGTGAAACCTGGCTCTGAAAAGAAACCTCCATCGTGTGGAAACACAGCCAATGTGCGGTGGACCATCGACTTGCACCCACTAGGCGCAGTGACGTGAATGCGGTGACTTAGGGTAGGAATGTCGGTGACTTAGGGTAGGAAGAGAGTACAAAGAGCAGCAAATTGCTTTGATTTAATGAGAGGAAGTTCTTTGAGGGCCAGAATGCCAACCCCCTCAGCTTTTCCCCCCCAAAGAATCACGATTTACAACCAACCACTGGATAAGTAGTTTGCAATTTCCAAAACAGCCCTCTTTACTTTGGATTGGGTTACTTGCTGTGGAAAAGAGTTTTATGTTCTGGGTCCAGAGCAACTTTCTTAGGAAGATGATGATCAAGTCAGCTCATTTCCTAGCTGGCAGAACACTGAATGAGACCGAATTCCACAACTGGGCCAGACTTGTCCAACGTTAATCAAAAGACGTCTCAAGTTGACTGCAGAACATGGCAGACTCAAGGGGTGCCCTTTCTTCCCATGGAAGGCCTGTCCCTCATAGAAGAAAAGGAATTGAAAGACTCATAGAAATAGAGAGCAACAAATGGACATTAAAAACCAATACGACCTGGCCCTAAATCCCACAAGAATAGTTGAAGCAAGAGTGTGACTCCAGGCCCTGGATGGGGCTGGGAAACAGCAGAGATTCCTGGGGCTAAAGGAGCTACACACACCATGTGTACTGTCCCCCACTTCCCCCCACCTTCCTTGCCATCAAAAGATTCTGGAACCATAACCCAACGTGACAACTCTGAAATGGACCGAGGTTAAGTTTGCTGCTTGAAACTGAAACGAAAATATTTTTAAAAGATATATTTCTTACATAGAAAAATAATTGAGAATAAAACATGCTTCCCTCAGCAATTTTCCAATTAAATCAAGAATATAGACTCTTAGGTACTATATAAAAATAACATATTTTAAACAATTTAAGTCCACGTTTTTGCCAGTTAAGAGAGTGTGCAAAATTAAATCTTTGGGGATAGAATTAGGGAGAAAGAGAAGATTATGGAGATAAGAGAGTTGAGAGAATGACAGATAGGAGGAGAGCAAAAAGAGAAAGAGAAAGAAAGATTAAAGAGCAGAGAAGTATGGAATGGAGGGAAAGTTCAGTAGGTGCTTTTATCTCAGACAGCATATTTCTTGGGCTGTGGCCAGCACCCCCCCCCCCCTTTCAGTTCTGATTAATTTTCTCAGCATTTAAAAGTTCATCAATTGTTCTTATCTAATCTATGAAGCAATAGTCACACCCTCAGAGTGGGAGTTTATGCTCTCAGCTACCTGACCCAAACAATAAAACGGTATCACTTCACAGAGTGGAAAAGACTGTGGCAAACTCTGGAATTGGTTGGCTTCCTTCATCTCTGCCTTACTTGTAGTAAGAGAACATTCTCTCCTTGGAACAGGAAAAGCTGCATTTTTGCCCCCAGGGCCAAAGGCGACAATAAAATTGAATTATTCCTGATATATTCCACCAGTAGTGGTGCAACACTTTCAGTCCTTTTTTCCTTTTACAGAAAGGAATTGTTTCTACATATTCTACTTTAGTTTCATGAATTTATGCCCATAGGTTCTGAGTCTCAGTTTTATATTTTGCTGTTTTTTTCCAAGGGGTATTTAGGAATTCCGAAAAATTCTCCAAAGAAAATTGTGAGCAGCCCCTTACATCAAACTTTACTTATCCTGAATAGACTTCAGGGATCTAGGAAGGTGTCAAAGAAAGGATGTAGAAATGGTGTTTGGTTGATTTGATGTTGAATGGACTGGATTGATAAAAATTTTTCTTGCAATTTACAGAGAGGGTGGGTAACGATGCAAACACCAGTGTTTGAAAAAAAACAAAAACACAACTAGTGGATGGGTACATTTGAGTAAAATCTGGTAACACTAAATGAAAGAGAGGGAGAGAGAGAGAGAGAGAGAGAGAGAGAGAGAGAGAGAGAGGGAGGGAGAGAGAGAGAGGAGAACAAACTGCAGACATTGTTGCTCAAAAGGAATACTGGATAAAAGATTTATAAATAAGGTAAAGAAAAGCAGGGTACAAAACACTGATTTCAAATGAATGATTCAAAGGGCTATGACTACTCCAACACAAATAATGGAAAGAAGTGGTACAGTAGTGAAGTTATATGAAGGGTAACTTGCTTCTTTTAAAAGTGGCTATGTTGACTGTTCCTACAATTAACATTTTTTCACTTAGTCATGTATCATTCAACTTTTATTAAGGATCTTCTCAATGCTCTGGCCAAAGACATGATCATTGGGGCCCTCCTGTATTCCCTATAACAAGTGAGACTGAAAAATATATTACTGTGAAATAGCCCTGAACAAATAAAATGCGTAAAATTATCCAGCAGGGTATTTGGAATGAAATGGGGAGGAAAACAAGAAAATTTGTTTTCCAAATCTGAAATGGGAAGGAAATGGTTGTAATAAACTCTAGAGTTTGCTTAGTGTGAATCCTGGCTACCTCACCTATTAGCTTGTGACTGTTCAAGACATGTAACTTCTCAGTGTCTCAGTAAATGAGGGAAAATAATAGTATTTACTTCATAGGGTTGTTCTGAGGATTAAATGAGTTCAACCGGTGATGCCTCAGAATAACATCCGGCACATATCAATGAGCCATGATGACAGTCATGTTTCTGTTTTTTAAAAATATTTTTAGCTCTGAAGGGCTCCTTGGAACAGCACTGCAAAATGTGAGAACCCAGTAAGTAAAATTAGATCCTGCATTGCAAGGCACATGCTGAGTGCTTTATCTCATTTAATCCTCCCAAACAACTTGCAAGGTTGGGACTAACACTGGCCAAGCCCCACATATAGATCAGGAAACAGGGAGGTTAAGTCACTTGCTCAGATAGCACAGCTAGCTAGTAACTGGCATTGCTGGCATCTGAACTCAAGCCTTTCTGCCTCTAGAACCCACTGTGTAATCCCTACACCTGCTGCCATGGAGATTCCCTGTAAATTAAGTCTCCTTTGCACTGAACTTGTATCAATTGTTGATTTGCATTTGATTCCTCAAATGGGGAATTCTCACAAAAATCTGTTAAATTCATATTTCAAAGGATGCCACAGATCATAGTAAAAAAGGATGGTGCACTTGCCGAAAAGTCAAGCAACGATGACGAGCGGCTACAGGGCAGCTTACACTAGAGGTAGTCTGACATCTCACTGAACTGGAGTCATAACATGTTGTCTTTACTCAGAAGCTGGCATACTAATGGATATCCTAAATCAAAGAAGAAAGAAAGAAAACCCAGCAATGGATAACCCCACATTGGAAGCCTTGGTTAGTTCCGGGAATTGCCGGGTCTCTTGGTGAAACTGCAGCATCTCCTCGACCCATTCCCTTCAGAACGTCAGTTATGAAACTTTCTCTGAGCCCATCCATGAGGGTACTCACCATCTCCAAGACTAGCTCTTCATTGTTGGGCACCTTACCTTTGATTAAAACAAAAAACCAAAACCAAAAAAAGCCGATGCTTAGAAAGACCTGAAATCTGGTTCCTTATAACCCTTTTCCCCTGAGATAAATTTTTACTTCTGGAGGAATACAGAGCAAGTCCGGTCCACATTTTGCAGAGGACCTTGGTCTTCTTTTCTCCAGACTAAATACACATCATTTCTCCAGCTGATCCTCATGTATCGTTCTTTCCAGATGGTCACCAACCTGTGATCCCTCCCACCCACTGCCGGTCAGTCAGCGCCTGATTCTCTGGTCCACACCTTCATTCCCTACAAAGGCCTACACTATTCTGCCAGGCAGTCGACTATGTAGTATTCCCTAAACACGCCTTGAGTTTTCCTGTCTCTGCATCTGCTTTTAAGGCGTCCTCTGCCTTCATCCTCATTTCCTGTGGAAATCCTACCACTAGTCCAGCTCCTGAATCCACACGGCACTTTCTTTGTGCTTCTTGGCTTCATAGTCTGCTTCATTTTACAACCATGTATGTACCTGGTAGGCTCTCCATTTAAATTTTCAATTCCTTGAGGCTGGAGACTGGCAGTGACTCTTCATATCTTTCTTCCCACACCAGTTAGCACGTTGCCTGCTCCAAACAGGAGTCCAATCAATGTGTCTTGGATTGGACCCAACATCCTCTTAGCAGCTACCCCGCTTTGTCAAAGTCACTCCTGATTGTGGGCAGAACTAAACAAACTACTCCCGATGCATTGTGACCCGTGCAGACTACAGCGAACTATTAATAATGCTATTGAGGAAGCACACGACTGTATTCATTCTTTTGTAGCCACTGCATCCCAATGTTGGTTCATATGAAGCTTTTAGTCACATGAACTGCTGTCAAGCTCAGTCACTCCCCACCCTGCAATGGCGCAATTGCCTTTTAAGTCTAAAAGCAGAAATGTAAATTTTCCGCTGCTCAACTTCATCATGTTGGTTTCCATCCAGCGTTGCAGCATATTGAAGTCATTTTGAATCGTGATCATGGACATATGTGGTAGAAGCCATTTTTTGGGGGAGGGAGTTTGTCATTTGAAAACACAGTGTATGTGTCTTCTAGGTCTATAAGTTGTTGATAATGTATGGAACAGGACAGGTTTTTTTAAAAAGTACTTCACCAGGTATCTTTCCAAGTTGACATGCAGCCTTAAATACTCTTTAGGTCCAAATGTTCAGCCAGTTGAACATTGATTTCACTGTTTCATGAGGTCCTCTTTTAATGTCAAGAGGACTTAAACATTTTTTCAGAATCATCAAAACAAATTGTATCAGGAATCCTACAGCCAAATGTTATTACAGGAAGTATTTTTAAAATATAAAGAGATGCCTGATAGTACATGGAACTGGATTACAAAATGTTTTGTGAAAACACAGTAAGTTTGACTTTGTAACTTCAGGAAATAACTGCCTTTTCCTAAAAGAATTAGTGATATCAATCTAGAAAAGTCTATGTTGATAAATACCTACATTAAGCATTAAGACAAACATAAGTTATTCATATGAGAAAGGAGTAACAATAATTATTTTAGGCTTCAGAAAAGTTCATTGGGTAATTCATTGGTAAAAAATTCTGGAAGTGCTGCATTAATCACTAAAAAGTCCATTATTTATGGAAGCAACCCAAGTGTCCACAATAGATGATTGGATAAAGATGTGACACATATACACAATGGAATATTCCTTGGCCATAAAAAAAGAACAAAATCTGACCACTTGTGACAACATGGATGGACCTACAGGATACTATGCTAAGTGAAATAAGTTAGACTGGGAAAGACAAATACCATGTGATCTCCTTATATGGAGATCTAAAGAACAAAATTAATGAACTAACAAAACAGAAACAGACTCACAGCTATAGAGAACAAACTGATGGTTGCCAGAGGGGAGAGGGTTGGTGAGCTGGGTGAAAAAGGTGAAGGGATTAAGAAATACAAATTGGTAGTTACAAAATAGTCACAGGATTGTAAAGTACAGCATAGAGAATGTAGTCAATAATGTTGTAACAACTGTGTAAAGTACCAGGTGGGTTCTAGACTAATCGGGGATCTCTGCATAAATTATATAAATGTCTAACCACTATGCTGTACATCTGAAACTATATAAAATAATATTGAATGTCAAGTGTGAAACAAGTCCATTATTTAAAAGTATATACCTTTAATTCATCTCCATTTTACTCCTTCCACAATAACATATCAGTTTGTGATTTTCCAGGTTATAGTTCTTCAATTATAAATATCCATGATGGTCTGTATTTATTTCTATATGCCCAGTGGCTACAGTAGAGACTCAATAGATATTTGTTGAGTGAATAATGAATGACAAAGTCTGCAAATTCTGCTGGTGAGAATAACTAAGCAACTGTACTTAACCCACAAATCAAAGGGTTATCTCTGCAACATCTACTATTACAACTAGTGCTGGGATGCACATGTACAAATATGAGTTCCTACTCTCAAGAAGTTCTTTTGTTGAGTAAACAAACCATATTCTCCCCAAATAACCAAATGTTCAACTACACAAGGCATAAGTGCACAAGTATGACAAATTGTGGAGAACACTGAGCTCATGCAGAGAATAGACGTTATCATAGGCATAAATTAAGGCAACAGATGCACGTTAGCATTTTAAATTGATTCAGTATAAACCTAGAGGCCACACCACACTTGGGGTTTCATGGCATGACAGAGAAGGGGCTTTAGCGACAAATAGATCTAAATTTGAATCCCGGCTCAGCCACTTGCTAGCAGGCTCAGCCACTTTACAGATGAGGGAACTTCCTTGGGAAGTTCCCTCATCTGTAAAGTGGAAATAATAATGACTTTGCAGAAGGGATAACAAGTATGTGTGTCCAACGCCTGGCAATAGCAGCAATTATTATGCAGGTAAAATAAAAAATGTCACTGACCAATCAAAGAATGCATCTGTAATCAAGATGATCATTTTACTACTTTGAGGTGAAAGAGAGTAAACATTATCTGAATGGCAATACCAATGTTCTCATACATTTTCAGCTAATTATTGAGGCGTTACCACATGCCAGGCTCTGTTCCAGGCTAAGTAAACGGTGTCATTTTGGTTGTAATTTGCACACATATGAATGCTATGGAAACTTGATTGAAGAGAACATGATCCCACAGGAAATCTGCAAACACCCTTGGAAAACCAGTCTGTTATCAAAAAGCCAAAATTAAATGCCTAAAACTGAGGCTTTGTCATGGCTGAGGACCTCTAGGTTTGGAGACTGAGGCCAAGAAACCAAGACGTTCAATGATGTACATACACAATGACCCCCCTAGTTAGTGGTGAGGCTTGGACAGAATGAAAGCTTCACTACAGCCTATTGCAAAGCAGTTTCACACTTTGCTTCAGCTCACCAACTTGAAACTGGTGACCTTCCCAATCTTGAAAGGTCATGAGCTTTCTTGGCAAGTGAGTATTTTCCTCTAACACAGAAAAATACAGTGACTTCAGTTGTTTACTCAGGGTCATCCGCAAGTAGTTTTCTTGTCCAGAAACATTGACAAGCTGCCACGAGCATGACTTAGGAAGTAGCAAGTCCACTGAAAGGAGGTGAAGTAACAAGCAACACCATCCCTGAAACTGGCTGCCAATGAGTGACAAAGCCAAGATGTGGTGACGGAGAATACCGTCAGATGACCTGGGCCAAGACTGAGGAAACGATACTCTCTAGGCATATGCACAAGCAAGGAACGGCCGCACGCCGCACACTCTCTAGCGAGGAAGCCCACAGGGCCTCGAGCTGGATGTGTACACCACTGAAGTGGCATCTCAGAGGGGCAGTAATCACTAACACTAGCCCAGTGCCAACAGTTCACATACAGCGTGCTCACAGCCATGATTTCAACTGAGCTCCCCTCAGGGTCCCCCGTGTGCCATGGATGACAAGTATTTCTATCACTACCACTATTATATGCACTCCATAAGTGAGCCTGGAATGCCGAAGCGACGCCCCCTGAGCTCATCAGTGTTGGCCCTGGTATAGAAATGAATTTGCTAGCTCCGAAGTTTGTGTTCTGCAGACCCAAACAAGGATTACCACACGTAATTAAGCCTGATTGAGCCTCCTCTTCTTTGACAGTATGCTCTGCACTACCCGTCTGGCCGCTCTTCAACTTTTCAGTTGTAAACATCTCGTCTCTATGCAGAGCAGGGAGATGCAGGGCCCAGAGTCCACGTTTCACAGCTCTGTGACGTCTGTCTTCAGCACCTAGCACAGCTGACTGGAGGAGCTCAAGACTGAATGAATTAACGACGTCAACTAGACAATAGCTGCGGTGCCGTGACTGAGAACAAACGCAGCGAGGACCAGGAAGGGAACGGAGCATGAGAACACATGGAAGGTGGTGTCGGGACTATGTACTGCATATCCAGCGAAAGCTCGGAGCTGTACAAGGTTTGACAGGGAAAATCAAGGAAGTGGGGCAGTCCGGGCGTCCTGAGGAGTGCGTCGGCCGTGTCGCGGAGGCCACTGCACACGTCAGTGCCCCGGGAACGCTTGCGGAGTAACTCTCCAATGAGTAGAAATGTGAAATACTTCAAGGAGGTAGATACACTGTGTAAGGAAGTGAGCGGTGGATGGGATAACCACTCATGGGAAATTAGTACGCAAGAGGTGCAAACATGCCCCTTCACCTACCACCGAGTGTTCTGAATGAGAACTTTTCCACCGGCTCATCCAACCCTCCGTGGATTTTCTGGATGCACGAACAATTTGCTATACGCTCCCTAACAGCCCCTGGAGGGGCGTAAGAACCCCCTCGGAATGTCTTCTGATGTTAAAGCTGACTAATAAGAAAACAGGACTATTTTCCTTTTTCTCAGCTTATCATCCTTGGCTCATTTGAGATAAATTTATTAAGCACGTATCGTACGCCAGGCCTGAGGCTGAACATGGATCTGCAACCTGCTGCTTGCTCTCAGCCCGAGGAGGGCACAGGCACAGGAGTTGGAGAAGCCACATTCCGGGGGGGTTGGCTGGAAAGAAGTGATGCGTGAGGGGCACGAGAGAGGGGCCCTGGAGAAGGGGACTTGGGAACTGTAATAACCTATAAGCTAGAGTTTTGGCAACACTTGACTGCACTGTTGGCGACGACTGGAAAAGCACATTTAGGAAAAAGGAGCCGAATATTGTGCCAAATCAGATCTGCCTGTGCGTGTTTACCAGATTGGACTTTGAGAGCCAAGGATTTAATAGCGATGGAGTCAGAACCAATAAATAGGTTAGGAGAACTCGTGAGGCTAAGAGTAGAGTCAGAGGTTAGGTATTTATGTGAACCCTGGAACACATCGAAGGCATAAGGCTGTTGAAATTTTAATTGTGAGACAGGAAATAACCCCAAATTTGAAAACTAGGACCTCTTACAATGCTGCCAAACACCTAGCATCTGTTCAAATTTATTATGAACCATTTCCTTGGGGAGGGAATGTGAAAGAATCGCAAGCAGCTGCCGAGAAGCGTGCTAGCAGGTGATGCTGTTTCCACAGTGCAAATTTATGTGCAAACGTATTCACCAAGTAACACCATTACAGACCGTGGACATGCCGCCGTGGACGAAGAAGTGAACCACCAAGCACATGTGAGGTCAACGCTTCTAAGAGGTCCTATTACGATTTAAGGAGTACATCTTAGAAAATGCATTAAAAAGCAAGCTAGCAACAAGCTGACCTCTCCCATTCGGTTTACGAAGCTGTATCTATGCACTCCAGTGGAAGTATTTCAATTTTCAGTCCCCTCAGCCTAACCATTCCAAAGCCTGCAATTTACAGCAGTCGTGTCTATTTCTCTAATTCAACTCTTAGCGGTTTTAACTGTATTTCTTTTTTTTTTTTTTTCCTAGTGCCTAGGAATCGTTCTTGGTGAATTTTTCTTCCACTGTGCATTTGCATCCTAGATTCACTATGGAAAGAGAATAATAAAGCCATGTGATACAGCAGTGTTACTAACACATAGCTATATTGGGTTACTTCCCTTTTTTACTAAACATTTTAGGCACAGTTCTTGCTCCCTGGGTAACTGTGGGAATTCTCCTGAGGCATACAGAAGACGTGAATCTAGCTCTTTGTGTCTGTAACTGTACACCTGTTATTGATGCAGAGGATGAAAAGAAAACACCAAACACGCACTGTTCTATTTTTAAGCTGTTGTACTCAGTTCCAGGGAAGGCAAAGATGTCCTTTCTCTCCTTGAAAGTTACCAAGAGCCAGTTACTTTGCTGCAGTGTAAACTCAGTTTTCAAACTTTGAAGACAGATAATTTTAGGCACTGAAAGAGAAAGTATGGAGTGAGTGAGTGAATGAGTGCGTGTGTGTGTGTACATGCATGCTCACATGTGCACATAACAGTTAAGAGCTGGGGATGCCAAAATAAATCTTTCCTCACATCCGGAAATGCCTATCAGGGAAGCGAACTCCTGGCAACCAGAAAACTCCCATGTAATGCTCACTGTTTTAAATAGCGTACACATCCTAGGGCAGAATTACACGCCATGGCTTTAGTAGGCAATCCACCAAATATTAACACAAAGATGGAATCAGTGAATCTTTCCAGGAAAAGAATGGCAAAGCTCTCTTCGCCTGTTTAAAAAGAAAATAAAAAAAAAATGCCAACCATATAAATTGACAGTAGGGTGCAATATTTCTTTAAGTCAAGTTTCTGGTCTGATAGGAAGCAGTGTTAGAGTTTCAGGCGTTGCTGGGTCACCGTGGAACTTTGACTCTTTCCCTGCTATGTTAATCACTCAGAAAAGTGTTATGCAGAGTATAATACTTCTTTACATGAAAGTGGAGACTTGCGTGACACTTTCTAAAATAACTGAAAACTCTCTGGGATCTCAGAAAACGATTGCTGCCAGCCACTAGCAAGGGAGTACCAAACAAAATGGTCCTTTGCTTTCAAGAAACTCAAAGTTGGCTGGAGGAGGTAAAAAGTGACAGTGGGGCCATCTAATTACACTGCACTGGGTAGAGAAGATTTCCTGGAAGAAGCGACATACCAGGTAAGACCTGAGGGTCAGGAGGGGATTCAGGTGAAGAGTCTGGAGAAAAGAGTGCAGGTAGATCTGAGAGGGAGCTGGTGAGAAATGAGATGGTAAGAGAGAAGCAAGAGCCATACAAGACGGGCACAGATGGGGCCTGTTCATGCCTAAAGAAGTCCTTTTCAAGCCTCTCTCCTGATGAGGTTGCATTTTTCAAACGTGATTTTAACTATCTGCCTGTGGGAAGTTGGTATCAGTAGCTCAGAGTCACAAGAAGGCCAGGGGTTTTATCCCACAAGAGCACTGTGATCAAAGCCTTAAGTGCCTTCCAAGGGCAACTGAAGTTTGCAAAAGCCAAACTCTCACACTATACAGAGGGGGTGTGGTACAGAATGCATTTGGAGCTTTTTCAAAGGTTGAATTAGGCGAGCAAAAATGGCAGATTTTGCAGGCTCGAATTAATTTAAGAACTGTGTTCCAAGTTATACTAGTCATCAGTAAGCAAGGTTTATTGACCCAAATTGCAAATTTCCTTGAAAAGTTTCTAAGTAAAAAAGTTTTGAAACTTAAGTTTGTTGATCAGAGTGGCATAGTCCTCCCTGTAGATAAAATAATTAAACAGACAAATCTTTATTTTCTTCCAACATTGAGACAGTACAATGATTTTTAAAAACTTAATAATGGAAAGGTGTTTAGAAGAATAAAATACTATTTCTTGCACGTCTAAGTGATTGGTCCTCAACAAAAGGATAAATATAAACCAAATGGTAAGTTTAATGCTAATTAATACTTTAAAAGAAAATTCTAAGTGATCACATAGAAATGCAGAATGGCTTACATTAACCCCTACTCTATAATGCTATAGAAAATAATGCATGATCCAAATAACGGGACCCCAAAATGCTCACTACAAACTCACAGCACTCAGAGCTCATCTTAGCCTCCTCTGAACAAAGGTTGGGATAAATTGAAACAAGAAAAAAAAAGCCATGAAGTCAATGTGATAAATTGCGCTAAGAGAAACTGCTCTCTTTTAAAGTATAGCAATGGTTGTGACTGCTGCCTTTTCTCTATTACTGATTTTGGTTGTAAAAATAAAATAAAATGAGTCTGTTAAGGAAAGTCTTTCAGTCAAAATTTGACCAAAATCTGCCTTTCTTCTGTGTTGATAAAAAAATCTCTTTCCTTGAAAGAATCACTGATTCTACCTTAATTTTTATATGTATTCTTTGTTGTGAGAAGACTGATGATTAGATTGGCAGGAATAATGTGCCAAAGTAAAATTGAATAAATTTGCTTTGATACATTTGATCTCTCGCCCTCTCTTTTCTGAACAAAATTTGGAATCATTTTGATTGCCAAAGGAAATGTCCTACTTAACGAAAGATATATTTGAATTTCAGTGTTATCTTGATTGAATGTCAAAAACGAAAATATTTATTTGGAAAGATCAATATGCTTTGCTTCAGAGAAATTCATGGCAGCTAATTTTGCCTTTTGTACATTGGAAATAATTACTTCATTGAAGTCCTCTTGATAAGTTGCATTATGACTGGCATGTAGCTGAAAATAAAAATTGGTTAACAGTGAGTGTTTTTTAGTATTCACAGGGCTCATAGAATATTTTAAGAGGAAAATGATCAAATTAGACTCTTAATTGAAACTACAAAAGAAGAACTACACATTTCCAATAGGGTAATTAAAGAAAAACTCATGAAAACCTAAAACTCAGTTATGCAGAATCGCAAAACAGTCTCTGCATCTCCTGTGTGTGAATATGAGGTGGGCAGAGACCAATTCCATTACAACTCCCACAAATATGTATTTTACGATGTAGTGTCATATGGGACCTACGTTTTTATGAGAATAGATACATTTTGGCTAGTGACACCACGGCTGTGTGTGGATGGAGGTGATTTCAATGAGAAACATCCCATGGGACCAATTCTACCCCTGACCTTATATCCCAATAGCCCAATGTCCACGGGGTGGATACAGTGCACTTTTAAATTCCTGCTCTCACCTCTTCTTCCATCACATGGTAGTATTTGTACTGCACGGAGGCAGGAATTCCTTGTTCCTGCAAAGTTTCAAGGAATCTTTCTTTTTCTCAAAAATACCCCACGAAGCATTAGTCGTGAGCACTCTTGAACCAGAAGTATTGAAATGGGTAGTTTTCAAAGACTTAGGAACCACGAGGTGGAATTTTCTCCTTATTGTTTTCCTTTTAATATCCAAATCCCATTTCCCAGCAGGGAGGTGACACTGTCATTGTCAGTGTGTACAAACAATGACCCTGCACTGTCCCAGCACTAGGCCAGGGAGGCACCTACTGACAGGCCTGACGACAAAGCTTAATCACAGTGGAGATGCACTGTCTGCCTTCATGCAGCTTCCAGTTGGACAGGACTCTTTGGCCCTGAGCCACCAAAAGCAAATCACAGAGCTGAAGAGTAAAGCCAACACCACATACCAGAGGGTCGCTTTGTCCCACCACGGGGTGGGGGTGGGGTGACATTACTGACTGATGACTAACATTTAGATTTCCAAAAAGCTTGGGATATTTTATTTTTCTTTTTTGAGGGTTTTGATGTTATGACCCTTGTGTGGATTTCAACACAGAAAGGATAATCTGAAACAGCAAAATAAACAGAGGAAACCAATTGTTAGTGAAAAAAAACCAGCCCTTGTTATCAAGGATAGTCTGTGTCATGCTTTATCAGTGTCCTTAAAATTCCAGAGTTCCTTTGGTCAGAGCAATAATCCATCCTGTCTCTGGCAGCAGCACCTACAGTGCTCTCCTGACATGGACCTCAAAGGACCCAACCGTCTTGAGATTTCCTTAACAATATAGTTTTGTTTCTTTAAAGACTGTTCAGTGGCTTAAATTTAGCATACACCAAAGAGTCTTGGGGGGTTTTCTTCAGTGAACATAAAGAAATGACTTGTAATTAACCTGGACATTACTTATATATCTGTTAGAGGATGTCAACATCAATGCAAGAAGTTTCCTGGGCTGTAGCCATATTTTGGCATAAAAACCAACAATAATCAGTAACACAATAAAATAGCTCATCAAATAAAACTCCCTGCTGGGAATTCAAGACATGAGATGGAAGCAGAATAAAGCAGCCCCCAAATTACTGGGAATAGTCAGTTGGCAAGCTTCACTTTGGCTCTAAATGATGGTCAAAAGGCAGTAGAAGTCATTATGCAAAGATGCAGAGTTCAAGATTTGAATTTCAGATCTCGCTAGTGCTTTAAAAAGTGGAGTATCCTAAAAGAACACAACTTGAGGGGCTTATTTTTGTGGTCGCCCAAGTGCAGACACCTAAGGAAAGCAAACATTTACTTTCTTTCTGAATTGAAAATGACTGACCTAGAATGATACCTAATAATAAAAAAATTATAATGAATATGGAATTCAACAGTGTTGGAAAAGACCTGGACAGAACTTTCAGCAATGGGACCATTCTGTACATTGAGATGTACCAGGCCACTGAAGGCCATAAAATCCACTTCATACCAGTGAGATTTGTATCAGCACTCCAGTCTTAGCATCCACATTCCTTGGAGGGAACGTGAATATGGAATCCAGAGGTCCTCTTGCTTCAGCCTGTGTTTTCCCCACCCCCACGCCCAGCCATCTCTGGGACAACCACAGAGGCAGCTGAGGAATGTCTCAACTTAGGGAAATGATCTGATCACCACCGTCCTCAACAACTAACATTCTGCACAACCCAAGTATCTGTATTACACATTTCTGAAAGTGAAATTAGGGAGAAAGCTATCTGACTTGAGCAGTGTATGATGTCCTTCAAAAGCTTTGTGTAAAAACTCTAACTGTGGAAGGTTAGATTGATAAGCAGACAACCATTTAGAATGCCCCTTTCAAAAGAGTTCATGTTAAAACATCACACCTACCTTACTGAAATAAACTAATTATGGTAAAAAACATAAAATTTACCATCTTAATCGTTTTTAAATGTACAGTTCAGAAATGTTAAGTATATTCATATTGTGTCACCTGCCTTATTGTTTAATTAACATTATTTTATTTACTATAACTGAAGAAATTAACACATTGTATTTTAATGTAGCAAAGTTACAATCGATGCATTTAAATCTCCATTTTAAAGGATTACAACAATTATTTTAGTATAGCCAGAGACTTCATATGTGAATTTTACCATTTTCGAAATGTAAAATGTACAATTATATCACGCAGGTTACATCTTATGACTTCGAAAGTTTTAATTAAAACACGAATCTTTACAGGTAAAAGCAAGAGTCCTCCTACACCTGAGATAAACAAAATGTATTACTAATAAAGTGCCACTGTATTAGACAATGCCATTCAACTATTTCCTTTTTTGGGGGAAAAGGGAACTTTTATTTCAAAAGAATATAATATTATAGAATCAGTCATTTTCACCATTGTTTTATCACTTGCTTTATACTTTGTAACAAGAACTTAAAAGCACTTATTTATAGTAAATATTAATCACAATAAAGAATCTTTCTCAAGGACCATAGCAATGATTTATGACAAGCTGACAGTCATCACTGCATACAGTCTAGTGTCCAGAGCTCTTAAGACGTGTAATTTTAATATATAAAGAACTATGGCGACTCAGTAATAAAAAGACAACCCAATTACAAAATGGGCAAAGGATCTGAATAGACATTTTTCCAAAGAAGACATACAAATGGTCAATGAGCATATGTAAAGATGCTCAACATTATTAGCCATCAGAGACTGCAAAACCACAGTGAAATTCCATTTCACACACAACAGGATGGCTATCACCAAAAAGACATAAAACTAGTGTTGGCTGGAACGTGTAGAAATTAGAACCCTCATCAACTGCTGATGGGAATGTCAATAGGGCAGCCGCAGTTCTTCAAAGGTTAAGCAGAGTTACCATGTAATCCAGCAATTCCACTCCAAAGTATACACCCAAGAGAAATAAAAACGTATGTCCATGAATGTTCATGGCAGCATTGCTCATAATAGCCAAAAAAAAAAAAAAAAAAGAGCAACCAAAATGTCCACCAACTAATGAATGGCTAAATACAATGTGGTATGTCCATACAATGGAATACAGTTGACCATAAAAAGAAATGAAATGCTAATACATGTGACAGCATGACAGTACCTTGAAAACATTATGCTAAGTGAAAGAAGACATCATTTATTGTATTATTCTACTTATATGAGATGTTTTGAATAGACAGATCTATAGAGAAAGAAAATAGATTGGTGTTTGCTTAGGGCTGGGGTAATTACGGAGTGATAGCTAAGGTTGTTTAGGGTTTCTTTTTAGGGTAATGAAAATGTTCTAAAATTGATTGTGGTGATGGATGCACAACAGCAACTAGACTAAAAGCCATTAAATTATACACTTAATATGGATAAATTGTATGCATGTGAATTATATCTCAATAAAGTTGTTAAAGAAATGAATGCAATCTTGAAATAAGACAAACCAGCTACCAATAACCAGCTACAAATAAAAGAACCTCTCTTTCTATTGTAAAATAGGTTTCTATCACCCTAAGGAACAAAGGGAGCTTAGTGGTGAGTGGCAAAATTTGGCAAAACTTCTCTAGAGAGAAGCTGAAAGTCTGGTACGCATTACTATATATCCATTTTTCACACAAGGAAAATGTGCTTATATGATGTATACAGCACTTTTCAGGCACTTGACCTCACTTGGTAGTTGTTACATTAGTGTTCAGATATTTATTTAATGGGAAATTATACAATGACTGCAAATCATGTTCCCATAGAACATCTGTGTTCTGTAAGCTCAACCCAAATGTTTTCTGCTAAAATCAAGTCATGACACTGTGCGTCCAATTCAGAGGGGAAAAATGAATAGATTAAAGTCAATAGATTGAATTCTCTTAATTTAAAGATTTTTCATTATGAAATTTTCTTAAACCTTTCTTGCCTTCTATTCACCTGAATGATAGCTGACTGGGAGTTTGAAAATAATGAAATATTATACCTAAGTGATATAGACAATTTGAAATTGTCAATCATGCTTAGAGATAATCGTGTATACTGTTCATGGAAATGGGCTTGTAGTTCTGCTCTTATACTGCATCAGAGCCATATTTTCTCATAGTCAATGTGTTCCTATGTCATATGTGAACATTTTTAATGTACCTATAAGTGTTATGAATTTTTAGTGTTATTCCTATATATGTTTAAGAACTACTACATTAATGTCTGGTTTGAAGACTATCTTTTGGGGTCCACACCAAAGGAATGCTTTCAGATATGTCATTAAGCACAGGTTCTAAGATTCCAGTATAGAAGCTATTAATGTTTCCATTTTTTTCTTCAATACTTAATGTGTAGATTAAGTATGCTGATAGTAAGAATTTTTTGTATGTACCACCATATCACAATGTGGGAAAATTTTGCAATATACTTCCAGGAAGTTAGCTTTAAAATAATAAAACAGCTCTTAGCACAAACACCTTTGAGAACAGTGCATTTAAATTACAGCTAACTAGAAATAATCTAGTTGAGACACCTTAAAGTACAGAAACAAATTCTGGAAAAAGCTGTAAATTAAAAAAAAGAGTTACCAATAGTAGAGCAACAGTCAGAGTACAGTACTTGTCAGAGTTGGAAGGACTTTGGAAAAAAGAACAAACATAAAAAAATGATGTGTGTACAAACACACACTCATATTGTTCTATGATAAAAAATTGTCCCAAAATTTCATAGCATAAACATTTGATTGCATTATTTCCTACTAAGGACCTATCATGCTCTGGCTGCAGGGGAGTTTTGGTAATTCATATGAAGCAGTGGTAGAGAAGTTGGTGCCATAATTGGAAAGAAAGTAAAAAACTTGATTGGCAACACTTTCTTCAAGTGACTGACAGCTCTTGGTGCATGTGTGTGTGTGTGTGTGTGTGTGTGTGTGTGTGTGTGTTAGGATATTAAAAAAAGATAAAATATGTTAAAATCATTCAAAATGTTACACCTGTCTTATGTTTCCTTTGCTTTTAAAAATGTAATGAAATATCTGATACTTGCTTCAAAACCATCCAGTAGTTGGAGGGAATGTAGGTGAGGGAGGAGGCTCAGGGATATCACAGATCAAAAAAGACTATGTGTATATGTACACTCGTAGATGTTTTTCCAGGAGTACTGACAAGCCCTGGCAATGTGGATGTCACGTTACCAGGCGGCACCGGTGAGACCTACAGTCATCCTGCTCTTATAGAACTCATCCTGAAAGGTTAGCCAACAGCTCCTTCTGACTTGTTCACTTGCCCCCAGAGTCACAGAGCTCGGGTACTGGCCAACCTTAATCCAATGGCCTGTGAAAAGGACCCCCCTTAGTAATTTAGGGGACGTTTCTTCCTTCTGAAGAAAATTCAGATAGAAACAAGCAATTGTTTAGAATAAATAAATAAATAAATAAATACAAAGGTGGTGAAACCTTTTTCCCCAACTGAAGATGTCCAGAAAATGCACATCTGAAAGCAGTGTCACCCGGTGTGTAGATGTTGATGGCTTAGCAAAGCCAATGCAGTCATGGGGAGTGCACTCACTGGTTTGCTGCTTGGGGAGCTGAGATGACTGCAAAGACCTTCTCCATGAAAAAGCTAAAAAGAAGTTTATCTTGTCTGAAAAAATGAATTTGCAGAAACATGAGACTTGGGGAACTAGATTTTACCCAGACTGAAAATTGGTTGGATCATTCTGGCAGATCAATCCTCCAGCAGAGAATACCAGCCCCCAAAGCCTGCTTTCTGCTTCTCATGAAATGCCCACTATCCACAGAACACATACAATCCATGACATTGTCACAGAACGCTTTGTCTGGCTGTAGAACCTTTTCTGTCTCTCTATTTCTCTATCATCTCTGCTAGTAGAAACTAGTATCTTTTTACTTGGCTTTATGGGACACAGAGAAGTCTTTTACAATGGAATGCAGGTTGACAATAATTTCCAAGGTAAGCAGTTCTCCTAGCAGAAGTCCATTCAAATCAGAGTGAACAGCCTGGGGTGTGTGTGTGTGTGTGTGTGTGTGTACTCTTGTGGTTTGCTCTAAAGCAATTTCTATATTGTTTTATTTATACAAATGGTAAGCATTCATATTATTTAAATGACTTTGAACAAAACCATATGGAATAAATAATTAAGCTACTCCTCTGGGAGCATGTGTTAGTAGGAGCCAGGGGAAAGCCAGGGAAGGCTTCCTGGAAGAGAAGGTATCTGAACTAATAAGGACTTGAACTAAGTGGTGATATCCCACCCAAAGAACAATTCTAGAAGAACTATAAAGTGATGGTCCTCTTTACACAATAAAGTCACTTGGAGAACTATAAAGAAACTTCAATTCCCAAGCACCATTTCAGACCAATTAATTGAAGAATTCTGGGCAGGTGGGAGGTGGAGCCTGGGCACTGTCCAGGTGTAATTAATTTGAATGGAAGGCTGGAAGTTAGAAGTGCACAAGTTGGTGTCTCATGCAGAAGCATCCCTGAACCCTAGGCCCCAGCCACCACCTCTAGCCCTTAAGCACAAATCTCTAGTCAATTCATTAGGTAACTTGCTTTCCTGGAAATCATTATTATATCAACAGAAGAAAAGCATCTCTTCCCAACACCTCCCCCAGACCTGCAATTCCAAGAGTGGTTTAAGGAAATGATCAAGTTGGTAAAATCTTATTTTTCTTAGAGAATAACTTAATTTTAAAGAAAGTTTTTAAATTTTTGTTTTAATTTCTTTTTTTTTTTTAAGAAATGTTCAAAAATTTCTTACAAACCAGACCGATCAAAACCCCAGGTAAACTTAAAGCTGCTGAAATTCACACACAGAAATCCAAACTCACACAATCCCAAGTCTCTGGAAAGTCTTGTCTCAAACAGAGCCTTGAGCCTGGGGCTTCTGATCTTTCAACTCAAGAACTGTTCCATTTTTACCACAATTTTTTTCCATAAACATTCAATTCTGAGGGATTAGATGACCACAGGCTGAAACACACTGAGACAATGGTTTGTTGCAGCTTATACCACAGCTGACCCAATCCCAGTTGGTATTAGCAGAGGGGTGGGTCCAGGTCACTGTCCCTATCTAGGCATGTGTCATATGGGGCACTGAGATCAATTCTGGGAACACAAAAGGGCGCAGGGGAGGGCAACCAGGATGGTGAAGGGCTTAAAAGAATTGGGCACATGAAAAGAACTGGGACACCTGGGGCATGCTCAGGTGCCCTCTGGAAACCATCTGAAGAATATCATTCTCTATTGTTCTATGTAGTGCAATGAGGACCACTGGTGGACCTCTCAGGAGGCAGATGTCTGCTCAATAGTTTGGACCATCTGAGCATGGAATATTCAGGTGGCAGCTGATGGCCACCTTCCAGGGATGCTGGAGAGGGGGTTCCCACCCTGGGTGCCAAGTTACACAGTGTTCCCTCTACATGCCTTCTAGCTCGCAGAGCCTCAAGTCACTTAGCTCCCCTCCTGAAAGCTGAGCAGCTCCCCTCTGAAAGGGAAAGTTTCTGTGGTTGAAACCCTGTCAGGCACATTTTCTCTCTGACTTCCCATCTGTGAAGCCACATTCTCCTGAGTGACTTTTGCCGGGAACCTCACAGAGTCCCACCCCAACTCTTATTGCTCTTAAAGGTGAAAGAGTCAGGTGTGAGGAAAACAAGACTGGACCAAAAAACAAATACAAACCAACCAAACAAAAACTCTTTCCCTGCTAATAGAGTTGTTTCCTGGCTAGGGAGCCTGAAAAGTGTAGAGTCACAAAGAGGGATGGGGGCATTGCCAGTTCCCTACTTTATTCTGCCACTGGGCTCGTCCTGCCTTGTCACCATGACCCTGAGCTATTCCAGTCACAAGACTATTTCCCAATCAGACTTTGAACTCCTGGTCATCTCCTTGTCTCTTGTCAGGGACCTTGTCGTCTTCATTTTGATAAACTCAGGTCCTAGAAAAGTGGCTGGTCCATAAAAATCCTCAACAAATGCTTACTGAATGAAATTGTAATGGAAAAGTAGACATTGTCTAGGACAGTGAGACGTTTTTAATATATTTCATTTTTTGGATGTATCAATTTTTTTCAATTATAGCTCACATTCAGTATTATTTTATATTAATTTCAGGTGTACAGTGTAGTGGTTACACATTTACGTAATTTATGAAGCAATTCTCCCAATAAGTCTAGTACCCACATGGCACCATACATAGTTATTACAATATTATTGACTATATTCCCTATGCTGTACTTTACATCCCCATGACTATTTTGTAACTACCAATTAATTCCTTCACTTTTTTCACCCAGCTCCATAACCCCTGTCCTATCTGGCAACCATCAGTTTGTTCTCTGTATCTATGAGTCTGTTTCTGTTTTGTTTGTTCGTTTATTTTGTTCTTTAGATTCTACATATAAGTGAAATCATATGGTATTTGTCTTTCTCTGACTTATTTCACTTAGCATAATACCCTGAAGGCGCATCCATGTTGTCACAAATGGCAAGATTTCATTTTTTTTATGGCCAAGTAATATTCCATTGTATAAATGTATCACTTCTTGATCCAATCATCTGTCGATAAGCACTGAGGTTGCTTCCATATCTTGGCTATTGTAATTAGTGCTGCAATGAACATAGAAGTGCATGTATCTTTTTGAATTAGTGTTTTGGATTTCTTTGGATAAATATTCAGAATTGGAATCACTGGGTCATAAAGTAGTTTGTGATTTTTTGAGGAACCTCCAAAGCGTTTTCCACAGTGACTGTACCAATTTGCAATCCCACCAACAGTGCACTAGGGTTCCCTTTTCTTCACATCCTCGCCAACACTTGTTGTTTGTTGATTTATTAATGATAGCCATTCTGACAACTGTAAGGTAATATCCCATTGTGGTTTTAATTTGCATTTCTCCTAAGATTAATGATGTTGAGCATCTTTTCATACGTCTATTGGCCATGTGTAGTGTTTTTGGAGAAATGTCTGTTTAGGTCCTCTGCCCATTTTTTAATTGGATTGTTTGTTGTTTTGGTGTTGAGTTGCATGAGTTCTTTACTACATCAAACTTTTTAGTTTGATGTAGTCCCATTTATTTTTTCTTTTGTTTCCCTTGCCCAAGGACACAGACCAGAAAAAATATTGCTGAGAGCAATGTCGGAGAGTTTACTGCCTATGTTTTCTTCTAGGAGTTTCTCGGTTGGGCTCTTACATTTTAGTCTTTAACCCATTTTGAGCTTATTCTTGTATATGATGTAACAAAGTAGTCTAGTTTCATTTTCTACATGTATCTGTCCAGTTTTCCCAACACCATTTATTGAAGAAACTGTCTTTACCTCATTGCATATTCTTGCTTCCTTTGTTATTGACCATAAAGTGTGGCTTTATTTCTGGTCTCTCTGTTCTGTTCTATTGATCTATGTGTCTGTTTTTATGCCAGTACCATGCTGTTTTGATTACTATGGCCTTGTTCTATAGTTCCATATCAGGTAGCATGATACCTCCAGCTTTGTTCTTCTTTCTCAAGATCGCTTTGTCTATTCAGGGTCTTTTGTGGTTCCATATAAATTTTAGGATTATTTGCTCTACTTGTGTGAAAAATGCCATTGGTATTTTGATACGGATTACACTGAATCTAGAAATTGCTTTGGGTAGTATGGACATTAACGATATTAATTCTTCTTGTCCATGAGTACAGTAAGCTCTTCCATTTATTTGTATCTTCTTCAATTTCTTTCTTCAGTGTCTTATAATTTTCTGAGTGCAGGTCTTTTATCTCCTTGGTTAAATTTATTACTATTTTTTTATGCAATTGTAAATGGGATTGTTTTCTTAATTTCTCTTTCTATAATTCATTTTTGCTGTGTAAAATGCAAGTGATTTTTGAATATTAATTTTGTATCTTGCTACTTTACTGAATTCACTTATCAGTCATAATAGTTTTTTGTGGAATCACTCTCTATATAATATCACGTAATCTGCAAATAATGACAGGTTTACTTCTTCCTTTCCAATTTGGATGCCTTTTATCTTTTTTTCTTGTCTGATTGCTATGGCTAGGACTTCCAATATTATGTTGAATAGAAGTGGTGAAAGTTGACATCCTTGTCTTGTTCCTGATCTTAAGGAAAACATGTTTAGTTTTTCCCTGTTGAGTATGATGTTAACTGTGGGTTTGTTATGTTGAAGTATGTTCCCTCTGTTCCCACCTTGCTAAGTATTTTTATAATAAATGGATTTTGTCAAATCTTTTTCTGTATCTATTGAACCAACCTTGCATCCCAGGAATAAATTACACCTGCTCATGATGTATGATCTTTTTAATGTATTTACTGTATTTGGTTTGCTAATATTTTGTTGAGGATTTTTGCATCTATGTTCACCAAGGATATCAGCCTATAATTTCTTTCTCTCTCTCTCTCTCTCTCTCTCTCTCTCTCTCTCTATATATATATATATATATATATATATATATATATATATATATATAGTTGCCTGGTTTTGAATCAGGGTAATGGTGACCTTGTATATGATGGAAGCCTTCCCTCCTCTTGAATTTTTTTTGGACTTGTTCAAGAAAGATAGGTGTTAGTTCTTCTTTGAATATTTAAAATTCACCTGTGAAGCCATCCAGTCCAGGACTTTTGTTTGTTGGGAGGTTTTTGATTACTGATTCAATTTTGTTAGTAGTAACCTATCTGTTCAGATTTTCTGTTTGTTCTTGATTCAGTCTTGGAAGACCGTATTTTCCTAGAAATGTATCCATTTCTTCCTGATTGCCCAATATGTTGGCAAATAACTATTTATAACATTTTCTTATAATCCTTTGTATTTCTGTGGTGTCAGTTGTCACTTCTCTTTCATTTCTGATTTTATTTATTTAGATCTTTTTTCTTTTTTCTTTATGAGTCTGGTTAAAGGTTTATCAATTGTGTTAAAATTTTGAATCTTTTCAAAGAACCAGCTCTTGGTTTCATTGATCATTTTTAGTGTTCTTCCCCCCCCCCCCCGGCTTTATTTTGTTTATTTCTGCTCTGATCTTTATTATTTCCTTCCTTCTATTCACTTTGGGACCTATTGTTCTTTTTTTTTAGTTTCTTTAGATATAAGGTTAGATTGTTTATTTGAGATTTTTCTTGTTTCTTAAGGTAGGACTGAATTGCTATGAATATCCCTCTTAGAACTGCTTTTACCGTGTCCCACAGATTTTGAGTCACTGTCTTTTTACTTTGATTTGTCTCAAGGTATCTTGATTTTTTTCATTGATCTCATTGCTAACCCATTCATTGTTTAGTAGCATGTCATTTACCCTCCAGGTGTTTGTGTGTTTTTCATTTTTTTTCTTGTAATTGATTTCTAGTTTCTTATCATTGTGGTCAAAGCAGATGTTTGATATGATTTCAAATTTTAAATTTATGGAGACTTGTTTTGTGGCCTAAAGTGATCTTTCCTAGAATATATTCCATGTGCACTTGAAAAGAATGTATATTTTGCTGCTTTGGGGTGAAATGTTCTAAAAGTATCAAACCTATTTGGTCTAATGCGTCAATTAAGGCTGCTGTTTCCTTGTTGATTTTCTGTAAGGAAGATCTATCCATTGATGTCAATGGGATGTTAAAATCCTTTATTATGACTGTATTACTGTTGATCTCTCCCTTTATATCCATCAATATTTGTTTTACATATTTAGGTGCTCCTATGTTGTGTGCATAAATGTTTACAAGCTTTACATCCTTTTTGATTGATTCCGTTGTTGTTATGAAATGTCCTTCTTCGTCCCTTACAATAGCCTGTGTTTGAAAGTCTCTTTTGTCTGATGAAAGTATTGCTACCCAAGCTTTTAGTTTGTTTTCATTTGCATGAAATATCTTTTTCCATCCCTTTACTTTCAGTCTGTGTGTGTCTTTAGATCTGAAGTGGGTCTCCTGTAGACAGCATCTGTATACCGTGTTTCCCCAAAATTAAGACCTAGCTGGGAAATCAGTTCTAATACGTCTTTTGGAGCAAAAATTAACATAAGACCCAGTATTCTATTCTATTCTATTCTATTCTATTCTATTCTATTCTATTCTATTCTATTCTATGACTCGGTCTAATAGTAAAATAAGACTGGGTCTTATATTAATTTTTGCTCCAAAAGATGCATTAGAGCTGATGGTCTGGCTAGGTCTTATTTTCGGGGAAACATGGTTAGATCTTGTTTTTTATCCATTCAGCTACTCTATGTCTTTTGTTGGGAGCATTAATCCATTTACATTTAAAGTGATTATTGATAGGTATGTATACTAGTTATTTCCATTTTATTATTCTTATTTTTTCCCCTTCTTCTTAAAGGAGTCCCTTTAACATTTCTTGTAATACTGATTTGGTGGTGATGAGCTCCTTTAGCCTTTGCTTGTCTGAAAAGCTCTTTATCTCTCTTTCAGTTTTAAATGACAGACTTGTTGGGTAAAGTAGTCTTGTTCAGGTCCTTGGATTTCATTACTTTGAATATTTCATGCCAATCCCTTCTGGCCTTTCTGTTGAGAAATCAGCTGACAATCTTATTGGAGCTGCCTTGTAGGTAACTAACTCCCTTTCTCTTGCTGTTTTAAAGATGCTTTGGCATTTTAATTATGTTGTGTCTTTGTATGGGGCTGTTTGGGTTCATCTTGTTTGAGACTCTGTGCTTTCTGGACTTGTACGTCTATTTCTTTGCCAAATTAGGGACATTTTCAGTCATTACTTCTTCAAATAGGTTATCAATCTCTTGCTCTCTCTCTCTTCTCCTTTTGGTACCCTTATGATGCCAATAATATTATGCTTGATGTTATCCAAGAGGTCCCTTAAACTATCCTCATTAAAAATTTTTTTTCTTTTTGCTGTTCCAATTGGATGTTTTCTACTACCTTGTCTACCAAATCACTGACTCTATCTTCTGTTTCATCTAATCTGCTGTTGATTCCTTCTAGTGTATTCTTCATTTCAGTTATTGTATTCTTCATTTCTGATTGGTTCTTTTTTATGGTTTCTAAGTTCTTTCTTATGCTTATTATCTCTTTCTTGAAGTTTTCAATAAGTTCCTTGAGCATCCTTATAACCAGTGTTTTGAACTCTGTATCTGGTAGATTGCTTGCCTACATTTCATTCAGTTATTTTTTTCTGGAGTTTTCTCCTATTCTTTCATTTGGGACGTATTTCTTTGTTTCCTCATTTTTGTCTGCCTCTCTGTGTTTGCTTCTATGTATTAGGTAGATCTGCTATGTCTTCCAGTCTTGGTGGTGTGGCTTTATGTAGTAGGTGTACTGTGGGGCTCAGTGGCACAGTCTCCTTGATCACCTGAGCTGGGTGCTCCAGGAGTGTCCCTTGATGGGTTGTATGTGTCCTCCTGTTGTAGTTGAGCCTTGTTTGCTATTGGCATGTTAGTGGGTGGAATTGATCCTCAGAGGCTGACTGGCAGTGAGGACTGGCCATGACCACAGCATAGGAGCTGATGTACAGGGACTGACCCCACAGAAGGGGATTATCCCTAGTGGGCTCTGGTGTCTGCTGAAACCTAGCTTTGGGTGTGCTGCTTGTAGAGCTAATTGGGTGGGCTCTGTTGTGGCCTGAAGCTGGCCTCCAAGTGTGTTGGTTCTGGGGCCTCTTGGGAAGGGCTCTGATACTGCCGTGACTGCCAAGGGCTACCTGGAGAAGCTACAAAGTGATCAGTCATTTGTAGCTTCACTGGACCTGGAGGCGTGAACTGAGGCCAGCTGCTACAAATACTGGGCCTGGGACAGTGCAGTAAAACGGGCAGGATACCCTGAGACCTGTTGCTGCCTGCCAGCTGCCCCTAAGGCTTGGGCAGTATGTGACTTGTGTGAAGAGGGGCCTCAGAGTGTTATCAGAGTGGAGCAAGTGTAGTTCACCAGGCTAATGCAGATTCAGCATTGGCTGTGTGGGGAGAGGGCTCAACACAGGGACAATGGAGGCTGTCTCTTCAGCCCTTACCCTGAAGCTACACAACTCAGTTTCTCCCTGTATGTCTCTGGAGACTCCTGATCTGCTATCCCTCCACTGGAGCCCAGGGTGTACCTGCAAACAAGTGACTCTGTGCACTAGCCCTTTAAGAGGACACCTGGGTTTCCAGCAGCCTCCTGTTTCACCTGGATGGATGGAATCCTCACTTATTTTCACAGCCAGATGTTGTGGGGGCTCCGTTTCCTGGCACTAGTGCTCTGGGCTGGGAAACCTGATGTGGAGATGGGAACGCCTCGCTCCTCAGGGGGACCTCTGCAGCTGAGGTATCCCTCCTGATTCTCAACTGCCACACACTGGTATGGGGCCAGGCTGTTTTGAGTCTCTGCTCCTCCTACCAATCTCAACATGGCTTCTTTATATCCTTAGTTATACGACTTCTGTTCAGCTAGTCTTCAGATGATTTTCCAGGTTGATTGTTCTATAATTTCATTGTAATTTTGATATGGTCATGGGAGGAGGTAAGCACAGCATTTACCTACTCTGCCACCTTGACCAGAACCTGGATGCGTGGGACAGCTAGACTTAAATGACTGTGTACATCTCACCAAAGCCCAAATTCACTAAAAGAAAACTATAAATAAATAAATAAAAAGTATTTAATTACCCAATATCCTTTGTATACAATGCAAAAAAGCCAGGTGGTCTCTTTACCACTCAGATGTGTCTTCCCATTATATCCTACAACCTCCTTCTATGGATGAACATTACTTGGCCTTCCTTCTCATGTTTCCTTTCTTCACAGACCTACTAAAGTTGAACCAGCCTGTTGGCTTCACCTTGTCTACCAATCACCCAAATGAGCTGGGCTAAAGCTTCTTTCTGGCATATTTCCAGGCTGCCATGACAAGTGTTTGCATGTTGAGACAGAGACTCAGTTTGTCTAAAGTTTAGTTAGACAGAAATGTCCACTCACAGCATGTAAACGGTGTGTGGAATTTGCTGCTGTATGGATTCCAGGGTGTCACACACTGGACCTGGAGTTTCTGATGAAAGACCAGGGAATTGTATAACCAGCGATAAGATGCATGGAATCTGGAGGCTTAGTTACATGTCCCTGAACTGAAATCTTTCTTCTTGCTACAGAATTTTCATTTATACAATGCAGTCCACCAGACAAGTCTTACTGCTTCTACTCTTATTGTCCATAGCTACCAATAATTGAGCAGACACTATGTGCCAGGTGTAAATGCATACAACAGCCCCATACCGTAGGTACCATTATCACCTTCATTTCACATAGAATGAAAGGGAGGCCCAAAGAAACTCCTCCCCACCAAGATAGTGACTTTTTTCTTCTTCAATAAAATGTATGTGTGGGAGAAAGAGAATAAGTCTACAGTCTCTTTTCTTGTACATAAGTGTCTGTAGGATTTCAAATAGGCCTCAGTTATACACCAGAGCCATGGCAATGAATAGTTTAAACTATTAAAATTTTCTTAAGTGATTTTGGCTCTCATTTTTGCAAGTCCTGAACAAATCCTTCACATACTATGTGCCAGAATTAAGAATTGACTCACTCATTTTTTGCCCTCTTCTGTTAAATGAAATAACAAAATTTGGGATCACTTTTATTGCAACTGCCATTTTTATTTTTAAGCCAAGGGCCATATTCTGAGGTCCTTTATTGTCTCTACTTTCATTTTCTCAGGTAAGAGAGCCTTTTGCTGGTGATCGCAGCTTGGTGGCTTCACTTATAGTTAAGTCCCATATTCCACTGAATTCACTGGTGTATAAATTTGGAAGGAAGCTGCCTAAGGAATATATGACATTATGGAGCTTCTCACATGGAGGAGGGATTACAGGCAGGTGTTTTGTTTTGTTTGATTTTCTGTTTTGTTGTTGTTGTTGTTGTTGTGTGTGTGTGTGTGTGTGTGTGTGTTTCATTTTGGATGCAAAAAAAAAAAAAAAAGGAAAAAAATAACTGTTAAGAGTTTTCCAGGAACAAATGGGTTCCAAAGATCGCTTGTCATTGGAAATGTTTAGGCTGAAGCTGGACAATGACTTGGAAGGGATTTTGTAGGGATGGTTGAACTAGATCAGTGTTTCTCAAAATGGAGTAAATACAGTGGTTATTTATTTATTCTGGCGGTACAGAAACCCCTCCTTAATTTTAATTCACATGGTGAGAAAGTCACTCTTCTAAATTCTCTTTCAATCCTTTGGATTACAGGTAAGAAAAAGTCTTATTTTGGTGCTCATGTGTTATTTAACACTTCGCTAACTTTTGCACCCCGCCCCACCCACCCTTTTGAAATGAGTGAGCTAGTTTCAGGCACCCAGAGCCTTTCGCAGGCAACAGTATCAATCTAGACTTTCATTATTATTGTAATTTATTATCTCCTTCACAAGACAAGTAATAGGAGATATCTATTTTCCATAATGATTTGAGGCATTGGAAGAAAAGTAGGTTGATTTAAAGAACATTTTCAGTAAATGATGGAAATACCATGATTCAAAAAATCAGATTTGGGATCATGTTCTTAAAATTAATTCAATTGTCTCTTTTTTTTGCTGGGAGTACAGAGGACCATCCTTAGACCCTTATAGTGGAAACTGCAATTTGCTTACATATATTGTATGATTTAAGGCATGTGAAGAAGCTTCCCCCTCTGCACCCAACACGCATCCTGTATGCATGTATCCTCTGTGCCTAGCTCAGCTCTGACAGTAAGGGCTCAAAAACTAGTTATGAATGGAGGAATGAATGAATGAATAAATGAATGTGAAAAGATAAACTTCATGCACGTTATAATCCTACCTCCAGTGTACCCTAGCATAGGCTCCAGACATTACTGCTACTTTTATTGTTGCTGTTAAGACCCCCTCACCGACCTTTTACTTACAATTTGCCCAATTCCACAGTGATTGCTTGTCAAAAGTGATCCTCCCCCCTTGCAGAAAACTGGAGATACAAAAGGTTTCCTCATAGGAGATGGAGGAGTGTACACTTAGCATGAGAAAAGAAGAAAGCACTAATTTTGTGAAAAGACTCAGAAGTAAAGAGGAGGTGATAGCTATGACTACACAACACAGCCTGAAAAGGAGTTTAATTATTATCTAGTGAATTTAATCAGGCTAATCCAGCCAAACAAACTCATATTTTTGGCAAGAAATATTTAGTTTGGCTGACTTTCCTGACCAAATCAATAGAAACTGGTGCCAAACCCCTATTTTATTGTGTGGTGTGTTGGCACAGACATATTTTTCTTGTTCAAAGAAAAGGTACTTGAGTACAAAATCTAGCCATTAGGCTTTCTCCCAGCTTCTCTCTGGCAGCTTCTGGAATGCTAATATACACCAAGGATGTTTGGGAAGAATGGAATGTCAAATTCAGGAAAAGGAGAACACGGCTTGCAGGGGCTTTAGAACCACAACTCACAAACACGGTGGTTTCAAGTACAAAAACCTACCTTAAATATCTGAGAGTTTAAACGTGACTTTAGCACACTTAAATGTACAGTCTTCTAAAACAAAGTGCCTGATACAAGAAATGCAATAAGGGTTTTATCCATTTCAGTTTCTGTATGAACAGACCCTGGGACTTTTGAACTTAAGAGCATTAAGTTTGTCAAGCATTTTCCCATTGGGAAATGCTTTCTATGGAAGCATACCCTCTGTGCTCTTCTTCCGGGGTTCCCGTCAGGTGCAGAAAAGACCAACACAGCTATGACACAATGTGGTGACACCCAGAAGATGGAGAGGAGAAGGTTTCCAATAGCTGTTGGTTTAGCAATAAATGTGGTGTTTGCTAGCTGACTCCACGTTGAACTAAACTTTGGCATGGAACTGTCGATAGTGAAATAAGGTAACCTACAAAACCCAGTGCTAGCCTGATCAGCGCACAAGTTTATCGGTGCATTTCTTATAAATAGATCGCACTGACACTCAAACCTGAGTTCTAATTTTGGTAGCCTGAGGGTTGGACTGGATCTGCAGATGTGCTTTGTTTGGCTTGCAGTGTTTTGTCCTGTTAATTGTATCAACACAATAAAATCTAGAGGTTCTTAAAATTTTTTGGATTTCTGGATTCTCTTGAAAAAATGAGAAGCCTTGGCCCTTGGTGACACATGGCTGGAGCTGATACTTTTAGGGTCACAATAGTCTCCTTGCCTCCCTTTGTCTACACTATTCTGCAGCTGGGTCACTTTCTGCTTATCACACTTGTCCATGTTACTTCATCTGTCGAAGAGAAATATTTCTCTGTATCCATGACTCTATCAAAGTAGGAAAATGGCAGTTATGTGTATATGTCACCTGCTTGGCCACTGGAGGCATTTGAGTTTGCTTTTCCATTCTAAAATAGGGGACCCCCACTTTGGTCCCTCCCTAGGCAACACATTCTTTAGTAACACCTTTCAACACACACAGGGATCCTCCAAGGCTGTGTGCAATTTGTAGAAGTACCCCCTCTCTCTCATTCTCACTGGATCATATCCCGCTGTGGTTTAGAATTATTATACTTAAAACTCTAAAGGAAGTTCTTATCGAATCAACCATTCATTCTAATTAATCATAAGTACCTAAATTACTGTGTAGCTTGGAAATTACTGCTTTGAGATGAACACCTTAAAAAGATGCTTGGTAAACTGAATAATTACGCCCCTGGTCTTAGCACAGTTCTGGAAAAGAGCTGACACTCTCTTAATGGTCCTAAGTGACAGCATTCCCAACTTGCAATTAGGTTACATTTTAGAAGTTCATTTTATGTTGGTTGCTTGCAGCTTATAATTCCTTTCTCTTTAACATTATTATAAATGATGATTTCTCCAAGGTTTACCCATAAATTGCCTCTTAGTCAGGCAAAAGGGATTGTGTCATAGTATTTCTTCCTACATAATGACTCAGCGAAAACTCTTATTCCTTCAGTAAAGCTGATGTCTTAAGTATTAGGAAATTTCACTTCAAGTTAACTGCCCACTAGGCTCACTACTAAGGGGAAGTAATATTTTCTCAAATTGTACCTAATGGGGGCTTTCCCCTTAGAAAGGATAAAACAGTAGGTTTTTAGCATAATTGCCAGCAAGCAGAAACCTCTAAACACTGGGCCCACCCTTGAAGAGACAGGATAAAGGAACCCAGGACCCCTCAGCTTGTGTCCAGGACAATGGCAGGTACTCAATTCAGACACTGGACAGTAGGGATGGTGAAGGCGGACTCCTTGCTCCACTAAATATAAATGGCAGATACGAGTTCTGTACTCTAGGTGCTCACTGCAAAGAGGGTGTTTCCCAGAGAAATGGGCAGCACATGGATAATAGAATGAGGTTATGCCCTCACCTCAGCATTGATCAAGCTTCCGTAATAAGAACTGAAACTGACCTGATTACCCCTGGTCAGTGGTGGGCAGACCAGTTTCAAACACAAGTGCGCCAAACCCTCCTGTCTGAGTGATGGTTTTCTGGGCAGTTCTTCCTCCAATGGGAGCTTCCTGCACATGCAGTCACTTGTTTAAAGACCTGGGCAAGTGGAAGCCAGCAGAGCGCTATGGCTCGGAGGAAAAATCTGACATAGTTTCTGTCCAAGTAATGGCCAGCCCCCCTAAGGTATGTGGTAGTTAGAATCTGGCGCCATGACTTTTGGGTTGTACTATGAAGTTTTAATTACACAGAGATCTTGAAAGGAGATAATAAATATCCCTGAGAGCTCCCTGGGTGGGGAGAAGATGTGCAGAGCCACTTCACATCGGTGGAGTGACTCGCCTAAGAGGGCACAGTGAGCCAAGGGTGGAAAAGAGAACACGGTCAGGAATACCTGAGTCCTGGGCTTTAGCTACAGACCCAGAAACCATCCTGCTGGGGCAGTGTCTATGGCCTTTCGTTCTCCAAGTCAGAGACGTGCTGTGAGGAAAGAGAAGAGTGGGCAGGAAGGAATGTACACTAACATTTTCCTGCAACCTCTTGGCTCCATTTGTATTCACCAATCGCACATACAAACGACTCCAGCCAATTTCCCACGCAGGAGTAAATTATTATCTCACTGCCATAGAAAATAGAATCCTACCCAGCAAAGTGTCCCCTTGTTGAAAATCCAAGTATCAACTGACAAAATAGCGGGATGGGGAAAATCTCCCACCCCCTCCCCATTCTCCCACCAGCGTAAAAAGCAATGGGGGTGTGTGGACAACTGGAGGAGGAAATGAAATCATGCGGGTTCACCAGGAAAAGATAAAGTGTCCGTGGCAGCAGAGTTGGTGAATGTGTTGTGGGCATTACCTCTTGATGAGGCTTCCAAGAAGGCTCCCGCTCAAGTCCTGGTGGCTCTGAGAACAAGCATTCTTGCATCAATAGCTAATAGGCTGTCCAACCAGATGTTATCTGGGTGGGATAAGAGGGTGAGAAAACAGACCTGTTGTACGCTGTTGTCAACTAGACAGCCGTGGTCAGAGAAGGCTGGCTGTGTAGTGTTTAGCAGGGCACCTCTTTCACAGTGAGGCAGACCAGATTACGTGCTTGTTTAAATCCGTTTCCTCTTGTGATTGGTAAAAATACGAGTTATAATCATTCATGCATTACTAAAGCCTGCTTTCCACCATTTTGAAGGGACTTTTTCTTTTTTCTAGAACAGAGCATGCATCCAGCAGAAACCTAAAGCATTTGTTTTTCTAAGCGATCTTTTGTAATGAGCACACTTTTAACAGAACTGCCTGTGGTACCTGTGACAAGACTGGAGATGATAAGTGGTAACACGAGCATCTGTAACATCCGCATCAGAAGTTCCCCAGGAAAGGAGAAGTACTTGACTTCCCGGTAGCTCATTCTATATGGTCGGAGGGCAAATCCAAGGATTGTACCTGAGGAAAAAAATAAAAGAGGAAAAATTGTCTCTTTTGAAACTGAAGTAACAGTCCTAGAAAAACGAGCAAGTATTTGGCTGGTGATCATGCCGGTCTGACAAGAGCAAATTTATTTAAGAAGCAAATGTTTGTGCTGCTGTGAGAGCAAGGGCTGTGCCTATATTCAGGCTTAGCCTAGGAGGGTCTGGCTGAATCCAGGGCTTCATGCAGAACTTACAGAAACCATTTTTTCCTGGTTTTAGCAAATGAAAAATTTCTTTGTCTAACTTAAATGCGGTGGAGCCAAGTTTGACATGGCTCTGTACAGAGTTACAAAGATTGGCATAACTAGGAGACAAATCATGTATCTATGAACAAGGCCATAAAAAAATAAAAATCTTATAAAGTTCTTTTGTAACAACAGATGTTAGAATGGCTAGCATAACCACTTATAAAGGATAGTATAATTTTATCTTTTTCCAATTAAAAAAACCTTTTCTTGTTCACATTGTTATTCCATTTTCATCATCTCCCTGCCTGTAACTACATTTTCAGTCTACATGGTCTTGATATCGCCTTGGCAACTGTATTGTACAGACTTGTTAGTTGCTGGCAAGAGAAGACTGCAAAATGAGCAGAGATTTTTTTCCCAAAAAAATTTCCCCTGAAAACTTAGGGGAAAATAGGGAAAAGAGAAAGCAATTTTCCCCTTCTGCTCCTCGAATTTTAAAATATATTTTTAAAATGATAACTTTATATGTAAATCAAATTAGGCATGCTACCTTTTGAAATGTTTGGAAACTAACACAGGTATTGAATAAATTTACTGCCTCTTGCCTTTCCCTAACTTACTTTCCTTGCCCAAGAAAATTTACTTATTCCATTATCATAAATACCGGGGGTGCCAAAAAAATGTATACATATGACTTGTATTCATCTTTTGTTATCAGTATATATTGAGTATTACAATTTTAATACAGTTTTTTCCTTTCTTAAAATGTGTATACATGTTTTTGGCACCCTCTGTATTTTCAATTTTTTTTTTTTGCCCAGCTATTCCTAAAATGTATGAGTTATAGAGAAGAATTGAGTTATCTAGAAGACAGATTTGGGGCAAGGGGAGAAAACATTGTAGACACGTTTTTCCAAAGGATGCAAGCAATCCTTTAAGGAAACTGAATCATCCTACCTTGTTATGAAATGGGCTTCTTCTCTTATGAAATGGGACATGAAGTTCACTTCAATTGTCACTCAACTCCAATTTCAACTCTTGGGTCTCAGCAAACATGAAGTATCTATTTTTTGATTACATAACTGTGATATTCCAATTGAGAGTCTAAATCTATGTGACTAGAAAATCCGGCAGATCCAGTTTTCAGGGCCTTCAGGAAAATATTTATTGCTTTTTCCTAATGTAATAGTAATATGTTGAAGAGAGAAAGGTTGATTTGGAAAATGTAGAAAAGTGTAGGCAAAAGTCTGCCCATATTGGTTCTACTACTTAAATAGCACACAGCTAATGCTTACTGGGCTCTTAGTATTAATATATGGCAGGCATGGTTTACAGTGTTAGTAAATTTAATACTCACAAAATCCCCAGGAGGTAGGTACTATTTTACCACCAATTTACTGAGGTAAAAATCTAATCACAGTGAACTTAAAATTTGCCCAATTGCAATAGCTACTAAATATCAAGAGTCAAATACTGGTAGCTACAAAAGTTGACAGAGCTGGGATTTAAACTCAGGCAATTTGGACTCAGATCTCCCATTCTTGACCACTTCACATCCTTCCTGCCTCTTCAGTAGAGCAAAGACAACCACTGTCAGTGCTTCAGTGAGTTTCTTTCCAGAATGTTCCTATACAGAGTTAAATATATGGAAATCACGTAGAATATACTTTTTCACATATGGTCAACATAAACTTCACTTTTAGGCCTCATGATATCAGATTAATGATTGAATTAAAATTTACTTAATACTTCCTTTATTGTTGAACACTTAGGTTGTTCAGTATTTTTCACTTTTTAAAAAAACACCATATATGAAGGTTGAATGAATATATGAAGGTTGTTTTCTATGTAGGAATATTTTTTTTTTAGTGTAGTTTAGAGAAAGTAAACCAGTTAAAAGTAAAGAAAGTAAAGAAAAGAAAGTAAAGTAAAGAAAGTAAAGAAAGTAAACCATATTAAAGAATATGACTATCTCAATTCATGTTATCAAATTGCTTTCCCAATGGGTTGGCCCAGCAGTTTAATGTTCCATTAGCGAATGAGAAGGCCTTTTATTTTCTGTACCTCAAGGAGCATTAGCATAAAAATTTGTTAAAACAAGCAAAATTTATGAATGTGATAAGTAAATAGTATGCGTCTTTATTTTCCTTTTAATATCTAATGATATCGACCGTTTCTCCCAATTGTATTTTCTCCAAGCATTTTCTAAGTCCTAATAATTTAAGAGCTTATGTATGTGTGTGTATGTATTTGGTTTAGATTCTTTATGTAATAAAGATAATCACCCTTTGCCTATGTGTAACATAATATTTGCTAAAACTATTTTTCTAATTTGCTTGCCATATATTATTACTTTACAATATACAAGTGTTTTGCATGTTTATAAAATTTATATTAGCTGATTTCCTCAAGAGTTATAAACTTTAATTTCCCTCCCCTACCCAAGTTTAATAAATCTTTAACTCATTTTTCCTTTTTTTGTTTGCTTGCTTTGTTTTAAAATATTGAACCTTTACTCTTCCTGGAGCTTAAGTTAGGGTAAGGCATTTAATTCCAATTTTCAGTGTGCATTTTTCAACACAGAAGCATCAACAGCACATAGGAATAATAAAAGGCTCTGGTTATATCTAGATCTTTCATCCTTATTCATATAAAGGCCAAGTCACATTGAGATAAGTGCTTCATCTTATAATAGATATTTATAAAATTTACTTCTAGTCAAATATAATTTCACTGGAATTGATTATGTTTTCTGATCTTTATTTAAATGCATTTTAACTTTTGTCACTCAACTATAACAAAAAATATGCACAGGAAACACAGGAAACTCATTTGGTCACGTGGAATTTGAACATATCAAACTGTTAGGAATTTTCGGTATCCTCCAAGTAAAACTTTAAGACCAGGTTTGGTTTGACAAGGTCATCTCTAAGTTGGGTGTTATTAGAAATATATTTACTCGTATACAACATTTCGAAGGGTGGGTAGTATCCAGGCTAGTCCATAAAACCTATTTAAGTTACAATTTAGATTAAAAAAATTGGTAGAATAGCTGCTCTACCAATAATGCAGATTCTAGAAGCAAGAGCAAGTCAGTGTAATGAAGGAAGGGATTGTTTTTTCTAAATACTGGGGGCGCCTGATCCCATCCCCCCAAGTCTAATCTGTGCCAACACTGACTCTCCTCTCCTCTCTGCAACCACACCAGCTGTGTCCGGCCTCTTTCCCTCCCTGGTTGCTCCGTGTACCTTCTCTCCTCCTCCCCATCAAACCCTGCATTTACTCAGGGCAACCAATTTTCATCTACCTATGTGTTAGGAGGTAAAGTAAGCCAGCTCAGTGAATGGATTCTGGGCACTGTGTGAAGTTAAATCTCTTAACTCTCCAATCTGCCAAATACATATTTAACAGGGCAACAGCAAGACAGTCAGGGAGGCAAAGTTTCAAGAGGTGGTAATACTCTTCTTTCATCTCCTTCCAGTCAACAAGCTGGTCTTGCTTGGAAGCTTAGTTCCGGCATCAGCTACTAGAATGTCTCAGTTTCTTTATATTCTCCAATGCAGAACCCACATTTCTTAAAAGCTCTTCTTTATAATAGCCATAGCTGAGAGGACACATCATTTATTTATAAAGTATAGTTTTAGGTTAATGCTTTGAAGACAGGAGTTGTTTAGAGGAATCAGTGTTGTCCCTGACTCCGCTTTGGTCTGTTTACTCTCTCTGGGTTTACCAAGCGAGCCATTTCTGCTCTTGGAGAAGAGGTCACGATGGGGAAGGGGACAACTGATCGAGCCCTGACTTCATGTGAATGGTGGCAGGATCCGCATTACAACTTTATGAGGTAGATATTACCCTGTCTAGTTTCAAGGTGAAGACACTGATGCTCAGAAGTTAGCTACAGAGCTAGTAAGGTTACAGAGCTAGTAAGAGGGATTCTAAACAAAGCTCAGTGCCCTTACTACCACATGTGAATGCCTCTCAAACACAAATACTTCCTTGCAGCCTGGGCCTGGGAATCTAGGAAATATCTTAACTGGAATGTTTAAGGTGATCAAATTCTCCAATGAGTCTGGCTCCTGGGTCTTCACCATCTCTAACCCCTAAATCGTAGAAGCATTTGAGTAATAATCTTGGGTATGCTACAGATGTCCTAGAGGCACCCAGCACGTCTTCCAACCCATCACAGGTCCTACTCAAAATTATTTGTACCAGGTCACTGTTTAAAATGGTTACACTAAGTCCCGTTTTATGGAATGATTTAACTAAACTTATTTCAAATTTATTCATTAAAATAGCCTGCTTTTTTTCCTCCATGGCACACATTTTAATTCTTGGAAACCATTAGTAACAACGGTGAGTACGACATTACATAAAAAACATGCTTCAGGGGCAGCCGGTTAGCTCAGATGGTTAGAGCGCAGTGCTCTTAACAACAAGGTTGCCAGTTTGATCCCCATGTGGGCCACTGTGAGCTGCGCCCTCCACAACTAGATTGAAACAACTACTTGACTTGGAGCTGATGGGTCCTGGAAAGACACATTTAAATAAATAAAAGTTTTTAAAAAAACCGAACAGGCTTCAGGTTCCCATGCTTAATGACAACAGCTAACAGTCTTCACTACATGCAAGATGTCGAGCCCTCACAAGCATGGTGACTCACAAATACCATGGAGGCCAGGACTAGTAATACCCACAATTCACAGATAAAGAACCAGTGTCATAAGAGGGCAGGTAAACTGCCAAAACTACACAAATGGCATATGTTGGTGCCACAGTTGATGTAGACAGGGGTCAGTTTACTTCCCCCAGGCAAGGGGAGGCTGAGGAAGTCTTCACACCCAGGCCCCAGACTTGCACCCACTATGCTGTACTCATGGCCTCTCATTGGCCATGGTACTCATTTAAAGGGCCTAAGTTAATATACAATATTTTGCCTACCTTTTCAGTCTATTTTGAATTATGTTAACTAAATGTGGAGTTTAAGTTGGGGAAAGGTTTTGTTAGTTTTACTTAATGAGGTCAACAGCTAGCATTTTCCAATTCAGTTGTTGAATGAATAAACAAAAGACATTTTTCCTCAGCTTTCTGCTGTGACAGGCAGCGTTAGGGGTGAAGCCAGGGTGATAAGGCCAGCCAGCTATCAGCGTCAAATCAAGAGGAAATGCTCTGAATGCAAAGACTGCTGTTTTGGGTAAGCAGTTCAGGTTTCTGATTACATTCTAGCCCAGCAATGAAAAAAACTCCTTCCCTGAAACACGTTCTCACAGCCTGATGCACAGGCTTCTCAGAGCCTCTTACACTCTGCCCTTCAGATCAATTCAAGGGGCAGCAGGGTGGGGTTGGCCTGCTTCCCTTCGGTAAAGCAGCTCAATGCCTCTGCAGAGCTGAGCTCCATTAGTGGGTACATATTTGTAGCACATCGATCGACGTTCCCAGAGCTAATAAAAACCTTTATGGCCATCAGATCTTTAGTGCAAAAGAACAGATGTTTTATTATTGATTTCTCTGCAAAAATAACAATGATAATCAGAATGACTTCCCAACAGGATTTGTTAGGGCTGAAGCAAACTTTGCGAAGTTTCCATCTTGGTGACATTATGTAATACGTAGATGTCATGAGCATTATCCAGATTGCTCACTCTCAGTCAACACTCTTTTATCATTCCTGTTTTAATATTTTAACAAGATTTCTGGAATCTAGAAAATATTTTAACTGGAATGCTTTAGGTGATCAAAATTATGTCTACTGGTTGAGCGCTATGAACAGCCATGTATTTTTATTTAAACACTTTTTCTGTCCTGATGTGGAAAGCTCAAGAAGGGAGTCCTTCGGGGGTTCACTGTTTCCCCTGGGGAGTCTATACAACAAACACTCCTTTGGAAGATTAAATATCACTTTGCTTTCTAAACTGAGACAATGTGTGCACTGGAACCTCGGAGAGAACACGCCACAGGCTTGCTTTTGAAAGCCAAACACACACAAGTTAAAAGCCAGAGACCTATTTTAAGAAACTGGTCCATATTTAATCTGGAAAAAAAATATGGAAAATATTAAAAAGCCAGAAAATACTTCAGAGTAAAAGAAGGAGGCAAAATTTGATGTGAAATTTGGACCAAATCACACAATTTATCTTTTGGTAAATGCAGGAGTAAAATTTTACTCAAGTTTCTGCCTCATCTCCAAACTTTGTCATGAACAGATTGGCAGAACAAAGCCTTCTAGAATTATTACTCAGAATGAAAAAGAAAACGAGATGACTCCCCCAAAGAGCTCAGATGCCAGGCGAGAATCTAAAAGTAATAGTGGCATTGATCTTGAGACCTCACATGATGCTGTTCATAAGAAATCTACCAAATGCCCACCCACGATGGGCCAAGGAGCTCTTCTAGCATTTACACAGCAAACCAGTCAAAGGGCATTCAAACACATACTCAGAAAAAGCTTGCCTATAGATCTTTAGCCAGAAAGGGGACCACGCTGGCCACTTATATGAGAGATGGCTCAAGGAAATAACAGTATCAAATATTTTTGATAGTGCATCACTGGTTTTACATGACAAAATACTATTTCCCAGCTAAGAATTTTTTCATTTTTGTAACAAAACAAAACAAAAAAAACTTAGTACTACTTTCTCAAGCTTACAGCAATCATTAGATGTAATGTATTAGATTTAATGTATGACATAACAAAATCACAGGAGTGACATCCATCACCTTTGCTATATTTTGTTGGTTGGAAACAAGGTAACAGGTCACACCTACACTCACAAGTGAGCAGGAGAGGGTGGTTAGGCGTTTTCTAACCTGTAGTCCTCACCAAGCTGCTTCTCCTGTGGGGTAGACACATCGAAAGAGAAGATACTCTCTGGGTGTTTGGTGAATGAGTGATGTTGGGATTCTAGTCCTAGCCCTACCTTGAACTCTCTATGTGACCGTCCCTCAGCCTCAGGTCTCCCCGTCCCCCCAAATATAAACAAAGAAGGCTCTAAGATTTAAGTGTCACCCTCCTTCTTGCCCAGAGTACTACAGTAGCCTTCTAACTGGTTTGCCTTCTTCCACTTTGGACCCTCTACAATCTGTTCCCAGCATAATACCCAGAAGGACCATTTCAAAACCTAGGTCAATATCACTCCTCTCGGTTCCCTCCACTGGCTTCCCATCTGATGGGGAGTAAAAGCCTAAGGCCATGCAATGGCTGCACCTGGCCTGCTCCCGCAGCTCCACATACTTAGAACCCATCTCCTACTCCTCTCGCCCTTGCCTCTCTCTCTTTCAACATTTGCCTACTTGTTTGTTGTTCCTCTGTCACCTTAGACCAGCTCCCACTTTGTGGCCCTTGGGCTAGAACACTCTTCCCTCTGCCTAGAACACTCTTCCCAGATATCACAGGTTCACTTCCTTTAAGACTTAGCTCAAACGGCAATTTCTTAATAAGGCCTACCCTGAACTTTCTTCTCCCTTATCTGGCTTTATTTGTTTCAGTAGGCCTTATCGCCTTCCAAAATACAATATAATTTTCCAACTTAGTATGCTTATTGTTGTCTCTGCCTGCTAAAATATAAGCTCCACGAGATCAGGTTCTCCCTCCCTCCCCCCAGTTTTGTTCACTGATATGTATTAAACCCTTAAAACAGGTCCTGGCACACAGCAGGTGCTCAATATATTATTGGATGAATGAACAAAGGGATGACTTATTCTGTTTTAGATGATCAGTACTCATCACCGCCTGGCCCCCAGCTGGTGTCGAACAGTTTCCTGGATGGAGGAATCACTTTGTTCCACAGTAAATCTTATTCCCTACTGCCCTCTGTGAGCATAGGAGACTACCCTTAGGAAAATGTGGGTAGTGATTTCCAAACTGTGATTTCTCTCTCATGATCTGTGAAACTGGTTCTTGACTGAACCATGATTTCTCTGATGCTTAGATTTCGAGATTCTTAACATAGGAGTGATGGCTCCTGATCCCTGGTTTGCTCACGAGGCAGGTTTTTTGAGTCTGAGGAACAGCAGGTGTGATGACGTAGAAAGATCACGGACTGAGTCAGAGATGAGGTTTCTGGGCCTGATACCGCCAGTAAATTATGTCAGTAGATACTTCAATGATTAAATCTTCATATCTAACCTGCAGGATTTAATATCAGCATCTCATAGATGAGGAGACTGAGCCCTAGAGAGAATGAGCCATTTGTCCAAGGTTACATGGCCATTAAGTGGTGTTGGCAGAGTGGGGTTTCAAACTTTGATCTGCCTGTTTCCACACCCCGTATCTTCAAATCACACAGTCTCTTTGGGCCTCTTTTTTTTCTTTCTTTTAACTGAAAAATGGGAAGGATCGATCAGAACATGTAGTATCTAAGATCCTCTTTAACTTTAGTATTCTCAGCTAAATGTTCTGAGACTAAGGGAACCATGTAAACCAAAAAGCATTATACATCTTAGCTGCTTTATATGACTTCAATCTTGTTTCTTCTAATGAATTCTAAAGTCCTTGATAATGTATATGAAATCTTTATCAAAAACGCTTTATCAATTTTGCCATTATAGTTATAATGATAGGTATGCAATAAATTATTATTTGTGAGATCAAATAAAAGTTTCTATTTCAGAACTTGGCTACATTGTAGCCAAACTTGGAGAAGTCATAGTCTGTCTCATGCCAGCCGAATGAAGCTGATGGACATAAAGTTCTATTAGCTTGTTTTTACAAAGAGGGCAAGGGCAGAATGGTGAATTTACCTGCCCAAGGGGTGTGCTGGTCCCTGGTCTTTTGTTTCAGCCCCAACTTCCAGATATTTCCTGGTGAAAAGTTACTGTTTGAGGCAACTTTTCCACCCTCCCCCACTCCTCTGTTCCCACATCCTTCAGAGATTTGGACCTTGGCTAGGCTCAGTCTTTTGTCCTTTGGTATTTCCTGTCGCTGGAGGTGGGAAATACCTGCTCCAGCCTTGTTCTACCAGTGGTGTCCCGATGAAACTACCGGGTGACGGGTGAGGGGTGACCAAACAAGGTGCAGATGCAGACTTGAGTCCACATGGTATGCAACTCTGAAAGACCACTGTATCAGAAGAAACCAGAAATTCTGAAAAGCCTGGTGCTCTCTTCCTAAAATTGCACTAACCTAGTCTATGTAGACAGGTAATTTACTTTACAAATGATCCTATAGGTGTTTTAAAGATTCAATCCACTGTCATTTAAAATAATCTATTTTAGAAACAGAAACTAAAATCATCAGAAGTTGTTGCCTTCCTTTCTGGAAAAAAAATTACTGTTCTGAGTGAGTAGAAACTGGAAGTGAAATATATGTACAATTTTCTAAGTTCCCCTTACACCTTTTGCTTGTCTGTCATATGCTTGCCAGCCCATGCAAATGGAAAAGTCCACTTATCTGGACTTCTGGCAGTGGCAGAAGTGTGGCAAACTCTTTTTAAATCCCACAGTTTGGGAAACTAAATTACAACCTCTATGGGGTATAAATTAGCAATACTTATCAAAATTACCAATGTGTGTACACTTAGTCTCAGCAATTTCATTTCTAGGGATGTATCTCACAGATACACTTTACCTGGGTGAAATAACTTTTATACAAGATTATTCATTACACCGTTTAAAAAATAATATCTAAGGGTTGGAGACAACCTGAGTGTCCATCGATTAGGAATTGCTTAAATACATTATGGTACACTCATACAATGCAGCCCCGGGGGGGGGGGGCGCTTTTATGTGCTCATAAGGAATGATATCCAAGAAATATTGTGAGGTGAAATAAGCAAGGTGCGAAGTGGACTATATACACTATGCTACCATTTGTATACAAAAGGCAAAACAAATAATAAATATGTATTTATTTTTATGCTCATAAAGTAACTCTAAAGGCATACAAGAAACTGATAAAGGGTAAACTGGATCCCTGGGAAACATGGGTGGGTGGAATACTTTCACTCTATACCCTTTTGTACTTTTTGATTTGGGGCAGTATAAATTTATTTATTTCACAAGTAAAACAATAAAATAAATAAGCGGAAAAATGGCCCACAAGTATAAGAAAATCTTACTGAATTCTATTCTACATCTTTTCTCCTAGATGCTTTTTAAAAAGTCACTTTGGGTCTGGGTTGGTTTCTCCTCAATTCTGCTTTAATTTGCTTTCACAATGAGTTTACTTAATTGGGGCAATGGAGAGGAAAATCATTAGCTGTGCTCAGATTTATAGTAAATGGATCACTTTCTGACGAAACAGCTCCTTTTCTGGAGAAAAGGAAGTGAATCTGAAAAAAACTTTGAACTCAATCATTATGGGCTCACGTGGCGCTTCAGTCAATTAGCCGTTGGAGTTATGAGGCTACGAAAACTGAAAACTCACGGTGTGAACCACTCGGCAGAGGTAACGTGCGTGTGTAAAGCACTGCAATGCCAGAACCTACAAAGCCCCGGGACGTTCACTGAATCTCAGCTTTGTTTACATGACTACTTCAGTTGCCTTAAAAAAAGCAAACCTAAGAACCCAAAAATAAACAAACAGATAAGAAGACAACTTCGGTCAGAGGCAGTCTCTTAAAAGACTCGTCATTTTCTTCTTGATGCCTTTACCGTGACATTCGTCAATAAGCTGAAGACACCAGTGAGCACATGTATCCCTGGGGTTTTGCCTTCCTTGCTTTAAAGATGAAATTTCAAGTGATGCAATATGTCTAAGAGCAGGGGTCATCTTTTCAGGGTGAGAAGGGCAGCAATTGTCCATCTCTACTCTCATTAGGGATAAATGAGCTTCATCTTACAAGATTCGGAACACAAAGTCTGTCACTAATAGCCCACTGTTTGCTCTCTGGGAAGCAGCAGCAGTTTGTGGCCTGGAATCACTGTTGGAGAACTGGAGAAGTCTCTTTGGGGACCAGAAGAATGGAGTTGCTCTCTCTGGAGACAGAAACTGGTCTTGAAATTCAAAACTTAGGTGTGCTTTTCAACTTGCTGGTCCTAAGTTCACCTTCGAATCTCTGATACGATACACAGAGAAAAAAAGGAGTGCCTTTCCCCCACTTTATCTCAATTCATCCAGGGTATATCTTTTTTTACCTAGTTTTGGGGTTTTAATTCTTCTCTTTTGGTTTCAAAACCACTTGAGTATTCTTGGTGTAGGGAAGGAGCTCTGGGCAGTTCTAACAGCGCTAATACTGGACGTAAAACGCCTCATTTTATCCTCGGTGAGCACAGTGGCTAACCTTTGTGTCCTGAGTGTTCTGTGTGTGTTTCCGCATCTCACAGCAATGATATAGCTCACTTAGCTGCCAGACCAAATAGCTGATGAGTGATAGCATCCCAGTGTTCCATAAATATCAAGTACTCCAACACCTGGAATGTACAATTTGGAAAAGATGGTGCTTAAATTCCAGTTGCCTCTTCCAAACAGCGTAGGCTCTTCACAACCTTGTTTACTCTATACTGAAAACAAAGACCCACGATTTTCCTCTTCTGATTTATGAGAGGTGGGCAGAAGACAAAAAGGCAGATGTGGCTTCTGTAGAGGTGGGCCTCACTTGTGTCGTCAAACATTGGTGAGGAAACATTGATCATCACATCCAGAGTCTGGAAGCAGATAGTCCTCAAGAATTCAAACCAAGAGAAGGAGGTTGCTTGTTCAGTTGGAGAGACTGGCTAGGATGGGTTGGGAGACAATCACTATAGGAAAAAGGTCTTTACAATTGTATAGCATCATGAACTGGAAAGAAAATACATGTGTATCTTATTCCATATATTCTGCTTTAGAAGAAGGCAAACTAGACTTTAAATAATAGAATGTGGAGTTGGAAGCACATGTACTTCACTAATAAAAAAATCTGAGGCCCAGAGATTTGTCCTAAATCATAAAGAGAGTTAGTTGATGGCAGAGCTGGGTCTGTAACCAGGACTTTAGACCCTCAGTGCTTTCTCAGCTGCACTCCAGACATTTGCACATGCTATTCAGAAGGGGACGCACTGGCCCTGGGCTTACACTGCCAGAGTGTGGTGCAATGGGACAGAGCTTTAGAAACTGTGCCCCTGCAATAAAGGAAGGTGTCATTGCTGCAGGTAATTGTTCTCAATACACCTGCTTATTTGATTACCTATTTGAAAGAGAAACAAATTTGAAATTGCCTGCTCAGTTTTCTCATGATCTGAATTAGCAGGAAGAAGAGAGAGCAAAATAAAATCCAGAGATAATCTCAGAACAACATTAAGCCTTCGACCCTCTACTTCCAAATGACCTTTACCAACTCTGTTAGACACCAGCAACATTTCTCCCAAGTTTCCAGAAACCCTTATCTCGTCTGATGGGGGTGGCAGTTACTGAGCACTAGACACTAAAACACTGGAGAAAAGGAGAAACCAGGGCGGTGGTGAACTATCAGATTGGTCCCGAGTGGTATGAACAAAAATACACTATAGAGTATGTTAAAACATGTAGTGAAAACATTTTCTCTGCGACTGTGCATTTTCCTGAGAGAGAGACATCTGCTGTCAGGTGCTTCCTCCATTGAGCTGTCTGTATTGTGGTAACAGCTGCCTGGGGATTACTTTCTACTTTGGCTCAGGAGACCAGGCAGGTAAGGGACTGACAATGATGGTATCATTTACTTGAGGCTTTCATCTCTGCCTCTCAAAGCCCTTGACAACTATTAAGTCTCTGCTGACAACTCCCTTGGCTCTCTTCTCCAGCCAAGGAAACACAAGCCACTTCTAGACCTAAACCAGGTGACCATCTTCTCTCCTTCCTCCCCCGCTGTCTCTCTCCACACCCCTGGGTCTCAGTTCCCTGGACGATCAGCATCATCAAATCAGTGTGTATTTTCACTTGATGCCATAGCAAAGATGGAAGCAAAAGACAAGGGGTTTACAGTTTCTGTGGATAATTTAGCTGCCAAGCATTGAAGAGATTATTTAAGGTTACATGGTTGTAAATGGCAGAACTGGGATATAAGTCTTGGCAGAGAGGTATTATAATTAGTCTATTTTGCACGTCAATAACAGAGGCTCAGTTCCAGAACTGGGACATAAACCTAAGCATCTGATCCCCTCCCCACAAGAGGAGGCAGCTCCCTAGAATGCTTTTAGAGAAGGTGGGAGAGAGACCTGGGATCCAAGTGGGCCACGAGCACATACTGCAGTCCCTGATGACTTTTCTGTATGTCTGCTCCCCCGGGGGGAGAAGATGAAGCAGAGAATCAAACTCAAGTCCTTACATCCTCTCCCTGCATCACTTCTCCAGCTCTGGACATTGCAAATCCACAGCTTCTTGGTTCTGAAGGCCTAACCCTTCCCTCCCAGCCCTCCGCCGGGGAGCTTCCATGAGTGATGGGCCATTCTCCTCTCAGCTTCCTGAAGCTCCCTCTCTCCATTCTCATACCCAGGGAGTGTTGAAGGAACCATAAATCCCAACCCAGAAATCTGTTCACTATTCTTTGGATTCCTGTTGTTCAACCTGTGTGAAGATACCTTTTCCCCAGTAAGCTGAGAGGACGTCAGCAGGAGTGCCAGATGGTACCGACACCACTAGCTCAAGTAGTTGGCGAGTTTGGTCCCACTATCGGTCACTTCAGTGCAGCAGCTGATAGTTAACCACATATATGCACCCTTTTGGTTGAAATGACTGACTCAGCTAGATACTGCATAGGTGTCCCGAAACAGGGTACCACTACAGCATTCCTGGGAGATGACTGCTTTTAGTAATCGAGAAGGTCCCTAAGAATTAATACTGTTCTGAGAATATTCACACGTTCTTACAGGGTAGCTTATGCATTAGGATAATCTGATTCATTGATCATTATTCATTTAACATTCAAAGACAGAAGCAGTCCTCATTCAGTCTGGAGACGGGAAGAACACCTTCCAAATATTTATGGTGAACCTCCTGCACAGCGTCTGTCCTGTAGTGGCATCCCGCATCTCAAACTCAACATGCCCCAAACCGAACTTACTATCCACCCCTCTCCCATCTTCTTGCTGTATTCTACCCTTACTGGTGGCACCATCACCACTTGGTCACCCAAGCCAGAAATCGGACCAGCGGCTTGCAGTCCACCTTTTCTGTCAACCCTCACATGCAATCAAACACCAGGACTCAGGAAGACCCTTGTAATGAGGTCTCCATTCAACTTCTCCTTCCCGTCCATCCTATTGACGTCAGTGCTCATCCCTAACTAACTGCTGTAATAAACAAGAAGGGACATTCCCCGAGGGAGGGACCAGCACCCAGAACAGTGTGGTGGGTGAGAGTAGGAGTGTGGAGCCAGAATGGTGGATGTGAATCCCACTCAATGTGCGTCAACTGTGGGCTAAGTATCTGAGCTTCAGTGGTCGCATCGGTAAAATCAGAAAAAAAAAAACAAAAAAAAACCAACCCTCCATCCCTGGCTTGTTGTGAGGATTTAATAACGCTGATACACCAACAACACAACAGTGTAAGTTTGCAATATATATTGAACGTGTAATGATAGACGAGGAAACCGAAGCTGGAAGCAGCAGTGAAACACCTTCTTTAGGATCACACAGCTACTAAATAATACAGCTGGCGTATGAATCCAGGTTGAAAGCAACACTTTTCCCCAATGGCACATCTAGGGCTCCCAATGTGGTTGCTAGTAAGAAACTGGAACCTTTAAAGTGCTAATACAGAAAGACATCGTGTATGATATAGAACAGTATGCATAAGATGATCTTTGAAAAAATGTTTAGACTTAATTACAAACTTCCCTATTACTACCTCTGAAACCTGTATATTCCTCTGTCACCTCATTTGCATCCATCTCTCCTCCTAAACTACCTGAGGGTAGAGACTGCCCACTGCATAGCACAGGGCCAGATACACAGCATTCAATATTAACTTGCTGAATAGCACTGAATCTTTTTTAAAAAAATAATTAACTTGTTTATTTAGCAGATAATAGATAATAGTAGATAATATATTAATGTGGTTAACCCAGTCAAACTATAAAAAAACTTACTCAGAGGAAAGTAATATTCCTTCCATGCCATTCCCCAGACACCCAGCTCCTATCTCAAGAGGCAGCCATGGTGACCAGTCTCTTATAATATATCCTTCAGAGATATTATGGAATTGCATTGAATTTTAGTGCAATTTAAATTCAATGCCAAAGATTATTAGTGAATGGTAGGAAATGCTTCATGCACATTTAGTCAGTATGTTTTCTTTCCCGAAAAGTCACCAATTTCTCTCAAACCTGTATAAAGGACATCCCAAACATAGACTCTGTGTGTGTGTGTGTGTGTGTGTGTATGTGTGTGTAGAAGGTGATAGTTGCTGTGTTTGTGAACTCCCTCAGGTAAAACCTGCAATTCTACTTATAGATTCCTTCCCCTTGCCGCTGATCTTATGACCCATTTCTTCATAATTCTTTGGCCTGAGATTTCATTTTTATTGTGCTGTTCATTCCCCGGACATGGAAAGAGTGGGCATTCTGTGACTTGAACGTGACAAAGGACTTATCCTGTCTTGCAGCAAGATGTCTGACGTCACTCTAACATAACTTACCACAGTTTGAAATAAGAAAGTGCTTCCTGAAGGAAGAAAGACAGTAACCACTCTTCTCAGTGTGGTTTCTGTCAGACAGATGTCTGCAACAGCCCTGGAAGACACGTTATCTAATGCTTCAATAATGGATTCTCTTCAAGGGACTCGACACTTGGCCTTGCCTTCTCTCAGGTCGCTAACCTACTCCTATTACATGGGCTTTGTTACATGGGCATGGCACACTCAGACTCTGACATCGCTTAGAAATGATATTAGAAATGTTATTACTTAGAAATGACATCAAGTTGTACAAGTGGCTCTATGCCTGTGCTTGCAGAGGAATTGGTACTAAAATATTTACAATTCTCTGCTTTATTCTAAATATATGGATCCACATGTCTCTACTCTTCTTCCATAATATTTTCTAGTTTTCGTTTCTACATACTAAATATACATTCATTTTATTTCTAAAAGACAAAACAAAATGGATTGAATAAAAAAGTTACTCCAATATATAGGGTTTCCAAGTCTTTTTTACTAAAAGTGATTAAAACCTAAGAATTTGAAAACGAAGCAATAGCTATAGTTCCTCATCTCGTCTTTGGGGAAAATAACAATTTCATTCTCCCTGCTAGCATCTTTACAATGTATTCCTATGCTGCAGCAAGTAAATTCGAGCGTTAATGTTCAGACATGTTCTTTCTCTATTTTTTCTTTTAGGGCTGATGTAGGCATGGTAGCCAGTGACAAGCTAAATGGAGCCTTTGTTTCCACTGGTCCCTCAATGGAAGACACACCAAGAGATAACTGAAGGGTTCTTCCTTCTCTCCTAAATCTGTTTGCTACTATGTTGTCTATTTGTGATTCCAAGTGTTTGGTGGAGACTCAGTGGCCTCCCTGACTGTCAATGAGCTCTTTTTATTTGTTTCTTTGTTAGTGCCTTCTTCTTGTTACTCTACCTCCTCAGTTTCCATTAGAAAAGCCAACCACGAGGGCATCCTGCCAAGTTATGTACCCCAGCTTAGCCAACTCATTGCAGTTCTCACAAATCTTAGGGAAGCCCTCATTGGGCTAGGAAACGATGCCAGAAATCATAGAGAAAATGGACTTTCAAATGCTGGCATTCTCCTCCTTCTATTAGAGATGTTATTTCTTTGTAATCACTTAGGAACTTCTTTCTCCATCAATCTGCTTTCCATGTTAGAGTTTTATTACTTTCCATTCCTCTATTCTTTAACTGAAACATTTCTGTCCTAGAAATTGAACTCTTCTCGTGTTTAGAATATCATTTTGAATAAGTGTTTCGGCATCTTTTCCAAACCTACTCCAGTATCATTGAGCTCCATTATTACACGTATAGAATTGCAAAATAAATGGGTATTTGTTAAAGGAATGAGAGGGATGTGGTTTAATCATTTGTAGAAGAAATATAAGTTTTCTGCTGAGTTTAAATCATACAGTAAAATGACAATGCTAAGTGACTGTATCTAGCAATGCTTGCTAATTGACCTCTACCAAGACATAGCAGAATTTCGTCTCCTGGCGTCTCTCACAAGATGTCAACTAGTCAGCAGAACAGAGGGGCAGGATGGCAAAGTGGTTTAGAGAATGAATGGCCCCTGCTACTAGACAGCCTGAGTCTGACTTGCAGCTCTAGCATTTACTAGCTGCACGACTTCGGGCAAGGTGCTTGATCTCTCCACGTTCAGTCTTCTCTATAAAATGAAGATCATCGTAATCATCCCTACCCACTCGCTTCCTAGGCTTGCTGAAGGATGAGGTCTGCCAATATACGCAAAACACCTAGAAAATAGCTGGAATAGTACTATACATAAATGTTCACTATTATTATGCAGCTATTGCTTTCTTGACAACGACTATAATTCAAAGCAAAACACGAGGTGAGCATACCACATTTTACATCAACTTCCAAGAGAATGACACAATACTGAAATACTTCTTTCAGGAATGTATTGAAACCTGGGAACCTACCAAAGAAAGCCATTACTTCCCTGAGTCAATCAGGTCACTTTCTCTTTGGCATCTCTAAAATTAATTGAATAGTCATTAATCACCAACTATTACTAAAAGGAGCCAAAGACGTTGAAATGGAATATATCTACAGTCTTGTGACAAACTACTCTTCTGAGATATTCCTATTTACCTGCAATTTAAGAATCCTATTTTTTTTTTTTTTTGGATAGAGTTATAATTACATTTTCATGCTACACAATTTTCTTAGTTTTTATTGTCATTACCTCTTTATATTTGATGGAGATCTTGGCAAACACCAAGGTAGAGATTAAAACTGTACACAAATGACTTTTTTCGGTGGAAAATTATTAGAAATTTAAGTTAAAGCATTTTTTTATAGCATGGCATTAACTAACTTGTTTATCAGCCAAAGAGTTTCTACATGGGTTTAGTCAAAAGTTCAAAGTACGTTAAGTAGTTTTTTCAGCTATGTTTTAAAGTAGGATCAATGCCACCCATAAGTAAAAAACTATAATTTCAGATACCAATAAATCAAATAAGACAATAATGTTTTATTAATACAAATTGCTGTCAACAATGCTAAATTTGTAAGAGGCTGAAATGTTTCAAAAAAGGTATAGCTATTTATGGCAGATACTTCAAGGCAACGAATGAAAGAGATCTGTGTTAACATTTTCCCTGATTTACCTTTCCCAGTCAGTTTATGAGAGAGTGGAAACAACACGGAAGATTCAGTCTTCACATCTAAATATTGGATACTCAGCTTCAAGTCAGCACCAGTTAAAACATAATTACTATTGGGGACCTGTATCTCATTTTTCGGGTGTACTAATTGTATAAATTAGTTTTAAGTGAAAGTGACATTGGATAAAGATTACATTTTGGCCAAATCTAGTCTGCTTGTTTGTTTTAATTGTTATTTAACTGCTCAGGCCTAATGGATAAATGATCCCTCTTTTGTCCTTACAGGAGATGAGAAAACATTTGATTTACTTCCCTTTCCACACCATCAGTTGATTTGCATAATGCCTGATGATACTTCTTTCAGATTCCCATGTGTTTATTGCTCCAAACACGCCAATAGACTCATTTAATGGGGAGAAATAATCTTCAAATTCAAAGGAGAATCTGATAATATTCCCAGGCAGCCAGATGCCCCAGAGAAACAAGATCCAGTTTTTTTTGTTGTTATCAAATGACTTACCCACAATGACCGCGGTGACTGTGAGAAGCACAAAAGCATTCCGAAACAGGTAACTTTTAACGTCCTCCTTTGTGATGTTCTGCACTTTCTTCTTAGCCAAGAGGGTGCGTTTCCGGACTCCTTGCTGGAACCTCTCCATCCTGCCTCCCATTTTAGGCTCTTCTCCATTACTTTTAGTCATATTTTACTTCTCCAGGAGTGTCTTTTCTTTGCAGTTCAATGTCTTGGAATCACCCCAGAAAGCCAGACCTCTTTGGTTTTAAGAGACCAACACAACTAGAATGGAAGAGAAAGAGACAAGAGTTAGTCTCCAGGGGTGGAAAATCGGTGAGCTCCCCACCAGGAGAAGCTGTTGTCCAACTGCATAATCTCAGTAGGAATCAAGGGTTGCAAAGTCGCAATGCCAGGTTTCAAGGCTAGAATGTGCACCACGTGTGAGAAATGTGCAGAAATTTAGAACAGATGAGTAGAAACTTGTGTTCTATTTTTAAAAACTTGTCTTTCCCCCTCCAATGAGGCTGTGAAAGGGTTCATCAGAGCTGGGTTGACTGAGCACTCTCAACCCCCACCCTACCCCTCAGGACCTAGCTGAATACTAAATGTCCAGTTGAATTAAATGCACAGGAAACACTCAATAATTACTTGATGGCTTATGCTGTATACATGGTGAAGGCATAACCAGGTCAGTCAAGTGAATTAACATATTGGTATTTCACAGTTGGCGCTTTCTGTTATATATAATAAGGTAACTATCTTCTTCATGAAGAAAAACAAACAAACCATGAAAATATCAATGAGCAAATATGGCCATGAGAAGAACACAAGTAGCCACAGGACTTGGGAAATACACGTGACTATTTCACAGAGGAACTTTGAAAACTTTTTCTGTGAAATAAGCAAAGCACTCTGGGAACATCTATAAATTATCTGAAATCATAATTCATTTTCATTTTAGTTACAGGTAGAAGTACAATGCACTATTTGCCTTTGTGGCAAACATACTGAAGTCTTCTGAGGAAACTATCACCAGCTTCTAAGTATTTTAAATTTTAGGATTCCTAGAACAGATGAGAGATGAATCCAGTGTTCATCCAAACATTACAGTGTGTGGTTTCTAGTTTCTTTAAAGTGCTACTAGGTCATTCGTATATATCAAAGTAAATCGTTCCTTCGTGGAAACTGGATATTTTGAAAAAATCAAGGGATACCTTCTGCTGTTTTACAGGATTTCTAATCCATAATTTTCCCCATGGATCCATCTAAGTAAAAATGAGTCGTGCCTGTGGACGTGTGTATCTGGCAACGCAAGCAGCCAGCGTGTGTGTCCGTGTGGGAGGCAACTGGAAAGGACTCCTCGGGGGCTCCTGGCAAATCCAAGTATGGAGAAAAAGATTTGCCTGAACAGTTTTGACTTTCAAATAAAATGACAGGGTTGGATCAGCGATAATAAGACCCACAACTTGTTTAAGACATCACAGCAGATTAAAAGTTTAGGGAGAAGGGAAGAAGAGAAGACGCTAGACGAGATTTTTTTTTTTTTTTTTTACTAATCTGATTCCCTTTACCACTCACTTTTAAACAGACCAGCTCAGCCTTGATTGTTTCTACATCTCGAACCACAATCTGCCTCTAATCCTTCCTGAATGACTCAACTCCAAATTACCAGAGAACAAAGCATAAACAGACACCTCACCCACGACATTAAATTACTAACATGAACTTTATCTACCAAAATGGCTAGCTTTTCCTCTCCCTACTCCTCTGCTTGGGAGACACTATGCATTGGCAGAGAAATGGAAGGAGAAATTAAACCCAGCAGGAAGACAGGACGTTAGACTTACCTTTTCTGATTTGTAACGGGTGGGGGATCCCCCAGGCAATGACAAGGTGAGTTCCCCAGCAGGTAACAGCAGCGGAGTAACAAAACGCAGTGAAACAGGCATGCATGTGCTCTGGAACTGCAAGTTACTATCAGGGCAACTTAAGAAAAGGGGCGGAGTCTGTGCCCGGGAAAGGGGGAGTGGGGAAAAATGAAAACACCACAGGGGGAGGAGGAGTAAACCGAGGTTTCTGGAATATTGATTAATCTTGGTGCACCAGAAGCATGCTTGGTGGCTTTGTTTTGCTCCTTAGACCACTTTCATGCTTTGTCAGTTCACTTTCATTAGAAATGCAAAGCCGGGACCAGGAAGAATTGAAGACTAAAGCGCGCACACACACTCAGAAAGCTGGAAGTCTTGATCAGGACGTTTCAAAGAAGATTTTTCTAAGGCTAAATTTAATTATCTCACATTATTGCAGGTTTCCTCCCCTTTAGGAAACAGGAGCGTGTGCTCTTTTGCCTGGTTGTTCAACTGTTATAAAAGAGTCCCTCTTTTTGGAATTGGGGAAATAACTGACATTTCTTGGGAAGACCCGGAACACAATCAAGCAGGGACGGGGAGGAAAAATAACTGCTTACTATAATTCTCTAAACTTGCCTAAAGTTACTCAAAACACAAGATGAGACATGCCTCTATTTAAGCTGTTTAAACTCTATTATAACAAATCTAATCTAGCTCAAACTGCCTGCCTTGCAAAGACTAAAACGGTGAGTACAAAAACAAAGCACCTTGCTAAACTATAAAATAAAAATTTAAGACCAAGAGAGTAAATACACACTTGAAATTTCGTGATTTCAAAAGATACGTTGCTGTGCAAACAGACGCTTTGATTTTAAGGGATGCTAAATGTAGCCCCCTCCACCGGCCCCACCCATCAATGCCCTGAGAATGTAACTTGAACTTCTAGTGCACTTTTCTTAAGAAGGAAAATAGATGGTGAAAACAGATTTTAAGAAATAAAAAATTGTTTTGGAGCCTGACTCAGCTCCAAAACTTAGAACTTGTTTAACATAAAGAAAAAAAAAAGTTTAATAGAATCCAAAACCCATTCCAAAACTTACAGCCAGAGGTCTGTATTCCTGTTCATTAAATCTCGTATTCTCCACACAAAATCTGCTTAATTTTTGTAGCTGTCATCCAAGAAGAAAGTGCATCTTTTTCCTTCATTACCAAATCCAGGGGAAATTCTAAAGACATGTCTCCTGCCAGCTTCAACTGTTCCATGCGTGCCCTTTTGAACGGCTATTGATAGGAAAGCAATGGAGTCACGTAAAAGCTTTAAAGTTACAAATTAACGGCAAGTACAACTTTAAATTTGGCATCATTTTAAGAGTGTATTGAAAGTATATACTCTTGACAGTCCCAGCTCTCAGCGATCTTTCTCTTCTGCTAATATCCTAGGTCACTTAGCAGCTGTACCACGCTGTTTAACACTTAGTTATACTGTCTCCAACGCTCCTTTCTTCTGAAAATCTGTTAAATTTTGGCTTCTCAACCAAGTTATAAGTTCTTTGAGGCCAAGAACCAGTCTTATGCTTGATACATAGTAAACATTAAAGAATTTTTATAAATGGGTGGCATAATATGAGGGTATGAAACAAAATGCTTTTCAACCTTCTGGGTTAAAACAAAATTACTGATTTTTATGTTAGACTCCTGGCTTAGGTGCGTGGAGCAGATGTCATTTCTTAACACCATGATTACATTTTAAAGCATTTATTTATTGTACAAAGTCCTATCTGAGCACGGGTTTAAGGCTAATTTGTCCACATTTCTCGTGGAAGTGACCTGGTATTTCAAGGGAATTTAAAAGAGAATCTTTAAATGATTCTAAATGGAGTTTCAAGCCAAGTGTCATTTCTGCTTTTCAATCCTGTTTTTTTCATAGGCAAGAGAAAGGACTAGAAAAACCACACTTCGGTTAGCATAGAGATGAGAAAGCCATAGTACCTTTCCCCCCTCTTTTTTCTAATCCCTAAGGCTTGGTTAAAGACTATTTCATTATTTTAGTTTGCATAGACATTATGGGAGTCTGGTATACCCTCAAGAAGGGAAGTAATTCACCACTGAAAGTTTTGTTGGCTGTAATAAAAACCTAATGAGAAAATGAGATGCAAAGAAGTCTCAGTTCAGAGTTCATCTGAATACAAGGTTTCAGTCTGGGGGAAATATTGGGAATTACTTCTTTTAAGCACTACATTCTCTTTTTGGAAAGCTAGAACAATAATGCCCTTGGGGCACCCTGGATTTACTCAACACATATTTCCACTTTCCCCCTTACTCTATAAATAAAACTCTTGAGCACTAAAACATTGTTTTTCCTTCATAGAAAAACGAAATAAGTGAAAGATGAAGAAATTATGAGAAAGCCTCTGTAGGCTGCACTTCATTTAAAGCTACTCTGGGTAAGGAGACACAGAGCCATGGCATCACGTTAATTTTGGTATTCCAGAGTGAGAACAAACAAACAAAAAATGTGGCAAATGCTCCTGCTTTTGAAAAGTCTTCCAAGAATTTTCTTCGAACATGTTATTATAAAGTATGTTGTAGGTAAATTCTTTTTTTTTTTTTTTGAGAAAAAAAGTCACTGTAACAAGAAACAACCAAATCCAACTATCCTTAAACAGACTATTCCCATTCATTAGTTTGAAGCACAAGGGATCATGACTACAAGTAAGCATTGTAACATAGTACAGAACAATCAAATTTCAGCACTTGAGGAAGAAAATGGATTAAAAACCCTTTTAACGTTTATCGAAAATTTTCCACTTTCATTTTTAATTTCATGAGGGATTTTGTCATTCCTTGTTCAAATAACTTGCATTTTAGTATCATCATAAAGAGTGTCAATTCTCCTTCTAGAATTTGGAAATTACAGAATGTTACAACAATGAATGGGACCAGATTTAACTCCAGTGGAAGTACTAAAAGTAGCAGGAATAGAAGTAGTATTTATGGTAGTTGGTGTTTGGTTTTGTCTTGATTTTTTCCTTCTTGGGTTTGAATGTAAAAAGAAAAATAACACACAAAAAAATCTGTGGTGAATAATAGTGAGTTGGATTTTAAACCGAGTACGTTTACTTTAAGCCCTCACGAAGCCTGAAAACCCCAAATAGAGGGGAACTATAATTAACCTTTATCATATTCACGCATTCACGTATTGATTCATTCAACAAATCTTAAGTACTGTGTTCCAAATACCAGTTCCTTTCCTCAAGGGGCCCACAAACATATACATTATTATGCTCTGCGCAATGGCAGGCCCCAAGGAGAGTTATGGGACCTCTGTGCTGAGGCCTATTTACCTGGTCTCCCTACGAGACTGAGAACTCCTTGACGGAGGTCTCAACACTGTATGTACAGAGGACCCAAAACACCACATTGAAGACCTCGAACTCCTAGGCGAGAAGGAGCCACAGGATTTATGCACAGGAGTGATTTTACTTTTAGGTTGTTACAAAACATTTATGTGAGTAAGATTTGAGTTAAGAAGCCAAGGGGGAAGAATAGCATTTGCAAACTGGGATAGTTCACACATTTAAAACAAACGCAAAAAATTTCCATTGAAAAATAGAGGCAAGGAAGCCAATCCTAAACTTCTCACAACACTGAGGCTTTTCAAGGGACAGGCCATCATTGAGTTCAGACCGCTTTCATTAGATGAGGTGTGTATTCTCCAGGTCACTTGGCCTGTCCACTTCACTCATAGTTACCAGTGTGTTTCTGTTTAGTAAGCAGTCTGAGCAAGGGCAGAGGGCTGGGGAACCCAACACAAAGGGGAAGAAGAACAAAAGGAGCCCCCGAATAGATCCACAAATGATAAGCAGTTATACCAACCATTTTATCACAAGCTAGCTGAGAGTTGGGCATAATGGTGGTTTAAAGAAATTTAACACGTTTTCTCCATATTAAATCTAACGGGGGTCTGCTTTTTAATGAAGATTTCAGAAGTGTTATTGCTATTATTTATGACTTACATTGGGAAATGGCATTTTTCCCAGTTACTCAACATGAGCCAAACCTCATGTTTGCACCAGAATTTTGGCTGAGTTGGGAAAGATCACGCAGGTTAATTGGAATTAAAACCTTCAGCAGAGTGCTAGAAATGATAACAGTCAACATTTTTATAAGGCTTTATAGTTTTATAAGCACTTGTACACATATTATCTAATTTAGTCTTTGTGACAATGCTTTGAGGTACACTCTATTATTACTGGTCCTGTATATCCAGATGTCGACATGCAGCTTTGTAGGGATTAAGCAATTTGCCCAGGATTCCAGTCAGGGAATGACAAGTGTTCTTAACAGTTCTTGAAATTTTGGTTTCTCCTATTTTTCCAAACGAAAACCCAGTAGTTTTATTAAAGACAGATAGAATGAAAGTAAAGAACATTAAAAGGAAGGTCTACCATCTGTAATTTCTTCTAGGAAGCCAATCCTAAACTTCTCCTGCTCCTCCTCAAATCCCTGACTAGGTTGCTTGACCCTCCTATGTGCTCCCAAGGCTCCCTGAGCTTAAATTTCCAGAGTGATCACCACCTTGTTCTGTAATTCTCCCTTTCTAGAGAGATCTTTGAGAGCAGAGCCTATGTTTGTAGCTACTGTATACTCTCAATAACCAGTACAGAAGATGCTCGGTAAAGAGCAGCTGCATGAATAAATGAACACAACACAACCACAAATACAGTCCACCTGCAATCCTCAGACTTGGAGAAAGGCATCAGTAAACATCCAACTTAAAAAAGGGAGAAATAAGCCAATGAATTCCCTTTGCAATCACTACAGTATGAAATAGACGCAAGTGGGGCTGCTCTAATTGAATGGGTGGGAGGTGGGCATCAGAGCTTATCTCAGTGTCCTCCTCTCCCCCCCTCCCAGGTAGGACCCTCAGGCACTTCATCAAACCACGGATTCAACCCATCATCCTTGAAAACAAGGATGAATAAAGAAGTCAGGTTGGCTTTTGCCATGATTCCTTAGTACCAGGTCTAGCTTTAGAGCTTGGGTCCTCCCATTCCTGCTCCCACTGTCTTTTTAATCACTAAACCACATGTTCCTTCCCTCCCAATTTTGCATATCATCTGTAAAATGAGGTTAGACTAGATTATTTTTGTCAAGTCACTTTCCCTATTAACATGCTATGATTCTAAATCATGTCATGCCAATAATGGGCTTGCTCTATTCACTTTGGTCTATTTAGTAAAGATACACATTTTTATATGCACTCAATGATTAATGGCTTCTCATTAGATTTCTTCGCTGCAAATTAAACACAAACATACAAACAGTCACCAAAGAAAGCTTACTGAAGGGCATGGGTTTTATGAAGCACAGTGATGACATGAATCTTTTATAAGCGTTTGCTCGTATAGAATCATAATTACAGCAATCAAGACAGATACACATCTTTTGTAAGGAAAAAAGTAATTATAATTTAAAAGCACACAGCTCAAAGTTGCCACCACAAAAACGACTATTATAGCAACTATTTCGCATTTGGACATTTTTTTGGCAGGAGGTCTGGGCATTGTTTATTGTAAGTCAGAAACAGGCACTGAGAAAATATGCAAATTTTTTAAGCAAGAGAAAATGCAGCTTTGGGTTGAGAAAACAGGGTGAATGGTGGAAACTGTCTGGGCCTTGAACACAAATCAACCTTAGCGGCTGAAATAATTTGGGGTCATTAGATGCTATTTTAGTAATCTGGGGTAAGGTCAGAATAAAATTATTTTATGCTTTAATACATACATTCAAGATTTGTGTTGCGCTCCTGAGTCAAAATGCATCTTCTACTAATGTTGTGTTTACGGATTGATTCGAAGCAGAAAGACCAGGGAAGAAAGCCTCCAGAATGCTTACTGATCCCATTTTCCATGGCCAGGCAGGGGAATTGCGGTCACGTCATGAGGTAGTTCACCTCCGGGTCACGGGAGAGGCAAAGCAAGCCTCCTTCCTCATCCAGCTGCCTCCGCACATGAAATCACACTTGCCGAAGAGGTGAAATGAATTCAGGGTGACCAGTGCATTCCTGTCAACAGGCCTCGGTTGTAAAATGGTATTTCTATCAGAATTGTGTAAGTCCAGTAAGTTCTTCAAAATCTCTTAACATCATCAGGTGATGACGTTACCTATTTTCACCTATTTTCTAAATAAAATTCTCTAACATGTATTGAAGAAAAATACACTGAGACTGGGTTTTGTAAGCTTGGGCACATATTGTGGTCCTCTCCTCTACATGAAAGGTGATACAAGAACTGGGTATCAAACATTTTTAACCCTTTGTTCAAATAAAATCATATGATGAAACAAATAGCAATGTGGCAATCAAGGATAAGCCTAGGGCCGGCCTGGTGGCTTAGGCGGTTAGAGCTCCACACTCCTAATTCCGAAGGCTGCCGGTTCGATTCCCACATGGGTCAGGGGGCTCTCAACCACAAAGTTGCCAGTTCAATTCCTCGAGTCCCACAAGGGATGGTGGGCTCCATCCCCTGCAACTATGATTGAACACAGCACCTTGAGCTGAGCTGCCGCTGAGCTCCCGCATGGCTCAGTTGGTTGGAGCACGTCCTCTCAACCACAAGGTTGCTGGTTCGATTCCCACAAGGGATGGTGGGCTGTGCCCCCTGCAACTAGCAACGGCAACTGGACCTGGAGCTGAGCTGCGCCCTCCACAACTAAGATTGAAAGGACAACTTTACTTGGAAGAAACTTCTAAAAATACACACTGTTCCCCACTAAATTCCTGTTCCCCTTCCCCAATTAAAAAAAAAAAAAGTCACAGTAAAGTGGAAAGTCCCATTTCTAATAATAAAAAAAAAAAGGATAAGCCTAATGTGGGGACAGGAAGCCCAGAGCAACTAGATGATTAGGTTAGATTTGCCCTTCCTCTGCTGTCCCTTCCCAGTCCGTCTTCCCTTGCTCCCACTGCCAGCATCTGGACCCTCAGTGGGTTCCCAGGGCAAGATATGGAAACAACTGGATCAGGAATTCAAAGTACTCAAATTCTAAGAATAACATTCTCATAAACTGGACTAACCTCTGAGGAAAAGACAAAGGCATAAAGTAAACCCTAAGAACCTCACAGTATTAGTGATGCCTCACCTAATAAATCTTACGAAGGCATAACTTGTTTTAGTAAATTCAATCGCAGGCAATCTGCATGGAGGTAGGTGTGTCCGGTCTCTGGCCTAGGCCTTGAGGGGTGGGTGGTGATAAGACAGGCTGGACTGAGGGACCGGTCGGAGTTTTTACAGCCTTGTGACCTACCTACCGAAGCCCCAGGACAGACGTGGGAAATGAAGCATAGCCGAATTAATGGTTTACCCAAAGTCAAGCAAGAAAATGTCAAAGTCAAGACCAGAACCCAGTGTTCAATCCCAGCCCCAGTCATTTTCAGAGAAACATATTGTCCTATGACACCAATTATATTCAGTGAAAGCCTGGTATGATTTGATTCATTTACAAGGCAGGTATTTTTAAATCCTATGTTATAAAGCTGTGTTGTCCAATATGGTAGCAATAGCCATATGCAGCTACTGAGCACCTGAATGTGGCTCGTGTGACTGAGATGTGCTGAGGGACGGCTAGATGGCTCAGCTGGTTAGAGCGTGAGCTCTCAACAACAGGGTTGCTGGTTCGATTCCCACATGGGCCAGTGAGCTGCGCCCTCCACAACTAGACTGAAGACAACGAGCTGCTGCTGAGCTTCTGGAGGGGCGGCCGGATGGCTCAGGTAGTTAGACCGCGAGCTTTTAACAACAAGGTTGCCGGTTCATGGGATGGTGGACTGCGCCCCCTGCAATTAAAGATTGAAAATGGCAACTGGACTTGCAGCTGAGCTGTGCCCTCCACGACTAGACTGAAGGACAACAACTTGGAGCTGATGGGCCCTGGAGAAACACACTGTTCCCCAATATTCCAATAAAATAAAAAAATTAAAAAAAATTAAAGAAGAAAACAAAACAAAAAAACCCCTTGAGATATGCTATAAGCGTTAGGTATACATTGGATTTTGAAAACTTAATCCAAAAAAGTAAAGTATCTCATTAATAATTATTTATATTGATTACATGTTGTAATGATGATATTTTAGATATTAGGTTACATAAACTATATCGAAATATAATAAAGTCAATTTCAACTGTTCTTTTTGTTTCTTTTAATGGGACTAATAGAAAATTTTAAATTACATATGTGACTTATATTTCTATTTGATAGCACTGTTATAAAGTGATTACTCTTTATAGAGGAGTCCTCGGAACTGGCAGAACTAGCAAACTGCCCTCTCCAGCCCATTTTCTCCCAAGTTCAGTAAATAGATTAAAACGTGGTGAGAATATTTTGGTCTCTGCGCAGAGGTTTAATACTAATGGTAATAGTAATAATAATAAAAATGGCTACCACTTATTAAGTCTTTTCTATGTGCCAAGCACTGTGCTAAATGCTTTACATTTACCTCATTGACTTGTAACAACAACCCTGTTGTTACTAAGTGTTATTATTCCCACTTTACCAATGAAGGAATTGAAGTTCTGAGAAAACAAGCCACCATTCAAGGTCACAAGCTGGTTAAGTGGTTGGGCTGGGATGCCACCCCAGGCCACTTGCATTCAAAACTCAGGCACTTGAGAGCCACACAATTCTGCTCTGCCAGAATCAACACACCCAATGAAAATACTGTCCTCAGAGTTCTACAGGTTCCCACTGTCTTTAGAGGCACCGGAGAGAAGGTGGGATACACAGAGAGGGACACAATGGTTGCAGTCTTCAAGGAGTTACAACACAGTAGGGAAAACGTGAAATACGTGAAAAAAAAGGACCTGATGAGAGATTAAAAAATAAAATCTCTAGACAGACAGGAGAAAGACTAATTGCAGGTGTGGGGTAAAAGGCAGGGTTGCATGGAATCAGCAGCATTTCAGAAGGAATTCTAAAGATGAAGAAGTTTTTTCCACAGTTGGGAATAGCTAGGAAGAGTCATTCCAGGTGGAAGAATCGGCAGGAGCAAAGACACAGAGTCATGGAGAGGGGATCAGCATGGAGTCCAGATTGGCTATTAACACATGGCAAAAGCGAAAGAAAACATGGAAAAGATAGAGCATGTTGTGGGCAAGTAGAGAAGTGGGAAGAAAGAAAGTAGAAGCAACTTGTGTACTTTGTTTTCTTGACAATACAGTTGGCAGCATTTCTTAGATTGAAAAGAAGTCTTTCGGTGGGACTTTTGAAATTAAAAGGTAGCCTTGTTTTAATGTAATTTATAGAATGCTAAATGTTTTTTTCTAGAATCTGTCATAACAAGCAATAATACCAATCACAACAAAATCAGCCCCTAAGACCTTGAAGGACTACCCAATCTTCATGAGCCAAAAAAAGTACACATATATCTAAAGGTCACAAAGACACCAGGGGAGCAATCCCCTCGTGGCCAACATTCGTCCATATTCCATGATCTCTGGCAGCAGAAACAGAATGTCTTCTCAGCCTTCCCACCCCCTGCCCCAATCCACACTCTGGTCAAAATCCTGGTTTTCTTCTATTCCATTAGAGCAAGATCTGTCTCAGGGGCAATAGATACACCAAGGGATAACAATTTCTAACATTTATGAGGCAGGTAGAAAAGACTAGAAAAAGCAGTTTTCACCAGATGTAGAAGAGAGCCAATAATTTTATTAGATAATCTGTTGGATTCCTTTTCTTCGATGTTGGCCATGTTTTTCAAATGTCATGTTTAAGATAGAGTTCACTCCTCATGCCCTTGACAAAGACGCTGGAGTTTCCCTTTTCTCCTTAAGTACAAGCTGCTTATACTTGTATCTTTCTTTCACCAAATCCAATAGGATTCAGGACTTCTACTGCTGGTTCTATTTTCAAATTCTTCCAGGACATTGGAGATACCAGGTGAAGCCTATTGTTCTGGAGCAGTTTAGTGACTGCAGTGTTGTCCCAATCTAATCCCAATCCAGGGTTTGCCTGGAAGATAAAATGTGGGGGAGTGGGATTAAAGAAAGGAGGCACACTGGGGGGTAAATTTACTACAGGTTAATTCAAACTACAGATTACCACACTCCTTCTGGAACTGGCCCTATTCCAGCAGGCACTCACTGTCAATCCTGGAGCTACCGCTCTGGCGTTCCTTTTACTTACCTGGAATAACTGGTTTTCCCAACTTCTTATCACAGAGAATTCATTACTTCCTTGCCGGCCTTTAGAAATGTTTTCTTGGGTCTTCTTGATGAGATCGCAATCTTTATTTGAGATAGCGAGGCTTTAAGGAAGAAAGCTTGTCTTTCAGGCTTGTCTTGAGTTGTGGAGAGTTGCCTGGAGATTTAAAAATGCACATTGACTGCATGATTTGAAGTTGGTGTGATTTAGGGTGAGAAAAGGGAAAAGAACAAGAGAGTGGGCAAGGGCTCATATAATCTTCAAAAGGAGAAAACAGCCTATGGGCAACGCTGGGATGTCAATCCTCATTACAAAGTCAGTGCAGATGAAAGAAAGGCTCTTTTCTGATTTTTCTCATAAGGTTTATTTAACAGTTTCAGATTCCTTAGCTCCATCAGCATGGGACCGACAGATTTTTCTACGTATCTTATTCTTGTGCCCATTCAGTCCTTAGACAGAGCTTGAACTTGTTGACACATTTAAATACATTTTTTCCCCTTTAAAATTTTTGAAGATTTAGGTCTTCAAAATGTCTTCGCGAACGAGTAAAAAATATAAAGATGTTAGTGTTGCCCTTCCACACTCCTTCACACTCCCAACCTTCACTCCATATTCAGCAGTTTATTTATTCTTCAAGCAACTTATAGTTATGGAGTCCCTACTCTCTCCCTGGCACTGTTTAAGGGGCTGTGGGTAAAGTGGTGGAGAAAGGAGAGGAGGTTTTAACTGTCAAGGAGCTTGAGCGTACATACTAGTTGGGGGTGGGGAGAGGAAGGATACAGGCCCTAAACAAATAAATGCTTGTCGATTCAGGAAAGGACTTCAGATGTCACTCTGTGTGGGCTAGGAAGCCATTGCAGGGGTTAGCTTCGTGCAGTGTGAAAAAGGCTAACTCTGGCTGCTGTAATGGAGAACGGTTAGTAGAGTGAGAGATTAGTTAAGAGGCTACCAGAGAAGCATCCGTGAGAGATGATGGTGGCTTGGTTTAAGGTGACTAACCAGAGAGGCGGTGAGAAGTGGTCCTATTTGGGGAAAGACAACTGTCATGATTTGATAATATATTGGACAAAACGTATGAAAGAAAGGAGTAGTGAAGGATAAAATTAAGGTTTTAGGCTAGAGCAACTGGGTAAATAGAGTTTAAGGGACATGGGGTGGAGAGCCAAAGGTTCAGGTTAGGTGTTAATGGATGAACAGTTCTGTTCTGGAGCCTCTCAGATCTCCAAGTGGAGATGTTCACGTGGCAACAGCATTCAAGGAAGGGAAAACGCTGGAATGTCACATTTAGGACTTTTCACAGACGTGGAAGTAAAAGCTACAGCTCTGTATGAGCATGTCAAGGGCGTGCGCGAGGGTGTGTGAAGACAGAGGAGAAGGTTAACAACTGAAATGGAATAACTAAAGCTTAAAGAGTTATGGTTATTTGGTTTAACATTATACATCCTAGCACACTATTACAAAGTGTACCATTACATTATTATAAAGACTGGAATTACATCTAATGAAATCTCTATTATTCTGCCTCATATTGTTAGCCAAATTTTTATAAGCATTTATTGGCTCAAAAAGGACAGCAAGGTTTTTTTTGGGCCTGAGAAACTGTAAGACTATAGTTGTATTGATTTGGGGAAGACCAGGAACAGACTTGTGTGGGGTGTGGTCAGGGCAGGAAATCAAAACTTGAGATAACAGAGGAAAGATGTTCAATAGGTTATTAGATATAAGAGAAGGAATTCAAGGGAGAGGTATGGTTTGAGATTAGATTTGGTGTTATCAATGTCTAGATAGTGTTTAAAGCTACAGTTTAATATTACCGTCATGGATATCATCTTAACAGGGCGTGAGTGTAGCTAGAGAAGAGATAATCAACACTAGATAATCAAGGACTGGCCCTGGGAGCTCTCCCATGTCTAGAAACGGAGACGATATGGAGGGGTTGGAAGGGAGATAGTGAGATAACAGAGGGAAAAGCCCAAGTGTTGTCTAACATATCAAACTATCTTAAACATTACAAGTTGTCAAATATCAAATAGTCACAGATTCTTTTTAAACTTAGCACAAGAATCGAGTACCATAGATTTGATTTACATTTTCTCTGATTTTAAATCTAAATCTCCCCAGGATTATAGATACTTGCCTGCTAAGAAAACAATTATGTTATCCAAATAATTTTGGGGTTGCTTTCCCAAAGGAATATTTTGGAATCATGTTTCCAGCTGTACATTTCCAGCTAGTCAGTGCTGCACACTGACCAGAGATTTTGGCTGGGTGTGACATGTGAAGTGCAGATTTCAGGGCATGGCTCCTCAACCCCTACTTGCCATCCTGAGGTGCTCTTTAGAGTCTCTGTGCATGAATTTGAAGGGTACAGGTGGGGTGGCCACATGACCCAGCTCCCAGAAGTTGAGTTTCTTTGCCTACCATTCAAGTCAGGTGGGTGTCTTTAAGCAGTCACAGGGGAGCTACTGCCCTTGACTGGGCTTTGCATCTCTTTATTTTGCGAGGTTGTGTCAAGATATTGCCCTGGAATTCTGAACCTGGGGCTGGGGGAGCCCTCCAAAGGGATTCTGTGGCCAGCACTCAGGAACCTGTGAACTTGGGTGGGAAACACATCCCAATGTGACTTTCACTAACTTTTAACTGCAATTCAACAATCTCTTCAATTATGACTGTCGGCAACAAACCACAGCAGTATTAGCAGTACATGGATTTTGTCACAGTAGAAATCACAGATATTATCATTTGCCTTACAGTTGTTTCAGATATCTCAGAATGTTATCTATGCTTCTCATTACTTTAAAATTACAGTGATTATTAGACCTGATGCTATATCTTTTTATTGTGTTAGTAAAGAAGCACATATAGATATAACTTTATTTCAATATAATCGGTTCCCTTTGTAAACTTTTTCATTTTATTTTATGTACTTATATTTTTTATTTTATTCTGAGAAGAGACCTCATTAGACAGTCTAAAGGGAAAAGGGTGGAGAAGCCCTGCTGTCTCTAAACTTGTGTCCTGGATTCTTTCCCACTTCTTGGCACCACACCTCTCTTAAAGGTAGGGTAATGATATTCTACAGCAGGGCTGTCCAAACTGCGGCCCGCGGGCAAACAGCGGCCCGCAATCCATTTTTAATTGGCCCGCAGCAAATTCCAAAAATATACTTAGTTTACTTAAATAAACCAGGTGAGGCAATACGTACTTCACCTCGAGTGAGTGGCCGGCTGTTTGTGTATTTTACCGCATAGGGCCCTTGGTGAAAAACGTTGAAAAAAGTTTGGACAGCCCTGGTCTATGGGATACCTTGAGGCTTTTTGGTTAATGACATTATTTTTATTCATCTGAGGTTTTAAATTTTAGGTAATGAAGTCTGCTATTTTTACTTTCTTCTCCGTGGCAGATTTTGAATATTTCTTAGAAAGTCCTTCCCCTCTTTAAAGTTATAAAATACTGTCTTCTCCAATGTTTTCATCCAATATTTTTACAAAGTGTGCTTTGCTTTGCTTTTCATCTAGGTCTTGAATCAAACTGGAATTTGTTTTTATGTCTGCTGTGATGTAAGGATCTAGCTTTAATTTGTTCTCCTAAAATGGTAGCCAAATATTCCAACACCATTTATTGAATAGTCAATCTTTTCCTCATTTACCATATTTCTAGTAGCTTTACTGAAGTATAGTTGATATACAATAAACTCTTCATATTTAAAGTATACAATCTGATAAGTTTTAACATATGTGTACATCCATGAAACCATCACCACAATCAAGATAGTGAACTGTTTTCATTTCTAATAGTTTAAATTTTATTTATTTTTCTTTTGAATAGTTAATATAGTCTCATGGTTCAAAATTTAAAGACACAAAATGTTATGTTGTAAAGAGTTTCTTTAATACTCATACCCTACCCCAGCCCCAATCGCTCATTTCCTTCTCTGAAGGCAATCAATGGATTTAGTTTTTTATTAATATCCTTACAGAGATATTTATTTGTGGATTTATTAATGGATTTAGTTTTTTAGTAATATCCTTACAGAGATATTTATTTGTGCATATATTTATTATTACATATCAATTATACCTTAGTAAAGCTGCTAAAATATGGTAAACAAAAAGATTGCCTATTCAAAATTAGAAATATTTGTGTATATATAAGCAAATACATATAGTGTACACACACACACCAAATAAATAATACACATTGTTTTCCACCTTCCTATTTTTCCCTCACTAATGTATTTTGGACATCATTCCATATCTGTATTTAAAAAGGTTCTTTATTCGATTTTACTTCTACTTAGAATTCTATTGTATGGATATAGTCAACAAATATTTGTTGAAAACATATCATGTATGAAGCACTTTTCTAAGCTCTGCTATATCAATGAGCAAACCAAACAAAAATCCCTTCCCTCATAGAGTTTATATTTTAATAAGATCTATCATAATTTAATCTGTTCCTTAATAAAGAATATTTAGATAGTTTTCAATCTTTTGCTACTATAAATACTGCTGCACTGAATACCTTATATATTTTGTAAATATGCAAATATATTGGTATAATAGAATTATTCTAGAAGAGGAATTTCTGGGTCAAAGGGTATACACATTTATAACTGATATGGTCAAATTATTCTCAGTAGAAAGTGTATCGATTTATACTCCCACCAATAATGTGTTGATAGTGGTGGTTCCTCCACAGTGGTCTATGCAGGTTTTTTATTTTTGCCAATTTAATAGGCAAAAAGTGACAAGTCATTGTACAGTTATTTACAAGTTTCTTCTGATGAGTGATACTGGGCATCTTTTCATATCTTTAAGAGCCATTTCTATTTCATATAATTTGCCTGTTTATAGAATTTTCAGTTTTTTCTTGCTGTTTTATAGAATGTACATTAGGAAATTATGGTCTTTTTTCTGTGATTGAAATTTGTAATATTTTGATCAGTTTGTCATTTATCGTTTGATTATGGCTATGATGGATTTTGCTATACATAACTTTTGATTTTTATATAATTGAAAGGATCAATCTTTTTGTGGTTTTCTGGGAAATTACATACTACTTAGAAAAAAATTTCCATCGCAGGGTAATAAAAAGACTCAAAAATTTCTTCTTGAAATTTTATTATTTTATTTCTTTGAATTTTTTTGGATTTATCTCAACATAAAGTTAAGGACCCAACTTAATTTTTTTCCCAGGTGGCTATCTCAAAACAATTTACTAAATAATCTCTATTTTATCCATTGACTTTAAGTGCCATTTTTATAAGTACTAAATTTCCACATATGTTTAGGTCTATTTCTTGGCTTTCTACTCTAAGCCATAGATCTTTCTACATATTCAATGTGCCAATACCACAGTTTAAATTATTGTAGCTTTATAGTATAAAGTTCTTCTTTTACCACTCTTGATTTTCCACAATTATCTTAGCTATTCTTGCTTGCTTATTTTTCTACATGCACTTATACATTCCAATATCTCATTAAATCCCAGTATTTTGTTGGGATTTCCCAGGTAGCCTAATATACAGCATTTCTTTTCTCTGTCCAGGTTCTGAACATATTGAGAAAAAAGATAAAGAATTAGGCATATGGGAAATCAAAATATAACCTTTCTTAGAGAATAAGGTTGAGTTGGATAGCTAAGTATAACCTCCAAATGGGCTTGTGAGCTGAACCTCAGATTTGGGCAGGTATGTCCCCCTGCGTCACATACAACCTTGGTCTGGGGATGATGGCCTCTTGAACTGAGAACTGTGCAGTTAAGACTTTTGGAAGCAATGCTACTTGCGGCCCACTTACTTCCAAGAAAAAGGAAGAAATACAGTCAAGAAGGTCTACTTTCATGTTTCCCAAACTTGCCAGAGGAAGAGGAAGAGGAGTGATTGAGTGGTTGGAAAGAGGGCTTGAAACTTACCCTTCCCTGGGAAACAGGTTTTCCCTCCTGATAAATTATCCCACCTTTCAAGGTGAGAGACACAATACATAGAGATGTTAAGAAGAGACACTGAAACTGGCATCTTCTACCTCAGTTCATTCAATGTGCAAAGCTGCTCTTGCCTTCAAAAAATTCCCTACATTAACTATGTTGGTATATTCTCTTATCTTAATATAAACATGAGAGAAATCATAAAGAGATATTTCTCCATGTCTTTCCCTTCATTGAAGTGATTTACAAATAATCATTAATATAACCTCGCAGACAAATAATCCCCAGTCCCAACTTAACTGCTGCCAGTTAGAATTCTGACACAGAGTTCAACCTTTTCCAGTGGTGCTCATTTTAAGACAGTATCATCTATCTTTCTTGGCATCTATCACAGAGCTTGGCTCTGACTGTCTTACCTCAAATTAATTAACCCCAAAGAGATACCGACCTGCATACATAGTTCCTTCTACACAGTGTGTTTTACATGTCCTTGATGATATTTATGGGATTATTGTCATAGACCCTAAAACTGGGGGGAGAAAGACCCAGAATCCTTGATGATTTGCTGAACTTGAACTCAGGGCCAGTCATATACCCTACACCCATTCTACTTCTGTCCCACTAGATCTGGCTGCACTAAAACTGACCACCAGTAGGTCCAACGTGTCTCTTCAGTAATCACCTAGCTTCTCCTAGTCCACGTGTTTCTCTAGGTGGCAGATCCATCTTACCTCCCAACCCTTGCACCTCAGCCCTGAGACACAGGACTCTATGGAATTCCAGGGTGAGGGCATTATTCCTAAATATATGTTCTGAAAAAAATATGCTTACTTTTAAATTGATATGTTAATCTGGTAGGTGCCCATTGGAAGAAGAAAGAACAATCTTACGTGTACAGGAATCGAAAGAGAAAATTTATTTTTGAATGTACTAATGAAAAGGAATTCAGCTTTATTGCATAACCTCCCAAAGAACTAATACAAGTCATGATTACAACAAGCTTTTTTTTTTCTTTTTATAGTAATTTTTTTCTTAAATTGGGGAACAGTATGTTTCTCCAGGGCCCATCAACTCCAAATCATTGTCCTTCAATCTTGTTGTGGAGGGTGCAGCCCACCATCCCATGTGGGAATCGAACCGGCAGCCCTGTCGTTCAGAGCTTGCACTCTAACCAGCTGAGCCATCCAGCTGCCCCTACAACAAGCTTTTATGGTCTTTCTCTGCGTGTGTGTGTGTGTGTGTGTGTGTGTGTGTGTGTGTGTGTGTGTATGTGTGTGTGGGGGGGTTTTGTTTTTAGTTTTAAAAATCATTCTCTATCTTAGTGCTACTGAGTTCAAGCACATACCGCTGCAGAGCTTATTAACGTTCAACGCAGCATCTGTGTTGTTTTGAGAGGTCTGTGGACCTCAATCAGAAAGAAAGTTGGCTATAATTTTCTTTCAGTCCCCCCACTTGAAAAAATAAAGCCTGACTGTTTGAAGACCCTTTAAAAAAACCCATTCTTTAGTTTCCTCTTGATTTGTGTTTATTGCTAAAAGTTTTCCCAGGAGAGGGCTGAAGGCAATCCTAGAACGGTTCAGGCGTTCTGTTCTGTCCCTTTTCTACCAAAGGGCTCCAGATAAGAGCCCTGAAGAAGGGAACACATTCAGCCCTCTCAACAGGACATCAGCACTTTATAATAACCTCTCCCACAGCCCCAAGCTCTCAGCACTATTCACTTTGTACTAGTACCACTTAACACAGCACAAAGGAAGACTTTGAAAGTCCCTGGACCCCACGTCCCTGCTGAGAGCCCAGGATGCAGGATACTGCACAGCAGTCTTCAAAAAGCTCCCTAATTTTATTTCCATCTCTGATTTCTGGGCCAGAGTCTTCTGCTTAAACAAGGGGAAGAACAGCTGTGTAAATAAATACAGATGACTGCAACAGGCTGAATGCTTTCCTGACTTGCCTGCTGTACTCACATAGACTCTTTGTTGATTGTACGTAGAATGGATAAAGACATGGACCCAAAGTGCTCTAATATATGGTATTTTTCAGAGCGAAAATTGTCTGGTATTAAGCACCTAGGACAGTGTTCTGTGTAAAATAGGGATGCATGGCTGCTGGCTAACCGGAAACAACCGTATCATAATATTGTAGTTAGGAACTTTCAAAAAGACTGTTTTCCTAAAACCAATCAATTATTCATTCAACAAACATATATTGAGTACCTACTATATACAAAGTATTTTTCTAAGTGTTTATGCGGACACTTGGGAAACCTCAATGAGCTCTGTCTATGCCTGTATGGCTGTGGATCAGAGCAAAGGGATAGTTACTGATTAAAAGCATACTTTCTAAATCAGCTGGCCTACATTTGAGTTCTAACTCCACTACCTACTAGCTCTGTGGCTTTGGACAAGTTGCAAACCCTTTCTGAGCTTCAGTTTCCTCATCTCTAATATTATATTCATCGCAGTATTCTTGTGAGGATTAAGTGATATGACTCACAGCGTCTTTCACGTAACAGATTCTCAACATAAAGATTAGCTGTGATATTATGTGGGGGAGGGACTAAGTTACTGGAGCAAAGAGACAACCCAATCCAGCACAGCATAATAGAAGCTTATTTTCTCTGTCCAGAGGTACATAGGAGGTCGGACTGCATTTCTTTCATTTTCAACATGTACTTTCATCTCTAAAACTAAGATGGTTGCTCCAGCCCTTACCACATGCCAGCCAGCAACAAAGGAAAACGGCCACGGGAAGGCATGCTTATTCCTTTTAAGGGTATAACCCAGAAAGTACCATACCATCTCTGGTTACCATCCCGTTTTCCAGAACTTAGTCATATGATTGTGTCAGGCTGCATTAGAAGGGTGGGAACTGTACTGTCTAGCTGGCCATGAGCTCAGCTAAAACTCCTAACTTCTGTTGTGTGAAATGGTGGGCCACAAACCATCTCAGCTATCATTATTACCTAGCCATAGGACCAATGGCAATCATAGCCATAGGAGCCTTGGAAGATCATAAGAGGTAGACTCCTGAACACATGGGGGAAGGAAAAGACATTTTTGATAGAGGGATAGAGAGCTCAGAGGCATCAAACAGGGGTGTGTTCAGAGTATATTGAGAAGCCCAGATTACCTGGAGTGTAGCATGCAATAGAACTGTGTAGAGAGCAAAGCCAGAGCATAGGCTAGCAGCAGATCATGAAAGGCCTGAGACATCTGGACTATATTTTTCAGGCAGTGAAGAGATAGTACAGTTTTGTTTTGTTTTATTTTTAGCAGGAGAGGGAAAGATAGGGGATGTGGTTTAAAAACACAATGTCTGACAGTGGTGACTAGGCAAGGAGTTGAATGACCGATTGGGGAAGTAATTTCAATAAAATGGGGAAGAGATTTTGAGAGACTGAACTGGGCTTAGGTGGGAGTGGGATCGTTAAGATACAGCCAGATGGGAGGCACCTTTGGAAACAGAGTCAAAAGGATATGATAACCGATTGAGTGTGGGTACGAAGAAAACGGGTCAAGAACGACTCAAATTGATCAGCCTTGGTTTTTGTCAGGACAGTGATGTCATTAAAAAGGACAGGGAACCTGGAATGAGGGAAAAGAAGAGCTAGGATGGGGTAGTGTCTTGTGAGCCAGGGGAGAAGAGACTTCCATGGTACACTTATAATTGAATTTAATTTTTTGGATAATTGTTTAATGTCTGTTCTCCTCCACTAGAATGTAAACTCATCTCTCATTGCATGACAAACCATCTCAAACTTTGAGGAATAAAACAGACAAAATCCACTTGTTATTTCTCATGGTTCTGAGGGTTGACTGAACTCAGCTAGGTAATTATCACTCAGGATGTCTTACTCAGTTTTCACCAGACAAGGGCTGGAGTTGGAATCATCTCAAAAACTCACATGTCTGAGTCGACGGTGACAATCAACTGAGACTTCAGTTGGGACTGTTGACCAGAACGCCTGTATGTGACTTCTTCATGTGGCCTGGTCTTCATAGCATGGTGCCTGGGTTCCAAGAACACACATCCTAGAGAAAGCCAAGGAGAAGCTGCATTGTGTTTATTACTGAGTAACACAGTGACATTTCTACTACATTCAATTCATTAGAAGTGAGTCACTACAGCCAGCCTGTCCTCCAGAGCATGGTGGGAGGAGTGCTAAAGAATCTCTGGAGGTGTTGAAGCGACCACACTCTGGGAATTACAGAGGCCTGACCTGTCTTTTTCAAAACCACTGCATTGTTAATGCTTAGGAAACAGTCACGTATTGTATGGTCAATGAAAGTTTGTGTTACAAGTGAATGAATCGAAAACCCAACATGTTTCAGTGCCACAGATTCTTTAGGACTGGGGAATGATGGCTTTTACTGTTTAATACTAGCTGGCTACCTGTATGGCCCTCAGTTCCACACGAGGGACTCGAGTCTTGGCATCTATCACTAATACCACTGGGAGAGTGAGACCATCACACTCCCTTCTTATTAGGCTATTGGCTCCTGAGTATGGCACAAGTGGATATGAGAGGTGTTAAAAGATAAACTGGGGCTGGCCCGGTGATTCGGGTGGTTGGAGCGCTGTGCTCCTAACGCCGAGTTTGCCGGTTTGATTCCCACATGGGCTAGTGAGCTGCGCCCTCTACAGCTAAGATTGTGAACAACAGCTCTCCCTGGAACTGGGCTGCCATGAGCAGCGGGAGGTTGGCGTGAGCTGCTGTGGGCTGCTGTGTGCTGCCATTAGTGGCCAGCAGCCAGCGTGAGTGGCCGGCAGCCAGCGTGAGTGGCCGGCAGCTGGTGAGAGCTGGTGAGAGCTGCTGTGAGCGCCGACCAACTACCTCAGCTGGGGGTGGGGGAAGGGGGAAGGAGGGGGATGGAGGGGGTAGGGGGGACAGCATCCAATCTAGCAGATGGAAAGGATCTCCAAGGAGCTGTACAAACTAAGAGACTTTTATGGACCAAAGGGAGCAGGAACAAGGAAGTAACGTGAGGAGAAAAAGAGGGTTGGTTATTGCAAAGTTACTTTCCTTTAGGGGATGTCTGTCAGGGGTCTAGCCAGTAGGTTACCTCACTAGTGCTGATCAGGCGATTCCTAATTGACTGGTTTAAGTTTCCATTTCTGTGAGAACCAAAACTGTAAGTCTTAGTTTGGTGACTCTATTTGGGATCTACTGTTTTGTTTTTAACAATTCCACCCATTTGATTAGACTCTCAGCCTTACTGAGAAATGTGATATAAAATTTGAGGCATAAATACTACTTTTAGCTACTGCTCTGTAGTTCTTGAGTTGTTGCTGAATCTCTCTGTGGCATCACAGGTCATTGATGTCAGGGTTACAGCCTTTTTTTTTTTTTTAATAGTTTCAGGTGTACAAAGCATTGTTATAGTTAGACATTTACACACTCACGAAGTGATAACCCCTCCATCTACTACCCCTCTAACATTGTATGTAGCTGTTACTATACTGTTGACTATATTCCCTATGCTGTACTCCACATCCCGTGAATATATATATATATATATATATACTGGGGGTACCAAAAACATTTATACAAGTGGACACTTTGGTCAACGTTGCTCAAGCACTGTCATAATCAGAAGTGTCTGAATGCTGATGGTAACCACTTTGGGCACCTCTTGTAATTGCAGAAGTCAAATGTAACTTGTATTCATCCTTCGTTATCAGTTTATACTGAGTATTACAATTTTAATAGTTTTTTCCTTTCTTAAAATGTGTATACATTTTTTTGGCACCCTCTGTGTATATGTGTGTGTGTGTGTGTGTGTATTTATAGTTGACATTCAACATTATTCAACTTCAGCTTCAGGTGCACAGCTCAGTGGTCAGGCATCTACATAGTCTATGAAGTGATCTCCCTGATAAGTCCAGAGCCCATCTGGCACCCCACATACTCTTTACAACATTATTGATTATATTCCCCATACTGTATTTCATAGCCTCATGACTATATTGTGGCTACTAATTTTTACTTTCTAATCCCTTCACCTCGTTCCCCACCCCCACCCCCATCCCCACCCCCTCCCATCTATCAACTATCAGTTTTTTTCCTATCTCTCTGAGTCTATTTCTGTTTTGTTTGTTTGTTTATTCTGTTCTTTAGATCCATATATAAGTGAGATCATATGGTATGTCTTTCTTAATCTGACTTATTTCATTTAGCATAATATTCTCTAGGTCCATCCATGTTTTGCAAATGGTAATATTTCATTCTTTTTTATGGCCATGTAATACTCCAAGTTTTTCTGATATATACCCTCAGGCAAGGAAAGCAAAAGAAAAAATAAACATGTGGGATTACATCAAACTAAAAAGTTTGTTTTACAGCAAAGGCAACCATCAATAAAACAAAAGGCATCCTATTGAATGGGAGAAGGTTTTTGCCAATGATACATCTGATAAGGCATTAATATCCAAAATTTATAAAAACCTCATGCAATTCAACATCAAAAAACCAAATATCCCAATTAAAAAATGGGTAGAGGACATGAAGAGACATTTCTCTAAAGAGACATACAGATGGCCAGCAGATATATAAAAAAAATGCTCAACATCACTAATCATTAGAGAAATGAAAATAAAAACCACAACGAGATACCACCTCACTCCTGTCAGAATGGCTGTCATCAAGAAATCAATAAACGACAAGTAGTGGCGAGGGAACCCTGGTGCACTGTTGGTGGGACTGCAAACTGATGTAGTCACTATGGAAAACAGTATGAAGTTTCCTCAGAAAGTTAAAAATGGAACTACCTTATGATCCAGCAATTCTACTCCTGGGTATCTATCCAAAGAAATCCAAAACACTCATTCAAAAAAATATATGCACCCCTATGTTTATTGCAGTGCTATTCACAATAGCCAAGATATGGAAACAACTGAAATGCCCATAGATAGATGATTGGATAAAGAAGCGGGGGTTTACATTCTTTAAGTTGGTCATTCCCTTCATTTCTTTTCTGATGTTCTATTCTTAAGGAAAGCTTGGTGGTTAGCGGCGAACATGCATTTAAAGCTTTTGAGAGACTATAATGCACTGGGGCGGCTACTATGATTATTATAGGCAATATAATTGCCAATATCTGGAATGTACTTTGGACCCATGGCCTCCAAGACCCAAACCAATCAGAATGAAATATGTCAACGAAAGATCCCACTGAAGTAGTCACTTTCTTAAGTCAAGTGGTTTGTTCAGTGATCTCATATAGTTGCGTCTCAGGTTCTGAGAAGTGTTAATGCAAGTGCAGCAAGCAGCCATAGCATAGACACCTCCCCGCTCAGCTAAAAGATAACCAAAGGCTATCCTATTATCAAGCAACTTTGGCCAGAGAGTCTGGGGATTTTTGTTGGGCAACAGCAGATTCTGCAATGTCTTCAAGAGTTAAGGAGAGGTTTCTGACCACAGCCTCACAATTCTAAACCTGTGGAAGCTTGCATCCAGGCTCTCTATACAAAGAGAGCGTCATCGGGCAAGGATAACCAAAATAGAATCACTCGTGGGGTCTTACATTTTACTTACATTATTTGTGGGGTACTTACATTTTACTGACTTCCATGGTGGTCACTTTTCAGTCCTGAGCCACAAACTCAAACAGGAATTACTTACCAGGAGGCATTCATGATTCACAATTAGCTTCCTTTGGCACATTTGTAGGGACCTGACTAGGAGTAGGTGAGGCTATCATCAGGAGAGCTGACTTGGGTAAGAATTCTCACCCTTTGCTGGCTTCTGCCAGTTTTCCCAGGATGCCCTCTGCAGGATCCGGAGTGAGTGGGGTGTCCCAGTGGGTCTCATAGTGCTCAGCAGAATCTGTAAAGGCGTAAAAATAATTCTCCCTCTGCCTTTTATAGTGAGTCCTTGGCTGAGATCCCTTTTTCTTTAGGGCACCTCGTAAATAGATAAGCTTGTCTGGGGTTATACATCCTCCACTGTGGCCACGGCAATTCACGATTATTTTTGGTAAGAGTAAACTTCTTGTTCTGCCTTAAAACAAAACTGTACTCACCCTGAGGCCTCACACCGGCCCCAGTCCGGTTGCTAAGTGATCCCAGTCCAGCCCTGAACCCAGACCGGTTTCCGTTTCTAGGTCTGACCCGGACCGGTTTCCACGTCGGACCCGCTCAGACTCCAGCCAATTTCCGGACCCCGTCGGGGAAAAGAGATGCTCGAAGTCTAAAAGTTCATAAAGCCAACGCCGCCCAACTTGGCTCGGAGGGCGACTTCGCCCTCCATCCAGAGGCAGCGAGGAAGCAGCCCGCCGCAGGGGCGCCACAGGTCCCTCGGTGTGGTCGCTCGTTGTTCCGGGGGGCTGCCGGCGTCTCCTGCGGTCCCCTTTACAGACATCAGAACCGTGAAAAGGTAAACGGAGGCTCTGTAAAAATGTGAAGAGTTTATTTGAGCAAAAGTCCGTGCAAGTCGGGCAGCATCCTATCGGGCAGATACAAATGAACTCTGAGGAGCTGTGCAAAACGAAAGTTACCGGCAGACGAGAGCGGTCACGAGGAGGCAACACGGGTTGGTGATGGCAAATTTACTTTCCTTGAGGGGATGGCAGGGGCTTCTCAGGTACACTACCTTACCAGTGCTGATCAGGCAATTAACAATCGACTGGTTGAAGATGCCATTTCTGGGAGAGAGAAACTGTAATTAAGACTTAGTTTGGTGACGTAAAGCTTCACCTAAGCGACTGTATCTTGGGCCTGTTGTCCTGAATATTAATGAACACAAACTCTGTATGAGACCCTTGCCTGTCTTATAATATTGTTGAGAACCTCGAAGATGGGACAGAGGGAGTTGTCTGTAAAGGTGGAGGGGACGTTGGCCTTACCCCCACCCCCCAGACAGTGATGGAGAAAGGCAGCTGTGACAGCAACGGAGGCAGTGGGAGGTGGGAGTGATTTCCCGATGTGCTATGGGAGAGTTGAGGAGGGATCGATTTTATATCTGAGAGGTCTGGGGAAGGTGCTCCCTCTGGCTTGGTAGAAAGAATGCTGGGTTTGGAGCTGGAGGAGTCAGGTTCAGCTCCAGGGTCTAAGTGTGATGGTCTAAGTGATGCTGTGAGCATCAGTAGCCCCAGGAACACTTACCTGGAGACAATCAAGTAGAGCTGGAGTATATCCGGGCTGCCAAAAACATGTACACAAGTGGACACTGTGGCCAGCGTTGCTCAAGCAGTAGTTCGTCATGATCAGAAGTGTCTGGACGCTGATGGTCACCACTCTGAGCACCTCTTGTAATTGCAAAAGTGAAACGTGACTAGTATTCATCTTCTGTTATCAGTATATATTGAGTATTACAACTTTAATCATTTTGTCCTTTCTTAAAATGTGTACACATTTCTTTGGCACCCTCTGTATATCAAACACAGAAGAAGATTGTCCTTTCTCCCTTTCTCTCGTTACTATTCTTTTAGAGTCTCAGTTTACATCCCCTAGAGGTGTGAATAGTATTTCTCCCTGAAGAATGAAGTAATAATGAGTATGGTGGTATTTGGCACATGCCAGAACATTACTGTGGTTCTGGAAGAATGAGGATATGCGCTGGGATCTTAGAGAACAAACTTCTCCAGTGAGCTTTATAAGGAAAATTCTGGCATTCAGCAGGGTGTTGTGGCTTGTTGGCAAGAGGGCATCGTCCACCGTCCACCAATTGCTGGAACAGGGCCTCATGCTGTGGTGGCAGTGGCGAAAGCACTCAGAGGAAAGGGAAATGGAGCAAAGGGGAAGGGGGACAGTGTCAGCTGACCACATTGCAGTCTGACCTACCCCAAGCACCAGCAGGCAAGGGGGGCTCCTACAGCATGGGGTCTGAGGATGGGGGTGACTGCTCGTGAAGTGCTGGCCACCTGGCACTGTGGACAACATGACAAGGAATGGTCATCACTCCTTTACGTCTGTTCCTCCTTGTTATATTCCAAAGGGAAAAGCTGTGATGAAAGGGCTTTGGGGGAAAAAAAAAGTAGGGGAAGGGAAAGCTAAACCAAGCAGGAGTTGCCAGGACAGTAGTGAATGGGGCAGCTGGATTGAGTGTTTGGGCCTGTGCAGTGAGGGAGAAATGCCTTGCAAAACGCTGTGCTTTGTTCATCGCGCAAACATAATATACAAGATCCAGTGTGACCCTCCCCACCACCTTTCCTTCCTGCCACCCCCAAAGTCCACCCAGACAGAGAGGGAGAGAGAGAGAGGACTCATTTTGGTGTAGGGTGCTTTGAAAACAACACAAGAGAAAGAAAGTGAGCTCACAGAGAGGGAACATGCAGGATGTCCTAGAGTATCTTCACAAGGCACCAGGACAGGAGAGGAAATTTACAAACAAAGCAGTGCAATGAATGTTAGCTGGATAAGTATGGAATGCCCACTCTGTGTGGAGCTGAAGTAGGTCGCTTTTTTTGAAGAGAATAACATTTGGAGCACTTGGGATGTGTTATCTTAGAATGTGTTCTCCATGCATGCTTTCCACACAGCACACTTCTGCCCCTGCGTGCTCCCTCCAGGGTAGAGTAGGTGCCTAGTTAGATCCCTGGGTGAGGCACGTAGCGTCTTGTGCAAGTAGAGAGGTAACATAGTTAGATGTTAAAAACATGGAACTGAAGCCACAGCCGCTGGTTTTATAACCAAGCTCTGCCATGTGGTCAAAAACATAACCTTCCTGGGAATTAGTTTCCTTATTTGTAAAATTGGGATAATAGTAGTATCAACTATAGAATTGTTAAAGGATTAGATTTGTATACGTGAAAAGACTACCTGGCACACGGTGCAAATTGAAATGCTGACTGTCGTTAGTATATCTGGTGCTCAGAGGGTATTCAACGTAAACTGCTGTCATAAAAAGCATCATATCAAATACTTCCCGAACCCACATGTGTCCGTAGTATTATGTTCTCTGCTTAGTTATGGTGCTGGATTGAAGGCATGTTTTCTCCCCAGGAACTTACTTTCTGAGGTGGACACACTGATTTGGACATACACAAAGAGTTGAAGAATGAAATGGGAATAAGGCATGAAAAAGAACACATCAGAAAAGAAAGATCTGAGCATAAGAAGCCAACTGAAATTTGTGCTCACTGTCATGACAAAGTAATCTTATTTCTTACTGATAGGGTTTTGAAATTGGTTGGTAGGTCAATTTGTAGCTGTTAAACAGTCACATGCCTACCTGGAAGAAGGTCTCTATTGAAATATCACAGGGATCATTCTTATCTTGGTGAATAGTGCTCCGTAATAATATTTTTTTAATATAATAAATAATAAATGAAATATTTAATGTTATAATAAATATCATAACACTATTTTATTTCTATAATAAGATGTTGAGATATATACCAGCTATTATGTCATTTAGTCATCCCCCAAATCCTGTGATACATAAATATCTATTATTCCCATTTGACAGATGAGAAAACTGAGATTTAGGTTGAAATTGACCAACTCCACATAGTTAATGAAAGGTAGTGCTGGTATATAAGCCTAGAACTATTTGAATTCAAACCTATGTTCTTGATGGCAAAGAATCTACAGTTGATAATTGGATGATCGAAAAGATCTCAAAAGAAAGAGTTATGGACTGAAACAAAATTAGATAAAATGGGGATAGATGGAAAATTCTGAGTATACCATCATAAAATCAGCTTGAGTTTGAAATAGAGAAATATGGCTTAGTAACAGTTTATGCAAAATACACTTACGTTTGCTTTCTTTTTAGATTTAAGTTTAATATGAGCCAAAAATATGTAACATGGCCATCCGTAAAAGTTAATTCCTGTGGTTGCAGCAATAGAAGTATTATCTGCAGAAATACAACTGTATAGGGACAGGAATTCGCAATAGAACACTAAGAGAACATTCATGACAGTGAAGGGTATGGAAAATATGTCGGTTTCTAACAATTTCAGCAATGAGGAATTGTTAAAGGAGTCATCTGTTTTTTTTTTCTTTTTCCAAGAAAGCAGTAATAACTGTAATAATAATACCTAATTCTGCTAAAACAGTTCCCTTGACCTAGGCATAGTTATATGTATTAACTCTTTTATTCCTTAGAACAATTAATGAGTAGGTCTATTATTATTCCCATTTTATGGATGAGGAAGATTTGTTATGCAGAATAGATAACTAATAGAGTAGCCCTCCACCTCATGCTTTTAGCTTCTGCCATGGTCACATTGTAAGATAATGTGCAATGCACAGAGATTTTACTTTAACACGTGGTTAAATCTGAAAGAGGACTAATGATAACTCATATGTCTTTCCCCAACTGTTTCCAGGTGTGAGATAATTAACCGCTTGTTTTCAAGAATAGCATACAGGGGGCTAGCGGGTGACAGTTGCATCCACACTTGAGCTAACTCCTTTTGCTCTTTGACTAGTGGCTGTCTCTGCCAGCACTTTATCTATCAGCCAGTTGTGCCCAGGTATGTGCCCAAACCAGGGAGATTCACAGTGCCCTGAGGTTGTCCATTAGTGGGAAACAGGGAATTACAGGTTAGGTTGTATGCAAAATATATGTTAGATATAACGGCTGGACAGTCCCAACACAGAAAGATATACAGAAAATAGTACAAACTCTCTTGCTGTAATGATTTTGTCATTTGTTACTTGGTAATGCTATTTAAAAATTATGCAGTAAGTACTTTCAGCAACAACAAGCTGAAAGACAAAAGCCAAAGACAAAAACAAAACAAAAAACAAAAGACCTGAAAGAGCATATTTAATGAAAAATAAGGTCTTCAAAATTCCTTTCTCAACATAGTTGATAACGAATACAAAACTTGCACAAAACATTTGTTGACATCAAGAATTTTAGTGATATCACTAAACATTAAAAGCAGAGACACACATCTGCTGAAGAAGCGACAGTACCTACTTCAAAGTTAGAAGTTATTTTGAGAGGATTGTACCCAAAGAAAACAATTCAACATGTGCAGCTGTGGAAAGGTATATTTACACATTACCCTTTGAAGTGCGACTTTTCATTTATTTATTTTTAATTTTTTTTAAACATTTTTTATCAGTTTCAGGGGCACAAAATAATGTAATAGTTAGACATTTGTCATTTATATCCCTCACACAGTGACAACCCTCCTCCCCTGATCCACTACCCCTTTAACATCGCACACAGCCATTACATTTCAAGATCAAGTGTCTGTTCTTCTAAATTAATTTCAGTCACTTTTAATTTCAAGATTTCATGTGCAAAGCAATGTCAGAGTTGGCTCCATTAGCAATAGAAGAATTTTGCAATCAGTTGAATAATTCCAATTTGGGGGCAAGGTCATCTGATACTTCAAATAGTGAATCAGTCAAGTTAATTCCAGTTAACAATTCAATTCTTTTTCATGAAATCAAAGTAAAGCTTTCAGAAGTTCATCTGTTGAGGGCGAAACATCTGACAACATTGTGAATGTTGTGATAAATTCAGTTAAAAATTCAACATTGAAGATGAAATTATTTGTTGCTGTAGTGATATAAATTTTGGCAGAGCATATCACTATGGTAAAAACTATGTTCTAAACATATCTACGGAGCAGAAATATACTTAGATTTAGTGCACACAATTCATAATTGCATCCAAACAAATTTCAATATTTTACCAATTGAAATAGAAGCTGACAGTGGTTAATTTTTGCAAATATTTTTATTTTATTCTTATTTTATTTTTTTCTGTAAAGTTTATTGGGCCAACAATTGTTAGTAAAGTTACATAGATTTCAGGTGGACAATTCTGTAGTACATTATCTATATCTCACATTGTGTGTTCACCAACCAGAGTCAGTGCTCTATCATCATATATTAGACCCCGTTTACCCTCTTCTAGAGCCCCGCTCCCCCCTTCCTCCTTACCCTCTGGTAACCCCTAAACTATTGTCTATGTCTATGAGTTTTTGTTCTTTCAGTTGTTTGTCTTGTTCTTTTGTTGTTTTTGGTTTATATACCACACATCAGTGAAATCATATGGTTGTCTGCTTTTTCTGTCTGACTTATTTCGCTTAGCGTTATAATCTCAGGATCCATCCATCACAAATGGTCCTATTTCATCTTTTCTTACCGCCGAATAGTATTCCATTGTGTGTATATACCACAGCTTCTTTATCCATTCATCTATTGAAGGACATTTTGGTTGTTTCCATGTCTTGGCCACTGTAAATAAAGCTGCAATGAACATTGGAGCACACGTGTCTTTATGGATAAATGTTTTCAGATTTTTTGGGTAGATACCCAGGAGAGGGATTGCTGGGTCATATGGTAATTCTATTCGTAATTTTCTGAGGAACCTCCACACTGCCTTCCATAGCTGCTGCACCAGTCTGCATTCCCACCAACAGTGTATGAGGGTTCCTTTTTCTCCACAGCCTCTCCAACACTTGTTACTATTTGTCTTGTTGATGATAGCCATTCTGACTGGGGTGAGGTGATATCTCATTGTGGTTTTGATTTGCATTTCTCTGATGATTAGTGATGTTGAGCATTTTTTCATATGTCTATTTGCCATTTGTATGTCTTCTTTGGAGAAATGTCTCTTCAGGTCCTCTGCCCATTTTTCAATTGCGTTGTTTGCTTTTTTGTTGTTGAGTTGTATGAGTTCCTTGTATATTTTGGATATTAGCCCCTTATTGGAGGTACTATTTGCAAAAATCCTCTCCCATTCAGTTGGTTGCCTCTTTATTTTGTCAATGGCTTCTTTTGCTGTTCAGAAGCTTTTTAGTTTGATATAGTCACATTCATTTATTTTAGCTTTTATTTCACTTGCTATTGGAGTCAAATTCATAAAATGCTCTTTGAACCCAAGGTCCATAAGTTTAGTACCTATGTTTCCTTCTATGCAGTTTATTGTTTCAAGTCTTATGCTTAAGTCTTTGATCCATTTTGAATTAATTTTGGTACATGGAGACAGATATCAGTCCAGTTTCATTCTTTTGCATGTGGCTTTCCAATTCTGCCAGCACCATTTATTGAAGAGGTTGTCTTTTTTCCATTGTATGTTTTTGGCTTCTTTGTCAAAAATTATCTGTCCATATTTATGTGGTTTTATTTCTGGGTTCTCAATTCTATTCCATTGGTCTATGTGTCTGTTTTTCTGCCAATACCATGCTGTTTTGATTATTGTTGCCCTGTAGTACAAGCTAAAGTCAGGGAGCATGATACCTCCAGCATTGTTCTTTTTTCTTAAGATTGCTTTGGCTATTCGGGGTCTTTTGTGGTTCCAAACAAATCTGATGATTTTTCATTCAATTTCTTTAAAAAATGCCATTGGGATTTTGATGGGGATTGCATGAAATATGTATATTACTTTGGGTAATATGGCCATTTTAACTATGTTGATTCTTCCAATTCACGAGCACGGAATGTCTTTCCATTTCTTTGTGTCTTTTTCAATTTCTTTTAAAAATGTCTTATAGTTTTCAGCATACAGGTCTTTCACATCCTTGGTTAAGTTTATTCCTAGGTATTTTATTCTTTTTGCTGCAATTGCAAAAGGAATTGTTTCTTTTTTCTTTTTCTGAGATTTCACTGTTAGTATATAGGAATGCAATGGACTTTTGTACGTTGATTTTGTAGCCGGCAACTTTACTGCATTCGTTGATTGTTTTTAATAGCTTTTTGACGGAATCTTTAGGGTTTTCTATGTATAGCATCATGTCATCTGCAAAGAGTGACAATTTAACTTCTTCATTCCCAATTTGAATGCCTTTTATTTCTTTCTCTGGCCTGATTGCTCTGGTGAGGACTTCCAACACTGTGTTGAAAAGCAGAGGTGTTAGGGAACAGCGCTGTCATGTTCCTGAACGTAGAGCAAAGGGCTTCAGTTTTTCACCATTAGTTATGAGATTAGCTGAGGGTTTGTCATATATGGCCTTTATATGTTAAGGTATTTTCCTTCTATACCTATTTTGTTAAGTATTTTAATCATAAATGGATGTTGTATCTTGTCAAATGCTTTTTCTACATCAATTGATATAATTGTATGATTTTTTTTCCTTTATTTTGTTTATGTGATATATCACATTGATGGATTTGTGGATGTTGAACCATCCTTGTACCCTGGGGATGAACCCCACTTGGTCGTGATGAATAATCTTTTTAATGTATTGTTGCATTCGATTTTCTATAATTTTGTTTAGGATTTTTGCATTGGTATTCATTAGAGATATTGGTCTGTAGTTTTCTTTTTTTGTGTTATCCTTACCAGGTTTTGGTATCAGGGTAATGTTGGCCTCATAAAATGAGTTAGGGAGTCTCTTCTTCAATGTTTTGGAAGAGTTTGAGCAGGATTGGTACTAGATTTTCTTTGAAGGTTTGGTAGAATTCACTAGTGAAGCCATTTGGTCCCAGACTTTTACTTTTGGGAAGGTTTTGGATGACTGATTTAATTTCATTACTGGTTATCGGTCTGTTTAGATTTTCCAATTCTTTGTGGTTCAGCCTAGGAAGGCTATATGTTTCTAAGAACTTGTCCATTTCTTCTAGGTTGTTGAATTTGGTGGCATATAGTCCTTTACAGTATTCTTGGATGATCCTTTGTATTTCTGCGGCATCCGTGATAACTTCCCCTTTTTCATTTCTGATTTTGTTTATTAGTGTCTTCTCTCTTTTTATCTTAATGAGTCTAGCCAAAGGTTTGTTAATTTTGTTAATCTTTTCCAAGAATCAGCTCTTTGTGACATGAATTTTTTTCTATTGTCTTTTTGTTCTCTATTTCATTTAGTTCTGCTTTGATTGTTTTATTTCCTTTCTTCTGCTGACCTTGGGTTTCATTTGTTCTTTATTTTCTTGTTCTTTAAGGTGTAATGTGAGATGATTTATTTGGGATTTTTCTTGTTTCTTGAGACAGGCCTGTAATGATATAAATTTCCCTCTTAACATTGCTTTCGCTGCATCCCAAAAATTTTGGTAGGATGTATTTTCATTCTCATTTGTTTCTGTGTATCTTTTGATCTCTCCTCTTATTTCTTCATTGACACAGTTGTTCTTTAAAAGTATGTTGTTTAATCTCCACGTTTTGTGGTTTTCCCTGCTTTCTTTTTGCAATTGATATCCTATTTCAAAGCCTTGTGATCAGAAATACACTTGGTATGATTTCAATCTTCTTAAATTTACTGAAGCTAGTTTTATGTCCCAATTTATGGTCTATTCTTGAGAATGTTCCATGTACACTAGAAAAGAATGTATACTCTGATGTTCTATGATGAAGTGCTCTATAAATGTAAATGATGTCCATTTCATCTAATGTGTTATTTTGGGATGATATTTCTTTATTTACTTTCAGTTTGAATGATCTATCCATAGCTGTCAATGATGTAATTAGGTTCCCTACTATAATTGTGTTTTGGTCAATTTCTCACTTTAGTTCTGTTAGTAGTTGCTTGGTATATTTCTGTGCTCCCTGATTGGGGGCATGAATACTGAGGCCTGTTATGTCTTCTTGTTGTATAGTCCCCTTTACCATTATGAAATGTCCATCTTTGTCTTTTGTTACTTTGAACCCTGAAGTCTGTTTCATCTGATATCAGTATGGATACACCTGATCTTCTCTGGATACAATTTGCTTGAAGTGTTAATTTCCATCCTTTCACTTTGAGTCTATGCTTGTCCTTGTAGCTGAGATGTGTCTCTTGGAGACAGCATATGGTTGAGTTTCGTTTTTTGATCCAATCTGCTACTCTGTGCCTTTTTATTAGTGAGTTCGGTTCATTTACACTTAGGGTGATTATTGATATGTATGATTTCCTATCATTCTATCTTTAGTTTTCTGGTAAGACTGTGTCTCCATTGTTTCTTTGCCTTTTTGTTGTTGTCTATTATTTCTGTGTGGTGGTATTCTATGATTTTTCCCTCTGTTTCTTCTTTTATTACAGTATATATTTCAGTTCTGGATTTCTTTTTTTTTGAGTGGTTCCCCTTAAGTATATGTAAAAGAAAGTTTGATATTTAGAGTATTCCGTTTTCTTCAGCATGCTTACTTTCTCCATTCCCATATTCCGGTTCAGGCCTTTACTCTCCCCCTTTTTATCTTTTGGTTGCCACAAATTGTCCCTGTTGATGGTTGTCGAATAGCCTCCTTTAGTATTTCTTATAGTGCAGGTTGTGTATTAGAAAATTCCCTCAGCTTCTGTATGTCTGGAAAGGTCTTTATTCCTCCTTCATATCTAAAGGATATCTTTGTTGGGTATATTATTCTTGGCTCATAATTTCTCTCTTTCAATAGTTTGAATATTTGGTTCCACCCCCTCCTGGCTAGTAGAGTTTCTGCTGAAACATCTGATGAAAATCTAATGGGCTTTCCTTTGTAGGTTACTGTCTTCTTTTCCCTGGCTGCCTTGAGGATTCCTTTTTTGTTGTTGATTTTTGACAGCTTCAATACAATGTGCCTTGGAGAAGGTCTGTTGGGGTTGAGGTAATTAGGTATTCTATTTGCTTCTTGGATTCTAGGATCCAGTTCTTTCCACAAGTTTAGGAAGTTCTCATCAACTATTTGTTTGAATATACTCTCTGTTCCTTTCTCTCTTTCTTCTCCTTCTGGTATGCCTGTTATTCTTACATTGCTCTTTTTGATGGAGTCAGAAAGTTCTTGTAGAGTTCTTTCATTTCTTTTAAGTCTCAAGTCTCTTTCTTCTTCCATCTGTGTCATTTCCAGGTTTCTGTCTTTGATGTCACCGATTGTTTCCTCCATCTGGTCAACTCTACTACGTAAGCTGGCTATTTCATTCTTCATTTCTTCTATTGAGTTCTTAATGTCCAGAAATTCCATTTGGTTCTTTTTTAAAATTTCAATCTCCTTGATAAAATGTTCATGTTCTTCTTTGATTGTGTTTCTGAGCTCACTAAACTGCCTTTCTGTGTTTTCTTGCATCTCGTTGAGTTTTTTCAGAACTGCAATCTTGAATTCTCTGTCATTTAAGTCACATATTTCCATATCTTTAAGTTCATTTTCTGGAGACTTTTCACTTTCTTTCTGAGCTGTCTTGTTGCCTTGGTTCTTCATGGCAAATTAATGATTTATTATTTCTCTTCCTAGACATCTACAGGAGTGGGTTCTGCAACAGGTTGATAGGAAAAAGTCTTTCTTTTGTTTTCTAGTACGTGTTGGTAGAATGTTTTATTTTCTCTCTGACTGCAGCCTTTATTTCCTCTCTCACACTGTAGTGTTATGTTTTCTCTGCACTATTCCAGCTTCTCACACAATGAGGGTATTCCCTGGAAGGCAGGCGTCTCCTGTTAACAGTTCGCCTGGGTCATAGGGCGCCACCTCCATGTGGGGATATGGAGAGCTTTTGAAGTTCCAAAGCTCTTCCTGCACCAGATTCAGACCCTGTGTGTTTCAGCAGCTCTGTTTATTCCTGCAGGGATCCACCCAGATAGGGGCGGGGTGGGTTGTGAGAGGTAGCCCAGAGCAATGGCAGCGACCACCACCACAGCCAGTCCTGTTTCCACAGCTCCCTCCCCTTTGTCCAAACAAGTTGGGCTGGGAGTCCATGTCTGGGGACCACAGTTCTCAGAACTGCGGATATTCTGTTCTTTTGATCTGACACTGCTACCATTCTGCTTCTAGCACTGGGCAGGTGGGGGCGGGGTGAGCTCTGGGAGGGTAGGGAGGGGGCAGCTAGTATCCATGCCTAAGGCTTCCATTCTCTGCAGCAGTGAGGGCTTACATCACCTTTTTCAGCCTTCTTCCCTCAGTCTTTGCTCCGAGGTCTCTGCCATGAGCATTGGATTCAGCCGTGTTATATGCTGTCTCCTCAGCCCTGTGGGCCATAAGTGGAGCCCTAGCAGTCTAAGTTCTTTCCTCTCCCGCAGCTGCGGTAATTCCGGGATGCAGCAAGCTCAGAGCACTGAGCTAGGTCTGTGTCCTGTTCCCACGCATCACTGTCAATGCACTTCTCCCTTCCCTCCTCCCCTGCTCATGCAATTTGCCCACCTTTAGATGATTTTAGTAGTATGCCTCTTAGTGTTGCCTGTCTGCTGCGCAGGAAGTCCTTTGTGGAGTTGTTCAATTTGTTATAAATTCCAGGGGAGATTTCAAGAGGCTCACCTCATGCTGCCATTTTTATGACGTCCGCAAATATTTTTATGTGTATGCAGAGTAACTGCATTACTCTGTGTGTGTGTGTGTGTGTGTGTGTGTGTGTGTGTGTGTGATAAAGCTAATTGTTAAAAACAAAAACTTCAGCATGGCAGTATTTACTTTCACTTTGTCATGTACCATCAATTGAATCTTACAAATTTTTGAGCTTTTTGAAGAATTACTTGGAAAATCACCTTTAATGTCAACCATGGAGAAGAAATCCTCTAAATTTTTATTGCATTTTGTTTAAAATTAGTTGGAAATATTTAATTAAATTATTCAACAAAGGGAATAACCAAAACACTTAGATTTTAAAGTTTATAGCAAATTGTACTTATTAAAAACAAAGCTTGCAAACAAGGAATTACTGATATTTATCCATAAAAAAGCAAGAGAAGTGAACAAATTAATTAATGAGAGCAAAAATGGTGAAATAACTCAGCAAGTAGGAAACATCCTTTTGTAATGGTTTTATTTTTCATTTGATAAGTTTATATTCTATTGTGAAATGGATTTAAATTGAGAGGGCTTGTGATTTTGCATAATCTAAATTTGATTAAATAGAGAAGTCATAAGAAGGACACCTTTTAAAATGAATTTTATCTTGTAAAAAATATTTGTGAAGAAAGTGCTCTTTTTTCACAAAGTAAAACTACTTGTAAACATATTTGGGTTGAAAATTTACAGATCTCAATTTAAAAATTAAAATGTGAGGGCAGCTGGATGGCTCAGCTGGTTAGAGCACGAGCTCTCAACAACAAGGTTGCCGGTTCAATTCCCACAAGGGATGGTGGGCTGCGCCCCCTGCAACTAAAGATTGAAAATGGCGCCTGGACTTGGAGCTGAGCTGCGCCCTCCACAACTAGACTGAAGGACAAGACTTGACTTGGAGCTGATGGGCCCTGGAAAAAAAACACTGCTACCCAATAAAAAATTTTTAAAAAATTATGAGAATATGCTCTGATTAGCAGACTTTTCTCAGAGCTGCCTGTAGAGTGCTCAGCATCTCATAGAAATATTGTGGTCAAAAGAAAGGGATCACTTGAAGCTGTCATGCATTTCAAATTTATTAATCATAAAATTCAACTATGAAAAATATTGCAGGCAATTTTATGAGAAAATTAAAAATAATAATTTCGTATTTTAAAAATTCTTTCCCCAAACACTGGTCACATGATATTATAGACTTATAAAGATAAGAAATTAATTAAATACATGAATATGTACCAAGAATAATAATTTCATTATTATTTTTAATGTTCAGATAATTAATGTAAAGGCTTAAAAAGTTTTATCCTAATATATTCAGATGCATTACTTTAACATTTTAAGGAAGAATTTTACTTTTCAAAATAATTTTTAATAGAATAATTTATAAGTTCTCCAGTAAAATAACCAATTTGTTGGTCACTTAATAAATATTTCAAAATACATAATTTTAATTTTTGTCCTAAGTTTTTATTTTGATGCAATTTCAAACTTATAGAAAAGTTGCAAGAATATTACAAAGAGCTCCTGTATTCCTTCACCAGTTTCCATTTAGCTCCATTTACTTTAGCATTTTCCCTTCTCTCTTTCTCCCTCATATCAATGTGTTTACATGTATGTACATAAAAATCTTTTTGGGACCATTTGAGTGTAAGTTCAAAACATCACATCCCTTTCTATTAAATCATTTCATGTGGATTGTCTGAAAATACATATATTGAATTCAGGAAATTTAACATTACTATAACATTACTATTAACTAATTCATAGTTCATATCCAAATTTTGTCTCTTGTCTCAATAATATCCCTTATAGCTATTCCAGGATCCAATTCAGTTATCACATGTAGCCGCTGTCAGGTCTCTTTGGTATCCTTTAACCTGAAATGGTTCCTCAGTTTTTCTTTGTCTTACTTGACCTCGACATTTTTAAGAGAACAAGTCAGGCGTTGTATAGAATGTCCCTCATTGTGGGTATGATTAATATCAGGTCATGCGTTTTTGGCAGGGATAAAGTGATATGTCCTTCTCATTGCATGACATCTAGAGGCACGTAATGTCAGTTCTCCCAATATTAGTGATGTTGACTTAGATCATTTGGATAAGGTGGTGTCCACCAGATCTCTCCCCTGAAAGGTGGAGATCTATTTTGTGAGAATTACGTGGGGATTATGTACATCAGATTTTTACCCATGATATTTAACAACAGTTGATTTTATTATTTGTCCTAGATTTGACCAATGGGAACTCTTTCAAGCTGGATCCTGTTGTTCTGATATGATCTCTTATTCTTTAAGCATTTCCTTAATTTTCAGGGCAAGATATTACAGGATCATTTGGTCCTCTTACTGCTCCAAGCCGGGGATCAGCTTTTTCTCTAAGCAACCCTGGTTTTTTAGTAAACAATGGTATTTAAAAACCAAGATCTAAGAACTAGGTGTGCTTGTTGTTACATGTGTGTCATTGCTTAGAGGACTTTTCAGTGGTAGTGCTAACACGCTCACACACACTTGCACACGTGCACGCACATGTACGTATACAAATTTCCCTCATTGTCTTTCTCTGTCTCTCTCTCTTTCTCTCTCCATGAGTTTATGCTGATACTTCCAATTCAATCCAACACCGCAGGATACATTCTACATATGTACCCATGTCTATAACACAGAATTTCTCATTTGCCCAGTCCTAGAATACACAGAAAATTGCTTATACGACTGTGAAAAGCAAATTTACTCACTAGACTGTTATGTATATTTACAGTTCCATTAGTTAAAAATCACATAATAGTGAAGTGTGGAATCTTAAATGTACAATGATATGGGAGTTTTCAAATGGACACACCTGTGTAACACAACCTGTATCAGGATAAAGAGCATTTCTGCCACTCAGGTGAGTTCCTTCGTGCCCCTTCACAGTCCTGAGTCCCTCCTGCAATGCAGCAGGCCCTCGAATAACATTGTTTCATTCTATTCCGTTTCATTATAACATTATAAGATGTCCTAGGAATTTAATCTTGTTTTTATCAATTAGCCTATGGTAAAATTGGTTTAATTATATGTCCTTTCACTTAAAGTTGCGGAACCTGTCAACAACATTAAGTGAGAACTTACCTACTGTACACACGCTCAAAGGTGGTTTTTTTCCTGAATTTTAAAAACCACCTTAATTTAGTTTTATTTGTTTTAGAATTTCACATGCGTGTGTGTCATGAAGATATTCTCCTAGATCCTCCTAGATGCTTTACAGTTTTAGCTTTATTGCTAGGTCTGTGATGGGCATCAAATTAATTTTTGTGAATGGTGACATAGAAATTGAGAGTCATTTCTCCCTCATACATATATCAGTTAGTTGTTTTAGTACCATGTGTTGTTGAAAAGGCTTTCCTTTTGTTCTCATGTCATTGCTTTTGTGTTCATGTTCAAAATCAATTAATTATATATTTCTGGACTCTTTCACTGATAATTGTCTTTATGCTATTATTACACTCTCTTGATTATTGTAGCGTTATAGTAAGACTTGAAATGAAGTAGTGTAAGGCATCGACTTTGCCCTCTTTTTAAAGATTATTTTGGTATACCAGTTTTTTTGTTTTTCATTTTCCATATACACTTAGAATTATCTTGTCATTGCCTATAAAAATAGCTGCAGCAATTATAACTGGCATTGTTGTGACTCTGTAGATCAATTTGTGGAGAATTGACATTTTAACAATATTGAGTTTTCAAACCCATGAACATGACATAACTTTCTTTAGGTCTTTAATTTTTATCTTAGAATATTTTATAGTTTTGAATGTAGAGGTTTTGCACATTTTTTAAAAAAATTTATTGGGGTGACAATTGTTAGTAAAATTACATAGATTTCAGGTGTACAATTCTGTATTACATCATCTATAAATACCGTTGTGTGTTCACCACCCGGAGTCATTTCTCCTTCCATCACCATATATTTGATCCCCCTTCACATTTTTGATAAATGTATTTCTAAGTATTTTATGTGTTTTGATGCCATTGTAAATTGAATTGTTTTTAAATTTCATTTTTCAATTGTTCGCTGCTAATATATAGAAATGCAATTCAATAGATATTTTATATTGACTTTTTAATGCTGTGATCTTGATAAAATCACTTATTATTTCTATAGTTTTATAGGTCCCTAAGGATTTTCAACTTAACATTTAGTATGTCTATGATTGGAGATGGTTTTGTTTTATTTCTTCTCTTTGAATCTTTTCGCTTTTCATTTATTTATTTATTTATTTTGCCTTATTGCAAAGGCTAAATGATTATATAGTTTTTGGTAGAATTTGTGTAAAATTGGTATTATTACCTCCATTGTTTCTAATGAATAATCTACCATCATCATCATCATCATTGTTCTCCTTTTAGTAATATATCCCTTTTCTTTCAATCCTTTCAAGATTTTCCTTTTATTTTTGATTTCCAGTTGTTTATGATGTGCCTAAGTGTGTTTTTATTTGTATTTATGCTGTTGGGGGTTTGCTGAACTTTTTGGATCTGTATGTTGTTTTTCACAAAATTTGGGGAGTGTTTGGCCATTATTTATTCAAATAGTTTTCTTCCTTATTCTTTCTCTTCTCTTCTTCTGGGACTCTAATTATATGTATGTTAGTCTGGTTGACATTGTTTTATAGTCCCTGAAGTTTTGTTCATCTTCTTTCAGTCTTTTTTCCTCTCTTTTGGTATATTGGATAATTTCTATCAGTCCATTAATAAGTTCATCGACCCTTTCTTCAAACTCCATACTCTAGGTCCTCAAACCAGTAAGACTGGGATTTTCTGCTTAAAATTCAGTTGCCTTATGCTTGTGTGGACTGGAGAGTACAAAAACTATATATACACAGATTTTATCCAATTCAGATTTCTTTCAAAGATTGGCTACTGTGCAATCTTTACTGCTTTTGATTCCTCTCTAGGGCCTTCAGACGGTTGTTTTTAAATTTTTTTCAGCATTATCTGCAGAAAATACAAGTTACTTTGCCAATATCAGATATGAAAGCAGTTATACAGATATTATTTCCTAATTTACCTAATAAAGGAAAAAATATGAGTTATATATATGATTAACAGTTGAAATGGTAGAATAATAAGTGGTAAAAATAAATACGTTTAAAAAAGATTTTTATTACTATGTGGGTTACAGTTGACAAACTTTTCTTAAAATATCTCATATGTTAACCTGAGTCTAGAATACCTCATGTGCTCATCTGTACATCACTAGAATGTAGCTCATCCCACATGCAGTTCACCTGAGTCCTGAGCCCTGAACTCCTCTATTTGCTATTTAATGAGCTGCATCTGCGGTTATGTACTTGAGTGTTGTGGCAGCATCAAATTGTTATCAAGGCTTCTAAATGCATACTCTCCAGTTTGGTGCTTATCTCATGGCAGTTCAGCCACAACATTTTACAGACTGGCACCAGTTGATGAAACGAACTGTGAAGAGCACTGATATATATGTGACACTCTCCCCAAGCTCTCTGGGTTGAGTCTCTTCCCCTCCCACCTCCAGTTTTATTCTTCACCCTTTCAGCCCTACTCTGTCCTCAGGAGGCTGATGTGCATGGATTGTGATCTCTTGCCTTCTGGCTTCCTGTTGCATTTGGCCAATGGATATAAACAGCAGGAAATGGAAAGGCAGAAGAGTGAGGTTGATCTGTTTATTCTTGCAGCTTTTTCTTAACGGAGGATTGCTTGTGTCCCTGTCCCTCCACTAAAGGCCACAGTTCCTGTCGGGTAGTCCTCATATTAGGGTGTCATGAGGGGTGTCATGCGGGGTCTCTGGTCTCGCTCCCCACACCAGAACACAGGACATGGTGAGGCCAAAAAGGAACACATGGAGCCATAGATACGGGAGTCATACCACTATACTCTCACTGGCGGCATCCGCCTCTGCAATCTGCTCTTGCTAGCTCAGCCACCATCTTCTTGCTAGTCCCCCATTTTCTGCTAGCATAGCCACAGCAGTTATATTAGTGGCCAATGGCTCACTGGTTACAGCTGATGGCCATCCAATCACAGTTGATGGCCATTTATTACCTGAGCCAGCACCTTCTCACATGAGGCCGAGAGCCTGGAAACTCCACTCCTGGCTCTGTCCCCACGTAGGGTCACTCTCATTAGGTTCTGGTGTCTGCTCTGTCCCCTTGCCCTTCAGGCCTTGTCACTATTATGGTATTGCATTTTGTTGCCGACACAACTTTAAATAGTCCTTTACTGACTATCCTCACACGACATGTGTGCCATCTCTTTGCCGTCAGGACTCTGACTGAGACGCCCTCCTAATTTAGGATGTATGTCTGAATTGCACTAGTGAGCTATTTGCAAAGATCCGAGGAGCCTTCTGGGAGAATTAGCATGGAGACTCAGTGCCCTCTGTTTTACAGATTAATGTTAACAGACCGATTCTCTGATTGGACGAGGAGCAACTGGTGGGTAGGTACGTTCACCGTGAGGGCAAGGAACCAAAATGAGGAGAAGGGCTGGCTTAGAGCGCTGCACCGGGACAAGGCTGCACGGTCCTCCTGATGCAGCCTTCATAGCACTGGGGCAGAACTCCAAACACAGCTGTGTATGATCACTTACAATGAGCCAGGTGACTAGTGAGTACGTATGTCCTTGTTGGGTAGTGACTATTGCCAACCTTAACACGTCTTTCTATTTTTCCGTACTCTACCTTAAGAAACTCCTGCCAGTGGCATAGCTGTAGGTTGCTATCCAGGTCCCTTTTCCCAGTAGATCGGAAGGCAGCACAGATGTCATGAGTCACCACTCTTCCTGCAGCAATGACCAGGTATTATATCTTGCTATCAAAGCAGCCACTTGCCACAGATACTCCAGCAGCATCAGCTGCTGCAAATCCTGGCATCTGTCCGTAGACGGACTCCTTATAGTTTCCAGTTTTCTTCCATCATGAGGATGGTCACCAGGTCTGACCCCTTGAGCTAAGAGTTGTTGATTTTCTTCTCTTGGAATGGGAGGTGAGACACCTCAAAGAGGGAGGCAATTAATACTTTTTCACAAGAAGAGGAGTAGGGTGCATAGTTATTTAATTTGAATATTAATAAAAGACAGCCTTATTTTATACCCCATGGTAGTAAAGAGGGACATATCAATTACACAAGAAAGCTACGAGGTGTAAAACTGGTGTAAAACTGTAGGCAGCAGAGTCCACGAAAACACTAGATCTATGGTCTATGTTATGTTTTCTGTAAATAATGGTGCTTTTAGGGTAGAGAGTTCGGTTGAGAATGCATTTACTAACTGGATAAAAACCTCATTTCATTTGTATAAGTCGTCTTCCTGAAAAACGTAGAATTTTAGAATGTCCTATTTTTGATGGTATAAATTTGGGCTTGGTTAGATGTTGAGACCAATGATGCGGATTTTTGTGTGGGGAGAAGAACACAGAGAACTAGATTTAATTGGTTAAATTTACTAGGAGTTATTGTTTTTTGTGATCTGTTTTTACTCTATTTGGGCCAGTGTGTTGATTTTGAAATGTTTATCTGTCCTTGGAGATTTCAGTGATGAGAACATTTCAAGAACTCTTAAAAAAAACCCTCTGTATTTCTTTAAATGCAATCACCTGTTGGCATGTGGTCAAGACATAATTCACAAGGAAACATTTGTTCTTCGGGATTAGTCGGTATCCATCAGGCCAAAGCTTGTCTAGTCAGTTGCTTTTTTCCAGAGGTCCTGATGGGGAGACTCGCTGCCTGTATTGTTTTAAGATGACTCGTAGCAAGGGTTTCAATTCCTCGATCCTTGCCGGAGTCATATGGTCAAGCTCATGCTGGTTGCAGTGTTTTTCTTTCTTTACCCACCAACTGAGATTACAAGGCCCTATTCTTTTCTCCCTCCAGTGTCAGGACTAACATATTCTTTGTTCCTCTATTCCCATCATCCTTGTTCTCTTCTACTTCCTATGACTTCACTCATGGACTGTTTGGTTGGATAAGAAGAAAATGGAAGAATTCTAGTTAATATCTTCATGTAAAAATTTTAGGTGACAAGCAAAGCATGTACAGACTGGCAGGAAAGATAATTAGGGACAACAGTGGTTGAGACAGATTGTTATGGGACATATGAGGTTGGACAATTAGGTTCATGAAAGCATCCTAGAAAAAGTGCTATATACCTCATTGCTGAATATCACTACGGTCACCTTTGAAGTACTCCCCTTGGGAAGCTATGCACCGATGCCAGTGCCTAGTCCACCCTTCAAAGCAACTTTGGAAGTCTTTCTGGAATGGTCATCAGAGCTGTCATCGTATTCCCTTGATGTCCTGAATGTTGTCAAACTGTCTTCCTTTCAATATTTCCTCTATCTTTGGGTAAAGAAAGAAGTATTGGGGGCCAGATCAGGTGAGTAGGGAGGATGTTCCAATACAGTTATTTGTTGACAGTCTCAAAACTCCCTGACAGACAGTGCTGTGTGAGCTGGTGCATTGTCGTGATACAAGAGCCATGAATTGTTGGTAAAAAGTTCAGGTCGTCTAACTTTTTCACGCCGCATTTTCAGCACTTCCACATAGTAAACTTGATTAACTGTTTGTCCAGTTGGTACCAATTCATAATGAATAATCCCTCTGATATCCAAAAAGCTTAGTAACATCGTTGCAGCAAACATTTGCAACAAACAGTTGCAACAAGTTCGCGAACTTAATTTTCAGACCTTGTATGGGAAAACCTCACTTTGAGAAGGTCCAACCAGGTTTTCTATATTAGAATATACACAGAAATGTAACTTGAAAGATGAACAAGGGCTAAATCATGAAAGAATTTGAATGACATGTTAAGAAATTCAGTCTTTAATCTGAATTACGGGGAGCCATAGAATATTTTTGAGTGGTATGTTACGGTTTATGTCTTTGGAAGCTCTCTCTGGTAGCATAGAGGATGAATTTTAGACAGAAGATCTAATGGGACACAATTGAAGCAGAACAGGTGAGAATTCATAAGAACTTGAAAGTGAATTTACATAAGAGAAGGTAGATGCAAGAGATATTTTAGGACTTAGACTACACGAAGATTTGGATGGGCTAGGATGGAGGATGCAGGCGCAGATGTTGATGTTAAGAAGACACATTGGTGAGAGAGCATGACACTGGATTCCAGTGGGCAGAATGCTTATGTCCAGGACAAGGCTCATGTTAGTGAGACCATTTATAATGCATTTATATCCGATGTCGGGGACACTGCGGGCTTCTGAGCACTGGGTAGTGAAAGTGACTTTTTAGGAAGCTTATTCTAATGGATGGAGACCTGGGAGTCTCTGATTATATATATATATATATATATATATATATATATATATATATATATATATATACACACACACATACATATATAGAGGGTGTCAGCAAATGTATACACAACTTAAGAAAGGAAAACTGTATTAAAATTGTAATACTCAATATATACTGATAACAAAAGATGAATACAAGTCACATTTGACTTCTGCAATCACAAGAGGTGCTCGAAGTGGTTACCATCAGCGTCCAGACACTTCTGATTATGGCGAACTACTGCTTGAGCAACACTGACCAAAGTGTCCACTTGTATACACTTTTTTGGCACATATATATTAATATGTATATATATATATATTTTTTTTCTTTTTTCCCCCCAACTCCTGAGTTCTTAAGAAGTGAAAGGAAACTCTTATATAATGTTCATGATAAGCAAACTCATTTGACACCCGTCAGCCTTTTCTTCTCAATGGAAGATTCTGGAGTTTAGAGTAAATACAGGAATGAGTTAAAGAAAAGTGACTTGAAGCCTGCAGTCAGTAGCTGAAATCAGCAGGCATGTTATCATCCCTGGGCCATGTGCAGTGGCTTTTCCCGAGTGTTTTTTATCTGTGTTTTCTTCCACCTCAGGGGACAATCTGTTCAGTCACCAGAAAGGATACCTTCAAAGAGTTTTCTTGGATAAGGTCCACTCATGTGGTCAGCCGTGACCTCATCTTACTGCTCCGGGAGCCTTGGCTGAGACTTGATATCTTGAGTTCCCGCTTGAATGGGAAGCAGAGAGGCTTTCTTTTTAATGCCTCTCAGTTTGGAACACGTCAGAAACTACCAGTTAGCTTGTTAAGTGTTTTTCCAGATTTTTTTTTTTCATTTTTAAATAATTTAGACCACTGCCCTGCTTATTGTCAAGAGTCGTTAGAGACAGGCAACTGCTTATGTTCTTTTCACAAACAAATGCAAAGTGGGAGGTTTGGGGAGGTGCAGGCGTGGGGAGAGTAAGGCTTTTCACTCTGTTGGCACAAAACTCAGAACTGTAAGGAGAGAAGAATAGAAATACTGGTTTAGATTTTCCTAAATTAAATTGTGAACTTGATGTTTCTACCAGCGACCATGATACTCATCTCATGGAAACGTTCACGCTTCTCTTTCTTTGCTGTCTCTTCAAATTTGAAACTCTTCAGAGAGGGCTCTGTGTTCCCCCATTTTATTTGTTCTTGAAGGCAAGGTTCCCTGGCCAACGCCCACCACTCCTTGGAGGAGAAGCCACGTGTCATGGCACCTTTCTCCTGCCTAGTGCAGCCAGCTGTGGGTGCAAATTCAAACCCTTCAATTATTCACATCCTTCTCCAGGAGCAAGAAGGCTTGTGCAGATTCAGCTTGAATAGCAGCTGAGGGGATGGATAGGAAGGGTGTGAAGGGATTGGGGGTAGGTCTCTTGTTACAGCCCCAGAGAGTGAGGCTGTGTGCATGGGACTGGACCTGCTTAAAGACGAGTTGTACGCTGCTGCCAGAAACAATTCGCTCCCTGCAGAGCCTCTGCCTCAGGCCTCTGATAGGACTATTATGGTTTCCTGGCTGCAAAGTTGTCCTTTTGGAGTGCAGGAATTTTTTTGTTCTTTTTGAAATTTCAATTCTGAGTTACCCACTCATATGTACTAGATTAATTCCCATTTCATGCTCTCATGGTAGTTTTTGAGGCTTTCTTCACAGCGTCCCTTTGTATGACTAGATTTAAACTACTCATGCAAGGACTGAGTGTCTCCTTTATTCACTACTGTATGTCCAGTATCTAGAATAGTAAATGGAGCATGGAGGCACATGATAATTATTTGTCAAATGAATGAATGATGTGTTTTTCCTATGCAACCCTACTAAGGAAAAAAGATTTAAAGAGGCATTTGACTTCCAAAGCCATAGCAAGGAGACCACTAAGGAACATGTCCCACAATTTCCCTAGGCTTCTATTTGGGGCACAATTCAACAAGAGTGGTTATCTGGTTTCTGTGCTATAGGGGAGGAAAAGTTAAGTTGGAACAGGGAGCTGGGGTGCTGCTAGAGAGAGGCTGATAGGAGAAAGAGAACAACCTACAGTCTGACAAAAGGCAGGCCTACTTTTAGCAAAGTGTGGTAGTGTGAGGCTATTGAATGCAGGGGCAAATCACGCTACAAACTTTACAAGCACTGAGGTCATCCCTGTATTATATTAAAATGTAATAATTGGTCTGGCAGTGAGAATTTTCAGTTATCTGGGAAGTTTAACTATTAATAGTTTATTTCCAAATGATCTGGGTCACTGAGGTATTAACACGTTTTGGCTTGTAGATATTATTTCTTTGAATCCTTTAGAAAATCTGCCACTTTTCTTGCACATGGGTAAAAATTGTCATATCCTTTTCTGTGTTTAACTTCACAAAACATAAGACAAGAAGTTCCTCAATGGCCACAGCTTGTCCATCCTTTTGAGAAGGACAGTCTTCTCCTAATTCTAACTCATGGTCTATGCACATCTCTACTGGAAATTTCCTTCAATTAAAAAAAAAAGGAAAAGTCCAGAGAAGAAAGCAATGATAAGAAGCAATGCTGAGAGTACAGAGATGCCGAAAAGTGCCGTTCTTATTCTGACACAGCTAATGAAGGAGTAGAGACACACAACTTGGAAGAGGCTGAGCAAGTTCTACTTAGGCAATGGAGTGGCAGGTATTTGCCAACAGAAGCTGTGGTTCTTCCAAAAACCTTTTTATGTTCATGCACCTTGAACAATATTGCTTTAGATTTCTAGGTAAGGAGAAAAACATTGCATGACTCAAGCCATAAAAAAGTGTCCATATTCCAGAATTTAATATTTGAGGGCACACATGGGTTTCTTTTTGTCTGTGCTTATTCTAAGCAGGCACCAGCTTGTCTAGCTTGAGAGGTGCCACTCAGTTAACACCTAAAGGAAAATATATGCCAGGCACTATTCATGTGAAATATCAAAAAACTCTTCCATTCAAGTTACTATTAGAAAAGGACTTAAAGAAAAAGGTGAAAAGAATGACAATGAAGATGAACTCTTTCACATTTGGTTTATATTGATTATGAAAAGATTATAAAGAAAACCAACGTAAATTTTAAACAGAAAAAATTCACTTTTAATGAAACCAGTTGTTAATATTCTTTTTTAATCTTTGTCAACAGGAATGTATACTTTATGTAATTACAGCTGCAGTATGTGTGTACTGTGTGTATTGACTTTCTTGTGGCTAAATATTCCATGGAGGCTACTGCTTAAAAAAACTGCATGTCATTTTTGGGAAGAAAAGAGTTAGCTCTTTATCTCACTCCATAGCCAATTTAATTTGCAGATTGACTAGATAGTAAAATGTAAAAATAAAACTTCTGTTACAAAGTAAAATGGAATAAAAACAATAAATCATACAAATAAAAAAAAACCCAAATACCAAATACTTAGGAATAAACTGAAGATGTGTAAGTCCTACAAGGAAGAAAACTAAAATCTTTTCTGAGAGAACTTGAAGAAGACTTGCTTAAATACGGAAACAGGTCATGTTTGTGGATAGAAGGAATAATGTAATAAAAATGTAAATTCTCCCCAAATACCTGTAACATTTTCAATTAAAATGCCAATAGACTTTGCTTTTGAATTTTACAAAATGCTTCTAAATTTCACATGGAAGAAATAACTAGATGAAAATTGAAGAAAATGTTGAAAAGAAAGGGAAAGAGAAGACTGTTGTGTCAGAGATTAAGATATGATACTACAATGAATAAAATTGCCTGGAACCAGAAATAGACACACAGATAAATAGAAACATAATAGAAATGGACCCCAGTATGTATATTTGAACTTAACATATGATAAGAGAGATTAGGTAATCATTGAAAAAAGAAGGACAACTAGTGCATATCTTATAAAATATTTTCCTGCAGGATTAAAGTATTAAGTGTAAAAGAGAACAGTAATTAAATAAAAAATATAAGTAAATATTTAATTTAGAGGTGAAAAGCCCCCAAAGCACAAATTATAAAGGAAAGTTTTGAAATTAAAACTATCTATTTAAAAGGTAAATGATAAATTAAGAGGAAATGGGAAATATATGTGATACAGTGACAGATGTAGAATTATCTTCCTTAATATAGAAAGAGATTTTTAAACTCAACTGAAAAATGAGACTACCATAACAAAAATGGACAAAGGACATGAACAAGAAATAAATAGGGTACTGTAAATGATATTTAAATTATGAATATTATAAATCAAAGAGATGAAATACATGATGGGTTTTTGCTAATCAAAGTTTTTAAAAATAATAAATACTCCATGGTGATGAGGATACGAAGCAATATGCACTCTTGCACACAGTTTATAGGAGTGTAAGTACTAAAATCTTTCTGGAAGTTAATTTAATGATATATTACAAAAGCCGTAAATCAATATATACTTACTGACACAGAAATTCACTTTTAGCAACTTATCTTAAGGAAATTATTTAAAGGTGTGAAGATATAGGAATAGGACAATTAGCATTGTCTCTTTTTCTGTCTCAATTTCTAACTCTTTTGGAAATTCTGTAAAATATTTAATATCCTTGAAAAAACTTTATTATGAAAAATTTGAAACAGGAGAATAGAAAAAATATTTCAATTAACACCCGTACACACACCTCCTACCCAGATTCAATACTTGCTACTGTTTTGCCATATATGTTTCATCTATTTCTATCATTTATTTATTTATTTATTTTTATATTATTATTTTTTGGTGGGGGAAGGGGAACAGGACTTTATTGGGGAACACTGTGTACTTCCAGGACTTTTTTTCCAAGTCAAGTTTTTGTCCGTTCAGTCTTAGTTGTGGAGGGCGCAGCTTAGCTTCAGGTCTAGTTGCCTTGCTAATTGCAGGGGGTGCAGTCCACCATCCCTTGCAGGAGTCGAGGAATCGAACTGGCAACCTTGTGGTTGAGAGGACATGCTCCAACCAACTGAGCCATCCGGGAGGTGAGCGGCAGCTCAGCTCAAGGTGCCCTGTTCAATCTTAGTTGCAGAGGGCGATGCCCACCATCCCTTGCGGGACTCGAGGAATCGAACTGGCAACCTTGGGGTTGAGAGCCCACTGGCCCATGTGGAAATCGAACCGGCAGCCTTTGGAGTTAGGAGCACGGAGCTCCAACCGCCTGAGCCACCGGGCCGGCCCTATTTATTTTTATTGATTTTTCTCAAAGAAGAGGTACCACTGCTGTGTGACTGTATTGTCAGAGATTTTTCTGAGAAATAATACATTTCAGAAAAGGATGAGAGCAGCACCAGATCCAAGATGGCGGCCAGCAGGAGGCTGATGAAGGAGCTTGAAGAAATCCGCAAATGTGGAATGAAAAACTTCCGTAACATCCAGGTTGATGAAGCTAATTTATTGACTTGGCAAGGGCTTATTGTTCCTGATAACCCTCCATATGATAAGGGGGCCTTCAGAATCGAAATCAACTTTCCAGCAGAGTACCCATTCAAACCACCGAAGATCACATTTAAAACAAAGATCTATCACCCCAACATTGATGAAAAGGGGCAGGTCTGTCTGCCAGTAATTAGTGCTGAAAACTGGAAGCCAGCAACCAAAACCGACAAAGTACTCCAGTCCCTGATAGCCCTGGTGAACGACCCCCAGCCCGAGCACCCCCTTCGGGCTGACCTAGCTGAAGAATACTCTAAGGACCGTAAAAAATTCTGTAAGAATGCTGAAGAGTTTACAAAGAAATGTGGGGAAAAGCGACCAGTGGACTAAAACCTGCTGCGATTGATTCTAGCAAGTGTGAGCAGAGACCCAGAGCAGTGCAGACACCTGGCAAAGCAGGACTCTGTGGAAAATTGATATGTGCCACCGCCTGGCGTTTGCTTGTGGCAGTTACTAACTTTCTACAGTTTTCTTAATCAAAAGTGGTTTAGGTAACCTATAAAAGGATTAAAAACTTAAGATGTTCTAGTTCTGCAAAAAAAAAATAAAAGAAAAAAAAAGAAAAGGATGAAGCAATAGGAGATACTTGGCCACTAATAAGTCGCAAAATAGTCTGTGTTGAGATCTTGTTTCTGCGTTAACATAGCACTTGTGCATGACCCAAGCAGTTAAATGATTAGTAGAGGAATAATTATGTTATTAGGCTTGTCATCAATTATGGTCAGGATTCTAGTACCGAAATAGGGGCCTGGGAGGCCCTGACGCTCAGGATGAGGCAAACACCGAGACACCAGGCAGAATCACATATCCTGAAGAGAGCCGTGTGATTTCCAAGGCCATGTGGTCCCAGATGGTGCCATAGAGGGACCAGAAGAGTCGGGATTGCATTCGTGCCCTTCTCAGCTTCCTCTCCACTCAATGATGAAGTCGTAGTTTTCCTATTAAGGACTTTTTCCTCCTGCACATTGATGTCTCCAGGACTCTCTCTATACTTGTCTCAAATTTGTCTTCTAGTATTTTCTTGGGATTGTTACAGCTCACTTTTACTGACCTCTTGTATCTCATATGAGCTCCCTGTGCATTTGATATTGTCCACAAACTGTCCCAAACCTAGGGCACTGTTTTAGAGTTCTGTTGACTCATCCCTACAGGCATGGAGACAAATTCTGCCCACTTCCTTGGGCCAAACTCCGGGCCATTATTTCAGGAGGGCAGTGTGGGTAAACAGTAGCTAAAATGACTTTGGATTTTGTTGTCAAACAGATCAGGATGAGATTCCCAGTTAATAGTTGGGCTTGAGTTTCCTTATCTACAAAAAGGGAATGATAAAGACATAGCTAGCTATATAAGGCAATGTGTCAAGCACTTTGAACATTTCATTTAACCCTCATAAAAATTCTGAGGTAAGTACTATTATTATATTCATTTTGTTGATGAGGAAATTGAGGCTTAGGATTTAATAACGTGCCGAAAGTTACACAACTTGAGAGTCAAGGAGTGTGGTTTCTCACCTAGCTCTGATTCTAAAACTTAAGCAGTACAATAGTTGTGAATTTTACATAAGAGGGTGTATATGTTTATTTGCTAGATAGTATTGTTATTTTATTATTACTAAAGGCAAGCCTCATATTTCTAATTCTTCCATTCATTCATTCCCTATTTATGGAGTCCGTATTACGTGCTAAGCTAAGCATCCTGGTATAGCAGAGATGAGCCAGGGAAGGCCCCTGCCCTCATGGAGTTTACCTCTTAAGGGGAGGCAGACCAAAAACTGGGTGGAATTATCTCTCAAAATAAGTGATCTGGAGAGAATCAAGAGTGACTGGGGCAGTGATGAGGTCGGTTAACTACTTTCGATCAGGTGTTTTGGGAGCCTGAGGACATGTGGTATATAAAGTAAGGGTCCCCCTAGCTATCCCTGTCCAAATATTTAAAACCTGTAACTATGTTACCTTAGGTGGCAGAGAGGGATTAAAATTGCTGATGGAATTAAGATAGGGATTATCTGGATGAGCCCAATGTAATCACAAAGGTTCTTAAAAGGGAAAGAGTGAAGCTGACTTTTGTGAGGTGATGAATGTTAACTAAGCTTATTGTGACAATCATTTCACTATAAATACATATATCAAATCATTATGTTGTACACCTTAAACTTAGATAATGTTATGTGTCAATTATATCTCAATAAAGTTAGAAAGAAAAGAAAAGAAAAGAAAAGGTTAACTGATCTTCCACTGACGTGGTTTATTCAGGTAGCAGCAGCAGAAGTCTGGTGGTATAATTTGGGTAATGTCCCTGACCACAAGGTCACAGGTGAAAAATCCCTGCCACAGTGACATCCTTAAAGAAAGGCATTCCTCTTCATCTCATACTGGCTCAAATTGATTCTGTGGTGTGTAACTGAAAACGTTGACCTCCATGCTGCTGGATAAGTGATGTTTTCTTATATGATACTTGGCTTATGTTGTTACAAGGAATTAAGACCAAATGAATGGAAGCAATAATAATAAACTTTATATAATCTGAGTAGGGCCATGAGACTTGCAAAATAGGAATTTATTTCTTTCTAGTAAGAGTCTGAAAACTCAAAAGCAGCCTGATTGCTGTACACAGGAGTTTTTAGGGCACAGGGCCAAGAAAGGTCTTTCTTATTAAATCATTTGTGCCCTTCTAATTTTGGCTCCTTGTCACTCAGATCAATTGTTTCATTTGTCAGTATGTGCCAAGTGGATTACACAAAAGGTAAAATGCAGCAAAAACAAATCAGAGTTGAATGGCTCTCCTTAGTGGACTTTTATTTTCTGATGAATTCTGACTGCTTTTCTAAGAGCTCAGAGTTCCAGAGAGAAACCAGAAGTGGATTTTCTTATTATTATATTTTGATTATAGAACCTTACAGATTGAATACCAGAGTGCAACTTTCTCATTTTGCAGATGGAGAAAGAAAGTCCCAGGGAAGTAAAGCGACTTGTGTGAGGTTTTACAATGAATTTGAGGCTGAAGGGCAGCAGACTATGCCAGTGTGTGACTGTAGGAGTTTAGGACGTGCCAGCCCCAAATTTTGCTGCTTTGGTATATTGATTATTTTGGGCTGTAGGCGTTTGAAAACAGTAAATGCAGGAAGAGGCTTTCTCTGATATCCCCTTATCTGCCAGATCCTCCAAAAGGAACTCGATTGTCATAAATCCTCTCCTTGGGAGTTTCATTAACCAGGGAAGATTGACTCTTGTTACAGGAGAGGAGACTAAAAGTCCACACCACACCCGACAGACTTTGTCACAAACTATCATACCTCTCATCTCTTCTTCTAAGGGCCCATTCATCTTTTCCCGAATTCATTTATTCTTCCCTAAGAGGCCTATATTTCTCCTCCCCTTTCCCTATAAAGATGGTATTTAATTCTGAATTCTAAAGCCACCTCTTTGATTTACTCATTTTCCCTGGGTACATGAGATATATGTGTTAAACTTCTGTTTGATTTTTTTTTTCTTGTTAATCTGTCTGTTATTACAGGGTTCTCAACTAAGAACTCAAAAAGGGTAGAAGGAAAATGACTTTCCTACCTATAAGGCAGATCTAGGTGCACCCTGGTGCACCATTCTTTCCACAGACGCATCTTTCATTCTAAGAGAAACAATTGCTGTCCTGTTCAGCATAGGAGACCTTTACCTATGGAAAGTCTTTCTGTCTGTGGCTCATAAATGAGATGTTGTACCAATGAAACAGGTTGACAAAGAGAATTTAAAATGGCCTTTGGAAGGCTATACCATGCTTATGAATTGGAAGGATTAATATTGCTAAAATGTCCTTAATACCTAAAGCAATATACACATCCAGTGCGATCCCTATTAAAATACCAATGGCATTCTTCTCAGAACTGGAACAACTAATTCTAAAATTTATATGGAACCACAAAAGCCAAAGAAACCTTGAAAAAGAACAAAATGGGAGGTATCACGCACTGATTTTAAACTACAGTACAAAACTACAATAATCAAAACAGTATGGTACTGCCAGAAAAACAGATCTATAGATCAATGGAATAGAATAGAGAGCCCAGAAATAAATCCTTGCTTATTAGGTCAATTAATCTACAACAAAGTAGGCAAGGATATACAATAAGGTAAAGACAGTTTGTTCAATAAGTGGTGTTGGGAAAATTGGACAAATACATGCAAAAAAATAAAATTGGACCACTTTCTTACACAATGTACAAAAATAAACTCAAAATGGATTAAAGACTTAAATGTAAGACTAGAAGAAAACATAGGGAGTAAACTCTTTGACACTGGTCCTAGTGATATCTTTTTGGATATGTCTCCTAAGGTAAGGACAACAAAAGCAAAAATGAATGGGACTACATCAAACTACAAAGTTTTTGCACAGCAAAGGAAACTATCAAAATGAAAAGACAACCCACCGAATGGGAGAAGATATTCATAAATGATATATTCAATAAGGGGTTAATTTCTAAAACATGTAAAGAACTCATACAACTTAACATTAAAAAACCCCAAACAATACAATTAAATAATGGACAGAGAACCTGAATAGACATTTCTCCAAAGATGGCCAACAGACCTATGAAAAGATGCTCAATGTCACTAATCATCAGGGAAATGCAAGTCAAAACCACAACGAGATACCACCTCACATCTGTCAGAATGGCTATCATCAAAAAAACTAACAAATAACAAGTGCTGGTGAGAATATGGAGAAAAAGTACCCTTGTACACCATTAGTGAGATAGTAAATTGGTGCAGCCAGTATGGAAAACAGTATGGTGACTCCTCAAAAAATTAAAAATAGAGCTGCAGTATGACCCAGCAATATGACTTCTGTGTGTTTATTTGAAAAACAAGAAAAACATAATTTGAAAAGATACAAAAGGGCTGGCGCGGTGGCTCAGGTGGTTGGAGTGCTGTGCCCCTAAAGCCGAGGTCACCAGTTGAATTCCCACATGGGCCAGTGAGCTGCGCCCTCTACAGCTAAGATTGTGAACAACAGCTCTCCCTAGAGCTGGGCTGCCGTGAGCATCCAGAGGTTGGCGTGAGCTTCCGCGGGCTACTGTGTGCTGCCATGAGTGTCAGGCTGCTGTGTGCTCCATGGGCTGCTATGTGCTGCCGTAAGCTACCGAGTGCTGCCGTGAGCTACTGCTGCTGCCATGAGCAGCTGGTGGCCAGCATGAGTGGCCTTGGGCTGCTGTGTGCTGCCATGGGCTGCCATGTGCTGCCATGAGTGGCCAGCAGCCATTGTAAGCGGCTGGTTGCGGTGAGCTGCTGTGAGCAGCCGACCAACGACTGGCAACTGACTGCCTCAAGGCTCATAATATCAGCATGGGCCAGGGAGCTGTGTCCTACACAACTAGACTGAGAAACAACGGCTTGAATCAGAGTAGATGGGAGGAGGCAGAAAAGGGGGGAACAAGGAAAAAGAAAAGATATACGTATGTACCCCTATCTTCATTGCAACATTATTTACAATAGCCAAGATATGGAAGCAACCTAGGTGTCCATCAATAGGTGAATGGATAAAGAAGAAATGGTACATACTCGTATATACAATGGAATATTACTTGGCCATAAAAAAGAATGATATCTTACCATGTGCAACAACATGGATGAAACTAGAGGGTATTATGCTAAGCTAAACAAGTCAGAGAAAGACAAATACCATATGATTTCACTTATATGTGTAATCTCAGAAAACAAAACAAATGAAAAAACAAAGCAAAACAGAAACATACCCATAGATGCAGAGAACAAGCTGATAGTTGACAAAGGGGAGGGGGTCAGGGATAAAAAGGAAGCTATAGAAATAGATTATTGGAATAATTTCTTTTGGGGGGGCAATAAACAAACAAACAAACAAACAAACCTAGGCAGTCTGACTCCAGAGCAGTGTACTTTCCACCATGATACACTACCTCTCTGTAACAGTGGAAAAAATGGCTACCACTATTATAAGGTTGGTGCAAAAGTAACTGCAGTTTCTGCAATTGTTTTTAAACTTTTAAACTGCAATTACTTTTTCACCAACCTGATATTCCAGAGCTCTTAGGAACGTTAGATAAGATCTGGGAAATAAAAATCTCCTATGTAACCTATGCAATTAAAAACTGTAAAGTGATTTTATGTCATGTTGTTATAAAGGATAAAGATGCGTAAAATGTATAAACAGTGTCAAATTATTATGGAGTATAAAGATGAACAAAAATATAAAATATATAATAAGCAACCTGGAAAGCTTAACATAAAGTAATCTCTCAGCTACCTTAGCCTATTTCTTTATCATTTTATGCTCTTGACATGAGCTGGACCCTGTGTTCCTGAGTTGCCAAAAAGGACTGGCCACTTAGCAGCGGTTCTCTGGTCAATGTTCTCAATCAACAAGCAGAAATTACTGGCCTGGCTGCAGTGAGGGAGTTGTGGGGGAAAAGCAAAATATCTTTTACCCTTGGAAGGGAGAGACATATACTATACTGGGCTTCAGGTTTTTTGTCTGGAGGTGGCCCTCCTATTGCAGGAAGTTTCTTTCCCTGCTCCTGTCTCCCCTGAACATCAAATTCAGTTTATTTCTTTTTCCTTGGGGTCCTTTTAGTTTCTGCTTAATGAGACAGGTGGTTGCTGAATGTTTGATTGACACTTGGTATGTACAGCTTGTATTCATCTTCCTGAGAAAGGGCATTGCACAATAAAGGATTGCCAACAGCAACTGTGGTGGCATTTCTGGGAGCCCCAGCAGCAGTCCAAGCAGCTCCATTCGCCACCCCAGTGGAAGGAAACACCTCCAATAACCATAATGGAGGGAGGTGTGGTTTCTAAAGTAATTATAATATTCCTACGGAGAGAGAGCTTACGTTCTTTTCTCTGTACACATCAGACCTCTTTCCTTTTTACCCATGTACAGTTCTGCTGATTTCCAGGATCTGAGCCAAGTCTAGGCTGGAGGGGAATACTTTTGGAGTAAAATCAAATCAGTTGCAAATGAGTACAACATCTCAATCGCCTTACTAGATCAAACGAAACTTTACAGTGTGTTCCAGACACCCGAACTGATCCCCTCATTGGAGTCCCTCAGATAAAAAATTGCAAATCTTTGCCTACAAGATCCCAGGCAATGCCCTTGAGGGCTTAGCCAGGACACAGAGACTTGGATTAGAGTTTGCTGAGCGTGTGGCCTGGCCAGGATGGTGTAACTAGCAAGCTAGCTGGAACAAGCTCTCCTGCTTCAGGCCAGGAGTAAAGAAAATTGATTTCACTTCCTTTGTACCCTGTGTATTGCCTGGGGAGAGGGTGGGCAAGTAAACAGTTCTTTGTGTTGGTAGCACTTTTGGTGGCTCCAGCAAAGCTCGCTGCCCATGCTCTCCCTCTCCATCCCAGCTTCCCTCCTTGCTTTCTCTGCAGAACCAAACTCTGTTTCTGCACATATATATGCACACAATAGGCACATATCTTCTTGTTTCAAGTGGGGCTCGTTTTTAATATAGCTGGATGGTCCTTCAAATCCAAACTTCAAAAACAGGTAAATTGAGTTGAGATTTATAGAACAACCTTTCAAATTGTAAAAACAAACCAACCCAGTTTTATTGATAAAATTGGTTTACCAGTTGACATAAAATAAACTGCACATACCTAAAATATATAATTTGATAAGTCTAGATATACGTGTGTGTGTATAATTTTGTCAATTATAGCTGTCAAAAATGTGTATTACTTAGTTTCCAAATAGTCGGAGATTTTTCCAGATATTTTGCTATGAATTGATTTCTAATTTCATTCCTTCGTGGTCAGAGAAATACTTTGTATGATGTGAGTCCTCTCAAATTGATAGAGATTTGTTTTATTCCCCAATATGATCTGTGTGCACTTGTAAAGAATGTATATCTGTTGTTGTTTTGTAAAGTGTTCTAGAAATATCAATTAGGTCAAATTAATAGGTAGTATTGTTCAAGTTGTTTATATCTTTGCTGATTTTCTGTCTACTTTTTCTATCAATTATGGAGGGATGGACATTGAAATCTGCAATTATAATTGTGGATTTGGAAAATTTCCACTGAAGTTCTATCAGTTTTTGTTCTATGCATTTTTGAAACTGTTATTAGATACACACATTTTTGAAAATTTTATATCCTTTAGAACAATTAACTCCTTTATCATTATGTAATGAGCTTCTCTATCCCTGGCAATATTCTTTACTCTAAAATCTGTCTAATATTAAAATATTTTAATTTGATTGTTATTTGTTTTGATTAGTGTTAGTATAGTGATTATCTGTATTATTTTCCTATTGCTGCTGTAACAAATTACCACAAACTCAGGGCTTAAAACAACACAAATGTATTATCTTATGGCTCTGGAGGTCAGAAGTCTAAAAACAGTCTGACTGGGCTAAAGTCAACGTGTCAACAGGGTTCATCCCATCTGGAGGTTCTAGGGGAAAATCTATCTTTTTGCCTTTTCTAGCTTCTAGAGGCCTTGGCTCATGGTCCCTGCCTCCATCTTTAAAGCTAAGACCATAGCATCCTCATATCCTCTTAATTATCTCTGCTTCCACTGTCACGTGGCACAACCCTCCTGCCTCTCTCTCATAAGGACCCATCTGGATAACCTCCTCATCTCAAGATCCTCACTAATCACATCTGCAAGATCCCTTTTGCCATGTAAGGCAACATATTCACAGGTTCCAGGGACTAGGGTGTGGATATCATTTGCTATTTCTTAGAGTGAAGATCTGCTGCTAATGTATTCTGTCAGCTTTTATGTCTCTGAAAAAGTCTTTATTTCACATTAAAGAAAAAAAGACATTTTAGCTGGGTGTAGAATTCTGTTTCAATACTTTGTATATGTTGTTCTAGTATCTTCTGACTTGCATTCTTTACACTACAAGTCTGCTATAATTTTTATCTTTGGTCCTTTACACATAATGACCTTTTTGCCCTACCTGCTTTTAAGATTTTCTTTTTATCCTTGGCTTTATGCAATCTTACTGTGATATGCTTTAGTTGTTTTTCTTCATGTTTCTCATACTGGGGTTTCGTTGAATTTCTTAGATTTGTGAGTTTACAGTTTTCATTAAATTTTGATTATTATTATTATTATTACTGTTTCCTGTTCCTACTTCAGGAACTGCAATTACACATAAATCAGGCCATTTGAAGTTGTCCCACATCTCACTGATGTTCTGTTTATCTTTTTTTTTTTTTTTCAGTCTTACTAAGGGATCTGGGGGTATTCAGCCTGGAGAAGTAAAGACTCTGCAGGGCAAGAAAGCCATATTCAACTATCTGAAGAGCTTTGAAATAAAGGGTAGAAGTATGTGGTATAGATGACTAGTGAGGGAAAGCAGAATTTGCCACCTTAAAATATGCCTTTTTGGGATATTGATTATTTTAAGACAGTTAGTTTAAGAAACAAAAGACTCAGAGAGAAACTTTGATCCTCCTCCTTACCTGCCTAAAGGAATTCAGACAGAAAAAAATTTGCTTAAAGGAAGGGAACACTCACCTTAGCATAATATGAATTAAGTATGGCAGACAGATAGGAAGCTGCAAAGTTTTTTAGACTTCCTTCTGTGTCCTGTTGTTTCTGGGTGGTCTGGCAAGAATTTTTTTTTTTTTTTTTTTTTTTACTAAATGTTTGCTCTTTCTCCTTTACCTGTGAATTCCCTACTTTCCCTTTGAAGTTCCAGACCTCTGCTTCCTTCTCCTTAGTCTAGAATGGCATGTAAGCCTGATTTGCCCTTGGGTCCCATATTCTTATAGAACCTCCGTATATACATACATAATAAATTTGGTTGTTTTTTTTCCTGTTAATCTGTCTCATGTCAATTTTGATTATTAGATGAGACAGAAGAACTTAGAAGGGTAGAAGGAAAATTATTTTTCCTTCCCCACACTAGCAAGATATAATCCTCTTTCTAGTCCCATGTGGCTGCTGTACATACAGTCAGATGTGATCCACAGTTAGTGGGAAAGCAACTGCAGCCAGGGACAAATCTCATGTGCATACTGCCAATAGCCATTCTGTCTGCGATTAAGAAAGACAAAAACACACAGGTGCAAAGGGCAGAGTCCCCCCTTGGCAGAGTCCCCCAGCCTCGGGCACAGGGCCAAGGAGGGCATGTAGGGGTTGCTCTTGGTGCCCTGCGCATATCTCCTCTGGTGTTACGTTGTAGTGTCAGACTTCTTACACTCTAGGGCTTCCTTGCAGCGGGAGAGAATTGCCTGAGGGTTAGTCACATCTATCCCACCCAGCAGTCCTTACCCAATCCCTGATAAAAATTGATGTAGAAATCCTTTAACTCCCTTATCCCTTGGTTTTGGTCACTTGGAGTTGCATGTTCTAACTGACTCTGTGTTCCCAAATGTGTCCACACTCCAGTTACTCACAGCAGAAATGGGCTCTATCATGAACCATTTATTCGCTGTCTTCTTCCTGTGTCACTTAACTTCTCTTCTTTTAGTGTGTCCTGGGATCACCTTCCCCAAAGTCTCCTGATGTGTGAAGACATAGCAGATATACAACCAAGCTAAGCAGCAAAAGGGACAAGGATATGGACACAATGGAAAATCACATTTGACATCCTGTCCCATTAAAATCAGAACATGAAAAGAAACGGAAAATCCCCTCAGTGAGGCTCTGGAGCTACACTGTAATGCAGGCGAGAAGAATGGGTTTTTAAGTATCTCTAAGACAGGGGTATGGGAGCTTTTAAGGAGAAAAATGTCCTGAAAATCATGGTGCAATACTTGCTTAGGAACATAAAACAGATGCCTTTAAAACCCTATCAGTGAGGCTGGGAGTCCAGAGGGCTCTGATGGTTCCAGCCTTGTGCTTTATATGCTGGCAGGATAATTTAGATTTGCCAGAGCTCAGTGCCTCAGTGCCTGAGGTTGCCATAGTATTTGTAAACAAATCTCTGTGGTCAATCGACTCCCTCCTGGTGGTACAACAATGTTAAGGGAAAGTTTCAGGGAGGCAGGGTGCCTGCCCTTCCTGCGAAAGAGTCTTGAAAAAAATGACATCTTGAAAAGGTCACATAACACAAAACAGTGGGACTGGCTGCCTTGCCCCCTGGGATCTGTCACATTGACTCAGTTCCCTCCCTCCTTTCCCTGTCCAGCACCCCTCTTCTCTGTAGATGTTTCACCATTCTTCCATAAATGGGAAAACAAGTTAAAATTATATGAGGAAATGCCCCAGTGCCACAGATGGTGTGGCCAGAGGGATGACCTCTAGGGTTCCTGAAAATTAAGGTAGCCAAACCTTCTGGGTAGTTCAAAACTGCCTGATATTCTTTCTCCTCTAAAACATATTAACTCCACGGTTACCGCACACCTACAAAATGCTAAGCTCTGTGCCAGATACTGGGGACTAGTAAGATGGTTAAGATACAATACAGCTTCCGCCTGATCGGTGGGTGACACTACAGGGTGATAAATACAATGACAGTGGCACTGGGCACAGTGGTCAGCAGAGGAGGGAGTGGGTAACGAGCAGGGTCTTTTGTGAAGGGCAGGAGGGGCTAATGATAATAGCACTTATTGAGCACTTACTGTGTACCAGGCATCATTCTAAGTATACACATGTATCAACTAACATAACAATGCATGAGACAAGTACTATTGCTATCTCCAGATGAGTGAACTACTTAAGATGAGTACGTTGCTTCAGATTATGCAGCTGAGCCAGGGTGCAGCAGCCCAGACCATGCAGTGTCAGTGACCGCATAGAGCTGCAGGAAACCGTTTCCAGTCGCTGCTCCAGGGCTAAGAATAGGAAAAACCGGTGTGGGTTAGTGATCTTCAACACGCTTTTTAGTAGCTGTGCTAGATGTTGACTGGAGTCCCAGGTGTGAAACTAGAATCCAGGATTTCCCAGGGAGAAGCATCCAGAGACGTTAGAGTCCCCATAAGCAAAATGACCACAAAGTTCCTATTTTAGGTAACTGTGCTTCTAGAACCTGTTTAGCAATCCATCTGCTCCCAAAGATGGCAACTAGGGTTCAGGCAGGCTGCCAGACATTTCTGCATTAAAATGCAAATGAGACAGGATCCTAAGAGCTTTTTAAAGAGAAGTGACTTAATCCACCAGGTTTCCCACAGACAGATCATTGCCTTTATCTTGAAAATAGATTTGAGAGTTTTAGAGCAGAGGAACACCAAACAGGACTTGACATGCTAGGGCTGGCCTGAGGCAGAGCTGGGAAAAAGCCATTTTACAGAAGAAAAGTACCTATCAAAGACAAGTATATATCTAAACTAGAAGGAGCTTTCTGACAATGGAGAGTTTGGGTGGACTCCAGGCAACAGGAGCCTTGATAAGAGCAAGCAGAAATGGCTGAGAAAAAAATGGGCTTCCAGCACATAGGTAGTGAGGAATGCGACTTGGCAGCCTTTGATTTCAACAGGGAGACCTGGGCCAGGGTGGAAAGAGTGTTCTCCTTCACGACTAAGGCAGGTGGAGCTAAAGGAACGATGTCAGCCTTGGTCAGAAATATGGAAGTCAGCTGTGCTGGCCAGTGAGTGGGACAGTAGCCTTGAGGTTCAGGACCCCCCACCGTGGGGGCCTGTAGCCTGGCAGAAAAAAGGAAGACAGGGAGTGTCTGGACGGACCTATTCAAATGCTCTAAGTGGAGGCCAAGCTGCTGAGTAACGTGCCACAACACTTCAACTGTTCTCACCGTGAAATTTGCTCTGGAGCTGACAGTGTGTGCTGGACTTCAAAAGGCCAGATTCAGAGAGAGAGGAAGAGCAGGAAATTGGCCTTGAGATCCTCTCAATGGTGAATCCCTTCTTCCCGCCTTCCCTCCCTCCTTTCATTAAAAAAATAAAAAATAAAAAATGTGTATAGTTTAGTGGGAGTCACAGAGGTCTATGAGATTTGTTAGGAGAGAAGCAACGAATTGTCTAACATGACTGCCCTGGGAGGGTCTTTAGGGGTCTGACTCTAAAATATAGACTTTCAACCAACCCAGTTTATTTCAGCTACCCCACTTAGCCCCACTTCAAGAGGTACCTGTTGCTGGTCATTTCTAAGCCTTTTGAGGATTTCTTGGTGCAAATCAAATTGGTTCTCAGCTTTCTGGCTTAGGAAATCCATTCATGAATTTTCCGTCTTCCAAAATTTTGCTCTTAATACCTTCTTTCTCTCATGGACTAGCAGACTTTTAGACTTATGGATTAAGAAAAAAATGTTCTTACTGGCATTTTTAGTGGTGTTTTGGGAGGGAAAGCAAGTACAGGCTGTCTTTAATCAGCAGATTTTACCAGAAGTCATCTTCTTCCCCATTCTTTTTTTTTTTTTAATCTTTGGTTGGTGACTGTGAAAAATCAACTATTGTAGTCAATACAGGTGGGATGTGGGTTCAATTGGGAGTCTCTCTAGTCAGTCAGCCATTTGGTCAGTCTGTTCATCAGTGTCTTAGGAAGGGCTGACTCCCCATGCTCAGGACTCATCGGCCGTATTAATCACCACACTTTTTAGTTGATCTTTGTTTGTAAAGAGATGTTAAAGCCGATGGATGGTGAGAGTGCAGAAATAAGATTACCCCTTCATCGTTAGGGACAAATAGTAAATCCCCAGACCCTCTTGTGTTTTGAAGTAAGATTTTTCCCTACTGTTTTTCTGGATCCATACCTTAAGATTCGTATCATCAAAGGGACAAGACACAGGATCTCCAGGATGCAGAGTAACAGGGGTAAATCTATCCATTGGAGAGATGCCTCCAGCTGAGGGCAGAGGCCTAACAAAGAATCCCATTTCTCATACAGATAAACTGATCCTCTGTTATCTCTTAGGGAGAAGCCAATGAGAGGTGGCAAGGTAGCAGCCTTTTCCTCAGTACATTGGAGAAGGTAGAATTTCTCGTCTGTGTACTGACAGGAACTTAGGGAAAGAAAGAAAATGCCCCTGTCCTTCACATTTTCCTCAACCGATGTGACTCCTTGTTTGAAGATACAAATACACTCAAGCACGGACGACATCAAGTGCCAAAGAGGTCCTCATCCATAGTGGACTCTGGGTAATGAGTCCGTAGGCTCCGTGGGCATGGGATCCAAAAAAGCAGCAGGTGGGTGGTGCTGAGAGGATGGATGACAAAAGAAAATATGCCTGACTCCCTAGGTGTGTTGGCAATCGGCAGGACCTTGTAGACATCCACAGTGCCAGGGCAGGAGAGCTCTTCCTTGGGGCAATGGAACATGTGAGTTGGCTCACAGCTTACAGATTGTGGCGCTCCAGGGAGCAGCGTTGGGAATGTAGCTTCTCTGGAAGCTAGTAACATTCCTTGTCTAGTCTCAGCACCTCGTGCCAAATGCCCCACTGTACAGCTTTCATCGCCAAGACCTGGAAGGTTCAGGATTGTCCCTGCTCAGAATTAGTCAACCCTTCTCAACAGCCACCAGGAAGTCCAGTCCCGGTGTGGGAGCTGGAGCTGGCATTACCAAGGACTTATCCTCCCTTCTCTGTATTCATTCCTGTGGTCTGAGGCAGCATTTCCCATGGAGTAGTAGGCGTGGGGGTCAACAGAGGGTGCTAGTTAAACTTCCAGGGCTCACCCCAGATTTTCCAAATTAAATGTCTTAAGTTAGAGTGGGCATGTCTGGCCGTCTTCATTTTTTATAAAACAAGGTCCTCAGGTAATTCTTATACACATTAAACATTTGAGAAGCTTTAGGCAATGTTTCCCAATTCCAGATGATAAGATTCACTTACTTTCTAGGCCTCTTCCCTTGAGATTTGACTCAGAGCATCGGGGATGGAGTGTGGGAAATTGTATTTTTAGCAGGTACCCCAGGTGATTCTTTTCAGGACGGTTGGAGACACTGCGCCCCAGCCTATAGGATGTGGGAGTGTGGAGAGGCTGACTGAGGCTTTGTCCCTCAGGATTGCCTGAGGTGTGTAAACAGTACTCACCCCTCGTCTACTGTGATGACTTTGATTGAGTAGGTTCTGATCCATATAATTATAGTTATTATTCATTCATATGGGCTAGAAGCACCACCTTTGCCCTCCTTCAAGGTGATCTGATTCCTACAGATTGGAGAGAATAGATTTGCCACTGAGAGGGAAGCATTTAAAAGGCACTTTTCTCTTCTGGAGCAGGAATCCATTTGAGAAACAATGATGGCAGTTTCATGTCAATTTACAATTGGCATAGCACTTACGCATGTGTTATCTGATTTGATTGTCAGAATATAGGGTTGTGATAAGGATATTATCACTGTGTCACTTTATGGGTGAGGTGCATGAGGCTCGGAGAGGCTCAGTAACCTGCCCAAGGCCCCACAGCCCATGTGTGGGTATATGTGGGAGCAGCTCTTTGTCCCAGGTCCCATTTAAACAAGTAGATGCATACAAGAACATCACTATTTTTCATTTTTATTAAATTTATTGGGATGACATTGGTTAGTAAAATTAGGTGTCAAGTGTACATCTCTATAATACATCATCAATATATTGCATTGTGCGCTCACCACCCAGTCAGTTCTCCTTCCATCACCATATATTTGACCTCCTTTGATGTCATATATATATATGTGTGTGTATCTATATATATATGATAGTACATATATAGTACGTGTGTATAGTACATATATACAATGAAATATTATTTGGCCATAAGAAAAGATGAAATACTGCCATTTGTGACAACATGGATGGATCTTGAGGTTATTATGCTAAGCGAAACAAGTCAGACAGAAAAAGTTGAGAACTATATGACTTCATTCGTAGGTGGCATATAAAACTGAAAGAAAATTATTCAAGGAGCATTTGCCCAAGGAACTGGGGTAGAATTGCTGTGGGCGTCATCTCAGGGTAAAAAGCCATCTAGGGCTTGAGAGAGAAGAGGAAACAGTTATGATGCTAAGGCGCTCACGCTTATGTTTTTCTGCTGCTGCTGCTAGCCTTTGGTGGGATATTTCCTTTGAAGACTCCTTCCTCCCTGTCTCCCAGGATGAATCTGACCTAAAGCAGCCTATGCTCTGCCTATGTGGCCTATGTGGCCAGATGGAGGCCACACTCCATAGCCTTCATCTAGGACAAGGGCCGTGAGGCCCTCATAGTGCACTTTTCTTTGTGCAGAGGCTGCTGGCCTTTTGTGGACTGATCCTTGAGTGTTACCCACCCAGACCATAGCAACGGTGACATAATTACCACTGACATGTCCCAGCTTCACAAATACCCCAGGAAGGTGGCAAACTTTGGGAGACGTGGAATTCCTTTTCCCATGGCTCATCATTGGAGCCCACACCAAACAACTGATAAACCAGTATTCCCTGAACAGGAGCTCTAAACAAGGCTGTGCTGGGGCCTAACTGACAGACTAAGGGACAAGGAGACCTTGTGATCCACATGATTGAGACTGGGTCCCATCGAGCCCTGTCTCGTACTTCCATTCACACAAAAACAGCGACCTTCACCTCAGCTAGGGAGATCCTGGGGAGAAGCAAAAGGCTCAGAGAAGAAAGAGTGATGGAGCCTCACCTTGGAATCCACATATAACTTGTTTGCTATTGTAATGAAGAAGGGAACAAGAATAAGGGGTGAAATGATCCAAGAGTGGCAGGTTCCCTGAAGGTTGATTGTATTGGCCTGTATTTCTTTGGCTGCCAACTTATTCGGATCCAGAAATGGCAGGGAATTGCTGGCACTAGAATTCTCCTTACCACACACTAGGAAATAATCCCAAACAGCTGGAAAAGGACGTGTGGCTGAGGTTGGGCTACGTAAGGGGATGGAAGGAGCAGAAGGATGCAGGATAATGAAAGAGTTCAGTCGGGGGGATACGATATCTGTTTTGCAATCTCTTTCATCAGTGAAGTCGCCAGCCCCTGAGTAAGCATGGGGAAGGAAAGAATGAGGCGGAGGGGAGAAAGAGAGAGTGAGCGGGAAGGAAGAAAATCTATAGTAAGGAAAGGAAACCTGAGAAGGATGGACAGAGGGAAGTGGCTCAGCTTTCGTGCTTTCGGGGTGCACGTGTGCACACACACCTCTCTTTGGCAGTTCCCAGCCTGCAAGTTATCCAAGAATTAGTTTTTAGATTGTTCATCTTAACCATCCTCTTTTCAAGTGTAATCACCAGTAATGTTTTTTGCCTGTGTAAACCCCTTTCTTTAAATCACATTAATGTGATTGTACCACATTAGTAGAGAATTTCATGTTTACTTTTTTTTTTTGGTACCTTGCAGACACACTTTTGATCTCTAATTGAACATTAATGACTTTCATGGCAGGGCAACTATTATTTATTTCCTACTCTCCAGCCCCGAGGAACCATGCACATACCAGGTACTTCTAAATGTCTGATTGACTGTGTCCTCACAGGAAGGAAGATTCCTGGCTGTCCTGGGCAGTGTCAGTGAGTGGCTGGGCTTGGCCGGGCCCCAGCCGTGGTTCTGCCTGTGCGAGCCTTTTCTTGGGTTCCAAAATGTTCAGCCAGCATTAGTCACCTGGTCCCGCGAGGTTCAGGGTCTTCTCTCATTCACTTCCCGACCTGGCCTGGCTGTAGTTTGGAAGCCTGCAATATAACTGTCCTGGGGATCCCTTTCCCAGGCCTGTGTTCTAAGTGACATTGTGTTCTCACGCAGTACTTCTGGTACTTCTGCTAATCTGACTTCCTTGGCTCGGGCCCAGGGAGGGCCTCCATAACCCTGTACTCTGAGCCAAGGAAAGTCATGTTATAGCAAAGATCCTGTGAGACCAGAATACCCAACTGTGTGCTTTGAAGAGAATTCAGAAAATTCTGAGAGTCTTTCCAAGCTTGCCATCTGCTGAAACTCTTTTTTCCCCTGCTAGCCCCACCCACTTTGATTAATGAGATTCCTTATCCACTCAGAAACACACTCCAGTCTCCTCCCCATCTCCTATGGCAGAGGGGGGAGTACACACCTGGTTGCAGTCATGCCCACCTGGAGTTTACACCCCAAGGAATTCCTAAGGAAACCTAACAAAAAGGTAAATAAAAGGAGAGGCTCAGGCAATTGGATTCATACAGGTTCACCACTGAAAGTCTTTAAAATCTCAGCCGCAGCCTATCGAACACTAACCCAGGAGAGGGCTGAGGCCCTGTGTTGGTACCTCTACAGAGGACATGGAAAGAATGAAGGGTTTTTGGTTATGAGAAACCAAATGGTAAACCCCAATGCTGATGAGAGAAAGCCAAGTCTGCTGGTCGGGATGCCCTTCCCAGAGACTCTGGCTCCACAGGGCGGAGACCCACCTGGGAATGTGATTCAGAAAGTGTAAGGACTGTGCTGTGAGAAACCCAGCACTTGTTAGTCCCAAGGGCAGACGCTGGTTCTCAGCGCATTTCATTGCCCTCCACCGTCACCACCATCTGAGGAATAGTCACTGTGTAATAGCCCAGGATCAACTCACTGCAAAGCCAGCACAGTCCTCGCTAAACCACGTAGGTTTCCAGATTCCAGCATCTACAAGACGCGTGTACGGAGCATGGCTCTCCCGCACCTGAAATATGGTAATGAGACTGAGGAACTGAAAAGTTCATTTTATTGCATTTTAACCAATTTAAATATCTACATGAGTCCAGTGTCTATTGTGCTGGGTAGGGCAGAACTGAAGTGGGGAAGGAAGAAACTGATTAGCTCCTGGTTTCAGATCAGATCACTATTTCCAATTTCAACCCCACTGGAAATCACCAAGTCTAAGAGCTGGGAGAATCTGGACAGATACCTCTATAGAACACATTGATGATATGTGAGAATTGACCACGTCTCCCACCTGTCCCAGTACCTAGCATGGTGTTGACCTTGACGGTCACCAACCTGCTTCCACTCATGGGGGTCCTATCCTGGGAGGGCTTATGCTGCCTTTTTCAGTAAGCCTGGGAGAGTAAGGATGGGAGTTGGTGCTACTGAGATTGGGCAGATTTAAGGGTGACAATGAAGCCTATCTTGGGGGCTACTACAGCTGGATTGTCTGACCATACCCCACAATACGGTGCAGTAGTGAGGAATCGGCTCTGAAGCCAGGAAGCCTGGGTTGAATCTTACCTCTGCTAACCAACACCTTCTGTATAACTTTTAGCAAATTACTTAGCTTCTCTAACCTTGAATTTCTTCATCTGTAGAATGGGGATGGTAACATCAGTTCCAACTTCATGAGGTTGCAAAGAGTCAGCAGTTCTCAAACTTTTTGGTCTTCTTTACCCTCTTTAAAATTAATGGGGATCCTCCCAAAAGAACATTTGTTTTTGTGGGTTAAGTCTATTAACATATACTGTATCAGAAATTAAAAATAAGAACATTAAAACATACCAATTTATTTAAATATAATGAGCAATAAAACTATCACATATTAACATAACATTTTTGTGGAAAATTACCATATTTTCCTAAACAAAAAGTACTTAGTGAAAACTGTGACATTATTGTACATATTTGCAGATCTCTTTCATGTCTAAAAGACAGGTATGTTGAATCTCTGCTCTGTATTCTGTTTGTTACAATATGTTGGTTTGATTGAGGTATATGATGAAGATCTGGCCTCAGGCATTTAACTGGAAAAAAGAGGAGTATTTTCATAGTCTTTTTAGATAATTGTGGACCTTTCTCTTTGAGGCTACATAAAACTTGAAAAGTGAGAGTGTATTAAACATTGGTTGCATTGTGGAATCTGAAACCATATCCATAAACTTTTCATATATTTTTCACACTAAAATCTTTTGTTCTATCATGCACTTTTAATATATCTTTTACCCATGCATAGTTTTGTAACATCATGCACCAGTCATCTAGGAAATATTGGTTCATTAAGTTATGCCAATTTTCCAAATGTTATCATATTTTATTAGGGAATATCAAAATATCACATTTGCTAGTATCACCACCAATATCAGAAAAAGCTTTTAAGCATTGGAGATCTTCGAGGACAATAGAGTTTGCAGTCCTCTGGTGGCTCATAATCTTAGGTTTATCCAAAGAATAAAATAGAATGGAAGATGGCAATTAATGGCATCAGATTTTTGTTCTCTGTTGTCTTTCTAGCAGTTAGTTTTAGTATGTCTAGTATGTTTACATTTTGAAAAACTCTGTGGAAAGAATGTCTATTCTTTATTCAGTAACCCAGGATATTGAATTACATTCTCTGGAATTTCCATATAGTCCAGACATGAAGGATTCAAGAAGAATAATCAAATTCATTATAGAGAATATCTTAGCACATAGTTACAATGATTTTGATTTCTGTGTAGAAAAAGAAGTAGGATGAATCAGGAGCCAGATGGGTACTGAAGCCCAAAACTTTAGGCTGATTTGGGGGTTATTTCACTTATCTCTTATTGTACAACAAATCACTTCAAAACTAAGTGGCTTAATACAAGAAAATCATTTCTCGTTTCTTGTGATTTTTGTAGGTGAGGAATTTGGGAGTTGCTCAGTGGAGCAGTTCTGGCTGGGGACTGCATGAGGTTTCAGTCAGAGGCTGGCTCTTGGCAGGAGGCCTCCTTTCCTCACCACCTGGGCATCTCTGTAAGACACCTTGGCTGGCTTCCTCCAGAGCAAGTGACCAGAGGAGGGCAAGGTAGAAGCCACATGTCTTTTGTGACATTGCCTCAGAAGTCACACACGTCATTTCTGTGATGTCCTATTGGTCATACAGGTCAGTCCTTTTCAGCGCAGAAGAGACTACCAGGGTATGAATGTGAGGAGGAGAGAAGCGTTGGGGGCCATCTTGGAGGCCCACTACCACAGATACTTGTTTTAGGTCTTGGGCTGCCTTTTCCACCTGCAGAGTCTTTATCTCGTCTCCGTTATGTAGGAATTTGCAGAATGCCTGCCTATCCATGGGCATGAAACCTCCACAACTTAGTATCTGACCACGGAAGCCACTTCACAGTGAAGGAGGTGTGGGAGCGGGACCATGATAATGGGGTCCATTTTTGAGTCACGTACGCACTATCCAGAAGCAGCTGGTGTCTTGGAAAGGTGGAACAGTCTTCTAAAATTGTGGCTGATACTCCAGCTCAGAGGCAATCCTCTGTGATCATGAGGTGCCATCCTTCAGCGTGTAGTGTCTGTGTTAAATCATAGACCGCTATACTCGTATAGTGCTTTGTCACCAATAGGAAGAACAAATGGGTCTGGGAACCAAGGATGGAAGCAAGAGTGGTTCAACTGGTAGATTTTGTGCTTCCTGTCCCTGTAAGTGAACTCTGTAGAGCTGAAGGTTCTGGTCCCCAAAGTGGGAGCACTCTTTCCAGGGGACACAGCAAGGGACCCATTGAAGTACCAGTTACAGTTGTGTCCGGGTTCCAGCAGGCAAGGAAAAAGTCACTGTACTGACAGAGGTAATTGACTGCTGGTCTGGGTCCTCTGAGAAGCAGACACCAAGACGGCATCAAACATGTAGGGACTTTACTGGAGCAAAAGCCTAGGAGAGAAAATGAGTCATGTGAGGCTGAGAGAACGGTCAGATGGTGATGTACGTGTGACGCCAAATGAAGTGAAGAGGGAATGGAGGTTGGGTGGGAGGGTCCTAGACTGCTGTGCAGTCCTGGGAAGTTTTAACAAGGCCACTGGGGAGACCTTGACCCGAAGGCAGCCAGTGGCCAGAGGAGTCTCATGTCTCCTAGGAACAGTCCAAAATAGTGTGACCCTGCAGTGTCCAGTCATTGGCCACGAGCAGCTTGTGGGAAGTACGGCTGCTGAGGCTCTTGGTCAGGTCCACTCCTTGTTAGAATTCTGCTACTAGGTGCATTCTCACGGCTGCCATGTTGACCCTGATCAGCGGGAGGAGGTAGGACTGCTTTTACATGAGGAGGAAACGAGGAATGCATCTTCTGGTACTCTGTTGCCTCATTATAACTGAGAATTGTGAGTGTGTGTGTGTATCTGCATAGGATTATAGGACCATGAAGTAAAATAGGGAAGGATACAAATTAACTTGTGAACATAGTATGGCAGATAGTGTTGATTTGTGGACTGATGCCCATTCCCAATCCCCTTTCCCTGGCCACTTTCCAGCCAGGGATGGCTGTGGGACACAGTTCTGGCTTAAGAGGCATAAGTAGAATTCTACTATTTTTCCTGTTTTTCCTGCTTCCTGACTGGGATGTGGGCTTGATGTAAGAAGCTGCATCAGCCACCATCTTAAGAACATGAAGGAAAGGCCAAAAGAATTGCCAGCAGCAGAGTGTTTCCAGAACTTCTTCTTATGAGAAGAAAACTAAGTATCTTTTGTTTTACTCCTACAGTAAATGTGTATCTATCATACACATAAGTTATCTTTGGTATGTGTGTGCATGTGGGATAAGGGGAAAATCAAGACAGAAAAGCAAATATGAGAACACTTAAAAAATCATGTAAATGATCACATGCAATCATTTACTTGCATAGCTCTGTGTATGTTTTGATACATATAAAAACAAATAAAACGTTTAAATATTAAGGTAATAAAATCCTCCATTTAATCTACTTTGAACTTTATTGGTTAATATTACTTCCATATTTAAAAGTTTATTTCTTTAGTTATACTTCATTAAAAATTTTTTAGTATTGTGTATATTTGTTCTGTCTCAGATGTGGATTTTACTCACCTTAAAAAAAAACTCAGATTTTTGTTGATCTTGTTTATTATTTATTTTCTAATTCATTAAATCCTTACTTAGCTTTGCCATTTCCTTCCTTCTACTTTCTTTGGTATACCTTGTTCATTTTCTGACTCTTTGAGTTGAATGTTCAATATTAAGTTTCAGCTTTCATTCTTTTTGAATGTAGTAAATCCTGGCCAAAACATGAATTTTGGTTTAACGCATTTGGTGATGGACTCCTATTGTCTGCCCAGCCCCAGTTGTTAGTTAGGAGGTGGATTAAAGTTCTCGTCTTCTGTGAGAGAGGTCTGGGTAAAAGTGGAATGGCAGGCAATGGAGGCAAGTGGTGGGGCCCCCAGTCAGTCATTCCACCTAGAAATGTCAGTACTCAAGTCGTTTACCACCAGGTGGCGCCCAACCTCAACAGGGACAGGGATGAGTTCAGATCTCCCAAAACTCCTCGCCCGTGTGCCACTGCTTCTTTTCTTTTTCTTTCTTTCTTCCTTTTATTATATTGGTGTTTTTTTTTTTTTTAATTCCATTACATTATTCCTCCATCTCCCTCTTTTGGCTTGAAAGTATTCGTTGTATTTCAAATATTTTACTGGCTAATTACTTACTAGTAAAAATTTTATCATGCATACTTCACTAGTTATTCATATATATTGGTTTTTCTACCCCCACAATACAAGGATTTAATATACCTCTGCCCATTTTCCTTGTTAATCTTCTTTAGTATTTTAATTTAACTTACTTTGGCTCTTCCAAATTAGCTCTTATTGTTGTTGTTATTTTTAAGTCAATGCTCACCGTTTCTTCTTGCTTCATACTTCTTTTGGGGTGCAATTTGGGCTTCTTTCTGAAACACATCAAAGTAGTAGTTTTTCAGCAATGGATGTCAGTGATAAATTTTTGTAGTTTTATTTTTGAAATACCTTTTATTCGCTTTCGTTCTGTAACAATAGTTTAGTTGGGTATAAGAGAAACTCTTCTGTTGCTGCTAATTATACTTCTGTGGTCAGCCTAATTGTCATTTCTTTTTAGGTTATCTCTCTACTCAAGAGCTTTTAAGAGTTTCCTTTTTTTTTTTTTTTTTTTGTAAAATTTGACTCTAGTGTATGTAGCTATATGTCTCTTTTGTTTGTTTTCTTGCTACTTGGGACTCAGTGGCCTTAAATTCTGAAAAATTCTCAGCCATTATTTCTTCAAGTTTCTTCTAACCCCCTTGTCTGCATTCTCTTCTACAACTTATATTTGATTTAAATTTAAAATTCTGAATGTATCAGTGAACCCCTCATGTCTCTTAAATGCTCTTAGATATTTTCTGTGTTCTATTCTGGATGATTTTCTCAAACCAATCTACCATTCTACTAGTTCTTGTTAAGCGTATCTGCTATTTAATTTGAATTTAAAATTTTAATGATCGTAGTTTTCAGATCTAGATGTTCTTCAAATTGCTCACTTAAATTTTTAAGAGTCCTATCATTTTTATTTTTACTATCCTCTCTTTTACCCCCTCAATATAAACACACTTATTTTGCCTTTTCTTTCAGATTTTCTATTATTTCTAGTTTTGGGGTTGATTATTCTTTCATGTGTTGTATCACTGATGCTTCTCACTGATACTTTTTCATCTTGTAGTTAATAATTTTTTTTTTACTGTAAGTTTTTACTTTTTCTTCTGGTAAGAGTCCCATGTACTCTGGATTGTGAATTGTTCCCTTCTGAGCAGTCTTGTCTATACTTCTTCCGGTTCCTAGGGTTTCCACTGGTAATGGACTAGTGATTATGTTAATTTCTTGCTTGAGATTCTTATAACGCGTAGATAGCTTAAATTCATACCCCATGCTCAGATTGGGTTTGGGACTTTTCATAAGATACATTTTTTTTTTTTTTCCCCACCCAGAGCCCAGAAAAGACAGCTTGCTTCCTTATTTCTTTTCTGGGTGATAGACAGAATTCTTTTAGCTTTCCTTTCAAGTCCCAGAAGGATTTTTGAGAGTCTCAGTTTCAGCACGAACAGGCTTCAGGCCAAATTTATTGAGGGGCCTGATATCCAGGCCTGATTCTTTCCTGGTCCCTAGAATGTCAGCTTGAGCTTACATCTCTGGTTTTGAATTTCCTTTTTGTTTTTGGCAGCTGGGACTGACTTGGCTTTCTTTCAGGCTATGTGTTTTAAAGTTTTAAAATATTTATCCAGTATTTACATGTGTTTGGAGTGGGAGGGAGTCTTTGTTAAGTCAGCCTGCCATACTGTCAGCATTGAAAGCCTTTCATACGCATATTTCCGTAGGTCCTGCACTTCTTACTTAAATTATTCTGGGCAAGTTCCTCTAACCCCTACTGAGCTCACACCCCAAAGATGTTAGCAAATGAGAACATAATGTTGCCTACCTGAGTTTCTTTGCCATTTCATTTGCACCATTTCTCAGAAGCAGTCATAGAAGAATGGAGCTGGGAGGGACCATGCATCCCTCTAGTCTGATATGCTAATTAATCAGATGAAGCAGGGCCTAGCTGGGACTCTGCATTTTGGATTCTCCATCTGGAACATGTTCAAATGTGCTATCAGGATCCCAAGTGTAGAAAAAGGAACACTGGACTTGGAATCAGAAAACCGAAGATTTGCTTCCCAGGTTTGCTGCTGTGGATGGAAAAAAAGGCCACACACTAAACCTGACAAGCACTGGGGAGGCCCACCTGGTGAGCCCTACAAACTTAGAGACTGAAATTAACCACGTAGGATGGTCTGAACAGAAAAATTCCCAACTAAAAGCGGGTCATGGCCAGTAGTCACATCCTTGGCCCGTGGCTTCCTTGACAAAGGTCAATCTTCACCTTAAGTGAGCCTGTTTATTGTCTTTTTGCATCTAAGATAACATACCCTTGGAATGTTAGAGTCATCCCTTTATCTGGACTGCACCAAAGCATGAGACCACAGAACCCCTCACTGTTATCTTGTTCTGGAATGCCATCTCTATGTGCTGTAAATGTTAGTTATTAACGATCCTGTACCCACCAATGTAAAAGAAGTATGTGTCTCTCTGTTTTACTTTTTATCCAATCCTAGAGATTTCCTGTTTTCCTTTCTCCCACCCCCTTAATCTACCACCACTGGATTTCATGTAACTCTCCTTACGTCTCCTCCTTTGATTCTAATGTATACAATAAGCTGCAAAATTGCCATTCTCCAAGTATTTTCTTAATCCATTGAGATTTTTGCTTCCCAGCATTTGTCGTCAGTTCGGTTCAAATAAACTCATTAAAATTCTCTACAGGTTTGGATGTTTCTTACTTAGATACCACTTGCCAGCTGTTTGATTTGGACAAGTCACTTAGCCCTTTTGAGACCCAGTGTGTTATCTGTAAAGTGCAGGCAAAGCACATGGGATTTTTGACTCAGCAGGTGTGAAAGTAGTAGGCATTAAATAATTGGTTTCTCTCTTCCCTATGATTAAGATCCCATATGTTCCCTTTTGGAAAAATCTCTTTACAGCTGTTCATTCTCACAGAATCTGCTTGGAAAAAGCTCACAAAATACTCGGAGACCTATCAAACCGGAAGGTGTGAAATTGGGAAGCAAGATGCTATTTTCCTGTTTCTTTTCTTTCCCTTCTCACCAAATACTGAAACTTGGTTCCCAAAGACTAAGGTGAATCTATTATAAAGAGTTACATTAAGGCTATAGAATTGCACATGAAGCCATTGAAATCTTACAGTGTTTTTTATTGTGGCTTCACGTTCATTGACCCATGGCTTGCTTGTGGTGATCACAGAGTGGATTCCAGACCAGGGGTTGTTGGCAAACTTATTCTGTGAAGGACCAGATAGCATATAGTTTAGGCTTTGAGGGCCACAATGTCACATATTCTTTGTTTTGTTTAAAACCCTTTACAAATGTAAGAGACATTCTTAGCTCATGGACTGTACAAAAATAGGCTATGGGCTGGGTTTGGCCCACAGGTCTGGCTGGACTTTACAGAACCCTGTTCTGGACTGATACAGCTTTCTGACCTTGTCTGTGAAGACCCTCTTGATTTCAACAAGTCCCACTCAACGCATAGGAGCACTTAGTCTAATTCCTCTATGAAGTTTGCATGACCATAGCCCTCCTGCGTCCTCTCCCCCACCAGCTGCTGACCTTTTAGCCAATTGTCCTTGTTTAAAGGAAAGAGGGGGCTACTTATCACGGGACTTCCATCCACCCAATCACTTTTGCCTTTTAATCAGAAAGTGATTTCCTAAGTGGCTAAATTAATGCTTCCAACATTTTCCATGACATGGTACCTTTGGAAAATGATAGTAGTTTGTACAACTCGGGTATGGAGGGAGGTGACCAGAATAGGGTTGAACAAATGCAACTGCTCATGTCTAGTGGTTACTGGGCTTAGACTCTTCCTACCCCAGGAGGTCTGATGGGGTCAGTGTCTCAGCAAAACTATTAGTAATATAGCACAATAGTTACGGGCACATGATAAGCATGGAGTCAGACAATCCTAGCTTTGTGGAAGCCCTAGCTTTGCTTCTTGTTAACTATGTGACTTGGACAAGCATTTTAACCTCCTCTCTCTTAATTCGCTCTTCTGTGAAATGAGGATACTAATAAAAGGACCTATTTTATAATGTCTATTTTACATATAAAAATGTGCATGTAATACATGCATGTAGTGCCCTCAATAAAATGTTTGGTTATTACTCCTAAGGAGTAGAATGCATTCTCCTCCTCTTCTTGGTCAACAATAATTTTGCATCCAATGAATTTTCTTTATTGAAAAAAGTCTCCAGGAATTAACTTCTAGCCCAAACTTAGAGCCTTTTTTTTGTCCTTTATCAACAAGATTTTTACCCCCAATTTTTTTTACATGTTGAAGCCTTTATATGCTACATATTTGTGTGTGTGCATCTAGTTTTGTTGTCCAGACCCACAAGGCCAAGGAGTTCCTGCCAGCGATACCCAGAGGACACTGCGATGAGTAGGAATCTGCCTTCTGTCAGGCTCCCTGCTTGCTCAGCGATATATTGGAGGAACTTGCATGTCCAGCAATTCATAAAGAGTTAAAGCACAATCCTCTAGGCTAAGAATGAAACAGAAAGTATGAGAGGATATGAAACAGCCTGGCACATGGCATGGGGTTGGTACCTACTGAATAAAAACTTCTAATTCCGTACAATTTGGGGCTCAGCAGAGCGCCCTCAGCGCCAGCAGTCAAGTCACTGATAAGCTCAGTTTGCTGATGGATCTGCAGCTGAACCACCAGACAGTCAGCAGCGTTTGGCCCTGCTGAGCGAATGCATCCTCCACCTGGGAGGCAGCCAGCCCTTCTAGGGGTCCCGTGATGTGATGCAGGCGATAGCAGTAAGAGAGCAACAGTGTCAGGAAGTGAAGGATCCCCATACCAGTGGAAACCACAGGAATTCTGGGCAGGCAGAAAGAAATCGGGAAATGGCTTTCTGGCAAAGTGAGATGGGTCAGCTCTCTTGGCCTCCAGAAGAGTGTTCTGTGATCTGTTGTGGCTTTACTCACATTAAACCGCTCTGAGGTTATGGGCTGGCTGGTTCGCAGTGAGTCTGCAGTACAAGTTTGCTTTACTGTAGTCATCAGTTCATGCCTAGTAATTTGTGGGGGTGAAGAAATGGAAGATTTGGTTTCTTCACCTAAGATCCTAAAATTGGCCAGTAGGTCAGACTTTACACATATATAAACAACACTTAAAGATACAAGTGAAAAAATCTTGGGAGTCAGGAACCCCAGGCTACAGGCCCTCCAAATTGCTTAAGAAAACAACAAAAAGGGTCAGTGATAAAGATGGTTTGTGAAACCCCAAACACTATGTTCTGTTTTGGAGAGTCACAAAGACAGGACCCTGTTAAGGGGTCTGAAAAGTCCTGCAGTAAAGAATAAGGTGTAGTTTGTTTAACACCAAGTTTCACAAATGTACTTAACCTTGCCCTCTACCCTGCGCCCCCTCCCCCTCACCCCCGCACCCCACAGCAATCTGCAATTCTTTGATTCTTTGGTTGAAAGCAGCAGAAACCAACTAGAGCTAAAAAAGAACAAAAGCTTATTTTCTGGAGGAATATTGGGAGCTTATAGAATTGTCAGGAAGGCTGAGGAACCAAGCTGCTTCCTCCTGTGGTTGGCCTGAGAGCTGATGTGACTTAGCCTCTAGAAGTGGACCATTGTGAGGGCTTGAGGGCGCCTTAGACGTCAGTCAGAGGGACCTTGTGCCTTCACAGAGGACAGCGCTGCTGCTGACAGAAGGGAAATAGCTTAACCCCAGTCACCTGGTCAGTCATGGGGAGAGAGGTAACTGCTGTTTCCACTACACTACCTCCTCTCTTTTAATAATTCAAGTTTATTGGGGTGACAGTGGTTAGTAAAGTCACATAGATTTCAGGTGTACAATTCTGTAATACATCATCTATAAATCCCATTGTGTGTTCACCACCCAGAGTCAGTTCTTCTTCCATCACCATGTATTTGATCCCCTTTACCCTCATCTCCCACCCCCCCTTACCCTCTCGTAACCACTAAACTATAGATGTGGTATATATACACAACAGAATACTATTCTGCCATAAGAAAAGATAAAATAGTGCCATTTGCGACAACGTGGATGGATTTTGAGATCATTAGGCTGAGCGAAATAAGTCAGAAAAAGTCAAGAACCGTATGATTTCACTGATATGTGGGATATAAAACTGAAAGCAACAAAGGAACGAGACAAACAAATAAAGAAACAAAAACTCATAGGTTTAGACTACCTCCTCTTTTACTCCGATCTTTTCTTTGAGAGGGTAGCGGAAGTTTCCCTAAAGCACAACGCCCTCATTACACACCAAGAGGAGAAACCTACATCCTGACAGGTTGCTTGGCAACCATGAGCTTTTTCACTGACATTATTTCCACCTGTAGGTAACTCAGTGGGAGACCTTATATTTACAAAGTGGCCAAATACATGTTTTAATTCATTTCCCACTTATTTCCAAAAATGAAATGATTTTGAGGTGGCTTAACACATCCCTATGAAAGCAATTCTTCTATTGGTCTTTTGAAAGTTTATGGTTATCTTATGGTCATGATTTCTATGAGGTTAGAGATTCAGTAATCCTTACTTCCTTCCCCACTACAGAAATCTGGAGAAAAACTACTCATTTTCAAGACTCATCTTTTCTATGAAACATATTCTACTACATCTTTACTCTTCTCATCTAGAATTGCTAGATAAAATATAGGACTCCCAATTAAATTTGAATTTCAGATAAATGTTAAGTGATAAGTATTGTGTATCTGAAATTCAAGTTTAACTGGGGATCTTGTATTTTTCTTTGCTAAATCTGACAAGCTAACCCCACCCTCAGTAAAATTGGTTGCCTCTTTTTTGTCTCCCTCCTCTAACAGGCAAAGCTCTCAGCACTGTGTCTAGTGTATAGCTAGCACTCAATAACTATTACTTAATTTTATTACTGTATTCTGCAGGTACTGTTGCCATAGTACCTGTAATACTTTAATACTTTATTATACATATGTTCATCTTTGCTTTTGCCATCAGTGCAAACCTAATGTCAGGAGGAAGCATGTCTTTATGTCTTAGCCACTGGACACAGTTGGTGCTTAATAAATGTCGAATGAAAAAAGAAAGACACTTGAACAGTAGATAGCTAATATAAGAGGTAATCGAAGGGGAACACTGGCACTACATGTAAAATAAATCCTGTTTTTTAGTTGGTTTTGGCATCTGACAGTCTTGGGTTTAAAATCCCAAGTTCACCACTAAATACCTATATGATCTTGGACAAGTAGTTTGTCATCTTAAAGAATCAAGTTGCTTATCTGTGAAATGGGGATAATGCGTTTTTCTAGCACTGTGAGATGGAGATTGTGCTGCCAGGTCAGGTAGAGAGGGATCAGCATCTGGGTGCCCTGGGCAGTTTTCAGAGGACTTCCACATGTGCGGTACCTCACCTGCCTTTAGCCCATCGCCACATTTATACAGTGGGAGGTGAAAGCAGAATGATCCTTAGAGAGCAATTTCCCAGAAAAGCAGAATCTATCTTTTACACCACCCCTAATTTCCCCCTCTACCCCTCTTAGGAGAAAATCTTTATGGATTACATACTTTTCTTCCTTCTTTTTCTTCTTTCTCTTCCTTCTTCTCACAGTGGCATTTCTTTTGAATTTTTTCCCTTTAGTGAGCTGTGATGGGCCTCATGTACCAGAATCTTTTTTTTTTTTTTTTTTTTTGGCACCAAACAGTGTTTCTTTCTTATTTTCCCGCCTTTGTGAGAAAGGAAAGGCCAGAAAGCTGGAGTTTGTCTTTCTCCCTCATCTAGGGAGCCCCCTCTCAGCATGGGGGTTTGTCATTGGGGTATGTTTCCTGCCTTCCAAAGCATTTTGAACAGAATATAAACTTCTCTTGGTAACCTAGAATTATCATTATGGACTGTGGCCTTGGACAGACCTAGGACTGTGAGATTTTGACTGAAAAATCAATTTATAATGGGAGGAAAAGAAAATTTTCCATGGTTAACTGAACCGTGATTTACATACAGTTTAACCAAAGACTTTTAACATCCTTTACCTGAAGGAAGAATGTTTCATCTGAGATGAGGTGGCCATGAGGTAATGCAGTGCCTTAGCTCCGAGAAACAGAACACGGTCAACACCCTCCAGCAGTATCCCCGGTTTGTAAAGTGATGACCATATTTAGCCTTGAGTCTCCCACAAACACAGAAAGCTAGGTGCAGAGGGAAGTGGTTAAGAGCTGTGGGCTCTCAGGAAACTCTCAGCCCATGTCTCAGCTTTGCCTCTCGCTAGCTGAAAGATCTCAGGGAAGATGCTTAACTGCATCTATAGGATTAGAATAATAGTAGTACCTACCATATAGGGTTGTTGTAAGGATTAACTGAGATAATGCACGTGAGCAGGCGTGGCGCAGAAGCATTTTATAAGTATTGACTCACTCGATTCTCATTTTACAGATAAAGAAAATTTAGTAGCCAGTGGAGCCAATGTTGGGCTCCAAATACCCCCTTTCCCATTTCACCTCAGGGCCACTGACAAAAGACAGGGAAAGTGGAAGTTGGGGGCATATTTCGTGGGGTTCCCCAAAATCATATCCCCCAGTTAGAAGTTTCATTAGTTGATTAGTTAGGATGTAGGTTTTGCTGCTAAAAACCAAACTATCAGGCTTAAATAAGACATGTTTATATTCTTACAGAGACACAGACCAAGCATAATTGGTATAAGGTAAAATGGTTGTTCCATTGTGTCCACGACCCAGACTCTCTCTTGTTTCTCTGTCATCCTCAGTATGTAGCTGTCTGTCCTGGCTCTAGCCACATCCAAGCCAGCAGATGAGGAGATTGGAGAGCAGGAGCCTTTCTTTCAAAGAAGGGCATGACCTGGCAGTTGTCTGTATCCCTTCCGTGCCCATCCTATTGGCCATACCCAACTGCAAGGGCGGATGGTAAAAACGGTCTTTATTCTGAGCAGTCATCCGCTCAGCTACCCCAAAAATAAGATCTAACCGGAAAATAAGCCCTAGCATGATTTTTCAGGATGACATCCCCTGAGCAGGAGCCCTAATGCATCTTTCAGAGCAAAAATTAATATAAGACTCAGTCTTATTTTCGGGGAAACACAGTATTATACTAACATGAAAAAGGAAGAATGGCTGTTGCAAGCTTAGGTGAAAAAGTTCTTTCAATCAGTTATATTACAATCAGTTCTTTCAATCAGTTTCAAAGGTAAATTGATAATCCATTCCACCCCTATTCTAGATACGCTGCAATGTCCTTAGTTAGCAGTAGAGTAAATGGGTCTGTTTATCTCACCATTAGGTATCCTAGATGGCAAAGGTTCTTTGATTCCCCTTTTATTATGTTTTCATTGCCTTCTATTTCCTGTCGCATTGCCAGGCTGTCCGTTGGTATTTTCCTTGGCTGGCAGTCTAGTTGTCAGAGCCTTCTCCTCTTCCATGCCCGCCTGGCCTTCTTCACACACTTACATGTTTGACACTTGCATTTTTTTCTAGAGGAAATTTATATGCAATGCAAAAGTAAATTGGTTTGAGTGAAGACTTATCACAATTTTTGTGATAAATCCATGCTGGCTATTTAATGGTGCTGCTTGTTTGCTTCCTGGTTCTCAGTTACGTTAGGACAGATGAGATTGCTAAGTAAGGAGGGGTCTTTGTATTTGAAAAAGTGAGGATGGGCAAGGAGCCCAGCGATGGGGGAGAGTTAAGAAATCAGAAAACGGTACTCATCTAGGGAATTTTGCTGGAGGGGTGGGAATCTAGTACTTCAGAATAAAAAGATGAAGCCGATAAGCAATATGGCAGATATATGGGAAAGGCCAACAAAACCCAGGGATCAAAAGCAGCTTTCTTGTATTTTAAAAAATAATTCTATGTCCAGAGTGTGGATGTCTTCAGTGACCATCACTACCACATTTCCAATTTGAAGCACAGTTTGGGGGTGGAGAAGAGTCTCCAATTTGTTAGGACTGTGGTTACATTGGGGAACGCAGGACCTGGAGTTAGTATGCGGTTCATCCTCCTGAAAGCTGAAAAGAAAGCCATTAAGATGCTGGTCACCCGGGACCCTGGCGAGGAATAAACGGGCAGCTGAATGTTGGTCTTCAGGCAGACCGTTCTAATAACTAATCCTCTTTGTAACGGTCAATTTACATGTTAGAAGATCTTAAAGGCAGGAAGCATAGAAATGAGCTTTGAATTTTCTTCCATAGAGTTTATTTCCAATTAATCTTTCTGAGACAAGAATTACAATCTACCACAAACTGTTCTGAGGCTTTCAAGAGCAGGTTTTGCTACTTCGGACAAGATGCTAACATAGTAAAAAGGAAGAAAACAACTTAGTGTTCGGTTAGATATGTTCCCCTCAAATATGAAAACAACCTCTCCAGAGCAATAAAAGGGCAACACAGAAATTTTCTATATAGTAGACTTTGGGCAGCTTTCTTAGCATCACAAGACTGGAGAGGACTGCCCAGAGCTTTTAGAAACGAGGAAACTGAGGCCCAGAGAGGCCCAGCCATCCTCAGAAGGTTGCTTAGCAAATGAGTGGGTAGAGTGTGGACTAAAGCTCTGTCTCCTGGTCCTTCACCACACTCTACTGCCACCTCTTCACAGAATTTATCTGTAATGGGGGAAATGGGTGGCATCCTACGCCTGATTAGTTTCTTTGAAATGTCAAAAAACAAACAAAAAACCCCTACATTTTATATGAGTGGAAAGGTTTTGTGTTCAAAGGAAAACAGTGGAACCCAAACGCTGCCCTTGATCCTAAGTGGAGCTGTCGGAGTTGGCCTCAAAGGCAATATGAGGATGTTTCCCGCCCCAGAGAGTCTTTCTTACCTCACTTGCCTCTGGCCTGAAAACTCTCCTATTATTATTTCCTGAGGCAAAGATATTTGTCAGATGGTGGTTTCTCCTTCACACTGTGGTTAAAATGCAAACATTACCCAAGAAGAAAACCTCCTATGATTATGAGCTATTGATACGCACCGGTAGTGGCCTCAGCCTTTTTGGGCGTCATGGACATATTTTAGAATCTGATGAAATCTCTGGCTCTTTTCCTTTGAAAATGCACAGGCAAAATTGTAATATCTTAGGGTCTTTATTACCTCAGAAACCTATCTTTGGAACCAGGTGAAGGACTCCTGTTTTTAAGTAAATTAGCTCGTCCTAATAGCTGGTTGGTCTTAACTAGAGGAGCCTGATGGAACTAAGTGTCCATAGGAGAAAAAAAAATCCAAAAGAGCTTCCCTGAAGGGGTGAGAAGCCAAGACAGAGGCCCAAATAATCTCGAGGGAAGGGGACAAAGGGAAAAACTGAAAGAGAAAGGTTCTCAGGGCAGTTTGGAAGGAAGCCAAAGATAAACTTGGCGACTTCAGCACCTTGCCTAGGGGTTGGCCATAACTATGATTTCCAGGCTTTTTAAACTTACTTATCCGACCTCTGTAATTATTCTATAGTCACACATCTTCCTGGAACCCTTCCCTAATACACACGGACTCTCAAAGGCAGCCCTGTGCTAGTGAATAAGATGTCTAGCTGAAAGCAGAGTCCTTGTTTCCTGGCATCTAGCCATCTTCTGCTGCTCATGGAGCTTTCGGACCCCTAAAAGGGGTGGGAAGTTCCTTGCAACAAGCTTTGGGGAGATGATACATCACCAAAACCTAGACATGATCTTGGCAAGCATACCAGATAGTGATGTATTGATAAACATCAAAAGAAGTCGAGAGTTCCAAGAAAGAGATTTGGAGTAACTCCAGTGAGTCAGATTTTTTTTTTTTTAAGGACAGAAGGTGATTTGTATTGCTCAGCAGGACATGATTGAGAAATGTGTCTGGGCTCCTATGATCAAGGGGGAGCCACAGAGAAGGACCTGAGCTGTTAGGACACATATGTGCCCTGCAGTCCCTCGCACTTAGTTCCAAAGAAGTGAGTCCGGGATGAAACTTGGGTGCTAAGCAGCCCTTTCAAAAACTGAAAAATCGCCGCAAGTCCTAGGCTGTTTATTAGGACTTCACTGCCTCCATTTTTAATTGTTAGGTTCTCACAGACTAGTGGACCTTACAGCAAGAAAGAGAGAATGGCGGAATCCCAGTTAAAAGCAACTGGGATCTAGGGCTTGACACTGGGAAGCCAAGTGGTTGGCTGCATGCATGTAGTCAGAACTGTCTGATAGAATTTATGCAAAATGTTCTAGAATCTGTACTGTTCAGTGGGTAGCCAACACCCCCACTCCTCCAATGTGGGTGTGAAATGTAGCTAGGGCAAACAAGAAACTGCATTTTCAATTTCATTTAATTTTAATTTAATTTAAATAGCCATACATACTAAGTGGCTACAGCCTTCTTTTGTCCATTTACCCATGCGTTCATTCGTCAGGCGTGTCTGGACTTACAGAGGGTCTAGTAGCCTGTAGACACAGGGCCTTCTAGAATGTTGTCTGGCATCTCATCTTAGGCTTTCCTGATACACTCCCCTACGGGGAGAGGAGCGCCTCTTTGGTCCTTATCTTGATCAGGAAGCTCCTGTTCCGTGGGTCGGGATACTTCTTCGTTCTCCGTCCATCTTACCCCTCTGGGAACATGTCAGCTTCAGGTCTCCTGCCTTGCTTGTGAGGCTGCCAGTCTTTCTTTTTATCAGTTGGCCTTAAATTATTGATAGTCCTCTCTGCTTCTGTCTGTCTGTAACATGGCGTTGTTGATGTTCTTTACGAGGACAGGGAGGCTAAGTTGAAACCTGTATCATTGTGAGGTTTATGCGGAGAAGAACAAAACTGTAAAATTGAAAATGATATTAGAGTTGATGAAATTCAACTTCCTCATTGCTCTGAAGAGGAAAACGATGGTACCAGTCATTTGAGTAAAACAAGATACTGTTCATGCATCTACTTATTGGACAACATGTGTGTGCCAGGCATGGGTGCAGTTGCTGGGGTACAGCAGTAAAATAAAAAAGTAAAAGGGCCTGACTTCCTGGAGCCTATTTCCTAGAGGGGATGACTGACATCGAGCCAGCAATCTAGCAAATAGGCAATAAAATGTCAGCTAGAGATAAGTGCTACAAAAATAAAGGGTATAGAGTAATGAGAAGAACTATTTTAGATAAGATGGCCCGGAAAATGCTCTCTGAGAGGTGATATTTGAGTTGAACCATAGAGATAAAGTTCGGAACTGAGCCATGTAACTGTCTGGGGGGGAGTTGATTGGCATAGGAAATAGCCAAAGCCTGAGGCTGGAGAGTGTTTGGCTTGTTTGAGGGACAGCAAGGACGCAGTAGAGTAAGTAGAATGTGTAACGGGAGGAAATAAGTCAGAAAGGGGGCCAGGGACCACAGCACACAGGGGCTTTTAGGTCATGGTGTGCACCTGAGTTTATTCGAAATGCAATGGGATCCAGTATGGCGCCTTCCCAACGTCAGCTCAGACTCACTCAGGAGACCAGAGTTGCAACCGCAAATGCCCACAGGCAAGTCATGAGGGCCCTTGTCCCATTGGAAGAAGTCAGCCTCTTATCAGTTCCAGGTCACAGTGTTACCGGTGCTTTCAGAAAATGAAAAATGAAAATGTAGGCATAGAGATTTGCATGTGAAAGCTCCCAATTTTTAAATACTGGCAAAACATTTATATTAAACACGCACACAGTACTGGCCAAAGAAAACATATCCGCAGATAATATTTGCCAGTGTGTACCTTCTGCATTAGGCAGTCATTTTTAGGAAGTTTGAATTTTTGGCTAAACGCTTGAGAGAAAGAAAATTCCAAGTGACATCAAACAAAATCACTAGGTGATGTGGAATAACAGCTAGTGTAATTTCCACTATATGAGCCTATAACCAAGGAGGACTTTTAAAAAGTGATCCTTCCTGTTAGGATGTAGATAACTGGGACAGACCATTGCTCCCAGTATAACAGGGAGATACAAAGGTCTCACAATTAAGTTCCCCAACTTTGTTGCAACGATGTTGCTAACATTTTTTGATATCAGAAGGATGATTCATTATGAATTTGTACCAACTGGACAAACAGTTAATCAAGTTTACTATTTGGAAGTGCTGAAAAGGCTGCATGAAAAATTTAGACGACCTGAACTTTTCGCTAACAATTCATGGCTCTTGCATCATGACAATGCACCAGCTCCCACGGCACTGTCTGTGAGGGAGTTTTTAGCCAGTAAACAAATAACTGTATTTCCCTACTCACCTGATCTGGCCCCCAATGACTTCTTTCTTTACCTGAAGATAAAGGAAATATTGAAAGGAAGACATTTTGATTACATTCAGGACATCAAGGGTAATCCGATAACAGCTCCGATAGCCATTCCAGAAGAAGAGTTCCAAAATTGCTTTGAAGGGTGGACTAGGCCCTAGCATCGGTGCATAGCTTCCCAAGGGGAGTATTTCGAAGGTGACCGTGGTGATATTCAGCAATGACGTATGTAGCACTTTTTTGAGATGAGATCACGACCTTAATTGTCAGACATCATAAAAGTGGATACACTACAAACAAACAAAAAAAATCACTAAAAAAAGACACTGGAAAATTGTAGACACACACACACACACACACACACACACAGAGAGAGAGAGAGAGAGAGAGAGAGAGAGAGAGAGAGAGAGAGAGAGAGAGATCCATATCACACAGTGTTTAGATCTCCAAGTTCTGCCCACAGAGAATTCTGTAATACTTACAAAGCATATCTCACTTTAGAGGCATTTGTACAAGTTGCAGACATTGTTAAAGAGCTGTTTTCTTTCTTAGGAACATTAATTTGGGTATGTCTTACAAGGAGTGACATTTCAAAGTCAATACAATATAGTAGTGGTCATGACTTTTTTCTCATGTAAGAAAGACATCAGGAGTCGAGAGCAAGAAATGTGAAAAATCCAACTAAAGCTTTTATTTCTTGAGAGGAGGTTTTGAGAAAACGCTTTAATAGATTTTGTGGCACAAGTACAATGGAATGTAAAATAGCTGTTAAAATTCTCATTCGAGTATTTTTATGCTCTAATTATTTACGATAAATATTTATGATAAAATGTTAAATGAAAAAGTAATACAACATCGGACTGTTGCTTGGGTAAAGGTATGTTAAAAGGAAGTTACATACACATGAAAGGCAGTTTGGAAAAATGTACCAAACATTATTAGAAGGGCAGAAGGTGACCTTGGCACTGTGACACACCTGTGTATATGTTATGCTTCAATAAAAGGATTCTTTAACATTTTTTAAAATTGTAGGCAGGCATTGAAGGGCGAACGAGGTGCTGCTGGAAAGGGAGAGAGCCTCGGACGACAGTACCCAGAGGGCAGTGTAGAAGGCACGTTCTGTGCTGAGGCCACCGGTCTGGCCAACAGTCCCCCTACAGGCACTTTGGAAGAGCTCAGGGTAGGAGACCACATACTTCTGTCCGCTGGCACCTGTGTTCCTCTGCCAGCCCCTATGAGGAAAGAGTACATGCCCGGTCTCTGATAGCATTCCCGAGGTGTGCAGGCTGGCCCGCCTCACTGGAGGACAGCAGAAAATAAGGAGAGAGCTTGCCGCTTGAGGTACCTATGAAGACAATACTCCCAGCAGAGAAAGGTGTCCCAGGTATTACAGCATGGTAACATGGTGGCTTTGCTTTTGCCCATCAAAGGGGAAATGAAAGAAAAGAAAGCAGGCAAGTTAGAAAAAGCAACAATGAAACCATGACCGCCATCAGTAACAAATGTTATGTGGCACCTATTTTGTGCCAGGCACGTCCTAGGCACTGGATTATCCCTGAACTAATAAGTGTCCTGTGGCTCTCTTCTCCCACAGTCAGAGTAGCACCTGTTGTAATTCCTAGTTCCCTTGTCTTCCTGCCATACATTACAGTGCCATCTACATGGGAGACATTCAAACACGAGTTTTGAATGACTGACTAGATGTTTCCATTGGTAGTTTGTTAATAAAGCTGAGGTATGTCTCAGTGTCTAATGCAGGCCCATGTCTCTCCCCCACCAGGGGCCTCCCACCCCTGTGGCTGCATATGGCGCTGTGCCCAGTGTTGGTCTCACGACAGACCTGTTGGCATCTCGGGGGGTGAAACCTGGGATTCTGCATGGTTAACTCTTCATTGTAATACTTCTCTATGCCTCAGCTCCTTTTGTCCAAACAAATGATAGTAAGTTTCTTTTGCTTATCACAGCAACTTGAGCTTCAGAGTTGGGACTGAAAACACCAGGAAATGGAGATGGGACTACACATGGATTTCAGCCTGTTTTATTCTGCGATGATTAGCAAACACAGGGCCTTTTTGGCTTTAATCTAGAAGAGCAGGAAGAAAGGAATAATGTTCATAGCAAGGTAAAATGCATTTCCAAAAGAAGAAACAGGAAAAATTACAAAGCAAGCTCTCTTCTAATCTGATTCTCAGGTCTATTACATTGGACAAATGTCCGCAAATGTCTGACCCTGGCAAAAGGGCAGATGGTTTCCAGCACTGTACCTAACCCAGAGTTGGATGCATTCCAGCCCTGGGGATCGAATCACAGTTTGAACTAGACCAACACAATCATAGTCAAAGGCCAAGAATGGGTCCTCCGTTCAGGGGAAGCTTAGGAAGGAACTGGGGTGCAGTGGGGTCTGTATCCAATAGAACCAGATTTAAGACCAGTGCTCAATGAAGGAAAGGCCCTGAGAAGATGGGAGCTAGGCAGATGGCTCCTCTAGAACAGGGTTTACCAGAAAGATGTGTGTGTGTGAAGATGGAATGGGGTAGACAGCATCTCTGTAATTTTTCACTTTGAAAACCCAACAACTGTCTCTGAGTTAGAATGTTTAAATCCTCTTGCTCAGCCACTTAGGCTCGGTATGAAATTCCAGTCACAAACCCTTGACTTTTCCTGCATTCACTACATGGTGCTTGTGGTGTTGGCCATCGGAGTGATGTTTTCAATTATTTTAAATAATTCAGGCCAGGCAAACATATTTGCTTTGTGCCAGCCCCCACAAGCTTGGCTTCCCTCATCTAGCAAGACACCCCTCTTTGTCCTACTGAGAAGGGGAAAATGTCAATCCCAGTAGAAGCCCCGCAGAAGTGGGACAAAAATTGGGGGGAATTTTTATAACTCCGGTGTATTTCTGGCTTTGGAGAGTGTGGTCTTCTCAGAAACAACTATCTGTCTAGACTAGAGAGGAACTTTGAACTCTTTTGGAGAATTATCACTGCTTCTTTGATTTTACAATGTTCTCTTCTCCATTACCACCTGGTTTTTATAATAATTTAGTGAATTAAAATAGTTTGTTTTGAGAAGTTAGGAAAGAATTTTGTGATACTTCTGGGGGTGAAATGGAAACCTTTGTGGAGAATAGAGCCAGGATTGCAGATTGCTGCTCTTAGACCGGAAATATCAGAGAGTGGGCTAACAGGGCTGAGTCTTCAGCCTTGGACCTTTGTAATGCTTTGGTTTCTTGCACACATGAATAATTTGTTTCTAGTCATTTTTTTTTTTTGGTATCTCACTTGCATAAACAACATTCTTCCCATTTATTGTGTTTATTTGAAAATTGTTTTAACCCACCAAAGCAAAGGGATAGATATAAATATCTGTCAGATATTTCATTTTTCTTGTTTCCTATTCAAATCATTCCTTTTTTCAGTTTAAGTGAAAAACATCATGGTTCTTTTATCCATTTGCCTGTCCTTTCTAGTCTGAATCATTTGTGCATTGTTTGATCATTTATTGATTCATTGAAACATTTGACAAATATGTATTGAGCACCCATCGTGTTCTCAAACTGGGCTAAGCTTTGGAATACAGGCAGATGTGTTTCCTGCTCTCTGGAATCCTCCACTCTTTTTTAATTCTCAACATGTTTCTTTCAGGATCTCTAAGCAGACCTGAGAGATGACATTCTCTTGATTATATGTCATTAAGTCTAGTAGGGACATTTCTTGGCCTGTACTCTTATTCTATTTTTCTAAGTATTAGAGGCAATCACTTCAGCACTTCCCTTTGTCCACCAAGGGTGAGGCTTCAGGGATCTTCAATTTTTTTTTTTTTTTTTAACCTGACTCACAGGGAGGCCACACAGAAGAGTTCTCCTGGAAGGCTTGGAAGCTGATGAGCCATTTCATTAAATGAATGAAAGAGAACATATTTATATTCCCAGGGGAGACAGAGGTGTCTGAGCCAGGGCTGTGACTATAGGCCAGTTGATAAACAGGTCCTTGGGTGTTTAGCTACAATCCTGAGGATTATTGAACAAATCTCCCATTGTGAGAGGAGCTGTAAGTCAAATAACATAAGGTTTTCATTACACAAGGGAGCTAACTCTGCATTACCCAGTGGGTTTGAAAGCATCCAGACTCAACTTGAATCTTGAGGTGCTCTAGGTCGTCAGCCTGTTGCACTTGTCTGTGGGTCTACTGGGTTCAGAAGTCACCCTCATGCAGCTGTGTGCTCCCAGCTGTGAGGGCAGGGGACTCTCTTGGCTGACTTGATGTCTTTTTTCTTCTTTTTCCAGGTGTGGAGAGTTGAGTCAATTATAATATAATCTTTACCTCATCGTGCACTCTTAGTGTCAGGACGTGGCTCCACATGGGTTTTCCCCTTATTTCCCATTCCCCACTCCCATTCCTCTTTCTCCTTAGGTATTGTTCTTACGGGTTATGTATTGTTTGATATGCATACATTTTTTCCATATTTTAATTATAACCATATTCAAACATAGTAGAAAATTGAATGACTAGTATAGTGTACACTCACATGCCTTCCACCTAGAATCAAACATTTCCTAACCTTTTGCCATTCTTCCTTAGGTCTACATAGGTATTTGAAAGTAAGTTGTTGACATGATTAATTACCACCAAATACTTCAGCATGCTTCTCCTAAAAAAAAGGACATTCTTCTACACAATAACAGTGTCATTTTAACACCTAAGGATGTTAATAGTAATTATGTAATGTCATCTAATATGCAGTCCATACTCACATTTCCCTAAATACTAAAAATATTTTTCATAGTTCTTTTTTCTAAAAAAAAATCACGAGTCAGTCAAGGTTTGCACATTGTGTCTGGTTAAATCTTTTTACTCTTCTATTCTAGAATAGCCTCTCTCTAAAAAATAACATCGATCATTTGAAGAGATGTGTCCATTTGTCTTGTGAAATGTCCTTATTCTGGATTTGTCTGATTGTTTTCTCATGATGTTGTTTAATTTTCTCTTTTATGTTTTGTGTTTCTAGTAAACTGGAAGTTAGAGCTAAAGACTGGGTTAACTTCAGGTTTAAGTTCTGGCAAGAAAACTCCGTAGGTGATTTTTTTGTGTTTAACGTTGCATCCCGGTAGGAGGCTCATGACTTCAGAACAGCCAGTTGTCTGATTATGATGTTAAATTTGATCACTTGGTTAAGATGGGGACCAGCAGATTTGTGCGTTGTAAAAGTACACTTTACCCTTTGCAAGAAATCTGTGCAGGTGACACTTTGGTGTACTCGAACACCTTGTCCTTTACTAACCTTTCCCTTAATAACCTTAGCATCCATCAGTGATTCATGTTTGGATCAACTATCTTATTGGTATTAGTTATAAAATTGTGATATTCTATTGCTATAATCCCTTCTACACGTATTAGCTGGGATTGTTTTATAAAGCAGAGCTTTTTTTCATAATTATGGGTAAACTCACGGCTACTTTATTTTTTTTAATACCTTTTTTTTTTTTTAAAGATTTTATTGGGGAAGGGGAACAGGACTTTATTGGGAACAGTGTGTACTTCCAGGACATTTTTCCAAGTTAAGTTGTTGTCCTTTCAACCTTAGTTGTGGAGGGTGCCATTCAGCTTCAAGTTGTCCTTTCAGTCTTAGCTGTGGGGGGCGCAGTTCAGCTCCAGGTCCAGTTGCCGTTAATAGTTGCAGGGGGCACAGCCCACCATCCCTTGCGGGAGTCGAACTGGCAACCTTGTGGTTGAGAGGATGCGCTCCAACCAACTGAGCCATCCGGGAGCTCAGCGGCAGCTCAGCTCAAGGTGTCGTGTTCAATCTTAGTTGCAGGGGACGCTGCCCACCATCCCTTGTGGGACTTGAGGAATTGAACTGACAACCTTGTGGTTGAGAGCCCCCCGGCCCATGTGGGAATCGAACCGGCAGCCTTCCGAGTTAGGAGCATGGAGCTCTAACCGCCTGAGCCGCCAGGCCGGCCCCCGACGGCTACGTCTTGATAAAAAGGTAAAGTAAGATGCTTCGTTATTTCTCTTTAATAAGTTAGTGTAATAGTCACCTCTACAGATGGAGTTTTCTTCCTCTTTCTCTTTTTATTTTATTCCATCTTTTGAATGTCAGTATAAACCTATGAATATTATTTATTCAAGATTTTATAACCGATTTTAGTCATTTTTCTTTCTTACTGCTCAAATTTATGTTTTCTGCCAGGACCCTGACAGACAATATATCCTGGACATCACTTTGTATCGCTACATAGAGATCGTCTTCATTCTTTCATATGGCTGCACAGTACTCCATTGCATGGATCAGCCATAATGGGGTCACTCTTTGTGGGCCAACTTGAATATCTCATCCCTCCACCCCCAGGAATCAGAATGATTCGAGTTACTTGCTTTATTTGTTTTCCTTTCTAAATGGTGACATTGAACAATGACATTTAACCTGCGTGTGCTTCAGGTTTCTGATCTGTAAAATATGGATAATAATGGTACTGACTGATAAGGTCATTGTGGAGATTTAATGAGTTAATATGTGTGAAGCTTTTCATGCCTAATGTATATTAAGTATTCAATAACTTTTAGCTACCATAATAATAAGTTATGGTAATATAACATTTTGTCAATCAGTCATATTATGACTACTATTTATTTTATGTGTTCTCATCTTCTGCTTGCCACTAGCCCCTGGGCAGTGTGAGGATGAGCAGGAACTATCGAGGGGCGCAGTGTAGTTTTCAGCAAAGAGCACTGGGCTTGGAGCCCTGAGATCTGGATGCTAGTCCCTGATTTGCTTTTAACCATGTGGGTAACCCTGGATGCATCATTAAACTTTCCTGATTTTTATCCATATAAAGCAAGAGCCAGCGAGAGGAAATTAGCTCTCTCCCTGCTCTCTGGTCTGCACATTCTGTTGGATGACTTGTTTCACACTGGTTAGAGGACAGGAAAAATCTTCTGCTCTGAAAACTGGGACACCCTCTTCTATCATCTTAGGATTGACAAGCCCCTGACTTTCTTCCATCCTGTGGCCTTGTGATACCCTGGAATCAGAATAAAGATTAAACAAGATTTTTAGTACAGTGAGTAAAGTAGGGAAGGAGTGTGTGTGTCTGTGTGTGTGTATGAGAGAGAGAGAGAGAGAGAGAGAGAGAGAGAGAGAGAGAGAGAGAGAGAGAGAGAGAGAGAGGAGGGGAGGGGAAGAAAGAAAAAGGAAGAGCGAGGAGGAGGGGAGGAAGAAGAGAACGAAATTCAGCCATTCCTTCTCTTCATTTTCTTGGCGGAAGGACGCGCTCCCTGTTTCCATGAATGGGTGCTACGCCTCCCTGTCCACCACGTAGACATCTCAGAATAAAGTCACTAGTCAACAGAACAGTAAAGGGGCTCAGCTTCATATCTCTAAAAAATTGCTTTTTGAAAAATTAGCACTTGAGATTTCCTTTAAGTGCAGCCCACGCATTCCAGGCAGTTGACTGTCCAGTAGCAGCAGTAACAAGCAAGGTTGGGGTTGAACGTTCTGAACTGCGTGGAATGTCTCAACGTGGTCATTTTTGTGGTGTGTGGAGCAGTGTCTGATCTCTGGCTCTGGAAGTCCAAGCACAGAATTAATGAGAGGTTTCATATGTATCTAAAAGAACATGTTTCCAAGAATTTATAACCCCCTTTTTGTCATGTGCTCTCAAAGCCCTTTGAGTTGGTGGTCAGACTGGAAACTTCAAACTTTCCTTCAAAAATTCTGCCTGGAGCTGGTGCACTTTTCTGTGTGCTATACGTCAATGCAATTTTTATAAAAAGTGAAAGAAAAAGAACACCTCTGCTTACGTCTCACTTTCTGTAGGACAAACCTAACATACCATCACCCTGTACCTTGAGCATTTTCCCCATTCAGCACCGAAGAACCTTTCCTTTGATCTCTGGAACTGGCACACTGTACTGCAGTGAAAAGAACTCTCCATTCCGTCAGCGTCTCTCACTCTGGAACTCGTTCTTCGTTCTTTCACAGAAGAGTTGCCTGTTGCTGGGCAAGACTCTTGACCTTTCTGCGGCTCAATTTTCTCAGCTATGAGACGGGCGTAATAGGTGTTGTCGTGAAGATCAAGTAAGATAATAGATATCAAACATGTTTCATTAATGACAGAAGATGTGAAGAATTTATAATTAAGGTTTTCACATGTTTCTGTTATCTTTCTGCTCTGTTACGTTATTCTCTGGCTTCACAGCTCCCACCCACGGGTGCCTACAGTTCATTTTCCACCCAGCAGCCAGGGGATCCTGTGGACACATCACATCGGGTCATCTCTCTTCATCTCCAGTGGTCCCGTCTCTCTCTTCCCTCTCGACTCTTCACTGTCTCCCTGACTTCAGTTCTTGCTCTTCTCCCCTCTCCTCATTGTCTCCCAACACACTGCGGGTCTTCAAACCTCCAGTTTCCATCCTGCCTCTGAGCCTGTGCCATTTACTCTGTTGGAAATGTTTCCCCAGCCCGGAGACATCCGTGGACCTCACTACGTCACTTCCTTTGAGTCTTTGCTTTTCAACGAGGTCTTTTGGGCCATTCGGTTATAGTTATAATCCTGGCACTGCCTTACCCTCCTTCCTGCTTTATATTTTTACATAGTACTTATAACCTTCTAATATACTCTGTGAATGACTTATTTGTCTTTCCCCACTAGATTATAAGCTCCCCAAGAGTAAGGATTTTTGTTTGTTTTATTAACTAATGGATCCCCAGCACCTAGAACATGGTCTGACTTGTAGAAGGCCTTCAATAAATATTTGTCAAATGCATGAATAAATAGACAGTGTCAGTCTTACAATCAGACAGAGAGGATGGGAAGTCGCATTTCTAGACACGTTTCCATACATAACTAGTGAAAAAAGAAGCCCTTTGTAAAGTGTATGTGGATTTCCTACCTTCCCCCATGATCTTGACCACCTGGAAGGTATTTGTATAATCTCTTTGCATGTGTTAATAGTCCAGGAATGCTTTTCTATTCCTAAAACCTATGGAGAAGCAGTAAATGCAGAAGTTCTTTGGAGACACAGAGAGAATCCAGACCTGCCAGGCTAATGTGACCCAGCGCACTGATGAGCTGTATGCTATTGTTTCCCCTCCCAGGTGTGTAGTAGTTCCTTCAGCCGCACGTAATTTGGTCTCGCAGCTTCTTCAAAGGTGGAATTGTGCCCCCACAGCATTTCCCAAATGATGTGCCAGGGAATGGTCATCTGTGCTCAAAAAAGAATAAGGGTTCTGTGGTTCTGATTCATAGTACACATTCGTATGTTACAGGCTTTACACAGCAGTTGCACAGCTTAAAAATGAATAAGGATGGGTGGCCTGTTTAATAGTTACTAACTCATTGGAATAGGGGAAGATTTTTTTCTCTGTATACCTACTGTGTTTCCCTGAAAACAAGACCTAGCCGGAAAATCAGCTCTAATGTGTCTTGGAACAAAAATTAATATAAGACCCGGTCTTATTTTACTATAATATAATACTGGGACTAACATAATATAATAATAATATAATATAATATTAGTATAATATAATAAATATAATACCGGGTCTTATATTAATCTTTGCTCCAAAAGATGCATTAGAACTGATTATCCAGCTAGGTCTTATTTTCGGGGAAACACAGTAGTAGTGGTTTGCTGGGTCATATGGTAAGTGTATGTTTAACTGTAAGAAGCTGTCAACGTGTTCTCCGAAGTGGCTGTCCCCTTTTGCACGTGCTCCAGCTGGGTAAGTGAGTTCTCCTTGCTCTGCATCCTTCTTAGCACTTGGTATTATGGGTTGTTTTTTTTGTTTTTTTTTTTATTGTCTGTTTCTTTCGACTTAGCCATTTTCATAGGTGGAAAATTCTCTAGTTACTGATGAAAACAAATTGAGCAAGAAAATTATTCTCATCAACAACACAACTTGAATAGGTCAGATGAAATCTCCCAATTTCATGCTACTGGTTAAAATGATAAGAATATATGCGGTCCTCCAGTTGTTCTCTTGCGCAGGGCCAACAGAATGTAGTCGTGAGGCTGTACTCACTGTGTCTGTCTTCTGCTTCCAAGTTGACTCATAAGAGAGGTGTGTTGCCCTGGGGTCTGAGACCTCGCCTTGGGAAGGACAACTACCACCTCACTCTGCAGCACCCCTAGTGGAGGTGGACACTTCAGAACTCAACTTATCCGCTTTGCCTGCCCTGCCCCTTCCCCACTGGGGTGAAAGAAAAGTCAACATGCCACCCTGAGAGAGTGCCATTCCTTGGTCTAGAAGACAGGACCTGTGTGTAGGTAGCTTCTCTTCAGAATACCCAGCATGTCTTCATGGGCCACTTGATGGAATGGTGAGTGACACTGAAGAGTGTGAGCAGTTGAGCCTTTGTTCCAAAAACTGTCATTATGAAGAGCCTTATGAGCTGTAGCAAATGGTAGCGTGCTCTCTTTATCCCATCACTGGTGAGACCTTGAGTAGAGCTTCCAGTCAGTGATGAGTTCAGCTTCAGGATCCTTACATCCTGGATGCATGGCCTTGGAGAAGGTGAGCCTAGGATGGACATTGGTGAGCCTCTCCAGTAGGGGAAGGGATGTGAGTCTGAGGGTATTTAATTTACTCTGACTCTAAACTCTTTAGTAGATTGTGAAGAATGCCACTAAGGAAAAAGGTACTTCCTCACTTTCAGATTCAGTTAAAAAGACACTCAGTAGATCAAAATGCTGTCACTTCCTGACCACAAGAATATGTCCCCACAGGAGTGTTGGTGTTTTGTGATCTACCAGCTGCAGGCTGGGGTATAATATTTCCTGAGTTGGCATTTGGGGAACTTCAAATATTTAAGGGCAATCATCTCTTCTCAGTTATTTCTTCCTTTGGGGATCATAAAAACCTTGAGAAATGTCAAACTTCCTTTTCAGAATTTCTTCATTGAACGCAAGATCTCAAGTTTTATTTCCTTTCCAATAAATTTGGCCTATCATCTTACACCCATTACATTGGCAAGTCAGCTTTTCCTAAAGGCTGACTATGTGTAAGATATTCACAGTCAACTAGGAGTTCATTACATATCTTGTATGCATTTAATATAACTTAGTGGTTGGACATGTAGACTGTGGAATGAGACAACCTAGGTCCAAGTCATAACTCAACTGCTTAGGTAGCTACCGTACCATACTCTTAAAATTTGAATGTACTGCCACCCTAGTCCCTTATCTTTGAAAGTTCTTGACTGTTATTACTTTCATATACACAATCAACTAAGAACTTTCAAAGGTATGTACATTTACACAATTGGTCTCACAATGACTTTTTTCTTCATTTTATTCTTGCAATAAAATGCTGTACAACCTCAGGCGCAAGGAAATTATCCTCTTCTTTGTTCTTCTTTTTTTTTTAATATTTTTAATTGAGATATAGCCAACATAAAGTATATTAATCTTCATTGTACAGCTTGGTGAATTATTGTATACACCCATGTAATCACATCTAATTGTAGTTGCATTTTATTCTTGGAAAAATAAATATACATTTAAACTTCAATTGGTTGATAAAATTTCAATATACAAAGCACACAATGAGAGTTTCACTCCAAGTTACGTGTAGGATATTTAAATATAAATAAAAGTGAATATTCAGATACTAACACAGTCCTCAGGACAAACTTTGTATGACTGCCATTCTTACTCTGATTGTATCACATTAGCCTACCTAATTTCAAGATCAAGTATACAACAAACTTTCATCAAATATTTCTTTTTATATTTGTCTGTGTTACACTGCTCACGTGTGTGACCTACGTATGGAGTTTTAAGTGCTGGTACAAAACCACTGTCATGTCAAATGACCCAACAGTTCATCTTACAATGAAAAAATACAAAGGATTGACTTAAGTCCACCTTTCCAAACAGCCACATAATCAGTGGAACCTGTATGCTGGTGACGGCCTGAAAGACCTGAATAATGTTAAATTATTCAGGCTGATCCTGTCATTCCTTGGCCAATAGGGGAGACTGAGAAAATAAAAATAACTTGGATGGTAAATATCTGGCCTGCCTTTCATCTGCCTAAAATAAAAAACATAGGTAAAGCTAGTTGCAGAGGTAATAGAAAACACTATTTCTCCCAAGGATGTGCTTCAAAATATCCTAATAACTCCTTCCTTTGTATTCTGATATTTCCTACAAAGTGTCATAACTCCTTTCTTTGAGTTTTCTTACTCACTGAGAAGCTGTGCTGTTTTAAAATGAGATTGGTTAAGAATAAAACATCTCACTTATGTCCAGAGGATCTAAGTCACTTTGAAACAGAGAAGCAGTCTTGGTTTCCAACCCAGGGGCAGAACTTGAGAGAAGAGGTATCTGGACTCAGTATTTCACATCCATCTTAACTTTGTAGTTTCCAAGGAAACAGGACCCTGGTTCCATTTTGCAGCCTGGACTTGATGTTGACTTCTTTGAGTCTTTCAAAATATGACTTCAGTTCAATTTTACTCAACACTACCCTTCCCCACAACCCTATGACAAATCTATCTTTATGTTTGGTGACATAGCCTGTGGTTCTCTCATGTGTAGTCTCTCTCTTTACAATGGATCAGCAAATCTGCTTCTGTTGCCTTAGTGTGCCCCTGGAATGCTAAAGCTGATTAGGCTAGGACAGTAGGTTTTATTTTTCTTGTTTTTAAAGATAAGGAAACTAAGGCTCAAGAAAGTTAAATAAAGTATATAGGGGGTCGTGGATAATAAGTGGTCACAGGATTGAAACTGAGATCTTCAGTGTGATAAAGTCCGGTCCTTTCCCACTATCTCATGCTGACCTTCTGCCTTCATCTTCCAGCTCATTATTGCTCTACTTCTGCTTTACAACCCTACCCACTGTGTAGCCACAAAATCCACTCATACCACTTTTCTCTTCCTCCGCATAGCTAGTATCCAATTCTGACACGCACCTCTGTTCCTCAAAGTGTGGCTTCAGTTTCATAGTGTTCCTCTCTGCCAGGAACCTGAATGGACTTATTTCTGAGTTCCTTTCTTCCTCAACCACACCAATCAGCAAATATTTCCAACAACACACTCTGGCTTTTCACATTTGTATGCCTGTGCTTGTGCTGTCTCCTGATTTTGAAATTCCTTGCCTACAATTCTGTGTCTGTACAAATCTTTCTTTAAAAAAATCATATCAAGGTTTTGGTTGCAAACAACAGAAACCACACTAGTTTGTTTTAGCAGACAAGTAATCTATAAAGGATATGAGGTATTTCACAGAAACTTTGGAAGGGCCAAAGCACCTGACTAGAAGGTCTCTGCAGGATTGGTCCAGGGTAGACCCACTGCTGCCATGGGACACAGCACAGTGTCCATCTCTGACACTAAACAGTGCAAGTCATTCTTTTGCTGCTGCTTTGGAAGCTGGGTGTCTGCCACAATCCTCATCAAGACTAGCCAGACTGCTACCTTATTTACATCACAAGTGTCCAGTTCAGGTCTTTTGTGGCTATATTGAACAGGCAGAGCCTAGGTAATATGTCTACTCTGTAGCTGCAAGGGAAGCTGGAAAAAAGAGGTTTGGGCCTGTACCCTAGGGAGGCATAGACTTTTATAGTGGGCAGTCCCTCCAAACAAGAAAAGTATTCAAAAAGAAGACATCTAAATAAGAATTGCAAACATTTACTACAGTAGGATCCAGCTCAAAACCTCCTTATCTGGGAAAACTTCTCTAAAACTACAGCAAGAATTAAGCTCTCTTTGTTCTATCCCTCAATTATACATTGTTTGCATATCTACTGAGTGATTATAATTGTAACAAGGGTGTGATTCATATCCCTCCTAAGTCTCCTCATCTTTACTTACGTTTACTTTAGTTTATGACTTCCAGCTGCCATGATAGTATTATTTTTCCCCCCACTGAGGGATTTTTCTGGGAAGGCATATAAATATCCCAGTTCCCTTGCCTCTTGGGTGGGGTAACCCTGAGGCATGTGTTGAATAGTACACCTTAGCATTTCTCCAGTGGGAAGAAGCTCTGTCACCCACAGCAGCCACTAGCCTGATCCTTTCTTTATTGGCTGCCTTTCCTTTTTTTGTCTCACTTTCCCTATCAATATCTCCTTCATCTCCCAACTACTTGCACTTAAACCTTTGGACCAGAATCTGCTTCTGATGGAACCCAAAATAGGACAACACTCTTCCCTGCATTGTAATTATAATTTTACTTATTTACCTCTCTTGTAAGGTTTATGAAGACAGGGAAAGCATAGCCATTTTTTTCTGTCTCTTAAGGACCTAGTACAAGCCCTCATATATAGAGGCACCAAAAGGATATTTGTTGAATTGAATTAAAATTGGAATAATTGGCAGATTTTAAGTTTATACCACTGGATAGCCATATAATTTTACTTTCTGGAAGGAATTATGACATATGATTAATAATGGATATTTTTGATGATAGAGATTGGAATTCTGTGGTTGAATTTTCTAACCTTTGTCCATGTATTATTATTACTTTTGAAAACACCATCCAGGAGGGTTGTAGCCGTTTGTGGGCATACACTACTGAACGATCCAATTACTCGGGGCCCTTCAGGATTGAATGACCTGCCAAGGCCAAAGCCCTTGTGAAAAAACACCTCAGAAGGAATACTGAGGACAGCCAAAGGGATCTGACTGACCCTGCAGTGGTCTTCTTCACCCTGGGCGCCCAGCCTAAATCCATGCCTGAGTGGAGTAATTCCTTTCTCCGTCCATTTCTTTGTCCCACAGGATGGCCTCTCTACCATTAGTAACAGCTTTTGTTTGTTTTATTCTTGAGTTTTTTGGTTTTGAGCATAGGCTCAAGATCTTTGGCCAGTGGTAATTTTAATGAGTTTAATGGATAATGACAAATAAAATGAATGATGAGTATTGTGTAACAGCTGGAAGACTCCGAATGGTTTTGGCTGTGATCCTGGAAAAGAATGAAGGAGGGATGTGGTTGACACGCAGAAATAAAGTTTGAATGGAGCCATCCTAACTTTTCTTTGGATATCAATATTTCAGCAGAAGGTTGGAGTAGGATGGCATAGGGACCAATGGAGCACCCTTCCCCCAGGCCCTCTGCCTCTCTCACAGTATGGAAGAAATTCCCAGACTTCAGACATTCTTGCACGTTTCTGGCAAGACATCACTCTTCCCTGTCCACCAACATTCATAATCTCAGTGGCATTATCTTCCTTGCGACCCTTTGGACTAACTTCACTCTGTACAACTCTGTTACCACTAGACTCCTAAGACTCTCTGGTCCTTCCGCGTCTCCCAGATTCTCCTTTCTGAAAGATCTGTGTATCTCCTTTATTGACTCCATTTTTCAGCCTTCCTCAGATCTCAAGTCTCTTCCCCTGTGCCTCTGGAACTCAATGTATAGACAGGAAATCCCCTTCTTTCTAATGTGCCTTTTACCATTGTGTTCTAACCAGCTCTGCCCAAAAGGACATGGCTCCGTTTGCAGTCCTCTGTGAGGATGGCTGGTTTCTCTCCCACGTCCCTGGCACCACCATGCCTTATGGACATGTGTCCTCCCTCCTTCTTATTGCTGTTCCCAAACCATTGCCCCATCCTCCTCTATAAAAATGACCAGCTTTGAAACTCTTAATATTGGACTATATTATCGACCACTTTTCTCTTGGCAACCATTTACTGATTCCAGTGTCACTTCTCCTAGTTTCTGGCTCACTGTCACTTTCTGTAACACTATACCCATTGTATTCTTGATGATTTAAATATTCATATAGATGAATCTTCCCGTACATTTTCAGCTCTTTGACCTCCTCTGCTCCCAGTATCTCATACTCCATCCTAGTTTAGTCATTCACTTGCATAGTCACACCGTGTGACCCTGTCCTTACCAAGAATCTTACTGCCTCCAGAATCTTAATTACGTATCCCAATGTTTGACCACTCCTTTTTATTTTATTTTGTTTTGTTTTAGTTTAGTTATTTTATGTTCTTTTATTTTCATCTACCTATGTCTTCCTTCTCCACCTCATTTCCTTGCCTCCTCTCGAGAAGTAACCACTATTTCTGATTTTGCACCTTTAATTCCCTTGATTTTAGAGATGACTTTATCACATATATATGTATCCCTAAACAGTATGTTGTTCAGTTATTTTTTGGAACTTTATAAAAATGATGTCATATTGCATGTAGTTTATTGGAACTTGTACTTTTTTTTAACATCATTCTATAAATAAAATATCTCCGTGTTGTTGTACCCAGTAGCTGTCATTTGGTTTTATTGCTGTATAATATAATGGTGTGAATGTATCAAAATTTATTCATTTATTCCTCCCAAGACTACTTCCAGCTTTTGATATCATTAACTCTGCTGCTATAAATAGCTTGTACATGTCTTCTGCTGCATATTTGCAAGAGTTTTTCTAGGAGATCTTTGATGGGTCAAAGAGCATAAAAATGTTCAACTTTACATGATGATGTTATGTTGTTTTCTAAAGTAATTATACATCACTTCCTAGTTTTTCACTAACATCTGATTTTTAAAACTCTTTGCCGTTCCTAGGACCAGTAACCACTGAGCATGCCATCTTCTTTATTCTCTTCAGTTTGCTACTATTCAGCACACAGTCCACGGTCTGTCATCATATTCATTCCTTTTTAGTCACCCTCAGTTTCCTTGCTTCCCCCCCTTTTTTAATCATGCTTATCTGGCAGTTCTGACTACAATCGAATCTTTGCTGGCTCTGTACCTACACCCACCCAAGAGAACATGGTTGTAGATGGCTACCGTGTTTCCCCAAAAATAAGACCTAGCCGGACAATCAGCTCTAATGCGTCCTTTGGAGCAAAAATTAATATTAGACATGGTATTTATATTATATTACATTATATTATATTATATTACCTTACATTATATAAGACCCAGTATTATATTATATTATATTATATTATATTATATTATATTATATTATATTATATTATATTATATTATATTATATTATATATTATACCCCGTCTTATAGAAAAGTAAGACCCGATCTTATATTAATTTTTGCTCCAAAAGATGCATTAGAGCTGATTGTCCGGCTAGGTCTTATTCTGGGGGAAACGCGGTACACAGCCAGGCTGACTGTTCTCACTTTACATTCCTGACCACTTATCTTAGCCTCAAATGATGCCCGTCAATCACACTACACAAGTACCTCCCTGGTCTATTCACACTCCCATGTCTAACTATACCTTCTCATCGCCCCTTAAACTTCAAGTACTCCTTACTGCATGCACCCTCACTCTCAGCAGATCACCTTACTCCCTTCTTCACTGAGAAAATGGAAGCAATTAGAAAGAAGCACAATTGGCTCATTTCTGCATTGATTTCCTACTTTCATCTATGCTCATTGTGTTATCCATTGCTAAGTAACAAATTGCTGTAAAACTTAGGGCTTACACCTCATTTATGATCTGCTGGCTTCTAGAGGTCAAGAACCTGGGCACAGTTTAACTGTTCTCTCGCTCTGGGTCTCCTGGTAGTATCTCCCTTTCATATGCGGGTGCTAGTGTACGCTGATCAGTAAGTAGATAGGCAAGGTATGCCCTGGCCCTCAAGGCCAAGTACTTATTACTAATAACAAGCTGAATGAGAAGGGCTACACATGCTCTCATCTTCCTATAGAATACACACTGGGCAAAATAAATTTTGTACTATTAGTAAATTGTAAAACTCTCTGAAATTAAGCTATATTTTCCTTAAATTATCTTTATGCACCTGGAAAAACAGAATGTGGAATTCTTGCCTCACCTAAGACCAGAATAATTTGCAGATGAATCAATGATTTAACTGTAAAGAAAAAAAAGTTTAAAATACCAGGAAAAAACAGGAAACAATTTTTCTTATCATCTCACAATAGGAAAGAACTTTCCGAGTTGAGTATGAAATCCAGAAGTCATATAAAAAAGATAGATACATTTGATTTTATAATAAAAATATCTACAAGCTGAGAAAAATAATAAAGTGAAATGACAAATTGCAAAGTAGGAAAATATTTTCAACTCATAAAAAAAGTATAGGTATTATACAGATAATTTATAATTTTATAACACTTGACATCAGTAAGTAAAAGGTCACTACCTAATAACAAAATAGGCAAAGGATATAAACAGACAATTGGAAAGATGTTCAAATCTACTCAGTTAGATAAATATAAATTAGAGGTACATTTATCTAAATTAGAGGTACATTTATCTATAAATGTAAATTAGAAGTACATTATCATGTACTTTATGTTAAACACCATATTTTACATATATAAACATATATATAATATCTAACTCATTTTCTCCTCTCGACAACCCTATGAAGTATTATCCCCATATTGTCAATGAAGAAACTGACACTCAGAAACGTGAAGTAATTTGCCCAAGGACAGCTGAAAAGTAGCAAAATCGCTGTGCCTCTCACCTGTTTGCACATGCAGGAAACGATATAAGTCCAAGAATATTCACTGCAGAGCCTGGCAGAGAGCCTGCAGAGAAAGTGTTGGCTAAATAACTAAGTAAGTGGTGCTTATAATAGCAAAGACTGGAAACAACCTACATGCCCCCAACAGGAAACTGATTAAATAAAATACAGTAGGGGCCGGCCCGGTGGCTCAGGCGGTTAGAGCTCCATGCTCCTGACTCCGGAGGCTGCAGGTTCGATTCCCACATGGGCCAGTGGGCTCTCAACCACAAGGTTGCCAGTTCAATTCCTCAAGTCCCGCAAGGGATGGTGGGCTCCGCCCCCTGCAACTAAGATTGAACAGGGCACCTTGAGCTGAGCTGCCGCTGAGCTCCCGGATGGCTCAGTTGGTTGGAGTGCATCCTCTCAACCACAAGGTTGCCGGTTCAACTCCCGCAAGGAATGGTGGGCTGTGCCCCCTAGCAACGGCAACTGGACCTGGAGCTGAGCTGCGCCCGACACAACTAAGACTGAAAGGACAACAACTTGAAGCTGAACGGCACCCTCCACAACTAAAATTGAAAGGACAACAACTTGACTTGGAAAACAGGCCTGGAAGTACACACTGTTCCCCAATAAAGTCCTGTTCCCCTTCGCCAATAAAATCTTAAAAAAAAATAATAATAATAAATAAAAAAAAATAAAATACAGTACAGTTAAAAGAATGATGCATGGTGGGTACTGATATGAAACAATCTCCAAGATTCATAACTAACTGAGAAAAGGAAGAAGCAGAAAAGTGTGTGTAGCGTGCATATCAAGTGCATAATATAAGGAACATATTTGTAAATTCATGGTCTATCTCTGGAATTACTCACAGAAAATAATAAGGAGGGTGGCCTCCAGAGAGAAGAACTAGGTGGCTGGTGACAGAGGAGGGATGCAGAATACTTTTTACCGTGTCCCCCACTGCCTTATTTATTTATTTTGGTTGTTTTGCTTTTATATGTGTATCTTTTACCTTTTTAAATAAAAAAAAAATTTTAAGTAAATAGTGATAATTAAAAAAATAACTAAAATAAAATCATTTATAAGCAACAGTATAGAAAAACATAGCATTAAAGAATGAGCTGTTAGTGACTGACTGCATTTAAAAGTATAGTGGTTTTGTGTGCAAAAAATAGACTCGGTCCCGGGATGTTAATATAGCATGGAGGCCAGATATTTTGGATCCATCTCTCGCTTTTGACTTTGACTGCTAGTGCCTGAGGCAAGTGAATTAAGCCAGTCAAATCTGGATAATAGTACTTAATGATCAGCCTCACCTCTGCGTTGTGAAATGAGTTGAAGGTGCAACGTTCCAGGGTGCAAGGCCGAGCCTGTTCAGACCTGTGTACTGTCGTGGGAACTGAGACTCTGGAGTCAAAACTTTGAGGAGACTTCCAATCACTATTTATTTAAATAAATATTCTTAAAGTGCCAGTGCTTCCCAGTGTTTCTTAAATGTGTATGTTCAGAGAATCAGCCTATTTTAATTGAGTTTTCTGATTCCTGTATTACTTTTCTACAACACTGCCAATGGTCCAGTAACTTTTGACTGTACTGATTTCAGGAAAATGTTTTATTTTATTTTTTTCAAAGAAGAGAAGTGAGGCTTAAGATATATGATATATATATATCATATATATATATGTATATATGATATATATATTATATAGTGTATAATTCAATTAGGAAATTACCCACCCTTTTGAAAATTACAGTGAGTTAGGGGCTAGTATTGGTTTTTTAACAATATATATTTAATCGGTCTGTAAAAAGATAACATCTGCAAAGAGAAATGTACAGTCTAAGAAAAAGAAGACTGATGGAAATGAGAATGTTGGTGGAAATTCTCCACGGGTCTCTCACACTTCTGCACATCTTGCAAACAATATACTGACTATCCTTTTTGTCCAGAGTATATTTTCAAGGATGTTTGTATAGTTAGCACCCTTTAAAAATAGAGTTCATGTCTTCTTCCAGAGCAAATGGCAGGTTTGCTTACTGCATTTTATCAAAGATCTAAGTTCTTTAAGTTCCAAATTCCACTCCTGTAATTCAATACACTACATGTACAGGTATCATCTAGTCCTTTTCACATCACCTGTGTAATTGGGTCTTGGTGTACTTGTGCAAATATGCTGATACTGTATGTGCTGATACAAATATGCTGGTTACTGTAATTGCTGTGAGTAATAAACAGTCCTCTGTCTTTGACCCAAGAGTCTTGTGTCTTCTACCAGTGCACATGAAACTGTGGTACGTGACTACTTAGCTTGTAAGTGAGGTCAAATCTTAAACTCTTTACAGTTCTTTAGAGGGAAGCATTCTGTAGATGATTGCTGTGCAACAGAAATGTTGTGCAAGCCACTCGCATAAGCCATATACTTAATTTTACATTTTACAGAAGCCACATTAAAAAGCTAAAAGAAACAGGTAATTTAATTTTAATGATATAGTTTATTTAACCCAATATATCCAAAATATTGTCATCTTAATGTGTAATCAACATACAAATTATTAATGTGCTATTTTACAAGTCTTCAAAGTCTTGGATGTTTTTAACATTTATAGCACATCTCCATTCAAACTAGTGACATTTCAAGTGCTCAGTAGCTATTGAGTGGCTTCCATTTTGGACGGTGCTACTCTAGACTGTAAAAAGACTGTAAAAATGTAAAAAATTTCAAGGCTAAAGTAGATTTTCCTTTAAAAAAATAATGAAATCCAGAATGTCAGCTATATCGCTCATTGGTCGTGTCATTCCAGAGACTCTGAGCCCTGTCTTGCATGTTCCAAAATTTAAGTCTGACGGACCTGTCAGGAAATCCTTCTTACATTGTTTAATCCTCCTGTGCCCTTTAAGGAACATTAGGGATTATTGGTTCTGCAGCTGCCTGTAATAAGACAGGAATGTAGGGTAAGAGTTATTAAAGACAAATTTGATACCAGTCCATCAATCCATGCCTTGCCCTCATGTTTCCAGAAACTGAAATTTAAATATGCCTTAACTTTCCCTTCTAGTTTTCTCCTTTGAGAAGTTTATTTACCCAGCTGGGGTCGGGGGGATACTAGCCCCAACTCCTATTATATTACTGTTTGGTTAAGAGCTGGGTACTCACCCAGTTTTGATGAGGGAAAAAAAGGAGTAACTTCAGCCAGGCACGTTTTCCCTCAGTTTGCTCATCTGCCCTGCCTAGTTCACAGCGTTGCCATGTGACCACGAGCGATACTAGCAGCAATGTGGGATTCACAAAGGAAGAGATCACCTGAGATGTAAGATGCAATGATGTAAGATGTAAGATGAATATACTGATCTGTCCTTACTATAATTTTTTTCTAAACACCATCCTTCCGACCTCAGAATTCTACATGGATTTGATTTTGATAAAATAAATAATTGTCAAAGCTTTTTATCACTTGGGGCTGAAGGGATGTAACCCAAACAATATTAAAGTTTAAAAACAAGAAAGATGAGTTTACGGGAATCATGCATACTGCTCTTTACATATCCTCATGTCCTGCATTGATGGCAAAAACATAGAAATTGAAGGAACTTCTTTGAATCCTCTAAGCTCACAAAATTCAATGCTTGAGAAAAGGACTTGAATAAAAATATTATAAGATTTCATCTAAAATATATACAACAGAATCCATTTTGAGTCAAGATTTGCACAGGGAAAAGATACTTCAGTTTACTAAACCAATGCATCCATTAATCTTTTTGTAAGGTCTTAGAATATCGGGAGTGGATGAGTTATGTAATTACATAAATGGCTAAGTGGTCAGACACCCTGGAGAGTAAATATCAATCTTCAGCTCTCAAACGCCAGACACCTCAGGGCTTCCTCATGTGTCTGTGGAAGATACGATCCTGAGCCTCAGTCTGAGCGTGGAGAAGGATTCACCTCCACATAGGTCTTCCGCCAACCGATGACCTATTGTTGCCCCTGTTGTTCTGTTTTGTTACATGAAGGTGGCATTTGGTTTAAGACCCTCACAGAGGGTCTGCCCCCCATCATACTTCTATTCAAGACTTACTACCAAGTTATGTCAGTGACGTTCTGTGTCCTCCTCTTTTATCCAGCACCCTGATTTCCCCACCTTCTCCCCAAGATGCTCCCCATTTATTCTACTGCTGTATGTCTCAGTAGAACCACAATTTGGGGTTTATACCTAGGTTTTGGCCAAATCCTTCCCTGGTTTTGGACTTACCACCCATCCTGGCACCTGGCCCCTTCCTAACTGAGCTTGCCCTACTTATAATTTGGCTTCAGTTGCTGTATCTTTGAGTAAGAGGCAGCTCACCCAGCATCACCAGCCAGTTGGGTGCTCTTTAAGGCAGCCATTAATGTTGCTGGCAGTCATTCGTTCCTTGTGTGAGACAATCTTTCCCTCTTTTCTCCTCTCCTGTCCTCTCTTCTGTTCATCTCTCTGCCCCTCTCTCTCCCTCCATTCAGATGACTGTGGAACAATACAAAGCCATGGAATTTGGAGTTACTAAAAACTGTTGGATTCCAAGATGCCATCCTGCTGTGTAACCTTGGCAATTTCTTATATCGAAGCTTGGCTCTTCAGCTGTCAATTGAGGATAACAATCAGTGCTTAGCTGTAAGTTTCTTATGAAGATTCAAAGATGTGTGAGGGCCAGTGTGCAAGAGCCAGGCATACACTGACCCGTGAGCATATTTGAAGAACAAGGAGCTGAGTGTTCTCAACTCAACTGACTTTTGTTTGCCTGACTCTTTTTGCCTGAATTATATTTTTTCAGTGCAGATATATATCTTGCAACTGTTGCTACAGTGCATTACAAAATCTTTGACATGATAGGCCTTACCATTTGCATTCCTTTCCGTAGTGCCTGTCCAGTACAGTCAAGTATTTCTTGGTGTGGGTAGAACAGAGAGTTCCTGTTAGAGTCATGGTACATCACGTTCCCGAAGGAGGTCTTTGAACATTGAAAACCCTTTTAGTTTTTTGACCAGGAAATCCATATCATGAAAGTGGGTTGTAGGAGAGCCTGATACCCAATGGAACAGGACTGTCTGTAAGCAGGGAGGCTAGTGGTTGGAACATTTGACATGTTCCTGCTATTGGCTGCAAGGTTTTGAATGGTTTAGTTTCCAGCTTCAGTTTTCCTGTCAGTGTGCTAGAGATAATAATAATATCTCCCTGCAGAATTGATAGGCAGATACATGAGAGAATCCGTAATAGTTGATTATCACAGTATCTGGCAGGTAGGACTTACTTACACATTAACTATGATGGTTTCAATATTTCCTTCACACATCTAATGACGTTGTTCTCAATCCAGAGGGGTCCTATTAAAATGGTAATCAGATCGTGCCACGCTGCTGCTTTGAACACCCCCTCCCCCCCCACAATCCCTTCATTCAGTGTGAAAGTCAAGATCCTTGCAGGGGCCTATCCAGATGCTCTATTTCCATTTCCCTTTAGCATTTCAAACCTTCTTAAAAATCCTTTAATTTACTTATTTGGTATGCTTACTGTTTATTATCTGTCTTTTCCTGCTAAACAGTAAGCTCCACAGGGGAGGTCTTATTCTGTTGGTTTAATGCCATGGGAGAGTGCCCGGCCATAGTAGGTGCCATTCATTGGATGAATGAATTAATTTTCCATAACCAAGATGGTCGCTACTTCTTCTAAGTTCCTATATAACTTTGATGGCTATTCTCTAATACTTTTTATTATAGTCTAAATTATACTGTACTCTTTGGGGATTTGCCTTATTCCCTTCACCAGAGTGGAAGCTCCCTGGGTGGGAATAGTCTTACTCCACGGGACTAGCACACAGTCAGCATTAGTGCTCTTATTGGGAGAAAAAACCCTCTGAATTCTGGACTGTGTTCTGTCTTCACCCCTCTCCTCTCACATTATTTCATTACTAACATTAAACTGTACACCAAAAATTAATTTGTTAAAGATTTGACCTTTTAATTTCAAAATCAAATAAATTTAATAAATGCCACTTAATAAAATCCATTAATAAGTGGTCAAATTTTATTTTTGAACACAATACTCATATTTTTTTCATCAGGAGAAACAAAAACTCATGCTTGGACCTTCTTTAATGTGGCGGTCAGTAGCAGAGTGACCGCTGCCCAAGTCCGTGGCACTGAGTCTGGTGGCAGAAGTGGCTCAGCAGTGACCCACCTCTCTGCCTGTTCCCCCTTCTCTCCACGTGGCTGCATTGCCGGGTAGAGGAAACCTGCTGCTTCTCCCTCTCCTCCTTCCCCCGGGCCTCCCAGTTCCACTGACCATCAAACAGTCTGGACTTAGGGCAGAATCAAAAGAAGTGGAAGAGAGCCACTTAAGAAAAGAAGCAGACAAAAATATAATTCTTTCTCTTTCTCTCGCGCTCTTTTTTTATTAGATAGGGAATTAGAAAAATGTGCTTAAATGGACATTTCTATTATTCGATTTGAATACTAAACTTCATCATCTTTTGTGATCCTGGTAACTGATTCTATTAAAATTGAGGTTTGGGAATGTTGCTTTGGCTTATGTAAATCCAAAGAAGACATTCCTCAACTGGGTTGGGGTGAGTTCCCCACGTAAGTAGCAGGAATGAACCCTCAGTCAACCTCTGTGGCTCCGAAGAAAGGAGAGAAGGGCCGTCCTGCACCTCTGACATGGGCCTGATGAGACTCCCTGCCACCCACCTTCGTCACTGCATCTCTGGGGCTTCCTGGAAGGTGAATGTGCGGATAGCGTTTATCCAGCGGCTGCCGTCCTCAGTTGCTTGGCTCTGAAGCCCAGTCACTTTTACTTGATGTTCCTTTTTAAAACTTCTGAGTTCTCCTAGGGGCCCCGAATAGCACAGGGAGTCTGCATGTTGCCCTTTTCCCCTCAGGGGTACACTGCCCTCTGTGACATGCTCAGGGGCTCATCCTTGGAGTAATATTCATTCCCCAGGCTGCTAGGCAGGCTTCAAAGGCCTGGATGGAGCCCCTGTGGCAGGTCAGCCCCTGGAAATGCTCTGATGTGAACAGACAACGGGACAAACATCAAGGGTGCAGCATGGTTCTTTACTCCTACCACACATTTTCCTGAGCAGAATTTGTCAGAACTACCTTCTCATGCCTCACAATATAAAGAGGCTTTTGTGTGGCTGGGGGCCGGGGAAGACAGCGCATGTTAGATTAGAAGCTCTCAGAGCTGGGTCTTTCATCTTTAGATGCTCAGCCAGCCAATGCATCTGGACCTTGCAGTCTCCAGCAAGGGTTGGCACCTCGGTGGCCCTTTAATTTCTTGCCCTATCGCAGCTAACTCTGCCTGTCATGAGAGATTCCCAGCCAAATACCCATCTACTGATCGTCTGCAGAACGTGGATGTCCAGCTTTCACCACGGGGCTCAGTGCCTGATCCTCTAGGAGTACAACAAATATTTGTTGAATTAATAAATGAGATACTAAGTGAAACTTTAGATCAATTCTAGAGCAAAGCTGTATCTTTAGGAGCTAAAGCATCTGTCTTAGTTTGGATTACTCCAGAAGCAAACTCTGAAACACGATTTGACTGAAAAGAGTTCATTTGGGAAGTGATCCCAGGAAACACCAATAAGAGAATAAGGGAGTGAGGCAGGCAAGGGAGAGCACGTCACAGAGTGTGCCCTGCTTAGCAAATTACCACTGCGGGCAACTGGAGCACCATCCTGCTGGGGAGATGGGAGCCAGCGAGGGGCGCCCAGAGTGGTCCCACCATTGGGTGACGGTGTATGTAGGTATGATTTATCAGCTCTTGTCAGGCATTGGTGAAGGAATGCTTCCAGGGGTGCATCAATTACAGCCTGCTGGGTGCCCAGGCCGAGTGGGCTCTGGGGGCCAGAGGAAACCTTCCAGCCAAGGTGTACATGGGCAGATGGAAGTCAGACTGTGGGCATTTGCAGTGTCTGCAACACCATTCCACCTACTCTGCTTTCCATTCCCTCTATTTCTTCTGTCCAGTTAGCTGTCAGAAGGGCACGGAAGGTCACTGGCTCCTTCAGCCCTAGGGATAATGGTAGGTTCCCGACACTGCAGCACAGCAGGACAAGGAGTCTCCACTGTCTGTGTCTATTACATGAGCTGTGTGGCTAATACGGATATGCATTTCAGCAAACCACACACTCATCTTGTCGTGCATTCTGGTTGCCTGTCAGTCTCTTGGCCTTCATTTCCAAATCTCAGTATCTGTGTCTTAGTACTCATAGGATTGAGGAAACAATGCTTGTGTTTAAAATTAAAGGGGTTGGGAAGTTTAAAAAACAGGAGTGTCATAATCCAGAGGGTTTGATCATATTTAATGGTATTATCCTGTCACTTTTCCCCAAACCTGGCATATTTTACCCATGGCGGACCTTAGATATCATTTCATTCAATGAGCTATTTTATAGACGAGACCGAGGAGCAGAGAGGTGAAAAGATTCGTCCAAGGTCACACAGCTGGTTAGAGGGAGGACGAGATGAAGGCCTCCTATCCCCTGTACCTATCCCCTCCTCACTGCTGCTTGCACTAACCATTCCCAGAGTTTGGGGAGGATGAATGCATTGGTAGAACTTGTTAAAGAACACTGGACCAGTACAAGATGGGAATAAAGGATTTAAGTGGTGGAGAGGGAAGGGAGAGTCCAGAGAGGAGGAATGTGGGAGTCAGCAGTTAGTGAACACCTGCCGTTTGCCAGACACCGTGCTCGGAGATCTCATCAGTCTTCACAACACATCTGGAAGTTAGGTGTCACAGTGCAGTCAAAATCTATACACTATAAACTTTACCCCAAAAACGTAATTTCTTTGATGTTTTAAAAAAATAATTGATCTCATCTTGTTCTAGAACTTCATTTCCACTCAGTAGCAGGAAATCAAAAGAACAACAACAAAAAAAACACAACCTAGAGTTGTCCATTTAAAGTAACAGCGTTGAGGAGTGACTCCTGAGGCCAGGATGAGTTTCTTCCATTGCCCATGTCTGTGGAGAAACTCCTTTGTGCACCAAGGCAGCCCTCGGCATCTATACTTGGCAGCATTTAAGTCGATGTCTTCCACCTCCGTGGGCTTTCCAGGTACCCCCTCTGGTTACAACATCGGAGATCTCTTTAAGACGTAAATATACATACCCTGTTTCCCCAAAAATAAGACCTAGTCAGACAATCAGCTCTAATGCGTCTTCTGGAGCAAAAATTAATATAAGACCCAGTAATATATTATATTATATTATATTATATTATATTATATTATATTATATTATATTATATTTTATATTATATTATATACCAGGTCTTATAGTAAAATAAGACCAGGTCTTATTTTTTGCTCCAAAAGACACATTAGAGCTTATTGTCTGTCTGGGTCCTATTTTCAGGGAAACACGGTATTTTCAGATAAGTATCTGTTAAGTGATTCTCTTGTTGTAGCACCTCTAAAGGAGTGAATTGATTGGATTGGGCCAAGCAAAGAGCTGGTTGTGTAAGAAACAGAATCCAGGGGAAAAGCCAGGGGGTGCGGAGGGCAGGGTGAGAGGGAGCCAAAGAAGGTGTGGAGAGGATGCTCAAAGATTGAGGGACTTCCAAGAAGAGCGGGCATGGCCAGGGCTCTGTAGTGATGCCCAGGGTCCTGGGGGCTCGGGAAGGGGAGCTCTAATTAGGGTGGCTTCCAAAGGCACATAGCAGAACCACTTCCTGTGCACTGGCCACTGGGCAGGGTGACGCTTGGATGGGTAAAGCAAATACTGAGGCTGACGCCGACTGTCGTGAGGTCCCCGAGGTGGCCTTCTGGTCCTGTCTGCACTCACATGGGAGCCAGAAACCCATCTCCTGAGCCCCGTCCAAAGCTCACTGTGCCAGCTCCAGATGGCATTGCCTGTCGGCACCCAAGGACCAAGGGCTACATTTCAGGCCCCGTGCAGCCTCTCTGAGCTGTGGTTTCCTTTGATTCTGTTGTTCTTGTTCCCTCCGAGTGCGACTTCTGTTCTCATTCTGAAGGCCACTGTTAAGTCCTATTCACTCTCAATGGCTCATTTAGTTCAGTGGGGGTTTGGGGTTTTAGAAGGGTTTTTCTTTTAAATTCTTTTTTATTTTTTTTATTGTTCCCTTTTTAAAAAAAAAGGGTCATAAAGAGCTTTAAGATGCCATGCATGAAAAGCCCTGGATAAATGCGGCTTGTACTGGATTGTAAAATACTGTATTGTTCCCAGTTTAATTCCTCGTGTGAGACTGGAATCGGTAATTTCCTCATCCTGAGGCAGAGGCTGAATAGCAACAGTCTGCAGCCTGGACTCAGGGCGGGCGCCCCGCGAGCTGTGAGGGGAAGCCAGAGGTCTCTACAACAAATTCTCCCCTTGGTCTAGACTTCATTTTCCTGACTTTCACATTAAGGTAAATAACATTTTTATGAAGAAACCTATCTCTCCTCTCTGAAGTGGCCCTGTGGGGGCTGGAGTGGCTGCCGTCTAGGGTCACACAGAGTTATAAATCACAGAACGGACCTCTCAACCCTCCTGCTCGGAAAACTCACCCTATCTAGTGTGTGACCACGTTTGCTTATGTGAGGAGTCCCCCCTCTCTGAGTTATGGAGGCCGCTCTAGCTCTGAAGGCCCCTTTTTCTTCCCGTGACACCAGGTTAGGAGGCTGCCCAGTTTCGTGCCAGCAGGACCCAGCGTCTCTCACGTCTGCCACGCTTATCCCTGCCTCATTGTCACTGCCTTGGTTGGTCCCTTGCCTGGAGTGTTTCCCCACCCATCTTCCTCTCTGGCTAGATTGTGCCTCTCTGCTTTCAAGCCATCCTCCCTCATAAAACTCTGTTTCCAACTCTATTGGGATCCCTATTCTCTGATCTCTACAGCCCTCAGAGTCATGATCACACAGCTTAACCCCTTTTGGGTTCGAGTTTGGTGCCTAAGGTTACTTAGATTGTAAACTCCTTGAAGGCCATGCCTGTCCCATAATGTGTATCTGTCATATGTGCTATGATAGGTGTCGAGTACGAAGCAAGAACTTAAATAAATTTTCCTTGTTTGTTTTTTTATTGATCGATTGATTTATTGATTGATTGATGATTGCCCAGGCCCCACATGCTCAGATGCTGAAATAGTGTTTTGCTCAAGTGACTCCAGATGTCCGCAGGGGGGTCCCTCTGGCTCTCATAGCCACACTTGCTGACCATTTCACTCCCACTAAATCTCAGGAGCAAGATTCAGTCTGTGCTCCAGTTTTGAGAAAAAAATCCACTCATGCCAAATGTTTTGTGGATCTTGGTTTACGGCACAACTGGGGATAGCAGGAGGGCACATTGGCAGAGTGTAACGTCTCACCATCTGCCTCCATTCATTATACAGAATGAGCACAGAGTCCTTGTACATCAATCCTTGGGCAACAGCTGGACACCTAAGACATCTACTGGGGACTCCACTATGGGAGATGTCTAAAAGAACAAGAGAAAACTCAAAGTTATTGGGCCAATGGAAAGAGACATATGAATAACTTCTCACTGGCAGGCAGAGGGTTTCAACTTCTCTATCTCCCGATAGAAGCAACAAAAATGGCTCCTCCATCGCTTGCATAGCAGCTCGTTGAGCATCCTCTGTGACTTGAGGACGGCTTTAGGGTCACACCTCTTCACCTTCAGTGACTTAATAAAGTGTTTCTTCTCAACAAATACCATGCTTTCTCCAAGAATAATTCCAGGCAATTCTCTATATTCTGTTTACTCTCTTTATTCTCACAGGATCAGTACCCGGAAGGGTTGAGTTTGCCATGTCTGGATCCAGTTATTAAAAGTATTCATCAGAGAATGCAGCCACTAACTCGGGGTCAGAGAGGTTCCAGATATTTCAAAACCTCCTGCTCCTTAGCACCATGGGATACCAAGAGTGAGGCTGTGCCCTCAGAAAACACTGCCAAAAGGGCCCCCTGAAAGTCTGGGCATGAAAAAGTAAACAGATCTCCCAGACACAGAGCTCCTACCCTCCCCCCAGCCCGCAGTCAGGAACTGTTTACGTTGGTGTCCCTGTGCGGCTCTGGCCAGGGGCTGCCACTCTGTCCTAGCTTCCAGCATCTACCTGATTCGATTCCTTGCCATGCCTCCTAGGAAGATGGAAACAGCAGTTTTATAGTCATGTAATTTCAGAGCAGCAGAGATTTCATGTTAAGAAAAAACGGAATTGATGCTGGGGTCATTGCCGTTGAAACTAGAACGCCATTTTACACTCGTTCTGAGAGCCCTCCTCCCAACCCCCTACGCCTGGGCTTCTCTCTCTTCTGTAGCCTTTTGTGCGGCTCCTTTGGTTTTTCTGCTCCTCAGATGTGCACACAGTTTAAATCACATTCCTTCCTGAATTTGTCCCTTCATTTTCCCAGCTTCTGGTCTTGGGGGCTCTCCAGCTCCCATCCTTTTTCTTTCTTGCTAATGTTCTCCTCTCCATCCTTTGTTGACACGCCAATTTATTCAGGACTAGCCTCCCCCTTCCTCTCCTCACTGTTTTCCATTCTTCACACTCCTCTGAACTAACAAATACTCCCCAAATTGTGTGTGTGTGTGTGTGTGTGTGTGTGTGTGGGTGTGTGTGTGTGTTTGGGTTGTAGGAGAATAAAATCTATCTTTGTCTCCATATCCCTGATGAGGTGGGAAGAAGTGTATCTTCCTCCCCCACAAATTCTCCTAAATGTCTAGTGTGGCCTATCTGGACCCAGGGGTCAATTTTATGCATAGGCTAAGTGCTGTGTGATTTTGCCAGGTGCTGGGAAGGCCACTGTAGCCGTCACTCTTGGTTGCCTGCTCATCAGCCATTTCTCCCTTTCTCCTTCCTAACTGAACCCTGACTTTATTTGGGTATGAACCTCTGTCTCAGCCATGTGCTCCAGAGGAGGTGGGCTCTAACCCCATTTCCTCGCTGGAGTCATAATTGGTCCAGTGATCTTGAGAGTTTCATTCCCCTTGTGAGTGATTGGTTTAGGCATGGGCATGTGAAACAAATCTATCCAATGAGAATGAAGCATAAGTGGAGGTGGGGCATCTGGGGAAAGTTATCTTCTATCTTTAAAAGATACACTGGGAAATAAAAGTCTTTCTTAATGCTTCTGTATGTGGTCTGGAGGCTGTGGTGTTGAGGGCTGCTACAGCCATCTCGAAAACATGAGAGGACAAACCCCAAGAAAAAGGCATTCTGCTGAGAATAGCAGGAAAGAAATATGAAAATGAGTTGAGTCTTTTGTGGATAAAAAAGGAGCCACATACTAAACCTGACAAGCTCAGGGGAGGCCTGCATAGCAGGCCCTACAAACTCAGAGACCAAAAGTAACCACATACCGTGTTTCCCCGAAAATAAGACCTAGACAGACCAGCAGCTCTAATGCGTCTTTTGAAGCAAAAATTAATATAAGAACCGGCCTTATTTTACTATAATATAAGACCCAGTCTTTAATATAATATAACATGATGTAATGTAATGTAATATAATATAATACTGGGACTTATATTAATTTTTGCTCCAAAAGACGCATTAAAGCTGATGGTCCGGCTAGGTCTTATTTTTGGGGAAACACAGTAGGATGGTTTGAACGTAAAAGTTCTTAACTAAAAGCAGGTCATGGCCGATAGTCATGTCCTTGGCCTGTAGCTTTCTTGACAAAGGTCAGTCTTTACCTTAAGTGAGCCTGTCTATTGTCTTTTTACATCTAAGATCACATACCTTTGAAATGTCAGAATAATCTCCTTTTCTAGACCCTTTCGGGCACAAACCTCACACTATAGCAAGAGACCACAGAACCCCTCATGGTTATCTTGTTCCTTGCATATCATCTTTATGTGAAGTGAATGTTAATTATTAATTATCTTGTGCCCACCAATATAGAAGAAGTATGTGTCTCTGCTTTTTATTTTTATCCAATCCCAGGGATTTCCTCATTTTTCTTTCTCCCACCCTCTTAATCTATCACTAATGGATTTCATGTAACCCTCCTGACATTTCCTCCTCTGATTTTAATGTATAAAATAAGCTTCAAAACTGTCATTCTCTGGAGCATTTTCTCAATCCATTGAGATTTTCCTTCCCAGCATTTGTTGTCAATTTGGTTCAAATAATATAAAAATTCTCTTAGGTTTGGACATTTCTTACATTGACATTCTTGATGACGTTCTTGAGCTGCTGAAGCTGTCTTACTCTGGACTTCTTGTTTTTGAGATAATAAAGCTCCTCCCTTTTAAGCCATTGTCTTAATACGTCTGTTTCTGGCAACTTAAAATATCTTAAAAGACATAGTTTTTCTGACCCAAAATAGTTCCTGCATACATAGCATCTCTGCCGTGCTTAGCTTGTGACATACAGATCATAATATAATAGCAACAGCTATTAATTTCATGTCACTTTTCATGTGATAAGCACTGAGCTAAATGTTTTAAATGAAGCACAGCTGTGTGTCGCTTAACAACAGGATATGTTCTAAGAATGTGTTGTTAGGCGATTTTGTCATTGTGTGAACATCACAGAGTTCATGCAGAAACCTGGATGGTATAGCCCACTACACACCTGAGGGAGACGGTATAGCCTGTTGCTCGTAGGCTACAAACCTGTACAGCGTGTTACAGTACTGAATACTGTAAGCAATTGTAACACAATGGTAAGTATTTGTGCATCTAAACATATCTAAACATAGAAAAGGTACAGTTAATATATGGTATAAAAGATAAAAAATGGTATATCTGTATAGGGCACGTACCATGAACGGAGCTTGCAGGACTAGAAGTTGCTCTGGGTGAGTCGGTGAGTGAGTGGTGAGTGAATGTGAAGGCCTAGGACATGACTGCACACGACTGCAGGCTTTATAAACACTGCGCACTTAGGCTACACTAAATTTATAAAACAACGAGATTAAATCAAGCACAAGAGAAAATGATGCAATCGAGACACAGTAAACACGAGATATTTGAGGTTGCTCCTGGTGTAACATGGTATACTATTTCACAGCAACCTTTTTTTTTAACTAGAGATAGTAAATTCTAAAATACGTAATGATGAAAAGTATAGCATAGTAAGTACATAGTCATTTATTATCATTATCAAGTATTATATACTGTACATACCATGCTCCTTTCCCCAAAAATAAGACCTAGCTGGACAATCAGCTGTAATGTGTCCTTTGGAGCAAAAATTAATATAAGACCCGGTCTTACATTATGTTAGCTAAGACCCGGTCTTATATTATAGTAAAATAAGACCAGTTCTTATATTAATTTTTGCTCCAAAGGATGCATTAGAGCTGATTGTCCTGGTAGGTCTTATTTTCAGGGAAACACGGTAATTGTGTGTGCTATACTTTTATTCAACTGGCAGCTCTGTAGGTTTGTTTTCACCAGCATCACCACAAACATGTGAGTAAAACATTGTGCTATGACCTTACAATGGCTACAATGTCACTAGGTGATAGGAATTTTTTAGCTCCGTATAATCTTATGGGACCACTATCATATGTGTGGTCTGTCATTAACCAAAACGTCTCTATGCAGCACATAACTATAATTCATTAAACCCTTTTAAGATAAGCACTCCTATTATCCCCTTTATACAGATGAAGAAACTGAATGCATAGAAAGGTTGAGAAAATTGCCAAAGATCCTGAAGGTAATAAGAGGCAGTTGTGGGATTTGAACCTGGATTGTCTGGCACCAGAGTCTATACTTTTAACAATGACTCCATCAACTTCCGGGAGTTACATGAACTGGGTGTTCTGGAGCCTGAGATGCGGCACATCTGCTCTTTCCCCACCCAGGTTCAAGTTAGCTGCCTTGCCCTGCCTTGAGTGAGTGGTACTCCTTGCATGAGTAGCTGTAAAATTATAGAAAATGCAACCTAACCTATAGTGGTAGAAAGCAGATTGGTATTTGCCTAAGAGTGGGGTCAAAGGAAGGAATTACAAAGGGACTGGAGGTTTTCTGGAAGGCAGGTGTTGGATATCTTCATTATATTGGTTGTGGTGATGGTTTCACAGGTATACACATGTATCAAACATCTCAAATTACACATTTTAAATATGGCAGTTCATTGTATGTCTACCATATCTCAAAAAAATCTGTTAAAAATTTTAGATGACTGGAATAAAATATATTCAAATGGTTATCTCTGGGTGGTAGGTTTGGGGAGTTTTGTTTTTCTCTTTATTCTTTATACTTTTCACTATTTTTAAAGTTTCCTCCAGTGAGCTTATATGGTAGAAAATGAATGTATACAGTTTTCTTTTTTTAAAAAAAGAAAAAGCAAATATTATACAGGGCTAATGCAACATGATTAATTTTACAGGAACATTGTGCGTTTAGTCCTTCATGGGCTCATCTGGGAACCCAATCACCATTTATAACGAGGCTGCTGTGAAAAAATGTACTCTCCATTCCAAACACTGATTTTAAATTGAACTTCTAGAACAGTTGTTTTGTTGTGTGTGTGTGTGTGTGTTTCTTTTTAGCTCTCTCATGAGCAAAGTCCTTTGTTTCAAGTTTTGTTCACAAGAGTTTCTTTAATTTTCTTGCGGGTATACTTTTTTCACAGTTGAGTAAAATGGTTCCTTAAAAATTAAAGCAATGTTTGGGGTGGGACACGTAGATGAGGCCTGAGGCCAGAGAGATTTTCTGCTTGCTCCACGAGGAAAAGCTTTCCATGTGGTCACGTTTAGAAACAAGACTATAAACATTACACCTTGTCACTGCAAATGCCTGCCTCCTAGTTTATGTGGCCCTGGGGACACAAGCTCTGGGTGGACAGCCTTCTCTTCCCTCATACAGTCTCCCTAAACCCCTAAGCTCCCCCAACCCCCAGTCGGCAAGCCTGAAGTCAGGCGCCTGTTACAGGATAGCTTCTGTCCCATCAGTAGCCTCTTTGGAGTTTATCCTACTGCTCTCATCAGACCTGAACGAATACTTGTTTTCCAGCTAAGTTCTCACCTTGGGGTCTTTTTGCAGGCAATGCTACACAAAGCACAAACGCTGGCTGAACATTTCTAAAATGGTGGGACTCATGCTAATTCTTAGGGGAGGGGGGATACCAGTCAAATCCAACCGAATGTAGATAGACCAGGACCTACACAAAATTCTTGAGTCCCTTCAGAATAGGAAAACTTAGGGAAAGCTTTGCATGGAAGTTACAGTGGCTTTTCAGAATCACAGAGGTAAAACTCCATTTCCCACTATTGCCTTGGAAATGTCACATTCTCTCAAAGACACAACCTGACCACACCTCGGTCTGTTGAAAAGAGCTCAATCCGGATGATGTTACACTTTTTCTTCTACTGCCCCAAAGAGGCTCAGCTCTTTTTCCTTCCTGTGACGCTCTTGTGGCACTCATAACATTACATTGAAATTTCCTGCTTATCTCAAAGGCAAAACCAATCTCTTTAATCTATGAATCTGCCTCACCGTCTAGCAGAGTCCCTGACACATAGTAGGCATTCAAGAATGTATGTATGACATATGCATATTGCTTTATCGACACATTCAAATGATGACTGAAGCTTACACAAATGCATTATTTGAAGGTACTTGAGGGAACATTGTAGGAATAACCCAAGAAGTTTCTCATAATTTAATTTCACCCTTGTTGTAGTTACTTTTACAAGTATTTTTAGTGTGCTGAAAGAAAGTACAGCACTACAGTTGCATTAAGTTATGCAATTTCATCATTCTGTTATGCTCTCTCCCATGACAGCTGGCTCTCTGAGAAGTATCTTGTGGGGAATTAATTTTTAAGTCATTGTACTCATTCAAGAAGGTCAAGGTTTGTGTCACTCAGCATTTTAGTTCCAAGCCAACACAAACCAATTCTAACTAATTTAAGTCAAAAAGGGACTTATTAAAGATATAGGCAGCTTATAGAATCTTGGGTCAGGTGAAGGAATCAGCCAGTGAACCTGCCTTGTAAAGACACCACTGTCCCTGGCACTGGCGCAGAGGCTGCAGACTGCACAGCCAGCATCTCCGATGGAGACCCAGGCACTGCCACTGCCAGTTGCCACTGCTGCTTCCGGAGATGGACTGGAGCTACTTTCACGGTGGCCACCCTCACCAGAATGGGGTGTGAGTGGTCTTGCTCCTTTGTGTCCCACCAGTTTGCGTTTCTAAATCGAGGGCAGAAACAAAATTGAGGTCCGGGCCCTAGCGGCAACGGTGTTGGGACAGTGATTACCTGGCACATTTACTCTGGGAGTGGAAATTCTCTGTCTCAGATGCCAGGGCCGTGGATGTCTCTATAAGGCATTTTAGTATTACTCTCTCAAGGAATAGGAGATCGTGAAACATCTTTAATATACTCGTACAGCTGCTAAGCACCTTCAAACACTATCTTTGTGACAATGACACTAGAAAATCAGTGAAACTTAGAATGTGTATAAAGGCAAGAACTGGACAATCATGTATAGATTTCAATGGATGGACATCAAGGAGTCTGTGAAAGCTCTGCAATTTTAATGTAAAATTAGTGTATTTCAAAAGCATGCATTGTGCAAACAGCTTATGAACCTAGATCTGGATTATAGTCTAAACCCAAACTTTGTAGACTAGACTCATATAGTCTAAACCCATAGATTAGACTATAGATTTAGATTATAGTCTAAACCCGTAACTTTGCAGACTAGACTAATAAACTCAGAGAGTGAGTGACTCATTCAAGGATGTACCAGGTGTCCTAGCAGAGTAGGGACTAGAACTCACACCTCAGCGATTTGTCTGAGAAACATCTTCCAAGTGCAAGGCATAGTTTAAAGTCACAGATGTATCTGTCTCAGAACAGCCATGTCAGTTTGTACCAAGTTGTTACGTGCTTTATGTAAATACATATGTGAAGCCTATTCCCAGGCTTCAATTCCAGCTTTGCTCTTCATTAGTTTGTCTTGTATTGACATAAATCTTACTTGCTTTCCTTACATCTTCCAACGGTGCCCTCCTAAGACACATCACCTGCAAAACAGAGGGAGGTGAATCAAGCCAGAGGGCAGAAGCTCGGGGTGGCTAGGTCAGGCAACCCCAGCAACTCTAGCAACGGGTGGGCTCCTGAGGGTTCTTCCCAGATGAGCCTGTGCGCACAGCTCCATCGGTCCTATTCACAGGGCTTTGCTGCTTGTGCCGAAACCACCCCGCCCCTCCGAGCAAGCGGACTGCCAGTGAGGTTGCTAATTACACTGTCCAGCCATTTGTCCAGTCGTCCAGGTGTTGAGAACTCAAATGTCTATAGGGGTCAAACAAGTAACATGAGTGAAGCTGTCCAAAATAGGATGAAGTGGTGGGAGCTGTAGTAACTAGAGATAGCAACTGGAAAAAAAATAAATTTAGATCCCTACCTCACATGTACACCAAAGTAAATTGGAGGAATAGCCTCAATCAATTTTGTACCTCAAATATATATATACATATATACATATGTACATATGTATGTATATATATTTGTATGTATATATGTATGTATACGTATACATGCATAATACATACATACAGATGTGTATGTATATATTTGATCTCAAGGGCTCAAAGCAATGACTAAGTCTTTTATAAGACCTAACAAATGAACATGTCCACAAGTAGGTAAAACTGTTACATTTTCTCAGCCAGCTACATGTAAATGGATTGCCTGCCATCTTTCAAGCAACACAAAAGGAGGGCAGGAACAACTTTCCAGTGCTTTGGAACATATAAAACAAATTTCAAAGCAATAGGGGCTGACGTGATTGATTTACAAATGGAGCAGAGCCATCATTAGGGCAGAGTGTCATGACTTTACTGGGATTTTCTCTTACATAGTGAACAGAAAATGATGGTACATTTTGCAGCTGACAATGTTTTAGCAATACAGCATGTGTATTTGCTTGTGTGTGCAGATGATACTCCGGAAGGACACACAACAACCTGTGCGAATATGTGCCTCTCGGGAAGCAGGACTGGGTGCCCGGGGGACAGTGTGTTTAATCCCTGTTGTATTTTTTGAATTTTGTAGCAGATACAAGTATTATCTATTCAAAAATTTAATACAAAGAATAATTTTGAAAGAGAAAATGGTAGCTCTTTCTGTGCTAATGTGGAATAAAACCCAAGAGAGAGTGGTGTTAAATAAAAAATAAGTAAACACATAAAGTAGGCAGCATTTTTTGGTTCCAGTCCATTTTGCTACGTAGGAATGCAGGCGCAGTGTTTCCAGGGCTTCTAACTTTTCAAGGAAAGCTTGAAATCTCAATTTTGTGTGAAATTTCCTAATTTTTAAAGTTGACAAGCAATTCAAATTCTTTCAGACATGACTAGGACAATAAAACCCACCTGGAAGTGGTGTGAGGTCCATGGATTGTCACTTGGGGACATCCGTGTTCTTCTGGATGGTGGCCCTGCCACAGGCAGTGATGTAGGCTGTTCTGAGGCACCGGCCAAGGGGGGGTGTGGGGCGGAAACCCACACATTGCCCTCTCACTGAGCCTGGGGCCTGGCACAGAGTTGAAGGTACCCTCTGCTCACCAAGCTCTGTACCAATCACCAAGTTTGCCCACGGGAGCTCCTTTTCTCAGTTCAAGCCAAGGCAGTCTATCAATGACTGATGGAGAAGAGAAGATCAGTGACTCCAGTTTTTTCAGATAAAAATTAAACCCACACCTGTGTTGTTGTTGTTTTTCTTCTCTTCTGGCCATAATAGATTCTTCCTTGCCCTCTTGGCTTATGAACTGTTTGAGGTGAAGGATTTGATACTATGTTTCCCCGAAAATAAGACCGGGTCTTATATTAAGTTTTGCTCCAAAAGACGCATTAGGGTTTATGTTTAGGGGATGTCATCCTGAAAAATCATGCTAGGGTTTATTTTCCGGTTAGGTCTTCTTTTCGGGGAGACGGTAACTCGGATGGCTGCACATGCCTCTGAAGTCTTGTGATTGCCTTGGCTGTTTTGGAATTGACCAAGACAGACATGGCAGGTTGTCAAGGAGACAGTTCTTTTTGCTTTGTTTGGTTAGAAAAAAATCATCCAATACAGCTTTTGTAGCTCTTCCCGCTTTCTGTTGATGAACACAAAGCCCTTGGCTACCACCAACACCTGCTCAACTACCCACAAACCAATACGTCACCTGGAAGCGAAAGGAAAACAATTGAAAGCAGTCTGTTGTGCTGAGAATTCATTGAGGTAACGCACTGACTGGACTTAGCACGGTGTACAGCACGCAGTGAACTCTCAGTACGTCGTCAGCAGTAAGTGGAAAGCAGGAGGGGAAATCAAGGAGTGACGGGAGACAAAAGTCACTCCTACCCATTGGCTCTTTTCTCTCTATTTGAAATGTCAAGTCTACCTAAACGTCACCCAGATTGCTGAGAAACTACCTGTTGTGTGAGTTGGGACCTTGGCCCAAATCAGCCCCTGTTCCCACAGCACCGACAGTGTTAAAACCAATCTGGAATATAGCATAATGGTTTCAAGTCTAGGTGTGTTTCTTCCTATGGAAATAATGATGATGAAAACAATGATGATAGTAACTATCTCATCAGGTCTTTTTAAGGATTAAGTGAGGTAATATCTCTAAAGAGTTCAGCACAGTGCCTGGCACACAGAGGGGTTCAGTTCGTATTAGCTATGATTAGGCCCTGGAAAGCACGACCGTGACACTTTATTCATTCATCATACACTTATCAAGTGCTCTCTCTCTCTCTCTCTCTCTCTCTCTCTCTCTCTCCCCCCCCCCCCCAGGCATTGTGCCTGAAGCACACTCAAAAGGCAGGGAGACTGGGCCCTCGAGTAGTTTACGGTCTCACAGAACAAGAAGTTAAGATGGCAGAGGACACAGTTGCAACACGACGAGCAGGCATCCAGAGTAAATGGGAGCATGTCTGGCCTGTGCGAGTTTGGTGTTTTGCACAGGGTACTCGAATCTTGTTGTTACCTGTACTGTCGCTTGAACTTTGTTTCCATATGGGGCCAAGTAGGATCAGTCACTGAGTGATTTAACAAAGCCATGACTCATAGAATGAAAGGAATCTTGAGCTCACTTAATTCATTCCTTGCACCAGTCTTCAAGAAAATCAATACCCAAATAATCCAAGAGACCCATGTTTTCCCTTTTCCACGCTGGGCCTTCAGTGGAGAAGATTTACTGGTCTCCGGGGCGAGGCACCTGTTTAAGAGCCTTCCAATCAAGGCGACTTTTTCCTCTTTCTTCTTTCTACTTCTTTCTCTTATACCACAACTTTATTTTCCTGCAGTAAATCAAGCAAATTTTCTCTTCATGAATGGAAATGAGCCAGGCAGAATCTCATGTGCCTGGAGCCATGACTAGCAAGCACTCAACAAATTATGTGTGGATTATTAGTTGAATGAACAAGCCTGGAACCAGTCTTTCCACCACACCTTGTAAGATTTTATCCTATTCAATTTCTTTGGCTCAGGTAACAAAGTAGCTCTGATCTGTAGATGGGAAGGCAAAATAAAGAACCTTAATTAGAGCAAGGAATATCTACTAGTCATTTCCTTTTCTTATTCCTGTGAATACAGTGTGATACTGAGAGAAAAGAAAAAGCTGTCAGTACCTGGATTGTTATATGGTATCTGCTGGTATCTTACTATGTGGCCTTGGAAAATCTCTCAAACTTTCTGAGTCTCAGTTTTCTCACAGAAACTCCAGAAGGCAGACCACGTGATTGTAAAGGTGCCCTGGGGCTCAGAAATTCTCAGTGGAAGTAGTATAAATGCCAAAGAAGAAGCCTTAGTGTGGTTCAAGTGCACTTAAGATCTGGTCATTCTTCATTAGCAAAGGGCCAGTGGTTCCAAAACCTGGATGTACATTTGAATCACCTAGGAAGTGTTTTTATTAAATCAACTTTATTGAGGTACAATTTATATGCAATTAAGTGTACATAATTTAAAGTGTACAGTTGGATAAGTTTCGACCACTCTACATACCCATATAACCACCACTCCAATAAAAATATAAAACATTCCCCTCTTACTGGAAAGTTCCCTCATGCCCCTTTGCAGGTAATCCACACAAACCCTACGCAACCGTCAGCCTGATTTCTATCAACTAGATTAGCTGTGTTCATTCTAGAACTTCATATATATTTTATAATATATATTACACATATATATTTAAAATTATACAGTGTGTACTCTTTTGTGCTTGGCTTCTTTTGCTCAGCATATTGTTGATATTTCCCTTATGTTGCTGATTATATCAGTAATTTGTTCTATTTATATAGTTGAGTAATGGCCATTCTAGAAAGCTTTTTAAACCTAGTCTCCTGGGCTCCGCTGATACTCTTGACGTTAGGATCTTTGAAGTTCAAGTCCAGAAATATGTGTGTTTAACATGTGTCAGAGGCAATTCGTTTGCAGAAGCGGGGCTTAGGAACTTTTTAATTAGGGGATTTCCCCCAGTTCAAACAGTTCCTCCAGTGCAGCTGTTCATGGCTGAGAATAAATTGGTCACAGGTTCTGTACAGGTCTGAGACCTTTCACTCCTGTTGGACTATCTGTGGTCTTCCACAGTTCATGAAGTTACTGGTGCCTGTAACAAATCCCAGAGAGTCAGCTGCAAATATTTTTCAGCAATAAGGCACCTGTAAATTGGATTATGAGCCCCAGTGTTCACAGGTAAGTCTATAATCTATAAAAGCTCACCTCTGTCACAGTGAACCGGAGGTGCTTTGAGCAGCCTTCCATTTCAGCTCAGCTGCTGGAATTACTCATGACAGTTTTATGAGTTGTTTTACTATCTGGAAAAGTTTTTCCTTTCTTTCTTCCTTCCCTCCTTCCTTCCTTCCTTCCTTCTTTCTTTTTTCTTAACAAATGAGGGAAGAATTCTTTGACCATAGTACAAAAACGCCACCTTCAGGAAGGAACTATAACATTCTTGTTAAGCTGCAGGGAACGTAGTTTCTTTTCCTTTGTGAGAACTTTTCAAAGTCTTGAGATCAACATACAGTTTATGTCTTTATAAAACTTTATTCCAGACTTTTAAGAAGTATACTTTTTGAGACCAGTTTTAGGTTCACAGAAAACTTGAGCAGAAAGTACAGATTTTCCATATACAGAGGATGCCAAAAAAACGTATGCACATTTTAAGAAAGGAAAACCGTATTAAAATCGTAATACTCAATATATACAGATAACAAAAGATGAATGCAAGTCACGTTTGACTTCTGCAATTACAAGAGGTGCTCAAAGTGGTTGCCATCAGTGTCCAGACACTTCTGATTACAGCAAACTATTGCTTGAGCAATGACCAAAGTGTCCATTTGTATCCATATTTTTGGCACCTCTACATATTTTACGTCCCCTGCACCAGAATGGGAAATTCGTTACAATAGATGAACCGACATCATTATCTCCCAAAGTCCATAGTCTACATTAGGTTTCACTCTTGGTGGAATCTAATGTAATTCTGTGGGTTTGAACAAATAAATACTGGCATGGTTTCCCCTATTATCATATAGAGTTGTCTCACTGCCTTAGAATTCTTCTGTGCTCCGCCTACTCCACTGCCAATCACTAATCCTTGTATTCGGCAGAGTTTCACAGAATGTCATATGGTTGAACCTCAATGTGTGTAGCCTTTTCAGGTTTGTTTCTTTCACTTAGTAATATGTATTTAAGGTTCCTCCATGTCTTTTCATGGTTTCATAGCTCATTTCTTTTTGGTGTTGAATAATATTCCATTTTCTGGATGTACGAGTTTATTCCTCCATTCACCAATCGAAGGACGTTTTGGTTACTTTCAAGTTTTGGTAATTATGAATAAAGCTGCTATAAACATCAGTGTGTGTAGGTTTGTGTGTGAACATAAGTTTTCAACTCTTTTCAGTAAATACTAAGAAGCACGTCGACTGGATCATATAGTAAGAGTATGTTTAGTTTAGTAAGAAACCATCAAACTGTCTTTCAAAGTAATTGTGCCATTTTGCATCCCCTAACAATGAATGAGAGTTTCTGTTGCTCCATATTCTTGTCAGCATTTGGTATTGTCATTGTTTTGGATTGTGACCATTCTAATATGTATGTAGTGGTATCTCTTTGTTATTGTAATTCGCAATTCCCTAATGACATATAATGTAGGAGATTTTTTTCATATGCTTCTTTGTCATCTATATATCTTCTTTGGTGATGTGTCTGTTCAGGTCTCTTGCCTGTTTTTTTAAATGGGGTTTTCATTTCTTATTGTTGAGTTTTAAGGGTTTGTTGTATTAATATATTTTGAATAACAGTCTTGTGTCAGATATCTTTTGCAAATATTTTCTGCCAGTCTGTGGCTTGTCTTTCATTCTCTTGACAGTGTCTTTTGCAGAGTGGAAGTTTTTTCATTTTAATGAAGTCCAGCTTATCAATTATTTCCTTCATAGACTGTGAGTTTTGATGTTGTATCTAAGAAGTCATCTAGATTTTCTCCTTTGTTATCTTTTAGGAGTTTTATAGTTTTGCATTTTACACTTAGATCTATGACCCATTTTGAATTAATTTTTTTGTGAAGGATGTAATAAGGTCTGGGTCTACATTCATTGTTTTGCATGTGGATATCTACATATTCCATCCCTATTTGTTGAAAGACTATCTTTTCCTTATTGTATTGTTTTTGCTGCTTTGTCAAATATCAGTTGATTATATTTATAATGGGTCTATTTCTGGGCTGTCTGTTCTTTTTAGTTGATCTATTGTCTTTTTTTTTTTTTTTCCCCGCCAGTATCACAATGTCTTGATTACTGTAGCTTTATAGTAAGCCTGGAAGTTGGGTAGTAGCAATCCTCTGACTTTGATTACAACATTCTGGGTCTTTTGCTTCGCTACATAAACTTTAGAATCAGTTTGCCAATATCGACATAACAGCTTGCTGGGATTTTAATCAAATTGCATTAAGTCTGTAGATCAAATTGAGAATAGCTGACATCTAGACAATGTTGAGTCTTACTATCTATGAACCTGGGGCGTCTCTCCATTTATTTAGTTCTTCTTTGATTTCTTTGATCAGGGTTTTGTGGTTTCTCTCATATAGATCTTGTACATATTTTGTTACCTTTATATCTAAGTATTTTATATTTTTGGAGTATTTATGTAAGTGGTGTTGTGTTTTTAAATTCAAATTCCACTTGTTTATTGCTGGTATGTAGGAAAGCAATTGATTTTTTTATATTAACTTTGGTCTTGAAACCTGTCTGTAATTGCTTATTAGTTCCAGAGTGTTTTTGTTGATTCTTTCAGATTTTCTGCATAGAAGGTCATATTATGTGTGAACAGAGACAGTTTTGTTTCTTCTTTCCCAATTTGTATACCTTTTCTTATCTTTTCTTTTCTCATTGCATTAGCCAGGACAATGTTGCAAAGGAGTGGCGAAAGGGAAAATCCCTGCCTTAGTCCTGATCTTAGTGGGAAAGCTTCTAGTCTCACCATTAAGTATGATGTTGGTGGTAGATTTTTTTGGTAAATGTTCATATAGTTCATTTAAATCTTAAATATTTTGAGATATTACTCAAAAATAGAAGCAGTGGGCATTCAGGCAACGTTGAACTATGAAAGCAGGTTTACCAGACATCCCTTTTAGGCTACAAATGGTTAATAGTGCTTTCAATCAGCTGATGAAGGAAAACTGTTCATAAATAGTTTCACATTAAAGTCCAGAAAACATATGTTCCACTTCTGGTCATTTCATTTCTAATCTGGTCTCTTGGGTTGCAAAGACATCAGTCTGAAAATCAAAACTAATATGTTGACTTCTCTTTAGTCTGTGTGTTGTTAAATGAATTATTTCCTAACTGGCTATAATGAAATATTATGGATTTTACCACGACGGTCTTCATTTTGTTCACTCTTAGTTTCATGATAATTCAATCATTTATCACATCTTTCAACATCTTTTGTGTGGCACATACTGTAATAAAAACACAAAAGAAGTTTAAGTAACAGTTTCTTTTTTCCAGGGACTTAGAGATCCATTAGGAAGCAGAACTCTAGAGAGACGTTAGAAACAGCCAAGAGACAATGCAGCAGAGTGTAATTAATTATTGAAAAGAGTAATGTTGTCTATAAGTGCAGAGGAGTCCAGGATATGACAGACCATGTGGATTGGAGGTGTTGTGAATGATCTTAGGGAGAAGGCAGTAAGAAGTTGGTCCTCATGGGGTGGGTTGGATTTACAAATGTGAGAAGGAGAGGGAAAGACATTTCTTCTAAGTATCTGGTCAGCGTGAGCAATGGTTTGGAGTTGGGAATAAGCACGACATGAGTAAGAATAATGTAAACAGAGAATGAAAAGAATGGTTATGGGGCTTACATGGATGCAAAGGGGTAAGTGTCTCCTTAAGGTGTGATTGCTCATAGTTTTATTTTCTATAATGATAAAGGAAGGGATTTTTACACTTTTACAGAACAAACAGAACCATGAGACAGTTTCATAGTTTATGTTGCTCATTGTAAATTATTGCAACTATCAGAAACATGATAGAATGATGAAATGACACCCCCTCCCTGCTCAGGGATGTTGGGATACAGCATCTTCTTTCTCCTTTCCCCCCTCTACATTTTCAGAAGTCAGTGAGGGTATTTGCGTGGCTGGAGCAGTGGGCTGCTTCACTGTACGTAGGATGAAGGCAGATGCGACAGCTCATTAATAATGGCTGACTTCCATGACTCAAGTCTCTCTCCTGGACCCCTGTCCCTGAAAGTAAGGGGCTATTCACCCAGAGAATGAGAACCCTTTCTTCTGTAAAGACAGAATTGGCTGCCACATTCATAGAAAAATGCGTAGTATGCCAAATATGTGTAACTTTGGATTTCCTGCTGCTTTCAGTTGAGCCCCAGTTCTCCACTCCTCTGATAACTGGAAATTTCCTGCATGCGTGGCTTATCATTATAGGTTTTAGTGCTAGTGAGAATCCTGCATCATGGGGCCTTCGGGTGTTAATGCTAGAGGTTGCCTCTGCTAACCCTCTGAGGGGTAAGAGGTAAAATGCAAACGTTAATGGTATTCTCTGGGGTCATAGAACATAGACGTATCGATCATCTCGCTAGTTCCTGTCCTACTCTGGAGGAATTTAGGAATCATAGTAGCAATACAAAAGCTACATAAAGTGTCAGGGTTAACTTTCTAAAGCCAAGTATTGTGAGTTTCAAAAACAGTCACAAGTGTATTTCTCTCTTTCTCTCTTCAGTGCTGACCATTTATAAAATCTCCCACCCTGAATGACAATAGCATATATATATGTATATTCTCTTGAAGAGCTTTCTTGATTAATGTGGAGAAAGGCTGCCATTCATTACAATATTCAACAAGTGTTTATTGAATACTCAGTTTGCAAAAAAGCCCGTGCTTGGGGTTAGGGCTACAGTGGTGAGCCAAACAGCTAGGCATTGCTTTCAAGGTACTTAGAGTCTAGCAGGAAAGGCAAAAAATAAGCCATAGCAATAAAGTGCAATGAGTGTTCACATGGGAAGAATAAAGGGGGAGCATACAGCAAAGAACCTAAACTAGTCAGATGAGTAAATTAGAAATTAGCCAGGCAATGGGAAGAGGAAAAGTGCTTCAGCAAGAGGACAGCCTGGGCAAAGGACTGGTCACGCAAGAGCCATGAGTGGGGAAGAGTGGTACAAACCATGAGGGTCCCTGAAATTCCTCTTGAGGAGTGTGGATTTTCTCAAAAGTGCAATGGGAAACCATTTAAGAATTTAAATCAGAGGAGCAAAAAGCTCATCTTAGAAAAAAAGTGCCTTGTACCCCATACCGAAACAGAGATACAGACAAAGACTTGTTTACAAATGCTAAGCAGGAGTAACCCTCAAAATTTATTCCCCATCCCCAATTCTGCCATATATTCAAGTAGTCACTTGTTAGCATTATTTTCATTTTGGGTAAGGGTGAAATTACAGGAAAAAAAACAAAAGTAGGGCTGGTACTTTGGATTCTCTAGGATTCAGAGATTTCCATGAGCCAGGATGATTCAGGATAAGACTGATACTTCAAAGTAGTGGAAGAAACTGTTTTCATCGTTTCCAGACCAGAAGAGATACAAGGAAATAGTAAAAATATTGAGAGTAGTTATCTCTGAGTGATTTTATGATTTATATTTTTTGATACTCTCCAAATTTCTGCATTTGTTTTACAATCTGAAGAAACATTACTTTTAATTTACAGCATAGTAATAATAAAGTTACAGTTTCCAAAACCTTTCTCTTTTCTTTATCCTCTTATCATCCTTCCATCTTTGCATAACCTAAAGGTTGAGGAGAGCATGTTTTGATTTATTATTTATCATTCAGGATCCTGGGACCCCGGAGGAAAAGTCCTGGGGCTTTAGACTTACCGACAAGTGATAAACTCCATTTCACCATTGATTTTTCTTTCAGCCTCTTCTTGCCTCGAGCAACATTAATAATGGATTCCATGTCTTCTTCCAAATTGAATGTTCAGCCCCAACTGTCACTGAGGCAGGCTCATGCAACAAACACAACTTTTCTTCAGAAATCCTATGTCCTGATATATCTCAGGAAATCTACTTAGAGTTGGGGGGAGGGGTTGGCTGTCATCAGATATGCAGCTTAATGGAATGACTTGGATGACTTAGTAAAGGCCTTGTGTGAGACTAGTGATGAACTCTCTCATTTTCATCAAGAGGAAACTGAGGCCCAGAGAAGTTATCCAACTTGACCAAGGCCATGTTGCTCGTTAGTGGCAGAACTGGGACTAGATTTAAATTTAAATTTTCCTATTCCTAGAATATTGTTTTCTCTTCATCCCATTGCCTACTCATTAATGGTGTCAGCCTGGGAAGAAGGTGTTGGGAGGGGGTGGCATGCCGGCATAGTGAGTTTATAGTCCGGCAAAGAGGATTAAGGAAGTGGAAGGGGGGGGGATGGAAGCAACAGGGGAGGGGAACAGGCTGTGCTCACCTCAGGGCAAGGCTCAGAAAACCCCGTCTAATCCACATCAGGGAGGCAAGCTGTCTTTGATTGGTCCATCCGGTTGAGTTCTCTAAGCTGTGCTCCCTGAACTGTGCCCAGCTGGCAGGATGAAAATCATTTGAAAAATATCCGGAAATTGCTACTCACCAGGGAGCATCTGTGAAAAATACTGACCACAAATGAGTTGGCAGGGGCTCGGTCACTGCCGGTCACCCTGCCACAGTGAGTTTGTCTGAAGGGTTTCCGGGTTTATTTCCCAGATGGGCCCGGCTGCTCAGCTGCTATTAAGTGGCTGGGTCTTGTGGACTTTTCTGCAGGATTTGTCGTAATGCAGATGTGTTCTTGTAAAGCTCTGGGTAAATCAGAGTCTTATACCTGGAATCATATTTTTCAAATGCACTCATGTATATTCATTCCTATGGTAACTCTCTAAATTGAAGGACTTTTCATAAATAATTTGCATTTTTGTAAATCTGGATTTCTTCATGCAGAATCCATCCAGGGTCAACATGGAGAAGAAATTCTAGGACTCTAAGACATAATCTGTACTTTTGCACCTTGTTACTGGGAATGGCAAATGAGAGGCAGCGTTAGACCCTCTTTCCAGTAGCCTGGGATCCTGGGAACTGGCCTACCTGTTCGAAATTTGCTCAGCCTCTGATTCCAATGGCTCCTTAAGAAATCAAAGCTGGAAAAACCGATCCCAACATTTAACTCCTCCTTTCCTATCAGGTTATTCCCAACATCATGCAGTGATTTTTCATCTCCTAGGCCAAAATGGACTTCTCCAAAATGCTGATGTTCTCAGCAAGATATAATGTAAATATTTTGCTTTGAGCTCAGAGTCCAGGCTCTTTGATCTCTTTTGAGGTGGGGGTGGGAGGGGGAATGAGGGAATGAAACCACTTGCAATTGGCTGTTGGCTCTTTCCTCTGGTCTGTTTTCACCTGTTGAGTAGGATCAAGCAGTTTACCAGAAAAGGGTACTCTGGGTTTTAATGAAACAGTTGAAATTAAGAGAATAAAATGTTTGCTTACCATTTGTATTAGTCAGGGTTCTCTAGAGAAACAGAACCCATAGGATATACGCATATACTGGGGGTGTCAAAAAAATGTATACGAGTGGACACTTTGGTCAACGTTGCTCAAGCAGTAGTTCGTTGTAATCAGAAGTGTCTGGATGCTGATGGTAACCACTTTGAGCGCCTCTTGTAATCGCAGAAGTCAAACATGACTTGTAGTCATCTTTTGTTATCAGTATATATTATTATAATTTTAATATAGTTTTCCTTTCTTAAAATGTATATACATTTTTTGCATATATATATATATATATATATATATATATATATATATATATATATTCATGTAATTATGGAGGCTGAGAAGTCCCACAATACGCTGTCTGCAAGCAGAGAACCAAGAAAGTCTGTGGGATGGTGTAATTCAGTCCAAGCCCAAAGGCCTAAGAACCAGGGGAACCAATCGTGTAATTTTGGGTTGGCGTCCAAAGGCCCAAGAACCAGGAATGTTGATATCCGAGATCAGGGGAAGATGGGTCTCCCAGCTCAAGCGAAGGCAGCAAATTAGCTCTTCCTCAGCCTTTTTGTTCTATTCAGGCCCTCAACATATTGGATGATGCCCAACTCATTGGTGAGAGCCATCTTTACTCAGTGTACCAATTCAAAAACTAATCTTACTTATAGAAACACCCACACAGACACACTGAGAAATAATGTTTTACCAACTACATGGGCATCTTAATCAGGTTGACTCACAAAATCACCAACACATCCTCCAAATCAAATACACAGACTGTTCTGTTCATGAACTTCTACCCTCTTGGTAATGTGCCTGGTGGCTTCTATCTGTTTTAAACACATGCTCAACTCTATAGGCTGAAAAGGAAACACAGTGATGGAAATGACTTCACAAACCCCATTCTAGAGGAACTGAAAATGTCCTAGATAGGTCACGCAATGGCTCTCAGAACAGAATTCTCAAGAATTCAGAACATGCTTTCTTGAAAGGCTTTTTTCTTGTGTGTTCCCTTTCTCTACTCTTGACCTTTCAGCCCCACTTCATAGAGGCTCTCTGGAGAGAGAATTGAGAGGATGAGGAGAAAGAGCCTTTGGGCAGCTAAGAGGTGTGAGAGAGAAAGAAAATGGAAAAGGAGATTTTAAATATTGCCGAGTGATAGGATTTGAATCTCTCTTAAGTTCTTTTAGAAACACAAGTAAAAAAACGGAATTTCTTTTTATCACTTTTGATTCCTGGACTGTGTTTATTTAATTCATCTAAGTATCATTTGAGCCCTAAAGGATTCAGAATTTATTCAGTTGAGATAAAAATATCCTTTCTTTTGGTAAAGGAGTTTGGGAGTGAGGATGGAAGGTTGTTGTGTATTTCAGAAATCCTTAAGAAGTAAAATCAACCCACGACATCTTAGTGAAAACTCCAAATGAGATACCGAGTTTGGTAGAAGCCACTGTGTCCCTTGTCACCTCAGCCCACAGATGGGTCAGGCTAACACTAGGATCCCATCTTCCATCTGATCCATTTGCTGGTGCAGGTGCCCACTTACTAGCAATGGTAGGCCACCTGCTGACTACAGGATCCCATCTTTTTATCTTGATTTCATCTGTGATTGCTGCTAAACTGACTTGGCAGATGCCTTTGCTTTTCTTATACTAATATTGACAATCCCACTTAAAAAATATTCTTTATTTACATGCACAGACTCTGGTTGCCATTCACCAACATGGATTACACTAAAAGGCAACTGCCATGTCGCTGAGACATGGCCTTGCTTTAGCCCAAGGCTCCCAAACGTGGGTATGTACTAGAATCACTAAGGGAGGAAGTACTTATTAAGAAGTAAGGATTCCAGGTCTCATCCTAGGAGTTCTGACCTAGGAATTCTGGGGTGGGCCTAGGAATCTGCATTTTAACCCGGTCTTCCAGTAATTCTGATGCAGGTGTCTCCTGACTGCACTTTGAGAAAAGCTGATAAAGGTCCTTTTCATAGAGCCCATCCAGAGGCATCTTGTGAGTCAGTCACCAGCCTCCCCTAGGCCTGCACCCAGCATAAGTGAACATTCACAGGGAAAAAGGCCAAGGCCCAGGAGATTTCAGTGCCATGTTTTGATGTGTAAAAGAGTGCCAGGAAGGCATCCCGTTTGGGTCTATCTTGCTATACACCCAAGAGGCTTCTGGCTAGATAAGGCTATATACTTCATGGCCAAAGGGCTGCACTGAAAGATTAAGAGTAGGCATCCTTTCTGCTTCCTGCAAGCTATTTGGTCATTATGGCAAGAACAAAGAACTGCTTGGTGAGGGGAAAAAATGCAGTGGTTGTCTTCTTCATAAGCTAAAGTCTGATTTTATGGAAAGGGGATTACAATTTTTTTCTGTGTGGCTCCAGAGAAGAGCTAGAAGCAGTAGTGGAAACTGTAGGGAAGTAGGGTTTAGTTCAGAAAAGGACGTTAATAATTGGGGATCTTGAAATGAAGTGGGTTCCGTTGTGTGGTAGAGAGCACTGTATCTTTTGAGAGTCATGATGAAGAGGCTGTTAATTCATCAACTAATCTATGTGTCCTACATTTATTAACATAATATGGGGTAACAGAAAGAGTCCTGGACTTGGAATCAAGCCCAGATTCCAATCCTGAACCCCATGCTTACTTGTGACCTTGGGAATGTAATTTAACCTTCATAAGGTTAATGTGATAAAGAGATAACACATGTCAAATGCCTGGCACAGAGCAGGTGCTCATATGTATTTGCTCCCTCCGCCATTCTTGTGTGTCTGCCATTGTTTTTGGCAGCAGGAAAACAAGGATGAGTAAGACTCCGCATCTCCTCTCCAGGAGCTCCCCAGCTAAAAGTGGGAGACAACCAGAAACACAAATATGGCACAAAATTCTACTTGCTGTGACATAGAGCAATGTACAAAGGCTGGTGGAGGCCCAGAGTGGGGAGGAGGGTTTATCTCTCTCTAGCAGTTGTTGTTTCCATCAACTCAAGCTCTTGATAGTGTCATTTGAATTCTACTGGATACAGAGAGTGGCTTTACATCTTGCAATAAACTACCCATCCCCTGGAAATACTACCGTGTTTCCCCAAAAATAAGACGTAGCCAGACCATCAGCTCTAATGCATCTTTTGGAGCAAAAATTAATATAAGACCCAGTCTTATTGTAATATAAGACCCAGTCTTATATAATATTATATTATATTATACCCAGTCTTATATAATATTATATTAGACTGAGTCTTATATAAGACTGGGTCTTTATAATATAATATAATATAATATAATATAATATAATATAATGTAATGTAATATAATACAATACTGGGTCTTTTATTAGTTTTTGCTCCAAATGACACATTAAGCTGATGGTCTGGCTAGGTCTTTTCGGGGAAACACGGTAAGGGGCAAAAAAAAATTATTCTATAAGCCAAAGGTAAAATTCCCTTTAGTCCTTTGTTTCTTTGAATCCATTCGAGCCCATAGCCATCCTAGGCTGAGGACTAGCTGCTGGGAACATAGAGCTAATAAGCACTGTCCTTGCCCACACGGGGTTCACAGTCTGTGGTTAAAGACAGAGATGGATAAATACACTCCCCGATACCCCATGTCCATATCTACTAACAATGTCTTCTTCTCATTTTTCCACATTGTAGTTATGTTTATCCTTGGTCAGAAAACTTACTTTGGCCAACAGGGCACTTCTTCTTATAATGATTCTGAACTCATGACAGACTTTGTTTTTCAAGTTTTAATTAAAAAGCTTTACAATAATGATATTAAAACTCTTTTGCTCACACTTTTTTATTAGTAACTTTTGACCTAACATATATAAATTATGTACAGATACGAGCATTATTAACTGGTTTCTCAGATGCAATCTACACTATGGGCAAGGCCATCATTACTAGCCATGTGAACAAATTCATGTATTACATAATCTTGGTAGCTTCAATTTGCGGGGGTCCAATTAATTATCATATGTGATGGGACAGTTGTTTTATCCTTGCATTGTTGCTGAAGGGCTCCTCTTAGGAGTAACTGCACCTCTGCCATTGTATTTCTGTAGGTTTATGATTTCGTGTTATTGCAAATGTTATCTTGCAATAAATGTAACCAGAGCTCACGCGAGACTCCATTTTGTGAGGGCAAGTTTAGTTAAAACTAGATAATGTCATTTATGAAGCCACCTAACTGGGCACACAAAAACTAAAGTGTCTCAGTAGCCCGAAAGCAGAAGAAAAAGAAGTGACTGTCAACCCCACTGCTTTGTGGAACTGCCTACCTCTCTGAGGACCCCTCACGTCCCTCATGTGCACCTGACCCTCTGACATACAGACAGAATGAAGGCACCTGTGAAAGAAATACTGGTAACATTCACCCTTTTTCAACTCTCTGCTTTCCATTAGCTCAGTGCTCCCTCAGCCTGTATACCACGCACTTGGAGCTCATCCAGACTTGGCAGCCAATTCCCGAGTCCATTCTGTTCAAATGAGTTGCCCCACCAGCTGACTGTATGGAGCCGTATTAGCTCCTTTCCTTGATCAAGAACACCGTGGAGCTCAGGCATGTTTCTAACAGTTCTGATGTAGAAGTGTTTCAATGAACAACTGACAATTTCTATTCTCAGCCCCTTTCTCATCACAATTCAGCATTCAGAAAGTATCACATGATGATATAAAAATTCAAAACAATTTCACAGTTTCAAAAATATATTTTTAGAGCACTAAACACAAATAGCGTGTGTGTGTGTGTGTGTGTGTGTGTGTGTGTGTGTGTGTTTGGATGGAGGGAGGGAGTTTTCTCAGCACAGTTTTAGGGTCCAGTTTCATAAGAAAAAAAGAAAAGACAAGTTTTGTACATTGATGATTAACATGATATTAAAATATTCTTGTACAAAAAAGAAACTCTTGCCATTTAATTCTATACACAAGAACTAAAAAATCATCATTTTAACAAAAGAGAGAGAAAGAGTTCTATATTTTATAGTCCTCTATCCCCTCGAGAATGCATCTATAATACAACAAGCATTCTTAATATCTTTAGTGCCATAAACCCTTAGCTGTCTGGTGGAAACTATAAACATGTTCTCTAAATAGCCTGTAAAGGTATAAAATAAAACACATGGGATTTCGAAGGAAACCAATTATATTGAAATATTCAAAAATCAAAATATAAGAAAGCAAATTGAAATATTAATATATGTACTTATTTACTAACACAAATAAGATCTGGTGGCAGGTCTGTTGTGATTTCAAAGTAATGATGAGTATAAAAAGTACTTTGTGATATTTGCAGTAACTAGAATATGATTAGAAAATATCTGTAATGTCTACTGTTAACATCACTAATAATACTAATAGAGTTAATTGCTTATATTCATAATTGAAGAAAGTGCTAAATTTCAAATAGTAACTAATGGAAATAGAAATGTAATGTTTTTCCTATCCAACTTCATGGCTCTCTGAATCCTGCCCAGGTCAGGAACTCCAAAATGAAGTCCCTAGGACCCATCTCACGGTCCCTGACAGGTATCCAGCCGGCCCTCTGAGCATTGGACAAAGGAAATTACTTGTGAGTGTGATAGTTACATACTTTCCAGAAGGTGTCAGACTTGCATTTGTGAAGACTGAAATACAGTTGTTGCTATAATCTTCCCAGACAAGCAAGTCTCCTGACTCAACTTTTAAAGCAGATAATCCACCAGTCCGAGTCACTGAAAATTAGGCCAAAAATGCTGATTTCCAAGACAAAGAGCTTCAAGGAAATAAATTCTGCAGGGATTAAGAGAGTGATGTCTAAATTAAAAAGATTTATGGCAAAAACAAATCTGAAGAAATGGAATTATGTTCCTGTCTTTTTGATATGAAGACAAGATTTGTGTTGTCAGCAAGGATCAGACATCGTGAAATTTCTGAAAATACATCACAGTCGACTTTTGGTCAAAAATGGAGACTTTCTGTTCTCACAGAGAAGTTCACAAAGGGGAGGATTAGAGAACAGAACAGGTACTGAAAATCCAGCCTATAAACGGAGGCTTCTGGGTACAAAGCAGGGATTAGGCTCTGGTTCTTTCTTTCATCTGAGTTGTTAGAATTCTTCCATCTCTCCAAGAAAACAAAGAATTTACTGGAAATCTAGTGCACTGAGTAAAAGATGCTTCCTAAAGAAGTCATTGTTCATATAAGGAATGTTGGGCTTCTAACACATCTGACAAATAGGTTTAATTTTTCAGTGGATTTTCTTCTACAGATGGTCCATTAAAAATGGATAGATCCTGACTATTCATTTAATTTTGGTGAATTACTTCTCTTTCCCCCTGATTTTCATATTATATTTTCTGATAGATCTTCATTAGAAAATGATTCCTGTAATACTTTGCATTATTTTCCCCAATTATTCGCCCTTCCTAGAAAGGGTCAAGCTTGGCCCAGTGACTTGCTTTTGTTAATAAAATATAAGCAGAAATGGTATATGTCAGGTCCAAGCAGAAGTTTTAATAGCCAACTGAGTGGTTTGCCATCTCTTTTTCTCTTTCTTTTGCCTCAAGAAGGGTGTGTTCCAGATCAGAACAGCATCTTAAACTTGTATTGTATTGCAGAAGAAAAAGACATGTAGAAAAGAGTGGCAGCCTACTGTGGCTGAAGTAATGCAAGTAAAGAAAAAGCCTTTATTGTTGTAAGCTATAATATTGATATTTGGAGATTGGTTGTTACATAGTAAAACTCAGTTGAAAGCTGACTAATATAGATTCTTAACTCTTTAATTTTCAATTTTCTTTCTCCCTCTCCTGGTTCAAGTAGTTATTGATCTCTAAGCAAATCAAAAATCAAATTTAGTATGAATGCTTCTATTTAATGACCATTCCTAAAACAAGACAGAAGGCAAAACCTTATTTCTGTCTTCAATCTCTCTTCTTCTCCCCCTCCTCCTCCCTTTTCCCCCTTCCTCTTCCTCCTTCTTCTCCTACATCCCATCTGTCAGTGCCTGATTGGCTGTGGAACTTTTCTGGATTCTTGCCCAAGAGAACTATTATATTTGGGGATAAGCTGCTGGTTCCCAGGAAGAGCTTCTGTGTCTCTTGGACTGGCCATCACAGCCTGTTCTTGCTTCTAGTGGAATAAGCATAGACTCTAGAGATACACTTTTTTCATAGAGAGACAAAGTTACATTGACTATGTGTTGTGGGTATTGAGGCAGTCTTTATTTCAAATATCTCGACTCATTGACCCAATGGTATACGTAGTACCAAGATTTTGCTTCTAAGAATAGTTATCTTAAGAAAACGTGTGATTCTACTTGCAGAAAGTGCAAAATGTCTTCACTTTATGATCATTCATTTATGTTTTGTGTATTTTTCTGTATGGATAGGACACTTCACAACAAAAACATTTCAAAATGCAATCACTGTAGCCATAGCTTACTCAAAACACATATGAAATTAAGAGCGACAAATTAACAAACCCTAACTTAGAAGGCCCACTTTGCTGTGTAACAGAGAAAACCACTTCCTCATTCATCCTGGCTTTTTGGGGCTAGGAACCAAGTGCAGTTCAATTTAGCACTTTTTTTTTCCTTCCTATATTAAGTGTTCTTTTTTTTTTTTTTTTTCAGTTTGCCAGGGGAAAATGATATTAATTCTACAAATAGGTAGTTATATATTACAATAAGTGATTACATATAAATATATGATATAAGTAGGTAGTTATGTAAATAATTAACGAAGCATGTGATTAAGTATTATGAAGACGTACAGAGTATTGGGATATGAAACCTCTCTGCCATGCTGTTTTCAGCTAACAGAGGGGAAACACCGTATCATATACAACTCTCCAGTCTAGGAGAGAAAAGCAAGCAATAATAAATTAGACCAGTAGGTAACAATTCCAGTGATGCCCCAATAAGAGTGTGGCGTTCCCCACTTGCCTCTGGCTGCTGCCTCCCGCGGTATAAGAAGGCATCCAGTTCTGGGCAGAATCTCTGACACTTCATGGCTCACTTTGATCTTCTTCCATTTCTCTTTTTACACAAGTCTTTTTAAGCACAGCTTCAGACACATTCCCAGAGCCTTCAGCAGTGACACATTTCTCTCTACAATTACTAAGAAACAGAGAGTTGATCCTCAGCGTTGTTCCTCAGTATGAACTTGACGACCTCTGAGCTTTATGGCCAGATCTGCAGGGCTCCTGGAATTATTCTCTGACTCAGACAGCTGGTCTTGGGGGCTCTGATGATCAGAGGAGAGAAAGGAAATACGCAAAGAGCACAGAGGGAACTAGATTCTGCTTCCCACCTACCCAAGTCAACCAAGGACTTATTTCCCAAACTCTCTCTCCACCAAACAAAAAATTAAAAAAAATAGGAAAAGAATAGTTCAGTCCCATGTTTGATTTTGAATGAATTCATCTGGGCCCATTCCAGCCCATAAGAAAAAATAGTATTTACCAGTCTCCCTTGCAGCTTCATATGGCCATGTGACTAAATTCTGGCTAATGGGATGAGAGTGGTTACAAATGCAACTTACAGGCCATACCCTTAAAGGGAAGGCGCATGCCCTCCTCATCTCTATCCTCTTTCTTCCATCCTGCCGACTGGAATGTGTTTGTAACGGCAGACCAACTTGAACCAGACACGGGAAACACCTTATGAATGGCAAAACAAGATAAAAGGTGTGTGGGTCCTTGTTAACGTGGCAGAGCCGAGCTGCCTTACCAGCTGTGACTTGGCTACAAGAGAAAAATAAATTTATTTCTTCCATTAGCCCTTGTTATTTTCAGTCTCAGAAACATGAAGCCAAGCCTGTATCTCAGCTTGTGCAGAGGCCACCCCGCCTAGTGGTTCTCAACAGGGGATGTGTAATTTTGTCCCCCTGGAAACATTTGGCAATGTCTGGAGACATTTTTGGGGGGATACCAGATTACTTTAGTTGAAGGAATGGTACCAATGAAAGAACACAAGTAGATGATTTGGTACTGGAGACATTTTTGATTGTCACATTTGGGGGTGCAGCGGTTGCTGCTAACATCTAGTGAGTAGAGACCCGGGATGCTGCTAAACACCCTACAATGTCCAGGAAAGCCCCCTCCCCCAATAAGAAGGAATTATACAGACAAAAACATCAACAGCACTGAGTCTGATAAGCCACCAAGCACCTGAATTAGTAGTGAAGAGAATCTGAGACACAGAGAGATTGAACGACGAGTCTCGGCGCCACACAGGTTATTGGGCTGGGCAACTGCCTAGGTCTTCTGATGGTTGGGTCCCTGCTTTTTAATTTTTAATTATACCATTTCACCACCCTGGAAACAAGACCCATTTTATTGTTTATCTCCCGTTTATTTAATAAGAGTTTTCATCCACGTTGTCAATTATCTTCGCATAGCCCCTGGGCACAGCCTTCTTTGTAGGAGTTTGTAATGGACATTTGTCATGTGGGACATCTCAGCGCCCTCCTCTCCCTTCTTATGGTAGCAGCAATCTGCCTTTCGTTTGCAAAGCTGCTCCACCCCCCTTCTATATGATTTTGGAGGGGATGGCAGTCATAGTACTCTAACTGATTGTAACTTGGGCTGATTGTAACTTGGGCTGAATAATGCTCCTAATGTCCCTCTCCCTGTGATAAACATGTGTCCCTGCTTTGCCCATTTGCAGTCCGCCTCAGACACTGAATTGACCTGCTGAACTCTTACTCACTGAATTGATAAGAGGTGCTCTGGTGAGCAGAAAAAAACAAAATGAAACAAAAACGGAAAACACGAACATCCAGGTTGAAAATCCATATCCAAATCCCGATTCTTTCACTGGGCCCCTTAACCTCTCTAAGCTTCAGTATTTTTTCCTCTGGAAATTTGAGATAAACTTGACCCCAGGAAATGGCTTTAGAATGGGAGGGGTTTCCGATTCCTGGCTGCTGGTGGTGGTGGATAATTTTTTTCCTTTGGTGGTGAGGGTAATTCTGAGAAGGTTGACATACAGGTCCAGTTACAACTCCAGACCACAGGCCTTTCCTGTCTTAACAACTGATGAGCCTGACATGGTTGCAAAGAAAACATGGAAGCTGGTGGTGACAGAACCTGGAGCGCTCATCCAGGGCCAGTGCCAAGCAGAGCCAGCCTGACCCCACTCACCACATGCTGCTCACCCAGGGAAGGGCTCTCCTGAATGTGCTTCCACAGAGGCCCCCTTGCTGTGGCCCTGCAAAACTGGCCATGGGAAGCCCCCTTCCCTGCTTCCAGCAGGAAAGCTCCCCTGCCTGGGATCTCCAAGTCCTGGGAGCCATGTTACAAGAACAACGATGCTTTTTGTGGCTGGGGGAGCATAGCGACCACCTGATGTAATCACCATTTGTGTTGTTGTAAATAAAAAGACTGAGTGCAAAGGCCCAGAAGATGTTTCACATAATAATTGCCAAGAGAGAAAAGCAGAAACTCTTCATACACTTAAAGAAACCCCCAAATATCAAGAGAGTGGCATCAGCAGGACAGGCAGGCGTCTTCCTGCCCCTTCCTTTGTTGTTCTTTCTTCTTTTAGCCAAATGTCTTCCACAGTTGTACCTCAGGTTGGCTGTGGGTTAGCCCTAGACAGACCAGCTCCTGTCAGTTCCAGATGGGTTATTTTTCCATTCTCGCCACACCCACACCCCTGTGATTTACCTGTCATCCTCCCCTGGGTCTGCATGCTCCTACAAGAAAGGTAGACACGTAGAGAGGCATGTCAACTCTTTTCATTTGCACTTTTTTTTTGATAGTTAAGTCCTGCAATGTTTGTTTTAGTGGTTATACTTCAGAAATAGAATTTAAATGTGCCATATTGGTATTTCTGATTTCCAAACATGGCTCCCTAAGGGGTCATGCCGTTTCTTAATTTGTAGGTCGTGACTACGGTGGGTGGCCACTCTTATGTCTGTCCTTTATGTGGTTGACCAAACATTGTGATTCCTAAATCCAGGCTTTGTATTTAGCTTTGTGACTCTGGGAACATTGCTTCTTTTCTCTGTGCCTCAATTGCATCATCTTATAATAAAAGAAAGGGGTTGGCTCAAGTGCTGTCTTAGTCCTTTTCTGCTCTAAGGAGTTGGACTTCTGTCATTCTTCATAAACTCAAACGGCCTGGATTAATATTTCCTTTTTTTATACAAGTCAACATATATTTTATTGCATTTTTCTAAATAACTGTTTCGCTGAAAAGTATTACTAATAATGCCTTTGCAATGGGAATATTAATAGGTCAGATAGTAGGAGTAAGGCTATGTACATCAGGGCTTTGGTTATATTATACAATAAACAAGCCAGGAGAGGGCCCTCTGGTGACTCCAAAGAAAGCTAGATGGAAAACAGAACATAGTATTGCAAAGGGTTTGTGAAGAGGCAACACACACACACACACACACACACACACACACACACACACACAGCTCTTCTCCATGTATAACCCCTTCCACAGCCCAAAAACAAGTAGTGGAAATTTCCAGCACAACTGACAAGCAGCTTCCAGTCATTAGCTCTCTGCTTCCTGAACTTCTGCACGGCTTTGTGGTATCTGCAGTCTACCTATAAACTTTGCTTTACATATTGTAAATTTTCCACATCCTTTTGCAGCTGAGTGCTTTTTCTACTTGCTTCATGTTGGAAAACTTCCTAACATTTAAGTTCAGTTGTCCATTGGTATTGACACTATAATGAATAATTGAACCAATTTTTTAAAATAATGTTTGAAGAACACTAATGAAGAGTACCAAAGGGCAAATTAAAAAAAAAAAAAAAAGATGTGGCCTGTGGCTCCCCGTATTGCTGTCAGTTTAGAAATGAAAGTGTTTATGTTTGAACCAATGAACAGACTTGGACAAAACCCGCACAATTATTACTCAGCCTGCTTCCCCCGTGAGAAGTGAAGGTTCCCTGAAGTTTTATTAATAGCGTTTGTATTTCCTTCCTTCTAAGCAAACAGCACCTTGGGAGTGGAAGTGGTCTGAGCCTTGGTTCAAAGAGCGTCTCCTAACTTCAGCTGCTTACTGTCCAAGCTCTCTGACCAGATAGACGATAGTGATGGTCACCCTAACACAAACTACGACACATGATAGAATTGAATGTTTGCTGTCTGCCAGGCACTTGACTTTAGAATTACTGAGGCTACCAGAGACTGAATTTTCCTCCTACTACACTGTCCATGTGGAAAGCCTCTCCCTCTGCCTCTCTCTTCCTCCTCCTTCTTCTTCTAAATATCAAGGAAGAGATTTTCAGCACCACCCCTCTCCCCCTACGCCCCATGCCACCTAGTTGGACCAAGGGTGAGGGTTAAACTAAACAATTCAGTTCTGTTTAAGAAAGATTTATTGAGATCCTAGGCACCATGCTTAGCTATGCCAAGGTCACGAAATTTATAGTCTTAGGGTGGGGAAGAACGTATTTATAATTACAGCTGGAATTACAGCTAAAAAAGAATGTGATTGTGTGAGAGAAATAGCAATAAGGGGTCAAGGTGAGGAAGAAATACATTCAAATGTGAGACCTGGTTGTTTTCAGGGAATACGTAACCTGGATTTTGAAGCATGAGTGGGACTTTAAAAATTGGGGTTGTGTGGAGAAGTTATTCCAAGTAGAAGGAACAGTAGGAGCCAATGCAGCTGGATCATAGCTAGATTCCTGAGCCTACAACTGGGACATTCTTCTCTGGGTCGGCCTCCCAAGTAGGTAAACAAGACAGTCATCTACAAAGCTATCAATGTGGGGGCTGACAGAGTCCATCCATGTGGGAGAATGCAGTGATTGCACAGTAAAATTCCAGGCTGCTGGAGTCGGGGAGGACTTGTAAACTTCTCACATAGAGGTGTCCACAGAATGGTGGGGCTTACGGCAGAAGCTCCCTCTTCGCATCAAGAGCCACAACGATATGAACACCACCCCAGTGTGTGGCGGGCAAAACCATACAGCTGACCTAGGTGACAAATCACGTTGGACGTCAGCATTGTCCAGGCTGACCCACGAGCAAACAGGATATACTGGGGAATGAGGGGAAACGTGAAAAGAAGCTTAGGTTGAGAGCTCTGAAATAGTTCTTTCGGACTACATAGTTATATAACTCTAAAACAGTTTGTATCTTGAGTTTTGTGCGTATGCATGATTTTGTGGTTTCTTTCCTTATGGCTGAGTCAATCAGCAAATATGAAATTGCAGGTTTCACCTGTCAGTCATGCTGGTGAATAAGCTCTACAGGCAGCAGGACACACCCGTACAGGGTAGCAGGTAAACCTGCTGTGGTGTGCTATCCTGCTGGCAGCTATTCTGATTGCTTAGGCCCACGAGATATTAATTTTAAAATACTTTTTAAAAGGAAGGGTCCCTCCTAAGGGGTCACAATGCCTGAAGCAAAGGAACCCCACACCATTAAATCTGTGGTTTGTCATTTGTAGTTCATTGTATTAGTAATGGCAGTTTAAACTGTTAAAAATAATTGTGAAAACCGCAATTACTTTTGCACCAACCTAATATATCTATCACTGCTTAGGTTGACTGCATCATGAACTGCATATAGTTAATTTCATTAATGCATATTTTGCTTTTTCAAATAATCTTTTTTGTTGTCTTTATAGAGTCCCAAAGTTAGAGGATCCCTTGGGAGGAAGAATAGAAATTGTATTTGCTGTATGTGCCTTTAAGAAGTCTGGAATATGTTTATAAGATCATAACAAAAGTGGTTACCCAGTGAGGTGTAAGCAGTGGTGGTGTAGAGAGTGGAAACCAGGAAGACAGTAGGGAACAGAGTTGGGTGCATGACTTCCCGGATTATCTTTTATATTGGTTGTTGCTGTTGTTTTTCTTTTTAACCTGTATGAATGTGATGTCTCTGAAAAAATAAGCAAACACACCAACAGAAGCACTTCAAATAACTCTAACTTTATTTTGGGAAAATGTCTGGACTGTCTCTGGAAGCAGGACTTTTAAGAAAATAATCATAGTGTCACCTCTAGAAAGGACAGAGTGGCTGGGGGCAGAAAAAAGAAGGAAGCTAACTTTTCACCTGATTATCTGTTGAGTGTTTTGAATTCTGGGCCACAGACATGTATTACCTATTCACGAATAAATAAATAGGAAAATCGCAGTGAGCCTAGACAAGAATAACCCTCTGACTACTCACGTGAAGGGTTCGGGGCAGAAGCACCAAGTGAGGCGGGCCCTGGCCCTTCAGGAGGCTTTTCCTCATCGTGCTGGAAAGGCCGCCCCTGGCCTGAAGCAATAGTGCCTCCTCTGAGTGGCTGATGCCCGAATCTCTGTAACTAGAGCTTGACTTATTTTAGAAATGCTTTCCTTCCTTTTTTTCTAAGAAGTGTCACATATTAAGCTTTGGTGACTATTTCCACCCTAGCAAATATGTAAATGTCACAGTCAAAAAATTCCAAGGCAAACAGAAGTAACAAGGAGAAATCCATTCAACACCCCCAGGTTTGTTTGTTTTAAGGAGAAGAAGGAAAGGTTAGGAAAGAGTTGCATTGTATTCTTTTGCCTCTCAATTTTCCAAGTTTCCCCGACTCCCATGCGAACATCTCTAAATATAGGGTATAAAGCAGGATAGAAGGAACCCAGGTCACCAGGCCCTGGGTGGGTAAGGAGCCATCTAGACAGACAAAGCACAAAAAGGGGAAGGATTTACCTTGGGCCAGATCAAGTGTAATGTGGTGAGAACAGTGTAATTAAAGACAGGGTATACACCCAATCCTTTGGTCAATGATGCAGGAAAAGCCTGTGCGTGTTACAAATGGAAGGGTGAGGAGTTGTTCGGAGAGGAGTGTTGGGTGAAGGGTGGACTGTGTTTATTGGCAGGTGGGGAGGGGGTAGAGCAATGGTACCCACAGTCAGAATGTCTCCTGTAAACGAGCCCCTGGCCCAGGAGGAAGGAAGTGGCTATCAGAGAAAGAGTAATGACGAGCCTGGAACAGCCATGTGCCTGAGATGAAGTTCACTAGCTCAAATACCTAAGAATATTCCATGTGTTTTTCTCAAATACTAGATGGTCTTATTCTTTAGTTCAGGAATCAAAGAATTTAGCTAGAAATAGTGAATTCTTCTAACAGCTCAGACTTTCTCACCGGCAGGGGGTGTGCATAACTTCAACAGAATGTGCTGGGTTTCTCTTCAAATGACTCAATTTCATACTGGGGAATGAGGGGAAATGTGAAAACAAGCTTAGCTTGAGAGATCTGTAATAGTTCTTTCGGACTACAAAGTTATATAACTCTAAAACAGTTTGTAGCTTGGGTTTTGTGCGTATGCATGGTTTTGTGATTTCTTTCCTTATGGCTGAGTCCATCAGCAAATATGAAAATGCAGCTTTCAGCTGTCAATCATGCTGATGAATAAGCTCTAAAGGTTCTCTGTTTCCTACTAAATCAAGCATACTGCCCTTCCTTGCTTGCAGCATCTTCCATTCTCTGGCCCTGAATTTATTCAACCTCATTTCCCATGACTCAACAGCCACAACCTTTGCTTCAGTCTTGGTCTCCTCAGTCTCCTAAAAACACTTCTTTCCATCTCCCACCCACATCCTCTTCTTGCCCTCTGGCCTGTTCTGTTCCTTGGTTCAAGAACTAAGCCAAATCCTAATTTCCATGAAGACCACTTTAAGCTGTGAAGCCTTTATCGGTCTCTCCTCTGAACAGCACGCAACTTACGCGGTACTTGGGAGACTACACTTTGTCTACTTCTGGGATTCTGGCATGTCTGTGTAGGCAGGTGGGTAGGTTTATTTGCATGGAATGAAAGATGTTGCCCGAAAGAATGGGGCCGGAGCCTCCTCTTGTAGGTACCATGTTTCCCTGAAAATAAGACCTAGCCAGACAATCAGCTCTACTGCGTCTTTTGGAGCAAAAATTAATATAAGACCCTAATATAACATAATGTAATACCAGGTCTTAAGTCTTTTGGAGCAAAATTTAATATAAGACCCTTATATAATATAACATAATATAACATAACATAATATAATATAATATAATATAATACAATACAATATAATACCAGGTCTTATATTATTAATTTTTGCTCCAAAAGACGCATTAGAGCTGATTGTCCGCCTAGGTCTTATTTTCGGGGAAACACAGTAGAAAAACTCAGCTAGAGCCAGAAGTGGAAAGATCTCCAGAAATTTTTGCTGGAAGGGATGCACCGTGCAGTGGTTCTGTGAGAAGGTGGAGGAGGGAGCACTGAAGTTCTTCCCAGGTCCTTCATCTCTCTGTCTTTGTCAGCCTCCTCCAGGGACACCTGCCTCTCCCGCTGCCTGTTCTCCAGTCTGTGCTGAGGGCTGCGTATGTTCTGAGCACAAAGAGCAGGCAGTGTCCTCTGCATCTCTCATCTATTCGCTCTCAAGGCTGACTGCAGCCTCCTCTGCTCCCTTCCTGATTAGTGAAGACAACCCTTCTTCTAACTCCCTGTGGCTTTCTGACATTTTCTCTGGGACCCCTGGGGCTGGACAGCAGAGGCTTCTGCCCAAAGGCTTCCAGCATTCAGGATGTTGTTCGGTTGCTTGTTTATTTTCTGGAATGGCCTTGGAGATAGGCCGGAGACTTTAGATAGCCCTAATATCAGGAGGGGGGGGGTCATCTCAGTCTCAGAGAACAATGAGCCAGTTGCAGGAGGGGTGGGATAGCTACAGATGCACTCTCTCTCAGGTCCCCTTGCTTGACTGCTCAGATCCCTGCCCTGTGGCACTTGGGGACAACAAGAAGTCTGTCACATCCTCTTCTAAAATTTGTTCAAAAAGTTGGCACAGATTTCCATGTTTCTACTCTGATTTTGCTGCCATTTCAAACTTCTTCTTCAGAGTATCACAAATATTAACATTCTGTTCACTTTATTCTTCCTTTAAATAATTCCTAAGAAATGTGTTCAAATGGCACAGGAGTCAGAGTCAGGACAGCCGGGAGTTGGCAGGCCTGACCTGTGGTTTGGATTCCACTTCTCTCCATCACTCTGTACCCTTGAGCAAGACACGAGACACCACTTGTCTGAGCCTGTTTCCCCATGTGTTAAAGAGATGCAGCACAGTTTGCTCACTCTTCCTCTCATGTCTATGAGATCTGGATGAGGTTACATATATTATTGTGATGTGGGCAGTATAGGATATGACAGGGGTGCATGGTCACCAGGCAGCGGCACACAATAGCTGAGAGCACAGACTAGACAGTGTTCTCCTCTGAAAAATGAGGATATTGCCGCAGTCCAAAAGCTCTGAAATCCTCAAAGCTCAGAAGCCTAACGTTCTTTCTCAGAAGTGAGGACACCCGCACTTATTTGGATGCAAGTTGACATGAGGGCTTTTATGGTTTTTGTCTAGCTCACTTGTGGCAGAAATGTCAACGTGCTTGTTTACTGGGTGCTGCCCAGATCCCTCTGGGAATCATGACGTAACATGCAGTATGTGCACCTTACTATTTTTCTAAAATGTGAAAAATTCCAAATTGGAATTCAGAGTCCTTTGGCCTTGAGGACTTTGTGATATAGGATTGTGGGCCTTTGGAACCAAAGTCATAGAGCTTCAAGTAAATTGATTCAGGTAAGGCTCTAACCGTAGTGCCTGGCTCATAGTAGGTGCTCAGTGAATGTGAGCTGCCATTACTATTTCCCCTGTTACTGCAACAATTTCCACCATTGCTCCATACCTGTTTCCCTATTTGTGCCTGGAACGATGAGCGTCTAGAATTCTGGCCATTCAACCACTCAGCATTTGACTCCCCTGAAGCTCCTGTCTTCCCAGCTCTCCCTGAAAAGCTCTCCCGGTTTAGAACAGGGAAATGCTCCCCGTAGCCACCTCCACTCCGCTCCCTCAGCCTTCTCGGCAGCTCATTGGATGTTTTGCTTGTAGGTGGAGGAGGCTGGGCAAGAGCTCCGGGAAGTACCCCACCAGCTGATCTCAGATCCCTAACTCCCCGTAACATGGTGCCCATGCGCTGTGTGGCTGGGATCCCAGATGAGCTGTGAGTGCAGCTCTGCCACCCTTAGGACAGTTATTTCCACCTTTCTGGACATCAGTTTCTAGTGGGTAAAGACCAACAGTCAGCCTAGATGATAGCGACATGTCCCCTAGCCCCCTGAAATCCTAACCCCTGTGATGCTGCCCTAGGGCTGTTACCTTTGTGTGCTGGGGGGACCACACCCTGGATGCCCCTTCAGTAGTCAGGTGACGTGAGAGGGAGAAGGAAGCCACCTCCCTTAGGCTCTCAGTATGGTTCATCCAGCCTCAAGAGGGGCCCAATGCAAGGCATTCTGGAACTTTGTTACCACAGGAAATTAGATCCTCCTTCCCCAACTCTCTGGGCACTGAAACTAACCTGACTGTAGAAACAGGTTCTGGATCATCCCCTTGTCAAGGTCAGAGATGAATTGTACAGTCTCACATTCAAAGAGGTGCAGCCTGGTAGCTAGGGGACTGTGGTCAAGAATGTCATCCATTCATTACAGTCAGAGGCCAGCAGCAGTGACCAGCACTGGAAATCCAGTCCACAGAGAGAAGGACCCCGCTAGTGGTGAGAGGGGTTGATGGAGAAGCCAGAAAGGGACTTTGGAGAGTGGCTAGGGTTCGGGGCAGAGCACTAGTTCAGGGGGGAGACTGAGGTATGAGGGAGGGTTAGTGCAAAGAAGGGAAGCAAAACAGAAGCCTGGCACTGTGGACTGGGTCACTCAAAGATGCCCCTCCAAACCATGGCCCCCAGGGCTCTGAAGCCCCGGATGCTGCCATGCTATGGCAAGACACTATTACACACCAGCCTTCTCTCCCCTTTATCCTTATAAAGAGGACCCCAATTTTGTTCCAGAAACAACCTAATTGATTAAAAACACTAATATCCCCAGAATCCCAGGGGTATTTGGTAAGATATAAACAGAAATCCCTGGGAGGAGTTCTGGAAAAACTTGTTAAAGAAGTGGATTCAGCTGGCACATGCTTTTTTCCATCATCCTTTCCTCTGTTTTCTGCCTGAAACTCAGGCAGGATGCTGAAACAGAAACAGCCATCTAGTGAATGTGAAACCCAAAGCCACAAGCTAAACTTGGTGGGTCTGAAAGCTAGAAGAAGCCTAAGACCCTGACGGCACTGGGGCCACACGACTAGCCCTGATGGCACTGCAGCTTCTTGTCATGTGAAAAAAATAAACTCTTGTTTGGTTAATTGACTGTGGCGGGGGTTCTGTTTTATGCGCACAAACCCAGTCGGAACAGGTATGCGTCTATGTTACTGGATTGTTGTGAGGGTAAGAGAGAGACTTTAGGAGACTCTGTGGTAAACCCAGCAGACATAGCTGAGCACCCAGAATCCTGCTGTGGGACCTTGTCCTAATCTGAAGCTCTCGTAGGTGGTGGAGACATAAGCCACCGATAGACACTTCCTGTCCCCAACTTGATTAACTCCTAACCTAGTGGGGTGAGGGTATCCTGGGACCGCAAATGGGATGTCTTGGTAAATGTAGTCGCAGGGAAGTAGTTTAGAAAAACCAGGGAAAGCAAGGCAGGCGATGACATACATGTATGTCATGGTGGCTTGCGAAAAACTCATCTGTATATTTAGAAACTTTTTCTCTGCTTACGTCCAATAAATGGTGGTTCAGTAGCACCTTCTTCACAGAGTACACACTTCATTCATTCATTCGTCAGGCACTTCCTGGGTGGCTACATTGTGTCAGGCACTGTTTAGGTGCTGGAGATACAAAGGTAGATAAAATACAGTCCTCGGTCTCAAGTATCTTCTCTGGATCCCAAATTTTTTAGGAAATGGGACCAAAAGATGAAGAGTACATTTGGGTTAAATGTGAGGGAAGAAAAGGCTCTGGATGCTGAAATTGCTGTCACTTTGCATCTTCTTACTGATGCTGCAAAAATAATATACACTGGATTTGGGGGGATGGGGGTATTTCTAATCTAGACTGAAGTGGAAAGTTACTGGTATGATCAGAAGCAAGCTCATGCAATCACGGTCTGAGGTTAGACAAACTATAGAGAATTCTTTATTTCTAGCTTTTCCTTGGGCTGTGAGTAAACTACCCCTTGGCCCAAGTAAAACATGCTGTCTTCTTAAATGGAAAATACCCAGATGGTGGAAATTTTATGTTATTTACCAATGGAAAGCCATTGGGCCTTCAGTGATGCCAACTGTACCAGCTGACTAAAAACATTGCACCAGTCCACCATTTTTCAAATAGCTGCTCCTGACTGGAGAAGTATTCGGATATGCAATGTAGACCAGGCTTCAGAGTGTAGGCCTTGGAGTAGGAACACTTGACTTTGAATCCTACCTCCACTCCTTACCAGCTTGTGAGAAGCCAGGTTGTTACTTGACATCACCGAGTCTCAGATTCTTCATCAATAAAGAGGTCCTACCACAGAGGGTTCTTATGAAGATTAAAATAATATATTGTGCAACATCTTGGCACAGAGTTAGAGCTCGAATCACTTTAAGTGTGGGGAAGATGAGGTGGGGAAGAGAAGAGAGGGAGTGGGAAGCTTTTCTCGGAGGGATCACCTGTGCCGGAGCCACTTTCCCCCCAAACAGGCCTCCTTGTGCCATCTGTGTCCAGGCATGTCCCATCCTCAACAGACCCTAGAGCCAGTTCAACCTCTGTTTCCCAAATTCTGTCCCAATTATCTTCAAGCTGCTGGACAATGTGGGGCTGTCCAATTATTTAAATAGAAAGCGGCATTTCCGTGGTGCGGAAGTGTTCATTGCTGACAGTGGGCATGGGGCCAGGTCTGTGAAATAAGTCCAATGCTGCATGAATCTCTTCTGGGAGGCTAGGGGAGGGTTTTCTGGAAGGCTACCCCATCTGAGCACTTCAGTTTCTTTATCTCTTCAATGTGGGGGACTGTCCTGACCTCCTCTGGTGGTGGGGGTAAGGCAGCCAAACCGCAAGCGTCTAGCACAACGGCTGGAAGGAAGTAGGAGGTCAGTACATACTCCTCCTTACTTCCCCTGACCCTGCCCGAGTCTCAGACTGCCCCCCACAGAAAGAGTATTATATTTCCTAGCCCTAATGCACATTAGAATTACTGGGCAAAATTTTTAAAATCACCAATGTTTAGAATGCACTCCCTCCCCGAAGAGAATCTCACTGAATTCATAGCCCCTTGAAAGCCTGAGCACCTCCCTGGGTTTCCGTTTGTTCCTCTGTAATTGAGAACAGAGAGGTGGAGTAACTTACCACACATTGCACAGCTTGAGAATGCCCCCAGTCCACTGACGCCCAGCCAAGGGCATTTACCCCCAATAGATCCTGTCTTTAAAATATGGTATTTTTTGTTCATCGTGGAGTTTTTGCATTAACTTTGAGTTTTAAAATGTTGCTTTAAAATATTGTTTATCTTGATTACTGAGGGTGTTTTTGGCACTCCCTTAAATTTTGCGCTTGAGGCCATAACCAAATGGTGAGGAGTGAGTGCTTAAGAGCAAACCTCACTTCATTTTGCCTGTCTATAAATTGCATCTAGAAAGGGAAATGAACTGGATAGCCTTTCCTTTTTTCTTGGTAGGCCATGCTAAGCCTATGGTTTTGTGCAGAGTTTCAGGAGTGTTGATGGCCCGTCACAAGGGTGAGAATGAACTGCTGGCTTGTGACAGAGCTGGACTTAGGCCCAGTGAAGTTCTGAGGCTTCTCAACAAGAAATTGGTTGAGAGTAAATTTAAGACTGGTTAGATTTTTGGCTGTATCTTTTGCAGCTTAAGCAGCAGACAAAATTCCCCCCAGGAAGGAGTGTGTATTATTTAACCTGCCACTAACTTAAAGCGAAGGTTTTGGCTGGCTAGCTTAAAATTTTCATCACATACTAATCTGAATTAGAAAGAAAATGAGTGACAATACCAGATATGGTTAGACAAACGGATAATTCATTTGCCTGGAAGGAGTGCCACGTTTGTCAGGTTAGGAAACACATGAACAGTTTGCCAAGGAGACATTCAAATCAGGTGGCACCGGAGAGCAGTTTCTTCCTGAGATGGTGGACAGATACCAGTGCTTCAGGTAGAGTCATACCTGTCTGCCACCGCTGCCTCAGGCACAGTGTCTCCAGTCATCTCAAAGGACATTGCTGAGTTTGCAGCCACTTTTCTAAACTCAACTTTACTTTGATTTCGATTTCCACTAGAAAATAAGTTCCGGAAGGACAAGAGTTTTTGCTGGTTTTGTTCCATGCTACACCCTCAGCAGTTAGAACGGTGCGTCAACTAAAATAAGTGCTAACAATCATGTCGTGAGGGGCATAATGTCATAATATTTACCTTTGAACAGAAATGCATCATTCTGAATACCGTGGGGGTTTGGGGCGTTATGGACAGCTTATGGAGAAGAGATTCATGTGCGGACGAAAGTTACCATTCACCCCACAGAGGCAGCCACTTGGCCTGCTGTCTATGCAAGAACCAAATCCTGGCCTAACTATTATAACTAAAACCAGGCTCATCTGGGGTTTTCTTGCAACGCTCTTGACCAATCTAATCATATATGGGCTAGCTTGCACCATTTTCCCTTCTTACATAAAACTGAAGAGAAATAATCGACAGGGTATCGTATACCACAGTGTTAACAATACTTACATTTAGGTGTTGAGATAGGAGGTTTTTTAGTATTTTCCCCCACGTGAATCTATTTAAAGTTTTTTTCTTGACAGCATGTTATTTTTATAATTATAGAATACCTAAAGGATGATTTTATGCGTTCACCTTTGTGTTTGTACGTATTTCAGTTGAACAGAGCTGTGCTGTCCAATAAGGAAGCCACTTACATCTTGCAAATATTCAAATTGAAATGAATTAAAATTAAATGTAATTAAAATCTCAGTTCTCCAGTCCCACTAACCACATTCCACGTGCCCAGTAGTCACATGGAGCTAGCGGCTGCCAGTTTTGGACAGCACAAATATAGCACATTTTTATTATTTCAGAAAGTTCCATGGGAAAATTCTGGTGTAGCGTGTGTGGGTTTTAAACATTTGAATATAAAACCAGAGACACAGGTGTCGAAGAGTAATGTTGACACAAACAGAGGTTTGAAAAGAGCAACTGTTTGAGTTCCTTGCGAGCCAAATGCAGTGTAGTAACTCCTCTCTGAGAAAAAACCCTTGGTTTGTTCACCAGAGTCCTAGGGCAGGAGGCTGATGGGGCAAATGCGTCCTTGATATTTTGTAGTTGTGGAAGCTGATCGCTGAGCTTAGCCATCTGAGAATTTTTACAAAGCAGTCTGAAAACACTGGATAAGATGCCTGTTGTAACATGTCATTCTCTGGGGCCACTCCAGGGCCGCACCTTCATATGGGAAATTTCCACAGCCTTACTGGAAATCAGATTCCTTATTTCCCTATTCCTATTCCCGTTAAAAGGCCTTTAGGATCTGTTCTTGAGCCATTCGCAGTTGATAAACTGCAGGATAACCTAATGCTAAAGTAAAGTTATGATGCAACCAGCCCAGGAAGTGGTGCTCAGCAACAGAACCGGGCTCTTCCTTGAAAGACTTAGGGACTAAGGGCCTTTGACACAACAGAATGAGACGTGAGCAACTAAACCTTCTCTGTGGTTATCGAAACTTGTCTGGTGTCAAGATGAATTCCCAAACCCACACTCCCTGTGGCCTAAGAAATGTGGCACGTCGGCCTCAGTCATTATTAGCAAGGGGGACCTAGGTTACTAGGTGAGATGTACAAGGATATAGTCATTCATAGGTTTTTATCACCTTATTTTTAGTGAGCACCTACTATGTGCTAGACACTGGGGACAGAGTAGTAAGTAAGATAGACTTGGGTGCTGCCTTACAGAGTACCACCTCAAATTATTACAGCAGTCTTATCAAGGTCAAGGATAATCTTAAATAACCAGAAATGAACTGACACTCAAGGGTCTCTTCTAGGCAAAGTCAGGAGTGTCTCCAATGTGTGATCAAGATAAAACTCTAGCTACAGGTCTAAAGCAGGAAAGATACAGAACATATGAATATATTTTATGTGAATTTGAGATTCTCAAGAGAGCCCTTAAATGTCATTTAGGTCTGTGCAAGAAGAAAGAGACAAAATGTTTCTGTAATTGGGTTTTATAGGGGACATTAATCACCATACGAAACAGTGCCACGTAGTAAACTACCAAGACCTGTAATGGACGTCACTGCCTTTTCTCCAAGCACCCTAGGTTAACACAGAACAGGAAAGAGCTACCACAATGTTGATTAAAGTCCATGATGAAAGGCCAAGTGTCCTCAAATAAGTAAGAGTATAGCCGTTGGAAACGACGTGGAGAATGTGGGACAATATGAAAACAGAAGGACAGATCAAAAGAAAAATATATCTTATTAAAGCGTTCTTTTGCATATAAAAATTGGGAAATCAAAATTTGGATATTAATTTTAAGAAAGAAACACTCAGATGATACTCTATGGAGCATGTTTAATTGGTCAGTAAAGCTATTGTAAATCACTCTTCTTTTATGGTACCAGCTTCTAGATCTCACACTGAAAAGTTGTAATGATGTCTGATTGAAGATCAGAGGCAAGGAAATGATAGAAGAGCATATAAAGGCCTCAAAATTCCTAAAATAAAATGATCTGAGGAAAGAAATTATGTAAAATGATCGTCAGAAACCAACAAAAGGAATTGTGGTAGAAGGTTATAGCACAACATGTGGATTTTGCTAGAAACCTCTGCAGACCAGTCTACATGGGCACAATGGCCATGTTTTGGGAAATATTTGTTGAGTACAACAACAGTGGGTAACACCTGAGCCCTAAGAGATTTAAGCTGTTGTTAATAGTTAAAACAAAGAATATAAATGAATCACTAAAAAATGTAACCTGAGAAGGTGAGGGCCAAGCATAAACACTTAAGTATCCCCAATGTTTAAGGTCAGGACAGAAGATCAAGAAGCCGTTAAAGGGACAGAAAATTAACAATCAAAGAGAACCAGCAGAGTGTGTTGTCGGAGAAGCCAAGGAAGCAAGAATTTAGAGAAGAGGTTCCTGGTTAAACATAGCTGAGAAGTACAGCCAGCTAAGGACCATAAACAATCCATCGATTTGGCCACATTTGCTAGAGAAGTTTGAGTGGAACGGTGTGAGCATCAAATGGATTACAAGAGACTGAGGAGTGACAGGGAGGAGAGGAAGTGTGGGTGGGACCAGCCATTGCTTTAGAGGATCCCTGAAATGAAGATCCACATGGCCCTTGTGAATAAGCTTTTATTCCTGAGGAACCTGGCTTGCTAAATTGTAGAGGTTTATCTTTAGAATCAACCGACTTGGGCTACCAGGATGGGAAATAATCACATCTGACCCCTTGATTTGAGGAACTCTCCAAATAACCTTGATCTACTTTGATTATTAAAGACATTGTTTAGCCCTTAAAGAAATAATGCTTTTGAAATTTTTCTCCATAGCAGTTCTTGCCCTTCTTTATAGTATAAAGTCTCCCTGTAAGGCTTGTGGTGAGATAATGAGGCTAAGAGAGTCAGGCAGGTTGAGAAAAGTGAGTGCTTTATTCTGCGCTCCCGGGTGAGGTTCACCGGTCTGCAGACGGGGCCGGTGAAGTCGCGCCCAGGGCAGAGCGAGGGAGGCATATATGCGATTTTTGGGGTGGGGGTTGGCTGAGTGAGGTGGCAGATGAGCAGGCCCCCCAGCGCAGATCGGGTACGAGTGGCTGCATCCAGAGTTGTTTATCGCACCAGCAGTCTGCTGCCTTTTCTGGGAAATGCCAGGGGCCCCAGTTTCCGTCATGTGAGGAGGGGTCTGACTTGGCAGAGGGGTATGACTTGGCTCCCGGCCGCTTTGACCATGCCCATAGCTGACCTAACACTCCCCACAAGAATTAGGTCTGCCAAGTTCAAGGACAATGAGTTGGCATCTCTTCCTTTGAAAAACAAGCCATGGGGGCTAATCAGTCACTGAGTCCAGCAAAGCACCCTCCATAGAGGCAAGAAGAGATTTCTTGATCGGCTGTGCACAGACACTGAGTCCTGTGTAACCTTTGGGTACACAGAGAAGATGATCAATGAGCTTCAGCTGGGCAATGTGGTCAAAAGGCTTTGCACAAACAGAGAAACACACTGGAGGTGCTGGAAGGCACATCCTGCCTCTTATTAAACAATCACAACTTCAAAGTTGTTCATGTAGATCAGCCATAAAAATGCCAAGAAAAATATCTCAGTGACTATTGTTCTATTTCACAAAGCCAAGAGTCCTAGGCTATCACAACATCCTAATGTTTTCAAACTTCATCTTAGCATCAAATTCTTTCCATGACTAAACGGTTCACAATATAAATATACATCATACGAGTATTTTAAAAGCTAGACTGCTATGATCGAAGCTGGGTGAGATTGGGCCAAAGGTGACTCCTTGGAATGCAAGACAGTTTAAAAGTCTTAGCTCTAGCAAAGTGGCCCATGGCCCAGGCTACGTGTGAGGTTCACCTACAGACAAACCCTAATGCATTTAGGGATCCTGGTTTAATTCGTCTAGGAAGAAGAGCTCTCGCATGGTATTTTTTAAAGCACCCCAGATGACTGTTATGCAGTGAGGGTTAAGAACTGCTACCCCAGAGGAAGATTATTTATGGGAAGCTCCACTGTACTAAAGAAGGTCCTACTTACTGTCAAACCAATAGTCGGGGAATACTCGGCAATGATTAATCAAATATCTCAGTTAATGAGAGTTGGCAAATTTAACAATGGAAATCTGTTCTACATGGAATTAGAATAAAATAATTTACACATTACAAAAGTCAGACTGAATATCTCATTCAGCCAACATTTACCCAGCAGTTATTTCTCGAGTGCTTATTCTGTCACAGATTCTGTGTAAGGGGCTTAGAGGTATATATAAATGATTCTTCTCTTTGCTCTCAAATAGCTATCAGTCTTCTGTGGAAGGTAGGCTGTAAGAAATAAAGCAAAACCTAAGAATCAGGAAGGGCTGGAGTCTCTTACACTATCTGAAGTCATTGTCATTTTAGTGGATTAAAGATGACCACAAATTCTAGCCATGCCTCCCATCAAAAAGCGGTACCTATTTTCCTCTCCCTTTACATCTGGGCTGGCCATGTCACCTTCTTTGAACAATGAATGCAGCAGAACGGATACTGTGCTAGTTGTAGACCTGCGCTTTAAGGCCTAGGTTTTAAGGCACTTGGCAGCTTCTGTCTTTGTTCTCCTATAGCCTTCAGCACCATGTCACGTGGCCCCGCTCCCTTGCTGGAGAGAACATGGGGAGAGAGAGATGCCCGGCTGTTGCAGCCATTTGAACAAAGTGCTAGGTATGTGAACAAAGCCATGTTGAAATGTAGCTTTGAAACTATCATGTGAGGAAGCCCAAGCTGTCCATGTGGAGAACTAAGGCATGCTGGCCCATCGCATCAGGTCAGGTGCCAGATGAATACAGTCTCATGACTAACAGGTGAGACCAGTGGAAGAATCAGTCAGTCACCCAGAGAATCATGAGGAAAAACAATGTAAAGTTTTTAAGTCACTAATGTCTAGGGTTGTTTTTTACACAGCAATAGATAACTGACACAGAAATTGGTAACTAGAAGTGATGTCTAGCCATAAAGAAAACCTAAAACATGTAGAAGTGGTTTTGTACCAGATAACAGGTAGAAGCTGGAAAGATGGCAAGGAGACTAGTAGTGGAAATTGGAACCACAGTGAAGTACTTGCTATTGGAAGCTGGAGGAAACAAGGTTCATGTTATGTAGTGCCGAAGTATTTGACAAGAAACACATTGATGAATTTATGCATCTGACTAAGGAGATTTCCAGGCAAAATGTTGAAAATGAAAGTTGGTTTCTTTTAGCCAACTATGATAACGTATGGGATGACAGAAATGAGTCAAAGAAGAATCTATTTATTCTAAAAACATAATTTAGAGGGAATGTCTCTTGCCCTGGACTTGCTACTTTGGAAAATATCTAGCTTCTCCATGCGTCAAAAGCTTCTCAAGTAAGACATGGTCTCAGGGTAAAGGTGAAATCCAGGATGCTGACAACAAAACAGGGACCTGAGAAAAGATCAAATAAAGGTTGTATGACCTTGATTTGTGGTTGTGCAACCCTTTGTTAAGGCCTCACAAAGATGTTAAAATCTTAGGAGCATTGCTCCACACGTCCTGATTTGCAGTCTAAAGGAAAGAGGTGCCAGTCTTGAAGAAGTTTATGGGTGTGGTTTTTATTTAATGAAGTTAATTTGTAATTTGATGCATAAAAAAAGACACGAAATTTAAAAGAGAATTGTATTGGCAAAATGTGTCACCAGTTTGGACTAAAAGGAACAGGGACAGTACAAAATAAAATGAGGCTTCTGGACTTTAAAATTTATATAGGCAGAAACCAGGCAAAAAAAAAAAAAAGAAAAGGAAAAAGAAAAACCAACTCAGATATTAACTTGGGCTTTATCTTGTGACAAAGAAAGACGTTCTCAGGAGACAGAGCCAAGATTCAGAGGGTGGAACCAAGACCTACCAAAAACTTGGAGAGTTTTTGAGAAAAAGACTCGGAGAGAGCAAAGTGGACCCTGATAATCAAGGGACATTTCCTGCACTGTAGTAGGAGACCCTGACGACATGTGCCCATGTGATTGTCAAAACTACTATGGAACAAGGACTGCTATGTTCTTCCTGTTCCTCCTTTTGTGAATGGGAGTGTCCATTACTTGTCTTCTTAATTCACAGATTTTTGGGGTAGAGGGAGGGCCACACTGATTGCACCCAGCGAACTGCACCTTGGGAGCCTTAATTCACTCCATAGATATTTATCAAGTACCTACTAAATAGTGTCCAAATATGTCGCATCCCACGCGACCAGGGTTGTTGGGAGCGAGGAGGGCGGCGCAGGGTTAAGAAAAGACAGTAGCTGAGAATAGTGTGCAAGCAGGGCCAACGGACTGCAGCCTCAAGGACTGAGCCCAGAATCAGGCCTACGCATAGCTTTTATTACTTAGGTGTGAAGTAAAGGAGATAAAGCTTGTCAATCTCAAGATCTGTGAATCCCATCCATTATAATAGGAAACTGATTCAAGCCAATCACCCTTGCCTGCACGCAGCAGAACCATAAGTCTCAGGATGTATGTACAAAACCAAGGGACAAAACCTTTATGCATATGAATAGATGGAGAGCACATCATTGAGTCACTTCCCCCGCAGATTGTGGGAAGGAATGCAGCCACAGAGGCAGAAGCTCTCCTTAGACAGGGGAAGGTGGAGGGCTGTGCCCACCTCTGTGAACCCCGTGGATTCTCCTGTTGGTCCCCAAGCGGCTGTGCCTGGCTTGAGTTGTCCCCCCGCCCCCGTGGGGACTCTTACCTGTTATTGGCTAACCATCCATTTTCTGGGGCCAAACAGGGAGACATAAGGTGCAAGCACAAAGGTGAAGCAAAGTCCCTGAAAGGATCTGTCTCACAGACTGTCCTTTCTTTAGGGGCAGGTATGAGGAGACAGACAGGTAGGCTGCTAGGTGGCAACACAAATAATCTAAGGAGAAAAACTTATCACCAGTTTCTAAGGAAAGATGGGATTTGAACACCTAAATAATCCAGATATTAGTCAATTTCAGAACTTAATTAGCTCTAAACAGTAGGGAGGTGTTCCCTCCTCTTCTATTTTCTAGAAGAGATTATGTAAGATGGATGTTAATTCTTTATTAAAAATTTGGTAGAATTCTCCAGTGAAACCATTTGGACCTGGAGACTTTTTTGGTGGAGCTTTGAAATTATAAATTCAATTTCCTTAATATTTATAGGACTATTCAAATTATATCTTTCATGGTAGGTGAGTTGCGGTAATTTGTGTTTTTCAAGGAATTGGTGCACTTCATCTAAGTTGTCAAATTTGCGTGTAGAGTTGTTCATATTATTTCCTTATTATCATTTTGATTTCTGTAGTGATATCTCTTACTTCATTTTTTTTATGTTAATAATTTGTCTTCTCTTTTTCTTTGTCAGTCTTGCTTGAGTTTGTCAGTTTTACTGGTCTTTTTAAAGCACCAACTTTTTGATTCTTCGATTTTCTCTATTTTGTTTCTGTTTTCAATTTTATTGATTTCTGTTCTTTGTTATTTCCTTCCTTCTGCTTGCTTTGGAAATCTTTTGCCTTATTTATCTAGTTTCTTGAGGCTTTTTAGTCAACGGGAAAATACTACTTCAGTTTCTCATATGTTTGTGTGTCACTAAATACTGTATATACATATTAGATGTGTTTATCTAATAGCTAGGTACATTCTTATAATACATAAAACACACTGCCTCATATTTATGTGAAGCCAACAAAATGCATCTGAAAAAATAGCAAAACCCACAAAACATGGGTAGATTGAAAAAAAAAAAAAAGGCATCCAACAGTCAGTACTAGCTGATACATCTCCAGTGTGCTTAGAGAGGCCGATCAAGATGAATTATACCAGGAGCAGGAGCAGGTCATCAGTGTTTTTTCCTGCTGCTCTAAAATTTTCCCCTAAGCAGTAACCTAGCAGTGGAAAATCCCCAGCATGAAGGTTCATAGAGGAAGTGTGGAAAACATGTACTGGTCACTAAATTGATCTTTCAATGGTGTGTTTCCATTAACAAATAATTCTTAGAAGAACAACGAAGCTGAGTGTGAAAAGGCTTAGGTCATTAGCAGCTGAGCTACCTAAAGAACAAAGTGTGGTTCAGAGAGATGATGGGCCTGTTTGCTTGTCTTTGTGGGTGTTCATTTGAAATTACTTGGTATATTCTTAAGAGGCAAACAAAAAATCCACCCAATTGAATTTTTAAGTCACACAATTATTTTGTGAGATGTACAGACTCCAAAAGGAAACAGACCCAGAGTGATTAAATTATTTGCCCAAAGTCACTAAGCAGCGTCCCAGCAGAACCTGAGCTCAGACTGCCCAACCTTGTGTCACCATTTAGTTAACAAATACTTACTGACTGCCTACGGTATGTCAGAAACTCTTCTAGGTGCCTGAATCTAGAAGAGGCAAAAATCCTTGACCTCATAGAGCTGGCAGAGGGAGAGAGATAATAAACAATGAACAAATTAGCCAAGTGAATTACATAGTTTGTTAGGTGGTGACAGGTGCTTTAAAAAAAGAAGGTAGGGCAGAGCAAGAGGGCTTGGGAGTGCTGGCAAGGGTGACAATGGTGTGCCATTCTAATACTATGGTCAGGGCAGGCCTTGTTGGAAAGACCTGAAGGAAGCAAGAAGTTAGCCATGAAAGAGAGTATTCCAGCAGAGTGGAGAGCCAATGCACAGGCCTTCAGGCAAGAGTGGGCCTAGAACACTTTCTGCGGTGTGCCTGCCGTGTTTGAGGAATTGAAGTCATGTCTTACACCACCTTCAGCGTGTCCCCTAATGATCCTGGAACTGTAGGTGCTTAGAGTGGGGAGAGCCTGAGCAATTGTGTGGTCTGGCCTTGGCCTCAGAGAGCCAGGGGAGAGACCTCAGGCACCTGCTGAGCGTTGGTGCTCGGAGGTTGTGCATCTGTATTGTGGTCACTCCTGAACTTGCTCCCGCTGCTCGTGGCCTTGTCTGTTGAGAGGTTGAAGGTGTGGTACACTTGACATGACCTTCTGCACCACATTGGGCATGGACACTCCAACAGGAATGTACTTTTTTCCCTTCTGCCCAGTAACTCACCTCCAGTCTCCCATGCCCTGATTCTCCATCAGACTGTACAGGTCTGTGTAGTAAGCCAATTTCTGTCCCCATCAGCTTCCAGAGCTCATGCTGAGCCCATGGAAAGCTCGCATACCTTTGCCACACCATGCAATGGGGAGCAGTCTGCGGACATTCTCTCCCTGTCTATCACCTGTACTGGCTGACCTGGTTCCCCTCTGTGCATTATCGCTCTAGAGAGCCCCAGATGAGAAATGCAAACAAACTCTGCCTTCCAGATTATTCCTTTAGAACTCACTGGGCGAATTCTCTTGGTGCCTCTAACTCCAGATGGGGTGTGGCCAATGCCTGGCTTCTTCAAGAAGATGAACTGCTCCACAAACTCTCACTTCTCCAAAAAGAGAAAGCCTCACCTCCTCCAGCCCTTTTAATACAGCCTGGTGGCAAAGGTCACAAATCTGATCTGGTTTGCTCAAATCAATTTTGTCCAACATGCCAAGGTCTGCCCTGAGCCTGGCTATCAATAATCTAGTTTCTTTGTCCTTGATAATCATGATGGAATGGTGGGCATGGGGCTGGGGCGTGATGACAACAGAGGTAAAAGAGAAGAAGCCATAGTTTGGTGTCCTGAGTCACTGCCATATGGAAATACTTAGTATGCCCTTCAATTGTGCTTAGTATGTCCTTCCTTTGCGCTTAGTGGGCCCTTCCATTGCGCTTAGTGTGCCCTTCCATTGTGCTTAGTGTGTCCTTCCATTGCACACACCTGTACTCTCCCTATTCTCAGGCCAGATGACTACTCTACTCATTATGGGTACAGATTCATTATTGTTATGGACTGGATATAAAAAAAGATTTTAGAGATAACTCAGTCCAGTTCTCTTCATTTGCAGATAAGGAAATTGAAATCTATATGCATTATACCAGAAATTCTGGAACATTTTAAGCAGAAGGAAATAAGTGCCAGCTATTTCAATACAACCTACAAAGATGATTAGAACTACAGTCTGAAATATTTTAAGCTGTGGTTTTAAACTGATTATTTCCAAGTTTCTGAAAATAAACCTTAAATTCAAAGAATTTTTCTGTTACATTTCCTTTTGAGGAAAATCTTAATTTGTCTGATAAGAGTAGGAAAAAGATACTTGGAAAGCCAGATAGCCCTTTAGGGACACCTCTGTCCTCTTATTTGGTGGGGGGGAGCTGGAAAAGCGGAGGTATGGTTTATTAGTAAGAGGTGTGATGGTTAAGTTTATTTTTCGACTTGCCTAGGCTATGGTACCCAGATATTTGTTTACACACCAATGCAGATAGTGTTGCAAAGGTAAATAAATATTGCTTTGAGGGTTACCCTGTAGACCAGGGTTTTCCAAGTTGTGGGTTATGAGGTTTGTTTAATGGGATTTAACTATTACCATATGCAATATATTGTGATATTTTCTCTTCTGTTCTGTTGTGTATCTTTTTTTATTTTTTAATATTGGAAGTCACTCCCTAAATGGAGTTTTACAGCTCCCTAATGCAGAAATTGGCAAACTATGGTCATGAGCTAAGAATGGTTTTTAAATACTTGGAAAAGAAAAAAAGAAGAATACTTTGTGATATGCTACAATTAAAAAAAAAATTCAAATTTCAGTGTCATAAATTTTTCTTGGACCCAACCACCCATTCATTTATATATTGTCTATGATGACTTTTACACAACAAAGGCAGATTTAAATAGTTGTGACAAAAACCATATGGCCACAAAGCTTGGAATATTTACCATGTTGTCCTTTATACAAAAAGTTTGCAGACCCTGCACTAATGGATGGCAAATCACTATTTAAAACACTTTTGACGTAGTAGGAGAAGCACAGGAATGGAAGATCGAATCCAAATTCTGACTCAATTATTGTTACTACCTTTGCATTTACAAATGGATAAAATGCCAACTTGATCGTTCTGCTATGAGTTTTGTGTGATTATTTATCTAAAATGCTTGGCCCAAGGCAGGTGCTTGACAAATCTTAGTTTTTTTTTCCTTTTTAACTTTTGTTTAAGCCATGACCCCCACTCTTCCCCATCACGCTTGGGGATGATTATTACTACCATGCCACCACCCCCTTCCCAGGGCAGCCTTGAGGGCAAAGTCCAAAGGGGTCTTCCACAAGTGTGAAATTTTTTTGTTTCACATTTTATCCTAAAAATTCAGGGGGATTTTTCTTTCCATTCCAAACTATATTCATGTTTGTTTCAATATACATGTAATTTTTAGATTGAATGAAATGGATACTTCTGGAAGATTCACCAGGCTTGTGAATCTTTGCTCACTGCTGTGTATCTGTATTTCCCAGTTTTGAGAAGCAAAGGGTTATGCAATGAGATTTGTTGTTGTTGTTGTTGTTGTTGTTGTTGTTGTTGTTGTTGTTGTTTTAAGATCTTTCTTTTCCAGAGCTCACCTTTGTCATTTTGTTGTAGTTAAATAGGAGTGAAAAGAAGTTGTTTTTAAAGGAACCTATTTGAGTTGAGCCTCATAATGGAAGGCACGAGTACCTAGGAAGAATCACTAAAACCAAAGATCAGTGCTGTGCTTGCAGGTGCAAAGCTGATTTTTTTTCCAGAATTCCCTGAAGTAGTTAGGATTAGAGGGATTTACTCAGCAGATGAAGCTCACAGGAGCCTCATGCCAGTGGCTAATTTAATAATTTGCAAAGAGAAATTATCAAGAACACTGGAAAAATATCATTGCTTTTTCTCCCTACAGGTAAAGTTATATACAAAGCCAAATCATAGCCAGAAAGCTGCTCGTTGAACATGGAAACAGAGGAGTAGCTGAATGATCTAAATGGCTATTGTATCAAACTCAAAAGGCTTGGCGTATCCATCTCCATCCCAGGTAGGTGCCTACCAATCGAACCAAAATATTCATGTTCATCAGTCAGCGTCTCCTATACCCAGTGGGAAAGGTAGTTGACACCTTCTTAATTTTGTTTTGTTTTTCCCTTTTCTTTATTTCATGCCAACCTCCCCTTCCCTATCATACACATTTCTGTTTACCCATTCTTTCTTCAGATGTTAAAACCATTGATTAGCCTACACTGGTGTTTTTCAAAGTATATCCCATAGACTAACAAGTAAGCTCGGAAAATTTGGAGTTAAGTGAAGTTAAACTGTTTATTCGGCAGGACTTCTCAGTCTTTGTGTATCAAAGTGAATCATGAACCTCCAAGAAGGGAATCTATTATACTATGGGGCATGCTTCAGACATATTTGAGCACATTTTATTTCTTAGAGCATCTCTCAGGACTAATAAAAGTAGAAAATGTCGGGCTCCTATTCTCTTCCCTTCACATTTGTTCAAGTCTTAATAACATTATAGGTCCTATTTCTAAATTCAACCTAAAGAAATCCTACCTTGTTAGAGTGACTTCTGCAGGAAAATAATCTTAACCTGGTTTATAGCCCATTTGCTTAAATTTCTTAATTGTAATGCAATCATCTAACATACTAATGTATTTATATCTGTATATCGATATCTATATATTTATAGTAATGACACGTTTGAAAAATAAATTGGCTGAAGAAAGGACTACCTACATCCCTAACATCCTAATGTAACCATGTGCAAAATATCCTAGGACATATTTTGTATGCTGTTAAAGTTTTCCCTTAGTAAATAATTTTTTTTTAAATTTTGTTGGTGAATATTGGAGAACAGTGTGTTTCTCCAAGGCCCATCAGCTCCAAGTCGTTGTCCTTCAATCTAGTTGTGGAGGGCGCAGCTCAGCTCCAAGTCCAGTCACCGTTTTCAATCTTCAGTTGCAGGAGGCGCAGCCCACCATCCCACTGGGAATTGAACCGGCAACCTTGTTGTTGAGAGCTGGAGCTCTAACCAGCTGAGCCATCAGGCTGCCCCTCTTAGTAAATGATTTTTTAAAAAATCTTAATAATTTATTTTTAAAAATAATTAAAACAAAAGTACTACTTTGTTTTCATTGTTTTGACATTCATGTCTTGCTTTAAAATCATCAATTTAGAAGTAACTTCCAAGACATTGTCTAATCCTTTTCCATACATACAGAAATTATGGTGCCTATTCCATATGAAATATGATCACCTGCTACTCTAGTCAAAGACATTTCCAAGAGAAACTGAGTAACTTTCTTACAGAAGGTAGTCCTGTAATTGTAGGATGCTTAGCAATTTACTGGCATCAGTTATTCTTTCTTGTGTCTGCCTGTCTCCTCCCCTACAATGGTTACCTTCCTTCTGTAGAGTTTGGGGAAAGGGGAGATGTTTCAAATCTACATCTAAGTAAGTCAATGCAGCTTCTCCATTGTCCTCTGGCTCCTACTCACGGCTCCTAAGGTCATCTTGGACCTCTGTCTATTTCACTATTGGTCACTGCCTAGAATTCTGGGATGCAGCAATGCCAACTGACTTCACGGGGGTGGGGGGAGTGTCAAGTGGGGGAGGCTGCATTCCCTTATTTTGCAATAGAATTTTACTGGATGTCAAAAAAAAAAAAAGGAAAACGGAAGAGAAATTTCAGTTCAGCACAAAACAGGAAACAATTTGAAATTTACAATTTTATTCGACATTACTTTTCTTATAAAACCAACGACCTCCCTATCATTGGGAGTTTCTGAAGCCAGGTCTGCTGCTGGGAGTTGCGTTTCCTTTTTCGATCTCCCTAGATGTCAGCGTAACATCCCCAAGTTGCTGCTACTTTCTAGCAGAGCAGTTTATCCATGTAACCCAGTGGTTCTCAACTGAGGACAGCTTTGCCTCCCATCCCCCAGGGGTCATTTGTCAGTGTCTGCAGACATTTTTGGTTGCCCTGACAGAATAAGGAAGTTCTACTGGCATCTAGTGAGTAGAGGCCTGGGATGCTGCTAAACATCCTACAATGTACAGGACCACCTCCCATGACAAAGAACTATCCAGCCTGAAATGTCAGTAATGCTGATGCTGAGAAACCCTGATCTAACTCCTGATTCAACCAAACTAGGATCAGGGCATAAGTCCGCAAATCCCCATTCTGATTGAGGTGTTCTGCCAAATAATGGGCCATTTACTTCAAGACTCCACCCTTAGCAACATAAAAAATCAGCAAACATTTCTTTAACATATCCATATTCAATTTATGAGTAGAGTTACTATACCTACCAATTTTTTTAAAGTAAGAGGACCAGTAGAAACATTTATACATCTCCTGTTTAGAAAAAGTCCCTTAAGATTGGGGATATTTTCTTCCAGTTATAATCATGCGTAAACTGCTTTTCTTCTGTGTAAGCAGAAACACTCCTTTTTCTGAAGCCTTATTAAGAGAGATACTGAGTGGAGCATTCTGTTGGTGGCTAAAAACCACAGACCGTGCCCATGACTGGCTGACTCTCCAGATGCAGAAGTCAGGAGATTTGTGCTGTGGTTAAAAAAATGGCTGTTTTCATAGTTTATTTCATTTGGGTATTGTGCATATCTTATGATCCTTGCCTTACTGTATCACAATTTCCTAGTTACCTATTTGCCTGCAAAACTCCAGTTCCCACACCTGTTAATCTGTAAGATCCTTAACGGCCTGTCCGATCCTAGCACAGTGCCTGGCCCATAAAGGACCCTCCACAGCTGTCTGCTGCATAAATACATGAATAGTTGCTCAGTAGAATCAGGTAGAAATGAAATAACATAGTCCAAGTTTAGGCTGAGGTATAAAAAAGGATTTGCATTAATTATGCAAATGGGAAAGATACATCATTAAAGTTCAAGTCACATGAATACGAAGTTTCCCAACACTAATTCCTTTAGAGAGTAATTTTTTAACAGGATTTCTGTTTTATCCAGTTCCTCTGGTCCCATTTACTAGAGAAACAAAACAGCAATTCTAAAAATGTATGCACTTGTATACATACCAATGCATTTGAACTGTATGTGGGACCTGTAAGGTTCTCAAACTTGAGTGTGTATCAGAAATACATGGGGAGCTATTGAAATCTCAACCCCAGAGATTTTGAACAACATCATGTGAAGCCCAGAAAACTGGCATTTTTAAAGAAACACGTCAGTGATTCTGAGGTCGTTCATTTTGAGACATATTCTTTGTTACCATAGCTCATAAACTAAGGTATGCCTTGGAGTTATTGGAAGAGTCTTCTAAAGAACCAATAGTAATGCATAATCCCAGAGCTCAGCCTAGTCATGTTTATTTTCATACAGCAGTAAAACATGCCTTTTAGGACGAATGTGGCTAGAATTCCTTAAGTTCCATCCATCTATGGTCTGAACCAGTCACATTCTGGATTAGAGAGGGGGTAGGTAACTCCATCCACAGGTTAATTTAAGTGGCCCAGCTTAGGGAAAAGGGGGTCTGCAGAGAAGCAGAGTTAATTAAAATACGCTGTGCGGCAGATGGAGACGTCCTCCTAAAAGAGTACTCTGAGCGCCTGTAAGGGGTTTGTAGAGAGGTTGCTGTCACTGTTGATTTATTTTAGCTCGTTTTATTTGAAAACACAAGGTTTTACTTGGACTTCATAAAATGTTTTATTCGCATCACTCTTATGTTCAAAAGTCATCAAGACATTTAATGAAATGAAATGAAAGGGGGAGGGCGTGAAGAATAAAAGAGAATGGAGGGAATTTTTCCTCCAGTAACCAGGCAAGGGCTGGGAGAAAGGAAGGTGAAACATGAGCAAAGAAAGTCCCCCTAGGATGTGACAGCAGGAGCCCCAATTATCCTGTTGTGCTCCCTACCCCATGCGGTGCTAGGTGAGACACCAGCCCAAGCTCCATCACGAGCTGATCTGCCAGACTCCTAAGAGACCTGGATCCTTCCACTTCACAAGGTTCCCCAAGATAGGAAGCAAGAGCCAGGGACCACTTTCTAACCTACAGTTCATTACTTATGCTTACACTTCACACTCCTCACCTGTATAAACTCCAAAGAGCAGGGACTCTGTTCTGCTCCCCGCTGTCTCCTCAGTGTTTTTTAATTGCCCAAGGATGTAGTTCTTGATGATTTGAAAAGAAGAATACACAAACAAACGCAAATCCAGCGTCTCAGGATCTCACAGGCAGGAAGAAAAATGTTGTCCAAAGCAACAGGCAGTGAATTCTCAGAGGACAGCTGGAAAAATATTCAAAAGACCACAGTCTTCTGATAAGCTTTGTTTTTCATATTTCTAGGACAGACACACTTAATTTGACGAAAACTGAATTGTGGTAATTATAGGTAAATAATATGGATGCGTGTGTAACTTTAAAGGGACAAAAGTTGTGATGCACGCCAAGGGCAAAGGAAGGTAGCAAATTGCTTTATTAGAACATCTTCATGTCTTTGAATTTCAACAAGGTAAACATCAAACTAATATTACCTGAAAAGTGAACTTTATAAAACACAAGACAAAAGTGATGATTCATCCATATACTTCATCTCTGCACCAAAAAAAAGGAGGGGGAGATAAATAAGTGAGGTGATGGGTGTGTTAATTAGCTCATGGGAAATCCTTTCACAATATAGATGTGTATCAAATTATCATGTTGCACATTTTGCATCGCTTACAATTTATCTGTCAGTTATACTTCAATAAAGCTCGAAAAACAAACAAACAAACAAAAAACCAAATACTTCAGTTTCAGAATAGTACTTCAGATTAGTACCTGTCCTAGAATGGGTTTTCAAGACTTTCTTTGAGAAGGTGTGTAGGAAACCTTTTCTAATGAAATGAGAATTCATATGGTCAAAAGTATTTTTAAGGGCTGAAGGACACCATTTGTGTAGCCCCCTTTCTTCAGCACTAACAATTAATTAATTAAATTTTTTTTTCATGCATTTCTGTATTCCCTGGTTCTGGCTAGCACCCAGAGAAAGATGGAGAAAAAAGTATGGCCCCATCCCAAGAAGAGGGCAGTGTGCATTTCAAGCTGTGTAAAATTCCAGCTCTATCTTACAGTCTTTTGTAATTTATTATTTGGAATCCAATTCACTGCATTTTGCTGATAACTCTACAACAGCAACACTGGCAAATTATGTGTATACAGGCTGGCAAATTCAGGCACAGGTAAAACTTTTTCTTTTCCAGGAAAAGAAAATACCTGGAGAAGGTATACTTAATGATATTAAAGATGTCATGAAAAACATTAAATAAAACCGTTTGGTTATCTAAATTTAGCAGGTAACATTAATGTGTGAACACAACATTTGATTTTTTGTAAAAGAGCAAAAAGGACTTAATATATTAAAACATATTCTTTCTAGCAGAAGTGACAATGTAGATTTTTTGAATTTATTTAATAGCTATAGAGCTATTCAAATTATCTATTCAAGTGAGCTTAGGTAGTTTGTGTAGTTCAAGGAATTGGTCAATACCTGGAAGGTGAATTTTTTTGGCATAAAGTTGTTCATAATATTTTCTTACTAGTCTTTTAATATGTATGTAATCTGTAGTGATGTCACCTCTCTCATTACGAATATTGATAATTTTATTTATTTTCTTTTTTTCCAGATCAGTCTGCCTAAAGGCTTATAAATATTATTGATCTTCTCAAACAACACGCTGTTGATTTCATTGATTTTTCTCTTTTGTTTTATTTTGTTTTCTATCTTATTGATTTCTGTTCTGATTTTTATTATTGTTTTCTCTCTATTTACTTAGGGTTTAATTTTCTCTTTTTAAATAATATCTTCAGGTGGAACTATTTATTTTGCCTTCATGTTTGAAAGATATTTTTGCTTGCAGTAGAATTTTATCTCTTACCCAGAGACCATAGTCACTGGTTTTGAGCAATTTGATTGTGATGTGCCTTGGCATAGCTTTCTTTATCTTTCTTGTGCTTGAATTTGTGGATTTATAATTTTCATCAAACTTGGAAAATTTTGGCTAGTTTTCAAATATTTTTTTCTGCCTTCCCCTGACTCTCATCTCTTTTGGTGACTCAAATTACACATTTATTGGTATACTTGAAATTGTCCAACAGTTCGCTGATGCTCTGTTCATGTTTTTTAAATCTCATTTTCTCTGTATTACACATTAGATAATATCTATCATTCTGTTTGAAAGTTCACTTTTTTTTTATCTCAAATGTTCAATCTACTGCTAATCCCATCCAGTGTATTTTTTTATCTCATTGTGTTTATCATCTCTTGAAGTTCTATTTGGCTCTATTTTTTATATCTTTCATATCTCTAACTTTTTGAATACAGTTATAATCACTGTTTCAATATTCTTGTCTGCTAATTCTAACATCTGCTTAGTTCTCAGTTTTTTTTTTTTTTTTGATTGATTGATTGATTATTTTCCTTATAATGGGTTTTATTTTTTCCTTGTTCCTAGTAATAATTTTCCTGCCTGGTAATTTTTTTTATTGGATGCCAGTCCCTATGAATTTTGTTATGTGCTTTATATTTCTTTAAATATTTTTGCACTTTGTTCTGGGACACAGTTTGATCCTTCCAGGTCTTGCTTTTATGGCTTATTCTGTGGGATCATAACTGTCCTCAATGTAGCGCTAGTAAATTCCCACTGCCAAGGTAGCACCTTTCAGAGTATTCTACCCACGCCCCATGAATCATAAAGTTTTCCAGTATGATTTCTGGGTACAAGTACTATTCTGATTCTGTATAAGAGCTTCCTCTCCCGATTCCAGGTGATTCTGTCCCTGGCCTCAGGCAGTTTTCTCACATGTATGTATGTGCTAGTCAGTACTCAGCTGAAAATTCAAGGGAAACTGCAGGTCTTCAGGTATCTCTGTCTATAAAGCTCTTTCTTTCCCAGTACTCTTTCCTGTGAACTATACACACCTTGTTCACCCCAGACTTTCAGCTCCATCTCAAATCAGGCTCCAACTGGCTTCCCCCTTCCCTGCATTACAGACTAGAATCTCTTTTAGGACAGCAAGCTGGGGTAATCACAGGGCTCTCCTCATTTGTCTTCTTTCTTTCAGGAATCACTGTTCTTCATTGCATGATACCAGTGTATTGAAAACCATTGTTTCATTTATTTTCTTCACTTATCGATTGTTTAAGGTGGGAGGGTAAATCTGGTTTTGTTACCCCATGTTGGCTGGAAATGTAATTCAGTTCCGGGCTTATTTATTTGTAGAAGGAAAATGGATACTATTCATTGTCAGGAAAGAAAGGAAGAAAGAAGGGGAAGGGAAGGGAAAGGAAAGGAAGGAAGGTAAGGGAAGAGAAGAGAAAGGAAGGGAAGGGAAAATATTTGGTTTTAAACAAATCTTGTAGAAAGATGTTAAGAGGCAGCGAAATTTTTTTTTCTGAGAAAAAAAGAATAGTGTGGAGTGTTTCATAAAGCTACACTTATTTCATTTAAATGGTATTTCCTTAGGCTGAGATGATATACTTGCTACTTTTTGTTTGTTAAAAATACTTTCATTTGATTTTTTTTTTTTTTTGCCTTGGAAAATTAAAGATTGGTAACTATTCCAACTTATAAAAATACTGGCCTATCAGATTTTAAAGTCTGGAAGAGAATGACAAATATTAGGGCTAAAAACAGGTGAACCCAGTTGGCTGAGAAATAATTGCTTTCTGAGGTGACAGATAAAAAACTGTGAGTTTTATATTAGTCATTTTATTTCAGTGTCCAGCACATAGTTGGTGCTCAATATATGCTATTGAATGAATAAATTTGGTGCTGTAAACCAAGGACTTGCTGGTCTGGCAGGTCCAGGAATTTTCCAGTGCAGCTTTCTTATTTGACCTGCTTCATTAAAGTAGAAATAGTGATCCTAATTGGCTTTGTCGCAGGCTAATTTTCCCAGGTTACTGCTGTGGTTGTCACACAGCCATCAGTAAAGGACCCGAGGCAAGGACCTAATCGGTTGGCAGGATCTTGGGCCATGACAACACAGATAGAGAAGAAAGAGTGCAGCTTTAAGTGGTGAATCAGCCAGGATTTGGGAACATAGTCACAAAATTGGCACAGAATTGACCAGGAAGACACCTGTTCTGGGTGTTAAACTCCTGGCTCATTAGAATCGCTTGAATTGCTCTATTTGCAATTCCAGAATTTAAGTCCATTGCCAGTGTGAAGGACAGGAACCATGCTTTATGCATGTTACACCTAGACATACATGTATTCACATTCAAGGGTAACATGAACAATATTGCAATTCTTCCTCAGCTACCCACTGTTACCAACAGGTAACCGATTCCTGTCCTTTACACTGGCAATGTCATGGACCCTAAATTCTGGGATTGCAAATAGTTTTATTTTTATAAAAATATTTAATAAGATTCAATTTAAAAATTAGTATGAACTAAAACATGAGAAAGAAAATGAAACGTTGGCACTATAAGGGAACCATTATTTTGTTATAAAAGAATCTTCTGCTTCACACTATTTGAGAGGAAGGGTTTACAAAGTTAATAACTTTGATTTGTTTCTCCCAGAAGTGCTTTCACTGAATGCACTGCTAAAATCCTCCCCATGCTCCCAAACAGCCTGAGCAGAGGCACAGCCCACAAACCTTCAGGGCTTTGGATAAAATGCCTTTGTTTAGAGGACCTAAGAGAATGGAGAAGGTTTCCCGGGGGCCTGAAAATCGTCCATGAGAAAGCAAAAGTTCAGGGCTGTAGGTTGGTCTGTGTCAGCACTGATCTCAGATCCTGAGTGGCCGCCCTATGTGTTGTTCAGCAAATGCATTTACTGGTCATATGCAGAGCCCTCTAAAGTGGGGGTCCAGGGCAAGGGCCTTAATGCCTGGGACAAAGGCTGGTACTGGGTCCCTTTGCTTCTCCTGTATCTGGGGAACAGGGGTTTGTTTAGCAAGCTGACCTGTGCTTCCAGCCATCTTATGGGACCTCTGGGGCCACAAGAAACTTAGACTGCCTATTACAGCCACCATGGCTCAGAGGATAACTCGGGAGGTGATTTGTGGCCTCTCGTGACTTGTTCTGCCCTCTTTCTGAGGTCTTCTGACTATGCCCTGGCAGGTTTTTCCTATTCCTTCCGTCCCTGTGGCCTATGGCTACTTTCTTCAGTTTGTCTGAATCAAAGTTTCCAGCTAGTTTTAAGGAGGCTTCCGTGTTTATGCCCACAGTTCATGAACTTTCAAGGTAATGTATGCCTTTGACAACTTTTAGTGCTATCCAGAAAAAATATAATGTGAACCACAAATGCAAACTACACATGTAACTTGATATTTTCTAATAGCCACATTAAAAAGTAAAATGAAGCAGGTGAAATCAATTTTAATAATGTATTTATATATCATATTTTATATATATGTTTATAATACATGATAATATAATATATTTATAATATATTTAATATAATAATGTATTTAACGCAAATATCCAAAATATCATTTCAACATTTAATCAATATTACAAAATCAAAGAGGATAAACTGCCCTAGAAAGATTAGATAGCTGCCTTCCTTCCTCCCTGCCTTAGAAAAGCATTTCCAAAAAAGGTATCAGGTTCTTAAAAGTTGAAAATAATTTTGCATTAAGACAGAGAAAAAGAATGGGTAAGGCCTCCTTCAGTCTTCACCACTTTTCTAGACACTTGGAAATTTTCTCACAATGTTTGTGAAAATTCAGGCAGCAATGTTTAAATAAAGCTATTCCTCTAGAAAATTTGGTCAGTTGTTTTTAACTGATTTAGCCCCATAAATCCTTTCGGATATCCCCCTCCGCCCCCGCTCCCCCCAAAATACGGTTTATAATGTAATCTTTGCAGTGTAGGAAAGCATACAATTTCATTTCTAAGAAACTTAAGAATCAGTATTCTAAAGGCACAGCCACCCCAAGCCCCCAATATAGTTTTTGCTTGGACCCGGTCCATCTAAATAATTTGAGTCACCCAAAATTGGCATGTCAGCACCATTCTGGCAGCCCGATCTCATATGTTCTCCTTTGAAAATATGTGTTAAACAGTGGAAGCAGTCCACTTGCTGGGGGCCCCTTCTGGAACCAGAGGCCCGCAGGCCTGCGTCTAGAAGTTCCTGGAGGAATGTGGTAGAGCCCACATACAAGGTGGAAGCACAGACCCAAAGATTCTGCTCTGAGTGTAGGATGCCACGCCTACAGTACATTTTGCCATCCCCAGTCAATCACAGATACGGGAAGAGATTTAGAAAATTTGAGGAAGGAACTCCAAAGCACGGCCCCCACCTAGCCAGGTCTGAGTGAGGCAGTGATGACTACCATGGACCTAGTTATGTGAGTGCCCGTTAGTGTTTATCCATCAAGGTGGATGGATAAACAGAAAGGAGGACTGGCGGCAGCATGGCTGATCTTGGTTTAGAAGAGAACCCTTTGTTTTTATGATCCTTCCTTCATCCCAACGATATTTGTTGTGTGCCATGGACCAGGCATTACAGTAGACGTTGAAATGAGCTGTGGTGAGTAAGTTGCCGCAACGAGTTTACAGTCTAGAGACTGTCTAGAGAGTGCTTCTCAATCCTAGCTATGAATTAGAATCATTTGGGGGAGCTTTTTAGAAATACTTGTTCCCAAGCTCCACCTTAAACCAACATATTCAAATTTCCTGGGGGTGAGGCCCAAGCATCAGAATGTTTTAAAATTCCCAGATTATTCTAATGTGCAGCCAGGGGTGAGAACTACAGGCAAGAAATGACACAATGAACGACTGTCTTCTGCTTCTGTTGTCCGTGGCCTCTGACACCCCAGCAGCTTCTGAATCCCTTTAAGAACTTGGACAGGCTCTGTTACAGGACTGTAAGCTTGCTGAGTTAATTCTGCCACTGGAGGTGCACAAGGCTCTTATGTGCCCTGTGAAACCGTCCGAGGACCTTTCACCAGCTGGTAATGGTGGGCCAGGCTTTATGTCACATTGGGGATTAGAGGATATCACTTCTTTCGTGACTTTCCAGGACATTTTTTGGCCTAGAGCATAACACCAGGTTGACTCCAAAGCCAGTAGGTCTGCTTCCCAAGCCACACAGACTGTTTAACAACGTAATACCTCACTTGAAACTATTATGAAACCAAATCTCTGTCATGTTCTGCTGGGCAATTCAGCTATCTCGATTTAATATTAGCTTTTTGGAATTTAAATGATTAAGTTTCTTTAAACTACAAAATGCTTGCCTACTTCCAAACTCAAAATGAAACTTACCAATTTTGAGTCAAATGAGCTTCAAAGGGGGAAAACCATATATTTTTACTTAATAGTTTTTAGACAGTTCCCACTTACATACTTAAGTCTATTTCATAATCCTAATTCCCTTAAATAAAAAATGTTATTTCTCACACCATTGCTGGCTCTCTGAAATGTACTGTAGATAATTCTGCTTGGTATCTGCTATGTTTGTAATTTTTTGGGGTTGCCAAATGCTGACTAAACAGATCGTGTTAGTCAGCTCCCAGTGGGGTTCTCCCCTCGAGTTCACACTGGACAGCTATCTTTCAATCTTAACATCTTTGTTTACAACTTTGGTGCTTTGTGCAGTTGTAAATAGTATTTTATTTAGAACTTTATAAATCATAAAAATGACATAATTTTAAACATGCAACTAATAACCCATAACATACAATCAGGAAAAGAGAAAACAAAACTATCTGTTTGGGGAGTCACCATCATTTCATTTCTTTTCTTTTTTTTGAGGGTGAGAGTGGAGATCATTTATAATGAAGCTGTCTCATGCAACTGGAAAATTCCCACAGCTGAAAGGCTGGCTCTCTCAGCCATAGGGCTGACAAAGATTTCCTTGCACTGAGAGAAAATGGAAATGTGAAGAAAGTCAAGGAAAAATGAAGCCCTACTTCTTTCCTGCTTGATATTATGCAGGCTTTTAAAAAGATGTCATCAAAGAAAAATTCTGCAAGGAGTTCTGGGTTCTACTGTTGATGTAAATGTCAGCAGGTTGCCTCAGATCGGCAGTGATGCAACAATGTCTGCTGCAGAGTGAATAAGTATATGAAGGGAATATCTGATAGACATTTGCAGTTAGTACAAATGAGGCAGCAGTGTCCTAATGAAGGAACACTGATATTTTCTCTCTTCCTTAGCAACATTCATGTTACTATAGGTCACATATAATGCTTTGCAGAGAACTTTCTATCAGTCTTTGTTTTGTCTTACCATCTTTACCTATAACCTTCAAAACAGTGCTCTATAAATATTAGTGCTATTAAATATCTATTCATCATCTGTAAGATGCAGATTTAAATTTGCGTTAACTCATTCAATATCTGGATAGCTGCAGAAGGCAAAGAATCTGTTTTCTGGTGAAGGTAGTCTTTTTTAAAATAAAAAATGGTAAATAAAAATGTTTCCTTTGGAACAACAAAATAGAAACCACCAAGGTTCTTAGATGATCTCAGAGAGAGCCACCTACCCTGTCTGGACCACTTCCTCATCTCTGGACTATTATGCAAGAAAGAAAGGAAGTTCTATCTTCTTTGAGGCACTGTGTTTTAGAGTCTATTGACTATAACAGGCTATTCTACCTAGCAGAGTTGTTGCTTTTTTTTTAAGAGGGGTGGTGCAAATCTTCCAATTTTGTCACGAGAACCTGAAATTTAGATTTTTATATAAAATATACAAGTCTTTTTTTTTTAATTAAAAAGGTTGACTATTAATTCAATGTTATTTGCAGCTCTGTTTAGGCCCATATCCCATGTCGGTGAACTGCCCCTTTGGCATTGCTTCTCGTCTCTGACACTTCTTGGCTGTATGACTGGATGCTTCTATGTCTGTGCCACATGTTTTCCCTCCCCAAACAGGCACAGCAATATTTGCAGGGAGGCAGTGAGAGGATCCCTGCGAAACATTTGGAAAGAGGTATGAAAGGTAGACTGTAAACTCTGTCACTTTATTTGCTACTTTATAAAGAGACTAATTGCTCAGATGAAAGTACCACAGAGCATCCAGTTCCTCAAATCAAGGATGAAGGAGATCATGGCAGACGGAAAGACGTCCTACCAATGAGAGGACTGCAGAGTGGACTGGATGAGTTAATGTGTGTAAGGACTTGGGACAGCACTGGCAAACCTAAGTGCACACTTAAGGTTGGGCATTAGTATTACACAACCTGGCCAAGGTCACAGCCAGTAAGCGGAGGAGTAGATGGACCTCCTAGACTGACCTACCATGTTTCAACTTATTCATACATTTTTGTTTGCCTTTTTGATCTACATTCTTTAAATTTCCTTGATGTTACCTTCTATATGACTAATTCTATCTTCAATCATGTTCATTATTCAGTTCAATCTTTCAGTGACTTTTTCTTTATTTGGCAATCATATTTTTATTTTCCAAGAATTTTTCTAGTGCCCTGGTAGCTCGTTTTTCCATGGCAACCTGTTCTTGTATTATGAATGTAATATCTGTTTTGTCTCTGAGAACACTAATTAAAATTACTAGTTTTAATTTTAGAGTTCTCTTTAGTTTCCTGCACTATTTCTGTTTTCTCCAGGGCCATCTGATCTGTTTGCTCATCTTGGTCCTTTTCCTTCTTCTATTGGTCTTCCTCAAATATCTGACGATTGAGAATTGGCTATCCATATTTATGAGTAAAAATGTAGGTCAATTTGTATGAAGAATGAACGTATTTTCCTCTGCAGCTGTGTGGGTCTTTTCCCCAGCAGGCTTCCCCTGAAGGCAGTTCCTGCTTCATGTAAGTGCCCTGGTTGTCACAGGACACTTCACTTTTGGGTTCATGAATAAGAGCAGGCAGCCAGTCTGAAAACCTCCAATTACCGTAAAAGAGGACTTGACTTTGATTGTGGAAGAGTTTAGTATTTCTTTCCTGCATAGAGCTGCTTTTTTTCTCCAGTCCCTCTCCATGGGACTTCCCATCAGGCCGGTGCCGTGGGGGGGTGGGGGGCAGTCCTAGGGCACTTCCAACTTTTTTTTTTTCTGGTCCCTGCTTACAAGCTTTTTCCGGGCAGATAACTCGCATTCTTAAAGGATAATTGTCAGGATTTATCCTGTGGTTAAATGCTGCTGTTCCACATGTCATTTTTTCATTAATATGTGATGATTGTCCATGTTACCCATACACTCATATTTATTGACTCCAAGCTTCTTCTCTTACTATGGTTTATTCCACTCTTGTTCAGATTCTGTCTCTTTTAAATATCTTCTTCTGAGTCCTCATAATTTCTCATCCAATGGTGGCAGATGCATAAAGATAACTTCCTAAAGTACATCATTTGTATTTTTTTATTTATATCTTTGTGTAACTCTTCATGGATTTGGAAGCATGGGCTCAGCCAAGTTTTTTGATTAGTCTTTCCTATAAGTAATTTAAAATCATATTTTTCTCTATTGTCTTCTTCAAGTTTCTATTTAGGATTATCTATCTACACAGGCTTACTTTGAAAAGCCAACAATGAAGAAATATATGTTTGCTGATATGTGTAATATGCAGAAGAAGGGAGCAGGAAAACATATCAGTAGTTTTATCTAATTGTGCCAGTAACGTTTAAATCTAGACGTTAGGGTTCCTGGGAGAGCTTCAAGCTCTCACTAAGTGAGAAACAATTTAAAGGATAGAGTAAAAGGTTGATTCTCTCTTGACTTACCCTGTACCACTCTCATGTGATTAAGCCACTGGATCTCTGAGACAATGAGAGGGATCCTATGTTCTGACCCTTTTGTCTTCTCTGAGTCCTCATGGAGCAACGAGCGCGTGGCTACAATGGCCCTGGTATTGATGCAACTGTTCAGGGCGCTCCCACCCTAGGATTCTAGGATTTCCTGCTACAGCTCACTCTCTGAGCACTCTTGTTATTTGAAGCCGAAGATCAACGTCTGAGCTCCAACACCTGATCCTCGAATGCCATTTGTGAATGCCAGGGAGATAAGGGATATGTGTGTGCGTGTGTGGTGTATGCGTGCATTCACAGGCCTCTGGGTTGGGAAGTGAGAAGTGGCTGTAGTTCCACCATAAAAAGTTATTTGATATTTATTGAATATTGTAAGCAAGCCTCTGAACGCATCTATGTGGGAATACAGAGCTCATAGATATTTTTTTCTTCAATGCCCCAACAAGGAGCTGAATTTGGATTGCAAACTCTCTTCCATCCTTGAAAATACAACTTGTTATGGACTGAACATTTGTGTTTCCCCCAAAATTCATATGTTGAAATCCCGACCCCCACGTGGTGGGTTAGGAGGTGGGACCTTTGGGAGGTGATTGAGTCGTGAGGAGGGAGCCCTCATGCGTGGGATTAGTGAACTTATAAAAGGGTTCTCAGGACCCTTAAAAGGGAGAGCTCGCTCACCTCTCCCCACTCTGTGAGGATCCAAAGAGAAGTCAGCAGCCTGCAACCAAAAAGAGGGCTTGCACCTGAACCCCACCATGGTGGCACCCTGATCTCAGGCTTCCAGCCTCCAGAACAGCAAGAAATACATTTCTGTTGTGTATAAGCTGCCCGTCTATGGTAGTTTGTTATAGAAGCCCAAACTAAGACACAACCTGAGTACATTTTTAAAAACAGAAATAATACAATAGTAATAAAATTAGAAATATGGTATAGAAGGGAACATCTCCACAGTTCAGAAGTTTGGTTCTCTTTAACCATGAGCATGTCAACTTCACGTCAGGCCCAGCTTTCCTCCTGTGCCGCAGAGGTCTCTGAATGATGAGCGTGCCCCTGCCACCAGCAGGTAACTCAGAATACACTTTGGTGTGGGTTGCTTCTTTTGGTTATAAAGTGTATTTATGTACTTCCCCACAAACACATTGTGAAGGCTCGCCTTCCCTATCTTTCTATATATTTGATAATATATGAAGTAAAAACATAAATAGGAAAAAGAAATTTGGAGTTTCTCTCCTCATCCTAATAAATCTAGCACATTGGCTATTCATTATAGCCTTTCAATTAGATTCATTAAAAGTAACGATATTTTAAAACTTTTTATTGTGGAAATTTAAATATATATATGTGAAAATTTAAATATATATAAAGGTAGATGTGAACATGTAATAAATCTATGTATTCCTCACTCAGGTTTAATAGTTAACAATGTATGGTGAATTTTTTTTTAATTAAAATTTATTGGGGTGACAATGGTTAGTAAAATTGCATAGGTTTCAAGTGTACATTTCTATCATACATCATCTATACATCACATTGTGTGTTCACCACCCAGAGTAGTTCTCCTTCTATCACCAAGTATTTGACCCCGTTTATGTATGGTGAAACTTATTTCATCTATATTCCCCATAGTCTCCTCACCCAAATTATTTTGAAGCAAGTTCCAGATATAGAATAATTCCATGTTTAATATAACAAAGTTACACTCCACCAAATTAATATAAAATACAATGAATGAAAGGAAAGAAAGAGAAAGAGAGACAGAGAAGGAAGAAAGGAAGGAGGAACATAGTTTGGTTATAATTGTATTCCTGTAAATGTAAATTAAACTCAAGTAGCAGAAGTTTGATCTGGTGCAAGTTAATTTGCTTTATTTTGGAAATGATCCCAGTTAATAAGTATTCACCTTCAAAGAGTTCAGTTCTATTGCAAACCCATTGACCCCAATGCCTGTGTACTTCAAACACTTTTAGATGGAATTCAGACTCTGGGATCATTTGAAGCTACCCAGATGGTGGATATTATGGAACCAGAACCACTATACTCTGGGTTTCATTGCCACTTAAAATAGAACTCCACAGTTTTCTGACCTTTGGTTTTATTTTGTCTTGTTTTCATTTTGGCTAAAAAGCTTCAATAAAGACAGAAAAATGTAAAACTACAGAGATTAAATACCAGCACACAGCAATGATCAAATTTTATCCACAGGAGAATAATCAGTGACTTTCCTACAACCTCAGATACAGGTAACCATTTCCTGAGAGCACAACTACAAGACCCCATTCTCATGGGTGGTGGATGAAAAGGCAGGGATTTATCATGTGTGGAGACCTAGGCTATTTTAGTAACTGACCTTGGACTCCGCTGACCTCCAGAGGGAGCCCTGCAGCAGCCAAATCTGAGGTTCATCTGTGAAAGGGCCAAAATTATTTTTAACTGCCAAAGCAATGTTTATGGAGTGAGGCAATATTTCTGATAACCAAAACTGAAATGTTGGTGTTCAATGGATTAAAGATCGATGGGAGCAATTTCAAATAGTGAGCCCCTTTGATAAGTAAGCATTTGTAGCTATGCCAGGGTAGCCTCCTGAATCCATGGATAGGAGCAAGTTCAAGCAAAACAATCTCTTAATACAACCGTTGGCATCTCCTATGTTTTACAAATAGCGATTATGGGAATCCAACCAACTGCTACCTGGGAAACTCTTTGAGCTAAAACATACAGAAACTTAGGGTAATGCAACTCTAGGCAGCCACAAAAGCCCACCTTGATGCTGCTGTATGGTGTACATGTTCCATAAGCCATTGTGAGATCCTGAAACTCAACATTCTCATCCACAGCGTCTTTGGTGCAAGGAAGAGTACTTAGAAAAATATCTCCCCCTGGATGATATAATTGACTTCTTTAAAGTCAATAGAAAATCTAATGCCTTAACACTAGTTCATCAGTCTTGAGCTACAGTGACCATTGAATAATTCCTGAGAGCTTTGGGGATCAGGAGATGCAGGCCAGGTCCTCATAGTTTTCATGTCTGCATTCTGTTGGGGGTCTATTCGTTGAAGGTGAGAGTGATGAATGCAATACCACTGCTTTTTATTTATGTAATCCTTGTCATTCAAAGCAGTCCGAAGACCTTCAAAGAGTAGATATACTTGTAGACTAGATATCTTAATACTTTTGAAATAAGGCAAGTTATCATTTAAACAAGTAACTCACTTGTGGACTAATATTAAGTGCATGTGTTCCTGCTTTTTAAACATGGTTCAACTGAAAAAGAAAATGCTCCTATAAACTTAGTGCCATTTATATTATTCAACGAAGCACTATGCTTTCTGAGCAATGCATTCTAATCATAAAATACCCATTTTTCCAGTATCCACCCCTAACACCAGCTGATAAGATCGATTGTTTATCTGTGACATCCCATTCCACCCTACCCTCTGGTAGCACAAAGATGCAGGTTGAGCAGAGAGACTATGGGAGAGAAGGTAGAACTCAGACCAAGGAAACCAGTGGCATTTCTTTGGCATCACAGAGATTTGATAAGGGAAGAAGCTTGACTTTCAAGAATCCTAATTAATTTTTAATCAAATTTAAAATAAAAATGCCAAATATTATTCACATGTTTCTTGACCCAACCAGACTTCACCTTCTGCATTCTGATGTCTTGATTTTATTTATAAGTAAAAATAAGTACAATATGCCCATTGTGAACTACTAACTTGGTGGTGTCTCTGCAAAGTAAGGGCTATGGCTGATATTTACTATGGGTGATACATCTAATGTTATTGTATATGCTCTGGTAGCATACTGCTTTCAGCTACACTGGCTTATTTCCAGTGGAAACTTTTGAGTCAAAACAGAGACTCCTTCCCGAGCAGAAGTGTAACTCAACATGCAATGTAAGACCCCAGGAGTCCCCTTGACTCAAGTAATTAATCAGGGCCTCTGTCTTGGAATGACTTAATGATGCACAACCATGGGACATAGAGGAACCAGGCAGCAACACTTCCCTGGGATTGTCCCTATACCCTTACGTTGTACCACTGGAGTGGCGCTGCCAGTATTTATTTAGAGAGTGCTTGCTTGATTTCACCAGCCCTCGGAAAAGATATAGTGAATGAAATAGTGGAGCAAACCAGATCTGTTTAAGCAGGGTATGCTTGTTTACCTTGACAAGTCATCTTTAAAAATATATAGATTTCATCTAGAAAGTGAAAATCAGACAAACACTGAGTAGAGTGGTAGTTATCAGGGATTGAGGTTGGGAGGAACGGGTTGTATGGGGAGTTGTGGGTCAAAGAGCACAAACTTCCAGTTATAAGGTTAACAAGTTTGGGAAGCTGATGTATAAGATGGTGATTATAGCTAATAATACTATGCTACATATGTGAATGTTGCATAGAGAGTAGATCTTAAACGTTCCCACCACAAAAAAGGAAATGGTCACTATGTGGCAGGATGGAGGTCGTAGGTAATGCTATGGTAGGAATAATCTATCAAATCAACACATTGTACACCTTAAACTTACACAGTGTTATGTGTTAATTATATATCAATAAAGCTGGGGAGGGGTTAAAAATATATATATATATATATATATATATATATATATATATATATATATATATATTTATCCCAGACCTCAGACCCTGCAGCTGGGATTCAGGGTCTCTATCTTTAAAATGTTCCCAGGGTAATTATGGTACTCAACCAGCTTTGAGAATTGAGAGCCTAGATTTTCAAATATACTCCCAAATCCTACTTAGATTTTTAGTTTTAAATCTATTTCTTTTTCCTCAGGCTCTAGACAAAGACAAAGCAGAATAATCCTTCCTTTCCCAGGTCTTCATATTCATAGACTGAGTGTTGAATACTTTCTCTCATTGCTTACCAAACATTTGTTTCATTTGACAAGTGAAGGCACAAACCCACGAGATGTTAAATACCTGGTTCAAGGTTATGCAGTGCACTAATGGGAGCACCAGGGCTGGAAAGCTAGCTGTTTTGGCCTCTGTGGTCTATACTATTCACTTTCCTCTCTCTCTCTCTTTTTTTTTTTTAACCCAGCTTTACATCCATGCATGGGTAAGAAAAATAGAGGTATCTAGGGGTGTTCTTTGAAAAATCAGACACAATTAGGGTAAATGTAGGTATTAATCTCCAAGTAAAATATTATTTTAGAGAGAAACCTACAGGAAAAAGATTTAAGAGACTTACCAGCCACATACAATGCGTGGATCTTTGGATCCCAACTTGACCAAAATGTAAAAAAAAAAAAAAAAAGAGACATCAGGAAAATAAGAATACCACCTGGATATTTAATTACATTAAGGAATCATATTTAATTATCAAAAAGATGACAGTTTTATTATGATCCTATTTTTAAAGTCCTTGCATTTTAGAAATACATATTGAAATATTTATGAATGCAATGATGTCTGGAATGCTTCAAATCCCATGGTGAAGTGAGGGGGGAAGTGGCCGTGATAAAACACAGATTTGAAACAAGATTGTCCATGAGTTGATAGTGTTTGAATCCCAATTATGGGTGCATAATGCTTATTATGCTATTTTTTCCTACTTATTCATATATATATATATATATGAAAAACTATACATATGAGTATATATACATGAATATATATACATATACACATATGCATATATATGGTAAAATATTTTTTAATCCATGTCTCTTAAGGGCTGGCTTGCAGTTTTGTGGGTTTTTTGATTTACCTACATAATAATATGTTCATTAGTGAGATCCACCACTTGATAGAAAATTGATAGCTTTATGTCATTCATGAAGAAAATGCCTCAGCCTTCTACCGTGACCACTGTGAAGCAGGAGGTAAACACCGGCCATTTGTAGCAGAAACAACGGGTCTCTAATAACAGGAATCTCTTTCAAAATAGCTAACCACTTCCATAAACTGCTATACTGTGAGGGACCTAAAACCGATACAGCTATTATTACAATAATAACAGTGTAATAAATCGTAAGGATTCTGAAAGAGCAGTTACACATTTCACGAGTTTTCATAGCTCAGAGTATGTTTAGGGAATTGTTAATTGCCTATGAGTAAAATGAGCATGTCCACCCAGTTCTGGCTAGGAAGTAACATTCTAGTTATGGTGTCAAGTTTAGCACGAATTTCCAAAAATGCACAGGAAGCTGCAGGGTCCAGACATTCTGGCTAAACAGCACCCCCTTTCTCCTTTCTCTTTGCCCATCACCTCCTTTCTGAATCTAATAGGGCAGGGTCCACCAGCATTCATTACGACTTCAGAGGTATCAAGCTTCCAAGTTAAGTGAAAGGTGTTCGGAATTATTTTTAGACATTAATAAGTATGCTGTTATTTCAGTGAAATAGAAAGTGTCTTCAGCATTTCAATGAAATATGCTTTTTTAGCACACACACACACACAAAAAACACCACTGGAAATAGCTTTGTCTTATGACCTAGAAGCAGCAGTAGAGAATCTGAGAGGACACAGAGAGATATCTGGAAGGATAACGTTTTGTGTGTTTATTTTTCTTGCAGAATACCAAATAGTTACCTTGGCAGGCAGGCTGCTTTATAACTAACTGCCCGTCTCTGCAGACTTGAAGGTGTTTACAGAAATTGAAAGTTCCAGCAGTACATTTCCATGGACTCATTAGCAGTTCCTGTTATCCCTTTAGATTTCCCATGAATATCCATGCAGTATAAACCTCTGCTTTGAGCTTTGAATGACAAAGCAGCAGAAGTCAGATATATGATGACTGTAACGTCAGGACTCCTTTTCAGAATCCCTGCTTTGGTCACTCTTATTCAAAGCGACTCTGTTGCCATTTCTTGCCACCTCTTTATGCTAATTAGCCCGGCCCACGCGGCACCTCCTCCTTCCAGCTTCCCTTAAGAACTGCTCACTGTCAGCTGTCACAGAGGGTAACTCGGACCAGGCTTAGAAATCATAATCCTTGATTTAACTCGACAGCACTTTTTCTCCCCTTGTGTTTGTATTACTCTAGCAGTCCTCTCTAAATACTCAGAGCATTCGATTTCACGTCAGAAGAAGGAGTTAAAAAATGCCCAAGCTGTAATCTGTTAGACATAGTTACTTTGTAGGATTTTACACTATAAGGGGGAAAGTTTCAACGTGCTTTGAAATGAAAGAAGAATTAAGTTGTGTTTTTATCTAAATGAATTGGCATCTTTATATGTAGGGGAAGTTATATTGGTAAATGTTTATTTCAAGAATCATGGCTGGGAAACATTTGGCAGTTTATTAGAGAAGTAAATGTTTTTCACACAAGGACAGGATCTGCATGTACGCCTGTGGTTCTGGGTGTCTGGTGAAGACCGTTTTAGGTGACTGGTGGAGGGAGGGAAATGCCCTAGTGATACTGGAGCCACAGCCATGTCTGCCTTACACAGAGAAGGCTGCAGCCACCTGTTCAACCGTTTGCACACCTGTAGACTGAAGCATCTGGAGGACGAGCGACAGCCAGGTGAGTCAGTCAGGCTAATGAGTCATGTGTTCTGTGACCTCCTGGCCATTTGCATTTCTGGAAGAATGGTGGGCTGGGGAAATACCTGGGGAATCTGTGGTAGTGAAATGCTTTGCAATCTTCCATTTAAACTCTGAGATTAGCCATAAGGGTGATGCATAAGGGTAAATTAACTTGGACTCACTACTGGTCTCCAGAGGACTGTGGAAGACTATCAAGAAAGCATATTACTTGGAGTTGTCATACGGAAACGTATGTGCTTAAACTTCTAGCCACTGCCATTTTTCTACAGTATGCTAGGTTTTGTGTAATTCCAAATGCCTGTCCGGGCAGGGTTGGATCAGCTACGGGGCGAATTTGCTGAGAGTAGCTTTAAATTAGCCTGGAACTCTCTCCTCTGTCCTACCACTAATGGTGCACTTTTAGACTTCAAGTGTAAGCTTAAGTTTGTCTGGATCTCTGGCTCATTCATTTGTGGGCAAAGTAAATATATTCTTGTCTCTTTCCCTTTTATGGTCCAGGAACAGCTGGAGACAGACAGGGAAAAGTGCCACATTTCACAGGATGGGTACTCATGTGCACTAAGCTCTCTACCTTGTAGCCATTTTCACCATCAGTCTTTTTTTAAAATTTCGAGTTCACTACCCAGCCAGCTGCATCAGTTGGTGGCAGTTGGATGATGCAAATAGATAAGATGATGGCTCCAATTCATTCTGTCAGGGACAGCAAAGGACACTTGTAGAAAAGGTTGGGTGCTGTCACAGATGATATCATCACCTCCCAGAGGTTAAGGATTTACTCCACACATTTCTAACTTCTCCTGAATAACCTGTGATGGATCTGTTTATGTATGGATCTGGGCTACGAGCTCTTTATTTAGTTTTCCGTAGACTCACTGTTAGATGTCAATGGCATGGAGAGTGTTAGCTAGAGAGCTGAAACATGTCATTTCCAAGGTGGCATCTGTGTGACTGTGTCAGGCTGCCTCCCTGCATCTGGACGTTATGCTATAGGCTTAACATAGTGTGGGTAGAAAATACTTCATATTAAATGAAAACAGAGAAAACTTTTAAGACCATTCTGTGCCATCAGGGCTCATGTAAATTATTTTAAACTAACTGCCTTTGAACGTCAAGTCCTGGAATGTGCCAGGGTTTAATCATACACTGTAAAATATTCTTGCTCCCTTATTAGTAAATAATCCTAATTCATCATAGGTTTGTTTGTTTGTTTGTTTGCTGCTCATTTTCTTTGAAATGTTTAAAGCTACCCGCCCCCACCCCCAATTGCTGATATAATATTTGTTATATAAGATTTGCTAGGGGGAGCATAAAAGAGATGGTAAAAATCACCTGTAAAGATCAGAACCCCAGAATAGTTGCTATTAGCATTTGAATGTGTAGTCTTCTAGCCTTTTTTTCTATACACATGGGCAGATTATTCTTTTGCATGATTTTTAAACAAAAATAGACTTGCTGTGTACATAGTGTTTTGTAAGCGGCTTTTAACTTAGCGATAGACTATGAACAATTTTCCATGTCATCATATATTCTTCTACAACCTTATTTTTAACAGTTGAATACTATTCCTTCATATGGATATAGCAAAATTCTTCAGGCAATTCCCTACTGTCAAGACATTTTGTGGATTTCCAATTTTTCACTATTACAAACAACACTGTGTTTAACATAAACTAATGGATAAATAGTTACAGAGATAAGATTATTTTCTTAGGACTCATGCTTAGAGGTGAAACTGTGGCATCAAAGAATATGCATGTTTTTAAGTTACTTGTTTTGCCAAATGGCCCTCTTATCAGCAGTGTAGGGATATAGTCTCAGTATACTGGGTATTATTTTAAAAATTCTTTTCCAATTGTATAAGTAGAAAATGGTATCCCCCTCTTGTGTTAATTTAAGGAGGCTGGAGGAATGGTCTCTCCCTTACGGCTATTGCCAGAGCAGCCTGGAAATATCATCATGATGACATGCTTCCCAAAATACCAACAAGGCTAAAAGTCTAGTCTCCTTTCTCAGACTGGAGCTTTTGCCTAGAATGTTAAAAGCAGCCATATTCTTCCACAGCTGAGTCTCAAAATATCTGCCCACATAAACCACAATACATAAAGTTGTGAAGCATGCTAATGCAATCCAGACTGACCATTGACTGCTACAAGGAATGTCTTCTGGAAATCTGAGCTGACAAGTGACACTGGGCAGGATTTGCCATGCTGCTAAATAGCATCCCAGTAACTGTCCCAAAGTTTCAAAGTATTCATTCAGTGCAGTGGCCCCGATTTCCCCCCAAGCTATATTTGTACCTGCTCTTATGCAAAGTTCAGCAAAAGTCCAAAGAAGCAAAGCCATTAGTTTGAGAGAGTAAGATCTGGCTGTGGATTTATTCACTGAAGCATTCTGGGTTTGTGGCTTTGGCCGACCCCCAACCAGACCAAGGTTCCAGCTCTTTTATTTAGTATACAGACCATGATTAATTGACATTTAACTCTTCAGAGGGCATGGCCAGATTCAACACATGTATACTTTCTAACCCTCCATGCGATATGCTGAAGTGCTTAATGTTAACTCTGAGATATTTAACTCTCTCCACCGAGGCACTCACAATATGTACTTTTTGGGTGATCACATAGATAAAAGTAATTTATTCTCCAGCAATTATTGGGACAATGACTATGGGCAAACCACTGTGCCAGATGCTGGGCATGTAATTTAACCTAAGCCAATTGAGTCAAGGTTTCCAGTCCACATGGAGTTATAATCTCTGGCAACAAATGCTATGCCAGTGCAGAGCAGAATCCAGTAGGCTTCTTTCCTACTTGTTGCTGTTTTGTAGTTTCTTCTATGACATTCTGACCCCAATTCTCTGACACTGATTGGGTGTCCTACAATTCAATTTGATTCTGACTACTCAGAGTTAGCAAAGACTCCGGAACTTAAGGGTTCAGTCTCAGAAGACTGCCCCACTTCAAATGCCAACTACAAATTACACGTGTCTCCAAGCTACCCACACTTTTGCCTGGACAACCACAAATTTAAGGTTTCCCATGATCCTCTCAGGTCTGATAATTTTCTGGAACGGCTCACAGAACTCAAGAAAGTTCTGTACTTAAAATCACTGTTTTATTATAAAGGATACAAATGAACAGTCAAATGAAGAGATCCCTAAGGAAAGGTCTAAGAGGCTCTTGAGTACAGGAGCTCTGGTTCCCATGGAGTTAGGGCATACCACGCTACCAGTGCATCAGAAAGTTCATGAACCAGGAAGCTCCACTAATCTCCATGACCAGAGTTTTTATATGGGATTTCATTATGTAGGCATGACTGATTAAATCATTGGCTATAACTGAACTCAATCTCAGACCCTCTGGCCTCCCTGGAGGGTCAGAGTTGGAAGTTCCTACCCTCTCCATATGTGCATAGTCCATATGTGGCCAGCTCCTGTTGAAACTATCTAAGGACTCACCCTGAGTTGTCTCATTAGCATAACAAAGACACACAACTATCAGTCAGGAAGTTCAAAGGGTTTTTGAAATTCTGTGTAAGAAATGAGAGGCAAAGACCAGAAATACGTTTTATTATATCACACTTTGGCCATGAGTTTCTGAATGTGTTCTGTTTTTAATATCAAGACAGTTTTCTGGACGTCAAGGAATGTACACACAGAAGTCAAGAAACACAGACTAACACCCTCAACCATTTATTTATTCAATGCATTTTTACTGAATACCTACCAAGTACTGGATGCTCTATGAGACCCTGGAAATGCGAAGATGATTTTCTCCCAAGGTTGTTTTCTATCATGTCTTTTCTGAGGAGTTCAGTAATACGAATTAAGCTAATGATACTTTTTCAACTTTTTTGGGTGAGAGAAAAAATTATTCGATTTCATAGTATTCTGGCTTTACTGCATTTATCTGATGATGTTTGTATTTTAGCCATACTCCTTTAGAGGGTTTTAGAAGGCACTGAATCTAGCTGAGAACTTAGGAGCAATAAATATAAAAGCTAAGCTGGTGCCTAGTTACTGTGCCATCAAACTTGATCCGAATCTAAGCCAGAGAAATCAAATTACATTTAGATTGTTGTGAAAGCACTATTTCCCTTAAGTATATTCTGTGAACATTTGTGGATGCACTTAATTTAGAACTCTTAAAGAATTTGTATTGGGGATGACGATACAGCCGTGAGAAAGGGAACCTAGCAGTATTGTACACAACTATATAAAGCTTTTTTTATGAAAAGATAACATGAGAAAAATATACATGTATGCTTCTTAAAATACATTTGTTTTAGCTTTCCTTTTTTGTGATTCTAAAGTCATGATACTGCATAGACAACATGAAATCTTTTGGGTGATACATAGTTAAATGAACTAAGATTAGAGGAAGAAGACCACATATTTCTGTTTTTCTTCCGCTAAAAAGGAGCCTTAGAGACGCTCAAATGACTTTTGTTCTATCTGCAAAGCCATTATTGGCATTTAAAGGCACAGATTGGTAGAAACAAATATAGACCATTTAAAAATAATTAGAAACGGGGAGAATTCATGTTCTATTAGACTTTATCATGTTCAAGCTTGCGCCCAGGACAGGAATCTTTTCCATAACAATCCTCCCTAATAATTGGCACATATGTGAGGATTTGGAAAATATGTATAATGACTTAAACTTCATTTTCCCACCTCATACTCATGAGAATGGCTGCTATCAAAAAAATAGAAAATAACAAGTGTTGGCAAGAATGTGGAGAAATTAGAACTCTTATGCACTGTTGGTGGGAATGTAAAATGGTGCATCTGCTGTAAGGCAGTTCCTTAAAATTACTGTATGATCCAGCAATTCTACTTTTGAATATATACCCAAAAGAAGTGAAAGCAGGGACTCAAACAGATACTGATACACCAGTGTTCATACCAGCACTATTCACAACAGACAAAAAGGTCTATTGACAAATGACTGGATAAACAAAACGTGGTATGTACATACGATGGAATTTCTTCAGCCTTAAAAAGAAAGGAAATTCTGACATACGCTACAACATGGATGAACCATGAGGACATTATACTAAGTGGAATGAGCCAGCCACAGAAAGATAAACACTGTGTGACTCTACTAATATAAGGTATCTAGAGTAGTCATTCATAGAGACAGAAAGCACAATGGTGAGTTACTGTTTAATGGTACAGAGTTTTCGTTTTGCAAGATGAAAAGAGTTCTGAAGATTAACTACACAACATTGTGAATGCAGTTAACACTACTGAAATGTACATTTAAAAATAATTACGGTGGTAAATTTTATGGTACATGTATTCTACCACAATTTTTTTTTAAAGCCATAGCTGCTCAAAGTTACCCCTAGTTACATTTCTGAAATTGGACTTAAAAAAAAAAAAAAACCCTTCATTTTCATTTTTCTTACATCACTTATGTAAAAACTCCAAAAGAATTTGGAATAGAAGGGAACTTCTTCAACCTGATAAAGAACTTTTACAAAAAACTGACAGCTAATATAGTATTTTCACTATTGGTCAAAGACATAACACTTTCTTATGAAGATCAGGAAGAAAACTATAATCATTTCTATTCAACATTATGGAATAGGACTGGAGGTCCTAGCCAGTATACTAAGTTAAGAAAAAGAAATAAAAGGCTTATGTGTTGAAAAGGAAGTGGTAAAACTATCTTTATTCACAGATGATTGATAGTGTAGAAAAATCCTTAAGTGTCTCCTAAAAAAATACAAGACCTAATAAATTAGTTTACCAAGGCCACAGGATAACAGCATACAAAGTAGTCAACACACACACACACACACACACACACACACACACACACACAAAAGTATTTCAATATATTAGCAAAAAATAATTGGAAATTAAAAGTTTAAAGTATTCTTCTAATAGAAAAAAAAGGAAATACTTATGGATTAATTGAACAAAATATGTGCAAGACTTGTACACTTAAAACAAATAAACATTGCAGAGAGAAGCTAAAGAAGATTGACCTAAATACACGACTTGGAAGGCTCAATATTAGTAAGATGTCAATCCTCTCAAAATTGATCTACAGAGTCAAAGCCATCCCAGTCAGAATTCCAACAGACTTTTTTTTTTTAATTGACAAGCCAACTTAAAATTTAAAAGGAAATGTAAATGACCTAGAATAGCTAAATCAATTTTGAAAACGAAGAACAAAGTTGACAACTTACACATTTGGATTTCAAGGTATAATAATCAAGATGGTATAATATTGGTATAAGGAAAACTGCTCATTGGAACAGAAGAGGGAGCCCGGAAATCGACCCATTCATACATATATGATCAGATAATTTCTGACAAAGATACCAAGGTAATTCAAAGGGGGAAAAATAGTCTTTCCTGTCATGGTCCTGGAACAAATGGATAAACACATTACTAAAACTGAAGCTCATTACCTACCATGCACAAAAATTAATTTGAGATGGAATATGACTAGAATACAACAGCTAAATCTATAAAGCTTCTAGGAGAAAACACAGGAAAATGTTTTCACAAAATTAGATTAGGCAGTTTTAGGACAGAACAAAAAGTTCTAATCCTAAAAAATAGATAAACTATCAAGATTAAAAAGTATCAATTCTTTAAAGAAACTAATAAAAGAGAAGACTGTAGGAAAATATTTATGACACATTGATCTGATAAAGGATTTGTGATCAAAATATGTAAAGAACTCAGCATAAACAATTTGATTAAAACATGGGCAAATGATCTGGCAGACACTTCAAAAAGGATGTAAAAAGGGCCAATAAGCACATCAAAAAATGCTCAATATAATTAGTCATTAAGGAAATGCATATTAAAACCACTGAGATACCACATCACATCATCAGCATGGCTAAAATTTAAAATACTGATGACACTATGTGTTGGGGAGAATGTGGAGCAACCAGAACTCCCACTCACTGCTGTGAAATGGTGTGACCACTTTGGAAAATAGTCTGAAAGTTTCTTATATAGTCAAGTCTACACCTACCTGGTCATCTAGCAATTCCATTGTTAGACATTTTCCCAACAGAAATAAAGATGAGATAGCCATAAAAAACTTGCACAATAATGTTCACAGAAGTCTGTATTCCTATGAGCTCCAACATGTGAACAACCCAAGTGTTTTTAAGCAGGTAAATGGATAAGAAAATGGTGATATATTCATACACCAGAATGCTACTCAGTAGTAGAAAGAAATGAATTTCTGACGCATGTAATCACGTGGATGAATCTTAAATGTGTACAGCACTTTGGGGGTGAAGACAAGAGGCTGACCTTGTGGGATGAAGGAGCAAGATCGTGGCACGTGTAACACACACTCCAGTGTGCCACCACACGTGGCTAGTGTGCTCCAGCAATAGAGTGCATTTTAATCCTTGTTGATGTGCTGTGTATGGAAGGCCATGTACTGAGGGTGCTGTGCGGAGCTTAGACGGTAAGTTCCGCTAGGGAACCTATAAGATCCCTTTCAAAACTAAGGTTCTATGATTTGCCCATGATTATTTCATTCACGTTGATCAGGTACAAGTTCTTTGAGTAAGCTGGGTTTATGCCTGGACCACACCACAGCACTAATATATCACTTTTAAACAAAGCACATTTGTAAAGTGTCTGTCCTATGTCAGACACTGTTTTAAGCACTTTTCTTATGTTAGCTCATTTCTTTACAAAAGCCTCATGAGGTAGACAATGTCAAGATCTCATGGCTGGAGTCTTCAGCCAAGATGCTAACCCAAGAAATCCGATTCCAGAGCCTGTGCTTTAACCCATGTTCACTTCCTCTTAAGGGGCATAAAATATATGCTCAGCTAAGTAAAGGGCCTGAGTAGATGGCTGGCCTCTGAACTCAGTTTGTGGTTCAGTTGTTTAAAATGTGTTGTTATTGATGTCACCCATTAATTTCTATGTAAACTACTAACAACATTTGACTGTCTCCCAAAACGGTGTATTTGATGCCAAATAGGTGAGAATATACAGCTGTATCAGTGTAAACACATCAGCCTAGAGCAAGTGGCCTGCTTCTAGGCTAAACAGAATCATTTAAATTTAAATGACTGCACAGTCTACCTGTCTTACACTGCATGCAGTGTGAAAGTTAGTGATGTGTCACTTTTGGAACTGGGCCGGTGTGGCCTTGGAGAGATGGTTTGAGTTTTAACAAAAGAAGCAAGCAGTATCCAAAACCCCTAATTTAAAAGGGGCTAAATAATAGTCATTATTATATTTGACTTTTTTATTTAAACTAAAGACTACTCAAAGTACTGGCTCAATGATTGTATTAAATCATTAACTTGACTTGAAATCTTAACATTAGGCAAGATAAATTTCACACCTGTGTTTATTTTTCATGAAATCTGTTGGTAAATCTGGCATAATATCCAAAAGCCAAGATTAAAAGTGCAGTAAATACTTGTGTTTAGCAAGAAACTGCATTTCTTCTGCCCAATGACCAGATATCTCACCCTCTGTGGATGACAGTAAACAAGCAAGAGGTCATAGGAGTAAGATCCATACTTTTAACAAGGGATGAGAATCCGAAGATATCTTTTGATACTAACTAAAGCAACATCAAAAGAGCATATAAATCACGCATCTGTGAGTTGAGCCAGGAGGACAGGTGTTAAATTGGAACCAAGGAGACCTATACATTCAAACAGGCGAGAGAGGGAAGAGCTTTTGTAAGCGCCCTGTATCACTGTAGGATGGGCTTCAGGTCCTGAAAGGACCCCAGACTGACAGGACACAAATTCTTTTCCCTCAGCAGATTCCAAGAAACTACCAGATCTCCGAAAACTACAGCTCAGTAACTTGATCATTCCTCTGTAGTAGGGATCCAGCTAGGTGGAGACACCATACTTCAGACCTCTGTAATGACTGGTTTAAGTAATTGGCACCAGATCTTTTCTTGTGGTGATAAAAGGAGGTAATTCATAACAAGTTGGGTTGTTGCCATCTAGAGAGAAAAAAGTAAGGAGAAAGTCTTCGAGTGTTGGAAATGGACCATTTTGGTCTGCAAAGAAATTAAGTTGCAGGTAAAGATTTGTGTGTATGTTTTTATAAGCTGAGAATGGGTCAGGCACATAAGCAGCCCTACAGATTATGAGGTTCTGTTTGTTTAACAAGATCCAACTTTGTTGTAAGGAGCTTCATTCTCAAGTGTGGATTCAAGTTTTGGTGTTATTTGCCACGTTTTCTTTTTGAAAACTGAATAAGCTAGAATTAGTGAGTAGTAGGATGTTTGGATAGTGGGAGAAAGCCCACTATTTAGTAGTAGCTACTAAGTTGCTTTAGAGGGACTGGTAGAAAACAGCTAGCTACAAATTTAATGGGAAAAATATAGAAGACAAATCTGCAAAAAACACCATCATCCATGTGCCGAACTTCTGTCTGTCTTTGTGAACATTGTTCACATTTTAAGGCTTAAACTCACAATGTTGTTATTGTCCATTACCAAGTTCACCGCAGGGAATTAATGCTTCCTAAATAAATCAATATTTTCTTGCCAAGAAGTCCATCCACGTGATTGATCTTCATAAGTCCCTGAATAGTAGGGCTCCAAAGACCACATAGTACAATTGATTTTACATATTAGAAAACTGAAACCAGAGGACAGAAGTAACCTATTCAAAGTTAGTAGCTAATGCAGAAATCTGCGACTACATCTCCAACTATATCCATCTAAGAATTTTATGACATAAGGGCCATCATTGTTCAAAGTTTCTGAAATGGTTTTAAAAAATTAAAACTAGATAAACGAAGTTTTATCTCATTTTGTAAAATATTCATAAAAGAGTATTTTGTAGAAAGATTATTACATACCTGGTATATAATAATCCTAATATTAACCACATAGTGAAAATGATGAGTATATAAGGGAGGAGAGAAAGGAGAAATGGGAAGAGTCCTTTCTCTCCTCCCTTATATACTGGCATATATGTGTATATAAGGGAAGGGAAATATGTGTAGGGAGGCAAGAAAGGTGGGTGTTAGTGAGAAATATGGAGCCAAATGGAAGCAAAGAAAGGAGGAAGAGACAAATGAGGAAAAGATGACTTTTACAAAAAGGTCCAAAATGTGGTACATAACATACAATAGAATATTATTCAGCCTTAACAAGGAATGAAATTCTGATATGTGCCACAACATGGATGAACCTTGAAAACGTTATGCTAAGTGAAATGAGTCAGACACAAAAAGATAAATATTGTATGATTCCACTTATGTGAGGTAACTAGAATAGTCCGATCATAGAATCAGATAGTAGAATAGTGGTCACCGAGGGCTGGGGGGAGAGTAGAATGGAGAGTTAGAGTTTAATGGGTACAGAATTTGGGATGATGAAAAGGTTCTCTAGATGGATGGTGGTAATAGTTAACACATCAATGTGAATATACCTACTGCACTGGACTATACATTCAAAACATTTACAATGGTAAATTTTATGTTAGGTATATCTTCCCACAATAAAAAAAAAAGACATCACATAATTACAGTATCTCCTCTAATCTTTTTGTCTTGTCATAATACTTCAATGATCATGATAGCCTGAAAGAAAGAAAATAAATATACAAAAGAGTGTTCTCAGTTTTCCTGAGAATTTTTCAAGTCATATAAATGTATAAAAACGGAAAGTTTTTCTCTTGTAATTTTCTTTAGCATGATGAACAAAATGTTTCTGGTAAGGTTTACAAATTGCTACCTGGCTTTTACTCCTCCCAAACTAGTTCTAAATCAGTGCAATAACTGTCTGTGGAGAACCACCTCCAGCAGGCAGCTGGTTATTCTTGCTCCATCTCTGTGCCCCAAGGGCCAGCAGGCCATTTCAGTGAAGGTGAACATCAGCCTGCTAGGCTCTGTGAGTGCCCGAGAGGAGAATGAGGCCCAGGCCTTCCGGCCTGTGAGCACCTTGAGTGGCAGCTCTGCTCCTTTCTTCCTGCCTACACCTCCGAGTTCTTGTTCTGAGTGGAAAAACATCCATTTATTCCTGTGGAAATGGGAAAACAAGGAGCGTCTTCTCCTGCTTGCTCAAAGGCTCAGGACAAACGGGAATAAGTTTTAGGAAAAGTGATTTGGAATTGGGAGAAGTTGCGACCAAGTTTCTCCATGTGTCCTTGGAATCAATGAAGAAATTTAAAAATAAAGTGCTTCTTTACTGAAGAGAAAGAGCTTAAATGTACCTGAATCGGGTATATGAAGCTACATATCAGCTATATAGACTTATGAGTAGTCTTCGTGAAGAGTGATTTAATTCTTACTAATAGGATTAGGTTGTGTCAAAATCACCGCTAATGTAGCAATACAGAAAACACTAGAGAATTGCTTAAAATTAACTCTAAGGACACCATTTTAAATCTGTGCATTGCCTACTCAATATTATCTTCAACATGCTGTGAAACCTAGACTCTTATTTCCTCCTTCCTCAGCAGAATGGAGAGACCCATTTCTAACATAGGGAAGCATTTTCACACTGCATGTTATTCTGAGGGGAAAACATGTGATTTATAAATGCTGTCAAATAAAATATGTATTTCCAAATGGTATTGAGTTGACCAAGCACATCTCAGGACATAGTTTGCATCTTTATTACCTCATGGGCATCAGTGAAGGAATAGTGTCGAGCAAGCATGAACAGCTCTTGCTGGCATTATCCATCCACAAATCCCATATTTGCATTTGCTGCTCCTAAACATATTCAAGAAAGCAAAGATTGCAAGTAACTGTCACAAAAGCACACAGTAGTTTCATTTACAGATAAATCTAATAACACCTTCAAATTATGCAGAAATGGGTATGCTCTGTCAAAAGCAATACTTTCTTCTGAGTTATTTTTGCCAGTGGCTGAAAAAAATTTCGACATGGAGATTTTGAATTGCTAGATTCCTCTTTAGAGTCACATACAGAAAATGGTAAGAATAAGTGAAGCATCGTGCAGTGTTTACAGATGGCAAAAGTACGGGAAGATTCACACAGCCTGGCATCACACCGCAACCAGGCTTGTACAGACCATGGAAGCAGGAGAGCTTTCATAGCCAGAGCAGACCACAACTTCAGAAGAGAAGAAGCTGTAAAATAGTCATTTACCTACCAATAGAAACCAGGAGGTTGTCTTTCTCACAGAAAAAAAGCATGAGATTGGAGTCTGCTCTCTTGTGTTTTAGTCCCAGATCTCGAAGTCCTAACTGTGTGACCTTGGGCACATTTTGTAATTTTAGAGCCTTAGTTCTCTCGTGATGCAAGAGTTTAATAACTTACCTCTTGAGGATCATATAATGTAGTAAGAGCTGCAGTTCACTGAGCATTTTGAATGTGCATTTTACCTAATTACCTTGCTTACTCCTTACAACAATTCTATGAAGTACGTCCTAATATCCCCATTTTACAGAGCAGGAAACCTGGGTTCAGTGGGATCAAATGTCCTGCTCTAGCTCACAATTAGTAAATTGAGGAGTTGGAATTTGAATCCAGGTCTGTTTTTCAGCAAAGCTTAGATTTTTAAAATTATGTATTCTGGCTCCTACTTGCCATTCATTAAGTCACCGAAGACTAATATATTTAAATATGTTTTATAATAGGTAAAATATGATGTAAGTATAAGATTTTATATTAAGCCCATATATAAAAGAAGCATCATGGGATATCAATAGGGTCTAACTTTTCATACTTCTTCAGGTCATATTAAGTTAAATATTTCAAAAGGCAAAAGGGTAAAAACTAGTCATGACATGTATAAGCATGTCATATGGTAGCTATTGTTTTTATGAGGAAAGAACAAAGAAATAATTTAAAGAGTAGTGTTTTGACATTGGAACAATAGTAAAATTTAATGGACTGTGCTATGATGTCTTTTTAAAAAGTCACTGATCACTTCCAAACATAGCGCAGACTGCACATGATGACCGTATCATTTGGGATCAAGTACAGAACACTCTCCAAACTATAAAGCCACTTTCTTCCATCATCACTGCATTTTGATGGATAGTGATTTTGCCAGAGGTTCTATACCAAATGATTTAATTAAAGTTCTCTGTTTTTTTGAATCTGTGAACTTCTGTATTTATAAAGACATTAGTGAAGTAAAGGACTTTAAGAAATGAGAATTTTTCTTCAATTATTGCTGCTGCAAATCTCCAGATTCAAAAATGCAAATGAAATGAAGTCACCGGCGATAACCCATTACCACACGTGTGTGACTGGATTATAAATTCAGCAGCATAGTTTGGATCTGAAGTTAGAGGGAGAGGGCATCCAACACAGAATTTTCCAGGGGCTTGGTCCTACCTCCAGGAGTGTGGCAAGGTCTATGCTTCATACGACCTCTGAATCTTCTCGCTTCTTGTTCACGTCAGAATCTTTTATTATCTCTATGCATTGGGCCTTCGTTTTTCAAAATTGATCTGTGCCTAGATCTAGACTCATGTACAAACAAGTGGAGGAAAGCGTCTAGATTCTTTGGAACTTAAAATGAATAGATCCCTTGATAATTATGGATTAGACAAAGTTCTGAGTGATGATGGTTGCATTCAATGAACTCAGAGTTTTGTCATCATCTCTGATTTCCTATTCTGAAACGATTCCCATGCTGAAAATGAGTGATTTCTTTATCAGCATGGTATTGACGAGAACAGGAATAACTTTCCTTGTTTTATTCTGATGTTGACTCGTTTTTGTCTCTGTGTGTGCCTCTCATGATGAATTAAAACTAGAAATGCTAGATTTCTTAGAGTTGGCAGTTTATAACTTCATTTCCAACAAAAACTTAGAGCAGTTCGAAAAATTCAGAATTGCATTGAAAAGGGCGAGTGTTTTCCCCTTTTATTTCATATACTATAGTTATAGTACACAAAATTGTTTGTAACTTCAGCAGGGATGACCAGGGCTGGACTCATTCCAGCAGGTTCCATTCATCTTGTGTCTCAAGCTGAGCTCGTGCTTTGTGAGGCAGCCTGGAAACTTCTTGTGTAAACTGCCTCATGTCCTGGTTATTTTACCTTCAAGTCGGTACAAAATACCTCACACACTAGGAACAAGATTGTTCACAGTTTAATGTCACTCTGTGGCCCTACCATCCCCTTCTTTAAAGACATACTTTTTAAATATTTTTATGGGTAATTTGTGGTTTATTTCATTCCTTTTGAATTTTTTACAGAGTTCCTCCGTATATGTCTAGAAATAAGTGCAGAATGTCCCATGCTTGTGGTTCTCTCATGAATTGGTCCAGATTCCTTTTTCTTCTGGGCTACAATTTGCCCTTTCTTAAACTATCTTAGAATATTTTCATATAGTTCTGAGTTTTTGTTTGTTCTTTTTTTGAAAAAACAAAAAATTAAAATTGTAATTCAGACACTCTGTGTCTCCTTTTCCTGGGGCTCCATACAGAGATTAAGGTCACCAGCTATGATTTGTCTATATTTTCTACAGAAGATACCATTTTCTACATTTGAGACTTCAGATCTTTCCAAATTCTTGTTGAAGAATCTTAGTACTATGACAAATGTTTTTGATGTAGTTTGTGGTTCCAGGATAAATTTTTGCTTTGCAGAAATGAACGTCTTAATTAACAGTAAATAATTTCAAGCAGAGACATTTTCTTACTTTTTTTTTTCCCCAGGAAGAACAGTCAGATTTCAGGTACATTGAATCATTAACAGTCCTAGTGTGTGGTTTGCAGTGCAATTATTTTCTTGTTAATTGTCAGGTTACTCAGAATACCTAGAGATTTAGTCACTGATTCCAGGAGTTTCCACTGCCATCTTCCTAAATTTGGTTTCAGTCGAGAGAAACCTGGAGGTGCTGAGAAGAGTGCTTCTCAAATATATATGCAAATCACCCGGAGTTCATGTAAAACGCAGGTCCTGATTCAGTAGGTCTGAGGTGGGGTTGGCGAGTCTGCATTTCTGGCAAGTTCTCAGTAAATGCTGCTGCTCTGTCTGGATCACATTTTGAGGAGCAAGGATCTCTCAGGCTATTTATGGGCCAAGGCCTAAATTCAGAAATTTCTTGATGTTAAAAGAAAAAAAGAATATGAAAGAAACATGCTCAACAAGGGGAAATGAGAAGAAAACTAGGGGGCAAGAATAAGGTAATGAGTGAAAGGAAGAAGAAAGGCTTTGAGAAACAAGAGGCATTTCTTCCAGAACTAACAGGAGTATCAAGGTGACCACATATAGCATAGGACTAGAGAGGAGGAGGGATGAGAATCTCACTTTTATTGAATGTCTTCTGTGCAACCTGTATTTTGACATATCTCTGTTTATGTACGTATGGATGGATGGATGGATGTGTATGTCTGGATATAGATAGAGGTATGTATATATACCAAGGATGGGTGGTTAGATAGGTAGATAGATGATTGATAGATAGATAGATAATAGATAGTCAGATAGTCTGCTTTCTTCCAAAAAGGTTTGAGGAGGAAGTTGTACTAATAGCTCTCACATGCACACATTGTTTCAATCCTAACAACCCTTTAAAAATATATACAGAAAGAGAGGAAAAATCTGAGGCATGGAGTAATTTTTTTTTTTTTAGCACAGCTCTAGGACTGTGACGTCAGAGCTCCAAAACCCATACTTTGACCCGTCAGAGAGCTGGACACAAGTGAAGGAGGGTGAAGAGGCTAAGGGCATAGAGGACAGCGGTGGAGACGGGGGTGAGACAGTGCACCAGGAGAAGAAATTAGAGAAGAGGATGTGGCGGAGACACATAGATAAGTCCAGGAAGAAGGAGAGAGGAAAATGCAGGGCCTGCCAAGGCTGCAGTCCAAGTGGATAATTCCAGTCCTGCTTGCAGTTAGACGTGACCCATTTGGCAGCACCTACCTCTCTGCAGCAGGGCTATTGTCATTCTCTTTTGTGCCAAGACTGTTTTCACAACTGTTTTGTCCCTGGCTAGAGTTGTTTGGTTCTAGCAAGTGTAGAGAACTCACTTTTCACCTTCCCTAAACTACCAAAGCAGCAAGAAGGAGTCTGCAGGACTCTATGTGGGAGAAGTTGCGTAGCAGAAACTTGGGGCCCCTGGAAACTGGCTCCCATTCCCACGGGGACTCTGAGCTGCAGGTACTCCATCCTCAATCTCTTCCTTCCCTTATGGATATGCTTTTGGCTCAGTAGAGCCTTTCAAATGTCCTCCTCTGAGATGATTCATCAAGAAAATCCTCCAGTTAGTTTCCTAGTTGAAATAGGTTTATTTGTTAGAGATCGAGTACCAATTGAACATGTGGAAATAAAGGGTAAGGATGAGACCTGACAACCCACCCAAAGTTTGGGGGAATAATTAGGGCACATATTAGAATAGAAAAAAAAAGAAGTTTATATTTACTGTTACCACTGACCATTAGAGCACTTTAGAATCCTGAAGAACAGAGCTCTTACATATATGCATAATTTTCTACCTGAATTCTTGTCTGGAAACTTGGAGGAGTATTTTGAGTAAAAGTGAAGGACAAGAACATGAAATGCCTCTCAAAAGTTTAAAAGGAATTGTAAAGAGCAGATCTTCAGTTATTCTGGGGGAGTTTCCATTGCATTCTGAACTCATCTTGCTTACACCTTTATTTCCATATATTTTTATGCAAAGAAGAGTTAGGCCCAAGAAATAAAATATTGTATGCCAATAGGCAGTATAACTTAACAAAAAGTCTATTTTTGGCAAGGAACATGAGATTTCTCCTTTAATTATGACCCTATTTTTTAATTTAATTTTTATTTTTTAAAATTTATATATTTTCATGTGGCTTAAGGGATCAAATGGTTCTACAAGATTTTTGGAAAAAACAACAGTCTCCTTCTTGCCCATTTCTTTGCACCCTCTTTTCTTGGTCCCCAGAGGCAATAGCATCCAACTCTCATAGCTTTCTTTAGGTCAGGCTCAGTGATATTTCTTCCTTTTTTTTTTTTTTCTTTCTCATTCAGGCACTATTGATTTACCACTACGGAGAATTTATATCCCCTCCACAGATTTCTCTGGACCCTGCAATCACTATCACCAAGCACTTGTATACTTTTTTTTTTTTGAAGGAGGGTGCAGCTCAAATTTGCCCATGGTGGGATCGAACCGGCAACCTTGGTGTTAGTAGCAACATGCTCTAAGCAGCTGAGCTAACCGGCCACCCATATGCATACTTTCTATTCCCCCATCTTTCCAAAATCAATGTATCTTAAAATTGATTAGATCAATATCCAGTATTGACATCACTGTGACTGTGAAACCACTGCAATTATTTCACAACAGTTCCACTTAAGATTCATGATTCCTTTCTTGCCCAACTTTTTGTTTTCCCTGGATTTAATAATTGTGTCATATTTTTGTTCTCTTTTCTTAGTTCTCCATCTATTTATTATCAGTCAAACCCCAAACTCTCCTTCAGTCACCTAAATATCCTTTCAAAATATTTGATGACTTGAGATACTCAACTGGTTTTTGTCCCGTCTTTTTGGAGACTTCTTTCCCGGAGTCTTTTCAGGGACAACACCTATCTGTGATTGGAGTGCCGCTGTCATTCTGGGATATGCCCTCACCGTCATCCCAGAGACTGCCTTTATCTCTCTTGTTTCCTGGATCCTGTTTCTTGCATCCTTAGTTTACTGACTCTTTTGGTAGAGCATCTCTTCTGGAAGCATCCTGAGAATGGGTCTGTGTGTGATATGTATTTTGAGATCTTGCAGTCTCGATAGTTTATATTAGTATATAATTCTAGACTAGAAATCATTCCCCTCAGAGTGTTAAAAGCATTGCCCCTTTGATTTCTAATTTCCAGTGTTGTTGAGAAACTTAGCGCATTCTGATTCCTGACCCTTAGTATGTGACCTTTTTTTACTCCCTTCTTGGTGCTATTAGGACCTTTTCTTTGTCCTCAGTGTTCTAAGATTTCATGATGTTCATTGGTAGGGGTCTATTTTTATGTATTGTCCTGAACAGTGGACGGGCTCTTTCAATCTGTAAATGTATGTCTTTCAATTTGGGGAAATTTCAAAGTCTAATTTCTAAAAGCTTATTCTTGTGCTGTTGTTCTTTTTTTAAAAAATAGCATTCTGTTTTTGCTTCATGGATGTTTCATTTTTATAAGGAATATATGTGTGTGTGTGTATATGTATATTATATACAGAGGGTGCCAAAAACATGTATACACATTTTCAGGAAAAAACTATTAAAATTGTAATACTCAATATATACTGATAACAAAGGATAAAAGCAAGTCACGTTTGACTTCTGCAATTACAAGAGGTGCTCAAAGTGGTTACCATCAGCATCCAGACACTTCTGACTAGGGCAAACTACTGCTTGAGCAACACTGACCAAAGTGTCCATTTGTATACATCTTTTTGGCACCCCCCCGTGTGTGTGTGTGTGTGTGTGTGTGTGTGTACATATGTATATGTGTGTGTGTATATATATATATATATATATATATATATATACATATATACATGTCTGAAAAAGACATGTAGTCTTTTTCATCCAATTTACTTTCCTCCTATTTACTCATTTAATCTCTGCATTTTATGTCTGGTGATCCTTGACCGCCAGCCTTGTATTTAAGAAAAGGGCACTCATTAAAAGCTGATTGGCAGCGATGTGTACCTGAGTTGGGGAAGTCATCATCTGGGTGACCATTCATTGGGGAATTCCTTTGTCAATATCTTTAAGTCTTTTCTTTTGTGTTGGTTAGACTCTCCAGGGAAAAATCTTCTAATTTCCTGCCTGGAGGAGATAAACCTTCCTGGCAGCATTCTGTGAACAGTGTAGAAAGAGAGCTAAGGGCCCCAACACTTTGTATGCATAGTAGGGAGAATACTGGCTCTCTCTAACGATGTCTGTGTCCTAATGCCCAGAACCTGTGAATGTGTATCTTCGATGGTAAAAGAAACCTTGCAGGTGTGATTAAGCTAAGGATCTTGAAATGGGGAGATTACCCTGGATTATTCAAGTGGACCTAATGCAATCACAAAACTAAGCAAAGAAGGATTGGCACCAGTCAGAGGCAAAGGAGATAGGACAGCTGCAGAGACTGGAGGATGTGGGACCACAGACCACAGAGTGAGACGGCCTGTAGAAGCCGGAAAAGGCGAGGCAGTGGGTTCTCTCCTGAGTCCAGCCCGTTTTAGACTCGGAGCTCCAGACTGTAAAGTAACAAATCTGTACTGTTTTAAACCACTAAGCTTGTGGTAATATGTTATAGCAACAAGGGAAATTAATATAGTATGTAAGCTTTCACCGAATCCCCTTTTTTTCATTATAGAAATGAAATGGCGCCTGATGTTTTATCTTTTCCATGGAATAACCGTCCAGTCTTCTGCTGGGGTAGAGGGGGACAGACAGTTGCTTTGTTGCTGCATAGATAAAACTTCTTCTTTTCAGCCAGACATCACCTCTGACTCCAGAAGTACTTAGCAATACCAATTCCTGGACTTTTGGTGGTTCTCTGGTGGGATAAACTATGTTGCTTTTGGGCGTCCCTACTGATAACTTAAGGTTCACTTTTCCTGGTGTAAGTCAGTTACGACTCATCCTTTCCCTTTGCAGCTTCCCAAATTTTTTCTTGCTATTATTTGTCTTCTGTTTTCCTTGTCTTTGTGGTGTCTTCCCTAACCACCCCTCCCCCATCAAAACAAATAAACCCAACCCTTTATTGTTATTTCATTGTGATTTGCAGGAGGGAGTAGAAGTGCTTGTCAATCAACTTTGACAAAGTTTCAAAAATATAAGTGCCATTATTTTTATACTGCTTTCTCCTTGGCACGGTGCTGAATTATATATGGTATACATTTAGAACATGATAGTTTATAGGTCAAGTTGTATATGATATATGTCACAATGACAGGTGGGAGTTAAGATCAATAATTCTGTAGGAGGGAGGCTGGGTTTAATTAAAAGTTTTGCCACTTACTAGAGGCGTGACTTTGAGAAAGTCACTGAGAGCTTTAGTTTCCTCATCTGTAAATAAGTATCTGTAAATATGGTAGAAACCATCTTTAACCCATAAAGTGACTAAAATTAAACTAGACAAGATGATGGATAAAAGCCTTTGGCCCACAGCGTACCTCCATTGTGGAGCAGAATGACAGGTGAACTGAGATTGAATTATATTGACAGTACTTTGTGCTCTTTCTTGTATATAACAAGTATTTAATAACAGTTGTGGGATGAATAAATGTCTCCTCTTAATGAACTATTTCAGAAAACAACACTGAATATCGATATTCATTAAATGCTATATGAACCTTAAAACAAGCAAAGCATCAAAATTAATCTTTAAGTTCTTAAGTTTCTCCTCCCTCATCTTCATTCCTTGTAACAGAAGACTGTATTTTAAAATTTTAATTACTTCATTTGCCTCAAAAGAATTCATAGATGTAAGATTAACAAAGAAATAAAGAGCCACTAGTCAGCTCTCTTCTAGAATTTAGATTCTCAGTTATTTCCTTTCTCTCAACCCTTTCCCCCTCTAATCTGTTTTCCACATAGCGGGCAGAGTGATCTTAAAAAACCAAATACAAATCAGAGTGAATCACTTCATTGCTTTAAATCTCTTACTGGCTTCCTATTTTTCTTGGAATGAAAACAAACTTAGCACAACCTCCAAGGCAAAGCTCCAGCCTCATCTTCAGCTTCAGCTTGTACCACTTGTCTTTTGTCTCTTACCTTTCAAAGTGCCTCATACATAGTCACCCCTCAGTACATACCTGTTGAATAAATGGGTTGATTAATAAATATATTAGAAAGAATAAAGGATAAATTTAAGACTATATAATTTCAAGGAACTTTGCTTTTATTTTCAAATTGTCCTACTGGGTCAGGGAAGAAAACTGATATGGACCCAATGGCTTGATAAATGCTTACTTTGGCTTTGGCTTTGAAGCCAAGAGAATTGCTTGGGAGAGAGGGAGAGAATCCAGATGGAAGCAGAGGTAGGAGATCTGCTTTCTGACTAGTGTGCTGGGCAGTGTCAGGGAGAGGAGTGGCTGCATTGACCCTTCAATCCGACAATACCTAGAACATAGCACTGGCTGGCACAACAGAAAATCTTCAGTCAACATATCTGAAATAATAAATAAAAATGGCCTTCCTACATTACCATATGCCTTCCAAGCTACAAGTAATCCTTTGTAATTTCCTCCTTAATGCTGCCATTGAAGAATGCTTTTGCCTATGTTTAGCTGAATGTTTTGATAGAGGGAAAGTCATGTTAGGCCAAGGTTAGGCCGAGTCATGATATTTTAAGAATGACTATCCTAAGTCCAGTTCGGAAGAGGCTTATTATTCGTCTAATTCATAAATATTCCCCTGCGTATTCACAAAGACTATTTCCTTTCAAAGGAAAGAGATCTCTTTTCTTAACTCTAATGTAATTTCTGGAAAAGGAGCTTATTCAAGAAAGAACAAAGAATTGAGCCGTAGTTTAATAATGATGGGATTACCAATATGTTAGTGAGCATATTCTACTGGGGCTCACTTGGCTCCAAGGGCAGACAGTGCAGTAAGTACTTGCAGAAAAAGTGAACAGTTTACCTCATTGGACTGAAAAATGTTTACATGGCCCCAGGAGCTTAGCAAAGGGTGGTCTGGCGGAGTTGATGACACAGGCTTATAGGGTAAGATTTTGGGGAACTGGAGAATGCCTTTCTGGCATATTAAAGATATAATTGTCTGATAATTCCTTGAAATTCCTCAGCTAGAAGTTTATTTATTTAGCATAGGGATGGCAAATTACCTCAGCTTGTATGGCAAGATGAAAAATATTGGTGATGGCTACTAGAAACCTTATAATGAGAAAAGTTCTGAGGTCATATTTGGGCTCATCAAGAAAGTATTATAATTTAGCAAAGTCAGGTAAGAGTTTTGCAATGAGATTGGTGGCACACCACATATTTAATACCCCCTTTTAATGACCTTTTTTGTTTATTTTGTTAAAATCTAAGTAATTAGATCTAAAAATCCCCTTGATTTTCACATAAACTCTATGAGGTAAGTACTGTTATAATATTTTTTTTCAGATGAGGAAACTAATGTACAGACATGTGAAGCTTCCTAAAGTATAAAGCCAATTAGTGGTGAAACTTATGTTTGAACACATGCCTGCCTACTTCTTAAGAGCCATATAATTTTCCCTAAGAATTCTGGAGTGCTGGTATTTAAAGCTATTATCACTCATTTATACCCTAGAGTGAATGAGTTTCTCTCTATTGTCCTACCTAACATAGGAAAATATAAAAGATTAATAAAGTTGGCAGGGCTAAAGACAAACTTTAGCTACTTTATAACACTAAGACTGATTTTCAGTCTAAATATTGAAAACTTAGTATATGGCTAAGCTAGTCAAGGAAATATAAATTATTTCTAGACTATTTATAAGGACGGAATACATCTATACATTTATACCTTGAGATCAGATCCAAATAGAAGTTCTATTCCCAGATGTGATTTTTACCCCTTGAACTGTTTATTCTAAAAATAAAGATATCCTGATGAAATTCTAAAGGCAATTAATTACGTTTTTGTTTTCCTTAAACATTTAAAGTGTGTTCTTTTAATGGGATGATCTATTTATGGAAATATATTAGTATCACTTTCCCCAAGTAGTTATTTTTGTAATTAACTGTTAAAATTATTTGTAAATATGTAATTTATAGTATCCACATAAAACAATTTGGATTTTACCCAAAGTCAGGGGAAAAAAAAAACAGCAAAAAAACTTTCAAATATTTTTACTTGGTGTTAGAAATGTCAGAATATGATTTTACTTCTTGCCTGTTTTTTTCTTTTACAGAAAAAACTGTTATTGCTCAACCAATATTTGTTTTTGAAAAGAGAGAACAAACTTTTAAGGTAAGTTCAAGTAACTGTTCTTTGTTTGAGTTTTACTTTGACAAAGAAAATTGTATTTCAAAAAGCTAGCTATACTAAATGATATCACTGTTGAATAAGTTTATGTTCTTGTTCTTCACTTAACAGAGAATATTTATATAGTATGAATTTACTGACAGCAATTTGGCTGAAATGGGAAGCCAGTAGCCTTGTCTTGAAGCCATGTCATTTTTACTAAATTATGGGCTTTGTTTTTTTTTTTGTTTTTTTTTTTTTTTTTTTGGAGTGATTTGGAAAGGGGAGGAAGTGAAAAAGCTTAGGAGGGCTAAGTCTCCTTATGGGTCTCCATCACCAACTCAGCCTAAAACTGGGTAAAAGTAAGTTGTAAACTGCGATGTTTGATTTAAAAAGGGATCTTAAGGACTCTATCTGATTTTTGGCATCATGCTAAAATCAACTGCTTTGAAAGAAAAACGATAAGATTAGTAGCACTTTCACTTTAGCTTAATTAGTATTTTCTTGTTATCCATTCTTGTTTGTGCAGGAAATTTACCCTACCACCCACAAAACTAAGTAAAGGAAAACTTAAATCAAAGCCCTTGTTTAAAATCAAGTTCCTGGGCCTCTCCCCAGGCCAACTGCTTCAGCATCCGAGAGTTGCTGTTTGAAAATCCTCTTTTTAAACAAGCTCCCACAAGGGATTCTGCAGTCACTGAAATATAAAACTGCTTTCTTGACTTTGCTTTTTATTGAATACGTGCCTAGTGAGTAACAGTGAGTGGCTTTGTCCCGACCTAGCGGAATAGACCTGGCTTTTGAGAATCCTCTTATAAAGTGACTAGGGTGGAAATCTGATGTAAAAACAGCCCTCAGCTCTCATTGGCAGCTTTGTTTCCTTCCAGAGACCTGCAGAAGAAACCCTGTGTGAAGCAGCAGAACATGGTATGATTTACGTCCTGTATTTCAAAATCAATCTTTATACAAATAAGCAGACAACAGCATTTTGGCATGGGACACAGACTACGTAAGACTTAATGGTCTTTCTTGTGTTTAAACCTGAAAGTGCCATATGCTCACACATAATAGAATATACAGATGTTGTATAATAAAGTTATACACTTGAAATTTATATAATGTTATTAATCAGTGTTATCCCAATAAATTTAATTAATAAAGATTTCAACGGGAAAGTGTAGATTAAACTACATTAGAACTAAAAATAAAGGACATTTTGTTAAAACATGAGGACCATATTCTTCAAAACAAAGAAAGCCTGAGCAACTAATGCAGATTAAAAGAGACTAAAGACTTGTGACATTCAAATGCTATACATGATCCTGGACTGAATCTTGGACTGAGGAGAAAAATGCTATAAAGGACATTTTCAGTCAATGGACAAAATTAGGGTTGGTGGGTTAGATAAGAGTTTATTGTATGTTATGTTAATTTTCCTGAAGTTGATCATCTTACTGATATAATATAAGAGATGTTCTTATTCTTATAAAATACTCATTGAACTATTTAGATGGAAGGTGGCGTAACACACACAATTTAATCTGAAGTGATTCATAAAAATACGTATAGAAATAGAGAATGATAAATCAAATGAGGCAAAATGTTAACAATTGGTGAATCTGGCTAAGGGGCATATGAGAATTCTTTGTAATATTTTTCCAACTTTTCTGTAAATTTGAAAATATTTCCAAATTAAAATAAAATTCAAAAAAACAAAACATGAAAGTAGATTTGCTTTTGTTTTGAAAGATGATGTGATGGTCCCTGAGAACAGTAATGTTAGCAACTCTAAAATCCCATGATTCTCTACTGCCTGTGTCTCAACCTACCCAAAACATTCTCTGTATAATCTCAGAATTCGTACTCAATTTTCTGCTGAAGCCACTCGTTTCTGATGTTTTCATACTAGGATGATAAGCCTATTGGTTTAAAATCACCAAGCTTTTAACCCTAACATTTAAAATTGTGCTTCAGAAGTTAAAATGTTATCAGGTGATAATTTATGTAGACAAAATGAAATTCTATTTATCCCCCCATATCATTGGTTGAGGATAATTTATCGTTGCAATCATTTCATCTTTCACATTGAATTTCTTGCAGAGGGTAATGGTTTTTCAAGAAAGCGCATACGATCTTCATCTTTTACTTTGCATTCTACAGATTCTCAGTCCCCAGGAGGTAGGCATATCCTTGACTGCTGAGTGTTTACTGTTACATTTACTGAGTGTGAAATTTTAAAGAAACTTTTCAAATGGATAATGTTTAAAAGTCTACCCACTGGATAGTGTTTATAATATATTGTTAATGAGAACAGCAGGCTATACAATGGATTGTACAGTGAGTCACTATTTAAGCAATGAATTTATCAACATTGGAAAAAGACTGAAAGGACATAGCCACAATGTTAACAATGGTTATTTTAGGTAATGAAATTACAAGTGATTTGGTGATTTGGGTTTTCCCCTCACTTTGTATTTTGTTGTATTTCCAAAGTTTCTGCATTAAGTATGTATTAGCTTTGTAATTAGGGAAAATTGCCATTTTCCCCTAAGTAACCATCCACTTAAATAAATAGATGTCTGCCTTTTAAAAAGACACTTTATTCTAAGCACGTGATCATGTAGTACTCGGAGTATTCGGAGTAAATCAGTGACTTAGTTTGCTACACTCAAAGCACTCCAGTAATTCATTTTATTATCGATTGCATCGTGCTCTTCCTTGTAATACAGCAATTTATGTCATGTCTGTCTCCTCCACTGTAAATTCTTTGAGGTCATTTTCATGCCCAATAGCGGTGAGTACTCAAATATTTACTGAATTGAATGGAAATTCATTTATTATCTTCAGCAGAGGTACAGTTTATTTTTATTGATAAAAAGACAAATATTTTTTCTAAGTTAGTGATATAGAAAATTTTCTGAAACAGCAAAAGATCCAAGTCCAAAGAAACACAAAACCCACTTCCTTATTCACTTCAGTTTGCAATCTGCTTTTAGTGTCAGCCTTGTCCCAGAAGCGAATGAGATCATCATCCTTCACTGACCTCCCAACCTTCCCCCCTTCTGGGCCAGGTAATAAAGAGTTTCTAGAACCTTAAGCCTGACACGCTTTTTAAAATCCATTCTCGTAAATGAAGATCTTCTTTTCTCAGGTGGCATAAAATGCTGACATTTTAGTGGCAAATAAAATAGAGGTCTTAGCAAAGTATGTGTACAGACAGCATATCTATTTATTTTGGTAGAAAGTTTGAATTTGATGATTTTTGTTTAGGATTTCATGTTTATGATAGCAATATGTTATATAAGGCAACCCTGTAAAATAACTTGCTTTATTTTCTTATCATCCATTTATACAGTTTTTAATATATACATGGTATTCACAATATACAGTTATGCTTTAGATTTTTACTCTAAAGTTTATGATTTAGATTTATATTTTAAAGTTTAGACTATGATTCCTTTTGAACTTTTCACTAATTAAAACATTACTTCTTTTTATTTGAAATTCATAATGCTTTGCTCAGTAAAACTATTTTATGTAATGAAATATTTGTAATGGTTGGAACATTTTCTACATTAAATTTTTTTTTTAAAGATTTTATTGGGGAAGGGGAACAGGACTTTATTGGGGAACAGTGTGTACTTACAGGACTTTTCTAAGTCAAGTTGTTGTCCTTTCAATCTTAGTTGTGGAGGGTGCAGCTCAGCTCCAGGTCCATTTGTCGTTGTTAGTTGCAGGGGGCACATCCCACCATCCCTTGCGGGAGTCAAACCGGCAACCTTGTGGTTGAGAGCCCACTCACCCATGTGTGGGAATCTAACCGGCAGCCTTCGGTGTTAGGAGCACGGAGCTCCAACCGCCTGAGACACCGGGCTGGCCCTGTATATTAAAATGACGATTTATATTCTTGTGTGTTTTTGTTTCTACTGAACAACCAACTGACTTTTCCAAGTTAAGTTTGCCACTAAGAAATAAAAAATACAAACTATTCACTTTCTTTTAACTGATCCCCATCTACCTGGAACCAGTGAATATTCAAATTAATTAGTCATTCCAAGCATGACTGAGCAACAAGATGTCAGACACTTTTCAGATACATAGGAGATATATTCTAACTCAATAGGCCCCCTCTAATCCCGACTGACAAATTCCATTAAGAGGAATAGGGGTCCTGATCCTAGAGGGTTTGTTTTATTATGTTTGTGCAAAAAGCAAAGGGATAGCTTTAATTTATCTAAGTACGTAACTCCTTCAATTCTTTTTTTTTTAATTCAGACACACAAAAAGAATGAATAAAGGAACATTCATATCAGTAAGCACCATTTCCTTTTATGCTGTGCAGAATATTGGTAGTGTTGGAATGGAGAACAATAGTAGTTTTATATGGTCCATTCATTGTTGGCTTTCAATACTACAGATCATAAAAACTTAGAATTAGAGAAGCAATCCTACCCCAACATTTATAATATGTTATAATACTTTGAAGAAGCGGTTCTTATTCTTTTCCTCACCTCCATTAATCAAATGCTCAAAGGTTGCTGTCTGCAATTTGCAACCAAGACGTGATTTCTTTGGAATATATACCAATTCCATACATAGAAAAATAACCTAGCATAATCTTTACTTCTTTACTTCTCATCATCATCTTTACTTCTCTCTTCAGGTATCATTAGAGTGGGGAGATGGGCAGAATTTGCTGAGTTTTATAACATTCCATAAGAAATACATATTCATGCTCACAGAGGGTTCATTCCCAATTTAGATTTTATAATCTGTAGAATTTGTCTCATTACTCTACCTCATGATTCTAAAGACTGCCTGGCCTGTTAGTGACCTAATGTTCACTTGCACGTGTGAGAGTAAGCAGAACTAGGTAGCAAAACTGTCTTGCCATCACGCATTTTCCGCAGAACCAGCGCTGTCATGCGCCGTTGCCTACTCCTCCGTTAGTGCCAACACTGACATCTACTGGTGAGTTCCGCACAAGACTGTTAAAAGCCAAACGTGGAAACGGACCCACTCTCATAGATGGAAAATTTTCTAAATATTTTTTCTTACAGTGAAGAAAAACAATGTTTTCATGACACCAACTCTTGTACAAAGGAACGTTGACATAAACAGTGCCAAACGAGGTATGTCGTTTATTACAAAAACCTGAGAAATTACATTTTGCCATCTATATTGTGATCTGCATATGTGTGTGATGGGGGTATGGAGGCAGGGCTGAGTGACAAAACGTGAAGGAATGTGTTTGGTAAGCTATGTCCCATGGTCAGGATAAATAGTTATCGGGTGAAAGCTAGGCCGGGAATAAGGAGTAGGTGATTCACTGGCTATTTTGACTTTGATTAGTTAACATTAACCCCTCATGTAATGATGACTTGAGAAAATAAGCATTCGTCAAAAATATGGAGAAAGAAGTCTTTCACTAGCGATATATTGACCCAATAATTCTGTTCTCTTAAGGTCCTGTCAGACATTCTGAACATGTTCTAAGACCTGCTATTTTGCAGCCACCTCCAGCTCAAAGGTGTGAAAAAGTACGAAAAAAACTTGCACACAACGCATTGGAACACTGCAAGACTCAAGAAAAAGCAAAAAATAACGTAAGAAAACCTCCTATGGTAGGACTGACCTCAATCCCCCATCCTTTTTTTTAGCAGATTGTTGTGGGCCCCACATCCAGAATTCGGAGTTATGTGAGGTTTGTGCTGGTGCAGAATCAGCTGCTAAGCTGGAGGAACACCGGAGTAGGCAGCAAAAAGCCCTCAGTAACCTCATTAAATGTATTCTCTTCAATTGGAGAGTTGTTCCCAGGAACGATTGTTGTGGTCTCTCCGAAACTGCAAAGCTGAGTCCTGTATAGTAGGAACCCTTGTGGTCTTGTCCCAGTGCACTGATGCCCTGTGAGAATAAGGAGAGCTATGAGGGGGCGGGGGCTGGGAGTCACAAGTCAAAAAGTGACAGGGATTTTCTGCATCCCCAGCTGGTCAAAATCCTAGTGCTTTTTTGCTGCTTTAGGTCACACCAGGGATCCACTCCAGACCCATTTCATGGATAACAGACAGGAGAAGGCAACTACCTACACAGTATAAACGGGAGGGCTTGGGAAGCCTCTGGATACAGATAAGAATTCTTTCCTCCAACTGTGTGCAGGGCTGAATCACTTGCCGCGGGCCTTTCTAAGGAGATACTCATTTTGCTCAGACCAGGCAGATACGGGTTTGCTACAGTTCTAGCTGTGTCTTCCAGAAGCAGACACTTGAGAGGAATGGGACACAGGATTGTTTGTTTGGAATGTGAGAGTTAAATTCATCAGTCATTTTGTTTCCAGCTAAACTATTGGGGGTTGATCACCAAGTTTTGTTTTGCTTTTCCATACTGAATACAAGGACAGTGACACATGGAGTGTTAAAAATACCAGTGATTTCATCAATTCAATGAAAATAATCAGAATGGTACTAATCCTACCTCTGCCACTATGTTTCCTTTCTTGGAAACAAGTGCCCAGCCTTCTCTTTTTATTACTGAAGTGAAGAAGTATTTCTAAATCATTTTCTTTGTAAGATATGATTTCATGAGACCCATTGTGAATTTTCAAAATCACTTTATCATTTATGCATGGTTTAAGATGGGATTTTTTTTTAAGTAAAACATGTTTTAAATTTTAAATCAGTATATTATTAAAAGTTTTTATTTAAAAATAACTTAATAACCATCACCATATTACTTACATTCTTTTATCTAAAAAGTGATGTGTGTTGGTTTTTTTAAGTTTATAAGGAAAAGTATGATGTGTTGACTAATTTATAAAATGTTATTATATTGTATTTGATTTTGGCATAGCATATACCATATATTATATATTAAAATTTTTATTGCATGTTATGATATCAAAAGTAGATCAATATTTCTTCTTTAGCACAATTTTTTAAAATCTTCATTGCATATTTTTAAAATAAAATTTAATATATTTCTTGCATTTTCTTCCTAAATGATTAAGCACAAGAGAAATTTTTAGGCTATTGTTTGTAAGCATTTCTTCTTGCATAACTTATTAAGCATATGAATACAGAACTTATTCCTAATTAGTGAAAAGCCTAATGGGATATGCCCATCATTGAACTTTCTATTTAATGATGACCTTTGAAAAGCTAAAGAAAAACTAAATGCTGTGTAAGAATTCTGACAAAATAAGTGTAATTTATAGATCTAGTGAAAATTATCTCTAGGTGAATTTTATAGAAACATTATTTTTATGTTCCCTATTAATTTGTACGAGGTGTGATCAAACAATATGGTGAATGTTTAAATGAAAAATAATTTATTACAATGAAAGACACATTGCCATTAATCCCTCTCAAAATACTCCCCTTCTCTTTGAACACACTTATCCCATCATTCTTGCCATTTTGTGAAGCAGTTCTGGAAGTCCTCTTTTGTGAGTGTCTTTAGTTGCACTATTGTGTCTGCCTCAATGTCCTGAATCATTTTGACTTTGGGGAAGACCCAGAAGTTAGCCGGTGCCAGATCCAGTGAATAAGGTGGATGAGGACGCGCCGTAATATTTTTACTTGATAGAACTTGACATACCAGAAGCAATGTGGGATGTGGACTATTGTCATGATGGAGGATGATTTACAGCACACTTTAAAACACACCTCTCAACCATAGCTCACACCTGACTGACTGCACTGAACAAGTCGAAAATTGTTACCCACTGTTACTAAGGTTTGATGTGCTACTTTCTGTATTGAAGATCCCTGCCTTTCCATTGGATGGCACTCGGCAGCTGCATTCACAGTATTTTGTGATCACAACGGAAAGGCTCCATGTCACACATCGCATCTGGTATAGCAACTTCTGTCAAATAAAAACATTACAGTGTGTCCTCATCCACCTTTTTCAGCGGATCTGGTACCATGTGACTTCTGGCTCTTCCCCAAAGTCAAAATGACCGTGAAAAGTAACGTTTTGAATTGATTCAGCACATCTAGGCAGCCAAAACAGTGCAACTAAAGACTCTCATGAAAGAGGACTTTCAGAACTGCTTCAGAAAGTGGCAAGAACGATGGGATAAGTGTGTTTGAAGTGAGGGGGAGTATTTTGAGGGGGACTAATGGCAATGTGTCTTTTACTGTAATAAATTTTTTTTTAATTTAAACATTCACTGTATGTTTTGATCACACCTCGTATATCAAAATCAGAGCAATTTTTATTCAGCCTGTCATTAATCAATGGTCACTTATTTTGTATTTAAACAGTTTATGCCTAATAAAACTATTTTAAGCAATAGAAGAGTAAGAACTACTGTTTTGGCTGAGAGATAAATCCTCTGAGTGACAAGTCATGAGCATGTGTTTTGATCTTTGCTAACCAATGGCACATACTCTCTTTATACATATTTTTCAGCTCTCAAATTGTGTTATAAAGGGAAAACTATTTCTCTTGATTGATATCAAATTAAAGTGGAAACAGACTTTATTACTTTTAAAGACATGAATTCCCTATGACATCTTTGCAAATCTTTGATGGGGGGAAGGAGGTGTCCACAAAACACTGGGGACACTAAATCATTTACAGAGTTCTTTCCAGTTCTAAAATTGCTCACTCTTTCATTTATACATTAATGCAGGTGATGTGTATAGACAGCGTAACTAATTGATTAAGTTACTAGTTGAAAGTTTCTAGATGAAGATACGGAGTTTCCTTTACATTGGGTGGTGGTGTTGGTGAAGCTCTTAGGGTGTTTCCAGGTATTAAATAGTCCTGAAAGATAGATTTACTAATCTAGAAATGAGAATGAACTCCATTTGGCTAAAAAAGTAAAAGTAACAAAAGGAATGGGATTTCTGAATATTATGATTAAGTGTACGGTCTCTGGTGTCAGACCCAGACTCAAATGTCAGCCCCATTCCTGGCCGGGCCAAGTTTTTTAAATTTGTTAGGTCAGTTTATTCATCTGTAAAATATAGATAATAGATGGACAAAGTATAGAGATTTGTTGTGAGGAGTACATGTTTGTTGTGAGATAATGTACATATAATGCTTACAGCAGTACTTGAACATATTAAATTTTCAGTACATTTAACTATATTGTTTTCTTGTCTGATGTTCCAATCGTAAGCAATTTAAATAAATGGATTTCTTTCTGTTTAGATTTCTGAGAGGAACTCCTGTTTGCTAAGTAAAAATTTACCAAGTGCCAGAATTTCAGCCCAGCTGTCTACCAACCAGAATGTTTTGGGTGCTACATCAGTAGGGTAAGTTAATGATAAGGAAACAAGTGCTGTCCTTTCATTCTTGCTTTCTTTCATCATTATACCATTGAAGGGAAATAATTTTCTGACATTATACAGATAAATTGCCAAGATTTCTGTTTGAAAGCAGATTTTCTTAGAATAAATAAAAGTTAAACAAAAAGAAAGCAGATTTTATAAAGAACACAAGTTTTAAATGCTCTTCAAAATGTCTAATATTTAAATATCATGTTAATATTGGTTTGTCTCCATTGTCTCACTGACTTGGATGAGAACATTTCAAATAAATTTTTGTTTAGTTAGGCATTAATTATCTGGCTACTAGATTAACCTTTCCCTCCATTTCTCTGGCCGCCTTTATTTCCTCCTTTTAATTCTTTTTTGGCATCATTTATTATTTATGACATAGATTGGATAGACAACAAAGAAAGCAGCATAAATATGCAAAGCGAAAATTAATATTTACTAGTATCACCAGTGATGAAGGCATGTTTGATCTAAGAGAAGATTAAAACTAGCTGTGAACATGACTGGACTCATGATTAGGGCCTGTGCAGGTACCGAAGCAATCACCTACACTGGGGACACTGCGGACCCCGGAGCATATCTGCCTACAGATAGAGGGCTGCATGTCTTAGAGTTTCTCACCATGCAAAACACTTTTAATATTTAAAAAAAAAATTTAAACCAATTCACACTCAAGTATAACTGTTAGATTGATTTAGCTTTTGCCCTGGGAGCCTCTGATCAATAAAAGCATTGGCTACTTGGGGAAGAGGAGAGTGGAGATTAGAGATTGGAGAATCTGTGCTGGAAGAGCAAAAAGATAAGGATTGGAAAGCCCACCCCCCACCGCCATTGATCACATGGCCAGTTCAGAGATGGGTACAGGGCTGAGACTGGCCTCAGCCTATGCTGTATCACTGTAACAGCTGTCAAATACTTTGAATAGATCCCTGAAATTACCTATCTCAAGTTTTACTTGTTTCTCATAAAGTACAGATAAACAAAAGTTAGCGGTAGACGTTTTTATATCAATATGTTTACTTTACATAAATCTATTAAACCATCTCATAATTTCATGTGGTAAGATTTAAAATGGTTTTTTCATAAATTTAAATAGCAAATGCTTATTTCTTTTCCTTAGATGTCAACAAAATGAAGATCAGTATTCTTTTAAAAGCTGCAGTTCTGGTTTTGTTTTTGGAGAAAACATGGTAGAAAGAGTTTTGGTAAGATTTTCACAAATGTTTCTATTATTACATAGAGAGCTGTCATTTCATATTTCTGAAGACAAATTAATTAAGACAGTGGTAAATTGGAGCATATTCTTTAACTCCTGGCTTCAAAAGCACGTTTTCTTTCTTTAACTGGAAAGATTCTCCTGGGAAGCTAGTTCTAGTTGTTAGAATAATAGACAGGAACCCACAGAGGAAGAGAATTGTATAATTATAACATTATTACTGATGAGAAATATTAAATAGTTCTTGACTTGTGTTAAACCAAAGGTACCCAAAGAAATCCCAGAATTATCTGCAATAGTTAGATAAGCTTAACTAATAATGATATTTTCATACAGTTTTTCAATAGTATTTTTCATAACAGGATGCATTTGAAATTGCAATCTTTTCTCATTAACCACAACCCTCCCCTTCAAGCTCTTAGGTTGAGAAGCATTATTGTAACTGCGGGGGAGAGCGGACAGCAATTTAAGAGAAAACTTTACTGGCCTAGGGGAATATACTTCCCAAGTGGAAACCCCGACTATTATTACTATCATCCTTATTCCATATCAAGCGTCCTCCTGCGTTAGGCAGTTGCTGCTCTGCCCTTCTTGAGGCATGTTTCTAAAACAACATCATCTACAGCAGGGAATTACTTGTATACAGCAAAGTGAAAACTGGAGCAAATGAGCCTATGATTTCATCTGGTCCATCACCTCTTCATACCCTTTCCAGTTTTTACCCAGGCCAGAATCTTGGCTGAGATAGGCCAAGGCGGCTGGCTAGCTTGCCTTATGGCTGTCAGTTACATGCAGAACCCCAAGGGGGCTGTAGAGATTTTAAAACCAGTGAAAGGACTCAGATTAACAAAAGGACCAACTCATGAGGTCAGTTTATTCCAAGATTTTTAGGGCTTCCACATATCAGTCACTTTTAAGACCCAGTTTATTCCACACCATCCTAAGGCTAAACTCCAAATCCAAGGAGTATCATCATAGTTTTTCAGTTTAGGCATCGTCTGTCACTCCTAAAATGAAAATTGACTCCTGCAATCCTAGAGCTGTTGACCCACACCTTTGCGTCAGAATGGACCAACTTCCAGAGTGAAGTTCCAAGCAGTATATTTAGGCACATTTACTCTGTAACATTTTTTCCTAAATCTAGCACTAGATTAGTCACAGCTTCTGTAAGATGTCACGGACAAAAATAAAATATGGTCCAAACTTCATAGGATCAACCTTAACAGTCAACTCAATTTAACAAACGTATTGTGTTCTTATGATATATAAAGCATTGGCGTTAGTGTCAAGTTTGGCTGCATATTAGAATCATCTGGTGAGTGTTGGAAGTATTTCTTATGCCTGGGCATCCCCCCAAACCAATTAGATTAGAATCTCGGTGGGTGAAGCCAGGTATCAGGTGATTCAAACATACAGCCAGGCTTGAAAAGGACATAGATAAGTGGTTATGCAAAGCCAAAGGAGACGCTGTGTTCCAGAGGTGCTTATAATCTAGTAAAGGAAGACAGAGAGATCTGTATACAAAGGAACTACAGTCAGGGTTATAGATTTAATTGGAGGAGGCCCTGGTGCACATTTCCTGTGGGCACTGTAAATTTGGTTTACAAAAGAACCTGAGCTTCCTATCTCATTGAGTTGATAACATCATAAAGAAAGATAGCAGGAGCTATGGAGATAACTGGTATTTGTCCTCTAGTTAACACAATAATCCTCTGGCCTTGTGATTTGGGGGCCAGATAGCCTCCTGACTTGTTAGCTGACCACGTGCTTTAAGTCATTAAGCTTTCTGTACCTTAGTTTCTATTTTCTTAAAATGCAAATAATTATACCCATCCCTATCAATTTTAACACAGCATCTTGATGCCCAGTTAAATAATGTGAAAAGAATCTTAGGTTTAGAAGGAAAAAGATAAATTCTGAAGTATCATTCCACTTCTCTCTATTCTGCAGGGGACCATCCAGTATCATAAACGGCATGACAATTACTCCGCCTTTTTTCATACAGACCTTGATTATAACACACGTGCAGAGCCCCACGTATGAGGCCTTAAAAGCGATTATTGGCAAAAACTGTCTTGGAGGAAAATTTAAGATTCTTTCTATAAAGATGATCTCTGAGACAGCTTAGAGGCTTCTCTGGATAACTTTTTATTACTATTTTTTTGAGAAGTGGCTAGAACGAGTGAATTGCTGGGAATACTGAAATACCTCGAAACAGAGGTGGTAGTTACAGTTCCTTCTACACCAGGTTAGTCTGGTGGTAGCATGGAAAAGCTGCACCCTCCTTTGGGGCCTCTGAAACTTCTCACATTGTCCCTGGAACTAGATCCCACCTGAAGTAGGCTGGTGCTAACTGGATAATGCTTCTGGAGGATCAGAATTTTGAGGTCCTCTAATGATAGGAATTCCCTGTTCAGTACGCAGGGAGCCCAAACAAAGACGTAACAGTTGGGTTTGTTTTCTGCCATGTTGAAACAGAAGAACAGAAGTATCTTTTGGCTCACTGTGAATCAATGAGGATAAAAATAAGTAATACATCTTTTTCTCCCACTTAGGGTACTCAAAAACTCACCCAGCCTCAACTTGAAAATGATTCCTATGTCAAGGAAAAACCATTCAAATCCACTTTAAAATTTCCTATCAACTCTCCAAACTCAAGTAAGGATCATTTCATGTGTAAAACATTTGATTCAACTAGTTTATTTCCTATTTACCCATGTCATTTGTTTAGTATCTATAAAATATAAAAACAATAGTGCAGTAGTTTTTAATTTGTTGGTAAATATTAAAACATATAAATATGGTTACATGATATAGAAGGTTTTTAAAATCTTTGAGTTAATGATATGGAGAATCGTTAAAGAGATTTACGTAAACTCAAACACTTTGGGTTTTTGGAAACATTCATTGTTATAAAGTGATAAGGAGATATGTGTGTGAATAGGGGCAACAAAGAACTTTCACAGTAGAGAAAATGGGGTCTTTTATATGTTTTCCCCCCTATTTTCTCTTAGGAACAGACTCTATTAAAAATATATCCCTAATTGAATCAGCTGCTGCTTTCTCTTCTAAATCATCACCAAAGTGCTTGCTGGAGAAAATTGATGTAATAACAGGGGAGGAAGCAGAATATAATGTGTTAAAGGTTTGTATATCATATATTGCTCTTTCTGGTAGCACTTACATACACAGAATAAAATTACCATCACCAGGGAGATTTTAAAAAATAAAGGCAGAAGTATAGTTTTCAAGAAGACTAAGCTGCTTAAATAAAAATGTTGGACGCTTCCTAATGTTAAACCAACATTTTGTTGTATTCTTACATTTGTACATGTAATTTGCAGGAAAACGGGTTGTTGGATTTACAGCCATTCACATTAGTCCATTTGGAAGACGACAGCTCAGGACCCTTTCTTAAAATAACTTTGACCTATGTTTCATACTTCCAATCTGCTTTTATAATCAGTGCGATTATCATATAATTTTAAAATTCTACTTACACTGAATATTTTTAAATGCTGCTGAGATGAATTGAATTATAGTTCAAGATAGTAAAAGAATTTTGTTTTCTTTCTGAAAGTTCTTAAGTAACTTCTGATTTTCATTTAAATCAAGAATTTCACATGTGTAGTATAGTTTCATATATAAGATTTGAATGTTGAGTGGTCTAGGTATCAGCCTAGGCATATGAAATGTAATTACTATAATTTAATCATTGTCAACAAGGCACAGATTTCTCTTTGCCTTTCTATCTACATCTGTTCTTCTCTCAAACTCTCCTTTCCTCTTCTCTTCCCCCATGATCTACTGATATATTTACTATACAAGTTTGTCTCAGCATAACTGTAACATTAGATTAAAACCAGACTTGCTAGGGGTGAGGCCTTGGCATGCTGTATTTTTAACAAGTCGTCTAAGTGATTCGTGTACACAGCAATATTTGAGAACCATTGGTAAGCATTAAGTTATAGTCTGGTATCATCCTAGTTCTCATGCTGTATTCTTTGAAATTTTTAAGCATACAAATAGTTCCATGATTTCTTTACTTTCAAACAAATTACATAGTTCAAATAACATTAAGTTTAATGAAAAAGTTGGTGTGTATATAGATATATTGTTAAGTGAAAAAGAAAGTATGTATGATATTCTACCATTTATAGAAAAAAATGGGAACATATATATGTATTGGCATGTATATACATACAAACATCTCTGGAAGGATAAACAAAATATTAGCAACAGTGGGTACTCATTGCAGAGGGTAGGAATTGGCAGATGGGGAATTAGGGTTGGGGAAGGACTGCTCCCTTTGTACAACGTTTTGCTTTTTAGTGTTTGAACTATTTAAAACTTCTATGTTTTTAAAAGTCAAGTAAAACTTAAAGGCTGATGTATTAATTATTAACAAAGGTTATCCTAGTAAAAGATCAAACAAAAGTGTTATAGCATAGGAAAGAATTTACTTTGAAAAAAATGTTCTATATATTTTACATTTTAAAATATTATTCTCCAGATCAACTGTAAGCTTTTCATATTCAACAAAACAACACAGTCCTGGATTGAAAGGGGCAGAGGAGCTTTGAGACTGAATGACACAGCAAGCAGTGACTGTGGAACATTCCAGTCAAGACTAAGTAAGGAATGATTTTGTAAAGCAAGACACTATTTCTCAGGGTAATATTTCTCATGTAGTTGTATATCATTTTCTGGAGATGTGTTATAAAATATGTCAACAATCAGACTGTTGAAAACAATATTGTTTCTAATGTGCTATAACAGCTTCCTGTTTAGAGGAGGCTCTGGTGTCAGACTGCATGGGTTCCAGTTCTGGCTCCCCGAGTGACTAACTGGTGACCTTGAACAAGTTACCTGCCCTAGTTGTATCAGTTTAAAATGGGGATGACACCAGTCTATGACATATTGAGTGACTATGGAATTCAGTGAGATAATGCATATAAAGCATTATAACAGAGCCCAGCACACATCTAAAGAGTAATCAGATTATTATTTAAAAGACTATGATCCAAATTATTTTAAAAGTGAAAATAATTTTTCTAAAAGAGAATATTCACCCTATAATTTAGCCTTGCCATTCTAAACATGGTGTGTGGGTTGGGATGAAGAGTCAGTTTTCAAAGAAATACAGGTGCGTGGTTATTGAATCCTGTAGACAGAGTGATGGTTAGAATCTGGAATCAATTAAAGTGAAAGATTCAGGAGGTTATTTGCACCCAAAAAGACACACTGGCCATTGTTCAGAGACCCAAACTGCAAGTGAGCCCAGGCAGAGATCTGGGTAGGGTGGATAGGTTTGGTTTACTAGTCAATATTGGGAAGTCAAAGGTGTGGAGGAGACCACAGATAGACGTTGGAGCTAGGTATGTGGATATTTGTTGAGTTTCAGCTGTCAAGCTCAAGAAATGGGTAAGGAGTAGAATTCAGACTCAGAAAACAGAAGCAGTATCTTCAGTTTTGTAACTGGCAAACTGGTTTCTTAATAACCCAAATATTATTCCAAAGGCAGGTAGGAGCTGGTTGTTTTCTACTCTGGTTTAATTCCTCTCCTCCCACTGCCTGCCAAAAAAACCACGAAACAACTTTTCTTTTTATTATACAGGTAATACACATTCATTATAAAAGACAGAAAATATAGATCAACAAAAAACATTTTAAATCACTCATAGGCCTATCTTCCTGTGATAGCCTCTGTTAACAGATTATATTCTTCTGCACTTTGTTCTCTATATACATATATTTATACATATATTGAAAAATCAGTGATCCATGGTGTTTATATTCGTTTATAACCTGATTTTTTCTTTTATATAATATACCATGATCACCTTTATACATCAATAATTAACTTCATTATTCTTAATGGGTTTATAATATATTGAATAGATATACCATTATTTATTTAACTAATTTCATTTTCTGAATGCTTAAAGTTTTTGTTTCAGTTTTCTCTATTTTAAACAGTTCTTGGATAAATTCTTCAGACCACTAGGTCCTCAAAGGAGTTCTAAAATTTTAATCATTTTTAATATTATAGTAAAACATATATAATTCCAGGATTTTAAGCTAAAAAAAAGTCCTCTAACATAAGCCCACTTTGAAAACCAAGTTGTAATCTAGTCCAATTACAACTTAGTAGTGAAAATGCAGTCTGAAAAACAACTACAGTATGTACTTTGCTTTCAAAAATGGCAAATTCCCCTGGAAGGTTAAGAATCAACTGTTGTGTAGTTTGATACATTTACTTTCCTATTTTAGTTATGCGCAATCAAGGCAGCCTGAGGCTGATTCTCAATAGCAAACTCTGGGCTCAAATGGAGATTCAAAGAGCGAACCACAAAAATATACGAATAACAGCTACTGATTTAGAAGACTATAGCATCAAAGTGTTTTTAATTCAGGTAAGTAACAAATTTCAGTGATCGAGGATTACCCTCCCCCCTACTATATTTATAGATCTCTGCAACTACTATTTTTTTTTCATTTTATTATAATAACCTGTACCATTGGCAAAAAATCAGCCATTCATTTTGGTTGTTTACAGTCTAATACAAGACCTGAATTTTATATGAAATTTAGAGATCAACACCAAAATCTATAGTAATCAATTTGTACCTGTCCCAAACATTTGTATTGATATACACTATCAAACCTCTATCTATATCTTTCTTTACTATTGAAATTATGTCAACAATATTACTAAGTTACCAAAGGGACTATTATCAAGATTGGCTCCTAGGAAGCTAGTAGAATCCACATCCTGATGCTTATACTGAATGCTGAAATTGAGAAGGCTTTGAGATGACTAGAAAGGAATCAGTGAGAAATGGAAAAACACAGGGCAAGCAAGTTAAAACAACCAGTCCAACAGCACATTCCAATTCTGGACATGAGTCAATCTCCAAGGAAACAGGATGGGAGCAGAGCTTTAGTTGTTCCCTGCAGAAGAAACGCTTGACCTCAAATACAACATATCCAGGCACAAGAGAGAAAGCTGCCAGGAATCAGGTCAGAGAAAAGGCTTGGTTTCCCCTGTGGGCTGAGACCCAGAAGACTGGAGAAGACTGAGTACCCAAGTGATTTCAGGCAGAAGGTCACAATACAAGTAAATTGGCATCCATATAGTAATGAAAAAGAAGTTGGCAAGTGACCACTGGTGAAAAACCAAAGGTTTTATTAACTACAAGTAAGTGCACTGTTAGGTGTAAATGGTGTTGAGAATTAAGATGTTAAAAGTGAGATGATGCCGAAACCCCGTTTGCCATTTAGGGAGGTAATATTTGACACTCTGCCAGGCCAGCTCCTCTTGGCTTTGAGTGGTCCATAACCTGCCTGAGACTGAGACTAAGATTGACAGTGTTTCTTATGATTAGATTCTGCTGCTCAGTATCTGACTCATGATGACTTTTTACATTGTAGAATATTGTTTTTTAGAGACAATCAAATAAAATGCAAATAAAAATCACCTAAAATTCCACTCCCAGAGATGGTCAACTTTTAACATTTTGGTCTTATACTATATATATTTATTTTGTGTGTGTACATATTTACATATGTACCATACTGTACATACTGTATAACTTTCAGGCAAGTTATTTAGCGTCCTTCAACCTGATTTTACTCATCTGCCAAATAAAGATAATAATAATATACTTTATAAAGTAGTTGAAGAAAAACTAAGAAAATAAAAAACAAAAAATAGAAAAAAACATAGAAAAAAAGAAAAAGTGGTTGAGAAGATTAGACAGCTAACATTGATTGTGAAATGCACATATGTAACCTTTTCACTTATCAATGAAAATGAGTATTTAAGGCAACTTAAGAACATGCAAATGAAAAAATATAATTTAAGACTCTTCTCCTGAAAGTTGGCATATAGTTGGTTCAACCTTCGGTTCTTGGCTGAATGTTTACTAGCTCTCTGGAGGGTTTGCAAAGAGAAAATTTTTCAGGTTTTCTTTGAAATTGTGAAAAGATACAAAAATGTAAACTACCACCATGTTACCTCAAAGATCACTGACTTAGATGACAAAAACCTGGGATTCAAGTCCCAGCCAATTTGCCAACTAGCTGTGTAAATTCAGACAAATCAGGGCACCTTTCTGATCCCTAATCTCATCTGTAAAAGGAAGAGGGAAACCAGGTTACGTTGAATACCTGTGCTACGTGCTTTTGTTAATATAAATGGTACACATAACCATAGTTTTATTATAAGGATTGGATAAAAAACAACATAACCGTAAATGTTATACCAATGGCATTGTTACCGTGATTTTTTATATTGATAGCAATCGTAAAAATAGCCTAGAAAAGTATTGAAAACAAGGACTTCTGATGTGTTTATGATACAATCTCAGAGAGTGCTCTAACGAGCTCTGCTTTTCCACAGAGCTGTGTGGCTTGCAGGGGATGTCTAAACCAAGTGATGTAAAGGAAATGGATGTCTCCTCCCACAGTCCTACGATTTTCTACAGTGTAAAATAGTGGAGGAAGGGTGGTCTTTCACAAACTTAAATTCAAACAGAAATTTTAAATCACAAAATTTCATTTTCTCAGTTTAAAAGGCACACATTGGGACCTCTTATAAAATTACCCACTTTAGGATTCAGTTTGGTTCAAGGTAAATCGACTTTTTACCCTTTAATTTTTAGGATTATTTATGTTCTAGATTTGTGTCATATAATCCCTTCCTTATTAATAGTGAAAGATTAAAAAGCCATAAAATGTGCCTATTTATTAAGTCATTTATATTCCTAGCAAATTAATTTTCCTCATGCAGGCCAGTGCCAAAGATACTGGGTATCTGTATGCAGCAATACATCATCGTCTGGTTGCTCTTAGAAGCTTCAATAAGCAGAAAGACATAAATCAAGCTGAAAGCCAGTCAGAAACGGTCATCCAGCAATTAAACTGTGATAGCTGTGATGAGGATGAGGATGATTTCATCGGAGTTACTAAAAATAGATCAGGTAAGTAACATTCCTTTTGTTAGGTTGGAGGTTTAAGAAAGAAATTTTATGCACAATCCTAATATATGAAATAGATTTTTAAAAAGTGGAGAGTATCTGTTTCAAGTAGTGGGGGTTAGAGCCCTAGCTGTTTGGATCCGAGCAATAGGTTTGAAAATCTGTCTTCTATATGTGGCCTTCATTAGGATTTTACCAAAAATCAGTCTCATCATGATGCCTGCATATCATTCACATTTAAATTGCATAAAAGACCATATTTACAATTTAAAGTAATTACAGTGCTACCCAGAAACTAACCATTTATTCATATTTCTTTTCAATTCTCATTCTCCTAATATTGGCTATAATAAGAGAAATTAGAAATACTTGTAATGGAGCCACCAGGCAAATCTGGCTTGAAACACTGAAAACCCTGTTTAGGGTTTTGGAATCTGTTTAGTACTTTATTTTCAGAGACTTTCTTTGCCTGAGGCAAAAAGTATTATTTCTTTTATTGTGTCAGGATTCATGAATTGAGCAAGGTTGAAGTAGAACCAGTAGTAAACAGACTTTTAGGTTTCAGTGCTTGTCCTGATGAGTAGAGTTAAAATTAAAGTTCATCATTATTTTTGGAGAAAAACATTGTCAATAAGCCCAGCTTTCTTATATAGATGTAGCTATTCTAATAAAGTCATCCAAATATTTTCAGTAATAGTTTCATTAAGCCCTAAATTCTGCTCTACAGAGGAATGAGTAATATACTTACAAAGATAGTGTGTTAGCAAGCAATTTTCTAACTTTTAATCATTTAAAATCTCAAAGCTACTTTAATCATGCATATTTAAGAATCCATCAAAGAACAGAGCAGAACTCAACGAAATATCTTCCTTTGCCTAATACTAAAAATGTAATCAAGAGGAAAAATGCACAAAACATGAAAATCAGGATCATAAACTGCTTAACTCAGTGAATTAGAGAACTAAGTGAATATGACTTTTATTGTTATTATTAAATGACTTATTCTTTGAAAGCTATAAAATTATTTTTATATTATTATAATGTTTATATTGTCAACAATAAAATAGGGTCTTATTAGAAGATGAGTTGGTATCCATTAAAAATGTTAACTTGAAAGAAGATTCAATGGCAAAGTTCTCATCGACAAATGACCTGTGTATGGAATCTATATTTTATTATATTCCATTTTAGGAAAGGATAATATGCAACTATCTCCATAGATGAGAAACAATGGAAGTTAATGTCAATCATATGACCCCACCTTCCCATGCCATTTTTCCCCCTTTCATTTAGCACCTTCTCCAGGAGATGCTGCATACAAATGGTAAAACGTTGTGAAAGCAATAAAAAGTCTAATTTTTTAAACTTTGTTGCCCATGAATTAAGGAAAGGTTTAATGATCTGAAAATGTCATGTTTAAAATTAGCAACATTTGCAAATGTTACTTATACAAATATAAATTCTATAGATTTCATTTCCTCACCAGTAAGCATATTCATGAGTATTCACATTCACTTGTATTCAATAGTAAATCTAATCTGAATATAACATTGTATAATAAAATATTTTACATTTATATCACAGATCCTTCTAGGTGGACCCACAGACAGTCGGTTGCCTGTTCATGAGTGCTACCTACTATAAAACATGACAACATCTGCAAAAAACTTGGCCACCTTACTGAAAATGCTAAACCATCCTAACTAAATGAGAAGATTCTATTCATTCCTTGAAGAGTTTTTATAGAAAAGTTCATGAAATATAATTTGTTGCAATTAAAATTTTTCTTTTATGTAGTCTAATAATTCTGAGGTTTTACATTTTGAATACTGTGGAGAAAATGACAGAATTTAAGAAATACATGGATTTCAGAAGTTCAAAATTAGGATTTTTGAAGTTAATTTAGAATAGGATTTGATAACTAATTTGGACAATTCATCACATTGATGGATATAATAGTTAAAATTATGAATTGCTGAATTTGATAAATATCTAACTAAAATATTTATTTTTTCAGTCAAACATTGTCTGGCCATAAAACAAATATTTTTAAAAATTTCTAGTCATTTTTTTTTAAACCACTATAACTACATAATAACATTTCATTAAAGCATGTTTTTCTTCTGGGAAATGTGTATTTTCATTTAGCCTTTGGATTTCCTAATACTATAAAATTATATATTCATGGTATGAATTCCTTTAAAGAGAATATGTTCTTGGACTTGTAGCCATTGCACCTTGTGTATGCTTGACTTATGGTCAGTATCCAATAGTCGAAGGAATGAACAAAATACATTACCTGTGTATCAAAACACTAAGTATACAAAAAGTAAAATTTGTTAACTTGTCCTTTGCTTTATTTATGTAATTAAATTATCATTAATATTCTAGTAGGTGTGACTATATAGAGACCTTTCTTAAAACAAATATATAGAGCCAAATGAATTTTTTCTTAAATGCCATTATTATGGTAGACTACGGTAATTTCAACAAACATGCAACAAAGTTTTAATGCTCCTCGTTTGATTTTTGTTTCAGAAACACTTAATGAGTTACACAAGAAAATTAGTCTCAGTGCTTCCAATTATGTTTCATTTTTCAATCTACTGTGATCACCCCATCTTTCAAAATGACTTTTGATTCTGATCCTGAAACGATTCTCCTGTTAGAGGCATCTTAGTCTGTTCAGGCTGCCATAACAAAATATCATAGACTGGGTGGCTTAAACAAGAGAAATTTATTTCTTATAGTTTCGGAGGCTGGGAAGTCCAAAATCAAGGTGCTGGCAAGGTAGGTTTCATTCTGAGGCCTCTTCTCTTGATTTGTAGGGGGCCACTGTGGGCTCACATGACCTCTTCTTTGTGGAAGCATGGTGAGAGAGAGAACAAGTTCTCTGTTGTCACTTCTTATAATCTCATCAGACCAGGACTCCCACCCTCAGACCCTCATCTAGCCCTAATTACCTCCCAAAGCCCCATCTCCAAATACCATCACTTTGGGGGTTAGGGCTTCAACCTATGAATTTTGCAAGAACATAAACCTTCTTATCCCCATAACAAGGTAAAAAAATCCACAATTCCAAAATGATTTCTAAAAATATTTTGATATTTCAAAACTATGGCATTGGTGGTTATTGAAATAACTGGTAAATGTTTAGCCTAATAAAGACTTGATGTATAATAGTTCTCAAAAGTTAGAGGATTACCAAAATTTCTTAATTTCTGCCAATCTAGTGGACATAAAAGGCGATTTCACTATTACCTTAATTTGTATTTTTTTGATTTCTAATAAGGTAGAGTATCTTTCATTCCTTATGTTTCTTCCAAGAAATTCCTGTTCATAATCTTTGCAAAGCTAATCATGTCATTTTCTCCTTTTAGAGGCTTCCTAGCATATACGGGATAAAAGCCAAGTCCTAAACATAGATATAATACTTTCCATGTCTTTTTCTCTGTCTACTTTCTAGCCTCACCTCCTATGGTTGCCTGCCTCCCTCTAAATTCTCTGGGATTTCAGAACTGCTATTTCATTGCTCTATACCGTTACGGAATTCCTTTCTCCCTCTTGCTGATTCTGGCTAATACCTACTCATTCTTTAAGACTTGGCTCATGACATTTCCAGAAAGCTTTCCCTAACTCCTCTTAGGCTGAGTGAAGACCTGTTCCTCCAGATGTCTATAGCATTCTGTGTATAACTCTACCATTGCATAAACTTTATGCTCCGTAAGAAGGCAGACTACCTTTTATTTATGATTTTATCTCCTGCATCTAGCAGGATGCCTGGACCATAGCAGGCAATCAAATAATTTGATCTCTATTGACTTGTGTTGTGTGTATAAGGCTCAACGGGAAGATAGAAATAAGGATCTGAAGCTCAGGAGACAGTCTGGGCTAAAGATACTGGTAGTAGCTAAAGTCATGGAAGGGGAAAGACTAATATTTGCCAAGAGTATACCTTGTAATGGGCACCTGGCTAGGGAGTTGTACATATATTTACAACTTTATAAGGTAGCTATTATATTTTATAAATGAAGAAGTAGGATCAGAAAGGTTAAGGAACTAGTCCAAGGTTGACAAAGGTAATAAATGGTAAAGCTGGAGTTTGAACTGAGGTCTTTTAAAATCCAAAGTCCAAGCTCTTTAGACAATACTGAATGAACTCATGCAGAAGAGCAGAGAGAGAAGGAAAGGGGAGGGAAGAGGAGGAGAAAGGAGGGGAGAGTAGGGAAGTGAGGGGAGGGGAGGTCCTTCAAGATGAGCCTAGGAAGAACCCCAAAACGGGAAAGAGATGAGAGGAACACCATTAGGGACTGGTGTGTTAGAAGCCAGAGTGAAAAATTTCAAGAGGAAATGATAACCATTTCAAATACCGCATAAAGATCAAGTCATTTAAGGGCTGAAAATGTCTTCTGAGTTTACAATCAGATCTTTGGTCATCTTGGAAATAGCAGTAATGAGTGAAGTGTTGGGGAGAAATGATTACAACTGGTTTAGGAATGAGTAGGAGGCAGGGATGTGGCAATATGAACAGATTACTCTTTCAAAAATCTTAGCTGTAAAGAGAAGATAGACAATATGTAAAAAGCTAGGGCTTAGAAAGTTGATTTTAAATAAATTTTGAAGCTGTCATTGATATGAGCATGTTTAAATAATGAAGTGGCAAATTCAGTAGAGAGGGAGAATTAAAGATATATTAAAGGGGGTAACCTGATGGAGTAATAATTTTGAGGAGGTAGAAGGGGATGGGATTAAAAAATAACAGTGGACAAAGGGATATCCCAATTGAGAAGATGTCAATGTAATTAAATTTGTAGCTGGAAATGGGGGAGATCCAAAAATTTGAGTTCCTATCTGTGAAATGAGAATAAAAGAGGTCTGAAATTTTACAGATGCAAGACCAAATTCATAGACTGTGATCCCAAACCAGTTTCTTAGATTCAGGTTTTTTCTGTCAAATGGATCAATCGACATTCTCCTATACATCCAAGTTTCAAACCTGTGTCATCTGTGATTTCTCCTTTTTTTCCCCTTCCTATATCTAATGAATTACAAAGTAAGAATAGAGTAAGAAAGAACAGAGTAAGAAAGAATAGAGTAAGAAAGAACAGTAAGAATAGAAAGGATCTTGAGGATGTTCAAGTTATAAATGAGTAATTCACATTCCACAGAAATTTAGAAGTGTGCTTAAGTTTCTGCTATAAGTCACTATTAGCAGATGCTGTAAGGCAAATTTCCTGGCCAGAAGGGGTCAGTGACCTACTAAAAAGTAGACATCAGACTCCATGGTGTATTTGACTCCATGTTGTATATCCCAGTTTAATATACTATGTGGCACATAGTAGGGACTCAGTAAATATTCAGTAAACCGATGAATGAATATCAGAGGTAGTGGCCAGCCAAAAAGTAAGAGTCACAGGTTTAATCAATTTGGGCTTGATAGAACCTTGGTATCACTCTAGTACTGCTCACTCATTTTATAGATGAGAAAACTGAGGCCCCGAAAGATGAAGTAACCTGCCCAAAGTCCAAAAGCTACTTACTGATAGTGCTAGGACTACAGAGAAGCAAAGAGGGTGCCAAAACAGGCGGATCTAAGGAGCAGGAGGGATAAATACTAGGATGTGCAACTTCCATTGTGTCTGCTCTTATACTAGCATTTTCTTTTATTTCCATTACTATTCCAACAGCACCCAAGTCTCCCTTCGTCTTCTTGTCTCCAACGTGGTCAATATTCCAAAGCCAGATCAACAGATCAATAGTGATCAAACACTGCTTTTAGAACTCACTCAGCAGTTAAAAAGCCCTCAAAAGACTATCTACCTATATTATGAACTTCAAATTACAAACATTCTTAACCCTTCACTTTTGTCCTACCTTTCAACCTTATCTCCCCATCTAGAAATGCTCCCCTTGGCCAGACTTCTCTAGGCATTAACCTCTAACTTCCTCAAAGGCTACCTACCTACTGTGTTTCCCTGAAAATAAGACGTAGCTGGACAATCAGCTCTAATGCGTCTTTTGGAGCAAAAATTAAATAAGATCCAGTATTATATGTATTATATTATTATATGACACTCGGTCATATAATATCAGGTCTTAATTTTTTCTCCAAAAGACTCAGGCTTCCATCTGTGCAGTCCCACAGGGCCCCATGCTTAGATGGGCCCGGCGCTCAGCTTACTGCCCTCTGTTGTTTTGCAACTCTTAACTTCTCAACAGGGACTTCGCATTTTCTTTTTATACAAGGCCCTGCAAATTATGCCTTTGGTCCTGGGTCAGTCTCTCAGCTCTTAGCCCAGCGTTGTATCAGCCATCCAACATCTGTTGGTTAAATGAACGAACAAAGGGTATAGCGTCATGAGCAATAATGAAAGGGTCTAGACTTCTGTTGTCTAGTCTTACATGCAGTAATGAAAAAGGAAAGTACTCCAACAAGGAGTTGCACGCACATGCCTTCCCGCCAGGCGCTTAAAACCCCACCCACAGCCCATGCGCCTTCTCAAACCGGTTCCAGCTGGATTCCTCACAGAAGCTCAAACGCCAGAAAGAATCCCAGCCCTTTCCCAGGCCGCAGCCAATCCCCACAGCTCCTTGAGTTCCGAAACCGCAGCGTGTTCTGATTAGCTGACAGAGTTGGTCGGAGAGGCTGATTGGTTGGCAGAATTAGCTGGGCGGGGTTGCACCCGCTGGCAAGTGGGTGGAGCGGGAGGTTTGTCGCCGGGCGGCGGAGCGGCCACTGCGCAGGCGTGGATGGAAAAGGATCCACAAACAAACAAAACCCACCACCCTGAAGCCTCCGGCTCTTCCCCGCCCACCTTTACCTTGTGTGGGGTCTCCCCACTCCCTGTCGCCCGGCTTTCCCCGCCCCCGTCAACGTCCGGGCACGTCCCCCTCGTGGTGCGGGCCACGCAGGGCCCTGCACTTAACCTCTGGCCGCCTGGCTTGAATTTAGAGGCTGGGACAGCGCGGGCGGCGCGAACACCCGGCGGCGGGCAGCAGAGGAGGGAGCCCGGGCCTGCGTCCTCGGCTGGGCCGACGATGACTTGCTACCGAGGCTTCCTTTTAGGCAGCTGTCGTCGCGTGGCGGGCGGCCGGGCGGCGGCTCTGAGGGCCCCGGGCGCGGAAGGCCCCGCCGCGCGGCCGCGTCTCGGCAGTGACTGCGGCGGCCGGCGGCACCTGGGGCACGGTCAGCCGCGCGAGCTGGCGGGCTGTGGCAGCCGCCCCGACGGCGGCTTCCTCCCGTCCCGGGTGGTGGTGGTGGCGAAAACCACCCGGTACGAGTTCGAGCAGCAGCGGTACCGTTATGCGGAGCTCTCGGAGGAGGACCTGAAGCAGCTGGTGGGTCCCGGCTGCCCTCGTTGTGTCTGGGCTCGGTCCGGCCCCGGGATGACCCTCCTTCCCGAGGCACCCTAGATGCATTGCCTGCCACGCTCGCTGTCCCCCACTCCCTCTGGCTTCGCTCGTAGCCCCCTCCCCCCGCCTCTGTGTGTGTGTGTGTGTGTGAGTGTGAGACAGAGAAACTGAGAGGGAGAGAGTGACTGTGCGGAGGTCCCCCTCCCCCCCACGGCGGGGTCGTCTCGAGGAGGCCTTGGGGGATGAGGGGCTCCCACAGTCAGAGGGGTTTTGGAGTCATTTGTCCTCGCCACCCCCACCACCTTGGGGATAGCAACAATAGGCCCCAAGAAAGGTGGGCCGGTGACTGACGTCTGGACGCTCTGGGAACAGCTCCCCAGGCCTGGAGAAAGGGGGGCGCCGCTGCGGGAAGTGGAAAAGAGGGCGAAGGTGCCACGGACACACCCCCTTTTACGCTGTAGGACTGCGAGTCCTGGGATCCTCCGGAAAGCGGCATGGGCGAGCCGTTTCCATGCTGGAACGTGGTGGTCAGTTTATTTTAAAAGCACAGGTGTCTCTGGTACTGGGAAGAGCAAGGAGAAAATTTGACTTTGAATATATGTTAAGTAGACAAAGGGCAAGCAAACCTGGCAATTATGAAATAAAGAGCCTACGTCTATAATGTAGCAATATCTCCACAATAGACTCTGTTTGATACAGGTATTAATATTTTTGCAAGGTATATAAATCCACCCAAGGAAGAAACCCTGAATATTATCCCCCTTCCCTCTCTTTTTGAAACTTCTGATCCCATGTCCTCACTGACCAACTTGAGGAAAAGGAGAGTGAGGAGGCTGCTACGAACAATATGTCCAGAAAAATCTCCATTGGAAATCTTTTCTTGTTGATGTTGGGCAACAAAAGGCTTTGGAATTAATTGCCTACCATAATCTTGTAGAATTCTGTACAAGGGTAGACAGCTTGTTCTAAACGATGGTTTGTGATCTTCAGCATTTTTTGTGTGTAATATTTTGTAGAGGTATCCAAATAAAATTGTAAATTATCTTTGCTTAAGCACTGAATCTATTTTCAGCATTAAACTTCTTGATTCTTCAATGAGTCCATTGAAGAGGGGCCCTGCATTCATCTGATGGAAATGCTAGGTGCAGATTTTTCTCTTCTTTCCCTAAGTGTTTGAAGGTGACAATTTATAGAAAACAGTCGTCCCATTTAAAGACTAAAGCAACAACAGTTTGAGCAGGAAGTTGGAGTAGTTTGTGTTAGGGTGTGAAATTGGTGGTGAGGCAGGGAGTAAGTTCAGAAGGCAGGTGTTTTCTGATTTTGAAAAGAGGTATGTCCTTTGGGTTGTACTCCTACTAATTTTGTAAGATCTACTTTTTAGAAATTGTCAAATGCTATATACCCATAAATATGTTCCTCATACAACTTTAAGGAAGCCTTCCACAACAATGAAAACAAAACAAACATTGGGGGGTCAGGAGCTTGGAGTTCTAGGCCCAGGTTCTGTGTAGTTAACTTCTCAGGAGTCCATTTAACTTCTCTGGGCCTTAGGGTGAAAACTACTTTTTGTGAGTACTGTCAATTTTCAAAGTGCTTTCACCTGTTTCAGTATGTGGACTACTAGGGTTGGACTAGCTAGCCTCCAGGCCCTAGAAGAGCTGGCATTTTGAAACTCTGAATAACTTTATCAAGGACTCAAAAAAATGGATGGCATCTAGATAGATTAATTCTTGGACTTCCGAACTAGATTGCCACTAATCAAAACTTTTTAAATGTAAGCAAGTAAGTCTTTAAAAATCGAACTGCCTCGTGTACCTGCTCAACATCTGAAGAGAAATCTAACGTAAATATTTGTCTATCACTAGGTAATGCTGTTCAGGATAAGAAAACGAAGTAAAACTTCTGGACTATAGAACACCGTTTTGAAATAGTTGTCATTTCAATTAAATTTTATTGTGTTAGTTCCTTACTGATTTGAGTTTTATCATTTATGTCAAGGTCAGTATTTAAAATAAAATAGCATTAGGTGGAGCCCAGACAGGTCAAAGAATACAAGGCTGTGAAGTTCTAAAATGGGATTTTGTATTACAAATGAAAAGGTGATTAGTATTTTTTTGCCATTTTTTGGGGGATAAAGGATACTAAGGTATATGAATTGTGTGAATTGGGTATAAAAGAAAGTGGCTAAGTACTTGAGTCTTCTGGCACCATGGCTGCTTTGTCTATAGTGTCATGGTAACAGGAAGTTTTATTATCAGAGGGTTCTCTTGGTGGCTGTGGTTGTTTTTTTGCAAATTTATCTGTACTAAGTTACTGGTTAAAATGGAAAATGAGGGGTGGAAGGCAGTATTTTATATCCTGAAGGCTCATGGTTTTCTAACTTTATAGAAACATAAACAATCAGAGGGAATACTTCTTAGTTGATAGAGCATGTACAAAATAGTTTTACATCCTTCAAACTGTGTCAAAGTTTGATTTTCAGTTACTCTTTCTTATTGGTTACATTGCCTAATTTTTAAATCTTGGTTTTCCTTTCCCCTAACTAATGAATGACTTTTCTTGTGAATAGAGGATTTCTAGAAAGGATTTTACCTATACTGCATGCAAGGACTAATTCAATTGTTATTACAATTTACTCACATAAGAGAGATAGCTATTGGCAAATGTGGAACTTTTATTAATAGGGTCCAAGAGACTCAGATTATATACCTGTAGATGAATCAAAGCTAATTGGAAAGGGTTTTGACGTCGTAATCATATCTTATTGGCCAAAAAGGTTTTATTTAAAAACGTTTTTATTTATACCAAATAAGAAATGAGCAGTTTCCGCTCTCTTCTTCCCAAACCCCAAATCTTACAACCTCAGGTGCAAATCCCTGTAATAGTTTCCATTATAGGTTTTTTTAAAAAAAAATGTTTTCAAAATGGGATAGAATAATTTTCATTTAGCATTCCTTCTATTATAGGGTTAAACTATTCCTAGTTGTTGCCTTCTTAGCAGATTTGGGAGTTGTAATGCCTTGGATTTGGTTTCCCTTACTCTTCTTCCTGAAAACAATGGTGTAGCTTGGGTTGTAGTTCTTGAGCAGATACTACTTTTGCCATGTGGTGTGCAATGAGTGTAGTGTATGCAATGTGAGTATTTATCAAATTAAAGAACATGATCTGCAGTACTGCCAGAGCCTTCTAACAGAAACCTCATTCCTCTCAAATCTTCCAGACACAGGCACCAGAGTGGTCTATCTAAAGTAAACATCTTGGCCACTCTTCTGTTTAGAACGCCTCAAAAGCTCCCCGTGACCTGTAGGGTCACCTAGAGAATTTGTTAAAATGCAAATGCCTTAGCTGCCTGTAAGAGTCCGATTCACTTTGTGAAGAATTCACTCTCTGAACCACAACCTTAAGGTTGCTGACTCAGCATTTTTTTTAACTGGTGCCCTGGGTCTGCAGGTGGTCCCTGGATTCTTTGAGAAACACTGCTATAGGTGAACCTTTGTGATCCTTAGTGTGCCAAACAAGGCCCTTCATGAATTGACTCCTGTCTACTAGTTGAACTTCATTTCTGATCAATTCTTGTCTTCTGTTTCATTCCAGAAATAATCTATATATTCAACATAGTGAAATATTCTTTTTCTTTGTCTCATCTCTTTTTACTCAACAGCATATTTATTTAAGCTATTCTGCACCTTGTTCTTTTTTTCAGTAGTATGTATAGTACTTCATTGTGTGCAGATGCCTTAAATTTATTAAAATACTTTCTGTAATTAATAATATTTGTGTTAATTCCTACATGTGTGAATCAAGCTGTAAGTAAATACCTAAAACTGGAATTGCTGAGCCAAAAGGCATGTGCATTTGAAATTTTCATAGGTAATTGCCAGATTGCTTCCCTTAGAGGCTGTACCAATGTATACCTTCTCCGGGAATGAAGGTACTTGGTTTTCCATCAACAGTTTATATTTGGGGGTCTTTGCCAACCCGGTAGTTGAAAATGGTATTTTAGTGTGGTTTCATTTGCATCCCTCAGTGTCTTTACCTTTGTAGCTGCCTTTGCTTTCAGTGCCCCTCCATCCTCTAGCCAATTTCTCTTCTTCCTTTGAGGTCGAGCTCAAACATTACTCTCACAGGAAGTCATCTGTGGTGACCTTGCTGTGCCTCTCTCTGGTCACCAAGGTTGTGTTAGGTATTCTTCACTATCTTCTTCATGATGCTTAGGTTTTTTATCTTTCCACTTTAGAACATAATCTGTGATGATTTTCTTCTCTAGACTTGAGGTCACAACAGATTGCATCTCATTAAATCTTATTGTAGCTATAAGGGTTCCACGGGAATACAGAGACGGGAGAGAATAATACAGCGAAGGGCAGAAATGAAGGGGAAGAGAAGACCTTTGAATTTTTTTTTAACTTTTAAGGAGACTTCTTAGTGATCTTATTAAAGTTTAGATTTTCAGTTATGAAATATTTCTACTATATAAAACAGTTTCAAAAAGTAACTAGACTCCATGTGTTGAACTATCTAGACTTAACAGATGTTAATTTTGTTATATTCAGGTATTTTGAAAGGAAATGTAGTTATGACTAAAACCCCATCCTTTCAATTTTCCGCTTCCCTGTCTCCCTAGAGGTAACCACTAGCCTGAAGTTGTTATATATACCTTTCGCATGCATACATTATATTTGTTAATATGACTGTGTCCATAAAAAGTATAATATTTTGTATTTCTTTAAAAAGTTATATCAATAATATATTCTTTAGAATATGTGCCTATTTAGAAATTTGCTTTTCTTCACTATTGGTTTAGAAACTTATCCATGTTGATACATGTTGATTCATTTTAACTGTTGTATAGTATTCCATTGTTTATATAGTTAGGTTTCCAGTTTTTTTCACTGTTTTTAAAAAATGCTGCAATTAGAAGTACAAATAACTTTTCCATAGGCATTGAACCATCCCCTAATTCCCCACAATCTCATCAGCACTTAGTAGACTTTAATATTTTTGGCAATGCGATGAGTGAAATGGTATCTTTCAATTTTAGGATATTTTAATTAAATATTGAAGAATAGGGAAGAATTTATATGTGAAGGGGGAGAGAACAGTACTAGCAAGATAGTGGTGAAATTCATCTTTTTGACAATAAAAACTCAAACGTTTTTGACTATAATCCGCAGCCAAAAATTTTACCACGACTTAGTACATACACTCATATTTGAAATAAAAGATAACATGAAACAATTTAGTCTTGTTACATGTAGTACGGTTTATTTTCTCTTTAATAATAATGCTGGTGTGATTGATGTAGCAACCATGGTAAGAGTAGTTTTAAAATTGCTTAAGAGCATGTACGAAGTTTGGACAATTAAGTTTGCAAACTCATCCTAGAAAAAGTGCTACATACCTCATTGCTGAATATCACTACGGTCACCTTTGAAGCACTCCCCTTGGGAAGCTATCACTGACGCCAGCGCCTAGTCCACCCTTCAAAGCAATTTTGGAACTCTTTTTCTGGAATGGCCATCAGAGCTGTCATATTACCCTTGATGTCCTGAATGTCATCAAAATGTCTTCCTTTCAATATTTCCTTTATCTTCGGGTAAAAAAAGAAGTCATTGGGGGCCAAATCAGGTGAGTAGGGAGGGTGTTCCAATACAGTTATTTGTTTACTGACTAAAAACTCCCTCACAGACAGTGTCGTGTGAGCTGGGTCATTGTCGTGATGCAAGAGCCATGGATTGTTGGCGAAAAGTTCAAGTCGTCTAACTTTTTCCCACAGCCTTTTCAGCACTTCCAAATAGTCAATTTGGTTAACTGTTTGTCTAGTTGGTACAAATTCATAATGAACAATCCCTCTGATATCAAAAAATGTTAGCAACATGCTTGGAACAAGTTCGCGAACTTGACTGTCAGACCTTGTATATTGAGGCTAAACATGTAGGTTGGATCTTATAAGGTGTTGGGTGTCATGTGAAGGAGTTGGTTTTATCTCTTAGTGGTTTTCAGTTTTTAGCAGCAGCATGCAATCCTTGACCAGCCCTACTCTTTTCACACAGGAATGTAGTGATGAGGGTCAATTTTTTTGAGACTTTCGCATTCTGGGAGTAGTATGAAAGCAGGCTTCTGGTAGTGTGGTTAGGTTGGAGAAATGGGAAATAAAAACTTAAAGAAAAAACTGGTTTAGAAATTCTGGAAGCAAGCTGTTGCCTGAAACCAGGTAAGAGTTGATATTGTCCAGAACTGAAGCAGTGGCATCATGAATGTAAAGGACAGATTGGGGATACAGTTTACACACTATAATTATTGGGCACCACTGATTGGCTGTGGAGATTGAGTGTGAGGGGAGAATTAAAGGTGACATCTGGGTTTATTCTGTTGACTAGGTAAATGAAAGTATTGTTGACTGATACATGGGACTCGAGCAAATTTGAAGGAGGAGTATATAATCAGATTTAGATGGTTTTGGGGAGAGGTACTTGATCTACCTGTGGGTAGACATAAAGGTAAGGACTTGAAAATTTGAGCCTGTAGCTCTAGAAAAAGCCTTGAGCTAACAGTATAGATTTCATAATTACTTTTGTATACTTGGTAGATCAAGTCCCTGGAGTGAGGAGGTAACTCAAAATGAAGTGGGAGCAGATAAGAAGCCAAAGATGGAACCTTGAGCAATACCAACATATCAGGGAGTAGGTAAACAGAATTAAAAAGATGAATGCAGAAGTGGGAAGAGAACAACAGGGAAAGTAAAAGTGAGAGCCTGGGAGAAAGGATAAGTGGAATAGAAATGATCCAAAATAAACACCAAATGTTATATATCTGAAGAAATACTTAGGATTCACTGCACTAGGCCTGATCATGCTATGTGAATGTAGTTTGCTTTCTAGCTGCTAATTAGATGCCACTAATCCTTTTAAGGCAATTTTGAGAAACACTCAGTGCCATTTAGTTAAGTGTGTAAACGTTTAAGAGTGCTTAAATTATGCTAATGAGTTTACATGTCAAACTGTCATTGTCTCAAAAGTTTGTGCATTTCTTGTGTTATATTTAAAAAGACCTATTGACATCCCTTACTGAGCTTTCATAGAAATTACATTGAGTACGAAGTAGTAACATTCAACTGACAAGACAAGTTTTTAAAAGTGATATTTGTAAGAAACTCAGTTTTGGTCAAGTGAAAATGTCTGTGATACTTAAAAATGTTTGGGCCACTTAGAAAATAGCATGCCTATCACATCTGACCTTAAGGTATGGTAAATTTCTGTTCATTGAGAATCCTCCTTTTTGCTTTTCATGCTGTATTGTGTTTTAACATCAGATTTTCCTTGGATGTGGTGATGGTTTTGGGAGATTTTGTAGGAGAAACTGTTGCTTACCCTGAAATGTATCTGTTGATTTTTTAGATTCACACTGCTTTTTCCATGTATCCTGGTGCATGATCTTTTAAAAGAATTTTTTTTTTTTAATGCAGATAAGAACTAAAAGAAGGTTTTGGGAAAAAATAAATACTTTGTCACAAATATCTAAGATGTAGCATTGTAAAATTGAGACTGTTCTAAATTTCAGTAATTTCTCTAACCTAAAATTGTAAAACATTTTACAAAGAAGTCGTGTTTTTTTGTCTGATTAAAGTGTTTTTAAATCCTTGAAGTCTTATTTTCAGAGGAATAGCTTGAAATACTTAACAGCCTTTGAAAACTTTTTTAAGTTTCAAAAAACTTAAAAATGTAAGGGACACTTGAATAGTGATTAAGACTAGTTGATGCTTTTTACGTGATTTTTAAAAAAATGCCTTATCTTTCGTCGGCCTAGTTTAGCCAGTCCATGTTAATGAAGCTTCCTGGCCCAACCAGCTAGATCTTTAAAGAAAACAACTAATATAAGAACTTGTATTCTCTAAATTTATTGAAGCATGAGTTATTAGAGAAATAATTCACAAGAAGAAATTTGGGAGCAAGAATGTATGAAATGACATTTGTACTCCAATATTAGATGTTCTGATGCTAAGTGAACTTTGTATTTAGATTTGGAATTTTCAAGTTGTAGGAAAACTTATTAAAATCATGGGAAACTTCAAGATTTTTTATAGTTTTCCAAAATTATTTTCCCCATAAATTCAACCCCCTTCATTATCTCAAACCAAAATTTCCTAACACTCAACTGCTGAGTAATCTTAATTTTCTGAGAGTTAGGAAGTAAGCACCAAAGCTTCTGAACCAACAGACTAGAATATACAGTACCCACACATTAGGGTTTACATCTTGTTCATGGGTACATGTTCTATATTGTCCAAAAATTGGAACATAAGATACAACTCTGGGCTGGGAATTGAAGTCTGAGGGCCATCTACCCTTAAGTTTTATTTATAGCAGGTTGGAAGCAGTAAATTTGATAAAAGTTATTCCAATAGACTTAAGGAATTAGTTCTCATTAACCTTAGCAGTTTTCAGTGCCCCATTTCATACATTTGAGCTCAACTAATGTTTAAATGAACATAGTAGGCGATCAAATATTTTTATGAATAAATTTAATTTTGTAGAGCTTAATTTCTGGCTGTGTAAAGTGTTCACTCTTGAAATGGTCTCAAGAGATATAATTATTGTGACAAAATAATATAGCATGATCACTAATCTAGAAAATCAGAGCTTGATATTGAGCATATTAATTTGAAATCCCTGTTAGATATCCAAGGAAAGATGTCAGATACACAGCTGGCTGCATTCATTTGGAGCCCTAAAGATAGGCCAGGGTAAGAGAGAGCAGTTGGGAGCCATCAGCATCCAGCATAAAGATCTATTTTAACGAAAGTCTTAAACTAGAGAGTCCCCGGGGAGAGAGAAAAGATGAAAAGCTTTGTGATCCATATTTTTTGAGATACTGTTAGTGCAGTTTTAGTTGGTCTGTAGTTGGGTAATGAGAGTAATAATCTGAAGGTTAATGCTATGTTCATCTATATTCAGAAATTCTACTGTTAGAACAGTTTTTCAAACTTCATATATGTTGATTTGTGGATTAAATGAAGGCAATTATTGTCTTGGTCCCTGCTTTCCTTAAAAAAAATATTCTTGTCATTGGTTTGCTCTGTCTAAATATAATGAGACTTATATCTAGGCTTTAAACTGCTGTACAGGCTGTCTGATCTAGTGTATCTTTGTGAATTGTCATCTATTAATTTTCAAATAGCCAAATGGGTTGGTCCTCAGCTCTTTTGAGGAGCATACATTTCCTTTTAGATTATAGGATGAGGGCAAATGTATTTTAAAACTCTTAACCCAGTACTCATAAGATTGGAAAGGTAGACATTAAAATATTAGCACGAATTATCCTGGGGTAATAAGATTATGTGTAATTAAAATTTTCTTTATATATGCATCTTCCATGCTGTTATAACCTTCTTTAAAAAGTAAAATACATATTAAAAATGCTATCTAAAAATTAGGTTTACTTTATAATTCAGTAAGTAATTTAAAACAAAAGAATATATTTAAGATTTTATTTTGGACAGGTACTTGAAAAACTGGTTTTGTATCATAAACAGACAAGGCCTGGGAATTTGGAGAAGAAAAAAAATAACATGCTTTTCAATTCTAGCGTTTACTCTGGTGGACAGATTTCCTACTTGGTTAAATGGATGTTCGTTGATATTTCTAAACTTCTCTCCCAACATTTCACTTTATGGATTATTTAGAAGACATACTTTAAAAGGAGAATATTAATGGTAAAATAGTGACATAAAATATCACTGTAATAGACTAAGAAAGACAATTCTTGAAGGGTATGTTTTTCTATCTAAAAGTTATTTGTTCTGAGGGAGCTAACCAGGACGGATTGCATAGAGTAAATGCCAAATAGAGTTCATAAATCTAAACGCAAGCGAGCTGCAAATCCAAGTGGAACAAAGGTCAACTAACTGACTTCTAAAATATTAGTTTATCTTTGGTCTTCAGGTAGCCATATGCAATATGTTAAAAATCCATTTAAATAAGGAAAACACTCAAGCTGTAAAACATGCAAATTTTGAGATACTGTTGACTACAGGATTCAGGAAACTTAAAGCTGTATTAAAACCAAATTATGATTTTCTGAAATCAACTTTCCAGTTCACTTTAAACAACTTTCACAGCTCATCATTAAAATGTGCCTTCCAAAAAAAAAAAATCCTGTTCTATTTTACAGAGGACTTTTTAAAGAAATATAACATAATATGTAATATACATCATGTAATAAGATAAAATTTGTTTTATTTTGATGTAGCTTGCATTGAAAGGCTCTAGCTACAGTGGACTGCTTGAACGACATCATATTCACACCAAAAATGTAGAGCATATTCTAGATAGTTTACGGTAAGTCCGTGGGATTGGACTTTGGGTGGGCTTTTGTATTCAGGAATTCCTGGTTTTCTTTTTGCTAGCAGCTAATCATTAAATTTTTAATCAATATTGCCATCAAAAATCATTTTAAGAAAATTATATTGTTAATGGACTTGATTATTATAGTGTTTCTAAGGGAATTTTTATCGTACTCTGAAAACTGCACGGATTTTGAGTTATTTGGTCTGCTCAAGAAGTGTCTTTTCTACAAAGAATTCTGTACGCAGCAGCCGTCAACTGTATGTGTAATGTTTTATTTCTTAAGCAGAATACTGGATTATATGGTTGTTCATTATAATCTTTGAATGTCTAAAAATTATCATTATAGAAATTGAGTTACTTTGGGACTAAATGTAGTCAGTGAATAAATTTATGTGTATACAGGAGACTCAGTGTGAGAACATGCAAATTAGAAAGTTTTCAGTCACTCTTCCGGTGTCTGGCATTTAGCGACTGTTTGCTGAATTTAAAATAATGGCTGTTCAGTTTTATCATAAAAAATTGCCTCTCAAGGTGTTAGTCTTCTGGGCTATTTTTGTATTAATGAATTTTAGTATTCGAAAGAGTAGAGAAAATGAAATGAAATTCTAGTCAATATTGCTATTTGTCAGGAGCTATAAAGGATGTTTTTAAAGCACATAGAGATTTAGAGTGGTCATTAACTTTCAGTTTATTCTTATGCTTCCTGACTTAACGTAGTTAATTGGCTGTTGTAATTAGGAGAAAATGAAGCTAATCTTACAAAGCTAAACATTAATTTGTTTATAAAACAGAATTGTTTACTTTACATATCCATTGTAGTAATCTACCTCTCAAAAAACATACTCCTTTATGTTATTAGTAGAAATTTGATATATATATAACCTTTACTTTTTTGTCTTAGGAATGAGGGAATTGAGGTTCGTCTAGTAAAGAGGAGAGAATATAATGAAGAAACTGTTCAATGGGCTGATGCTGTCATAGCTGCTGGAGGTAATACTTTTACAGAAGTAAAGATGTGGGAACACAGAAACGCTCTTTAATGCTATTTCCAAACACCCTGTGGTCAAGCTGTAATGAAGCCTTCAGTGTCTCCTCTACGAAGAGGTAATTCTGTACGCAGCAGGCTTCAACTGTATGTGTAATGTTTTATCTCTTAAACAATACTGGATTATATGGGTGTTCATTATAATATTCTTTGAATGTCTAAAAATTGTCATTATAGAAACTTCAGTGAATTTGGATCTTTGGGATCAGTTTAAAAAGATGTGCTTATATAACATTTCACTCTTAGTGAATGATGTTACTGTGAAGCTCCATGCATATATTTGTGTGTCTATTTAAGGTATGCGTGTAGCTTCCAATACGATTCAAAGGATTCGTTGTAACTGTATTTTGGTTTATTATGCCAGTCTTTAAAAAAAAGTTGAAATTGTTGAAGAGTTTACTGAGATTAGATAAATTCCATCCCTTTCTGGCCCAAATATGCTCATACTTATTTTTTCCTGAGCTTTATTATTAAGTTAGTGAACATTTTTTCTAAAGCTTTAAATTGACAACATTTGTTGGAGAGAAAAATCCGAAGTGGGACACCTTGTTGGATATATTCTCATTAAAATAAGTTATGAATTTGGAGGGATGTTATGAGAGAAGGAAAGAGAATTAGCTAATAGAAGGGATAGGATTAGAGCAGTGGTTCCCAACTGAGGTATACTACTGGCATCTAGTGAATAGAGACCAGCGATACTGCTAAACTTCCAGCAGTGCGCAGGACAGCTCCCCACTGGACTAAAATGTCAGTTCTGCCACTGCTGAGAAATCCTAGATGAGAGTGGGAGCGGTAATGCGAAGGGATCGTGGGTAGAAAGGAAGTGGAGCAGACTGAGGCAGTTAGGATGCGGTGGGGGTGTGATTGTTAAACGTACTAGTGTTCCAGTGATGTTACAAACTAGACTTATAACAAGCCTGATTATGTCTTCTGTCCTTCAGGTGATGGCACAATGCTACTGGCAGCAAGTAAAGTCTTGGACAGACTTAAACCAGTTATTGGAGTAAACACTGATCCAGAGCGGTAAGGAAAAACATGTTCTTTTTTGTTTGTTTGGCTTTTTTTTTTTTGTGTGTGGCATATTATGCATACAAACATTTATGCTTTGCTTTTCCGAGTATCTGTTTATGATACATCTTAAAATTTGGAAGCTCTTCTTTATTTTTTGTCCCATAATTACATTGCAGAGCTCTGTTGCTACAGGGAGTTTACTACGGTACGTAATGTTTAAGTGGAGGCATCATTGCTCCTGGCTATCATGAGCGTTAGAACTATGTTCCAGACGCATTTTAGTGATTAAATTTAGGCTTGTAAAAGTGATCTCTACCTCTAGTCAAGTTCTCTTCTATGTAGTTGTTTCTAAGGAAAGAGCTAGTGTTTTTAGCATATATATGCACTTAGCTGGCATTGGTGGTAGAAATTTTGATATAGGATGGACACGTCCTCACAGCTGACTTCCCAGTTAGTTTGGGAGTAGTGTCTGTGGCAGAATAGACCTGCCCCTTGACCTAGGTGAGTATTGGTGACCTGTGGTATTGTCGAAAAGGGTTGAGTTAACATTGTTCAATCTTCTGTCTTTCCTCATGGCTCTCATCTACATTCCTGGTTATGCCGTCACTGATTTTCTGGTGACTTCATTGGCTTAATGAATAGACCAAACTGTACTGTCATTTATTTTTCTTTTCTTTTCTCAGCTTCACTGACACTTACCCTCATTCTGTTCCAGCCACCCACAGCCGTGACCATACCTGGGCTTTATGATCATCTGGAATCTCCCATCTCTCAAAGCTTAATTCCACACTGACCACAGCCTCCTGCCTTAACAGCTGTCTCATTCCCTCAGTCCTACTAAATCTGCCCTTTGACTTTTAGTGCAGTGATCACTGCTATTTTCTTAATTCTCCCCTACTTTATCACTTGTTTTTACAAATATCTTAAATATTTTGTATCATCATCTTTCTTCTTACTCCTAGATCACGCTATCATCCTTCCTATTCCTGCATCAGCACTGCTGAGGCCATCTGGGGAAAAAAATCCCAGAAACTCTGGCTTGGTGGCTCCAAATTTACTTTCAATTGGTAGTTTGTAGCACTTAGAACTATGCTCTCAGAGTGTCTCAAAAAAACTTGCCTGTGGCCCAACTCGTGTCTCTTCCCCATTCCCTGTGGTAGCTACTTCAAGAGTGGGTCTTCCACTTTTGTAACCTCCTTCCTTCAACATACCCTTCTCTTATCTCATCAAGGAAATGAAAGTCACTGGATGAGCTAAGCTCATGCTTAAAAAAGAAATCTTGACCCGTCGTTTGTTGCCTTTTTTCCTCTTTCCCTTTGCACGTAATTCCTTTCAGTCTAAAAATTTAAGACTCCCACCTTTCAAGAAAATTTAATAAATCCTTTACCCTGTGTCATTCTCCTGATTATTGTCTCTTTGCCTTTCTTTTACCCCTAAGCTTGGTGTCTCCACTTCTTTCCTTCACAGTTATTCTCTATACCTTTGCAGTCTGTCCTGGATTTGCCCATCCACTTCATTGACATTGCCTTTGACGTGCAAACTGGTGGCATCCTGGTTTCTGAATCTACTGGACCTTTTAGTCCTTGTCTTACTTGATTTCTGGGAAATTTTTGGTGCTAACTGCTGCCTTGCTGCATCTGTACTTTGACAGTTATGACACCCCTTTCTTCCTATCTCTAATGCTACTTCTTTGTCTCTATGTCTTTTGAAAGATCTTATTTTTTTGGTCACTGCTTAAGTACTATTGTTTTCATATGTCTATTTTCTTCTTCACTCTGTATACTTTCTCTAGAATAACTGATTCATGTCTATGGTTTTAATTTAGATCCTAGTGACTCCAAAATCTTATATCTATCATCAGTCCTGCCTCTACTCTTATTTATAGTCTCTTTTCCCCACTGCAGCCAGAGCAATCATTTTATGAAAGTTTGATAATATTATGTGACTTCTTTGCTCTAAATCTTATGGTTGCTCTCCATCTAACTCAGGATAAAATCTAATTCTTTACTATGACTAGGGTGAACCACTCATCTTGTGCGAGAGACTTTCCCAGTTTTAGCACTGTAAGTCCCATGTCCCAAGAAAATTGTCAGTCACAGGCAAACTGGGGTGGTTGGTTGCCTTAACTGTGACTTATTTTGTGGCCCCTGACTATTATTTTGTGTTCTTATTTCTTGTTATTTTTCCCTTTCCACATGCTATTTTAGCCATACTGTCCTCTACTTGAGTGTGTCCAGTGGCATTAAAAAGGTAACATTTCTGCAGGTGAACCTATCACTTTTCATCTCCCGCACCACACTTGAATGGAGTCATAACCAGCTCTGAAGCTGTGATTTCCCATCCCCCATCTTCCTTATCAAATTGGTGTAGGGACCTAGTTCTAAGTTCTAGGGATTCTACCTTTGAATCCACTTCTTGCCATCCTCACTGCTACTAAACATAGCTCAGGCCTTTATATTAGGTTGGTGCAAAAGGAATTGTGGTTTAAAAGGTTAATAATTGCAAAAAGCACAATTACTTTTGCACCAACCTAATAATTTGTTTTTACTGTAATAGCTTCCAGTCTTGCCCTCTCCAACCCATCCTTTCTACTTTGCATTCATGTTCTTTCCAAAGTGCAAACCTGATTGCATCCCCTCTTTAATTAAAATAATTTAATTAAAATCCACGACCTTCAGGATGCATTGCAAAATCCTTAGCATAATACATATGATCTTTCACTGTCTGTTGCCTAACTGCTTTTCTAGTTTCATCTATCCTCATTTACCCACAGGCACTATACATTCTTCAGCTAAAAATATATTACTGAAGTCCTCCTAGGAATAGCCTAGGATCTTTCTTTCTTTCCTTTTTTTTTAATTGCATTTTCCCCCCCGTTTTATTGAGACATAATTGATATATACTATTGTTTGCATTTAAGGTATACAGCATGTTGATTTGATTTACATATATTGTGAAATGATTACCACAATAAGTTTAGTTAACATCCATCATCTCATATAGATACAAAAAAAGTTTCTTTTCCTTGTAATAAGAACTCTTGGGATTTATTCTCTTAATAACTTTCAAATATACCATAGAATGTTACCTACAATCACCATGTTGTACATTACATCCCCAGCACTTACCTTGTAACTGGAAGTTGGTACGTTTGACCACTTTCTTCTATTTCCTCCACCCTCCACCCCAGAGGCTGTTTTTAAGTGCAAATGTAACATATGAGCATCTGCTAACATCATGGTTGGAGGCTCACACGTGGAGGCTTTTGCTCTGCTGAGGAGCTTTGTTGAAGAGCTTATTTGAAAGAGTAAGTCAGGAGTTCTTCACAAGGCCCATGTTATTTCATACTTTTGTATGTGGTTTTGCCCACAGTGGCCTCGTACCACTTTCTCATTGTGTCGTTCTTGTTAATTCAATGCCGGTGCGTCTCCTAGACTCTGACTTTAAGTCCCTGTACAGAGAGTACTTATCCCTTCCTTGTATTTTCTGCTTGATTCTCCTTCCATTTGATTAATTCCTTGAGTACAGGGCTTTGTGTTTTCTCTGTCACTATGACACATATTAGTAGGCAACAAACATTTGAAATGAATGATTAATTAAATGATCTTGGGGAACAGGGCTGGGACCCTGGCCTAGCTGAGCAGATGTTCCTTGAGCATAAGTAATTGAGATCATTGATTCAATAATTAGTTTCTGATTGCCTTCAGTGTTAATGTGTGCGTATTTTAGAACTTCTTAATGGCATATCATTAAAGTAAGGATTCTTAACTTTAGTGATCACATTTTATACTGTTTATTAAAATATATTTCCCTTTAAAAAGATGACTTAATACTCATAAGCTTGTGGGGATTTCGAAACTGATAAATAGACGGTGTCATTCTCTAATTTCTATCGAGAATAGTAGGTTTTAGAAGTCCTTTGGTTTCTCTTCTTGACTTCAGGCAGAAATGTGTTAAGCCTCCTAGCTTCTTCAATAATTCAGGTTGCCTGACTTCTTTTTCTTAAGCACGATGGTGCCTCACAATACAGAAATAATCCCAGAAGTTAACATTCAACTTAATTTTCTTCTCCTCTGTATTAGGTATCAAATGCTGTGGAACAAATCACCCCAAAACCTAGAGGATGAAACAGCAATAATCACTGATTATCTGTCATGGTGTCTGTGTCAGGAATTCGGGAGCAGACTGGCTGGGTAGATCAGGCTTGGGTTCTCTCAGGAGGTTATAGTCAGATGTCAGCTCGGGCTGCAGGCATCAGAAGGCTGGGCTTGGGCTGGAGGATCCACTTCAAAGATGGCTCATTCACATGGACTCATCTAAATTAAATGCATAATTTCTGTTGGTCTCTTCTGTATTCTGCACTCACTCTACTGAGCCTGGTAACTATGACATTTGAATGCTTACTAATCAGAATGGGATAGAGGGCACGTGGTGGCATGTGGTCATGGCATCCTGGTATCTATACACCTTTAGGGTTCCCTACCCCTTTCTGTATTCCATCAGAGCTGGCCTATGTGACCAATAGAATATGGAATGACAGTGTGGATTCCAAGGCTAGGTCACAAATGGTATTGCAGCTTCTGGTCTCTTGGATCGCTCATTCTGGAGTAAGTCAGCCACCATGATGAGATACCTAAACAGCCCTATGGAGAGGCTCACATGGCGAGGAATGGAGGCCTCTTGCCAACAGCTGGCACCAGTTTTCAGCCTCTTGAATAATCCCCTTGAAAGTGAATCCTCCAGGCCAAGGCGAGCTTTCAGATGCTTACAGTCCTAGCTGATATCTGACTGACTTCATGACAGACTCTTCTCTCTAGAGTCTTTTAGATCTGCAGTTGACCTCAGCAGGTATTGTTCTGCAACGTGACTGTTGATACCTTTTGTATACTTAGCACCATGTAAAGTATTGCAGTGAATATAACATTTTTTAACCTTAGTGTTGGCCCTCGCAGATAGGACAGATAGATAACTGAGTAGTCACAATTTGTAAAAATCTCTTTTTCTGCTCTTCACACTTACAAGTTAACTTGCAGTTACTATCAAGAGTTTGTTTTACCAAGCCTACTTTCAACCTTTTCTTCAAGATCAAAACATTCTACAAATGATAATGATTGAGCTTCCTGGACACCTTCCTTTCTCATGTTAGGTGCCATATTCTCTCATCTTCCTATGGTAGTATATAGGCAATCTTAACACTTTATAATATGCAATTAAAAAAAAATTCTGTCTTTGACATAAAGCTGTTAACTCCTTGAAGGAGTTCATCCTGATACGTTTTTTGAATAAATGAAAGAGTACATTGGATTAGCTTTCTGAGTTCTTGTTTAGTGACTTGGAATATTTTAAATACTTAAAAGAGATTTATGGTTCAAAGCATTTTCATATAGTTTATTCGAAACTATTTATTAATAGGTCATTCCTCTGAATGACTTTTAGAGATTGGTGTTTTTATCACCTGTTTAGAGATGAGGAAGTTAATGCTAAAGTGACTTGCCCAAAGTTAATAGTTAAATAATTTACAGGTAAGATGCAAACACCACTGTACCAGTAGATAATTTTGCAGGGTAGTCAATCAGCGGCAAATTTGCTGTTATTTTTTAATTTCACTACAATGTGGAAACTAAGTAGTATTATGTATCATGGCAATAAAGCTGGATTTAAACTCTTATTTGTATTTGGTCTATTTTTTTTTTTTTTGTTCTTGTTGAAAGTACAGGCAATTTTGTGGGAAAAAAATGAAGTGTAGAGTAGAAATTTTAAAAATTTCATTTGTGATTTTTGTAGTTTAGTGATACCTTTTGAATTAAGTATTTTTTCTGTAGTTTAGTGATACCTTTTGAATTAAGTATTTTTTCTTCTTCTTTTTCCACCATCCCAAATGCCTTTTAAAATAAAGGTCTGAGGGTCATTTATGTCTTCCTGTTCGATATACACATTCCTTCCCAGAAGCCTTACAGAAGTTCTATCGTGGTGAGTTCAGGTAGGAACTTCGTACTATTATATACTATTATATAAATGTCTTAAATGTGTGCCATTAAAAATGCTGTTAAACAGAACAAATTAGATGATAATTGGATTAGTCCATAGTTATAACAGTAGCCAAAACAGTAATACATTAGCTGAGTCACAACCACATCTAACTTGCCTTCCTTCTTGTCCAATTGGAACTATGTGAAGAAACCCTGATAAATGCCACTTGGCCTATAATATAATTGCAGGTAGAGGTTTTTCTCCTTTGATGAGATAGAGGTCATGTCTCTACTTTCTTAACCTTAGTTACATGTTTTTAGCAGTTTGGTAGAAAGGTAGTTAAAACAGTTGGCTAAAATTGTTCAAACTGTCTGAGATTTTATATTTTTTATCCTCATCTTCTCCTATCCAGCAGGACTGAGGGTTAGATTTACTCCAACCTTGCTCAGATTCTTGGTTTTTCGAAGTTATGTATTAGGTGTTTCTTAAGTGCTGGGGATTTTTTTTTTCATATTTCTTTCACTTAATTTGTTCAGTGATGATAATGCCCTGAGAAGAGAAGAGTGGAGGGGAGGGGCTGAGATAGAGTTGCCTGATCATATTAGAGAGAGCTGGGCTGGATTACTTTTTATTTCCTGATTTGGACTCGATTTTATAGTTTGAGAAAATTTTTTCTCTGGGTATCTGGGAAATTGTATTAAATATTCTTGACTTCTGGAATCATTTTATTAATAATGATTCTAGTTTCTGGTCATTTCAGGAGTTTGGCACCTCTACAAAGACTAAATTTATAGCTAGCAAGTCTGTATATTTCCGTATACTTATCTAGCAGGATCTGTCCCGTTGGTTTTTTGATACATCAGTTTTTGGTTTTGAAATCAATTAAATCTTTTTTCTTTATTTTACCAAAAATGTTATTTAAGTTTTAAGTGTAATCTTACATGTTTGTTATTGATCTCTTTTTGCTTTTATTGTGAAAAAAAATCATTACAGAATTTTAGGGGACAGATTTTTATCTAATCCAATCACCTTAACACAGTGCTATTTTAATTTCAGGATGCTTTCTTTTTTGTATATGTTATACTTTTTGATGAGCAAAACAGTATCTTGGATTTAATGGATACTTGATAAAGAATTTGACTTTACTTCAAATTATTTGGGAGATTTTGTACACATACATTAGATATTTTCATTATAGTTGAAAAGAGAAACATCTAAGTCTGTCTTGGAGCAGGAATCTGTGGGTTTTAGGTTTTTCTGGTATGATTTATTCATGGAATAACTAGTTTTTTAACATTAACGTTTTAATTTGATGAATTATAATGTCTAATCTTTCATTTATTCTATCTTGACATAACTTGCTTTTCCTTTACTCTTCCAAGGTGGTTATGGAGGCAGCGAATCAGGTTATACCTTGAAGGGACCGGCATAAACCCTGTTCCTGTGGACCTTCACGAACAGCAACTAAGTTTGAATCAACATAGTAGAGCCTTCAACATTGAAAGAGTTCATGATGAAAGTAAGTAGATTGGGAATTAGATGCATTTGGGGCAATATTTAACTTATAGTTCCTTTAATCTCTAATTTCTAGAAATAATACTTTATAATTAACTTACTTGGGGATTTTAGTGCCACTGATAACACTTAAGACTTATGTACAGCAAACTACTTCAGGGATTAAACTTATTATAATTAGATACTGAAGTAACAAATACAGCATATTTCTAGAAAAAAATGTTTTCTAGGGTGAGTTTGAAATCTAGTAGATTAGGGAAGGATTATAAAATGTCCAAGGGGATCGATGATATTTAAGGAAAGATTCTTGGCCTTCATCTTTGAAATGTCAAAAAGGAAAAACAAAGCAGTAGAAATAAAATAAGCCAATCTGTGGAAGATTTCATAATAATTATATATTTATATAGTTATATTGAAACATATTTACTATAGTTATAGTTATTGATTAAAACTTTTTTTGTTTGGAAATTCTGCATCCCAGCCTTAAGATTTATGTTTCAAATATTTGTATAAGCTGCAAAGAGAAATTACCATAAGGTGATATGCAAGCTTTTTTGTTATAAGTTGTTAAAGTAAATTCTCCTTTTTGAACTTATTTGTGGACTTTTGTACTTTTCCCAGTAACTATAAGACTTTCATGATGCAAGAAGATCTTAAGAGATATCTTAAATACCTAGATTTTCTGTTTTTCTCCTGTGTCATTTCTTGGCTAAACTTATCTGGAAAAGCTACTTTCACATATCTGCTTTCTGTGTATGTCTTGTCATGGTTCCTGATGTTTATTTTTCAGTTTTTCATGGTGATATATAGCTTTATAGGTTAGCATGTTCCTATGTTTTTGTCATGTTTTAAAGATGTTCCTTTTCTCCCTGAATAAAAATCATTTGATTTTAGAAATCTTTCAAGTAATTACATGCACTTGAATTCCTATTACTGTTTTTGAAAGACTGCAGTAACTACTAAGTAAGATTTAAAAATCTTAGCTAGAAATTTTATTCGTCACTAAAAGAAGTTATTGCCACCACCAAAAGACTTTCAGAATTTGGCTCTTTACATCAACAGTCTAACAGGAAAGCTATAGATTGGTATTCAAAGATTCATTGCTCAGTTTCACTGTTTTTAGTTTATAAACTATTATATATAGAAACAAAATTAGATATAAATTTATTAACATCAGGGTGTTCACATCTGATTTATGGTAGTTTTAGAAAAAGAACAGACAAAATGTTCAAAATTTAAAAAATAATAAAAGAACATTTCTCAAAACTTAAGTGCTAGTCTTTGAATTGACTCACAAACTATTTAGCATAATTAATGGTAAAAGGTCCCACATCAAGTATGTCAGAATACTAGGGATAAAAACCTCCTTCAAGCTTCCAGAGAGGAACTGGAAGTGGTAGTGGTGGTGGGGATTGTAGTTGGAGTAAGTTATTTTATATATAAAGAATCTGGAATCAGAATAGTGTAAGATTTTTCAATAGTAATACTAGAAATTGCTTATACTTAAAATCATTTTAATATTATTACTAACAAGTATATAATATGTACCATGTCTAGACACTATTTTAGAGGTGTTTTGTTTTTTTTGACAGAGGTTGGTTTTTTTGTTCGTTTGTTTTAGAGCTTTATTTTCTGAGACAAAAATTGAGTAAGTTTTCAAGGTATGTCTCATATTTCCTATTTAAATTCTCTTTAAGTTGGCAGGTAACATTTCCTAGTAAACTGCCATTTGGGAGTTTTGAATATAGGAGGAGGTTTGAGATTATAAATATGCCACCATGTTTGATCCCTTATTTAGCTTTCTAATTCAGAACAAAAGATAACAGAGAAGAAAACATACCTAGTTTTTTTAACTTTTCAGCTTAAAAAAGGAATGATGTAACTTTAAACGAAACTTTCCATTTTGTGTAGTGTAATCTATCCTTAGCTAGATTGTATTTGTATACAAGTTAATGAAGAAGAGTACATTTTTATTACCTGTATACCTTCCAGGGAAGGTAGGGTTAATTAATTATTTTTAAAATTTTATCACATAAACTAGTAACTTTCTTATTTCAAGCCTGGTCATATTCATTTGGATAAGTGAATGGATTTGATAGACAACCCCAGAATTTCAGTGGCTTAATGTAATGAAGGTTTATTTCTAACTCATCTCACTGTGCAGCGGGTGTTCAGGCAACTTCCAAACAGTGGCTCTTAACATCAGCTAAAGCCTCTGAGTCTTCCATTGGATGCTCTGTACCTTGTGGGTAGAAGAAGACAGTGTAGAGAATCTCAAGGGAACTTTTAGGAACCAGGCTTTTTCACCACTCTTGCTCATATTCCAATGGCTATTCCTAGTCCCATGGGTATAACCCAATGAGAATGGACCTAGAAACATAGTCCAGCAGCATGACAGTGTGAGGAGCAGTCCCTGCCACTAGTACAGTATAACAATTCTGTATTTAAAAATAGAAATTATAATTAATTTTAGTCTATTCTTTTGGATAGAAAATTGTTAATTGGTATTGAATCAATTTTTTCACGTCCTATGGAAGCAAGTTTAAATGAACAATTTCGTGATTAGGTAATGTTTGGTAGTCAATTAGCATGAAAACATATAAGCAGAATTAAGATGATTAATGAGACTTGAAGTGATTTTACATATTTTATTCCTTTGACAAAGGATTTCAGGTGAAATTCAGCAAGCACAGACAATAAAAGTGCAATATGGAAAGGAAAATTAGGATGAAGAAAAATGGTTCTAGGTAGTCAAGACCATATAAAAGAAAAACATATGGTTACAGGTTGATGGTGAGAATTCAGATTTACTAGTTAGTAATATTTAATGAGTACCTACTGTTAGTTAAGCATTTGTAAAAAATCTGTGGGGAGAGGTAAAATAAATTCTATTCGTAATTATCTTAGGTAGAGAAAAATAATTTAAACAATACCTTTTAGCTTTTTGTATTTATAAAACTATTAGGTATGAGAATATATATATCTAGTACCAAAGTATGTTTCAAAAGTTAGCAGGTTTTGTAGTGATAAGTGCAATCAAATTTGATTAAACACATCAAATTTTTTTATATACCTTTTTGTGTCGAGTTGTTTTCTACTGTATTATGAGATTGAGCTGATAATGTTAGCCCGTTTTGTAATTTAGTCAAATAACAAGTTTTCAAAGGGTACTTGGAATTGTAATGACAACTTGTTATACTATTTGCAAGAATAGTTGGGTCCCCTTTAGGCAGTAATAATCCAAAAGAAATTAGATACATGTAATTAATGTTCAATAAACATATAAACAGAAGAATATAATAGTCAGGCTAGCAATTCAGAGGAGAATATTAGATCAGTGGTTATATTGGTGCAATGGTGAAAAGTTTTATTTGTGTATTAAATGTCTAATGTATATTAGATATCTATTGTTGCATAACAAATTATCCCAATATTTAGCATCTTAAAACAAAACTATTTATGTTTTCATAGAGATTGTGAAGGTCAAGAATCCAGGATCAGCTTAGCTTATCAGTAATGGTTTAGGATCTTTTGGGAGGTGACAGTCAAGCTGGGAGCTAAGTCAGCAGCATCTGAAGACATGACTGGGACTGTAAGATCTGATTCCCAACTCATCCCACAGCTGTTAGCAGGGAGCTTCAGCTCCTCACCATGTGAACTGCTCCACTGAATTGCTCAGGAAATAGCTTTCCCCAGAGCAAGAGCTCTGAGAGAGCAGCTAAGGTGGAAGCCAGGGTGTTTTCTTTAACCAGATTTCAGAAGTGATGTATGACTTCTGCCATACATTGATCGCATAGATCAATCCTGGTATGATGTGAGAGGAAGAGCTTCACAAGAATGTGAATACCAGGAGGCAGGAATCATTGGGGACCATCTTGGAGGCTAGCTACCACAATTGGGGTGGACTTTTAAGCTATGACTTAGGAGAAAGTGTGGAGAAGACAGAAAAGAGAAATTGTCCCATGGTGATTCTTGAGTGCAATGAATCTACTATTGGTGACATTGAGAAGATGGGGTTGGCATTTCCAGTTGGAGACTGATAAAAGATAAAAAGTTAATAATCACAATTTTGATCCAGAAAGCAGTGGAAATCCTTTGAAGGATTTTGTGTGATGGAGTGATGTTTAAGTAATCGTCAAGGAAGATTGCTTAAGCTGTGCATACAGCCTTATAGAATGAAAAAAGAAAAGATGACATTTTTTTAGGAGTCACGAAAGGAGATGTGGCAGTGTTCTTCCAATGCTGCTGTTGTTAAAAACGCTCCTGAGGTTTTCTTAAAACAAAACAAACATAAACACACACAAAAAATCTGTCTCTAACCTAACTGATTTGGTTTCCAACATGAGCCATGCATATAACTTGCTGCTTAAATCCGAAATGGCTCTTCTGTGGAAGTACTTGATCATTTCCACCTCTGCAGCTTCTAGAGTAAAACCAAGTTAAATGTGATGACAAAAATTTTATGAGATGGATAAATAACATTTTATCACTCTTGAAAAATTGTTTCAAGGAGGATTAAGGTTTATTTTGGAGAGACAGAGGCTTCATTGCAGCTATATTAGGTGACTTTGAGGTTTATATTATGAATACTTTAAATAAGAGATATTTGATTTATATGTTAATAATGTTGAACTATAGATTCAACATTATTAAAACAAAAATACGGATATTTTAGTGTTTTATAAAATTTATATCATAACTTTCCTAAAATTTAAAGAGTTCTCTGGGATGTTTTTTCTTCATTACTTGCAGGGCCCGAGGTTTCAGCACCCCAGCTTTTGCCAGTAAGAGCACTAAACGAAGTCTTCATTGGGGAAAGTCTATCATCCAGGTACATTTAAACCTATGACCTTGAGTTTGGAATTTAATGTTTTAGTATATTTTAGATATTTATTCAACTTCTACAACCTAGGATTTGTGAATAATTAGTACTATATAAGTAATAGAAATGAAATGTTTGATGACATATTTTCGAAACCTCCATACATGTTAATACATATTAGAGGAAAGAAGGTTCTATGACCAAAAGTTTGTGAAACCCTAGGTTAAACAAAATACAGCAGTATTTCCCAGAGCCTTTAATCTATCATGTAGGTGCTTTATAAATGTTTAAGAGAATGATGTAAGGAAAACATTTGCAATTGATACAAAACTTTCATAGACATCCCACATTAAAACTTCCCTACTAATTATCTTAATATTGTCCTTTAAAGCTGATTTGTTTGTTTGCTTGTTTTTATTCAAGGTCCAATTAAGAATCATACATTGCATTTGGCCATCATGGCCCTTTTGAATTAATTAAGAACAGGTTCTTAGCCCTATCCTGTTTTGTCATTCATGATACTAATATTTTTTAATGGTCTTAAGCCAGTTGGTTTGCAGAATATGCCTTATGTTAGATTTTTTTTTTCCTTCTCTGCATGATAAGATTTGGACTAAACATTTTTGGCAAGAATACTACATAAGTGATAATTGCATCCTTCTTAGTGAAACATCCTAAGGCAAGTGTATTCACAGTTTGAGATTTATAACCATTATTAGCAAAAAGTTAATAAAGTTCTCCATTAGGAGTATAAAAATATAGTATGTGTTTTATTACTGATAAAATTGTGGGTGTTGAATATACTTTAGACTTAAATTGTCAGCAGAATTGTTTTTTGCAAAACTTTTTTTGTGTAACATTAGTTACCATTTAGAGAATGATGGCCATAATATAAAGTTAATTTAACTCTTGGTGGTACTTTAGAACTTGCCTTCTCATTTTCATATATGTAAGTTTGGGTTGAAGATTAGAGATGAGTCAATGTCCCACTTTCTTGCTACCAGAACCATGGGACCTTTTGAAGGCCATGCAGTTGATGCCATAGTTTACTGAGAATTCCATATATTCTAAAATTCTGTTTTTTATAAGTCATAATATTTCTTTCATATTAAGTTCCATATGACATTCCTTTCATAAGTAGTTTAATTATAATGAGAAAAGTTTGTTTTCGTTAGAAAAAATATCTACATCTTAACCAATGACTTACATAGGTAGTACTGAAAAGAAAAAAGCCTGATTCAACAGAATGATTTGAACAATCTTTTTGAGTAGTTGTAATTATTTTGATGAATATAATTTAGAATTTATTCAGTGAAAATATATGGTGCTGTGTGTAATATGCGAGTCCCTAGAGATGTAAAGATGAATAAGATAAAGGTAGTGCTATCTTAATTTTTTGGAAGGTGATAAAATACATAATTTAAAAAATTATTAAAAGTAAAATATATTCTTCAAAGAAATAAAAATATTCTTTCAAGAACTTAATAAAGTGTAAAACATGTATTCTGTCATAGTGAGACATGCTATATATAGTTTTTTCTTTTGCTATATAGAAAGTTTGAAGCAATATGGAAGCAAAATGGATACTATTATATAGTGACTGAAGAGAGCAGAAGAAAACGTAACTCTAATCAGTGATATAATCTAGTCATTATTGCTAAAGACATAAGATAGATGAGAGCAACAGCTTTAAGTGAGATTGCAGAAAGTCTATATTAAAATAAGTAGATGACAAAGGTAAAATGTTTTCTGAGTTTATGCTTACTCTAGGGAAGCCATTTGGTGGCTTAAATTATTCTGTTTGTATATTTTAGAGGTTGTAACTTCTGAGAGCTTTAAATCACTTATAACAGGAGGAAAACTGAGATAAATTGATAAGATTTTGGGAATTCAGTGAAGTCTCAGTAAATTTTAGATTGAATGCTTTTATTTTCTGTGGCAGTAGTGATTTGGTTGGTCTATCTCTGATGCTGCTTCTTTTTGTGTTCTTCGATGCCTCACTTTATATCTTTACTGAGATAAGGACAGCAAGGGGTTGGCTTCTAATGCTATTGAAAAAGGTTTCACTATTGAAGGTATCAGAACTTATTTTTAAAGATGCTGTGACATAGACACTTGGCAGAAGGCAATGAACATTTGCTGGCTCCTGCTACGTCAGGCACTGTATATATTGTGTATGTTATCGCATTTAATGCTCATCGCAGCTCTGTGACAAAGGTAGTGGTATTTATCAGTGAAAACACCGAGATTGAGATTTGGAGAGTTCAAATAACTTGCCCAAGGTCATATAATTAGCCTCAGAACGGTCATATAAACTCAGTATTTCCGATTGCACATCCTGTGTTGAGGCTTACTATGCCCCGAAAACTTAGGTGCCGTCCTTGGAAAATATAAAATGCAGCAATATTATTCCTGCCTCATTTATAATGTTCTTAGATTTAAGAACATTTTAAAAGCCCAATTTCTTTTCTTTTCTCCTATTTGTTCTAACCTAGAATGTCTTATTCTTGGGCTGTATCAGTGGACAATTTAAGAAGAAGTATACCCACTCTAAAGGGACTGTGAGTTTTATTGCTGCCTTAAAAATATAATTTCCCTGAAACAAAAATTCTCTGAGTTGACTAATCTTGGTAAACCTGCATGAGAGAATCACACTAAATTTGCTCATTCGTTTGGGCTCAACATCTCTCACCTAACTACTCTTCCTCCCCACCTCTGCTTCTCTTCTATCCACACTTACCTCTAATCTCGTTTCTGGGTGATTCTGGCAATGGATTTAGCTGGCTTGTCTGTATATAATAGGCTCCTAATGTGACTAAAATTCCTAATTTTCTAAGAGGACATAACAAAGCTATGAAATAGATTAAATGTGACTATTAACCTGCTATCTTTTATTTTTATGAAGAACGCTGACTTCAGAGAAAAAAATGAAAAGGAGTTGTTATCATGTAAAACCTTCAGATTCAGAGCTTGGCAGGAGAAATGGAAAGGGTTAGAGTAAGAAAGAAATTATCCATTGAGTGTTAGTGTTTGCAAGTATGTCTAATAATTGTCATTATTTTGAAAGCTATATTTTACTAAGGGTTTATTGTAACTTTTTTTTATTTGCTGGAGGAAAATAACCCAGGGTTGATCAATGACACCATTATTTTAAGATATAGTTTACAAAATAGGCTTTTGCATGTTTCAAAAGTTCTTTGAATAGTTGCAAATCATTTATACATTCATGCAGTTAAAGAATAGTGTCATTTTTGCTGGTGTCAGAAAACCCACTTGATTTCATTTTATGAAGTACTCTAAGAAATATAAATCTTTAAAGAAATTACAGTTTTAGTTTTATCTCCAGTTTTGTTCACTAGTTGAGAACTGTGAGAACTGGTACTGGTTGAGAATTCTCTTTAGAACTTTATTATCTCTGTTAGCTTACTGTTAATTCAAAAAGCATATTAGTATGTAACTTAAGAAACAGAAATTTAACAGAAACTATCGGTAACTTGCAGGATTAGATACAGATTGAGACATATCAAGCAATAGCTACTAGGAATGAAACTTGCCTAAGAATGGTATTTTCTTTTGGAATTCTGAAATAAGGCTCTGTGTACGTTAGATTCCATAAAAGCAGCAGCAGCAATGCTAGGTAAAAATTTACAAGAAGCCTCTCTTTAAAATGTTAAAAGTGTGGATAGAAAGGAGCATATAGATCAGAGGGATGCAGACATGCAGATTTATTTTTTTTTTAACTTTTTCACTTAGAATTCACTTTCAGTATTAGAATTAGCATCATGATATGTGTCCACTAAGATATGTCTAAGTCAGGCTGGTCTACTTAGATTTCATCAGTTCTGAAAAAGATGTTTGTCTTATTTACTGTGAGCCATAAATTCAGCAAATCCAGTTTTCTGTTCTCAATTCATAGGGCTTCCTACTATGAGATTTCAGTTGATGATGGTCCATGGGAAAAACAGAAGAGTTCAGGGCTCAATTTGTGTACTGGAACAGGATCAAAGGCCTGGTGAGTAACTTGGGATGTCGCTTATCAACTTTTGTGAAGTATTTTAAGTAATGTAATTTGCTTGTTACCTCATAACGGCATATCTAAGGTCTCTGATACATAAGAGGTCGCCTGGTGGTGTCATGTTGGTTGGCTCAATTTCTGCTTCACTCATGGATGGGGTCTTGCCTTGACTTCTTAGATTACAGGTGCAGCCTAAATTTGGTCATTACTTGGTCATTATTTAGCCTACTGCACGAGGTTTGTAAAGAGAAAAAAAAATGAGAAATCTTTTTGGTACTATGTATTTTTTAAAATGAAGACTTTTAAATAATAGTAAAGAAATGAAAGCAAAGTACAATACTGAAAACATGCTGGAGGTTTGTGCATTAAAAGCCCAACCTGAGATAACCTAGGGTCTCTTGTATCTTGTTTCCCCTATATCCTCTTTCTGGGTAGTCTCTTCTGCTTCTTAGATTTCTGCCTCCCAGACTTCTTTCATATGTGGCAGCCTTCTCTCCTGAGTACAAAGTCCTATTCTAAATTGACTGGTAGGTAGAATGTTAATAGCATTTTCAAATTTAGTGCATTTAAAATTGAGTTTATTGTCTTCAGGTTTTCTGCCTGTGTTCCTTGTATTGCTTAATACCCGTAGTATCACTGTTTACCCTGAGTTCATACTCTAGAGAAAATACATTACTCCTCTAAACCTGGCTCTTACCTTCGGGTCTCCCTATTCTCCCCTCTACACATACCAGTCTCTGAATCCAGTTAGTTGTACTTCGGAAGTCTTTGACCCCCTTTTTCAGTTTCTACTGCTATTTGGTCCAAGCCTCCATCTTTTTGGTGAATATTCTTTATTCTTCAGGCTGTCATCCATACTACCAGCAGAGTCATGTTTCGAAAATATAGATAAAATATGACTATACCGCTTTTGTGCTTTAAAACTTTCACTGACTCCTGACTGTTCAGATTACTCAGTCTGTCAAATAATGACCTGAGGCCCTTGCCCTAACCCGTCAGCACCCTGGAGACACTGTAGGCTACTTGCAATTCGCAGCACAAGCTATGTTCTCTCTGGGCTTTTTGTTTTTCCTCAGTGCAACTTCTTTCTGCATTGAATGTTTGAACACTCTTCACTTTCCATCCACTGGCTGAAAAATAGTCTTCGAATATCATTCTTTGTAGGAAATCTTAGTTCCTTTCATAATCATAATTAATCCCTTTTTTGTCCTTCCCCAGCACTTTTTTCTCATTACACTATTGTAGCAATTACCACGTTATTATTTATCTAGTAAGCTAATACCCAGCTAGTTTGAGCAACTTGAGGCATTTAGGATGGTGATTAGTGTTTTGTTTTTTTTCCTGCTTAATTTTTTTGTGTGCATAGCACAGTACCTAGTAGATATTTGTGCAAATACTTTTTGAATAAATGACTACACATTCACTAATACAGCTAAAACAGTGCTTATCAAAATGTGCTCTTAAGTTTGGATAGTATAAAATGGAGTTTTATTTCCTATTTTTCAGCACAACTTTTTAAAAGTTTTTATTGTGGAAAATTTTAAACATATACAAGAGTAGGCAAAATAGTATAATGAATCCCCATCTACCCATTAGCCAGATTCAGTTCTTATCCACTCATGCCCAATCTTGTTTCCTCTGTTCCCCTATCTCCTCTCATCCCATATTATTTTGACATAATTTTCAGACATCATATCAGTTCATTCATAAGTACTCAATAACTTAAAAATCTTAAAAAAAAATCCTAATCTTAGTCAAGTAAATGAACCTTTGGGAAAAAATGAAAAGTATTATTTAAAAAGATTGGTTAAGACCTTATTTTCCTGAAGGCCAGTGAGAAGAACTACATTTCTAAAGTGACTTTTCCATTAATTATTTGAAACAATAAAATTAATCATATAATATGCTATAAAATTATTTTGTAACCATCTCATAAATTGAAAACATTAACAGCTTTAATTTCGTAACATCTTTTCTGCTCAACATGGTGTGTTACTTGTTGAAAACTAGATTGAGAATTAGAAAGTTTCCCATATCCTTCCCCTTTTCTTCTCCCAGTATCCTCATCCTTTAAAAATGAGCAAAATGATTATTATTGAAAAGAATACTGGCCTGGAAGTTAAGAAACCTGGCTAAACCACTGACTATCTTTGCCACCGTGTACAAGTTTCATTTTCTGCAAAATGAGAGAAATGGAACAAATAAAATAGTAAGATTACTTTATCTTCTAAACTTCTGTGATTCTGTAAGTTACGTTTTATGTATTATAGTACAAATTCTCAGTTATTTAGCCCCTGTTCCTTTGAATATACTGTGCCAGGTACTTTTTATACCTTGACTATAATCCTTAGAGAAATCCTGTCTCTTGTTTTGTAAAGGAAGAAAATGAGGCTTAGGAAGGACAGATAATTAGGCTGAGGTCACACCACTAGTAAGTGTCAGAACCTGGATACAGGCACAGGCGTGCTTGACTACAAAACCAATGCCTTTTTCATTGGAGAGAGGGCGCTCTCTAGAGATCACACAGTTGAAAGATGAGCCCCTAGGCTGTATTGAAGAATTATCAAGGTAAATTTGCTAATCTCATTGAAATAGTGCTTATGCTAAAGGCAGTGGGCTTTGACTTCTGCCTTGTGTGTGTGTGTGTGTGTGTGTGTGTAATTTTGATAGTTTTAGTTTTCAACCTTTCCATAGTGAGAAGAGCATAAAGAATAAGCCCGTAAGTTGCCATGCATTCCCCCTTCCTCTGCCATACATCTTATAGTTGAGTCCTCTGTGGATGTTGCATTGGAGTAAGTACGGCTTAGATTAGAATTTTCGTCTTTTCTGTGTTGCTTATTGTATCCCCTGTCGTCTCCTGTGCTCTGGCATAGAACTCTCTCTCGCACTAACCATATCCTGTCCCTGCCATCTTGGTTATTCAGTCCCTGCGCAGCCTATGCAGCTTACTTCTAACATGTTCTGCCCTCCCACTCCCATTACTGATACTTCTTTTGCTACGATTGCATTTCCCATTCATCTTCTGTCCTTTTTCTCTTCAGAAAATGGGGGGGGAGAGAAGAGAATCCTACAGGCTGAGAGAAAGCTATACATTTCTATACGTTAATAATTTTTATCTTATCACACTACCAATTCTGAGCATTTTCTTTGTCCCAAACTAAGTATATTATTTAAATTCTCAAAAGTACTCTGGAAGTAGGTGATTTCATTGTTCATTGATAAAGAGTATAAAGAATCTGAGAAGTTAACTGACTTGCCGAAAGCTATGGAACTAATTAATGGTGAAAGCAGGATTTAAATTCTGGATTAACTATAGATGCCTGAAGGATCACTGGAAAGAAAAGAATAGGCTAGCCTATTTCTTTTAATTCTTATACAGAGAGAGAAAAGTTTGTATTCCCATGTGACTTTCTCAGCCCTTGCTTTGAATATAAAGTGTGGAAATATATAACTTAAGTATACGCTAGTTGTTGTGACAGATAAACCCCCAGTATCAGTGGCTTAACACAATAGAAGTTTATTTCTTGTTCTTGTAAAGAGTGGGTGTTCTAATTGGCAGGTGGCTTCTCCTCCAAGTGGTGATTCAGGGAGCCAGGCTCCTTCCGTCATGCAGCTCTACCATATTTTAAACAGCTCCGAAAGTCGCTGTGCTCATTTACATCAAGTCACAGAAGGAGGACAAGCATGGAAGCATGGAGGGTCACGTGTAGGAGGTTTGCAAGACAGGGTTAGAAGTGCTTTCCGTGACGTCCACTCTCGTTCCTTTAGCTAGAACTCAATCACATGGCTAAATGGCAAAGAGGGGTTGGACACAGCAGGTGTCTCTGAATTATTGCATTATCACCTCAGTCCCCTTCCTAGTTGGAACATGATTTGCTGCAGACTCTGGGAGAAGTACTACAAAGTGGGATCATACATTTTTCCATTAGTTCTTAAGACTGCTCCCAATCCTCTTTCTCCATACATTCTGTCCTAGCAAACTTAAGTAAGGGTGAGGAGGTGTTCTTAAGTGAAGAGAGAAAGTTTTACTAGATGATGAAGCTATGAGACTCAATTTGTCTATTTCATTGTCTTTACTAGAAGTTATGTCTGATTTAAAATGGGAACTCTTAGAATGGTGAAGGTGTGGACCCAAGAAAAAAGTTGTCATGTGCTAGCTAACACCTGCTTAGTCATATAGTTTGCTTTTGATGTAGAATGCAGACCACTTCTAAAGGTAGAATGAATTGGCTGAGATCCAGGAAATTAATCTTAATTTAATCCCAATTTAGAAGGCTTAGTTTGGGTTGAATTGTGGTATCCCTAATAATAGGAATCTAGGAATATTAGTAGACTTCTGTTCTTAAGCCTTAACTACAATGAGGAGATATTAGTTACCAAAATAATTTGCCCTTTATATAATTCAATGCAATCCTCATAAACACAGTTCATTTTTAAGTGACTCTTAGATTTACACTAGAGGGAATGCTAAAACAGTATCTTTTTCCAATAATGTGGATATCCTGAGGAATTAGAGTATCACTTATACAAACCCTTGCTTTTGACATTTTCATTCAATGTTGAGTTCTTGCCATGAACCAGGTAGGGCCCTAGGTGTTTTACGTCTCGTAGTGTGTGATAGTAGTAATAGTGAAATAGGTATTGTGGACCTCATACTAAACAATAAGAAAGTCAGGACACTTAAAGTACTTTCTTACCACATAGTAAGTATGAACAAAGGTACAAAGGCAAGAATGAGCTTGGTGTGGTAGGAATGTGAAATTGGAGGGCAGACAATGGTGGAAAATAGAATAGACAAGGGCCAGATTCTAGATTTTTTTAGCACAGGGATTTGGTCTGTGAATGACCCCAAATTTTTAATGTAAAAATTGGTGTATCTGCATTTTTTTAAAGAGGATGTTTAAAATGTTTTCATATTTCTCAAAATGTGAAGAATATAGGGTTAGAATGGTATGTGGAGTATTTCTTACTCCTCCCCTCCTCAAAGAAATTAAGAGCCACTGAATTAGGTTAGAGCTGTGTGACTCAGCAGGTTATTCCTTTTCATTAGGATGATCTGATGCCATATGAGAAGAGTTGTGAGGCAGTGGAATACTTCTGAATTTCCTAGAGGAATTTTATTTGTTTTAAACCTTTCCTTAACCATCTTTATAGACCCCAGGACAGCTACTTTTAAAAGTTATTCATATTTGTGTTAACATTTGTTTTTAAGTTGTTACGTAAGGCATCATACTTGGAAAAGATTTCTAACCTTTTTATGATTTAAAGAAATATATATATTAAAAAATGTTAAATAGTACAAAAGGGTATACAATGAAAAGCTAGTCTTCCTTTAATTTCATCTCTCTAATACTAATCTCTAGACACAATCACTATATATATTTTTAATATAAGTAAAATAGATAAGTAATATATATATACTATATAATGCCTTTGGTTTTTTTTAAACATATGAGTTACCTCTCCATATCAGCACATGCAGTTCTATTTTATTCTTTTTAATATCTAGGTAGTACTCTGCTGAGTAGCTATAATTTATTTAATCAGTTTCGTGTGATATATATATTTATATTTGAGTTGTTTTGCTATTAGAAACAATGCTTCAGTAAATATCTTTGTACACATCTTTGTGTATTGTGTGTATCTTGTAGGATAAAATACTAGATTGAAGAATATGTTCATTTTAAATTTTAATAGTGCAGAATTGCTCTCTGACTACAACTTCTATAATCCCATCAGCGCATGAGAATACTCCTTTTCCCGTACCATGCCAATACATTGTTTGTTAGTTTTTAATTCTTGCAAATCTGAGAAAAAGCTTGTTTTAATTTGTATTTCCTTAAGTATGAGTAAGATTGAGCATTTTTTTCATATATGTCCATGAACTGTTTGTCCATGTACTTTTACACACTTTTTAAAACTGGGTGAGGTGGCTATTGTCTTTTTGTTGTTTTATCCCTGATAATTTCTAAGAGTTCTTTGTATATTAAGTAGATTATTCCTTTTTCATTTTTAGTATGTTTTTAGAATTGAAACAAGAAAGAATTTATGTGGTGTTTGTTTCTAGGTCATTCAATATTAACAGGGTTGCAACTCAGGCTGTGGAAGATGTTTTAAATATTGGTGAGTACCAAAATTGCTATTATATATTATATTTATAATATGCTATACACAATGTATGTTTTATTATGTGTTTGCTATTATATGATACAAAACATTTTATTTAATCAAGATATTTTCCCCCTTTCCTTTTTCAATAGCTAAACGACAAGGAAATTTAAGTCTTCCGTTGAACAGAGAATTGGTAGAGAAAGGTCAGTGACAAATGATCATAATTGCTAACAGTTTCATTTAAGTTCTATATCACTTTTAAGGATGTTATTGTGAAGTGTGCTTGTCTAATTAGCAAAGCACTACTTTTTTGACTCAAACATGCTCTTAATATCCCTTTAAATATTTTTAAATAAAAGTTTTAAAACTGGCCTTTATATTATGATTTTTGTCAGCTGTGAAACATAACCTCTATCTCAAAAACAGTGCAACTGCAACCATGTCCTGGGGAATAGGGAAACACAGAAAAATACATTCCTGGCAAATGGGGAATGCACCCCTAAACTCAGTGTGCCATTACTATCCTCTGAACAAAAAGGAATTCACTGAGCTGTGAATGCTTATCTTCATATTCACTAAGGTGTCCTCTTTAACTATCTCCTACCAACTGCCCAGTTACTTCAGGGTCCTTTAAGAGAACTAGCACTGTTGGGAGACAGGATACTGACCAGGGAATGTGAAGATCTGGGTTCCAATCCCAGACCAACCAGGCACTCACTGTGAAACTATGGGCAAGACTATCATTCTCCACTCCTCTGCTTCCTCAACTGTAAAATGAGGGAGGGCAAGTAGATCACTGGCGCATAGGGGTTCTTCAAATTAATTCTTTAAATTTTATTTTAAAAAATACTTAAAGCTTAAATTGAATAACACATTCATTTGATTTGCATATAAAATTTTAACACTCCAAAGTTCACTCATCTACCAGGACCACTTTTGTACAGACCTCAAACTAAAGCTTTTCTTACTGTCTCTGTTTAATTAAAGAGTATCCTAAGATTTTAAGGTAAATTTATTTTAAAAAACAGAAAAACCCAAACTCATTTACTGTTGCACATGCTTACCTTTGTAAGGATTTTTAAAAATATATACAGCTAAAATAAAATATAGACACAAATGGATATCAACACATAAGACTGTAACTGTCATCCATCCATAAACACAGATACTTGAATTTGAGTTATCAGAATAATTTCATTCCTGTTGGTTGCCTTTAAAATGATTTAGCAATACATGATAAAATATTTTAGCAGTATCAGTTCATTTATCTGTATATTTTGGATTTCTACATAAGAATTCCTTGGTTGGGGAGATGGTTTGCCTCTAAAGTAGTTTAAAAACAGGACTAAATATCTGAAGTCCTTTTCATTTCTCTAAAATGGCCTCTGTTCGCCCTCTCTCAATTTGAGACCTAAAAGATTATTTTAATCATGGTTTATGAGCTAACATTAGCATTAAACCTGTATCAAGAAAAGGAAAATTAGGCATTTATAGTAATTGATTCTTCATTATGTAGTTTATCTTAAAACATAGTGTATATAGACCAACTGATATTTATATCAGGTATGTAAATTAATTTAAGGGTATAAGTGATTGTTTTTCCCTTAATAAACTGAATGAATGTTATTACACTGCGGATTTGAAGCTCTTCAGCAGCAATAGTGAATGCCAGTGCTGCAGTCACCATTACTTCTGGAACTACTTTCTTCAGAGCTAACACATATTTTATGTGTGTTCCCAGAGGCAACTTTTTATTTTTGAGAGTGAATTAGATTTTTTAATAGAAACCAAATAATTCAAATGAAATTTTGGTAAAGAAGTTAGATTATCTGACAGTCTTGTAATGTCTTTTAATGTTCTATTCAATTAAACGTTCTTTCAAGCCTCATTTCTTTGTCCAGTTGACTAACCAGTTTGTGCTTTGCATGCTAACTCTCACATGCCTCTTTGTTAGAGAGAAAGCAGGTCCCAAAGATTTCTGAAACTATCTTGAGTAAAGGCATTTTCAGTAGAGAAAGCATATGACCTGTCATTGTTTGAGACTGCATTTTATAGCAAGACTATTAACTTATAATTATGCTTATAAACTCTTTGACATGGTATTTTGGATAAGAATTTGGCAGGGGGAATATGGCAACTCAAGTTTCATTTTTGAGTGCCATAAACTAGTTCCTCTTATTTTTGTTTAATTATTAACTTTGTAGTTTTTTTTTTCTTTTTCCTAAATGTATTTACTTCTTCTATATTGTCAGTGATGTAGGCTTTTGTGGGCTAATCTTGGAACCCACTCCTCATTTATAAGGTGTTTTGTTTTTTCTAATGGACTATTTTGTGAGTTCCAAGAAACTTGCTAGCTAACAGATCTTTGGAACAGAACTGCTTTTAAGTTGGGGAATAGTTCATTTTGCACTTCTCAAGTGACCATCTTTTATTGAAAGTGCTAATATTTGGTTTTTCTTTCTTCATAGTAACAAATGAATATAATGAATCGCTGCTCTACAGTCCAGAAGAACCCAAAATACTTTTCAGTATTCGAGAACCAATAGCAAACAGAGTTTTTTCAAGCAGTCGTCAGCGCTGTTTCACCTCAAAGTAAGCTTCTAAAGTGTGACTGACTGTTTTTCATCTCCTGTATTATAAAGCACACTTGTATTATAAAACACTTGGTTTTATAAGTATTTGATTTCATTCAAACTAAATATGGTGGGAGTAGAACCTTCGGTATCATGCTAACCTGGCTAAAATGGTATTTTTTTCCAAAACTTAATGTATCATTTTAGAGAAACTGAATAGAAGGAACATAATTACTTAATTGGGTGATGTGGATTTGTCTTTTTTAAAAAAATGTATTAAGACCACAATAAGATCGAATTATCATTTTAAAAGAAACTGACTGGAAAGCAACTTTTTTTCATATGCTGTGGAATAAAAGCAGGATAAACATTTATGTAAAATCTATATTGTATAGCAGTAAACCTTTAGAGTAGAATTCTTTTCTCTCCCATATCTGTTAAATTTGCTTGTTTTTTATTTTTAAGGGGGAGGATATACATAAATGAAAATAATTTCTTATTTTGTAAAGGTTGTCCAATTTTCCAAACTAACAAGAAAACTTACTATAATTATGAAAAAATGTAATCTGTTTCATGGTAAGCAGAGAATAGTTTAATTAGAAATTGCTGCTTATAGTGTGCATATTTTCTTTCTTGAAAATATATCATTGCTTTTTTTTCCAAGAAAGACACTTAAAAAACAAACTCATCTTACTTAAAAATCACTTAACTCATTTGAGAGTTGATTTTAATTAATCAAGAAATCTATACTCAAGACTCATTTAAATTCTTGCTTATATAAATAGGAGAATAGCTGCATGACGTTGGTGGTTGGAAAGTATTTCTTAAGCACATCATAGAAAGCATTTTAACAACCAAAGATTCACAAATTGAGTACATTAGGATTAAGAACTTGTATTAATGAAGAAACCAATAAAAAATGAAAAGGCAAGCCACAGAGTGAGATATTTACAGTACCTATATCCAGCAATGGACTCATATCCAGGATATACAGAGGATGCCAAAAAAATGTACACACAGTTTAAGAAAGGAAAAGAACTGTATTAAAATTGTAATATTCAATATTATACCGATAACAAAAGATGAGTACATGTAGCATAGGTATATATCCAACAGAATATGGTATACACCAAAAGACACGCTCAAGAATATTAATAGCAGCACTGCTCCCAAATAGGCAAAAACCCAAATGTCCATGAATAGTAGAAGAGACATAAATTTTGCTATTTTTATACAATGGAAGTGTTTTCATACAGCAATGAAAATGAACACAATACAACTACTTGTAATAACAAGGATGAATTTCACCAACGTACTATTGAGCAAAAGAAGCCAGACACAAGCATACATACTGTATTCTCCCATTTATATAAAGTGCAAGAACAGATGAAGCTATTACTTCCCTAATGACTGAAATTAGGACAGTGGATGTGCTTGGGAGGGGCTGGGCAGTGATTGGGAGAGGGCGGTGAGGGAGCTTCCTGGGAACTGGGTCACACTTGATTCCTGATTTGGGGAATGATTACACAGGTGTGTTGGGCTGTACCCTAATAATTTGTGCCTCTTCTGTGTGTTTTACTTAAGTTTAAAAGTTTTACATGAAAATAGTTATATTCATGCTCAATACTTAAAATACTTATAATGGCAATAACTCAACATTCAAACATATGAAGAAAGCCTGTGAGTTCCATCAAGTCTGAACTTGTTCACTCAGATGTTTGGGTGAATGGAGGTATCCTAAACATTTAAATTTGAGATTTTGATAATGTACCCATATATTTACATAGTCACTAATTCTCTCATACCAAAGAGCAACTCGATTTTTAAAATCCAGGCCCGACGATCTACCAGTTTAGATAAAAATTAAGTGTTTTAAAGAAAACATTACTTAGGGTTAAGAAAACTTTTAATATTTAATGAAATGTTGCTTTCTGCTTAGGGTTTGTGTTCGTTCTCGTTGTTGGGATGCCTGTATGGTTGTGGATGGAGGAACTTCTTTTGAGTTTAATGACGGAGCAATTGCTTCAATGATGATCAATAAAGAAGATGAGCTTCGAACTGTGCTTCTCGAACAGTGAAAGATTTCCTCAGATGACAAGTTTTGATTACTGAGAAAATACTCTACTGTAGAAACAGACTACCAGTTATAAAGCTACATTTTTTGGTTACTGTTGAGACTAGTTGGCCTTGGGCTCAAAGGTGACTAAGAAGGTGAGATTTGCATTATTCTTCTGTTGGATTCTGATGGAAAAGATGTTCACTATATAAGAAAATGGATGAACTAAACAGTTTAGAATTGATACCAGGGAAATTTCTATATAACTTAATGATTGGTATCCAAGAGTGCTGATATCTTTTTAAACTTAGAGAGGTAGGTTCAAATAAAAGATTAAATGTTTAGGATTTGAAATTTAACTTTTTTCTTTCCCTTTCCTCCAAACTTTGTGGAATTGGTCAGAACAAACACATATCATTTGATTAGTGTATATTTTTTATAGCACCTAAAAATCAAGATTTTTAAAAAATTTTGATGCAGAGTTTTGATAAATCCTGACATTGACCTAACTGAGGTAGGTAAATATGTTTTTATATGTGCTAAGAATTTTCTAATTTCAAAACACAGTGATCTTGTTATGACTCTTTATTGGTTTAAAAAGTTCACAATCATTTTTGAAATTATAGTTTTCATTTAATTGACTTTCAGGTTAGTTTTGGCAGTGCTGGGTGAAATACTTATAACTGGAGAAAATTATGATTCTGTTACAAATGTACTAATTATCCAATAGCTATTTGAGGTCCTAGACAATTTTTTAAAAAATGATTTGAGTCTAATAGATTTCTTCCATATTTAAAACTCTCTAACATGGATTCAAAGACTAAAAGGATGAACTTATTAGACATATTCTGTTAGGAGTTTGGTCAAACCCTTAAAAAATATTTTCGTCTAGTATTCAGAGTATTGTCAGAAAGAAAATGGGTTCTTTAATAAATATGCAAAACACATTAGTTGTGGAATTGCCCTACTTTTAATATCACGGTAGTTTTCACCTAGCTCATATTCCAAGTCTCACACATTAGCTTTGGAGGATAAAATGTTATGGCTTGCCTCGGCCCCCCGCTCCCCCCTCCATGAGAGTTCCTTTATTTGGGGAGGAAATTATTTTTATCTAATTCTTGATCTACCTACACGTACTCTTAGAATTTTTACAAAAAGCATCTGTTGCTGCATCATGAGACGATTGGTATTCTCATGCCATTTATTCAAATTTGTATGTGTTTTTACTTGCTGTTGAAAGTTTTTGTTTAATCGTTGAAATATTTATTGAAAACCCATTCTGTGCAATGCTGTCTCAAGTGCTGGATATACTCGTACACTGATGAATTAAACAGACTATATCTTGATAAAACTTGAGTCTAGTGAACTCAGAAGTAAAATCTGTAAAAGCTAGGATGTATAATTACATTGAGTGCTCTTAGTTTTCCCAACATTTAACAGGTTCTTGTCAGATTTTTTTGTATAAATATTACTATACAAAGGTAACCTAAGTTGTGATGTATATCCAAAACAAGAATCTGCTTTTCTTTTCTTAGTTAATAGTATCTGCAATAGATACTCATTAGCAAAGAGGTCACATGATGCACAAAAACAAAAACAAAAACAAAAACAAAAAACCAGTTGGGTCTAGTTTCCAGTTTGATTTAAAAATGATATACTTTATAAAGAAGTATAGAAACTCCCTAGATTTAAAATGCCTTTTTGACAAAAATGCCAACTCTGTCTTTAAGGTCAAGGAAATTTGTCCGTAATGGTATCATAGATCTGTTAATATGTAACATTAATAGGTAACCTGTATAAAATTGTTCATAAGCCATATTTTAAAGGTTTAAAAAATACTTAATGTGCTCCATTTGCAGTATAACTTCTAATATTTCTGCTATGTGGTGAGTATTATTTGTAAGAGGTGATGAGAGGCAAAGGATGTTAGAATAGCCAAAATGTTTTTATGAACTAACCTTTAATGGCAACTGTAAGTGAATAAAATTAAACTATTGTTATTTCTTCTTTTTTGTTTCACTTACTTCCTTAACTCTTATGGGGTCATTATTTGAAAACCAGATTTTCCCAAAATGTTTCAAGTCTTTTTCTCCATTGCTATGTATTATTCTGTGCCCTGTTCACTTCATTCACTGCTAATCTTTGACACAGAACCAGGATTTGTTAATATTAGAGGGTAAAGTGCTTACCTTGTAAGTTTAGACCCTCAGCTAACTTTGACTTAGTATTTTTGATGTTCCATATGTCTTTATATTCATGGCGAAAGCCGTGATAACAAGAGGAGTTGCCTTTTTGCCTGTCCCAGGGTTCGGGAATCCAATGGAAAGAGGTTTCTTTCTAGTTTTCCCGGTCCCTGGACTTATTAGTGCCTCTCCCCGTGCGCTGCATCCTCCCCTGTGCCGTTGTTCAGTTTCCTGTATTGTAGATCTTCGGTAAATGTTGGACTGCAGTTGAGTTCACCAGGATAGAAGGGACACAGTCTCACTTTATCCAGAAATAAAAATACTGCCCTTGGCCCGAGTGCCTCCCCTGTCTCTGCAACCTATGGTTAAGGCACAGGAGGAAGAATCAAGGGCCAGAGGCAGAATGATACCCAGACGTTATGTGTCTCTTGATGGCAGAACATGATACTACCTCTCAAGTATGTCCTTGCTATAAAAACATTGTTAAGATGAGCCTCTAGATCGGAGTTTCTCAACATCGGCACTATTGACATTTTTGGACCACATATTTCATTGTTAAACAGAAGCTGTCCTGTTTTTGGTAGGGTGGTTAAAACATCCTTAGCCCTCTACCCACTAGATACCAATAGCACCTCTCCACATGTGACAATCAAAAATGTCTTCAGATAATACCAAATGTCTCCTGGTGTGCAAAATCACCCTTGGTCTAGAGCCCTTTGCTGCTAGATCTAACTACGAATTTATGGATTTAGGAGCAAGATACACCTGTTAGATATCACTCCAGGGGTTATATTAGCAAAATCCAGAATGTGAAACAGGACAAACAACCTAGTTTCAATAAATAAACTGCAAGGAAAAAAAGTGGGGGGAACATAAAGGTTAAGAGACTTGAGAGAGTATCAGTCAGTCCTAGCCAGATCAATTAGGCAAAAAAAGACATTCAAATTGAAAAGGAAGAGGCAAAACTGTCATTCTTTGCAGATGACATATATAATCCTAGACTCCACCAAAAAACTATTAGACCTAATAAGCAAATTCAGTAAAGTTTCAGGATACAAAGTCAATAATATAGAAATCTGTTGCATTTCTACAAACTAATAATGAACTGTCAGGTAAATTAAGAAAACAATTCCACTTATAGGTGTATCAAAAATAATAAAATACTTAGAAATAAATTTAATGAGGGAAGTCAAAGACTTGTACACTGAAAACTATAAGAAACTGATGATACTGAAGACAAATAAATGGAAAGATATTTTGTGCTCATGGATTGGAAGAGTTTATATATTGTTAAAATCTCTATACTACCCAAAGCAATCTACAGATTCAATGCAATTCCTATCAAAACTTTATGGCATTTTTCACAGAAATAGAATGACCAATCCTACAATTTGTATGGAACCACAAAAGTCCCCAAATAGCCAAAGCAATCTTGATAAAGAACAAAGCTGGAGGCATCACACTCCCTAATTTCAAACTATATTACAAGGCTCTAGTTATCAAAACAACATGGTACTGGCATAAAAACAGACACATAGATCAATGGAACAAAACAGCGAACCCAGAAATAAACTCATGCATATGTTCAATTAATTTATGACAAAGGAGCCAAAAATATACAATAGGGAAAGAACAGTCTCTTCAATAAATGGTTTTGGGGAAACTGGACCACAATTTTACACCATACACAAAAATTAACTCAAAATGGATTATAGACTTGAATGTAAGACCTGAAACCATAAAACTCCTAGAAGAAAACATAGGCAGTAAGTTCTTTGACATTGGTCTTGGCGATGTTTTTTTTTGTTTGTTTGTTTTTTTTGCCAAAAGCAAAGGCAACTAAAGCAAAAATAAACAAAGGAGGACTACATCAAACTAAAAAGTTTCTGCACAGCAAGGGAACCATCAACAAAACGAAAAGGCGAACTACCGAATGGGAGAAAATATGTATAAGTCATATATCTGATAAGGGGTTAATGTCCAAAATATATAAAGAACTCATACAACTCAACAGCAAAAAACCAAACAAAAAACCAATCCGATTAAAAAATGGGTAGACGATATTAATACATACCACCTTTTCTTTATCCATTCATCCATCAATGGACATTTAGGTTGTTTCCATATCTTGGTGATTGTAAATGATGCTACAATGAACATAGAGGTTAATATACTTTTCAAGTTAAGTGTTTTCGTTACACACACACACACACACACACACACACACACAGAGGAATATTATTCAGCCATAAAAAAATAAAATCTTACCATTTCCGACAACATGGATGGACCTTGACAGGATTATGCTAAGTGAAATAAGTCAGATAATTTTAACTACAGTACTTAAGGAAAAGAGAAAGAAAAAATACGACTTAGCTGAAGTACACATTTTTATAAAAATGTGCTTTATTTTAAAACAAGTCTATAAAAGTAGAAATCACATACAAAAATACAGATTACTCTGTCATGTTAGCAAAATAGCTTATGGCTGGACTTGAGTTTGGAAGTACTGCATGTTTGAGGGCATCCGGAAGTCAGAGTGCAACCGGATCCTATCACCGGCCCTCGTCACTAATCTGTAAACAAGAATTTCAAGTAGTATTTAGCACTTTTTAACTACTACAAAATTGAAACATAATCATTTCCAGTATAACTACTTTAAAATGTTCTTCCTTAGATACAGGCAGATAAGGGCACTTCATACCATTGTTTCTAACATTGAAAAATCTGATTAAAAAAACAATGTTAATAGAAGTGGTAGGTTTTGGCTTTTCTATTCCATTTTGCACATATGGGGAGGTCATCAATTTACACAAGAAATTAGTGTTTTGTGTGTGTGTGTGTGTTTTAAGTAGAATTTAACTCTCTTGCTTCTACTGTGTGCCATTTAAAAAAATCACTGAAGCTACAAAAGGTTCACCACCTGAGTTAACTTGTGTGCAGGTGCACGCTGTGCTTTCTGCTCTGAAACTATGGAACATACACCTGCTTCTATTGTATTTGTGATTGAGAGGAACATGCAGTTCTTCTTAGGGAACTTTAGGTCCAGTAACCTTGTAAAATGGGTAGTTTCAAGCAACCATTGTGGGAGACACTTTAAAAAAACAAAGGACGATTAAAAGTACTTGATTCCAGAGTAATACAAAAATAACTTCAAGGACCTCAGCAATGAAAGAAAATGGCAGGCAACTTTAGTTCAGCCTTCCATCAGCATTTCCAGAACAGAGACTGACTGGTTATTACCACGTTTCTAAAACAAAGCAAGGCATTTAAAAAGCTAAAGAACCCATGTTAACATCATTTGATCATAAAGTTGTAAGACCACAATTATATCTCTTCAGCTAATTTAGAATTCTGGGAAATGAGTCAAGTTTACTTATCCATGTGATTTACAGGGGATTAACCTGTCATAAGAAGCTGCCTCCTGAACCTTCAAATTCTACGTCAACTCTGTACCTCTGGCTGGTTGGTTGGTTGTTTTTTACTTAGGTTTTGAGGTGGATTTCTCAGGGCTAGTTACTTACAAGCGCCTAACTACAAATGAAAAGATAAAGTTGAAATGAGTATTTTTCTTTTTCTATCCCCAGAAAAGACTGCCAACAAATCTCCTATTCTATGATTCTTACTGTTCAGCCCACACAATACAAACAGCATATTATCCTCCCAATCTATGTCTTACAAAGCAATACTAGAGAATTAAATAGGAAAGTTAAGTTACCATACAGAATCATGAAAATGATTTGCTGGTGATTTTTAAGCTTGAGTCTAAACAGATTTAATAAGGGCACTGAAAGAGATGGCTCAAATTTTGCTCTTTAAGATATCTTGAAATTACAGGCTCACTTTCCTAAAATTTTGTTATGTCCTACACTTAGGTTCGTAAGGGCATAGCAGTGACAGAAGCTTTTGTAGTCATTTATAAAAAGCAACACTTCATAGTTTTCTCTCTCAAATGGTTCTTGGATATACTTGCAGGATGAAGGCAACGGGAAAACCAAGAACAAAAATAGCTGAGTACTCCGGCAGTTGGGCTTCCTACTATTTTCCCTGTTCCAAAAAAAAAGAGACACCATCCTGCAATAAATACTTCATAGACAGGTGGGCTTTTGCAATGTCAGTCGACATTTGATGCCCCATATCTCCGGGTTGTTTTTGTTGCCAACAGTAGGCCTGGCAATGGTGGTAAAATGGGAGCAATTGATCTGTAGATGAGGAAGAGCTTCCTTTAACAGTTGAAGGGTACTGTCTGGCACGATTCCAAAAACTTGCAGTGTTTTTAGTGTGGGAATTTCTCCAAGTTCACTGGAAAGGAAGAGAGAAACTTTCAGAGTCACAGTATCTATGGAAACTGTTTCACTAGAGTTACATGACCTGGTTTTGACACTTTGTATCATATTCAATAAAATGCACCCTGAAAGCATGATTTGCAATCAGTGATTTAAGAAAATAGCAAAGGTGACTCCAACCATGGCCTTAGGAGACGTGCCAGTGCATTTTGTAGAATTTCTATGAACTGAAAAACTCCAAGGTTTGTTTAAAATCCAATCGTATTTGCTGCCTTTCTCCATTCTTGATTTATACTGAAAGGTGTTACTGTGTTATTAGGAGAAGCTAGCAAGCTAGTGATGGTAAGACTAACTGTTTTACTGTGGCATCAGCTGGAAGTCACCAAAGGTTACGTGCAATGTAAGGGCTTGACCTTAGGCTCCCCCTCTCAAAAGAAGTCAGCAGGGCTGACAACTTCATAGTGAACAGTCAAAAAGTCCATTATATGTGATGGAAACTAACAGACTTCACTAAGATATTTTAGACGGGGTTATGTAGTTGGGTGCCAAGGGAGAAAAGGGGTGATCAGTCACACCTTTAGAGGAGGCAGCAGCCTTCATACCTCTCTACACATTACCATTTTTTTGTCACATAAAAGCTAATCTTCTTAGGTGTTCCACATGAGGTGAAGTATAATTGTCAACAGGGAAATGCTGGTTCACACAGACACACAAAAGGGAGCTCTTTTACCCAAAGTAAATACTTTTTGGTAATGATTCTTTCTTCCTACCCCAGATCTATGTGCTTAGACATACATCTCTCTGATCTGTATTTGCTCCAGATTGGGACACACAGTACAAAGTCTCAGGAAAGGGAATATTTAGTTTGGAACGTCAACAAAATCCCACTGCAGATCAATGAACATACCGCTAACCTAGAGTTAGAAGCATCCTTTATATTTTCATATTGCCAGTAATTAAGTAACAAACTTTCCTTATGATAATGGTCCTTCAGTCTTTCCTGCCTCCAATCTTTCTTTCTTCCTTCCAGCTGGTCCTATATACCAATGTCCAAGCATCTCCCTAAAGCCTAGCTCAGATGACGTCATTCTCCTGCTTCAAAACCTGTGTTGCTTCCCTCGTGTTTAAGGAACTGAAACTGCTCATCTTGCCTTAACACCTCCTAACCTGTTGCCCCCACCTTTCCACTACTCCTCTAAGTGTATTTATTCTAAGTGTATTGTTTAATAGAGATTTAAAACACCAGAGAGATTTAATATGTTAGCTGTCTAGAGCATGAAGGGTAATTTAGAAAACAACAGTACTATCCAAATAAAATCAATATGCTTGGTGTTCATAAGGGGACAATAAGATCTGAAGGTCACAATAGACCTAAAAGAAAATCAGAAAGAACACATCGTTGTTCTTAAAGTAACTGAATCTCTGGAATATAGAAACAGGAGTATAAAGAAAGGTCCCAGTACACAGATGGCTACACTTACCACTTCAGAGGACAGCAATCCTGCCCAACCTTAAATCTCTCTTCTGCGAGCTGTGAGTATCTGAGAACTTGGTAATAACCATGAGAATTCTGGCTCTGACATACCCAAATTAGCCTACATCCTGCAGTGGACAGTGTTTAAAAGAAGAAACTGTAGGTGGGTGTGAGAAAAGGAGATATACAGCAGATGGCAGAAGAGGAAATGTTCTTGTAACAACACTGAGAATGAACGCTGATGAGGAAGAAAATTGTACCAGACTCTTAGAAGATATGCAGGTGTTGTATGTGAGGAGGGGATGACTGTATGAGATGAAGGATGAAGGACCCTTCCCAAGCTGAAAAACCAGGAAGTCTTTAAAATGGTAAGGATACCAAAAAAAACCCCCAAAAACAAACAAAAAAACCATCAGCAAACTAAGTTAAGGGACAGTAAATAGAAATGAATAGGTTAAGAGCCAATATTTCTAATTTAAGTATAAAATGACATTAATAATGTCTTAAGTATCTTTGTTTAGTTTTAATAAACAAAAGATACTGATAACCCCTTCCTTCCACAGGTTCACTTTTTACCTCATCTACATAGTCCTGTTTTCCTTATAAAATCTTAAATCCCTCAACTATAAATTCTCCTACCACAAGAGTTTCTATTTAGTCTCTTCTAGTCTCAGATCAGTTTACTACCTCCAGTTTGAGTTTCATACTTGAGTGAGAAATATGGAATGATTACAAGAAAGTTTAGACCTAGGGAATCAAACCAATCAAGGAGTAAGGGAATAAATGTAATGAGAATATGTCTTGAAGAAAAAAAAAATCTACAGTTTCCCAAGTATTTTAAAACATTCTCAGTATAGAAGAAAGACACTTGAATTTTATTTTCCCATTTCTGAGATAAGAAATAAATATTCTTCGGCATACAATGGCTTTCTGGAAATTATTGCCGAGGATCCCAGAATTCTTACTATGCATCCAAATACAACAGCTGCCAGAATGGCTGATATTAGAGAGAAAGATATTTTATTCTGAGAAAGTTTTAAGGCTCGAGCACTAACGAACTCATCTTAATGGAGTCACAAGGTAAACCAGTGTACTATTTATAGTGCCTACAGAAACATATTCTTTTACCTTCAAGTTCAATCAAGAACAGCATCTTTCTTCTTTCTGTTCTCACTCTATTCTGGTGGTCTGATTTGTAATTAAACTTCTGATGCCCATTTCTCTTATTTCAACAAAGGATATAGACAAATAAGTCATAATAAGCAGGGAGGTTCACACCTACGTTGGGACTGCAGGCTCCTGCCCTTGGCCGTCAATTCACACTGCTGGTAGGTATCACTACGCAAGCGTTACTATCCCACCGGGATAAAAATGTTACAATGTGAGGGCTCCCAGCCTCTGAGCTTCTGCTCAAGAAAAAGCATTTAGAGACTACCTGCTTAGCTTCTTTCTCTCTGCAGAGAAAGAACAAAAGTAAGACACACGGATAGATTCTCTTGAAAAAAAGAACGATCTCTGCATTCCCCAGAGAGGAACACAGGCAAGAAAGCTGAAACCCGGGTGGCAAGGCCAGGAAAGGAGGGAGGACAGAGAAATCTTTTTGGGTAGATGCTACAGTCTCCTCGGAGTTCTGGACGCTACAAGGGGCAGGAGATTTTAAGAAGAGGGCCATGTGTATGAATTTGGACCCTACCACCTAAGAGTCATGCAAAGAAATACTGGCATCCCTTTTAGGCAGTGCTTTTCCAAATGAGATGCCAGCTCATGCCCTGAGCCCCAAGATTAATTAAAGTAATCAGTTAAACATATAATTACTACATTCCCTAATTCTAGTTAACCCTGTATCGTTGAAGTATCCAATTTATTCATTAATTCTTGAAACTACCTTATAAGATCCAAACAAGTAATTTGAAGACCCCATAAGTTCTTTGTTCAAATTCACCACCATTCTTTGGTAGGAACCAGAAGCTCAGTTATCTTCTTTTGGATAGTGAGCTATCTGAGGTCAGCAGCCTCACTGGGGCCATAATGCCTGGACTAAGAGGGAAAGAGGCCTGACCAAGTCGAAGATACTGATTTCTTGTGGTTTTGAAAAAACTTGCTATACATCTACATTTGACATAAGGAAGAATTTTCCAGCCCTTCGGGATGAAAGAAAGGAAACCTTATAAAGAAGTGATGATATTAATCCCATGACAACTGGAGTATAACACTTCCCAAAAAAAAAAAAAAAAGATAGACAGGATTCCTTTTTTCTTTGCACACCCTTGAGTTTGTGGAAATTGCTGAACATGTACAAAGTCAACCCTGGTAAAAACTACAAGATTAAACAGAGACTATTCTGCATCTGAACAGAGACCTAGGACGTAGACCCAGCTGAACCATGAACTCACTGTGCCGCTTAGGGTAAGTAGCTTCACTCTCTTGGACCTCCGTCTCAACCGCTCTCAAAGACAGCAGCAGATTCTCACAACATTTACCACTTAAATATGTCTGTTCTTCCCACTCCTTGACTCTCCAGGACAGATAGCACTAGAAGATTACAGAACTCTTCCTCTAAGCCCAGATGAAGGCTTTTGGAATCAGGGAGTTGCTTTGAAAAAACTGGAGAAAAACAAAACCCCACATTGGGTCTATCTCCCCCAATTCTAAAGGCCACCTTCCTTTGTAAGTCCCCCAGACACTAGTACAGTATTCTAATATTTAAACCTGCTCACAGCGAAAAAAATCAGTGTTTGGTGAATTCTTTCAGTCAACTCAACTGTACCAGCCATTTTAAGCAAAGCAGTTTGCCTTGGTTTTGCTATTTTGCTGGTCTTTCCTAACCAGTTTGTGGCACACTAATATGGAGGTGGAAGTGTTAAACACCTGCTATCAACAATAACAGATTTTAACATACAGGGACATCTCCTTGGGTCCCTGCTTTCTGCTAGCTTTAAAAAACAAAAATACTTACAGTAAAGTTTCAGGTATTATATCATAGCACCGACTGAGTGAAAGGTGTTGGAGGTAGTTGAGCTGGAAAAATTCCGGAAAGCAGTCCTGCTTCAGCATGATACTGTCACTGTAACAGAGCAGAAGAAAAGACTCAAAACCTACTCATTAATTCCAGATGGAGAAGAAAAACATAGTCTACTACTTAGTTCCTTCAATTCAACATAATTACAACCTTTCGTCATTCAATGAGCAATCATGACTTTTCACTATTTTTTCTAAATGAAAAAATACCTTAAGTCTAGATGGACAAGGTTGGGGCATCTTCCAACTAAGGTAGAGACATCTAGGAAAAGAAAAACAAAGTCACGATGAAACGAGGATTGAGACAAGGGCATCTGCTCTCAGTACTATTATTTACCATTGTGCTGTCAGGTCAGAACAATAGTCACACACTATTAGAAAGAAAAACAAAATTACCATCTCGGCAGGTTTTCTACCCTGAAGATCCGAGACGATCACCTGAAAACTACTGGAAACAGTAGGAGAACTGTGTAAAATGACTGGTTAACAACAATCCATAGCTTACGAATGTATCAGCAATAACTGAATGGAATTTTTTTTTTTTAAAATCCCATTCACAACAGCAAAAAGCAAACCCAAAACCCACTCTAGTCATACGTCACATAATAACGTCAATGACAGACGACATATGCAATGGTGGTCCCATAAGATTATAATGGATCTGAAAAATTCCTCTCGCCTAGTGATGCTGCAGCTGTCAGAGTCGTAGCACAAAGCATGGCTCACACGTTTGTGGTGACGCTGGTGAAAACACGCCTACTGCGCTGCCAGTTGTATAAAAGTATAGCGCACACAGTTACGTAAGGTGGGTAGTACTTGATAATGATTAATAAACGGCTAAGTTTCTGGTTTATGGATTTATTAGAGTTGTTATCATTATTTTAGTGTACTCCTCCCATTTATATATAAAAAAAAAAGTTTGCTGTAAAATTATGCCGTGTTAGGCCAGGAGCTGCCTCATATACCTTTGTGTACTGCATCTCTTGATTGCACCATTTTTCTCTTGCACTTGATTTAATCTCATGTTGTTTTGTACACTGACAGGCTGTACAAGCTTGTGGCTTAGGAGCAAGAGGCTACACCATCTAGCCCAGGTGTGCAGTGGGCTGTACCATCCAGGGTTGTGTAAGTGCACTCTGGGATGTTTGCACAATGACAAAATCGCCTAACATTTCTCAGACGTATCCCGTTAGACGTATCTCAGTCGTTAAGAGGCACATGACTGTATAAACAAACAACATATCATAAAGGTAGGACTTAAACTCAACGGGGGAAGTCACGGATTGTTAAAAAACAATATGGCTACCACAACTGGGAGCAATGTATTTCTGCACCTTAAATAACATATCCAAATAAAGATTCCACACATATTAAAAAGTTATAAATGCAAAAATACAGATTGAGTTAGTCGTTTCTAAACATAAAAGAAAACATAAAGGGAACTGATAATTTATTACATAAAAATTTTAAAACTCTTACCATGTTAAAGCAAAACAAATCATTAACAATTCGAAAAGCCTCAGAAAACTGGGCATATTTGCAACATACATTAAATAGTTAGTAGTCTTATTACACAAAGACCAAAAAACGATAAACAATAGAAAATGGGCAAAGAACATAAAGAGATACTTTGCAAAATACAGAGATAATAAAAATGGAGCAAGAAAGGCAAACTAAAATTGAAGTAATTGCTTTTCAGCCATCAAATTAAAAAATTCTACTATAATACCCAGAATTGATGAAATATAATAAAGCAGATCTCCCCATATACTACAAGTGGATATTTAATTTTATGCAGCCTTTCAGGAGAGAAAGTGATTTTTTTTTTTTAAATAAAAGTGTTCAGAGCATTACATACTTTGCTTTTTGGCTCAGTGATTTCACTTTTAGAAAAACAGAGACGGGCATAAAAATATTTTTTGTAGCAACAGTTATAATAGCCCTTCCCCCACTTAGTTTAATATGTTAAACTTCACCCATTTTTCGTTAGCCTCCATCCATTCTTTGGCACACAATGCTAATAGTAGTTATTAAAAAACTTTTAAATAATATCTCATGACCTTAAAAATACTCAGGGTATACTTTAGAGTGAAAACACAATACATACAATGCATGATAATCTCAATTTAGTTAAAACACACTCACAAACTCATATTTACACATAAACTTACACACAAAGAAAGGGTGCAGGGAAAGCTGGAAGAAACACACCCAAACATTAACTGCAATTACCAAGGGTGATGGGATTATAGATAAATTTTCAGATTTTCGAAGAAAGTCACATGTGCTACTTGGTAATCAGAAATGAATCAATAAATGTTACTTATTTTTAAAAACAGACAAACTTCATGAACGTTTGAGGGTTTTTTTTTTCTTCTTACAGCTCTATCTTCAGCCCCATTCCCCCTGCCCCTGAATCCTAGACTTGCATTTTCAATGGCCTCAACATACCCACTGGGATATGTAAAAGGCACCTCAAATTTATGCCTAAAATCAAATGTTTGATTTCTCCTCTAAAATCTCCTTCCCTAAAGTCTTTCCATCCCATAAGTGGTAACTTCACGGATCCCGTTGCTTAGGCCAAAACCCTGGGAATCATACTTGACTGTTTTTCTCACATCTCACATCCAATCTGCTACTAACTCCTGTTTTGTCGGCTTTCAGTTGTGCCCCAGATCCTATCATTTCTTTCCAACTCGAATGTTAACACCCTAGTCTCCTACAGCCTTTTCTCATCACAGCACCAGAATGAGACTTCTACAACGTGAGTCAGATCATAGCATTCCCTACTCAGGATACTCTAATGGTTTCCCATCTCACTTGGAAAAAAATCTGAACAAAGCTTTTGCCTTGGTTTAGAGCCCTTGGCTCTCTCATCCCGTCACTGTCCTGCTCCCTGCTACACACTGGCTCCCATATTAAGGCCTGTGCACTTTGCCGGTCCTCAGTTCCAGAATGTTCTTCCCTCACATATGTACAGGGCCTCTGCTCCAGGGTCACTCCCTCAGAGAGGCCCTCTCTTTGATCATTCCATCTGAAAATAGCCCCCTTCCTGCTACACTTTACCTGATTACTCTGCTTTATTTTCCCTCCTTGCATTTTCACCTTCTTTCATAACATTTAGTTATTTGTTGATTATCTGGTTCCCCCACTAAAAGGTAAGCTCACAAGAGTGACTTCATTTGTTTAGTTGAAGGCCACATCTCCCAAGCCTGGAACAGGGATTTGTGCATCGTAGGTACTCAATCAACATTTGTTTAATGAATGACTAAAAAATGAAGAAAGTGCACAATACAATTTTGAGTGACGCATCATCTAACCAACTAACCAGCCATCTATAAAATCCCAAATCAGATGCAATTTTCTCTTGGTACCACCTGGGAAAGAATGAACCCTGGGGGATAAAAGTGGTTAGTCTCCACCTCCACCCCCATTTCAGTCCTCCCTTGGTGGGAAGGGTTAATAAACAGTAGTCACTGCCAGGATTCCCTCTTCACTTTCCACTTCATTTCACCACAAACTGGAGGCCCATTTGAGCTAGAAGGGACCTTAGAAAATACCTAATCTAACCTGTTATTTTAAAGGTGAGCCAATTTCAGCTAGAGAAGCCAAGGTCAAATCCAAGACCAAAAGCTAGGTTTTCCAAGGCCTCAATTCAGTGCTTAGCTACCGTCCCCCCAGGGAGGTTGTAATGGTTGGCTGGGAGTGGCAATAATAGCAAACAATTACTGAATTCTCAAGAACCGTTTAGCATGCTGCATTCTATTAACTCATTTATTCCTTCCTATAACTCTAAGAAGGGGTGTTCTATTATCTCTATTTTATTGATGAGTAAACTGAGGAACCGGGAAGTTAATCAACTTGCTTAAGAACAGCCCATAAACGGCAGAGTGGGCCAGTCTAGGAGCTAAAATGAAATCCACATTCTCTATACTGAGGTAGTGTGCCGCTGTTAAGACATTAATTAAAAGAAAACTAACACTTCACCTTACACTCTGCATCTTTGTCCTTGCCCTGAATGGGTCCAGCGAGCAGGGTTTTAGTATCTATTACTCCTGCCAAAACTCAGTGAACAGGCTACCTATTCTTTTTCAAAGGGACAAAGAGAAGAGTTTTAAGCCAAACTCGGGCAAAATTAACGGCTCTTTGCCTACAGCACAGTTTTTCGACCTTGCATCCAGAAGTTCGTTACGTTTCAGAAAAATTCACAATAAAGAAATGGGAAATTCAGATATGGGAAGGAAACGCAAAAGAGCCCTGCCTTCTCTTCTCTTGGGGATGAAGAAGGAAGAACGAGTGGCAGATTCAATGTGAAGAACACTGGTGGGAGTTTAAAATCATCAGAAAGCAATTTGGCAAGCACCTTCCCAAGTCAGAACGAAGCCTAACCCTGAACTCAGCAATTCCACTTTGAAGAATTCATCCTTAGAAATGCGCTCAAAGGTCTTTCTCTGTCCATGACAAAGCTGTCCATAAAAGGAAAAAAACTGGAGAGATTCTAAAGGTCCATTACAAAATCAACTGAATAAATTATTATTGAATCAATACAAATGATTCCACATTAGGGGTGTCACTAATGAAATGGGGATATCTGGGGGCGGGAAAAAGATATATTACAAAATATTCTACAAACTGTGTCCCATTAAAAAAACACTTTTGGATAGGAAAGACTGGCAAGATGATGGTGAGATTATGGATGATTTGTTTTTGTATTTACCCATATGTGACATTTTTTTGAGAATAACTATAAAATACTGGAATCAGTTTTAAAACTGTGTTTAAAGGGAAAATGTGTAGAACAGAAATATTGTTTGTGGAGGGGAGGAGTAAGAAAGACACAGCTGCTGCTTCTGCAAATCTCTGAAGACAGTGTCTCCTTGTCTGAAAATACAGGCATCTAGACTAAGCACGGGCAAAGGTCCCAAGCCCCCGCCACTCAGCGTCTCGCTCTGACCTTCTATATCTTGATATACGCGTATCTTACCAGAGGACACACCATGTCCTAGAGAAGTAGTTTTCAAATACGACTGAATGTCTAAGAAAGCACAATCTGCAAATGTGTGATTCGTATCTTTTAAAATATAACAAAAGCTATAGTAAACAAAACACACTCAGATGAGCTAACACCCACGTCAAGACACCAAGATGGGCTTGAGGTATGTTGTTAGCCTAACTTTTTGTGCAGCCCACAGTCTGAGATTGCAAGGTGAAGCTGTTAAAAAAAAAACCTGCCATTTGCAAACACTTTGCAAATCAAAGTATTCTCCACATTAGACAAAGTGTAGCTGAAAGCTGAGGCTCCTGAAGACTGTACCGTCACGCACGACTCCTGACTTCAAACGCCTGTGTCCATCTAAACACCCTCACTGTCCTTAGACTCAATTCAAATGTTAAAGTTTTAAGTGTGAACTTACAGTGTTTCTAACAGGGCTTTTCAACCTTGGCACTACTGACATTTTGAACCAGATGACACTTTGTGTTATTCTGCTGTTCTGTGCATTCTTGACTTCTGCCCACTAGATGCCAGGGGCACCCCCGCAACCGTGACAATCAAAAATGTCTCCAGACCTCGCCAAGTGTTTCCTTGCAGGCAAAACTGCCTCTGGTCGAGAACCCTGCTTAATACTAATCAAACACTGTACTTATCTCCTTTTATGTTGGAGTTTTACCTAAAAATGTAATTGATTAAAAGAAGTTCTTCTGTTTAAAAAATAAATTGTTTGAAAGCATGAAGATTTCCACTTCTAGATCCTGGATTCGAATCTTGACGCTACCCGACTAGCTGTTTGCTGTTACCTAACCCTTCCGATCAGCTGCCTCATCTGAAAAATGGGAATAAGAACACAGGCACTGCATTAAACGAGACAACGTGGGTAGGATAGCACTTAGGAGACTCTCCGTAAACCTACTATATTGCCAAGGCCCGGGGGACCCGGAGCTCTTACCTGATCTCTGCAGATTCTTCCGGTAGCCGCTGAGATTCAGCTGGGTGATAGTCTCTGACACATGCGCGACAGCCACTTGCACATGTTTTTCAGTGAAGTCAAAGCACCAGGAGAGGTTTAGCTCATCCAATCTGCATACCAGAGGGGCAATAAGAAAGCATGAAACCATCACGCAGGCCTGAGTTCTCTAGGCAGCACTGCCTCAGGCTGCAAAGCGAATACAAAGCCATAGATTCCTTACCATTTCATGCACAGCATCTCTGCCTCTCTAAGCAGCTACCTTTGCTCACCTGAAACAGTCTTCTCCCGTTTGACACTTCCCGGGCACTCTGCCCCAGGAAGTCGCCAGCGGATCTGAGCCAAGGCTTGAGTGGTTGCTGCCCCCTTGTGGAAATGGAGGAGAGCACTGTCCTCCCTCAGGGCTCAAACCTCATTCCAGAACTGGAAGTAGAAATTCCAGCCCCCATTTTCTTAACCACCCAGGTTGTTAGCAAACAACTTCACAGACTAAATCACCATCTAAGAAGCTTTAAAAAACTGACTCCTGATAAAGAGACACTGACATTGGAAAAAGCTATTTCATCTTATTTGGCCTCTAACTGAGCAAAGGACATTTTCAAAGAAAATGTCCAACCTTTACACCACACACCCCATTCCTGGCATTCCTGAGAAAATGCAGGATTTTGATAATGTTCTTCTCCAAAGGCAATCTACTTTTATCCGATCATTAAGGAGACACAGGTATACTGCTATGAGATATATGCACAGAGACCAGGGACACTGAAAAGCAAACATACACACACTACTGTGTATTCACTTAGTAATAGCTGCACATCTGTAGCCTTTATTTTATACACTGATGTTAATATGCAATATAAATGATGTTTTTACTGGAATCGGCCAAATTCACGGTGTGTATTTGCAATGTACCAAATTTAATCACAACATGTTAAGTTAGGTCTACAGATATTATAGGAGAAAAAAACCTGGTGGCATAGTCAGGTATAAACAGATTTCTTTTAACCATGCTGTTGATGAACATATTACTATATTTTCCTTATTTTAATAACAACGGAAAAAGGGATCACTACACAAGTATCCTTTGCAAACTTCATCGCTTTGGCTCTTGAGTTTGGACAGAAAGTTTAGAGGGCAAAGGTTATTACTGCATTATCCAAATCAAGAGCTCGGAGTTAGGAATAGCTCAAGATATTTCCCAGTTCTATTCAGATATGAGGGATAATTGTATATTTGAAACAATAGCTCTACAATCACATCTCAAATCTTTCCTACCTGGAGCAGCTGCTCAGCAAAGTCTTCAGGGCCGATTCAGAGAATCCAGAACACCCAGAAAGGTTCAGTCGCACTAAATTTGAGTTCTGCGCAAGATTACTGGAAAAAGAGAAACATGTCTGAAGAATACCAAGAAGACACTCTTATTTGATCAACAAGCATGCTGAGGAAAGCAGGCTAGTGAAGCAGTCGAGCAGACAGGCCTTCAGGTCAGACGTAAGTTTAAATTCACACCTCACTATCTGTATGATACCGAGCAGGATGCTTTGCCTTAGTTTACTCATCTGTGAAATTTACTGATCTGTATCAATACCTTCTTGGTAGAGGTGTTAAAATGAAATACTGTAATAAAGGGCTTAGCACAGTGCCTGACACAAAGCAGAGAAGAAACATTCATCAATGTACTCTTAAAACTTTTTTTTAGAAAGAAATGGAACACATATTTCCATTTCACCTATAATTGGAATTAACTTGTAAGCAAATTTCTACTTATAGAGTTACCAGTTTCTTTCAATTAAATGTCTCTCAAATTTGCCCTCTCCTCCACTTTCTCAAATGTCTCATGGAAGCAAAACTCAGTGATTAAAAGAACGTTCCAGAATCATGGTATATTGCCAGGTTCAAATCTCAGTTCCGCCACCTACTAACTGTGACCTTGGACATGTTATCCAGCTTGTGCCTCAGTTTCCACATATATACAAAGGGACCAATAAGAATATATTTTATGGCGCTGTTGTAAGGGGTAAACGAGAATACTTTCAAGGAACTTAGTATCTGGCACATAATAAGTGTTCAATAATATTAGCTGCTATTATTATTATCACATTAGGTTTCATCCTTTCTCACCTGAACGAGCACAATGTCCTAAGTAATCTAGTTTCTTCCATGTCTGACCGACACTCCAAGGTGCCCAGAGAGTAAATTTTCTAAATTACAACTCTGCCCATGTTCCTTCCATTATCAGAACTGCTGTCTTCACCACACTTCCCTCTTTAGTCTACAATGGAGTCCAGGCATCTTACCGCATGGCAGGGGCCCATTGAGATGTGGTCCTTATCTATCCTCACCTTTTATCACTCCCTCACCGAGCCCTATGCTCCAGCAATTCTCAGTTACTCACGAGTTTAGAACCACGCAGGCAGCTTTACCTAGACTGCTTCCTTTCTCCTATCACGGGGAGATCTCCTCCCTGAATACCTTCAATACTCAGCTGAAGAGTCACTTCCTCCGAGAAGGTGGCCCTCCCTAAATTTAATTAGGCCTCTCTGCATGTTGCCACATATTCATCACCAACACATTTAACAAGCACGCCGCACTGTAGTTATCTGTCTCTCCCAGGAATGAGGCACAGACCATGCCTTTACTCATCCTTGTATCTCTAGAACCTCGCAGAAGGCCTGACATAAACTTAGCACGTACACTTTGGTTGCCTAGATGAGTCCTGGAACGTTTTGCAGAAGCTGAAATGCTGCACTGGGCATTTTTGAGTCCCTCTGGATACAGACAGAAGGGCACCATAGTTATACTCAGGAAACAAAATTAATACACAGAACAACAGTTGCCTTTGGGACATGCCCCTGGCTGCCACTCACCTGACAATGGGATCCGAAAGCTGTAGGCCTTCCAGGCTTAGATTCTGCAACTTGGAGCACAGGGACAGAATGCCATGGAGCGTAGACACATCGATGACCGAGTTCGACAGGTCCATGTGCTGGACACGAAAAGGGCTAAACACAGAAGAGAAAGAGAGGCTCTATACGGCACCTCACCCATACATACAGATCAAATACAACCCGTCGTCCTCCAGCAATGAGGAGCCAATCACAAACAAGACACTAAATTCACATTTCAAGTATTAGCTATAGCTTTGGTCATAAAACAGATTGCTCCTAGCTAATTCTCATTCTCATTCATTTGAAAATTCAAGAGGGATTTTGTCAAGTGAAGATGATGCTACCAATATAGTCCCACTCGGAAATTAATCAGTGGGCATCATGAGAATGAGCTGGATGTGACAAGGAGATGATGACTTCCGGCGAGGAAAAGGCGTGGCAAGTAGTGGCACTGACCAAAACAGGGACGGTAGGGAAGAGCAAGTTATAAAGGGGGGCTGCGTTGAAAGTTAGATATGCTAATACTGAGGTACTTGGAGAAAATTCAAGCGTGGAAGTTTGAGGTCATTACAAACAGGAGTTTGTTTGAAAGACGGGGCTGAAGTATGGATGAGTTTGAGAGTCCCGGCCTGTATGTGGGTGTACAGGACACAGCTTGTCCAAGGAGAGTGTGTGAGGAAGAAAGAAGGCAGCTAGGGCCAGACTTAGGGCATAAACAAAGGACAACATGAAGGAACAGCCACAGGAGAAGGATGAAAACCCGTGGGAGCTGCCATCTGATCATGGAGAGCAGGGAAAAAGCACCCTAGTCAGGATGCATGTTTTATTCTTAGCTCTGCTGTCTTTAGCTTATTTTTCTGTTCAGTATCTAGGCATTCTACTCAAGTTTGAGATAGCACCAAGCCATACTGCAAAACTATCAGTAACAAGGAAATAGTTTTTCAAAATATTCTGCGAAACAAAAAGAGGGCATTTCTTCAGGTTGCAAATTTGTCCATGACAGGATCAGAAACCCAGAGCTCCAAAATCTGAAAAGACGCCACATACTTTTCTCTAAGCTGCCCTGGGTGTGCTGCTCAGTGCCCTGCTGGCTCCTCCCTCACGGGGTTCACCAGGTCCAGAGGCCGAGCTCCCCACTTCAGAAGCTACTGTGCATCTCTGACCCTGGGAAGAGCCCATTAGTAACCCTGAGTTAAAATGGGACCAGTGTCACGGAAACCTGTGCCATGTTTCAACCCCACGGCCACTCAGCAAAACATGCAACTAACTTTCCACACTGCACAGATGACCTGTCAAAGGCTATGTAAGGCTGACCATAGAAATAAAGAAGTTTTCATCTGTTTTCCACCTCAAGATTTACAGATAGTCTTTTCAGGGGATTTTTCTTTTTTTACCTGCAATGTTCAACTAGTGATGAGTCCACAAATGACCGTGGACAGCAGAAGGCGACCACGCCTCGAGACAGCAACCGCCCAATGACATCCGGGTGCAGGTTTTTACCGGTGAGGTCTAAGGTCTGCCATAGAGACTCGTCGAACCTGGAAAAGAGGAGCTGCTCAGTTTGGTTAGGCTCTCAACACATTCTAACAAGGCGGACGTGGCCAACAGACGGCCTTGAAGCAAATTCTGGAGAGACCTTCTGTGGGGACACAGTCCCAGAGAGCATTTTCCAGGCTCTCGGCCTCACGTGGAAAGGTGCTGGCTCGGGTAGTAGATGGCCACCAGCTGTAACCAGTTAGCCATTGGTCAGTGATATAACTGCCGTGGCTGAGCTAGCAAGCGCGGATTGCAGTTAGCAAGTGGTTGGTTGGCAGAAAAGCAGGCTGCAGATTGCGGCTAGCAAGTGCAGTTGGCAGAGAAGCGGATGGCGGATTGTGGCTAGCAAGGTGGGCTGGTTGGCAGAGAAGCAGGGATTGCAGCCAGCAAGGTGGGTTGGTTGGTAGAGAAGCAGGGATTGCAGCCAGCAAGGTGGGTTGGTTGGTTGGCAGAGAAGCGGACGGCAGGTTGCGGATTGTGCGGCTCCTGCTTCCTGTGTCTCCAACCCAGCCGCCAGCGAGAATATAGTGGTATGAACCCCCTATCCGTGGCTCTGTTGGTGTTCCTTTTTGGCCTCACCATATCCTGTGTTCTGGTGCGGGGAGCAGGACTAGAGTTTCTAAGTTTCAAAGTTGGCTATAAATTAGCTACGATATTTTAAAGGCGCTACTCAATGTTTCTGGGTGACATCATGGAGAAGCTACCATCCTCCTCTTCATACATGTTTCTAACTTAGATGGCTCAGGGCTGTTACTAGCGATGCAATGATCTGGACTCAGGGAAAAAAAATCCAGCATTCAATTCTATTTGATGACTTGAGAAATGATGGTTGAAATTGCTTAATTGAGTACTGATGAGGTGATAGGTTCAGAATGGCCTAAATGACACCATTTGCCATTTTTGTTAAGAACAGGTTACCACAATTACCCTAAATAACATGCAAATATAAGCTAAAGAAGGCAAGTTAGCATTACTTTGTCATGAGGTATGGCTATTGGACATCTGCTAGGAAAAAGTCATAGTTCAGCTGTTTTACACAGTATCTTTTACATTATCCCTCTCTCTCTCTCTCTCTCTCTCTCTCTATATATATATATATATATATATGTATGAACAGAAATGTACATGTATACATGAACTAATGAGAAAGGAAAAGGGAAAAATACTACTTATATTTTGGATAGTGTTTCTAAAGCAAAAAGGAGGTACCAAAATGTACTGAACACACAATAAAGGAGCTTTAACATCCACAGGGTAATTCAATTTGCCAAAAAAGAAAGCACAAGATCAAGCACATGAGGGAACACTTTAAATGCCTACTAGAATTTTAGTTTTTAATACTGCTTGAAATAAGCAGAAAGCCAGTAAGGGCTTTGAAATAATTCTACATAAAGAAACTTTCTTTATGAAATAATTCTACATAAAGACACTGTGTTAGTTGATCTCTGTTATCAAGAAGGCAGGACTGCAGTGCCTGGCACATAATAAGTGCTTAATAAATATCAGTTATTACTTTTATGACAACTGAGATGAAGAATAATAGACAGCGTGAAAGAGACAGCTGGCGGAAAAAGACCATCAAACCAGGGTCACTTGGGTGGGGATGAGTGAAACAGCCACCACCTGCTCCCTCATTGCAGGTATGCAACCTCTCTGTGGCTCTTCTAAGCAAAGAGCCCACTCCTGTAAATATTAATACCTAGGGTGGCTTATGTCCAGGACACCCCTGAGTGAAAGGAAAGGGGCTCCTGCTAGCTCACAGAGTCCTAGAAATGTGGAAGGAGAAGAGAGATACATGGCCAGAGGTTGGAAGGGGATGACAAGGGGTGAAAGTGAAAAAACGTTCAAACTGAAACACAAAGCCTCTTTCCCTGCATCTGGCCTATTACCGCCTTCCCAGCTCCCCAAGACTTCCCATGTGCAGCTCACTCTCCACATCTGAAAGGTGTTGCCCAAAAATCCAACAAAACACCAAAAACTGTGGCTGCCATGTGCTGAACATATGCATGAGCTGGGCACTGCGCCAGCGGCATCTTTGTATTTCATCCTCGGAACTGTCCTGTCCTGAAGGTACCATTAGCCCCCTTTTATCTGTGGGGGAATGAGGCTCGGGAGTGTCAAGTACCTTACTCAGGTCACAAAGAGCCTCAGTGGCAGGGTCTGGGTTCCCACTCACTCTTAAGCCACAGCCCTGTGTCCTCTCCCACTGGACTCACCACCCAGCCCACCCAGTGTGAGGAACCACTGGGCCGCACGCACCCCGAACCTCTTCACTCTCAGTACAGAGTCGGTGCCCAGTAAACACACGCTACACCAAAGGCAAGGAAAAGAGGTTTTCAGAAAAGGGTAAATTTTCACCTCCAGGAGATTCCTCCCTTCCACTCAGAAATAAGACACTAATTATTAATAAAAATTGGAAGACACTTACTTTGTTTTGTGCTACTATATTTTTCTTGGTTTATAGTTTCACCAGACCCAAATGAATGAACAGATAACTGTCCTCTCCTTTGCTCCCCCCTGCAAATATACCAAAAGGGGTGAGAAATACTTACGCCAGGTGATACCACCTCTTACAGATGCTGGACACTTTGAGCAGTTCAGGGAGGCACAGGCAGGAAAAGATGCTTAAGAGCAGCTCATCTGGAAGGGAGTCCCACGAAACACCTTTGACAGAAAACAAACAAGTTTCCCACCACCATGCTTTCACTCTGTCTAGTCTGTTAACACTTTTTAGGCACCTAAAGAATACACAACATTTAGCTTGGAATGGGAATTTCACGCTAATCGAATTACTCATCCTCACAATTGTTTTTATACTCACCCACTGTCTAGGTACCTTGAAGTAAGCACCACACTTTCTTAGCAAAGGAGAAAAGGGAACACCAAGAATACTTTTCCTAACATTCTTCCATCAGTGCCTGCTGGGCAATCTTCAGCAAGGACTATATTAAGGATTGTTCAGAGCAAGTCCCCACCCATTCTCAGATGCCAGACAACAATGTCTAAGACAAAATTTATGGTGATGGAAGGAGAACTGACTCTGGGTGGTGAACACACAATGGGATTTATAGATGATGTAATACAGAATTGTACACCTGAAATCTATGTAACTTTACTAACAGTTGTCACCCCAATAAACTTTAATTAAAAAAAAAAAGTCTAAGACAGCATGATGCTTTTTGTCCCCAAGGAATGCCTCCTTGCTCTCTGAACTGGATTCAGCGGAGTATTTATCAAGCAGTGTCCTTATTTAAAAGTCAAATGAACCTTCCTCCCTTTTCTTTCAGGTTTACAGAAAGCACTCAGAAGTCAGTTTACCTAAAAGTGTAATGTCAGACAGGTGCTCTCATCTTTTAATCAACAAAGATGTACTGAACACTTATTATGGTGCCCGGGGTTGTTTTAGGTGTTGGGGAGACAAAATACTCATGGAGCTTACATTCCAGTTGGAAGAAAGAGACAATCACCCGTAAAAAAAAAAAATTAGTAAATTACATGGTAGATTAAAATTGATTAGTGCCACACCGAACAATTAAGCAGAGTAAAGGAGGGGAGTATGAGGTGGGTGTTCAAAGTCTGAACAAGTGGTCAGGAAAGGCCTTACGAAAGAGATGGCAATCACTGAGCAGAGGCCAGCACACAGAGAGGGAGCCAGCCCTATGAGTATCTGGGGTATGTTCCTGGTACAGGGAACAGTATGTTTGTTTTGAGGAAAAGCAAGGAGTCCAGTGCAGAAAAAGAGCTGCGGGGGTAAAAATATGAAGTCATGCAGGGCTTTCTTCCTCATGATGAGATCTTCGGCTTTGATTCTAATGTGCTGAGGAACCACTAGAGAGGGTTCTGTGCATAGGAATGACAGGATCTCAAGTAAATTTGAAAAGGATTACTCTAGCCACTGTTCTCAGAATAAACTAGAGAGAGAAAAAAGCAAATACCGGAAGGCTAGTTTTCTTAGTCTTATAAAAGCAATCTCTAAACAGCTATCCACCAAGTATTAAACGTTTACCTGTGAATGTATGGACTAATGCACGAGATCAGAATAATACGAGAATGGCCAAGGAAACAAGTATGCCCCAAAGAAACACTGAGTGTTTAGATTAGTTCAATAATTTGCTGTCCCTGTCTCTCTCTACGTTCTTTCAATCGATCTACACCACTTCTAGTGCTGTCCTCTCCTCTCTGTCATGGTTAATTTTATATGTCAATTAGACTAGGTCAAGGGACACCCAGAAAGCTGGTTAAACACTATCTGGGTGTGTTTGCGAGGGTGTTTCCGGATGAGATTAACATCTGAATCAGCAAACCAGAGAAAAGCAGACTGCCTTCCCTAACGTGGGTGGGTCTCATCCAATCCGGGGTCTGATGAGAAAATGCTGGTTAAGGGAAAACTGGCTCTCTCCCTTCTTTGAGTTAGGATATGGGTCTCCTGCCTGCAACCTGGGACTGAAACTTACACCTTGGGCTCTCGTGGGGCTCAGGCCTTTGGGTCTTTCCAGCCTCCGTAACTCATAACGGCACGAGCCAATTCCTTGTAATAAATCTCCATGTGTCTTCTACTTGTTCTGGAGAACCCTCATATACCCCCGCAATCCCCATTTAAAAGGTGACAGTATTGACTGAACATGTACACTGTACCAGGCTCTGGGATAACACGATGAAGAGTATCAGGGAAGGTGATACACATGCAGCTGCCGCCTCCGGGTGGTATTCCCGGGCAATCTGTCTTAATCAATCATGCCTGTCCTCAATTAGAAGCCTTCAATAGTGCCCCCTCCCCCAAATATTTAATGTAAAGTCTATACTGTTTAGCACAAAGTTCAAATCTTTCATGTCAGGGCCCAACTTATTTTTCCAGGTTCATCATCTAGAAATATGTTCCAGCTATTTTAGAGCTACTTATAATTCTTGGAACGAGTCCTTCTGTGTTACATCTCAGTGCCTCTGTATGGGCTGTGGCCGCCCCGGACTGCTATTCATTTAAAATCAAGTTGCTATGAAAGCCCCAGTTCCTATGGAAGGCCTTCCATGATATCACCAAAAACAGGTCACTTTTTCCACAAATTATTATTTACTTACTTATCTGTCTAGGTGCCCACTAGACCACAAGAATTCTTTTTTTTGATTTTTGTTTTACAATCTTTGTAATTCCAGGAACTAATACAACGCCTGAAACATTCATCCATTCACACATTTATTGAACATGTAATGTATGTTCGGGTCTGTTCCAGGGATACAAAGATGAACAGGGCATGGCCTGTTCAGAGTTTGAACATAGACAAACAGGAAATCTCCATGAAGTATCATAATGGGATGCAGTGGGTTTCAGAGTGCTGTGCTTTGCTGTGCAGCGTATGGGGATGGAGTGGTGGCCAGGGAAGGCTTCCTAGAAGTGGCTGCTATCAAAGAATGAGTGAGATGTGCAGTTCCTCAACTACTGCCTGACCCTCTCTCTTTAGAGGACAAAATTAAAGGACTGACGGAGGCTCTGAAACCTAGGGGTAGAGGGAGGAAGGCAGATCATCTATGCTGACCTTGGACCGTGACCCGAGGAGGCAGCTGGAGATGACCCTGAGGCTGTTCAGTGTGGCAACAACCCTCCGTCACCACCACAAAGCTCCTCCAAGGTCAGCATGGACAGAGGACGGAGGTTCTCAAACAAGACTCCTGCTCTGGTCTCCAAATTGGAAAAAAGTTGATGGACAGGCTTTTCTCAAGTTTTTCTTCCATTAAGTCTTAACTCCCTGACCTCTGCTGCCTCTTGCATCTGTAGATCAGGTTCTAGCATTTGATTTAGCAAAAACTTACATACTTAGTTATTTTGAATCTTATGTCGAGATTTACTATGATCTGCAAAGACCATCCTGGCAGCAGGTGCTCAGCCTCCCAACAAGTGTGAGGACTCCTGGATTGAGGAAGAAGCTTTGACTGGAATTCGGTTACACTACCCCCAAATCTGTGAACCTCAGGCAGGTTACTTAATCCCTCTGGGCTCAGTTTCTTCATCTGTAGGAATGAGGAGAGGAAGATTACCTTGCAGAGTTGTTCACTGTGGAGATTAATGTATGAGAAAAGATTACGCAGCACGTTCACACTTTCTCTTTCTTGCCTCTATTCCTTTCCTTTCCCCATGAAATGGGCGCATTTTTTCCTTGTGACCTCTTCTTTTCAATGCTGCTTGGAATTTTCACGTATGTGAAAACACCCACGGTCTCAGTGGGGTTTGGACAAGGGGGCCGTGCTGTGATTTACCAAGACCCCCAAATCGCCCTCTCTCTATGCCTAGGAACCCCAGAAGCAGATCCTGAGATCTGAATTCAAGTAGTTTATTTGGGAAGGGATCTCAATAAGCCCTGGAAAGAATGGAGAGAGATATGGAAGGGAAAGAAACCGATTCCCCTGTTAATAAGCAGGTTATCACTATGGGCAACTGGGATTCAAATCTGCGAGGACCGCAGGAGACCAGCCCAGAGCCGTCCCAGCTGAGGGCATGGGTGCTGGGGTATTAAGCCAGCAACTGTTGTCGGTCACTGGTTAGGGGCTTCTGGGAGGGAGGCAGGAACGTTAACTCCCCAGCATGCCTGCCCAGAGAAAGCCCTGAAGCAGTGTCACATCTGCATGCAGGAGAAGGCCTTCGGCATCTAAGGGAACGGTGAGTTGCAAGGAGCTATGGAGAAGGCACTGAACAGCCCACTAACAATGGGGTGGGAGTGGGAAATTAGGGAGGCTTGCTCTGAAGTGCAGGACAGGAGAAATAGAATTAATGAACTCGGTGCTTCCTATTTTATTGTGAAGACATAAGAAGTCAGGAACAATTAGAAGAACAATAAGAGGTAATTAAGATGCGAGGAGGAAAATTCGGCATAGCAATGAATGCCGAGGTTGGCAGAAGACAGCAAAGCCAGGGAATGAAGCCACGCACGAAACGTAAGCATAGAATTAGGAGGGCTTTGCACTGCAACTTCCATCTTTACCTGCCCAACCCCTACTCGTTCTTCAAATCTCAGCTTACCTGTCACTTCCTCAGAGGAGCACTCCCAGGTCACCACCATAGCCCCCATGCCCAGATTTGCACACCCAGCACCTAGCACAATGCCTGGCATGTAACAGGCATTTGAAAAATTCTTTGCTAAGTCCACTGTATGTTTTACTCTCCCCTCATACAAACTGTGAATGTGCTCAATCTGTATTTATGTGACTGGTTAACCTCTGTTAACCAATTAACCACTACATAACCAGTGCCTAGGATAGAGCCTGGCAATGAATATTAGAGAGTGCTCAACTGATATTTCACAAAGGAATGACTGACAGCTGAGAGAAGAATGCTGGCTTGATTTTATATAAAGGCAATACTCTTGGCTTTCTAGGACCAGTTTCCCTATTTGTGAAATGACAAGGCCTGCCTATGGCTCCACTTCAACAAACATGCCTGGGTGCCTAATTAATGCACTAGTGCTGGGAGCTGGGTGTTAGCCATACCTCAGTGGCCTCACTGGGCGATGAACTAATAATAAACAAATACATGACCCAACATTTAAAACTGCCATTCACTGAAAGCCCTAAAAGTCTCAGGCATTTATTAAAGCACGCTGACGCTAATCTTTGCCGCAACACTGCACTAAGACATATTGTCCCATTTTATAGATGAGGAAACTTGTCTCAGCAGGACTGAAGAATCTCACCGAGGTCATATTATCTACTAAGTGGCAGCCACGAGGAGGCAAACGTGGGTCTGCTCTGTCTGTTCCAAACCCCACGCCCCAAAGTAAAGGCAGAAAGCCTTCAGAGGTGGGTGGTTGAAGGCTGGCCCGGTGGCAGGGGGCACGGCAGGTGGGGATATGGTACTTACACAGGAATGGCACGGCACTGTTGGCATTTGGGGGGATGAAGGGGTAAGGCTGAAGACAAAAACGCAGGGCACAAAGGGAATGTCCTCCGTCAGAATACGAGTAATCTTTGAGGTGGGGGAAGGAGCTTCAGGAAAAGATGCAACTATGAGAAAAGGCACAAAGTCACAACCAGCTGGTAGCAGAGTGGGAACTGAGACCCAGGGTCTGACTCTTTCTATTCTGGGATGTGCCCTCTTTCTACCCTTGGTGCTCTAAAATTCTGTGCTCGCCCTGTTCTGGGTACTTGATATTCTATAAGTTTAGGAAAGGAGAGAATTAAACCTGACTTGCTATGGAAAAAAAAAAAAAAATCAATCAGAGCTGGGAGGGAGGGGTGAAGGGGAGAGGGTGCAAAACAAAAGGTGCTGAGAGCTATCAGTGTGTCGGCTACCAGACGGAAGGAGCGATGGCCAAGCAAATGCACAGCCTCAGGAAGCAGCCAAGTACCCAGGGTTCCACTCAGTTAACCACAGGGCGGCAGTGCTTCTCGGGCCTCTGGGTCGGGGTGCCACAGCCTGAAACTGGCTGCTGTCCAAGCAGATGGGATACAAGTCTGTCTTCCTATAGCTGCTCTGGCGGATGGTATCCAGGCTTGTGATATGCTTAATTTAATTTTACTTGCCACATTGAATTCTCAAAACATCAACCATCTGTTTCCTGGATTCCTGACTACACTGCCGCCTGGTCTGTTTGCCCAGAGCGGAAGAGAAAGTCCAGAACAGGTCTTTCCACCGCTCGCCTCTTCTAAACCCTCCAAGGCTGCACACCAGCCCCGCACAGTAAGGGAAATAATTATCCAGCCCAAGGCCTCCAGGCTCCAACTACATGGCAGCAGTGAAACATACTTCTGAGCCATGAACGGGAGAAAGCTGGCTGGATTCACAAACCTGCTGTCATGACCCTAGGCCGTCACCATTTCCACGTATCCCTCAGGTACAAACCCAGCTGTCCACTCCGGTCACCTCCTCACTGCTCACACCTCTTACACTCCTCTGGAAAGAGCCTCTTATTGAAGAGTTTTCTGTGCATTACATCTTTGCACGATCGGTAACTCCTCTCATTGGACATATTTACTCCATATTTACTCCTCAGGTTTGCTTTTGCTAGCTTGTTTTTGAGTAGTAGCAACTCTTACACTTCCTTTCTGGGAAGCTACTACTACCTAACAGATTCTGCCATCTGAGATGCGTTTTCCTCCCTCCTCCCACAAATCATAAAGAGAAAGCACTAGACTATGCTAGCTCTTCGTATATGGGTTTTTTTCATTTTTTTGTTTTGTTTGTTTTTTGGGTAGGTGGGCAAAACTGAAAAAAGAAAAACATAGTAAAACAAAAAACAGAGCTCCTCAATGAAGCCCCTCAGCCTCAGAACCCTAGATTTCTGTGAGAGTCTGGCTTATGCACGGCTGTGGGAAGAGTAATGGAGAAACCATGAAAATTGGGATTTGGAGAAGAAGGTACAGTGTATAGACTCTATGACAGCAGGGTCTTTTGCCTGTTATGTTCCCTGCTGTCTTCCTAATCTCTAGAATGATGCTCAATAAATCTTTGCTTAATGAATAAATGAAAGGAAGCTACAGAGCAAACAATGATTCCTGGGAGGGTCCCATAAAGGTTCTAACAGAGCTGAGTTTTGGGAGCTGCAGGCTGAGATTCATGGGTGAGTCAGGACATGAATTTAGTTTGATCAGCAATGTTTTTGAAAGAATGGAATGGAACAGAATAGGAAATATCTTACTAAGGGGAAACATAGTTTAGTGATATTTCTGTTTCAGATACACACCAGGAATGCAATGCAAAATATATAACTTATTGGTTAAAACAAAAAAAAAGTGGAGGCAATGTTTGCCTGCGGGTGTTAAAGCTGATTCCCAGGCTCAAGGCAGGAACTTCGTGATCAGAATCTCAGGAATTTTGCACTTTGAACAAGTTCCCTTGGGGGTATCAGCATACTCTAAACTCTGGAGTCTCCAGTCTGAGAACCAGCGTAGGGTCTGGAATTTGAAGCAGTTTAATAGCCATGGAAGAGCTGATCCACAAATTAGTTCACCAGTGTTTTCATGGCCATCCTGTTTGGAGGGGGACGTGGGGAAGACAGGGGACCAGGACAGGCATTTCATGACCATGAATAAATGCAGGTCCTCTTACTGCCCATTGATGACCTTGCTACTGGCCATTTCTTCCCAACTCCACACACCCCAGGGGCCAATCAGACCTGTCCTGGTACAGTTGGCCACATAGTTTTTATCTTCCAAAATAAACAGATAAAAAGGATTTACTGGCCAGATGTGAGCCTGGCTTGGAGCCTGCAGGGAGAGACTGCTGAGTGAAGAACCAAGAAAAACTCACGGCCCAGGGCCACTGTCATCAGATCTCTATGTATAGCAGGTGTGGCCTGTTCTACCCTAATCCTGGCAGAGCTGTTAGCCACCTGTCCTGACAACTGCACACAAAACTCCCTGGAATGACGATCCAGTACACTGGAGTGGGCTCCTAAAGGCCCACTGGGAATCCTCTGTACCAGCTGTCTTCCTCCTGCATCCTGAATCCATCTCTGTGCCCCTCACCCACACCAACTAACCAGTCTCATTGCGTGTAATTCCACACACGTACAATGTATACTACCCTGTTTCCCCGAAAATAAGACCTAGCCGGACCACCAGCTCTAATGCGTCTTTTGGAGCAAACATTAATATAAGACCTGGTCTTATACTATATTATATTATATAAGACCCGATCTTATTTTACTATAAGATTTTACTACTTATTTTACTTATTTTACCTTGAACAAGCATATTAATGTTTGCTCCAAAAGATGCATTAGAGCCGGTGGTCCGGCTAGGTCTTATTTTCGGGGAAACACGGTAGTTTCCCTCCCTGCCTCTCTCTCTCTCTTAGGTAATAATGATAAAAACAAATCTCACAAGTTTTTCTTTCTCACTTTACATATATACCACCGGTGACAAAAAATGGTATACATATGACTTGTATTCATATTTTGTTATTGGTATATATTGAGTATTACAATTTTAATACAGTTGTTTCCTTTCTTAAAATGTGTATACATTTTTTGGCACCCTCCATATATTTGAAGTCAATTCTAACAATCTAGTCTCTGATTGGACCACTTCCAGATCCTTCTCCCTTTTCTCAGAGCCTCTGCTTTTGTTGAGTGGAAGGAGGAAGACTGTCCACATCCAGTGGGGATTCCCCTAGGAAACCCTCTGCACCTGGGAAGCTTAGGGTCACTTTGGCACAGGCGGTTCTCTCCCTCTGTCCTCCTATGGCACTCGCTGCCTGAACCACACATTGGCTGCTAGCTGCCATCTTTTGCTGTGAGTTTCTCTTTCCTCCTCAACTTGACTTGTAATTGCCTAGAAGACAGCAACCATCCGTTAATCTTGTCTTATTTCCACAGTGCCTTACTTAAAAAAAAAAAAGTCTTTTTTTATTTACAACTGTGTATGTGAATGCGGAAGGCCATACAGAAATCACACTCCTCGTTAAAAGCTTTCGGCATTGGACAAATTAACATCTGCTCGTTTAGCAGGAAGTGTCTTTTTATTACATTTGGTTGGTTAAACATCAAATTGCTAGTGCTGCATTCCAGACACTAAATAAAACAGAGACATTAAATTTTGAAGGAAAAAAAAAAAACTACACTAATAGGGTCAGGTTAACAATATTAATGACCAAAGAACAAGTGAAGTAACCTCCAAAATGGATGTCATACATTTTGTTGACCAAATTAAATGGATTTACTTACTGACTGTTATATACAGGAAGCATGGTAAGAGCTTTACATGCATTCTTTCATTTAATCTTCACAGCAACCTATGACGTGAGTATTATTTGTCCATTTCTCAAAGAAACTAAGGCACAGGGAGCTCAAATAACTTTCAAAGGCTGATAAACAGAATAAGGATTCAAACTCAGATTTGTCTGACTTCACCACAATTTTTTACTGCCTTTCTATTTAATCCCACTCCTGATATAGATTCCAAGATCATAGCTTGAAGATTCTCTTTCCTAAAGAAAGTATTGAAAAATGAAAAAAAAAAAAAAAGATTTTTTTTTTTTTAAAGCAAAGCAAGCAACCAAGCATCCCTTCTGCAAAGAAAGCTAGATGGGAGAATTTAGGAATATACTTATTTACCTTGGCTCTGCAAGACTTCCTTTTTATTTCTCTAATCTGTTTCTTCTTCTCTACCATCACCCACCCAATTCCAGTTTACACTCTGATTGCTCTTCAACAATTTCAACAGTCATGCAACTCTATCAGCTCCAATTTCAGAATCTATCCAGAACTCTATTAATGTAAGAATCTATCCAGAATCTGGCCACCCCCCTCTTTACAAGTCTCTATGCTTTTACCCTTGACCTCATACAGTTTAGTCTCCACACATCAGTGCATCTTTTAAAAGGTCACATCACAACTTTGCCCAGTATCACCTCTAGCCTGATCTCCCACTACTCTCCCCCTTGCTCACTTTTGAAGAATGGCTTCCTTGTTGTTCCTGAAGAAACATGACATGCTTCTGCCCCAGGGTCTTTGCACTGGCTGTCCTTAGGCTTAGGGCTCTGTTCTCCAAGATACTTGCATGGCACATTCCCTCGCCTTCCTTATGCCTTTGCCTAAAGCTCACTGTCCAAGCGAGGCTTTCCTTCAATACCCTGTTTAAAATTGCAATCCATCTTCCCACCCCAGGATTTCCAATCCCTCTTGGCTTGTTCAGTTTTTGTTTTTCACCATAACTAGCACTCATCACGTTCTAACATACCACATACCATATTTAGCAAGTTTATTATGTCCTCTCTAGAACAGAAGCTCCATAAGGGTAGGAATCTTTATGCTTTGCTCATTGCTCTTTCCTTAGCACCTTGAACAATGCCAAGCACATAGTATGTACTCAGCAAATACTTGCTGAATGAATGTCTTAAATGGCTTACCGGCAAGAAAAACTGATAACCTGAGATCAATGCAAAGCACTGTGTTTACCCTATGCTTTGATGATAATTAAGAGGGGAATGATATGGTGAGTTCTACATTTCAGTCAGTCCACTCCAGCTCTGGGGGATGGATCTAGGAAGGACAAGGCTGGAATAATGAGTTGATTCAAATATTCAGGGCAGTGATGATGAGAGCTTAGGAAATATTTAGGAGACAAGAGGGAAAAAATTCAATCATTGGTTGGATGTTGGGGGATGGCGGGAATATGACTGACCCTCAGGTTTCTGGGTTGGGTCACTGAACAAATAATGCTCTGTCTCCATTACAGAATGGAGACAGAGCATACCAGAAGAATCCCATTTGGGAGTGGACTTGGGGGGGGTTAAGTCTTAAAATTCCATTTAGTTTAACATTCACTTTAGCAGTCTTTTGACAGATCGTGATGGCAAAAAGCTCAACCAGGACTATAGAACAGCAGAATAAAAACAGAGTCCTACAAGATCATTGCTTGTGTTCCCATTTATCTGGCTTTTAGCTGGCTTTTGAGCCGGCAGATTCCTTTCTAAGGAAAAAGGCAGACTGTCTTCTCATGGGTTAAAATTTCACATAGGTTAAAAATCGATTGTGCAGTAGATGATAGTACATACCTAAGATTCCTACAGACTTCAGCGACAATGAATTGTTCCATTTCTTTCAGAATTAGGCATTTTTTAAAGGGCCCCAGCCTAAAGACCCCTGAACCAAGGCTTACCAGCAAAATAGTTCAACTAACCCCTTCTGTGACTGACAGTTTTACCCTTACCTGGAAAGTTCTCTCGATTTAGCTTGGGTCTGCGGACAATCACAAAGTCCTTGTCATTCCCTTTGCTCTTCAGCCGTTTACGTGGGGGGCTCTGCGGGTGACTCAGGTTTGAAAGAAGTTCCTGGGGGATGTTCTCACTGTCCACCTCCTCCTTCTCCAGGGTGGAGACCCCCATGCCTGACAGCAGTTCAGAAGTCTTGCTAGAATCCCATCCCCACGTGAAGCTGGTGGTAACGTTGCTACTCTGGTCAGGAATCTCCTGGAGGTGTTTCCTGTAGAAATGCACAATAGCCCCTGCTCCTTTCAGAAACACACCCATAATAACTGGTAGGCCTAAAGGAAACTGCAAGTTATGCAATGCAGAAAACTTTCACAGCAACTAACAGAATTGCATTCTTTACGTGCCGCAGGCAAGTTCCCAAGAATGAAAGATAAAATAACCGAACAAATCGAAAAGGCCTTTTGATTTACGATCATGCAGAAGGCCTCAGGAATTTCTTAAAGTGGAGGAAACAGACAAGCGAAGGAGGGAAATCATACAGCAATTCAAAACGGTAGCAGGAAAGCCCAATACAGTATCCATGGCCTAAATGAATTAAGACAGTCCATTCATGCCCTGCTGCTTTTTGTAATCGAGTTACCTGTGCATGGCGTCCACAGGTTCGGGAGTTTTAAATGCATGCATTAATTGCAGTTGCCAGCCTCCCGGATTCCCGCTTTGGCGCGCGGCGGTCCAAGGCTTGTGGCTCCGGCCCCCAGCAGCGAGACCCGCCAACTCTAGCAACGTTCTATCCCCGCCGCGCGCGCAGGGCTTGTCTACTTGATCTCCGCGGCTGCCTTCTGCGGCCCCGCTGCCTGCTGGGAATTGTAGTCTCTGCCGTGCCGCGTAGTCCGGCTGGCTCAACATTACTTCCTTCCCTTGCAGCTCTGCCAGCCTTCGAGATACCCACAATCCCCCGCGGTTGCGGGGTTGAACAGCCCAAGGTATAGGCGGGGAAGCGGAAGCGGGCGGCGCTTCGGCTGACTGGGACTTGTCATCCGTTTGACCGGGACCGGGTATTCCTTTCCCGGGAACCCGCAGGCCTTCTGGTGACCGCCACTACCATCGCCTCGGAGCGTGGGTCCCAGATCCTGGAGGCTGTGGCGGACGCGGAGTTTCCTGGTCATTCCAGACGCTGTCTGGGGAGATCGGACGGTGAGCCTCAAGGGGAGAGCGTGAAGCACTTTGGGGTCTGGGATCTGGGGCCGGGCGTAGGCGGAGACAGGACTACGAAAACCCCGAGCGGCCGCGGCCGCGGCGGCGGGGCCCACGTCCTCGGCAGCGGAGTGGAGGCGGTGGCCCAGCCCGCCGGCCAGGTGAGAGGCTGCGAGCCGCGAGCGTCGCACCTGCTCGCCTCTGCCCGGAAGCTGCGGCCCTTAATAGGACTGGGTCTGTGGACTGGATCCTTTCCTCATCTGTAAAATAGGCACGACGACCACAACGCTCGTTTCACAGGCTTGGAGTGAGGGTCAAATTAGATAACGCGTGTGCAAGCGTTTTGTAAATGAAAGCGCAGTGCGAACGAGAGGAGGTTGTTTAATTCTAGGGGAGCAGGAGAGCACAGTGATGCCTGTGTACCGTGGGAAAGCTGCACATCCCCTTGCAGCCTTGACAAGTCTCCTAAATGCTAGCACCGGCACGGATAAGGTACCTGTGTGTTTGCAAAGGGCTTTACAGTGCAATGTTAGGGCCACCAGCAAAGCCATTCTGTGGCTTTCGCTCTACCGCCTGCGTCCGGTTGCGCCGCGGTCCGAAAGGGAGCTGCCTTTAGTCTGTCTCCCCGGAGGAGAGTTTGGAAGGGAGGCGGTTAGAGTAGAGGGTGTGCCATATTCCAGGTAGGATGACCGTGCGAAATCCATTGTGCGAGCGATACTATGACCGTGACCCCGGGTAAACAGTGGAAGAGAGAAGGGGAATAAATTCCAACCCTAATAAAAATGGAAAAGATTTAAAAAGTTCACCAGTAAGCAGGCCAGCGTCACCACAAACATTACATCACTATGCTGTATGACACACCTTCTTACTTCTTTAACTGATATACTTTGTACTAGAATTAAACCTCCTTTGCCCGCGTATGTGCTTGTTCGGGGCTCGGTTCTTAGCTTGAAAAGTAAATACCGACTCTTGACAGAAAGGTATTCATGAACCTTTAGTTTGTTCTTGAAAGGAGGTGGAATTGTTGTGAAAAGGGATCTGTTCACAAATTCATCTGGATTGAAACTAGGTTAAGACTAACTAGAATGAATGTTCAGAATTCATTAAACTAGTGTTATATGGAAAATATTTTTAAATACAATATTCTGATTTTTTTCCGTAAACTTGTCTTTGTTACTTTGGCTAAGGAAAAAGCGGTTGACTTAGTTTGAAATCTACATCCTTTCACTTAAAATTGCAAGTCATTAGAGAAATTATTGTTAACAAAAAAAAAATAGTCTCCTTCAGGAAATTGAACAAGATGGAGCTTATAAACTAATGGAGGAGAAAGAATAAGTAAGACAAAACTATTTAAAATGCCATAATAAGAATAAACAAAAATTTGACATGAAAAGACCACTTTAAATAGAGCTGATAAGTGGGAAAGTCTAATAGGGTGATTCTAAATTTAAAGATGAGAAATATTCTTGTGCTACGATTTAACTATTAGTTGCCTGAGAGCTAGGGAACATTTTTAATTCTCAGAATATTTGAAATATCTGAATTGGTGGACATGAGGTCCTGTATAGGACTTCAGAGAGAGAGCCTGTCAACTTTGAAATTCAGTCTTCAAATTCTAGAATAGCCATTTCCCTAATAGTTTGCCCTGGTCACAGAAAAATTTTAGCTTGCCAAAATGGGAATACTTTTTTCTGCATTCCTTCTAATCATGGCTGTTCTCTTAATATAGTAAATAAAAGTTTAAATTGGTACATGTAATTTTGTTTAAGGAATTGTATCCATTGAAGACATAAGATTACTAGCTATGTAGAGATTGATGTCTGGTGTTTTCAAAAACTACATTGTGATTGCAACTGATACGGATTATTTTCCTGATTAATTGTATTCATTGAGTCTTACTCAGCACACCCATGTCCCATTTTAGTAAAAGAGGTATACCAAATTTCTAGAAGTAGAATTACTAGATCAGTATTTAGGGCAGATGAACTAATTTTTTAATGTCTGCAAATAACATTAAAGTGAGTAATTTCAGGTACTCTTTTTAAGTTTAGGATAGAATACGAAGTGACTTTGCAAATTGGGAAAGTGTTTATCATCCAAAGTGCATAGTTACAAGGTGGTCAATATTGTCGGCACAGGAGAGGCCAAAAAGCAGTGGAAATTACATTTGATTCTAAGCTGTATCTATATTCAGTAATATATTAGTATTTTTGAAAATCAAATATGACAAAAGAGATTCTATTTAAATAAAAGGGTGGTGTGCTTTTTTTCTTAGCTCCATAATAGCATGAGGTAAATCTTAAAAAAGATTCCTTTAGTTATTTTTTTTTAATGTTATTTAGCTTAGGGGAACAAAAGACCAAGAAGGGTTCTTTCCCAATTCTCATTTTATCTATGTTTTCTTTCCTACTTTTCCCGCATAGATTAGAGGCATACATTATCCTTAAGTCATGGCAGCCTGACCTGCAAGATAAAAAGGCTTGGTTAATTTCTGTATTAAACATGACTTTCTTAGCATTCTACCTTGATATATCTAAGGGAATAATTAATAGGAGAATGTTTGTAATTTGTTCACTATGAAACCTGAACAAGATAAACGATTTAAACAGTTGAAATTAAGAAAGTTTGTCTGGACTGTAGAAGAGACTGTAGTATCCTAATTGTGAGCTAGGCTCTGCAGGCAGGATGCCTGGGTTTGAATCCCAGCTCTGACCCTTTTTGTGCTATTTCTCCTTTGTTAAATAGGATACTAACAGTCCTTTATTACTGGGTTATGAGGTTTAATTCAGTAAAGTATGCTAGCACATCCTTGGAATCTAGTAAACGCACACCAAACATTAGCTATTCCTTTTTAAAAACAATCATTTTCTTGCTAGGAAGGATTCTAAGGATTATTCTCTAATTACCAAAATAAGTCTTACAATCTCTTTACCTGAAATCTTCCATTACAATTCCAGTTGTTTTCTTCTTTCCTGCTTATGTGGTTGCTACCTCTCCCTCTCATGCCTTGCCAAAGGTGAAAGTTTTTTTGTGTCCGTCTTTCGTCGGAAGGGCAGTCACACTGTACAGTTCAGTTCACCTGGTTGGTTTGCCAAAACAGCTCATTTTTTGAAGATGGATTCAAGAAAAGTTAACGACTTTTTCCACATTCTTAATGACCTTTCTTGTGGTGTTCTATCTGTATCCTAAGCTGAATTCTACCTGTACCTGAAATCTTTAAACATGAGAATAACGGTAATCTTCAGCAATGTACATTTTGATTGGAGCGTAAATAATTGTTGACTTTTCATCACTCACATGTAGTTCTGATTCTTTTTTATTATTAGGATCTTGAGTTGTCTCCTACTTTTTATTATTTCACATAGCTGAGTAAAGGTGCACATTTTAAATTAACAGTCTGATTCTGATGAATCATTAACTTCTAGTTGGAAATTTTTCACTCCACTTCAGAATCTCAGATAAAATTTTTGTCTATTCAATTGCTACCAATTTCCCTCCGTTCCTCCCTTCCTCCCTTCCTTCTTTCCTTCCTTCCTCCTCTTTTCCTTATCTCTCTTTTTTGAAAATATTTGGAATGCTTCAATGCTTCAAAATTGTTTTAATTTCTAAATTTTCCTCTTAAAGTATGGTTAGCTTGAGAAACCATTATCAGCCATAAAATGCTTAGGAAACAGTTACTCCAAGTCAGTAACATAACATGCTAATTATGAAAGGCGTTTGAAAGTGATATTCTGTGTTATCTTGGTGATTGGTAAAAGACTGAGTTGGGTTTTAAATGTTTAAGACTTTTAGAACTGGTATTTTGAAAAGTGGACTATGCCTACATGTCAGGCGCTTAAATTGGAATGAACTAGTATTTTGATTTTGAGTGAAATCTACGTTTGCTGCTGTGGTGTTAATGCCAACCTATAATAACTTTAAATCTCTTTTTCATTTATAATGATATGGGACTGAATTTTTATTTCTCTCAAAATTTTAGCATTTTCTTCTTTTATTTTTGTCATTTAACCTATACACATTAATATTTGAAGAATAGTCTTAGGACCATTGTTGTGGTCAGAGGTATATTTTGCCTTTGAGTGTATTTTTGCACAACTGCACATATTTACAGTTCAGCAAATGATCCGTTTTGATCCATCTCTGTTTGATCATATGCCAAGAAGAATGGCATTGTCTTTTCTGTATGACATTGATGTGTCAAATGCACTTTCTTGTTATGGCTCTAAGAGGTGTTCTGTCTGTTTACAATGGTCAGATGAAGCAGTGGTGTTTGGCTATTGTGCAGACCTAGGCAGCTAATCCCAATTTGTCTTCGGAGGCAAATGGAACAGTTTCTGTGAGCAAAGATCACTTTTTTTATAGGAATGAGGGTGGGCCAGGCTGTGGTAATCACAGAGAATGAGAAGAGAAAGCATTGGGTGTCCCGTAGTTTTTGGGGAAGACCAAAGGGTAAAGCTATGTTTTGAGACCACTGAGGCAATTAATTATCTTCTGGAAGCACATGATAGGAAAGAGGTGGAGATTAGCAGCAAGCATTTATTGAAGACCTACGCGGTGCTTGCAACTCCTATTTGGTGTTTTATCTCTCATTCGTAGTGACCTCTGTCGGGTGATTATCCTCATTTAACAGCTTAAACTGCATAAGGTTACACAATTAGTAAAGAGAGTTGGGATTTGGAACCCAGGTTTACCATGGTATAATAAAACATTTGTATTTTAAAGTGCTTGTAATTTTTAGGCACTTAATAACACCACAGCAACATTTTTCATTTTTCATTTTTGCTATGTGTTCTATTTCATATTATATTGATTTTTAAATAATTTTATAATTACAAAATAATACATTTTCATTATTTAGAATTAAAAACACACACAAGGAAGCACAAGGAAAGTTACAGGTCATCTCTTTACTACTTTGTGACAGCCACTGTTAGCATTTTGGTTTATATTGGTCCATGCGTGTGTGTGTGTTTCTTGTGTGTGCTCGCTCAGATCCCACCTGTGTCCCTTTTGACATCTCTAAGGTGTTTCTCTGGATCTCCCCTTTCTTCTAGGCTGGTGGAATCTGGTGGACTCCTTTAGTCACTGTCTGCAATGGAGCGTTTCTATTAGGTAGGCCGTGCTTGACGCAGGCGCAGCTCTTTGCTCCCATCAGTCATTGCCAGGTTAGCAGGATTAGTCATTTAGGAAACCCTTCGCTGCTTTTCTCAAAAGGCAATGAATAACTATGCGACTAGTGGATATTTTTAAGACTTCCTGGACTATTTAGTACAAACATTTAAGTTGCCTCTATGTTTTCATGTTTAAATAATGCTGCTGTGAAAAATAACATTGTAGATAATTTTTTGCTCCCATTTTGGTTTTCGTTTGAAGAGGAATTGCTAGGATAAAGAGTATGTACCTTTTTTAAGGTCTCTGGTACATATTGCCAAATTGCTGTCCTCCCTGGCAAAGAGTTTTTTTAATAAACCAAACTTGAGTTGTCCAATCTTTATTTTTATTAGATTTCAGTTGACACTTATTTTATGAATTTAATATACAAATAACTGAATCAGATGGAGAATAAGGCATCCCTTGCTTTGAGCAGAAAATTATTCAGCTGAAATAACCAAAACAGGCTATAGGAATTCATAAGGAACCTTGGAAAGTGCTATCATTCTGGACTGTTAAAAAAAAAAAAAATTCTACCTTGAATTTAGGTACAAAGTTAAAGATACAGACTTTAAAACTATTATTTTCTTATGTCAGGTTAGGGAAACCCCAGTTTTCCTCTTCAATTTCATGTGCAATAACAAGGCATCAGGAGTTCAACTTGAACAGAAATAGATGGTGTAGTAAACAGAATACTAGACCCCTAAGAATATCAGCCTTACTCCCTGGAACCAGTTATGACTAGATTGTCCTGGTGGGCCCAGTGAGATCAAATGAGCCCTTAAAAGCAAACCTTTTTCCAGCTGAAGGTGGAAGAGAAAGGCAGATTCCAAGAATGAGAAGGATTTGACAAGCCGCTTATTGCTGGCCACATGCAAAGCCTAGAGAGAGGCCTCTAGAGCTGAGGGCAAATGCCAGCTGACAGCCAGCAAGGAAATGGGGATGTCATTCCTATCACCATAACAAACTGAATTTTGCCAGCAGCCTGAATGATCCTAGAAATGTGTTCTTTCCCAGAGTCTCCAGAGAGGAACACAGACCTGCTGACACCTTGATTTCAATTTTGAGAACTCATTTGAGCCACACTGTGCCTGAACATGTGACCCACAGAAACTATCAGGTATTTGACCCACATAAACATAAACATACGGGTGTTGTTTTAAGCCACTAAGTTTATAGTAATTGTTTACCGCAGCAATGGGAGACTAATACAGTAAGTATGGGGAAGTGACGTAGCAAATCATTTCTTAGAGGATCTATAATTCTGTTTACTTATCTCTAACATTTTAAAGTACGGGCTATGAATCAGACTGAAAAATTGACAGCCATTGTAAAAAAATATTATTAGCTAGTGGCAAGTTTATAAATTGTGGTTTGCTTATGCCCATCATCTTACCATAACCTAGCTATTACTGATATCTGCATATATTTCATTGTTGTCTTATTCTTTTTTTATGCATATTATAAAAATGTGTGAATTTAGTTTTTCAATTAATGGTATGGTAATTTTCTATGTTATTAAATGATCTTAACAAACTTCATTTCTTATGCTTCAGTAATATTCCATCAGTAATAGTCCATCATTTGGTTCTGCCATACTTGAATTAACATTTCCTTGGTAGTCTCTGATAGTCTTTTTTTTTCTATGATTGTCATATTCCTTCCACTGGACAATTTCAGGCAAATAAATATCTAGGTCAAACCATAAAGGAATTTTCAGATAATAATTATGTTAAATTCACATTGAGTAATATTTTTTTTAAAGCTGTATCTTGAGGCTGGTCACGTTTTTTACCAGCACATCTTATGTCAAGCTATAGCCTAACCACTTAATCTAGTCTTGGCTTAAAAATAATCTGTCTCACCCTCCCTCTCTTTTAGAGAATTTTAAGTAATGGGTTATGGATGACTTAGAAAACTTTATTTTATAAAGTATCTAATTTCCTAGGATCTAGTCAATAGTGTATTTGTATAAAATATTCTATCAGGGCTTATAACATTAAGGAACAAGCTCCAAATGACACTATATTTAAACTGTTCACATCTAATATTCTTATTTTGTAATATTTTTAGAACTAGTGTAATTTTTGTTAAGATAACTTTTTTCCTAAAGATATAATTTATGTGAAATTTTAAGATATGCTTTAAAAAATATAAGAACGCGAGAGTAGGAATTATCCTTTTCATCTTATTCATAGTCCATTGTAAAGCCTGACTATTTTCCAAAGAATTTATTAATACCTTAATAAGCAAATATTTATAAAATTCCCAAGTGGTCATTTCCTATGTTAATAATGCATTTTTTTTTTTCAGTTTACAGATATGATCCAGTCCTATACGTGAATTACTTTGGTTAGTCAGAGTGAACATTCAATAATGAGTGGTGCAGCTTTGGGACTCGAGATTGTTTTTGTCTTTTTTCTGGCATTATTCCTACTTCATCGATATGGAGACTTTAAGAAACAGCATAGACTTGTAATTGTTGGAACACTGCTAGCTTGGTATCTCTGCTTTCTTATTGTCTTCATACTGCCTCTGGATGTTAGTACGGTAAGACGTGAAACTGACTTTGACTATTTGAAAGGCAATTGTAATCATATAGCATGTTTGAGATATGTTAGTTCTTTAGACAGCTGAATTATGTAAAGTTATAGTTTGAATTTAAATATCACTGTGTGAATTTGATCATTAAAAAGCATAGCCAGGAAGATAATTTGGGGTGGATAATTTGATACTCTCCAATATCCCTTAAGTACTTGGTAACCTTTGGTTTTCATTTTTTAACCATGCATTCATTGCTTCAGACAATATACAACCGGTGCAAGCATGCTGCTGCAAACTCAAGCCCTTCTGAGAATAGCAACATTACAGGATTGTACACACCTGCTACCCCAGTTCCAAGGTATTTTCTTTCTATTCTTCTCTTTTCTTTCTCCCTCCCTCCTTCCCTCCTTTGTTTCATTTTTTCTTTCTTGATATTGTAGAAGGCAAATTATTTAAAAATTGTCAGTTTTTACCATCTGGATTTTGTATTTATAGAAGTTTATCCCTATCCTCTTCCCTCCTTCCCCCAACTCCATCCTTTGCTAGTAGATTTTGTTACTTTGTATTCTGTTTAAATTTAAATCTTAAGTAAATTTAAATATTTGTTGGTGTACAAGGCCTTCCAGTAGATGCTAATAAGAAACTTGGAGAAGCCACTCTCCGATATAAAAAATGCGTCATGCATTTTCTCTTTTGTCTACTAATATACAAGGTAATAATAAAGGACAGGAGTTATTCTGCATAACTCCTTTCATATAGGATATTCATATAGGAATATGTAGGATATTCCTTTCATATTGCACATCCCTGGAAATCATTTCTAGACTGAGAATGAATAAAATTCAAATTATCAAAAGGTTATATTGAATTGTCAAATTTCCAAATAAAAAACTAAGAAATATTGACTGTAGCTTTTATTAAGTCTTTAAGTAGTATTTGCATACATCTTTATACAGATTGTATTTTAGTATTTAAAAATCTAACCTGGGCAAGGGCTAATTTAAAATGTGGATATTACTCCCCACTGAACCACCATTGAAAATTGGATATAGGTCAGCAGCAATTGTGGATTATTGGAAGCCCTTGGACTGAAGGACATCCTTACATTCTAGGAAGACTGACTATTAATGGAAGAATCTGTGGTCAGATACACATATTTTCAGAAAATTCTAACAGATTATGTATAGATGCTGGCATCTATCTCCATAGGCGCTATGCTGTGACTGATTAGTTAGCATTCTAATTTCCAGGGATTAATCACCCAATGTCTTTCTCCTCCCTGTTCTCCTTCCCCAAAATAACCAACCCCACAAATAGGATGAGTGTATATTTTAAAAGTAATCGTCAGTTTTAAAGGTAATCATATCAGAGATTTAATTTTATGATGCATGTGCTTATAAAAACTATTGCATTGTTAGTCTATTACGTGAAAATTGGGTCCTCAGGTTGTTTTGTTCCCTTCATGTGTTTTTTTAGTTTGACAATCAACTTTGAATTTGTTTTCTATGAAATTTTACAAGTTTAGAGTCAATAATTTAAAATTTGAATGTAAATAAACCTTGCCATGTACAAATTAATTACATAACTCATTTAAGTAGTCATCATTTATGATTAATCTGTTTTAAATTGTTATTCAACAGCCAACATCCGTGTTTCAAGCCATGGAGTTACATTCCTGATGGAATCATGCCAATTTTCTGGAGGGTAGTATATTGGACGTCACAATTCTTAACGTGGTAAGTGGTAGTAAAAGATAACAGTTTTAAAATTTTGGCTAATGTTAAAAAAGGTCTTTTTTTTTTTCAGTGAACTTTCATATTTTAGAATTTATTCATGTGTTATTTATTTATTTCCATTAAATTTGTATCCTCTGCCTTTCTGCTTGTTCAAGTCCCTCCCATTGTAAAAGAAAAGAAATGAAAAGAAAAAAACAAACAAGAAATAGAAAATAGAAAAAAATTTTCCTTGTCACCATTCCCCAGGTATTGCTTCCTTTCTTGACCTTCAGTTCAGTCTTCCAGAGCCATTATTATGTGAAACTGCTCTTGCTAATGTTATCATTATTCCCTGGTTTTCTTTCTGTTTAGTCCATCCTTCTTAGCCCATCCTTCATGGGCTCCATTTCTGTGGTCCATTTCCTAAATGTTGATGTTCCCTGTGGTCCCATGTTTGGTCATCATATTATTTGACTCTCCCTGCATAGTTTTAATTGTAGCCATGGTTTCATTGACCTGTGATGCATTCCAAATCTTGTTTTCTATCTGCTATTGCTTTGTATTTCTGCTGTGCTCCAGACTTACGCTTTACTACTTACTGAGCATTTCAGATTATTCTTCAGGCAACTAAGCTCTGAACGTTGCAAGAGAAAAGTCACACAGCAGAGTAACGCCCCTGTAAATACATGTTCATTGAACTCAGCTGGGTCCTCAACATTGCCCGATTTTCCTCATTTGTTTCTCTAGTCTGCTTGCTCTCCATTCTCCACAAGTCTTTCTAATCACTTCAAACTTCTGCTGTTCCCTTTGTAGCGCGCGCGCACCAGCTCTCTCTCTCTCTCTCTCTCTCTCTCTCTCTCTCTCTCTGACATCCTAGAAACAGTACCTTCTTTTCTTGAACATCTTTACTTTCTACCTCACATAAAAATAGAAGTCATCAGATGGCAGCTCTTGCAGCTTCTCATTAACAAACTTACCTACCTGTGTACTCATCCTTTCTTCCTTCCCCACCGAGAAAGAGTCACTCTTAAAATTAATCCCTCTTCCTGCAATATGGACTCATCCCCTTCAGTTTTTGTTACCTATATACTTACCTATACTTGAGCAAAGTATGTACAATTCTCTCCTCCTTAAACAAAGTCTCTCAAATCACAACCCTTTCCAGCTTTCTATCTTCCATCTCAGTGATCTACTCCTCATCACAGCTAAATTTTTTTTTTTTTTTTGGAGACTTGTTGAAATATAAGTTAGCACAGAAAAGTGTGTTTAGTTTTACTTTTCACCCATGTAACCGGAACTCAGATGATAATAAAGAACATTAACAGTGTCCCCAGAAGTTTCCCTCGTACTTTCTCCCAGTCATTACTCTCCCCAGAATCAAGGGAACCATGATTCTGACTTCTATCACCATTAGTTTAGCCTGTTTTTGAACTTTATAAACATGGAATTATACAGTATGTACCTTTTTGCCTGTCTTTGTTTTTTGCTTATATATTTGGAAGATTCTTCTATGTTGTGTTATAGGTAGAAGCATTATTTTCTTTTTCATTTCTGTGAAATATTACATTTTATGAACATACTATAGTTTATCATACCCCAACTTCTTAAATGAATGGTCTATATTTAGTGTCTCCATTTGCTCACTGCTTACTCTTTCCTCAACCCACTGAACTCTTTCTACCCCCATTCCTTCACACATACATGCACATTCTTAATTAACTGACCTCGTGGCAGGATTTGATTCTATTGTTCACTCTCTCCAGTTTCAAACACTTTCTTCTGGTTTCTACTCTATACATACTCCTTAGTTTTCCTCCATGCCTTTCTACTGTTCTCAGTCTCCTTTGCTGACCTCTCTTCCTCTCCTGTTTCTCTTCCTCTCCTTTATAAGTAGATATTTCTCAGGGGCGGTCAGTCTCATTTCTTTTCTTCTCATTCTACATATGCACCCTTCTAGATCTCATCTGCCAATGTTATTTCATTACCATTGATATGGTGATGATTCTGAATCTATCTTTATTTCTAATCCTCTCTCCAGAACTCTGAAGCTAGTTAGCTATCGACTTCCTGTGCAGCTCCTTTGGGATGTGTCTTAGGTTCTTCAAAGTCAGTATATTGACAGCCAGTCTTCTCCCCTTCTTTTTACCACACCACCACTCCTCTCCCACATCGTTCCAGTTTTATTCCCTTTAAGTCCATTCTCCATACTGAAGCCGTTATCAGTCTTTAGAAAACTAAAATTTGATCATGTCTCCTTTCTGTTTAAATAATGATTCCTCATTATTTTTTGGATACAGTACAAACTCTTCATAAAGGTTTTAAAGTCCTTTTTTAGCCTCATCATAATTCATGCACTCTGTTGAAGTCTCTGCTGGTCATTGTGGCCCCCTTTGCTCCCAGGAATGTGCTTCCCCCACCCCCGAATTTAATATTACAAAAATTTTCAATCATCTCTTACAGTTTGTTTAGTATTAATAATTACTCAAAATTATATTTGTTTGTGAAAAGAACTATTTTAAAATTGAGATTCACGCATTTCTAGTATTTTGAGATTATACAGACGTACCGAGTGTTTTTTAATCATATTCTTTCCAACTGTCTAGGATTCTGTTACCTTTTATGCAGTCCTATGCAAGATCAGGAGGGTTTTCCATCACTGGAAAGATCAAAACTGCACTGATTGAGAATGCAATCTATTATGGCACCTATTTGCTGATTTTTGGAGCATTTTTAATTTATGTAGCTGTAAACCCACATTTGCACTTAGAATGGTAAGAAAAATCGTGTTCCTAACATTGTTTCTGTATGTATTTCCATTTTTTAAATTAATTTTTAGAGCGTACATGTAGGTAAACAGACATTTCATTGAGAAACATATCAAATTATATGCTTTATAGATTCCTCAAAAAGAATATCTGAATAATCCTTACTACTAAGAAGGAAAATGTGGAATCATATCTTTAAATACAGCTATTACACTAAGGATTAATGTTTTGTCTAATAGCCATATATTAAAAGTATTAATCCTCATGATTTTTTGATAGGCTTTCAAATTTTGTATGTGACAAAATTTCTAGTTTTCTTTTTCATTGGAAATTGTTAATATTTTTTCTTTTGTTCTGACTATAGTTTGAGAGCATATTTCTCTTTAATGTTATATTCAGACGTTGCAATAAATTGAAGTCAGTATCACACTTGTGATCTGTAATGTATGTGAAGAGCTAGATCTGAAAAATTTAGGAATGCATCATTAGTGATATTCTTCACTGTTTCATTCCTGAGATTTGTGTAGGTCTGCCTCAGCACAAGTTAATTTTTCAAGCTTTAAAATTTTTTCAGGCTTCTCTTGGTTAATACTGAGTAAGAAAGCACCTAATGAAAAATATCTTCGGGATAATTTTTCTCGTGAATAATCCTAGATTTTCATTTTAACTATGATAGTAGCAGTGTTTCCTATGTTAAAGCTTATTTCTGCAGTCACGTTCTAATTTTTCATTAAAACACACAGATTATATGCTGTTATTAAAAGGCTGGCTGAGGATATGAGGGTCTAATTTTTTCATGTAAAATTTTAGCCATCCTTTAGGGTGGTGGTTTTCTGCAAACCATTTAACACTAAGTAGTTTCATTTTACATTTTTGTCAGAAAAATTAATCTATCCCAGCTATGTTTTCTCTCTCTTAGGAACCAGCTTCAGACCATTGGGATAGCTGCTGCAAATACATGGGGTCTCTTTCTTCTTGTGCTATTGTTGGGGTATGGCTTGGTGGAAATTCCTCGGTCATATTGGAATGGAGCAAAAAGAGGTTATCTACTTATGAAAACTTATTTTAAGGCAGCCAAATTGATGACAGAGAAAGCAGATGCAGAAGAGACTTTAGAAGATGTCATGGAGGTAAGCAAGTTTTAAACCTTAACAGGCAACAGCAAGTTGTGTGTATCTCCTTTTGGATACACTGTTTGAATTATTGTTGGTAGCACATTGATGGGCTTTAGACTGAAAACTTGGCAGCATGCAATCCTTAAGAATGTCTCAGCCATTTGGATGATTTCTTATTGACAACTCAGCTTCGTGACCTGTCATCTCTATATTCTAACTGACTATATACAGGGAGAATATATTCAGCAGTGCAGGTTTATGCTTGTGGTCCTTGGGTAACTTCTAATAGTGCTTTCTTTTACTCTTTGAAGTCTCTCAGAATAGATGATAAGTTATATGGTTACTTACCCTGACACAGTGGAAGTGAAAATTAGCAATCAGGGGACAATTCTTCCTGAAACTTTAACCCAAAGTAATCCCACCAAATCTGGAAACCTCTGTAGAGAACAGTTGGCATAGGAATTTGTATCAGTAACTTTAGTTTCTATTAGTAATCTTAATAAGTCACTTCAGTTTACCTGTAAAATGCAGATGATTTCAACTAACTTCACAAAGTTGTTAAAAGTATAAATTTCAATAATACACACAAAAATACGTAACAAATTATAAAATTTTATTGTTAAATAATAATTTGGTTATTGATTTAAAGCGAGATTATTGTAGTCACCTCACGTTTTGCTCTTCTGGGAAAACATACTATTCTAATGATGTTACTCTCCAACTTAAAGCCTCATGTTGAAGACTTTTCATTCATGTTAGAGTAAACTTTAGAATGTTTTAATGTGGCCTACCAAAAAATGATTTGGGCCACGTTTAGCTCTCCACCCTTATCTTCCTCTATCTTCCTCACATGGTCAACTTTGGTTCCTCAAACTTGCTAATAATAATGAAATAGTAATTCTATAGACTTAAATTTGCCCAAGTCTCAACTTTGGTTCCTCAAACTTAATGGTGATGATAATAGCAAACAAGTATATAGACTTATCTATTAATACTAATGGCTTTCTAAGAACTTTATATATATATTAATACATTTAATTCTCACAACAGCCTTATGAGGGAGATTTTATTAATCCCCATTTTATAAATGAAGAAAACGAGGCACACAGAGGTTAAGTAAGTTTCCCATATTCACACAGCTTGTGAGTGGTAGAGCCAGGTAGTCTGATTTTAATTCGTGCTTTAATGGGGATTGGCAAACTTTCTGTAAAGGACCAGATAGTAAATATTTTAGTCTTTGTAGGCCATATGGTCTCTGTTGCAACTACTCTATCCCTGTAGCATGGAAGCAGCCATGTATGTAAATAAATGAATGACTGGATGTTCCAAACCAGAACAGGTGGTTGGGCCAGATTCGATCTGGTTTGCTGACCTCTGCTCTTAACCATTACATGCACTGCCTCTCTTTGCCTTTGAGCATGATATTCCCAAACTCTCGGAATGCCCTTTCTCCACTCTCTTCAGCTAATTCCTACTTCATTTTCAGGTCTCAACGTAAGTGGAGAATTCTTCAGGGAAGCAAGCCTTCTGTCTTAGTTTCCTAGGGCTGCCATAACAAAGTACCACAACTGGGTGGTTTAAACAACAGAAATGTGTTGTCACACAGTTCTGAAGGCTAAAAGTCCAAGATCCAGATGTCAGCACGGTTGGTTCCTTCAGAGAACTGGAGGGAAAATCTCTACCATGCCCCTCAGCTTCTGGTGGTTTGCCGGCCATCTTTGCTGCTGCTTGGCTTGTAGATCCCTGCCTTCATAGTCACGTGGTGTTCTCCCTCTGTTCCTGTCTGTGTCCAAATTTCCTCATTTTATAAGGACACAGTCTTATTAGATTAGGGCTCCTCCCTACTCCAGTATGACCTTATCTTAATTTAACTGATTATATCTGCAACAATCCTACTTTAATTAAAATCACGTTTTTCTGTGGTACTGGAGGTTGGAACTTCAACGTACGAAGTTTGGAGGAGACAAAATTCAAACCATAACATCTTCCCTGGTCCTCCAGACTCAGACATTTGCACACCCGTTTTTAAGTGAATGAATAAATAAACGATTATATACTTGAAAATTTTTATGTTGACTTGCAGCTTTCATTCCCTATGAAATGTAAGAACTGTAGCAGAAAACATTGATTCAAAATGTAGGAGTAAATCTCCTATAAATAGTAATTTATTACAGTTCCTCGGGCATATGATGGATATTACATTTTTAAAAAGAAGATCATTTATATTTGATAATTTTTATATCTGAAAATTTGAATTTTTTTGAAAAATGTTTGAAAATTGCTATTTGATAATGAAGTAATTAAAACAAGATAATGTAAGGTGATAGTGTTCCCCTCAAAAATTGGTATCAAATTCAGTTGTTTCCGATTTGAGGAATATGGATTTCACCAGCTCATTCAATATTCAGCAAATGTAAATCCTATTTGTTACTTGAGATCTGGATTTTGTTAGGAGGAATCTTCAGTGTCTGAACAATGATCGGTTTTGTTTTTGTTGTTGTGAATCAGGAGCCCTTTACTTAGGAATAGGATGTGGGAAAATTAAGGATAGGTATCGGTGCCTTTGCTGTTTTACTATACGTTTAAGGTGTGAGGGATTTAAAAAGTTTTAGATAAGAGAAAATTTTCCAGGTAAATTAGAAACCACTCTTTTTTATTGCATATATTTAACATGTAACATCATGTAAATTTAAGGTGTACAAAATGATAATTTGATACATTTATATATTGTTAGAAACCACTCTTCTTGATAGATGTTTCGAAAATAGCAGCAGGTCCACATAGATAGCAGGAGAATTTTGGCCCCTTTTTTCTTCCCTCAAAAAAATGCATGCCAGGTATGAATTTTTTGCCTATATATTTCAAGGGAATTTGAGATCTTTTATGTTTTTCTGAATGTCTGAAAATTGACAAACTTGAGAAGAAATTTTTTTTCATTATTTAATATTTATTGTCTTCTTCTTGTGTTAAGTGCTCTACAGAAGTGGCCATTAGGATACTATCTAGGGTGGAGAATTGTACAGTCCTTTATAGTTTATGATAAATGTGATGTGAATTGTACGAAGGAAATGCTCTAATATAGAGAGGTTTTACTTCTGAATAATGACCAGGAGAGAGGGTGAAATATGACCAGGGCCTTGCAGGATGGGTAGAATTTTTTATAGCTGGCAGCATCCTGGTCAGATATCAGGAGGTTTTACAACCAGATTATTTGAGTATGAGGTTTATGTTGGAAAGATAAAGCTTGTAAGCTTTGAAAGATAGTTTTTAGTCTGATAGGGGCCTTGGACGTCAGACTGAAAAGTTCAGACTATATTTTGAAAGCAGTGAGAAATCATTGGCACCTTGCAAGCGGGGAAGAGACATGATCCTGTGGTGTAGGATGACCAAGCTGATGGAGGTGTGCAGAATAAAGCATGGAACAAGAATATAAATAATTTGCTTTGAGAGAAAACTTTTAAAGTACACTGGTTTTGAATACCTTTTAACAGAACACAAAGTTCAGTCACCTTTTTTTTTTTTTTGTAATTATTTTTTTCTTCTCCCCAGTCTTTTTTTAAAAATTAGTTTCAGGTGTACAAAACAATGTAATAGTTAAAGACATTTACACCCCTCACAAAGTGATAACCCCCTAATTATTAATTATACTTTTCAGCTATCCATAAAATCTTCCAAATGTAGTTTTATAAAAACCAGTTTAGTGTTTTGATGTTTCTCTTTGAAGTGACTATAGATTGTGTGTCTCTTACTTTTCTTTGAAGCATTAATAAAACTTATAAGCCATGTCAAACCATTCAAAAGGCATTTGCTAGATTGCCTAAGAAGTCACCTCTACGTCATCTTTCGAGGTAGAGGATTTTGGAGAGGGAGAAACAACTATTTATTTCTTACTGAAAATCGTCTATTATCCTGACTTAATGGATATTATCTGGCCTGCCTAGTAAAGAATTGATTAGGCACAGTATTGACAGAGCTCAGAGTTATGTTATTTTATATGAAGAAAATAAGCTAATATTTCAAATACTTTCCACACTTTATAAAAATTGCAAACTTTTGAAGGAAACTTAATTTTATAACATATATAGCAAATATTAGTAGTTAACTGTTTCATTACTTATTTTGGTTTTTATATAGCTAAAGAATGTAAAGGAAAAATATATTTCATATATAATATATAACCAAACTGTATAGTTTATATTCAAAGTTGTGATAACAAGTCAATAAAACTTTAAGGCAGCTTAGTAATGGAAAATTGTAATGTAACGATGCTTCAAGCACCTTTTAAAATCGCAATTCTTGTCACTCCATGTTTAGGTCTCACACGTTGGCTTCACAACAAACTTTCTAAAGACTTCTGGAGTGCTTTGCTCTTATTCAGCCTAATCAAATGCTTCTCAGGCCCTCACTCTTCTTTTCCCTGTAATCACTGGATTTTTTCCTTGAAATTCCTTGTTCACTTCTGCTTGAAGGCCTTCTTACGTGCTGTCCCTCTGCCAAGAATATTCTTGCCCCTTCCTTTGATGGACTGACTTCCTTCTCATGCTTTTTATCTCAGTTTCAATGATCAGTTCATCATAAAATCTCCCATGCTAAATTATACAGCAGTTTTCTCACCATTTCTGTTTGAATATTGTGTTTTCCTCATTAAGCTAAGCTTTGATACAATGTCTTTTGGTACAGATTATTCATAGGGTCTGCAATTTAAAATTTTGATGGCTATGGCTAAATTACTTTCCACATTTGACTGTATAGGAGAATATAATCTTACTTCATTACATGGTACCAATTTTTATAATTTTGTAAGAAATTGTTCTCAGTTTAAAATTTGTAATTGTTTTTAGTGAGCTTGAATATCTTTTCAGACATTTATTGACCAATTGTATTTCTTCTGTATTTTTCCATTTCTGTGGATGTGCGAGCACTCTCCATATACTAATGATAGTGATGTTTTTTGTCATATAAGTGACAAGTATTTTTTCCTAACTTTTTCTATATGCCAGATGATTTCCCTGCCACTAGTGTTGTATACCTTAAGGCCATTCTCTACCCTACAATCAGAATGTTCTTTTTAATAGTCTGGTCAGTTTTCTCTTGCTTCTTAGCCTTTGAACGTACCGTTTATCTAGAACAGTGGTTCCATCTTTTTAAAAATTTCATTAATATTATAGAATGTTACGATCCTTTTAGAAGTACTGGTTCTCCCTAACCCCTGTATGCCTTTCATACTCATTAAGTTGCTTTTTTAATTATTGCATCACTAGAGTCTAATCTTAGTCAAAGACTTATAACACCATGTCTTCCCACCCTACCCTCCGGTGTGGATTGTGGAGACCTTACACACAGCACAGTGCTGGCCTATAATGTGCTTTTATTAAACCAACATGGAATGAATCATTAGTTGTGACTGTTGTGGAGTATTCTCCCATTGGAAAGGAGCAGGTGCTTTGTGACATTGCTAACCTGTTCTGCTTCCTCTGTTTTCTTTACTGGATTTGGGATAATGGGATAATTTAATGACCAAGGTGAAGTAAAACAGTCCTGTTCTTTTAGGATCACAAAGTTGGTCTGATCCTTCATGAGTTTTTTAATAATGCTTATAATCTTTGTACCAAGTGAGCAAATGATAAGGGAGTAAATCTAGAAAGTAATTAAAAGTGTGAGGGTACAGATATAGCTATTATATAACTACATATTTTTACTTGTGTTCTTTTTTATTCAGTGAATGGAACTTCAGGTATACGCTAAGTAATTTGGACTGAAATTAAACTTGTGAACATATGTGTATTTATATAATACCTAGAGAGCATTCTCATTTGAAGCATCTGATCTATAAAAATGGAAATATTTTTATTTCTCTTACTGTTTTTATAGGAGGTTCGTAAAGTGAATGAAAGCATCAAGTATAACCACCCATTGAGAAAATGTGTTGACACAATACTTAAAAAGGTAATTAAATCGTATTCTCAGCTATTTTCTTTTGAAATTTAAATTTCTATAATATTATAATAAAAGCATTGGGAAAGTATGAGAACAGCCTATCACAGAAGTCTCCCCAACTCCTTTCCATTTTCATGGAAATATTGACCGTAAACCAGTAGTAATGTGTACATAGAATTTATTCCTTTGTTATTACAAGTTTAACATTACTTAGTGGCAGTATTTTCCATTGAAATGTGAGGACAGCGGTTATGTTAAGTAATGTATAATTATTGCCACGACACAATGATGGAGATGGGCCTTTACAGTTTGTAAACGTGTCATAGAATGTGGTCACTAAAGGCATATCTTCTGTAAGAAAGTAAACAAGGGCTGTAATAATCTGTTTCAGTCAGCTTCCTGCATGTTATTTTTCAACATATTCCATACATTGTAAAATGAATGACATGAGATGTTCAATACATGTTTAGTAAGAAGCTGTACAATTAGGGTTTTGATGTATTGTTATTGAATTAAGAGTATTCATATACTTTCAAAAATGATTATTCCAAAAATAAGTTCCCCAGTTATCTTTTCTGCAACTACGGCACCACTGAACTATCTCTTCTCCTATATTTTAAATTTATTATATTGATTATTAGTTAGTATTCCTTTTGGCTAAAATAATAGTCATGAGAATCAATTGTCTAATCATTTCTCTCATATTTGCTACCTTTTGAGACCTATTCAGGAAAGTTAATTAACTTGCCTGAGTTCATGTAGATAATAAATGACTAACAGTAGGGCAATTGACTGTAAATCGTGTATTTATTCCTTTGTACTATCCTTTTCAAAAATTCAGCATCTTGGATTTATTGTGATTCTTTTTCATTATTTAGCTAGGCAAGTAATCGATAATTTCATCAAGCGCTTACCTAGAATAATCCTCTCACATACAGTTACTTCATGTAGGTCAGCTCCCTTGCACTGGCCATCCCCAGCTAGTATATCTGAGCACAAAGATTAATATTAATAGAGGTAAGAAGAAACTCAGTGCATCTTTTAAAACATTTTTTAAAATGTCAGCAACTAAAATTCCAACCATTTAGACATGACAGTAAAGGAAGATATTTGTAAGAAAATTAGAAATGCCCAAGAATGAAGATTTTTTTTAATAAAAATAAAATTTTTATCTTTTTGCAAATAAGATCTTTAAAAATCTACTTGTTCCTTTTAGTGCCCTACAGAATACCAGGAAAAAATGGGCAGGAACATGGATGATTATGAAGATTTTGATGAAAAGCATAATACCTACCCAAGTGAAAAGAGTCTGGTGAAACTACATAAACAGGTAACTTTTTAAAAAATAGCTATTTTATGTACTGATGTTTTAGTTAGATTTATAATTACGGCCCACAAAAAAGGAATTTTGAGTGAAATGTTTTCATGTTTCTTGACAGGGGTACTATTGGCATTTGGGGAGGGAGAATTATTCACTAACCATAACTGTTAAATGTGTTCCAGAATGTTAATGTTTTTGGCCCCATCCAGTAAATGCCACTAGCAGTTCCCCATTGTTGTGACAACCAAAACAACTCCATAGTGGGGAGTTGAATCACTGTTGGATCAGAACACTGACAGACATACCCCTTGCTGTCTTTTTTAGGTTATTTATTCAGTTCAGAGGCACCGTCGAACTCAAGTACAGTGGCAGATTCTTTTGGAACAAGCGTTTTATCTAGAAGATGTTGCAAAAAATGAAACTAGTGCTACTCATCAGTTTGTTCATACCTTTCAGTCGCCAGAGCCAGAAAATAGATTTATCCAATATTTTTATAATCCTACAGTTGGTATGTAATTTGATATAAATTTCAAAGTTTAATGATCATAATTTTTCTCAAGGAAAATGTATATATTTTCACCAATGGAGAGTTGAATTGTATTTGACTTATACCATGTGGTAAATTATGAATCTGACAAACTATCTTACTTGTCATATATTATAACATATTATTTATCAGTGTCCACTATTACTTCACAGATAACCAAAACTCTATGCAAAAATATATGCAATGCACATCAAGCATATTTTGTGTACACAATATATACTTAAAATAATTAGCATTTTCAGCAATTTTATAACACAAGCTTGGGTCTCTCCTTCGGTCTTGACATACTACTAAAATATTCCCCCAACAAGTCCTATTTATTTACATTTATTAGCCTATTTACAAAACCTACACTCCATGGTCATAATTATTCCATTCTCCTTTATGATTATTTATGACACTTTTTTCAGTGTTACCAAATTTAGTATGAAGAACTTAATGAAAACACCAGTGTCACGACATTGAAACTTCTGTTTACCTTTTGTATTCAAATAAATGGTAATGTTCACTTGATTCTCTTTTGCATGTTTGGTCTTGAGTATAAGCACATAATGGCCATAACAAATATCTCAGAAAACTTCTTCAGTGAAGATCTTTTCTAATTAAATGAGGGAATGATGTGACACTTGTTTTCATTCATTCAACAAATACTTGAGCACCTATATGCTATGCATTGTTAGGTGCGTGGTATACATATCAATGAATGAAAAAACAAAAATTTCTACCTTGGTGGAGTGAGAAAAACAGGCAATATACACATAAAGGTATAAATAAGATGTTGAGTTGGTAGTTGGCTATAGAAACTGGAGTTCTAGGGAGAAGTCTGGTCTGCAGCTATACTAAGGGTGTCATCAATGGATAGGTGGGCCATGGGTCAGGATAAGATCAGTGAAGAAGTGACTGAGATAGAGAAGAGATCACCTGAGGACAGAGCCTGAGGTACTCCAGAGTTTAGACACCAGGTTGACAAGGGACCAGCAGAACAGACTAGAAAAGGAGCGGCCAGTAAGACAGGAAAACAAAGCCGGTTAAGTGTTTTGAGGAAAAGGGTGTACAAAGTACCTTTGCAAATATTGCAGGTGGGTCGATTATCATGAATATTAAGACTTGACTGGATTTCAGAGAGGTGAGGTGGGGTGAGGGTAAAAAAGCCTGATTGGTGTTTAAAAGAAATAAGGAGAGCAGGTATAGAAACATTAAATATAGAAAACTCTCAAAATGTTTTTCTTATAACAAGGAATAGAGACAAGAAGTACTAGCTGATGGAGGATGGCAGAGTGAAGGGAAATTATAGCTTGTCACATGCGAATGATATCTTAGAGGAAATTTGATGAGATAGAAGAAGAGAATGACTGTGTATAGGAGAGACGAAGTGGGAAATAGTGAACAATGAAGAGAGAGGCTTTAGATGAGGAGGTAAGACCCAAATGTACCTGAGCAGGTAAGAAGATGTAGTGCTGGAAATTTGGGGAGGTTTTCTTCTGCCAGCTTTTTATTTTCTTTATTTATTTTCTCGGTGAAGTGCTGAGAGTAAGTATAGGGGAAGAGATTTTAGAGATTTGAAGAGAGAGAGAAGTTGCCAAATAGTTGCTTAGGAGATGGTGCATGGGAGAAAGTTGGTGAGTTACAGTAGGCTAGCCAGGCAGTGCTCGGGGTCCACTTGAAGCTAGTGATTAAGAATTTACAGTGAGATGCGGCAGTCAAGGGCTGTGTAAAGAAAGCAATAAAGGACGTGAGAGTGTTAAGTGGCAATAGAAAGGTAGTAGAATAAATGGATTGTTGGTCCAGGTAGAGGTAGTCAGTGGTTGGAATACTAGATGAAGGCATTGTTTGGACACAGGATGTTGTGATGAGATTACAATGAAGGGTTGTCATTATGGGCAGTAGAGGGTTTACGAATGAGTAGTTGAAGTAGAGTGGAGGACAGAATCATTGGAGGGGAGGGGGTCAACGAAATGAAAGACCCAAGTTTTGAAAGGGGTATCACCTATGTGGATATTGAAATCAGCAGGAATTAATTATACTGAGAGTAGGGTTGAAAAGATTTAGGGTGAGCTAGGAGCTCAACTCTTCAGTGAATGAAGTGAAATACAGCTTTTCAATTTTGTGAGCTTTCTTCTTTTTTTTTTTTTTAACTTTTGTTTTTATCTAAATTCAGACTTAACAAAAAGTTGCCATATATCCTTCACCCAAGATTCTCCAAATGTTAGCATTTTACCATACTCATTTTCTTTATCTTTCTCTCTGCCTATGTATTTTTCCTTAATCTTTTCAAAGTTGAATTGGACATGATGCCTCTTTACCCCTAAATGTTTCAGTGTGTATTTTCTAAAAATAAAGACATTTTCTTATATAACCAAGAATAATGATCAAAATCAGAAAATTGGCATCAGTATAGTGCTATTATCTACAGACCTTATTCAAATTGTGCTAAATGTTTCAATAATATTCTTTGTAAAAAATTCCAGGTCGTGCATTGCCTTCAATTGTCATGTCTCCTTAGTCTCTAATCTGCAACAATTTATAAGTCTCTGTGTTTTATGACATTGATGTCTTTGGAAGGTACAGGCCAGTTTTTTTTGTTGTTGTTGGGCTTTTGTGTTTTTTTTGAGTGCTCTGGAATTTGCATTTAATGTTTTCTCATAATTAGATGCAGGTTCTGTATTTTTGGCTGGAATACCACAGCAGTGATGTTGTGTTCTCATCGCATTGTAGCAGGAGGCACATGACATGTGTTCCATTACTGGGGGTCATTCACTTAGGATGGTGTCTGCCTGGTTCCTCCACTGTAAAATTTTCTCTTTACAATTAGATATCTGGTATGGAGATATTTTGAAACAGTATAAATACCCTGTTACTCCTTTGTGGTTTTTCTAATCATTTTTTTTTCTTTTATCTTCCAGAATGGTACTGGGAATGTCTTTTGCGACCATGGTTTTATAGAATACTTGCTGTGGTTTTGTCTATCTTCTCTGTGATTGTTGTGTGGTCAGAGTGCACGTTCTTTAGCACTACACCTGTCTTATCCCTCTTTGCAGTCTTCATCCAGCTGGCTGAAAAAACATACAATTATATTTATATCGAGGTCAGTTTATTTTAGATCTGTCACAAATAAATGTCAGTTCATAGGGTAATCCTTAACTGCTGTATCTTTTCTCCATGTGTTTCTTCTAGTAATAATGAAAGCATTGAAGTTTCCCACAGTGTTATTATTCAAACTTCCAAATATGAGCTTCATCAATTTACCCAGACTATAAAAACTAAGAACAGTATTTGAGAAGAGATGAAAAGATGCAAAATAGTGCCAAATACTTTTATGAGAATACTTTGATCCTCTTACATACTTTGATCCATAACTTACAGTCTTCATGTGAAGAGGAGTTGCCAGGGTGTGGGAGAGTGCAGGCTCACTTCAGGCAGTAGATTTGAAACTTAGGGTAGGATGTGGAACTGGTTGAGATGTAAATTTTTTTCATAACTTCATTTTATTAAGTGGTTAAAACAACAGTTAGTCTATTTAAGTTTTAAAATGTCAATAAATGTTAGCCGGCAATAAAGGATAATGCTTGTGATAGTATATAAAGTGCTACAGTCCATTAGTCTTAATTGTTCGTTTTTGTTTTTTTCAGATCGCTTGCTTTCTTTCCATCTTCTTCCTAAGTATCTGTGTTTATTCTACTGTGTTCAGGATTCGTGTCTTTAACTATTATTACTTGGCTTCACATCATCAGACTGATGCTTACAGTCTTCTTTTCAGTGGCATGTAAGTAGATTATGTTTAGAAATAAGAGAAATGTCTCCAATGCATGTATTCTTATGGATCTCTCTTTTATTTCTTGTTGTTTATAGGTCTTCCACTAACAACTGCATTTCTCTGAAGTAATCGATGAGGTTTCAATATTAGATGTTTGTTGATTGCTACTAAACATCCTGCTTGAAGTTTAAGGTTAAAATAGGTATGCTAGATTAGGAAGGAAAAGAAAGACTTAATGAGCCTGGATTTACCAATGTGAGGTTCAATAAATAAGTTAGTAAAAAATAGGAACATTTGAGAGTTTAGAGACTAAGTCAGACCTAGAGAATATTCTAAGATTCAGTGGCCTCAACTGAATTATAGAGAACTGAGGAAACCAACAGGAATAATTTTTGCTAAGAGATTTAGGAAGAGTTTTGAGAAATGGCTCCAGCTTGGGCTAGGTTGCACCATCTGTTGTTGGCCCACATTGTTAGATAAATCATGTTGAGTAATTTATAAAGGCTAGACTTTGGGAGGTTTACATCGGAATCAATACATGAAGCATCTCTAAGACTTTTTTTATTTAAATTAAGTATAGACTCACAGGAACTTGCAAATACAATGCAAGGAGTCCTATTAACTTTTACCCAGCTTCCCTGAATGGAGATATTTTTATATAGCTGTTGTATAATATCAAAACCAGGAAATTTACATTGATAGATTACTGTTAACTAGACTACAGACCTTATTTAATTCTCATCATTTTTTTATCCTTCCTTTATTTGTGTGTGTGTGTGTGTGTGTGTGTGTGTGTGTGTGTGTGTGTTTACATTCCTATAACCACCACCACAAACAAGATATACAAGCACTTCTCATATTACCTCTTTGTATTCATATACTCCCTTCATTTTCCTCTCGCCCTACTCTTTTTATCCTGGACAAAACTGAGCTCTAACAGTTCTTTATACCTATAGTTGTCAGGGTGATATATTTTAATACAACTTCAGATCTTTTATGTAGTGAGTACAATTCACCATGAGGATGTTACCGTCCCTGTCATGCTGCTGGGACACATTGCATAGAGGGTAGACTTGAAGAGGCACGTACGAAGGCACTTCACAAATTCCTGGGATAAAACAATGGCGAACACTACCAAAGCAGGCAGCCTGACACTGCAGTTTGCCTTGTAGGTTGTGTTTTTTTAAGGAAGACGTGATTAATAGGATTTTCAGAATGTTTCTTAAGTAAGGAAGGTTACATTAATAATTCAAAACATATATAATACACGGAAGTAGAAATAGTTACAATGATGTGAAATGTTTTTAATGCATTTCAATATAATATAAAATGTATTTTGCTGCTTTATTTTTTTTATATATTCTGTTTATAAATGCTTATTGCAGGTTATTTTGTCGTTTGACTCCTCCTTTATGTCTTAATTTCTTGGGTTTGACCCATATGGATTCATCCATCTCTCACAAGAATACGCAGCCAACTGCTTACACATCTGTAAGTATGGTCAGAAAACTAGAGTTCTTTGGATTCATTATCTATATGGGATTTTATTATTATAAAATTTATTTTAATGCAGAAAAGTTCTATAGCATTATTTGGATCGTTTTAATAACTAAAACTTCCTTTTAAAGGTTGTAATTTGTAATTACTAATGACTGGATAAAAGTGATTTTGCTTTCTTTTATTATAAAAAAATGTTTTTTGGTTCACATAGGTCATCCAACTGAATAGAATCAATAGACTTGACCAATGATAATATTAACTTTTACAAATATAGTCTTATGTATATAACTTTCAGTAATATTTATAAAATATTAATTTTATTTAGGATAAAACCTTAATAAATAAGCAAATTAAGATATAATCAACATATAACATGGTATTAGTTTAAGGTGTATGACATAATGACTTGATATATGCACTGTGAAATGATGCCCACAATAAGTTTAGTTAACATTCATTACCTCACAGTTACAGTTTTTTTTCTTGTGATGCGAACTTAAAAATCAGCCCACTTAGTGCTTTCTACTTTTTGAAAAGTCCAAATTTATTGGTATAGCTGGTTATGCCTGAATTTTCTAATGATGGGAAAGAATGAAAAATATACAACTGTACTGATTTAACTTACTTTTTTCTTGCTCCTCAGATTATGGGTTCCATGAAAGTTTTATCCTTTATTGCAGATGGATTCTATATATATTATCCTATGCTGGTCGTAATTCTCTGCATTGCTACTTATTTTAGGTAAGAAACTTAACATTACTTATTTTTTCACATACTCTTAGCCCGATCTGGCTATCCTTTCTTCTCAAAGCTTTTTAAAATATTCGCTGGTCGGGTTCTGGTTCTTGTTTGTTTTATTGTGGCTTTGGGGATTCTGGGGATAGTGTAGAGAGATTACGTGAGTGATCAGGTAAGGCTCTTTCTCTGAAAATATTTTCAAGAAAAGAGAAGTAGAATTATTCTGTTACAAGTATTAGGTCACAAAGCGATAGGATTAATTTCCAGAATATTAAGTCCTGGCATTGGACACTGACAGCCAATGTAGCTTATAAAATACCCCAATGTCCAGCTTCTATCCAGTAACATAAGTTAGTCTTAGGGCTTTTTCCAGAATTACTGCTGGATTTCTTGGTGTTTCAGACCATAGCCAGCACAGAAGATTGGGTGAGGAGCAATTGTAATCAGGCTGTACATGTAAGGCTGGAAAGTACACAGGCTGCTCTTTTTATAAGATAAGGAAAAATGGTAGAATCTAGGCAGAGGTAAGACTCAAAAGGAGTTAAAGGACAGGTATGCTTGGCTTCTAGCCCTGTCTTCCCTGTTTCCACATGTCAGGTGCCCCCATCCTGTACTTGGCCCTTTTCACTGCTTGAATGCTCCGTGACATACCAAAAATGCCACTTAAAAAACATATTTTATTGATGTTAATCAGTTTACTTTTCTAACGAAAATGAGTTTCATCCAACCACTTTTTAATTTAAATTTTCCAGTACCAGTACCTATTATAAATAATACGTATGTACTCACATTAGAATATTGAATAAACAGGTAAGTATGGTTTGAAATAAATTATCTATTGAATTTGTAAAATCATCTATATTTTGCCTACTCATAAGTAAAGGAGCTAAAGGATTCTAATTTAAAATAAAACAATATGAAATGATAGTAAATCTATTATTTGGTTTTTTTCTATAAGGTAGAAAAGACAGGTTTATATACTGTGAAAATGATGTATTAAAGGAAGAGAACAATCATCCTTGGAATGTCTGAAACTAAGTTTTGATTATATACTTATTCATTTTAAAAGTTTATAAACTATTAATGGAACATTAAGATCTTGTGACGTATAAATTACGTCTTTTCGTGTTAGTGATTGTGTTAGTAAGATTAGCGTCTCTCCTTACCTGCCTTCTTAGATTGTTACGTGGATCATGTAATAGGTGGGTGGGATACTGCCTGCTCAACTATAAAGTCTTAAACAAATACGAGGAATGATGGGTAAAAGGAAAATTGTTAAACTTAAACATAATTTCTTAGTAGTGTTGTAGAGTTCACTACGATAAATTTTGGATGCCAGTTTGTCTTTAAGGGAAAAAAAGATTGTATTCCTCAATTTTCAAATTAATTCTCAAAATAGATATTCTATTATGGAAGTATGTGAAGCAATGCCTTGCTGACATTTCAGTGGTAACTTGACTTTATTGGTGCATTTTCTTTTGAAATGCTGCCATAATTAGTCTAAATAATTCCCATGTTGTTAGCAACACAGCCACACCTAGAGCTAATCTTCAGACTTTACTGTCTAGAGAGTGTATTGCGTTTCCTGACGCTTTATACAAAGCCAAGACCTTAACAGAGACAGTTACCAAGTTTGGGATTTCTTATCCTGGGGTATAGTATTTCCACAAGAGTAATTGGATGGCAAGGGAATATGTAAAGTCACAGAATTAGCAGTATTACAATTTATGTTTGAATATAAGAAAGAAAACAAATTCCTTTTGTATTCTCGCTATTATTTAGCATCCTGGTGTAATAATTTTCTGAAGGTTGCTAATGACCCAGTTTAATTTGTTTCTACAAGAAATCTAGGTGTGGTACATACGCTAGTCAGTGTAGTACTAGGCATATAATCTTAGAAAGGGAAATAATACTTCTTAAAGACAAATATAACTCTAGGTAGCTTGTTGAGATAACTAATAATATAACATAGGCTTCTTTGGGGGTGACAACAATAAAGAACAGTTTACCTAAATATTTACAATGTGAAGTAATGCTTATCTTTTTGAAAATCTACTTTTATTAGTTTGGGAACTCGTTGTTTGAATCTACTTGGTTTCCAGCAGTTCATGGGAGATAATGATATGACATCAGACTTAGTTGATGAAGGAAAAGAATTAATCAGACGAGGTAAGATTTGTCTTTTAAAATAAATGAAGGGAAAGTGCTAAGACTCACGGTATAAAATTAATGTTTGTATAATTAGTAATCTATCTTTAGAAATTACAAATTAATGTTTTTCAACTAAAAACCTACATAAATCCTTCATAGCAAAAATAATTTGAAAATATAAATGATTGTCTCATCTGTGTTTAAGAAATTCTGCAGCAGAAATTACTTAGTATGTTTGCAGCTAAATAATGCTCTTGTGTGGTGATGGAGTCATTTTCATGTTTGCTGTGAAACAGATATGCCAAGTTCAATACAACTATAAAACTCATTAAAGAATCATCAGTTTAATACTACGTACAAAATAATTCAAACCAAAGCTGGTTTTTAGAATATAATAGATGGTCATTAACAACCTGTTAGAATACATGGCATTTTACTAGAATCTAATCTCAAAACTGAACGGATCAAATTTCCTGAAGTTCAAGTGATGATTGGATAATGGAAAAAGAAAAACAAAACTTGGCTTTTTGGACATTGATTCTTAGACGTTCTCCCTACTTGGGTCTGGGGCTTTGTGTGATTATTAGTTAAATGTAAGCCCAAATGTGTTGCAGCTCAAAATAAGCTGGTGTAGCCTTCATGTCCTCTCCTAGGAAGGTGGCGTGTAGTCAGTGTAATAGTGCCAGTGCTTTTTGCATTAATTAGACCTCATAAGGAGTATCATGTCCAGTCCTGGGTAAGATTTTTAAGATTAAGACTGATAAGTCAGAAAGAATTTAGAGAATAGCCAGAGTTATGAGTCTGTAGACCATATCTTATGGGGTGGGGAAACACTGAGTATATGGCCAGAAGAGAATAAGGGCAAGACTCTTATGTAGAAAGAAGTATGAACTTAATTTAGAAGATAGGACATAAAGAAAAGAGAAGTTACAGAGGACCACATTGCAAGTCATCATGAGGAAGAACTTTTTCCTCATTGAAACCTATTTAGACGGAGCCTAAAGGGCCATCTCCAGCCAAAGTAAAGAGGGTATTCTCTGTGGAGGTAGGTGATCTCTGAGTTGTTTCCAACAATAACCTATTACCTTTGACTTTGTAGTAATTTAAAGGAAATTGGTCATAGCCTGATACCTTTACTTCAGTTACTCTCCATCTAATTAAACCATGTTATACCAAATTTGAGACCACTTTTCTGTCTCTAGAGAAGAGAAAAAGACAAAGGCAAGAAGAAGGCGAACATCGAAGAAGAGTAAGTACAGCACTTATTAAACTGCTGTAGCCTCAGGGTTAATGGCAAATGTCATAAGAGTCTTACTGATTTAGAATAATTGGCTGAAGGCCGAAGAATAGCGGGAAGAGACACAGGATATATTTTTAAAGAAAGGTAATTTTAGTAGTTTCAGATGTACATGCTAGGTGTCTTGTCAGATGTGATTTAAAAAGTCGTTAGTGATAAATTACTTCATGTCCAGCAGTGTCTTGCCTAAGGCTTACTAAGTGCTGTTTATTGAATGAAGGAATAAATTCGTGCAGTCTTACTATGAAAGTGATTTTGATTGCTTTAAAATTATACTTTTTTATAATACGACATTAATTGTATTCCTCTTTAATTTGTCTTCAGTCTTCCTTTTGCTGAGGCAAACTAACCTCCTCCTAGAGACTGAGAAGGCAGAAAAGGAGAAAAATCTAGTCACGGTTATCACACATTTTCAAAACGTGGGTGTATCTACCCTAGAGAAGGGAGGGCTCAGGAGACATGATAGTGGTCTTCATGTATTTTAGTGTGTGTCGTGCAAAGGGAGACTTCTTATTTATTTCAGACACATAAATAGAGCCAGAGTGGAAGTTACGGGAGATAGAGTGCACCTATCTATGAAAACTTCCACAGTTTACCAAAATTGCAATGGGGTGATCACACAGAGAGATTTTCATACCATCTAGTAAGAGAGCCAAAAAGCACCTGCCATGGCGATTTTACAATGAAGCCCTGTGCTGCATGGGAGATTGAATTAGGTGACCTTTAATATGCCTTTCGAATGTAAGATTTAATGAACAGAATCCTACTTAATATGATTTTAGTGAAGTTAAGACTATACACAATGCTATGTGAGTAATTATCTAATTATCTTTGTGTAAAACTTTAATTTCGCTATCAAAACTCAGGTTAAAGGTCTCTAATATTTTTAGTTAATTTGGGTAGAAGACAATTTTGTTAACATCTCATTAATTATTATCAGTTCTCATAAATTATACATTGCCAAAGAAGTTTATTGTAGTTGTAATATTCTTTTCACAGTTTAGATTGAAGAAGTGATTAACTTAAAATAATCATAGCTAGCAAAACTGTATATAAATATCTTCATTTGTAAAAGTTAAGTTTGGATACTATTAAAATCATGTAGAGATAAGAAAAATTATTGATCGTTTGATCTTTGGTTTTTAAGGCACTGTGCTAGTTATACTGATTATCTGATGAATTTCTGATGAAAAGATTAAATTACATTACTTTACAAAGATAATCTTTTGACACTGATGAATTATTTTCTGCCTGTGAGTTCTTTTGTTATATATTCATCTGTGTTTCTTTCCTAGGAATGGAAAGAACGTTATGGACACAGTAGGGAAGATTCCACTAGAAACAGAAATGTTCATATTGACCCAAAAGAGTCAAACTTCTCAGATATAAATACCAACCGATGTAAGTAGTTTATTGTCTTAGAAATTTTTTTATTATGTTTGCTTGCATAGAGACTGAGGATTAGGATACTCATTCAGAAATGCCTTTAGAGAACTGTAAATGTGGTTCTGCAGTGACTTTCCTTTTTCATCCCTTAATGTTATCAGAGGTAGGAAAATTGAAATATGTATTCTAGTAGGAGAAGGAGATACCTGGGCTAGCAAATGAATAGTTGTAATTGTACTACCCTAAATAATAGTTCTACTTATCCCAGGCATATTTATGTAGGTACTTATTTCTGCTATTTACCTAGATATTTTTCTTTACTTTTCTATTAGTAGATTTAGGCTACTCAGTCATTTTTGTAATAATTTACTGACTGACCCATATACATTGAATACTGTCCAGGTATACAGGGAACATAAATTTCCATCCTTGGGGTGTTCATAATTTAGTGAGGGACTCATACCAGGCAGGAGACGTCTGTCAGTGTGTTGGGTTAGGAAACCTCCCCACGTCCTTCATCCTGCCATCTGCCCCTGGAAAGGTGACAAGAAAGCTTTTTGTGCAGGACCCAGCACGGAGTAAAAGATGGAGGTTGTCTGTCTTAAGGGGAGATGCAGGAATGCTGAGAAAGCAGAAGGGTACAGACCTGATGCTCAGGGAACTCACCTCAGGGGATGGAAAGAGCAGTTCTTTATTGGGAAAGGATTTCCGTGATAAAGAAATACTTAGCTGAGTATTTAGAAATGAATAGTACTTAGCCAGGTGAAGATGTTTTAGGCAGAAGGAAGAATGAGTGACAGGAGAGATCCTTTGGGGAAATGCAAGTTCTTCTCTGTGATTAGAGCTTCAGTAAAAGGAGCCTGATAAGAGGCGAGGCTGCAGATACAGTTGGGAAACGTGTTATATTATTGTGCTCAGAAGTTTGGAATTTATCCCAAAGATAAGATTTCAATCTGGAAAGAAGCATGCTCAGATTTTTGATTTAGAAAGATTTTGACAGCATGATTTTCAGGGAAGTGAGACACAGAAACCAGTTCTATTTTGGAAATGCAGTCAAGACATGATGAAGGCCTAAAATGAGCAGTGTCCTGGAGATAAAGAGGAAAGGATGGATTTGAATGACATTTAGGGTGGAAGAAATAGGAGAGAGCTAAAGTTTAATTAAAGCTAGGACATAGAGGGAGGATTTTACAGAAAGATTTTGAAGTTTGGTTACCATGGGATAGGAGTTAACAGAGAGAGAGAATCTGAGAGTGTGGGAGAATGGTTCAGAGAAGAGGAAACAAAGTCTTAGGATGATGAGTTAGAGAGAACGTAACATGTGGTAGGCAACCAATATTTGCCAAATGAATGAGAGGAAAGATGAAGGGCAGAGTCCAAGATGACGAAAAAGTTTGGTTTGCCTTAAGATAGGTTTGCCTTAAGTTTTCAAAAAGAACTATATTATACAGTCATTTTGAAGCTATTGAACTGCTCAAAACCACATTGCAAACATTGAGATTGTGTATGAAGAAACCCTATCCATGTAGGGAAGGGAGAGTTAGTGCTTTAGATGTGGCTGACCAGGATGGTAACCATTAGCCACAGGTGACTGTTGAGCATTTGCATTGTGGCTGGTGTTCTACAATGAAATAATATTTTGGCTATATTGGGTTAAATTAAATATATTAAAATTAATTTCACCTATTTGTTTTTAATTTTTTAATGCAGGTACTAGAACATTTAAAGGTAAACATGGGGCTTACATTTTATTTCTGTTGGACATTGCTGCCCTAAATTCTTGCCTGATGGGAAAAAGATTTAGGCCTTTCTTAAAGCGCTGGAGTTGAGTACACTGTAAAGAAAATCCTATCCAAGAAATTAGGTGGGACAGTCCCTGGATTCACTATGAAGCTAACTGAAACTTGATTTGATTATGAACAGTTTCTCTGTTATGATGCCATAGTGAAATATTAATGCTACTTCATATTAATTAAGTCTTTGCACTGTAGCTGCGTCTGAGCTTACACTAGCTACAAGGGAGAACTTTTCCTTGTTATTTTCTATCATACTATTTATCATTTTATTCTGATTTTAAGGAACCACATGATTATCTTTTCTTAATATTGTCTTCACAATCAAAATTCAGATCCTTTATAATCTTGACTTTCCTGTTTGTGAGTCCAAAGACTTGAGCCCATAAAGACAATAGAAAAGTAAACATTTTTTTCCTTCCTTTGCAGCGGCATCCAAATATACCAGAGCTAATAATAGGACTGAAAGGGACAGAATAGAACTCCTACAAGATGCAGAACCTTTGGATTTTAATGCAGAAGCGTTTACTGATGATCCTCTTGAATCTGAATCAGGAAGGTAAGCTCCAGCTGTGTCATCTTGGCTCCAGCACTCCTCTAAAATTTTAATAACGTACTGACTTGATGAAATAAATAAACGTAAGGAAAATGTTTATCTTTACTACTAATGAAAAGCATATTAAGCAACCTTTAATACCTTTTTATACATTCTAATGCTTTTCTGTTTTTAAAATTATAGCATCCAGTGGTGGTAATTGAAATTGGTATCTTAATAAACTAATAGTGGTATTATAAATAAGCAAGAAAAATTGAAATTGATAGTAAGAATCTTAAAAATGTCCTGACAATCTTAATAATTTCTGACAACCTCACTTATGAAGTTTGTTATATTTAGCAGTAGCCACATAGCTATGACTGTGTGTCAGACACCATTCTAAGCACTTAAACAATATTGTATTTTGTGGTTGTAATTCCAATTGGATTTGAAATCAGAGAGGCTCAGTAATTTACCCAGAGTCACACAGCTTGTAAATGGCAAAGTCAGGTGTTTAAACCTTAGGACTCTGGCTACAAAGTCTGTGTTTTTAGCCACTATGCTATGTGGACATAATTAAACAAAACCAAAAAATCATATGCATAAAGATATTTGCTATAGTATTGCCTTTAAATAGCAAAAAACAAAACAAAACAAAACTCGTATCGTCTATTTATATTCAACAATCAAGAGTGGTCATTAAATCTTTTAAGTTCCATGGTGTGTTTTATATCTCTTCACCCCTTTCTTTTTACATCTCTCACTCTGTTATACATGTGTTCCAGGTGCTAAACAGTTGTTGGTTGGTTTATAATTAAGTAAATCCCTTTGAGATAATGTCCTTGGAGAAGAAATTTCTGCTTTCAGCTACTGAATAGATTTTACAGTGCTTACAAATTAGGTAGCCACTTTCTTTTAATGTGTCCTCGTTTTTCTCTCCTCCTTTATTATTTTTCATGCCTTAGATCACTTCTTTATCCACCTTTCAGGTATCAGCCTGGTGGACGATACCTCTCAATGTCTCGCAGCAGAATATTCGATGATGTTTAAAGTCTGGAAGGATTTATGGAATAACCAAAATCAACACATCAGTTCAGTCTTTATGAACATCTACATACCCTAGAATTTACACTGTATTCTCAGTGAAAAGTGTCAGGATAAAAAAGATGCTGAAAATTACATCTTAGTAATAATGGTTTATTATTCATTGAATAGAATGTCATCTTTTTGAGTAGGATTTATTACATACCATTCCTGAAGTGTCTGCCTTAGAAGCACAGTAACAGTGGAAGGATTTAATTCATGATAAAGAACAGTATATGTCGAGAACATGTAGTTCAGTTTGTTTAAAAATTTTTTTTCCAGGAAAATTGTTTTAAAGGTCCAAGGAAGGTATAAGTCAAACTAAATAATATTATACCATTTTATTATTGTGATTTACATTTTTGCTGTTTCTAAAGAATACATTAATCCTGTATTTCACAAAGAATTGGAGACCTCAAAAAATAACTATATTTACAAAACCCATGTCTTAAAACAAGGCTTACTTGCCAGTCATACCTGAATGTAGAAAGCTCTTTTTCAACTCTATGCATGTTAGTGAGGTTTTTGCATGTACAATTAAGATTATACTTCAACTGATAGTGTTAGTGTCTTTAACATGTGTTTCATAATCGGGTGATGTATTTTTTCAGTCTTTGGTAGTAACTGGAAATGGTTTTATGCCTTTGGTCTTATTTTGTAAAAGATTTTCATTTCAGAGAGAAGTGTTCACCTTTATCATTTAGCATGTTGATTTAAGGTTTGATCATTCCATTTAAAGAAAATCCTAAGCATTAATGGTAAATAGTGGGGTTTTTGTTTGTTTGTTTAATTACCAGTGAGTCCCACAAAATTTTCTAATTTTTGAAGGTGCCTGTTTATACTTTTTGAAAAAGAACATCTGGTTACTCAAAGGTAAATAGTGAATCCATTTACTGTTATTACCAACATTTAAATTGTGTTTTATAGAAAACAGAAAATTACAGGCATATCTTGGAGATATTGCTGATTTGGTTCAAGACCACCGCAATAAAGTATCAAGATAAAGTGAGTCATAATCTCTTTGCTGGTGAAGGATCTTGCTTTCAGTTTGTAAAAAATGTTAACGTCTGGGGCACAATAAAGTGAAGCACAATAAAATGAGGTATGCCTGTATGGTAGAATGGAAATATGTAATAACTTGATTAACATGCTAATTATTTTGAATTGATTTTTTTTTTTAACCTTTGTGTTTAAGCCAGCGTTAGGTATTACATTTTAAATCATCAGTGCTTTATTTACACAGTGACTATAGTTGAGCAGAACATGCTTGCAGAGACATTTTTATGCCCCTGAAATGTTTGCGAGTCTTAGAGGATCCATAGTATGTATTCACCCAGTGGTGACTGTACTTGAGCTTGCCCACGACAGTCTCAGTAACACCTATTATCCTGTGTAATTTTTAATACTGCTCACTTTCACTCTGAAGTATTGCAGTTTGAAGATGAATTATATAGTTACTCTAACAATAAGATTGTTTCTTGAAGGTGACCTTTCCCTGAATCGTAATTTAAATTTTTTATTTTCCTCTTTACTTAGTAAATTTTTTAAGATGCAGATACCGAAAAGAATAATGTATCATCCTAATTACCTGATTTTCTTCAATTTTTATGATTTTTGAGATTAGGTCCTCTTTAAAATAATTATCAGTGGATAGATTTTACTCTGAATTGAAGGTCATAGAGAGTGTCCATTTAGAAAATACACACACACACACACACACACACACACACACTCTTATCTTTTATTGTAAACTGTAGTTAAAGAGCAATAGGCCAGGAGCAGAGAGAATGTAATATTGTTTGTAACTTCATGATTGACCAGTGAATACTGTGGGCAAATCAAGTAACCTGTCAGTGCCTCTATTTCTTCATTTGCGAAATGAAGATGATAGTTGGGATTTACCTTCTGATCTACCTCACAAAGCTGTTGTGAGGGTTTTGCGTTGATGTTTGTATACTGGGGTTTAAAAAGAAAACAAATTTGACTGTTAGCTATGCTGTTTTTCCTGGTGGTACTTGAAGGTGTTGGATGGGGAAATGATCACCCCGCAAAGGCGTCTAGTTTCTCATTATTACAGAGAAGCTTACAAATCCCCAAAGCAAAAACTCTCTTGGGAATAATTTCTCAAAAGTCCTGTGAAAATGGTATTGTTTTGTTATTTAGTCTTTGGGTTTACTTTGGAATAGTTTCCGTAAGTGTAATGTTTCTCATCAGATTTTGTCATAAAACTCAGATGCTGTCGTAGAAAGAGGAGTAGGAAAAGAGAAGAAATGATCCAATTCCTTTTATAACTTACAATGCCGTAAGAGAAATTGATAGGAATGTGGAAGGGAGTGTACCACTTCCTTTATTAAATTTTTATGACTATAATAATGGAAGCATACTTCACAAACAGTAGATTCCCTTTATGACTTTAGAGTTATTTCCAAAATAATTTTTGGTTATTTAAGTAATCCAGAGTATTCAAATTTTTAAGCAGCATTTGTCTTATAGGATTTTATATACAATCATATAGGAATGTTATCTGGCTGGGTAAATTGAGTTCAGAATGTAATGATTTAACCCCTGAAGACTAAGAGTTTATTGCTGGGGAACTAAGTTAATATTTATTAACCCACTTTGTGTAAAAACCTGTAGTAAAAACAAAAGTGTTTTTTTTTTTTTGAGAAGCTTATTAAAATGTAATGACATCTGCTGTAAAACATTACTACTAAATTAATACACTTTACATGCAAAGTACATTTCTTGAAGACTTATTTCTGTCAATTACCTTTTGATGTTTTTCTTACATAATAAATACCTGATCAAATTTTCTAAATTATTTTTCTAAATAATTGTTAGGTAAGGATATTTAGTAAGCTAGTAATTTAAAATAACCATTGAAGAAAGTAATAATAATCTATTAATTTCATGAATCACCTGTAAATGGCTAGTTAATTTTTGTTACTACATCAATAATCAGTTATCAATAGAGTGTTTTTGTGAAAATCATTAATAAGAAATAAGCATAATTATTAGAATTTTTTCTCTTACCAAATGAATACAGGGTTTTTGGAATAATTTAATCATACAAGAAGACCTCATTTCACAAGAGCGGTAAGAGCTAAATCAAAACATTCAAGGGTTTTTGATTTAGAAAGGATAGATCAGAGATTTTGACAATTCTTCAAAAAGAAATGCTGCCAATTGATTTGTTTTTGGACTCTACTATTTGATTAGATTATCAGTTCTTAAATTTATGTCTTTTGTGTATCCAAATGAAATTAAATGTGGATGGGAAAGGCAGTGTGTATTTTCATAAGTATATTTTAGCATATTAATGAAGGAATTTCATTTATGTACAATAACAAACTTCACTTTCTTATGCCTTTAATAGATTTAGAGAATGGTCTAGGTAGTGTGTTGATTACCATTTTAAAGGAAAAATAAGCTCTCCATACTTATAATTCACACTGTTCAGTAATGTGAGTTTTCCTTGTGATTTGAGTGGACCATGCCTGAAAATCACAAGGATAAATATATTTACACTAAGAGACAAAACATGTCCCTGAAAAATCTTAACATTCTTGAATCTCCAAAGTGTAATGATATCGTATTAAATTCTAAATATTGAGAAGTAAATGGATTTAGAGGTTTATCTTATCCTTTCTTTTCTTTTTCCCTTCCTCATTCCTTTACACCTTCCTTCCTTTCTGAGGCCTTTCTCTATAGTGGGAGTTTTAACTTGGTGACAGATTTTTCTTCTGTTTGTTTTGTGTACACACACAGTTGTTTTTGTTGATCAGTACGCTTACATGGAACTAGTTCTGACTACAAATCCCACTACTTAAATAGCGGTATTGCACCTAAACTAGTGAAACAGATTTTACTATTCAACTAAGCAATATCTGAATGTAAATGTGATGTATACTGGCTCAGTGTGTTGTCTTTTACATCTCCTAGGATAGCACACCAGTAAAATGAATTATTCTCAATATAATGTTTTGGCATAGAAATGGATTTCCAAAAACAGTGATTGTTAAAAAATGAAAACAAAATACATTAAGAACCTTGAAACCTGTTTTTCTGAAAAGGAATTCGTAAGTACCATACGCCATTGTTAAAATTTTAATTAGGAGAGGTTGGAATAATAAGAGGGTTATAGGAAGCCTTCTGAAATACGAATTCCCTGTGTGTAAGATACTTCTTTCTAACTCAATGACTTTTTCCTGCTCAGAGACCTGGAAGACAGGCAGTGTTATTCCCTTCCTAGTTCCTGGGGACCAGGCCCTGTGAACCACCTCTCCTAGCAGAGCAGGCACTAGCATTGCTCATCCCCAGTACCATTGCAATGGTAACATGACTTCACCTCTAATTCCTTTCGTGTTCAGCCTGGTTTTTCTAAAACTTTCTTCTCATTTTCAAAAGTTGTGTCCATTGAAGTTGATGGAAGCCTTGTTGTAATTTAAGTTTGTTAATAATGCAAGAATATTGGCATGTTCCTCTTCTCATCGATATCCTGAAAGTATTTGTTTTTAACACATTCCCTGGGGAGAATTAACTTTTTTCTCATGAAAATATTTTCTTTTGTGGTTATCTTGATCTCAAATTATTTTTACAAAAAGTGATTTTTTACTGTACTTAGTGCAGAAAAAATAGAGAGTGGCTTACTATGGCAGACATATGTAGGGTAAAGTCATAATTTATTAATCTGACTATACAACACCATTTTGAGTTGATATTATTGCCATAAATCTTATCAAACTAGTCATTTAGATCTGTATTTCTCAAAAGAATGCTGGCTAGCATCTTCCCTACTTAGTACCGAAGTTGTAGGGGAGAGACTATTTATTTATTTTTTGAAAGCAATCCAATGGATTTGTTTTTGTCCATATTTTGAAAACAGCTTGAAGGATTTTTTTCTCATTTTAGAAGGTAGAAACCTGTGGACCTGTCTTTTAAATTACTGTAATCTAATATATATTTATAAGTTATAGCATTGAAAAAGAGCTCTAATGTTGTTAATTTCTGGTATTTAATTTTTATAAAATGTTTTTGTAAGTAACTAATTGTAGTAGTTTAAAAATCTTTCTCAAATAAGTTCTGCCCAGAACCTAGTTCCTTAGGGCAATATTCTAAAGTTCAGTAGTCTAGTGTGAATTTGAAATATTCCTACTTTTCTTCAGTATCTTTTGATATATACCAGTACCCAAACAAAGTATACCAAAAGACTAATTTCTGTGTTGCATTAGTAAAGTATATGATATTTATCTAATTCAGTGGATTAGGTGAAATAAAAGATAAGTCTTTTCAAATGTGTACCGGATTATAATTTTTCAAAATATTTATTATGTTCATTTTTTGTGCATGATGGCAAATTTATCTTTAATCAGCCATTGCTACCTGATATGTAATGACAAATGTTTTTCTATCTGATCAGTGGGCTGTAGATTTAACTATTTTTCTCTTCAGATTCTCACTACGTTTTCAAATATGTATTTGGAAAAAGCCACAGTGTTACCTATACATAAATTAGCATCTTTGGCCTTATCTATGCATAATGTTCTCTCATTTTGGTTTTGACAAACTCATGGACTTGCAATTACTCTGTAGTATTTTAATTTATTGATGTAATGAATTTTTTGAAATGTTAATTTGATTGGCTGTTAAAATACAGAAAATTATATAGCTTTGCATGAAATAAAGTACATTTCTACAAGTTACTAAGAAATTTTGCTCATTATTTATGCATTTTACATCATTGACATTAAACTTTTTAAAGTAGACTGAAGCATTCGTTGTCCCTTATGAATTTATTAACTGATATCATAAAATAAATGTTTTAAGATAAATATATGTGCTTTAGGTTCCATATCACATTATCCTGTGTTTATAATTAAAATAAGTAATTGTTATAAAAATTAGAGCAGAAATCACTGAAATTGAAAACAGGAAAACAATAATGAAAATCAACAAAACCAAAAGCTAAGCTGGGTGTTTCAAAAGATAAATAAAATTGATGAAACCCTAGCCAGGCTGAGCAAGAAAACAGACTTGCTTTTCTGTATACCAAAAAGAACAATTGAAATTTGAAACAGAAAACACCACCATTTACATTAGTCCTAACTAATACAATAAGACAAGAAAGGAAATGAAAGATACACATTTTGAAAGGAAAAAATAAAACTGTCTTTTGTTTGTAGATGACATGATTTTCTATGTAAAAATCCCAAAAAAACTTCTGTAACTAATAAGTGATTATAACAAGTTTGTAAGATTCAAGGTTATTACACAAAAGTCAGTCACTCCTATGTACCAGCAATGGACAAACAGAATTTGAAATTAAAACACAATACCATATTCATTAGCACCCCTCAAAATGAAAGATTTAGGTATAAATTTAACAAAACTATATAAGATCTGTATGAGGAAAACCACAAAACCCTGATGAAAGAAATTAAAGAATAAATAAATAGAGATTTCATGTTCGTGGATAGGAAGACTCAATATTGTCAAGATGTCAGTTCTTAGATGCTGAGTGTGTTTTCTCAACCACTTCAACGTTTTAAGCAATTTCTGCTTTGGTTGACATGAAATTGCTTCCCCAAGCAGCTCCCATTTTCATCTCCTGCTCACCCAGCCCCAAACTCTACCAGGTGGTTCTGGCAATAGCTGGAGGCCCATACTATGTGTGTCACCACCAGTGAGCCCCACCCAGACCACATGCAGGACCAGGCCCCCCTCCCCCAGGGAAGGATGTCAACATGTTTCGTGTTTCATAAGCCCAGGCCACGATGGCAATGGACCCAAGAGTTTCAGGGAAATTCCGTGTATTCCTGAGTCAGATCTAAGCTCCATGCACACCTGAAGATGTGTTGCTACTCTGACATCCTGAATTCCTATCCACACATCGGGTACTGTTTTCCCAGTCATTTCTCCAGTTTCCAAGAGCATTTAGCGTAACTCCAGTGCTTAAGATAGCTCTATTTTTTTTAGTAACACATAACCACTTGAGCATTGTATTTCTCGTCCCTTCTGGGGACTTTTTTTCTAATATAGTCTGATTTTGTTTTGAAACTTTGCTTTTGTATGAACTCTCAGCAGGAAAGTACTTCTTGCCAGTTAGCTATTAACAGAAACAACTTTTGATATGTGATTTTAAAGATTAACCCTCAAAGTTCTCTTCATAACGCCCTTGACATTTTGGGTTGTTCTATTCATTTTTATTTTGCTTTTTTTGTGTTTTTAGTTTGTTTTTACTTTTGCATTTAAGACTGTTAAATTTGATTTTGTTTTGCTCAAAAGAAAAAAGATGTCAGTTCTTCCCAACTTGATCTATAGATTCAGTGTAACCCCATTAAGGTATTTTGTGGATGTTAACACAATGATTACAAAGTTTACATGGAGAGGCAAAAGACCCAGAAGAGCCAACACAATATTGAAGGAGAAGAACAAAGTGAGAGGATTGACACTACCCAACTTCAATATTTACTCTAATGTTACAGTAACCAAGATATTGGGGAATTGGTGAAAGAACAGACAAATAGATTAATGGAACAGAATAGGGAGCCCAGAAATAGACCCACATAAATATAGTCTATTGGTCTTTGACAAAGGAATAAAGGCAATTCAATGGAGAAAGGAGTCTTTTCAATAAATGATGCTGGAACAACTGGACAACAACATACAAAAAGAAGGAGTCTACACACTGACTTTATTCCTTTCACAAAAATTAACTCAAAATGGATCATAAAGCCAAAATTACACAAAACTGAAATTTTGAGAAGATAACATAGGAGAAAACAAGGTGACCTTGGGCTTGGCAATGGGTATGTATCATGCAAACGTGTGTGTATGTACATCAAGAGACAGGCACAAGAATGTTCATAGATTATTCATAATAGGCTCAACCATAAACAGTTTAATCAACAGAATGGATTTATTTATCCAACATGATAGATAAATACATGAATAACAATGAAAGGGAATTAATCGCTGCTGTGCAACAATGTGGATGAAACATGTAATGTAAATAATATAGTGTGATTCCTCTTACATAAAGTTAAAAAAACTAAGTGGTAGAGTTAAAAAAAATGAATGCACTGTAGTAAAACTATTTTAGAAAAACATGGAAGAGATTCCTATGCATGCCAAGCTATTGCTTACCTTGTAGGAGGAGGAAGGGATAGTGATTGGGATGGAGCACGAGAGAAGCTTCTGGATTGCTTCCTGTGTTCTCTTTCTTGGGTGGTTATTTATAGGTGTTCACTTTGTAATGCATTGCTGAAGTATGCTTTTGTGTGCGCTTGGTTATATGTATATTTTATTTCACAATGAAGTTAAACTACATAGAAAATTAAATTATGTAACTTACCATATAAAGTGGGAGTGGAGGAGACCGCGTTATAGTCTTCTAAGGTCATGGTAAGATACTGCTTAAGCAGGTTAAGGATGCATGCAATACTTTGGTCATCATTAGAACAGTAGAAATGGGATGTAGCTTCAAATAGAGGAAAGATTGAATGATTTTTTTAAAAAATCCAATTAATTTGAAACAGCAAAAGGACAATAACAGCCCCTAACTAAACTTTATTGTTTAAAAATGCATACTTGGTTGGGCAAACTAGAAACAAAGCCATGAGATGTGATTTACAATATTGTTTAGGTCAAGATACTGCACTGGTGGGGATGGACACTCTGGAATCCCTCAGAGGCCTTGGGTCAGGGGGCAACATCTTGTTTCTTCACCTGGGTGTTTTTTACAAGCATTTTTTTTAACTGCTTATTAACTATACCATACATTTATATTTTGTGCTCTTTTCTGTATTTCTGTATTTACATTTCAAAATGTAAAAGGTTTCTAAAAAATCAATTTCTGTCAATCGAATAGTCTAAAAAAGTAAAATCATATGATCATCTCAAATAGATGCAGAAAACATTTTGATAAAATTCAACATTGATTTATATTTTTTTAAAGTCCTATGTTTTAAAACAAGCATTCTTTTTTTTTAAAGGATGTGTCTCTACATACATATATGCAGACGTGTATGTATAAACAAGAACACCGAACTACTGCAAATATCATTCTTAATGCTACAAGCGTTCCCTTTGAGGTCCGGAACAAGGCAATATGCCCACCATCACCCCTTCTAGTCAACATTGCATGTTCCATAACTGTAAGATAAGGAAAGAGAAAAGGCCTAAGGGTGAAAAAAGAAACAGGCTTTTATTTATTATGCTATAATATGTATGTGGGAGAGCCAAAAATACATGCATGATTAGACTTGATAAAAAAATGGCATCTCTTAGTATGGTGTTTGGGAACCCTGAACCCCAGTTAAGTCAGTGACCCCCAAGTAAACCTGAACCTCAGATATGTTAAAAGGAAAGGGGCTGGGGGAGAGTGGGATGGCTCATAATACAGTACTCCTCAGGGTGGCTGTGAGATTGGAATCAAGTAGTGATTTTGTAAACGCCATGAATAATGCCGCCCCACAGCAGATACTCATTTATGAAGAAACATCGGGCACCCACTTGGTTAAGCTCGCCCCCTTCCTTCAGGTCCTTATCTGGAAGTCATTTCTCAGAGGTGCCATCCCTACTTAATTTTTAATCCTTAAAATTTAGCACTACCTAACATACTAACATGTTAATATCACCTCTCACTCAAACATAAGCTCCATGAGCAATGATTTTTGTTTGTTTTGTTTGCAGAACCACCCGTGCCTGACCCCATAATAGGCGCTCAATAAATTTGTGTTGAATCAGGTAATTAGAGGAATTTACTGTCACCATCCCGCAGTGATCTCTGCTACTGGATTATACGTAATAGGTATGGGGAGTGTTCACTAGGCTACTGGTTGGAGGGAGGGGGAAGCCTCGTGATGCCTTCTAAACCTCATCAACTCGAGATCCCTTCCTTGGGGGGAGATGGCGGCGCTGGGAGGGGGCGGGGGTTGGAGATTAGGTATGTGTGACTATTAGAATTAGTGAGAAGGGCGATGGGGCACCCAAAAGTTGGGAGAAAGATCCAGAAAAGGGGACATGGGAATACCGAAGGCAGACTGGATAGTCTAAATTGGTATCTGGGCCAGCGCTGCTCACAGACTCACTACCTGCTTTGAAGAGGGGCATGTCATGGACGTGATTTTCGTAGAGACTCCAGCCCGAGGTTTCTAAGCAGGACCAAGGTGACAAGTCAGCGGGGCCGGAATCAATAGGGCCGAGAAGAGGCGGAGGTGAAAAAAAGCACTGATGAGACACCTGGCTCTGATCCGGTAGGAGCAGACACCACGCTCTCCTGTCGGCTAGCTAGGAGTTTGCAGCGATCGCTGTGCGGAGCGGAGGCAGGAGGAACAAACCATTGCGCGGTGCAGGCCGCGCCGCCTCCGGCTCCGCCCCGCAGGACGCAGCGCGAGTGAGCACGGCTGGCGGGGCGTCCGGGGCCGCTTCTGGTCTTCCTGCTGTCCTGGCTTCTGCCCCGGGAAGGCGCCCAAATCCTGGTCTTGTCCTTGGGTGCCTGTTCATACCAGTGGGGAGCCCGCGCACCGGAGCCACGGTTGGATAGAGAGGACCCCTCCTTCTTTTGGCGCTGTCAAGTTGTGGCTGCAGAAAGCTGCCCCTAGGGAAAGCACGAGGGCTTCTCTGAAGCCGAGAGCAAGCTAGAAAGAACGCCTATTTTGCCTGAGCCATAGTCCTAGGATCTATTCTCTGTAGATCTTATTGCTTAATGCAAATCAGGTCCCGCAGGGTCTTGATAGCAGGCTACAGGTATCTATTATGAGAAGTCTGATTTCAAAATGGAGCCAAGCTCAGGTCCAAAATAAGTACCTCCTGCCAAAAGGATTTACACTTAAAGGAACTTTCGAGTGTTAAAGGGGTAGTTCCACCTCCTTCTTCCCAAGACTGTCTCCTAGAGTCACTTTCTAGCCACTTTCTGGTTTTCACTGTAGCAAAAATTTCCAAACAGGATCCCATCAATAATCCTGACTGGCTGTCTACCATGGGGGGCCATATGCATAGGACAATGTACAGTTGGGTTTTTTAGAGCACAATTAAGGAGCATGACCCTTATTATAATGTAGTCGATTTCCTAGGGAGAGGAATGCCTTAAGCTGTAAGCCCCCAAAAGCTTATCCCTTTGACATGGAGCCCCTGAGTCACAGGACAGGGAAACTAGAGGAAGGTGGTTAGGGATGAGGGCTCAGAGCCAGGAATCAATCTGCATGAGGACTCCGGTCCAGAGCAGACTTGCCCAAATAGGAACAGACAGGAATGAAGCTCTCTTTCTGTTCACCATCTAGTCAGAGTTCATTCTGAAGTTTCCCTGTTTCCCCTTTCCACTCTGGCTTTTCTCTCCACGGACCTCACGAAACTGAAGCTTTGTTTCTAGGGGGAAGCAATTATCTCCTGATAAACCAGGTATCTCATATTCTTCAAGATCATGGGCATGATGTGATCTCACTTCAATAGAATGAATTTCAGGTATCTTACCTTCTTATTCTGTGGACTAGTGCAGTCTAATAAAAATATAACATGAGCTACAAATGCAAACCCCATAATGTAATTGTTAATATTCCAGAAGCCACATTAAAAGATAAAAAGAAAACAGGTTATACTAATTTTAATAACGTATTTTATTTAACCCAATGTAGCCAAAATATCGTTTCAACATGTAAACAATATAAAAAATAGTTAATGGGAGATTTCACATTTGTTTATATGAAGTCTTTGAAATCTGGTGTGTAGTTTACAACTCACACTAGCCACATTTCAAATGTGAATAGCCACATGTGACTAATGGCTTCCATACTGGGCAGTAGTGTTTGGACCCTCCCTCCATAGGTGATAGCTTTGAGTGCCTTGGATATGTTAAATGTTTCTCAAAACTTAATTTTAGTCTTCTGAGTTATTATAATGAAAAAATATATGTGTGTTAGTATGTGTTTATTTAAAGGTCCATCTTAAACCATGACTTTAGCAAAAGTAAGTTTGAAATGCTATTTGGCTCTTCTCATCTTCTGCATTCCTCTATCTCTCACCCCTCACCTGTATCTTTAGCCCATCCAGGCAAACTCTTCACACACATTTCCAGATCAGTTTGATAAAAATGCTGCTTTGTTTATATTGCTTGAAATCTTGTCTATAGTTTGTGAAATTTAAATCAAGGTGTTTTTCTGATCGATAAGAATTCCAGAAAAAGAAAGCAATAAAATTGTAGGAGAAACTTGTCAAAGAACTAATACAAGAAAAATTTTCAGAATTGAAATACATGAGTCTCCATATTGAAAGGTCCCACCTAGCACCCCACACACAGAATAAAAAAATGACCTACACCAAGGCAAATCATAATGAAATTTCAGAATACCAGTGATTCATAAAAAGCAACCTAAAAGTTTTCATATATGTCAATGATGAATAGGACTTAGAATGACATCAAACTGTTTAGCATTGACATTGCAGCAATGTACACAGAAAAGCAACAAGATTTTGCTGTAATCTCAAAGGCTTTTCTTTTCATACAAATTTAAATTTCTCAAAGAGAATAGAATTGGCAAAACAGAAAAGTAATGAAGATGTGCAGTTGGCCTGGCCAGCAGTCACCCCAGATTGGATCAATGGAAGGATCCACAAAGGATATCTCCTGGAGGAAAAAAAAAATCAGTAAGTTGAGGTTACTGAAAATTGTATTGAGAGAATATTGGAGGAAGTTGGGAGACTGACCAATAGGCACAGAAACAAAACAAAACAAACAAACCTAAACAAATGAAAAATAAGGCAATTATTAATTCTGGGGGGTGGCGGAGTACACAAATGGAAACCAAATGATGATATTCTATTTGCCTCAAAAATGAATAATTGTTACATAGTCATAATAATGTAAATACAGAATGTTTAAACCAGTATTGTAACATTAATTGAGAAGATGCCTCTTGCCTTTGAAAATCTCTGACATATTCCTGGGAATATAGAAAGTCATGTGCATATGGAAGACTGTGCACAGGCTCAAGAAAGACCTGAGAAGGCCCTAATTGCTCCCTTTGGGCCCTCCGTGAGCCTCTGAACGAGCAGGAAGTGAAGGCTAAGGCAGTGCTGTAAACTGGCTGCCAGAGCATTGCAAGTGTGCCTAACCCACACACATAGAGCCCCTCGGCAAAGGCTAGGACACTCAGAGTTGCAAGGCATTGAAGGAAACCTCTGCCTAACTATTAGATGCCCACTAACTAACGGATCAGAGACTCTAGTGACCAAACATGACAAGAAAAATAGATTTTACAGAATTAGTTCAGGAAAGTCACTAAACAGCGACAGCAGCAATCACAACGATCAGCAACAATAATAAACTGAGGTGGAGGAAATCTGGTTTCCAGACTTGCCACAGCATTCCGTGTTTCCCCGAAAATAAGACCTAGCCAGACAATTAGCTCTAATGCGTCTTTTGGAGCAAAAATGAATATAAGACCCAGTCTTATGTTAGACAAGACCCGTTCTTATAGTAAAAGAAGACTGGGTTTTATATTATATTATGTTAGATAATACCCGGTCTTATTTTGCTATATTAATTTTTGCTCCAAAAGATGAATTAGAGCTGATTGTTGGGCTAGGTCTTATTTTCGGGGAAACACGGTACTACTCAAAATGTCCAGTTTTCAACAACAACAAAAAGTGTGAGACACGCAAAGAAATAGGAAAATATGTCAACTGAAAGCTGTAGACAGAAACTGTCCATGAAGAAGCCCAGACAGTGGATTTTACACAAAGAATTTAAATCAGTGATTGTATATTCAAGGAACTACAGAAAGTGGTATCTAAGGAACTAAAGGAAAGTACGAGAACAATGAGACTGACAGCTAATAAATTCGAGATTTCTTTTGAAGACGCGAAATGTTCTAAAATTGGTTGTGATGGTGGTTGTACAACTCTGCAGATTCACTAAAAACCACTAAACCCTACACTTTTAAAGAGTGAATTTATGATATGTGAGTTATATCTCAATAAAGATGTTTTTAGAGAAAAAATTTTTCTGAGAAATAAGGGAAAGGGCTAAAATTGGGTATCAGCATTCCTTTTAATATGTCTAGCAGTGTGCCACTTAATTTTCTCTTCTGTCTCTTTTTAGATTTTAAAAAGAAGAAGAAAAAATCCCAGATTGTCTATTGGTCTCCTCCTGAAAACTATAAACAGGAATTCAAGAAAAATTTTGATTTCTTTTTTGAAGGAAGCTCTGTTTGGGAGGTAATATTTTTTTCCTTTTAAACAAAAATAAAGCCATTATTATTTGAGAAATATGAATGAATGAATGAATGAATGTATGAGCAATATCTCAATCATCCCTGAACCAATCAGTTCAGATAGTCTCGGGGATGTGGCACTCTGGCTATCATTCCCAGCCTGTTCAGCTTTCAAACCTGAATGAGGAGATATTATCCTTAGAAACTGGGGGAATCTCACCCTAAATGTAAAGTTTAAAAGACTCCCCACCTTCTCTCTTTGCCTTTAATCTCTCTAACTCAGGGACAGTGATGGGCAACTCACCATTTCATTGTTGGATAAAGTCACAGTAACTCAATTTTACTTCCTTCTGTTCCTTTCTCATACATTTTTTTGATGGTTGGGGTCACTTACAAAGATGGATTTTTTTTTACAGAACTGGAACCTGGCCATTTAAGATTCATTCATGGCAGAACTTTAAGATTCAGTGCTCAGCATTGCCGAGAGTAGGTCATGAGGTTCGCTCTTTGTAATGCCACTCATCTGAAACTCAGAATAACAAGAAACTACTCATCTTAAGCATGACATCAGAGAAAGGAAAATCACGCGTGTCTGTGTTCATTAGAAGGCCTTTACTCCTCCCTCATTTCTCGTAAAAGATGTTACTCACCACTCAAGACATTTCTTAAATACTGCCTCCTCCATAATACCTGTTTTATTTGCCTCACTTCTACCTCTCTAGTCCACTGACTTAGCACTTGATTTTATGCTTTATCTTTTTCATTAAAAAGATTTGTTGGGGACTTAAGGTGTACCACGCAATGTAGGTATTAGAGACAGTGGAGAATGAAAAAGACTGAAAAAACAAGCAACCCCTGCCTCCCAGCTCTTCCCTCTGCTCTCCTCTCCTCCAACTAGACTGAGCCGGGAAGATACACTTTTAGAGCACGTCCTACAAGCCCTAGCACTGTTTCTGCAAGTCTTTTCTCTTCCCCTGTGTTAGGTTAATGTTTCTATTTTCATGGGCTAATTCCCCAAACTTGATACTGCATGCCTTGAATTTCTCAAAACTACCCCATGTGTTACTTTATATGTTTTTTAAAGCTTCATTTGAAAAATCCCCACGGGTTTATATGAAATTGGTATAGCATACAGACATCTCTAGACTGACTGCTAGAGTAATTCGATTGTTTCTACACTTTCACCATGCCTGGTTCTTTCTTTTGAAGTTCTTAGGAAACTTGTTAATGTTTAACTCACGATTTGTAATGATTTGTTCAACAGCTGTTTTCCCTGTCAAACTGTAAGCTCCATGAGGATAAAGGTCCTGTAATACTTTCTTGCTCACTGCACGGAACCTATCACAGCGTGGAGCACATAGGCACATAGTAGGCACACAGGAAACACTTATTGTACTATCTAAAGATCAAGATTTATTAAAATACTAGACCAAAATATAAGTCACATGTTTCTTGACTAGCTTGTTACCATTATTGAAACCTTTGATATTGTCCCAGATATAATTAGAAAAATTATCCTTATTTGAGCGTTGAATTCAAGAAGCCTCCTTAGACTATTCTCTTTGTGGCCGTAAACTAGCTGTCTGGTGTGTTTGTTTGTTTGTTTGTTTGTTTTGTGATCCAGTGAGACTATCTCCTCAAACTTACAATAGCTAAACTGACTGCACATTTGATCACATTTATCTTCCTTTCATGATCTCATGTCCTTTTGGAAGAAGCTTGACCTGCTATCACACTGCTGAGATGACAAAACAACTTCTCTCTGTTCTTCAGTAATTATCCGTAATTATGCTCACAGTAAAGATTTTCTTTATTGAAACAGTTTTAACAGCTTTCATCCCAACATTCATTCATTCTATCTATCTTCTCCTTTCTCGTGAACCAATTTTAAATACAGTTTTACCATTTCAAAATTTGTGAATAGTGGTATATACCCTGTGCTCCTATGTTAGGGTAAATGCATATTTACCTTCTCTCTCCCTCTAGAACAGTAATTCTCAACCCTACCTGTATAGTAAAATATAATCACCGGAGGAGCTTCGAAAGAATACGTATGTCTGCATCCCACCTTCCAATGTCTATGTAAATTATTTATGCTGAAATCCAGGCATAGATATATTTGTAAAGCTCCCCAGAAATTATACAGTCAGGGTAGAGACCCCACAGCCCTAGCCATGTCTCTGCCTCCCCTCCCTCCCATCCCCTCCAGAGGGCACAGGGCAGGGCTCTTCAGGGTTCTAAGTGTTGGTCCTTCGCCTTAGCAAAAGGAGGTCGCACAGCTGATTGCTGATAAGGACCTGACTGCCAGACTCCTGGCCTGAGAAATGGAAATGTCACTTTGCCGCCGACGCTCTGGGTCCTAAAATCATTCGTGTAGAATTCCTTAGCTGGGGTATTTGTCAAGTGCTGTATAAACTGTAACAAATGTTTAAACATTATGAAAAGGAAAGTAAATAAATTCCCAATAAAATGAAGTAAAACCTCAAGTAACAGCTGACACAGGACATTCATCCTCACCAGGGTTTTAAGAATCTGCCCCACAGGAGAGGCCCTGAAAGGTGGAGAAAAGTACAAAGTCCTCATTCGCTGGCCCTAAAAAATGGAACCCAGGCAACAACCACCCTTTCGAAGGATTTCCTGCCAATGGAGTGTGAAGACATTTGTTGGCCCAATAGTTGAAAGCAAGAGACTGGCAGATGTCACGAGAACACAGCTTTTAGAATGGTTTGTCCAGTAGAAAATGCTGTTCCTCCACTTCTGTTCTTGGGATCCTGTCATCAAGATGCTTACATCCCCAGGAAAACAGGTCCTACATGGGCACTTGTGAGACCAAAGTTAACTTATAATTGAAGGTCGTACAGAGCATCAATAAATGAGGTTCAGCATATAGCCAGTAGAGAGAGACCCGGCCATAGCTGGTAGCATCTCCCAGAGCAGGACAAGAATCGAAAGATGGGTAGGATTGAGGGGAAGAAAGCAGGAACGTTGTAAGCATCAGAAAGACTCATAGTATAGACAAACACAAGGAAAAGGCATGCTGGATTTGGAGCTCATAACAATGCCGGCATATGGAGCAGAAAGTACCCAGGTGGGAACTGTACAATAGGTGGCTTGCTGCTGGAAGTCCTTTATCTTCTGGTGCTGAGATTCTTTTGTTGTTTTCAGATGAACACTTTCTGTGAATATAGAATATCTCTCACTTTTTTTCTTCTTGCAGAAAGTCATTTACAAACCTTTTGAAGATGAAAGAGCTCCATGCAACTCAGTATAGCCAGTTGTTGAGAAGGACAGATATCACAGGCCCCTTAAAGAATGAGAGTTCCAACCTGGTGATGGTTGATGGTGTAGAATGCTGTACTTTCCTGATTGCTGAGAAACTTGGATGGCCCTCTGTGACTATCCTTACTAGCACATTTGGAGTTACGAATTTTGGGGCTGCCTGAGTCTGTGCTTTAGGCGCCAGCATTCCTCTCCTCCCTTACAGATCACATGGATTTCGGGGGCGAGTGAAGAAGTCTCTGAAGTGCCTAATTTCTGCCTTGAGGGGATGATATATCAACGCTCAGTTTGATAGCACTATCAGAGAACATTTCCCAGAAGGCTCCAGGCCAGTGTCATTTCATCTTTCACTGAAAACAGAGCTGTGGTTTGTTAATTCTGACTTTGCCTTTGATTTCTCCTGCACCCCCCCCTTACCCCCCCGCCGCCCTTCCTAACACTGGTTATAATGGAGGTTTAATGGCCAAACCTGTTGAACCAATGCCTCCAGTAAATGAAACCTTCATACTCCATTTGGACGTGAGGAATCACCCTTGTAATGGCACTGGTAGTGCAGAGATGGCAATTGCTCAGACATAGGGCAAAGGCAAGTTTATCTTTCAAAGAAATTGCTAAGCAGTTCCTCCAAGGTGAGTATACAATCTTATACTGCCACCAGCAGCAGCCCAGAGTTTCAGGAACTCCACGTTCTTGCCAACATTGGGTGTTGTCAGTCTTTTTAATTTTAGATATTCTGGTGAGTGTGCGATGGTACCTCCAGTTTCAGTTTTTCATTTCCTTGATGTCCAATGATGTTAAACATTTTTTTCATGTGTTAATAACCATTTTTATATCCTCTTTTATGAAGTGTCTGTTGATCTTTAGCCCATTGTTAGTTAGGTTGTTGTCTTTTAATTGTAGATTTGTAGAAGTTCTTTGTCTGTTCTGGATAAAGATCTCTTATCAGAGATATGCGTTCTGAATATGGTTCCCAGTGTGCAGGTTGCCTATTCATTTTCTTACTATTGTCTTTTGATGAACAGAAACATTTACGTCTGATGAAGCCTGGTTCATCAATTTCTTTTCTTTTATGATCTAAAAAAATCTTTGCCTATCTCCAGGTGATAAGGATAGTCTCCTACGCTTTCTTTTTCTATAGGCTTCATAGTTTTGGATTTTACATTTAAGCCTATGATCCATTTTGAATTCATGTTTGTGTGTGGAGGAATCTAGGCGTCTCGAATTTTTTTTTTAAACAGATATTCAGTTGTTCTTTTGTCTTCCCGATTTCTCTAACACATAGTACCAAGTGCCTAGTTCATACCACTTGCTCACTAAGTGGTTGCTTCTTTTATGAAATGGGTAGGGCTAGTGAGAATCCCAAAGCTCTTTTTGTCTTTTTTTCTAACTATCACTTCTTCCCAAGCTCTAGAGCTTTACTAAATACAGAGCTGGTATTCTAGCTTCTCAGCTTCAGCCTCCAGTTGCCACAGCCAATCCCAGGTCTTTCTGCCCTAAAATACTACACCCTCTTGTTTGGAATCAGCCAACAACCAACTTACAATGTCCGTTTAGTGGGTCTCACTAGGTGGTTCTCAATCTTGGCTGCACATATAGTGTTCTCTCTCTCTCTCTCTCTTTTTGGCAGAAATATATATATATATATATATATATATATATATATATATATATACACACATATATATACTTATATATATATACACACACATATATATACACACACACACACATATATATATGCTTCTCAAACCTATATATCTATATGTATGTGGCAGAATCACTTGAGAATTTGTTGCAGATATCATGATACTTTACTGCTAAAGACTTCAGCATATGTTTCCTATGAATGAAGCATTTTCCTACATAACCACAATACAATTATCAGAGTCCAGAAATTTCATGTTGAATACTCCTCGACTTACACATAACAAATTTTCTTTGATCCTACATCCCCCTTGAGCTATATTCCAAATCTCTGCTCCCCTTGACTGTAGAACTCTTTAAAGGAGTCGTCTATGCTTTATGTCACCACTTCCTCTTCTCCCGTCCTTGCCCCATCCCTCTTCAGTAAGTCTCCCTCAGCCCACCCAACAGCTCTTGTCCAGGTCGCCAAAGCCAAGGACCACTTTGCCATTCTTACCCTATGTATCCGATCAGCATCCTTTATTCCAATTGCTCACTGCCCCCTCCTTGAACAGGTAATTAATTCAGGTGGCCCCAGACACCACACTCACTTAGTTTTCTCCCTACGCCGGCTGCTCCTTCTCAGTCTCCTTGGTTGATTCCTCTTCAACTCTACTACCTCCAGTCTTTGTAGGGTTCCACACCAGGGCCTGGTCCTTGGATCTCATCTGATTTCTAATCCACACTTAACTTTTGGGGTTCTCATCCAGTCTCATGATTTGAAATATCTTCTGTACACCAATGTTCATTTCCAAATTGATATCTGCCACCCAAATCCTTCTGCTATTTGCAGTATATCACATCACCTTCCTAACTGACATCTCTTCTCCATCGTCAAGTAGGCACCTCAAACTTAACACGACCAATATCAGCTTTGGATTGCTCCCCGCACCCTTCAAACTGCTGATCAAATCTCCATCTCAGTAAATCCATTCTTTTAGTTTATCAGGCTTCTTTCATTTAAAGTTTGTAAAGGTTTAAATAACAAAGACAAGAAAGAACAATAAAGATTTTATTACATCATAATTCAAATTTATACAATTATTTGTTCTAGGATTTATAACCTAAAAAGCCTGCTCATTTAAAATTTATTTTTTAATCATTTAATTTCATTTAGGTCATGCGACTTTCAAGAAAAGTTCTATTTGGGAATCCTTCAGGAGTTCATTCTATGAACATCTGCTTCAGCCTCAGAATTGGCTGACTACTTAATATTTGGCCTTTGGCATTCCTCCAAATTGTATAGAACGTGTATATATATACGTATATATATATGCATGTTGTGTGTGTGCGTGCGCATTTGCCTACAGGTACAAATCAGCAGCGGTGGCCGCCAGCACCATCAGGCGCTCCCACCCCCTGACCCCCGCCCAGCGGCTGGTGGGCTGGGTCAACCACATCCTCCAGACAGGGGGAGCGGCCCACCTCAAACCCCACGCCTTGCAGCAGCCCTGGTATGAGCAGTACCTGCTGGACGTCCTCTTATTCCTTCTGGTGGTCGCCCTGGGCACCGTGTGGCTCTGTGGGAAGCTGCTGGGCCTGGTGGCCAGGTGGCTGTGTGTGGCCAGAAAGCTGAAGGAGGCGTGAGGCACAGTTCACCCTAGGGGTGGTGTGAGAGGGGGCATTGCGAGCCAGTGGCTCTTTGAAGACTCCCCAAGCATAGGCCAGCCCTGGTGTCTTCCCTTCACCCCCAGTTGACAATGGCACACAAATTGCTCCTCACTCTTTTCTGCCTTGGTTTATAAAGTATTATGAGACAATCTTGTGGTGGCTCATCCTGCAGTCTGTAGCCTCCTCTGCTTTTTTTTTTTTTTTTGACTTTTTGTCTCCCTTTCTAAACTACTTGCCAACCTGCCTCTCTAGTATGTTTCTTTTATGAAATATTTTACCCTCAATGACTGTGCTCTCATATTTGCTTTTCCATTCTCAGATGGAATTAAATTCCCCCTTAAAAGTTTTAAATGTGTGGTATCGAGTGGATTAAAACATAGTGAAGAAAACATTGGAAACATGGCACAGTGTTTGGAAACCATAGTGTTTGATTGCTTAACTCTGAGGTTGTGGATCACATCTTAAAATAATTCAAATGAACAAAAGGAAGTATCTACTATAAATATTCCCTTCAGAAATAGGAAAAGGCCCACCTTTGTCAAGGTTGGGATAGAATTTGCCTGGTTGTATGCAGAGCTGGGTGCCAGGTGTCTACCCAGGTATGTGAGGTTTCATTCTGCAAGGATGTCACATGCAGTCAGGAGTATGTCACGTAGACGTGTATGTGTGTGTGTGTGAGAGAGAGAGAGAGAGAAAAAGATGAGACAGAGAGAGAGAGAGAGAGAGAGATAAGGTTTTATTTCTGCAATTCTTATGAAATCTCTTCATCTGGTCTCTGGCAATAGTTCCTTGAGGGACAGACATGTGTTCTCATTGGAATGTACAGCCAGAATTTCGTTCACCTTATAAGTAACACAGGGACCTAAGGATGAAGCTCCCTGCTGGTCACGCCTTCTTTCCTGCTCCCATCACTGTCTTCCTTCCTGAGTATCTGGTAACTCAGTGAGGCCAACTTCTCCTGCCTGGTGCTTCCTAGTCTCCACCCCCATCCATGTAACCTGACCAATAGCAGCCAGGGAGCCTGAATGATGGCTCCAGCCTTGCCCTCCCAGTATCCCAGAGCTGGCTGCCAGCATGGCTTTGACGTGGAAATCTGATCTCATTGTTCTCTGATGAAAATCCTTTGTTAGCTCCCATCACATGGAATACAAGGCCTCTGTGATCTGTCTCGGCTATCTTTCCAGCCACATCTTGAAAATTCTGAAATAGACCCACAAAAATATATTCAGTTGATTTTTGACAAAGGTATAAAGGCAATTCAATGGGAAAAACAAAATCTTTTCAGGAAATTGTACTGAATGGGATTTTACCTTTATTTAATAATGTACGCAAAAAGACATTGCCTGTTAGTTCACACCATGCACAAAAATTAACTCAAAGTGTATCATAGACCTAAATATAAATTATGAAACTATAGAAGTTCTAAAAGAAAGTCCTTTTAATCTATGATAGTCACAGATTTATTATTCAAAACACGAAAGCTCAAATCATAAAGACATTTGAAAAACTGGACTTTACCTAAATGTAAAACTTTCACTCTTTTAAAGAGACCAATAAGAAAACAAAATGTAAGCCACAAACTGGGAGAAAGTATTTCAGACAAAGAACTTATATCTAGAATATCTAAATACATCTTATAACCCAGGATAAAAATGGACAAAAGGTTTGAAGAGACACTTCGCAAAAGAAGATATACAAATGGCCAATAATCACATGAAAAGTTACTCAACACATTAGTTATCAGAGAAATGCAAAATAAAACCACAGTTAGTTATCACAACACATCTACTAGAGTTAAAAAGACTGACCATACCAGTAGTTGGCAAGGAGATAGAGCTACTGGAATTCATACATTCCATGCCGATGAGAAAGTAAAATAGTACAGCCACTTAGGACCACTGCTCTGTGGTTGCCAGAACAGTTAAGTGTACACTTGCCATATACTCAAGTTAAATGAAAACGTGTATTCACCTGAAAACGTGTATTCACCTGAAAACGTGTATTCACCTGAAAACGTGTACACAGATGTTCGTAGCGGCTTTATTTGTAATAGCCCCCAGACTAAAAACAAACTAAATGCCCATGAGGAGGTGAATGGACAAACAAGCTGTGATATATCCATAAAATGGACTATTGCTCAGCAGTATAAAGGGACACACCACTGATACACACCACAATATCAATGAATCTCAAAATGATCATGCTGAGAAAAAGAAGCCAGACTCAAAGAAGTGATTCCACTCACATAAAACTCGAGAAAATATAAACTCATCTATAGTGACAAAAAGCAGATTAGCGGTCGCATGGGGCTATGGGCTGAGGTAGGATGAACTGCAAATGAGGTCATGGAAGTGTTTTGTATCTTGCTGTCAGTGGTGGTTTTGTAGGTGTATATACATCGATCAAAACAAAGAAGATGCAGGTTGTTGTTTGCAAATTAGTCCTAAAAATTGAATTGAAAGTCCCTGTGGGTAAGATTCGTTTTTGACTGTCTTTCCATTTGGGCACCTGAAAGTTTAGTATTCATGAATTAGTGTTGCATTTGAATAGAATTGAAAATGTGAATACATTATAATAATTTCCAAAATAACAGAGCTGGTACGGTTTTGAAGAGGGAGGGTATACAAGTATGTGTGTACACCACGGAGAGCCATTTCCTGGGGAATCAGAGGGCTAATGGTAAACAGCCTAAGATCAGGGATCAAGTTCACATATTCAGACCTCATCCATGTTTATTTTGTGAGGGAGACCTGAGGTCCTCCCATAATTACAACATAGAATCAGACATTTGAGAAATTATAAGCACAGGCAAAATATTCAATTTGTTAAGCTTTGTTGTGCTTGAAACATGACATACACTAAGGATGTACATATAAAATACTCCTATTTGGAGGTGCGCTTTAAGATTCTGAAATGAAGTTCAATATGTCATTTATGTTTCCCTCTGTTATGTATTTATTCTTCTGCTTGTCTATTTCTACATTACCATCAGACGTGATCACATATTGATTCTTTGTGTGCCTATCTACACTAAATGCTCAGTGGATGTGATTCTTTTTCCCATGTCAATCTTCTATTGTTACATTTATCACATCCTAACTGCAGGTCATTGCAAGATGGTTAAGTTATTTATTTACTGTCAACCGATTATCCATGTAAAAGGAAATAAATGAAATGCTTGTGATCTAATACAAATCTATTTAGTACAAGGAACTAGCTATTTTTGAAAAGCACATTTTGTAGTCTAAGTGTCCTTAACATGAATACATTTTACCCAGCTCACTGATTTGCTTCAGCCAACATTGGCTGATTCGTGTTTGTACCAAGAACCGTGCTGGGCACGTTGGAAGATGCAAAAATGAACCAGACCCTCTCTTAGTCCTCTAAGAGCTCTCAGTGGCTTCCACTGGCTTCCTGATTGATTCAAAGGCAGGTTTACCTGTCATTGGTGATGCATCTTGTCTAAGTGATTGCTCCTTAATAGCTTACTATTTAACTCAGTAAGTTCACTCAGTGAGAGTGAAATGAGCCGTGTAATACCACGAGGTTGGCTGCAGAAGGAGGGGTGTTTTTGGTCAGTACCTATTACTGCTTGGTAGGTGTCACACACCATAAGGTGGGGCTTTCTGGGAATAGCATCTAACCCCAAAAGGGAGACAAAGGACATATTTTTTAATACATAGACTCTTTTGGCCCCTCAAATCGCACGTTGCTGGAAATCTCCTCAATCAAGGCAAATTGTCATTAAAATCCACAGACAATACCACCTCCTTGACCTCCAGGGCAAGTCTGAGAAGTTAACAAGGCAGATACAATGTGCACTCTAGAGATTATAGAAATCAGTGACCACACTTGCCTGACTACATATAATGTAAAATGCAGAACGGAAAGTGGAACTTAGGTCTTTGTAGTTCTAGTCCTTGGTTCATTGCACCACTTCACTATGGAAAGTGGAACTTAGGTCTTTGTAGTTCTAGTCCTTGGTTCATTGCACCACTTCACTACGGAAGTGCGAGAAGGGGTGGCAGGGAAGGAGGTAAGATGGATGTTGTAGGTACAACAGTGAAAGAGAGCAGGATTTAGGTATGTTGTTCTAAACAGGGCTTCTTAGCTGGCAAACTTATTGTTAAGGAACAAGGGTAGAAAGAGTTGAGGAGTGAAACGAGGAGAAGAGAAAAGAAACTAATGATGGAAATAGTGGGAAATGGCCTCCTATCAGTGTGTAGGTACAGAGGACTTTGAATCACCTTTCATTATACCTGCCTGCTCCCAGGTGTTGTGCTTTTAAGTGTCACCTGATAATAGCACCCTAGTTGTAAGCTGCCTGGCGTCGGCAGAAGGGCAGGAAGAGGTTGCCTAAAGAAGTAAGAGAATTTGCTGAGCATAATCTTAGACAACATGAGAGGCAAGTTTTGATGCCTTTCTAGAAACCAAACTGTTGCCAGCAAAACTTCTCCCTTAAGGCAAACAGTTTGGGCTTTCACCTGCCCTGGATTTCCTAGGCAACAGAACTGTAAACTTGAGAAAAGGCAGGGCCAGGATACGGACTGACAATGAACTGAGCCAATCAGTCTGTGAGTATGCAACAGTGATTCCGAGCCATCCAACTGGTACCAGAGGGCAGACTAGGAGGTGTGAGGAGGAAAGGGAGGAGGGAGGATCCTGCAAAAGGGCAGGGGAGGGGAACAGTCTCCCCAGAGCAGGAGAAAGCGTCCCTAGTTTCAGTTCCAAGCAACTGGTGGCGACAGGTTAGAATTGAAGGTAAATCAATTTCTTTATGTATTAAGTTGAGATAATCACTTTTGTTTCATTTTAGGAGAGATGGGGGGTGGGGGGGAATGAGAGAGAGAGAGAGAGAGAGAGAGAGAGAGAGAGAGAGAGAGAGAGAGAGAGAGAGAGAGAGAGAGATATTACTTTGAGAGAGAGAGAGATTACTTTCAAAAAGAAGCCCTAAAGGTTGGTGTGAGTTCTTGGCTGTCAGTCTAGGGAGGAAAACTTAGTGTTGGGAGAGGCTTTTGTCATCTTCGTGAAGAGGTGCTCAGATACAAATGTAGAACAATTTCATTCAGTACAGGGGAAGGAAATAAACATCACTGAGCAGTTGCTAGGTACTGGGTACCTGGGTACCTGAGTGTGCAGTGTTTGGGCAAACTGCTGTGACTAGACTGCATGACCATTGATAAAACGGAGCCTCAGGAAGGTTCAATATCTGCAAGTCACACTTCTTACATTATATGAATGTCTAACCACTACGCTGTAGATCTGAAATTAATATAAAATAATATCGATTGTCAACTGTAACTGAAAAGTTTAAAAATGGGGGGAAGATGAAGAGGAATAAAAGTTTCAAATGGTATAAAACAAGTAAGTGATGTACAGCGTAGGGAATACAGTGGATAATATTGTGATAGCGTGGTAGCGTCAGATGGTTGCTGGACTTACCACCGTATCACTTCTTTAGGTATAATGTTGAATAACTGTGATGTACACGTGAAATTAATGCAATATTGTATGTTAGCTATATTTTAATAAAATTCTTAAAAGAATAGACAAGGTCCCTGCCCTCTTGGGACTTACTGTTTAGATTTGCACTGGTCAATAAATGCTGTAGTTACTAGATACGTGTGTTTACTGATCACTTAAAATGTGGCTTGTCCAAATTGAAATGTGCTGTAAGTGGAAAATGCATACTGGATTTCAAATACTTAGTATGAAAAAAGTTAAAGATCTCAATTTTTCAAATGTTGATTACATGTTAAAATGGGAATAGTTTGGATATATTTAGGGAAATAAAGTATACTAAAATTTAAAAATAAAGACATACAAATTAAAAAAAATTATCTGCGAGTCATAAAAGATTGAGCTTTGATTCAGATCTTGGTTTGTCTGACATTCAAAGTTGTGCTATTTCGGCCATACCCTGCTGAATTGACCACTTAGAACCAGAATTCTTATTAAAGTGGACTGATACAGCTTACTAAAAATTATATCAGAGAGTTGATTTGCTTGATCATGAAGTTAAGAAGGGCTGTAGTAAATGGCAATACCGTGTATCCACGTGTCTACCCGCCTTGCCTTCAGTCTGGGATGTAGTTAAATCCCACTCAGTCGATGAAATTCTTCCCAATTTTTAGAGCTCTCATTTTTCCCTCAAAATCTTACAGCTATAGTAATCTCTTTATTTTGTAATTGTGCATTTTAAATACTGAGATTTAAATTGTGGGCATTCATTTGTATTTATATTCAAATAAAAATTACTTAATAACAATAGCTATTATCAATTCCAATCGGATCTTGTAGTATCACGGTAAGTGCTGATGATATATATGATGACCTGGGACACCAAGGATACAGCCCTTTTCTTTAAGGACCTTATTATAGTCTAGTAGGACCGAGCAGACAGGTATATCACAGTGCAGTGTGGGTGCTATGTGGGCTTGGTACAGACTCTACAAAGGAACATGTGAGCGCTTTCACTCTGCTGAGAGTGGTTCCCTGAGCCTTCACCATAGTGATTCTACCAGGAAGAGAAGGACTTCTCTAGACCAGTAAGGGAGGGAGGGTGTTCCTTAAATGGCGCAGTGTGTACAAAGGCACAGAGATAGAGGACATCATGGTGTGTTTGGGGTTTGTGAGTAGGCGTAGACGCAGACTAGATTTTGAAGGGGTGGAGGAATCCTAGAAACAAGGCTAGAGAGATAGGCAGGGCCAATGTATGCATCAAATGCTAAGAAGTTTGCTCTTTATCTGTACACAGTGAGGAGCCATCAAAGGATTTTAGACGAGAGTAGGAAGTTCAGCTTTCCATTTTATAAAGATTGCTCTGACAGTCATCTGGAGGATGGATTGGAGGAGGCAAGACGGGAGGCAGGGGACCAGATAAGAGGCAATTCCAATAGCGGAAATGGAAGATGACCAGCTCCTGCACTTAGGTGGCATCCACGGCAGTGGAGGTGAGAGAAGGAGCAGAGACGCAGGAGGTGTCCATACGATGAAATGCCACAGCACTTGGCCGCTGATTTGATGCAGAGGTTGAGAAGGAGTCTAGGATGATGTTCAGTTAGTGGCCTGGGAAAACGGTGTTGCCATGTCCTGAGGCAAGGAATAAAGAGAAAAAGATAATACATTTAGTTGTGCAACATTAAACTTGAAGTGTCTATAGGTTATTGAAGTGCGCACATTTTGTGGGACATTTGAAATCTGGCTCCAAAGCTCAAGAAAGTGCGTGAGTTGGAATAAAGATCTGAGAGTCATCATTGCGTCAGTGGCTATGGCTGAGATTGCGATGGGATGGTATGAAAGTGAGCAGAGGATAAATAACTGAAGCCTGGGGAACAGTAGCATTAAAAAAAGCAGACAGAAAACATGGGAGAGACCAAATAGACCAGACCTCAGAGGAAGGGAGACAGAGGAAATTTGATTCATAGACATTGAGAGAAAAGAATTTCAAGATGGAAGAATGATCAATAGAGTCAACTGTTGGGTGAAGTGAAATAGGGACTAAGAGTGCCTATTGAATTTGGCAATCAGGTTGGCAGTGACTCCTTGATAGTGTGTTCTTTGGAGCATCAGAGTGCAGACCAAATTGCGGTGGATTGAAGTATGAATGGGGCATGAGCAAGTGGAGAAACTGGAGACTCTTTCAAGTAGTTTGGCTTTGAAGGTTGATAGCTAGAAGGAGTTGAAGGCTAAGGGACCACTGCAGATTCATGAACTAAAGGGGGATGCTGGTGGAGAGGAGGAAAATAGCATAACAGATGACTGAGGGTCCAGGACGTATAGGAACATATCTTGTAGGTGGAGAGATTATTCTTAAAAGGGAGGAAATTCAGCACTCCCTCTTGGGGAGGGAAGACAAAGTCAGGATGGTCTCGAGATAAATACCTCTGTAGTCTTGGAGGAAAGTGGTGTGCGTGAGTTCCTACCGGTAGCTCCGTTTTTACTGTGAGTTTCAAGACAAGCTGTGCAGGTGAGCGGCAAAGGTTTGAACTGGCCTCTGAAAAGATTGAAAGAAGAACTTAACCAATGTCATATAGAAGCATCGTTGCATGTTTCTGAAGGCTCAGCTGTGGTGAAAGAATAAATGTCAGTAGCACCTGTCTACCGGCTTGTGGGCTTGTTCAGTTGCACCGGATAGCCTGCCTTTAAGGAGAGGACTCACAAACAAATTGCGCCAAGTTAGGCATAAGGGAGTGTGGAAGATTGACGAATGAGGGCTGAGAAAGAAGGTGCTGGTAAGGAGTGGTCAGAATGATGCGCTAAAGTGTCTAGAGTGGAGAGGGAAGGAAGTGGATCCATAAAGGAGAATGGGGCAAATGATGGCCATGGAGAAAATGCAGGACCATGAGTCTAGAGGTTTTGTAAGGTCACAAGCATCTGTGGTTGCAAGAATGAAACTGAAAGAAAATGGATGCTGAATTTTGAACTTTCAGAGGAGACCAGCTTTGGCTGGTGACAAAATGTAAGAGATGGTCTTGAAAAGGCATGTGAATAGAGTGAGCAGGTGAAGTTGGTAGAAATCAAGGTGCTTTAGAACCTTCTTAGCTACATGTTGGATGGATTGTCTAAGATGAGCTCTGAGGTTGCCCAGATTGATGAGGACACTTGGGATGCAGAGGAGGTCTCTGAGGCAGGACCCAGAGTCTTAGCAATTTAGGACAGGACAGAGCCAAAGAGGGACACAGGGAGGAGGCCCAGCTGTGCTGTGCTTCAAAGAAGGATGTCAGGGTGGGGCACGATATGGAGGTGGCAGGTGTAGGGGAGACTGTGAGCTACCTTAGTGCTTAGAATTTGGGGTAAGAGTCACCTTTATCTGAGAAGACTGCAGAAGGAGTGTTCCTCATGCAACTTCGGGTACCAGGTAGGATAAAGACATTGTACTAGTCAGCCTCTTGGCAGGAAATGGATGGCATATTCAAAAGTAGTGACAGACAAGGATGAAATGAAGGACAGTTTGCAAAGATATGGCTAGGGTTGAGGGATACAGATAAGGGATGAGGAAACACCCCCAGGCTGCCACAGTGAGGAGGGAAAATCCTCCTTAGACCTGAAGGGTCAAGAAGAGGAGCCCTTACTGATCTCAGCCTGAGTGTTGCTCCAGAGAGCGCTGCGTTTGGTGTAAGACTGCAGTCACGGACAACTGTGGCTGGCGGAGGAAGCCAGGGATCTATATACTCCAACTTCTCTCTCCTCCTGCCCTCAGATCTCCTGCTGGTGCCTCCTGGGGATTCAATCCAGCTGGAAGCCAGGGAACAGAGAAAACTGGTTAAGGCAGTTCACAGAGGTGGACTTCTTGTAGCACAAATATGGATGGGGACTGGATCACGATAAGGGTCAGGGCAGACAGAATACTGAGCTCAACAGTGAAGGTTGTCAATTGTTCAGAGGCCAATGAGAATTAGCAGATTTATAATGGGCTAAGGGATTGAAGAAAGGCTGGGTGTCTCTGCATGGAAGGGGCTGTGCTCTTGGCCTTAAGGGGGCCATGTCTCTCTCAGTAACTTGTGGTGGTGATGGGGTGCCCAGGAGCAAGGCCTGGGGAAGCTTAGTTTGTGGAACACCCTTTGGGTTTCAACTGCTGCTTTAGTCTCCTTTTCACCCTCTGTACCGAATCAGCAGCCAAGTGCTGTGGCATTTCATCGTATGGACACCTCCTGCGTCTCTGCTCCTTCTCTCACCTCCACTGCCGTGGATGCCACCTAAGTGCAGGAGCTGGTCGTCTTCCATTTCCGCTATTGGAATTGCCTCTTATCTGGTCCCCTGCCTCCCGTCTTGCCTCCTCCAATCCATCCTCCAGATGACTGTCAGAGCAATCTTTATACAATGGAAAGCTGAACTTCTTACTCTCATCTAAAACCCTTTGATGGCTCCTCACTGTGTACAGGTAAAGAGCAAACATCTTAGCATTTGATGCATACATTGGCCCTGCCTATCTCTCTAGCCTTGTTTCTAGGATTCCTCCACCCCTTCAAAATCTAGTCTGCGTCTACGCCTACTCACAAACCCCAAACACACCATGATGTTCTCTATCTCTGTGCCTTTGTACACACTGCTCCATTTCCAGGAACACCCTCCCTCCCTTGTTCGTCTAGAGAAGTACCTCAGTGTTCTTATTTTGTAAAATAAGAACACTCTGATGCATGTAGAAGCACTTTGTAAACTATAAGAATTATCAAAATCTACTTTATACCAGCATGTTTTCTGTTCTAAGCGAACGGATTGTAAATAATTTGTAAAACACAGGCCACCCCTTTAGCAGAGAGCCTGGCAGAGTAAGTGCTTAATTAATGTTCCTTATTTCTGTTGTATTTTTTTGTATGGTCCCATGTTATTGTGATAAGGTAGAAAGACCGTAGTTTCTTGGGAGCTTGACCACTACATGAACTGCCTCCAGACTTCTTTTACATGAGAGGCAAGTAAACCTCTCTCATTTTCAGGGACAGTCACTTTCTGTTGTGAGTAGCTGGACACAAATCTATCTGACATGCCAACCCACACTGACGTTGGCACTGTGACATTAGATTTCTATCCACTAGCACTGTTTGGTTTTCTGCAAGTACCAGTTAAGAGCATGTAGGATGCAAATAATTGACTGGATTTCTAAGTGGCTATAAAATGAACACCAAATAGGCAAATGAGTCCAAAAGGAGCATTTTAAGAGACTGTGAAATAGTTCCTAAATACGAGGTGTGACAATTAAGTTCGAGAACTCATCCTAGAAAAAGTGCTACATACTCATTGCTGAATATCACTACGGTCACCTTCGAAGTACTCCCCTTGGGAAGGTATCACTGACGCCAGCGCCTAGTCCACCCTTCAAAGCAATTTGGAACTCTTTCTGGAATGGCGAGCAGAGCTGTCACCGTATTACCCTTGATATTCTGAATGTCATCAAAATGTCTTCTTTTCAATATTTTCTTTATCTTCAGATAAAGGAAGAAGTCACTGGGGGCCAGATCAGATGCGTAGGGAGGGTGTTCCAATACAGTTATTTGTTTCCTGGCTGAAGACTCCCTCACAGACAGTGCCACGTGAGCTGGTGCATTGTCATGATGCGAGAGCCATGAATTGTTGGCGAAAATTTCAGGTCGTTATCGTGTAACTATTTCATGCAGCCTTTTCAGCACTTCCAAATAGTAAACTTGGTTAACTGTTTGTCCAGTTGGTATAAATTCATAATGAATAACCCTTCTGATATAAAAAAAGGTTAGCAACATCGTTGCAACAAGTTCATGAACTTAATTGTCCAGCCTTGTTAGTGATTTTGGTGACTTAATGTTGCCAAAGGGCAAATGGTGGTCAGAGCTATGGCTTTCCTCAGTAGAGGAAAATGTACAGTTGGGGTTTGTCCTTGTAGTGGGTTTGCAATCAGAGGCCAAGGCCTCATGTCACCTGAAAAAATGGGATATTTGAAAAGTACTTTGTTGGTTGGTTGGTTCTAAGAGTATAGTCACCGCAACCAAAGAGTTTGGAAGACAAGTTTTGTTTTTCCTTTTTTTTTTTTTTTTTTTAAATCCACCCAAAGCTTTGCTTACCTTTGTATAGTTTAGATATTTTCTTACTCTGCTTCTTTAAGGCCTTCCATCTGGCAGGCTGCCTGACTCAGAATGGATTGCAAGTAATCTTCTGGTAAAAACCCCAGAGACTCAGGGCAGAGCAGAGGGGAAGAGCGAGATGGAGAAGGAGACGGCAAGGAGAATGCTGTTGATACAGCTCCTGCTTCCAAAGAGTCCCAGGGGAGAATCACTCTGCCAAGGATCCCGTAAGCCTGCAGCCTCTGTGTTTTAGTAACCTGGGGCTTGTAGTACATTGTCTTAGGTACATGGGTCCTTGAATATCATGGTAAGCAGTTCTTCTCACTCTTTTTAGCCAAAAAAGCTGCAGAGGCTCCTAAATGCTGGTAAAATGCTACCAAGAAAAGAGGTTATAATGGAAAAGAGGTTATTTGACCTCTCCTCCCAGTTCTCAGGGGGAGCTGCACCTCTCCTCACAGTGGATTGCTAGTTATTTCACCCAGGGAAAAGTCATTAGCTATGGTCAAGTTAAACACGGCAGGAATAAGCTTTTGTCAATGGTGTCAGTTAAGAATACTTTTGGCTGCAAGTAACAGAGGCCCTGATCAACAATGAATTAAGCAATCAGGGGCTTATGTTTCTCATATGACAGGAGTGTGGAGTAACTGACTCGGTAGCTCAGTGGTATTAGGGCTCTAAGTAGGTATCTCTGTGATTTCCTTTTGCCCTTCCCTCATGATTGCAGACAGGCTGCCACAGCTCCAGACATTGCATTTTTGTGTAAGGCAGGAGGAGGCAAAGAGATGGGAGAGCTCTCCTAGAGCCCTCAGCACTTTCAGTTGAGTCTCTTTGGCTAGTACTCATTTAATGTGGCCACCCAACTGAAAGTAGAATGTAGGAGAGAAAGGAGTGACCTTTGAGTCAGCCTGTTGGCAATGTTTGGAAAATCAGCTGTAATTCAAACTTAACAAAGTTAAAACTACCCTGATGAATGTAAACTCCTGAAAGGGATCTAGGCTCTCTCATTCATTGCTATTGTGTGGCATATAATAAGTGTTCAATAAACCTATGTTGAATTCAGTACCAGGACTAGGGTGAGGCAAGGTAGGGACCTGGGACAAATTATTTCAGGTAGACTCACTCTCAGGCTTGGGCAAGTGCAAGGTTGACATTTGCACAATGCTAAAGACTGAGGGCCTTAAACATTCTGCCTTGGGCACCTACCTACCTGGCTCTAATCCCAACCCTGGGTGAATGAATAACATGAAATTTCAGGAAGCTGTATGAAGTGAACACCTAATAGCAATGATATTTATGAAACATTCTTAAATTGGGCCATATTATAAACATTAAAATGTGGATTCCAAATATCGGTAGAAAGAATAAAAGACGATAACTTAGCAGAGATGGACTCTGGGGAGACCTGCATGCTGACAATAGCTGAAACACGAGTTTTAAATATCTTGAGAAAATGTATTTTGGTGCAGAGAAAATTTGGTAAGCCGCACTTTGATGGCATGTACTGTTCCACAGTATATTTATGTGGAAAGTATAGATTAAATACTGTCATACTTTACATTTAGTGTGGAAGTCGGCCATCCAAACAAAAAGCAGACATTTCATATTTTTCCTCATTGCAGAAATAATTTTAAAAATAATTTTTGGGAAAGAATAAATGTTATGGAAGATAGCACAGTAACTTTGAGTTTAGGTTTCAAACAAACAAACAAACAAACAAACAAACAAACAAACAAACAAACAAAAAAACCCCAGACACCTGGCACATTACTTTATTAAAACAAACAGAAAACCGCTGCTCCAAGAGGAAGAGACTAAGTGAAATTGTTCATCTCAACCAGAAGCAGTTTATACTGAGCCTTAAAGTTTTGGAAACTTGAGCAAAGTCCCCAAGGTGAGAGAAGGATCATATCTAGGATCTGTGGTGTCCTGGCTTCCTCTGCAGGGAAATCCTTCTGGCACTTCAGGGCAATCTCTTCCTTGAAGCTTTTCCTTTCCTTCATCTCATTTCGTGGACCTGTTAGGAATTCCCAAAGTAGTTTATCAGCACATGGTATAGCTGTTGAATGCAGTGACTTAGACAAAACTAGATGCCAGTCACTGCCTCATGGGACATTCTCAGGTAAGTGACCCGAGTTTTTGGAGTCCCTGCTGACTTTCTGTAATAGGGCGGCAATATTCGATAGACTCCACCGTGTGAGGTGATGTGGTGATGCGTGGAAAGCCCTGAGCCGCGGGTTTGGCCCCTGATGTGGTCACAATGGTTATTACTACCACTTCTTGCCTCTATCTTACCCTGTTATGTTGCAGCCTTTCTTCTAGCCTTTCCCCACAAGATCTTACTCCTGCTACACGAAGGTGGCTTGGCGTCTCTTCTAGCTTAGATTCGTAAACTTAGGTATACGTTAAAACCATCTGGCCCTGTTAGAATGCAGGTCCTCAGCATTCACACCTAGATGCTAATTGGCTGTGTTTGGGGTGGAGTAACCATGGGCTTCTTTGTTTTTCAGCAGCACCTCTGATGGTCTCAGCATCCCTGGGTGTCCCAGGTCTTTCTCTGCAACTGGCCTTCTCTGTCTCAGTACTCCTGCCATTTTGGACTGGAGAATTTTATTTTTTTTTTGTCAAGGGTTCTGCTAACATGTTTAGCAGTATCTCTGGCCTCTACTCACTAGATGCCAGTAGCACCCTTCACCCCTGTTGTGACAACCAACAATGTCTCCAAACCTCAAATGTCCCCTACAGGCAAAATCATACCCATTTGGAGCCACCTGAAAAATGAGCACAGTCCCTCGTGTAGCTAGAGGTGTTAAGGGTCTGTTTAGTTGAACTGAGCTCAGATGGGTTTGATGAAGGGACTCTCACAGATGTCAACAACCCTGAGACACACTTGTCATGACACCTTTTCCCCAGAGTTCTGTGGCAGAAACCACGTTTCTCTTCAAGTCGTCTGAGTCTTTCATTTCAGACTCAAAGGAGGGACGTCCTAGCCACATGCTAAGCTACTCTGAGCGCTAGAATCTAATATTTACTCTAGAGGGGCACTTTCTGAGGGGAAACTTCTTAAGAAACTCCAGTTTTTTGCTATGTACCACAGAGTAATAACTAGTTAATTGAATGGATTGAAGTCAGTAGAGATGGCAACTGTCGCCTTCAAACACGGTCTGTTGTGTGTCTCTCCCCATCGCTGGATTACATTTCAAGTATTAAAAGATCCACTGAATATAAATCAAAATGTCAGCCTTACATCCAGTTCCCAAGTACAGAGAGAAAAACGCCTCATGTCTGCCATCCCTGTGGGAACTTGTCTCTATGCTCACAGTCAAGACTAAGCTAGCAGAGATAAGAATAGTTTTGACTTGGATGTGAACTCAATATAAGGCGAATACATTTCCCACATCCCGGAAATATGTATGAAGCCCTAGGAGTTTAATCATTCACTACGTGCTCTTTATATTGCCTTACTCTTCTCTTCTCTCCAAAAAGCAGAATGTGTTTTAAAACCACATGGAGCTATTATAGTAACTCCAGGTCCCTTGCTATTGAAACAGCTAATGTAATGGCACAGGTTTTTAAATTCCAGAAATGCCTGAAAAACGTTTCTAAGGTAAAAATCATTACATGGCCCGGAATGGGCTTGATGGCTTCACGAGGCGGTAGAGGCCTTGGGAAAGCTTGGAATGCTCTGCAGGTAGCGGCTGTTCGCACAGGCTGGGCTTCTGTCATCTCCTCAGAGTACGGTTTCTTCACAGTCACGCTGTGCCTTGTCTAGTCTCAACACCCCCAGCAGTGGGATGCAAAGGACTGTTCAGGCACATCCTGCCCCACTGAGCGAGAGCCTGCGCTCCCTCCTCAGCACGGAGCGGTGGGTCAGGGGTGGGCAGTACTCGCCCATCTACCTTTGTCCCCATAATGTTTGCAGTACCTTCCTGTTACCTAATTCTGTCCTTCCCCCTGTGCTTTTACACAGGCTAACTCTCCTCTACAGTTCATCCGAGTTCACCACACCTGCCTCAGCTTCCTCATGCAACCGTCCTTTTCCTGAAAGAGGGAAACGGGGAGTGTAGTGTCAGAGAAACCAAAGTGGGGAGGGTTCTTTAGAGGGTGGAGTGGGCAGTTTCTTTGAATTTTGCATCGGAGGATGTAGGAGCCCTTGGTGCTTTCTCTTTACGGATGTCTGTGGGGCGCCCTCTTTGGCTTTGAGATCCACCTCTGTGTTGCAGCTTGTTGGCTGAGAATCAACCCAGCATTGGGGGCCGGGGAGAGAGAGACAGAGAGACAGAGAGAGAGAGAGACAGACAGAGAGAGAGAGATAGAGAGAGAAAGAGAGAGATTTTGAGAAATGACAATATGTAACTCAGCGTATTATGTAATATGTAACTCAGCCACTAGGAGGCACCAAAGACAATCCAATAAAGTGTAGCCTGGGGCTTCCCCAGAGATTCAGCTTAAATGTGTCCCTGAACTCAGTAAGAGAACTCCCATGAAGCCCACTGAGAATCATGAAGAGACAAACTTCCAAGAATTGTCAGCTTTCCATATCCCATCCCACAATGATTCTTGAAATCCAGGCTTTGGCAGTGGCAGGCACCTGTGCACTGGGACGATGGGATGAAGGAGCCAGAACTGTGTCCAGTGGGAGACCCGGTGACCTCGGCCACAAAGTCTCCTTTGGCTTGGCAGCATGCTGGCACCTCCACTCAGCCTCTGACCCCAAATCTCCAGATCTCTTTATTTCATTGCTTTGTGAATATCCCTTCCCACCAGGCACTGGGGGTGGGAGGAGAGAGCAGCAAGAGTTCAGGATGTCAGCCCTGAGTCCTCCCTCTGCCTCAGGCGCCACTCAGTTATCTCCATGTCCGGTCGCTTTACCTGCTGTGTCCACACTGCCAGGCGTCCTTCCTGAGGACGCCTGATGAGATGGCCTCTCATCTCTTACGAGTCAGACTGTCCCACTTCCCTGCCCGTTCTCCACACTGCATCCAGAGTGCTCTTTTTACAATGCAGACGGTCGCTCCCTAATTTGAACCCTTTGGGGTCTCTTGTTGCTCTCAGTACAGAATCCAAACTCCCGATCACCATGTCCCAGGCTGTTTGTGCTTTGGTGCCCGCATACCCCCCTAGTTTCACCTCTCTCCAAATTTCCCCTTTCCACATTCCCTCCCTGTCTCCACAACTCTTTATCTCACCTGGCACACTCATCCCTACTTCTCCAATCATCCTAAACACTTGCATTTCTCTCATTGTACTGTCTTCTCTTTCATTTTGGCCTTACAAGGCCCTTGGGAAGTAAGTAAGTCTGCATTGCCCTTCCTTCTTCCATCCCCACGACCTTAGTCTGAATAACTACTGCCTTCCTTTAGGATTAAAGCTTAGACATCACTTCCGAGACGTCTTCAGAAAGCCCCACTCCGAGGCTGGGGTAGCCGCCCTTTTTCGATTTTTTTTGCAGCTCAGTAGTTGGGTTGCTCCCCCAACTCCCTAGGCTCCTTGCACTGGATGTCTCATTGCCTCTTTCCCCAACTCCTACCACAATGCCCAGGTACTTTCTTGTTGCCCCTTGTAGACATTTGTGGAAGGTATGGACTCAACGAACGCCTGGCCGGAGAAATGCGCAAACGCTATGTTAACACCAGGTGACGCTGCGGCCAAGTGCATCTGGAGGGCAGCCCATTCCCGGCCTTGCACCCGCCTGGCTGGTTGGGCTCTGTTATCACCGCGCAGACTGCTTGGTGCTCAGAGAGGGTCTTCTGGAGTCGGGGACGCTTTGTGCAGTCCTGTGATTTCAGTGACACATGTTTGGCGGTAGACTGTTGCCCCCGTGCCTTGGTGCCTTAAGGAAAACTTCAGATGGTCTGAGTATCGCCTTTCTTCACCGACACCCTACCTGATCATGTCCTCTTTAAAAGCCCCCAGTTTTTAGTAAACTTTATGTTTCCTATAATGCTTAACTATGGGACTTAAGTACTCACATTTAAGATTCCTAATCAAAGGCTTGCTTCTCAGACCAATCTCTCCCTTCCAGCACTGGCGCCTTGAAAGTGGCATGCAATAAATATTAGCTCTTTGTTGATGAACAAGGTCACTAAACATACAAAGGACAAAAATCTTACGATTTCACTCATATGTGGAATATAAAACAAAAAGATAACAAACTACCAAAACAAAAACAAACTTAATAGATACAGACAACAGCATGGTGGTTACAGAGGGGAAAGAGGGTGGCGGATGGAGAAGTGGATAAAGGGGGCCAAGTATATGCTGACGGAAGGAGACTAGACTTCAGGTGGGGAGCACGCAGTAGCGTATACAGATACCGAAGTATCACGTGGTACACCTCAAAATTACATAATGTTATTCACCAATGTTACCCCAATAAGTTTAATTTTTCAAAAAGGTAGTTAATGTGGGGATTTCAAGTAGTCATCGTAGGTTGGCAGGAGAGAATGTAAAATTGTTTCTGAATATAGCACATTAGACTGCAGAGGTAACTGCTTGCATTGTCACTGGGTAGTGTCAGCCACAGAATGTAGAACTGATGGGATGTTCTCCCTGACTGTATCCTGCTCTCCTAGGAGAGGGTGCCATCAGATTGTGCTTTGAAATACTTTTGTATTGCCGTGTTTCTCCGAAAATAAGACCTAGCTGGACAATCAGCACTAATGTGTGTGTCTTTTGGAGCAAACATTAATATAAGACCCGGTTTTATTTTACTATAAGACCAGGTCTATAATGTAATATAATAATATAATATACTATTAATGTTATATTAATATTATATTAATGTTTGCTCCAAAAGGCGCATTAAGCTGATTGTCTGGCTAGGTCTTATTTTTGGGGAAACTCCATCACAAAGGTGGTGGAGTTGAAAGAGCCGTACTTGGGAGTCAGAAGCCCTGTGTTGGGTGTTGGCCAGGACTTTGGGGCAAGTGGCTTTACCAACCGAAGCCTTAGTTCCCAAGTTGGCCATAGGAGGAGGTGGCAGTGCATGATGAGTCAGGGTCCTGTTGTCCTAACTGTGTGAATTATACCAACTCGGGGACCTGGGCCACCCGCCTGATTTCTCTGAGCCCTGATTTTTTAATCTGTGAAATAAGAATCATAGTTATAACTAGCTCATAGGTTTTTCTTTTCTAATTGAGATGAAATTCACAGAACATAACATGAGCCGTTTAAAAACATACAGGACATTCACGACATTGTGCAACCAGCACCTTTATTAAGTTCCAAACATTTTCATCACCCCAAAAGGAAACCACACACCCATTAAGCAGTCTCTCCCCATTGCCCCGTTGTAGGCTTTGACAATAACTACTCTGTGTTCTGTCTCTATGAATTTGCCTATTCTGGACATTTCATATAAATGGAATTATACAATATGTGATATTTTGTGTCTGGAGTCTGTCACTTAGCGTAATGTTTCTGAGATTCATCTATATTGTAGCATGTATCATTCTTTTCATGGGTGAATAATATTCCTCTGTATGTATACAGAGGGTGCCAAAAATGTATACACATTTTAAGAAAGGAAACAAACTATTCAAATTGTAATACTCAATATATACCGATAACAAAAGATGAATACAAGTCACGTTTGACTTCTGCAATTATAGGAGGTGCTCAAAGTGGTTACCATCAGTGTCCAGATACTTCTGATAATGGTGAACTACTGCTTGAGCAACGTTGACAAAGTGTCCACTTTCCACTTGTATACATTTTTCTGGCACCTCCAGTATATGACACGTTCTGTTCATCCACTTGTCCATGGATGGACATTTGGATTGTTTCTGCCTTTTGCCTATTATGAATAGTGCTGCTGTGAACATGAGTGTACCTGTATTTGTTTGAGTCCCTGTTTTCAATTCAGCTCCTAGGGTTATGACTGGATACATGCTTACCACATAGTGGGAGCACAATAAATGTTAGCAATTGCAACTTAAATATTATACTAAAGTTGTGAAAAGAGGCCCCCACAGGGGTTCCTTTTCTTGCCTTCTCTCTCAGATCTGGGCACTAGATCTCACCCTCCTCACTGTGGGGTTTTAGTCTATGTCTCTCTCCATTCCCCACCTGCTGCCATGGATCATGTGGAAAACCAGAGTAGGTAGAATAGCATGAAAAAGGTAAAGAATAAGTAGTGGAAATGAAGACAGGGAGGTGAGTGGCTGGGGACCACCATTGGGCCAGTAGCACTGAGCAAGAGAGAGGATCCAAAAAAAAAAAAAAAAAGCAGGGTCTGGGAAGGAGCAGGCTGTGACGTAGATGTAGAGAAAGCGTGGGGCCAAGGATGGTGCCATCAGCAGAATATGGCGAGGGTCAGGAAGTGCCTCAGGCAAAGACAAGTAAGGGAGCAGGAGATGGCTAGGTTAGTGAATCGGTGTTGGTGAACACAGGATTCTTGTTGCGGCTGAGCGATTCTGTGGGGGTGGTGTGAGAGCTAGAAGCTGGGGACAAGGTCTGGCAATTGTCAGCTTGAGATAATGTGACAAAATAGTAGCAAGCAAACAGAGACTTTAGAAAAGTTAATGCGGCCAGGAAGGCAACCGACCTAGGCCACCGGTGGTGTCCTTGTAGGATGAGAATTTAGATCACACTCTCTGCACATGCCTGACAGTGGGGGAGAGGCAGGTCTCTAAAAGTGCTGTGTGCAGCCATCTGGAATCCCAGGGAACCTCTGCTTTTGGTGTTGGAGGGAGTCTGGAAGGCTCCATATTAGCTTTAGGCAGAGCAATTTCTTCCTAATGTGGAGTAATACGGCTGGGATCTAATAGGCAAAGGTCTGCTCTGTGGCCTTGTGTGCAAGAGAACTGAGAATGGTTACTGTTGTCTTCACCCATCTGATGGGAATCAGAAAAAAAGGAGCCACAGGGAGGAAACCCATCACTTGGCTCTTGGGAGGTGCTGTAGGAAAGGAGGCAGTTAAGCATCTGCATCCCTGAATGATCTATTCTGGTCTGTTTTATTTTCGAGATTCCCTCTCTAAGGTTAAATGAGAACTTTGTAGGGAGACTAAGGGGTTGTATTGGAGAGGAACAGTCTTAGAGGGCACAAATCAGAATCCCATCCCAATGTAGCCCTCAGAAGATGTGCTGGCTTTTGGCAGGCAGGGGGAGCCCGTGAGTCAAGGGCAGATCCATTCTAACATCTTTCAGCGCCGCCTAACCTGTTCTTTGTGTATCTATCAAGCTCTCCTGCTCCTTTCATTCACAATTCACAGTGAAGAGTAATATGTAGAATACCCCACCTGCTGGGTCGGGGGCTTATATGAGTGTTAGTGGTTTTTTGGAGCAGGGATGGAACTTAAAGATCGTCTAATCCTTTCCCTCCATTTAACAGAGGAGGAAAAATTGAAGAAACCACCAGGAGCGGGGTTGATGAGTCAGGACTAGAAACGGGGTCACCAGGCCCAGTCCAGTAGGTTCCCACTGCTGTGCGGCTTCTCAGAGCTCAGGCCCCGCTGCAGGAGGTTGTAAGTTGCTCATGGACCTCCCAGTAGGTGGTGCTTCATCACACCCACCCTCTCTCCTATTTCTGAATATTTAACACACACAAGCCAAACTGTAGGGAAAAAAAGATAAATCTGTTTGTCAAGAGAGATAGTGTCTATTTACCTTTTCTTTCTGTCCTGAGAACCTAGTTAGGTGTTAAGTGGACACTTACCTGCTAATCGAGGAAAACATACTGGTTTCTGGTAGGAATCATAAAGGCCCCAGGGCTGAGCATCTCAGTGAAGACAGAAGCAACAAAAAATAATGGTTGCACCAAAGAGGAGAGTATAAAATGTGGAGTCAAAGGAAGTATGGAGAATTCTAAATAAAAGAATAAAGCATATAAGGTTGGCTCAAAAAGAGTTTAGAGAAATGGGGTTTCTTTTTTATGGCGGTAGGAGTTTCAGAAAGATGAAAGAATATTGGGGAACGACTCTATAATTAAAACTATTGTCCAGGCTGGAGATATTAGATGTCCTCAGGGCTAGATAAGTAAGTAATAAATATGCCAGGCACACAGTAGAGCCGAAAATTGGAAATTCTGGGAAGTTAGAGAGTGTTCTTAGGAAGTAAATGAGAAAGTGTGCTGTAAATTTCCTTCTCGGCGAGGCTTCTGTCACCCTGCTCAGCCAGAGGCCTGAGCTCTGCTAATAATGTGTTGTGGATTCCCTCTCAGATGGCAGGGACAGCACGCCATGACAGAGAGATGGCGATCCAAGCCAACAAAAAGCTCACCACGGCCACCGACCCCATTGAAAGGCTTCGACTGCAGTGCCTGGCCAGGGGCTCCGCAGGCATCAAAGGACTCGGCAGGTAGGACCCGGGCCATGGGTGGCAGGGAGATGGAGGAGAAAGGCAGGGCACAGCTAGAGAGGCAGACTGATGTGACCTGGAGCAAGTCACTCGCTCCTGGGGTCTCTCCTTAATTGTAAATGCAGAATTTGGAAGAATTGATCTCTGAGGTACCTTGTGACAACATTTGGTTCTTAGTCTAAGATTCAGCAAGGTTCATGTCTGCTACAAGAAAGTGCAGCTACTGGGAGAATTTGAGGGGAAGGGAGAAGCTTGCCCCAGTACTGGAGACACCTAGCGTGACAAAGAGAGAAACATTTTCGGAAGTTGTGACAATAGGGTCTTGGAAGAAGGAGGAAGGAATAGCAATTTAGACACGATTGCAGATCTTGGAGTTTTTCTCCTAGATAGTCATGTCTTGTTCATTTGCAGAGGCACTGAAATTGCCTGTTGGGTAATATGAGCTTACTGCCAATGGGGTTCCCCAGCTCTGCAGGTCCTGGTCTCTGGCTCTCTGACAGTGTGAGAAGCCCTCAGGACTGAGAAACCCAAGGGGAAGGAGATTGTAAGCCTCCCTGATCGAATGCCTGCCCGGGCCAGGCACTGTACACATCTCAGGGTATTCATAGGTGAAGAAGTCTTTTCTAGTGCTCATGGAGGGTTTAGAGTAGGAGACTGAGAGTCACAAAATCGGGAATCTCCGTGAAAGGAGAAGTTGTCCATTAGAGAAGTAGAGAGTATCATGGCAGGGAAATCCAACCTCACATCTGAAGTCGGTGGAAGGTTTCATTCCCAGCAAGGTACTGAGCATTGGGAATTGTCACTTTCAATGGTGCCAAATTCTCAGACTAAGCCCAGCTCTGTCAGAAGCCCAGGCTGTGGGCATGTGAACCCTGACGGCCAGGCTGTCACAGTCCAATGGGAAGACAAGCCCAGTTCCCTACAATGTTGTATCACTCCAGCCTCCACCTCTTTCATCCTGAGTCCACATCATTATCCTTGGTACAGACCCTCAGAATCACTACCCTCCCTTCCTCTCATGGACCATTTAGTTGAATCCTTCCTGCTGCCTATGCCACAACCCCTACCAGCCCTTTCACTGGGAGACAGGGTATTGTGAACAGACACTGTCCCATCCTTGGCCATTTGCTGGAAGGTGCCCGTTGCCTTCTCCCCTTTACTGGTCTTGCCCTTCCCCAAATCTCTCTTCAACTCAAGTGGTGGTCCCTTCCCCTTTCTTCTAGTGATTATACTGGGGTGATGGTTTTTTTTTGGACCACAAAAGTAACAAGTGTCATTTTCTACATCATCTCAAGGTTGCCTACTGTCAACATGATTTATCGTTATTGATGTTGATCTTGCTCCCCTGGTCAAGACAGTGTTTGTCTGGGTTCTCCAATGTAAATTTACGCTTCCCCCCACCCTTTCCATATTGTACGCTTTGAAAGGAAGTCTCTATGCAGAGCCACTACAACTTAGGAAGTAGAGAGTATCCTTTCCCAACTTGAGGGCAGAGTATGACATAATTTATTTGGAATTGTTCTGCAAGAAAAATTTGTCTCTTCTCCCACACTGACTTATTCAGTCATTTACTTAAACCAGTATGGACTCATGGGTATTTATTTTATACTTTAGGTTATAATCTAACACTACTTTATTGTATTGTTCAAATTGTTCCAGTTTTGGCTTTGGGAGCTCTTTCAGTTGGCTCCTGTGTCCCATTGATGTACCCCCATTACTGCAGGGTATTGTTTGTTTCTTTCTTTCAGAGCACTTTCTTACTTTCTGGTATAAGATACTCCAAGCTCATCTTATGTATTTTCTTTTACGTATTTTACCCCAATCCCAGAATCAGTCACTTCTCCAAGAAGTCCAGTTCCTGTTATTGGAGAATTGTGTTAGAGACCAAGATCCATGCTCTAGATGTGCTTGTTGTTACTGGGGTGTCAATTGGAATCATACAGTACTTCCCCCCAAGGTTTCTTTTCTTTTATGAGATGCTGGGAAGAGGTTATCCAGTTTGGGGGGGAGGGTTCAGAGAAGAATCTAAAACTTCTGTATTTTTCTTTGAAAAACTTTGAGAATGGTTTTCTTTTTTGAAATCTTTATGCTTAACTTTGTTTTTGTGGGGATTTTTCTTTTCTTTTTTTTTTTTTTTGTGTGTGTGTGTATTTTCTTCAGAGTATTTCGAATCATGGATGACAATAATAACCGAACTCTTGATTTCAAAGAATTTGTGAAAGGGTTAAATGATTATGCTGTGGTCATGGAAAAGGAAGAGGCAGAAGAGCTTTTCCGGAGGTTTGATAAGGATGGAAATGGAACAATAGACTTCAATGAATTTCTTCTCACATTAAGAGTAAGTGGCCCCATGAATCAGTGTGTCTGCCGAGTTTGGCTTTCATGTGGTTTGGGTTGGCTATCTTGAGATTTTGTTGTCAGAAGTTGTTAGTACACTGCGAAGATGATGGGCAGGAGATGGAAAACAGATTTAGGGACTTTTGGGAGCAATCATTTAATGACACAAAAACAATTGAACATCATTGAGAGGAATAATATATTTCATCACGTATGACACAAAATATCTCCTTTGCTTGCATACGCCTGTGTATGTTTTCTATTTATCTAGCCTCCAATGTCCAGAGCCAGAAAAGAGGTCATTATGCAAGCTTTCAGGAAGTTAGACAAGACTGGAGATGGCGTTATAACAATTGAAGACCTTCGTGGGGTGTACAATGCAAAACACCATCCAAAGTACCAAAATGGAGAATGGACTGAGGAACAAGTATTCAGGAAATTTCTGGATAATTTTGATTCACCCTATGACAAAGATGGATTAGTAAGTAAAAGAGCTTAATCTAAGTCGAGTTTCTTCTATCCAATGTGTAATTGTAATGGGAAATAAGTCTAACGCCTTAACAATTACTTATACTGTAGTTGTTATAAATAGAACAGAAATAAAATATTTCCTTAGTGACCACCTAGACAGTTAAGAACTAAAGTAATAAGGTGTGTGTGTGTGTGTGTGTGTGTGTGTGTGTGTGTGTATGTGTGTGTGTGTGTGTGTGCGCTTGCCCACATATCAGTCGCGGATCCACACACAGCTAAATACCGATCATCTGGAGAATGTGGCAGTTTGATTAATTATTCCATTTCATGGTTACCATATTTACCAAACACAGCTAGCCACTTTCCAATGAACTACGTTATAATAAAACAAATTTAACTTCAAAATGAAGCCAGAATTCAATTTTGGGGAACATAATTCACAAAGCATTTCAAGATGTTGCAGTGCCTTTTACACACATCCTTATGAGCCTCATTTGTCCTCAGACTTTGCTCCATGGAAATGCCGTTTAAGGGAAGCTTTCAGGGAAAGGAATGCCAGATAACAGAATTTACTCTGATTGAATCTTTAATAGGCTTTGAAATTAACTTGCATTTCTAAACTGCAGTAAACTTAAAAACAAAGGTGACCACCCATCTCCGTTAGCTGTTACCTTCAAGTTACAAATGCACAGTTTGGTAAGTAAGGTTGGGAATTATATCTCCATAACTGTGTCAAGGCTGAGGCCAAAATGTCAGCTGTCTCTTATCAGCAGCCATAAATGGACTTTTGAACCCAGAACCAGTTCTGCTCTTAGGTGTCCAGAAGGCTATGGTGATCGGGAAAGGGAGTTCTCTTGTTTGTTGATAGTTAGCAAGAACAGAACCCTGGGGAGGTTACCCCGAATCCCTGTGCCACACAGGAAGGATTAGTGGGACAGTGGGTGGGGAAAAAGAGATGGTGGGGATAGGAAGAGGAAATGAGCCTTCCCCTTCTGAAGGGAATTTCCCCCAGCTTTTTCCACGAAACTTCATGGTGAGTCCTCTTGGCAAGGGGTGAGCAGGATAGGAAGAAAAACGTCTTTTCTTTCTGCCAACATTTTCCTGCCAGGAACAGAGAAATGCCCTCCATTTTAGACAGAGGAGATTGCAGAGGTAGATTTTAAAAATGGGGGGTGGGGTGGGGGAAAGAGGGCAGGTTCCTTAGAGCAGACAAGTGCATAGGGATAAAAATAACAGAACTCTTGTCTTCCAATATCACTGGCCTTTAATCTGTGAGATGGCAGTGGAAAAATAGTCAACTGCCGTTTCCCCAAATTAGCCCAGCTCTGCATGGGATCTCAGGGTGTGTTTGCTTCCTTTCTGCAGGTGGTTCCTCCTTGTTGCCAGGGGAAACCTCAGCTGCTCTTTTCTTTAACCCAAGTCAGCGTAGCCAGTTGTTGTGATTCAGCTGATTTAAAGTTCCCACCCCTGTCCTTTTTGACATTTGTCTTAACATGCCATATGAAGCTCTCAAATACTCATAAAGGTCATTGGGTTTTTTCAGCAGTTGCAGTATTTAATGTCACCCAAATATCACAGACCCAAGTCTGACGGTGCATGATCGTCAGTTGGAGTTTGTATTAATAATGTATGCCTCCGGCTGTCGCACAGAACTACAGAATCTGAGTGTGTGTGTGTGTGTGTGTGTGTGTGTGTGTGTGTAGCTCAAAGATTCAGTTTTAATACGTGCCCAAGAGGACTCTTATTTACATTCGTATTTGAGATCCTTGCCTCTAGAAGATTCAAAATTGTCTGTTTAAATGACTAAATATAATATGCACATTAACCTCATTTAGCATAATTATGGATCTGGGCAGTGTTTATTGAGCACTTATTATCTACTGGGCATCATGCCAAGGGATTTATAGAGATATCTCATTTAATAGACATAATGAAAATGTTTCTGACAAGCGATGTGTGAATTCAGACTTTTGTACATTGAATCATAGTTTAAATGCCCAGGAACTTTATAAAAAGCATAATTAGCCCCTAATTGATCTTTTTTTCAAATTGAGTTGTTTCATGTATTAAGACTTCTTATGGAGAAATATAACTACGTTTGAAGCTAATGCACTCATCGATATTTAAAAAAATACAGTTGATATCCAAACAAGCCTGAATTTAGAATAAGACAAGAAAATTAGCATACGCCCTACCCAAGGATTATGTTCAAATTTGTAAATTTTTTTTCATATATATATATATATATATATATATATATATATTTTTTTATTTAAATTTATTGGGGTGACAATTGCCATCAAAACTACATAGATTTCAGGCGCGCAACTCTATACCACATCATCTATAAATTACATTGTGTGTTCACCACCCAGAGCAAATTTGTAAATTTTTAATAATTTTAGCTGAGCTCTCAGGTAGTCACGAAGGTTACGGGGGTTTGCAGCAGTCATGGCATTTGATGTCGCAGAGCCTGTGCTGACGTCCCACACTCTGCTCTCAGAGCAGCCGGGGCACTAGTTATTTGGACGGAGGCATTCTATCCCTAAACCCCACCCTAATGGGTGAGACTTACACCTCTTATTTTTTTAATTTCTAGGTTTTGAAGTTTTCATGTGTAACTATTATTTTATAATTACAAATATTTCTAAAAATCTCTTAGAACCAGATTAGACTTTGAGGTAATGTGAGTCTTACTGACTCACTTATCGCATACAAATTTTTTTTAATAATTAAAAATACTTTAAGTATAGTACTGGGTATATGCAGATGACCCAAACTTATTTTATGATTTTCTAATTAGGCTGGAGCTGAGAAAAAGGGATTGTCTTCTGTATCATGACTCAGAGATCTCTATTGCCCCATCTGGGACATTCTCCTCCGTATAAAATACTCTGTCAATTAAAGGTAGCATAGTTAAGAGGACACCCAAAAGCAATGGTGTCCATTCTCTCATTTTCCCTAATGTCAAACAAAATAATAATAGCTATTATTACTGAAAAGTTATTTACTATAATGAGGGCAAACTTATGGGGGAAATCATAGAATTTGTGATTCCGGCCATTCCCTAATATAAGTTGAGTTTCAGGAAACAAGCAGACACTTCTCCAAGAATAACTGATGGCCTTTTCTGAAATGAGCAAACATAGTAGCTCCAACTTCCAGCTTTATGTCGTCTGATTTCCAGATGGGGTGTAACACTCTATAAGTGGGGAATGCAAAGGAGAGAAATTCAAGAAAGGAAGGCATTAATGGTATTCTAATTTTAATAAAAGCTATGCACATATATTATTTATTTCTACTTCCAGACCACTGATAAGCATATCTCACCTATTAATTCAGTCCAATGCTTTTCTTCCTACTGCTTCTTACTGTTTGGTGGTGGTGTTGGGGGACAGGGGTAGATACAGGGCGAGAACTGTGGAGTCGGTAATTCTTTTCTGTTCACTTACAATTTCAGCAAAAGAGGTAAGTGGCTCAGTCAGCTCATATGATTCATGGACGAGACAGGTAGGTACTCCGTGAGAGAGGACTTTGCTGATATGGGCTAGAAAGGGGTTTTGAATTATTTAGGGATTTCACTTTTTGTGATTTTTTTTAATCCCTCATGACACTTAAAATTGAGGGCTAACTAGAGAGCAATAAATTTCCCAAACAGCTCATTGGTGTATCTGTCTCCCCCCATGTAAGCAGGGCTTATGCAGTGGGCTAACTCACTGGTGAGCTAGTTGGGAGGACAAGTCTCTCCTTGAATCAACTAATCCCATGAGCCAATATGATTGAATTGGAATGTACATGTCACCTACACCTATTTAAAAAGAAGACTGATAACTTTTATCTTCTTCTTAAAAGTAAAGCAATAGAAAATTCTAGAATAGATAAAAACAGTTGAGATTCCAGAGAGAGAGTTATAGGCAAAGGATGGACAGAGAAGCCCCCGTGGGGGTGGGGAGGCGCAAAGCTGAGGGTACCTTTCTTTTACGAATTCTGAGCTTTGAATGAATAATTTGCATCTTAAAAAAGCATGAATCCCCAGAGTGCCTAACTAGAAATCTGTTTCTTTACCCACAGAACAGCACTCCTGAAAGGTAAAACATGATTCGCCCTGAAACAAGGACAGGAGATGTTGTTTCTGAGGTGTCCCAGACAGTATTAACAATCATTAAAGAACTCTTGTTTCTTATTCTCAGTTACAGACTCACTTTTCTGAGGAGATGGGCTTCTGCCCTTACAGAAGGAGAGAACCTGCATCTCACTTTCCATGTAGGTTGGTTGGAAATGTTCAAGACTTTCTGCCTTTTTTCCCCTATGCCATCTGTCACCACCATCCTCAACTTCACTTTTTTATTTTAGATCTGTTCCTCAGCTTTGGTCACTAAAAAGCCCCCTTGATTGAAATTTTTGTTCCCTTTACAGGTACTGGAGATGGGCCCCTATTGAAATGGTGAGAAACAAAGTTTCGTTTCTGTTTCTAACTTTTCCACTGCAGGTGACCCCCGAGGAATTTATGAACTACTATGCAGGGGTGAGCGCATCCATTGACACCGATGTATATTTCATCGTCATGATGAGAACTGCCTGGAAGCTCTAAATGTATGACCGAGGGACCAGGGCCTTGGGTACAACCACGTGGCTCCAAGTGATTAAACATCAGCTCAAAACCAGGATCATAGATGAGTTCATGTTCCTCCCAGCATTTCTTCTATGGCAATACACACAGTATTTTGTAGGGCAGAAATAAGGAACCTAAGTCGTTAACTGTGACCTATCTTCTCTGAGGCTGTTTCCTTAGCTCTAAAATAGAAATTCATTAAAATAAGATCTGTAAAACTACTAGAGTCGGGCTGATATGTACAGGTGTAAGATAAACATTAGGTGTCTTCCTTGGCCATTAATAAAAATTTGAATATTTTAATTATAACCCACTACCGACGCACCCAGTCTTTCTCTACCTTCTTTTAGATGGTCCATTTCTAGGTGGAAGATCTCATCTGTTTTCATGACTGACTGTACATCTTTAAGGGCTTCAGTCACAATTTGGGGACCAGAAGGAAACCACACATTGGTCTCAGTTTCTTTTCTTTCTTTCTTTTTTTTTTTAAGGTTTTTATTAAAAATATAGCTAACATACAATATTATATTAGTTTCAGGGGTACAGCATAGTTATTCAACGTTTATATATCTAAAGAAGTGATCACCATGGTAAGTCCAGCAACCATCTGACACCATATCACGGTATCACAATGTCATTGACTACACTCCCTATGCTGTACATTATATCCCCATGATGTTTTTGGTTTTGTACCTGGAAATTTGAACTTCTTATTCCCCTTCCCTCTTTCCCCCACTTTTCAATTTTAACTGACATTCGGTATTATTTTAAATTAATTTCAGCTGTACAGCATAGTGGTTAGACATTTATATAATTTAAGAAGTGATCACCCTGACTAGTCTAGTACCCGCCTGGCACTATACATAGTTATTACCATATTGACTACATTCCCTATACTTTTCTTTATATCCCCATGACTGCTTTGTAACTACAAATTTGCACTTCTTAATCCTATTACCTTTTTCACCCTACCCCCAAGCCCCTCCCATCTATCACCCCAACAAATCTAGTACCCCTTTGACACCATTCATAGTTATTACAATATTATTTTCTGTACCCTACATCACCATAACTACTTTTTAACAACCAATTGTACTTCTTAATCCCTTTCCCTTTTTCACCAACCCCCTCAATCCCCTTCCCACCTGGTAACCATCAAAATGTTTTCTGTATCTATGAGTTTGTTTCTGGGTGTTTTTTTTCCAGTTTGTGTATTTTGTTCTTTAGATTCCATATATAAACGAAATCACATTCCATCTGTCTTTCTCTGTCTGACATCTTCCACTCAACACAATACCCTCCAGGTCCATCCATGCCACTGCAGATGGCCAGAACCCATTCCCTTCCATGGCCGAGCAACATTCTATTGTGTATATGTACACCTCCTCTTTACACATTCTTTCATTGACAGACACCCAGGCTACCTCCACATCTTGGCCACTGTAAACAATGCTGCAATGAACATATGGTTGCACAGATTCTCTTGAAATAGCATTTTGGGTTTCCTCAGATAAATACCCAGAAGTGGGATTACTTGGTCCTTCTTTGTCTCTTGTTATAGCCTTTGTTTTAAAGTCGATTTTGTTTAGTATAAGTATTGCTATCCAAGTTTTGTTATTGTTGTTGTTTTTTTGTTTCTATTTTCATGAAATAATCTTTTCCATCTCTTTACTTTCTGTCTCTGTGTTTATTGCAATCTGAAGTGAGTCTGTGTGTATTGCAATCTGAAGTGAGGCAGCATATGTAGGAGTTTTGTTTGCTTAACCATTCAGCTCTCCTGTGTCTTTTGATTGGAGCATTTAATCCATTTATATTGAAAGTAATTGTTGATATATATGTAGCTGTTGCCATTTTATTATTCATATATTTGATCTTTTTTTTTATTTTTTTTTTAATCCATCTTAAAGAAGTCCCTCTAACATTCCTTGTAATATTGGTTTGGTGGTAATGAACTCCTTTAGCTTTTTCTTGTCTGGGAAGCTCTTTATCTGTCCTTTGATTTTAAATGATAGCCTTGCTGGGCAGAGTAATTTTGGTTGTAGGTCCTCGCTTTTCATCATGTTGAATATTTTGTGCCAATCCCTTCTGGCCTGCAAAGCTTCTGTTGAGAAATCAGCTGACAATCTTATGGAGACTCCTTTGTAAGTTACGAGTTGCCTTTCTCTTGCTGCTTTTAGGATTCTCTCTTTGTCTTTAACCTTTGCCATTTTAATTATAATGTGTCTTGGTGTGGGCCAGTTTGGGTTCATCTTGCTTTGGACTCTCTACACTCCCTGGGCTTGTATGTATATTTCTTTCTCCAGGTTAGAAAAGTTTTCAGGTCATTATTTCTTCAAATAGGTTCTCAATCCCTTGCTTTCTCTGTTCTCCTGCTGGTACCCCTATGATGCGAATGTTGTTATGCTTGATGTTGTTCCAGAGGTCTCTTAAAGTATCCTCATTTTTTTTCTTTTTGCTATTCCAATCGGGTATTTTCTGCTACCTTTCCTTCCATATCTCTGATTCAACCCTCTGCTTCATCTAGCCTGCTGTTATTCCTTCTAGTGCATTCTTCGTTTGTTTTTGTATTCTTCATTTTTGATTCATTCTTTTTTATGGTTTCTATGTCCTTTTTTTATGCCTGCTATCTCTCTGTTGAGTTCTCATGAAGTTCCATGAGTATCCTTAAAACCATTGTTTTGAACTCTGTCTCTGATAGTTTGCTTGCCTCCATTTCATTTAGTTCTTTTCCTAGAGTTTTCTCCTGTTCTTTCATTTGGGACGTATTCTTTTGTTTCCTCATTTTGACTGCCTCTCTGTTTGTTTTTATGTATCAGGTAGATCTTCTATGTCTCCCAGTCTCGGGCAGGTGACCTTATGTAGTAGGTGTCCTGTAAGTCCCAGTGGCACAGTCTCCCTGGTCACCTTGTCTAGGTGCTCCAGGAGTGTCCCTTGTGTGGGTTGTGTGTGCTGTCCTGTTATAGTTGAACCTTGATTGCTATTGGCATGTCAGTAAGTGGGATTGGCCCTCAGGCTGATTGGTTGTGGGATTTGGCCGTGTCCACAGCTTATGGGGTGCTGTGGCGGGGCTTACCCCAGTGAGTGGGATTTGCCCCAGCAGGCTCTGGTGCCTGTTGAGATTGCCCTTTGTGTGTGCCACTTGTAGGGCTAATTGGGCAGTGCTCTGCTGTGGTCTGATGCCCACCTCCAAGTATGTTGGTTCTGGGGCCTCTTGGGAGGGGCTCTGGTGCAGATCCAGGTCTCTCATTGCCTGTGACCAGCCAGGGACTCCCTGGTAGAAGCTGTATAGCTATCCATGGTTATTTGCTGCCTTTGCTAAAGTTGGAGGCATGTAGGAGAGACACACTGCAAACTGAGGACTGCTACCACCAGTACCAGGCCTGGGATAGCTTTGCAAAAAGCCAAGACAAATCAGGGCTGCTGCCACCTGCTGGATCCCTTAAAGTTCAGCCACTGATAAAACCTTGAGCTGTACGTGAGTTGGGTGATGCAGGGTCTTAAGGAGTCACTAGAATGGGAAGAGTTGCATTCATGAGGTTAATAATGTACTCTGATTTGGTGCCAGTGCTAAGCCTGGAGTTACTCAGCAAAAGTCTCAGAGCACACTCAGGCCAGTCGCCACCTGCCTGAGGCCTGGAGACTCTGATAGTTTTCCAGAAAGGGTACAATGTTGGTGGGGCTGGCTGCTCTCAAGAAAGTGCCTCCAGCATTGGGGGAGTTGGGTAGTTTGGGTTCCCAGTGAGTCAGCAAGTTGGAGCAATGGAGCTTACCAGACCAATCAGATTCAGATTTGGCCGAGTGGGGGAGGGCTCAACACAGGAAAGATGGCGTCCCTCTGCTGGCTGCAGGGGAGGTGGACCTCCTTACAGGGAAATGGCGACTGTCCTCCAGCCCTCAATCCAAAGTAACACAACTGTCCCCCGTATGTCTCTGACACCGCCTGAATTACTGTCCCTCCGCTGGAGCCCAAGGTGAGTAACTGGGAGGGAAAGAGTCTGTGTGCGGGCCCTTTAAAGAAGACGCCTGGGTTTCCCGCCGCCTTCTGTCCCGACAGGATGGTCGGAATCCCCACTGTTTTTCATAGCCAGATATTGTGGGGGTGCCTCTTCCCTGCACCAGTACTCTGGGCTGGGAGGTCAGTGTGGGGCAAAGGTCCTTTGCTCTTCTTGGGGGAAACTCCACAGCTAAGATATCCCTCCCAGTTCTCAACTGCCACACAGAGGTTTGGAGTTAGGTAGTTCTGCATCTTTGCTCCTCTTAAGAGTCTCGACATGGCTTCTTTTTTCTATCCTTAGTTATAAAAACTTTTGTTCAGCCAGACTTCAGGTTGATTGTCCTCTAGTTTAATTGTAATTTTAATGTGTTCATGGCAGGAAGCAGGCACAGTGTTTATCTACTCCGCCATTTTGGATCTCTCTCAATTGCTATAACTGAATCTTGAGTTTCTTTGCCCATGGTTTAGGGAAGTCTTGGTTTGGCAAATAGAATTCAAATAACATTTTTGGGTCATGTTAAAGGCTGGTGTGAGACTGAAGGCCATTTTCTTGAGCAGCAGAGCCAGTTCAAAGTGTTTCTGTGGTTGGAAGTTTGAGGCTGGGCTGTGTTCTCTGATTTTACGTGGGAGATCTTGCCCTGTGAGCGGGCAGACCATATCCAGAAGCCTTTGCCTGGTAGAATGTTCATTTCTTCCCTCCCTGCCATTAGCCGACAATGTTGAAGTTCCCACCAGCACAAGAAGGTTAGTGTGAAAGACTAGGATCGCAGGCATAATCCAAAGCAGACTTGACACTTGGTGGCTCAAAGCGTTCTCCTCCCAACTCTAAACCTTGGCTTCAGATTGTTAATGTGTAAGAGTCTCCCCAGGAAAGTCTTCTACGCAAAGGCAGCCCCACCTGCTGGAAAATAGATATTGAAACAGGTCTTGCTCTGTGTGTTCTGTGTCTGGACCAGAGATAAACACCCAGTGACTAGCAAGTCCTCTGGTTGTGCTGCTCTGCCTTGTTTCTCAGGGACATCCCTCCTTCTTTGTCACCTCTGTGTCTGGCTGCACTCATCCACTGGTTTGGGGACATGTATTGGGGTAGTGGTCTACTTTAAGATCTCATATATTTAAGTGACTCTGAATACACTAGCCATGTTTTATATCAGTTCGTTGTTTACTTTTTACTTTGCAGACTTAGAAGTTGAGATCAGGATATACACTGACATATAAATTGTGAAAACAAGTATTTCCAGATGAGGATTATAGCAGTCATTAAGGAGGACACCTTGCTTTGTTCCTTGTTGAGAACCTAGACTTTCACCCTAGTGACAGGCTGGAAAAGGGACTTTTTTTCTTGAAAATAGAGGCCTCTTCAAAGAAGCTCTAACCTTTCTGGAAATTGATTACACAAGTCTGGCTTTCCATTGGATTTATTACCTAGGCTTCTATAGAGGTTGGTGGGTCATAAGATGCCAAGTATTATGAAGAAATATATAGAAATGATGTAGAAAGCCAGAATAAATGTATGGAAGAAATATCCATATTTTCTGCAGCTTGCACCTTGCAGATTGTGGCTCAGGAGATGTCTCCAGTTTCCTGGGCATGGTGGGTTTCAAGCCTATTGCTCTAGACAGATTTGTGTCTTTGATTCTGGGTATGACTCATGCCTCTGCTTAACTAGGGCCATAGAGTTAGCATGTGATTCTGAATAAAGACAAGGTTGCAGCTATCAGCTTCGTCTTCCCCAGTTTTACTTTGCTTCCTGTCTAATTGGGGCACAGGGCACAGCTATCAGATGTCAGATAACCCATGTCTCACAGTGTGTTTGGTCACATTCAATCACCTCCCTTCTAGCAGGTTGGGTTTTGGATCCCCAAGTGAGGGTTCCACCAAGGCCCTCTCGCCCTCCGTAAACAAGATCTAACAACCTAGTGGTCAAGGGTCACTCCACTGCTATTCTGAATCTTTTCTATGATTTCTGGCCTCATCAGGATTCACTCATTATTTAACTCTAATCCTAGGAGCAGTGGGAGGAACAGAGAAGGATCATTGAAAAAAAAAGTCATTTGCTAATACTTTTCGGAATATATTTTCTGTTTATTTTACTTACACAATTTAAACATTACGCCATTTGCAATTTGAAAAGTAAACACTTGGGTCAGAAGATAGAACATAATAAAGAGTCTCTAGAATAGCTGTTAGGAGCATCTTACCTATTGGGCCTGGACCCCAGATGGGAAGCAAACAAACAAATGTAGAAAAGAGAATGAAATTAGCAGCTTTTTCTGAAATAGAAGCAATGTATGTAAAAATTTTGAGAATCAATCAGGTTTGGTCAGAACAAGCCACCAATATCAGTACTGAATTCCCCCCAAAGGCTAACTGAGGCAACAATGGAGAGAACCCTGACTCAACCTCTGGTTCACATCCTTCCTGAATTCCATTCATAAAGCAAATGAGAAACGCAAGAACTGCTGAGTTGAATTGTAAACTGAATTCTTCCAGCCAGTTTATGGGCCTGATTTTCACCGCCATTCAAAACTGGATAGGATTTCTTCCCAGACTCAGATGGTACTGTGGAGGTACTGTGGTTTGGTAGCAGGTATGGAGTCACATTTCATACCCTAGTAGCAGCTTTAATGGCAGAGCTGGGCCCCCTTCAAATAAGCTGTATCATGGTTTTAGGTTGAAAATACATCCCATCAATAATTATTGACCGAGCCACTGCTTGTGCCAGGTTCTATTCTAGGCTATGGGGGTAGAGCAATGAGCTGGAATAAATGCAAACAGAGCCACTGGTTTTCAAACCAAACTACCAGCCCACAGTTGTGAAGTGATAAGAGAGGAAGGGAAGCATGGGTACTGAGAGTCCTGTCTCTGAGTCTCATCCAGCTTCTGGAGCCGGGACAGTTGGGGCCCTTCATATGACAGTGTGTTATGCAACTATGTAGTAAATTTGTTGAATGTAGGCAATCTATCAGGACAGCGCCAGGAAAGTCCCTTTCTGTTCTTGGAGGTAGATAATTGGCCCTTCAATGCAGACGCTTCACTGAGCCTCAAGAATATAAGTAGGTAACTATTCAACCCTCATCAGGCTTCCTGGGGATACAGTCTGTTCTGCTGATGTTTAATCAAGTAGAGAGATTAAATTAACCAAAAGGATTCTTGGATGGTGTGTGGGTGCCCTCTACTCCTCCTTCCTGAAATTCTACTAGCACCCTCTGAGTAGTATACTTTTTTGGAATTATACTTCTCTCTTTTGGGCATAGAATGAAAAACCTCACAACTTCCAATTTTTGAGATTAGTCAACAAACTTGCTTTCCTGGAAATTATAGGCTCTTCTTTTAAATTAAAACCTTGTTGAAAGGAGCAGCAACCTTTTACATTTTAGAAATGCTTATGATTCAAGGAAAAACAAAGGTGCCAAAAGTCTGATAGATTGTTGTAAAATGTTATTGATACGTAATTGATTCTTTGGAAAGCCAGTGTTTCTAAGCACAGTTTTACTTCTTCAAATTGCTTATATGAATATTACATAATCTTGATGGAGATAGCTAGATCTTTTATTGTAACAAAAAGTACACCATTAAGTGAATCCCCTAAAATTTTGTGCTGTAAAACACATGATGGGTGAAATCTGTTGAAAGGAGCCTAAACAAATGATTGATGGGGATTCTGAGAACACTGCTGTGTGAGAAGCATTCTTTCTGCCATCTCAGTTGGTGCGGTGAGAGGTTGTGGTAAAACAGCTCTTCCTCTCTGAGACTAGCGTGGCGTTCTTGTTTCATTCTCACACTTGCTTTGCCAAAGCCAGTATTATCCCTCAGCAAAACAGGGTGGAAGGTGCTCTTCAGGAGTGCAACCCCCTGAAAATATAAGCAAGCAACCAGCACCTGAGGTTTTGATAAGGGACCTTGCAACGACCAGAAAGGTATATTGCTTCAGGGAAAGAAAATCTCAAAATGTAATGGCCTGTTTTCTTTTGTTCTAGATTCTCCTCCCTAGGCTTCGTAAATGGAATTTACTTGTTTATTCTTTCTTGGGAGTGTTAAACAAATCCTAACAGCCATTGAACATAGTTGAGGCAATTGCTGTTTCACCAAAGTTGTCATGAGCACCTATGGGTTTCTAGCTGCCACTCTTGCTCCCAACACTGAACTTGTGCCAAGCAGCTCAAATGTGCAAAAGGGCACACCCAGCTTTATATTATGCTGCCCAAATAACTGTCATTCATCTCCAGTTTCCTTCTGCTCTAGGCCCTGTAGTAAATTTACGAGGGACTCAGAGCCTAAGCACCAGGAATTTGAAGCAAGATTTGAGTATGTAGTTTGTAATCCTGTCATCAAAGACTTGAGAAACTTTTTCTTCTCTCAGCTTAACACTTGGCACTCAAGAGACTGGTATTGATTCTGGGAACATCTTGTTCTCTACCTTGAGAGGCTTGAGTTGCTGGTTGCTCGGGCCACCTGTGGAACTGATGGTAATCAGTGCTCCCAGAGAGAGCCTTAGAACAGAATGGGGACCAGAAATTGACAGAAAATGACAGATGGCAGAGTGGCTTGCTTCTTCCAGGGTTGTAGTGAGCCTCAGAGTGTTTCCACCTTGATGGGATAAAGTGCTACACCAATGCTGGCTATTATTAAATATCAGACATTACCTTAGGAAACCCAGACCATTCATCTAGTTGCCAAGGAAACTGGGAAACAAAACACCATTCCACAAGTGTCATACTTAGTCATTCCTAAAATCTCATTTAGCATCATCATTCAACATCCATTTCCTATCTTTGAAGCTGAAAATTGAATATTGTAAATTACCATTAATTCAGGTTCCACTAAGTGAGCTCATTTAGATAGAATTTGAATGAAAATTTACTTTTGTTTTATCTATACAAAAAAAGTGGATTGTTAAGCAATTCAGTAATTTAAGGAGGATTATAAGGGCTGTGCCTAACTATATTCATGTGTTTTACAGATACATGGAGATACCTATCTGCATATAAATGTAATTAGTATGATAGTCATTAAAAGTTCCCACATATCTTTTTTTTTTTAGGCCTCAAATTGTAATTAATTGTATTAAAATAATTTGAAAAAAACAGAATTCTTAACTCATCCTTTGTAACAGATAAGCTCCAGGTAAAACACGTTTCAGTTTTTCAAAAGAAATTACAAAAGTAAAATAATACAAAAAAATTTTCATATACCTATTAGCCATTTGTGTGTCTTCTTTGGAGAAATGTCTATTTGGGTCTTCTGCCTATTTTTATTTATTTATTTATTTATTTATTTATTTATTTATTTATTTATTTATTTATTTTTAATTTATTGGGGTGACAATTGTTAGCAAAATTATATAGATTTCAGGTGTACAATTCTGTATCACATCATCTATAAATTACATTGTGTGTTCACCACCCAGAGTCAGTTCTCCTTCCATCACCATATATTTGATCCCCCTTACCCTCATCTCCCACCCCCCAAACCCCTTACCCTCTGGTAACCACTAAATTACGTTCCCCAGATTAATTTTCAAAACCCCGTGGCCATCTTGTGGTTACTGATTGTTTTCTAATCCCCTCACCTTCCCCCTTACCCCCAGCCCCCCGCCCATCTAGCAACCCTCAGTTTTTCCTCTTTCCCACATATCTTTTAAAACAGTCCCAGGCCAACTTATTAGTTGACAGTGCTTTATTTGAATAAGTGTAACCCAAGCTATTTTCTAGATAGTGAGTTGTTCCTATATGTAAATGTTATCTTGATAGTATTTTAAAATAGAAACTCTGCTTTTGAGCATAATTTCTGTTATGCTCAAAACTATGTTAAAGCAGAGTTTCCAAGGTATTTATCATATAAATTTAAAAATACTTTGTTTCAAAAGATATATATGCTTCTAGTGGTAAACTATGTATGCATTGAAAGCAAGAACTTGTCTCTAGTGACAGTATTTAGGATATCATTTCTAGGAACCAGAGATTGAGGCATTTTTAAGCTACAAAGTTAGGTATAATTTAATTTATAATAGCAACCTTGTCATTTTGTCACATTATCAAACTGTTCCTTGCCATTAACTTGGTTCTGATTTAATAGAATTTCCTCAGTTTAAGACTTAAAATATTAGCTACTCTTGTAATAAAAAAAGTTCATCTAGGTTTATATTTCCACTAAAGTGTTTCCAAAATATATATTTTTTCTTAATAGCTAACATGTCATATATCATGCTTCTTTGAAAGTTCAGTTCCCTGATGGTGCTTTTGGATCATTTAAAAATATTACTTGTGTGATATTTCAGTTACAGGTGATGAAAGTTCTTTGAAAAAAATAAGGCCTTGTTCAAATTGTACTCTCTTGTGCTCTTAAAAGAACAAAATGCAATTATCCATAAAGCCATTATTTCAGCAGCCAAGACTGAGGGTTTGAAAATGTGACATTAATACTCTTTTTCCTGCAGTGTCGGACTACCCCCAACTAGCCGGCCATGTTCCCAGAATGCCCAGCCTCCAAGCAGTGCTTCTACTAAGACTATGGGGAGTAGTGTTACTCGGTGGGCTGCTGTTATGGACCAAGGAAAGGAGGTTAGAGGGAGGAGAGAGAGATGAAACCTAGTGGTTGAATCCTGCTTTTTGTGTCTTTACTCTGAAGTTCATTTCCCATTATAGGAAGCATAGGGCCAACCATGAAACACTAAGACACATCCTGGTCACACTGAGAAGTGGGGAGTGTGCCCTCTAGCACCTCCTCTGTGGCTAGTCCCTACACCCTGCTCTTGAAGACCAGGCATCATTGGTGTCCAAGGGTCCTGAGAAGTGCCCCATTCTTTAGTTCTATCCTACCTAGGTGTTTGGTCTCGACTCCCTTTCCTTAAAGAATTTTTATCTGTTCATTTAGCTATTAACTTCTCTACCCTAACATATTAATAACAAACACAAGTACGATCACACAAAGGCTGCTCTCGAGTAGCGCTGTCTCACAGAACTTTCTGGGATGGTGGAAATGCTCTCTACCTGCACTCTCCAAGGTGTCAGCCACCAGCTCCATAGGGCTACTGAGTAGCCTCAAGTGTGACTGAGGCTTTCATTATACTTAATTTTAATTAAATTTAAAAAGCCACATGTGACTAGTGGTTATCATATTGGATAGCACAGCCTAGAGATTTTTTTTTTTTTTTTTTAAGATTTTATTGGGGAAGGCGAACAGGACATTATTGGGGGAACAGTGTGTTTTTCCCAGGACCCATCAGCTCCAAGTCAAGTTGCTGTTCTTTCAATCTTAGTTGTGGAGGGCGCAGCTCAGCTCTAAGTCCAGTTGCTGTTGTTCAGTCTTAGTTGCAGGGGGCGCAGCCCACCATCCCTTGTGGGAGTCGAACTGGCAACCTTGTGGTTGAGAGCACGCGCTCCAACCAACTGAGCCATCTGGCCTCCCGGGAGCTCAGTGGCAGCTCAGCGGCAGCTCGTTGTCTTCAATCTAGTTGTGGAAGGCACAGCTGGCTGGCCCATGTGGGAATTGAACTGGCAACCCTGTTGCCCAGAGTTCATGCTCTAACCAACTGAGCCACCTGTCTGCCCATAGAGATTTTTATCTTAATGTAAAAAGTGATGGCTATAGGGGAGCTGTAGTGGGCCAGGGGACAGAGGGGTCTGTGATGACTCTTGCAAATGTCCCACCTCAGACGGCCACCTCAGACAGCAAAGGCAAGCCCGATTCCCAGACTCACGTGACTCAGCTTGACTGCCAGTGGCAAGTTAAACTCAATAGAAAATATTCCAGGGAGAACGTAAAATACTCCACTATGAATCACGTATTTTGACATCATTTCCTTCTTTTTCTCTTGCCTTTTATTCCCCTCAGGTTTCAAAAGAAGATTTTTTGAACTATTATGCTGGTGTTAGTGCTTCTATTGACACTGATGCGTATTTTATTTTGATGATGATGAAATCCTGGAGATTATGACTTTTATCTGCTAATTCCTTTGGAAACCAGGGACTCTCAAAGAGTGGGATAAGTTTGAAAGAAGTCCAATGCTATAGATTTTGAAAAGGTGTAAACTAAAGTTTCTGAAAGATCTGGAATTGTAAAATCAACAGATCTTAAGTCATTTTACTTAATTACCTGGAACATGTTCATTTCCTTAAATGCCTAAGGATACGTTTTAAAATCATAAATAAGAGAAGGAAAGAAGGAAGGAAGGAAGAAAGAAAACCATGAAGTGAGACTGGGAAGTAGTTCTTACTTGAAATAATATACTTCTTGATATAATTGTTCTTCTTATAGGTGTAAATGTAGCTGTTTCTCCACATCTTTATTTAATGTCTTTGGAGTCTGTAGTAGGAGCTGATAATGAAAGGATTGGAGGAACATCTGTGTAAATTTTCCTGAGCTTATTTAATTTCATGTTTCTCTTGGTGAATGATTTACAAATAAAATTTATTTTATTCTCAAATTTAGTGACTTTTGGGAGGCTATTTTAATATTTTAATTCAGGGATTCAAACTCAGTAGATTCCCGTACTTGCATGAACAGGGGACATAAGTGCCTCTGGTGAGAAAAGGAAGGTGAGCCCAGCTGGCCCACTAGGTTGAAAGCTGGGGGCTTTCATGGAGTGAACTCTGTTACTGATCAGCCTATGAGGATGACAGAGAAAGTACAGAGTAAAGGAAGTGCCTGTGTGAACCCTTTGAGGCTTCCTGGAGCTTTAGGGTAAACAGGGAGGACTTTGAAACTGCTTTTAGGAATTCATCATTTGAACTCACTTCTATGTTCCCCTGCAAGGCAGGTGATGTCAGGTTTCCTGACCCATTTCTCTTCCTCTAATAACTGCTTTCAGGTAACAAAAATGGCTGTAAGTTGATTAACACATGCCCACAGGCCCTTCGTCTTTGAAAAGCGGTAGAAGTGAGGGTGGGATAGGAGATGAAAGTCAAAAGCTGTGCTTCTCAAACTTTGATGAGCACATAAATCACGTGGGGAAATGCTAATTCTGATTCAGAAGTCTGGGGTGGGGACAGAACCCGAGCCTTTCTCACAAGCTGCCCTATGACATTGATGCCTCTGGTCTACAGATAACACTTGGAGTAGTGAGAGGTAGACAGATACCAGCTTGTACATTTCTAGTGCGTTTGGCTTATTATCTGCCTACCTTTGGTTGGCCGTCATAATTTATGATTTTTGACTGCTGGGTCATCTTCTCCTTGTCGTTAAAGTCATGAAAGTATAAGGGGAGTATCAAAGGGAATGTATGTGCCCCCCAGGTACATTTATGAGAGTGATAGCACTTTCAAGAGGCCTTGGGTGCTGGCATTTCAATTGGAGAACTTTTCATAATCCAGGACCGAATCCTGCAGCCTTCAGGACTCAAAGATCCAAATTTGTCAGCCCACTGAAAGTAAGTCCCTATCTTAAGGGCGACCTACATTGAGCAAGTCACAGCAATTGATGCTAAAACTGAAATGCCAACCCATTAATTTGCCATGGAGAATATAATTCTCATGTTTGCTGCGACCAGATCAGAGAATCTCACCTGGGTTTGAGGAAGTGAGACAATCACAATGTAGCTCTCCGAACAGGCTTTAAGCCGTATATTCCCAGATACTGCCAAGCAGGGCAAGAGGATATACATATGGTATGTTAGAGAAATGCTAGCTGCTGTAATAAATAAATGCTCACACTTATAAAAGATCAAACACAATACAGTCACTCCTCACTTAATGTCATCGATAGGTTCTGTGACTTTAAATAATATGATGTATAATGAAACAAATTTACTGTAGACTGATTGATATAAGCAAGACTTAAGTGCCTACAGCATCTCACCAATGTTATAATGAAATTACATTAAACAAGATGACATTATTGAGTACCTGTTATATATATTTATTTTTCACTAATGAGACAATATTATGTAGCTGCCGTTTGTGGTCAGTGAGCAGCTTTCCTCCATGTAGTGATTCTGGTTTGCAGGATTCCTCCATTTTTGTGGTCCTGCTCTTCTCTAGGGCTTTGTAATCAATGATATTCATGTGACTGAAGGAGACGAGTACAGAGAAGACTGAAGAACTTTCTGAAAAGCTTTGGTCTGGAGATGACACACATCCCTTCTACTTGCATTCCATTTTACAATAACTAGTCGTATGATTATATCTAAATTCAAAGGACGCTGGAAGTGTAATCCCGGGCAAGAAATCTTACTGCCAGTGAAAATCTATCTAATGGTAGGAGAGTACAAATTTTGGTTGACAACTAGCTGTCTGCCACTTGAAATAGAGGTCCCCATTGCCTTCCTTTTTTTGACAGAGGCGTGCTTAGTGGTCTTGGTAGCCAACATGGAGTGAGATATTTGCCAGGTTGGAGGAGTGTAGAACTGAGGTCTCTCTAGCCTTAGCCATGTAAACAATTGAGAAAATGACTTCTACAGCTATAGAAGGTAATAATTCTCTAATCAGTATGTCCTGCCACTTGAATCTCATGGCCCTATTCCAAGCCTTGAAATTTGGACTGCCACAATACTGAGGCAATTCATCCTTTATCTGCTTCTGTGGTACAGGGCCTAGGAATTTTCCATGTATGTCTACATAGGGGCTTTCTGTGGGCAGTTATAGCTATATCCTATCACACATACTGGAACAAGTTATTCATATTGGTAAATGAGAAATTTTTTTGCCCTAGAGTCAGGTCTCTTCTTGGAAACCTAATTATAATGATGAGTTTATTTGATTATTGGAATCAGAACAAAAAACATGAAGATTAGAATATTTAATGAAATTAGGCTGACACTTTATTGCATTCATCTTGCCAATGAGACCATAACAATACTTTCTGAACAGTCCTTGGAGGGGATTAACAAAGATGCCTTCACTGACCTCTCACTTTTTCAATGCTTCATAGTAGACTAACAGCCCATAGGAGGGACTTTTAATTAACAGGATCTAGACATGTCAATTAACAGGATCAGGCCTGCCTTTCCTGACTGTGGGTGATGTTTGTCTCTTTAGGGTGCCTTTACATATCTCTGTTTTAATTCATTGTGTATAAAATACCACAGCAATTTTAATATTACTCTGAGGGTTATCTTATATCCCTGTTATTTGGAGTGTACCTTACTGTAGCTCCAGTGAAATGACCACAGAAATCAGGTACTTTCTTGTTTCCTATTACAGGGAAAAATTAAATCAGAAGAGAATATAACTAATTAACATGGTTTAACAAATCACGGAAGGAGGTGACTCAGGGTAAGCACCTAGATCATTTCAGGATGGGGACTGGTCACCAGCAAGATTAACCACACAGTTAGAGAGTTGGAACTTTGGACCGGACCAACCTCTGAGGAGGCGAGGGTTGCTGGAGATTGACTTCAGTCACATGGTCAATGATTTAATCAAGCAGCCGACATAACGAACGTCAATAAAAACTCTAAACACTGAGGCTCAAGTGGCACTTCTTGGTTGGTGAACACATTGATGGCTGGGCAGGTGACACACCTTGATTCCAGGATGAGAAGAGAGCTCTCTGCATTTCCTCTCAGTCTTATCCTATATGTCTCTTCATCTGGCTGGTCCTTCTGATTTGTATTCTTTACAATAAAACTGTAATTTGTAAATACAGAGCTTTCCTGAGTTCTGTGAGTCATTCTAATAAATTACTGAAACTGAGGGTATTGTAAAGACATGTATTTTTTAACCAACTGGCTATAAATTCGAGACTTTAATATAGAAATCCTGCGCGAGTTTCCAGCGTGCCTGTCCTGTCCTGTAGAATTCAGACCCAAGACCACAACATCAACGCTTACCTGATGCTAGTCTGCCATATTGCCCTACAAATTTCAGACACGTCAGCCCTCATAATCATGAACAAATTTCTTAATATACGAGGTCTGACAATTAAGTTTGAGAACTCATTCTGGAAAAAGTGCTACATACCTCATTGCTGAATATCACTACAGTCACCTTCGAAGTACTCCCCTTGGGAAGCTATGCACTGATGCCAGTGTTTAGTCCACCCTTCAAAGCAGTTTTGGAACTCTTTTTCTGGAATGGCCATCAGAGCTCTCACCGTATTACCCTTGATGTCATCAAAATGTCTTCTTTTCAATATTTTCTTTATCTTCAGGTAAAGAAAGAAGTCATTGGGGGCCAGATCAGGTGAGTAGGGAGGGTGTTCCAATACAGTTATTTGTTTACTGGTCAAAAACTCCCTCACAGACAGTGCCGTGTGAGCTGGTTCATTATCATGATGCAAGAGCCATGAATTGTTGGTGAAAAGTTCAGGTCGTCTAACTTTTTCATGCAGCATTTTCAGCACTTTCAAATAGTAAACTTGGTTAACTGTTTGTCCAGCTGGTACAAATTCATAATGAATAATCCCTCTGATATTAAAAAAGGTTAGCCACATTGTTGCAACAAGTTTGTGAATTTAATTGGCAGACCTTGTGTATTCCTTATGCTATACCCTGCATCCCCATGACTACTTTCTAACAACAAATTTGTACTTCTTAATCCCTCCTCTTTTTCATCTACCTCCCAACCCACTTCCCATGTGGTAACCATCAAAATGGTCTCTGTATCTGTGAGTTTGTTTGTTTTGTTTGTTAGTTTTGTTCCTTAGATTCCATGTATAAGCGAAATCACACTGCATCTGTCTTTCTCTGTCTGACATACTCCACTCAGCACAATACCCTCCAGGTCCATCTATACTGCCTCAGATAGCAAGAACCCATTCCCTTCCACCGCCAAGCAATATTCCATTGTGTATATGTATCACCTCCTCTTTATTCGTTCTTCCATCAACAAACGCCTAGCTGCTTCCACATCTTGGCTATTGTAAACAGTGCTTCAATGAACATATGGATGCACACATCTCCAAGTAGCATTTTGGGTTTCTTCAGATAAATATGCAGAAGTCGGATTATTGGCTCCTTCGTTGTCTCTTGTTACAGTCTTTACTTTAACATCTATTTTGTCTGGTGTAAGTTTTGTTATCCCAGCTTTATTGTTTGTTTGTTTCCATTTTCATGAGAGAACTTTATCCATCCCCTTACTTTCTATCTGTGTGTGTCTTTCCATCTAAAGTGAGTCTCTTGTAGGCAGCATATGTAAGGGTCTTGTTTTCTTATTCATTCAGCCCTCCTATATCTTTTGACTGGAGCATTTAATCTACTTACATTGAAAGTAATTGTTGATAGATATATAGTTATTGCCATTTTGTTATTCATATTTGTTATCTTTTTTTTTTTTTTTTTTTTTTTTGTCTTAAAGAAGTCCCTCTAGGATTCTTTGTAGTAATGGTTTGATGGTATGTGTTCCTTTAGCTTTGTCTTGTCTGGGAAGCTCTTTATCTGTCTTTCAATTCTAAATGATAGTTTTGCTAGGTAATCTTGGTTGTATGTCCTACATTTCATCACTCTGAATATTTCATGCCAATCCCCTGGCCTGCAAGGTTTCTTTTGAGAAATCAGCTGACATTCTTATGGGAGCTCCCTTGTAGGTAACTAACTGCTTTTCTATTGCTACTTTTAAGATTCTTTCTTTGTCTTTAATCTTTGGCATTTTAATTATGATGTGTCTTGATGTGGACCTCCTTGGTTTCATCTTATTTGGGACTCTCTGTGCTTTCTGAGCTCGTATATCTATTTTCTTTACCAGATTAGGGAAGTTTTCCATCATTATCTCTTCAAATAGATTTTCATTTCCTTGCTCTTTCTCTTCTCCTTCTGGTACCGCTATGATGTGAATGTTGGTACACTCAGTGTTGTCCCAGAGGTCCCTTAAACTATCTTCATTAACAAAAATGCGTTTTCCTTTTTGTTGTTTTGATTGGGTGTTTTCTGCTACATTATTTTCTAAATTGCTGATTATATCCTCTGCTTCATCTACTATGCTGTTGATTCCCTCTAATGTATTCTTCATTTTAGTTATTGTATTCTTTATTTTTGACTAGGTCTTTTTTATGTTTTCTATCTCCATTTTTATGTTTCCTATCTTTTTGTTGAAGTTCTCAGCAAGATCACTGAGCATCCCTATAACCATTATTTTGAACTCTGCATCTGATAGATTGCTTATCTCCATTTTGTTTAGTTCTTTTTCTGGAGATTTGTTCTATTCTTTTATTTGGGACATGTTTCTTTGTCACCTCATTTTTGCTGCTTCCTTGTTTGTTTCCATGTATTAGGTAGTACAGCTATGCCTCCTGGTCTTAGTAGAGTAGCTTTATATAGTAGGTGGCCTGTGGCGCCTGGTGGTACAGTCTCCTTGGTCACCAGAGTCAGGTGCTCTAGGTATGTGGGTGTATGTGGCCTCCTTTTGTAGATGAGACTTGGTTGCTGTTTGCAGGTCAATGGGAGGGATTGACCTTTAAGCTGATTTGTTGTGAGAACTGGCCATGACTACAATGGAGGGGCTGTGGTGCAGGAGCTGATCCTGTGGAGCAGGACTCACTTTAGCAGGGCTCTGGTTCCTGCCCAGTTGCCCTTCGAAGTCATCCTTGGATGTGGCAGGGTGATGTTCTGGCTCTGTCTGAAGCCAGCCTCTGGGCATGCCATCCTTGGTGCCACCTGGCATGAGCCACAAAGATATCCACAGGTGGCCACCACCTATGCTGAGCTTGGAGGTGCCTCGAGAGGCCAGGCCTCAAACCAAGGCTGGCTGTCACTAGTGTGGGATAAGGGCTGATCATCCAGAGATTTGGGACATGCTGAAGTCACATGCTACTTGTTTGGGTTTTGGGAATCTTTGAGAGATTTTTAGGAAAGCCCACAGCAGGAGCCAAGACAAGCTATTGGTATGGAAAAGCCACTGGAAGGGGCTTGGGTATGTCTGAAAATTGGGTGGAGCGGGGTCTCAGGGAATCATCAGGTAGGTACAGACAAATGGTATAGCCAGGTTGATGGAGACAGATGTGGTGGCCGCCTGCATCTGCATGCTGGGAAGTGGGAGGACTCAACAAAGAAAAAATGACTCCTTCCAGCTCCTCTGTCCAGGAGAAAGCTGCCCCTCTAGCCTTTGCCTTGAAGCCAGACAATTCAGTTCCTCCCTGAATGTCCCTGGTGTCTTTTGAGCTGCTGCCCTAACACTGGAGCTCAGAGCAAGTGAGTTCATCAGTGAATAAGTCTTGGAGTGTGCCCTCTAAGAGGAATGACTAGAACTCCAGCAGCCCTCCATCTTACTCAGCCACAATCTCCACTGGTTTTCACAACCAGAAGTTAAGGGGACTTCTCTCCCCAGCACTGGAACACTGGGCTGGGGAAACTGGTATGGGACTGGGACTCCTCACTCCTCCAGAGGGACCTCCACAGCGGAGATACCACTCCTGATTTTTAATGGTAACACGCAGATGTGGGACCAGCCCGTTCTACATCTCTGCCACTCCTACCAGTCTCAAGTTGGCTTCTTCTGTATGTCCTTAGTTGTAGTGCTTTGATTCAGCTAGACTTCAGGCATTTTTCAATGATGGTTGTTCTGTAGTTTGCTTGCAATTTTGACGTGATTGTGAAAGGAGGTAAGCACAGCATTAACCTACTGCTCAATCTTGACTACAAATCTCAATTTCACGTCTTTTGTGAACCAGTTGTTAATGTGCTTTGTCCATTTCCTTCTTGGATTGTTCCTCTTACTTATTAACTCATGCGACTCTTTGAATATTAAGGATTTATGACTTTGCCTGTCATATTGTTATTATACTTTTATAGTTTATTTTTATCGTTTCTTTTTAGTTGTGGATTTTTTTTAATGCAATAAAGAATTTATCAATATTTTAAATTTTATGTTGTCAAATATATCAATACTTCTTCTGGGTTTATGTCTTATTTATTATTTATATTTTTATTTTATTATTTTATATCTTATTTACAAATAATTTCCACACCCCCAAAATATAAAATGATTCACCAGTGTCTTCTACCATATTTATTTTCATTTAAAAAATTATTTATATTTTTGACCAATGTGGGATTTATTTTGGAATAAGACGTCAGTACTTTACTCTTTATCTACAAATGGCTAGTGTATTGTTCCAATGTCATTTAGTAAATAACCCACCTTTTCTCTACTAATTAGAAATGAATTAAATTTTTGTAATTACGTGGATCTAGATACACAGGTTCTCTATTCTATTCCATTGATTGCTCTGTGAAAAAGAAACAAAGAAAATATAACCAGTGATATCTATAAATTCTAGGCAAATGATTTTGCATTTTTTGACTGATAATTATTATTTTGTCTAAACATATAATGAAATTAATTTATACTGCTTTTAAAATGAGTAAAATGTTAAAATCGCTCATGTAGTTAGTCTTTTCTCTGTTCTTTTCTTCTTCAGAATTGTGAAGATTTTTCTTGGGCATATGTTTTTCCACATGGTATTTAGAAAAATGTATAGGTATACATATATGTATATGATGTATATGTATATGATGTGGACGGTTACACATCAATAATTAAATGTGATTATTTCTGAAGAGTGGGAGTAGAGTGAGGTCTTTCCTTGTTACATTATACATACCTGTGTTTCTTGAATTTTGGGGAAAGAGCAAGTATTAGTTTAGTGATAAAGACTCAATGAAGATTTAAAGAAGTAACTCAATATATGAAAGTATAATGAAAGACTTTATGAAGTCTATGTCATTTAGTACATTTTATTTTACTTGATCCCCTTGTGTTTTCCAGATATGCAATCATTTCATTTGGCAATAATGATCATTTGTTTTCCTCCTGTTTAATACTTATGCTTCTTACTTTGTTTTCTTGTCTACTTTCATTTCCTAACATTTCTAGAACAATGTCAAATATGGTGACAGTGGAATTTCTTTTGTCTCTAAATTTAATGGAGTACTTTTACTATTTTACCACTAAGCATGACCCTGGCATATGTTCTGTACTTAGTTTACTAAACTTTTATATTAAATAAAATAAATTCTGAGCATCACTCAAATCTATACTGGCAACTTCACACTTAAATTCACAAAAGTTTATTAATATATAGAAAGGATTTTATAGCCTATTCATCAGTCTCAGGCTACAAGCATTTATTGAACTTCTATCTAATTAAACTAATTATTCCTTAGGCTACAAAAATAATATTTCACTGTTATCAGTGGACAACGTCATCCTAGCTTAATTTTAAAATGTTTTCTGATTATTTTCTCTAATGACTAGTACAGTTTTTACTTTGCAGCAAACAATTTGTCATTAAAAAAAAGTCCCTCTCAGCCTTTGCAAGTTCTCTTTTCCTTGATCAGAAATCTTTACCCAGAGTAGAAAAGGATTGGTTCTCATAATTTACAGTTGAGAGCCCCACCAGGTTAACTGAAGTGTTTCTGCAGAATTCAGCACTGAAACGTTATTTTTGAAACCTCAGGGGCTTTGTGTGTTGTTTGCATTTAGTTTTTACCATTATCTTGAGGAGTGTTAATGTATTCCTTGGACCCACCAGATATTTTATGCATCACATTTTTCTGCGAACAGTAGCCTCATTACAAGCTATACACAAATCTCACGTAAATGCCACAAACCATTAAAATTCAGAAGTTAGATTAGACTTAAAAGTTGACCTAAACTAAATAAGTGAACAAACAAAATTAAACGCAGATATTCATCAGAGAAATGAAACTTTGGAAAGTTTTCTCCCCACTTCACCCCACCCCACCCCACCCGATTGTTTCCCCGCTTCTGTGGTTACAGTGGTTAAGAATGCAGCTGGGGAAGTAACTGTGGATGAGGAAGACAACTGACTTCTTATGTGTGGCCACCCAGGTGCCCTGTTCTCTCTCAGGAATGCAGCACCTACCTCTGTCTAAGCATCCTAGCCTGGCATTCTTCTATCCTGAATGGCCATGAGAAAGAACATGGATGAACATCATTCATTAATAAGTTGATTCATTCCACGTTTATGATTGAGTGCCTTGTAGGCTTCAGGTACTGTGTTTAGCAACTGGCGTAAACTTCAATAATTCATAGTCCTCTCTGCCAGAGTGTTTAGAAGCCTATAGGGGAGTCAGACAGATTAGGTAATGACAAATCCAGGTGGGACCAATAGGGGGAAGTAGAAGGTGCTATAGGATTCCTCCTTAAACCCTGATACATGCATGAAATTTATTATGTCACACCCTTGATTAAAATTCTCTTAAGTATCTCATTCCTTGCAGACTAAATTAAAACTTCTTAGACTGGCATGTCAAATGCTTAACCATTGACCCCACCAATTCTGCCAAGTGCCATCTCAGCAGACTGTCTGGACTAGGAATGCTAAGCTAAGGAGATGCCTGTGGATGGCTTCCACGGAACCACCTGCTGAATAAAGCAGCACTGTCCATTCTCTCTGTGAGATGCACTGACATGCATTAAGACTTGGCTGCTAGCAGGCTGACCTCTAGTGAACCCTGCACCCAACAAGTGAGACATAAACTCATCCAAGTCAGTCACGTGTGTTCCCAAACCTGGTCAGACCAGTTGCCCTTGTTGTTGTAATTGTATTATGCAAGCTGAGGAAATAGGAAAAACCAAAGTAAGACTTATGTTGATCTGCAAGAACTACCTTGAATGGTTTGAAAAGACCTGATAAAGGCACTTCGAAATAATATTGTTAGCGTAGGGTTGGAAAGGTGATGGCAAAAGTTTGGCATGGAGAATATCTTTAAAAACGTAGGCATCTACACTCAGATATCTTTGAAAGTGTTTGAAAGTCTTATTCCACTTTAAAGAAAAAAACATTAGAAAGAGTAGATGTGTTACGGTGTGTGTTACCTAAGAAAGACAACATGGAACTACAATCAATGACCCCTCGCCCAAAGGAACAGCCTTGGCCTTGTAACAAGAATGGTGAATGGACATACAGACATCTGTTTTTAATTAAAATAAAATGTTACAGCCAGATACATATTATTTTGTATGAAAGTGCCCCATGTCTTACTTTTCAGAGTAACCACTAACACCGGACTGTTTCCAATTGAGACAGATAAGGAGATATTACCCAGCGTATTTGTAACTCCCCAAATGGTCCATACTCTGTCCAGCTCCATGACTCTGAACATGCTGTTTCCTCTTCTAGAAAATATACTTTTTGTACTCTAGGCTTACCTGGCACACGCCTGCTTACTCTGTACTAGCACCTTAAGTGTGACTTCCTTCATTTTACCCTTCTTGGCACTTCTTCCATAAGGCATCCGTGTGTGTGTGTGTGTGTGTGTGTGTGTGTGTGGTGTGTGTGTGTGTGTGTGTTTTCTCACCCAGCTGCAGAACCACCTGCTGTTATTTATTTGGGGAACACCCCATGCGATGAGGCAGAGTCTGCCACTTACTCTAAAAGATAAAAATGGCAGCTCTTCTCTGCTCCCCATTGCGAGGGCTCAGGCACAAGGGCTAGGCATAGTTGCAATCAACCGTAAGCTTCAGACTTGCCATTAAACCAGCCACCAGAGATGTGATATCGTAGGTGCTGCAGTGAGTCTGCTCTGGAGCTGGTGGTGGCAGTGGAGGTGGCTGTTCTCCATTTCAGGAGGTGCCAGTGGTAGAAATAAGGGGTGGCTCTGTGGCCTCCATGTTTGGTTCTTTGGCCCTCCCAGATATTCTGTGAGCCTTCTTGTAAACTTTAATCAATTCCTTTCCTGTTCAAAGTAGCCAAAATTGATCTGTATTGCTTAAAGCTAAGGTTCCTGGTGATACTTTGCCTAAAGTAATGATATAACCTTGTAATTGTTCCTATGTGTCTTTGTCTCCATATGATTGCGAGCTGGGAACATCCCATCCCATCACTGCAAGCCCAGTGCTCAGTACAGGACAAAATAATGCAAAGCAGAAATTAGCAAATCTGTTAATTTATGAATTTGTGAATTAATCACTTAATTGATGAAAAAGATTCCTCTGAAAATCCAAATCCATATAATGACAGCAAATGACACCAGAATGTTTCCATTGGCTGAGGAGAGCTATGGCCCATTATGGGTATCCCTCTATCTATATTTCTTACAGAAGACAACTACAATCATGGAGAGTCACACAGCATTTAATTAAATATGAGATGGTAATATATATCGGATACTTATATTCTTAGCAGCTCTGCAAAATGTTTGTAATACACATGGAAAATACACAGTCAAATCAGAGACCTTCACTGTAGTGAACAATGGATATTTTTAAGAATAACCCCAAAGAAAAACCACTGAGCTGGCAGAAATGTCATCTGATCTGCATCATCCAGTTGTCCATCATGTATTGTCATCACCTCCCTGGCCAGTTCCATCTTGCAGCCCCTCTAGAAATGCTATGAAAACAGAAGTAGGCACATCCGAAACAGCCCATCCTTGGCTTTTTGAGGCAAATTCTCATGGAAACCAGAATGACAAGAGCTGCAAAGCTGGTAGAAAATCAATCAAATAAGCCAGGGCTCCGTAGATCCAGACATAGTTGTTTAACCAAATTAGCTGCCCATTTGCCAGTTTTCTTTTTCATTTCATGCTATACAGAACTAGCAGTTTTCCTCTCTGATTTATACATTGTCTCTGACCCGTTTTTCTTGTTTAATAAAATCCAAAAGGGGTTGTTCATCAGAGCAAATTTGAAACCTGACATTATACATGGTCTCGGAGTATATAATCAAGCATCAGCAGCAGTTCTAAAAGTATAATACATGGATATAAAATGCCTCCAGTAACAGACAGACATTCACACACTACATAAATTCAAATTATAACCTATGCCTAACAGCACTGAAATGAGGGATTCTGAAACTGGAGGGACCTTGACTTTTCTCCTCATTTCTTCAAGAGATTGTTCATTTTTTCAGGGATACAAATTTATGGCTTTCAGTCCTTGTGTAACATGTAAGGCTGAGTGATTTACCTGTCTTCTCCATGTACCAATTTTCCAATAAGTCAGAAATCATAACAATAAATACTTCACAGGGCCTCTCTGAATAAGGTACAAGAGAGTTGGCTGGGCATGAAGTTTCATGGGATGACCTTGAGGTCATTTTGGCTCCCACTGCTACAAAAGGTAAAGAACACGTGCCTACCTGGTAGAAGATGTCTCCTGCTACTTCCACACCAGGCAAAGGCTGCTTTTTCTCTTTGCTGCATTTTACGGCATTTTACCCGCTCTCCATCCGAACACTTAGAACATGCCTCCATTGAAGCATTTCATATTATTATAACCCTTTGTTTACAAAGCTGCCATTTTTTGTTAAATTTTTCACTTCATGAGGGCAGGTTCCTAACCTTATTGGGCTTCAAGTCTCTGTGCCTAACACGAGATGGTTGGCACATAGCAGGCTTTCCATAAATCCTTGTCAAGGAAATGGAAAAGATAATGCTTAGGGGAGTGCTTTGAAAATCACAAAGCACAGTACAAACCTACGGGATTATGAGATGACATTCAGTACCAGTGATGCAGGCAAAGGGACTTGGAAAGTACAACACCCAACTGAAGAATAAGAAGATATGATTATCATTAGGTTTCCAAACTAACAGATGACTTCTGTTAGCCCACTATTTAAGCTCCCTTCACAGATATCGCAACACAAACAAACACAAAGAATATTAAAAAGTTTAAAAAACAGTCTCTTCCCCAAACAAACTAAAAACAGAAAAAAAAAAGCCAAACATAAACAACAACGACAACAAAGCCCAAACAAACCCCAGGCCCTATGTGCTTCTTTACTTCCCTGGACTGCCTCTGCCCTGCCTGGCTCTGCGCATACCTGGGGGCTGGGCACCGGTGGGAGAGGGGCCAGCTGTAATCCCCCAAGCTGAGACCATTCACCTGCCTTGACTTGGTCTCATCTAGACCAAGAAAGGCAAGAGGACACATGTGAAATGTTGATATTATGTCTCTCTATATCTTCAAGATCGTGGCCACAGTCAGTCGGTTCACTCACTTACTGTGACTTCATCTCCCTGATGTTTGTGGCAACGTCTATAGAACTCGGGATGGTTTGTGATGTGTTGGGGTTGGGGCAGTCTCTACACACATAGCCGGGTTATCGTCCGGCTCATCGCTCGCATGCACCACTGTCCAGTGGGTTCTTCTTCTATCCATGGATGCCAGCTGGGTGGCGGTAGCAAGGGGCTTGTGCTCTGGACAACCAACAGGAGACATTCTGGGTTTCTACTTTATCCTCCCCTCGAGCACTATTTCAGAAAAATGAAATGAAATGGGCTTTGTGGCATTTTGTTGTCTTCATTTTTCATGGACATGGCTGGCCATGGTACCACACATCGTGAGACCATTTCTCCCCCGTTAGTACGGTTCAGGTAACCGTACTAACTGGTGTCCCATTTGTCTGGGACACTCCCAGTTTATGCATCTCGTCCTGGGGTGATTATTTATACTTTCTCCTTTCACTTTCAAAAGTGACCCAGTGTGGACACGAATTATATAGTCACCCTGTTAACAGTGAGGTTTGGTACTCGAGAATGGGGCAGTCCCTAGTTAAGAGGAAGGCACATGGTTTCGGGGAGACTGCAGTTAGACGCTCGGGCACCAGATCTTGGTTCCAGCCCTTGCTGAGTGGGAAACATGGACAAGTTACTTCAAGCCTCAGTTTCATCATTAAGCCAAAGAGAACAATAATAATAATCATATTATTATTACCACTACTACTAATAATTATATTATTATTAATAATAATAATCATCACCCCCCACCTCCTGGGATGATTGTGAGGACACTGTGAGACAACATGTGCACTAGCAAGCATTGGAGGTATATTACTAGTTAGTCCTAATAATAGGCACGCTCGCTCTTGTCCCCCTTTCCTTCTTCCGTTCCTTTCTCCCTTCCTGCCTTCCTGGCCCCTCCATGTCCTTCCTTTCCTCCAGCCTTTCTGTCACTCTTTCCTGCCTTTTGTACTTTCTGAAATAATTGAATGATTTGGGTTGCCTGACCAGAATGCTCTTGCCTCATCTGAATGCTACTGAAGTGGGAGTGGGGTGGGCAGAGCGATGTTTTAGAATCCTGAGGGTGTGGAGAGCGTTGCGTTACTTTGGTCTTCTTGGTGAAGTGAGGGAGGGTAGGAGCTCTGTCATCTCTGTCGACCACAGTGATTCCAGTCCTGGGGTTCTTACAATTCACTGGTTTTGGTAGAAGCTGGACATGGTGACATATGCTTCTTCTTGACTTGATCCCAAGGAAGTGAGGAGGGGCTGTCCCTGGGTAGCTGGGTTCAACGTCAGGATTTCTGATTGGAAAGGAAATGGAGGGGACAGGGTGCCATTTGTAGTGCCAGGGCCAACCAGCAGGCCCTGGTCCTCAGGAGGCTCATTCTTACCACCTGCCCTGCAGTCTGGGGACCTGGAGAAGGACAGCTCAGGGGCATCACATGCGCTGACATTCCTAGCCAGGCATCCGAGGGGTGCATCTCCTCTGAAAGGTTTTGGGGTGATGACTGCATGCTTGGTACCCTGCACACTTCCTCCAGGCCTCTGCTTCTCAGATTCTTCTAGTTGTGGAGAAAATGTGTCTTGCAGGAAACCTTCCACTTCATCTCTAGCTTGAATGCCATCCACCTTATGAATCTGGCAGTCAAGGAAACTTTCAGGATTGAAACTCGCATACAAATTCTGCACCAAAAAAGAGAACAGGCATCAAGAACACACTGGAGAGACACAGCACCAGATGTTCTGTTCAGGAAAATTTCTAAAGAATTAGGTTTACTTGGGAATGTCGGAGATTAACCCACATGTTCTGGCTGACTGCCTTTGGACCTTCTATGACACCTCAGGGTCTGAAGCAACCACTGGCTGTGCCCTCCACCCTGGGGAGGCCTGGGACGTGTATCTCATTTTAGTTTCTTACCTCCAGAAGTTGCAGCTAGGTTCTTACAAGGGATTCTGGTTTGGGGATGAACAAAAGACCATAACTTGAGGTTCAGCTATTCCTTATCCTTCAGTATCATTCTTGGTGCCTCCAACATAGTGATAGAAAAGCATCATAAGCACTCACCTTTTTTGGTTTCTTGCACAATTGTTCCAGAGTCTTCTTATGATCAGGGAGACTGGGCCATATGATAGGCTTAATTCTGAAATAAGAAGACATTGATAGATCAGATGCATGGCAGAGAGAACAGGCACAATTGATCTTTCCATTTATTCTGATCCAGTAATCAGAAGAGTGCATTTCTAGTCTTGGCTCTGCCACAGCTAGGTGGGTCACCTTGGGTAAGTGCCTTCTTTTCTCTGATCCTCAGTGTCCTACCAATGGAGCAGCTGGACCAGAGATTGTTTTCAGTGATCTACTCTGTGAACAAGACATAACAATGATATACCTCTGAGACAGAGCCCTGGAGAGAGGGAACAATGAGACTTGGCAATGAAGTGGTTTGGTGTAATTATGAAACTAAAATTTGCCCTGCTCCTCTACTATATAGCTGCTGTCATCTTATTCTTTGTCTTTACTGGCAGCAAACCCTTATCTCTTATTTTGGTAGAAGTGAGGAACATTTTCTAAGTTACCCAGAGACATTGCTTTAAGGTGGTGCTTTTCAAACTGGAATCCTTGCAATTCTTGGGATACGTGGCCCCATGCTGAGGGCATCTTTCCAGCGCATTAATAACTTGACTGGTATGTATCTAAAACATCATTTTTTTTATGATGAAATAATCATGACCCTATCATGAGGTAGAATGCAAAAATCCCAAGAATGCATGTACTAAAAGTCAAGACTTCAAACATATTCTGCATTTTTTCATGAGTGCCTCTAGTTGCCCACGCATTCTGGAGGCATGGCTCCTAATCCTTTAGGAGGAAAAGTTTGGGAGGAGAGTTTGCCCTATATCCAGTTTATATATTTTCACCTCTTAGGAAATTAATTATGGAAAGTCACCAATGCCTGAGGATGAGAAGAGATGTTGGGCACATAATTCCTGAAATGCCTTTGTAGTTTTCTCATCAAAAATAGGGTTAGAGTTCTGACTGTCTGGGTTCCTGCATAACCACCCTCTGATTAAAGAAATTCACCTTTTTTTCCATAACACACAGGCCAAAATGAACATCAGAGCCACACAGAAGAAACTCAGCATGCTGACAATTAGTAAAACAGGATCCATCTCCCCTGAAATACAAGGATAATTTTAGGTTAACAATCATTAAGCGTGAAACAGGGGAGATTTCAAGATGCTTTGAGTTTATTTAGTACCTTGAGTCCATTTATTAATATTATTTCTTGAAAGTTGTTCTTCAGTGAACAGAATGATGTAATAGCTTTATGGGAAAATTTTGTCTTCAGTAAATTGCACTGACTTAGGTGACTGGATCTAGAATGTCTGTCACTTGGAATGTAAAATTGACCTAGCATTAAAGATACAGCACTCCTTCCCTGACTCCCATTACCAGGAGAAAGAAGTCGAGCAGGGAATAATGAGATAGACACTCTTCCCTGCAGTTTCAGCCATTTCTAGGATATGGGAGAACAGTTCCCCTCATCCCTCAGAGGCAATGTATATGTGCCGTGTGTTGAGTCCCCAGAGGCCTGCCTGAGCCACATCCTTTAACTTTTCTGGCCATTATCACTTCCTAGACCCCCGGATATCTTCCTTATTCTGGAAAAGGAGGCCTGGGAGAGCCACACCAGTCTGCCAATCTGCCACTAATACAGGTATTCCCTAGAGGGGCCTTATAGACACCAGCCACTGGGATTCCAGTCTAAACTGGTAAACTGGAGGTAGTGGGTGGGGATTTGGTTCAGAATCATTAGCAGCTCCCAGGAGCATCCAGGGCTGTAATGTCCAGACAGCTACCAAAGATCAGAAATTAAAGGCCCTACTTCCACTACTTCCTTGTTCTTCACAGAAAGGGAAAAGATGACAGGTCTTCTCCGAAGAAAATGTAAGAATGTCCTCAAGGGAGACATCTCTTTCACTCTCACTCATTTTTTTTTTTTTTAATTAGAGTTTATTGGGGTGACAATGGTTAGTAAAATTATACAGGTTTCAGGTGTACAATTCTGTAATACGTCATCTATACATCACATTGTGTGTCACTCACACATTTTGACCTGCAAAGTTCGAAATGGGGAACAGAGACCCCAGTTATTTCTCACCTTTGCTCTCTGGAGTTTTGAAGTGGAAACTTGGACTCCATTCACTCCAGAAGCCTTGAAAATAGTCGGCCAGAGGGATGGATCGGACTTTAATCTCATACATTGCATCAGCTTGTAGCTTTTTCTGTAGGAGTGTCAGCTTTGTACTGGATAAATTCACGTGCTAAAGAACAAACAGTGCCACCATATTTTTAGAATGAAAAAGGTGCTACCCAGATCTCTCAGTTCATTCAGGTCAAGTATCTTTAGTCTTGTGGATATTCTTTCAAATTTCTGTCATACATGTGGAGGAACCCTGACGTGTGGAGGGGTCAGCGGCAGAATTTGGGGCAGAGACTTTGAGCTCATAAATGATGTTATTAGATTGGTGCAAAAATAATTGCAGTTTTTGCATTCATTTTTAACCTTTTAAACCACAATTACTTTTGCACCAACCTAATATAAATGGTGCAGGAGGGCAGTGGTACAATGGGTCTATTCAGGTGACTTGGGCCCTCCCGTTTTGGGAGGATATAAATCACTCCCAGCCTCCTACCTTCCTTTCCAAACTTCAATCTCTTCCTTTCTCTTGTCCTTTCACCTCCCAAGGGGAGATAAAAAGAAATGGTGAGATTAGTGAGCAAAAAAATCATTTCCCTCCAGAAAGATACCATTCTACATTGTGAATAGCAATAAAGAGGCAGCAGTCTCACCAACACTGTGTATTATCCTTAAGAAAACAAGAGTTCTATAGATTTTTTTGGGGGGTAAAAAGTATGTCCCATTGTTATTTACATTTATATTCATTTGATTATTAGTTTTCATGTTTATTGAATTTATATATTTCTTATTTTGTGAAATATTTCCAAGTTTCTTGCTAATTTTTCTATTGTTATATTTGTCTTTTTCTTGATGACTTTAAGACTTCCTTATATATTAAAGATATCAACTATCTGTCAGTTGTAAGTGTGGCAACATAATCCTAATATTTTATTTGCCTTACAACTTTGATTATTGTGTGTACTAACATTTATAAACCTTTATTTTATGTAGTCATCTCTATCAATCTTTTGCTTTCTTTTACTGATTTTATGTTTAGAATGTTCTTCTTCATGTCAAGATTATATAAACATCCACCTATTTATTTTCTAGCTTAAAGTTTTACTTTTACATAATTTCCTTAAGTTATCTTTTTTTGTGCTTTTGTTGTTAAATGGAGGGGTTTAGGCATTCAACTTCATTTCCCCCCAAACAGTTAACTGATTGTTTTGGCACCATTTTTCCCCCCAAAATCCTTCCTTTTCCCTCTGTAGTTTATTTTCTATTGGTATTTATATTTCTATTTATAAATCTATTTATATTTCTATTTTCAATTTTCAGATAAAGAGTAGAAGAGGGCAGGATCAAGGTAGTCCAGTGTGTGTGTGTGTGTGTGTGTGTGTGTGTGTGTGTGTGTGTGTGTGTAGGGGGTGATAGAAGGTGGCCTGGGACAGGCATTACGCTTCTGTAAGTAGCATAAAGCAGCATACTGCAAACAAGATTGATCCTTCTCTTAGAAAGGAGAACAGTGTGGGCAAGCAGTCACTCTGTTGGCCTTGAGAAAGAGAAATCTTCATCTGTTTTCTCTCCGTGTGGTGCAAAAAGGACAGAAGGTAAGCCAGTGGTTTCAAAGGGACCTGAGAACCTTTGTAAGAATGTAAGAAATGTAGTATTCTACCTTTTTCCCACCTCCTCCTCCAAACAGATTGCAGGGGCAGCCAGACCATTCAAACTGCAGCGAATCCTGAAGTCTAAATAACCCTCTAAATTATGAAGTGTGAAAATTTAGTGGTTATTCAAGACCTAAGGACTCAGACTTTTTCTTTTAAAAAAAGAAGAAGCAAAATACTCCTCCTTTCCTCTTTTACTCCTTTATGCTACCTTCACAACTTCCATAAACCAGTTGCGACTCTGATGTGGTAACATTTTTGCCTGAGCTGCCTGTGAGAGTTGTGCTAAATGTGTTACTTTTTAAGGCTCCAAAATAAAGAGGATGGATTTGGTCTTGACTTAGATTGTTAACCCATCAACCTAATTTAGAAACATTACAAGGACAAGAAATAGAGCAAGAAAAAAAAATCAGAGCTAGAATAGGAAGGGCCAGAGAAGATCCAGGTTTTGTGGGATTTGAAGCTTATATCCTTAGAAGCTTCTTTCAGTTAAAGATACATTTTGAACATAAAATTGTTAGGGGACCTCCGCAGGTAAATGTACCTCTGGGATAATAAAATATGTAATATTAAGAAGTTTCTATTTTATAGTTTTACACATTTATATATTTTAATCTACATATATAATTTATTAAGTACATTTATATATACATCTTTATAAATTTCATAATCCATAAATGTAGTTGATCTACATACCGTCCAATCATTTTCATTTTTTTCCTGGTGGTAGGCTACCTCATGTATTAATTTTTTTACATATTTCTTTTGTGATATATTAAATGTCACCACAAAGTCATTTGCTTCCTTGCGATAGATGACTTTTAGGTTAAAAGGAGCCTCAGGTTTAACTGGAAAGGAAAAAGAAATGAGGTCAGCTTACAGGGCAGTCAAAGAAATAATTATAATTTTTAAATTTCGTCTATCCTGAAAACGACAGTTGTGTTCAGAAAACCATTTCTTCTTCCTGGTTCAAAGCCTGACTAAATTTCCCAGCCTTCCTTGCAGTTGAGTGTGGCCTAGTGAGCAATATGATGTGTACCACCTCCTATCCTGGCCCAGAAACCCCACATGTGTGCCCCTATGCTTGTTCGCCTTTCACCACTCCGAGTCACATATTTAAGACAGTGGAGCCACAGGATGAAGAAGCCTTGAATATTGCTTGGAGGACTGCAATTCACAGGTTAGAAAGAAATGTGAACAAGAAACAAACTTAGGGTGTTTGAGATATCATACTTTTTAGGGCTTATTTGTTACAGCAGCTAGTGTTAATTTTAGACTAAAACACATTCTCTTTGCCTTTTGAACACTTATTATTAACTAACCCCGAAGCAGGAGTATTTAAACTTCGAGTCTTCGTTATTCCAATAAGATCAGCTGTGATAAGCTGGGAGCCTTGCATCTCATTTCAGCTACGTAGAAGTTGAGGGTATGCACCCTGGCTCTGGCTAGGAACTTCTGATGGCACCTCAGGCTGCCTCCTCTTCAATCTTGTTTGCATTAGCTCTAAACTTTTCTCTGGCCTCTTCCTTCTGCCTGCCTGCCTCACCGAGTTGCTGTTAGGATCACATGAACTTTATATGAAATGCTGTTGGAGGAAGACAGGTATTATTTCAGGCAGAATAAACCCCGAGAAGGGTATGGAATTCCTAGAAGAGCATGTGTGTCAGGTCTCCCCACCATTGATCAGGGGCTTCCCTGTCATGGCCTCTTAGCCGATCTTTCACCTAAGTCTGGGAGGTTAGTTATCTAGGGATGGGACAGCCACTTTTCTGCATGGCTGATCTCAAATGGAGATGAGGGAACACATAAGTTAAAATCTAACCTAAACCTGTTGTTAATGAGAGAGTGTGTGTTCATCAAACTTTTACTCAGTAGACTGAGCTGGATTCTAGGCAATCAGAGCTGGGCTTTAAGACCAATTTGCTGACCCAGTAAAATGAACCCGCATGGTGGAGTTTGGCCTACATTGTCATCTGTTTCTCATAGTGGTGTCTGCCTCAGTGTCTCCTGCATTGCTTCAGAGGTACTGTGAAACAGAGGAAGTGGCTCCTTCTTTACCCTTGGATGTCTTGTGAAAGGGGAAGTTGATCCTCTTTTACCCTTATATACACTATGAAACGGGAAGATGCTTTAAAAGGAAGCAGGAGGAAAGGGGGTAGGTGTACAGAAACAGACCAACAGAGAATACTGTCAACCTTTTTATACCTGCCAAGACAGTTCCTACCCTTCATTCAAAGAAATAGTTAAGAGTCACACTCTCAACAAGACCTCTGACACATGAGTTCCTTTTCCCATCCCCATCCCCCAAGGACTCTCAATAAAGGAAGAATTAAGGGAAGAACAGGCTAAGATTGATCATGTACCTACTACGTGCCAAGTGCTACTTATGTCATGGTCCATCAACAACCACTCATCTCCACTATGCTGATGAGGAAACTGAGTCTCAGAGAGGTTGATTCCCTTTAGTTCAGGCCCCTGTAGGATGGTATGAGGAGTTAAACTCAATTCTGTCTGATTCTGATGCCCATTCTCCTTCATTTAGCTTTTGTTTCTGGATTCCATTATTTCCCACTGGCTTGTCCAGGTGCTCTCCCCACATGTCTGCCTCTAATCCAAATGGTGTCTTTGAGCACATTCGAAAAAGGTGCACATTCCTCGAGCAACATTTTAGAAAGTTAATTTGTTCTTGCACAATCCGAACAATTATATAAATTTAACCCGCCAAGAAAAGTGGGAAGGCAGGACGCTGCCCCTCTAACTTTGTTAGGGGTGCACACCTAAAGAAGGGGAAGTAAATGAGGGAGCAGGTGGTTGCAGGGGAGCTCTGGCTCTGAGGTTCAATCAGGAGCATCCAGTTTAAATTCAATTCAATAATAGTTCCATGAATGACATGTCACATTAAGAACAAGAAAATGCTACTCTGAGATACACCTCTACCACCTTTAATCCTGCTTGCTCAGGGTTGCTTTCCAAAGTCCCAAGGTGCTGACACCACCCCTTTCCCAAGGGCCCATGTTGCCAGCAGTGTGTATACCCTGCCTCTCCCCATTGTCCCTCTGATGAGACATGTAAGGTTTGCAATATGCTGGGTGGTACTGAAAGTGGACTGCTAAAAGCCCTGGGCATGTGAGATTTGGGGGTCAGGGTGCCACCTGCAGCCTATGGGTATGCCATGAGGGTTCACATGTTCACTCTCTGGAATGCATGCACACTGGTGTGGGTTTCTGTGTACTGGTGTGGGTTTCTATAGAAGGGGCTCTCTTCTGATGCTCCAGGACTCTGTCAGAGGACTGAAAATCTCTACCCTCTCTGCCTGTTTTCAGAGAACGAATATATATTTGCAAGGTTAATAGTGACCCTTTAGATATAGAGCTCTTGTGCAGTGCACGAACTGAACAATCATCCATAGCAGTCTAGTCTTCAAATGATCAAAACCTAGCTTGCTTGTGTTGCAAACTCAGAGATACCTTGTGGTTGTCATCCCCACCTAGACAACACTCACACTGGTGGTGTCTATGTCTCTTTCCCACTACCACTGCTTTTTTTACAAGATAATTGTTCACGTATGGAAATTTGCTTTTACTCTTTATTTTACCATCTTAGTGAAACAAAGCTGAGACTAGATTCCAAGTTTCTCTTTGTTGTCTCTAATGAATATTGCTCTCTTATATTTAATTTTATTTTTGGAGGGTGAAGGGGATTGCTGAGAATAGGGAGAGACAGAACAATAGTATTTAAAACCAGCAAAGGAATTCATCTTTTCAATCACTTTAAATAACTTTTCATACTTATATTATTTCACCTGTAAATCTCCATAGATAGAATGTATACAAGTAGTTAGTATTCTATTGTAGTGGTATATCATAATTGCCTTAGACCTTCTCTTATGCTGGGGTATCTCTGAGGTTTTGAAAAAGAACCTTATTCCCCTGAGGGTCATAAATCTGTAAGTAACAGAAGAAATATTTATGTCTATATTCCCAACCTTTCTGATTGTTTTGATTTACTTGCCTGGTAACCAAATAGTATATTGGTAATTAATATTGACTTATAACAAGATAATTGAATGGATTTACTGATTTGTATTATTATGTATATGGATATTATGTACAGCCAAAGAAAACATGAAGATGAGCTCAACAATTCAAATTATATTTTATTTGATATATAATTATCATTTTTTTTGGCAAAGTATAATGTGCTTATCCTAGGCCAAATCAGATTTGGCATCAATCCTCAATAATAGGTCTTTTAGAAAGGTGTGATGGTCACTTCATGTGTCAACATGGTGCCCAGTTGTTTGATCAAACACTAGTCTAAAGGTTATGTTTTTTAAAGACACAGCTAAGATTTAAAGCAGTAGACTTTGAGTAAGATGGTAGGCTTCATTCAATCACACAAAGGCCTTGAAAACAAAGACTGAGATTCCCTGAAAAAGAAGCAAGCCTGTCTCAACAATGCAACATAGAAACCCTGGCTGAGTTTCCAGACTGCGTAGCTCACCCTGTGGAGTTTGCACGCAAGACTACAATATCTACTCTGACCTGAAGTTTTAGCCTTCTGGCTTGCCTTACAAATTTCAGACTTGCCAACTCCCACAATCATGTGAGCCAATGTCTTCAATCTCTTTCTGGAAAGGCATATTTATTTTTGAAAATAACTTGATTATTTAGCTAAACACACTCAGAATATGGTAAGTGTAGGGGGAGAAGACTACGTGAAATTCAGTAGAAAGTAAGGAGGAAGGAAAGGAAAGGAAGGAAAGGTCATATATGTGTGGATGACAGGAGGCCCAGCTCTAGTTAGACACTTCATATATAGGTGACCTCTTCTTGCAGTCTGTAGGTGCCAATCAGTGTCATTCATAGTTGAGTTTGAAGATCCTCAGAATTCCCTCACAGTAAGAGTTAATAGCGTAAGCTTCAAAACTTTCATTTCTTTTAAAAACTATTTATATGAGAGAATTTCTTATTCTCTATTGCAAATAGCTTTTATGATTTGTCTACTTTTAAAATACAGAAAATCCAGAGAACATCAATATCTTTAGAGATCTGAAAAACGACAATCATGCCCCCATATTTTTCTTACCTATTTCGATTATTTTGATTGTTTTGCAAGTTACGATCTTTCCTCTAAGCTTCACACATACTTTGCTTTCTCCAATCAGTAAGAATTTTTCTGTCTTGAGGAGATACCTCTCTTGCAGTTTATTAAAATTCAGGCAACTGTTGACTGTCAGGGACTCACTGTAGAAACAAAAAGGGGATCTGTCTTAATTCAAGTACGAGTTTCTGTATAGAATGGAATGGCATCACACGTACATTTCAGTTGTTTGACTTCAACTCTGTTCACAGGTGTGTGAGTGGGTAGATGCGTGTTCAAGAGACAGAAAGAATGAAAATAATGTAGCTTTTTGCTGCCTTTATTATCTGATGATTTACTCAGGCATTAGATGCAACTGAACCTTACGTAGTCAAAGCATGTTCATGAAAATAATGGAAAATTCTTATTTTTAAATAACTGATCACTGAAAAACAAATGCTTTATTTAAGTCAAAGGGAATCGTGTTTTTTGATGTCTTATAGGAATAAATTGAAGTAATAAAGCCTGTAAAAAAATTGACCAAAAAAGGGCTAAAGGAAATGATAAAATAGTCTAAAAGATGATATACATAAAACCATATATATTTAATGGATAATTTAGGGCCACAGTAATTTTTACTGTGCTCCACTTTTAACTCATCAACAGATTTTAAAAACCAAATATTATAACATTATTGTGACATTTATAAGGTATGTAGATGTAAACATATGACAACAATTGTGCAAAGGATAGGTTATGATCATTGGAACTATATTGTTGCAAATTTCTTATATTTTACATCAAATAGTACCATGTTAAGTCTAAATAAACTGTGATAAGGCTGAATATTGTAATCTTTAGAGCAATTACTAAAAAGAGATAGTGCCCAAAAGTGAAAATAAGGAAAAAATTGAATATTTCAATTGCTCCATTTATTTCAAAGAAATTAAATTTATTGTTAATAAACTCTCCTACAAAAAAACCCAAAAAACTCTACCAACAGGTGGTTATATGCTGGTAAACTCTGTCAAATATATAAGAAATAGTGCTAATCCCACACAAATTCTTCCAGAAAACAGCGGAGAAATGGACCCTTCTCAACTTATTTTATGAAGTTAGCTCAACCCTGGTACCAAAAGCTGGCAAAAACACAGTACAGAAAAGAAATTTACAGATAAATGTCCCTGAAGAATGTATACGCAAAGTTCCTCAAGAAAATATTAACACATTGACGCTAATACATAGTGACATGTAGGGTGTAGCCCAGAATGTCCAGATAGGCTCAATAAAAATCGATCAATATAATTCACATTAACAGAATGAAATACATAATTTGATCATCTCAAGTGATGCAGATAAAGCATTTGATGAAATTCATCATCCATTTATGATAAAAACTCTCAGTAGACAATTAATAGGAGGACACTTCCTCAACCTGATAAAAGGCATTTACAAAAAGTCTATAGTTAATATTCTTAATGGTGAAATTGCGAATATTTTTCCCTAAGATAAGGATAAGGCAGGGATACCCACTTTCACCATTAATTTTCAACAGTATGCCTAGCCAGTGCTAGACAACAGAAACAAATAAAAGTCACATAGATTGGAAAGGGAGAAAAAAAGACTCCTTTATTTGCAGACAATGTTTGTTCATATGGAAAATAATAAAGATTCTCCAATATAATTATAGGAACTCATCACTAAATTGATGAATTCACTAAAGTGAATTCAGGTCGTTGTACAAAAGTCAATTATATTTCTATAGGCTAGTGTCAAACAATTAGAAAACTGATTTTTAAATTAACAGCATCATTTATGATAGCAATAAAAACACAAAATGCCTAGAAATAAAGTTAATAAAAGATGTTTAAGGCCTTTGCAATGGAGATTTCAAAACATTCCTGAAAGCTATGAAAAGGGATCTAAATAAATGAAGAGCTACATTTATGGATGAGCAAATTTAGTAGTAAAAATATGGAAAATTTCCCCAAACTGGTATATGTAATATTAATCAAAATCTCTGCAGGATTTTTAAAAAGTTGACAAGCTGATTCTAAAATTTATGCGGAAATACAAAGAATAGACAAAGCAACATTGAAAAAGCAGAACAAATATGAAAGATTCAGTACACTTGATTTCCACCGTAATACAAAGCTATAATAGCAGAAAAAAGAGCCTCTGTGTAATAGAAAAATCCTTTACTGCCTACAACACAGAATGTGTGTTGGTTTTCTTTGGAGAATTGGATGTGTGTGCACTTTTCTCTGCAATGTGCCCAAGTGAGCCCTTTGCATGATCATTCCTGGACTCTGAACAGAAAGAACACGTCTGTGTGGCTTGAGGTGAAATGGGCATGGAGTTAAAATATGAGAATACCTCAAGTATAGATATAGAATTTTACCTTTGGCCTGCTGTGGTCTTTGAGTGACTGATTAAGCTCCATTTAAGTTTACTAATTGGCTAAATATGTTTGTTATTTGTGTGACATTCCTTAAAATTATCCTCTCCCCCAAAATACTGCTTTTTCGTAACATCTTTTAGGGCTATGTGGTTGTTCTGGCTGTGTGTGTGTGTGTGTGTGTGTGTGTGTGTGTGTGTGTGTGTCTGTAGTTTTTAGAGAATATGTTCCTTTTTGGGCTAGATGGGTTTTCCCACTTTAAGTAAAGAAAAAGTTAAAAGCCAGCGTATTTAAGCTAAGCTAGATGGATAACGGGGAGCAAACTTGGGAGCAGTGTCAGATGGAAAATTTTGAAGATGGCAACACTCTCATGATTTGATGAATAAGGTGAAAAAGAGGGAGAATTGGAGTAGGATCCCATTTCTAAATTTCAGGTAAACACGTGATTGGATAATAGCTTTTAGTCCAATCACTGAGTTTAGAATATATTTATAAGTAAAGTATGTGTGGAATATTCGGCTATAGATCCTTAACATATAGTAAATTCCTGGTGCTGCTGGAAGTTTAGGAAGACTCTAAAATGGTATTCTCAGTTCATTTCCAATTTGGGGGGAACGAGATTAATGAGCAACAAAAAATGAAGATCACCATATGGCTAATCTTATGAGCCTGGGCATCCTTTTAAGGACTCTGAACTCCAGGACCTTCTGTTTGTGTGTGTGCAGCAAGGAAGGTGGGGGGAAGGTACCCCATGCAAGGAGACTCAGATAAAACTATGGCCTACAATCCATAACCTTGCATTGTACCACTAACCCTGGCTTCAGGTGATTAGGGGAAAATTAGGGTTCCCCCATGAGTAGTTCAAATCAATTCAATCCAATTCATTTCAATTCACTCAATTAAATGAAAACAATTTACTTGGTTGCTAACTATGCATTGCTAGAGTTAGGAATATTGTAAGACTACATGGTCTAACACAGCCCCTATCCCATGTGGTTACTAAACACTGGAAATATGGCTAGTCCAAATTGAGATGTGCTCTTAATATGAAATACACACCCAATTTTGAAGATTTAGTATGCAAGGAAGAAGGTGAAATATCTCCTCAATACTTTTTGTTCATATGGATTACATGTTGAAATGATGCTATTTTGGATATATTAGGTAAAATAAAATATTAAATACAATTTAGGTTAAATACAATAGGTTAAATAAAATTATTAAAATTAATTTTACCTATTTTGTTTCTTTTTTAACTGTGGCTATTAGAAAATTTAGAATTGCTATCTAGTTCACGCATTTGTGGATCACATTGTATTTCTGTTGGATAGAGTCATTCTAGGGCATTTGAGGGGAGGAATATCCAAGTAGTACTTTAGGCTAACAAATCTGACCCTGTGAGACCTTCCCAGGGGACATCAACCCTAAGCCACTCACACACATGCCCTCGTTCTGAAAATAGGGAAAGACTGCGGGAACCATAGCACTTGATTCCTTATCCCACCTTCACCTTCCTCAATGTCCTGCAATCTTGTATAATTTAGTGTGATGGTGAAACAGATACTTAAATGGAAATAATAAAAACAAAACCAAAAAAGAAAACCACTATTGCTTTTATTCCTCATTTGGCCCTGAAAGACAGAATCTATCCGAAAAACATGGAAAAACTTTGAAAGTTAGCGTGGTTTACTGTAAAAGAACTACATTAACAACAACATTTGACAGATACTGCTAGCAAAGTCTAGAGTATGAGTTAGATTTCGCAAGGTGCAGCCTGTGATGTTGGTGGTAATTGGTGAAAACAAAAAATGACCTATTTGAAGTGGTATCTGTAGGCGGTACATGGAAATGACTATGGTGCCCCCAAGAATGTGGAAATAAACTCAACCTAAATATTTTCATTGTGGAAAAGAAACCCAACCTAACCAGCAAATATAGCACTCTGTTTAAGTGGGTTTAATTTGAGATACGTTGTCTGCTCTGAACCTAGAAGTTCCTCCAAATGGCCCTCAAAGTTTAGGTACCTTTATGAAACGGCTACTTTCCAGAAGCATCAGAACCTACTAAGGAGTTCCTATTTATTGTTTCACACTGAAAACATGTCTTAAGACAATTCCTTTCCAATGGAGATATCTGAATCCAATTGGAAAACCCAAATGAAGGCTATGGATACATTAAAACATGGAAGGAAATATCAAGAGACTTGTTAAAGGAAGTGGGCAAGTTTGTACAAGTGGGCAAGGAAGTGGCAGGTGCTGTGTGAGTGAAAGTGGACAGAAAGGTCAGCCTCGGCCTCCCCAAGAAAAACCACAGTGATGACTGCTGCCCACTAGCCAGCTGTTGAAGAACCCGAAGTCAAACCTCTGTGTTGGAAGGGGTTTTGCCCGTAAAATGATCGCATTGTTTGAGTTGTTTGGCTGTTTTAGGGCAGTCTAACTGCAGCGTACATTCTAGATATGGTAGGTTCCTGTTCTCTTGACACATTTGATTCCTGGAAAGTGTATTATAGAAGTGAACTGACAGAGGCTGATGGAGAACACACTGTGGAATTCAAGTCCAAGACCATGTTTACCCAGTGACTGCAGCAGGAATCACTGCATGAACAGATGTAGGAAGCTCTTGTAAATTGATGTAAGACATGGAATTCGGGGCTTATCTAGACTCTAGATCGTGGTGGGTTGGCTGAGTGTCTACGGAATTTAAGAAGCCTCTTTTACTACTGGTGGGTCTTGACTCACTTTCCTTACGAGGAAACTAAGTAAAATCAGGTCATCTGTTAGACATTTGGAAATAGTCACAAGTCAGAATTTCATGTTAGAGTATTTTTTTTAAAATCACCAGAGATAGTAACCCTCAGCAAAAAGAGATGATTTGTGGAGGAGGGAGAAGATAAAGCTCTCTGAGCTCTTTACCAAGCTTTCAAAACAGAGACTTTCTCTTTTTGTTTGCCTTTTCTCTGAGGCCTCATGAAACAGGAGCCAATTTATTCCTGGGGGTTTTTGAAAAATTGAAGGTATCTAAAGTCAAACTGTGCCAAGAAGGTGGAAGTTAGATCTATATTCATAGATTTTTGACTTAATGGCTCTTTTTCATTACTTGTTACGTACTGGATATGTCTTTAAATTAATTAAATTATTAAAGCATTAAATTATTTAGTCATCACAATCCCCCCTCTCAGGTAGTATATCTCATTAACAGGTGAAGAAACTGCAGCATAGATTAAGTTACATAACTAGCTCTAGGTTAAAAAGCTAGTGAGTGCTGGTATTGGAATTAAAAACCAGGCAACTCTGCTCCAGAGTATAACTTGAAGACCTGAGATCATGTCATGTTAGGCAAAGAGAGTTTTTAGGAGGAGCGTCCTAGGAGAAGTAGGAGTTAAGTTCTGCTATGAAGTCGGGAGGGATGTGGCCTCTCCCAGATCCATGCCATCATTTGGCTGCAGCAGCAGGACCTGCAAGATGAACCCATAAGAGTTGCTTTGCATGAGTCTTTCAGTGAAGGACAAGAAGTTCCAGAAAGTTTTTGGAATTCATTCGATTGTAATATTTGATAGTTAGCCCCCACACTCCTTCCTTTGCCACTGCGGTTACACAGCACAGAGAAAGGGAGACAATGGATTTCTAAGCACCCACTGAAGCCACCTTTCCTTACCATATTTCAAATTCCAGATTGTTGCTCTTGACATCCGGGTCATCAAAAGCACAGTTTATCAAGTGCTGGGATCCATTCACTTCCAACTGACTGTAGCAGGAGAATGAGTAGTCGTCCGGTTCTGCATCTTCAAAGTCTCCTAGAGAGGAACAAACCTGCAGCTGTTAATGAAACACATAAGTGCATCCTTTTGAAATCTGCAGTGACTTTAATGAAATGGCAGCCTTTGGGGGAAGACATAATGAAGTGATTATAGTTTCTCTAAAGAAGGAAAGGCCAAGGGCAAAGACAAGAAACAGTTTTCCAAAAACAAAAGCCAAAATCAAAAGAAAAAACCAAAGAAATCCAAACTGAAACAAAACCTAATGAGCGCAGATTTTTCTAATAGAAAAAATAGTCATCACAATTAATAAGAAACCTCCAAATATTTCTAAATATTTCTGTCATTGGGTTAGTGCTTTAAAGATCTAGAATGAAACATGAAACACAGTTTTTCTTTTATTCAAGTGACAATTTCGTCTGTTAGTTTGACATTTCAAGTGAGAGATTTCTTATCACCATTATTCATATGTTACCTAGTCAAGTCTTTGACTTTATTTCTGAGCTTCATTTATACCCTCCCAAGTGTTTTTTTGAATGAAGGAAGATGATAGCAGTCTTATAGTCAGAAGTTCACTTTTTTAAGGGGTAGCTTTCCCTTGCCTAAATAGTGTCCCAAATAAAAGTACCATTAATTATCTCCATTGTGTGGATATTTATTTAAGGCACTTTGCCTTACACTACTAACTGAGGGAAATGTGGTTAAAAAAAAATTAAATCTGAGGAGACTTAGATCTGGTGGACCTTCCCATAAATCTTATAGATACTGCTTCTGTGCTTGTTGATCTTCTATAGATACTGTATCTTATAGATGTTAGCAAATTCTGGAAGCATGTGGGGGACAGGAATTTTTTGCTGTCACTTTTGGAAAGTATAATCTGTCACAGATAGTATTCTATTTCTTAAGCTGGGTTGAGGCCGCTGAGTTTAAATAGGTATTTTGTATGTATGTTTCACAATATTTAATAGAGAAAAATCTGTCAGCAAACTCCAATTGGGACCTGAGAAAATCCAGAGTAATCAAAGTCATTCTCAGAGGGCTCCTGTGTGAGCCTATGACTGCTTTTAGGTCCACCAGTACTAGAAATTAGATATTTCTAGGGCTTTAAATTGGATAAAAAACATACTAAAGTTAAATCCCACTGGAGTGTCCCAAAGGTCATGGGGTATACAAACAGCACCATCTTTATTTAAATAACCCAGTAGGTTGTGGGAAAGTTAGTAAAGCTGAATGTGAGTGGATCAAGGAGTTGAGTGACAGCTCGGCTGAGTCAAAGCAACAAATCTCAAAAAGCCACATCTAGACAAGAGCTGTGGGCACTGCTTTTTCATTCTCGTCTTCTAATTTAATTTGAAGACACATCCTGTGAACATTCCTAGAATCCATCCAGCTCTCAATTCTGCTCCCAGCAAAGGCTCCTTGTGTAATTTCAATAGGGTATGGCCCTCCTCCTGATGACAGATTTAAATAATGAGGGTCAGCCCACCATTTAGAGTTCACATTTCAGCATGTTCATTTCTAATCTTACAGACTTACATCTTGGTCCCTAAGAGCATTTCTCAATGGAATGGTTCTGGGCAGTTTTAGCTTGCCCTTACATGGCAGCCCTCACGCTGTCTCGACCTATTCTCTTCTTTGGACCTTCTACTCATCCTATACAACAGAACCTACGTTTGGATCTAGACATCCATGGATAAGATTTGTCTCCCAAATACTTCAACATACAAAGTAAGCCAAAGAGAGAACGGTATAGAAGATGCTGGCAACAGAAAAAGCACTCCAACCGCCCTCAGCCATCTAGTCTGACGAAATGAGTTTGATGCATATTCTCATACAATGTGCAAACCACTGGTTGTGCAATGAAGCAGTTCATTGGTTTTTCAGCAGGTATTACTGGGAAAATCCCCTTCAACAAATTACAAAGAGAATGTTATACCCGATCTAAGCTGAAAAAGTTAGCATAGTATACACATTGGTTAAGAACCCCCAGAACCAGAATTGGACAGATGCGGGTTTAAATGCTTGTTATTCTGCTTTGCAGTTGTGCTCTGTCAGGTACTCAACCTCTTTAAGCTCCAGTTGTTCTGATATGTAAATTCATGTTTTTATGAGGAACCACTGAACAATTACAAAGACTTAGCTTAGAACACAGTAAACACTCAATAAAGGTTAGCTATGACTACTGTCATATTTTTCGAGAAACAAGTAATGAAAAGGTAACAATCAGAATTCTAATTCTAAGAATATGAACATGAGACTTTGGGGCTCCTTTGAAAAAAAGTTCTGTGTCAAAGGTTTTATTAGAACTATGGCTTCGACATTACACAGAGCTTTGGAACAGTGAGTTAACCTATTATTTTTCAAATGCTCATTATCGAAGCATATTTTTCCATAAAAATTTAATTTTTTTGGAATGTGTATTATAGACAAGGTCATGTGGTTTAGAAGTCTTCCTACTGAAAGGAATTAGTTGATTAAGTGTAAGTGGTTTGGACTTTTTAAAAGTAGCCCTTTCTCCTCTCGATCGTCCTTATGGTTTATCAGAGAGCTAACGTATCTTTCAACAAACAGTAACTGATTATTTTACACTCCACACGGGGTAGTATTTGGATGTGATCATGCGGATGCGTAGTTACAGATCTCATAAAAAAGAAATCTGAAATTTAGAAAGTTGAAGTGAAAACTCAGCTTTCCATTAGAATTTTTATTTCTTTTAAAAATAGTATAACCACCAAGGAGAAATAGAGGGAATATATTATGCTCCAAAAAGTAAGGTTTACGTGTTTCCTGCCAAGCGTCTCTTGTGCAAACACAAGGCAACGTTTCCCATGGAGTGACAAGCATCCCCCATAAAGTGATTCATACATGGTCACAGTAGGAAAAATGTCAAATTTACAGCAATTCCTGTAATGACAATATTCTAGGGATTTCCATCCTTGGTAGTTACATGATTTAAATTATCTAAGCTGAGTCATTTGGCTGATGTGTCTGATGTCTTTGATAGGAAAATACTTTTTAACTCTTAAAGTGAAAGAATTTAATTTTCAGGAAGAAATTGGTGGTCTGACTTCTCAGGAAGCTCCTGTTGCTACTGCTTTACAGTTGTCTACAATTTGGTTGTAATTACAAGGTGTTTACTAAGCATCTGCTTCTAAGTACTAAGTTTTTTGAAGATCTCAGAATTATTATATGACAGTAAATTTATTGATATGGAGATGATTAAATATCTTCTAATGAGACAGCTCACTCAGATCTTTATTCAATTATTCACTAAGAATCTCACCTGAATCTATCAAAACTAAAGTATTTTGAAGAAATTTTCAAATATGTACTGAATGTCAACTGTGATCTACACACTCTTTTAGGTGCTGGGAATATAGCAATGGTAAATGCAGACAAATATTTTGGTTCTGGATGTTACTTTATCATAAAAGTTAAACAAAACAAATCTAGCTTCATTTCTTAACAAGGTATAATCAACAAGCACAACCATTGCATCTATGTTGTGCAATAGACAATGACCAATATTAAGATTCACATTTGGAGAGTCAAATGCATTTCTTCTTGACAATTCTAAGACTTTACAAACCACCCTCAGTATGGTCCCCCAGCCCCCTGCCCTGGTGGTTAGAACATACAGAGTGATCAAATATGTGGTAAGTTCTCAAACTCCATTCCAACCGAGTACTCGGCTCAAGTCCGTTAGGGATCTGAGCAACCTAAAGCATATGCCAGAGATAATCTGAAATCCTAAAGAAAACTTAGAAATGACTCACCATTCTGTGCGTAGCCACTTTCTCCAGAAACGACTTGAAGTAAATAGAAAACCATACCAAAAGCCGTACCTAGAATTGTCATTCTGAGAGCAAGAAAAAGAGGAGAACAGGCGTGTGAGCCCATGTGTAGGAATGAATGAGAGAGAGAGAGTGCGTGCGAGAGTGAGACAGACACACTTAAATCTATAGCTTATGGCTTTCTACTTGTTTAACCACAGACAGGGGGAAGTATAAACACAGCAAAAAAAGAAGGCATGTGCCAGAAACAGGAAGTCAGAGTAAAAGTATTGCTGCTGTAAGCAGAGATAGAGGAAATGAAGGAATAGACCTTTTGAAATTATTATACCTCTTTGGTATTTCTGGAAGCTCCCAAACTTACTGTGCTTATTTCAGAGTAATGTGGTAGATTTAAATCTAGACTCAGACTATTTCAGACTAGAGTGTGAATAGGGCCCACTTTAAAAGAATCATGAGACACAAATCTAACTTACAAAACTAATCAATTGGTTGTCAGGGGTGAGTTTTGCTTTAAAGTAAGATTCTGCACTTAATGAAGTAATTTGTTGTAGCTGTGTTAATTAGTTCAATCTCTGAACATAGGAAGTTTTGAAAGAAGAGTTGTTTTGTTCTGTTTGTAGCCCTAAGAGTTACTTATACCTCACCCCTCACAGTTGGCAGTCAAGAATTATTATTATTAATTTTTAATTAAAGTGTATTGGGGTGACGATTGTTAGTAAAGTTACATAGGTTTCAGTTGTACAAAGAATTATTTAATTTAAGAGTTGGCAAACTATGGCTGAGGGCCAAGTTTGGTCCACCACCTGTTTTTGTAAATAAAGTTTTATTGAAACGTGGCTGCTTTTGTGCTACAACAGCAGAGTTGAGCAGCTGAGACAAAAACTGTTTGGCGCACAAAGTAAAATCTTTACTATCTGGCCCTTTATGGAAAAAGGCTGCTGATCCCTTGTTTAATGGTTAAAATAGTTATTTTCTCCATGGATTTAAAAATAGGATTCTATTTGTGAAAATCTGATTGCTGCACAACTTTACAGGAACATGTGGTCCATAGAAACCACATTAGTACCGATATGCGTATATGGGACAGAAACCTGAGTCAATGACAGATAATTCAGAGTCTCCCTATACTTGTCAACCAATCAAAATTGTTCTCACCATGGCCTCATGGTTAAAGTGGTGATATTTGTTAAGACTGGCTGACCTCTTGGTAATTGTTGAATTTTTGTCTTTGATTATTAGTGTTCAGAGGCAGAGGTTGAGAGGAATTCTGTCATTAACAGACAGAAACGGCTCCTGAAGGACATACTTCTGCTCCTTCGATGAATAATCTAACCTGGATTTAGGCCATGAAACTCTTGCTTCACAGGGGCTTCCTTTTGGGGAAAAAAAAAAAGCCACAAGACTGCAATTATAAGGTAATGAGGACAGAGATGCTGAGTGGACAGTGAATTACAAGGTTCTGTTTGATTTATTGTTATTGGGTAGAATTGGTCCTACGGGCCTGTAAAAATGGTTATATTAACAAAGATTATATCCCCTAGAGTATAAAACAGAGAGTCTGAAAGCTGAGTGCATTAGCTTGTCTCAGCATGACAGATATATGACGATCTCATAAAATGAGAAAAGAGGACGCGCAGCATTTGTACCAGGCTTTGGGAAGCCCTGTTCCGTGTTGAGGCAGGTCCGGTGACAGAGATGAGGTGCCCTGTTTGTAAGGTCACACTCCGGACTACAAGCTCAAGGGATATTTCAGAACAAGAAGACAACTGTATGGGACATAATCTTTCTTCTCCATCTGCTGAGATCTTCTTTTGGCATTTTCAAACATCTTCCAAACTGAAAAAAGAAGGACAGTTTGGTGCATTAGATGATAACTTGTGTTTTTTCTAATCTTGTTTGGAAAGGTTAGTTAGAAAATCAGAAGCCTGATTTACAAAACTTGGTAGGTTTTGTACATTGAGCTGAATATCCTTTCAAGAAAGCTATAATTATAAATTTTCATGAACTAAATAAGTGTTCAAGGAAAATCACAAATTATATCTATCACCAACTCAGATCTCATGAATTGCTCACAGATTTTCACTCCGTGGGTGAGTAATTGGGTCATGTCTCTTTAAATACTCTTGTTTATCATTTAAGTGGACTATCATTTTGATTGTATCTCTTTCCTTTAGTTGTGAAGATGTAAAAGAACAAAGCCAAGACACAATATTTTGGTACAGCATGTGCTAGTTTGCTCAGGGGATTTCCACTTGTGCGCTTGCTCTCTTTGGGTGGGGCAGGAGATACCGAAGGACCTCAGAGAGAAACGTAGATGAAGTGTGAGGAGCTCAAAGACATGAGAAGGCTCATTAGTCCTTCTAGAAATGGTGGGGGAACAATGGTGCCTTCTCCACTTTCCTCACCCAGGGCTTGTTAGTCCTTCGGAAATTTAAATAAGCTGAGGAAGAACCGCCTCACTCCATCTGTCCCTCAAATGAGAGACATTTACTATATTGCTTTGTCATTACTGTCCATGAGAGAAGTGGAGAGATAAGAAAAGCAGATCAGGAAATACGCTCAGGACCCCTGAGCCTCCAACTGAGAAATCAGGATCCGAGCATTGGACAGTTGGTCAAAGCAAATCCTTTGATGTGGCAGTTTGGTTGGAGCATCTTCGCTTCTCTCATCGCTTCCTTTCATCATGACTTTCTCTTCTCTCTTTTACATGTTGTGTTCTCTTAGTTTCATGAGTTGCTATAACGTGCTGAATCATTAAAAAAGGAAAAGCATTTGAGTGTTTCTCATGTACAACAGAACACAATGACCTGGTAAGACTGCCATATCACTTGGTCATGTCTCTCCTTTCTTCTTTTTTTTGTGGTGTCTACTTGTTAAAGAGACAAAGCACATAAGGAAGATTATCTCTTTATTAAATAAAGATTAAATTAATAAAGATTATCTCTTTATTTTCATACTGTAATAAGTTATGTTTCCTTTATATGACTGGTAGAGGCCAAACGAGCTCAGATAAATGACCTTTTAGCTAGATTTGAGATTCCGGAATGTTCGAGTTGGAGGAATGTATACACTCAGCTAGATTGTTGTTCGTTGACTTGTTAAAAGTCCATCTCAAGAAGTCCCATGTTTTCTTTCTTTTTCTCAATCAGTTAAGGACAAAAATTTTCCTGGGCAAATTCAGGCTGAGCATCTGAACTTCTTGTTAAGGCTCACTATCTGGAGTCTTCTCTTAGGAACAGAAATTTCATTTCCATCCTTGACAGAAATTATAAAGTTAGTGGGACAAATACCAATGCATTATCTCTTTCAGCACCCTTGGCTAACACAATGTTTCAAGCACAAAAGTATTTCCCTGGGTCAGTTTTTTGATGACACTTATAAAATAGCCCTTCAAACATTTAGTAATTTGTCCTGAATGAGAAAGATTTCAAAGTTACTCACTTTGAGATTGAATTTTGAAGGACAATAAAGTGAAACAACAAAAACTACACAACAGTAACAATAACGGGCAATATCTGTTGCTATAGGAATATCCTAGGTAAAATCTGATGTTTGAAAAACATTCAAAAAGTTCCAAAACACATTCTGTGAAATCTGTATTAACTGCTCCTCCTTCTATTATCACTTATCTTCTTTAACAGATTTTATCCATAACATGGAAAACAATCTTCTGTTGGGAAAAAGAAATCCAGGCCAGCTCATAGAGTGACTGGGGACCACCAAGAACTATGGGAAAACAGAAAAAAAACTCCAAGTTTGTCAGGTAGGTGAGGCTGGCTGTAGGGAAGCCTAATCTTACTCTAGTCCTCAGAGTAGTTGTGAATTGTCTTTAGTATTTTATCAGCGTGTGCTGAGTCAGTCTCTGGGGCTCTCAGGGGGAGTCCCAGCATCGTGAAGTTTCATTTCCAGGAGCATAATATTTTCCTTGTTGTGGCTCTTCTTTCATTTCCCTTTCCTCCTTACCCCACGTCTTCAGCCCCATGCCCTGCTGTCGCTTGTGTTCTTTTTGGGCAGAGTTTGAAATGTCATACTTGTTTTGCCTCTATAAGAGTTTAGTCTTGGTTTTTGGATGTAACAAAAATGGAAGTCTTTGAGTGCCAACTGTTCATTCTCTGCTGAGGACATTTCTGCCAGAAAGAGAGTATTTTGATGTCAGGACATACTCCAATTTCAATAAAAATGTGAACAACTGTGTCCATTCTTAGGGAAAGTGGCATGACTTCTTCAATGGCTGCAGGTCCTGGTGCTTCTGTGGGCAGCTGGAGAGGTGTGTGTCTATGTGGAGTTCACAGTCTCTCTCTCAGGCCCTTCTCAGCAGACAGTTCATGGCAGGATCCTGCTCACAACCCTAGTGTAAGGCGCAGAGCCCCACAGAGAAAAATATGGATTAAGTGACACCATCCTGGGCCCTGGCCTATGGCCCTGCACAGATTTCCTTGCCTTGGGGTGAGCTCCTAACCTCCCATGGAATACTTTCTGAGGGATTGCAATGCTGATTGCCACAGCTGCATTCAAACCCAGACAACTGGGAAAATTGGTAAAAATACCCCTCAATTCTACTTCATATGCTTCTCCTGCCCTCTTAGAACCCAGCACCTCTGTGTAAAGTGAGTCCTCAAGAACAGTATTGGTATCCTATAATGTCCTCTACCTAAACATCTAAGTATGCAAGGTCAACATTAAAAGTTACCCTGAGTGATACTGTTCATGGAATTGCCACACAGAAGCAGCAAGTGTTCCTATAAAAAAAAGGAACGAGAGATCTGTTTGTTGCCAGACTATATGAACCTGGGCAAAGTCACTTCTAGAAACTTTTCAAGAAAATGGGAAAATTGTACCTACTTTTGCTTACCGACTTGTAAACTTGTAAACCTTTTACTTATCAGTCTCAGGAGACTTTGGAATTTAATATAGGACTTTTTTCATTGTTGTTGTATGTATTAGTTGGGCTATGCTGCTGAAACAAGGAGACCCAGAAATACAGTGGTTCTAACAAAGGTGCAAATTTACTGCTGTCTCATAGTAGACGATCCATGGGGTAGGCAACTCATGGGTCAGCACAGATGATCCATGAGTTCATTCAATTAGTAACCCAGCCTACGTTTTCATTTCCTGGATGTTGTTCTTCTCTATGCATTTGAAGTCAGCGTACCAGCACCATCATCTCATTGCAGTCCTTGGGAAGTAGATCTAGGAAAATGAAGAGAAATCAGTTTCCTTTTTAAGGACATGATCTGAAAATTGCATGTATCACTTCTACTCTTATCCTATTGGCCAGAAAGTAGTCACCATGGCTACGTTAGGTGCAAGCAAGAAAGGAAAACGTAGTGTGAAAACAAGTAACTATGTCCCCAAATAAAACCGGAGGTTCTATTAGTAAAAGGAAGAAGGGGTGAGGCATGTTGGAGGGAACAAATAGCCTCTGCAAGATTTGTATACTCAGTAATGCAAAAGTATGTATCATGAAGACATAGGCAGTAGTAGCTATTGCCACCTGTGGGAGGAGAGGGTAGGCATTTGACCTTGGGATTAAAGGATATGAAATGACCTATCAGGTGAGTGGACCTAGATCTGGGCAGGGTGGAGCTTGCACTTGGCCATTGGAGAGACTCTTAATATTTATACCAGGGTCATTTTCTCTGATCTCAGATCTCTGATCTGAAGAGGCTTTAAAGAGAATCAAACTTCTAAAGCCAGGATTTCAACCTGAATACTCCACGAATCTCCTGAAACTCTAAGCAATACATGGAGGTAAATGGTCTTTTTCTTTTATTAGACTCTCAAAAAGAATTGTTACCCCAAATTTTATATTCTAATACATTGACCTGGGGGGAACCCCATGCTGAAGCAGTTGAGTTGGCATCATGGGGACCATGGACTATGAAAGACCAAGGCAGTTGTGTCTGAGACTCTTGATAGTGTTTCTGTGTTTTGAGATACTGAAGGATCCTGGCCAGTTATCTCACCTCAATCTTGGCAGGTGAGGAGATGTATGTCCAACAGAGCAACTCAAACATTAAATATTTGTGCTGGTCTTTACCTTTCCTACTCAGGAGCAGATAGGAGAAGCTGTCCTTTCTTATTCAATCCCCAGTGACGGGAGGAATGTTGGTCTTGCTCCTGGGAGGCTTCTCACCATCTTCTCTCTAAGTACTGCCTGGGCCTTTTTCAAAGCAACTTCCTCTCTACAAAAAGCATAGTCTATTCCCTAACTCGACCCAAATCATGTGCTTTCATAGCTAAACTCTCTTTTACTGCTGGAAACAGAAAGGAGGGGATCTATTTCTGCCAAATGCAGAATGGTAAAAGTGGCAGGGGCAGGCAGGGACCTTTAGAATTTGGACTAGTGCACATCTTGTACTTGCTTTTTCACTGAAAGGACTCTGGATTTTTCCAGTTCACTCTGGGAAGCTGAATTTTGCCTGCAGTGATCATTTTACAATGTTTCCCACAAAGGCAAAATCTTGTTTGAAGTAATATCTCAGGTCATTCTGGGCAGTGTTTTGTACCCAGGTTTTCAGAGGGTCATTCATAAAAGTTTTGGGGGCCACCAAAGGAGGCACGGGGAAGAGGAGGAGGCTGAGCCAGCATGCTGTGGGTCTAGCTCCAGAATGGTAAAGTTTTGGAAATATTAATCACTGCTTTCTCTCTGCCCCTACCCTTGCATTTTACTTCCCTGTTTTGCTCTTCTCATCCATTCTCCTCATATAAAAGCCAGGCATTCTGAAGTCTGACTCAGGGCGGAAAGGCACCGGTTGAAAACACTGAAGAAAAGAGTCTCTTTCTGCTTTTGAATTGCACAAGCCTGAGCCTTGGAGGAGGTAAAGAGGGGAGAGGCATACAGGGGGTCACAAACAAAAGGATGATCAACTTTTTTGACCCCTAAAGTATCACTCTAAAGGATTCATATTGGAGGAGAAGGGAATGGAGAGAAGGGATGGGAAAAGAGGCGATGTTCCCAAGGTCAAGAAGGAGCAAACGGGAGAACTCAGGTGGAAAGCAACGGAGCCTCCAGCTGCAACCTGTCCGCCAGTACCTAGGATCTCCTTGCAAGATGAACCCGAGCCTCATCTCTCCACTCTGGGGGACTCTACACACTGTCGTAACTCAGAGCTCTGCCAGCCATCCTTCTCGTGGGGCCAGTGAGGATTTTATTTCAACACAGCCGTCAACTTCTCTTTCCACTGTCCAACAGGGACAATGCTCTAATATGGTCTGGCTTTTCCCCCAGTGAAGTTTCAGGTAATTGATAAGTCCAGAGAACAAAAGTATAACCTTGGACATTTTTAGATGGGGTTGGAAATAGGGAAAAGAAAAATCCCTGGACTTGAGTTAAATCTGAGGGATGCAAAGGGAAGAAATTTGAGTTGCGTGGCTGTCGTGCGGGAGACCCTGCTCACAGCGCCATGTGTCGTGCGGGGCGGCCTGGGGTGTCTCCCGCTCCCCACACAAGAACGCAGGACATGGTGAGGCCAAAAAGGAACACCCACAGAGCCATAGGTAGGGGAGTCACACCACTATACTCTCGCTGGCGGCTGGGTTGGAGACACAGGAAACAGGAGCCACACAATTCTCAACCCTCACTGTGCCGCTTGCAGACTCAGCCACCATCTTCTTGCTAGCTCCCCCTTTTTTGCTAGCCTAACCATGGCAGTTATATTAGTGCCCAATGGCTCACTGGTTACAGCTGATGGCCAACTAGCCACAGCTGATGGCCATTTGATCGCAGTCGATGGCCATTTACTACCTGAGCCAGCACCTTTCTATGTGAGGTCGAGAGCCTGGAAACTGCTTTTTGGGTCTCTGTCCCCACAAGAAGCCTTTGAAAAAAAAGTCCAATTCCACCAAATATAGAGAAGGAGATTTGCGACAGGTTATTGAGGATAGGGAGTCAGTTTTGGTAGTCTGTGTCTTTCTAGGAATTTGTCCATCATCTAGATTATCTAATTTGTTGGCAACAGTTGTTTATAGTATTCCCTTGTAGTACTTTTTATTATTATAAGATCAATAGTGATGTTGTTACCAAACTAAAGGGGGTTCATTTGCCTGTGTGCATCGAAGCCAAATGAAACACGAACAGGAGCTTTCAACAAAGAAAGTAAAGGTTTATTGAAAGAAATGGCTCCAAGCTCGGAGACACAGGTGAGCTAGCGCTCAAAGACCTGGCTCTCCAATGGCCAAGTAGGTTACAGATTCTATGGGGCAAAATCACAAGACATCGTAGGTTAGGGATTCAGGGTCGTGCTGGGAGCTGATTGGTCAGAGGTGAGGTAAGGATAATGAATCATTTTTTCAGGTCTTGAAGACAATTCTGAAGTCTTTTCTGGAGTCCCTCTGTTCAGTCTCATGAGAAAGTAGCCAGGGGGATCATTCCACCTTAGGGCTCAGGAGCTGAAACATAACTTAGGGCAAGATGTTACCTTCAGCCTGGAAGAGGTTAAGACCGTGCGACCATTAGTCAGGTCCAGGCTACTGTCACCTGCTGCCTTAGGGCTTGCTGATTATGGGGAAAGGCTGGGTCTCTGATATATATGTATATATGTATGGAGAGTGAGAGAGAGACGATTTCTAGAGCTAGGATTTAAAACTAAATTTAATCAAAGTTATAAGGATGCTCAGTTTGAATGTTTCCTCTTTCATTCCTGATTTTAGAAATTTAAATCTGTTCTTTCTGGATCAGTCTAGTTAATGGTTTGTGCAAATTTTGTTGATATTTTCAAATGTCTTTGTAATTTACCATAGGTATATATTTTTAAGAAAATCATGGAGAGAAGAGAAGAGGAGAGGGCAATACCTTAGTGAGAATATTCCTTAAAGTCTCATTCTTATATCTAGTTGGGGAAAGTATTACTAACAAGAGTCATATTTTAGTATTCTAGTATGATTAGCTAGAATCACAGTACAAATACAAGAAGAGATGAATCATAGTTCAGATGATGTGACTTGAAGAATTATGTTTTTTTCCTGTCATTTATTTAGTTTTTCAATATTATTTTATATTAATTTCAGGTGTACAGCATAGTGGTTAGACATTTATATAATTTTTTATCATCTATATATCACATGTTGTGCTCACCACCCAGAGTCAGTTCTCCTTCCATCACCATATATTTGACCCCTTTTACCCTCTTCCAAGGAAGAATGCAATGCAGGTGGGGCTGGCTGCTTGTGGGAAAGTGCCTCTGGCATTGAGGGAGTTGGGTGCGTTGGAATATCAGTGAGTCAGCAGAGTGGAGTAGCAGGTCTCACCAGGCCAATCAGATTCAGATTTGGCCGTAAGCGTAGGGGGTGGGCTCAACACAAGAAAGATGGCGGCTGCCTGCCAGCTGCTCCGGAGCAGGATTCCATATGGGGAAAATGGCAACTGTCCTCCAGCCCCTGCTCTAAAGCTACACACCTCAGTCTGTCCCCCCCGTATGCCTCTGATGTCCCCCAAGTCAACAACTCTTTGCTGGAGCCCAAGGTGAGTGCCTGTGAGTGAATGAGTCTATGCACGGGCCATTTAAGAGACCGCCTGAGTTTCCTGCAGCCTTCCGTCCCACTTGCACTCTCAGAATCCCCACTATTTTTCCAAGCCAAATGTTGTGGGGCTCCTTTTCTCAGTACCAGTACTCTGGACTGGGGAGGGCATTCTGGGGTCCTTAGCTCCTCTGTGGGGAACCTCTGAAGCTGAGATATCCCTCCTGATTCTCATCCACCACACATAGGTGGGGCCAGTTTCGCATCTTGCCACTTCTACCAGACTCGGCGTGGCTTCTTTATATCCTTAGTTATAAAACTTCTGTTCAACGAAGACTTCAGATGGTTCTCCAGGTTGATTGTTCTATAATTTAATTGTAATTTTAATGTGTTCATGGAAAGAAGCAGGCACAGTGTTTACCTACTCTGCTATCTTGGATCTCCTGAAGAATTATATGTTGTTCATGGGACTCCAGTGAGGTTGATCGAAAATCGCTCATTTCACACTAAATGATAAGCTCATAGAGGTGCATAGGTTATGAATATCTCTGTTCTTTGAAACGATTTTGTTTCCTGGTAGCTACGTGGTGGAAAGCATATTCGACTTACAATGGGACACTGAGGTGTTCTCTTTCAGTCTGAGAAATTGGACAAGATTAGTGTGTGGTTGAATGAATGGTGGCTGGCTGTCCAAGGGCCTGGTGAGAGGCATGGGTGGTCACATGTGGCTAAAACCAGGTTGTGATATTTGTGGACAATTGACTTGCTTTGTTTTATTTAAGAAAAGAAATGGCTGATGTGTGCTGTGGGGAGAATTATAGGAATGGATACAGAGAGCTTGAGTAGCCAGAGAAAAGAAGTGGTGAGGGACAAAAGAGAGAGACACTGAACTGAAACGAGAACTGCCATATGGCATAGACCTTTGGGTAAATTGCGACTTAGGCTATGTTATGGTGTGACATACCATATAAGAACTCTGCTCCAAATTCCCAAGAAATTTATAGTAAAATTCGTATTTGTTATCAGTGCCTTTACTTATAACTTGTGTGTGTGTGTGTGTGTGTGTGTGTGTGTATGTGTATGTTTAATGTAACTAGTTTTAGACTGACTGCACAGAAAGAACAAGGTTATCAAAGTTATTTGATGGTCTTCATAGAGCTCTAGGCTTCTGTGCAGGTCCTCAGGGGACACTGGGAGAGGGTAGCATGGGCACTACCTGATTCCTCTATAATTATTACAGGTCTCTTGTTAATTTTTTAAATGTATTGAAACTTCTTTTAAAATTTCACTTTGAAGAGAAGATTTCACTTTTAAGATGTTTTGGCTGAAAAACACAGAACTCAATGATTTCTAAAGTTATTTCTATGGAGTTACAGAATAAATGTGAATAGATTAAATAAAGCAATCAGAAACACCTGATCTTTTAAATTTCCTAACAGTTTTGTTATTTACAATAAAGTAGAAACAGGTGAAGGCAGAGAAAACACCAGAAGTGAAAATTTAAAATGTTAGAGAGGCAAAGTGCACTTCTGCAACTTATTAATCCTGTCTCTCAATCCTTTGGACTTTCTTCTTTGTCTGATAGAAGCTTTGGCACTGCTTTTACCTTCCTATCTGAACTCCTTTAAATTTTTCTTGTTATCTGAAGTGAAACTCTGGCGGTTACAGCAGTATCAGTAACCTATTAAGGGATCCAAGAAGATAAAACTCAACAGTCCTCTCTTCTTTTGACTATGGTACTTACTATATTCTGTCCAAGGCTGTGGGCTAACAGAGAGAACAGACTGTAGCAACCATTATAACAGAAGCTTCCCATAACTGACTCTTCAGATTAACTAATTGTCTCTGTTTCCTGTAAACACACTGATTGACACTGTGGTAACTTGACCAAGGCATACTGCTTTGACCAGTGGAGTTGTTTATTTACGAAAGGTAAATTGTATTGGTCTGCAAACTTGTTTATGGTAGATGTACTTGTTATTGTAATTACACAAGTTAGTTAAATACTACATAAATATTAAATATTTATGTACTATTAAATACAATACAAAATATTTATGTACTATTAAATATAAATATTTATATACTATTGTGGGGACAGCGTCCCAGAGAGCAGTTCCCAGGCTCTCAGCCTCACGTGGAAAGATGCTGGCTCGGGTAGTGGATGGCCATCAGCTGTGGCTAGTTGGCTGTCAGCTGTAACCAGTTAGCCAATTAGCTACTGATATAACTGTCACAACTGCATTGGTTGGTGAATCGGTCGGTTGGCAGGCAGAGAAGCGGACAGCAGGTTGCAGGTCGTGTGGCTCCAGCCTCCAGTGAGACTATAGTGCCACCAGTGAGACTACAGTGGTATGACTCCCTTACCTATGTCTCCGTGGGTGTTCCTTTTTGGCCTCACCATATCCTGCATTCTTGTGTGGGGAGTGGGAGCAGAGACCCCGCAGGCCGCCCCGCATGACAAATGGCGCAGCGAGCAGGGTCTCCCCGCATGACAACTATTAAATACAATATAAAAATTATTATTTCTATGAAGACATTTGAATTACTTTAAAAAAGTTGATTCATTTATTGTATTGAAATATTGCAATCAAAGTAGGTTGAGAAAATTGTTAATGATTGGTAAGAAAAAAAATCACAAGCACCTAAACACATACTTTACTCAATTTCACAAGTATCATTAGTTTATTAGTCTATTTAAAAGGAATAAAAATGAGAAATTATTCGATGAGGTCTTATGAGTGTACATGGAAAACAACATCAAACTAATAAGAGGACCTACACTCAAAAAGAGCTCTTAGTCTTATATTAACATATTGGTAAATTAATAGACATTAATTTGTTTTAAGTCAAAATGTTTAGGTTATGATTTTTTAATGATTCTACTCTTTATTTTATTATTTTCAGTTAATTGACCAATTCCCACCCCTGATAGGATAGGGGAGCTTCTGTGCTAATAGATTTTGTTGTTGCTTACTTTGTGTAAACATTTATTTTATTTATGTCTCACTATTACCCTTTTAAATGGTAGTATTATTCCTATGTTACAGATGAATTATTTGAAACTTAGGTCAGTTAAAAGACCTACTCAAATTTATACAACTAGAATATCCATAGCAAGAAATAAATAAATGGATAGATTGAGAAAAATAAAACTTTTTTCTAGACAACATTCTTAAATTGTAATATTTATTAATCCATTTAAAAAAATTTCATTGAGCAATAATTTGGGACTAGATCTAAAGAATATGCAAAAATTTAAAAAAATACATGTGCTCTCAACATGGAAGGATAAGGCAAATAAAACAGATAACTCAAATACAACATGGAAAATGCTAAGTGCCATTAGAGAGGTACAGATAATATCAGAGAGAAGTTACAGCGTGGTGGAGAGAACATGGCTGTGCAAGTCACTTCTCTGAATCTCAGTTTTCTAATTTAAAAAATGCATATAATAATGCTTTTGCAAAGATAGGAACCTTAAAGCATTTAGTAGGAACCTGACCTATAACAGGTAGTCAGCAAATGGTGGTTGTTATTGCTGGCTGGGCCATCAGATCTGCTTTCTTTGTTGTCCTCTGCACCTCTGTTGGTCTGCTTCTTGGCTCCCTTTGTTTGATTCCATGCAAACCTGAGCTCCTTCTACTAAATCCCCAAATTCAGGCAATTCAAAATAAAAGCAGACAAATTCTTGGAGGGCAGTCACATAATGCACTAAGCCTTTCAGCCTCCTGTTCGGGTGCTTTGTAGACACAGCTCTTGAACATTGTCTCCCAAGTTAATGGGTCCTAGGAGGCTGGAAGAGATGGACAGCTGGGGAAGAAAGAACTAGGCTGCTCTGAAATGATTGAAAAAACCTCTCATCTTTCTGATGGAAATGGAGGTATGAACTAAACAGTCTTCACTACAGTCTGCATTTATTTCAATGCTTCTCTGGTAGACAAATATTCCCTACATTTACCTTTTTTTTTTTTTCAATTTTATGTAAGTTTTTATTTGCCCATCACTTGGCAAAACAAAACCAAACCTGCTTATCATTGTCAGTTTTCCAGTACATACATTCAGGACTTTTTTGTTTGTTGTCCTTTGTGTTCCCATCAATTTTGGCTCATGATTGCTCAGAACGTTTTCTCCTTTTTGGTCATCCAGATGTTGTTTCACATTTGCAAATGAACTGAGAAATGGGATCCAAAAATATATTTCACTGTTTACAGTTATTTGGAAACTTAAACTTTCATCGCTTGGAAAATTAAGTTAAAAAACTTAGTTAAGATTAAAAAACAGAATGTTGGAAGCATGAACTTAATACTAACCACCGACTTCTGGCAAAGACTTCATCAACTTGAATAGTTTCATTTGTTCAAAAGTTTAGTCATAAGCATCACTTTCAGTCTTTCTCTGATTAACACTGAAAAAGAAACCAGTGCCACTACTCCTTTCCCTCAACTTTCTAGGTAGACGTTTTGCAATTATAAGAAATGTTTGTTTACGAAGCAGTTGAGGGAATGACTATGATGTAAAGTAAGAATCCATTCTGACTTTGAGCTGGCGATTAGGAATTGTTACGACCATAATCGAGAGAAAGAATGATGAGTATTTTTAAGAAAAGTCTGAAAGTTCCCAGTGATAAATGGAAAGAACCCCAGGCAGGAGAGAGAAAAACAGCTCATAGTAGGAAAACTACCACTGAAAAAGCGATCCACGGAAAGGCTACCTTGCAGTGAGGGAGGAGCAACTCTTAACAGGCTTGTAATTAGCAAGAGCTCCTCAAACAGCCAAGTGAAGGGGCCCATGCTCCTTCATCATCATCATCACCCCCATCACTGCAAATACCTGCTAAGCACTTTTCCCCCCCCTCATTTAGTTATTACCACAACCTTATATAGTAGGAAACTCAGACTTTGAGATTTAAAATAACCTCCCAAGGCCATACTGCTATTTTCAGTAGGATGCAAGTCTGTATGATTCCAAATCCATCCTCGTAACTGCTATGCTACCTGCCCCAAAGAACACAACTTGGAGATGATACCTTGTGAGGGGTTCAGAGTCTGCCACCGCCAAATATGCCTTTTGGGATATTGGCTATTTTAAGCTGGTTATTTTTAAGACACAAAAGATTCAGGAAAAACCTTTGACTTTTCCCCTAACTGCCTAAAAGGAACTTAGATAGAGCACTTGCTCCGGAATGGAGAATTCTTCATAGATAGCTGTAGTTTGACATGAACTAGTGTGTGATAGACCAGGAGGAACCCGGCAAGGTCCATTTGTTCAAAGCCCTCTCTGTGTCCTGTTGCTCAAGATGGCCCAGCAAACACTCCTTCACCAAACATGTGCTCTTCGTCTCCATGTGAATTGCCTTCCTGCCCTTTGAAGTCCAAACCACAGCCCATTCTCCTTAGTTCCAGAAGAGCATCCAAGCCTCAGCTGTCCAATGTATCCTCGGGGATTATATCCTTTATGGCATCGCCACATGAGTATTATATTTGGTTGTTTTCTACTGTTCATCTGATTATTAGCCCAACTACAAGAACTTAGAAATGTGGGAGGAAAATTATTTTTTCTGCTCCTACTCTTGCAACGAGCCAAACTCTAACAGTTAGTTTGGATCTAGAAAAGATTTTCCCCAAACCAACACAGTAAAAGAAAACTCCTCTATCCTGTCTCAGAAAAAAACACTCCATAGCTGCTTTTACTCTAATGCTGGTTAGTCTTCCTCTACTGAACAGCTACACACTTTAGTTGCTTCTCTGCTACATTCCCATAGCCTCCTGGGTACTCATGGTAATGAGGACACTGCTTATTAGGCAGTGTCCTTCATTAAGTGAGAATTTCCTGAAAGAAACCTTGATGACTTGTCCATTTCTTTATCACCATCATAGCACCTGGCACACAGTTGGTACTCAATCAGTATGGAGGAAATGAGTACATAGAGGAATATTTGTAATATTGATTGTGAAGTAGAAGTCACAGAATCATGACTGTATGGAACTTCATTAAAGGTCCTCCAGTTCAACTCCTCATAAACATGCTCTGAATAAAGAAAGCTTGCAAGTTAAGCTCATTCCTTCATGCAGTGGCTGAGGCTCATTTTTCTCTTGTTGAGCTTAGTAAACATCAAGAATTGCTACTCATGGGTTTTCCAAGGAGCCTCCACATAGATGGAGAACATTACTAAGTTATACGCAAATCTCAAATCCTTTATGTTTTTATTGTTGTATCATCTCCCAGCCCTTTAGCTATCTGCATACTTCTCTGATGTCTCTCCAAGTTCTGTTTCTGCTTAGCTTAAGATCAAAGAATAGGGTTTGGGAGGTCAGCAAACGTCTGTCAGCACTGGCTCTTGAAAGCCCTATCATATTTGGTACAATCTGGAAAATACTCCAGCACTTTCCATGCGGTCAAATACATGTCTTGATGTTAGTTCGATGACACAAACAAGAAGAGAACAAAATTTTTCAGATTTTTCAAAGACAAAGTATCTTCTTGTTTAAATTTTAAATGGGTTGACTTCAAGTTTAAGAACATTAATTAATCAACCAGGCTCAGTATGTGCTGGCATTCTTACTTGAATTCCCAATGAAAGAAAGCAAGCCAGCATCTTAAATATGTTTTTGCCCATCTTCTTTCTTCCCCTTTGGTCCCTTCCCTCTTTTTGTTGCAGATAACACACAATTGGCTCAGTTCTGGTTGGCTGTAACTATTCTTGTCTTGGTTATCTTGCAGTGAGTTACTATGTCAAAGAAACAAGATCTTAACCATTGCAGGCGGCATCTTGATGTTTCCTAATGATTTACCAACTTGCTTGTTGAACAACACAAAAGGTGTTCAGGTAGGAAACTTTAGAGAGATTAGGTTTTCCTGTTTACATAGTTAAGACAACAGTTCTATCTTGACACAAAGGCTTTTATTTTAGTGATGCACCAGAAGTTGATTATGTCTTAGCCATTTTAAAGTAGTGGTGGGCTCTGAGATTGACTTCAAACAAGTAGGATTTGATCTTGTTTTCCAGGTAATAAAAACACAATAGAAATCATGAACCAATTTTAAATTGAAATTAAAAGGATTCCCTGCCTTCCTCTTCTGCTTGATTTCTGAAGTCCAGTTCATCCTCAGATGTTTCTTTCCATAGACCTGCTACCTTTTGAGCAGTTGGCCAATGTATGCTCTAAGTCAGCACTTTATGCCAGAATTGTGTTGATATAAATTTTTGCTTACAGATACAAATTGTTCTTAAACAGATTGTGGGAACAAAGAGCTTTGTTTATTCTGACACTCTGCTTGTGGTTTATAGGTGTTAAAAACATTTCCCCAATAAGAGAACACCCAAAATTCATGTAATTAGCACTTTGGTAATTGTTTAATAAAAATGAATGGATGGACATTTTATCTGGGTAATTCTAGAACTTGTAAATTAACACTGGACCTTCTAAAAGCTTAATCTAGTGCCATATTGAGTTGTATTTCCATGTATCCTCTGTACAGTAGTGTTTAGTTTCAAAAAACTAATATCCAGGTAATGTCTTATATGATACTCAAAAAACAAACAAACAAAACAATAACCCAACTGGTAGATAATTTATTAATAAGTAGGTCCTGCAAATGTGTTTTAAATTCAGAGACTAAAAAACATTCATTCAGGTATGATTCATCATTCTAGTAAGATAAATTAAACTGGTCACTGTAGAGGAGGTAAGAGTTGGCTAAAGGAGCAGTTTTGTTCTTAAGGATTGTTCTTAATCAATCATTAAGGATACTCGAGGAAAAAGAAGAACATGAAAAAAGATGTCTATCTGAACAGCAGAGTAGAATAGAATTTTGTAGTAGCATTTTCTGTCATTTTGCTTCAACCTGATTGAAGAGGCAATTCCATAATGGTTTTAATTCATGTTCCCTCTCACTAAGTGTTTCAGAGAAGGCTTATATAATTGGAAATAGGTCAGCTAGTGTTGGTAAGTGATTTACAATTGCGCAACACATTCCCGTCAAAGTAGGTCAAGTCAGTGTCCTGTGAGGCACAATTCTACTTGTGTAAGTAGGAGTTCCATTCTCACAACAAAAATCTATGTAACATTGGAAGTTAGGGTTACATAATCCTCCTGCCAAAGTGATGAAATATGAGTTGCAATCCATTCATTCGAATTGGGTAGAATGACAAGAGCAGCCAGTCAGTCTTCAAGCCTGGAGAGACACAGGTAAGACAATCACAGTAACAGTAAACATTACCCTTTAAAAGCAAAATATTACTGTGGCACCAAATACTTAGAGTTGCTTTAGAACCAACAACATTTATACGTGAATTAATGTTGTTTTGTTTAATGCAATTCACCAAATCAAGATGACATTAATTGTAAGATTCATTCCAATTTCAGAGATGCTAACTTATGGGGGAAAAGTCCATCATATGAAAAATGGCCTTTGATCAGGAATTACTTTTTTCACCCTAGTTCCTGTAAATGCATGTCTTGGATATTTATAAGCAATAGAATTATACTGCTTAGAGAATATTATTGCTTATTTCTGTCCTGAATTCATAACGGGTTCCCTATTAAATCATACAAATTATGTACCATGTTATGAAGTTATGTGACAGTGGGGAGGGGTGGGTACTCATGATGCAAAGTACCTGACTTATGTGCACCAAGTCTTATGTCTCATCATGGTGTGTCCCTCCAAATTCATGTAACACCCGATATTCCCCTGCAATATTGCTTGGCTGCATTTCCAGGAACAAGCAACAGCTCTAGAACCCTGAGTTTCCAATTGACCTTAATATTCTTAAGATGCTGGGGAGGAGGCAGAACAGGACTTTGTCTCCCTGGTGCCTTCTTATCCCAGAGAGGTTAATGCTTTGTTGGGGAGGAATGGGTCTGAACATTTACTGGCAGTTCAATATTTGGCTGTAAGGGGAAGTTATGACGGATCAGAGGCTACAGTTCCTCCAGTTGCCTTGGTGATGGCCCCCACCATCTTATTCATAAAGTCCTGGGGACTCTTTGGTGGACGACATTTCACTCCTACAGATGGAAGTCAGAGGAACACAAAGTTACTTGCCAAAGAAGACTAAAGGTTTACATCTGGTTGGTCTCTGAAGCCCTCAGAACACCTACTTTTACAGACTCGCCTTAACAAACCATAAGTAAACAGTGTACTACCTGTCAACACTAGTGTGAGAAAAGTTAATGAAAGTGACAAGAAAAATGAGACAAAGGAAGACCGTCTTTGTCCTAACCCATGGCTAGAAATTTCCTCTAGGCTGGAACCGTCTCAGAAAAGAAGGAAGCAGACAGCAGATATTAGGGATGTCTGGATGTCTAAGTACTTTTCAATTTCTCATAAAAATAACATTTTTGGTGATGTAACTAAACATTAAATTACGTATTTGTTTAGGTCGAATAGCTTTGTCATTTAAATCAAATTAAAATATGTTCTGTATTTACAAAGAGAAAGAGCTAGGAGCCTATACTCTGCTCCATTTCTGAAATGGTTAAAGCATTGCCCTGGACTACAAAACCAGGACTGTGTCTTGGAAACAATCTTTGATATTATCTAAAAATCTTCACACACAAAAAAAAAAGCAAGTGTGGCCATATTTTTTTTTTCTTTCTAGCTGATCTGCCATATGTGTATTTTAAGTGTCTGTCTGATTACGCTCAGATGTGGGTAAGTGGTGGGGAGGAAAAAATAATGTTTCTTAACTCTGCGGATAAAAAGACTTCAAATTAGGTGCGTCTCACATACGGTGGTAACCTGCCCCACATTCTGCACCGTGATGTGGGATAGATGCCGCTAATTTGGTGTTTATTTCTTCGGGGAAAACAAGCTTTGATAAGACAATGCTGTTTCAAATAGGTGGCAATTTCTGAGCCGTACGAAGGGAAACTGGTGATAACTCTCAACGAAGAGACCTCAAGGGGATTTAATCACAGTTATGCTGCCTGCCCTTATGAGCAATTGATTTGGGGAATCCCAAATCCTGTCCTTCGTGACCATTATTGAGATATCAATCTTCACTCTCGTTTTTTTTGTTGTTTGTTTGTTTTCTGCTGAAAGCAATCAAGCTAGGAGGTACCATGTAGGTAGGTATCAATGGGCTAAGCAAGGATTCTCAAACATTCATACCAAAGTCACTTCAAAGAAGTGAAGAGAGAAAGGCTATGCTCTGAGAGCACTGGTCTCCTCTTTTGTCTTCAAATGTATGTATAGTTTGTTCATGATGCCATACTTGGGTGTTTCTTTAAATAAAAATGGTGTTTTCCCAATTTCTTTGTGTATAAACCTACTTATACACATACATACAATTTTATACGAGCATGATACTATCATACATGCTGTTTTAACTCTATTCTTCTCTCATTTTCTTATTTGTTTCCCCTTTTCACCCACAATCACCTCCCATGCCCTAAATCCAGGTTAATAACTTAGTGTGTACCTTCTCATATTTTTCTACATGCTTATAGGGTCACACATAGCATACACACGTGTGTATACACACATTACACATATGTGAACATGGATATATATGTCTCTAAACACTACATATGTGTAAGCTCACACATACATATGCATTTAGTTTTTTGTCTTTTATTTTACAAAAATAGGGTCACATAATACATCCTTCCTGGAATCAGGCTTTACTCATTCCATGATGTGTTGTGGACATTTCTCTAAATCTACGAGTTACCTCTGAAGTCTCTCCCTCCCTCTCTCTTGAAGTCTCTTCCTCTCTCTCTGCCTATCTTCTTCTTTACTCTTTTCTCTTTTTAATGACTGAACAGAATGATTGAGTTAATATATCACAATTAACTCAGTCATTTCCTGTAAGTGGACCTTTTATTCCCACCATTTCCACTTACAACATATATATATATGTTGCTTTTCTCTGGGCTACACTCCCCAGAATGGGATTGCTGGGTTAAATACTTCAAATATTTTTAATTTTAATAAATGTTGTAAGACTGCTTTCCAAAAAGCATGTATTATTAGATTGGTGCAAAAGTAATTGCGGTTTAAAAGGTTAAAAATAATTGCAAAAACCGCAATTACTTTTGCACCAACCTAATAATTCGCATTTCTACCAAGATGTATTAGAGTAAATATAATGTTCTAATTACTTGCTATTCAGTGTGTGATCCAGGGACCAGCAGCCTTGGCATCACCTGGGAGCTTGTTAGAAATGCAGGATATTTGCCCAAACTCAGGACTCGCTGAATCAGAATCTGCATTTTAATAAGATCCCTGGGTGATTCACACATATTTTATCATTTGAAAATCACTGTTGTAAATCACTTGCCATCTGTATTAAATTGAGAGGGATATATTGGTCAAATATCTTCTCTGGAAGAATAATTAGGAAATTAATAATAGTAGTTGATTCTTGGGTGAAGCATTGTGGGATTGACAGACAGGACTGAGATGGAAACTTGTTTTTCCCATATATTTGTATAACCTTTGTATTTTTCTCCATGTGCATATATTATCTGTTTAAAACATGTTAAGAACAACTTGCAAATATAATAATTACGTTCCACCCTCAAATCTCCAGGGAGATGGCAGCCTTGTGGCCCCATGTGTCCTCCTCACATAATACGGCCAACTTTGTCCTGTTAGTGTGCTCCACTTTAAGAAGCCTGGTGGGAAAGGAAAATTCCCCAAGCAACACAGTTTTCTTTTTGAGGATATGAAAATGTAATGATGTCAACAGAGGTTGTCTGACAAGGGAACATTTGACAGGGCAAATGTCAAATGACAGAGTGAGTCAGTGTCATAGGGAACTTGTGAACTTTTTCTGTAACAACCCCATACTGTGAACTGTGATCCTCATCCCATAGTGAGATTTGCATGATAAATAACGTACGATTTCCCAACACCAGGAAACTGCATTAAAAACGTTAGCACTGATTCAAATTCTTGAAATACAGGACTTTTCAGGTTTCTTGTGAATCAGAGAGCTGGCAAGCAGGCGCAGAATTTGTCATCTTCAGAGTCCTTGCTAGATCTGCTGACACCAAGACGAGGGGAGGTCTGAAGAAGTAGGGCAGGCAGCTCTGTGAAGCTTAGAAACAGGGCATCCTCATTGCCCTGTGGGTTCCTGGAAATCTTCCTAGGACAAGAATCCCCCTCTGCCTCAACGATCCATTGTGTCTACAACTTAATTCTTAGGGAACATTTCATGCAGGCTAAGTTGAAAATACATGGAAATTCTGAGCAGGCTCTGAAGCTTACAATCAATTAATCTTTTAAATCAAGTTACTTCAGTGGTCTCCACTTCATGGGTCTAAATGGTTTTACATTAAAAGCAATAATTCACAATTCTCTGGCCCTTGAACCCATCCACTCTCTCAAAACCACCAGACTCCTGAGAAATGTTGCCTGAGTATTTTGGGGAATCTTTGAGAGGGGGGAAGTTGTTCTTTTCTGTGCTCACAAACAAATGAGGTTGGCCACAGCGGAATCAGCCATTTTTCACTTTTCAATGACTTTGTCCCCTTCCTCTGGGCATCACCACTCCTGCCAGAAATATGTCCTCCTGCAGAATATCTTCTTTCTCCTGGTGGCCGTCTGTCTCCATCTGGGACACTGGCGTCCTGGTGTGTGTGGGGAGTGAAGGGGATTGAAGCTGCAAGGAGTTCTGGATAGGAGGAAAGAACTTTGTCTTCTTTTGGTGACACTCTTTTTAAAAGGTATCGTGTCTCAGAGTTTTGGTGAAACTGCCCTTTTAGCATTTACTTGCAGTCCGTCTCTCCTGAGATCATGGGCGTGAGAGGGTTTCACCAGAAGACAAATCCAGGTAATAGAAAACATTCTGGGGCCCCGACATTGTTGGTGACTCTAGCTGCTCTAGCTCCTCCTCAAGTTACATTTGTCTTAGGATTTTATCTTCTGCACATGGGCTTTTGAGTCCCAGATTAAGTTTATGTTGGGCTTCCTACTGCACCCCCAGCAGAAATTCTAGGTTCATGAGAAATAGTAGTTAATTGTCTGGACTTCTCTGGACGCTACCACCTAAATGAGAAAGTTGCATGGCTAACCAGATACTGTCTACTCAATCTTAAGGAACTTCCAGGGGCAAAGGACAAGCCAGGGAGTCATTAGCTTCATGGCAAGGGCAGTGTTAACTGGTATTCAGCCACTTCTCGCTGTCTCTAGTGTGAAAATGGAAGTCCATTTCATCCTATGTGGGAAAATGCAGCACCCATCACATCCCGGGGAAGTTGACGGAGAGGGGTGCTCCATTTTCAGGCCACCTGATGCCTCAGAGCGTCTGCCCAAGCGCAGCTCAGATGTGAGGATGTCTGGTGTGGATGGAGGGGTGCTGAGACAGAGGTGGGGAACCAGAGTATGGGAAGAAAAATGGGCAGTGCTTTCACCCAGAGCGCCCCTACAATTAGTAATGAACTTTTCAAAAGATACATTTTTATTTTCATAAAGGAAAGGGGATGTGATGGTGGCAGTGAAAGGGGACAGGGTGATGGGGTGAGTATGGCAAATACATCTTCTGACCGTACTCTTTTGCCTCTGGGCATTTCTCTGAGAGGAAGGGGATGCCTTAGGAAATGGGTCTGCAGCCAATTTGGGAATAGATCCACCAGCTGTGGTTTTGGAACAAAAGTGTGAGCACAAATGATCTGTGCGTTTTTAGTAATCACCACCTCAGTGGCCTTGCCCTGTTCTTAGTCACAGGGTGGAGGGTGGCTATAGGAAGCACTGCTGGCTTTTCCATTTTTCAATTTAGCCCTACAGATGAAATTGACAGGTAAAAGGTACATTGCTAAACAACCTCCTTATGCAAAGGTACGTGTGGGCAAAGGCATCAACAGATGATGCAGTGTGTTTGTGTGCTTCTCCTCGGACTTGTGCTAGTTTACCACGTCTATGTTTCTTCAAGTCTCAGCGTTAGCCTTGTGCCACACATATGTGCAATATCTCTCTTCTACTCTTCCACATCTAGCATGATGAGAGATGCAGGCGATGAGAAAATGAGCCGTAGAGGGGGTCATATCTCTGATTTTGGTCTAGCTGTGGACTCCTAGCCTCCTGGGAGGTCAAATGTCTGCAGACAACAGCTGGAGAATCCTGGCTGTGGACTGTCTGCCTTCTTCAGCTGATTTTATTGTTTCGTCCACATGGTTTGAATGTTCAGATATGCTGGGTGGGGCCACATCAAGGGTGCTGTACATGGTTGGGCGGTTTGTGCACTGCAGATATGCTACCAGTTAAGAGGATAATGGGGGCTGAAGTCTATTAGCCAACCTGTCGTCTCCTGCCATGTGCAGTATCAGTCTGGAGGACGGGATGTCTCCGAGAGGGTGCCTTGTGGAGAGTCACACGAAGGGGTCCCTGGGCACATGGTTGAAGCTGTGAAGTGTTGGGTTTGGCAGCCTGTTCCTGCTGCCGTGACTAGCCCCTCTGACTTGCTTGCAGTGACACCCTTTGGGGAAACCTGACAGTGGGAAACTGATAGGCCACAGGCCACACACAGGGCCTATGAACGTAATCTTTTGGCTCACACAGAGTTTAAAAATATTTGAATTAGTTGTCAATAGCTACAATTTGAGAGACTTTTGCAACAAGAACCAGAATTTCTATCTTCCCACGGTACTGCTGGGGAACATTTGGCAGCAGCCAATGAGTGGGTGACAGTCTTCACCACGCCCCATGGCGCCCCTCTAGTATTGAGGGTGAACGTTAATTGCTGTTTAACATCATACTTCTACTCTGTTTTCTTGCAGTAGAATTGACAAAAAAGTGAAATCTATTCTGTGCTCGCTTTTAAAAATGGGAGAATTAAAGAAAGACTGAGAAGCCATTAAAAAAAAAAAAATATCTGACCTGCTAAGTATTTTTAAAATGCCTGCCAAGTCCCTCTAGCATTTGTGTTTGCAACCTGTGCTCTGGTGGTCAAATTGTCTCATAATCATGCAGTCGAGAAAACTGGAGAAATTCAATTAAAGCACATGAGCCTTCATTTGACCATTAAATTAATCTGCGAGGCTGACAGAAGAACCTTGATTTCTCATGTTCCCTCTGCAGTAGAGAGCTTACCGTGGGAAGTGTATTCTGGGGGCTCATCTGTCCCACTGTCTTCCTTCTAAAGTGCTTGTCAGGACAATAGGTTTAGACCCTTCCTGCTAAGCTGGGAGTCTCGATGGTGAGTGCACCCCATGGGGTCAGGACAAGGGTGAAAGAGACGGATTTGTGATGAGAAATATGGAGATCAAAATGGGGGCAGGCAAAGGCAGAGAAATTAGGAATGCTGGTAAGGCAAGTCAGCTGGCCGCAAAAAGTCAGATATGTCTGTCGGGGAGCCACATTTCATAAGCCTCTGTTGGTAAAGTGCTGTCACTAGGGAGGTAATGCTCAAGCAAGAGGGTCGAGGAAACCACTACTGGGACGTCGCACATGCGGCTTTACCTTGGGAGGCCTCTACCTGACCCACAGGTGATAGAAAAGCAGCCAGTGGAAGGGTTAAGGACAAAGATTCTGGAAACAGATTCCAGCTCTCCTAGGTAGGAATCCTAACCTCTTACTATTATAGCTGTGTGGCTAGGTGAACTCCTTAACACCTTCACGCCTTAGCTTCCTTTGGTACATAAAGAGGATAGTAATATACCTATCTTATAAGGTTGCCTATAGATAAGAATTAAATCAGCAAATTCTTAGAAAGTGCTTAGAATAGTGGTTGGCACATCTCAAATACCCAAGAAGCATTTATTACTACCTGCGTGCTACCTCTCTCACCTCCCTTAGGAAAATGCAATGTTTAGAAACAAGGTTATTGGCTTGGAGGAAGTTGTCCTCTGAAGGAAATAACAGCATCATGTTTTTACAAGTGGCACCTTAGCATTTTAAAGGAACTTTCCAAACAGTCCCATTGGCGCGATGGGTAAACTTTATGAAACGTACCTAAATTCAGAAAGAAATTGTAAACGCCTCCTGCAGCATGAGAAAGTTAAGTGATGTCTTCCAATTCAGGACACTTTTCCTGTAGACTCTTTTGCAAGGAGCATGGTAGCAAAGTCCTTGATTTACAAGGACTTTACCATGAAATTAGCTCAAACAGTGAAACCGGTGGAAGAAGAGTAAGCCTTCATCCTTCGCAGAGCATGATGAATTCTGCCGTAGGCGAGAAGGATGTTGTGGTTTCAGCCTGGTTTGTGGGGGCACAGCAAGGTGAGGCTGTTTCAGACAATGCTCAGTGTCGCTGTCTCTGCGGTTAGCGTGAAGTGAGCAAAGACACAACAGCTTTTGCTTGGAGCTCAAGTGCTCAAGGCCCTGCTTTGAGCACAGTGCGGCCCTTTTGGGGCTTTGAACTGCAGCCACAAGACTCTAGTGGCATCTTTTTCCAGATTTGTTTTGACACAGGCTTGAAAACAAAATTTCACTCTGTCTTTATGCTAAGAACCCGAGAGTGAATGTGCTTAAAGATTTGTTTATCCCTAGCTCACCAGAATCCTTAATGATGCTTTTAGTAACAGAAGATGCCCTGGCTAAGTCTGTGTCAGAGAACGTGACAGAAGAAGTACTGGAGGCAGAACTAGTGCAGTAGGCAACATAAATTTGTTATTAAGGCAAATATGCCAGTAAAATATGAGAGACAGAATAAGTTGCTAAGGGTGTTGGGGTCAGTGTTAGAGCACCTTTTGTTTAGACAGGAAATGGATAGGGAGTTGGTGAGGGGCTTACAGGCAGCTCAGATGGTCAGGGCTGCTGGGCTGACCTGTTCAGAGTTAGACCAGGCTCCAGTTCATAAAAGGAGCTGATTATAATAGAATTCGTGGGTTTCACTAGCATATATTAGTCAGTCAGTTTCTAGCAGAGGTACCCTGATGTCACTCAGCCTCTTTTGTCCAGAGCTGCAGGGGGCCATTCAGGGAGGAGAAAAGTGACCCTCCTTACACACACACACACACACACACACACACTCACACACACTCCTAAAAGATTAAATCAGTTCTTTCTAGCATGAAGGATGTTTACTATAAAAAGTTTTACTATAAATCTTTAGTATAAAAAGTCTTTACTATAAAAAGTTCCCTCCACCTCCTAGAATTTGTTAAAAGGAGACATCCCTCTTGATTCATTAATTCATTCCATAATTATTGGATATCTAATAAGTACCAGAAGCTGTGTTAAGTGGCGTTGTGTGAACATTAGTGTGAGAGAAAGATGATAAGTATAGAAAGACAGAGTCAGATTCTAAATAACATTCTAAGAGATGTGAAATTTATTTGATATCAAGGGGCAGAAGTGTGATGTGCTTAAGCAGAGTTTCAGGAAAATTATTTGGGAGTAGTGTAGAGGCTAGGTTGGATTAGAAAAATGGAAGATTTGGAGGAAGATGCAAAATGTAGGGAGGTTAATTGAGAGTTACTGCGAGAGTCTTGAAGAAAGATGTTGAGAGCTTTTGAAATAAGGTGGACATTGTGGGAACTGAAAGGAGAGGATTAATATCAGGTTTCCAGCCTGTGCCTATTATTTACCAGCTGTGAGATTTTGGGCAAGTTATGTAATCTATAAATGTCATTTTCTTTACATGTAAATGACACTCTTAAGAATACCTATTTCACAGAGTGATGAGAACTAAATGAGATAATGCCTGTAAAGCTCTCAGCACATTGCCTGAGTCACAGTGAACCCTCTATGGTATTAGCCATTGTTATCTAGTGTTACCTATTATTATTTATTTTATTTTTAAATTTTTTTAAAGTTCATTGTGGTGACAATTGTTAGTAAAATTACTTAGATTTCAGGTGTACAATTCTGTATTACATCATCTATACATCCCATTGTGTGTTCACCACCCAGAGTCAGTTCTCCTTCCATCACCATTTATTTGATCCCCCTTACCCTCAGCTACCACCCCCCACCCCCCTTACCCTATGGTAACCACTAAACTATTGCCTGTGTCTATGAGTTTTTGTTTCTCATTTGTTTGTCTTTTTCTTTTGTTGTTTTTGGTTTATATACCACATATCAGTGAAATCATATGGTTCTCTGCTTTTTCTGTCTGACTTATTTCGCTTAGCATTATACTCTCAAGATCCATCCATGTTGTCACAAATGGTCCTATTTCATCTTTTCTTACCGCCGAATAGTATTCCATTGTGTATATATACCACACCTTCTTTATCCATTCATCTATCGAAGGACATTATGGTTGTTTCCATGTCTTGGCCACCGTAAACAAAGCTGCAATGAATATTGGAGCACATGTGTCTTTATAGATGAATGTTTTCAGATTTTTTGGGTAGATACCCAGGAGAGGGATTGCTGGGTCATATGGTAATTCTATCATAATTTTTTCAGGAACCTCTACACTGCCTTCCATAATGGCTGCACCAGTCTGCATTCCCACCAACAGTGTATGAGGGTTCCTTTTTCTCCACAGCCTCTCCAACACTTGTTACTATTTGTCTTGTTGATGACAGCCATTGTGACTGGGGTGAGGTGATAGCTCATTGTGGTTTTCGTTTGCATTTCTCTGATGATTAGTGATGTTGAGCATTTTTTCATATGTCTATTTGCCATTTGTATGTCTTCTTTGGAGAAATGTCTCTTCAGGTCCTCTGCCCATTTTTCAATTGGGTTGTTTGTTTTTTTGTTGTTCAGTTGCATGAGTTCCTTTTATATTTTGGATATTAGCCCCTTATCGGAGGCACTGTTTGCAAAAATCTTCTCCCATTCAGTTGGTTGCCTCTTTATTTTGTTGATGGTTTCTTTTGCTGTGCAGAAGCTTTTAAATTTCATATAGTCCCATTCATTTATTTTAGCTTTTACTTCCCTTGCCTTAGGAGTCAAATTCATAAAATGCTCTTTGAACCCAAGGTCCATAAGTTTAGTACCTATGTTTTCTTCTATGCAGTTTATTGTTTCAGGTTTTATGCTTAAGTCTTTGATCCATTTTGAATTAATTTTGGTACATGGTGACAGATAGCAGTCCCATTTCACTGTTTTGCACGTGGCTATCCAATTCTGCCAGCACTATTTATTGAAGAGGCTGTCTTTTTTTCATTGTATGTTTTTTGCTTCTTTGTCAAAAATTATGTGTCCATATTTATGTGGTTTTATTTCTGGGTTCTCAATTCTATTCCATTGGTCTAAGTGTCTGTTTTTCTGCCCATACCATGCTTTTTTGATTATTGTAGCCTTGTAGTACAAGCTAAAGTTAGGGAATGTGATACCTCCAGTATTATTCTTTTTTCTTAAGATTGCTTTGGCTATTCGGGGTCTTTTGTGGTTCCAAACAAATCTGATGATTTTTTGTTCTATTTCTTTAAAAAATGCCATTGGGATTTTGATGGGGATTGCATTAAATCTGTATATTGCTTTGGGTAATATGGCCATTTTAACTATGTTGATTCTTCCAATCCATGAGCACGGAATATCTTTCCATTTCCTTGTTTCTTCTTCAATTTCTTTTAAAAATGTCTTATAGTTTTCAGCATATAGGTCTTTCACATCCTTGGTTAAGTTTATTCCTAGGTATTTTCTTCTGCAATTACAAAAGGAATTGTTTTTTTGTATTTCTTTTTCTGATACTTCATTGTTAGTATATAGGAATGCAATGGACTTTTCTACGTTGATTTTGTAGCCAGCAACTTTACTGTATTCGTTGATTGTTTCTAATAGCTTTTTGTTGGAGTCTTTACGGTTTTCTATATACAGCATCATGTCATCTGCAAAGAGTGAAAATTTAACTTCTTCGTTCCCAATTTGTATGCCTTTTATTTCTTTCTCTTGCCTGATTGCTCTGGCTAGGACTTCCAACACTATGTTGAAAAGCAGAGGTGATAGGGGACAGCCCTGTCGTGTTCCTGAATGTAGAGGAAAGGGCTTCAGTTTTTCACCATTAATTATGAGATTACCTGAGGGTTTGTCATCTATGGCCTTTATTATGTTAAGGTATTTTCCTTATATACCTATTTTTATTGTTACCTATTATTAATATCTTAACCTTGTTATTGGGTCCTCTTTCTCTTATTAAACAGAATCTAATTCAAATCTCTGCCAACATTGTGTCAATCACAATTATAATTTGCATGGATTCTGCATCTTTCTTTGAATTTTTTGTTGATGTTTGGTATCACAGAGGTGAATCAGACAGAGATGGTCAGTATCTGCTATAGCTAAGTGTCCATCAAGGATAAGATGTAATGAATCATTCATGAATTGTCTGTGTTTGCTAAAGTCTCTCCACCAATACTCCACTCCCATACACCTTCACTGGTCTTTGCATTCAGCCTATATTTATTTACCTTGTTTCTAAGGATATCATGAAGATGTCATGAATAACCCTGTCAAATGCCACCCTGACATCCAAAAGAGCAACCAGGACAAGCGATTCAGATCCATCTCACAAAAGCAATGGCTGGAGGACTTGGTAATATTTAGCGAGGAGAGAGAGAGGGAGAGAGGGAGAGGAGAGAAGGAGAGCACAAATGGTGGAAAACACTGAAGAGGGTAACAATTTGGTAGGTAAGTTTGATGAGGATGGAGACAACGTAGCCAAAGTTGGCATTAACTTCCAATGAGGCCAATGCTATGTTGGCAGGAAATGATCTGGAAGTAGTTATTTCAAGAGGTCCATGCTGACACCTCCTGGACCTACAATTTAGAAGAAATGGTGACTACCTTGCAGGTTTTTCCTAGGAATTAATTTAAAATATCAATCTTTATTAAAGAGGGAGAAATGGATCTTTGAAATAAGTGGACATTGCAAGCCAGCTGTGATGGAAGAAGAGACCTATTTAGGGAAGGAAATAATGTAGGTCTTTCTAATAATGTAGGTCTTTTGTAAATTCAAGTGGTGCAATATAAACTTTCAGAAAGCAGGGGATATCTGTATTCCTCTGTTCCCTTCTATAGAATAATAGAATTATCCAGTAATAACTAGAATTACATGTAAATCAGCTAAATTCAAAGTCTGAAATCTCTGGCAGAGTTTCTTCTCTATCTCTGAAGCATGCTTCTGGGTCACCATCCTCCATCATCTTAAAGACAAAGGTTCTGGGAATGAAGCCTTGGGTGAACCTTAGCCCTTAAGAAGAAAATTTAGGAGATGTGTCACTCTCTAAAAGCAGAATAGAATTCCCACTTACAATAGAAATTGTTTTGCAATTGCTCATTGTTTTAGTGATCAATCTAAATGTGATATTTAGACATATTTTACACAGATTTATCAGCACAATTTAGAGATAGCTATGATTTTAGTCTTAGATTCTGGGGCATAACAATAAAGAACATACACAAAACTCTTAATTTCATGGAACTTACAACCTAGTGGAATGACAGATAAGCGAAAGAGTAAGTATGTTGTTTGTCAGATGTTAAGTGCAATGGAAAAAAGTTTAAGTGGGAGTGAGGTGTGTGTGTGTGGGGGGGTGGGCTATTTCTGTCTTGTATTATGTGTTGAGGGAAGACCGTACTGACAAAGTATCATTTGAACAGAGACCTGAAGGAAGTCCAGGGATAAGCCACGCAGATATTTGGGAAAGATCATTCCAGGCAGGGAGAAAAGCAAGTACAAAGTCCCTGAGGCAGGAGTGTGCCTGGTATGTTCTGGGATCACAAGGGGAATTTGTCACTTAAACAGAGTGGTAAAGGAGGAGAATAGCAGGAGATGAGATCAGAGATGTAGCAAAAGGTAAGAGCAAGGTGAGGACTTGGACTAAACTCTGCATGAGATGGGACAGGGCTGGAGCAGAGGGGTTACAAGACCTGACTTGTCTTATAAAAGATTCCCTCTGTTGGCTGTGGATACGTGTTTGCAATGACTATGAGCTATGCATGTGGTGATCTAGTGGATGGTAAGAGGGCAGTTTGGGTTTCCGGGGAAGATGGGAACGGAAATTTCAGTGTTAGCCTCTGTAATACTGATAAAGTCATGGAAATGGGTGAATCATCCAGGTATTGACTGTAGATAATACTGAATGGGGGGATCCTCCAACATTTGGAAGGAGATCCGGCAACAGGAGGATCCAGCAAGATGTCCTTAGGAGTAGCTAGTGCGGAGACCTGAGGGGTTTCCTAAGAGCCTAAGCGCTGAGAATACATTATTACTCACTTACAAAGAAAAAAATATTTTCTTGAGATAAGTGTCATTGAATTTGAGTCACTAATTAATACAACTAAAAAGATATGACTGTTTATCTCCTATACAGGAAACATATTCTATTATGAATAAACGATAGGCGCATGACTGTATGAGTAGTTGACAGTATAGTCAACTACTCGTTGGCTCGTGGGATGAACCTTGAAATTTTACTGCACTTGTAGCAAAAACTACAGAATGTACACAGCGGAACTGCCCCTTTATGGAGCTTTGGGGGAATATTCACAGCATCCGCCTCATGTAGATGCTTTGCATAGGGATTGTCATGTGTTGATTTTTGAAAATATTGTTCTGGTGGCTTCTATTTTCAGAATCACTTCCACATGCATTACTTCTTTGGATTTTTCCTCTGAAATTGAAGATTTATTACAGAATATTCTCTGAGTTAAAGATGGCCTCCTTTTCAGTGTACCGTATTACCTGGTAGGGGTCATTTCTATACTTAGAAGGATAACGTATATGACAAACACCATGTTTACATTTGATGTTCGGAAGATTCAATGACAAATTATAAAAATCACACTCTTGTGTCTTTATTTCTTTTCCTCTGTATGTCTTGAAGGAGATCTTTCTCCATCACTTCCTTGCACATGCTCACTCCTCTGGAGAATCATTTTAATATCCTATGAGAAGAGATTCAAAGAGAAGTTATAAACATTTATGAATGACTGAGGGTTAGTGATCATCTACTATATGACAGTAAGTCAACAGAAAATTCATTCTTATTTTTTTCCTTTGAGAAAATTGTTCTCCATTTAGTTTGAATCCTGCCCTGCAGCTTACTAGTTATACGCTTATAAAGATATCAGAGATCTTGAAGCCTGTTTTTCCTCGTGTAATAATAGAATGGTCATATTAGATTAAATAACTTTTATAAAAGCAATCACACAGTGTTTGACACATGGTGGGCAAGCCGAAAGATTATTTCCCTATTAGTGAATAAAAAACAGTATTCGCCTTCTATTCAAGGAAAATTCTAATGACAAATTAATCATGTCGATGGACTTGTAGAATTTTAGACCAACAGATTACTGAGGAGGTAGGGATTGCCTCATTTCTCCATGTATTTTTCATATCAGGGATAGAATGATGTTTTTTATCCACTTTAAATACCCAGCTAGCTTACATTTTTAAATCACAGATATTTTAAAAATAAACTTAAAATATTATTATAATGTAGAAGGGGTTCAAACACATGTGGAAAATGTACAATTATATTAACATTTATGCAGTTTCTATGTTTTCCCCCCCACAACTTTAGGGAAGTACTTTAAAAGTATGAATTTCTTTTCATCAGAACTAAGTTCCAAAGGTTTCAATTTAACTGTGGTCATGTTACTCACCAAGACTTGAGTTAGTTCACTATCAGAGCTGATCCTTGCTGAGTGACACGCACACGGCTTATCACTCACTGCCAGGAATCAGAGTGAATCATTTTCTTGAGGGAACTTTTCTTTGAAAACACAGATCTCCTACAGCCAACGGCCAAATTTGAGTGAAATAAGTGGAAAAAGAACAGCTGCTCACCATTGACCTTTCTGGGCCTACCCAACACAACTCTTAATAACATAACATGTCTTCTTTGACTAGTGAGTTTATAATAACTAATGCTGACTGTAGACTGTTTACTTGAGGATTAGGAACAAGCTGACCTGTGTTTATCTGATACTCCATAGCATGGGGAAAGTTATAAACTCCAGATATTTAAACCAACCTTGGCTAAGTTTATAGCTGAAATCAGGGGCCATAATTTTCAGTAGCAGTTCACTGAGAAAAGCTTGATAGAGTCTGGAAATACAGAGGGTGCCAAAAAAAAAAATGTATACACATTTTAAGAAAGGAAATCAAAGTATTAAAGTGGTAATACTCAATATATACCGATAACAAAAGATAAATACAAGTCATGTGTATACATTTTTTTGGCACCCCTGGTATTTGACATGGGTGCTATGAAAACACAAAGCACTGAAGCAGCCACCATCTTTTGTTATAAAGATAAAGGAGAAGGTTGGAGCATATGTTAAAGTCAGATATCTTGGAAACAAAATGGGATGAAAGTCCCTTCAAGTCACACTTACATTTATAGGTATTTTGTCCTCATGTAATTGGGACCTCACAGAAATTCTCCTGTAACATTCTGATTTTAACACTAAAAGATGTATTGTTATGTCCTATTGAATGGACATCACTGTGAGAAACCACATTTGTTAGGTTAGTATAAAAAAACCATGCATTCCTTTGCGTTAGTAAATGCACTTGGCGTAGGATATTAATTGACTTTACTCACTGATAACCCAGTTATAGTGTCCTCGTCCATCTCGTTACCTTTAACCAAAGCATTTTCTTAATCATTGGGGAACATGCCTTGAAAATAACCTCTCTGTATAACATGAGGTCTATGAAAGTAGAAGTTCAATACATGACTTGCATTGAATAACTATAAAATCCAACATAAAATCTGGATTTTCCACATGGGTATTGATCACATGGGACTTCCTGGGGCTTCAGTGTAGACCTTTCGTCACCATGGCATTACACCAGTGAAAACTTTCTTCCTTTCCAAGAATAGACACAGAATTCAAGAGATGACATGCCAGGTTATTTGTTCATCCACATATAATTTCACACAGTTCAGAAATATTTCCTGTGCACTGCAACTACCAACAGACTGGCAATCCTAATAATAATAATAATAATAATAAAATAGTGATGTCCACTGTTTATGGAGTGATATCTATCTGCCAAACACGTTATATGTATTAAGTCATTTAATCCATACGAGAACACTATAAGGTATGTATGATAATGAACCCCATTTGACAGAGGGAGAAACCAAGTCACCGTGAGGTCACTTGCCCAAGGTCACACATCTGGTAGGTGTGAACCAATCAGTGTGGCTCCCAAGCCTGCTCTTCTAACCACAAAGCCAGGCCACCCCCAATTGGAGCAAAAATAAAACACATCCAAATAATTATGCATACGTGGCTTTTTCAAATATGTATTTTTGAAATGTTGATGCTTCCAAACACGAACCTTGTAAACATAGCTGTTAGGCAACAACCTTCACTTCCCACTGTTTATAACAGCAAACACATTTTAACCTGAAAAACCACACTCTAGCTTTTGCACTACTTATCTTGAGAGATCTTCAAATAACATCACTGTGGTTAAAGTTCATTTTTAAATGTGATCTATTTACTTGCACATGGATATCTGGAGCAAAAAATGATGACAAGTTGAATATGATAGTACCTGAGTCTTCAGAGATTTCTTTTTTCCCCTTTCTTTCTTTCTTTCTTTCTTTCTTTCTTTCTTTCTTTCTTTCTTTCTTTCTTTCTTTCTTTCTTTCTTTCTTTCTTTCTCTCTTTCTCTCTTTCTCTCTTTCTCTCTTTCTCTCTTTCTCTCTTTCTCTCTTTCTCTCTTTCTCTCTTTCTCTCTTTTTCTTTCTCTCCTTTCTTTTCTTTTCTTTCCTTTTACTTTCTTTTCCTTTCCTTTTTCCTTTCTTCTTTATTTTTCTTTTCTTTTTTTGCTTAGTGAAAATGAGAATAGAGCATCTTACTGAAAAGGGAACCTCTTTCATTTTGAAATACCAGAATTAAGGCTTTTCACGTCATAGGCTTGACTCTCCTCGATCCACAATCACAAGGATGAATCCTGATTACGGTGGCCCACTGTGCTTTCAGTACATTCCTCCATGGAGGGACAGGGAGGAGATGTGAAGGACGAGGAGAACATGAGTGAAAGAAGTTGACTCAGCAGAAGCACTCTGGGAACAAAGGATCAAGACCCAGCAGACTGACTGGCAGACAGACTAACTCTCTTTCTGCTCGTTGAGTGTCAGGCCATCTTGGGCATGTGAAGCTGGTTCAGTGGAGGTGCGACGTATTCCAGCTGGGTGGCTCTCAACCAAAGGGCGCCTAAGCACCAGGGAGAAGAGGGGAACATGCAGAGGCACTTTTGGTGGTCAATATGTCTAGGTGCTCCTGGAATATAGTGGGTAGCAGCCCAAAATGTTAGCCATCCTGCCACACTGGAGATAGTCCTGCACAAAGAGGAACCTTGCTGTCTGAAATGACAGTAGGACTTCAGTTGAGATGCCCTGCAAGTTGATGAAACTCCTTCCAAAATGAGAGAAGTGCTCAAATTAAAAAGAGCTTTCCTGTGGAGTCAGGACACCTCTTCAGGAGGCTGGCTCTGAAAGGCAGTCATCTGTTGGTTGTTTTCTTTTCTCAGGAAAATGACCAGCAGAATCTTCTCAGCAAGTTAATCATATTTCACTGGCCAGAGTAAGGATGATCCCAAATTATCCTGACTGTGTAGGGAGTTTTTCTCCCATTAGGGGAGGAAATAATTGTGGTATCATTTTATGCTCCTACTTGTTCTTGTCAATAGAAGATAAATACTATTATCCGTAATTCCAAGGGATTTGGAACATTGTTTTAGTGGTTCCAAATAAGAAGACTGTTCCCTGAAAAGTGGAACAGAATGTGTAGGATGAAGTGCAGTCTAAAGTGATGAGCTTCTGGAACCCGCCTTATACAGAATGATGTTTGCCAAGAGGAAAGCAAAACAGGGGGCAGATCCCCACAGCTGGTGACTCTCCCCCATCCTGCATGTGACACTGACTCACCTGCCTCTCTCAACCCCTTTGTCTAGTTCTGATGTGCTCAGTCCCTAGTAATTCTAGGGTTGACCTGAGTTATGCCCTCCTCATTCTAAGTGGGGCAAACAGCTGGTCTTTGTTAATGAAAGTGTGGAATATAAAATGCTGAGAAGGGACATGCAACCTACTAGTTTCAGTGCAAACAGTAAGTGTTTGTGGAATGTATGAATACAACATTTCGGAATAACTGCCAACTGTGTTTCCAAATAATTCAGACCTATTTAAATAGACACAAATCATTTTAAAAAGAGCCACTGTTACATGTAGGGACATAATTATATGATATGGCTAAGAGACAAAGAAACACTTAGGGATGAAAAAATTAATACCACTTCATGCCCCTGCTCAGAAGTCCATCCATTCTCCATTGCTTTTCAAATCAAATCCAAGTGTCCCTATGGGACGTCTGGGTTCTTTACAGTCTGGCCTGATGTTACTGATCCAATGGGATCACTAAATCCTTCACAGACTGCTCTTCAACCAGTCAGGCTCCTGCTGCTCCCATGCAGCCCTGCCTCCATACCCTTGCCCAGGCCGCTCCTCGCACCTAGGATGCTGCCTTCTCTCCATCCAACAGCAAAATCCATGGAGACATCCTGTCATCTCCCTCCACTTTCCAAAACCCTGGCCATCTTTAAAGACCAAGCTTCTAGCTCCCCACCCCACACAAAGTCCTATTTTTTGAATTCCCATAATATTGCATTTGCGTGGTTTACCTTATATCATTCTCTTGTAATTCCTGCATGTAAAAATTCTCTTGGAAACAGAAGTGGATTGCTTGAGAGCAGCAACTGAGTTTTGTACTCATTATTCTGTCTCTCATGGATCCTTATATTTCTGGTCTCAGTAGTAAGTGTTCGGTATCGAATAGTAATCATAGTAGCCATCATTTCTGTAGTACTCACCATGTGTCAGAGTTTTAGATGCACAAGTGTTTTAGATGCATAAGTGTTTTAGATGCACAATCTCATTTAATCCTCAGCATCATCCTTGAAATAGGAAAGGCTGTTATCTCCATTTAACAGATGAAAAAGCCAGGATCAAGAGAAAGTTAAGGTTGGGTATTCATATTCAAAAAGGATCAGCAATTTAGAGGCAATAAATTTAGGTAAAAAGATACTGAAGTCTGGATAGTCTCATTTCTGGGCATAGATAGTTATCACTGAGAAGTCAGGAGAAATGCATCTTATACCACTGTATTTTATCAAAGTGAAAGTGCTTTTATCTTATGCTCAGCAAATACTTTTAGTCCAATAAACAACTAGCAGCAGCCAAATAGGGGGACTTCATGCTGTTCAACTGCTATGTGAGAGGATCAGAGCAACTAGCGCACCCTGAAAGGGGTCAGCCTCTGCCTTCGTTAGCGCTTGCTGTTGGAGACCTGGGGCTTGCCACGGTGGAGGCACATTCAACACATGGGGTTGAAACTTGCTTGGTGACTGTGTGAGCTCAGGGGTGCAGTGCTTCCTTGCAGCCTTTCTTCCTCTGCTGGGTTGGTCCAGTCTCACTGGGTTTTGTCCCCAGTTTCCCCATCTTGAACACTGTTTCCCTGATGAAACTGGCATCCAATCTTTCCTAGACACCATCAGCACCCGCACTGCATCGACAATGTGAGCCATGATGACGCCAGCACGTGGCTGGTAGTCATGGTCTCCTTAGTCTCTTTGGCAAGGGGAGATCTTATTCTCCCTACTCTTTGATCATCAGGAAGGGTCATTGGCGCGGAATGATCCAGAACACTAATACTGCTATCTACCTGGCTTTAACTACCATCTACCTCCAGCCTTCTGTGGCAGCTCCAAGGTAGTCCCATAGTCCTGATGAGACAGCTCCACAGGACTGAGAGTGCTATCCTAGTATTTATAGTACTATCCACAGGACTGAGAGTGCTATCCCTAGTATTTGTAGTACTATCCACAGGACTGAGAGTGCCATCCCTAGTATTTATAGTACTCTCCACGGTACTGAGAGTACCATCCCTAGTATTTATAGTACTATCCACAGGACTGAGAGTGCCATCCCTAGTATTTATAGTACTATCCACAGTAATGAGAGTGCTATCCCTAGTATTTATAGTACTGTCCACAGGACTGAGAGTGCTATCCCTAGTATTTATAGTACTATCCACGGTACTGAGAGTGCTATCCCTTGTATTTATAGTACTCTCCACGGGACTGAGAGTGCTATCCCTAGTATTTATAGTACTATCCACGGTACTGAGAATGCTATCCCTAGTATTTGTAGTACTCTCCACGGGACTGAGAGTGCTATCCCTAGTATTTATAGTACTATCCACAGGACTGAGAGTGCTATCCCTAATATTTGTAGTACTCTCCACAGGACTGAGAGTGCCATCCATAGTATTTATAGTACTATCCACGGTACTGAGAGTGCTATCCCTAGTATTTGTAGTACTCTCCACAGGACTGACAGTGCTATCCCTAGTATTTATAGTACTATCCACGGTACTGAGAGTGCTATCCCTAGTATTTGTAGTACTCTCCACAGGACTGACAGTGCTATCCCTAGTATTTATAGTACTATCCACAGGACTGAGAGTGCCATCCCTAGTATTTATAGTACTATCCACAGTACTGAGATTGCCATCCCTAGTATTTGTAGTACTCTCCACAGTACTGAGAGTGCCATCCCTAGTATTTATAGTACTATCCACAGGACTGAGAGTGCTATCCCTAATATTTGTAGTACTCTCCACAGGACTGAGAGTGCCATCTATAGTATTTACAGTACTATCCACGGTACTGAGAGTGCTATCCCTAGTATTTGTAGTACTCTCCACAGGACTGACAGTGCTATCCCTAGTATTTATAGTACTATCCACGGTACTGAGAGTGCTATCCCTAGTATTTGTAGTACTCTCCACAGGACTGACAGTGCTATCCCTAGTATTTATAGTACTATCCACAGGACTGAGAGTGCCATCCCTAGTATTTATAGTACTATCCACAGTACTGAGATTGCCATCCCTAGTATTTGTAGTACTCTCCACAGTACTGAGAGTGCCATCCCTAGTATTTATAGTACTATCCACAGGACTGAGAGTGCCATCCCTAGTATTTATAGTACTATCAACAGTACTGAGAGTGCTATCCCTAGTATTTGTAGTACTCTCCACAGGACTGAGAGTGCCATCCCTAGTATTTATAGTACTATCCACAGGACTGAGAGTGCTATCCCTAGTATTTATAGTACTATCCACAGGACTGAGAGTGCCATCCCTAGTATTTGTAGTACTATCCACAGGACTGAGAGTGCCATCCCTAGTATTTATAGTACTATCCACGGTACTGAGAGTGCTATCCCTAGTATTTGTAGTACTATCCACGGTACTGAGAGTGCTATCCCTAGTATTTGTAGTACTATCCACGGTACTGAGAGTGCCATCCCTAATATTTATAGTACTATCCACAGGACTGAGAGTGCCATCCCTAGTATTTGTAGTACTATCCACGGTACTGAGAGTGCCATCCCTAGTATTTGTAGTACTATCCACAGGACTGAGAGTGCCATCCCTAGTATTTATAGTACTATCCACGGTACTGAGAGTGCTATCCCTAGTATTTGTAGTACTATCCACGGTACTGAGAGTGCCATCCCTAGTATTTGTAGTACTATCCACAGGACTGAGAGTGCCATCCCTAGTATTTATAGTACTATCCACGGTACTGAGAGTGCTATCCCTAGTATTTGTAGTACTATCCACGGTAGTGAGAGTGCTATCCCTAGTATTTGTAGTACTATCCACGGTAGTGAGAGTGCTATCCCTAGTATATGTAGTACTATCCACGGTACTGAGAGTGCCATCCCTAGTATTTGTAGTACTATCCACAGTACTGAGAGTGCCATCCCTAGTATTTGTAGTACTATTCACAGTACTGAGAGTGCCATCCCTAGTATTTGTAGTACTATCCACAGGACTGAGAGTGCCATCCCTAGTATTTATAGTACTATCCACAGGACTGAGAGTGCCATCTCTAGTATTTATAGTACTATCCACAGTACTCAGAGTGCCATCCCTAGTATTTATAGTACTATCCACAGGACCGAGAGTGCTATCCCTAGTATTTATAGTACTGTCCTCAGGACTTAGAGTGCTATCCCTAGTATTTGTAGTACTATCCACAGTACTGAGAGTGCCATCCCTAGTATTTATAGTTCTATCCACAGGACTGAGAGTGCTATCCCTAGTACTGACAGCTATCTCTACTCTACCTGACCTTGCTGCCCTTGGGTATTTTGGGCTAGCCTATCTGCCTGATGCAATTACCAGCTTAGCTTCACCAGACCCTGTTCTGGCTAAGGCCAGCTTTTATCCCCTTTTGGTTGTCCCCCCTTGAAATGTCCCACCATGCTCTGAATCTGAGTTCAGCCAGATCAGGGTGCCTTTGGGTAACACTCACAGGAATTTTATAGTCTGGATAAGTCGAAATCAGGTCTTGAATAAAAGGATGCTTCAAAAGGACAGCAACTTCAACTGGCTCCAGATTCTTGGCACCCAGGTCCTGAAATACTTTTATGAAGTCCTTTAAAGAAAAAAAAAAATGAAGTTAATTAACTTTACAATCCTGCAGGTGTTAAAAAATGGTTTTAATTAATAAAGAAGTTCGATGAAAATATGCTCAAAATTGGGGGCAACTTTTCTTATGCATAGGCTGCCCCTTTTATGAAATAATCTAACGAACCTCTGAATAAATGTTCTCTATCTTTAGGTGGCTGGCAAATCTGTTAGTGTCCTGTGCTTCATTTCCTCCTCGGAACACTTTGAGCAGTGTTTCCATGGAAATCTTTTCAGTGTTGACATTTGCAGGAATTTCTTCTTCCTTTTCCACCTTTTCTTCTCTTAATTCCCTTTCCTCACTTACAAAATTTTCCTCAAGTTCAGGATATTCCTCAATAGGACTCATATTGGTAAAGGAGTAGGTCTGCACAATTAAACGAAGAGAACATGAAGTCAGACTGAAGTCTTCCCAGTAATAGAGACATTTAGAAAACACCAATTTTGTCACACACTTTTTATGCAATGGAATGACAGTGACTACCACAAACTAGCTAAACGAAGTCTGTAGAGAATATTTGTGCTGAACTGGAAATCACATCATAATCCTGAAACAATTCTGATGGTAGTTTACAAAGAGACCTCAGTGCAGAGTGTGTCTTACTCATCTCTGTACATGGTTTGGCTTACTGACAGATACATTGCGTTCCTCAATAAATGGACACTGGAAAGAATTCGTTTAGCTGGTGTCAGATTTCTTCACATTGATGTAAAGTTCTAACAGGATTTGCTTTAGAAATTGACTGCAGACAAGAGGTTATGGCAAGTTTGCTTCCTCAAGCTTGATAGATTCTTTTTTTAAAAAATGTTTATTGGGAGGACAATGGTTAGTAAAGTTACATAGGTTTCAGGTGTACATAGTTTCTAAGTGCTTTGGAAACATTTGTTTGGATATTGGAGGTTCAACTTGACTCAACATTCGTAAGGGAAAATAGAAAACAAATAGAATATAGAAACGTCAGGTTGGGATTCTTACTACTGTTCTTTGAAACTTGCCAAGAGTCATGAATTCAGGCTTTGGCATTTTGCGTATGGTAAAGAGTACATTGTTTTTGAAATAATTTCTTATGTACCAAAAGCCTGAAAAATATTCCTACTCTTTGACGCAGTAATTATAGATCTAGGAATTGATTCTAAAGAAATATTTATGTGCACAAAAACTTTTGTATATAAATGTTCATTCAGTGTTACTTACAGAAAAAGTAGAAAACCTAAGATTCTAAAAATGGGGGAACAGTGACATGAATTATAGTATATTTCTGTGATAGAATACTATGTTGCTATTAATTTTTTGGTTTAAAAGAATACCTAGGGACATGAGAAACTGCTAATAGGATAAGTGCAAAGAGAAAACAGCACAAAGTAATAAACAAGGATCCTCATTTTCTTATATATCTATCCTTGTTAGTGAAGAAAAAAGAAACAGACACCTTAAAGAGTTGGCAGCAGTTACCTCTTGTTAGTAGAATAGGTGATTTCTTTTACTTTATTCTGTATTTTCCAAATTCTCTACAGTAGATTTGCATTTATTGTATTGTAGTGTGTGTGTGTGTGTGTGTGTGTGTGTGTGTGTGTGTGTGTGTCTGATGATGAGGTTATTGATATTTGGTAATTTGCCATAGAAAAATGAGCATCTTCAGAATGTTGACCGTCCTGATGTCACAGAACACCTGAGTGTTGATTCTGTTTTACTCCAAGGGAGGAAAAAATACTAATTTAGGCTTAAAAAAAAAAAAAAGAGGGTGCCAATGTCTGTACATAGTCAATTCAGGAAAGGCATTAAGTACACAGGCAAGTTCTTTCCAAATAGTCATGTAAGTCCCATGTGGTGAGGTTGATGACGGAGCACAAGCTTAAACCTCTAGTAGTTGTCAGTCCGGGTAGGGAATTTGTAGGGGCTTCAGGCAGTGCAATAAAGATAGGTGGCATTTCCTCTTAGTTTTGTGTGGGCTGGGTTTCTACACCCTTTGGTAAACTGGGAATGTAATCTAATCTTAAAGATGTGTGTGTGTGTGTGTGTGTGTGTGTGTGTGTGTGTGTGTGTGAAAGAGAGAGAGAGAGAGAAAGAGAGAGAGAGAGAGAATGCTCTATCAGGTAAAGATTTTGGAATTAAGTATAAATGTCTCTATATCTCTATAGCTATCATTTATCTATCTATCATTTATCTATCATCGATCTATCTATCTATCTATCTATCTATCTATCTATCTATCTATCTATCTATCTATCTATCTCTCTATCTATCTATCATCTATCTATCATCTATCCAGACTCTTCTCCATTTTAAACAATTGAAATGCTACCTGGCATAAATGTGAGACTAGCTTTTTTTTTTTCCACCTAGGAAACTTGGAGATCATCACATTGGCTACCTGTCAATAATTTCCCAGGGCAATAGCACATTTAGTTTGGTGAAATGAGCACAGTAGAGATGTAAAACAGTGTGCTGAGTGAGTGAAGGATGAATGAATTTCTATTCAGAGTGTAGCATACGTGCTGGGAGGACATGATAAAGACAGAACTTGTGGGTGAGCAAACAACTAGTCAGGTTAGATGAGCAGGCGATACAAAAATTAAAGAGAGAAGGAACCTGGCCTCTCTGCACTATTTCCATAATTAAAGAAAGACTAACTGTTCAAAGACCTGGATAATCATCTTTGGATAAATGTATTTTTCAATTTTAGCTAAAAGGTAACCATTTGAACACTTGAAATCTTAGTGAAGAATCCTTAAGTAATTAATGTCACAGGATGCTTTTTAAATTTTTGCTCTCTTGGGGGTTGGGACAGAATAGAATTAGTGGTCAGTGGGAGGGGAGGGAGGGGAGCGAGGCTGAAATTGGGACCAAAGGAGCCAGCTCAGCATCCTGGTGGGACTGTAGGGTGTGCAGTAGGGAGGGGCTCTCTCCGACAGTCTTCGTGGAAAGACCATGATCAAAACCAGGATGCCAGTTTGCAGAAAAGTTTGCAGAATAGCCAGTGCTTCTGAACGAGCAATTATTAGTGGCATCAAAACTCTGCGTGAGTCACATTATCGACTAAGCAATGGTACAGACTGTGACACTAGCAAACACTAGGTCACACTCAGCTAAGTCTTAGAGGCAGCCCTCCAGTGTTCCCAACAAATTGTCCCTGGAATGAATGGTGCCTGCCCATGCATTTCTACACTGAATGAGGTCAGCCCTGCATCTTGGAGGCAGAACAGGTCAGTTATGGGTCTAATGTGGACCAAGCGTCAAAGAGCAAGATGGGATGAAAAGTCAAGTCTTTCAAACTCCAGGACCTCAAAGAGCTCTGCCAAGATACTTCAGCAAGACTTTCCACATGTGGGAGATTCAAGCTCACAAGTTACTGAATTCCAACATCATAACCCCACACCACACAGGCCAGAATAAACCATTTCCCCACATGTCAACTTATTTAAAGTTTCATTGGGACTAGTGCATACTCATAAATGCTTTGCTTTTGAATGTTATTTAAATTACCCAAGATGTGGATTCAAACAGGTCTGCACCACACTGAGGAGAACAGCATGAGTCTCAGAAATAGAGTAAGAAAGTACGAAATAGCAGGGAGATTTCCGGTTGTTTATGCGGAAAGCATCAGCAGAGATCTTATTCAGTGTCTTGGGAGTGAATGTGGATCTGTTGGAGGTGTTATTTCTGAGCAGGCTCATTATGGCTTCCTGGGATGAGGTTGCCCAGGAAACTAGAACACGGTTGGCAAAGGGCACAGAAACAGAGTGGCATAATTGGAGGCAGGATGGCAGGGCAAAGGGTGAACGAGAATGTGGGAGGCGGGTGAATCCTGCGTGTCTGAAGCGCCCAGGGTTCCCTCCAAGCCAGGAACAGGGCTATACTTGTGGTGTGTGACACATGCTTTCCATCGCCTGCCCCTCACCCTGATTTCACGCTGTTATGCAGTGTTTGTGGGTCACTTCTGGGGCAGTGTCCTTGGGCTTTAAAAGAGCTCTTGAGAGAAGCAGTGGGGGGCACCTGCTTCCTGGCCGGGGACGCTAGCTTACTTTGAATGAGGGTTTCAGGGACAGGAGGGACGCAGCCCTGTGCTAGCTGGCTTGGCTGCTACCCACGCAGGCAGCCGTCTGTTGCTGTGGCAACAGTTCCAGCACATGCTCCCTCTTCCCGGGTCTTTCTGGCTCATTGCAGCCTCCTGGATCCTATTATTGCCTCTGCCTGGAATGTCAGCTGGTCTGCACTCTACCTTGGAGACTGGATTCCATTCCTTCCTCTCTCTCCCTCCCTCCCTTCTTTCCTGCCATGTTCACAAACATTAGTTGACCATTTGCTGTGTGGCAGTTACTTTGGGGTACCATGTGCCTAACCGAAGGTAGAAGTAGCTTAGCAGCAGGATCCACTAGATAAACAAACCCCCTCCTGAATTACTAGCTCTCTTTCTTGACTCCTTTGCCCTGCTACAGTTTGTCTTAACACAGCAGCCAGACAGATCCCATGCCTTTTCAGTCAGATGGCCAAGCTTCAGTGTTCCTCATCTCGTTCCTTGGCATAGTCAAGCTGCCAAGCCCTCCAAACCCCGCTGCCCCACCACTTTCCTTTCTTACCACTCCTCTAGCTCATTTCCCTCCAACTACAACGGAGAGAAATGACCCCACTTTAGGGCTTTTGCATTTACTGCTGTCTTCACTTGAAATGCTTTCCCCCAGAGACCTGCAAGTCTCCCTCACCTTCTCCAGGCCTCTGCTTAGATGTCTCTTCACAGAGAGACCTGTGACCACCCTCCTTGACAATGCAACCACCGCCCCAGCTCCTGTATTTATCCCTATATTCCTTGTTCCCGTAGCACTTATTACCATTCGATGTAGTCTATATTTTACCTATTTTCTCCCTAGGTTGTTCCCAGCACATGGAGGTGCTGGATAAATACTTGTTGAATAAATGCATATGTGCATGTGACGGTGCTCAGCCTTGCCAGAGAAATATAAAGGGGGCAAAGCTGAGAGAGTGCTCAGTGTAGCTCTTGGGTGTCAGAGGAAGCTTCATGAATGATCTGGCAGCTGAAATAGGCCTGGGATAGTGGGGAGGCCTCAGACCCTTCGAGATGCCCTGAGGGGTTCTGCAGATGGAGGAAGTAGCAAGAGCAAAGATAGGGGGGTGGGAGAGAAGAAGGCAGAAATTCTCTTTTGCTTGGTAAGACCCCGTGTTAATCGGTCCTTTCTTCTGTGCTCCGTCCACGTCTGGGACATCGTCATCTCATTCTTTTCTGCACGGACAGGGGAAATTAGATGGAATCCCTTCAGGGAAGCAAATTTGGTTTCTGTATCCCTCACGGGCTCTGCAGAGGATCTGACTTACAAAGCTAGTTAGCGGATTGATTAACCCACTCAGTGAGCTTTACTGAGTGTCTGCTGAGCTGCGTCAGTAATTCCGGTTCAGGGGTGTGGTAGGTTCGGGAATGCAGAACAAGGCACATGGCCCTTCCCTGCTCAGAAAGGAAGCTGACCCTGAAGAACTGTTACCTATGAGGAGAGGGGCCGAGCACAGCATGCTATGGGAACACAAAGCGGGGGTGCCTGACACCATTCCAGGTCAAGGGGGTGCAGTGACTTCCCTGGGAAAGTGGCAAATGCAGTCCCAGTGAAGGCACACCATACCAATTCCTTATTTGTCTGGGAAAATTTAAGTTGGCCTTCCACTGTCTAAGAAGACCGCATTCTTTAGTGGAAATCAGCAGGCCCTGCTGAACTTGCTGTCGCTGTGTACGAGCTGAAGCAGCGTCTGTAGCACATCGGTTTGAAGAGCCAGAGCCCCGAGTTGTCAGTTACTAGGCATCTGTCTGGCCCTGTAAGGAGAAGGATATCCTCGTGTACCTGCCCGGGGTCAAAACGTAGGGTTGTGCCGAAGAGTCTATTTCTTCTCCGGTGTGAAGGCTGTCACAGGGACTCCCCATTGCCATCCCCGCCCGAGAGGACCCAACCATACTCTATTTTGACAAACATGTGTGAAAAGAAAAGAAGTGTAGCTGGGATGTCCGAGGAGTTTGGACTGACAGCACCCTTCTCCCTCTGAGTCTACAAAGGAAGAACAGAAAAAAGCATTCCATCACGAGGGCCACAGCTCTGTCCCCAAAAGGTCAGGGCAAGACTAAAAAGGTCATACTCATGGGCACCTAAGAAGTGTATTAGTTAGCACCCTGTTCTGAGGCTTTTCCACCTAAAAAAGCCAGGGACTGGTAACCCCTTAGAAAGAAATCTAAGGGGAATGTGAGGTTTTACTTGGTATTAATTTTGCTTCTTTGTCCTTGGATGCAGGTGATACAAAGTGGGCGGTGGCTTTCAGGTGGCTGAGCTTTGACCTGAAACACTACTACCAGTGTCACAGGCATGTGGGATGTGTCCAAGGCCTGAACTTGGGTCACGTAGAATTTCCACGGAGTGTGACAAATACCTTGGGTTGATACCCCTGTCCTTCTCATTTATCAGGATCAGCACTTCATGGAAAATGAAGTGCCCTTACGGAGCAAACGTTGATGCCCCCAAGAAACTTGGAGCAAATTTTGATTTTACTATAAAAAGCATTGTGTTCTTTTTTTGGATCGTGGGTCCTCAGTTAGTTCTTAATCCAACTAAGTAAGGCTTTATTGAAAGTCTGGTATGTGTAAAACATTGTGTTAGGTACCCAGGAAAATACAGAGATGAAAAGAATAGAGATTCTGTTGTTAGAAGTTTAGAATCTTCTGGCATCCCCCTGCAGACCCAAGTGCTATTCCATTTCTGGAACATAATTACCTCCTCTGCAGTATGAGTAGGAGCTTTAACTGGTTGGAAGATATGAGTCCCAGTGGCCACACTGAGTGCCCTGTAGACGCCTTCTACAGGGTCTGGGTGGCAAGCGAAATAAAGCAGCATCTGTGTGTAGTCAAGCCGGGGTGGATCCATCTCATAGTCAGCAAACAGCCTAAAGAAAAACTGTCATACGAAAAGGATTTCAACCAAACATAAAATGTATATACTCAGGCAGTCCGTAGACGGACAGGCAGTGGAGAAGCCCTCCCTCCAGCAGCTTTGGAACGAGGTCACTTCCGGAGGACTGAATCAGTGAAACTAACATATAATGAATGGTACTAAGTGAAGAGTACGCTAAGTAAAAAAACGTAAAAAGTAGGTCTCAGAATTCTAATGCTAAAGAAAATTGCATGCTCTTCAGTGGCGTCAACACATTTAGGAAAGAATGCACTAATAAAGGTGGCAGGGAGGACATGGTAAGTAGAGAAAGGGAGCCCCAAGGACCCATTTGTCTGTCCTCAGCACCCTCCGGATAACCTGCGCTCTAATTCCTAAACATGAAGCTTCTGGTACATCCCTCTCTGTGGGGAGTGGCGAGAGGGCAAGGGAACAAGGCCTAAAGCCACTGGGACTCTAGGCATTGAAACCTTTAAACTGGCCCCCCTTGCTTTCAACTTCATATTTAACCTATAGACAGTAATGTGACTTCTTTCAGTGTGGGCTCACGTCCAGGGAGACAGTATGTGTGCTAACCACTGAATAGCGGTTTGTTTGGCAAGTCTCTCTCTCATTCTAAGGACCGAGCTGATGGTCAGCTCTACTCTCGGGGTCTTACACGTTCAGCAGCATGAGCAGTTAGTCAGTCCTTGGAAATCTAATATTCTCTGGGTCTCCCCACCCCAAGCCAAGACCAAACCCTGGGACACACAGGCCACCCCCAAGCACTTACGTGGCCTTATTGGGGGAGGCCACTGGCTCTTCTCAAACATGTGCATACAATGACCTAGGGAATCATTTTAAAATGCAGATTTTAATGAAGTCGATGGTTCTGGGGCGGTCTAAGGTTCTGCACGTTTGGCCAGCTCCTAGGTGATTTCAGTGCTGCTGGTTCTGGCCTACACTTTGAGAAGCAAGCGTCTGGACCCAGAGACGTTATTCTCTATCACTGATAATCCTTACAACTATGAGCAAGTTTAGTTAGACATACAGGAGATTGGAAAAATACATTATTTGACAAATCCAACAAACATTTAAATAAAAATAACTTTGGTAGGAAAATGCATAAAATCTGTTATGTTACAAAGCAGAAAAGAATTGTAGAGTCAGTAGGATCAGCCAATGTTTTATTAAATGTTCACCGAGTGTCTGCTGTAAGCCAGGTGCAGAGCTAGGCTGAGATGCCTAAAAACACTCTCTGATGTGGCTGCTAAGGCATCCTTAGATTTTTCAGGAGTCATGATCCGGCTACTGGGTTTGTCCAGAACTTTGTGTTTTCTTCATCTTCTCAGTTGCCTTTGAGTTACTTTAGGGATTTGCAGCAGGAGTAAGAGTAGAAGGGGGACTGACACTAATAGATAACCACGGCATTGTCCTTGGGTGTTTCTCTTCCATTTCTTTCACATGAATTGTTGGCCTTTAGTATTATTTCTATGGAACCACTCTGATAAATGCTATGCAGGACAACACATGATTATTTCTGTTAATAAAGAAGCTGAATATGATCTATTGAAGGAAGATGTGCAAAAATAAAGGGAGTTGATATGGAGACTCTGTCTATAGATACACAGGATTCATTTTAAATCAATGGATTGGACATTTAAAAAAGGTAAAGCTTGCTATGTTCTTCTGATCATTTAAAATATTGTAGTAGGCAGAGTTCTAAGCAGGCTTCAAAGGTCCCCACCCCTGGCGTACACATCCTGTATAATCCCATCCCCTCGAGTGTGGGTAGACTTGTAAATGTGATGGGAAAGTCATTCCCATGAGTAAGTTACCTTATATGGCAAAGGTAAAAGCACTTTACAGACACAATTAAGTTCTCTAACCAGTTGATTTTGAGTTAATCATAAGGGAGCCTGTTCTTGAGCTTGACCTAATCAGATGAACCCATTAAAAAAGGTCCCCCACATTAAGGGAGAAATTTGAAGACAGAGCGATGCTCTTTTGTGGTTATGAAGAAGCGAACTGTCAGGTTGTGAAGAGGGCCACGTGGCAGGGAACAACAGGTAGCCTCTTGGAGCTGAAGGTCTCAGTCCTACAATTGCAGGGATCTGAATTCTGCCAACAATCCATTTTGGAAGCCAGTCTTGGAACCAGCCTTGGAATTGGCCTCAGATAAGACTGTAACCCCACTGACATCTCGATGTCAGCTTTGAGAGACTCTGAGCAGGGGGCCCAGCTAAGCCATGCCTGGACTCCTGACTTACAGAAACTGTGAGAGAATAACTAAGTATTCACAAGTACTTATTGAGCACCTAGGATGTCCTAGGCATGGACTGTTCTCAGTGCTTAAAATGCATTCACCAGGAATGAGATAAAAATGCCTACCCTTGAGGAGCTTTCTTTCTAGAAGCAGAAGATGTCCAATAAAGAAAACACAATAAATTAAGAAGTGATTATGGAAACACAGAAAAAAAATTATGTCTGAAAAAGCAGAATTGGGAGTGAAGAGTGGGAAGGAGGGCAGATTGCAGAATTAAGAGGTAAAATTTGAACAAAGTTTGGAGGAAGGCAGGGAGTTAGGACATCCAAGGTAAGAGCATTACAGGCAGAAGGATCTGTTGAGGCCAATTGCAGGAGTATACCTTGCACATTTGGTCAACAAGGACTAGACCAGAGTGGCTGGAGTAGTACGGCGGGAGCAGAATAGCAGGAGATGAGGTGAGAGAGGGAAAAGAGTCAGGAGATGCAAGGCAGCCTGGCTTCTTAAGGACTTGGGCTATTCCTCTGGGTAAAAAGCAGAGCTGTGGGATGGTTTGAATAGGCTATCATGATCTGCCTGTAATCGGAGCCAAGAGAGAAAAAGGGAAAGTCATCATGAGGCTCTTGCAGTGATCCAGGCGAAGGTGACTGTGGTTTGTTCCAGTGACAGCAGTGGGGCTTGGAAGTGGTCTGATCCTGGATGTATTCTGAAGGTAGAACGACCCAGATTTCCTGAGGGATTGGATGTGGGGTTTGAAAAACAGGGAAGAATTGGGGATGACTCCTAGGGTTTTGGTGTAATCAACAGGAAGGACAGAGTTGCCACTGACTGAGATGGAGAGAGCTTTAGGGGAATACGGGAACAGTGGGATGACGGGGACGGAAAGTCAGGTACTTAGTTTTGGACGTGGCGTGTTTGAGATGTCTACGAGAACACTCAAGTGGAGATGTCCGGTAGGCAGTTGCATCTAGGGGTCTAATATTTGAAAGAGAGGTTTGGGGTGGAAATGGACATTTGGGATTCGCTAGCCCATAGCTAGTACTTCAAACCATGAGTCTGGCTTCAACAAATATTAACAGCCTAAAGTAATGGAAGGATTTCACATAGACAGAAGCTGTGGAGAAGAGGTTTAAGACAACACCTGTGAATGTGAACATAGCAAAATTCAACAGCCTTGTCTCAGGAAATCTCTAAGGATTTTTAAAATATTGGAATAGTTGCTCTGGGTATTGTGTGTGTGGAAAGCTAAGAAGCCAGGACCTGGCCTGCTGAACTTTGATAGTCATAAATAAGCATGTTGTAACTGTCTCAGGGTTCCTTTTTTGGATGCAGCTGGGCCTTTCAGCCAGTGCCTGGGCTCTGAGGTCATCCAAGCCCATGGACAGTGGTCATGGCCTGTCTCCAGGAGTGTTTGCTGCGTGTGGCTTGAGGCAGGTCCTGGATCACGGAGGGCACAGATGACAAAGCAGGGAAGCTGGTGGGACCCTACATTGTAGTCCAAGCCCTCTCCTGGAAAGGACAGAGAGGCCCTGGGAGGTGAAGGGACCTGCTGGAATTCCTACAGTGAGTCAGGACAGAACTGGGGACAGAGAGCCCAGGGATCCTGACCCTCAGAATTCCCTCTTCCTGGGGCATTTCGCCCCCATGATTTGGAGGAAAGAAGCAAACTTGTTTTATGTTTTCTCTTTGCATCCCTTTCTTTAGTAAGTTAACTATTAGCCATTCTTTAACCATGCATAGTTAGTAGTTACATAGATTGGCATTTACATAGGGCCAATCACTCTCTCTCCACAACAACGCCACCAGAGAGGGGTTAAAATAAACCACGCCACGGAGAGGCTAAGTAACCCCAGTAAGACCTCACGGTTTGTCGGCTGTGGAATCTGTGCTTTTAATCCCAGTTGAAGAGCACCGAGATTTATGTAATGCTGAGCATCCAATCCCCAAGGCAGAGAGGGATGGGCAACACCACTCCTTTCTCTTTTTCTGTCCTCTGGACATCATACACACGCACGTACATGTGCACGCACGCATGCATGCACCTGTCAGCAATCCTTTGCCCCAAATGAGCGCTTCTTTCTCTGGCTTCATTGTCTTGCCTCTGCTCCCAACTTTGTTCCTTTACTCAATGTCATTTTTCAGAAGTTTGGGCAGTAGCAGGTAGGAGCCATTCCCTTCCTTGGTACCCAAAGTCCCCTTCCTGTTTCATTGCCTCTGTCCTCAGGAATGATGAGCACTGTCTGCCTTCTGGCTTTTGTTTCTGAGTGAGCAGCTAAAGGGCTCTGCCCTTGAATGACATTGCTGAAAACTTCTGGCAAGGAAAGTGCTATTCAGACTGCCAGTTTCTTCCCAAGCAAGAACCTGTTTACATTTTTGGCAGATTTGTTCACAAAATCATACAGAGACGGCCTCCCAAAGCTTTATAGGAATGCTGATCTTTGTTCTCTAGTTTCATATTGTAAAGAAAACCAGTGACAACCAAAACCAAAAACTGCCCCTGCAACTGCCAGCCTTGTAGCTTGGGCCTTTTCTGGTAATTCTTTGACTGCTTTCTCCTCCCTGCTGTCCTGTTAGCATCTAGCAGAGGGGCTCAAAAAAATGGGCATCCGATTGAAGGACATTGCACACTTTAAGGTTATAACTGGAGTGATGTTCAATTTTGTACTGCAATTGTGGACTAATGGTTGGCTGGAAATTGAATAATCGATATACATAGCTTGCTGTGACGTCTAGATCTACCATTCAATTTTTCCCATATCTTATTGAGTTTGGCTGTGTTATGTATACTTTCCTATTTTAAATATTTACACTGAAGTCAGAGTGGCTTTTAGATTTTAACGTCTTGCTTTCTATTGTGGCCTCAGGAATAGAGCTTTAAAATAATATTATTATCAACATATTATCATAACAATGATCAATAATCAATAACATTATCAATAATTACTATTGATAATAACAATAATCTGATGGGCCACGGGCAACACTGAGTGCAAACCCTTGATATGTTGTACAAGGTAGTCAGAATCAAAGAGAAATGAACAAAAACGTGTGTTGATAAAATGACAATTCTTATCCTAAGTTTTTAGAATTGGAAGGGGCACGTAGAGAAAAATGTGGTGAATAACATGGTAGCTTATTTGACAGATGAGAAAACTTAAACCAGGTTGTAGAAATTGCCCAAGATCACACAGAGAGTTAACAGTAGGATTCTGCCTAAGATTTCGGCCCTGCCCCCTCCCTCAGAACTTCCCAGGATGCCACCTGAGTGAGTATGAAAGTCTGTACTTTGGGGATACAGCAGAGGAATTGGAGGGTGGCAGTGGTGTCTGAAACAAATTACATAAGTGGAAAAAAGATAAAAAAAACTTAATCAGTGTTAAAGTACTAAATTTTTTAAAGATTGTAGTAATTACCTTTATAAGATGTTCCTGCCTATTGAATGGCAGTGGTTCAAGAGGATTTTCTGGAATTTTTATATCTTCATCTTCTGTAAACCATAGGCCAGCCTATGCAAAAAATAAAAATAGAAATAATTAAAGTATTATGCTGAGATGTAATTGTTCCTCTATGAGCCATAGAGATTGAACCCATCTTGTGCATGTGTCTAGTGCAATGGTCTCCAAAGTAGTCTGCAGAAACCATGGGAATGCAGGAGAAAATACTAGAACTTCCATTTACATGTATTTTGATCTGATTCTTTTGTAATTTTTATTTTTTAAAATTTGTATAACGTATTAGTGCAGTAGTACACATGTATAACTTATAAATGAAAATCCACATATTAGGGATGCCAGCTATATTTAACTGTTGGAACATATGATGAAACTTGGGAATCACTGCCCTAGATTTTGCTTGCATAGCAATATTTTGGAGGGGTCTACACCCATAAGAGTAGCTTGCATTCCATATGTCCTGTCTATGTTGCTATCTGTTCTCAGAACCTAGCGTGGTGTTGGTACACATTGTTGGAAAATCTTTGTTGAGTGACTGACTGACTGACTGACTCAAGAACTCAAAGGACTCCTTTTTAATGACATCCCTCTTTCTCAGCCCATATTTGACACTAATTACCAAATCCCTCTATTCCCATTTGGCAATGCCTTGTCCATCTCTCGCTTCTTTCCACCCCCACTGCTGCCACGCTGGTGTAGAACTTCACTATTCTGCCATGGGCCTTCCAGTAACCTCAGAGCTGTTTCTGTTTCCAGTCTCCCTCTTATTTGTTTCAGTTTATACCATGCAACCATATCAATCTTCTCAAAAGTGTAATCTTGTCCTACTAGTCTCTGCTCAGATCATTTCCCACTCTTGCTCTTTTGCTCACACCATCCCTCCTACCTGAGGTGACTTCCTATCCACCCATGTAAACCTACACATCTTTCCAGACCCAGCTCAGATCACATTTCCTCAGGGAAGGAAAGTGACGGAAGATCCTCACTAGTGCTCCAGCCTGGAGGGAGTTTCCAGCTGCAGCACCAGGGGAGGCATCAAGTAGAGGTTGGCGGTCTTGCTGAGTCAAGAAGACAGATTTTGGAATGGAAGGAGGTCAAGATGGCTAGAATTTTCAGGACAACACTAGAGATCCAGGGAGAGACAGAGAGAGAGAGAAACTAGAGATCTGCAAAGGGATCTTCTCACATCTTAATTGACAGACCGTCTGTGGATGTGTGTGGAAAATACCTGAAGTTGGAGAAAGAAACCGGTAAAGGAGTAAGCTGAACGATTCCTGAGACTCATAGAGGGCTGGGAATAGTTCATGTTATCACCAGGCAGAGTGGAAGGATCTCCTAATACACAACAAGTAGAGTGGAGCCCCCAGGAGGATACGCCTTCACAGTGGGGCCACATTAGCCCTGTACTAAAGGCCGCACTGGAGCACGCTTACAAATCTTAATGTAACCCTGACAGGATAAAACTGATTCAAGTCACATCACGTCATGCCTGACAATATTTAAAGTACACAAAACTGGGCACCCAACCATATAAAGTTCACAATATCTGACATCTAATATAAAGCTACTGGGTAGGCAAAAAAGCTAGAAAATATTACCCATAGCCAGAAGAAGCATCAAACAATAGAAATGAACACAGAAATGGCACAGAGGGTAGAATGAAAAAAAAAATTATGTTCACTTAGCTATTCTAAATATATTTCATTTGTTCAAGGAGATAGAGGAAAAACATGCACATAATGAAGAGAGAAATGAACGACATTAAAAAATCCAACTTGAACTTCCAGAGATAAAAAATATGATATCTGAAATGAAACATACATTGGATGGTATTAATAGCAAATCGGATACAGCAGAGAAAATAATCAATGAACTTGAAGACATAGAAATAGAAATGACTGCAAAATAAAGTACAGAGAGAAAAACGACTGGAAAGAATGAACCAAGCATCGGTGACCTGTGAGACAATAAACATGAGATTGGATTTTGAGAAGGCAGAGGGTACAGAAAAAATATTTTGAAAAAATATCCTGAAAAATTCCCAAATTAGACAAAAACTAAAAACCTACAGATTCAAGAAGCTCAGTGAACCCCAAGCAGAAGAAAACCCCATTGAGGAACACAATAATCAAATTGCTGAAAACCAGTAATAAAGAGGAAATATTAAAAAAAGCTAGAGGGGGAATAAAGACACTGAGATAGGACTACTGTCCTTTCTCCCATCGCTCAACCAACTTGCAACTCTGTATCCAACTGTATCAATGCACAGGAATTTTTCCTGATTTTTAAAACTAACGATTCATATAAGCTTTCTAAAAATATGGGACATTTCATAAACTGGGAAACTGTTTCAAAGTGTTTCACACAAAAGAGAGTCATATTACAAAGAAAAAAATAATCTAATTGGAAAACAACTTAGGAGTTTTAAAAAGTCATCCATGAAAATTTTTACAATATGAAATGTTATCCCCGAACCTGTATAGTTGGGTTTGAAAAAGAGGTTGAGTCCCCCACATCTTGCCTCACTGGATAGTTAGGTGATTTCTCCTTAAAATATGGAAATGTTCTCTGTACTCTCTTGCTAAAATGCGGCCAAATAATTTTTTCTTTTCACTTTTCCTTAGAAATTAAGTGCTGAGCTGTTTGGATCTTAGAATGTCTGACTCATTAAGCTTATAATAACATGCATTCTCACCGATAGAAGATGAGTCGAGAGTTCAACATAAAAGAAGTCCACATGAGTGTGACTAAACATCTACACATGACAGTGACAAGCATGTGACAGTTACAGTGGGGCTGGGAGCAAAGGGCAAATGGGCTTTTATGCTCGTGTTGCTTAGCTGAGGTACACAGCCCATCTGACTTCACAAACGCTGTATCTTATTCCATTTCAGAAGTTGGGGAAATCAGCACACTCTTAAGTGGCTGTTGTGGTAAACTTGCAATTAGTCAAAAGAAAAGAAAAAAGACAGATAAAATAAAAAAGCAGAGTAAAGAGCCTTTCTCTCCCAGAGAGCTTCATATCAGTAATGCAGTTATACTATTTCACTGTTTTTATGTGGCATTTTCAATAAATCTTAAAAAGTTTTGCCCTAGAAGCTGTTTCGACTTTTCCCATACATTTTTTTTTTTTTTTTTAAACGTGAGCCATTGAGTGTTGGAAATCTGTAAAAGTCATGTGGGATGGTCAGGCGGGCCTCTCCAAATGGCCTCCTCATCCTGGGGCTCCTGCGGAGTGGAGATTGGGTCGGCAAGAGGAGAGGGCAGAGCTCAGAACTCAATTGCTCCCAGAACACAGGTGGTGTTCAAGTATTCCTACTTGAACACCACCTGTGTGAGTTTCTACTTGAACATCTGCGTGAGTTTCTCCTACACGCAGCAGCTAACTTTCTCTAAGAAATTCACACCTTTGGTAAAGAAACTTTCTGGTTTTGGCTCAGCGCTTTGGTAAAAATTACTAACACCCTTTGTTCGTCCCATGTTTGTGCAAAAGGATGTTTAAATTGATATCCTGTGTAATTGGCACATACTGTAAATAGTGAAGGTTGGTAATTTCACACGAGCCCACTTTTTAAAATCTTTTGAAAATCTTAAGCCAACGATAAAAACAGAGTCAGTTTTGCTCGGCTGTTTTTTTTTTAGACAAAATCATCTTTGCGAGTTGTAAGTCCAGGACAGTGATGGAATTCATAAATTGCTCTACTGGGGAGATAAATCAGAGCCCAATCAGCTTAACACCTTTCTCGATCAGGCTTGAAGGAATCTCCTCAACATGCAAGTGCTATTTCTTCTGGCTCAACTGTAGGATCTCGTGAACCTCAGAGACGGCCATAAGCATGTCATCCATTAATTAATTATGAAAGAAAAGAGAGGCAGGAGGGATGCAATCTTTCAATGGGGGTACACATTGGAGATACAGGCCCCGAGAGGGTATCACCCTGTTTCTGAAGTAGCAACTACAAACGCTTCCATCTTTTGTGTCTACCAGAATTGTGAAATGGTGAGCAACAGGTTGAATTCAATTAGTAGACACAAAATAAGCAATTCAGGCCCTTCCTAGTTACGGGATTTCACTCTCACACTTTCCTTACTCAAACTTCTCAGAAATGAATAATTTCTTGTCTTCACTTTCCTAAAGACTTATTCACTTCCTTAGTTCTCAGCAATCTGGATTCTGTGCTCCACGAGAATTGCTCTGGCAAAGCTCACCAGTTACATTCTACTTTTTAGGTCAAAAGTAATCTGGTGTTAGTGCCACCAGAGGTTAACAGCAACCTGCATATACTGCTGGAAAGTGACGGTGCCCAACCGCTCCTCATCCGCAGCCTTGAACCTCTGCAGGGTCTTGAGAAGTTCCTCCTCCAGGGGGATGGGCCAAGGCAGCGCCGTTACTAACAAGAATTTCCGCCAGTCCACGAACTCCAAGTTTACTGTTAATAGAGATGTTAACTCCTGCAACTAGAAGAAAACAAGAAACGCCATTGGAATATTTGTATGAGTCTATCATGAAGCTCTCCCTGCTCGTGTTTCTTAGTCAGAGATTCAGGGGCGGGAAGTAGGATTGTAGACTGGTGGGTAACGCCAGTTCTGACTTATGTTCCCTCGGGTTCTACCAACCAATCCACATCAGACAGTACCTAGACAGTGTTTCACCTTTTGCTTCCTTGACATTTGTGTTTTTGCTTAACTGTTACGCAACGATTTTACATGTGTGACTCCAGTTGGTCTTGTCTTCACTCTTCTCGACAGAGGAGGAATAAAGATGATAGCAATGGCTGGGCAAGGGCTCTACCGTCTGTAGGGAAATATTCTTTAACCGCTTTGTTTTCTGATACATTCTTAAGAAACAGAATATGATGAAAAGCAAGAACTGCCAGAAGCATCTACTATCCCTAGGATCATTCCACGGGGTACCAATAGATACAAACTTAGAGGCTGAGCCTCCTGGTCTCTATGTTTCACTGACCGTTATCCTCACTCATCCCTTGAATACTGAGCGTGTACATACTACTTGTATGTGTCTCAAGTTTAAGTCCATTCATTCAAGTTTTATCGGTGGTCTACTAAATGTCAGATACTGTGCAAGAGCTGGTCATTTTAAAACTACTGACTTACTGATCAAATAAGAATTCTCAAAGCTTTGAAACCCAAACAAAATTGACACTTACTTCAGGTTGAGTGAGGTTCATCCAACTACTAGGAAAGTTGTTTGTTCCATAGTTCAGGGTGACCAAATCAAGCAGAATATCAGTAAATGTTTTATTTCCTATTATGCCTATAATAATACAATGAAACATATTTTTCAGTTATGTGGCAAGGATTTGTTTTATTTTGCCCAAATAGAATAAATAATGAGTATTTGTGTAGTCACTGTATTCATATTATTTAAAGGTGTAACCTTTTGAGAAATAAGACATTTTGAAAACATAAAAATTATAATAAATTTCCTGATGCTCTCCCATTATTGTTTCCCAGCTAAGTCAAAATATCTTTTTTTGCTGAGTAATAAATCATTCCAGATAGGACAAAATACTGAGACTTTATTAGTTTGGAGTCTTCTTTGATCTTTTACTCAGAATAGGTTGAATTAAAACAAAATTCTGAGCTTTTCTATTATCAGTAGGACACAAAAGTAAAATATTTTGATAAACATGGGATAAAGGTGCTTCAAAAGCATGCAGATCACCACAGTTATTGAGGTAACACTTTTATTCTCATTTTGCTCTTTAGATCAGAATAGATTTGTTTTTGTAAATGTAGGGAGATTTGAATTGTTAAATTATGGGATCCGAAGACTTAATTTAATCACCTAATTGGTTCACTATTCCAAAGTATTTTATAAAAGATCACTAACCTTTTAATTACTTTGTTCTGATACACCAATCTACTTTATACTAATTTACTACTTATACACTAATCTACTCCAACAGAGATGTCTGCTCAGTCTCTCATTTCAAATTGCATGCACATGCATTTAAAAAGAAATAGGAAAGCAAAGTAAATAATGTGTTAAAAAAAAAAAAAGGTGTCTAATTTCCGTAATAGAGGTAACTTCGAGACCCAGGAGAGACTCCTGTATGTATTGTGTATCTTTCAGGTTCAGAGTATTTGACTGTTCTTCTTTGTTTAGAAATAAAAATAAAAAGAGTAGCATCTCAAATTTTTCTTTGTACATCTAAACTTTTAGCATTGCTAAAAGTCCAACATAAACATCATCATTTCCTTTAACCTTTAGGAACATTCCTTTTAAAACTTCAGTGGTTCAAGCCAAATATACAATTTTGAGATTTGGAAGGTAATTTTCTGGGTAGAAAGAGCAGAACATGTATTTCTTTGATATGATTAGCCATCCAGCAGGTTGTTCAGAAAGAAACTCTCTATCCTTTTTGATCAAACCTGAGTATCCAATTTTACAGAGATGAGAACACTTTCCAGGGTAGTAGAATTTTCAATAAAATCATCTTTATATGATACTACATTGGTTTTCAGATATATTAGAAATAAATCATTCATGTTCCTCACGACGAAAACATAAATAAACTCTATTGAAACCATGAGGAAGCTCAAAGTATTTACAAATTCTGGTAGACATGTAAAATATTTCTACTGTCACTAATAGCCATGATGAAAGCAAAGTACCGTAATACAATACTTTTAGTTTACATAGGAATTGTTTACCTGGGACCTTAGTGCAAAATTTGTAGACTATTTTAATTTTTGACCTTGTTACTTAAGTAACCCAGGCATGTAGTGATAACAATCTTCACATATTATGCGGTAACAGAAACAGATAAACTTACAAATTTTGTTCATGGATCAAAAAGAAACTCCCTTTCAATTTGACGCTAAGTTAATTACCTGATGTAACTATCATTTAGAATTATGCAGGAAAAACAGTTTAATTGGGTGCCAGGCCTAAAGGAATTCAGACCATAATCATAGTCCGGTAACCCTTAGCAATAACACTCAGAAAGATGAAATCAAAATAACACCATTGCTTAGAAGTATACACCTCTGCCCAAAGAATGTGAAAGAATGTGTGAATATAGAAGCTGAACTAGAAAGTTATTGGGAAACCAATCTTGGGATTTTTGCTTTGTATATCTGGAAGGTGCCAAACGCCTTTTGTGTTGGATAAGAAGACCTGCAACAGTTTTACTTTCAATTTTCAGGTTTTTGGAAATAATTTTTTGTCTATGATCAGCGGTGAAGTCAGTATTTATCATATTACTAATCACTTTCATAATGGCTTTCTGAGTTTGATGAGCAATCCGAATTGGGTCTGGTGTCAGCGGCTGAAGATGGTGTTCTCCTATTCCATAAATGGATAGCTTTCCTGGGGTCAAAGTTATTAATGTCTGGAGAATTCAGCTGAATTATCAGGAGATCTGTCATGCCATCAGCCTTGATCTTGGCATGCATTTGTGACTTGGTGCGTTGCATATGACTGAAGCCACGTCCTGTCTCAGCTGAACTTGCGGGGAGGGTCAGCAATAGGTCCACGAGTGTCAGGATATTTGGATACTTATGTAAGTAAACAGAATTCACAAAGTCCCAGGTCAATGTGCGGATGTTCTGAAACCTGAGAGGGAAAGTGAAAAATGTAAAAGATTGAGACTCCTGTTTTACCCAAATATTTATAAATATCAACTAGTTTACTTACGCTTACCTAGCATAAATCTCTGATTTCAACATGCTCCATTCAGTGTCCAGTTCATCGATGTGCACACTGGCAGCTTCTAATACCGGTTCATAATGTACAGTCAAGATGGATACCTCTTTTTCTCCAAATTCTGCCATCAGTATACAAAATGAAAAGTCACATATATGAAAGGCACTCATACAGACAGTCAAAGAGCTGAAAGTTCAGAGTCAGTGCACATAGGCTACCTTGATTTATCTTTGTGGGCCACAATTTAAAGCTTCCAATCATGGTTGCCTTCACTACATCTTGGCTGGCATCTCTGAAACAGCCTCGCAGCCTCTTGATAAGATGTGTTAAAACCGTGTTTCTCACATCAGAAATGTTTCCTTTTCCTTTTAGGCAGTAACCATGAAAGTGTGTCACTGAATTCACCCTACGTTCTTTGGGCCCTGGTCTAGAGAGAAAAAAAAAGTCCCCCAAGCAAACAATTGAATAATAAAGCACCTGGCAAATGATTTCCCAAGTTGAAATGTCTGTTGACAGACCCTTAGATTATCCCCGACTCCTCACCTCGTTTGATATATGCTGAGCATTTCTAGTGTTGACACTACGGTGGCAAATACATCCGCGATGGAAGAATTTCTGTTCTTACCGACACGGGACAGAATGCTAAGCGCATTGATGACATCCACCAAGAAATGGACAAATTTGACCATGTCTGCTTGGAGAAGGAACTCTAGAAGTTCTTTGGCGTTCGGGTGACTAGTGTTACTTCCATCTTCATCTGTCTGTAACACAGGTGGGGAATAAAATAGTGATCTATCGTTCTCAAGATTATTATTGCAACTTGCTCGATAAAAATTCTGTTATTCAGAAAAACTGAAATGGTGTAGCATCTCAAAAATCACTTACTGAATGCAGCTGCTGGACAATCGCAGGATATCCCTTGAGAAAGTTCTGGAGGGCTGCCTGTAATCCCTGAAGCCACTTCCTGCCTCCTACTTGAGACGGCATCACGGGACGAAGGTGAAGGCCTTTGAAAGCAGTTACCAGAGAACTCTTATGATGCGGAGAACTGTGGTAGAAGTGATAAACCCTATGAAGAAGGTCTCTGACATCCTTGTACAGGGGAATGCTCTGGAACAGTGCCTTGTAAGATAGTTCAAGATGATGTGCAAAGCAATATACAGTTAGCACACGTGGCTGAATTTCTCTTAAAAGCAGGGCCACCCCGTTGCTTTCTCCCTCTGAGCCGGGGGCACCATCGCTTCCAAAACCAACCAGTTTCTTTGCCCAGTCTTTGTTCGGCAGCCTAAGTTGAAGACTTCTCTCTAGAGTTTTCTCAATGGCATTTTTTATTGCCAGGGGATCCTTTTTTACTGCTGTCTGTACCCCAACAATTTGGCAATGCACTTTTCCTGCCTGTGCAAACTGCACATAGACAAGTTCAGCTCCTTCCACTGGACTGTCTGTGACTCCATCACTGATGACAGAGAAAAATTTACTTTCTTCTAGTTTCTCTCTTAGATGTCTCCGTTCTACTTCCGCAATAAAATACATAAATGTTCTTGCCGATTTGTTAGTTCTGAATACCGGGCCGATATCAACACCCTTCATATCATCCAACTTGCATATCCAGATAAAATCTTTGAGGGGACGTCCGGTCTTGGCGATCGCATGGCATGATCTGAATAAGTTCTCGACTCTCCCGAGGGTCACTTTGCTCATGGCCCTCACCATCAGTTCTGTGGTGGCTCTGTGCACGGGAGAAGCACTCGTGGCTTCCTTTAATGAAGCCTGGGCATGAGCCTCGCTGAGATGATGTGCACTGAGAAATTCAGTGCTGAAATTGTCGGTGCCATAATAGAAGCTCATTTGATTTCCCCTGGACTTCACTCCATGCTTCCGACATAGGCCGCAGAACATAAGGTTTAGTATCTCATCATACACAAGCCAAGGGTATTTTTTCAGCCAAATTTTCAAAAATTGATTGTTCCTCTTGGGAAGGTAATGGTCAAACTTCCATGGCTTTTTTTGCCTTTCGGTGACTCGACTCACATCGTCTGGAGGATTCCTGTCTTTAACATAACTCTACATTGTTATTTTAAGTATTCACCAATGTCTACCCTCAGTTTTGCTTAATGCCTGCCACCCACTTTAGCTCACTATTTCTGGAAAAATTATAGTGAGTGACTACTACTTATCAGACACTCTGGTTAGTGCTTTAAGTGGTTTCTATAGCTGAATCCTCATAATACACTATTCTTATTTTATAGTTAAGAAAATAGAGTAATTACTATCATCACCATTTTCTGGGTAAAAAAAAAAAACTAAGGCACAGAGACATTAATTAATCTGTTCAGTGTCACAGTGCTCATAAGTGGTGGAGCTGGGGTTCACTAGCAGGAAGTCCTACTCCACAGCCCCCTTTTTACATACTGCACTATTACCAGCTTCTCATAAGGGCTCTATGACCATCTTCACTCTAGAATCCATTTCTTCATACATAACAGGCACTGCTTTTAGACATCATTTCCTTCCCATGGTGACCAAAAAAGGATAATAGAACATGCACGGCAGCGTGTCTGCAAAATTTGCCTTGGACGTCTGTTCCCTCCCACCTCAGCCCCGCCCTCTCCGGTGGTGGTGGGGCCACCATGTTACAGAAAGGGTGTCAGGCTCTGAGTCCCGTCCCAGGTGGTTTTGTAAAGCAGCTGTGCCTCATGCCTCATCTTTTTCTTTTTCCTCAAAGGTCTCATTTTTGACAGACATTTGATAATTTGACTGAGGAGAATGTGTATATGTTTGGATGGAAGGACAAAAAAAGACAAATTACATAAAACAAAGTCCTAAAATACCAGTTTCTCCCTGAAGGCAGAGTGCCTGGACCACATACCTATCTTCCTCTTACAACTTTCGTGACACTGCTGAGCATTACATTGTCCTATTTTATAGTATGATGAAATATTGAAATATGTGTTTGTGTGATACATTTTTTTCTTTTTTTTTAATTTATTGGGGTGACAATGGTAAGGTTTCAAGTGTACAATTCTGTAATATATCATCTAGATATCACATTGTGTGCTCACCACACAGAGTCAGTTCTCCTTCCATCACCATATATTTGAACCCCATTCAACCTCTCTTCTACCTGCCTCCTCCCCCCTTACCCTCTGGGTAACCACTAAACTGTTGTCTGTGTCTATGAGTTTTTGTTTCTTTATTTGTTTGTCTTGTTCCTTTGTTGCTTTCAGTTTTATATCCCACATATGAGTGAAGTCACATGGTTCTCGACTTTTTCTGTCTGACTTACTTCACTTAGCATAATATTAAAATACCTCATGTTGACCTACGAGGCCACACTCAGTGTTTCCTTTCATTTCACTGCTTTCCTGTCGTAGACTTTGACTCCTCAACCAAATTTTAAACTCTGCTGATAGAAACACACTTACATCTTTTATGTCCCTAACGTCCAGACGAGTGCTAAGCACTTGGTAGACATTCAAGAAAATAAATCTCCTTTTTAAATTGATTTTCTTGATCTCATATCTCTTAATGTCTTTTAATTGAAAACCTTTGACATTGGTCAACCTGCCGCTGCCTTTCTTAACTTGTTTGCATCTAACTTCTATTTTGCCTTTGAATCAGTCTTTTTGCAGTTGTTGTTGTGAAATGGTCCCCCCACCTACACTTTTTTTGCCCCCCAAATCCTGAGCACTACTGTTCCCATTGAAAACAAGCCTCCATGCACTTGATGCCTTCATTTTCTTACCTACATATTGGGTGACTTGTCAGTTTCCCACACTAGGCCTTTAGCAGCAGGCGAGGTACCTGCTCTATACATAGAAATGTTGGTGAATAACTGAATGAATGCATGAAAAATGAAGTTTCTTATTGCTAAAGGAAAGGACTTTAACTCTCACTACTGATTTAGCTAGCTTTGCTATTTTCAGTTTTATGGACAAGTTTTCTAGAAAATGTTACCTTGAATTCTGAGCACATACATTCACTTGCCCCATGTACATTCTCTGGCTTTGTGAGAAAATGTTTCTTCCTGAAGCAACACCTGAAACTGCCCACAGACAGTTTTACCAGGTCCAAAGTCTTCTAGATTTACCACTGCATTTCCGTGACCTGATTCTGATCTAACGGAAGGAGTTCACCCACGGAGAGAACCTTCGGGCATATGAAAGCCCACACTCGTTTTTTGCTGTAATCCTTCGATTTTGCTACCTGACAACATATTCCTGTTAATAACATCAATCCTTCTTCTATCATACCTTTCCTAAGAGACCTTCCTATATTTCTTGATTTGTGTAAATGACAGACAAATTTAATTACTTTTCAAATAAAAATATGGGACTTGCTTACCAGCAAATATAGACTATCATATGTTTATAATTTTCTCAGAGATGCTAAGCCTAGAAAAACCCACAGAACTTTCTAGTTACTCCTTTCCGGCAACCACCCAGATCTCCTCACTCCTCTCTGTTGGTAGAGGCTTTGTAGAGGGGCAGAGTAGCGTCTGCTGCTCTCATAGTCTCCACCTTCCTCTAATCCATTTTCCATATCCCTGGGCTCTAAACGCCATTGAGCCCAGCTGTGTGTCCTTTGTCAGCTGCTTGAAACTTCACAACTTGACCACAACCTCTTTGTGGTCCTCACCTCCTGCTTCATGTCCCAGCAGGTCTGCTTGCTGTTCCCTAAATATGTCATGCCGCCTCAAAATCTCAATGTCTACTCCAGTTTCCCTGTGCCTGGAATACCCTGTCCCTGCTTCTCTTCCTAGAAAGTGCTGGCTGAAACTTTCCTACAGGCTAACTCCTGTGCCGATCCACACACGTGGCAGTAACTTCTTCCTTCCTCGAATTCCTGTAAAGACCATGTAGCTGAATGATCTAGCTGAGCCACTACAGCCTAGAGGTCTGAATTTGTGTCCTCTGTCTCTGAGACCAGTCACTGATTCTAAGGGTCTCCAGGAGGAGGGGTTTGCAGGAGGGCTCCTTGTCACTTTTTAGAAGAATGTCACACGTCTTGAACAACTAAATGCTGTCTCTCTTGAAGAAGGAGTGAGGGTACAGAATTTGCTGAACTTTGTTCTCTCCAGATAGCCTCTCAGCAGAAGCCAAAGTAGCTATGAACTGTCGTTACAGACATTGCTTGGAGTACTGATGGGCTGACAGGAAAAAGAAGTTCTTATGGCTTATGTGGGGACAAAAGCACATTGCTCAAGTGTTCTAGTTTCTACAGACTCCAAAGTGCTTCCCTTGGAGAAAGGCTGTCTTCCTGATGTGCTTGGCACTTGCTGTTCAGAGACAAGCTGTACCTACCAGAGCTCACTGCAGTACACAAGATGAGTGTTTTGTTATGGATGTTTGCGGTCCCAGGGGAGCCACACACTTCATGGTTTAGCTTTACCAGGTAGTGTGAATTTTTTTGTTTTTTTTTGGGGGGAAGTGTTCTGGGGTAATGCTGCAAGGGCTGTTAGGGTATGTGTACCGCAGGATGCTGAGCGAACATTTTGGATAATAAGAAGTTTGCATCAGTGCTGTATAGTGCTACATTTTGTACAATGATGTGATATTACCATAAGTAAGCAATGCAGTGATAATGGCTTATATCACACTTAAATTGCACATTCTATTTACCAGACACTTACATATATCAATTACGTCAATACTCATATAACAACCCCGTGAATTACCCCATTTTACAGATGAGGAAAGGGACACAGAGAGAGGTTACAGAACTTGCCCAAGATCATACTACAGTCATTTGATAAGAGGCAGATTTAAAAAGAACTGCCTAACTCTTCTTACCCATGGATGGGTCTTCTTACTCATCCAGCCATAGGTAAGAAGTGAATTAACAGGGAAATGGGGCTTGACACATAGGGCCTGACGCCAATTTTGTCTATTGTTATAATTCAGAAAATACTCACTAAATCCCCTCTCTGCTGGGAGTATACTCATGGGAGTGGTTCCTGGGGCAGTCAATGGAAAGAACACCTTGTAGATTCAGTGGCTGTCTTTTACTTAAGCTGCTTGTAAGATTCTAAAGTATGGACCTTTGCTGAGTAGCAAGAAAAATGCTAGCATGACAAGTTGTTTCATTGCATTTTGCATAATCTTGTATGATTATCACACGTGAGGTCATGTTTTTCCCCAGCATCTTTGTGACAAACATCAAGAAATGGTATTTTATATATAATTACTACCTTTATCAAAAATTTGGAATCATCACAAATGGCAGAATTTGACCAGGAAAGGAGTGTTGAATATAAACATTAAAGTATGTGATGCATTTTCAACTTCACATTATCTTTAGTAAGAACTATTTCAATGAAGACTTTTAATTTTCAAGTGGATTAACTTATACTCAGCAGAAAAGTCCTTAATCTTTAGTTCTTTCCATTTATATCCTGACAGTTGCTACTCACAAGTATTTGAAGTATCCAGCAAAGATTTGTTTGGTTTAAGCAAAGATTATCCATTTCCCTCCATAATTTTTATTTATGTAGTATAAACAAAAGTTACAAAGTATAACTTAATGACATTAACGCTACTTGTAGATTTGCTAAAAAATCTTACTGTGGGCCTGGTGACATAAATGACAGTTATGTGCAAATATGTATGTTTGCTTCCAAAAAATCCATCTGTTCATCTTACTTGAATATGTGTTTTAGTGAACTTGAAGTTTGCATCTTAGATATCATCGGTTGTGTTGGCGTACATGAAATAGTATAAGGAAATGCTCATTTATTTTCGATTTAGAAATAATAATAGCTATTTTCCAGTTCAAGCAGCAAGTTCTGTAGGATCACACATTTAGAAATTTAGCACATTTAGCCAGTTGCTCCGTACTTTCAAAGCTGCTATCACTTCAACTAAGATCATGTTTTGAAATTGTAGAGTTCTAGGGTAAATGCAAGGTATCATAACATATTGTTTGCAAATTCTTGGAAGGAATATGACAAAAACTTCATTTCAGGGTGTATCATTTAAGGCAGTGAAGAACAATCACAGAACGGAGGAAGAAAAATGAAAGTCAGAGAATGTTTTTTGGGGCCAGGTGAAATGGGGAGCAGGGGTGCGTGGTATTTATTGGACTTCCTCAGGGAGGGGCACTGTCAACATTTGTAGCCTGACTCTGAAGATGTCATGAGAGAACCTCTAATTCTGTGACTCTGGGATGCAGAAAATGGAATGATTATTATTTTGCTTTCCCTTTATAACGTTAGCAAAAATGATAACAAAGAATATTACTTCTATTGATAGACTACCCAGTACTGTGCTAAGTATGTTACACGTACTTAAAAGAGCAACATATGCAATAGATATTTTTTCAAATGGTATAACTGAGATAACACTAATGAAAAGAGTTCAAACTGTTTGCTCATAGACCATAACTCATTTTGAACCATGTAGATCCCCAAGTCCCACAGTATTACATAGCCTTGTAAGTTCTGCATTAACTCCAACTGTTATTGTTAAATCTGGGTTAAGTGCCCCGCTGGGGTGGGTGGAGGTGGTTCCCCAGACAGAGCAAGCCTCCCCATCTGTTTGCCTGAAGCTCCTGCAGATGTGGAGGAGAAGCAGAGCAGGCTTCTGACCTTTCCTGCAACATCTGTACTCATGCCTCATAGCTGTATGTTTCCTAGTGACTGTTTTGCTCACTCTAAATATCCTCTGTATCTTTGCCATCAAAGCACTCTTTTTTCAGTTCCTCCCTCCAAATTATCGCCCCACAAAATTTTCCCTGACCAACCTCATTGCGCACTGATTCCCCTTGGCTCTGCATTCTTGAGCACTTTTATAAAGTTCATATTCTGTTCCAGAAAGAACCTAGATAGACGTTTCTATTGTCTACATTTTTGCTTGCATTTTCAAACTCCAATCTAAGCCCCTAGGGCAAGTGGTTTTCTTTTTACATCATCTACTTTTTTTTTTTTTTTTTTAATGTATCTCTGTCCTTCTCTTTCTTCTCCCTTCCTTCCTTTTTAGACTGGACCTTGAAAGCTGTTGTATTTCTGCCATACTCTGAAAGTAGATAAATCAGTTGACATCTTTTAGTCCCCAGGGCTTCTAGAGTTAATCTGCTAAAATATACACATGTCAAGTTATAGCTGCTATTTCTTATTCATTTTTTAACTTTTAGTTGGAATACAAACTCTGGTTTTGAAGTTGGAGCCAAGACATATGATGGTTATCATCATGAATACTAAGGTCCATTCTGAAAGAGATTATGAGTGGTTGATAATTTTCAAAATCCACTTCCACCAATACAAATTCATAATCCCAATACAAAACTTAAACTAGAAATACACACAAAGGCCCTGACTCAATTGCCAGATGGAGTAATACTCAAATTTACCAACTTGCCGGCCAGGTGCAGGGGAGGCAGGAGAGCAGAATTGCCAGGAATGAGGATCACCGCACTGCCAAAGTATTAGACACTGTTTTTCCCGTTTGCTTAATTCAGATCTATGTTGGCTGAAGTAAATATGAGATAAACTAGAACAAAGCAAGGGCTCATTTTTGTGCCATGTAATCCCAAAGGGCTGATTTTATTAATATTCGTGGGCAAATGATTGACAGCCTGGTTGATCTGGACCTTTTTTATGCTCTTTGCATAATAATTATTTTCCCTACCTTTGGGCGCTGTATCTAAGAACTGATCTCGAAGATTGTCAAGCTGATCGATGGTCAAAGTGCCATTTTCTTCCTTTTCTACGGGTGGAGGACGTAGCGGAAGGGGAGGATCTGGGAAGACCTTTATATCACCATTAATGAAGAAGTCTTCTTGGCCTAAATAGAGTTCATCCTGAATTTTTGTAGATGTTTCGATGTGATAGCGAGCTACCTCAGTTAATTTTTCTATACTGAAAGTGGAAAAATGAATAGGGTTATCCTCGTTAGAGATACTATTAGATTAATGGGTTTTGCTTTTTGAATATCCACGCAAAGTTAACACATTGTATAGCTGAGTTAGACAATTCAATCTATATGTTCAAAAACTCTAATTTCTCTTCAAACCCATTTGTGAAAAGACAGTACAGACAAATAAGTGTCGATTAGAAACAAAATACCTGCTCGTTAACAGAGCCAACAGTCACACATTATACACAAAGATGAACAAAAAGAGACTTCATTAAGTATGGTTATATTAGTAGTAGAACATATTTTACTATGTAAAAAGATTATGTCAAGAGAGATGTTATATTCTAAGTATGAACCAGAATAAGGTTATAGGGCAGAAAAAATACTTGTAAAATATGACTGCTAGAATAACATATTTATCTGGAATCAGGATAAATTATAAAGTGAATCAAATTTACATAAACATTATAAATTTAAGTATAAGCAGCAATAGTTAGGTACCACTGTGGTTCAGTGGAAAAAGCGCTGGAAGCTGAATTCTCATTCCAGGACACTCTCTAGGTCCTTGGGTAAGTTACTTGAGGTCTCTGAATTTCATTATCTTTGCAATGGAGCCAATAACACATAACTGAACACCTAATGGTTATTAAAGTGAAATCACATAGGGCATAGATTTAGCTCAACTGGGGATTATAGTTATGGCCTCAATTAAAAACCCTTTTAAAGGCCAGAGAAGTTTTATGCGGGAATAAGTATTAATATAATATCACGGTACTACTGAAAGTATCTTGTTTGTATCTTGCAATAAAGATTGAACATGGCAGAAAAATGCATTTTTAATCTGCTCATCTGCTCTTACATAACTCAGGAATACTGAAATACTCACAGACTGAAAATTTAAAAGTTAGTATTAGTTGCTTTCTTTCAAAAGACACCCTTGAATTCAACCCCAGGATGCTGTATTTGTGAGTGTCCACAGAGTATGTCTTCTCTAGTTAGTTTATATTTGATGGTGTTTGTGTGCTCGAGGCCAGAGGAGAAAGGCATTGGATAAACTACTGAGTTTACAACAGTGAATGAGGAGAGACTCCAGATGTAGACTGAGATGAAGCCATAACCAGCACATCAAAATAAGTGCACCATCTAGTGGGAGGTTACCAAGAGTTACTTAATCAAGAATGGGAGGAGAAAAATGCTAGGGAAATGAAAAGGGATTTGAAGCTCTTCCTGGGTTTTTTAACTGTTAGAGAATTTTTGCAATAACCAAAACAGAGAGCAGAGCTGAGCAGTCCTAGATTTTGACTTCCTGTGGCCACATTGAGAGGTTTTGGATATATATGTACATGTGGCCACAGGAAGTCAAAATCTAGGACCGTTTCTCTTTTGGTTATTGCAAAAATTCTTTAAAGAATTCTACACCTGAGAAATAGGGGGACCTCTGATAAAAATAAGAAGCATTTACATTTGATGGCCACATGGCTGGGAGCTGTGAATCCTAAGAATGAAGAAGATGTCTTTTCATTTGTAAGCGACAGGCAGAGAACAGAACTGAACACACGTCTATGACACTGTTGAGTAACTGAGTTGGCGATTCAATACTCCAATTGTTTTAAACATTACTGCAGTAAGGTCACCAGGCTGAGGGTGCGTGTGTGCACGCACGCTTGTGTGTATGTGTGCGTGTTACTGTAAAGCAACAGATATAAACAACTAGGCTGAAGATTTTACAACAGAACTTTCATTATGAGACAAGCATTGGAGAAATCAAACCATAGCAACCATCTCTTAGATGGCAGTTGTTGCTTCTGAGAATACTTGCCATCTGTATTCTATGTATTGTAGCAACTTCCAAATTTTCAGTAAATGTTTATTGCAAACTGTAGTGTATCACAAAATCTAGATCTAGTAGAAACCTGTGAAATACCCTGGTTGGAGCGTTTCCTTTTATAGATGAAGCGCGAGAGGCGGAAACAATTAGGCACACTGCTAATGTGTGGACAATGAGAGAACCCCCGTTTCCTGGATGATCAGGCCTCCTGACTCTCAGATAAGGGTTCTTTCCACTCTGCTGAGCGTTCTCTTCATGCCTTTTAAGGGAGAATTAAGAGGATGAGACTCTTAGCAATGAGAGTCTGGAAAGCCTTTGGAACCCAGCAGAAAAACAGAACAGGGTGTTACTCTTTCAAGGGACTCAGCCTAACTGGTGAAACGTTCCAGTCACTGACTTCTTAATCTCCCATTAATTGGCCCTGACTAATAATAAGTCTGGCATGAGAAATAAATGAAATATTATCTTACTTCTGAAAAATACTTTAAAGTTATCTAAAATCTTACCTTGTACACTAAGGTCCTCATTGAGCAATGTAAAAACCAAACTCAAATAATGTGCAAAACTGGATATTGCAATTCAACCCTTTGAAACGTGATTAACTGTTTGAAAAGAGTCAATACAAATGTACATGTGATTTCCTAAAAGGTCAAAATTTCTATTTATAAATGTAATTAACACTTGTATATACCTTAACCTTTGCCAATTTTGGTCTTCAGGAATCAACAAAGTGTATTTTTTAAAAGTCAGGCAGCATTTTACCTGGCCATTTCATTCAAGTATCTCTCACCAAGCCACATTTCCATGAGTTTATATACATCAACCATCTTTGTCACTAAATCTTCAAGGAAAGCCAATGCTTTTGTCTTTATCAGTTCAAGTCGAAACTGTGTGGCTCTCTCTATTTAAAAAGAGAAATAAAGATTTTTAAGTGTATTGTATGTACATGCATTTCCTGATGAACTGAATTCAATTTTAAACCAACCATGCCTCAATTTGTGAAGTTTTAGGTACACATTTAACATACCAATATAGATAAGTAATACCCGTCCATCTCATTGAGAAGCAAAATGTAGTATGTGTTAGAGTCATTTGACAGTTTATTTCAACCCCAACTATAGAGCTTTTACATGTATCATACTTTATAGCAATATGCTCTTTGAAAAATTGGAATGGAAAAACACTAATAGATAATTTCCTAATTTCAAAAGGGTGCAAAGTCTCTTGATGGTCTTTCTACTTTAGAACTTTAAGACGGCAATGCCATCATCTTTCTCAGCATTGGGGAAACGAGGTCAAGCCTATGTGTCCCAGGGCCCATTGCTGTCCCTGGCAAACAATAAGGTCTGTGGATTGTACCTGTAAAATATCGTTTTGACCTTTCTTCTTTGCTTTCTCCATTGTCACTGGTCTAGTTTGGGCACGGATTTTCTGTCATCTGAACTACCGCAATCACCTCAGTCCTGCTTTTTGTACGTTCCTTTCCCCACCTCAAGTGCAAACCCAGCTCTGCACTGTCTCACCTGCACATGTGATCACTGTCGCTTTTATGCTCAGAATTATTTCCTTGCTCCTGGTTGCCATGAGAGAAAATGTAACTTTCTAGGCAGGGTCTATGTCCCTCCATGATGTGGTCTCCCCCTGTCCCTGGTCACTCTTTCCCAGAATATGCATAAGACTCAGGAGCAGGTCACCTGTTCTCCCCTCCCATCCCTGCTGCATTTGTCCCCAGGGAGAACTTCTCCACATTCTTTCACTTCTGCTGAAGCCTTAAATCGCCTGCTGGGAAGTCTTTCTTGACTCTCCCCATGTGCCCTTTGTCCTATAATCCAGCCTCCAATATTAGAGTATTATGTGGAGTTGTTTGCATTTCTCTTCCTCCAGATTGTTTTTTTTTGTGTGTGTGTGTGTGTGTGTGTGTGTGTGTGTGTGTGTGTGTTTCCAGCAACTACTGCAGGGCCTGGCATATAGTGGGAATTCAGTAAATATTTATTTGAATGGGAATTGAGGCACAGCGGGGATCACGTACTGAAGAACTGAAAGGTGAGGCATTTTTAAAGCAGAGGTGGGATAGGCAGTGGGGGAAAAGCTGTGTCCTGCCTTCCCTGACCTCACAGATTCTCCTGTGTTCAATTTACTTCAGATTTTCCTCTTGAGATTACGGAAGCCGGTGGTAGTAGGCTGGGGAGAGGACAAGAGGAAAGCAGCCAGGGATGGAAAGCCTTGTTAGGAGCTAACTAGGGAGACCACCTCAGGGATGATGTCAATGCCTGATCACTGCACTGTACACCTGAAGCTGATGCTGAACAATAATGAATGTCAACTACAATTTTATATACATATAAAATTGTATATATACAGAAATGGAGTACAGCATTAGGAATAGAGATAGTGGAAATATAATGGCTGTGTGCGATGTCAGAGGGGTAGTGGATGGGGGAAGGGGGGTTATCACTATGTGAGGGATATAAACGATAAATGTCTAATTATTACATTGTTTTGTACACCTGAAACTAATAATAAAAAAAGCGCTAACGGTCATTAATGTGATGACCGTTAAAGTGCCCCAGCTGACCCTATGCTGCAATTTTATGGTTTTGTCATCTAATATATTGACCATGGTTTCTTTCCAGTTAGAATACTTTTGCTGGTTTCCTGATCTTTTAAAATTCTACTTTGCATTGCATTATGGGACAACCTGAGGAGCCAGCAGGAGGCAGTATTGTGGAGTCCTTCCCATACGCACACAGAAGAAGGCCCTGGAACATTCTTGACCCGTGATTGGCTCTTTGACGGCCTCTGCTCCCACGAACCCACTTTCAGGGCCTGTTCACCTTTGGACAGGGTTTATTCTTCTAATGAGAGGCCTAAATTATACTTATTATAATATAAAACCACCCACTTATGTAGCCTCAAGCCTTCTTTCAATCTGTAAAATCATGCCACCTCTAAATTATTCTTTGTTTGTTTCTATTCTTTAAGATTTTAATTACTGCGGGTGCTCTCCTCATCTCTTCTTCAACTCTCTGAGATCCTAGCAGACAAATATAAGAGTCCTATAAGAGTCAAATTTAGATTTCACAGGGTCACGTGAAAACAACCAATTGAATGCCATACTTCTCATTCAGTTGGCCTTGTGTTCTCATAGACGTAGTTTGAGCGGCTGTGGGCTGTTTGCCAACTGGTCTATTTTCTACTGAAAAGTATCATCTTAGTTCTTTCCAATTGCTACCTTCAAATTGCAGGGCAGCAAGATGCTCTTCCTTTATTTTGAGTCTCAGTTCATTTTTCTTTTCCATGTTGTCAGTCTCCTCTGGTGTCACTGTTACAGGACTGGCTTCTGCTATAGGTGGTGATTTACCTGAAATGGCAATGAAAGACACTGAGTAAACTTACAACATACCAGGGTACACACATGGTACTTGGAGAAAATGAGTACAAAGTGAAATGTGTGGAGCTATAAATCTCGAGTGATATCTGGAAAGGAGAAACCGTGGTCCTGACAGCGTGAGTAATGGAGTGCTGATAGTCTTTTGTTGAGAATTCTCCATGTGGTATCTGGGGTAGACGCACATAAATATGTCCCATTTATGTAGCATCATGGGAAAATGAGTCATGCAGCAAGCACAGACAGAGTTAGCGACTCCAAAGAGGGTGCAATTCAGACTTTGTGGACAGAAATTAGGAAACCCCACCATACCATGGATGCCATAAGCCAATAGCAGAAGAAGTACCTCTCCTTAAAAGTTACTTGTATTAGCCAAGTGTTTCTGAGGTCCTCATCAAGAAAAGACAGAAGATAACCTCAAGACAATCTGGCTGAAATGTAGCTGATGGTCAAGAATCTGTAATCTACTTAATTATCTTTTAACTAACATAACCACAAGTACTTCGGTGATTACATAAGAGAATTAGAAAATAAGAATTTGGCAGTATTTGAGAATTTAGCAGTGTGAGTCTCGTTGCAGGCCTAGTTTGTATCATTCTACTTAGTTCAATAAATCATTCTGGAAGGTCTGACCTCCGGGAGTTCAAATATTTTGAGGAAGACATAAATGTTAACAAAGAAATCGTAATAAGATGTGTTAATTGCAATAGTGGATGTATGTATAAGTTACAGATGAAAGGAAGCTTAATCGCTCTGGATTTCTGTTTTATTATTGGCAAAATTAAGACGTTGGACTCAACTGACTATTCCATTAAAGTAAATTGAAACATTTCCTTCAAATGACACTTATATCTTTTATTTTTATCATTTGAGATGGAGTGATCTCTACTGTGGTGCTACTCTTCCCTTCGCTTCAAGTGCCACCATCCTCACTTCATCCGCTACCCCTTTCCATCCTCAGGGCTTTGTCTTAACTCCTACTCACAGCTGCTTAAATGTACTCCATCTAGGAAGTGTCTGCTTATCTCCTCAGGTGGAGTGAGGTGACCTCACTCAAGGGACTTGTGCCTCCCCTACCAAAGAGCAATGATTGGTCAAATGTCTATCTCTGCTGCTAGAGTACAGGTCTACAGGGCAGGACACATTTCTTCCTTCCTTCCTTCCTTCCTTCCTTCCTTCCTTCCTTCCTTCCTTCCTTCCTTCCTTCCTTCTTTCCTTCCTTCCTTCCTCCCTTTCTTTTTTTTTTTTTTTTTTAAGTTTAGCGTTGTGTCCTTAACACTCATCATAGTGTTTCACGTAGCAGGTGCCTAACAAATACTGTGAGCAATTGATGAATGGCGTGACTTTTGCTCAAGTCCTTCCATCTCTTTCTCTCTTGCCTCAAGTCACTTCAAAACTGTACAAGTGGAAACATTCCGAGGGGAGGATAATGTTTGTGGCAGAGCTTATCCCTGAGGTTAACCAGTGGTCTCTTCTAACCTGATTTTTCTTTCCTTCTTCCCATTGTGCCTCTGAGGCAGAGATTTATACAGGAGGATTCTAGGAGAGAAGGAATTGCTTGAATAAAACCTGAAATTTGAATTATACTTGGAATTGAACCTTAAACTTACGTATATACCAGGGGTGCCAAAAACATGTACACAAATGGAAACTTTGGTCAACGTTGCTCAAGCAGTAGTTCACCGTACTCAGAAGTGTCTGGACGCTGATGGTTACCACTTGGAGCGCCTCTTGTAATTGCAGAAGTCAAATTCACATCTGACTTCACATTTTCTGTTATCGGTATATATTGAGTATTACAATGTTAATACAGTTTCCTTTCTTAAAATGTGTATACTTTTTTTTGGCACCCTCTGCATATATAATTAACTTTTAAACTTCTCTTGTTTACTGTAGCAAGTATCAGTCCCTTTGCACACACTTTTCAGATTACATAGTGTCACCTTGGAATTGTTTTAACAAGTTCAAAACTGTCTTTGAGGTTAATTTTACCCTGAATATACTTGGCTATTCAGACAAACAAGTTAGGTGCGACTGGTATGCAATATGATTTGCCAACGAACACCATAGTTCAGAGAAGCCTGTGTCTAGAAGTTAAACCCAATGAATAGCCTTCTAGTGGCTTACAGGCCGGTGTGCTTGGTTAAATGCTGGTTTTCTACTAACGAGAGTTTTAAGCGTCCATGATTCTGGATGCTAAACCATGAGTACCTTTTTCTTTTTTGTCCTCCTTTTTTTTCTTGGGTTGTTCCTTTTTGGCTTTTTTATTTGCACTCATCTGAGGAGATTTTTCTTTTGTTTCTGATAGCTGGTTTTCTTTTTCTTCGTCTAGGAGCCTCTGATGAATTTCAGCAGCCACCTGGTAGTATAAGAGCAATATTTCAGGTAAGGGAACATTTGTGCAAAACGATAACCATTTGGATTTCGTCGTCACGTGATTCCATTGAAACCCTATTCCGCTGCAAATAAGCATGCCCTGTATTCAATCTTTGCAAAACACACACTTCAATGTTTTACTTCAATGGAAATCTGGCCCTGTCCCAAGATGGGACTTCCCCATGGCTGTCAGTGTGCACGCAGCTCACTGTCCCACGCCGTGCCTGCAATGACTGCCTCCTTATGTTTCCGCATGGCCACCTCCAGACTGTGGCAGGTTCATGGTCATGCAAAAATTCCTTTCTTTTTAATCTCAGACGCTATGGATTTAACAGCCCCTGTTCTTCCAAGTTCCTATTATCTCTTGGACTTCAATCTGGGGTATTTTCCTGTATCAGTGTTTCTCTTTTTTTTTTTTCATTATTGACCCCCTATGGAGTTTTTAAGACAGTTTCTCCCAATCACATCCCTTTCCATGAAGTTTGGTTTTTTTGTTTGTTTTGTTTGTTTTTTGTTTTTGATATTTTAAAATAATTTTTAAGAATGCGTTCAATTATACCTTCTATATCCATGAAGTTTTAATACTGCAGAAGAGATTGTATCTTTCTATATGTTTCATGTATATCTGTGCTTTATGCATAAAACGGGTAAGAAGTTTTCATGCTTTCCACACCATTTTTGGGAGTCCATGCCCTGTATTAACTGGGCTCATGGACACTTGAACCCTGGGCTTCCATTCTACTCTAATTCGACATCATCCCAGGAAGGTGCACTGTTTATGAGGATGACCTGTCCTACAGGCTAACCTCACTGTTGCTTCTTAGCTTACTCTTCTTGGGGGCCTTCGATCGAGCTTCTCTCCATGTCGGCAGCACCCTCCTTTCATTCTCACAAGTATCCTGGTTTGAGAGATTAGTTCTGTGGCCACCCCATAAATGCTGATGAATGGGGAGGGCCAGGGTGCTGCCGGAGTCCTTCCATCTCTCCTCTGAGGCTGGCTCTGTGCTTCAGGCAGCAGAAAAGCCTTGTGTTGGGGCTTATGCAGCTGGGGCCATGCCTATGGTTAGAAAGATTGGGCCTTTTGAATTAAGGCCAACTGTCCCAGGGGAAGGGGAGGGAGTGTGTGGGTGTAACCCTAAGAAATGAGAGCTGAGAAAAGACTCCAAGAGGAAGGAAAAAAACCCTGCACACACCCTGGAGGCAGGGTTCAGAATTGTAAAATCTCAATAAGGCAACCGGTGAGGAAATGGTGGTCCATGGGAATTTGTTTATTTCTTGAAGTGCTTCCTGTGTCCAAACCTGACATCATTTCTGGGGAGAATCGGGTGAGAGGCTGGGAAGAGAAAGAGGAAGTTGGGTGGAATTGAACAGAAAGACGATTAAGGCACAATCTCTCTACCCTCAAAGAAGTTCAGTCTTGGGGGTGAGATAGACCTGCTAATTCTTGCCCTCTCCAAATTCCTGCTACACTTCATACCCCATGGCTCAGCATAGCACTGTCCCCAACGGTTCTGTGAGGGCTAAGTGTCACCCCATCCTTCAAATGGGCTTTAAGGCTCCCATGAGCTGAGCCAGTCCCACTTCTTGGTATTCTCCAGCGCTTTTAGCACCGTGCTATGCTTATAGTGGATGCCCAGCAAAGGCTTAGTAATTGATGGAATTTGCTTCTTCAGTATCAGCAGAATCTTGGAAGGATGCAGAAAGGTGTCAGAGAGCAAGCCAGTATTGTGGTGGTGTGTGTGTGTGTGTTTTTTAATCGGATGCTCTTTAGATAAAAAATGTATTTCATGACATATACTGTACTTCCAAATTCTTGGTAAAGCTGAAAGCAGACTTGTTAACAGTCCCCCCTAAATTGCAAGCAATTCATTTTGAATCTGTTCTTGCAAAGCACAGTAAGTTAGCAATTTCCTTTAAAATTGGATTTTTCTCCCTTGTAAACAACCTTGTGTTGGTGATGATGATGATGACGATGATGGTGATGGCCACCATCTGCATTTTTCTGTCCACTTCGCTCAAAGACCTTTGGGTCTTTCTCAAAAAAGTCGACATAGTTCACAATACATCTAGCAATGCAACCTGTAAGGCTGAAGAAACTAAAAATAATGTCTCGACACTGTGGGCATTAGCTTTGTCTTGCTTCTTTGAAATCATTGCATACCTGCTAATTAGAAGAAAGTTTTGCTGAAAATTAACATTGCGTACTAAATGGATAGCTCCTGGTAAATTGCTGTGTAGAAGAAAGCCTGTGTTAAAAGTGCTTTCATTTCAGTTGCACTCATTTTAGCTGGCATTCTTTTCCCTGCAACAATGTGCTGAATCATGCCTGTCTCATTTGGAACTCAAAATTTCCTTAAGGTCATGTGACATCAAAGTCATAAAAGTCTATTAGAAACATACAAGCAGGATTCAAATATAATTATGAGGAACATTAATGACTGTACAACCTATTCTCCCGTGTTTTCTGTGTAGTTTTTGAAGGTCCACAAGGAAAATAGTACAATTTTGAATGAGTTTCTTAACATAATGATCTATTTTATTTACAATTTCTAAAGCACTTTCATATACATTATTTTATTAAATCTTTTCAACTATTCAAGAAAGGAAACATAAGGAATGTCTGTCACGTTACAGATAAAGAATTGAAAACTCAGGTTTTCTTAAAATCCTGTAGCTTACTTAATCAAGAGGAATAGCCAGGGCTCACTGTGTTGTATGATACTCTGTTTCTAATAAATTTTTAGACATGTAAAATGTCTACACATCACATTTTAAAATGTCATTTCCCTTGGGTGATTTTAACGGGACTCAGAAGACTTGTAAATTATGTGTATATAGCTGAACTGGCAGTAAAAATAATAATTCATATGTTTTCCTAGAATTCTTAGATCTGGTTCCCCACTCGCTGGTGCTTGGTAGCTGTTGTGGCCTTAGCGGTAACCATGACGGTCACGCCATCATCACTGATATTATCATCAGTGGTATTAGTATAGCAGCAGTAGCGTCTCAGGACTGTCTTTAGGGCTTAGTAGTATGTTAAATGTAGACATTTTGCTAGGTGTGGAATATATAAAAAGTATTAGAATCTAGTTATGTATTCAGGGGAAAAAATAAAAATTACAAACAGTAATCTAGATTATAAGAGCTAATGAGTGGGAGACACAATAACTGGTACAAGGATTGGAAGAGCATATCATCACAGAAGGCTGGGGCTTCAGGAAACAGGCAACCCACTGGTTAGGAATGAAGGTAGGAATTCTCTCTGAAGACTTAAAGCAAGTACAGGTTTAAGCAAATACAAGGAAGGAGGAGTATAATTTAGGAGAGAAAAATGGCATTAGCTGGGGCATTGAAGTGGTTAATACTCATGGAATATGTAGGAGGCAATATCTAGTCGATTGATGAGAAGGTTGGATGAGGTGGTACCAGCAGGATATGGAATTCTGAGCCTCTAGGTCAAGTGTTTAGGATTCTTTGCTGGCTATTGGGGATCATCACACTACCTCTCAGGTCAATTCTCCTCTCAGGTCAATAATGGAAGATCATTTCTGTATTTTTATAATTATTTACTAATCATGTTCCTTTATCTGGATCACTTTAGCTTAATGTACTGTAGTTGTAGATATAGTTGGGGTATAAATCTACCATCTCACTGGGTGCTTTTTATTTGTATTGTTTGTCCTGAATCTTTTTTTGTCCTACTTCTTTTCTCATTTGGATTATATATTTAAAATTATTTAATCTTGGTTACTGTAGAAAAAACACCATGAATCACTAAGTAACATTTAGACTTTGATGAGTTAATAATTCATATATAAATCTTAGGGTAAACACTAAAAAAATAGTAATAGAATGCATCCCTTATAAACTTACAGGGGGAGAAAGCAAGAAAGAAAAGATACAGCAAGGTTGAAAAAAAAAAGGATGAAAAAGATACGTAAACAATATCCCAAATTACAATTTACAAAAAAAAAACACATTATAGATAAAGAAGATTACCTGACAAAAATAAAAGGTTCAATTCACCGAAGGATTTAACAATTTAAAATTGTATATACCCAACTTCATGGCCTCAAACATACATAAAGCAAAACTTGATAAAAACTATAGAGAGAAATTAATCCACTCTTATAGTGTAATTTTATCATACATCTCTTGGTAAATCAAAGAAGAAAACAAATTTTAAAAGGATAAATAAGATCTAAACAATTATATATAATTATTTATGCATATTTAAAGTATAAATATATAATAAATAAAATAATAATGTATAAATACTTATATATAAAACAATTTCTGTGTATATGTAATACATACATAACATATATATTATATATAGACACAATGGAATATACACACACACACACACACACACACACACACACATATATATATATATCAAGAACACACAGAACATTTCCAAAATTGACCATAAAGCAAATTTCAAAAAATTTACATGAGTGTGTCCTCTGATTGAAATGTAATTAAGCTAGAAATCAGCATCTTGTTTTGAAAATTAAAAGTATACTTTTGAAATGTTTTGCACAAAATGATAACAAAAATAACATTATATCAAATTTTTTGAGATACAGTTAAAGGAAGCCACAGAAGGACAAAAAGAAAGACTGAAAATGAACAAACTATCACCAATCTCACAGCCCTAGGGAAGAATGGGACAATAACCCCAAAGAAAATAATGAAGAAAGAAATAAAATTAAGAAGAAACAAATAAAGTAAAATGAATCAATGAAGTTGAAAGCTAGTTATTTGAAAAGGCTGATATAAGCTGATCAACGAAGGGGAAAAGCACAAAGATTCAGCATTGAAACTGGCAAAGGGGACATCACGCAAATACATCAAGTAGATAATATACTGTGTTATATCAACACAAACATTAGAGGATATTTTAAAGAACTTCATGCCAATACATTTAGAAATCTAGAAATGGAAAAGTTCCTAGCAAAACAAAACTTACCAAAACCAACCCAGGTTCTTTTTCCCAAGAAGTGGAAAATAGAAAGTATGCTATATCTATTAAAGAAAATGACTCCTTGGGTGGAGCGAGTAACAAAACTCTTCCTATAGACTTCTTACAAAACTATAGACCTAGATGGCTTCTTAGTAAATGCTACCAAACATCTCAAGAAAAATTCCAACTTCCACATAACCTTCCAAAGCTATATCCCAACTTAATTTGTGAGGCTAGTGTTACCTGGATGCTAAAAGTTGACAAGAACAATATAAAAAGGAAAAATTACAGAATTTTGTCACTCATGAACAAAAGATCAAAAGTTCTAAACAAATTATTAGGAAAACAAATCCAGCAATAGGTAAGAAGGATGATGCTTCATTTCAATGTTGGACTTATTACTGGAATGCGATGAAAGTTTAACATTAGAAAATTGATCAATATATTTCACATTAACATAAAATGTTGAAAAATCATATGATAATCTCAATAGATATAGAAAAGACATCTGATAATACAATTCATTAAAAAAAAAAAACAACCCTTCATAGTAGGCTAGAAATGAAATTGAATTTCCATAATCCGGTAAATACTACCTGAAAAAAACAATCTATAGCCAACTTTTTCATGAATCTTGACAAGCTAATTTGAAAATTTACATGAAAAGGCTAAGAGCCTAGAAGAACCAAGATGCTCTTGACAGATGACAAGGTGGAAACATTTGCTCATCGAGATAAGAAATAAATGGGATGATGTTGTGTGGTCTGGGTACAAAGATACACAAACAAATAGACAACGCGGCTGATCTAATGTATAATATGTGATCACCTAACTCATGGCAAAGATGATACTGTAGTGAAACGGGGACAGGATTTAGCATTACCTGTGAAAGTTGAAGTATTATGTACAGTATTGTCTACTGACATTGAAGAGAGCACGTACTCCTAGATATACACCTGTTACGGGTGCCTATGAGCACCAATGGACATGTGTAAGAATGGTCACAGCAGCAGTATCCATAATGGCACCAAACTGGAGCCCAAATGTGTCCCAGTCGCAGCCTGGTTAAATAAACTGTGGTCTATTTATATAATGGAACACTACACAGCAACAAAAATGAACAGAATACAGCTACACTCAAGAGGATGTGATGAATGTCACAAATGTTGTTGAGCAAAAGAAGGCCCAAAGAGACAAAGGGTATGAGTCCATTATTTAAAGCTCAAAGCAAGCAAAGCTAAACTATGCTGTGTAGAGGTATAGAGTTGGGTAATAAAGCTCTTAAGAAAGTCAAGGAAGTGATTACTACACAGGCAAGATGGAAGGTCCCTTTCACGGAGATGGAGGGCTCCGTGATGAGGGCTGGTAAGGGGCATAAGAAGGACTTGGCAGGTGCAGATCTTTTCCTGTCTCCCTGTGTGGTGGTTCCATGAGGAGGTGTTTTGGGTGGGCTCATTAAGCCATGCAATTATATTTCATGCATTTTTTTCTTATATGTGTCAAAACACACACTAAAATAGTTTTTAAAAGAAGCAAGACAATGAGAGGAGTTTATGTTCACTTTTGAGAGGGAGAAAAGAAAGAAGTAAGGAGAACAAAAAGAGAGAGGGAGTGAGGAAAGGAGGCACTGGTGGCCGCTATCAGACCAGGTCAGAGGAAAGAACCCTGGCAGCAGAGCAGCCGGGAAGGGACTTGGAAAATGCCCAATCAACAGTGCTGATGGCATACTGTGAGATTGTGATGCAAGCCCCTCTTCTGCCTCTTCCACAAAATCTTTTGGAAAGTTGATTCTGCTTTCTGTTTGAATGAAATATTTCAGAGAAACTCGAAGAAGGCTTGACACAAAATGGAGATGGAGACTGGAGGATGAGGGAACAGTGGTCCTCCGAAGTAAACTCTGTGTGCCTCTGGACAGGGTGAAGCCTCTGCTTAGACTAAAGTTATTTGTATGCTCTTCCTTTCTCCATTGATGTGGTACAGACTCCTTGCAGACAGGGACTGTCATCTCCTTACCTCCCAGGGAAGGTGGAAAGGACATGGAACTTGGAAGTCCTAGAGACCCAGGTTGAAGTCCCATCTCTGACACTTACCTGCTGAGTGACCTTGGGCAAGTTTCTTAACCTTTCTGGATTTTAGTTTTCCACTCTAAAGAGGATAATAGTAATTACCCCATAGGTGACTTATGTAAAATGCTTAGCAGAGGTTTTAAACTAGAGTCCTATAAGGCAGATGTATGTTCTGCTTGGCTCTGTAAATTTTTTTAAACTTGATTTTATTTCTAACATGTTAAAATCAGTAGGTTTCACATAAAAATCAGAATTTCTGGTTTTTCTTGTAAAATTGGAAAATCTGGCCATCCTGGGGCTCATTTTAAATGACAAGGATTGGGTAGGGCTGAGTAGCACATACCTCTTTAGACAGGGGTGTGATTTCCACTTGGCCACAGTGCTTCCCCTGCCCCCCTTTGCCTTATACTTGACTCCATGACATTTCCTGATTGGCCCTTAGGCCCTTGTTTGGAACCTTGCCTGGTCCAGTATAGAAAATCACCTAAAAGTTGGTTCATGCCTGTCTTGATCTCATGTATTTGCTGTTTGAAGTGTTTCACTTTCTATTTCTTTCAGAAAAAAAAAAATGGGGGATAAATGTATACAGTGCTTGCGAACATTGCGTAAATTTTTCACCCATGGCCTGTCACCAACGTTGGTACTTAATGAATGGGTATTACTGAAAGAAAACACAACGACAAGCATGGCTTACCATCTGAGATATTGCGAAGGAAGCTTGTTGCCAGATGTCCATTATCAGCTTCTCATCCGCCTCAAAATTTAACTCTATTTTTTCTAGCGAGTGATCGATTTTGCCCTTCAGTAAGGTTTTCGGTTTGGGTTTGGATGTAGTTACATCCGGAGAAACAGATGATCGAGACACTAGAGGAATTCTTTGGAAACAAACAGACAAAACAGGAAATATAAAGATTTTATTTAACAGAAGTCTATTTTCATGACCACGTTACTTTGTGAATTTTGTGGTCTCGCTTTAATCTCAGTTTTCAGAGTTTTCTTGGAAGAACTCTTTAAATGGCAAAAAGACTATAAAAGACTCCATTCACATTTTTGTGGTCTAGAACATCTTAAAAACAAGTGGAAACTAGAAACAAGCAATGACAAAACGTAATTTTCGGGTTGCGTGCTCAGTACTTGTGAGGAAGGGGATTAAACAACGGCAATGCGAAGCAAACACGATTTTGAAATTTATCCAGGGCGTAAACTTCTGACAAGGAGTAAACCAGTCATGAAAAAGCAAACCACATAGGCCTGTGCATCACTACTTTAAGACGACTGGTATTGGCTTCCGGTGGACAGTTAAAAAGCAGGATGCGACAGATGTGAGGTCCGCAAGGGCAGCAACGTTTTCGTGGTTGGTGGGGGAGACGTCCAGCAGCCTCCCCACTCTCGAGTATGGATGATGAAGGCTGTCTCTTTATGTTGTAAAGTGCTGTGAGAACATAGCGTTAAACTCTCCCTCCTCCTTCTCTCAACCCCACTGCCGCTCCATGTAGAAATTCCGGAGCTGCCCTGGAATACTCTATCCCCTAAGGATTCCAGGATCTCAAAGGCTAACAACAGAGGTGGGAGAGATCCACAAGACGGCGGGACCCACCTCGGTGATTAAAAGTGAGAATAGCTTTCATCTTGGGCAAGAAATGGGGAGAGAGGAGCTCCAAGGACACTTTTGCTGAAACTTGTGGAGAGGAGTCAGGAGCAATAATAGGAACAAGCGTTTGGTTTGGCAGACTCCAGTTGCTGGGGAACAGAGCGATGACTCAGAAAGCTGACTGTGAACCCCAGCAAACAATCAGCTGGCCTTGTTTGGAAGCATCCGATGAGGTTTCTTGAACTGGGCTCTCTGGTCCTTAGAGTGCTTGGAATTCTGACACGGTACCGTGCCTGGAAGGCACTGTGTTGAGCGTCTACTACTTGGTGTACCTCCACCCACAAGGGCAATTTACAGTTCAATAATCAAGTAATGTTAAATCTCGGTCTGAGACGCATGAAATACATGTGTCTAATAAGCTAAGGCAAAGGTTGTGAAATCACCTGTAGATGTTTAATATAGTACACAATGCACTTCCCAACATTTTGCTTTGGGAGACAGTAGAGGTAGCTCATCACTTATTAATAGAAAAAGAATTTCAGATTAGAATTCATTTACTGGGAAGTACTCTGGTCTAGCTAGCTCTGCCATATGAACTGGGGCATGTCACTTGACTTTCTGAGGCTCTGTTCCTACTGGAATTATACAAATATGATGATAATAATATCACTATTATTGTTACTAGTTATTAGTCATTACTAATTATTAGTTATTAATTAATTAATAGTTATTATTATTATTCGGTCTTTGAAGGAATAAAATAGACAAGCTATGTGAAAATGCATTGTGCTTGTTTCCCTATATAGGTTAGACTGCGGTTGATTGGTGGATTGGTTGATACATTGATTGACTGAGAGAGAGTTCCAGTAGATATTCATAGCAGTGATTTGAGACTAAGATTGGTGCAGAGTTGTTTTGCAGAAAATAAGAACTGGCTGTTCTTTTGCCTGTTTCATTCTACTAACCAACATTAATAGCTTCCCTGTTATGCCTGACTTGTTATTTTGTGCTAAGAACAGAATGAGCTGCTACTGTAGAAGTTGGAACTTGGCCTCTTTTGGTGGCTCTGATGGTTTATACTGCCCTTGGAATTTTTCATTGTGTTTCGTTTCAAAGTTCTCTTTCAGCGGCTTGCTGAGTTAAACATTTCTCTTGTATTTGTATCAAGAAGAGAGTACAAACTTTCCTTCTTGTGTTTTCTTGCTTACACATGGGCGTGCCAGGGACATGATGGGAATAGATGGAAGAAATCAAGAGAGAGAAGAAATGGGCCTTAGATCACTATCTAACCTTATTGTTTTCAGGTCATTTCAAATCCTTTCTGGAATCAGGGAGGGTAAAACAAACAAAGCAAGAACATACAACACTTACAATTAAAATAGGGCATGTAAGTAAGAATAGTTTATTGTCATATTGTGCAATATTAATAGCAGTCACCACTTAACGAGAATTACTGGGACTAGATCTCAGGTTTTCTGATTCCAAAAGTGGTACTACGTGTTCTGAGGATTTCATTTTCCATGATCTTCTTAACAACCCTACTTTACAGATAAGAAAACCAAGACTTAAGAGAGTTCCAAAACAGTTAAATTGTCTTATTTACATACCTAGTAAATATCAGACCCAGGACTGAAATCAGATCTATCTGACTTCAAAACATATTCACTCTTGCTACTCATATTGACTGAGCAAGCTTGTAAAATAAAGCACATCCACTACTTTCAATCTATAATACATAGCTCATCTCCTTGAAAATTTAATGTTTAAGGACTATATATTATTTTAAAAATATAATTTCTTTTTCTCCTCATCAAGTTTATTTTCTCATAATCTGCTTACCGGTCATGAGAAAATGTTACTTTAATTCTTAATTCTATTTTATTAAATTAGTTTTTATTAATTCATATAATTTAAGGATTTTGAATTTTATTTTTTACTTTATTTTCTTACTTTTTGCTCTCTTTTAATGTGTTATAGTTGGGAACCACATCACATGAATTACCACCACTCCCACCCCCTATTTCTTACAGATAGTTTTCTACCTGTTTATAGCTTTTCAGGGTTTGGAATCTTGCTTCTCCTCGCCCCCCACCCATTGGGTCTATAAAAGCAATTATTTTAAAAACTTTCATATTGTATAGGAGTGTTTGGCTGAAAATATAATTTTTGTTCCACCCTTAACACCAAGTTAATTTTCTTGCTGGCAGGAACCTGGTGTTAGACTGTTAATAAGTTTTTCAGTCTCACAAAATCATGATCACATATGACTGAGTCTTTACTGTTTCTCTTTACTGAGAAAGAAGCCTCATAACCCCTTCCATTTTCTTTTACATGATGTGATACACACACACACACACACACACACATACACACACACACACACAAAACAGCTTGGAACCTTTCATAAAGTGGTAGAGGTTCACAATCTCTTACCAGAAACTCTTGGGGTCAAAAGTGTTTCAGAATTCATGTCTACAATATATTCCCTTACATCCCCAGTGGAGTCTATTGGAAATGCTTTGTAACAAAACACACTATACCTCTGCAGCAAAAATGAGTAACAGTAAATATTCACTATACGTGGTATAAATAATGCATATCATTAATCTTAAATTGAAGTTACAAAAAAATTTCAGTTTTTAGAGCTCTTCTGGATTTTGGATTTGCAGATATAGGCATATGGTTTTTATTAGTAGTATTCAGTTAAAAATCACAAAGCTTTATATTCAAACCAATTACAGTGCAACATGATAGCCTGACTTACCTAAGCTGGCTTTCCAAAATCTCTTTACTATCCATTTGGACCAATGGGACACGAGTAAATCTCTTACTGTCCACTGCTGGGATTTTGCATTCCATTCCCTTGTAATAGTCTTGAAGGAATCTCTTTGTATCTTGGAAACGATTCAGTTCTGCCTTTAATAGCAAATATGAATGTTAATACCCAAGAAAAAACAAGCAGATCTGTACATATTTTCTACATAAGCTCTGTGAGCACTATTTTAAAACATTTGGGTTTTAAATCAATTTTCTGGAAATCTATTTTCTGGACATTAAGAAAGAGAATTGGCTACAAGTGTATATGTAAAATTTCATAAAAATTAAAGGAAACTGGTGACAGTGTTCCCTATACTTATTGAGTATGATTCCACTTAAGATGACATTTCTATGTCTCTTGATATTGTGACAAAAGATTGTATGGTGTCTGAAGTAGTGTATATTATTCATTATTTTGACATTAAGAATGTTTCCTGTGTCCCATATTCAATCAGTTACTATAGTAACAAACACTTGAGTGTCTTCTCTCATAAGTAACATGTTGATTTGAGAGATATAAAAAATATTATACATATAAATACCAAATACAAATACAAAAAAAACTGAAATACAAAAAAAACTGAAATACAAAATAAGACTAGGTTTTGGTCCTCTAATTGTGGAGAAATGACAAAGAGAAAGGCAAAGTGATAATGAATTGTTCTCTTTTTTACGGTCTCCATTCTTGCTCAATATGCAGGGTAGGGAGATCACTTCTCCATGCTCACAGCAAAACCCCTCTGCTGGCTTTGCCAGTAGGGGCCTCGAGGGAAATGGAGAAACAGAGAGGAGTTGGTGGCAAGGTGAGCATGAGTTATCCACAAGTGACTCCCTGCCAGCCAGGTCATTTCCCTTTGCAGTAATGATGAAATGCATGCATAGTGAGACCCCGCACAGTGCCAAACACACGAATGTAGACCATGAGTTTTCCAACCTGTTCTCCCCTGAGGTATTTAGACCAGTTGGCATATCTGTGCTTCTCTTTGTTGTGTAAACACGACCTCCAGACTTTGCTTTAGTTAGTGGGGTTACTTAAACCAGCACCCGAGGGCTTAAAGATCGAAGCTCTTATATACATGTATTCCATGATAGCTAGTTAATTATAGAAAGTGTCTTCTTAAGAAAGAACAAAACTGACCTACTGTTCAAAGCCCTCAGCTGAACCTAACCCAAGGGTATTTATGAAGTGATCCCTGTATTTAGCAAACAATTAACATTGCCATTTATTTCATAAAACATGAAATAGTCTTTAACTGCCATATTCACAGTTGGGAACAAATATAAAAGTCTGCTTTGTATTGTGTCGATAACAAAAGACAAGGACAGTTTCAGTAAGTCTGTTTTTGATACTGAAAAGCTAAGCCAAATTGCTCCTGAAAAACCTGTTCTCTGCATTATTAAATATTTCTAGCTAAATAAATGAAACAAGAAGAAACTCATTTGGTTAATTTGAATCTGTGGTATACAATAAAATTATCATTCATATACTGTTTTAAATCATGGAACATATTTAAATACTCCACTTGGATTTTAAACATAAATATATACTTAAGTAACTTTTCAAACTAGCTCTTTGAAATGATGAGGAAAACTAAACATTTGTCTCTTTCCTTGGCTGAGAAACCAAATTGAGTTTTAACATATTCATCTAGGGACTAATTTCACAGCTTGACAGTAAGTGTTTGTACCTGTCATGCTTAGATTTGGTAAAACAGTAGAGAGAAAATGAGTCTTGTAAATTCTACTCAGGGGAACCTACACAATAAATACCACACTTAAACTGAGTAGCATGCAAATGTAATCCCAAATTGTACAAATTGGATATTGACAAATAACTTTGGGGAACTAAAGGAATGTGTTGCAAGGTTATAAAAAAATTATTAGGTTGGTGCAAAAGTAATTGCAGTTAAAAAGGTTAAAAATAATTGCAACAACCGCAATAACTTTTGCACCAAACTAATATTAGTCATTGAGTTACAGCATTACATTATTTGGCAAATAAATTTAAAAATAAGGAACTTATTTCCTCCTTAACTTAGAGAACTCTTTAATTATGATTAAATGTAGTAGATCCTATTTTATATAGTTGGTATTTGAGACAGTGTTCAAGGTAAGCTAGCCCTATTATATTATTTTATATAAAAGATTAATTTATTTTAAGGGGCATAATTTGATTCATATATAGCTACCTCTGAATAAGATGGCATTCTATATCCAATATTCTCATAGAAGCAGAATCGATTAACGTTCTGCTCACATTTATGATAACTAGTAATTAATTCTTTCTTACATTTTTCTTGTCCCAAAATCTTAGTTTCGAAAGGAATCTTTGAAATCATCTAGGACCGCATTTTCTAAAATTTATTTTGTAGAAAACTTGTCTTATAGACTGTTATCTTCCCTTCCCTTGGTTGGTTTTAGACGTGGATTGAGTTTCTCAGGGTGAGAGCCTTAAATCTAGGTATTGCTCAGAAGCACGAGTTACATCATTTCCAAAAGAGGCATGTATTGCTCAGACAAATGAGAATGACTCACAAAAATTCTCTATTCCCTTTACCTGCATTATTGGATTTCAGTTACTTGTGCTATAAGCTTTTGACACACCTGTTCCAACATTCAGTCTCTGCTTGCCCAAACTGGTATCTTGGATGCTACCCAGACTGGCTCCGGCTGCTTTGGGAGTCTCACTTTAATCCTTTGCACAATTTATGCTTTGTAGCTCCCATCTGGATCCCAGAGTCAGTAACTGGTGAGGCTGCTCCTGCCTCTCAGGTCTCTGCTGACTTTTCAGGCCTCCTGTGGTCCAACCCGCCGCGGTCCCAGGGGTCTGTCCCTTTGAATGCTGGAAGTACTAGCATTCATAGTCATTTGTGGAACAAGTATTTATTCAACTCCTACTATACGCTAGCTCTAGTGATTATCAGATAAATATTCTCATCTCCTGCAGTAGCTCCTTATGTAAGCTAATCAGCTGAAGACTAGAAATGTCTCCCTTTCCATTCTCTATTCTTTTTCTCTTAGGAAAACAATACTCATGGAGACACAGCTTGACCAAGACAGACTTTATATTCCCCTCAGCTTGACTAAATTTCACATGGGCTTCTTCCTAACTCTAGGCTCCTGACGTCCCTGTTCTTAGAGTATTACTTCAGAAAACTTGTCATTATAAATCTGTTCTCTGTCTCTTTGAGATGTAAGTCTTTTTAAAAGCTTGCTAGTTTTAGAACCCAGAACTGTCTTTCTCTGGGATGTGAGAACCATCTCTTTGAAATGTAGCAACAAGGGAGAGAGCCCTCATGTGTCAGTTCCTCTGGGAGGGGAGGAGCCTCACATGGGAGGGTGATTCGCTCCAAGTGGCAAAACTCCCTCCTGTCATGAAGATAGGAGAAAGTTTATTCTCCCTTTAGGCAAGGTCAGTTAGAAAACACAGATAGCCTATTACTTTGCTCTTCCCCCAACCCCAGCTCTTAAAAACTCTCTACCCTTATTCTTAGCAGAGCTGAGTATCCAGACTTGGTCTGTACTCCCTCCCCACTGTTAACAGAAAATCTGTCTTCTTGTCTAGTGCAATTTTCTATTTAAACAGTCTGCAAAATATACCTTAATCAGGTTGTTCTGATGAACGGTCTGCTTTTCCAATCCAGACATAAACCTTTTTCTGGAATCAAATGCCTGCTGAGTCTGATCTAGCCCATGTGGCATGGATGCTTTCCTAGGCTTTGGCTGACTACTTTGGGTGTCTGCTGTGAGAGAATGATGAGGTAACAACTAGTAGAGACACCATCTCTGGGGTCCCCTCCACAGCTCTTAGGCTACCTGGAAGCAGAGCTGGTGAGTGTTTGCTTGAGATGCTCCCAGTTCTGGTGCTTGTTTGGGCCGGGGCCAAAATGATTTATTTCAGCTAAGTTTCTCAGCAAGTTGGAGCCTGACAGAGTGCTGTGAGTAACACGACTCCTGAACAGACCCCTCACATTCCCAAAGGAGTTGTTACATAAGGAACGTGGCTGTGGAGGAAAGAGTCTGTGTCACCGTGACCAGTGGTGCTCCTACCTGCATCAGTGAGAAGAAATGGTTCATTGCTATTCCTGTGGAGACCTGCAACCAGGCCTCATTAATGATATCCAGACGCTCTTGCTCTGCCTCTTCCTTCCGGGCATCACAAATGTCCCACAGGCAGTCTCGTAAGTCCTGAAGAAAAAGAAATATCACCGTTATGCTTTAGGGTCACGGCTCATATTACCGCAGTATAATCAAACCCAAATCCTTTGCCTGTCTTAAAAAATGTTCCTAAAGAAAATTCAGACCTAATGCGCTCATGTATTGTATTCCTTCATTCAACAGATATTTATTTTGCTTCTACTCTGTGTCTCTGTGTCTGAAAGACACCAAATCACATGCCCATGTTTAGCACAAATCCATGGCAGTTCACTTCATTCACGGTGGCTATGCTTTATGTATTTTAACCCTTCTTCAGAAAACACTGCTGCTGCATTAATCTCTATAAATCAAAAACTGTAGCAAGGAAATGGATAGAAATATATCAGTTGTAGGGGTTCTTAACTTACTTTCATCGGTTTTTGTAAGACCATGTAAACATAAAAATATATTAAAAAAAATAGAACAATTGTTTCAATCAGAATTACTTATGAGACTTTGAAAACTGAATGGTATATAAAGTCCCTTCCTAAACCTAAGGAGTTCAGACAAAGGACCCAAAGCAACGGAAGGTTTATTTTTTTAAAACTTCACAAGTTTCTCTACTATTACTTCTGCTGAGGAGTCACAGCTAAAAAGAATTATAATATCATTAATGCAGTTGATTTGGCCAAAACTTATTGAACCTGCCAAATAGAGACCACGTGTTCTTTTCTATTATCTATCTTATATATATATAAGAATTGTTCATATTTTAGCCAACTGAAAATTAAAAGAACTTAAAATAAATTTTAAAATTAAAATAAATTTAAAAGATTATGTTAAGTAAATTAATTATATAATCTCAGGTTCAAGATGTATTTTCTAACTTGACCACAAAGAGAAGCAATGAAGAAAAATTTTCTACATTTATCTACATAAACATTAAAGGATTTCTTTGTGTTAAAACTCATCTCAAATAATATAAGGCAAATATCAAACTGATAATATATTTGTAACATTTGACCAACAGATGGTTTATATCCTTAATATATAAAGAGGTCTTGGAAAGCAATAAGAAAAAGAGCAAAACCCAACATAAAAATGGAAAGAAATCATAAACAGGCTTCAGGAAGAAGAGAAATTTAGGTGGCAAACTTAGGAAAAGATGGTCAACTTCAAGTGTAAAAATAGAAATGCGAATAACAGAAGATATCCATATTTTTGCCCATTAAATTGGCAGAGATTAACAAAAAAGGTAGAACCCAATATTTGGCGCATTCTCATAATCTGTTACTTGGAGTGACATTTGCAAGTTTTTAATGTGTTTAAAAACTAGCCATAATTTTAGAATCAGCAATTTCCACTTTTTTAGAAATTTGCCCAAGAAAATAATTAAGGATGTGGTAAATATTTAGCTGGATGAAATTTTACTGTATAATTCTATCGAATAAAAAGTTGGTGCTCAGCAAATATTTGTTAATGAAACGATGACTAATAATAGAAATTTGTTAAATATATTATGATATAGTCAATGAAATATCTTTGAGACATAAAAATAATAAGGTAGTAAGAAAACATGTAATATTGGTGAAAAAGAATGTTAAAAAACAAAATGTGTATTACAGTCACATATTTTGCAAACATAATTGCCCCAAGGTAATAACAATAGTTAACGAATGGCAATGGGATTATGGATTTTCCATTTTAAATGTTGCTTCTTTTTATTACCTAATTTATCTACAATAAATATATGATACATTTGGAATTAGAAAAAAAAATTCTATCTAAGATATTTTTAACTTAAATACCTAATCATTCTACCAACAATCACCTGACTGATATGGGGAAGTTTCTAGGAGGGCTGGCATTACAAATAAGTAGGAAAAAGATAGAAAAGGCAGATAATCTTTGGATTTACATAGCTATTAATTACTGTTTGAGGAATGTCTAAGAACAGGTAAAATACTTCAGTTTTACTAGGACATTTGTTAATTCAATACCTCTTGGGTTAAATCCTCCAGCACTTCACTCACCCAAGTCACTTAATTTCAGTAGCATCTCAACTGTTTCCTAACTGGTCTCCCTGCTGCTTTTACTCTACTATAGGCTCTTTTAAAACCCAGCAGCCAAGACTTTGACTGTCATTCATATCAACACCAGTATCCTAAGAATGACCTCCCAGGCCTTAGGTCGTGTAGTCTCCTGTGATCTCTTTGACCTCATCACCAGACACTCTGATCTATGCTTGCTGTGCTCCAACCACCTGTCTCATTGCTGTTCTTCAAACAGCAAGTCTCCTCCTCTTTCAGTTCCTTTGCCTTCATTTGTCCCTGTGACTAATACACTCCTCCCCCAAATATCTACATGGCTCACTCAATCACTTCTGTACTGAGTTTGCTCAAATGTCACCTTTGCTGTGGACCTTTCCGCAAACACGCTGGAAAAGCAAATTTTCAAACCATTTCCGTCCTCTTCCTCACATGCTCATGAAAGTAAAAAGGGACTGAATTAAGGTTTTGCAGTACGAGGTTCGAGAGTGTTGAGACCCAGCCTACTTGATCCCAGATCCCCTTACATTCACTCTTTGGTGTAGCTCAGCTTTTGTTTCCTCATCATCCCACAGGTCTTCAGGAAAAGAGTTGAAATCAGCCTGCCACTGAGACACAAAATCTTGCTTGTGATCTGGACGCCTTAGAAACTGCTGAAAACTTGCTCTGTGAGGCACAGAGAGAATGAGACAGCGCTTACATGTCATGCCTGTAAACTGTAAAACTCGAACTTTGGAAACTTTACTTACTTAATCTCATAGAAGTAAGCAAGCACAGCATGCGGGTCTTCTCTCAAATGCCTGAGTACTGTTTTGACAGAGTTTATATAGGAAGTTTCTATTAGTTCCCAGTAAGGTACTAAAAATGAAGGCATTTCCTGTTAAATAGTAAAGCATACAAATCATGTCAAATGTCAAAGTGAAAATTCTTCTGAATAGTTGAGTCAAAAGAGCAATACTAAACAAGGTGATCAAGATACACTTGCAAATACTTAAAACATTCTCTGTGGAGCTTCTTGCTCCTTTTTATCTTCCCCTCCTCCAGCTAATTTCTGAGAATATCTATCTCATAAAGCCAGGAACAATGGTTGTCTTATTTGCCACTTTACAGTTTTCCTTATAATTTCCACAGTGTCTGGGACATACTAGGTGCTCAAGAAATATTTATGGAATGAATGAATGAATGAATTGAATTGTCATAGATGTCACATTTTGCCTAAGGTGGAAAACTGCCTAGCAGGGAGAACACCTAGTGCTCATGTGAGAGTGATAATGAGTTATTTCTCTGAATTTATCCAGGATATTTTTATCTTTGCTCTGTGTACCATGAAAATTGGAAAGTTTCTTTTATGTTATCTTTAATGATGCAAATAAACAGTTAAAAACATGAAATAATCAAAATGAAATGAAACTGAAGCTATTATATTCAATATAAACTTGCTGAACTCATTATTCCCTTATTGGCTGTGCATTTGTTTACTCAGGGAATCACACACAGGGGACATTAGAGGTAATCTGGGCTAATTTTCTCTCCAATGTAGAAATGCCAAATACTAGAGGTAGATTATCCAATCTCCCTGTGGCTCTCAATGATGTCTTAAGTACAACATTCCAAGGCAGCTCCCTCCAGTGTCACATAATTCACGGAAAATTCTTCCTTGTGTTAAGCAGAAATTTGTCTTGCTGTAGTGTCCATGCAGCCCTGGTTGTGCCCTTTGGAGAAGGACAGACTACATTCATACAGTCTCTCCTATGATGGCCTGCCAAATATGTGAAGACATTAGTGAAGAGAGGTGGGCTGAGATTCAGGATACAACTTGCTTGTTTGGGAATGCCCAGACTCTACTGCAGCATATAACAGGGGCTCCATCAATGTTAACATGGGTGTAAGCTGACTCTCCTGAAGCCAATTTTATCACCAGTTAAATTTTTAGGAGACTGGATGGCTCCATATAGGTCTAAAAGCCTACAATTCTATATCCAACCATACTTCAAGAATTCATCCATCTAAATGAAACATTTACATTTCCTTTAATGCTACTCTGACATTATTTTAATGCCTTTTTCTTACCTAGTTCCACCGTCTGGCTTCTACTTTGTCAGTGATCTCTCTTAAAGATATGGTATCCAGAATGATGATAAAGACCATTTTAAATAAGTCCACTACTAAACCTCCCACCTGGTTGACTTCAATCCATTAATTAACACTTTGTGCATGAAGAGTTCCCACATAAGAATGGGCCCAACTGAACTAACATCCTGCTCACAGCTCTCACTATCTACAAGAACTTCATGAGAAATTGTCAAATACTATTTTGAACTCAAGGTATGTGATGTCTGTGAGACTTCCCTGACCTGCCTATCCAACCTTGCTATCACGGAAAAGGAACGGGCCAGGTCAGCTGGACTTGGTGAGCTGTGTGGGCTCTGGGGGATCATTTTTGTTTTTCATTAGTGCTCTGAAGTCATGCATTTAATAACTATCTCTCGAATTTTGTCAGGGATCAGACATGATTATTGGTCTATATGTTGCTACATCCCATCTGTCTTTCATTAAATATTTAGGCATTTACCGACATCCAGCCTTCAGGAATCTCCCATATCCTCTGTGATTTCTTTGAATTATTGATAATATCATATCTCTGGGTTCCTCCAGTCTCTGGAAGAACCAGATGTAATTTTCCTGGGTCTGGGAAGTTGAACTTATGTGATGTGACTAGAGGTTCAGATCCATCGTTTCCAATTAAATAGTATTCTCTTCATTGGAGAAGACTGCGCATAATAGGAAATTGGTGGGCAAAGCAGATATTCTCCAAAGCTTCAGAACAGAAAACAGAGAGCTTTCACTTTGACTGCCTCCTTTGGTTCTCTCTGCACCTTCCCTTGCTGGCAATGAAAGAGGGACAAAGTTTCTCCTTTAACTTGGCTGCTGTCTCCACCTGAGAGAGCCAGATATGAAAGCAATCTCTCTCTCTCTCTCTCTTTCCTTGCATATGCCTATTGAGGTAAGGTAGAGCCGGGGTCCTTGGAAGGCCTGGAACTAGGGTTACCAGATAAAGTATAAGATGCCCAGTTAAATTCATCAATTATCTGAAATTCAAATTTAACTGGACGTCTATCTGTCTTTCCTCATCCTTGGCAGGTAAACTCTGCAACTCATGTGTGAAATGCTTAGAGTGGAGAAAGAACTAGAATGGATCACGTGGCCTTCCTTGTTTTCAGGCCCTAGGCTACTTCTAGTTGTAGCAAAAGGCATTCTCTACATTGTTTTGCTTAGGTAACTGGAGTTCTGTACCGTATATCGTATTGTCCCTCCAGACCTACTTCCTATCCTTTATTCTCCACCCTGCTTGGGGCCCTGGAAGACTAACTTACGAGAACTGCTTCAGGAAACTCCCTTGTCTTCCACCTCCTGGGCAAGAGATACAAGAACAGGAAGAACATGAGGTCTGGTTAAGTATTTCCCTTTTCCCTTCTGCTGGGTCAATGTAGGTGGCTGCATCCCTCTGCTGAAGGCCACAGTTCCTGTCAGATGGCCCTCTCCATGCAGAGGTCCTCTTGAGGGTCTTGCATCTGCTCCCTTTCCTTACCTTCTCCAGACTACGGGCCATAATGGTTCCCAGCTATCCCTCTTTCAGGAGTAATGATCTAATCCTTGGAGGTTTCCTTACTTACTGGCCACATACATGTAAACAGTCCTTTATTCAACTCTCCTTAAATTATCATCTGATTTCTGCCGGAATCCTGACTACTAGGAAATCTACCTGGGAGCTAGTGCCATATCTCATTGTTAACGTTTATTTTTTTTTTTACTTCTGTCCTCTATTTCCTTTTTGTCTTCTATGATTTTATTTCTCTCAAGGGCTTCAAGGTTTAGAGTTTAGAATTTCAATACTTTTGTCTCTCATTCTCCACCCTTGACAAATCATATTATTTTAATTTTATTCCTGTCCCCCAACTCACTTCTATATCCTACTCTATGACAGGTTTTTAATATATTTATTTTTAAAAGTAGCTTGTATTTCGCTGAGTAATATCAGTTACATACATCCATAATTATATAATTCAGTGTTCTCATCTTTATATATTTTCTGTTGTAATTTTCTCTTCAATGTCAATTCATTCATTTTTCCATTCATTTTCCATATTAAGACTCTGTTACACCCTCTGCCCGGTGTTTGATTCCGTATTGAATACAGTGTATTATTTCACATATTCCGACCTTTCCCCAAATTGTTTATAATCTAATTAGGAGACATGATATTTGCCCAGGAAGCCTCAATAAAAACAGCCAACACCACAGTCATTGCAATTCATAATTGGGTCTCAAATGTCTGGGACAGAGGGTCAGTGCTGAGTTAGGACTGCAGTGAAGAAGAGAGGGACCGAGTCTTTAAAAAACAACAAAAAAACAAAACCCGTTGTCTTTTAAAAAGTTTTAAAGGAAAGACTATTCTTTGTGTTTCTCCTAAGATGATTTGTCTGTGAAAGAAACCAGATACGCCTACGTGGCAACAGGGCTTTGCAGTTGTCAGGGAACAAAGAACTGGCTGGAGCTTCCAGGGCTTACCTGGAGCACCTCCTTGCCTGTACTAGTGTACCCACTGAAAGTTCTCAAGCCAGAAAACTGCCTTTTAGTAGTACAGTTACTTTCAAAAAATTTCTTCTATTTCTAAAAAGTCAGAGGTTAAACTTCATTTGAAAGCATTATGATGTGGGCATGAGAACATGGATACAGAGAGATAATTTGCTGGATATGTGTTCTGAGGAAAGTCATTCTTCCAGGAAACTGCATTTCTACTTGTCCTTGGGGAGAAAATTGGTCCTCACAGGACCTATTTGTTCCCTTCATTTCAGCACTCAGTAGCAGCAGCTGAAAGCATGATTCAGAAACTTGAAGGAGTGAAGAAAGGATGAGATGTGGTTCAATGAGTAATCTCAAAAATCATCTCGGTGTTTTGATGACTATATATTTATATCCAGCTGTGAGAGGCCTTCTGAATGATGCAAATAATGGTGTGAATCTTACTATAAACAAGAAAAATAATAGATTCCACTAGCTAGAATTTAAACTGCCATACCTCAGGAATTGGTTCATCCACATAGACCCATTCTTCTGATCCTGGCTTAGGTGGTGGTGGCACCGTTGGAGGAGGTGACAAATCTGTAGATTCAGCAGGTAATTTCTTTACTGCTACTTTCCCTCCTTGTGGTTTTCCTTTAGGAGAACCTTAAACATGCATAGCAAGTCATTCCATTACATGTAGATGAAGGGGACCATCTACTTAGGTGGACGACTAAATCTACGATTGCCATGGATTTCAGGCAATTCATTAAGTACTTTTTAAGCAATTTTGGGCAGCCATACAAAATCAAAAAATCTCATTCTCTACAGCTCCCAAATTAACCAATAATACCAACAACAGGTGTTTTTTTTTCTTTTTAAAAGCAATTCCAATTTCTGTCATTCATTTGGCTATGAAAAGCAACTTGATATTTTATTTTCATCTCTGTCCTTGTTTCCACAATGAACACATGGTGCTTACAAAGTTTAGAGTCTGGAGCAAAGTACATTTCATTTCCTATTGCAAAAACTGGCAACTTAAACTCTCTACCCTGAATGAGAGAGAGGGTAGCTATACCAGGAATGGTTCTCTGGGTGTTCCTTGGAGACCAGGGGAATAGCAGGGAGGAAGGAGGTTATCGTAAGAGGTGGCCAGAGTCGGTGAGGGAGGAGAAGGAGAATTGTTGCTTCTGAATATCCCCACATTCCCTGCATGAGCAGGAAAGTAGATGAAGGTAATTGCTTTGCTGTAAAGCTCAGTGAATTAAGGCCTGAGAGAGGAGGAGAGGGCAGGACAGAAGAAGGGAGAGAAAGGAAAGAGAGACGAAGGAGGAAGAGGAGGAGGAGGAAGAGGAAGAGGAAAAGGAGGAGAAAGAGCCTCATTTTAGTTCAGAATCCAGAAATGGTACATGCTTCCTTTCGGTGACAGCATCAAGAGGGGAGTCTAGACCAGTTAAGTGGCACCCTTGTGCTCCGAAAGACTTTGTGACCGACCAAAGTCCTTAACTTGGAAAGAACCAATATTTCCTTAAAGGATCAAGGCTATTAGAGTTTAGAAATTCATTCTGTTTAAATTCCACTTACCTTTCAATGAATTATTCAGAGTTTACATGTAGTTTATAGATGCCTGTAAAGTTGGGAGCATGTTCTGTCCCCAAAATATGTTTTTTTAATGAGTATTATTTAATAATAATGCATTTAGGAAGTACATATATCTTCTACTTTTATACTAGTTAAAAATATATGGATTATAAGTAGAGGGGAAATTGTCAATTGTATCTTCTGGATAGTTTAGGTGACTTCTACCTATACATTTAAAAAGAGTGTCCATCATCCACAGGTCTGCAGTCCCGTATCTAGATCATTTTTTTTTAATTTAAGAAAATTTAAGAAAATCCTTGTTCAGTCAATAATCAAAATGTTCACATATATTTTTCTATATGATGACTTTTCATCCTTTGACCTGAATCTCTGGTGAAATAAAAGTGATAACACTACGGCTATTTTAAGATAAATTTCTCCAAGAAGAATTCCTAAGAAGAAGAATTTTGTAATTAGAAAAGTGAAACTGGAATGGGTTTCTTTTTCTTTTTCGCCTATTTCAAGTATTATTAAACACCAGAGAATTTCAGTAAAATAATAGCAAAATTTTTTGAAAGTCCTTGGGAGTTACTTAAATTGAGCTAACTACATGGCTCCAATACATATAGTTACATATGGTTGAACTTGTATATGCTCATGGTTCGTTTGGAGTGTATACTCTTTTTTTTTTTTTTTTTTTTTTTTTTTTTTTAATTTATTGGGGTGACAATTGTTAGTAGAATTACATAGATTTCAGTTGTGCAATTCTGAATCACATCATCCATAAATCACACTGTGTGTTCACCACCCAGAGTCAGCTCCCCTTCCATCACCGTGCATTTGATCCCCCTCACCCTCATCCCCCACCCCCCAACCCCCTTACGCTCTGGTAACCAAGAACCGAGGATGCTATTAAAGCATGCGCAGTGTTTGCCTAACTTGATGATTTGGTACCTTATATGCATACGTATACTTAATTTCTATTTTTGATGATTCTATGGTGAGCCTTCATTTGTTTTTGTTGATCACGATGAGAAACAAGGGATGTGTAATGTAAGTGTGAAAATTATTTTCCTATTAGTAAATAGGTGAGAGCTGAGCATAAATTATAGCCTTTAACCTTTTAGCTAAAATTTTTATCTCAGTGTTAACTCACCAAATGGCTCCAGTTATAAGCCCATCACATCATAATAATCAGAGAAGGGTGGGATTCTTTTGGAAAATCATGATTATGAATCTTAGATGCCAAAAATAAAGATCATTTTTAGTACATCATTTTGTGAACATTGCACACTCTTAGGTACCAACTATGTTGGCCATTGGTAATGAAAAGTTAAACAGAGTTACACAATCTCTGACAACCCATTTAAACATACTTTGGAAAATGTTAACTGTCTGTAACCATACTGCATTTCAGTAATTAATTAGTTGTTATTGCAGCTTCAATTAATATGCTTTTAGAGGCTGGAATTTTCTTCTACCAACGTCAATTACTTTAAAATATTACATCCCCCTTATTTCACAGAAATAGTAAAGTAAAAAGAATTAAATAAAATTAGGGTCAGGAAAAACACAACTTAACGTAGAAGGTCAAAACCAGGAGAGGAATTAAAAGGCAGATAGTGAAATCTAGGTCCTCGCATAGATATTAAATTAGAAGCACTAATTTGGTTCTGAACTTCTAGACAGCCAAAATAGAAAAAGAAATGCTATCATTTAGCTAATTATCTAACCACTTAGAGGAAGAAAGATTTTCCTGTCCTTTGATTCTGAATGGAATTTCCCACCTACGATTTCATACAGGGGCCATTGAATGATGTAGTGGGCATATTATCCCTTCAGAAAATATAATACCAGGTTATTATTGGTATCATGAAAGTTTCACTTCCACTGCTGTGTTATGTCATAGAGGCAGTTAAGGACTTTATACCAAAGTGCTTATCAATGAAAGCAGTTCCATGGGGGCCCAAGAAATATGGTTCACTATGTGGCTTTCTATTGGCATACCTTAGCCCAAGGATAACACCTATAATATCTATGATGAAGGGATATTCTGTATTAGATATTCTCTAAATTATTCCTTACAAGCATCACTGTTGTCAGCAGGACTGCTGAGAGCTATGCTGCAGAAACACTGAGGTCGTATTCTTTGGGAGAGCCTTACGGTTTACAAATGCCTGAGAGAAATATTTAACGTATACTACTATACAAATCTAGCTTTTCATTGAGACTGTTAGAAAATGCAGAATTACATATTACCATTATCTACTTTTGTCTGCTGTACCTTTTCTTTTGAGTGAAGTTTCACTTTTCTTCCCTTTTCCTTCCTGAAGAGATTCTGGCTTACCATGTGGGGGTTCTAAATAAAATTCAACACATATATATCATTGATGATTTTCTTCAATAGTTTGGGCTATATGATTTGTAAGCAATCAAATGTTATTTCTCACAGATAAACAGTTACATTTGTGAACCTAAAATGTCTCAGGCCTTTGCTGTGAGTTAAAATTCATCTGAAGACAGACTATGGTTTGGAATTTCTCGAATGACAGCCTTGATAGTACTATTCCGTCATACTAAGTTTAATGTCAACATTTCATAGTGGATTTGATTGTAAACTCTTTAATGCAACATAGCTGCAGAATTTTAAAAGTTAGTCACAAGACAATTTAAAGCATATGGCTCTATTTGGATATATTTCAACTGAATGATCCTTGCACAATAAGATGACTGGAATTATAACAAGAACGATGTCATAACACCTTGAAGAAGAGTTAAATAATCACATTGTTTTGATATTGCACATCCTTGAAATTGACTACATACTCGGTTGCCTTGTGACTTCTACATTATCCATTTTTCATTGACTGTAACTTATAATGCAGGGGATAGATTGGGTATATTTTTCTTAGATTCCCTGGAATCTAGTTCAAAATATATTCAAAGGGTGAAAATGGGAAATTGATGATTAGAGGTCAATAAGATGTCCCAAATAATTTCAAGTTTCTTGAAAAAGTTTGTACATTCTGCGTTACTCACTAAACAAGTTCAATCATTTCCCTCCCTTTGTCCTGAGCTACAGTTTTTTTCTTCAGTAGAAGGATGACTATATGGGTCAATTTAAATGTCTGTGATGGAGAGACCCAATCTGAACTATTCTGTGTATTTAGAAGTGATGGTTATAAGAATGTGTAAATGCAGAACACATATTACTTACACTTAAATATTGCAGATCTGACAACAAAGATTCCATAGAAATAAGACAAGTGCAAGACATAGAGAATGATTAAGCTTGAAACTTTAACTTCTATAAAAGGACTTTTAAACATCCAAACAGTTGACCACCAAACCCATAAGCAAAAAGACAAAAAAATATCTAAATATCTGAATCCATTATTTTTAAGAAATAAGCTTAATAATAGTAATATTAAAAGTCTAGATAAGCTCTTAGTTCCTTTAATAACAATACTCTGGTTAACTAACTATTAGGTTGGTGCAAAAGTAATTGCGATTTAAATGGTTAAAATTAATTGCAAAAACCTCAATTACCTTTGCACCAACCTAATATTTAACTAGCTCTTAATTTAAGTACAAGGCAACAGAGGAAGGTAAAAATAGAGATATCTAAGACACTGAAGTATTTTGGGCAAGTCTAATTTCTGCTGGGGGCAGCATGCATTCTACCCACTTTTTTTTCAATCAGTTGCAAAGTATGTTCTGAAATCTCAAAAAGCATTCTTAAATAGCAGCATGGGTAGCGCTACTGTATTTTATCACATTGAGAATTTTAGTTTTAAATTAAATTCTGACATTTGGTAGTAGATTTGATAATAAACTCTTTAATAGAACGTAACTGTGATGTTTTTCAAATTTAATCCCACGTGTATTTGAAGCATATACAATGAGGAACTATATTTGGACAGAACGACTGTTAGTACTCAGTGGACTATGCCTCCTTTTTTACCCCATTTCTACCCTCCACCCTGATTTTTTATTTTTTTTAAGTAAATAATTCCTCTTTTCCTTTCATCTCAACTTCTAAAAGATTGTAATTGTGTGTTTGAGTTGGGTACATTCAGGGGCCTCAGGGTTTCAGTTCCCAAATGTTCTCTTTTGAAAAATTTGTAAATTACTTATATAAAAATAAACAAACCTACTGGAAATATCCCTCCCTCAAATCCCTTAACCAAGCTTCCCTGAGCCGTTAGCGCAGCACTGTTTGTTCTATTGCCCCATGAACGCCCCAAAGCACTGAGATCTCCTTCCAATAGGCACGGTTGTTGGAAAACAGTAATTAGTCCTCTGGAGATGAAAGATGGGGCACTAGCCTTAACCTTGGTGGACAAAAAAAAAGAGACAGATACAACCATTCTTTGAAGCAACAACAGCTTTATTATTCCTCCGGTGCACAGTATTCAAGAATACAATTTTAAGTTTGCGAGAAAACTTCAGAAACTTAAAGACTGAACTGTATTATAACTAGAAACACCAGGAATCGGTTTGAGGGATGGCTCAGCGACACAGATACTCCTGCCTGGGAGCCAGGCCCAGGGGGAGAGCAGAGGCAGGTCAGGGGGAGAGCTGCGGCCATAGCCGAAAGGCCTGTGCTGGATAACTGCAGGCACACTTGAGCTGCTGTGAAACTGTTCCCCAGTCCTAAAAGGCATTTTAAAGATTTCCATGTTCCCTTCAGACCTCTGAATTGGTTTTTTTTTAAATGCTCAGTGAGGTAGTGGGGAAGGATGTATGTTTAATTCGTGGCTTTGTGTTTTATTGTTCATATGATAAAAAATGTTTCTTTAGAGTTTGTGTATTTTGCCTTTAGCTAAGTCCCCATTTTATTGGAATATGATGGTCTTTAATAGACCATAATATATACTACTGAAGTCTTGAGATGTATTTGTTTGATATAAATAAATAAATTACAAAATATTCAGACCTATGTCAAACCTCCACGAAGCAGAAAGATATGGCATTTAGAAATACAATCATGACACAATATCAAGAACACTTAGGTAGGCTTGTGTAACTGTGTAGTCAGTCACTTATAAAGCTGAAATAAGAAACTAGAGCCACATTTGTTCATATGCACTGGACCGAACCTGATACTGACATTCTACCATTATCATGCATTTCAACAATGAAGCACTTTACTTGTGTCACTATTTTCATTGTCCACCACCTCACTTCATGGTCCTTAGTGGTTAAGGATCTAGGAAAATAACTTAAGCTAAAAAATATTCTCTGTACAAGATCTTTATCCATACATATTACAGACTATAAATATATAAGTTTACTGAGATGTTAGGTACTTGTTTCTACCCTTGTATAATTACATAGCACTGAAGATTAAGTTACATATAAATTCTACTCTCTAATAAGTGCTGTTGATTTGTTCCTTTATTCTTGTGGACAACTGACCATGCTAAGCCTCATTTTCTTAGGAAGCTCTCATTCTACATAAAACTCTACAGTTTAGCAAACAGTGGTCTGTCCTCTCGATCTGCTCTAAGCTTCTTCTGCTTATTCTCTGTGTCTTTCCTCTCTTCTCCTCTGTGCTCTTACTCTACTCAGTAAATCTGGTCACGAGGACTCCACAGTCTTCTCTACGCGGTGAAGTACCTGAGCTTTGTGACAACCATGCTCTTAGTTACTAAGGGTCTTCTCACTTCCACCTGAGCAGATAGCCTGGTTGCATATGACTGACGTTGCTCAAAGTGTGAATCTAGATGAACCGACTGCTACTATAATTTGTACTGATTTTTTCCAAGTGAAAACAAGAAACTGACAAACAAGATTATAAATTACTCTGTCAATCACCTGATGGTGGTTTTCCTTTTGCAGTAGGAGTTTTTGAATGCCGCCGTTGAGGATGGATTTCCTTCTCCTTTTCTGGTTCAGGAGGAGGAGGGCGAGGTGAGGTCGATAGAGGTTCAGCCAGGGAAACTTCTTCTTTTTCCTCCGCTTCCTTTTCTTCTAATTTCTTTTTAACTTCAAAAGGGTGATAAGAATGGATTTTTATTAGGGACTCCAGACACCTACTGTTTCACTTGAACTAAAATAAACCACCTAAAGTAACATATTAGATTGGTGCAAAAGTAATTGCGGTTTTTGCGATTCTTTTTAACTTTTTCAACCGCAATTACTTTTGCACCAACCTAATAAATCGCCCTTACTGATTTACGACTAAATTCATGTTTTAGGGCTTTCCCTTAAGTTTTCCAGTCCTTAAGATTGTAAGCCTCTCTGCTTGGTAAGAAATACCATTTCTCTTGCTTCTGATGGTGGTGGTGGTAGGGGTCGGGATGGTGTGTGTGTGTGTGTGTGTGTGTGTGTGTGTGTGTGTGTGCGCGTGTGTGTGTGTAGCATGTAGACAGGCTTGAGGGGTGCCAAATGCAAATGCAGCAATCTAGAAGTAGCTAATGTAGTGGAATAGGAAAATAAAGGATTATTTCAAAATTTCCAATGGAAAAACAAGATGAAAAAAAGTGTAAAGAGACGGTAAAGAACAATGTGATAGAGGAGGTGAGGGTGGGGTGGAAGTGGAAAGGGAAAGAAATGTGCAGCACCACCTTCCATGAGTAATTACATGGAAAGCCCTTAGGATAGCACATAGTACTCAGTCACGTTTTAGCAATTCATTCATTCATTCATTCATTCATTCATTCATTCATTCATTCATTCATGTTACAACTATTTATTGAATGTGAATTGTGCCTTGACAGAAAGGAAGGGTCATAGCAATGAGGTAAAACTGCTACTACCATGACTACTACTACTCCTGCCACCACAAACAACCCTATGCACACTTCCAGTTGCCAGAGATACAACAGTGCAACAAAAGAGAGAAAAATCACCGCCTTGTGAAGCTTGCAGTCCAGTGGTAGCAGGCAAACCATAGACATGATGAATAAGTTAATTTATATGAGAGGTTGAAGGCATTAAGTGCTACGGAGAAAATAAATAGAAGAGAGGACAGGGGATCGGGAGTGCTGTGGGGTGGCTGTTTAAGTTTTACATAGACTGCTGAGCAGGGAAGGCCCACTGAGAAAGTGCTGTTTGAGCAAAGGCTGGAAGGGAGTCAAGGAGTGAGCCTTGTGGATGTATCTGATGGAAGAGTGTTCCAGGCATATGAGACAGTTAGCCCAGAGCCTTGAGGGGCGGAGTATGGTTTGTGTTTTTTCTGTTCTTGTTCGGGCCCTTTGCCTTTCGTGATTGAAGTTTACCCTTCCTGGCACACTGTCCCTGTTCTCCCTGCCCTTCCAGGCTCCCATGCTGGAAACGGCAACTTGACTGACTAAACCATCGGTAATGAACCCCTACACTCTTGTACAGCTATTTCCTTTTATACATTTTCCTTTTGCTTTTAGATTATTCTTTTCAATTCAGCAATCAAGGAGGCTTCATTCTATTAGATGTTTTCTCAAAGTGGAAATTACCTTTTTTTCCTGATTATAAAGTAATATATAACTATTGTTTTAAAAAAATCCAACAATTTAGACAAATACGGAGAATGGGAAATTGCCTGTCAAATCTCTTTGTCTTTCTACTTCCCCCGCTATCAAATATTGTGTATACTGTCAGACTCTTTTCTGTGCTTATATATTTAATACATGGCCACACTTTTAAAAACAAAAACGAGACTGTGTTATGTATAACCGGCTTTTTCCTACTTAACAGTATACAGTGGTCATTTTTTTTTCACATCAGAATATATGTAAAAGTACCACATCCTTTTCTTTTTTCTTTTTAAAATTAATCAGGCTGTTTAATACAGAGTACTAGGCTAGGGAAATTTTTATTGTTTCAATGCTAAAATATTTGGTAAAGTAATTAGCGGATTGGAATGTAAATCTTAAATAAGTGGCAGTTGAGTCTATTAATGTAATCAGTGATCAGCATAAAAAATCTTTAGGAAAATGCTGAAGTGAGTCTGATAGCTGGGTGGAACAAATTGATTCTAACCTGTAGATGTTTGAAGCTACAGCTTAGAATCTATTTGGTCTTGCTTTTCAGCCAAGACTCTAGGATTGCTGTGGGAGGTTCCTTCTTCCTTTCAGGCGAATTTCTGACTGACAAATAATATGGTAGGCCTCTTAAATAATGTATGGATTGGTTTTTATTTTGTCTGAAAGCTTCACATGGGCGTTTCTGGAAAGTAGACATGTAGATGTAGGAGCTTGTCTTTCTAAGTGTGAGCTTCTGAATCCCCATGGTGATTGTGGCTTACACCTAGGAGCTATTTTGGTATCAGTTCACTGGTACATTGTGGCAGTTAGATCACAAATCTAGTGATGGGAGACAGCTTGTTATGAAGGCAATTTTAGAATCCTTGTGATCTTAACTTTGACCATTTTTTTTACTGTACCAAGAAACTGCAGTTGACAATATAATTAGGGGCAATTGATGAACAAAGGGAAAGATTTATTTCTCAAGGGCAAAATTACAATTGAAGTCTGGCATTGGCAGTGTATGAGCTTCGGATCCCTTTCAATAATAAATTCTAATACTACTACGAAAAGTTAATAGGTAATTACTATTGATTAGATGACGGACGAAGGGGGTCAGGATGGTTTAATTTGAGAAAGATGTATCCCAGAAACAGGCTTATACATAAGTACTTAATAACCAGTAAATTCATACCAACACAGGAAGATTGGGGGAAATAAAGTGCCTAGTGTTTCCATCTTAAAAGGAGAATTCACTCACTATTTTCTTACAAGACTGAGATTAATAAATTAAAATCTTTACCCTTCTCTGTAATATCCTTAATTTTAACTCTGTTAATTTTTTTTACATGAAAACAATGCCTTCAGCTAGATGACCTCTTTTGATTAAATTAAATTAAAACAAAGAGAAAAATCTTTTATTTGGAAACATTTGCTGCAGAAATGTAAAGTCAAAAGTAGAAGACACTTGTAGATAATATAATCTAAATAGAGAGAGAACTTTGCAATCACTTTCATTTCCTCCTAAATTCATTAAAACCACACATTTTAGTTACATAAACACAAAATTATAGAGAAATATAATTACCTTTGTCCTCTTTTTTTATCATTTCAGTCATAAACATTTCTTTTACTTTTTGGCATAAAGACTCTTTATCTACTTCAGCATTGATTTTTATCAAAATATCTTGTGGTTCTGTAAACCATTGTTCCAATAAAGGCCAGTTGTCCAAGAAACCTGTCAGTCTACAAAATCAAAATATTATATGAATATCACATACTGATTGAAGAATTTGAGTACTATTAAGCATGATTTATCTGACATAATGAAAATATAAAGTGCCAATCTGGTTAAGTCTGAAAGAGCAACTTTAAGAGACCTATAGGTAATGGAAGAGTTCACTTTAGAAAAAGAAATTATTTAATGCCCTCAAGCCATACATTTTGAGACATATGAAAGAATAAAATAAGAAAATGGCATCATTTCAGGAATCCTTTAGTGTAGGTTCAGTTCTCTAAGTGGAAATCTAAGGAAACATCACCTGCTCACATAATAAAATAACAGCACAATTTTGATGGCAGCTGCAGCCTGAGCTACCTCGGTCATCTCGTTTTCTCTTAGAGATAGAAACTGAAGAGATCTTTCAGGTATTATAGATGATTCAGACTTATTGGCTTTACTCAACTACATTCTTGAGACGATGCTTGAAACTTTCCTGTCTTCCCAAAGAAAGAACTGGCTTAATGTAGCTGAAATTACTCTTCCCTGGCTCACTTCATATATTTAGACTGCTCAGGGTTTCATAAAATTGTCTAAATTTTCTTTTCCAATGAGCAAATTGCACACAACCAAAAGAATGTTTTTTTGTTTGTTTGTTTGTTTTTAAGCTTAACTTCATTTTGGCAAAATAGAAGTCATTTTAGAACTACACTGTGTAGTCTTATGCCTCACTGTTTGATTGTCAAATAACACACAAGGCTTCTTAAATAATATATTGATTGGTTTTTATCTTGTCTGAAAGCTTCAAATTCCAGAATCTTCATTGGCATTTGCTGAATGAGGGCTTAATTAGGATTCCATATTATGAACTTGTAAATTTATGTAACCATAGAGGGAAGTGTTGCCTGATTTCATTCTTTTCTTCCTCTATTATGATGATTTGTGCTCCAAATATGAAAGAAAGCAAGTACATAAATATTTCACTCAATATTTCACATAAATATTCACTCAATATTTCATTAAAGCTACTTAGCTTTGTTTTACCTGAAAAAAGACTGAATGGCAGGAAATATATCCTTTCCTAGATCTCATGATTCCAAAGTGACTAATTATTAGTCTGTTCACAGGTCAAGAAACAAGAAGCAGGACGTTAAATTTTAAATTTTAAACTAACCTATGCTGTATTTGGTCTCTTAAATTCTGGTCCTCATCCGTATGTTGGTTTTTAGCAGCTACACGTTGATTGATATCTTTATGACGGATCTCAGTTGAAAATGTTTCAGCTATGACACGAAAATTACTTAATTAGATAACTTGCAAAAACAGTCAAACTTGCAGAAATACTGTTAAAATGTACTGATGCAAGAAAGTCAAATAGATATGGTCGCACTTTTGGTCCAAATTCAAATGTTTATTAAGATGTTGAAAGAATGTAATTTTGGGATCAGAATTTAAATTTTCCTTGGAAATTGGAAAAAACGAGGTAAAATACGACATTAAATAGGAGTTGTAGTTTCAATGTAAAGGATCTTGGGATTAACTATGAAGAGATGAGAATAAAAAATAATGGGTCATAATGAATAACAAATTAGTAAACAATTAGAAAATCACCACCCTGATGTAAAAATTAATAATGAAATAACGAAGTGGACATAAAGTCAAATATGCATAAAATTATTTGTCAATACTATATTACGATATAATAAAGTAATTTGTCTTTTTTTCTAGACTTTATAATCTTTCTCTGTAAAATAAATATAAAGGGATAGACGACAAGAGAACAAAAACAATCTCAACATCTCTGATTGAGTCTTATTCAGGATTAATAGAAAAAGTTCAGAATACTCATGAACTTAGAAGAAATGGAAAATCATAAAGAGGAAAGAAAGCCTTGAACTAGATTAAAATAAATTAGAATTACTCAGTCAATGCAAGAGAACATTGAAGAGTGAATTCACAGTGTTCAAGAAAATGAAGGACCCTCACAGCATACAGCAATCAATTGTTCTCCACCTACATTCATGACAGAAAAAGAGGAAATGGATTTAGCATACAGCATCATGCTTTTAGGTTATTTGTAAAACTCAGAGATTACTGACATCAGTAATGGGTGATTGAAGGAAATTCAATGGGAGCTCTTCTCAGGAGATGTTGCCATGCACCATCTCATGATCACTTTCTCATATTTGTCAAGGACTTCAGGACATGAGTCAGCATTCCTCTGTCCCCAAACCCACCCAGGCATTGGCCCCTTCCCCTTCTCTCCAGTTCTTGAACTTACTACCATGGTCACACCCTCGATTTTGTGGTCACCTTGCTTGGCTCCATCTCTGCAGTCTTAATGACTTATACTCCCATTATTTGTCTGTCCAGCACTCCTGTAGAGCCAATAAAGCTCTTTATCATTCAGTCCCTAGACATCCTTTCCCCCTAAGATACCAGCATTATCCTGACTTCACTTTATTTTATAGCAAACCTGAGTTACATGGTTGAACACTTCAGCTTCTCTTTCTCATGTAATAACTTCAATTTCTGTGTCTTACTGCTATACCAGCCTCAGACGATATTCATCTCTCTTTCCAAGACTTAAACTGGTAGATATTTTTCAAGAAAAACACACAACTCTGTGACTTGTAACCTCACTAATTCCCTGGCTTAAAATTCAGCTGAGCTCTTTCATATACGTGCACTCTTCTCAGAGAGAGAGAGGGAGAGAGAGAGAGAAAGAGACAGAGAGAGAGAGAGAATAGTAAGGAAATAACAGTAAATACACAGTTGCTATGGCTCTTTGTTTCAGAGACAAACTTCTTGAGTTATCTCCACTCAGAATCTCCACCTCTTTGCCTGCCATTCGTGCCTCAACCCAAGGCAATCCATCCTTCCTCCTCCCCTTTGAAACAGCTCTCATTACAGTCATCAAAAACGTCAAGGCCAATGGATGTGTTTCAGTCCTTATCTTATTCTATTTCTCTGTCACATCTATAGGTAAAATCTAGCACATAATTCTTAAATACTTTTACACATGCAATGTTATTTTATATTCATAAAACACTGTGAGGTAAGATTGCAATTCTATAATTGGCCCAAATTGCATAGTTCATAAATGGCGGAGAAGAGATTTTATTCCAGCCAATTTGACTCTAGGCTCCGAAATTCTTTTTAATTTTTAAGGTGTTTATTGAATTATAGCTGCCCAAAATAATGCATACATGACTATACAGTCCAATGATCTCACAAATGAAAAACAGCACCCAGATCAAGAAACAAGTATTATCAGCCCCGGAAGCCCCCTCATGTTTCTTTTCAGTCACTGTTTTTCACAGGTTAAGCAAGCATCCGGGGCTTGCACACAAAATCTCCCTGTACCTCTTGCCATATTAGGAATCCTGTTGCTCCCTCTCACACTGACCAGTGGCCCGAGGCATGGGCTAAGAACCCAGGTAGCCACCTATTCTTCATTCTGACACAGTCTTACTTCCACATTGGATGTTCCCTCTCCTTAGTCCTTCCTGGCCTCCTGCCTGTTGGCTTTGAGTCTGGCCCATTCCTCTCTGCCCAGCCCTGGCTGGACTGATGTGTGGCCTGTGAGCCCACCTGGCTTTGGCTGTAGGCTGATTCCCAACGATGCTGTCCTTCAGACTTCTCCATGGACCCCAAGCATTGCAGGACAGCGTGCTGCCCCCCACCCTAGTGACGGGGCTCCCATACCCCAACCCTGGCCTCAGGAGCCCCCAGCCCCCACCAGTCTGGGACAGGGATGGTCCAACACCCTTATTTTGAAAATCTGTCCTCCTTTTGCTTATAAGTTGTTATTCTCCCTGGCTTTCTGCCTCTCTCTAGCCGCTGCTTCTAAACACTTTTTCCTTTGCTCTCCCTATTAAATTCTTGTTTTCTTGGGTGTCATCCTGGATCTTTTATAAAACATATTTTTCTTTCTAGAAGATTTCTCCTACCTTTAAATCCTTAACTTCAGTGCACTCTTTCCTCCTGACATCTAGACCCATGTATAGAACTGTGCTCTAACTTCTAATCTTAAAAATCTCACAGGCACTTTGAGCTCTCCATGTCCCTAAGAGACTCTGTGTGTTTCTTTCCATATGCTCTACGTGAAGGGTATCGTCATTCAAACAATTGTGCAAGTCATAAACTTGAAGTCATCCTGTTCTCCCTGTACTATATCCCCCAAACCCAACTGATCACTAAGTTCTGTAGTTTACCCCTAAAATACTGCTTGACGCTGTCTTCCGACCTTGCTGCTTACAGCTGTCTTAATGCTTCTGTTGTTTTTCAGACGATAATAGTTTTCTAACTCATTTCACTGCTTCCAATCTCACTTCCCTTCCAATGCATCCTCCACACTGAAGCCAGAATGACCATTATGTAAAGCATATCTAATTTCATTAAGTCTCAGTTTTAGTATATTTCATTGACTTCACTTGGTTTCAAGATAAAGTCCAAACCGCTCCAGCTTGGGGCAAAACACTTCATCTGGACCCTGTCTAACTCTCCAGGCTAATTTCTGCTGTTTCCCCCATAGCTTGCCACCTCTCAGCCCTACTGAGGGACTTGCTGTTCTCTAGATGGACCATGCTCACCTACCAAGGCTTGCAAATGCATTTCTCTCAATTTTCCTCCCCTTCCTTGGCCTGGCTTACCTCTCCATGCTGGGGACACCTATTGTAGCACATAATTGACTACATATTATAATAAGCAGCTTACTTTTGTTTCCGCTCACACTACACTATGAACTACTGAGGACAGGGATTTGACCTTCATTTCTGTATTATCAATTCCTGACACGTGATCAATGTTAGATAAATATTTGCTGGTAGCGCCATTTTAGCTCCCATCACTCTATACCGGTGACATCCAACAGAACTTTCTGAGATGAGGGAAATGTTCTACCTCATGGTGTCTGATATGGTAGCCACTGACCACATGTGTACATGAAATGTGGCCAGTGTGACGGAGGAACTGAATTTTTATTAATTTTAAGGAATTTAAATAGCTATATGTGTCTAGTGGCTGCCATGTGGAACACACAACTCTATACTGTAACCCTTTGGTTCCTTATCTAGAATTTTCCATACACTCCATTTCTCCTTTATTAGTTTATCACCAGTACTCTTGCATAGTGTCTGACACTTAGCGAGCATGCAATAAATAATAAATGAATATGTGAGTGAACAAGATATTTTAGAAAGATGGAGTTTTATTTGTCTAAAATAGTTTGGGTGGGTCTTTCCTAAGATAAGGAGAGTAAATTGGCAAAATGATCTTTCAAAGCCCATTCAGATCTTACATTCTAAGAAAGAAAAATCTTAAGATATGAAAGAATAACACTTTTTCTTAAAATACATGAAGATGAAAGCTGAAGATTTACTTTCAAAGTTGCATACTCATTTCTGACCAAAACAAGAACTATAAACTCAATGATTTCACACTAGTTTTCATGGCTTAGACGGCCTGAATTGAGGGATTGGCTCAGTTCCCTTCAGACCTAGAAATATTCAATACTAGAAACATACGATAAAAAAGAAATATATCATATCGTGTGTTAATACCAATTTCTGATAGTAGAAAAATAAGATTATTTGTGTGCATGTAAGTATAAAATTTAGCAAAGGAGAAACTTTCCCTGGAGTAGTGAAGAAAGGGCATTTTGAAGCCTCGTTATAAGTCAAGGGTCTAGAATTAGGAAATTAAACTATTTAGATGCTAACATAGCTGTGATAAATTTGACAGAATCATTTGTTATATCATTTCATTAAGAAATCGAAAGAACTCCAAGTGGATTGAGTATGATTTCTTGAAAAATTCCTGCCAGTTGATTTCCCTCTATTTTGAAACACACAACCATATGCTTCCCATGGAGTCCCAAGAGGGTAGGCAAACCGCTGAGGCCCTTACAGTCAGCTGTCACGGGCCCTCTCATCCACAGGTGTGTGTATGCGTGCACCTTATAACCTATTTCCAAGTCAGATTTATCTTGAGTTCAGCGCCCGGTTCTGCCACCAGATGGACTGGCAGGGTTCCCAGTCAGTCCTCACAGTTCCCTGAACAGGAATGGGAAGCTGGTTGAACAAGCAGAACCGTCACAACTGTCAGCACGGCTCCTGTCCCCTTGTATAAAGAGAAGTAAAATTCTCTTTTGAGATTTGATGGACAGCATCCAGTTTTAACTATGGGGCTCAATAGCTGAAGTAATATCGAATGGTTCTGTCATTTTATTTAAGTAAACAATGAAAGAAAGATCTCAAAATTACACAAGCTCAAAATAAGGATGAGTATGACCTTGAACAAGTCAAGGGCTCGTGCTTTAACTTCCCATCTATAAATGAAAGCACTGAAACAGATGATCCCACATCTATTGTCATTGTGTTAGTAAATGCCATTGCATTAGTAACAGCAATGATTTTTTTTAAATGTGAAATGTTACCATTTGTTAAAGGTCAGTTTTTTGTGTTTTTTTAGGAAAAAAAGGTAAAATCAAGACTCTCAAACAAATGTAAAATGTAATCATTTAACTCTTCAATTAACGAGAGCACCAGCAAGATGTTACAACCAGTTTAAATGAGAATCTTAATAATAGACACATTTACAGGCAATCACGAGTGCTGAAATAGACGTTAATAGATGAAAAACTGGTCACTGTGTGTAGAGCAATGCAGTATTTGGAATCATCTTTTCAAAGGTGTAGAAATTAATTGCATGTTGATTGAAAAATTCATTTGCATGTCTATGAACAGGACTCATTTGAATTGCTATCAGTTTCCAATAAGTTGTAGTTACAGAAGAGCTAAGTAAGTCAAGGCCAATGAAAGACACAGACCCGTATGGAATCAGCTACTCCAAAGGGTCCAACAGACAATACTCAGCCTTCTGTTGAAAGGATGCCCAATAATCTTTTATTCATTTCAAAGTCTTCCAAAGCTCTTCCTGATGAATTTGCTATATGCTTATTATCATGTGGCGGATTCCACCCTATGTGTTTAACATTTATCTCATTTAATACCTGTGATATTGTGATATGATAAATATATACTCCTACGTGGTGGTCTTTATCTCTGGTTTCTGACACACAGTTCTGAAAACCCTTGTAATATCCTGGGTGATAGGGGGAGAGGAGCATCTTTTGTTATTCATAATAAGCCCCTTTCAACCTTTTCTGAGTGTATGTTAATGAGGTGACTCTTAGAGATTGGGGTCGGGTTGCCAGAGGAACAACCAACCAGGTGATTAGAAGGCTAGAACTTTCAGCCTACCCCCTGATCTCTTGGGAGGGAAGAGGGGTTGGGGACTGAGCTAATCACGCATGCCCCATGATTAATCAATCATGTCTATATAATGGAACCTCCTTACAAACTCTGAAGAAGCTTGATGAGCTTCTGGATTGGCGAATGCATTCACGTGCTGGGAGGGTGGTGCATTCTGAACTCCACAGGAGCAGAAGATCCTGAGCTTGGGACTCTTCCAGACCATGCCCTATGTACCTCTTCATCTGGCTGTGCATTTGCATCTTTATAATATCCATTATAATAAACCAGCAATAGTAAGTAAAGTGTTTTCCCTGATTTCTGTGAGACATAGCAAATTATTGAACGTGATGAGGGGTCATGGAAACCCTCGAATTTGTAGTAGTCAAGTCGAACAGACATGTTGGTAACCGAGGGATCCACTACTTGAAATTGGGGGCAGTTTTGTGGGACTGAGCCCTTAACCTGTGGAGTCTGCACTAATTTGGGGTAAGTAGTGCCAGAAATGAATTAAATTTTAGGATGCCCATGTGGTGTCTTCAGAGAATTGGATGCTGTGGAAAACTCATACATTTGGTGTCAAAAGTGTTGTGAGTAAAGAAAGAGTTTTGCTTTCATACCCATAACAGTACAATGAGGCATTCTATTACATAGGTTGTGAAACTGAAGTTTAGAACAATGAAGTACTTTCCCAAGGTCAAATACCTCCTAAGTTTGAAAGTCAGTGTTTAAGAATATATGCTTTTATCCATAAGTATTTAATTTGTGGAATAAAGTAATTTTTTCATTTCAACAGTGAAAAGCAGTTAAATAAACCATAAAATTTTGGCAAGACTATTCAACCCCACCATGTGAGGACGTCAGCCAACTGATACCTGCTTCTCAGAGCTGACAAACAATCCAAGGGAAGGATGTTATCAGATCCTTGTTTGCAGCACAGATGTGGGTTTTGACCTTCATGAGGGCGACCCACCTAGATGTACTGGATAGCTAGCTACAAGAAGCTCCTCCATGCATGCCAGTCTCATAAACGGCACCTCTGTGCCAGGGCAGCTGCCAAGTGATGGAAAGGTTTAGTGAGATGTTTGCAGTTGGCATGGAATTTTCTGCTAGGTCCAGGCTTGGCCTGCAGTGCTGAATGCTGACAGTCAAAGCAGGAGGCACCTGTGCTCTGCTAGGTAACTCTTTGGAAGGCTGAAACAAAGTCTTCGTTATACACTTACAATTGTACATGGAAATAGTCACAGATTCAGTCAAAGAACAAACAGACAAAGGGCTTTGACCTGTAGACAAGAATATCAAAAAGAAAAAGAATAAAGAGGTGTCCAGCTTACCCATGGTGTCATGCATGCGATTCAGTAAGGAATTATCTGAAATATCTAATAACATGACAAAGTCAAATGCAGCAGGAGGAAGACGCACTTCTTTGGCAGCTGTAGGATCACCAGCCAATGTGGATATTTGCTCTTTCTTTCCCTCCAGTTCTATGAGGCTTCTGTCATAGCCTGTGAGAGCTTCCTCCAGAAGCTTTGCTTGGTTTAATGTCATTGGAAAACCATCGAGGACCCAGCTTTGGTCTACAGGTATCTCGCTAAATTGAAAATGGACACACCATGAACATTTTGATAAAGACAAGTACTTTGGAAATAATAATAAAATTCTTTCAGTTCCACAAGAATTTCCTTCTGCATGAATCTTATTACTTTATAGCTAACATCAATTAGTTGACTAATGCACCACAATCATTCCCTTGCTCACAATCCTTCTGTGGGTGGGTGCCTGCTGCCCTCCAAAACTATTCTGGAGGCCATGACATGGTATTTAAAACCAACTGGACACAACTTACTTAGCTATTGCATCTTCTCTCTCACAACCATTTACTTCAAACAAACTGATCTCCTCATTGTTATGTGAGTATGAATTGGATTTTCTAGCTTGCGTTCATAGGCAGTTCCTCCTTTGAACCTGTTTCCTCATCTGTACATAGTGGGATAACATACCTCACAGGGTGGGTGTGAGGACGCACTTTGAGAGTTTAGCACATGGATACTCATGGCCAGCCTGGAGAGTTCTTCCTACCCCGCCCAATGCAGCCTGCAGTCATAGCCCCCTGATCGGAACTCCCCTGGCTCTCATTCTCTTCACTACACAACTGGTAATGAGTATGTTTCTTGACTTAGAAAAATTCAAGTGAGTCTTATGTATCTCAAGTAAATTCTAAGTTGCTGTAGGGTTAGGACCATTTCTTGGGAATTTTGCCCTCAGCGCAGCAACCTCTACTGAGAATGGGTCCTCTCAGAATTATTATTGTAGTTCTTTAAGGTGGAAGACAATATGAAAAGGGCATAAACTTCAGCTTTGCTCTTCTAAGTCCCTAAATGATGCAAAGTTGAGATTTTGGTGTGTGGATCAAAAGTTGAGATTTTGTCTCTCTGTGTGAACTCATATATTTCAAACACTAGAACCCCCTTTCTAAAGCGTCATAAGTCTTCTTTGGTGCCTGCACGTGATCCTCCTGACAGCGTGGCAAGGAAGGAGGGGGAAAACTGAAGTTCAGAGGTTTCATTTCTTGTTCAAAATGGCAAAACTGCAAATGACCTCAACTCCAGTGATTCTTCCACAGTATCAAGCTGCCTTCATGCCACTGCCTCTACTTGACCCATAAGTCTATGAAGAGCAGGAAAAGGTGCATTTTGGCTTTTATAACTTGTCCAGAGCTTGGTAAAGCACTCTGCATAGAACGGGTTTGTTGATTCATTGTCTTAAGGTGGAGAAGTTTCTTGAGTACCTCCCCAGGTCTGGGCGACTTCTTCCCCCACCCACAGCCTGAAGAGCTACTTCAGAGGGAGGAGGAGGTCAGGGTCACACTCGTTCAGTTGCAGTGTGATGACACCAGGTGATGGGAGTGAGGAGACCAGGGCTTTGACTCTGGCCACGCTGCTAACGAGATACGTATGCGACGGGATTGTTTTACTGAGCTGCCATATGCCTTTGTTTCCTCATCAAAAAAGGATGGATTTACAACAGATGAAAGGATTTCAAACTGCTGACAGTGCTCTGACGGTGCCTCAGGGGCAACAGGGATGGCGGTAGCTGGGTAGCAAGGTTCTCAGGGTGGTGTGTAGACACTCCAGTTCCGCTGATACCAGAGCTAAGATCTGCTTTATAGCTGATTTTTTTCATATACGGTTTTGTTTGTTTGTTTTTGAACCAGGAGTCCCAGGGGTAAAACATATTTTGTGCCGGTTCTGAGAAATGTTACAACTAGTAGAATATGATTCCTTTCAGCCCTGATGGACCACATCCCTGTTTCTTTCATACAACCCCATTGTATTCAAGGAGCCATTGTTTCAAGATCCATCACAACTAAGAGGCAACTTACATCACTGACAGAGTCTCAGGAAACACTAAAGGGGCGTCCATTCCCGATGCGTGGTGAAATTTCCCTAAAACTTTTCCTTACCTCTCTCGGTCTTCCTGTTTCCCACACAGCACAGCTACCCTAATGTCATTTCCTCACCTACTCCAAGGTCTCCAAACTCTTTCACAGTAGACTTTTTGATTCTTTTTCCCATCCTGCTAAGCCTCATCTCTTTATTATATGGATCAGTGGAGCCTCTATGGCTTCTTTTAATTTCTCTTTTTTCTGTATTACAAAGGAGGGCTGAGGAAAAGCCTTTGCTCTTAGAAAGGAGGAAGAAAGAGATGACAGAATTATGCCCTGTTTTGACTTTTTCTTTATACTCTATCACATACCACCTGTGTGCGATGCTTGCCTGTGCAAATCTACTTTCTCAGTGCCTTCTTAGCCATCACTGCCCAACCTTTGGATCCCTGGGTTCCCTCCTCCTGAAACATGAAACGAGGAAGCCCATTGGCCTGTGAGCACAGTTAGGGTCTCTGCCCTCCATCATCTGTCCCTTGGCCTTTCCAAGTAGTATCCGCTATTTCCTTGAATTCCCCACATGGAATAGAAGCTGACCTGAATTCCCGTCTGGGTGAACGAAATCATGGATGGTAAAGGGGGAAGTAAAATATAGGCATGTAAATCATAAAATACATCTTGTCCTTGCTGTATGCTTTCTTAGGTAGATAAGTAGTATTCATTAGACATTAAAAATAAAATATTTCTCTCTTATTCTTTATATACCTCTATCTGATAGAAAATATATTAAAGAGATACGAAAAGTAATACATACTTAATAGCGTTCACCAGGATGTCAACTAGCAACATGTCAGAAATGCTCTTTCCTTTCTTCAGCAACTTTTCTGATTTTGCACCAAGCTGAGCACGCACAGTGAGCTGTGAAAACAAACAAGGAATAGCAGAGTATTGCTAATTAAAAGTCAGTTTCTAAATATTTGCGGGAAGAAAAAACATTAAATGGCCATCCTCTCTAGTGAAGACACTGATCGTTTGTCACAATTCTGGAGTCAGCCAAGCATTGAAGGAAAACGTGTATGCAGATTTTGAGGTTCCTCCTCTGCGGCTCCTTCCCTTCCAAGATCTCCCTCATTAATTTTCAGCTTTTCTGGAATCCCAAACTTCATCCTTTAATACCCTAAATCAAAAAGATGGAGGCTTTCTGCCTGAGTTCTAGCAACTCATGCTATGCAGATGCGGCATGCCTCTGGGATAACTTGTAGAAGCTTGGCTCTTGCCCGGTGAAGTTTTCTTTGTTCAATGGTCGTACTCCATATAGTTTCTGCCTGGTTTCAGCTGCTTGCTTGTTGGCTGCTTTGCTTTTTACCAGCTGCGTTTGGCCCTCAATAATAAGCTTTTCTATTGTGTTCAGCATTAGAATGTTATCTGTAAAAGGGCTAGTCCAACAAAGCTACCCTTTACCAAGAGGAACTTCCTTAGTGTCTACAAGTATTCTTAACTCAGCCACCGGAGTGAGAATAAGTTAAACGATATTACATCTCTACTAAAAACCCTGCAAAGACTCCCCTTCTTACTCCAAATGTCCTAATCATTGCCTAGAAGGCCCTAGCTGACCTGACTCTTTTTCTCTTCCTGTGCAGCTCTCTAATCTCATGTCTTACGCTTCTCTCCCACCCTGCTGCCAAGCCCCTTTCTGCTTCATGTCTGTTGTCCAGCTGTTCTCGCTGCCTGATATGCTTCCGGGTTCCAGCTGGCTGACTCTCTCAATCTTCTTAAATCTCACTTTCTCAAGGAGGCTTATCCCTTGTAAGACAGCAACCTTCCCTCTCTCCTCGGGCCTCTAGTCTATTCCACTTTTTCTTCTCTGCTGGCATCATCACCCTTTAACAGATCATATAGTTCATTTACGTATGTGTTTTTAGTTTATTATCTGTCTTCCTCTATTCAACCTCTATTAGGTTCTGGAATGCTCTTTTTTGTTCAGTGATATATCTCAAATCCTTCCAACAGTGAACAGAACAAAGTATGCCCTTTGAATTGAACTGAATATGGAATTTGGGAAATTTGAAACTCAATAAATGTAAACGTAAAAAAATATACTTAGCTTTCTTGCTAATTTAAATTTCAAATACACAGAGTAAAACTTGTAAGGAAGGCCCCCCCGTCAGCACTTTCTCTAAACCCATCCCCTCCCCAGCAGTCGTCATGGTTACAGTTTGGTATATAGATGCCTTCCAAAGCTTTTTCTATCGTTAAACAGTTTTGAAGTCTAAAATATTATAAACTTGTTTACCATGATGAAATGCATAATAAAAGCAATCAAATACAATAAAAACAAAGTAAATGAAATTCAACTTGATTAATATGACCATTCTATTTGATGGCAAAAAAATGTTTCCTTATACAGTAAAGCAATACTATATATGGAGATAGTATCTATTAAAACAATAGTGAGTGAATTGTTATAAACATTTTTTTCTGCGATTAATAAAATATTCTGTAGAGTCACCAATAAGGCTAGTTAGGATCATTCTGGGAAAATTCTTGAGTGTGAAAGGAAATAAATCATAAATTAACTGGTAAAGAAAAACACACAAATATAAATTTGGCATAAGTCAAAAATAAAATGCGTTCACTTGGCAAAACTGAATAGCAATTTCCACTCCTTTAGCTATAAAGAGGGTTAAGAATATAAAGAATATTAAGTAAACTCAGATTTAGCTAATATTTTACCATCAGATTTACTTTAAACCAAACAGGAGCATGCTGCTGTTTCATTTCACTTGAAGTCAGACAGCATGATGCATTTTAATATATTAGTAGCCAAAATTAGATTATGGTACTTACTTTAGAGAAACTATCACTTGATTTGTCTTCTTCAGCTTTCGGCATTTTGTTAGTGTCAGTATCTAGCAACAGGAAAAGTAGTAAGAACAAACTCCAGTATTTACAATTAACAACTAGGTTAGTATTTGACCATCTAGGGTTTTGGACAGATGGGTGATCGGACCCAGTTATGCCCGAGATACTCAGAGAAAGGAAGTAATAGAATCACCACAGCATGACTTTTACCCTCATTCCACAATGTTAAGACCCTGGCCACGGTGTGGCTTGGTGTTTTCCGCTTCCTTCCTCCCAGTATGGCTCACACATAACAATATTATTAGAAATACTTTAATACAGTTTGGGTTTTGTTTTCAGAAAACAAGCCAAGTTTTCTCAAGAAATGTTAAAAGGTTAATTCTTTATAGTTTTATTTTCCTGGATTATCTAGTTATAAGTAACAAGTCTAAACGTATAAAATTCTAGAAGTCAGAGGGGTTTTGGGTTAAATTCTTGGAAAAAATATGAAGTTCTCAGAGTTCATTTATAATTAACTGTACTTTAGTAATAAAATAAGTTACATAGTACTCAGTTTAAAAATCAATTTAAAATGTCTTGTAAGAAACAAATAACCAACATAAGGGACAGAGTATGTCCTTTTAAAAGATGGAAAACTCAACTGCTCTAAGAGAGTTGCATGCTCATAATAAATCTACACATTGTCCAGTGGTGATGGCAATGATGCTGATGGCAGTGAACTTTACAACATAAGGAAACTATTCAATATGACACAGCCTTCAGTAGCACACATACAAACGGTATTTGAGACTTAAAATTGTTTTCCATCAGTGGCTCTACAACGGATCTGAAGTACTAAAGCCCAGATCCCAAGGAGGATAAATTTTCATTAGGTTTGGGAAGCTTGGGAAGATGTTTGTGCTATATATATATGTGCTCTTACTGTTTGTCTATCTGTCCCTGTAATGTAAATGACAGATGGTTTGTTTTGGTATCTTACTTACTAAATGTAGTTTTTCCTTCGGTTTCTGGTAATGCTTCATCTGAGACTGAATCAGCTGGAAATTCATTTTGCAGATTCTTTGAGGAGAAAATACACACACACACACACACACACTTATAAAAATAAAATTAAGAATGCTATTGAAGTATACCAGTTTATCTGAAACATTGATGACATTAAGAGGGACTGAATGATTTCCAGGAACAAACAAAATTTGATGATAATTATGGAAAAACACAGTAACCTGTAGTGTAATCTGTCTTTTTAGGTCAGTCTTCAATTACTATTTAAAACACAGCAACTGCCATTAGGAAAATACAACGGAAGGTAAGAAAGAGGTAGAGTTTATGGAAAGCTCTAGAAAGAACAATCCTAGAGGTGTCAGTCATAGCCATAGGGAAGTAAAGAAAAGATAAGTGCATTATCTAGCACCCTATTGAGTAGAATACAAAAAGTACCGTAATATGGAAGACGAAACAGCCCACAATGAATAAAACTTCTCCCAGTTATCTTCAGAATTCATGGCTAAGTAATATTTATTTTGCAGCTCATGCAAATGATCTGGATTAGATTCTCTGCTAATTTATTCACTTGCAGAGACAGCATAAAGTGGGGGAAAGAGTACTGGATTTAGAATCTGGGATGCCAATCACAGCCTAGACATTAACAAGCCTTCTGACCTCCCAGGACACCAATTCATGCTTAGGGCCTCTACTGTCTCCCGGTTAAAATGAGAGTGTTGAACCGCATGGCAAACCTCAAGGTGGGGCCACATTCTTCTCTTTTCTGTCCTAGAACCTTCAGGCCATAACGTAGCAATATTGATGGGAGTGTGATGCAGGTAAATCATGGGACTGTGATGCTGGCAAATAATATGGAGACCTCCCTCCCACCCACCACCTCCCCAAATTGAGATCTACGAGTTTACATCAGAGGTCCGCAAACGATGACCCATGGACAAAATTTGGCAGGGCTGACTATTTTTATACAGTCCCTGAGCATATCCAACTCCATGGGACAGCGCTGTGAACCTGCGGACTAAGCTGGGCATCCTCCTCTGCCTCTTGCCCCTGCTCAGCTCCAGTGCCTGCCTTGGCCCCTTGCCAGGGCTGACCTTGGTCTCCAACTACAACGTGGGGACTCTGCTGTTAGCCAGGCTCTCAGTGGTGGAATTTCACTCCAGGAGCTGGTGACTCGGTGAACTTGCCCATAACATTCATACGCTACGATCCTCCAACCCCTTGCAGTTCAGCCTCTTCACCCCTTCACGCCCGTGGCTCTTACCTCAGGAAAATGTCTCCAACTGAAGGTAACTTGGTGCTAAGCCGGCCCACCACTCTGGATGGCCCACCCAGGGAAACTGGTGGTGGTAGGGGAGGGCTGTTCTTGTTACATAAGTAACCCCATAATATCCTGGGCCCACAAGACCTACAATATTTTCTTTTGGGACCTTTACAGGAAAGTTTGCCAACCGCTGGTCTAAAAGATCTCTCAGATTTCATTCCACTTCAAGTCTCTAATATATGAGGTGAAAGAAAGGAAACTAAAATCACACTTGCCGGGCTTTCTTTACTATTCTTTTGCAGAACTGGTAGAGCCTCTTCTTCAGCTTCATTCTGAATTGGGAGGGTCTCACTGACTTTTTCATTGTCATGAAATGCTTGGATAGCTTCTTGGACAAGAGTGTCAATAGAAAGGATCTGGATGGGAAAATCTAAAGTACAGAGGGACAGTTTTACCAAGAGCTCTTCATTTGGGAAATTGCCATGATTGTCCTATGCTGGCTTTATCCTCTAACACTGTCTTTAGGGCACCCTAAACGTTTTTTTGGATCAAGCTGTTTTCCTTATTATTGTGTTAAAAATCACATAACATAAAATTAACCATTTTAACCATTCTAAAAGATACATTTCAGTGGTATTTAGGTTATTTACAATGTTGTCCAATTATCACCCCTATTATGTTCCAGAAAATTTTCCCAGCCCCAAAAGGAAACTCTGTACCCATTAAACGGTCCACTTTTGCCCCCTGGTAACAACTAATTTGCTTTCTGTCTCTATGGATTTACCTGTTCTGGATATTTCATATCAATGGAATCATACAATATGTGGCCTCTTGGGTCTGACTTCTTTTACTAAGTATCATGTTTTCAAGGTTCATCCATGTTATGGCATGTATCAGCACTTCACTCCTTTTTATGGATAATATTCCGTTGCATGGATATACCATGTTTTATTATCCATTCATCAGGTGATGGACATTTGGATTAGTTCTACCTTTGGCTTTTATTAATAGTGCTGCTATGAATATTCTTATACAGGTTTTTGTTCCTCTGTTTTTTGAACATTTGTTTTCAATCTTTTTGGGTATATACCCAGTAGTGGAACTGCTGGGGTCATATGGTAATTCTTTGTTTAACTTATTGAAGAACCACCAAACTGCTTTCCTTAATGGCTGTAACATTTTATATTCTCACTAGCATTGTATTCCAATTTCTCTGTATCCTTACCAACACTTGTTACTTTCCGGATTTTTTTTGTTTTTGTTGTTGTTGTTATACCCATTCTAGAAGATGTGATGTGGTATCTCATTGTGATTTTGTCAAGTTGCTTTTTACGGAGGTCTTTTTAACATCTCAGTAATGACCTACTCTTCTCTGCTTTAGAATGATACAAGGTAGACAGCCTCAGTGCAAATTTTGAGTTTTCCAGTGAAAAGAATAATGGTATTGTATTGTTGAATAAAAACTAATTGAAGAGATGGAAACCTATGATTTTGCTTCTAACTGAAAGAGCTTCTACAAAACAAGTCAAAGCCTCATTAAAGTGAGGGTAAGAACTCAACAAATGTGAATAATTAACATATTTACAATTTTAAGTGGATGTCTATTGTATATGTGACAACTTATTAATTTCTTGCTTCATCTATTGGTAAAGTAAGTAAAGTCTATGAGGAAAAATTTATGACTTGCTATTTCTATTTAGTCTATGCACTATTATTATATAGCATCCCCACATATCCAAGTTTACCTGGGACAGTTTATGACTCTAAACTCTATTGTCCAAGTGTCTTCCTTCAACAATAAATTATGTGCTCATTCTATTATAAAATTCTTGATGACAGAATTTCCTAGTATATCAGAAGATCCTCATGTATGTTTTCTATAGACATAGCCATTTGCAGCTATAATCAATGTAAACAGAATCCAATAAATACAAACAAAAAAAGGAAATTCTACCTTTTTGTAGAAACTTTAGAGCAATAGTTTTTCCACTCAATGTTTTCCCCAATAAGCACCCTTTAATAGCAAATGAAGGTAATTCAGGCTCTGTTGATTCAGCTTGAGGGGGAAGAGATTTTTCAATTAGTCTGTGAATCACATGGCCCAATATGCAATTGTTGGAGGGTGGTACATTATCAACCATTTCTTCTGGTATGGCCCACTCTCCAACCATGTTCTGCAAAAATAACAGTAAAACAAACAAAACAAATATTCTTAAATGTACAATTTAGGCATATATGAAATTTGACTATTGAAAGCAAATCCAAATTATAGCAAATAAAAGCTAATCAGTACTTTAAATAATCATATGACATAAATCAGTAGTAACATGAATAATTTATATTAATGAGAAGAAACATGAGCACCCCACATAAACAAAACAAAATAAAACAAAACAAAAAAATTCCAACTCTAAAATCCTTAACAGTTAATGAAAGAAGGCATATTGACTTAAATGAGAATTGTTCAGGTTGATCATGAAGCTACTTAAATTGATGCTATCATCAGTAAGCAGATAAAACACAGTAATAGTTTATCTGCTATCGTATGCTTATACTAAGCTTATTTTAAAATAAGAAAGCTAAAAGAAAACTTTCCTGTTCCATACGGTGTCCTCTAAGTCTACTATGTTTGACTTCTAGTTTTTTTCAGGTTTCTTGATGAAGTAATTAAACAAGTAGAGGGAAAGAAAAAATCTACAGAGTTCTGCGTAACAAAACTACAAATGGATTTTTGAAAGACATGAAAAATATAGATACTTAAAAATTAAAAGCATTCTTTTTGAGTAATTCTTGGAGTAAAGAGGAAATTAAAAGTATAAATGTCAAAAAAACATTAAAATAATAGATTTATTAAAAATATGGAATGGGATCAAACTGTACTCAGAGGAAAATTCATGACCCCTTTGCTAAAATGCCTTGAGCTAAAATAAAAAGAGAAATAAATAACTAAGCATTGAAATAGAAAAAGGAGTAATTTAAAAATAAATAAAGGAAACAAGGAGAAAGGAACTCATAAAAATGGAAATTGATAAATTAGAGAGCAAACTATTGAGATACCTTTTATTGATATATTTCTAGAACTTGTCTATTCTAATCATGATAATGAAATTGCTATTAGTTCTGAACAAAGGTGAAGAATAGCAAGTATCAATTTTGTAACATAATAAGAAAGAAAGCAATAACAGAATTTAAGGAGACTTAAAAATCTTTAAGAAAATATTATGTAAAACTCTACTATAATAAATTTGAGTTTATTACTGTATGGTAAAAATGATATTTTAGGAAAGTGCAAATGACAAAAATTAATTTAAGTGGAACATTTGAAAAGATGAAAGCCATGAAATAAATGGAAAATTTGTCAAAGAACTATATCCCTAGGAAACTTGAAGGCCCTGATGGTTTTCAGAAAAATGTTCATTCCTTAATTAAACAGAAATTTAAATGTTGTTTAGTCTTCTAGAATATGGAAGGAAATAGAAAGCTTTCTAGTTCAACTGGCAAAACTAACATAACCATGATAGTATCAAAGTATTAAAGTAAATACCATGATAGTAAAAGGTGTCAAAGATAATTGACACAAACAATATCCAAAAAGAAAACCACAAGCCAATCTTACTTGGAAACATTTTGCAAGAATCATGCCTAAAATTTTAACTAAATCAGCATTATAGTAAGAGACAATAAATATACTAATTGACATTTACTACACACTATGTGCCATATACTGTTGTTTTCATGAATTATCTCACATGATTCTCACACAACTCTTACATAAGTGTTATTATTATCATTCCAATTTTATAAGAAATACCTGAGTACTATAGAAGCTAAATTTCTTGTCTATGGACACAGCAAATAGTAATAGCAGAGTCTAGGTTGGAACCCAGGAAAGCAGATTTCAGAACATGTGCTCATAAGCCCTATACTATATTGAAGTCTCACTATGATTGAATAAGAGTTATTTCATGAACACAGGGAAGGGTAACTATTATAAAACCTATTGCTATATCACATTAATAGGCTAAAACAAAAAATAAAAGCATCTTATCATTTTGACCAAGAAGCATCTAATAAAATTAAAAATTTATTTCTGAAGAGGAAAAGTACAAATAAAATTAAAACAGAACAAATCTCTTAATATACTATGAATTTAAGATGAGTTCCTATCACTGTCTGGACTGATACATAATGGTGAACAAAGATACCTTTTTCCATTACAGACAGGAATAAGAAAAAGATGTTCATCATTAGCATTAATGGTCACATTATTCTGGAAATTCTAACCAGTGCAAATAAGAAAAAGAAAGTAGAAATGGCGGCTGCTGTGGAGTTGAGTTCCTGTTGTAGATGTGGCTGTTGCAACCTGAAATTCTAGTGTTCTGTGATGGTGGCAGTGGTGACAGTTTTTTCCGCAGACCTTGTTGTGATGGTTCTCATCATCGTCCTCGGAAGTTTAACCCTGAGTCTGGTTCTAGAACACACAGTGATTCACTGAACTACCCAACATATTTTGAATATTTTTTCTGCTTACTCAGGAACAGTCAACATTTTTGCTTACAACTAAAAACTTTGATAAAAAATCACTGGAATTGACAAGAAGTATATCAAGAGCCCATAGATAGAAAGCCTCAAAATTTTACTGAGGAATATAAGAAAAATGAGTTGAATAAAGGGTGAGTTAGAAAGTTTCAAAATTATAAACCATTTAATTCTTCCCCAAATTAATCTGATTTAATGTAATAACAACAATAGTGCTCGTGTCACTTTCTCTCTTGCAGGGTGATATGACAAATGATTCTAAAATTAAAGCAGCAGAAGAAATATAGTGAATAAAAATATTCACTTAAAAACTTAAAAAGTAATGAGAGTGTTAACTTTCCTGATATTAAAGCACTTGTTAAGAATATAGTAATAAAAAAAAGTTTGCAGAAACAGAATATTCACTGCACAAAAATATCAATTCTAGAAACAGATCTAGTATATGTAAGAATTTAGTACCAATAAAGTTTGTATTTCACATTAGCAGAGAAAGAATGGTCATCTTGTAACTGGTATTAGAAAAACTGGCCATATACTTGAAAACAAAATAAAGTTATATATCTTTAAACTTTTCATGAAAATAGATTCCAGAAGAATGAAAGATGTAACCAAGAAAGCATGAAAGCACCAAAATCTGGATGAATATTTATGTGTTCTAGGATGGTCTTTTTAAGCATGAAAACCACAAAGGAAAAGGCCCATAAATTTGATTATATGAAAATGAAATATTCTGCACATCCCCAAACACACACACACACACACACACACACACACACACACACACTCAAATAAACACACATGCAATTTAAAAATAAAGAACAAAGAGAAAGTGTCTGCAACATATATGTTTGACAAAAGGTTAAGAGTCTTAGCATATAAAAAGCTGTAAGTAATAACATAAAAAAGAAAAATATCCCAACAGAAAAATAAAGGCACAAAGGATATGAACAAACAATTCCCAAAATATAATAAAATAGCCAATGGGCTTTTGAAGAAATGTTCAAATTCATAGTAATAAAAATATCCAAATAAAACTCCGATGCACCATAAAAAAACAATTTTGTCTAACACAGAAAGAAAGATTAGTCATACTTCTCATTCATTACTGGTGGGAAAGTAAATTAGCACATTGCTTTATTATATTTTCTAAAGTCCAGAAAGTGCAGAGAGTCTCAAACAGGATGAACCCAAACAGGCCCACACCCAGGCTGCCTCCACATCTTGGCCATTGTAAACAATGCTGCAATGAACATACAGATGCACACCTCCCCTTGAAGTAGTGTCTTGGATTTCTTCAGATAAATACCCTGAAGAGGGATTACTGGGTCCTTCACTGTCTCTTCTTACAGCCTTTGATTTAAAGTCTATTTTGTCTGGTGTAAGTATTGCTACCACAGCTTTTTGTTTTGTTTTGTTTTTTTAATTTTTACTTTCATGAAATATTGTTTTCCATGCTTTTACCATCTGTCCGTGTGAGTCTTCAAACTGAAGTGAGTCTCCTGTAAGCAGCATATGTCTTGTTTTCTGTGGCACAGTCTCCCTGGTCACCTGAGCTGAGTGCTCCAGGAGTGTCCCTTGTGTGGGTTGTATGTAGTCTCCTGGTACAGTTGAGCCTTGATTGCTATTGGCATGTGAGTGGGTGGAATTGACCCTCAGGCTAACTGGCTGTGGTGTTGGGCCACATCCACAGCTTATGGGCTGCTGTTCATGAAGCTTACCCCTCTGAGTGGGATTTTCCCCACTGGACTCTGGTGCCTGTTGTGACCACCTTTGTGTGGTCTCCTGTGGCACCTGTGTGTGCCACTTGTGGGGCTAATTGGGCAGTACTCTGATATGGTCTGAAGGCAAGTATGTTGGTTCTGGGGCCTTATGGGAAGGGCTTCGGTATAGGCCCAGGACTGGCTGGGGGCTACCTGATAGGAGATACAAAGTGATCTGTGGTTGTCTGCTGCCTGTGCTAAACCTGGAGGCACATGGGAGAGGCCACGCTGTGAACTGAGGATGACTATCACCAGTAGCAGGCCTGGGGGTAACTCTGCAAAAAGCCACGATACTAAGAGGCCTGCTGCCACCTGCCAGCTTCCTTGAGGTTCAGCCACTGGTAAAGTCTCATGCGGTATGTGAGTTGGATGAGGCAGGGTCTCAGGGAGTCACTAGAATGGGAAGAGTTGTGGTCACCAGGTTAATGTAGACTCTGGTTTGGTGCCAGTGCTGAGCCTGGAGCAACTCAGCAAAAGTCTTAGAGCACACCGAGGCCAGTCCCTGCCTGTCTGGGGCCCATGGACTCCTATAGTTTTGCAAGAAAGAATGCAATGCGGGAGGGGCTGGTGGCTTTCAGAGAAAGTGCCTCTGGCAGTGCATTGGGTGCTAAGTCAGCAGGGCGGAGCAGCAGAGCTCACAGGCCAGTCAGATTCAGATTTGCCCTGTGGGGGCGGGCTCAACATAGGAAAGATGGCTCTGGCCGGCTGGCTGCACGGAAAGAGGACCCCTCAATGGGAAAATGCCAACTGCCCTCCAGTCCTTCCCCTGCAGCCACACACCTTAGCCTGCCCCCGTAATGTCTCTGAAGCCCCCTGAGTCACTGTCTCTGCGCTGGAATGCAAGGTGAGTGCCTGCGAGCGAGTGAGTCTGTGAGCGAGTCATTTAAGAGGACGGCTGGGTTTCCCGCAGCCTTCTGTCCCACCAGAATGGTCGGAATCCCCTCCATTTTTCACAGGTAGATGTTGCGGGAGATTCTCTTCCTGGCACCAGTACTCCAGGCTGGGGGCCCCCACTTCCCGGGGGGTAATCTCTGCAGCCGAGATTCTCAACTGCCACAGGGAAGTTTGGGGCCTGTTTTGCCTCTCCACCCCTCCTGCCAGTACCGATGTTATAGGACTTCTGTTCATCTAGACTTCAGATGGTTCTCCAGGTTGATTGTTCTATAATTTAGTTGTAATTTTAATGTGTTCATGGAAGGACACAAGCACAGTGTTTACTTTGCCATGTTGGATCTCTCCACAAATTTCTCCATTTTTTTATTGGTGAGCACTTTTTGACCCACCTGACCTCAATTGGAGCACAATTACCACTTGTTCTGAATCTTCTAAGACAGTGGCTTTCAAACATTTTTGACCAGGACTCTCCATAAGAAATACATTTTACAGTGTTACCCAGTATTTGTGTGCAGGTATATGAGTACATAAAACAGAAAGTTTTATGAAATACTTATCCTTACTACTGGTGATTTGCATTATTTTCTATTGTATTGCATTGCATTTTATTTATTTTGTTGTGGTTCCATTTTTAAAAAATAAAGAATGGTTGTGACCCATAAATTAATTTCATAATTTAGTCTCAATCCACTATCTTTAAACAAAAGATAAAGGGTATTTTACTGGCCAAGACACCCAGGAACCCTCAGTCCTGATTTCATGTCTCTAAGTACCATCTTGGATTCATCTCTACGATATCTGCAAATAGGAAGGGTATACCCTTAACTTTATACTAACTGATGCAACCGATAGAGTGACCAAGTGGGTATTTATTTACCAAAATATATTTTTAAAATAATAATACAATTTTAGATGCAATTTCTCATAATTGGTAATATTTTAAACAGCTGGCTTATTCACATTTTTAGATCTTATTTGCATGATGATTGCTGTTAGATCTTAGTTATGGGTTGCTTATTTTATGGTATCATTAGAAAATAATTTTTTGTACAATTACTGTTTTAAATTTTTTTCATAATCACTAAAATCTCATTAGTTAACACCAAGGATAATTATTCAAAATGCAGTAAAACTTCACGCCTATTTGAAAATAGACGGACAGTTAAATTGTATCCAAAAGAAAAGTTTTAGGGATACCTAATCAACCCAAGCCCAAACACCTTGGGTAGAAAATGATATCTTAATCCGGCAAAACCCAATAGCTTGTTCGTAATATTCTAATTCACTGGACAGCTACATATCTCCCCTTAAAAGTTGTCAGGCATACCCAAGAATGATATCTTCAGCAGTTACTCAAATATTCTGGTGAGGCAGGGGACTCTTAGATACCCAAAACATACTTGCTGAGTTTAGTTTGGTCTACATGCTTGGGAATACATGAAGTCATGGAAAGGGAGAGTATAAAAATATGCTCCCAGTTCATGGGGTTAGGTCAGTTTTGAGTTAATACCTTTAAACCAGCTGATGTCTATACATGTTTAACAACTCAGCGGAAACTCATCTATTCCATTGCAGCCCCATAACTCCTGTGCTTATCCACATTTAACATCATGCTCTGGCATGGTTTCTCGCCCGTCCCCCTAAACTGTAGGCCCCATGAGGGAAGGATCTCTATCTTAATCGACTTTATATCCCCAATACCTAGAACCATACTGGCACATAGTTGACTCAATATGTATTGATTGCATTAATGAATCAATCAATCAATAGTATAGGCTCATAGTAAAGACTCCCTCATAGTAATGGCGACTGCCACTCTATGTGAACTGAATAATAAGTGAATACATGAATATTAAATTTTGAGTACAAATTTAGCAATTTTAAGTACAAAGATGACTGAGATCCCCAAATAAGATAAACAGACACAACTCAATCACTCAGAAAAAAAAGCTACACTCCACAGGGAAGGACTAAGGTAAAACTTTGTAGCTTTCAGAGCCTCTGTCCTTTCTTGCCTTCGCTTCTCAGGCTTTCTCTCTGCTAATCACCCAAAAACCCCGACGGAATTTGGAGGTACTGCCTAAATTTGTAATTCAGACTTTTAATTCCTGACAACTACCCATGATTTTCAGAAGAAGCACAAAGGGTGGTTGGATATCTTAACTGATGGGGTATTCAGCTCATGTAACCTGGCAGCCCTATAGGGTTTCTGGACCGCTGTAAGGGGCCTGTTTGATAGCCAGGTTCCAACGGGGATGGACACTGCCCTGTACTTTCCTTAACAAGGAGGGAGAGAGAAGGCAGTGAACTGATGTGCATCTAAATTCTGACTTCTCATCCAGGAGCTGACATAGAATGGGCTCTGTGTTGGGGCCCAGTTTAAAGGTCTCAGTACAACTTGCAAAGATGAACTGGCCTTTTCTGAGTGAACTTGGCAGCCTTTGTTAGTCACCTGACTTCCAGTCAGGTCACAGTATGGTTAGGTACCTGGCCACACCTTCCTGCCAGACAGTCTGGCCTTCAGATTCCAGAGGAGCTGGAGGCATGGGGATGTACACCTCTCATTAATGTTGGTAGGGTAGGTGCACCTCCAGAGAGAAGGTATGCCTCTGTGTTAGAGTGCTCAGGCTGGGCCACGTATACGTTGCCAGGAAGTGCAGACGTAGACCATGGTAACTAGGAACAGAGGTTAACTCGACTTCACTACCATGCTGAGCTGAAGACTGTTCTGGCTAGAAGCCAATGCTTATCTGCCAGTTGATCCCATGGTTGATTCTGGCTCATTAGGAAATCTGAAGACCTGGTCCTCATCCAATAAGGACTTTTACTCAGTAATCTGGTCACTTCTGTCCCAGCAGTAGCCTTCCCCAATCTGTCCTGATCTAATATTATGGAAATAATATCATGTCTAATTCTAACTTATCACAAAAGACGACCCAGGGCAACAGACTCCATCTACCTTGTGCTTATTTTTGGAGGGAAATTCAAATTGGCCATGGTCAATTATCCAGCATGTGATGAAGATCACTGTCAAGCCTAGAGGTCCACATTTTAGAGAGCCTGACACCTCACTAAGCAATCAAATAACTCTAGCTTGTCGTAAGTCCATTAGTTTAGAAAGCTCAGCACTTGTGAGCAATAGCAGACTTCTTTTTCCAAAACTTGGCGCTACCGGTTACTTATATATAAGGCAGCCAGAATCACTGGGCTGATATTTTGTCTTATAGTTTTGATTATCAGGGGCAACTGAAACTAAGCCATTCTGAGAGATCCTCTGTCCTGAAAACTTACATTTCAGCGTTGCTGAAATTCAGTGACAAATCAGATGCAAAGGATGGCAGGGACTTCAGCTTGGCACTCTGATTTCAGACATGCTCAAAGCAACTCACTGAGGAGATCAGTGGGGGAGTAGTTTATGCACCCCAAAATGACAGGTTCCTATTCCTGGTTCCATTCTCTGACCTGGCAAGCCACAATGGCCCTTCCAAGGCATTGAAGGTGGCACACTAGAAATTATAGCACCTATGCAGCTAGCCCATTGCTTCTCACAGCACAACTGCCTGGGTCTAAAACAAAGACTCTAAGGCTACTGCATTTCTCCTGACCTCCAAATGGCCGTGGGACTGCATCACCTGGACTTCATATCAGATCTCTTCCTGTGCAAGGGCCACCAAATAATTCTGATGGTGATGGCAGTCCTTATATAAACAGGAAACTTCATTCCTTGGTTGCTCAAACTATGCTCTGTTCATCAGGGAGGTCATGGTGTCAAGATCATTTCTGTATTAATTTCTATGGTCTTGCTGGTCAAAGACCTTGTCCAGAAGCTTCTACACCTGAATTCACCTATTTGCTGCTATTGCTCAGCCAAGACAGCCAGATGTGGTTTAGAATTTCTCTCATGTCACGAAGCATGTAGACACTATGACTTGGTCTACCTATCTTGTCACTGCAAAATTCACACAGAATTTTTCCACACAAAATACCCTCCCTCATAGTAATGACTACTGTCATTCTATTTTCTTTGTTTCACTGCTAAGGTTGATACCTCAAAGAGGTATAAACAAAAACAAACAAACAAAAGTTAGAGTAATGTATGAAAGACTACTATAGGTCCAGCGCATCAGAGAATATTTCTGATGACAGACGATGGGCACAGGACAGGAGCAGTGGGGTGGGAGGATCTTCCAGGTGGGAGAGTTTCTGGTTCTCAGCCCAACTCATCTGCCCCACACCAAAATCCAAAGACTTTCTTGTATCCACTCAAATTTCTCAAGATTATCAATCACACTGTGTTCTTGCTGTATTTCTCTACAAAGACATAGCTGGAGAGTTCAGACCCTCATAGCCTGTTCTAAAAGACTAGGTGGAAAGTTTGAACAATTGATTGAAGAGAAGCTAGACTTGATGCATAGAAACTGGTTCCTATGGTTGTCAAAGTGGGTAGAGGATGAACCAGAGAATTGGTGGTAGGAAGCCCAGGGAAGCCTGTTTGGCCCTTGATAAGAGGGGGCCTGGGAGAGGACTGGCTTCTCCCTAATCTATGTGATCAAGAGGAAATAAAAACAAGTGGTGGGCATTCACTCTAGTCTCATTAGTGTCCGTCATCCAGGACTCTTCACTTTGACTATGTCTTCCTCACCCCTCATTCCATTCCACTTCTATCTGGGATCTAACACAGAATCTAACAACTCTTTGGCTCTGTAAAACTTTTCTCAATCCTGTTCTGATGCTTTGAACTTGATACCTTAATACAACCATTCCTACCATGGTTCACTATTGAACTCAGCTTGTCCCCAGTTCCAATAATTTGAAGCTAAATACGTTCCTCATAACCAAAGCTCGCCTTCCGTTCCCTCTACCCACCCCCATAGACACAAGGCCTCTGCCAAACTCACTCCAGCCCCCAGAAATCCTTGGCTAACCAGAGTTGGAAGATAATCTTATTTCTTGGCAACCATGGGTCTAGGGCAACTATAGCTCTCTTTGAAAACTAATACATTAATACTCTGCTTTGTCAGATAGTATCACTATGTTAGATTGCCATGAATCAGTATTCTAGAGCATACTGGTAACCCCACTAAGACACAGCCACACAATGGGACCTAGGCAGAAAAAAACAACCAGATAATTTACCATTACAGGACGAATTAAGGGAGTTGGGGGAAAAACTCTAAGGAAACAGAGAGGAGAAATTGCAGCTAAGAAATGCATAACATAAAAACTAAACTAGACGAATAGTGGGACTATTGCTTTCAGTACAAATTTCTTTCCTAGCTCTTGTTTTAGAGGCTGATTGCGATTCGTATTACCTCCTTGGAAAATGTCGGTATTGTACCAGTGCCTCCGGCGTCTTAATCCAAGGCAGTGAGAATGTGGGGCACCAGGTACAGTGGCAGACAGAATTTCTAAAGTAGAAGTCCTGACAGAACACCGCAACTCGCATCAGGTCAGCAATTGCTTACTCTACCTCCTTAAAAATAAGCTACACTCCTACATATCTCAACATAAAATATAAACATCATATGTTCATAGTCAAAAAGTAAGGCATTTGAAGTTAAGACTTCTCCGCAGGGGACAAGAGAATCTATGAAACCAGCAAGTTCATGGGTTCCTATACTTGAATAGTACGTTTGCACTTTGAGATATCTTATAAGTGTCCAGAATAAACATGTATGTTATCGACTGAATTGTGTCCCCCAACTCCCACAGTGATTGAGGGTATTTGGAGACGGGGACTTTCAGAGGTAATTAAGTTTAGATGCGGTCAGGAGGGTAGGGCTTCCATGGTGGCGTTAGTGTTTAAGGAGAAGGAAGGAAAGAGAGCAGAGTTCTCTCTCCCTGCTTCATGTGAGGACCAGTGAGAAGGTGGTTTTCTGCAAGTCTGGAAGCGAGTCCTCACCGGGGAATCGAATCTGCTGGCACCTTGATCTTGGACTTTCCAGAACATTGAGAGATAAATTCCTCTTTTTTAAAGCCACCCAGTCTATAGTATTTTATAATGGCAGCCTAAGTTGATTAATACAATCTATTCCTTTTAAAGAAATAAATAAATAATAATGGTCTAGTCACATGCCCTCAAAACTCATCTACGTATTACTAAAATCTACCACTGTGATTCAGTCAGTTATCCAGTGATGTCACTTGAGTGACAGAGGCTTTAAATTGATATTCTTCTGCCTGTAAGGAAACCTGATTCAATAGTGAACTATGACGATTAGGTCATTCACTGAGAAGCCAGGGAGCCAGGCAAGGGCTAAGCCAGACAGTCCACTGTCAGAAGTTGAGTCTAGAAAGCCACTGGGTCAATACCAAAGGCTGGAGTTGAGAATAAGAACAAGATAGTGTCTGGAGTCTTTGGGTCAAACAAGTCAGAAGAGACTTACATAGGAAGACAAACAACCCCATGGCCCATTTAGTCCTACATCCCTATTCTCTGTTGGAAAAATACCTGGCAATAGTGTCATTGTGTAAACAAATTTGGGGATGGGTATTTATGTACGTACATACGCTGTACTGACCAGAGTATGAATGTTAAACCATAACGTACACAAATGCATCTTAAAGTCTAGCTAGTGGAAAATCATAAGCCAAAAGTACTATTGATAAAAAAAATATGCATTACAACACACACTTAGGGTTAACCCAACAACCACAGCAAACACAAGTGATCATAAAGTTACACAATAATTTTTCATTAAAAACACAAATAAAAATAGCAATTAAAAAACAACAGCAACAATTTAAAACAACAAGGATGATGTGCTGGACACAAAACACCCTTCTTCCAAATTGTAGGAATTCCTACGACAACTTGTTTGTGGGCATGAACAGTAGAGTTCTGCAAATTGCCAAGTGCGTTGTGGCAGAAACTTCGTGAAAAGGACTTGCATTTGGCAGGGGGTGAAGTGGGGAGTTGACCAGGATGAGTCCACTGCTTAATTGAGAACCACTGGCTGCTATGCCGGGGCTGGGCTGCCAGTTGAGCTAGAGTAGCCGGACTTCTGGCTTAGCCTGCTGTTCATGGCCCATTGGGTTTTCGGGGCTCCTCTCTGAAATAACTCTCTATTAAATAACTAATTGTTATCCCAGGCAGTTGTCTGGGATCAGCGGGGTCCAGCTATTCCATGTTGCTGTTCCTATCTCCTTCCTAGGAGTGATAAAGGATATTTCTGGCCATACCATTCCTGGACTAGAGCTCTCTCACTTGTAGACATTCTATAAACAGAGTGTGATGATTTAGGAAATGATCTTAAGAAATGAGTCAAATTTTCATCAGCGACATATGTGTACATGAGCAAAAATTTGTTTTATGCCAATTTCTAGGAGTAATATTTAAACTTTTTAATCATGATAGTTTCACAGAGCTTTAAAATTATGGGCACACAACTGGGAGGTATCAGTTCTTTAAGGATGGTGTTTATGGGCATCCGTAAAGTATGCTAAGGGTGTAAAGCTTTTGAAGATTAATTTCTAAGTTATGCATTTACTTGAAGGATTAAAAATGCTGAGCAAATTTAGCAATGATAAACATAGACAACTGTTTCCTTTAGCTGAACCAGGGTGTGTTGTCCTCTACATCTTGTGAAAGACTATTTAAGCCAGGTAATATATTTTACAAGTTGAAACATGTATATTTACTTGTATGCAGGAACAGTGAACAAGATCCTGAAGAAACAGAAAAGCTCTAGCAGTAAGGGAATGACTATTAGGATAGTTTACAGTACATACATACATCCTAACACCTGTATGTGGTATATTTTCTATCATGTAGTCAAAAAGAGCAGTGCATATAAACACAAATCAGAAATCCTAAGGTAATGTTCATTGCTAGAAAAATAATAAAAGCAACAAAATAAACTGCATTGCCAGACGTTCACATACTACTAACAAAAGTGTACAATTTCCTGCAAAAGAAATGTACCAGCTGCTTCAGGATGTGGGTAAGACATGCATGTTCCGGTGGTGACAATTTCCCAAACAAGAAAAAAGTTAAAAAGCCAAATCTTTGCTAAGCTGCAGACTGCTAGGTCTCCTGATTTATCGATCAACTAGAACAGAGTAAGTAGAGCTGTTCATGAAATAACTTAGAAATTAATATTCCATGAATCAGCAAAATTTGTCAAACAAAATGGCTTTACAATGGAAAGAAATAGTTTTATATAGCTTGATATTGTCAAAGAATTTTATTACGAAGCATTCTAAGTGGACACACTAGATCTAGTATATTCCACAACCATTCAGAATTAATATGCATATAATCCCGTAAGAGTCTAGTTAATCCTAAATAAATAATAATTATTTTAGTAAAACAAATATAGATTCATCCAATTAAAAGATGGTGTACAGTTTCTCACAATCTCATTTTCTTTCCTTATCTTTCCATAAGCTTCTTTCAATAGTTACATATCAGTGCTATTTTACACTTTGCCCTATTCATTGTCGTTCATTCATTTTTTTTTAATGCATCCTTCCAACACACATTTATTGAGTATGTGCTAAATATCAACAAATTATTGGGTTAAATCAGCTTTCCCTCTCTGTTTTTCATGTTGCACTTACCACCCTTCTGAAACTCATTCAATATTTCTAACAAAAAATCCTCACTCTTCGTTTCATTGTTGTTGATCTACACAGATAGAAATTGGATAGAAATCCAACGAAATTGATTTGTATTATTTGCATCCAACATGCAGTGCACGTGGCTAAGTGTTCAATATACATTACCTTACGTTTCACAACAACAAAACAAGACAGGTATATTATTATTCCCATTTCATAAACTAGTAAACCGAGTCTCTTATCACTTAAGGGACTAACTGCCTATAAGGTGTCAGACAGCAGCTGGCAGTGCCAGTCCTTGGTCTGTCTAACCCCAAAGGCTTTTCAGCAGCTCTTCTAAGAAGCACAATTGGCACCTAAAACTTTTTTTTTTTAATCTTTGAATAAAATGTTGTTTGAATCTATGCTCCTCATAAAGCTCAGACCTCCTCCTTTTCCATTTGCCTCCAAAGACAGTATACTATTTGGATAAATTTTAAGAGAAATACCTTTTAATAAGGGTTGTTGAAGCAAAGGTAGATAGCTGATACAAAGAAAAATGCTAATAAATAAATTAAAACATTTTTAAAATTCTGAAATTTATCTGTCAAGGTAATGTATTACGTTTGATTTTTTTTTTCCAGACCACTCTTTTAATATTACTGGGAGTAACAGATAATAGATTATGAATAGTTAGGAATTTAAAATTAGTAGTATAAATACAAAGTAAACCCAGGGAAAATGCAAACATCAAATACCTATTTCTATTAATAGGAATAAAATGAAATAATATCACAAAATTGATGTTAAAGAAACACTATTTATTATGTTGAATTCTAATTATTCCATATTAGTTTGTACCTTATATTCTTCATAATCATTGTTATCTAACAAATCCTTTTTTTCCAGTTCTATACGTTGCTGTTCAGAGGGTTTAGCTGATAGATCCTTAATATGGGCTTGCTCATATATGGGCTTTCCATTAAAAAACAGTTCCTTCCAATCATGCATCATCTTATATGGAATCAGACTATAGCAAAATAAAAATAATAATAATAAAAAGAGATGAATCAACGGTTAGTCAAATATACACCTTAAACCTTAATTTTTCTATTCTTATATTGATTCCCCCGGGTCTGCTGTTTGAGACCAGGGATTCCACACGCTATTATATTCCTAGTGGCTAATACAGTGTCTGGAACTTGGTAGGTTTGAAGGAATGAATGTTACTTAAAGCCAGTGGTTCTTCAAACTTTCTTATTGACTGTGCACTAACAGAACAATATATCTAAAAATAATTAGAACTGCCATAATACTTAGGTTTTTGGATCCCCAGCTTTGATATTAAATGGCTGTGCAACATTAAGAAATCATTTAAATGTTCATGTCCTCCTATGCAAAATGAACAGACTGAATACTTTCCAAGGCCCTTTTAAAGAGACAGTTGGTTTACATATTTGCAAATAATTTATAACAGAAAAATCTAATCTATGGTGATCTTATTGTCACTGCATATTTGGTAACCTTTAAAATTATTTTTCAGTACTTATTTCTATTTGAGTATGATGAATGACTAGGAGGTAATGAGACAGAAAAACGGGAAAACAGTTCCAATGGGAACAAAATGTGCAAAGGAGGAAAATACACATGTGACATGATTCACATATATTTCTCTAGAAATAGTTGGACTAGAGCTTGAAATTACAACTTAAAAAGTAGTGTCTCTTTATTACATTCTAATACATGCTAAACATGGATTAATCTTGAAGACATTATGCTGCATGAAATAGGCCAGACACAAAAGAATATTGTACGATTCCATTTATATGAGGTACCTGGAATAGACACATTCGTAGAGATAGAAAGTAGAACAGAGGTTACGGTGGGTGGAGGAGGGGGGAAATGGGAGTTGTTATTCAGTGGGGATAGGTTTCAGTCTGGGATGACGAAAAAGTTCTGGAGATGGATGGTGGTGATGGCTGCACAACAATGGGAATATACATAATGCCACTGAGCTGTATACTTAATAATGTTAAAACGGCAAGTTTTATGTTATGGATGTTTTGCCACAATAAAAAAAGTAGTATTCCAATTAAATGTAAAACTTCCAATATGATCATATGTTTTCCATTAACAAAATATTTGTAGTTGCTGAAGATTACTTTATGGAGATACAGGAGTTTAGAAATTAATAATCTCAGGCATAGAAATAACATCAGAATTATTGAAATGGCATTGGCTTCTATAGTAGAGTAAATAATTAACACCTAAGGTATTGTTCATACTTAATTTTACAGTTACTCTATAGCCTACTATCTGAAATATTAATCATTTTGTTAAGAAGCAATCTTAACAAGTCAGTTCATGTCAATAGGCTGATACCAAAAATATACCTATGCTTAGGAAAAAAATATACTGATAACATGTTAGCGAAGAACATACACTAAAACGGGTTTATCTTGACTGTCAGTAGGGTACACTAATAAAATCTTAACATATATGTGTAATTATTGTATGCCATTGCAATTAAAAGACACTTAAATTTCAAAGTAAAAGCCCCCTTAAAAGATCTATGATATCAATACCTCTGGAACTTTAAATTTTTATGTATTTTTTTCATTAAAGTAAAATGGTTTCATATAGCCAATATATTCTCTATATTAGTTTTCATGAAGGATGATTTATAGAGTAATAAAAGACAGACTAGTATATGTCTCTGTGAACTATTACAATAATCAAACTAAATACATATAGGAAGTCTGCAACTTATTAATAAGTTGTTCTCTGTAAGCTGGTTTTTAAGTCACTATTCAATATAGAAATAATACTTATATGGCCTGAAAAGTAGGACAGTCGGTCGTCACCTGGTTTCCCTTATGCTGACCCAGCCAGTGCTACTAAGACTGTCTCTACAACCTCTTCCCTCAACAAGCATTCACAGTGCTGGGATCTGAGGAATCCCCTCCCACAGTCTTCTTTCCAGGCCCTTCTAGGCAGGTGTCATGGGGCTCTTTGGCATCCCTGGACTGGCAGCTGTGTAACTCTGCCTTTATTTTCACACGGTGTTCTTCTTGTGTGTCTCTTCTCCACTTCTTATAAGGACACAAGTCATATATCTTTCATTAAGGTCCCACCTTACACCAGTATGACCTCATCTTAACTAATCACGTCTGCAATAACTCTATTTGCAAATAAGGTTACATTTTGCGGTACTGGGGGTCAGGACTTCAGCATATCTTTTTGAGGCGACACAAGTCCATCCATATATAAACATCTATATACTGCATTTTTACATCCAATTTTTACATCGTAGTTTGAGCTCTTCCTGATTCTTGGAATGACGAGTGATTTTTTTTTTTTAATTGAAATCTACACATTTTGTATTATGTTGCAAGACTCTGGATCTTATATAAATCTTCTGTTTTAGCTGCTTTGTCTGACGTTGCTTAAGCAAGAGAAAGCGCCGTTGTGTTACTGACTAGTATGGATAGAAGTCCCCACCTGGTCTTCCTTGCCGCCCAAGGAGAGGGTATCCTTGTTACTGCTGGGAAGAGGTGGCAATTCTGGTTCCACATACGGTCTCCACTGCAGTGGGGGTGCCCTTGTTACCACTGGGCAATGGTGAAAGTCCGGACCCTCCAATGGGCCTCTTGTAACAATCCTCCAGCAGGGAGGGGAGGAAGACCATGCTTCTTACTTGGCCTGCTCAGATCCATTGTGATGTGTGTGTTGGAGTTCCTCGTTACAGCCTCATGAGGGCAGGAGACCAGGCTCCCTACGTGGCCTTTGCTGGCACGGGTGGGAGTGGGGTCCATTTTCTTCTGTGGTATTGGATGGAGAATGGTTACTGTACTGTCTGAAAGTTTTCCATCTTGCTAGGCTGCTCCTTTACTGGTCCTTTGGCTAGAGACAGCAGGCTTTAGTTGGGGCTGTTTTTGTCGGCACCACTGCCATTTCTGTGTTGCCAGAATATTCAGCTCTGGGATGCGTGAGGCCAAAAGAAAAGCTCAGCTCTGTGTCATCCTTGGGTCCCCAGGTCACTAGCCGGTCTGACTTCTTCTCCCACCTTTCACATCCTTCTTGTGTCTGTTTCATGTATAACGCCCTGTGCTTTGGGTTGTACTTCGTGGGAAGAATAGGGAAGAGGGCCTTGAATCCATTTTCCCAGGGCACAATGGGATTTGCGTTAAGGTCTTAATTTGAAATTGTGAGACTTTATTTATTTGGGGAAACCAATCTACTTTATTCTGTACATTTTTCCCCTTTAAATGACCTTATTTTGTGTTTTTATATTTAAATCTCCTACTTTTACCTTTTGTAATAAAATCTATTTTTTTTACCATTAAATGCTTTGCATCACCTTTCCTTTTAACCCTTTTATAGTTTAGCTTCCTCATATTTTCGTTCTTATAGTTTCCAAACTTTTGAATTTACATTAATCTGAAAAGTATTTTTAAATGTTCACTCCTTAATCCCTTTCCATTTTCAGTGCTATTTATTTTCTTTTTCCCAGTCTTCTACCTTACTAGTTTTATCTCCAAAATGTCCTCACCATTATGTTATTTCATTTAGTTGGTTTTTTTATATGGCAGTGGGTCAGAAAAATGGCTATAGGGGTAGAACTGTGGAGAATGTCCCTATCATGGATGGTGTGATGGGCTGCTTTCCCCCTCACCTGTCTGACCCTGTAGATCATCTGGCTTTCATTCTTTTCAGCACAGGTTATCAAGAAGATCTCAGTGTGGGTAACTTGAAAGGTACACAAAATTTGAATTGCCTTATCCTTGTCCTTGCAGAATTGCTTTCACTGAGATCTACTGCGATGCCATTCCCCTTCAGCTTTGAGCTAAGGACATCACAAGAAATAGGTCCGTGAAGCCAGATGCTACCCTGTTTCCCCGAAAATAAGACCTAGCCGGACCATCAGTTCTAATGCGTCTTTTGGAGCAAAAATAAATATAGGACCTGGTATATTATATTATATTCTATTATATTAGACTCGGTCTTATATTATAGCAAAATAAGACCAGGTCTTATATTAATTTTTTGCTCTAAAAGACACATTAGAGCTGATTTTCCGGCTAGGTTTTATTTTCGGGGAAACACGGTATATATGCTTAAAAGACATTGCTGAGGACATTCTCCACTACTCTACTCAGTATACCTTGGGTGAGGCCACATGAGAAAACTACTGTTCTAAACTGAGTTCCAAGAAAAGTTTTGTATTTTGTAAAGAACTAGAATGGAAAATGGAAATCATGTAACAGATTGTGTTTCCCTTTTTGCTTTGGCCACCAGGAAGCTCAGATAAAATTTGCAGCTCAGTTGCAGTAACTGGCAAATCTACTGCTGCCTTTATAACTCTGTTTCAATTTATCCCTTGTTCTTAACTTTCTACTTTAATTTGGATTTTCCTTTGCTCTTATTTTGGCATATTCTTTATATTTTTTGTTTTCTGTTTTGCTTATAAATACTTTGCTTATTTTTAGAAACAACGTGCAATGAAAATACATAACATTAATTATTAGTAAAAAATCTTTAAATAACTCCCGTCTTCTAGGAAGTTTCAAGTGTTTCAAATAAATTACCTTAGTTGTCCTAGTAAATTATAGAGAATCTAGACACAAAATTTAAATGTTAAAAAACATATAAATACACATTAAATAAGGCCAGTCAGTGTGTGAATTACATCAGTAATCAAGGTACTCTGGATACCACTTCTTAGTCTTCCTTTCGTAAAACATTTTTATCTCTCTTCAATTCTCAGCCTACTGTCCAGTTTACAATCTTATTCTTTCTCATTCTCTGTGGTGTCTCCATTGTATTCATTATTTTAAAAAAAAAATACTTACTTATTTGTCAACATTCGATAGTCTGCCACTTTAGTGGACAAATCAAGTATTTGATCAAAAATATCAGCACACATTAAATAATGCTTTTTGTAACGAGCTTGAGCTCTTTCCACAGCAATTTGTTCATGAGCTTCCTTCTCTCGGAGGGCTTGTTCTTCAGAATCGATCTTGGCTTGTTTTGCCAAAGCCTAAGGTAGCAAAGACATTTTTACATCACTGTAATTGTGCAATGATTCAAATGAAAATAATATCTTAACTTCAATAACCAAAATGTGTCTAGATAGAATGAAACCTCCTTGTAGGCCAGGAAAAAAAAAAAGTAAATAAAAGAGCATTTTCTCCTTAATATACTAAGTACTGAGTATGATGGCAAAGACAATATTGGAAATATTCTCCTCTAAGTTTATCTTATCAGTGAAACACAGTGCAGAGAAAAGTGGCCTAACCAGGGAAAGCCCATGGATTAATGATAAGTTGGATTTTAAATGTTTTAAAAGAAGTCTCGACTTCACGGGTTTCAAATAATCAGAAGCGGGGATCACAGAGAAACAGGCAAGTCTGAGCCAGACCCCAAGCATAGCTGGCCTCTTCGTACCCATCTCAGGATCCTTAACCTGACATATCTGCTCTGGACAATGCCCTTTGTCTTTTAGTGAGAGAGTTCTAGAATACCGATTTATACATAGAAAACATTTTGTAAACCCCCTGATTATACTGGCTTGAGAATATCACATATTTGCCAACAAATGTTAAAGGTGCCTTCTGCTATTACATCCTTAATAAATTGATATAAATCATTCATAGACATCTAAGTCTGCAGTAAGGAATGAAATATTTAAGCAGTTTGCCATCGCTCTCTGCTCAGTTTGCCCGTTATTTAATTTAGAAAACCCCTTCTTCACACAAAGTACAAAGGCCAAACTCAGCATGACAAAATATTGCTTTTCAAATAGCTATCCCAGCTCCTTGAAGAATTCTGTCCTGTGTTAACATGCTCCAGAAATAAGACCTGCCTTCTATAAGTTAACCCAGTGCGTGTAGTGTAAAATGGAGGTAAACTGGAGCCTTAGTGGAGCTGAGATGGAATTCAAGCCCTGGGTTGTGTACAGAAGTCGGGTACTAGCTGTGAGAGCTTGGGCAAATCATAGTCTCCCTACAGCTCTATTTCCTCAACGCAGAGCGGGGATATTAATAAGACTTGGCATTAACAGGAAAACTAAGCAGATCATCTTGTGAGGGCAAATATTTCTTATTGTGATAATATTCACAAATGACTAAAGGCATGACAATGGACTGATATTGTCCATTGAACCAAATGGAAGGTTAATTTGCTACTGTTGTTTTATTTTGTTTGTTAGTTGTATCTTTGTTCGGAAAGGTGACCTCTAAGGTCAATCCTGTGCATTGGGCACGTTCAGGAAATACAACCGAATTTATTATTTTATTATTTTGTAGGCTCTATTTTCATGGAGAAAGCATGCAATTTAAGTAAAAGCTTTATGGCATGCTTCATGAAGTGTGAGTTCAGAGGAAAGAGGAAGCTGAGAGTAGGAGTAGTTGGAGAGAGTAACAGTAGAATGGGTCATGACATTGGTGTACTAGAGTGCCTGTAAAGCATGGGGAAATATTTAGGACATGAGGACACCAAAAGCTCGAAAGGAAAGTGGAATGTCCCCAGCAGAACAGAGCAGGTTTCCTCCCTCCTCCTCCCATGCCTTTCTTCCTTCTTTGTAGCAATCTAATCTTCTACGTGTACCGAGCCTCCAACCCTCCCCTGTGCGAAACCCCCCATAAATTTCCTGTCCCGTCACAGCAGAATGGATTGCAGCCCTAAAAAAAGAAAGAAGGAAAGGAAAAAGGAAGTCTGCGGGAGGTTGTAAATCTCAGTGGTTATGAGCTCAGACTCTGGAGTCTGATGAAGATGGCTGTGCTCCAGGTTATACCACTGACAAGCTGTGTGATTGTGAGCTTTCTGCTCTTTGTTTTCCTTATGTGTAAAATGCAGATGAGGATGGTGTCCCCGTGAAATGGCCATTGTGAGACTTACATATGCAAGTAATGAACATTGCTCGATGCTTAAGTAAATGCTCCAAATGAATGTTAAATATCAACTTGTTTGTTTATTGTTAATGACAATAGTAGGTGGTACAGGAATTTGAAATCAGAAGCTGTCTTAATAGATGCCCACTTGTCTTAAAGAGATTAGCAGATTTTATCTAAAAACAAAACAAACAGACAAAAACTGTTGCTGATGAAAAACATGAGCTTTTTCTCTCTCTCATTGTGCCAGACATTGGCCTAAGCTCTGAGAAAACAGAAGCAAACACGGTCGCTGTCCTCGTGGAGCTTTCATCCAGTAGGCGAGGTAGTCAAGAAGCCACACAAATAAAGGTGTCATTACATACTAAGTGTCACTAGGGAAAGACTGTGGCGTGTGGGGCTACATAACAGGGGCTTTGACTGCTACAAAAAGAAGCAGGTGCTCAGGGCTCTGGAAGATGATTATTAACTGGGGAAATGCACATGGGAAGAGGGGGAAAAGTAGAAGGAATAACTTGTTCAAGGACCTGAGAGCAGCCCAGTGTGGTCAGAGGCCAGGGGTGGAGGGAACAAGTTAGGAGCAGGAATCTGGTGGAAAGTAAGCCATGGATATTTGTGGGGGGTGGGGTGGGGGGGGCGTAGTGGCCAAATCTGAGAGTCCACAAGATTCCTCTGGCTGCAGAATGGAGAACGGTTTGGAAGAAATGAGAGTAGGGCAGGTAATTTGCACAACTTCTCTCTAAATTTCCCCTTTCTTCATTTCTAGCGGGTAATCAAGAGTCTTTAACTCCTGCTTTAGGGAATTCTTGCAGGATGGAGAACTAAAACTGTTGGAGGCTCCTCCTCACTTTAAAAGACTAAATTCAAAGGCAAATTAATATAATTTACTCAAAGGGGAAGGTTTTCATTACAGAGAGAAAGAGATGTGTACCCCGCTCCCTGGCAGCTCCTGGGGACAGCAAAGCCTCAAAGGGGAACGTGGAAGGGACCCACAAAGGCTGGGACAGCCTCCTCAGAGGCGTGTGCTGCTGGCAGCCATGCGTGGGCTCAGGTAGCTGAGGTCAACAGACTGGGCTTGTGCCTGATGGCTGGAGTGTGTTTCCCTGACCACTCGGCCATGTGACCTGGGCCCTGTGTATCTCTGTGGGCAGAGCTGAGTTTCTGGAGTTCAGCTTAGGTTGATTTAAAAAACATAAAGAATTATATTTTTTGCACATACCACCTGTGGCTGCCAATTCATAGCCACTAAATATAGATGATGGAAATCATTGCAATAGGAGTAGTAGAGCCCGGGGTGGTGGTGTAGACATGGAGCAAAATGGACAAACTGGCGAGATATTTAATATATGAAATCAACAGGATGTCATAATGTTTTGGATAGGGAGCGGTGAGGGCGAAACAAACAAGCTTCAAGCGGGCCCTGAGGTTTTGGACTCGTACAGCTGAATCAATGCTGATGTCTTTCGTTGAGCTACGAAAACTTGTCAAAGACCAAGTTAAGGGATAAGGGGCATAAATTTGACTTTCATGTGTTGAATTTGAGGTGTCTGTGAGATATATGAAGGGAGATGTCAAGGAAGCAGTTGGAAATACAGATTTACAGCTCAGAGGACAGAGACACAAATGTATGTGTGTTTCCCTGATGACTCGGCCCAGTGACCTAGGCCCTTTGTCTAATGCAGTAATCAGACCCCCACCATCTTGGAAGAGATGGCCTGAGGAATTAACACACAGGATAGAAGGAGGAGGCCCAGGAGTGACAGTCAATGTTTTGGAATTACAGAAGAATGTGCCCACAAAGAAGGCCGAGAAGGAGCAGCCAAAGAAACAAGAGGAAAACCAGGAGAGTGCCCTCCACAGAAAGTCACCATGTCATCATCAATACTATGAATCTTAGTAATATGAAATACTAGTAATAGCTTGTGAGCACCATTAACAAAATTTAACATTTTTAATGAATTTAAAAGTACTTCTAGGATATTCCCCCTTCCCTCACCACAGACAATAACAAAACTATAACGATAACAATAAAAAAAATTTTTTTAAACTTCTTTCTTCTTCTTCACAAAAGTAAAGCGGTAGAAGGATAATGCCATGGGGAATAAAATATATTTTGTTGAGTTCGTATGATACTGGAAAGAAAAAGTGAAGTGTTCCTTTGACAAATTCAATTCGACATTTATTTATTTGGTTCCTATTTATGCACCAGCCACGGGTGCATCCAAACTGTGAAATCAGCTATCTGAAAGGGAGGGGTACCAGGGAGGCAGAAACCTGGGCTTTAGGAAAAGGTAATCGAATGTAACTGTTTTCAGGTGCTTCAGAACCTCACCATGTTGGTCTCTGAGGCCCTAACAGGCCTGAGTGTCCCAATCCTCAGAAATCAACTCAAGACAATGTTTCTCAGCATAATGAGGCCTGTGCTGCTATAAATATCATACTATCCTGCACTTAATTAACTGGATTTGTGGAGCAAACATATTTTTCTAATAGGCACTTAGAAAAATTAGCTAAACACATCATTTCTAATGCAAGCAAAGGGCACTCAATCCATACAACGTGACTCTTGTCAAAAATAAAAATAAAAAAGGAATGGCTCAATTATCCCGATAATTCAGTTTTTGAAGAAGACGCTTGAGATCAGTATTCACGCAGACACAAGGACTAGTGGGGAATGTTAAATATTTGTAGAGCCGAGACAGAAGGAAGAGAGTACAGGAGGTGGGTGCTATTATGTGCTGTCAGTGTAATTATACAAAAATAAAAATGGGGAGAGAACACAGAGAGGCCATATACAAAAATTCACATTGTTCAGTGATTTGGCAACTAAATCCAGATTTGTTTATCTTGACTTGGTAGAAAGGATCAAAAGTAACCTTAAAAGATTTTTGTTAAGGGAGATATTGTTTACCGCTTCTCGATTAAGAGCATCCTGGAAATCCTTTAGTCGTCTTTCCTCATATTGTTTTTCTCTGAAAATTCTGTTTTGCCACAAAACTTCCTTTTCATGCCGAACGTGCATGAGCTGCACAGCGATCCTGCGCTCCTGCTGGGACTGCCGCATCAGCCGGTTAATCAGCTGCTGCTCCCGATAAGCCTCCTGCAAACACCATTGGAAGAGCCAGTTATCCATCAACGGGAAATCCATGTCTGCCCCTGGGCTAAGAAGCCTGTCCGCAAATAATGTGTAAAAGGCATAGTAGCCATCCACGTCAGTTTCTGCCATTTGATTTAAATTTCAACATGGCAAGAATCAAGTCATAAAAATAAAAATTCCCAGCAAAGGTGGTAAGCTTTTGGTATCTAGAAGCATTACAGTCTTGCAACTCTCAATTATTTTAAATGGATTATCACTTCCTTTAAAATCCAATCAAAATTACATTAGGTGATTGTGTTCAAGGTTTTATACACAAGGGATATAATTCTCAGTGTGTAAGTATGTTTTCAGAAATTTGGAATTGTGCTATATGTACTCTTAACATAAATACTAGTAAAAACAAATGCAGACACCCACTGGCTGAAGATGGAAGAGCTGATTAGTTCCCAGTGGGGACATCTCAATACCTGTGTGAGGAAAGTCTAAAATCTGATAGAATGGGAAGGCTGGAGAAGAGGCTAAAGGGAAAAGACCCATTCTTCATTTTAGAAAATTCTAATGGTTGTAATCTGGAAGAGAAACTAAGTGCATTCTCTTGGCTCTCTTTAAGAGAATTAAAGGGGAACCAGAAAGTGAATAGTGGAGAAAACATTAACATGGGAATCAGAAGCCACTGCAGCCAGTTGTACCATTAATTGGCCGTGTGGCCTTGGGTAAGTAACTCGAATTTTCAGGGCCTATTTTTTGACAGATAAAATGAGGGGTTTAGGTGGAAGATGATCTCTAAAGCCCCTTCAACCTGTCACTCTTTCTAAACAGAGACATCATGTGGAAGAAGGAGGTAATTAAAGTTCTCAAGGTGGGAGACTAAGAAGACCCAAGTATTGGAGTTGTCCTCTCAACAAACCGATTATTCAGGAAGAAAATCTGGCATCGTTAAAGACACTGTTTCACATCATCTCTTCCACTATAAGATTATGGGAAAAATACTGTATATTATTTTCAGAATCACGACACAAATAACAACAACACTGTAGTAAACACCAAAACGTGAACCTGGGAGTTATATAAAAATGTATATTAAATGCAAGTTTAACTGAAAGTAAATATGAATTTTTTTCTGTTAGTAACATATATCAGATAAAAAGTAAAATCATGAGCAACTTTGAAACCTACATCTCATTTGATTATAAAATTCTAGAAACTTTAATGTTAATCATTGTTTCCTTTTGAGATCCAATAGTGGAGGTGAGGCAGAATGTAAAAATGGCCACAAGTTCTTCAGTTTTCTTCATCAACAGCTTTGCAATTTTATCCTGAAGATATTCCCATCAAAAAAGTAGAATCTATTTCTCCATTCCTTAAATATGGGGTTTGGGGTGACCATTGACTTGAATTGGCCAATGGGACATTAGCCAAAAAACAAAACAAAACAAAAAAACCAAAACAAACAAACAAACAAACAAACAAAAAACAGTTGGGGTCTAATTTTCTTAATTCTCTTGTGACTCCTGCCACTACCACCACATTTTCTGGTCTGCTAGAAAATATGCCGTAGAGAGAGAGAGAGGCAACAGTCTTCCCAGCTGGACTTGATGAAGCTCTCATAAGTCAGCCAGCCCCAGCCAACTTACCAGCTGACCAAAACCATCTGTGCAAGGCCAGCTAAAATCAGCAAAAGGACAACACAGCTGAACATAGCCCCATCTGTCTACCACATTTTGGGATGGTTTGGGATACATGAGGGGCAGCCACAACCATATTTAAATATATACATATATATACATATATATATATATATATATATATATATACACACACACACACACATACATATATATATATATAAAACCTTGATTTATTATTCCAAGGGAATTCTATATTAAATATAGACTATATTCTACATTTGGCTGTGTTTATAGGGCAAAGCAATTAAGTTGTCAAGATGAGATCTGGTCAGATATGTTTTGATTATTGCTTGGATGACAACGCATTATGATTAAAAAGAAGAAAAGAAAATGACTGTTGAATAGCTGAGTCAATACTAGGTATATGAAGCTTCAGTATGAAAAACTATCAAGTGTATTAAAACCTGCACCCAAAAGTTGAGTAGAAAAGACTTTTTTTTTTTTGGTTCCATTGCACAAGTAGTTCATGTTTTAGAAATACACTTTTTTTCAAAATTTCATGAAAATGTGGGATACTTTCTCATAGAAAGATCTAAATTATGCTTAGGAGCTCAGGAAAGCTTACAGATGTCTTTTTAACCCATAACATAGATGAAATAGTCTATACACGTATATGCAATGAATAAAATAAGAGAAGTCAATTTCTCTTTTAATAATATGTAACCATATTTGGGGAGGCTTAGGCAAATATATAATCTAAAACACCCTCAATTTGATTGCTAGGTCCTCTGCCCTTCCAGGAATGGAGCTAGGAACTTACTCTGGCTATACCATTCCTTAATTCTCCAAAGATGCCAGAGCAGCTCTTGTGGAGGAATGTGGCACTGCAGGAAAGACCTGGAAGCAAGTATTCAAAGGTCTTTTAGTTAAGAAGTGGGGGAGGGGCCTAGTGTTCAAATGCTACTTCCAAGGAAATAATACAGAAAAGGTTCTGGGAAGGTGGAGGTAGTGGAGTGAATCCCAAGAACCAGCCAGGATGCTAGCCCTATAACCACAGAATCAACTGGGAGCCAAATTGAGTTCATAGTCTGAAAATCTTCACTTAAATGCCTATGAAGTACTTTGAACTCAACAAGTCCTGAACTAACTCCCCTTCAGACCTGGTTCTCCCGCTCAGTATTTCCCCAGCTCAGTCGATGACCCCATAAACCTATGACTCTGTGATCTAAAGTGTTAGCGCCATCTGAAGTTCATTCCTCTCGTATTACTCCTAATATCTAATTCTTAAAGAAGTAGTTTATTTCACCGCCTATGTTTTCAATCTCCCCCTACCCACTTCTGTACATACTGACATTACCCCCACCTTGGGCAGCTTCGGCCCCTCCTTACCATGCCTTCCCCTCAACCCATCTCCAAAACCTATCCTCCAGAAAAGTCAAAGTGATCTTACTAACCTTAAATCTCATCATTTCATTCACACTGTTACATTTCTTCACAAATCAGGAGGCAAGATATCAAGAGAGCACAGGTCTCTGGCTTGCTCTTCACAAGCCCATCTGAAACAAGGGTATATAAACGCCAGGGGGAAACTGCAACAACTTGAAAGCTAGCGAAGGCATTCTGAGACATTTCCGATAGCTGTAGTACACATGGAGCCAGAATAAAATCATCTGGGACTGTCATGAGATTCATGTCATGCTTCCAAAAAGCAATGGAGACTTGCAGGAGGCAGAGGAACTCCTAGCCCTGACAAGTACCATTTTCTTTTTGGAGGAGAGAAGGACAGATGGGAAAAACAGGCCATGTTGCAGATGGGAATTTCCCGTTCACCACTGTGGGAGCAGTGGCCGTGTGTCAGCTACACGGGGAGTCTGGGGACACCACACTTAATGGGAAGGAGGCAGTGGACGTGGAAAACAGAAAGCTGTATGCCCCAGACTGGTTCTATAATAGGAATAGCAACTTTCCTCAACAGAGAGAAGAAACAGCACAGAGATGGAGTTCCCTTGATGGAAATATCCAGAACACAGACTCTCTTTAATGTCTCTGAGGTTGCTGGACCCATGAACAGATCTCGAGTTAGAGCCTTGAAAAAGTGATGCTAAAAGCACCCTGGTGGAAAGGGATAAAAAACAGAAAGAATTCACTTACTTCATTTTCCAGGTAAATGTCAGGCCCAGATTATAAGCAGGAAAATAGAAAGAAAAAACCTAGCAGCCAACATGCAAGTGATTTATAACAAATGGAAGTGTGTTCAAAATTCCATTGCTAGTTAACAAAACTTGAAATAGGTAGTTGTTTTTAAAATCCACTTTGCAATCGTTTAATTTTCGAAATTTGTAATTTTGCTAATTAAAAGAAAGACTTTCAAGATGAATGAATAAAGATATATGTGAATCTGAAGAGAGAAATACCTTTTAGCACAAAGTGATGGGGGCAGAGCTATTCTTTGAATATTTCACTAAGAAAGGAGTAAATCTATAGATACACAGTTTTACCTCTTCGTACTTTTACAAAACCTATATTTCCCTTCAGTTAACAGAACCACTGAGCAGACCAGATGTAGTAGTTAGGTGAATAAAAGAAGTATCCTCAAATGGACTTTCATATTTTAGATATGCAATTTTGTCCTATTTACATTTGCAACTCAAATCACCTTCTTTACCAAGTCTGTTCCTCCTACCATCTTCCGTATCACAGCAAATGACACTCCCATCTGCCTAACTGTCCAAGCTAGTCATCTGGCCTCTTATTCTATTTTTGCACTTCCCCATGTTTAATGAATCATTACGTCCTATTGATTTTACCTCTAAAATAGCTCCTGAGGAACTTCTTTCCATCCCTGTTGCCACTACCCTAGATTTAAACCAGAATAATGTCTTAACCTGGACGACAGCAACAGCTATAACTCCTTTTGCCCCCCTGCAATCTATTCTCAAAACTAAAGCCAGAGTGACCTTTCTAAAGGCAAATCTGACCTGGTCACTCTTGTTTGCCTTTGTACTCAGGATAAAATCTCCTTATTTCTCTTTACATAGCTTACAAGGTTCATTGATTTGGCCTCTGGTGACTCGTGCCAGATAACATATTAGTTTGCTAAAAGCCTGAGCCTTTCCATATGATATTCTCTCTGGAAACACACTTTACCTTCCACCATTTTGGCCTCTGCTAGGAACTAACCCCATCCCCACCCCACCACAATTACCCCACACTCAATTAGCTAACTCCTGACCCTTCCCTCCAGGCAATGACTTTTTTTTTTTAATATGACCCTAAAGCACAGGGAACAAAATCAGAAATTGACAAGTGGAATGGCCTCTAACTATAAAGCTTCTGCACAACAAAAGAGACAAGCTACAGAGAGAAGAGGCAACCTATGAAAAGGGAGAAAATATTTGCAGACCACACATTTTGGTTAATATCCAAAATGTATAAGGAAGCCAAACAACTCAATAGCCAAAACAATAATAAAAAAGCCAAATAACCCAATTAAAAAATGGGCAAAAGATCTGAGAAGACATTTCTCAAAAAAAAAAAAAAAGACAAATGGCCAATAGGTATAAAAAGGCGCTCAACATCACTAATTACCAGAAAAAATGAAAACCAAAATAAGATCTTACCTCACACCTGTTAGAATGGCTATTATCAAGAAGAAGAAAAAACCCCGATAACAAGTGCTGGCAAGGATGTGGAGAAAAGAGAAACCTTGTAAACTGTTGGGTGAGACTATAAATTGGTACAGCCAATATGGAAAACAGTGTAGTGGTTTCTCAGAAAATTTAAAATAGAACTACCATATGACCCAGCAATCCCACTTCTGGGTATTTATCCAAAGGAAATTAAATCAGTATCTCAAAGAGATACCTGCACCCCCATTTTCACTGCAGCACTATTTATAATAGCCAAGATATAGAAACAACCTAAATGTCCATCGATGGATGAACAGATAAAGAAAATGTGGTAAATACACACCGTGGAATATCATTCGGCCTTAAAAAAGAATGGAATCCTGCCATTGTGACAACATGGATGAACCTGAAGGACATTAGACTAAGTACAATAAGCCAGACACAGAAAGACAAATATTGCATGATCTCACTTATATGTGGAATCTAAAAAAGTTGAACTTATAAAAGTAGATCTTAAATGTTCTCATCAAAAATTGATAACTATGTGAGGTGATGGATATGTTAATTAGTTTAATTATGGGAATCATTTTACAATTACACGTCTATCAAAACATAACATTGCACACCTCAAATATATACACTTTTTATTTGTCCATTATGCCTCAATAAAACTGGGGGGACTTTCCCTTTTACCTTTAAAGGTAACAATAGACACACATAATTGACAAATTTTAGATTCCTTTTTCGTATTTTTTATGGTAAATAATACAATTTACCATTTTAATCATTTTTAAGTGTACAATTCAGTGGTATTAAGTACATTCACCATGTTGTACAACCATCACCAGATTTTAGATTCTCTAGTCAATGTTGTATGTAGTTTTTTTTGTTTTGTTTTGTTTTTTCTGTGTGTACTTGCTGTTATGATGTGAGGATGTGCTATTGACATTTGGGTCAGAGTGGCAGATAATACATACAAAAGATACACATATATGTGTATAAAAGACTATGGTTGGTAAAATTTCCAGCACTATTATTTAACCAATATCTAAATATCTTACCTCTTGTGCTTCGTGGGCTATTAACTGGTCCATTAACAGTCTCCGCCGTCTTTTCTCCCTTTGTTCTCGTGCAAAAGCATCTTCTTCGAGGCGTTTTTGGATTTTTTTTATGTAGTCATCATCAGAGTAAGTGTTTAATAAATCAGTAGTCGTCTGGCCTGCTGCAGCTAAAGAAGTCTTGGATGCACTAGGGACAATAGTTTTTATTTTAGATTGAAAAATAATGTGATCCCAGGCTACTGCTTGTGACCATGGAGGAAGACCTCAGGAGAAGGTTCCCCTGAGGCTCTGTTAACTTAGCAATACAAGCATTAAAGTGAATATTAGCACTTCAGTATTACACCCATAGCTTACCAGTAGATTCCACTTGCCTCATGCCATTTGAGATCCTATGCATAGTCTTCTTACTAGACTTATCACCAACTTGTTCTTTTACTTCTCATGATCTTCACTCTATCCAGAGGTTCTGAATGTTTCTCCTTTTTTTTTCCTGCCGGCTCTCACGTTTTGAGTCAACAGCAGCATAATATTGATAACCAAAGAGTGAGGGAAGGCTTATCTCTACAAGAGTCAGTTAAGTATACTAATGTCTGGACACTGAGAGTATTTCCATGGATGGTTCCACCCACTATCACTCTCTCACTTAATGCAAATAGAAAGCGGCTCTATGAACTCCCAAAGACCTCTGACTGGTTAGGGCAGTGACCAAGCTGTTATTGGAAGCTCAGCAGTTGAAAGCTGACTTGCTCATCATGCCACACTCATAAGCACAGGTCTGACCTAGCCTCGTGCCCAAGTCCTGGATCAAGAAGAGCCAGTGGTCTTATCAACACAAAGCAAACAATTTAGTGAGACAGATGGTGGCTTAGATGAGAATTTATAGATTCATTCAAAAGTTACTAAAGGTAAGATAATTTTATACCTATAAGGATCAAATAATCAATTCTCATTGGCATACTTCTTTAAAAATAAACAGAATACAATACAATGGTACAAGATATATCATAAAGTGATTTGCCAAGTAGTAGTAAATTTTAGTATTATGAATAATTACTGTTTTTAATGTTATGTTATTGCTGAATTTTTTATGTAACTTATAATCTTACTTAAAAGACAAGGACACATTATTATGGTGTGTAGGGACTAAACAGTCATCAATTCTCATGTAGACAAATAGTCTTGTGAAAGCATAGTTAATTTATATTTAATGGTATAAAAATTGCATGCTTATTGTACAGATCGTATTATATTATAGTGCATTATTGTAGGTTTGCTGCTCCCAGCTGACCTCTGAGCTCATAAGAAAAATGTCCTATTTTACTCCTCTTTGTACCTGTACCTCGTACGCCTGACGTGTAGTTGATGTCTGCTAGATATCAAATGATATGCTAAGAAACACTACATAAGTATAACATAATTTTTAAAATCACACACTAAAATTCTGGTTATTTTATCAGCAGGAGCTCAATCTTCGGTTGTATCTTGTCACTGACAACCATTGAACAGATCTCGTGTAGCTATCAAAGCCTCAGTAATATCAAAGTTTAACCCGATTTATTAAGATTTAGTATAATTATTTGTCATAAAAATTCTTATTATATTTTTACATAAATGTAAAAAAAACATTTTACATAAATGTTTAAAAGAGTTTGCCCTGGATTGAGCATGGGATTGAGGTCTTTCAACACTAATTTATGCTGCTAATAATATACCTAATATATTGCTCCTCTTTTATTTCTCAGTCTGTCCATCCACCCATCCACCCATCCACCCAACCATCTACTGTCTTATTACAATAAAGCCACACAATATCTTGTTGAGTGAATATTTATTTTACTAGATGTGGATTTCTTTAGGGCAATAATTATGGTTTCTCTATATCTGTTTGCTTGCTAGACCTCCATAGAGTTAATGATTTGTATGTGTAGGAATTATTAGTAATAGGAACCTTGGCCAAATTTGTAAAAAAAAAAAAAAAGTAGTTATTCAGAAGATTCTAAGGGAAACCTATGAATCCAAATGTCAAACTGCAGCAGCCAACAACCTCATGCTTTATCTTAAAAAATAAAACTGCACAGGTAGGGAAAAAAGTAGACATGGGAGGTCTTGTGTTGCTCACATTGAAACATCATTTTATTCTTCCACAAAAGAGACAAAGATGGATTTTGAGGTGACATCCCTGAGGAACCGTTTCAGGAGCAGGCTGCAAAGAGGCAGCTGCAGAAATTGTTCCTTAGAGTCGCCTATAAGAGGATTTTAGTGCTTTGTGGCATCAAGTAGTATGACATTTCTTAACAAGCCCAGACATGCTTGATTCTAAGCTAAGAATTCAGAGTGAACCAAAATTAGTGATTACTAAAGGAGCTTAAGAAGGGCCATATTGTACCATAGCCTTTGTTTTCTTTAAAAGTTTGCTCTAGATCAGTGTTTCCCAACATTTTTCATTTTAGGGTCATCAGAGGTATTTGCAGTCTCAGATGATCCTGATCACAGCCAGAGGTGACTCGTCCAGGGACTCTTGCTGCCATAGGCCCTATCCTGCTGCTCTGAGAAGTGAGGGTGTCAACACCACATTGTCCTCTGAGGGAAATTTCTAGCAGAATCAAAAGGAGCCTTCTACAGAGAAAGGACTTGTGATAGACACTGCTGTTTTCCTCCCTTTTTCCTCCAAAGAGAGTCCAAATTTTATTCAGAAAAACAATGTACCTAGCTAAAGAATACATTTCCCAGCCTCCCATTCTGCTACACATGGCCATGTGACTGATTTCTGTCCAATAAGATGTAAGCAGAATGTTATATGGGACTTGTGGAAAGGCCCATAAAAGGAACTATTTAAGATTGGCGATATCTACTTCTTGCCTAGCCTCCTTCCTAATGGCCAGACCTCCAGCAGCCATCTTGTACTGTGAATATGATATTGAGGGTGAAAACCACATAACAGGACAGTGCAGTAAAAGAAAAGGAGGAGCCTCAGTCCTTAATGACCTTGGAGCTGCAACACACAGCTTGTACTGCTTACATTCTGATTTCTATGACATGAGCAATAAGTGAACATCCATCTAATTTAAGCCACTCTTTATTTTGTGGTTTCTAAAGCTCACTGATAGAGAGACTTAGGTTCAGGTTGAGTTAATAGGGCAATAGGGAACAGGGTGAAGGTCTGTAGCTGAACAGGGATGATCTTTAAAACATTTAATAACTGACATTGCAAGGGCACCAATCAATCAAAATGCATGGTGGTGCCAGGATTGGAAGATGCTGCTGTGCTTGGTGTTACCTCTGGTTGCTAACTGTGTGGAGTCCCAGGAAAAGGGCCACCCATGGGGCTACAGAGAATACCATTCACCAACAAGTAACAAAATAATTCAATATGTTTACATGGTAGTTCTGGTAGATCTGTGTATCACTCCAGGGCATGTAGCTGGGGAAGTGAGTGAAAAGTTGGAAAAAATCCAATAGTTTTATGGGTCAGGGTCAGGGTTCAGGTGGTGGCTACCTGGGTAAGTAGACTTGGACTGTGTTTTCTTTAAGAGTCAGGGGCAGCACTGAAAAATGGGAGTGAGCATTAGAAGAGGGCATCAGGAGTTTCTGCAGAGGGTGTGAGGAAAGGTACTGTATATGTTCATTTTGCTTCATTTTCCTTCCTCACCATTTCTTTGTCTAGCTTTTTCCTTATTCCTACTCATTTGACTCTATTCCCTCAGAAATATTAATATGGTACCAAGGTATATAATTTGTGTCTGTTTTTATTCTTTGACAAAGATCTCATACTCTATGAATCATAAATAAAGTAGAGTTTGGTAGTTTCCATGTGAAAATGTGAAAAAAGAAAAAACATTCAAGTTGCTCCTACATATGTAGTTACTAATGATTATTTTCTGTGAGTCAATGACCCTTAATAGGAAACAAAAAGGGAGATCTTTATCTTTGGGTAAATGAAGTCCATCAACCAGGCACTTTTTGCAATGAACTCAGTGAACTGACTTAGTGACATTTGGTCAACAAACTCATTCAACAACTCTCTATTGAATCTCTGTGCCAAATGCTGAGGATGCAACAAATGCAACATGAGAGAAACCAACTAAAGTCTAATAAAGGCTTTACTGTGACAAATTTAAACTGGAAACAATTTTAGTGAAATGTTTCAAAAATGTGTGTGAACTTAGAAGAGTAAGCACACCACAGAAAAGTAATTTAACTTCACGTTTCTTAATAGCCACTTTCCCTCTTGATCTTTACAAAAGTTGCTAATGAACAATTAATTAATATTAATTTTAGGTCATTTATCTTCCTTCACATACTCTCTTAATGTAGATTCTATAAAGAAAAAAGATCTTTGGAAAGCTATTCCAGGTAAACAATTTCTAAATATTCAAAAGTTACAGGTAGAAAAGAATGTAGTTTTATGATTATTAAAATAGTTCACATCCTACCTCTCTTTTGCCTGGAGATCCTTTTTTATTAATGCTTCAAACTTCTTAATCTCATTGGTCACATCCTTCAAAAAAAATTCATTATCAGTTTTCTGCCTCTAAAAACCATTGAAACTCTTCATTTACCATATTCATTCAAGTTTGTAAAATGACATGCAATATTAACTCAAGCTAATTAGGAGGTGAAATATAAAAAGCTGTACTCTAGCGTAGTTTTATAATTCTGATTTGTTACTTCTATTCTAGGCTAAATATACCTAACAGAATGTGAAAATTGCCTAATCTGAATAATTCAGGTAACAATTTTAGCTTTGACATTTAATAAGAATGAAGATTATCAAAGAGTCAGAAGATGATTTTTTTTTATTTAAAAAAAAAACTTTTATTGAAGTCTAGTTGACACTTTTAATTGCAATTCTTTTTAATGAGAATAAGCATTTTTTGGATATAAATATTTTTTAAATGATTTAAACATTTTTAAATGATTTAAACATTTCTAATGCTACTTTACTAATTGGCTCTCTGAAACTTAATTTTAGCTCATCCTCTGTCTACTGCAAATTCTTATTAATAAAATTTATTCAACTCTGAGAAATATGAGAATTATACTGTACTAAGACAGGAAGAAAAAAACCTCTGTGGGTAGTATTTTTTAGAATCCAAGCACAGGATTTTTTTTAATATTAAAAAAATGTGGATTAATATAAAATGCAACAGGTTTAGGAATCAGAGGTACCTGTCAACCTCTGCTTTGCTAGCATCATGAACTTGGGTAAAAAACACGTCAGCTTTCTGAGTCTGTTTCCTTATCTACAAAATGGGCAAAATAATACCCTACCTAGAGAGTTATTCACCAATTAAAGATAATGTGAAGTGCCCAATCCACAGCCTGACATAGCAGATGTTCAATAAATTATTAATCTTTTTCTTAGGTCATGGGCAAAAATATCACTGACGTCGTTGTAGCAGCAGGTAGTGTAGATTGTAGGGATCGGTATCAAAATGCAGTGCTGTTCCCCTCTGACATGGAATCAGATTGTAGTCTTTGGAATGATTGACAGTTAGTAGAGTCTAGTAAAATATCCCTTGGGTAGTATCTTAAATTTAAATATACTGACAACAAGCAAATCACTTCACATTTCTAGGAGTCATTAAAAAACGTTACAGCATGGTGAGGAGAAATTGAGTAAAACAATAGTAGAAATGGCACATATATGGCATGTGCACCTCCACTGGCCCCTGTGGTACCCATGGGAGTCACAAGCCATTATGACGACACCCATTCTGGCCTAGGTTATTAGCGACTACAGAGTCCTCAACACAGGTACTATCGTTTAACAGGAGTTTGTCATCCCTGGCCTAAAGCTACAGTCTCTGTTTCTAAACAAATAACAGTATAAGTGGGTTGAATATGCATACAGTGAAGGAATTTGTAATGAGAAGGGACAATATCAGAGATAATGTGAAAAGAAAGTAAGAAATTTTGGAAGTCCCTCTGTATGGTTTAGGGGAAAAGCATTCTTTTATTAAGATAAACACAACACAATATTAAAGGATTTAATATTATATCACTTACGTCTGCCTCTTTTTTCTTTTTCATCATTTTTTGGACTTCAAGTGCTTTCAGAGTACGGTTTGATGCAGGTTTAGGAATCTGTATGATAGCTGCTTGGATTTTGGCCATTATTTCATTTTGTCGTCTTCTGCTCAAGCGTTGCTGAATATCCCATACACATTAGTTTAGTGATTCAGTTTGTGAGAATAACAGGCAGTTATACACTCACAGGTGCACATACAATGTTTCCATTGAAATTCTCAGCTATTAACCAATGGACTAGGTGCCACAACTACATAATGTTATGAAGCAGGAATCAGTATGACTTATTTTGAAAAGTATGACATAAAAAATACAATTTTGGAGTCCCCAAACTATGCCAATCAAATGTATTTTCATCCTGGGTGTAGATACTGAAAGGATAATAAAGGTAACCCAAATACAATAATTATTTCCCAGTTTCACCTTCATGATCTGCCCAATAATGGGAAGAGAAAATGCTGCCTCTGAAGATGGTCTGAAGAAAAAATTCCATCTAAGACATGGTTTCTAAGAGGGCTCCGAGGAGCACAACAGAGATGACAAGCTTCCCCAAAATTCAGTCATACTTAAACAGTGAGTTCAGAGGCTACATAAAATACAGAACTAACACTGCATTATGTGATGACATTATTGAATCATCTCTTCTGTATCTAGGATGGAATTATTTTAAGAAGAATATAAGCAGAAGGGCACAATTGAAAAAAATACAGTGAAAATCAGATAAAATATTTTAAAATAAAAGATTTAAGAGGCAACATGTGAAACTAATCGTGTCTTTACTACTATCATATAGAATAAGATCATTAGTACCTATATCCCGAGATAAGAAACTTCAATTCACCATTAAAAAAAAAAATCAGAAATTACAAATGATTTAAATTTTTTCTTCAGTTTATTTTCTAAAATGTGAATTTTTATTTAACTGCAATATGTTTACCTTTTTTCCTTAAGAAAACCAGGAAGACACATGCTCTCTTTTTTGTCCTATTTGCTTCTTATGATTTTTAACATAATAATTTATTTCAGAATATTTAATGCTATTCTGAAAAAAGTATTTAAATATCTAATATTTTTAAAATATTTAATATTTGTTTTTCCCAACTTTCTTTGGAGACTTTCTGCATTAGACTTGGCACATCAAAGCTGGGTAGGCTGGTTCCATATAGAGTCCCAGCACTCGGTCTCAACTTAAACACTATTTTAAGAGTGCCTTGTCTCCTTATCATGCAATGCCTAGGGAAGCCCAATCCTTTATCCACTCTCTGGTAAATAATGGCATCGTAACATCTTCCAGAGTTTGTCTCTCATCTACCACCATCACCACCCACCTCCCCCCCCACTCCTCACAAGGAGCTGACTACACTCAGAATATGTTAATTTCTTATCATTCTAAATATATGAATGTAAAGTGATTTACAGTGTCATGACAAGAACCATAATTCTTTTGCCTGTAGTTTACACATTCCATACACATAGCCACCTGAAATTCTCTTAAAAGTCTTTAACGATTCCACACACCATGGTCCTCTTATATCCTTAAAGGCACGGGAGACCATTAAAGACTTCCAGAGAAATATGAGGAGCAGCAGGGAGTTCGTCAAAGTCAGAAGGGTCAGGAGGACGTTAAGAGATGTTTAAGGGTGTTGGAAATGGAAGCAAGCAGCACATCACACCCCATTACCCAGAAAGACACAAGTGGGGCAAGGCAGAAAGACCAAGGGGTTGCAAAGTAGGGTAAAAAGAGGGGGGAGTGTCCTCCGTCTCCCCCAGTGGTGACAATGGTCATAGCCTTCCCTGGAGTAGCCAGTGGCAAACCACAGCACTACAACCTAAAAGAAGCATTAATTTCTTCTGGACAACTTAAAAAGAGATGAACTTGTCCTGCCATTCCAGAGAATGGCAGTTCTTGTTCTTAGCCACATGTGGAGGTGACAATTAGCAAGAGTGGGAAGGAGAGAGGGGAAATATGAGGGAGAGCGAGGTGAGAGCAGGGCCAGGCCTCACGGGTCACCAGGAATGTGCAGCTTGTGCTACATCGACGCTTATGCAATGTGCACTCTAGGCATAAATCGCAAACAGTATATATACACACTAAGGAGTTGCTGTTAAAATCGTTCTACAAAACCTTTTCGATATTAATACATCTTTGTTCTTCCTTGGCCTTTTGAAAATTTTCAAGTTTCTCAAAATGCATGCGGACAAGATCTTCTCTCATGTGTTTATATTTTTCTTGAAACCTGTGTGTAACCCGCATCAGATTGAAATCAGATTGACGTGGTATCAGATTTCTAAGTCTCTAAATGAAGAAAGCATTTCAAAAGATCCTGTCACTAGAGAATAAAAAGCATACTGTCATTGTAACAAACATAAAATTTGTCTTTAAAATAAAATTTCTGTGAATTACTATTGTCGATGGTTAAAATAATTTCAAGCCCCATACTAATCACTCACATCCTTAATTGACGTAAGGAGAATTAAAAAAAAAAAAACACAAAAAACATGATTTGAACTCCTTATAAAATAGTCTCATATATACTTTTATAGTAATTTTTTTTCTTTGCTCTGAGTTTAATTTTCAATGAGTGGCATTTGAATTCTTGGAAATACATGCTCATAAAAATTATTTTATAAAACCAATTTCAACACATAAAAGACAATATGAGAAGCCAGGTTTTTCCCATTACTCGAGCCACTTCTTAGTAAAAAGTGAGGAAATATTAAAACTTCCAGGCCACTGGAAATGAGAGTGCAACAATGCAAGAAAGTGAACTCTCAAAGATAACTACAGAGGAGGACACAATGCACGTAACTGAAAGTTTTTTATCCAATAGTGATCTCCTTAAAAGCAGAAGACCTACTAAAAACAAAAAGAGATGGTCCCATTGCTCAAACCACTGTTGGTCCTTCTCCCCTAACACTACCTCAGTAGATACTGGGACTTACTCGGAATAACATTTAAGGATCTTTGAGCTGAATTTAAGCCCTTACACACCTTCCTACTCTTCTCTCTGTTAAAAATCGCTTGGCATCCATTTTCACAGAGGCAATGAAAATGTAAGGTCCTTGAACCTCCTCCTCTCCACCTCAACATATACAAGTATACATTATATATCTTTAACTTAAGTCTTATTTTTCCCTCAACCCAGGAAATACTCATTGAGATACTGTATCTACTGTTAAGTGTGTGGCTTCTAGAGTCACACTGTCTAGGTTTGAGTTTCAGCTACCACCTTCATGAAGGTGAGCAAGTTACCTAACCTCTCCGTACCTCAGTTTTATCATCTGCAAAATGGGAATATAAAAATTCCTATCTCATAGGACTGTTCTAAAGACCAAGTGAGACAATAAATATAAAGCCCTTGGAACAGGGCTTGGCACCTCACTATATACGTTCACTGAATTTTAGTCATTATTAATATTACTATGTAATAAACACCGGTCTCTTCTTCCATCGGCATCAAAGTCACCTCTATTTTTTTCTGAAATGTCTCCTCCTTCATCTGACCAATTGACTCATTCCTCCTCTTTTCTTCCCTTGAGGATCTCCTTCTACTTGGTCATCACACCAGTCATCCCCGACACTGATTCTTTTTCTCAACTAACAAATTGCCCCAATATCTATACCCATAAACTAAACAATCTCACACTTTCCTTGAGTCTCTCTCCTGCAGCTACTGTTCTTATTTTCTCTTTTCCTTTACCTCCAAATTTCTTCCTCATTCCAATTTACTCCTCAATTCACTGCAATCCACACCATTCGACTGAAATATTTTTCTCTCCCGAAAAGGTAACCTCTAAGAGGGCTGGGTTCAAGGTGCAAGCACCTGAACAAATGAAATATTTGTTCAGTGAATGAATGGTTGACTCTGGTAGGTCACCCAGGACCAATGTTAATCCCAGTGGTCTCTTGGTTGGCCTCATCTACACAGCTCTTACAGCACTTGTTACTGTTGACTATCTTATATTTCACAAAGAATTGTCTTGTATGTTGTCTTCTTAAAGCTACAAAAAAGCCTAACTCTGAGGCAGAGAGAGATAACCATCGCTGTCTTTATAGTTGGGATAATTGAGACTGAGATTGTTCCAGGGACTGGCCCAAGTCAATCAGCTGGCAAGTGAAGCAGATAGGATGCAATGCTAAGGCATTCAGCTTAAAGCCTCATCTACTCTCGAGCTCTCCACGGGTCCTCAGTTCATTCTGCTACCAGGCTCCTGAGTATGTCCATTGAGAAGGGACAAATCTGAAAGTGGGAATGGCCTTCACTTCTATTATGTCATTGTTTCTTCATAAAGTAAAATGTTAATTAATGTAATTTCTATTTAGAGTACTGCATCAGTGCACTCCCCATTCCCCTAGAGACCTGGAAAAGTTAATGCACTTCCCTTACCCTAAGGAAATCGCACAGGAACTGGATAGCATTGTCAACTAGAAAGTTGTATCAATTAAAACTAATTTAATGAGTATTTGCAATGTTCAAAGCATTGTACTAGGCATTTCCCTTGAATCTGAGGAACTGAAAAATCTTGTAAGGCCATAAGATACATAAAAAATGAAAGTTAGCAACAATATCAGGACAGGAGGTAAACACGAGAGACTGAGAATTACCTGAGGTTCGTGTGAAGAGTCCATGTGTACTGGGAAGGTTGCACAGAAGTACCCAGAGAAAAGTTTGGGGGAAGAGGAGATGAGAAGGGTGAGCTTGGGCGAGAGAGAGGGAAGAGCAGGAATATACGAGTCCTATTCAAGGACAAGCTGCCAACCAATGTAGAAGAAAGAGTTTATGCTGAAAACTATGAACAAATGAAGTTAGTAAGACAGGTGGAGATAATTTAGAGAGAGGTCTTGCATATTAGTCTAAGTTGGGAGACAGGATATATGTAAAATAGAAGGTTTCTGAGCAAGAGAAGGACCCAACGAAAGTAGGTGGAATTTAGGGACGATTCGTGTAGCAGTTGATTAACCTCTAGAAGAAAGCCTCAAGGTCGAGAGACATGTTAGTAGGTTGTTGTGGTAGTTCAGAAGGAGACTTGAGCAGATGTGATAAGGGTAGAAATGGAAAGAGAGGAACAAGTATAAAAGCACTGAGAATTAGGAACAAACAGAATTTGACAAGCTATTGAAAATGTGGATAGGATGGAGGGAGACATCAAAAATGGGTAAAAGCATTGAAAATATTAATATGAAATAAAACCCAAGTATGGCCAATAACATCCATAACGGATATATATACCCAATGGGGCTACTCTGAGAATGCAACATCACTGTCATTTCTCTTGACCAAGTTTTACATTGATATGCTTATATTTCTTTATGTACTTACATCTTGAAATGCCTCACTTTTCATGTTTTGAAGTCTCATATTTATCAGGGGTTGCATGGTTTGGATTTCTGTTCCAGTCAGTCCACATTTCTTCTTCTTCTGAAGAGCAGTGTACAACTGATATAAAAGTTTCGTTGCTGCCCCAGGCTTTTCTGTGATAATGTCGTTAGCCACATTCTGATCAAACTGCACCCCCAGAAGGTGAAGTGTTGGCTCCAAGCGAGAAAAGTTATTAAGTTGGGCACTTGAAACCCTATAGGCATTCAAATATTTTACATATTTAGACACTAGCATTGAATTAAAAACAAACAAGTATCAGAGGTATTATCATGATCCAATATTTTGAATTATCTCCTGTTCTTTTAAATATATCATTCCTCTCTAAAACCTCTCAATCTTGTGAATACATTGAGCTTTTCCATTGTCCCACACTCCATGCATTTATTTCTCTTGAATGGCTAAACTAAAACTCATTAATTTTATATACTGATCTGCTAAAATAGGTGCTAGAATTTCTACAAGAAGACAACATAAAACCAGATAACTAGATTTCTTCTTCTAAATGGAGAAACTTAACTATAGTTTTGAAATATGTTACTCAAAAGGCAAAATTTCAATTTAAATATCCATTTCTTTAAGTGATATGACTAGATATTATTATGACTTAATGTGAATAAATAACTTATATGTGAAATAAATAAAGAATCAAAAACTTAATGTGAAAATGGCCAAAAATATTGCATTGACATCTCTAATAATGATCCTCTTAGGCACTGTCTAAAATATTTACTTAAATAGTATCAACTATTTAATCAAATTAATTATGTAATCTTCCTTTTACAGTTTATACTACTACTTTAAGAATCAGTAAAAGTGACCTCAAAAAGTGAGGGGTGCTCTTTGAAATTTCCCCCTTGAAGTTACAACAAATCGAACAGCTATAATTCAACAAAAGATTCCCTATGTAACACAAAAACACGTCTGAGATGTCCACACACTGAAACATCTGAAGGCAAATGGGGGCAAACGGGAAGTGGGGAAGGGGGAAGTGCAGAGACAGGAGCTGCAGGACGCACGCAGCCCGGAGCTGATGGCAGTCCTGGGAGAGGGGAGCATTGGGACTGCGGGTGCACTTTCTGTGGCCCTAGTAATCCTGCTTGAGGGTTCTGTATATAATACTGCCTATAATACCGCAGTGTGACAATGGGGGTCAAACGGCCCTCACTGCCAGAAAGAAAAACGAAGCCACTAAGCCTGACCGCCTCCCCCCACCCTCCCAGAGCTCACCTTCCCACATCCTCCCAGTGTTAGTAGTGGGCCCCAGGGGGGAAAACAACAACAACATGGTAGCTGTCGGATTGAAGAGCAGGATATCTGCAGCCATGGGAACTGGAGAGACAGTTCCTGAGTGGCAGACACGTGGTGCAGCTAATCCCAGTGATGGGGGAGGAGCTATAGAGGTGAGACAGCTGTGGTCTGGGAGTTGCCCTTGCTCAGAGGAGAGCAGAGCCACAAAAGACGCCTGCCACCTCTCCCAGCCCACCCTGCCCCCATCTTTCCTGGCTGATGGCAGCAGGTGTATCCAGGGTTGCTGAGCAGACCTTTGCATCTGTCTGCAGGGCAGCACTGATATTTCAGAGGCTCAGAACCCTATTGCCCACCACACCTTCCCACAAGGTGGTGCCCTGAGACTAAGGTGACGTGGTCACAGAGGATAAACCCACCTCCCCAGGAAATCTCCCACTATGCAGGAAGCTTGAACAGCAAAAGAGAAAATAAAATGTTTCGGTGCTACCTACTAGAAGGCAAAAGAAAGACCTCTTCATATCAACCTGCTGAAGAATTCACTCCCTTAGATGCCCAGGAAGAGAAATAATCCAGTACTTGCCATTAATAAACAAGGTAAGAAGGCAGCTGAGAAACAAAATGAAAAATCTCCATAAAATAAACTTACAAGATATGGAAATATGTAACTTAAATAATAGAAAATTCAAGATTGCAGTTCTAAAAAAGCTCAACAAGATGCAAGAAAACTCAGATAGGTAGTTTAATGAACTCAGAAATAAAATCAACAAACAAAATAAATATTTTACCAAAGAGTTTGAAATTTTAAAAAGAACCAAATAGAAATTCTGGAGCTGAAGAACTCAATAAAAGCAATGAAGAAGGAAATAGCAAGATTAGGAAATAGAGCTGACTAGAGGGAGGAAAGAATTGGTGATATCAAAGATAGAAATCTGGTAATGATGCAGAAATCTGGTAATGATGAAGAAGAGACTTGAGAGTTAAAAGAAATGAAAGACCTCTACAAGAACTATCTGACTCCATCAGAAAGAACAATGTAATAATAATGGGTATACCAGAAGGAGAAGAGAGGCGAAGGGCACAGAGAGTCTATTCAAACAAATAGTTGACAAGAACTTCCCAAACCTATGGAAAGAACTGGATCCTCGAATCCAAGACTAATTACCTTAATACTAACAGGTCTTCTCCAAGGCACATTATACTGAAGCTGTCAAAAATTAATGATAAAGAAAGAATCCTCAGGCAGCCCAGGACAAGAAAGCTATAACCTACAAAGGAAAGCTCAAAGATCATCAGAATTTTCAGCAGAAACTCTACAAACAAGGAGGGAGTAAAATAAAATATTCAAATTATTGAAAGAGAATTACCAGTCAAGAATAATATATCCAGCAAAATTATCCTTTAGATATGAAGGAGGAATAAACACTTTTCCAAATATACAGAAGCTGAGAGAATTTTGCACCACAAGACCTGCATTACAGGAAATACTGAAGGAGTTTATTCTACTTGAAACAAAAAGGCAAAGGGATACAAGACCATGAGCAAGATTACTAACAGACAGACAGAAGCAGGAAATGGCAACCCTACACAGAATAGGACACTATACACTTAAACATATCACAAAGAGCAAAGGAGATAAAAATGTAAAAACGTAAAAGAGAAGAAAAAGACTGTTTGCTACTGCAACTCAGAAATCAACTCACATCATAAACAGGGATAATTTATGACAACAAAAGTATAAAATGGGAGGGTGTAAAGGTCTGAATTTGCAAGGGGGAATGGAGATATGAAGCATGCTGAAGAAAAAGGACTACTGTATATGTGAAACTCCAAAAAAAAAAAAAAAATCCAGAACTGAGACACATAACATAAAAAAAAAAAGAAACAGGAAAAAGTCATACAATACCCAACAAGACAAAGGATAAAAATCATATGATCATTTCAATAGATGCAGAAAAAGCATATCACAAGATACAGCATTCATTTATGATTAAAACACTTAAGAAAATGGGTATAGAAGGAAACTACCTCAACATAATAAAGACCAAATTTGACAAACCCTTAGCTAATATCCTTAATGGTGAAAAACTGAAAGCTTTTCCTCTAAGATCAGGTAAAAGACAAGGTTGACCCCATCACCACTATTATACAACATAGTATTGGGAGTCCTTGCCAGAGGAATCAGGCAAGAGAAAGAAATAAAAGGCATCCAAGCTGGGAATGAAAAAGTTAAATTGTCACTTGTTGCAGACAACATGATTTTTTATATAGAAAACCCTAAATACTCCACCAAAAAACTATTAGAAACAATAAACAAATACAGTAAAGTTGAAGGAAAATCAATGTACAAAATTCCATTGCATTCCTAAATACTAACAATGAAATGTCAGAGAAGTGAGTGAAAAAAGCAATTCCTTTTTCAATTGTAATAAAAATAATAAAATACAAACTTAACAAAGGATGTGAAGGACGCATACATTGAAAACTATAAGACATTATTAAAAAAAATTGAAGAAGACACAAAGAAATGGAAAGATATTTCATGTTCATGGATTGGAAGAATCAATATAGTTAAAATGGCCATATTACCAAAAGCAATATACAGATTCAATGCAATCCTTATCAAAAACCCAATGGGACTTTTTCAAGAAATAGAAAAAAAAAAAAATCATCAGATTTGTATGGAACCACAAAAGACCCTGAATAGCCAAAGCAATCCAAAGAAAAAAGAACAAGGCTGGAGGTCACTTCCTGACTTCAATTTAGGCTACAAAACACTAATCAAAACAGTATGGTACTGGCAGAGAAACAGACACACAGACCAATGGAATAGGATTGTAAACCCAGAATTAAATCCACATATATATGGCAGATAATTATCAACAAAGGAGCCAAAAACATACAATGGAGAAAAGAAAGCCTTTTCAATGAATGGTGCTGAGAAAATTGGAAAGCCACATGCAAAAGAATGAAACTAGACTGCTATCTGTCACCATATACCAAAAATAATTCAAAATGTATCAAAGACTTAAACATAAGACCAGAAACAATAAATTACATTGAAGAAAGCATAGGTAGTAAACTTATGGACCTTGGGTTCAGAGAGGATTTTATGATTTTAACCTCAAAGGCAAGGGAAGTAAAAACAAAACTAAATGAATGGGACTCTATCAAACTAAAAGGCTTCTTCACAGCAAAAGAAACCATCAAAAAAACAAAGAGGCAACCACCAAATGGGAGAAGATATTTGCAAACAACGCCTCCAATAAGGGACTAATATCCAAAATATATAAGGAACTTGTGCAACTCAACAACAAAAAAACAAAGAATCCAATTAAAAAATGGGCAGAGGATCAAGAAGACACAAAAACGGCCTACAGATATATGAAAAAATGCTGAACTTCACTAGCTATTAGGGAAACGCAAATCAAAACCACAATGAGATACCACCTCACACCTGTTAGAATGGCTATTATCAACAAGGCAAGCAATAATAAGTGTTGGAGAGGTTGTGAGGAAAACTGAATCCTCATACACTGCTGGTAGGGATGTAAATTGGTACAGCCACTATGGAAAACAGTATGGAGTTTCTTCAAAAAAATAAGACTAGAATTACCATACAACCCAGCAATCCCTTTTCTGGGTATCTACCCAAAAAATCTGAAAATATTTTTTTGTAAAGATATATGTACCCCTATGTTCACTGTAGCATTATTCAAGGTGCCCTTTGACAGATGACTGGATAAAGAAGATGTGGTACATATATACAATAAAATATTACTCAGCCATAAGAGAAGATGAAATACTGCCATTTGCAACAACATAGATGGATCTTGAGATTATCATGCTAATCGAAATAAGTCAGAGAACCATATGACTTACTTGTATATGGAATATAAAACTGAAAGCAACAAAGGAAAAAAGACAAAAACTCATAGACACAGACAATAGTTTAGTGGTTACTAGAGGGTAAGGGGGGTGGAGGGTGATAGAAGAGGGAAAAGGGGTCAAATATATGGTGACGGAAGGAGAACTGACTCTGTATGGTGAGCACACAATGCGATATACAGACAATATAGAAATGTACACTTGAAACCTATATAATTTTACTAACCAATGTCGCCCCAATAAATTTAATAAATAAAAGAATCAGTAAAATCTTTCTAATTATGTTACATTTATTTTTTAATTACCTGTTATCAAATTAGGCTCATATTTTAGAAGAAATTCATTATTTCATTCATTTATTAATTTATTATCTCAACAAAAAACATTTATTGAATACCAATTATATGGAAGATTTATTTATTAAATTTATTATGTAAGTAATATGTGGATAAATTTAAATAAATTTACATATTTGTTAAATTCTTACAAAGATGAATAAGCCTTTGTCCCTACCCTTGAGGATTTCATAATGGGGAAAAAATAGACGAATAAACAAATAGTGATAAGTTGAGGTAAGTGTTGTGATAGAGGTTTCAAATACTCTAGGGCTCTAATGCGCCTATGGATCCAGTGACAGAAAGAAAACCAAAGATGCTGGATGTATTTACAACTCTTGTGCTTCTCTCTGGTCCAACTGGATACAAATATCTATTTTAACCACTGGCCTATTTTCTCTTTACTTTAACTTCTGAACATTCAGTGACATTCCTTAATAGAAAAAAAATATATACTGAATATACTTGAATATAAGTGAAAGTCCTACCCTCTCTCCAAAAATGGTACCCTAAAACAGAGGGAGTTGCCATACATTTGGCAGAATTTCTAACATCATAGGGTTACTCATTCAATAACTTCATTTTAGAGTACAAAATTATTTGGGGAAGATGCAGTGACTTTCAGCAATCTCAATTAAATTTTTAGAAGCTTATGGAGATCACTTAAAACTTAAAACTGTATATATTGTCCCTAGTATACTATCTCTCAAGAGATTGCTCTTGAGCAGTGATTTTGATGGATAGGCTCAGAGATGAGCCACAGTCCGTAAAAATTGGAACTGACAGTTTTATAATGGGAGCTAGATTAGGGATGTTTTCCCAACCACTGGTAACTGATACAGTGGATTCTTGTGGCAAAATAAATATTGTGGTTTTAAAGTGAAAAAAAAAAAAAACTGTTTTTTTTTAATCATCTGTACCATTGAAAATCTGATGAGAACTATGGAACCTTTTCCACAGGAAAAAAATATATACATCCATGCATATATACAAAATGTGTATACCATTTTGGGGTGCTTGTGAACCTCCTAAAATCTAGCCCAAGGTGCCATAACTGCAAGTTAAAAATCCGTCTCTAAAAGGAGGTGAGACTAGGGAAATATCTGAATGGTTTCTAATATGATAAGGAATCAGTATTACGGGGATGCAAAGTGAACAACAACAACAAAAATAGTGGCGTGATAACTGGAATTCCTTTTCTAGTTGTGTGGTGTAACTTACTGTAGTATTTCCTTTATTTGTTATTAGGCTTTTAACTGAAATAGTTGGTAAAGTATACTTAGGCTATTGTAATACATCAACCAAACTTTGAATATAATATTTTAAATTAATAAAAAAGAAACCAATCTTAGAGGGAATGAGAATTGATAATGCATGCTACAAGGAAATCTTATCGACAATAAGAGTAAACATTATTTTTTAGGTTTTCTCACGTCCGGGTTTGCAATCTGTGCTCCACAAATGCTTTTACAGTTTGAGAGAAACATTTGCCTAAAATGATTAGGGTAAAGAACCATATTTTAAAGAGTATGATTGTAAAAGGATAGTCAGATCAATGATTTGTGGTTACATTCCTTGGACAGGCAACTTAAACCCCTTTTGATTTCCCTGTCCTAGGAGTTCTGTATGCCTCGTCCACTACACATATTTAGAAAGCTAAGGCCTAGAGCCACTTGCCAGGGCTTTGGCCTGGGTCATAACCTTGAGCTGCAGAGGTTAGGAGCGACATAATTCAGGAGGGAGAATCCAAAAGCAAACATTTGCTATTTCCAGATTTTATCAAAACTAGCCCTGTACCCAATAAAAGTGAAGGGCACTTCCCATCCTCTTACTTGTATTACATGGCCCTCGGAATGCAGTGTAAGCCTACTAATATTATGGTTTTGTTACACATCAACTTTAAAATGGCTTTTATAGACTGGCCGAAGTACCCAGGTATAACAGTACTTCTCTCTTAAAGCTATTAATATTTATTTCAAATTTCCAATCACTCAAAATTTGGAGAGTATAACTGCTGCCTAAATTGATGGAAGTCCACTCTTGTTATAGCACATACTTTATCAGATACATGATAATCAACAATTGTTTTTGAACACAGAGAAACCACTGGGACATCTTTGCTCTGGAGACAAAGCATCTGATGTAAGCAATGACTCTAAGGAATAAGAAATGTATTCTGACAAAAGTCTTTTCTCTCTCTACTTGCAGTGCTAATTTGCCAAGGGATTACCTGCCTCCTCTCCTCCTTACCACCTGGTGAGGGAATACATCTTACAAGCTAAGTAGAAGCTGCCCTTCCAGGGATATCCATGCTTCTTTATTTTTCAATCTTATAACTAATCTGCTCATTTTTCACCCTTTGAAATGGACTAAATATATTCTAAAACAGAGAAGTCTTTCAGAGATAGATGAGTTATTCTTAGGATTAAGTAATTTCCAAAGCAAACAACTTCAAGTGATTAGCTACATATACTTTGTTTGCTGTTTACATTTTAGACTAAAGCAACTAAAAATACGGACAAAATCACAAGCTCTGATACTAGACAGCTGCCTACAAAGTAGGCTGTAACAAAGAAGGACCCTTTTCCTCACCAAATCCACTATTACAAAGGTCATATCCATGGGTTTACTGATCCTTGCCTTCTTTATAAAACTGTGTGCCCTGGAAAAAAGTGGATTGTTCCAAGAACTAATGATGGATAGTATTTTGTTGTCAGGACAAGTAGGTCCCTCTCCCCATGTTAAGGATTGTGATGACTCTCAGTGAAATAGAAACTTAGTCTTTTATAGTGGGTGAAAAGCATGGCTGTTACACATGATGATAAACAGGACCTGTCCAAAGGTGGGAGAAGGGTGTGAAATCTTCCCTGTGCTCTGCTTGCCAAGCCCTATCCCTGGCATGAGGCTGCTTCATCCTTTGTCTTTACACAAAGGCCTGTCTGTTCACTAAGGTCTCTGTGTCTTCACAGCTGTGTCCATTCAGATGGAGTCCTTTTTCCCATTTCACACAAAGGCCCTCTATGGCCCTGCTAACAAGTCAATTTAGTACACCTGAAATGCTGCGTGAATGATACGGTTAGTATGGTCATTTGAATTTTCTATAGCTAAACAGGTATACTTTCTGACATCATTCATTTATTCAATAAACATTAGTGTATGTCTGCTATGGGCCAGGGACAAAGCTTGGAGCACAAAGAATAAGCACACTCTGTAATTTTCAGCAACTCTGTAATCTAGTTGAGGAGTGAATATTGATATACTCATCCATGGATCATTGTTTGGACACTGGCACTCTGAAAAAAATTGACATTGTATAAATAAATACAACTTAATGTGATAAGGAAAGGGTTGTCCACAGTGTTATTAGAACAAACAAAAAGAGAACTAAATCTGCTAGGGGAGTCAAAGAAGAGTTTAGAGCTAGGTCTTAAGAATGAAAAAGAGTTTCTCACGGTGAAAATGAAGGAAGACTATTAATACGCAAAGGTGTAAGGCATAACAAAATACATGACGTGTTTCTGGACCACAGCAGCTTAGCTTAGGACTCCAGGTTAGTGGAAAATGCAGCTGAAATGGTGGAGGAGGGTCACACTGGAAAGCACCTTGTAAGACATGACTTGAGAAAGACAGCGAAACAGGAATATCTCAAGTTTCTTAAGCTGATGGGGATACCACACCTAAAGATGTGGCTGTAGAGTTTTCCGCCTACTGAGTTCAGACAAAGTCTCTGTATGTAGAATTTACCAGGATACATAGCATTCTTTAACTCAAAAAACATTTATTGAAAGCTAAATATGCACCAGGTCTGTGATAGCTCTGTAGATGCAAAGAAAAATGACTCAATACCCCTAACTTCAAGGTGTTTGCATATGCAATGTGAAACATAAAAAAGACTCATAGAGAGTGACAATAAAGTTATCGGTGTTATAATAAGTAAACGTGTAAGGTAAGTTTTTTTTTTTTTTTTTTTTTTAAACTTCCACAAAAGAATAATAAACAACAACAGAAAAGGACGGGAAATCTGGTTACACACAAGTCATCATAAATCAATCTGTGCATATGAACACTCCTGAGAACAAACAGGAGAAAAAGGAGGGTGTGGATACCTACCTACCTACTCTGGAAATCTTATACTTTAGAGGCTGACGCTGGCTTCTAGTGAAGGGAAGGCAGTGCAGGTAGGAACAGAGGTGGCACAGGGCTGGGAGTTCAGGCCAAGGAGGCAGTTGGGGCCAAGCTGTGATGGAACTTGTATGCTTTGTCCATGAGAAAGAGATGTGAGATACGGGGTGCAGAGTATGGATTAGTATCATAGAAGTTTAAGAAATTATCTGTGATTAGCAAAAGAGGGGTTGTTTGGCATGAAAATATATTATTACCAAACCATGATTTGTCTTGTATCATACTATTATTACCTGTACAACTAGCAGAATCTCTCGCCTTTAGAATCTCTCACCTTTATCAGAAAATAACTCACCTTTAGAATGGAAGTATCAGATTCTTTTACCCAGAGGTCTTACAACATATTTACTGCTCAATGGAGGCCTACTATTCTAGGCAGTCAAAAACTAAGGAATGCTTGACTGGGAAATATCAAGTTAAAACATTATGGATTCAGAGAGAGACTTTCAGAGCGGCAGATCCATTCTGCCATAAAGGCAATAAGAAAACGGAAAAAACTGTAAAAATCAACTTTTTCATAACTCTAGAAATTAGCCCAAGGCTTGAAACAATCCAAGTAGCATTTATTTAACAAAATGAAACTTAATCTCAGTGAAAACAGAGAGCTTTTGGTCATTTTTACTTGCCCAATTTCCATTCCCTTCTTCCCAGCTCCATGTAGGCTTAAAACCCAGCAACTCTGTGTTGACAAAAAAAGGGGCCATATATTAAACCTGACAAGCTCAGGGGAGGCCCCCATGGCAGACTCTCCAAACTCAGAGACTGAAATTAACCATACAGGATGGTCTGAACATAAAACCCCCTCACTAAAATCGGGTCATGGCCAGTAGTCACATCGTTGGCCTGCAGCTTCCTTGACAAAGGTCAATCTGTACTTTAAATGAGCTTGTCTATTGTCTTTTTGCATCTAAGATAACATACCCTTGGAATGTTAGAGTAATCCCTTTATTCCCACCCCTCAGGGCACAACCTTGCACCAGAGCAGGAGGCCACAGAACCTCTCACTGTTAACTTGTTCCCAAATACCATTTCCAGGTGCTGTAAATGTTAATTATTAATTAGCATGTACTCACTCACCAATGTAAAAGAAATTATCCAATCCCAGAGATTTCCTTGCTTTGCTTTTTCCCACCAATGGATTTTATGTAACCTTCTTTACATCTCCGCCTTTGATTCTAATGTATAAAATAAGCTGTACAGCTACTATTCTCCAGAGCATTTTCTTAATCCACTGAGATTTTCCTTCCTGGCAATTGTCGCCAGTTTGGCTCAAATAAACTCATTAAAATTCTCTACAGGTTTGGACGTTTCTTATGTCAAAACTTGCAACAGTGGAAGCTGTAAAAACCAGCAGTCTAGCAGCCATCTGAGTAGATAGACAAATTTAAATCTCCTCAAAAATAGTTTAATAGTCAATGAACCTTATAATCCAGCAATCTTGCTCCTTGGTATTTACCCAAAGGAGCTGCAAACTTATGTCCACACAAAAAACCTGTCCAGGGATGTTTATAGCAGCTTTACTCATATTGTCAGAATTTGAAAGCAACCAAGGTGTCCTTCAGTAAGTGAATAATAAATAAGGAAACTGTGGTACCTCCAGATAATGGAGTATTATTCATCACTGAGAAGAAAGGAGATAACAAGCCATGAAAAAACCTGGAGGGACCTTAAATACATATTACTAAGTGAAAGAAGCCAATCTCAAAAGGCTGAATACTATCTGATTCCAAGTATATGACATTCTAGAAAAGGCAAAACTATGGAGACAGTAGGAATATCAGTGGTTGCCAGGGGTTGCGGGGAGGAAGGGATGAATTGTCAGAGCACAGACGATTTGAGGGCAGTGAAAATACTCTGTAGGATACTGCAACGGTGGAGTCATGTCATTACACGTTTGTCCAAACCCATAGAATGTACAACAGCAAGAGTGAACCCTCATGTGAACTATTTACTTTGAGTGATGATGATGTGTCAGTATAGGTTCACCAATCATAACGGATGTACCCTCTGGTGGGGGACACTGGGAATGGAGGAGGCTATAAATATGGGGGGCAGGAGGTTAATGGGAGCTCTCTGTATCATTCTCTCAATTTTGTTGTGAATCTAACACTGCTTTAAAGAAATGAAATTTAAAAGAAAACGGGCAAGAGATTTGAATAACATTTCACAACAAAACTATACAAATTGACTAACAAGCACATGGAAAGATGCTCGACATGATTAGTCACTAGGGAAATGCAAATCGGAATCACATGAGATACCAGGATGGCTGTAATCAGAAAGGCAGGCGACCACAGTTGTTGACGAGGACTGAGGAAACCGAATCCTTCACACATCACTAGTATAAATGTAAATGATGCAGGCACTTTGAAAAGCAGTTGGGATGTTCCTCAAAATGTAAACACGGACCACACAACCCAGCAATTCCACTCCTAGCTATATACCCAGGAGAAATGAAAGCATGTCCACGTAAAAACACAATGTTCATGAAAGCATTATTCATAATAGCCAAAAAGTGGAAAAAACTCATATCCATCAATTGATAAATTCATAAGCAAAATGTGGTATATCCAACTGACATTATTCAGCAAATAAATAGAAATGAAGAAGTACTTATCCGTGCTACAACACAGATGAACCTTGAAAACATCCTAAGTGGAAGAAGCCAGTCACAAAATGCCACATGCCATGGGCACAAAATTATAGAACAGGCAAATCCATAGAGACAGAATGTCCGTGGCACCAGAGGCTGGGTGTGTAGATAGTTGTGAACCACACTAAATATGTAAATATACTTAAAACCACTGAATTGTATGCTTTAAAATGGTGAATGATGGTATATAAATTATATCTCAATATAGCTGCTAAAAACAAAAAATATTATTATTATTATTATTATTATTATTATTATTATTATTTTACTATTAGCTAAGTTCTATTTTATATTTTTAAAACACAAAGAAAAACACTAATTGGCTGTATGCTGTTTCACTTCTTCTCTTAAAAGAAAGCAGAACCAATTAACAAAATAAGTAGTAATCTGACCTAAAATTGCAGGAGTATAGAAGAGATTAAAGGGAGTCCCTTCTAAGGATGAGGTCTTGCTGCAACCATATACCTTTCTGTGCTTTGTACTCCTGGGAAATGGACACAGGAGGAAGCAACAATTTCCAAACCAAAGGAATTCTTGGCTGGTTTAGGTTTAAAGGGGATATTGAGATTGATGATTCATAAAAGTTAATTTTGGAGGCTAAAACCATCCAAATGCCAAAGGAATTGACTTATTTTAAAGTGAGGAATAATCTCACTTACCTCTTTTTTGAAAATTCTGAAAAATCATCCTGAAGTTCAAACTTGTGCAGAACTTCTCCAATTAGATAGCCACTGGAAAATGCCTTTGCAAAGGATTTGGGACCTGAATTTTCAAACATAGAGATTCAAAAGTAAATATCATTTTGCACCTAGAACTTACATATCTTCATTATGTATTTATAGAGTAAAACTCCATAATTTAACTTGAATGCAAAATGCCATGAAAATACTTCTAGAAATATCTTTTAATAACCAAGTAAAAAGATTGAAGTTTAACAGTAGACATCTTCTAAAGATTCCTGTATAAATATATATCAATTCTTGATGACACATGAAATTTTGAAAGAAAAGACAAATCTGATCAAATTAAAATAAAACCAATAAAAGGTGTAACCTTAGATTTAAAAATAAACCTTCAATATATTTTGTAAAGTTACACTCTGATACCTTAGTTAGCAATACAACCTATAGATGATGATAGCATAGTATTCTGGCCAAGTCAGGTACAATCTAACTTTTTTAAACATTAATTAAGACTCAATGTTAATCTTTTTACAATGGAAATTTTACAAAAAATCATCTGCACCTTCTTAAATAAAGCCTACTAAATATAGTCAAGATGTGCCTAGGTGGTTCAAGGGAGTTACTCGGGTCCAGATGTTCTGTGCAATAATGAAGACAGTCCAGACGGAAACAGCCTATGCAGCCAGAGACATCCATGTTGGAATCTTGGCTCCTGAGTTTCTTATCTCTAGAACATATGGGACGTATCTATATCTACTTGGAGAGCTATTTTAAAGATTAGAGGTCATGTATGAAAATTCTTTGGTACCACACCTGCCTCATAGGAGGCACCTAATGATAAGGGCATTAAAAAAAAAGTGTTAAATAGAATTTGCTTTCTTTGAAAATGTTCTTAGTTTGGGGTCACTTGTATTTTGTTTTTTTAATGAAGTGAAGGATATAGGGTTGTCTGGTTTTCAAGGATGAGACATAAAATTGATACATAAAATAAATTATACTATCATAGAACAAAGCCAGCTCTCAAACGATTTCAAAATCCTCAACATGTTTCTATCAGGATCCTTTAGACAACAGCAGTCAAAATACTGTATATCACTGCAGTTCTCACAAATGCATTCGTACCAGATTGTCCTCTATTATCTATTTGACTAATAATAAGGTGGCCAGTTGAATAGGAAGAAATGTTGGAGTTGCAGAACTGATGCTTGGCGCGTGGTTGCAGGGGTGGTGAAGTGAGTTGCTCCATAACGGCCACTGCGCAGAGACCTTGCTCATTGGATTACACACTATCATAGGAATAAGACTCTTGAATTTCTGACACCAGCCCACAGTTTTGCCAAAAGCTTTTCTAGTATTTGTTCTCAAAATATTTTATACTCTTAATAATACCCCAATTCTTACATTGAATCAGTATAACAGAGTAGTTAAAAAAAGATGTCAACTATCCCTACGGATTCTATTTACTCAGGGTGAGCTCCTGAGCTGTCTAGCGTCAGAATCTATTGACTCTGCCTTCTGGCATCATACAGTAATCGTCTTTGAAGCAACTGAGATCCAAATGTCTTCTGCCTTTAAAGGGTAGAGATGTCCCATCTCCTCCTTCTGAGTCACTGCTGCATTCTCCTTCCCTCAAAGACCTGCCACTGCTGGCCACCAATGCTGTTCCCTGGTCTCAGCTGCCACCACTGTCTTCATGTGCCATCTAGGCTGTTCTGGATGGCCCTTGCACCTCTTCTTCCTGTGCCATCCTTTTTTCTCTTTTTCTCCCCTTCTCTCTTCCCTTGCCCATCCCTATTCTTCTCTTAGTTTTTAAGTAGCCGTTGTCAAGACTATGAATTTCTATTAATAGTCTAGAGACTATAGCTTTGCATTCAGTAGCTATGCTGTATTCAGGTAGTCTCAGTCCCTTTCCCACTGCCTCTGGATTTTGCACTGTGCCTGTTGTTCATGTTGACTGAATGCATGAAGTCTAGCTCTTGAATAACTGGGGAATAACTACTACCGTGTTTCCCCGAAAATAAGACCTAACCAGAAAATAAGCCCTACAATGATTTTTCGGGATGACATCCCCTGAACATAAGCCCTAATGAGTCTTTTGGAGCAAAACTTAATATAAGACCCGGTCTTATTTTGGGGGTAACACGGTATATCCTATTCCATCACTCTCAATATAGCAGGCAAACAGTCTGTCGTAAACCGTTTGCTACAAAAAGGTCACTAGAAAAATAAAATCATAACCGACTTCCTTTGAATTGGCATGTTGTATTAATAAGGCAATTCAGATATGGATAAAATAGAGGCAATTATAGATATAAAAGCTAAAGAAGAACAGGTAAACACTTATTATTTCATTGTCAAATAATTTACTACAAATAACCAAGTACAAAAACATCTATCTGCACTTTTGAATGCACAAGACACTTCAGATTTACTGTGTGCTACATGGCTGAAAGAGAACAAAGCAACAAAAGGAAAACATGTACAAATAAAAGAGAAGAAAAAGAATACATGTAAGAAATTAGACATAGCAAGAAAAAGATAAAGTAAGATATATAAGCTAGAAACATATAGATTAAAAAGTATGAGGAGGCAGGTAAGAAGTCGAAGAAAGAAAGGGAGAGAGTTGGGAGAAGAGAAACAGTAAGGAAAACAGAAAAAGCAAACAAAAGCTTATTTGTTTTCTCCTAGGTTTATCACATTTTTCTCCTCACTAAATATTCCTGAATACCATGACTACTTTCACGACGGCCACCTCTGTAAGATAGTTTGTACTACCAACTGGAATTTCCTATGGGAAAGAAGAAGTAGGTTTGCTCTGACACAAGGAACAATGAAGAATCTGAGGAATAAATAAACCATGGGAGTCCAGTGATGATCTCAGGCTGAGCTCAAAAATGATTACATCCAGGATAAGGTTGGTCAGCAACAACTCAACCGTGCCTCCCATCTCCCGATCCCCATCACTAAGGTTTCCTTTGCTGAAATCTTTGATGTGGGCCTTTATGAAAGGTCTATATTAGGCAGGGACAGTGGGTGAAATGGCCCTGAGCAAGCTGGAGAAAGCACATACAAGATGTGATCAAAAAATATGTTGAATATTTAAATTAAAAAAAAATTATTACAGTAAAATACACATTACCATTAATCCCCTTAAAATACTCCTCCTTCACTTCAAACACACTTATCCCACTATTCTTGCCACTTTATGAAGCAGTTCTGGAAGTCCTCTTTCATGAGTGTCTTTAGTTGCGCTGTTGTGGCTACCTCGATGTCCTGAATCGATTCAAAACATTTACCTTTCATGGTCCTTTTGACTTTGGGGAGCCAGAAGTCACACAGTAGATCCAGTGAATAAGGTGGATGAGGACACACCATAATGTTTTGACAGAAATTGCTGTACCAGAAGTGACGTGTGACATGGAGAATTGCCATGATGAAGGAGGAAGTAAAGACACTCACGAAAGAGGACTTCCAGAACTGCTTTAGAAAGTGGCAAGAAATGATGGGATAAGTGTATTTAAAGTGAGGGAGAGTATTTTGAGGGGGATTAATGGCAATGTGTCTTTTACTGAAATAATTTTATTTATATTTAAACGCTCACCGTATCTTTTGATCACACCTTATAAAGGAGATACGCCTTCTACATTCCAAAATGGTAACGAGGAGAGCACAGACTCTGGAGAAGGAGTCTTTAGGTTTGACTCCTTGCTCATTTAAACACCACTGAATTTTGGGCAGCTATAATAGCCTATAATAGTTGCTCATCTTTAAAAGAGGGAAAGAGATGAGTTTTACCTCATGAGAATTGGTTTAGAATTAAATGAGATAATGCATGCAAAGTACTTAGCATCATTCCTGGCATACTTTAAGGGCTCAGTGACAATTTTTATTGTTCTTATTACTGCCTAATTTAAGACAACAGGTCATATTAATTAGACAATTCATAAGCTCAATAATACATCATCAATGGCTCAATACAGTACAAACATTATTATTTAAAAGGTAATCCAATGCTCAGAGAGTAAATATTTGACACTGTCCTTAAATTCAGATACAGGCCCACCCTTAGGGCCAGATAAGCTATAACACTCCCACCAGAAACACATATAACCAAACACAGTTGATTTCTATAGCCCATTTCAGTGGGAGAAATAAAGACTAAACATAGCATCATAGCATTTCTGGCCAAGTTTTACCAGCAAATGAAAAAAGAAACATTTGGATTTTGGAATTGTAGAAAAGAGGGGGTAGACCTGTCCATTCTATGGCTTTCACCCTTCTTTACGAGAAGAGCAAAGGTCTAACCTGCATTGTCAACCACATTTAAAATGCCAAGCAAATTCACTTGCATTTGAGAGAGAAAAAAACAGCTGCTGATGCCTGGGAACTGGCTGGGCTCCATCAGGCCTTGATCTTTCTAGGAGCTGGGCCAGGACTCAGGGGTAGGCCGTGGCCTTCTCCTGCTCAACAAAATCAATTCACAGCACGCCAACACCAGACAAGGCCACTCTTTGACCCTCATAGAGCCAGACCAAAAAAAAAAAAAATCCTTCTGTAACCACGCTTGTGCTCAGACAAAAACAGTAGTGTCCAAAACACAGAAGTGACTAAACATCTCCCGATTCTGGCCACTACTGGGTGGTTGCAAGGCTTTGCCTTGCTTTATTCTCCCCACTTCCTGGATAAGATGTATTAAGATACCCAATCATAGAGATGCCTTTGCTTCTTGATAAGATCCAACTCAGAGCAAAGCTCTGCTTCCTTGAACCCTCCTCAAACAACACCCTCCATTCCCCATGGTGTGTGTTCTCTACTGTCGGCAACAAGTCAATAAACCCAACTTTGTTCAACTACAGGTGTATCCTGTGGCCTTTGGCTGGAGCACATTGACAATTTCTTTTCCTCCAGTATAAGAATAGGATGACCAATCTCCTTTGAAGACTTACTTTATCAAAATTCTCAAGCTCTACTATTTGAAACACAATCTCTGTATTATTGTAACCTTCTTTAATGGTTTAAAATTTGGATGACATTCTTTTCTTAGGACTTCATATTTTAAAATTTTGACACTGATTTACACAACAGCCTTCTGCTCTTAGATTTTCTGTCTCAATTTCTAGTCAATGGAAGCCAAGTTTTAATCAAGGAAAATTCTGCTGAGCTGGCCAGAAAATATCAAAATCTGTTATATTACATGAGAACCAATATATTTCCTAATGACCTTGAGGGATGAAGTATGAGGAAATGTGTGGTTTAATGACGCCAAGTTAAAAGAGGAATGAATTAAAAGTCAGCAGACCCAGAATCTACTGCTAACTTGTACTACCTAGCTGTACAAGTAGGGTACTACCTAGCTTGTACCTAGCTGTACAAGTAGGGCTAAATAAATCTCTAAATCTATTAGGTTGGTGCAAAAGTAATTGCGGTTTTTGCAATTATTTTTAACCTTTTAAACCGCAATTACATTTGCACCAATCTAATATCTGATTTAATGCCCTCATATGCCAAAGAAGAAATAGATGTCAAGATCCTTTTTCAAATCAAAAGCTATACGATTCAATGATATGGTAAGGTCACAGCTCACCACAATATATTACAAAATGCATATAAATAAAGACTTGATAGAATATTTTAATATCTCTATTTTTAAAATAAAATTTGATACTTTTGAAAAGGTCTTAACATAAGACCTAATCAATGAAATATAGTTAATGCACACGGGGACCCAAATAAAGAATGCCCCTGAAATTTGGGATAAATAATAGAAAAGATCACTCTCTAAAACAAAAACTACTAAGAATTAATATAATAGAACAAAATTAGTCACCTATCGAAACCCACTTATACAAAAAAAATTAACAAGGAACATAGACGATCTGTTAAAATTCATAATTCATCTATTTAAATATTTTATACATCATGTAAACTATAATCTCTGGATGTGTTGATTAACATTATTCAGAATAGAGATTTGCTGTAACAAAAGAAAAATACACAAATATTGTAATATCAGAAGCTTTTGTACTAGTAGTAACACTGGAAAATATCATCAAACAGTATGGTTTATCCAGGAATTGCTGGAAGAGGAGAAGGAGGAAGGAATCTTATAGAATCTAATCTAATCTAATCTAATCTAATCTAATCTAATCTAATCTAATCTAATCTAACCTGTCACAGCTATGTAGATATAATATCTCTAGAGCAGATAACTAAAATACATCAAATATTAGCTTGATTTGAGAGTTATTTTAAAATGTCTAATTTCTAATTGTCAATGAGCAATATGATTTATAAATTTGATCTTCTCTTGAGTGGACCAGCCCATTAAGATGGTGTATAGTGTTCAATTGCCAGTGTAGGTTATTCTGCTATCCTTTTCCTCATGATGAATTGGTACCCTGGTTTGTAAAATCAGCAAAATGTAATTTCAGTTAGTATGAAATGATTCCTAAGAACTTGCTTAAAGTAATAAAACAGCTTCTGAAATCACAAAGCTGAAAATCAAAGTATCCAGCACGACCTTCTCAAGATGAACAAATACATAAGGTTCAGCCTAAACAATACTTTCCTTTTGCCTCACTCATAGACTTTCATGTAATAAACAATTATTTACTAAGTGCCCATTATATGACAGGCACTCTACTAGACATTATTCTAAAATGAAACAAAGACAAGTAGTTAAAATAATATTTACTGAGTATCTTGATATAGTAGACGTCAGGCACTGTGGTATATATTTTCCATTTGCAATCTCATTTAATACCCTCCCAAATATATAGCAATTCTTATTCTTACCTTTCAGTGTATAAAATTGGGACCTAGAGATTATTATTTCTACTGTGAATACTACACAATTTCCAACACAGCCACACCCAGAATCCAAAAGAACATGGACCATCCTGTACATCCATCTTTGCAAAGAATCTGATTGGTACAGTACATGGATTTAGAAGGCTTCTTTCTACTCATTTATGGAGAATGTTCAGTAATTTATGAAGATATTCTGAGGCTAGTTTCCTCTTATGGTGAATTCATAAGTTTTATAAAACAGAGGCAATACTTATTCTTGAAAATAACAGAGTTCTTAATGAATTTTACAACAAATCTTTTAGTGACATTAAGGTACTATTTTTCATTGCAAAAATAATTGCTTGAATTTCAGATGTCATTTTGTGTGGAGTAACTTTTTGCATTCTAAGCCGTCTCATTAACATATACATCAAAGCATTATTTTCCAGCGGCAATGGTCTGGTTAATTAGCTAACTGAAGATCCTTAACTTTGGTAGCATAGATTTGAGTCTTCATACATTGAGACTAATCAAGTCTCTGGTGACTCTAGAAACCTCCTTCCATTAAGTGGAAGGAGATTATTTTCAACTGATCATTGGCATTCATTTGCTCTACTGCTGATATTCAGGGTAATCCAGGCAACACAAAATTCAATGTAATATGCTTTATCCCAATTGACTTCTGCTTTGCAGAATTATCCAGAAATCAATTGGCTTTAGCTGCCTCTCCAATGACTGAACCAATCAGCCTCATCAAGGCAGCAAATGCACTCCCTTAGCATTCTCATCCTGTTTTCTTTGTTCCGGCAAATAACATAGAGATGGAATCACTTCTAAACAAACATTAATAAATGCACCTTTGGCACTTAATCATTTAGGAGTTAGTTTATGTCCTGTAAAGTTATAACATGCCTCGGTGGTTGAATTTCTGTACTTCTTGTGACTTCAAATTGAACAATAATCCTTATAAAAGGAGCTCGCATGAATACAATTGGAAGAGCTGAATTTAAAAAAGTATATTCTCTAAGTATAAATTCTAGTATAACACTATAGTGCCCAAGAGCACAGGTTAAAGATCTAACTTCTAGCTGTGTGACCGTGAACAAACCACCAAGCTCTCCCCAACCCCTTTTAGTCACCTGTACATGTGGGACAATGCCTCTTAGGGATTTCTTATTTGTTTTTGTTTTGTTTTAGGATTAAATAAGAAAACCTAAGTAAAGGGCTTAGCACAGGGTCTGTGTAAGTGCCTAAGTGCTCAATAAGAGGTAACTTTTATTATTATTATTCTTTCCTTTATAAACTTCGTTTGAGAAAATAACTATGTCACCCTGTGGGGACAGAGCCCCAAAAAGCAGTTTCCAGGCTCTCGGCCTCACATAGAAAGGTGCTGGCTCAGGTAGTAAATGGCCATCGACTGTGATCAAATGGCCATCAGCTGTGGCTAGTTGGCCGTCAGCTGTAACCAGTGAGCCATTAGCCATGAATATAACTGCCGTGGCTAGGCTAGGAGAAGAGGCTAGCAGAGAAGAAAAGAGAGAAAAGGGGAGCTAGCAAGAAGATGGTGGCTGAGTCTGCAAGCGGCGCAGTGAGGGTTGGGAATTGTGTTGCTCCTTGTTCCTGTGTCTCCAACCCAGCCGCCAGCGAGAGTATAGTGGTATGACTCCCCTACCTATGGCTCCGTGGGTGTTCCTTTTCGGCCTCACCATGTCCTGCATTCTTATGTGGGGAGTGGGACCAGAGACCCTGCCTGCCGCCCCGCACAACACATGGCATAGTCGGCAGGATCCCTGCATGACACATGGCGCAGCGAGCAGAGTATTGTGTCGGTCAAAGCCCTCCGAAGGGCAGTGGAGCAGTTTGTGCATATGAACACTCAGTTGCAGGAAGACCAGGAGGAGCAGCTGCCTGAGAGCTGGACCCCCGTGGAGGGGTGGGAAGACGTGGACAGTTCCCCAACCAGCAGAGGCCGGAGAAAGCGAAGGTTGTTGCGGCCCTGTGGGCTGGGAAGTGCTTGCTGAGGCAGCCCAGATGCAGGACTTGTAGTCCCAGGAGGAAAGGCTTGCTGAGTCTTCCTTGGGAGATGAGGGTGAGGTCAAGGTCGTCCCTCACCCCCAGGACAGCCCTGGCAAATGACTATGGACTATGGGGAATTGCCTTCCATCCCTAATTTAATTGACCACTTGACTGTTTGGGAACATACCACCATGTAATGGAACTGGCGGATATTTGCTTTTGTGTCTTGACCGGCCGCCATCAAGAATATGTAAGCACCTTGACTGTGAGCCACTGTTGTTCCAGCACGATACCCTGAGAGGCCCAGAGAGAGTGGCAGTGCCCTGAGAGCCCTGGCTGAGTCCAGGAAGTCTGGCTGTGCCCAGAAGTACTGGTGGTGCCCTGAGAAACCCTGGCTGTGCCCGGGGAGACTAGTGGTACCCTAAGAAGTCCAGGAAGTCTGGCTGTGCCCAGGAGTACTGGTGGTGCCCTGAGAAACCCTGGCTGTGCCCGGGGAGACTAGTGGTACCCTAAGAAGTCCAGGAAGTCTGGCTGTGCCCAGGAGTACTGGTGGTGCCCTGAGAAACCCTGACTGTGACCAGAGAGCTTGGCTGTGTCCAGGAAATAGCATTCACCTCCAGGTTCCTCGCACAGGGCCCCTCGCGGAAGACGCTTGTCGCGTAGATTGTGAGGCGAGAGCCTGTAGGGGTGGAGTGTGGGGACAGAGCCCCAAAAAGCAGTTTCCAGGCTCTCGGCCTCACATAGAAAGGTGCTGGCTCAGGTAGTAAATGGCCATCGACTGTGATCAAATGGCCATCAGCTGTGGCTAGTTGGCCGTCAGCTGTAACCAGTGAGCCATTAGCCATGAATATAACTGCCGTGGCTAGGTTAGGAGAAGAGGCTAGCAGAGAAGAAAAGAGAGAAAAGGGGAGCTAGCAAGAAGATGGTGGCTGAGTCTGCAAGCGGCACAGTGAGGGTTGGGAATTGTGTTGCTCCTTGTTCCTGTGTCTCCAACCCAGCCGCCAGCGAGAGTATAGTGGTATGACTCCCCTACCTATGGCTCCGTGGGTGTTCCTTTTTGGCCTCACCATATCCTGCGTTCTTGTTTGGGGAGCGGGACCAGAGACCCCGCCGGACGCCCCGCACGACACATGGCGAAGTCGGCAGGATCCCCTGCACTACACACCCCCATAATACTTATTTATAAGATTCTTACTATAGTTCAACTAAAGTGTTAAACCTCGTTTTCTCCTATTTTGTCATGTGAAGTTTGATGTTTTTTGTTTTTTTGTTCGTAATGCTATATTGAATTTTCCTTTCAAATTATGAAGGCAATACAATCAACAAGCCAAATGACACAGATGTATAAAGAAAAGCCACTATCTTCTCCTTCTCCAGAGTAACTGACACCAATACACTGGTTTATATCCTTCCACACTTTTATCTATACTTACACAAAACCACGATAAGAAGCTTCACGTATGTGTCAATAGTCTAGTATATGTCTCTCCACACATTTTTCTATGCTCATACAAACATATATATGTACGTGTATGCATCTGTTTATTTCTTAGTTGGCATAAAAATGGAATTATACTATTCATAATAAGCTATAACTTTTGCTTTTTTCTTGACAAAAATACACGAATATTCTTTAGGTTAAAAGTTATTAAAAAAAACTCATCTTTTCTAATAACTGCATAACAATTCATAGCATGACTACAGCTCCATTTACCCAAGTATTACACTACTGCAGAATATTCAGATTATTTCCAATTTTTCCTTTTTGCCCCCACAATCCATGTAGCAATAACCATCCTCATTTCAAATATCCTTACATATCGGTGATTTTATTTTTGTATGATAGTTTCTGAAAAGTGAGATTAAGCATTTATTATATCCCAAGTACTATTCTAAATGCTTTACATTTATTATCTCATGTAATAAATGAGGTATTATTATTACTTTTGTTTGAATATGATGACATTTAGGTAAATAACTTGCTGTAGCTCACAAGTTAGTAAGTGGTAGATAAGTGATTTCAACCCAGGCAGTCTGGCCTCCAAGTCCTTGCTCTTAACAGAACCCTTATCCAGAATTTGCCAAATTAAACATATACGAGAAACAAACAAAAATAAATAAAAGAAAAAAAAACCAGAAGTTGCCAAATTACTTTCCCCAGAGAATGCACCCACTTAGAGTCCTTCCATGATAGTTTCTATAAACTTTTCAAAGTCTGCCATTGTAAACCACAGAACCACAGAACTAACAGCTTTTCTAATGCTGGGAACCATCAACTGGCAATGTGTTTCCTTGGGGGCATAGATCCTATCTTGTTTCCAAAGCTAGTGAAGTGTTTTTCCTATAGTCTGAACAGTCTTTTACAATATGGAATCTGGTTACCTTGGGGACTGTCTAGACTTCTCTAAGCAGTTGGAACCAAGAAATAAATCTGTATTTTTAGCGAATGGGATCCAGAATACTGTAGCTGTTTCTGCTAACAGCTTCCACATTTACACTTCAGGAAAGCAGACAGTGGGAATTTTCCATTTATAGCTTATATTGTTAAAACTCTTACTTAAAAAGTCTCCATTCTTTTTAAGTTCTCCTGCTCCTCTCATAGACAAAATTTCAAAAACTAATTACAATTATAATGTCATATTACTGTCTTTATGTTTCTCATTAATTTAATTTACTTTTCTCAAAAGTGTTTCAATATGCCATAGACTGGGCTCTTGAGTAAAGGGTGTGGTTTATTACTAAACAAGTAAATGATCCAAATTGAACTCAGTAATCTGTAATTGCTTTTCATTGGAAGAGTATAACTTTAGGTCAGGATATTGCATTTGGCTCCTATGGTGAGAAAGGAATAAGAAAAGAAAAATGCTAAACATAGTCCTGAGGTCAGCATCCATGTATTTTGGTAGAGAAACAGAGACACAATGGAATGATCACAGAACCCTGGGAAAGAACTGATTGCAATTGCCAGGGAGTGTGTGGGTGGTGGTTTTGCTTATGCCTCAAGAAATGCAGCTGGAGGTGTTTTGAAGGGATAATAAACACTTCGTCACCATTTCAGAAACACTACTGATCTAGTAAATGCTGTGGATAATCTGAGGTTGGGTTGGCACAACTGCCCCTGTGCTAGCAAGCTGGTATTATGCAAGGATGCTTCTGGGAAAACAGACTGAAATGATTTGGGCTGAAAACCTCTTGCCTTGAGCAAAACCCATCCCATCTGAAAAACAAACTCCTGTTGAAGAAACAACAGAAAGAAGTTGAGATGAAGTACAGTGCTGTGCTGGAATTACTTGATTGTCACAGAAGTTGACGGCATGTAAAATTACCTCTGTGGTTGTGAGATTTAGAGACTTTGGGTGGCAACTTCATGTTTGGGATAAAACCAAGTTAGTGAATAAAGTCAGCTTTGGGCAAGAGTAAACAGTAGTCAGAAATAGCTAATGTTTGTAAATTTTGAGCTAAAACTGCTAAAATTTGTAAATGTTAACATATTCTGCAGTAACTCATTTCACACGCACCCTCTTCTGCTGGCAGTTAAGTATGGAAAGTATGTTTGGATCTATTTTATTCTGGAGGAAACGTACTCAGAGAAGGCACTGTAACTTGTCCAGGAGAACATATCTAGGTAGTAGTGCGGTAGCTGGCTTTAAGGCTTCATATTTCATTGGCTTGCCAGCACACCATGCTTCTGAGAATGTGAAAAGGGCGATGTCAGGGCCAGACTGTAGAGTCCAGCAAATTCCTCTCTCCACAGGAGCAAGGGAGCCCTCTCTAAGCCCTCTGATTGCTTAGAACCACACAGGTCAGAAACTGCAGGGTTGGACCCACCGGGAGTGGCAGAATGAGGATGGGAGAAGCCCTGCGGTGGCTGGAGTGACTGGGAGGGGAGCCGCTGGACGGGCCTGGGGCGCTGCTGGGCCCCTGAAGCGCCCCACCTGCGCAGCTCGTGCCATTCCCACCACCTTCCTTTAGCCCGTCGCGCCCAAGGCTCCGCTTCCCGCTCGCCCCTAACCACTATCCCCAGGTTGTGTCACTCACTCACGGTCTGGGACACCTTCAACTCTTGGTTGAGCCACTGACACAGGATCTCCGACATGGTTCGGCCTGAGCCTGCCACAACAAGCAGGGAAACCAAGCCCACCAGTTCGCGTCTTCCTGTTGCCAAGGGCAACCCGTTGCTAAGGAAGCGTGTCCAGGCCGAAGCTAAGGGAAAGGCTAAGAAAAGAAGGCGCCAGAGCCTGGAGCGGAGGACAGAAAATCGTGGCCTGCCACCTGCTGGCGGGTGTGACTGGAATGTGTGCAAGGTGGGGGTCGGAGCCTGTAAGGGGCCCACAGGTAGGGAAGAGTGGGTGTGAGGAAGGGGCGAGGCCGGGAAAATTATGGACTGGGCAAGGGGTCTGGGATGAGCAGAAAGAAAAAGAAAGAGTCTTGATTGAAGGGGAATTTTTTTTCTTCCTGTTTGTCTTTTGAAGAAACCTGTTGAAGATCTCACTCTAGAGCCAGCAGTTTTGTCATTGACTTACAAGTTGTTAGTTTTAATAGCTATGTCTTATGGGCCACCCTAGCAAGGACAGAATGTGTTTTCATTTTTGAGTCCCAGACTTGGTATCCCACCAGGTGCTCTGTCTTTTAGTCCAGCTTTAGCAAGAATCCTGCTGGGTCAGTTCAGGGAAAATCCCCCACCCTCCATATCTGATCAAATTCCTCATCCCTCAGCCTTGATATGGGATCCGCCTGGTCTGCCTTCAGCAAGAATCCTGTCAAGTCAGTTTAGCCAGAATTCTTCTGATCCCTGATGCAATCCTTCTTATTCCTTAGCAATTTTCCATCCACTGACCCCAACCCTAATCCTTGGCAATAAATCCCCACTTTCTGTTGCATTCAAAATTGAGCTCCGACTCTCTCTCCCCTACTGCAAAACCCTCACTGCAGTAGTGCCTTAAATAAACTGTTCCTTATCGTTTTTTAACAAGTGCCAGAAAAAATTTCCTTTAACAATTTCTAAAAGTTTAGATGGAATAATATAAAAAAAATTATATACATATTATATATCGTAATCTTATAGGTGTAAAATAATGTATATATGCATGTCACTAATATAAGTAATTTCTCCCCGAAAAGCCTGGATACGCCAAATTATGATTCTTTTAAACTGTAGGAGCAATAACAGTAATGTTCTAGTAGAACAAATGTCTATTAAAATTAATCTGAAATTGATCTGTGTCTCTGGATTGGATAAAAGTTTAGTACCAGTTCACTGTTGGCTTTACTTTTAAATCTCCCATCCATGAGTTTCCTGACATCTGGCACAGCAGGCCTGACTACGATGGGAATTCTGAGAGATTTATTGACAACAGAATTGGGGCCTGATGCATTTTATATGTCTCACCTTAGAGCTACCCAAATCTGGAAGATTATAAGATTCTAAAAAGCCTCTGTAACTTGGGGAATATATCCTATAAGGCTGTTGGCACTAGAAGCAAATCATCTCTGAAAATGCTTCTAAAGGTAAGATAGGTGCCTAGAAATGGCCTCCGAGGCACTCCTGCTTTTTGTCATCCTAGTAGCATATTTAAATTGATGAGTAGTGCTACATTTAGTAAGAGGTTTGAAACTTTAATTTCAGTCTGTAGAACCAGGGGAATAGAAAACAGTATTTTCTCGATTGCTCAGAAAATTGCTTTTGGGGAAGGATATAGATGGTGGTGCGTCAAACTCCAAAGCTGCACAGGAATAAAATGTCTGAGCTCATAAACCACCTATAGATATGGACTGTTATTCCCACATCAAAGTAGAATATTTCTGTGTCTATATATAGGAATTGTTTGGTTGTTGTTTGTTTCAAAGGGTTGTTTGCAGTGTTTGTCTTTGGAACCCAGCTTCAAACAACATAGTCTGTCAAGGTGGTATTTTGGAAAAGAAGTTTATATACAGATTTTAGATAAATGAAGATATAGACACTTTACAAAATAAAAAGCAAAGTCTTTCATTTCATAAGAAGAGGATAATATTTTTTTCAGTCCCTAAAGCATCCAACTTGAAAATGACATTAAAATAATGAAAATTTTGAGCTATTACTTAAATACATGCATTTTACTGTGTGTAGTGTTTTTTTCTCTTGAAATTGTTGGTTTAGTTGTTAGTCCAATTTTAACATTAAATCTATTGTCTTCCCGTTAAAATCCCAGCTTTGGGTAAAGTTTCTAGAACTGCCCATGTTGGTATTTTGCATTAATATGATATATGGCTTGTTTGTTCCCTTATGTGGAATCAGCTGGGAGAGGAGACAATTAAAGAAATGGACAGTTTCTCATCTGTCCCTGAGATAGCTTCCCTATTGTTTTTTAATTAAAATTCTTAGAATATTTGGCACCTGCGTCCAATTAGAACTACCACAGCAATTTTAAAACTCAATAAAAGTTTTATTTTTAAAAGCATTACCTGTCATTTCATTATAAATCTTTATTTCTCCTCTTTAAATAGTGAAGAGTGGATTATAAACAGTTATTTTGAGACTACAAGTTGATTTGAAAAGTCATTCTATGTACTTAAATGGAATACACCTCATTCTTTTAAAAAAATAATTGTAACATTTTTCCATAAGTGGAATTTTACCCTATCAATAAGCTCAAGCTTTGGAACCGGTCACACCTGAGTCTGGATGTCTGCTTTTGATTTGATTAGCTCTTTGACTTTGGAAAAGCTACTTAACTTCTCAGAGCTTCAGTTGCCTTTTCTGTACAATAAGGACATCTATATTTGTTTGACAGTTTTGAGGATTAAATGAGAAACCGCACATGTTAATGCTTGGCTCATACTATGTTTCCCTGAAAATAAAACCTAGCCAGACAAACAGCTCTTATGAGTCTTGTGGAGCAAAAATTAATATAAGAGCCAGTATATTACATTATATTATGTTATGTTATGTTATGTTATATTATACTATACTATACTACATTACATTACATTACATTACATTATATTATATTACCGGGTCTTATAGTAAAACAAGATTGGGTCTTATATTAATTTTTGCTCCAAAAGACGCATTAGAGCTGACTGTCCGGCTAGGTCTTACTTTCAGGGAAACAGGGTAATAGACACTTAACAAATGTTTCTTTCCTTTTCTCCTAAGGCTGTAGATTTTTTTCCTTGCATTAGATTAGATAAGTTTAGATTCGCATATAATATTTTTAAAAGTTTTTGAGGCAATTATTTCATATTGTTGCTTTGATGTTGTTTATGACCAATTCAATGTTTATACACACATAATCATACGTAATCAAATCGTTAAAATAAATCGTATCTGGTCCTTCACTCCATTATATCTTGCAAGCGTTTCTTCATCTCCCCTCTCATCACCTTAGATCATTCTTTCATTTCCTTTCCTCTGCATGTTTTTCAGTGGCCTAGTTCAGTTTACATTCATTAATTCAAATATTTCCAGAAAAACAAATATTTTCCTTAGTGTCCACAAGAACCACTGAAGCTAGGGTGATTTTTCCCCTCCAGGCATCCTGTGCAACCAGTCCAGTTCATATTCCCAAAGCCCTTCTCTATTCCTCAGCTCAGACAAGTTCATGAACTTCACTAGAGCAGTGTTTACCAACGTGGGTCTTGACTTCTTAAATGAATATATAGTTTTTTTAGTGGGTCATGCCATAATTCTTTATAAAGGAAATGGTTGTAGAATAAAATGGAATACAAATTATTAGAGGGCATTTAATACAGGAAGAGTAAATGTGTGGATTTGGAGGTTTTTTTGTTTCATTTTTTTGTTTCTTGTTGTTGTTTTTTGTTAACATTTCTGGAGCCACTGTCCTGGTGGATAAAGACTCCATGGAAGGTCCTTTACAACCTAGCCTCATTTCAGCCTTAACTGTAAGCCACAAATTCACTTTACACAATTTGCTCACATTTATTACTAGGTCCCAACTTCCCCACCTCTACATACTTACTCTGCAAAAAAGGCAACTTCCTATGTCAGCCAATCCCGCCTATCCTTCAGGGTCTAGCTCATCAGTCATCCGCTTCACAAAAGCTCCTACACCCTCCATCTTCCCAACCTCTTCTTCCTTCTTAAAGTTCAAAATAGGTACTTTCTCAGATCCTAACTTTTACCAACTACCCCGCAGCTTAGCCAGCAACTCCGTTTTGCAATCGTCTAATGTATTTCTCAACACTTTCGCTAATCAATGTTGATTTAGGTTCTCAGAAGAGGAGACAACTTTAGCTCTTGTTATTTATGGCAAATAACAATAATGCTGTGAAAGTTTCAAAATTCTTGAAGTCTTTTATACTAAAGCAGATATGACTGTTTCTAATATGTGTCTTATTTTCTAAGCCCATATGATTTGTCTTATATACGGATTGTGTCTTTCTCAGGCAAACATTTAAATTTCCAATCTTAGAGAGCAACCGGATTTGAAACAAAATTTAAGTTAAAAAAACAGAACAAAATAAAACAAAAAACTTGGTACCATACAAAAAAAGGTGAGTCATATGTTCTATAACTATAAGAAAGAGAAACTAAAGTTCATTTATCAGAATTCTTGCTCTAATTTCTTATTTTCCCATACTGAAGTTTTCAGAAAAGCCAAACCACACTTTACTATCATAAATTTAGAGCCTGAAATTCATGTCTTACTTTTTCCTTCCCAAGCAAAAAATTACCATTAGCAATAAACTCTCAGTTTTGCTGACTCTAATCAAATCATTTTTATCGCAAAGTTGTACTTGTACAGATAAGCCCCTGTTTTTATCTCTTTCATAGATTATGCTTTACAGCAAACTGGATTTCTATGTGTGCCAAGTTTCACAAATAACTCCACTGCAGTTTTTCTCTAAAAAAATATTTTCCAGAGAATCAGGGTTTTGTTGAATTGAGTAACTGCTAAGAATCATTATCCTCTATACTTCTACTCTTGATGGAATCTTTCTTTATTATGCTTCCAGTGTTTTATATGTGGACGATGATCCAGCCTGTATATATTTCTGAATAGTTCTGGTGGATTGATCTTCCTTCACCATGCTATTCTTCATACCTTGTAAAACTGCAGTGGTTCCTCATGTCTCATTAAGAGTATATGCCAGGCTTTCCAGACACTCCATAATCTGGTTCTATCCTACTCAGTGAATCTCTAATTTCACACATTCCATCATGAATAACAATATATACTAGTTCCTGAATCTATTCTATCTGGCCAGTTGCACCAAAGCCTACTTTTTAAATCCAATTTCTTTTATAAAATTATCATTAACAATTCTAATTGACAGTTGTTTTTTCATCTCAACTCCAGTGGGGTAAGATGTGTCAGTAGAATCTTGGAATCTGAATGCAAGGATTACTTTTCGTTTTCACATATCCAGAACCTACAGCAATTTTCACATGCCCAAATCTAGAACTGTCAAAATGCTCACTCAATAAATGCTGTGGCACGAATCCTTGAACGCCAACAGGATTTTTGACATATACCACTCATTTCAGTACCTTGTATTACGTTATATAATTAATTGTTCTTTTGTGTCATGGCTGGGTCCCATTCCTCTGTATTTAGGACAATGATAATCACAAAGGGACGTGAACATGAGAACTGCTTTCTTCTCATGTTCTGCTTTCAGTTATGGCATGATGCAATAAAAGGGGTATTATGCTTCCTATCCACTATAATCAATTATAAAGCTGGAAAAACATGTTAAGCAACTTTTTGGGCAGTAGATATATAGTGGACATTCACCTCAGATTTCTTCCTTGGGGAATTTTTCTGACCATGGCTTAACGAAACGGATACCAAACAGAGGGCAAAGATCCCACTGGGTGGAAGAAACAGTGATTGGAATTTGGGGCTGAAGAAGCAGTTGGAATTTGTATGGTAGGATAATAGAGAAGCTATATAGAAAAGGCACTCTAGAAATTATCTTGGTGTCTCCTTGAATCTGGCCAATACAACTCTTTCCATGCACAGGGGGATTGAGAACTAATTGGAGATTCTGGATGTTACAGATTTCTAGGAGCAACTGGAGTTCCAACCAGCCAGAGTGGAGAAACCTCTCTAAAGACTCAGAGCATTAAAGGGAAAACCCAGATATAAAAGATGCTTTTTTTTGTAAAGCTACTTTAACTGTAAAATAAGGGCTAACAGAGCCTAAAAAGAAACTCTAGTAAGATAAAACTGATTATTCAATAATTAACTGCCAACCAGAAGAAAAAAAAAAGCTTAATCTTTAAAGGAAGACAACTTGGATATGCGTCTTCAGTCTCCATGGTGTTTGCAACCCTTCCACATTGGAATACTGGAGAGCTGAAAGGGTGTGTGTGTGTGTGTGTGTGTGTGTGTGTGTGTGTGTGTGTGTGTGTGTGTGTGTGTTTACATGCTGAGGACAAAGTATCAGCAGTTGCCTTTCTACAGACTAAGCCAATTTCTTCTTTTAGGGCATCACCTATCTTTCTATGCACTCTAAAAGAATAAATATAGTTAGATTTTGGAAGAAATATTTTTAAGTTTTCCATGGAGGTTACAAACTTTAATAGAATTTCAAGGTCTTCTTCTACAGAATCTATAGAATACACATACACAAATTTCACCCAAGAATTCCACAATATACAAGAGAATTGCCCTTAATAAGTCAAATCCTCACGAAGAAAAAGGTTTTCTCAAATTTTGTGACCCTTGGGAGATGGCTGAATTCTTGTAGTAATAATCCGGATGCATAAATCATGTTATTTTGAATTGTGTCAGGAAGTCAAATCCAAAGTAAGGTCTATATATGCTCTGGTTACTAGCTATTTCCATATCATATTCCTACATTTTTGATCTGAGCCTATGATTAAATTATAAAATCCTCTAAAAGTTTGAGAAGAATGGATCAAGCTGTATCAAAAAGAAATTTAAACACTTAAGCATAGAGTTAACTTTAGTTTCCTTACTTTGTCATCTTCTACGGTTTCACCAAGTTAATAACAGGTCTTTTGAAGTTTTATTTATTCTAAACCACTCATGTGACAGAGGTGACCTGTGATGAAAGTATAATGAAAATGCATCTATATTTGTTAAGAAACTTTATTTTTTTATGCCTAATTAGTTTTTGGAAAGTGGAACTCAATGTTCAAGTACCATTAATTTGCTATTACCAGATGGAGCTCTTTTTGTATTAAATTCCTGCCAGTCTCACCAAATAATTCCTATTAAATATACTTAGAACATCTCCAAAGACAGCAGGATTTTAACAGCTACCAGGAAATTAATGATTATAATGTATGCTAAAATAGCAACGATGTGATGACCAATAATTATATTAAATTTTATTACTTTGAATGTACCTTTATTTCATTAGTAAGGTAGAATTTTTATTCTGACAAAAGATGCATCAGGACAAGTCTACTGGGCATGAATTTAAATAATTTACCAGTCAAATAATGGAAATATTCTGTATCTGGAAGTCATATTCAAAGAAGGTTCATATTTGCTTTTCTTTACTAGATACTAGCAATTTCCATAACATATTCTTTCATATGTTTATAAATAAATAAATAAATAAATAAATAAATAAATAAATATACACATTAATATGTGCACATGTGTACAAAACATTGCATAAAAAGTGGAAGAGTAGATCACTGTGCTTATTTCTAGTACTGGTTGAAAATATATGTGTTTGGAAGCACAATTGCTTATAAACAGAATAGGCCACCATTATTTGAGAAATCTATATAAAATATAAATACAGTGTCTATCATTTACCTCCAAAGCTGCTTTTCTTTGAGTCTTTAAAGTTTTTGGAAATCAGAACCTTCTGTTAACATGAAGACCATGGGAGACTTGAGATCAGATTTTACACCTTATTCCACTTGTATCTTATCTGTTAATATCTTAAGAGAGATCAGCAAGAATGGGATGCAGGACGTTGTAGATGAACTAAGTCTGGTGAAAGGGATAGTGATCCTAGAAATGGAAGGGAGACTGATAAAGGGAAGGTGGAAGTTGACAAACTTTTATTCCACCCAAAATTTACAGAAGGTTAAGTCTAACCTTGAGGGTGAAATCTGAAGGCAAGATGTACTACATAAGGGAGAAATCAAAGAAGTTCTAAATAAGATATAATATTAAGATTCCTGGAATTGATACCTGTTTTGCACTATCATGATTGACTCCATGGGGTGTGGGGTGGGAAGGGAACCAAAGAACTTTTGACAGGGAATGGGCAGAAAAACTCAATGGTGAATGATAGAATATACTTCTTTCTCCATTATAGCCACAAACACAAGAGTGAAAGATGAGCCAAAAGAGGTAAAAGTTAGGAACTAGGTGGAGAAAACGCTGTTTCTTTTTTAAAAAATTTACCCAATTACAATATAATGTTGAGTTGGTGTATTTTTCCTTAGATGACTCACTAATACTATGGACATAACTAGTGAGGAAAAACACCAAAGATGGATAATTCAATATGGGTAATTTCCTTTTGGTAAACAAGTTAGTTATATAATCACCATCAGTAGTGGGAAAGACCAAATGACCAGATTCCATTACATAATGTGAGTGCTTGCAAGCCTCACTGTTGCTTAATGAATGCACCATCTGCCCATGTCTCCTCTAAATCCCCAAAAGTAAACCCACTGCAGTTTTTTCAACATTGTAAATAGTTCACTTCACTCTTTTCTTGCTTGTATGATTTTTGGCAAGTCCACTGTAGTTCTTATGCATGGTCCTCTATATGCAAGATATTTTTTCCCTCTCTGGCTTTTTTCAAGATTTTCTCTTTGTCTTTGGTTTTCTGCATTTTCAATATGATATGCCTAGATGTATGCTTTTTTCTGTTTTTTTGTGTATGTTTTATATATATATATATATATATATATATATATATATATATATATATATATTGCTTTATTCTCTCTGAACTTCCTGGATCTAATGATTTAGTGTTTTGTCATCAATTTTGGAAATTTTGTGGTTGGTATTTCTTCAAATATTTATTTTTCTTTCTTCACTCTTTCTTCTCCTTTTGGTCTTCCAATTATGAGTATGTTTCACCTTTTGAAATTATACCACAGTTCTTGAATGTTCTGTCCTGCTTTTATAGACCTATCTTAAAGATCACTAATTTTTTCCTTGGCCTTGTCCAGTCTACTGATGAGCCCATCAAAAGAGTACTTTTGGTTTCTAGCATTTCATTTAGGCTCTTAGAGTTTCCGTCTCTATTTACATTACCCATCTCTTCTTGCGTGTTATCTACTTTTTCCATTAGAGCCCTTAGCATATTAATCACAGTTATTTTAAATTCCCTGTCTGATAATTCCTATATCTGTATCAGATCTGAATCTGATGCTTACTTTGTATCTTCAGACTGTTTTTTCTTGCCTATTAGCATGTCTTGTAAGTTTTTGTTGAAAACTAGACATGATGTATTGAGTAATAGAAACTAAATTAAAAGGCCTTGAATGTAAAGTTTTATGTTAACCATTAAGAGCTGAGTATGTTTAATGTTTGCTGTAGCTGCAGGTGCCAGAGGTTTCCAATCCCTCTAGTGTCCTTGTGTTTGTGTCCTACTTAGAAAGTCTGTCTGTGCAGTGAAGCTCTTTCAGCTACAATCCACTGTTATTACACTGGAATTCTGTTAATATGGTGGTAAGGTAATGCTGTGTTTCCCTGAAAATAAGACTTACCCCGAAAACAAGCCCCAGTTAAGATCTCAGCCCGACGGACGCATTTAGTACGTTATGATGATGTTCCAGGAGAAGATGACATGACTGTAATTGAATAAATATAGATTGTTGTACATGAAAAAATAAAATATCCCCTGAAAATATGCCCTAATGCATCTTTTGGAGCAAAAATTAATGAGACCCGGTCTCATTTTTGGGGAAACATGGTGGTTAGGGAAGTGTTAGATAATCTAACATTAAATTTCATTTCTTTGGTGGACATGTGTTCCTGCATCTATGACTCACACATGCATTTCATAGCTTTTTTATTTTCCCTTAGGTAAGACAGGAAGGCTAGGAGCTGGAGTCAGGGAAATCAGGTAAATAACCTTTCCCTGGGGGTGGGGTAAAGCTCGGTTAAAGTCTTTTTTCCTGAAGAGTAGGCCTTTGTTAAATTGTTAAGAAGAATGCTTTGCCAGAGCCATGAGAGAATCTTCAATGGGTCTTCACAGTAAGAAGCTGGTCAGGTTCCTGGAGATAAAACCAACAAAAGATTGCACCTCTGCTCCCCACCTCTCCAATACTGCAGCCCCCAGCAGTTTTCCACTCTAAACTAGTTCACACTCAGCCTCCAACAATTCATCAAAGTTACCATTTAAATATTCCTAGAGCTTATGACTCCCAGCAGTTTCTGCTCTAGGTTAGCTTTTCTGGGCTATGATTGGGTATATCTGCCTGTCTTTCCATACACAGGGGTGGTACTTCCCTGTGACCTCACTTCTCTGATGGGTCCAAAAACAGTCACTGACTTTCAGTTTGTTCAGGTTTTTTTTTTCCTTCCCCCCTTCCAAGAGTGGGAATGATGATTTCCAAGCTCCTTACATGTCAGAGGGAAAACCAGAAGTCCCAGAGTAAACTTTAAAAAAAAGAGACTTGATCATGTCACTTACTTGCCTAAACCTGGGCATTTGTTTTTCAGCAGAATAAAAATCTTTTTTTTTTTTTTTTTTTTTTTTTTTTAAATATAACACCTAAGACCTTATAAATCTCCCAGGCCTAAATCTACCACTCACCTATATCCACCATTGCAACTGTTGTCCCTGACATGTTCTGCCTTTACTATGTCCATCACCTAGAGTGCTTTTCTCTACTTCCCTAATGAGCTAGGATATTGAAATCTTGCTTGTTTTTCAATGTGCAAATCAAATGTCAGCTCTCCTATCAATATTTCTTTTGCACCTATTTTCACTCCACTCAAATTTTATCTTACTCTCTTGCATTTATACATCATTTTATTTGTATATCCATTCTAGCTTTCTACTTCTCTTTCTCTGAAAGGGCTTTGAATCTTTTCAAGCATTCATACAAGTGCTTGGTGGAGCCCCGGGAGTACAGTGTCGTATCAAATGGAAACATTTTCCAATACTTTTTATTGATTCACTGCATCACCTATAAATAAGCATTCTAATTGGTATCCATGTAATTTATAATATATATTGAAGGCTGGGTTAAAAACAGACATCTAGAAAACATCTACCAAAGTAGCATTCAAGAGGATCAGGGATGTGTGACCGTTCAGCTGTATGGACCGAATGGTTTTATTTTACGGTAGGCCAGGGAGGCTGGGCTTACTGACCCTGTGTCTTTCAGCTGCTGGCCTCTGTGCCATGAAACCATTATCCAGTAGGAAAACACTTCTCATGTTGTTCACAGCAAATTCTTACTTTCCCCGCTTCTAGTTCTTTTACCTATGCCTTGTTCACTACCTTTTCCTAATCTAGCATTTTCTAAATTCTTTGCTCTTTAATTTATGTTTTTCACAGTCATCTTGCATCAGAGACCAAATTACAACAGAAGTTACAGAATATTTGGAATTGAGCAACAATGAAAGTACCAGATATCAAAATTGCGGGATGTAACTACAAACAATATTTATCAGAAAATTTTATCTTCTTGAATATATTGGCAAATATATTTGAACATCAATGAGTGAAGTTTTTCTTAAGAAATTAGAAATAAGCAGCAGAGTTTTATTTTTCTAAAGAAAATAATGTGTTAGAATTGAAATGAACTATTTTTAAAAATGGAACTGATCAAATTCGAACAGTGCATGGCATATAGTAAGGTCTCTATAACTATGAGTTTATTTAAGTGTCAGGAGGTAATGAAAACATACTTTATCTGCGTAGGATCTGGAGTTCTGTCTTCTAGTTCTCTTTCTTTAAATGACTAGATATTGTGTCACTTGTGGCAAGTCTCTTCTCCCTGCTGGACTTTGATTACCTAACATGTAAAATGAGGAGTTTGGATGAAAAGTCACACCCAGCTCTATCTTTGTCAAGGCCCTGGTGGCGGCAACAGTTTGCCTGACATAAAATTCAACTTGTCGACTTCTGTTCTCATATGGTCCACTAGTGCTTGCGTGGGCACCTAGAAACTATGAAACATATTGTTACATCTAGTCAGTACATATTATTATTATCATTATCATCATTATTATTACTACTACTATTGTTACTAGTAGTAGCAGTTATTGTTGTTGTAATAGTATTAGTGCAAAATTTATAGTGAAGTTGACTCTCTTGCTACTCTTATTCCCTTTTAGTGTGGTCATAATTAGTTCCTGACTAAATTCCCAGCATTAAAATGAAAAACCTTTCCTGTCTTTACAATACTTTTTCTCAGGAAATTTACAACTCTCTTCTCAGGCATGTTATAGAAGTTGCAAGTTGCTGTGCAACTTGTCCTAGGGCAAATTGACTGCTAACCATTTTGTTAAATCCGCATTATGTTCACTTAAGGTCTAAAAGATTCTGGTGTAAAAGAAAATTGCTATGCAACTCGTCCTAGGGCAAATTGACTGCTAACCATTTTGTTAAATCAGCCTTATGTTCACTTAATGTCTAAAAGATTCTGGTCTAAAAGAAAATTAAGGCAGTCTCTTTCATTTCACTAATAAGTAGAATAAAATAAAACAATCATTTTCTTTTTCAAAGTTAGAGGAAACGACCACAGTGCATTTTTGCTCATAATATAGAAAAGTCTTCCTTAGCTTTCTCTTGATCTTTCCCTTCTATTACGTCATCAAATGGGTGAATGACAGATGGGAACAGGATACCAGAGTAGCCATTTTTTCTCCCTTCTCTCCTATCTGCTGCCTCATAAACCTTACAGGGGGTCTATAAAGTCAAAATAATTCTTCTAATCATGATGTAGGAGTATTTTCCTGTGAGTCCCCAAATGATGTAGATGTTGTTGGATCTGCTGGCAGTTTCTGGGTGTGGGCCGGGATCGTGTCTCGTGAGACCGAATAATGGAAACATGGACCCAGGAGAGGCAAAGAGTTTTAACAAGAGGATAGTTTATTGAAAGCAGAGTCAGAGCTCCCGAGCGGGAGGGGATTCTGAATGGGGGTGCTCCGTGACTGAGGCAAAAGCTCTTACTTTTATACCTTCCTTTGCCTGCTTGGGGATGGGGAGCTGTTTGGAGAAAGGAACTTGTTTGAAGAAGGGAACTGGCGCCTTCTAATGAAATTCCCCTACCAGGTTTGTTCTGCTCGCCCATCCTAACGGAATTAGCAAAGTAACCCACTCTTATCTGTCAGATCTACTCCATTTGTCAGGCCAAAAGGAATTTTATGATTAAAAGCTCAAGGCCTTGTTACATTATGTCCTGGAGCGGAAGGAGTGATTTCAAAACCTGGAGTTTTAGGATATGGCTGTCTTTTGTTTATTCCACCAGGGATCTCCCTGTGTACCTAGGGACATACTAGCTAACCTGTATGAATAATACTATGGCATTATTAACTTTTTAACACTCATTTTCCTATGAATGTGCAGTGAAGTTTTCCAGAAGCTATATGACATGTGATATCACAACAGATTGAATATGGAAGCAGATATAAGAATCTAGCTGTCTTCTGTAAAACCAAAGTTTAAAGACATTTGCAAAAATACAAAGCAATGCCACTCTTTGCACAAAATATTTTTGGTTTTGAACATCTACTTTTCATAAAGACATGATATTTATGTTAAGTCATGGGTTTATTATTATTTTTTTAAATCAATTAATAAGTGAATATTTGTAAAATTCTCCATTTTAATTTCTAATGTGGTAAGTGTTAATAGATACTAATCCACATAAAGAAAAGCGCTTTATAATATTTAAAAATATAAAGAGATCCGGAAACCAAAAATTTGGGAACCATGCTTTAAATAGTTTCTTCTGTAGCTAAGAGGAAAAACTAGGAAATAAATGAACCTAAAATCCAAAGAAAAGGACCAGAAGCACTTAAATGTTTCGCTAACACCAAAAGAATATAGGATACTGTGCTTGGAAAATCTCTTCCAACCTCCATAATAGTTTAGACTCAATGTGAGTAACAAATGAACTCTTCAATACAAAATCATATATGAGATTAGGCTAGAAATAATAAGATAAAGGAAGAATTAAGGATAAGTGGGAAAGGGATCAAACTGGATTTTAGATTTTTAATATTCTTATAAGGTCTCTTACTGTTATCTTTAAATACAGTATTTGTTTAATGCTCCATGAATTTGTGTGTCTCAAATGTTTGTGTTGTTGTATTTATAGCATCTGTGCACATGGCTTAAAATTTACTGTTTGGAACATGTCCTATCATCAGTCCTGCTTGGGGATGGTAGACTGTAAGAGGTTCAGAGCAGAGATTCAGGAATCAGGCTGCCTGATTTTGAATTTCAGGTTTTCAAGTTACTGTATTTTCTCATCTTAAGAGATAAATAAGAGGGGGTTGATAACAATGGCAACTCCACGAAGTTGCTATGAATTTAAAATGAGTTAATATTTGTTACTACTTGATCGATGCTTAGCACAGTGCCTGGCCCATCGTACTTGCCGTATACATGTTTAGTTAATAAATAGGTAGAACCTGGGCTGCCCAGGTTAGACGCCATGAAAAAGCAAGGACCTGGACCTTGAAGCAAACACAATATCGGGAGCAGATAAGACTGAGTTACTAAGTAGGAAAAATAGACAGCAGACTTTATAATGAGAATGAGTCCATAGACAAATCCCATACAAAGACATCAAAGGTCTATTCTCCTCTTCAACTGAGAGAAGAATGGGGTTGGTCCGAATAAACCTTCATGAGAAATGCTTCACAGAGATTGAGCTTCTTTTGAAGGTCTGAAGGAGGCTTTGCCCATACTGTGTAGTCTAGTTCCTTAAGTGTAGAGGCACAACCCTCGGAATTACCACCACCACTTGATGGCAGTATGTTCAAATTGCTTGCATAACAACTAACCTTTTTCCCATTTTTAGATCTTTTCCAAACGCTGTCCCAATGTCCTTAAAAATGTTTGAAATATTTTGAGATAGAAAGAACATGGCAGTTTCTTTTTTAAAAGAAATCACACCACATTTTTTTCCGGGGGAAATTTAATTAAATTTGAGAAAAAAAAGATCTGTTATTTATTCTGGAACTTAAATTAATCTTTCTAATCTCATTAAGTAATCCAAATGCTTTTGAAAGCCACCTTCTCAAGGACTTTATAATAGTTAAATTTTAATTAAATGTACTAACTATTTACTAATTATTCAAAAATAGGGCTTTGCTAGCATATGTTAAATTTATAATTCACAGTTTGGCACATATGTTTGTACGATTTTTTTTTAAACAACAAAGGCTTTCAACTATTGTGTATTCAGAAGTAAATAATGAGTTTAACATTTTAAAATCAGACGCAATTTAATTTCATGTGGATAAATATTTCACAATTGCTAAACTTCAGATTTGCAATGGAAATTCCTTTGTTTCTATGAAGCTTTAGATAGTTGAGGTAGGTACAATTATTCGCTGAATGCCAAATGCCTCTTGTCTGTTCCACCCAAATACAAGATCAAGTCATTATCTTTGAGCTTATTCTGTGACTCCAGAATGGTAGGAGTAAACTTTTGGAGAAATTAACTTTCTAGTATGTGCACTTCCACACCTATAGGAATCCAATAAATGTGCAAATAGTGTTTATAACAGGTGCTCTTCTTCTAGAAGCAAAGTAAAGGGACACAACCTGTCAAGAGTTCCAAGCAAATCCCTTCTCTGATATTATATGAGGTAACACTGAAGCTTCGTTCTAGGGAGTGGCTTTTCTTCTTTCCTCTGTTCCTCTTTAAGAACAATGGGGAAAAGTTAAATAATCATATATGCTTTTGTGAGAGAGTACCTTGACTACTTGTACTTTTCAAATGATATCTCTGTTGGGAACTTGTGAAGTATTTCATATAGATAAAATTTTAGGCAGCCTCTTGAATGAAACATGAGAAGTACAAGGATTATGACGGTTATAGACATGTCCCCTTAGATTCTTTCAAAAGATAACATCTATAGAGAGCTCAATAATAAATACATAAAACCTGAGGAGAAAGTTATTTTTTTTTTTAAAGAAGTCTTCAAAAAGGGAGATGTCTGAAGAAAGCATAGTAAGTCTTCTGCTTTCCATGTCAATCGGTCCATCTCAAATAGTAGTAGGCAAAAGCTAACACAGGATCAAACAACCTGAAGATCACAGCTCAGTTGCAACTGAAGCTAGATTGTGTCCATAAAATTTTTATCACAGAGCTTGGCCCATAGTGAGCCCTCAATAGCAACAATATTAGTTTATGTCTATTATTATTTTAGAAGGTAAAGTCTGAGGGAGTAACTGAGCTTCTTTCCCATCCTTTCCTATTCCTTAGTTGTTCTTTCACCTACCTCCTTGCTTAAGTAGTGGTGTTAGTTCATTTATTTAACAAATATTTATTGGGTACCTATTCTATGGCAAGCACTGTTTTAGACACTAGCTGGCAATGTTGAAATTTACCTAGGCCTAGAAAACAGGCTCCTCCTGGAATACAGTGTGGATCCAGAAATCACCCTCATCGTTTCGTGTTCTACGAAACCGCTCACTGCAAAGAACAACCCTTCCTCTTATTGCTTAGGTAAGACTCTATGATGACCCCCTTGTTCACCTACAACAATGTCAGATGCAGACCCTCCAAATTCCTATTCTTTATCTCATAGTGATCAGCGGAACTATTGGACCTCACTGACCAATTTGGATAAAATGCTCACCAACCTGAGTTGACCAAACTTAGTCAGGCTTCTCTCCTTCCCTCATGAATAAGGGAACTGAACTTTGGTGCACCCTTGAACATTGGAACATGGAATAACCTCTCTTTCCCGCTTTAATGACAAGAATTGGCTAACCTCGGGGAAAATACTCACTGATTAACCATCCATCCCTTCACCTGCTCATCTTACTTCTCGCTCTTGGTTCTTTCAAGTCTCATTTACTCCTCCTTATTAGTGGAAGCCCTTATTTATCTGACTTTTGAGATGCTTGCAGATCTCATGGTTAAAGTGTTCTCCCTATTGCAATAGTTCTGTGTCCCCTCAATTGCCGTAGTATGCTTTACCATATTGGAATAATCCTTTTGAGTAAAGGCTCTCCTTACTGAATTCCAAACTTACGTTTTTATTTGACAGGCAGTATAGTGGTAAACAAAACATACAAAATCCCTGCCCTCTTGGAGAGTACATTCATGGGAGAGACAGACATAGGAAAAAAAGTATTTGCAATCTTGTGATGATTGCTTAGGAGAAAAATTAAAAATTGGAAGGGAAGGAGTCATTAAATATGGACAGGTAGTTGAAATTTTACATAGAGTGGTTAGGAAGACGACAGAAAAAGTCACAGAAACGACTTTTGTGAAAAGCCCGACAGAAGTGAGGAAGCAGATAACTGAGGGAAGAACATTGTAGCCTTGAGTGGGGAGCATGCTTAGTGTATGCAAGGAAGCCAAGGCATTGATGTGCCAAGAGCAGGAAGATTTCCAGGACTCCCACTGGACTCCTTTTGATGGAGGTATGGAGTCCTGCATGCAGCGAGGTAGGTCTTGGTCGGAGAGCAAAGGCCCTTTTTATGAGCCCTGGGAATGGTGGTCAGCAGAGTGGTGATTCTATACTAAACTCCATCTTGACTTCGATGGAGAGACTTCTTTGAAAAGAAGATCACTACATAAGCAAGGAGACCTAAGGAGCTGAAGGCACAGTAGTAGTTCAAAGCCAAGGCTTTTGATTTGCAAGGGCCTGATATACATAACTTGGTCAAAACCAGTCAATTGGAAAGAGAATACATGAGATGCCAGATAGTCTTGCCACCACAGGCTAGATAAAGGTCTTACTGGCTTGGAGACATGTGAGGAAGGAATGAGCGAACACAAACAGGAGAGCCTCTGTACCCTGCCCATTTTTCTCTTATGTGGGGTTGAGTCCCTCTGTATGAGTGAAGTAAATGATAACACCTTTGCACAGGTTTGGGAATATCAGGTCAGAGAATACCTTACGTCATTTGTGAAGCCCAGAGAGATTACAAACTTCTCAGAGTAGCCCCCTCTGCTCCTCCCTGTTTCCTCACACCCAAGCATGCTGAAATGGCCACAGAGGAGAAATGGTAGCATAATTTGTTCAGGTAGAGAGGTCTGAGTCTTTCTCCCCACAATCCCATCCTACCCCAACACACACACACACACACACACACACACACACACAGCCCAGAATAGTGCAGAAGAATAAGCAAAAGTTATCTCCAGCTCCTATGAGTTGAGAGAAAGTGGCTGAGAGAGGACCCCAGCCCTGGAGTGGCCTCCTGTCAGACTCAGGAGCATACAGATCTTCACAGGCCAGTCGCTGGAGATCTGAGGGGCTTGAAGCTACCTTTGCATATGCATTGAGACAGTGGAGGACACCAGCAGGCGCCAATGACCGTGCACCAGAAACCTCTCTCCCAGTGGTGGTAGGACAATACGTGAGCTAGGATTTAGGAGTCTTCCAGGGAAAAAGAGGGGCAGAGGAATTAAAAGACCTGATTACACTAAGTTCATACAGAAACAACTGAGGCAAAATCCATTAGCCTTAATTGATCAGACTAGGTTTTCCACTATCAGGTGAAATACAATCTTTTTATTATTAGTAGTAGTAGTTTCAGGTGTAGAAAACAACGTAATGATTAGACATTTATACCCCCTCACAAAGTGATAACCCCCTCCCAGTCTACTGGCCCTCTGACACCATACATAGCTTTTACTATACCATTGACTATATTCCCTATGCTACAGAGACTAACTAAGGTTTTACTTCCTGAGCATATGATCTGAAATACCAAACTAGTTCCATTATTTTACAGTATTACTTATTTTCAGTATTAATAGGTAGTAAAGCCATCCCACAGTGTAGCTCAGTTTCTCTGTTTCTATATTTTGTTTCCCAGTATCTAGCAGAACATCTCTGGGGCATTTAATAAACATCCTCTTGTTTGGCTATTAGTCTTCTGGTGTCTTTCTCATGAAAATTCCCTTTGGGTCTTCCTTCACATTAGCCAGAAGGGGATATGTGCCCTCTAGTCAAGGAGAATGAAAAATTCAATAATCTCACCAGTGTTATTTCACTGCACAACTCCAGGTGGTAGCACTTTTATTATAGCCTATGTAAACGATGCTTCCTTGAGTTATGCAATGTGAATTTCACCACTCACAGGCAGCCACGTTTTAATAATTTGGGTATATTTCCTTCCACACAGCACTTTTGTATGCCCATTTTATACTCTGTAAACATTATTTTAATCCTTGCCTAATAATTTTAATCCATGTCATAATTTACACAATGATTTCTTTATTTTTAAGACAATTAGTATGTTTATAAGATTTTCTTATTAAAAATATAAATAGATATATTGTCTTCTATTTTTGGGGGGGATATGTTTTCTTGTGTACAATTATTTCTTCACATTTGAGTTGTTGCTTTAGGACAAATTCTCAGAAATAGGTCAAAGGGTGTGGACATTCTCAAGGCTCTTAATACTCAGCTAAAAATTGTTTTCCAGAAATATTGTTCTGATTTACTCTCCCATTAACTGTGTATAACAGTGGCCTTTTCACAGCAACTTCGCCAGCATTGAGAAGTCCATTTATCAAATTGGCAAAGACTAAGACGGTGAGTTGGAGGGGGTAAATCTTGTACCTTTCAGGAGGATAATTTGTCCTATTCTTTCTGAAATGACTTTAATGTACGCAAGGATATTAGAAACATATACACTATTTGAACCCTTATACACTGCTGGCACTAATGTAGTATCGATTACAAAAGTTTTTACAAGAAAAAATGGAGAATAGGTATAAAAATGAGCATTTAAGAATGTTTATGTTAGTGTTGCAAGATAGTGAAAAATAGAAGTAAGTTAAATAAATAAAGATTATTGAAAAATTATGAAATACCTGCTAATAGATCATTATAAAGCAACTAAAAATATGATAGAAAAATATTTAACATGGAATGTTAATGACATTATTAATTTAAAAAAAAAACAACTAACATATCAGTAAACATTGTTCTGAATTCTTTAAAAACTATACATTAATTTAAAAAACAAGTATGAAAAGATACCAACATGTTAACAGTGGCTTTTTGGGTGCTTTTTGTTTGTTTGTTTTCCATTATCTTTATTTTATAATGTCTGATTGTAAAATACATATTTTAAAGGATGAAAGGATAAAATTCTTATTTCTATGTCTACAGAACTATAATCATCAGTCCAGAAATTTGGCAAAATCCATTACAATTAATATTAGCACTTTATATAAAGTTTTTATCTATATCCATCAAAGCCATTGTTTATTTATTATTTTTAATATAACAGCTTTATTGAGATATAATTAGCATACTATACTATTCACTCATTTAAAGTGTACAATCCAGTGATTTTCACTATAGTCGCAGAACTGCAACTATCATCACAATCAATTTTATAACATTTTCTTCATCCCAAAAAGAAAACCCATACTCGATTTCTCCAATACTCTCAGGCCCATGCAACCACTAATCTACTTCTTATCTGTCCATATTTGTCTCTTCTGGACATTTCATATAAATAGAATCGTATGACATGTGGTCTATGTGACTGACAGCTTTCACTTTACATAATGTTTTCAAAGCTCACATATCTTATAATATATTAATAACTCATTCTTTTTTATTGTTGAATAATTTTCCATTGTATGGCTATGCCACATCTTCTTTATTAATTTACAAATTGATAGAAATTTGTTTCTTCCCATTTGGGGGCTATTATGAATAATTTTGCTATGAATATTCATGTACAAGTTGTTGTGTAGACATATCTTTTCATTTCTCTTGGATATATACCTACAAGTGGAATTGCTTTTCACATGGTAAATCTATGTTTAACCATTCGAGAAATTGTTTTCTATAATTGTTTTCTATCATGGCTGCACAATAATACATTTGCACCAGCAATGTGTAAGGGTTCCAATTTATCCATATTCTCATCAACAGCTATCACTGCTGGTCTTTTTTATTATATCTATCCTAGGAGATATGAAGTGGTATATCTCATTGTGATTTTGATTTACATTTCCTGATGAATAATGATGTTGAGAATCTTTTCATGTGCTTGATGGCTACATTTCTTTGAAGAAATGTCTATTCAGAAGAACTTATTCCCATTTTTTATTATTATTTTAGGTGTACAAAACAACATAGTGATTAGACATTTATACACCTCACAAAGTGATAAACCCAACAAGTCTACTACCCATCTGACACCGTACATAGCTATTATAATACCATTGACCTAACTTCTGTATGCTGTACTTTAAATCCAGTGACAATATAGTTTTTAAATTGTAGTTGACATTCATTATTATTCTATTACTAGTTTCAGGTGTACAGCGTAGTGTTTAGGCATTTATATAATTTATGAAGTGGTCCACCTGATACCACATGATACTATACATAGTTTTTACATTATTGACTATATTCCCCATACTTATTTCAAATCCCTGTGACTATTTTGTAACTACCAATTTATACTTCCTAATCCCTTCACCTTTCTCATCCATTCCCCCAAAACCATCAGTTTGTTCTCTGTATCTATGAGTCTATTTCTGTTTTCTTTATTCTTTTATTCTGTTTTTCAGATTCCAAAAATAAGTGAGATCATATGGTATTTGTTTTTCTCAGTCTGACTTATTTCATTCAGCATAATATCCTCTAGATCCATTCATGTTGTTGCAAATGGTAAGATTTCATTCTTTTTTATGGCAGAGTAATACTCCATTGTATATATGTACCACTATTTCTTTATCCAGTTGTCTCTTGATGGGCATTTTGGTTGTTTCCGTATCTTGGCTATTGTGAATAGAGATGCATTAAACATAGGGGTGCCTATATCTTTTCAAATTAGTGTTTTGGATTTCTTTGGATAAATATCCAGGTGTGGAATTGCTGGATCATAAGGTAGTTTTATTTGCAATTTTTTTTGAGGTAACTCCACGCTGTTTTCCATAGTGGCTGCACCAATTTGCAATCCCACCAACAGTGCATAAGGGTTCCCTTTTCTCCACATCCTCACCAACACTGCTGTTTGCTGATTTACTGATTGATGATGGCCATTTTGGCAGGTATAAGGTGATATCTCATTGTGTTTTTTATTTGCATTTCTTTGATGATTAATGATGTTGAGCACATTTTCATGTGTCTGTTGGCCATCTAAACGTTCTCTTTGGAGAAATGTCTACTCAGGTCCTCTGCCCATTTTTTAAATTGGATTTTTTTGTTTGTTTGTTTTTGTTTTGGTGTTGAGTTATATGTGTTTTTTGTAAATTTTGTCAGCTGTATTATTGGCAAATATCCTCTCTCAGTAGGATGTCTTTGTGTTTTGTTGATGGCTTCCTTTGCTGTGCAAAATCTTTTCAGTTTGATGTTATCCCATTTGTTTATTTTTTCTTTTGCTTCCCTTGCCCAAGGAAATATATCAGTAAAAATATTACTAAGGGTAATAATGTCTGAGAGTTTACTTCCTATGTTTTCTTCTATGCAGTTTATTGTGTCAGGTCTTATGCTTAAGTCTTTGATCCATTTTGAATTAATTTTGGTACATGGTGACAGATAGCAGTCCCGTTTCATTCTTTTGCATGTGGCTATCCAATTCTGCAAGCACCATTTATTGAAGAGGCTGTCTTTTCTCCATTGTATGTTTTTAGCTTCTTTGTCAAAAATTATCTGTCCATATTTATGTGGTTTTATTTCTGGGTTCTCAATTCTATTCCATTGGTCTATGTGTCTGTTTTTCTGCCCATACCATGCTGTTTTGATTATTGTAGCCTTGTAGTACAAGCTAAAGTCAGGGAGTGTGATACCTCCAGTATTGTTCTTTTTTCTTAAGATTGCTTTGGCTATTCGGGGTCTTTTGTGGTTCCAAACAAATCTGATGATATTTTTGTTCTATTTCTTTAAAAAATGCCATTGGGATTTTGATAGGGATTGCATGAAATATGTATATTGCTTTGGGTAATATGGCCATTTTAACTATGTTGATTCTTCCAATCCATGAGCATGGAATATCTTTCCATTTCTTTGGGTCTTCTTCAGTTTCTTTTAAAAATGTCTTATAGTTTTCAGCATATAGGTCTTTCACATCCTTGGTTAAGTTTATTCCGAGGTATTTTATTTTTTTTGCTGCAATTGCAAAAGGAATGGTTTTTTGTATTTCTTTTTCTGAGATTTCATTGTTAGTATATAGGAATGCAATGGACTTTTGTACGTTGATTTTGTAGCCAGCGACTTTACTATATTCGTTGATTGTTTCTAATAGCTTTTTGGTGGAGTCTTTAGAGTTTTCTATATATAGCATCATGTCATCTGCAAAGAGCGACAATTTAACTTCTTCATTCCCAGTTTGGATGCCTTTTATTTCTTTCCCTTGCCTGAATGCTCTGGCAAGGACTTCCAACACTATGTTGAAAAGCAGAGGTGATAGGGGACAGCCCTGTCGTGTTCCTGAACGTAGAGCAAAGGGCTTCAGTTTTTCACCATTAATTATGAGATTAGCTGAGGGCTTGTCATATATGGCCTTCATTATGTTAAGGTATTTTCCTTCTATACCTATTTTATTAAGTGTTTTAATCACAAATGGATGTTGTATCTTGTCAAATGCCTTTTCTGCATCAATTGATATAATCATATGATTTCTGTCCTTTGTTTTGTTTATGTGATGTATCACAATGATGGATTTGCAGATGTTGAACCATCCTTGTGCCCCTGGGATGAAACCCACTTGGTCGTGATGAATAATGTTTTTAATGCATTGTTGTATTAGATTTGCTAGAATTTTTTTAAGGATTTTTGCATCTGTATTCATCAGAGATATTGGTCTGTAGTTTTCTTTTTTTGTGTTATTCTTACCAGGTTTTGGTATCAGGGTAATGTTGGCCTCATAAAATGAGTTAGGGAGTACTGTCTCTTCTTCAATTTTTTGGAAGAGTTTGAGCAGGATTGGTATTAGATCCTCTTTGAAGGTTTGGTAGAATTCACTAGTGAAGCCATCTGGTCTCGGACTTTTGCTTTTGAGAAGGTTTTGGATGACTGGTTCAATTTCGTACTGGTGATCGGTCAATTTAGATTTTCCAATTCTTTATGGCTCAGCCTAGGAAGACTATATGTTTCTAAGAACTTGTCCTTTTCTTCTAGGTTATTGAATTTGGTAAAAATACTATGAAAAATACTTCATAGTATTTTTGGATGATCCTTTGTATTTCTGTGGTGTCCCTGATTACTTTCCTTTTCATTTCTGATTTTGTTAATTAGTGTCTTCTCTCCTTTTATCTTAGTGAGTCTAGCCAAGGGTTTGTCAATTTTGTTAATCATTTCAAAGAACCAGCTTTTTGTCACATTAATTTTTTCTATTGTCTTTTTGTTCTCTATTTCATTTAGTTCTGCTCTGATATTTGTTATTTCCTTTCTTCTGCTGACCTTGGGTTTCATTTGTTCTTCTTTTTCTAGTTCTTTAAGGTGTAACATGAGGTTATGTATCTGGGATTTTTCTTGTTTTTTGAGATAGGCCTGTAATGATATAAATTTCCCTCTTAAAACTGCTTTCGCTGCATCCAAAAAATTTTGGTAGGATGTATTTTCATTGTCATTTGTGTCTATGTATCTTTTGATATCTCCTCTAATTTCTTCTTTGACCCGGTCGTTCTTTAAATGTATGTTGTTTAATCTCCATGTATTTGTGTTTTTTCCTGCTTTCTTTTTGCAATTGATATCCAATTTGAAAGCCTTGTGATCAGAGAATATGCTTGGTATGATTTCAATCTTCTTAAATTTGCTGAGGCTGATTTTATGTCCCAATATATGGTCTATCCTTGAGAATGTTCCATGTACACTAGAAAAAAATTATAGTCTGATGTTTTAAGATGAAACGCTCTATATATGTCAATTATGTCCATTTCATCTAATGTGTCATTTAGGACTGATATTTTGTTATTTATTTTCTGTTTGGATAATCTATCCATAGCTGTCCATGATGTATTTAAGTTCCCTAGTATAACTCTGTTTTGGTCAATTTCTCCCTTTAGTTCTGTTAGTAGTTGCTTGGTATATTTCCGTGCTCCCTGATTGGGGGCATAAATATTGATGACTGTTATGTCTTCTTGTTGTATAGTTCCCTTTACCATTATGAAATGTCCATCTCTGTCTTTTGTTACCTTTTGCACCCTGAAGTCTGTTTCATCTGATATCAATATGGCTACACCTGATTTTCTCTGGTTACCATTTGCTTGGATTGTCAATTTCCACCCTTTCACTTTGAGTCTATGCTTGTCCTTGTAGCTGAGATGAGTCTCTTGGAGACAGCATATGGTTGGGTTTAGTTTTTTGATCCAATCTGCTACTCTGTGACTTTTTATTGGCGAGTTCAGTCCATTTACATTTAGGGTGATTATTGGTATGTGAGGATTTCCTGTCATTCTATCTTTAGTTTTCTGGTAAGGCTGTGTCTCCATTGTTTCTTTGCCTTTTTGTTGTTGTCTATTATTTCTGTGTGGTGGTATTCTATGATGATTCCCTCTGTTTCTTCTTTTATTACAGTCCATATTTCAGTTCTGGATTTTTTTTTGAGTGGTTACCCTTAAGTTTATGTAAAAGAAAGCTTGATATTTAGAGTATTCCATTTTCTTCAGCACGCTTACTTTCTCCATTCCCATATTTCAGTTATGACCTTTACTCTCCGTTTTTTTATGTTTTGGTTGCCACAAATTGTCCCTGTTGATGGTGGTCGAATAGCCTCCCTTAGTATTTCTTGTAGTGCAGGTCATGTAGTAGAAAATTCCCTCATCTTCTGTATGTCTGGAAAGGTCTTTATTCCTCCTTCATATCTAAAGGATATCTTTGCTGGATATATTATTCTTGGCTCATAATTTCTCTCTTTCAATAGTTTGAATATTTGGTTCCACTCCCTCCTGGCTTGTAGAGTTTCTGCTGAAAAATCTGATGATAATTTAATGGGCTTTCCTTTGTAGGTTACCATCTTCTTTTCCCTAGCTGCCTTGAGGATTCTTTCTATGCTGTTGATTTTAGACAGCTTCAATACAATGTGGCTTGGAGAAGGCCTGTTGGAATTGAGGTAATTAGGTGTTCTATTTGCTTCTTGGATTTGAGGATCCAGTTCTTTCCACAAGTTTGGGGAATTCTCATCGACTATTTGTTTGAATATATTCTCTGTTCCCTTCTCTCTTTCTTCTCCTTCTGGTATGCCCATTATACTTATATTGCTCTTTCTGACGGCGTCAGAAAGTTCTTGTAGAGTTCTTTCATTTCTTTTAAGTCTCAAGTCTCTTTCTTTTTCCATCCGTGTCATTTCCAGGTTTCTATCTTCGATGTCACTGATTCTTTCCTCCATCTGGTCAACTCTACTACCTAAGCTGGCTATTTCATTCTTAATTTCTTCTATTGAGTTCTTAATCTCCAGAAATTCTATTTGGTTCTTTTTTAAAATTTCAATCTCTTTAGTAAAATGCTCATGTTGTTCTTTGATTGTGTTTCTGAGTTCATTAAACTGCCTTTCTGTGTTTTCTTGCATCTCTTTGAGTTTTTTCAGAACTGCAATCTTGAATTATCTGTCCTTTAAGTCACATATTTCCATATCTTTAAGTTCCTTTTCTGGAAACTTTTCACTTTCCTTTCTGAGCTGTCTTGTTGCCTTGGTTATTCATGCCAATTACTGATTTATTATTTCTCTTCCTAGACATCTACAGGAGTGGCTTCTGCAACAGGTTGATAGGAAGAGGTCTTTCTTTTGTTTTCCAGTACTTGTTGGTAGAATGTTTTATTTTCTCTCCGACTGCAGCCTTTTTTTCTCTCTCACACGGTAGTGCTATGTTTTCTCTCCACTATTCCAGCTTCTCACACAATGGGGGGATTCCCTGGGAGATATGTTTCTCCTCTGTTAATAGGTTGCCTGGGTCACAGGGCACAGTGTCCATGTGCATATGTGGAGAGCTTTTGAAGTTCCAAAGCTCTTCCTATACCAGATTCAGAGCCCGTATGTTTCCGCAGTTCTGTTTATTCCTGCATGGATCCCACCAGATAGGTAGGGCCAGGGGCGGGGTGAGTTGTGAGAGGTGGCCCTGAGCAATGGCGGTGACCACCACCACAGCCGGTCCTGTTTCCACAGCTCCCTCTCCTTTGCCAGAACTAGTTGGGCTGCGAATCTGTGTCTGCGGTCCTCAGTTCTCAGAACAGCAAATATTCTGTTCTTTTGATCTGACACTGCTACTGTTCTGCTTCTAGCACCGGACAGGTGGGGGTGGGGTGAGCTCTGGGAGGGTAGGGAGGGGGCGGCTAGGCTCCACCTTTTTCAGCCTTCTTCCCTCAGTCTTTTCTCCGAGGTCTCTGCGGTGAGTGTTGGGTTCAGCCGAGTTATATGCTGCCCCCTCACCCCTGTGGGCCATAAGCGGAGCCCTAGCAGTTCGAGTTCTTCCCTCTCCCACAGATGCGGTAGTTCCGGGATGCAGCGAGCTCGGAGCACTGAACTAGGTCTGCGTCCTGCGTCCCCTCGGTTCCGTCTCCACACTTCTCCCTTCCCTCCTCCCCTGCTCGTGCTATTCGTCCACCTTTAGGTGAATTCAGTAGTGGGCCTCTTCGTCTTGCCTGTCTGCCGTGCAGGGAGTTCTTTGTGGAGTTATAGTTGTTCAATTAGTTGTAAATTCCAGGGCAGATTTACAGAGGCTCACCTCACGCCACCATTTTGACGACGTCCTGCTGAAAGGTTTTATCATAAATGGATGCTGGATTTTGTCAAACGCTTTTTCTGCACCTATAGATATGACTTATGATTTTTATTTTTCATTTCGTTTATGTGGCAGATCATGTTAATTGATTTGTGGATAATGCACAAACTTGCATAGCAGGAATGAATCCCACTTGATTGTGGTGTATGATCTTTTAAATGGGTTGCTGAATTTGCTTTGCTAATGTTTTGTTAAGGGTTTTTGCATCTATGTTCATTAGGGATATTGGCTTACAGTGTTCTTTTTTGTAACGTCATTGTCTGGCTTTGGAATCAGGGTAATGGTGGCCTTGTAAAATGAGCTTGGGAGCCTGCCTTCCTCTTGAATTGTTTGGAATAGTTTGAGAAGAATAGGTGTTAATTCTTTTTTGAATGTCTGTTAAAATTCACCTGTGAAGCCATCTGGTCCAGGATTTTTGTTTGTTGGGAGCGTGATGATTACTGATTCAATTTCATTAGTAGTAATTGGCTGATTCAGATTTTTCTGTTTCTACTTGGTTCAGCCTTGGAAGATTGTATGCTTCTAAGAATTTATCTATTTCTTCCAGATTCTCCAATTTGAAAATAAAGGGATGGAAAAAGATATTTCATGCAAATGGAAATGAGAAAAGATCTGGAGTAGCAATACTTATATCGGACTAAATAGACTTTAAAAGAAAGACTATAATGAAAGACAAACAAAGACATTACATAATGATAAACAGATCAATCCAACAAGAGGATATAACCGTAGTAAACATCTATGTACCCATGATAGGAGCACCTAAATATATAAAACAAATATTGACTGATATAAAGGTAGAGATTGACAGTAACACAAACATAGTAGGAGAATTTAACACCCCACTGACACTAATGGACAAGAGCCACCCAGAAGAGGCTGCAGTGCAAGTTGTGGCTGACTACCATCGACAGTTCCCCAGGCCACTGTAACTGTCCAACTACTGCACAAGGCTTTCACAGCTCATGGGCAGGACCTGCTGCCCAGGAGCCAAGGGCACCCCAGGCTATGCAGCACTAGCTGGCTGGACGGGGCAGAGACCTAAGGCATCAGCAAGTTGGTGTGCATGCACAGATTTTACCAGACCAGTTCAACCTCAGATTTGGCTCTTTGGGGAAGGGTTCAACATAGAAAAGATTGCACCTTCCGGTCAGCTACACGTCAGGCAGGCTCTACTCAGAAACAATGGCAGCTGTCTGTCAAGCCCTCAATCTTTCCCAGTATGTCTCCAGCACCTCTTGAGTTGCTGCCCTTTCGCAGGAGCCCAGGTGACTGTTTGGAAGCGAGTAAGTCTGTGTACAGGCCCTTTCAGAGGACATCTGGGTTTCCAGCCACCTTCTGTCTCACTGGGCCAGATGGACAGAGTCCTCTCTGATTTTCACTGCCAGATGTTGTGGGGACTCCTCTTCCTGGCAAAGGACCCCTGGGTTCGGGAACCTGAAGAGGGGCTGGTACCCCTCTCTTTTCAGGGTATCCCTCCTGGCATTCAACCACTACCTGTGGGTTTGGAGTTAGCCCATTTCACAACACTGCCCCTCCTACCAGTCTCTGTGGCTTCTTCTTTATAATCTTAGTTATAGAGGTTTTGTTCAGGTAGTCTTCAGATGATTCTTGAAGTTGATCAGTTTATAATTTATTTGTCATTTTGATGTGATCCTGGGAGGCAGCAGGCATACCTAATCTGCCTTCTTGAACTTCCTCCTTAGCTTTGTTTTTATTCTTAGGAAAATGGATTCCCTTCCTCAGCTATAGTAATATGTTGAATTTTTTTTTATCATGCATCTAACTGCAATTATGAGCAAATGCAATGCTTTATGTTTCCCATTTGTTTCATTAAAATTCATAAAATAAAACCTAATAGTATTTCCAATTGTATTTCCATATATTTTACCATTGATAAAGATAAATTAGCTTTTTAAAAATTAAAAAGTTTAAGAAGAGTTTTAAATACATAAAAGTATGTTACTCTTGGAAGTCCATCTAAACAGATAGCAAGACTCTGCCAGTTCCGTTTCCCAATGTCTCCCCTCCCAGTCAAATCTAATTATTGCTAAGTTGATGTAACCCTTTTCTGCTCAAAATGCATTCTGTTAACCAGTGGCATCTACATCATCTGGGAGATTTTGAAAAAGCAAAATCTCTAGTCTAGTTCAAAAGTGAGAATAGACAGGGTAAGGTCTCTATATGATTTACATGCACATTATTTTTTGAAAAGCACTGGGCCAGGAGTGCTGAGAATAAACATTTTCAATTTTCTTTTACTTTTTTGTTATTTTTGATTTAAATGTGACCTTGAAGGTAAAAACAACTAATATAGGACTATTCTGCCCAGGTTGAAATGAATTTTTTTTTTTTTCAAATGCCACTGCATGTTTTCAAGCCAAACAAATCAAGATAAAGTTGAAGTTTTCCTGGAAAATTCAAAGATGGAGGGAAAAAATATCTCAAATAGACATTTGCTTAAATATATCTGTCAAAACGAGATATATTGTTCAAGTGATATGATTCCTCTTTTTATCCACAGACAATATCAAACAAAAACATAGATCTCTTTGCATAAGCAATTACCATATCATGGTTTATGGGTGACATTTTCTGCTGCCAGGATTTCTTTTTGGTGAAGGTGGCTTCTTTCAAAACTGCACTTTTAAAATATGAATATTTGATCTAGAACAATTCAGAAAAATAACATGACCACTTATACTTAACACATCTGGTGGAAAATAATATCCCAGGTTTGAAAGAGCAGATGGAAATTTTTCTCCTGGAAATCGATGTTAATAAAACAATCCCTTCAATCTTTGCAAGAATTTCACTATGTGTACACCTATAAACAGAGTTACAGGGAAAAAAGAATTACGTTTTTTTATCCTATGAGCTCAGTGGAAATACTCACTCTACTCATTTAACCTATGAGGAGAGTAGATAGATAAAAGTCTCTAAAATAAGCTCTTCCACTGATTGTTATGTCTTTTCTGAGAGGGCTTCTTGTGAGCCTTCTGAGAAGCTGGATTTTAGGTAGCTAATCAACCAACTTTTGGCAGATTAAGAGGGCCATAAATTGTTTGACTTTCCTCTTCTCCAGAGGTTGGATCTAATGCCCCTCTCTTTGCAACTGGGGTGGAATGCAGAGAAAATGACACTGTGTTATTACCTTCAGGGCTAGATAGGAAGAACCCATGCAACTCTTTTCTTGCCTCTTGGAACGTAGGCTCTCTGGATGCTTCCCAACCGCACGTCCCTCTTGGGGCCCAGTAGACATGCTGTGAGAAGTCCAGTGTTGCGAGTGCCTGTAAGGGCAGTCGCCACATTTCAGTCTCTTCCTGAAAGCCAAGGGGACATCTAACCCCTCTGCAGGGCCCTACGTCCCTGTGTGGTACTCCTGACACGAGTGGGGAACAATGTCCTGACACACAGATTCAGATAGAGTGAGTAACACAGCTTTATTTGGGAACCAGTGTCCCTCCAGAAGCCAATGCTCTGGTAAGCCCAGAAGGTTATACGGAATAGAATAGAATTTAATAACGAACCACATTCCAGAGTCAATTGAGGTGGAGAAGGTTCCTGGTCCGGGAGAGGCGACTGGGCCCACGCCGGGTCTGAGGCAAGCTGGTCTTGCAAGGAAGAACTTCAGAGAGTCCCAGAGTATCACAGCTTGCCACTTGCAGATGATTCCGTCGGATAGCGTTCCAGAGCCAGTGTATTCCCAAGAACTTTAACAAACATTTATTTTTGTGAAAAAGACCAGCTATTTTCAGTTACTAAATTATGTTGATCTTCAACACATGGCTAAAGGAATTTCTAACTAAATTAAAGTTTATTGCTTAAGTGGCAGGCTTGTTTCAAGCAACAACTTGGCAGTCTTGACTTAAACCATATCTGAAATGTCAGAGGTAAAGCCCTCAGTCATTTCATGCCTTTTTTAGCTCGAGTCCATACCTGTCTTTGCTGCCCCTACAGGCCAGCTTTATCCATCTACTCAACTATTTAAATAGAAGATATAGCGGAATCTAAACTTGTTTCTTCTTTTGGTACTCATCCAGGCCATGTTTTAGCGGAGTCAAATAGTGCATAGGAATCCCAGCTATTGCAAATAGATACGTGTCTGTTTTAGAGCTGAGGGGTTAGGGGATTCCAGGTTGTTATGATGGTCAGAAGATCCAGAAGTACTGATTTCTACTGTGTGGTCCTATGCCGTCTTCTCTCCATGAGTGTCCTGTGGGATTTAGGCACTCAATAGGACAATGACAAATGGGAAATCAAATCATCACTTCACTCTTAGCTAGACTACTGCTTGATACTATAATATAAAAATCACCCATATAGTTGGAACATGCAATTTAGGCTTAAGGCCCAAGTAGTCCTTGCTTTTCCTTATGAGTCTCTAAGTCTGGGTCAAGCTAGAACAATTAAAGTCCACATGTCAAGGATGGTAGGAGGAAAGTGGTGCCGACACCGTGGCTCCTTGGGACATCCCTGAGTTAGTACATCAACAGAGTTTGAGACTTCCTATCATGAGAAATAATCAATTCTCCTTATTGCATAAGTCAGTTGGATTAGCTTTCCTGTAGGACTTGATACGTAAAACTTCTTAACAGATATACCAACTTTATAAAATGGGAATTTGAATACCTATATCAGAGGTTTTTGAGAAAAGAATACAGGGCACGTGTGTAAGCATGTCACATCATGTTTGTCATGTGCTCAGCAAATATCAACACTGTTACAATTAACAGCATTATGTTTAGTAGTAGTTGTAGTACTATCTCTAATATTTCAAAGAAGGAAAGTTCAAACTAGAGAGGTTAAGTGACTTGCCCAAGGTCATATAGTGAACAAGTAGGAAGGCAGGGAACAGACTCAAATTTCCAGACTCCCACAAAAGAACATGTTTTTGGTCTCATTATGACACCTCCTATGTTATAAAAGTATCTTTATTAAGCTACTATCACATACATGGGCCCTAAATTTTATAGTTTCTTTTTCACTTTCTAAAATAATGGAACACCAGCCAGTATTTTGATTTAATTGCTCCTTCCTTGTAACAATTTGTTTTACTTTTCAAGTATTCACATTTATCTTCACATTTTCTCCCGAGGAAGTGGTAAAACAAGATAAAACCCCCACAAATTCCATTTTAAGAGTTGGAGACTTAAAAGAAAAAAAGAGTAAGGGCTATATATTTTTTTCTCAGCTAATAAATACTATCTCTTCCTGGCTTCCAACCCCCTTCTTTTTCCATTTCACTGTGTTTTCTTACAATGAAAAGAGAGCCAAAAAGTATGGAGATTTATCACAAGAGTAGAGCTTGAAATATGGGGAGGGGTAAGTCAAAGAATATTAAGGAAGAGACTACTGTATGTTGTCCCCCATTTGCTCCAATTTCCTAATTTCGCCATAAATGGAAGCAGCAGATAATTGTTTCTGGTGATGTTATAAGTGTCCGGAAAAATTTATTTCACATGAATTTTGTTTATAATAGATTGAGCCATTTTGATTTCTATGTTTTGTCTTGACCTTATAGTTTCAGGACATGACTGTTGTTAAATCTCACAGCATTTCCTAGCAGAGTTGGGCTCTGCAAAGAGACGAAATTTTCTTGTCAACTTAACTATATGTCATTGTGCAGTGGAACACACAAAATGTGGTATTATGCTTTGGTAGAATCATCTCCCAAAGAAGAAATGTTCTCTCATTAAAAATTTTTAAATGACTTTAGAGACTTAGGGCATTAGAATTGCCTGAGAATGAGACAAGCTGTAAAAATGCTGTTTCTCTTAGATTAGCGAAAGCTCATTCAGTTAAATAAGTTAATGTGTCCTCATCATAGTTACCTACAATTTCAGATTTAGCAGGGTGGAACCCACACTGAAATTCATTCCCCGGTGTCCCAGGCAAGTAAGCCATGGGAAGAATAAAATCCTCCTTTAAAGCTGGTCACATCCATTAATATTTGCAGTGGTTTGAATGATTGATCTCCCCAAATCTATTCCATCTCAGATACATAGTCTAAGGCAATGTTGGTAATGACAGTTCCCTTAACAGTGGTTGGCCTGGGTATGAATATGTAATGCAATTAAAACAAATGAGGCAGGAGGGGAAGTCAGATGGAGGTGAGGGAAGAGAGAAATTCTGGGATGAGTGAGATAGAGATTGTGTTCTAAGCTGAATTCCCTAAAGATCCTGAGATGTGGATTCTTGTGAAAGGTATTTACTGAGAATGTGCTCTCTAGAGAACAAGAGTGAGAGAAGTCAAGTAGGGTATAGAAAACAGTTAAGATAGAGCGATTAAATAAATCCTCTGTTGCAGATAGGAGAATGGATTTAAGGGAAGGTGACCACAATCAGGCAGACACAATTAGAAGACATTTTATTGCCCAGGTTTGAACTCATGAAAGACTGAATCAAGACATGGCATGAGGAATAAGGAGGGAGAGAGAGAGGTGAGGAAGAGTTAGAAAGTGAAACCAGCAAAACATGGTGATTGATTAAAGTGGGGGTAAGTGAACAAGAGGAAACAAGTACATCCTAAAGTTTCTAGCCTGGTGACTGCTGTGGCCACTGATGAGCCCATGGCCAATAAGAGATGGAAGTGACAGCACAGTTGATAAATTCAATTTGGGATATCCCGAGTTTATGGTATCTACGGGGCATTTACAAAGAAATAGAGAGCAAACATTGGGCTCCGGAGGCCTGAAGATCCATGAGAACGAACTTGGGCTGAAGATGTCTATGCAGTTGTCATCAGGGTATTTATTGTTGGTGGCAGGCAAAACCCAGGAGTTTCCCAGAAGGAGTCATGTGACTATGGTAGACAAATCATGGTCCCCCAAGGATGTCCATGTCATAATCCCAGGCACCTGTGAATGTTATCTTCCATGGCAAAAGAGGCTTTGCAGACATGATTAGGTTAAGGAGCTTGAGAAGGGGAGGTTATCCTGGACTATCCATCCAGGTGAGCCCTGTATAATTACAAAGGTCCTTAATAAGGGGAAGGTGGGAAGGCCAGAGTTAGGAAAGGAGATGCAATGAGAGAGGTTAGAAAAAGAGAGACTGGAAAATACTCCACTGCTAGCTTTGAAGATAGAGTACAGGAAGCCAGACAAGGAAGGCAGGTGATCCTTAGAAGCTGAATAAGGCAAGGAAACAAATTTTCCCCTCAGATCCTCAAGAAGGAATCAGCCTTTCAACACCTTGATTTGAGCCAAGTGGGACTGAGTTTGAACTTTTGACCTCTAAAACTGTAAGACAAAAAATTTGTGTTTACTTAAGCCACTATGTTCCTGGTAATTTGTTATAGCAGGAGTAGGAGACTAATACAGTGACCTTGTGTGAGCCATTTGACCTCTACAAACTCTAGCTAATTCTGTCCTTCCAAAAATATGTACTGAATACCTACTCTGTGCCAATTCATAGCCTTTAGAAACTAACAGACCAGTGGAAGAGAAAGAAACAGAAACAAATGTAAATACTGTGTGAAAGGGGCTGAAACATATAGAGCTTTGTAAAGAAACCATGGGGTCAAAAAAGGTAGTTTCCTATGGCTGCTGCCATTCGTTGGCCTGTGGCCACATCACTCCAATATCTGCCTCCATGGTCACGTTTTTGCCTCCTCTTCTGTCTATGTCTAATACTCTTTTGCCTCCCTCTTATAAGGAATCATGTGATTACATTTAGGGCCCTCCTGGATAATCTAGGATTATCTTGTCTCAAAATCCTTTATTACATCTGCAAAAACCCTTTTTCCAAATAAGTTCACATTTACCATTTCCAAGAATAGAACCTGAGGTCTTTGGGGGACATGATTCAGGCTATTACAAATACAGAGCTTACAAAACTGAAAAAATATTACACAATGGTAGTGAACATGCAAGGTAGTATTGAATGGTGTTAAATAACGTCAGTTCTAGAGTCATCCAAATTAGGTTTCAAGTCCTGCTCTGCATTTATTACTCATGTGACATTGAGCAGGCGATTTAACATTTCTGTACCTCACTGCCCTCATCTGTAAAGTGGGCCCAATATTACCACCTCCATAAATGGGTTATGAGAAAGAATAGATGAGATAATGCACTTAAAACATTTAGCATGTGATTGGCACATAGCAAGCTTTTAATATTTTCTATTGATAAAATTAATAAGAATAGGGGTGAAAGATTAGAACTCTGTGAAACTTCCAGTATTGTCAATTATGTTCTTTTACATTTAAAATCACTTCCTTTTAAATCACAGAAAAAGATAGAGACAAGTTGAGTACTTTTTTTCTAAGCGAAAGACATCAAAATAGCCTTTATAAAATAATGGAATCAATAAGTAGGAGCAAGAGTTGCCGCAAGCAGAAATACTGAATACGAACAAATGGGAACTTCCGTTTGCCTCACAGTAGTACAAATACAGAATCAATTTCCAAGAAAAAGCACAAAACAAATGGCAGAAATGCTTTTAAACTGGTAGATATTAATTGCTTAAAGAATGACTAAAGGAGAAGCCATGATTTTAGATTCAAATGGAATAAAATGAATATGGTTGTTAGTCTAAGCAGCCCTTTTTTAGTGCCCAAAGACATTATGTTTTTTTAAAAACATGGTAGATACTATCACAGAAGAGAAAGATTCTGTAGAATTGTCAGTTCTTTAAGGCAGCAATTCATTAAGTCACTCGGGATGGAGAATGTTCTCGTCAGCAGACAAAAGGGTGGGGCTTTCATTCAGGCAAAAATATTTCTTGCCCATTTCTTTATTTTTAATATAGAATTGAAGAGATTTTTGAGAGAAGGAGGGGTCCAAATCTATTTCACATCAACTGTAAATTTGATTTTGGAGAGTAGAGTGTGGGTGAAGTTGGTGTAATATAAAGAAAGTCAATTTTCGGGGAAGAATTCTCCAGAACCACTTAATAGATACTCATAATGACTAAATCAGCTAAATATCTATCTGTCTTTGTCAACTTTAAATCCAAAATGGTTGCATTCAAAATAAAGTCCAGTTTTTTTTTCCCCCTGAAATTACGTGTGACTAGAATAGCAAGGTTTTGCTGGAGAACAGGATCTACATGTGAAGTTTTATTTCCCCTTTGCTGATGTGGGAAGGAATACTTCAGCAATCCTATTCCCTTTCCAATCTTACCCTCAACAGCTCTTTTCAGTTCCCTGCTATTTTCAGTCTCCTGCAATTACTTCTCTGACACCAAGTGCTAAGGGGATTCTTACTGCTTTCCTATAACTGAATTATTGAAAAGCCTCCTGTTGCAGCCATCAGCACACTTTTTGTTCCAGTCAACATTATTATTCATCCTAATTGGGAAGGTCAGCTTGTGAAAAAAACCTTATAATAACTTCTCATGTCAGGACAGTCTGATTTACTAGGTTTGCCGTGGACTCAGGGTTCTGGACTTCTTAAAATCTCTCCCGTAGCTTCATTTATATGATGTTTTCTGGTCGTTTAAGTAAATCATCGTATAGGTTAGTATAAGTACCTTCTCTCTAGAAGAATGACATGGGCTGCACTTTAGAAAGATTATAATTTTGCTCCTTGTGACTTCTAGTGTCCTGGACATGGTGATATTTATATATATTGATTGTGTGTGTGTGTGTGTGTGTGTGTGTGTGTGTACGTGCACACTCATGCATGTGGTTTAGAGTGTATGTAATAATGCCCATTTACTTCTAAACATTTGTAAAAATCTTGGTTTGGACTATGAGTGGAAATGAGAAAGCAAAAAGTAAGCCCCTTAATAACTCAAAAACTTTAAAATTATTTGAGAATTGATTATAATTCCAATAACAAAAACAGGTAATTAAAGATAGAATAAAATTAACAAAGAGTGATTAGTCTAGAATATATCTACACATGTTCTTAATCTCTTTTACTTCCTTCTAATTATATTTTATGAATTGCATGATCTTTGAAGCTCCTTTAAATCTTTTTTATAGCAAAGTTTGCCAATAACTAACAATTATAACAATGCTAGCAATACTAGTAACAGCTGCCAGTCATCTAACATGTATTAATCACAGGCACTATAGCAAACACTTCACATATAATGTATCTAGATTCACAATTATCTTATCAGAGGGATATTGTCACTTTTCCTGTTTTACTGATGGGAAAACTGTGGTACCAAAAAGTTAAGTCACACAACTGAAAAGTAGTTCATCTGGGATGATCCCATGAAATCTGATTTCAAAGCTTAGCACCTCTATTAAAAAAACACACAAACTATTAATATTTAAAGAAATGGCATTTTAAAGCATAGATTCATTTATAACTTTGCAAAGTTTTGCCTTAGGACATAATGCCCTGAAGGCCAGATTTTCATTCCTTCATTTATTATGTATAGGATTTCTTCTTCCCAAAGGAATTTGAGTTGGTTTAGAAGAGTGGATACATAGACACTAGAGTGAAACAATCTAAGAGCCAGAATCTTTAAGGACAGAAAGGAGTATGAATAATTCCCACCAGAAGACCTAGATGAAATAAAGCCACTATGATGGTTGATGGCAAAACTAGGATTTGAACCCAGGTCATCTGTTTTGCTTATAATTCCTATGATATATTGCAGACACTGAAGTCTCTAAACAGTGCTGGAACTGCAAATATTTTATCTGAGTATTTTAGATGTATATGGGGTGACAATTAAGTTAGCGAACTTACCACCGTGTGCTTACATTGACAGCACTGTGCAAACAGCTCAGTAAGGTTTCATCACCTTGGTATATCAGAGTCTCACAGCTGTGTTCGTGTTGATGTGTGGCGGTGTCTTGCTGAGTGGTGTTTATTATTGTTGTTGTGAGTCTTTGTGTGCCATTGAGAGAATGTCTGAGCTTGAATTAGAGCAATGAACAAACATTAAATTTCTTGTTAAATTTGGCAAGAGTGGAAGTGAAATCAGGGACACATTAGTCCAAGTTCATGGGATAATGCCATGAAGAAAACCAGCAGTGTACAAATGGATTAAACGTTTCTCTGAGGGGAGAAAACGCATCACTGATGAAGAGAGGTCAGGGTGGCCAATAACAAGCAGAATTGAGGAAAACATTGCAAAAATTCATCGAATTGTGCATCAAAATTGTCAGCTGACTGTGAGAAGCACAGCAGATCAAGTAAACATTGATAGAGAAGCAGTTATGAAAATCTTAACTGAAAATCTTGGCCTGAGAAAGGTGTGTGCAAAAATGATCCTAAAGGAGCTCACCGATGAACAAAAGCAAAAGAGAGTCGAAGTTTGCCAAGACCTTTTGGAGAGGCAAGATGATGTTATAGGCCGTGTTATCACTGGTGATGAAACACGGGTGTACCAACACAACCCTGAAATGAAGTGTCCAAGTGCCCAATGGAAGTCAGCCAATTCTCTACAACCAAAAAATTTCCGTCTGACCAAATCAAAAGTTAAAATGATGTTGTTAACCTTTTTTGATATCAGAGGAATTATTCATTTGAATTTGTACTAACTGGACAAACAGTTAACCAAGTTTACTATTTGGAAGTGCTGAAAAGGCTGCATGAAAAAGTTAGACAAAAACAAGCTGAACTTTCGCCAACAATTCATGGCTCTTGCATCACAACAATGCTCACACGGCACTGTCTGTGAGGGAGTTTTTAGCCAATAAACAACTGTATTGGAACACCCTCCCTACTCACCTGATCTGGTCCCCAGTGACTTCTGTCTTTACCTGAAAATAAAGGAAATATTGAAAGGAAGACATTTTGATGACATTTAGGACATCAAGGTTAATATGATGACAGCTCTGATGGCCATTTCAGAAAGAGTTCCAAAATTGCTTTGAAGGGTGTAGTCGGCGCTGGCATCGGTGCATAGCTTCCCAAGGGGAGTACGTAGAAGGTGACCGTACTGATATTCAGCAATGAGATATGTAGCATTTTTTCTAGGATGAGTTCATGAACTTAATTGTCAGAACTCATACAATAGTTTTTGAAAATGTACCAGAAAATTTTTCTCAGGTTAACTCCTATCCACCACCCAGAACTCTCACAATTCATCTTGTCAATAAGTAACACAAGCATCCCAACTGTTTTATTATCCAGCAGTTTTCACTTTATACCTATAACTCATTATCTTTCAGCTGCTATCCTTTACTTATTCTTGTAATATAGATACAAAGAGCCATTATTTTGTGTGTGTGTAAACTTTTCCTTCCAAGACTCAGATCCTTCTGAGCTTTGACCACTCTGGTATTTTTCTATCATACAATAGTCCCCCCTTACCCATGGTTTTGCTTGTCATAGTTTCTGTTACCCAGTCAACCATGGCCCAAAAATATTAAATGGAAAAATTCCAGAAATAATTAACTTGCAAGTCTTAAATTGTGTGGGGGTCTGAGTAGGGTGATAAAATCTCTCGCTGTCCTGCTGGGTCCCGCCCTGCACATGAATCATCCCTTTGGCCACAGTAAGCATCTTGTATGTGATCCACACCCATTTGTAACTTAGTAGTCATCAGCTCAGCTGTCAAAGTATCACAGTGTTTGTGCTCAAGTAACCCTTATTTTACTTAGTAATGGCCCCAAAGCACAAGAGTAGTGATGCTGGCAATTCAGATATGCAAAGAGAATCTGTAAAGTGGTTCCTTTAAGTGAAAAGGTATGTATATGTATGTATAGGAAAAAACATAATATATTTGGGTTCAGTAATATCCTCAGTTTCAGGCATTTACTGGGGTCTTGGATCATATACTTGGGGATAAAGGGGTTGGGAGATACTTTACTATCCCCTGACATTCCCCTTCGGTTATATGTCCTTGTTTTTATCTTATGCACAAGTCGTTATAAAATTTGACCTCATCTAAGGAGACCTGTATAATCAGCATGCTTTTTTTTTTTTAATATACCCATCCCCCATTTTTTTCACTTGTAATTATGAAGTCAGAATTAAATTTTCAAGAGCTTCTCAACTCGCTGATATTGGCTTTTCATAGTTTCACCTCATGAAGTCATGCCTATATTTTCTCTGAAATTTTTATTTCCACCCTTCTAAAATCTAGGGCACCCCTTTGATTGGCTATCATGAATGTTTTCTGCCAGGCCCCACTATTTCTTCTTTGGTAAACAAATACATTATTCCATATTGGCGGAATCAGCTTCAAAAGCATGTAATCTATGCTGTTTCACAGAATCTCGTGCTTAGAAGGGCCCCACACTTTTTCTACTGCACTCCTGTCACTATCCTGAAAACTTAAGTCTTGAACAAAAAGCCCACATTTTCATTTTGCATGGACCTCTGAAAATTATGTAGCTTGTCCTACTACTGGTCTGCATTCCTAATAGAAATTATCTACATGCTGTCTCTATTTCGTCAGACATAAAGTTGACTACAAGTCCAGTTAGAACACTTTTACTTTTTTTTTTTTAACTTAAATATGCTTCTAGAGGTGTTCATTCTACCGTGTTTCCCCGAAAATAAGACCTAGCTGGACAATCAGCTCTAATGCGTCTTTTGGAGCAAAAATTAATATAAGACCCAGTATTATATTACATTATATTATATTATAATATTATATGACCTGGCATTATTTTATGTTATATTTATTATATTATATTATAAAGACTCGGTCTTATATTATATTATATAAGACCCAGTCTTATATTATTATAATAAAATAAGACCAGGTCTTACATTAATTTTTGCTTCAAAAGACGCATTAGGGCTGATTGTCCAGCCAGGTCTTACTTTGGCGGAAACACAGTACTTAACAACTTATTCCTATGACCATTCCTCAGAGCTTTTGGTCAAGAACCTTCTCTAAAATATTTCCTTTAAATAAACAAAAGTTCTTACCAACACAAAAATAACATGTTCATTGCCAAAAAAAATGGAAAGTACAAAAAACACATTCCTACAATCCATAAACTTTAATACTTTAAACTTTAAAGTAGCTTTAATACTTTTTTAGATTTTCTAATGATGTAGCTTTTAACATAATTATGGTTATTCAGCATCTACCAAATTTTGTAAATTAACATTTTAAATGATATTATTTCATTATAAATACACAGATGCACAATTTTAAAAAGCTGAATCCAACAAATCATGGGTATTTTAAAAAGCTAAAAATAACTCCAGGGACTCCTCCAGTCAGAAATAGCAGCTCTCATAATTTTGAACATTTGCCTGTACTCCTTTTATCTCTGCAGATTTTTAATAAACATATGCTGTGTAACTAATTTCTAAGCAAATAAATGTTCACAAATAAAAAATCAAAAAGCATCTAAAAGGCACTAATAGTTATACTCCTCCAGAGAAACCTAACCCTTCAATACCCAGCTTCCTAATTGCTATTCCTGTCCTCTTTGCTATCTTATTTACTCCCAATTCACCTTTTTGACCCCATCATGTTGCTCCTGGCATCTAGTGAGTACAGGCCAGGGATGCTGCTAAATATTCTACAATGCACAGGAGAATCCTCCCCACCCCCCACAGCAATGATTAGCCAACCCAAAATGTCAATAATGTTGAAGCTGAAAAGCTCTAGCTTAACATAATTCTGGATGTACTACTACTTGGTACCATTAGAAAGGAGAAAGAAATGAAAAATATAAATATTAGAAACAAGACACTTATTTTTGCAGAAGATGTGATTCTATACTAGTCAACCCGAGGAAGCCTTTTAAAACTATTAATTGATTATAATACAAAATAGAAAAAGAAATCTTACTAAAAATAGCAAAAAACTAATGTGCATTACAACTTGTGATATTTTGAGGTATCGACTGAAAATCAAATATTTACAAATAATAAAACATAAGTATTTCTTTTTATAACTTTTAGTTTTTGCCATCATTTTAATTTTTAATTAGGTTTACTTTTGTCAACAAATGTGATTTGGAATTTAAATTTTCTATAGGAAAATGCTCCCATGGTGCAGCTGCAATAAGAAGAAAATATTGTGAAGTAGTTACTCAGATTAAGAAACTGCTAGCATCAGTCAACATCCTGCTTCCTTCACTGAGAAAGTCTTGGGATGAAAAATGTCAGCTGACCTAAACAGTGTGCTTACTGATGTTGTAAAATTTGTGAATTACATAAGGCTAATGAAGTAACTTTGAGATTATTCTCTTTATTCTGTTTACCATATGAATTGACAAACAGCTATCATTGCATGCTGATATACAAGGTTTATCAAAGAGAAAAATTCTGTTGACAATATTTGAGCTATGGAAAAATATCTTAGTGTTTTTGGTCTCAACATTTTAAAGATATGAAATGGACATCCAGACTTTTCCCTAATATATTCTGTATTTTAATAACTTTAATACATCCATGCGGGAAAAGAATGCAACGTGTTTTTCAATGGCAGTTAAAATAAAAGAGCAAAAATGATAGCAAAAAGTTTGACAGAACAGTTCCTACAGGTCATTGTGACATTTTCCATAATTTGATAGTAATTAACCATAAAGTAGGTAATTATTTGAATATTGTGCAAAGAGTAATCACTGAAAACTTCAAATTTGATAAGATGTTTTCAATTTTATTTTCTGTCAAGAGAAGATTCATTCTAGGAAATTCATTACTTTTGAGTCCATTTCTTTCATCAAAAGATATTATACATTTATAACTTTAAAGGGGAAGTTGCTGGAAGTGAGCACTGATGAGAAATTAAAGATAGATTTTTGAAAATACAGCTTCATTTTCTTCATTTGGGGAAAAGTTACATATTAATATTGAAAACTTGATGAAATTGCTGTAACATCTTATTTTCTTTTACATCAACATACTTCTTTTTTTTTTTCTGAAGTAGTGAAAAAGCAGTTTATTAGAAGAAAAAGTACACTCCAAAGAGGTAGAAGTGGGCCCAAGCAGAAAGCAGTGGCTCTAGGCCATTATTAGAAGAGAAAGTACACTCCAAAGGGATTGGAGTGGGCCCCAAGCAAAGGCAAGGCTCAAGAGGTGCTGACTGGCGAGGACTTCGATCCATCAATATACTTCTGAGAGACTAGTTTCTCTACTATGAAACAACTTCAGACATACTTGTCCGTCTGTGAGTAGCATTGCCAGTGTAGCCTAGAGAAAATATAAACAAGAAGCAAGTCCACTGGTCACCAGCAAAACTTGAAATATTGATATATATGGTGTTTATTCAAAGTATGTGTACAAGTATTTAATGTGGGGAATAAACTGTGATGAAGGACTAGATTTGTTTTTTTCATATGAAGCCCTAAAAAGAGGGGAAAAAAATAAAAAATTATTAAATAGGATTTCTCTCAAAATATGCTAGGCCTAAGCGGTTTTCATGGGTATTCTTTTTTTTTTATTAGTTTTGGGTGTACAAAACAATCTACTACCCCTCTGATATTGTATGTAGCTGTTAAAATTCCATTGACTCTATTCCCTATGCTGTACTCCACATTCCGTGACTATATGTGCGTATGTATTTAATTATAGTTGACATTCAATATTATTCAGCTTCAGGTGTACAGCGCAATGGTCCATGAAGTGGTCTCCCTGTTTTAAACTCTTAAAGAACAGATAACTGGTATAATATTTAAATAGTTCGAGGACATAGAAAAAGGAATCATCACAATTCTTCTTATGAGAGCATAATAATCCTGATATGAAAACTTAACAAATAAGAGAAAAAAGAAAATTATATTTTAAAAGCAGCATATAAGAAAACTCATATGATGTGGATTATAGGAACATATTAAAATGACTCCAGAATTTAAAGATAATTCAGTAATAGGAAAACTATTAATATAAATAATATAATTTATGGATCATATTAATAGGTCAAAGGAGAAAAAAAATCATAAGCATTATAGTAGATGCCAAAGAGACATTTGACAATGTTGAACATTCATTATTATTTTTCAAAGTAGAAATTAAGGGTAAATGGATATTTTTAAATGCACATATTAACGAGGAAGTCAAATGCGCGCGCGCCCCTCAGGTCAAAAGCCAGCATCGTGCTGAATTACAAAATGGTAGGACTATTCTCATAAGCCAGGAACAAATCATGATCTTCTATCACCATTATTGTTTAATATTGTTTTCACAAATCTTTCTTGGGGGGATATGAAGCTCTAATATAGATGCTAGTGTAGTAAATTAAATAATTGACTCCCCAAGAGGTCCTCGCTCTAACACCTGGAAACTGTGAAGATGTTATATATTACATAGCATAAGGGAATTTACAGATGTGATTAAGGTTACAAAATTTAAATCAGGAGATTATCCCGGATTCTAAATATGGGTCCAATGTAATCACATGATCCCTTAAAAACAAAGAACCAGAGGTCAAAGTGATTGATGATTTGTGAGAAGAATTTGACATACTATTGCTGGCTCTAAGATGGAGGGGCCCACATACAAAGACCTGAGAGAGGCCTCTAGACGCTAAGGGTAGCTGCTAAAGGACACTCAGCAAGGAAACGGAACTATAACTGCAAGGAAGTGGATTCTGCCAACAGCATGAATGAGCTGGGAAACAGAGACTTCCCAGAGCCTCCTGATAAAAACCCATCAGGACAATACCATGATTTCATCATTGTGAAACCTGGAACCCCTTTGTTTTGGAATCTTAAGCACTGTGAAAAAATTAATTCCTGATGTTTAAACCACCTGCTTGATGGTGCTCTGTTAAGGGAGCTCAAGCAAACTCACATGGGCAATGGTAGGAAGCTAATACAGTTAGTGAGAGCTATTGATAGGGCACTGAGCCTTGCAGCAGGAGATATCTGGATATGTTTGTTTACTTAGCGTTAGTTGATAATACATTTTTGCAATTTTGAAATTTTATCTGTGTTATTAAATTTGTCTTTTTTTTTTTTTTTTTTAATAGCTTCTGAATTTCATGTCTTGCTTAGAACGGGCTTTGAATCTCTCCACCCACCATTGCTCTCTCCTTCACTCTCTAGAATAACTTTTCAATGTTAGGGAGCATGGTAAGCATTCTTCCCCTTCTAACCTTGCTTTCGTTGCTCTTCTATTAACTTTATCTGTCCTCTTTATCAGTTTCCCTGAATACCAAGAACAGCCCAGGGTATGTGATAGGCAAATGAATTTATCTTGACTAAATGCAGTTAGTTTTGAGAAATGCTTATCTGATAATCCTGTATCAATTTCTTTCTTTTTTTCTTTTTAATTCAAGTTTATTGGGTGACAATTGTTAGTAAAGTTACATAGATTTCAGGTGTACAATTCTGTATTACATCATCTATAAATCACATTGTGTGTTCACCACCCAGAGTCAGTTCTCCTTCCATCACCATATATTTGATCCCCTTTACCCTCAGCTACCACCCCCGTCCCCCCTTACCCTCTGGTAACCACTAAACTATTGCCTGTGTCTATGAGTTTTTGTTTCTCATTTGTTTGTCTTTTTCTTTTGTTGTTTTTGGTTTATATACCACATATCAGTGATATCATATGGTTCTCTACTGTTTCTGTCTGACTTATTTCACTAAGCATTATAATCTCAAGATTCATCCATGTTGTCACAAATGCTCCTATTTCATCTTTTCTTACCACCAAATAGTATTCCATTGTGTATATATACCACAACTTCTTTATCCATTCATTTATTGAAGGACATTTTGGCTGTTTCCATGTCTTGGCCACTGTAAACAAAGCTGCAATGAACATTGGAGCACACATGTCTTTATGGATAAATGTTTTCAGATTTTTTTCGTAGATACCCAGGAGATGGATTGATGAGTCATATGGTAATTCTCTTCTTAATTTTTTGAGGAACCTCCACACTGCCTTCCATAGCGGCTGCACCAGTCTGCATTCTCACTAACAGTGTATGAGGGTTCTTTTTCTCCATAGCCTCTCCAACACTTGTTACTATTTGTCTTGTTGATTGTAGCCATTCTAACTGGGTGAGGTGATATCTCATTGTGGTTTTTATTTGCATTTCTCTGATGATTAGTGATATTGAACATTTTTTCATATGTCTGTTTGCCATTTGTATGTCCTCTTTGGAGAAATGTCTCTTCAGGTCCTCTGCCCATTTTTCAATTGGGTTGTTAGTTTTTTTGTTGTTGAGTTGTATGAGTTCCTTGTATATTTTGGATATTAGCCCTTTATCAAAGGCACTGTTTGCAAAAATCTTCTCCCATTCAGTTGGTTGCCTCTTTATTTTGTCGATGGTTTGTTTTGCTGTGCAGAAGATTTTAAGTTTGATATAATACCATTCATTTATTTTAGCTTTTACTTCCTTGTCTTTGGAGTCAAATTTATAAAATGCTCTTTGAACCCAAGGTCCATAAGTTTAGTACCTATGTTTTCTTTTATGCAGTTTATTGTTTTAGGTCTTATGCTTAAGTCTTTGATCCATTTTGAATTAATTTTGGTACATGGTGACAGATAGCAGTCCAGTTTCATTCTTTTGCACGTGGCTTTCCAATTCTGCCAGCACCATTTATTGAAGAGGCTGTCTTTTCTCCATTGTATGTTTTTGGCTTCTTAGTCAAAAATTATGTGTCCATATTTATGTGGTTTTATTTCTGGATTCTCAGTTCTATTCCATTGGTCTATGTGTCTGTTTTTCTGCCAACACCATGCTGCTTTGATTATTGTTGCCCTGTAGTACAAGCTAAAGTCAGGGAATGTGATACCTCCAGCATTGTTCTTTTTTCTTAGGATTGCTTTGGCTATTCGGCGTCTTTTGTGGTTCCATACAAATCTGCTGATTTTTTGTTCTATTTCTTTAAAAAATGCCATTGGGATTTTGATGGGGAATGCATTAAATCTGTATATTGCTTTGGGTAATATGGCCATTTTAACTATGTTGATTCTTCCAATCCATGAACACGAAATGTCTTTCTATTTCTTTGTATCTTTTTCAATTTCTTTTAAAAATGTCTTATAGTTTTCAGCATATAGGTCTTTCACATCCTTGGTTAAGTGTATTCCTAGGTATTTTATTCTTTTTGCTGCAATTGCAAAAGGAATTGTTGGTTTTTTTTAATTTCTTTTTCTGAGATTTCATTGTTAGTATATAGGAATGCAATGGACTTTTGTACATTGCATTTTGTACATTGATTTTGTAGCTGGCAACTTTACTGTATTTGTTGATTGTTTCTAATAGTTTTTTGGTGGAGTCTTTAGGGTTTTCTATATATAGCATCATGTCATCTGCAAAGAGTGACAATTTAACTTCTTCATTCCCAATTCGGATGCCTTTTATTTCCCACACTATGTTGAAAAGCAGAGGTGATAGGGGACAGCCCTGTCGTGTTCCTGAATGTAGAGCAAAGGCCTTCAGTTTTTCACCATTAATTATGAGATTAGCTGAGGGCTTGTCATATATGGCCTTCATTATGTTAGGTATTTTCCTTCTATAACTATTTTATTAAGTGTTTTAGTCACAAATGGATGTTGTATCTTGTCAAATGCTTTTTCTGCATCAATTGATATAATCATATGATTTTTGTCCTTTATTTTGTTTATGTGATGTATCACATTGATGGATTTGCGGATGTTGAACCATCCTTGCGCCCCTGGGATGAAGCCCACTTGGTCGTGATGAATAATCTTTTTAATGTACTGTTGCATTCGATTTTCTATAATTTTGTTTAGGATTTTTGCATTGGTATTCATTAGAGATATTGTGTTATTAGAGATATTTCTTTTTTTGTGTTATCCTTACCAGGTTTTGGTATCAGGGTAATGTTGGCCTCATAAAATGAGTTAGGGAGTATTGTCTCTTCTTCAATTTTTTGGAAGAGTTTGAGTAGGACAGGTATTAGATCCTCTTTGAAGGTTTCGTAGAATTCACTAGTGAAGCCATCTGGTCTCGGGCTTTTGCTTTTGGGAAGGTTTTGGATGACTGGTTCAATTTTGTTACTGCTGATCGGTCAATTTAGATTTTCCAATCCTTTATGGCTCAGCCTAGGAAGACTATATGTTTCTAAGAACTTGTCCTTTTCTTCTAGGTTATTGAATTTGGTGACATATAGTCCTTCATAGTATTCTTGGATGATTCTTTGTATTTCTGTGGCATCCATGATAAATTCCCCTCTTTCATTTTTGATTTTGTTTATTAGTGTCTTTTCTCTTTTTGTCTTAGTGAGTCTAGCCAAGGGTTTGTTAATTTTACTGATCTTTTCAAAGAACCAGCTCTTTGTCACATTAATTTTTTCTATTGTCTTTTTGTTCTCTATTTCATTTCATTCTGCTAACCTTGGGTTTCATTTGTTCTTTTTCTAGTTCTTTAAGGTGTAACGTCAGGTTATTTATTTGGGATTTTTCTTGTTTCTTGAGATAGGCCTGTAATGATATAAATTTCCCTCTTAAAACTGCTTTCGCTGCATCCCAAGAATTTTCGTAGGAAGTGTTTTCATTCTCATTTGTTTCTATGTATCTTTCGATCTCTCCTCTTATTTCTTCTTTGACCCGGTTGATCTTTAAAAGTATGTTGTTTAATCTCCACGTATTTGTGGTTTTTCCTGCTTTCTTTTGCAGTTGATATCCAATTTCAAAGCCTGTGATCAGAGAATATGCTTGGTATGATTTCAGTCTTCTTGAATTTGCTGAGGCTAGTTTTATATCCCAATATATGGTCTATTCTTGAGAATGTTTTATGCACACTAGAAAAAAATGTATAGTCTGATGTTTTAGGATGAACTGCTCTATAAATGTCAATTATGTCCATTTCATCTAATGTGTCAGTGAGGGCTGCTATTTCTTTATTTACTTTCTGTTTGGATGATCTATCCATAGTTGTCAATGATGTATAATTGTGTTTTGGTCAATTTCTCCCTTTAGTTCTGTTAGTAGTTGCTTGGTATATTTCAGTGTTCCCCGTTTGGGGGCTTAAATATTGATGACTGTTATGTCTTCTTGTTGTATAGTCCCCTTTATCATTATGAAATGTCCATCTTTGTCTCTTGTTACCTTTTTTATCCTGAAGTCGGTTCCATCTGATATCAGTATGGCTTCACCTGATTTTCTCTGGATACCATTGCTTGGAGTGTCAATTTCCACCCTTTCACTTTGAGTCTATGTTTGTCCTTGCATCTGAGATGTGTCTTTTGGTGGCAGCATATGGTTGGGTTTAGTTTTTCGATCCAGTCTGCTACTCTGTGCCTTTTTATTGATGAGTTCACTCCATTTACATTTAGGGTGACCCTGTTTCAGTTTCTGTGGGTTTCTTTGTGGGTTGTTTCTTCTTCCCCCTGACTCTTGTAGGTAAGAAAGGAAAACCCACCAGATATGTATTTCCACCATAATTCATGATTATTATATTGATAGAATGTTAATATTTACCCATTGAACGGACAGCTCAGTCACTCATATACCATGTATCATATGGCTGATTAAAACAAAATGCGTCCTTGGAAACTCCAATCCTCTTCAGAGCAATACCCAAGATATTTCTTCACTTCTCCTTGGCTATTATTTACTTTTTTAACTACCACTAATTTGTAGTTCTTCTGACTCCTTTTCAGGCAGTCATGTATGTACAATCTTACCTCAGACTCCAGGTAGCAGTGTCTTGGAGCCATCTTGCAACAGCTCCTAAGAGCTAATTGTGTACTACTTGAAGTTCCAGATGGAGGGAGGACTGTATCCTCCCCTGTGTTTTGCAAACGCATTAACAAAAATGACACATCTGAAATGTGAACGCTGTGTGACAGCTTCCTTCAAAGGACTCTCATTTGTCTTTAAAACAAAGTAAATTACCTGAGAGGATACAAATTTCATTTTGTGAAAGCTTTGTTGAGAGGTGAATGAATAATTGGTCAGGAGACTATAAGCTTATGCGTTGGCCCTTACTCTCCTCCCGGGTGCACTGGGATAAATAGTTTAGTTTTAAAACATTCTTGAAAGTTAGTGTGAGAAAGTTTTTGAGGACTAGAGACACAGAGTATTGAAGCAATATGTCCAAGGCTGGTCTTGATGAAGACTTCTAGGGGATAAGAGAGAGTTCTTCACAGATAAACTTGTACACATTTCTTGAGACTCCCAACCTAGGTTTCATCCACTTAGGAATAGGTTTTTAACCTATTTTAACGTAACCAGAGCTGCTGCATATAGCTGTTCAACTGCACTGAGGCCAAGGTGGTGAAGGGCTGAAATCCAGCTTTTGCTTCCCCCACGACCAGCTGCCACTTAGGCAGCCTCCACCCAGAGGAGGCACCATTTTCTAATTCATGCAAAGTCACTGTGTAGGTGAGTGGTGGCACTGCTAGGAAGGGCCCTGCTAGCAAGCAATTTCTTTTACATTGATCACTGGAATACCCTTCGGAATAAAATTCATTTGAAGACACTACGTAAAACAATGTTAGATTAGGCTCATCTTTATTTCTGACACTTTTAGTGTCTTCCTAAGACAGTTGGTTACTTAGCTCAGCATATAGTGAAAACATGGAAATATCTAGGAACATTTTTCTTTACTGCAGCATTGTTAATTTTTAAAACTATCCCCAGGATTGCCATTTTAAATCTTTGGCGTCTGGACTGGTAAAAGAAAGTTATCGTGTATAGTACTTTTTAATCCCCTTAAGGTAAATCAATAATTAACGCATTTTTATTAGACGAGGCAGCAGTGGGTTAGGAGTATGAAATGTGCATTTTCATTCTGCCTGCCAGCCCACACTTTACGCTTGGAAGAAATCTGTACTCTCCAAATCCTGGACAACAAACACTGCACTAACCTCTGGCTATTTGGAACCTTTTGCCAACTAACCTCTCAGTCAAATCCTAATCTGTGGAGAGGCTATCAAAGAATTTATATCTGCTACAGACTCTGGCTCGACTCCTGGCTTATGCATGTGTATCCAGGATGCAGATCGAAGCAGAGAAGCCCTGTGGAATCCTTTTCAATAGCAAAAGATGATACTACAGCTATAAAAAATTTGGGGGTGCACCATTTCCCATTAAACTCTCCTATCTTTCAGGATCCCCGAGAGAAGTCAAGGGGTGGCCAAAGCAATCATTCCTCCTGGAAAGAAGAATGCAAACTCTGGTACTGCCTTAAGATTCAGGACACAGACCCTATTTCCCCGGGCATGGAGGTGGAGTGCATCAAGAAACACATGAGCTCTTCACTGTCTCAGCTCTTCAATCCTCCTCCCTCTGTTTGCAAAACATGGTTTGGGGAGTGGAGAGACTGAGTTCTCGGGTGTCTAATGATGCTCATGTCCCAGCTTTTCACATGTGACCACAGGAACTCTCTGGATGACTGTCATGGACCTGACAATGTGTGCTCCACTCAGAGAATCCCCGGCATCTGCTGCACCACTGAGCACATTGCTATCATCTGTGTCTGGGCGGCCCCAAGTTTCCCATCTGGGGCAGGCCACGAGGCATCGGTAGGAGCCTCAGGAAGATGGTCAGTAGCATTGTATTACAGGTGGGAATGTGGGTATTCATGCTGCCTTGACTACAGCGGCTTCTTCCGTCCCTCAACCTCGAACCCCAGGGCTGTTTTTGACTCAACATCTGGGCTGGGCCTGAGTCTCTAGATCTCTGCATTACTTTTATCTCTGTCTCCCTCAACCCCTATTTTTCACTTCAGGCAACCTTTCCTTCTCACCTGGTTACAGCAAACCTCTTCCAGTTGTTAGACCATCCATCCTTAGTCCATCCCACCACTCCTGAAAATCAATCTGTCTAGCTTGCAGTTCGTGCCAGCCACCTCCCCTAAAGTTCAGTCAGAAGACTTAACTATACGGCTTTCACTGCAGTTTCAAATGTCCCAAATTCGAAGGTTTGAAAGTAAAAATTTAATAATAAAAAATTCTAGTATTTCATAAAACTCAACAAAAGTATGCATTATAAATGCTTAACTATAGTGTTTATGAGTACTTTTTATTTCTATATATTCTCTATTTATTTTTTCAAATGGCAGCATTCTATAAAGATAATAAACTCTATAGTAATAAAAAACAGGTTTGAAACTCTGCTCCTCCCCTTAGTTCTGCTCAATTAAAAGACCTGGTTTTAGAGTTTGTTTCCTTATGTATAAAACAATGAGGTTGCAATACCTACCTTAAAGATTTGTTTTGAAATAGCAATACCTGGCACAAAGTAGATGCTCAATAAATATTAGTTGTCCTATTCTGCACTCACCCCAGAATAGTATTTTTGCTTAAATCACTTCCAAAGTTGAATAAATAGAAAATAGATAATTATGCATATTTTTGGGTACCTCATCTATCATTGACATTGTCATTTCTCTTTATCAATGAGTTAACTCGCCCAAAGTGAGGTTTCAAACAGTGATTAAGTTCATTGGAATCCGTTTTTTCTTGATATATATATAGTTAACTTTATCTAGGCATCAGCCCACCCACCTGCCCTAAAACTGCTTGCTTTACAGTAATCAGATTTTCATTCACTGCCTTTAACAGTAAAAAAGTAAATACTATTGAGGGGAAAAAAATGTTTTGTTTTGTTTTTTCATTTTTTCCCCCTCAAAATTGGAAGTGAAAGAATTATGAGAGAAAAGGTACAAGAAGTATGATATTTATTTTAAATACAAATAAGAAAATGTTAAAAGTAATTACAATCTCAATACTTGTAAGCAAGGTAAAAATTGACTTTCTTATTTTGTTAATCAAGTTGACTTTAGATATTCATTCCTGATCATCTCTGAGGTTCAAAGTTGATGAGAATAAACTAGAATACCAGAAGAGCCCTGCATTGAGAGCTTTAATATGTACAATCAACATTTAAATACACTCAAGTACTACTGATTTATTTAAAAAAATATTTTAAAATGAGGCACATGGATAGAGCCAATGTTCTGATTTTTATTTTTCTCATTTTATCTTCTTTTACATGACATCCAAATGCACTATCTAAATTTATTTCTCTACATTCAAGGGCACACAATATATCTGTTTCCTTTGCCAGGTTTATAAGTCTGAAATCATTCCATTTTTATGGCATATCTTCGGATAACAATTCTATTAGACACTTTCCATTAAATAAATGTAAGAGAAGTGAATTAGGACAGGTAGTTCTCAAAAGAACACAGATCACCTGTCACACAAAGATGCGTCTGATTAGGCCCAAGATTGAGGCTGGTGGAGCTTAAGTATTGCATATTAAAGATAAAATTGCCTTTCCAGATGCTCCACCAGGACAGGCTTTCAGCTGTCCTCTTTCTTCTCTATATTCAAGTTCTCCATATTTAAAGGAGTACTGATTGCACTCTCAGGATGCTGAGGTTATAGCATGATCATGGAACTGTACTGGGAACGCAGCAAATGAGAAGACATCAGAACATCTGACTCAGCAGTCCTTGAACAAAGAGCAAGTCAATTTTTCTACAACGATGCTGAAAGCACAAATGGCTAAATTGTGGATGCCAAAGTGATCCACTCTTCCTAACAATAACATTAGGCTGTTAACAGATTCCTATAATGCAGACATTTGCCTCTGCAGAGAAGCAGAAAGAATTGCTGTGCTCAAATGTCCAATTTGTTCATAGAAGATGATTTGGGGTAGAAAGTGGTTCCACAAAGTCAGTTTATGATTTTTGTGCCACTAAGATTTTTCAAGTAGATTGATTGATAGATAGATAGATAGATAGATGGGTAGACAGATAGATAGATATGTATATCTGTATAGATCAATATATAAATCTACAGAGAAAGAGATAGATAGATAGATAGATAGATAGATAGATAGATAGATAGATAGATAGATAGATAGATAAATAGACTTTATTGGAAGAAATTGGTTCAAACAATTGTGGATACTGAGAAGTCCCAAGATCTGCCACCGGTGAGCTGGAGACCCAGGAGAGCTGATGTGTAGTTCTAGTCTGAAAGCCAAAAAGCTCAAGACCAAAGAAAAATCAATGGTTCAGTATGAGTCCAGAGGTTAGACAAGACAAACATTCCACATCAAGCAGTCTGGGAGATGGAACTCCCTCCCACTCAGACTTTTTGTTCCATTCAGATCTTTAATTGATTGAATGAAGGCCCAACCACATTAGGGAGGAAAACCTGCTTTACACAGTCTAGACAAGAAGACCTGTAAATAAGCTGACGACACTTGAGGAATGTTTTTGAATCTTAAAAGGCAGACTTTCCTAATTCATGCCAAAGATTCATGAGGTATACCAGGTGAAAATCCTTCAACAAAATCATGACCAAAATGTCATCAGTCACATTGCCCCTAACTCCTCTGGTCAGGAGATGCTGTAGATTGCTGTGATTAAAGTGTAACCAAAAGATGACCTGAGTGAGATTCACCTGTGTGAATTAAAAACAGATTCTGAGACTTAATTCTAGATCTATCGAACCAGCGTCTCCATGGGTGGCTCAGAAGCACACTGAATCATATATATATATATGTCTGTGGCTTTTGAAAGCAAGAATAATTTATTTTTTGGACCTTTCCTTCAAAAAATGACTTCTGGGAAACAGGTAGAGACTTATCTGAACGTTCTGAACCAAATTGTCCTTGATTGTTCAATGTGAAGGGTGACATCAATCTCACTCAACAGTGAACAAAGAAGAGCATAAATTGGGGATTCAAAAATCCTTGCTTCCATAAATTAAATTCTGAATATCTTTTCAGGAAGTAGGTGTACTAAATAAAATGGTTCATTTGGGCACTTTTGCTTCTTGGTGCCCACCAAGTCAGCAGAGTCATCTGTTCTTTTGTGATGTTCTTACCTCTGGTTTCTAAATTCTGAGAAAAAAGAAATAAAAGGAAAAGAACCCAATATGTACTGAGTTCCTAAAATAGGCCAGGCTCTATATTAGGTACAGTCATATACAGTATTGCTAATTTAATCCTCACAAAAGCCCGAAGGAATAAGATATTATTAAATCTCAATGAAACTCAGAGATTCACTTTGCTTGTCCAATTCCATACCAGTAGTAAATTATAGAGTCACAAAGTGAATCCAAGAACTGTCTCACGAAAGGCCCAGGTTTTTTGTGTATTTCATCTTGTTGTCCTCTTAGATTAGAACACAAACTAGTTTGGGGAACATTTATGGGGAGACTCAATCAAAAACTACAATTATCTTTTTTGAGCTCTTTTTGAGCTCTTTGAATTGGTGAATGTATATATGTACTTCTGTGTGTTGGAGGTGAGGAGGTTATTTGGGCTATTTCTATAAATTTACCAGGTATTAGTTAAATCTCTCTCTCTTTCAAGATATTTAGGTGAAAAACCTATGACAAGCACTGTCCTAAACTGTTTGATTTGTTGTCACGTAAAACCCAGAGCCTAATGGGACTACTGAAATAGGTGTCACTGTTTTTGGAAGTCCCGAGAAGTGGAAATAACTAATTGAAACCACTGCATGTGAATTGGTTTATAGCTACTGTTCTTCTCTAATTAGGTGTGTACTTCCATTTAGTGGAAGACAGAAGGAAGGATTAATACTTGGTGAGATGTGCCCTCAGGTATAAAGCAGGCAGCAGAAGTAAAAGGGCAGTTTCTAGCTACCAACATACAAGAAGTAAAAAATAATAAACCATACCTATAAGAATTTTGTAAAATGAATCAAGTTCATGGGAATTTGCTTTCCTTTAGCTATTTCTCCACAATGACTAGTAATGGAACTCATAAAAGACAAATAAACAAACAAAAAACCCAACTATGTACTTGTATAGTCTATGTTACACTAACTTCAGAAAAATTCTATTATAGCCCTGAGCTTCTGTTCCAAGGGATGTCTAATGATGCTCTAGATGGAAGTAAGTCCCCTTTTTGTTTCTGCCCAAAGCTCTAAGGATGAATCCCAAACTGTATTCTTTTTACACCAAAGAAAATAATTTTGAACAAGTGTACAAGCAAAGCCTAAGAACTTTTTGCAGGTTATTTCAAAGGCCCTGAGTAAGGACAAACATATATTGTTGCATATTGGTGAGAGTGGAGAATAGTATAGGATCCCCAAAAAGATCAATAGAACTTGGAGAAAAAACTTGGACCAGAAAAATCACAGACACTGTTTTCTTACTGGTTAAGTATCTTCACAAATTACTAATTTGAGAGGGAATTGGAAATTACTATCAAATGACTACTATATTGAATCTATTCTGAATATAATTATTCAGCATACATTTACCATAAAGATAAAAAAACACACATGGAGTTCTAGTTTTGTTTTCTTCACATGTCTTGTGTTGAAGCATTCTTCTGGATATTGTTATGATTTATTTGACCTGCCTCTTATGCTTGTATAAAGAACAAAACTTGAAAGGTAGTAATCCTTCAAAATGTTGCTTTAATGGGTTTATTTCTTCCTGGATATGTTGTGCTTTTTTCCAAGGTAGAAAGAAAATTAAGAGCTGCAGAAAGTATGACTGTACCCAGAAAATATGCCTGTACTCTATTCTAGAGTAGAAATGGAGTAAAAATCTTAAGAGATAGAATGGCTCAGGCCAGCAATAAAGCATTAAGGAAAGCACACTGTGTTTCTAGGGTAAGATTTCTGGGAGGAAAATAAATCCAAGGGCGTTGTCCTGGATCTGAAAAGTGGCCCCGTGAACCTAACAATAGCATAGCCATTGAGGGCTCCAGACACATTAAAACCAACCAAATAAACATCAAAGTATTTTGAGGCAAATTTGGGTAAGTCAAACATTTGGATACTTTTTACAGTATTGAAATAAATGGAGCATTCATAGATTCTTAGAGGTCACCATAGGTAGATTGTCAGCAATGAATTCAGGTTTTTTCTTTCGTATCCCACTGACAAAAGTTGGGAGCAGACCGAGAATTCACTCACTCAGCAAACATTAGGTAAGAAAACCCATTATCTAATTAGCTTAGCTTGGTCAAGTGCCCATCCCTGAACCAATCACCTGCGATGAGAAAAGAGAGGGTCACAATGTATGAACTTGGCTTTGAACATAACAGTGAGGATGGGAAGGGAAATTTTCTACGTGTTGCTAGGTAAGAAGGCAGCTTCACAGAGGTCCAATATAGCACATATTGTGATTTTTTTCAGACGTCCAGATGGTTGAATTCTCTATCATTGCTCTGTCATCTTTGTAAATCTGTTTCCTGAGACCATGCAAAATAACCCATTAAATATTGTATCTATTTTTGTCCCATTAAAAAAAAGATGCACAGTTCTTGATCCTATCTAGAAGCTGGAATTGCACACAATGAATGTGTCACCAAACCAAGGATAGACTCACTTTAAGAGGAATGGGGTCCATTGCCAATGCAGAATTTTGGCTTAGGTTCATCACAAGTCAAATTTCAGACCAATGTTAGCCCTGAGAATATACATTGAGTGTCATTTTTGCAACAGACTTCCTGCTATATTTCGAAGACTGGGCCAAATACGGGAGTGAGGAAGAAGGATCTGCAGGTTTGATTGTGGGGGAGGATGGAGAGCAGGATGATGTTTGAGAAACGCTAAAGGGCATCAGAAAGCAAAGATTGTGATAAGGATGGTAACGATGGTAACTACATACAGAAAGATGGCCTATAGAACATATTACAAAAATATTCTCTATAGATTTGGTCTGTTTTCACCCACTTAATAAAAATGTTGGTTTACCTGTTATGTTCCTTAATTCCTGCCACCTAGGGGGCACTTAATAAGTATTTGTTGAATTAACAAATAAATGAATGCAGGAGTCGATAAATTGTGGCAAATGTATTAGAAGAATATTTTACAATGTTATGGGTGGTTTTCCCTGAAAAATTTCTTCATGAATATAGATTGAAAATATTTTTCATCCAGGGTGGAGAGCTAAAGAAAAATGAAATTTGTGCTTCCAGCACTTTCACGTCACTGGGTTCTCAGTGGAAATCTGAGCATATCAACAGCATGGCTTCACCTCTCTCAGGATGTTACAGCCAGAACTCATTTCTAAAACTACTTATTGATTAGAATTCATTTAAAATAGAGGGTGAGGGGCTTCATTTGGGGAAAATAGGGGATTCTTTGGGGTACTTGTTTTTAAAACCTGGTACTTCTCCTGTTTATCACCCGTGAAGAGTCTATTTGTTTTCTCTCTCTCTTTGCCCTGATTTCTCCACACACTGGCTGACATTTTCATACTTTTAATTATTTACAGAAGGGTCTAATGTTGAACGATTGGCTTATCTGCTCATGACTTTTTCATTAGTTTTATGTTTTTATGTGTTACATCCTGAGAGTTCTCACCGTATTTTGCTAGTTTATTTATCACCCCTCATTCCCTTGCCAAGATTTGAATTAGCAAATGTACTTTTTTTAACCGTGTTCTTTTCCCCCTCTCTTTTCTCTGTACTTAATTTTGAATAGGAAAGGCATCATAGTGCTTCATTCTTTTGGTTCTAATCCATTTCCAACATGGCTATAAAACCCCATGAATTCTTTGTTCATGCTTGTTTTGGTGATGGTTAATTTTTCCATTATTTCATTACATGCCACAGCATGTTGTGGAAAGAGTGGGGGTTGGAAGTCCTGATACTAGTCCAGGTTCTGCAATTTACCGGCTCTATGAGTTTAACCTAATCACTCAAACCCTCTTTGCTTTAGTTTCTTTACCCATTCAATGAGCATAATAATACTATTCTTATAAGACTGTTGTCAAATCAACTGAAATAAAAGACTGGTAATATCTTCTGGAATGTACAAAGCATTTTCCCAATTGAAAACACTATTGCCAGATGTCCTTTTAATGAGGTTGCCCTGGCCCCTGGTTTAGGTGTACTGACTCAGAAATATCCGCTGTTCAGGACAGGCAGAATCATAGCCTATCCCGTACAGAACTCAATTAATCTGTCATTCTAAAATAAAATATTGAACACTTTCTATGCTGCCTGACATTTTAAGGAGCTGCAAATTCACTGGTCAGTGATACAGATAAAGTATTTACTCCCATGAGCTTATATTTCAGGGAACATAAGATTATAAGAAAAGGGTAATTAATATAGAATAAAAAATATTTATGTACAAGTATATTTATACTACAGAAGTGATGGTATATCATTAATATTGCAAATTATATATATGTATCAATACATTTTTAAAAAATCTTCCATTCTTATTATGTACGTGTATACCTTACAAAATTCATGGACATTCAAAAGAAGACCAAGGTGATGTTGAGGGTAGAGATAAGGAGAAGGCTCAGTTCAGAGCCAAGGCCAAGCCCTAGTTGGTGCATTCTATAATAACACTATAGGAAGGCCATTTTCATCTTAGATACAGCCACCTTCTCTCCATCCTGACCCATCTCTCTTGGTTTTGTGTTGTGTTTTGTTTTGTTTTGTTCTGTGATGTTATGAGAGAAAAACGTGTTGCCTCTGTCCCTTGAAAGACTTTGTTCTCCACATCTCTATCACCCAACTAAAGTAAACAACTGTGTCATGTTATAAACATCTCCCTTGGCCCTCATCCCATCCTAGAGACTATATAGTTATGCCCCCAAACCATCCACTTTGTGTTTATTCAATACTTTTGGTAGAAAGCAAAAGCCAACTCATGCTTTGTCCTCAGAATGTGGCCTAGTGGCAGAGGACACATGGGTGGAAAGCTCAGATCACAGATATACACGTTAGCAGCTGTGTGTTTGGGCAAGGCACTTGATTCTTTTGTGCCTCAATTTCTTCAATTGAAACATGAAATAATAAAATTGCTCATCTCACAATGTTCTTGGAAGAGTTGAATGAGATAATACATGTAATGTACTGCCTGGTACAGAATGATCACTCAATCAATATTAGATAGTATTATTTCTTGACAGGGTAATTAGTCATAGTTTTTTCATAATCTAACAGAGAGCCTGGTGGTTCTGAGAGGAATAAAGTAAATATAAACTCAGATTGGATCATTATTTTAACAGTAGGAAGCTATATAATAAATGCAATAGTCCCTGGTACCTGTAACCCCAGGTAATTTATTTAATTTCTCTGGGGGATCATTTATTTGCCCACCAGAAAAACAAAAGGGTTAGTCTCAGTTCACTTCAAGTTCTAAAAGTGATCTGAGTAGAAAGAATTGCAGAAAAAATATTCATAGGCAAAATGCGAATAAGAATCAAATGGAAAAGATTTTGAGTTCATGCAGACAGGGAATGGAGAAGAGTAGCTCTTGAGTCATTAATTGACATAGCCAATGACGTAAGCAGAAACAGAAGTCTGAAAGGCTTCTGGGTCATGGGAACCATGAAGGATAAAATAATTAGGTCCAAGTGTCAATTACCTGGATTGTTCAGTGGATAAAATGACAATTAACTTTAAAATGCTTTGAAACATAAAAGTGCTTCAAAAATGTGAGGCCACATCTTGGCTCATGCTGCACTTTCCTAAAATCTCTCAAAGGTTCACAAACCCCAGAGAAGAAGCACCTGGCCTCGGTGGGCCCTGTACCTTTTGCTAAGTAGCCCCAAGCACAGCACCAGTGGTAGCCAACCTTGGTTCACAGCTTAGTCTCTCCCAGTCACCTCCAAGCCCAGCACAAGTGGCCACCATCTGCAGATCACTTTGTAGTTCATACCAAGTGGCCCCGGGCAGGGCACAAGCAGGAGCTGAACTTGGCCTTCACCAGAGCCCCTCCCAAGAGGACCCAGAACCAACATACCCAGTAGCCAGCTTCAGACCACAGCAGAGTTCCACCCAGCAACCTCCACAAACAACACACCCAAAGGGCAGACAGGGCAGGCACCAGAGCTCTGCTAAAGTGAATCCTGCTTCACAGGCCAACTCCTGCACCACAGCTTCTCCACAGTCATCATGGCCAGTCCACATAAGCCTGAGGGTCATTCCCTCCCTTTGACATGGCAACAGCAAACATGGCTCAGCTACAACAGGAGGGGACACAATCCATACAGGGATACACCTGGAGCACCCAGTTCAGGTGACCAGGGAGACTGCACCCCTGGGCCCCACAAAACACCTACTACATTAGGTCACTCTACCAAGACCAGGAGACATAGCAACCCTACCTATTACATAGCAACAAACATAGAGAGGCAGCCAGAATGGGGAGACAAAGAAATATGTCCCAAATGAAAAAACAGAATAAAGCTCCAGAAAAAGAACTAAACAAAATGGACATACACAATCTACTAGATGCAGAGTTCCAAACACTGGTTATAAGCGTGCTCATAAGCGTCTCAGTGAGAACTTCAACAAAGAGATAGGAAACAAACGTGGAGATAGAAAACATAAAAAAGAACTAGTCAGAAATGAATAATACAGTAACTGAAACAATGACTATATTAGTGAATCAACAGTAATTTAGATGAAGCAAAGGATTGAATCAGCAACCCAATCCGAACAGCAAAAAAGAGAGAGAGAGAGAGAGAGAGAGAGAGAGAGAGAGAGAGAGAATCCAAAAAAAGGAAAAAGGAAAAAGGATAGCTTAAGGGGCCTCTGAGACAACTTGAAGTACCAACATTCACATCATAAGGATACCAGAAGGAGACGAGAGAGCAAGGTATTGAAAACCAATTTGAAGAAATGATGACAGAAAATTTCCCTAACCTGGAAAAGGAAATAGACATACAAGTCCAGGAAGCACAGAGTCCCAAACAATGGATGCAGAGACCCATACCAGGGCACATCATAATTAAAATAAAAAAGGTTAAAGACAGAGAGAGAATCCTAAAAGCAGTAAGAGAAAATGTGTTACTTATAAGGGAGTGCCCATGAGACTGTCAGCAGATTTCTCAACAGAAACTTTGCAGGCAAGAAGTGGTGGCAGGAAATATTCAGCAATGAAAAGCAAGGACCTAAACCAAGATTACTCTACGCAGAAAAGCTATCATTTAGAATCAAAGGACAGATACAGAGCTTCCCAGACAAGAAAAAGCTAAAGGAGTTCACCACGACCAAACCATTAAAAAAAAAAAAAAAAAAGTTAAAGGTACTTCTATAAGAGGAAGAAAAAAAGATTAAAAAATATGAAAACCAGAATGGCAATAACTACAAGCTATCAACAATTACTTCCAATTTAATGAGTTACAAGCTCAGATCAAAAGACATAGGGTGGCTGAATAGATGAAAAAAACCAAACCCTTCCTTATGCTGTCTACAAGAGTCCCACTTCAGATCAAAAGATACACACAGATTGAAAATAAAGTCATGGAAAAAGATACTTCATGAAAATGGAAACAAATAAAGCTGAGGTAGCAATACTTATACCAGACAAAATATACTTTAAAACAAAGTCTATAACAAGAGTAATCCCACTTCTGGGTATTTATCCAAAGAAAACTGAAACACTACTTCAAAGGGACATGTGCATACGTATGTTTATTGCAGCATTGTTTACAGTGGCCAAGATGTGGAGGCAGCCTGGGTGTCTGTCAATGAAAGAATGCGTAAAGAGGAGGTGCACATATACACAACAGAATGTTGCTCGGCCATGGAAGGGAATGGGTTCTGGCCATCTGCAGTGGCATGGATGGACCTGGAGGGTATTGTGATGAGTGGAGTGTCAGAGAAAGACAGATGCAATGTGATTTTATTTATATGTGAAATCTAAAGAAAAAAACAAACAAATAAAACAGAAACAAACTCATAGATACAGTGAACATTTTGACGGTTGCCAGATGGGGGATGGGTGCAAAAGGGGAAAGGGTTAAGAAGTACAAAGTGGTAGTTACAAAATACTCATGGGGATGTGGGTTATAGCATAAGGAATATAGTCAATAATATTATAATATTTATGTATGGTGTCAGATGGGTACTAGATTTATCGGAGTGGGTGATCACTTCTTAAGTTATATAAATGTCTAATCACTATGTTGTACACCAGAAACATAAAATTCTGTCAACTGTAATTCAAAAATAAAAATTATTTTAAAAATGTGAAGCCATTTTAATAATGAGCAGATATGCTTCTTTAATAATAGATACTTAGGACTGAAAACAGGATCTTGTGTTGTGTTCATTCCGTCAGCATCCTGTTGGTTTTGGTTGATTTAAGTTATGGCATGTATAATCAGTTATTCCTTCTTTACTATAAATTTAGTATTCAAAATAATCTATTTTGTTTATATAAATATTTTTTCTCCTATTTTTTTAAACAGAATTTTTGACCTTTGCTGTTGTTATAAAATTAAATTTTTTTTTTCAATGCAACCTAGAAGGTGACTGCTCCTACTCTCAAGTCATTCTATTGGTTTAGGAAAAGTTGGGTTTGTTTAACTTGAAATAAATCTCCATAATGGTAGAAGGAAGGAGTTGGAGAGGACAATAAAGAAAAATGCTACAGGACACTGAATAATCCAAGATTAGATGAAAAGAGTTTGATCGATATTTTAACAGCTGTGCAGTAATAGTTTGCAAATTATTCTATGTCTCAGACTCACTTTTATGACTTTTAAAATATTTCAAGACATTGTCAGCAGTGGTATTCAGTGAAGGTTTGATTATAACCAAAGTAGATTTGATTATGCTGTCCTGGCAAGAGACAGTTTTCAGTTCCCAAGATAGCATTGCCCCCAGAAGCCCTATGCATGTGTATTAGTAGGCAATAATAAGTTTTCCAGATGTCTAGAGCTGGCTCTTGAAAATCATCCAGATGTAGAGGAGGCTGCGACAGGAGATTTCCTCAAGATACGAGAAAATACATCTAAAAAAAAATAACCAAAAATCTTATTTTTGTCAAACTGTCCATTGTTGTATTCCTTGAAATATTTTCAATCTGTATTATCCTTTCATGTCCCATCATTGTCCTATTTCAGCCTAATACACCTGGGATCAGACTTTGCTTTCCCCCTAAACTAAGGTTACATAGGTATGGAGGGAACCAAGAGAGAATGAAAGTCTCCCAGAACTTCTAAGTCATTTGAAGGAAAAAAAAAAAAAAAGATCATATAACTTGGGTTCTGTTCTCAAGAAATTAACAATCCAAATGTGGGAGAAGATAAGCGCAAAACACTAAAAAGTGCCAAATGGTGTTTGCAGTCGGCAGCCTCCAAGGTGGCCCTGAACCATCGCCCCTCATACTATTCCCACCCTTGTGTTGTGCCCTCCACATCATACCAGGCAGGTCTGTGTAGCCAATAAGATATGACGGGGGTAATGGTACATCACTTCAGCGATTAGGTTATAAAAGATAATGTGGCTTGCATATTAGTTACTCACTCGCTCGTCCTCTTAGGTAACTCCCTAGAAGAGAAGTTAGATGTGAAGAACCTAAGACCTATAGCCAGTGACCACCTGAGTGAATTTATAAAAGGATCCCACAGAGCAGTCAAGCCTTCAGAAGACTGACTGCAGCCAGCATCTTGATTGCAAACTCCGAGATTCTCTGAGCCAGAACCACCCTACCTTCAGAAACTGGGAGGTAACAAATGTTTATGGTTTCAAGTCTCTATATTTGGAGGTCATTTCTTATGCAGCAATATACATCTAATGCAGTGTTCTTCAGACTAAAATTGCTCTCAAAATAAGTAGAGGTCAGTTCGGTCTCATCTTATGTGATTATATATAGGTAACTTGGAGAAAGTTTGGCAACAGTGAAGGCATTTCAGAGAGAATAGATCTTCTTCCCACCTCTCACACCCAGCCCTGTGCTACCCAGAAAAGTCACTGTTGCTAGTTTCTTGTGTATCTTTCCTGCATATTCTGAGCATTTCTGATGTTGATTTTGAATATTTTCAATCCTCATAAATACCGATAATTTCTCCTAATGGAGGAGAAAAGCGTGTAAACTTGTGAAAACTTTGCATTATGTTTTAAACCCATTTACAAAATGGGTTTGTTTTTCAATCCTAATTTTTCACATCTATTGATTCCTTTTTGTCCTGCTTTTCTGTTTTGCTTGGATCCATGGAACAGGCTATTCAGACCTGCATTAGGACTTGGGACTATTACAAAATCACTTAATAAATAAGTAATAAACTTTTTTAACTTATCACTTCCATTCATGCTGCAGAGTAGTTCCCTTTAGTCTTTCCTCCCTTTCTGGAAATATTTAGCTTTCATTAATAATTCATTATCTATTTTTAACAAATATGTCTCAGCTTTCATGAATAATTCATTATTTATTTTAATGGTGCTCAGCTGAGGGTCCCTGAAAATTGAATTTATAGCCTTTTAGAATTATGAAGATTCTTTGTTCTATATGAAATTCACACATTAATTATTAGGGTTTTTTTTCTTGCTTATGAGCCTTACAAGCCACTGAGACTTTCCAAACACAGACTGTCCATGAAGTTATACTTTTCATCTTAGGGATTTAGTAATATTATATCAGCATTTGGAATCATGTTGCCTCCATTTTGCTTTTTATTTTTTTCAAGCTTAGCTTTTTAAAAAAAATTTAACAACTATCTGAATTAACATTTTAATAATAAGTGAAAATTATTTCAGTCTCAGGCACACAACAGAGAACTTCTTTATTTTCACTGACTAACAAATCTTTCTTTCAAATATAACGTTTCCACATTTCTTTATCACCATTTCCATGCTATGCTTCATCTTCTTTGTATTCCCAGTTTACTTTTCAGCATGTGCTTCATTTTATTTTACAGTTGGTTACAAACTTTATTTATTTTTAACAGCAGACCGCAAAACACATTTACATAATTTAAAATACACACACACAGAGACACACAATGATTAACATTTTAAAAACCATAAAAATTGTAACAGTCATATGGTTTTACTTGGTTAACAGAATGTACTTGTTTTTATTTTTTAGAAGGTTCATTTTTGCCTCTAGCTATGTGTTTCAGGGTATTTTTTCCCCATTTTAACTAATTTTTAACATGGCCTTGAAAAATATGCAATAAGTGATACAATTCACAGAACTTTTCTCCAGCTTGCCCTCATTTACTTTGCAATGGTATAACAGTAAACTGGATTCTCCTAATTTCTTCTATCTAAATTTAACCTACTTTATTTTTTGTTCCTAGCCCTTGCCTCATGAGACAGGGGGCTAACAGTCTACTCTGAATAATTTCCAGGCTTTCTGATTTTATTTTATCTGTCTTATCATTCATCACTATTCATCTTTGGTCCATCTATCTACTAACACACAATGGAAGTCTATCCTTCTCTGTGAAAACTTCTTGGATGAAAAACACTTTGGGGCTTGATAAATTAATATCTTAAAAACTGAAAACAGTCAACAGCATGAAAAGGCTAATCTTCTCACAAGGAGCTATTACCTCAGCACAAACTCACAGTTCCTGACCCTGTTCCTAGATTCTTGAAGGTGATCCCAAAGATGGAAGCACATTGAGAGAAATTCTACAGACTTGTAGTTCTCAGAGTTTAGTGTACTTAAGAAAACACTATCTGGGAAAACACTGTCTTGTAAGAATTATCGATTTCTAGTCCCATTCCCAGAAATTCTGATACCGTAAGTATGAGGCAGCATCCAAGAACTTGCACTCTCCAGGATTTCTACGAAATCACGTTTAGTTTCATGCTTTGAGAAGATTTTGATGAAAAACTCAGACAGCTCTTCTTGGATCCATATGTGTATGTTCATAGTATTGTAACAAGGAGGAAGATGAATTAAATGGCTAACATGGGGACATAGTGATCTCTCTTTCAGATTTTCTAGAATATTCTTTAGAAAAGGTGTCATTAAAGAACCCATTTAAGTAATTCAAGAAAAAATATATTTATGGGAAATTTTTTGCGAAGAGTGTAAAGAAACTATTTGAACTTGCTTTGAAACATGAAAAGATAGAAAATCTAAAGAAAAGTAGGCAGAGTTGACAAGGTAGAAAATTTTGAAATAACTGAAATGGAGGCTAATTTAAGCCTTACAAGGTCTGTTAATTGTAATGATTCTGTCTGCTTTTATTAGAAGTTTATGGACATAGAGCCAGCTCCCATTTAATCTACGTAGAAAGATACTTGAATTGAGTATTTGCCTATAGAGCAGCTTCTTATTCCTGGCTGGATGATATAATTATCTGGGAACTTTAATAAATATTTATATCTGGGTTCCACCCCCTGTGTATTGAGTTTTAATTAGTCTTAGTGTAGTCTGTGCTTCAGGATTTCTAAAAATTTTTCAGATGATTTTAATGTGCAACCGAGGTTAATAGCCACTGTTCTAGTTAATTTGGCAAGTACTGCACCAGCATGAAATTAAACTCTCTCACTTAGACTGACATTAGAGCAATTCACACATAATGAACTGTGCTTTGCAGTTCATCATTAGTTAAAAGCTCCAAACTCTGTATATTCTTCCAAAGTCAACTGTTCTTAGAGAAGGCAGTTGTTTCAGTAACAGAATATAAAGATTAGTCTCTTTATTTCTATGTATATATTATTTATTTGGCAGAGTGGTCCATACTTGGGAGTGAGGTAAGCCCTAAATCAGATCATATCTGATTTCAGATTGCCACATTAACTAGGACCTTAGACCTGTGTGGTAGGTGGAATAATGGACCCAAACGCGGGTCTGAAGTCACAGAACCTGAATAGCATGAACACCGCAAAGGGGATTTAAGGCCTCAAAGGGAATTAGGGTTGCTGATGTTAAGATAAAATTATCCTGGATTATCCATTTGGATCCAAAATAATCACAAGAGTCCTTAGAAGTGGAAGAGGAAGGCATAAGAAGAGAGTCAGAAAAAGAGATGTGACAACAGATGTGGGGTCAGAGGGATGCAACGTTGAAAAGAAGTTGACCTGCTGGTGCTGGATTTGAAGAAAAAGGAAGAAAGCCATGAGCCAAGCAATGGGCTGCCTTTAGAAGCTGGAAAAATCAAGCAAATGGATTCTCCCCTAGAGCCTTCAGAAAGGAACACAGTTCTACCCACAACTTTATTTTAACCCAAGTGAGATCCATTTTGGACTCTGACCTTCCAAACTGTAAGATAAATACATTTCTGTTGTTTTAAGCCACTAAGTTTGTGGTCATTTGTTACAGCAGCGGTAGGAAACTAATACAACTTGGCCTATTACCTAAGAAGAGAAACCCATGGAAACATGAAAACACTCTGGAAATCTGCTGTTTGGTCGTCCCAGGGCTCAGGGGGTACATATCAGCTTTCTCATGTCAAGTATGATACCCAGGAGGACTGTAATTCCTACAGCTGGGTGTTGGATGTTGCCTAGCCTCCATAGTGAAAACACAGCCTCTCAGTTCACAAATCCTCAGAGAGATATGGTGTACCTGCTGTGTGCAAGGCACCGAGGAAGAGGTGCCCAGCAGAGGGAACAGCACTGAGAAAAGGAAAGCTCTGTCTTGGATTCTACATCATGCCCAGTATTTTCAGTGTTGCCCGGAGCTCTAAATAAACAAAGCTATCATTTTGAGGATTTGTCCCCATACTGATAACGAATTTTTTCTTAGGTGTCTCTTTTGTGATCATCCCTGTGTATACACATATATGCTGTTCAGTCACAATTGCCTGATTTTTCACAGAGAAGCTCTTAATTCTGTTTTCTCAAATTGTTCCTCAAAAGTTCCTGTTCTGTGGATAGAACTTCTCTCCCCACGCCAGCTATGAAAATTTACACTATTAGATCAATTCAAACAAGGCAATCACCCTGATTCTGGACAGAAAGACCTAATGTGAAAGGAAAATACTAAAAGTTTGATTTGTGCCAGACATATGCTGAACTTCTTGGTGAAGAATTTCAGTTTCCTGATTGCATGACGACCTGTATACTCTCAGTTTGCATTTCCACTTTTCACTTGTGTATTCAATTGAGTGTTTGAATAATTACCATGTCATTTTGCTGGGCATTAGGGATACAATGACAAAGAAGACAGGCATAGTCCCATTTCCCCAGGAACTTAAATACTAATGGGTATTACAGGAGAGAAAACAGAAACTATCGATGCAGTGTTATCAATATATTTATTCACCCACCAATTATTTATGGCATACTTACACTGAGCTTGTTCCAAGAAAAGAAAAGTAACTCCCAAGGTTGCATTCTATATACTTAAATGGGACTGGTGGGGAGCCTCTCCCCCTCCATTTCAGTTTCAATAGAGTAGACTAAATACACAGAGATTTTATAGAGCGACTGCCATTAGTCAATGAGGATGAGTGCAGAGTGGTTGGTACATCTGGGTGGCAGGCTCTCCTTCTAAAACCTCAATAGGACCCACTCAGCACTTTAGTTTTTATTCTAAGGGTCTTTCACACTGTGAACTTAAGCCTCCATTTTTCTGAAAACTTGGAACTGTTCCCAAAATAAATTAAAATCCAAGCCTACCATGTAACTAAGATAACTTAGAAGGGGGTTCGGTTGGCCACCCACATTAAAATTATCTAGGAACACTTGAAATTCCTGCTGAATTACAATCTCAGTGCCTGACACTCTGGAACTTGCATTTTTAACATGGATCCCAGGACTAAATTATGATAATCATTGCCTTAGAGGATCCCCAGTCTATCTCACATTGTCATTTTTCTTTTATCAATCCTGAACAGCCAGGTCTTTCTAACTTGATTTTAAAGTCAAAGCATTTCAACAAAGATTTTGAATAAGGCTACCTCTTAAACTAGTGAGTCCCATATATGATGCATGAGACGATGTCTGGAGAAGAAAATGAAGACCTGGTTTATAAATATTTGATCTGAGAAGAAGGGAACACCCAAGCCAACAATCCGAGGTAACTTGGATGTGATTCAAGTTGGCGAGAGTAGAAAATGTTGGCAATCACAATATTGAAAACTAATAAATTGCATTGTAGCAGGTGTTAGAAAAGCTTGTTAACAGGCTACTCATTCCTTTGAAGTCACTGTCTCTTTACTGTCTCTCTTTTTAGACTTGCTATTTTCTGAAATAATAATAATAATAAAAATACTGATAGTGTTACCCAGTACAGTTGTGTGTGTGTGTGTGTGTGTGTGTGAGAGAGAGAGAGAGAGAGAGAGAGAGAGAGAGAGAGAGAGAGAGAGAGAGAGAGATTGGATTTGGGAGAGAATAAATATCTGATCACTGGAGAAACCTTTTATTTTCTGAGTTAGAGATGAGTCATCAAGCTTCACCCTAAATTGGAAGAATTCTCAATATTATCTTAAGGCTCTTGGTTCTGGGTTCATAATCATTGCTCAGTTTTCCATCTGTAATTTGGAGCCACTGGAGACATCAGCACAGAGAGAGTACACTGGCGAGAAAACCTATGTATCCCAGTGCCCTTAGTATTTATGTTTCTCATTATAGTCACATATTGACATGTTTATAAATTTTCACTACTGAGTCTGAAGAGTATTGGTTGAGCTCCCTTTGCCCTCTAATTATGGTGTCAAAATAGTTTCTTGACGGCAAACTTGAGATCTAAGACTCTAAAACTCAGCTTAATTGAGCAGCTGGACTTCTTCAATAACATGTCTAGGTTGTTTCTCAACAACTGTAAAATATATTATCAACTTTTTGGAGATGACAATATTTTATTTTACAAAGAAGGAAACTGGCTCAAAGAGATGAAGTGACAAGCCAAGGACACAGGGCAAGGACATGGATGGATAGGAACACAAACTTTTAAATAAGGGCAACATTCCTTTCACAGTATTACACTGTCTCTTACAAACAATGATTGCCATAATGACTTTGTTTTCATCCACTTATATGCTTACTGGGCTTTTAATGACAGTACACCTTTGTTAGGAGGCAAATCCTTCATGGATAAAATGACTTCATAACTACATTAGCTTCACTTAGAGTAATTTTTCCTGGGCCCTTATAACTTCTAAGAGTAATGCGTGTTGACAAATGATGATACACTTTTTAAGCCTGGCATGGATTTCTTCCTCTCTTTTCAGTCATCCGAGTGTGCCGCTGTATAAGCATACTAAAAGTCAGATAGAAGATGATAAATAAAATTCTTTTGCTTGAAAATTTTATCTTTCTCATTTTGAAAGTAATGCTCAAGCTTTGATAAACTGTTTCGTTGATTAAAAACACAAACAAACAAACAAAAACAGTCATCCATTAAACTTGGTTGTATCCTTAAGAAACACATCACCAAGGATTAAAAGGGAAGGTCAGGATAGTCCATTGGTGTGATTTACTTTGCTAAGCATGTTTAGACAGACCTCTGGTACACAGAACTGCCTTCCAATGTAATAGCCATATAAAAGTCATTTTATCTGTTTTGCCTCAAGTTTGTAACGCTGTGTTTGCCCAGTGCTTACAGGGCTAGAGAATAACAGAAACCAGACCAGAAATCATTGCATTGTCTCTGGGCTCTAGATGTCATGCGTCAGAACAGTCACTGGATTCCCACCAGTCTGTTGATTGAATTCAGATTATAGCCTCCCCATCTTTGATTTAAATTACTCTGAAGGTATGAGCTCAACAGTGCTCTGAGGCAGTGTTGGCACATGGTGTATGCACAGTCCATACTCAGAACTCGGGACCGCCTCACCAATAGCCTAAGACAATGTCTATTACCAAACAACTTACAGGTTGGAGGTAAATAATGATTTCAGTGACTTTAGGAAAAACATTTGCATGATTCATTACCCTTGGCGTGAACTAGCCGGAGAAAACATGTTCCAAAGGATTACCCAAAACACTTAAACCAAGGGTATCTCTGAAATAGTATGTTGGGGTACACAACTGTTAGAGACTTGAAAATGTAAGCTGTCCCTACTCCTTCCTTTCCCCTCCTTCTTGCAGGTAGTTTACTTTTCTGCAAATCTAAAACTATTTTAATATTAAAGGGTATTAAAAAATAGTATTTGTTTTAAAAACTATAATTGTGTTTTTGTCAGTTTCTCCCTTTTGTGCTATTGCTTTATATATTTTGGTGCTCCCTGATTGGGAGCATATATATTGATAAGTGTTATGTCTTCTTGATGTATTGTCCCCTTTATCATTATGAAATGTCCATCTTTGTCTCTCGTTGCCTTTTTATCTTGAAGTCTATTTTGTCAGATATAAGTGGGACTACACATGCTTTGCACTAGATGCCATTTACTTGGAGTATTGTTTTCTACCCTTTCACTTTGAGTCTATATTTGTCCTTGCTTCTGAGATGGGTCTCCTGAAGACGGCATGTGGTTGGGTTTTGGTTTTTGATCCAATCTGCTACTCTGTGCCTTTTTATTGGTGAGTTCAGTCCATTTACATTTAGGGTAATTATTGATATATGAGGATTTCTTATACCCATTTTATCTTTTGTTTTCTGGTAGCTTGGTGTCTCCACTGCTTCTTTTCCTTTCTGTTTCTATCTGTTATTTTAGTTTGGTGGTATTCTATGATTTTTCCCCTCTGTTTCCTCTTTTTTTATGTTATGTGGTTCAGTTCTGGATTTTTATTTCTTTGAGTGGTTGCTATTAATTTTGTATAAAAGAAACTTCCATTGAAAGCTATAGATAGATCATTCAAACAAAAAAATATCAATATGTAAATATCAGCCTTAAATGACACATTAGAAAAAATAGACATAATCAGCAGAGCTTTTACAAAGCTTTTCATCCCAGAACATCAGACTATACATTCTTTTCTAGCGTACATGGAACATTCTTAAGGATAAACCATGTGTTGGGTCATGAAACTAACCTCAACAAATTTAAGAACATTGAAATTATACCAAACATATTCTCCAACCACAATGCTTTGTGATTAGAGATCAACTGCAAAAAGAAAATGGGGAAAATCCACAAATACATGGAGATTAAACAACATGCTACTAAAGAATGACTGAGTCAAAGAAGAAATAAAAGGAGAGATTAAAAGATATATAGAAACAAATGAGAATGAAAATACAAAATATCAAAATTATTGGGATACTGCAAAAGCGGTAATAAGAGGGAAATTTATATCATTACAGAACCTATCTCAAGAAACAAGAAAAATCCCAGATAAACAACTTAACGTTACATCTTAAAGAACTAGGAAAAAAAAGAGAACAAATGAAACCCAAAGTCAGCAGAAAGAAGGAAATAATAAAAATCAGAGCAGAATTAAATGAACTAGAGAACAAAAAGACAATAGAAAAATTAATGCAACAAAAAGCTGGTTCTTTAAAAAGAAGAATAAAAATTAACAACCCCCTGGCTATACTCACTAAGAACAAAAGAGAAAAGACAATAAATAAACAACATCAGAAATGAAAGAGAAGTTTTATGATGGATACCATTGAAATACAAAGGATCATACAAGAATACTATGAAAGATTATATGCCACCTAATTCAATAACCTAGAAGATGTGGGCAAATTCTTTGAAATATATAACCTTCCTAGGCTGAATCATGAAGAACTGGAAAATCTAAATAGACTGATCAACAGTGAGGAAATTGAAACAATCATCCAAAACCTCCCCAAAAGCAAAAGTCCAAGACCACATGGTTTCACTATTGAATTTTACCAAACATTCAAAGATGATTTAATACCTATCATTCTCAAACTTTTGCAAAAATTTGAAGAGGAGGTAATACCTCCTAACTCATTTTATGAGGTCAACATTACCCTGATATCAAAACCTGGTAAGGATGACACAATAAAAAGGAAACTACAGACCAGTATCTCTGATGAATACAGATGCAAAAATCTTAAACAAAATATTAGCAAATCAAGTACTGCAATACATTAAAAAGATTATACATCACAATCAAGTGGGGTTCATTCCAGAGGCACAAGAAGGGTTCAACATACACAAATGGAGCAATGTGATACACCACATAAACAAAACAAAGGATAAAAATCATATTATCATTTCAATAGATACAGAAAAAGTATTTAACAAAATACAACATCCATTTATGATTAAAACACTTAAGAAATGTGTATAGAAGGAAACTACATAATAAAGGCCATATACCGTGTTTCCCCGAAAATAAGACCTAGCCGGACCATCAGCTCTAATGCGTCTTTTGGAGCAAAAATTAATATAAGAACCAGTCTTATTTTACTATAATATAAGACTGGATCTTATATAATATAATATAAGACCGGGTCTTATATTAATTTTTGCTCCAAAAGACACATTAGAGCTGATGGTCCGGCTAGGTCTTATTTTCGGGGAAACAGGTATGACAAACCCTCGGCTAATATCATACTTAATAGTGAAAAACTGAAAGTTTTTCTTCTAAGATCAGGTAAAAGACAAGGTTGACCCCGTCGCCACTGTTATTCAACATAGTATTGGAAGTCCTAGCCAGAGGAATCAGGCAAGAGAAAGAAATAAAAGGCATTCAAATTGGGAATGAAAAGGTTAAATTGTTACTTTTTGCAGACAACATGATTCTTTATATAGAAAACCCTAAATACTCCACCAAAAAAACTATTAGAAAAAATGACAAATACAGTAAAGTTGCAGGAAAATCAATGTACAAAAATCCTATATACTAACAATGAAATTTCAGAAAAAGAAATGAAAAAACAATTCCTTTTCCAATTGTAATAAAAGAATAAAATACCTGGGATTAACTTAATAAAGGATGTGGAGGACATATACATTGAAAACTCTAAGATATTATTAAAAGAAATTGAAGAAGAAATAAAGAGATATTTTGTGTTCATGGACAGGAAGAATCAACATCGTAAAAATGGCCATATTCCCCTAGGCAATATACAGACTTAATGCAATTCCCATCAAAATTCCAATGGTATTTGCTAAAGAAATAAAATAACAACAACAACAAAATCATCAGATTTGTATGGAAGCACAGAAGACCCCGAATAGCCAAAACAATCCTGAAAAAGAGAACAAGGTCAGAGGTATTACACTTTGTGATTTCAATTTGGATTACAAAGTGACAATACTCAGAACAGCAAGGCATTGGCAGAAAAACAGACACACAAGACCAATGGAATAGAATTGAGAACTCAAACATAAATGCACGTATATATGGGTAGATAATTTTCAAGGAGCCAAAAACATGCAATGAAGAAAAGAAAGCCTCTCCAATAAATGTGCCAGGAAAATTGGAAAGTCACATGCAAAAGAATGAAACTAAACTGCTATCTGTACTGCTATCTGTATCAAAAGTAACTCAAATGAATCAAAGACCTAAATATAAGACCTGAAACAATAAATTGCATTGAAGAAAGCATAAGTAGTGAACTTATGGACCTTGGGTTCAGAGAGGATTTTATGAATCTGACCTCAAAGGCAAGGGAAGTAAAAGCAAAAATAAATGAATGGGACTAGATCAAACTTCCTCAAAGCAAAAGAAATCATCAACAAAACAAAGAGACAACCAACTGAATGGGGAGGCGATATTTGCAAACAACACCTCCAATAAGGAGATAATATTCAGAATTATAAAAAACTCATACAACTCAATAACAACAATAAAACAATTCAATTAAAAAATGGGCAGAGGAACTTCTCCCAAGAAGACATACAAGCCGCCAACACATATATGAAAAAATGTTCGACATCACTAGCTATTAGGGAAATATAAATAAAAATTACAATGAAATAGACCACCTCACACCTGTTAGAATGGCTATCATCAACAAGACAAGTAATAACAAGTGTTGGAGAGGCTGTGGAGTAAAAGGAACCCTCATACACTGTTGGTTGGAATATAAATTTGTTCAGTCACTATGGAAAACAGTATAGAGGTTCCTCGAAAAATTAAGAGTAGAATTACCACACGACCAGCTTCTGAGTATCTTCTGGGTATCTAACAAACAAAATCTGAAAACATTTATCTGTAAAGATATATGTACACTTGTGTTCATTGCAGCATTATTCATGGTGGCCAAGACATGGAAACAACTGAAGTGTGCTTCAATACAAAATTGGATAAAGAAGATGTGGTAAATACATACAATGGAATATTACTCAACCATAAGAAAATATGAAATACTGCTATTTGCGACAACATGGATTGATCTTGAGAGTATCATGTTAAGTGAAATGTCAGACAAAGTCGAGAACCATATGATTTCACTCATACATGGGATATAAAACTGAAAGCAATAAATGTACAAGACAAAGAAACAAACAGAAACTCACAGACACAGACAACAGTTTAGCAGTTACTAAAGAGGAAGGGGGAAGGGGGTGTGGTAAGATAATAAAGGGGGTCAGATATATGGTGATGGAAGGAGAATTGACTTTGAGTGGTGAACACACAATGCAATATACAGGTGATGTATTATAGAATTTGGCAGTTGAAACCTATATAATTTTACTAACCTATGCCACCCCAATAAATTTAATAAATATTGAAAAAAAACAATAACAGAAACTAGAAGGATAAGACGATTGTGTAATGGATACGGAAAAGAAGGAATAAAAGGACATACCTAGGCAATGTGATTGAGTCTGTTATGAAGTTATAGAAATCTGGAGAATATTTCTTAGGGACAGTTCCTGTCCTGGGTGTGTGCTACACACTGAAGGTCCACCAAAAGACATTTCAATAGTGAGTGATGGTGCATGTTTGCAGGTTAGAAGGCAATAAGGAAGAGATGGGTGTCACAGAGAGAATCTCTGCCTCGGGGTTCTAAGAAGGAAGAATTGTGTTTACTGATGTTAAGATTGTGGGCTGTTCTAGGGCTGTGAGCCTGATTCTGGAATAAAGCTTCTCAGGGGTCCTTTTCATGATCCATAAGCGTCCCCTGAGCATATCCTATGCATCAGGAATTGAAGATACAGAGATGAACAGGACAAGGTCCGAGGTGCTTGGTGTCAGGAATTTCATTGAATAGTGAGGGCAGGTCCACAGGCCAGTATGAGAATCACTAAAATAAAGTAAACATGGAGTGCCAAGGGGCCATAGAAAAGAAGCATCTAGATTAGACTTGGGGTCCGTGAAGACTTGAGCTGATTATGGAAGGATAAATAAGTTAGGTGAAGGGCTGGGCCTTGAGGCAAGAGGGAGTAGCTGAGCACAAACATGGAGGCATGGAACAACACGGCCCACTTGAAGAACGGCAGTGGGAGCTGCACAGTGGGAATGAAGATATATGTGAGGTAGTGGCAAGAAATGAGGCCAAAGTGTTAAAGAGTGGTCGAAATAATGTCTTGCGGAATAACCTAAGGACAGGAACTCTTTCTAGAACATTACAGTCAGGCTCCTCATAGCCTCTCATACCCCACTTCTGGTACTTACTGGTGCTTTGTAATAACCTGTCAAGTAATCCTACAAGACAAATGGAGGAATGAACATAAGGTCAACTAATGTAAGATGAAAGACTACAGACCGATGTTTCACTGTCATTTTTATTGTACTGTATATCTCAATTCTATCATAAGGGATACATTTTAAAGGAAATAAAAACTCATATGATGAAGAATGTGCAAAAGTTCTGCCTCATAAAGATGATAAAAGAATATTTAGGGAAGAATTCCTAAACCAGACAAATTGTGCCATAGAACAATTTTAGAAATACATACTTGCTATTCTTGAGGTAAAGATCTTGCTATTCATGTAATCATAGATTTAACTTTTCCATGGACTGTACATATTTTCTGTGTGCCTTCAGTGCACAGAAAACTGTACTTTAACAGTTTAAGGCCTGCATGGCCTTAGCACAAATGTAAATGTCATAGAATTGGGAATGTTACACTTGGAGAAGAGAAAGCCAAGGGACAACATTTGAAGATAGGCTTGTTACCAGGGGTGCTGCCATGAGTTGGCTGGGAGAATATGAGGTTCATAAGGGCTTACTTAGCAAGAGCTCTGTCCATCTTGTTCACCCTGTATCCACAGGACGTAGCAGATGACCTCATAGGAGTAGGTACTCAGTGAGAACTGTTGGATGGCTGGAAGGATGAAAGGATGGAGGAAGGGATGGGCGAAAACAATTGTGAGTGGTACAAAGGTGGCACTCCTAGGAGAAGTGGTGGAAAGCTGCCACTGAAAGCCTCAATGGTGGCATAGTGTATGGAGCATAGTTCTGAGAGTGTGGACTCTGAAACCAGGCCCTATGGATCTGCTTCCTGACTCTGTCACTGTCTAGCCTGGTATGGGCAAGAAATGTCACCTTTCTGTCCTACGTTTCCTTATCAGTAAATGAGGGATATTGAAAGATATGAAAATAATGTTTATATCATATGGTTATTGTGAGAATTAAGTGATATATATATATATCACTTAATATGTATGGGAGATCTATATATCACTTAATATATCTTTATATACATATACATATACATATGTAAAATCAGCATATACATACATACATACATACAACTGATTTTAATAGTACCTGGCAGATGGAAATCATTAAAATACCATTTATCTATTTATTTAAGGTGACTTTTTTTTTAAAGATTTTATCGGGGAAGGGGAACAGGACTTTATTAGTGGGGAACAGGTTGTACTTTTCCAAGTCAAGTTGTTGTCCTTTCAGTCTTAGTTGTGGAGGGCGCAGCTCAGCTCCAGGTCCATTTGCCATTGTTAGTCGCAGGGGGCGCAGTCCACCATCCCTTGCAGGAGTCCAACCGGCAACCTTGTGGTTGCCGCAAGAGATGGTGCCTTTCTTTTTTTGGTACGTAAATTCTTGAATACTAATAATAAGAAGAAAGGAGGATAACGGGAAAATATTATGCAATTTTCCATCCTTTTCCTTGCTCTTATTCTCAGTAAGAAGAAACTGAATGGGAACCATGAAAAATGATTATTGTTGAAGGAATAAAATAAGAAGTCCAAGGAACCAAAAAAATCTCTGAAAAGTCTGTCATGGGTAACATAATACACTCAGATGGGTCGATCTGAAGTTGAATTCACATGGACAGAAAATGGAAGCTAAGAGGCGGTGGATTTTAACACATACCAAGGCGAGAAAAGTACTTTCTCACCTAAAAATGAATTCTTTCCGGTGCTTTTCTCCTTAAAGAGAAAGAGGCGAAGACATGCTGACGGCCGAAAACCCTGAGCAGGAGCTCATCTGGGCTTTCTTCTCATGGCTGAAGGTCTGAAGGGCTTACTCATCCTGCTGTTGGCACTTTCCTCACATCACACTGATTCCAGGAACTGCGATGGTCACGAGGAAATTACCTGTGGCGGGTGGTGATTGACTCCACAGCGACATTCGGCTCCTGAGGATTACAGGGGACCCTTTCCGTCCTTATCATTGCACCCTTCCCTGGGGCAGCGATCACCCGGCTCTCGGCACACCCAGCTAGCTTCGCCTGTCCTGAGAGGCAGCCTCCGGAGGCAGACAACTAACTCTCTGATTCCCGGAATTGTTTGGCAGGTGGATTTGCCGAACCACTAATTTCCTCTCACTTGAAAACAAGATGAGAAAAGAGGAACAGCTGAGCTGCCTGATGTTCCCTCCTCAGCGTGGCAGCTGCCACCGGCACTGCTGACTCATTTCCGAAGCACAGTAGGTCCATCCAGGTATTTGCTGTGCACACTGGGGTTGTCGCCCAGAGAGCCAGTCCATTCTCTTCCACCGAATATAAAAATGTATTTGGGAGAATTGGGGAACTGACTTGAGTTTTGAAAAGGGCTTGTTCAGTGACGAGGTGTTCTCACCCCCTTTTCCCAGTGAGTGGTGTTGGAATGAACGTTCGACCCAATCTGGCCCAAGAAGTGTTGGCTGGAGGCTGTGGCTTCACCAGATATGAAAAGGTCAGCCATCTATGACTTCAAGGGGAATCAGCTGACACTGTGGATGGCCGGGTGGCAGAGGGGAAGCTGAGCCCGCGATGGCATTGTTAACACAGTGGAGTAAACCGGAAGTGGATGTTGCCTTAGGATCTCCACCTATGAAACCTAATAATGTTTTTGCTATTGCCAACTGCGTGTTCTTACTTGCTGCTAAAACACCTTAGAAATGCAAAAATATACTTAAAATATATAATTTTCCTTTTACATTGCTACATTTTTATGTAAACATATAGGATCAGCTTTCTAAGGTGCAGAGAGTTTCTGAATGAACAAGTGAATGAATGAATGAACGAATCTTGGTTTACTCATCACATTTTATTCATTAATTCTATAAGCCTTAGAGGAGTGTCCACTTTGGGTCTGGCACTACGCTTGACAGTGAGGGTAAGTGGATAAGTAAGACCCTACCCTCAAATGGTTTCTATCTGCTAGAAACTACAGACGTAGAAAAAGAACATGGAAATACAATGTGATGAATGCCATGATAGAGTTATACAAATATCCCTGGGTTCCAGAGAAGGGATGATGCCAGAGCTGCGTTTTATAAGATAACTGGGAGCTAAGTCAAGTAGAGAGGAAGCATTCCAGGCATTGGAGATGTTTTGAATAAAGGCAGGGCATCCACCACTCAGACCATAATGTGAATGACAACTCTTAGGATTATCCGATGCACAACCTTTACTACTGTATGCAGGAACCCTCAATAAAGACAAAGGAAAATGGAAAATGGTGCAAGATATCACAGAACTACAAAATGTCATTCTTGCTGCAATGGCAGACAGGTCCTCACAGGAGATGAGGTAGGCGAGGCACTCAGAAGCGTGCATTCTTCTTGTAGAGTCACCTTATGTAACGTGTTAAGGAAACCAAACTATCCCATAGGTTAGTATTTCTCCTAAAGTATGTGCATTAGCATCACCTGGTGAACATTTTTCAAATGCAGACTTGCAGGCCCAACTTTCAGAGACTGATTTCACAAGTCCGGGGCGGGGCCAGAGACCTGCATCTATAACCAGATCTCCAACTGATTCTTCTGCCTCCGAAAATTGAAGAAACAGCAGTGAAGATAATGTGACCTGGCGTCACCGAAGGAGGTCAGTCAGTGGAATAACATGGTCAAATTTATTTCAGAAAAAGACTTTTCTGGCTGCTGTTTGAGGAATGGATTGGGAACTGGCAGAGTACAGGCAGTTAGGAAGAGGTGACGTAATTCAGATGAAACATGAGGAGACAAGGTCGGTAAGGATGGAGAGGAAGCCAAAGATTTACGCAGCTTCTTAGCCAAGCCAGATGGTCTCAGTGTCAGAGGAACACTATGACCCTTACTTGTTTTCTGGATGGAGACCCTTATTTAGAAACAACTTGTGAGTGGGCAGAGAATGCCAGAAGTCTGTGTGACATCTCTTGAAGTTGTTGAAGCAATTGATTTCATGGTTCCTGCTGAGCACATACATGCCTGTTCAGGAGTTGAGGCCCCGGGAATCATGAAGCACTGTGGTGCCAGGCTCTGGAAGCACCCTCAGGGACCAAGAATCGACCGATCACATGTTTTGCCCAAAATATTTGTAAAATACTCCTTTAACTGCCTATTGGGATAGTACGAACTGAGGAGTAAAGTGTTGTGAAGACTAGAGGTACCAAGCGAAGAAAGGGAAATGGGAGATAGGAAAAGTAGTGAAACCCACAATTTTCATCAGACCTTTTTTCTCTCCAAGAGTCTAACCTGCTGACGAGATGAATGAGCTCAGTCAGTCATCCACAGTCAAGTATTTAAACACAACTCCAAACATCCCTTGCTACACTAACTGTATGACTTCAGGGGAGTTATCTAATCTTTCTCTTCCCCCGGTTTCCTCCTCTATATAATGGGGATGATAATTGTACTACCTCAGAAGATGGCTATCAGTAGTAAATAAATTCATCTTTGTAAAGCTCTTATAAGAATGTAATTTAGTGTAACAGCAGTGCAATACTTAGCAAAGTGCTTCTTAAATTTAAGAAGTGCTTCTTAAATTTAATTTAAATAAAATATATTTTAAAAATTATATTTAAATGAAAAGAAATTCGAATTTGAATAAAATGTGCCCACTATGTTTGCACTGAGTGCCCAGGGTTTGGTTTGAGCCAGTCTCTGCATTTAAGACTTTGCTTCCCTGCTGGGACAGGTGCAGTGGCTTGTAAGTTAGGTTGGTACATAGTAATTGTGGTTTTTGCAATTGTTTTTAACCTTTTAAACCACAATTACTTTTGCACCAACCTGGTAATACCACACAGCCAGTCCTGACCATAGCTGTAGAGAAATCTATGTTCACATTCACAATGCCAGTTTGCAGCCTGTTATAGGAGCTCCACTGGCATTGCTGTTTACTTAACACTGATGACAGCTCTTGACTCTCATTTCTCCATGGGTTCTAGCTTCTAATATTGTAGCCTCTAGTTTCCAGTCTGTTTTCCACTGATTTTATTTCTAAACATACAGGAAACATTATTTGTCAATGCACTTGTTATTGCAACCTCCAAAATGAGCTTTTTCATTCTTTCTTCTACAGTGACATTTCTATAGAAAACTATCTACATTATTTCTGTTTATGGTTCTACTCAAAAAAGATAATAAAGTTTTATGTGTGTGAGTCTCTGCAATACTGTTACAAGAAAAAGCTGCCTGGTAGACAAAAGAAGAATCTAAATGTAAAAGTTTAATTTTTAATTCCATTCCAAAGAACTGTGAGCTGGATCCAAGTTAATTCCCGTATCTCTGAAGGAGACTTAGATGCTATGACACAGTCCAGCTAAGCTATGTTTGACATTGTGGGTATATTTTATAATAAGTAAACATAAGTGAGAGCTATCTTCTCTAACTCCTGTATAGACTGAAAAACATTATGTTACGCTGGGAGGTAGCATTCCTCAGAAAAATGTTTCTCAAAGTGTGGTTTTGGACAATGTATATCAGAAACTCCTAAAGTGTTTATTAACATTTCAAAGGCTGCACCATCAGCCTAAGAAAGCCATCTGGGGGTAAACACAAAGCCCCCAAATCCAGGCTTTTCTGCTGATTTTGTGCACACTAAAGTGTGTGAACATGCTAACGAAGGTCCCAGTGGAGATCACTTTAATGACTCTGATTCTTAAACTGAGGGAAGTAGTTAATGAGGGCCAAAGATTCCAAAATTAGGATAATCTTGGGACAAGAAAACCTCTATATCTAAGATATTGGTGTATAAATAAGTATTAAATTGAAAGAAATTAAAAACCCAAGAAAGGGGAATACAGAAAATGAATTAAATATTAGAAGATAAATCCTTAACAAGTTACGGACAGTTTGAGGCACGAACCATATAACCTTCGAGGATCAATTCTCCACAGAATGTCCCTTACAGATGCTGTCAGAAATAGACCCCAAGATTGTTCTTTTTTTTTTTTGTACTTTTTTGCAAACTTAATACTGTATTGAAAATTTCCCCCATTTAAGTATAAGTTCCTCAAGGACAGAAAGTGTGCCTCTTGTATTCTTTGAATTTCTGGGAAGTAATACAATGCCTGTTATTGATAATAATAGATCTCAGCAAATGTTGAGCACATATCAGCTGCTCAGTGAAAGTTTGCTGAAATATACTAGATGAAGGATCACTTCGTTGGGAAGGGTTCACCATAAAGGAGAAAACCCAACGTAGTTCACTGAGAGATGGGTCAATTTACAAAAGCATTGTTGTTACTCAATGTATCCTTGACATTTCACTAAACATGTCTGTCAACGTCACATTTTTCCATTCTGTTCTGACAGTGTTATATATAATCCTCTCATGTGGACTTGGGGCTGAAGATGATAAATTACTTGGCTGAGATTACACAGATTAAAAGTTAGAATTAGGACTGGTTCACAACTCCTGATTTTAGTTCCTGAAAGAAAACAAGGATTCTTAAGCAATGCAAATGTCAGAAATGCTTGCTATTACTCCAAGTTATACCTCTGTGAACCAAAGATTTATCTGTAATAGTTCCTAAACTTTGCAGCCGGTATTTAACTAAACTAAAATCTTTCATTTATGAAAAGCAACTATGAAGCAAATAATGTTTTAAAATTTACTTTGTTATAAAATAGCTCTGAATATTTAGTATTTGAGAACTTGATACTGGATCAAAGGCAAATGAAAGGACTTGAATGAATTACAAAAGACAGACCAAAAATATGAATTTTATTCTGAAAGAGAAATGAGGAGCCCAGAGCTGGGATGAAAGAAAGCCAGGCTGCAACCTACTATACAACATGACCTTGACACTGCTTTAAGCCTCAGACTTCTATTGTCACAGCCTAAGACCGAAGTAATCCAAAGGAAATATTGAATGGGAAATCATTCTAAAAAGCATTCATGTAATAAATGTATGTTAGTGCTATTACTATACCAATTAGGTAGATATGTGTTATACTAGTTATTAGTATATAGCATTATAGTTAGTATAGTACTAAATGTTATGAACATTTATATTACACTAATACTTAACGCTTTTACAGTCAGTATTTTTTTTGTTACCATGTCAATTGCAATAACTTGAAACAAAAATTATTGTAGAGCCAGAGGTGTTATTTTGGAAGAATCCTTGAAGACTAATGAGATGACCACAGGTGGAAAATGGGTGGCGGAATTCGATTCACAAGACTCTCCCTCTCATCTGTCATCCACCGTGTGCTTCAATTTTTTCCAAAGGTCTTCAACATCTTTCCACATAAATGCCACATCGCCTCAGTCTCAACATGTACAAAGCTGCATTTTCCTCTTGTTCTCTGAACTCATATTTCCCGTATTCCTAATGATATCATCAGTCACCCATACGCTGAGCCTGGACACCTACCTTGGTTTCGCCTTTCACTTCACCCTGTCCCCTGCTTTTCTATGTCTAATTTATCACCAAGTTCTACTGCATTTTTTAAATTGTGGTGAAATCCTTATAAAATTAACCATTGTAAAGCACACAATTCAGTGGTATGTAGTACATTCACAATGTTGTGCAACCACCACCTTTATCAAGTTCTGAGACACTTTTCTCACCAAAGACAATCCAGATACCGATGAAGCAGTCACCCCCTGACCCCCGTCCTCGGCGCCTGGGCACCTGACCACCACCAATCTGCTTTCGGTCTCTATGGATTTACCTATTCTGGATATTTCAGATAATTGGAGTCATATGATACAAGACTGTTGTGTCTGGCTTGTTTCACTTAGCATAATGTCTTTGAGTGTTGTAAACACATATCAGTACTTCATTTCTTATTATAGCTGAATAATATTCCATTCTATGGATTACCACATTTTGTTTATTTATTCATTTGTTAATGTACATTTGTTTATCCATTCATCTGTTGTTTCCACTTTTGGCTATCATGAATAGTGCTATTGGTACATTCATGTACAAGTATTTGTTTGCGTACCTGTTTTTAATTCTTTGGGGTATGTACTATCTTAGAGTTCTCCAGAGAAATAGAACCAATAGGTTCTCTCTCTATATATATAACTACATATAGTCTCCCTCTCTCTCTCTCTCTCTCTCTCTCTCTCTATATATATATATATATATATATATATATATATATATATATATATATGTATGTATACACACACATATATATAGTTCTCTCTATATATACATATATAGAGAGAAATATATATATATATATATATATGTAGTTTGCAGGCTGCAATTCAGGTAAGGTTTGTTTCTATGCCATGTATTTGAGGAGAATTCTTTCAGTCTACAGATTGCACACTTTTCCCCAACACTACAGACACCAGACGCAAGACCTACTGGCGGTAAATCAGAGGTTCTCATGACCCCAACCTCTGGTTCAATTAATCTGGGTGATGAACACACAATGAGATAAATAGATGATGAAGTATAGAAATGTACACTTGAAATCTATATAATTTTACTAACTGATGTCACCCCAATAAATTTAATATAAATTCAAAAAATAACTGATGTGATATAATCCTAACTAAAATGCACAAGCAGTTTTTATGGAGTTAGACACGTTGATTCAAAAGTTCATATGAAAAAACAAATTTGTCTAGATAGTCTGGAAACCACTGAAAAGATAAATTATATGGAAAGACTAGGCATACCAGACATTAAAGCATAAAATAATCCCCTATAATTAAAACATCGTGGTGCTGTTCCATAAATAGACAAACCAAGTGTAATAGAAAAGAAAGCCAAGAACTGGACCCAATATACAAATGGAAAAGTAAAGAGCATAATATATCATAAATATGGCACCTCCCAACACATAGGCAATAATGGCCTATTTCATAAATTGTGGTGGGACAACTGAGTAACCTTTCAGAAAAAGATAAATGAAGTGCCATTCTTCATACCATTCACAAGAATAAACTGAAGAGGTTAGGTATTTAAATTTAGTATATGAAACCATCTTGTTCTAAGAGAAAACAATGAATTTCTCTGCAACCTCAATGTTTGTAAACCTTGCTTATTATGATTCAGATCCCAAGTCAACATAAGGTTAATAAATTTAATAATAAATTTGTGTGTGTGACACACACACACACAAAATAAGAAAAAAATAATTGCTAGAGCAGCTCACAGAACTCAGAGAAGCATTTCGCTTAGTGAATCACCAGTTTTTTATAAAAGGATATAATTCAGACACAGTTAGATGGAAGAGACGCACAGGACAAGGTATGTGGAAAGGGGAGTGGAGCTTCCACGCTCCCTCTGAGTGCTCCATTCTCCCCAAATTTCCACATGCTCACCAACCCAGAAGCTCTCCAAACCCTGTCCTTTTTGGCTTTTAATGGAGCTTACATTGCACAGTCATGAGTGATAAAATCATTGGCCATTGGTGATTGATTCAACCTTCCCGCCCTCTTCCCTCCCCTTAAATCAGGGATAAGACTGAAAGTTCCAACCTTCTAATCACATGTTTGGTTCTCCTGGCAACCAGCACCCATCCTTAGGTGGGGCTCAGGGGTCACCTTATTGACATAACTAGAGACAACTTTGTTGATCTCAACACTCAGAAAATTCCAAGGATTTTACGACCTCCATGCCAGAAACAGGCTTAAGACCAAATATGTATTTCTTATTGTAAGTCATAATATCACACTGCCAAACTGTTTTCCACAGCAGCTGCACCATTTTGCAGCAATGCACAAGGGTCCACTTTCTCCACATTCTTTCCAACACTCACTATTTTCTGTAGTTTCTACTAAAGCCATCTTAGTGTGCACGAGGTGTTCTGATTATGTTTTATTATACCTTTGGAATCACTAAAAATTTGTTTTTGGAGTTCTACTATCTGGGGTAACTCTCTCTTTTGCATGACATAGGAAGTCCTGGGTACCTGGACCAGATGAACTCTTTGAGGTGATGATTCAATCATCCTCTCGTGAGATTACATTTCAGAAATTATTGCAATGTATATTGTCAGCAGGAAAACACTTCTTCCTAACTTCTGGTATTTCCTTCCATGTAAAGGAACTTCACGTAGTTTAACACTCTGAGCCATTCTGTACCCTCTTAGAAATAACTGGGGATTGAGAGTGAATGGAAGAAGGCATGGGTCACTGAGATCCTTTCTTTGCTTTTTTTTTTTCTTAAGAGTGAACTGCCTTTGGAGAGTCAGTATTGGCAAAGGCCTCTGAGGACGAACCCCATCCTTGCAGGTAAGGAGTTCTCTCCAGTCCCATGCCTATTTGTAAATCTGACGAGTCTTGGGGTTCAGTATGACAAATCCTATATGCTTGCAGATGTATGCCAGATTTTCTAAAAGAATCTCTTCAACGAAGGAGTTATTTTGGTCTCTATCTGCTAATCCTTTTGTCTTTTCTCAATTATTTTAGAACTTAAATTGGGAGATGGGATGTTTGTTATTGTGTCCATTACTTGAAGACATCTGTATAAATAGAATTCATATTGTATTAATTTTATTTTATGATTAATCTGATCTTGCTACAATACAAGAATACATGCATTTGTTGAATATACTTTTTGGATGTGAGAGATCCACCTTATTAGTTCATACCATTAATTGGAAAATTGATTCCTGCTTTAGCTATTTGGTTAATGCACTTGCTATCCCATTATCAAAAGATGGGTCAAGTCTCAACTTGTGCAAGTATTATAGTTGTTATTGTTTAACTTTTAAAAGCTATTTTTGTAGGATAGGAGAAATTGCCTGGGATGAGATTTTTCTTCTCCAAAACCAACATGCTGCTTTTCTAAAACAAAACAAAGAATATTAAATATATTAAAAAATGAAAGAGTTCATAAGATCTGTGGGAAGGGGAGCAAATCTTGAAGGGAGAAGTGGATTATGAGATTTTTCAATTAGTTTAAACTGATCCTTCATAATGTTAATTCTCAAAATCATTATAATTTTATAAGAACTGTTCTTTCACTCATTCCCTTATATCATTATTTTTTTTCCTATTACCACTAATTATGCTTTTCTGGTCCTTTTATGATCCTTCCAAGTTGATGAATAAGTGTGTATCTTTCTCCTTTAGCAATTTTTCGATTGCAATAAGGTCTTTATTTACCTAAGACTATTTATTCTCTAGACAGATCATTAATGGTATATGAAGGCTGTGTGTGTTTCAGAATACCCAGGACATCAGGTATCTTATTGTGAATTTTGTTGAAAAACATCACCTTTCGGCTTCTAAACAGATAAACACTTTGAGAGCCAGTCAGTCTGCATATTTGTGTCCCATGTGTATATGCCTGTCACACATTCCACATTCTTCTGTTTCAAGGCCATTTTAATTTCTCACCATGAGTAGCTGAAGCATGAGATTACAAAAATTTAGTTCCAGAAACACTGTCAGCCTAGGAATTAATTACAGACAAAACAAAAGACTTCACTGAGAGTTGTGTATGCATATTGAATGCAATCTATCATTATTAAAGCGTATCCTGGGTTATTAATCATTCCCTTATTTATTTTGCAATTAAAAAATTGTTTTTCTAATGTAGTTTTAATTATTTTATTAGTATACTAAGGAATTGTAATAGAACAAATGTCATAACTTTATACTAAAGATTCAGTGAGTTAATACATGTAAAGTGTTGCACATGTAACTCATGTTTGGCTGTTGTTGTTATCGTTACTATTACTATTAGCCTTAGCTTTGGGGGGGTAGATTATATTATCTTCATTTAATCTTGAGGTTAGAAGTGTGAGCCTAGACTTACCAGCCATATGACTGTACTACTCAGCTTGGGCTGCCGTAAACAAAACAGACTGGGTGGCTTAAATAACAAAGTTTATTTGTTTCACAGTTCTGGTGGCTGGAAGTCCAAGATCAGGGTGCCACATGGTCAGTTCATAAGACCTTTCTTTCTGTCTTGTAGATGTCTACCTTCTTGCCATGTGCTCACATGACATCTTCTTTGTAAGAGCTCCAGGAGAGAAAGAGAACAAGCTCTGTGGTATCTCTTCTTATAAGGCCACTAATTTCATCCGACCAGCCCCCCCCCCCCACCCTTCTGACCACATCTAAACCTAATTACTCCCAAAACTCCACCATCAATTGGGGTTTGGGACTTCAATATATGAAATTTGGAGGGGGGCACAATTCAGTCTATATCAATGGATCGGGGCAATATTTATCCTCTCTAAGGTGAATTCCTCACTTTGTAAAATGTGGATTAGTTCACAAGAGTCGTTGTGAGATTTAAATGATTATTTTCTTTGTTTGCTTGTTTTTGCTATTTTGTGAGGATTTCCCCCTGAACAGACATGTATTGCTTTTGTTATACGACAAATAATAATAAGACACAGTCTCTTAAGAGGGGAGAAAATGTCTCTCTTCTTTTCTTACTGGCTTTTTGTTCTGCCTGTATTTTGTTTTTAAAATCCTTCCTGATGTACCTTAACCTATCTTTCTAGCCATAGTTCCCCTCTATGTCTCCCATGCGATGTATATTCCAGCCAAATTAGACTACTCTTTGCCTCCACGTTCTATCTCTATTTGCCTAGAATATGCTATTGAACCACATCTATCTGATGAAATTTCACCTCTGTAAAACTTTTCTAAATCTCTCTCTAGAAATAGTCTTTTCTTAGAGCATCAATAGGACTTTGGGACATTCTTTAAAAAAAAAGATTTTTATTAAAATATGGCTAACATACAATTACATTAGTTACAGGTGTACACCATAGTTAGTCAACATTTATATACCTAAATAAGTGATGACCATATGTCCAGCAACCATCCCACATTATCACAATACTATTGACTATATTCCCTATGCTTTACAATACCTCCACATGATGTATTTGTTCTATACTTGGAAATTTGGACCTCTTATTCCCCTTCACCTTTTGCCCCTTTTTTAAATTTTTCAATTACAGTTGACATTCAGTATTATTTTATATTAATTTCAGGTGTACAGCATATTGGTTAGACATTTGTATAAATTAAGAAATGATCCTCCTGACTAGTCTAGTACCCACCTGGCACTATACATACTTATTACCATATTATTGACTATATTCCCTATGCTTTACTTTACATCCCCATGACTATTTTGTAACTATCAGTTTGTACTTCTTAATCCCTTCACCTTTTTCACCCTGTTCCCAAGCCCCTCCCAACTATCACCCCAACAAATCTATTACCCTTTTGCACCATACATAGTTATTACAATATTATTGACTATATTCCTTATGCTATACCCTACATCCCCATGATTACTGTGTAACAAGAAATCTGTATTTCTTAATCCCTTCCCTTTAGTCACTCACTGCTAACCCTCCTCCCATCTGGCAACCATCAGTATGTTTTCTGTATCTATGAGTTTATTTCTGTTTTGTTTGCTTATTTTGTTCTTTAGATTCCACATATAAGTGAAATCACATTGCATCTGTCTTTCTCTGTCTGACACTCCACTCAGCACAGTACCCCCATGCCCATCCATGCTGCCACAGATGGTAAGAACCCATTCCCCTCCATGGCCAAGCAATATTCCATTGTATATATGTACTACCTTCTCTTTATTTACTCTTCCATCGACAGACATCCAGGCTGCCTCCACATCTTGGCCATTGTAAACAATGCTGCAAGGAGCATATGGATGCACATGCCCCCTTAAAAGTAGTGTTTGGATTTCTTCAGATAAATACCCTGAAGTGGGATTACCAGATTCTTCTTGGTCTCTTGTTATAGCCTTTGTTTTAAAGTCTGTTTTAAGTATTGCTACCCCAGCTTTTGTTGTTGTTGCTGTTGTTGTTTCTCATTTCCATTTTCATTACATATCTTTTTCTATCCCTTTACTTTCCTTCCGTGTGTGTCTTTCAATCTCAAATGAGTCTCTTATAGACAGCATACTATCCATTCAGCCTTCCTATGTCTTTTGATTGGAGCATTTAATCCATTGACATTCAAAGTAATTGTTGATAGATATGTGGCTATTGCCATTTTATTATCATAATTTTGATCTTTTTTTCCCCCCATCTTTAAGAAGTCCCTCTAACATTCCTTATACTACTCGTTTGGTGGTGAGGAATTCCTTTAGCTTTGTCTTGTCTTGGAAGCTCTTTATCTGTCCTTTGATTCTAAATAATAGCTTTGCTGGGTAGAGTACCCTTGGTTGTAGGTCCTTGCTTTTCACCACATTGAAAATTTTGTGCATATCCTTTCGGGCCTGCAAAGTTTCTGTTGAGAAATCATCTAACAATCTCATGGGAACTCCCTTATAAATTACTAGTTGCCTTTCTCTTGCTGCTTTTAGAGTTCTTTCTTTGTCCTTAAACTTTGTGTTTGACATTCTAATTATAACGTGTCATGGTGTGGGCCTGTTTGGGTTTATCTTGTTTGGGATTCTGCACTTCCTGGACATGTGTGTCTATTTCTTTCACCAGATTAGAAATGTTTTTTTTTTTTTTTTTAATTTATTTTTAATTTATTGAGGTGACAATTGTTAGTATAATTACATAGATTTCAGGTGTGCAATTCTGTATCACATCATCCATAAGTCACACTGTGTGTTCACCACCCAGAGTCAGCTCCCCTTCCATCACCATACATTTGATCCCCCTCACCCTCATCCCCCCCCCCAACCCCCTTACGCTCTGGTAACCACCAAATTACGTTCCCCAGATTAATTTTCAAACCCCGTGGCCATCCTGTGGTCACCGACTGCCCTCCAATCCCCTCACCCTCCCCCCCACCCCCCACCCCTCCCGCCCATCTAGCAACCCTCAGTTTTTCCTCATTGTCTCCCAAACTGTTTCCGATTAGTTCATTCACTTATTCTTTTCTTTAGAATCCGCAAATAAGTGAGATCATATGGTACTTATCTTTCTCTGTCTGACTTATTTCAGAAATGTTTTCAGTCATTATTTCTTCAAATAGATTCTCAGTCCCTTGCTTTCTCTCTTCTCCTTCTGATACCCCTATGATGCAAATGTTGTTATGCTTGATGTTGTCCCAGAGGTCTTTTAAACTCTCCTCATTTTTTTGGATTCTTTTTTCTTTTTGCTGTTCTGGCTGAGTGTTTTCAGCTACCTTTTCCTCCAAATCACTGATTCAATCCTCTGCTTCATCTAGTCTGCTGGTGATTCTTTCTAATGCGTCATTTCATTTATTGTATTCTTCACTTCTGACTGGTTCATTTAATGGTTTCTATGTCCTTTTTTATGCTTGCTATCTCTTTGTTGAAGTTCTCACTAAGTTCCTTGAGCATCGTAGGTTGTTGGCCTCCATTATTTTTTAGTTCTTTTTCTTGAGTTTTCTCCTGTTCTTTCAGTTGCGATACATTTCTTTGTTTTCTCATTTTGGCTGCCTTTCTGTTTGTTTCTATGTATTATATAGATCTGCTATGTCACCCAGTCTTAACCGGATGGCCTTATGTAGTAGGTGCCCGGTGGGGCCCCAGTTGCACAGGTCATCTGCACTAGGTGCTCCAGGAGTGTCCCTTGTGTGGGTTGTGTGTTCCCTACTGTTAGAGTTAAGCCTTGGTTGCTATTGGAAATCAGTGGGTGGGATTGATCCTCAGGCTGAGTGGCTGTGGGCTCTGGCCAGGTACACAGCTCACAAGCTGCTGTGTGTGGGGCTTACCCCACTGAGTGTGATTTGCCCCAGTGGGCTCTGGTGCCTGTCAAGGCTGCCCTTTTGGTGTACCACTTCTGGAGCTAATTGGGCAGTGCTCTGCTATGGTGTGAAGCTAACTTCCAAGTATGTTGCTTCTGGGGCTTATTGTGAGGGCCTTTGGTGCAGGCCCACGTCACTCACTGCCTGTGAAGAGCTGGGACTATCTGGTAGAATCTACAAAGCCATTTATGGATGTTCTTGCTTCTGCTAACTCTGGAGGTATATAAGAGAGGCCACACTGTGAACCAGGGAAGTCTGCCACCAGTAGCCAGCCAAGGGTAGCTCTGCAAAATGCCAGGATACCCTGAGGCCTGCTGCCACCTGCCAGCTCTCTTAAGGTTCAGCCACTGATAAAGCTTCATGCGGTACACAAGTTGAAGGAGGCAGAGTGAGGAGAGTTGTGGCCATCAGCTTAATGTAAATTTTGGTTTGGTGCCAGTGCTGAGCCTGAAGCTACTCAGCAAAATTCTCAGAGGATACCAAGGCCAGTCACTGCCTGGGGTCTGTCAGACTCTGATAGTTTTCGAAATAAGAGTGCAATGTGGGAAGGGCTGGCTGCTTTTGGAGAAAGTTTCTCTGGGGTTGGGGGAGGTGGGTGGGGTGGGATCCCAGTGAGTCAGCAGGGCAAAGAAGCAGAGCTCATCAAGTCAATCAGATTCACATTGTGTGGGAGCGGGCTCAACACAGGAAAGATGGTGCCTGCCTGCCGGCTGCTCAGGAGGAGGACCTCTTTACAGGGAAATGGCAACTGTCTGCCAGCCCTCAACCCAGAGCAGCACAACTCAGTCTGCCCCTTGTATATCCCAGAGTTACTGTCGCTCCATTGGAGGTGAGTGCCTCAGAGTGAGTAAGTCTGTGTACGGGTCCTTTAAGCAGATGCCTGTGTTTCCTGCAGCCTTCCGTCCCACCCAGATGGTTGGAATCGCCATTGTTTCTCACAGCCAGATTTTGTGGGGGCTCCTCTTCCCTGCAACAGTACTCTGGGCTCAGGAGGCCCATGTGGCACTGGGATGCCTCACTCCTCTGGCAGGAAACTCCACAGCTGAGATATCCTTAGGGGTTCTCAACCACCACACGGAGGTTTGGGGTTAGCCAGTTCTACATCTCAACCTCTCCCACCAGTCTCAACGTGGCTTCTTCTTTATATCCTCAGTTATAAAACTTCTGTTCAGCCAGACTTCAGATGGTTCTCCAGGTTGATTGTTCTATAATTTAGCTGGAATTTTAATTTGTTCACAGGCACAGTATTTATCTACGCTACCATCTTGGATCTCCCTCTATTCTCTGGGCCATTCTTATAAGTACTTTTTCATCTGCTTTGTATTATAGTTAATTATATACAATTATAACTTATGTCTCTATTAGTGAAAAGCTCTTAAGTGAAAGAAGAACCAGGTTATCTCCCACAGAATTTAGTGCACAGTAACCATTTGCTTCCTTAATGAATTGAAACAACCGATAGTGCAGGTGCTGGATTGAAATTTTTCTTTGTACTTCTAATGCAAATAGACATGATCATATTCATTATAATGAAGAAAAGACCATGAAGAGAATGACTTACTTAAGAGAAACAACTTTTGAATACTTAAGAAGCAGTAGTTATATACACAAAATTGAGGTGTTAATTTAAAATACAGTCAAGTATTCATTAAATTCCCTGAAGATCAATATCAGGCAACACTTCATTAGCTTATGTTGCTATTGCATAGACTTGACTACAATAAAAATACTTTATATATATCCAGCACTTAAGAGTTTACAAAGTGCTTCAACGTACATGATCTCATTTGATCATTACATCAACCCTGTGAGATGGACAAAAAAATTATTTTTAAATCAGTGCTACTGAACAAACATCCAGTCGGAAAGGATATGATTTGTCCAAGTTCACAAGCTAATGCACACTGAAACCAGGGCTCAGTTGCCAACCATCTCGCTCCTGATCCATTCTCATTGAAACATGTTATGTCCCATTATACATTAAAAGCTATTTAATAATCTATATAATTTAATAAATCAGACTAATGTTTTTTACTACCTTCATCCCCTTAATCAGTGAATTTAGCAACACTCCAAGTTTTCACTTGATTAAGCCTTCAGTGGAACAGATTTTTATTTGATTGCAAAATATTCAAGGAAAACCCTAACATGATTCGGCCAATCCTTTTATTCCTGCATTTGTTTTTGGTTTTTTGGGGTTTTTTTATTATTATTATTACAGTTGGCCTCCGCATCCTCAGGTTCCAAATCTGTGGATTCAACCAAACTTGGATCAAAAATATTTGAAAATAAAAGTTATGTTGTTGCTGATGTGTACTATGTAGTTAGAGTTACAATGGTTGGGTCTGTTCTAAACATGTAAGACTTTCTTCTCTTGTCAGTATTTCTTAAACAATACAGTATAACAACTATTTACAGAACATTTAAATTGTATTAGATGTTATAAATAATCCAGAGATGATTTAAAATATATAAGTAAATGCCCATAGGTTACGTGCAAATATAGTATTTGCCATTTTATTTATATATGGGACTTGAGTATTCTCGAATTTTGGTATCTAAGATGGTGTCCTGAAACCAATCCCGTGTGGATACCAAAGGATGACTATACGTAGGTAAACTGCTGTACTGCATTTATCCAGTGTATTCAATTTATAAAAACACATCATCTCCCTAAAACTGCTCTGTTGATTACAAAGAAAATCTCTGAAATCCAGCTAAACAGCTTTCATTTTATAAAATTCTAATGCTGCTTCCCTGTAGAACACATCAGTTAAAATGAAATATGATGTACCACACATGAGTTTGTGTCTTATTAAAATTTTACAACGTTAGAACACAGTGTCTAAATGGTATAGACTTTAAGCATTTTGCATTGTTATATTTGCTAATAATTAGCTTGCTTGGCTCTAGGTTATTGTCTGTCTTTATTTTTCCTTGTGAAATTCTGTTCAAGCTTTGTAATCAAAATTACTGCTTGTCAAATTGAATACAACAATGCATTAAAAAGATTATTCATCACGACCAAGTGGGGTTCATCCCCGAGGCACAAGGATGGTTCAACATCCACAAATCCATCAATGTGATACATCACATAAACAAAATATAGGACAAAAATCATATGATTATATCAATTGATGCAGAAAAAGCATTTGACAATATACAACATCCATTTATGATTAAAACACTTAATAAAATAGGCATAGAAGGAAAATACCTTAACATAATAAAGGCTATATATGACAAGCCCTCAGCTAATCTCATAATTAATGGTGAAAAACTGAAGCCCTTTGCTCTACGTTCAGGAACATGACAGAGCTGTCCCCTATCACCTCTGCTTTTCAACATAGTGTTGGAAGTCCTTGCCAGAGCAATCAGGCAAGAGAAAGAAATAAAAGGCATCCAAATTTGGAATGAAGAAGTTCAATTATCACTCTTTGCAGATGACATGATGCTATATATAGAAAACCCTAAAGACTCCACCAAAAAGCTATTAGAAACAATCAACGAATATAGTAAAGTCGCTGGCTACAAAATCAACGTACAAAAGTCCATTGCATTCCTATATACTAACAATGAAATCTCAGAAAAAGAAATACAAAAAACCATTCTTTTTGCAATTGCAGCAAAAAGAATAAAATACCTCGGAATAAACGTAACCAAGGATGTGAAGGACCTATATGCTGAAAACTATAAGACATTTTTGAAAGAAATTAAAGACGACACAAAGAAATGGAAAGACATTCCGTGCTCATGGATTGGAAGAATCAACATAGTTAAAATGGCCATATTACCCAAAGCAATATACAGATTTAATGCATTCCCCATCAAAATCCCAATGGCATTTTTTAAAGAAATAGAACAAAAAATCATCAGATTTGTTTGGAACCACAAAAGACCCCGAATAGCCAAAGCAATCTTAAGAAAAAAGAACAATACTGGATGTATCACACTCCCTGACTTTAGCTTGTACTACAGGGCTACAATAATCAAAACAGCATGGTATTGGCAGAAAAACAGACACATAGACCAATGGAATAGAATTGAGAACCCAGAAATAAAACCACATAAATATGGACAGATAATTTTTGACAAAGGAGCTAAAAATATACAATGGAGAAAAGACAGCCTCTTCAATAAATGGTGCTGGGAGAATTGGATAGCCACGTGCAAAGGAATGAAACCGGACTGATATCTGTCACCATGTACCAAAATTAATTCAAAATGGATCAAAGACTTAAGCATAAGACCTGACACAATAAACTGCATAGAAGAAAACATAGATACTAAACTTATGGACCTTGGATTCAAAGAGCATTTTATGAATTTGACTCCAAAGGCAATGGAAGTAAAAGCTAAAATAAATGAATGGGACTATATGAAACTTAAAAGCTTCTGCACAGCAAAAGAAACCATTGACAAAATAAAGAGGCAACCAATTGATTGGGAGAAGATTTTTGCAAATAGTGCCTCTGATAAGGGGCTAATATCCAAAATACACACTTGGATCAATCTTCCCAAAGGTTGTTCCTGAACTACATATGCTTAAAGCCTGTTATACTGGCTGTGCCATTCTAGTGGAACATGGAATATGTCCTGTGCAAACCAACTCAACAACAAAAAAACAAGCAACACAATTGTAAAATGGGCAGACGACCTGAAGAGACATTTCTCCAAAGAGGACATAGAAATGGCAAATAGACATATGAAAAAATGCTCAACATCACTAATCCTCAAGAAATGCAAATAAAAACCACAATGAAATATCACCTCACCTCAGTCAGAATGGCTATCATCAACAAGACAAATAGTAACAAGTGTTGGAGAGGCTGTGGAGAAAAAGGAACCCTCATACACTGTCGGTGGGAATGCAGACTGGTGCAGCTGCTATGGAAGGCAGTGTGGAGGTTCCTCAAAAAATTACAAATAGAATTACTATATGACCCAGCAATCCCTCTCCTGGGTATCTACCCAAAAAATCTGAAAACATTTATATATAAAGACACGTGTGCTCCAATGTTCATTGCAGCTTTGTTTACAGTGGCCAAGACATTGAAACAACCAAAATGTCCTTCGATAGATGAATGGATATATATACAATGGAATACTCTTTGGTGGTAAGAAAAGATGAAATAGGAGCATTTGTGACAACATGGATGGATCTTGAGATTATAATGCTAAGCGAAATAAGTCAGACAGGAAAAGCAGAGAACCATATGATTTCACTGATATGTGGTATACAAACCCAAAACAACAAAAGAACAAGTCAAACAAATGAGAAACAAAAACTCATAGACACAGACAATAGTTTAGTGGTTACCAGAGGGTAAGGGGGGTGGGGGGTGGTAGATGAGGGTAAGGGGATCAAATATATGGTGATGGAAGGAGAACTGACTCTGGGTGGTGAGCACACAAATGGGATTTATAGATGATGTATTACAGAATTGTACACCTGAAATCTATGTAATTTTACTAACAATTGTCACCCCAATAAATTAAAAAAAAAATACTGCTTGTTTACTAAGTAACGTTAATTACAATTCCTGTTAAGTGATAATCTTGGTTATATTTCTCCAAGGAAAACTCACCAGTATTTAGATTTTCGGTTTGTTTTTATGTGTTTGTTTGCTTGTTTGTTTTTTTAGAATCCTTAAACTACCCCAATTAAAAACATGCCTATGGGATTCATTAGGTGATTTCCTCTGGAAGAGAATGTTTAGTTCATTTATACTGAGTTGAAGTGAATGCTATGGCTTATTCCATTTCCTTTGACACTAAGTTTTTATGAGTATGACCCTCTTTGCTTGGATAGGCTGTGCTAACCTTTTAGACTTCTCCCAGTACAAACGACCTTATCCTGGTGGTTAAAAGGCTTGCTCTGTACTTACAAGCCTTTGGCTTGGCTTCTAGCCATGATGTCAATTAGGGCTTGCTTCTTCAGCGTTGGTGTTGTGTCAGGGTGACAATTATGATAGGGAAAGAAAGCCGTTCAGATTATAAGTGCTACTTCATTTAGATTTTAAGACCATAGCTTTCCACTGAGGTTCTATGAAGTTGTATCTGCTATCTCTGGAGCCAAAGCACTTAGAGACAGTTCAAAGAGTTGTTTTGCAAAAATAGTGTAATGATCACTTAGGTAGTGAATGAAAATAGGTCTGGCCCAACTGGAGGACAAATGTTTTGTTGTGGCTGGGTTAATTTACGATGCCAAATAAACCCCTTAGAAGAGCAGTACATCATAGAAAGATTAAAAACTTAGGTTCTAATCGTATGGAGTAATTGGGGTATCTGGAAAACAAAGGTAGCAACCCGACAACTTAGAAAGAAGGGGTCAGGATGACATTGAAACAAACAAGAGGAATCTCAACCAGCTTCTAATTCTGCAAACACAAGGTAATCTCCTTTCCCACTTGGATCAATCTTCCCAAAGGTTGTTCCTGAACTACATATGCTTAAAGCCTATTATACTGGCTGTGCCATTCTAGTGGAACATGGAAAATGTCCTGTGCAAACCAATTGTACCTGGAATGTTATGGCCTTAGAAATCCCATATTTAACTAGAATATCATTCTGAAAGGAAAATGAATACAGGGTTTTGATAAAGTAGAAATTCCTTCTAATTGTTGCAAAGACTACGTACAGACTGAAATGTGATGACAGACTGACATGTAATTGGAAATGAAGGTTGTGTGTACTGTGTAATGTAAGCAAACTAATTTCAACAAATTAAAAAAAAACAGGAACAGAATCACAGCTGCCATTTAATTTGCTTCTTAAGAATGGCAATCTATATAAATTTTTTATAATGACTTTTGAAAGAAGAAAATATTGTTCATCTTCAAAGATGTTGAAGTCATGAATTTAAGACTTAACCACAAGTACATGTAAAACTATCAAGATTACAAGACTGAGGCATGGGTCTTCTAAAACTCTGTCACCAAAAATGAGAAAAACGAAACTGCAGGAACATATAGAGTTTGGTTAGCCTCTAGAGACACTTTGTAAAGCTTGGAAGGTAGTTATAAATTCAGTTCTTTAAAAGTCAGACTGAGATATTCTATTATCATTTTTATTACCAAGATGTTTATCGATTACTAAATTGCGTGTGTATTTTATTGAAAACTTGAATGCCATTACACATGGGTAATGTCTAGTGAGACTCAAGATGGCCTACAACGAACTGTGCCTCCTGGTATTCATACTTGAATGTGTGACTTTCAAGCTAGGTTATTAAAGACATTGTAGCATCTGCCTTGCTCTCTGGATGAGTCTGGGGATAGCCAGGTACCATGTTATGAGGACTAGTCAAGCAATCCTTTGGAGAAATCCACATGGTGAGAAACTGAGGCCTCCTGTCAACAACAAGCATTCACTTGTCAGCCCTGTGATGAGCAACCTTGGAAGTGGGTTCTCCAGCCCCAGTCACCTGCACGTGACTGCAGTCCTGGGTAACATCTTGACCACAAATTCAGGAGAAACCCTAAGCTAAGTCAACTTAGCAGAGCTGCTCCTTAATTCCTGACTGACAGAAACTGTGTGGGATATAACATGTTAAATGTTTTAAGACACTATGTGTTGGGTTAATAGTTTATACAGCAACAGATAACTAATACAAATGTGTAATGCATAGCTCTCTACAAATCCAGCTTATCAAAAATTTTCTTCTGGCCTAGACTTTCCAAAGCCTTTTCCATAACACTAGAGTCTGAGTAGTAGAAGAGAACTGGTGGCAAAAATGGGGATAATGAAGCATTGTTCCAACTCCAAATTCATAACTTGGTCCTAGCGATTAGAGGAATCAGAAACATCCTGCTCGTTCCTTCACTGTCCTCATTCTCTGTGGTTATGAACACCATTTAAATGGCACCTGAATTGCAAGGCGACTAGAAGTTTTTGTTCTGCAATTAAATAAGCATAAAATGTGTTCCAAATATTTTTGCTTGAGTGCCCTAAGTTTCCACCTACATCATTGGATAATTCAGAGGTGAAAGGGCCAGGGAGGTGGTAAATATTTAACAACACTGCACTGAAAATGGCGAACAACATAAGACGGCTTCAGTCAGGGCCGAAGATTCAAGAAGGCTGACGCATTTCAAGCTCACCTCAGAGTTCTTGGCCTTTCCCTCATATGCTAGGCAGTACATTTGCAAAAGGCAATACATGGTACAAAAGTCGGGCCAGGCCAGGGCTCAAAGCACAATGGGCTATGTGAGAGGCGTTGGGGATGTGCGGTGCAAAATCAAAGAAAGGACACTGCAAAAGGCAATTTAAAAGCTGGAAAACACTTCTTCAGGGATTTTAATAGTCCATCCCTGAAAGAGGCATGAATGTGGAGAAGACTCTCAAAGGATTGCAGAAGACTGTAGCCATTACCTAGAACATGGCAAGATGATAATACATGCAGCTGCCAGGAGAAAGGACGTTCTCAGTACCTGGAAAGAAGGAGAGTACAATCAGGAAGAGGGATGACACCAGATAGATGCCATGCACATAGGGAGAACTTTTAAAACATCTTCTGAGAGGAGAGCATATGGAGGGTAGCTAGAGAAGACACAAGAAAACATCCCAACAACCAACAGGTTTACCCTCACAGCACAAGGCTTTTAGACACCCTGGGAGTCTCGGCAGCTTCGGGCTTGGAGTTGGTTTGATCTGCTTTTGCTACAGTTGCTGGAAATGTTCCAGCTGGAATAAACAATGGTTTCTCTTCACACCTCAGAGCCTTCGATGGTTCACATGGGACTGGAGGCGTTCTCCAATTCTATGCAGCTCTGCTATTAGTTTTATGCAGTTGCTCCATTTTGCGAATGGAGACTCTGAGAATTTCCCGGGGGGGGCACAGCTACTAGAGAAAAGTGGAACTGGTGCGAACACTGACTTCTTGGCTACAACCCAGTCCTCTTTCCATCCCACCACCTTCCCGGTAGAACTGATCAGCCACACTCCTCATTCCTGCCTCAAAACCTGCAATAGGGGACCATGAGGCATGAGTTAATTTCAAACTGTACTATCAGTTTGTGTTCTACTTAGAATTGCTAAGTATGGCAATGGCTTGGACGATTAGTTGACCACCCTGGAAAATAGTACTTCCCTTCTCACACCGATGTTGGCACTGTGAATTCTAGTCCCCTTTGCTGCACCTTTCACTGGCTATAGCTATCTGAGAAGGAGGCTAAGGCAAAACTAAACAAGGCCATTCTGCTGGTTACTCTGGGGTTGCCATTCTGCCCAACCCCCATCCCAGAAGTTCCACTATCTCAGCTCTTCTTCATCTTGCTTTGTGCCCTTGAGGCATGACCGTGAAGCCCACAATCCCTGGGTATATTTGTCCTCTGGCTTCCCACTGGGTCTGGTGGGAGATCTGAGGGAATAAGGAGAGACAGTGGAGTAGTTTTTCCCTCGTTCCCTTCCTTCTTTAGCACCAAGTTCTGGGAGTATATGTGACCGTAGCTCCTGTCAATTACCCTCCCTTCCATAGCTCCCGCTCTCAGCAGGCTCTGGAAATACAGTCCTTTGCCCTGGATTCTTCATGCCTGAGGGAGGTGAAAGCTTTCTGCTATTGCTAGACCCTGGGCGCCTCCATATCACTTGCCGGTCTCCTTAAGCTGCCCACAGCTCTGTATGTAGTCTCCTTATTGATTCACTTGCAAGGGCCCAGCTGAATGAGCCTTTTGTTTTCTTCCAGGAACTCTGCCTGATAGTATTCTCAAAAAAAAACCCCAAAAAACAAAAAACTGTTCCTCAGAATTTTAAAAAGTCATGGCTTTATAATCAGAGTTTCTCAACTTCACACAGTACTATTGATATTCTGGGTTGGATAATTCTTTGTTGTGGGGGACTGTCCTATGCACGGTAGGATGTTTAACAACATCCCTACCCACTAGATGTGAGTCATCCCCCAACTGAAAATGGACTCAGACATTGCCCAATGTCCCCTGGGTGGCAAAATCAATCCCCGTTAAGAACTGTTGCTTTATATCAGTGTTGTCTCTTTATATTAGTCTTTGTATGTAAACTAACCTGTGCATATACGCATATCTATAAATAATTTTATACATAACCATCTGTATCTTTATTAAGCTAAGCATGAGTTCATATTGATGTCTCAGCTCTAATCCAACGCCACACGGATCATTCTAGCCTCTTGCCCCTTATCTGTGACCTCCACTCCAACAGGGAGAAACCTGCCTCCCACCGTCTGTCATCCATTTACTTTATTCTTTATTTCCAGTATACGTGGATAATGATTTCAGCATAGTAAACCCATACCCCCATGTAAAATAACTTTTTCAGCTAGAATACAGTGTTTACGGACAGATTATTTTGCCTTTTGTCTTACATACTGTCCTCATTTCCGAAATCACATAGATTACCACTTTTTCCGCCACCTCGTCAGTAAGATTGTTTCATACATGTATAATACACTCAGATTTATTCAGTCGCATTTTGCCTTGTACCTGGGATCCCCCAACCTCCGAAATGTTTCTTTTTTATTTGTATTATTTAAGGTTCACTCCTTGTGCTGTAAAGTTCCATGGGTTTTCACAAATGAATAGTCATTTATCCATCATTACAGTGTGTTACAAGGCAGTCTCACTGCCCTAGAAAATTCCCTGAGCTCTCCTCACCCCTACATCTTTACAACCACTAATCTCTTTACCACCTCTGTAGTTTTGCTTTTCCAGATTGTCATATAGGTGGAATCATAGCATATGTATCATTTTAAGACTGTGTTATTTATCAATGTGTGTTTAAGGTTCACGAATGAAGCGGTATGAATATTCACATGTAAGTTTTGTGTATGCAGTCATGCACTTCATAATGACGTTTTGGCCAACAACAAGCCACATATACCGTGGTGGTCCCATAAGATTGTAATGGAGCAGAAAAATTCCTATCACCTAGAGCTGTCATAATATCATAGCACAATGTATTATTCACATGTTTGTGGTGATGCTGGTGTAAACAGGCCTACTGTCCTGCTAGTCCTCTCAAAGTTTAGCACATATAATTATGTACAGTACATAATACTTGGTAATGATAATAAATGACTATGTTAGTAGTTTATGTATTTACTATACTATGCTTTTATCACTATTTTAAACTGTACTCTTTCTACCTATAAAAAAAAGTTTGCTGTAAAACAATATCTTGTGTTATGCCAGCAGCAGCTTCATCCATCTCAGTGTTTAACGCATGTCTTAATTACATCATTTTCTTTTGTGCTTGACTTAATCTCAAATTGTTTTTTACAGTAACATGCTGTATAGGCTTGTAGCTTAGGAACAATAGGCTATACCACATTGCGTAGGTGTGTAATAGACTATACCATCTAAGTTTGAGTTAAATGCACTCTATGATGTTTGCACAACAAAATCACCTAAAAATGTAATTCTCAGAACATATCTGTTATTAAGCAGCATATGACTGTACTTAAATTTTCAGGTCAACTGGACAAGAATTGCTAGATCATATGGTAAGATTAGAGATTTGTAAGAAACTGCCAACTGTCTTCTAAAATGACTTTACCAGTTTGCATTCCCACCAACAGTGAATGAAGATTCCTGTTGCTTGATATCTTCATCAGCAATTGGCATTATTAGTATTTTGAATTTTAACTATTGTAACATGTGTTATTCCTAATTCCTCTTTCTGGTCCATTGTGACATTGTTATCATTCATTCCACTTTTCTGTATGCTTTAATCACCCAACACATTTTACTATTATTGCTTTAAATAAATAGATGTCTTTTAGATCCATTAAAAATAAGAAAATTAAGATTTCATTTTACCTCCATTACTTTTCTGATGCTCTTCCTTTGTTTTGGTAGATCCAATCTCTAATCTATATCATTTTCCTTCTGCCTGAAGAACTTCTTTTTAACATTTCTTGTAGGGAAGGTCTGCTGGTGACAAATTCCCTGTTTTTGTTTGTCAGAGAAAGTCTGTATTTCTTCTTTACTTTTGAAGGATAATTTTGCTAGATATAGAATTCTAAGTTAGTGGGTTTTTCTTTCAACACTTAAAAATTCTCATTTATTCTCTTCTTGCTTTGGGTTATACTTATCCTGCTCTATATTATCTGAGCTTCCTGAATTTGTAGTTTGGGGTCTGTTACTAATTTTGGAAAATTCTTGGCCATTATTACTTCAAATATTTCTTCTTCTCCACTCTTTCCCCTCTTTCTGCTATTCCAGTTAAATGCATGTTATACCTTTATAAATTGTCCCATGATTCTTAAATGTTCTATTCTGCTATGGTTTTATTTTGTTTTTATGTTTTTTCCTTTGCACTTCAGTTTGAGAAGTCCCTGTGACCTATTTTCAAATTCACTGATTATTTTCCCTATGGCAATGGCAAGTATACTGATGAGCCCATCAAAGACATTCTTTATTTCTGTTACTGAGTTTTTGCTTTCTAGAATTTTCTTTTGATTCCTTCTTCTGCTTACATTACCCATCTGTTCTTTCATGTTGTCTACTTTTTCTACTAGAGCCCTTAGCATATTAATCATAGTTATTTTAAATTCCTTGTCTCATAATTCCAATATCTGTGTCATATTTGAGGTTGGTTCTGATGATTGCTTTGTCTCTTTAGACTGTTTTTTCTTGCTTGTTGTCATGCCTTGTAAGTTTTTTTTTTCTTGAAAGCCAGTAAACTCTAATACTTTTTATCTGTGAAGTCTTTGATACTTTACTCAGCCACTCTGAACTCTAGGCACCTCATCTCTAAAACAGAGGGAAATAATGCTTACTTATAAATTTGTTATGAGGCTTGTTTAAAAACAAGATCCTGTGCCAAGGGTAAGACTTGTGACAGCCAAGGTGGGGTTCATGATTTGACATTTCTTGGAGGCCAGCCTGGCTAATTTTAGGAAGTGTCAAGTTTTTTTCTTTCTTCATCAGGTTTTCATTGCAACCCTTTTTGTCTGGGGATGGCAGGATTAGGAAGAGTGCTGAAAATGGATTACCAAGTCCTACTTACCACTGGAAAGTAACTTAGCCTAATAGTTACATATAAAGTATTCAATCAGCCATCATTCCTGAATATGGTGATCTGTTTTCTCCTACTAAGTGCCAGGTCACTGCTTAGAGTTGTCATATGCATTTATATCTGAATGACCTGAGGTCTTCTGTAGTAAAGACATGTGCGGTATAATGATAGTCATGGTGGGGAATTTAGAATCCGGAGAAAAGCTAGTTGGATAATAAATGGTGAAGTACTGTAGAGTATTCATGCTCAAAAATAAATAGAATCCACCAAATCTAATAGTGCTTATTTAGTTTTGGCCATGCTGTTTGACCTAATCCAAATGAATTGTGTTGGCATACCTAGAAGGAAAAAAAAAGAAGGAAATGTAAGTCAGAGAATGTCTATCAGAAATTATATTATATGGCCTGTAGGGGGCAGCAGAGGGAGCTTACTTGTCAACAATAATACTGATTAGGAAGCTTCAAGCCACTACTGTTCTCAATGAAATCATGTGGTTGATTCAAGTGTAATCACCGGATACCGACTGACATTACTGTGATCTATGATGTCTTAGACAAATATAAATAAGGAAAACACCCTCCTTCCCTTGGACACCCTTAGCTGCATACCGAACTTTGCAATTATATTTCCTTTCAAGAATCTATGGCTGAGCTACAGAAATTCGAAGTTATTAACAATTATACGCATATAAATGAAGAACAAATTCCAGAAAGCGTTCCTTTTGACATTAGTAATGGCAAAGTGAACATCTTTTTAGAGAAATGTGAACACCTTCATTTGTGCCTGCCTAACATTAATTGAGCCCTTATTTTGTGCAAGACTATGTTCTAAGCACTTTATATATATTATACTATCTTCTTACTACTCACAACAGCACTTAGAGGTAACTATTGTTATCTCGTTTTGCAGATGAAGAAACTGTGGCTCAAAGTGATTGTCACTCGCTCAAGGTCATGTAGCTAATATAGGATAGAGACATAGGTGTGACTGTAAATAGTCGTGTCCCAGTTACAACAAGAAACTGCCTTCAGGAGATGGGGTGGAGGTGGGGCATTCGTGACCTTATCCTAATGCTGCATCCATTTTGTCTCAGCCACAGGGCTGCAATCATGTATTCACAACAAGGAAACACACATTAAAGGTGACTTATGTGAGATGTCAGCCTCAAAGAGCTTTTTCATGCTTCCTATTAACAAATCAACATGGAACTCTTCAGAGCTAAGTGAATGCAGAGAGAGCCAAACTTTCTACAGATCTTACTTGCAATTGCAATTAGCTATCAGCAATTTAAAGGAGAAATAAGTGGAGAGTTTTCCTTTCTTTCCTTTATTTTCCAAGAATTTAATAAATATGTATAAAGCCTGACTGTATACCCCGAAATGTTCTAGGTTCTGAAGATCCAGTGGTGACTGAGAAACACCTGTTGCCTTCAGAAAGCTCAAAATCTAGTAAAGAAGCCAGAGAAATAGTTTGCAAAGATGCGCAGTAAATGCTATGCTGTATTAAATGACTACACATAAGACAAATGCCTAACCCATTCTGGGAGGCAATAAAAGTGTCTTAGGTGAGGTGAAATAATTTTAAGTTCTGATATTTTATGGTTCTTAGTAAAAACAGGCGAAAACAAAACAACCAATCAAAAATCCAGCAATGAATTAAAAAGCTCAATTAGATTTTTGGAGATTACTTATGTATGTTTCACAGGCATAGATAAAAACTTGACTTACTAAAATCAAAATACAGATTGAGCTCCGTGAGCTCCTCGAGGGAAGGGACTATGGCTTAGACAAATATAAATAAACATGACACCTAGCATCCAATAGTTCCTCCCCAAATGGTAATTGAACTGAATCTCACAGAGGCATGGAGTAGAAGCCCCATGTTTCAGAAAGATGTGATCACTGGGGAAGATGCAAAGAACATTAAAAGAATGAAGTCTACATACAAAGTCTTGACCCCCAGTTAAAATGTCTTAGTTTTTCAGCAGACCTACTTAATCCAGGAAGTAAAATCTCTGGGGAAGTGGGCTTGTTCTTGAACCTGACCTGCTTCCTCGAAAGGTCTCTTGGGGAATATTAAAAAACATGAGTTGTGAGGCATAACTGACCCAGTTGATGCTTCTCATTTAAGGCAAAGAAAGCTAACATGAGATTAAAACATCATAAGTCTAAAAAGCTTTTGTAGAGAAGTTAAGAACCACCTGCCTCCAAGTCTAGTTTAAGGCTGAACACTTGAACTAGACAGTAGAATTGAATTTGAAGTGAATTTAAAAACAACAAACAAATTGAAATGTGTGAAGTTTCCTACTCAGTCTCAGTTCTTCTCTCCAATTTTTCTCCCACTGGGAGATTTGGGAGTAGAAATGGAAGAACAGGGAAGATGTCAAGTTTGACAGGTGAGTTGGTACCAAAGAAAAAGTCTCTACGGACACCTTGCAGAATTTAATTCCCACTAAAGAACAAAATATTAGGACACTGCCCTGCAACTCCCCAACCACTGCCCACCCCCAACAGATGTAAACTCTTACATATAAGAAGAAAGCTCTCAACAGTCATTGAATTAAATGCCAGAACTCTAAACACTTGTTTTAAGTTTTTACAAATAAGTTATTTTTAGGGGAAGAGACTACACACTACAAGTAGCTGTAGTGTTTCTTTTTTTTCTTTTTCTTTTTCTGTCTGTTCTTCATATTATTGCTGTGGGTTTTTTTTTTAGTATTTTATTCCTAGCGCATATAAACCTTGAAAAATTTTCTGAGCAAAAGCCACATGCCACAGAGTATCTCTGAGACTTGTAATACAGTGACATTTTAACACTCTGCTGCCTAATTTTAACAAGCTGCTTTTAAGGGACAGGAAAGGTCAATGCTTTTGTAAGACCAGCAGCGGAAATGGGGCAAAAAAGAATTCAGAAGTGGAAGGTGATGACAAGTACTTCACACTCAGAAGAGATAATTATTTAAAAAATAAAACAAAAGCAATAATTGCTTGAAATGAATCATGAAATTATGAGAATGACCTCACATCAATGTTGTAACGTAAAAGCACATAAAATCATTCAGGGAATTTTTCCTTCAGGCATGTACCTCCTGCCTCTAGTTTAGCATGTGCCCATTTCCACACCCTTATACGTGTACTGGAAAACTCCCCGGTGATCGTGAGAAACTCCTCACTTCTACTCCTCTTACAGCGAACATTATGACTTTAGTTGTAGTTAAGGCATTAAGTGACTAAAGTAGGGGGAGAAGAAAGCTGGAGTGATTACTTTGAGGCTATAACGCATGTGGAAGAAAAAGATAACTTCAGGTTTAACAAAGTTGCAAATATAACAAAACAGCTAAAATTTATTAGTTTGTTATGTGACAGGAAGCACATAGCACACAATATGTGCACTCGTCATTCATTAATTTCCTCTCTATTCATTCACCAAACATTTAAGTGCCTACTATGAGCTGTGTCTACAATGATAATCTCAAATAGTTGTGCTCCCTAGTTTCATAGAACTTACATGGTAGTGGGGGGAGAGATCCATTCAACCAGGAAAAAAAAATGTAGTTCAAAATTCTAATTTGTGTTATGAACGAAAAGAATGAAGCAATACGAAAGAAAACAATGGGTTAGAAGAGCGCCTGGGGCCCTAGTTGTACAGGAGAGGCACGAGGAAGGATTTCTCTGAGAGAAGCACATTTAAGTCAAAACCTCCAGGATAAACAATACCCAGCCCCAAGTAGCAGATGCATCAGTGCCCTATTCCTGTCCCTTCACACTCCCTTCCAGTGCCAGGGTCTTGACTTCCAACTGCCAGCATTTGTACCTCTTTCTCTGAGGGCTTTCTCAGGTACCAAGAGTCCATTGTGTCCCACGGTGCAGCAGGCAAAAATTCTCGGGAGTTAGCACCAAGTTAGCACACACAACCCCCACAGAGTAGACCTCGAGTAATATCTCATGGCAGTTGACGTATAAAGACTCCAGCCTCCTCGTCCCTAGGTGGGATAATTTGACATGTACGTATGTTCTAAGCTGTTTTCTGGGGTTCCCCAATGGGAGTAAGCTCCAACTGTGCACAGCAGTGGCCTGCTCATCAGTGTACCTTTATTTGCTAATTGTCCTTTCTTGTCTCCATCTCCTAGTCCCTTCCCTGCTTTTCCCAGGACACCCTCCCAAATAAATGACTTGAACTCAAGAATTCATTCCAGTGTTTGCATCTCAAGAACCCAAACTAAGATACCAGGTGCATTCCAAGCAGAAGAGAAGGGAGGTGGGAAGGCCCCAAGTCTGGCCATAAAGAAAGCCAGGGTGACCAAGCACAGTGAGTGGGGGAAGGGCCCAAGACGAACTAGAAGAGGGAGGTAGTGGCCAAATCATGTCTACTCCTATACATTCTTGTATAGTTTCCTACTGCCATGGGAACAAATTATCATAAATTTAGTGGCTTAAAACAACATAAAGTTATTATCTTACAGTTCTGGAGCTCAGAGGTCCAAAATGGGTCTCAATGAGCTAAAAGCAAGGTATTGGCAGGGCTGTGTTCCTTTCCAGAGAATTCTTGTCCAAAAAATGCCTGCATTCTTTGGTTCATGACACCCTCCCATCTTCCAAGTTAGCAATGGTTTGTTGGTTGAGTCTTTCTCATATCATGTTACTCTGACACTGTCTCTCGTTCCCCTCTTCTACTTATAAGGATGCTTGTAATTACACTGGGCGCATTGGATGATCTGGACTGATCTCCCCATCTTAAGTTCAAATTAGTCCCATCTTAATTCCACCTCAGTTCCCCTTTGCCATGTAACCCAACATATTCACAGGCCCAAAGGTTAAAATTTGGATACCTTTGCAAAGGGGGCATTATTCTGTCAACCGCAGCCATGTAAAGGAGTTTGGGTTTTTCAAAGAGCTAGAAGGAAATGGAGAATTTTAAGCTGTAGAGTGATATCATGTAATTTGTGTTTTTAAAAGATTCTGCTTACCTTCTGTGTAGTTCATCAACTGGAGGGGGACAAAAGTGAAAATGGGCAGATTAATCAGAAAACTGTTGCAAAATTCAGTGAAAAGCAGTGGTGGGGACCACAGTGGTAGTACCAGAAATTTTTGAAGGTTCAGCCAATGGATTTGGGGAAAATGAAAGAGGAAGCTTTCGAAAATGATTCCCAGGTATGAATATTTCTGTTACACGGAATTTAGCAGTTCATGTTTTTTTGAGCAGGGAGCATTGGACTTTGTATTATTCAGTTTCAGGTGAAGAAATCAAATTTTACTCCTACTCAATTGAATTATATATTGTTTGAGTTTTTATATTAATCATATTTAAATATCTCACTTTTATGATTAAAAAATAAAAGTAACGACATATTCTTAAGCCACCCTATTGACAGAGAGTGGAAGGAGACAGTAGTATATATTTGGAAATGCATACTACGTGGTATAGAATTAACCCCTGGAGGTTCACAGAATGTAAAAGAATTTACGAGACTCCACAAGAGTATCCAGAGAAAAGATTTATTGAAAGAGAGAGAGAGAGAGAGAGAGAGAGAGAGAGAGAGGGAGAGAGAGAGAGAGATATACTGGCAAAAGTTTAGTCACGGCAGAGTCCGATGGGGGACAGTTGCACGGAGAAGGAGTGCTGTGGTTTTATATTTTTCTAAGCAAGATGTAGCATGCTTGTCAGCTTGTAGGGTGCTGCCATTACAATTGTCTTCTTTTGGGAACTGCTCTGTCCCCATCTGTGATGGCTGTTTGTTAGCTTGCAGGGGGGGTTGCCATTGCGATTAGGAACTGTTCTGTTCTCACCTACGATGGATGTAAGGTGCTTGTCAGCTTGCAGGTGTAGTGCTAGCCAGGGGAGTAACAAGCAAGTGGTTAATATTTAAGCTCGTTCTTGTTAACTATTTACTTGTCTCATCAGAAAAGAAGGTAATTGTGATATTCAAAACAAGAGATTGCATACAACCACATGTTGGCTGTAATATCTCGGCCAAGTAAGAAAGTGAGCACTTTTTTCTATCTGAAGTCATGTAGCATATACAGTTGAGATTCCACATGAAAAAAATGTACTCTTCATACTTCTCTTATCCAACCCTAACATGCAAATGAGAAAACAGACAGTTGAATTATGTATAATAAATTTAAATGCTGCTGAAAAATTCTTAAAAGGAAATAATGGTAGTGGTGGTGTTGGTGGTGGTGGTAGCATTGAAATAAATAATGAATAGGGACTCAGAGAGGAAAAGAGTAGATTATGTACAGACATTAAATCACATATGTAAAATAAAAGTAAAGTTAGGACAAGAAGAAAGAAAGTCACAAAGGCTTTTATATTATCAGCAGAAGTATCTAGGACATATCAAAGAGAGTGCATTGGTTTCATAAACTTGAGTCAGTGAAACGAAATAACACACATGCTTCACAGAATAAGAGTTTTAATATGAAGATACTATTGTATTATTTAGGACAATGCTAGTTTCCTTGGCAAATAAAGCCAGGAATGCATAATGGCCTGAAAACAATAAAACATATTTCTTACTCAGGTTTACTAGGTGGGTGAGCAGAGGCTTGTTGACACTCTTACACAATCATTCAGAGATACGGGATGAGAGAAGCTCTGCCACCTTCCACAGGTGGCTTCCAGGGTCATCTGGGACTCCTCTCTATCTCAGCTAGAGGAAGAGGACGGGTATGGAGATGCACTTATGAAAGTTTACATGGTCCAGGGCTGTGATTGGTACTTATTTCATCCATGTTCCCTGGGTAAAGTTCAGTCATAAGGACATAACTACAGGGAAAATTGGGAAATAAACTCTTGCCCAGGGAGAGCAAGAGAACATGGATTTGATCAGCAACTTGCACCAAAGAGTACTAGTAAAATAGAATTACCTCTCTGTACATTGTTCCTACTCAAATAGCTCTTCCTCTGGCTGCAATACTGTGTGTGCAGTGCTGCCTGAGACCTCAGCGTGGACTTCCCCAAATGGTCTCGGAAGGGCTCTTCAAGTCCTCCTCTAATTTGGGGAAAGGTGATTTATTTTTGTTTAAGAAAAACAGAACACAGGAGACGTACATGTGTAAAGGAGAATGGATGGAGCAATTGGGAAATGATGCAGTGTTTTCTGTTGACTGGATGTGGAAGGAGGAAAGTTGTAAAGTAATGACAGCAAAGGAGACGGAGAGACTAGGGAGAGGACAGGGGCATGGGAAGGACAAGAGAGAATGCTCTGAACTTCCTGTGAAGTGCTGACAAAAGGTCAACCTGGGAATAAACAATGGTCCGAAAAGGTTAAGAGAAAATATCACAATCGACTCAGTGCCACTTATTCCTAGTTCAATAAGTTTCATGAGCAAAAAGAGTTGCAAATACAAACATGTATAGACTCCCACTTGGGAAGCCTCTACAATACTGGTTTTAGAGTTGCCCTGGGTGGCCAGTAAGTCAGAGCAGATACAACTTTGTCCCAGTATTTACACTTGGTTAATATGTACTGAAATCACCTGCTTATTGTGACAATTGGAGTCCTTTCTTAATACTTTGATTTTGATTGCTTTTTTCTTTTTCCTTTCTTCTCTCTCTCTCTCTCTCTCTCTCTCTCTCTCTCTCTCTCTCTCGCCCTCCCTGCCCCCCCAACCCCTCTCATTCTCCCTTGCCAGGTCAAACAAATCATTATGCAGTTACTTTAAAAAGATTAGATTAACTCCCAGAAAGAATTTGAGGTTTTTAACCTAAAAAAATCATAGATCGTCTGGGTTGAAAAATCATAGATCTTCTGGAATTTTGCATGAGACTTTTAGACCTGACCATACCCTCATTTGTTTGGAATGTGTAAATTAAGATGCCAAAGCCACAATGACATTAATAACCAAGGTCAAGCAAAGTGCTGATACAAGCTTTTTAATTTCTTCTAAGCCCAGGTATTTATCTTTTCTACAGCTGCCCAGCTGGAGGAGTACTGCACACTCTATCTGCTACTTTGTTTTTGTTAGACTGGCATCAATATGATTATGTTGCAATGGGATCAGAGTGGACCTTTTAAATGCATCATCAGAAGATTTTTCACTAGCATTTGTAATCTTCCTTTCAATTGTTGTCTTATGGACCAGACATCATCGGAATCTCTGCAGGACCCATAAAACTTATTCTGATTTCTTCTACAAGAACAAAGCAAAATATAGATGGAAGATAGAAACTTCAATATGGCACTCCTTTCTATCTCCCTTGGCTCAGGGTAGCTGACCTAACATTTCCCTTTTAAGTTTTGGAGAATGGCAGCCACTGCAGCCAAAAGTTAATGTCTTAGTATCATGACTTGGGTAGACATCACATAAATTTTGCCCCAATTTTTTATAGCAATGGCTCAAGTTTCTCTGTTCACTGAAGACATGCAATACAGAACATGGAAAGGATTATATACTGTTGGCTTTTGATGATTGAAGGATATTCTCATAGAAGTTGGAAAAAGATGGAGGAACTCCATTCAGATATAGATAAGCTACTATAGCAAAGATATGTATGTCCTAGAAACTGATAAAAATATTATTGACATATGGATATGCCATGTGAAAAATCTAATTATCACTGAGGATATATTTCCTAGAAACAAAAAAATGGTTTACATGTCATATTTATTTGTAGATTAATCCTATAAACAGTTATTTAATAGAAAAGTTTTTGTATTTTGACTGAATTTTTCTACCTATAGGTTTCCAGAAGAAATTTATTTGGTCACCCTTAAAACTGGGAAATTAATAAATTAGGTATGATGATGTCAGTTGTTGTTTTGAAACATTTGGTCTCATAGATAGATGCATAGACCTATGGTCTTTCCTACCGTGTTTCCCTGAAAATAAGACCTAGCTGGACCATCAGCTCTAATGAGGAGCAAAAATTAATATAAGACCAAGTATTATATTATATTGTATTATACCCAAGTATTATATTATATTATACCCAGTCTTATATTATATTGTATAAGACCTGGTCTTATATTAAAATAAGACCGGATTTTATATTAATTTTTGCTCCAAAAGATGCATTAGAGCTGATGGTCTGACTAGGTCTTATTTTTGGGGAAACACGGTATATATATATAAATATGCACCTGGTTTGTAAGGACCAGTAAAGAAGATCAAGTGGGAAAACAAGCCATTTTTCTTTACCTTATAGATTGGAATTTATAAAGATTGGATGTTGAAAGCTGCCGCGTCTCGCGTGGCCAGGAGAGCTCAACCTGAGGGGAGATTGAGAAAAGACGTGGAGACAGGAAAGCTGGGATGCTGAGGTCCACCATCCATGGATGGCGGAGCAGTGGCACAGTCTTTATTTCACACATGGTTTATATACAGTGTTAGAACAATTGTCTATACAAACAAGTATTAGCAGAACAAGCAGGTATCAGTAGAACATTCTGTTTTGTGTATTGGCAAGTTTGAATGTCTGTGGCTGCACTAGTGTTACCTTGTTCTTCCTGGGAAGATGCTGAGGCGAGGCTTCCCATGGGAATGACCTTGTGGGTTGCAAGGCCCTTGTCAGCTTACAGCCCGCTCCCTACAGAGAGCTGCCTTTGTTTTATCCTCATGTCACGGGAAATGTACTTTCCCGTGATATTAGGATAAATTGCCGTGAGAGGATCATGTGGTAGGCAGAATAATGGCCCCTCAAAGTTGTCCTAATCCTCAGAATCTATATGTCAACTTACATGGTAAAACAGAAGTAAGGATGAAGATGGAATAATGGTTTTAATCAGCTGACCTCAAAATAGAGAGGTTATCCTAGATTACTTGGGTGGGCCCAATGTAATCACAGGGGGCTTCAAAAGTGGAAGAAGGATGCAAAAAAAGAAGCTAGAGTTTTCCCATGTGAGAACTGCTCAACTCATGTTGATTGTTCTAAACACCGAAGAAGGAGGCCATGACTCAAGAATGTCATAGAAACAGACAAGAGATGGTTGGTTACCAGAGGGAAAGAGGGGTAGAGGGAGGGCAAATTGGGTAGAGGGGTCAAATATATCGTAACAGAAGGAAAGTAGATCATTGGTGGTGAACATGCAATAAAATACACAGATAATTGAGTTATAATGTCACCTGACATTTATGTAATATTATTAGCCAATGTTACTCAATAAATTTAATAAATAAATGGGAAAAATGTTTAATTTTTACAAAGAATGGGGCAAAAATGTAGACAGCCTCTAACAGCTATAACAATCTCCCCTAGAGCCTCCGGAAGGGAATGTGGCTGTACTGACATTTTATTTTCACCAATATGGGTCTTCTAACATCAACAATAATAAATTTGTGTTGTTTAAGCCATGAAGTTTGAGATAATTTGTCAAAACAGCAATAGGAAACAAATACAAATGCTTTCAAGGGGTTATAGAATATCAATACTTGGAGATAAAAAAAAATCCTAGCCACTGATACTAGCTAAACTTCATTTCATTCTGAATTCCACATAAAATATTACAAACCTTTAAAAATGTATATAACTAAGCTTTCAGGAAAAGAAAATGAAATTTGCTAGAGGGAGAAATAAAGGCAGAATTGAAAACCAGAAGAAAATAACTCATAACTGATGGGATTTTGAACCAGATACAAGTATTCTACTGGTGGTGGGAATAAAATGTTCCAGGAGAAAAAAAGAAGCGAGAGGTTAGTTATACCTTGAATATGCAAGAAGACTCACATAGTGGTTGACACGTAAATTGTGACCAGAAAGAGGAGTGGAATTTCACCAGGTCAGTGAGAGAAGGCAGAAGGGCACTGTAGACAGAGATCAAAGACATCTCGCATGAGAGTGGAAGGTATGTTCCAGAAACCACAGTATGCTTGGTGTGGGTTTAAAGGGAAAATAGATTGGGTCCAGATTATGTAAAGTCTTGGATGTCTTCATAAAAAGTATTGACTCTCTTATAGGCCAAATGTCACAAACTGGAGGCCTGCAGATGTGTTTTGTTTAGCTCTCACAGTGATTTTTGTGTATGTTAGGGTTTTTATTATTATTGTTATTTGTTTGGTTTAGTGTGTTTGTAATTTGAATTACAAAATTAAATATCTTAAAAATTGGGAGACCTAACATAAAATTCTTGACTTTCAGCTTCTCTTGGAAAAAACAAAGCAAAACAAAATAAAAGCTAAAACAGATGATTTGGCCACATTGGGCCTCACTTGACCACAAATGGCCAGAGCTGAGTAGCGACTGACCCTTTAGTATAGGCATGTCCTCTTCAGTCCACTATAATTTCCAAATTCCCCACACCTCCCTATTGCATGATATCTGACCACTTCACAAATATTTGTACCTACTGGACTTCTATCGTCATTTAGGTTTACAACCTTTGCTTTAAGCAGGTAGAAACCATTGAAGGATTTTAAAATCTAATCTGTGCTTTGGGAAGAAAACCCTGGTAGCAATTTTAAGATGCTCTCTGCATTCTGATGACACATTATATGTATTTTTGTCATTGCACTTACCACATTGGGTTAAAATAATCTATTTATGTGTCTGTCTTCTCTGCTAGACAGTAAAATATTGTAAGGGGTCAGAAATGTTTCTTATTTACCTATGATTCCATCATCTAATGTTGTGTAAGTGCAGGTGAGACCCTGCAGGCAGAGAGATGGGTAGGGAGACGCTTCACCGCATCCTAAGGAAATATGGTGAGGGCTTGAATTAGGATGATCGAGGCAAGAAGGATATAACTGCCAAAGATACTTACAAAGTAGAATTAATTGGACTTACCAAAAATTGAGTATGAAGGATGAAGGAAAAAGAGGAATAAAAAGTGATTCTGAGATTATGGTCAGACATGCCATATGGGATAATTGCTCAGGATTTATTTTTCACCAATCCAAAGAGAGTAATTATCTCACCCAAACACTTGAGCCTCCACCTTTCATTAGCACATGGCAGAGTGTTCCTACTGAGAAACAGGGAAAGGCTTGAGGCTAGAAATGGGAGATTTGGATTGATCAAATCTCAGTCCTTCTTCTTACTGTGTAGACTTGGGCAAATGACTTCTCTGATATTCAGCTTCCTCATCTGTAAAATGATGATTGTCTAATACTAAACACTAATCTGTTCGTATGACTACTTAAGGATAAAGCCAGTTTATCTAAAAGCACTTTGTACATCATGGTATATTATTTAAATATACTTTAACTGCCAAGCCTGTGGCTAGTCACTAGAGATGCAAGGATGAATAAGGCATAGATGTAAATACTCAATTTTAGAGAGGCTGTGACATATAAAATGCAGTTAAGTAAAATGTCACAACATCTAAATATGGGGGTGAATGCAAAAATATTCAATATATTTTTATTCAACACTTTCTTGGAATTCTTCCTAGAAGAATAATTTTGCAACTAATATTTTTCAGCCTAGGACCATGAGTTGTGACGCTAATTAAGGTTCCTTGGCAGATGTTTGTGTTTCCCCAAATTTGGGCTACTGTTCTGCTATGTTCACTGGGGATATAATTGCTGAGGATATTACTGATGAAAGCACTATTGAAGAATTTAATAAACATAAGTGCATTTTAAGTCTCACTTACCCAGATCCTTCAAACCACAAACAGATCCTTACCTGTGACAGCCACTATGCTATGTATGTGGCAGTTCTGTAGCACTGGAAAATTCCAGGGCAAAATTAAAATGAAAATTGAAATAAGCCATAATAATGCCATCGAATCTAATCAGAATAAATGCAGGTACTCAGATCCCTTCCCTGGTCATCTCTTTGCCCTCTTCCATAGATAATACACAAATGCATTAAAAACCACTTAGTATGGGAGCTTCTCTGATAATAACATGTTATATAGCTTTAGCAATTATGTAAGGAGTGAGAGTAGCTTAATTTCAAATAACTGGCCCATTTGAAGCCGCAGATAAAAATGACATCGGGAGAAAGTAGGGTCGTTGTGCTAACAGATGGTGAGTACATCTAATCGGCTAAATGAACCAAGTGGCTTTTTAATTTATAATAGAAAAAAGAAGTTTTAGATCATTTAGTGACAGAGAACTCACATCATTTGGGAATAAAATTGAAAACAAAGCTGGAAATGTTATCCTCCTAGTCTTTAAATTTGCAAACCCAGTTTCACATTGGAAGAACTAACTGGTCATTTTCCAAATATTAATATGCAGCAAGGCCATGTATTTATTAAGTATGGATGCACATCTTTAAAGTGGAACTTTTTAAAATTCTAAGGCACTATAAAAAGGGAATCTTTTATCAAGGCAAAAATAAATACTTTTGGTTTGGGAATACAAAAGATTAAAAAAAAAACAAACAGAACAAACCACCAAAACCAAAAACCTCAAATATTCATCAGCAGGAGAGAACTGAACTACATATATACATAGTGGTGCATCCACAAAACTGTGCAGCCATAAAAAAGAAGAATGAGGAAGATCCTATGGATAGAAAAACAGCCCCAAATACATTTGTTCTGGACAGTGTATAGAAGGCCTGGAGCGGTCAACCATTCTGATTAGCTCAGGTATAAGAAATTTCCCAAGATGCAGGACTTTCAGTGCTAAAATGGGGGAAATCCTGGGCTACCAGGCACTGGTGATCCCAAGTCTAGTAACCCCCCCTTTCTTTTAGTCCCCTTTTTTTCTAAAATAATTCATATTTATTATATGTGCATAGAAAGCCTGCGGAAGGATACAAAGAAAGTAACAATAATGTTTGCCTGTTTTAATCTTTGGTGAGAGAGGCAAGTGGGTAGAAGAAGGACCGAGATCATAGAGAATTATTTCATTCTATGTATAGTCTAAAGATTTTTGACCTACGTGGACATGATAGCTATTCAGGAATTAAACAAGCAAAGAAATAAATAAAAACAAATAAAAATAAACAACACAAAAAGTCAGAAATGAAAAAGCTACCTGTTTTGTTTGGTTTTTTTTTTTTTTTTGCGGGGGAGGGTGAGATATGTCCTTTTCCAAAGTGAAGAGCAAAGTGTCTTAGGTAATTTATAGAGTTGAATGGTTTGGAAACTTTCTTGCAAAATGCACTTTTTTATATAACCTCTGCTAGCCATTTTTGGGATAATGAATGCAATGAAATGTACCACCTTCAGGAACAAAGTCTTGCAGACTGACTTGCTCTGGTCAAAGAAAGAAAAACTGAGCTCCCTTAAATATCTGAATTGTTCAGACAGTCTAACACAGGCTTATAAAACTACTGTCTGAGACAAAATAAACTGTACTCAAACCAAATCTGCCTGTGAGCAAAGGCACATTGCTTTCTATTTGAAAATGCAGTTTGAATCACAGATTTTGCTTTTTAATTTATAGATTAAATTATGCCACTGATACTCTGTGCAGTAAGATTCTGTGAAATATTTTGCAACTTAAAAAATTCTCTGTAAAATTTAAATTTATCTGCAAATTCAGTGGTTGCCCAAAAATGTTTGATTTTCTGATGCTCTTTTTGGCATTAGAGAGGGAGGGAGGGAGACAATAAAAACAGTAGAAGTAGTTCCTAGGGCAATGCATGCAAGAGAGAGAGAGAGAGGCAGGGAGAGGAAGAGGGAGGAAGAGGGGGAGGGGGAGGGGAGAGGGGGAGGGAGAGGGAGAGGGAGAGGGAGAGGGAGAAGGAGAGGGAGGGGGAGAGGGGGAGAGAGAGGGGGAGGGAGAGGGGGAGAGAGAGAGACAGAGAGACTTTGCTGTTGAAGTAGGAGCGCCCATAGTGTAAATCCCAGTCCAAAGTCAGAAGACCAATGTCCCATCAACCATTCAGGCAGAGAGTGAATTTTCCCTTCCTTCACTTTTTTTGTTGTGTTCAGGCCTTCAAGGGATTGGATAATGCCCACCCACTTTGGGGAGGACAATCTATTTTGCTCAATCTACCAATTCAAATACTAATCTTATCAAGATACACCCTCCCAGACACACCCAGAAATATTGCTTAGTCAAAAAACTGGGCATCCCATGATTCAGTCAAGTTGACACATAAAATGAACCATTACTGGAGCAATCAAAGAATATAAAGAAGTGGGTAAGATACATTCCCCGCCTCCATGGAGTAGCAGTGCTCACACAAATGCAAAAAGTACTAGTATCACAACCTGGACAGTCTGGGCATGGTTCTAGTTAGGTTGCCTGGATGGCACAGAATGAGAGATGCTAGACTTGGAATTGGATGTCCAGTCCAAGGCAGAGACGGCTTTAGGTGGAAAGTGTGGGGAGGTGCTTTGAGGACATTCAGTGCAGCTGGAGAAGATGACAGTGGATAATGGTGTTAGGGCAGTACTGTAAGTAGCAGCAAAAACATGTCACATGCAGCAGCATGGTCTGCTGAGACGCAAGGTAGAATGTGGGCAAAGGAGTCAAGGAGCAGCCACTGTCCAGAGATGAGCAATCAACTTCAGGAAATCTGTAGCAGAACAGGGCCTGGGCAGGAATTCATCTCTAGAAATCCATTCCCAATGTAGGATAGGGATGTGGGGGTACTGGCCAAAGCAACGTGAGTGCCCTAACATACTAGGACTTGTCGTATGTGCTGAGGAGTTTGCACTTTGTCCTGAGTTTGATGGGGCAGCGGACAGGTGTGGAGCAGTTCAGGGACATGGTGAGACAGGTTACTCTGGTGGCTGTGGAGAGAATGTACCTGGGCAAAACAATGCCCTAAGGTGTGGACTTCAAAACCCCTTCTCCAGTGCACTCAGCTTTGCTTCAGTTCCAAAATGATGTAAGTATAATTTTGAAACAGTTCCACATGCCAGCAATCTGTTTCTGCTGTGATTCAAAGGTTTAAATCATTTAATGCTTTTATGCGTATGTCAAAAAAATGAGGTGTTTTTTTTTTAATACTAAAATGCTGTAAATTGTTGAAAGCATTTATGTCTTCCTAAAGGGAATTGTGTTACCAAAGACATAATAGTTAGTGCTTCCTGTACTGCACTTATATGTTCTGTTCTCTCTTTTCTCAGTTCACAAGTACAAATATTGTTAGGAAACAAAACTCCCAAAGTTTCACAATAAAGTTCCAGATCCTTCTACAGGTAATGTTGCCTCTCTGTCCTTTAGAGTCCCAGCTACCAACTGGAGGCATTTATTTGTTGACGTAACTATTTGATAAATATCTAGTATAACTCAGATCTCTTAAGGTCCATGGTAGAAATTTCTCTTATAAAACCAATGTCTAGTTTTCCTCTCTGTTTAGACATACAAAAAATTATACCCCCAGCCCTGTTATATTATGGTTCAGTGAGGCCATGTGACTGGTTGTTGCCAAAAGAGTAAAATAAGCAGAAGTGATACATGTCCCTTCTGAGAAGGTGTGTAGAAGAGCAGGTATGAGATCTTTTGCCTGCCATAGTAACCAAGAAGGTCACGATTCATATTCCACATGGTGGAGCTTTTAGAAGCCTGAATCCCTGAGTGACTGTGTGACAGACTGAGTGCTCCTTCCTGCCCTTCCCTTCATCAAACGAATGTTGTATGTACTCGGGAGCGACAAAGAAAACATTGGTATGCTAAGTCTCTGATTTTCCAGGTGTCATTTGTTACTGCAATATTTCCTGTCTGATCGGTTCAAAGACCTGTCTGAGAATCTGATGACCACTATGCACCCACTCCCCAGCTGGCTTGCATATTCAGGCATTTTAAATAAAGAATATGAACAAGCCTCTCCTCAAATGGATATTTAAAATTAGAGAATATTCAGTTCCTTCCTACTATACAAAGTGGTATTATGTGCGTGTGTGTGTGTGAATACTACTGCTTTATGTTGTAGTGGTTTCGAAGTTATCTAATTTTGCAACCGAAAGTTGGTGCGTTGCTATAGGAAACTCAGTTGAATAATTCCTAAGTTTTTTTGTTAAAACGGGACTCTGTCTCTAAGCGCACTAGCTCTGATTAAACTAAAGGAGCAGCTTACTTCCCAGGAGCAAGAAGGGAACAACTGAGCATTTGCTAAATGGGCTGGCTGACTACAACAGAAGGTACAGACGGAGTGTCTGCTTTGCCTGGGAGTTGAAGTTATGAACTTATAGAATAAGCACCCTTTAGCATTCTGATTTGTTTACTCCTGTTTCTCAGGAAAAACAAAAACAAAAAAGAAAAGAAAAAGAAGAAAAAAAAAAGAGAAATCCTCTCAAGAGTCACCTAGAAAGACCTCCTTAATATCAAAGGGCTCTTCTAGGAAACTGTTGGTGAGGGAAATACAAAAATATCAAAACCCTTTAGAAAGATTGCCTACCAGATGGAGGCATATATTTGTTGATATAACTATTTGATAAATATCTACTATAACCCAGATCTCTTAAGGGGTAGAAGTGTTTTGTTAGGGTGTTTTCAATTTACCAAGCCAAACACAAAACATTTAAATCACAATTTTTGAAGTCTTCACGAAACCAGTCACTCACTCACACTGTATTTTCAGCGTAGTTCTGTTACTAAGGCTAGATCCTGGCTGATATGGGAAGATAGCAGCTGTCTTCAGGCCTGGCCTCATTCGTTCTTTTCCCATTTTGGCTCAAACTACCGCTTCCTTTCCAGCTTTGCTCTTCTCTGCCCTGTATTTCTTTTGGAACTCCTTCTCCTGCTTACTTTACTACCTGGTGGCGTGTAGGCTACTCCATGCTGAGTCAGAACTTCCTACTCTTCTTCCTGTCACCTATTGAAATATAACCAATATATCATTTAATTTTAGCTCTTCGGAGCTAGGCTGCTTGTTTCCATCAGGGATGACAACTTGTTGATCTAGGAAAATTGCAGGTTCTTAAATCAAGTACACAAGGACACTGGAGACCTTTCGCATGTGTCATGCAGGAGACCATGCGCGCTGCAACATGTGTCGTGGGTGGTGGCCTGTGGGGTCTCTGGTCCCGCTCCCCAGATAAGAACGCAGGACACGGTGAGGCCAAAAAGAAACACCCACGGAACCATAGACAGGGGAGTCACACCACTATAGTCTCCCTGGTGGCTGAGTTGGAGACACAGGAAGCAGGAGCCACACTATCTGCAACCTGCCGTCCACTTCTCTGCAATCTGCAACCCGCACTCTGCTGTGCTAACTGCAGTCTGCGCTTGCCAGCCACCATCTTCTTGCTAGCCCCCATTTGCTGCTAGTGTAGCCACAGCAGTTATATTAGTGGCCAATGGCTCACTGGTTACAGCTGACAGCCAACTAGCCACAGCTGATGGCCATCCAATCACAGTTGATGGCCATTTACTACCCGAGTGAGCACCTTTCCACGTGAGGCCGAGAGCCCGGAATCTGCACTCCTGGCTCTGTCGCCACAGCATGCAACTGCAAAGTGTGTGCATTTGTGCGATGTGCATTGTCCTAAGATGATCAGGATTGTACCTACCGTTTACCTTTCCTGCTAGCAAAGAAAATGATGGAACAGAGGTAGAATGTCTCTTGGAGAAATGCAGAGAGGAAATAAAGGCATTCAGTTTACAGAGGAGACTACCCATAGGGGATGAAACAGTTATCTTGGAAAGGCTAATGGGTGGGAAATGGAAACAGCTCTCTTTCTGAAGCTTTGCAGGGCAGAACTAGAGCAACAAGTGGAAGGCATGCACAGAGACAGAAAATGTTAGAACAGTTCAACACAAGAAAGGTTTTTCTGTTGTTATTCAAACTAGCACACGATTGGAAAGATTTCTAAACTTAAATGAGAAAGAAATAAATGAAAATCATTGCATAAACCATAAAGCAGGTATGGGGACAGAGCCAGGAGTGCAGTTTCCAGGCTCTCTGCCTCACATGGAAAGGTGCTGGCTCAGGTAGTAAATGGCCATCAACTGTGATTGGATGGCCATCAGCTGTGGCTAGTTGGCTGTCAGCTGTAACCAGTGAGCCATTAGCCACTAATATAACTGCTGTGGCTACGCTAGCAGAAAAATGGGGACTAGCAAGAAGATGGTGGCTGAGCTAGCAAGAGCGGATTGCAGTTAGCAAGTGAGGTTGGTTGGCAGAGAGAAGTGGACAGTAGGTTGCAGATCGTGTGGATCCCGCTTCCTGTGTCTCCAACCCAGCTGCCAGCGAGACTATAGTGGTGTGACTCCCCTATCTATGGCTCCGTGGGTGTTCCTTTTTGGCCTCACCATATCCTGCGTTCTTATGTGGGGAGCGGGACCAGAGACCCGCCTGACATCCGGCATGAGGGCAGGACATCAAAATGAAGAAATAACAAATAAGGAGGAATAAGAAAAATAGCCAGCATTTATTTAAGATGTTACAATTTGTCCGGCACAAATGATTAAGAGTCCAACTTATATTAACTCAAACAAACACCCCCCTCCCCGCCCCAATCCCAAATCATAGTGGATCCTATTATTACTGTCTTCATTGTCATGTTACAGATGAGAATACTTAGGCAGGGAAGTTAAGAATAAGAAAAATGTCCTCCATTACCCAGTAACTACTGGGGCTGGGCTTTTGAAGCAAGGCAGTCTACCTCCAGAGTCTGTTATTTATATTGCTATTGAGAGAAAAAGAAATTGATTGAAATTTGTAGGAGTAAATGAATGCAAAGATGTATAAGAACATGGTAACTGGTCCATAAGCAAAGTAAAAATAATAAATAAAATAAAATATAAATATCAACAAAGAAACATAAACAGGCTCATAATTCTCTCATCGACCTGATGGAATCGGGTGATAACATGTCCCTGGAATGATATTTATTCCTTGTTCAAAAGCAACAGATTGAACTGAAGGAGAGAAAGAATAGAAAAAAGGAAACTTTGCTTGCTCCTTAGATGTGCAAAGTGGAGAGGAAGCACACCAGCGGTAAGGCTAGAAGGGCATAGCTGACAGCAAGCTGGCCAGATAAAACGATTCTAACAGTATATATCACAGAGGCAAACTATCAAGATCCTGGGCTGCCGGTGAGGTGAGCGGGCTTGCTCTTCTAAAAAACAATCTACCAGATCAATTCCTGACTCGCTACAAGTTAAGTGCTTGAAGGTAGAGGAAATAATAAGATGTAGGTCTACTCTGGTCTTAATTTTGGTCAAGCAAAATTGATTGAGGATACGGGAGTGAAAGAATCCATGCAAGAAAGTGGCAATGTGGTAATGGAATTTGCCCCAACAAAGGAAGTTAACACTGGGTATTCCAGAACTGACCTCCTGGGTGCTTGACAATTTTACAAAGTATTACTTTCACCACTTCCCTCATAGGGCTACAAACTTAGAAGACTTTCAGTCTACTTAACCTTTTTCTGCCTTTTTATTATTTTCTTACATTCTAATGCAATAGATATTTTAAACTCCATGAAATTTACATTGTTTTGTATGATCATTTCATTTATATGTACCTGTCCATTTACCTACACATTTACTCTTTCTCCCATTCTTTCTTCCCACTGACATTTCTGTTTTCATCGAAGCTCATTCCCCTTCTGCCTGGAGAACTCCTTTTATAGTGTTTGTTTATTTAGTCAGTCTATTGATGACAGAGTAAGTCAGAAGTCACTATAAGGATTTTTTTTCTAAGTATAGAAATCAAACTTGGCTGTTATTTTCTTTCAGTGATTTAAATATGTGATTCAGCAGTAGTCTGTATTATTATCACGTCCAAAGGGAAGCCAACTGTCAGTATTATTGTGATTTCTTTAAAGGTAAAGTGTCTTTTTTCTCTGTCCCTTTTAAGATTTCCTCTGGGTCTTTGATTTTCAGCCACTTTGACTATGATCTACTTAGTATGATTTTCTTTGAATTTTTGTTGCTTGGATTCTCTAAGTTTCTTGAATATATGGTTTGAGTCTTCCATCAGTTATGGAAAATTCTCTACCATCATCTGTTCAAAATTTTTCAGTGCCAGTCTATATCTTTTTTTTTCCTTTTTTGAATCCAATTTTACAAATGTTAAAATTTTTGAGCATGTCCCATATCATTCTTACATTTTTGTTTATTTTTCTTCATATTTTCTCTCTCTGGGCCCTTCACTGGGTATTATCCAGTTTTCTAACCCAGTCTTCTAGTATATCCAGTCTATTATGAAATGCATTCACTAAATTCTTTATTTAAGAAATTGTGTTTTTTAGCTCTAGAATGTGTATTTGGATGTCTTTTACAGATTTAAATTCTGTGAAATATTCTCATATATTTTCCTCCATCTTTTTGTGGTTGTTAGCATATTAATTATAGTTATTTTTAAGTCTGTATCTGCTAACCTCAAGTTCTGAATCTTTTGGGTATGCTTCTATTGTCTACTTTTTCTTTTTATTGGTTATTAACCAAACGGACTTACGTCATCTCATGTCAAGTATTTTAATTTTATTGGGTACAAAAGAACAAGTGGTGTTATTTCCAGGAGATAGTATCTTCCTCAGATAGGGTTCAGCCTTTCCTCTGATGGGCAGATAAAGTACATCATACATCATACATCACTGTAATCCAGTCAGGACTGAGGTAGGTCAAGGCTGGGTTACAGTTTTGGTAAGCTTCAGTCTACCTCTAGTTTATCACTATTCCAAGGGGCTTCCAGGACTGCTATTGGCAGTCTGGTTGTCCTTGACTCTTTGGCCTTGAAATTCTGCAGGTGAGTTCATGCAGGCATACTCTCACAGAGGTCATTGTTTCATGAGAATTCAAGTGATTGCATTCTGCTTACCAGAGGCTTTGGACTTTCACCTCCCGTGCAGCTTCAAAATCAAGTAAATATCTTGTGTAGGCAACCAGCCAGCCATATGTCTGAAACCTTTCCGTTTTCCAGTATTGTCATAGTAATCCTGAGCAACTGCTAAAAGCCTCGTTGGTTGTTTATTCTCCCGGCAATGACCCTCTGCCTAGATGAAGTCCCAATTCAGCCTCTACACCATGCCCAGAAACAGCAAATATTTGCAATAAAAATAAACTCTGCTGATCCTCACATAAAAATTGAGTGGTCTGTCCTAAATCCAATAACCATCTTTTCCTTTGACTTTAATGATACTGTTAAGTATCTCGTTTTCTTCCAAACTCTCTGGCTGTTCTGGGTTTTCTAATTGTGGTCCTCTTTTTCCCAATATTCCTTAAATCTTTGTGTTCCTCTGTGTTTGGCATTCATATCTCTAGTACTTAGCATATAACACTTCACCTATGAGCATTTAATATGCCTATTTGACTGGGAAAATGATTTGCATTTTTAAAAAGTGGAAGGAAGGATGTAAAACCAGCAATGAATATAAATGAGGAGCTTAACCTTGTGGTTAGAATGGAAACAGGCAGGCTGACATCCAAAACTATACTAGCCCTTTTTCAGAGGAAGAAAATGAACAAAGAAGAATAGAATCAGTGCTTGGGGCAGATTTGTGGCATGTTGAAAAATTCTGAATGGGGGAGACACAAATTAACCAATGTATTTTATTTCTACCTTCTTCAGTGATCTTCATTCAGGCAACAGTAGAATAATTATAATCAAGGACTAGAAATTCCAGATGGGAGTTCAAAACCAATAAAAGCTTTTGCATGGGACCTAAAAGTATGTGGTTGGAAAAGAAACATGCTCAGCTGTTTATTTCAGAATAGTCTAAAACTTTTTATTTGAAAAATATCCTTTTCATTAACATCTATTCCCTTATCAAGCATATATATATATAAATATATATATATATATATATATATATATATATATATATATATAGACTATTACTTTAAGGACCTTCAAGATATAGTTAAAAAGTAAAGTTGTCAGCTAAACTGAAAATATTGACTGCTGAGACGTGGTACCCTGGATAATCCCACAGTATACCACTATCAAATACTCCCTGAACATCTGTCAACCAAGGGAGTGGGCAATGCCCCCAGAGTTACACTCAGAAGAGGATATCCATACAGTATATGAATAAAACTGTACCATAGGGAAAAAAACAAAATGGTACCGTAGATAACCCAAAGGAAAAAAAAGATAATACTTATGGATTACTGATAGTTGAATATGTAGTTAATATTCTTAAGATCATAAATCGTATGGATCATTGATTATAATGCTTAGCATTTAATAGGAACGTACCATGTGCTAAGCATTTTACATATATTGTCTCACTTAAATCTCAACAACCCTCTAAGGTAGGTATCATTGTAACTGTTTTAGAGAAGAAACTAAGGCTTAGATACTATTGTGTAAGTAAGAGCAAGTTCTAAAAACCTGACTGCTGGAGTTAGAAACCTGGCTACCCCCCTTCTTTGGCATATGGTCTTTGGCAAATTACTTAATCTCTATGCCTCAGTTTCCCACATGGAAAATGGGGATAATGATGGTACTTACTTCAGGGTAAAGTAGCTGGCACATAGTAAGTGTTTATATGTGTATGACAGTGGGTAAATTACTCAATAATAACTTGCTCAAGCTTATTATTAATAATCTGCACAACTAGTAGATGATAGAGACAGGGTTTCAGTCCAGATTCCAAAGCTTGTGTCTTGACTGACAGGTCCCAATGTTACCCCAAATTAGATTGTACTCTTTTTGGTACATTTAAATAACAATTAGTATGTGTTTTATTTGGTTTCACAAAACTCTCTCAAATTATATTAATTATTCTTGTTACTTACTGTTTATTGAATGTTTACGGCCCAGAACCAAACACATAACAGACAATGAAGACGTGACAACATCCAGAAAAGAAGTGTCTGAAGTTATGCTTGCTGAGCATGAGTGAACAATCACTGACTCATAGTCCCTTCAGGGGACTAGATTTCATAAGGAAAGATATGTTTGGAGGCCAGACAACCGCCAAAAAACTATTTGCTTCACAGAAGGAAAAAACAGAGAAATACACCCTTTCTCTCCCTGCTTTACTCACACTGTCATCTCTGATTCTGACGTTCAGAGCAGCTAGCATTTGTAGGATGATGTTTTGTGTTTCTTTTCTTTAAGAAGAAGACAGGGGAAGTGATGCTGGTGTTGCTTTAGCTCTGCTTCTGTTCCCCATACAAAATCAGGCCCGTGCCTAAAGTGGGCTGTGTATTTTGGGGGGTGTTTCCTAGAGTTATTTTTAAATTACTCTTTCTTGATCCAGAGCAAGTTAGCCGTAAAACCATAATGGCCTCAGGAGAACTGAAAATTTCACAGCTCTTGAGTTGTCAGGTAACATTGACAGAATTTGTAAATCACAGTACAGAGAAATGTTCTTATGACAAAGTTTATGTTTATAAGGACCAATAGCCATGATTCAGGAGAACTGGCATTGTAAAAGAGATAAGACAAACAAGCATGGTGCGCCTGACTGGTCTGCCCTCAGTTTCAAATAGGAAGCAATATGAACATACTGCATATTGATCTCATCAGACCATGGTTCAGAATCCTACCCTGGTTCCCCTCGTCTACCGAATCCTATGCAAATGCCTCAGTTTTGCTTAGAAGATTCTAGAAAACATAACCACAAAATTACCTACTACTACATCTCATGAACCCTATACTTGCAGCACACTGGACAACTTATCCCTTTCCATGCACGCTTCTCATTTTCATTTAAGCCAGTTAGCACATATTTATTGAGCAGTTTTATCGGCATTGTGTTGGGTGATGGAATTGTAAATAGACTTGCCCTTGTAGGATCTAGAAGGAAAGACTGACATTCGTTACAAGTGTGTTGAGTTCTATGAAGAAGGACAGAGCACTCCAGGAGGATATAACACAAGGAAGCAATCTGGTGTGGATGTCAGGAAAGGTTCCATGAAGACAAAACTTTTAGTTATACGATTAATAAATTCTGGAGATTTAATGTACAGCATGGGGACTACAGGGAATTGTACACTTGAATTTGGCTAAGAGAGTAGATCTTCAGTATTCTCACCACACACACACATACACATGTAAATATATTAGCTGGTGGATAAGTTAATTACTTTGATTGGCAGCAGCACTTCACAATGTTTATGCATACGGAAAAACATCCCACTGTATACCTTAAATATACCTGATTTATACCGGGGGTGCCAAAAAAAATGTATACACATGACTTGTATTCATCTTTTGCTTTCGGTATATATTGAGTACTATAATTTTAATACAGTTTTTTCCTTTCTTAAAATGTGTGTACAATTTTTTTGGCACTCTCTGTATATTTGTCAATCAATATTTGACAATGATTATTTGTCAGTCATACCTCAATAAAGCTGAACTAAACCAATAAATAGAAAAGAATTGATAATAGCTAGTCTAGAGGCAAGACGGTGGATGAGTTGCCTTCCTGGTTTTCTGATTCTGATTTCTCTGTTTTCTGCTTTGTAACATTGCGTTTCCTTCTTACCAAACAGCGATTTGGCTGCTGTCGCTTGCCAATATAAATGATTTACAGATTTGTGTGAGGTTCTGTTAAATTCTCCATACATTTAAAATCTACATTTAGAAAATGGTAGGTAAGCAATATTTCCATACTGGTTGTGCATATTTTTCTCCCTTCAACTCTAATTTATTTCTCTGATGAGCCAATTGGGGAAAATGGATCTGTTTAGACCATTTACTCCCACTTTGAAGAACAGTGTCTGCCTACATAGAAATGTATAGGAAACTTTGTTTACCTGGAATGATGTTGTCTCTGTACTACTATGACTTTTTGAAAACAACATAAAGTAATAGCTTTTGTGCTAGGCCACCTGGAAGCCTTGACATCAGATGAGCCTGTGGATGCTGTAGCAACTGCGGTTTTGTAGTCATGGTAACAGCCTTGTGGCTCCAGAGGCAAAACCAATGAGTGTGAAGCGTAACTACCTTCTACCTAAGCTTCTCTGACCTTATCAGGAAGCAACAAGATCCATCTGTTCTTCCAGGTGCACGTGCCCCTCTGCAGGGAGGGAAAACTGTTCATAATGTGCCTGATTTAAATGTCACACTTGAATTATTCAAGCAAGTGAATCCTTATTCTAGTTTGATGGATTAAATGGTAAGGTTTTGTTTTGTTTTGTTTTTTAACTAGATTGTTGATTTCAATGACATTTGCATTTGTACAACTGCATTCGTACAAAAGCAGAGCATATAACATGCATGTTTTGAATGTTGTGATTGCTACACATTGAAGAGGAGTAAATTATGTAGAGTCCCCTTCCATGACACAGACTGGAAACCCCAGGAGACCTGGAAAATAATTTTCATATGTTTGCTGAATGTTTTCCTCTTATGCAGGATAGTGATAAGGAACAATATCATCTTTCAAGTTCATATGTCACACTAAGGTTGCAGTAGCAAGAAACAGATCATAATTCAATCTGCACCTGGCCTGCAATGCCCTGGAAAGGCTTGTGACTACTCTTGAATACACCCTTCTTAAAACTGGGCCAGTAACTTATCACCCTCAGTGCTGCATGTTCAACTTTCCTGGGCTCGAAAACAAGAAATGGAGAGGGCAGGCCAAGCGACCCACTCATAAAAAGGACATAATAAACCCCCCTTTCAATTAAGCTTCATTAGCTGATCATGGATATAGTACATATGATTGCGTAACCTCAGATGCAAATGTGTAATAACAAACCAAATGAGTTTCCCAACCGTACTTGTTTAATTCTTATTGTTTACTGGAACTGTTTTACACTTCACAGCATATTTCATATAAAAAATGATACCGCAATATGTTAATTTTAATGCTATTTGAATTACATTTATCCCCTTTTCCAAGTCCATTTTTAATTCATTCTCTTCTACTGGCATTTGTATTCCAGGCCAGTATAAGGCAAAAACTCCCCAAGGAAAATAACCCATTATAAATCAGCTCTAGTGAGATAAATTTCTAATGCTTCCAAAATATCCCCCAGTTCACAAGAATAGTTCTTTATTTCATGTATTCTACTCTTGTGTACAAAATCCTGTTATGTTGTATGTGAAATTCCATTGAAGACACAAATATAAACCAGAAGTGGCTCTTGCCCTCAGGAAACACGCGAACTAGGCTTGATTGAAATGAGTCTCTATCTCAGGTGACATACAGTCGTCCTAAGCAATTATTTAAAGCCACCACAGTCCTAGCTTCATTTCCAACAAAACACAGGAGAACTGGAGGTGTAAGCCCCAGTGACCTTTATGAGTTCATGTATCTGTTCATGTATTTTGTTGTTTTTATTTTTCTAACTCACTTTAAAAAAAAAAATTTATTGGGGAATATTGGGAAACTGTGTTTTTCCAAGACCCATCAACTCCAAGTCAAGCCATTGTCCTCCAATTTAGTTGCGGGAGTGTAGCCCACCGTCCCATGAGGGAATTGAACTGGCAACCCTGTTTTTTGGGTTTCTTGTTTGTTTGTTTTCCTCCCACCCCCCCAACTCTGGTTCAAGCCGTTGGCCCGGCAACCTTGTTGTTAAGAGCTCACACTCTAACCAACTGAGCCATCCGGCTGCCCCTCTAACTCACTTTTTATTATTTTTTAAAGCAAGCTACTGTGTTTGAGATATTTTTTGTCATAGGCATTTTACAATAATGCATGTGCTATTGCTGAGAATTTATTTTTATCACCAGTTGACAAAGCAGCATCTTAGATATTTTACTGGAATGGAAAGTCTTTTTTCTATCAGGACGATCACAGTTGTTTGCTTCATGACATCTTTGGTTCCATAGCCTGTAGCAGATGAAGAAGGTGTCATTGGTGAATATGTTGGAACTGTCATCAAGTGGGCAACAAAGAGAAAATTTTAAATGAGACTCAGATTCAGTGAACTAAACTTAAAAGAAGTTGTTGTCCAAGAAATGACCTCACACCTAAATTTTGGGCTGGTCGTATGGAAAATAAAAGCCAAATAGAGAACACTGAACGTATTATTTGGAAGATGATCTGACTTATACTGAGTCATTTTTATAGTTTAGAATTATATGCTTCGCGTCATTTAATTTTATCCTCAGTTGGTCATTACAATCTTTGCTAATACCTGATAAGCAGAAAAATTTAAAGGAAGTTACTATGTTACAGAATCACAAAAATAATATGGCTGGAATGGACATGAGATTCAAGGAGTCCAACCCCATCATTTTGTAAATGAGGAAATTGATGTCTCTAAGTTTCCTTCCAGTTTAAAATTTCAGATTTTACTATTTCTTGACAACCCAACCAAACCAGTAACTGTTTGGCCTCAGTGTTGACTCCCAGTCAAATAAAAGTTCTCTGCTTTCAGTAAGGTCTTTTATTTTCTCACTTTAATTTCTTTCTCATTTTATTTTTCTTCTTCATTTTGTTTTAGCTTCCTCCAGGTCACAGAATGGTTAAGGTTCATGAAGAGTTATTAAGAGAAAGACATTAAATAATACTCTCCGAGGTGAGAAAATTTTAAGTTGCACAGATTGGAATTGACGTTAGACGTGGGGACGAAGTGGATTACAGTGATAACAGGCTTTTTAAGAAATATTTTGAGCTTTCTGAGTCTGTGATTTCTTCTGCATTTAGGTTTTCCTTTGACTCTATTATCTTGTGGCTAGACTGCGTTGTTTTCCTATTTTTAATTTATTTCCTCATTTCCTTCTTCAATTCCCTTCTTAACCTCCTATAAACTCGTCTTTATCCTCAGGAATGTCTTACTAGTAGCCCAGTGAAATGTCATTTAACCTTCAATGTCTGACTAGAAATATAACTCATTGTTCTGTGTGACTTCTATTCTACAGAGGAAATTGTATGAGAGCACACACACACACACAAATCCTTTCTTCTAGGGGCAAACAGATCTCCTCTATAGGCAATCTATGGTTTGAGAAAATTTGTCTTCAGTGTCCCTTTGTCAGCACCTTCATTTTTCGGGGGTGTCCCTTTGGAACTCAGGGACCACGGAGCACCGTCTCTTTGTTATTTCTTTGGCAATTCTATGGAGAAGTTTCCTCATTCACAGTGCCCAATGTCCTCTCCCTTTTGAAAAGTTACTTTCTCGAATATTAAGTTTCCAAGATCATGGCTTCTAAAACTAGCTACAATCTTATAAATTATTTGTCTAAAGACATTAATGGAGTATAATGGCTTGATGTGCATCTTCAAAAAAACCTTTAGTGTTTTAACCTAAATAAACTGGGAATTTCTAGTACTGTGGTGTGCTGGCTGGGGATACTTTCAAGAATTCATACTTTGCTGTGTATCCCCTGTAATTCATTCAGTGGATGGTTGTTTACCATCAGCTCTGACCCAGCCCTGTTTACTTAGATTAGACATTTATATCTGGTGTCTCAATGGAAAGCTAACAATAATAACTCTCATCCATCAAGAGTCTATTATAAGCCTGAACTAGTTTGCTAGAATTGCAACAACAAAATACCACAGGGTGGGGGGCTAAAACAACAAAAATTTATTGTCTCACAGTTCTGGAGACTCGAAGTCCAAGATCAAGGTGTCTTGTACCTGGCTACTTTCTCTCTGTGTCTTCACATAGTCTTTCCTCTGTTTGCACCCATGTCTTCCTAATTGCCTCTTCTTATATGGAAGAATCCACCAGTCATATTGGATTAGGGCCTACTCATCTGACCTCATTTTTATCTTAATCACCTCTTTAAAGTCACTTCTCCAATATAGACACATTTTGGGGCACTGTGGGTTAGTGCTTCAACATATGAATGTTGGGAGGGTACAATTCAGCCTTTGAAACTGTTATAACAGTTTCACATTGTATTAAACAAGTTGTATGTGTTATTTTCATCATTAAAATGATCTAGAGAGGTTTATTTTATTGCTCAAATTTTTCTGTTGAAAAATTGAGGGTCAGGAAAGATAAGTAACTCTTCCAAAGTCACATAACTGCGAGGCAGTGAAATTAGAAGTTAAATTGACCTTCATAGCTTTAAAGTTCACATTTTTCTATTATACCACTCTGCTTCAGCTAAAATTTATAGTCAGTCAGGCTGCTCCAAGACACATTGATTATTCTTCCTGGAATCTTTTATTCCATGGAAGACTGAGATTTAACTGATGTGGGCAAAAATTCTCCTAGAGAGAATGTGTTCAAAAAACAGAAAAATGGACTATTTTCCTATAGTCAGATTCCTTAACTTGGTAAACGTTAAAGAGGATTTGGCTTTTTTGTCCAGTAACAAGGAATTTTTGAAATTTTAGTTTTTATACCAGCAACAGAGATATTGTACGAAATGTCCATAGAAATTTTAAAACTCAACAAAATGGCATTAATTGGCATATGTTTATCTAATCTCTAAACCCACCAAAGGGTACAAGGTGAACTAATTTGGGATCTTTAATATTTTTATGAGAAAGCCAGACACAAAATCCTTAAGTTGTTCCCAATGGAAACATGTTTTTCAAAGGAAAGAGCTGTTTGAGCATAAACCAAGTGGAGACTTTTTTGCTTGTCTCCTTTTTTGTCACTGGAAATGTAGACAAAATGCCTCCTTCTTCATTCAAATTTTTTATTTTTTCCATTTTTCTGCTACAACATACTGAAATGAGAGATTTCACAGTAAGAGGTATGTAACATGGTAAAAGAGCTCTGACAAATCAGTTCTTTCATTTATATATTTTTTGCAGCACAGAAAATTTAAATGAAAAAAATCCATAACTTTAATCAAATGACAAAATAATGGTGGTATTCCTAAGGAATATAATAAAGTGAAATTCTTTTAGATTAGCTTATACAGTTAAGAATATTTATTCTCAAGAAAGGAGGGGGGAGAGAAGAATGAAAAATTAAGGTTTGGGTATTAGGATGGTAAACTTGAAGATGGGAGGTTGTTGAAATTATAATAAAAATCTTTCTTTCTAGTCCTATCCTTATCATAAAAAATAAGAGCAACACATTTTCTGCCTATAGGTGGTAACGCTTGCAATGTTACTTAACTGTAGTGTTGTTATTACACTGGAATAAATACAGTGCTATTGAGTGGTGATGAAAATATAATTTAGTGATAGAGGTAAAGAAGGAATTGGGCTCCTCAGATCTAATAATTTCAAAATTAGTAACTTTAACCAAAGGGAAAATGTGTAACTCTGGTTGTGAAATCTGCCATAGAAGTATAGCAGCAGGGGTACTGAAAACCACAGTTATCTCAATGCTCATGCCAGCATGTGGTAGTCGTGGGCTAAATCTATAGATTCCATTTCATGGGGGTGAGTCAGTCTTTTCTAATTCTTGGCAATTGACCTTACTTCTAAATGCAGTTAGCCACCTTGCTCTTAGATGCCCTCGATCCACAGGTGACTTGATGAGGTTGTGGATAGTTAAAGGTAAATCTGATTTCATTCAAAGAAGTAGGTGGACAGTTGGTCCTAGCATCGGAATATATGAAGGACAGCCCATACGCAGGAACTCAGCATTGTGGTTTAGTAGTGCAGCCATACCCCTGGGAGGGGAACACACGAACATGAGACCTCAGGTTCTGTAGATTGGGGAAGAAAATTAAGTTTCTGCCTTACAGACCAGAAATGTAATTACCAGCTTATCTGAAGAAGGCCAAACCCAAAGGAGATCATTTTATTAATCAAATTTATAAGAACCTGATTTGCAAGTCTTTGCATCTTTCATTACACCTAGCACTGAGTCAGGAATGTGGGACACAGTAAAAGTATGACAAAGCACCATATCCATCTAATAAATAGTTATCAGCAAGAGGACAATTCACTAGTTTCAATTGAGCAATGATGCTTCACCTGTTATGGGGCCACGAATTCCTTTGGGGAACTTCTGACTTTTGTCATAAAGACCTCTCTTCAGAAAACATAATGCACATGCATCCAACATTTTGTAGACAATATTAAAGTGTTCACAGGACCATCAGTGACCATCCATGGATACCAGTTTAAGAAGCTCTGACATAAAGTGGCACCAATTTCCAGTGACCAGTGTATTTGTATCATCAGTTCAGGTCTTGATATTTCGAGGGAAATAAAGTAAACAGGGAGATGGCTGTTCAATGTGACTATCACCAGAGGATTGAGAAACAAAGGTTAGATTATTTTGTTCAACGTACTGCAGAATCAGTTCTGTTTTGTAATGCTCACTGAAGACGGTTGCATGTTGGGAATAAGTAACCTTGGATGCCCTTTGCTAAGGCATCGGTAGTAAATGCCAAGTCCAAGATCAAATGTCCGTGGCAAAGAGAACGTCCTGTTTTCTCTGCTCCATGTGGATCTAAGTATCTAGAATATCTATTCTTTTAAGGGCACGTCATACCTTTCTGTTATGGTCTATGTTCTCACCTTTTCTTTAAGATAAGCCTACCCTCATATAGGCATATTGCTTCAAAAGATTTATTCAACAAGTAATTTTCATTTTTTCTTTTTAATTACAGTTGACATTCAAGATTACATTAGTTTCAGGTGCACAGCACAGTGGTTAGACATCCATACAACCCACAAAGTGATCCCCCTGATAAGTCTAGTGCCCACTGGTGTTCCAAAAATATATATCAGAAAGCAAAAATGGAAGATGTGGAAATGGACTGAATTCAAACCAGGCAAAGGAAGTTTAAGAGAGGGAAGGTTCTACACTTCTAAATTCTAAGAGCTACCCAAGCAAATGGAGGGTCCAAGAACTCAGCAGAAATGAGAGATTTGACTGGGTGACTGGGGAAGAAGAGTTAGGCAATTTAAGAGTGTATGTGCTTAGTTCTGTCATTAGAGGTAATTGTCATTTGCATGCTTTCAGCATGTACTGTCTGTCTGCAGGTCGGCAGGTATCTGCCGTGGGCTGTGTCTATTATCATTCTTTCAATATTTGCTTTCTTCTCCCTTTTCCCTCGGATAATTCTGTTGTCATCTTCCCAGCACAGGCTCACTATTTGTCCTCCCAGTTTTCTGTGTTTTTTGAGAGTAGCATGACACTGGCAGACAAAGAGGATCAGGTCACATCTGGCTGATTCAGTGACTCGGCGATTACTGGTACCCTCCACTGTTCTCTGTTCCATCTCCTTGAGCTCAGTGCCAGCCTGCTCTTCACCAAACTGAGCCAAGGCTTTAGTACACACCTCCTGCCTGTAGCACTGCTGTTTCTCTCTCTCTCTCTCTCTCTCTCTCTCTCTCTCTCTCTCTCTCTCTCTCTCTCTCTCTCTCTCTCTCCCCCCCCAGCCCCCCAGAGTCTTTGCCACCAGATCTACTCCATGCGGCTAGGTTATATCCCATCTTTCACCCCAGATTGTGGGATGTCTTTTTGCCATTTGGGGGGTTGGAGATTACATGTTTGATAGCCTGCCTTAGAGGCCACTATGCTACACTATTTTGCTCTGGATTGTATCTAAGACAGTAGACATTTGAAAGCAGCACCAGGAAATGGCAAAAATTGTGTTGTTGCTCCTATGAATAGCGCTGCTGATACCACAACAGCTCCACTTGTCGGTGGCAACTATCCACTCACTGTATGATCCAGGTTCTTGGCCCCATGTTAACATTTCCAACATTACAGAGAAACAGTCACTCAAAGGAGAAACAGCCCACTGTCATCTCGCCAAATGAAGCTGTTTGCTTTTCAAATGTCAAGGATTTGCCTCTTCATATTTCATTCTCCTCCTTCAAAATATTCTGCACCCAAGTGCCCTGAGAAATGACAAAGGCTCTTTTTTTAAATTTTTTTATTAGTTTCAGGTGTACAAAACAATATAATAGTTAAACATTTATCATTTATATCCCTCACACAGTGATAACCTCCCCCATCTACTACCCCTCTGACATCGCATACAGATATCACATTTCCACTGCCTCTATTCCTAGTGCTGTACTCCATTTCTTGTAACTGTATATGGAGACCACCTCGGGGATGATGTAGATGCCTGATCACTGCACTGTACACCTGAAGCTGAAGCTGAACAATAATGAATGTCAGTGACAAAGGCTCTTAATTAGATCCTGGAGCATGTGAAGCTTGAAGGGTGAGGTGATTCTAAAAAACCTTGGAAAGTTTTCTGTTGGTTGTAGTAACTGTCAAAACTATGATAAGTCCTCTTAGGAAATAATGTTGTTGGAAGGGAACTTAATTTGAAATTTAGGTATTCCTGGTGCATTTGAAAAACATCAGATGCAACCATATGGCATTTAGTGACGACATTCTAATGAGGTGTCAGTGGGTCACACTGATCAGTTGAAAGATCATATAAAGATATCTGTTAGAGAGCTGACTGTCCAACTAAATTTAGAATGGTTCTAGAGTCATTTTTCTGCTTTCAGCATTTGGAGTAAAAAAGAATGTACTGACTGTAAAACACTCAACTGGGAAAACTTGATAATAGTTTTATTCTAAATATTCTTAGAGGTGATCACTTCTGATGGTGAAAATGGTAAGAAAAAACCCAGCCAAGGAAGTAGCCCATATAAAGTTAATGTTAGATAAATATGCCTTTTAATGTTAAATGTGTACATATGTGTTTTTTGTGTGCTAAATTATTTATAGTGTAAAATATAGCCATGCTTACCAATCATGTTATTATATGGCAATCACTGGCCTCAACCTAAAAAACATATTCTAAAGTAACTGTAAATCAAGCTAATTTGGTAAATTCTTGTTTAAAATAATGGCTAATTACTGGTACCCTTTTTCTGTTTTACTTACTGCCAGGACATCATAGTAATTGACCTTATTATTTAAAGAGGTCTAGAAGAATCTGGGTGGATTGGTGCAAGACTGAGGGGAGGGTATCCTGAATATTTTAAAATCCTTAATTAATATCCTTGATATTGAAAATACACTTGAACGCATAACAAAGCCATCCTATTGTATAATATTGAGGGGCATCCTGATATGTTTATTTACTAGGTAACACATATGTACATACAACGCCACAGAGCTATGGAATATTTGGTACTTATTTTTGAAGATGTTATGTGTGCACTCTAATTGTATTTTCCGAGAGAATTCTTTATAATATTGAAATCAATGTTCAAAGCAAGTAAAGTAAGTAAGGTGTTAGTGTTTAATTATTTTCTTAAGTGAATTACTGAACTATAAACTCAATGTTGTCATCTGTATTTATATTTTAAAAAATAAGAGGAGGAAAAAGACGAAGGAGGAGGAAGAGTAGGAGAAAAAGAAGAAAGAAGGTAAAGGACCATAAGTTTCACAGGTTGGGAAAAAAAAACTTTCAAAGGGCAGCCCTTGTAATGTGAAATCTAAGATGAATACTTGGTGATAAGGCAGAGCCAAGCCTGGACAGAACAGTGATGTAGCGGAATTTCTGTTGTTTTCTTAAAACCAATTGGTGCATACATTATCTCAGTATTTAATAACTGGTGTAATAACAGTTTTTATTTAATGAACACTGACTGTGTGCCAAACTAAGAGATGTATAGGTATCACTTCATTTAATCCTTATAACAACTATGACAGATAAGAATTATAATTATCCTCATTTTTCAAAGGAAGAAACTAAGTCTGAAATTAGGTAAGTAACGTGCCCAAGATCACCCAACTAATAAGTGGAACTAGGGTTCCACCGCAGGTGTCAGACTCAGGAACTTTGAACAGTGGGCTGTAACAACTCTTGGGATATTTGTCCAAGATGAGTTTGCTGCCACCTACGGTACCACTGCTGGACCTAAGGCTTTGACTTCCAAAGCCTCCTTTGTTTGTCCAGTAGCCATGCCCTTCTTTCCCCGAGCTGAGACACCAGGGGAGCCAGGTCAGCTTAGAGGTAAGAGACAGAGAAGGAGCAGGAAAATACCCTTTACTTCAGCATTGGCATAAATGAAATTTAGAGTCCAAGCAACTTAGAAACTATTTTAAAGCAAAGGCCATCATGCAAGCCCACATGCCTACGGTAATGCTGGTCAAATGATGGGGAATAAATAAATGTCTATAGGTTAGTCAGGAATGCCTAATGTTCCTGGGTATTTTGTGGCATGTATGTGTATCTACGTACACCGACATGTATGGTGTATATAATGTACCCTATTAGCATCAGATTAGACCTGTTCTAGCTCATATACAGTTAACTGTGAGTGAAAAAAAAAATCCTAGACATGGTCAAGAAGTCAATTTTTCTAGAACACAAGGAAATTGTACAGAAATATTGGTTTGTAGATTAATATGTTACTGGGATATGTTCATAAAGAGAGCATCTAGAGTACATTAGCTCTGTGAGCTCATATGATTGCCAGTGTGGATTTGTGATGTGGGCATAGAACATAAAAAATTGAAAATGTCTATTGGCAGTCTGGAATTGGCTTTCTCTCACTGGTTGCATCTCATGAGATCAATAATGAAAGATGTGTGAGTTTTAAGAGAGGCCAGTACTGGGCAAAGTCAAGGCTTCAGCCCCTCTCAGAATTATTTTTGCAAAACAGTATGTAGGAGTGTATAACTCAGTGTTTCCAGTGGAAGAAAAACAATGTGAAACTAGTGCCCAGTACAAAAACCTCCCAGAGATACTGAACTAATGTTCATTATTTCAATATTATCTGTGACTACAAATGACTTAAAATTTTTCTGTTAATTTAGTCTGTAATACGTACCTACAATTTTACACGTATTGGTAGTCCCCATGTACTGCCTGAACAAACATTAATATGTATTCAGTCGGTAAATAGCATACCTACCTCTGCCTCAAGTTGATATTCTTTCGTTCTGCTATGCTTACTGATGGAAAAGAAATTGATCTGTGGAGATCAGCACTGTCCAATAGAAATGTAATGTAACCACATATATAATTTTAAAAATTTTGGTAGCCACATTAAAAAGAAAAAATGGATAAAGTTAATTTTCAAATAATCCAATACTGTATATCCAAAATCGGATTGCTCATGTGTCACCATCCTAGGTCCTCTTTGTCTAGTTATCAAATCACCAAACTTCTCAGATGACTCTTGGTAAAAGGCTTTCAAAGAAAGCAATGATTATTTTAAATATTTTTACGGATCTAAAAGAAATCCAACCAATAAATAAATATACAAAATCTTAAATCTCTGGAAACTGTTCTACTAGTAGGAAGTACAGTAGGAAACTTCCTACTGTTGTACTAGTAGGAAGAAAAATACAGATGGGAGATGTCTGTGACAAAAAGGAGAAGAAGAAGGAGGAAGAAGAGGACAAAAAAGAAGAAACTCATTATAGGTGGTTATAAGAGTTTAAGCTTATTTGAACACGTAGACATTCAGCCAAGTGGTTTTATGACTAAGCTGCAGAAATGATCGTTTCTGAGTACACAGAGAAAATTGTAAATAGATGTAAATAGATTTTATTAAAATGAATGAAAAGGGTATCTGCAGTTTTATTCCGATGTTATGACTAACACAGTTTGGCCTTGTTTAGTTAAGTCTTTAATGAAGTTTGGCTAAAAATACTGCTGCTGATTTAATCAGCTGTTGTTGTACTAGTAGGACCTGTTATTCTCCAGTAAGTAAAGATGAAATCTACACTGGGAGGTGGGAAAATGAAAGAGAGCTTATAAGTGATCAGGGAGTCCATGAATATAAGGGCAGAGAAAGAAATTGACCAAAGATGACATGTCTGCAATTTCCATACAGGTCCCAAAGGCTCACAAATAAGGCTTTCTATCCCCAAATCCCACATTTCACCTTTTTCTGCCTACCATATGCGCCTCAAATTTTGACCAGAAAGAACTTTTGCCATCCTGCCATACTACCTCAGTTCTCCGTTGTCAGGTAAGAACCGGAGTCCCCTAACCTCCTGAACTTTGGGGGAAGGACCATACACTATTCAGGGTTGTATCCCACATGCCTTGCATAAACCAGGTACAAAAAATATTTTGTTGAATGGTGTTGCTTTCTTTTTTGAAAACTTTTACATTTTATGTATGTACATATGTATGTATGTATGTATGTATGTATTTTGACAGTCAATGTTATTTTATATTAATTTCAGGTGTACAGCATAGTGGTTAGACATTTATGCAATTTGAGAAGTGATCCCCTTGATTAGTCTAGTACCCACCTGGCACTATACATAGTTATTATCATACTATTGACTATATATTCTCTACTTTACATCCCCATGACTATTTTGTAACTACCAGTTTGTCCTTCTTAATCTCTTTACCTTTTTTATCCTGCCCCCCAACTCCTTTCCATCTATCTCCCTGATAAATCTAGGACCCATCTAACACCATATATCGTTCACTTGTTTTGTTCTTTAGATTCCACATATAAATTAAATCACGTTGCCTCTGTCTTTCTCTGTCTGACATACTCCACTCAGCACAATACCCTCCAAGTCCAGCCACACCACCACAGATGGCAAGAACCCATTCCCATTCATGGCCGAGCAATATTCTATTGTATATATAGACCTATATTGTATATATAGGCCTACTCTTTATCTATTAATCCATCAACAGACACCCAGGCTGTATTGAATGGTTTTGTTGATCATTCTCATGGACTGGGGTTTTGGGACTTCTTGACTTCAGACTTCCACTGTATTCCTCAAATAATTTGAAGAGGTCCCTTAAAGAGATGCTTCCAGCCCCTGGAACCATTACTTTTGAACTGTGAGAACATAGATTATTTACTGCCTCAGTTTTCTCATCTATAAAAGGATAATAATGGCACCTATTACGTAGTTTTGTTATGAGGATTAAAGGAGGTAATCACTTAACAATGTTCTTTACACAGAGTAAGAATGCAGCAAACAAAGCGTCTTGTAGCCATTTTGTTTTATGTTGTATCTCCAGTGCCAAGAAGAGTTCCTAGCACATAGTAGGAATTCTTTATCTGTTGAACCAATGAACAAATGAACCTATTTTATATCAGGTACCAAAGCATAAGTTTTTTTGTTAGGGTTGAATCCTTCGATCACGAAGAAAAGATGAGAAAAGAAGATTAGCGAGGGATGGGGCCTGAGGATAGCATAGGAACCTATAGAGCAATAGTTCTTAATATTTTAGGGTCATTAGTTCCTTTGAGAAACCAATGAAAACTACAGACAATCTACCCACATAATTTTAGATGGTTGCATACACAGATATCCAAGGAGCCGCAAGGCTAACCATGACTTCATGTTGAAACTCCTGCTCAGAAATTTAGGAAGATCAAGGAGAATGAAAGGAGAGATTAGAATCAGAAGGACCTCAAGAAACTGAATCTTTTCCCCTTCCCTCCCTCTATATACACATAGTTTAAATCAAAGAGTTCTGAAGTAGGGACCCTGCAATATGATTCCAAAGATTTGAGTTAACAAAAAGACTGTAGAAAAAATGAAGAGCTACAAGTCACTTTAATAATAAAGACATGAAAACTCAGATTTTGCAAGAGGGAACTCCAGAATTGGGCAGTTAACTCATCTTGTACCCAGGCTGTGTTACTAGGATAAGAATCTGGAAGAAACATTAAACTCAGCCCCGGGGGTATCTGAAGGATTCCAGCCACAAATGAGGCGCTGTTGTCTCTTGTGCTAGTATTTTAAGTGACAGGTTCCAGGCACAGAAGGATTCATAGGTTGAAGTTACAGGTGCTGGCCATGTTAGAAGTCCTCACTGCAGTATTCATGACCTGCCCTCACCCTTACCCTAAGACTCAGTGCTCAGCTAAGGATCAGAAGAACATGGTCTCTTCTGGAAATCACAGGGAAGAGGACCTGTCAATATCTGCCTTTACACCCCCAGGCTTGGGAAGGTTCAGGCCCCACCTCAGGTGAGTCAAGATCCCTCAGGGTTTGTTGGCTTGTTTTCCACTGTGATTTACTAAGGAGATTTGTTTTTAATTAATGTTTATAATTTTCTTCTCAAAGTGAGCTTGAACAACCACCCTTCCCTCCCCCCGCCCGGTTACATGAAAAATAAACACAACTATCAATCATTTTCTCATGTTTAAAGGTAAGGTTTTATAATTTTTAAAAGTTATGCATTAGCAACTATTTTGGGGAATACAAAAAGACAAAACAAAACAAAACCTGAGCAGGAGTCCTTGCCTTCAGATTAATAATAAGTCAAAAGATGTTTTGAAGCAACTGCTGTGTGCCAGGGCCAGGTCCTATGGGACACAATGATCCTTGGGCTACAATGGTACGCAAGTTGGACAGATTAGATTGCTACCATAAACAGAGTTCACGGCCCAGTAGGGAAATAGACAAACAGTTGCAAGTGTGGTGAGTATTGCTATGGAAAAGCAGAGGGTGTCATGGGGGTACATAATTTGGGGGCCTAATCTAAATTGGAGGTAGAAGGTGTAATTGCAGAAGACTTTCTTGCAGAATTGTTTAAATTCAAGAAACTTGAGTTCACTTGAAGAAATAAAATGATCATACCTGAAGCAATATAGGACTAAGTTGGACTAAATACAGTGGAGGACTAAACTGTGTGGAAAGGGGGAGACCAAAGAAGCCGTGGAAGAGGTAGAAGGATCAGGCAGAAAGGCAGGACTTGAGTTTGTCTTTGAAGGCAAGGTACAAGGAGGCAGAAATGGTTGAGTTTTTCTTGGAATAAAATGATCTAAGATATACCAGGGAGGTAGAACTATAAGTGTTTGTAAAAAAGGAGGATGATCGGCCTTACTAATATATAGGATTCCAAACTGAGGAGAAGTAATAAATGCAACAGAAATGTTGTACATGTAAACACAATGGAGATTCCTCCAAACCATGCAGACAACTAAGACTTAATGAGCTGGGAAATAGGGAGCCACTGAAGGTTGTAGGGAATGATATGATGAAATCAAGAATTTAAAAAGGAGGTAGATTTGACTGACAGATGATGAAAGCAGACTGAAGGAATATGTCTGAAGCATCATGTATGAAAGGATGAGACTCTAAGTCATGGAAATGGATGAAACTAAGGGAAGAAAAGTATTTTGTGATTCACTTGTGTATGAACCAAGAAGCTTATTTTGAGACTTCTTGCATCCTGGCCTGTTTGAAGGGTAGACTCGATGCAATAGCCAGATTGGGAAGAAAGGGAGGGGAAAGAAATGACAAATTGAGTTTTGGACATTTTGAGTTTGAAGCTTACTCTTTTTCACTTTGTTACCATCTTCTGGATTATTCTTTCTAAGGACAGCTTCCCTGAGGCACACTCTAAGTTGTGGGCTAGGGAAGAGGTCTCTTTTGTGTACTATAATGGAAGCTGTATATTTTCACAAAAGAAAACAAAATTTCGGGAAAAGTTTTCTGAATATTCAGTCTCTTCCGCGGTATAATTGAGTTGATCTCATAATTATGTGAAATAAGGAACTTCTGGGATTTTTTTCTACAACTCAGTATGCAGCTTACATGTATTATAAATTTTAGCGAATTTAATTTAACCAATATTTATTGCACACACACACGGGGCATGTAGATTGGGATTATTTTTGTGTGCGTATAGAAATTCTTTGAATGCAAAGAAGACCAGTTTTTTCAGTTAGTGATTTAATCACCTTTTGATTTTGTTTTTGTGATAAATATTCATGGAAATGTCTTTGTTTTTAGTGAAAAGACAAACCTAAATTCAGACCTAATCTGAATGTGTGGCATAAATTAGTGAGGTTTGGCTGACTAATCCATTTCTTCCTAAAAAAAAAAAAAAAAAAAAAAAGTCAAACCAGGATTTACATATAAGCCGTACTTTTTAATACTGAGATAAAAAGAATCTGAAGGATTATCCTGAAGACTTCCTCTCTTAGGATAATAGATCATTACAGATGGGTTTCTGTACCATAAAACATGGTGTTTATCTCACATGATAAGCATTAGGCCTTCCTATTATTTTCTCACATTTGTATCTGCCTTGAATTCCTTTAATGACTTCAGTCTTTGTAGGTTTCATTTTATTTTACTGTTGTGCCTTTTGTTTTTCCACTTATGTCATGGAGCTAGACAGCTTCCACTATGCCAGCCTCACCTCTCTGCTGCAAGTAACTTCTTATACACTGCTAATATTTAAAGGCCATACAGGGTCACTCTAGGACAGTCAGAGGACCCGGCAGCGCCATCCTCCCTACATTTACTCCTAATCTTTCAGCATATAAGGCTACACTGGAAATCGTAATTCTTTCATTCTGAACATCTTTCTCTTGAGAAATTTGAGAAAAGTTTCTGATAAGTAAAACTTTATTCTTTATACTCTATTATACACCCTCATGCACATTATCATTTCTACAAATTAGGTTTCTAAATATGTCTACTAAGTGAAAGTGTTGGCCTATTACAATTTTCTGAGGTAAACATTTAAAACTTCATGAAAAAAATACATATGTTTAATTCAGGCCCTTAACTAATTCAAAACAAGTCTTCCCAAATTAATAATAATTAAACTTGTTCTAGAAAGGATATGGTATTCGTGTCCTCTTGTACTGGAAATTTTTTTTATAACCTAAGGTATAATTAAGCATATAATCTAAAACATTATACAAGTAGTAGACCTGAAGCAAAAATAAATTATCAGAATTATCGAACATAGAGAAGTAAATAATCATGTAATTTAGTTCAGTGATTTTACATGTCTGTTTGAGATAACCATTGAAGAATTTAAAAACAGTCATTTGGTAAATATTATACACATTTTTAAAATACTGAAATTGCTTGTGAATTGCCACTGTTGTTAAAATGAAAAATGGAAAGGACAAAAGTCACTAGGAAAAAGTTAACAGACCAAGAATGGAATAGGGTAAGAAAAATGGAAAGGGGAGACACTGCACTGAGAAGCAAAGGGAGACATATACAGAGAGAATTAAAGAGAAGCTGGACAAGAGGGAGATGATAGAGCAATTTCTTTTTCTTTTTTTTTTTTAAGATTTTTTATTGGGGAAGGGGAACAGGACTTTTATTGGGGAACAGTGTGTACTTCTAGGACTTTTATCCAAGTCAAGTTGTTGTCCTTTCAATCTTAGTTGTGGAGGGCACAGCTCAGATCCAGTTGCAGTTGCTAGTTGCAGGCGGCACAGCCCACCATCCCTTGCAGGAGTCAAACCAGCAACCTTTGTGGTTGAGAGGACGTGCTCCAACCAACTGAGCCATCCGGGAGGCAGCTCAGCTCAAGGTGCCATGTTCAATCTTAGTTGCAGGGGGCAGAGCCCACCATCCCTTGCGAGACTCAAGGAGTTGAACTGGCAACCTTGTGGTTGAGAGCCCACTGACCCATGTGGGAATCGAACTGGCAGCCTTCGGAGTTAGGAGCACAGAGCTCCAACTGCCTGAGCCACCAGGCCGGCCCGATAGAGCAATTTCTTAAATGTTACTAGACTTTTGCCAGACCTGGCTCTTCACTTGGGTTGTGGCTTTAGAAAATGTTTGCCCTTTATTTTCTATGACTTGAAATAAGCAGTATAATCATTGTTCTCAGTTCTCTAACTGCTCGTTAGCCCTAACCCTTCAGATGCTCTGTTCTTAATGATTTAGCCATTAGGTTTGGGAAATTATTTGATATGTCCAAAAACAATAAGCAGGACAATAGGTTAGATTTTAGATCAGCCCACTGGATATATCAAGTCCAAGACACATACAAGCAGTAGACTGATGATTTTCCACCTCTGCCTTAATTAGCACACTGTAAGAAAGAACACACTCGCTGACCTATGACTGTATTATTGATTGTAATGCAATGTGTGCACATCTAAACACACATCTACACCTCCAAATACACACAAACCAAAGATGCTTTTCTTCTGACAAAACTGGTAGCACATGGATGACTGATGCCAAGTTAGCTAAATCCTTTCTTTGTTCAGGATGTGTTTTCCTACTCCATGCCAACGACGAGGCTGAATTTTTAGAGTAGCCCCAAGAAATTATAGAGAGCAAATATAAAGAAAAAAAAAACATTTTTTACATTTAGAGACTTAGCTCAAGTGTATAGAGACAGGATTAAGATTTTCTACTTGAGAAGACACATTCAAATACGTCTTTTGGGGTCTAGCACTGTTAATAATACGAAGAACTAATATATTGATGCCCATCATGTGTGAGGTACTGTGTTTTGTAGTTCACAAATCTAATTTTCTGTGAGATAAAGAATAAAAGTGTTTGCAAACATAGAGTATAATTTTTAAAATAACGGTCTGTAATATGTGTTGCAAGTCTTCGTATTGCAGGTTCTGTGAAGAGGTATAGTAAAGTGGAAAGAGATGGTGGTATTCTCTTGCTGCAAAACAGCGGCTTCAAACAGCCATTTTATTATGACTATGATTTTGTGAATGAATTTCAGAAAGAGCTCAACTATATAGTTCTTACTTGCACCTGTAGTGAATTTAATAGTGCCCCCCCCAATAAAACTTAATGTCCACATAGAACGTTTGTATGTAACTCTATTGGAAATAGTGTGTTTGCTGATGTAATTAGTTTAAAAATCTCAAGATGAAATCATCTTGGATTTAGAGTGAGCCCTAAATCTAATGACTAGAGTCCTTATGAGGAGAGGAGACACACACAAAATAAAGCCATGTGAAGACCGAGGTAGGCAGATATTAGAGTTATGCTGCCACAAACCAAGGAACACTGAGGGCCACTGGAATTTGGAAAAGGCAAGGAGGGATTCTTCTCTAGAGCATTCAAGGGATCATGGACCCTCTGACAACTTGATTTTATACTCCTAACCTCAAGAACTGTGAAAGAACAAATGTCTATTCTTTTAAGCCACCCAATTTATGGTACTTTGTTACGACAGCCCTATGAACATGCAGTATCTCACATGATATGAGGTACGGCTGCAATCAGATATTAGCTAGGGCTGCAATCAGATATAAGCCAGGGCTCCAATCGTGTGAACCTCAACTGGGCGAGGAGTCACTCAGGACGAATCAATGACATTACTCACAGTTCGGCGTTGGCTGTTGGCTGGGAGCTCAACCAGGACTGTCAGCTGCGGGCCACAGTTAAATTCCATATAAGCCTTTCCGTGGGGCCACTTGGGCTTCCTCAAAGCATGACGACTGACTTCCAAGAGGGAGTGTTCTGAGAGGAAATTTCCTGAGGGCAAGGTTTCCCAGAGGTCCACGCTGAAGCCTCAAAGCATTCTCATGACCAAGTCTCAAATATTCCAGAACATAACTTCCACTGCATTCTGTGTATCAGCAAAGTCACTAAGACTAGCCCAAATTCAAGGAAGGGAAATTAAACTCCACCTCTCAATGCTTAAAGGGGTGAAAAAGAGTTTGTGGTTGTCTTTAATCAGTCTCACAGACCGAGATTCAAATCACAACTCTACCATTTGCTTGCTGACGGCAAGTTATTAAACCTCCTTAGCCTATTTTCCTGTTTAGGAAATGGAGATAATTTTAACAAGAAGAGGTCATTGCAGTGATTAAATTAAATTCCTTAATGTTTCAGTCCTTGAAAATTACATGATGCACACGTACACACATATAAATAACATGCATACACGTAGATTATGGATATAGGGATAACTCTGTGAAGACATTAATAGGTAGAAACAGAATGCTAGTTTCAGAGGTGACATTTTGGGAATTCCCCTACTCAGTATTTGTTCCAGTTTCGCTGTCTAGAATGCAAATGAGAATCATGCTTAGGTTTATTACGACATGGACGTTGGGAGGGAAAGGTAGCAGAAGTTTACCTTTATTATGGCTCTCAAATACCCATGGAGAATCCTAATACCGCTCTAAAAATTCAGTGGCCAATGTCCTTGCCCCTCACCCCACCAGAAGGCAAAAGAACTAGCTAAACCTTAATTCTCCTGCCTTTCAGCTAAGGTTCAATTTTATGTTTATGGAGTATTTTATTACCTTTGATTCTCCCAGTCTGTCCCTGATTTGATTCATTCATAATGAATTCCCACTAGTTTTCTATATTAAATTTTGTGCAATTAAATATTTCCCTCTAGCTCACTGAACTTTATCAAGAAGAAAGGGAGCTTTGTTTTTAACATCTGAACAAATAAAGATTAAAAGCATGACAAGATGCAAGAAACCTTGAATTTATATAGTCTGTTTCTCCATGGCCATGCTCTCCTTTATCAGGTCAGCCTCAAACTTCTCCTTATTCCTTGACTTCAGGTTAATGGTCCATTCTTGGGTAATGGACTTAGACTAGCAAGTCTCCATCCTTTCCTCCAGCATCAATCAGTTTAGAGTTTTATAGTCATAAAAAATCTTTTTCCTTACACACCTCATCATGGAAACTCTGCTTCTGTCATTTGTTAAGTAGGAACCTGGGTTTTTAGAGTCAGATGTTGACCAAAGATGCTACACAAAAATTCCGGAAGTTTTTTTTTCCTCCACATAATCTAACATTATCCAAAATGAAGTCCACTAGTTGTTGAAAGCCCGGACTCTGAGGCCAAACCAGCTGGATTCATAACTCTAGCTCTGCTATTGATCAGCTCTGTGTTCTTATACAGATTATAGAAACTTTTTGTGCTTCAGTTTCCTCATCTGTAAAACGGGGATAATAAAATACCTACTTATAGTGTTGTTATGAGAATAAGTGGTTGATATATATAAAGCCCTTTAAAGCGTACCTGGCACTAGTAAGTGCTCAATAAATATTCGTTTTTATACAAGACGATGTTAGGTGGTTTACAGATGAATCGTTTTTATAATTCTGTATTTATTTTAATGCATATCTGAAAAATATAACTCACATACCAAACCTATAATTTCAGATTTTTTTTTGCTTAGGCTAAACAAAATTAGTAAGTTTATTGAAAAATATATTATGTAAAGTAGCCTAGGTGATATATTGATAAAGCAAAAATCACAAAGGTGGGCAGGTAAATGACTGAAATTTGGGAAACACTTCCCTAGTAGAACTGAAAATTAACCCAGTAAATAGACCCACCCTTTCTTCATTCATCTGTAAGTCATTCATAGAGTGTTCTTAACTTAGACCAAGGCATTTTTGTTTCCTTTGTAATTGTTACGTGCAACCAGCTCTGTGTAGTTTTCTTGCTCCAGCTATTGGCAGTGAGGCAGTTTTCCTGAATTAGGGTATGATTGTTTTAAAAATTAGACATATGTGAACTCAGAACAACTACTATGAGCTACATTCAAGCAATACGGGTATATGCCGCAGACAGGGAGCTAGCTGACTTGGTTTCTAATTCTCATTCGTGCCTTTTTTCAGCTTTAGCAAGTGACTTACTCTTTCTGCCTTTGTGTTTTCTTTATCTGTGAAACAGGGACTCTGGCAATAGTGCTGCTTCCTTATAGGGATGTTATATCCGATAACATATGACGTATGGGAGACCTCTTGGCAGAGACCAGGAAGAATTATACACACAGACATAAATATTGAGCATATGATTAGGCTGTGAAAAACTGTTGCTAATGGCGATTTAGGGGAAAGTAACAGCACTCAAGATTCTTAAAGGGAGCATAGCATAGTGGTCTGGAGCCACACCGTGGGTGTCTGATCTAAGTTGTGCCTCAAACTGCCAGCGTGAGCTATGTGCCTCAAGTTCATCATCTGTAAAATGGGGACAATAGCATGGCCACTTCAGAAAGATTTTATGAATATTTATTGTGTCGATGCATGTAGAATGCTTGAGACAATGGCTTGCTCTCAGGAGATGTTCAGTAAATTAACTATTAGTATCAAACTGCTTGTGGGGACAAAGTCCCAGAGAGCAGTTTCCAGGCTCTCAGCCTCACGTGGAAAGGTGCTGGCTCGGTTATTAGATGGCCAGCAGCTGTAATCAGATGGCCATCTGCTGTGGCTGGGTGGCCATCAGCTGTAACCAGTTAGCCATTAGCCACTAATATAACTGCCGTGGCTACGCTAGGGGGTTGGTTGGTTGTCAGAGAAGCGTATGGCAAATTATGGCTAGCAAGTGTGGTTTGCAAGCGTGGATGGTGGATTGCGGATCGTGTGGATCCTACTTCCTGTGTCTCCAACCCAGCTGCCAGTGAGAATATAGTGGTATGACTCCCTATCCATGGCTCCGTTGGTGTTCCTTTTCGGCCTCACATATTCTGCGTTCTTGTGTGGGGACCGGGAGGTGAGACCCTGCTTGACACTGCTGTATTTAGACACTGCCATTGAGAATTCTGAGCACTTACTAGGGTAATTTTTGTTGAAATGTGAGTCTGGATTCTTTCTTGTGCACTTTCCATTGAAATATAGCCTCTACATGGACTGAGGGAAAAGATTTTAGAGGATAGGTTAAGTGTTCTTTCTCTTGTGTTTAATGTATATGATTTATCTGGGGGTATTATATTTTAAATGTTTAGACATGGTTTTATAACATCTGGTGGTAAAAATGTCCCCCAAAGTTAGTGGAATTAGAGAATAGTGATCAAGCCATGAGCTCTGGATTTGGGCCACCTGGGTTTGAATCCTAGTTCTGTTATTTCCTGAGCGTGGTGACTACCTTTGGACAAATTATTTAAGTTCCCAAATATCAGTAACTTCAGATATAAATTGGAAATAATAAGGGCTGTCTCATGGGGTTATTGAAAGATTTATAAGAAAGAAGAAATGAGAATGTTAGGTAAATGTTTGTTACTGTTATTCTTGGATCAATGGATCAATTTATACTAGAATTATATAGCTGCTTTTTAAGTTGCTGACATAGTGGAATTAGATATATGGTTTAACTTTAGAGATAAAAGTCAAGGTCTGACAAGTTCGTGTACTCATCCTAGAAAAAGTGCTACATACCTCATTGCCAAATATCACTGCGGTCACCTTCGAAGTACTCACCTTAGGAAGCTATGCACCAACGCCAGCGCCTAGTCCACCCTTCAAAGCAATTTTGGAACTCTTTTTCTGGAATGGCTATCAGAGCTGTCATCGTTATTACCCTTGATGTCCTGAATGTCATCCAAATGTCTTCCTTTCAATATTTCCTTTATCTTCAGGTAAAGAAAGAAGTCATTGGGGACCAGATCAGGTGAGTAGGGAGGGTGTTCCAATACATTTATTTGTTTACTGGCTAAACACTTCTTCACAGACAGTGCCTTATGAACTGGTGCATTGTTGAAGTGCAAGAGCCATGAATTGTTGACAAAAAGTTCAGGTTATTTTCGTCTACATTTTTCACGCAGCCTTTCAGCACCTCCAAATTGTCAACCTGTTTACCTATTTGTTCAGTTGGTAAAAATTCATTGTGAATAATCCCTCTGATATCAAAAAAGGTTAGCAACATTGTTTTTGACTCTTGATTTGGACTGACAGAACTTTTTTGGTCATGGAGAATTGGCTGACTTCCATTGTGCACTTTGACGCTTTGTTTCAAGGTCGTATTGGTAACACATGTTTCACCACCAGTGATAACATGGCCCAAAACATCGTCTTGCCTCTCCAACTGTTCTTGGCAAACTTCTACTCTCCTTTGCTTTTGTTCATCGGTGAGCTCCTTCCGGACCATTTTTGCACACACCATTCTCATGCCAAGATTTTCAGTTAAGATTTTCCCAACTGTTTCTCTACCGATGTTTACTTGGTCTGCTATGCTTCTCACAGTCAGCGGTTGATTTTGATGCACAATTTGACAAATTTTTGCAACGTTTTCATCAGTTCTGCTCGTTACTGGCCTCCCTGACCTCTATTCATCAGTGATGTGTTCTCTCCCCTCAGAAAAATGTTCAATCCATTTGTACACTGCCATTTTCTTCATGGCATTATCCCCATAAACTTGGACTAACATGTCTCCGATTTTACTTCCACTCTTGCGAAGTTTAACAAGAAATTTAATGTTTGTTCATTGCTCTAATTCAAGCTCAGATATTCTTGCGACAGCACACAAAAACACACAACAACAACAATGCCACTCAGCAAGACACCCCCACACATCGACTCGAATACAGCTGTGAGACACTGACATACCAAGGTTATGAAACCTTACCGAGCTGTTTGTACAGTGCTGCCCATGTAACCAGACATGGCAAGTTTGTGAACTTAATTGTCAGACCTCATATAAATTTAAGTCATGACACTATGACCCAAGATGCTGTCTCCTGGTCTCATTACACCTCCACTGATGGGCTATCTCTATTGGCAAAGGTACTCCATAGACAGGATGAAACTTGAATGGCCATGGCCCACATTCTTTTTCTGCTGGAAGATTCTTTTAGTCTCATTGCTTCAATAAGATTCCAGAGATTCTGTGTCTTCTTTGTTTTTACTTGTCAACCGATCACCCTGCTACTTTTTCATGTTCCTACAGAACACTTTGTTTAGGTGGCCAACTTCTGAAGAGTCAGATATTCATCTCAGGAATGTTTCTAGAGTTCTCCTTCAAAGTACACAAAATGCTTGACAGCTATAGTACCTGAGTCTTAGTTTGTTAAAACTGGGAGGTGAGAGTACAGTGGTATCTTGGTTTTCAAATGTCTCCATTGACGAACATTTAGGTTTACAAACGCCATAAATTTTATGGATCTATGGTATCATTAGATAGTAAAATTCATGCTAAATTTGCAGTGTTAGGGATTGATTTTAAAGGTCTGGAATGGATTAATCCATTTTGCATTACTTTCTATGGGGAAACCGTGCCTTGAATTTCAAACATTTCAGAACTCGAATGGTCTTCTGGAAAGGATTACTGTTCGAAAACCGAGGTACCACTCTAATTTAGCAGATAGATGGCTCACCCAGGCCTAACACATGGAGGAGGTTACTATTGACTGCAGAAGCCCTGGAAGCTTTATGCCATGTGGAGTTTGTCATGTGCCTTCCATTTCAAATCAAATCACTGATTTTAATCAAAAAACACAGTTACACATTACAAAACCACAGTTTTAAGAGCAGTGCAGACATTTCCAAGCCTTGATCCTAGAAGGTCATTGAGATAAAAATGCATTCAGATTAAGCAAACTATGTGATTGAATCTGTGCCCTAAAAGTCAGAGTGAACTGTATCATTCCCTTGCAATGTCACTGCGCTGTGGATGGACGAATTTTATGGAGTACACTGATTCTGGTGGAAACTTATAAAACTAATTAATGGCAAATTTTTCAAAATCTTTCCCTTCAATATGAATCATGTGTGTGTATCTTGCTGGTGTAACTTGTGAGACAGTCAAACAGAGAAAAGACTTATGAGAACAAATTTCTGTAAGGAAGAATGGGAAGAGATGTGGCTAACAAAATGGTGGCCATAAAGGGGGCTAGCCACTGGGGTAAGCTCTTAACTTAAACGATCTCATTTAATTATTTTATTTATCTTGTTTAATATGAGGTAGGTGTTAGTCAAGACCCTAAAACTATAACTCTTCAAAGAATGTTATATTGGCTTTTGGTTCCTCTTTATAAAAAAAAGAGTAGACAACCAGAGCCGCTAAGCAACTAGTTCTGAGATAGTCCAATCTGTACTTCCCTGCTCTGGGCATCTGACTTTTAACTCCCTCCGTGATGTCTGATCCACACAATCCGAGTATCTCTCTTTCCCCATCACAAACCTATTAGGTTGGTGCAAATCATTGCGGTTTAGAAGGTTAAAAATAATTGCAAAACCGCAGTTACTTTTGCACCAACCTAATATGCCGATTAATAATAGTGTATCAGTTGTTGGCACGAAATCAGGAGGGACAAAGTACTGGAGAGCTTGACTCTCATCTGTGGGGCAACTTACAATAGGCTTTAAGATACAAATATAATTAGAGAGCACAGATCATCTGCCATCCAAGAAATGTTCCCTACCTTAGAGAAGTTAAAAAGATTAACTAGATGTTTTTACTTATAAAAGTCATACATGCTTTTGGTAAAAAATTAAAACCACACAGAAGGCCTGCAATTCCGCTTCCAGAGTCAACTATTCTTAAGATTTTTTGGTGTGTATCCTTTTAGAAAGTTTCCTCTTCTACACAAAAATATAGAGTATCCCTTAAAATACCCCTCCCTCACCCCCACGGGATAATACTAAATGTGATGTTTTGCATCTTGCTTTTGTCAGTTAATATCAAATCTTAGATCTCTTTTTACATTACTGTGTGTAATCTGTGTTACTCTTTATGGTATATGATAGTATGCTATATAAATATGCCATAATTTATTTTACTAGTTTTTGATGCTTTTTTGGTTGTTTCCAGGATTTTGTTCTAAGAAAAAATGCTGCAGTATGTATTCTTGTGTTTATGTATATTGTTCAAGAAACATGTGGATAAAATATCAGAAATAAATTTTTGCAGTAGAAAAAAAAAGATATAAATACCAAATTCATGGGGCCTGGTTTGCTCAGAAAGAAGAATATAATAGAATATACTAGAGAGAGCTTCAATATCTTTAAATTAATAAGATCTCTGCAATGGTGTCCTTATTCTTAAAATGGAGTCCAGACTCTTCAGAACCCAATCCAGTCTCCTCAGTCTGCCATACCAAGTCTTTCACAATCTTGGTTTCTTCCATTCCTTCTTCCTTTGTCATCCCCCTATCAACACATCTACTTGACATCCCCTCCTACCATTACCTTTCTATTTGTTTATTTTTAAACTGAGTACTGAGTAATTTTTATTAACATAAATTAATGTAACACAAATAAACACACTCTGAATATTTATTAAAAGAAATACACACACCTAGAACATTGAGAAAAATAACAAAATGACTTACTGATTATGATTAAGTTCATAGTTTATAACAAGAACTATATATTTGTTAAAGGATATTGAAAAAATGAAATCATAATCCTCATAAATATAAAACGAACACATGTCAAAGATTTAGTTTAAACAATTAATAAGAATCATAAGTCACAAACTAATCAAAGGGGAATCCAAAGAGCAGACACATACATAGGAAATTAGAAATGCTAGGATGAATTCTTTAACAGATGCACAACTGGCCATTATCAATTGGGTATTAATCAATTGGATGTCCACTGGGCACAAATCATTTGCATTTCTATTGACAAGAATAATTTGCACTATTACCATTTTCTATACGCACTTTACAAGTTGTTCAATAGCTGACAATGACTGTCACAGATAACCTGGGAAGCTACATTAGATGGGACATCCAGTAATCTTTCTTTTACTTTTCGCCTTTTCAAGATTTTCCATGACTATTCCTGACATATTATATGAGGTCAGACAATTAAGAACTTGTTGCAAAATGTTGCTAAACTTCTTTGATATCAGAGGGATTATTCGTGATGAATTTGTGCCAACTGGACAGTTAACCAAGTTGACTATTTGGAAGTGCTAAAAAGGCTGAGTGAAAAAGTTAGACGACCTGAACTTTTTGCCAACAATTCATGGCTCCTGCATCACGACAATGAACCAGCTCACATGGCACTGTCCTTGAGGGAGTTTTTAGCCAGTAAACAAATAACTGTATTGGAACACCCTCTCTATTCATCTGATCTGGCCCCCAATGACTTCTTTCTTTACGTGAAGATAAAGGAAATATTGAAAAGAAGACATTTGGATGACATTCAGGACATCAAGGGTAATATGACGACAGCTCTGATGGCCATTCCAGAAAAAGAGTTCTAAATTGCTTTAAAGGGTGGACTAGGAGCTGGCATTGGTGCACAGCTTCCCAAGGCGAGTACTGTGAAGGTGACCATAGTGACATTCAGCAAAGAGGTATGTAGCACTTTTTCTAGGATGAGTTCACGAACTTAATTGATCGACCTCATATACCTTACAACGTTGTATATAATAAAATAATAGCCACAGTAAGTGCTAGCCACTGTAATAAACCCATTACTTAAATTACCTTGTTTTATTATCAGACAACTCTATAAAGTAGGTGTTAATTAAATCTTTAAAATACATAAAATTATAAACGTTTAAAAAGTGTTATATCAGTTTTTATCCTCCTCACCAAAGAACAGTGGATGACTTGGGCAACTAAGGAAAGAGTTCCTATATAGACTAGTTCCTCTTATGGGTGTCTCATTTTGCTCTGGCCTTGGGCAGTCTGGCTAACAGGTATGGGATCTTGGCTTCTTCATCTTTTTGATTTTTAGGTTTGTTTTTTTTTAATGATTTAGCAACTGCAAAAATGGCCACACAGTGCTGGGGCCCTGTAGTCTGTCTAATCTGGATGTTCTTAGAATGGCCTCCTTCTGTCTATACTGTCAAAGGAGGGAGATTTTAGGCCTTTTTGATGGACAGAATGTTGCTTGCTTGGAGAGCTGAAATCAGACACCGTATTGTATAGAAACTTGTCCTTCAAGATGGTTCCTATGAAATATTGTCAATCCCTGCCCCAATCCGATTGTAACTCTTAATATCCCAGTCTGATATTTTCACACTAACATAGAATATATTTTACATGTTCATTCATTCAATCACTGGACAAATATTTATGGTCTGCAGTGAACAAACCAGACAAAAATCCGTGCCTCTGAAATTTAGACAATTTTTTTTCAAAAAGAAATGGAATCTTTGATATGTTAAGTGACAAGAGTACTGCAGAATAAAGAAATCAGGAGGGGGCGAGGGAAATTTATGAAAATAGGACATAAGTTGAGCAGGCATGGAAATGTTTTCATTGCCTGGTCAAGGAATGCCTCACAAAAGACCTAAAGGTGAGACGGTGAGGCATGTGAATCTTCAGGAAGAGGATGTACCTTCTGCAAATGCAAAGACCCTGGGGTGGGAACATGCCTGGAGTTTCAAGCAACAATAAGGAGGCCAATATGAATCATGAAAAAAGGGCACTTTTCCTCTTAGACGTTGAAGACATAGCTCATTGTATGGCCTTAGTACACATCCAACCCTTTTGTGAACACGACAGGAGTACAAAGATAGACTGAATGAATGAGTGAATGAATGAATGGAGTTCAATGTGCTTTTTCCATTACAGGTCACAAAATATTAATATCTCAAATATATGGAGCTTATTTTTCCTCCTCTAAAATTCATGAGAAGTGAACAATTTTTTAAATTAAAAAACCCTAATTTTATAGCCTTTTGACTAACTCATTGCTTCTTATTTTTTACATAGCTTATTTTAGAGAAAATTTAAATCCTTTGTTCTCTATTTCTTTATATTTAAATATTAAAATCAATGTGATGAAAGTGTTAACTGATGTTGGGGAATGTGCATCAGCTCTCAATTAGTCCTTTAAAAAAACCGGTGGAGGTGCTTTGCCAAGAATAAGAATCTTCAACAAATGTTTTGTTTCAGATAGAGATCAAAGGCAGTGTTTTCCTTTAACTTTAGAATAAAGCCAAACGTTTACAAAATCATACACAGTTTTTTTTTTTCTATTTTCAGTTTGTCAAATTCTCAGCCCTCCCTAGATCAATATCACTGTTATTGTACGATACTGAAGCTTAGATAGGATACGGAAAGCTATCACGAGTATTCTTTTCTACTTATATAGCAGCTAATGACTTGCCCAGTGCTTTCTAGATCTTCTCTGTTTATTCCTCACTAAGCCATATGCTATGTTAATGTTTTTCAGCGACTAAAACACTCCAGAAATGAAAATATTAACAAAGAAGGAAACAAAATTTTTAAGAGCCAAAAATATCTGTCTTCGGCTTGTTACCTAATTTACTAAAGCTCTTTTCCTCTATCTCCTGTTGCTTCACTTTCTCTATCTCCTTTTCTGTGACAGATTTTTAAGAACATAGGAAGAGGAAATATGCATATGTGTGTGTGTGTGTGTGTGTGTGTGTGTGTGTGTGTGAGAGAGAGAGAGAGAGAGAGAGAGAAATTGAAGTATCTCTTCATTATCACTATATAAGTTTCCAGTTCAGAGCACTGAGTGACCTTCATTGTTGAAAATGTTTTCAATCATTAGCGAGGAGTAGGAGGAACATTTTCCTTTCTCACTGTTTCCCAAATACTAATTCTGGCGGATTCGTGTCATTGGTTCTGCTCCATCTATAGGCTGTTACTAGGATGGACTTTCAGTGATCATGTCACATCTTCTAAAATTGCACAGTGCCATTTTCCCTTTACCTATATCCCCTACCTAACTCCCGCAAATTTGGCAGGTTTTGCGAAATTTCAAGATACGTTTAAATATCAGCTAATAGCATTTTCTTCATAAAATAAAGCTTGTTGTGTTCTCTTTCCACTTTTCCTTATAAATGTTGCTGATCCCAAGTTCTTGAATTGCTCTAATTTATTCCAATCTCCAGAAGTTGTATACTTAGACAAAACTTAAATTAGGCAAGGACGTGGATAGAAGAAACAAAATCCACATTTGGACATCCTTGAGATTTTTGATGTTGAGTTTATCTGTATAGCGTGTCAGTAGTTTGAAAAACCAGCTTAAGACTTTCAGAATCTAGAACACTTGGTTCAAATACTGACAGCTTTTGGCAAATTAATTAGTCTCACTGAGACTTTGTTTTCTTTTTGTAAAATTAGTGTGGTATTTTAGTTCTTAACTCCAGAATTTCTTATAAGAATTAAAAGAGATAAATGATAAAGGTTCTCATCTTTAGAATCATTACCTCATTTAATTCTCATAACATCCTTTGAGATCAAGTTTTGTCCCAAACTTCCAGATAATATGACTGAGTGTTGACCACAGTCACAGAACTAGTTACTCATTCCTTCATTCACCCATTCAGTCATTCAACAAATACGGATGAAGGCCCAGCTAGGTGCTTTCATGCAGCTTTGTATTCTAATGGAGAAAGATCACAATAAACATGTAGTAAATATATGAGAATTTTACAAGTAATAACTACACTGAGAAGAAAAAAACAGGGCAACAAAGGAAAGCAATGGAAAAAGAAGTGTGTTCAGAAAGGTCTCTGAGGAAGTGACGGTCAAGCTGACATCAGAAAGATGAAAAAGTGGTGCAGAACAACAGAAGAAGTACAAAATCAAAAGCAAAATCAAGGGCATGGGCTGTACATTCATGGAGGCACATCAAGAAGGCTTAATACCTTAGTAGGAAGCTTGCCCCTCTGAGCAAGTCTCTGTAGTTTTAGAGTCAATCATAGGATAGTGACTCTATGGCACTTAGCAGTCTTCTAGGATCATATCCCTAGTCATTATTGTGTTCATATAGGTTTAGTAAAATGTTGGGTTTCATATGTTTGTCAATTTGTGATTCTGAGGTGACAAGAGGACAAGGGGCATCAAAAAGTGAATATGCCTGTTTGGTTTCTTGCCACGCGTTAACTTCAACAGATGCTCCCCGTCTATTAAGTGTCACTGGAGAAGAAAACAAAGAAGCAATCCTTTAATGAACAAAGTTATCCAAGTCGTTACTTGGCTACTGGAGCACTACACAGTGCCACAGCTCTTTGGAATTTGGCCTGATTGCCTCACAACAGAACAGGAGTGAAGCTACATGTGTGTCTTTAGGCCAGATATATCTCGACCCATGCTGGTTTCTGCTGCCATATTTCATATCTTCTTGTGTCTCTGATGACACCATTCCAAGATAACAAATATTATGAGAACTATTAGAATCAGGGAGGAGAATTTGATCAGACTTGTGACCAAGATTCAAACCAATTCATTAGTAATTCTCTCCAGTTAATCTGTCATCTGCACATTGTGGTATGTTCTCAGATGGGAGGGGAATGATTCATATTTCGGGAAAGAAAGGGAGGAGAACCAGAAGTCTCAGTAAGGCCTTGGATGGAACAATTCATATAAAATCATAGTGATTCTGCATGGCTGCCGTGCTTACCACGCAGCATGGACCTTTACGGCATTCAAATAGGTTCCCAAGTGAAAAGATATATAGTATGTGCAAGGAGCACCTCAGAATTTCCAGCCTGTAAGAATGTGAAAGTAAGAGGTATAAAGTATACGCCACCTTCTACTAGGTATATTTGTTTCTCTGGGCTGCCATGATAACGTACCAAAAACTGGTGGCTTAAAATAACAGAAATTATGTCACAGTTTGGGAGGCTAGAGGACTGAAATCAAAGTGTTGGCAGGGCGACGTTCCCTCTAAAGCAGGGGTGTCCAAACTGCGGCCCGCAGGCCAATTGCGGTCCGCAATCCATTGTTAATTGGCCCGCAACAAATTCCAAAAGTATATTTAGTTTACTTAAATAAACCAGGTGAGGCAATACGTACTTCACCTCGAGTGAGTGGCCCGGCTGTTTGTGTATTTTACCGCATATGACCCTGGTAAAAAACGTTGAAAAAAGTTTGGACAGCCCTGCTCTAAAGGCTCTAGGGGAGAAGGCTTCCTTGCCGCCTTTAGCTGCTGGTATTGGCTAGCAATTCTTGGTGTTCCTTAGATTGTAGATGCATAACCAGTCACGTGGCTAGCTTCTCCTCATGGAGCTTCACATCTTCATCCCTCTATGTAGGTCTGTCTCTGTGTCCAAATTGTCCCTTTGTATAAGGACACCAGTCATACAGGATTAGGACCCACCCTGATGACCTCATCTTAACTTTGTAAAGATCCTATTTCAAAAAAGGTCACATTCTGAGGTAATAGGAGTCAGGACTCCAGTATGTCTTCTTCTTGGGCTGGAGGGGGAGGGAGGTCTGGAGGTGCAAAATTCAACCCATAACACTAGGTTATACTGCACCGGTGTTGGCACTGTCAGCTTTTAACCTGGGTTACCCCATCAGAAAGGGAAACGGATAGGACTGCCAGATTTCGCAAATAAAATATAAGATGCCCAGTTAAATTTGGACTGCAGATCAACAACGCATAATCTTTTAGTATAAGTATGTCCCAAATAGTTCATAAAATATGCTTCTGTTAAAAAATGGATTGATTATTTATATAAAACTCAAATTTAACTAGGCCTTTTGTATTTTATCTGGCCACCCTAAACGAGGCCCTTGTGAGCCTTCTTTCTTCTGTTGCTCCTAGGTTCCATTCCATCCCATCGACATACCAGAAACTATGGCTACACTGACAAGAGCACTGAACTAGGAGTCCTGAGCCTTGGATTCTAGCACCCGACGTGCTGTAGGGGTTTGATTTCAACAAAGCACTTAACATCCCTAAGACTCAGTTTTTCATCAATTAAAATAGAAACGAGAATGTCTTTCCTACCTACCTTTCGTTATTATTGTATTGCTCAAACCAGATAAATGATACGAAAATGCTTCTAAAATATTCAAGTGCTATCATAGCAGAAAGTTGATATTTGTATAACTTTGAATTTAGGACCTTGAAGTTCTGCCTTATCCCTTGCTCCAGAAACCAATTCAGATCAGCCGGTAGAGTGTGGGCACCTCCCTCCCTTCACTTTATTGTAGTAAACTAATGGCCTCCTTTGAAAACAATTGCTGTGGCCTCAGTGCTCCCCGGGAAAGGACTAAAGAACGGCAATGAGAAATGTCGGCCTTACAAGTGACCCCCTGAGTTGATGACTGGGGCATTTTGTTTTCAGACCTCTGCCCTGAAACATAAAAATGCTTGTCCATCAACACTTTAATACAGCTCTTTCTCTGGAGATGGAATTAGTGGTTATGTACCAGTAGGCAAGAAATCGCTGTTTAAATTCTGAGAAAAGTCTCATTAAAAAGGGGCGGGGGGAGGTGAGGGAGGAAAGAGAGGCCCTGAAATGCGGAGTATTGAGATCACAGCCTTTCATGAACAAAATGCAACCAATTCCGTAGAAAATTTTCAAATAAGCACTGGAATAATTACCCACACTTGCTAAATAAACACTCAATGTGGTTGCTATCAAAATGAAAATCCGTCATTTCTATTTTGACTCTAAGGGCCCATAATTAAGTAGGCTTGGCAGCTGTTTTAAATCCACGCACCTAAGGAGGAAAATTATATGCTTTATCCAGTAAGGAGACTGTGATTTGTATTTTAAATTTCATCTCTAAGAGACATTTTTTTTTTTACCAGAAGTTGAAAGATTTTTCTTCACTTTTTTGAATCAAAATGCTCTTGTCAAAGTTTACCAAAAAAAAAGTATCATCAAGAATAAATTTTAGTAGATTGCTGTAGCTTATGTAGCATTTCAAGATATATACCACTGTATTTTTCTCCTGTAGTTAGTATCAAAGGTGCTATGTAAGTGCCTCGATATCGTGTCATTGCTTCAATCGGACATTTAAGTGGGTTACTGTCAAGTGTTAAAGTAAGTCCGTTTTTGTTTTGTTTTGTTTTGTTTTTATGAAATGCTTATTTTATTGGACAACTCTTTACTGCTTGCTGTGAGACTACTCTATACTATTGGCACTATGCATTGTCTATGCCTCTCCTTGTAGACCGTGCAAAGAATAAATTCTGTGAAATTAAATGTCAGGGAGAACAGTGTTAAAATATTATGTTGTCTAGAAGAGCTAACATCTTTTATTTTAACTGGAACTTTTGTTTCTAATTAAGATTTTCCATTTTATTCTTGTGTTTAATGTAGACCATGGCCTCACAATGATAGTATTTTGTAACAGTCAGTGACTTTATAATACCCAGTGATTGTACATATCACTGGAGAGGAGTACAGCTAAGGAGGTGGAGAGTCAGTCTGTCTGTCTTGCCAAAGGGAATTGGGAATGGAATAAAAAAGGCCTGTACAATTCTGGCTATCCCGCCATGGGCATAGAGCTTCCCAGGAGAAAGAATGACTAGAAGGATGAGATGACATCTGTCCAGTGGATCCATTGTGTGAAAACATCCACTGACAGGCCTAACAAATGTCTGTCACTTGAGAACTCCAAATAGCCTGTGCACAAGCCATAGGTTCTCAGACGTTGATCAGTGGATGCTCTAGATGGTCTTGAGTTGTTCTTCAGAGTAATCTGCATCTTGATATCCCCAATTTGGGAATTCTAGAGCTTTGTAAGGTCTAGAAAGCCATTATTTTTGAGGTTGGTAAGTCTTCTGACAAATCACTGTGTACTGGGCCATAATAAGATTAAGCTTTAGGACTAAGCAGAAGTTGGTTATTACTAGGAAATTATATCACCTAGAAGTGAATCATGACTATCTATTTTTACTTTACCACATTTCCCTTTATTAACCATCCCCTACCTTTGTAAAAAACAAACAACAAAAAAAAAACCCATAAACTTTACAAAGCACTTTCACAATAGTTATCTCAAATCCTCAAATCTCTTATGCCCATTTTACAACTGACAGACGTGTGTCTCAAAGACATCGGGTAACTTTCCCAGAGTCCCACAATGAGTATCTGCTTCCCTAAACTACCATGTAGCAATTATTCATCAGAACCTACTATATTCCAAACAAGGTAATAGGAGCTGGGATCAATTGGTGATCAATCAAGACACAAGATATCCATGATCCCTACATCCGTGGAGCCTACAGTCTGAAGAGAAACAGCTAAGTGACCAATTGACACACTGCATGATGAAGCACTTTCATAAGTGAGGCATAGGGCAGGTACTACTGTGTTTCCCCGAAAATAAGACCGGGTCTTATATTAAAGTTTGCTCCAAAGAATGCACTAGGGCTTACGTTCAGGGGATGTCATCCTGAAAAATCATGCTAGGGCTTCTTTTCTGGTGAGGTCTTATTTTGAGGGAAACACAGTTACTGAGAGTTTATTGAAGGCCCCATATCATTACCATCTCCCGTGACATTTATGTAGCACTTGCTGCATGCCAGGCACTGTGTCACTGCTTTGCAAATATCGTCTTTCTTAATACTTACCTGGGGTTAGGCAGTTGATAGATGAGAAAAGTGAGACACGGAGAAGTTAACTAATGCATCCAAGTCATAAAGAAAAGTGGAACCCAAATTCAACCAAGCAGTCTGATCTAAGTTGACACACATACATTTCCACCAAGATCAATATAACCTTCCCAAAGAGAAGTTTAGGATATTTTGGTTAGTAAAGTAACCTAGAGTTTTGTTCAGTGAGGCAGAAAGGGCTAAATTAATGTTTTGAAATAAAATCTATCACAATTTCTAAATAAAATTTCTTTCAACACTGAAATAGATCTCACAAGAAACCAAACAAAGTTTCTGTGTCAAAGGCATAGGAATTATTATAATATTCCAATTGGCCCACAGTTGAATCAAAAGATTTGGCTGCAATGCTTATCTTTGTCATATTACAAACGGGTTTTTTTTTTAAATCCTCTGTAAATCCATCAGGAGGGTAGAAATCACCAAATGGCATCAGTATGACCACAGAGCACTTAATAGATGCAGTCTTTGAGTCTTATTTCCAGAAAAACACCTCAGCTTCAACCGTATTAAAATCTCCCTTCTAGAAGACTGGACCAGGGCCAAACTTGTAATGACACATGGAATTACAGTATGTTTCCTCATTTCTTTCCAGATTCTCTTGAGTTTCTTTTTTTTTGAAACTTTCATCCAGGCATCTTTAACAAACTTCCCATTCCGATTGGTCATAATAATTTTATATCAAATAAAACCATTTATTCTTTGATTTAGTGGCCTACATCATTTTCTTCTGGACACTAATTAAGAATCTAAAACATTGCTAGCAATCGAGAGTTAAAGACAGGTGGCAAAAGTGTTTCAAGAAAAGTAGCACCATTTTGTTTTGTTTTTCTTTGCAGTCTGGAAAAGGAAATTGCATTACTTTTGAAAATAAATGTTGTGAAATTGTAAACCATGCCATTTCTATTCTGGTCTCAACTGAAACTCTTTGTGGCAGAAAGTACACACAGACTCCTGTCTTTAATCAGCCGCTGGCAATCTACATAAAACATTTATCCCATTTCCAGTAATATACTTGTAGCCTGGCAAACTAGAGCTAATGAAAATAAAATTACTGTGAATTGTTACTACTCAACTAAATGTATTTGGCATGTACATCAGCTATTTGTTCTGTTTTGTTCTCACATTTACCCCAAATCATAAATTTCTTCTTTTAATGCCAATTATCTCTTTATTAAAGATACACTTAATTTTCATGAAGATTTTTTTTTAAATGTTTATTACGTCACCAGTTGTTAGGATAACTGACAATTAGCCTATCTTCCCATTATGGTAAATATTTGAAGAGACCCTCTATGATTATTTTATATATATATATATATATATATATATATATATATAATTTTTTAAACTAAAAATGTCATTATTCATTTTGATTATTCCATTTTTATTAAATTTTTGTTCTGAATGTCTTGTTTTTTCCCAAAAATTTACACTTTTTTAAGAATTAAACTTTTAAGGACTTTAGAAATATTTTATAAACTCTTAAAATTTCAAAAGAGGGCTAAAATTGATGGTTATAGTAATAACATTGTTGAATAGAGTACTGAATTCCTACAACACAGCTATTATAAAATATAGCTTTATGGGGGGTATGTATAATGAGAATTATTGAAATAGTATCTTACAGTCATATTCTTTCACTTTCCCATCAAGGAGGTAAAAGACCTCTTAGAAAAGCAGCTTACCCCCAGCTACGTCAGGTTTACAAGAGAAGATAAATACAGAGGGAGAATTCTAAGTGGAATGAAGAACTGAGCAACAGGAGATAGTAAGAGTTTGTTAAAATAGAACCTTTGGCAGAACATGAGAAAGGTAAGAAAATAGAATAATAATAAGGGACAAAACAGCTACCCTTTAGAGAGTGTTTATTATATATCAGACATTCTTCTCAAGTTGTTTACATATTTCAACTCACTTAATCATCCTACCAACCTATGAAGATCAGAAAATTAGTTGGTTTTAAGCTACGAATGGAGAAGATTTTGAATCATAAAGAAGGAAGTAGGAACTTAAAGACAGACACACCAAGAAGCCAAGGTAAATGACTACAAGGGAATGGACAGAGGGAAGTGGGGAAGAGAGCGAGGAGAACCTGTTCATGGCAGAAAAAAATGACTGAAAATAAAAAGTCAGAGTTTGTCCTTGAGTACATGGAGAGGGAAACCTTGAGAAGACTGAAGTAGTTAGAAGCACGATTTTCAGGCAACAATGCGAGTTGTCCCTTTATTTCGTTGCATTATGCTACAAGGTCTTTCACGGTCCCTTCCCACATGTCAGGCCCTGATCTCTGTCTGCAGGACACCTGCCCATGGACAATGACAGGCCTAACCCCTGTCGCCAGTCTGCGGATTCTGCTGTCACAGGCACTGAGCTTCATGTGGAAGTGGCAGGAGTGGCAGGAGACGGGCCACATGTGCTGTCAAGGGTTAGGAGGCCCAACATGCCAGCTTGTCAGAAATATTCATGATACGCTTACCTCCTAGCATAAATCCTTTCTACCTCCTGAACTGAAGGAGCATTAACTGGCAAATTTAACATAATTTATCAAGTGGGAGAGGGCAAAAGGGGGACACAAGCCAAAGACTCAAAATTTAAAAATCTGGGTTTTAGCCCCAGTTCTAAAATCTGGGTGGCCCTGGGCAAGTCATTCCTCTTCTCTAGTCCTTTATTTGTTCATATCCAACTGTGGGCATTGGAACAATCTCTGAGGTCCTTTCCTTTCCAGCTCTCATGTGATAAGTTTTCTTAGGCATTCCAGCATAATAGATGTAAGCCTGCTTTTTCACAAATAAAAGCTATTATCGATTCATTTGATAGTAAAATTCCAGGTTTTCAGTCCAGGTTTTCAGTTTAGCTTGTACTCTGAAGGGGTAACCTCGGGTAGTACGATGGGGAGATTCATTACGCCAAACAGGTGATTTGGGTGTTTCCACGCAGGGACAAACAGGCCTGTCTGGGTCATCTTAGCCACCCACAGCACAACTACAAAGGATAGCACTCACTGTACTGGGATGCTCCCAGGTCAACATACTCTAACAATTAGCCACAGCTGAGCCGTTGGTCTTCAATTAACTTAAAGTCTGTTAGCTGAAGCCTAATTAAATATTGGCTGTTGCTTGGAAGAACAGTTTAAAAAGTCATTCCACAACACCATCTTGTCATTGCAGAAAGCTTTAATAAGGACGACATGCAAAGTATTTTCTTCACGTGGCAAATCTTTTCTTCACGTGGGTATCGCTTTCAGCAATAGCTAAGGTACTCATCTAGAATTAAACCATGCAAAGATCTGGATGAGACAACTGTTCACTCAGAGCAGTTTTGAGGAATATCAGGTTAGGTTTTCCTTTCAGTTGGAAGTCAGCGAAAATATAAATAAAAGCAAATTTTGTTTTGTTCATCACAGCAGCTGGAGGATGTACAGAGAATATCCAAACCACATAGCAACAAATATAATCCGAATGTCCCCAATTACTTCTACATCGTTTCTTCAATTCTACAGGACTTCTTCTTATTTTTAGGCATTTGGGGTTTTGGGGGTTTTCTGATCTAACAGTTTCCTGACCCTACTTATTTCTGGTACATTTGTGCTCCTGAAAAATTCAAAATTGTTCCCCTTCATGGTTTAGTGCTTAAGATTCTGAATTTAAAGTGTTCTGAGCCTGGGGCTTTCCAAGAATGGCCTAGAGAGACTTGTCAGGTGAACTCTCAGTTCCTCCTGTTAGGAGATGCTGATGCCTCTCTTGAACTTAGCAAGCTTTCTAAGGTACTCGTTGTTTTGAGCTGTGGTTATAAAAGTTTCAACTTGAAGCTGATTCTGTAGTAAATAAGAAAGTAGAATCACTATTCTTGGGGCAAAGTGGTGATTAGTGGGTAGCGTGGTCTCCTCTAAAGCAACTCAGTAGTTGAGCTGTCTTCCTGGTAGTTCCACAGAACCAAGATAGACTGGCTCTTCTAATTTCTTTTGCCTCGGTTTCTCATTTGGTCAATTGAAGATAAAAACATCTCTTTGTCCCCCAAACTGACAAAGGAATTAGATTAGGAATGTTAAATATGTTCCCAATGAAAGTCTTCTATTAAGCAGCTACCACTGCCAAGTATCAGGTAGTTTTCTCAGAAAATATGTGAAGACTAAAGAAAGCAGAGGGGCCCATGCAAATTCTCAGCAAGGATGACACAAATGTAGGGAAAAGTAAAGTGCTCTGAGGGTTAGAGTAGGACTCAGATCTGGTTTGATACCCTATAATCACCAGTAGATTGCATCTAGACCTCAGACGTGAAAAATCTACCATGTTGAGACAGAAGGAGTCCCCGAATATGTGTATATGTGGGTCTCGGGGCCTCATGCTGGATGTATTCAAGACAATGTGTAATAAAGTAATAGATCAGGATGTATCTTCCAATAAATAAGTGATAGGTGAAAATACGAGGTAAATTGCACTGGGTTAGTATTTCATGCCTACATTTGATTTTTGCTTATTTTATGTATATAACTGATTGCTTGGAATTTATATCCACCTAATTTTACAGCATTGGAAATTATGACAATGGTTCTGGACATTTATGAATCAAATGACATAACTCTTCACTTGGAGCAAGACATCTGGTTTTATGCAGTTCACTGCCATCCCCGTACTGTGTGAATTTTTTGAAAGAGACCTAAGAGACCATAAAAAGTCAATCTCCTCAACCTGAGATGCTGCTGAAGTACTCAAATACTCAGTCTTCAAGGGATCTGTAAAGAAAAAGTCATTCAAAGTAAAGCAAATACCCTGGATTCGAATAGACTAATTATTGCTTACAGCTAGCACATGCCAACTCCCTGAATGAGAGGTCCCTGAACTGTCTTTACGCACAGATTTTTAAAGGAAAATTGTGAAGTATCTCCCTTCTACATAACACTGACATATACTCGTATGACTATTTCTTACATCATCATTCTTATGAGAATGATAACAGAATGATAACATTTACAAATCTATTAGTTTAGGTACAGGGAAATTTTCAATACATTCATATGTTCCCTGGGAATATGAAAAATTGACTCTTCATTTCTTAAGTCAGTCTTTTACTCAAATATTTTGGACTGCCCCACATCTATTAAAATCATTTCTCTAGATCGTTCCTTCTGTGGTAGCCAGGGCCTTCAGCATGGCTCCAATGATCCTCACATCCTGGTGTTTTCCATCCGTGTACCTATTTCCCATATCGACCAATAGGATATGACAGGAGAGATAGGTCATTAAAAACCTTGTGACTTCTGCCTCACACTCTTTCTCTTGGATTGCTTGCTCTAGGAGAAGCTAGCTACCATTTTGTGAGGACACTGAAAGTTCTTTATGGATGGGCCCAGATGTGAAGAGCAACTGAGGCCAACAGCTAGTGAGGAATGAGAAGTCCTGCCAACAGCCATAGGGATGAGCATGGAAGACGATCCTCTTACCCAGTCTAGCCTTGGATGACTGCAGTCTTGGCCAATATCTCAATCACAATCTCATGAGAGGCCTTGAAGCAGAACCAAGCAACTGAGCTTCTCCCTAATGCCTAACTCATAGAAATATAAAATAATAAGTATGTATTGTTTTCAGCCAGTAGGTCTTTCCTGGTCTTAAATGACTGAAAGTTGATGCCTTATCATTTATTTCCCTTAATCCATATGCTCCAAAGTAATGTCATATCTTTTCAAAGTAAAAGTTCAAGAATTTCTTTAATCAATTCAAATAAGATATAAGATCTTATTCCAAGGATATGTGCTAGAAAAGACTTCCAATCTGATTAGCTATAGAGATTGCCCCACAAGGCTTGTCTTTAAGGATTGAATCACACACAAACACACAACTAAATGATTGTGATTCACTGATTTTGTTGATATACCTCTTGTCAAGATATTAAACTGGGATTGAGATAAAAATAAAGACAATCAAAATCACTTTAAATGTGTCATCTGCTAAAATGAAATCACCTCAATAAATTCCTCTCGATGCTTCTACTATTTAAAGAACAAAAGTTTCCATACCTTCCCCTCCACAGATGACAAGCACCCAAACAAAGTGTCTGAAACATTTTTCAGTGCCAGATTTCTCTTTATCGAAAAGCCAAACACGGAGCATGACTCGTCCACCGCCATGTCTCCCTGGTGAATCCTCATTGCAGCTAACTAAACTGATTCTCAGGAAAAGTTTTGCTGTTGAAAATCTGCTCCTGAATCTTGCAATAATTCTTTAACAACCTGGCAGCGCCAGGTGCCCACTAATTTATGATTTCCCTAGATGAGAAGCATTACCCTGAGCCTCTAATTTTTAATCCTCTGAGCTCTGTTTTAGCTTAAAATCTCTAGTCATCCAAGTCAAATTTACCACCTCTATAGCCAAAGCAGCTGTTAACCAGAGGCCAATAATCTGGAGTCTGTCAGTGGAATCTTTCTGCGATTCTAGGCTGTTTACTGAAAAGAAACTTGGGTATACATAAACGATCATTGCTAAGCTTCCTTGTGATTTTATGAAATAATTCTCTAATGAAAACAGACTGTATCACTAATAAAAAAGAGTTAAAAAAAGAAACTTCTTCCCATGTTTCTGTTTTTGTTAATTAAAAATGCCAGTAACCATAAACTATGCCATTTGTGCCCCTAACACTTCTTTATTCACAATTTTCTTCTTGTCAAATAAAATAGTCAATGATAGAGAAAAGGAAGGAAATCTGAGCTGGCCTGTCATCTAAGACAAAAAGAGGCATGTCCAATACGGATTAATGATCTCTATTTGTAGTGCCAGCACATAGGGTAACCAAATAAAGGAGAAAAAGCACTGCTTCCGTCCTTTAACAGTCTCTAATTCAAGACAATAGCCATCAATGCGTTTATCCTACAGAGCTTCAAGTATTTAAAATTTAGGTTGGTTTTTAATCGCAATTACATGCATGGTACTTTTTGCAACTTTTACCCTAGAACGTGTTGATTCATTTTGCATCCACTTAATGAGCATAGGTCATCTGGTTCTGAGTTTTGATAGCTTGTTCCTCAGAAAGTTAACTGACATGACAGATTTACTAATCCAAGCCCAGTGGACTGAGTCTTCACAATTGCATGTATTAATGATGAAGATCCCACCAAAGCCCACACATTTTTTTAATAATGAGACTCCAACTCTAGAATGTGCTCAGATGTCATGTGGCCATTAAACTAGACTCACTGTCCAATTGAATCATCTATGACGATAGAAATATTCTGTATCTGCCTTGTCCAGTGCAGTAGCCACTAACCACATGTGACTTTTGAGCATTTGAAATGTGGCTAGTGTTACTAAACAACTGAGTTTTTAATTTTATGTTATTTTAATTAACTTAAATTTGGCTACCATATTGGACAACACAAAGGAGTCTCATGAAATAGCCCATTTGGCCTTTTGAACTAGAGGTATTTCAAAGCTGAAAATGTCACACGAGGGCTAATGGAATAAGACTCTGTCTAGCAATGCCTAGTTTTGAGTCTATCAGCTGTGGGGAAAAGTGTCCCAACATTATGTAAACTGGCTAAATCTATTTGATTGGTTCTCAGCTGTGTGGCTTTCCTATGCCTTTTGAATGACATTTTTCTGTCTGAATTAGGACACCCTCTCGTACGTTCTGCGGAGGGCTTGTGGGTTAAAGGTCTGGGCTAGTGCTGCATCACTTCTTCACTGATATTGCTGAAACTGGTTCTTATTTAAACTACCTTCCTTCCCCCCTAGAATTATGATCTTGCTTCCCTCACTTTGCTAATTGTGAAATAGGTGCTCAAAACGTCTGTGAGCTTTCCATTGCCAAAAAAAAAAAAAAAAAAAAAACCCTCAGATTTTGGGTCCAAAAATGTTTCCCTTTCTCAATCACTAGAAAATCCTGGAGCATTTTTTCCACTCTCTGCTGGAGTTGGGCTAACTCCAGAGAGCAAGTTTGAAAGCCTTCAGCAAAGAACAAACACAGTTTTTGAGTGTTCCCAAAAGGAAGACGTTTATTGTAAAGATCAGTGAGGTGGAGTTTCGTACTTCAGAACTCTGATCTTTTGCACAGTTTACTCTTTGAAATGGTGACTAAATGTTCTGAGTGAGCACATGTTGATACGTAACACTTCGCCAGATATGTAAATGAACAGATTTACAAGTTAGATCCTGGTGGGTTACCATGCCCTTTATAAAAGGATCTCTTAACATTTGAAGGGATTGTATTCATTCCTTTAATTAGTGGTATATGTAAAAAGCCCATATCAATGTTTACCAAACCTAACTTTCTTGTCCTATACTCTATGTCTCCTTGAGTAACTTGAAACTTACTTCAGTGTCTCATCTGCCTGTGAAGAACAATCCAAAGGGGAGACAAAGCAGTCCCCAAATTATAATATACTGAAGGGGGAAAACCCTCTTGTTTAAGTCATAGAAATCCACACATCTTTATAGAAACAAAAACTTTATTTAAGATGACAAAGTCTAGATTTTACCAAGGTCCCTTCCAGCCATTGGATTACAGCAGCCTGCTTGGCGTCATTCAGGCTGCTGGGTCTCCTGCTCAATAATCAGGCCCGGCCTTGGTTCCAGTATTCTTTGGCTCAATTTCATTTTGTGCTGAGATGCTCAGTCTACATTCCAACACCTTTTTCCGTAAGTTTCCTGACTTCTGGCACATTGTCTTATGCGATGTAAACTTTTCCCTGTCTGGATTGTTTCTTCTTCTGTTCTTCCTGCCTTGATCGAAGTTCATGAATCTGACTTGTTTCTCACCTTGAATTGTGTATTTATACTTACCCTCCTGCCTTACTTATTGTTGTTTTCTGGACTTGACTTGCAAAACTTAAATGCAAAAGCAAACAGGCTCAGAAAGGTGAAGTGATTTCCCTAAGGTCACACAGCAAGCAAAGGGCAGATCGCCAGGTATAGTATGGTCCCATCAACCTTACACCAGGCTTACTGCCCCTGACACCTGGTAAGGCCAAGTGTTGAGGGCCACACTGTGCACCAATAGTGTGGAGCCCATTTCTCCCCACTGACAGCTCCATGCTACATCTTTCCACGCTATCCTCCCTGGAGTAAAGAGGCAAAATGTGAAAAGGCAGAAAATTACAAATGCAAAAACTGCCTGAAAAATGCAAAACATAATGAAAAAAATATCAATTTGGATTTACGGGTCCTTGGGCTTAATAAAACATCTACATTGATTTATACTTTATTAAGTAATAAGATTGCTATACGGAGGAGTGGTTCCAAACATTGCCAGCAACATAAAATGCTTTTCTAATTGAAGAAAGAGTTCCATTTCAACTTCTGATGATCTAATGATTTAGTTGAGAGGAATGTGGTGACTGAGTAACTTACATTTTACCTGGCAATAAATAAGTAGCCTCATCCAGCTCAGTCGTCGGAATTTATTATTAACTTAACCAATATATTTTAGTTTTGCAATCCCAGGACAACTTGTTCTTTAAGAATAGGTCAAAGCTGATGACTTATGTCCCTTGGAAAGGTAAATATATCATCTAATCTCTCTCTCTCTCTCTCTCTGTCTGAATTTGCAATCTGGAGGATGCGATCCCTTCCACCGAAACTGACAAGCCACACACACAAGTCAACTGATTCCAGAGGCAATGCTGTGAATCTTTAAGTCTCCCTTTTTATGGAGTTGTGCTAAACAGAGTCATAATATTCAGATTGAGACAATACACAACCTAAATAAAAAATACTCCAAATGAGCTCATGTGTTCGTTAGAAATGTATGAATAGAATTTAGCTAAACTAATAGCTGACTTCATCTCACTAAATGATGTTTAAATAACAGGTGTGGAGTGGAGTGGGGTGGGGAAAGAGATTTTCCAGAGGTTAATGGATGAAATTAAGAAAGCTTCCAAATATATTTGGGGGAGACTGATGTCCAAAATGTTTTTTACATTAAAATATATGTGTTGAGCCTTTCTAAGTTCCATAGCTGTGTCACACACCAGGGACAGAAGGACAATGTGAAGGAAGGTTTTGCTTTCTGAGTGGGTATTTAAGTAATATAACGAACAGAGCCACGTTATGCGGGGCTCCCTTCTATCTACAATCTGGGGCAGTGCACAAGAAAACATCAAAGCCCATGCTTCTCAACTGCTATTTTTGGCTTCCTTCATTATCAGAGGGCCAAATCTTGGTGTAAGCCAAGATGGTCAGCAGATGGGCAGAGCAACATAGCAAAGGCTATTAAATGCAATTTAGGAAGAAAACAACTATGGAAGAGAACTGTGGGCATCTTTCCAACTCATTACATCTAGAAAAGGAGAGGAGCTGCTTTGAAGGGTGTCAGCCTTGGCAAGGTGGCCACAGAAGCTGTTATCTCTGACACTGCTGTGGAATCAATCTGACCAGAAGTGGAGAGAGTCCAACAGTGCCATGGCAACCACAGGCTGCTGCAGGAGGAGAGGGAGGAGAGCCACTCAGGCAGGCCTAATAGCTGATGGGGAGAGCCCACTCTGGTGAAGGGGGCCCTCAGGACCCATTTCTGGCACCAGTCCCTAAGGAGGTCACTTTTTCCTGGCAGTAACTTCCATTAGGGAAGACAGGCATTCCTTCCGTTAAAAAAATAAAAAGTAGTAATTGCAGCCAAGAGGTGCACAGAACTCAGGGAAAGAGGGCAGGGAAGTGCATTTGTGGTCCCTTCTTCATGGAAGAACATCTCTCATTCCGGCCCTTTCATGTGACAGTTCACCAAAGGGTGTCAGAGATGGAGCAACAAGCAATGCTACTGTGAGACAGACAACAACACAACATGGGAACATTATTCAGGAATGTTCTACCATAGTACTCCTCCCATGAAGTATTAGTCTCTAATTCAACAGAGTCTGACACATTTTTTTTCTTAAGGTGAAAAGTTTTCATATATTTTCTTTCAACTATTCACATCTACCACCTTCCTCCCTCTTCTCTCTTCTATAACCATGTTCTCACTTACCTCTCTTCTCACTATGCTTATGGTGGTAACAATGATTTATAAGTATCACTGGATGTAACGTAATAGAATACCTAGTTGAATGATACCACTAGGTATCATGAAAAAAAGCTTAACTCAGGCAGGTCAAAGGAGCAAGAACAAATAGTTGACTGTTAATCCACTGCTGTGTCATTTCATGGTCAAGGAAATTTTTCTTATGCTTCTGTGGTCTTCATTTTAGATCTTCTTTATCCCACCCATTCAAACTCCAGTGGATCATAAGGAACCACTGCTTTCATATCTGTCTTGCATTTCTTTGTTAATTTCCCCAGCTCTATGAGAAGGTTACTGACATAAGTTATTGAAAAATTCTATACACGTTGTATCAGCAGTTAACCTATGGCAGAATACATTTCCTTACATAAGACAGAGGCAGCTAGTTTTCCCTTAATATCCATTCTTCTCTTTTCTCTCAGAGTAGTAACTCTCAATTTTTAGCTGGACATAAGTTCTCCTAGAATAAAGACCACTTATCTCATCTTTCTATGTAGCTAAGTAACCATGTTACTAAAATCTGGCCAAAGGAATGTGGGAAGAAATTATGAAAGCAACTTCCAACTGGTTTCTTTGAAGGATAAGAAATCTTCCCATTTCCTCTCCCTGCTTCCAGGCTGCTCAGGAACATAATCCTGGTGCTAAGTCATGTCAGAACATGTGGACAAAGTCAACACCCTAGAGAAGGCTGCACAACCAAACAGTTTCTGACACTCTCACGGAACACAGACATTCTACCAGTCCTAAACCACCTACTTGTGGACGTTGCACAAGAAAAATAAATGAACTTCTATCTTGTTTAAGCCAGCACTATATTAACTTAAAAGCTTTCAGGCTGCTAAACCTAATAAACATGGTTATCCTCATTTGTCTACTGTGTTATACCAATCTGGCCAGATAATTTGGGTGCTCTGTACTAATGTACGTCCTATGGGAATTGGTCAGAGACTGCCTCAGGATGCTAGGAACCTGAACCAAGAAGCCAAGAATCACTAAGAGTTGAAATTGTAATCTGAGATAGTGAAAAAATATATAGCCAAAAAAACAGGGATTCAAGAGTGCTCAAATCTTACAGTCACACAAAGTAGAGAGCCCCAAAGAGACTATGCAAGTGTTGCTGGCTACATGGTTATCTAAGCACAGAGGTTCGGGCAGGTAGAGTCAGGAGGCTGGGGAGGGGCATGCCAAAAGCTCCAAAGATTACAGCTCCAAAGCGAATTGTGTGACTGTTTACTCTGCCCCTTGGCTATGGGTTTCTCATACCTTTCATACTGAAATGGTTCAGGCTTATTGGCTTAGTTTACCTCATGGTTCTCTAGTCTTAAAAGTACTTTGCCTTCATCTGAGCTGGAAAGTCATTGCTTACATCAGAGGGACAGGTTGTATTCTTGCAGTGAATTGGAGTGAAAACTTGACTATCAAGATTCCTCTAGAATCAGAGGCAGAGAAATTGCGAACTCGGGATTAGATTACACTGTCTAATATGGTGGCCACCAAGCCACATGTGACTATTGAACACTGGAATTGTGGCCAGTCAGAAAGGAGGTATGCTGTAAGTGTAAAATACACAGCGGAATTTGAAGACTTAGAGAAAACAAGAGTATAAACCATTGTATTTATATGTTTATATTGATTACATGTTGAAATGCTGTTTTGGATATATTAGATTAAATGAAATATATTATTAAAATTAAATTCTCCTGTTTCTTTTTAGATTATGTTATATGGCGCTTCTAGAAAATGTAAAATTGCACATGGAGTTCACATGATATTTCTATTAAACAGCACTGGTCTAGACCCTGGGTTTCTAACACCTGTTAGGAACTTTTGTTTTCTCAGGTGAGAGACTACGAACACCTGGTACCTAAGTCTCACCCTATCACAAAGGTAGTATACAGCCAATTTGACTCGAGGCATTTTCTTACTTTTCTTGTTTGATAAGCACAAATAGTTTTGGTTAATGTAAGGACCCAGTCCTAGCAACGAGATCCTGCGCACTGTCTGCGGGGAGACATTGTTGCTGACCAAATTCTTGATTTCCTGTAATAGTTAAGAAGCAGTTCTAGCAGTTAAAAGTTGAAAAATCTATTTAGAGGCACTGAAAAATAATAGAAGAAACTTGTTATACTAGCTTTTCTGATTGACTTCACTAAATATTCGTGACAGTCTGTCCTAAAGCTATACCTTCTGTTGGCACAAAGAAGAATGTGTCTTTACATCTGATGTAATAGAGGAAGGAGTAGAGAAAAAGCTTAAACAGTAACCCTTTTTCAAAGAAGGAAACTCTCTTTTCCTTATTTTCCCTAACTCTCCTAAAAGCACAGACTAGGCCTTTGAAAACGTATCGTGTCCCATGAGCCATGGCTCACCTTTAGATTGGTGAACACCTGAACATTTGGTAGAAAATTTGGAAACAGGTGAAAGAAGTTCACATGGGCAGCTCTACCAGACTGTATGTAAATGACAGTGTTGATAAGTTTTAGTAAATCTGTATTGTTTACAGATATCCGAACATGATTTCAATGCACTATGCTGTTGGGTTGGAAGACTTAAAAGACCTTTCCTTTCCTTTCGGGTCTTATCTAAATACCTTTTTGGCTTAAGAAGAGAACTTCGTTGTCCGAGTATATAATGGCTGCCCATTTCATGCTGAGGGCCGAATATTCCTGAAGAAATGCCCTTCCTTTTGGCTAAGCGATGTATTAGGAATGCATTAACAATACATGCTACAAGCAAGCCTGTTTACGTTTTTTTTTTTCTGTCTGAGCTTCTTTAAATTTTTGTATAGACTCTGTTCTTCTAGTCTCTGCTAGGCTTTTCTTAGATTTACAAAAAAAAAAAAGGAAAAACTTAGACATATTTGGGTTAAAGTAATGGGGGTCTAACATTAAGGGCATATGATACACGAAATAAGTAGAACAGAGAAACACAAATACTGTATAACCTCACTTATATTTGGACTCTAAACATGCCAAACTCATAGAAACAGAGAGTAGAGTGTTGGTTGCCAGGGGTTAGGGAATGGAGGAAGTGGGGAGATATTGGTCGAAGTTAAGAGATGAATAAACTCTGGAACTCTAATGTGCGGCCTTGTGGTTATAGTTAATAATACTGTATCATATATTTGAAAATTGCTAAAAGGGCCCATCTTAATTGTTCCCACCACACACACACAAAAATGGTAATCATGGTACATGATGAGGTGGTAGCTAATGCTACAGTGGCAATCATTTTGCAATGTGCAAGTGTATCAAATGAACACATTGACTCAGATTTACACAGTGTTATATGTCAATTATGTCTCAATAAGTCTGGGGGGAAAAATAAGTAATGGTTTCTATTGTGAAGAGTAGAAAGAAGAAGGACAAGCATGCCAGAAGCTGGTCTCAGTCCCCCTCTCCCTGCATGAAAAATAAAGTCTTTGGGGAACAAGACAGTCTGAGATTGAGTGCAGTCAGTGCAGTTCTAGAACCTGAGTTATCTCATTGTTCCTGGGGGAGCGAAGACAGTTTCACTGCCCACATTTGTGATGACTCAGAGACGTCCTGCTCCCCTGCTGCTCCTGATTCAATGCATTCACCTTCCCTGCTTCTTAATTTCTGACTCTGTCCGAGAAAAGCTCTCATCTGTGCAGACAGGGGTCCTCCAGAGCAGCAGTGTTTCTCTCTGCTTGCAGGCCTCAGAATGCTTTCACTGTTCTCCACAATCCTGTGACCTGTGCCAATCATTTGTCTTCTTGCAATGAAAATTATTAAATGTGATTAAACAAAAATATTCTAGACTTTAAACATGAAGATCAACAGATTGACCTTGATAATATATGACATTAAACATGACTTTCACAAGTAATAGATGCATCTGGCTTACTGTGCTTTAAACCAGTTAAGAGAAATACATGATTGATGGACAAATTCATTTTAAAGGATATTATATTATATTTGGTTTTGACATTAAGTATAAAATGTAGATGAAAGTTTAGCTGTTTAATTACATTAAATTTGAGAAAAAAATGCTACTATAACCTTGAATTATTTTTTTGTTTTACAAAAAATTAAATGGATTTTTATATGTCTATATTTTATTTCAAATGACTAGATAAAATAATAACCTAAAGATTTTTTAATCAAGCTTTTGTACATAACTCATTAAAGGTATGGATAATATTTGCAACCATTGAATGAAAATTCAAATCAAATGTATTATATTTCCCCCTTTAATGTAGATTTTTGAAATATTAGAGATATTATGTCTCTATACTACTTAACCAAATTAATGTAATTTATAGAACTACTAAAATTCATCTTGAAGTGCAGTTGAAGATATATGATCATTTTCATATTCCTCATTAAGTTTTATTTCAAGCATCACATATCTAATTCTCCCTGACTCTACCTAATGGGCCACTATAGGTATAAATTAAATATTACATGACTGAGAATATACTAAATAATTTAAAGTTTCATAGTAGACACCTGTTTCCAGTAATACAGCAGATTAGATAGTCTGAGTGACCCTCCTGATGGAAACTAAAATGCTGGGAAAAAAATTAAAAGCATCCTCTTAAATGTGCTGCTGAGCAATCACAAAAGGAAGGAATGTGCTAATCACACACACACACACACACACACACACACACACACACACACACACACACTTCTCTCCTGCTGGGACTCCATTAAAAAATATATTAGACTGCTTTATATTGCCCAGCATACTGATACACTGATGCTCATTTTTTTCCCCAGTCTTTCAGTTTGGATAGTTTCTATTACTTTGTCTTCAAGTTTACTAATCTTTTCTTTTGCAGGGTCTAACCCCCTGTTAATCTTACCCAATGTAAATTCCATTTTACGTATTATATATTTTGTCTCTGCATGTTCAGTTCAGGTGTTTTCTATACCATTCGTTTTTCCTCCTCCATAACATTCATAGCTCCTTTAACTTCTTGAATATGAGTTACAATAGCTGTTTTAACATCCTTGCTTCCTAATTCTATCATTTCTGTCATTTCTGGTTCTATTTATACTGACCAGTTTTTCTCCTGATTGTGGGTCATATTCCCCTGCTTCTTTGCTTGCTGGGTAATTTTTGATTGGATAATGGTTACCAGACATTGTAAATTTTAAACTTTGGGTGCTGGATTTTGTTGCATTTATTTAAAATACTTTGATACTTTGCTCTTATACTCAGTTTATTTACACAGAAACAATTTTATCCTTTCAATGTTTTCCTTTAAACTTTCATAGGCAAGCCAAAAGATCCCACAACAGAGGTAATACCCTTCTCAGGATGATACTTGATGCCTCATGTGTGAGGAGGTGTTTTTACTTTGGCTAAAGGGAACATGAACTATTCCCAGCCCTGTAAGAGCCACAGTGATTATTCCAATTATTCCCCTGCTCCTTCCCTGTGGTTCTCTCTTTGTAGTTTCCTCACATGTGTGCATTGATCAATACTTAACCAAAGACTTGAATGGAAGTCTTTACAGTAGTGTGTTCTCTCTCGCTCTCGCTCTCTCACTCTCTCCCTCTCACTCCTACCACATCTCCTCACTTCTCCTTAATGCTCTACTCTCTAGTACTTTGCCTACAAATTCTAGCCATCTTGGCCTCCTTGGAGTCACAATTCTTTCACTTTGACTTAAGGAGATGACAGTGGTCTCTTTAAGTTTGGCCTGGTGTCCCGGAAACACTCTCTAGAGAGTAAGCTGGGGTGACCACAGGTTTATGTCATGCAGGGACTCTGGTCCCACTCCCCGTACCAGAACACAGGATCTGGTGAGGCCAAAAAGGAACACCCACAGAGCCACAGATAAGGGAGTCATACCACTACATTCTCGCTGGTGACTGGGTTGGAGACACAGGAAGCAGGAGCCACACGATCCGCAATTCGCCAACTGCTTCTCTGCCAACCAACCAACCCAACCTGCTAGTTGCAATCCGCGCTTCCTAGCTTAGCCACAGCAGTTATATTACTAGCTAATGGCTAACTGGTTACAGCTGATGGCCATCTGATACCGGAGCCAGCACCTTTCCACGTGAGGCTGAGAGCCTGGAAACTGCTCTCTGGGACTCTGTCCCCACACTCGACCCCCAGGGTCTCGCCTCACAATCTATGTGACAAGCGTCTTCCACAAGGGACCCTGTGTCAGGAACCCAACTCTTGAGAAAATATTTCAGTCCAGTTCAAGTAATGTCCCAGGGGGTGTCCCTCAATGTCCACTTATTTTCTGGGCACAGCCAGGGTTTCTCAGGGTATCACCAGTCTTTATGGGCACAGCCAACCTTCCTGGGCACAGCCAGAGTTCTCACATATTCTCAATGGCAGCTGGTCGTGACATAGGAAGTAAACATCTGCCTGTACCCCAACAAGGGGTCTTCCTGCACCAGTCTTGCTGGCAGCCTGGCGAGACACAGGAAGCAAACATCCACCAGTTCCACTTACATGGTGGTACGTTCCCAAGCAAACAGGCAAGCAGTCCATCAAATCAGGGATGGAAGGCAATGCCCCATAGTCCACAATCATTCGCCAGGGCTGTGTGTTGGCCTCACAATGTGTGCCCTCTCCGCAGGGTGAGGCCTCCAAGTCCTCCCCAACCTGGGGGTGAGGGACGATCATGACCTCACCTGTATCCTCCACCAAGGACTCAGCAAGTGTTTCCTCCTGGGACCACAACTCCTGCATCTGGGCTGCCCCTGCAAGCACTTCCCAGCCCACTCAGCCGCAGCGACCTTCGCTTCCTCCAGCAACTGCTCAACTAGAGCCTGCAGGGCCCTTTCCACCCGAGCCGGAGAGCCATCCATGTCCTCCCACCCCTTCTAGGGGGGCCAACTTCTGAGAACAGTGGCCACCGGGTACCACACACTGTGTAGGGGCCACCTGTCCTCCTGCCCAGAGTCAGACACCATTCCTACCTGGCCGGAATCCTGCTCGCTGTGCCAGGTGTCCAAGTGGGTGATGGCCTCCGTGTCAGATGTTCACAACTCTAGGTGCCCACGGCAGCAGCGGACCACCAAAAGGAAGGTGACGCCTGCCACAGCCAACAGGGTGGCGTGCCATCTGGAGGCTAGAGAGAACCACCAATTCATCGAGGGGTCACATTTCTCCCAAGCAGAGTGCATTTCCTGCTCCTGGCACCGCTCCTCACGGGCTTCCCTAGACTGAGCGCTCATATGCACAAACTGCTCCACCGCCTTTTGGAGAGTTTCAGCTGACACCACAGCCTGCTCGCTGTGCCATGTGTCATGCAGGGACTCTGGTCCCACTCCCCACACAAGAACACAGGATATGGTGAGGCCAAAAAGGAACACCAGTGGAGTCATAGATAAAGAAGTCACACTACTATATTCTCGCTGGCGGCTGGGTTGGAGACAAAGGAAGCAGGAGCCACATGATTTGCAAACTGCTGTCCGCTTTCCTGCCAACCAACCTCACTTGCTAACTGCAATCCACGCCTCTCTGCCAACCAACCACCCAACCTGCTAGCTGCAATCCACACTTGCTAGCTTTGCCACGGCAGTTATATTACTGGCTAATGGCTAACTGGTTACAGCTGATGGCCATCTGGAACCTGCTCTCTGGGACCATGTCCCCTCAGTTCATCTCATTTGTTTTCCTTTTTCAGGAATTACTGTCAAGTGCTGCCTGTGTCCAATGTCTAAAATCATTGTTTCATATATGCTCTACTGCCCTCTACCCCTACAATTTATTTCTGTCATTATCCAATAACATTGCTAAAAAGACTGCCTCTCATATGTTTCCAAAAAATAATTAAACATGTGTAGACCCTGCCCTGGAGAATTTGAAGTCTAATGTGGCCAGACTTGAGCAAACTCCACAGGGTAAGCTGGATAAATTCCTATGTCCTCAAATTCCTATCGAGTTTTTAGAAGTAGACATTCATGTAATTTCTCTGGCCAAGTAAATTTACAATCATGGGTAGTCTTATCCTGTCCTACAGACAAATGTAACAGAAACGAAGGTTAAAAAAAAATAATAGAGTGACTTGTCCAAATATACACAGTTGATTAGTAGAAAAAGTGAGTCTAAAATCTAAGTCTCATGACTCTCATCCATTACATTTTTCTTCACTATTTTTCCTTTTTGATAAAAACAGCTGTGTGTGCACATCTAGCACATTTAAATCTGAGGAAAGATAAATCATTGCTCTCTCAACTATAATCTCAAGGGGGTGATGATTTCATTGGATGCTGAGAAAATATTGGTATTGAATTATTGCTAACAATTACCATGGCTCTTCAGCAAGACTCAGCCAGGATGCTGGAATGGTTACCTGTACCATCTGCACAGTCCTCTAGAGCTTTCTCTGGGGTGTTCAGGCAGTATAGTTAGTGGTTAAGTGTATAGGCTGTAGGCAAACTTAACTTTATTTTCCTTCCCCATATCTTGCCAGCCTGTTTTCTCATATATGAAATGAGGATAATAAAAGTACCCCGACATGCTATAAGGTTTAAATGATTCAGTGCATTGAGGTGCTTAGCATTTCTTCTGAATCTTAGTGAGAAATCAATTAATGTTCATTATTATTATTGTTTTGTTTTATTATGATGTTTCCTTAGAACATCTTTGTGGGGACAGAGTCCCAGAGAGCAGTTTTCAGGCTTTTAGCCCCATGCAGAAGGGTGCTGGCTTGGTTATTAGATGGCCAGCAGCTGTAATCAGATGGCCATTCGCTGGGGCTGGGTGGCCATCAGCTGTTACCGGTTAGCCATTAGCCACTAATGCAACTGCCGTGGCCACGCGATGGGGGTGGTTGGTTGGCAGAGAAGCTGATGGCAGTTTGCGGCTCTTGCTTCCTGTGTCTCCAACCCAGCCGCTAGCGAAAATATAGGGCTATGACTCCCGTATCTGTGGCTCCATTGGCATTCCTTTTTGGGCTCACCATATCCGGTGTTCTTGTGCGGGGAGCGGGAGCTGAGACCTTGCATGATAGCGTTTAACAACAGGAGCTGGGAATGGTCTGTCCTTGAAAGTCAAAAGCCCATTATTGTATTTACCTCCATTTACTTTTGCTTAGGCAAGACTCTGCAGCACAAGAATCAAATACTTTTTGTTCCACTAGAATGAGTCAAACCCTCTTTATGCCTGGCAACCTGTGAGTATGTACACCACAGCCATGCTCTTTTAATTAAACACTGTAAAATTCTGTAGAAATCTTGAAAGAAATGCAGAAAACTTTGTGAAACTCACAGTGAGAAAAACAAACAGGTTGATTGTAGGCTGAATAAATGATCACTCTTGGTAAAGCTGGTTTTGTAGAGTTCTGCTGAAATTCTTTTTGCCACCTGCTGTACCTTTAAATTAAGTAACCTGGCTAACTTCCTTACCCAGCTGAAAAACCAGGCAAAGGCTGTGAACTCAGCATCCTCTGTTGCCTTCAACACAAGTTGAATGCTTGGGTCTTTGGCTATTCAATTATACACACAGGAAACTGCCTGACACCTTCAAACTGCTTCAGCATTTACTGTTGCCCATGTCAAATCATTGTCCGTGAACAGCAATTAGACTGTTCTTTTGAGTCACACCTGGCAATGGCTGCCAGCAACATTTTCAAACTCTGCATTGCCAGCAGGTATTTGCATAAGACAGGTGGAGTATGTTGGGTAGCAGTACTGTGCTATCAGGAACAGTCCTGCCAACATTAACTTACTATACCCTGAGCAACCACTGACCAGTTCTCAGTGTTAAAGGAAACTGATGAGAGAAACCATTTCTTAGAACAAAGGAGCTACCGCCTCTGTACCCCTAGCCTTTTTCCCAAGCCACTTTCGTGGGGAGCATATAGACTGTAATTGTTTCTAAATTTCCAATGTAACCTGACATTACGCTTGATAGAGAGACAGAAAAGACGAACCATTAGAAAATAATAGACGCAATCTCAGTGAAAACTGATGATGTAAGACCGAATCATACTCAGTTGTTATAGGGGCAAAGAAATGATTTTACCAGTAGGCATCAGTATAGGTAAAATGCCAGGAGACAGAGGGAGGAATACAAAACATCTCCATCTTAACTCCATTCAAATTGCTACCAAGTTTTCCTGCTACAAAATGGGCATAGCCTTTTAAGAGTCATGTGTGATGTGAGTAATATTCTCCGGATAATGTCTTATTACTGCTAACATAACCAGGATATGACTCTTAGAGTTGAATTCTCTCACAGATATGTTTACTAACTCTTTTATGTTGTTAGTTTGGCATTAGATAGAATCACTATAAATGCAAAATACACGTTAAGGGAATAAAACGTGCTTTTTTTTCACAAGTTAATCAGAGACGATTCAAAGATAGAAAGTTTTTCTTCAAAATGGAAAAAAATGTATAGCCAGTTTATCTTTGTATCTATCTTTATGGATCACTGAAAGAAGGTAATAATATCTATTATACGTTGGGAAAAGAAAGATTATCCCTTCTGTTTTCAAAACCAGTTGCAAATGCACACTGCTTTCACTCTGACCCCTATTTTCTCTTCCAAGACTCTTGGTTTTTAAAAGCAGGGTTATAGTTTGTGTGCTGATGCATAGGAGAACACACAGACACACATGTGCGAGAGGTGATGGCAAATAATCATAACATTTATTAAGCACCCACTGTTTCCTAGGCTTCATGTGCATTTTCTCATTTGTCTACAAAATACTCATATGAAGTGAGGACTATTTTCCATATTTATTTTACAGATGAGAAAAGAGAAGAACTTTGCTGAAACATGTACCATGTTTCCCCGAAAATAAGACCTAGCCGGACCATCAGCTCTAGTGCGTCTTTTGGAACACAAATTAATATAAGACCTGGCCTGATATTATATTATATTATAATATAATATATTATATTATTATATTATATTATATTATATTATATTATTTTATATTATATTATATTATACTATATTATACTATATAAGACCCGGTCTCATATTGTAGTAAAATAAGACCGGGTCTTATATTAATTTTTGCTCCAAAAGACGCATGAGAGCTGACGGTCCGGCTAGGTCTTATTTTCGGGGAAACATGGTAGCTCTTTCAGTTATAGCATATCTCATTAACACAGAATTTCATAAGTGGGTTTTGTCCTCACTGGTCACCATAATCTCCTTTGACTAATTGGGGAGAGACCACCCAGTTCGTGTGTCCTGGCATTTAAACAGGATCTTAATAGATTTGTGAGAATGCCTGGACCATACTCTCTATGGAGAGCTACACTTACAAACGAGAATTATAACGATTTAAGGGTGTTTTATATCAATTTCCTCTTCTTTCTCCAAAGAATCTAGTGATATCCCTTATCCTCTGTGTCAAAGAGAAGAACCTGTCTTCTGGACGTTCTCAACTCTCTCCTAGTCCCCTTCCCTCTCCCCTCCCCATGACCTTAGCCATCTTTTGGGGACATCCAGTTCTTGCTTCAGAGACCTTAAAATCACCCTTGGAACTTCAACGTGGTTGAAGAGCACTCATCAATAATTTCTGCAGAAGTTCATTTTTTTTCAATTACAGTTGACATTCAACAGTATTTCCTCCAGGTCATTCTGGAAAAGGCTGCCTTTACTGGTTAGTGGAAATCTGCATGTGGTACTGTAGCTCTCTGCCTCTTCTCTATTCTAAATGTTTTCTACCTGGGCCCTCTTTGCTGGCACATTCTCTTTGGTGGCATATTCTCTTTGGATTTTCCACTCCTTTGTGTAAACTCTTAGAAGGAGTCCCTTTCTGTTTGGAACCTGAACTGAGACCATCAGCCAGTACACATACCTGCCCTGGAAGAACATTGTTAACATGGCCTGGTAGCAGTCAAGGTTATTACTGATGAATCCCTTTATGCCCAATAGCTAGTAGGCAACAGGTCCATCCTTGATTCTGCATTAGGCTCCTACAACTGGCCAAATTGCAAATTAAAGCGCTGGAAATTTTGGTCATTATAACAGTAACATTTTAGGTCTGCACTAAGATCCCCTGAACTCTTCTGTTTTTCATTCCACTGTTAATATCCCCACACAGAAATCTGAGTGCTTTGAATATACCTGAGAATGATCTGGGCAATACAATGCATTCCCTCCACAGCTCCAAAGGAGTGTGCTGTTGCATCATACAGACATGAAGGAAAAAGTTGAATCCTGTCCTGTGACTTTGGGACAAACCAGTTTAGTATGGAGAAAACATTCTTTAATTGTTTTGAACCCAAGGAGTTGTAAAAGAAAAAACTCTTAACCATCAAAAATACACGAAAGAGGAAAATTTAAGATGTGTCAGTTATGCGAAGCACTTGTCTTTCTTTCTTTGATGTTCAAGTGCCTTCATGTGGAAAGATGCCTCTTTGGTGAGTTTTAGCCATGATTAGATAAAACAATAAAAGTGCTTTGTTTGTGTAGTGTTTCTCATCTGTGCTCTTTGCAAGATTTTAAATACATACTCAAGAACCCTCAGAACACTATATTGTATGTGTATAAAGTTCTTTAATCCTTAGACAGGAATTCAACAGGCAATGTAACAAGTGTTGATGTTCACTCCCGTGCAAGTAGAATCCTAGTTTTTGGATCATTTTTCTGGCATAAACAATTTTCCTGTGTTTTTTCCTCTTTGCTTTTAGTTATCCCCAAAGCATTTCATCACATGCTTGTACTTTCAATGTCCTTATCTGTTGAATACTTATTTTGAATACCTTTGAATACTTATTTTACCAGCCCAAACTATATAGCTTTGCCATAGTGCTTACATTATTTTAAAGGCATTTTCCTCAAAATGAATAATTTCCAAACTCTGGTTTGAACAAAATTTCCAAAGGAATCATTGTAGACTTCACCTGGAATTTGTCTGGAAATTTCATGAAATGTAGATGGCTGTCCTTTGTTCTGGTTGATATCAGGTGTGTTCCTAATGGTCCCTCTTCTTCCTTTCAATCGTTTTTAAGTGTCCTTAAAAAGCACATAGGTTTTTTTCAAAAAGCAAAGATAGATAATTTTAATTACTATTCAGTATAAAAGTGCTTGTTCTTTTTTTAACACCAATATATTTTTTAAAAGATTTTTTCATTAAAATACAGCTAGCATACAATATTATACTAGTTTCAGGTGTACATCCTAGTTATTCAACAGTACCCACCTAGCTCTATACAGTGTTATTACCATACTTTTTATTTTATTCCCTGTGCTAAAGAAGTGATCACCATGATAAGTCCAGCAACCATCTGACACTGTACCACGCTGTCACAATATTATTGATTGTTTCCCCCTTTTTAAAATTTTCAATTAGAGTTGACATTTAATATTTTATATTAATTTCAGGTGTACAGCATAGTGGTTAGACATTTATATAATTTAGGAAGTGATTCCCCTGACTAGTACCACCTGGCACTATACATACTTTTTACCATATTATTGATTTTATTCCCTATACTTGACATCCCCATGACTATTTCGTAACTACCAATTTGTATTTCTTACTCCCTGCAACTTTTTCACCTTGGCCCCAACCTTCTCATCTATCACCCTGATAAATCTAATACCTATCTGGCACCATACATAGTTCATACAATATTATTCACTACATTGCCTATGCTATACCCTACATCCCCATGACGACTGTGTAACAACCAATTTGTACTTCTTAATTCCTTCCCCTTTTCACCCTTTTCACCTAATCCTCTTTTATGTTAAATAAGTCCCTCTAAGATTTCTTGTAATACTAGTTTGGTGATGATGAACTCCTTTAGCTTTTTCTTGTCTGGGAAGCTCTATCTGTCTTTCAATTCCAAATGATAGCTTTGCTGGGCAGAGTAATCTTCATTGTAGGTACTTGCTTTACATCACTTTGCATATTTCCTGCCTATCCCTTCTGACCTGCAAATTTTCTGTTGAGAAATCAGCTGACATTCTTATGGCGGCTCCCTTGTAGGTAAATAACTGTTTTTCTCTTACTACTTTTAAGATTCTGTCTTTGTCTCTAACATTTGGCATTTTAATTATGATATGTCTTGGTGCTGGCCTCTTTGGGGTCATCTTGTTTGGGACTCTCTGCACTTCCTGGGCTTGTATATCTGTTTCCATCACCAGGTTAGGGAAGTTTTCTGTCATTATTTCTTCAAACAGGTTTTCAATTTCTTGCTCTCTTTCTTCTCCTTCTGGTACCCCTATAATGTGAATGTTGGTACCTTCATGTTGTCCCAGGAGCCCCTTAAATTCTCCTTAGTTTTTTGCATTCTTTTTCCTTTTTGCTGTTCTGTTTGGGTGTTTTCTGCTATCTTATTTTTTACATCACTGGTTTGATCCTCTGTTTCATCTAATCTACTGTTGATTCCCTCTAATATATTCTTCATTTCTGTTATTGTATTCTTTATTTCTGACTGGTCCTTTTCCATGTTTTCTATCTCCATTTTTATGTTTCCTATCTCTTTGTTGAAGTTCTCCCTGAGATCAGTGAGCATGCTTATAACCAGTGTTTGGAACTCTGCATCAAACAGATTGCTTGTCTCCATTTTGTTTAGCTCTTTATCTGGAGCTTTGTTCTGTTCTTTTATTTGGGATATATTTCCTTGTCTCCCCATTTTGGCTGCCTCCCTGTGTTTGTTTCTGTGTATTAGGTAGGGCTGCTATGTCTTCTGGTCTTAGTAGAGTGGCCTTATGTAATAGGTGTGCTGTGGGGCTCAGTGGTGCAGTCTTTCTAGTCACCTAAGCCATGCACTCAAGGTATGTCCCTTGTGTGGATTGTGTATTCCCTCTTCTTATAGTCGAGTCTTGGTTGATAATTGCATATCAATGGCATTAACTGACCCTTGGGCTCCCTGGTTGTGAGGACTGGCCTTGACTTTGGTGAAAGAGTTGTTGGGCAGGGGCTGATCCTACAGAGCAGGATCTGCCTCAGCAGGACTCTGGTGACTGCCCAATCTGCCCCTTGTGTGTGTCGTTCTTGGAGGCAGCTGGGTGATGCTCCAGCTCATTTTGAAGCTGACCACTGTGGGTGCCAGCCCCAGGACCACTTTGGAGGGGATACATTATTAGTCAAGTTTAGCCACAGTCTGTGCCTCACCCAGGACCACCTGGCAGGAGCCACAAAGAAATCCGCAGATGGCTGCCACTAGTGCCGTACTTGGATGTGCCTTGGGAGGCCAAGCCATGAACCAAGGTTGGCTGCCACTCATGCCAAGCTTAGGGCTGATCAGCCAGAAGTACAGGACACACTCAAGGCAGATGCAGCTTATGTGGGTTCCATGAACCTTTGAGAGACCCTAGGAAAGTCTGCTGCTTGAGCTAAGGCAGGCAGTTGGTACAGAAAAGCCATGGAAGTGGCTTGGGTGTGCCCAAAATTTGGGGCGGGGGTGGGACCTCAAATCACCAGAGCATGGCAAACGAACGACAGAGACTCAGATGTGGTGGCCACCTGTGTCCACGTTCTGGGAAATGGAAGGTCTCAACAAAGAAACAATGGCCTCTGCCAGCTCTTCCATCCAGGAGAAAGCTACCTCTGCAGCCCCTGTCCCAAGCCAGACAACTCAGGTCCCCACCATATGTTCCTGCCACCTTTCCAGCTATTGCCCCAGTGCTGGAGTTCAGAGAGAGTGATTCTGTTGGTTGGTAAGTCCATGTGTGCACACATGCATGCAGTCCATTTAAGCAGAGCACCTGGGCATGCAGCCGCACTCAGTCTATCTCAGCTACAATCTCCCCTGGTTTTCACAACCAGAAATTATGGGGACTTCCCAGCACTGGAACTCTGGGCTGGGGTAGGGCTGGGACCTGTCGCTCCTTTGGGGAAGACCTCCACAGCTGAAATATCCCTCCCTATCTTTAATGGTCACATGCGGGTGTGGGACCAGCTTGTTCCACATCTCTGCCCCTCCTACCAGTCTTGAGGTGGTTTCTTCTGCATGTGTTTTGTTGTAGAACTTCGGTTCAGCAAGATTTTAGGTGATTCTCAATGATGGTTGTTTTGTAGATTACTTGTAATTTTAATGTGATCCGTGAGAGAAAGTAAGCACAGCATTTACCTACTGCGCCATCTTGGTATTCCCCCCTAAACTTGCTTGGTTTAATAGTTATCAAATGCTGTTCCCTTCCTGAACCTTCTTAAACAGAGACTCACCATCATACACATACATATCTGCCATTAGCTTTTTTCTAGAACAAATCAATGTCTGGTTTAAAATGATAAGTCTGGCACTTTGTACTGAAGGTCAGCAGACTACGAGAGAGAATTTCTATTAAAAAGGGATGCACAGTTCTATATGGATTGGAGGTAGATATGATCCTACCTTCTCTTCCCAGTTTGACCTGTTATGTGACTGTAACTGACATAATTGTGTACAGGGAAAGTGACAGCTTTTAAAGCAACCTATATCCAAATCGTTTTCCACAACTGTCTACACCTCTGTGAAACCCAAGAACAAACTCAGTGAAGAAATGGGTGAACACACTTTTTGGGTGGCTCGAGCCAATCATTAATGGAGCCAGAACTCTGTGTGCACCTGAGCATCCAGATGGTTCTCCAAAGCAGCTCCCCCTGCAATATTCTTTGAAAGGTCTTACAAGAAATCACAATCGGAAATCTTTACAGATGAGAAGAGGTCACAAGAGGAGAACGCTGTCAGCTGATTGTATACATGACTATTGATACACTGATCCATTGATGAGCAGAATGGACAGGTATCAGCTAAATTCTTCTCTTACTCGCACATGTTTCTCAAGAGCCTCTCTTACTCTCACAGCTTTAATAATCATTTTTCATGCTGATGACCCAGTTCTGCATCTCCAACAAGATCTCTCTTCTCATTTTCAGAATCATATAGCCAACTGTCTACTAGTCATTTTAATTTAATTTCTCCCTAAATTGAATTCATAATCTCACCCTACACCTGCCTCTCCTCCTGTATTCTGTATTTCAAGCATCATCACATCCTCATAGTTGTCAAGACCTGAAATTCTATAACCATGTTTGACTCCTCCTTCTCCCTCTTTCTCTATAATTCAATACACACACACACACACACACTCACACTCACAAACTCATTCTTTATAGCCACCTAATGATACTACCTTTCAAATATCTTTGGAAAGCAACTACTAAGCCCCATCCCCGCTGTCACCCCTGCAGTTCAAGGTCATATCATCCCTAGCTTGGATAACTGTTAATATCCTTCTAATCAGTTAGTCTTCTTGTCTCCTTGTACCCTTCCCTTGCTACTCTCTAAACCAGGGGTGTCAAAACTGCGGCCAGCAGGACAACTTCAGTCCGCAATCCATTGTTAATTGGCCCACTGCAAATTCCACAAATATATTTAGTTTACTTAAATAAACCAGGTGAGGCAATACGTACTTCACCTCGAGTGAGTGGCCCGGCTGTTTGTGTATTTTACCGCATATGGTCCTTGGTAAAAAACGTTGAAAAAAGTTTGGACACCCCTGGTCTAAACTGTCCTCTCAACTGTATCTCAGTTCTACAAGTGCTCAAAGACTGTATTCTTTCCAAAAAGTGTATTCGCACCACCAAATGTAAGATTTATCTCCTTTATTGTATTCTTTCCAAAGAGTGTATTCGCACCTCCAAATGTGAGCAAGATTTATCTCCTTTATCCCTAGACTGTACTGGAATTCCCTGCTTGTTCGTTTATATTCCCAGTAGATCGTAACCTCCGTCGTGCCTGGAGCCTGACCTAACTTGTTTACTATTGTATTGCTGGCATGTAGCGTGGGGTTGGGACACAACTGGTGTTCAGTAAATATTTATGAGCTTAGAAGAGGAAGGGAAGAAGGAAATTAGGGGAAGGAGGATGATTGGGCATAAACCAATCTACTTTGTAAATATGTAAATAAATATACAAATAATGTGATCAAATATATAAGTAAATAAATCCCAGAAATCAACGTTTTGTTATAGTGATTTGCTTCTTGTTACAACAGTAGTTTATAGAGAAAAAATAAACAGTTAAAGTCCGAATTAGTTGGTTTCTGGTACATCAAGTTTTAAACTATAGATTTATTCTGAAAGTCTAAATTATATTTTAACACATAAGAGGAAATTAATATGTAATATGATAATACAATGGAGTCTTTTATAAAGTACATAATGTTCTCTGTTTCTATTTATTTTAAATCCAGATTTTGTAAATAGCATCTGACATAAGTGAGGTATACCAAGGTAACTACCTCACTACTAAAGTGGTCAACTCCCTTAAGAGTTCTCTGGAACACTCTTAGAACCATCACCTTAATAAAAAAAAAATATATATCACCATAGAAAGGTCCATATGAGGGGGTCTATATTAAGCCTAAAGATTAGATTTTGACAAAAGTATGATCTTTCTTTTCATTTTAAATCCATTTCAATGACGATACCAATGCGATCATTTTAAGAGTCAATTATGATCTTTCCAAATATAAACCATAGAGAGCTTAATGACCAAAATATCCTGGGTGTGTGGTAGGATTGTGATCTTCTGTGTTTCATGTTCCAACCACATTAAGCCTAGAAGACACAAACCAATTTTGATGGAATATTATTACAGTCATTTTTGAAAGTCAAAGTGCAATTTCGGGGCCCAGACAACAATTTGTTCGTTATGTTTTCTCCAATCCAGGTTATTCCTAATTCTTGTGGTCACTTGAGCCACTTTTCCTCATCAAGATAAATAAAGGGAGAACCTTCACCAGGGCTCACAAGCATGCTTCTAAATATGTAACTCCTGCTCTTGGAAAAGACAGAGATCCTGAGTTGTGGATTTAGGGCAAAATTAGCAGTTGACATATTATTTCTCCAGTGCAAAGAAATAATAAAACACTCAACAATTCTATAATGAAAAAATAATAATAATTCCATTCTGGCCTGAGAGATGGATAAAGACTTCATTAGCTTTTCCCATTGCTGATGCCAACATATTTATATAAGACAGTGAGAGGCCAAGAACCATGAGGTCTGCTGAATCTCACAGTTTTCTATTTGGATAGGAAAAGAGATTTACAGAGGCACATTGTGCAAGCTACTGGGCAAGACCAGGCACGTCAGACTGTTGTTGTCACTCTCGGAATGGTCTGAAACAAAACTACATTTGTACCAGAAACTAATTATCTCTCTTAATTGAGTTTTTTCCTTCTCGATATACCGTGTTCGAATTAGATTTTGTCTAGTATTAAGTAGGTACAATCGTGGTAGGATCCAATGGAACTGGCTTTTCCAGTCAGGGCAGAATATGACAGGAAAATTGGGAGAGAGTTTCAAGAGCCTCTTCTCACAGGGATTCTGAGTGTATCTCTTGGCTTTCTTTATGTCTAAAACCTTTACAGAAGATTTAATCCTCTAAATTGTTAATTGTTTTTTAAAAGAAGGATGTCTATTTGGCTTAATTGTCCTCAGTCCAGTTTTTCTCTCCCACCACCAAACACCCCTATTTGTTACCATGATGAAAATTTATTTGAATACTCCTCTCATTGCAAAGAACTATGCGAAGATTTACAAGTACTTTTGTTGCTTTCTCATTTCCGCTTGTTATGTCCTTCCTTTACTGAGTTTGTGGCACAACCAGTAACTATTGCCCATAGCTCTTTTACATTTAATTGATTTTTAAAATAATTATATCTTCTACTGAAGAACAAATATAACCAAAATTATTTTTTCATAAAAATGATGGTTCTTGCTTTTATTTTCAACATCTGTGGCCTTGGACATAATTTTTACATTAACACCTTTATAATTTTATTTCCCTTGTCAGCAAGCAGCCTGCCTTTAAAAAACAAAAATTCTATTTTTTTGCACTCTTTCTTCTCCCTAAGATTCTGAGGCATTTTATCTTATTATCTTTAATATTTGTGATAATAGAGTCAGGACTATGTTTTTAATTTTTGTATTGCCAACACCTAGCACAGAAAACAGTTTGTAGTAAGAATGCAATAGAAATTTATAAATAAATGTTTGACTGAAAGAATGTATTATATTGCATTTATTAGTTACATATTTTTTCTTGTCTTGATTCATTTTGTGCCCCCACAGTTCATGGCCCTTCTGCACATCCACAGTCTTACATCTAATTGAATTAGGTTGCTCCTAGGAACTGAATTCCATTATATGTGGCCAAATGTGTGCATATGTTAAGGGAGGGGAAGATGAAAAACTAGTGTTTTCTTATGTGTTAGTCAGTGTATTTTAAAGGCTAGGAAGATTCTTTAATGATTATCCCACCAGGGAAGAAAGGGTAAATTTGCTGTTGTGATCTTTCTAAAACCTAAATAGAATACTGAACCCAACAGTAGACCAAGGCTTACCTGCTTAACTTGGTCACTGAGCGCATTAATCATTTTTCACTGTGAAGTTTTCGGTTGTTGATGTGCCCAAATTAAGGTTTTTCTAAATATGGGAAAAGGGGGAATCACTTTATTTTTTGTACAGCTTGCATCTAGTAAGTACAGAAGGGTTAACCGGAATGAACCCAGGGAACTTCCCAGCAATATTTGCTGCACGTTATAGTTATTTCTTAGCTCTTAAAAGGAATTAAATAAACACAAGTAAATAACTTGATGAGAGGGTAATCACATCATGTTAGGCAAACCCAGTGTCCCAGTACTCTGAACAGCAGAGAAGACCGAAGACCATAAGCCTGGAATGGACTTTGTTGAGTAAAAGCAATTCTCCATCTATATGATTTTTTGGCAAATCATAGCACGAGAGTGTTATGTCCCTTGACGCAGTACCTTAGACTCACTCCACCCATGGGGCTGTTCCCTAGTCCATAATGGGGTAGGAACAAAGGGAAGAGGGCACCTTTGGATCATGAACATTTGCTCATCAAGCTTTAAAGCCACATGGGTCAACTTGGGAATTGCTATGGCTCAGTAGTTCTCATCTGTGTTGTTTAACGTTTTATCTATCCCCATCAGCTGGTATATGCAATAACATTTATTGTTTCCATTTATTGAGAATTTATTAAGTACTTGAGACGTGTGAAGCATTTTATGTGTATTCCCTTATTTAATCTCTGTATATTCCACAGAGCAACAGTCTTCTGGAGTTCATTTTATTTTCATTGTAGCCTTTCTGAAAAGTGATGGTCAGAATGCTTTGTGGGAAAATTAAGTGAATTAAAATTTAGTATTGGGAAGTTTCTTCATTGAAAAAAAAATCCTTTAATAATTATGGAAAACAAACGCTGTAAAAGAAAAAAAGATCTTTGTGTGAATTTATAAACTCACAAGGTTATAGAGAGGCGAGTTTTGAGGTCATCTAGTCTAGTTCCCTAATTTTATGAAGGAGGAAAATGAGGCACAGATTAAATTAGACCCACTGTCACACAGTTAGCTGGTGACAGAGGTAGGAGTAGATGTACAGGCCTCCTAGATGTGCAGGTCTGGATAGGCTTATTTTGTAACATTCTTTTATTTCTCCATTCAAGATTATTAGAATTAAGTATCTAATGATATTACATCCAATGGAGTCCCAGAACCCCAAATCACTGTATCACCCCATATCTCTGGGATGCATACAATGACGTAAGTACTGTCATAAATACTGATGTATTGCTTAGTGAGGATTCTCAAGAAGGTGATTATGATCCATATCAGTGGGAGGGAGAGGAATGAAATAATAACTACGTGACACCTCAAATAGCCCATAAACTCTTATCTGTGCTACTGCCGAGAAAAAGAAAAACTACATTACCATGAGTCCCCATGGGAGGTTATCCTGCAGGTGACTTTCTTCTCATCCATTAGTTGGGTGTCCCCAGAAAATGTTTTGAGAATCTGTCTTATTTCCTGAGGGAATATTGCCTCTCTGGCCAAATCACTGTGTGGGGAGTAGGAAGCCATGGCTAGAGCCCAAGATCAGAAGTAAGTCAGAGCTCTCTAGCCGCTCTGCAGAGGTACCATGGGTAATACTCCTCCCAAAAGGCTGAGTTCCTGTTTCTCCAGCTGTAAATGGAGAAGTAGCCTGGATGTCCTGCCATCCCACTGTGACACGACTGGTTATATAAAGCCTGTAAGTGTGTTCATCATATTACTAAGCATATTACTAAGCATACCTAAGCTTAGTTATCTGCTCATAGGGACCTTTACACAACCCAGAACAAAACTGGAAGATGGCAATCAGTTTTTGAAGAAGAGAAAATCCGTAGGGATTATGACATATTCTTTTAAATGCAGCAAGGCTGGTCACTTTTCATGTGGTTTTCATCAGATCCTGTTTTGAAAGAATTTTCAAGTGCTTCTCTTTATATCCAGAAAGGACCATATTGTAAACTTTCATTACTTTCAAACACACAAAATTAAACATTCAGAAACAAGCAATGGGGAAGGAAATAGGGTACATACAAAAGCATGTTTTTACACGAGTAATTTGCTTTTATAATTAAGTAATTTGGGTGACAGAAGGGTTTTTCTCCTAACTACCAAGTGTTATGTGCTGCTTCCTACTTTACTGGTTAAAAAAAAAAACAGAAAAAGGAATCCTATTTGGCCCAACTAGCACACAGTATTGCAATTTCATATACACTAGATAGAGCCAAGCATCTTGACCTCAGGTCTGTGGACTCCCAGAAGGTCCATGGGACTGTACGGGATTCATAACCTCCTCTGAAATTGGATGCAAAACATGGTATGAATGTGAGTGTATAGAGAGAAATACTTCCTCTACCTGGAATGCTGGCCTCCTCTCTGCCCGTCTCATCCTACCTGATGCTGAAGGCCCAACTCAAAGCCCATCTTCTCCTAGAAGCCTCCTCCCAGGCCCTCCCACCCTTCCTGCTCCTGGGAAACTCTCTTCCCTCTAGACCCCTGGGGATTTTTCTCTTCTATATCATTCATCTGTCCTTTGGCACATTTTGATCTGTTTTCCCAATGTATTGGGAGGTCCTGGAGGGCACATGTCATTTGTGACTTGTGTATTCCCAACATAATGCACTACAATGGAAGGCCTTCTGTGAGTATTTGGTGAAGTTGTTGTTATTGAGAATGTATCAGTCTTACGGGATCTCTTCTGACACCCACCACAAGCTCTGAAAAACTGCCCCAAATATCTCCCCTGTTCACCTTGCTCCCACCTTCAGGCGGACATCATTAGATTCCACTGGTACATCACGTTTCGTTAAATGTTTCACATTCACTAAGTCCATTTATATTATGCATTTATCTCTTCTGCATTGACAAGGAGTATTCAGATCTGGATTTGGCGAACACTGTTTTTAAATGATCATAAAACTGTGTGATAAAATCGGTCCAAGTTTTTAAATGGTATTTCTCTAGTTGTCGTTATTGTTGGTATTTCTCTAGTGTAGAATAATAAATAAATCTCCTGAACATGCTTTCAACTATGCTAAAAAAAAGCAGATATTCACTGAAAGAATGTGCCTCCCTCTCCTATAAACTGATAAAAGAACTGGTGATATATATAATGTGAATTAACGAGACTTGCTTTAGAAATGTGCGTTCCTCTCAGTGTACATGTGCATGAGTGTGTACGTGTACTTCGTGCTTGTGTTTATGCACTTTTTTGTGAGATATTGTTTCTCCACCTCCATTATGGCACCTATCGGGATCTGCTCTGTATTAAAAATGTTTGCATATTTGTTTGTCCTTTTCTGAGGGATGGGAGCAAGAGCTCTTTTTCCTTGGAGCCTTCCACTGGCTCCAGCATACACAGTACTTCACACATGGAAGAGTCACAATAAACTTGAGATCACTTTGAAAGAGGGTATTCATAACGATATAAAATATTAAGGGGCTGCTCATTCGAGCACTGCAGGTTTTGGCAGGAAAGCCACATCAGTCATCTGCTTACTGAAACTGCTCCTTCCAGACGGATAGTGAACGGTGGGGAGGCTACAATTGCCCATCAGCAGAAACGGCATTTCTTTCCACTTGAGAGACATGGCCAATCTTACCGACGGGGACAGTTCTAAAGCAGAGAAGACCTCAAGTCCCAGTGCGCTGGAATTTGCTTTCCTCAGTTAATACAGAAGCAAGTTCTTCCTCATGATTCCTTAAAAGAGTACGTGTCTCTAAATTATCATGGGCAGACTTTTCTTTTAGATGAAAGGCCAAGAACTATGCTTTCCGACCCATCTCTGCCCTTTGACCAGTTTTAGTGTGTTTAGGCAGCACATGCCCTGTGCTGGGGCCAGCTTCGGCCTTTCTGCAGGTGCTTGCGACATCTGTGAATCAGGCAGGGCAGTTTCATTTTCTGTCAAGCACCTCAGAAACCAATGTCCCAGTGCAAATGGGACTAGAGAGTATCCATAAGGAGCATAGACTCTGATTGAAGTGCCTTCAGGTGGGCTCTGAAAACCACTTTACTTTTCCTTCAACCCCACCTTTTCTCAAGATTGTGGGAGACCTACATTAAAAATCTAAATTTAATTCAGCTTGCTGGAACTTTTAAAAAACTGTTCTGGCTATGTGAAACTTTCCTCCAAATGAAAAATGAATGTCTTTTAAGTTTACCTAATCACAGAAAACTTTGTATTTGGATGGTCTCTGGTACATAGAGCAGGGAGAGAACTCAGAATTAAGTACGCAGTACTGCATTTTTCTGATTTTAGGGTAATATTTACCCTAAAAGTACTTTACAAAACTTAGAGAACAAAAGTTCAGCCACTTTCAAACTAAGACACTAGCCAAGTACAACAGAATAACTAATCTTTTCTATTCTTATTTTGTTTATAAGATTTATATATAAAAGCATATTTAAAAATGGCTTTTTTTTTCCTTTTGGAAAAAGAAAGGTTAAAAAAACTGCAAATTTCAAATATACCTTCGTTCTTAAGCTCTGCCCTTCTCCTGGTTCTACCCCCTCCTGTCCCATTCATATACAGTTGCACAGAAAGTCTTCAAGAGTCTTTGCTGGTCAAATACCCTAGATTAGTGTTCCCTTTTTAGGCTCATACATGTCAACTAAATCCCCTCAATGCATTTTCCTTTACCTCCCACAGATCTATGGGGGATACTTTATAATTTTTAAGTGCCTGGCAAATTACTGCCAACTTGACATCCAGCTACATTATATCTAACCGAAGTTTACTGTAGAGATTAAGAAAATAACACATCTGATTAGAGTAACTAACTCTTTCAAGGAATTAAGTTGTGGGTGTCTCTTAATATATACTTAGCTAGAGTAAAACAAAACTAGATGCTCTTAGTAACTACTAGGAGATAAAACTTTCATTAGATAATTATAATGTGTGCCTTCATTCTGGTAGTCTCTTCTGGCAGAAAAAATCTTATTGTGCTTTGCAATTATTGTATATATAATCACCTACTATGCTCCCACTTCCCAACTCCACACAAGTTGTAAAGATCATGAATATACAAAAAGCCTTCTGAAAAGAATGGTGGATCCACTTGGTGAATCTGTAGACTTTGTGGTTCACTTTTGACCCTGTAAAAATGCAAGTAAATACCGTGTTTCCCCAAAAATAAGACCTAGTCGGACAATCAGCTCTAATGCATCTTTTTGAGCAAAAATTAATATAAGACTAGGTCTTATTTTACTATAAGACCAGGTCTTTAATATACTATAATGTAATGTAATGTAATATAATATAAACCGGGTCTTACATTAATTTTTGCTCCAAAAGATGCATTAGAGCTGATGGTCCGGCTAGGTCTTATTTTGGGGGAAAAACAGTAGATAGTGACTTGCAATGGAAATTGGGTGAAAAGTTAAGTTCTTATTTCTTTTTCCAAAATTCCTTCTACCAAAATGCAATATTTGGTAACAATTAGGAAGTTTTCCTCCAGCCTTGTCTCTATTAAGTCAGTGATGCTCATTCTGTAATCAGAATCACCTGGCTAGCTTGCAAACATCCAGGTTCCTGGGCTGCATTTCAGAGGTTCTCATTCTGTAGCTCTGAGGTAGGGCCCAGGGATACACAGGTGTAGCACACATATAACACCCCCCCCACAGGTGATTCTACTGCAGGTGGGACTTCTCTTTAAAGAAAAGCACTCTGGACTCTCGGTCAGTTGTTCCTGAACTTTAGCAGGCATCAGAATCTTAACAAGAAAAACTTATTGAGACACAGATTGCTGGGCCCCACCCTCAGAATTTCTGATTCAGCAGATCTTGGTGGGGTCTGAGAATCTGTATTTCTCAAGTTCAGGGGTGATGCTGACGCTACTGGCTTAGGACCACATTTTGTGAACCACTGCTCTGGGCTAAATTAATGTGTCTGCTCAGTGGGACATGAAAAGGCTATGCCTTCCCAAAGACTTCAGGGTTGTTACGCGGGGTTTCAGGTGGGGTCTCTAGTCCCGCTCCCCACATAAGAACGCAGGATATGGTGAGGCCAAAAAGGAACACCCACGGAGCCATAGATAGGGGAGTCATACCACTATAGTCTCACCGGCGGCTGGGTTGGAGACACAGGAAGCAGGAGCCACACAATCCTCAATCCGCCATCCGCTTCTCTGCCAACCAACCTCACTTGCTAACTGCAATCCGCCGTGCTAACTGCAATCTGCTCTTGCTAACTCAGCCACCATCTTCTTGCTAGCCCCCATTTGCTGCTAGCGTAGCCACAGCAGTTATATTAGTGGCCAACGGCTCACTGGTTACAGCTGACGGCCAACTAGCCACAGCTGATGGCCATTTGATCACAGTCGATGGCCATTTACTACCTGAGCCAGCACCTTCCCACAGGAGGCCGAGAGCCTGGAAACTGCACTCCTGGCTCTGTCCCCACAAGGGTCCTCTCAAACCAGCCGCCACCTAACGTCCCAGTTTCATGGCACCGCTTCTCTGAGGCACCCTGTCAACCAGCCATCCCAGGCGCCTTGCCATTCCTTAAGGGTTCAGAGACTTACGTATGTGCAGGGGCCATGTCTCTGCTTGGAACATGGAAATCGAATGTGGTTTGCATGGCCTGGGACAAATGATCTTTTTGAGAAGGCTTCCCTGACCTCCCCAACTCCAAAGAATTGCTCCCTCCTCAGCCTCCGCACTGCCCAGTGTTTAGCGTGGTTTTTACCTAGTGGTATACATGTCTGTGTTCTCCACCGGATTTTTAGCTCCTCAAGACTAAGTTTCAGATAATTTAGTCAGTATTCTCCCTGAGACCTCGCAGAAAGCATACCAGCAGAATTAAAACTGAATTGACCCGTAGCCTTGAACACAGTGATTCTCCATGGACCTCTGGGGATACCTAAGACCCTTTCAGAGCTAGGACTACAAGGTCAAAATTATTTTTGTAGTAAGAGTAGCCTAATAATAATAATGTGCCTTTATCACGGTGTTGATAGTTGCACTGATGCAAGCCATAGTAGGTAAAACTGCTGACACTTTATTGTAAGTCAAGACATGGCCCACACGGTGTTAGCCGCCGTGGTCTTCTTTAGAGGCATGGGTACACGAGATAAAAATCAAAACAGCCAGTTTTACCTAAGAACATACAAGGTGATATATACATGATGTGTTACAGAATTGTACACCTGCAACCTATGTAACTTTACTAACTAACCATTGTCACCCCAATAAACTTTAATGTAAAAAAATGAATATCCTTAATGAAGCAGTAAAATTTATTAATTTTACGAAATTGCAAACCTTGAGTACAAATCTTTTATACTATGTGATAAAATGGGAAGTTCACATAAACACTTTCCCTCATACACAAGTATAATGGTGGTGAGAGGAAAAATATGACTGTGATTGGTTGACTTGCAAGCTAAACCAACTGCTTTTCCCCCCCAGAGAATACCAGTGTTACTTGAAAGAAAAAAAATGACAAACTATGATTATTCAGACTTGGGTATTTGACAGACATTATCTCAGAAATGAATAACATCAGCCTATTGTATCAAGGAAAACAACTGACAGAATTTGTTGCCAATGATAAAAATTTGAGTTTTCCAGAGAAATTAGAAATTGAGAAAATTCATCACTGTGAGCTTGACAGCTCTGCAGTACTTAAAGACTTAATGGTATCAAGTAATGTGATTTTTTTTTGATATTACATAATGAAGAGTGTCACCATTTGGAAGACCGCGATAGCTCAGTGAACCAATACTTTTGAAATGACCCATGCATGATGTCACAGAATCATGCATCCATGAAAAACCCACTCTAGAAGTACAACATACAGCAATGGATTCTGATGCAACAGACTCCCAAAAGGTCCCTGATATGGTTTCAGATTTCACATTGTAGCTCACTTTGAAGGAACTGCTACTTGTTGAGTTTCTGTATTGTTTAAAAGAATATCCATAATTATCTGAGTAAGTTCTTAAAGTATTTAAACTATTAAAATTCCCTTTCCAACTATATGTATCTATGAAGCTAGCTCTTCTTCATGTACTTCAAAGTATCATATTACAACAGATTGAATGCAGAGGCATGGAAGGCAGGGTGAGCGTTCTAGAATAAAGAGACATGACAATCAAATGCAAGACCTTAAATGAATCTTGGTTATATAGGAGAATGTCCATGTTCCTCAATGCTGCATGCTAAAGCATGACGGATGTAGTCTTGTGCTACCTGCCACTTTCTATCAAGTGTTTCTGTGAGTGATAAAATAGTGCTATATATGTATATGCTTTATCTCTGTGTGTATAAGCATATATGTATATACATATATGCATAGCTCTCTCCCTTTCTCTGTATATATAATATACATATTATATATATAATATATAAGTGTGTTATAACTTATATATAATATGTATATTATCTATATATACACAGGGAGAGGGAGAGAGATGTGCATATATGTTTATATATGTATACACACACACAGAAGGAGAGATAAAGAAAATATGACAAATATTAAATGATCGTGTATGTGTGGGTTTCTTTCTTGCCCTAAAATCCAGGAAGTATTCCCCCTCTTAGCTATTTACCTCTAAAACTCTCCCTGGCCCCTATTTCCCTCACATGCCAGCTTGAATATAAATTCTTGCAAAATAACTTTCATTTTAAATCCAAAACAGATGGATTCCTTCCTTGAAATTCTAAGCTCCCTCCTTTCCTGAATCATCCACAGCGACAGTTCATTTTCTTACAGCTTATCTGTCCTAAAAAACACTTTTTTTTTCCCATGGCTCATTCTGGATGAGTCACACCTTTCTAACACAGAAAGGGCTTTTCTAATTTTGAAGTGCTTTGCCTACTAAGGCGCTCTTTACTGGGACGGTGGTAAGGAAGGATTATAGGTCCCTGGTATTCACTGCAGCGGGTGCTCTGCAGTACCTCAGGGATTTATAAAATTCTCCTGGCGCGGTAGTAGATACTGAGGCAACATTTAATGAAAGATCGCCTTTTTCAATACCCTTATATCTGTGTTCCAGTCTCTCGTCTTCTATTGGCTTTTTACTAACAGAAAGAAAACTAGTTTCTGAATCTGACGTATCGTGGCTTTGTTTTGGAAACTGTTTTCTGCCTCAAAGCACTTTCCTAAAACCCCTAATGCGAGGCTTTAATAAAAATAAAGGGTATTCATGGTCACCATCTTGGGTATCTTTGCAGAATTTTATATGTGCATCTTGAAGAAAATTAATGCAAATTTTACCTATATGTGATGAAAACACTGATTGTTTAAATTATAGTCACTTTATTTCTCGAACCAATCAGCAGCAAGGAAAAAACCCACACATCTCCTATTATCTCTTAATTTCATTTTTATCCTTTTCTGATGACCATGGTGAATTCTAATCTTATCAGTTGGTCTCTTATTTTCTCAAATCATTTGACATGAGTTTCTTGGAGGCGTTATAAAAGGAATGAGGTAGAGAACTGAAGGTAAGACAGAAGACAAGCTATAGCAAGAGAGCTGGCTTTTCAGAATGTGCGGGGAAGGTGTTGGAATCAGGATATACCAGGGGTCGCAATCGCACATACACACAGCAGTCAAAAGACAACCTGAATGAGTGAAGCAAGTCTGGGTATAAAAAAATAACCTTCCATTGAACAATTATGATCTTTCCATGTGTTTCCCTAGAAACATGGGGCTCTATCGTGGGGTTCAACTTTTGTTTTCTCATTTTTAATAGCAACCTGGCACAGAAAACTCTATTTCTAGTCTAAGAAAAACAATGCAAGTAGAACAATAAATAGCAACTGACATGAAGCTTCAGGGTCAGGGAGAGGGCAGGGAGCACAGGAGACTGGCCTGAACTGGAGAAGGTAGGTCACAGCTCAGTGAAAGTGGACTATTAACAGGTGGGAATGTGAGTTCCACAGAGACAGTGTTTTTCAAGAAAAGTTGCAAATATAAATTTTATGGTAAACTCTCTCAATTTTTGAAAAAAAGTCTATGAGCTACATTCAATTTCACTGCTAAGGCTGCCATTTTAGGCCTCTGTTTTATGCATACGAATACATGAAAGGACATTGTATCAGACATTAAAACTGGAACTATGCAATTGCCAAAATTGCAATAGCAGTGTTAGAGAGTTAACATTACGAAAAGTATCATTTCTTGGAAGACTTGTGTAGTTGATGAACATGACTGTAGTCCCCTTTTAAGAAAAATGTTTACGACATGAGTAAACAGCAGGACAATTTTATGAGCAATCTCACTTCGCAATAAGAATGTAAACTCCTGTTGCCTTTGTAATTCAGGAACAGAATATGCCAACTGACTCAAGCAAAGGAGTAATATACACTGGGCCTGAGAGCATCAATCAATGTTTACACGTTTAAATGCTGCGTTAGAGGAGGCAGGTGGTACAACTACACAAAAACAAACCACTTTATCCTGAGTGCAGTGTAAGATGGGTGTCATGAATCTCCATGGACAGAACTAAGGTCTGCCTTATCATATAAACAACCGGTGATGTTGTTTGCCTTTCAGTCCAGGTGCAGAGTGATGTGTTTGCCTTGGCAGCCACATGCTGCCTGTGTGAGAAAACGTGGCACATATGACTTCTGTCATTAGTCATCGAGGGGCAGGAGAAAGGTGAAGGGGACAAAAGGGAAGGTGCTCTGCCATTTGCGCAGCTGATCTCTTTCCCCAGTTGTAAATCCCAAGGTAGAAATGAGTCTATTCTCTCCCTGTTCCTCCTGTGGGGACAGAGCCCCAAAAAGCAGTTTCCAGGCTCTCGGCCTCACATAGAAAGGTGCTGGCTCAGGTAGTAAATGGCCATCGACTGTGATCAAATGGCCATCAGCTGTGGCTAGTTGGCCGTCAGCTGTAACCAGTGAGCCATTGGGCACTAATATAACTGCCGTGGCTAGGCTAGCAAAAAAAGGGGGAAGCTAGCAAGAAGATGGTGGCTGAGTCTGCAAGCGGCACAGTGAGGGTTGAGAATTGTGTTGCTCCTGGTTCCTGTGTCTCCAACCCAGCCGCCAGTGAGAGTATAGTGGTATGACTCCCCTACCTATGGCTCCGTGGGTGTTCCTTTTTGGCCTCACCATGTCCTGCGTTCCTATGTGGGGAGTGGGACCAGAGACCCCGTCTGACACCCCGCACGACACTCCCATAGGACCAAGAGTTGATTTCATGATTGTAGCCAACAAAGGAACCCCACAAGTGTGGGGGAGGGCCTGAGAAGGACTGGGAGAAGTGGCTGGCCATGGTTTCTTTGGCAGGACCTGGTGAAGCATCCAGCCTGCCAAGTGTCCCAGCTGTGGCTCGGTTTCACTCAGCACTGCTGGTGGCTTTTCTCACTCTGCAAGGAAGCAGCTTGTTCAATGTACTATATGTTGGACAGAGAGAATCTATGTCATGCAGGGTGGCATGCGGGGTCTCTGGTCCCGCTCCCCACATAAGAATGCAGGAGGCCAAAAAGGAACATGCACAGAGCCATAGATAGGGAAGTCATACCTCTATAGTCTCACTGGTGGCTGGGTTGGAGACACAGGAGGCAGGAGCCACACGATCTGCAATCTGCCGTCCGCTTTTCTGCCAACCAACCAACTCCACTTGCTAGCTGCAATCTGCGGTGCTAACTGCAATCCACACTTGCTAGCTCAGCCAACATCTTCTTGCTAGCCCCCCACCCTTACTTATAAACATTGAAGGTTAATATGTTTGTACTATCTAGAAGAAAACAGCGTTTGGGGAGTGTACTTTCACTTCCCAAATAGCCCATCTTGACCCCTCTGGTCCCTGCAAACTGATGGGGTTTTTCTGTTTTGTTTTGATTTGGTTTTTGCTTAAACCAGACCCTACCCAAAGCCATACCCTGCTTTTAGATGCAATCCAACGGAGAGCCACTGTGCCTGTTTCCCCACCTGGGAAGTATTTCTTGATGACAGGAAGTTAAAGACAGGCAGCAGCAAACAGAGCACTGGTGTGTTTAACAGCTGTTTGTCTTCAGGATCAGCCACCTTTTCTTTGGCTCTAGCAAAGAACCTTGGGTTATGGAGGAAATCTACATAACAACTTCTAGCTGTATAATTAGAAGCCCTGTTCTCTCAGAAGCATAGCCCTGAAGCTCTGAAGCCAGGAAAATGCCCTACACTTACTTCTTTCCATGTAGGAAATACAAAAGATGAAAAGAATACAGGACAAGCAAGAAGAGAGTCAGGCTCAGAGAAAGTTCTTGGCTTCCAAGCTGAAATCAATGGAATTAAATAATAAAGATAATGCTTAAGAAAATCACTTTTAACAGGACTCCCTAGTGTCAATTTCTTTTTTTCTTTTTTCTTTTTTTTTTACAGAATTGAAAATAGCTAGCAGACCAGGTTAGCTAGGAAGACTGTGTTTCCTGCCGATATGCAAATAGCAAAACAAGCCAATCCTGATGTACTGAGAGCAGGGAACTGGCAGGTAGATGCTGTTACTGCAGCCTTTGGTAGCCCAGCCAGCCTCTCAGCCACCCTCAGGACGCCAGAGCCTCATAGTTTTTGTGACTTGGCTTTTCAGATGTTTACAAAGGATCAGGTTTCCTTTGGCTCCGAGGAGAGACCTGGCTGGAGGCCTCCAGCTCATAAACTGTGCCGCCAGTGTCTAACATTTGCTAGACTCACAGAAGTGCTGTAATGTCATGGCCTGTTTTGCCCGGGTCCAATTTTCAGTTTTGTGACCTCCTTGGAAAAGCCTTCACTTCTCTGGTCCTCGATCTCGTAGTCTCTAAACTGAGAAAATGGTTCAGCGATTGTCAAAGACCACAACCTAGAATAAAAAATTTGTTTTACTTCAGGACTCAATATAAATTTAATGTATATATTTTCATTTAATTCAATAATTATATATCAAGTTGCTGAAGTGAAATATTTTAGAAAACAATATTTACCCTTACCACCTACAACATGCTTCCTCCTTTCTATCTTTATTGCTTGTCATGACACATCAAGTTCATTTTGTGACTTGCTAAATGCATCACAACCCACAGCTTAAAATCTCTGATCTAGATCATTCATTCATTCAACAAATACTTATTAAACACCAACAAGTGCCAGGTTGCCAGGTACTACTCTAAGTTCAGCAGAGAACTAAACAGACAAAAGTACTTTCCCTCATAGAACTTACATTCCAGAAGGGGATATACACACACACACACACACACACACACACACACACACACACACACACATATATATGATTTATCGCAATAAACTGTATGGTATGTCAGATGATGCAGCATATATTGGTGCCCCAGCCACATCCCTAAATATCATATCATATCATCACTTCGGTGAGCTCCCTTATATTTCAGGGGCCAAGGTCTGCATTTTTTTTTTGCTTTGGGACTTTATCCAAAGTCATCACAGAAGACTTATTTGTATTTGCTGACTTTGAGAGAAGCAGGAAATTAAGTCTGTCCCTGAGTGCCCACAACCAATGACTAATGAAAGCTTGTGTAGAAGTAGCTCAGCTTCTTCTCCACTGAGTAGGGTAACCATGAAGGATCTCCCCAAGAAACCACTTACATTCCAATTTGGGGCACAAAATTTACTCCTGGGTTGACTCAAACTATGAAAGAAGTTAATAAGTGCTACAGTATAAAATGAATAGGAAAGAGGATAGGGAGGGTCATGGGAGGTAATTTTAAATGTGGAGATCAGGGAAGGCCTTGCTGATAAGAAACAGGCGCTATTTGAGGGAAGGTCTGAAGGAGGTATGGGAGAAAGACACGTGGCTGGTGGTCGGGGAGGAGAGTGGAGTGGTGAGGGGTGTTCCAGGCAAAGGTGGAAATGGAAATCAGAGATAAAACAGGCAGATCTAAGTAGACACTTTCCACTCCACCATTTTGTTTTATGACCATATGTTAGTGACTGGGGATTGTAACATCTGGAAACCTGATTCAAAAGTATATCTTCTTATTTAAAATAAGTAAATGTGATAATGGCAGGCAGAGAAGCTAGCAGGGGTGGCTGGGGCTGTGTGTGTACATCTCAGAACATCTACCAACACTCATCTGTGGTTTTATTAAACTAAGCTTTCAGAGTGACTTGCATGGTTTCCCATTATCAACTTTGTCTTACTGCCAGGCTTCAGGGATGCCCTTGGAGATTTCATATTCCCAATCATTAACTGATCGGAACATTTTAACTTGTTTCTGGCCCAATGCAACTGTCTTTCGGCATTAGTTTCTTCATCTAAAAAATGTCCCAACCAGCTCTGACTACCATCATGCCCATTTGGAAAACCCTCAGCCATTCTTTTAGGTGGGGACAAAAGAGCAGCAAGAGTATGAAGGCAGTTGAGAAGTAACTTTTAGGTTGTTATGGGGAAAGGGTCTCTTCCTACTTTTTACATTCATTTTAGAGAGAGGAATCCCTTCTATACTGATCTTTGCTTGAATTCTTTCAGTGATGGAAACCTCACTGCTTTGCAAAATCATCCTTGCAATTCTCAGGTTCTATTGATTATAAATTCTCCATTGTTTTGAATCAAACTCCGAAGAACTCTCAAAGCAACTCAGAACATACATCACTTTCGTGAGACAGTCCTTTATATGACTGCAGGAAACGAACCTACTTGCCTTGTTTTTCCTCACCAAACATCATCAGGTCTATAGGACATTCCACATATGATACACTTCCCAGCATTTGGACATAACTTAATGATTGACTTCTCAATAATAATACTAACCGCAAAGGTTACTGAGTGCCTAATGCTGTTCTAAGTGCTTTTACTTCAATTATCTTATTTACTACTTAAGCAATCCTGTGAGGTAGACACAATTATTATTCCTATTTTATAGATGAGGACAATACAAAAGATAGAAGTTAAGTAATTTGCCCAACACACATAACCAGGAGGTAGTGGAGCCAGACACTCAAACTAGTTAGTCTGGCTCAAGAGCTCATATTGTTCATTAGCACTGTGCTCTGCCACCTCTCCATTAACAAACTGGGTAGTGAGTCCAGACTAAGACTCACACCTCTGGCTCGCAGTCCAATGCTCTTCCAACAGTGTCACATTGTCCTGAATGTAGATGGAATGCCCTTGGGAGAAAGTAAGGGGATCTTGGGGAGGGAGAACTAGGGTGTAGAATTTCAAATCCAAAATCCCAGGAGAATTCGATATCTATTGAGTTTGACATATGTTATCAAAAGTAGAAAGTAACATTCCCTATTTCTAAATTTAGTCATGAAAATGAACATTAGCAAAGACAGAAAGGCAGACTTGCTCTAGAAAAGACTCTAAGACTCTCCCTTTTTCCCACACTTTAGGCAGCAATGAAGACAAAGTTCAGGGAAGTCTTTAGTTTGAACAAGGAAGAAGCAATGGCCTCCAGCCACAGGTCCTTGTCACCTGAGGCTATTGAGATGGTGAAAATTCAGTGGTGAAAGCTTTCTTTGTGTAGTATTTTCCTTCTTCCCTAAGGAATTAAGAGGTGGGGTAAGGAGAAAGGGATGGCCTCAGCTTACAAAGCTGAATCTGAAAGATTTTATCAAGAAAGTGAACTTTCAGAAAGGGCTCACAAGGCAAAAATCTCGGCAGAAGGAACCAAAGATTGAAACAAACAGAGATGACAATTGTCAATAGTATATTTTCATGGCAGCAGGCAAGGTGATCCATTTAAAATGAAGGTCAGTTCATGTCACTTTGCTCAACACTCCAATGGCTTCCCTCTTTCCTCCCAGGAAAAGCCTTATTCCAGAAATGAGCTTCATAGTCCTCATTCAAGATTCTGCTCAAGTTATATTAACAAAGAGGTACGGACGGCCGGATGGCTCAACTGGTTAGAGCACGAGCTCTTAACAACAGGGTTGCCAGTTCGATTCCTACATGGACCAGTGGGCTGTGCCCTCCACAACTAGATTGAAGTCAGTGAACAAGCTGCTTCTGAGCTTTCAGAGGGGCGGTCAGATGGCTCAGTTGGTTAGAGGAGGAGCTCTCAACAACAAGGCTGCTGGTTCAATTCCTGCATGGGATGGTGGGTTGCACCCCGTGCAACTGAGATTGAAAACGGTGACTGGACTTGAAGCTGAGCTGTGCCCCCCACGACTATAGATTGAAAGACAACAACTTGGAGCTGATGGGCCCTGGAAAAACACACTGTTCCCCAATATTCCCCAATTAAAATAAAGGTTCACTGTTACCCTCAGACTTAATTTGAACCTTCTCTATCCCCTTTCTCTGTTTTGTTTTACTTTTTTAGCATATATCACCACCTGATCTATGGTTCATTTATTTGTTTTAGGTCCCTTCTCCCCCAGCCATGTACATCATATAACGAATAATACAAAAATATACTACCACGGAGGAGATCTCAGACTGAGTCTAACTCTTTTTCTGCTGTATTCCAGCACCTAATACTGAGCCTGGTATTTGTTAATGGGTGAATGGGGAAAAAAAGAACAAAATTAAAAGGAAACAAAGAAAGCACATGGGTAAAGATAATAACTAAAAGATGACCCCAACAGTCAGAAAACCTTAAAAAAATTATATTTATAACCCAAATATGGATAGGAAGATGGAGCAAGATGAAAGGAACTGATAAATCTTTCATGGCTTAAAACATAGGAACACTCATCTTTCCTGCAAACCAACTGAGGACCTACTTTAATAGTTCTTTGTCTCTGGTCTCACACCAAAAAAAAAGTATTCATAATAGCTTGTATTTATTGAGCCAGACACATAACATGTATTAATTAGCTCCGGCCTTCACAATGATACTGAAAGCAATTATTATCCCCACTTTGCAGACAAAGAAAATAGGGGCCAAAAGCTAAACAGTTTCATCAATAGCTAAAAGTTGTAAATAACTCTAATGCCCATTGATGGATGGATGAGTGAATAAACAAAATGTGGCACATCCGTACAATAGAATACTATTCAGCCATAAAATGAATAAAGTAATGAGACACCCTACAACATGGATACACTTAAAAAAGTATGCTACTGAAGAAAGTCAGACACAAAATGTAACATATTGTATGATTTCATTAATATGAAAAAACCAGAATGAGTAAATCCATAAAAACCTAAAACAGATTGGTGGTTTCCAAATCTGGGAAGAGAGGGATGGGCAGCGACTGTTTAATGGGTGTATACAGGGTCTCCTTTGGGGGTGATGAAATCTTTTGGAACTAGATAGAGGTGATGGTTGCACAACATTGTGAATGTACTAAATGCCACCATTTATATACTTTAAAATGGTTGATTTTATATTCACCTTAATAAATTAAATTAAATGTCAGCAATTTGCACAATAGTAAAATGAGTTCTTCAAGTCGAAATTAAAGGACACTAAACAGCAATAAGAAAGTAATGAAAGTATAAAACCACTGGTAAAAATAACATATACAATACAGTAAGGCTGCAATGGTAGCATGTAAATCACTTTTGATTTTAATATAAAAGTTTAAGACAAAAGTATTAAGAATAATTACAAATACAAATATTTGATAATAGAAACACTATATAAAGAGATGTAAAGTGTCACATCAGTAGCATAAATTATTGGTGGGAAGAAGTCAAAGTGTAGAGTTTTCATATGCAATAGAAGTAAAGTTGATAGCCTAAAATAAACTAATAAGTATAAGATGTTTTATGTAAGCCTCATAGTAGCCACAAAGAAAATACCTATAGAAGATAAACAAAAAGAAAAAAACAAAGCATATTACTACAGAAAAATCAACAAAATACAAAAGGAAGACAATAAGAGAAGCAAAGAGGAACACGAGAACCAAAAACAGTAGTTAACAAAAAAAAATAGTTAACAAAATGTCAATAGTAAATCCTTAGTAAATCCTTTTCTATCAGTAATTACTTTAAGTGTAACTGGATTAAACTCCTCAATCAAGGGACATGGAATGACTGAATGGATTAAAAAAACAAGACCCAACTATATGATATCTGCAACAGATTCACTTTAGACTTAAGGATAAGCATAGGCTGAAAGTGAAGGGATGAAAAAGATATTCCATGCAAATGATGAAAAAAAGAAAGAAAGCTTACTTATATCAGCAATATATACTTTAAGTTAAAAAACTGTCCCTAGAAGTAAAAAAAAAAAACCAATATCAATTCATCAAAAAGATATAACAATTATACATATACATACACCCACAACAGAGCACCTAAATATATAAAACAAAATCAACAGATCTGAAAGGAGAAATGGACAATAACACAATAATAGTAAAAGACATCAATAACCCATTTGCCATAATGGCTAGTACATCCAAACAGAAGACCAATAAAGAAACAAAGAACTAGAAAAACCTATAGACAAACTAGAGCTTGCAAACATACATAGAACATTCCACCCAACAGCAGAAGCATAAACATTCTTCTCAAGCACAGGAGAAACATTTTCCAGTAAAGAGCATATGTTAGGTTACAAAACTAGCCTTAACAATTTTTAAGACGATTAAAATCATACCAAGTATCTTTCTAGTACAATGGAATGAAACTAGAATCAAGAATAGAAGGAAAACTGGAAAATTCACATGTATGCAGAAATTTAAAAATATATTCCAGAACAACATTGGGTCAAAAAAGATATCAAAAGGGAAATCAGAAAATTACTTAAGTCAAACGAAAATGAAAACATAACATAAAAATTATGGAATACAGCAAAAGTAGTACCAAGAGGAAATTTATAGTGATAAACACCTACATTACAAAATGTTTTTTAAAAAATCTGTAAGAAACTTAACCTTAAGCCTCAAAGTACCAGAAAAAGAAGAAAAAACTAAACCAAAAATTAGCAGAAGGAAGAAAATAATAGAGATTCGAGCAGAAATAAATGAAATAGAGAAGAGAAAAATAGATTTTTAAAAATCAACAAAATGAACATAGTGTTGGAAGTCTTTGCCAAGCAATCAGACAAGAGAAAGAAATAAAAGGCATCCAAATTGGGAATGAAGAAGTTAAATTGTCACTCTTTGCAGATGACATGATGCTATATATAGAAAACCCTAAAAACTCCACCAAAAAGCTATTAGAAACAATCAACAAATACAGTAAAGTAGCTGGCTACAAAATCAACGTACAAAAGTCCATTGCATTCCTATATACTAACAATGAAATCTCAGAAAAAGAAATACAAAAAACAATTCCTTTTGCAATTGCAGCAAAAAGAATAAAATACCTAGGAATAAACTTAACCAAGGATGTGAAAGACCTATATGCTGAAAACTATAAGCCATTTTTAAAAGAAATTGAAGAAGACACAAAGAAATGGAAAGACATACTTACCTGGCAGGGGAGATACCATGATCACGAAGGTGGTTTTCCCAGGGCGAGGCTTATCCATTGCACTCTGGATGTGCTGACCCCTGTGATTTCCCCAAATGTGGGAAACTCGACTGCATAATTTGTGGTAGTGGGGGACTGCGTTCGCGCTCTCCCCTAATAAAAAAAAAAGAAAAAACAAAACAAACACACAAAAAAGAAATGGAAAGACATTCCGTGCTCATGGATTGGAAGAATCAACATAGTTAAAATGGCCATATTACCCAAAGCAATATACAGATTTAATGCAATCCCCATCAAAATCCCAATGGCATTTTTTAAAGAAATAGAACAAAAAATCATCAGATTTGTTTGGAACCACAAAAGACCCCGAATAGCCAAAGTAATCTTAAGAGAAAAGAACAATACTGGATGTATCACACTCCCTGACTTTAGCTGGTACTACAGGGCTACAATAATCAAAACAGCATGGTATTGGCAGAAAAACAGACACATAGACCAATAGAATAGAACTGAGAACCCAGAAATAAAACCACATGAATATGGACAGATAATTTTTGACAAAGAAGCTAAAAACATACAATGGAGAAAAGACAGCCTCCTCAATAAATAGTGCTGGCAGAATTGGATAGCCACATGCAAAAGAATGAAACGGGACTGCTGTCTGTCACCATGTACCAAAATTAATTCAAAATGGATCAAAGACTTAAGCATAAGACCTGAAACAATAAACCGCATAGAAGAAAACATAGGTACTAAACTTATGGACCTTGGGTTCAAAAAGCATTTTATGAATTTGACTCCAAAGGCAAGGGAAGTAAAACTAAAATAAATGAATGGGACTATATGAAACTTAAAAGCTTCTGCACAGCAAAAGAAACCATCGTCAAAATAAAGAGGCAACCAACTGAAATGGGAGAAGATTTTTGCAAACAGTGCCTCCGATAAGGGGCTAATATCCAAAATATACAAGGAACTCATGAAACTCAACAACAAAAAAACAAACAACCCAATTGAAAAATGGGCAGACGACCTGAAGAGACATTTCTCCAAAGAGGACATACAAATAGCAAATAGACATATGAAAAAATGTTCAACATCACTAATCATCAGAAAAATGCAAATAAAAACCACAATGAGATATCACCTCACCCCAGTCAGAATGGCTATCATCAACAAGACAAATAGTAAAAAATGTTGGAGAGGCTGTGGAGAAAAAGGAACCTTCATACACTGTTGGAGGGAATGCAGACTGGTGGAGCCGTTATGGAAGGCAATATGGAGGTTCCTCAAAAAATTACGAATAGAATTACCATATGACCCAGCAATCCCTTTCCTGGGTATCTATCCAAAAAATCTGAAAACATTTTACATAAAGACATGTGTGCTCCGATGTTCATTGCAGCTTTGTTTATGGTGGCCAAGACATGGAAACAGCCAAAATGTCCTTCGATAGATGAATGGATAAAGAAGTTGTGGTATATATACACAATGGAATACTATTCAGCGGTAAGAAAAGATGATGTAGGAACATTTGTGACAACATGGATGGATCTTGAGAATATAATGCTAAACGAAATAAGTCAGACAGAAAAAGCAGAGAACCATATGATTTCACTGATATGTGGTATATAAACCAAAAACAACTAAAGAATGAGACAAACAAATGAGAAACAAAAACTCATAGACACAGACAATAGTTTAGTGGTTACCAGAGGGTAAGGGGGTAGAAGGTGGGAGATGAGGGTAAGGGGGATCAAATATATGGTGATGGAAGAAGAACTGACTCTGGGTGGTGAACACACAACGGGATTTAAAGATGATGTAATACAGAATTGTACATCTGAAATCTATGTAATTTTACTAACAATTGTCACCCCAATAAATAAATTTTTTAAAAAATCAACAAAATTAAGCATGGTTTTTTAAAAGATAAATGAAGTTGACAAATTGTTAACCAGACTAAGAAAATAATAAATAATATTAGAAATTCTGAAAGAGGAGCATTACATCTAATACCACAGAAATAAAAATGATCATACAACACTACTGTGAACAATTATATGCCAAAACAATGAATAACCTAGAAGAAATGGATAGATTCCTAGAAACATACAACCTCCACAGACTGAATCATGGAAAAAAGTAGAAAATCTGAACAAATCAATAATGAGGAAGGAAATTGCATCAGGAATAAAAGAAATCCACTAACATAGAAAAGTCCGGGCTGGACAGCTTCACTGGTGAATTCTATCAAATATTTAAAAATTAACATTAATCCTTCTCAAACTCTTCCAAAAATTAAAGAGGAAGAAACCTTGCCAAACTCATTTTATGAGGCCAACATTATCCTGATACCAAAGCCAGACAAAGACACTACAAGAAAAGAAACTAAAGTCCAATATCCCTGATGAACAAAGGTGCAAAAATCCTCAACAAAAACTACGAAACCAAATTCAACAGCACATTAAAATGATCATACACCACGACCAAGTGGGATTTATTTGTAGGGTTCAAGGATGGTTCAAAATATGCAAATCAATTTATGTAATACACTACATTAACAGAATGATGGATTAATCATATGATTATCTCAACAAATACAGAAAAGCCTTTGACAAAATTCAACACCCTGTCATGATAAAAACTCTCAACAAATTAGGAATAGAAGAAAAGTATCTCAACATAATAAAGTTCACATAGAAATATCTCACAGGATCATCATATTCAAAAATGAAAAACTGAAAGCTTTTTCTCTAAGATCAAGAACAATGCAAGAATGTCCACTCTCACTTCTATTCAACATAGTACTGAAAATCCTAGTCACCTCAATTAGGCAAATAAAAGAAATAGAAGGCATCTAAATCAGAAAGAAAGAAGTAAAATTATCTGTCTGCAGATGACATGATTTTAAGTGTAGAAAATCCTAAAGATGCTACAAAAAAATTGTTAGGACTAGTAAACAAATTCAGTAAAGTTATAGGATACAAAATCAACACATAAAAATCAGTTTTATTTCTATATATTAACAATAAGCTATCCCAAAAGGAAATTAAGAAAACAATTCTATTTAAAATAGTATCAAAAAGAATAAAACAGTTAGAAATAAACTTAACATTGTCTAGTAATATTGCTGCCCTACATTTACACATGGTTTATAATTCACCAAATGCACTTGCACATATCAATTCATATCCCCACAATACCCTTGGAAGTAGAACAGAGGGATATATTGGACAGAAGCAGAATGCCTTCAGCATTGGAGTGATCATGGAAAGCTTTTAGAAGAAAGTGACATTGAATGTGAAGATCAAGAATGAATCGAGTTTCAAGTAGGCGAGGGGTAAGGGAAATAACATTTCCAGAAAGGAAGGTGGGATACAAACTCACTGTATATCTTTATTGATCTACTACTCTAAAACCCAATAAAATCAGCAGGAACAAATATGTTTTAACTTTATTCAATAGGAAGTAGGCGCCATTAAAAAATTAAAATTCAGGGGGTGTTATAATAAGATTCACTACGGACGCATTGAGTTTAAGGTAGACAGGCTGGTTAAAAGGAGGCAAGCCAGGGGACTACTGAGGGGAAGAGGCATGAACTGAGGCATTAACAGTGGAAAGGGAAAAAAGGTTTTTGCAGGACTTTTTGACTGGTTGGATGCCCCATCTTAAACCTCCTGAGTTAGCTCTGCAAGTGACACCCAGGCTGTCCATTTGAAACACTCCTCAGATGATCGTGGTGTGCAGCCAAGGGTAAGAACAACTGAGAGCACAGTGAGACAGGCAAGTCGAGGCGTGTACATCAAGTGTAACAGGTGAAGAAAGGAGTGGATTAAATTGTAAAGCCACCAAAAGGGTTAGCAGGGTCGAGGAAGAGCTGAGGTTATTGTAGGGAGAGATGAAGGAGCCCATGGGATAGAAGAGATTAAATATTCATGGGGAAAAAGGGAACTTCGTGTTTCTAGACTTTCTGTTATTCATGAGGCATTTTACATATGCTATCTATCACCATTATTATTCCCTTTACTGGTGATTTATTATTATTATTATTAATCATTGAGGCATTTAGTACTACATCCAATTTACAATGAGACAAGTGAAGGTTAGGGAAGGCAAATAAATAGTAAGAACCCAAACCCATGCCAAGAGCTGGGCTCTTCTTTCCTTTGCATCAGGTCGTGGAGCAAGGTCTTGGAGGCAGAGGGAAGGATGGAGGCCAGGACTCAGTGGGAGGAGGAGCTTGGAAAAAAGGAGGAACTTAGCCATGGAGACAGTGACAAGACAAACATGCAAGAAAGGAACACACATAAAAGGAACACACATAAAGGGAACACATATAAAGTGTGCAAAAAAAAGAGGCAATGACAAAACAATTTTGGGGTGGAGGAAGGAGGCTGAGGTTTATAGCAGATTTCCTTCATCATCTCAGAAAAGCTGCAGTGAGGTAATCCACTGAGAGTGAATGCTGGTGGCTTAGGTCGGGCCTGTGTGCTGCACAACAGAGCAGAAAGCCAACCTTGCCTCTCTCTCCCAGTGACATGCACATCAATCACTCAAACACCAATCTCTCGGGATGGCTGGATGGCTCAGTTGGTTAGAGCACAGGCTCTCAACAACAAGGTTACTGGTTCAATTCCCACTTGGGATGGTGGGCTTCGCCCCCTGCAACTAAAGATTGAAAATGGTGACTGGACTTGGAGCTGAGCTGCGCCCTCCACAACTAGATTGAAGGACAACGACTTGGAGCTGATGGGCCCTGGAGAAACACACTGTTCCCCAATATTCCCCAATAAAATTTTAAAAAACAAAAACAAACAAACAAAAACAATCTCTCATCTGTTGGAAGCCATGAGAACAGATGAGTTGAGCTGCCTCCAGCTAACTGGAAACTACATGGAGGAAAAGCAAAGTTCCTAACTTCCAAGCGCTGACGTCTAGAGTGATATTTTTCACCAGCGATTAAAATTGTCTGATTAGAAAAACTCCAAAAAATGGAGAGTTCCTTTGCTTTGTAAAGATCATATAGAAATATTTTGCCATTGAAGATCCCATGTCGCCCAGGGGTTTTGACCATAAAAAGGGGTTACATATCTTCATGGTCACCCATGGGTAAATGCAAATATACATGAGAGAAGCATCTCCCATCAGCTAAGAGAACCAGATGGAGTCTACAGTTTAATTGTACAAGGCTATGTTATTAAACAGGAAGCATCAGGTGATTAAGCAAGCAGGTGCCTCTGGGCTTCCAGTCCAAAAGGACTAGCAAATCATGCTGGGACTTTCAGTGGCTTCCAACGTTTTGGCAAGTGGCTGCTGCTGCTGAATGTGATTTGAGTTATTCCAGAGCGGCAATCAACCAAAGAGGGAAGGAAAGCCTAGTGTTTCAATAACATTTTTTTATTGAAATTTGTCAACAGAAGTTTGCTGCCACCAATCCAACGCCAACAGGAGTCCCTAATCTGGGATGCAGTAAAAAGGAGAAACTTCCATTAAAAACAGTTTGCATACCAGAAAGATGCAGCCTCCAGAATAAAGGGCAAGTGCTTTCCCCCAAGACAAAGGGGAGGCCCACTTTCATAGAGGTAGTTTCTGCCCCAGTCCCTGATTGGTCCATATCTGTGCAAATGAGGAATGCAAATTTACAGTCTGATTGGTCCAAATATCACTGTCCTGATTGGTTGGAATCATGCATTCTGATTGGTCTTTATGAAGCTGCTCTGATTGGTTAGTAAAGATGCAAATGAGGTATAGCTGTGTAACTCTGATTGGATGGGGAAGTTCTCAGTTTATTGGTTGAAAGACAAATCTAGGAACTGCTTTATAAAAGCCTGCTCAGGTGGCAGCAGCTCCATACATGAGGCTGTGGCTCAGTCTGTGGCTTTCCCCTGAAGTGTAGAGTGCATGAGAGGACACTGTCAGCAATGGCCTCTAGACTGATTATGAATTTGAACACAATTAACCACAAGGAATATTTTCTTGGCAGGTGTATTCTTCTTGGGGTCAACAAACTCAATAGCCTTTGTTTAAAGTACCTTCTTGGTGCCCCTCTGAGTTATGAAATACTCGTGTGCAGTATTAGTAACATCAGACGGACACTAGCAGCTTACTAATAAGTATTTCATTCAATCAGCTACTACTGTTTGTGTACATATATACATACACACACACACACACACACACATATTCTCAAGAGAAAACATGATAGTTGTGCATGGTTTTGTGATTACCAAAAAATAAAAATAAAAAATTCAGAACCACATAAAGCCCTATTAGAAGAGATTAATTCTATACCTGTGGAAAACAACAAATGTTTCTGTGTGGCAGAGAATAAACACAGCACCCTAGAAGTTTGGGTTTTGGGGTATCAAAAAAGAAAGCAAAATTTCCTTGGGTCACTGACTTTTATTTTCTTTTGCCCTTTTCACTCTGACTCCTCCTTCTTAGGAAGGGGAGATTCAAATCCCTGGAGCCCCCTTCAACTGTTATCAAGCTCTGTTCAAAGTTATTCAGAAATAAGGAAAGAGACTTAACATGGAGGCACTCTACATCTCGGCTGCCAGGAGAAATATGATCTTTGAGGTCAATGAATTTATTAAGACGTTTTTATTACTGTTTTGTCTGTCTATTTTTTGGTACCGTCTTAATGAAAGATGTGTGACTCTCATCATGCAAAACCAATCTAGGTAGAATCAGTTATTGCTTCTCTACATCTTTGCTGCATTCGAGCTTCCCCAACTACCTCCCTCACCTTGTAAAACTTGCATGCTCTAGACATTTTGCATTGCTGAAGAAAATCACTGTTTTGCTTCCAGCAAGGAATATAAATGTTGCAACACTGACTCCTCCTCTAATGAAGAAAGAGTGAACAAGTGCACTGAGTTGAGCTTCTTCTCACAAAACCTCCGGGCTGGGGACGGTGGGGCCCAGGCTGAAATCTCGAGACAGTGTCTTTTGGGCTGGGCTTCCCCGCCCCTTTCCCTTTCTGTCTTACTCGCTCTTTCTGGATTTTACCCGCTATTCATGAAACATCTTTACCACAGTGGATCTCAGCGTCCTTTTGCAGGAAGTGCTCACGGACTGATATGGCAGACTTTGCTCCCAGGCAAAAGTGAGTAGCCAGGGGACGCGTGCGACCAAGAGCGGCGCCGGCCACGAGGCGCCGGAGCTTCGGGTTGGAGGCCAAGGGCGGGAGGGGAACGAGGGCGGCCGCGGGCGCGGATTGCTCAGCAAATCGCCAGAAAGCAGCCGGAGCTGGCAGAGGGGCTGGGAAGGCAGGGGCTCTGACCGTAGTCCGCACTGAGATCCCTTCTCAGAGGAGCTAGAAACGCTCCCCGCGTCCAGATTTTACAACTGCACACATTTGTCTTTTTAAAAGGCATCTTCAGATGCACCCTTGAGAACGAGTTTTGGAATGACTGTGGGATTCCAATAATGTAAATTATTTACGTCAAATTGAAAAAAAATAAAGAAGGGGGGCGGGGAGGCGATGGGGCTCAGACAGGTGATGCGATGACAGCGGACTTGAGGATTTTCCAGCAGCGACAGTGGAAGCCTCCCGGTGTCCGGTGGGGAAAGTTAGCGCTACCTGTGCTGACCCGAAAGGCGCAGCTCCCCTCAAAGGCAGAGGCGGTGATATCAGGTAAGCAGCTCGGGGCTGTCACCCAGACCCCAGAGCAGGCGGAAGGCGGATTGACCTGGGCAGAGGAACTCCAACCAGAGAGGAAGCTGATAGGAGAACCCGCTGGAGGGCAGAGGAGATGAGAGGAGTGTGTGCAGCAGAAGGGAAAGGAGAGGAGAGAAGTCACGCAAACTGCGGTAAAGGGAGAGCCCGAGCGCTGTGCACGGGGAAAGAAAGCACGGGCTGGAGTTCTAACTCATTGAGTGGGAAAAGAGCCTTTTAGTGACCTCTACCTATGTCGCGGGGAAACGGCCCACGTTACCCTAATAACAGGCAATTTAGGATTTTCTATAATTTGGCCTGAAAATGGTTGCGAAACATTATTGGTAATCTGGAGGGATTAGTTTGTCTTCGTTCATCAAGTTGTCTGGCAAAGATTTCCCACATGAGTCTCCTGCGTCTTGGTCAGCGGAGTGCTGCTAATCCTAGCCCTGCCCCTGGCTGTGCAATCTTGGAAGACACTTATGTTCTCTGGGCCTCAGTTTTCTTTGCAACATTTAGGGGAATTTATATATATATATATATATATATATATATATATATATATATATATATATATATATGTGTGTGTGTGTTATATTATATATAATATATAACATATATATGTTATTTATATAATATATGAATATATAATACATATTACATATATAATATATATATCTCTCATTAAACATGTGTGCATATAATATGTATGTGTGTCTACATGGGGTAAAAGCACTGAACAGTGCAAGGAAGAAGCAGATGAAAATTTTAATTTCCGTGGTTCTGAAAAACTGGGGGTGTTCTTATAGAATGTACATAAAAATTTGCAAGCAATTCCTGATGGTTCCTAGACACCCCCCTAAAGACTCCACCTGAACCCCAGGTGAACATTCTTTGTCTAAAGAAAGCCTTCCCTTTGAAGACCTGCATCAGGACCATCCAGCCAACCTCTGCTGGCAGCTGGGCTGACTGTGGGAGTAATGTACAGCTTTCTCCAAGGTCTGGAGTCAGCCATGCTGTTGAAGGGGAAAGCCCTCCTTTCCTGAGTGAGCTCCTAGGGCACTGTTTCCCAAGGGCTTCACCAATCTTTGCCTCCTAGGGAACCTTCCTCATAAAGTCTTTTAATGAATTTCCTAAAGTGATAGCCCTCACGCCTGGAGTTTTCATTCTTACAAACAGCACTAGAGAGCCACCTGCAGAGAAGATCTGTCTGTCTCAAAGAGAACTCATCAGGTCACCTAGCTGGATGTCAGACAGTGATGTGAAGAATTTGTTTTGAAAGGAAGTGCCAATTGCTTCCCAGTGCATAGTAAGAATAGTAATGGCTTTCTTTTATACCTCTGCAATTTGCCTTGAAGGGACCAGGGACTCTGGTTTTGTGCGATGGGGTCTTCCACTGGCAACTCCAGCAAGATGTGGCAGAGGACACATGGAGCCTTGTGGCCCAATAGACTGGGCTGCAAATCTTGGCTCTCACACCTTGGCAAGTCACTTCTCTGAGCTTCACTTTCTGTCTGTAAAATGCGGAACAGTACTGCCATTCTTGCACAGTTGTTAGGAGAACAAAAGTAATGTTTATACAGTGCCTGGTTCTATAGTCAATGAAAAACTTCTACTGTTAATGTTAATCTGAGCTTCTAAGTAACTGTCAAATATTTTCACGCTTTTTAGAGTAGCTTACTGTCTCTCTTATGGGGCTTACACCAGCAGAAGAATGAGTAAAATTAATTCTGGCCTAAATATTCTTAAAGATGAGTAATGGGTTTAGAACACAAGAGTTGGGTTTAGTTTCACCTTTGTCAAGTAAAGCACTCTGTGTTGCCAGCAAGTGAAATGTGTCCAGATTGGCATGGATTCTTAACTCTTTCTCTCGGTTCTCTTTTGGTCCATAATCTTGAATACAAAACAGCTAGATCTCTGCCTATAGCTACAAACAGCTGGACATGGAAACTGGAGAGGTCTCAGGCCTGCATCCATCTCCAGATACACCAGAAACTCTGTAGAGAGAAATGTCCCCACTTGACATACATTTAACCAGTTCAGTGCTCTCTCTCTCTCTCTCTCTCTCTCTCTCTCTCTTTCTCTCTCTCTCATCCTGGCCCCTCAGGTGCAAGAAGTTGGATGATGTAGAAATGTGGGAAAGAAATATCAGAGCATTAAAAGGAAACTGGTTACCCTCAAAGTAGCCATTCCAAAGATGGATCAGTATATTCTGGCAAGGCATTGCATGCAGAGATAATACTGATACCTACTATTCACTGAGTCTTCAAGCTATTTAAACGCTTTCCTACATAACCTCAGTGAATTTTTATAGCAACACGACAAGGTATACATTATCATTTATGACTTTGTAGATAAAAAAACTGAGACTTATAAAAATTTACATAACTTTCCCAGTCTGCAGAGTTAGTAAAAGGCAAAAACTGAGATCCAAGCCCCGGTCTGTCTGACTTTGACACTCACTGTTTTTCTAATACCCAGTGCTGCCAAGATCCCTATATCAAAAGTTGCATCATGCCAACTGGGTCCCAGTTCTTCTAAAGAGCAGGAATAACCAAATATTCTGGATGATTTTAACTGAAGTGAACATGTACTTTGCATGTGATACATATTAATAGGCAACACCAATAAAATCACTTGTGGAGAATAATTTTCCCAACCCTTTACAAGTCCTGCTGTTAGACTCAAGATATCAAATACCAAACCTCAGCAAGGGAGGCTGGCCCTGGGTCATTGACTTCCTGAGCGATTCTTTCAGGTTAAAAAGAGCTCTGGAATTGTACAACTGAAACCTATATAACTTTACTAACAATTGTCACCCTAATAAACTTTAATTAATTTTTAAAAAAAGATCTCTGGAATTTCCTTTACCTACTGCCTTTAGAATCAAGGGACCATTTACATTTACTTCCCTGGTTTAAGTAGTCATTCGTTCATTCATTCATGCATTCATTCATTCATTCAATAAATACTTTTTGAGCTCTGATTAAGACAGACAAGGTCCTAGCTGTTAGGGAGCTTCTATGCTAGAGAGAGTGGGGCAGGCAAGAGGCAGGTGAACCAATGCTTAAATAATTTCAGATACTGATAAATGCTATGAAGAAAGTAAAGAGAGGCTGAGGAATAGTGTGTGCTACCAGGGCTTGGAGGCAACTTTAAATAAGGCAGCCAGAGAAGATTTACATAAGAAGGTCACCCTTGAACTTAAACTTGCATAATAAGAGGGAGCCAGGCCATGAAGGTCTGGGGAAAGGGCTGCATTAGCGGAAGAAACCTCAAGGGAACATCTGGAAGTGGAATACATGAAGCCGTAGAGCCTGAAATACAATGACATGGCCTCATAGAAATCAAGATGGGTTTTGTACAGGAGAAATTATGGTTTGAGTGCCCATTATATGATTCTAGGCTGTGCTGTGTGCTTTATACCGATCTTATTTAATCTTCTTAACAATCCTGGTGAGTTAGCGATTTTTGTCTTGATTTAATAGTTGAAGAAGCCAGGACTCACAGGGGATAAGCAGCTAGCCCTGGGTTACAAAGCTGGAATTTGAACCTCATAGCCTGTTTTGCTTCAAAGCCCAAAACTTTTTGCTAACAAAACGTGGGGCCTTTGACATAATCTCTTCCAGGGGATAGTGAAAGAGCTACCAGAAGGAAAATATTAAAAGTATATCAGGTAGCTAAATGCTGACAATGATTTCTAACTGCTAGTCCAAATTCCAGTTAGCGTGTCTATACCTGTAGTATGCAATACAAGCTCTAGCCACATGTGGCTATTGGGTACTTAAAATGTGACTACCTTGTTTCCCCGAAAATAAGACCTAACCAGAAAATAAGCCCTAGCAGGATTTTTCAGGAGGACATCCCCTGAACATAAGCCCTAATGCGTCTTTTGGAACCAAAATGAATATAAGACCCAGTCTTATTTTTGGGGAAACATGGTAGTTCAAATTGAGATGTGCCATAAGTATGAAACATACCCTAGATTTCAAAGAGCTAGTATCAAAAATTTTTAATATTGATTGTATGTTAAAATGATAATATTTTGGATATATTGGTTTAGATGAAATATATTATTCAAATTAATTTCACCTGTTTCCTTTTAATTTTGAATGTGGTTAATAGAAAAATTTAAATCACATTTGTGGCTCACATTGTGTTTCCATTTAACAGCACTGCTATAGACTAATACATTGCCCAAAAAAGGATGAGAAATTTTTCTTCTTCCTAACAAACTTTTTCTCTAGTCTTGACTCAGACTCCATTTCAAATCTTTCCCAAAATTCTGTTATTCAGCGAAGCAGTAAACAAAAGACAAAGAGGCCCCTCTGCGCGCATCCCCACCCTCATGCTTCTGCTGAGCTGGTGATATTTTGCAGCCCATTTCATCAAGTCACTATTAGATTTGATGAAATAGACTCAGTGGTTACATTCGTCACCACCCATCCTCTCACTCAGGCAAATCTCAAGAAGCTTCAACAATCCTATGACCAAAGGGTCGTTTTGAATCTGGATTTACAGTTTTACCTTAAAATCACTTCCCAGGACAATGTTTCTATCATTCTCGGCACTTTGTAAAATCAGACAAGGAGTCAGCTAGGGCTTCTTGTTTGTGTGCAGAGCTCTTTAAATAAGTCATCTCACCGTGGTGATAAATGTTTCTTCCTCTCTGTCCTTTTGCTTAAAACAGTTTGAATAAGATGCTGTCCCAGTTTCCAGAAAGGCTTCTCCAAGGACATCACAGAAGGCCATTTGGGTTTCTTTTGTCCACTAACTAAAATGGCCCTTGAGTATGTCAAAAAAGGAAATATGTGGTTTGTTCCTGCAGTTTCATATCTTCCAAAGGGAAGAGCAGTCAGATTCTGGTATTGTTAGAGGAAGCCTCTGGCCTGGGATATTAGAAGCCTGGATTTTACTTTTGATTACTGGTTTGTGTGTGACCCTCACCTTCCTCCCCCAACAATCCTATGGTAAGTTCAGAGTTGATGAAATAATGCCACATCAAATGCTAATGGAGAAATGTGCTATAAAAATGTGGGCCTTGGTTACCACTGATACCCTGAGAACTGATTGCTTCTGCCAACCTTTGCCTGCAGAGAAGAGTTTCCTTCCTGTAGCTAGAGTGAAGCACTATACAAAATACTCTTTGAACTATACAAGTAGCATTTGTTCATTTCCACTTAAAATCTAAATCTGGAGGGAAATGGCAGTAAGAAGCTGATAGGAATGAATTTTAGTGTACCTACAGCAACAGTAACACATATTTTTTTAGCATCTTCTAAGCCAAGAAGTCTGTGCCAGACTCCACGGGAAAGCCAGGTCCTTGCTCTGGAGGAATATATTATCTAGTTAGGAAGATGGGCATAAACATAAAACACCAGGAGCAATGTAACATAATGTACGTTTTCTAAGTACGTTACATGACTGATACAAGTGGAGTTTGGAGGTTCCGGAAGACAGGGTGCCCTAAGTCCCAAAGTACATTGAGAAAGACAAGGTAAGAGATGACCACTGATGGATGTAAGAGCTAAAGATAAATGGAGACAGGAAGAGAAGGCACTCCAAGTAAGGAGAAATGCACAAGTGGCATGGCATTGGAATTGTGCATGGAGTCTCCGGTGATGTGAAAAAAGAATAGTTGGAATCACTCAGAAAGCTTTTAAAAACTAGTGATGCCTCCACCTCTTCTCCAGAATTTTCATGTCATCAGTTTAGGAACGGACACTGGGTGTCAGCATTTTTTTTTTTTTTAATTCCCCAGAATATTCTAATGTGAAGCCAGAGTTGAATAATCATTGAGCAAAAACACAAGGTCTTTGTATCGTAATCATGGAAAATTCAATTAAAAGGGTAATATTTCAAAGAGAATTCAATGGACAATCAAGATGTGTGGTCTTTACTTTGTAGAAATTTTATACACACCCATATTTCTATATAGTCTTTTTAATTCACAGATAATGTTGTTTGTAGTGATTCCATCGACTTGCATGTTGTAACTAAAAGGCGTAACCAGCTGCCCATGCCTGTATTCTGTATGCTTTTGGGGTGTCTTCTAGTCAACTTGAGCTAAGTGTGAGGCAATTGGTATCTCACAGCTGCTTATATCAACCAGGTTTTGTGTAATCATTGCAAAGGGCTTTATTAGCATGCCTATTAGTCCCGACAGTAGCTATTTTGTTATGATGTGTAATCTTCTCTCACCTCTACAACTTTACAAATTGGGAAATGGAGTTTAATTACTTGGCTTGGGCTTTGTGTTGCTGGCAACAGAGGTGGAATTAGAATTCTTAGCCACTGAATTCCCCGTATCTTATTTGGCTCCCAAAGAGAGTGCCCAGTCTCCTGTTACAGAATACTCTGTACCTGGCAATGTTATTTCTTCAATGAATGAATTAGTGTTATAGACCAGTAGGTGAAAGATGACTAGTCTGGCCGAGCTGCCAACACTATGACTATGAATGTCAGCAGCCCTTTGGCCGCCACAGCAGTCCCAGGAGCGCCATCCCTACCGACTTGGAGCTTCCATTCAAGCTCCGTCAATGCGTCATGCGCACCTACGCCTCATCCACTCCTACCTCTGGGAAGTGAAGGCTTCCTAGCCCCAGAGCTTTCAAGCTGTTCTGATTTCTCTTCTCTGAAGCTTGTATTCACTGAATATTGATTTTTGTTACACACTTGAGAGAGAGAGAGAGAGAGAGAGAGAGAGAGAGAGAGAGAGAGAGAGAGAGAGAACAAAGCCCAGCAATTTTTACAGTAGCATTTTAAAAGAATTTTTTTTTGTCTTGGGAATGTCTGGGTTTATTACCAGTGGTGAGGTTGCGAGATCATTATGAAGGGTAGTGGGAAAAAGCTAGAGTCTTGGCACTACAGCCTCTTTAGGACAAAAAGATAGGTCAATATTGCGCTATCCCAAAATGGTCATTTTCTTTTTCTCTGTTTCCCAATCCATGACTGAATTAAGAACAATTTCTAATATCTTTAGCTATAGCAAAAAGCAAGCCTGGAAAACAATGGTCCTCAATACTGATTGCACATGAGAATCATCTCAGAAGCTTTAAAAAATACCGATGCCCAGGGCCCTAACCATAAACCCACTGAATCAAGATTTTGAGAATGGAGCCTCGGCATCTTGATTTACAGTTCTCCAGGTGATTCTTACGTGCATCAGTGAGAGTTGATCTCACTGCTCAGCTAAGATCCAAACCTTAATGACTTATTTCTATTTCTTCTTTAGCCTTGTTTTACGTGGCGTGGACCCCAGAGAACCACCCAAAATATATTTTTATTGGTTAACAACTTTATCACTCTACTCTTTGGGGAGCATGATTTCTAGCATGATGCCAAATTTCCTGCCTATGTAATAACTTCACACTCAGAGGGGCCCTTGTGATTAAAATTTCTGTATGCACAATTTGGAAATCAGGTTGCCAGAAGCTTAATAATTATGAGATTGAAAGATAAAGGTTAAGCTTCCCTACCACCCATACATTAAATTCTCCGATTGCTATGTTGATCTTTAGTTAACCAACACTTGCTTTCCTGTCTCAGACATTTTAAAGCCAATTAACTCCATTCTTGTACACACCCTTATTAAAAACATAATTACAGTAATATTCCCCAGTCACCGTGTAGACTTTACAAGGTGAATTAGCCAAGAACTAACTACGTTGTATAAAACCCTCTCAGTCCCAGGAAATCTTTTGGGTTGTAGAGTCTTCCAGCATCAGACTGGGCTGGGGGAGTCATGAATTTGGGGTTAGAAAGGGCCATTATAAGTCACCTCAAATATAAAAGAATCTAGGATATGGAAAATGATTCTAGAATCAATCTGAGAATAATTATCCAGGGTCCAGTTAAGTCTAAAACTCCCACTTTTTCTCAGAAAGTTGTATTACTACCAAAAGGCAGCCAAGTTTTTGTACTAAATTGGGCGGGAGGGATGATGTACCACTGTACTTCCGGGAGTCCTAAGATCGCAGGATTAAGAGAAGATAAGAAATTGTTAAGAATGCAGGGAGAAGATGGATAAAGGTCTGCTGTTAGCCAAGTGTCGTGGACATTGGCAAGTTTTATTTACTCAACTATTTATGGAGGGTCTACTATGTATCAGGGCTGTCACAGGAGCTGGAGATAGAGTGATGAAGTTCTTGCTCTCATGCAGTCTGTATTCCAGTGAGCGGAAGCATATCCTCATTGAAAAAGAAACAAATAAAATCAAATATGTTAGTGCTATGAAGAAAAATACAGTGAGGTATTAGTGAGGTAAAAGGAATGGAGTCTAACGAGGGCTGCTTTAAATAGGCTTACCAGAGTTGCTCTATCTGAGGTGGGATTTGAGCTAGCACATCAGTGTTGAAGAGAAAGCCACGCAGAAGTCAGGGAGAGAAGGCCAGGCAGAGGGAACAGCAAAAGCAAAAGCCCTGACATTGGAAAAGGTTTGACATGTTCAGGAAACAAAAAAGGAGACCAGTGTGGCTGGACCTTAGGGAGGAAGTAATAGACAGTAGGAAAACAGCCGGAGGGCCTGAGGTCAGGTGATGGAGTTTGGATTTTGCGTCACTTTAAGGAAATCATTGGGAGATTTCAAGCAAGTGAGTGACGTTTTACATTGCATTTTAGAGATTGCTCAGGTTTCTGTGTGGAGAATGGATCGTAGCCTGGAATCAGAGGGAGAACTTGGGAGGCTGTTCAGGAGAACAGCAAGAGGTGAGGACGCATCAGCTGGGGTGATATTAATAGCAGTGGGGTAGAAGCATTAGGTCCCGCAGTGAATTTGGAGGTTCGGCCATCATGGCTTTCAGATGAATAGAGCCAGTAAAAGTGACAGGGGACCTAGCCCTGTCTGAGATCGTTGCTCTTACCCAATCCCGACTGGTTTTGAACCAAAATTGGAATAATATCCAGTGTTATTAGAAACATGAGGGACTGACTTCAACTTATTTAAGCAGAAAACAAAAAAGTCCTGTCCAAGGTGAAATTTCTGTTTGCTGCTTTTAACCTCCTCACCATAAAAATTTCATCCTGTCTCATAAGACCATTCTGACGGGTTTTATTGTTTTTGATTACTGTGTTTTTCATAAGTGCTGAAAATGTCATATTCGCATTGCTAGTTTATCTCTTTTCTGAGCATTTCACACTTTGGCTGTATTTACTGAGTCCTTCAGGCTGTCAGACGTTTACATGTGGCTTTTTGCAGTTAGCCACTTTCTCCACATAAATGCTAACTTTTCATGAGCAAGCTTTTTATGAGCACTTACTATATTCGAGGCATTGTTTTAAGAATTTCATGTTTTAGCTTATTTAATCCTCCCAGCCACTCTTTGAATGAGAACAATTATTATCATTTTATAAATGAAGGAACTGAGGCAAAAAAAAAAAAAAAGAAAAGAAAAAGAAAAAGAGGGTTCAATCATTTGCTCAAGATTACATAGCTGGTAAGGAACAAAGCCAGGTTTTGAACTGAGTCTGGCTGCAGAGCTCCAGGTTCTTAGTCATCAAAGTGGTGCCACTTCTCCTCTATCTCCTTTTCACTCTTTCCAGTATAACTAAAGCTCTTATCTTTAGCTGTAGACTTGTTTCTCCTGCAGAAAAACCTCAAGACACCACTAGGAGGCAATTCAACGTGGGCAGGGCTTCCAGAAATGGGAGTGGTGGGGAAATATATAACAATATATAAAATATATATAATTTAGAGGCTGGATGATTCATTCCTTCACCGGGAAGGCCTCACATCTAAGCCACCTGCCCCATCTGCCAAGGTAGGAGGGGAAACGCCCCACCTAGGGAGCTGGCTGGACAAAGTTGCCAACACCAGAAATGAAATTTTCCCCTCTTCTCCTCACTCCCTCTTCTAACCACTACTCATAGTTCCTGTGTTATTCCCTCCTACCTGTCCATTCTCAAAGGACTGAAGAAATCAAAGTTATTCAGTAAGCTGTGCAGCAAATTCTAGTTGCCCTCCAGGGTCATTTGAGGCTGACCATTAGAAACCAACAAAAAGAGTCATTAATTCATTTGTTAATCACATTTTTTTGCCTTAAAAATATTGAAGATTCTCTCCAGAGTTTTATTATTAGTAGTGAGAAAAGCTTAAGGAACACAACAGTTCATGCTCTCTGCTCTATCTTTCACTGTATATCTGCTTCCAGAAAATTTTTCTGTCAAGTTACTTGGTTTTTCAATAATCAGCGTGAAAGTAACAGACCTTCTCTCCTCCCTAATGGTAGTAGTAACAACTATGAATTTAACAGAACTAAGGTTTATATAAAGAAATTCATTAAGGCTTGTTTAACTCCATTAATGAATTCTTCAGCAACTACTGTAAAAGCAGTAATTGTGATGATTCATCTCCTATGCTGTAAGTTTTAACTTGTTATCTATTTTAATTAAATAGGAAGCAATGTGTTTTTTTCCCTCTACAATTGTCATACGATAATTTTTTTTGTGATTGGCAAGCCTTCATTGGAAATGTTGAATTTATCTAATCAAATCATCAATCTATTGAGCCAACTGTTTTATTTTCAATAAAAGTGTTATTTTTAAATGTTATATAGTGTCAGATATTTCCTATGATGATCTTACCTTTGAAATTCAAAACTACAAAGGAAACAACTACAGTTATAGTTGCATTAGACTATCATCTTATTTAAGTTAGGAAGATCGCAGTGAAACATCCCTTAATTAAGGAAAGTTGGAAGGCCATTTCAAGTATTTGAATATCCCCAAATGGCTCAGAATCCCACAAATAGATTAATTAAAAAAAAGAAAAGAAAAGAAATTCAACTTCAAACCAATAAGGTAAAGTCCTCCTTTATTGGACAGTTTTGATTAAATATTCAGCAGAAAGTGAGGGCGACTACCTATCAAATGTGAATATGTCCTAAAACCAAGTCGTTCAAAGATCAAAGCAATGGCAGCTATGTGCCTCATTGGTGTTTTGACTAGAAGAGTTTAATTTTCTTTCTTTTTTTCTGTGCAAACTTTTCTAATTTTACTTTTCAAAGGACATCGTTGAAAAGTATTCAGATCTGTGACTTTAAAATTTTTATTTATTTTCGTACGTGGTTTAAAATTCAAGGTACAAAAGAGTACTCAGTGAAAAATACGTCTTTCCTCTCCCATCCCCCAGCCACCCATTGCCCCCATAAGCAATCTCTCTTATTAGATTATTAAAAATATCCCATGTCTTTACAAAAATACACAATGTATGAATATGGGCTAGATGTCCTTTTTTAAGTTATGTCACATCTGTGATGCTAGGACTCTGTGACGCCAGAACCTACATTCTATTGCTGACCTCCCAGTCCTACTAGCACTTGATTTTTATTGATCCTGGAGTTTCCTCTCTAAACTCAAGTGTATTGTTCAGTGTGGTTATTAAAGGGTGGACAGCGCTATTTTTAGAGAAGGGTCTATCTGCCAAGTATAGAGGGGAAGATGAAATTACATGAGATGCCCACCTCTGGGTATCAGTGGGCATGTGCTTTTAATGGTTGTTTTACAAATAATGCAGATAGAGTTGTTAAATATTAGGGAGAGAGTCCTGGGACCTAAATCTGCTTGGGCTCTGTGTTCTGTAAGGATTTCAAGGGTTGCTGGGAGAATAAGACCAGGTAAGGTATGTAAAACAATTGGCACCAAAGGAGTACTCGATTCATCAAGTACTGGTACCACCAGTACTTGTGGAGTCACTAGTATCATCATCAAAAAATTCATGACTTAGTGGGGAGACCTAGGAATGCAGTCAACAAGGCAAAACTCCAAGGGCATGGAGTAAGTGTTGAGCCTGAGCTCACCATGAATAAATGAGTGTGTAACACTCTCAGAACTCCTTTTATGCATCGCATAATTCAACCACTTCCCTCCCTTCTTGCATTTCACCAGGAGACCAACATGGTGCTTCTGGTTGGCTGCCCTTATCATAGCATTTACCTTCTCTGAATACAAAGGCAGCATTTTCCTTCTTCTTGCTGATCGGCTTCAAGGCTGTGCCACTGACAAGGTGTGTGACCCATACAAAGTTTGCTAAATTTCTCTTGAGCCATAGTCTTCTTATTTGTGAGAACAGAGATGGTAGTAATGCCGGCATTCCAGAACTACTTTGAGGATGGAGTATGACAATGGGTGAGAGGCACCTCAGCTATAGTTGGCCCTCACAATGAGATTGATTGCTTCCTCTGTGACCCCATGCATTTGGATGGTTTGAGCAGTGTGTCACACATGGAGGAAAGGCTCTGGAATAATAATAGTTTGTTGATTTGGTGCTTTGTACACCCAGCCACAAATGGTGGACTTTTACAGTCATTGCTCTTGCCAGATACTTAACTAGAGCACTAGGCTATGAGCCTTTGGAACCAAATCTGATAGGGATTCAGGAAAACTCCTCAAGAGAGATGAAGCTAGTGGGTCAGCTGAGTATACCTTCTTCATTTGGCCTACATTTGATGCCCGCAGGCAATCAGAGCCGGTTGGGCAGTGTGCAATTCTGAGAAATGAGGGGAGGCAGAAGCACCTGTTCTTCCTGTAGCAAAGCCAAAGCAAATGAAAAAAAAAACTCAGAAATATATCACCACCGTTGGCAAGCACAAGGGGTGGGGCTGGGGGGCTGGAAATGTGCTGCAAAAAGCAATGACATTGCTGGTGAGAGCCCTGCTCCCCACTTGTGCCTGAGAGCCTGTCAGACTGGCCTCAGATTGGACAAAGGCCTGAATGGCCAGGGGCTGGGCTCTGCAGGAACTGGGCCCCAGGCCTGTTTCCACTTGTGAGAGATGAAACGATATGCGTTTTGTGATTCTCTAACCCAACTCCAAGGTCAAACAATTACAAAAGCAACATGCCTGGCTGCCATTGGCCACAGGAAGGGGGCCTGAGACTTGGATGGCTGCGTGCCACTAGCCCTGGGGACTGCCCCAGAAGGCACTGTCAGGTTTAGATGCTTGTAATGTTTGGCTGTTTCGTGTTGGTTCTTTCCATTTATTTCTAATTCCCTAAACATAATTGTGATTAGTGGTATAAAAAGAAAACTTTCATTTGTGCACAAACAGTGTAGTAAGAATCCAAAGTAAAAATCTACAAGAGACTAAAATGATAGGAGCAATAGTAACACCGGCTCCAAATATCTTGTGTTGTTAAGGTGAGAATCAATACTGTATGGGGAATAATTTGAAATCTAAGGCAGTCAAAGTATAATCACTTTAAAAAGTCATGGGTTTCTTTTAAAATAGAAATCACACGTGACTTAGGGGAATCTTCAATTGGAGCACAAGGAATGCGTATGGATTCTCACCGGAGTCATTAGGAGACTGTGTATGTAAGAGCTTGGCAAATACATGTTTAAATGTAAAACAACTTCTCCCCACAGTGGTATTTCATGGAAACCTACTTTACAAAGTGGCCATTGATTGGGACCTTGTCATTGATATTCCTTTGGAAGCAGACAATGAAATTCAGATAGGGCATGATTTTGTACAGTGTGACAGGTAGCTGTGATTATCCAAGCAGCTAGGGCATTATTCAGTGGCAAAGCATTAAGCTTCTCCAGGAATCTTTCTTCTGTATAGGGAAATGGATACTATGGAGAATTTCTTTTTGTGGGTGAATTTGCCCAGCAAATGGTAAACATTCAGTAGGAGTGGGAGAATGACACTGATTATTGTTGATGACAGTTAAAAATGAAATATCTTAATGAATCTCATACTTAGATTTAGATCCAGGCATTTGTCCCTGAGTGAAAATTTGTCCTAGAATATGGGTTTCATTATGCAAAGTCAGAACACAAAAGCCCAAACAATGGAATAGTCTCCCTAAATTATTCTATTATATAACTATTTAGGCAGTATGAGGGCTGTGGTTACCAGCATCATATCATAATGCATGTATACAAATGGATTTCATACCAGGGAACTTCACTGGGGAAAAAAAGAAGTCACTATTACTGAAGACTACGAATTTGATTTCTTTGTGGGTAAAACACTGCTAATATATTTGGTGTACAGGAAAGCGCAGTATTTTTATCTAAAAATCAAAAGCCCTAATATCAGTTCCAGCTAAACTCATGACATCACTTGATATGTCTGAATTTCATTTCTCAACAATTCCATAATTCTTTGTAAATGGGGCACCAGAATTGAAAAGCATCAACAAAAGCTAAATACTTATAGTCAGAAGCCTGTTTTCTCATCATCTTCCTTATATTCAGGAAGCATGCTTAACTTGATTACCAAACCCCAAAAGATATGGCAATAATATGACTGGTAAATGTGCATTGTTTTCAGGTTCTCCATAAGATTATCAGAAATCACTGCCCTTGCCTAAATTCTGCACATACCAAGGGATGTTATCTAGAAGAATTCATTTCATCCTGCTTAATGTGGACCTCAAATACGATAACATTTGCATGTTCCTAACATGTCCTAGACTGGAATCAGCAAGCTTTTTCTGTAAAGCACAAGGCAGTAAATATTTTAGGATTTGTGAGCCATATAGCCTTTGTCATAATTATGCAACTCCGCCCTGTCATACAAAAACAGCTGTAGCCAATACATAAATATATGAGTGTGGCATGTTCCAAAAATTCATTATCAAAAACAGTCAATGGGCCAAATTTGGCCCCTGGGTTATATTTTGCTGACCCCTGTTCTAAGACTTCCTATTAATAATTTAGTCAATATTACATAATACATTATGAATCTGTTGTCATGCCATACATGAATTTATCTAAACATTTGTTTGATCTATTAATATTTAGACGTTATTAATATTATATCATGAATCTGTTGTCATGCCATATATGAAATTTTTAAAGTCATTGTTTATTCTGTCAATATTTGTAGTCGATAACAAACACACCTTGAGGTAACAAGTATCTTGAGTTAACCATCTATTGAACAATGCAGCCAATCCTCTCTCCCTTCCTTAACTCTTTCTGGTCAGAGGGGTTTTACGTAATTATAGTTTGGGGAATAAGCCTGTTTATTCCATCCCTACCTTTCTTGATTCTATGTCCTGAGATAGCTTTTATCTTTACAGACTAAATAGTTCTGATCTTCATGATTTGTCCTTAAATAACCCTCTCTCCCTCATCTCTTTGATCATTTAGTGCCTACATCACTAAGTCTCCTTGGGCTTGGTGAGCCCTTGAAGTGTAGTGACTAGACTGGAACACATTGTCACAGGTTGGCCCCATCATCTCTTCCTAATGATACTCAGTTGTACCTTTTGAGTGCAGCAAGCAATAAACAAAGTAAAAAGTGTGAAAGTAGGGAAGAAACTGGAAAGCCCAGAGGGTTATGGGAAGAGCAAAATGGACTACATGTAAATAAAACACTGACTCTTGCAAAACATTTTGAACTGACTACTCATGCATTCCATAATTCCTTTAAGTCTTAGATGTGACCACAGTTAAACTTTCTGGAGTGTTGGAAAGAGTAAGAACAAAAGCAGCATCCTGTTTTGCCTAAGAATTATCCTCTAGTAAGTAATTTAGAGTGAAGAGTTCATCTCTGATGGATACTAACCATGCAAAGATTTTACACAAATTACACTTCTGTGGGATGAGAAAATCTGGGACATAATTTAGCACAATGGGCTAACTAACTCTGGAACGAACTATGCTGCCCAGACAGGACTAACTGCTAATCTGGGAAGATTTACCTCTGCACTGAATTCTTTCCTCTGTCCTCCGGAGCCAGTGGGAAAAGTTTACCCGAATTTAACGAGGTCAGTTACAGAGACTATATAGTCATTGAAAATCCTGTGCAAAGGTTCAATTAACATTTGTCATCATCATCATTGGGAGTGATCCTAAAAAATTCACTAAACAATCATTTACCAAACCCCTTAGAAACTGCTAGGTGCTAGGGAAATAATAGTGAGCAGAATGGTCTCTGCCCATAGACGGCTTACAATATAATGAGGAAGCATATATCAATCAAATTCATGTACATTTGTAAGTATGGTTACGACAACAAAGGAGAGGCATATTATTTTCTTAAGAGAGCAACCCTGAGAAAGTGGTGACTGACCTAAGATCAAAATGGGAAAGAAGTTTTCTCAGCAAAAGGAACAGCACATATAAAGGTGCCGAGGCAAGAGAGAGCATGTTAAATGCCGGGGAATAGAAGAACCAGGTTAAAGCAAAATATGAGGAAAAAACTGGAGAATGAGAGAGAGAGAGAGAGAGAGAGACCAGGCCATACAGGATCTCAAGGATCAATAGGAAGTCTTTGGGGTGTTTGAAAGAGAGGGATAGCATGACATGATTGGTATTTTTAAAAAGAACCACTCAGATTACTCTGTGGAGAATATTGTGGGAGGTGACAGTAAATGCCTATAGACTTATTCACATGTGAAGGCAGTAGGTAAGAAAGATAAGCAAGGCCAGTAACTACTCTAGTATGACTTTTAAATGATAGACTGAAAGGTGGCCCAAGACCACGTACCATAACACAGTTAAGAGGTTTTCCTTCGAAAACATGTGGAAATGAATGTTGTACCACACAGCTCGATTGACACCTAATAGTGAGTTTTAATACTTTGGGATCTCAGGCACATACTTCTGAGAAGGAAGAAAGATTTAATTAACTTTTGTTTAGGAACTCAACCGACATGATTTTCCTTAGTGTCTACTTGGTATTTCCATCTCCATGAATTATTTCCAGTAATAAGCCAACGAATTGGTTTATCCTCCAAGTGTGGTTAATTCTGAACAGTGGGTCTTAAGTACCCTATCAGTCTTTGAGGGTTTGGTTTTTTATTTACCTACCTCTGGAAACTCATTTTGCTCAAGGGAAGACTATTTTCTCGATCAATGGAGTCTAAACAGTTTGATTTTTATTTGGCACGTAAAAGAGATGGAAGAAAGTAATTTTGTTTAAGAATATAAATGCTTGATATTTAGTATATTATAGAGTAGGTTCCTGAAGTTGGTGAGAAGTTAGAAAAATGGATTTTTATATAGGCTTAAAATTTTTATAATCTTCCTGGCATTATAGAATGGAATAAAGCAAATATTATCACCCATAATTCCACCATCCAGAAAAGAAAAATCACTGTTTATATATGGTGAATTTTCCCCCTCATTCTTTAAAAATTTAGGAATATATTGTTTATACATTTTGTAAAACCTTTTTTTAAACTTAGTGTTATATGATAGTCAATTATATATACGTATATGTCAATAAATAGTTCTGAAAACCTGTTTTTTAAGCCTACGTAACATTCCATCATGAATGTACTGATTATGCCAATTTGATAATGCTAACATAATATTCATTTTCATTTTTTTATTGCCAGGTATAATTAATGTTTTCACACATTTACCAACCTCCATATTTCTTCTTTTATGAATTACCTTTTCATGTCAATTTATCAAGATTTATATTGACTCTCAATATTTCCTTAAGTTTTCTTAATATTTCTTAATTTTTTAAAAAATGAACTCTATATTTTCAGGATATCAATCTATTTTCTATATTTGTTATTTTCCCAATTTGATGATTATCTTTTAATTCTGTTTAAAATATTTTTGACAAATTCATAAGTTTTTGTTGTTTAAGATTTACCAATTTTTTCCTTTGTGATTACTTTTCAGCTATTTACGCAACAAATACTTTTTGAGTGTTATGTGTTAGGCCCTAAGCAAGATACAAGGGGTAAAACAGGAAATAAGACATAGATGGCTTTACTTTCTCAGAGTTATAGTCTAATGAAGAAAACAGTCAAACAAAACCCAGTCCATTGTAATACAGCATATCATAAGCTTTGCAAGAGAGAGTACAAGGTGGCGTGAGGCATCTAATATAGACATGGGGATAAAGGAAGGCATCTGGAAGAAAGCAACTTCCTAGCTGAGAATGAAGAGACAATGGTAATGTGAATTGGGGCAGAGGAAACAGCATGTGCAAATGTTCATATTCAGTAATCAAATGCTAAATGTCTTCTGTGCCTATAGCATGAAGTGTATATACTCGTATGTGGGATGAAGGGAGAAGTGGACAAAAGTATGAACAGGGGACCATTGGGGAGGCTGTTGCAATAGTCCAGGAGAGACATAATGACAATGGGCAGGGACTGTGTTAACTAACTCATCCCTTTTCATTGCATAAGCAATGCTTCAGTTACATATGAGGTCTGACAATTAAGTCTGAGAACTCATCCTAGAAAAAGTGCTACATACCTCACTGCTGAACGTCACTATGGTCACTTTCGGAAGTATTCCCTTTGGGAAGCTATGCACTGATGCCAGTGCCTAGTCCACCCTTTAAAGCAATTTTGGAACTCTTTTTCTGGAATGACCATCAGAGCTATCATTGTATTACCCTTGATGTCCTGAATGTCATCCAAATGTTTTCCTTTCAATATTTCCTTTATCTTCAGGTAAAGAAACAATCCATTGGGGGCCAGATCAGATGCATAGGGAGGGTGTTCCAAAACAGTTGTTTGTTTACTGGCTAAAAACTCCCTCACAGCCAGTGCTGTGTGAGCTGGTGCATTGTCATGATGAAAGAGCCATGAATTATTGGCAAAAAGTTCAGGTCGTCTAACTTTTTCACACAGCTTTTCAGCACTTCCAAATAGTAAACTTGGTTAACTCGTTGTCTAATTGGTACAAATTGATAATGAATAATCCCTCTGATATCAAAAAAAAATTAGTGACATCGTTTTGACTCTTGATTTGGATCGACGAAATTTTTTTGGTCGTGGAGAATTGGCTGACTTCCGTTGTGCACTCTGAAGCTTTGTTTCAGGGTCATATTGGTACACACGTGTTTCATCACCAGTAATAACATGGCCCAAAACATTATTATGACTCTCTAAAAGGTCTTGGCAAACTTCTACTCTCCTTTGCTTTTGTTCATCTGTGAGCTCCTTCCGGACCATTTTTACACACACCATTCTCATGCCAAGATTTTCAGTTAAGATTTTCCTAACTGTTTCTTTATTGACGTTTACTTAGTCTGCTCTGCTTCTCACAGTCAGCTGACAATTTTGATGCACAATTCATTGAAATTTTGCAATGTTTTCGTCAATTCTGCTTGTTACTGGCCTTCCTGACCTCTCTTCATCAGTGATGTGTTCGCTCTCCTCAGAAAAATGTTTAATTCATTTGTACACTGCCATTTTCTTCATGGCATTATCCCCATAAACTTGGACTAATGTGTCCCTGTTTCACTTCCACTCTTGCCAAGTGTAACAAGAAACTTAAAGTTTGTTTGTTGCTCTAATTCAAGCTCAGACATTCTTATGACGGCACACAAAAACACGCAATAACAATAGTGAACGCCAGTCAGCAAGACACTGCCACATGTTGACACGAACAGAGCTGTAGACACTGATATACCAAGGTTATGAAACCTTACTGAGCTCTTTGTAAGTGCTGCCAATGTAAGCGCACGGTGGCTAATTCACTAAATTACTTGTCAGACCTTAATGGTCATATTGACTTTTTATGCCTGTCATACTATCTACTGCAGAATGATTTATTTAGTTTTATTGTTATGTCAATTCTTGCACCAGCACAATGCCTATTTTGAGTTTTATAAAACATTTAAACTAAACTGGTAGAGGATGTATCCTCTCATCCCTTTTCATTTTGAAAATCAATTTATCTACTCTTGCCAATGTGTTCTCCTAGATAAACTCTAAAATTATTTTGAAAAGAGAGAAAATTATGTGCATATATTATACATATGTGTCTGTATATGTGCAAATATATGTGAATGTGTATATATTTATGTATATGTATAGTATATATATATACTATATGTATAGTATATATACACATATATAGATATGATATATCTATATATGTGTGGGGATACACACACACACACACACCAAGGGTGCCAAAAAATGTGTACACATTTTAAGAGATGTTAACACTTTGGTCAACGTTACTCAAGCAGTAGTTCGCCGTAATCAGAAGTGTCTGGATACTGATGGTAACCACTTTGATCGCCTCTTGTAATTGCAGAAGTCAAATGTGACTTGTATTCATCTTTCGAGTATTGCAATTTTAATAGTTTTTTCCTTTCTTAAAATGCGTATACATTTTTCAGCCATATATGTGTGTGTGTGTGTGTGTGTACACACACACAGCCATGAACAGCATAATGACACTTTCGTCTGCATATACAATGATGGTCCCATCAAATTATAGTGGAGCTGAAACATCCCTATCACCTAGTGATGTTGTAGCCATCCTAAAATCATAGAGCAATGCATTGATCATGTGTCAGTAGTGAAACTGGTATAAATAAACCTACTGCACTGCCAGTCATGTAAAATTATAGCACATATAATTATGTACAGTACACAATACTTGATAATGATAATAAACAACTATGTTACTGGGTTAGATAAAAATACTATATAAGACATAGTATATACCATACTATATTTTTATTATTTTAGTGTGTACTCTTTCTACTTATAAAAAACAGTTTGCTGTAAAACAGTGTGCTGTGTTACGCCGGCAGCAGCCTCATACGTCTCCTGTTTACCGTGTCACTTGATTGCATTATATTCTCTTGACTTAATCTTGTGTTGATTTGTTCATCATGGCCCCTAAGTGTACAAAAGCCACTGCTAACATTGCCAGGTAGGGGCCACATTAAGTGATTGACCTGGAAATGAAATTAAAAGTGATGAAGGACTATGAAGGTAGAAGATCAGTGATGGTTATTGCTTGCCTCTCAGGCATGTCCCATCCATCATAGCTACGATCTTGAAAAACAAGAACAAAGTTGTATAACAAACTGAAGCTGTTAAAAGATCTGCTTCTGAAGCAACACGACTAACAAAAATTTGAGAAGGGCCTATATCAGACATGGAAAAAGTTCCAATTATCTGGACCGAAGACCACACACAGAGCACATCCTTCTCAGCGCCATGATGATCATGGCCAAAGCAAAAAGCTTGTTTGCAATGTTGAAACAAAGGCTGGGCCCGAATATGATGTTGAATTTACTACTAGCTCTGGGTGGTTTAAATGATTCAAAAATCATTATTCATTACATAATGTGAAAGTGAGTGGTGAGTCTGTGAGTGCTGATGTGAAGGCAGCTGAGGAATTTTTGGAAACTATATAATCTGACCATAGAGGAAAACTCTTGCCAGAGCAAATATTCAATATGGATGAAATCTTTCTATTCTGAAAATAGATGCCTGAAAGGACTCTCATCCTTAAGGAGACCAAGTCAGCGTCAGGTTTTAAGGCTTTTAAGGATAGCATAACAGTCTTGGGGACAATATTATAGGCTACAAATTGAAACCCTTTGTGATCTGACACAGTGAGAAGGGCCTTCAAAAATATCAATAAGTACACACCACCAATGTACTACAGAAGCAATAAGAAGTCATGAATGACCCAGCTCCTCTTCTAAGATGCCCTCCTTAATTGCTATGCCAGCAAGGAGAAGTACTGTTTGGGAATAACATATCTTTCAAGAGTTTGCTTGTTGATAATAATGCTCCCAATACCACCTTTTTATTGATTATCTTCATCCCAATATCAAAGTGGTATTTGTCCCCCCAAACACCACCTCTTTGATCCAACCAATGGATGAAGGAGTTATAGCAGCTTTTAAGACCCTACTACAGGAGTAGGACCTTTTCCAAGATTATTGATACAACTGAGGAAGACACTGATGCTATTCTGGAAGGATTACAACATCTATAACTGCATCAAAAACCTTGCTTGGGCTTGGGGTTATGTCACCAAGGAGTGTGTGAAAGGAAGAAGACACTCAAAAGGTTCATTCATGACTTCAAAGGATTTGCCAAGGATGAGGAGGTTGTAAAAATCAACAAAGCTGTGGTTGAGATGGCAAACACTTTAACCTGGGTGTGGATGAGGGTGACATTGAGGAGCTTCTAGAAGTGGTTCCTGAGGAAATGACTAATGAGGTGTTAGAAGTGGAACAGGAACACATTGCTGAAGAAGAGGCAAGAGAAAAGAAAACCACGGAAGAATGAGAACCCCACGGAAACTCATTGTGAAGGGTTTAGAAGAAGCTTTAGCAAAGGACCTCAATAAGCTCCTTACAAAGTTTGAGACCATGCACCCCAACGATTTTGGGATAAAAAACCCAAAGATTTTTATAAATAGAGAGGAATATTCGTGGTACAATATCTGCTTACAAACAAATCTGTGATGAAAAAACAAACCATATATTTCTGAAAAGAGTAATACCTCCTCAAGAAGAGCCTCAGGCAGGTCCTTCAGGAGGAATTCCAGAAGAAGGCAGTGTTGTCATAGGAGATGACAGTTCCATGCACGTTAAGGCCCCTGAAGACCTTCCAGTGGGACAAGATGTAGACGTGGAAGACCGCAATATTGGTAATCCTGGCCCTGTGTAGGCCTAACGTGTGTGTTTGTGTCTTAGTTTCTAACAAAAACAAAGTTTGCAAGTAGAAAATCATTTTTAAAATTTAAAAATAGAAAAAATATTAACCATAAAGATATGAAGAAAGAAAATATTTTGTACACCTGTACAATGTGTTTGTGTTTTAAGCTAAGTGTTATTACAAAAGAGTAAAAAGTTTTTTTAAAAGTTTAGAAAGTGAAATGTTACAGCAAGCTAAGGTTAACTTATTATTGAAGAAAAAATATTTTGTTTTGTCTTTTTATAAATTTAGTGTCGTCTAAGTGTGCAGATCTGCAGTCGTGTGCAGTCATGTCCTAGGCCTTCACATTCACTCACCACTCACTCACTGACTCACCCAAAGCAACTTCCAGTCCTGCAACCTCCATTCATGGTTAAGTGCCCTATACAGGTGAACCATTTTTTATCTTTTATACCGTATTACTATTGTACATTTTCTGTTTAGATACACAAATACTTATCATTGCATTACAATTGCCTACAGTATTCAATACAGCAACACGACATGCAGGTTTATAGCCTAGGAACAATAGGCTATACCATCTAGCCTAGGCTATACCATCCAGGTTTGTGAAAGTGCTCTCTATGATGTTGGCACAATAATGAAATAGTCAATGACTCATTTCTCAGGACATATCCCTGTCGTTAAGTGACTCATGGTTGCATATAGACATGTTTGTGTACACACACACACACACACACACACACACGCTCTCCCATTGGTAATTTGATTCGGAAAGGGTTAAAACTATAGCTCAGTTGTGGGGGGAAAATGGCATTTTTTAAAAATATTGAATAAGTCCATCAAGAAGCACTGAACATCTTTCCACTTGCTTTAATTTTATTTTATATTTCTTGTCAAAATAATATATTTTTATTCATATAGGTCCCACACATTTTTTGTTAGGGCTCTTCTTATGTATTTTACAGTTTTAGTTTTTCATTATAAATGGATCTTTTTTCCATATCTTCTCTCTGATATTGCTAGAAGACAGGAAAATTAATAATGTGTGTACATTTTCTTTCTATCTGACTATTTAACTCATTATAATTATGAGTTTTTAGTTGATTAGGAGTTTGTAAACATAATCATGATGTCTGTAAATTATAATTTTCCTTCTTTCAATAGTTGCATCTAATTTATATTTGATGTCTTACAGCATTGATTATAACTTCTGTTAAGTAATAATGAAAATAACGAGCATCCTGTCTTAATATAAATTTTAAGAAGAATGCCTCTTCATCTAACATTTTTCATAGTATATTCTGTGAGAGCAAATAAAATAAACTTGGGAAATGCTACAAATGAAATCCACTCTCCCAGGGATTTATAATTTATATTAGTATATTAAGAGTCTGAGTTCTGTAGTAATGAAACTAGTGCAACTGAGTTTAACCCAGAATTTCTAAAATGCATTTGACCACAGAAGTATTTTTCTCTTATTTGGAAATTTACATCAGTATGACAGTCAAAATTATATTAATTTGATCTTACTTTTTGCAATATTTTGTGCACCCTTATCTCTATCTTTTGCCATATTGGAGTTTGATTTTGCTATTATTATTTCTAATAATTTAGAAGATAGTGATCTTTTTTTATTTCTACAAGTGATTGTACTTAACATTTTTCAAAACACTTCTACCTATGTTTTATACTTACCAAAGTCAAAGACATAACAATCTACTTTTCTAATCAAATTTAGAATGCAACGGTATGTTTGAAGAATCCCATTACAGATGAAAAGTTTAATCCAGTTTTCTTCCTTCCAACACTTTTCTCGGTATTTAGAAAAATAATTTAACTGTTTTATCCAGGTTACTATCAGTAAAGATTTTATATTACATGACTTCTCTTTCATGAATTATTTTATCTACTTAGCAATGTAATCGTATTTACAATACGTTCCTAAGCAGTCCTATGGTTATCTGGTTTTTGTGTCCATAGTTATTGTTGTTTCACACTATAAATATCTTATTTTTTATTTCTAATTTTAGTTAATCTCTGAGGCAGCTAAGGGATATCTTTAAGAATTATCATAAATAGGGAAAATAGGTCATATGTATTTTTTTAAGTTTTTTATTAAAATACAGCTAACATATAATATTATATTAGTTTAAGGTGTACATCCTAGTTATTCAACAGTACCTACCCAGGTCTATACAGTGTTATTACCACATTATTGATTTTATTATATGCTAAAAAAGTGATCAACATGATAAGTCCAGCAATCACCTGACACTCTACCACACTATCACAATATTATTGATCTTTTCCCACATTTAAAAAATTTTTCAATTAGAGTTGACATCCAATATTATTTTATATTAGTTTCAAGTGTACAGAATAGTGTTAGACATTTGTGTAATTTAGAAAGTGATCTCCCTGACTAGTACCACCTGTATAGTACCACCTGGCACTATACATAATTTTTACCACATTATTGATTATATTTCCTATACCTGACATCCCGATGACTGTTTTGTAACTACCAATTTGTATTTCTTAATACCTTCAATTTTTTCATCCTGCCCCCTACCGTATTCCCACCCATCACCCTGATAAATCTAATAACTATGTGGTACCATACATAGTTATTACAATATTATTGACTATATTCCTTATGCTGTACCCTACATCCCCATGACTACTATGTAACAACAAGTTTGTGCTTCTTAATCCCTTCCCATTTTCACCCATACCTAATCCCCTCCCATCTTAAATAAGTCCCTCTAAGATTTCTTGTAACGCTGGTTTGGTGATGAACTCCTTTAGCTTTTTCTTGTCTTGGAAGCTCTTCATCTGTCCTTCAATTCTATATAAATGATAGCTTTGCTAGGTAGAGTAATCTTGATTGTAGGTGGTTTTCATCACTTGGAATATTTCCTGCCAATCCCTTCTGGCCTGCAAAGTTTCTGTTGAGAAAGCAGCTGCCAGTCTTATAGCGGCTCCCTTGTAGGTAACTAACTGCTTTTCTCTTGCTACTTCTAAGTTTCTGTCTTTGTCTTTAAGCTTTGGCATTCTAATTATGATGTGTCTTGGTGTGGGCCTCTTTGGGTTCATCTTGTTTGAGACTCTCTGCTCTTCCTGAGCTTGTATATCTATTTCCTTCACCAGGTTAGGGAAGTTTTCTGTCATTATTTCTTCAAATAGGTTTTCAATTCCTTGTTCTCTCTCTTCTCCTTTGGGTACCCCTATAATGCGAATGCTGGTACACTTGATGTTGTCCCAGAGGCTCCTTAAACTCTCCTCAGTTTTTTGCATTCTTTTTTCTTTTTGGTGTTCTGGTTGGTTGTTTTCTGCTACCTTATTTTCTACATCACTGGTTTGATCCTCTGCTTCATCTAATACTGTTGATTACCTGTAATATATTCTTTATTTCCATTATTGTATTCTTTATTTCTGACTGGTTCTTTTTCATGTTTTCTATCTCCATTTTTATGTTTTCTATCTCTTTGTTAAAGTTCTCCCCGAGATCCTTATAACCAGTATTAGGAACTCTGCATCTGAAAGATTGCTTATCTCCATTTTGTTTAGTTCTTTTCCTGGAGCTTTGTTCTGTTCTTTTATTTGAAACATATTTATTTGTCTCCCCATTTTGGCTGCCTCCCTGTGTTTGTTTCTATGTATTAGGTAGGGTTGCTATATCTTCTGGTCTTAGTAGAGTGGACTTATGTAATAGATATACTGTGGGGCTCAGTGGCACAGTCTTTCTGGTCATCTGAGCCACATGTAGGTGGTGTGTGCCCTCCTCTAGTAGTTGAGCCTTGGTTAATAATTGCATATCAATTATCGTTTGATAATTGGGCTGACCCTTGGGCTCACTGGTTGTGAGGACTGACCTTGACTACAGTGGAAGAGTTGTTGTGCAGGGGCTGACCCTACAGAGCAGAATCTGCCTCCGCAGGACTCTAGTGTCCACTCAATCCACCCCTTGGTTTTGTGGTATTTGGAGGCGGCTGGGTGATGTTCCAGCTCGATTTGAAGCTGGCCACTGGGGGCGCCAGCCTCAGGACCACTTTGGAGGGGATCCGCCATAGGTCAAGTTCTGCCACAACCTGTGCCCTACCCAGGCCACCCAGCAGGAGCCACAAAAAAATCCACAGATGGTGACTGCCCATGCCATGTTTGGATGTGCCTTGAGAGGCCAAGCCGCGAACCAAGGCTGGCTACCGCTAGTGCTGGCTTAGGGCTACTCAGCCAGAGGTACAGGACACACTCAAGGCAGATACTGCTTGTCTGGGTTCTGTGAACCTTGAGAAATCCTAGGAAAGTCTGCTGCTTGAGCTAAGGCAGGCGGTTTATATGAAAAATCTACTGGGAGCGGCTTGGGTATGCCCGAAAGTTGGATGGGGTGGTGTCTTGAATTGTCAGGGCGTGGCGAACAAACGGCGGAGACTTATAAGTGCGGGCCACCTGCTTCCGCACAGCGGGAAAAGGCGCAGGGCTCAACAAAGGAAAAGTGGCCTTCGCCAGCTCCTCTGTCTAGGAGAAAGCCGCCTCTGCAGGCCCCGTCCCAAGACAGACAATTCAGGTCCCCACCATGTGTCCCTGCCACCTTTCCAGTTGATGCCCCTACGCTGGAGCTCAGAGCGAGTGATTCCATTGGTGGGTAAGTCCGTGTGCATGCAGTCCCTTTAAGCGGAGCATGGGAATGCAGCACTCCGTCTCACTCAGTAACAATCTCCGCAGGTTTTCACAACTGGAAATTATGGGGACTTCTCTCCCCAGCACTGGAAACCTGGGATGGGGTGGGGCTGGCACCTCTCATTCTTCTGGGGGGTGGGGGTCCCCCACACCCGAAATATCCCTTCTGACCTTTAATGGCCGTACTCAAGTGACCCGTTCCGCGTTTCTGCCCCTCCTACCAGTCTTGAGGTGGCTTTTCCTGCATGTTTTCAGTTGTAGAGCTTCAGTTTGGCAAGATTTTAGGTGACTTTCAATGATGGTTGTTTTGTAGATTAGTTGTAATTTTGATGTAGTCGTGAGAGAAGGTAAGCATAGCATTTACCTACTGCACCATTTTGGTATTTTCAGTCATATATTTTTTTTAATGCCTTGGTTAGCTTGAACCAAGTTTCTTTTGGCTTTCAACATAAAGAATGACTTGTCTGCATATAAAATTTTTGTCTTACCGTTTTTCTTGCCTTTCATATTTTGTCATGTGGTACAAAAATCTGAGATCATAGTTTTGTTTCTTAGTAATCTTTTTTCTTCCTGGATTTCTATAGGTTTTACTCTGTAATTCAAATATTTTCTCCTAATGTATCTAGGGTGGAGCTCTTTTTCCTGATTTTGCATAGTACTTGCTGAATCATTTCAGTTTCCTGAGTCAGATCTTATATTTTAGCACTGAGATGTTTTAAAAAACTTCTTTATAATTTTGAATATTTCTTTGGTTATATTTATTCTCCTTTTTAAAATATATTTTTAAAATGTGAATGCCTCTTTTGTAGAGATATAAGTTACATTCAATGAAATACAGAAACTAAATGTATAGTTTGATTAGTTTTGCCAAATTTATATATATATATATGTGTGTATGTGTGTGTGTGTGTGTGTGTGTTTGTGTGTGTGTGTGTGTGTGTAACCCACATCCTTATTAAAATATAGAACATTTCCATCATTCCAGAAAATTTCCTCATGCTCTTCCCAGGCATTCCCAATTCCAGAAGCAACCAGTGATCTGATTTCTATCACCTTAGATTAGTTCTGCCTATCCTGAATGTCATATAAAGGGAGTCACACAATGTTATGTGTAAGACTTCCTTCTCATGTTTTTTGAGATTTGTCCATGTTGTTGCTTGTATCAGTAAATAATTTTACTTATTACTGCTTAGTATTCCATTATATGAATACACTACAATTTGTTAATTGATTTTCCTGTTTGTGGATACCTGGACTGTTTCCAGTTGGTGGCTATTATAAGTAATGCTGCTATTAACATTCTTGTTAGGTTTGTTGTGGACATATTTTTCATTTCTTTTGGATAATTACCTAGGGTGGAATTTTGAGGTCAAAGGGTGGGATTACATTTAACTGTTAAGAAACTGCCAACAATTTTCCAAAGTGATTGTGCTATTTTCCACCCCTATCAGCAATTTATGAGTTTCGTTTGCTCTATATACCCACTAACATTCAGTGTTGTCACTCTTTTATTTTAACTATACTAGTGAGATGTAGTGCTGTCTCACTGTGATCGCTGGTCTGTTTTTCACGAATACACATTCACATTAATTCTATTCCCCCTTTTATGTATCTACCACCTCTTGTTTAATCCTTTTAGGGAATACATGTAGAGCTTCTATACTTGAGGGAGTGTCTGACTTGGTTTCCTATAGCATTAGTTGTACCTCTTACTATCTTCAGTGGACATATTAATGGTATTATTAATACTTTCTTTGCTGGCTTCTTTACAATCCCTCCTTATCTCACCTAGCACCCTTTTTCTTCCATCCTTTTATCTCATAATGGTTACTATTTTTTTCACAGTGTCCTGTTTCTACATCATTTGAAGGTGAGAAACAGTTTTCTAAAATTGTCTTTAAGATGATATTTCAGTTCCCGTTTTATGCACCTTTTCCACTGTCTATGCTATTTATTTTTTCATGCTTACTCATCCAGGAATGAAAATCAATCTACTTAGACCCAATATTTGTGAACACATCGCATGGGCAGTGTGTTCCTGGAGCTGTTTAATATGTACTAGGCTATAAGTTTTCTGGTCCACATCTGGAGGGCAGAATGACATGTCCTAGTTCAGTATCAGCTTCTGACAGGAATGTGACCGATGTAGCTTTGTGCATTGAGATAAGATCTTTCCCCCACTGCCTGTTCTCCTACATTCAAAACAGAGAACATAAAAATTCATCATTTTTGGGGTGCCTGTCTTCTAAGGCTCTTCCTTTCTCCCCCCGTAGGCTTTTCTTGTTGGATATGTGTCCCAGGATTCAGTGTGCCTCTACTCATTCTTGTAACATCCAGCTTCATTGTTTTCTGGGGGTTGAGATTTTTATACGAATATAGAAGTGATGCCCTGCTGGTTTGAGAATGGTTTCGTTCAGCAGACAGATAGCTGACAGTTTTTAGGAAAGGAATGAACTGTCTCCCTACCTTCTTTAAAGCCAACAGTTTGTTTTTGTTTCCAGCAGGAAATCATATGTCGGTTAATAATTATAATTCTGAATATTAGTGTATGAGTCATGATAATCCTGACATTTCTTCAAGTTTCTGGCCATGGATAACTGCAGGTTTTGGTTTGAGGTATCGTCTAGAGTTTTCCTTCTCGCCCCTCCTTCACCCCATGACTTTATAAGTAGTCAAAAATAGGAACTTCTTTCCAAAAACCTAATAAATGTCTTCTTAAATTCTTCCAGTTTTAAGATTGTATTATTCTATACATTTCCCCCAGGAATCTTGGCTAAACTACTCATTTAATCATCCAAGTTTGTAGAGCAACTAACATGTTTCTCTATTTTACATACATAAATAAATTCAAATACATGATGATCTCTCTAGCAGCCTTTAGCATTTTTAAGTGCTGTCTCACCAGGGAAATCCTTTTACAGATGAACAAATGTCCTGGGGAGAAAGGGTGGCAGGAAGCTAGTTAATCGTATTTTTGTTACTTTCTTAAAAGGGTGATTAGTCGTATGTTTCAAAAGATATGGCATTATTATCTCTGCAAGTCAACTACTCTTTGAGGTCCTATGATGTATCTGGCACTGTACTAGAAAGTAGACATACAGAGATGTGTAAGACATGGTTTCTTGCATTTGGGTAATTCAAGACCTTCCTCCTACTTCTACCATTGTTATGTGTGGAACTGGTGTGTCCAATCTTTGGAATTTGTGATGTCTCCCATATTGTTTAAAAATCTTTTGACTCTCATACAAATGCATTTTTTCTCTCTCTTAAGATTGTCTTTTTTGTCTACCAGGAAAGCTTTGAGTCTGATATTATATTCCATTGTTCCTTGGGGGTAATAAGATTGGTGAAGTGAGAGTCTTTGAAGAATAACACTAAATAATTAACCCAGAAAATAAGACTGAGCCTTCAGCACAGCTTTTGAGACATCCTGGAGATATCCTCTGTTTTATACAATGAAAATCTCAATCCTTCTCCCTTAGGAAATGGGCCTACCTTAGTTGTAAGATTCAAAATATAGCTAAACATTCAATCATTGCATGTAAGTATACGTTATATACTCAGCCAAAGTTACTTTTCCAATTCAGAAGTAAGGCGACAAAGTTAAATTCAAATCTTTTAAGAGAAAAATTTCACATGGTTAGCCTTTAAAATACATATTCCTTAAAGTATCATGAAAACATTGCCCCTTAAAACAATGTTCGTAAGAAACACATATGTTCCTGCCCTTGATTTTACTTGTCACCACCAATAAAAATAAAAGCTGTTGTTTTCTTCATGACCATCAAAAAAATTCCATTTTGACTTTCTCAATCTTGACTTACAACACCATGGATACCAAACAAAGAATAAAGTCCAAGGAGAGAAAGATCAACCACCTGCCCAAGGTATTTACTATAGGAATTCTGATCTTTTGGTAAAGACTCAAAATTTCCATGTTTGTCCATTGGATGAAAAGAGGAGCTTTGTTATTAGAAATTATATTCAAGAAATAAGTTGGTCCCACTAATACTTTGCTTGCTCCATATTATTGCTCTCTTTACACATACATTTGACGAGTTATTAGCAAAGCTGTGTTAGATTAACACAGACCCCTTCAGATCTGTATTAACAGCTACTGGACCATCATTCAGCAGTTTTCTGCTCCTTCTTACTCCATGAGCAGTGCACAATACTTAGGACCACATATAGGAAGAATGGTGTTGGATCCAAAGTTTTGGCACAACAGGATGCTATCTGCCTCCTTGTTATAATTTCAGACACAACATATGATTCCTGGCCATGGTAGGAGCTCAAGAAATCTTGGTTCCTTATCTATTTTCTTCCATCCAGTGGGTCTTACTAGTTACACACTCAGCAAAATATCCTGCTGAGCAAGCCATCTTCCATGGACACTATCACCTCTGGCATAACCACACATTTGCTGGTACCTTAAGGACTGGATTTTTTAACCATATTTTGCCAGGAGTCCAACTTCTATAGCACATGGATGCACTCAGTTTCTTACTGCCTAAAGAAAAGGACAGTCCAGTTTTTCTGAAAGAATCGTTCTCAAACAAAGGCGCATTTGAGATCACAAGGTGGCCAGGTAATTGGTGCAACTTTCAGAGCCAGATGAAAGATGTGGTTGGCTCAGATCCTCTTCTCTCTCTAGTGCCCTTTGGGAGCAGGATCTACCCGGACACAGGATCTGCCATGACAATGAGAAGCTATCATGGATTTATCACATGTTTAAGAATCAGGCCAAGAATGGGGTCATTATACAACATCTCCCATTTGATTGTCAGGAGACAGATGCTCCATTAACAGATGAATTTCCACTGACGTTTTCAGGGACACATAAAACATTTGAATGTTTTTGTAGGCTCTCAAAGGAGTATAGGAAAGTCCTAAGGCTGTATTGCACTCATGCCTTTAGTGAGAGCTTCATTGTTCGTATATGTTTTATCATTAATTTGCTTCCAAACAGAGCCCTCATTTATTTTTCTAAAGTACAAAAGAGCCACATTATGATCACTGTACTTAAGAGACTTACCTGAAATGTATTAATTTCATCGTCTCAATCATTTACAAAGAGTTCTTTTGCACCCACCATGTGCTGGATACTTTGCTAAGCACCAATATGAAAAGTTAATCATTCTTTACCTTCAAGGAATACAGTCTAGTGGAGGAGAGAGCTGTGATACAGTCATGGACGTGCGTGGGGCACTTATTGAACAAGCAGGAATAGTAAGGAGGAGATTCTATACAAGAAATAGCACATGCAAACTTATAGGGATTCACATGTCCCTGATATTTTGGTCTATTGCAAGTAGTCTGATGGGCAGAGCACAGGAAGAAGAAGTAGGAAGTGACAGCAAGTGTGGAAAAAAAGTAAGTTGGGATTAGATTATAAAGTGCTTTGGATATGATGATTTGACCAATGACTTGGGGAGTCACAGCTAGTAGAAGACCTGAAGTCAGGCCTGATTCATAGGTGTGATTTTCTCCGCTAGATTACACTTGTCACTCCAAATGCTAGGTACCACCAATGACACTCAATTGGACTAAAGACTATGTGATAGAAATATATAAATTACCTGTTAGAAGCAATCAGTGAGTTCTCTTATTATCTCTATATTACAGATGAGGAAACTGAAGTGTGAAGAAATTAAGTAACTTGTCCAAAGTCACACAACCCATCAGGTGATTCCAGGCTATCAGGCTCCAGCATCTCTAGTCTTAACAACACTTTACGCTCTCTTGTTCTAGAGATCTTTAAGCATTTGTCTGTGTTCTACTGATGCTAGTGTCAGCAAGTAAGGGCTGCCTTCCAGAATAGACTTCATAACTGGCCAAATTGGGAACTGCAGGGATTAGTGTCTATGATCAGGTCATGGGGCCAAAGAATGAAGGACATCCCCTACTCATGTCTTCAGATATCTTTTTCTTTACCCCTTCCTGATTACTTGAAACCAGATACCTGGAACTGGGCAGCTTCGCCCTGGTAAGGGCAGAGACGTGCCAGAAGGGTCTTCAAAGGATATTAACAGAGACTTCTGAGATGTTACGAATGGTGCAATTGTTTTACTACCCAAGACATGGAAAGTTAAGAACTAAAAATCTAAGAGAAATATTATGTGCCTGATCAATATTGATTGTTTGGTTTTGTTCACATATTCATGGAGAGAATGAAAAAGACATTGGAGTGTAAGCTGAAGTCAAAGCAGGACAAACAGTTGTATAAGTTTTTCTCTTCCTGCATTGATATTAATAGCATCTGAACAGTCCTTAGGGCTGTCTTCTTACTTTGCACTTACCAAAGGAGTAGGATATTTCCCTTGGAAAGCCAAATGTTAAATATACTCCTACAATATGACCCAAATAGTGTTGTTTTACAAATCATCTACTGTGTTTTTAGTATCAATAACTCTTCAATAACTTATGAAGAATCAATATTTACTGAGAGTTCAACATCAAAGATTTACTATCTGAGAGGAGTAGGAGTTACTCCTAAGGCCAGAACCAGCACAGTGGGAATTGTGACAGCAGGACATATGTACCAATATAAAAAAAAGCTTTCCATTAACTAATTCCGTGATATACTGCAACTATTATGCACAGGAGGAACTCCCCTTTCCCCACAAGTGTCTGAGCAGAGATTGAATAACTCTTGGAAGGTGGTGCTCAGGTGGAATAAAGACATGATGTCTGTGGCTTGACTATAATGGCCTCTGAAGGTTCTGCCAGCTCTAAAGTATCATGAAATAAGGTACAAGCATTGGCCTGCACAAAGACCTTAGTATTTCTTTATATTATTCATTCCCTATGGAAAAGGGTATTCAGTCCACTGTTTAGAAGTACTTGTCATATTCATGTTCATTTTTATACCTCTAAAATTTTAATATATGTTGGATATATAGATATATAGATTTATATCTGTGCATGTGCATGTGCGTGTGTGTTGGAAACACCGTTAACAGCATTTCATAAATCTCCTGACCATCGTTACAAGGTAGAACACGGAGAGGTATTTATTTCTATGATTTTATTGTAGATGGAACAACTGGGCCTAGGCTCTCCCATCCTCCTATTTCTGATGCTGTTGGCTGTAGCCTTTGGATAGAGTCCTTTATTTTATATGTGAACATTTTAGTTGGTTTTAATTATAAAGAAAACTTCTTCAGGAGAGGGGCCGGGGGGCGTTTGGATAACTTTCTGTGGAGAGATTTTATCTTGTTTTGCTTCCCTAGAATGCATGGTTTTTGATCCAAGACTCCCCCTCCTCACACATGGCTAATATTTAAGAAGCACATGTTAAACAGAATTGTCATACTAGAACTTTCCCTATCTCTTAGGTCAGAGCAAAAATAGACTATGCACAAATTACATCTGATGAACCAGCTATAAGTCCAAGAACCCCGAGAGAAGGGAAAATTTCAGACAATGCAATACTACAGTAGTAATATGATAGAAGTACAAATGCATGGGTAGCTAAACAGGACTTCCTTCCATAAATCAGCTCTCACCTGGGTCCAAAGATGAATTTCTCAAAGGGATTTGCAAAACAAGATCCAGCTCTTGTTGTCTTAGGGAGGCTGTATAGCAGGGAACTGCTAGATTGAAAGAATTGGTTCATTTTCCGGCTGCAATGTTGAGCAGGAGGGATAATTGATTCGCTAGACAGTGCCGGAGAACCAAAAGAAAAGATCTGAAGTCCTCTACTTGGATATGAGCTCTATTGAGGAATCAACTTCTTTTTGCTTTGGCTTTTCTTGCACAAGAAATCTCACTCAAGGATTGACTGCATATTTTTCAGGGTCTTGGTTTTGTAAGAGACTGGGTCATGTTTTCTCAAGTCAATGATTTCCCTAAGAACTGATGGTCTTCTTAGAACTGCTGAAGTTCCTGAGGCATCTTGTTAGAGACTAAATCAAGTGAATAAGCCCACTCCCTAGGGCCTGTCTGTGTTCCAAGCCAACACAGGCTTTATCTCTTGCCATAAAAATTCATTTGCAGCACTCATCAGTCTTCCTGCAAACTATTAACTTAGGCAAACACACATCAGTGTCAGCTGTCCTTTGCTTTCACTGCTGAGACAACCTGCAAAACTTGGCGTATACCAATTCTGGTGAAAATTCTACCTTTTTTTCCTTGTCCAGCTAGTTATGCCTTCCTCCCTTTCACCTACTTCCTTGTTCCAAAGCAATGCTTGGTATGCTTGTGTCACTCTCGTTGTGGATTCTCAAGATGGCACCAGGAAAGTGAGTGACTGAACTTCTACCTCTATTTTATGCAGCTTCCCTGAGTCCCAAAAGAGGGATCTGAGTTTTTAGCCACTCTTGTGAGATTGAAGGTTCTTTAGCAATATACTTCATTGTCAAAACAAAAGAAGTAGAAAAGGTTTCCAATAAGTGGATTTCTACCCATTCCTATATACTGCTTTTCCTTTGTGGAGTACTTATAGGGATTTACTTTTCATTCCATTGTCACAGCAACTCTAGGAAGTATATATTATTAACTTCATTTTTCAGAGATGGAGAGACTCAGTCAAAACAGTGAAGTGACACACCATGGCCACGTGGTTGATAAGCAGCCAGGCCAGGGTGTGGACCCTGATCTAATGACAGATACCATGTCTAGTGCTCTTTCTTCTACCCCATGGCTACCTTCCCAGTTCCATGGAGGGAATCAAAGCCTGGAAGAATAAATTACAACAACAACAGTAGTAAAATTAATAATTGACTTTTAGCATTTGCTATGTGCTTGATAACATACCAATAACTATATGCATTATTCCTTCTACTCTTCAAAATTTTTGAGGGCTGTCATTATCATCCCTATTTAAAGAAGAAACTGGGTTTCAGAGAGCATAAGTGACTTGCTCACAGGTTGGTAGAGAGACTGAATCCATCTCCAGACCTGGGTGTTGAGTGATGGAATTGTGCCATACCGCTAAGTAGAAGAAAAGCAGGGCTTTGTGAACAGAATCCTGAGCAAAAAGGATAAAATATCTGAGTTTCAATTCTCACCCTGCTTCTATTCATCTGTGAGACTTTAGGCAAATCTGTTAACCCTTTGTTTGAACTGTTGACTTATTATTATAAAATGGGGCTGGGACTATTCGGCGTGATAATTCACAGAGAATGATCAAGTCAGGCCAGATATGCCTAGGGTCTCACTAAGACGGAGAGCAGCATACAAAGGCAAGGTACCATCCTTAGTGTAGGAACTACAACTACAACCCTAGTGTCGTGACTCCTCAAAACAGTTCCCAGAAACTCTGGCCTCTTCCCTTGGTGCCATACTCCCTCCACAGCTGCCAGACCAACTTGGTTAGGAAGAGATTTGTTCTTTAAGAATGTACCTCCCTTTCCTTACAATATAAAAACTCATTAAGTGAAATTGAGAAGTCCTTTACAAGGAGTATATTTCTGAGCACCCTCTCACTGGCTGCCGGGTAAAGCAATTGTCAGTCAATAAACCAGATTAGTCATTGCCCTGAGGTTGTTGATATTCTGAGAAAGACTAACAACCTTCTTTCATCCTAGAGTAAATAGGACTTTCAGAGGGAAGGTCCTGGGCAGCTTGTGGCCCTGACAGAATTGATTTGCTCTTGTGTCAAAGGTCATTACTGTCAGGAGAGCTGTCATTTACCAACTGCCTCCTAGGGGACCGATGCATTAAATATATGTATTATTTCTAACCCTCACGGTAACGCTGTGAAGTAGTTTGAGTTCCACTTTACAAAGGAAGAAATTGAGGGTCTGGGAGAACTGCCCAGGACCTCAGAGCTAGTAAGTGTCACACTGGTCTTCCTGCCCTGTCATCCATTCTCTGTCACCTAAACAACCAGCCAGTTTCAAAGTACCATTCCTCCTCCTTTTCTGCCAGTCATCAGAACCACTCAAAGCATGTAGGACCTTGCTGGCAGGAAATAAATCCTGCATTTTCTAAAGCTCACACCCACCCTTTGGGCAGGGTCCAGGCTATGACCAACTGATGACAATTTATCAAAGCCTTTGTTTCTCTTATATTCATTCAGTCCTGGGTTCTGTTTAGTTGTGATAATAAATACAATAGTTTTGGAAATTTTGATGCCTTGGAATACACCTTTGGAATTTATGGGGGATAAGGAAGCTACAAAATGTAGTGGAAATTGAAATATACAAAATAATTTTCCGTCTCACCTACAGGTCTACAATCACATTTTTGGAATAACAAGATAGATTATGTAGTCACTGCATTGCTCATGTAATCACCAGATTTTATTTAGAGAACTATAAAGGACAACGCGTAATGGGGTAGAATATATTGTTATTTTTCAAATTTTGAAGGAAAATCTTTCAGAGAACTTTTGTTAGTTTCCCTAAACTTCACCTCCTGAAAGTAAATTTTTAGTTATAAAAATGATACCTTGAGAACCTTTCTATCGTAACCTTAATCACAGGAGATGAGGAGAAATTATTATTCCTCGCCTTATAGGACCCCAAAGTAGATCACAGCTCTTGCTTTCAGAAAATAGTTTTCCAACCAGATATGTTGTCTATCTCACAATCAAAACCTCTTTCACATTTGAGCTATCTTAAAGTGAAAATGTCCATAAATTACACAGCCAGGCTCAGCAGGAGAAAAGAAAAAAGATAGGCACTTAATTCTGTCTCTGGGTTGATCTTGCATTTCTCCTATAGCATTTCTTTACACTTAAGAAAAGCCTGTTGATGTACAAATTCTATGAGCCCCAGTAACTTTTTGATCAATTTGGGGGGCTTAAAGCCATATGTGTATGTGTTTTCCCTTATTTTTCCTGCTTCTGAGGAAAAGCAACTCTGCTTCAACTCTGGAGCTTCCTGCCAAGGGACCCTGCTTTCTTAGTGACCAGCTCTGAAGAACCAGAAATGCAGCCTGGCACAGGCAGAGGACACATAATCAGCTCGTTTCATCTTTGCTATTGTTATTATGGTGGTGGTTGTTATTTAGGAGCAAAGACTTCAGCGGGGACAGATCAGCTGGCTGCAGGGAAGGTTTCAGGCTTCTTGTCATAGCAGATCAAGGGGCTAACAGGTGACCTGTAGAGAGTATCTGCCGTTCACTGAGGACACGGCCCTCAGAGCTGCTAGAAACACAGTCCAAGTGACCGATTTTAGAACCCAAACCAGGTAGATATTACATACTTTCTTATGTTAAAAAAAGGTAAGGGATGAAAGAGAGAACAGAAACTGAAGAGTGGGATTTAGTTATAAAAATAAAGCAGGAAACAACCAAACAAAAAATACTCTTTCAGCCGCTCAAATATTTTCCTGTTTAGAAAACTGGTGTCTCTTACTTAACCACAAATAACAAAAAATAAAATAAGATTAAATGGCCCATTTTTAGAGTCAGGAATTCAGGCTCTTCTCTTTGAGAAAAGAGAGAGGCAAAGAAGAAGTGGAAACTGCTGATAACCATGTGATGAAAGAGAGACATCTGTAAGCATCCCCGTCAAAACACACCTTGTCCAATGCCAAGGAAACCCATTGAAAGTTACTAGCTTTGAAATTTCACTAGGGACTAGACAGATGTTCCAAGGTCCAGGACATGATATAATAAAGTGTTCTATTTGTTTACTTTGGCAGGTGTAGGATGAGGTTACTAAGCAACACTCTGATAGGACTGGAGCCAGCACCATTTGAAAAAGGGAATCCTTCTCTGGGACAAGGTTTTTCCCAACCTTCCTATTCTCAGAGGGGCTCTGAGATGTCTACAGAAAGAGATAAAATTTGTCAGCATCGTTCGTAAATCCCTGAAGGTGAGCTGGGCTCCCTAAAATACTGCTCCATCATTGGGGGATCCAAAGGGAGGCTGGAAGACGGTGTAAGCAGGATTAAAGGGCTGGCTAGAGAAATGGCTCTCTCATGCAACACTCCCAGACTTCTCCACTTCATCAGGGCAGGTATCAGAGGCTGGTTTTCCCTCGTATCCAGTTGGACGTTGCTCCTTCAACTTGCCAATCTCAGTCCTCATGCCACTGAATGCCCAAGGAGGACTCTGCAGGGCCAAGGTGGCAACCCCATGTGATAAGGGAACTCTGACCATGGCCTTCTGGGAGCTTTGCTCCAGCCCACAAAATGACTAAGGATGCATACTCTGAGCAGCACTCAGTGGTGACAGAGGTTTCTCCAGCAGGGTCGGTCTCAGCCACAGGCGGTGCTCTCTTGGGGATGGTGCCAGTTTAGTTGGCTGATTTATCATCAGTTTCCATTCACACTTACGCCTTGTAGGTCCTCTTGAGCTCAAAGACTAACTGAGCATGATGAGGGACTGGCAGTTGTGGTCACAAGTGATAGACCATAGAAGTTGAGCTGATGAGTGGTGACATGTGAGCAAACTCAGTAAGAGTGACACTCAACATTCGGGTGAGCCTTAATCGTTCACCTGAGCCCTAGTGGAACCAAACGGTCACTCCCAGAACTAAGCAGTGGGGGAATCCTCCCGAGGAAGTCTTGCAGTTGGATAGACCTGGGGAAGCAGCCAGAAGGGGAGGGGTTGGCCCTCTGGCTGATTAATGTTCAAAGACAGAGAAAAGAAAAAGAAAAAAAAAAAATGACTGTAGCTGCAAACAGTTCCAATGAGCCTGCGAATCCTTCCAGGTCCGATAACAAAGCACCCTCTTCCTTTCCTACTTGTCTTTATATTCCTCCTCATGGCTGAAGTTCTTGGCAAATTGACATACCTTAGATTACAAAAAATGTGAGGGTCAGAGGAAAGTAGTTCCCAGGGACCTGCATGCCCCACCACTGAGACCCATTCCCTTGGGGGAGGTCTGGATTGGCTTTTTCTTAGTTTATGTGCAGCCACACTGAGCGTCCTGCCAGTGGCTTTGGCACACTTCCCCAGGCTCCCAGGCAAGAGTTCTGAGCCTGTCTTCCCTATAGCAACCTTCATGTGGTAGCCTGGGAAACTGAGGAAGATTACTTCAGCAGAAACAATTCTCTGAGGAGGCATGCCTTATTAACATGCCCTTTCGTTCTGCTTTTGCTCACAGACGTCTCAGCCTACCCTCTGCCTATACGGTAGTCCCCTTTATCCTTCGCCACAGGGGATGTGTTCCAAGACCCCAATGGCTGTCTGAAACAGCAGATAGCACAGAACCCTACTGGTACTATGTTTTGTTTCGTTTTGTCTTGTTTTGTTTTTTATATACATACACACCTATGATGAAGTTTAACTTATAAATTAGGCACAAAAATAGATGAACAACAATAATGTTTATTATACAAATGCACTGTAATAAAAGTTACATGAATGTGGCCCCGCTCTCTCTGTCTCTCTCTCTGTGTTACTCTCAAAATGTCTTATTATACTGTACTCACCCTTCTTCTTTGTGATGATGTGAGATGATAAAATGCCTACGTGATGAAATGAAGTGAGGTGAATGACGTGGGTATTGTGACACAGCGTTGCACTACTTTTGACCTCTCACCATACATCAAAAGGAGGGTCATTTGCTTCAGGTGATCCTGGATCATTGAGCCATGATCCTGCAAATGGTTGGGGATTCTCAATAGCTGAACTGTGTATTTCTGAAATTTTCCATTTAGTATTTTGGAACCACGGTTGACCATGGGTAACTGAAACAATGGAAAGCGAACCTGAGGATAAGGGGAGATTCACTGTATTCACTTTCCTTCTAACCCCCTTTCAGATAGTATTTCTCTCTCCTTTACCTTTAGGCAAAATGGGCCAAGGCCAAATGAGTTTCACATTTCAGAGTATGATTTTGAAAGAACCTCCAACTAGGGCCGTCATCGACAACCTCCTCAAAGGAATAAGAAGACTTCTCCAAAATGCCATTGCAATAGCTTTTCTGGTGGCCAGAATCATGGACAGTCAGAACCCAATGGGCACTGCACTCAGAAGCAGAACCCATTTGGCTTCTTTTCTTTCCTGTTTCTTTTCCTCGAGGATACAGGGAATTGCTACTTATGTCACTCAACGTTCTCATGTCTCCTTTAGAAAACTTGAAGCCATTCTCCCCTGCGTGTGACAGTATACTATGCTTTGGACATCCTCTTGTGCTGGGGGAGGAAGTGGGAGAGAAAGTTATGCCTTTCCTGCTGCTGCCTCCACAGCAGACAATCCTCAACCCAACCAAAGGAGGAGGTGCTGTGACGTCCAAGCACAGGCAGTTTGAAGGAGGTTATTCTGCAGCTGCAACTCAAATGCCATATGGCCATTTATTTACCACACATTACTGAGTACCTACTACGTGCCAGGGTTTTAGAGCCACAAAGTGGGTGATACCGCTACTGCAAAGCCTGGGGAGTTGAGAGTCTAGGGCAAGACCCTCATGGTCAGTGAGGGTTCTGTGCTCTGGGCAGATGTCCCTGGTTCCCAGCTCGTCCCCACTGTGGAGGCGTGCTCCCCTAACTGGCTTCTCCTGGTGGGAGGAGAGGTAAGTTATGAGGAGCAAGGGTTCAAGGCGGTGCTTCTCCTTGGGGGAGTCAGGCTTGAGAGAATTCCTTTGAGTCTTAATTGGCCTTAAACATCCACAAATGTGCTTTCTCTCCTAAGCTTGCTTTCCCTATGTGTGTTCAGTTTCTGAGCAGGCAGACAGCATGTGACTGAGGACCTTTAGGAAAGTAGCACTATTCTTTCAGTCCCTTTTCTTTTCCTCGATTTAATTTCCTCTCTTCACTTTCTTTCCTTTTATCCTTCCACACCTCTGTCACTTCCCAGAAAACTTAGTAGCTCCTCGTTGCCAACAGAATTGAGCTCAAACATCTCAGCCTGGCCTTCCATTGCATGCAGGCTCAGTCCGGGACTGTTGAATATGGTTTCAGAATGAATTGGTCTCTTGGCCGTTTTCAGTGCCTATAATTCGCAGGAGTTGATAGACTGCTTTTTCTGGAAACTTGAGAATTAGTGTTTTCCTTCAGAATCAACTTTTCCTTTTTGCTTAAAGCCTGTTAAAGACTAAAGGCTTCTCCACTACACCCCACCCTCAACCAAACCTAATAGACATACGTGAGCAAATATGCGAGCAAGCCTCCCCCAACCCCAAGCTCTGACCCTTGGAACCAGCTGAAACAGTGTGCCCTCATGTTTTGCAGCAAGAGATTGTCTTGCCTGCCCTAGCCCCATAACTGAACAATGATAGCAAGTCTCCATGCTCTAATATACAGATAAATTATTAACAGTGGGTTGTATTTTTCCCAGATTGTAAAAAGATGACTGGTTAGAGTCCCAACGTTCTCCTGGTCAGTGTAGAAATGTAGAGGAAGACGTGATCTCAGGCCACGTGCCTCTAAGATTCATAACAAAGACATGGCAGGTGCCAGCCAGCAGTATGAGAGGGGTGACAGACGGCAGGAAGACCACAGGTGAGGGACTTTGGTGACTTTCACCTTTCTTCATCAGCTTTGATTCTTTCCTTTCACCTTTCTCTTCTGGGTCTGGGAATGGGTAGGGAGTAGGGAGTATGATTAAGCTATATCAATGATTGCACAAAGGTCTTAGGGAGAGGTCTGTGTTTTAATAAGAGACAGGCAAGGAGATGGCATGTTAACATAAAGACCAACAGGAAGGCCCACACTCGACCCTGGGTGTTCCAGGGAGAAAGCATGGGCCTAGCATGGAGTGAAGATCAAAAGGCCAGCGTGATAAGACAGCAGCATAGTCCCATGAAAGACCAGTCATTGTGGGAACAGGGACGCTGGAGTCAAGGATGTATTGCGTTGGTGTGAAGTTGGGAACATCTCCACATCTCACTGGAAGGCAGAAAGGTAGAGGGAGGCCAGCCAGAGACCTGTGAAGAGCCACTGGAGCCCATGCTCCAGGGAAAGGTGGAGTATGGGGGATGAAGGCTGAGGTTTTTGTTTGTTTGTTTTAATTTTAACAGACTTCATTTTTCAGAGCATTCTTAGGTTTACAGAGAAATTGCACAGAGAGTTCCCATGTCTCCCCACTCCTCTCCACAGATTCCTCTATATAATGTTAACATCTCACATGAGTGTGGTACATTTATTACAATGATGAACCAATATGGGTACATTAGTATTTTCTTGAGTCCAGAGTTTACATAGAGTTCACTCTTTGTGTTGTAACATCCAGTGAGTTTTGACAAATGCAAAATGTCATGTAGCCACCATTACAGTATCATACAGAATAGTTTCACTGCCCTAAAACTGCCCTGTGTTTCACCTAGTCATCCCTCATGCATTTCCTCGAAACCTCTGCCAACCTCTGATCTTTTTACTGTCTCTATAGTTTGGCCTTTTCCACAATATCATATAATTGGAATTATACACTGTGTAGCCTTTTCAAATTGCCTTCTTTCACTTAGTAACATGCTGGTAAGTTTCCTCCATATTTTTTCATAGCTTGATAGTTCATTTCTTTTTAACACTGAATCATACTCCATTGTATGGACATACCACAGTTTGTTAATCCATTTGGGCAGATTTCTCAGTGAGATAAAATGCAGGAACAATAGAAAGGATAGATGAAGAGAAAGCAGCAAGGGCCACAGGAGGTGACAGAAGCAAGAAAGAGGAAGGTTTGGATAAGTGGAAAAACAAAGGTCGGTGCAGAGGCCTGAATTGATCTAAGGAGGGCTCTTGAGAGCAATGCCCAGTGGGAGAGGCCAGCTCCTCACCTATTTTCCCCAGGTCTTCCCTGCTCTGATAGAAACCTCATTAGGGCAGCAATATGTCAGTTTCACCCTGAGAGTCCAACACATTACAGATATCTAATAAATATTTGTTGAGCCAACTAAACCTCCAAACCTTTTCTAAAAAGCAAGTTCGCCCAGATGCCAGAAGATCTGAAGCGCCTGAGGTGGCCAGGCATCTCGGGCAGGTCCCCGCTGCCTGCTGGGCTGAGACCCTCCATGCCACGGGAAGGGTAAAAGCTTGCATGGTATGCTCACCTCCTCAACCAAGAAGGCATATGTCTTGCTGCCATCTGCACCTGCCTTGTGACATATTACGTGGACAGAACCAGAGACAACTTTTAGGGAAGCAGGAAAACCAGGGGGGAGTCCAATCAACCAATACAAGATAAAAAGGCATGTTCACCACAGGCTAGAAGCCGGTTATCCATGCACTCCTTCTTCAACCTAATGCCAAGGCATCAGAATTACCCCGCACAACTTCTGTAGAACAGGGAGAGCAAGCAGGGTGACCCGGGTGTTAAGAAACAGCTATGAGAGGAAGATGAGCTGTGCCTACCACATGCTCACAGTGGATTGTCGCTGTGCCACAACAGTGACAGTCCACATGTGGGAGCTGTTGGAGCCCAGCGAACAGTCTGGGTGGAAGGGGGATCGCTCTTCAGGCGAGCTGGTAAGTCAGCTCAAAAACTACAGCATCAAAGAAATTCGCCAGTTAGCATTCACTGGCTGGATGATCCTCCAGGCAAAAGAGCTGATTGCCCAGATCCACACCTTGAGCAATGTCACTGCTTAAAGTCAGGTTCTCTCCAAGGCATGACACTGGCATTCCTTGGTACCCACATCACTTTCTCTCGGTGCAATGAGCCCAGTAAGTCCATGAGGGTATTTTACTTGTGATCTGTTCCCATCTCACCCATGCTTGTGCTGACATGATTTACACAATCAGCATGAGGGTAGAGAGATCTTGAGAATTTCTTATCTCAGAGAAAGAATGTGGAGGCTGCTTGGCCCATGGCTGATTTGAACAGTGAGGCCCCCCAGAGACACCCATTTCACTCCTTGTCCCGACTGTTACATAACTCGGGGAGTCAAGGGCCACTGTGGACAGTTCATTAAACAGAGAGGGTGTGTGTGGGGGGCATTGGGTGGGGCAAGGAAGAACTACCTTCCCACCTTGAAACCCCCTGAAGGGCAATCCCTGAAGAAGGAGGACATATCTGTGGATAGAATGGCCCAGTGTTGATTCTGAGTGTTTCCAAGGTGCCAGAGAGTTCCTTCAACCACAGGAGCTCAAAAGTAGCCCAAACACCTCCATGTCACCAGAAATGCAAACAAGGGAGAGTTAGGCTGAAACCACAGCATAGAATCAGCCTTGGGGACAGCTGGCGTCTCCTAACACATCAGCCCATGGCCGCTTCTGCTGTGCCTGGCCAGTGTCTGGGGCATTTCTTACACCTATGGGCACCCAGAGAACTACCCCTAAGCTTTCTATAGCCAAAAGTTTTCATGAGAACATGTCTGTGTGTCACCACAATCTGTTTTCTTCGGGCGTCTGCTATTTGGGGCTCACTAGCACTGAATTCTCACCTGATCTTCTTGCTTATTTGCATTTGCTTTCATGTGGGGACTTCATGCAGGGCAAAGGCCAACATGTGGTAATAGTAGAGAGAAAAAGAAGACAGTGCTACAACAAATCCTTTCCCTCTTGCCTCTTCCCACTTACAGTTTTTCTCCCTAGCTTTCTAGCACACGCTCTAGACCTACCTCCTTCTATTTGAGTCTACACCCTTTCTTCCCCCCCACTCTGTGTGTCTCAGTCACAGACATTGGAGCACCTTTAACCATCCACTTATAACAAAGGTAAAACTTCAGCAAGGGGCCAAGGTCCCCAGGAAACCAGGAGGTGGGAGAGAGAGGGGGCCACAGAGCTGAGAATGGCAGGCACAGGTTGGCACTAGCTCTTTCACAAGGAGTCTTGAGTTTCCAGGGACACTCATGACAGAGCCCAGAGCCACGCCCTCACTATTCATAATATTAAACTATGGGTCATTTATTGATTCATGTGTTCTCTCAACAAATGTTGATTGAGCACCAATTATAGGGTAGGCTGTAACAACACTTAAATAGGTGACATGTAATCCTTGTCCCCAAGAAGCCTGTGGGCGACACGGACACATGGACCCATAATGGTGATAGCAAACATGATGTAGTCTTTGGTTCTGAAAGACACTAGAGCAGTGGGTCTACATGAGAAGGCCTGGAATCCAAACGGGCTGGTCTGGGAAGCATTTGTAAGGACTTGATGCCAGAATGAGTCTTGAAGGTGAAGTTGGGAGGAAGACACTAGATAGCATGTTCCTAACAGAAGGAGCCAATAGAGAGCTAAGGCACTGAGAAGAAGGGGTGGTAATTGGGAAATGAGGGTATCACATGGCCAGAACCCTGACTGTTCAGCCTGGGGAGAGGTGAGACCTGAGACAGGAAGGCAGAGCCAACTCAGGATGGACTTTGAGGGCAGTGAGAAGGCTGAGGCAATTGGTTCCAGAATCTGTCTTCTTAACTACAGAATTGAAAAAGAATTCTGTTTTGTCTAAACAGTTGAATGCTTTTGGTTTGAAACAAAGCTTAATTTGGGCATTGTCCTGTAGTAAAGAGAAAGGAATAAATGAAACCCTTAGTAGTCCACGATTTTTCCCTAGTGAGGCCATAGTCTAGCCCGTCTTATTCTGCCACCCTGTGCTAGAACAATTATGTCTCTGCTTATAATCAAAGAGGAGACATCCTTCCCACAAAGGCTATGAAGATGTGCCAGGCAGCTGGGTCCCTGAACTTGGAGATGGGCAAATACCTGTAGTATTACTGTAGTTAAGAAGACAGATTCTGGAACAAACTGCCTGCCATTTGTTAGCATGGGCATCAGTCACCATCTTCTGTCTTCCTGAGGAACCCACAAAAGCAAGCTTTCCACAGCCAGTAGCTCTCCCACATGGGCCTTGGAAATAAAGCTTACTAAAGCATGTCCTAGATGGGTTGTCCCTGGGTTCCCCGGGGGAGCAGCTGACGTGAATAAAAGTGTTTGCTCATCTCTGTTCACTTTGAATCAGCCCTTTAAAAAAATAAATAAGGTGTGTTGACCTTTGGTGTGGGTGGCTAAACAAAGCAGGTGGCCCCAAATGAATTCCAGGTCAAGAGGAATAGGAGAAACTATCAGAAGGCAAGTTGCTGAAATCAGCCAGAGCTGGATCTGGAAGGCTCTGTGGCCTCTTTGTTGAGCTTTCTGCGTACTGCAAGGTTCTGCTTCTTAGCAAACCCCTCTATAGCTCTTAGGGGCTGCCTGGAGGTGACTATGGTGGCAGGGGATGAAGGAGAAAGCATGTGCCTGGGAGAGGGGATAACTGACAAAATAGGCCAAAGTCAAGCTGAGCTGCTAAGGAAAAAATGATTAGGGATATATAGTTTCCGTTGAGGAAGGTATCAGAAAGACGGTTGTCCACAGAGTGGTTTGGAGGGGATGGACTTACTATAACAACCTTTGACCCTTATCTTGGGAAGATCAACTTTCTGACCTCCGAGGCCGAGGCAAGTTCACCTCATCCCTCTTGGCCTCTAAGTCCCGCGTCTGCTTTCACCAGGTAAACAGGAGGGCTTCCTGTGTTCCTGTAGGAAAACCCTGGACTGGGAGGGAAGATGCCTGCCCTGATTCTGCTGCCCCAAAGTGATGGGAACTTTGGGGGCTCAATTTCATCAGCCATTATTTGAGGGGTTTAGAGTCTGGAAGTTATGCACTCTTGATGCTAAAAGGGATCTTCGGAATCCACTCCACACCATTTGGTAGATAAGGAACCTGAGGCCGAGAAGTTAGGTGACCTGCTCCCAGCCATCGAGTTAATGAGGGGACCTATTGTATTAACAACAGTGATCCCTTCTCTGTTAATAGTGTCAGAGTACTTATGTTTACCACTCATAAGGTCCACCTTCTGAAGTAGATACTCTTAAACGCATTTTACAGAGCAGGGAACCGGCTTGCCCAAATCCCCAGCTATTGAGTAAAAGAGCTACGACTCATACTACTAGTTTGGTGTTCTTTCTGCTACACACCAGCTGCCTCCAATGACCCGCAGAAAATTCCAGCCACATGCCCCCTTGGGTGCCCCGTTTTAAGCTGGCATCGACCTCAACATGAGCAAGGGGTTGCTTCTCAAGAGCAGACCGATCCATCCATCACAAGGGTGAGCAAGCAAGCAAGAATACGTACTCTAAATAGCCGCAGACAAGTGGCATTCATCTTCGTAGTGTGAACTAGTTTTTAATGGGTAAATGAGATTTTGAGTAAGCAAATTTTACATATCTGACATTAGAAATAAACTGTTTAATCAAAGGTAAAGCAAAACGAGTCAGTGAGCTACACTCTAGGGTGGGTGAGACGGCAGCTGCCTCTCAGTGAGGTTTTCATACTGGCCCTTCTGCCCTCTTCCTCCTCCCATCACCCCTCACTTAACGGGCACTAGACCAACCAGAACACAGGTGTCCCAGGTGGCAACAACACCTCTCAGGTCCTTAGGAGAGGGAGAGCTGCTTCCTGGGTAAACTGAGGCCTCAATTGAGGCATCAAGGCCCCCTCTAGGTGAAAAAGAGACATCCTCTAAGATCTCTCCAGGGTGAGTCTAGAGTAAGTCCCAGTCAAGATGTCAGGCTGCACTAGCCAGCCTTACAGCAAATCTTGATGAACATCAATCAGGTCAATGTCAGGCTGGGGAGAACCACAAGGTGAGGTTATTTGTACTCATTACACCAGCACCAACTAGTAGAAATATAACGCACCAATGTGGTTGGGAAAACGTTCATCCTGCTCTGAGTATTCTGAAAAGAAACAGATGCAGCAAAATAGAATCCCAAGTCCCCTCTTGCTCCAGCCAGTCAGTCTCTCACCACAAGGAATCAACAGGCTAGTCTTAGAGCGACTAGGAAACCTGGTCAAAGGGAGACACCTGTTCTTGTTCCTGAATCACCCTCCACCTCTAGTTCCCAGCAGTGTGTTTGTAGACAGAATTTCTGCCTTCCACCAGTGTGACTGCCTCGGCTACAAGTTCCAGAGTTAATTATTAGCAACCGAACAAATCACCATGAGCTAGGACTAGACCTTTCTACAGAGCTTGTGTGTTTCCTAGAAGCACGTTTCCATGAGGACTTCGCCCCTGTTTCATTCCTCCTCGGGGCCCCGGACAGAGAAACAGACAAACACTGGGCCTGTGATTTCAGTTAGAAGAGACCCAAGTCTCAACCCTCAGGGCACTCACTGGGAAGGCTTTTCTAGGAAAGTAAACTTTCCTATTTGACGTCTCAATTACACAGGTGTTTGGGGGAGAATAAAAACACACTACCTTAGAAGGACATGGGTAGTCTGGCCTGACTTGGGGAGTATTTAAAGGGAACTCCATTCATGGTACAAAATACCTCTAAATGATGGTAACTCTTAGGAGGTTGGATTTGCCGGCTATATACACGCACCAGGAAATTAACATCCTGGAATTTAGGTCGGAAGGGACATGGAAATTCATTTTGTCCTTTCTTATTGTATCAATGAGGCCTCTGAATTTGAAAGAAGATCCAAACCTAAAGAGTGAGTCTAATGACTCATAGGTCAGTTCATTTCCTGCCCAAAGGGATCTGAAAGCCTAAGGTGCTTGATAATGTCCTAAACAGTTGTTTCTCTAAAGTCCTTCAAACAGTTCCCTGAAAATGTTTTATGCAGAACCAAACTTTTCTTGTTTGATATACTACAGAGGTGGACTTTAGCCTAAACCATGCCAGAATATCATCCATTCTGAACATCCATTCTGAAAAGGAATAGTTCTTACATATGCTCGCTGAGCATTTATAACATGTGTGGTTCTATGCTAAACTGAACAGTAACAGTCAGATGACTCACCTCATAAATCCCTCAGGAATACTTGTGTTACTTGGAAGATTGAATAAATATGTGCAAAGTGCTTCGACTCCCGCCACCCAATCTCACCTAACAGCCTGATTGAGTCCCTACTTTGGCCATGTAGAACTATGCCCTGTAGGAGAGGAGGTCAGGGGCAGGCAAGGTTGACCTGACAGGTAGACACAATACGTGAGCAGTTCTTGAGTTTCTGCCTGCTCATTTGTCCAAATGAAATAGACACTGGGGAAACAGCAGAGGGCTTCTGCTGTTAAGCAAAGTGTTTTCCAGTCCTGGGAGTTACAACATTTTTTTTCTATGTGAAATAAGGCAGCTCTGTCCTAACACTAAATGATCAATTGGGTATGACAGGATCAGCTTATTTTTCACAAGCCCAATAAATACAGCAGCGAGACCGCAGAGGACTCTGGATGGTCTCTTTGGAAACTGGATCGTGCCAAGAACAGGCATTTAAATTGGTTCTTTTCTCTTTGGATTATCTAGAAAACCAACATTATTGAAAACTGCTAAGAACTATTTTGCTTCATTAGTGTGCTCTAGGGCACAAGTCAGAGCCTCAGTACTAGGCGCTAATCATCCACATCCTAGGACTCTTCCAACTGGTATATTCATGCCTATCCTCTGATTTTGAGTGGGGATGAAAGAAGAGCTAGAATCAAGTGTGAAATGGAAGTTTTCTGATTACCTTGTTCTTCATTATTTCTTTCTCTTTCCTTTATTGTTCATGACACTAGCAGTAAAATCTATCTGCATGGAAATCTATGCACTATATAGAACAATACATAAATTTACGGAGGGAAAGATATTTCTGGCAACAATAACATTTAACTTGAAGAGGCACTGTTTGGCCAACTAACCGTGAGACTTAGACTCAGGCAGAATCGGTGCCCCAGTTTCTTTAGGTCAACAGTTATGAGTTGTGCTTTATTTGACCTAGCACATATAATTATTAAATTTAGCAAAATTTTTTTCACAAAGCCTTTGTTTATCTCAAAGATTCTACATACTGATGTGTAAAGAATGCTCACAAAACCCCTTGGAATGAGATCATGAACCAGTATGTTGGGTTCTTCCAGGCAGAAAGATATCATCAAAAAATTCAGTGGGTGATGGTAGACCATGGGTCAGAAGTAGTGTGACATCTTCAAAGTCCACTCTCAACCATGTGTGATATTATCAACTGTACCTCACAACAGTTGAAGACCTTAAAACAGTTTTCAGGCTCCATGAAACATCTCCAGAAAGAAGATCTGGAGAAACATTTATATGTGTGTGGACAAAGGAAAAGAGCAACACAGCCAACGTCTACCTCCTATTTGCATGTGCAGAGACTACCATGTTTCCCCCAAAATAAGACCTAGCCGGACAATCAGCTCTAATGAACCTTTTGGAGCAAAAATTAATATAAGACCCGGTCTTATTTTACTGTAAGACCGGGTCATATCTAACATAATATAATATAAGACCGGGTCTTATATTAACTTTTGCTCCAAAAGACGCATTAGAGCTGATTGTCCGGCTAGGTCTTATTTTTGGTGAAACATGGTATGTAGTTGCCACAGACCTCTTTCCCTAAGAACCTTTCTGCTTAAGAAGGCTTTAGGATCTCTTCCCCTTAATCATAAAAAGAGGAATTTACTGGGTTGAATTATTTTATCCTCCACTTTATTCCTTACTTCACAAAGAATTGCCCTTAATCTGGAAATGAGTTCTGATGTTATGAGAATTGAATACTGCAAATTGGTGTTATTAAATTCATTAAAAGAGGGGAAAGGACACTTTTAGAAGAATAACACAGTCTGAGTGGCATCTCTCACTTAATAGGCATCTGCCAAGAAATGCTTCTGAACTTAATGGTTACATGAAATAATTCAAAATTAATATAAGCGCACAGCACTTCTCTCCCACAATCTTACTGAAATTAACGGTGCCAAATGATTTTTTTCTCTCACTGTTACTTCACCAGCTGGAGGGTATGGCTCACGCTTCTATTAGCCTAATTAAGAGCTAGACTCCAACACCTGGCTAATTAATATACAACAAAGCCAGATTATTAAGCATGACTGATACATTTTAGCCCCTAATGAGATCACCCTTGATTAAATACACAGAATGGCCAGTGGAATTCCAATGTAAATATTGTCAGCAGAGGTTAGCTGGTTGTTGGACATTCAATTATATATCCCAGTGGACTATTAGGCAAGTTTTCACTCCTGTGGAGCCTTGAGAATTGGACATTTTAGGACTGACCCGAATGTGCTGCTCATTATTTTTGCCCAACGACATATGAATCAAGGTTATATTTTAAACGTCTACCATACGCCACTGCTCTCAAAACCACTTCCAATCTTCAATTGAGGAGGTAGGAGACACATACTTTCATTAAAAAAATGAATAACTGTACAGAATGTTCTGCAGTAAATGTCAAAATAAGGAGCATAGAGGAGTGCCATCTGAAGTCACTGTGTGATCCACCCAGGCTTCCACAGGCACTCACAGTGATTGATAGCTGTTTGTCTGCTCTTTTGCGTGTCGTCCTACCACACTGGACTAGAAGTGTCATGAGAGTAAGATCCATTATCTCTGCTATTACCACATCTGTCTTATTCACTTGACCTGTAACTAGTAAAATATTGTACACAGATGAAGCTGCATAGAGAAAGTAAATATTAAAGGATGGGCAAAATTTTAACAGACTTGGATGAACAGAGGAGCCAAGATAGTATTAGCATGACTAATGTATCTTTCCATTTTCTCAGGAAACATTTGCAGATCCCTCACCATGTGCTAGATACTGTGTGGGCAGTAGTGGTACAAAGGTACAGAGACACCATTCCTGTGGTCAGAGGAGAGCTTTTGACACCAGCCTGAATAGTAGATGGTGGGAGGGGGCTGGTTGGGATTGATGAGCTGTGAGGAGGTGAGCTGTGAGGAATAGAATGTATTAGGTGTGAAGAGTCTTGAGACCTTTGTCCTGAGGACAAAGTGAAAACTAGCAAAGGAATTAAAAATTAGGGAAGGTTAAAAAAGTCATTGCAAAGGTCCCAGAAATTTCTATGACATCATTGTTAGAATAGGGTTCATTAATGCTGAAAGCTTTAGCCAGGTTGTACACACTTTAAGAACTCCTAGCTCAAAACTTTAATAAAAGTGAGATATGAGTATATATATATATATATATATATACACACACACACACATATATATGCATATATATACATGTATATATACATATATATATATGTGTGTGTATATATATATATATATATATATATATATATATATACACGGTCAGAATTTCCAGGGCTTAATTATATTTGTACTTTTATTGTTGAATTTTATTTAATCAATATGTTATTATTAATAGTACTTTGTAATTTTTTTCATAAACATAACTTTTTTAAAAATATATTTCTACAAAGCTTTGGTGCACTGTTAAAAAATGTGGTCTTAATATAATCACAGACAAAAATCGTTTTTATCAGACCACATTTCCATTTATAAAATAATTCAGTAGGATAATAGGACTTGCACTAAATTCACCATAGAGCAAACTTTGCTAGAGTTCATCTGCTACATTATACTTACGTGAAGTCAGACAGTATAATAGCTAACATCAATAACTAAATCACTCCTTCTCTATAACGTTTCCTATGGAACATACAGTGAACATTTTGCATTTCGTGCATGCAGCCAGATTTTAACAATGTGTATTCTGGTTGTAAGCGGGTTCCTTCATAGGCCACGTAACTACATTCAGGCCTTACGAATAATGTAAACCACAGCTAACGGCACGGATGCCGGATCTTGACAGGTGTTTATGATACATAAGAGCCAAGTATATTTGGCTCCTAAGGGCAAGTGTGAAGACAAAGAAGGTCTGAGTGGAGGAATACTCCTTAACATCATCTTTCCTGAAGGCTTAGTTTACAACTAAGGGACAGAAATCTGGATTGAAAAAGGGTAAACTTGGAACAATATAAACTCAAATAACCCAATTAGAAAATAGGCAAACACTCTGAATAGACATTTCTCAAAAAAAGATATCCAAATGGCGACTGAGTACATGAAAAGATGCTCAAAATCATAACTCACTAGAAAAATCAAAATCAAAACCACAATGAGATACCACTGCACACCCAGTAGGATGGCTATAATTAAAAGGACAGGTAATAACAAGTGTGGGTGAGTATGTGAAGAATTTAGAATCCTCAGACTCTGCTGATGGACATATAAAATGGTGAGACCACCTCAGAAGACAGCTGGGCAGGGTCAAAAAGTTAAACATAAAAGTACCATAGGACCCAGCAATTCCAATACTAGGTTTATATACTCCCCAAAATTGAAAACAGACACTCAAACAAATACTGGTATATGTGAATGTTCATAGCAGCACTATTCACACTGTCCAAAAGGAGGAAACAAATCAAGTGTCCATCAATGGGTAAATGGGTAAACAAAATGTGATAATCCATACAATGGAATATCATTCAGCCATATAAAGAATGAAGTAGTGATACCTACTATGACGTAGGTGAACCTCAAAAACATGCACAGTGGAAGTGTCCAATCACATAAGACCATGTATTTAATGATTCCATTTTTATAAAATATCCAGGATAGGTAAGTCCATAGAGACAAAAAGTAGACTAGTGGTTGCCAGGGGCTAGGGGGAGGGAGGAATAAGAAGTGATTTGTTGATATTACAGGTTTACTTTTTTTTTTATTAGTTTCAGGTGCACAAGACAAAGTAATACTTAGACATTTATCATTTATATCCCTCACACTGTGTGAACCCCCCTCCCCTCATCCACCATCCCTCTGACATCGCACACAGCCATTATATTTCCACTGTCTCTATTCCTAATGCTGTACTCTGCTTCTTGTAAGTATATACATACATATATATACATATATATATATATATATATAAATAAAATCATAGTTGGCATTCATTATCATTCAGCTTCAGGTGCACAACGCAGTGATCAGGAATTCACATCATCCCCGAGGTGGTCTCCCAAATGGGGCACGTGTCCGTCGGACACCCCACAAAATCTCCACAACGTTACGTTCCCCAAATTAATTTTCAAGACCCCGTGGTCATCTTGTAGTTACCGACTGTTTTCTAATCCCCTCACCTTCCCCCTTATCCCCACCCCCCCCCCGCCCATCTAGCAACCCTCAGTTTACAGGTTTACTTTTGATGGTGATTAAAATGTTCTGAAATTCATTATGGTGATGAATGCTCAACTTTGAGAACACACGAAAACCACTAAATTATACACTTTAAGAGGGTGGATTTCATGGTATGTGAATTATTTCTTAATTTAAAAAATTAAAAAGGTTAAAGGTTAAATTGGGAATTATTGATGGGTTTTTTAAACAGACTGGTATGTAGCAAAATTAGTCCTTCTTTTGGGGGAAAGCTATGAAAAAATTTGTAATTGGGAGAAGTCAAGATTGGGAGAGAACTAGGTGACAATAAGAGACAGTACACATAGAGACTAGGTTTATGAAAACAGTCAAGCAGATGTGCATGGGGATCATGTATGTGTGTGTATTTGTAATATAGACGTACATATGCAATATACTTTATATATTATAATATATAACAAATATATATCCCAATGGGAAAAATTCTCAAAGAATATGCTACCAAATGTTAACAATAATTGTCTCTGTTTAATGGGATTTCAAGGTGATATGAATCTTTTTTCTTCCTTTGGTTTCTCAGTATTCTCTTACTTCGTATGCAATGATCATGTAATATTTCAAAAAGAAAGTGAGTGTGGAAGGATGCTCCTTGAGAAAATGTATTCTCTTGTCAGACAAAGAAAGCAGTGGCAATTTTTGAAGTCTTTCTAATAGCTAATGTCTTGTTTGAGGAGACTTGTCTTCATACTAGGAGAAAAGCACATAGAGTAGGATCGGCATCACTTGTAGAAAAGATTGTCATGGCACAACCTCTAAAATGTTAATGCTTAGAAGACTTGTTCTCAGAAACTCTGAAGGCAAAGCATACAAAAGGCCTTTTCCCCTTGCTAAACAGATTCTCCTTTAGGTTGAAGCATCACATGTATACTCTACATAAGTCACTAGATACTAGACCTATCACAGATCAATCTATTATCTATCTATCTATCTATCTATCTATCTATCTATCACCTATCTGTCTTTAATCAGGATATGTCTACAAAATATTTGACATAAAAAAGTAATGAAAATTTCTTTGCTAAGTCACAAAATAACTTTAAAATTCCTTCTAAAATTATACCATGTGCCAGGTCGTGCACCTGAGCTGAGCATACATCCTTGACTAAGTCAGAGGTTGTCTTGCCTCTCTGAGCTTGCAATCTAGTCAAACAGGATCCAGGAAGGATCTAATCCAGGGAGAACAAGTCCCACAGGCTCTGTGGTGCTCCAGGTGAGGCTCTTACCTATAATTTCCAGTCTGAAGTTGGAGGGCACAGACAAGAATCCCATCCCGGAAGAGTTCCCAAGGTTCAAGTTAAGGTGGCAGTTCCCAAAAAAGGTCATGGAAACAAGGGCCTGATCAGAAAACAGGGGCCAAGACATGGAGCTCAAGCAGAGAGGCTTGGACGTGGAGCGGAGGAAAGGGGTTTATTGGAAAATGAAATGGAAGGACAGGAAGTGACGGTGGTTGGGGCAAAATGGCAATGTCTCTGCATTTGTGCCTGGCATCCAGCTAGAGAATGTTTACAGCAGCATTATTAGGAGAAAAATGTGGAGAAACACTTAGTTACCCATCAACAGGAATGAACAACTTAATTGTGGGTTTTTTCAAATAATCACATTTTCACCACAGAAAATTAAGGAACCAGAGTGGTATGTTGTCAACATAGAAAATGAAGAACAATTAAAAACTACCCTTAAAAGTAATGCATATTAATAATAATTTCTTTCTTTCACAATATGTTGAAGTAGTGTTTCAATTGGATGTGACATGTCTTTTTGAAGGGGTAAGAGGCAGGAAAGTTTCAGTAGCCAAAAGCAAAAGAGAAACTGGGAAGAATTTAACTTCTGAACTGGAAGGTCACTCTTGCCAGAGGCTTTTGAGGAGGCCAAGTTTCCGCATTTTGTTTCCCAATTTTTTTCCTTAAATAAAGGGCCACAGAATTCAGGCCACTCTTGCCATTTAGCTCCTAAATGATCTGCCAAATCCCTTAGAACTGAGCTGAATAGCATCCAGACATGTTTTGGTTTCCTCTTTTGCTGGAATGGCTCTCCCTGGGGAACAGGGTGGGGGCTGAGGAATAAGAAAAGCAGGTGCTAAATGGATCTCGTGCCTGCTCTCTCTGCCTGCCGTCCCACAGTCAGTGAAGGATTTCTAGATTGTAAGAGGTTCTCATAAAAAGAACCCCACCTCTGAAAGGTAATGAATTTCATCAGCCAACCTCTATGAAGATGTCCCTAGGGATCTTATAAATTAAACCGCAGATGCGATGGAGGGAGTGGGAGAAGAGGGGTAGCAGGTTAGAATAAAGACAAAAGCGGAGAAAAGTGTGGGAGCAAAGGGTGGGAAGGCTCATTTTTCTAGAGACCCTCTTAAGAACAATCTCAACAACAAACAAAAACCATACAAACAAATGAGAAAAAGAAAGAAGAAAAGGAGGGAGGAAAGGAAGAAAAGAGAGAGGAAGAGAGTGAGAGAAAGAGAGAGAGAGAGAGGAAGGAAGAGACAGAAGGGTGGTAAGGAGGGAGGGAGGGAAGGAAAGAAGGAAGGAAGGAAGGAAGGAAGGAAGGAAGGAAGGAAGGAAGGAAGGAAGGAAGGAAGGAAGGAAAAGAAACTCTAAACCTCATACATAAGTATCAGAAACTTTCTTCTTATCTACAAGGATAAAGCAAAAATGAATTTATTACATTTTTCCACAGAACCATTTATTTAACCAGAACTCATTTCTGCTTAAATAAAAATGTTAATGCTTTGCTCAGAACAAATCAAGTCCTATCAGCCACCCTAGAAAGGAAAGTACATCTGGCGGTAAAAGCAGACACCAAATCTGCACTGTTCGCCAGCAGTAGCAGGAGCCATCGGTGTGAGGAGCAGGCCCTCACATTGTCGCTGTAGGAACTGTGACGAGTTTGGTGTTGTCTCCACAGCGCAGGGTCCCTACAGGAAACAGGACAATCTGAGAAGGGCTTGACAATGACACTTCACAAAGGTGTGAGTACTCAAAACCTCAGGGGCTTCCATCGGAGGGCCAGCAACTGCAGAACCACCCTACCCCTGAAGGGGCAGGGTGAGCGTGGTCATACCTCACCTCCAGAGAGAGAGTTGGCTAGAAAGGGCCACTTGGAGGGAAGCAGTGACTTTCAGTCAGCCCAAGGAGCCCTCATAGCAAGGCAGCAAGGGGATAAATACCCCAACTGCATTCCTTCCCTCCCTCAGCTTCAAGGCTCATGGGCCAAACTCATCCTGGACGTCAGAGGAAAGAGAAGCCATGGATGCGATCTGTGTGGTTGAGAGCAGGAAGCAGGATGAGAGGAGGGCAGTGGGGAAAGGGAAGACCTTCCACACCGCAGGTCTCCAAGCTCACAGCCCTCTCATGATTGCAGTCACTGTAGCAGGGACTGAATATATATCCTGCTTCGATCATTTAAGACACCTCTGAGGTAAAGATTCATGAGTGCGGAGGGGCAGGCCCACACTTTCTGAAACCATGTGGCGAGCGCTGTTACCTCCCCATTGGGTTAGTTATTTTAGGAGCTCTTTCCTCAGAGCCATCTCCGCCCCTCTTGTGAACAATCTGATTGCTGTAGTTAAAAAAAAAAAAAAAAAAAAAAAAAAAAAAAAAAGTTTGCTTTCAAAAAGGACATAACTTATTGAATGTGTCATACAGCTGTGCTCTAGTTTAAGATCTTGGTGCTTCAAAACACACACTTAGGTGAGATTCTTTGCATCACACACACAAAAAAAATTTTTTTACTTTCTTAAGAACTAAAGCTTCTTTAAAGAAGCTCCTAGAGTGAGTGGGTGGAACTCAGGGCTTATTTCGAAACCATGGTTGTACCCCCAGGCCCTCATCTTTCTGTATCCTACAACGCAAGCTGAGATTCATGAAGCTTCACGGCCACACCTTAAATCTGTCGAAATACTTTCTGTTCCAGTTGACAAATATCGAATGCCGCCCACCCCCAAGTTTTCTCCATTTCTGCTCTAAATGCCTTAGCCCCTTCTTCCAAGGTCCCCTTCCCCAATTATCCTGGACCCCCCTCCACCTATCTAGCACAGCCAGGTGCATCTCTTCTGAGTGGTCCATGGCCTGGATGTATCGAAATCAAAGAATGGGAAGAACTGTGCTCTCTTGCTGACTGTCCAGCTGCCTAAATCTACGCCCCCTTCACTTAGCCCCCTTCACTTAATCCAGGTGATAAATATCTAATGATGCTTGAAATATATTCTCACAGCACATCCACTCTAATCATGGCACCATCATCCCTGAGCTGGACTTTGTCTTCCAATGGCTTCCTTCAGAAGCCTGGTCCCACTGCTTCTATCGTTCTTTCTCCCCTCTCCACTCTATCAAACACACAAAATTATCTTTACTAAAAAAAAATATATATATATATATATATATCATTGATTAAAACTTTTGTGGCTTCTCAATGTACTTTGGGTAAAATTCAAACTTCTAGACACCAGTGATTCAGCCCCTCTCTGCCTCCCCAATCTTATATAAGACTCTTCTTCACGCTACTCTAGTTGTGCTGGTCTCTTGAGGACCTGCAGCAAACCAAGCCTTTCCCTGTTCAGAGCTTTTTGCACTTTGCTGTGTCCTCTGCCTAAAATGTTTTTTCTCTGGATCTCAAGCAATTGGCTTCTCTGCATTCTTTTTGTGTCCACTTACATGGTTCACACTCACAGAGCTCTTTCCTGACCATCCATCAGTAAAATGTCCTTGGCTTCACTGGGTGTCTCGATACCTTGGTTACTTTCTCTTTGGAATTTACCATTGTTTAGCAGTATTGTGTTTATCAGCAGTTTGCTTGTTTCTTGTCTGTGTCCCCCACTAGAATGTAAGCCCCAAAGATCAGTAAACTGGTTGTTGTGTAAGTTTCCATTCCATGCTTTATGTGTTAGAGTAATAATCATGTACTTAGAAAGTCCACTAAGGGAGGTGGCCAAGGAGACTTGGATAGTAGTTCATACCCAGTCTGAAAGAATTATTTCAAGGCAAAAATGTCCTAGCTCCTGCATAAAATGCTCAAAATATATCTAGCTTTACCTCAATCCTTTGCGTCAATAAGCAGAGCTTCCAGCCAGATATTTGCAACACATGAATGGCCAGGATCTCCTGACAATGTGTCTGCATTTACCTGGTTTGCATTTGAGCAGTGACCCAGTCTTTCTATTCAACACAATATCCCTTGCACAATGCTTCTACATAGTAAGTGATCAGTAAATATTTGGTGCAGGCGTGAATGAATGAACGAACTTCTCAGGAATTCTAGAGCCAGAGAAACCTGAGGTTTAGAAAGTTAGGAAACTCTGGCACTTGAAGAGCATTAGGAAATTAACATAAACCTTCTTTGATGTTATAATAAATATCTGTGGTTCAATTAACATGAAAGATTTCAGTAATACATACGAGGTCAGACAATTAAGTTCGCGAACTCATCCTAGAAAAAATGCTACATACCTCATTGCTGAAAATCACTAAGGTCACCTTTGAAGTACTACCCTTGAGAAGCTATGCACCGATGCCAGTGCACAAATACCATTCAAAGCAATTTTGGAACTCTTTTCTGGAATGGCCATCAGAGCTGATATCGTATTACCCTTGATGTCCTGAATGTCATCAAGATGTCTTCCTTTCAATATTTCCTTTATATTTGGGCAAAGAAAGAAGTCATTGGGGGCCAGATCAGGTGACTAGGGAGGGTGTTCCAATACAGTTATTTGTTTACTGGCTAAAAACTCCCTCACAGACAGTGCTGTGTGAGCTGGTGCATTGTCGTGATGCAAGAGCCATGAATTGTTGGCAAAAAGTTCAGGTCGTCTAACTTTTTCATGCAGCCTTTTCAGTACTTCCAAATAGTCAACTTGTTTAACTGTCCAGTTGGTACAAATTCATAATCCCTCTGATATCAAAAAAGGTTAGCAACATCGGTACAACAAATTAGCGAACTTAATTGTCAGACCTCGTATGTTTCATATAGTCAAATACATCTTCGGGTAGCATTTACCATGTTTCTGACCCTTTGCCTCACGAATTTGACTCTGATAGCACCAGCTTCACTCCTTCATGCATGTTCATGTTCAGATAAGCCCTTCTTTTATGTGGCCTAAATGCACAGTTTTCTTCATCGTTATCTCACATCCTGGCTCCTCCTCAGGAAGAGGTGTTCATCTGGATATGTTGAGTCCCAGGGTTCAGGCAAAACTAATCTCACATCATTCTGTCAGGCTTGGCAGAAGGCTCAGGGCTTTGCTGCCTGGGGGTGCAAATCAGACCAGAGGACTCCCAAGACCCACTGGTAGAAAACCATTCTTAGATCCCGATGGGCTGAATTTGGCCCAAGGGGCACTAGTTTACCTCCCTCTATTGTAGATTCACACATCTCAGCCCAAGAGATCTCAGCCAAGAACTGATTCTAAATCCTGGATAATGTCCATCCTCTCTGGCTCCACATCACACCCCAAAACCTGAAATCTCACTCCCTTTTTCTGTGCACGGTGTGTCACATTAGACTGTGAAATTAGGTCACTTTTGCGTTTCATCTCTAAAGTGCTTTATTTAATAAAAGGTATGATTAAAGTCACAGGGCTCACTTAGAAAAGGACTGACAGGGAGAATTTCTTCTATCACAGAACCAGCCACAAGTGCCAATTATGTCATTGGTGAATGTTGGTGGCTTGGGTTGCATTTAATAACACGAGGCAAAAGAGAGTATAAATGTTGCACGTTAACATGGGTTTAGTGGGGAATACTGAAAATGCCCAAAACTTCTTGCTAAGATCACAGAGTACATGTTTACAAAGAAAGGAAATACTTGGGTTTATATGTAAATAACTGCCTCAAGGAACTTGCCAGATTCCATGGGTCAGTAGGAGTTCTGGTGGCCCATTCCTTGGACGGGCCTGGTTTGTTTGCTCTCTTAACAGCACAGCCAAACATTCCCTTGAAATTCAAGGGCTTTCTCTCCTATTGACACTATTTATTTGTATCAGTAGTGGGGACAGCCCTCTGGTAACACTCTCTAGTTTTTTCTGAGTTGAGAATAAATAGATGCAGCAGGTCTGTGGTTTTTCTGACTTGAATGAAGGCAATAGGTCTGAGCTAAGGGGGAAAAAAATGTATTTCCTTTTTTTCCTTTTCTTGCCTGGAATGCCCGCAGAAGAAAAGAGAGTCCATGAAGGCTTTTCTGGAAGCCAAGAGAAGGCTGAATGATGACAAAGCAGTTAGTTGCCACAGTAGTAACTTTTGGCTGGAACCACCACAGAAAGAAGGGCTATAGGTGGGTCGGTCACTAGAACTATAGTCTTGACCCTTCCATAGGGAATGAGGCCCTGAGGACCAACACCTCACATTGCTCTTGCAATGCTGTCAATCATGATACCTCACTAGAATCACTTATACTAGTACAGTGTTGCCTATTGTAATATTTCTGGTTACCATTTGGTTGTAAGTGATGTAAGCCCAATTCAAACTGACCCAAGCAAAAATAAATACATAAAAAAATAAATACCATTAGCTCAAAAGTCTGATAAAACTATGGTTTGGTCTTCAGACATAATTGCATTCAGTATTCAAACAGCAAACATCGTCTGTCCTCCCCTTTCTCTCTGCTTTCAACTCTGTTGGCTTTGTGCTCTGACAAGGTGTCTCCATGTGTAAAGAAATATGGGTTCCAGCCTTTCCAGGCTCATAAGATCCTTGCAAGTCACAGTCTCAAAAGGAAAGAGCTTCTCTTCCAGCATCTATTTCTGTTTCTGAGAGAAGACCCCAACGGTTCCTGCTGAGTCAAATGCTCATTGTTGGACATAGCAGTGGTCCAAAGGGATGCCATGTTCTGACTGGCTAGCCTGGATCACAAGTTCACCTGTTTGGTCTTACTAGAATCGTATGAAGTGAGCAGGAGGAAGTTCTCAAAATAAAAGAATGTGGGACAGACACAAAACTAAAAGCTGTGCACTACACAAGTAAATTATTCATTTGTATTTAGCAAGAATGTGGTTTTCATAAACAATAAGCAAATAAGAAGCTCCTTGGTGAATCATCAGTTATGTCTGGACATGTCTTTATTCCTTCTTCATTCCCTGGTCCTCTTGCCTTCCTTTCACTAGGTTGTGAGCTGAAGTAATACACAGGAATTGAAAAAGACCCTCTCTTGTTCTCAGTATTCTCATGGTCTAGCTCAGAAGGCAACACATAAGTAGCACATCCAGTAATTGCAGCAGACTGTGATATTTGCTCAAGGTGTTGCTCATTACTTTTGCTGTGGGTCCAAGGCAACAGGGCTAAGAGAGTTCCTTAGTTCTTCCTCTGCTATTGTGGGGATTTAAATAGCACGAAGACTTTGATGCTGGTACTGATATCACTGCCTCAGAGCAGGCTGCCCTCACTCAGATGAAAAGACCATCATTTTCATCACAACCCACGGGTTCTCTGAATACCCAAAGTATGAAGCCAGCAAATATTTGGCTTACAGAGAGGCATCACACCACGACAAGTACATAGCAAGAAAATATTTAATTTTTAATGAATATATTAATGGAAAATTAATCAGTAGATTCCTCAGCTGAGAAAGAGGTATTAGAACATATGAAAAACTTATTTTTCAATGTCCAAAACTCACCCAAAGCAATGTTCAAATATGAAAACAGATGACTTATCAAGAAGTGAAATGTATAGACTCTAGCAAAATAGAGAATAAAATCGTCAGGATTTCACTCCTTTGGTTCTTCTCTCACCTTCTTCAGGCTTCCCAGTGGTTTTAAAGAGATGAGACTGTGTACTCAGAGTAGACACATTAGGGTTTTGGACCCTAAACTCATGAGTAAAATGAAACGTGTGCATGGTCCTGTCCAGTGTGGACGTGCTTGATCCTTTACCCACTTTCCTGATCTATATATTCTGAGCTGACATTGGATATGGCACAAGCAACCCCTAAGAACCACAAAGCTCTGCTCTGTTAAGGCAACAGGGGCAAGGCCTCTCCCAGATGAGACATCTCGTCAACCAGGACGTAGTTAGTCAGACGGGATATGGTAGTGTCCGCACTTCAGCACCCTGAAGTTTTCATGAGCGCCCCTCCCAATCCCATGCCTTGCATAGGAAGTCAAGAAGATAATTGTGCTGATACAAATCTGGACTGACAGTGAATTGTGCCCCCAGATCTGATAAGAAGTTATTATTTCAGATCCAAGGTATTGCTCTCAGGGCAGCTACATAAAGTTCCATTTATAAAAGTTCCATTTTCTCCATTAATTAATGAAGAAATTAATGTTTTTGACATTTTAAAGGCAAGCTGGATTGAAGCCATCTAACATATCCTTTCTTTTACACCAAAAAGCTTAATATATCGGTGTCCCTGGATAACAGTTGTATTTTTTTCTTTTTTTCGTATTGAATCTGTCTGTAAACACTGTGGATGTAGTGACTACATTTTATTTTAGGTTTTTGTTCCACATAGAGCACAAAGCAAGTTCACAACACATATTTGTAGAATGAATGAGTGAATGTTATTTCTGGAACTCGGGCAGGGAGGAAAAGTCTTAAAAGAATCATAAGGAAGATTGGTATTTCTATGTGGTATAATAATAAATGAATCTGACATGGAAGGACTCAACAGCTTCTAAAATGAAATGAAGTTTCCTTTAAATTCAGAGATTTATGATTTCCAAAGTTTTACCCAAAGGACTGTGGTTCAACAGGAAAGCTTTAAAAGACAGTCTACAGGAAAGTGGCAGCTTGGCGTTGATGTATCCAGGGACAGTCCCCTCAGGCAAGACATTTCTTGGAACACGAGATTGGCTTTGAATTAGGGGCTAGATTGGGTACAGATGTAATGAAACATTCTGGGAAACAGAGAGCACTCACAAGACTCGAGGATGCTTTGGAGAGAAACAGCCTCATTTAAGCATCTGTAGTTCTTCCATGATATCTCATCGCATAGTCCACATGGCACTCTAAGAATGAAGTGTTCATATTCCTAACCAAATGGGAACAGTTATGAATAAACCCTAAGGCTGGAAAACAGCCAGCCACCAAAGTTGTGTTTTTCCTTCAATTTCTGCTTCGATTCCAAAGTGCAGGCTATTTTATGGACCACTGATATTGCCTCACCCCCAACCTGAGTCACTGTGTGAGGAGCCCATCTTGAACACATCCGAATAGTAGAAAATATTTATTCTCCTTCCAAATATTTTCAGTCCAATGCCATCTTTGTGTGAACTTGCCCAACTGGAATATACTTTATTGCCATCCCTACCTGTCCAAGCTAAACAAAGGAAATAAATGAATTCCTATTACTGAAAGAAAAATTTTACCATTCTTCAAGTTTTCTAGTCAATTCAGTGTTCTCTTGAGTTTAAAGAGTCAGCCAACCAGGCAAATGGAATAGAAATCCTTGCATCATAAATCTTCTAACCTAGTATTTGGATCTTTGTATCTCCAAAGGCAATACAGTAGGAAGAACATGAGCTTTGGAAGCAAATTTTAGTTCTACTTGGAATCTGTGTGACCTCAGGGAAGTTATTCTAACCCCTTGAGACTACACTGTAAAATGGAAGTGATGATAAGGTTTATTATAAACGGCTCATAAGATTATTTAGATTTAAATGACATAACGCATGTAAAATGGTAGGTGCTCACTAGAGAAAAGCCATTGACCATTTATTCATTCAACAAATGTTTATTGAGTGTCTCTCGTGCTAAGAACTATTCTTGGTGCTATGGAAATAGCAATGAACAAAACAGAAAATAACTCCTGCCCTCAATGGACTTTATATTCTCCATGTAGGAGACACACTAAGCAAATAGTATGTCAGATGGTGATAAGTGGTATGGAGATAAATAAAAAGAGGGCGGGGTGATATGGAGTGTCCATGGGAAGAAAAGCAATTATAAATAGGATGGTCATGGAAAACCAGACATGCCGCTAATATTTGTGGGGCATGGGGGAACGTGCAAATGAAGGACTGCATGCTCTATGTCTAAATATTTGAGAACTGTGAAATCAAATATGGACCATTCTCCTACCTTGGCAATAAATTTTTATTACGTCTTAGAAGGCCATGCTCAAATTTGGCATTCTCAGACTCCTCAGAGTTCTGCACTAGAAAGTGAAGACCTCTGCCTCTAGCCAGTGTCCCTCCTACTCGTTCTCTCTACCTCCAGCGAGATACTGGACCACGAAGGCTCTCAAATACACGCGTGTGGACCCTTCAGCCCACAAGTCCAAGTTCCATTCACACACCCTCTAAACAGCTGTTTTTGGGCCTCACTCTCAGGACTAAGAATGTGCCGCTGACAGCACTGCCTTGGAAGTAGGCTCAGGGCCATTGCGGCAGGGAACTCTGGGTACTCAGAATGTTGTCTAGAAGTGGGGAGGGGAGTGGGCTCTAAAGACACCTCACCGTAGTCCTGCATATTCCTTGCCCCATTGGAGAAGGATGAATGAAAGCAGGGCCCTTGCAAGTGGGAGATCCAGGACAGTTGCCTTTCTTTCCTGGGTCAAAGGGCAGAACTGGGGAAAAACTGACTGACATCGTAATTTTTGAATGAAGACCCAAAGAAGATGAGAGACGATATTTGAGGGGTGTTGTAGACAGCAGGAATAGCAAGTGCAAAGCCTTGAAGTAGGAACGTGCTTGATATGTTTCAGGATTATCCAGGAGACCAGTGGCTGGAGGGACAAAAAGGAGGGGGGTGGTGAATGGTAGGAGGTACTTTCAGTGATGCCTGAAAGCCAGATACTAAAGAGTCCTGTAGATCATTATAATAAGTTTGACTTTTACTTTAGGCAACATGGGAAACCATTGGCAGGTTTTGAATAGAGAAGTGGAAACTTATGTTTTGAAAGAAAAGTAGAATGAAAATAGAAGTTTCTAAATAAGAAGAGAAATGAACTTAATATTGTTCTATCTAGGCAAGCAATGTGTAAAAATGTATACATGTGCGTTTCTTTGAGTATACTATTCACAGCTGGAAAGAATGGTTTGCAAAATCATAAATTATCTTTTGTTTGAATTTCATTTTAATATTGAGTTAGAAGCATCCTTGTAAGTCAATTTGCCTTTATTCAAATCTAAAATCACTGTGTCACAGTGGAATGAGACCTTTGTCCTGGCTTCAAGTCCTGGGAGTGGCCCTTATTAGCAAATCTTTTAATCCTTTTAAGCCTCAGTTTCCACATCTTTAAAATGAGGACGGTTGTTGCCCATTTCATCAATTCTAAAACAGTATCCAAATCGCAAGTGGTATTAAACACTAATGGCCTCCATTTAAGCAGAAGTTTAGTTAAACAAATATTTGGTCTTGCCCATATTATAATTTATACTCTTGTTCATTGTTCTTACTACCTACGAATAGATAATGATTTTATTTAAGTTGTGGTTTCTGTGAGCAGAGAGGTAAAACCACTTAGCACAACTGGTTATATTCTAATACAAATGACATGTTCTTTTGTGTGTGTTCACACATTAGCTTCATTCTGTTTCATGGCCACACGCGTCTCCTCAGCTTCATAAATGAGTGGAATTGATTACCACACAAGTCAGACAAGAGAGTGGAAATCTATCATTGCTAGTAAGAAAATAGTTCAAAAAACAAGCTGGTAGTAATATTTTCTTCGTATTTGAAGGACATGACCTTGAATCCTTTGTGATGATGGCAAAGAATAAATACATAAATAAATAAGTAAAATATCAGGACAGAATAAGACTAATGAACTGCAAAATTTTAAATATGTTGTGAAGTATTTTGGCACTAAAATGGTCGAGACATTACTTTCCTAGCCTCCAAGAGTTTCTAACGCTTAAATTACTTGAGCTTGCAGGGCTAGTTCTCAGAGTCTCTGCTTCCTCAAATGTACACCAAGAAGCTGGACTTCTTTACTTCAAAGAGGCCTTTTAACTGAAGCAGTCTAATTCTATGAGCGTTCCACCTGGACACTGTTTCTTCCATTTGGCGTAGGAAATATATTCATATGTATTTTACTTAATCATAAACTTTAGAATCCAATTTTGGTGAATTGCAGTTATTTGAAGGTATCAATGAATCCTCTGGGATCTGCGAAAATGATTATCAAAACCAATTCAAGGAATCATACGTAACTCTGCGTGACTGATTTTGAAATCTGTCAGCATAGCACTCTCTCTGGAAGCAAGTAACCTCATCATCGACAGGCTTTGCTGTAGTAGAGCAACTGTGTGACAACTGGCTTTTGGATTTTGCTTCAGACTTAACCAAGTGAACCTAACCATCATCCTTGGGACCAGAGGACCACATGGGGAAAAGGCAGCTGGCTCCCCATAGCTCTGCAGAAATAGGGGTGTGTGTGTGTGTGTGTGTGTGTGTGTGTGTGTAAAATAAGGCAAAATGATTGGGAGGCAGCTGGCAGAGAAATAAGGAAGAAAAGGGAGGAGGAAAGACAAACCAGCAACTCACCCTAAGCAAAATCAAAGAATTTCTTAGAATGCAACACTTGCTGTCATGCAGGGCGGCCTGTGGAGTTTCTGCTCCTGCTCCCCACATAAGAACACAGGATGTGGCTAGGCCAAAAAGGAACAACCACAGAGCCATAGATAGGGGAGTCATACCACTATATTCTCACTGGCGGCTAGGTTGGAGACACTGGAGGCAGGAGCTACACTATCCGCAACCCGCCGTCCACTTGTCTCTGCCAAACAATCTCACTTGTTAGCAATCTGTTTCTCTGCAATCCACAATCCACACTCCGCTGCTTGCTAGCTCAGCCACCATCTTCTTGCTAGTCCCCATTTGCTGCTAGCGTAGCCACGGCAGTTATATTAGTGGCCAATGGCTCACTGGTTACAGCTGACGGCCAACTAGCAACAGCTGATGGCCATCCAATCACAGTTGATGGCCATTTACTACCTGAGCCAGCAGCTTTCCACGTGAGGCCGAGAGCCTGGAAACTGCTCTCTTGGCTCTGTCCCCACACTTGCTGTGTGTGAGTGTCTGTGTGTGTGTGTGAATAACTGGCTTGCAAATCACTTCCTCCATTTGCTTGTTATATAACAACAATCATTTCAGTGTCACTGATGATAGTCCAGAAAGGAATTACTATTGACTGGCTGGCTAGCTTTGCACGTTCCTTTTGTGTAGAATAAGGCCTCAGGTATGGGGGGTCTGAATCACTGACCCACAGACCTGGACAGGCAGATTTGAGACTGGTCATTACTCATCTTCTGAGAGAGGAAATCTCAGATGTGTTGGCCTCAGGAACAAAATGAAAGGGCAAGACAAGAGGACAAACTAAAGCTTTGGCCTGAATCCAAATTGCAGCTCTCTCAGTAAATGACCAAGAAGCAGACTGAGTGCTAGATTTTGTAATCCATAAGTTAATGTGTGTAGCTTTTTGTTAGAGTGCTCCGGATTATCTTTCTTATTAAAATATGATTACGATAAACACCCTTTATTAAGTGCTCAGTCTATACCAGGTGTTTTATATGCATTTCCCGCCTCAAAATTACCGTGCCCCATGGATATTATGATCCCTATATTAAAGGTAAGGAAACTGAGACGCAGATAGGCAAGGTCAATCAGCAAATTAGGAGAGGAGCTGCAATTTAATTCCAGGTCTTGCTAATACCAAGTCCCGTAAGTGCTTTCCGATACCCTAGCTTGCCTCTGCTTAATTGTGTGATACTTAGTACAAATTGCTCTCGTCTGTGGAACCTTATATACTTCTCTCTCCATTCTGCTTGTCTCGTTGCTGTGAGATGGGAATGACATGAAATGATCATTTATATCATTGTCTTCAGTGTATAGTTGGTTCCTCGCCGTGGATTGGTTTGATGCCTTGTTGGAATATGTATTTTGCCTTCTTTGCAAACTAACAATATACATTTTATATTTTCTCTAGGACACATATCTCCCAACACATTATGAATAACACAAATTAGCCCCCAAAGTTTCATTATGAAGCTGTGAAACAGACCTTACTCAGACAATCCTTGCACTAGTATGCATTCGTGGTGTCCATTCGTCCCTAGGGCTAGGAAACCTTAAAATTAAGCTAATCAATCAGTATGATTGCTGTGTGCATTGTTGGCCATTTTCTTCTATGCTGTCCCACTCCTGGCACTCCTATGCTTCTAAACGTAATGTGATGTGAGCTCCTAAGCTGTTGCAGTAGTTTTGTTTTAAAAAAATTGTTTTGCTAATGATTTGAAGGAGAGGAGCAACATATACTAATAAGTCTCCCATCTGACATGGCAACATCTGAAACTTACATCTGACATATGAATGGCTCAGCTGCCAACTATTTCTGAAACTTCAACCTGTCATCCCACAAGATGAGCTTCCCAGTTTAGTTCACAGCATTTTATCATGTGTTAATATGTTTAAGTGTCCTGTTTGTTTCCTTGAGGAAATTGTACCATTTGTGTCCTTTATTTCAGAATAAATCTTGCCTGGAGGAAACAATAAAAATTGCCGTGAGCCAGTATATTCAGTTTATTAAACCTTGCATGTGAATGAAATACTGGGAATGTGGCTTATACTTAAGGAGAATGGACCACAGAGATGACGACACCTGTATAACCTCTCCAGAATGGTGGTACCACATAGAGCACTACTACCAAAAAAACTGAAAATACTGTTTTTCATCTTACTTTGTTATTTATGATTTTGGCTTTCCAAAAACATCTTTGTATTAGGATGGGCTTAATTATGGTGAGGTAACAATCAAATTCCATCGGTATGTTCTAGCTACCAGGTGCTTTATGACAAACCACCCCACCTTGGTGTAAAACAATAATCATTTTATTACGCTCACAATTCTGTGGGTTAGGAAATTAGACGCAACTCAATGGTGATGTCTGTATCTGCTGTGCAATGGCTGGGGTCTCAGCTGGGAACACTCAAATGGCTTGGGGGTTGAAATCACCTGGAAGCTTCTTCACTCACATGTTTGATGCCCAGCGGGGATGACTTAAACTAGCTGGGACTCGTGACAAGGGCACTGACATGTGAACTCTCTGTGTGGCTTGGGCTCTGTGGTGGCTGGATTCTGAGAAGGAGCAAGCAGAGAGTAAGTGTTGCAAGAAAATGGATGCTCCAAGAGAAGCTTCCTGGCTTTTTCTGACCTTTACCGGACATCACACACCATTACTTCTGCCACCCAGATCCAAGGGGAGGGGAAATGGGGCCTACTTCTTGATGAAGATGCAGCCAATTCACACTGAAGAAGACCACGTTGGATGGGAGATGCTACAACCATCTTGATCTTCAGAAGATACAGTCTTCCACACATTGGCTTCCAACAACAGGGCTACATTTCTTGCTCATACAAAGTCTTCTGTAGATCCAGGCAGTTCTCCAAAGCAGATGTCCTCCTGCTGGCTTAGCAATCCCAGATGCTGCTTCCATCTTGCAGCTTCTCCATATCAACTTGTGATCCACAACCACTGCTTCAGGGGAAGACCACACACCGACTCTTAGGTGCCACCACCTGCAAGGGGCCTAGGTCACTTCTACTCACATTTCATGGCTCCTGTAGCCATGCCTAAATTCAGCGGAGCAAGCCAGCAGGTCTTCCTGTGTGCCCAGAAAGCAGAGAGCTGGAAATGTTGGCAAACGGCAATGTTTACCACAGCCTCAGAGATATTGCCTGAGTGATGAACCCCTGTAATTGCTTTCAGTACTGATTTTTGTACGTTGTCAAATCAGTTCATTCATTCCTTCATCCATCTAACACATACAGTTTAGATGCCTGCTATGTGCAATGCATCAGCAGCTAGTTCCTGGAGTGAACTAAACTGCACCAAAAGACATATAATTTTACTCCAGGAAACCAATCAAAATTTAGTTCTTTATCACTGACTCCTGGGGGCGGGGGATGGGAAGGAGAATATCTCTCTCAGATTCTACACTGTCTTATCCCTTCCAGAGCATATAAAATAAGACTTTTTTCTGTCCTTATTTCCCACGGTCATTGATTTTTATCATTTTCATATACTAGTGTCAGTCAAAACCATTTTTCTTTCAATATGCATCTTCTATCTTCAACTCTGAAGTCTTTAATTTTAAGACAGACTATTGAGGATGTAGCTATATTTACAGAAAAATATAGATGGTGACTATTACTCAGACACTGCCATGGCGATGAGCTGTATGCTATATTAAATGGCTTTAATCCAGTTTAGAGTTATCATGCATCATTAGGCTGACAGCATGATTCCATTTGTTGCTGTTTTAAAGGAAATTTTGATGTCAAGACTGGCAACAGTTGGTAAGTCTGGCCAGAGGACTCCTATTTTCCAAAAGCAGAGCTCATAGATACATTTCAACAATGAAAGGAATGAAAACCAGCAGGAGCTCTGTTTGGAACCAGTTTGTTTTTGGGCCTTCAATTAGAAAATTGTGTTTCTAATGGAAAACCACAGAACAATCCTCACTCCCTGGTGAGAAAGAATGAGGAGCAAGAAATGAGCTGTATGATAGACTGGAGCAAGGATATTGTATTTTTGGCTGGGTAGCAGTCTTCCTGGGTTACTTTGGGTAGGTAGAAAAATCAGTCTTACCCTTAGTTTTTCTATGTACCAAAATTATACTATGGAATTTTCCACTGAGGTTTCTAAATTATTGAGCACTTAGGGAAAGTTCTTATTTAAAGGCAAATATAAGAAATATAAACAATGGAAATCACTGGAGGTACACACTACATTTTTAAAAATCTTTAAGATGTGTAGATGGCAAAATTATAAGTCAGGATTGTTAAAGCTTTTCAGCAGAGACCCCTAACTTTTGAAATGCACCCACGATGACAAGAACCCTTGTCAGAAATTGTATAAGAAACTTAGTTGTCTGTTACTCTATCCCAGTATCACATATGTGAGCTGGGTGAAAACTGGATAGTTATAGGATTATTGTTAATATCATAGGTTTTAATTTACAGAAACTATATACTTCTAAAGGTCTTCCAAACTAGGTCAACCAGTTAGCCATCAGATATAGCATACCATATTTGGCTGAGTTAAAAGGAATAAACAGAGATATTATCAAAACCACAAGCAAAATAAAACTGACAGTAGGTATTCTGATAACTTTACCTTTCAATAAAATGTCAGGCCTTTTAAGGTTAGTCAGATATAAACTAAAGTGGATGATAATTATACTAAAAGGAAAGTTACTAAACAGCTCAACACTTTGAATTCCAAAAATTTCAGTTACATCATGGTAGGTAAAGAATACCAATTTCACTAATATGGTGCTTTGGAATCCAAAGCACGATTTTATAGGCCAAAATTGTCCTTTTCAAGGTTATCTTCTTACATTCTTCTAAAACTTTTGAAGGTTCACCAGTCCTCAAAAATTAAAGAAACTCCGTATGTCTGTATATGCTTATGTATATGTCTTTAAAATTCTACATGTATGTATACTTTTAAAATCCCCCAAAATACATGCTACCTATAATTTCTTTCTTTTCCATGCTTAAATACAAATAATTGCAGTTTTAAATTTGAAACTGGAATTCTCTTGTTGGCAATATCAAATTCCTATAAAATGTTAATTTTAAAATTTGTCTCTTTTAAACAAGGTTTGAACTAAGTGGCTTCTAAGATCTCTCCCTGCTCTGAGAGAAGGAAGGCTACTAGTATTCACTGGGCACATACTAGGTGCCCTGTGCTCACCTACAGTATCTTATTTAATTCTCTCAATAATCCTATCTGGTAAATGCTGTTATTCTTCTCTTACCAGTGAAACACCGCAATCCCCTAAAGACTAAAGCTTGTCCAAGTTCAAATGAGCAGTCATCAGTGAAGCTGGAATTCCATTCCAAATCTGTCCAGCTTCAAAGTCCACTCTCTCCCATCCTTGCCCCTCCTCAGCTCACATGGTAATTTTGCAATAAGCAGTGGCTAGCTGCCCCACATGACATTAAGCCTTTTTTCTTCTCAAGAGAGGCTAGGAGCCAAACCTTCTGCTCCCTTTATTGGCATCACAAAAAGGATCACTAATTCTTAAAAACCCAAACCCTGGAAGTTCAACCCAAACTTCAATGGCTGGAATATTGTTAATATGTATGGGATAGTTGATTACATTTCAAGACAGATTACACAAAATGAAGTTGAGACTGAAACAATTTTCTAGATAATTAATATCAAATTAGCTTTCTATTAAGGAAAAGAATGTGAGTTGTAAAATTGTCCAACTTAAGTTTTTATATAGTTAAAGAATTTAACTAAAACATCTTTCCAAGTTAATTCCTTTAAAAATGAGTGGAAAAATTAAACCTATGATTAATTCTCTGTTGCTTCCCTATCTTATTATAAACGTGTCTGTTACATATTGTTCTCATAAAGTTTTAAAAAGCAATTTTCTTCCAAGTCTACCATAGTAAATTCATTGACGAGTCTCACTTGTGATAAATTTGTTATACGGCTGGTTCCAGAAGAAGCACCATATATGTTTGACAAATCTTTGTTTTTCTTTTATGCCATGTTTCATTGTTCTTTTTGAGCATTAAAATATACTTGTCCAGGTATAAGGAAGTTCAACAGTGCTCTGAATTTCTCCTATATTCTGATTGTTCTAAATTGTGGCAGTTTTAAGTTTGCCTCTCCTGATTTGGAATTTATCTTTTATTTTTGGCCCTGATTTTTACAAAAGCATTTTTCTCAACTAACCCTGAGTACATCGTGCAATGTACAGCTTTAAGCTATCACGAGTCCCATTACCATTCAGCCTCAGTTAAACTCTACCTCCAAGACATAAATTCTCTGTTGTCAACATCAACTCTGAGTGAAAAATGGTTAAACTGCCTCTGCATTTCCTTTCAACATAGGAGAGAAATCTGCTTTTTAAAACTGTGGCTTAGGAATTCCTGAAATGGGAATGATAGCAGACTCCTGTGACATTGAGAAGGCATTTTATGCTTCCAGAAATGAGAAGAGAAGCAGTAATGTCACTCAGGAACAGTTGGAAGCAGTGCGGTAGAACAAACTGTATCTCAGAAAAAGTTGAGCAATACTTTAACTGACAGCAGAAAAGTGGGTCTCCTAGGAGCAGGACAAATCAAAGTCCTTAGCAATCATGTACCCAGCTGCGGCTGCGCTCCCAGCAAGTCTGCATTAACTCTTTGTGGTTTGTTTGTTTATTAGTTTCAGGTGTACCAAACAACATAGTGATTAGACATTTATATCCCTCACAAAGTAATAACCCCAGTAAGTCTATTACCCATCTGACACTGTACGTAGTTATTAGAATATTATTGACTATATTACCTATGCTGTACTATATATCCCCATGACTAGTTTTTAAAATTATATTTGATATTCAATATTACGGTTATATTAGTTACAGGTGTACAGTGTAGTGGTTAGACATTTATGTAACTTATGAAATGATCCCCCTGATAAATCTAGTACCCATCTGACACTATACATACTTTCTACAATATTATTGTACTTTACATCCCCATGACTTTTTTGTGACTACCAATTTGTACTTCCTAATCCCTTCACCTTTCTCACCCATCCCTGAACCCCTCTTCCATCTAGTAACTATCAGTTTGTTCTTTGTATCTATGGGTCTGGTCCTGTTTTATTTGTTTGTTTTGCTCTTTAGATTCCACATGTAAGTGAGCTCATACAGTATTTGTCTTTCTCAGTCTGACTGATTTTACTTAGCATAATACCCTCTAGGTCCATACATGTTGTCACAAATGGTAAGATTTCGTTCTTTTTTATGGCAGAGTAATGTTCCATTGTATATATGAACCACAATTTTTTTACCCAATCCATCCATTGGTGGGCATTTCAGTTGTTTCTATATCTTGGATATTATAAAGAGTGCTGCAGTGAATATAGGGGTGCATATATCTTTTTGAATTATGTAGTGTTTTGGATTTCTTTAGCTAAATACCCAGTAGTGGAATTGCTAGGTCATAAGGTAGTTCTAGTTTTAATTTTTTGAGGAGCCTCCATACTGTTTTCCATAGTGACTGCACCAATTTGCAATTCCACCAACAGTGCACAAGGGTTCCCTTTTCTCCACATCCTCACCAACACTTGTTGTTTGTTGATTTATTGGTAATCGCCATTCTTTCAGGTGTGAGGTGATATTTCATTGCAGTTTTTATTTGCATTTCTCTGATGATTAGTGACGTTGAGCATCTTTTCATGTCTATTTACCATCTGTATGTCCTCTTTGGAGAAATGCCTATGTCAGTCCTCTGCCATTTTTTAATAGGATTTTTTTGGGGGGTTTGATATTGAGTTCTGTGCATTTTTTATAGATTTTTGGATATTAACCCCTTATCAGATATATCATTGGTGAGTATCTCCTCCCATTCATTAAGATTTCTTTTCGTTTTGTTGATGGTTTCCTTTGCTGTGCAAAAACTTTTTAGTTTGATATAGTCCCATTTGTTTAATTTTTCTTTTGTTTCCTTTGCCTGAGGAGATATGTCAGTAAATATATTACTTAGGGTAATGTGTGAGAGTTTACTGCCTCGTTTATTCCAGAAGTTTTATGGTTCGGGGTTTTATATTTAAGTCTTTAATCCATTTTGAGTTTATTTTTGTATGTGGAGTAAGAAGGTGGTTCAGCTTCTTTTTCTTTTACTTTTTTTTTTTTTTTTGCTTGTTATCTGTCTGCTTTTCCCAGCACCATTTATTGTGTAGATTGTCTTTACCCCAGGTATATTCTTGCTTCCTTTGTCATAGATTAAATGACCATATAAGCATGAATTTATTTCTTGGCTCTCTATTCTATTCCATTGATTTATGTGTTTTTATGCCAATACCATGCTGTTTTGATTACTATGGTTCTTATATTATAGTTTGATATCAAGTAGCGTGATACCTCCAGCTCAATTCTTCTTCCTCAAGGTTGCCATGGCTTTTCAGGATCTTATATGATTTTATATAAATTTTAGGATTATTTGTTGTATGTAGTTCTATGAAAAATGCCATTGGCATTTTGATAGGGATTGCATGGAATCTATAGATTGCTTTGGGTAGTATGGACATTTTAACTAAATTAATTCTTCCTGTCCATGAGCATGGTATATGCTTCCATTTATTTGTATCTTGCATTAACTCTTTACTGTACTTTGTAGCTGAGTTCATATAAGAAATTTGAAAGAGAAAACTATACGAGGAATGAGTGACCCATGGTGGCGCAAAAGGAACTGACTTTTAATGGCTTGGCAGATGGAGCAGTGTTGAAAGGAGGAGCTGCAGCTCGTTTTAGCACCCCACTATTCTCTCCAATAGCCATTCCCATCCTGAGTCCCTAGAATTTTAGGGATAGGAGTAGGGTGTGTGTGTGTGTGTGTGTGTGTGTGTGTGTGTGAGATGAGGTGGTTGGTTCCTAGACCAGTTGGATATCTCCACTTCCCTCTTCCTTTCTTCTTTTCCAACTCTTTTCCAAAAGAGTGAAAATAAGTCTTATTTCAGAAAGTTTTGGGGTGGAAGGGGGGTGCAAAATAAGTGCATAACCTGGATTTGCTTTAAAAAAAAAAACTGCTCTGGTTAATTAAACAGTTGTGGTGGCAGAAGCACTACTCTCAGAGAAGAACTGGGGTTGCATTTCACCACTCTAAGTCTGTATATTCTGAGGCCTCATCCTTTCCTGCAGAAAGGAATTAAATTTCCACATTTGTAAACCATTGACAGCATGTGTGTTGCCCCACCCTGGCATGTGTACCTGACTTTGTAGTCTCAGGAAGAATTATAATGATGGCATACACACTGGGGAGACATTGAGGTGTGCCCCAGCCCTCAACTAGGAAATGAGGTTGCCACTCATACTGAGTACAATAGTGTTTAATTATGGAAGGGTTCTATTCAAGTACATCTCTTCTTGGGAATGTAAAGGCTTTTAGGGAGAAACCTAATCTACATTATAATAAGACAATGTGCACATTGCAAAGTGATACATGTTATGAAGAAAATAACTACATTCAAAAACATACTTATAAGCTGTATTGCAATTAAGTTGTTGCATATCTGTTTCCCATTGCACTGTGGTCTCCTTGAGGGCTAGCATCACATTTATTTAATCTACATATACTCCCTATTATATCCCCCATCCTAGTGCCTAGTGTTGTCCCTTCCAAATAGTTAGTACTAAATATGTTGTATCAAATGCCTACATCGACCTATAGTTTGGTGAGAGAACCAGACTCTGCCAGTGACTGAACAGGTCTGGCTCTGTAAGGATTTCATCATCCTAGATTTAAAAATCATGATGAAGGATTTACGGAGGTTCTCTGTCAATCAGATCACACCACCAATAGCATAAGGAAATTTTATGCAATCTATTGTGAATACCTACCCATGCTCAAAGCAATTAGTGGTAGCTAATTAATTTATGGAAAAAATCTCTCTTCACTCAACAGCATTGAAATACAGTCTGCATTGGCTATTTTGAAAAATATTTCATTCCTTGTAACCCTCACTGAGCATACTGATTTGTGCAAGACTTTTCCCCTTCCTTTTGATTATTATTATCATGAGATGTTTACTCAACATGAGTAGTACTTAAGACTAATTAGAGTTGGGAAAAGTAAATGATAAAGTAACCAGCCAAGGGCAGCTACTATTTCCTTCTCTGTTTCAGTTGTTTTATTTCACTGATGAACATTTTACTCACTTGTCCAAAGAGTCAACCAGATTTCAAAGTGACTTAGAACTCACCCGTAACCTTGGCTATAAAACTGTCCTTTTTAGTATTTGGGTTCTCTTGCTCTCGTAATGAAGAGTTGACTGCATTAGGCATCGAATATGACCAAAGTTTCAAAATTAAAATGACTTTAGGAAGGTAAAGGCTTTAATGGGAGAAACTTAATCTCCAATGTAATAAAACAATGTGCACACTGCCACGAGATATATATTAGGAAGAAAATAACTATACTCAAAAACACTGTGAAGACTGTGAAGCTGGATATTCACTAATGTTTTTCCTCTTCTGGTGATGAAACAGAAATGAATACATCTTAAATGAAATAAGATAAAATAAATAAATCTTAAATTAATAAGAAACTAAATGAAACTCTGGCCCAGAAAAGGCAAGAGCAGTTAGGAGCTAACCTAGTGTTATAAGGCTTTCATTGCATGCAGGTTGTAAGGACATGAGCTGACTTTGAAACATAAAAGTCCATGTAAATAATGAGTATGTTCTAAGAGAGAAGTTTTTGCAAAAAATGCCTACATTAAAAAAGAACAAATTTCAAATAAACAACCTAACTTTACATAACAAGGATTTATTACGTTGGTGCAAAAGTAATTGTGGTTGAAAGGTTAAAAATAATTGCAAAAACTGCAATTACTTTTGCACCAATCTATTAGAAAAAGGAGAACAAACTAAGCCCAAACTTAGCAGGAGGAAGAAAATAACAAAGATTAGGGCAGAAATAAAAAAAATAGGAAAAAATCAGTGAAGTTATGTGTTGGTTTTTGGAAAAGATAAACAAAATTGACAAACCTTTACCTAGACTAATTAAGGAAAAAAGAGAGAACTCAAATAAAATCAGAAATGAAAGTAACATTACAACTGATACCACAGAAATACAAAGGATCATAAGAGACTACTATGAACAATTAAATACCAACAAACTGGATAACCTAGAAAAAATAAATAAATTCCTAAAGACATACAACGTACCAAGAATAAATCATGAAGAAACAGAAAGTGTGAACATATCTATAATTAGTATGGCAATTGAATCAGTAATCAAAAGCCTCTCAATAAAGAAAAGCTCCATACCAGATAGCTTCATAGGTGAAGTCTAACAAATATTTGAAGAAGAATTAATGCCGATTCTTTTTTAAACTTGAAGGGTAGGGAACTCTTCCAAACTCATTTTATGAGGCCATCATTATCCTAATATCAAAGCCACCCAATGATACCATAAGAAAGAAAACTACAGACCAATATCCCTGATGAATATAGACGTAGAAATCCTCAATAAAATACTAACAAACCTTAAAAGTATCATATACCATAACCAAGTGGGATTTATCACTGTGATACAAGGATGGTTCAACATACAAAATCAAATAATGTGATATACCACATTAATAGAAAAGGATAAAAATCACATGATTGTCTCAATAGAAGCAGGAAAAGCATTTGACAGAATTTAACATCCTTTTGTAATTGAAAAGTTTTAACAAACTAGAACTAGAAGGAAAGTAACTCAATATAATACAGGCTATATATGAAAAGCCCATGGCTAACAATATATTCAAAGGTGAAAAACTGAAAGCTTTCTCTCTAAAATGAGGAAAAAGACAAAGATGCCCACTCTCACCACTTCTATTCAACAGAGAACTAAAAGTCCTAGCCAAAGAAATTAAGCAAGAAAAAGTAACAAAAGCCATACAAACTGGAAAAGAAGAAGTAAAATTATCCCTTTTTGCATGCAACATGATCTTACATATAGATAAGCCTAAAGTCTTCGTATAAATGCTGTTAGAATAAATCAATTCAGCACAGTTACAGGATATAAAATCAACCTACAAAAATCAGTTACATTTCTATACACAAACAACAAATTATCTGAAAAGAAAATTTGGAAAACAATCCTATTTACAATAGTACCAAAAAGAATGCAATACTTAGGAATAAACTTAACCAAGGTGGTGAAAGACTTGTATACTAAAAACTAATTTATTGATGAAAGAAATTAAAAGATACACAAACAAATGGAAAGACATTTCATATTTATAGATTGGAAGATTTAATATTGTTAAAATGTCCATACTACCCAAACCAATCTATAGATTCAATGCAATCCCTATCAAAATGCCAATGGCATTTCTTATAGAAATAGAAAAAACAATTCTACAATTCATATGGAACCACAAAAGATCATGAATAGTCAAATCAATCTTGAGAAAGAAGAACAAAGCCAGAGGCATCACACTTCCTAATTTCAAAATATGTCACAAAGCTACAGTAATCAAAGTAATATGGTACTGACATAAAGACAAACACATAGACCAATAGAGCTAAATAGAGAGTTCAGATATAAATCAACACATATATGGTCAATTCATTTATGACAAAGGAGCCAAGAATACAAAAATGGGGAAAGGATAAACTCTTCAACAAATAATACTGGGAAGAAATGATTATCTATGTGCAAAAGAATGAATTTAGATTCTTATCTTGCAGCATACATAAAAATGAATTAAAAAATGGATTAAAGATTTACATGTAAGACCCGAAACTGTAAAATAACTAAAAGGATACATGGGGGAAATACTTCATGACATTGGTCTTGTCAATGATTTCATGTATATGACACCAAAAGCACAGGCAATAAAAGCAAAAGTAAACAAACAGGACTGCATCAAACTAAAAACTTCTGACCAGCAAAGGAAACAATTAATGGAATGAAAGAGCAGAGCAAGTTATAGAATGGGAGAAAATATTTACAAACTATATATCTGATAAGGGGCTAACATCCAAAATTTAGAAGGAACTCCTACAACTCAATTGCAAAAAAATAAAAACAAACAAACAAAAAAACAATCTAATAACTCGATTGAAAAATGGGCTAAGGATTCAAATGGCCAATAGGTATACGAGAAAATACTTAATGTTGCTAGTCATCAGGGAAATGTAAATCAAAATCACATTGTGATATTACCTTATATTCATCAGCATGACTGTTATCAAAAAAGAAAGGAAGGAAAGAAGGAAGGAAAGAAGGAAGGAAGGAAGGAAGGAAGGAAGGAAGGAAGGAAGGAAGGAAGGAAGGAAGGAAGGAAGGAAGGAAGGAAAGAAAGAAAGAAAGAAAGAAAGAAAGAAAGAAAGAAAGAAAGAAAGAAAGAAAGAAAGAAAGAAAGAAAGAAAGAAAGAAAGAAAGAGAAAGAAAGAAAAAGAAAGAAAAAGAAAAAAGGAAAGGCAAATGTTGAGGATATAGAGAAGTTGGGACCATGCACACTGTTGGTGGGATGCAAAATGGTACAGCTGCTGGAGAACAATATGAAGATTCCTCAAATTTTTAAAAAGTAGAATTTCATATGAGCCACTAATACCACTTCTAGGTATATATCCAAAAGAATAAAAATGAGGATCTTAAAGAGATATTAGCACTTCCATGTTCCTTGCAGCAATATTCACAACTGCCAATGTGGAAACAACCTAAATGTTTATCAACATATCAATAGATAAAGAAAATGTGGTATATACATACAGTAAAATGCTATTCGGTATTTAAAAAGGAAATCCTGCAATATACTACAACATTGATGAACCTTGAGGACATTATGCTAAGTGAAATAAGCCAGTGATAGAAAAATAAATATTTCGTAATTCTACTTATATTAGATATCTAACATAGTCAAATGCATAGAATCAAGAAGTAGAATGGTACCAAAAGTAGTAGATACCAAGGCCTGAGAAGAGGAGGACTGGAGAGTTACTAATCAATGGACATAAGTTAGTGAAATTAATAAACTCTCGAGATCTGCTGTACAACATTGTACCTATAGTCAATATTAATGTATTGTACACTTACACATTTTTAAGAGGGTAGATCTCATGTTAAGTGTTCTTACACAGTAAAATAAAACTTAGAAAGAATATTGAGTACACTGTGGTGCGGACTGAACGGTTTACTCTCCCATCTCAACTTCAATTGCCTTAGTCATTGACCGATAGAAATGTAGGCTTATTTCTTACATTTTTTTTACACAGTTTTGTAAAGAAAAATATGCTAAGAAAAGAGAAAAGAATTTTGTTTTAAAATATGAAGCTTTTCTTTATTGTTTTATTCAGTCAGCAAACATTTGTTGAGGGACTGCCATTAGCCAGCACTCAGCAAAGTTTTGGAGATACTAATGTGAATTAAGATCTCTGTCTTCAATGGGCATTTCGGTTATTTCCATATCTTGGTGAAGGGTGTAAATGTGTAACTATTATATTGTTTTGTACACTTGAAACTCAAAAAAAAAAAAAAAAAAGACCCCTGTCTTCAAAATGCTCATAATCGACAAGGCAAACACATTTTTTTAAGTTGCAACTTTGGTGTGTACAAAGTGGAGCAGGTGCATAAAGGAAGCAATGGAAATGCTCAAGGAGCATTCAAAACACCCTCTAATATATGTCATACCACAAAAATTGACAGCATCCAGATTCATCCAACCCTAAGGTTCTAAGAGCTTTTTAGAGCAGGGACTTCTTCCCTTAACCAGTAAGCAAGGCAGTCATTCTATGTTCAGTTGATAGAAATTAAGTGTTGTCCACTTTTTCTTGCCATGATTCTATCAAACAAAGGGCAGGCCCTAAAGAGCAAAATTTCTCTTCTTGTCTTTATTTTGTTTTTTTCATTAAATCATCCTCAGGCAACTGGATGCTCCAGCAATAATTGTTAGAAAAAAACAAAACAAACAAACGAAAAAAAGAAAACAGGCAGGTGTTTCTGTGCCATCAGAGAGTCTGTGCTCTGTTACCAGCATAACATTCATGAAATCAATTTTCTGGACCTGCTAGATCAGACTGATGTGTGAACTACCTTTCCACAACCTTGGTATTCACTCTGGGTGATTTGTCAGGGCTGATGTTTTATCATAAATACAAAGGGCATACATAAACACTGTTCTCCTAATATATTCACTACTTGCCCAACCGGTGCTACTAAATAATATGCATATGGCAATTTGAGAGATATGGTATTCCATTACGCCCATATATTTTTTTTTAATTCCTGGAAATCTGTCTTTTGTTAATGCTGCAAAAATCAAAGGCAAAATTACCTCAAAATTTGATTTTGCATTCCTCCTATTCTCATTTTCCAGTGCCCACACAACACATTTAGTACATCCTTCTCTGTTCTGACCTGTGTTTTCAGACAACACAGCACCTTCTCATACTCCTTCTATAGAATGTTCTAGAATAACTCAATGAAGACTTATTTATTTGTTGAGTTTCAAATATATATTAAGTACCTACTATGTGCCTGGCACCATGCTAAATCTTAAACATAAGAAGAACAATGAGAAAGATGAAAGTATCTGATTCAGAGACTGTTTTTATTTTTATTTTTTTCAAACTCTTCCAAAATCTGTCACATAAAGACCAAAACTAACATGAAATGGATGCCTTAAATAGAAATGGATTAATAATGAGAGAACGCAAAAGCTCTCCAGAACACATGATTTCAATCAACAGCTGTGAGTAAACGAGTAAACTGATAAGCTGAAAAAACAGCATGATTGGGCTCATTGAGTTTGGGAAGAAAGCCCTGTGTATAGACTTGGCATATTGCAAGCATATGTGTAGATCTGTTTTCTTAGAAATAAGTGACTACATAAGGGTGTTTTACTGAGAGTAGCACTTAATTTATGAGTATTTAAACTATCAGAATGTCTTAGTCCTTTTAGTCCTTTAGTAATTCTTTCATTTTTTCACTTAACAAATATTTATGTATTGACCTGCTACTTTGGATCAGTCAGTCGTTGCCAGGCACTGAGAATTAAGGGTCCTATGCTCCTCAAGTTTTCCTTCGGATAAGAGGACAATGAAAACAAGTGAATAGACAAATACAGTAGTCTAGTCCCTCCTTACCCACAGCAGATACATTCCAAGACCCCCCAGTGGATGCCTGAAAACACAGATAGTACTGAACCCTATATACACTGTTTTTTCCTATACAGGCATACCTATGATAACGTTTAATCCATAAATCAGACATAGTAAGAGATTAACAACAATAACAAATAATAAAATAGAACAATTATAGCACTATATTATATGTTATGTGAATGTGGTCTCTCTCTCTCTGTCTCTCTCTCTCTCTCTCTCTCTCTCTCTCTCTCTCTCTCAAAATATCTTACTGTACTGCACTCACCCTTCTTGTGAAGATGGATTAACTGCAGGTGACTGAAACCATAGAAAGTGAAACCATGGGTAAGGGGGGAGCTACTGGATACCAGGTATTAGAACTTGTGATATGTGCTGTAAAGGAAACAAATAGTGTGTACGCAGGCACAGGTGTGTGTGTATGTGTGTGTAAACGAGTATTTACAAAAGGTGGTCAGGTAGAGGCAAATCATGGAAATAGGGGAGGAAAAGAATTTCAGGAAGAAAACAGAATATTTACTTACTATATCCAAAAGATAACTCTTCCTAGACAAAAGTAGTATATAATTATCTAAATAGGGGCTTGGCAAATTCCGCCTGCCATCTGTCTTTATAAATAAAATTTTAGTCCTGTTTTTGTAAATAAAGTGTTCTTGGATCAGAGCCATGCCTGTTCTTTTACATCTTGTTAATGGCTTTTCTCACACGACAGCAGCAAAGCTTTATAGTTGCAACAAAGACCCTGTGGCCCACAAAGCTGAAAATATTTACTATCTGGCTATTTACAGAGACAGTTTACCAACCCCTGATCTAAATCCCCAATTTGAATAATTATTACATGTGTGGTCTTTTTCATTCTGTTGTCTTTAGCCTTGTGAGGTCAAACCATCAGGGTACAGAAGCTCTGCTAAAATGTGTCAAGTGATGATTGTTTATGTTTATTGAGTGAAATTATGTCCCAGGCACTCTTTTAAGCACTTTACGTGAATTGCATTATACTTAGTCTTCACAGTAGCCCTATTCGGTGGGTGCTATTATCAGTTCAGCCTGTAGATGAGGGAACCGAGACACAGAGAAGTTAAATAACTCACTTGATGTCATATAGCAAGTAAGAAGTGGCATCAAGAGTCAAAACCAGACCGCCTGAGTCGTAAACATTATCCTAAACTGCCTTCGTAATTGAAAATTCTGCAACTCCACCACCATAAGACGCCCCACTGGTTAAAAGTGACTATCAATTCCTAATTTGCACAAGTAAACAAACATCTTGCACCAAAGAATTTAGAACTTGCTTAGGAGGGGAATTTTACAGTTGTTCCTTGCTTAGCATTCAGGATGTAAGGAAGGGTTCCAAGTCATTTTCTCTTAAATTTCATTGAGAAGCATTGGGTAAATAATACGTGCTTTCAGGAGTGCCCCTGCTCACACTGGAAATCCAGACTATTTCTTCAATTACCCAAATGTGCTCACTATTAGATGTACTAGATAATTGTGCAACCTTCTCCCTTGTTTTGGCTGTAAGACAAGCCACTAGAACCAATACCAGCCTTCCTTTTCTATCCATTTCTTGAGAACCCAATGTAACTTCAGCATCCCCTTCCCAGATTGCCTTGTGATTTCCACTAAAATTCTAGGTATACTTGGAACACCCATGTGTAAACTCACCTGAAAAATCTACTTCCAAAGCCTAAATTCTGTGATGTTCAATTCAACCTAGGCTCCTAGCGGCCTTAATCCTGAAACTGTGTGTGCCAATCTCTATGAAAGATATCTGGATTTCTAGATTTTTTTTTTTTTGCCAGCCCATTTGCTTCTGAAGAGATTTCCCACAGGTTGGTATAAGCTTCCACAAATTGCTTGTGCTTAAACACTTACACACCCAATGAAAACAATGAACATTATAAGGTATTGCCATTTTTTCCAAGTCCAAGTATGAGCTATGAATAGTTACTGAGTAACCACAAAGTGCTGGACAGTACCTAATCACACAGTGGACAGACCCTTGTCCTTATGGAATGACAGGCATATGCACCAGTAAAGAGAAAATAAACACACAATGTAATGGGTGTTATAATGAACAAAGTGTAGGATCATAGAACAGTCCAGAGCTATGGCACCTGACTAGGGAATGGGGGTGGACGGCTCCCTAATGGATAGATTTAGAAGGTCAAATTTATCAGTCTTGGAGTGTGGGGAAGCAGAGGATTGGAACTAAGGAGTCAAGGAGGACATCTGGTTTCATCACAAAAATTTTGTTGAATTATTAGCCTTTTCTCAGTATATGTTTCTACATACATCTGAAATGGATACTCATGCACTCCAATTAACACACATTCTGTAATTTTTCATGGATGCTATTGTGTTTCAAGATAGCAATAGAATCAATCCAGCTTCACTTTGCTAGTAACCAGCTGTGAGATCTTGGACAAATAACTGAACTTTACACAGCCTCAGTCTTTTCATCTTCATAAGGATTTTGAACAAAATAATTTTTCTGGTTCCTTCCACTTCTGAAATTCTACCTTTTTAAGTCCTGCCCTTTTCATAATGTTTTCCTAATCTCCATGGCTTCGTGTGGCATTTCCCAATTTTCAGCCTGAGCATGGTGTATCTGTTAGAATCGTATTAGGCTGTATGTCACCTCAAATCTGACTGACCAGGAACTGAAGCAAATTAGGGGTTTTCTTTTTCTCAGGTATTAAGGAGTCCAAAGGTAGGATATCTATGGTTGATGAAGTAACCAGACAATGGCCTCAGAGACCCACGTTCCTTCAATCTTTCTTCTTAGCCACCCATGTTCCCAAGACAGCTGCTCCCTCTCCAGCTTTAAGTCTGTGCTCTAAGCAAGAAGAAGGGACAGCAAAAGGGGCAAAAGTCAAGGGCTCGATGAGCCAGCTTTCTTTGACAAAGCTTTCCCAGAAGTTCTTAGTAGCATTTGCTTAAATCTCATTGGTCAAAACTGTGTCACATGGCCACCCTAGGTGTAGCGGTGGCTGGGAAATTCTCTTCTCTTTGGTTGGGTACACTGATGCACTGAACAGAATGAGGGCTGTGTTCATAAGAAAGGGAGAAAGGATATTGGATAAGCAAATTGCATCATTTGGGTAGTCAGATGTAGTATTCAAAATATTTTAAAACAGGTCTGTCTTAGCCACTGACCAATCAGAGCAGATGCTGGCCAGCAGGCTGCAGCAGTACATCCCAGCTAAAGGGCAGCCCTCATGTTTTTCTGCTCGCCATTATAGTCGTTGCATGTAGTTTTTATCCCTCCCCCACCCCACATAATAAAGCTTAAGTCCATCAAAGACAGGACTGTACTTTGCATATATTCTTTCCAGTCCCCAGAAAAGCGACATTTACTGGAATAAGTGTTCACTTTTGTTGAAAGGAGTTGAATTATTCATATTATAATCCAAGGATGAGACAACCAGGCAAAGAAGCGTTCAAGTTATTACCTATTGTGTTTCCTCAGGAATGAATGAGTCCTATGAATGATAACTGTATAATCCTAAATGCCACAGTACAATTGATTATAAAATTGGCAGGTGGATATAGACTTTGAAGGTTGTTCAAATCTCGTACAACTTTTCAAAAGGATTATTATAGACGTTGAAAAAAGTATTGCCTGAAGTGAAAAGCTTCAGGCATAATAGAGGTTCAGAAGACCTTTCTCTTCATTTATTACATTGAATAGAACTAATAAGGAGCCACCCACCACCCTGTTAGTGTAAAGAATCAAAAGTAGTTCCTTAAAGAGTTGCATCTGGTTCTTCCAGTCTATAACACACCGAATAGTGTATTATTTCTTTTCACTCAAATCTTGAGTAACTATAATGCTCACAGTTTGGGATGGAGCTTTTTACTTAGTTTAATTTTCTTATAAGCTTGAGATTACCACAAAAGATTCATGTATCTATGCTTACAGTTTTTTGTGTTTTTTTTAAGTTTCATATTTAATATTCATGGTTTAATTTTCACCAATTTAAATTTTTTGTCAGTGCTTTTATTTTTTCTGCTTTACTAATTTTTAAATGATATTTCAATTTCTATGCATTTTTTTCATTGGTTTTAATTCTCCAGTTTATTCTTCACTCCATATGTTTTTGGAAATGCAATACAAGTATGTCCAAAATTATTTGGAAAATTAATGGGCTACCAAGATAAAAAATATATATGTAATATCCAGTTTCCAAATTGGTGTTGGCAAGACCTAACTTTGAATCATCATTTCCATTAAAAACCTCTAAAATCCAAATTATCCTATGACATAACAAAGGTTAGACTATAACAGGTATTTTGTTTCATTACTTTAACCTCTTTTAACATTTGAGGCATGTACATATATCTGTGGTCGTCTAAGGAAATCGCTTTTTATTTTTATGTTCCTACCTGACTAACTTTATTAATAAAGTATCATGGTTTATCCTTCTTAACCATACATCTTCAATTCTAAGATAAGCTTTCTTTAATAAGTTTTCTTATCTTTGAAATTGGGATACATCTTTGAATTGGGGACAGATCGTGATTTAATTGGAATTCTTTTTTCTTGTTTGTAAATAAAATAATGGTAGTAAACAAAATAATTGATAGCTTCTCAAATGAGTTGAAATACAGCAACCTCCAACAGTAACAGTGTACTTTTAAGAATTCCTGAATGACCCCGGATCCTGCTCTAAATCATACAATTATTTTGGTCTGGTGTCATATTATATCCTAAACAGAATGAAGTTTAAGTCTTTGAAAATAGGAAATAAGAGTAAGTACCTAGATATTTTCCTTTTGATTCTCTACACAGGATGTTTTTCTCAACTACAATTTTTTTATCTCACTGAATTATGCCTTGCAAATGACTAACAATACCAAAATATACATCCATTTTAAAGAGGTGTCCTATTTTCCATCAACTCCTAATCCTCTTCCACTCCTTCCCCAACAAAACAGCAAACAAATCGTAAATATGGAACTTCCTGGCTGCCCATCTACTCAATGAGACATCATGTGGATACCACGATAGCTTCTCTTTTTTCAATTGTGGTAAAATGCACATAATATAAAATGTACCATCTTAACCGTTTTAAAATGTACAGTTCAGTAGTGTTACATACGTTCACACTGTTGTGCAATCAATCTCCACAACTCTTTTCATCTTGCAAAACACACTACCGTGATATCTTTTAAAAGGCACTTCTCTGGTCTTCAGCTTTTAGATACACACACAGCCTTTATAGTTTTTGTCAGAACAGTTTCAAATAGTTCTAAGCCACAAGCCAAAGGTTTATGCCTAGCCCAGCCTACATTAGACTATTAAATTTTTAAACACTTTTTTCAAACTTTACTCTCTCCGTAAATGTATGTGAGCAAGTATAAATGGTGATTTTTAGTCTATAAAATGGGATTAAACATTTTAATATTTTACCCCTTTAATATTTCAAAATGTTTCCTCCTGGATGACTCCCACTAAAGAATGTGTTTTTCCATTAAAGGAGCTGACACATTACAGTAGCTGTTTCCATGTCTCTTTTCTTGTTGTGCCTTGTTGTTTAGTGATTGTATGCTTCTTTGAAGTCAGAGGATAGTCTTTCATGGTATGCACTCAAATGCATAGATGAATCAGATAACTGTATCTTTGTTGAAGGAGAGTGTTTTGAAATACCAGGGGTACCAAAAAAATGTTTGCAAGTGGAAAGTTTGGTCAACGTTACTCAAGCAGTAGTTCACCGTAATCAGAAGTGTATGGACCCTGATGGTAACCATTTTGAGCACCTCTTGTCATTGCAGAAGTCAAACGTGACTTGTATTCAGCTTTTGTTATCAGTATATATTACAATTTTAATGAGTATTAACAATTTTAATGCACTTTTCCTTTCTTAAAATGTTTATACATTTTTTTTTGGTACCCTCTGGATATGAACCAATAGAAAGACAGAATTGTGTCAGAAAATGGTTTTCTCACTGGATTTCTAGGAGTCCTAGACCTCTGTGCTGGTGCCTCCAGAGAGGACACAAGTTTCAAATGGGAGGCCAAGTGGATGGGGCTGATCGCACGCTCTTGCTTGTCCCCTTTCTTAAGCAAACAAGCTTATAGTGCAGTTCATTGGGAGTTTCCTGAGCCTGAGGTGATAATGTTGGAATTAAATAATAGTTTTGACTACGAAGAAAGCCTATGGCATCTCCATTCCTAAAGAGACAGGTTATAATGGAATGGGGATCAGAAGAATGGGTCCCTAATTCTACCATGCGTGTTACATGATTTTTCAAATCCTCAGGGTCCCTGTCTCTTGAGTAGTTGAACTGGGTGGTGGCCAAAATCCGTCATTACACACTAGCGTTCTATGAGATAAAAAAAAATAGGACATGTAGCTTTCTGTCTTGAGTAGATAGTAATAGAAGTTGATTATCTAAGGTTGCCTCCAACTAAATAATTTAGAGTCTAATTCACCAATTTGTTTCCTATATGGAATTGCAAAAATATAACCAGATCCATATCAGATGATACCAAGGAATTCTTATTAATTCTTTTAGATATGAAATAACACTATGGTTATGTAAGAATATGGTCACAATTGCTAGATATACACTCTGCAATAAGAAGGGGTAAAATAACATGATGTCTAGGATTTGCTTTTTTAAAAATAATGAAATAAAAGAATATATCCAGATCTCACAAGATGCCTTTTGTGCTGGCAACCTTTCTGAAAATGGAATGTATATGCTAGAAAAAGGAGTCAGGTGCCTGGAGTACACAGATGTTGATGGTCTTGAGTGTTCTGGACACAAAGCCAAAAGACTAGAAGCATTATAAGCCGCAAAAAGCTTTTCCTGAAGATCTGGGATGTGGAGGTTGAGTTTATTTACATTTTCCTTCTTCCATGTTAGATGGATAGATTGGTGAGCTGAAAACAACTTCCCCCGATGAATGTGGAAGCCCTGAGAGGTTTTAATGACTTTGTTGGGGATACATACCAATGATAACATCAAACTAGAATGAGGGTTGAAAGGTGAGTTTGTATAATTAGCTCTGTTCCATACCTCCTTCCACTCCTGCTAGGGAAGTACCAAAAGTACAAACATGCTTTTGGCTCCATGTATCCTGTGGAGTTTTTGCATCTGTCCAGTATCTGAGTCTCCTTAATTATTCTTAAGGCTCGTTCTAGTGGTTAGAACTCTCCTTTAAATGAAACTTCACAAGACCTCAAACTCAGAACACCATCCCTGGCTTCTTAGAGGACATTGACAACTGTCCCACTGGAAGAAGACATGGTACTGTGCTAGAACAGGACATGTGCTATTTACACTGATTAAAAATGCTATCAAATTTTAAGTTTGCTCATAAAAAGAGTATGAATCGGTCACAGAACAGTGTTTATGAAAGCACACCCAGCCTGCTCGGACACAAACCGCTGGTGTTAGTTTCTTAGGGCTGCCTTAACGAAGTTCCACAGCTGGTGGCTTAAAACAACAGAAATGTATTATCTCACAGTTCTGGAGGCTACAAATCTGGGATCAAGGTGTCAACAGTGCCATATTCCCTCTCAGGGTCTGGATGGCATTGATCCTTGCCTCTTTCTAGCTTCGAGTGATGGCTGTCAGTCCTTGGCATTCCTTGGCTTGCAGCTGCATCTGCCTATGTCATCACATGTCATTCTCCCTGTGTGTCTCTTCTCTACTTCTTATAAGGACACCTGTCACAGTGAGTTAGGTTCTACCTTACCAGTATGATGTCATCTTAACTAATTCCATCTTCAGTGATCCTATTTCCAAATAAGGTCACATGCCGAGTATATGGGGGACTTTAACATCTCTTTTTGAGGGGACATGATTCTACTCATAACACCAAAACAAATGACATTATGAGAAGGTTTCCATTTGTGTTATCTATTGTGGTTAGGTTACTGAATTTACACAATTTTAGAGCTGAAAAATCCACTTCTGTCTGGAAAGTGATTTTTGGCAAGAAGGATGGAGAGAACAGCCCAAGCTCCATGGCCTAAGCCAGCTCCTTCAGAAACACATATGCTATCCTGTGAGACATGCTCCACAGACTCCCAGTGACAGGATGCTGCCAACCTGAGATGGCAGTGTAGATTCAAGCTGGCAGTGCTAAGGGCTGCTCAGGATTCATGGCTCACACCCTGGAGCTTGCCCTTGCTATGTTGCCCTTACCTCCTCCATCCTTCCCCCTCTGCCTGGCTCATTTGTTCTGCTTTGCTGAAATCACAGCTGCTTTTGAATCTAGCCATTTTGATTCTGTTGCAGGTAAGCTGGAAACCAATTCAAGCCAAATCAAACAAATCCAACCACCATCATAAGAAAGTTATCCAATTGTTATTGTTATTAATTTTTCCAATGGGGGAAGGGACAGTAAGGGCCTGTATATCACAAGGTACATATTCATCTCCCTAAAGAGTCAGCTTCCCAAGGTGTCATCAGCAAACAGCTTGGTGTTCATCACAGCTGCACAGACTGGTCATTGAGGATGTTCAGAGCCAGAAACAAACCCTACCAGGCCCCTTGGTAAATCTAGCAAGCTCTGGGCTGTCACCCACTGCATTCTGAAGCAAGCATCCAAACTGCCTAGCCTGTGGCTTGCCCGGAGTAAGTCGCAGGGCTTCTTGGATTCTGGGCAGATTTCCTGGTGCCACAAACTCTCTTTTCTCTCTCTCTCTCTCTCTGGGTGAGGGTCAGGTCCTCTGGAAGGTGAGGGGACAGTGAAAGTGTGTTTGTAGAATCCAAGCTGTGGATTCTGTGCTCACTCTCACCCCACTGCTTTGGCACTTTACCTGCCTTCTGGGGTAGGTACGGGGAAAGTGGAGTACAATACTGTCACTGGCAGAGGATGGGTGGTAAAGGGAAAAGGAAAAAAAGGAAGGGGAAATAATTGTCAAAGGGGTGAAAAAACAACAGTGGGTAAAATGATCGAGACATATTTAGATGATGAAAGAATGACCGAATGATAGAGGGAGTGGATTTATTCAAGATATTGGACTCCTTCCAGATTTTAGGGCCCCCTCCTATCTTAAAACCAGTTGAGCCCCAACTCCCCATTTGCCATAGCTGATACCTGATCTTTGTGTATAAATCCTTCCTAACCTGATTGGACCAGAGACTCACAATGTAGAGAAAGGGTTTGGTCAGAGGTGCACAGCCTCGCCGTGGCTCATCTCCTGGCAGCTCGTTTAGGCAGACAGGAAGGACGAGTGGAGAACAAGACTCTCTCAATATTTAGAAACTGGATTGGGATTTCCATTCAAAGGATACAATTTTGCCGTCCAGTTATTTGCTTGTACAGTAAATGGAGCAAATCAAGAACACTAAGAAAAGAGCTTTTTTCTCTTAATGCCTAAATGCCAATCATAATTTTTCAGAGTTCTCTCCATTGGCACCCCAGTTCCAGTCTAACTGCTATTGTAGCGCAAACGTATTGAAAAAACGAAAGAAAAAAAAAAAAGCTGCCTGTATTTCCACCACTGCCATCCAGAAGGAAAAGACTGGGACACCATCTTTTTCTTTCCCCCACCAGTTTCTGTCTATAATGCTTTGTATTCATTAATGATTGGCTCTGATTCCCTTTGCAATCTGGAGCCACAGAGGATCTGTTCCGGGTGAGCCCTGACTTGGAACACTGGGTCCTTGGCGACGAGGTTTTCGAAGGGACAAAAAGAGAATACAAGGAAGGGGACAAAGATGAAGGCAGATTTGAAGGTTTGACCTGAAAGTTGTACTTAAGAAATGGAGAATGTTCCACTGTGTATATGTACCACATCTTCTTTATCCAATCATCTATTAAGGAACACTTTGGTTGTTTCCATGTATGGGCTACTGTGAATAAAGCTGTAATGGACATAAGGGTACCTATATCTTTACAGATAAATATTTTCAGATTTATGGGGTAGATACCCAGAAGAGGGATTTCTGGGTCAGATGGTGATTCTATTCTTCATTTTTCATTTTCATACTGTTTTCCATAGTGGCTGCCCCAATTTACATTCCCACCAGCAGTGTTTGGGGTTCCTTTTTCTCCACAGCCTCTCCAACATTTGTTATTACTTGTGTTGTTGATGACAGCTATTCTAACTGGTGTGCGGTATCATCTCATTATGGTACAAATACACAATGGAATACTACTCAGTCATAAGACAAGATGAAATACTGCCATTTGCGACATGGATGGATATTGAGATTATCATGCTAAGCAAAATAAGCCACACAGAAAAAGTTGAAAACCATATTGAAAGCGACAAACAAACAAAACCTCATAGACACAGACAACAGATTGGTGGTTACCAGAGAGTAAGGGGAAGGGGGGAGGAAGAAGAGGGTAAAGTGATCAGATATATATGGTGATAGAAGGAAATTTGACTTTGGAAGGTGAACACGCAATGCAATATATAGATGATGTACTGTAGAATTGTAGACTTGAAACCTATATAATTTTATTAACCAATGTTACCCCAATACATTTAATTAAAAAAAGAATAAATAGAAATTAGGTGGATGAAGGAGACGTTATAAATTAGGAATATATGGGAGTCCAAAATATTATGTGATCAGAATGGAAATAAAGTACTTCAAACCTACAACCTCCAGGGCATTGGAGGGCATTACGGACTGCTACTACAGGAAGTAAGACTCCTGGGGCAAAGGACACGAGATCTAGAAGATAAAAATCCTAAAAAAAAGATTAGAGCAAAAATCCTAATAAAAGATTTCTCTGACAGGAAGGAAGGAAGGAAGGAAGGAAGGAAGGAAGGAAGGAAGGAAGGAAGGAAGGAAGGAAGAGCGAGAGCGAGAGCGAGAGCGAAAGACAGAAAGAAATCGATCCAGTTTTTTTCTGGACTCTGACTTCCCAGCAGTTGAATATTTTACAGGTAAAGAGTGAGGACAAGATTAATTATCAAGGCTCCTGTGGGGTAGAGGCAGGGGACAGGGGAATAAATGCTTTCCTATTCATCATTGTTTATTCAAAAAGCGTGCTGCTCAAAATGAGGGCTGCTGAACATGAAAGAGTATCTGGTATCATTTATGCAAGTAAGTCAGGGAAATAACATACTAACATTTTTTAAACAGTTTTATTGTGAGGTAATTTACATACCATAAACTCCACTTGTTTTAAAGTATATTTACGGTGGTTTTAGTACATTTACACAATTGTGCAACTATCATCATAGTCTAATTTTAAAACATTTCATCACCCCAAGAAGGAAATTAGTGCACATTAACGGTTAGTCCCCATTTTCGTGTTTCCCTACTCCCCACCTCTAGCAGCATTAATCTACTTTCTGTCTCTGTAGATTTGCCTTTTCTGAACAATTCATATAAATGGAATCATACTACAGTATATGTGGTCTTTTGTGACTGGCTTCTTTCAATGAGGATAATGTTTTTGAGGTTTGTCCATGTTGTAGCACGTATCAGTACTTTATTCTTTTCTCTTGCCAAACAAGATTCCATACTAAGGATGTACCACATTTTGTTTATTCAGTCATCAGTTGATGGACAACACACTAGCATTTTAATCATAAGAGCAAATTGCCATAACCTCTGCAATCTGAGTTGAATACCTTTTTAGCTATAGGTATGAGTTGTTAATACAGTTTCTGATGTAATAGCTTAGATTTAAGGGAATTTAGGATTGGTAGCAAAAGTCGTTTCTATTTAAGTATGCAGAGAATGGATGTTTGTGGAATGACCTAATGATAATAGCATAATAAGGTCATGATATTTATATTTGTGTTTTTCAATTATCTATATAGAGTAGATCTATATTTAAGAGTGTTCACTCCTCCTTTCTAATGAAATAACTTCACAACATACGAATTTTTTTTAATGTCATGCACATGGAGTGTAACACCTGCCTTTGTGTGTTCAGCCAACAAGTTCACAGCTGAGCTCTATAGCTGGTCTGCTAGGTATCTGCTGGCTGCGCTGTCCTGTATGTTGTGTCACCTTTTGTCTTTCCTTGCTTCTGGCTGAGGTATGAATGAGGAAGCATGGGAAAGAGGAGGGACAGGGAGAAGAGAGGGTTCCACTGGTCTTAGCTATCACCCTGGGATCCGTATCCAAGCCGTGCTTACTCAAGGTGGCAAATCATTTGCTGACCACTCTTCTTTCATGAGGAGTAGTGGCCAGGCTGAGGGCTCTGGAGTCCTGGCATGGCTGTTTCCTATCTTTGGGATGTTGAGCAAGTCCTTAAGCTGTCTCTCTTTTTCTCATCAGCAAAGTGAAGATGATAATAGTTCCTGTTTCCTAAAGATGCTTTCAGGATTCCCCTAATTATTAGCACATCACAAATGTGCAATCAATGTGAACTGTTAATATCATCAGCATGCGTTAATTACTTTGCTATTTCCTGGAGGCTTTGCATGGAATCCTTACAACAATCCATTGAGGAAGCTAAAGGCATTCCTACTTTTCAGCTGGAGAAAATGAGTCTCAAGGAACTTATGTGTCTTCCTCAAGGTCACATGGCTAGAAAGTGGCACAAATCATATACATATGATTTGGTCTGGTTCAAAATCCTTTAAACTTAAGCCACTGGACCATGCTGCTTACATGCAATGAATCATCCTAGCCAGTATATAGCCAAATTAACACACACAAATTTGTTTTAAGAAAAATGAATGATTGATGCAGTGGGGACACTTTGGAAAATGATGTCACCAAAACCTATGAGGAGCAAACACAAGTAAGGGCCTGTGACGAAGCTGGTGGAACAATTATGGGCTTAAAGAATCTCAAAGTAAAGCAAGTCATCTGGTTAGACACTATGTCCTCCTGGTTCTGGGGAGCCAGACCCCTTAGTTAATGGGAACTAAAGAAATTCACCGTGCCACTCTCAGGCTAAAGAAGGTACACTGACTCGTCTCCGTCAACTAGGGAATTAGTCTATTGCGCTCAGGTTGATATATCAGTTCTCAACTTAATGGTTTAAGATGTTGCCATTACCATCACCATCACCCACCAACAGCACTTTTAAAATAGCCTTGGGAACAAAAGAGTAAATACAAGCACACTTTCTCATTTTCCAAGTTCAACTACCCTGAAAAAAGGCAACATCTGATAGTCAAACAAACAATTGGATTAAAAAACAGAAGTGTCAGCACTGACATATGCTAGTTATTTGCTACTCCACGGGGTTATTAGTATTAGCTGTATTGCCACAAGATGTGAAGAAAACTGTTCAAGGGCCAGAGACAAATGGCATTTAGATGGTCCCCGACTGGCTGAAATAACAGGAAAACTAAAACAGATTTTCCGAGTATTCCCCTATACACAGTCTCCCGGATTATGCAATGTAAAATAGGAACAATTTTGGCTACTAATCCTAAATAATCCTAAGCCTTGGATACTAAAACCAAGAAATATTTCTTCTCTTATGTTTCTAGGTAAAAAGGTGTTCTCCATTCAGATGCCTACAATCCAAACAATCTGCTGTTTTAATTAAAAGAGTGTGTTCTTTCCCCACTTACAGTATTAGTGGTTTCACATGCTTAAAGAATCTTTTCATAAACTCCCTCATGGGGATTTAGACATCAGAATAAAGGTAATATTTTAAGAATGTTCTTAGCATTGCAATCACCTGGGGATTATTTTTTTAAACCATTTCTTGAGAATTTTGGACAATGTGTTTTCATCATTGGGAGGTTGTTTTTAATTGTCCTTTTAATTTGGATTGTAACCCAATTTGTAGATTGTAACGCAGCTTGTAGAAGCTACAAACTTCTCCAGGAAGGTAGATTTACAACTTGTGGTCTCTGAGCCAAAATCAGCAGAAAGCTACTTTTCTCAGGTCCCGTCCTAGTGGCCACCTCATCCCCATGGGTGCCCTGGTCAAGATGCTCATTGGTCAATTTATGCAGACTCACATTCCACTGTGGTTATTCAGTAGACTGGAACGACCACTCTGCTTTTAAGTGGTCCCAGTTTGGTGCTGTCATGTTTGCAAAATTCAGCTCTAAACGCGACCCTTCCCTGCGAGTCAATCAAGGAGAACTGGACTTTGGTTCTCTTTAAATTATCAGTAGTACTCTTCATTTACTGTCTCCTCATTCCCAAAAGGATCTGAAGTATTCTGATTTACATATGGCTCTGCTATACTGTGACTTTGGGCAGGTGATGATAATGATAAAACTTCTAACCTTTCCCAGTGTTTCGCTGTTCCAAAGCACTTCCATATACCTTTCTTGTAAAAGTTATTACTCTCAGAGAATATCGACTGACCCATAAAGTTAGCAGGTGGAAAACACTTTGTAAAATAAGGGCACTGGACAAACGCAAGGGTAACCTCGTGAACCTATGTACTGGCAGGACTAGAGTTTCAATGAGTTTGGTCCAGCTTTGTTTTCAACGCTGGCCTCCAGAGAAGTTCCCATCCTGGATATCTGTCAAGAATGGGAGGTCAGAAATGCCAAGACCAGGAGGTCGGGCTGGATATTCTGCCAAGGAGTCATACAAGGAACTTCTTAGAAAGAAATAAATTGAGAATTTGGCCTGAGTATCAGTAGTTGGAAAAGGGCCTTGCGTTTTCCCAGCCAGTGATGGCAGGAATATCTAAACTCTGGAGTAGGTTATAGACTACAGCTTACATTGTCAGCCTCCAGTCTCCAAAAATCATAGCATTTCAGAGTTGCAAGTCCCTTTACTGGTCTTCCAGTCCTGATCCAAGTCTCTAACCCCTCCAGGGTTTCGGGGCATAATCACCATTAAAAAAATTATTCTTCCTCTTGAGTCCAGGCCTTCTGACTTATAACATGACCCAGTCATTATAATTCTACCCAGTAATGGGCAAGTGGAATGTTCAGTGAGGCACTTGTCTACTTCTTATTGAACTCAAATTTGCCTCCATATAATTTCCTCCAGTTAGAGGATTTCTCTTCTTGCGCCTTTGGATCACTTTCTCAGTGATCACAACAGGCTTGAATGGTTTCCGAGACTAGACACAAAGCCCCTAAGAGTTGGCACATCTTCCTTTCTACTCTCAACTTCTCCTTGTCTTCTGTGTCTCCTAGATCTCTTCTTTTTTGCGCCCAGTTCTCTTATAATACTTCTGGAAATTATGCATAAACTCTACACAGAAGCCAGAGGGTTCTACTGGAAATAGTAGAGAAATTTGGTTCAAGCCTGGACAAATTGCCACTTTTAAAGCTTCAGAATAAATATTATTTACCTAATGGGAGTGGGAGAGTATAATGATAGAATATAAGTGAATATTCATCATAGATTGTAATGTACTATAAAGCCACTGAATATTTTAATGTTAAGTTCTAAAATCCCTCACGCTCCTTGTTTTACACTAGAGGACATTAAACAGAGAAGAAAAGTGTCATGTCCAAGGAACACAGAATCAGTTAGGGGCAAAGCTAGAAACAAAACCAGATTTTCCAACTCTCAATCCCTTGCCCACTCTACTGCCTTTCTGTTGAACAACAAAATCAATAAAATCATCCATGCACAGACCCTAAATAGTACCCAGCACATATTAGGTGTTCCATAATTAGTGGCTGAAGAAATATATGTGTAAACAAAGGAATGAATGACTAGTACTTGTTTCCAATGATGACGTTTTATAGTTTCCCTCCAAATGTCATTATGTTTTTCATCATTTTGGTCTCTGTTAAAGAACTTAATTCTCAAAATGTACTTGTCAACATTAAATGAGACGATGCATTAACGTGCTTAGAAACAGTGTCTGGTCGTCAGAAAGTGTTAACTAATTATTGCCTTTCTCTGTTTTCCAGCCATTTTTCTAAATAAGAGTATCCTGATGCTCTAAGGACTCACTAACCTAAAAATCACTTTTCAATCTACTAATGAAAGGAATTCTGGAACTGCAAACTTGTTACGACTATTTGTCTGTTTCCTATCCTGTGCCTTTAACTAGGCCATCCACTCCAAACCCCTTGTTATTGGCACCCAAAAAGATGCAGAAGTCCTGGATTCTTTCACTTCCTCCTCTGAACTTTCCTTAGCCCTTGCCCTTGGGGCTCTGTCTCCCATTCAGGACTTGCCTGTTGGACTTGACAATTTATTTTGCTTTAGCCTATTTAACTCTTAGCGCTCTGGTTCCCACCCTGTCAATTTCAATCTCAGTGAAGGTTTTATAATTTCCCACTGATTCCCTCCACTCCCTTGCCCCAATTTGGTGTGTTTGCCTGTGTCTTATAGCGGGTCAGACATCCTTCATATTGTAGCATTTGTTATAAATGCTGATTTTTAATATTTAGGGCTGGGAGATAGGCTTAGGCTCTTTATATTTTTATGTTCCAAGAAAAAGAGAAAAAGGGTTGTTTTCTTCTTTATTTTTGTGTTAACTGAACTGACTCTTTCCACCCCATTTCATCTGTTGATTCTGGCCTTCCAGTTTGCTGACGCTCAGATTAGACTTGCCCGTGAAGAGTGATTCCTGAGTGCTTTATCGGGCTGTTTTCACTTTGAGGGCTTCAAGTTGCTAGATATGATCTGTGTTAGTTGCCAGAATTCTTGAAGCTTCTCCTGAAACCCCTGAGTATCTGACAATTTGTCAAGACTGAAGACTAAACTTGGGCCAATGTCCCAAGTAAACAAGGAAGAGCTTTGGTAAATTCACTAATTAGAATTATACCTGAAGTTCCAGTGTGGACAAGAAATAGTTATTATCTTTTCAATCTGTGTCTTCTGATGAATTACCATTTGATATCTTCTCATTGTCAATCGTATACCTACCCCCACTCTGTTCCACCTACAGTGTGAGTTCCTCCGGAGCATAAACTTGGACTGTTCGTATTCACAGCTCTATCTTCAGTACCTGAAATAGTACTTGTCAACTAGCAGGCAACCAGTCAGTGTTCGTTGAATAGTGCATAAACAATTCACTATTGAATGAATGAATGAATGAATGAATGAATGAATGAATGAATGAAAAGCATAATAGAGTTGTGGCTGGACCACAACCTTTGGCATAGATATCCCAGTTCGAGTTTTGGTTATGCCACTTCTCAGCTATGAGACTGTTCTGAATTTCAATTTCTTCATCAATAAAATGGGGATAATAATAGTACTTACCTCATAGGTCTGGAGGGAGAATTAAATAAGATCGTGCACGTAGAGTTCTTAGCACACACAGCTGGCATGTTTTCAGAACTTGATCAATGTTCGCTATTATGTCTATTGTTTTCAGTGAATATCCTCAAATGTTGAAGCTTATTAGAAATAATGGAACCAATTTAATATGACTAGTAGTGATGACTATACTAAAGACACATTAACTTAATTAATCTGTCAGCAAGATTTTACTTAAGGAGCCAAACCGACAACATATGTATTGGTCACCCCATGTTTAAAACACTGAACTAGGCTTTTAGGAGTGGGCAGGCTGCAAGGATTGATGTGACACACTCCCTTACCCTCTAGGAACATAAACTACTATGCTTGTAGTACTAGCTGAGTATGCATAAGTATGAGCATTGTTACCTCCCACATTATCTGATTTCCTCCCTATGCTTTGCAGAAAGTTCTTCTACAGCACTCAGTCTTTCTTTGAACTCTTATGATGACAAGAAACCCACTATCTCCTGAAACAGCTCATTCTATTTAGGAACAGTTATCACCAGTAGAAAGAGCTTCCTTAAAATTAGCACTAATATACCTCTCTATGATTTCTACACATTGATCCAACTTCTGCCGTCTGAACACACCCAGAACAAATCCATTTTTCCCCTATGTCAGCAGAGTAAAGCCAGCAGGCCAAATCCAGCCCACCGTTTACGTTTGTAAATAAACTTGATTGGAACACTTCCAAGCCAATTCATTTATATGTTACTGGTGGCTGCTTTTCTACAATAGCAGAGCAGTTGCAACAGAGAACGTTTGGCTCACAAAGTCAAAAATATTTGCTATTTGACCCTTAAAGAAAAGTGTTTTGGCCTCTGCTCTCTATGACAGACCTTGGAACACGTAAAGACAACTAGCGTGTCTTCTCTTAAAGTGGGAAGTCCAGCACTGAGTCTACAACTCTGAGCGGCAGCTAATGGGGGCAGAATGGAGTAGCACTATTGCCTCTTGCTCTGGACACCATACTGCCCGATGTGCATAGAAGCCAATACTGTGGCACTGGCTTTCGAGAAAAGAAAAAACTTCATCTCCTTGTCTCCAGCAAGGAGACAGGAGGCAAGGCTCAAATCTGCCTCTCTGATCAAGAGTTTGGGACGAGTTTTACGGGGTTAGGGGGAACAGGCTGGTATGCGGAAGTGCTGGTAGGGCAAATTGCAATTGGAGTGTTTTTAGGATTTGACCATTTATGGTAAGATATGGTAAGAGGCTTCAGCACCAGATCTTCCTGGACAACGGACCCTTCACTTCTGAAAGGGTTCTAGCCTTCAGGGTCTGGTCATGTCCCAGTCCTTTGGCTCCGTGGCAGAGAGAAAGTTCAGTTCTGGGTGTAATTTACAACATTTTCTCCTCTGCACGTGCTTTGGCTGCATGACTTGTAATTTTGTTCTGTTGTTTCTGAAAGACAACATGGTATCTTGTAAGAAACAAGATAGGGACAGTTTGAGTTGGTTCTGCAGTTACATGACCAGAGATCATCAGGTTGGTGTTTGACTGACTCATAGTACTTGAGTGTATAAAGGACCAAATCTCTAAGTATTTTCTGTCCCCAGGAAATTCTGTTAAGCTGTGCCTCCTCACCCTGCATTGGTGAGCCTGGTGTTGGAAACTATGTACAAAAGTTTATATCTTTCCAGCCTGTCCAGAGCAATCCAAAAACAACTCAGTAATATTAGGTTAGTGCAAAAATAATTGCGGTTTAAAAGGTTAAAAATAAAGGCAAAAACCGAAATTACTCTTGCACCAACCTAATATATTCAAGGGTTGTGTCAGTCAGGGTCAGATAGGAAGAAGATGACATACTCAGGTAGGATTTTTAAGAGAATATAATAAAGACACCATTTACACACACCTGTGGGCAGGGTTGAGAGAACTGACAAGGGAATTTGTCACTACCCTCTCTGCATAAAACACAATTGGGGAGAGAACAATTTTGCTGGGACACTGTGATATCTGGAGCCATGGAAGAGGGGCTGCCCAACTGGAGCTGCAGTAGTTGAGACACAACTGCTGCCAGAACCAAACCACGAGGAAGGCAGGGAGGGAGGATACCACTTACTCTGATGTGCTTCTCTCCCACCCTCTGCCTACCATGGGTGGAACCCAACACAAAGCTGGAGGGCAAGAGAGCCACAGAAGTCAGCCCCACAGGGCACAGAGTGGGACCAAAAGTAGGTGCAGGATTTGGGGCAGAGAATGACAAGAGCTAAATGGTGTGCCAAGCATTTTTTAAATGCCAAATGAATAAACAGATGGATGAATGAAGTGAGCCCAAGGCCTGTCACTCAATGTTTGTTGAACTACAGAAATGAGCGAAAGGACCATGATCTCCTTTATGAGTATGTCCTCCTGCCCCAGAGTTCTCCCTGCTGCCACTCTGCATTCCAGACTTTCCACCCCCAATGCAGCCCTCATCCTGTGCTCCCCTCCCTCAGGACCCTTCCCCAGCCTCTGCTGACTCCTCAGGTATCCCCGCAAGAGTGTAAAACGAATCTGAATTTTATTAAGGAGATAGAGAGCAGAGCAGGAGTTGTTCTGAACAGAGCTAGGACATTATCAAAGAGAGGGCTTTAAGTCCTGAAATGATTCTCAGAATCGAAAATACATTCTGTAATGTTCAGAGTTTTTAAAATGTAAAATTCAGCATCACTGCATTCTATGGAGAAAAATTGGTGGTTTCTGAGAAAGCTGCCCAGACATTTGTGTTACAAGCTCTGGATTCGCCAGACACCGCGTTCCCTTGGGGCTAGCTGTCTTACCCTCAAGTGGCCCTCCTCAATCTCATAGGCTTTCGTTGCAAAGACGTCTGGGCTCTCCATTCATTATGCCAGTAGAGGAACCGTTGAGAAAGTGGAGTGTTGTGTGAGACATTCTCAATGGCATGGAGGCCCTGGGAGCAACCCTCAGCTTCCTGCCTGCCGCTTCCTCCTCCACCAGTTGACTCAGCTGAGTATAGAGAAAATTAGCCTCTATTCCTCAAGGGAAAATCTGGATTCTGGATTTTTTAAGACATAGACATTATTTGAAAGCATCGTTTGTTCTGCTTCTCTATTTAGATTATTTGTTTCTGCATGGAATGTGCAAAACAAACTTGGGCACTAAATTAGGAATTGCTGTCCATGTATCAAAACAAAGTTTTAAAAGTAACTGCAGACATACGAGCCCATTTTGTATTCAAGTACTGAAGTCATCTTTGTTCTAACTCAGATCTATGCTATCAGCAATTGTCACCTCATGCCTCACAGACCCAGGTCAGTCAGTCCCCAGAGTTTAAAATGGCTTATACAAAACCTAGAGCCAGGTACATTGGAAAGAGCAAGGTGGGAACCAAGATTCCTGATGGGTTCAGCCAAACGGATATAAGCCCCAAACCAACCACCCAGCGAATAGCGCTGTCCTCACCCAAAGTTATTCACATTTTGAAAAGCAGTCCTCTGCCAGGGCTCATATGAACCCATGAGATAGAATCAAACTTGTACTTTGAGTTGGGGTGGCCAAATTCCCAATTCAGCCATGGCTATGTCAGGATTTGTCAAGAAATTTCATTCAAGTTCTCCAGGACAAAATTTCATAAAATCTAATCCCAATTTGAATGACTGGCAACATTGGAGTAAGATTGGCATATCAGATAAAGTAATATATCAATGTTAATTATCTGATTTTAATCATTACACTGTATTTATGAAAGAGAATTCCCTTGTTCTTAAGAAACCAGGCTGAAATATTTAAGAGGCCTCATGATTTTTCCTGAATCATTCCCAAAGGATTCAGGAAAAATTAATAATTTCTGTATACAGCAAAGAAATAGAATGATAAATCAAATGTGGTAAAATACTAACAATTAGGGTATTTGGGTGAAGGGTCTATGGGATTTCCTTTTTTATTCTTTTTACAACTTTTCAATAACTTTGAAATGTCTTCATAAGGAAGTTGCCAGGAAACTAATTTCAATAAACTAGAGCTGTCTTATGCCTGCCACTGAAATGCAGTAATTTCAGTCACACTAGTGCTACAAAGTGAGTCAGAAATGGCGTCTCCTGTTTTGTCATCGTTGAACTGAAATGAGTCATTTCCTCTTTCAGCTAAAGAACTCTTCTATTCATGGAGGAGAACGCTAAGGATGCTTTCCAAATGAACCCTGAAGGTACGGGGAACTTGATCATGGGCTTCTCTGTAAGACCACCCATCTGTCCTACTGTGCCTTTCATCCAGGCAAAGGTGGGGACTCAACTATCTTGACTCACAGAAGAGAAGAATTCCAAACCAGTCAATATCCACATTGTCGCATTCTGCTCTTCTCCAAGACCTTTCAATCTCCCAGCCTGTCCTGCTCAGAAAACCTTTCTCTGTTTTTCTCAAAGAAAATACCAAACTATTAATAGCTGATATCACCTAGTGGTGCAAGTATGGGATATTTTTATTTTCTGCTTATATTTTTCTGTACTTGAGAGATTTTTCAACAATGGTTATGTTAATTTTAAAATCAGAAAAAGAAATACTATTTGCTTATAGTTTCCCAAGCAGCTCTACATAAATTCTTGCCATAGCTTTCTGTGCCCCCTTCAGTCCCCTAATATTGTTGCTGTTATAAGTCTCCTCCCTCCCAACCCATTGACAGATTTTATGGAAAGACTCATAGACGATGGGCTCAGGCTCTTCCCTACCTACTATTGGCAAGGAAAATCACTTTATAGACCTAAGACCGCTGAACTTGATTCTTGCAAACTGTTGGTTTCCTCTCCCCACCTACAATAGCCTATTACCACTTACCTCACACATTCCACCTTCATGCCAGCTCAAACACCAAGCCCCTATTCTACCTTCCTGGAATGCCAGCCCCAGTGCACAGATAGGTCATGATGTATTATGACTCCGTTTTACAGATAAAGAAATCAAGTGTCAGAGCTTGCCTCCATATCTACCACCGTAAAATGGGATTTAGACCAGCTGCGACCAACCTGACATGTGTAACCCTGAGAATGTACGTCCTTTTCTTCAGAGGAAGTTGAGGATTCATGAAGATAGGAAACCGACTAGGTCATCGGTAGAAGAGAATTCGAGCCAAAATTAAACTAGTAGTTCCTGAGGCCACCTCATAGTATTTACTATTCTTCCAATATTGAAAAAGTGATAGTCCCTTGAGGGCTATCTGACATTTCAGTGTCAAGAACCAAGCCTGAGCTTTCTCTTTGGGCCAGAGTTTCTCAACTTTAGTACTGTTGACATTCAGGGCCACATAATTCTTTTTTATGGGAGCTGTTCTGTGCATTGTAGGATGCTTGGTAGTATCTCTGGTCTCTACCCACTAAATGCCAGTAGGACACCACCGCATCCCTCTTGTAACAACCAACGTCTTCAGACATTGCCTAAGGTTCCAGGGAGGACAAAAGTTCCCCCCTAGTACTGACAATAAAATCATGTTTCCAGACATTACCAAATCCCCTGGGGGTGGAGATGGTGGGGGGGCAAAATCACTTTCACGGAGAAACATAGTTCAACAAGAACTTTTATTTTTTATGCAAATGGACGGAAATTGAGAGTGTTCAGAGCAAACATTACAAGTACTTGCAGAAAGGATGTACTTGCAGAAAGGATGCCATAATTTGGCACGACAGGACCTTGTGGCATAATAGCCCTGCCCAGAAGTACTTGGTGACATTGCAACCGATGAATCAACCCAGCCAGATGACTGGCTTCTCTGAGTTTCTTTCTCCTTTCTGGGTTTCTGCCCCTTGATGCCAAATGCCTCCTGAGATTTCCTAGAAAGAAAGGCAAACAAGAGAGAACAGGGTAATGCTAAATCCTTGAGCAGACCTTCCCTTCACGAGTTCAAAGAGGTTCAGAAAAGAACTGTGTAATCTGAAGTGTGCTGCAAAGCACCAGTGGGATCTGGCTGTGATTTTTCATTTGTCTGTATTCTTATTTATAAACTACATTATGGAACAAAAGATTTGAGACTTAGTCTCCAATTTGCTTCATAAAATTTGATGTTTTTAAAACCACAGGCAGCATGCATTCTAGGCAGTGGCGTAACTAGAAATCCATTTTTTCATTCCTCAAAGAATGAAGAGCAGGTAGGTGGTGATAGCAGATCTGCTTATTTAGCAGATTTAATAAGCAAGCGAAGGCTCTAAGAGTAAAATCTCTAGGGTGGGTATATGCTCTTCCTGCTCATCTCCATGTGTGCCTCTTATGTCTCCAGTTGATCCCTGTTCAAGAGCTCCACCCCCCATTACCTCCTACCATTTATGCAACCTAGTCTTTGGTTTGTAAGACTGCTTCTGACGCCAGTGGGTATCTGTGAAAACACAGGCAAGAACTTGAGAGCTGTTACACAGTCGTCCAAGGAAACAGGAACGCAGCTCAGTTTCAGGGTGAAAAGAATATCTAGAAAGCAATGTTCATAAAAGAATTCAGAAGAAAACAAACTCCCTAAAATTAGGGGGAATTAGAATTAAGAGTAGAAATACAATTCCTGTCTGAGACTCTGCCAAAAAGCGCCACAGTCCATTCTGTGGCCTTCTGTCTGGTTTCTGGGCTCTTGGACTCAACTGTTAATCCTTTAATCCTGTCCCAATGGTAACAATTACTCCCTAACAACCTCTCCCTGGCACCTCTCCCCAGGGTGAAACAGAATAACACTCTGACTGGCACGCCATGTTCTTTTATAAGAGCTGGGCATCCTTTGGGTTCTTCCCATTCCAGCTCTCCCATTTCTAGCCCTCCCACCCCCACCTCCCAGGCTCCTATCTGCACATCTCTGACCTTAACTCTCCCCAGACTGCAAAAGCCTGGGAAGAACTTAGAAGCAGCCCCAGGCACTGGGGAAGATGTGCCATCCATAGAGTGTGCTTTGAAGTGAGTCTAAAACTCTGTGCTCTTAATCTTTTCATCCGCCATACTTGCCTGCCAGAGTCCTTCAAATTCCTATCATTTGAGCCTCTGCTTTGACTAAAGTATGGCATTGCTCAAAACTTAGGAACTTACCTAAGAGAGATAAGATGTTAATTTATGGATAGGAATTTGCTTATCAGATTATCTTGTTGATACGTCTCTAAGAAGAGGGCTTTGGAATTGGGACACAGGACTGGTTAATTCTGATTGCCGTGGAGAGACTGAAACGATTGTGGTATTGAACTGCACAGATCTGCACAGCCCAATACACCAGCCACTAGCCACATGTGGCAATTTTAATATAAATTAATTGAAATTAAACAATGGTAAAAATTCAGTCTTTCAGTCACACTGGCCACATTTCAAGTGGTCAATAGCCACTTGTGGCTGTGGCTACCATATTGGGCAGTGTAGATACAGAATATTTCTATCACCATAGAAAGTTCTATTATGCAGCTCTCCTCTAGACTGAAGCTGGTACTGGCAATAGAGAGTTCTGGAAAGTGTGGGGAGCCTAAAATCACCAGCTCTGTAGGGAAAGAGAGAAGAGAATTCCAAAGAGAAAGTGAAACAAGGCCAAAGGCAAACTTTGTATGCTTTGCCAAGGGCTCAGCGCTGAGCAAACATGCATTCACCCACCCCAAAGCTCTTTATGTTCACACCTGCAAATAAAGCAGTGACTGGGGTTGGTTTTGGGTCCTATTTCCTCCATTGTGTGGCCCCTAGGACCTGTGAGCGGCTTAAGAAGCAAGAAACCCTCCTCTGAATCCTGCGCTGAGAGGGGCTCAGAGCCTCATTCACACACAGGAGTCACTGGGCTCCCAGCCAAAAGGAAATCATCATCCTGGTAGCGCATGGCAGCCTATCAGTATCCAAGAGCCCACCCTTGGGAGTTTGGGAACACCCAAGACATTCAAAAGACATTCAGGGGAAAAAGAACACCTTCTCCATTTGGAATCAGAGAGCCTGAGGGACATAGAGGATCTGAGGAGCAATGGTCACCCCTTACTAATAACTCTGGTTCACACTTGCGTAGCACTTGCCGTAATGTGGAGCATTGTCACAGTATTAATTCATCTCATCCTCCCAATAACTGGCTGAGGAAAGCAGATGAGACCCTCTTGATGCTTTCTATCAGAAAAAATTTCAAGTTTAGAAAGAGGAAGAGATGTGCCAAAGTCAATTTGACGGATAAATGGCAGAGCCACCTCTCTTAGGGGATGGGTGTTACGTTGTCTCTGTTCAGATCCCTCAGCGTATCAGCTCCAAAGGTGTGACCTCCCTTCAGATCATGCTGCAACCTCAGTTTACATCCAACTCCACGCCATGAGCCCCTAACAGTCTCATGGATTTTTAATTACCAAGTGACTCCTGAGAGCTGCTGAGCAAAAGGACAAAGTGACCCATGGTTTGAACGAGATGACTTTTCCCACAAAAGCTAGAATCTAAAAATGGCAAAGAGGAAATGGCGCTCACAGCAGCCTAGGCACCAGAGCTACTGAATCTGTTTTCCTGTGCGCAAGACACCAGAAGACACTGCTTTCCTGGCTCCCAAAACTCTGAATCTACAGTAGCAGACCCCAGAACATGTCAGTGGCTTTTGTTGGCTAGAAAAGGATCATGTATCCAGAAAACTGGATCAAATTAGTCCATTTATAGGACTTCCAACAGTTTTAGCCAAATATTTATAACTTATTCTCAAATTTGATAGACTTTCTCACCGTGTGGGAGCCATTTACATACATGGCTAAGTAACAGATCAGATTCCATATTTCCTTTACATAGCATGCACATAAATACACAGATAGGAAGAGTACTGGGATTTCACCAGTAAGCTCTATCTAGTACTAAATCATCCATTGTCCAGAGAACGGAAAAGAAAAATCAGAAGGCTAATCAAATAGATAAAGTAATAGTGAGAAGAGTGACAAAAACAAAATGGTTACTTTAAATGTGCCCAATAAAGCAATAACCCTAGCAACGCACTACTTCGTTCCTTTGCTTTACAGTCACATCCTGGTACTTCTCGGCCAATGTCCGCCATTCTCTACTTCTAAGCCACTAGAATCGGTAACATACCCGTTTCATCAATTCGACCACTGACCTGTCCATACTACACTTGGATGAAATCCCCCCAAGGTCTGATGCCTGGCTAAAGGTGGATCCACCAGTGGGCATATAACACACACCCAAGTCCTGAGAAAACTAGTTCCAGGTTTGATTGAGCCATTCACAATATCACAATACCACCACGACCCAGACTCTTTCCTCTTGCAGGAGACTTCTCCTCCCCACTCTTTTTTTTTTTTTCACCAAGGAGAAAAATAGTTCCCAGCTGACCCCAGAAAACTTCTGCTATGTCTCAGTGGACAGAACTGGAGAGTGGGGACAGAGTTGGGCAGTTGTATAACCACTCCTAAACCAATCACAGACAAACAGGAAATGAGGTTACCATGGTTACCTTAGACTGATACCGCCTCATCCCCTGGGATTAGACAGCTGATAGCTGACAAAACCGAGCTCTATGAGCAAAAACAAAAGGGAAAGCGGGTGTTGGCGAAGCCACCAGCATCGCCTGCCATGCCGTTATACGCAGGGCTGTGAATACAGAGAGGGGTGCTTTCCACTCCTCATTCCCAGGGAGGCCTCCTCCCTCCTTGACCAGGTCAGATCTGCCTGCTATTGGCTCTCAGGACACCTGCAGAGTTCCTTCTTCATACTTGTGTCGTTTACCTTTAAGCTTTTTACTAGCTTCTTTCTTCAACACCAGACTCAGTACTCGGAAGGTTGTTTTAGCACAATACTATGTTCTCGGGGCTCTGTCCCCGCCTGGTGCATCATAGATACTCGGTGGACATTTGTTGTAAAACGGATGGATGGATGGAGGATGGATGGATGGATGGATGGATGGATGGATGGATGGATGGATGGATGGATGTTCCAGCCACTAAAATAGGTCGACCCTGACTTTTTCTGAAAATGCATTAAAAAGGGGTGAATCTTGGTTTCCTGTTCTTCTCCCCATTGTCATGCAGGACTCTGCACTGGGAGTATTTATTGCTTTACCAGACCCTGCCTAACTGAGGATCCTAGCCATTACATTTTTTAATTGGACAAGTGGTTTTTCTGCTAAGAGAGGGCTTCTGAGGGGAGCTGAGTAAAAAAAAAAAAAAGAGTGACTGTAAGCCAGTAAGAGAGACAAGTAATTATCTTTCTGGATACGTAGCTCAGAAGTTTTGAATGAACAACCAAGTTTGAAAGAACATATTGTACACGAGTGAGAAAGGGTGATGATTAAATCTGGTAGAGACAGGATGTGTTGGTACAAGATGAAGCAAAATGAGGGGAGAGAGAGGGACGTCGGGACTGGTGGTGGTTTCAAGATGTGGCAGAGACGCTCGGACTCCTGGAACCCGCAGCTTCCTCTCTTTACCACGCTTTGAACTCTCAGGTCCTCTTGTTTGCATACCAAGGATGAACAGAGCTGAGGGGCCGGAGTAAAACAGCTTCTCAGAGAGAACTCTGTGAGTTTCTTAAACCGTGTAATAAGATGACCCCATCCTTCCCTGAAGCTCTGAAAAAGGAGTTTTTCCATGAAATTGGCTGTCACCCACTTGCCAGAGACTTAACAGCAAATAATGGCTAGCTGCCCCTGGGTATTTTAAATAATGCTAAGACTGACACAGAAAGGAATTCGGAGAAGTGGAGGCAATTCTTAAAAACAAGTGAGCAGGCTGTGGGATATCACGCACTGTTGAGAGGCAGAGTGTTTGCTCAGCCACACTAATTAACACAGGGTGCTTGGCTGTCAGCAGCTGCTGAGAATTTCGCTACAACACAAACAAGCAATTTTTGCATTCCGCACTAGTGGGGAACTTTTCCATGTATTTACACCGTGAAATGCTAGGCTTTCATTCACTGATTGTTTTTGTGGTGGCAAAATTTGTATGAGGATTCCGTCCCTCCGCCCGCCCCCACCAATTACAAAAGTAATAAACTTATTTAGGTATTTCAGTAATATTTTATTTTATTTCATTACAAAGGTAATATATATTTTTTCAATTTTAGAATCATCCTCCCAGAGGTAACCACTGCTAATATATTGGTGTATATATATTTTTCAGTCTTTTTTCTGTGCACGTATTGAGGTACATATATTAGAATTGAGGTCAAACACATCTATTTTCTGTATCCAGTTTTCTTTTTCCTTTTCACATGTTTCAATAGCATTAAAATTTTGTGTTACATTGTTTTAAAGGTTAAGTAAGATTTCATTGTGCATCCATACATGATCTAGTTCAATAATTCTTTATGATTTGATTTTTTAGATTTTTTTTTTCAACATCTTCTTTTTATGAATAACACTGAGGGATTCTTTTTTGCACAGAATTGTTTTTTGCACATGTCTGTTCACTTGGAATAAATTTCTAGAAGTGTATTGTCCAATTCAAAGTGCATCTACATTCTTCAGGCTTTTAATAAGTATTAGCTCTAGAAAGGTTGTAAGAATTTATACTCAAAAGGCAAGGTACCAGCCCTACCTCAACCACTGAACAGCCAGAAGTGTTTGCAAACTCAATGAAATCATAGAGTTGGGAAAAGGGTTGGGAAAAGAATATAGTAAAATATGTTTTCTATGAATATACTTTGAAAATTGAAAATCCTATTAAAATATACATTGCCATTATTATCAGTATTTAAACCACCCAAGATAGACAAGGCATTACTTCTTTCAACCACTTATTCCAATGATTAACAGCTTTTTAGAGAATAAAATTTTTACCAACTTCCCTCTAAATGCAACTGACACCCAATAAATTTCATTTATTCAAAATCATTTATTGAGTACCTTCTATGCATTAAGCTTTGTGTTAAGTATGAGGAATATAGAAGAAAAAAATAATCAACATGGTTCTTGACATCAATACGCTTCTAGCCTGGGAGGGTGGGGAAAGAAAGAAAAATGGATCAGGATTCATTATCAGTTCTATAATAGGGTCAGGTCCTGGGTCCTCTGTAGGCAGAGCATCCTCCACTTTTGGGGACCCAAGGAAGTCCCTACCTGAAGGAAGGAAAGCTGAAACTGAGGATGAAGAGGCAACTGGGCTTTCGGTTGGGTGGCCATGTTTCAATACTATTACTTCTGAAACAATATTGAGAAATCACATATTTCTAGCAGCTATAAGTATTATTCCTGCACAGAAAGGGAGCCATGACCTCCACGGGGTATACTTTGGGGAACGGTAGATGGTTATAATTTCTCTAAAAATTAGCCTGGCATTTTTAGTGAACGAGATATGGAAGCCAAATCTAAGAGTAGATTTCCTTGGAATTATAGAGGGGACTTTCGGGAGGTGTGGAAGGAAGACAGAGGAGCAAGATATGGCAACTGACAGGGAGAGGCACTTTGGAGGGGATGACAGAGATGCCCGGCAATTGTCTGCTGTGAAATATGCTACCTGTCTACCCATAAGATCCTTGCTCTTGTTAATACATGAAGTAACTTAGGGCTGCATGTAGCCTCCAGGTAGGCAGAGAGTGAGAACTAGGGTGCCTATTGGAGGCTATCACACCTGGAATTCTGGAAGCAAGTAAGTACTACTGTGTGCTCAAAAGACTTCTATTAAGCAGGAAATCTCCTGAACTGCACAGGATGTGAAATTAAAGTCACTGTCTGTTGCTCTTCCCATACTGGCCCCCTGGGCCCACGTGGGCTCTGTGTACTTGGCACATTCACAGAGCTTTGAAGAAAAGGTGGGGATTCTAATGGGGTCTTTGACACCATCAAGGAAATTCAGAAATGCACTCCAGAAATCCAGGTATCGATAGCCCCTCTGCTTAGGCACACCCATGAAAAGCATCCCAAGCGATTTGTATTTTGACTTGTTAATAAATTAGCAATTAACAGAACTGTGGGTATTAGTAAACTTCTCTTTCAAATAATACTGTTCTTGTGGTAATATCAAAATTAATTTCTGTCTCTAAAGCCAAATTGAGAAGGATATTAATCCTATGAGTGGGAGGGAGCAAATAGTTGGGGACAATAATGCAGTCAGCTCCCACCCCCAACACCTCCATTGAAGTTCTTGGGTTGGAGAGAGTTAGCGGGAGAAGCAGTCCACAATGGGGGAATGGAGGGATTTTGGCAAACATTTGTCTAGTCCTCATTATAAGATTGGCATTGTTTTAAGCTCATTACAAATACTAACTCATTTAACTCTCAGCATAGCCCTGTGAAGTTGGTCCTAGCATTATTCCCATTTTACAGATGAGAAAACTGAGGTACAAAGAAGTTATTTGCCTGTGGTTACACATCTAGTAAGTGGCAGAAACAAGATTCCAACCCAGATAATCTAGCACCAAAATCCCTATGCTTAAACATAAAGGGAAGAGAAATGGGAGGATTCTATCACTACTGAGCTGCTGGTTGCTGATATGCTGTTTTTGGGGCGAGCAAAAAGAGCAATAGCCTCTGGAAGGAGCAGATATTATTTTGGTAAGACATGACAAGTATGTTTTCCAGAATGTACACAAAACTGAACGTTGTAAGATCATTAGGTTATAGGCCACTGTTTCAGGCATGGTCCTGCATAATCTCTTTTCTCATGGAGCTTACAGTCCAGTGAAGGAGACATACCACCAACAGAGAAATTAGGAAAAAGTATCATAGGTCAGATGATAGGAAGTGCTGTGGAGAACCGTCAGGTGGGACACGGGGAATGTGGAATGTGGAGCACTGCTGGACATGGATTGAATTTGGTGATGGTGGTCAATGAAGGCCTGCTGGGGAGGTGGCACTTGAGCGATGGACTGAGAGAGGTGAGAGATATAAATATATGATGAATGCACAAATGAATGCTCAAGCAGATTTAGCTATCCCAGTGAGACCTACAGATAAATAAATAAAAGATTCCTTATTCTGTATACTTGGCCCAGACCCCGATCTCCCCTGATATAACTCAGGCTGATCTTCTGGTTGAACTCTGCTCTTATTTTTCCTCCCTCTCTTGGCTGCAGTCACTGCCACTTCCATCAAAGGACCTCCTGCAGAACAGGAGGCGCACAACCACAATCTTCTTTTTAAATGGCCAATGGATTGTTTTTCTGGTTGGGAACACGCAGGGGTCCTGTGACTGCAGTTGTTCCCATTGTTCTGGGGTGTGGGGTGAGAGGAAGGGGATTGATCCATGCTGGTGGTACTGGCATGTCTGTGTGCCCGCGTAGGATGAGGCTGAGCATATTTTGGTTGACAAAGAAGTGAGCCAGATAGGAAAGCAGACAGAGCTAATAGAATTACTGAGCAGTGAGTGAGTGAGTACGTGAGAAAGTGTGAAACGCTTTGAGCTTCAGTTTCCTCATCTTTGAAATGCAAGCAATGATGTAGTAGAAGTAGTATTAGCAACAAGAATAGCTTTCCTGCCTGCTGCACAGGATTATTGTAGGAATAAAAGGTGGTGATGATGCGAAAGTGCTTTATAAACTGTGGATCACCCTCTGAATAAAAGTTTTGTCATTTTATCTTTGATGTGGCTAATTTGAGGCAAGTCTTCGAGTCTAAAGACAGGATTCCCGAGTGTGCCTGCACTGTGTGATGGTAGACAGAGCCAGTTACTTCCTTCTCTGAGCCTCAGTTCCGTCTTCTGTCAGATGGAGCCTCCCAGCAGAGGCAATATCTGATAGGTGACATCATGCCAGCCAGTGGTTCCCTGGCTTTCCACTGGAATCATCTCAAGGGCTTTCTTTTTCAGTGACAATTGTCAGTGGCCCCAGCTCTGAACCAATTCATCAGAATCTCTAGGGACAGGCACAGGAGTCAGTATTTGTAAGAAGTTTCCCATGTGGTTCTACCGTGAAGCTAATTGATTCTAAGTGGTCCTAATTGAAAACCTAAGTGGATGTCTGTGCAACAGCTTTGTAAACTACAATTTATGGATGTTTTCTAATTGTTACTGATTGATGAGTTCATGAGGGACTAGTTTCACTGAAAATTAAACCACTGTGTATTTTCCACCACTGTCTGAAGTGTGCCCTTGCAGGGAGAATTGCAACTCCCCCAGGTCCTACTCTTGCCTTCAAGCCAAGCAGGCTGAGGGAAAACCAGCCTCTGTCAGATCAGAGATGCTGCTGGGATGCTATGCAAGTAAGTGGAGATGGTGTGATGAGATTTGGAAGATTTGGAAGTGATACGTTTAGTCACGGGGAAGCACTCAGCGTCCTATTGTATTAAAGTGACGCCAGTGTAAAGGCACAAGAATCACAGGGTGACAATTTACTGACTATACCGGCAGCCAGGAGATTATCCTATTGAAGTCCCCTTATGAGTCAGCCCCAATCTGGACCAACGCTGCCTCTGCTAATCATCTGCCTTTTACAGCATGCAGCCATCGTCATGCACCGTACCATCCCTCCTCTAGGATGCTTCCTCACAGAGCAGAGTCTTCCAAAAGTCCTTCCCTCAGGAGAATCTCAGGGGTTCGTGGCAGAGGAGGTAGAAGGGGTGTCTGGCATCTGAGGCAGGCGTAATATCAGCCTCTATACTCTTTCAAATAACTTTCATACAGCCATGTTCTGACTGTGGTGTTGGGCTCTAAAGTGATGGTCATTTTATATAGAAGTGATTGCCCTGTGGAAATTTCCAGATGTTTCCCACCAAAGGATCTATCAAAACAGGGAACAAGATGGAAACTTTATTACTGAGAAGCAATAAAATGTAAACTGGAAAATTGCAGTGATTAAAAAATAATAATAATGATGATCACCTGAGCAAGGGTCGTGCTATTCAAGTTCACAGACAAATGTGTAAGTGTGCGCTCTGGCTATGAACAGAGAAACCTCTCATTACTCGGGGCACACGTTTGCACACATCACATGAAGAGCTGGAACTTTTATCTCCCCACCCTCGGGTCAGAGTTTTCTTAGCACTACATGCCCAATTTTCAATGTCTGCATCAAAGATCGGCTGTCATACTCTCTTAAAACCTCTTCAATTCTCCTGCAAAAGACAATACTAAGCTGGCTCCAAGTCTAGGGTTGATAACGCTAGCATAGGATGTGTTCTCCTATATGCAGAATTTCATCCCGTATCTTAGAGTCTTGTTCTGTTTTTTCATCTTTAGGGCTTCGTGGATTCACTTATTCATTCTACAAGCAGTCATTTGATGACTGACTTTGTGCAGAGCTTGTATAAAGCCCTTCCCCTTGAGCCTGGTATAAAATTGCTAATTCCTCCTGCTGTTCTCCCACCCTGAGCAGATTATGTCCTCTGTTTTCCAAACTAAATGTTGGCATTCCATATTGGAAAGACAAGCCAGACTCCTGGAAACCACAGGGTCCATGTGGGGTTTTCTCCCTGTTATTCTAGCCACAAGCCATCTAACCCAAGTGGAGCAGCAGGTAAGGAGACCTAGTGGGCAAAGGACCCCAACCCAGCAGACCCCCAAGGAAGCACCTCACACAGTTCGTAACATTTGAAACAATAGGTGGATGTACTTAAATTTTGTCACAAGAAAGGAGACTTTTTGCATTTTTAGGACAAGAGAAGCATTTGAAATTTGATTTGGATTAATAATCAGGAGATATGGCAGGCAGTGTCCTGACCATTTATGGTAGGGAACTGAAGTTGGAGAAGAGCACAAAGTGTCTGTGGGGATGCAGGGCTTCCCTACCATCTGAGCCTTCATCAGCCTTAGCAAAATCCAAAGTTTGCCCAAAACTGGCAAATGTCCATCAAGAGTAGAATGAATAAATAAATGATGGTCTTTCATTCAAAGTAATATGAATGAAAATGAACGAAAGGAAGTAAAAATGAATTTTGTAAAACTACATGTAACAACAAGGATGAATCATACCACAATGTGGAATGAAAGAAGCCAGAGACACACAGTGGAAAAAAATACACATTGTATGATTCTATTTATATAAAGTCCCAATGTAGGCAAAACCAATCTGTTGTGTTAGAAGTCAGAAGAGTGGTTCCTACAGGGGAGGGGTGGGTAGCGATTGTGAAGAGACGCCAAGTGCTATTAGTGTTCTGTTTCTTGACCTCATTGTAACATGAACATATCCACCTTGTGATAATTCGTTGAGCAGAATATTTATGATTTGTGCATGTCTTACGTGTGACAGTCTTTAAAGAAATGCAGATCTTGGATTGAATCAGGCTTATAAGAGATAGGTAGGTTCTCAGAATCCCTGCCTAGCATACTAGTGCCATTTGTAGACTCAGTGATATGACTCAAAAGTTTGAGTAGGACCTTGGGATAGTTAAGTAGAACCATGGCAAATGTGGCAGCACCAGGTAGGGACTGTACTTATTTTAGAGATCACCTAATACCAGAATGGCAGAGCTGAGATCACTGGCATTTAAGATTGGCTCAAGTGCTGGGTGCATCAGAATATGCAGATGTGTAGAGAGTGGACTCTCAGATGTCTTATTTTTACCTCTAAGGAAGCCACACTGCCTTCTCTCCTATGGCACGCCCTTTCTACCATGGACAGTGTGATCAGTACAGGCTATGGGACTCGGCCCTGATTTTCCATCCAGGGACAGCGCCTCTTGTTTCTCAGAAAAGCAAGTTGCCAGAGCAAAAAAATTGCCAGACTTCTTTCTCAACTGTTGGCTTGTGTGCAGGGACTTGGCTTAATGGAAGAAGGTATTGAAGGAAAGCTTTTCGAAAGAGAGGGATGGAACAAACTCAGCATTGATGCAGAGCAAAATGAGGAAGAAGGGGTTTTGTGGGCTCATACAAGAGTAGGACGGCATGGCGGGAAACACAATGGGAGGAGCATAAAGATGAGAGAGTCTTTGAAGATTCAGAAGCAAGGTCATGGACTCACTTGATGCAGACCTGCTCTTTCATTCCATATCTTGCCTTTCCATAACCACAGTCACATCCAGAGAGCTAGAGAGGAGTGAAGCCAAGATAATTGTCCTTGGGCGGAGGGAGGTATGGGGCTGACTTTTTTCTAATTGGACTCAAAATATTCGGAGCCATTTGCTATAACCATCGCTAAAAACCATCGTTAAAAATAGGCTATGGACCCTGTTTGTGTGTTCCAGCCCCAAGTGGGGTGAATAAACTTGATCGAGATCCTGCTTGAAATGGGGGAGTGGACTCAGAGAGACGAAAACCAATGTATCCTCTGCTTAGTGTTGTCAACCATTAACAATGGTCAGTGACAGCGGGAGGTATGCCTAATGCTGGGAAAAGCACAGTCTGTAATCAGGGTTAACACTCAATACAGCTCCCTTAGGAGTGAGCAACTGTGATTAATCTTTCCCTCTGAAGGTTACTTATCTGTGTTTGTCCTGCTGGGTAGTAAGATGCGGGATGAATTGGGAAATCATTATGGAAATACAGTAATGACAATGCTATGCGTATGTTTAATTCCCTGGCATCAGAAAGCTCACATGGTATCTTAGCAAATCCCAGGGGAAATGGTTTTGTTTTAGTCAATAAAATACTTCCTGAAAACATTGTTATAGGAAAACTTTATGTAGGAGAGTGTCTTTGAGCCTGGACCAGCGCACCAGAAAGTATAAGAGATGATGACAATATCTGCTCTTGCCTGTCCCCACCCTGCTCCCCATCCAGGCATTCCTTTGCAAAACACATGGAGCCCTGATTCAGTAGAGATGTCTGGAGAGCAGCTGACCTCGCCCAAAAGGGGTGATTTATAGCGTGTAGATCGCAAGCATTTTGATGCCATGCCCAAAAGAGCAGGGAAATCTCAATAAAAGGATATTATAGAAATTCTTCAGCTAGAGGGTGGCATTTCTATCCCCAAGCCAGGCTGAGATCACCAGATCTCCAGGGTAAAGAACTCTTCCGGGGCTATACGGACCTAATGAAGGTGGGTTAGTGGGAGCAAAGTGTTCGAGATGCTGAGGCAAAAGTAGGGCGTGTAGCTGAGGTGACCTCTCTGAGCTCTGACTCTCCTGACTCCATGCCTGCCCAAGACCTGGCATGCTGCTCACCTTGGGTCTCTGTTGTCTCCACTGCCCCCCCCCCCATAAAAGGAGGGATAATTGCACCATGGATCACAGACTGTCCACAAATTGGGATGCTTCTTCATATGTGCTCAGATTTGCCATATTTCTCTCTCCTGATGACCTTACTAAACTGCTCTGCCTTTCAGTTTCCTTGTGTGTTAAAAGGGGATGATGAGAACCTGTGCGACTCGTGGGGCTGTTGTGTGGGCTAAATGAAATTTAAATGACAAACAAATGAAGAAACAAAAACTCATAGACAGACAATAGTTTAGTGGTTACCAGAGGGGAAGGGGGAAGGGGGGTGGGAGATGAGGGTATATGGGGTCAAATATATGGTGATGGAAGGAGAACTGACTCTGGGTGGTGAGCACATAATGTGATATATAGATGATGTAATACAGAATTGTACACCTGAAATCTAAGTAACTTTACTAACAATTGTCACCCCAATAAACTTTAATTAAAAAAAAAAAAATTTAAATGATTCGGATACTTAGCTCTGTGGCCAGTCCGTAGTGCTCCATAGGTGGTAGGCGTGATTTTAAACCCATTATGAGCCTTTAACAACTTGATTTAAATGAGATGATCCTGAGGGTTACATGGAGCTGGTGGTTTAGAATGTACAACCTGGGAGGACATTCGGAAGGAATCCTGGAAGAGTGACTAGAAGGTACCCAAAAGAACAGCACCCTGGCTACCTCACAGGAGCCCAACGTGGTGGTACATATGTGCCTCATATCTCTACTGTCACTACGACTTCTAGTTCTGAGTATGTCTCAGAGGGCTAGGAGCAGGTGAACAAAGCCTTCAAGAAGCCCACTAGATGTTGTCCAACTGGCAGATGGGGAACTCTGACCAAGAGGAATGGGCGAAGGCTGGCCTTTTCGGGGCTCATCAAATAACACTCAGTTATTTCAAATGTCCCAGGATGAGCAACCTTGACCCTGGATGTTCTTCCCTTGATTAAAAAGAAAAAAGAAAAACTGTAAAATTTAAAGGAAAATGTACTCCATGTGTTTCCAAGAATTTATACTTCGTTCATTAAATCTATTGTTTTCTGAGAGTCATTTGGAGTCTAACAAGACAAATGAGTTAGCCCCTTTCAAATATCTTTAAAAATCCTTTTTTCTTAGAAGGACATTTAGAGGCTTTGAAAGTTGTTCCAAGGGTAAAAAAAATACAGTATTAATAATAAGTTGCTCAAAACTCTCAACGCCTGCAGTTTCAAAATTTACTTAACACTGAACCTAAGGGATTTGAATTATTACTGGGGCTTGTCATTTCTTGTTTATGGGGCTTTTCCAAAGGGGAGAAATAAACCACATGGAGGTTCACTAGAGTTCACTATATAGTTCACGGCCATGCTTATAGCCCAGGAGATTTCTAGAAACTTCTCAGCCTGAACCTCCAGGGGAAGGCCCTCTATCTTAGTGGCATCAATGAGGCCAGGTTGGAGTCGTACTGAGTATACTGTTTTCAGCCTGGTTTACTTTTGGCTGGTGGATCAAAGCCCTCCTGGAAGAGTTCTCTGGTCGGGCATACAATCTATATCACATAAAATGGGTGATATATTATTAGGTGACTGTTGGCTGGAAAGAGAACAGTTTTTCTTTGGGTTGTGTGCAAAGGAGCCGACTGTAACACAGTTCCCTTGAACGTTGTCATCTGATGACCTCTGGTGGTGGAATTTTTCCCAGCATGTGTGCATCTATGCTTCTGAGCCAAGCCATCCAAACATGTTACATTTTCCTACATTCCTTTCCTCCTGTTTTGTCATTCACATTAAGCAAGGAGCAAGAATCAGTTGCAAACACCCAGAATAAAGTGGTGCATGTGCCTGACTGGACTGTCATTTCAAAAAAGTGGTCTGGTGCCTTCTCTTCTAGGGAACCTCTGACCTCCTATAGAAAGAGAAGGAAGCCAACATGAAGGAAAATGTGGCATCCACATTTGTTTTCATTTTGCTGCTTTTTCTCAACACCAATCTTCTGAATGGTAAGTAAGAGACACTTCTCTTTAATTCAAATCCTGGGGTGTTTACTGAGAGGGTGGAGAGTATATCACGGTCCTCTTCCAACGCAGTTATGAGAAATGAAAATGCCCATGTCATTTGCTGCTATTCGGTTATTTGCAATATATTTGGCATTAAAACTAATGCAAAAATTAATGCAAATTAATTAAGGCAATTAATGCAAAAGCTTGTCACTGGGTTCTGACTTCCACCTCATTCTGGGAGTGCAATGAAACAGCTCTACAAACGACGAAACCAGAGTTTCAGTCTAGGTTCTGTGAGTTCCTAGCTGGTAACCTTGAGCCAATTACCTAATTTCTGTGGATTTCCACATTTTCCAAGTGAGGACAGTGATGTTTCCTCCACCTCAAATGAAATAATGTATGTGAAAAATCTTTGAAAAACTGTTAAGAGATAAAAGGGATTGCTGTTACACGGTGGGAAACGGATACAGCCAACTCTATTACCTGTGGTAATGGAAGAAGTGAAGCTCACAGCTACGCTAGACTGTGAGCTTATACGTACATTTCTGTGTGCCTACCCTTGCAATTTTTCTGGGTGTGTGTACTTCTGGATATACCGGTGTGTGTATCAACTTCTCCACATGTGCCGGATTGCAAATGCTTCTCTGTGTGTACCTGTGTGAGTTCCCATCTGTGTGTGAACCTCCCTGTATGTGCGTATTTCTGAGTGTGTACCAGTGTGTACATCTCTAAGTATGCAGCTGTGTATGTATCTCTCTGTGTGGGTGTGTGTTTCTGACGTGGGCTGTATGTGGGTGTATGTGTGTCGCTGTGTGTATGGCACCTGGGAAGCTGTCCCCATGTTTGTGTGCACTCCATAGGGATAGTGAGACAGCCCATTAATTTTAACTGTCTTCTCTAAAGTGGGGGAAAAGAACATATGACTAATTGTAATTCCACACATTTATTGTCCTCTATTGAGTTTCCTAAAAGTGCTACTAATAACCAGTGAAATGGGACGGAGATAAGCTTTCAGCGAGAGAGAAAAAGGGAAGCAGAGATCAGTAGAATCCGCTGGGGAACTTTAAATACGCAAACGATCAACAACTGCCTTAACTAGCTTCTGAATATGCTCATCATTGAGCCATAGGGCTTGGGGTTTATTTCAATAAACTCTTCTTGCTTCTTCACACACTCCTCCCAGCCAGGACAAAAACAAAAACAGAAACAAATCCCTTGCTTCCACCTGTGAAATTATCCTGAGGAAATTTTCCCTAGAGGACAAGCAGTGTTACAAATATTGGCAGAGCGAGTTCCAGGCTGGCTGGCAGGGACTGCTTTTTGTGGGGCTGGGAACTGGATTGTAGCTCAACCCCAGCGCCAACTGTCAGCCTGGCGTCCTCGGCCCCCGCCTGTGCACGATCCTACCAGTCCATTACATTCTTCTCTCTGACCAGTTTCGCCTAGTGCCCCCTCTTCCCAAACGTGCTCTCCTCCAGACTTGCTCTTTCTGATCTGCTGCTTAGCTAGAAGTTCTGGCCCAGGAGCCAGCACGACGGGCGGCAGGACAAGTGCGAGAGAAAAGAAAGAGAACCCCCCCGAGTGGCTGAGACCAACACGTGACCGCTCTCCTCTCTGCCCCTCACTCCCTGAATTAAGTGCTCGGGAAGCCACCGCAGCCCAAGGGCCTGAGTGGGGCTGTCTGTGTGCGTGGGCGTGGCTCCCGAGCCCGCAGCCACCCCGCAGACTCCCAGGGTCCTGACAGATAAGGAAGAGGAGAGGGGCCAGCTCACCAAGGGCTTTGGGGATTAGGCAACTAAAACATTCCGTTCCCTTGACATCGTATCTCCTACATCACCTTTTCTAGGCCTCTACCTTCCAGCTGGAACTGGATGCGGCTCTTAGATAATAATAGCAACCCTCAACCGGGAGAGCAGCTACCCTTCCCCCCACTTCTTACCATGCCTCCTACCCCCAAAAAGGGACATAGAATTAGAAAGAAGTCCTTTGCCCCTCACCACATAGAGACCCAAGGAGAGAGGGAGACATGTAAGAGAAAAGGGGATTAAAAACCAAGATTCAGAAATGGAGGTGGGCACAAGGGGGAGTTATAGTGTGAAACTGGGTCATAGGTCAAAGTTGAATGGCATTAAGGAAAAATGAAGAAGAAAAGACAGGAGAGGATGGGGGAGAGGGAACGGAAGCAGCTGAAGGAGGAGCATCAGTGATACAATGAAAGACCAAAAGATCAGCGATTGAGTCAATTGTGTGCGAATGGCAGAAAGATGTGGATCAGTGAGCAAAGTGCAGAAGTGCCAGAGTATTGTATCAGCAAAGGGGGAGAATTCATTTCACAGTTGCCCTTATGTTGTGGGTGGGTATCCGCTTTATAGACTTCATGGGATTACAGAGGGGCCACACACTCTTGTCCATATGTATCCATCTTACTCTTGATGTTCACTCTTTTTTGAAATTTTACAGTTAGTCACTTGATCCTATGTTACTGGTATCTTCGTCTCACAGTGCATACACACACACCCCCACAAAGTGCTCTCTCTCTCTCTCTCTCTCTCTCTCTCTCTCTCTCTCTTCTTTTCTTCCTCTCTCCATCCTGCCGAATCAGGGCAGCCCACAGAGGAGGGTTGCTAGATGCTAACACTTTAGCATTTCTGAGCACCCCACCTCTAGGCCGACTCCCCCCAAGACTTCATCACTGTCATGTTCCCATCAGTCTGCTTCTGTCACCAGCAGAATGATCTCATGGTTGAATGGACCTTAATATTGACTCCAGTGTCTTCTGGCTTTTTCTAGGACAGTCACCTCCTGGAAAACCTGAGATTTTTAAATGCCGCTCTCCCGAAAAGGAAACCTTCACCTGCTGGTGGAAGCCTGGGACAGATGGAGGACTTCCTACCAATTACACACTGACTTACCACAAGGAAGGGTAAAAACTTCTCTTCTCTCCTGTCAAACCCCACACGAGTGTTCTCACTCTCCAGGCCAAAGCAACACTGGCTGTGAGTTAGAATGACCAGACTTCCCGGATTGACACTAATAAGGCTCATACTTCTGGGGGAAGGGACTCAAATATCCATGTCCACATTCTCCGGTTAACATCCTTAAGGAACTCTCCCACTGTGCATAAGCTCATTCATCACCACAGCAATACAATAAATTGTTCCCCATTAGCCGCAGTTTTGCTTTTCATGGTTTCACTTACCTGCAATCAACCACAGTCCAAAAATATTAAATGGAAAATTTCAGAAACAAACAATTCATAAGTTTTAAATGCCATGCCATTCTGAGAAACATGATAACATTTCACACTGTCCTGCTTCATCCCACCCGGCACATGAGTCACCCCTTTGTCCTCCCTGTATGAGCCACCTGCCCATTAGTCACTTAGTAGCTGGCTATCAGATCCATTGTCTTGGTACCAAAGTGCTTGTGTTCAAGTCGCCCTTATAGTAGCCTGATACTCTGTCACAATACCTGCGTCATTCACTTCACTTCTTCTCATCACATAGGCATTGCATCATCTCACAGCATCACAAGAAGGGTGAGTATAGTACAACGAGGCATTTTGAGAGAGAGAGCTCACATTCACGTAACTTGTATGATAGTACACTGTCGTAACTATTCTATGTTATTATTATTGCTGTTAATCTCTTCCTGTGCCTAATTTATAAATTAAACTTTATCATAGGTGTGTGTGTATAGGAAAAAACAGAGTAGATGTCGGGTTCAGTGCTGTCTGTGATTTCAGGCATCTACTTTGGGTCTTAGAACATATCCCCCATGAATAAGGGGGGACCACTGCAGCAATGTTTCCAATTGCTTGTCCCAAACTTAAGTTGCAGCCCAAGGACACATATGAGTGTTTACTAAATGCTAGTTAATTTTAGATGCTTATCTATAAACCTTGTGCTATTTATATTTTTTTTCAGTAATTGTTACTTTTGCGCCATAAAGATTGTCATGTAATCCTTGACAATCATGGTACAGTAACTTATCAAACTTGTTTCATGTCCAAGACAATAAAGAGCCCTATAAGGAAAGGAAGGTGAGGATTTTTCCTTAGGAAATGGCTGATCCAAGATCTGTGATCTCACAGAGGGCATATTTGGAGCTAAGGTTGCAATGCAGACTAAAAGAGGTCATCTCTGAGTGAGGATTTTGTTACACTTCAATGAGACTTTCCCGGAAATCCAGAGAAAGCTATATCCTTCCTCAGTGAAGAGAATTTTTACTGGTAGCAATAGCTGGCCCACTTCCCAGAGCCTGTACTTGGTTGTACACAAGCTGTCAGCCTCCTGGGACCCAGAGGGGTGTCAAGTAAACAGATTTCAGGAGCTCAAACTGGCAACCCAAATGGAATACACCTCCACACCTGTGCAGTGGGTCTTGTGTTGAGGCCCCCAAGTCTAATGTGAGCAGGCTAATGAGCCACTTGGGCCTGAAATATCACCCTTCACTGTCACATCACTCTGTTGCTGACTTAGTGCAATCTGAAATATGCTGACATCAGGTTTTATTCTCTTTAACCTTTTTTTTAATGAAATGTACTTCAATATATATGTGCGATAAAAGCTGCTTCATGCATGGGCCCTTGGTGCTTATGTGTGGGGAAAAGTCCCTGTTTCCTGAGATGACCCAATGACAGTACCTTGGGTATAGTGGTGCCTTGGCTATTGAAAGTGCAAGTGTTTATTGACAGGGGGTATATATCACAAAGCCCACAAAAAAGCTCTACACAGGAAGGGTTGGTGAGAAGCAGAGTCAGTAAAGCTCTGAAGTGACATTTCCATCCCTTTCCCCATCATTCTCTTCTGTTTCACGCCCAGCTAATACAGACAAGGACAGAAGCTTGGGAAGCTACTCTGTAGCTCTGATCCCCAGAATCCAATGGTACTGATCTACCTATTAAGAAAAAATTAGACTCTTTTTACTACTTTCTTATTCACTCCTAAAATATTTATTACTCATTGCAGAGAAACAGACATCTACGAGTGTCCAGACTACAAAACCGGTGGCCCCAACTCCTGTTACTTTAACAAGAAGCACACCTCCATTTGGACAGTATACATCATTGTAATAAACGCCACGAACCAGATGGGAAGCAGTGCCTCAGATCCACGCTACGTGGATGTGACTTACATAGGTAAGGGGAAGAGCGGTGGGTGAGGAATTTGTTACTGCATTATGGCTCTACCAACAGTCAAGTTCAGTTTGAGTCTTCTTGGCTTATTGATGGATGACCAAAAAGAAGAAGGGGAAAATTCACAATATCCTTGTCAACTGAGTATTTTAAACTAATATTTATTGAGTCATTTATGGCAGGAAGACTGGCATTTAGGGTCCTTGGGTTTCTATGCTTTTCCTTGACCCTTCTTCCCATCCCCTTGCACCCAGCAGGCAGGTTCTAGTTATGCTTCCCTTACCAATCCATCCGTCCTCCTGCAACGAATGTCTCCTTCTCCCTTGACAGCTGAGATTTCTTTTCGCTCTCCCCCTGCAGGACAGAACTGCTGCATGGAGTAGCAGCTCTTAGAGGGAGTTCATCTGCTGTTACACCCACAGGACCAGCTCTAGGTGCTTTGCCCCAAATTCTATTCCCAACGTGCATATTCTTAGCAACTGTAGCTATTTTTAAAAAAAATAGAGAATTTGGAGAGTAAATAGTGCTCCATGGACAGCAGGCTGCAGGCCAAGATCATAAGTAGAATGTTGGGCGATCTCATTAGCAAAGTAAAACACAGTCAGCCTGAGAGTTGTTTCTGGCTTTGCATGATCGACATCGAGCTGCAGGGCAAGTAAGCATCACTGTAGTGGCCTGTACAGTTCAGCAAGGATGACCAAGGGCATGTTAGGACAAGAGATGCCTTGCCCAGGACTGGGCTCAGCCTCATCTTCGAGAATAATCTAGAGAGCAGCTAATTAGATTCAAGTTCACCCCAGTCTTCCCGATTTACCTAACACCACCCAACAAGGAAAACGAGGCTAAGATTCTCAAAAACTCACTTGCATATCATCTCATTGTCATGTTATCAGTGGCTGACCCTTAAAAAGCTTCCAACACCACTAGTCCACATTTGAATATTTTCTCCCCCAGCAAATCATTGCAATGAGTGGAGGGGTGAAAACTGAATTTGAACTGAATTTAAGAAAATCGAAAAGGTAACCCCACTGACAAGTAGGAATAAAATAAATTCCAGTCATATAAATTTACTTGAGATATGAAGTCTTTAAGATGCTAAATGTCAAATAATTTCTTCTTCATGGGCTCTTTCTTGAAATGTCTTGCCCTCAAACATGAAACTATTTAGTATTAGAGAGCAAAACAGTGAAAGCAAGAAAAGTTCTAAAATGAGCAACTGCTATAATGAATGTTATCCACAAAAAAAAAAAACGGGATCACTAAAGTAGAGTAGTATGTTTAAAAAGTGAAATCAATGAGGGCATCAAACTCGCATTGATTCTGGAAGACAAATTCTCTGGTGAAAGTATACGTTGTACTATATTTTTCAAACTAATAAAAGAAGTGCTCATATAACCCTGACACATACAGTGTTAGCGACAGGCCATGGAAGTGCATTTAAATCTCAGTGTTAACTGCAGTACATTTCCCATCAGCCTCACTCTCATCCAGTGATAACCTATAGTACGAAAACACAACATTGGCAATAATGTCTCCGAAACAGACTTTGTTGTTGTTGTCGTCATCGACTAATGTCTATGTTAAAGACAGTTGAAAGCTATGATTCTCAACAGGGACTATTTTGCCTCCCACAGGGTATTTGACAATGGCAGGAGACAGTTTTGATTATCGCAGTCCAGGGAGTGGGGACAGGGAGGTATTACTGGCATCTAATGAGTAGAGGCCAGAGATCCTGCTAAGCATCCCACAGTGATCAGGACAGCCCCCACAACAAAGAATTACCTGGTCCAAAAACAAATAATGCTGAGGTTGAGAAACTGCTTAAAAGGATTCATCCTGAACATTTTACATGCCTTTTTGTACAATATTTTTTTGATGAGAGGCACACAATTTCTCAGTATTGTGTTTAACTTCAAACTTATATTAAAGAACCGATGTTTGTTTAATAAGTACATGTACAATCATCTTTCCTTGGTACTTCCTTAGTAACGTATAAGCAGGAAGATTAGTGGCAAATTTTCTCAAGTTCATTTTATAGGTAATGGTAGGTTGTGATGCCAAGTACACGATAGCGACGCTCTCCCTATGCCACCTGGTGTGGAGACTGATTTGAGGAGGTACTAGATGAACAGAGAAAGTATTAGACAACCCAGACTGAGACGAGGCTTAGGCAAGCCAGCGCTCCGGGCACCTCACACTGAAGGAAGTGCCCACAGGCCTGCATTTGACGGAACCTAAGAGTTAGTGCCTCCTTAAGTATTTTTATTGTGGTACAATACACATAACATAAATTCACCATTGTAAAGTACGTAATTCAGGGGTACGAGCTCATTCACAACGCTGCGCAATCATCACCCCCATCTAGTTACAGAACACTTTCCTCCCTCCAAAGGACACGCCATCCCCATTAGGTAGTCACTCCAGATTTTTTCCCTGACTGCAGCCCCAGAGCGTCCACTAATCTGCTTTATTCTTTATAAATTTGCCTATTCTGGACATTTCACATATATGGAATTATACAGTGTATGGCCTTTTGTGTCTGGCTTCTTTCCCTTAACATAATGTTCTTAAGATTCGTCCACGTGGTAGCATGTATCAGTACGTACTTACTTCCTCTTTGTGGCCGAATAATGTTCCCTTATGTGGATATTGTTTATCCAGTCATCAATTGATGGATATTTGTGTCGTTTACACTTATGGGTTATTGTGAATGGTACTACTACAAACATTCATGTACGAGTTATTTGAACACCTGCTGTCATTTCTTTTGGGTACGTTGGCTAAGGCATGAAATTGATGGGTGACATGGTAATTTTATGCTTAAGTTTTTGAGTAACTTCCAGACTGTTTTCCATAGCATCTGTACCATTTTACATTCTCACCAGCAATGTATGAAGGTCTCCATTTCTCCAACATTCTCCCTTGTTATTTTTCATTTTTTGAATTCCAACCACCCTAATGGGTGTGAAATGGTATCTTAGTATAAGTTTGATTTGCATTTCCTGAATGGCTAATGACGTTGAGGATCTTACATGTGCTTTTTGGCCATTAGTGTCTCCTTAAATTTTGCACCCTACATATCTCCCTTGCTTCGACCTTATCCCAACCCTGCTGATCAACACCTGATACCAAATACAAGGTGTGTCATAACCATGGTGGAGTGAAATGGTAAGTCACATTGTTCTGTGTTCAAATACCTCTTTTACTAAATATGGATTTTCTTTCTATCTGCAGTTGAACCAAACCCTCCTGTGAACCTGACTTTGGAATTAAAACAGCCAGAAGACCAAAAACTGTATCTGTGGATAAAATGGTTTCCACCCACCCTGGTTGACTTAAGAACTGGTTGGCTCATACTCCAGTATGAAATTCGATTAAAACCTGAGAAAGCAGCTGAGTGGGAGGTGAGTTAACCAGAAACTTTTGAAAGAAACCCTATCCTTTGGCAAAGAGGAAGCCCTGGAAACTGAGAACATGTCACTTTTCCTAATTATTAGGCCACTATGTTGCCCTTCTGATGCTGATGTGACCCACCCAGATGTGAACAGGTCTTCTCCCCTGCGTTAGAATTGATGGGGGTGCATCTTCACATCTCTCCCTTCCTTGCACTGAACAGTCTCTTCCATCAGGTTTCCAATCCCTCAGTGTATCTTAGATCTAGACACCTATGAGACTACTTAAACAGCACTACGTGGGAGGAAAAAGAATCTCAGTGTAACCCGTCAACTGCCAACAGCATTTTTATTCACTTTTAAATACTTCAATGTAAAGAAACAGTATGGTAAATTATAGATATTATAATATTCCACTTTTAAATACTTTAGTATATGTCTCTTTTAAAAAGGAAACATTTCCCAACATAACCTAAATAATAGGATCATTCATAGAAAATTAATTAGAATACTTTAATATCATTTAAATAGCCAGTCCATATTTTAATTCCCCAATTGCTTTAAAAATATATATACCTTTAACAGCTAGTTTTTCAAAACCAGAATCCACTCTAAGACCACACATTGTGACTAGTTGTTACAATATCCCTTTATTCTCATCGTGATCAGAAGACTGGGCCACTTTTCCCATAGAAGGTCCTAACTTTTGCATTTGTCTGGTTGGTTCTTTGTGAGGTCTTTTAGCTGATTTCTCTGCCTCCATATTTCCTGTAACCAGACATTAGATCTGAAGACTTGATTAGATTGAGGTTGAACAATTTTGGGCAAGAATACTTTAAAAGTGATATTATATGCTTCATATTGCGTCATATCAGGAGACATAAACCATCTAATTGACCTACCATAAATTATGATAAAATTGACGACTGGAGTAGGGAGCTCACAATCTGGTCCCTTGATTGTAAAGTCACGTTTAATTTGTGCACCATTGTGTCAACATACATGAGTGCCAGTTCTCTTCCATCTATGCTTTATAGCAAACAATAATCCTTGAATCAATTATTTCATTAGGGTTTACAAAATAATAATTTCCCAATTTTATTAACTGGTTACCTTCCATAAAGTAGAATTTAGAAGGTAAGTATTAGAGAGCAGAATATTTGTCTTTCCGAAATAGAGTTACAAATGGAGAGATAGGGAACTTGTTAATTTTTGTGTGAGCAGTGTTTTAGAGAGAAAGGGATGGGCTGAGGGGGTGGAATGGTGAAAGCTAGTATCTACTGGGTCTGATTGTCTGGCCTCCCTCCTCCAATAGTTTATTATCTAAGGGAAACGTCTCTTTCTTCAGAACACAGATCAGAGTGACTTCTGTTTTTCTTGTTCCTCCTAGACTCATTTCGCTGGACAACAAACTCAGTTTAAGATTCTCAGCTTATATCCAGGACATAAATATGTTGTCCAGGTTCGCTGCAAGCCAGACCATGGATTCTGGAGTAAGTGGGGCCCAGAGAGCTCCATCCAGATACCTAATGGTAAGTGTCTTGGCTACTTTTGGCTTATGTTCTTAAATATTTTTAAAACAGAATGAATTTAGTAAATTTGCATGTTTGAACTACTAACAGAGAAACTATTTTGAGCCTAAGTCAGAAGAACGAGTAGAGGTGGGTTTATCATCTCTCTATCCAGCACTAAGACATTTGGAAGTGTAGCAGTGCTCTCTGGGTCACTGTTAGTGAGGACCAGTTTCTAAAATTAAGCTGCAGACATGGGCTTGGTGTATCTCAGAGTGCTTGATGGTCATTCTGCCCTCCCCATCTGCCTCATCCATATCATTTAATCAAGGTCATCATCTAGTTCTCCCAGAATTGGTAAGGTGATATCCCATTTCAAAGGCATGAACTAAACTGATTTTAAGGCTCTGATATCGATTACATGTCCAAAGCACAGTATGTAAGAGGCACTCACTCAATCCTAACTGTAGTTAAATGGTGGTTTCTAAGATATGGCAGCAACCGAAATGCTCATCAATAGATAATTGGATAAAGAAATGTGGTACATATATAATGGAGTATTACTCTGCCATGAAAAAGAATGAAATCTTACCATTTGCAACAACATGGATGAACCTAGAGGATATTAGGTAGGTGAAATAAGTCAGACTGAGAAAGACAAACACTATCATATCTCACTTATATGTGGAATCTAAAGAACAGAATAAATGAATAAACAAAACAAAAATAGACTCATAGATAAAGAGAACAAACTGATGGTTGCTAGATAGGAAGGGGTTGGGATGGGTGAGAAAGGTGATTTATCGGTAGTTACAGAACAGTCACAGGGATGTGAAATGCAGTATGGGGAATATAGTCAATATTGTAAAAATTATGTATGGTGTCAAATGGGTACACGACTTATTGGGGGGATCATTTCATAAATTATATAAATGCCTAACCACTATGCTGTACACCTGAAACTAATAAAAAATAATATGGAATGTCACTATAACTTAAATGTGTTTGTGTGTGTGTGTGTGTGTGTGTGTGTGTGTGTGTGTGTGTGTGTGTAGTCACAGGATATAAAGTACAGCATAGAGAATATAGTCAATGGTATTATAATAGCTATGTACAGTGTTAGATGTGTAGTAGACTTGTTGTGAAACTAATAAAAAATGGTGGCTTGTATTCTACAAGAGAATGATTCATCTTGCATTTCTAAAGTACTTTTCCGGTTTACAAAGTCCTTACCTTGTGTGGCCCTCCCAACCCTCAGGTATTCAGAGACAATATAATTACCGTTAGGAATTAAAAGTGAGGAAACAAGTTCAGTGAAGTTAGAAGTCTTATCCAGAACCACATGGTGAAGCCTAGTGCTGTGACAACTTGCCTGGCCCGAATATCAAGGCTTGCACTGGCTTGGCATACTGGAAAGAACACTGAATTGTGGGTTATAAGACTTACATGCATCTTATCCAGCCCTGGCCCTTCCTAAGTAAAAGCACAGAATCTAGAGGCAAACACCTGGATTCAAATCCAAGACTGCAACTTTATAGTTACATGCCAGTGGGTAAATCACTCTCTGAGTCTCATCTTCACGTACAGGGCGAAGTATGTAAAGACCTTAACACCATTGATGGCCTTTAGTAAGAACTTAATAAATGTTAACTTATATTTTTATTACTCCAATGGACCATGTGACCTTGAATTTCCTCTGAGTATCAAATAAAATAACATGTAAAAGGATTTTGAAAAGTGTAAATATATACAATATTTTAAAATTTAAGAATATTAGAAAAATTAAACCCATCGTTAATGCTAGTTTAGATTGCTGTTCAAATCAAAAGAAGTGTAGGCGGGGGGGGAATTTATGTTCAAAGTTTTATTCATTAGTTTTTGTTAGTCCGTTTGTATTTAATGATGCTGTATGTGATCAAAGCTTTCTGGCTGTTTGCTTTTTAGATTTCACCATGAAAGATACTACTGTGTGGATCTTTGTAGCTGTTCTTTCTGCTGTCATCGGTTTGATTATGGTCTGGGTAGTGGTTTTGAAAGGCTACAGGTACTTCATTGTCTGTCAACCTTCCTCCCAATCATGGTGGTCAGGGATGATGGTAAAAAAAAAAAAAAGAAAGAAAGAAAGAAACAAACAAACAATACAGAGATGATGGAAGATAAGCACCTCATTTAGCGATTAGAGCAGTGCATACACCCCTTAAAAAATCTTCTATCAATGCTACCAAAAGTTGCAAAATGCACTCATTTGAAGCTGGTGCTCTTTGCATCAAACTGCAGCTGACAGTTGGGAAATAGTAAAAATCTGTCAAGAGCACCTAAAATCAAGAGAAGTAAATAGTCCAACGAATTCACTAGTTTCAAAATCGCCTCCTCAGTTAGCCAGAGCTAATTTTGATGTTGGCCTCTAAAATTATTAGTTGTCTTCACCATTGACTGTCAGTTTCTTATAGCCCCAGGACTCCTATAGAGTCCAGGCAACAACTATTTAGAGATAACACTAACCTTTCGGAAATTACTCAATGAGATGAGTCATTTATCCTATCTCACAAATTATTTTATAGCATGGTGACCTGCATCCTTCCACCAGTTCCTGGGCCCAAAATTAAAGGATTTGATACTCATCTGCTGGAGGTAAGTGCCAGAGGTGGAAAAGGTATTATGACTCACTGCTTTGTAATACTTACCTTCACATATGCACACACAGTCTCCATCAGTTCAGCCTGGCCGGCTCAGTCATCCTTACCTCCTTCTTAGCATGTGTGTTTACAGAAAGATGTGTGTTTATTATCAGACACTAAAAGTCAGAGGGAAAAGAAAGAAAGCCAAGGAAACATGAAAACACATAGCTAGATTTACCAAGTCTATCCATAAGCACATATGTAAACATTTTGTACAAATAATCAATTTAGAAAGAGGGTAAATATTTTGTTTAATCCAAAAGAGGGACCTACTATGACTCCCTCTATCATACTTTGGTAAAAGCGTTTGCTTGAATGTTCTTCACATAAGGCTGTAACAGAATATCCTGTTGCAAGTTTTGCTCTGTTTGAGCATTCTGTTGAGCCTGGATCAGGACCATGGGGCTGGTGTTTGCCAGGGCCCAGTTAGTCTGATTCAAGTGGAAATTAAATTTAAGTGTTTCGAATAAAAAGAGGGGTTAGGACATTTTAAATTTTTCTGCAGGTTGAAATATATAGTTTCAATTTGACCTTAATACTGATATATATATAAAAGCAATTACCTTTGTATTGCATCACTTTACTCAGCCACTGTAAGGCTAACAGCCCAAGAACGTGAGAAGTGGGTCCCAGAGAATTTGCCTTGACTGCATTCACTTTGCAAATATCAGAGCAGGGACTAGCACCCCAGAATTTGAGCTCCTAGTACAGTGCTCTCACTCCACTCTCCAGTCTTTAGCACTGACCTTTATAGAACCAGAGTGAACATCTCAGCTAACTAAATTAACTACTATCTATTTGACATTGTAACCACAGAAACTTAATGATAAACTTTTTTGTGTGTCAAAAAAATGTTCTTTTTTTTCCTCAATCACATTAACTCCAACTCTCAAAAGAACCCTTATATGGTACTGTTATTCTCATTTTACAAATGGAGAAACTGAGGATCATTGAGCAGCTTGTCCCAAGCCAATACCCTTTAATAAGTGATAAAGCCAAAGTTTAGGCACCAGTACCTGACCAAAGTCAGAGGATCAGGAAGAAGAGTGGAAAGAAAGAGAAGGCAGGAGGAAGGAGAGAGAAGGAGAAGAATCGAGATGAGAAGGAGAAGGGAGAGGAATAGCAGGAGAGGGAGAGAATGTGCGTTAGCAGGAAGAGAAGGAGAAAGGAGAAGAGGGTGAGGAAATGGAGTAGAAGGAAAGGTAAAAACAGGATAGGAGGACAAGGGAGGGAGAAGAAGGGAGAAGTAGGAAGAGGAGAAAGAAAAGATGAGAAGCAACGTACTACTTCCGGACTCTAGAAAGTAAGCGACCAGCAACCAGATCTCAGAGCCAGTGAACCCCAAAGTGGTGAAAGTGCGTATGAGCACTGTGATTTTAGATATTTCACCAACTTTTCTTATTTAATGATTTTATGTTTATTATCTGTGCACATACTACTTGCCCATTAAAGTCGTCATATTATTGCTTAGAGAGAAGCTAAGTTAACATCACGAATTGACTTAAGAAAACCATTAGATGAGTAGTAGTCTAGGAAGTGATTAAAGATGGCCGGGTACACAAGTGTCTAAAGTTTGGGAAATTCTGCTAGACGGTTACCACATCCAACCTGCTCAGGGTCATGAACACAGCAGGCTAGGGTGTGATGCTGATTAGAGATGCTATGAAGCTAACAGCCATCTCTCCATTTGATAGAAGGGCAAGTCTGAAGAACTACTGAGTGCCCTAGGATGCCAGGACTTCCCTCCTTCTTCTGACTGTGAGGATCTGCTAGTGGAGTTTCTAGAAGTCATCGACAGTGAGGACCGGCACCTGATGCCAGCCCATTCCAAAAAATACCCGAGTCAAGGGGTGAAGCGCACACACCTGGATCTCGACAGTGACTCTGGCCAGGGCAGTTGTGACAGCCCATCCCTTTTGTCTGAAAAGTGCGAGGAACCCTGGGCAAATCCCTTCCCGTTCCACACTTCTGAAGGCATTGAGAAGCCAGAGAGTCCTGAAACAAATGGTACCCATACCTGGGAGCCCCAGAACACAGGCTTGGAAGGCAAAATGCCTTATTTCCATGCCAGTGGATCCAAATCAACATGGCTTTTACCACAGCCCCCCAGGCAGCACAACCCCAGGTCTTCTTACCACAACATTAGTGACGTGTGTAAGCTGGCCATGGGCACAGCAGGTGTATCGGGCACTTTGGTGGACAAGACAGACACACATGCTTTAACATCCTCGAAAACCACTGAGACTGGAGGGGAGGAAAAGGCAGGCGAGCAGAGAGAGGTTGAAAGCTCTCATTCCCAGACTGACCCAGACACTGCCTGGCTGCTGCCCCAGGAGGAAACCCCCTTTATTTCTGCCAAACTCTTGGATTATGTGGAGATTCACAAGATCAACAAAGATGGAGCTCTATCATTGCTCCCCAAACAGAAGGAGAACAGCAACCAGACAGAGAAGCCCAGCACTCTGGAAACCAGTAAGGAGTACGCTAAAGTGTCCAGGGTGATGGATAACCACATCCTGGTGTTAGTGCAGGGTCCCTGCCCTCAAAACCTGGCTTTGTTTGAAGAACCAGCCACAGGGGCTCCATCATCCCTTCAACAGAATCAAGCTGAGAAAGACCTGGCCTCTTTCACTGCAACACCAAGCAACTGCAAACTCCAAACGGGTGGGTTGGACTACCTGGATCCCGCGTGTTTTAAGCACTCCTTTCAGGGATAGCTTGATTCATGGAATGATAGGCTAAAATGTGATTTTGTTTTTTTCGGGTAACACTAAAGAGTACCTGAAACGCACTCTACTAGAGACTGTGCAAAAATGCGGTTAGAATGACACTACTAAAACTCACGCTTCACTCCTTTTCATGCTCCATTTTCAACCCGTTGCCTCTTTCTCCAACAGCTGATTCCAGAACAAATGATTTTGTTTCCTAACTGTGATTTGCAGATTCACTTTTTGTTGTTAGTTATAAAGTTACGTGTTCCGTGAAATAAAAGCACTGTGCTTAGTCTCCTGAGGGACAGAGCCGATAGGTTTATCGTATCTTCTGAAAAAGGCTTTCATGGTTTGTTCTGTGACAGAAGGAAATGAAATAGTTAAAATAGTTCACCACAGGAAAGTGATGGATATGAGACAAATGCCATGAAAACCAATTGCTTCACCTTTGCACTCCTCTTCCATTTTATTAGGATTCACCAACTACATTTTTAAAAAGAATGCATTCCAGAACACCTGACAAATTGTTTACATCAGTTCCTATTACCTTAGTGATATACTGCTGATATGCAAGTAAAAATGATGCCTCCATTTTTTTTCTTAAAATAGTTTGGATTTGTTAAACATAGATATCCCCACCACCACCCATCCACCCACCCCCCAGAAAAACCTATTTCATTCTAAAGCCTCTAGAGAATATAGTTTTGGAAAGTGGAATTTTCTTACACAAGAGGCAAATGAGTTTCATGTGGTAAATACTTCTAAAATGTTCTCCTGCTTCACTTCAGAATGATAGATAATTTATTTTATACCCTGGACTTCCCTTAGTGAAAACAAAATCCCAAAAGACTAACTTTAATTTAAAAGATCATCACAGCAGCATGTTAATGGAGATACTGCCTTACTGTACATACAAATTCTACTTTAATACAAACCCATACGTTTAACAGTGTATTTTGAAGACTATTTTTCTATCACTTAGATAAAATAAAAGACTATTTTCTATGTTCCCAGTACAGCTGTTTACGTATTCAGTGGGTACAGTACTTTCTGCTATGAGGCTATAATGAGTATTTACAGTACATAGTAGCTGTATGCAGTCCCTGTTTGTGGAGTCAAATGCCATACTAACCCACACCCCACTGAGGAGTATGAACTGGATGGCAATATTTAATTTCCACCACAGTGTGGTATAGTTTATCTGATTCTTTTACCTCTGGGATACGTTAAACAACCACCACCAACCTAGAGTTTTAGAGCTCTCTGCAGACCAGAAATTACTTCTCCTGCAATTTAGGGCTACTTTGGAGCTTCTACTCTGTGTGAATATTCATGAAGCCACTATGAAGAAGGAGAGGGGTGACCTCTAACATACTGTTTTAGCAAGAGGGTTTTTGTTTTGCCTTGTTTTTCTGAGCAATCTTGGGCAACAAAGAAATTTTAAGCAAAGCCAGGAGTTATATCTCTCTGGAGTAGATCCACTTGCAAAATCTTGGCAGAGGCAGAGACAACACTCATGTCAAATTGTCCAAATAAAAGTTCTAAGAAACCTAGGATCTGTGGAGTGGTGGGAACAGCTACAAAGGGCAGGCAATAGTAGAACTGTGTTTCCCCGAAAATAAGACCAGGCCAGACAATCAGCTCTAATGTGTCTTTTGGAGCAAAAGTTAATATAAGACCCGGTCTTATAGTAAAATAAGTCTGGGTCTTATATTAATTTCTGCTCCAAAAGATGCATTAGAGCTGATTGTCCAGCTAGGTCTTATTTTTTGGGAAACACGGTAAGAATCTCCAAGTCAGTTCCAAGGGCAGGCTCCCAGGAGCCATCAAAAGCCTGCATCTCTACTTTAAAGACAGCATCCATGACTCATGGAAATGCCTTTCTCTATTTTTCATTTGACCTGATGGCAAATCCATCTTCCACATCCACGCACTAGCTGGACATAGAGAATTTGAGTTCACCTCTGTGAGTTAAATATTCCACCCCAATAAGCCCATGTTGACAGCAATTAGACTCAGAGGTAGCCTGAGGTTTGAAAGTGAACACATTGCCAGGGCTTCCAGGATTGCAAAAGTAATAGATCTGAGGCTCTATTCTCCCAATATATAAACATCTTAAGAGTAAGGGAAATATTTGGGAAAGTTGTCCAAGTTCATTCAATTCCCTAGATTCCTGTTACTCAAAATCTGGTCTGAGGACCAGTTATAATGGCGCCACCTGAGCACTGCTTGGAAATGCAGAATCTCAGCCCCCAGGCGCCAGACTTACAGAATCAGAATCTTCATTTTACTAAGAGCAGATGATACACATGCACAATGAAGTTTGAGAAGCACTGCCCTAGATGGTCACTCCCACTAAAGGTTAGTTTAGTGCATGGAAATTCCTCTCTTGGAAAGAATGGGTCAAGTCTGTTTGACTTGCACTGAACAACATTGTATGTAAGAAGAAGGCATACCTTTTTAAATCTATTAGTAGTGCAAGAGCCACATAACGGTAGATAATGAGCTGCAAATGTACACGCAACTTCCAAGAGGGTTGGAGACATAGTCCAGCTTGAACAGCAGTGAGCAAAGACTGTGCCCTTCAAAGCCAATACAGACTGATGTTTTTCCAAAAGAGTCCATTCTTCGCCAAGATGTCTATCACTCTGATAGTTCGAAAATTTAAGAATAATCTATTTTTATGTCTAATTTGGCATATATGAAAAAAATTATGATTCAACTTGAAGTAAATTCCTAAAAAACACCAATTAGCCACTCCTTAAGTAAAGCCAAGACTATAATTCTATGGTTAATAAAGACTCTATATTTGAATTAAGTTTTTTTCAGGGTCTAGAATTATTTCGTATCAAGGAGACAGCCAGTCAAACGGAAGGATGCATTTTAGGGGTTCAAGAGCCCCAAGTTCTAGTCCTAACTATGTCGCCTTATATCAATCCCTCTTCTCTGGGCCTCAATTTCCTCTAAAGGAAAATTTGGGCCAAATAATCTCTAATGTCCTTTTAAAATCCAACTGTTTAATTCCATGACTCACTGAGTATTTTCCAGCCAAGATAATCTAACCAACACCCTGTATCTTAATGAAGCTGATAAATAACTGCTCTTCATCATAGAAATACAAGTACTCTTCAGTAATGTGCTTACTGCATTTCACTTTGAAATCATCAGTTCCAGGTAGCCCTAACATATTGCACATGCATTTTATAAATGATGTAGATACAGAATCATAGTCCAAGATTATATGCAAATATATATGTAGAGAGAAGAAGCATAAGGTTGTTGTTTTTTGAAGACATATTGAAAGTGGCTCTAATTTTTAGAAAGATGATCTTTTGCTGAATCAAGCCATGCTTACTCCTTCCTGAATCCGACAGCCCCAAATCTCTTTTCTTATATCTAGCTGCTGATTCTAGGTTTTTTTTCTCTCCTGTATTATGAACCAGCATTGCACAGTTGGTTTAAAGACCCTTATGCTCTGAATTACAAAAACTCACATTTTTGTAAACAAACACCTAAATATTCAAATTACAAAGCACACAGAAATGAGGTAGCCAAAAGGTGATTTATGGAAGCTTATGACCTAAAGTGCAAAATGTTCTCTGCTCAGTTTTTACAATGGGTAGTAGGCACCTCAAAATGAATACAAGTCACTATAAGCTGTGTCACGACCTTTGACACACTTTTCATTCATCTAAGTGCCTAAGGCCCATCCTGACAGGCAGGTATGTACTAAAAACTTGCTTTCACCGGTTCGGTCCAAAGTGGGTCAATCCCTCAGCGTGTGTACAAGACCAAGGAATTTGACTCCTTGTCCTGTAGTGACCCAGCTGAATCAGAGAACCGTGTAAGTTCACGAGCAACCCGAGGCTGGGGGCAAATCTGGCTCTTTCTCGAAACCCACTGCAGAAAGACTTGGCCCTGCCTTTGGTAACTTTCCTATGTCCTTAGAATAGACAAGAAAGAAACAGATTTGTACACATTTTACAAAGTGCCTTTCTTTACTTTCATATAAAAAAAAAGTTTCCTTTTTATAAGACAAGTGTGTTGATTGGAAAGTAAATTTTACTTTTTTGCGTGTGAATGAATGGAGAAGCCAGAAGAGAATGATGAAATGGTCTAAGGTCCAACCAGCAACTGTGCAGCAGATTTTTAAATTCAGTGTTTTATTGAATTACCACAGAGCAGATGTGAATAGTGTAACTTACTTTGTCTGAAAAGAAATTGACTCTAGCTAGGATTTTGAGCTCAGCCTGCTACCCCATCTCTCAACGTAAAAACATACCGATGCACTTTTGAATGGCTTTGAATTGCATGCCTGGGCCTTTTCGAAAAAGACAATGCACACACAGAACTTTGTACTCATACAAGAAAATGTAAATGACTCTGGATTACCATCTCCAGTGTTGCTAACATAGCTTTGCCCTTGATAAAAGTCTTGTGTACTTCAGTGAAAAAATGTCTTTCTCTGCCTTTTCAGCTTCAGCACCATAGTATCATTGCGAGGGCAGTGGGCTGAGCACTCAATTTCCAGGTCGAGGTCGCATTGCTGCTGCTAACCGGGCTATGTGACTATGCAAGTCCTTTAAACTTTAGCCACCAGTTTCCTCACCTGTGAAATAAGTGAGTTGGCCTGAAATCCTTCTAAGAATTCTTACAGCTCTAACCATCTTTGATTTCTCATGAACTAAGCAAAATCCAGAGGTTCTGGTCAAAGGCCCGAGCGCACTCTGGAAAGCACTGCTGATGTGCCCTTAAACTGAAGTAGTGCAGCGTGTGGTTGTAACAGTGCTGGAGAGAAAACCAGAGATCCGTTCCTCCAAGTCAGAGAGATGCAACATCCTTGCTCCTCCTTTTCTTCTTCTTATAACAGCTGTGCATACTTACAGGCTGTTAATTCTCTCACTCCAGGGCATATATTTTTCCTAAGAGTTAATCATGTGCTATAGCAACCATAGGACGTGCAAGAAACTAAATTATTCTTAAACAATGATTATGGCCCTGCAAAAGATTGAATCAAATGTTAAATCAGCCACACAGATATCAAGGCCCAGTTTGAGGGTCCCAAGTTACCTAATTCAGAGATTTCCATGTTTCGTGATTCCAGTTCAATTCATTCATTAATAAATTCAAAGGCTATTAATAAATCCAAGCAACATTGATGACTCTGTCTTGCAGGCCTTAAACAGAAACTTAAAATTACAAAATAATTGCTTGAGAGCACATGATCTCGCCAGAAATTCTATTTATAATTATGGCCTGGATGTGTTCCATGATTAGCACATATACCATCTGCAAATCAAAGAAGAGCTCTCTCCCCAGACTTGTGCTTTCCAGGAAGGTGAGTTTTGATCTGAGACCCTCATGGTATCTATTTCAATGAAAGGAAAAAGATGGAAAATAGGACATTTCCAGAGGTTTGGGCATCTCAGGATTCCACAAAATGTGGAAAGTAGCCTGCTAAACCTAAATTTTATTGGACAGTGGTGGGCATATGGTACTGTGAGTTTTGTACATCTCTTACCTGTAAACTCAAAACACCACTGTTTTGTCCACCTTGATTCCTTTGATTTATGTTCTGATTTCAAGTCAGGAAGAATTGGGACGTGTCAAGTAGAAAAACATATCCCATTTATGTTGTTGTGGTCAATGAATGGAGAGAACCTTAGGTAGTCTTAGTGTATTAGTCAATTTTCACCTCCTTCTGATTAAAAAGAAGAAAAACAATTTACTCTCCAAACTTCGGTTACTGAAGTAGTAATGCCAAAAATCATCTTTAATAATTTGTGGTCAAATTATGCTTCACCTGGATAAAGTTCAAAATACAGTCTAGTCTGAGTTTTTCATGCAAATATCACAAGTCCTAGGGAAAAAAAACCTTTTTGTTATGGTATCTGAAATTGAAAAACTACATGGCAGAGATACCTCTGAGAAATAATTTGTTCTATAAAATTTCTGATTAAATGCTTTTGAGTTTTTCAAAGTAACTACCTCCCCTTTATGCCCTAATGTCCTTTCTTCAAAGCTGCTTGTTGTTTAGAATGAAAGATGTCACATCTCATGCTTTCACAACTTTTTTCAGTGGCATATTTGTTGTATTTGCCGTGTGATATTCCTGACTTTAAAGTAACTATTATATTTTATATTATATCACTTTATGTGGTTCAAAAACTATATATGACTCATTGAACTATATAATCCTCATATTGTGAAACTCATCGCATTTCATTGTAAGACAAATGAAATAATTATTTAATGACTTACATCTATCCATATGTAGTTTCAATATGATTGTGTCTATATCTGTAAAACAAAACTAAAGAAAATATGTAATCATATAAAGGAAATATGTGAATGTACTAATTCTTCTTAATCTTTGTCTAGAAGTATGTAATGTGCCGTTGTACAGCTGATCTGGTCTGTCATGTATTTAAAGTACAACCAACAAGTGTTTAAAAGTCAATCCTTCAGCTTTGCTTCATGTAACCTTTGATACTTTTTGAGTGTTATTTGCATTCTGAGGTTTGCTTTTGTGTTTGATCATTCATTTTTAAAAATGTAAGAGTTTCATGTGGAAACCAAAGCAATCTAGAACTAACCTGCTGGGTGATCTGTGTCTTCTGTAAAGCCATATTGAAGTCAAGACTATGTAATATGTAAGGTTATGTAATATGTAATAGCATAAGGTTACATATTTTCAAAGCTACCACTACCTCTGCTTTTTCTCTTCCCTAGGAAAAGACAAGAAAATTCTTGCACAGTAAGTGGGAAATTTGAAGTGATTGTTACACTAAGTTGTTGGATGTTTTTTGTTTTGTTTTGTTTTGTTTTTTACATGAGAATACACCTTCTAATTCACCACTTTGCAGGTTTATGCTAGGTTGTCTCAATGACCATTTTTACATTTAATAAAAATGATGAGGAATAAGGATCAGAAAGAGTACATAGTCACCAATGAAAACCCAAAAAACCAGGGTGCAGATTTTTTCCTAATTGTAAAGCACCTCAAGGTGGATGCTGAAAGTCATGATGATATTATCTCTCACAATTTGTTTTCCCTAAACCTCCCTAGAAATAAATCTTTCCCTTATTTGATTTTAGCCATCAAATATATTATGGTATGTGAACAATTGATCATGTATCAGAAATGATCTTGTTTTGATTTTTAAAACTCATTTTTACATGTACTTATTGTAATGCTGATTTTTTTTTCTTTTTAGTCTTAAGAGTATAGTCATCTGATTTGTCTTGCATTTTTAATTCTGTAAATCTTTGATTATTGCATATCATCCTTTCTGTTTTCCAGGGGTTTATTCATTTGACTCCTTTCATTTTGAGGGGACAATATGGACAGTTAAGTCTTTGTCAATAGTATGGAAGAGTATGCTAACTGCTATTCTGCTAATATTTTCATTTTTACTGCACACCAAAAACAATGCTTGCCAAACAAGATCTTAGATATCCCACTATAACATGGTCATTATGTTTCTATTCATGTTGAAAATTCCCAGCTCAGTGCCTGGCTCAATAAATGTTTATTTTCCTTGCCTACCCTTCCTCTATTTTTTTTTTTTTTGACATGGAAATGAGCAGAATAACGTGTGTTGCTGAAGCAACTTTCTTGAAGAATTTTTGCTGCAAAAGGATCTATAATCCAGAAATTGTTTACGTAAATTGGACCAAAACTATTTTCCTCCTTTATCTTCACCCTTCTATATGATTGCAAACATAATTTCCCTCCTTTACTCATCCCTTTTACATGAAAAGCTGCTAAAACAAAAATGAGATGGAACCATGAATAGGGGGATCAAATCAGAGAAGCTCATTTAAATATTGTGAAATAAAGGAAAGACCAAACCATTAAAAAATAATAAAGGGATTATTTTGAACAGTATAAATCATCCATGTTACGAACAACATCATTTTTGACAAAATCCATCAGATTATGTGTAAAATGGTAACCTTTTACTTTTAATTGATCTAGAGCTAGAAATCTTCCCCTACTGTTCATGCTTGTATTACACAATTATGAAATGGTATGGGGTTTTGCTTTACAAAGTCTCTGCCTCCTAATTCTCTAATGCCATGTTTTTCAGACAATGAGAAATTTCTTACGGGTCATGCTCTAAAACTTGGCTTCTGTCCATGAAACACTGAGTCTCCCGTGCTTACATTAGTGCCATCCGCCTTTAACACTTGGGCACACTTTTACTTTTAAGCTCCAAAATTGGGAGTGTCAGTTACCAGACACTACATTCATATAATTTATGAGGAGCTAGAGAAGTACAAATATGCAGCTAGTTTTCCAAAATCATTGCATGTGCTTTTCTGAAAGAAAACAGAAATTATATACTGCCACATCGTGCCAGGATCGCATTTGAAACTTTAACCCCATCCACTTCCTATGACTTACCAGCCAAGTTTCATACATTATAAATCTCCCCTATTTTTTTAGGGGTTGGGAGATAGGACTTCCATTTAGTAAAAACCTTGAAATCTTGGGGGCGGGGAGGAGGATGAGACTGGAGGGGAGTATAGGAAATGGGGCTATTGAAAAGCCCAGCCCCAGGGACCTTACCACAGAGGCAGATTCTTGCAGATTTTCCTCTGGGAGTACTCTCCAAACCATGCAGATGAAACTGAGCTTCTGATGGATATTGCAAAATATATGCTAAACGGGAATTCTCTCTACAACCTCCCCCACCAAACCCCCACCCCCCCCCTAAACTCCAACTGCCCATGTTAATGTCCTGTTAAGTATTTTTCTCTTGTTATGATCAGGGTCACATTAAAACGTGAGCTTGCAAACTGACTGGAAGCATAGATATTTTTATGAATGTGATAAAATATTTTTTAAGACAAGGCTAGAGACATAAAGCAAGTAAAACACCACATAAGTGTCTGTTGGTGAACACTGGTATACGAAAAGGAAGCTCAGGAATTTTTATTACTGTATTGGTAAATGTGTTTGAAAGAGTTTGTAAATGTCACAGGTACATTTTTAGGGGTGACACTCATTCGTTCCATACGTTATTAAAAAATGACAAGATGAGCTTAAATGGCATTTGCTGATAGTTTTACTTCACATAATCAATACTGATGTTGTTACTGAACCATGTAACCTCACGATGCATTTTTCAATTCTTTTTCAAACAACTGCTTTTGCAATGGTAGCAATGCTTCATTTAAATTGAATTAATAAATTACTCCCTGAGCAATGGTTTTTGGAGGTTCTTTGAATGTACATATGAAACATGTATTCCTTGAAAAAAATGTAACTTGGAGAAATTTTTTCTTTGCTTCAACAAACTTATTAGGGTGTATTGTTTAAAAGAAGGAAAGAATAACGTTCTAAGTTTTTCTGGAAATAAAATGCACTGACATATACTAAAATATTTGTTTTAGAACACTCCTCCGAGGCATTTTTTTCAGGCACACATTTTTTGTGCTTGTCTTTCAACACACTCTCTAATTTTATTTTCCTACTCATTCTAAATCAAAACTGACATCTTGCTTGCAGGCCAACTTAGTTCTACATCTCTTCTTTCCCCTAGTCTTTATTTATTTGCCAGACCCGAGCCTTAAAAACGCAAACATGATTAGAAGCACACAGAACTTCCTTGGGCCTTCTGGGAACAACCAAGAACAATCAAAAAGAGACTTTCCAAATCTGATACACAATTAACTTTCTCAAATGAGGCTTAAGCCATATAACTCACTGCTAAGGATTCACACTTTATTTTGTTCACATCTTCCTACCTAGAATTACCTTCCGCCTTCACTTAAATCTCCAGCTGTGACTTCATCTTTCATTTACGATTTTTTATGTCTTGCATAAGATATTTCATACACACTTGAAAACTACAGAGAATACTATAACAAAGCTCCCTTTACCAACACCCAAATTTCACAAATATTAACATTATACCATACAGTTTACCATCTGTTCCATACCTTTATTTTTAGATAAATAAAATATCATAGATGCAGTATTTTACATCCCTCAATAACCAAATTTTCTATCTTTCTCTCCAGTGGTAACCATAATCAGGTAGCCTTTATATATCTTTCCTGGCATTTAAAAAATACATTTACCTCATATATATGTATCCATAAACAACATATATAATTATTCTGGGTGTTTATGAATTTTACATAGATAACAGCATTTATTATTATGCACCTTGATTTCTTTTCATTCTGCATTGGAGTTTTGAGATTCAAAAATTCTAATGTATTGGTTTTATCTGCTAGGTGCAGTTGTACCCATATACGCATATTATTTGTTAACCCCTCCATAGATCAACTCTCCATTTCCACTATTATAAATGACTCTGCAATGAACATTCTTGTGCAAGTCTCACTTTTTGAGTATTTGCAAAGTTTTCTCGAGGATATACATTGAGAGGTGGAATTGTCGGATCGTATAGAACACATATCTCAACATTTCCTCAATACTGATAAATTGCTCCCCAAAGCAATTGTCCTCATGTAGGAGTTTCCATTCCCTCCTTAATCATTACCTGTCAGACATTTTAATTTTTTGAGAATTTGCTGATCGTAAAATGATATATTGTTGCTATTTGAATTTTCATTGTCCTAAGGAATCCGTTCTGTATCTGAAGAACTCATCCTTTTCCTGCTTATCTTTTTAGCCATCTTTGTCATCGTCCAAGTTTCTGCATATGCCTGAATCCAATGTCTGGGCTTCTATTCCAGTTCAGTGGTCTGTTTATCTATCACTGCCCTGATGGTACCCTAATTCTATGCAGTCCTGCTTTCTGGTAAGTTAATTCCCGTACCTCAGTACCTTCTTCAAAATTATTCTAGTCATTCTTGGCTAGAAAATTCATCATATGAATTTTGGGATAGGCCTACCAACTTTCCTAAAAATTTGTACTGGGAATTAACTCACTGTTAATTGAATTTATATGTACTTCTGGGAGAAGCTACATCTTTATAATATCATGTCTTTCTAATCGTGAACATGGTATATCACTTTATTTACTTTAGTCTTTCATAAAGCTTTATGCCATTAGTGTGTTTTATTAGATTCATTCCTAGGCACCATCTAATTTGTGTTGCTATGGTATCTTTCTAAAAATTATCTTATTCTAAGTGGTTCTTGCTTGTATGTAGATACTATTGATTTTTTAATATTGATCCTGTATCCTAAAACCTCATTGAACTCAATTATTAGTTCTTATAATTTGTAGATTTTCTTAGATTTTCCATTTTTACAATTATATGATTAAAATGTAACAACTTTGGTTCTTGCTTTCTGGTCCCTATTCTTCTTACTACTTTTTCTTGATCGATTTCTTGGGGTTGAATTTCCAGTACAATGTTGAATAGAAGCAGAGTAGTAGTCATTACATTCTTTCTTGTTCCTGACTTTAAAGAGAATGCTTCTAAATGTTCACCATTACGTATAATGTTTCCTGGAGGTTTTTACAGATACCCTTAGTAATGTTAAGGAAATTCCTTTCTATTCCTAGTTTGCTAGTAACTTTTTATCTTGAATTGGTATTAAATGTCCTCTAAATTTTTTCTACATCTATTGATATGATGATGTGGCTTTTCTCTGTTATTCAGTTATTATGTAAATTATTACACAGAATTCATTTAGAGAAAATGCTTTGTTACATTAACCTCAAATTCTTGGGATGGATTCTTTTTTATTATAATATATTTTTTGCAAACTTTACAGCATTCAATTTGCTAAAATTTTATTTAAGATTTTTGCATTTATGAGATTTATCTTTTTTGCTACTTGAGATATAATTTTCTGAGGTGATTTGTAAGGAAATTCAAATCTTTTCCTAGGGTTATGGAAATTCCTCTTTCTCCTCATAATTCTATCAATTCTTGTTTTATATATTTTGAGGCTCTATTATTAGGTGTATATAAATTTAAGTGTTCAGTCTTCCTAATGAATTATCCCTTGCATTGTAAATATGATCCCCTTTATCCTTAATGATTCTTTTTGTCTCAAGATCTATTTTTTTATATTAATATTACTACACTAGCTTTCGTTCTAATGGTTGGTAATTCTCTAATGAGTCTCTTTCCATTCCTTTATTTTCAACTGCTCTATGTCATTATGTTTTAAGTGTGTCTTCTACACACAGCATATACAATAGTCCTCCTTTACCCATGGTTCCGCTTTCTACAGTTTCAGTTACATGCAGTCAACAGCAGTCTGAAATATTAAATGTAAAATTCCAGAAATAAACAATTCACGTTTTAAATTGTACACCATTCTGAGTAACATGATGAAATCTCACGCAATCCCTCTCCAACCCGCCTGAGACATGAATTATCCCTTTGTCCACCGTACCCATGCAGTATATATACACTACCTATTTGTTAGTCATTTAGTAACAGTCTAGGTTATCAGATTGGTTATCAGAGAGGGAGAGAGACCACATTCACATAACTTCTATAATTGTTACAACTGTTCTCTTTTATTATTAGTTATTGTCATTAATCTCTTACTGTGCTAATTTATAAATTAAATTTTATCATAGGTGTGTATGTATTGGAGAAAATAAACATAGACTATACATAAGTTTCAATACTATCTGTGGTTTCAGGTATCCACTGGGGATCTTGTAATAAACATATCCCTCTTTTAATGAAGGGGGACTACTGTAGTTAGATTTTGTTTTCTCATTCTATTTACAAATTTTTCGTTTAGATGATAAATCAGTTACATTGCTCTCATCTGGTGTACCTTTCCTTCATTTTTTTTTTTTTGGCAATCTAAATGTCTTTGCAATTTGCAATTTAAATCAGCCAATTTTATAGCAATAATTATTATAGGAACAAGATATAATTAAAGATCCTAGTCAGATAATTTGTTGTATCTGAGGGCCCAAGTTTAGGGGCAATTCTTTCCCCATATGGGAACAATCCTGGAGCCAAATTCTAAGGAATCTCATCCTGCTGAAATTGGAAGAAACAATGTGCTTTGGTTGTGAAATTCAAGGGCGTGAACAACTAGAGAAGTCCAACTGGTAACAGAGGAGACTATGCACAAAAATATTTCTGCCATACATTCTACCAAAAAGAGGCTGACTTGGATATTCATGAGCCTCCTTTTAAATACAAATCTGTCCTAGTTAAGTTAACTGTCAGTCATACAACCACATCCATTATGAAACAACATTTGTTACGCATTGTGTGCCAGGCACTGTGCTAGGATACAGTCAGCATTAGGGACATGCTTTCTCCCTCCTGAGGACGACAGTGCAGTGGGGAGGCTGGGTAACCCATGTGCCCCCAGGTCTCACCAGACTAACTTTTGAAAAATATTAAGTCTATTAACTCCAGGTGAGCCTTGTCCAAACAGTTTGTCCTAATAAATAAATGAAAGGACTTTGCACCATTTTTCAAGAAAATCAGGCCTGCATGAAACTGATTACAGAGTTACAGTACCTGAGGCACATCTCTATGCAGTTATTCTCTTCTAACACCCCTGCCATCCCTGCACCTTGGTCTGAACACCCTGCACATGCCACCCTTTACGGTGCTTTCCCTGTGGAGGACAATGCCCGTAACAAGCAGTTTCATGGAAAGTAGGGTTCATCTGAAATCCTCGTAAACATTTTCCATTTCCTCAATTCCATGACTTCTAAATGAGTTAGTAAAGGGACAGGATCACTTCGGTAAAACTGTTATTTATTCTCAGTAACTCTTACAAGATTCTGCTCTATTACTGGCAGCAGAGCTGGGAGCAAAAAGCAAAGTTCAGTTATACCCAGGACTCAACTGATAAATCATTGACGAACCTGTGTTTAAAAAAAAAAAAACCAAAAAAGCAAAAAAACAAAAATCCTCCTCTATAATCATTAACATGACAACAGAATTTCCATGATTCCTCACTTGCCAATTATCTTTTTTAAAGATACACTGCAACCAAATTCACAGAAAAACGACAATTCTGTGGATTTCAGTATTTAGATAGTCCTGAAAAGCTATTCCTTGAGCTAGACTTTACCAGAAGAACTGATAAATAAGAGGGTTAGCTCAGTTTGTTAGAGCATGGTGCTAATAACACCAAGGTTGCCGGTTCAATCCCCACATGGGCCACTGTGAGTTGCGCCCTCCTTAAAAAATAAATAAATAAATAAATAAATAAATAAATAAATAAATAAAACATGTTGCATCAACAACAAAAAGTAAGTTTCAGAGAAAAGACAGGGCGATGAGTTCAGTCCAAGTCCCTGTGGTGAAATAACCTGGTGAAATGTATTCTGTACCTTCAAAGTAATTCATTATCTGGGAAATAGAAATAGCAAGAGACTGGTGTACTGCGCCTCCTATTTATACCACACTGTACACTGGGGTAGCTCCTCATCTCGACTTTTCTGTAAAATGGAGAAAATTACACCTGATCTGTTTGATGAGGAGAGAAGAAAAAGATCCAGAGTAGATGTCTCTGAAAGCCCCTTCTCACTGACAAATAATATCTGTTTAACAGGAATGTTATCTGTGAACTTAAGGTAGGATCTTAGGTTGATATTTCAGGTGGCTCCTAGACTGAGAATGACGATCTTGGGGGAAGCTAAATTTCCTCCCATCCCGGTGTAAAGATTCAGTAGAATATCATGGGAATTCTAAAAAGGTCAAAAGACCCAATATCTTAGAAAATAGTTTTGTGCAATATTCATTGAATTATAAATTGATGTCATCATACTGGAGTGCATTTAAAACGTACATACATGCCTTTTAACTTAGAAATCCCTCTTCAAGGAATTTATCCAAAGAAAAACATAATTAGGACAGTGTACAAAAGTCTATGTCCTAGGCTGTTGGAGAAAATATAGCTGTCCATCAATAAGGACTTATTAAATGAAATATATGGGGACTTCCAGCTTTATCTTCAACATGCAAAGAGGTTAGAAGTTGTCACTCCCATTTTTACAAGAAGAAGCTGCACAAACTGAAATCAATGGGCTTTTCTTGAACCTATCAGAAAAATCTGGAGATGCAGGCAAATCCTGAGTCACAGCCAAGACCTGCTTAACCTGGAGCTAAAGCCACCAGAGCCACAACTGGTAAGAACATTTAAACAGTAATTTTGACAAAGTGCTGGACGACTGGTGTAGACTAGTGTGAGAATGAGAAACTCCCTGGTTGCCACAGCCTCTGGAGAACCCCAAACTTTATGGGCCTTACTTAGAGGAATATCATCAGGTTTTCATGGCGAGGAGCTCTGGCAGGGGAAGGGGACAACTAATTATTAGGAAATGTGCTCAGAGCCTTCATTTTAACAAAGATATAGGACCGGCCCAGTGGTTCAGGCAGTTGGAACTCCATGCTCCTAACGCCGATGGCTGCTGGTTTGATTCCCACATGGGCCAATGGGCTCTCAACCACAAGGTTGCTGGTTCGACTCCTGCAAGGGATGGTGGGCTGCGCCCCCTGCAACTAACAATGGCAACTGGACCTGAAGCTGAGCGGTGCCCTCCACAACTAAGACTCAAAGGACAACAACTTGACTTGGAAAAAGTCCTGGAAGTACACACTGTTACCCAATAAAGTCCTGTTTTAAAAAAAAAAAAAAAAGGTTATTATTTGGGGGAAATGACTTTGCCAGGGCCCTATATCAGCTCCGTGAAAGACATTATCCCCAAAGTCCCCTCTAGTCTTCCTGTCTCATCTAAGGGAGGGAAAAATAAAAACAACATACTCAACAGGGATAAGGGATTCAAGAAAACAGACTGGAAAACCTGAAGCCAAAGGAGGGAATTGAGGGTAGGATCTTTTTTTTATTTTTTTTAAAGTTATACTACTGGAGAAACATTTGTGAAGGTCACAGCCAAGAGACACAGGCCCACTGAAAGACCTAGATCTCCTCAGAGTTTACGGCTCCAGGGTACTAAAATGGATTACAGCGGAAGAAGCTGCCAGACGCTGAGTCTATTTAAGAAGTTCTTAGGGAAGCCTTAAGACACCAGAGGACACAAAAGCGAAGGAGCTAAAGACATCTGAATCCTCTGGCACCTGCAGCTACAGCAAACATTAAACACATCCAACTCCCAGCTCGATTAATATAAAACCTCACACCAAAGACGAATTTACCTCAACAGTAAATTCGGGTCCAGCTTTCATCAAAAGGTTGCAAAGGATTCTAAAATGACAGCGAAAAAAACACAGTCTGAAGAAACAAAGCAAGCATCAGAACCAGACTCAGACATGACACAGATACTAGAACCCTCCGATTTCAAAGAACTATGATAATGTTAAGGACTGTAATGGAAAAAGTAGGCATTATGTGATACTAAATGGATAATGTGAGCCGAGAGACGGCAACGCTAAGAATGAGTCCAAAGGAAATGCTAGAAATCAAAAACATTGTGATAGAAATGAGGAATGTCTTTGATGAGCTCATCAGTAGACTGGACAGGCTGAGGAAAGAATCAGTGAGCTTGAAGATAGGTAACAGAAACTTCCAAAACGAAACTGCAATGAGAACAAAGAGGGAGTAAAACATAAGAGAACCTTCAAGAACAGTGAAACAATTTCAAAAGGGGTGTAATATATGTGTGATTGAAATAAAAGAAGAAAAAAACAGAAAAGAAGAAAGATTTCAAGTTGTAATGGCCAAGAACTTTCCAAAATTAAATAAAATATATAATGGAATATTATGAAAAAATTAGGAAAGATTACTCAGATCTATATTTTTCGCTTGAAAAGCTGGATTACTAAGCAGTTTGTAAAATGGCATGTATATACACAGGTATACACACGTAAAAAGACTTCTGAAAGAGTCTTTACTAAAATATAATGGTCAGATTTATTGTGATTTTAACTTTCTTGATTATGCTTTTCCAGACTTCAGTTTGTTTTCATAAAAACTATGTATTGTTATGGCAATCAGAACAAAAAGTTTTTTCTTTTTCAAGAAAAAGACCCCATTTTTCACGTTGCAGTTATTCAGAATGCAGTGCTTTGCAGTCCCCACCCTAGGCAGCCACTGATGTCACTGGGTGCCTCGCACCATCACAATCTCTGAACTTACAGCTCCAGAAAAATCTCAAGTCACAGAAGCTGGCCGCCCACAGTTACAAGGACAAATTTGATCATAGCCCCATGGAGGTGAAGAACACATGCCAAACTTCAGGAACTCAATATTTTCTCACCTCAGGCCATGACAGATTGGACACCCCGTAAGAGGCTGTGTCATCCCTGGTCTCACTGACATGGGTTGTCCCCAGTCAGATCACATAACCACTCCCCACAGCAGAATGGGCTGGGAGCTGGGAGCCCACACAACATGGGACAATTTGCATCGAACTTAGAACACTTTCTGGGCTTAGCTGGTACCCTTGCCTCCTGTGGGTATTTGGGGTAAAAGGTTGTTTCCCAGATGTTGGTGGAGGATGTGACCAAGTTAACTGTCCCCCTTGTATGGTACTGACCCATACGCCCTGTATCCCCCAGCTCCAATTGCCTTTGTCACTGTCCCCCTTCAGCACAGTCATGCAAAGGCACATTGACTCCTGCTGGCAGCAGTTGGAAATCTGGAAAAGATATAGTCAGAGCAACCTGGATGGATCTTAGAAGCACAGCTCTGAGTGGGAAAAATAGGATACGTACGTATAAATGAAAAATGCATTCACCCCTAACAATACACATTTTACACGAATATATACTAACAAAAAGATATGTATTAAACAGACTAAACAGCTGCTTATGGAGATTAGAGGAGGGGGAGGCAGGAATGACAACTGGGAATTTAAGAAATTAAAATGTAATAAAAATAAAGTGCCCTAACTCCTCAGCTCTCAACTTCTTGCCTCATTCAGACAACTAAGGGGATGCACAGCATCTAGAGCTTTGCCTAGCTATTTGGTGGCCCTCTCCTTCCCTTTGGAGTGCCCCCTTCTCCAATAATCCCTCTTCCCTTTCTCTAAGATGCCCCAATACCAATACCAATTTTTTTATCCATTCACTTCTTACATATTCCCCTTCTCTCTCTCTATTCACATGCCTCCTTCTCAATTCCTGACCTTTCCCCCAAACCCATCCCCACCCTCCTGCAGAGAAACCCACACCAATGAGACCCTGATGGAACACAAAATTAACCAAACTAGTCCAGAAGACCTTCACTTTGCCTGCCTGCCTTTTTTCTCTTTCCTTTCTCCCTCCTTCCGTTACCCCACTCCCTTTTTCTTTCTCTTCCCTTAAGGCACTGTTGCCAGCCCTGGAAGCTCTGCGTTTGTTAAAGTGGTGGCAGTAACCATTCCAGGATCCCCTCTAGAGCTCCTCCCCTTCCATCCTAATTTCAAAGTCCAGCTGGTGGGTGAGCAGTTGGAGCCCTTCCTCCGAACTGCTTCCAGAGAGATTTGCCTCCTGACTAAGAGACATGACTCTAGCCTGGAGACATTTGCCTAGAACTTTGCGCCTGGAGACTTCCTCTCTCAGGATCCAAACGAAGTACCCTTCTCTGAGCGGTGAGTGGAAACTAGGGAGTCATGGGTCAGTGGAGGGTCAGTGAGGGGAAAGGACTATGTTCTGGAATTTTGGAAAGTTAGACCTGGATGGGGTCTTAGAGACAGGTCATCTAACCCAGCCGTTCTCATCCTGTCAGATCCAATGCCCCCCCTCATGTCCAGTATTTTCCAATGTCCCTTTTTGTCCCAAAATAAAATTCATGGATAATAAAACCTGACTATATACATTTTCAAAATAAAAGCAGCATGATATCTTAGCTGTAATACAAAGAAGAAATAAAAGAAAAGCAATTCAAAGTAAAGTATTCAATGCAATGTAGAGATATTTATGGCTGACTACTTTAAAAGACATAAGGCATCCTCACACATTTCCACCGTGCCCCCACGAGATGGAACCATCCCCTCAGTTACCAACAAGGTACTTATTGTTGTTACCCAAGTTACAGCCACTATGGAAAACAGTATGGAAGTTCCTCAAAAAAATTAAGAATAGAATTATCATACAACCCAGCAATATCTCATCTGGATACCTACCAAAAATTTGAAAACATTTATCCATAAAGATATTTGTGCCCCTATGTTCATTGCCACATTATTAATGGTGGCCAATACATGGAAATAAAGTGTCCTTCGATAGATTATTGGATAAAGAAGATGTGGTACATACATACAATGGAATATTATTCAACTATAAGAAAAGATATAATACTGCCATTTGCAACAACATGGATGGATTTTGAGATTATCATGCTAAGTGAAATAAGTCAGACAGAAATAAGTCAGACAGAAAAATTTCACTTATACTCTTATGTACCATATAAAACTGAAAGTAACAAAAGAACTAAACAAACAAACAAAAAATCATAGGCACAGACAACAGTTTAGTGTTTGCCAGTGAGTAAGGGGAGGTGGGGGTGGTAGAAGAGGATAAAGGGGGTCAAGTATATGGTAATGGAAGAACTGACTCTGGGTGGTGAACACACAAGGTAATATATAGATGATGTATTGTAGAATTGTACACTTGAAACCTATATAATTTTGCTGACCAATGTCACCCCAATAAATTTAATAAAGATTTTAAAAATAATGATGGAAACTTTCCTAAATTAGCAGAGGAAATAGACATACAAGGCCAGGAAACTCAGAGTCCCAAACAAGATGAACCCAAACAGGCCCACACTGAGACACATCATAATTAAAATGCCAAGAGTTAAAGACAAAGAAAAAATCTTAAAAGCAGCAAGAGAAAAGCAGTTAGTTACCTACAAGGGAGCTCACAGAAGACTATCAGCTGATTTCTCAACAGAAACCCAGAAGGGATTGGCGGGAAATATTTAAAGTGATGAAAAGTTAGGACATACAACCAAGATTACTCTACCTAGCAAAGCTATCACTTAGAATCAAAGGACAGATAAAGAACTTCCTAGACAAGAAGAAGCTAAAGGAGTTCATCATCACCAAACCAGTATTACAAGGATTGTTAGAGGGACTTCTTTAAGACAAAAAAAAAAAAAAAAAAGACAAAGAAAAAGAAAGATTTCAAAAATAAATAATAAAATGGCAATAACTACATATCTATCAACAATTATTTTAAAGGTAAAGGGATTAAATGCTCCAATCAAAAGACAGAATGATCTTTAGTGACTTATAGACAGTGCTAAATATAGAAACATATATTCAGGGCTCATTGTATTTTTCTCAAACAGGAAGAATCCAAACAATGTTTTTTAGCGTGTTCTTTGTTCCCCTGGAAGCTCACAGTCCCAAATTCATGAACTGATTTTGTCGCCTTTCTCTGCCTTGGTCCCCTGTGAGTTTCAATGTCTTAGTGACTTTGTCCCTAGACTCTTACTCCATATTTGGAAGCAGATGCTCCATGTAGGTCCCTAAAACATTGTCTGCATGTTCACAATAACTGAGAACTGTAGGTTTTAAGGTACATAGGTACAAAGGAAAAGCAGAGCAGGTGGAAAGTGAGAGAATGAGTTTTGCACATAACTTCAAACAAATACTTGTGAACATGTCCTGTGAATGTCCAAATAAAGAGCATTCTAGAAAAAGAAAAAAATCATAGTGTTGTTGAATGGATAAGAAAACAGGTCCATTACACATACTGCCTACAAGACACTCACTTCAGATAAATTAAAAAAAATACACAGACTGAAATTAAAAGTATGGGTAAAAGATATTTCATGAAAATGGAAATGGAAAATAAAATGCTGGGGTAGCAATACTTAACAAATAAAGGCTATAACAAGAAACAATGAAGGACCCAGTAATCTCACTGCTGGGTATTTATCTGAAGAAATTTAAAGCACTAATTCAAAAAAAATACAGGCATCCATATGTTCATTGTAGCATTATTTACAATAGCCAAGATATGGGAGTAATCTAAGTGTCCATCAATGAATGAATGGATAAAGAAGTGGTACATATATACAATCGAATATTACTCAACTATAAAAAAGAATGAAATCTTGCCATCTGCAATAACATGGATGGACCTACAGGGTATTATGCTAAGTGAAATAAGTCAGACAAAGAGGGACAAATATCACATGACTTCACTTATATGAGGAATTTAAAAAACAAAATACATGAACAAACAAAACACAGTCTCATAAATACAGAGAACATTTTGATGGTTGTGAGATGGAAGAGGGGTTGCAGGGATGAATGAAAAAGATGAAGGGATTAAGAAGTATAAATTGGTTGTTACACAGTAGTCATAGGGATGTAAAGTACAGCACAGGGAATACAGTCGATAATAATTTTAATAACAATGTATGGTGTCAGATGGATACTAGACTTATCAGGGTGATCACTTCATAAGTTGTATAAATGTCTAATTACTATGTTGTACACCTGAAACTAGTATAATATTGTATGTCAATTGTAATTAATAAAAAATTATTTTAAAAAAATGTATTTGAGCACATACTGTGCACCTATACCATAAGCAGAGCCACAGTAAGCAAAGTAAAACTACTGCTTATGTATCCCAGAGAGAGACTGAGCATAAACAGGTAAAAAAATAAGTTAAAAAAAAAATCCAGTAGAGATACATGTCGTGAATAAAGCCAAAGGGTGAAGGGGTAGAAAGATAAAATGGAGGGAGGAGGAGGCAGGGGTATGTTAGATAGGGAGATCACCAGATGTTAAGTATTGTCGGATACACAAATATAAATGCATCACAATCCTTGTATAACACCAACCTATACACTGGATGATATATGAGTACATAAAATATTCAACCTTGCCTATATTTGTATGCACAATCATTTAGGGCTAAATATGTATGCCAAGTTATAGAAGCAATTTATTTTCAGTATAAAAGAGCAAAGAAAATATCTCAGCGGTGCCTTCTTTCTTACTAAGCAGCTAATAATTGATAAATGTATAACATTTCCAGGAAGGAGTGGTATGTGCTCGAATGTACCATTTTCCTATCATCTGCCTTCTCGCCCACAAGGAGGGGTGCACAGGGCTGCGGGTGATGGCAAATAAAGCCCATGTCCCTGAGAAGCTTCCCATGATTTCTGCAACCCTTTTTCTGAGAAAAACATTAAAATTAGCCCTGAAGGGACGTCTCCTGCCCACACTGCTCCAGGAAGTCTTCGCAGGAGCCTCAAAACTGATTTAACCCTTGCCAAGGGCCAGGAGGGGTGACCTCAGAGAGGGCCTGCTCCCAAAAGTGCCAAAAGGAAGGACGACCTGCCAGCCTCAGGATCAGGCAGAGTTCTCACTTGTGAACAACAGCAACTGGGCCTGGTTGACTTAAAGCAAAAGATTGTTTATTGGAAGTCTATGGAGGGAAGGTGGAAAGAATCAACAGAAGAGTGAGGAGGTGGGCAGGATTGGGCATGAAGAGACAGGAGGGAAGGCTGGGCAGCAAATCCTTCGTAAGCGTGTCATGGTTCTGATAAAGGCTGCCAGCTATTCTCTCCATCCGGTTGTATTCTTGGGCCCTCAGGAGACTTCAAGCCCTAAGGAAAGGACATCTCATTCATCCATCATAGGTTTCCTGTCCTTACCCTGGCAGCCCTGATGGGGTTATCCTGTCTCTCAGAACACATGGTTTGGCAGAAGTGGTTCCCCACAGAGACTAGAGTCCTATTAATTGTGATGGGGGATCGGCTGATACTGAATAGCAACTATAAAAGTTCTCTAACCATGCTGACTGCGGAACAGTTTATGAAGAAAAAAAGCTGCCCGCCACGTCTGGGAGCTGGCAGCTCCAGCCCAGCGGGGTGCAGATGAGAAAAAATTTCTCCCTAACTAACCACTGCCCCTCGCTTATCCAGACCTCACCTTTGTCTCAACAGGCCTCCATGAGGTGGCATGTCAAGCCCCTAACCCTCTGGGAGACCCTCAAAACTGCAAACACCTCACATTTAATCTATCTCAGCCTCAGCTCTAAGGTGAAAGATAAAATCTTCCTAAAGCCTTGACTATGCTAAGTATCAAATGAGATAACCAAAGTGACAAACTTTTTTAAAGTTGCCTAATATGCTAGGCAGAAGTAAAGCATTTCAGTAAATCTCCTTAATGTTCCATTAACTGCGTCCATTGTGTATTTTCAAATACTTTATAACCTTGTTTTTTTTATGAGTAAGGAAGCCCTTGATAAATGCCTTCTCCGTGTTGAAAGCTGGTTGTGGATATTAGAAAAATCTTTATCATTACAAAGAGAATTTTCCCTAGAATTTTCAAACGTCACAAAAGTCGATTTCTCTCACTAATCACCCAACAAGTTTTCACTTTTTGATTGATTTGGAGGGAAAGAAGAAAAAGTTAAGGTTACTTGCTGTGGAGCTCTGTGAGAATTATGCAGTTGGAAAACTAAATTTACTTACCCACTTGGCATTTATTATGTAAGAGTGGTGGGGTTCCCCAAATTAAATGTCACTTTTAAGTTGAGTTGTCCAGGTGACTTGAAGTGGACATTGGTAAATTGGATGAAAATCATTAGTTGTCATCTGTGTTTAGCAGCCCAAAAAGGCAACATCAGACGATTAAAATGATAAAAAAAAAAAAAAAGAAACAAAAAATGCCTATACAGAAGTAGACCTGGGATTCAGTTTTATTAACTCAAATCTCAGTTATCGCTTCCCCCACTCCTTTTGGGTCTGTCTCCCCCCATACACACACAGCCCCCATGCATGCATACGCAAACAGGCATGTGTGTACATGCACACACACAATTTCCAAGAACCCAAGAGAAGTTTTATTAACACTGAACACTTATGTCATTCTCAAAACATAAGCTATTTTGAATAAAGAATGCAGGCAATTCATGGATAGGAAAAATTAATATAGTTAAAATGTCCATACTGCCTAAAGCAATATATAGATTCAACACAATCCTTATCAAATTACCAATGACATTTTTCACAGAACTAGAACATATAATCTTAAAATTTAGGTGGAACCATAAAAATCCCAAATAGCCACAGCAATCTTGAGAAATAAGAACAAAGTGGGAGGTATCATGCTACCTGACATCAAATCATAATATAAGCCTGTAGTAATCAAAACAGCATGGTATTAGCAAAGAAGCAGATACATATATAGCAGATACAATGGAACAGAATAGAGAGCCCAGAACTAAATCCATACCTATATGGTCATTTCATCAATGACAATAGAAGCAAGAATTTACATTGGGGTAAAGACAGTCTATTTAATGAATGATGCTGGGAAAACTGGACAGACACATGGGAAAAACTGAAGCTGGACCACCTCCTTACACCATAGACGAGAATAAACTCAAAATGGATTAAAGTCTTAAACGTAAGATCCAAAACCATAAAACTCCTAGAAGAAAATATAGGTAGTAAATTTGAAGATATTACCCTTAATAATATTTTTACTAATATATCCCCTTGGGCAAGAGAAACTAAAGAAAAAATAAACATATGGAGTTACATCAAACTAAAAATTTCTTTCACAGCCAAGGAAACCATCAATAAAACAAAAAGGCATCCTACTGAATGGGAGAAGATATTTGTCAATGATACATCAGATAAGGGGTTAATATCCAAAATTTATATATAAAAAAAAACTCATACAACTCAACACCAAAAAAACAAACAACCCAATTAAAAAACGGGCAGAGGACGTGAAGAGACATTTCTCTAAAGAGGATATACAGATGGCCAACAGACATATGAAAAAGTGTTCAACATCACTAACCATTAAAGGAAATGCAAATAAAAACCACAATGAGATAACACCTCACTCTGGCCAGAATGGCTATCATCAATAAATCAATAAACAACAAGTGCTGGCGCGGATGTGGAGAAAAGGGAACCCTCGTGCACTGTTGGTGAGACTGCAGATTGGTGCAGCCACTATGGAAAACAGCATGGAGGTATCTCAAAAAATTGAAAATGGAACTACCTCATGACCCTGCAATTCTACTCCTGGGTATCTATGCAGAGAAATCCAAAATACTAATTCGAAAAAAATATATGTACCCGTATATTTATTGCAGCACTATGCACAATAGCCAAGACATGGAAACAACTGAAATGCCTAGCGGTAGATGACTGGATTGAAAAACTGTAGTACATTTATACAATGGAGCATTACTCGGCTATAAAGAAAAATGAAATCTTACCATTTGCAACGATATGGATGGACCTAGAGAACATTTTGCTAAGTGAAATAAGTCACTTGGAGAAAGACAAATACCATGTGATCTCATTTATACCATGTTTCCCCAAAAATAAGACCTAAACAGACCATCAGCTCTAATGCATCTTTTGGAGCAAAAACTAATAAGAGACCCAGTCTTATTTTAATATAAGATTGGGTATAATATAATACAATATAATACCCAATCTTATATTAATTTTTGCTCCAAAAGATGCATTAGAGCTGATGGTCCGGCTAGGTCTTATTTTCAGGAAACACGGTATATGGAATCTAAACAACAGAATAAATGAACAAACTAAACAGAAGTAGTCTCAGAGATATAGAGAAAAAGTGATGTCTGCTGGATGGGTGGGGTTGAGAGAGAAGGTAAAGGGATTAAAAAGTACAAATTAATAGCCACAATAATGCCACGGGGATATGAAGGACAGTTTGGGGAATAAAATCAATAATGTTGCAAAGATTTTGTAGGGTGTCAGGTGGGCACATGTTTTATTAGGGAGACCACTTCATGGAAAGTGTAGATGCCTGATCACTGCACTGTACACCTGAAGCTGAAGCTGAATATATTGAATGTCAACTATAATTAAATATATATGTATATTTGTATTTATATATATTTACATATATATAATTTTAAAAAAGAATGCAGACAATTATCTATATATTTAGATTTTATTTTTTTCCTAGCAAATAATGAAAACCAAAGTATTTTTGTTTCTTTTTTAGCCATCAATTATTATTATTACTATTATTTTTAAGTTTGGGTTGTTTAGTGAGATGGGAGGTACGAAAGGCAATAGACTTTTCAGCTGTTATCTAGACTTATTTTACTTATTGACTAATTATTTTTCCTACTTGCCTGCTGTCTTCCTTTTTTTCTTCCTTCTTTCCTTCCTCCTTCCCTTCTTTTCTTCCTTCCTTCCTTCCTGAGAACAGGATTTTATGTATTTTATTTGGAGCCCTATTCCACCATCATATTCCTCAGTTGAGTTAATGGATGAATGAATGAATGAACCAATGAATGAATGAGTCTGCCTTGACTATTTCAAATCCAGGCTTTCCTTTATCAAATCTTTCTTTCCAATTCTCTTCCCCCTCCAGCCTACTCTCATAATTCTCATAACCTTGAAGTCAAGAGAGCTTACGGCCTTCTCAATGGGCAACTCCAATTTTGCAGATAGGAAAAGGAGCCTGAAAGAGTGAAGGGAATTTGAATTCTTAGAAACACATTCAGAATTTTTTTTTCCATCTCAGAAGTGTAACTAATGTAGAGGGACACAGTGAAAAGCTTTTCAAAACGTGAAATTCTCAGAAAACTTAAGTTATCACTTTTTGGTCATTTTTGCACATGGAGAGCAAAAAGCCACTTGCTTTTAAAGGAAGAACAAATTAATGACATTTGTGATTCTTTAGAGCAGAAAAGTGAATGAGATCTCTTTGAAAGAAAACATATTTAGAGCTGTTACTTTTCAGCTTCCTTTAAAAACAAAATTGTTCATTGTGTTTCTCAGGACTGTGACTTCATAACCACACAAAATACCAACATTTCATCCAGGAATTCAAACCTTTGTGCTGAATAAGAGACATCATTTTCTCAGCTCTCTCCACCTGCAAAATTATCTCTGACTTCAAAATTAGCAGCATTCTTTTCCAAGAGTACTTAAAAAGTCTCTAGCCATCTCTTCCAGCTCTGATCTCTGGCTCTATTATTCCATTGCAATGCCATAGAGAGATCAGAATATGTGCTGGCAGGGGAAGGTGAAGGTGGCCAATGAATGAGTGAAAAAGTACTAGGCTGGGGATCAGAAACTTGGAGTTTTATTCTTGTTCTGCATGCAGCTAACTAGCTTGGGGACCTTGCACAAATTAACTTAACCACTTTAGGCTGGTTTCCTCATCTATAAAATGAGCATTTTGACATACACAAATCTAAGGTCCCTTCTAGCTCCAAATATTTAATGATCCTCTGGGTCAGCTTATCTTTGCTTTGTCATGGTCTTGTGACATCATGCTCTTTGTATTGTTGTGTTTTGGAGGAAGGCTTGTCTTTCAGATGTATTTGAATGCAGTATTCATTTGTTAATATAATACATTGCCTAGTACTTATCTCTCCTGATTCTTACAAGGATAGTCAATGGCCATTCATTTCTTGTTTATTAACAGTCAACCCAGTACCGGGAACTGGGAGAGTACTGGGATTCAGGCGTTGGGCAACCCAAAGATCAGAAAGCACCTCTATTTACAAAGAGGATCTATTCCAGCAACTCATGGCACTGGAAGAAGTTTGGTCAACTGAAAGAGACATGTCGTTGACATTGGGGATGGGGGAGGAGCTCCCCAAACTTGTGATGGACTGTGGTGGGGAAACCATAACTTCTCCCAACACCCTCCATGCCTTTCCTGACTAGATTCGAGGAACAAAACCCTTTTGTTCCTCCAGAAAACTCAGCTTTTAAATCCAAACTAAAGGATGACTGAAATGATTTTTTTTTTTAACTAAGAAATGAAAATGCCTAAGGCCTTTGATTTGGGTAACCATGAGTGATTTTTACAAATGGGCCTGTGTGATGTTTAGTTGAGGATCCTAACTCACTTCGCTTTTACCAGGTGCTTTCTGGACATCTGTAGCCAAGCTCAGTCTTCATACAAAACCCAGAATGCCTCCATGTGACTTCACACCCGAAAGATACCAGGTAAGAGTCAGAGCTTTAGAAAAACCCCAAAGAGGTGGTTCTTCCTTAAAGGGCTCAATTAATCGTTTCCTCAAAAAGACCCACAAATGGCCCTGCCTGCCACTGAGCCATCCCCTCCCAGAGAATCTATCCTTGTAAGTCACTGGGAGCATCTGAACCCTCTAACTCCATTCAATGCTATTGTACGAATTGGTGTGCATGTGTGTGAGAGAAAGACAGAGACAGAGGCAGAGACAGAGAGACAAAGAATGCAGGAAAAGCACAATATATGTATCCCAGGAACAGAGATATAGATATACAGATACACAAATACATATATCACAAAATGTGACAGGACACATTAACTTTAAAAAATGTTGTTCTGGGGGTGGCCAGTTAGCTCAGTTGGTTAGAGTGCAGTACTCTTCACAACAAGGTTGCTGGTCCGATCCCCACATGGGCCAGTGAGCTGCACCCTCCACAACTAGATTGAAACAACTACTTGACTTGGAGCTGATGGGTCCTGAAAAAACACACTAAAAATAAAATTTTAAAAAGTTGAAAAAAGAAAATTAAAAAAAAAAATGTTCTGATTTTGACGGTCTCCTATGGCAATGCATGATCTGATGTTCCGGAGTTCTCCACTAAAAAAACATAAAGTCATCATTTTGCTGTCGAGCTAATAAGTATTTTTTTCTCTCTCTCTTTCCAAGCTTTTTATTTTACATGTAATAATATTCAGAGGGTAGAAATTGTAGAATTAATAGGTGGTCAGGAGGGACCCACAAAGAGAAGTGTAGGAGAGAAGTTTGATAAAGACACGAACACCACCCACACTGTATTTTTTATTCTAAAAAAAAAAAAAAACTGCAAGAAAGAATAAAAACTGACATTTACTTCAGACATTTACTTCCAAAGTTGTTTTGTTTTGTTTTTCACAGCAAAAATCAACTCAAAGCCAAGGCTTTCCATTGAGAGGTAGAAATTTTCAGTCCCCTCCTTCACATTTGATCTAGAAAGGGATCCGAGGGCCGCATTAGCAATTACCCCAATGTGAGACGAAGGACCTTCATATCCTGCGAGGAAGAAACCGAGCAAACACATGCACGTGTGAGCATAGCACAGGGGCCTCACCCTCGGCCCGTAGAGACATGAGGCACTGCTCTGGTGACTGGCTGTCATAAGAAATGTAGAGACAAGGAAAGGCAAGATTTTCAATACTGAAATGTTGTCGTCCACAGTCCCTCGCCTATGACCGTGTCCTGGAGATCCACAAGCAACATCTATCCCCGATACTGATGCCGTATTTTTCAGAGCCTTTATTGCTCCACCAGGGTCACATGGAGTGGCTATTTGATTATGAGGGAAAGAGATACCTGGATTTCTTTTCTGGGATCGTAACTGTCAGTGTCGGTCACTGCCACCCGTGAGTATCCTTAAAATTCTGGGCTTTTCTCACTCCAGAATATATGGAAAACAGGCTAATGATCATGTTAGTGATTCAGAACCCTGGTTAAAAATTCTCTCTCCTTCGGCGTATACTAGTTTACGGTTGACATGCTCCTTGCTACTTCCTGGGTAACGACGACAACAAAAAATTCTTAACACTGTGTTTTTTCATTTTCTTAACAACACACGATTTAGTCATTCTCATTGCACCTGAAATATGGCATGTACCATCTGAATGGAGTATTGCATTTCTGGGTGTTTCTCCTCACTAGTAACAGCTTTCCACAGAGAGGAAACGCACTGAGGAAAAGGCAGAAAGAAGAGGAAGACGGGAGATTCTCAGAGAATTCAGGGGCGAGTGTGGGGGGTGGGGATGACAAGAGATGAGAAATCACTTCTAGCCAAAGGATCTTCATCACCTACTCTGACTGATGGATGAGGAAGGAAAGAATGAGAAGAGGAAGATGTAACCATGGCTGAGAATTTACATTAGGATGGACCTGTTCATCCTGAGATCCTCTGCTACCTTGGTCATCAACCCGTTCACGCCAATGCCCTCAGCAGGTCCTTCTGTGGTCCTGGTTTCAGTGCAGCCATCTCATTTTAATGTCTGTTTTTCTCTTGCCTTTAGTAATCTAGCCAATAAAATGGACATTAAGTGGGACGAAAATTAAGCAGCAAGTCTAAGTAAATTGAATAGGTTTGGGCCCTTCTGTCAAAGTAGGGGCAAAGGGTATTCTCTACAAGCAACTGTGAGGTGGTGAGGGGTGAATTTTACCTCCAGGGTCCAGCCCTCACCTTCTCCTCCCATAACTTTCCCCTTCCCATTTCTGTCTTCAGGAAGCACTAGCCCCATGCAAGGTCCTGAGGAACATGCAGAATAAATTTCAAGTGTAATTTAAAACATAGGAAACACCCACCTGAAAGAAGTAAAAAAAAAAAAAAAAGGAGAAATTTTTGAACATTCTCATTGAAGCCTCCCAATAAAGTTGGACATTGCCCTGGTTAATCGACCGCTCTGACTGGCTTCACGACCTTTGTCCACCTGATCTCCCTCTGACCCTGCAGCTAGTCCCTCTGAGCCCTAGCTCTGGGTCTCCCAGGCTCTTTCCTTAGCCCCCCTGCTCTTCTTTCTATATCCCCTTTGTGGCTATTATTTCCCTTCACAGAATAGGCCCCATCCCATCTCCCGACATCTGGTTACTAGTTGCTATATTTTCCGCAGCCTTACCCAACTCTATTTCTTCAGGCGTGGCCCCAAACCAAGCTATGATAATAACTCTAGTAAACCTAGAGTGGGCATTAAGATGTCCCATATTTCGCACAGTTTCCAGAACACTCCCCTCCCCACCCCATAACATCCCACCCTCAGCTGACAGTCGACATCATCAAGACCAAATCCACCATGTGCTCCACAATACTGTTTCTAGCCAACTGTTCATTTACTCAAGCAGCACAAGGGAGCTATCTACTCTGCAGAAATTCTCTGCTACGTAGGAGCTGGGTAGCTAAACAACTAGCTGTATTTCTCAACTTATCCGGGACTTTTCCCGATATCACGGGCAAGAGAGTTGACATCATCTTTGACTCTTCCTTGCCTTTCATTTCCTATAGTCAACCAAAGTCTGGTTTTCCCTCCCTTGAAATGCCTCTCCTACTAGTCCCTCTCACTAATTCCCACTAACACAGCCTCCTAGGGGGTCTCCTCCTTCCTTGCCTAGACGGCCACCCTGCCCTCGTAGCTGGCCTCACCATTACCAGTCTTCCCCTGCACTCCACCCTCATGTGGCTCTCAGATTTATTTCACTAAATAATGCTTTTGTCAAGTATCTCTTCTGTTTAAGAGTTTATTGATATTTCACAATTTTCTAAAGTGAGTTCTATGGAACACTGATCAAAGGAAAGATCCATTAGTAAAGAGTCCTGTGAAAAAATAAGTGTGGGAAACACTTTAAACTAAATCTCCCTCCTGGGGAGCAACAGTGCACATAAGACTATGAAAGGTACTACAAAGTACTGGCGTAAGACAACCTATGTGAGCTAGCATTTCTCAAAATTGTTTAACCACTGAACTGATCTTTTCGAAGTGACAGGTATTAATAACAAACGGACTGCTGTGTACCAAATGTTAGTCATTGCTGTCCTTTAAATCAAGATCAAACATCTTGATCTGTCTTTTCAAGGCATTCCTAGTCAGTTCCCACATATCTATTTACCCCGAGTTCCCACTGTCCCCCAACATGAACCTTCTTTCTCAGAATGTGGTTTCATAATGAAGTTACAAAATGTTCCACACTGACCACTAAGACCCAGAAATGGGGCTCGCCTTCGAAGGAAAAAGTATTGATCTTGTCTTGTATACACGTGCTTGATGGATCTAGAACACACAGGCTTACAATGAGTCACATTATTTTCCAAACTATTGAAAGTGTGGTTAATAAGAAAACCTGGTTAGAAGAGATCCTAAGTCCAAACTCCCTTCTAAACTAGGAATTTCTTTTCTAAAATCCCTAAGAGATAATCATTTAGTCTCCTTTTAAACACTTCTCTTGGTGAGGTAATTATTATCTTTTGAGCAACATATTCCATTGCCAGACACCTCTGGTGGTCAGAGTTCTTTCTCCTGTGTGGATGAAATCAGCCTCTTGAAACTCTTTGAGGAATAGCCATATATTTGGGTTCAATGAACAGCGTGTGTGTTGGAAAAGACATGCCCACCAGCAATGTGGGTAACTCTGCTCTTCTGTTTACCCAGGAAGGTAAACGCAGTGGCACAAAAGCAGCTTGGCCGCCTGTGGCACACAAGTGCCTTCTTCGTCCACCCTCCAATCCATGAATACGCAGAGAAGCTTTCAGCACTTCTTCCTGAGCCTCTAAAGGTAAAAAAGCTCCAGGATGAAAAGGACAGGCGTCACATCGTGATCCCAGGGGTGCTGTCCTGGGAAGTAGGAACGTGGGCAGGGAATTTGGTCTGTGCACTGAACAACTGAAATAGTGAGGTAATCCTCATATTTGAAAGCAATCAAGAAGAAAGGAATTTACGAATTGCTGGTGAAACCAGCCAATACTCACTTCACCAGCTCTGCCTGTCATTGGTCGTTCTCCTCACCACCAAATCTTTGCAGAAATCACTTGGCAGGAGCCCCCACTCTCCTGATTCCCTCCTTTATGTTCCTCAAGAGGTTTTTTTCTCTTTGCTTCATAGCCCCTCTGCAAAGTCATTTGCATTTCTTCTTTGACAAAGAGTGGAGCCATTTTAAAATAAAAATTAATATATCACCCAGTTCATTTAGTCTAAAGGCATTTAGATATTTTTGCTAAATGAGATTTTTTTCTGCCTCTGAAATGATTGAATTTTTTAACCGAATTGAGATGTTAAAATGTTGGTCAAGATTTGCATTTAGGGATTCAATGAGTTAATATATATGTAATACCTAGAACAGTCCGTTGTGTTAGCTATTACCATTATTTTACTACATTATCTAGATATTCTATTTACTATATTATCTAGAAGAGATGAAAACAGTTGGAATAGCTGCAACCTCAGTTCAGCCCAGTCATATTCATGGAAGAGCAGAAGCAAGGAAGTCAGCAAGGGCATTATACCTGCCGGCCGGTCCCGAGTCCGGAGAACCCAGTACCCTCCCGATCTCCCCTTCCTTTTGGCCAAGATGAGCAACATTTTTGGTTTGTTTTCTTGTTTTATCAGCATGTACACACACTGAACAGACAGGCTGGGATATCCTCTGGGGCTGCAGGACCAGGGAGCCGGCCTGTTTCAAGCCTTCAGAAGGGGAGGTTTATGTTCAGGAACTAAGACACTTTGTTCTCACATCTACGTGACCACTAACCACTGTGTACACCTCAGAAGTCTCCCCATCTTCGCATGTAGCAGAGCATCAAGGAAAGCCAATGAAAGTCCAGAATGTTTCACAACTTACCCATTTTTGTATGTCTAACACTTAGCAGCTACCCAATGAAGAGGGATAGGATTAAGATGGGAATTAAATGATGGGACTGCTGGAGTGACTGCAACTCTCCTTAATGGTCAGAGGCTTGTTATATATATATATATATATATATATATATATATATATATATATATATATATATATTATTTTTATTTTTTTACAAGAAGCGGAGTACAGCATTAGGTATAAAGACAGTGGAAATGTAATGGTTGTGTGCGATGTCAGAGAGGTAGTGGATGGAGGGAGGGGGGTGGTCACTGTGTGAGGGATATAAAAGATAAATGTCTAACTATTATATTGTTTTGTGTACCTGAAAGCAATAAAAAAAAATGGGAAAAGAAAAAAAATAATAATCAGAGGTTGGGACATACAGTCCTTAACAATTCTGAATCGATTAGCTAATAAGGAAATAAATTAAAACATGAGGCCATGCGTCTTCCTTTTCCCTCAGGTCATTTTCTTCGTGAACAGTGGCTCGGAAGCCAATGACTTAGCCATGCTGATGGCCAGAGCTCACTCAAATAACACAGACATCATTTCTTTCAGGTAACCACACCTTGGAATATTCAGTTTTCATAACAGTGGCTTACCCCCATACTAAATGCCTATCTTTAAAATATACCAGGGAGGGGCATTTCCCAGGGTCATGTTTCTAATTTTTGGTTTTAAGACAGGATCAGTCAAATGAATTATATGATGAAATAACCTGATCCAAACTGACCTGCTCCGAGGTCGTGGTCCCTGACTAGGGTAACAAACTTCTTGGAGTCCTAGTTATGTCATAGATTTCCTATGCAATCAAAGGTCGTGTGACAGCTTTTTAACTTTTCAGGAGTGGTACTGACTACAACATATGGTAAATGACGGTTCTTCACTCACAGAAGCGCATGATGACCATATGACACTGGGCCCAGTTTAGCATCTGCTTGTGATAAGGAGCCACATACCGATTTCACAGTGCCGGCTGCACCCATTTTTCATCTTTTATTCTTTTTAAGTTCAGAGGATGCCTATCTAAACCTGTATATTTCTGCTCCTTTTGGGTGACTTTTGAGAATTGAGAATTTAATATAGCAATTATAAACCAATGACGGCTAAATTATAAGCATTAAAATAATAGAAAACTATGAATTTTGCTTACAGTTGCCTCTCTTGGGTAATTTTATATAGCACATTGAAACACTCTTCTAATAAGGTTTATGTAAAAGACAGTAGTGAGTTATAGTAAAAGTTGATGGAATGAAGAAATCATCCCATGTGTTCACTTGTCTGGCCATGATTTCTGTCTGGATTCTAAAGAGGATAAGATTTCCACAAGATTTGATTACCACAGCACATCCAATACTACACGTTATGTATAAAAAACACATGAAATGACTACAGGGCTGAGCAAACATTTGTTATCAATAAAATATGGCTATAAAGAATTGTGATTCTTTTACCTAACGTGTTTCCCTGAAAATAAGACCTTACTGGAAAATAAGCCCTTGCATGATTTTTCAGGAGGACATCCCCTGAACGTAAACCCTAATATATCTTTTGGAGCAGTAATATAAGTAATATATATAAGTAATATAAGACCTGGTCTTATTTTACTTATAAGTAATATAAGTAATATAAGACCTGGTCTTATATACTTATAAGTAATATAAGTAATATAAGACCTGGTCTTATTTTCAGGGAAACACGATAAATAAACATTCCAGATGACGTATGTCCAGATAAGTATCAATCTATTCAAAAGAGTCATTGTGCTGCTGGGGTTCCACATGTGCTTGTGTCTTCTCTCTTATAAGATATATGACAATTCCACTGCGTAGTCTTAATACATAGTCCTAAATCTGCAGTTTGGGCTGTTTTCATCTGGGAAATTGCCCAAACTCATTTTAAGCCAAGACTGGTGTTTAGAACGATTTATACTAAATATGACTTTCAGTTTCAAAATGAAACAAAACCTGTCTCTTATATGCCACATATGGTAGCTATAAGACATGTAAAGAGGGGTGTACCCAGAAGTATTAAGCTACAGCTGCATCACGGGAATATTTGGCTTCTCAAGGTAACTCCTTTGAAGACAAATACTCATCAAATATATCATTTCTGGCATGTGGCTGAAAGATGAGTCTCACCACTTCAGAGTAACAGAGTAGGGTAGGTGCTAAGGTCAGAGTTCCTGGCTAAATGGCCCCCAAAATTCCTTTCACGACTTCAAATCTATGACACCAGTAGGAAAGATAAATAAATATATTCACCTGACATGGGCTTAGAAAATTTCTTAGAAACCACTGGAGTTGCATGTAAATGGTGCTCATTTTATCTCCAGGGCCTTCATGAATGTTCTCTTTTGTCCTACCCTGTGTTCCACAGGCCATTGATCAAAGAACAATGAACTTAACTCTGTCCTCCCACTGTTTTTGTCTGCAGAGGTGCCTACCATGGCTGCAGTCCTTACACACTTGGCTTGTCAAACATAATGTCCTTCAAGACGAAACTGCCCAGTGGGCTAGGCTGCCAATCAGTGAGTTTTGAGATTTAAAGGCTGCTGGGTATATGGAATAATTGATCAGATGCTCCAGGCATTAGGATTAGAAACTAATATAAAGCCTGTCATTAATCAGAGGCTCAATTTGACTTAATTGTATTCAAGACCATTTGGGAGGAATGTTTCTTAGAAGAACCTTCAGAGTCTGAGTAAAAATTAATAATAGAGGTTTTTGTTTATTACTTTTAAATAAAATCAAGTAAACTGCAAATAAATGCATTGAAATTAGCTCTCAGAGCCTTGAATTCATAAAACTTCTAGAGTTACCCTTGTACTCAGCTTCTCTTCTCACATGCTGTACCCACCTTTTCAGCATCAGAATCAGATACCTAATTAGTCTTATTCTTTCAAACCCTTAAGCAAGTTGTTTCTAGGCAGACACTGAAATCAGTTTCCTTTGTAGAATGCCCACATAACTTTTTCTAAGAAAAAAAAAATTATCTCTTCAAAGCAGAATAACAGGTTTTTATCTTAAGTGGGGAAGGAGCAAGGGAGGAAAATCAATATCAAATTAAGAAATCCTCTTGCCTTGATTGGTACCATAATCCCCCAGTTTGGCTGTCTTGTGTTCACGTTGTGCCCAACTTCTTCTTTTGCCATTTGCAGACAATGTGCCCAGATGTTTTCCATGGCCCTTGGGGAGGAAGTCACTGCCGAGATTCTCCAGTGCAAACAATTAGGAAATGCAGCTGTGCACCAGGTCCCATGGGGCAGGGAGGGCGGTCCATGGTGGAAGGTCAGGAGGGATGAGGAACTTGGAGAAAGGCTGAACCATTCCTGAGTGAACAGATTTTAAGAAGTGGGAAAGGAAAAAGCCAAAGGAAACAAAACTAGAAAGCAACCCCTCGTTGAATCATTTCTCATGCCTACTACTGTGCTATTTGGCTGTTGGGAAAAGCACCTCATGCTGTCAGAGCTAAGCTAAAAACAGACTTGTCACCTGGTGATTAAAGAAGCTCTATAGCTCTATTAGCAGTAACTCTGCAATCGATCTGAAAAGAAAACAACGTTGGTGGAATTATTTACCAATATCAATGGAAGGAGGGGAGAGGGAAAACAATACTTCCAGAAATCTCAAAACTCCAGTCAAGAGGCTCCCCTAGGGCGCAGAATGCCAGCCAAAATGAGATGTTTTGAAAGATGCTGTCAAAACACAAGGCCATTTCTGAAGGCTGCTGACATCTTGCAAAAGTTTGGAAGGCATTCTCACAAGGAAACCTTCCATTTATCCATCACATTTTTATTTGCATTCTTTATCTGTTCTTAACATGAGGGAGAGAAGGCATGGAAACAGCATCTGTTTTTTGCTCAGTCCCGCCTCATGTTTTTTACCACAGTTCAGAACCTTTTGAATAGCTGCTCCTAAGTAGTGCTGAAGGAAAAGAACTAGATGCTCTAGCCAAAAGATCTTGAATGGAATAGTAGCATCACTAGGTGAAGAGAAAGAATACAAATAGAAGTCTTAAAAATCACTTTGCAAGGAAGAAAATTCAGTCATCTTCAAATCCAGGTGGGTAATAGAACATGGAGGTAGGAGGATGAAAGAATGAGCCTTGGAACAAGATGTCATGGTCACAGAACTTAAAACCATAAGGAAGTTTAATGCTGTCCTTCAAACTCTCCCTCTTAAAGAGGAGGAAACTGAAGTCCACACCTAGGAGGCAGGAGAGCGAGGACTTGACCCCAAGCCAGTGTTCCTAACCTAGGATTACACCTTGTTCACACTGATGTGGCAGCAGGATGAACCCCAGCTCAGAAATAACTTCTGTTCTGTTGGCCAGGACTGAGTCAACACATGAAGTCAGGACACCTGGATTCTACTCCCAGCCCTGCTGTGATTCAGCTATGAGCAAAAGATCCATCTTTCATTTCCACTTTCTCATCTGTCAAATGGAGGTAGCTATACCTGCCTCCCTGACCCTTTATCCCAGGGCTCAAGAGATCAAGGCAAGAGAACTTTTTGTAGAGGAGGATGGATAACAGCAACACCAAATGCAGCCGTATCTGTATATCTTACATGTGTGGTATCAAGAACTAAAATCAGTCGGGCGTATCTCACAGACTTTGATCTGACTGCAAACCACCAGTACAGAGCCTAGTAGGCAGAAGCACTCAAGAGATGGTCATTTCCTTCCCTCCCTACTTTGTGTCCCCTTCTCTCTCCATCCTCTCTGCCTCCTCCCACTTTGAGACCTTCTCCTCCGTCTTAGGCCAACTAGAAAATACCAGAACCCCACAGTCATCTCTCTAGTGGCATCTGGAGGCTAAATGATAGTGACAGACATTCATTTCTGCTTCTCTGAACTGCTGTCTTTGGTATATCTGAAGTCAGCTGTTCTCTTAACTCATATCTTTAAGAGATAAGACCGATATCATACCTTTAAACAGAATTGGAATACAAAAAGGAACTTCATCCTCTTCTAACACTCTTAGGGTCTGAGAAAAGATGTATTCATATATGTTTACAAAGGCATTCCAACATGTAAAGTACTTTGAGTATAGAAGGTTCTAGTTCTCAGTTCCTCTTAGGGTTCATTCGAGTGCCAACCTTGGTAGCTTTTTCACCTCAGAATTATGTCGTCACCCCCCACAGAGGCATAGGTCCATTTTGTGAGCCTAATATAGATGTTAATGTGGTAGATTTCCTTATCTCCCTTCTTTCCAAGTGTTCATTCCAGGCCCTGGATTTCAGATGAAATTCACCTCTCAACCCCCATTGCATCCACAATGTCCCGGACGTGGTACCGACCATGTCATTCTTTTTTTTTTTTTTTTTAATTTTATTTTTTAAATTTATTGGGGTGACAATTGTTAGTAAAATTACATAGATTTCAGGTGTGCAATTCTGTATCACATCATCCATAAATTACACTGTGTGTTCACCACCCAGAGTCAGTTCCCCTTCCATCACCATATATTTGATCCCCCTTACCCTCATCTCCCACCCCCCAACCCCCTTACCCTCTGGTAACCACTAAATTACGTTCCCCAGATTAATTTTCAAACCCATGGCCACCATGTCATTCTTCTTCACCTTTCGCAAGACAAATTTCCTTTTCCTGAAATATTTTTTTCCTCTCTTGACTCCTCACTCTGCTTAACTCTTTCTATGCCAGCTAAAATAGAACTCTCCATCTCCACTCTGTCGCTTGGGTAGCACCCGGCAGAGCATACACTCTCTACCGGCTTGGTGTTGTCATGGTGACACCATGTCTCTCTCCAGAGGCAACCTGACCTGGAGTTACAGCACTGAGCCAATGAAGTAAATGCGACAGGAAATAAAAAGCTGATAACTGTGGAAGACCCCTCTGATCACTGAACGTGTGGGCAGTGAAAGAAAAAAAAACATGAAAGGTCCAGCACTGGTTCAAGCAAAAGCTTCTCTTGGTTTGGTTTTGTCCAAATTTAAGCCATTGGGGTTGATTTTGCTCCACTCTTTGATTTTTCTAGTTGCAAATGGGCTTGCTAACTTTCCAAATTATACCTTTTGAACGTGTCAAATCCATTCTTTAAGGTCATCCTAGGCCATTTTCTCTTCCTTTCTTAATAAAAATAGGAAATTTCGATCTCTAGAGGCATAGATATATTTGTCTACTTTATCCTGCCCAGCAACTAATGTAACTGATGCTAAAAATGTGCTTTGTGGGCTTAATAGACTTCATTACTTCCGTCTTCACACCCCAACCCCCAGCTCTAGCTAACCAAAGATATCAGGTATCTCTGTCAAACAAGCTTTCCCAAATATCACTTGTAGTCTAAAAATATGTTTGGGGCCAGGTCTTATTTTTCCCATTTTTAAATAAAAAGCTGAAGAATAAAATAGATTCATGCTTCAGTCTTGATGGTGATGACGGACGCTTTCTATTCCTTATCTCTAGTCTTCAGGAGACAGAGCTACAGCCATGCTCTATGCAAGCATTAAGATGGTAGGTGGTGACTCTCTCCAGACAGCTTTCACTGTTCCCGGGACTGGGGGCTTCCATCACATCCACATCTCCCTCTTGACCCCTTCTGCTGTCCATGGATATAGGTTGAAGTTCAAAGACTCTGTGGTGCTCTTTAGAACCAAATTACAGGTGTGGATAAAAATTCTGAGGGTTCGGTCCTATGTGGATACCGTCAACCTGGGACCTTTGCTATTCCAGAGGAGAAAGTTTCCTCTCCTTTGCTACAGTAGATGTTCATCTGGCTCTAGTACATTCCTCCATAGACTGAATTTTAATCATTCTACAAACATGTGTGCTAACTCTAAAGACTGAGACACTTTGTAACTTAAAAATTTTATACCAGCTTAAGTAGCAATACAAGGTAAATAGAGTTATTTTCAAAAAAATTAAATGCATACCCCAATTACATTTGAATTAAATTTATCCAATTGAGAGGATGCATGTCCTTAGGTGAAACAGACTCAATGATACTTCGGGGTTATTTCTTCCCCAGATGAAACAACTGAAGTGGTTTGTTTCTGTCCTTGTGGCTGTCCTAGTGTGGCTGCTTGAATCACAATACAAGTCATTCTGACAGAAAGTCCCTCTTTCAGAAATCTATATCCTCATATCTTGGTTTACAGTATTTTGAAAGACTCTAGTCAATTTACTCATCCTATTTCCTTTTTTCTATCTTTTTTCCCCATTCTTCTGGATACCATTCTCACATCCTCAAATTTGTTTGTTTATTTGCTTGTTTGTTATTTGCAGACTGCTGCCAAGCTAAAGACCAGTACATTGAACAGTTCAAAGATACTCTGAACACTTCGGTGGCCAAATCAATCGCTGGGTTTTTTGCAGAGCCAATTCAAGTGGGTATATATTAGCCTGAGATGTTAACTGAGCTGAGTTTTAAATGATCAGATTTTAATTCATACATTCTAGAGAATTTTAAAATGATTTAAGTAACCATTGCTGCATCCCTCTCCAAATTCATTCTCTTGGTCGCCTTGGGGAAAAAAAAAAAGAGCCCTTGATTTTCAATTGACCTTTAAAAAAAAAAAAAATACCCATCTCCTGCATTCCCAGACTGAACAGATAAATACATGCACATGAAAGTTTTGAACTCCTAAAATTCTAAACAAAGGGAATCCCCAATGATTTTTAGTTGCATAATACTCCCACTGTCAGGGGGAGCCTTTGTATAATCTTGCTAAGTCCCCTTAATCTACTTTTTTTTTCTAATCTCAGGAAAAAAAATATAATAACACATGTGCATCCTTTTCTCAGAAGACATGGCATAAGAGTGATGACCTCTCTTGTCACCCATAGTTGAAACCGTTCTAGAGACTTTTAAAAACTGCTAGTATTATTAATGGTAATGATGATAACCGGCCTTCCTTGTTTGAATACTTTCAAAAGCCTGTGCTATTATTATAGGTATTCTTGGTGTGTTCCTTTGCAGGGGGTGAATGGATTTGTTCAGTACCCGAAAGGGTTTTTGAAGGAAGCCTTCGAGCTGGTGAGAGAGCGGGGAGGCGTGTGCATCGCGGACGAAGTGAGTGGCCATGGAATAGGTGGGATGAGATGCAGCAGCAACAGGAAAGGCACAGGCAGAAGCCTCTTTAAACGATTCTCCGTATTCCAGACAGAAAACACCTAGTGTGGAAATTTCAAGATGTGGGTGGGTGTAAGTCAATGAAGCTTTTGCTAGTTGGCTGGTTAGATTGTTAGTGGGTTAGTTGGTCTGTTTAACAAGTACATGCAGCAGAACTTAAACATGCAAATTGAAGTCTATCAAATAAGGTGCTAACAGGCATAGGTGATGCTTCCACGGCTCAACATAATTTTCAAGTTCCTACGTGGGGGTACGTCAGGAACAGCTTAAAAACCACATAGGAAATTTAATCTCACAACCAAGTTTTCATCAAGTCATTTTTGCCAAAATAGTATTATCCAACCTGGCAGCATTCATCTCGCCTTAATAACAAAATTTGTTTGGAGATAATATTTAAAAAGAAAAAAAAATTAGCCTCTAAGTTAGAAGAGCACCACCATTGCAGATATTCCAAAAAATGCTTCCAAAATACTCTAAAATAGCTTGAATTCAGTCAGCATTGTTGGAAGAAGCCTACAATACCACCACAGGGGTGACTTTAAAAGGAATAAAATTCCCTGGTTCTGTGAGCTGTAGCTTGTGTGTTTTTAAAAAGGGATCCATGTATTGATCACACCTCAAAATAGCATGTACCAAAGAAAGCTTTTTGCCTGCTGAGCATAGGAATGGGGATCAAAGGCCAGAGAATGATGGTCAGGCCCCCAGAATGCTCCCAACTCATTCATCACGGCCCATTCATCACGATTCTAACCACGGTTAGACCCACAAAGAACAGCGGGAGCATTTCTATGTGTCACACCAGTTTCAGTCCTGCCGTCTTTGCCTGAACAGTTTTCCTCAACGAAACATCCCCATGGCAGACATGGGGCTCTCCCCGCTCCCCTCCCACCTGCAGTGTCTTCATGTACAGCCATGTCTCTGTTATCCCAGGGGCACTGGACAACCCCCAGTGCACTGCACGGGGAAGTGTGGGCCAGCTCCCCCTCCAAGCCCATCCTCCCTTCCCCAACCTGCTGGTACAAATTTAGGGAACATGAACTAATCAAAAAGTCCTAGCTGAAGAAAGTTAGTCTGTTATTTAAAAAGAAGAAAAGTATATTCACTCAGTTTACAATGAACTACATCAGTGAGAAAAATAAACTTTAACCTTCGGAATCAGCACAGAGTGAAGGTGCCGCAGTTGCACTAATTAGAGGGAAGGTAGACAGAATTCAAAGAAAATATGGATTTCAGAATTTTCTAAGGTATATGGTTTTGTCACTTTCAAGAACGTAATTGGAAACTAACACAAAGTGACCTTCAGGAGGGTGGTCCTAACGACTAGATAAAGCTAAAACTAGCTGGAACTTTCTGAGCACTTACTATGTGGCAGGCACTGTTCATATTGCTCTGCATGTAATTAACTGTTAATTCTCCTTACCGTTCTAGAAGGTAAGTACCATTGATATTATTCCCATTTTATAGAGAAGTGAATTTAAGTCCAAGATGCGTAAATCACCTGCAGTTAGTAGGGACAGAGCCAGAACTCAAACCCGGGCTCAAGGCCACACTAGCCACTGGCCAAGCTGCCTCTCAATGACAGAACAGTTGTGTAGAAAGGCAAAGGGTGGCACAAAAAGAGGGAGCAGAGGATGGAAAACCTGAGTGCAGGACCAGTGCTGCCTCCACGTGATCTTACACAAGTCATCGGAATCAGCTAGCCTTGCTTTTCTCTTCTTTAAAACGAGGGCTTTGGAACCAAAGATAGAAAATTGGCTGCCTGTGGGGCCAAGTGGGAAGCCAGTCTTTGCTAGTCTGGTCTGGCATGGACTAGGGTTAGACTTGAAATTGACTGCTTGTAGGCAGGGCGTGCACACCCGTGGTCCTCAGCCCTGGTCACCGTCGTAGACCCGGCCCACCTCTACTAGGATATGCTCCTTACCCTTGAAGACATCTGAGCTTATGAACCTTAGAATGAGTCCTCTCTGTTCTACTGAAAGAGTCTATAAAACTGATACTTCCCAGGTGACCAAACATGGTTTATTGTCCTACATAATTTTATGCATTATCCAAGCCTTCTGATTTTTTACCATTTATTTATGATACTTAGATAGATGGGGTAAAAAAATGAAGGCAGGAAGACAAAATGAATGGATTTTTCCATGAGCTCTTCCTACATTATCTCATTTGGGCAAATTCATCAGCTCGCTCAGAGGCCCATAACTAGGAATCAGGAGACCCAGGATTCCAGGCCAGGTCTGTGTGACTCCCATGTCTCAGCTCTTCTCCTACATCGTTTGCCATCATCTAATTCTAACCCCTGAAATCCGCCTTTCCAGCAGCACCCTGGAGAGAGCAGGGGGCGTGAAAGGGAAGCCTGAGAAAGAAGCTTGCTCTTTCAAGTACATTTCAGAATCAGCTCCAAATGCTCACACCTCAGTGCCCCACCTGCCATGTGTCTGTGTAGAGAGATAGATAGACAGACCAAGGGGCTGAGAGCCAGCCAAAAATCACGGGACCTTCACCAGAGAGGCTCTGGCAGAAATCTGCATGGAAATGTTTCTGTGGCTTTATTCAGTTAGGCACTTCTGCCACTTCTTTGTTCACTCTGCAAACACTGAGCGTCTATGGTCATCAGGCACTCTGTTAGTCGTTGCAGATCGAGAGAGGAACAAGATATTGGCCCTGTCATCAGACATGTGCACGGGTGATAATAGTCCAAGGTGAGAGATTCTGAGGGCAGCACGTCTAGCTGCCTTGAGCAGGGGCCCTACGGGGGCTCAGGAAAATCTTCTTAGACCAAATGATGAAAACATTGTGTTTCGAAGGACAAGAGGAGTTAGTGAGATGAAGCAGCAGGAAGGAGAGGGAACAGCATGCACAGTACAAGTGAGGTCAACTCAGTTCAGGCCTGGGTTAAGGGGCTCTCGCAGGGAGAAAGAGGAGGTCCCAGGGAAGAGTATGACCAGCCTATCTGCGCCGGGCAGCAGGTGCCACAGCCCCGATCCACTGACTGTAACTCCTTGCCTCCGCCAGCTGGCCAGGCACTGCCTCTCCACTCTTCTCCCCTGCTGCCTTGCACACAGGAGATGCTTATTAATAATTGCTAATAATAATGATCCTTTCTATGGCCCTCACAGATATATTGCTATTAATATTTCTATTTAACAGAGTTAACATAGGTTCAGAGGACTTAAGAAGCAGATCCAGAATCACACAAAGCTAGTACATGGCTTTGGGTGCCTAAAAGCCCAGGCACAGAAAAAGTGCTTCGTCCATAATCGTACAAAGACGGAAATGACTGTGGCTGTGATGATGACATTGAGAAGGAGAAGGGGAAGATGAAAGTGAAGAGATCAGAGAGTCAGAAAAACCAGCATTTCTTAAAGATTTCCAATCATTTTGGATTTGCTTCCATCAGGTGCAGACAGGATTTGGAAGGTTGGGCTCTCATTTCTGGGGCTTCCAAACCCACGGCGTTCTGCCAGACATTGTCACCATGGCTAAAGGGATTGCGAATGGCTTTCCCATGGCAGCAGTTGTGACAACTCCAGGTAGGAACTACTGGGTGATTTGTGTTTGCTTCTGAGCCTCCTGCATCAGCGATGGTAAAAAAACAAAACAAAAAACCATGGGTATTGGAATTTGTGTGGGTGGGGGACAGTGATGGGGGCTCCACATGCATTTCGCAAGCAGTGAAAAAGAGAAACAGTCTGTCTTCCAGACAGAAATGTGTGTGTAGTTCCCATCACTGTCTCCGACCCATCATGAGCAGAAGAAAGCAAGCCAGCCCTTTTGTTCTTGCTGGAGGGAAGACTAATTCTCCTGCCCCCACAATGAAAAGCAAGGGTCAAGCATACTGACGAGGTAAAGGAAATGTGCCACAAAAACAAGACCAACACACGTTGCCAACACGTAACCAACCTGAAGCCAACCCTGAAATTTCCATGGAATTTCCATTCATATTCTGGAAAGAATCTTTTACTTGGTCTTGCCACACCAAGAAGATATAGACTCAAGGTCCAGAGTGATAGTTTTCTCTGTTGATGTCTTATCCACAAAACAGCCAAATACAGTACTATCGCACTTAGTCAGAACATTCTATGAAGTGAACATTAGAATTAACTGAATTTTTCATTTTAGTGAGGTTTTACAGAAAATCATTTTTATGAACCATGTAGTGTTGAAAATCTTAAAACTGTTTCATTAGTGTTTCCCACACTTTGGAGGTGCTAACAGATATTTAAGTGCCTTGTGATATCTCAGTATTTTACTGAATAATTAAAGGTACAAAAATATGGATGTACTATGGAAAGTAAAGTATAATTAACTGAATATATAACCCTAAGACAATCCAGAAATTATGTTACTAAATTTTTGATGTGATTTTTTTAATGTATTTCCTTCTTAGTCCCAAGAGACAGAAAGATAGAATTTTAGCTAATGAAGGTCTCCATGTAAATTCCCATAAATCAAGTTTTAAGGGACTTTTCAGTTCACATAACACATAAGATTTTCTTATTAAACTTCTCGTTGAGTAAATAAGCAATTTTTCCTTATCCACTGTATTAGTCAGTTAGGGCGACCATAACAAGATACCACAGGCTCGGTCGCATACACCACAGACATTTATTTTCTCACAGTTCTAAAGGCTGGAAATCCAAGATCAAGGTGCCAGAAGAATTAGTTTCTGGTGAGATCTCTTTTACCGATGGCCGCCTTTGTGCTGTGTCCTTGCATGTTCTCTTCTGCAGACAGACAAAGAGCTCTGGCCTCTTCTGAGGACACCAGTCCTGCTGGATTAGGACCATCCTTATGACCTCGTTTACCTTAACGCTTTCCTAAAGGCCTTGTCTCCAAATACGTTCACACTGTGGGTTAGGACTACCACATAGGAATTGGGGGAAGGGCAAAACTCCATCCAGAAATTCCATTATCTGGTGAGTGAAGAATGAATTGGCTATGATGTCACCTACAACATGAAAGTAAATGGAACCCAAATGTGATGGGAGATTATAGATGATGTGTCTGTCACTCATTATCCACCTTTATTTTCTCCCCCTAGACGTTGCCAAGTCTTTGGCTAAATGCTTGTTACACTTCAGTACCTTCGGAGGGAACCCCATGGCTTGTGCCATTGGATCAGCCGTGCTCGAGGTACATCCCAGCAACCAAACGAACCTCGCTCGTGTCGCAAAATGACTACTTCAAAGCCACACACACACACACACACACACACACACACAATCAGAACACAATCAGAACACAATCAGAACGCTATCATTACATTATCAAAAAGGAGAGTAAATTCTAGTTCATGAATTTAAGTTAGATGTCCAGTTATTATTCTGACACCTGTCCTTTTTTAAGATCTGGTTTTGGTGCTTGAATTACTGAATAAGAAATATATAGTAAACCTCACATGCATGAGAAATGTAAGAATTCCTCTAACCAGCTAGTAGCACTGAAATTTCTTTGTTATTTAAGGGGTATTTTATGGATAGTTATCAACTGCTGCCCTTGATTTCAGTTTAATTTTGGCTCTGTTTATATATTCTTTTTTTTTTTTTTTTTTTTTTTGCACTGTCATAAGTTAAAAGACTAAAGAGAAACTGAGTGCTACATCATTATTACAGCTAGGTAATTCAGCTATTGTTCAGCCTCACTCCATTGATTTTGCCGAGGTTTTATTTGTAGAAAATAATTTTTTAAATGTCCTTGCTAATATGCATAATAGCGTTTGCTTAAATAAGTATAATGTTTCTCTGGAAGGCTATTCAAGAAACGAATCACAGCAGTTATTTGTGGGGCGGGAGACGTGGAGGCTGGCAGGCAGGGGTCAGTAAAGATCATTCTCCTCCAAACACTATTATACTTTCTGATTTTTGAACCAGGCACATGATTCATCTATTCAAAAACTTAAATTTAAAAGTATTTCTAAATAAAAAATAAGTAAGTAAAAGCTGCTCTTGCTAATTAAAAAGTACCTTCAAATATAATTAAATTATTAAATGAGAAAGTGTGGGTAGACATGTGTCATTTATTTCATTTTGTAGCTATTGCCAACTTTTTTTTTAAAGTGCTATGTCACCTCAACCAATTTAGAAGGCGGTAGAGAGGACTTAGGTGAACAGGAAAGATCTTAAAAACATCAAGGTCAAAACTAGAGATGTGCAATTATTATCAGCCAAATAGAAATGTAGTACATTACATGTATCTTATTGAGAATCACAGGTCTCTGCTGTGAGTGCCAGGGGAAAACCCTTTTTTGTCTTCAGGTGCCGTGATTCTGGGCCCACACAGGGCTCCACTCAGCTCAAGAGGCTAGGACCCTCTAGAGTGAGGCGTGTGGGCAATGACAGCCTGTCTGTCTGGGAGCCCACAAAGCCCAACATGCCCCAGTAGGACAAACATCTGTGACATTTCTTTCCTCGGAGCATTTGTCTTATTCACCACTGTAGCCTAGTTCTTAGCAAAGCCAGGCAATACTAAACCTCAGGATTACGGAATCTGTGTTGCAGCCTGCATTCAGACATGTCTTCTATTCTTTCCTAAATTCTTACCCACCCTTGAAGAGGATGGTATGGGGAAAGTATCCCCCCTACCACGGCCTTTTTTCCCCTTTGCAGCTAAACTTTTTGTAGGACACAATATGGCCACACTTGACTTCAGGTTCCATTTGTCTGGTCAAGTTTCTGTAAAGAAGGTCATATATATTTACTTCTCCATGTTTCTTAACGAATTTTAGAACTTTATTTTTTGGGGGGGTTCTTTCTCTCAACAGGTGATTAAAGAAGAAAATCTACAGGAAAACAGTCAAGAAGTTGGCACCTATATGTTGCTGAAGTTTGCTAAACTGCGGGATGAATTTGAAATTGTCGGGGACGTCCGCGGCAAAGGCCTCATGGTAGGAATAGAACTGGTGAAGGATAAGGTAAGTTTTGAGCTACTGTTTGGTCTGTGGCTTCGTGAAACAGCAGGAGTTAAAGTCGGAAGCATTTGCACTAGCTCATTTCATTCATTCTCAGGGAGAGATAGCACACAGGCCAGCCAGCGTGTTGAGTATAAACAAAACGCTAGCAGGTCATCAAAAGTTCTAGACGGGTGAGGGAGGTCATTTGGAAAAGAGAACTGGTATTATTATTCTTGCCATACTAGGCAAAGAACATCAGTGATGGCTGAATATTTAGAATTACAGATATGGAGAAGGGAGGAAATTATTTAGGAAGGGAGATGGTGGCCTACAGAGCTATTAGAAATAAAAGAGAAGAGCCAGAAAAAAGGCTGGGGTGATGGTTTGGGGTGAGGATGTTAACGACCCACAGGGTTTTGTGGGGGTTTTTTTGTTTGTTTGTTTGTTTGTTTGCGAATGGATTTCAATCTCCCAAGTAAACAGGGAGGAATGTGACCTCAAACTCAACATGACAATTAAATTTAGCATTTCCCCCCACACCAGTTCTTCCTCCCAAGTTCACTGCTTCTGTTTCTTACCCTTCACTGTTCTGCCAATTACCCACCCTCAATACCACAAAATAATCTGACTCCGTCTCTTCCCCTTATTTCTAATGTCTGATGCTGTTGATTGTTTCTTTGCCATTTCTCTAAAATCCTTCCCATTGTTTCTACTGTGACCCTTCCATCCATGTCAGGAGGAAACTGTCTCTCCCCTCCATAGAAGCAAAGCCTAGACCCTCTTAGGAGAGCAACGGTAGCTGTGCTCCAGAACAGAGACCAGTTGCAGTGAAAGCGCTGGGCGCTCAAGATAGGATCATAGCAGTGGTTCTCAGCCCAGTTACCTGAGCAGCGTTTTACAAATACAGATGCCTAAGCCCTGCTGCAAATATTCCAAACCGATAAGCCTGGCATGGGGCACAAACACCTGCAGTCTAAAAAATCTTCTGGCTAATGTAGACACACAGTCAGACTTGAAACCACTAAGTGAGAGGGAGAAGCTTGTACTCACAGACTCAGAATACAGGAGATACACAGAAAGCCCACAAGCCCCCAGCCCAGTGTCACCACAGGGGAGCTGGCATGTCTGGATCCACAGGTACAGGCGAACTTCAGCTTCCTAGTGACCTGAAACAGTCTCTTGGCTCCCCAAGCACTTTCTTTTCCTAACCCTGGAGGACTGAGTCTTGGGGGAGAAAGCAAATTCTTCACACAGGGAAAATAAGGACAAATGGACCCACCCCAGCTGCCCAGGCCGTGCTGGGGCTCAGGGGAAGCTTGGCTGTTGTACCCTTGTACAACTTCTGAGCCATTTCCTGGACTTTGAAAGAGCTCCCCACACGAGCAAAACAAAGTGAAGAGTTGAGGAGAATTTCTGCATAAATGAAGCAGACTCCAAATTCAACCATTAAAGAACAAAGCCTCCAGGGTAGCCTAGCAAAGCCAAGATTCACTGGCTGTCTGCATTCAACTTCATTTTGTCTTTGGGAATTTGGGATGAATTGGGATTAAAACAAATATTGAATATTATCAATAATAAATATTATTAATATTTAATAGCCCCCAAAAAACTATCCAGTTAAGCAATTAATACCTTTATTCAATTGTAGAGGGAGACAGAGGGGTTAAGAGGGAGAGAAGAGCATTGTTTGAGTTGCTTTTATTTTTTCTCTTGGAAGTGTCTTTAACTATTCAAACACCAAATAAGAATATTTTTTAAATTTATTTACAGATGAGCCGCCAGCCTCTTCCCCGTGAAGAAGTAAATCAAATCCACCAGGACTGCAAACACATGGGGCTTATAATTGGCAGAGGTGGCATTTTTTCCCAGGTAAGAGAAAGGTTGGTCTTTACCTACCACTTTATGTAGGCATCTTCCTGATGTCCCAATGCTGGTCACTTTTCTTAGAGACCCAAGCCCCACTTCCTCTAAGCATAGCTCGCAGGTGTTCTCAAAAGAAAGTATCCATGAAGCCTTCTGGCCACTAGGGGGCGCTGTGTTCAAATGGTTTGGTTATTGCAGTTCTGTGGGGACTAGATAGAAAGGCTAAGGAGGCACAAGGCATACACGAGATGTATAAACCAGAGGATTTACAGTATAGGTCATAATAGAGTCATAACAGTCATGCAGTAAATAATTTGTCTCATGTGTGAGTTAATTCTAACCCCTGTAAGAGCAATCCTAGTGTTCTTACCTGAGCCCTGGGCTCTGACTTTGCGACCCCTGAACCTGCTAAAACTGAGTGGCCGTTGTAGCCAGGAGCAACCTAACGGGGTTGGTAGGCGCAGGTGACCCTGCAGGAGCGGTGAGGAACTACCCCGGTCCGGTCCCTAATGCAGAATTCAAAATCAGCCACTCCCAGTGCCCTTCACCTGAGGTTGGGAGACGCAGGAGACCAAGCTCTCCGTGCTCCCTTGCTGGGAAAGCCAAGAACGGTTCCCCCGACAGCCAAGTCAGGGCTATGGTGTGGCCCTGCCCCGTGAGCATGGGCTGCTACTAATGCTGGTAAAGCCATCAAACCCTAAATCCCTCACCAGGGACTGGCTCTGGGGCAGAGATTTAAGATTTAGTTTCATTTCTGCTTCTCCCCTAATTTGATCTTGTGGTTTGTCATCTTTCGTTCCCATTTTAAATGTCAGTCATTCTTCCCTGCTCCATTCCTGTATCTCACTCTAATCTGGGGAACACTCTTGCCTTATACTTCTCAGAGAAAATGGGAGCTATTAGGCAAGATCGCCATATAAATTCATCTGTCCGCACATCCATTTCTTGCCTCCTTTCCTGAAGTTTCAGAGAATGAGGTGTCACTCCTGCTCAGATCTAGATTTTCTACCCGCTCTAGACCCTCAACACTCCTCCCACCTCTGCTCAAGGAAACATCTGTGTTCTCTGGTATCTGCAACTTTTCCTCAACTTCTCCTCAGCCTGGAAACAAATAGGCTTAAAGCTCTCCCAGCCCAGATCAAACTGTACCACACAAAACTGATACGAGCACTTTTGCTGGGACATACTTGGTGAGATTTTTCCTCATCCTGGTCACAAATATCTTTCTGTACAAATCAAACAAAGTAATGATTAAAAATCCTAAGATGGGCAACTTCTAAAGATATAAAACAATTAATAGTTTACTTGCTTAGTTATTCCTTAGTAATGTGGCAAACACTTAAGTGCTAATTAGCACTTGCTATACTGGATACTCAGTTGCAATGATAAGACCTGGTCTCTCCCTTCATGGAGCTGGCAGGAGAGAAAGACATACAAACAGAAAATTACCATATAGTAAGCTCGTCCATAGCTATGAAATAGCGTATTATAGAGGGAATGAGAAGGGACTCCTAGGCCAGGCTTTCTGGCTAAGCTGAGACTTAAGCAATGAGACAATCACTCAAAGCATGCATAGAAATATGGCAGAATGCAAAGAGCTACACGCTCACTAGTGTGGCTGGAGCATACAGCTTGACGCAGTGAGTGGTAATAAGAAGCCTCACTACTTGTCAGGCTCCGTTCTAAACTCTATGTATGTAAGGACTCATTTAATGTTCTCAACAAGCCTATAAAGTAAGTAATATTGTTATCCTTATTTTACAGATGAAGAAAAAGACACAGAGAGGTTAAGTAAATTGCCCAAGTCACACAGCTAGTAAGTGGCAGAACCAGGATCCAAACTCAGGCAGTCTGATTTCTGAATATGTCCTCTGTAGAGGATAAGCCTGAGGAGTCAAGACTGGAGACGGGGAGTCCAGGGGGCTGATTATGCTGTTTGAACTTGAGCAGTAGTGGTAGTGACAGAGGAGATGCTCTGAAAATGACTCTGGAAGTGAAATAAATGCACAGGCCTCGGATATGAAGAATGCAGGGGAGTCAAGGACGAATCCCTCACGTCTACCTTGGGTGACGGAGGGTGAGAATGAGTTCGGCTTTGAATATGCTCCATTTCAGGGGTTTACGGACGTCCATTTCTACAGACAAGTCTGTGGCTCAGAGGAAAGGATTGAGGGGAAGATCACAATTCGGGAGTCATCCCCATATAAGTGGTGACTGAAGACATCTCTGGGGGCCAGGGGGTCTAGATGAAAAATGCAGTGAGATGAGTCTAGAAACCTGTGCACCAACATTTAAAGGGCAGGGGGAGGAAAACGTGCTTTAGTTGGTGACAAAACAAAGGGCGGAGAGGTGTGACAAGAGTTAGGAGAGTGTGGAGTCATGGATACAAGGCTGTAGGGAGGGTCAGGAAGAGGGATGGACCAAAGTGCCGAATGCAGCAGAGAAGTCCAGGGAGGACAAAGGGAGAAACATGCCATTGGATTCTGCACTAAGCAGGTCACTGGCAACTCTAGCTAGAGTGGTATCAGAAGGTGGGTCAGGGCAGAAACCAGGCCTCAGGGGGTCAAGACGTGAAGAGGGATGGCAGAGTGAAAAATGATGGCCAATAAGCATCAACCAGTCTTTTTAAAAAGTTTGGACAAGAGGATAGCCTTTGTATGGTAGCTAGAAGGGACCCGGGGGAGTCCACAGATTTTTCTTTGGTGTGGTTTGGATTTGGGTGGCTGTGAGAGCTGAAACCTGCTTGCTTATAGACTGCGGGAGGGGCGGTCGAAGAGAATTTGAAGATGCAAGAGAACGCGGGGATGTTTCCTGGAGTCAAGGTGATGGAAGTATCAAGGTCAAGAGCACAGATGACATTATTGCAGTTGAATAGTAGAGACACCTCATTCTCTGAACCTTCAGGCCAGGATACAATAACCGATGTGGGAACAAACAAGTTTATAAAAAGATATTGTCTAACAGCTTCTGAGAAGCACGAAGCAAGACTGTCCATGAAATTGAGTCAGATGCGTAGGAGTCAAGCAAAGACATTGAGAATAACAAAGGTTTAGTATGGGAAAGGAAGCTGACAGAGAACAAGAAAAATGTAGGGGACCAGCAGAAGTTAGAGAACCTGCACATCCAGTGGTGTCAGTTTGCCCAGCAGCTTGATTTTCTTTAACATTTCTCAACTACCTATGTTGGTGCAAAGCAGTTCACTTATAGCTTCGATCAGGGCCAGGACGTTGCGCTTGGGTACAGAAGCAGAACAGTGGAGATGCAAGCAAAGTAAGGGGGTAGACGAGAGAGTGGTTTAATCACCCATGCACTCCACGCTGGGGTAGAAGAGATCTGATTGTGCTGATAGATCCGAGGACAGTGGAGGGATGAGGAGACTGACGTTTTCATGGGAAGGGCACATGTAACGGGAATCAGAATTGGAACTATTCCTAGTGAAGAGGAGACTCATGGCGCTGGCCTTGGGTGTGACTGGATGAAGAGGAGCGAAGATGTATGTTCTGGGAGTTGTGGCCATCAAGAAACTGAGAAGCTAGTTTGTTGGGTGGTACACACAGACACTGAGGTCACCCTCGGTGACGGTAGGAATGGAGTGGAGGTGGGTACCTAAGACCTCAGTGAAGACAGTGGAAGGACCGTGCAGGTGACAAAAAGAAAAAGGAGCAGAGCCTGATGATACCAGACATTTTAAGAGGCTGGGGGGTAAATGGCCTGGGGACAGCATTAGGGAGGAAGGAGCTCAACCCATGAGGGAAATGCAAGAAATGCCATAAGCGCAAGTTTGGGGATTCTTAGTTTAGTCCGTTTCCTTGAAGTCACACTTGAGTCCCCGAGGATCGTGGCTCCATTTTCCTTTGTCTCCTCAGACGTTCCGCATTGCGCCCCCGATGTGCGTCACTAAATCGGAAGTTGATTTTGCAACGGAAGTACTTCGTTCTGCGTTAATCCAACACACGGAGAGAAGAGCCAAATAAAATTTGAAAAATAAAAAACCACAAGCCTCAAGAGCGTCCCACTTCTGTTCAGGAGTTAATGTGAGGAATTTCAGAAGCACCGGTATAGGTTGTAAAAGGTGACCGCCTACGAGCCATCTCTGTTAACAGAGCCTCTATGCTGTTGAGAAATCCATCCTTCAGGGAAGGATCTCTATCACTAGTGCAGAGAATAAATCCTAATTAGTCTAGGTTAGTTATGGTCACGTGATTTCCCTTTGTGGCGATTGGCTTATGCATGATGTGGGATGTACTGTAGGACAATGAATCCTGAAGTAAAATCTTTTGCGGAGGTGCCTTCAAGGAAAGGTCTCTTCATCCTTCGCTCTTCATCTCCACAAGAGGTTTTCTCCTTGCACTGAAGCATCATTTGTCATGATGGGACTGCTCCAACCACGTCACCCTATCTTGGGGCTGCTTGGTACGTGAGATGATAAATTCACGGCGCTGCACAAGCCTTTTCAATGTAAGTTTTCTGTCATTGCAGTCATAAGCATCCTGAGAAATGATGCAGAAAATACCCCACGTCCTTTGACTCCCTTAAAATTGCCTATCAGAGACTTCTCCATTTCCACTGCTATCATCCCGTTGTGGACTAAACCCTCATTACTCCTATTGCAATTGTCTCCGATACAAGAATTTCCCAAACTTTGGTCACTAGAATGCACATTCATTATGTTTACTTTTCCCCCATATGTGTATAACGACTGTCTTAGAATTGACTTAATATTTTTCCTTAATTTGACTTTGTTCACTTAGATGTATTTGATCAAAACCTTTCCATACTTATAATAAATGAGGAATCAGTACTACTTGTCAGGACTAGAAAGTAGTCATAGAAATAGAGTGAACACAAAGCAATGTAACTCAGTTCTAGAGAGATCCAGTTGCTTGCAGCTGTTCTCAGCCTGAGGCTAATTCTTTGTTCAAAAGGGAGAAGATAGAGAATTGGGGGGGGGGGGTGAGGGGGAGCGTGTGGGTGTTGCTAAAAGATACAGGCAAAGTGGGAGTCTCTCCTTAACACAAACAAAAGAGGGTCCACAGCACTGAAAGGAAAATAATTTTCTCAGCGTGCAATGCGATATTTATTTAAGCTGTGAGCCAATTTGAAGCCATGTCGTAAAGGTCTACTCCCTGAGGTGTCTCACTAGCACATGCTGTGCGTCCCTGCCAGCTTTGTCTCCCTCAGGCCTTGACTTGAACATGCCATTCCTTTGCACAAAACCTTTCAGTGGCTCCCCCGTGTCCCATGGATAAGATCGAAACCCCTCAACAAGGCGCTCAACGCCCTCCAGTGTCCAATATCCAAATACAGCAAACAACTAGACTTATGGGGGGGTCACTTCATAAAGTATATAAATGCCTAACCACTGAGCTGGATACCTAATTCACCTGTAGACCTGTATACCACTAATACAAAATAACACTGAATGTCAACTACAATTTAAATACATATATTCACAGGATGTAAAGTACAGCATAGAGAACATGGTCAATGGTATTGCAATAGCTGTGTACCGTGTCAGAGGGGCAGTCGACCTGCTGGGGTTACCACTTTGTGGGGGATGTAAATGTCTAACCATTAGGTTGTTTTGTACACCTGAAACTAATAATAAACAAACAAATAAATAAATAATAAAATAAAGCAAAAACAAAGCAAGTATTGCAAACCCATTAGAATGCTCTGGTTGGACTCGGTGGAAAAGTCATTGGATTAAGAGCTAAATGACCTGAATTCTAGTCAGTTCTTCCACGTATTTGCTATAGATGACCTTGGGCAAGCCTTAAAAATCTCGTTTGAATCTCATTTTGTTCCCAGGTATATCAATACTTGCCCTTCCTACCTGCTGATTTGTCTTGGGACTTGAGTAAGGTAATGGACATAAAAGGACTTTGCAAACTAATGAACTATGCAAATTGAAATGTCTCCCCTTCAAGCTACATTTCTCTTCTTTCCTGCATTACAAAATCTCCCAAGAGCAGTTCTGGGGACACCATTTATATTTTCTTGCCCCCCTGTCCATGCTTCAAGCACTAGAATCTCATTCCTGCCTCTCATTTCTTGGAAACTGCCTTCTCAAAAGGCCACCAGAGACTTCCTATGGCCAAAACTTAGTGTTTCCTTGGAATGTTCTTTCGAAACAACTGCTCCTTCTTTAATACGGTTTCCTTGGCTTCTGCAATGTGATCCTTCTATCTCAGGTGGCTCCTTCTCTCTCTCTCTGTCCTGGCAACTCCTCCTCTACAAGGTTCTGTCCTGGGCCATCTCTTCTTCCATGCTATGCTCTCTTCTCTATCATCCACCTCAGAAATTTCACCTATCCTGCCCATGCTGACTGACTTCCAAATATTCATCTTCAGTCTCAACCGTTTTTCTGAGCCCAACCCCAAGACTCTAGCTGTCTGGACACGTTCATTTGGCTGTCACAAGGACACTTCAAATTAAATATTTCTAACACTAGACGTACTAAATATCTCTCCTCCAATGAATGCCTTCTTGATTAATGGCACCCATTTTGTTTCAGGCTCAAACTTTAGGTCATTAATTTTCTCCAAGTTACCTTTTTGCCCTTCATATGACTCAGTCTCATGAATACTTTCTATAACCTAATTTTTCTGCCTTAACTGGGCCATCAGCAACTGCCTCTTAACTGGTATCCTGGACTCCTTCCCAATCCATCCTCTACACTGATACCAAAGTCACTTACTAAAAAGATAAACACAATCACATGTCTCATCTCTTGAAGCCTTTGAGGGCTCCCTGTTGCCTATGGAACAAAGCGCAAACTCCAACTATTATGGCATACAAGACCCTTCATAATTTGTCCCCAAACCACTTTTGCCAGCTTCATTCCTGACATTTTTTCCATGTCATGCATGCTGGTTCTTTGCTCCTATATATAGTTCACTCTACCTGGACTGTTCTTCCCCTTTCTTTTGTCAGTGGAAATTATGGGGTCAGAGAGATTGGACACGAAAGCCAACCCTTACTTCTTAGTTATTCTTCAAGGCCTTCCCACTTTCAATATTTCTTTTCTTTTACTTAAAAGGAAAAGACATTAAAAATAAATTTATGACAACCATTTCAAAATTGGAAGAGAAAACAATAAAACCCAAATTTAAAACAAAGTAAGTTTTCATGCCTAAGCCACAGCCCCTGCCACCGCTAGGACATGCTGTCCTAACAGAAGGGAGCTGAAGTATTTCATTGTTCAGATAAATTCATAGGACTTATTCCTTGTGGCTTCCGTAGTCCTACAGGATTTTGTGTATACCTAACAGTATACCCTGTTAATGTCCCACCCACAGAGAACACTAAAGAGTAAAAGGCAGCAATGGAATTCCGAAAGGTGCCAGGCCCTGGGTCTCATTTCTTGACTATGAAGGTTGCATGGACCTATCTGAGGGCCTGTTGGTCAGGATAAACTGCAAATCCCCACTTGACAAGCAGTTGGGGCTTTAAGATGCGTAAACCATCAGGAGGGAGCAGGAAGGGCAAAAATGGTGGCCCAAGAGCGTGTATTCATTTCTTTCACTAGTTTATCAACATGTTGGTTTCCTACTTCTTTCCATTTGGAACTGTGGGCAGGAGTTTAGCACCAGTGTTTCTCTCCCTTCCATTTTCTGCTCTCCCCACAGGAGGTGGGATGTCAGCCAGCTTACATAAGGCAAGGAGCCCACATTCTTGCCAAGCTCTTTTTTACTTCCTTTCTTGTGAAAACTGTCTAAAGTAAAGATAAGGAACACTCAGCTCAAGGAAACTTTTTTCCACACAAGGAACATATTGACAGTTAATCACGTGATGAGAAGATAACATTAAAATGTTGGCAACTATTCAAAAACCCTTGGAATGTCAATCCACTCAGGAAGGAGTAACTTTTTTAAAAAGAGTCCCTTCAAGCTTTGGTTATACCATGAATAATAATTATTATAAACAGATAGAAAACAACACTTGTAAATTGGTAATACAGTACTAAACTATGTTCTTACGTATGTTATAAAGCTCCATCTTTTACATCAGTGTAGATTTTAACTCTCCACTAATTCAAGCTAACCGCAGAGAGTATGGGAGCCCTTCATTCTTCTTCCACTTTTAGATCCCATTTAAATCTCACCTTTCCTGCAAATAACAACAAAAGAATACCAGAAAGCATCACAACCTTTGCCACTTCATCATCAGAGTGTTCACGCCAGAGCATCGTAGTCATTATTCAGAAGGTGGTTTAAAAGCTGCTGGCTGAAGCCTCACTTCCAACTGAGGCACAAACAGTCAGAATGGCACAGCTTTGCCCCATTAAAAACTAGAGAAGGAGCATCGTACAACACAAAGTATCTCAACAAGAGCAGGAGGTCCACTAACTCAGTGGGAGAGAAGACACAGAAACAAAAGCTTAATTCTACCAATCCTTTTAGATAGAGTAGGCGAATCTGGGTCTGACTGGTAGAACGGAAGGCGTCAAGCTAGTCACCCGCGCCGAGAACAGCCATGAAGAGAGATGTCAGGAACAGTTTGATCAAGAAATGGTTAGGGAGGTCATCGCAGAGAGCAACTAATGAAAACACGAACTTTTAATGAGTTTGGACAGCACGATGCAATGGAGGGAGATTGCACAACTCTCCAGTTGATTTGTTTTAGGTAAATTAACCTCTCTGACCTGAAGCTTTCTTGGGTCCAAAAAGAGGATAACATAACCCCATGGAAACCTTGTGAGGAGTTAAATAAGAAAATACATGGGCAGCTGCTCTATTAATATGAACTCTTTCCTTAGCATCGCTTTCTTTTTGCACAGAACTTTCTCAGGTGGCGCTTGGCTCTCACCATCCTGGGCTAATGTTTATTCTTGTGTATATACTTTATCTCCCTAACCAGACTCTAAACTACTGGCAGGGTGACCGTGTCTTTTCCATTTTCATATACTTAAGGCCTAATGCAGGGCTCCTCACAGAAAGGCAAATACTAACTCCTAACCGTGCTGTGTGCATTTTATCGTAGATGCTACAATGCCACCAACAGTTTAAAGTGGCAATTAGCCCACCTGAAATAACAATTAGCCACCTGATATGGCTTTTATATGTATGTGTGTATTCAGAAACTATATATATATATATATATATATATATATATATATGCAAAATGTATATATAATGTATATTAGAAACATGTATAATATATAATTAAAAACAAAATATATTAAAATATGCATTTAGAAATCTCATGCATTGGCTTTTGTTTAGTTTGCTCCTTGATGCTGGCATACCCCAGAGATTTTAACCTTGACCTCTTTTTTTTCCTCTCTCTGTATACTACATCTGGGTCATTTTCATCCATTATCCATTTATCCATGTTGGCTTTACTGTCCAGATGCTGAGAATTCCCAAACATATCTCCAAGGCAACCTGCCCCTGGCTTGAGGACTCACATTGCCAGCAACTCCTTGACCATCCTCCCCTGGGTACCTACTACCTCCTCTTCCTCCTCCCTGGGGCGCCTCTGCTCTCCTGGCGAGGTATTATTTGAGCCAACTGACTTCTTTGTTGTCTACGTCTGGTGCCAGTAATTCCCCCACCCACCCACACTAGTCTCCAAACTTCTGATTCTTGCTTGCTTCCCTGCCACTCCTGCTGATCACAGCTTTCCCGCCTCCTCTAACTGCCAGCTCTGGCTGTCATGGCTGAGTGGGACAGCGTCATTGCTGGCTCCTGGCACTCTCTGGCCTCCATTATCCTGCTTATTGCTCTGTTTCCTCCCTTGCCACATTGCCCAGACTGACAGTCCATACCTCATCCTCATCCACGTGAGAGTTAAGCAGTGGCTGTCGCTGTTACCTAACTCTTTCTCTGGCCTAGCTAAAAGCCCCAACTTGCAGCCATCACTGATTGCTACTTGAAGCAATTTTTTAAAAAGCAAGAGGTAGAAGGGGAGAGTGGAAATTAAGCTAGAAATAAAATACGTTTAGGATCTCTTTTCTTCCTCTGACCATACTGGGAGTGAGGAAAATGAATATAGGAAATGAACTCTAGCAGAGATGTCATTAAAAACCAGTGTTCCAGCTGAGCTGGTCTTCAGCTACATCCATTCAGCAACCCCCCCCCCCCCACCCCTGGGCCTGGTGCAGAGGCCTGATCCACGCTCCTCAGGTGGCCCTACCAACCTGAGCCGGAGGGTCCTCTCAATTCTTTGTAACATTCCTGGAATTAACTCCTAGACCCTGGGAGCAGTCTCCAGTAAACCCCTGCTTCTATTCATTCATTCATTTATTCATTCATTCATTCACTCATTCATTTATTTTAGCAATATCCCACCCTCCATCCTCTTTTTGGCACAGAGCTCCTTCCCTTCCCAGGAGCATTGCCTCCCTCAACAATCCCCCCTTCTGACACTTCTTCAAGCAGAACCTTTACACCCAGAATCAGCTCTTCCCTTACGCCTCTAACCCTTCCGGAGGGATAGTGAGCAGAGGTGAACAGTTTTGGTACAAGGAAGCAAGATGTACTTTCATTCAATCCTTTTAGTGCAGCAAAAACAGGGAAGAAAACAGTTTAGTTTCTGTAGTAAAGTTTTGAAAATTATGATTTTGCTACTGTTAAAAATACCTATCAGATATGCATGCTGTAATGTGCAAAATTTTAAAAGACTATATTTGAAAAAGAAGAACCAAGTTAGAGGACTCACACTTCCTGATTTCAAAACTTACTACCAAGATGGCGCAGTAAGTAAACACTGTGCTTACCCTCTCTCACAACTACATCAAAATTACAACTAAACTACAAAACAACCATTATTGAGAATCGCCTAAAATCAAGCTGAACTGAAGCCCTTCTGCTAAGGACGCACAAAAGAAGCCTGATAGGAGGGGCAGAGAGGTGGAACTGGCTGGTCCCACACCCGCGTGTGGCCACGAAAACAGCAAGAGGTCCCAGCCTCACCCCAGCCCAGGGTTCCAATGCCGGGGAGAGAAGACCCCGTAATTTCTGGTTATGGCCGAGTGAGACAGAGGGCGGCTGCACTCCCAAGTGCTCCTGTTAAACGGACCATGCACACGGGCAGTCGATGGGCAGCAGGGGCAGCAGCTGGAAAGGGGGCAGAGACACATGTGGGGAATTGAGTTGTTTAACTTCTGATGGGGGTGCAGAGGCAGCTTTCTCCTGGACAGAAGAGCTGGCAGAGGCCATTGTTTCTTTGCTGAACCCACCCCCTTCCTGGTGGGCATGTAGATAGAGGCAGCTGCCATTTCTTGTCTCCATCATTCGTTGCCCACAGCCTGGCAACTCAAGACCTGGCCTCGCCCAACTATCAGGTACACTCAAGCTGCTTCCAGTAGCTTTTTTGTGCAGATCGCCTGCCTTGGCTTAACAGCACTTTCCTAGGATCTTTCAAAGGTTCGTGGAACCCAGACAAGCAGCATTTGGCTTGAACATGTCTTGTACCTCTGGCTGAGCAGCCCTAAGTACGGCACTAGCGGCAGCCGACCTTGGTTCATGGCTTGGCCTCTCAAGATGCTTCCAAGCAAAGCACAGGAGGCAGCCATCTGTGGATTTGTTTGTGGCTCCTGCCAGGTGGCCCCAGGTGGGGCCTACAGAGGATCCCCTCTAAGGTGGTCCTGGGGCCGGTGCCTCCAGTGGCCAGCTTCAAAATGAGCTGGAGCATTACCCAGCCACCTTCAAATACGACACACCCAAGGGGCAGATTGGGCAGGCACCAGAGTCCTGCTGAGGCAGATCCTGCTCTGTAGGATCAGGCCCCACACAACAACTCTTAACTGTAGTCAAGGCCAGTCCTCACAACCAGTGAGCCCAGGGGTCAGTCCCTCCCATTAATGTGCAGTTATCAACCAAGGCTCAGCTACAAGAGGAGGGCACACACAACCCACACAAGGGACATACCTGGAGTGTGCGGCTCAGGTGACCAGAAAGACTGTGCCACTTGACCTCACAGCACACCTACTACATAAAGCCACTCTACTAAGACCAGAAGATATAGCAGCCTTACTTAATACATAGAAATAAACACAGTCAAAATGGGGAGACAAAGAAACATGGCCCAAATAAAAGAACAGAACAAAGCTCCAGAAAAAGACCTAAGAGAACTGGAGATAAGCAATCTATCAGATGTAGAGTTCCAAACACTGGTTATAAGAATTCTCAGTGATCTCAGGGAGAACTTCAACAGAGAGATAGGAAGCATAAAAATGGAGATGGAAACCATTAAAAAGAACCAGTCAGAAATAAAGAATACAATAACAGAAATGAAGAATATATTACAGGGAATCAACAGATTAGATGAAGCAGAGGATCCAACCAGTGATGTAAAAGATAAGGTAGCAGAAAACACCCAACCAGAACAGGAAAAAAAAAAAAAAAATCCAAACACTTGAGGAAAGTTTAAGAGGCCTCCAGGACAATATCAAGCATACCAAAATTTGCATTATAGGAGTACCACAAGGAGAAGAGAGTGAACAAGGAAATGAAAACCTATTTGAAGAAATAATGACAGAAAACCTCCCTAACCTAGTGAAGGAAATAGATATACAAGCCCAGGAAGTGCAGAGTCCCAAACAAGATGAACCCAAACAGGCCCACACTAAGACATACCATAATTAAAATGGCAAAGATTAAAGACAGAGAGAATCCTAAAAGCAGCAAGAGAAAGGCAACTAGTAACTTATTAGGGAACTCCCATAAGACTGTCAGCTGATTTCTCAACAGAAACTTTGCAGGCCAGAAGGGACTGGCACAAAATATTCAACGTGATGAAAAGCAAGGACCTACAAGCAAGGCTACTCTACTCAGCAGGACTACCATTTAAAATTGAGACAGATAAAATGCTTCCCAAATAAAAAAAAGCTAAAGGCGTTAATCACCACCAAATTAGTATTACAAGGAATGTTAAAGGGGCTTCTTTAAGACAGGTGGGGGAAGAGGGATCAAACTTATGAATAATAAAATGCCAATAGCTACACATCTATCAACAACTAGTTTCAATGTAAATGAATTAAATGGGCCAATCAAAAACATAAGAGGGCTGAATGGATAAGAAAACAAAAACCCTTACACTGTTGTCTACAAGAGAATCATTTGAGATTGAAAGACTTACACAAAGAGATGGAAAGATATTTCATTTAAAAAAAGTATTTCATGAAAATGGAAACAAAAATAACTGAAGTAGCTATACTTATACCAGACAAAATAGACTTTAAAACAAAGACTATAACAAGAGATAAAGAAAGACCCAGTTATCACACTTCTGGGTATTTATCTGAAGAAACCTACTTGAAGGGACATGTGTATCCATATGTTCATTGTAGCATTGTTTACAATGGCCATGATGTGGAGGCAGCTTGTGTGCCTGTTGATGGATGAACGGATAAAGAGGAGGTGGTACATATATACAATGGAATATTGCTCTGCTCAGCCATGGAGGGGAATGGGTTCTTGCCGTCTGCTGCAGCATGGATGGATCTGGAGGGTATTGTGCTGAGTGGAGTATGTCAGACAGAGAAAGACAGATACAATGTGATTTCACTTACATGTGGAATCTAAAGAACAAAACAAACAAAAAACAGGAACAAACTTATATATACAGAGAACACTTTGATAGTTGCCAGATGAGAGGGGGTTTGGGAATGTGGGTGAAAAAAGAGGAAGGGATTAAGAAGTCCAAATTGGTTGTTACAAAGTTGCTATGGGGATGTAGGGTATAGCATAAGGAATATATAGTCAATAGTATTGTAATACCTATGGTGTCAGAGGGGTACTAGATTTATTGGAGTGATACATGGGAGTGGGTTGGGGGGCAGGGTGAAAAAAGTGAAGGGATTAAGAAGTACAAATTGATAGTTACAAAATAATCACAGGGATGTAAAGCATAGGGAATATAGTCAATAATATGGTAATTACTATGTATAGTGCCAGGTGGGTACTAGACAGAGGGATCACTTCTTACATAAACGTCTAACCACTGTGCTGTACCCCTGAAATTAATATTGAATGTCAACTGTGAAAAATTAATGTGAAAAATTAAAAAGGGGGGATGTCAAGGGCAATAAATAAATGGTCCAAATTTCCAGGTGTAAGACAAATTAGTCATCGGGATGTAATGTACAGCATAGGGAGTGTAGTCGATAATATTGTGATACCGTGATATGGTGTCAGATGGTTGCTGGACTTATCATGGTGATCACTTCTTTAGGTCGATAAATGTTGGACTATGGTGTATACCCCTGAAACTCATATAATATTGTATGTTAGCTACATTTTTAATAAAAATCTTTTTTAAAAAATGAGAATTTGAAGAAGGGGAGAGTGAATATTGAGAAAGACAATAGTCTCTGCCACAATGTGTTTATAGAACGTGCCAGTAATAAAACGCCTTCAACCCTTTATCTCCCGTTTCATGCAGGTGTATTTTCTGTTAGCAAGAAGTGGAACATTAATTTGTATATTTCAGGATGTTTGAAGGATTTCATGAAAACCATAGTAACAAACCCTCATTACTCACCATGCAGAATTAACAAATGCTAACCTTTCCTTCAGATCTTTAAAAAAATGAATTCAAATAAAGTCCCTTTTGTTAACACAGCCCAGTTCCATTCCTCTTCCTCCATTTTGAAAGGGAATTACTTTTCTGAGTGACGTGTTTCCTACTAATGATTCTATTTTCTCTGTGTAAGTAACATTAACAGTATTTTTCAAAAGTGTTTAAATGGCATATATTTCATCTTCTGACAGCTCATTTTAATTCAATGTTTTTCAAGGGTTAGCCACGGGTATTACAGATCAAGTTCACACGTTTTATCTGTTTCACTCTTTGCCATGTTTTATCTAGGCCACAACTGATCCATTTTCTTGTTTAGAGACATTTAGGTATTTCCAACTTTTCCTAATTACAAACAATTCGGCTGTGAACATCCATGTAGGTCTCCTTGTACACATGCGCATGGGTTCTGGAGAGTACTGCTTCTCAAGCTTTAAGGAGAGTATGAATCTCCTAAGAAATCGTGTTAAGTGCAGATTCTCACTCAGAAAGTCTGGGGTTGGACCTGAAAGTTGCATTTGTTACAAAATTCCCAGGTGAAGCCCGTGGTGCTGTGTGCACTCTGAGAAGTAAGACTCTCGAGTTGTTGGGTCATAGGGTGCACATCTCTTCAACTTTCATAGAATCATCAAATTGTACTAACTTTACTCTAAAAGAAATGAAAGTGTTCTACTTCTCCATCCTCACCAGTACTTGATCTTGTGAGACTTTTTGCCTTTGGCCAATCTGAAAGCATGAAACAATTATTAAATCGTATTTTCCTGGTTATGTGACAATGATTGTCTTTTTATATTAACTATTCAAGCCTTTTCTGTTCATGTATTTTACCTGTTTTTCTAAGGCAGCCATTCTAAATGTGGTCTTAGGACACTGAGGGCCTTCCTTTTCCAATTTCCTATCACGTGAAGCTTGACTTCTTTGTATACTTTAACTAAAATATAGAGCAACCGACTGACTGCAGAAACAGATATGAGAATCCAGCTGCTTTTTGTTAAGCTAGACATTAAAGGTTTTTAAAAATGTACAATGCCTCTCTTCTCAGTAAACTTGTTTTGTACGTTATTTGCCATAATTAACGTACATGTATTGTTTAAAATACTTTAAATTCTGCATTTTAATTTCTAATGCACAAACTCCAAAAGATAGAACCTACATACAAAAAAACTCTTTAGGGTTCTCAATTTTTTAAGAGTGTAAAGGGGTCTTGAGACAAAAAAAGTTTGATAACTGCTGTATTAATGCACGGCTACCATCTGGTCATTGATTTGTAGGAGGTTCTTTTGTTTTTTAATGTATTCTGGACCCTCATCCTTCAGTTATACGTACTGCAAACATTTCTCCCTGAGGCTTCTCTCTTTACTTGTGGTGCCTACTGTTCCACAAAAGTTTTCATTTTGATTCAGTCCTATTTTCCTATAGCGTTGTGCTTTTGCTAAGGGTACTGTTCCTATTTTGAAATAGGGAAAGTCTCACTGCCTTTATAAGGAACCCCAGCTTCGGCACCAATGAATGAATTATGGAGAGGAAATGGGGTTTCTCCTTTAAGGAGATCAATGTAAAATATGTACTTAGGTATTTTAGAATATTCTGTTTTGCCTCAGACAAATGAAATTCAATGTCGCTGATTCACTAAAAATATTTTACCCTTGACATGTTTCTGTTTCCTCTTCAGAAGATTAGGAAGGAAATTCCTATAAAACTTAATGTACATTTAATTCAATATGTACATTTAATTTTTTCAGCAAATATTTTAATTGAAAAAGACTTAACTCATTTAAACATTTTGTATAAAGCTTTTGTACTTAAAAAGCACTTTCATATATACTATTTTATTTGACCTTCATAATCCTATATGATAAATGGGAACGGAATTATTATGCTAAGAACTGTGTTAGAGTTAAGGGAAGTGAAGATCAGAGACGTAAAAAATTCAGCAGCATCATGCACACAGGATTTGAAATGAGATCTAACTTCCAATCACAGCTGATGAAGATCCCTTAAAAATTATGGCTGATTTTTCCTCGTCAGTATAAAAGGGACAAGTAGCCCCAATAAATCCTCTCGTGAAGCAGAAACAAATTAAATACCTGTGTAGTTCGGACAAGAGAAAGCAAGGAAGGCATAATGGGCATTTGCAGGAGTCTCCGGCTTTCAAAATGACTTCTTGAAAGATGACACTTTACTATACAATAACATGTGACTAATATGCCCCCTGGTTCACTAATATTCCTATTCAAAATCAAGGGCAATTCATTTAGTTCAAATTACAGGAAGGTGGAGAGTGTTCAGATGAAGCCTGAGAGGAAAAGACTAAACACAGAAGAACGACTAGTATTTCCCCTGAAGCGACCAAGAAAGGGTGGAGAAAACAATTAGGCAGAATTAGTGATAGAAGTTAGAGAAAGGAAAGAATATAAAGAAAATATATGTATCTCTAAATGAAAATGAAAGTAATTAAAAATTAAGGTACAAAAGGTATTTTCAAGTCAATCACACAGAATAATCCACATAATCAATACCATCCATGAGGCTTTCAGAAAAGACCTTGCCATCAGGGACTTTGTATTTCAGAGATTCCTTCATATGAAGACTCAAGGATATAAGGAGAGAAACAACTTCACTGAAGACATATTTCAAGCTAATGAGTCCACAGTTACTTTCAAAACCAGTTAAAAGAAATGCCTACTTGGGGGGACCAACCAAGATAGTGCAGTAGGTAAACACTGTGTTTACCTTCTCTCACAACCACACATGACAACTACTTTATAATACAAAATAACCATTACTGAGAGTCACCTAAAATCAAGCTGAACTGAAGACTTTCAACTAAGGACGTGCAGAAGCCACCTCCAGACTGGTAGGAGGGGTTAGAGATGTGGAATGGGCTGGTCCCACACCCGCATGTGACCATTAAAGATCAGGAGGGATATTTTGGCTGTGAGGGTTCCCCCCAATCCCCCGAGGAGCAACAGATCCCAGCCCCACCCCAGCCCAAGGTTCCATTGCCAGGGAGAGACGTCCCCATAATTTCTGGTTGTGATAACCAGCAGATTGTGACTGAGTGAAACAAAGGGCAGCTGCACTCACAGGCGCTCCTCTTAAAAGGATTACACACAGACTTATCCACCAACAGAATCACTCGCTTTGAGTTCCAGCACTGGGACAGCAGCTGGAAAGGAGGCAGGGACATATGGTGGGGAAGTGAGTTGTCTGGCTTGGGACAGCGCCTAGAGATGTGGCTTTCTTCTGGACGTAGGAACTGGCAGAGGCCATTTTTTTCTTTGTTAAGCCCTACCCTTCCCCACATGTGGACACTGGCAGCTGCCATATCGGAGTCTTCACCCTTCATTTACCACACCCGGGTGATTCAAGACCCAGCCCCACCCAACTTTCCGGCACACCCAGGCCTCTTCTAATGGCTTTTCCATGCAGACTGCCTGCTTTGGCTCAAGCTACAGACTTTCCTAGGGTCTCTTAAGGTTTGAAGAACCCAGACAAGCAGCACCTGGCTTCACATGTCCTGTACCTCTGACTGAGCAGCCCTAAGCTTGGCACGAGTGACAGCTAGCCTTGGTTTGTAGCTTGGCCTCTCAAGGTGCTTACAAGGATAGCATGGGAGGCAGATCTTTTTGGCTCCTGTCAGGTGGTCCTGGGTGGGGCATGGACTGTGGCTGAACTTGACCTACAGAGAATCCCCTCTAAGGTGGTCCTGGGACTGGCACCCCCAATGGCCATCTTCGAAATGAGCTGGAGCATTACCCAGCCACCTCCAAGTACAACCTACCCAAGGGGCGGATTGGGCAGGCACCAGAGTCCTGTTGAGACAGATCCTGCTCTGTAGGATCAGCCCCCGCACAACAACTCTTCCACCGTAGTCAAGGCCAGTCCTTACAACCAGTGAGCCCAGGGGTCAGTCCCTCCCATTAATGTGCAGTTATCAACCACTGCTCAACTACAAGAGGAGGGCACACACAATCCACACAAGAGACACATTTGGTGTGTATGGCTCAGGTGACCAGAAAAGACTGCACCACTCAACCCAACAGCACACCTACTACATAAGGCCAGTCTACTAAGACCAGAAGATATAGCAGCCCTCTTAATACACAGAAACAAACACAGGGAGGCAGCCAAAATGGGGAGACAAAGAAACATACCCCAAATAAAAGAACAGAACAAAGCTCCAGAGAAAGAACTAAGCGAAATGAAGATAAGCAATCTGTGCGACGCAGAGTTCCAAACACTGGTTATAAGATTGCTCAATGATCTCAGGGAAAACTTCAACAGAGAGACAGGAAGCATAAAAATGGAGATGGAAACCATGAAAAAGAACCAGTCAGAAACAAAGGATACAATAATGGAAAAGAAGAATATATTATAGGGAATCAACACTAGATTAGACAAAGCAGAGGATCCAAAACAGCGATGTAAAGATAAGGTAGCAGAAAACACCCACCCAGAACAACAAAAAGAAAAGTCAAAAAATGGAGGAGTTTAAGGGGCCTCCGGGACAATATCAAGCGTACCAAGATTCACATTATAGGGGTACCACAAGAAGAGAGAGTAAGGAATTGAAAACCTATTGGAAGAAAAATGACAGAAAACTTCCCTAACCTGGTGAAGCAAGTAGACATATAAGTCCAGGGAGTGCACAGTCCCAAACGAGATGAACCCAAAGAGGCCAACATCAACACACATCATAATTAAAACGCCAAAGGTTCAAGACAAAGAGAGAATCTTAAAAGTAGCAAAAGAAAACCAGTTAGTTACCTACAAGGGAGCCCCCATAAGACTGGCAGCTGATATCTCAACAGAAACTTTGCAGGCCAGAAGGGACTGGCAGGAAATATTCCAAGTGATGAAAAGCAAAAACATACAACCAAGATTACTCTACCCAACAAAGCTATCATCCAGAACTGATTCAAAGCTATCATTCAGATAAGGAGCTTCCCAGACAAGAAAAAGTTGAAGGACTTCGTCACCACCAAACCAGTATTACAAGGAATCTCACAGGGACTTCTTTAAGATGGGAGGGGGTTAAGGACTGGTGAAAGCGGAAGGAATTAAGAAGTACAAATTGGTTGTTATACAGTAGTCATGGGGATGTAGGGTATAACATAAGAAATATAGTCAATAATATTTTAATAACTAGGTATGGTGCCAGATAGGTACTAGGTCAGGGTGATAGACGGAAATGGGGTTGGGGTAGCGTGAAAAAGTTGACAGTATTAACAATTACAAACTGGTAGTAAATACAGTATGGGTATATAATCAACAATGTTGTAAAGATCATGTAAGGTGCCTGATGGGCACTGGGGGATTACTTAATAGACTGTAGAGGCCTGACCAATGCGCTATACATCTGAAGCTGAAGCAGAATACTACTAAATGTCAACTGTAAGTAAATATATAGGTATATTTTGTCACGAGATGTGGAGGACAACACAGGGAAGACAGTCAATGGTATTGTAACGGCTATATAAGATGTCAGAGGAGTACTTGCTTGGGGCTTGGGTTATCACATTATGAGGGGTTTAAATATCTAACTATTATGTTGCTTCGTATACCTGAAACTAATAAAAATAAATAAATGTAAAAAAAGAATAGCCTATATAATCCACCCTAAAAATTGACTCATCACTGAACATATACTTGATGACCACACACTCACGTATAAGAACTCTCCATATTTCTTTTGATTTAATATTCATCTTTGCTACAGAATAGGTGGCATAAATATCAGCCCTATTCAAAAATCTTTCATCAAAAAAATTTTTTCTCCCTTGATGTAAAAAACAAAATAAAAAATTTCTGAAAACCGTGAAGGAAAAAAACCCAAAGCAGACTATCCCTTGTTTAACAGTATAAATTCTAAACCATCTGCTACTTCGATCTGTCATGCATTACAGCTGTCACCATGCCTAAGGAAGAAGTGCCATATATATTAATTTGCTTCCACCTCCGTAATTCAAATCAGTGGAAAATGAAAAAAATGTATCTTGTTGAAAATTACCAGTAAAATCTCAAATTAAATCAACATAATTATACCTTGGAAACACTATTCTTATAATACAACCATATACAAGTATGTTCAATTGGTTTGTGCCTGTCATTGTCCTTAAGGGAATAAAATACAGTAATCAACAATAGGTTCGAAATAATTTTAAAATTAGAACTGGAATCATGGTATCATGTAGAAAAAAAATCTATGATGATTTTAAAATGATCTGGAATTTTTGATATATGATGAAGCATAACAAAATATAAGATACAAAAAGCAGTGAATCGTATAAAAATACTTAAAGTGAAATTCACAAAATAAAACAGAAAGGGGGATTTCTATGTGTTAAAATAATTTAATTCTCCCCATACATTTTTGTCCACGAGACAACAGAAATCAAGAATGCATACCTTACAATATTTACCTGTTTTGAGTTATTCAAGTCAATTCAGATGGCAAAAGTAGAATTCAGTCACTAATGAAATGTTTAAAAATATATATTAAATGAAAAAAATGTTTTTACAAGATAAAAAATAATCTCCCACAATGCAATAAATTGCACATCAACTGAAATTTTAACTCTTTAGATGATTTCAGTTCAGTTTTTGGTTTCAAAATCTAGAGACAATCAAAAAGAAGAAGCATTGGCAGAATGTCTATCTGTTTTTACGTTTCTCTTTCTTGCCCCGACTGCTTGTTACACTGTTTAAAGAAGACGATGAAGGTGATCTTGCATGACCTGTGGTCTTTAGATGGTCAAAAAGTTTATTCCGGGATGGAAATTCACTATGGCAGGTTGTGCAGCTGATAAGAACATCATTCTGAGAAGAGGAAAGAAAATCATAAATAAAAGCCATGTGTTAATATCTGAGAGCAGTATTTTATGCTTTCATGTCAAGATCAAATATCAAACAATTACCAAAGAAAGATCTTCTAACAAAATGGACAGCCACTAAGAGGGACTCAACTGAGGCAGGTGTTCTTGGAACTTAAGTCCCAATAACCAACACCATCGACTTTAAGAGACCTGAGACATTCAATAGCATGTACCACGTGGACTACACCAAGGCTTTAGATTTCAAAGTAACAGAAAACAGAATAGTAACTGTTCTGGTAAGGGCTGATATTTCCCATATGCTACTTTTTAAAGAAAAGAAAAATGATGTGACAACATGGATAGACGGTATTATGCTAGAAGGTATAATGCTAAGCACATTAAGTCAGACTGAGAAGGACAAATACCATATGATCTCACTTATATGTGGAATGTAAAAGACAAAATAAATGAACAAACACAACAAAAACAGACTCATAGATACAGAGAACTAATGATTGCCAGAGGAGAGGGGAGCTGGGTGAAAAAGGTGACGAAATTAAGAAATACAAATGGGTAGTTAGAAAATAGTCATGGGTATGTAAAGTACCACATAGAGAGTATAGTCAGTAATGTTGCAACAACTATGTAAAGTGCCAGATGGGTACTAGACCAATTGGGGGATCACTGCAGAAATTATATAAATGTTTAACTACTATGCTGTATATCTGAAACTAATATAGAGTAATACTGAATGTCAACTGTAACTGAAAAAAATAATTAGGAAAAAAATGACACTAGCACATATATAAATTCCACATTTGTCATGGGAAACTGTTGATGGAGCCCCAACTATGCAGCAGGTGCAGAAGGGCTCACCAAACACACATTTACATCTTTAGAATGAGAATTAAGAATTTAGATTATATTGTTTTAACAACAAGATCCACTGAAGACATGTCAGCATGATTTTAACCTACCACTGTCTGTGGTTCAGCAGGTACTTTGACAGATTTTTTCGTATCTTTGGCTTTCTTTCCTTTGGGTTTAGGAACACTGGAAAATAAGTGCAAGAATTCAGCATAATCTAATAATAATGTACCCCTTTTAATTGTCATTTTGCTCCCAAGAAGACTCAAAAGAATGACATGCACTTTAAAGGCTAATTAATTTTAATGGCCAAATTAATTAACTTTAACAGTTCAAGTGAACAGCTTTAAAGAGCAACTTTAGAGATCACATTAGGTATCAAATTTGACACAAAAATTAAGGAATTTAGTTAAAACAGTTGAAACATAAGGTAAAACAAGGCCCCTACAATTCTCTGAGCTTTTATACGGTGTGTTTTAGTTAAAAAAGCAAAGCACTTAATACTCCATTTATTGAAGCAGATCATCTTCGCACCCAAGCATCAGTACTCAGAAATACTCTGACATTAAGTGTGGCTCCCCCAAAACACAACTTTTGAACCTCATCCAGTCTATGACAAACATTTCAACAGTTCCACAATGGAAGAAAAATAAACACACTGTAATACACTTCCATAAAATTAAATTTAACGTGAAGAATTTTCTTTTATTAAAAGATTATGTCCTTTCTGCTGATCTGGTGTGTACCCACCCCATCCACGTACCCTTTAACCCAGAAAGTGCCAGCCAGTATAGTCCTGAACAACTCCTGAACATTTCTCTATTCAATTTTCTATATGCATTTTATTTTTCCTTATTCATTGCATACATTTACGCTAACCAAATTCTTAGGGTAAAATCTGAGTGCAACTATACTTACAGAACAAAATGGGTTATAATGAGTAAATTATGATAATTCTGCCATACTATTCTTCAAGAGTCTGCATTAAGTTAAATGGCCTATACAGGCATACCTCATTTTATTGTACTTTACAGATTTTGTGTTTTTTACAAATTGAAGTCAAGACCCTCCACCAGTAAAAAGGTTACGACTGGCTTTATTGCGGTGGTCTGGAACCGAACCCACAATATCTGTAAGGTGTGCCTGTACCTTTAAAAGATGCTGATTAGGAGTGTTAACATAACATTATGCAGTATTCAGAAAAGGACACAATGGCATATAAGGCTACAGATTAGCATTTACTAATTTACATAATATCATCACAGATATGCTACAAATATATCCAAGGAAATTTAGGGTAATATTCCTGAAGAACAATTTATCATACTATGAAAGACAGCAGCTACATCTCTCAAGCTAATATCTAAGAGTTTTATTTTCTAAAAGTACTCTAGATACACACACGTTTTCTAATGAAGAACTTCCCACTAGGTGGCCAGCATCACTGCACGGTAGGGAAGCAGCAGAGGGATCCCACAGAAAGGTACTGGAGTCAGGCCACCCGGTGCGTGTACGTGTGTGTGTGCGTGCGCGTGTTTGCACCTCTATCCCAGCACTGCCACTCAACAGTGAAGAAATCATTTGAATTCAAAGTCTTACTTTTAGCAATGAGAACCCTTTTTCTCCCCAAATGAACTCCCATGTCAAAACAATATGGAAAACAAATGGAACAATGTTAGCTCTAGATGAAGGAGACAGGCAGGGTTCTGGAGCCCCATCCTTTGGTCCACTCCTCACGCCCACGAAGCAGCTCCCAACAGACCTGTGCAGGTCACTTAGGCCCCACGGGGCTAGCTGACCTGGGTGCTTTCAAGGAGTCAGGCAGACAGGGATTAAGTGCCAGCTTTTCCACTTACCAGCTTTTGTTCTCAGGCAAGTCACTTAACCTGAGACTCAGTTTCCTCATTTGTAAAACTAGAACAAACATCTAGCATCAGAGTGGTGTGTAACTTCCCCCTCCAGCTTTCAGCTCTCCCAAGCTCCTGCATTACCGGTTGGTACAGCCACAGCCCTATGCTAGGCCCCAGAACGTGTTTCCCTCATTTATGCCACCTAAAGCCCGGGCCCCTAAGTACACTCCCCGCCCCTTCACTGCTGCCCCAGTGTTAAGCATTTCCCACCTGACTGTCATTTGAACTGTTTTACTTGGTCCTATGACAACAACATGAGGCTACTTACTCTTCAGATCTTTCCTCTTATTCTGCTATAGAGGAAGAGAGGAGGGGGACAAATATGTCACACAAGGAGAGGAAGTACTACCTCCCGTGACTGAGACCCCTCACCAATCATGACGGGCTGGGGCGGCACCAGGATTCCAGGGCTCCTTTGAGCCAGAAAGCTCCAAGCTCTGGGTATTACCCGCATGTGGTCAGCGGGGCTGAACACAGAATGACTGTCATGAGCATGGAGATTCGGTTAGTCATGCTCCCAGCGAGTGGGACATAGCCTCATCAGTTCTCACGAGTGTCAAGGATTTACTGATCCAGGACAAAGAAAGAACCTTGGCAAGATAAGGGAAACAAAAACTGGATCAAAGTAGCTTCTTTCTGATTTTGGCCCTGTTGTTGAAATGTCATGAGCACATCGCTCTAGCATTCTCTTCCAACACGCTTCATCTATATACACATGTACCTATGTCTGGGTTTACAAATAAGTCACAGATACATCTAATTTACCCCATCAATCATGGAAAAGGAGAGTCTATTTGACATATGAAAAATATCCTTACAACCAGTATTAAGTAGAAAAATGCACCTCTGACTTACCTTTTAGCTTCATTTTTTGCGTCATCACACAGTTCGACAGTCTCTATGACACTGACATTTTCTTGGGGACTAGCTTCCATTTCTTTGGCACTGTCATGATTTGAGCTGGTATCTTCTGGTTGAACCTTTACTCCTTCTCCAGTTCCATTTTCATTGAAATTATCATCATAATTCTAGGTTATAAACATGTATGCATTACAAAAGAAATACTATAATAATACTGGCTTCTTATGTTGCCAAATAAACAATGATAACATCCTGTGCACTCCGGTTGGAGTATATCTTCAGGAAATTAAAAAAAAGGGCAGACAATAATTTAAGAACATGAATGCTCATTACAGAAATACTAAATTCGTGAAAAATTGGAAACAGTCCAGATATTCAATAAGTTGAATATATGAAGGAAAATTATGAAGCTCTTAAAAATCATGTTTCCAAAAGATAGTGATCCAATTATGTGGAAAATACAACATATTAGCAAAAGTTGAAGAGAGATTATACATAACATCTGATCACTATTTAATTCAACATTAAGTACTATCTATAAGCAGAGTTAGGGATGTTATTTATATTTTTCTATATTTTCCAAATAATCTGCAATGAGCAACTATTCCTTTTATAGTCAGGAAAAAAATAAGAAAAACAACACATAGGCATTATAAAAGGAAGATGCATGGCAAATTATCTTCATTAAGCGTGAATATTTTGTTGTTTTGGGTAACATATTCCACATTTGTTTCCTCCCTTATTCTCTGTCTCTACACACACACTTTTCCCCTCTGACCTAGGAAAGGTGCAGGCATGACACTTCACCATGTTTCTCCTAAGAACAAAAACTTTCTCCTACATATCCACAATATCCTCTTCATACACAAGAATGTAACACTGATATTATCTGTTACACAATCCATATTCATATTCCAATAATGTCATTTTTTTATAACCCGAGTGGATATAATCAAGGATTATATGTTCCATTTAGTTGTTGTATCTTTCTAATCTCTTTTATTCCTTCTTTTTCTTTTATGGTATTGAAAATTTGATGACTGTTCTGTAGAATTACATAGTTTGGCTTTGTCTGACTCTTTCCTCATGATTAGATTCAGGCGAAAGGTTTCTAGCAAAAACAGTTTAAGGATAAAGCTTGTGTTCTTCTCTGTATGTTACATCAGAAGGTAAAATGTCACTTTGTCCCATTTTTCAGCCATTAAAGTCTGGTCATTTGGCTAAGGTGGTATTGCCAGACATTTCTAAAGTACCTTTTTCCTTTCTTAGTCAGTTGTGCAGTGCTACTTTGAGATTGTGTGACCACCCTGTTTCCTAACACCTATTCACCCAATGGATCTGGTACTAGTGATTCTTGTGAACCATTTATTATATTGGTGGATGCATAACAGTGCTTTTTCTGCTTCTATTAGTCCTGCCCTTTGCATTTGTACTAATTCATATTCTTCTGTAATGAAGTCTTCCTGTTTGCCTCCTTTCTCCAACTCTCTTTTGACGCTCAGTATATCAGTGTGTCAATATAGATACATGATTTTTTTTTTAACAAAATCAATGTGTAAAAATATATCACAAAATCAATGTAAAAATAACATCATCAGTCTTTTTGATGACTCCCATTTTCCCAAATTTGTCAGGGCTTTAAGCTGAGTGCTAGGTAGTTCTGATGTATCCCCACTGATATTTGAATACTTTCTCAGTTTTTAGTACAGATGACCCTTGCACTTTCCCTGTCCTAGCCCTGCAACCAGCCATTTCTCCAAGGATCAAACTCTGACTCCTACAGCTGGGGAAGGCCACTTAGAAACCAAGATGTGTGAACTAGGTATGCTCCTTGCTACCAGGTGTTACTGCTTGTAGGCGGTCACAGTGTACACAGCTAATACACTTATTTTAAATCATGAGCTCACACTGGTATATCCAATTCCAGTCCAGCAGAACAGTATTCTCTTTCTCTTTCCCTCAATCTGTATCTGTGTTTCCCTTCTTCCACAAGGGAATCTGGTTCCCAACATTAATATATTTATAATCATCCCTCAGTATCCACGAGGGAATGGTGCCAGGACTCCCCCAAGGATACCAAAAATCCACAGATGCTCAAGTTCCTTATATAAAATAGCAGAGTATTTGCATATAACCCACGTACATCTTCCCATATACTTTACATCATCTTTAGATCACTTATAATAGCGAATACAATGTAAGTGCCATGTAAATAGTTGTTATACCGTATTGTTTAAGGATCAACATTCTGGATCTTTTTTTTTTTAATATTTTTGATTCTGCAATTGGTTGAATCTGCAGATACAGAACCTGAAGACAGAGGGCTGACGGTACTCATTTGCTGTATCCTATAATACGCATAAAATGGTTTCTGTAATACCACACTAATACTACCAAAAAGTCTACTAAATAAAGTCCAAGATTTGTTTTTTTGCAGTTAATTTTGTCTTTAGAACTTCCCATGGATAGTGTTCATTCAGAGTACCGTGTTTAAGTTTTTTGGATTAATTCTTGTCAGCCAGGGTCATTTGTTTACATTCAATGTCAGTTTTGGGGGTTTTCTTTTACAATCCTTGTTGGCTTATGCAATTTGTTTTTGTCCATACGGAACTCTCCCAATCTGAAGTTGCACAAATTCTCAGTATTTGCTGCTTCCTGCTCTTTAATCTACCTGCACTTGTCTCCATACTACCTTCCCCTTCAAAAAGAACTTACAAAGTATCAGGAAAAGTGCTACATAAAACTAGGTCTAAATGGGGGCTTTCTCCCTGATATCACCAGAAATCATAAATGAGCGGTATTATCAAGGAATATGGCTTTAGAGGGGAAAGTGAGGTGGTAAACTGAAGCATCTTCATTGGGAAGAATACAAATACACGTTTATTATTGCAATCTTTAGATCTATCCTTCATGATTTGAGATGAGGTGAGGGTGGGTTAGGTATCAATAAATTCCTCTCCATTTTATTTTGTCTTTATTCTAATGGTTCTGGCACACACAAAGAAGAAAGAAAGTGTTTTAAACTAAGGACTGCAGAGTCTTTGGATCAAAGTTTTGTTAAAAACTTTGTAAAAGCGATATGAGTCACTTTAAAAAAGGAACATAACTTGCTACATGGTTTAATAACTGAAGCAAAAAGTTCCACGTCACAATTTTAACAGTGATTAACTCATGTATCATTGTGTCATGTATCATTTTTGGAATATGAAACAGATAAGAATTACAAATATACAACCATAAGCCAAAATTTAAAGTTTTATGAAAAATTATTTTCATATTTACCTAGGTTTTCTTGAAAATATTTTCAGTTATTTAAAAGAACTGTATTTAACTGTATTTAATACTTAATACAAGCTAATATAATTAGATTAAAATCAATTCCATTCCCTTCAGGACCATCAAATATCCTTAGTAAATAGGACAAGCTCATTTTGTTTAAATAAGTTCCAATACACCCACGAGACTGTATTACACATATGTATCAACATAATACCCTTCTATGTAAAAATACAGTTGTCCCTCCGTACCTGCAGGTTTTGCATCCTTGGATTAAACAAATGAAAACAGTATTTTCGATCCGCAGTTGGGAACCCGCAGATGCAAAAAGACCACTGTATGCACTGTTCTACACCATGTAGGATAAGGGACTTGAGCATCTGTGGATTTTGGTTTCTGCAGAGGTCCTGGAACCGATTCTCTGCAGATACTGAGGGATGACTATAATTCTTGAGATAAGAGATTAAATTTGGAGCCTGGCTGTGAAATACTTAAACTACTTAAATTTCTGAGTGATATAAAAGAACATTTTTTCAATATGCACATTCATTGCAAGTTTCTAACCGAATGTTTTTGCAAAATTTCATTTATGTTATTGGCAGAATAAACTTGGATAGACAATGACCAGTCCTTAGATTTTCATGTTTCCGATTTTAATTGTCTTGACTGAAAAACCTTACCACTATATGTATCCAGATACATATTTTTTTAATATGGTCATTCAGCTAATTAATATTAGTGGAACTCCACAGGCAAAATTCTTAAATACACTGACAACGGCAATTAAATAAATTAGCTACATACATGTAGGGCATGAGCTGAAACAAGAAAATATTTTCAGCTCCTTTTAATCTGTTATACAATCAACATGAAATTATAAAGCGAAAGTCCCTCTCCTGAATACAAGATATACTGAATATAGTGAAGAGCATTATAATTCCATATTTGATTTTTAATGTTAACAATACTTTTTAACATACCTGCGTGGGTTTCTGTTTCTTTTTCTTCTGTTTTTTAGAAAGCCTAAGAACACAGATAAATCAAAATGTCAAATATTTGACTTTGTGAAGACTTACTAAGTGAAAAAAGAAAATATTGAAATACTAGTGATACAGAGAAGAGTAAAATTCAAAATTACTTAATATCATAAAACATTAAAAGGAAAATATTCACATCATTTTAGAAAATTATAACAGTGGCTCAATTGATAGTAATCAGCATTATCAAATACTCAGGTGCAAAACTGCTTTTAAAATAGTCAGAATAGTCTGTAAAAATTATATTTAACATTATGTCTTTACCCATATCAATACTATAAAGTTCCTTTAACTAGAAGAAGTGCAGAAAATGTTAGCCAATAGAATAACATCTTTGAGATAAAAAAGCACTTCGATGCAATCTCTAAATGGGATAAGTATGTCTAGTGACATTTTCAGAAGTACTTTTGTTTTGGTGCATCCTCCACGTCTTCCTCAGAATTGGCATTTAATAGATTTTCACCAGTCTGAGGTCCTGAAAAATGTTCTTCCTCCTCCTCCAACTGTTGTTTTAACAGGGCAACCATTTCCCGATGCTTCTTGGATTTTTCATGATTCCTCATACTGAAAGAACAATCTGATGTAAGTAACTGCAACAGGATTACGTCGTATGTGCCCAAATGTGTTGCTGGATAAGTGCAACCAACTTAAATTTCACTTTTTTCTGATTAACTAAGCAAAGTGTGAGTGATACTATAAAAAGAAACAGAACTCTGTCAGGATTTCGTAGGCACTAAATACACCAGAAGCCCAGGACTCTGCTCTTCTTTCCTGTGACCCAGCACTCTCCCCTTCCTCTGTCCTTTTGTCTACATACTTTCTCCTTGTTTTTTTATTATTTTTTTATTTTTTGGTCAAATTCTCTATTAATTTCTTTTTTTCCAATTTTTTAAATTCAAGCCTTCTCCACTGTTTCCTCTTACTCATTATTTGCTAAGTGCTCAGATATTCCAGGTCATGCTATGGGCTTCGAGGGATCACTAGGAACGTAAAAAACAACAATTCTAACTTTAAAAAGACACCGTGGATTTGAGAAGTGGTGATATGAGGCTTTGAAGTATAAGAACAGTTTACCTTCTTTTGATTGTTTTCAGCAGCTGTCTTTCACTTTCTCAAGAGGGGTCTCCCTTCTCACCCCACAACCCGAAATGTGAGTTCAGACACCTCTCTGCCCCTCGGAGCAAAGCCTAGTTCAGGGCCCCAAGGACAACTAAGCAATACCTCAAAAAAGAGTTGACGACACTTCAGCTACACGAGTTAGATTAACTAGAAAATAGGAAACTTGTGTCAATATTAACTTTATCTCATCTGGTCTGATTTTGGTTTTCTAATCTGGGATGTTACTCTTTCCCACTAAAATTCTCCTTCAGATCAAGGTTCCTTGGAGAAACTAGAACATCTCGTGCCAGAAACTAAGTGCTCAAAAATATGATTGGGACACATGAAAAGGACATAGGAGCCAGGTGGAAGGAACTCTCACTAACTACATCTAGAAAAATTTGAGCATGAAAAGGGCAGTAATGAATTATAAGGCAATGAAAAAAATTCATAAATTCAGACAGAGAAATGGGGGAAAGGGAGGGCTCTTGTTTACAGAAGGCCAAATGATGACTAATGTAGAAGCACTGGCACCAAAGAAACTTAATTTTGGGACCATCGCAGTGCAGACTGGTACAAGCTGAAATCATCAACAGAGGCTAAATTTGGGAAGGAAATTTTGACGAGGAACAAGATATTTGCACAGTTTTAAAGCATTTCCCCACAGGTTAAACACACTCTAAGGAAATAAACACATGTTGCCAGAGAAAAAAACACTAACTTTATAGTGAGAAAACTGGACATCTTGAGTGGGTGATCAAAATGATCAGCACCAATGAGGGGCAGACAGACATTACGTGCCTCAAGATAGGAAACCCTGAGAGCAACCCGTGTTTATGGAGCATTCCAGCTGGACACGCATAAGTTGAATCTAACAATGAGGAAACAAACCCAAAAGGAGAGAAATATTTTTAAAATATTTGAGAAATACTTCAAAGGGCCAGTATTCTGGACTATCAATGACACAAACAAGAGAACTGAACCATATGAAAATAAACTAAATAAATGCAATACATGATCCTAGACCAGATCCTTTGTCAAAGCGGGAAAGATGCCATACAGGACATTAAGAATCACCTGACAAAAGCAGAATGTGTGCAGTGAGGGAGACAGAAGTACCGTATCAGTGTCGTAAATTTCCTGACCCTGACAGCTGTACTGTGATTATGTAAGACAATGTCCTTATTGGTAAGAAATATGTACTCAAGTACTTAGAGGTAAAGGTGTATTATGTATGTTACCTAGTCTCAAATTACTCAGGAAAAAGCTGTATGTGTGTAGTGAAAGAGAACAAGCACAGGCAAATGAGGCAACGTGTGAGCAACACGTGACTCAGGTGCTCTTTATTCTATTCTTGCAATTTGTTAAGTCTGACATTATTTCCCAATAAAAAATAATTTTAAAAAATCTCCTTCATTGTTGCTTTGGTTTTCTTGCTTTTTCTAACTTTTCTGCCTCTCCCCACTTTCCTTGGGGATTATCCAGTAAGACCATTTGGGACTCACACACCCTCATTTTCATCCTTTGGTCTCCTTTCCTCTTTACTGCACATCTTTTGCTTTTTTCCCTTACTGATAACCACATTTTCTCATTTCCTTTACCCCCTTTATAACAGTATCCTTTTTAACACTTCTCTCTTTGCCATTGTTCTCACAAGATAAAGTCCTTCCACTTCAACAAATATACTATCCTGTGTTGGCAGCAATGACCTATACGGGAGCTTGAGGCTGGAAGTGAGTCTGCCACCAACAAGAGAGAGACCATTACCTTGGGTCTAGGCTCCTTGCCTGTGTGACTATGCCTTCTTTGCCAAAACAAGTAGCATCTCTTTCTGGAGACAGCGTACATGTTTGAAACGCAGCTATGCCACAGGAATACTGGCACAATTGAGAGTCAGCACAATAGTTTAACTGCTGGTCCACATCCTTCTTCTTCCCCAGGTCAGAAACCCCTCAGGGGTGACATGTGAGGCCTAGCGATCAACTGCTACCAGCACTTTCTTTCTAGGACTTTCAAAGCGTTACATTCCGCCTCAAAAGAAAGGGTGAGCGCAAAGATATTAAACTTACGCCTTTTCCGTCTTGAACGACTTGTCACACGCTGGGCAATACAGGCCATCATAAAGCTCTGCATCCTCGGCTTCGTCACTATCTTTACCTACAAGAAGGAAACCTACAGTAAGAAGCCTGTTTGATTAGAACACAAACTCAAAACATGTTAACAAACTACATCTCTTTAGTAAGGATCTAAAGTTGCACACAAATTAGAAATAAAATATTTCTTTACCAAAAAAAAAAAAAAAAAAACATGATGTTATCAGGATTTGAGTTAACCTTTTTAAAAGAAGCACTAAATTATAAGGGATAAATAAATCAAATATATCACTTTACTTTTCAAGTTCTTTTCATAAAGCTACTTAGAAGAAAAGAAAAAATTCTCAAAATCTTGGGTGTGAGCTAAGTTCAGAAAATCAAACGTTACTTTGATGATAGTTCTACCACAAAGCAATTTTTTCAACAAAGTTTTTTTAATTTACCTCTTGAGCAAGATTTAGTAAAAACATATTTATAACTGTAATCTAGTCTCAAATGCTTAAACAAACTTAACCTGTGACATTCCATAATTATTAGACAGCTCAGAACATATTACATGGGAAGTTTAGCATTATCTTTACAAACTTTTTTATAAGGTTGAAGTTTTATGACAATGGAATAATTACTATCAATACAGTCTAAAAATCTAAACTTTAAAAAGCTCAATTGAAAGTCTTTGTACAATACCAGTCTATCTTTACAAAAAAGAAAAAACTGCCACCATTGATTTATTATGGGACCAATAAAGATCCCAAAGTATCTCTTCTATATTCTACAGTATGGTTCTTTATAATAAGTGATGTTAATATGATTCTGAAGGACATTCTCATTGAAATCATAAATGATCAAAATAATCCAATGCTTAGTACGTGGTATTATTTTACAATTATATGTATACTTTCAATATATCGTATACATGAAATAAACTTTGAAAAATCAAATAGTTAATATGAAATAAATTTTAATCAAACAGTTAATAAAAAATGCTGGATTTGAAGTCAAAATCTGTATCTAAAAATGGTCCTATGTTCTCAAGCATATGCCACAGCTTCTCAGAGTCTTAGTTTCTTCCTCAGTAAAATGCAGCTAATTCTATGAGTAAAACGTATATTTAAAGGCTATTGTCAGAGGATCAAATGAGATCTTGTATGTGAAGGCACTTTATAAATTGTAGAACACTAAATAATTACACATCACATTTATAGAATGCTTTATAATTTTCAAAGCACTTTCACACATACTACTTCTAATTCATTAATAAAACATTTCATTTCCTAATTATTTTGAATAGAAGCCTATCATTTTATCATTTAGAATATTAGTCTGAAAAAGCACATTTGTAAATAATTCAGCACTTCCAAAAAGTGCTTCACTTCCAAGAGCCCTTCCACAAAGTCAGAAATGAGAGAAAGAATTTATATACACCACAGAGGCTCCTGTGCAATATCAGCTTTTCTGGAAAGAGCTGCTATTAAAACGACCTACTGCTTAATTGCATTTTTTTTAAATAACTTGTCAGTCACACCTGTCAATATGCCCACTTGTCAATATACAGAGGGTGCAAAAAAATGTATACACATTTTAAGAAAGGAAAAAACTGTATTAAAATTACGGCGATGGTAATCACTTTGAGCACCTCTTGTATTTGAAGTCAAACATGACTTGTATTCATCTTTTGCTTTTCGTACATATTATTACAATTTTAGTACAGTTTTCCTTTCTTAAAATGTGTGTACATTTTTTTGGCACCCTCTGTATTTATACAGCCAGAAACATAAGCTGTTGAAAACACAGTCAGGAAAGAGTTTGTTAATCAAATTACCAGAATTAGATGACTTCAATAGACTACCTTTCCTTGGCCCATACACTAGTGTCTTTCATTTTCATTATTTACTACATTTAAAAGTTGGGAGACATCACATAAAAAACAAACAAACATGAAAACTCTAGAACTCAGGTATTCTCCAGATTTTGACGCACTCTCCCATTCCCTGTTGTCTTACCCCCGAGTCCCCTTACTGGCACCTGGAAGCATCCTGAGTGTACAAGCCCTATGCACGAAAACATTTTCTAAAGATTCTTAATGGTTGAAAGAAGTTACCATCCTGTCCGTCTTTGAGCTCATGTTCCTCCATTTCATCTTCATCTGACCCGTCTCCAAATTCCTTTTCATACTGTGCCTCCATCTCCCTGAGCTCCTTCTCCAAATTGGCCAGCGTCATCCAGCTCTGCTCTTTGTACTGCTCCGCTAATCTATAAACACATACAGTCTCTGCATTGGTTTTACTTACTCTTTAGGCTTAAAACCTACCCCCTAGGAAGAAAAGCTTCTTCTTCCCAAGTTGTCAGTGTTTACAAATTTAAAACCTGTGCTGAGTTAAAATAAGCAAAGTCACTTAAATCTGTTATGTGGCTGATTTTAATTGTTCTACTAGATAACAGGTTTTCAAATATGTAACTCTTGGTGACTTATTAGAAGTCTTCAGGTGGTTCTGAGTCCTAAGTGTCAAGTAAAATGCTAATTTTCAAAGACGAGGGGCGGAGCAGGTAGAAATTTTAAGAAGTAATTTTTTAAAGAATGCTATAACGCTCTGGACACAATGTTTTTACAGTAACTCAAAACAACAAAACTCTAAACGCACTAAAATGAACTAAGTATCTGAGAGTATACTGACAAAGAGGCAGTACTGCATCATAGTTAAAAGAAGGGCACTGGACTGCCTTCTTAGCTCCAATTCCCACCTCTCTGACTTACTAGCCATGTGATCGTGGGCCTGTTTGCCTCGTTTTCTCAAAAGAACGAGGATAAAAACCAGAACTCACTTCATAGAAAATTGTGAGAAAAGCATTAGAGCAGAGCCTTGTACAGACTAAGAACTCAGTTAACGTTCGTTGGTATCAAGTTTTACAAGAGTCGGTAAACGATCTCAAATATAAAGGGCCTTGAAAGGAAAACATCCAACTTAAAAAAAAGTTTTTCCACAGTAGATGAAAACCCACTGTCCAATGTCAGGATTAAAAAAAAGCATGAAGCCAGGATGATGACTTAACCCAGCACGAAAGCACATGGTGGGGATCTACTGATGCTTCCTCTGACTCCACACCTGTATTTAGAAAAGGATCCGGCCCTGCAGTACGTACTGTGCCTGCTTTAGCTTCTGTTGCCGCCTCCTCTCTTCGGCTTTCCTTGCCTTTTCTGCGTTTTGTTCTTCCACCAGTTTCCGATGAGCCTGCACTCTTTTATCTCTCTTACGAATGAAAGCCACCAGCTGACGAACAAGCTCATTCTTCTCTTTCCTTGCTTTGTCTCGAATCTTTTTGTTTTCTTTTTCCATAGCTCGTTTCTCCCAGCGGTTAGAAGCTTGTCGAGTATCATATTCCTCTTTCCAAGCAAAGTTCTTTTGAGTGCAAAAACTCTGCCAATAAGCGTAGAAAGGGTGGACTACCTAGAGACAAAGAAAATAGGTAAAATGCTAGTTTTTCATTTAGATTTTTTTTTTTTTAGTAAGGTGACAAACATTAATGATGCAAACATTTTTCTTCATATACATAACATTACAATGAACCAAAGGAAAAGATAGTCCTTCTAAGCCTTTAACAAACTAAATCACTCTTCAGTATGAATTTAATGAAGACATTAATAGGATGGGACCATCGTCAATAAGGAGGGAAAAGTAAAAAAGGGGAGGCTACCAGGAAGTACAGGGCTGAGAACTAGAGTTCATTTTTTTTAAAATAACGAAATGGGGAAAAGACACACTGACAAATGCTAATCAGAAAACGGCAACACATTTCTCTCTTACCGTATCATAGTCACTCTGGGAGTCTCCAAAAGTCGGAAAACCCTCCGCTTCCTCTTCTAGTACAGATTCTAGCTCTTCCTTCGCAATCATTTCAAAAACATTACGATACACCGTATAAAAGCCCTAAAAAACAGTTCACAGAACACAAATTCTTAATACTTTTGTAGTCTCATCATAGAATAAGATTTTAAAATGTAACATAAAAAACTTTAATATTAAAGAACTACAGACCCAAGCTCTTGTTATCACAAGTGCATTTAAGCTTCAAATGGGGGTATTTATATGCCAACAGTTTAATATGAAGGCAGTGTTTTTGCAGTTTTCAAAATGAACACTGTTTCAATTTCTATTATAAATTCTCTTTGTATTTGAGAGTCTTAAGTGATTGATAAGAAATTATGAGTTCATTTCTTACCTTTTCATCATCTCCATAACCAGAGTAACAGGTAACAGTGAAATAGTGAAGCAAATCTAAGCTGTCATCTTGATATTCGCCATCAAGCCCACCTTTGAGCAGAGCCTCTCTATGATTATCATACCTAAACAAACAAAAGTTGGCATCAATGAAGGCTGAATACATAGGAATTCAAAAGGACTCCTTACTCTGAAACAGCCAAAATGTTATTGTACATTTTAATGTTCCAACCCACAACCAAAAAGTTTTAAGGAAAAAAACAACATGAAAAGACTTAATTTTTCATAAAATTGCTGATTAAAACTATGACTGCAATTTCTAGTACATTTCAGGAACTATATAGTACTAGCCCATATGAACAGGGGAATTTAATAAGCCAAGGAATTTCCATGACTCTCCCAGAAAGGTGGCTGCATTTTCACAGGACAGAAACACTACTACATAGGACAGTAGTGGTCCACAGACTAATTATACATTAGGGGTTGGGCATCCACCAGCATGTACCAGAATAAGACTCTTGCTATGTTTATGTAAACAATCTAGGAGCTACTTCCACACGAAATTACCCCTCATAATAACTCTGTAAAGTTAGTTATTATCCCTGTTTGTTGTAACAGGAAATTGAAGCTCAGTGGTTTTAAGTAACTTGTTGTCCGTAATCATTAAGCCAGTAAGCAGCAAAGCTAGAATTCACAACCAGGTCTGCCTGCCCTGGAAGGACTGTGCTCCCAGCCAATGCACAGTATTGCCTCCAGATAACGGAGCGTTGACAGGCAGGAGCTTTCAACAGAACGACAAGGGAATCCTTGGAGCAGAAAAACAACCTGATCTAGAGAAGAGGCTAGAGCGAAAGGAAATCAGGAATGAATCTCACAGTTCCCAAAGGAAGGTAAAACCATTTCTAAGGTCAGATCTCCAATGTCCTTGGGAGGAGAAAAATTTAGGATTCTCTCTCTGATTTTCATATAAAAGACAATTTTAGAAGAATTTTCTTCACAGCCTCTCTCTCCAGACAGCCGGCTGTGCTATACACTATTTAACGCACAGAAGACTTGTGTGGGAGCACCGAGCAGCCATGTTCTTTGGAGGAGCAGGATCTCACAGCTTTGTCAGGGCTTAAAACCTATTCATTTGGAGCAAAAAGTTCACCAAAAATCTAAAAACTCACAACTTCCAACATAGGAATTTTTGATTGGAAAAGGTCCATCACTAGTAAAAGTTATTTGTCATAGATGTAGAAGCTTAACTCAATTTCTTCATATAAAGTAGTTCTTGGGAAAATACTAGAATTCTTGTATTAAAATACTATTATCTGTTTAAGGACAAACATCCTTCCTTGTCTGATATTAGTAAACTTGTCATGCACCAAAGAGACCCCATTTAGTAAGTATCAAAATTAAAACTAATATTTCCAGTTTGTTTCACTATCTATAAAATCAAGTGTTGGAGAAATCATCTCTAAGGTTCCTTCCTACTCAAATACTGCTTTTTAAATAATGAGTAAGTGTCCAAAGCCTTAGAACATACCAAAAATCCCTTCATGTATTAGTTAAAAAAAACAAACAAAAAAAAACCCTCTAATGACAATTCTTCCCAACAAAATACACTGGGACAGGAAGGATAGCGTGACGCTCACCATGCTCTTTCCTGAGGGTCGCTCAACACATCATATGCTGCTTGGATTAATTTAAATTGTTCAGCTGCTTCTGCGGCATTATCCAGATTTTTATCTGTTAAAATATAAAGGCAAAGAAATTTAGTCATCAAAATCTAAAAAGGATCTCTCCCATCACAAATGCCACAAACAGAGGAGTGTTCAAAACAAAGAAAAACAACTAGAGAAAAGCAAAGAGTTACTGGATCACAGCTGATAAATCAGAACCTGTATCTACTTGAGTGGATTTCATGCTTTTCCCTAAGTCTTGATACATCATTGAGCACTCAACCTAGATATCCACAAATGAAAAACCCTGAGTAGCATACAATTTATCTTTAGAAGGAATAACATATAGAGAGAAACCAGTTGTAGAAAAAGTGTTAACTATTTAGTGTTAGATTGTTTATTGTTCACATTGTCAAGTTTTTTTTCTTATCAACATATACCAAAATAAATCTCATAAAGTTTTAAAAAGATATACTAATTATTCTTCCGTTAGCTGTGCTCCCTTAACCTTGGAATTCAGAAGCATCTTTGCCTCAGGGTGGTGGCCAGCTTCCAAGATGGCCCCCAGGGATCACCACCGCCTGGCGTATTCGCGCTCCTGTGCAGTCCCCTCCCAAATCACCAGGGTTGGTCTGTATGGCCCACAGCAGGCAGCAGAAGTGATGATGGCACGGTATGTCACTTCTGAGATTAGTTTACAAAAGACTGCAGTTTCTATCTTGGGCCCTGGCGCTCTCTCGGATCACTCTGGGAGTAGCCAGCGGCCACAGCGTGAAGACACTCAGGAGGCCTATGGAGAAGCCCACATGGTGAAGACTGGAAGCCTCTTGCCCACAGCCTGCAAGGGTCTGACGCCCGCCAATAGGGTGTGAGGGAGCCTGAAAGTAGGTTTCCCCAGACAGTGAAGATACAACCAAAAAAAAAAAAGCAGAGTTTGATTGAAAGTAAAATGGCAGAAAAAGCCAGCAAATAAATCTTCCCACATAAAACAAAAAAGGTGACTGTTTTGGGGTGGTAGGTGGGTGGTTCTTCTTCACCTTTTAATCAGTACTGTACTTTTCGTCCTGTTTCTTCCCACTCCTTTCTTTCCTCCCCCAAAGAAGTTGAAGAAAGCTAAAGCTTCTAAACACATAAAACCCATGAATGTGCCACCTGAAAATAAGATCTAATCTCTTACTAAAGCTTCTTTCTTAAGGAATTTTTCAATCTGTCATATGGCTTTTTATTTCACTTAAATATGCCTGAACTGGTTGACTATAAGGTTGAACTGAGATCTAAAAGCATGAGAGTAAGAAGTTAAAAAGCAGTAATTTAAAACACAGAAAGCCCACATTTATTATTTGCCAAATACAAAAGCCACAGGTATTGCAAATCCAGTCATCGAAGTTTAAAAGGCATTCTCACATTACTCTCTGTGCTTTTCTCTTCATCCATTCATGCCCTCTTCCACTCCCTCCCAAACCTTTCTACAGTGCCTTCTGGAAGATTCCATGAATTGTGCCTTTTAAGCCCAGCCTTGACTGAAGCCAGGCTCCCTGAGAACACCTTCCCTGCAGGGCTTCCCTCTCAAGCCTCCTTCAGCCACAGCCTTCGATGGGCAGGTCTGGCCCTGGAGCTGGCCCTGGTCACTGACCCTTTATTCACCCCCAAAGACAAACTAGCATTCCTCTGAGATGCAGACCATTTGGCTCCACCACCTTTGCCCTCCTCACTGTGTACTCACCTCCCAATCACTTCCCCTTACTCACTGAGAATTTGGGCACTTGCCTCCGAGTTTCCATCCCTGGGTCCTATCTCATCCTGGGTGACTTCACTGCACCCTTGACCTCCTGGTCTCCTTACCTCTAGTCTTGCCTGCTCCGATCCATTCTCCCCACTATAGCCAAAGAGAGACTTAAAAAAACAGAAAGCTATCATCTCCCCTGCTTCCAAGTCTTCAATGGCTTCCCTATGCCCTTAGTTAAAATGCAATCTACCTAATCCAGTTTGCCACAACCTTCAAGACCTGCCTCCTACTTACTTACCTGGCCATGTTCCCCTTTCCCCTTCCTGGACTCCGCCATGCTTTCTCTTGCCTCCCTCCACCTGTATTATCTGATTCCTGCGTTAGGTCTTGACCTAAGATGTCACTTCTTCAGGGACGCACATCTACCCCACTCACACATAAACTCAGGTCGGTGGGTCCATGTACTCGTAAGCACCTTCCATTTGCCCTCATACTGTCCTTCTCTCAACGGATTAAAATTGTGTTTTCCTCTCAGTGTCACCCGGAAGACCGCTGCGCCAGCAGGGCAGGGTCCATTCCTGTCTCCTTCATACAGTCAACTGCTCAGGGAACAGTCATCAGATAAATTACTGAAAGCCTGCCTTTCACAAGGAGTGATCTCACTAGGTAGTTCTGTTGACCCTACTAGAAATTATTCTTAGTTCTTAAATATAAGAAATAAATGTATCTTTTTTTACCATGAAAAATGGGCAGCCTCTCTACTTGAGGTACACATTATTCTTGAAAGCAAAGCCCATGTGTTAACCTCAGAAACATCTAACACAGTACCTTGCACTTAGAAGACATTAAACACTTGTTGAATGGCACGCTAACAAGTTAATGAGCCAGCAAAGTACATCAAAATCATGCATCTCCTGGGAGAGTATTTATCCCTTAAATGGATAAGCATCTTCGAACCAAAAGATATTCAGGATGCTATGAATGATGACATTCAGAGAAGATAGTCACATTTAGTTAATAACAGGTTCAGTTTCAAAGTAGTCAACTAGTATTTTAGTAACATTTGCGTCTTTCTTCCTTGCATTTCCTTGATTATTGATTTGCAAATAATCACCAAAGCTGGGAATTTTTCCTTTACAACATCTCTGATCCTGCCTTACCCCTCCCACTGACGCGAAGCCTGGCCTGGGCCCTTACCTTCGCAGGGTGGACTGTGCCTGACTTCTGTCTCCATCCCTCTTTAGTCCTCTGTTGACGTCACAGTTCCAAGACCTCTTAATAAAGCCAGCCTCAACTCTCCATTATTGGAAAAACAAATTTCACAGTCCTTAGCCTAAAATTCAAGGCCCTTTACAATCTCACTTCAAAACTACTACTCAAAAATGTTTTAATATTGTCATCAAAATTATGCATTCGGTCACAAGCATTGACCCTCTTCCTTACACTTTCCCACCAGAGTCAACAAATTCCTAAATTCCTTCTAATTCCTAACACGATTTCTAATAGGATCCCCTATTACTTACTCTAAGAACATGCTACTACACAATTTCGGATTTATTAGTTTTTTTGGATATAGCTACTGACTTCCAGCTGTGATGAACATTTAGTTCATTTACCTCTTCCCTTCCAATACATACCAGATCTTTTTAGTTCTTCTGCTTGTAATCATTGTAACTTTAAGTAACAAACCCGTATCTTTATTTCTTGTTTCATCAACTACAGACATTACCTTGACTTTGGGTCCTGCTCTTTTCCAACAGCTGTCTCATCCCATATTTTCAGACTTTCAATAAACACTGCCTTCAGTCAAACTGTTCCCTGGACCATCTTTTGCCCATCACGTGCTCTTGCCCACACTGTGAAGTTCACTTTTCCCAATTCCATTCGTCTAGGACCCAGCTAAAATCCAGGCTCCTCTACCAAGGAGAAGCCTCAACGCCTCAGTGCATAGTGAAAACTCCCTCTTCTGAATTCCTGGGGCATTATTAGTTCTATTAATCCAATTACCAATTATACCCATTGTGCTATTTTATTTGTACTTGTATTTAATTTTTCGTTGTGAGTAAGGCATGTTTTCCAGCAAGACTGAGGTTCTGTCTCAGCATTTCAGAATCTACCGTGTAGTGACTCGCATATACTGGAGACTCTATAAACGTACTTATTGATCAGTGCTAATATGAAAGCCTCTTATAAACCTCAGAAAGCTGAGATTCGACTACTGTCTTAGTTTCCCAGTCTGGAAGATCAGAGTACTTCACCAAAGTCACACAAGCCTGGACTACAACCAAATAAAACATTCAAACGAAGCACACTTCTAAGTAAACACACAAGGAAAGACACCCAATTAAAACTCTCATTAAAATCTGCTGAATAGCCTACGTACAGGGTCTGCTCAAACATCCTACTAAAAGAGAAAAAAAAGGCATGGCTAGCTAACACTGATACTAGCTCCTCTGTCTTAATTAATTTCAACAACGCAGAAGCCATAAATTACACTTAAGTAGCAGGAAAAGCCAGGGGAAGCAGAGCAGCAGGGGACTCAAGCAAGGAACAAGCCAGAGCAGGACTAGGTTAAGAATTCCTGACTCCTCCCTCTGGAGCAAGTGAAGTTGCTAGAATGTTGTCTTTCCCCATCAAGTGGCAATGCAGGCACCGTGAGGAGAGGTGGGGTGGCGTCTGGAAAGGGACCGGGTTCCCGGAGTTCGAGTAAAGCCTGGTGGAGGAGGAGGGCTGCGTCGCCAAGTGGGGAGGACGCTCCTCGGGACGGCCGCGCAGGGGCCAACCGGCCGCCGACCGGAGGCCGGACGGGGTCCCGGGCAGTCATCAGGACGAGGGGAGTTACAGAGCGGGTACGTCGAGGCACAGCCAGGTTCCCGGAGTTACTCCGGGGAAAGGGGTAAAAAGGGTCGCGAGGCCGGGGTTTGCGAAGGACCGCGGCGGGTGCGGAATAGTTACCGGGGTGCCATTTCAGGGCCAGCTTTCGATAGGCCTTCTTGAGTTCATCCTCGCTGGCGTCGCGCCGCACCCCCAGCGCCTCGTAGTGACACTTCATCGCCCGGCCGGGCGGGGGGCTGGGGCCGGGGCCCGGGGCGTGGCCGGGACCCGGGCCCGGGTCGAAGTGGCGGCGACGGCGCTGACGGTCCTCTCCCGCGGCGGGAGCCCGGCGCCCGCACTGGGCCAGCCAGCGAGCGCGGCGGCGGCGGCGGCAGCGGCGCCGGACAGCGGAGGCGCGCGGCGGGGACTGGCGGCGCGGGCTGCGGCACGCGGATGCGCGGAGGGGGCGGTGCCGGCGCCGGCGGACGCGGCTCCGCATGGGACGGGGGCGGGCTTTAGGCCGGAAAAAGCCGCGTGGGAAGGAGGCAGGGCCGCGGCGGCAGGGAGGTGGGGCCGGGACGGGAGGAGGCGGGGTCGCGGCGGGAGGGGGCGGAGGCGGGGTCGCGGCGGGAGGGGGCGGAGGCGGGGCCACGTCGGGTGTCATTGTGAGGGACACAGTCGGCGGTCAGTGTTAGTGGCACCTGAGGGCTGAGATAGGTGGAAGAAGATTCTGGAAAACATCTTGTGGTTCTCATAATTTCTCAGCTGAGCCCCGTTTTCACAGGTGAGGCCACTCATGTTCGAAGTAGTTCAAGTTTGCTCAAGCCTCCACAACTAGTCAACGGCAGGATTCGGTTAGAACGATCAAAAACATCAGTTTTTAAACTCTTGAATTCTTCAGCAGCCACTTAATGAGATCTCTAATATTACTCATTTTATCAATATGCATGAGAAATAACGAACAGTAAATAAGATGACAAACAATTTAAGAGGGAAGCATCAACATTTTAAAATAACATTAAATTTTTTACTATGGATAAAATTGTGTGGACTCATCCACTCATCTCTTTAATCCTAACTTTGTGGACTCTAATCCTCCATTTCCAAGATTGGTTTATGCTAAGAATACAGTTATGGCAATAGTATTTAATTAGTGGGGTTTGGTTGATCTAACATACACTGTATTACAGGGTGGAAGATCTCTACAACTGTTCTGCACAATCTGATAAAGTGTCAGTAGTATCCCGTCATTAAAATGCACCCACGCCAATATATTTCCCTGTAATGTGGAACGTTTACATACATCAGTTATTAGGTGTACCTTATATGTCAACCAAGTAAGGTTAGAAAGGTTGGCTCTGTTGCTAACAAGTATCTATTGCACAGGGTTCGAGGACCCAGTTTAGGAGTCCTTTTCTCCCTAACATCCTGCCCCCTGCACAATCAAAACAAACCAACTCTAAACCTCAAGTTTCTCCACTCTCCTGTCCAACTAACTCACCACTCAAAATTCATACTTACCTGTTTTCCGAAAGAAGTTACTATATGGACTTAGTTTGAAAATTGGTAATGGACAGGGATCGGGAAATATGAATGCAGGGTAAAATTGGGAATATTCCCCATCTGAGAATAGATTTGTGGGGATGGGACAAAAAGTGACAAAAAAAAGGACTTTTGTCTTCCTTCCACTATAACTGGTTTTGCTTGCAACTTCTAAGAACCACTTGTCCCTTTTTCTTCCTGAGGGAAGACATTTTTGCTGTAACATTGCATAGAAAATTTTACTATTACACTGGATGTAAATTTCAGTCTAAAGGAACATCTTTATTAAACAGATTGGCTTCTAAATGAACATGGCCTTGGGAGATGAGGAATTCTCATTCAAATGAGGTATTCATGGCTGTGAAAGGGAAGTAACTTGGGATAGGAAAATATATGAAGAAACTGATAATCCAACACATAAATCAAAAAGTATTATGTAAAAAGTACTGTCTTCACGCAAACTCACAACTTGTTGACCCAGGTTGTGTTTATAACCTATAATTAACTTCTTGAGATGTGGGTGTTTAAAAACAAATCCTGAATACAGCTGTCTTATTTTCATCCAAAGCTATAGTCAATTGCCTAAAATAACAGCTTTCATTTTTGCACTAAATCAGATTTGGCCTTCATTAGTCACATACAAGTATTTCAAGTGAACCTCTGACCTGAATTACCTGCATAATTTAGAATATTTCAAGTTACCTCATGTAGACTATTTAAAGTATCTAATTATACTCAGAAAGGCTTTTCTTAGCAGAAAATTTAAAAAAAAAAAAGAAAAAAAAAGAAGAAATGTAACGAAAAATTGATCCTGCCTAAAGATTTAAAATAAAGAAAATTAAAATGCAAGTGAACTAGAAAGATGTCTAGAATAACCTTATTATATAAAAGAGCTCTTACAAATTAGTAAAAAAACAAAAAAAAACTACCACCCCAAAACAAGATTAGTCACAAAAGAAAAATACCTAACCAAAAAATGTATTAATTTTTTTACCTATCAAATTGTCAAAGATTGTTTCATCACTGGCAATGGTACAAGAGAATGAACACTCTAACCTCTGGTGAGGTACAATATTTAGAAGAGCAATCAAAATGTCTTCATGTTCACAACCTCTGACCTGAGTTCCACTTACATGAAACTACAAGTGTTGTACAAAATAATTTATGTACAGATATGTTTGCTGCAAGCACCTATAGGAAAAAAAAACCTGAAATAATGAATATCCAACAAGGGACTGATTATGTAGCTATAATATAGAATACTGTGCAATTACTAACCATATTGTAGGGACACGGGAAAATGATTAATGTGAAATAAGTGGGTGATAGAACACCACGGGCATGACCGAATTTTATTATATATAGATGTATCTATAGTATATGTATCTGTCCATCTCCTCAGCCACCACTTAACCTGTCCATGACCACTGGTAACCAGAACCCGGTCTTTCCTTGTATTAATCCAACTCCAAAATGGTAAAACCAGTGCTCGCTTTGCTTCAAATTTTCTCATAGGGAGAGAAATTCAAATTTTCTGGTACTCGCTAACAACTGTCCCATTTTTCTTCCTTTTACTATCAATTTAATAAGTAATTAATACCCACTGTTTCTAAAATAAATGTATAATTTACAAAAGGCTTTCAACACATGTATTAACTCATTTGATTTTCAAAACCTAAGAATTTTTATTGTACTTTTTTTGAGGTGAGAAAACGAGATCAGAAGTTGACTTTTCCAAGGTCTCATTAATTGGTGACTCAGGGACTCAAACCTCAGTGAAACACTCCTTTCTACTGGTCTACCCCCACTTTACCCAAAACTACACCTTCAAAGTACCTAATGTTTTGTTTTACAAGTAAGAATGACCCAATAAATCTCTCTGAATTTCAGTCTTGCTAAACCAAAAGTTTTAATCCATGAGAGCAGGGTTAAACCTTAAGTGTTCTAAATTTTTAGTAATACCAAATAAACTTTGACAAGAAAAACAGAAATTAACTAATGACCTCTGGTGTTATTTTATTGAGAAAAATACATATAGCACTGAAGCCACAAGATTGTAATTTTTTTTTCCTTTTAAATGCTACACTACTTAGATATAAGGTAATCCTGGATAATAAGAGTATTTACACAATGAATACAAAATAAATATAACTGAAAAACAAATTAGTTATCCATTGATTCATTTTGCATTCCCCCTGTTCACCTTCTGTTTCATTTTTCTTTGCCTTTTGTAAACCTTTTTCTTTCTTGCTTTCAAATCGACTTTTGGCTCTGGTTTGACCCACTGTATTTCTATCGGTTTTTCCTCAGCTGGTATGACAAAAACATCTGCAGTGGGATCATGTGGAAGAATAGTCTTTGGTTCTTTCTTTCTCAGTTTCTGCACCTCTTTAACTTGCTGTTTCTCTTTGTACTTTGCAGCTGTGATGGATCTTATGACACGCCGATGCTAGAAACAAAAAAGCATTAGATGCTTTTGAAATACAAATGTTTTATATGTGGCAAGGACATTAACCTATCAACCCTATTTCCTTTCACCCTATGTCATTAAAAGAAAAATAGTAATTTGCAAGACGATGTGCAGCAAAAATCAAGTTCAGTTTCACAGTTAACAGAATAGTGATTATTTGACAGAATTATTTTAGCCAAAGAGTTCTGGGACATCGAGGACCACTCAACAGCAAAAACAGCTTACCATGTTTGGTGACTGGTAGTGAGGATTTTCATACAAAGTTGGTCCTCCAAAACTTCCTTGGAAAATTTTTATGAGATTTAAGACAAAACGAGGTCCTATTTCTACAAGAGCAGCATCTTCTTCTATGATCTTTAATAAAAAGGAAACAGCCATTTTGGTTTGCATATACTATTCCTAAAAGGTATACTGGCTATAATAACCTCATTACAAATGTGCCCTAAAAAACTGAAAGTGAGGGTGGAGATGAAACTTGGCAAATGCCAAATCAGTCTTTTCTGAAATGTGTTACAATTCAAGTGGTTGACATGGGAAAATAAACGTTGTTTCAGTGTGTTCTTTTAAAATTGAGTAATTTGAATTTGGTTCAGTATCTTGCTTCTCACAATGCATGGATTCCTGAAAAACTGATTAAAATGAATTTTTAAAACTGCAACTACTATAACAAAATGTGTTTAAACATGCTACAGGAACCCTTTGAAAAGTTAAATCAACCCCTAAATTGTTTTTATAAATCCAATTCAAATTAAATTAAAAGGTATATAAAAGTATATATAGTACATGGTCAAATTTATTTCTGAATGGCTACTGATTGAGGCAACTTCTGAATTACAAATATTAACATTGTTTATTGATTCAGGTATGTCTGCCCTCAGTTTGCAAGGTATTCAATATAACAACACATGAAGAAAAGAGCCCAGTTAACTTCTTATGCAGTCTAAAATTTCATTTTGCTGTTCTCTTCCTCCTCTCCACCTTTCTGCAGACTTATCCTGCCAAACTCCTGCTTCTAGACTGGCAGAATCACCTCTCCTCCTGAGTCATTGTATGACTCATCTAATAGTTCTTAATAAATGCCTTCTACAGAGGTTATGTTTTTGTAAGTCTTTATCACACCCACCTACCCTCCCCAGGTAAGATTCTAACCTCTTGAAAGAAACTTACATCCTTCATAGCACCTTCATAGCACCTAGAACAAATCTAGAACTCAATTACCTCATGTATATTCAAACTATTTCCTTTTTACAAAATTAAATATATAGTAAACATACAGTAGTGATGTTTGTCTTAATTTATTTCAAAGTATAATTAAAAATTAATTAAAGTTAACCTGAAAGTTCCGAAACCATATCCTATTATCCAAAATGGTGAAAGTAAACACGTGGTCCACAAATGGCTGGCTTTTAGGATGATACCGTGGTGTACTAAAGATCTAGTAAGAAAAAACAAAAAATAAGAAAAGTCTGTTAGCTCCTTAAACGATGTAACATGTATATATTAGTTTCAGGTAGCTGAGTTAAAAGGTCCAAAGGAAGAGACACTCTTTTGTAATGTATTACTAAAAATGCTTTCTAGAAAAGGTATTTACCTGAATTAAGAGTTCTTTTAACAAAGCATTATGTGGTAATTCATCAAATGCCTACAAAGATAAGTGAACATATTATTTGACAACAGCAGAGTGCTTTGTTTAAAACTGATTTTTTATGTTAACTAAACTGAATCATACAACTATACTAACTAAAAACAACCATGCAGAGTAAAATATTAGACTTCACACACTAAATGAAAAACTTACAGGGTCAAAAGACAAAAGGGGCCGAGAACCTTTCAAACAGTTTCCAGTCATCTTCAGTTCAGCTAAGGTATGAACTAGAAAAATTGTAACAAAAAAAGTCTTAACTTTGGCACAAGTATCCCAAAAGATTTTCAATTTTCTCATAAAAAAATGTTAAATTGAGTCAACTTACTATTTTGAACTAGGAATTTAGCAGATGGTCCATGAGGTGAATTTGAAAGCCTAAAAAATATGAAGGAAGGTTTTCCTACTAATTAGAATTCAGAATGTGCTAAATGGTTATTATCAATTCATAGTTAAGACACAATGCTCAAAATACTCATATATTAAATTTTCTTTCAGGTTTTAACTTTTGTGAAATCAAGTGAGTTTACTTCATACCCTGGCCCTGTCTTTTTACCAAAAAAAAAAAGAGACTGAAAGGAGCCTATAATATTAGAAGTACAAAGAATAAATCCATTTAAAAGAACAAGTTCCACCCCAATCTTACTTAATACATTCCCTTACCACATATAGAGATCTTGTTTCTTCTTAGCTTCAAAATAGATACATTTATTGCAGTTTTTCATTTCACAAACCTAAATAGAGCAAAGTATAGAAAAATGAAGTAAATAATAAAATGAGAACTAAAGTAATTCAGTGCAATTAAAACCTACATTCTTCCAAAAATATTTAAGCAAACTAATGTCCTACAAAGGTATGAATCTAGGTAAATTAATTTATTCACAGAAAGAAATCTTTTAAGTTCCTCGCATTCATTCTACCCAAGGTAAACTTGATAGACACTCTGCTCACTTTTTGGTGGAAACATCTACTCTTTCTCAGTATCTAAATGTAACTGGCCTCATTTCTGGTTACTGGGAACCTCCTCTTGTGAGCAGTCCTCTGCATAAACTACAAAGACTAAAAACAGATACCCTAGGGATAAAGCAAAATATAATTAGCCTCACTAATCTTAGGAAAATATAGTCCTTATAAAACCAAACACATCCTTTATAATGGTTATTCTGATTTTTAATTAGTTTTTTTATTTTAAGATCAACAAATTTAACTTTTTTCTTCGTCATTTATATTATCATTTCTGTGATTTGTTTCCATAAAATCACTAAGGGATTGGTGAAATGTAGAGCTATGCAAAACCTATTTCAAGTTGAATTAAACTTCAACATCTTGAAGGTTTACAAAATCACACTTGAGAAATATACAAAAGCAATACAGGAGTGAAGTACCATACTATTGTAGTATTCACAAACTATCTGATATGGTATTCATAAACTCGAAACTCTTTAAACCTAACAAAAAATTCTTAGGCCAACTTCATGGACTGTGTAGATGTCTGACCACTGTGCTATACACCTGAAGCTGAATAATACTGAATGTCAACTATAGTTTTATATATATATATATATATATATATATATATATATATATATATATACACACACACACACATGGTCACAGGATGTCGAGTACAGCATAGGGAATAGTGTCAATGGAATTGTAACAGCTATATACGATGTCAGAGGGATAATAGATTGGGGGAGGAGGGTTATCCCTTTGTGAGGGGTGAAATGTCTAACTATTACATTGTTTTGTACACCTGAAACGAATAAAAAAAATTCTTATGTCAAATGCTTTTGTTTCTTACTGGTCTTGGAATAAACACAGCAACATTCCATCGGCAGTTTTCTAGTCCAGCCTCAGTTGCTGGAAACCCATACCGTTTTACTTCTCCTGTCTTCACTTGACTTGTTTAGGGCCTCTCTCTGCCATTAGAATGTAAGCTCCACAATGACGGGGTGTTGTTTTGTAAAACACATTTCCATGGCACGCAGAGAGCAATACCACGATATAGCAGAGGTTCAAATATTATGCTAAATGAATAAAAGTCTTTCTAATAGCCAAAGAAAATCCTGTTTAAAAAATTCTAAGTCTTTAAACATCTGCTGTAAAATGTAAGGTTAGTATCTTCAACAACACTTTGAAAATTTAACCTATTACTTGTTGGTAATACCGTAAGAGCAAATACCACATGCATCACTTTTAATACTGACAAAATGCTTTTTACAATGTGGGGTTTTAAAAATATTTAATGAGTTTTTAATTATATTTCATACATGCTGATTGGTAGTTTTTGTATGAATACCTACTAAGCAATTTGCACTATCTTAGACATAATGAGAGGAAAAAAATGAGAGAATCCTTGTTCCCAGAAAATGTTCATGTGCTTGTTTGGACAAAATAAATGTAAGAATCATCAAGAAACAATATATACTGAATATAAGATAAAACATAAGATACAGACAATGAGTACTACAAAAATTTAGAAGATAGATTATTAAAGATTCAATAAAATCTAAGTATATTTTACAAAACAATATAAGTCACTGAATAACTGACTTTTTAAAATGAGTATTAGTGTTCCAAAATATTTTTTTCCTAAATAGTGTTCCTAGAACATTTTACTTTAGTTAGTTTCTAAAATTACCTCGTTAATCACAAATAACTTATCTTTACGATCCATTTTAGTGTCTATAAAAAGAAAAAAAGAAAAAGCAAGTAAACAAAAGATTTCAAACCTTCTTTAATCAAATCACATTCTTTCTAGAAAATACTTTTAAAAGTTTTTATAATCTTCAATTTAAATGAAATTTTATTAATATTCAAAACAATCAGATCTGAAAACACATGACCTCTTTAAAATTTTTAAATGTAAAAATGAGATTAAAAATACTCCTCAAGAATTATAAAAGATGTAAGCAGTGGTTCTCAGACTTTCTGTATTCTATGAATCTCTTTCAAAAATGAAAAATTCTCACAACTGAAAACTATGTTCTAGGACTCCCATTTAAGGAACACTCACTTTAAGAAACTAAAATGTGAAGTGATGAAAATTTCTTTCCATTTGAATCACAGTTGCCAAAGAAAACTAATAAAAAAAAATGGTTTGGGATTACCATAGGAAAAAGGAAACCAATACAAATTAAAATTTCTTAGTAGTTTCAAAGATCTGAAAATATAACAGCACATCCCAGTTTGAGAAACATTGATCTAACCAACTAAGTTATTACCCAGAATTAAAACCAAAGGCATCTCCCAACACAGGCACAAAGACAGCTGCATGATGACACTGCCACAGTTCTAAACTTAAAACTAGACGTTCTTCATTTGCTTGTAAGATACCCCGTTGCTAAAAAGATCAGCTCGGCATTTAGAAGCACACTGAGCTCCAACTTAAAGGTGCCTGAAATCCTACTCTAGGTCCATTATTTTTTATATAAGAAGTCTTTTTTTGTTTTCTTTTTTTGTTTTTTAATGCAGAAAGCAATACATGGCAGTCCTGAATCATTTCAAAGGACAAACCATGACCTCTGAGAGAGAGCATTACAGTGAAGGCATTTCTGGACCTGCAAGAAATGTTTCAATAATTAGGACGTATCTGTTTAAGAAAGTGAAGAGAATGTTTAATAAATTCTGCAAAAACTTTCTGACAAAATGTGAACTTGAAACATCTTGGCACTGAAAATATATACTTCTGAGGAGTAGTGGTTCTTTATCTCACAAGATTGAAAAACTGAAGTGTGACGTGAAATGTGAATACATAAATAGGCAAGTTTATAAACATAAATTTTAAAGTATATGACATAAAGGCACCTGCTTTAGAATGAGGCATCAACATTCTTAAGTCTTGCATTAAATGTCTTGTTCTGAAATTTATTCCTCTGGAAGAAAAGATGAGAATCCGTTCCTTATTTTTCCACTTGCCCTAAAGAAAAAGAAATTGTTAAGATTTTGAGTTTCATACTGAACCTACCTTGACTGGTTGTTTGTTTAAAGATAAAGCTTCCAAGTAGCAAGTCAAACAATCCTGACCTAACCCTTTAAATTCAGTCACTCAGCAGCATTCACTAATCTCAGTTGCCGTCCAGAAATGCTCTCCTTTGCTCCCTTACCTTTTTTGTTTCTTTTTTCTTCAATCTTTCCACTCCTCATCCTAACTCTAAAGATTCTTAGCCTCTTTTATTTCTGTTCTCTCCAGGACACAGTTCTCATAATCACTCTCATAGCTTCAATTGCCAACTCTACAAAAAGGTAAAGAACTGTCTCCCAACCCTACTAATCTCAAATTCAATCCTAGAATACTTAAACCTTAAATCTGGTATATTTCCTTATTATTTAGTTTTCTGATGATATCACCACCATTTCAGTCCCCCAGGCTTTGAATCTTCCACCTGCCCATATTCTCTCATACCATAAGCACTACTAAATGCTGTCAATTTCTCTTTGCAACAATTTTTAATCCTTTCCTATTCCCTCTGCCCTCCTTCAGATCGTTAGGATCTTATATCAACTACAAATCTTTTAAATGGCTAGCTAGCCTTCCAGGGAGGAGTTCCTGCAATAGATATGGCAGACTAGCACCAGCTTAATCTTAAAGCATTGCTCCAATCACATTCTTAGCTCCCAGCATTTTCTAAACACAATCCAAAATGACATAGTTTTTAACATTCGATTCTAAAATACATTTATATTTTCACCTCAGATTGTCCCAAATCAACCCTACACTTTAGCCAATCAGGCTTTACTTCTTTAAGTTTTCAGCATTTCCCACAGTTCAACACCTTTGATTGGTTTTTTTCTCTCCTTGTATTGTTCCTTCTCGTTTCTGAATATCAAAATTCTGTCCTTTGCGATCCAGCTCAAAGGCTAACTCCTTCATGATCCCTTACCAGATTATCCTAGGGTAAAAGTTATTACATTCTGCACATCACTAGGATTTTTCTTATTATGACTCAAATCAATGATGCCTAAGGGATGAGAGCACTAATTTATTGAAAATCTACTGGAAGTCCCGATTATTCTTCACCAAAAGTAAATCACATTTCCTTCCTCCTAATAATATACAGATGAGCAAAGAGCTCTTAATAGCAAGGCTAGAATTTAAACTCATCTTTCATTCCTCAGTTAACTCCTTTCCTAGTGCTTGCCACCACACCACAATCATTTATTCATCATTTACTATGTGCTAGAGTACTATGCCAAGCTGGTGGGGGTTGGGGGCGCACAGAAATTAACAAATCAAAGGCAATCCCTGACTCCACAGTACTCAATCTAGTTCAGGGAGCTCTCAGTTGAATGAAAGTGAGTCCAACATCTTGTGTTCACCTTCTTTTGAATAAAAACCATCGACTTATGTGAATTCTTAGTTTCCTTCTAAACTCCAACATTTCAGGAAGAGATCACGTTCCAGTTTTGCAATCCCAAAGCAGGGGAAACCTAATTTCGTACAGTGCCTATCACGTTAAAAGTTTGTTGAATACAAGTAGAACTTGTACTATCCACTCTAGCTTTCGTTATCCCTCGAGAGCTAAAGATCTAGTAAGTCAAAGTCATAGTCCCAAGAACAGCAACTTTTAAAGGACCACATTACAAGCTTCAGGATCCCTGACTGACAGTAATTGACTATGGCAGAATATGAGAATACGAATCACTGTAAGGATACACTAAACATCTAGAAATTACTTTAAGGGAAAGTTCTACCCTCCAAACGACATAAAGTGGAATAACTAGAAGACAGAACATTGGAACTGAGTACTCCGTTAGTCGATTCCCAGTGAGCCAGCTAAAAGCTCTGAAGCCCGCCCCGTTGCTTAGTCGGACGCACCCAAGAGGGCGACCACGTGCACGAGAATTAGATGTAAACGCGGTGGCTAGTCGCGCCCGGACAGCTGAGACCCAACTCCCGTAACACCTCGGCAACTCCAAAATCCTCAGACTTGTATTTAGGTAGGTAAACCCAGGGCAAGTGCGTGGAGCAGCGGCCGCAGGTGTAACTCGGGGGTAGTAGCTCCCCTTACCTGGCAAACGGGGCCTGGGATACGGTTTCTCTCTTCATTCTCCGCCTCCTCTGCCATATCACGCTGCTTAGGCGGCGGCCTGGCATCTTTTTCGCTTCTTTTTGGTCTCTTCGCTTGAACTGCCAAGCCTCCACGCCGCTTCCTCTTGGTCGCCGCCATCTTGCCTCGCCGCCTTCGCTCTTGGGCTTCCTTCCGGCTCGGCCGCTCGCTCCCCTTTCCGATCTCTATGGTACTGCGCGCTCGGCTCTGTGGTCCTCCAGCTCCATGGTGCCTCCTTCCGGCCTCTGTGGTACTGCACGCTCGGCTCTCTAGGCCTCGTGTAGCTCTATGGTGACGGTGGCCGAAGTGGCCGGCCGATCTGAAAAAAGTGGCGGGACTTGCTCCCCTTCCTCTACAATTCTTCCCGAGCTGCACTTAGCTTCCTCGGTGACTTGGCTGGGAAGGGTTCACAGGAGTCCAGACCTCACCGCAAAGGTAGGGTTTCTGCGCCTTGCAATCCTGGACCAGTAAACAGATGCTGCCCCTGCGACGGGCTGGTAAACCCGGTTGTCTGAGACTCAAGGTGGCTCTTTTGAGAATCGGGGCCCGCCTCCCCATTGCGTGTTCTGTTAAAGAAAGATTGGGGGCGCCAGAACCGACACTGGGGAAACTGGCCACAAGCAGAACTACAGTGTTTGTCTGTTTTCATTATTCGCAACTTTTCCTGTGTTATTGCCCCCTTAAAAAACAGGAAACCATAGCTTAGAGAGAGAAATAATTTCCCCCAAAAGGACAGAGACAGTTAAGTAGCAGTCCCCTGTCGGCCAAGTTCAACGCCCAGACCTCTTCCACTTCGCCTCAGCGCAGGCTGAGATCGCGGGCTTCTTCGCCAGCATTGATGGGGAGTTTTATTGTCGAATCTCCCAGGTGTGTCGTGATCCGCGGGAGCAGGTGTTGGCAGCAGGAGCATTCCTCCGGGCCAAATGTGCAGGAGACGATGCCCCTCCTCAACCAGCAGATCGAAGAGGAGAATGATTACAGCTTGACGGCCAGCCTTGACAACGTTAGGAATCTCTCCACTATCTTAAAGGCTATTCATTTCCGAGAACATGCCACGTGTTTTGCTACTAAAAATGGAATCAAGGTTACAGTGGAAAATGCAAAGTGTGTGCAAGCAAATGCTTTTATTCAGGTATGGAAGAAGGTATCTTTAAGTCTGTGACATGCTATTCCTTACTCAGTTTAATGAATTCCCAAGGTCTTAATAGACATTTAAGTTAAAAAACAATATCATTATTTGAATTTTTTTTCATTGCTGGTAGGTAACAAATTCTTTCCCTGTCTTGTTTTACAGAGATAATGGTTAAAAATAATGTCTAAAATTTAAACTATAGGCCAGGCACTCTTCTGTTTTCTACATGTTTAACTCATTTAACCCTCACAATATGAGGTAGGCTCTATTATTCCCATTTTACATATGTGGAAACTGAAGCACAATTTAAGGGATTTGCCGAAAGTCCAACAGCTTGCAAGTGGCTGAGATGGGATGAGAACCCAAAACATGTTTCTAGAGTATATACTCCTTACCACTACCTCCCTCTTATTAATTTTTTTCCTTTTATCGGTTATAATATAATATGTTTATTCTTACAAAGTAGTATTTGTATGATTCAGATTTCACATTTGATTCAACGTTTTTTTCTGAACACCTAAGAGCACAGTATGACCTTGAATAAATAAGACGTTCCTGTCCTTAAAAGAAATTGAAAACTAGTATCACTCATGCATTATTCAATTGTTTGACTATTTTCCAAAGACAGGGGAGAGTCACATGGGGGATAGTTTAGATCCAATAAGTTATATGAAGGACCCTTCATAAAGTTTTGCATGGGACCTAAATCACTGTTACAGCTTTAATTATTGAATAGAGTTGATAGCTGAAAAAGCTTAAGATGTTTTTATTGGTAATCAGAAATGATTTTAATAAGATTAACACAATATTATTTTTTAAAAACATGTAAAGTGAAATCTAGAACCTTATGTGTGAGTTTTCATTCTTTAATATATTTTTTTTCGTTCACTTTTTTTATAGGCTGGAATATTTCAAGAGTTTAAAGTTCAGGAAGAGCCTGTTACTTTTCGAATTAATTTAACTGTCCTTTTAGACTGCTTATCTATTTTTGGATCAAGTCCTATGCCAGGTGAACCATTTTATTAACATTATAACAACATAAAAGCAGAGAGAATGGTCAAAAATACAGGAAAAGTTATTAGAATGTAATATAAACATTTCTTTAGAAAATGAACTGCCAATTCACTTTTCATTGGTCACAATCATGGATTGTGACTTTCATAGAAAATATTAATAGAAAGTGTGCTTATGGGTCTTTTCATATTTGCAAAAGTACTTACATTCATCTTTTTAAATTTACAAAGCTTTTAGGTTTTAAATTTCAACTGACCCAAAGAAGACTTCGTTTTAAATATCTTTAACAAGTGAAATATGTAGTAATTGCTGCTTTTCTCTAACTTGTCCAGAATTACAGTTTAGTGGTAGAGAAAAATAGAAACCAATTCTCCTGATTTCCAGTTTACCGCATTCAGAATTTGGTTACTGTTTTTTCCCGTTAAGCCCTGTTTATAAATTATGTCTATTTTCCTAGATGCTTTCCTTTACAATATTTATATATTTTATTTGTTTAGGGAGTTTTTAGGAATAGTGAATTCAGTTGCTATGGATGTACAACTACAAGAAATTCCCAGAAGAATGATTTTATTTCATAGCAGTGGACTCTGAGATTGGCTAGGGAAAATTCAGTTATTGTTCCCTAGAAAATATATTTTAATTTTGTACTGACAATTCCATTATTAATTATACATCCTCTAACGTACCTGGTTTTTCATAAAAGCATCTGCCTTCCCCCATCCCTCACTCAGGCTTCCATCCTACAATAAGGGAAAAGAGCCAGAATGTCCTGTCATACGTATTCTTCTCCCTCTCAAATGGGTTGCAGTATTAAAACCCTAACCACCATTAACCACCCTCTCTTTTGCTCCCAATTTGATCTTAAAACTTGGGGCAATGTAAAGGATGTCTCCCAATAGGAAAGGCAGGAAGGATCCTTACAGTGAATACACTGGCCTTATAGTACAGACAATATCAAAGCAATCCACTGTTGCACAAATTGAACCTTCAAGAAACAGCATAGCCTATTCTGCAACAACTCTTAATTACAGTATTGGACCAAGTAGATGCTCCAACCTGAAATGTGTGTGTGCGCATGCACACACACACACCATCAGTAAGGTATTTCTGAGGTGTTCTGGCAAGCTGGGAAATTTCAGAGCATTACATTACATTTTGTTCTGCTTCCCAATTTTCTTGCAGTTATTTTTGGAATTGTCTACACACAGCTGTCATCAGGGAAGATGTGATCCTTTCTTAGAGAGACATATGCTAGAAATTGGGCAGAATAAAGTACCCTTGAGGAGTTTTATGTATCATTTGAGGAAAAGCTGAACCCAGAGCTATAAAGCTAAGCCCAAAGTGTGATTTATTTCCATTGCAGGGATTTTAACTGCACTTCGAATGTGTTATCAAGGTTATGGTTACCCTCTGATGCTGTTTCTTGAAGAAGGAGGAGTGGTGACAGTCTGTAAAATCAATACGCAGGAGCCTGAGGAAACTCTGGATTTTGATTTCTGCAGCACCAATGTTATTAATAAAATCATTCTGCAGTCCGAGGGGCTCCGTGAAGCATTTTCTGAATTGGATATGACAAGTGAGGTCCTACAGATCACCATGTCTCCTGACAAGCCTTACTTCAGGTACTTGAAAGCAGTATAATGAAGCTAATGTGGTTGATACTATCTGCCTACTTACGCATTTGCTTAGGATGCAGAACTTTTATTATCCAGGTTCCTAGAATTTTCAGAACTTTGGAGAGCGTTTACTCTTACCTCCCCCTTTTATTGATCAGGACACCCAGGACCCAGGAAGATTAACTCACTATTTAAAGCTTCCTAGTTAGGTAGTGTTGGTTTTTCTTTCCTTTCAAAAGGAAGTAGATAGATGTTTTCTATACGTGGTTTATTCACTGAGTATCTATTGATCACCTACTGTTGCATATTTACCTTGGTAAGCATTACAGGAAGGAACAGCTTAAAATCAAGGTAAAGTGGAAATATGTGAAACAGCAGAGAAGGAACGAAACTGCATGACATTAAGTACCAAGATAATACCCAGAGATACTTAGGGAACCAACACATGAATACTTAGGGAGGACTGGTCAAGGTAAGCTTCCTAATGGAGGGTAATTTTCAGCAGGAATACAATGTCAGAAACTATCAAGCTGCTCCTGAAATTTTGACCCCAAAAATTATGAAATGGCAAGTCTCTTTTTGGGATTAGAATCAATTTAGGGAGAGAATTTAAATATTCTCTTCTGAAATATTTCAGAATATTAATGAGTAAAGGATTTTTTAATATCTACTTTAGAAGAACTGACGGCTCTTTTCATGGCAGTAGGCAGATAAAAATTGGACTCAAGTTCTGTTAAAATGTTAACCAAAATGGAAATCAGCGGAACCCTATTTAAGCAGTGATCGGAATTAAAATTCCAGGCACTTCAACAGTATTTCAGAAGACCCCCACCTAATGATCTCTCTCAGCATGGGTAACTAGATGGTTCGTGGTTATCGTTCATCTCCTGTGTGGGAAATGATCTGGTGGTGGGAACTGGGAGTTGAAATTTTTTTATGTTAAATTGGACGTGCCTATGACACCAGAAAGTAGTTCGATATGTAGATCTAGAGCTCAGGAGATCACTCTAGAATGGACTAGTCTCATCCATGGCTGGGCACGGACAAGATGGCTCAGAGAAAGAGGCTGTGTTACAAGAGAGGAAAAAGATAGGTCCTAGGGAAAAACAGCACGGAGGTGTCCTATCACTGCTCATATTGTACTTACCAGTGTGCTAATCCCATAGCAAATGGTGTGTTCTTGCAGATTATAAACTCTCCGCACAAACTGCTGATGTTACCAAGCAAGGAAAGCTTCATAGAACAGCCTGAAGAGCTCCCTAAGATACAGGAAAGCCATAATTGCTTGGTATGGCAGTAAAGGTAGGGAGCAGGACCCCAGCCTTGCAGCTGATGTAGATAAGACTCTTCCATCACTCCTCAACTCGCTCTCCTCTGTTATATATTTCTAATTTAAGGATGAGGAAAGGTCAGTATCAGAGTAAGATTAACGCAATGAAATTGATTCCTTTTAGGACTGATACTTCTCAAAGCTGTTTATTGGTTGCTAGTTTCCCTGTATTCCCACAGCATCCTGTGGGAGTCTTTATTATGGTGACTGTTATAGTGTATTGTCCATATTTGTTTACATATCTGTTTCACTCTCTAGAATGAGTTTCTTAAGGAAGTGTTTATTTGGTTCCTAACGTGGCTTATTGTTGGACCAATGAATAAATGACTTGCTCATTTTCTACTATAGGTTATCTACTTTTGGGAATGCAGGAAGCTCCCACCTTGACTATCCCAAAGATTCTGATTTGATGGAGTCATTTAATTGTACTCAGACCCAGGTCAACAGGTGAGTTCGTAATAGAGAAGTTGCCATTGGTGATGGTGAGATTAAGTATCAAATTTCTATTAAACAATTTTTTTTTAAACTTCCACTCTGTTGATGAAAGTGTAGCATTTAAAAAAATATGAACAGTAGGGCTCTGGGTTTACTTGGGGATTTTGGATTTTAATAGTAGATGATTTTTTTTAATGAAGAGAAAATACATATTAGCAAATTTGGACGAGAATTGGAATTTATTTTTATATTTGCGACTTAGTAGTTCTTGGCTAATTTTTGTCCTTTACTTAGTTAAGAGCACTGCTTTAAGTGTGTCCAAATAACAGCTTTTGGTTTACTCTTCTACAGATACAAGATTTCTTTACTGAAACCCTCTACAAAGGCATTAGTCCTGTCTTGTAAGGTATCTATTCGGACAGATAACCGGGGATTCCTCTCATTACAGTATATGATTAGAAACGAAGATGGACAGATATGTTTTGTGGAATATTACTGCTGCCCTGACGAAGTTCCTGAATCTGAATCTTAAGTATGACAGTACATTGTGACACTTATGTATACATTCATGATAGGTCATATTCTCATTCTGGGTATAGTACCCTTCATGATTTCTTACTGGATTTTCTCAAGTGAAGAAACGTGGAGGAGATAGGAGCAAGATCCCTGTATCCTAATAGTTGCTGTATATTTTGTCAGTAAGTGTTTTCATGGAATCGTAGATTATTCAGTACTGGACTATCCTGTGGTTCTGTCTTTTGAACTCATCGGAATCATTACGAACCAAGATAGATAAATTAATTCTATTCTATTTAAGTAGGACATTTCAAGAGTCTAAAAATTCAAAGTTTGATGAAGCCATATCCGAAATGTTCTTTTGTTTATTTGCTATTAGAAAAAGCAAAGGCATACGGGCATTGCTTATTAGTTTGAATCTAGAGAATATATCTTAAAGCAATGATTCTCAAAGTGCTGTGCCCGGACAGATAGCATCAGCATCACCTGGAAACTTGTCAGAAACTCTGGCAGTGGGCCAGCAATCTCCAATTTAGAAAGCTCTCCTGCCTCCCACCCCCCAGGAAATTCTGATGTATGCTAAAGTTTGAGAATCATTATTTTAAAGGATACTTTAAAAACAAAAAATAGTATTGAATTGATTAATTGCATTGAACTGATTGCATTTATCTGTGGTTTCTTCACAAATCTGCTGAAGTTTAGGCATCGCCAAACAAGTCTGAATAATTATATGACTTATTTTTAAAGTATACATTTTGAAGAAATCTCTGAACAAGATAAACAGTCTTTAAAGTTACAGATGTTCTTCAAAACAGCTCCTCAAAACTGTTCAGTGCAGTGAGTACTTGTTAGATACCTTCTACTTCCCTATAAGAGTTTCTCAACCAAACCAAGGTGTAGAAAACCAGTTATTAAGTGATTTTTCATTTCTTGGCTAATTTTCAATGAAATAATTTTGTGGCATGTCAGTATTTAATAAAATGTAATGTTAAAACTATCTGACTTGTTTTCTAGTAGAAAAAATACATAACTAAAATGAAGTTTCTGTACCAAGTAACAACAGCTCAGTGTCTCTAGGTGGGCGGCACCACTGGCCTTTTTGGTGGGGAAAAAACTGCCATCCCAGTGCAGGATTCATTTAGCCTCCCTGTCCCTTACCCACTAATACCAGTCAGTGTGACCACCCCCTTCCCCAAATAAATAGTGCCCCCTACTACTGATGGCTGGGAACCATTGAATGATATTCACCAAATTCTGAGGGTGTATTTGTAATGTGCTGCCATAAAACAGGCTACATAGTATTAGAGGAAATTGGTTTGGAGAGTAAGGCACTTCAGAGAAAGGCTCCCCCAGAACAGCTGTAAACACACTTCTCCCAGACATATGAGCAATTCTGTTATCTCGCCCAGGGTGAGTACCCTATAACTAATAAGTCTCCCAAGCAATCTCGGATGCCCAGCTGGTACAAAAGAAGTTGGAGTTTTTTGTATAGTACATGTTCAAGAAGGAAATGAATGAATCTATTAAATGTCCAAATATTTTTTTGTTCAAACACCAAGAATAGAGCAAATCTAAAACATAAGTATGAAAATATTTAATCAGTCAACATTTCAAGGACTACAATTTTCCTTTAAAATTAAAATTGTGCAGTTAGTTTTGGTTTTTGTTTACTGGTATCTCCAGTACCTAGAACAGTGCCTAGCATATAATAGCCATTCAATAAATATTTATTAATTTCCACTTTCAGATTATCTTTTAGCATTCTATAATCACCATTTAATTCCAATTATTTAGCTCTGAATTTATTTTGTTCTAATGATTTTTTTAAAAGTCAACCTATGAAAAATTTAAAGTATACTAGGTGTGATCAAACAATATGGTGAATGTCTAAATAAAAGAAAATTATTATAGTAAAAGACACATTGCCATTAATCCCTCTCAAAATACACCCTCATGCTTCAAACACACTTATCCCATCATTCTTGCCACTTTCTGAAGCAGTTCTGGAAGTCCTCTTTCATGAGTGTCTAATTGTGCTCTCGTGGCTGCCCCAGTGTCCTGAATCATTTTGACTTTGGGGAAGAGCCAGAAGTCGCACGATGCCAGATCCGGTAAATAAAGTAGATGAGGACACACCGTAATGTTTTTATTTGACAGAAATTGCCATATACCAGAAGTGAAGTGTGACAAGGAGTGTTGTCAGGAGGATTTATGGGACACTTTAAAACACACCTTCTCTCAACCATAGCTCACACCCACCCGACTAACTGCACCAAACAAGTTGAAACTTGTCACACACTGTGATTAAGGTTCGATGTGACCACCCCCTTCCCCAAATAAATATTCCCCAAATAAATATGTTTCCCGTATTGATCCCCTCTTTTCCAGGATGGTACTTGGCAGCAGCATTCATTGAATTTTGTAATCATAATGGAAAGGCTCCATGTCACACATCACTTCTGGTACTGCAATTTCTGTCAAATAAAAACATTACAGTGTGTCTTCATCCACCTTATTCACTGGATTGAGCACCGTGCAACTTCTGGCGCTTCCCCAAAGTCAAAATGATTCAGGACATTGAGGTGGCCACGACAGCACAACTAAAGATGCTCACAAAAGAGGACTTCCAGAACTGCTTCAGAAAGTGATAGGAACAATGGCATAAATGTGTTCGAAGCGAGGGAGAGTATTTTGAGGAGGATTAATGGCAATGCGGCTTTTACTGTAATAATTTTTTTTAATTTACAATTATTTTTTATCACACCTCATATATTGGTTTAATAAAGACTGACGTTTTTGCACATTTAAGACTATCATTTTAGTTGCATATATCTTAAGCTATTTAGAAATCATAAGGTAATGAATTTAATTCTTCCTAAAGCACCCTAGCATCAAGGTACTGATTTAATAAAGAATTTCCTATTTATGTGTATTCTAGTTGACTTAGGAATTTACTAATTTAACTTTGTCCTAGTTCCTATAAAAGACCACTAGGGAGTGGGCTTCCTCAGACAGCAGCAAGGGTTGGTGACTAAAATTCATGTGTCGCATATAGAATAATATAATATTAAGACCTTTAGTTTTGCCCTTTTGAAGTTTACATCCTTTTCTTGTCAGTAAAATTGTGCTTAACATGAATGGGTAGGTAATCTTGCCACTTTTAATTTGTTTATTGCCTATTTAATGATATGCTTCCACCTAGAACTGAGAAAATGATTCAAAATAATAAAAGTAAAATGATTTGTTAAATTTAACTTTGTTAATAAAAATGCCTTGTAATACAATACTTTTATAAGAAGCCACAGAAGTTCTGTGGTGTTATCAAGTAGTCCTAGTAAGAATTAGTTACAGTTGCTGAAAGGGCAGCATGTAACATTGCCAATAGTTTAGGGTGGCGAATTTTTCAGTACAATGTAAACTCCCTTCTCCTTCCCTGTTTTCACACTGCTTGTTCCTTGTCTCCACTGAAATAAAATCTTTTGGGTCCTGAGAAACTGGGGAAATTGTGTAGTATTTTTTTCTTTTCCCAATTATATATTAGAAATAGTGTTTTTATACATGTCAGGATACATGCACCCCAGCAGCAGTTGGCAGCTCTAACAGATTTTCGACTCCAAGAGTGACAGCCTGTGCTCTAATCAGAAATGCCACAGGTAACGGTTAGAAGTGCTTTTGATATCAATATTTTAGTCACTGCCAGAGGTTTTGATAATTAGCAGAGTAATGTTTGAAGTAGATTTTCTTGCTGAAATCAATAGTTTATTGATCAATACAGTAGGTATTAGTAGGATCTCTCATTGGTAAAACTAGAGCTATTCAGGACATGTGAACTGACTGAATTATTTCAGAGTAGTTCCCCATTCTTGCATGAAAATGATAAAGAATCCAGTGAGGCCTGTAGCCTACACCCGAGGCCTGGTACCTGAGGCTTGACCCCTGAATGGTCTTGCTTCCTGCCGTTTTGTGCAAGGATTTCTGGTTGCTTCTTGGTAACTAGCTAGGACAATCCTATTTCTGGAATATTATCAAGTTCACCTGAAATGGACCTTTCATAGAAAGAGGTGAGTTAACTACTGAAACACAGAAGTAGGGCTTCACTGAGCTTACACAATAAGTTGTATAAATACTTTTGCATGCTTGCTAATATATGTTTATTAAAATCAGTGTGTGGAACAGTTTGATCTGAGCTTGACTTTTTTCCCCCTAACTTAGCAGAGATTGAAAATAGCTAACCCTCATCCACCTCAAGTTTCAGTGCCTATTAGCTAATTTATAAGAATTTAACAGTAGCTGCAAAAGAATGAATGAATAATAAAAGAATAAGAATTGTGTATGACTATATTGGCTCAAGTCTGTTAGAAACATCAGAAGTTTGGTTAGATTGGATTATCCAGATTCCTGGTTGGTTCCCAATGAATTTAGCAAGTAACTTGGCTCTCATCTATAGTTTTCTAGGTGAAAATGCAACTTTATTTTAGGTTGTATTATGCTGAGCATTCTAATGTGGCGTCTTAAAACTTGGAGATTTCACAAAATAGTGAAATTTTAAAACTTTTGGGACCAACATAGGTGCCAACTTATCTTGTAAGATAAGAGAATATTAAAACTATACCATTCATTATCATCACCATTTCACAAAACATTTCAACATAAAAATCTCAGAAAACGCAGTTAGTAACTACGCTGACAGTAAACTAGAAATATTCAAAACAAATTTCAAATGAAAATTTACACCATAAAATTGTATTTTACAATGTTATACTTTATGTTATTTTATTGATATCAGCTTGTCAGTTTGGAGATCTTAAAACTTTGGGGGTCTCAAAAATAGTAAAATTTAAAAATTTTTAATGCCACCCAAAATGGAGTCTGAATGGCCACTTCTTTCTGGTACCTTGTTTTTATTACAGTCATTGGTGAAAATCCGTTTTCAACTGGATATGTGAAAATGGAAGCAGCTCTATGAAGGCTACTTTAGTCAATTCAGAATGTTCTGTGTTAAGAACAGCAGTCCCATCTCCAGACAGGGCTAAAATTAGCAGTGGTACACCAGGTGCATCAGTTAATAAGCACTGCAGAGAAGGTCAAGGGAATATAGCTGCCTTTCCCAGGGCTGCAACCAGAGACGGTCCTGAGTGCCAAGCCTAAAGCAGTCTGGGAATTAGCTAAAGGAGAGCATCAGCTGCCAGGAGAAAGCCATTGAATTAACTGGTATATTGTACCTCTCCCACAGCAGAACACTACTTAGGTACTGGTTGGTTAATTAGGTTTTACAGACTGAACAAATGACTGAAATGAAATAATTTCTTGAATGAAATACCAAAACGTGGCTCTGTGAGCACTGAGTGAGCAACATATTCCTAGACACTCCGATTCCCCCAAAAACACGGGGTCTTTGAGCTCCATTAAGGCAGCTCAGGTAACTGAGAAACAAAAAGGGAAAAACAAAAGCTTTTTATAGTGTAAACTCAGACTAATAAAATTTCTCCTTTGTTCCCTGAATACTTGAAGAAGAAAGTAAGAAACAATTCAGGATTGCCAATTTTTTTTTTTTTTTAACAGCCTCGGGGAGTGAGCATTCCTTTCCTAAAAAACATTTAATCCAGTTTGGTAGGAGCAGCATAGTGGGATGGAAAGAGGAATCATCCGTGATTCAGAAAGTGCTTTATAATGACCAGGCTGACCTTGAACAAATCCCTCGTGTACCTAGTGTCTTCAATTTTCAGAATCAAAAAGCTCTTTCTTACTCTAACATTGTATGATTTTAATGAATCAGATCAGGGCAAATGTTTCAAAATATTAAACATTTCCTCACAAAGCTGACTTCAAACAGGTTTTGACTAAAAATAATTCCAAAATTATAGTATATTCAAACGTTCACCAATAAACTACTTAGGTGTTGCAGAATTTCTTTAAAAAAGGAATGAAAGTTAGAAAAAGGAAAATGGAAAGTAATGGAGTCCCAGTGACATAAAAAACTAACCCAAACAAAGCATGTGTCAAAAAAGATTTCTTCCCCCAAGTTACAGATTGGGATCCTGGTTTCTAATGGCTCTTGGGTATTTTACCTGTAATGTTGTTGCCAAGTGGACTTTTTTTCTAGAGTCCTTAGTTTTGATCTGCCACTGCTGTTGGTATTGATAAATATATTTTGTGAAACAGAAGTTTTGTTATCAACAAGGTTGGCTTTATTGTTGGCTATTTTGTATAGAGGTTTTCTCTTTATTGCTAACAGAAGACCTAGAGAAAAGGAGAAAACTATTAGCGCACTTTGCTTGGTCTTGCCTTCAATTTCTCCTTCCAGCACCAAATCACTGCATTACTGAGCTAGAAGGCTGAACTCAGTCTGAGGCGACTATTTCACCATGTGATCATAGCCCTAAAATTCCCACTCTTCTAATAAGCCTCCAAAATGGTACTAGAGTCTTTCTTTGGCTTTCTCTCGAAAGAGCAGGGAGCTCTTTCCTTGATTCAGATAGCAAGCCAAGGATATCTAAGATAACTTTGAATTGGATTGCTTTTAATCACAGCTGGAAACAAAAACTTATCTACTTTAGGGCCTTTTATATAGTTTCTGATTTTCAGGTGATTTCTTACAAGCACAAAGATGCAAGAGCCCAGAGGCCCTATTTAACCCAGAGGCTAAAAAGTGGGTCTGCCTTCCTCATTCCCAGCCATAAACACGTCCATACTCTGATTCCCTAAGACTGGAGGAGTGGAGGGAGAAGTAATTCGGTCCAAAAAGACTGCGATCCAGAAATACGGTTTCTATTAAGTGTTCTCCATTCATCTCCTATTTAAACCTCAAGCCTGCAAAAAGTGTGGTTTTCATAGCCCCTATTTGGCTGAAAAAAATATCTGTTCCACAAAAATATGAGATACAAAATTTTATGAGCAACTTGAGGGTTTTTTATATGCAAAGCCCACTAAAGACTGATTCATTCTCTATTACTAAAATACAGAACGCTACCTGAAAATTTAACTGCCTTCTCAGTAAACCAAGAGATAATGTGATTCCCAGTTTAGAGAATGGGCACAAATGAAGTCAATTGCTCGGAGGTCTCATAAAAATCAGAGGTGGGCAAAGATCTGAGCGTGATCTCTACTTGGGACAGCAACTAGAGATCAGCCTGCGGCTTCTTCCTCTCCCACCACAAGGTGGCAGGATGCCCCTTGCCTGAAATCTTCAGGTTACGGGAAGGACGCTGAGTCCCATAATGTATATATATTTTCTTTGGATTTAAGTGATTGTGTCAGACTGTCTCGTCTATGATATTGTCTGTGCTTCTAGAGGCTGATAACCTCTAGCTCAGTTTTGAGATGTTAACCAGCAAAAAGTTTTCCACATCATCTGAGTGGTGGCTTTTCACAAAGTGGTGTAACTAGAAGGTAATAAGGTCAAAGTCCAGGTTTCAGTAAAAATAAAAACAGCTGTTTAGCTGTTATTTATTACCTGATTACTATGGGGCCAGGCCACCTGGTAACTATATATATTATGTCATTCTCACAGCAATACTGAGAGTTAGGTACCCACTTTATGAATGAGGAAACCAGGATTACACGTAACTAGAAAGTGGAGGTGCTGGGGTTTGAACCCAGGTTTGTCTATCTCCAGAACTAGAGCTCTTAACCACCATGAATCAAAGAAAAATTAGTTCATACGGATGTGTTGAAGTCATGTTTCTATGATCAGATAAAATAGTTCACTGGTGAGATAGTCATTGTTCACAAAGACTTTATTATATCCTAAAGTGGGACCCAAATTCTTTTCCAAACTACAAAAGCATTCTTGTACCCTCAGTTCAAGCATGTTCTACACCCTTTCATTTTGAAAAAAATCAAATGTTAGATATTCATAGTTTCTCTACTTTGGTTCTAAAGACAGTGTAAGGTTTTATTTACGAAAATTTAAATCACTTGACCATTTCAAAAAGAATTCAAGTATATATAAATACAATGGCTTTAAAAAAAATTAATTTGTTCCTAACATGCCAAAAGGGAAGTTTAGTATATGAAAACTGAGAAGTACTTCAGGAAATGAATCTGTGTCATTTGGTTTAACCGACTTTGATTTTTCCCTAAACTGATTTCTGCCACAGAACCTTTCTCCTTCCCCATTCCTTGGAATCAGCATTCCTTGCAATACCCTTTAGGAAATGCTGTCTTGTTCGACAGCCATAAAGAACTTACCATTCCTTCGATACACCGTCCGCCGTCATGCCTCTATGACTTTGCATACGGAATCCCATCTTCCTGGAGTGGCTTTTCTTCTCCATCTGGATGAACTGTTACTCACCCTTCAAGAGACAGCTCAAATGTAACCTTCTCTGTCAAGTCTTTTCCAGCTTTCATAGATTATCTCTCCTTTCTGCTCTCATTGCACTGAGACTTCTACTGTCATACTTACATGTCACCTTTTCATTATTTCATGTTTGTCTCTCTCACTAGATTATTTCCTTAAGAGTAATGACCATATTTTATGTCTCTTTTACCACCTGTAGCTCTAACTGCACCTCGAACTTAGTAGGTGCTCGCCAGATGTTTGTTGAAGGAATGAATGAAGATGAGGAAACTGAGGCTCAGAACATTGAAGCAACTTGAGGTCACATAGGTATTTCATAGCAGAGTTGGGATGCACACACACGGCGCCTTGACTCAGTCAGAGGACCCTGCTCTTTTTACTATGCCTGAATAGCAAATTCATGGCAGAAGTTCAGCTTTTCCCCCAGCCATACTCCATGGCAGACAATACTCATAAATCAAACACCACCAAACCCAGCCTTTTGCTCTGGAACTTCAAGCATCACTTTGGAAAGCACCAACAGCACGGGCCCACGAGGACATACACGTGCTCTCCTTGCCCTACTCCACTATATTCTCCTATCAATCCAATTTTGTGGGCCTGGCAGAGTGGTTGTTGATTGTAGAGTTCCCCCACTGCTCTGCTCAAGATAAGGCGCCCTAAGCTGGCTCTTGGTGGCTTAGCAGGCTGTTCCTCTGCAGGGAGACCTTACGGTAGGGAGCGAAAGGCTCCAATTTTTTCTCTATCTTCCTCCAGTTATTCCTAGCATTCTGTGTTATAAAAGCTGCTGCCTCTCGGCACATGGATGCTAGAGCAGATTGTGCTTCCCACCCATTCATACACCAAGGTTTGCTCAAATATTTTCCCCTTTAATTTTGTAGAGGCAGTGTCGGAATATTTACTAATGATAGGAAAAGAACATAAACACAGGAGCCTGGAAACAATCCAGCTTACAGAGCATAAATATTTCCTCACGAAGGTCTTGCCCAAGACTGATTTGGCTGACACAAATCTTACAAAGCATATCGCCTATTCTGCTTGCTGCGGTTATCTCTGGAGGTCATCATCCCAAATCCTCCTCTCCCACCATACTTTTCTTTGGCTTTCCCTCCCCTGCCCCTTGGCCCAGAAGAGGCTGTTCTATTTTGTTCACATGACCAAGAGGACAGTAGATCACTAATAGATTAATGAGTATTGAGGCCCTTCCTGTAAAGAGAAAAAGATGGTTTTTCTTCTTCCTGTTCACTTCTACACCTCAAGACCCATCAAAAGTTATACCAAAGTCACTTTTTCGCATGCAGGTGTCCTAGAGATGTCTAACTTGGACAAAGATGAGTTGATGCTCCATGCTTTCCAGCTTCCAATAAGTATGGATGACTAGAGTTGTAAAAATACCTAATCTTTATTGAGCACTTACTATATACCAGGTACTGCGCTAACTGCTCCTTGTGAATAATCTCATTTACTCTTCATTATGTTTCCATACTATAGATACTATTCTAACCCTCATTAGAAAAAACTGAGGCTTAGGATAATTTACCTAATGGCACATAGAAAGTGGCAAAGTCTGGATTCAAACACAGGTCTGTCTGACTCTGCAAGTCCATGACTTGGACTACATTCTTTTAACAATGAGAACTGTCCAGTAATGGAAGGGGCCACTTTGATACGTAATGAGTGAGCTTCTGATTTGGGGAGGTGTTTAATCAGGAATTGGACAAATAGTAATCTCAAAAATCTGCTCTACCAATACAGCTCCCTCTAATGGCAGTGATGATTTTCTATTTGCCAGTATAACGGCTTCTTATTAGCCATCATTCTCTTCACATCATCATCATCATTTCTAATTAGCACACACTGTGTCAGGCATCTGTCTGAGCAGGTTTACTTACATTAACTCAATTACTGACAACAACCTATGAAATAGGTATTATTATCCCCATTTTATACATGAGGAAACTGAGACATAAAGTGACTTGTCCAAGGTCACACTAGTCAATAACAGAGCTGGGATTATAACCCAATCATCTGGCTCTCAACCATTTTCTTAACACTACATTGTACTGCCTCTTAATATTTGAGACATATGCCATATTCTTTAAAACTTTATCTTTTTATCAGTCATAATATATTTATTGGGAAAAAGGATATGTAACACAGAAATATGTTAACAGAAGTTGGAAGTCCCCCATACCCAATGTCCCAGACATTTACTGTTATCTTCACTAACCACATATTTTTATATATTTGTAGATTATAAAATATATAATGCTCACTAATATGAATTTTTTTTCATGTTTGTAACAGTATATCTGCAATATTTTCTTTGACTCTTCAAAACTCTACTTCATGCTTTTGAATCACCACATTATACAGTCATGAACATGGATCTTATTATATGGAACATAAACACATGCCAGTGCTTCTACTAGCGAACATTTGAGTTTTTTCCTACTGCTTTGCTATGATACAAAAATCTATAGGGAAGGTATATATATAAATTCACACACACACACACACACACACACACACACACACACACCAGGGGTGCCAACAAAATGTGTACAAGTGGACACTTTGGACACTTTGGTCACCATTGCTCAAGCAGTAGTTCGCCGTAATCAGAAGTGTCTGGATGCTGATGGTAACCACTTTGAGCACCTCTTGTAATTGCAGAAGTCAAACGTGACTTGTATTCATCTTTTATTATTGGTATATATTGAGTATTACAATTTTAATAGTTTTTTCCTTTCTTAAAAAGTGTATATTTATTTTTTGGAAATATATAGCAATTTCAGAATCAAAGAATACACATTTAAACATTCTACTCACTTTGGCCAAAATGTCTACCAAAAAGGTAGTATCAACAAGCAGCCCCACCAACAGGGTCCTGAGCGGGCTAACCTCCCATACCTTTGCTAGAACTGGGTTTCTATTACCTGTGTTTTTCATTACCACAAATATGATAGGTTAAAAGTGTATTTCATGCTTTCAATTTTTAAATTCTGATTGAGATTGGATATCCTGTTTTGCGTTTATTGATCATTTGCATTTCCTTTTCTTTGACCTGGCCCTTCATGTCTTTTATGACAATAATATTGACCACTCCTTCTCCGAAACTTTCTTCTCCAATGAGTTGGGTTTTTTTTTCTGTTCTTTGCTGACTTTCCCAATTCCCTGAAGACTCTTTCTGAGTCATTTTCCCAGTTCCTCCTTCTGCATGACCCCTAGATAATACAATAACAATAATGACAATAATTACATTTCACACAAGCTTACTGTGTGCAACACATTAAATAAAGCACTTAAAATAGTGGCCTTATGCACATTTTTTTTTAGGTGAAGAAAGGAAGACATAGTAAGTTTCACTGTAAGTGGGAAAAGTTCAAATTTGAGTCCTGTCTGTTTTGATTCCAAATCACCACTTATATTCTCTCCAAAATCCACTGTTCTTTCCTAAGGCTTGTCATTTCATACACATATTTTACGGGTTTCTTACCCATTTCCTTAACCTCAGAATCTATATTCTTGAACTCCTGGTCTATTAGACATTACCAAGTGGATGTAATGTGGTACCTCAAACTTAACACATCCAAAATGAAAATCATTACCTTCCTCGGACCCCTCTCAGACATCCTCCAAGATGACCACCTCTTGCCAATACTATTTCACTTAATAACACTGCCATTCACCAGTGGCCCAAGCTAGAAACTCCAAAACCACCTTTGACTTCTGTCTCCATTACACCTCATCTAATTGGTTCCAAGGTCTTGTCACTACAGACTCCAAACTATTTCTCCATCCATCCTCTCCACATCCCTTCTCCTGTGCCTTTAGATAATTAGGGCTCTCCACATTTCTGCTTTGTTGTATCTGCCTCCTAACTCTTCTCCCTCCTTCTAACATCTTCCTAAGTCCCATCTATCCTTCCTGTTGCTGTCAAAGTTGATGTTCTAAAGCCAGTAACTGATCATATCACATCCTGTACAACTCTGACAGTTGCCCTCTGTCTCCTGAATAAATTCTGAAATCCTTAGCATGGCACATAAAACATTCCATAATCTGGCCCCAATTCCTTTCCGAACTCCTCTCTAGCATGTTCCTACTCATGTACCTGAACTACAACCACTTCAGGCTTCTTGCTTTTCCTCAGAAATACCACGTATCTCCATGCCACTATGCTTTTGTTCATGCTACTTGAAATGCCCTCCTCTGGCTTCTTCTCTACCTGCTGATAGTTTACTTTTCTTTAAAAACCCTGCAACCCGCCCCCCAGCCTTACAGACAGTTTCCACCCACATTTCCAGCTTCACAATTGACTACTTGTCCACTTCGTTTATGTTTCTATTAAAGCTTTACTACAGACTAACTGGTAAGCCGGTCATGTGTGTCTGTTTTCCTGAAAGGACTGTATCTTAAACACATTAGGAACTCTAGTGCTTAGAAGGAGCTTGATATGTAAATGATTACAACATTTGTGATTTAGGTAATAGTTAGAGTAAACAACCTCAAAGTTTACTTCCAAATCTGAGATTTTGTGTCTTTTCTATACACTTAAATCTCATTTGAGGCCCTTGCAGCTATCATTTATCCTTGGAATTAACTCCTATTTCAAGAGGCCTGTTCTGCTTTCACTTCTTTGCAGAGGCTTCAAAAGCCAAGAATTGGGGCTCCTGGCAATGAAAGTCCAGTGAGTGTTGTCACTGGGCTCCTGGAGGACGGGGGGTGGGGGGGGGTAAAATGCACAAGAGCACATGGGAAAACTAGCAGAGCTCCAGGACATCTGGGATGGATTATTCCAGTGAGATGCTGAAGCAAAGAGAACAATTCTTGTACTGGGTTTTTTAATCGCATCTGGGCTTTGGCAGCCACTCCCATGGCTTTGCTCAGCAGTTCTTGAGGAATGAGATACGGGCTTGTTTCAGGGAAAGAAAAGCCTTTATTGACTCAACTTCTGCTACAGCAGAGTTCTTCAAAAGACTTCTCTTCCCCTTATATGGACTTTCGTGGTAGGTCTTGGTCTCATTATCATTTAAAGAATTAGTCTCCAAGCACCAGAAGCAAAATCATTACCACCTGGGGTCTCAACTGGGTTATACCAATGCCTCCTAATTTCTCCTCCTCCTATGATTCTTTTAAATCATGGACAAGGAACAAGGAACAGTAAAAGGCTGAAAGAAAAAGCAACCTCCGGCTACTGAGGGAACAGACATTCTAGCTATCCTGAAATTTCTCTTTTTAAATACAACGGCAGTAGAACTTTTGTTCCAGTTTTGAGGAAACATCATACATTTCTCCCTAGAATTACGTGTTTTGTTCTTTTAGTTTCATTATTATTACCTGCAAAGCACAAAATGTACTTCGGATCTATTCAAATTCTCAATCTAATTCTCAAATATACAATATATGGTGATACTGCCTAACACTTATCCCTGATTTCAGATATTCTGACCTGTGGCCCTGGAAGCAAAAGGCAGTGGACTGCAGACGAGGGAGAGGGGGGTGCTTTGCTAACAGTTACTGAGCACATACTCTCCCAGGCACTGCCCTATGCAAGTTATAAGCATTACTTTATTTAAACCACACAACTCTATGAGGCATACTATTATCTGCATTTTAGTGATGGAGAAACCAAAGCTTAAGGAGGTTAAGTGATATACCTAAGGCCACATTCATAGTAAGTCACAGAGGCAGGTTAAGATGCCACAGCTAGAAAAGGGAACCCTCATACACTGTTGGTGGGAATGCAGACTGGTGCAGCCGCTATGGAAGGCAGTGTGGAGGTTCCTCAAAAAATTACGAATAGAATTACCATGTGACCCAGCAATCCCTCTCCTGGGTATCTACCCAAAAAATCTGAAAACATTTATCCATAAAGACAAGTGTGCTCCAATGTTCACTGCAGCTTTATTTACGGTGGCCAAGACATGGAAACAACCAAAATGTCCTTCAATAGATGAATGGATAAAGAAGCTGTGGTATATACACACAATGGAATACTATTCGGCAGTTAGAAAAGATGAAATAGTACCATTTGTGACAACATGGATGGATCCTGAGATGATAATGCTAAGCGAAATAAGTCGGACAGAAAAAGCAGAGACCCATATGATTTCACTGATATGTGGTATATGAAACAAAAACAACAAAAGAATAAGACAAATGAGAAACAAAAACTCATAGACACAGACAATAGTTTAGTGGTTACCAGAGGAGAAGTGGTGAAGCAGGTGGGAGATGAGGGTAAAGGGGATCAAATATATGGTGATGGAAGGAGAACTGACTCTGGGTGGTGAACACACAATGGGATTTATAGATGATGTAATACAGAATTGTACACCTGAAATCTATGTAACTTTACCACCAATTGTCACCCAATAAACTTTAAAAAAAAAAAGACGCCACAGCTGCCTCCAGTAATGTATACTCTTTACCATTATTCTTAATATAAAATAATAATGGTTGAATTGATACACAGAAGCTTCTTACTTAAGCATTCTCTATTATCTCCAGCATCTCACAAAGATAATAATGTTCATTATTAGGCTGACATTTATTCAGCATTTAAGACTTGTCAGGCTCTGGTCTAAGTGCTGTATTATATGTGATGTCACTGATTCTCAGAAATCTTCCACTTTTTGAGGAAGGCACTGTTATTTTACTAATGAATATAACAGAGGCTGCCAGAGGTTAAATAACTTCACCGTGGTCGGACAAGTGTTTGAACCTAATTGTAAATCCAGACAGTGTAAGCCTGCGGAGTGTAAGCTTCACTGCCCACAGCATGTTCTGGAGTTAGAGAAACCTAGGTTCAAACCTCAGCTCTGCCTCTTCTTGGGTAAATCACCTTGAACATACCAGACCTTAGTTTCCCCATATGTAAAATGGAGCTCTGGAGACTTATATGCTATATCCCCAGGAGCATTCTCTCATTCATCAAAGTTAGAATCCTTATTATCTACTGAAAGAAAGTGTGTTTTTTAAGTAGGATAGATCTGGGTTCCAATCTTACTACACTTACCAGCTAGGTGATTTTAAACAAGATACTCAAACTTTCTGAGTCTCAGTTTCATCATCTGAACATGGGAGATAAAAAAGTACCCACCACATACAGTTATTTATGGATCAGAAATAGTATATGTAAACATATTCATACAATGCCAGAGAACTGGAAGGAGTTTTATATTATAGTTATTATTAATATTTTTATGGCTATTAATTAAGAAAATATACTTTCGTATACACTAGTAGGCAGGGGGCAAAGTTCCCCACATGCTCTCCTACAATGAGTATTACTGTGACAGGCCAGAGAAACTCCTATTCTAGAAAATGATAAAACAGGAGACAGACTCCTGTCGGGCCTACTTTAGGGGTGCCTGTGACTGAGGTGGGTGGGGACAGGACGGGCTGCATGTATCTCTATGCTCATCTTGTCCCTGACCTGTCCAGCCCGTTGAGAAAGGTCCCAATCGTGAGCCATCTCCAGTGAACTGTAGCCAAAGTCCTAATTCTCAGCCCATAATGATGCCCCTCTTTGTTAGAGCCCCTGGGGGGGAAGCAGTGCCTTCAGAGTCACATTTGCTTGGGCTCAAACCTCCAAGTTCCTTCACAGAACATCAGGGTCCCTTCTGTCAAATGAGAGCTACCACACTGGGTATTTGTGAGGATCAAATACTTTATGAATAGGACCTATCTCAGTTTTAGGGATTAGTACACACTCAAATTTTAATTCTCTTCTTTTTTAATAGAGAATAGTTCAAAAAGTCAACATCATTTTGAGATGAACAAATAGCAATGATATGCCAAGGATATAGAAGAGGGCAAGCATGCAGAAAACACTCTCTCTGTCTTAAATTCTAAACATTTCAAAACAGAATCTGAAGAGGCTCTTTTATTACTAGCTCTGGAGACAACTATCTATAACCCCCCCCCAAAAAAAAATTGCCTTATGTTTAAGGACTTAGATTTTATATATTCAGCAAGAAAAATAAGTTTAATGCGTTCCTATTGTATCTATCACAGGCTGTCAGCTGAGACACTGAATCGTAGGATTTGTTTATAATGCTCAGCATTGAAAGAGATATTATAAATACTGAATATTATTATAGCAGACCCCTGTAATATGGGGTTCTGAGAGACTACTAGAAATTGACTAGTTACTTCCAGTATAGGATTTGGCCAAATCCAGAGTACAGGTTGGCATTTTGCCTCACTCACAAGAATAACGGAAGTGAATCACCGTAACTGAATGAACCTGGGAGAGGCCATGCGACCCACATATCCACACAGGTGACCTAGCGGACGGCCAGGGTCAGAACTCACCTTTGCAACAGAGTAAGGACGTTTTTTGTGTCTCTGCTTTTACCATGCTCACTTCCGTATAAAAGGATCTGAATCATCAGACACTGTAGACAAGTTGAGAAATGTTAATAGGTTAAAGAGAGAGCCAGCACCTTCATTATAAACCAGGAGCCCACCAGTGGGACTGAGATGTCCCAAGTTCAAGCGCCCGCACAACATGTCCTCCTGGTTCCCTAACAAGGAAGAAAAGAAGTTTGCGTTGAAGGCTGTGCATCCCTCACACTGTACGTATATCATTCCACTCCACTGCACCTACCAGTGCCACTTTTGGGGGGAGGGGGGTGACTGACATATTCAGTATCTTGTTTGTGGTCATGGTTTCATAGCAACAACTTTTGCTGAGGTCTCTTACCTTCTTTTCAGCTCCAGGAGCAGTTTTTAATCCCCAGAATGGCATCCATTAGCATGGTCTCGTTCAGAAACTTCACCAGCATCCCATTGCTAGTGAAGACCCAGCATGAGGATAACGTTCAGACCTCGAAACAACAGCCCTGCTGTCAGAAGGCCTTTCCATTTCTTCCCTTTCTGGACGGGGACACTGGGGTAGGGCCATGTCTAAAGCCCTAAGGATAACAGCTGGTAACAAAGGTGCAACCCCTGCCTACCCTTACAGTATCCTAAGTCTCCAAGTTGAATCCCTGTTCCCAATGGAGAATGTAGCCAGACCATCAAACCCTCATGGCGAGGTAAAATCCAGACGGGGCTCTCCTTTCACTGATTTTGTGTAGAATAAGGTAATCCCTTACAATGTATATGCTGGCGTCTTTTTTCATTTCAGAAAAGATACCTTCAATGATGTCTTTGATTACTGTGTCTATTCCAAGTATTACAGGTCATCTTCATAAATAACGTACAATTCTTTGGCTAAATCTCTACTTTGTTCTCCACATCAAATACTTTCTCATTACACCCCCTCTCCTTTTCCTCTGCATTCTAGAACTTTCCACGTTTGTCATATAAATCACAGGTTTTTTAAAGTGGTTTTTTAAAATACCTCTAGAAGTATTAAAAATATAGGTTCTAGACCCAACTCTTAGAACTTCTGATTTGATGGTCTGGGATGGGGCTCAGGATTTGGTGTTGTTTGTTTGTCTGTTTTACAACTGACTGTTGTAATTCTAGATTTGCTCAACCTCTCTACAACACGTTAAGACTCTCCTGTTTTCAAGGTGGAATTTAATTTTATTAGATTTGTTGTTTCCCTTCTTATTTCACTCAGCATTTTAGCGTCATCCCATCTTTTGGCCTCATAGTGTCACCCTTTCATTTTAAAGTTTTATTTCCCGGTAAGTTTCTGATCCCATTACATTGATGCCATCCATATGTCCATGCTTCCCTTGAGGAAGCCATTGTGATCCTATAACTTATATTCATAAGGTTGCATTTAACTCTAAATCTTCAAAATGAAGGCCCCTTTCTCCTGTTATTCACTATTGTCATACTTATTTTCTGATTACATTTAGTTAACCTGAAAAACAGATAAAATCTCTGCAGATCTGATGTTTGCCAATGCATATGTGTCAATCACTTTTGACTCTACCCTCTGTTCACCTGAATACTGATTCTTTCCTAACTTCTCCTCTGATGTGGGTTATATTTACAGACATCGCTACTGATCTTACCAAGTCTTTAGCCTTGGCCGCTCAGTATACTTACTGACTGGTTGAACTGTTTGGTCACACCTCTTGCCATATCCCATGACTAAGGAATGAACTTTCAGGGTTGTCTGAGCTCCTTGGAGGAGGAGTCAGTGCTTAAGTAAGGATGGTTATACAAGGTGTTTCTGATTCCACCCCACCTTGGATGCTTTCAACGAGATTCTGCCACTGCCATACCTACATTCCAAGGTGGCGGTGTTGCTCTTTTGAGACTGGTCCAGGGGTAGACACAAGAAAAGTTTCTGTATCATGTTCTCTCCCTCAGCACAGCTAAAAAAGTGAAGATTTTTCAAGAGAGAATACTTTAAAAAAAAAAATAAAAGAGTGAGAGAGAAGGAAGGGAAGAGAGATGGAAGGGAAGGGAAAGGAGGCAAGGTGCGTGTACACACACACACATGCGCACGTGTATACACACACACACACACACACACACACACACACCCCACTCCTCATATTGTGCTTATAAGCCTGTGAGAAAATATAACAAAACCAGACAGTATTCACCTTCCTTAACAGCCGAATTGCCTTTCTGAGGTCTCCTTTGGCAAAACATATCCTGCCCATGTTATAATAAGCTTCAGCCACTTTTTCACTACAGTTACCATAGCTGATGTCCTGAGACTTCAATGAAGACTTTATGAGTCTGTAAGCCTCCTAGGAAATAAAATAAACAATTTTTTTTATTAAGCTGGCAATTCTGAAGGAACATGCAGGTTCTATTCCGTGAACTCTAAGTAGGAGGCACCCTACCCCACACTAACATAACCCACCAAAGGAAGGCAGTTGTGACCTAAATAATTTGTTTCTATGAAGAATTAAAATTTCAAGCTCATAATTAATAGTAATAGCTAATTCATATATATATATGAGTTATATATAATTCATATATATATATTCATATATACATATATATATATTCATATATATATATATATATAATTCAATTTTTGTGGCTACCCTATTATTCTAATATTGTTATAGATGAAGAAATGGAGACTAACAAAAGCTCAGGATCTAGCCCAAGATCACACAGCCTATAGTTGGCACTGTCAGGATTTAAACAAAACAAGTCTAAATTCCATAGCCCTCGCTCTTTTTTCCTTAAACTACCTTTTATTTTGAAAATTTTTAAATCTTCAGAAAAACTGAAAGAACAGTAGAATGAATATCTGCAATATTTTCACTAGATACACCAATGGCTATCATTTTGCCACATTTGCTTTATTGCATCCTCTCATTAAAAATTATATATATACATATAATATGAGCCATATTATACATAATATTTAATATATACATATATAAATACATACAACGGGATGTAAAATACAGCACAGGGAATATAGGCAATGGTCCTGTAACAGCTGTATACCATGTCAGAGGGGTAGTGGACTCGGCGGGGTTATCACTTTGTGAGGGGTGTAAATGTCTAATCATTATGTTGTTTTGTACACCTGAAACTAATAATAAAACAAACAAAAAATAAAATAGATACATACATATTTTTGTTAAAAATAAGTTAAGCAGTTATGATACTTTATCCCTAAATATTTAAGCATGTATCTTCTTAGAACTTCTCCTACGTAACTACAAAAATATTATCACTCTCAATAAATTTTATATTGATATAATACTATTAACTAATATATGCTCCATATTCAAATTTCCCAATTGTGCCAATAATGTTCTTCATAATTTTTAAAAATCTGTTTTGACAAGAATGCCCACTCTTGCCACTTTTATTCAACATAGTGCTGGAAGTACTAGCCAGAGCAATTAGGCCAAATTGGACAGGAAGAAGTAAAATTATATCTGTTTCAAATATTAAGAATCACATATTGCATTTAGTTTTCATGATTCTTAGTCTTCTTTAATAATTCTCCTGCCCGTTAAGTCTTTCGTGACACTGACAATTTTTTAAAGTCCAGCCCAGTTGTATATCAGCCCAGCTCTCACTCTTAACTACTTACTATACAGCAAATTATTTAGAAAAAAATTAAGTATACATTGGAAATTATTCATAGAACACTTCTTGTACTCATTTAACTTCCCAATGTGCTTTATTTAGGAGTGAAGTGGCGTAGTTATTGCTCAAATCCTCAAGAATTGCTCACCACCCTCTGCCTGTATTATCTATGTTGATATTTATAAATGTCTGGAACTGAGTTGAACATGTAATCACATCCTTCATATGTGGCATGTGAGAACTAACAATACATAAAAAGGATGTTAATTGCTGTTTTCCACGAAACATGGACATTAATTCAGGGATCTCGAGGCTCTACATTATCTTTGCACTTTTTAGAGTAGGAAAACATGCATGTAATCTGTTTATTTTTCTTCAGTGTACAAGTCTTTTCCCTCCTTGGCTAAGTTTATTCCTAAGTATTTTATTCTTTTTGATGTTATTGTAAATGGGAGTGTTTTCTTAATTTCCTTTTCAGATTGTTCATTGTTAGTGTATAGAAATTCAACTGATTTTCGTATGTTGATTTTTATCCTGCAATTTGTCTGAATTCATTTATTAGTTCAAACAATTTTTAAGGGTTTTCTACATATAAGATTTTTAGGGTTTTCTATATATATATATATAAGATCATGTAATCTGCAAACAGACATAATTTTACTTCTTCCTTTCCAATTTGGATGCTGTTTATTTCTATTTCTTGCCTAATTGCTCTGGCTAGTACTTCCAGCACAATGTTAAATAAAAGTGATGAGAGTGGGCATTCTTGTCTTATTCTTTTTTTTTTTTTTTTTAATTTATTGGGGTGACGATTGTTAGTAAAATTACATAGATTTCAGGTGTACAATTCTGTATCACATCATCTATAAATTACATTGTGTGTTCACCACCCAGAGTCAGTTCTCTCTTGTCTTATTCTTGATCTTAGAGGAAAGCTTTCAGTTTTTCACCATTCAGTATGATAGTGGCAGTGGGCTTTTAATATATGGCCTTTATTATTCCTAGTTTGTTGAATGTTTTTATCATGAAAAGGTGTTGGTTTTTGTCAAATGCTTTTGCTGCATCTTTGCAATGATCACATGATTTCTATCCTTCATTCTGTTAATGGATCACATTGATTGTTTTCATATGTTGAAAACCAAAATCCCACATGGTCGTCATGGTGTGTGATCTTCGTGATGTGCTGTTAAATTAAATTCAGTTTGCTAGTATTTTGTTGAGAATTTTGCACCTATATTCATCAGGGATATTCTGCAGTTTTCTTATAGTCTTTTTCTAGCTTTGGTGTCAAGGTAACATTGGCTTCATAAAATGTTTGGAAGTGCTCCTACCACTTCAATTCTTTGGAAAAGTTTGAGGAGGACTGGAGTTAATTCTTCTTTAAATGTTTGGTAGAATTCACCAGCCATTTGAAGCCATTTGTTCCTGGGCTTTCCCTTGCTGGGAGGTTTTTGATTACTGATTCGATCTCCTTACTAGTTATGTCTGTTCAGACTTTCTATTTCTTCATGGTTCAGTCTTGGTAGGTTGTATGTTTCTAAGAATTCATCATTTCTTCTAGATTATTCAAATTTGTTGGAGGGTCATCATTCACAATAGTCTCTTATAATCCTTTTAATTTCTGTGGTATCTATTGTTAATGTTTCCTCTTTCACTTCTGATTTTATTTGAGTCTTTTTTTTTCTTATCTAATCTATCTATTCCTAGGGAAAGGGTTCCACCAGTTCAGGCTGCTTTCCATTGGTTCTCACAGAGTGTACTTCTATGAGTGGAGCAGGCTGGCACTTCAGTTGAACCCAGGTATCATTTTCTTTGGCGTCCTTCTTTTTCTGATCACTTTCTTTCATGCATTTTAGGAACTGATCTTGGCTCTTAGAGTGCTTAATATGCTCAACATATACATGAATTCTCTTGGCAAAAATCTTGCCCTTTTTGTTTGTAATGCCAACAGCATGCTGGGTAACATTGTAGATAGACCCTTTCAGTTTTGCCACAGTCACATTTGTAGGGCATTGCTTTTTGAACAATGCCCATTCCTTTACTGTATATAATTACCACCTTTCCTATAGATTCCCCTACATGAGGTCTGACAACTAAGTTTGCAAACTTGTTGCAATGATGTTGCTTTGATGTTTTTTGATATCAGAGGGCTTATTCATTATGAATTTGTATCAATTGGACAAACAGTTAACCAAGTTTACTATTTGGAAGTGCTGAAAAGGCTCCGTGAAAAAGTTAGACGACCTGAACTTTTCACCAACAATTCATGGCTCTCGCATCACGACAATGGACCAGCTCACACAGCACTGTCTGTGAGGGAGTTTTTAGCCAGTAAACAAGTAACTGTATTGGAACACCCTCCTTACTCCCCTGATCTGGCCTCCAATGACTTCTTTCTTTGCCCAAAGGTAAAGGAAATATTGAAAGGAAGACATTTTGATGACATTCAGGACATCAAAGGTAATATGACTACAGCTCTGATGGCCATTCCAGAAAAAGAGTTCTAAAATTGCTTTGAAGGGTAGACTAGGTGCTGGCGTCGGTGCATAGCTTCCCAAGGGGTGTACTTCGAAGGTGATTGTCGTGATATTCAGCAATGAGCTTTGTAGCACTTTTTCTAGGATGAGTTCACGAAGTTAATCGTCAGACCTTCGTATGTGTCCATGTTTTCTAAAAGGCCTAGAGAACATATAGCAGGTACCTCTCCTCTTTCCTTTTGTGTTCGTCCTTTTGAGGAATTACTGGAAGACGGCGGTCCTGGCCAATGGATCATGTTCATTTTTTTTTAATCAGTGGCAGATTAAACCTCTATATTAAAAAAAAATTACATTCCCTGGGAATACAATTCCCTTCTGAGTTTCTGTTCAGGTCCTCTAGAACACGCCTAGAGGCTCATATCAGGCTTGAGGGTAGGAGAAAAAGCTCCTTTTAAAAATGGATTTACCCACAGGAAATGTGTTACAAAATTCAGCAAATTAATTCAAAAGTTATTGAGCACTTTCTATGTATCAGTTATTGTTTCAGGCACTGTGGAAACAAAACAGAAAAACGCTTGCCCTCCTGGAGCTTGTTTTCTAGTAGTAAAAGTGACCCGCCCATAGTCCTGTCTATGGCTGAGATTCAGAGCCACCTGGCACTCAGGTCCAATCACATCTCTGACCAGGAGCACGGTACACTTGGTTAGAAGCAGAGGCCATCAGGCATTGGTACCAGTGTTTCACCACAAAGTCATGATGTTCGTTGTACCAGAACACGACGAGGATAAGCAATGATGTTCTAACAAAGTACTTGCACATCTTTGAAAATAAAATTAAAATATTAGATCAAGCGGAACTGTAAAAAAAAAAAAAATTAGATCAATCTGTGGCATTGAGATCTCATGTTCATCTTCTGAACCAACAGAAAATATCACGGCCGCTGTAAAAAGAAATGTTGGAAACCACGGTAAGATTTTTGCCTTTAAAAGTGGTAGTTAAAATAGAACTAAAGAAAATGCCACCATTTATAAAAATCTTCAAATATGGAATAAAAGAAGCTTTGTTCTTCATTCTTGGAGAAATTCTTACTTACCGTGTGCCTATAGCCATATTGTTAAACTGCTGGTTGCATGACCAACAAGACAATGCCAGATCCATACAAGTTTCTCACTTGCCTGGGACAGCATAAAGTTGGCTTGGTGAGCTCTCATGACAGACAAAGGTCTTCACTGCATTCATGCTGTGTACTTAATATATAAAATTCAGGTCAAAAGATTCTAAGGAATAGACTAGATTCATAGGACTTCTAACTAAAAAGGTCAGCAGTCAAAAGCATTTTCTACACCTTTATTTTTTAATGTGGAAACAAAATTTTGGCTAATAAAGAGCTTAAGACCAGAAACCGAGAAGAAAATAATATATCAAGAGAAAGAAACTAGCAGTTAGATCCAATGCTTGAAGCCAATTTTGACTTAAAATATTAAATTTACAGGGCCATAGATTATGAGAGTCCTGGATTCGAAGGATCGCATGTACCAATATACAAGAAAAATACTTTTTTTTTTTAATACCAATTTACACCACCCGTATTTTCATTCCTGACTTTACCTGGGACTTCCCTGAGCTCCAGTGTCTGAATTGTGAGATAAAAAAGGCTGTTCCAATCAACAAACAAACTAGCAGTTGCGTTTATAAGTTGATCGTATTCACCTGTTTTTTCCCATTATGGATAAGCCACTTGTACAAATCTTCAATGGCCATCAGTGTTTCATAATCCTCTGGGCCCAATGCAGTTTCATATGCTCTGATACTTTTTAGAAAATATATCTCAGCAACATCTGCAAAACAAAGGGAAACAATTATTTAAGGCAAGCTGCTCGCCTTTACTAGTGCCTAATTTCAGCCCTGGCTCAATTAATTAAACATTTTCATGCTTCAAGTCCATGCCTAGGACTTCCGGGATTATATTGAAGGAGAGTGGTGAGAGGGAACATCCTTGTCTTGTTCCTGATCCTACGAGGAAAGCTTTCAGTCTTTCACCAATAAGCACTCTGTTAGCGGTAGGTTTTTCTGTACATGCCTTTTATCAGAAGTTCCCCTTTCATCCCAAATGGAGGTTGAATCTTGTCACATGCTTTCCTGCTTCCGCATCAATTGATAAGAATATGTGCTTTTCCCCTTTGGATTATTAATATGGTAGAGTACATTGATTCAGGTTTGAATACTGAACTAGAGTGACGTTCTCAAGATAAAAAGAAAAAAAGCCCTCACTTGATCATAGGGTACAAGGTGTGATCAAACAATTCGGTGACTATTTAAATAAAAAAAATTATTACAGTAAAAGACACATTGCCATCAATCCCCCTCAAAATACTCTCCCTCGCTTCAAACACATTTATCCCATCATTCTTGCCACTTTCCTGATGCAGTTCTGGAGGTGTGAATGTCTTTAGTTGCCCTGTTATGGCTGTCTTGATGCCCTGAATCATTTTGACTTTGGGGAAGAGCCAGAAGTTGCACGGTGTTAGATCTGGTGAATAAGGTGGATGAGGACACATTGTAATATTTGTGTTTTTTTTTTACAGAAATTGCCGTACCAGAAGCACTGTGTGACAACGGAGTGTTTTTATGATGGAAGATGATTTACAACACAGTTTAAAACACACCTTCTCTCAACCATAGCTCACACCCGACTGACTACACCGAACAAGTTGAAACTTGTCACACTCTGTTACTAAGGTTCGATGTGCTGCTTCCCATATTGAAGATCCCTGCCTTTCCGTTGGATGGCACTCGGCAGCAGCATTCACCGTATTTTGTGATCACAACAGAAAGGCTCCGTGTTACCCATGGCTTCTGGTACAGCAATTTCTGTCAAATTAAAACATTACGGTGTGTCGTCATCCACCTTATTTACCGGATCTGGCACCGTGCGACTTTTGGCTCTTCCCCAAGGTCAAAATGACCGTGAAAGGTAAACATTTTGAATCCATTCAGAACATCAAGGCAGCCATGACAGCGCAACTAAAGACACTCACGAAAGAGGACTTCCAGAACTGCTTCAGAAAGTGGCAAGAACAATGGGATAAGTGTGTTTGAAGCGAGGGGGATGAATGGCAATGTGTCTTTTACTGTAATAACTTTTTTATTTAAACGTTCACTGTATTTTTTTATCATACCTCGTAGTACTTTTTTATTGCTATATATTTTGTTAAGGATTTTTTACATCAATGTGCATGAAAGGTATTGGTCTGTAGTAGTTTTTTATTTGTTTTATTTTTTTCTTGTAATGTCTTTGCCTGGTTTTGGTATCAGAGTAATGCTGGCCTCATAAAATGAACTGGAAAGTGTTCCCTCTTCTTCAATTTTCTGGAAAAGATTACGTAGGATGGGTGTTATTCTTTCTTAAATATTAGGTAGAATTACTCAGTGAAATCATATAGGCTTGGAGATTTCTTTCTCAAAAGGTTAACAACAAATTCTTTTTTCTTTCTTTTTTTTTAAAATAATTAAGGGCCTATTCAGGTTATCTGTCATCTTGGTTGTTTGTTTTTAATTTATTTATGGTATCTTGTGACAGGCAAAAGTTTTAGATCTTTTTATAATTAAATCTATCATTTTTTGTGGTATACCTTTGTGTGCTCAGAGAGTTCTTCTTTCCACCAATTTTTAATTTTAAAAATTCAAGTACCGTATTTTTCAGTTTTAATGTTCAAAATGTTAATCCATCTGGAATTTAGTGAATGACGTGAAATGAAGATCCAGATATTCTTTAAAGTTAAAAATTAGTATGCAAGAAAAGAATAATGTTGCCTTAGAATCTCCCAATTCCATAAGCATAAACTTTTTCCAACTTAAAAAACGTTTACATATTCACAAATAGTTTAAAATTGTTACAACCATGAAGACTATTTTTAAAAACTCAAATATATATATAGATGTACTACACATACTGCAAAAATACACAAGGAAATTTTAAAAAGGAGCATGATGGTTAGCTAGAAAACAGAATCAGGAAGTCTTCAGTGAACATTTATGCTAAGGAAAACAACAATCAAAACATTATAATAACTTCTGAAAACTGAAAAAAGAATGTTTATTTAATGACATGGGGAAATACCAAAGGAAAAATGTGGGATGCAAAACTTTCCCTATAATTCTTTCTCACTCTCTCTGTCTCTCATATATGACTGGAAAATAATGTACACCAAAGTGGATTTTTTTTTTAACTTTATTTATTTTTTTAAGGAGGGCGCTGCTCACAGTTGCCCATACAAGGATTGAACTGGCAACCTTGGTGTTATTAGCGCCATGCTCTAACCAACAGAGCTAATCGGCCACCCTGGATTACTATTATAAGCAGGGAAAATCAACATTTTAAAAATGTTTAAATTACATTCTTCACAAATCCCAAATTCCTCCTGATGGGCCATGGAATTCATTGGTGTCCATTAATCTGATCAAGCCAGCTGAGCGTGGGACACATCCTCTCTCACCAGTTCCTTTGTGTCTCTCCCAAAGCTACACACTTTCAAAAGAATGCCTTGCCTGACAAAGGACTACTGTTGAAGAATGAATTCGTCACTTGGCTTTCCTCTAGAACCACCAGTACCTCACTTCTGAATATACACCAAGACAATTCTAGCGGCTACAAACATTCTCTCTTGTAAGCTAGAGAAAAAGAGTCAAGGGGAGGTTGAGAGTGGAGGAGGAAGAGTGGAGAAGCCAATGATTTTCTCTTTTGTCACTGGATTTCCTTATCAGAGGTCGCATTCATAGCGTATATCATCTTTGCTCTTTATGCAGGTAAATTTTGCTGAGATTCTAACAGAATAAAGGAAATAGAAATCATGATCTTATTAGTTGTGATATTCCATCTAATTTGGGAAGATATATATTGTGCCTAAACTAATGTGTAAATGATTCTATACAAAATGGTCTTATCTTTCCATCACAGGCATGAATAATTAATTATAATCTGTCCATATTGACAGACAGACCATTAGCCAATGTGCTTCCCTCCCATGACTGGGAAATTATGATAACTACAAGACCAGCTCTTTTACCTACCCGTGTGTCGGGCCTCTCCAGACATGGTATAAGCCTTGGCTAATAACGCACTCGCCTCTGCAGTTTGGGGGCTGACTTCAGTGAACAAAGAAACACAGATAGAATGGGCCTGGAACAGAGAAAATCGTGACAAAGTAAGTACCCAAATGATGGTGATTCGCTGTAGATTTTCTAGTAGTTCTCACAGAATTGCTAGCTGATTGAGAGTTGATATATATCTAATTATGAAGTTACATGAGAGACAAGTGTGAGTCTTGAACAAGTAATTTCATCTTTATATGTAGAAGGAATATATAGTTTCCACTGATTACGGTTTGGGAAAGATTAAATGAAATGGTGCATGCAAACCACGGGGCATAGTACTCATTACACGGTAAGTTCTCAATAAATGTTAGCTATTATTATTTTTTTATAAGGTTTCATAGCAAAAATAATCATAACTTTAGCTCAGCCTCTCAAAGGTTCAGTATCAAAGGAAGTTTGATAGAATAACGCATGGACCCTAGAACCATACTGCCTGGGTTCCCATATCAGCTTGGCCACTTACGGTGACACAAGGCAAGTCACTAACTTCTTCAAATATAAGACAAGGATGACAAAAATAGTATTTGTTACAAGCAGTTGTTGTAAAGATTAAATGAATTAATATATGTAAAGTATTTAGTAAACCACTTGGAATATAATAAGCACTAGGGAAGTGAAGATATTATTATTATTATTATTATTATTATTATTGTTATTAGTTATGCTAAAATGGTGGAGTCACTTTGGAAGGGTAAAGAAAAAGAAAACTTCTAGTCTGCACCATCCAACAGCAAGACAAGAAGAACCAGCTGTGCGTCATATTTCACAGACCAAACACCAGGAGGTGTTTTAAGGAGCTCCAGAGATTATCAGACATTTTGGAGCTAAGACACAATGCAGAGTTGTTAAAGAGTACAGGCTCTGGAGTCAAATTTTCTGAATTTAAATCCATGATCACCACTTGTTCACTACCCAACTTCAACTGTATTAGCTATAACTCTCTGTGCTTCAGTTTCCACATCCTTAAAATGAGATAAAATAATAATGGTGCCTATTTCACAGGGTTATTGACATGGATTAAATGAGTACACCCTCAAGTACACATATTAAAAGCATTCCATACATGTGAACTATTATTTTTTGTTGTTATGGAGAAACACTAATTATTTATTGTTTTATCCATTCTGACTTAGCCACTGCTTTAAAAAAGTCTGGGACACAAAATTGGATGGGCTTTCTCTGTAAGCAGTGGACTCCCTGCCTTCAGAACAGCTTTCACTAACATTTCTCCACTGTGTGATGTTAATAACTTTTGATTTGTCTGCAGTGTCTTTTCTTCACTATCAGACTGTTTTCATATATACTGTTGAATTGCATTGCACCTTTTCTACGATACAGGAAATCCTATTATTTTGATCCGTTTTTGGCTATAGGAAATAGCTGAAACCACAAGTAGGGTTCTCACTTGAGGGGAGAGAAGGTGAATTTAACTAGCAATTTCAAGGGACGATTTCAGTACATGATGCATAAAAGTACCCTAAACTGTTTTTATTATGACAGACAGAACATTCCTTCTTGTGTTTTGTTTTCCCTTGGTCAGGTGTCAAATTAGATACATCTGAGCAAAACACTTTTTTATTAGTTTAACCTTAGATTTGGAAATAAAACTAGCTAGACTAGCTTAGAGGGCACATGACAGTAACGAAATACCATGATTTTCCATTTAAAAAGCCCTTCAGATTTGCTAAAGATTTAAATTCAGTTGTCCCTACGGCTTTGATCCCTGGAGTAGACTCACTGGGCTACCTTTCCCTAGCACTAACAGAGATGAGGGCAAGCCTAGGAGGGGAACTGCTGGCTCAGATCAGGTCACGCAGCAGATACACCCACCCTGAGTCAGTCTTCTCCACCCAGGTCATTTAAGGTTGAGAACGGGCTCTGGTGTGGATCTGGAGGGAAGTTGAGGTTAAAATGGAAATCTGTCCCATCCCTTGTTCTTCTGAGAAGCTCAAGCTTCCCTGGCCCTGGGAACTGGGCCTGTGGCCAAACACAGCCACCTGACTGGGGCTCCAGCCAACCTACCAACCTGCTGCAAGTACTGGATGGCCTGGTTGTGGTTCCTCCTCAGCTGCTCCATCTGAGCCATTTCCTCGTACAGAGTGACCAGATCTGACGTCCTATCACCCTTGGTAGCAATAATGTTGCCAACTGCCTTTTCAAAGTATGCCAGAGCTAGGTTCAACCTATGGATGGCCAAGGAGGCTCTACAAGGAAAGGGATGAAGATGGAAAGTCACAGAGACGCCACTTATTTTCAGACACAAAAGGAATTGATTCTAAGAACTAAACAATTTGGCCTCCATACGTCAATCATCTCAGCGATTGGCTCAGAATCCAGCCTTGCTGTAAGCAAACTCCAATTAACCTGCATTTTACCCACTGGATTCCAACGACTACCATTCATCAAACCCATTAATATGTCGTGCTGCAGTCTAATTTTATTAAAAAAAAAAAAAAAGCAAATGAAAAAAATGGCTTCCAGTAATTTACAAGATGGGATAATTTACCCATAAACATAAACTTTCTAAAATCAAGATAAGATTTTATTACCTCTGGCTCCCTCTCTTTCAGGCCTAGGAAAGTGTTTACTTTGTTTTATTTGATTTAGTTTATTCCTCCTTAAAAATGAGAGAAGATGGAGAAAACAATGTCAATATCCCTCGCATAAAGGGGAGGTTAAATAAATTATGACATGATACAGTAAAATACTTCAGACATTAACAATCGTTTTCTTTTTAGACTAGAGAAATTCAAAATGTGCTACATTTAAAACTACTTAAAATATGATCTTGACATACATAAACATAACTGCTATGAACATTTTATATACATACACACAATGTTCATATATATGTTCATTCATATATATTCATATATGTATATAAACATAAACATAAATATAAATATATATAAAATGTTCATAGCAGTTATGTATGGGTGGTATTACAATTGACTTTTATTTTCTCCTTCATATCTGATTTTCAAATTTTCCAAAACAAAATGTGGACTATAATTTTTTTTTAAGGAGAATAAAATAGTATCTCATTATGGTTTGTTTTTCTAGAGACAGCAGGCACAATGAAAACATGGGTAGTTCAAAGCTGGTTCTCATAATTAGCTTTATGATCAAACTCCAGGAGCTTTTCTTTCCTTCCGAATAAAACAGGGTTAAGAATACCTAAATTACAAGGTTGTTGTGACTAAAAATTATATGTAAAAATCACCTAACATATAGTACACAATCAATATTACTTTTCCCTCTCCTCTTGCCCCCATCTTTGTATACCCAAATTGAATTAAAAATATGTGTGTATAAAATTATTTTATATAAGGCATGGTGACAATTTATTTTAAGTGGAAGGTTTATCCTTCCTCTGAAGATTAGGATTAACAATCAAAAGAGTATTGGCATGTTATCTAATAAATCTTCACCAAAAATTGTTTTGATCAATCAGACTACTAGTTCCCTTGCCCGTAAGAGCAGATGTTACAGAATGATAATACCTCTCATTAAGAGCTTAAAGGGAGCTATTAGCCAAGTTTTCCCCACCTTCAAAATGGGACAAGGAATTTGCCCTTACCAGATATTTGGGCAATATTGAATATAAGTCAATGTGGTATAGAAGGTGAGCTATGGATTCAGATAACCCAGTGATGGCTCTTCTACCTATTAATTCTGTCACCTTGAGTTAATCTTTCTGTGCTTTAATTTTCTTATCTGTTAAATGAAAATCATAAAAATACCTACCTCATAGGCTTGTGGTGAGGATTGAATGAAATTATGCAAAGCACTTAGAACAATGTCTAGGGTGTAGTTTTACTTAGTAAGCTTTCCAACACTTAGAATAGTGCATGCACAAAATAGGTACTCAATAAATACTGTGGAGTGAATGAAATATACACTAGAATTTATTCTGAAAAAGGAACAAGGCTACCTTTCACATAAGGCACAAACACCGTAGCCACTGCCCCATGTGACAGCAGGAGACATTCACTAGACTCTGATTTACAGATACTTTGATTTAACTCTGGACATTCAACCATCTCCCCGTTATTTCCCATTTGACTTCTAGATTCATGGTTGTTTAGAGGAGGCATGCACGACTCATGTATTTCATTTATGTACCATTCAGTCACCTACCCTACATGCCAAGTACTTACAGTTTTGGAAACAGACTGCTTTCAAGGATGTGAAGATATTTGAAAAATCTAGGGAACAGTAAACCTTTCATTATATTTTTTTTCTCTGATAATCTGATGGGCCCACTCTCATATCTAAATATTCTGAGTCTCAGAGGATCCCTAACTCAACTGCAAAACAGTTAAGTCTTGTTCTATCTTGAACAAATTCCATGAACTTTTGTTTCTACATGGAGCAGAGCTCTTCTTAAAAATGCACATGCTATGCATAGCTTTCATGGGCCTCCAATAAATTGTCTTCATTAAGTGTTCCCTTTTCATTTTTTTAAGGTATTATACTTAACGACAAAAGGAGGTTGCAATTCAGGAGAAAATGTGTAATTTTAGAATAAGTGTGAGAGGCAGTGTAAGAAGGACTAAAGAGTCCATGAATTCGAATCATGGATCCAAAACTTAAAGCTTGTCACCTCAAACAGCTGGTTTAACCTCAAGTTCAGTGTCCTTGCCCTCTAATGAGAGAATAATTGTACCAAGTATTTCAGTAGTGGCTGTAAAGATTTAATGAGACAGTGCACATACAGCATGGTGTATGTGTGTGGTAAATGCAAGTCTTTTTTTATCATCATTTGACTCTTATTTATTTATTTACTCATTTATTTACTTTTGCTCTGAACATTTTTCCTCCCTTTAATAGAGTACAGAAGAATCATGAAATTCCAGGCATCATTCATAAAAGCTTAAGCTACTCTAAGCCCAGATCTTACCTGCCCAAAGCAACTGTTAGGTCTTTCTCTGAGACTTGCAATCCATGTGGACAAACGCCTCCCTTATATAATTCTTTCAGCTCCTTCATGTTTCTCTCTGCCTTCTGCAGGTTGAAATAAGCTTCTCTGCCAGTGAAACAATCAAGGAAAATACCACGCACAGAACCTCCCCCACTGCCCAGGGACAGCAGTTGATACCATGTTTCCCTGAAAATAAGACCTAGCCAGACCATCAGCTCTAATGTGTCTCTTGGAGCAAAAATTAATATAAGACCTGGTCCTATTTTAATATATTTCATTAAATATTACATTAAATAATATTATATTTAATATAAGACTGGGTATAATATAACATAATATTATGTAATATAATATGATAATGGGTCTTATATAAGACCGGGTCTTATATTAATTTTTGCTCCAAAAGACGCATGAGAGCTGATGGTCCGGCTAGGCCTTATTTTCAGAGAGAAACAGTCAGCAAACAAAAGGGCTCTTTGGGAAAACAAAGCAGTATTTGAAAATGAGCACTTCACTATGCTCTTGATTTCCCACATGTATATGTTGTCAAGAAGGGAGAATTCTTTAGAAAAGGAACAGGGCCTAGGGTTTCCTGTGGTGGTTGCCTGAATGCAAGACTGATGTGGGTGGCGAGCCCTTGGAAGCGTGAACGGAAATTGTACATTACACTAGATTTTCTTTAGAGGTGTCTTCTGCCTGACAGCAGTTACGCACGTTTCCCAAGTTGGTTCCTATGAGTGGTAAAACAGAGGAACTAATTCTGCTGAAAGGGACTTTCTGGGTAGTTTAGAAAGTCCAAGCAAAGCAGGGTTTTGGCCAAAGGCAAATAGGAAAGAAAATCCCCTTATTCCCAAACAGATATTTGGTTCCCACATTTTCAAAAGCCCCCGGCAAAGGGCATAACAGAGGAAGTCCACAGATCCGATTTGCAAGTTGAGCATCAGACCAAAAAAGTAGACAGGGGGTGTGTGGAGAGGAGAAACTGGGGGCTCAAAGAGGGCTCATGTTTATTCAGGAACATGAAAAGCCCTTAAGAGTCGTCAAGTGGAGATGGTACCCAAAGGCTGTCAAAATCACACGTTTTTTGAGGACGGGCGTATAGGACAGTTCCCCTCTGGGGATATGGAGAATTACTTCTGTTGTCTGTTTTGCTTGGACTCCAGCTTCACAGGCAGTGTTCTCAACAGCATGTCAGAAACACTAAAATGTTGTAATGCCCTGGGGGGTGATTTTAAAAATCTCAATGAACAGACACACGTCAGACCTATTAAATCACAACCTCTGGGGTGGGACCCAAACAGCACTAATTCTTCAGGGGATTACAATGTGCAGACGAGTTTGACAAACAGTGCTTTACAATGACCACCCACCCTCCCACCACCACTCTCACCCACGTCTCATTACTAATACTCGTTTTCCTGGGTACTCACTGAAGAGCAAGACAGACTCTGAAAACTTTCCACTGGCTGGGGGATGTGTCCCCCGTGAGCTCCCTCCCACAGCTCATAGGAATAGACACAGGAGGAACAGTCATACCTTTCTAGATGGAGATAAGACATGTATGGAGGTCCTGGATGTTGGAACAGAGCTACATCTCCTGCCGTCCTATGTGAGATGACCCATCTGGTTCTGATGTGTGGCCCCTGGCTCTCATCACCAGACCCCGCAGGAAAGGGAAGGATATTGGTTCTTCAGGAGCCAGGCCATCCCTAGAGTATAATAGAGCATGACCAGAGCATCCAGGATTTCCTTTTTCTCCTTGTCTGAGGTTGTCTTTCGCTTCCAGGTCAGCAGCGTGTTCTTGGCCGATTCAGCATGTTTCTTAGCCTGAGCTGGGAGGCCTGGGGACGTTTGAGGGTGGGTAGCAAGAAGAAAACCATTAAAAAGCATGTTTCAGTCAAAGACATTCGTGAGAGGGGTTGGGTGGGCAGTGTGGTTGTCATATGGTCTATAGTATTAGTTCCCCAAACTGGCGGTGCATCAGAATGGTCTGGAATGCTTGTAAAGAATATAGATTCCTGGGCCCCACCCCAGACCTGCTGCGTTGGAATCTCTAGAGGAAGGGGGTCCAGGAATCCATATTTTTAATTAACTCCACAAGTGCTTCTTAAGCAACCATCGCAGTATAAGTCTGAGGACTTCCGTTTGGAAATCACTGATAGAGACAGGAGTAGAAGCTAAGGATCCCCTTCCCAATTCTGCCGCTAATGCCATTTGACATTTTCAACCCACTAAGCTTCTCCATCCTCCAACTGTAAAATGACAACAATAACTACAGAAGCTGCCCCTTTACAAAACACATGGAGACAGTCCAGGAACAAACTAGGTTATGCCACAGAATGCTGTTTTGAGCTGAGAAAGGCATTCTATAAATACAAGGGCTTAGGGATACAATTACTTCCATCTGGGGATATGCAATCCAAAGATGAAGCTGGTAATACTAATTGGCCATACACACACACACACACACACACACAGTCACACACACACTCACACACACACACACACACACTCACACACACACGCACGCACACACACGCACTCACACACACACACGCACTCACACACACACACACACACACACACACTCACACACACAGAATCTAATTTCTAAATACAGTGAGGCCCCTAAGGCAAAAGGAATGCCAAACCCCAGCTAGATAGAACTTGTGGCCTGTTATCCCTTGTTTTCTAACTTTAAAGACTCTTGTTCTGGCCACACACTTGAACTGCTATTTGTCCAGTTAACAAAGGTTGAGTTGGGAACATTCCGTTTACAGAACTATTCCCTCATCTGCCAGCCTCGCTCACTCATGTCTAGTGATCTCTTGTGGGAAAGGGGAAGCCTGGGAAAAAAGAGAAAGGCCGGCAGAGAACACATTATCCTAGGAGTTCTCCTCCACTCTGCTGAAGACAGCCATGGCAGGGATTCACTTTCAGCTCTCCTCTGTGCAGCACCTTGGGGCTGGTAAACATAAACCCTTGCCAAGTAGGCCCACTGTGCCCCTCAGACCTCCGGCCTGCAGTCCGCTGTCGCTTTGGCCCCCGGAGCCTGGGTTCACAGTACAGGGCTAATCAATGACAGGAGGGAGGATGTGAAAGGACTTGCGTTTGTTGCCCGCAGCCCTCAGATGGTCCGGATAGGCAGGACCTCCTTGCTGAGTCACAACAATGAGAACAAAGCTTCTGTGGAACAGCCCTAAAAGTGATCCAGAAACCAACAAGTCTTTGTAGAACACTCAGAAGATGCCTGTTCTATTGGTCTCAACTGAAGAGAAAGTGGACTTGGGCCAAAGAGAGGGCTGTGTCCTGAGTAACCAGATAACAGTGGTGCTCCCATTGCATTGTGCCTCACAAGCACCCTGTTCAGATGCAGATGCCTGGGCCTCACTTCCAGGATTATGGGTCACAAGTTCTGAGAATCAAGGGTTCACATTTGTAACAGCCATCCTCAGTGACATGGATGCAGGCCATCTGAGGACCACACTTGGAGACACACTGAGTTAGTAAAATCTTTATACACAAAGTGGGACTCACTTCGTTTTTGAAGAGGAGGTAGGGTTTTGACTGATGGAGAAGGAGGAGATGGCTTTCCACTAGGAGTACACAGCCTGAGGCCATAAAGACAAAGTAAGCAAGTGTGTGTGTGTCCCTGTCTGGATGGGTTTGGGGGGTTGGGGGTGTCAGGGAAGGCAGTAAGGTGAGCAATCTGCCTGAGGGGGAGGTTTTAAACCTAAACACATATAAGGTATGACTGGGAGAGGGAGAGCGGAGGCTTGCAGGCCAAGATGAGGAGGTTAGATTTGACCTCTTAGGCAACAGGGAGTCTTTATGAAGTCTTGAGGAAGGTAGCAACAGAAAACTGCCACGGACATCAGACCGAGACAATGAAGTAGGAAACTGAGTCTTTTTATCAAATAGGTTGTTTTCCACAATCAGGTGGGCCCTTTGCAGTGCGTCAATAAGGGAACAAAGGAACCAAATTTAAATGCCTCCCTGGGTCTGGGGGAAGGAGAAAAGTGAAACTGGACGAGTTACTGAAAACCCCCCCCAATCGGCACAACACAGCTTCTGGGCTCGTGAATGGAAAACAACTGAGAAGGCTGGTCTGCGGCTTTGCACGCCTGGCCCTCCCCGCCCCACCAGCGCCCAGTGCGGGCTGTGAGATCCTCAGGAGGAAGGCTGGTTGCTCTGAGCTCCGCAGTTAATTAACTACATAGTTCCTTATCTCCACGTGACCATGCCCCATGACCAAGTGGAGCTGGTGACCAATGGGACTTAAGCAAACTGAACTAGGATCTTGATTTAAAACAGCTCATTCAACTTTAAAGTCTGTCCTAAAGGGGAAAAAAAAAAAATCACTCTTTTCACCTTCCCAGAATCCACTCTGGTCTCCAAAGCGAGGTGTAAGGTGCCATAAGGGTGTAGAAGGAAAAAAACAAAAAGTTCTCTGCTACTTTATTTTACTTACTTTGTTTTCTATTTCTATGAATATTCATAATATTACATATTAGCACTGTTATACATAATTTATAATAAATAGACATATACGAAGAGTGTTTACTCAAATTTTTTTAGTGATAAGGGAGTTAATTCTCAAGAGTTTGGAGACCAGTGCTATAGATCTTTTTTTCTAAACTTTTTTTATAAACTTTTCAGGTAAGAAAGAGCACTTTTTATGCTGACAAAAAAAGTCTCTTTGTGACAGTATTTTATAGCATTTCCTACATGAGAAAATTCATGACAAAAGTACTATGAATCAGTATCAGTAATACTTTGAAATGAATTTATTTCTTATTAATTTCAAGAACACCCTCTTTCATGTAAAAATAACACTCTGCATCTATGTATATGTACGAGGCTTATTTTCTCTCTCTATGGAGAATGCTCTAGTCCTCTAACTCCAAGCCCCACATCCCCAATTCCAGTATCTACTCTGAGACCAAGTCATTTTCCTTTACTTGCTCTCCCAAGCTAAGGACACCACCCTTCTCCCTGCACCAACAGTGTAGCAATTTTCTAGGTAAAAATCAGGGTGGCAGCAAGACCCACCTCTGGAGCCTGAGATTCAGAAATTACAAAGATGTGTTGATGAATGAGGAAAAGGTCCAGAGACTGTCCACCAAACATATCATTTTGCTTTAGTTTCGGATGTGGTTCCACCACTGATGTCTGTTACTCTGACTCAGGCCAGACAGTATCTGCTCAAAGCCACCCAGTCTTTGCAGGCTGCTGTTGTCACCTCTGATCATCATGTACATTAGTGTGGCACAGTGATTAAGAGAACAGGGTCTAGAGCCAGGAATTCCCAGGTACTCTCCTGACTTAGCCACTTACCCTTGTCCTGTAACCTTGAGCAAGTTACCTAATCTATCTGTGCCTCAGTTTCTTCACCTACAAAATGGTAATGAAAATACCTTCTACCTTGTAGGGTTGTTGCAAGGATTAACTCATGAAAAAGGATTAAATAGTGCATGGCACATGGGAATGAAATGAGTTTGAATAAATATTAGCTGCTATTATTATTATTATTATTATTATTATTATTATTATTATTACCACCACCAGGGTCCATTCCTCTTAAGTGATTTATTATATTTGTCATTTTGGACAGTTTTCATCAAGTTGTATACAGAATCCCTATAAAAGGCTACACTCTCAAATGCAAACTCACTTCAGATAGGTATTAAGCTTCCTTCAGGTCAGATCACCTGGTTTTTACCATTCCCTGTTGTTTCTGTGCCGGTTTTGTTTTGTTTTGTTTTGTTTTACCATCTAGACAGAGAAGGCAAGGTTCCTGACTTATGCTCCTTTATCTGTATTTTGCAACACTTGTACTAGAGCCCTGAATACCTGGAAGGTTCCCAGCAATAACAGGCTGACTAAGCTATTCCTTTATTAATAATAAGCAAACTATCAGGAAACGGCTTGTCCATGGTACTTTATTCCCCTTCCTGAACACTTGGAAACAGTTCACCACTAGGTGACAAACCAGCTTGCTGTTCTCTGCCTGCCCTTTGCTCGGCCAGCGAAGCACCACATCATTGGGATTAGCACGAGGTCAGCTTTTTATATCACCAACAGCCTTGTATATTCTGCTGTGCAAAGGCCTCAAATTCTCTCCGGTTACTGACTCCTGAACCCCATTCCAGCAAATGCTCCAGTTTTTAAAAAACTTCAAACTCTCTGGCTCCTTCCTCATTGCCAACAATCTTCCTGGGTCTCCTTGTTTTATAAAATTATCTTCATGTGACCTTCGCGCCATCTCTAGCTCTCCTCCCATTTCCCTCGTCCTTTCAGCACGTGGTACTTTCAATACGTCGGTATGTAGCTGATGAAATCCAGCCTGTTTCCCCTCATCCCTGGTATCCGGCTTCTGCTCCAACCATTCGGCAGAAACGATTCTTCTGAGGGCCCTGAAGAGCTCCTACTATACAAATCCAGTCAGTTTCTTGGTCCCCATCTCGCAGCAACATCTGACACGCTCAGCTGCGTGGCTTCTCCTCTTGGCTCCCAAGGCACTGTACCAACTCAGTCCTCCTTTTATAACTTTTCCCCGCTTTCTTTCGCCTCCCCCCCCCCACTCTGGTTCAAGTCATTGTTTCTCAGTCTAGTTGTGTAGGACACAGCTCCTTGGCCCATCTTGGTATCATGAGCCTTGCACTTCCCCTGGCAGAGGGGGTCGTCATTGGTTGGCCGCTCACAGCAGCTCACGGCAGCTCTTGCCAACCTCTGGCTGCTCTCTCGGCAGCCCAGCTCCAGGGAGAGCTGTTGTTCCCGATCCTCGCTGTAGAGGACGCAGCTCACTGGCCCATGTGGGAATCGAACCGGCAACTTTGGTGTTAGGAGCACGGCGCTCCAACCCCTGTCCTCCTTTATAAACCTCTTCCAATTGATTCTTTGCCAACTCTTTACGGGGTCCTTTGTTCCCTTCCACTAATGTGTCCATTTTCCAGGGTCTGTCTTTCAATTTCTTTCTTTTCTTCTCTTTCCCTTTCAGAAATTTTACAATTCCTACAACTTCAATCTTGGCCTCCATGCTTAGAATTTCCCATTTCCCCTCCCTAGTTCTGGTTTCCAATATTCCTCCATGTTTATGATTTTCCTTGTCTTCTCCCAACTTCTCATCCCAAATTTCTAGCACCAAGTAAAAATGTACTAGTGGATTTCTCCACTGCAATTCAAAATCAATATATCAAGAACTGGACCCACCACTGCTCTTCCTAGTCTACTTCCTTTTCTGACCTACTTATCTCTGAAAATCGTCCTTTAGGGGCCTGGAACTTCCTGGTCATCTTTGGGCCTCATTTTTCCTCAACTCCAAATCAAACATCATGTCCCGCCAATTCTTCCTTCACAGTCTTTTTTTCTAATGATCATTTTTGAATAGGGAATACAGTTCCATGGTTCAAAAGTTAGAATAACATAAAAAGGTAAATGTTAAAAGGTCTCAGTTCCAATCCTGTTCCTTTTCACCACACACACCTTCTAGATAACGTTTTTCTTTCTTTCTTGTGCATCCTTCAGTGTTTCTTCATGTGAATATACGCATAAGCATATACTCTCATTTCTCTCCCTCTTTCTTACGTGAAAAGAGGCCTATTGTAAATATCATCCAGCACTGTGCGTTCTCTTTCGCTTAAAGATGTATCCAGCAGGTCTTTCCGTAGCAGTATATGGAGCTTCCCTGTACTCTTTTAAAGCTGCATATATTCCAATTGTGTGATTAGTCCTCTAGTGATGGGTACACTTGGTTGTTTCCAATCTTTTACTATCAAAAACAATGCTGCAAAGAATAATCTTATCCATATGTTATTTTATAAGTGTGTATTTAGAAAAGAGTCCCAGAAGTTGGATTTCTGTGATAAACGTATCCGCCCATAATAGACTCTTCAATTCTTACCTGCTCACTCATTCCCCTGTCACGCACCTAGTTTTATACCTACATGACTGCGATAGCTTCCCTTCTAGCTATCTTTGCTAGATTGACCTTTCCCAAAGCACCCTTTGATTTATTCATCCCCCTGCTGGAAAATCTCCAACAGTCCTCCGTGTCTACCAAATAAATTCCAAATTCCTTAGACTGTTTTTAAAACCCACACGATCTGCCAGATGAAGCCACCTTTCCAGGTTCGTCTTACCAGTCCTAACCTCAGCTAGACAGCGTGCTGACTGCTTTCTGTACATATGCTGCACTTTCCTACCTCCATGCCTTTGCCCAGGCCTTGTTCTTCATCAGAAACACTCACCCCTTCTTCTACCTACCCCCGAATCTATCACTTCACACCTCAGCCAGAAATGATTTCACTCCACTTCCCCAAAGCCCTGAATTTTAATCAATTACATGGCATTTATCTGCCTTCTGGTGCCTTCTATCGTAGTCGTCTGTGTGTAGTTCACCTTCCACATGAGGTGGTCAGTTCTCTGAAGGCAAAGGCTGCGCCTTCTGTACCTTGTACGGAATTTCCCAGTGCTCTTCATGGAATGGCGCATATACACGTCTCATTAAACACTCACTGGAAGACTGTTTATTGAGAGACATCAGCCTTTTGGCTTGACTCCCCTCCCCCAGTGCTGGAAAAGTCTCAAGGGGAAATGAAGCCAGCAGGTCTGATGGCTGTAAAACACACGCATGTGCAGTAAGGTATGAACACACACACACACACCCTGCCCACACAGAAGGCTGGCTCACGAATTCTGCCCATTTTAAAGTAGTTGCAGGACCAACGACAACAAAAGTAAGTGGAGCTCAGCAAGCATTTCATCGCTCTTGAAGGTTTGTGATTTTTCAAAGCTTTAGTTGTTTCAGTCTATGGACCACAGACTCTTAAGAAAGTTAAAGTGAAGAGACGGGGTAAGTAAGGACTATAGCGGAAAGAAGAGGCACTGGGCTATCCTCAAGCAAAGGTCCTGATCATAACCTAGTCTAGAAAAACTCTAGGCCAGGCTTTAGAACGTTGGGGATCGATGCTGGGCACTGTTAAATTACGTGGCACTTCATCTAATCAGGAAGTTGTTTTGTCCAACTAGAAAAAAATACACACAAAAAAACCTTCCTTTACAGGAAAGCTTTTTCCCCCTCCCACCTACTACCCATATATGGTTCTCCATTTATATGGCAGAACAGTGAATTAGGGAAAAAAGGATGATGTTCCCACCATCGTTTGTGATGTGACGTGTTTATTTATCTTGACTCAGCTTAGAATCTAACCGGAAAAGCAAAACTCAAAGTCAGTTTGTGGCTATGCACGGAAGGGGTTGATTTTGAAGATGAGGGCCAACCTCCTTCCACAGACCGATGGGCAGGAATCGCTCCAGACAGAGGGAGGCAGCATCTGGCCTGCACTGTGTTCAGACAAATGTTCCCCTCAGAAGCTTCTGGTACCTTCCTCTCAGGTTCAAGTTGCCATCACCTAAGTCTGAATTTCAGCAAAAGTCTCATCGATAGTCTCCCTGAATCTGGGCTCTCCAGGGGCCCAAGGAACATACTCGCTGGTGCCAAACCAAGTGCCAGTGTGTCACCAATTGCCAAATCCATGGCTCTCTCTTTGGCCTTCACCTCATTTGACCTCTCTCTGCCATCTGAGACTTTTGAAACCATGTTGCACTTCTTTCTGAAACCCTTTCTCCATGGAAACTCTTGCTTCTATGACACAGACACAGCCCCTCCTGATTTGTCTATTTCCTTTGCTGGCTCTCCTTCGGCCACCCATTTCTAATGCTGTTATTCTCCAATCTTCTGTCTGCTGTCCTCTTTTCCTCTTCCTATTGACTTTTTCTAATCAGGCTCATCCATTCCTATGGCCTCAACTTCCTATGTGTTAATCTCCCCAAAAATGACATCTTTCCTGAGCTCTAGACCCACTTTTCAATTGTCTACTGAACAGCTCACCGTGGAGTTTCCATGGGTACCTCACAATGGCTGTGATGCAGCCTGTCTGAAACCAAACTCAGTAGCTTCTTCCCCTTTCACCCATCAACCTGCTCTGCCTCTTAGGTTCTCTATTGCAACTGATTGTCCAGGTCATTCCCTATTCAACTTCAGCTCTTCCATGAAGGTCACCAATTCCATACATTATTTCCTCTGCATTCCAAATGCCATAGCCTGTCCGTTCACTGATTATCACCTGGGAGGGATAATGGCCTAACTGATCTTCACCTCTACTTTTTCTACCTGTCCAACCCATGCTCTAATTTTTGGTGTTTTTTTTTTCATTCTAAAACATAAGCTTGATTATGTCACCACCTCACCTAAAACCTTTTAATACCTCCCCAAGCTCCCCGACACCTGGGCCCACGTTAACTTTCCAGTTCTGTTACCAGGCATGACCTGTCTGTCCTAAGGAAGGTGTTCTCTGTTCTACCGTAACCTCTTGGCTCCAGAGGACGTCTACAATGTTCTATGTAAGGAGTTTCATGTAGAATACCCTCCTTTCATCTCCTACTCCTCTGCTAACACATATGGAAAGCCATCTTTGTACTCTCTACCAATCCCCTCAAAATCGAGGGAAACTTGTAATCATCCTTCAAAGATAAGACAAGCAGCACCTTGTCTCTGCAGCCTTTCCTCACTTCCTCCCCCCATGGCAGAACCACTGATCTGCCTCACTTGCATCCTCCAGAACTTTGTCCCTGTTCTATGATGGTGCTATCACAAGACCCCTGTATGGTGCCAGGGGGCAGGGACCACTCATTCGTGTACGTAACCCCAGTACCTAGCACAGTGCCACCAGACTTGTAAGAGGGATTCTCTTATAAGTACTGCAGTGGCACATGGCTAAAGTTGACTCTTATCATGAAGACAACAAGTTTATGAGATCAGCCTGGCTGAAGTAGAGAGATTCCAAATAAGGGACAATGTAGCTCCACTAGGGGAAGATTTTGTTTTGCCGAGGGCGTTCCTGGTGTCCCTTAAATCTCAGACAAGTGGGCACCTGCTCTGCCAATAGGTGAGAACTCCCTCCTCTCCTTAGCCATGTCAGCCTTCCTCAGAACACAAAGGTGTGTTCCCGAGGCCTGAAAGGACCTCGCTGTGACACACAGCATCACTGTCCCCAATGTCAACCACTCATGGTCATGCCACATGAACAGCCAACGACTGTAAAGTTATACTAACAACATGAGCTCAAAAGGGCCCAAGGAGCCCTAAGGAGGAACACATGTTCTGAGGTTAATACCTGAAAAGTGAATTCAATTTAACTTTTTCAAAAGTTCAGATTTCTGCTACCTCTGGCCCAGGTATATTGGTTCCCTTTCCTTGCAGCCCTTAAATCTCTGAAGCCCTTAAATCACTTAACTTGTACTCTAAGTTAGGCCCCACCGAAGGACTCGGGTGCAAGGGGGACTTGAAAAAGTCCTAGGTCACTGGCTCGCTTTTATCAAGCAGTAACATTTGCTGATCCATACTGTGTACCAGGGATGTGCTAGGTCAAATGAGAGCTAGTCCCTGTGTTCAGGGAGCTTCTATTCCAGAGGCAGAGGCGTTTAAACAAAGCACAAGAGTACAGTACAATGAGTTCCCTGGTCGAAGTGTAGGCAGTCCATGCCTGGGGACAGAACTGGCCCAGGGCAGAGCCTTGAGCTGGCCATGTCCTGGGTTCCAGAAATGTGCTCTTGCCTCAGTCAGTCTATCAACCAGTATTTATTGAGCCTCTACTGCAAAGTTCCTGCCCTCGTGGAAGTTATGCTTGGGTTTCAGTTTTAGCAAACGGATTTCTAACTTGCTCTTCTGTACCAGAAGCACCATTTCTCTAGGCTGAGGTCTCTGTCTTTCTCTCAGCCAGACCTTCCAGAAACTTGAGTTCTGTCCTTGAAATTCAAGTCCTATTATTGGGTCTGCCTCCCTGGTGGTGAGTGCACCTATCTGCCTGTCCTCCCCCAGTTGACCTGTGGCTGGAAACTCTGATATTATCCTTTGCCCACTGTGCCTCAGTGTTCTCCTCGATAAACTACAGGCAATATCAGTATCTCTTTCCAAAAAATATTGTAAGGACTAAAAGAAACTAGCTTGTCATGTGCTAAGTACTCAATAAATTAACTATCATCATCATCAGTATCACCTTTATTTCTAAGACACCTGCCACTCTGTCTGCCTCATCCTTGGACCTTCCCTCCTCTTGATGAGGTGAGAGTTGGGGACAGGAAGTGCCCCACCCCAGGCATCCCCACCCCACTGTGGTTGTGTGTGAGCTCAGTTCGGCCCTCATAGGCTGGCCCCCCAGACCCAGCTGGGGAGACCAAGTACCTCGGAGTGTCAGGTAGCCATAAGCCAGACTGGCCAAAGCCTGTGCACACTTCCAGTGTTCTTCCCCAAAAGTAATCCGAGAAAGGATGACACAGCGAATCAGCTCCTTGTTTGCTTGGGTATTCTGCAGAGAATAAACAAGTCATTATGCTTTCTGGAAAGGAGGAAAAGCTCCAGCCCATGCTCTGATCACTGGAAAGGACTGAATTCATCTATTATCTTTTCTCTTCTCTTTCCTTCCATACCACGTCAATCCATCAAGTCCTATTGGTTCCACCTTATTCCTATATCCTAAAACTAAGCTCTTCTCTTCATTCCTGCCATGAGCACCTAATTCAAACCACCCTTATCTTTTACTCAGTTGACCACAACAGCCCGTCCTAACTGCTTCACTCTCGCTTACCGTAGTCTACTTTCTACATCATAGCCAGAGTGACTTCTTTTAACCTTTTATTATGAAAAACTTCAGCAATATACAAGACTAGCACAGAGAATGACTCACTTGGCTTCATCAGGTATCTGCTCATGGTCAAACTTGTTTCATATCTATGTTTGTCATCTGCCTCAATTATTTTGAAGCAAATCAAAGATACACAATCATTTCATATTCCACAAGTATCTCCAAAAACTAGTTAGAATTATAACCACAAATTATAATCTCACTGAAATATTAGTAATTCCTTAATATTAAATATCTATCCTCATAAATCAATAATTACCTTATAAATGTAACATTTACCATTGTCTATACATTGAGATCAATCTCCTGAGTCTCTTTGATCTATGGGTTCCACCTCCCTTTCTAATTCTTTTTCTTGCAAATTGTTTGTTAAAGAAATTGGGTCATTTGGTTTATAGTGCTTCCCAAATATGTAAATTTTGTTGACTGCATCCTTATGGTGTCACTCAGTATGGCCCACCAGTCTCTGCTCTACCTTTATATTGGTAGTTAGATTTAGAAATTTGGTTAGCTTTCACTTATTTATTTTTTAAGCAAAATTACTACACAGGTTCTCACATGTTCTTCTATCAGAAGACATCTAATATCTAGTTGTCTCTTTTTCTGATTATTGGCACAAGTACATAAATTAATTCATAAAGGATCGTAAAAAATGCAGATATCCTAATTCCATCATTCTTTCTTCATATATTAGCTGGAATAATTCTATAAAGAGAAATCTCCCCTCATCTCCTCTTTGGTAACCCAATAGTACAATTCATATCAGGAGAGGATACATGATTTATTCTTTCCCTTTATTTATCAGCTTTCAAAACAATGAGTTTGTTAAACAGATTTGATGTTCCTGAACATGGCAAACTGATTTCTAACTCAGGGTTTTCCACCTCCTTCCCCGCCCCCTGCTTGGGACATTTTTATGTGTCATCCACTCTCTCATTTCATTTCTATTTTGTTTTTCTATTTTGTTCACCTCACAGTGGCCACCTCATCTAAAACAGACTCTCACCCCATCAATTACTGTCCCATTACCTATTTTTTTCCTTCATGGCACTTACCTCTCTCTGATACTGTATGAACTATTATTTTTTGCTTGTTGTGTATTATCTGTCTCCCCAAATAAAAGATAAGTTCCTTGAGGACAGAATTTTATTCCTCATGTTCACTACTGTATGCCCAGTGCACAGAGGAGATACTCATTCAATAATATTTGCTGAATAAGTCACCTCTCTATTTTAGTAAAGAGAGGGATAGGGTGGGGAAAGACCCCCCACCCCTACAGAACTGAATAGGCAGAGCGCTCTAAGAAATCGCAGAATTCCATCTTCAAGTCACAGGTGTCAGCGACTTACAAACATCGTCATTTACTAACTGCACTAATTGTCAAAGTCGGGCATTTGTTTCCTGGTGAGGTGAAAACATCACTTCAAAGAATCAAAGGCTGGAGTTACAGCCCTGCCTCCAATGTTTACTATTTGCGTTGCTTTGAGCAAGATCACCCTGAGTCCCAGCTTCTTCTTCTATTTGGAAACCTATGCCATCTCTTATGAGAAAAATGAGTCAGCATCAAAATGATCCAAACTTGTTCAGTGTTATCGAAATATAATCCATTTACAGGTTAATATACAGGTACAGTACTCCAAGGACTGCACCCTCCTGATCTCTGTTTCCTCCCTAACCTGATGCTTTGCCTGCTCCCAGCTCAAATACCCAGATGCAAACAATATTAGAGGGCATTTCCTCTGACACTTTTTAAAAATATCCATTCAGTCAGGATTTTTGAGTTCTCCATGGGCTGACTACCGTACATACTAAATTCTATTTTGAGGAAAAATATAACAGCATGAAAAAAATCACTGGAATGGGAGTCCAAAGCTTTGAGTTCTGTCCTGTTTCTGGACATTCTGTATGCATCCATCCCCCACTTCCTGCCCGGGGAAACTGAGACACCCAATGTCGGCTCTAGAGGTCAACCCAGCACAGCTGCCACTGAGGGCCACCCGCCAGCCCCTCAGGACTGTGAGTACTTGGGCTGGGCTAGATTTAACTCCTACATTTAAATCTGTCATTATCCAAATTAGCCAAGGAGGTGTCAAGCCTTAAAAGCCTCCATAGCAAATGGTACTTGTCTTTCTACAAGTGACCATTCTAGTCCAGATTTATGAAAGTCTAAGGGGTCCAGACCAGGATGAATGTCCTTTGCAAGTTCTCTGAGTAATGTACAGAGGTAAATGGACAGATGTATCCACGTAGGGAGGTATCAGCTTCTATCATCTGCCCCTGAAGTGCCTCTCAGCGTTTCCTAAGCCATCTGCACACCATTTTTGCACAGGTATACTTTAAGATCATTTTTCTGCTTGGCCAGGAATGGTCAGAAAGTCCTCTGTTGATAAACCAGGCTGTGGGAGCAGGCCAGCACCGCATTCTAATAATGAGGGTCACTGTCATGCTGTCTCGGCTCCTGGAGTTTGAACACTCCTGCTAAACACTTGCTCTGAGGTCCTAGCTCCCAAGTCCTTGCCTCACTCATAAAAGTCCAGAGGTCCGGATTCACGACCCCTGCTGTTCCCTCCCACTTCTGGAATTTTGGTTTGTTATGATTCCATTGTACTTACAGGCATCTTACTGGATCCTGGCCAGGCCTGAGCCTAGACTGCCTGGCTATCCTTGTTCTCAGGCCCGTGCCTCACTACCCTGGCCTTCTTCTTACCCAAGAAATATCATCCTGAAGTCTTTCAGGATAAATGAAAACAAGCTTTTTAGTTAAAGAAAATCAAACAGCAATACGAAGAGCTAAACAGTACCTTTTAAAGTCAGGAGCACAACTTCTCCCAGGAAGCATGCACAGTGACCATTGTGGAACCCAAAGGTAGGCTGTACCCAACTCTGCTCTGCTTGGTTTTCTCCTACTTATAGAGAAATTGCAGCACCTTCCTCTATTTCATATGCTTCGCTCTGCAGTTTAGGCAGAACTTCTCTAAACACGGACATATTTTTTAAATGAAAACTAAAACCTAGTGAGTTTTTTTCTTTTACCATTTTTCCTTAATCAGCTGAGCTGTTTTCTTCTGCGACTGGACTAATTTCTCTCTGGAAGAGACATGCAGTCTATGGTCTTCTCCTTGGCTTTAGTGTCTTCTTCACTCTCCAGACCACTAGTGGGATGCAACTCCTCTGTTTGCTGGTGTGCTGGGATCTTGGTTTGGCTGAAGGGGAATGAGAAGGGAAGAAGAGAGTGGGAGGTCACGTGGTGGGACCAGAGAGGGACATGGAGTCAGATTTGACCTTTGAGTATCTCAAACAAGGTAAAATTGAAGGACATAGCCAGCCCTCCCAACTGGAGGCTAGGGATAAGATTTCTAAAATAAACTTGAAGGAATAAAGCTGGGTGGTAAATTCATGTCACACACAAAGCCCAGCATTAGATAGCAAGGTGGTGATTCAAATTAAACAGATTTGGTGAATCACCCACCTGTCAGTCACAGCTCCGCTGCCTACTAACCATATGACTCTAAACAAGTTATTACTTAATTTGCTTTCTATAAATGAGGTCAATATGAATACCTACCTGATGAGGTTATGGGATTATATCAGATAATAGTCATTAATCACTTAGCATCGTACCTGCTATTTAGTAAGTGCTCTTGAAACATTAGTTATTATTATTTTATTAGCTCCATGACTTGAGGGTATTGAATTGGAAGATCTCACGGTCCTTCATGTTCTAAAGTTCTGATCCAAACCAGGAAAGAAAATGGATATAATGAACTAAAGTAAAGGGAACTAACGCTTTGAGGCTAGACTTCACATGTCCTCCTTCATATTTCTTAAAAGCTTCACTATGTAGTTGCCAACTAACTAAAGAGGATACTGTGCCACCAAGGAGAGAGGAGGAAACCCACACTGAGTCAAGTGCAGATTCAGAAGAGAAATGGCCCACTCAATTGTGCTAGAAATAAATGCATTGAGAAAGAGCTGAGTGGGTTGGAAATCTTCCCGTCTCCCTCCCTCTCTCTCTCCTCTCTCGTCTCTCTCTCTCTCTCACACACACACACACACACACAACATAGATCTCTGACTTCAATCCTGAACATAATTATAAATGGGTAATTGCAATGGTAATGATAAAAGTCAAAAGAGTTAATTTATAAAACAAGAGGTATCCATAGCCTAACATTACCAGAAAAAATCAATAAATGATCCAGAAGAAACAGAATTCTGAGATGTTAAAAGCAACAACAGAAATTTTAATGAATTATAATTAAGCCCCCCAAAGAAATCACCTTTGTATTCACAATAGCTTTTAAAAATTCAACCACTGCAGTTTTAATATAAAATGTATCTTCATTTTCCACTGATTAGGTAAGTAATGATTGTTCACTGTAAAAAAAAAAAAAAAAGAAGAGAGAGAGAAAATTCAGAAAGAAAAATCAGTGTCAGTGTAATCTTTTTTTTTTTAAAGATTTTATTGGGGAAGGGAAACAGGACTTTATTGGGGAACAGTGTGTACTTCCAGGCCTTTTTTTTCCCAAGTTGTTGTCCTTTCAATCTTAGTTGTGGAGGGCACAGCTCAGCTCCAGGTCCAGTTGCCGTTTCTAGTTGCAGGGGGCACAGCCCACCATCCCTTGCCGGAGTCGAACCGGCAACCTTGTGGTTAAGAGCCCACTGGCCCATGTGGGAATCGAACTGGCAGCCTTTGGAGTTAGGAGCATGGAGCTCTAACCGCCTGAGCCCCCGGGCCGGCCCTCAAGTGTAATCTTTTACACCACGTTTGAAAAATGACATGGTACTATCCATCCAGTCCTGTTCTAAACAGCACATCTAGGGCAGTCTGGCAAACCAGGTTTGCCTTAAGTGGGAGGTCCCAGTGTTTCAGGCCAGTGAGTGGGTGTGATGTCAAGGATCCGAGGTACTTACAGATGGAAGCAGAAGTCCCACTCAGTATCATTGCTGACAGTTGGGATTCGGATGGGGCTAGCTCGCATCTTCTTCCTACCAAGAATCACATGTGAGGTCAGCATTGGAAGAAAAGGCTTAGAAGTCTGTTCTATTTTCCCTCTGTGGATGCTATTAACATTAAACTGAAACTGCCCAAATATATAACCCATACTAATCCACAAACAGACTATGCACATTCATGTATGGAGACCCCTGGAAAGCAGAAATTAAAGACATTTGTCAAATTCAATCTCTGATTTAAATTTCTTTCCCTTGATTCCTACTCCACATTACTTCCAAAATCCCCTCTTTTTTCCCCCTTAAAGCCAGCACATTTACAGCTCCTGAATCATCAAAACCATATATGGTCATCTATTCAAGTCAGATAGTTTTTGCAAATATGAGAGCAAGATGTGCCCAAGCAGAGCAGCAGCTCTTGGTGCTAATGAAGTAGGCCAGTGTATTAGTTACTTCTCCTTGTCGGTATGGCCATCCAGTATTTAATAGGAGGTCCTAGTTAAGGAGCTAGAACATGTGTCTGTTTGGGTTGCCACTGTTAGCTGATGGGGGAAATAGTTAAAATTCATGAAAAAAAATTGATTTATCATTGCTTTTGAAATTCAACTCTCATGGCTATCCCAATCCCTTAAATCAAATTCATATCGAATGCAGTTATTCACTGAACATTAACACCCACCAAATAGCTCCTCATTTCACGGGGCATAATGTCCCTCATTCCCAACCTGAGCCTTGCGTAGCTCTGACTCAGGCTCCAGAACATCCACAATCCAAAAACCAGAAGGGAAGATTCACTGATTCTCTTGCTAAGCTCTACTTTCCAACCTATGGCCAGAGCGAAGGGTTTTGATTTCTCAAACTCCCAAATTTTGTTCTACGAGGTTCCACCTGGTCCTGAATTTTAACACTAACTATGGCCCCTCTCTCAAGGGCAAATCGCTTGCTTCTTTCCGCAGTTGTTTCGCTGTCATTTGGAAAACCGTCACGCAACAGCCCCAGCATCATCCGAGCTTCCCCAGGCTTCTTCTCGTGGGCACCGCCGCACAGACTCCAGACGGAAGACCAGGCGAGGCGGCAGCAAGGCCGGCCTCGCGCCGCGTACCTGGCGGAGAGCAGAGAAACCACGCCCCGGAAGTGGCCTTCGCGTCTCGCTCAGCCGGGCAGCTCGGCTTCGCCGGGCGGCGTCCGTGTCCCGGCCTGGAAGGACCTCGTTCAGGGCGCCTCACGGGTGTCTTGCGGAAGCGAGACGCTCTGCGAGGTCGGCCTTCAGCACTGGCCGCCGGGCTTCCGGCCTGGGAGACAATGGGGTTGCTAGGAAACGGAACGCTGAGGCTAGAACGGGAGTGTCGGCGCCTGTAGCCATGGCGACGCGGAGCATTGACGACCCGTTGGAATCCCCCGGCCGCTGTGGCCAACCGCAGCGCCCACCGCACCCTGGGCTTTCCGGTCCCGCGGGCGTGACACAGGCGACCTCAGCCCCAGCCCCACACTTCCTTCTCCTGCGGTTGAATTGTCCACTTTTTCTGAAAGGAACTTTATCCCTCGGAGATGAAGACGCAGGAAGAGGAGATAAATCCCATCCAAGGACCGAAAGGAGCGCCGGGCTCCACGACCCTACCTATTGCGATGTACCGGACTGAGTTGGACGACACCCTGAGCCGCCCGCGCGCCCCTCCCCGCACGCTGCACCCCTTAAGTTCCCCCGGTATCTGGCTCTCTGGACCCGGGAGCAAAAGCTCGGATGTAACTTGACGGTGATGGCACCGTCTGTGTTGCCTTTCCCAGTAAGATTTGAGCTATGCGTCGTTAGGACAGCGGAGTGCAAGAAGTGCGTAGCATAAGAAATGGACCACTAGTTCTGCTAATGGTAGGAGTTCGGAAAATATTTTCGAGTCACATTTGCAAAGACCACATAGCCATAAGTTATGCAGCCATATATTCTTATACCACCCCTCTTCAGTGGCCCTAAATATACATAGTGGTAACAATAATTCAGGTCTGACAGGTGCAAGGGCAATTGTGGACGATACCCAAACGAACAGCACCGGCTCCAGCAGCCTGGTGTTTAAGGGTGTTCTCGGGAACACTACAATGAATTAAGGGCCTGTGACAAGTCAAGTTGGAGCTGGTATGTCCCTCTCATTTTCAAAAAAGAGCAGGCTCAATTGAGAGAGAAGGAAAATATTTACTAGGAACTTGAACAGTGGTGTTTGCATTTCGTGTTTGTTCTTTCCAGCTCTAAGGCTGAAGTTCAATTGCTATTGATCCAAGACTGCCAAGATATCTAGCCTTTCTGGAGTTAGAATGGAGGAGCTATTTCAGTGAGTTGCTTAAATGTATCTTAATAAAACCTGGATGGCCTATCAGCTTAAGGTTTAAATCTGTACTTCAAGCTCCTGAGGCAAAATTTTAGACAGATCCCATGCTCTTTATTTTCTGTGTCCAAAGAGAATTCTCAGCATGGAACAACAATGAGAGCAATGAACTTCAAAATGCCAGGGCTTTGTTTTTGGCTCTGTGGGCAAACCCTAGCCCATGGATTTCAGTCTTCTTGCCTGTAAAGTGAGAATATTTGCACGTGTTGCTTTCTAAAACTTTTCCCAAGTCCACGATTTTGTAAGGGTAAACTGCAGGTTTTTGTGATTGATTAAAAAAAAAAAAAAAAAGAACGGCCTCCTGTTCTCTAATGCCTATTTCCTTAACACCTTGTTAATTAATCTTCATCTAATTGAAAAGTTTCAGTGTTCTGTCATTCTAGGAAATGACCATGAGGCTGTTTCTAAGTGTATTAAATGTAACTTCTCTTTCCTGAACACTTGCTTGTGCCTGTAATTGTGAAGGGAAGTGCGGTACCAGGGCAGACGCTGAATTCCCACTCCTAAAGCTGACATTCTGGTTCCACCTCCATTTAATTAGCTCTGATCAGAAGCACTTTGCCCTCATCTGTAAAATCAGAAATCAAGTTAAAAGAATTTTAAAGACTCTTAGAATGTCAAACCTCTGTGATATTCTTTCCTTGCCATCTTAATTAATCCTGTCCCCAGTGTAAACCTTAGTTGTAGTAAATGTACTTTAGGTTTGTTCACTAACTCTGGAATGAGATGCAAGTAATCTGGATGGACAGTGTGTTTACAGCGTGTTCATTCACAACTCTTCCCTTGATCCTGAGGTAGAAGAGGTAAGCATTGCTACTGTGGAAATCACAGAGGAAACGTGTAGAGGGTACTTCTAGACTCTTCCAACCCCAAATCAAATGTGATTATTCCAGATTATTCCAATCCCAGGAACTGTGACATTTAAGAAGAAAATCTAAATAAACTTTCTCTGAGACTGTGTAATTTCTTAGAACACATTTATAACCTCTCAAGACTGGGTTAGTGTTGGGTTGCAGCCTCCTTGGGTGCTTCCTGAGTGTCATCTGTAACTGACCCCCATCCCCAGAGGGCAGGAAGAGAACCAAAGGAAAAGACAGACGACTCCAGATTAGTAGGTGGCCCGTTTAATACGCAAGGGAATTTATGAGGCATGTCTTGGGCAACCACGGATAGATTTCTGCACCCACCCACCAAACCTTAAAAGTTTATATAGAACCCTTACCTGGGTTCACATCCACAGGAAGCCTTAACAGGGTTTAGTCACGTACCCAGTTCAGGTAGTTTTATTACATTTGTATCTCAAGGCTGGACCCTTGGAGCAGCTTCTGGGAGCAGGGAAGGCAAGCAGAGTGCACATTCCGAAGCACAGATGGGCTGAGGAGCCTCCGATTGCCCAGGTCCCCTCCAGGGTTACACTGGTGGGCACATCTTGATGACCTCACCCAACAGATGCCTTATTTTTGAGTCCCCATAGTGTGCCCTCTACAATCTCAAGACACTCAGAACTATATTGGCACTCTGCTTACTTGTGAGTTTCTCACACTCCATGCATCTCTCCAGAAATACCTATTGAATACCTACTATGGGCTCCATACTGTTCTAAGAATTAGGGAAGCAACAATGAACCGACAAAGATTTTGCTCCCGTGGAGCTTTTATTCTCCTAAGTGAAAAACATAGGGCTGTTACAAAACAATATGACATCTCTGCAAGTTAGAAAAAGACCATATGCTTAGAGAACAGGCAGCAACTTCTGTGAATTAGGAAAAACCTCTTCCTCCCACCAGACTCAGGCCCCTGCTTTGGGAACAGAGAGTAGACTGGCTTTCAGGACTCTCTTCCTCCCTCAGCTGGGTGAACCACCTTACATGTAAATGACAAATTATGTGGAGGAAAATAAAGCCAGATAAGGGATATAGAAAGTTATGGGTGGGTGGGGGGAGGGGGTGTGCTAGCATATACAGTGTAGTAAAAGAGGGCTTCTCTGACAAAGTGGTATTGAGCAGAGACCTCAAGGAAATAAGGGAGCAAATCATGCAGAAGGCTGGAAGAACATTGTTAAAGGCAAGTGCAAAGGCCCTGAGGCAGGCGCAAGCTTCACAGGTTTTTTTCTTGCCTTTTCCAGCTTCTACAGACTCCCTTCATTCCTTGGTTTACGGCCTCTTCCTCTATCCTTAGAGTCAGAACTGTAGCATCTTTAAAACTGACTCCACTTTAAAACTCTCCTGATTACATCAGGCCCACGTGCATAACCCAGGATAATTTTATTTTAAGGTCAGCTGATTAAGAACCTTGATTCAATCTGCAAACTTAATTCTCCATTGCCCTATAACATAAAACATTCACAGATTCTGGGAATTAGGACGGGGACATCTTGCGGGTGGGTGGGGGAGGTTATTCTGCCTACCAGAGGGTTTAACCTGACTTAAATGCATAGGTTTAAAAATATCTGGAGGTGACACCTAGGGAGCCCTTACTACCTATCTCTTCTCCTGTTAAAATCTCACATTATTTGGCTGTGTTTTCCTTTCTCTTCCCAACACGTCCTCCATTTATAATCAAGTACATTCAGCCACAGTTCTTGAATATAGTTTCTTCCCATTTTAGGACCTGATTTATAATGAATATGCAGAAATGTCTTTTCTTCTGTTTCTCTCACCTCCCATCTCTTGGGGATTTACTCCTCAGAGGAGACTTTCCATCTGCCGGAACCCACATTGATTGCTCCTTCAACCAGCTCGTCAATGGCCCACTTATGGCGGCCATCAGAGTTAAGCTGTCATCTTTTGTCACAAATATGCCACACACTCCCATAATGCTCGACAGTTCTCTGCCCTGAGCTGGTGAACTGAAATTGCTCCTTTGCTAATGCCTGGCTCTGTTGCTTTTTACCCCCTCATTCTTTGTCCTGCAGTTTGCCTGTTAACTTTGCTCAAAAAGCATCATCCCCATCTTTGCTGGACAGTTTCTGCTGCTGTCAGCTCCCAACATTCCACAGTTGTGCCACATTGCAATATGTTGTGCTGCAACATGTTCTGGGAGCATTTTCCCCACACAGCATATCATGTGTTTATCTTAAGATGGGTAGGTTTAATTATTAAAAGCTTTGGAGTCTGTGTTAGGTTTATGTAAGGAAAACAAATCAATGACTCTTAACCAATGTGAAGAAAAAGGCCATTCTTTCTCACTCACTGTGATGACATATCTACTATTCTACTTTTTATTTCTCTGCATTTTCGAATCACATGATGGAAGCTAGTGTGAAAATGGGGAACTTGAAAATTATCCAAACAATCTTCATGTACGCATAAAGACATTTATAGATAGGATAGTCAATGCATCATTGTTAGGGTTGAAAAATACTGGAAAACAGATGAAATGCCCACTGATGAGGAACTAGTTAAATAAAAAATAGCACAATCATACCATGAATTATGCAGCACTTAAACAGAGTGAGATGTGTGTGCAGACAGAGGACAATCTCTAAGATATTTTAAATGGAAAAGTAAGGTCCAGAAGACAATATAAAGGTGTGCTTCCATATTTAAGTGGAAAGTAAAGTACATGCCTACATGTACATATTCGCACAGGCTATCTCAGGTCACCCAAGACACTGAATAGCTGTTGACTACAGGAAGGAAACTAAGGGTTGGGAGTAACACCAAAATCAACAACAGAGATGCAAAATGAAACAAAAGTTTATTTTTTGCAATACTTGCCGTAAATTACAAAAGCAAAATGCTAAACTACAGCATATAACTTTTCAATATTTAACCAGAGTACTTGTAATAAATATGCATCCTGAAACAAGATAAAAGGCTACAATTTGTCAAGCATCCTACAAAATTTCTCAAGTTTTATACTCTGCAGCATTTCTGTGCGGGGACAGAAGGGGGGTGTTATATGTTTTCTTAAGTGCTGCGACAAAAAGTCCTTTCACATTTCTTTGGAGCATTTTCGAAATCGCTTAACTATAAACAACTTAAGAAAAGTAACACCAAGCTTGAAAGCCGTTTTTGCTTTGCTGTCACTGGTCCTCATCCAATACAGATTAACACATCATCCAATACAGCCAAGCACCCTCTGAGCCCAGGCAGCCCTGTGGTACGTGGGCCCTGTCAGAGCAGGCCTACACTTTCAATTACATACTTTGGAGATTTCTGTATTCTGTTTACATCCCTCAATAAGATCAATGTGGTAAGGGAAGCTGCAAGCAAGTTAGAAACATTTTTAACTTTAAAGTGAACAGAAATATTTTCCCCTAAGACCTTTGCTATGCACCATAATGTTGACAAGATCAGGTTTTTTAGGTTCAACATGGAAAAACTGATTGGTACTAACAGTTCTTCCAGAGATAGTTTATGGGTACTGGTAGAGAGCTGGGGTACTCAAAATTATTCAATGGGTAATAAAGCATTTACTATATTTAGAAATGTGCCATAGTTCTGAGGGCACAATGGCAGAAAATCTAGGGGTATTGATGGCAGCTTATACTGAGTATGGAATACATAACTACCTTTTGCTATAGCTGAAAACTTGGAGAAAAAAGTTATATTTTTAAAAAGTCTTAAGCATGGTTACCTAAAAAATATTTTGTTAATATAGTCTAATGTGAATTTCACCTATTTAGGGGTTTAGATATGAAAACATCTTTAAGAGCCAATAAAAATATTGTAGACAAAAAAACACCTTTAAAAAAATTGAGGTTAAGAACTATGAGGCATTTCTTTTGGCTGTAAACATGCAGTTTACTGTCCCTTGTTGAAACACAAATGTTTGGATTTCCTGAGCTTCAGGGGTAATAGCAGGAGGCAAGTTTGCATAGAAAATTTGCAGTATGTCAACGAGTTACTTAAAAAACTTTTAAGAACAATTCGCTTTTGTTTTTAAGCTTCATATTTTAGTTAGTAGTGCTCATCAAACTAAGGTTGACAAGCAGAACAATTAGATATATAAGGCAGAGGGGGAAAAAAGATGGAATTAGAGTTTTCAAATCCACAGGATATCACGATAAAGGGTCTTAAGAACGCACCGCATAACTAGTGACACACTAATTTGGTTAGAAGTCAAATCATGTCTTGGGATTGGAAACCAAAAGGCAAAAAGAGCCCTCCTGTACTAATGGCACAGCCAGAGTGTAGAAACTGAAGCAGCATTTACTACACGGAGGTGTCAACTAATCACTCAGTGATGACGAAGCCACACAGCCGGTCAGGTACCGAGGAGGGTGCCCGTCCACCAGCACCAGGGCCAGACTCCTGGGCACGGCTGATCCCAGCTCTAGAATCTGAAGGAATGACAGCGCCTTTCACCTCTGCTGGTTTAAAGTCTCTAAGCAGTTCCGAGGAGGACAGTTTCTCCTGGGACCAGTCCTCAGAAAGAAGCCTTTGGAAAGGGAAGAAGCTATGCTAGGTCACGGGACACACCACGAATGAGAACAATGGCAGTGGTCGCCAACAACTCCGGATCTAACACAAAGATGGAGAGCAAGGGGCAGTGTCCTGCCAAGGAATCCACTCTACTTCTTCTGGGACTGGTTTTTACACATGGTAAGAATTTGCTTCAGTACTTTCTGGACATCTTCATCCATCTGGCCCTAGGAAATCCAAAGAAAGACACTCATTAGAACCGAAGTTCAGTCCTGGCACTGTCTCCCAAGGGAATGAGATGGCTGGCTGGGACGAAGCCCTCGGCTTTCTGCCCTGATCTTCCAAAGGAATGTTAGCCCTGTCAACTCACACATTTCAAAGACGGGGCCCTGCTCTTTTCCCTCTGGAGGATGATGAGCCTGGGTCTACCCGAGCCCCCACCAAAGGGTTTGCAAACGTGAGCCCAGCCAGCCAAACTGCCAACAGTCGCAGGGATGACATAGTGCTGATGGCTCTGAGAATACTGGCATGCCTGGAAAATAAAGCCTGGGCTCCTGCTTCTGATGTGGGGGCAACAGCCATGTGCTCCTTCATTTCTCAGCAAGTGACGAGGCTGATCTCAGCAAACAGCACACGGGTTTCCAGGCAAAAAGCATTTTAAAGCTTTCCAGTGGAAGGAATTCTCCTCAAATTCTCATTTGTTCTACTACTTTAGTGATGGGAGTTTGGGCAACATCTGCTGCAGCATTTCTTTAGGATACCCAGGTACTTCCCAAGGTGTTACCATACCTGCACAGCGTACAGAAGATGCATCCTGTAAACAGATACGACCTCCTGGTGTTGTTTCTTGCATTCCTAGAATGAGATCATTTGACTTTGTTACAGAACTTTAAAAAAACAAAACACTATGAGAAAGCTGCGATACCCAAGCAGCTTTCTGATCTGAGAATGATACCCAAGCGATTCCCTCTACCAAATGCTGGCATATAAAGCTTTTAAAATTGTGGGCTCATTGGCTGTGTATTTCTGAAAACTTGCCAAAATTCTTAGGGAAAAAAATTACCTATGTGATATTTTGGTACGTCAGCTCTCGAAAATTCATGTTAGAAGTAGTTATTATAATCCCAAATTTGTTGCAAAAATTATATGTATACATACTTATGCAAATACACAGATACATTCACACAATGTAAATAGTATAAGGAAATAGATCAAATGAAAAAGTGATTGTCTCTGACTGGTTGAATTATGGGCGATTCTTATTTCTAGGGACTTTTTCAGAGTTTTCTGTACTTTCCAACTTTTCTACAATGACCAAATATGTATTAATTGAATTTTTTAAAAATCTATTCTTTGAAAGGGAGAGAGGGATTACCCACTATATAGCCAGTGTTGCACATACCCAGGGACTTCATTTGTGTAGCTGTGAGTGTACCAAGAAGGTGAGCAGAGCGTGGCACCAATCTCAGTGCAGTGGGCCCTCAATGCTTTTAGTGCCTTGTTGAGCTATTCTTCCAGTTCCTCTCAGTGACTGTTTCAAGCATCTTCATTCAGCTCTTAAATTTTCTAAGAGGCCTTTCCCCCTATTTCAAGATGAAAACTGAGACTATCATTATGGATGACTTCAAAAATCTACCAAAACATCCATCAATACCCATTCTCCCCTCCTTCCTATTCAAGGACAGCCTTTGAAACCTCAAGCCTTGGAAGTTCACGCCATTAGAAGCTTTGCTTGGAAACTCTCTCAGTGTTCTTTCCTCCATGTTTTGGTGACTGCACTATCATTTATGACTTTAATCTTCTGGTCACCGCCTTCCTTTCCATCCCTGTTTCTGTTATCATTGGGTTGACTGCAATTTCCACACAGGTGAGCCATCGAATACTGGGCCTCTCAGTTCCTCAACTGCAGCTTCAAGGACTTGCTCCTCATCCTCCCGGCCACTCACTCCCGTGGCCATGGCCCTGCCTCTGTCATTATGTCTGAAACCTCAACTGAAAGCATCCCACCTTCCGACCACCATATCATATCCCATCTTTCCAGCAAACCCTGCTTTAGGCTGCCCCTGCCGCCTGCTGTGATTCTTCAGCCCCTTGCTACTTACTCACTTCTCTAGCAGGCAGGCAGCCTTCTGCAGTCCAGATTCTGCTCCAGCATTCTACTGGAACGGTTCTCACCTAGGCTACCCAGGGCAATCTAACTGTCACATCTCAGTCCTCGCTGCCGCCTACTCATCCCTTCAAGACTCAGCCCAAGCATCACCTCCTTCAGGAAGCCTTTCAAGACTCACCCAGACTGGGTAAGCACATTTCCTCTGTCTGCCCGCAGCAGGGTGGGCATCGCTCTCTCAATGGATGGTTACCACATTGCGAGTGTGGTAGGCCATTACATTACATATAAATTCCATGAGGGTAGTGACTATGTCTTATTCATTTTTATATCATTGGCATCTTGTACAATACTGATACATAAGAGATCATTAAACACATGTGGACTAATTATACGAATGACTGTATAAACCATTAGCACATTAGCTACAAGTCTGTGATAACCACTTTACCGGAAAAATGACCTGTGTAGGACACAGGAAAGAGCATCTTCTCCTCCCCTGATTAGTCCTCAACTGCTAGAGCTGGGAACACACAAAACGCTGGTTTTGTACTTGGTGGCCTGCCAGAGTTGGGACTGCAGAAACCTGAATCCACCAGTATTAAGTCTGGACTGAAGACATGAAAAAATCCAGGTCCCATTTGTAAGTGAAAGCTAGAGGCAGTCCAGGACATACTAACCCTTGCCTTCCCGTGGAAAATGTAACATACGCTTGTCAACTAAAACCTTAACAGAGGCGGTGGTAGGCCACATAATGGCCCTCCAAAGATGTCCACCACATCCTAATCCCCAGAACCTGTGAATGTTACCCATAAGGCAAAGGGACCTTGCAGGTATGATGAAGTTAAGGATTTTGAGGAGAGAGATTCTCCTGATTATCTGGGTGTGCCTCAAATGTAATCCTAAGGGTCGTTAAAAGAGAGAGAGGCAAGGTCAAAGTGGGAGGAGATGGGAGGACAGAAGTGGAGGTTGAAGTGATATGCTTTGTAGGTGGAGATAGGGGCCATAAGCCGAGGAATCCAGGTGGCTTCTAAAAGCTAGAAAAGTCAAGGAAATGGATTCTCCCTAGAGCCTCTAGAGGGAACCAGTCCTACCGACACCTTGACTTTAACAAAACTGATTCTGGACTTATATGATTTCCAGAACTTTAAGGTGATCAACTCACGTTGTTTTAAACCAAGTTTGTGTTGATGTGTTACAATAGTCAAAGGAAACTAATACAGATATGAGAGGACTTTCCTGGATGCAATAAAGAGAGGGAACAAGAAGCAGCTTGTAGATATGTAGAAATGTAGATACACAGCTATCGGAGATCCTGGCCGCTAATAAGAAAAAATTCTTGTCACTATCAGAGACGGTGATGACCGGTGCAGAAAAATGGTGAAGGGATGAAAAGATAGTGGATAAGTGAACAGAAAGCCTCCTCTGCTGTCTTGCCAATTCTTCCTCAGAGTTACATCTAACCCACCTCATGGTAGATAATGACTGGAAATTCAACCAGTGCCTTCTGTTGCCCTCACCAACGAAGTCTTCAGTCCGTTGCTCATGGAAGTATAACAGTCCTTTCGGCAGGGCATGTGTTTATCACTCCTACCTGCCCTACCAGCGGAGTAGGCATGTCATCTGCCTCTCCTGTACCCCAAACCAGGCTGCAGAAACAAGCCCACTCACCGCCAGCTGGTTCTGCAGCTGTTTGACCTGCTGCTGTAACACTTCCAGCTGCTGACTCTGCCTCTTGGAGGCGCTCGCTGAGTAGGAGAGCTGCGAGAGGCTGTTCAGGGCCTCCTTCAACTTGGTGACTTCCTTCGACATCTCATTGATCTAGAGAGAAAGGAAAACTACATCATTAGGCAAGAACGTGCTTGCAGAAGCAACATTTCAGGTATTTCTAAGCCTTGAATGTATTGGCCTGTGGGACTCAGAGACTTTGGAACAATTCCTTTTTTATAGTTTAAGAAAACCCATAAAATGAAACATAAAAACAAATAAGCTAGCAAAGCCTCTGTGGGGACAGAGCCAGGAGTGCAGTTTCCAGGCTCTCTGCCTCACGTGGAAAGGTGCTCACTGGGATAGCAAATGGCCATCAACTGTGATTGGATGGCCATCAGCTGTGGCTAGTTGGCCGTCAGCTTTAACCAGTGAGCCATTGGCCACTAATATAACTGCTGTGGCTACACTAGCAGCAAATGGGGACTAGCAAGAAGATGGTGGCTGAGCTAGCAAGAGCGGATTGCAGCTAGCAAGTGAGGTTGGTTGGCAGAGAGAAGCAGACGGCAGGTTGCAGATAGTGTGGCTCCTGCTTCCTATGTCTCCAACCCAGCCGCCAGTGAGAGTATAGTGGTGTGACTCCCCTATCTATGGCTCCGTGGGTGTTCCTTTTTGGTCTCACCATGTACTGCGTTCTTATGTGGGGAGTGGGACCAGAGACCCCAGATGACACCCCACGTGACAGCCTCCTAAATCCATTATATTCAGATAAGGGCCCCGGATTAAGTATTGTGTTTTGATGCATGAAGGTAACAAAAGCCAGGACACTGATTTCCCTTATGAACCTTAAAAAGGGGTGCTGTTGAAAAAAAATAAAACAGAAACGAGATTCTAGGTCTTCTTTCTTTGGAGACAACTATGTCTTGTTCAGTATTGCTGACCTAGACGATCCAGAACAAGTTCTAGGAACCCTGATTTCCTGGACATCTTGCTTTAAAGTAAACACTACTCCTCCCTCTACCTCCCAACCCCTGTCCCTTTGGCTTTAGAAGCTCTTTTGAAACATCCATTATAATAAAGCGATAAAGGATAAATAGTATTCTAGTCAATGCCATTCAGAACATGTGACCAGGGGACCGGGATGCACAGCAGATTTGGACATGGAACCATCCTCCACCCCGACCTGAGCCTTCTCCTTCCTCCTGCCACACCCAGCCCGCCTCTCATCAAAGCACCCCACACCTCTGAAAATGAGGGCCAGGGAGGGTACTTTTTATACTGACTCAAGGGAAAGCTCATGGAGTTTAGGGAAGCAAGATTAAGTGTGGGAGTATTTGGGTTTACATGTGACGGAGGAATCTGTCTGGATTCCAAGAGAGCTGAAGTTCAAGATCGGTCACAAACACTTTTCAGTTTGTGGGGTCATTTCTGATCCCTGACACTTGGCAGAGCTTCTGTAAAATAATTATTTAAAGGGAAAAAATATGCACAACATATGCTTTAGGGAAGTGGTAGAAGATCAGTGTTATTTTTTTTTCTTAAATAAATATCCAACTTACTATTGTAACGTGGCTTTGGGGACAGATGGAGTCTTGTGCCGAGCTTCTGAGCATTCACAACAGGTTAGTGCAAACAAATGCTAAAAATGTTAACTATACTAAAGGATGAAGGCCCTAGGGTTTACTAGCTAGAAACTCAACAGCCATAGAATCTCACCAACCTTCTTGTCTTTATCCTCCTCCAGTTTTGAAGAGCTCTCCGAATATCTCTTCATTTCTGCAAGCTCTTCCTGAGCATGCTGGAATTTTTGCAAAAGTTCATTTACTTCTTGCTCTTTGGATTTCAAGAGAGTCTGAATAGTTTCCTTTTCCCTTTTCATTTGTGAGACTTCACTTCTAATCTGGGCAACCTCTGAATGGGCCTTCTCTTTCTCTTTTACGGAATCCTTCAGTTTGGATGCCAACACACTCACTTCACTTTCTAAAGACGACTGGAGCTTTTCATAGGCCGACCTGGGCACCATCGCCTCGGACATCGCAGCCTTCTCCTCTACCAGCTGTTTCTCTAGTTTGGCCACCTCCACTTCCTTGCTGGCAAGGTTCTCTTTAAGACTGCCGACTTTTTCCTCCAACTCTTTTGCAGTCGTCCTCAGCGTAGTTATCACCTGCAAATGTTCCGTGATGGAGACAGAGTTCTCTTTCTGGGCGTCAACCAGTTGTTTGAGCTGTGTCAACTCGTTCAACACTTTTGAGTACTGAGACTTCATTTCGGACAGTGCCTCTTCTGCCTTAGCCCTGGATACGTTGGTCACCTGCATCAGTTTCTCATGCTCTGCTTTATGGATGTATTCAGCTGTTACGTCTTCTAGAGACTTCCTCTTCCTATAATCCTCCAGCTCGGCCTGGGCTTCTTTGTACAGCTGGGACAGCTCGCTCACCTGTTTGTTGAGTTCATCTATCATCCTGTTCATGGCCTCTTTCATGTCCCCAGCCTCATCACCGGCCTCTTGTGTCATCTGACTTTTCAGTGTATCTTTTAATCTCATGACTTCTTCTTGGGCCTCTTGGTATTTCCCAAACAAAAATGCTTTCTCCTTATTCATATTCTCAATAACAGAGCAGTAGGAACTTTTCATTTCCTCATACTCTTCCACAGGTGGCTTGATGACCACACCTGTCTCCCTCTCTACAAGTTTTTCCTCTAACTCTCTCACTTTGTCTTTATTTCTTTCACTTTCTTCTAACGCGTTCTGGAGCTCCTGCTTTAGCATACCTAGTTCCTCGTCAGCGATCCTTAGCTCACGATGTGAGTAACTATCCACACTCTCAGTCGAGACAAGGCCCAGTTTCATCTGCTTCTGCACACTCAGGACTTCTTTCATCATCGCCTCCTCGTACTTGCTCTGAGTTTCCTTAAGTTTCTGGCTGAGGTCGGAGCCATTCTCGGAAATCTCAGCATTGTTTAGGCACACCGATTCTGTCCTTCTGGACTGGAGCTCAGCCTGTAGCTGTTTCTTCTCTGCTTCAGAGCTCTCCAATCTGTTTTGCACGTCTTGCAAAATCTCTTGTAGTTGCTGAATTCTGACATCGCTGTCATAGTAGATTTACTCAAGGGATGTGTTAAGACAGATGGAGAGGACTTGGAGTCGGGGGGAGAGGTTTCACTAGGTTTGCCCAGGGATGGGGCCAAGTCAGTGTGGGTGGAGTGGTAAGAGTCAAAGCTCAGGTCAGCTTCAGCCTCCCTGGGTGTTTTGGCCTGGGAAACAAGGCAAGAATGAAATGGCACGAAAGGTGTGGTTAGGTGAGCAAGCAACTGGCATGAGAACAAACCTGAAACTTACGTTATATATGGGAGAGCAGAGTGATCATTTTCTTGCCCCATGAAAAAATATGGTCTGGGACACGAGAGTCAGATTAATGACACTAAGCCTATTCTGTCTCTATTTGGACACATTTTTTGTGTGTGCCACTGTAAAAACACTAGATTTGTTTTGGCTATAAAGCCTCTGACACAAATTTTTCCTTTATTTCTCATCTTATTCTAGTTGCCAAGATGGACAACGGGCTTAGTACAGCTATTTCTTATCAATTTCTTAAATTTGCTAAATGATCAACTTTACTAAATGAATAACTAATCATATATACACACACATATACAATCTGTCATATTATAGATATCATACTATATATAGTTATATATAATCTATGAATTTAGCAGCTTACAAAATTAGGGCTAGTAAATCACTCTCAAAAACAAATAATTTGAAACTATAAAATGCTTAAGTCTATACTTAAACAAGAAGAAGAAACTAAAGTAGATGCTTAAAAAAACAGCATCTGTCTAACCCTGAAAAATACAGTAGCTTGGCTCTACAAAGTAGTCTGTGGTAGCGATCCCTTTACCTACCTGCAATTTATCTTGTAATTCCTTATTGTGTAAGGTAAGAGAAGCAACTTTTGCCTGTAATAGGACAAGAATATCTTGTTGGTCAGCTTCAGAACTTACATCCAGTAAGCTATCAGCACCTTGGAAAAGAGAAAGGCAATTTAAAATAATACTTAAAAATTAAACCATTGTTTCTCTGACCTCTAACAAACTCCCTTTCTGCCCAATCCAGTTCTTCACCCTAGTCCTGACTAGGAAAGCCCCACCAGCTAAATAAATGAACAGCAATTCTCAGCTATTCAGGTTTCCTTACTGGGGTATTCCGGGCACAAATCTAAATGCCTGGATGCATAGAAGCTCATATGAGAAAAGATGGATTTGGTCCGACACTGTCCATTCACTTGATTAAGCATCATACTTTGGTTGTTGTTTTTGTTTGTTTGTTTGTTTGTTTGTTTTATTGTTCCCATGCCTAATTAAGTTTCATTTCTGTGAATCCTTTTAGAAATATGTCCATTGGTTCATTCACTTCTTATCACCACCATCATTACACTAGTTCAAACTTTATCACCATACTTTGAAACTTTGCAAACGACTTCCTAACAAATCTCTATCTCTCTCCCTAATAAAAATCTAGTCTGCATACCATTGTCAGACTAATCTTCCTAAAACATGCTTTGATACAGTCACTCATTTGGTTCAAGTGTTTTAATTGCTCTCCCTCCAAAAATAATCTCCAAATTCCTTTATCTGGATTAATTTAAGTAGATTGGGGCCTCTATGATCTGGCCCCAATCTACCGTTTTAGGCTCATGACTCATGATTTCTTCCTCTAGTAACCCATGTTCCTCAGGTTCAAGGTTTCCATCAGACCCTCTATATTCTCAACACAAGGCTGCTGCTTTAATTCTTCACCATATGGCTGCCCTTGCAGCATCTCTTTGGTTAGGTATCTCTTAAAGACGTCTTTCAAGACCCACGTCAAACTAGGCCTCCTCCTTAACGCATTCGCTGATCAACCCGGCACGAAACGGTCTTCTCTGAATCCCACAGTAAACACTGTTGGTAAGCCACAACTTTTTGACACCCTACTGATTATCATGCTCAAATACAATCTAAAGCAATGCTGCTCAAAGTGTTCACTGATCGAGTCAAGAAATTTGCTCCAAAATAGTATTCAATATACTGCTCCCGTTCATCCAGAATGTCTTCCTATGAAAAAAAAAAATGTCAGCTGGACAAATTGGCATGCTCATTGATATAGCTGGATGACCTTCTGGTGCAAGCTCTTTATTTATCTGGACTGACAACATTTTACAGACTACATTCTGAATAGCACTGATCTAAATTTTTTACTGTTATTTTTTAATTTTCTCACAGCCATTTAATACAAAGATGAAAGCTTTAATTTTAATTTGGAAGGATGCAAAATGACAGTTCTTCATGGAAATGCTTACTTCTGGTGCCTAGTGAGTAAGCCACAGCTTTATGACATGACATGAAGTCATGTGAGCATGGAATGAACCAGAAAACTGGGAGCATGACTGTAATTCTAAGCAACAGAAATTACTTCTAAGATATAATGGATGGATTTTAAAGTATCCAATGTAACAACTGTTCAGTTATACTAACATTGATCTCTGCCAGGAATTAGAAAGTTTAATATTTCTAAATTATGTAAGTTAAAGTCTCCAAACACATGAAATGCTAAGACTACGAAACTGAACGCTGGAGCAAAAAAAGGCCTTTGAAATAATCTACTGTACATTTTAAATTGCTTCTGAAGTACTACACTACATTCTTAGAGGGTCAACCTACAGGATTGGACTCTTGATACAATAAATTAAACCCTATCTTGGTGAAGACAATCCGATTATGTGTCATTTCATTAGTAGCCCAGTTTTGCATGCGTCTATTTAAGATCCAAAGGTGAAAAGTTAGATTGTGGCAGCCATGGAAGTGCTCGCTTGGCTCTGCTTTCAGGAAACAACCTGCTGCTCACCTTTAAGGAGCTGCCAACTGACCGCTTGCAGTCCATGGACCTCGACTCAAAATCTTTTTAAATGCGTAAAATAGAATATACAGGCTACAGTAATTCAAGAACTTATTTTGTAACAGAACAAATAACAACATCTGGCAGCAAGTCTAATAACTGCCAGAATTTCTAGTAGAAATATTATAAATGATGTTTCAAGAAACCTGCAATAACTGTAAGGTGGTATGACATTATCTGTGAATTCTCTTGTTGTCCAAGTTCCTGGGCGGCTTATACCACTGGGAGTTATTGCCTATATTCATTCATACCGGAAGGATGTGTTAACATGTAGATAGTGACAAATGAAACCAGAGATATATGTTTTTCACATCCAGGCTCTGAGACTCCTTCAAATCCAGGCACAGGCCCTTGAAGTACAGATAGTGTCCGCCTGTGTGGGACTGGCAGCTTTGGGGTGGCCTGCCGGGGTTCTCCAGCCTCCTTACATAGTAGCCCCAGTTGGCCTTTGCTCTCTCTAAGCGGACATGGAATAGAGATGGCTCAAAGGAGGAAAAACGAATGCCCTGTCATCTCACCTGCAGTACTGTCACTCAGTCTGTCTTTGTTTTCCCGTATGGAACTGATCTCAGCCTGCTGGAACACAAAAATGACTTAAAAGAATGTTCCCGAATGGTTAACATTCCACAAAAGAATCAAGCAAAGTTCTTCCTTGGTGTTACCAGAAAAAGAGAAAATCTCCATTAAAGAATGTATTTTAAAATATCAGTGAATAAAAGTGATAACATCTACTAAGGTATACTTTCCAAAACATTAGAAGTAACAGAGGGTATAGTCTCAAGATATTTTTCAGAAATTTCATTTAGTAAGTGTAGTACAAATATCTTTTAAGATGATAATGTTATGTAATAGCTAATTTAGTGGGTGGGCTGTGACCTAAAACTTGAGATGGCAAATACTACTTTCAAAATGAAGTCAAATAGAAGTTTTACCTACCTGGGTAATACATTGATTAAAATATATGAGAAGTACTTTTTAGCATTATCATTTAACAAATTAACTGCTATTAATATATTATTATTATTGTTGTTGTTGTTATTGATATTTCTAAGAGAAATGGTAGTAAAGAAGACCTGTCAGGGAAGGAAAAGGTAATTTTATAAAGGAATAAAAATTCTTATGGTCTTGGATTAGCAATCTCCTAAATATTTCTTCTAAACCTTTGTCCATGAATATCAGTTACTATATTGCAAAAATTCTTGTAACTTAAAAGCCAGAGTCTCATTTCAAAACAAAATACAGTGACTGGCCAGAAATTACTATATTTTATCTAGATGAGCTGCAGACCACAATAAGCGAGATAATTCTCAGCAAAGAAACTTTTGTAAAGGCCCAAATGCTAAAAATGAAGTGGCTCATTTTTGGTAAATGCTTATCTTTACAAAAAGCTTTTTTCACTTTAAAAAATATATGCTTATTTTTATTTTTCACCTATATTAAAGTACAATAAACAGCACCCATACAAAGTTTACAATTTGAGTTTTTTTTTGATAGACATATGCCCACGGAATGACCACTATAATCAAGATACAGAATATTTCCATTACCACTAAAAGTTTCCTCATGCCTCACACAGTCAATCCCTGCCCACCCTATTCCCAGGCAACTACTACTCTCCTTTTTGAATTTTCTAGAATTCCTATAAAATGGAATGCCATAGTATCTGAATTTCTCTGTGTCTGCCTTCTTTCACTCAGCATGATGATTTTCAGACTTATCTGTAATGCTGCTTGGACATCATTTCATTCTTTTTTATGGCTTATTAATATTCCATTATATGGAAAAATCTCATTATCTGTATCCCTTCACTTCTTGAAGGACATTAGGATTGTTTTCTAGTTTGGGGATATTTGAATAAAGCTGCTATAAACATTTGTGTATAAGATTTTTTGAGACATATATTTTAACTTCTCTTGGGTAAACATCTATGAGGAGATGGTTAGAACATGTGTTAGGTATATTTTGAATTTTTAAAGAAACTGTCAAACAGTTTTTTAAAGTAGTTGTGCCATTGTACATCACCAAGAGCGTGATAGTTCTAGTTCTTTCACATGTCACCAACAATTGCTATTTTTCATCTTTTTAAACCTAATCCATTCTAAATAGTGTCACTTGATCTTTTCATGGTTTTTAAGGAAATGAAAATCTTTATACACTCTATTTCTGAAAATCAGCTTGTAATATTATTCTTTTGAATGCATTGCCTCCGTTAAGCCATAATCATATTAGATTATGGTACTAATTATAAGAGCATAACTTCTTTTCCTTGCCTTGCCTTGTATAGGTATTCATCTTAAGAATTTATTAATAAAATCTAGTTAAAATGAGGAAAATGGTAAGTTGATAGAATCTTTTCCAAATTAAAAGAAAATTTATCTTTAGCAATTCCTTGGGTGGGGGAAATAAATATACAAGTATACCATTAAAATTTCATTTTAACGACTCTGGGTGGTGAACACACAAGGTGATATATAGACGATATATTACAGAATTGTATACCTGCAACCAATGTAACTTTACTAACAATTGTCACCCCAATAAACTTTAATTAAAAAAAAAATTTCATTTTAACAATTATAAATTTTACTTTCCTCCCAAGTGCAAATTTTCTAGTGATTGTTAGGTAAATAGATACTGAATTGAAATATCCGTCCATTCCTTAAAATATTTTCCAACAAAAGATATACAGAATCAGGTGGAATAGACCTAATGGATTTTTTAAAATTTCTAAAATAAATACATATTACTGTTATAGTCAGGAAAAAGCTTAATTAAAAATATGCAATTACTTCTCAGAAAGATATCAGAGAACAACAAAAATTTCCAATTTTGATTGGCATTGTATCAACTCAATTTAGTAAGAAGACTCATTATTAGGTTAAGTTCTTATCTTTGCCCATTTTTATTAAATGAAGAAATTACTACTTAATGAATGTAATTTATTCATCTGACTCTTTTTGTATGGTGTCCATGCCAGGAAAAATAACCAAGGGATGCTTCTTGATGACAGGTTGTAAACCTCACTGAGAAGTATATTCTGTTTTGCACTGTATTATATAACTTAAACCAAATCTCTTATGTGTCATACAATTCAATAGCAAAATTAAACACAGACAAGAAATACCTTGAAGGGAGGTTCAGCGAAAAATACTGACTCCTTTCCTGAAAGTGGTGTTGAAGTTATTGATCTTGGGGAAGACACATCACTCAACTAAATAAGAAAAACAAACAAACAAACAAAATGAAAGTCATGGATAAAGAATGCTTCTTCAAAGTCTTTTCTTCTCTAGTGTCAAAGAATTTAACCAATGCAAATAAATCTAACAGTAATTATCCTTCGTTTTAATTATTTCAGAGGTAATATTTTCAACGTAACTCAGCTACCTCAAATACTTTTTGAAAGTTTGCAGAATATAACTAAGTAACTTTGCTCTTGTATTTACTTGAATCAATTTTAAAAATCTATAAAATTTCTATTGCAGGTTGAGATTATTAATGAATATGCTAACGCAGTTAAAATTACTTATTAAATGTGATATTTCTCTCAACTATTGGCATATGGATTATTCTTTTTATGGCCTATGATTCTTTTAATAACAAACCTCAGCCCATTTTTATTTGCCGTTTTATAGATATCTGCACTTCCTCCTCTATACAGTAGTCACTATAATCTGAAATGAAAGCTGCTTTTAATATTATCAACCTTAAATATAATTAGAAAGGCTAATGTATTTTAACAGTGTTTTAAGAAACCCACTACAATTCATTTTCAACTAACTGCCTCACCAGCTACCCATTCTCCCGCCCTTTACTAGAGCTGTAAATATGAGGATCTAACGGGACTAAACTTATTATCTTAGGGAAAAAGTTTCTGTCATAAAGATTGAGAATTTCCTTGAGGCTTTCAAAAAAAATACTATTAATTCTTCAGTTTTAAAATCAATAAGCATCAACCTATTTCTTTACAAATAATCAAAATCCTTTGTACCATAATTGTAATTTAAAACCACTGAAGAAAATTTGAAATGTGCATTTAAGGGTCAATTCTAAAACATTTCTTTTTGGCTTAAACACAAAATGACAAGACTATGACTTTGTTGTTGTACGTTTGTTCATTGTTGGTTGACTTTTGTTTTTACCTGGGTAGGACTGATAGGAGGTGGTGGAGCTTTGCGTTTTTTTGGAGTTCCACTTCTTTCTGAGCTTATTTTAGAGACTTGATCATGCTGAAAGTTATCACAGTCCAAAGAATGGAGGTGGGTTAGTTAGGTTAGTAAAGTCTAAGCAAATAGCTTCATCAAACAATGAGAAAAACCTCAACAGCTCATGCATGTCTTATTTTATCAAGACCTGAAATTTGCTACCAACATTAAAATAAGTAATATGCATGCTCCAAGTTTTCTTCCAGCAGCCCATGCTTTAATAGCAAGAAAATAAAAAAACACAAGACAAAATCAGATTAAGTTGGTGTGCAAAACTGGGAAAGTAGAGAATGAGAGGTTCTCTGCCACAATTTAAAACCCAGGATACATTGCAAGTCTAGCTTTCATCTTAAAGCAAAGCCATGGTATTTTCCCCACTTTTTTATTACTTCCATTTATTTTCCTATTTTTTTTTCCATTCATTTTCTTAAAGAATATAAATACAGGGGAAAGGAAGAATCTTATCTCTGAAGGTTATGGAAAAACAAGTAACAGTTAGTACATAATAAATTCCATACTCAGTGTGTTTATATTTTATTTCCAAAAACTCTGATGTATAAATGAGTAAATATAATAGCCAAACATATATCTTGTTAATAAAGTAAGCAAGAGTAACTATGCTTTTTAAAAAAACTCCAAAATAACAGGGCAAACTTCTCAATTTCTGTGTAATGCTAATGACATTTTAGAAAAGCCCCACTTAAAAGGAAAAGCTAAATTTCTTATTTTCATTAAATATCTAACAATGCCATGGATATAGTCTAAAATTCTTGTGATATTACAAGTATTTAAAATATTGTTATTTCATAGTTTAAACCACATCAAACTTTTTCACAACAATAGGAAATATTAGTAACTTTTCAGAAAAAGATGACTATATAAGCAGGAAGTTTAAAGTTCAAGCTCTGAAAATAGGGTAAACCATTTCAAAAACATTTCCCACCTTACAACAATGAATCATTTATTTTAAAGATATTTCACTCCTCAAGTGTTTTCACTATAGTCTTTATCACTTTTCTAGTGGACCACAGAGTGGCTTAATCAGAACATTTTCAAATTCCCCCAAGCGAAGATTCAAAAAAAAAAGAAAAAAAAAAATCCCTACCCCAAAGATAAATACCTGCTTTGGTTTTGTTGGTGTCTTTAAATCTATAGAGGAAAAAGTGGAAAAGAACAACAAAAAAAGAACTATGAGAACCATAATAACTCATTTTGGGTGGGGGGGATACACACACAACATACACAATATTTAACACTTCATTTTTCTTCAAGAATATGTTTAAAAGAAATAAAATATCATGTTGCACAAATTCCTTTACCCTTTGGGGAAAATGCAGTGGATAAACTTAAAACAACACAGGATATTTTCTTTCACATACCAACATCCTGAGAGATTTTCGATAATAGAAGGCTTTGAATTCCTGCATTTTCTGAGAGTTTGGAATAATGTAAGGCATTGTGTCCAAGAGAATCTACAAGGGTTAGGTCTGCACCCTTTTTAATTAAGGCTTCCACAATGTTCGAGCCTCCCAATTTCACAAGCCACCATGAGAGCAGTTCTAAAGAAAAAGAGAGACACCAAATTAGTCCCAACAAACGTGACAACTCTTTCCTGGGAAAATCATTTCAGTTGTCTTAAAAACGGGGAACAGAAGAGTAAATGCTGTTAATCTAGGGATTCACAATGGAACGTTATCAAGATGAAATTAGGTAGTTGTGTTTTTTTAAAACCTCAGAATAATTCAAAACATTAAGGCCATGTTAGGGTCAAATAACATAGACATAATCTTCTAAACACGATGGAATTTACTACGATTGGCACAAATCTTGTCCTCCTTCCACCTCAAGCATTTTAACACTCCTTATATACATTGTTAAGACTGTTTTCAAAAAGAACCAGTATGTTACGTTTATTGAGTTTTGCATGAAAAGTCATAGGAAATGGCCTATTCACTTTAGTATTTAATAATCTCATCACAGACTCAGTGATGTTCCCAGAGGTCTGGGGAAAAATATTTTAAGTCAAAACAGATTCTTGATTATCAAAAGAGGCAGAAAAAAAAAAAGTTAAAACCATTTTATTACAAATGATCCAAAATACAGCTGTGATATTTTGAAAGACCCTCAGAATATGGGTATCTCTGAAATCACATGATTTGTAATTCTGTGGTACCTTCCATTTTTGTCCCTGGAATTTACATCTGCTCCATGATCTAGAAGAAAGTGACAGACCTCACTGTGGCCACTTTGGACTGCAAGAAGCAGTGGTATGTTCCCATCCTAGGAGACAAATTCAGATGAAGATTTTAACTCAGACACCAAATGCCAGAATTACAAAGGTCTTGTTCTTTCTACATTGATTCCTGAATTATCCTTCTGGTTGTATATGTAACCCCCCGCCCCGACCCCACCCCAACGATAGTCTGTGCCCCAGCTGAGCATCTTAGCACCACTCTTCTTATGGAATTTCACTGACTGTTAGCTTTCCCTCAGGAGCCTGAGCCTCTTGGGCTGCTTGTTCCCTCGGCCATCGCTCAGTCTGACGAAGATGTGAGAGAGAGTGAGTGGAACACCAAGTATGTAAAGGCTCAAGGCATCTATCCCATGTTTACTGAGGGACAGTTGTGGAGAAATGAAGGCCCTGTTTCACATGGCATCAGCAGGTACCACTGCCCTCCAAGCAGCTTATTCTCAGTGAACTACATGTACCCTGTCACTATTGTCTTCTTGGAAAGCACACCCTTTCATTATCTTCCTAGGTATCAAAACACCACATTAATTAAGAGTCTGTGTATTACTGACCCATGACTAGATAAAGAGATGGATGGAAGGAAGGATTGGTTGAATATGTTACAATTTGACAATTGACAATTCCTTTGGAAAAAAAGGAAGTTAGATCCCCAACTCATATCCACAGGTGGATGAAGAATTTAAATATTACAATAGAAAACATTAAAAAAATACTAGAATACATAGGTAACTATTTCCATAATCCTGGGGTGAAGAAGGCCTGACTCAAATGACACAATCAGAAAGATAAGCTTTTATTCTGCTCTTTCCTTGAACACACCCTACAAATGGGGTTAACAGTAATATTTAAAGTAGATGTTTTCAAATAGACAAAGGAAAAAGATAAGTTAGAATTTATCCAAGAATTTTAACGTGGGGATTTTTAAAAATACAGTTGGTGCTAAAGATAAAGTCTCTTCTTAAAATAGAATTTCAGACACATTTCTTAAATTGTCTCTATGAAGTTATATTTTCTGGTTATAAAATACTGAAATTCGGGGAGTATGAATTTATTTACAGATTCTATAAGCTTACTTTACAATTTCCCCATCAGGAATAAGTGTGTGCTTATCAATTTCCATTCAACAGCGGGAAATTTAACCCTGTAACCAGGAGCAATAGGCATATAAATCCATTCTCCAAATAGTGCAGGGAGGTTAAAATAGGCTAGAGGTGGTCTTCAAAGTTGAGAAACCCTAACCAGGAATGTCCAAAATGACACATGGGGAGCTGAAAGAAAACAATAGAACTTCTATTTAAACTTTTTTACTTTTAAAAATCAAAAAAATGTAAGTGTTACTAATATTTAGGTTGAGGGTAGATCACATCAAGCTAATACTTTACATCTGTTTTGCAGAAAAGGATCTACACTGACAATCTATAGAATCTGCCAAACACTTAGGTCTCCAAGGTCCTAGTGACTCGCAGAAGTAGCCCACAGTGCTCTAGAAAACAGTGTCCACCTCCACTTGGAGTGGCCACCTGGTACTCACCAAATCCTTGAGGTTTATGGGGCTTTTGTGTTCGCAAAGAGCCTGCACAGCTTGAAGGCAGCCCTGTGCCGCTAAGAAAAGGGGAAAAACAAACACCACAGGCTGATCACAAAACCACTCTCACAAGCAGGGCATCAGACCCTCTTAGCAAGGAGAAGTTTAGGTTCTACCAGTTTGCATTGAAGAGAAACGGTGTCAGGACGGTGAAGGAAGAGGTTCTCAATTATTGTTTAATTTCAGTGTCAACCAGACCTAAAGCCAGCACTGCCAGCTGCTGTCGGGCAATCATTTGACTTAGCTTTTTCCACAACTAGCACTAAAAGAAATGTGTAACTCTAATCATCCAGAGTTCAGTGTCAATGTTTTGTCACTTGAAGCAGTGTGACAGATAGTAAAACAAGAGGTTGATAAATTGATTGATGTCCTTAGTGAGCACCAAGTCAGAAAAAGCTGTATCACACATTACCTGACATCCACAAATGCTTATGAATAGCTTAGATTAAACAAGAATGTTACGTTGATGAAAACATAATAACCATGACGATTTTTACTGGTTGTTTGTTGGGCAATTGATGAATTCTAGGTTCCTTCCTTGGTATTTGCAAAATGAAAAAATGGAAATGTCTAGGAAATGATGACAGAAAACAGCACTAGGAAAAATATGGTAAGTTGAGTGGTTTGAGTCAAGAACATGAGAAGTTGGTGTAATCTTATGGCAGAAGAAGACAAATAAAAGAATGACAGTTACCTGCATATGTAAAGCTGTTTTCCCAGAGCTATCAATACTTTCGGCTGGGCATTTAGACTGTAAGACAAAAATAAACACATCCATATGATAAAGTTCCATTCGATTCAGTTCCTCTTTTTCCTGTACAGTATGATGGTACTTAGGAGGAAAAGTATAAACATGAATGAAGTCCCAATGCCATGCTCCAGGGTCCTGTCGTTTCTTACGAGGAGGGAGAACTCATCTCCAAGTAATCACGACACAGGCAAACTGTCCACCCTGTTGCCATGCCATCCTCTTAGCTCCTCGGGCCCTGCCTGGCCCATCTGTCCTTGTCCTCCTCCCTCTGCTCTGGTCACTTCTCCTCCTTTTGCCAAACATAGAACCTTAAACGGTGGGGTTCCTCAGTGCCCTCTCTCTAAGCTCTCTTCCTTGCTATTCTCATCACATCCATAGCTTAAAATACCATCTAGAAGCTAATGACTCCCAAACGTATATCTAGTAATAACAACAATATTGTATATTAGCTATCACGGCCAGGCACTGTTCAAAGAGTTGTTTTAAAGGCTTCTAACAACCCTGGTTAGATACTATCATTAAGGTCCCATTTTCAGATGAGGAAACTGAGGTACAAAGATGTTAATAATCTGCTCAGGTCACAGTAAGCGGCAGAGCCAAGATTTGAACCCAGAGTGGCTGAGCGGGAGCCTGTGTTCTTGTCTGTACACAACAGAGGTCATTGCTAAGCACCAGGCTGATAACCCACTTCCTATTCCGTTCTGCTGTCTCACAAGCGCCTCAAGAAATCTCCTGGTCCCCTCCGCCTCCCGCAGCCTGACCCCCCAGAACACTTCCTCTTCTCCATTAACAGTGCCACGTCAATCCAGTTAATGAGCCAGAAACTACCGAGTCACCTCTGATTTCTTCTCCTCCTTCCACATCTAATTTTCCAGTACGTTCTGTCAAGTCTGTCTCCAAAACATACCCTGGGTCGACTGTTTTCTGTTTCTCTCCATCACGAGCTAGTCGAAGCCGGCACCTTCTCACCTGGACAGCCTCTTGGTAGATCTCAACAGTCCAGCTTTCCCCGCCTTTAATCAATTCTGTATACAACTAGGGTGATCTTTTAAAAACTGTGAAATGTCACTCTTTGCTTAAAAAGCTCTTCACAGTCCCACGCTGGTCATCATGACATATAAGTGTGCATCATATACCTTTCTCCTCACCGGCTTTGCTCCAGGCCCGCTCACTGGCTTTCTTTTCTCTCTGACTCGTGCCTTTCCTGACTTAGAGCCTTCGTACTTGCGGTTGTGTCTGCTTGGAATGCTTTCTCTTGGCTCTTTGCCACTGTTGAGATTCTCAGTTTTCAATATCACCTCCTCCACGAGGCCTTCCTGAACACCACCCCTCACTCCTCTCTCACAGTACCCCTGATAGTTTCCTCTTAATGTTGTGCAATTTGTAACGTGTATTTGTGTACTGCTTACCAGACTGCAAGCTCCACCAAGATAGGGGCTGCTCTGCTCATGAGTATATACTCGATGCCTGAAACAGTGCATGGTGGCCCAGGGAACACTTGCTAGAAGAGTGGGGGAAATAGCGGGCTATCCCAGGAGGGAGAGAGTTCATCTGAATTTGAAGGATTTCACAAGCCTCTATTTGTGTTTCTTGACTTTAGTAGGTAGGACTTCAAAACGAGCAGCCACTGGAGAGGGCGAGTATCTCCAGCAGACAGACAGTAAGAGCAAAGGTCTAGAGAGCCCAGAAAAAGAAGTAAATATAGAGGGCGCAGGGGTGAGGGGTAGCAGGAGATAGCAGGGGACACATCACAAAGGGCTTGGATTGCCAGAGGAGAGGTAAAGAACTGACGAGACAGGCACAGCACCCAAGGAAAGCAACCTATTGGGAGGATAGCAAATCCTCAGGTTTTCACACCTACCTGGAGAGAACAGCATTCAGATAATTTGTCAGTTCAGGGAGGCAAGAACAGGCAATGTTAAAGCGAAATGTCTGTCTGCCCTTCAGTGGTGAGAAAATGGAGCTCAAGTTACAACTTACCATGCTTTGGCCTAATTTTAGAACAGCACAAGGAACTGTTTAAAGACTTCAAAGATTCCAGAGAAAAACCAAACCATTTGCATAACCAGATATAAAATTACATTAGAGGCTAGAATATCTCGTCCTTGCTCATGAGGATTTCCAGCTTGTCAAGTTCATTCTTCCTTAAAATCAGAGCCAGATGCAAAGTCTCGATAGCCAAGCCAGGCTGAGAATGGAGATTTAAATCACTTAGAAGTTTAAGAAATTGAAGTAAGACCAACGGCGTGGAGGCAGGGCACCTAGTTGGGCAATCAATGATTTTCATTTATCCAGACTGTCCAGTCCCAGGAAGGCAGATAAGAAAAGTTCTATTTTAATTGTTTCCAGGGAGAAGCCTCATAATGAAAAATAATAATAATCACAGATGTTGATCTATTTTTCTTGAATTTCGCTTCAAAGACCTGTTAAAGTTAAGCATTCCTGGCACTGGCGGTAGCTTGCATCGTGTAATGCAAGACAAGAAGCTGTGTGATCAACAGAGCAGGACAAGCTAAAGAATGTGACCACATTTCTGCATTAGAATTGCAAAGCCAAATTAAAGCAAGATGCAGGGTCCCGAACAGTGCTCTGACGGCTGAGACAACAGCTCCACAGAACAGACAGTACTCCAAACACAGATTTATTGCTGTGCCTGAAAACAGCCAGCCTGCATTTGGACTGGCAACAGCTGGCTGTTTAAGTAAGGACTGGTATTGGGATTTCATTAAATATTCATCTTTAAAGATTTACGGACATCATCACCCCAAGCGATCATTATAAACTTCCTGGCAAGGTTATCAAACCAGGGAGTTCGCTTAAAATTATAGTGAAGAATAAAACCAAGAACCTAAAAACTGAGACCTAAAAACTCATCGAGTTACATACAAGGAAACAATGGTTGCAACTTTGCTTGGCAGGAAGAGCTGTCTTTATTCTACTAATGATTGGAAGAGATAATACTAGGATAGTGGATATCCTATGTATATTGTAAGGATCTCCAACAGCACGGAAAAAAATTTTTTTTAACTAATAATGGGAACAAGTCCTTCAGAAAAGAAAAGAGAGGAGTTGTACAAAGGGGAGAAAAGGACTGGATTGCAGGAAGACACTCCAATGGTGATTAGGACCCTCTTCCCTAGCAGTGCAATTGCTACGGAAATCATCTCCTTGGCTGTCATTTCAAAAAGGAAGCTTCTTAGGAAACCCTAAGTGGGTCAGTGTTTAAAGGAGAGCAAGAGAGTGAGAGAGAGAGAGAGAGAGAGAGAGAGAGAGAGAGAGAGAGAGAGAGAGAGAGAGAAAGAGAGAGAGAGAGAGAAAGAGAGAGAGAATATTTGTTCTTTCACAGGTAAGGTTACTTTCAATTTTAAAAACAGTACTCGTATGCTTCTAACATGAAGCTGTTGGCCTCTTTTACCTGGAGGAGTTTCCTGACGCATTCGTGGTGGTTGTTCTTGGCTGCGAGGTGCAGAGCACTGTGTCCTGATGGATTTAAAAAGAAAAGGGAAACAAAAGCCACACGTTTTAAATCTCTTTCTTATCTTTGTAATGAAGACAACTATGAGGAAATGAATTGTTCTCCAACAAAGATGGGATTGTTATTCTTGAGAGGAAGGCCTCAGTTTCTTATCTTTAAAGGTAAGTGTGACAAAAGTGGGGGAGCACAGAGCATCCTGCCCACTGGATAATATTCAGGGTCCGCTCCAAATGCCATTCTTTTCGGGTGCAATTAAGCTTGGGCTAGAAGCTTGTGGTGGACTTATAATATGCAGCGTGCAAGTTCTGCTTTCAGCTGTCAGTCTATACACCAAATGTCCTACATCCACAGTCACACCAGGCTGGGACTACCACAGGCCTAGGGACCCAACACAGGCAGCCTGCGAGCCCGCAGAGAACATACCAAACACCCACATACTTCCGGCCCTACCTTTGACCTCTCATTTCTCTCTCCTCCAAATGTACTCTAGTCCCTGAATGGAAATTACCTGAGTTCTCAATATTCAAAGTTCTTATGTAAAAGAAGGGAAAGAGTGATAAAAAAAAAAATAACCACACCTGTTCAAGTAGCGTTTCTTTACATTCTCTTCATAGAACACGACCCCAACATGTGCTGTCTGATGTTTCTCTGGACAGATAACTTTAGGAATCCTAATTCTATATCCAAGGACCCCCACTGCTCCCACTTATGGGATGTCTACGGAAGAGGGGCTGAGGGGCCCTGGGGCTACCAGAACAGCAGGCTCCCAAGCCTAGGGCCTTGACAAATTGTTCTCTGCTTACCCTGGATTCTCTTCCTCTAGGACAACCCAGCTTACTCTCTCACCTCTCTCCTATGCCACTGGACCCCTGCCTTCTGAACAAGGCCTTTCCTGAGCTCCCCATTGAAGATTCCAATTTCTCCCCCGCCCTTTTTATCCCTATTCCCTCCTCGTTTCTCTGTGCTTCACAGTACCGAATGCTTTCAAACACTTCCTTCCCACCTGCCCCCTAGTTCTCGTTCCATAGATGTACATATTTATGTCGTTAATTGTCCTTTCTCTACTTGAATGTAAGCTCAGTGAGGACAGGAGTTTTTGTGTCTAATTCCCTGCTATATGCCCAGTGCCTGTGATAATGCTGGCACACAGTAGGCTCTCAATACATACTTGTTACTTAAATGAGAGGGTATGTTCATTACAAATATCTGGGGAGAGGAAATCAAAAGGTACCACCGCCAGCCAACCCAATACATCGAGTAAACTCTTAAATCCTACATTTTCCAAACTCATATTCGACTAAGATACCCTCAGTGTTAACAGCTGTAAACAATCCATGCTTTGGAACATGTTCAATGCAAGGTTTCTCACCTCAAAGCTACTGACATTTTAAGCTGGAGGGGGTTGTCCTGTGCACTGTAGGATGTTAAGCAACATCTCTGCCTCTACCAGTTGGGACAATCACAAATACTGCCAAGTATCCCCTGGGAGTAGGCGGCAGAATCACCCCCAGTCCAGAACCACTGACTTAGAGGAACAATTTCTTTTATATGGTGGTCCAGTCACCAAATACCATTTCTCCTTGCTGAATTAGTCTTTACTCTGTAACACTGATTGGAAATCCACTAATCATTAGAGAATTGCTATGTCTAGGAAGTACCATACTTAAAAATTAGAACGTTTAGGACCGCAGAGAGCTGAACAAAAGCATGTGGTCAATAGACCAGATCCTTCTTTTCTGAGATCAGCTGTACTGAGAGCTTTTCAGGGTATGCCGAGGGGGTGTATGTGCGGTGGGGCACTGAGAGGCAGGGATCCCTCCATCCCCTCCCAAACAGATGAGGATAAGAAAGATTAGGAAACGAAGGAAATGAGACCCTTGGAAGCAGGAAGGCAACCATCTTCCCTACCCCTTCCCCCTTCCTCCTTTCACTGCACGAGCCCTCCTCCTTCCAAGATGTATAATGAATGACGGTGTGTGTTCAGTGCATTATGTAGTAAATAGGCTTTGGTGGGCAAGCAGGGCTCCCAACCATCATTTGTACCAATGTCTCTAAGGACAAGCACATTCTGGGCTTTAAACAAATGCTTTACAGATGAACTTCTGGAACCATCCTGATTGTAAGCAGAAGACTGTTTATGTCATGTATGCATGCATTAACTTTCTCTATGCGGTGGACAAAAGCTTGTCTACATAAACATTACCCGTTGTAAAAACGCATGGCTCCCCAAAGACAGGATGGTAGGGAGATTTAAACAATTCATCGTAAAATAAACAACAGGCTTCTATTTCACTCCCAGTGTTCTAGTCACACCTGGAAGTAAGTGTGATGTTTCTAGAGAAAACAAAATTCTTCTATTCCTTGGCCTTGCGATATGTTTTTCTAAACAGGAGCACTAAAGTATTTTTCACTTAAGTAGTCCCAAAATTCCCTGGACACATTACACCAAAGTGAGATGCCTCTCACTGCTAACATTAAAACAAAATTCTCTTTCTAATGCAAAATTTTCTGGAGAGAATATATTATATTAGTGACAGAATCTCACTGTAACGAGACAGTGCATATGTCGGGGGCCCCATTCAGCTGTGGATCTGTCTGGAATTTCAGGAAGCAATTTCCCCACAGGCAAATAACAGGGCAATCCTAATTCAAGTGCATTAAAGCCGAACTTGACCTGCAAGTAAAAAGACCAATGTTATTTATAAAAGGCAAGAGTTGTGGGTTATTACAAGTGGTTTAAGAATCTTATGATTGGGCTGGCCCGGTGGCTCAGGCGGTTATTGCTCCATGCTCCTAACTCCGAAGGCTGCTGGTTCGATTCCCACATGGGCCAGTGGGCTCTCAACCACAAGGTTGCCAGTTCGATTCCTCGACTCCCACAAGGGATGGTGGGCTCCGCCCCCTGCAACTAAAATTGAACACGGCACCTTGAGCTGAGCTGCCGCTGAGCTCCTGGATGGCTCAGTTGGTTGGAGTGCGTCCTCTCAACCACAAGGTTGCCGGTTCGACTCCCTCAAAGGATGGTGGGCTGTGCCCCTACAACTAGAAAACGGCAGCTAGACCTGGAGCTGAGCTGTGCCCTCCACAGCTAAGATTGAAAGGACAACACTTGACTTGGAGAAAAAAAAAAAAAAGGCCTGGAAGTACACACTGTTCCCCAATAAAGTCCTGTTTCCCTTCCCCAATAAAAAAAAAAAAAAAATCAAGGTTAAAAAAAAAAGAATCTTATGATTGAAGGACAGTCTGAGAATGGCTCAGCCATTCTAGCCATGAAACACCTTCCCCCAAACAACCTCAGACAATATCCATTTATTCAATTCTTTAAGATCACAGGAGAAAACAGAGAAGAATTAACTAATACAATAGAGGAATTATTGATGGGACTGAGAACATACTGTTCATAGTGCCTGTGAAAAATTTTAAAACCAATAAAATCACAGGATACAAAGATATGGCTAACACATACCAAATAGCCAAAGTTTGAGAAATGATCATTTCAAATCATAATACAGAAACATTTAGAAAAATAAAAAGAATTAAATGATACTCAACTAGATGAGGTATAAAGTATTTTTTAACAATAGGAATTTCAGAATGCTTAATATATTTAAACAATAAGAGTGTACATTTATTTGGTTCTTATTTACAATTTTAAAACATTTAAAACGTTATTTCTAGAAATCCTCATTTTTACATCAAATTTTTATTACTGAACCACATATCTTATCTCTCTTGTTACATTCCCGAGAGATAAGATCTGAGTATAAAAGATTGATTTATAATAACCATTCTCACTATTAAATAGTTATGAAATTATCCCCAGTAGACATTTGCATAGTGTTTTATATAGAATCAAAAGATTTATTTTTTTTTTGCCTGTGTGTGTATCATCTGAATTATTTTCATGACCAGGTTATGCTAATCATTGCATACGGTTGCCCCTTCTGACCTCCCATACATGAGTTAACAGCAAGTAAAGCACTGTAAATCTGCAATCATTTTTGGTTTTTCTTTATTCCAAATTAAAACAGGAAATACACTTTGGCTATAATTTGCAGTTACATTTTAAATGACCCATCCTCCAAGGTGCCTGAGTTTCAAGATGAATATTACCTTTCGTATCTTTACATGTTATCCAATTTGAGAGGGATTAGAGCCACAATGGAATGGAGGGCCACCCAGAAATCAAAACAAAAGCTAAACCAGCCCTAGAGACATTAAGGAAGAGTAAGGGTTCTCAAGTTTTCCCCCTTCTAAGGACTCTCTGCAATATATTTCCATACCTCACCTCTCACTCTCCTAAGCCTCTCTTCTTCTTTGAGAAAAGAAATACATATACATACATACACATTTGTTTGATAAAGCAAATGTGGTGATGTTAACATTTAGGGAACCTGGGTAAAGGATGTATGGAAATTAATTCTTTGTATTTCCTTTGTAACTTTTTGTAAGTCTGAAATTCTTTCAAAATAAAAGTTTAAAAAAAAAATTAAAAAAGCATTTTATTATGAAAGACAAGCATGCAAAGGGATCGGAGAAATTTAAGATATAGGAATGTGACAGAAATTGCATATCATCCTTCAATCTGTTTCTACCACCTTCTATAGTTTAACTGGACAAATTGCTGCCCAGAATTTCTCAGCTTCCCATAAAGCCGGCTGTGCCCACAGAACGAGCTTCTGCCAGATGAGACCTGAGTGCAGGTACTTGGGGGCTGTTTTGCCCATCCCCTTACTGCTACTGTGCTTCAGACTCCTGGGGAGCCATCCTGGGCCATCATGACCACAGTAACATCCTGGATGGTGGAGTAACGGGGGTGGGGAGTAGGTGGTGCGGGGGCAGTGAGGGTGGAGCAGAGCTGCCATACCAAGAGAGAGAAAATTCTAACTTGTTACACCACCTTATCACATTGTGTTAAATGCATATGGCTCACTAATAAAGGGAGTCTGAAAGCTAATGCTTCTGAGAAGCACTGATAACAAATAGAAGATGCTTTGGTCTACTTTAATCTTCTGTTAATGCTTCTGTTTAATCCTATCTCACACTTCAGGGTGCTAAATGCAGGCATTTCCCACCTCCCTTCCAGAAAAAAAAAAACCAGGAGTCAATTTTACTATTTGTCTGGCAGTAGTGTTTTCTAAAGAAACAGACAGAACCGCCAATTCTTACATCAGTGAAGAACAGGAGCCAAGAAAGGAATGAAAGGTGCTGGACAAATAACAGAGGTCCAGTTCAGAGATGGCGCAGTGAGCTCAGGAACCGACTTTCCCAGCTGACACTATATATGCCTCTGATGCTGTTTGGGCAAACAGGCAATTAAGGAATGGGGGAAACCCCCCCAAACCAAAAACATAAGTCATGAACTTCTGCAAGTATTTGGGCTTTCTTTTCTGATTTGTACAATGAGAGCAGTTAGCTTGGTGGTTATCCAATACTTTTTCTTGATAAAGATGTGAAATCTTTTCAAAAGCCTCATGTGTAAAAGAGAATAAAGGTGACCTGGGGGAAGCAGTAATAACTGTAATGATATAGGAGCTGAATACAGTGAGTTCTCACTGAGCTGGACACTGCTGAGACGCCCACACGGGCCATCTCACCGAAGCCGCCATGGGCCATCTAAAAGGATGTGACTGTTGGTACTGTGTTGTAACTATTTTCTGACGGTGCTTTGCTCTTAAGATTGTTTGTAAAGCATCCATAAAAGTTCTCTGGTCAGACTGCCAAGCATTTCATGTGGAAGGGGTAGTTGTTAAAAAACAGATGCCAAGGACCTTGTTTCTCCAGCTTAAATCCAGTCACCAGGTTAGAAAGGAGGGGAACGTACCAATTTGACCATCCTGTAGACTTGTTCACAAAAAGAATAAAAAGGGTCAGTGTAATCTATTTTGAAAGTGGGCTTTTTCAGCAACTCTACAGGGAAGCATGGTTTATGGTAACATTTTTGTACTGGTTCTCAGTGGGTGCTGGGATTGAAGATGACTGTATCTCAGTAATAATGTGGCAATACTTAAAGGAGCTTTACCGAAAAGATAAATCCTGTAAGAGGCGAGCCATTTAATCCATTCTTTCACCACCATAAAAAATGTTTTGGACTAATGATGACCACTGAGGCACAGTGACTAATGTCCCTGTCCTTCCCTTGAACTCGGATGTGCTTTCTTGACTGAGAGAGATGGAGGTAGTGATTAGCCGATAGGAAGGACATGGGCATCACATTTATCTTGTTTGTTGTGACAGAAAAAAGTTTGAGATGTGTTGTTCTAGATAACACAACAGACATTTCCATCGGCATTTTTTGCACACAGCTTTTTCCTTCTTTCGTTCCTGTGTTCTCTTTGCATGCTTTCAAGAAATCATGAGAAGGTAGTGCCTCATTCAGACCAAAGTAAAACAATAAGCCCAGGACCAAGTACTGACCTCACTGCTAGGCGAGGAGGAAGTGACTGGTAACTCTGAGACATTTCCTATTCATGGAATGTCTGGACAATGTCCTGGGGCCACAAAGTGCTGTGGATTCCACCAATTACAATCAGAGTTGAAAAAAATGGACTCTGGCAGCATACGCTGACCAGCCCAGAGAAGCAGCCAGGACGGGTCTGCAATGTCCCCTCCAGCGTTGCTTCTTGGAGGGCAACGTCACCTCAGTTGGCAGGAAATGTGCACTGCACTGGGGTGTCTCACTGCCCAACACTTCACCAGGCTCTTAAAAACTGAGTTAGGACTCGGGTGGTAAATACCTACCTACATGGTGTGCTGTGGCCACAAAAAAACTATGCTTCTTAAGAGCTGCTAGTGCAGGAAATAATGCTGGTGAAATGAAATATTTTTTTTAAAAGGGCAGGGTGCAGAGTTTATTATATAATGTGATTTCAGCTATGTAAAAATGTGCCAGGAAAAATCTGGAAGGAAATACAACAAAGTAGTAAAATTTGTTTCTTCTTGGTAAGAGTACAAGCACTGGTTATCTTCTTTAGAGTTTTCTGTATTCCCCAAATGAGTCCATATTAGAGAAACATATTTTCCTTATAATAAAAAGATAGAGAAGAGGAGATGCTTGGTTATGATGGAAACCACTCTACTCCTGTCTAAAATCTATTTCTTAACATCAGACGCCATGAAACAAAACTGTATTACAGCTCCAATTTATTCACTTTAAGCTAATTCTTTTAGATTATGATTTTCTTAGTGGGAACCCTGTTTACTTAGAGGACATACATCCTATCAAGGGTCCTTTAGCCAAACACACTGCTCTATGAGGACTTTAAAAGTGGTAACAATGAACTTTAAAAACAAAATAACTGGGCTTGAGATGAAAGATGACTTTAATTAGTACAACACAATTAGTATTTCCATCAAGGTAGTCAAAGAAGCCATTCATTCGCCTGCTGATATTGCCAATTCTCGAAATATTTTTGGAGCTCTTCGTGGCACTGCTCAGAAAAATCATCTGTTACTTCAATCACTGCCTATTTTTTGACCAAAAATGGTTTTACCAGTGAAACCTCATTTACCTGACTTGACTTCAAGGGGCTCTTGGCCTGTCCTAAAAAAAACAAATTTATTCAAAAAGAATCAAGATTTCCAACCACTGAAAATATCTAAATTAAAAAAAAAAAAAAGTGCCACAGACTTTTTGAAAACAATTCTGAAACACAAGTTTTCTAACCATATTTTGTGTAATAATTCTCACAATATCTGACTGACCTGTGCGCTCCTTCCCCACCAGATAACTATTCTGAGGGGGGTCAATGTTTTGGGGAAAGAGGAAGGGGATCCATTATGGATTAATGAAAAGCCTAGATAAAGACTATAGAATTGGTCTGATTTCATATTCTAGTAAAAACTAACAAAAGCCCACTAGAAGGCAAAGATTTCCAAGAACAAGAGAGAAATGGGAAGCTATCTGTAGCTGCTTTGATCCTCTGGTGGCCAGCAGGGGCAGAATTCCAGGCTGGACCCCCGAGGGGCTCTTTCCAGTAGAACAATGTTCATAAAACATAAGGCTCTGCTACCTTTTCTCTCCACTTGCTTTGTTCACTGTTTGTCAACATTAATTTCACATTAGAATAACTTAGGGAGGTTTAAAAATAATACAATGGAATCTGCATCTCAGAGGGTAGACTCTGAGTATATATGGGGTGTGTGTGTACTGTTTATTCCTGCTTTTCCCTCCTGTCCTTCTCCCTTCCTTCCTTCCAAGTTCCCAGATAATTCGGATGCCGTGAAACACAGTATGGGTGAGAACCACAGGCAGCTGGCCCAGACGAGGACCACGGCTTCTGTCCATGGGGCTTATCTCAGCTAGCTGACAAAATGAGCTCCTAAACAACTCACTCCATTGATCACCTCATACCACGATTCATAAAAACAAAAGGTAGGGAATACTGTTTGATCCACACATACAATCTTCGAAAATAATATATTTTTTTTTAAATGGAGGATAAGAAACATACAGTCTCTAGTTGACTAAACACATATAAAATGAAAACACTTGTAAAGGCAGAAATGATGAAACCATGTCACAGCCTACTCTTTGGAGGTGATTCTATGTGCTTCTTTTCCAGAATGATCACCTCTGTGATACCTACTCTTATGCTGGTCTGTTGACTTAAGAGAGAAAGACCACATACCGGCAGTATCTTGGGCTGTCACATCCACGCCATGTGTCACCATCACCCTGAGGCATTCCACGTGTCCTTTTGTAGCAGCAAGATGAAAACTAGAAAAGAGGTAAACACAATTTCCTTAAGATTTTCACTCTTTAAAGTTCATCTCCGATGTTTTTTTGCCTGTTCAGGTACATTTACCTCCTCCCTCTTGAGCTCCATAAGTACCCAATGTGTAGGTATGATTATCAACCTCGTTATAACGATGATGAAACTGAGGCTGAAAGTGGTCTGACAATTTGCTCATTGACACTTTTTATTAAGTAATGGAGCAGGGCTAGGTCTTAGGTCTTCCAACTCAAAGACCAGGCTTGGAAAAAAGTAAGATTCAACTACATGTTTGTCTCTTCACAAACACAATAATCAGACTATGGACTAGATTCAATTCCTAAACAATAAGTACTTTATCAACATTTTTCTGTTGCCTAGTGCTTTCACTAAAACCATTATTTTCAAGTAATACACTCTATAAAGAGAAATTTGTCTACGTCAAATAATGGTCAAGCTTCCTGGACAACATCAATGTCAAATCCATTATTGTTTTGTAACTAAATAACAATCATTGCACACAAGTTTTGTAATGTGTACCAAACCTCTTACTTCCCACTATTATACATTATCTCTTTTCATTCACATAACAGTCTTTTGAAGCGAGTCCTATTACTGCCTCCATGGATGGCAGGTATCTACACGCCGCCGGCATGGACAGCATTCAAGAAAGCCCACAATTAGGCTTAGTTGTGACAGAACTCAATGCCACTTGGGAGTATGAACGATGTTCAGTATGTTTAGACTTGCCATTATATTAATAGAAGGGATAATGTCCAAATGCCATCCCAAGCATCCCTGCATGTCCCCAAAGTGAAGGACACTCCTGGAAGCAGAAGGAAGCACAATTCCACTGCACATTCCAGCCCAGAGGCTGAGAAGGTCAAAACCCTTGGGAAGGTCTCCACCATGGGGGCCTTCCCTCTTCTTGGTCTCCTTCCAACAGAGAAAGGTCAACGAACCTTCCAGTTCTCTTCCTGCCTTAGTTCAGTTTTATGGACTTGCCTTCTCAGGACACTTGCCATCCAGCACTTTAGTGTCTGTACCTCTGAATTAAGGCACAGGCAATATTTTTTCACAGGATAGAACTGTCACTGGGGCCAAGGGTCACACCCAACTGGCAAATCCAACAGGTAAACCAATTCAAACCCAAGTCAGCTTGATCCCAAACCTCTGCTCTGGAGAACCAGGCTGAATGAAGGTGGACAGATCAGCATATGGAGATACTTCAGTTCTGGTTGCAACTCAACCCGAAGTTAGATACTGTGTTTCCCCAAAATAAGACCTAGCCAGCTCTAATGCGTCTTTTGGAGCAAAAATTAATATAAGACCCGGTATTATATATATTACATTTATTAAAGTACATTATATTATATTACATTGATATTAAAGACCCGGTCTTATATTATAGCAAAATAAGATTGGGTCTTATATTAATTTTTGCTCCAAAAGACACATTAGAGCTGATTGTCCGGCTAGGTCTTATTTTCGGGGAAACCGGGTATATACCTTTGGGAAGTCAGTTTAACCTGAGTCTAAATTTCCTGCATTGTAAAGTATTGGGATTGAATCAGATGATATCTGATGCTTCCTGCAGCTCTAACAGTCTATTATTTAAGCCTCCGTGGCTTGGATCAAACCAACTATTTCTGCCTTTGTGCAGCCATTTATGTGGAATGTTTCTTTACAGTTAAAATCTACTTTGTAGATGATTTCACATTACGGTGAAACTTTGATCATATGGAATGACTTGGGAATATGATGACTTGTTTCAATGGAATTCCTGATTAAATACAGCTTAACCAAAAGAACTTATTAAAGAGCAGTACAATTATACCTGTTTTTCATCATTGTTGGGGTAATGCAATTTTACAATAAGTGAAGTTCACCTTTAAGCAGCAAATTGTTTAACCCATCTTGGTGGAAGTTTTCTAAAATTTTCCCAGTCTTAGTCACAGTATATGTTACATAATTTAATTGCTTTGGAGGACATAAGTCACCACTAGAAGACTCAATTACTGAACTCTGCGCTCAAGGCTATTAATCTAAATGCCCCAGATTATTCAATCTTAATATTTATCGTCTTTTCTTAATGTCTAGGTGTTTACTTCCAAGCTGTTCACTCTGCTATCTCCTAAGACCAGGGGAGAAACCAAAATTATCTCAACACAAGGGCAGCCACATCCTGTGCTATAAGTAAGAGTACCAGGATTAGTGATTAGCATGTGCACACACACACACACACACACACACACAAACATATGTGTAGCTATACACTTCTGATTAAAGTATAACATATGCAAAGAAAACTGCACATATCATAATTGAATAGCCTGCTAAATTTTCACAAATGGAACCTGCTGGTATTCCCATCATACTAATATAGAAGATACAGAATGCGGACAGAGACCTAAATGCCCTCCTCGTTATCTCCAGTGAGCACCCAGGACCTCTCCATGTGCCCCTTCTAGTTACTAACCCCTTTTCCCATGTAATATTTATATTTTTCCTACGCTGAGACGTCTCAGGTTACCTCTGGACTGTACATTATATTTACAGGAGGTTGAAACTGCAGACACATATGACAATGAAGCATTATTGGATGCCATTTCTGTATGTTGATAAATGTAGTCTGATGAATGCAACGTGGTATTCTATATGTGATTTGGGAACTGCAGAATTTTAGGATCGTTATTTGGAAGGTCAATGATGGTTACAAGGCCGGAGAAGTGAATTGTTAGGAAGTTGGAATCAATATCCAGTCCTACGATAGAAACTTTTCTAGGCATTGATTTTTAAAATGAAATTCCTGTCATCAACCTGTCTTTGATGGCTGTAACATATTTTGAGCCAAATTACTTAAGATTTCATTGCTTTAATAAATTGTGTATGTGTCTGAAAGAGAGATTTTTGTTTTGCCTCTCTCCTTAGAATTTAGATCAGGAAGTGACTTTTTCCTTTATTCTGGGAGCTCTCCAACTATTCTTCTGAAGAATCTTGTATCCTGCTGGAAAAAACAGAATTTTCCAAATTCATAATTTTCTCCTCATATATTCTACCTAAAACTTCAAGAGTCACTGCTCCCAGTCACTGTTCATAGATAAAATGAACAAAGAACCAACAGAAATAATGAGAAACACTGATTCATATAAGGACAATTGCGCTTGCAATTTTACACTGCTTTCTCTAATATACTTTTAGCTAGTAAAATCATTCTTAGTTGATGTGGTTCAATTAAATATATCATCATTTCAAGGTGTTTCTCAAAGACAATGCTAATTTCCAGAAGTTCGTTGTGCTCTTATGTCACATAAAAGCTGCTGCTCTATTTTCTAAAACACACAAAGCATGGGGATAAGCAGGAAAGGGAAGAGTTAGTTATTTTAGCCAGAAGTTGCTGATTCATTTTTCCGGGTAGACAAGGAACTCCATTATGTAGCATTATTCCTTTTCCCAGAGTATACAGTTCTGGGAAATGGGAACAAAGCCAAGAAATAAGATATTTAAGTTTGTTCTTGGAGAATGGTCACCAAAGCTGGCCATTCTCTGTTTGCACTGCCAGATCTGCCCTCCGTCTTTAGCCCCTGGGTCTGTGGCCCAGGAGACAACTCTACTGGACTGCACCCAATGGGCAGGCTTGTCTTTTGACCTCTGGTTGGGTTCAACCAATGGGAAACACTTGGAAGAGACAGGAAGATAAAACGGTTCAGGCCATTATCCCCTCCACTCCCTCCCTGCCAGGCCACATGCTGGCAGTGGCTACCCTCCTCTATGAAGCCCACATGCTCTGTGAGCCAGCTCTCCCAGAGCTCTCTGGGTTTTGGTAACTGCTCTCTCTTAGCACCTTCAGGTGGGAACAGATTCTCACTATTACTAACCCAGGGCTGCTTTCCCAACCTTGCGGGTTTAATCCAACCACAAGTTTGTAAATAGTTCCTTTCTTAAATGCTCACCGATTATCCTATTTCAGGGTGCTACCTATTTCCTGCTGGGATCTTGAATAACACCAGTGTTGGGTATTTTGTGTGTGACCATCTACAGGATAAACCACTAGGTTCCTGTGGCTATCATTTGATTAAATACACACAAGGAAATTGAGGCTTTAAAAAATGTCTCAATTCCACATATAATCAAGTTGATTATTTAAGATAGTTGGGCATTTTGGCTAAAATGTTTTTATGGAAGAATGTGCCATTATCACTTTATATGGAATACGATAAGTGACTTCAAAAAGTTTTCTGATAAAGTCTCAGGCCAAAGTAGGAACTAGTTTAAAAGGTTCAAGAATATACCTTCCCAAGGATAAGAAAAGCAACTGACTTAAATGAGATCCAGCACTCAGTCTAGAATGTTCCACTGTGCAATACTAATATTCAGATTTTAAAATGTGGATTTGGTCTTGAAAGAATAACCAACATCCCATCCACAACACATGCACACACACAGTTGTATATGTTACAACTGTGTTCTAAAATTGGGAAAGTCTTTAAGTTCTACTTCTATGGGCATATTTCATGGAATAACAAGTGTTCTTCAGTGATGAATTAGAAAGTTTAGTAAAATCTTCCATATCATATAATATATTGTATACTCTGTGTGTGTGTGTGTGTGTGTGTGTGTTACATACTATTGTATATACTATATACTATCCTATACCATATAGACTACCGATTCTACTCTTTACTATATTCTATACAAAAATCTGAAGCCTAGGTTCAGAAAGAGAAAATATAAAACCACCATCAAAAGAATAGTTATTTGGTATTTGCTGATCACTCTAACTCCTTAAAATATCCTATCTTTTATCTAATACTATATCATTATCATTGAATTTTAATCAGAAAATCATTTTACTACCTAACTTGGAACATAGTGTCTATAACCTGAAAGACTTTGCTAAATAAATTGCCACATAAAAGAAAACCAAAATGGTCAGTGTCCTGATTTAGCTTTGTGTTGTTTTCATGAAAGACGTACAAATGGAGAATAAGGCACAAATCAGACAATCAAATGACTGTCAGCGACTTCCTAACCTCCCATAGCCTTTATCTTGCGGTAGTCCTAACATGTTCAATCCAGCTCCCACTTGAAGAGCCACCGACTGCCAACATAAAGAGCTGTGGCCGTTTGTTAACCCTCTTCAGAAAGAAAGGTGCTACAAGACACAGCCCTGTCTTTTCTCGTAGACTGTCCTCCCTCCAAGAGCCCAGAAGAAGCTCTTAATCAGGAATGAAGTCAATGCCATTGGACAAAAGGGCAAGGTGGGAAAATTATAGTCTTGTTTTTTTTTGTCCATATTAAATTTGGATATCCACTCATTTTAAGGTTTTAACTTAAATCATTCTACTATACTTCAATATATGCAGAAAATCTCATCTTTATTGCTAATACCCCAGATTTTGAAAACTTAAACGGAACTACCAACATTATAGCTTTATTAAAGCTAAGAGGAGGGACAGACAACACATGTTGTCAGATGAGAAAATATAACAAGAAGTTGATGTCAGGGAGGGACTACATGTAAACTTTAAGGGCTCAGACTAACTGGGTTTGAATCTGCAATTCACGCTTTATTATGTGCGATGTTGGGCAAGAGCTCTTTGTATCTCAGTTTCCACATCTGTAAAACGGGCTGTGAGGAATAGAGGAGTTATATGTCAAAGCTCTAAGCAAAATGTCAAGCATGTAGTAAACTCCCAAAATGCCACCAATTGTAGCCTCACCAACACAAGGCAAGGCACGGAGGCTGGGACATGATGGACTTGTCTCAATGATCAGAACACAGGCTAGCAGAGGTTGAATCAGAACTACCACTGCTTAAGAAAGGAAGAAAGAAGGAATGAAAGAAAGAGGGAGGGAGCGAAGGAGGAAGGAAGAAAGGAAGGAAGAAGCAGGGAGGGAGGAAGGAAGGAGGGAAGGAGAAAGGGACGGGGAAGGAAGGAAGGAAGGAAGGGCCGGAGGGAGGGAGGGAAGGAGGGAGGGAGGAGGAGGGAAAGGAAGGGGAATGAGAAAGAGAGAGGATAAGACCTATGTGCATTTCCACTAACTGGAAACTTAGGAACAAAGTGGTAGACAGTAGCAGAAGACAAAAAAACCATCCAAGACTTGTCTAAAGTTCACATTTGAGCTGCTAACATTCTGGCACCTTTCTCAGAAGTGATAATCTCAGAGCAGGGTTTGGCAGTGGCAAGTCATTAGCATTTAGCTTCTGAAGGTGAACAAGCAGAGCCAACTTTTAATAAGATACTCAAGTAGAAAGTTGGGTTTTGCTGGGCGGAAAAACATGATTAGTCAGTGACAGAACCTGGATTTGCAAATGACCATGAGTAGGTTTCCTTTCTTATGCAGTGACAGATAAACGTAGCCATCCTCAGTGGTGGCAGTCCAAGTGACCGATGGGCTGGGGGCCACCTTGTGTCTGGATGGCAGATGGACATCTATGGGGTTACCTCAGGCTTAGGGGGCAGGTGGTGCCCCAGGTCAGCACACAACTAATGAAGAGCATGGCTGGTGTCCTCTAATGCCCTGTGTCCTGGATAAAGTGGTGAAAGAACACACCTTATATAAATAGAGTTTGCAGACAGAGGTGAGATGGGGGGAGACAAAGCAGTAGGTTGATGAACATCCCCCCCACGCCAACTCTAAAACAAAAAGCGTATTCTTGACGATGTTAATTCTAGAGAATTGGAACTAACCCAAGCATGGGATAGTTTTGATATTTCTACAGTTGCACAGTTTTATAAGGATTGCTATAGCTAAATATCATTCACTCATAGATTTACTGGGATCCTGGAGCATTTATGTGTCAGACACTGTTCTAAGCACTGAGAAACCTGTGACGAATACAACGAAGTCCCTGCCCTCCTGGATCTCAGCTTTTAGTAGGAAGACTAGAGATACAACAGTGGTTCTCAACTGGGGTGATTTTGCTGTCCACCCCCCAGATACTGGCAATGTCTGGAGATATTTTTTTATTATTCAAGGGGCAGGGTAAGGGGATTCTACAGACATCTAACGTGTAGAGGCAAGAAATGCTGCCAAATATCCTGTAATGCACAAGACAGTCACACACAACAAAAAATTATCTATCTAGTCCAAAATGTCAATAGGGCCCAGGTAAAGACAGTCTGATTAGCCAATAAAAACAAATGTATAATTTTGAGATAGAATTCATTATTAAAACAAATTAAACAAAGACTGAAAAAATAACATGAGCACATTTTAATCTTTTTATTGATATAATTCACAGACCATAAAATTCACCATTTTAACATGTACAATTTAGTTATTTTTAGTATATTTACAAAGTTGTGCAACCAACATCACTATCCAGTTCCAGAACATTTTCCTCACCATTAAAAAAAAAAAGTACCCATTAGCAGTCACTTTCTATTTCCATATCACTCTGCCCATGACAACCACTAATCTATGCTCTGTCTCTATGTATTTGCTTATTCTGGACATTTCATAGAGATGGCATCATGTGGTCATTTGTACGTAGCATCTTCCACTTGGCATGTTTTCAAGGTTCGTCCATGTTATAGAGTGTAGCAGTACTTCATTCTTTCCTTAAAAATATTCCATTGAATGAATATACCACATTTCGTTTACCCATTCATTAGTTATGGACATTTGGTTATTATGAATAATGCTGCTAAAACATTCGTGTACAAGTATTTGTGTGTTTTCAATTCTACTGGGTATATACCTAGGAGAGAAATTGCTGAGTTATACTCATATAGTAACCATCTTTAACTCTTTGAGAAACTGCTAAACTGTTTTCTAAATCTGCTGCACCATTTTATACCTCCCGCAAAAATGTAGAAGGGCTCCAATTTCTCCATATCCTAGCCAAGACTTGTGATTGTCTGGCAAATTTTAATGTAAGAGATGAGAATTTTCATTACAACCTAAATTTTCCAGAAAAGAAATGTTTAAGTCTTTCTTAATGAGGTTATTTCAGTTAATTCTAAGTTAAAATTTCCCCCTAGAAAAACATAAAGGAGTGAATGCAAAACCAATTTGGAACATCTCTGTCTCTATGTGGGCTTTTACTCCTAATTTAAAAGTGTGGCAGTTCCTTTGAAACACAGGAAATGTCATTCTTGAGTCTATATAGCAACATATCTTACGAAAGATTTTGTTGACTTGTTGATCTCTACATTTACACAGGTCAAGAATTCAGTGAAAGAGGGAGGGGTATAAAAACCTTTTGTCTACTCCTCTAACCCGAGGCCCAGAAACAGAGACACTTGTCACTGCCCGGGATGGCTTTCCAGATTCTAGAGTAGTTGAACTGACAGCAGTCCAATAGCCTAAGTCTTGCCTATTCAGAGTGGTCCTTGGCCCAGGAACTTGTTAGAAATGCAGGCTCTCAGTCCTTACCCCACATTTACTGAATCAAAAGGTGCATTTTACAAGTTTCCCAGCTGATTCACATGGACACGAAAGTTTGAGAAGCACAGCTCTAGTTGAAGTGGAGCACAGGTTAAAAACCTCACACCATCATTCTTACCAAGGCACCCATTGTTTCAAAGTTCTTTTGCGTCGCTTCGCTTCTCGGCCTTTTGGCTAAGATCAAGTGTAGTATCTGTTCTTATCAGTTTAATATCTGATACGTCCTCTATCCGAGGACAATATATTAAATGGATTTTTGGAATTCGGAGATGGAATAGGAGCCGGCTCCGTCCACTCCACGCATCGACCTGGTATTGCAGTACTTCCAGGAATGGTGCACCAAAAAAAAAAAAAAAAAAAAAAAAAAATTTCTTTTGCAAACATGATCCCCTTAGCTTTAAAAAACAATCTCATGGATGTATTCCACAAAAAAAGGAATCTATGCTGTTTGGAGTTTTATTACGCTTTGCTTATGACGCTCAGCTAGGCCCTTCAACAGAGGTGTAACTAAAAGGCACAAATAGAGCAGCCTGAAGATATATATAATACTACTTTGATCCCTTTGCTGCTTATTGACATTTGGAATTTCTCTGCTCTCGTCACTTGGAAACTTCCCAAGGTTTCTATGCTTGAGAGTGTCGTGCCTCCCAATGTCCCCATGCCTCAACCCTCTCCCTCTCCCTCACTCCCTCTCACACCAATAGTCAACTACTAATGTCCAGGAGTCTGAAATAGCAGCTGGGTGGCAGTCTGAAGGGCAGTGGAAGAACCAGCGGATGGAGAACGAGCGGCCTAGGAGGCCAGGGTACCATGGCTGGGTTTGCTGCCTTGTTGCTCTGTCAACGTGGCTGACGTACTTCACTTCAGTTCCCTCACTTCTAAACCATGTTTCAGACAATTAAATAACACTATCATCATCAATAATAATAGCAGTTTATCTATTGAACACTATGTACTACCGTGTTTCCCTGAAAATAAGATCTAGCTGGACAGTCAGCTCTAATGCATCTTTTGGAGCAAAAATTAATAAAAGACCCAGTCTTATTTTACTGTAATATAAGACTGGGTCTTATATAATATAATATAATATAACATAATATAATACCAGGTCTTATATAAATTTTTGCTCCAAAAGTCGCGTTAGAGCTGATTGTCCAGCTAGGTCTTATTTTGGGGGAAACATGGTAGTTATGATTTAACTCATTATAACCGCAACAAACCTACGAGAGGGGTAACAGTTATCATTCCCATTTTACAGAGGAAGAAACTGAGGCACAGAGAAGTTTGAAAACTTGTCCAAAGTCCCAGAACTAACAAGTAGTGGAGCCTGGACGCTACCCTAGGCATTCTGCCTGCAGAGTGGGCCCTTCACCACCGTGCTGAGAAATTGCACTGCTTGTTAAATTACTTTGTGAACTGTGAAACGCTATATCACTTACTGGCTGTGTTGCTCTTTAAAAAACAAAGTTTAAACTGAAAAAAAAAATGAAAGTACTTGGCCAGAAAGCAAATACTGGCTTCTCACTGGGGCAGATGAGGGTTGCCCGTGCTTTCAAATGGAGAGGAATGTAATCCAAGTGCTGAAGCAAACAGGGCCTGCAACAGAGCTTTCATTTCCTACAAAACCACTCGGCAAATTGTGCAAACCTTCCCGAAATAAATATTTCAGGACAAGGCTGGGATATTTCTTAAGGCTCTTCACCCGAAGGGGACTTGAACTGTTACTATTCAAAAGCCCATGCGTGACAGCCTGGAAAGTTCCTTCTATCTTTCAGAGTAATAACAAACAATTCTTGTGTCTGATTGCCAGCTGAAACATATAGTGGGAGGAAATACAAACTCACAAGGCTACTTTTAGAAGACTTTGATTTTTAAGGCATATTCATTCACAGAAAATGTCCCTCAAGCCAAACTCTTTCTTGTCCCCTTCATTACTAGCCAGTTCCTGACACCACAAGAGCTGGCCGAGTTAAGTCAAGAATGCAACAGGCTGGCTACCACAATTGCACTTCCAGTTCCTTCCATTGCCTCTGCAAGCAATTATCACTCCCCAAATCAAGCAAACCACCACACCCACGCCACGAAATAACCATATACCAAACTGCCAGGACTAGCCATGTCCAGATTCCCAGAGTAATAGAAGGTTCCAGGAGGATAAACTAGTATAATATCCTCATTTCATGGATGAAGACGCCGAAGCTCAGAGAGGTCAGAAAATGTATAAAAGATCAGAACCTGAATTCACTGCTCTGACTCTCTAAGAGCTGTTTGTCCTGAATGTACCCACATCACCCTTCTTTGTTTTTAAAAAGCCTTTTATTTTTTCCCCAAGAGAGGGGTCACTCGGGTCAGTAAGACTCAGAAATACTTCCTGACCATAACCAGCTTTCCATAATCCCTTGAGAGCTTCAGTATTTTCCAAACACCTAAAATCGCCTATACTTTAATTGCATTCCTTTTGTAAGACATCTTTCTCGAGGGAGAAAAATGATATTTAATCATACTAAAACAAAGCAGGGAAATTAAGTATTCACAATTAGGATTTAATTCAAAGTACTCCCCGTGGCCCACAGGCTCTCCACAAGGAGGGCTTGGCTCCCATCTGACCTCACCTTCTAGCTCTCTCCATTCACTGAGTGCATCTAGCACCCTCCCACCTCCGGGCTTTTGCCTTGCTGTTCCCTCCCCCAGGACAGAAGTTCCAGAAAAGTGCATGGCTCAGCGCCTTATTCCACCAGGGATCTGCTCCAATGCAGGAGTCTGCTCAGAGAGGCCTTCCTTTCTCCCAGTGGCCCCTGGCCTCTGTTTTCTTCAACACACCTGACATTACATGAAAAAGGCACACTTTTATGTGTCTGTCTGCCCCGCTAGACTGGACATTCCAAGAGGTCAGAGACTTTGTCTTGTCTACTACAATTTTCCGACAACGTAGAAGGGATAAAATCTGGGGACAGGAGGGAGGAGACACAGATGGAAGATAGCACACTTGGAGCTAAGAAACCCCACAGCATGTAAGCTGAGCTCGCTCTTTGCTCTTTGGGATTGTCTGGTTTCATGAATGGGGTCTGGAAACAGCAGTTGGGCATTAGGAGATCTCCACTAGGGCAAATCTTTAGTTTTGAATTTGCTTTTTTCATCTGAAGTTTCAATGTTGAGTTTCCTTAAACTGAGTTTCCCATAAACTGGCATGACCATGTTTTCTTCCTCAGGTTGTAATGTAAGTTTTTAAGAGAGAAGCTGTGTCCTTTATGTTATTATAGGCTGGATTTTGCTTCCCAACCTTGTATCAGACACTGAGTGGCTTTCAAAGCCCAGACCAGCAGCCGCAGCATTAGCGGGGAACTTGTTAGCAATGCATATTCTTAGGCTCCTGCCCAGACTCCGCAGAGCCCAGCAATCTGTTTTAACAAGCCCCCCGGGGTGATGTTGAGGCATGTTCAATTTTTAGGACCACTGGCATAGTAGGAAGTATGAACTAAAAGTCAGAATTCTTTGGTTTCGGTTTCTGCTCTACCATCCCCAAGCATGTGACAACAGAGTGACTCAAATAGACTAGTCTCAGTTTACTCATCTGTCCATAGGATCACTGCAGCCTTTGTCAGCTCTAAAAGCTGACCAATTATTTTATGGCAATTATTTGCTGCAACATCTAAAATCTAACGAGGTCACTGAGTGCAAATGAGGCTTAGCTCACAGCAAATATTTCAGTGGGACAATCCTTAATCCTGAAAGATTTGGATTCCCATTTCAGATTAAAATCTGAGGGTAAGGAAGGCAGTACTTACTTACCGTCTAATACTTTCCAGTATAAAAGCCTCGAAAAACTAAATTCTAGTCTGCTATCAGCGCAGAGAGAAAGCCTGTCAGGCAGAGAAGTGCTGAAGCTATCTGGTTTTCTGCTATTTCAAAAGCAGCTGCAACAGGGACTCCCATCACTGCTTCTGCGAGGAACTGATGTGGCAGAAAGTCTGAGAAATGGGAACAGTGGTTGCCTTTTCCTGCTAAATGTTTCAGATACATAAAATCAAAGGTGGATGGCATAAAAAAAGGCTATAAAGTTTAGGATTATCGTCCTTTATATGCTTATGATGTGCTCATAGAATAAGCAGGGCTACTTCTGGGGACACAGATCTCCTGGGGCCACGAGGGAGGGAACACAGATGGAAGATTACATACTCAGAGCTCAGAAACCCCATGATATTTAAGCAGAGCATTAGCTCTTCAGGATTGTCTGGTTTCATCAGTCAGGTCTGGAAACAGCGCTTGGGCATATTAGGGCAAATGATTTGTCTACATAGTCATGATAGAGCCCCAGGCTGTAGCACCTAGAGCTGAGAACAGGTGATTTGTACCAATTTCCGAACCTTTCTGATGCGCACTTTCCTCTTCATAAAGGACTCCAGGGTGATTGTAAGTATCAGATGAGAAATGCCTAAGGGAAATTGACAAGTCTTTTAAAATGGGTGGAAGAATGAACTGCAATATTTATTGAATGAATGACTCACATGAAAGGCCCTAGCTTGGTGTTGGGGCACTTGATATTAACACGATTCATAACAATTCCTTTCTTATGAATGGGGTACGATTGAGCTCTAACCCTGATTGTCTATTAACAGGGGTGAGATAAGGACATAGGAAACTAAGACCCATCAAATCCCAGATGGTTGAAGAAGCAGAGGCGAGCATGAGCTCAGTCACTTTGGAAATTCGAAAAGTCTTCATGAAAGAGACAGCAAACGGGGCTTTGAATGATATGCAAGACTCGGTGAGCTGGGTGGTAGTGGTGGTATTTTGGAAATGGTGAATTTCAGGGACTCTGTTGCGGAAGCAGGAATGTTTCTAGAGGACAGGCATGTGCTAAGCGATCTCATGTCCCTCAACCCTTGAACTGTCTGGTTGTCAGCGTGAGAACCTCCTGCTCCAGGTGCCCTCTCATATGGAGTTGGACTGAGGGGAGGTCATTTGTCTGTGTGTGCTGAGATTCACACCCATCCGCCCCTGCTCTGCTCTCCATCACAGCAAACGGCTCCATTTCCCAGGCTCTCCTGACCTCTGCATACGGGAGTAGGTCCAGCCAGTGGAGAGCATGGCCAGGGGACCAGAGGGAGGGGCAAAGCCAGATTGCTTCAAGCCTCAACAACAATGACCCATTGGAGTGTCTAAAATCCTTCATTCTCAATATATTTAACCCAGCCTTGAAAACAGTTTTAAAGTGAAATATCCTGTGATTCCCACCAACATTTTATCACTGTAGTCCTGAATTTCCAAATCGATTCTCATCAACTTGCACCACTTCTATGGTGACAAGTTGCAGGGACGGAGTCCCAGAGAGCAGTTTCTAGGCTCTCGACCTCACGTGGAAAGGTGCTGGCTCAGGTAGTAGATGGCCGTCAGCTGTAACCAGTTAGCCATTAGCCACTAATATAACTGCCGTGGCTACGCTAGCAAGTGCGGATTGCAGCTTGTGTTGATCCTACTTCCTGTCTCGACCAGCAGCCTTCGAGAATGTGGTGCTATGACTCCCCTATCTATAGCTCTGTTGGGGTTCCTTTTTGGCCTCACCATATACTGCGTGCTTGTGCAGGGAGCGGGAGCTGAGACTCTGCATTACACAAGTCTTCCCTCTAAAGTACAGTTTTTCAACAACATCTGTTCAGGTTTAACATAAAACACTATTTCCCTTTAAAAACTCTGTGAATTTTATTACTTTACATAATTTGGTTTAAGCCCAAAATTTAGTTTATCTTTCATTTTAATTGTATTTTGTGCACAAGCTTATATACACATACAAGTATATGTGTGTGTGTGTGTGTGTGTGTGTGTGTGTGTGTGTGCCAGAAAAAAAATTCATCTGGGCTCCCTGAACTTGGCCTCAGCCCACCTATAAGCTATCATAGGGCAGAACCTGTTGGGAAGCTTTGCACTGGGAAACCTGGGGCCTCACTGTGGAGTATCTAGAGCAGGGGTGTCCAAACTTTTTTCAACGTTTTTTACCAAGGACCATATGCAGTAAAATACACAAACAGCCGGGCCACTCACTCGAGGTGAAGTACGTATTGCCTCACCTGGTTTATTTAAGTAAACTAAATATGTTTTTGGAATTTTCTGCGGGCCAATTAACAATGGATCGCGGGCCGCAGTTTGGACACTCCTGGTCTAGAGCATTGGTTCTCAGTTTGGGCTAATCATTCAAACCACCTGAGTGCTTTAAAAAACCCTATGCCTAGACTGCGCCGCACACTAATTACGTAGGAATCTCTGAGAGTGACACCCAGCATTTTTAAAAGCTGTCCAGGTGATTCTCATGGGAGTCAAGTTGAGAACCACCGATCTAGCGTCTAGTGCGGCCCTGAACTTGAACTGCTGTGATGTGCTCTTGAAGAAGGGAAGGAAACATGGAATGGTGTCGCTGTTTGTCTTTTGAATTTGGGGTGGCCTCTATTCATACTTTTACCAACACCTACACTGCCTCCTCTTCCCCTGTACCCACCCAAATCCTCCCCATCCGTTCTTCAAGGCCCACCTAACCTCACACCTCAAGCAGGAAGCATTTTATAGTTTAGCACTTAATTATTCTCCAGTACTTTCATGGTCTTGTCTTCTCAGCTAGACACTATACGCATCGTGTAGACAAGGCCCACCTTTTCTCCTTTTTCTGTATGTGCCTACAATAGAGTTTGGAACATTTTAGATGCAAGGAGGACTTCCCAACTGGTAGATTAATGAGACAAACATTTGGGCAAATTGGCAAGATAGGAACAGACGTTATATCACCTTCAAAACTCTATGTGATCAAAAAGCAGAGTGGCTATGCTATAACAGCAATTACATCCTTCAGTTTATGCCTCTGTCAAATATCAATAGGTTTCAGGAAAGATAGGGTGATTTTTGCCTGGAAGGGGATTTTGTAGGGAAGGAGTTTGCAATTACACATAAAGTATGTAGTAGTTTTAGGTAAATTAATTTGGGGGCCAATTTGACTTGATTTACAAGACTGAGCTGCTGGTATAAAATATCTAATACATCCCTATTTTGAGAAAAAAGGAAGAGACAAAAAGCAACAAGCCATCAGCCAGAGAAGCCTCTTATCATACTGCAGAATTCAAGGACTACCTCCCCTATTTTATATTTAAGCTCCATGGAGTCACCTAAAAATACTTGCACAAGTTCTTGCTTTCAAAGCCAAAAAGATCAGGTTTCTGGAGTCTGGGCTATGTATGCGGAATATGTCTAGCTATCTATACATCCATGCCTGGGTGGTATTTATTCAAATACTACAGTCCCAGCAGTGATTTTATTTAGTCTGGTTGTTCCTAAGACAAACACACATAACTTTAATTAAATGCACACCAAGTGTAGGGGAAACCATCTTGAAACAATTAAACTGTTCTACGGTAAGAGGTTTAGGGTACCCTCCCACTTCCTCACCTCCACCATAGAAAGAGAACAGATGGGCAGAGGGAAGCCAAGCCTGACTCTATAAACACAGCCTGAAGCTATAACTCTCTGTCTTGCTCTATTTTGTTCTCTTCTGACCCAAGACATCACCCTTCTTTTACTCTCTCCTAAATGAATTCCAGTCATTTAATTGCTATTCACTTTTTTTTAAACCCCTCTTGATCAGTTTTAGAGGGAGAAAATTTTCAGACAAGGTTTCTTATCTTCCATAAAGGAAATACTCCAGGAAGCAACAGAAAAGTCTGGAGAAAGACCAAACCACCATCTGGTTATTGACCTTGGGTTGTGAGGCTTCTGGAGAACGTGCATCGAGATGGCTGCTTTTGCCGCCTCATTCTTGGAACTTTCTGTGTCATCCGGTGTCTAGGTAGTAAAGGCTCAGTGTTATTACTCTTTTTAAATTGCACTGGAAGCTGGAAAAGGAAAGTGCAAGGTTGTGACATTCACCAGAATAGCTCTTTTCCTCTTGAACCTCTAGTTAATTTATCCCTAATTAATTTAACTATGAGATGTTACCGGCAAAAGGAGAGTGCTTTCTCCATGAAATATCCTGAAAAGCCACTCCCACAAACATTGACTGAATGCCTCTTCTGTGCTCAGAAGAGTGGGAAAAGCCAACAAAAAACAAAATCATATGCTCCTTGTCCTCGGGGAGCTTACTATGTTGCAAGGGACTCAGTCTTTCAGAGAACAAAGATTTTGCTTATGCACAGTTGAGCCTTTTCTGTTGTTGCTACTGTTCTTTCAGTATAAGAAAATACATCAAATTCTAAATTAAGATGGTAGTTGTTCAAGGAGAAAGAAAACCACAAAAGGGCTAAGAACATCAGAGAGGAAGGCATTCTGGACTGGACATAGAACCTGTGCAGACATCTGGATGTTCTTACATGAGGGGAAGGCAGGGAGCAGAGAGCCTCACCTCCAACAGAATGTGAGTCTGAGAGAACGTTCAACTAAGTAAGGGCAGGGTCAGTGCGAGGCCCTTGAAAGCCAAATTCAGGACTCTAGGCTCCAGGCAATAGGGAAACACTGTGTACTACTGGGCAAAATAACAGAATGGGTCATTACAAAAGCTCATAGAAAACAGGACTCTAGCTTAATTTTAATATGGAGGGTAAATTAAAGGGTAAACGCGAACTAGAGGGCAGAGAATGAAGCCAAGTACTACTGTCAAGGGCCTATCTTTTAAGTGAGTGGTCTGGCCGTACCTGTTGGAGACAAATGCAAAACACTGCATACGTGTCCACAATCAAATGCTGGTCCTGCAAGCCCCATGGGGCTGGTGAGGCAAGAGCTCCAGCAGAGGGGACACGCTGGGTCGGTCTATCATGGATTCAGAACCACTCCTAGGAAGCCACCAGTTTATGTGCTATCAAACCAAATGCATGTGGAAAGAACAGGAACAAGAACAGAAAGGTCTCCACAGCTTAAGAAAAATCTTCAAGTGTGAGGCAGACACATACACACTCAGGCAAGAATGCACAGATTAGACTAACTCAAATATAGAAGTGCAGACTTGCAAAGGTGAGAAGGCTGAAGCAAAGGGAACAACACTGCTTGGGGCTCATTGTTATAACAGAACCCTTGGCCTTGCATTATTACATGACAGTAAAAGGACAGGAGAGATGCTTTCCAACCTCACAGCCCCCTTCCTCCTTCTGCATACCAAGACCACTAGATTTGAATGAAAATATGAAGCCAGACAGATTTAAGTCCATGGTGCCTTTGAAAAATTAAATTCTTGTAATTATCAGTTAATAACTCTAATCATCAAAAGGAATATTCCAATCAGAAAATGAAATGTAGCAGGTAATTACTCATCGAAAATCTTGCACTGAAAAAATAATTATCTCCTTTCCTCCTTTTTCACATAGTTCTTCTTTTTACATGTCATCAAAGGAAAAAATGGTGGACTTGTACATGCAAAGGTAGACATGTTAGAACTGGTTCTAGAGTTAACACAGGAAAAGGTGTACCACGTGGGCCTTAGTTTTATCATCTGCAAAATGGAAGCGTATAACTACTTTTTGTATAACTACTGCGTGCATTTCTAGTGTTAGAAGAGAATAAGATGAAGAACTGATTCATGCTACAACGATGAACCTTGAAACCATTATGCTAAGTGAAAGAAGCCAGAGACAAAGGGCCCCCTATTGTATGATTCCATTTATATTAAATATCAAGAATAGGCAAATTCATAGAGACAGAATGCAGATTAGTGGTTGCCAGGGGAGGAGGAGGGAAGGTTGGGGAGTATCACTGTTTAACGGGTGCAGGGTTTCATTTGGGATGATGAAAAATTCCTGGAACTAGAAAATGATGATGGTTGTACAACATTGTGAATATACTTAAGGCCACTGAAATGTATATTCTTCTACAGTTAAAATGGTAACTTTTATGTTGTATATATTTTATCACTATGTAAAAACGGGGAGAGACTAGAAAATAACATTCTGGCTGTGTACTCTACACATAATAAATATTAACAGAAGGTATATTTATCAAGCTGTGGCTAAGCTGCTAATCTAATTTTTCTATTTTCGTTTTAGTGGGTATGTCTTAGACAAGACCATCATGAACCATTCTCTCACCTTTCTTTGGCATGGCTATAAAAGATTGTTTTGTGCAGACACCTACAAAGCTGAACTGGGAGGAGTAGGAGCCAAGAAAGCTGTGGAGTGGTACAAGAAGTAGTCCCAAAGCACCATGTGTACCACCAAAAATCTCAAGACAGGAGTGTGGCCTCTGCCACTGTCACTCTGATAGCACTGACTCCACACATGGCATCATGGGAAAAGGTTAATTCACTCATTCAACAAATACTTTCTGAGTATCTACTACAAGCGGAGTGATGGGCTAGATGTTGTAACTACAGCAGTGTAAAGTTAACAGTCCCTTCTATCCAGGAAATTTCGATCTAGAGTACAAGAGGGATGAGAACTAAAAATTACGGAAGATTGAGAAGGCAACTGACTCAACATAATATCAACCAACAACCAAAGCCCACCTACCACTGGGGGTCCTGGCTACCAAGTCAGAGTTCACGGGGTGTTGGCCCTGTGTGACAGACCTGAGAGACAGATCTCTGCAAATGTCAGGTCAAACGAGGCAGACGGGGAGAGCTCAACTTACGGGCTTCAGCGGAGGACAAGCCCAGCTCCTAGAGGACCAGGCTCTGATCGGAGAGAACGCTTCCCTCTGCCCTTTGTGAACCAGCCAGCCCGGCCCCTCGACAGAGCTCAGCCCCTTAAGCTATCGTGTGTCTCTCCCGACCACGGCGTTGGTGTCTATGTTATAAGATCCAATGGGTGTCAGGAAGAGTGCTTCAGTGGCAAAATTGGCTAAAATGTGATGCTCAATCTTCTGGAAATTCGCCTTTTATTCTCCCTACCTCTCCTGCAATCTAGAGTCAGTCTAGTTGCTAGATGATGGTTCTCTCTGTTGAACCTACATGGGACACTAAAAGGTCTTGATTCCTGAGTCTCCCCACAGATCAAATGATCTGGACATCTGGGGTGGGCATGGCATCAATATATTTTTTAAACCACCCCAGGTGATTCTAATGCAGGCAGGATGGAGAACTACTCATCTGGGGTAAGAAGGAAAGGGAACTGGCTTTATCAAGTACCTACTATGGGCTGGATACTGTGCTAGCTCCTTACATATAATATCTATAGCTAGGTACCCCTCGCACATCCTCTTGGACTTGTTCTGGCCATAAGCATATGGCCCCTCAAAGCAGCACTCAACCTCGGCAGGACAAGACATCAGGAACAGATACCGCCGTTACCTTACCCCTTGAGTGGGATAACTCTGAAGCATACTTTAAACCTGGGGTAATTAAAATAGTTTTATGAGGGGCCGGATAGTTAATACGGGAGGCTCTATGGGCCATACAGTCTTGGTCTTGCCTACGCCAATCTGCCTTTGGGGTGGAGAAGCACCGATGGGCAATGCTAAATGAATGCATTTGGCTGCATTCCAACAAAACTTTATTTACAAAGACCGACAGCAGGACACAGTTGGTCAACCCCTGCTCTAAGTCTAAATCCCAGAGGTTCTTAGTGGCAATGAGTGCCAGCTGACCATGGCAGTGACAGGTCAATAACACGCTATGCAGGCTTCATTCGCTTACCGTGCACTTCCTACGAGCACTGGCGAGAGTGACTACTCACTCTCAAATCCTTGTCTCATAGCCTGTTTCTGGGGAACTCAACCAACGTCAGTATATTGTTTTACACTCATAACTACCCCAGAAGTTGAATACTACCATCTCTATTTTACAGGAAGGAACTGAGATTCAAGGAATACAAAACTCATAAATGAGAGTCCAAATTAGAAGCCTATTTGGCTCCAAAGTCCATGATCTCTTTACAACACGACCAGAGTAAGGATGGATACAAACAAATAAACACACACGTGCATACACGTAAACAATCAAATATATAGTTTTAATTATGCAAGCAAGAGTGCCACATATGGCAAGTCATAAGGCGAAATTTATACTACCCATGTAATTATTGATCTATGTAAAGAAAGGAGTTTTAAAAGAAATAATAATATAAATAGTAAGGTTTAAGGGTGATGAAAAGAATTACTTTCTTTTATGCTGCTGTTTCTAATCTAGGACAGAATTCATTTCCCACCTTCTCTGGTGAAATCTTTGGTTATACCTGGGAACAAATACAGCCATTCAAGGTAAAGCCCAATATGTAATTTGGAACTTGAGGAGAAAGAAATGAGATTAAGACATTCTTCTACCTATTTTAACATGGGGGTAGAGGGCTAGTAATTTCTCAAAGTCCCCTTAAAGGCACGTCTGAAGGTCCCCTATGGATCCTAAGGATTCCAGAGAACATTTTGAGAACCCAGAGCTGGCACAGTTAGAAAGCAATCTTTTTAGCTTACGCGGTCTTGCCCTCGCTGTCCTGTTTGGTGGCACTGGCCCCCTTCTTGCCCAGCAGTGAGGCCACCTTCTCCGCGTCTCCATTCTCCACAGCCTGCAGAAGCCGGTCATCATTCTTGTTCCACTCATTGGTCTGTGGAGCAAAGGGGAGACGCAGAGTCAGTGGACAAAAACTGGCCACACGGCTGTACTGACCGGCATGTCCTCAGTCCTCCCAGCTCCCCACCCTTCCCTCAAATCAAAATCTTCCCCGAAATGGGAACTTTAAAAATACCTTCCCCTTCACCATGGTGGCACTCAAGAAGGCCGGTTTCCCAAAAGGAAACATCAACAGTTCAATGAAATAGTGGTCGGTGACCAAACTCGGAAATAGTTACTTCTTTTATCTGAAGTTGGGAAGATGAAGCAACTTACCTTAAAGACCTCGAGGCCAGTTTACACATTAGCTTGTTTCTAGCTAAACTAGACAGCTGGCCTCTCAGAACAGTGGCCTTTGACCTGGTCCACAGCTCACTGGGCCCACGGTGTTACAAAACTAAACAGGCCAACAGCTCAAGGTTACCTGAGAGTTTATATACATACACACCATTCTCTGTCTGCTTTTACTGCCGCTTTTTCTGGCCTGCTTACTGGGCCCTGATTTTCAAGTTGTATACTGATTTTAAGTAGTTGTCCAGGCTACCGACACAACAGAGGAGCACCAGAAACAAAATTCCTTCCTGAGCAAGCTAATATACACCAAACAGCTTGGAGCCAAGCCTCTACCAATGCCAAACCCCAGCCCCAACAGAGCAATTATGCAAACCACAGTAACAGTAACACTTTCATGTGCACAAAAATTAGTTTTTACTCTTACAAAGGAAAGAGTGGATCTCTCTATATAAGAGTAAATTGGCCTTGAGCACAAGACTAAGAAGTTTCAAGTGTGAAATGGCAGCAGTGATCCACAGAAGGTTTTAGAGCAGAGGAGAGAATAAAATCAGTGATTGAAGAAGAGTTATTGGAGGTGTATATGGCGGATAGAATTAATGGAAAGGGCAAAGGTCCTGGGGCACATCGAGGCCCCTAGTTCCCTTCCAGGCCCCTCCAGCTATGGATACCACCACCTGGGAGAGACTTCTCCTTCCTCCCCAAACTTTCTACAGAGAGTTCTCCAGGGCTCTCTCTGCTTCCTTGTGGCCTCTAAATAATAAGAACCTCCAGGTAGTTCACCTTCAAGGCTTTACCACTTCAGGGAAGCAGATAGAGGAGATACTAGAGATATAAAAAGCTAACAAGAGGGAATTTTACAGGCCTACAGTTTTCCATGGCCCCAGAAGTGGGCTCCCAACCTCTCTGCACTGATAGAACTGGGGAACCCAACAGGACTCTGCCCTCTCATAGAGTAAGAGTGGGTCTACCAGATATCTAACCCTTCAACCCCAGCCCACAGCCAGGGCCTTAGAGAAAGCCACAGGCCATGGAGGGGGAAATAGGTGTACCCAGGTTTCAAGTTAGGAATTTGCTTCTCTGAGAGTCTCAGGACTGAACCACTGCCATTTCTCAGGTATTCTCTCTTCCACCATGGCCATCACTGAGTACAAGAACATAGGAAAAATGGGGTAGGTTTGAGTGAAAATGAGAAGTTTCTCCTGTAGGATGCATGAACTTGAAGTCCAAAACTCTAGATGGACACTTACATGTTATGTATCTTAAGTCACCCAAAAAAACCTCTCTGTGCCTTAGTTTCCCAAGGCGTTGGGACTGGATAACCACCGTGATTCCCCTAAAGCTGAGAAAACTTTATAATCTATAAAATGCTCCAAACCAAACTCTGCCTGGGATTATTCTAGAACAGTACTGTCGCCAATAATGCAACTATTTTGTATTTGTACTGTCCAAAACTGGAACCACTAAGCAGTGATTCTCAACCAGGGGTGATTCTGCCTCTCAGGGCACATTTGGCGATCTCCACAGACATTTTTGATTGCCCTGTCTAGGGAATGCTCCTGGCGTCTCAAAGCTAGACGCCAGGGTGCTGCTAAACATCTTACAATGCACAGGACAGCCCTCCCCTAAACCAACAATTCTCTGGCCCAAACTATCAAGATTGCATTGGCCACATGCAGCTACTAAGCACTGGAAATGTGGCTACCGTGACTGAGGAACTGAATTTTTAACTTTAATTTTAGATTTCAGTGCAGCTCTCCAAGACGGCTCCCTAAATGTTTTTGACAAAGTAAGAATGTGTCTGGACCCCTGTCATCCACACTCTTCTACAACAATCATTTTACTCAGAAAGAAGACATTAGGTCTTTCTTCAGTTGTAAATCAGGCTTCCTCTTGAAGGGGAACTCAATAAATAGGCCACCCCAGGCACAAGCATTTGTTAGAACAGGAAGCTTTACTTATTAACAACAAAATGTAGCAAACACCAAGAAACACACTGCAGCTTACTTCCCCAGATTGCACTTTTACAAGCCAAAACCAAACCAAGAAAGTTTATTGAAGTACATGTAGGACTCGTGATTCCTACGTCCATTATCCCAGTCCTACATTATTAGTGCTGCCTTTTAAATCCTTTCCTAACTTAAAATGACCAAATTAAAACTGGATTGGGAAGATCAAAAGGATATTAAATCGCAGAGGACATGACTGAAAGTACTTAAGCAAAGAAAGACCACATAAAAGGATTTTCCTTTTCAGTGCCGCTAAGGCACTCAACTCTCTGGTAGAGAAAAATCTGATTGCAGGGGTTCCCTAAAATTAGTTACATGTGGATATTTAGGGAATTCAATTTCTATAGGACATAACAAGAAAGATCCCCCTTCCCCTACTCTTTAGAGAACAAGGTCAATGTCATATCCCTTGAGGTCTATAATTCTCTTTTATTTAGATTCTCTCCTCAATGCAGGCCAAAAGTTCCTTTTCTCTTAGAGCAGATGAGGCGAACAGAATATGGCTACCCACACACAAAGGTCTAATAAATAATTGGCATCACCATTCAACCTGGATGTGCTACAGATGGAGGACAAGCTAGCAGCAAGAAGGAGAAGGACAGGTGCTGCACACATTGGCCTTAGAGCCTGAGTCAAGAGAACAGTGCAGAACAAATTGGGCAGACAGGGCAAACCTGAAGAAGAACTTGGGGGAAAGAGTAGACCATCAGTTGGGAAAGGAAAAGAGAGATAAGTTCTACTCTTAAAATTCTCACAAGAAAGCTAAAAGTAGAGGGAAGAAGGGTTCCAATTAGACCTCTAACTCAGCAATCCAGATTCTGAACAGTGAGTCTTTCAAGGTGAAATGACATTGCCCAGACCACGGGCCAGCATAGCAGGGAGCCGTTGCTCATGTAATGGAGTTCTCTAGTCCTGGGCCAGGCTGATGGTTATATTTGTAATTAGTTCTGCTATACACGACTGACCATACCATGTTTCTTCGAGAACCATGGCTTTCAAGCTGCCATTACTTTCCTCTCCTAAACAAGTCCATGGAGATATTCCTTATATTTTCTCCTATAAAACCATTCCATCCAGTGCTACATCCTATATCAAAAATACCCTCGCCAATCACCCGGACACAAAATAGATGTATAATAAACACTTTTGGTGCCATTGCTCTTGAGAATTTAGAAGCAAAGTCCTCTCCCTCACCTCTATCGTCTGCTGAGTGATACTAAATTGAAAGCAAGCATCAAAAGAAATCTTAAAAAGCTGTCTTGGCCAGTCTACTGTCCAAAGGTAGCATTGGTCAGATAAATTGGTTGTGATATTATAATATAATAAGAAATACATGTTTGTTCTTTGTCCCCAGTTCCTAGCACAGAGCTCCTAAAACCCATGGAATTTCCTGAGCGATAGGGGTAAGAGGAGCATCTTTGTTTTATTTATAATAAATAAGCCTCTTTCAGCCTTACCTGAGTTTATGTTAACGAGGTGACTGGTGGATGAAAGCCTCTAGATAGCTTCAGGATGGGAGCTCCTCGTCAGAGGAACCAACTAGTTATTACAACTCTCAGGTCCCCACCCCCACCTTCAGGGAGGGGAGAGGGGCTGGAGATTGAGTCAATCCCCACTGGCCAAAGATTTAACCAATAGTGCATCCATAACGAAACCTCCATAAAAACCACTAAACCATGCCTAAACCTTGGGGTTCAGAGAGCTGCTAGGTTGGCGAACACATTGAGGAGCTGGGAAGGTGACACAGGAGAGGGCATGGAAACACACACACACACACACACACACCATACCTTGCCCTATACATTTCTTCCAGTTGGCTGTTTCCCAGTTGCACCCTTTAGAATAAACTGGTAATAATCAGTAAAGTGCCTTCCTGAGTTCTATATGCTGTTCTAGCAAATTCTGCAACCTGAGGAGGGGGTTGTGGGAACCACCGACTTTATAGCCGATTGGTCAGAAGTAGGGTTGACTCGGGACTTGCAATTGGTGCCTGAAGTGGGAGCAGTCTTGTAGGACTGAGCCTGTAACCTGTGGGTCTGATGGTAACTCCAGGTCATCAGTGTCAGAAGTGAACGGAATCACTGGATACCCTCTTGGTGTCCGGAGAGGAGGAGAATTGATTGTTGATATGAAGAAAAACCCCACCCATTTGGTATCAGAAGCGTTTTGTGTAAGAAGCAGATCAGATGATAGGTGAAGTTGGAAACTTTGTCCTGACATCCCCAAGTACTTCACTCAAACACTTCTGGAGACCACCATCACACCAACGACACCTCCCTCCCACTCCCCGTGTAAATCCTTTCCTCTAACTGGCACTCCCTCCACAGGGCAGGCCTAGCTCTCCCTCCACACCGGACTTCTGGTCCCCTCAGAACAACTGTTTTCAACCTATTAGTGGGTTAATCCAACATTTAAAAAAAAAAAAAAAAAAAAAAAAAAAACACCAGATACATCATATTTGATAAGGTTAAATGTTTTTGTATGTGTGTTCTGGGTGGTGATATTTTATATATATATTTATATATATATATTTTATATACATTTTTTTAAGTGTGTGTGGTTGTGTGTGTGTGTGTGTGTGTGTGTGTGTATATATATATATATATATATATATATATATATATATATATATGGTGCCAAAAAAATGTATACACATTTTAAGAAAGGAAAAAAACTATTAAAATTGTAATACTCAATATATACTGATAACAAAAGATGCATACAAGTCACGTTTGACTTCTGCATTCACAAGAGGTGCTCAAAGTGGTTACCATCAGCGTCCAGACACTTCTGATTACGGCGAACTACTGCTTGAGCAACGTTGACCAAAGTGTCCATTTGTATACATTTTTTTTGGCACCCCTGGTATGTTTCTAATGGGGAATCACAATAAAAAAAACTTTGATTGCCTCTGCTTTAGAATGCTCTGCCATCCCATCCACCTACAAAAGGCTTCCTTCTAAAGCCTAGCTCAAGCTCTGCAGGTTCAAGCCATTCTGGTGACCTCCCTCTACTTCTTTCCTCCGCCGAGTCCCGAAGGAAATGCCTACTCATCTGACTGAAGCCCACAGTCTAGACTTGATGAAATACTGCGTCCAGTCTTTTGTTCCTGAGCTCCCTGTGTGCTTATTTGGTTTCCTTGTCTTCAGCTCCTGAAGGTACAAACAACAGCCTTCATGCTTTACTCCTGTGGTGCCTAGCAAATGCTCGTATCTGTTGCTGATTTTAGCAGGAGGTTTTTCCTCTCGGTTAACCTAAATCTCTCCCGACTTAGCAAATAGTTGCTTTTTTCATTTATAAAACTCTCTCATTCTTTTGCAAACAACTATTGAATCATCTTTCCAAGGTTTTTATAGGCTAAATAAATCCCATTCCCTTAACTTGTCTACTCCCCATTACTTTTCTAAGGCCAATTTTCCAAGATTTTGATCAGGGTACACTTTCTCCAAATCTCTTCACCACTAAGAGGTCTTATCCGTTTATCCGGGTGAATGCAGTGTTTCCCAGTCACCAGGCACCTGGGTACTTGTTATATATGCAGATTCCCAGGCCTCATCCAGGAGATTCTGATCCCAGAGATATGGGCTGGGGCACCTGGACTGGTTTAGTTCAACAAGTGCTCGCGCTCTCTCTGATTCTTATTGCAAGTTTGAGGACAGCTGGAACCTATGCAAAGACTAACCACAGAATTTTCTTGAAAGGATTTTCTTCCTCCATGAGGCATTATTAAGGAAGTGGGTGGAAGATGAGAAAAATTCTCCACTTTTTCCTTGCAGAACTAGGTATTTTGTCTCCCACAAAAGCTTAATAAATACTAGACTTTCCCGAGCAGTTGCATGTGCAACCCTGTGTATAAGAATGTTAACAAAAGCATTGCTCATGGTAGGCAGAATTTTACAAATAATCAAATATCCAATAACAGAAGATAAATCACAATATAATCAAGCAATGGCTACCACACAGCAAGGAAAATGAACAAGTTACAACTACATTCAACATGGATGGATATTAACAACAATATTACTGAAACAAGTAAAACACAAAAGAACACAATAGTATGACTGCATGCATATAAAGATGAAAACAAGAAAAATGGATCCATCTTGTTTAGGGATACATGGATAGATGATAAAACTATGAAGAAGAGGTTATCAAAAGACAGGATACTGGTTAGGGTAAGCACGTGGCGTTTGGTCAGGAAGGGACACCTGGGAGCATTCTAGAGTCCTGTGCTCTATTTCATGACCTGGTTAGTGCCTCCACAGATGTTCACTAGTTAGACGCCACATTCTTTTGGGGGCACTTCTCTCTATTTGTGATTTGCACACATACACACACACATTCACAACACAGTCACACACACACACACACACATACACACACACATACACACACAGAGTTCAGAAAGAAGTTTTGTGGTTCACTTTGGTCAAATCAATACCACGCCAAGTATCTTGCCAAGGTTTGCATTTTCCCTTGCTATTTCTTCATCTCTGAAATGGGAAGCAGCTCCTGGTTCTTAGGAGGACTCCAAAACCCCTTTGAGAATCTACCAGAAAGTTATCACCTTTCCTCAGAATAATGCACACACACACAAAAGCTTGCGTACAATTTCAGAGGGTGCTCTGGCTTAAACCCCTACCCAAAGCCCACTCATTCAAGCCCAATTTAAGAACTCTTGGTCTAGAAAAAGAGACAGGCTTCAGAGTTTAGTGCTTTTGAGCTGAAATTCTAGCTCCCTCACCTCCCACGTCACGTAGGTGGTCTCAAGCAGGTCATCAGCATCTCTAGTCTCTACTTCCTTATCTGTCAAATGGGGGGAATCCCGGTTACTTGCAAATTATCCTGAAAATTAAATGTCCTGTACATGAATGCTCAGCACTCAAAAAATGATGACGATTATTATTTGATTAGATGATCCGCACTCTTCCTTCCGGATTCATGTTCTATGAATCTTTTAATATTACAGTTTAGGATTGACGGTCTGTTACCTGTCAGAGGTAGATAATGCCTTACGGCAAATTTACATTTGCAAATATTCTGCTATGCTCCTTAAAAATCATATTTTAAAGGACTCCAGAGAAAACATTCACAGACACGAAATTAACTATTTTATTGAATATGGCTCGCTTTTCCAGCAGACTGTTTAAACAGACACTATTTCAACAGAGCACATTAGGCCACATTTTCAAGTTCAGGAAGCCATATGTTATGCTCCGGAGACATGTGTAATGTGTCAGCTATGAAGGACAGCATGTGGGAAAGGCAGACTTTACCTCCCATGTGGGCTCCAAACATTCCTGGTAATATATCACAAATGAGATTTTCAATGGCTGGCCTGTAAGTTTCCTATTCATCAAATCATTTCCAAATGACACCCACTTGCTTAAGAGTTTTCCCTTGAATCTTGGCCTTTTGAAAGCATTGCCTTGGTCTTCTGAAAGCATTACCCTCCTTGGAGGGTAGCAGACACCATGTCAAGCGTGTGATGAACGCTGGGGCTTTGGCAACTGGCAACGTCTGCCCTTGGCCAGACATGGCATCACCTTCTTTTATTTTGGTTTAATCCCTGGGAACTGAAAAACCAGTGGAAACTCAGTGGTCACAGACATCTGGCTAGTGGACAGGTTTGAGTTTTGGAATACATCAACCCAACCAAAATAATCCAGTGACACAGAGCAATCTGGGAAGAGAGTTTCTTTGACTTTCCTTACAAGATACACTAAAACTCTAAGCATCACAAATTAGCATGGCTCCGGTTGTATGGATCTGTTTGAGCAGCCTTCTGGAGGAGTCTATTTGAGAGATTATCTTTGGAAAGGCTGCATTTCTCCCTGTAGTTTACAGAGAGCAGACTGTTTTGCCAATATAATCAGTAAGGCTAAGACGAACGTTAGACAAAGTAGACAGTGTTTTCACTGAGAAACTTTCAGGTTCATACCATCCAGAAAAAAAAAAAAGGAAAAAAAAGAGCACGCATCTCATATTTTAAGACAGAGGAGAAGAAACAGGCAAGCTTCAGGCCTAGATGACAATTTCCCCCGTTAACTGTACCAGCCAGTACTTATTAGATATGCATCCACTAGGTCCCAAGCAATACAGAAAATTCTACAGATGTTAAATTCATTTGTTCATTCATTCATTCATTCAACAAATATTTACCAGTACTTTTTATATAGCTGGCATAGTCTTCACTGGATTTTCTAGATAGTTGTGGAAATAAAATACAGCAATATGAAAAATATGCCAACAACCCAAAACAGGATATTAGAGTGGCAAAGTAAGCAAACTGGTGAATCAGCACAATAGAAAAGAGAGACAACTCTTGGCTAGGCAGGCAGGGAAGGTGTTTTGGTTTGGATAATGAACTAGACCTTGCAATGAGTAATATTTAGGTTAATGGAGAAAAAACAAGACATAATGAGTGAAAACGCAAGATGCGTTCAGTAAATAGTGAGTTGATACAACTGTGGCCTTACATCACTGTTGTCCTTCACGTCCATGGAAAACCCAGAAAATTACATATATATATATAATGACATAAACATTTGACCGTTCTCCCAGTTTTAACAAGCCCAGCAGTTTCAGATAGAGCTTTGTGTATCATATTAATTATTTCAGACCAATACAAAAGTTCATCTAAAATGAGTTGGCCCTCTCCCTACACTTTTGTTTTAGACTATTCACACAGTAGGTTACAGTATTTCTGCTTTCCAGCCTGAAATCCATCACCAGCCCCTTAATAGACTGCATCAGTAATTCCCGAGGTCTTTTCTACCTAACTGCTGAATGCTGGTTCATGGACATAATACGTAATTATAAACACCTTCATCCAGAAACAGGCTGATTCTCCAACCGGCCCACTTCACCAAGCTACCTACTCATTGCTCCCCTTGCCCCTGGCCCTCTCGGGCCACCAGGATCAGGTGAGTTCCCCTCGTTAGGCTCTCCCATGCTTCTCTTCCACAGCGCTTGGCACAATTATAATTAAATAGTATTTCTAAAGTATCTTTAAAGATCTGTCGACCTCCCATTGAATTTGGAGTTTCGGGGCATGGCCAATAGGCAGCACCACTAAATTCCTGGCCCCTTGCCCACTGCCTGCCAGATGGTAGGGGCTCAATTCAGAGCTGCTCATTGGACGGCTTTGTTTCTCTCCCTTCTACCTTGGGAGCCCCTATTGATTAACCCCTTCTCTACCAATACCTTTGTCTTCATCTACAAATGCACTTAAAGTCTCCACAATCCTATCAGACTCCTTGCTTTGATGATGTTGACCAATGTTTCAACATTATTCATTATCTTAAAACCATGTCACATGAGGTAAAAGTCAGTCTCACGGGTGCAGAAATAAGTCTGGGAATAGACTTATCCCTCCAGGGAGAAAAACAGTTCCAGCCAATTCAATTGGGTTCAAGCACTCAATTGTTTAGTATCTATATATATCAGGTACTGTGCAAAATCCTAGGGATAAAAAGATGGATATGAAATAATCTTGGCCCTTAAGGAGTTTACAGACTTCTGAGAACAGAAAAGCACACCCAGTAACTACTAACATTATTGTTTGTCAGTGCTAGTCCAGTGCTGTGAACAATGTCCTGTCAAAGCCAAGTGGATACTATTACAACTAAAAATCATTAAAAATGTGCAGTGCTAGGAACCATACTATATTACAATTTAATCTTAATAATAACTCTCTCAGTTGGGTGCTACAATTAGCCCATTTTACAGATGAGGCACAGAAAGGTTAAGAAACATTTAAAGTTATTCAATATATAGTGTAGTTGGTTCTCTCGAGAGGAAAAAGCTAAAGCAGTTCAGTTTAAAGGAAAATGAAGGAACTTTTCAGGATAAGCAAGATTTAATTGGTTATAGACGGAGGCAAGCAAAGGAGTCAGTGGAGAGAGACAGAATGAAAAATATAAGGGGTGAGGGGTTGAATTGAGGATTCAAGCCAGGAGGAAGGCTGATCTTGGTAAATTAGTCATGTTCTGCCTCTGAGAGAGGAAAAAGGAAGAGGAGGGTGAGCAGAGATACAGTGGTAGAACGAACGTCAGTTTGTGTTTTATGGCTTCTGCTTTCTTTGGGAAGCAGGAGGCAAAGTATGCAGGGTCAGTGGTGGGCTAAGAAGCTTGAAAAATGTTCTGAATAGCTACTGTTTCTAATAGTTCCTGGGGGAAATGAGAAAGGAAACCCACTAGAAATGAGTAAAGGGGTTTTCAAATAGCCCTGAAGGTCCAGCTGAGAGTAGGAATTATAACTCCATAAAAAATCTATTCAGTAGTGTCATGTGATTTTTCACTAGAAGCACTGGGTAGGACTGGAGCAGGAGGTGGTCAGCTTGATGACTGGAGATTGGACAGTCAGGTGAAGCAGAGATTCCAGGGTTAAGAGGATGGGAGGTGCCAGTGGGCAGATACTTGAAATGATTACGGGATCAGGGAGGGATGAGGCTAAAGTCCACGGCTCAGTCCTATAAATCAGGGGCAGGTTGTTGGAAGGTCTTTCATATGGATGTCAGAGTTTCCAGGGTGATGCCAGAAGGCAAAAATGGGAGCTGAGCGTCAAAATCCTGGAGAGAGTTCAGGGAGCAAGTTACAGGTCCCAAAAAGGTGGTAAAGAGAGCGAGATGAGGACGGCCCAGCATAATCAAAGAGCAGTGACTGTCAGTTGAGAAAGGAGTGATGAGGTCGTACAGCAAATGGGTCAAGACTGATGAAGAAGTGGTTTATTGACCTACTGTGTGCTAGTCCCTTACAGGCACCATGAAGAATTAATTTCATTTAAGTCACTGTAACCACCTATACTGGGTTGAATAATGTCCCCACAAAATTCATGTCCTCCCTGAACTTAATCCTCCTGAACTCACTCATGTTCTCCTGAACGTGACCTTATTTTGACATAGGCTATTTATCCATGGAATCAATCGAAGATGAGGTCATACTGGATTAGGGCAGGCCCTAAGTCCAAAGACTGGTGTCCATATAAGAGGAGAGAGATGCAGACGTGGAGGAGACAGGAAGGAGGGCATGTGATAATGGAGGCAGAGACTAGCGTTATGCTGCCATTAACCAAGGAATGCCAAGGATTGCTGGCAACCGCTAGGAGCTGGAAGAGACAAGCAAGGATTCTTCCCTAGAGCCTTTGGAGGGAATATGGCCCCACCAACACCTTGATTTTGGACTTTTAGCCTCAAGATCTGTGAGAGAATACCTTTCTCACAGTTATTTAAGCTACTCAGTTTGGGGTAATTTGTTACAGCAGCCTTAGGAAAGTAATACACTACCCTGTGTGGTAGGTATTATTATCCTCATTTAACTGATGGGGAAACTGAGGCTCAGAAAATCTTTCCCAAGGTTACAAGGCCAGAAAGTGGAAGAGTCAGGATTCAAAGCCCACACCTGTGGTGCCCTGGCCACCCATGCACGCCCAGCACACTGAGGAAGGCCAGGCAGAACACAGAGCCTGGCCTTCTGCCACGGTATGATGGGCCGTGGGGGGCAGAGGGAGGAGAGACCTCAGTGTGGCGGAACTGAGACTGGAAACTCTGAGCTCCAAGGCTCTTTCCAACGCAGGAACTACCCTTAAAGCAAACTCAACGTTATATATGAAATTTGTAGTTATACAAAACATTTCAAGCATGGTTATTTACTTTATAAGCATGTTTACAATAAGGCCTCTTTGAATAGTGAGCTCTTAAAGAGTTAAGTTCTTATAAATATTTATATGCATACGAGGATAAATGGAATTTGATTTACTCACAGAAATAATCATTACTTAAAAGGAGATACATGGTAACACTGAGTATCTCAAGGTCTGAGCGAGGCTTTTCCTTGCACACAGACAGGACACTTGAAGACATGTCTGGCTATAATCCAAGCACACACCAAAAGTATTTTTGGCATGTATTTTAGCATAATAAGCAGCCATGACCCCGACCTTTGCTCTTCACCCAAAGGGCACAACATAGATGTCACATGAAGTATCCAGACGAAATGATTTCATCCACAAGTCCTAAGTCAAATGCTAAAGTGCATTTTAAGTGTCTAAATGGTCAGAGTAAAGGATGAGGGTGGTCTCTGGTCCTGATCATACCTAAGATTGTGCCCTTTATAGATGCTAAACGATTTAAGGGACAAAACGATAGCTAAAGAAATTTACAAGGAATCGAAACAGTCCTTGAAGTTACAAGTTCTATGTGACATCTGATTGCTCTGTATTTTCTGCTGCCCCACCCTTCCCTGCAGTCCAACCCAAACCCCCAGGCTCACATACACACACATCCTTTTGGAGCCAGTTAGTTCAATAGGGGAAAGCTGGGGTCTTCAGTGGAGGAGAGGTCAGCCACAGCCCAGGATATCTCAATTGCCTATGACTCGTTTTCTTGTTTTGAGACTAAGAAAACATTTGAGGACCCAAAGTTTAGGGTAAGAGGCTAAGGCAGCCCCCCACACTTGGTGTCCCCTAACACCTAGTCAAGTATAAGTCATTAGTGACTATTGTGGGTTGACTAGTGTCCCCCAATCACTCATGTCCACCTGTCACCTCTGAATGTGACCGTAACTGAAAATAGGATCTTGAGATGAAGTTATCCTGGATTTAGGATAGGCCTTTAATCCAATGACTGGTACCCTTGTAAGAAGTGAGGACAGACACATGGGGAAGAAGGCATTGTGCAGACAGATAAAGAAATTAGAGAGATGCGCCTACAAGCCAAGGAATACCCAGGTCTGCTGAGAACCACCAGAGGTTAGGACAGCGACATGGGACAGTTTCTCCTTCACAACTTCCAGAATGAACCAACCCTGCCTATGCTTTGATTTTGGACTTCTGCCTCCTGAACTGTGAGAAAATCACCTTCTCTTGTTTTAAGCCACCCAGTGTGTGGTAACTTATTACCAATACGGTGACACATAGGGACAGGGTTGCTCAAGCAGCACCAAATGGCCCCTCAGTACTCCGTCCTGGTTGGCAGCAGCCGCTGCAGGAACCACAGAAAACACTGATTTGCTTCCTGTTTGCTCACAGATAGTCACCAAGTGGTATGTTGGGTACTGACGATGAAATAGTGAGCCTGTGGTAAGCTGGCTGTGCACAATAGCGTTTATCTCAATGCTGGTGGGACTGCCGTGTTTTTTAAAACTTACTTTGCGACATTTTTCAAATTTTTAAAGGAAAAAAGTTATAACAAAAAAATAACATTTTTTTGTTTAACGCCATGTTTCTCAAAAAGCTTGGCTATGTGACGGCACATTAGAATCACCTTAAGTCTCTGAAAAAAATACAAATGCTAACTTTTCAAACTTTTCTATGTGATTCTACTGTCAGCCAAGATGACAAATTAGCCTGGTATTAACCACATTTGTATCTGTTAAAACGCTGAACTAGACCAGTGGTTGAATCTCGGCATTCATCCCTTCCAGCACATAAAGACTTACTAAGTGCCAACAGGCAATCAAGATGCCTCACAGAGAGAAAGGGGCCTGACCCAAGTTCACTGTACCCTCTTTCAGATAAGCCCCTGCCTTGCTTAGCGGTGAGGTCACCCAAGCCGGACACCCGGCTGTTCTGTCCCCCCAGCTCCGCTGCCAATTACTCACCAAGGACTGCTGACACCGTTGATGTGGCCTCTCCAGTTTCCCTTGCTTTGACCCGGTTTCCATTCCTACAGCTAATGCCTTTGTTTAATCCAGTTCGGATCAACAAACACCTTTTTGGTTCCACTTTTGCCAGGCATCACGCTAGACACTTTAGATGAGGCTCTCCTCTTTGCCAAGCTCCTGGCGCACTCTGCCAGGAATGGATACTTGGAGAACCAGTGAAGAGGTTCCGACACCAGTCATTGTTTATCTAGGACATTTCGATAGCCTCTTAACTGGACTTTCTATTTCCAGTTTCCCCACTTCCCTTCTCCCATGCCAAATTGTCTTGCCTACTGTTCTGGCTCTCTTTTCTATACAAAATCATCCATGGCTGCCCAGGGCCAACAAGAGGCCACCTACTCTTTAGCACGCCTCCCATTCCCCCACACTCACTCCACAACGCACAATTGAAGGCTTTTCTTACCCAATTTCAAATCTTTAATTCCACTCTGCCCAGCTCTCCCTCTGGCCCATGCAACACCCCACGCTAGAGCGTGGAGCTCTAGCCAAGTTCTTGATTCAAGAATCCAAGTTATTCTTTCCTCTTCTACACTGCAACTACTCAAATAATTTTTCCTCTCCCATTTTTATCTTGCTATCTCTCTGCCAACAGTGTAAAGTTGCTCTCTGCCTTTCATTTTAACAGTTTTATACTGGCATTCGAAGCTTTATACTTTTCCTGTTTCATGTCATCTTACAGAGTGGCAATATAGTGTAGAGCTAAGAGCTCAGATTCTGGGTTCCTGGGTCCAAATCCTGGCTCTACCAAATCTTAGCTGCATGGCCCTGGAGAAGTCACTTAAATTCATATGTTTCCTCATTTGTAAAATAGAAGATAATAGCACATTTAAAAATGTTTGACATCCCAACCAGGTTGTACTTGATGGCAGAAACCTTCATATATTTCCATAGTGTCCTTCCTGGTAAATATCTAGATTTTTTTTTCTTTTAATGAATCAATACATTAAAATAAACTTTCTCCAGATGAGGGAAACATTCCAGTACTCCAACTCATCATTACCATTTCAAATTTCTATCTGTGCTGCAACTGGGTTTGGAAGCCTCAAAAAACAGAAAGTCACTTAAATAATTAAAATAGTACACACATAAAAGCACAATGCCTCATGCTATCAGAGGTTAATTTTAAATAGTCTGGATATTTTAACATATTTGAGATAAGAGACGCCACTGATTTATTTATACCAAAAACTCTTGCAGTTCTCAAGAAAAGGCTTATCTGTTACAGACTTTCTACACACCAATAATAGCAAACCCCAAATAAACTCCAATATCTATGCATAGGGGGAAATGTCTGGTTCCAAGAAATTATTTCTGCCTGATGTCCAATGCGAGAGGGCAGTATTTTTTAAGAGCACAATACGAAGGCCGTGACCTTTATCATCAGTCTCATCTTTCTGAGGTGTCACGTGACTAAAATACTAGAATAGGAATTTTATAATATCTGATAGAACCCATCCTTTCTTCAATCTTCCCCCAGGCCCCAGAAAATGTAGGACCCCCCAAGGAAAGCCCACGAAGGCTTACCCTATAACTGCCCATTTCTTAAGAACAACAGACGCCAAAACCAAAGACTCTAGCAAATCTGTAGAAATTTGGGAAACTCATCGAGGTTCCCATATGTGAAGCCTCATTTATTATCCTTTTAAAGGTCACAAGAGATTCCCCCAAAATGTTTTAGAATTGTATGATTCAGCTAGATGCCCAATGCCAAGTAAACACATTAAAAAAAAAAAAATCACCAAAAGGAGGAAATTCTAGTCAAGCGATATTGCAACTCTCATGTGTGATTCGGGCTACAGATTTTGACCTTAGTTAATATAAATGTCAGGAATCTGCACACTGAACACACAAATTGAAAATGAATAAATTTATTGATGGTTAAAACAATGAAATAATAATAGAAAACACAGATGCTTTTGAAATTCTGAAACTCCATTTTCTAGGGCACGCTCCACACAACTTCTTATCATTTAGAGATAATTTCTACTGTTAAGTCACTTGGTGTACATCTAGTGGTGCCCCACAGATGACAAGTTCTAGGGCAAGAGCTGTGACTTTTACACCTGTATCCCAGGCACACAGCACAAGAGCCGACATGTGGTCGGTGAGGAATAAATGTCTGTCAAGTGAATGAATATTTGCCTGAGTAAAAGGCCCCAGCAAAGCACTGGGCTTTTTCAAATATAATGTTGCACTAAAACTACTGAGGAAGTAGCCCGCCATCATGATTCCCCCAAGATGGTTTCCTCTTCTCCACTGCAACTATTCGAACATTATTACCTTAATATTTGCATCTTGACCTACTGGGCATCAGCTGGCTCCCTTTGGTCTATTCTAACAAATCCAAACTCTTTACACTATCAGATCTGCTACTGCATGCCTACTTCCTGAAATGCAGCATAATATCACACTTCAAAGCATGGACCTGGAAGTCAGGCTGCCTGGCTTCACAGCTCAGCTCCGTCACTGTGACATTGGGCAAGTTACTTGACTTCTGTGTGCCTCAACTGTAAGGTAAGAGATAATAAGAGTAACTTCTATCATAGAGTGGTGGTAAGAACTAAGTGAATCAAATATTTACAAAACATTTAGCTCAGTGTCTGTCTGGCACATAGTAAGCATTCAGTAAGTGTTAGCTAATACGATTATCATTCACACTCCCAAAGGAAAGCCCATTCTGTTATTTTGAATAGTGGTTCTTTCCTCTAGGATTGGCTGATATTCACATTCACAATATACTCCCAAGGCCAAACCCAGGTTTACTGACTGGCTATAGCAAAAATGAAAGACACTGTGTACTGTACACAAATCCCGAAGCTCCAGCTGCAACTATCCTCTAAGTCGGGGGTGTCCAAACTTTTTTCCATGTTTTCCACCAAGGGCCACATGCGGTAAAATACACAAACAGCCGGGCCACTCACTCGAGGTGAAGTACGTATTGCCTCACCTGGTTTATTTAAGTAAACTAAATATATTTTAGGAATTTGCTGCAGGCCAATAAAAAATGGATCGCGGGCTGCAATTGGCCCGCAGGCCGCAGTTTGGACACCCCTGCTCTAAGTGAAGCTACGAAGGTGATTTGGACCTGGGGAAAATTCATCAATGTTTTAAATATCTTGAACGATTTACCAGTGTCCCTTAAAATGAACTGCAGAATGTAAAATTAAGGGAAAACTTGTATCTGCACAGGAAACTATGGAAAGATGATATCCACAAGCCAGAAACTTCAGGGAATTTCTTGTAGTTTTAGGTCAGATCAGAGAAGTTTGAACAAAGGCCAATTGGACCAACGACGATGACAAGCTGCCTTCTTGCCTGCCAGGAAAATGCCTGGAAGAGATCCCAACAAAACTCCATTCATGGTGCCTAATTCAGAGGGATGAAGGGTGATGGTAAGGGTGGGTCACGATGAAGCACACTACATGCCAACAAGGACACCGTGAAACCACAGGAGAACAACAGTGTAGGCGTGTGTGGCTAGCACCTAAGGAAGGCAACTGTGCCCATCCAAGAAGGGGACACTGCCCCAGTTGAATTCCAGGCTGCCACTGACACTGAACTCTTTGGCACAGACAAGAGCTTCCTGCTGCAATCCCTCAGATTCATACTCTCCTCAGGTTGCTGGACTTCTGAAATGGCAGCGTGCAGAATGACAACTATAGATTTCCCTTCTGCTCTGTATTGATTTTGTTTTGTTTTGTTTTTGACTGAAATATTAGAATCGGAATTTTATAATATCTGATAGAACCCATTCTTTCTTCAATTCTGGATGAGCATAGCCCTCCCTATATAAATATTAGCTGACAGAAACAGGTCCTAAGAAAACCTCTAGCAGTCTAAAAGAAGGGAATTTTTTTGAGGACATTTTTTCCTGTGAAACAGAATTACTCTTTAAGAAAACCGGAGAGGTTTTCAAATGTGTGCTTTCAACTAGATTCAAGAGAAAAGGCTTTACAGAACGATCTGGAATCAAAGAAGACTGTATGGAGACACCAAATTGGAATCTGAAGAGCAGACTGAGGAATCTGGGAAATCTGGAGTTAAAGACAAGATTAACTCAAAGGAAAAGAAAATAGATAATAAAAAGGAGAGGACAAAAAGATATGAAAAAAGGATCCAGGCAATATAATCTATGATGTAGAAATCTAAACAAAATTAAGAATTAATTTTGTTTAGAATTAATAAAAGAAAACTACCTTGAGCTAAAGGAAATGCTTGTTTATAAAATCAAATGACTGCCAAGTAGTATCTAGAATTAATGAGAGGGAATTATGGGGTAGAGACCAGTCTCTTAACACATATTTTGTTGAGATGTTTTCAGTTTGAAGAATAAAGAAAAAATTCTATTGGTATCCAGGTAGAAAACAGGGTATTTTCAAAGATTTCCCCAAACCAGGCTGGCTCGGATTTCTCCAAAAGACTGAACACCAGAAGACAGTGCCCGTCCCCAGCAGAGTTTTGAGAAAAACAAAGTATCATGCAGCAATTCTACCTAACCAACAGCCCTTCAGGTGTGTGGGAAACAGAAGCACATTCTCCGATGTGCTTGGTCTTAGAAACCAAGACCGAGTTTCTAAGTGTCCCGTTAGAAACTTTCAAAGGCGTTGGCCAACGGACCAAGAAATGAATCAAAGTAAGAACCCCCAAATCTAGAAATTTTGGTTAATATCAAGGTTGTGTAGCAAAAGGAAAATTGTTGTTAATACGGCTGTAACACAATGAAGATGGAAAATGAATTTGGAACTCAAAAAACAGGGATGCAATATTAACTGGTATCACTCTTCACTAAACATTCAGACTTGAAGTTTCAAATTTTAAGATGCCATATTTCCCTCCAATATATTTTCCTTATATAAAGAACATTGTGTGGGAGGGTGGACAGGCATTAATTCAGATAATTCCATGGTTCCCTGTAGTATTTTTTAAAACCAAACCATTCTCAAATCCTGCCTCCAAAATGTCATGCTAGCACTACTTTCCTTGACTTGTCAACAATCCTTCATGCCCAGCTTAAATGCCACCACCGCTACTCCCAGCACATCCTGCAACATATGAGAATTATTTGTGAGCATATCTTACCTCTGAATTGTTCTATTTAGTACCCTGACATACCAATTACAGCATTCAAAACATAACAGGGATTCTACAGATTTTAGACAATAATGTGAAATGTGGTAGACATTAAAAAGATCATTCTTATAAAGTTTTCCAGGTAACACTAAGGCACTCCAGCGCCTTTTTAATTGTTGTCTCAATTTATTCAAATCCACATTGTACACACACTTTTATGAAATGCTCTAATTTAACATGAATTTCAATCTACTTATTCAAAAGACTTTCCAAGGTGTCTCCGTAACTGTGGAATTTCAGGCCAGAGTGGCATTAAAAATACCTGCATTTCTCACACATTACTATGCATACTCCACCTCTGTCCTGCCCCGCTTCAGAAAAGGTTAAAAACCATCTGCCTTAGAGAGCTGTTGTGAGCATTAAAGAAGATAATGCATGAAAACCACGGAGTGATATGCCTTGCACGTCACCACGTTCTGAATAAATGTTTGCTATCATCACAACCACCTGTATCATGTACCTGTATCATCACAACCACCTGTATGATGCATTGTGCCAGGCCTGGGGGTGCCACAGGAAATTAGACCCCAAATCAAGTTCCTAACCCACAGAGGTTATATAGGCTGATATTGACTCATGTAGATGAACAGATGCAAGACTCCATTCTGATTTGTTAAGCTCTAGGAACTTAAATAAACCTCGTAGAATTAATTTTCCTGAAACACTTCAGTGATTTCAATAAATTACAAACTAGTTAGGATGTAAGAAAAATAGCATTTGGAGGCTCTTTCTGTAAGTTACCATGTTCATATTTCTAGTCTGCAAAATGAAGGCTACAACATAATTTTTTAAGTTACTTGGAAGATTTATATTGCAATAAAGGCATTTTTTTAAATTACCACATGCATTTATAAATGCCAAATAATATTTAGGACATTCAATTGTTGAAATGTAAGCCAGATTGTGGAATGAAGTAATAGTTATTCGGCCAAGTAAGAGAAACCAAAACTGACTAAAAGCCTTAATGTTCAGAGATGATGAGAAATGTAAAAAATGTTCAGTAATTAAGGAAACAGGACACCTAAAAGATAAAAGAGCTGATACAAGTGTATATTCTAGATTTTTATTAAATAGTATGATTTCTTCTAAGAATTTCTTTTACATAAACAAGATTCATTATAGAAAAGTTCAAAAACTACAGAGAATTCCAAATAAAATGAATAGAATTACTTTCAATCCTATCATTCAAGAATAATAACTCTGTTAATTTTTTGTACTAATCCATTTTTTTTCTATGGTATATAGCAAATATTTTGCTCTATACGCTGCATGTTTCACCAGGTAACACATGTTGAACATTTTTCCATATCAACAAAAGGCTACATCAAAAGTTTTCACAGCTAAAATGGTAATGAGCATCTAGGTTGCTTCCAAGTTATCAGGATTACAAACAGCTTTGCCTTGAATATCTCTGAATATTCAGGTCTATAGAATATAGTATCATTTCAAGAATAAATGAGATAAGGCAGAAATGCTGCTGGCATCTCCCCAAACTGCCAGTTAATGGCCTAATTCCTAAGTTTACAATTTTTTAACCCTTCAAACCATAAATGACGTAATTCAATGTTAAGTGCTTTCCTTCTTCCCAATGCCTTTGGTGTGATAAAATCTTGGTGATTTCTCCTAGTGCCTCAGCACTAAAAAAAATCTAACTGCTGAGTCTAGAGAACCACTAAGTGACACAACTTCTAAACAAAATTGGGGTCGAATACTTCCTCTAGAAGTTATGAAAAGGTAGCAGAGCCAGCCCTGTTAATATGGGCTTCCTCGTCTCTGTTAGGACACTGGGGAGGGAGGAGAGTAAGTGTCCTTGAGGGGAAGACAGTACTCCTTCTTCCAGGCGCCCCAGCCTCCCAGCTCACTCCTCTTCCATCAATTGGTGCGGGTACCAACAGAGTCACGCAGAAATCAGGGGTGCCTGCAACAAGGAAAGACCAACATCCTTTTCACTGGTTCCCCATTTACTTAGGCAGCAGACTGGCTGATTTCCAGTGTCCTTCTGATCAGGCGAGAGGAGAAGTGGAGAGAAAGGAGGGCAGGAGTACAAATTGGAGACAGGTAGCACCAGGGACTCAGCTGATACAGCCAGTTTGGAGGGCAAGGCTGACAGTTACCTGGGACTCAAACAGACATCCCATTAGGAAGCCTGACTTAAGCCATCTTGATGGTACCCTAAGAGATGGTTGCCCTGGGGTGAGAGGACCCCAGGAGTAAGAGGGTAATGAAAGGGGCTAGCAAAGGTCCAGGTGGAGACATTGCCTCTGAGTCAGAGAGCGGAGACCTGGGACACACTCAGGTCAGCTCTTAGCCAAAGAAACAGCCGGGACCAGCAAGAAGAGGACAGCACTAGCACCCAACCAAATATAGAGATGTTCACCTTCACTTTACCCTCAGTGCATCTTCTCTGCCCGCAACCTCTGGCAGGGGGTTTGGGGGTGGGGGGGCTAGACCCTAAATCAGAAAGGGGCAGAGGAGAGAAAGGGCAGACTACCCCATCTCTCCCCTCACTTCAAGTGCTTTGAGACAGGGTCAAGCAGTACTGGGAAAAAGAGGAGATTTAAATCAAGTTTGAGATGGATTTTTTTTTTTTTTTTTGAGATGGACTTTTTGAACTGGATTCATCTCTGAAGGTTTGTAGAAGATGTACGTTGTGAAGGGATGGAAAAGGAAGGTTTAGTTTTGCATGGTTGAAGGCAGTGACTGAAGAGAAATAGAGACCCTTTCAAATTTACACCTCACACACTTGAGACAGTTCAATAGAACAATTACATCTCCAACACAGTTAAAAGTGCATGTTCAATAGGGGTATTATAGCACTGGCCTAGAACTGGGCTCAGACCCTGGCTTGGCCCATTCTTTCATTCATTCATTCATTCAGCAGACATTTATTGAGCACCTTCTGTGCACAGGACAGAGCTATGAACAAGACATACAACAGCCCTGTGCTGTCAGAAGTTCAATTCCGGGTGCCTGTGTGATGCTAGGGAACTCCCTTAACTTTCTTGGGCCTTGAATTCCTCAGCAAATTTCGTTCTGATATTCATCCCTAATTGATTTCTAAGAATCCTGGAAATTTAGTATAATAAAACAATCTTTATTTTTGTTTTTTTAATTTTAGCAACACACACTTCAGATAACTAAACTGAGACGAATGAACAGCTTGTGTTTTAGAAACGTAAGCATAAGCCACATGAAGGCTTCTAAACATAGAGAAGTTACTCCAGGCTCTCAGAATAGAGAGAGGGCAAGGGGATGAGAGAGGCAGCCAGTAATAGCTTGTGCTGCGCGTCAGGTACAGCCTCATTATCATTGCTTCCAGATATAAAGGGAAAATACCCTCTGAGTACCAAAAAAAAATCTTTATTAATGACTTTAAATATGTAACAGGCTTAAGATTTTGTAAAAACTAGCACTTTCGAGAGGTAGAGGGACTCGGAACTGTCTTGGTAAGACTGGCAATGGTAATTCATCACACCCAGTACTACTGCTGTGTCATGCGGGGGACCCTGCTCGCTGAGCCATTTGTCCTGCGAGGCGGCCTGCAGGGTCTCTGCTCCCGCTCCCCACATAAGAATGCAGGATATGGCTAGGCCAAAAAGGAACACCCACGGAGCCATAGATAGGGGAGTCATACCACTATAGTCTCACTGGTGGCACTTTAATCTCACTGGAGGCAGGATCCACACGACCCACAACCTGCTGTCTGCTTCTCTGCCTGCCAACCAACCAATTGACCAACCAACGCAGCCGCTGCAGTTATATCAGTAGCTAATTGGCTAACTGGTTACAGCTGACGGCCAACTAGTCACAGCTGGTGGCCATCTACTACCCAAGCCAGCACCTTTCCACGTGAGGCCGAGAGCCTGGAAACTGCTTTCTGTCCCCACAGCTATATCTACTTATACTATCAAATCCATGCACCAAATTTTTCTGGTTATTTGTAGAGAGTAAGACCCCTCCTGGGCACTGGGCCATGAGCTGCAGCTCAAGATCCCTGCAGAGTAGAAAGAGAACCCACTCCATGCCCCAAAGGTCACCTTGCCTGGTAGCAGGGCAGTCTCAGTGAGCTGACCCCTCAGGCCACAGGCCTTTTGGGAAATTCCTGAGCTGGACCTGGACCTCTGCTTTTCCTTTCTGAGTCATCTCCAGGGGCCACTTCCACTTCCGGGGCTGTGATTCTCTCCTTGCCACAGCTTTAGAAGACAGAAAACAGACAATGGGAGAGTGACGCACTTGCTTCACTATCCCCCCACCTTTGGTCCTTTTGTACAACATACCACCCTGGCCGTGTCTGGACTTCTGGAAGGTCAAGCCATTCGTCATTCAGGTTAATCCTCAACTTGCCTGCTCTGAATCTGTATAAACTCCACCCAGCTGGTGCAATCCCAATGCTTTCAACTGTCTTCTATCAACACAGGAGCTGAGATGACAATGTTTACAAAGAAAGCTTACCAGACTAGCAAGAGTTTCACTAGTTATTTCCATGAGTAATTTTTCACCAACTATTATTAAAAGGCACTTGCTATTTCTTTCTTTCTTTTTTTCTTTCTTTTTTCTTTTTGGTCCTGCAAAAGGGAAGCACTTAGGTAGTTGAATGCCAAGAAACTAGAAAATGGAAAAGCACTAAGAAAGACAACTCTGTCAACCGTACCCAGTATCCAGGTCAGAAAAGGCAAAACCTCCCACAGGAACAGCACCAAGCCTATTTTCTCTTGCTAATTCTAAAATAAATAAATAAATGTGTAAATATGCAAATAAATAACTTAGAAAAGAGTTTAAGGTACATAATAGCAAAATAATTTACCATTCACTTAAAATATAAACTCTTAATATACTACTTTGTCAAATAAAGAAAATGTCTTTGTTTTAGCTGAAGATAAATAATGTAGTTTAAATACATGTAATGGGAGTATATTTTCTCAATTCACATTACACATTTTTTTAATCTGTTTACCTTAAGGTTTTAAAAACAAAATATAACCACATGACTTAAAATTATAAAATGAGAGGTAAGAGAAATATCACATAATGTGATACTCTGCTAAAAACATTTAGCTTTATTTCCTTTTAGTCAATTTTCCCAAGTATTTCTTTTCTAGCATAACTGACTTGTCCTTTCTTTTACACTAATATAGCAAAAGCAAACTTATGGGCAATAACTTGTTATTTTATGGATACACATAATTCCATAAATTATTTTTCAAAATTTAATTAACATTCCCCTTTATTGTTTGGCACTCAGGCTGTTTTCTGGAAACTGATATAAAGAACACAGCCAGAAACATACCTGTGCATACAGTTTTCAAAAACATCTTAGATAAAATTGCTTTCTATAAAGGACACCAGCAAAGTATGACGGCACCCGATATCGTCACTGTAGAAAATGTTTACAATGATTTAACAGTGGGCAAAAACTGGTAATTTTTTAATTATGGGAATACTTAAACATATCCAAGAGTAGAGAGAGTAACTTATCCTCTTCAATGATTGTCAACCAGTGCCTGCCTCATTTCAGTTATACTCCTATTTTAAATACTTCCCTCACCAGGTCATCTGAAGTAAATACCAGACCACATAGCATAGCATCAATAAATTTTTCAGTGCATGTCTCCAATGATAAGAGCATTTTTAAAAAATGAGCACAATACCACATCACATCTAAAAAAAATTATACTAGGGGCTTACTACAGCAAATATCAAGTCAGTATCCAAATTTTCCCAGTGGTCTCAAATTTTTCTTAGTTTGTTGGAATCAGGATACAAATAAGTTCCTTACATGGTCGATGGCAGTTCCATCTCTTCAGTTTCTTAACCTATAGAACTTCCCCTCCCTTCTCACCCCTCTTTTTAATTTACTTGTTGAAGAAATGAGGTCAATTTTCCTACAGAGCTTGCACTGACTGCATCTCATCATGACATTCAACATGTTCCTCTATCTCCTTATTTCCTATAAATTCATAGTAGTACTAAAGGCTTGATCAGATTCAAGCTCAATTTTTTTGGCGACAACAAATACTTCATAGGAGGTGCCATATACTTCCAATCAAAAGGCACAAAATACCTGGTTGCCTCTCTCTTTTATTAAGTTAGTAGGGTCTTTGGGTTTAATATTTTTAACATTTTATTATTTAAAAATTCAATTGTTTTATTAAAAAGTCAAACAAAAGAATATTATGACTCCCCATGTATCCCCTCTCTTTCCAACCTACACTACTTTGAATCAAATCCCAGACATCATATAATTTCATCTCTCAATATTTCAGTGTATGTCTAAAAGACAGGGATTTAAAAAACAAAACCATTATAACACCTGAAATTTTAGAATAATTCCTTAATATCTTCAAATACCCGCTCAGTATTCGCATTTCTTTGATTGTATTATAAGATATTTTTGGCATTTGATTTTAATTTTCAGCGTTTGATTATTGGTAAGAACATCCTGCCATTTTCAGTCACTGGTTGTGAATTATGTTCTGGCGTTCTCACTTGTTTTGTTTTTGAGTTGGTGGGCTGACAATACTAAAGACTGATGGCCATTTTTGCTACAAATATCTTTTCAGTCTGTTATTTGCCCATTAATGGGAGGTGGGCAATCTGCCCTCACATCCATCTATGACCCAGTGAAATGAAGTTTTCCAATTTAAGTGTACTTCGTTATTCCTTCTATTGCTTCTAAACTCAGAATGCCTTCCTTCAAAGATGTAATGAATATTCAATTGTTTGTTTTTCTAGTTTCTCTAAATAATCTACATTGTTAATTACATTCAAGTCTGATATACTTAGAAAACTACCTGGATTGTATAAACCCCAGAACTTATTTCCATGACACCTAAATCGCAGACACTGAATAAAAAAAAAAAAGAGGAGTGTTCCATAATAGTGGTATATTTCTACACGATTTAAATCCTTTTGCTGACTACCCATAAATATATTTCTTCTTGTTCCCAAAGAAAAATTCCAATGCCTCTAGAGAAAGGGGAGCCCTGTCACCTGGTTTGAAAGCACTCTACATAACTAGGGTGTTAATTAGTTCCATGCAAGAATGAAAAATAGGGATTAATTTAAATCACAATGAAGTTGTGTGTGTGTGTGTAGGGGGGGGGTTGTTAATGGTTTCTTCTTTAACAGTTACCAACACATTTTAAATAGACCCAGACCCTTTTTAAAGGAGGGCATTGATGCTGTACAAGTTTGGTTACCTAGGAGACCCCACCTCTCCATTCTACGGGAGCCTGTGGCCTCAGCTTCAATTTAATAGATGGCCAGTTTTCTCAGCCTCAGCTGAATGGACAGCAGCAGTAACAGAAGAAAAGTAAAGCTCAAAAATTACCTCAATTATAGTCTCAGGGGTTTTTTTAAGCAGAAATTCCCACGGTAGCAAAGCTGGATTATAATGCAAAATTCCAAGGAAAACTAAGCTACAGGTCTCACCAGTTTTCTATATTCTGCTTAAGAAACCAAGGCAAAAAAGCACACACCAAGTGATTCATGAAACAAGCAGAAATTCTGAAGCACTGTGTAAATGGCTGTTCACAGTCTGTATCACACTTAATGCTTGTTTCATTAACAAAAATTTATGGGTAATGACTTCATTACAATTGAATGTCTGGTCAACTCACTCATGTATTAAAAGGTCGGTTGAAAGGATCAACTGAGGTTATATATGTAAAAACACATCACTATTAATAACACCATTTGAAAATCAGCTTTTATTAAACCACCTTCTGAAATCCCACTTTTCTTACAAAGTGAGGCCAGACTACTACTTTTGCCTTACCACCAAATTAACCAAGTGATGGTTAATTTTATGTGTCAGCTTGGCTAGGCTATGGTGCCCAGATATCTCGTTAAACACCAGTCTAGATGTTGCTGTGAAGGTATTTTTGAGATATGATCAACATCTAAATCAGTAGACTATAAGTAAAGCAGACCACCCTCCATAATGTGGGTGAACCTTATCCACCAACTGAAGACCATAAAAGAAAAGACCAAGATTCCCCACGAAAAGGAATTCTGCCTCCAGAGGGACCTCAGACGTGGAACTACAATATCAACTCTTTCCTGGTGTCCAGCGTGTAGGCCTGCTCTGTAGACTTCAGACTTGCCAGCCCCACAGTGTATGAGCCAATTCCTTAGCATACCTAGATAGGTAGGTAGCTAGAAACACAGACAGATAGACAATCTTCATATAGAGAGACAGACATAGAGAGATACATCCTGTCAGTTCTGGTTCTTTGGCATACACTAATACATACATCACCATCACTCCACAGCTGATCTACAAAAGTGAAATTAAGTCTGTATTTATCTGGTTGTTTTCACATTACATAAACATGGAGTTACAAGTTTTCCCTGAAGTTGGAAGGCATGTTAGCTTGCTAGGGCTGCCAGAACAAAACACCATACACTGGGTGGCCTAAACAACAGAAACTTATTTTCTCACTCTTCTGAAGGCTGACCAGTCAGAGATCATGGTGCCAGCAGGGTTGGTTTCTGGCGAGGCCTTTCACCTTGGCTTGCAGATAGCTGAAATCTTGCCATGTCCTCACAGGGTCTCCTCCTGTGTGCACGAGCACCCCCAGTGTCTCTGTGTCCAAATTTCTGACACCAACGATTGGGGTAGGGACGACCTCCTAATAGCCTCATTTTAACTTATTCACCACTTCAAACGCCTCATCTCCAAATACAGTCACATTCGGAGGGTCTAGGAGTTAGTGCTTCAACATGTGAATGGGGGGATTCACAATTCAGCCCATAACAGAAGGTCTATTTGGAAAACTCTGATTTAACATATATGCTACATGGCATACATGAAACTTACCTTTGGGAGAAAGCACCTAAGGGATAGCTTTCCTCTAGAGCAGTGTCCAATCAAGAAAACATGCAAATATACTTAGATAATGGTTGGCCGAGAAAATGAGAGATGATTTTAAGTAAGAGCCCCAAATCCAAGACATACAGTCAGACACTCTGAATTTTAAAGTGTCTTAGGGTGCACTGACTTGTTACATGGACGATTATTTTGTGTCTTGCTCAGATGTACAAAAGCAAGAGGGACTTAGTGATTTCAGCGTGGCTAATCTCTCCCCTACCACAGGCTAGACGGTAATCATAAAATCACTTACCTCTTAAGCCTGGGGCTGGAGATGATGTGAAATCCTTGTAAATATATATTAAAGATATAGTTTTGACCACAAGCTGTTCAGTGCCTGATCTGACAGGAAATATCTGCAGGCGTCAGTGAGAGACTGGAGGCTTTAGAGAAGACAGAGGAAGAAGAAACAGTAGGAAGATAAAGAAAACAGGAAAGAGGTATGAGAGGGGGTGGAAGGAGGAAAGAGGAAAAAGACAAGAAATAGGAAAGGAAAAGCGTGGGAAGGTGGGTCTTTGTCCCTTTTCTCTCAGGGCATTGCACCATGTCAGAGTTCCAGTTCTGGCTAATAAAAAATGCCAGAACTTTGCATGTGAATAATGTGTACAATTCTAAAGATTTCTCACCTCTGTTACCCCTGGTATACCCCAAACACCCCAGTGAGACCTCATGAAAGGACTATTATTTTATTTGACAGATTTTTTTAAATTCCGAGACAGAGCCATTGAAGTGAAACAGAGTCTGGAAGCAACTGAACATTTTACAGACTAACTACTCTACAGAAATGATAAACTACAATTTTTTTTCCACCTCACTATCCCTCCCTTAAACTTTCTGGTTCATACATCATCAAGCTACATGAACTGTATGTATTTTTTTTTCAATTCTGTTTTTGTGCTTTCTCTGCAAAATTTCTTTTTGGCTTAATAGATCTAAAAGTTTAGTTTGTTCAGCTTTAATGATATCGCACTTGCAAACAAGCTCTCAGAGAAAAGTGATACAAAAATTATTACTGCCTGGGAAAAATAAAAGTGATTATACTGGAAGGAAGAACTCTTATCCCACAGTAGAAGTCAATTCTTCTTCTCCAGAAGTGACCTTCCAAACACTACAACTTTTCTAGAACAAGCTAAGGGAGTTAATAATAAATCTCTGGGAAAAATGTAACTCATGAATTTTTATTAATGGAGGCAAGGTGGGGTACAAGTAACACAGCTCTTGTCATGAAATAAAATAAGGTTATGGCATTAGGACAAAGCAAGAGTCAGTCTTTGCTTCCTGTGTGTGTCTTACACCTTTGAGTTCAGTTACCAACACGCCGTTGACAACCAGACATTTCAGTGGCTTTTAGATGAAAACACAGGCTCAAGTTCAAAGCTGGAAAGTGATACATGTCCTGGGACAGAGTTCAAAGTCCTGTACTCCAGGCCCTTATGTTAAGGTCTTGGCTTTTGGTAAGTGCTGGTAAGTTCTGGCATGCTACTTCAGTAACCCAAGGAACACAGTACTAGAACATTCTGGGAGCTCCTCTGTCTATAAACTTATAAACTGCTCATATACTGTGACAGATTATATTTTCCAAAAATGGCACAGCAAGATTTCTGGTCCCATACGCTCTTCCAGAACCTTGCCATCTGCACTGAGAGGTAGCATCTATTTCTCCTCACCTTAAATCCGGGGACTCTGTGATACTTTCAATTGATGGAATATGGCAGACGTGACACCACGTAACTTCCAGGGCCAGGTCATAAAGGGTTATGCATTTTCCATGTGGCTCTCTCTCTCTCAGGAGGCTTCTCTTGGAACCCAGCCACCACATGTGAGAAAGTCCAGGCCACATAGAGGGGACATAAGCATTCTGGCCAAAAGCCTCAGCTGAGGTCTTAGGTGAGAGCAAGCATCAACCACCAGACAGTGTGAGTGAATGAGCCGCGAGGTGATTCCAAGCCTCAGCTTTCCAGTCTCCCCAGCTGAGGGCCCACATCATAGATCAGAGATAAGCTGTCCCCTGGGCTCAGTCCAGAGAACTCGTGAGCATAATCAATGTAGGTTTTATACCCCCGAATTTAGCAGTCGTTTGTTAAACAGCCCTAGTAACTCAAACATACATTACAGCCCAAGTTAATACCCAGAGGCAGAATTAACTGAATACAGCCCGTTACGATGGTTTGACTTAACAATTTTTCAACTTTACAACCATGTGACAGCAACAGGCATTCAGTAGAAACTGTACATGGGATTTTAGATTTTGATCTTCTCCCACGCTAGCAATTTGTGGTATGATACTCCCTCGTGATGCCGGCAGTGGCAGCGAGCCGCAGCTCTCAGTCATGAGTAAACAACCGATACTGCACAGTGTATTCATCGTGTCAGATGATTTTGCCCAACTGGAGACTAACATAAGTGATCTGTGGACATGTAAGGTAGGCTAGGCTGTGATGATGTTCGGTCGGTTAAGTGTACTACATGCATTTTCAACTTACGATGGGTTTTAGCAGGCTGTAACCTCATGGTAAGTCAAGGAGCATCTATAATTTTGATTTTGTACATTTCTGGCCCTGGGTCTGTCTTGAAGATGGAGAACAGTAGGCAGAAAAAGGAAACACAAACATTTAAGTACCGCATTCCCTGTGCCAGGCACCATGTGAGGTATGAGAAAACTTCAAAATTTCAATTCCTCCAGAGTCCCTATAAGGTTTAAGTGTGATCTCTATTTTAAAGACGAGTTAGTTGAGGCACAAAAAGGTCTAGTAATTTATTCAAGTATATATAGGAAATGGTAGAGTGGAAATTTGATCCCCTATCTGCCTGACTCTAAAACTCACAACTTTTTAATTCTCCCAACAGAGCCCAATCTGGAGGCTTTGGCCCTGGATTGGGAAGGTGAGCAAGAGAAGGGGGCCTAAATTTGGTGGAGAATGAGAAAATTCCACGAATCTATGTGCACTAGTCTTGGTGTATAATTATACCCCCTCACGACACACACACACACACACACACACACACACACACACACAGTTTTCAAATACAGAAATTCCATAATAATCACAATTCTAATTCATTTCACACATTATTATTAATCTTGGTTTTCATTAGGATCATGGTTTTCTCAATCAATAGATGATGATAGAGTAGGTACCAGAAGTTAAAGGACCATGAATTTTCTATGTGTTTATTAGAACAGGGTTTTCATGACTAAAATCGTTGGGAACCACCAGCTACACACCTCGTTGTAATGTGATTAACATTGATGACTGGTAAGTTGGACAATTTTGTTACCACAGGAAAACACAAGAACTGCAAATGACCACCATTCCATCTGTGTTTATTTAATAAAGGTGGTTACCAAGGGACCGTTCTTAAATAGTGGGCTTTGAGAAGGAGGTCCCTCAGCCACAATTCATTCGTTTACTAACTGTTCTTCCCACTGAGCACAGGCCACCATTCCTTCCGTCTTTGATGGCAATCTATGTGCCTTTCCACTTTCCACACACGGCAGCAAGCGACAGTGATGGTGGGTAGAGAAGAATTAGCCTTTCACCGTCCTTTCACTGCCTCCATCCTTCAGGGTAGCAGGCATTACGTTTCCCTCAGGGTTGGAAGGAGGAGGTGGTGATAGATTTGGGAACAACTTCATTACCCATCTGGAATGTAGAGCAAGTTCACTGCCCTGCCTGAGAAATGGGAGCCGGCTCCATTAGATCTGTGCTAAAGAGGTTACAATGCTGGCACTTAAAGTTCCTTTGAAAAGCCTTCATTCAACAAAAGATTGACAACTTCACCGGAATCCTTTCCTCTCACATTCACATGAGATGCTGAGTAAAATTCACAGGGCCACCTCAGCCTTGACAAATAGGCACACATGGGGTGGCTGGGATGCCATCTCTCTCCCAGGGCTATTCTCCAGCTGGAGTAATCAGAGTTCACAGCCTTCAGAAGGCCTGGCCTGCGAGGCAAGTCCTACCATGTGACCACCCCACACTACTCTCCTGCCTCCTGGAAGTTCTGAAATCCACAAGGATTTTTTTTCTTCCCCAAATGAGGGAGGTCTGGAGGGGAATTACAATATCTAATGAAGCTGGTTTGTGTCAAAACTACTAAGAAATTCCAGTTCATAAAACTACATTTTATTAAGATGGCACCTACGTGTGTTTTAAGTGTATATGCCTCTATTCCCATGATTTCTACTTGGGAGCTGTTCAGTTCTGGTTAAATGGGGAAAGAAGAAAATAAGAAATGTACTTTTAAAAATCTTGAGTCACTATCATCAAATGTAGGCATACGAACAATTTAAAGATACTCTTTTTGGTAATTGTAAAATAAACAGTCTTAAAATGAACCACTAATTAACCACTGTTTGATTCATAACTAAGAAAATGTATGCCTTTCATCTTGTTAAGTCACAAGTAGAATCCATTCCACACACACACACACACACACACACACACACACACACACTAAATGTACAACTTTAAGATTCACGTATTGGCCATCAACTGTTGAACATTTCTGATGACCATGAAGAAGAAGCATTTATTTCATCCCTTTACAAAAAGCATATGGTTCATTACAGGAGGAGGGTGAAGCTTTAGCCTGAAAGGTCCCCCATTCTCCCCTTGAACCTCACTGTGAATCTCCCAACCATGGATGAAGGCAGAGGAGAACAATCTCACGAATAGATATCTAGTCTAACCTGGCTTTTTCCCTTTACTTTTTGTAAAGAGAAAACCAGAGGCCCAAAATGAAGTCATTATGCTAAAGCCTATGATACCAAATCTAGATTTTATATCTGACCTAATTGCTGGTTTAACCTCTTCCAGAAAAATAACCTGAATCAACCAGTCTGAAATGTTCTGGTGAACACCAATGAGGTCATCTGTCAGGTGGGCTATGGATCCTTCCCGCCCCAATAAAAAGAAGAGACGATCTGCATGATAAATAAAAACCCGTGGCATGACTTTACTCCCAAAAGATGTCCTGGTCAAAAAATGATCCTTTCTTTTCTTAATAGCTCCCTTGCCCCACTGTTCTTCCTATAAAAATCTTCTATTTTATACAACCCCTTGGAGTGAGCAACCTCCTAGTGTCTAGATGGGAGACTGTCCAATTCATAAATTGCTTAATAAAGCCAATTAGAACTTCAAATTTACTTGGTTGAGGGTAGCTGGTTAGCTCAGTTGGTTAGAGCAAGGTATTAATAACACCAAAGTTGCCGGTTTGATCCCCATATGGGCCACTGCGAGCTGTGCCCTCCTTAAAAAATTTTTTTTTTACTTGGCTGACTTTATTCTTTAACACTTTTAAAGAAAAAGGACCTACAAAGCAGGAGGAGGAAGTGGAAGAGTAGAAGAGATGGGAGAGGAGATATTTCGGAAATAACCCAAAATTGATAATTAGCTAGTCACATGACAAAAGCTGCTAACCATCATGACTTACCCTAGTGTCTGAATGGACGCAGAATTGCTCCATTTTCTGAATGGACGCAGAATTGCTGACTCAGGAGGTGACAGGGGAGTGGCCCCAAGCCAGGGAGCCTCAGCCTCATCTGGATGATCATATCCAAATTCCCACTTATCTTAAAAGATGGGGGCATGTGAATCCACCCATACTTATCCTTAAAATCTATGCCTTTCTTATAATAGAGAATTTTTGCGTATTTGCTTCATCTTTTGCCACAAACAATTCCAGATGTGTGTTATCAGGCATTTTCCAAGGTCAGAATTCTTTACAGCTTTCAAATTCCTAGAGGACAGGAAATATGGTTGTTTTTCTTGAACTGTACTGCAACTACCCAAACACTGCATGCAAATACATAAATTTCTGCCAGGAAATCCTTTTGTTTTTATTTCTCATTTCCTTTAAAGTATCTGGCCTTGTAAGAATTCTGGGAAGACTGATGATAACATCCTTAATTTATAACAGAGGTAACTGTGATTCATTCATCCATTTATTCATTCATTCAACAAAAATTTACCGAGCACCTCTTATGTGCCATGCTGGGGAGTCAGCAGTGAACTAGCCAAAGCCTATCTTCTCACAGGGCTGCTCTCGGGGAAGGGGGAGGAAGGGGGCAAAACGGGTCATAAATAAATAAATATGTCTAACATCAAAACGTATTACTGTCAAGGAAGGTAAGTATTTAAAAAGTTGAAGCGAGGATAGAAATAGGAAGTGACAGGCATGTGCGATATTATATTGGGTATTGGGGATCAGGGAAATCCTTTCTAGGTGACATTTGAGCAGAGAACCTGAAGGAGGGGAGCCCTGCAGATGCCCGGGGGACAGCATTCTGGGCTGGGAATAGCAAGTGAAAGGTGGGCTGGGTGGGCTTACGGAACCACTACTGAGCCTGCAGCACAGGGCAAACAAGTCAACTACAAAGTCAGTGAGCGTCCTGGAGACCTGGCAAGGACTCTGCTTTTGCTGAGTGGGATGGGAAGCCGCTAGAGGCATCTGAGCACATGAGTGATAAAAAGGAGCACTCTAGGTGCTGGGAAGAAGAGCAGAAGCAGGAAAAACAATTCTGGCAAGACATGGTTGGTGCCTGGACCAAGTGGTAGCAGTCAGGACAAGGAGAGACAGTTCGGGGACCTATTTTGAAGATAAAATTATTATGCTTTGGTGATGTGACTGACAGATTACTTAGGGCACTTGAATTAAACAGGACTGGAGTCAAACCCCAGCTCTGCCTCCTTCTTGCTGTGTGACCATGGGAAAAAGTTTTAACTTCTCTGCATCCCAGTTTCTTCTGTAAAATGGGGATATCACCTTCACAGCAGAAGTAGGAATACTTATATATAAATACCTATTATAATACCTGGGCGCTATTTTTTTTAATCTCCTTTTATCTTTGGTTAACCTAAGTATCCCTGACTCCCAACAAAACAACATTCCTGTAGAGAAGTGTCAGGAGAATTTTCATGGTGCTAAGCAACCCTTCTTGGGTCCACCCTTTCTCTGATGGCTGGAGTTGACTTTCCTTACACATGTATCCTGTCAGCACAGCTGTTGTTTTCAAGGTTGGGTTATAGCAGTTCTAATCTTAATAGAATCAGCAAATGCCATCCATGCCCCTTATCAGAGAGGTAGATAGAAACAGTAAATGAAAAACAGAATCCTGGGGCTAAGAATTTCTAAGAATGCCAGGAAGGTATGTGGACATAGTATTTTTAGTCGCATGTTAAAAACTCCTGCTCTTGTACTCAACACAAGGGGGTTCATTATTGTTATACATTATTAGATTTTAGAGCTGAGTGTTTCTGCCTCCTTTTCTATCCAGTAATTACAGTTAGGCTAATATTTATTACTTATGGCAACATATAATCACAATCATCATATGACTTTGAGTACAGCAAGGAGTGAAACCACTCAGCCCTGAAAACCAGACAGAAAATCACTCACTCTCTGTCTTCTTATCTGGAATGCCCGGTAGAAGAGACATATACTTAATTGTGGTTCCCTCTACTTCCCCAACCAATTAACCGAATGCCACATTTACATGGTTATTTCTCTGAGAATTTGGAATTACTTTGCAAATCTCATTTGTGTTTAATGTGACTTTTAAAAACTATTCTAACAATGGGTTGAAGAACAGAAGCCATCAAGTAGAGGTCTAAAATGACTTACTAATGGATGCCTTCCAATGACAGAAAATTCTAGCAATGGAGCCTTTACAGTTGAAACTTAGAAATCTACTTAAAGAATTTGAACAGTTTTAATAGAACTATAACTCAATGCTCAAAAAGAAAATAAAATTCAAGTAGAGCAATATAGATCAGAATGGTAGGATTATCTCAGGAAGTTCCACCCAGAGAAGATAAAGACATCTAAAATTTCCCATTAAACAATGAAAAAAGGAGTCAAACCCACAGGTCTTTCTTTTCTAAAGTTTTTTGTGTAACCCCAGTATTAGAAAGCACTTCTTTGCTGTGTCTTTGTATGTTTCTGTTATTTTCAAAATGCAATGCACTCAAGTAAGCCTCATACTCTTATTAATAGAAACAGTAGCAGCAGCAGTAGTCAGAGTTCGTAAGCGCCAAAACCCATGCTTCATCTCCTTTAACTCTCAGGATGACCCAGGACGCAGGCACAGAGGTGTGAAGTCACAAAGCCACGTTTACTACAGAACTTGGAGTGAAACCCATGAGTCCCAGCTGCCATATTTCACTGTCCCTTCTCTGAGGCATGAGGCATGAACCATGGCCAAACCCTATTTTGCCATCTCTTACTCAACTTTTCTTCCTCCACACTCTTATTAATCATCTGTCCCATCTCCTAGAATCTTCTATCTCTTGCTCTCTCATCTGGGCATCCAAAGAGTTTTCCAGTCTACTTCCAACATGCCTCTTGAATCTACCCCCTCCTGTCTGGCCATGCTTGAGCTCCTTTTCGTTGGGCCCTTTGTTCCTTATTTATCCCTAAATAATCACCCGCTAACCCATTCTACCTCCCGCCAGACCTAATACCATCCAGCTCACCCTACAGAGCCCTTCCACCTCCAATTTCCTAAAGTTAAGCACCCAAGCAAGTACTTACTCAAAAGCCCTTAATGACTCCGCAGGGCTTAAGAAATTAAGCGCAATCATTTCACCCCGGAATTCATGAACCTAGATGCCCTCAAATCAGTTTTCTTTTCTAACTATTTTCCCAAAAGGCTACCTCACTACAGGCAGAGTAAATATGCTTTCCACGTCCACACTTAGAGTTGACTTTATCAAGAATGACCTCAATGTCATCTCTCGCGGAATTCTGCCCATTTTGCAAGAAGATGCTTCCTTTCGTGAGGCTCTCCTTCCCTTCTCTGTACCCCTCCTTTGGGTGTGACAAGGTTTTCTTCTTTGAATCTCCTGATAGCTGTCATTGTTTACCAGTTTCACTCCGTGTTCGCATTCCCCTCATCCTGACCTACCACCTCCATCTCCCCTATCTCACAGGCTGTCGGAAAACAAGGCCTGGGTCCTGCTCACCACAGTATCTTCTGGGGCGCTCACTGACGGTGCTCAGAAAAATGCTTATTCAATTTATCTTAAAGTCCACCTTGCAGAGATTTTAAAGTTCCTCTGAAACTTTAAAGCATGTCTTTTTATATCACACAGGTAGCACTTAGATTCTGTTCTGCATATTAATTCTTCCATATATAAATGTCCTACACGCCCAATGAAAAGTACAGGTTCTGTAAAGACAAGGACCATGTCTCCCATTTCAGGTATGGATCCAGGATTTTGTGTCTCGTAGGTACTAGCGATGTATTCTTACATGCCAGGGGTGCCAAAAGAATGTGTACACATGACTTATATTCATCTTTTGTTATCGGTATCTGTTGAGTATTACGATTTGAATAGTTTTTTCCTTTCTTAAAATGTGTATGCACCCTCTCTATTTTACGTGATTTCCCTTTTAAAGCTGCATTTCTCCAATACCATTATGTCTCTTAAGATGCATAGCCAAGGGCTGTGTAGTACAAAATATTACCACGTGGCACCCCCTCCCCCACATACAACCTTCCTTTCTTAGATATTTATAGTGTACAGTAACACCTTAAATACACTGTGCAGTGCTCTAATAAAGAAACCTATTTATTTTGGTAGGCAGGACACTTTCCAAACTTATTTGACACAAGAAAATTTATCTTGCTTATAACACCTTTTAACATCCATCAGTGTTATTTGGGGAAACTGTCCTAAAAGTACCTGAAACATCCTATATATAAAACTAAGTGCTCCGTAAATAATATGTGTAAAACATTTTATAATCTACAAAGCTCTTTCAACACATTACAACTGAACTCTTTCAATAGATAGACTTGTAAGTAGGAAATTATAAAGCAAGGAAAATCTTACTTTCTTGCTTTCCTCCAATCTCCTCTATTTCTCACTCAGCATTCCTTCCTTCATTCATGCATCAACTGACAACTTTCCTTTCAGTCACCTTGAGACACTAAGGACACAGTTTGACTCAACGTATTCTTCCCATCAACGCACTTGTTCCAGCCTCTCGGAACTGACAGGGTCCTTAGATATAAACTCCAAGTTGTTTCCTTTACTCTTGGGGGAAGGAAGGCAGGTTTTAGGTTCAGGAAATCCGCCTTGAAGACGTAGAGGAATCAGGTGACATGACTAGTAAACTGATATAAGCTTAAAAGTGACTCATCCCCAATTTAGAGCATTGTCCATAAGAATTAGGTTGAACTGTATATAAAAGGAAACCCAAAATAACAATGGTTTACACAAGACATAAGTCTCTCTATATAAACAGATTCTGAGCGGAGCTGGTCCAGAGCTGACAGGACAGCTCCAAGGACATTTCGGATCAGGGCTCCCTCTATCTGTTCCACCAACCTAATAATACAAGGCTTCCATCTTTAAGATCACCTCAAGGCCCTAAAGGCAGCTGTAATAATAACCATCAAGTCCTCATCCTAGGCACAAAATAAATAAATAAATAAATAAATAAATAAATAAATAAATAAATAATGATGGAATAGGCAAAAAAAAGTGTAGCTTTCAGCAGAGTAATATGGTCCCTTTATGGAACCTTTCCCTAGTCCCCCGTCACTTCTCACTGGCCAAGACCTGGTCACATAAGCAAAGCCAGCTCACAGAAAGCCGGGAAAATGTGGTCTTTGAGCTGAGTACATTACCTCTCAAATTTTAAGTAAGAAATTCTATGCCTAAGAAAGAACAAATCAGAATGCTGGTGAGAAGTCACTTAGTACAGTGTGTCTCCAGCTCATTCATGGATAACAATCACTGCATGGGATGGGTCGTGGAGGGATGGCAGGGGAGAGCCTCCCTGAAATACAGATTCTCAAGCTCCACCCAGACCCACTGAACCAGAATCTCCAGGGAGAGGACCTGCGGATCCCTGTTTGTAACAAGCACCCTGGGTGATTCTTACCAACAAGCAAGTTTGGGAAACATTGAAATCTAATGTTCCACCCAACTTGGCAGTTTCAGCAAATGCACGAGCCTTTGGGCCGTGGAGGCAGTCAGTCTACCCAAGCAGCAAGAGACAAGGAAGTTCTTTCTCATACTGAGGCAACTTCTGTCAGAGAGTCTCTACCCTACAGGACAAGACCAACGGGGGCTTCGCGATAAAGGAATTACAAAAGGAATTATGAATCAAGCAAACACAGCTCCCTCACATGAATAAATATGATCCTATAATATCAGCCCATTTCCTCATAGAAAGCTTTAGAATGATTGTTCTCTAATTGTTTCCATCTTGTTTTACCAAGTAGGACATTAAGTTTGACAAGTGTCAGAGTCTCTTGGGCTTCTTGGCATCCTATGGTGTGTCGGGAAGTACTCCAGTAAGGTTGCCTGAAGTTGGTTGAAGGCCTGTGGGTGGATGGGTTTTTCTTTGAGGATTGAAATAAAGCTACAGATAGAAAGGTGTACTGTACTTGATAACATTTAGATGTCAATTATTTTGTATTCCTATTTCCCTGTCCATTGTAACATTTTTTCCCTCCAAACAAATGTATCGAGGACCATGTTAGTTACTTATATTCTACCATCCTAGCAGTTCTAGAACCAAGGGCGCCCTTAGGACAAACTTGTGGTGAATGAATGAACTCTCAGACTGAAGCATGATGCTGATTTCCTTGGCTATCTTGCTCAGGCTAATAAACTGAGAAAATCTTGTGAGGTGGAGCAGTAGGGGTGGGAGGGTGCTTAATTATACCAGAAACTGCCTGTATCTGGCATGACCTTTCCACAGAGGAAAATGATTCTGACTTATAAGTCACCCAGTTCATGATACAGGAGGTCCTGGAATAACATTTAGTTCAACATCATTTCATTATAACGTTGATGAGATGCTGTTAGAACTTATCTCTATTTGTATCAATTAACCAATAGTAAAAAATTGGTCTTATTATACATTGTTTCACTTAAAGTAGCAGAAACTATCAATGACAAGTGAGGACTTGCTGTACACTGTTAAGGCAGCTCTAGCAAATGAATACAATTGACTAGTAAGGATATATCTCCTCACCAAGATCAAATTTAATGTCTATGGTCTCAGACTCAAGCTATTTGCCTGCACCACTCAGTCTGAATGCAGAATGGAAGAAATGCAAATGACTACTTGAAAATAATTTAAATTGCATGTAAATGCAGACTATAAATTTCATTTGCTTTCTCCAGGAGGGTGTGAAAACCTGGTTTTTCCACTTGTTATCAGTGGGGGTGGGGGAGTGGGTAAGATGAGGGGAAATTCATTCTGATGCTGTTCTGATCACTATTCTCTACAACACTGCTTCCTGCTAAATGACACTTGTAATCCTGGATCAACGGTTCTAAACACTTTCTGCTCAGGACACTCTCCCAAGGAGACGGAAAAATACCCTGCCCAGGCTCCCAAAACTTTGATTAAGTTGGTTTGGGGACAGGTGGAGCAATGAGCAGTTATAGGTTTGTTTTTGTTTTTGTTTAAATTCCCCGGGTACTTTTAATGTGCAAAGAGAGTTAAGAACAACTGCCAAAGATGATAGGGATAAAGACTTTAAAAAAAAAAAATCAGTAGAGAAGGGGGAAAACCCTACAAAACACACAACTAGGAAAACCGAACCTGTGTGAAACTGGCACTAAGTAACCACTGACTTTGAAAATTGACTTTAAAAATCAAATTTCTGTATAAATTGCTCCATCATTGTTTAACTGGCAATGTTTTAACTATTTAGCTCCAGACAGACTCTCAGGCATCTAATTTTATCTGTGGTATAATATAGTCTTTTATATTTATTCCCATCCTCCATAGTTTTAATAGAAAGTCAAATTTTCTCAAAATTTTTTTTTAAAGCTACTGATGTTTTCACCTTTGCAACTTGACAAGATATTCAAGTATCTAAATCCAAAGATACCTATGAATTATGTTCTAAATACATTTAAGACAAAGATTGTTGTTTTTGTTTTGGTGAAAAGGGCAAGGTAATTACTTGACAACTGTTTAACAGTTGACATGCTTATACAGTCAAAGCTCTGCAAACTTCTTAAAAACAATTTAATTTATTTCTCCTTGGCTGTTTTATACTTTAAATATGTTTCTAAAGAGTATATTAAATTATATCTTCAAGTACATCAAGATAAAACTCAGAAGCAGCTTAATACACCACTTCAGAAACAAAACAAATCATAAATACAGTAGCCATATGAGATATAAAGAGCCCTTTTCGTCCTCTTTTTCTTTCTTTTCCTCTCTCTCTTCTGCTCCTATCTCAATTTCTCCTTCTTCTTTTACCACATTTTCAAAGCTTTGCTTTTCCCCTTAGAGAGAAGGTCAGAGACTTAGAGATTTCCTGTCTACCGCTCTGCTTTATGCTTAAGGAACCATGAAAACAGACCTGCATATTTCAAGGGAAGGTCATTATAATCACTACATACAATAGGATCACATCCTTTCCTCACTGTTTGTTCTTATTATAATTAGTAGAGATTACAAGAAATACCATGGGCAAGAGGAAGAAGGGGATAGATACATTCTGACTAGGTACTGAGGGAGAGTTGAACACACTCCTATTAAAATATGTATTCTTTTTTCCAGATGCCCATGGGACTTTGTACAACTCCAGTAAAAATAAATGTACTGCTTTCAGACTCTCTAACAGAAGCAATTACCAGTGGATGCAGAGATGGATGGGAGCACAGGGGGTTGGAAAGAGACCTGAATAGGAAATACAGGCCTTTAAACCTTAATGAGAGTTTCGAGAGCATCTTATTTTACCCACGTGGAAACCCAGGGAGGTGCACTGACTTGCAGGACTCTCAAACGCGGAATTGGCAGAGCTAAGATCAGTAAACGTAGCCTGCTGTTCTGTCCACAAAATTGTCTGCCAAGTCTCGACGCCACCCAGAAGAAAACAGTAATATGTTGAGCCAGCCTCTTTGCCTCTCTGGCCTCATGTTTTACATACTTATCATCTCTTAATATGCTATAATGGATGGGCGGGGGGCAGGTGCTGGAGGTCTTGATAGAGTTACTGTCTCCTGTTAAGAGGATGAAAAGCTTTTCTGGAGTGGAAAGAGGATATTTCTCAGGAAATGCAATCACACTACAAAGTTCAAGGTCCAAGAACCACGTGTGCAGAGGGGGCACCAGCATGACTTCTGTGCCCATACGATGGCACGGATAACCTGGCCTTTCAAGCTGAGAAAAACACTCCTGCTGTAATAGGAGCCTGGAACAAAGAGTGCACTACACAGATTAGGAATAAAAAGCTGGCAGTACTTTGTGATATAGCATAACTGTACAATAGGCCCAACACCAAAGCAATTCCCTTCTGAAATGAAAAATTTCTTCCCCAAGTCCAGAACTCTACAGCTCAAGTATCATCTTTAAGATGTCAACACAAGGGTCTAAATATCAGCCCCAGATCTATTACTCAGCCTGAGACATTTTGAGTAAGGGCCCACCAAATACAACAAAAACCATGTAAAGGCAGAAAATAATCCTTTAAGTGACATTATATTTATGTTTATCTTATAAGAAATCTTCATTGTACTGTTTAATGAGTAACTTTTAATATGGGAAGAGACACACATTCCATGGGTCATATAAAGCCAAGGCTGAAGTGGGTGATTTAACATTTCAAGGAAAAGTATGAATTATGTGAAGGTCAAGTCCCTTTTGAAAAAATATATTAGGAGGCATTATAAAAATAAGGAAGTGGTTATAAATCTGAGTCTCACAAATGGTAACTCCCTTGTATGGACAGAAAAACACTGGGGCAGAACAATTCCTTTCCTATGCTCCAAGGACACTTAACAGAAAAAACACACAACATTAAAAAAATGTACTTTACTGAGAGGCTCCATATTGAAATTAGTGTTAAACCAGCAGCTACAGCTCAAATTCCTCGTAAGTTCAGAGGGCAAATCACTTATTCAAGTACAATAGGATATCACTTATTCAACTATAGAGTTTGTCTATGTATTATTAAAAGCAAAAGGAAAGTGGCTATAAATGGATCCCACAAAGGTGAATGTAAGTGGGCTGGTAGCTCCCAAGCATGAACACCGAGACTTGATTGTGCCAACGGAAAGAAATGACTCAGGTGACTTTTCAGTCTTACAGGTGTGTTTCATTTTCTCAATTTTTTTGTTTTCAAATTAGGGTCTAATAACGTTATCCAAGAGCAATGTAATGCAAGCCACGTTTTATATTTTCTAATAGCCGCATTTTAAAAAAGTACAAAGAAATAGATGAAATTAATTACATTTTATAAAACCCAATACAACCAAAGTATTATCATTTCAGCATGTAATTAACATGACAACTGAGAACAGGATGTTTTACATTCTTGTGTCATACTAAGTCTTCAAAATACTGTACACTTACATCACATCTCAATTCTGATGTAGATTTTTAACAGAAATACTTGACGTGTATTTAGAGATCATGAAATTTACACTTGAAAAAATAAACTCACATCCTCAAGTTGTTGCAAACTTAGAGTTTTCCATTATTTGACTGGGGTATCCATTTTTAAATTTATATTTATTAACATAAATAAAATTTTTAATTCAGTTCCTTAGTCACTCTAGCCATGTTTCAAGTGCTCATGGGACACGTGCGCAGGAGTAGACAGTACAAGTCTAACACACCCTTGTTCCATCTTCACAGGAGGCATTTGTTTCTAATTTCCCCTGGAATGTAAATCAGGCAATAAACACACCTTGCAGTCAGTTCATAGGGAGCTAAAAATAATTTCTTCATTATCCAAAACATTTATAAAATTCAGCTTATGGAATACAAAAATGAAAGAACGTTGTTTTCTTAAAAAAACCAGATTGGATAGATGAGGTCTGTAACTGGGGATAAATTTAGAAAGTATTTGGAAAAGGGAAGTGAATATCTTAAGCATTTTTTATTTCATTTAATCCTCACAATATCCTAGGAGGGAGGGACTTTTCTAAAATTCCCATTTTACAAAATAGGAAATAGAGGCTCACAGAGGTTAGCGATAGCAAATGGAGCACACAGAATTGGAGCTTACCTAAGAACGAACTTAAATCTTAAGCAATACTTTCTGGATGTTGTGCACAAAACCCCGCCCAGCCAGTCAAGTGTTTATGGATACAGATTCCCTTGTAGAGTTTAGGGAAGGCAGATAAGACAAAGTACACTGATGAATGTGTTCACCGGCACAGCTCTCCATTGTTACTGAAAGTGCAAGTAAATCTTTCATTCCAATGGTGACACAACATTCTCTGTCATAAGACAAAGGCTCTCTGGGGGTGGATACTTGTCATCAGCAGTTGGAAAAGCTTACCAGGTGATTGTCATGTATAGTGAGGGTTGACAACTACCAAGAGGATTAGACCTCAAATTTTATTTTGCACCAGAATCACAGGGGGTGGGGAGGGGAGGGGGGGGGGAGAGGTCTTTGCTGGGCCTTAGTCCCAGAATTGCTGGTTAGGTGAATCTGAGGGCATCCAAAAATTTGTATTTCTAAGTTCCCATGAACGCTGATGCTGATGGTCCAGGCATTACGCTTGGAGAATGACTGAACTAGAAGAAAGAGAAACGTACTTGAATGAGGTAAAGAAAAGAATCACCACAAGTTTCCTAAGAACCTTGTACATTAGGGTGATTTACTAGGCTTGTGACTGTATCCAGTGGAGGGCCTAAAAAGTAACAGCTGGATTCTGAGACATGCGGAACGCCGCGGGTTGTGGCCTTCTCCTGCTTTCAGGTCACCCCAAAGCTACTGAAGCTTAAACCTCAGTGTCCCTTCACTTGTATGTCCTTCCAACACTAGCAATGTGCTCACATATTATAATATATGTTTTCTTTCTTTCTTCCTTCCTTCCTTTTCTTTTTTTTTTTTTTTTTTTTTTTTTTTTTTTTTGGTAAAATTTGAAAAGTAAAATCTTCTGGTATTTTGAAAAGAAGGATTCCCGTATGTATAAACCTCAGGCTCCACAAAACTTGGATCTGCCTGTGGAGACCTCTTACCCCTATTTATATCTTCCAGATTTTTTTTTTCCTAGGAAGGCAAAGACATTAAAAATTTCACACATCACAAATATGTTTAAAACTTGCTTTTAAATTTTAATAATAATATATGAAACACCTTCCTTAAATAGATGTCTGAAACATTTTTAATGGCTTTGTAGTATGTGCCCAAAAATACACTCAGCCAATTTTTTTTACTATAATATTTAAGCAGTTTCTACTTTTTATGTATTTAAAAGTATCACCATGGTGAATATCCTTAAAGTTTAAACATTTTTGCTCATCCTTATTTTCTCAGTATTCCTCTAAGTAGAAGGGTTGATATGTACTTGTATGTTTATTTTTCATTTGTTGTAATTATGATATAATGCAATATAATATTGTAACTTGAATCTCCACATAATTTATGATAGGCACTTTCCCAGTTACTGCATAATTTTTTAAGCTTAATATTTTTAATGACTCTGGAACATTCTTCTCTATAGATGTAACATCTATTATTTGCCCAGTCCTCCAAAATATGGGTTACTCTCTGTGTTTCATTAATGTAAATAATACTACAAATGAAGTCCATTTTTTAGATTATTTCTTTCACATAGCTTCCCTTAAACAAGCCAAAAATGATAACAGTGGCTAATTCAATAGTATTGTATATGTAAGACAGGTTTGTGGTAAAGAAATGAAATGTGTCAAGAGGGCTCACGATGGATTTGAAAGTATCAGAACATCGGAGATAAGGAACATTCACTACAATATACCTAACTAAGGCCGTCAACGAAGACCTGCCTATTTTGAGGGCTTATTTGATCACTCTGGATAATTCTTCCCCAGCTAGAAGCAAGTTGTCCAGAATCTTTGACAACCTTTAGCTAAATGACTCACAAACGTATAAAAACTGAATTATAATGAAATTAGAGCATCCTTTAAATGAGGTTGAAACAGCTGCTCCATCATAACCAGGAACTAAGCACTGTTTCTAAGCACTGTTCGTTTCTAGTAAGAGCGGCCCTGTTCTTAACCAATAACACTTAGGCTCCTTTGTGACCAAAGAGAGAACCAGATGTCAGTCAGTAAATTGGGTCTAAATTTAGATCATTTTTGTCCATGGAACACAGGCTAATTAACCTACACCAGGTCTAAGTTCATGACTGATCTCATTACTGTGGTTCTCCAACCACTTGAGCTGCTTGTATATAAAATTTCAGTTTGGGTTCCAAAACAAGTACATGGGTAGGTTACACATCACAAGCCAGGCCTTCCAACAATGTTTGTCAATGTCACATAACACAATCAAAAGTGGCCAAGAGAACATTCAGATCATCCTAAAGCAAACCCACCCAGAAAACCCCTCTGTCCTTTTGCTTCTGTACAAATGGGGATAGTAGTGAAAAATGAGCAAAGAGGAGCAGAGGAATGAGGGGGTGACAATGAACTGTCAGTATTTTCAACGCAGTGCCTGGTGCCCTGTGCCGGATGCTGCAGACAGAGAAGGGAAAATGATCTCATGCTGCCCACCATGACCCAGACTGCCATCTGCTACCTAAATCCATGTGCTCAGTGTGGGGGAAGGGTGAACGTGGCTTTCCAAATACACTGGAAAAGGCAGGCATCTGTAGTAGCAGACTCCCAGGACTGCAGGACTTCCTTGCTGAATGAACAAACACTCACCAGAGCTTCTGAAACAACCCACTTTCCAGCTAGTCAGAGGGCACAGCCTATGTCCTAAGCCCAGAACCACCACTCAAGAGGACAACTGTGCCCCAAACCTTCAAAAGCACCGCCAACCTAGTCTAAGGCATACCCTTTGTTATTTCAAAAGCAGAAAACAATACAAACATTCCAGAAGTCTCAGGTCCCGATTTGCATTTTAGGTCCTCCTCTCCTCCTCCCCATCCTTTCCCCAAACAGGTCTAGCTGCTTTGCTTTCCATGTCCTCCGCCCTGCTCTTATCTCAGGCACCAGAGGCTTTCCCATTGATCCTCCTGAGGGTGGCTAGCAGGCTCTGCTGAAGCATGTTTTGGTCAAAGTTTACCCATGATTTTCATCTGTCAGTTGCCACTGGAAATTGGAAAGGAGAATTTGAAATCCAACTCCAGGCCTTTACGTGCTTGGCTGGAATCCTATTTTGTAGCCACAACAGTCAACACCTGTGCACATCAGCAATCACAGACATTGTGGTGAAGGTGTGGCTTCTGGAGCCAGAGCCCCCAGCACAAGTCCTGATTCCTAATTCACCTGTGTGATTTAGGCAAGTGTTATGGGTTGAATTATGTCCTCTCATGATTCATATGTTAAAGTCCTAACATCCAGTACCAGGGAATGAAACCTTATTTAGAAATAGGGTGGCTAAAGATGTAATTAGTTAGGATGAAGTTATTCTGGAGAAAGGTGGGTCCCTAATCCAATATGACTGGTATCCTTATAAAAGGGAAATTTGAACAGAGACATCCACACAGGAAGAATGCCATGTGAAGATGAAAGCAGAGATCGGGATGGTGCAGCCACCGTGTTTCCCCGAAAATAAAACCTAGCCGGACCATCAGCTCTAATGCATCTTTTGGAGCAAAAATTAATATAAGACCTGGTATTATATTATATTATATTATAACATATTATATTATATCATATTATTTTATTGTATTATATGACCCAGTCTTATATTATAGTAAAATAAGACCGGGTCTTATATTAATTTTTGCTCCAAAAGACGCATTAGTGCTGATTGTCCAGGAAGGTCTTATTTTCGGGGAAACACATATAAGCTAAGGAACGCCAAAGACTGCCAGCTAACCACCAGAGCAAGGAGAGGGGCCATGGAACAGATTCTCCCTCACAGCCTTCAGACTCGCTGATACCTTGATCTGGGACTTCCATCCTCCAGAACTACGAAACAATAAATGTCTGCTGTTTAAGCCACTCTACCTAGACAGCTTTGTTACAGCAGTTCTGTACTAGCAACCTAATACAGTAGGTTACACTGTGGCAGTCTTCTCATCTGTAAAATAGGGATGAGAATGGGACTCCTCTGATAGAGAGGAATAAATAAATTACAATTTGTTAGGTTGTTTAGACTAATGCCTGGCACAGAAGTGCATTTGAATGTTAAATAAATAGTCTCCATACTTTCTTTTCTAATCAAATAGACTCTTTTTTTTTTTCTCGTTTGCTGATGTCTCTTCCCACCAAGTTGCTTAGTGAAAGGCAAGTGCAGTCATAAGCCCACATCCGATTTCCCAGGAGATGAACGGTACTCACGCTGGGCTGGCATGCCCACAACAGGGTGCGGCCTTTGTGTATCAACAGGAATCTAGATTTCCTCCCTGGTCCTCATTCCACACCCACTCAAAGCAGCACAGCCTTTCCCTCCACCACCCTGGCCTCGGCCCTAGTCCTGGCCCTTTTCTCTGCTTAGTCTTTCAAAACCCCCAAATCATCCTACTCCCCACAACACAATCATCTCTAAACGTCATTCTTCAGCTTCACCTGCCACGCCCACCCCCAGCTTTCAATGCGGAGAAGTCCATCCCTCCCACTTAACTTTCTTTTCTGCTACTCTTCCCTGCGTGTCTCCCACTGAGGAGACTCAGCGTCTCCTCACCCCCACTTCTACTCTCGCCATTCCCTTGCCAGTACTGGTTTCCTCTGTTAGTCCTAACCTACCCGATCAAGAAAGCCCAACTCCAAACTCAACTTTTCTCTCAATTCCTCTCTAAACCCCCGTGGTATTTACGGCCTGGACTCCTGATTTGTTTTGAATGACATATGCCTTGTACTACTTTAACTGTTTCATGCATGTCAATCACAGTGTCTCAACTAGACAGCAAACTTTTCGAGGCCATTCATTCATCACACACTACTGAAGACCTACGAACGTGAGGCATCGTGCAAGGCATCGGGGTAGGGGCTACCATTAGCTGCCATTTATGGAGAACAGACTGCATGCCAGATTGTATCCTGATCCTCGCGACGATGCTGTCAGAGAGGTGGTGGCACCACCCTGGTTGATAGATTGAGATAACCAAAGATGAGAGAAGGGATGTACCGTGCCCAACATCACATAGATAATAAGGGGTAACACTGGAACAAGACAGAAAACAGGGCTGAGAAATAGCATCATGTGTCAGCTATCACCAGACCCCACAGAATGAGGATTAAGGCATTGCCCATTAGGAAGGACGCCCATCGTTACGTGACGTGATATATACAATACATGACAATGCCATATATATAATAACTATACCTTAACTTCAGTTATATATAATACATATATATATTACATATATACATATCTGAAGGCAAATCTGTTCAATATGCTCATTCATGACTTAAATGAGCATGTCTACCAAGTTTGTGGATGACTACATGTGATTTTAAGAGTCAGAGTTTAAAATGATGAGAAAAACAGAGCAATCGATTTATTGCACTCAATTAAATTTAACAAACTTAACCAACAAAATAAAATTTAACTAAGATAAAAATAGTGTCCGGCATTTGGGTTCACATACCCAACAGCACAAGCACACAAAGAGACAGGGCTTTGCAAGCGACAGTGGTCTAAAAGAACCAACAACAAACCCAATACGAATTAAGACGGAATGTGGCTACAGAAAAAACACAATATGATCTTAGATTATAGTAACAAAGCGACATATCTGGAATGTGGCTACAGAAAAAACACAATATGATCTTAGATTATAGTAACAAAGCGACATATCTGCGAAGTGGAAATGCCACTATTTTAAGGTTTTGTTTTTGCAAAAAAAGTCTATAATGTTTTGCTGAGAATTCTAAGCCCCACAATTTGAGTCAAGCTGGCATATATCTGCAAATGAAATTAATTGATATAATTAAGAATCTTCATGTTTCAGAACTTCATAAATTGCATGTTGACTGAATCAATGCACCCAGTGTAACCTAAAACTAAGTTTATAACATATAACTGTAGGCTGACATCATTCCTAAACCTTCCTATAAAAGTGTGGGATCAGGTCATGACAGTTCCTATCTGTGTAAGCAATCCCAAAATAATGACTGTAACTGGTATACTTAACACAGGCCCTATTAATCCCACACCTTATCAAACCAGGTCACTTAACATATTATTGGACTAAAAGGAAAAGCCTGACTGATAAGCTAATGTCACCAGCTGGTAACAACACTCAGGAGCAGTTTCCATTTCTAACATGGAAAAGGCATTTTACTTCACCTGAAACAGAATGCCACCAATAGGACAATGGGGAATTGGGCAAATAGCAACCAATATTCACTTTTGGGATAAAAGTAATCAAACCTAAGAACATTTGGTACATCTTTATCATCCAACTCTCAAATGAAGCTCACCAGGGAAAATGACTAGGGCCAAGTATATTTGTTTCCTAGAGCTGTCACCAATAAAGCACCACAAACTAGGTGGTTTAAACAACAAAAATTTACCTCACAGTTTTGGAGATTATAAGTCCAAGATCAAGGTGTCAGCAGGGTTGGTTCCTTCTGAAGGCGGTGAGGTAGAATCTGTTCCATGCCCTTCTCCTAACTTCTGGTGGTTTGCTGGCAATCTTTGGCATTCATTGGCTTTTAGAGGCATCTTCCAGATCGCTGCTTTCATCGTCACATGGCATTCTCCCTGTGTCTCTTAATATAGTTTTCCCTTGTGCATGTCTGTCTCTGTGTCCAAATTTCCACTGGTCATATTGGATTAGTGCCCACCCTAATGACCTCATTTTAACTTGATTACCTCCGCAAAGACCCTTCTTCCAAATAAGGTCACATTCTGAGGTCTTAGGGGTTAGGACTTCAAAATATCTTTCAGAGATAGGGTGGCAATTCAACCCATAACACTGAGTTCATCTTCTTCAGTATCCATTCCTCCTTCCCCTTGAGGTTTAGCTGGCTTTGTGGCTGCCAAACAGCAAAAATGTCTTCCTGCCTCCCTTGAAGCTAGGTAGGGGCATGTGACTAAATTCCAGTCAGTTCCATGTTGATAGTAAGGATTTGTGTCCCTTCAGAGTCACAACCTTCAAAAAGGAAGATTGTGTTTCATTCTCCATCTTTCTGGTTCCTTAAAACCTGAATGCAAAATATGCAACAAGAACAACACCCTAGACCAGCACTGCCCAAAAGAATTATAACACAAGACTTAAGTCAGTTTGAAGTTTCTAGTAGACACATTAAAAAAATAACAAGGGACAGGGGAAATTAATTTCAACATATTTACTTAATCCAATATGTCCATAATATTCACACTTCAATGTGTAATTACAAAAATTAAGATATTTTACATTCTTTTTTTTTTTTCTTTTTGGTGTAAAGGCTTTGAAATCTGGTATGTATTTTACACTTACAAAACATCTCCATTTGAACTAGCCACATTTCAAATGCTCAAGAGCCATACATTGCAATTGGCTACCACAATGCCCAGTGCAGGTCTGGAGGGCAGCAGAAGGATCAAAAGGGACCTGGGTCCCTGGATGAATCTATGGAGCAGTGCTGTCCTGCTGGCCTTAGAGTGCTTAAACTTTTACTTAAAAAGAAAACAACTTCTATCCCATTTGATTTCAGAGTACTTTGCTGTAATAGCTTATCCTATATCTTAATAAATATGCCCATTGGGACCTCACAGAAGGAGCTTGCAGCTTCTCAGTTATGAAACAACCCTTCGAAGAATGGATTGCTTCATAAGTTCATACTGTCTCCCATGAAAAAAAACCCTCCAAAAATGTAGCCGAAGTTTGAAAAATTACCACAGAAACATTCTTAGCATTGGGAAATACATCTCAGAATAAACCCATCCAAAGAGAAGATGTGGCTCTTCAGCCTTTTTCTTGTTTTATTCCCACATTATAAATCTCTACACTCCCCAGCCAGCTAGCCCACTCGACAACCCAGGAGGAAGGAGGGCGGTGAAGACCATCAGATCATTTGGCCTCCTGAGAAAATAAAAAATGAAATCCTTTCAGGGAGTGCTTCCCAAAAAGTAAAAATTGTTTTCATTAATGTGATAAAAATAATGATTGGATAATCAAGTTGATCAGAACACACTGACTTCCCTTGTTTAAAGGAAGGTAAGAAAAAGTTAAAGCTAGTCACTATTGTCATCTTTATGGACATACTGGGCCTTTGGCTAATGCTGACACCTATTTTCATATCAGTGAAAACAACTAACTCTATACAGTAAAGATCTTTGGGTGGAAACCCAACTGAAAATCTCCAGAGAGTAAATTCAGAAGCAATTTCTATTTCATTCCCAAAGAGAAGTTACTTACAAGAATTTTTCAAACAAAAAACACCAAGGTCAGCAATAGTTTGAAGTGATTAGGTAATTAATTTAGAATAAAGAGCTAAGAGGTAATAACCAAGGTGATTCAGTGATGTGTAGACTATCAGATTTCCCCAAATGTAGAGGCCAGGTTCTGAGTTTCAAACTGGTCTCCAGCTGCAGCTGGAAGGGCATCAGGTTTAACCAAGAACTGTTGGAATTATGGTCTGGGATAACTAAAATGCACCTCTGATCCAGTTAGCCAGCAATTGAGCTCCATTCAGAAACAGACATTTTACTGGCTCCAGTGGAAAACCACAAGTAGTATTTATTCTCTCTTACTTTTAAAGTAAAGTCTGAAGTGCATTGGCCTCTCAGGAATCAAACAACCCAAGATTTTCACAGATCCTCCCTTGCCACGCGGAAGGACTCTGATATTGGTGAGCTTTGTCATTATGGATAGCACTCATCATGATGTAAAATCATTGTACGGGTCTTTACACTTAGGACAATAGGGCTGAATTTCTTTCATGCAATTTGAAGCTTTGGGATTTAGGAATGTGAATGACCTGTGTCAGCAAGTGTATGCAGTGGTAGACAGTGCAAGCTCTGTCAAGACCAACGGGGGGTGGTTCAGATCTCTCCGTTTATCAACTATGTGACTTTGGCCAACTTACTTCACTTCCCTGGACCTTAATTTCTTCCTCTGTACAAGTGCTGTAACAACAATGGTCTTTACAGGATAGAGTTTTGTAAGTGATAAAGGACATGCAAAAGAACATGATACAGAACATGCAAAGGGCTTGGTGCAGTGCCTGGCACATAGTAAGCATTCAATAAATGAGAACTCTGCTCCTTATTTCTGGTGTAGCAGATCAGTGAGCAATACATGTTTACTCTTGTTATTAATATGTATTAGGCAGTGACACTCACGAAACAATTGTGATACACTGGCCTCACAATCTTAGATACTGAAAATAGTCCAAAGGATGCAGGAGCTGTGGAGCTGAAGTCTATCTGAGTGTATGCTGGGGGTTCGGTGGGGGTAGGGAGAGCAGGGCTTTGGAGAAAGTGCTCTAGGATAGAAAGACATGGAAGTATATTTTGGGTTGAACTGGGTCCCTCTACTCCCATCCCCCAAATTGATAAGTTGAAGTCTTAAGTACCTCAGAGTGTGACCTTACCTGGAGATCAGGTCTTTACAAAGGTTTCAGATGAGGTCATTAGAGTGGGCCCTAATCCAATATGATTGGTGTTCTTCTGAAAAGGGGAGATTTGAAGACAGATACATGCAGAGAACATCATGTGAACATGAATGCAGAGGCCGGGGGGCTGATGCATCTATAAGCCAATGACTGCCAGAAAACCACCGGAAGCTCGGAGAGGCATGGAACGGATTCGCCTTCACAGTGCTCACAAAGAACCAACCCTGCCGACACCCTGATTTCAAACTTCAGCCTCCAGCACCGTAAGATAATACATCTGTGTTTAACTAACACAGTTTGTGTTTACGGCCACCCTAGGAAACTTGATATAAGGTGAAATCAAGCAGCAAACAGATTCCCCATTTAAGAAGGTCTGACAAGACCTGGAAAATATGCAGCATGACACAAACCTGACCAAATTTCTCTCCAGAAGTTTATAAGAGTTTCATACCTCCACCCAAAAAGGTCACCTCTGATGTATTTTTAAATAATGTCTATGAAAAAGAAAAGAGGCTTAGCTTTACAGTAGACGTGGCCAAGGCTCCTCCATCAATACAGAGACTTGGATTTTAAATACTTCCAACTTTTTGTGTGTGTGGTGGTGGAGGGAGGCTTGGGCATCTGTAAAAACTAATTATAATTGACTAAAAACTCCTTGAAAAAAACACCTTGGCAGAGATGTGATTTTTGACCTTCATGAGAGCTGTTCTCTCAACAGGCAAGAAATTCAAACTCCTTCTTGAGCAGGATGTGTCTGGTTCCTCAAGATTCACGGGGTGTGTGCATTTCTTTGGCTGAAAGCTGCAATCGTTAGTAGCTGCTATGTAAAGAATACCATCAATTTAATCTGTCATGGAGCCAGCCATTTTGAACTGGCTGCTTTGATTCTTTTTTTTTTTTTTTTTTTTTATGGAATGTCCGGTGCTTCCCTATTACAATGGAAAACATAATTGGGAACAAATCTTTCATAAAATTAAGCACACACCCACAAAGTAAACGCTGAAGGTCTCGATCATGTTCGAGAGGCATTTCTCCAGATTTGGTAACAAAGATCTTTCAACCTCATTTCCCATCCCTCAACCTCCACCCAGTTCACTCACAGCACTAGAAATTGGCATTTACAAAGAAATTCCAGAAGCCTGAGCATTTTATTAGCAAAGGGAAACCCCAACCTTCTTGGCCTCATTTCTCATGATGACAGCTCATTTTTCCATGTGGAACCACATGCTAGTTGCTGCAGATATTTAAAGAGGTAAAGAAGTCACTTTCAAACTGTACTCATAAAAGATATAAATAATGATGATTTAGAACTCTGCACTCATTTTATAAGCGTAAAAGTCAAATATACCCATTTTGAAAACGAGAATGAAATATTTATAGTGTTCTTATCGAAAGTCTCAAGAGCCGTGCCATGGGTGCTCGGGTGGGCTCTTGAAGTATTACAATTTTGCATTCAAGGGAAAGTTTTTGAGACAGAGTCTACCCACTGGGCTACATGGCTGGCTCCCCTCCTCTCCAACCATCCTACCAAATCCTACCCATCTTCTACCTGGAAGAAGCCCCACCTCCAAGATGCTCTCCCAAATCTTCCCATTTTGAGGGGTTTCACCCCTCTCTGAAAAATTGACAGCATTTATCATCCAGGCCCTACAATTGAACAATTGGTTGATATCACTTTGAGGTTCCCTTTAATATCTCTAGTCTATATGACTTGTATTTTGCCTTAGTTATTTCTTATCTGCAATTTTTCTCCTCCCACCTCAGTTTATGAGTTTCGTAACGACACGAACCATACTTTACATTTCTCCTGTATTCTCTCTAGTATATAACCAGCTTTAAGGATGCCCAAAATAAAGTTATATAGGGGAACTGAAACACGTCATCCACTGTGAAGGACCGGTGTGAGCTCCATAACTTTCTTTGGCCTCTGCGAGCTCCCAAATACGTTCAGGGATGAAAGCAACTCGACAAGGACGTTATCTCACCACAGTCCACAGAATCACTTTCGTTCCCCTATTACACTCACAGAAACCTGCCCTTGGTGTGGTAGCCATCTAAGTGTTCCAGAAAAGACACTTGGATTAAATCTCTTCTACCTGCATGGTAGATCTGGAGTAGCAGAGTGACCTCAAGCCCATCCACAGGGGTGTTCCTTTTGGCCACTCTTGTCCTTTTTTCACTCCTGGGTTTTGCTCTGAATGGCCACAAGCTGATCAGGCTGCAGACCTCCCAGACACAGGCGGGCTGAAACGTGATCACACCAGTGGGTCACCTGCCTTCTCTTTATGAAAGCACGAACACGATCTGCTGTCCTCTTCTTCCTACCCCCCAGAAATACAAAGAACCCTTTCTTCTCGCTTCTCCTTTCAGCCTCACACAAAGACAAGCAAGAAAATTTGATGGCTGATGGTTTAGGTTCCTTCTTTGAGAAAGACCACTCACCTCGGGTAAAGAAGATTATAGTTTGGCTCATTTAACTGAATATGAACAGTTTAAAATATGTTTTTCTTCTAACAAGTCATTATGTGTGTGTGCGCACTATATAGATATATATAAATATATAAATATATATATATATTTATATATATATATTTCAAATCAAAAGGTACACATTGAAAAGCAAGCCTCCCTCCCTATGTACTTCCAGTTCTCAATCTCCCTCCTCAGAGACAGCAACTGTTACCAGATTATTCTGCCCTCCAGACCATATACACTTTCCAATCCCACTTTTTATCATGGTTTCTGATTGAGAGAAAAGAATAAATATTTACCAAGCATCCCCTGTGTGCCAGGTCCTAAGATGTGTGTTCTACATTAGCACATTTAACCTTCACAACAACTTTGCAAGGCCAGTATTTTCTCCACTTTTTAGGGGAGGAAGCAGGAAAGGTAAGAGACTTGCCCAAGGCCACACACCGAGGTCCAAAGTCGCCTTTCCAAGCTACTTCCTGGATTGCCCTGTTTTACGAAATCAAATCTCCAGCCAAATTTCCTCTCAGGAAACCTGAGCTCCGGAATTGGGCTACTTTGGCACAAAAACTTGTACAACTTAGAGCTCTAAAAAGCCGGACAAGTTACTGTGCTTCCCTAGGTCTCAGTTTCTTCATCTGTAAAATGAGCCTAATAAGAATACTTACCAAAAAAGGTTGTGGCAAGGTTAAACAATTTCACATAAAGAACTTGGCATAGGACCTGACGTATTCGTATATAGTAAATACTCCGTAATGGTTAATTATTATAATATTATGAAGTAGGTGATGAACATACTGGGATTTGAAATGATTTTCTTTTTTGTTTTTATTCCCTCCACTTAGCTATACAGTGGCGTGGCTCTGGGAAGCAATTTGAGATGAATTTGGGGATCCATTTGATATTTTCTGGCCCCGTTATACCAATTTCCTTTGTTCTTCTCTCTCAAGCTTGCTCCTCAAGCATTTCTTCTCTTAGCATGAACTGCCAAACTCAGAGCCTTTCTGCTGCCAAATCCCAGAGGCTTTTAATAGTATTATTATTGTGACTCTTTTTATCATGGTAATATTTCAGTTTTTATTTAAAAATTAGATTCCAGCAACACCCTCCCTATTGCCACCAGTTTTGAATTTTCCAACCAAAAGTTTATGGACCTATCATTTACCCTGCCCCTGTTCATATATCATGGAACTCCAGACTGATTAAATTTTGCTAAAATAATCTCAACTTGTATAAATGGAAGCTACCCAAATTTCCTTGGAATGGAAAAGACATTTGTTAGCCTAGTCACAAAATTTACAAACCCATATCCTCTCAACTGGGGAACATTTTCCATTTAACTACCCCTTCTTTATAGAAAGCCAAATGAGATCTGTAGGCTACAGAATCATGTGGCCAGCAGATGAGAAGATTTCTCAGGGGAGTGGCAGGGGAAAGGATCTAAGGAAGTCAGATGACCAAGGCTCTCATTGGCCAAAGGCTAGTTGGATGACTGGCTAAGTCACTTCATGTTCTCTGAGTTTCCGTTAACTTACCTGAAGAATGAGATGAGACCAAGTTTTTCCTAAAAACCCTTTCTAGCTCTAACTTCCTTTAAGAAAGACAAGATTCTGTAGTCATCTCATAAGCATCTTCTCTGGTCTGGGTCTTATCAGAGCAGTAACATATGTCATGACGCAGCCTCAGGAGATAAGCTTCAGCCAAAAAGAGGGGGTGTGTGTGTGTGTGTGTGTGTGTGTGTGTGATGTTAGCCATAAAAGACGTAGCCTCCATTTATTGCAAAAATGTGGTTGTGCCAAGCTGTCATATAATTCACGGCAAAGCAATAAAATCCAGGTTCACCTTTAATTACCTAATGTTAAATGATGGCCAAAACAAGCCCATTATGAGGGTGACATATCTGGAATCCCATTGAAAATCTTTCCATGAATTTCTCCCATTCAACAATTCTGCTGGAAGCATCTGGAATGCACCACATATAAGACTAGAATCTCAACAGGGTTTATGAGGTGACCTTTTATTAAAATATCATTGTGTATAATCCTGCTCCTATGTTATTATTCTCCATGTTCTCCTCTGGGAGACTTTGTTTCATAATGCTGATATCATAGCTGGTTCCTCCAATCCAAAGTCTTTTATGATAAATAACAAGTAAGTAAGAACCCCAGAAATTCAGGAGAAATAAAGGTACAGTCAGCAAATAGATATTATTGTTTTACCACAAAAACCTTAACAGAGAGTTTAAAAGAGCTTCCCAAAGCTAAAGATGAACTATGCTAATACGTAGTTTCTTAACCAGTATCACGAGACTAGCTTCCTCTAAAAATGACACTCTGAATCAGATGTGAGGGACTTTAGAAACGCTGTGGTTTTTACTAATTCCTTCCTTTAAAATGTTTACTTTATTCCTTTCTCCACAAGGCACAGACCCCAGGAATTTAAAAATGTCATTTTAAAAACTGTACACACAAACAGCAAGGAACCTAGAGCACAACCATTCACGAAAGCTACCCTGAGCTGCGGCCCTGAACGCTCTGGTTTCTGTAGTTGATTAACCCAGCGCCTTATCAAGGTAGGAGGGTAGGACCGGTTGCTGCAGCTCTCCCAGCACAGCTGGAGCAGCCAGACGGTGAGTCACTGCATACTTACATCGCTCTTCCTGAACTTCGCTTTCAAGCTCTTCATGTTTAGTCCATTCAGCCTTCCAAAGCTCTAGAGGAGATTTTTCAGCACCTAAGCAGAGAAAGAAAGAAATTAAGTATCCAGGTTTCCAAATAAACACTACAGACATTTTCTCCTGACTGGATTACAACTTTGGGCCCTGGGTGGGAGATGGGGGTTGAATTAGGAAGGTGGTCAGAGCTGAGAGCTATGACACGGTAAAGAATATATATTATTTCCACTGATATACTCCCTGGAGCCTTCAGACATTCTCAAGTTAACCAGATCTTTAAATTTTACCTCAACTTCCCAGTAACGGCTTAACTGTCATTGCACAAAATACAGTATCTGGATGCTGAACAAATTCCTCTACGCACCCTTCATGTGACAATGATACCATCCACCTACTTTTGAAGAGTCACCATAGTGAAAAATGATAAGGACAACAGTTCATATTCCAGATGCTATACATGAGCTATTTATTTTTCTCAGTGTGGTTTTTGGGTTTTTTCCTCCTCTAAATGCACAGGGCAGTTAGTGAAAATGCCAGGAACAACAAAACCTCCCTCAGCAAATACCTCATTCCTCAGGAGGCCACTTTAAACAATGAAAGACTCCCCAGGTCCTTGTGGGACCCAGCTATTCTGACTTTGAGCTGGAAAAGTCTTAAGAAAAACACCTTATTTAGGAGGGGTCTATGGTCCCCTGGAAAGTGAATGCAATTTTCTTAAGTATAGATATACTTTTTTCCAGGAAGAAAGTTCCTAGTTTTCATTGAATTCTGCAAAGAGGTTGTCACCCTTCAACAGTTAAGACTATCGATTGAGTCTAAGCTCCTGGTTTTCCAGAGGTAGAAACGGAGGCTCAGAGAAGTCAATGAACTTGCCTGCAGCAGCAAAGCCTGTTTATATGCTGGGAATTAGGACCAGACCCCAAAGTCTGATAGCTGAATGCTTTTTCTCGTGCCCTCTAGCTTTGAAACTAAACCTAAGCAGAATCCTGTGGTAAAATACAGTATGGACTTAACCTTTTTCATCCTTAAACCTGGGAAATGGACAGAGTGTGGAGCCTTTGCATGTAGGTCAAAAAGGCAAGGAACTCTGTGTGGAAGTTCCCACCACATGTGATCATGCACCCGCCCTCTATAAATGTAGCGTCAACCGACAGAAAGCAGGAGCAGGAGAACTTCACCAGTCCTGTCCATTCGAGAACTAAGAAAAAGTGCTCAAACGTTTACCACAGCTGACCATTATTTTTCAAAAGCTTTTCAAGGTTGTCTCCTGTTCCTCCACCATCCTTATCATTCTGGACTAAAGTGATCTGAGGAGACACAGGGTGGGGTGGGGGTGGGGGGTAGTGCAAGTAACTAAATGGTTGTATTCATTCCTCATCAAGTCCTCCTTGCTGCCTCCAGAATCCAGGATTTCTAATGTGTTTACTCCCATTATTGCTGCTGCCATCAAGCAGGGGGCCCTTGGATGAATGGTATGAAAAACTACTCATCATAAAGAACTTGGATGACATTTCTCTGGAGGCCACACCTTTACTGCAAATTCCCTGTGCAGTATCTTCTCAGCTCTGTAGGTGAGAGTGACACAATGCATGTTGCCTTGGAAACTGTACACACTGTAATTAAATCTTATTAATTGCCAAGTAATTAACCACAGAAAAGGCATTACCTGAACAGCAATGTGCAAACTCCAGGATAGCGCTTCTCAAAGTTGGCCCCTAGTTAATCTCAATCAGAAGGACCTGGGGACAATTTTTTAAATGCAAAATCCTGGACCACATTCTATGGAAACTGAATCTCAGGGAGCAGGGCGCCCAGGAATCTCCTCGGTTGAATTTTTGCACACTGACGTTTGAGAACCTGGAATTGACATAGATTGAACAGGGAATATACACCTGTTGGAGCTGCATTGGCTTATGAAACGGCCCCTTTTCATGTGCAAACAAACCACCTTTTGATGAATACAAGCAGAAATAATGACAATCAGATATTCCCAAACCAACATTGGATCAAGGTCTTCGACCAACTATAGCTACAAAATGGAAATCATCCTTGGAGTTCAATTCCTTCCTTCTACCCTCTGGCCGAAGTGCTAATAACCAAGGAAAGAGGCCAAATCCATACAGCAGGAAAGGGAGGAAAGAGAAGCCAAGGCGTGGATCATCGACAAACTATGTGGCCCACCAAGGTGCAACCACGCAAAGCATTCCTTCAGTCTTGGAATGTCTTAGGCCAACGTGGGGAAGATTTCTGTTTCAGGTCATGCTGGGTTTTCACAGGTGGTGTGCTAGTTTTTGTGTGTGTGTTTGCTTTTGGCTTTTTTGTTTTTGTTTTTTTTTTAGCATGCCAGTGAGAAGTATGCAAACTCCTATTTGAAGAGGATTAAGTAAATAAAGCAACTACTTTCAAAAATTCCCAGGGGAAAGGATTAGCTGTGAAATGAATGTCTTCCTGGAGTCACAGCTCTGGGTGGGTGATAGCTAGGTGGTCTGTGGGTAGAAAACCCCAGGATGAGAGAGATGGGATCAAGGGTAAAGAAGTCCTGAAAAATCTACAAAACAGTCACTTCAGAAACAAGAACTGTAGCTGGGAGTAATTAAAGTTGGTAATAGATCACTGCTTTCCTGGTATTTGTACAAAGATCTAACACCTGGAAGCCATGACTAGGGGGAAGTAACCTGTCCCCGAAATAATGCTGGGCTCTCTCTGTCTCAGCAACTTTTCCCTAAGGGGACCCGCCAGTAAGTCAAGGACTTCCTTGCCTTCCTTGACTCAGCCGGAGTTGCCCAGCTCCAATTCCCAAATCCAAACTTCCAAAGCCTAGACTGGGCTGCGGGCTATCTTGAGTAAAGTGACATCCATTAATTTAGCGAGGCTACAGGAACAGCAGGCCTTAGAAAAATCACTTAATCAAGATGCTTCATTCAAGAATTGCACACCTGAAATCTATGTAATTTTACTAACAATTGTCACCCCAATAAATTAAAAATAAATTTAAAAAAAAAAAAAAACTAATGTCTCATGTTCAACAGAGCCCCTGTTTTTATTGATTTCAAGAGATTATTATTAATTTGTATGAATCCAAGACAGGCGTCTCAAATATACCTGGGGGGAAAAAATTAAACCAATATTCTTAATGCTTTAAATGTTCATGACATAAGAAAAATTCCAGGTTGGGATAAAATCAAAATACAGGATCTGTGAACCTGGGTTCCCCTGCATCCTGTATTTAAGAGAACGCAGAGGAAAATTCCAATCTGTAACTTACACAATTAGGTTAAGTACGTTAAGGAAGTTAGTCTTCAGAGGATGGAATCTTTTAATGATTTTTCTACTCGGAAACATTGCTTTTTAAGTTTAAAAAGTATATATTTATTATAAAACCTTGGTTTAAAAGTAAATATTGTACTGTGACAAGTGTAAGATGAAAAAGTACAAACCCATATAAAAATGTTATTAATGCTTACACAGTGCCTTGTTTTCTAATAAAAATACCTTCTGTCTCCCAAAAAAAAAAAAAAAAAATGCTTCATTCAAAAGAGCTGCAGTAAAGTTGAATTAACTGCATAGCAGTCTAATTTGGATAGCACAAAAAGAGGACAAAATGTTACACATACATGGGAAAAGCTGCTTTAACTATGTTCTCCCATTTCAAGCAGAATAAAGCATATCTACCCACTGAGCAGTAATATTAGGCAGTTTACTCCCTGCTCATGCCAAAATAAGTCACTGACACATGACTTCCATCATTGGTCGCGAGTCATGATGACACCAGTCAATTTGTGAGGATTGAACAGTGCAGAGATGTACAGCCTTGTTGCCCTCTCATCCAACAGACAAGGTTTATGTATTAATCCATCTTCCCACTAAAAATAACGTAACTCTCAATCAAAGCTTAATATGAGCTACCCTTATCTGACATAATGCTAGTCTGAATCAAAAACCCTTGATATTAGCCTATAGAACTTTATTATGAACTAATAAATTGGTTCTTTGAGTACTAAAAATAACGTAATGGATATGGGGTTTCTTTTTAGGGTGATGAATATGTTCTAAATTTATTGTCACAATGGCTGCACAACCTGTGAGCCTACCAAAAGCATTCAATTGTACACTTCAAGTAGGTAAATTGAATAGGATGTAAAATTATATCTCAACAAAGCTGTTTCATTTAAAAATAGCTTAATAATCTCCATTACCTTGTCTAATCCAGTTAGGAAAATTCCAGGTTAGAAACCTCTGGACGGAATGAAAAAGAACTTCAAAGGAACGAAGGTTAGATTTTCTTTATTTAGCCATTTCTATACCACAACCCACATCTGACTGAGTGGTTAGAAAAACAGTTCCTCTCTTGTATCTTCAAACTACTCCTATTCTCACCCACACCAATCCCCCACATATGACCCAAGGACTGTTTCGTAAGGCAGTGCTACCAATTGTGTCAGCACATTAGAGTTCGCTTGGAGCCCCAGCCAGGTATTCTGGTTCTGTAATCAGAGGTGAGGCTCAGAAATCTATAGTATTTTTTTTTAACTCCTCGAGTGATTTGGGTGATCAACTATGTTAGGGAGCCACTGTTCTAGACTCAGTGATACCACACCTATAATTGACAGTTTCATTAGAAATAATCTAGAGATATTATACAAGTACATATGATAGATCAATACCTGTGTTTGCATTTTTCACAATATTAGGGGGGTGGGCGGTGGGAGTGGGAGGGGAGCCCTCTACACTCTAAATTCTGGGAGAGCAACTAGTTGGTTACCCACAGCCACTAAGGAACTATATTAATTAGCAAAGGTAATGGTAGCTGTAAACACATGCACATTTCCCTGAATCACAGAATACATTAGTATCTAAGACACCGTACCACAGGTTCAAGGGCAGTGGTTTAGAATAATTCCCTCTGAATCACAGCAGCATTAGAGATTCAGAGTCAATAGCAATGTCCTCTCACTAACTAGCACTTCCTTCATGGGGACACTTCTATAGAACCCTCAGCAATACCAGGACACTGAGGCACCCCAGACAGGCTTCAGGAATTTTTCTTCCAAGTTAAAAAGAACATCAGACTTAAAATCCAAAGAACTAAAGAAGGCATTGAACCAATGTCAGGAAGTAAGATTAAAGTACTTCTCTGCTTGCCAGCCTCTACCTCTTCTCCCTTAAGTACTTGATTGTTTCCTCAGATAATAATCTCTCTATAACAGAGATGGAATTTTAACCAAAAGCTGTGTAAACACTAAATTCTCTCAAATCTGGCAAAACAAATACATTCTGCAAAAGGTCTCTCCAGACCAACCTTCCCAATAAAGATGTCCCTGACAACATGGCATCTCATGCCATCCGAACTCCCGTGGGCAGAAGTGGCTTCCAGTCTCTGCCTCTCAGATAGATCTGTGCCTACGACTAATGTCACTGCTGGGAAAAAGAATATAAAATGGGAAACAGAGGCTAGTGTTCTTCCTCACCCAATTTATCCACAGCAGATATGTTCTTGTTTTAGTCCCAAAATTTTAAACACAGACAGACATTTAGGTTATGAGAACTCTGGGCAGGCACGATGGAGGATATGAGTCGAGACCAAGGGTCTGACTAGAGTATGATACAAAACCATCTAATTAGGTGTCACATACTGCAGGAATTCAAACAATGGACATCTTCGAGAGTGGGGAAATATCAGAGAAGTCTTCATAATAGGGGTAGGTGTCCAACTAGCCTTAAAAGAAACATAGGATTTGAGGAGGCTGAACAGGAAAGGGCATCTTGTCAGTCCACTCCCACAGGATGCTGCAGGCCATGCTTAGATTCTCCACGTGAGGGTCAGACGCCTGTCCAATCTATGTAAGAGGTCACAGAAGCCTTTCTCCTGAGGTTGAGTAGAGGTGGTGGGAATCATTGCACAGTTCTCTCTAAAAAAAAAGATCCTACCCCAATCTGCACACACCCTGACCCTTTTAGACCCTGGATGTGAGGCAGGATCCTGCTACTCGTTTTCATGAAATTGAAAAATATGCATCTCAGACTGCTTGCTTGCTTTGGAATGGTGGATTTTCAGGGTAGGAGTTTCATTTTGCTTATACTAGGGCAGTGGCCGTTGGCATACAATCGATGCATATTTCATGAATGAATATGTAAGACAAAAATATGGGTTAGAACCCTGGATAGACTTTAGACTTCACCTTTGACCTCAGCAAGGCTCTCTTTGGTCCCAAGTGCACTGGGTGAGATGCACTGGGGTTCGAGTAAACTCAACATGATGATTAGGTTGATTTCACCACGTACGTATGAAAACACCAAGTAGTTAAACATAAATAAATAAAATTCCAACTCATTTGGCCTATGAAGTCTTACCAGGGTGCTCCTCCTTTTCCCTCCTGCCTGCCCTCTCCCCTCTCTCTCATTGTTATGCTTCTCACACAGCACCTCCCCGACCACATGCTGAGTAGAGCCAAGGGAGCTGAGCATTTTGAATAATGGAATGTGAGAGTCAACAGAGAGCAAGGATCATCAAATAGAAACCCTGGGGTCAAAAGGTACAAACTTCCAGTCATAAAATAAGTAAGTCATAGGGATGTAATGTACAGCATAGTGACTATAGTTAATAATACTGTGTGGAATATTTGAAAGTTGCTAAGAGACTAGATCGTAAAATTGCTCATCACAAAACAAAAAAAAATTCCATGACTATGTAAGGTGACAAATGTTTACTAGACTTGTGATCATTTTGCAATACATACAAATATTGCATCATTGTGCTCTACACCTAAAACTAATATAACATTATCCCTCAATTTTTAAAAAGTATTTAGCAATTGAAACTGACCGCAGAATTTTTTAAATTGAAGAAGAATCAGAGAAGTCATAGATTTTATCCAGAGGCAAGGGATTCACTAACTTTACTGAATAAATTTTAAACAGAGTTGGGACCCAAAACAAAGCTGCTTTACGATTACATCTTAAGAGACTTATTTATTCAGCAAACCGGATACATATGAATAAATGAATGAATGAACATACAAACAAGCCAACTTTGCTGAGCATTAATTTTGGGTTGGGTGCTTTTGTATGAATTAACTAAGGTACAGGAGTGTTAGAGATTGCCCAGATGATAAAGAAGGGAAAAGTTAAGGGGGGGAAAAAAGATATAAGCAGTAGTTTCATTTTGGCAGTGAATCATTTCTAAATACTCTAAAATCTCATTTTTTCAAAGAAACAAAATGACCACATTCTTTTTAAGCCATAAATGTCATTCAGATATTGTATCATAATAATCACGCAGTAAAACTCTCTTGAGAACATCAATTTCCCTCCCTATATTCGCAACTTGCCTGTATCCAGGGGATGACATTTCTCTTGAGAAACAAATACATCATTCTTCTTTAAAAAGAAGACCTGCCATCCACCAGGACTGATCTTGGTCAGTGAAGCAGTCAGGGCCAGCAGCACCAATACAAAATTGGCTGGGGCTCTGGCAACATTACTATCTGGTCTGTGAAATCTGCTACTCACATGCTCCAGTAAGCCTCACCCCAGCAGAGCCCCAAGGTTACCTCCTGCCCTAAATCCATCCAATTGAATAGGCATGGATTTAATCAAAACAACCTACCTCTGGAACATACAAATCATTCTAGGCCTAAGCCACTGCATGATTATCCCGCATGTTGAGGTTATTTTGATGATCTCTGAAACATTCTTCCTATTCTGTTTCCAAATCTTTTGCTGTTGATGTCAATAGCACCACCTAACAACTGTGTTCATCTCTCCAGAAAAAAAGCTGCCCTGCACAGACCTACTTGCCAACCCCGAACAGCAAGGTTATGTGCTATGCAACTTTGCTTCCTTTCAAGTCCACTCCTTGGATTTCAACCACCTTGAAACCCAAGAGAACCAATCCAGCGTAAAAGTCTACATCCAATCCTCGAGCATGACTGGGGCAACTACAAAATGTGGAAAGCAAAAAATCACTGTGGAAAGCAAATTGGCAGCTTCTGATGAAGTTAAATATAAATTCACCATATAACCCAGCAATTCCACACCCACGTATCTTGCCAAGAGAAATGAAAACACGTGTCTACACAAAGACTTGTACATGAATGTTTACAGCAGCAGTATTCACAACTGCAAAAAAGTGGAAACTACTGAAATATCCATCAACGAGGTAAACAAAATGTGGCATTTCCATACAATGGATTACTAGTTAGCACTAAAAAGGTAAGAAATACCACTACATACTTCAGCATGGCATAAAGCTCAAAACCACTGTGCTAAGGTCACACACATATTGTAAGACCACATATTGTAAGATTCCATTTGTGTAACATATCTAGAACGGGCAAATTTAGAGAGACAGGAAGCAGGTTAGTGGTTGTCTGGGGCTGGGATTGGTAACAGAGTGACTGCAAATGAGATGGGCACAAGGGATCTTTTTGGGGTGAGGGAAATGTTTCAAAACTAGATTGTAGGGATGATTGCAAAACTATAAATTTTCTAAAAATCATTGAACTGTATACTATAATTGGCGAATTATATGGAAAGTAAATCATACCTCAAGGGAGCTAGTTTTTAAAAGATCAAAAAAAAATAAAGAGAAAAGGAGGTCGATATGCAAAGTTGTTAGGTAGTGAAAAATATCTTTAGAGTGAGTGAGAGGATAGGTTCCATTTGTGGTTATGTTTAATTCTTGTTTTTACTCTAGAAAGATTGACTTGCCAAATGTTGGCTTACTGCACACTTCATCGGCTCTCTGAGTTGGTTTCAAAATGCGGATGACCTCGACTCTCCACCTTTTGGAAAGCTGGAAATGTCATTTGCAGTGATCACAATGGCTCTGTTTGGCCAGCTGAATCTCTACCCAGTCATCCAGTGTCTCAAATACTTTTCAGAATAAGGATAAATAAGTTAATAAACAGATTCTGTGACCTCTGGTGTCCTAGGAACAGGAGGAAGGGAGGCAATGGAGGACACAAAAATGATTTCTGCTGCCCACGCATCATGTTTGGACATCACTCAAACACCGTGTGTTCAAAATAACATGTTTCTCACCTCCAGTCCAACAGAGAGCGGACTTGCTCACCTGAAGGCCTCACTTCCTTTAGCTTAAGGACGTCACCCTGCATGCTGTAGTGGTGTTTGGTTTGATCCTCAGCGCCAAGCCTTTTTCTGATAACTACACTTCCCTCCTTTTCGAATAGTGTCTCTACTACCTCCACCCGCACACCAACCAGGTTATAGTCTGACTGTAGCTGTTCCCTGAGAGATGGCAATGTGTCCTCAGCAAGGCTATTCAGAGACTCTCCATGGGATTTTTGGAGTTGGGAGAGGAAAGAGGAAGGAGAAATGGAAGGAAAAGGGAGGGAAGAAAAGGGAGAAGACAGGAGAATAGAAAGGGCAAGGGACAAATGGGTAGGGGAGGAGGTAAGGGGAAGAGGAAAGGAAGGGAAGAGCTTCCTCTCTGGTAGAGACACTGGGAAACGGTGGGCCTGGCAGCTGCCCAAGCCATGTGGAGAGCAGGTTTGAGAGAGAGAAGCAGGGAGGCCCCTGACTCCAGGGATCCCAGGCCCTGCTCTAGCCACACCATCTTAGCACAGGATTTAGGGTCACATAGCCAAGAAAGACACTCCCCTTCAGGCCTAGGCTAGTTCAAATTGGGTTTCTGTCACTCGCAACCTAAGAGCAGTGACAAATCCTTTGGACCCTTCTTAACCTACTCAGCCTTGCTCAGGCTGTCACCTCAGACGCCACAGGACAAGAGGGGCCCAGAACTGCAATAGCACAGTTGCAGCCGGCATTTGTCTGCTCAGTGCATGTCTAAAGTCAGTAGCTAAACTCACTTCTTGAACCTACAAAAGTGAAATACACACTCTGGAGTCTAACTGGGCTTAATACAACAGGATGACCGACAGGTTAAGGAGGGCATATTTATCATTCATCTGTTTGGCTATCAGCTGCTCCCTGATCTGTTCTACCCCGGGAGCCACAGGCCTTCACCCACTCCCATCTCCAAAGCACTCCCCCCATTCATTATTCACCTCTATCATTCCAGTCACCCCAGAAGACCTGGCTATTTCCATTCTGCAAGGACGGTGCTGCTCTTTGCCTCTCCTACAAGAACCAGCCAACAGTGAAAACAATCACAATTAACTGGAAATGAATAGTATTGGATGATTTAAAAACCCTCACAAAACAAAAAGCCACTGTAACAGCTGGGTCCGGCTGCCCCCCGGGGTGGGATCCAGGCTGCCCCCGGGGTGGCCCTTACCTCCTCTGCTCCCCAGGGTACTGGGCTCCCCAGAGCTGAGGGGGACCCGGGAGGGAGACAAGGGTGCTGCTGGCAGACCTAGGCTAAGGATGAATAAGGGAAACCCTCAGGTAGGCGGGAACAAGGAGGAAAGGACAGAGAGTGGGGAAGCTGCCTTGGGGTGGGGGTGCAGAGTGGTGGGGCTCAGCTGGATGAGGAGGCGAGGCCCAAGGACAATCCTCTGGGAAGTTAATCCTCCAATAGTGCTGGAGATACAATATGCAAACACGCTGTCACTCACCCTAATTTATTCTAGACAAGACACCTGGAAGAGAAGCCTGATAGGGGCTCAGACAACAAGGCATCACTCCCCAGGGGCTATGCCAGCCCAGATTTGCCACTCTGTTGCCCTGGCAGTGGAAATGGAAAAGGCTTTCAGATCTTTTTCCATTAGAAGCCCCAAGCTGCCTAGTGAAGACAAATCCCTGTTAACTGAATTGGATGCCCCGTACCTTCTATCTTTCCATTTCAACCACTTTCTTTGTTTAGGGATAAGAAGCAAACAGCATTAACATGAAGGATGGGGAATGCTTCATTAACAATCACAAAGATTTAATGTGCTCCCCCCTTGCCCCACACACCCACACACCCACACACCTTGCCCGTGATGCCTGGAGGTTTTTACACAGTAAAAATGGCATGGCGACTCAAGAACTTGCAATTTAAGAGTAAAAATACGAAACCTATACTGTTTTATTTACTCATATGCACTGAATACCAGCTATGGGCCAGGAACAAAAGGGATGCAGAAATGTGGACCATATACAACCCGTCTACAAAAATCAGTTTGACTGTTAAGAGGAAAATTCCATGTAGATTACTTGTACAAAAGCAGAGAGATACAGATTTATACACCAAAAACACAAATGTCCATTATACCACGTGTAATCAGTTTGTGATGAAGCTATTATATTTCTCTAAAGAAATGCTTAAAGCTAAGGGCAAAATCCCAGATAAATGGGTAGAGACACAGGAAAGCTTAACCAAACATGCGTTTATCTCAGGCATTCTAGGTATGAGGTGGTGCTAGAGTTCCAAGACCTACACGACGACATATTCCTTAGATTGGTGTTGTCCAGTACTATAGCCATTAGCCACATGTGAAATGTGATTGGTGCCAACTGACAAGCAGTGTAAGTGGAAAATGCACAGGCATTTCAAAGATTCACCTTGAAATAAGAATGTCAACTATACCGTTAATAAGTTTCATATTGAATATATCTTGATAATATTTTGGATCTAATAGGTAAAATAAAATATATACTTACAAGAAAATACATATTTATCATTACAACCAATTTCATTTGTTTCTTTTTCTTTTTTGTGGCTACTAGAAAATTTAAAACGGCCTATGCAGCTTGTATTTCTGGCTTGCTTATATTTCTGTTAGACAGTGATGATTTAGATTTTCCTTCAAAGGCATTTAGCAATAGCTGCATCTTATTACTAACAAGAGAGGCATAAAATTAAGCACAAAATGTATATGTTCCCATCCATGTTCATGTTCACTTACTACCATAAAATCATAAAACTCAGATCTAGTTTAAGATTTGAGTTAACTGCAAGTTAATGATAATGAAAGTTGTAGTTTAAAAGATTTACTCTGCCACATGCAGAAGGAATGATTAACCAACAATGTTATCTCACTCAAGACTGACAAACTTCTAAGCAAACTTAACTACGACTCTGTAATATGCAGTTCAGAAAACACGTGTATACTTTTCTCTATTGACAAGTGGAAGTTTCCCAAAAGATTCAGTAGGGAATTTCATTTCCCTCTCACTTTTTGCTAGGTACCACCATCTTCATTTTGACCATGATTTTATTGCTCTGTGCCTAGACTGTGATTGAAACAAGATGTCTGGTGAGACTGAGGTACTGAGCAATACAATTTGGAATAAGACTGGTTACTACTACCAGTCTTATAAAGGAAATGTGTGCACAGTGTGCACATTACCTAATGGTATAATAGTGAAGGACTAAATGGAGAAATGACAACACAGGGAAAATAGTTGTGAACTACGCAGATGTGTTGCAATGACATATTAGGCAACCCCTCTTGATTGTGATTCATTATACTGGCAGGTATAATCAGACTGGCCAATATAGCAGCAGTTCTTTACAGGTAGGTTAGTAAAGAACATGGTAACCTTAGCTATGAGAACAACAGCCACCATAGCTATCATTGACCTAAATGATAACTTTCCAATTTTTATCGTACTTTGCAAAATTTTATATTTTTTTACTATAAATGAGTAGCGTATCATTTAATGTTCACACCACTTTGGAATTAGATGCTAGTGTTATTATTCCTAATGCCCAGATTGGGAAATTGCAGACTAGAAAGTTTATTTTGCCAAAATGATACAGTTTATAAATAAATGGAGGAGGCTGGGTTTAAACTCAGGTCCAGCTCCCGAGCCCAAAACATAATCTTGGGTTGCATACTAAACTAATAATAATAATAATAATAATAATAATAATAACAGTAATAAAAGTCTGGCCAACAGACCGACCATTTTTACTACTTAAAAAAAGTTAAGTTGCCTTTAATGATAAAACAGTCCTCTGATCTGCTGCTGGCACATACAGAGCTCCCTCTAGGAAGTCTGAATGGAGCAATTTGAAAAAGGCATTCCTTCTGGCTGTCTGCCCTCACTCACACACCCCAGCCTCATTCCAAGGGAGGGCAGCATTTTTATTTCTTTGTCCTTTTCATATGTGGAGCATATGCTTAATGGATAAAGTTACTGAATTCACAAGTCAAAAACTCCTTTTCCATATAGCTTTGTTAAAGATACTGAGCTATAACAGAGAAAATGTAAAGATAATTACAAACGAGTGAGGTAGCTATTTTAATACTCAGCTGAGCTGGTAAACTACACGTTGGGCTGGAGGTTTCCATGATGTTTTGGCAAGGATCTGGAAAAACAGGACTTCGAGACACTCAGATGCTTTCCTCTCATTTGGACATTTCTGTTCCTTACTTTGCAAAAAATTATTAAATTATTGTAATTATCCTTAAAAAATTATTCTAATACCATGTATAGCAACTCTCTCCAAACTATAAGCAAATGAAATACTGCCACTCTTCAGGACAATTAAAAGTACTAATATTATAATAAAAATGGAATCCTAAACCACATCACCCAGCAAGACAGGAGTGGGAAAGAAAGTACAGGGGCTTTTGTTCTGGAAGCCACACACAGAAGCACCCCTGGCCGGCAGGCTGCCACCTAAGCCTGAAGCAGATATCACCAGGATAGGGTGAGCTGCTTTCTGTTTCTTTTGCCACCGTGGATATAAACACCCACTTGCAATGTAATGAGACTCAAATGCGCTTTGTTCCAAGGGGTATGCACTTAAAATAATCAGGGGTTGTTTTAAAAGAGAGGAAGAAAGCAAGCTTGTTGTCCAACAAGGCACAAACAGTAACACAGCCGTCAACAGATTGGCCGAGAGACAGGCTGGGATAGGAGTCATTTTGAGGAAATCTCTGTCTGGCTTTTAGAGACTACAGGAAAAAGCAATAGCAAGAGTAAACAAAGGGCACACCCAACATGCTATAAAGTTGAATAGCACAGAAAGAATCTAATGAGGAGTTTATCAAGATTGCTGACTGGATGTACACGTACCGTTAGTAGCAGAAATGAGTTTTTCCTTTAAAAAAAAACAAAAACAAAAAACTCCTAAGAAACCCTGGATGACAGACAGATATTGGTTATAGTTTCTGTGCCTACATTTTGAATAGTTGTTTCCCAATTTTAGAAAAACTCTTAGGTAAGAAATGGGAAACACTTTTTTTTTCTCCAAAGAAAAAAGTGATTTAGTTCCCCATCCCCCAAAATCTAAAGATTTCAAAAAAAAAAAGATTCAAAAAGGTTCTGAGAGCATTTGAACCAACTTTCAACCATGATAAATGTGAACTAGGTCTGAAATAAGATTCGCTCAGAGAGAACGGTAGGCTCCTTATCACCCCCCAGGCCTGTGTGAACACCTCCTGACATGGCTCATTGCAGCACCTCCGGGCACCCGCATATGCTGTGGCTGGGCCCTCACTTGTATTGTCCCCTGGCTGCCTTTCATAAGGAAGAAGGAAAACACAACTGTCCATGAGCCTTCAGCTCACAAGTTCCCGCATCTTCTGGGGGACTGGGAAGAGGCCACCGTGCAGGGGCCGCGTCTCCTGGCAGTGAAATGACTGGGTCCTAATCATCCACCGCAAGTGAGTGCTCCCTTTCATTTCTAAAAAATGATCAATCACCAGTATGTCAACTTTCACAGGAGGAGATGTTCAAATGCCATGCGTCCTCTTGTCAAATTAAGAGACTTGGCCCAGAATTTGTTAACTCCCGGACAAAGCTTGACAAATAGATTTATGTGGTTCTCCCTCAGCAGATGCCAAGGGCCTGCGTTCCTTGTCTGGCCTTCCTGTTGCTGCTCAGCGCCGTCTGCCTCACCCAACACTCCCCACGAGCCTCCAACTCAACTTGGTCAAGTCTGTGCAGACTTCTTCATTGATAACCATGTTTCCCCAAAAATAGGACCTCGCCGGACAATCAGCTCTAATGCGTCTTTTGGAGCAAACATTAATATAAGACCTGGTATTATATTATGTTATTATATTCTGTTCTATTATATTATTTATACCCGGTTTTGTATTGTAGTAAAATAAGACTGGGTCTTATACTAATGTTTGCTCCAAAAAATGCAATAGAGCTGATTGTCTGGCTAGCTCTTATTTGTAACTAGCTACATATAGGGTTTCCAAGGTCACTGTCTACATCTGAGAGAAGCAGAAAAGTAGACTTAGCAGCCCTGCGCTCTGAGCAGCCAGAACCAAGGTGCATCTCTGGCTCTGCCTCTTCTATGTCACTTTCCAAGGGGTCATTCACTTCCCTGGGCCTCAATCTAAGCTGTAAAATGAGTTCCCACCGCCACCCCATTCCAGCCACTAATAGTACTATAATGGAATGGGAATGTGTTAGCCTTGTTAAAACTCTAAGCTCCATGAAAGCAGGCACTGCCATTCACCTACGGATCTTCCATCAACATGTACTGTTCACAGAAAATCTGACAATAAGTAAGACTGGCCCAGACCTATAGAAGCTGACAGTCTAGCAGCAAAGTGCCTGGCACAAAGAAGGTATTCAATTCCATTAAACTGACTTGACGGAAAGAGCTGCATTATTCACCCTCAGTTACAGGCAGTTATATCCTTTTTTGCCCAATTTTTGACTGAAGAGACTGAGGATGTCGCCCAAGAATGACACTGACAGAACAAGCCTCCTGAGTGTGGCTAACAATGGCAGCACCTTCTCCCAGTGCCGACTACGTCCCACGGAAGGATGATTTCCTCTGAGGGTCAGCTCCCCAACTAGGAAATGTGACCCAGTCTTCCTCAGGTCCCCCTGGAGGCAGCCCCATCAGGCTAGAAGGTCAAACTGAGAAGAGCAGAACAGAGAGCGAGTTGGGAATATTGTTCCCACTGAGCCGAGCAGTCACAGATCTTCGCTGTGAGCTTAGCAGTGCTGTCAGGTGGGGTCCAGGGACATCTCAGTTCTCTCCTGCAACAGCACAGCAAGGAAACTGCTGCCATCTGAAAGCAGAAGACCGTGCAAGCCCAACGCTACAGCAAGAAATATGTTGCCCTTGTGGTGAGAAACTCAAGACTCATCCTCAGAATTTATCAGATCTCTGTGAAATAACTATACTACAGATCCACTTTTTATTACTTCTAAATAGCATTTTATTGCCTCCAATAGAAATAGTTCTAAAAATTGTCATTGGTGTGTAAACTGGTTGATATAGCAACCATTGACTGGTTTTCCACCTGAGGATATAGAACCCACAATTATTACTTTTTCTCTTATGTATGACAAGTTATTAGGTCTGGGGGACAGTGACGCATGGTAGGAAATAGACCCCTTCTAATTTTACTCTTGACCCTTAAGAGGTGGCTGTTAAAGGTAAACAGGCTACATGCAACAAGTTTTTAGGTACATTCAATAGATCTTGGGTTTTGAAACTGTGGATTCCAGACAGGTTCATAAGTGGACACAGGGCGTCATGAACCTCTTGAAACTAACAAAGATTATGAATGTATAGAATCACTGTATGTAAGTGAATTTCCCCCTAGGAAAAAATGGTCCAAACCTTGCATCAGATTTGCAAGTGTCCATCTGTGACTCAAATATATTTAAGAAGCACTGATAGATGGCCTACCCTGGTGTGCAACATAGACTCCTCTTGGAGGAAGACACTTGACTCTGTGCAACCCTAGAGCCAAAGGAAGCTGCTGGGCTTTTGCTTCCCACCAGAGGTTTCTTTTCTGGCTGAGTTCCTATCCCTTCAGCCAGCAAAAGGAACTGAAGAGAGGTGGTGAAAGTGAGAAGAGGTAGATGCTGCTGGGGCAGTTATTTTTAGAATTATTTAGCTCTTTAAAAAGCAAAAGGAAACATTCTAGATGAAGCAAACTGAATTCATCTAGAAATCATAAGGAAAAAAGGAGAAGACTGATTTTGTTCTTACCATTTGCAATACCTAATAGACGTAAGAAAAATTGAGGTGGGATTTTAAAAAAAGTAATATAGTAAATGATTGTGGGGGGAACTGATAACAGTAGAGGATGAATTGCTTGTATTAGGTTACTTCATAATAAACTTCGATGCTCATAAAATGTCAATTTAAGAAAAAATAACGACAGATAATTTTTCTTCTACTGTTCAGTAAACTTCTTGGACTACAACCAACATCTTTCACAATTGGATTCTGTTTTTTTAGAAGGAGGGATGAACAAATCATGGAAAACTTCCAAAGGTCCCCTTGCCCAGTGGCGACCAAGTGTGGTAGAATTTATATGGCAAGACACTGTATTTTCAGTGAACATCTTTAGTACAGAAGGAACTGGACAAGATCACAGGTAAAAGTTAGATGAAGTGAGACAAAATCCACTGATGAAGCAGTCAAGTTGCAATGCACGGGTTTCTCTGAAGGGTGGACGGAGAGGAAAGGTGTTTCTTAACCGTAGGTAAGAAACCTGAGGCTCAGAGAGGTGAAGGGACTTGCCTAAGGAGAGAGGAGAATGGTATCTTCTGAACTTCAGTCTGTATTTTGCTGCTAACTACCTCTACTCCTCTGCCTTTTGATTATTGTTTAAATTCTCCAGATGAGGAGAGCGAAGTACCTGATGACCGCCATAAGGGGCTTTATGGACCTTTATGGGGAGGTGTGTGTAGTTCAACAAATTACGAATCACCTACTATGTGACACATACTGTACTGGACACAGAATATAAAACTGAAGAATGAGGCAGACTTCCTTCAATCAAACAAAAGAATGTTTTGTTTTGTTCTGTTTGAAAACACATGGCTCAATCAGTAATTTACTAAAATACTGAAAAAATTTACCGATACCCATCAGTGAGGCTGATGTCAAATACTGGACTAGATTTTTATTCACTGTAGATGGCTGGAGTTGGGAAATTGATGTTTCATTAACAAACTATGTCTAACTTTATTAAACAAACCACCTATACTTTTTAGCTCATGGGTAGTGATAAACCAAAGAGAAGAAATTTCTTTAAATCATGCAGTATTTTAATAATAACCGTATAATTCTATGCTTATGGTTTTCAGCTTGAAGGTAAATTAATCCCTTCTGGATTCATAATAAACTGATTTCTTTCAATATCACGTTGCTACAAAGGATAAAATGTTTGTACCTGAATATACCAGGAATTCTTTTTTAAAGGATACCATCAGTATCATATACCTAGATAAATAGTTAATGGGAAAATAAAATCTAGACTCCTTTTCCCTATCACCCATTTAAAACATGAGCAAGTGGCCTTCAATATACGATTGTCAGCTCCTATATTCATCATGCAAGGTAGCAAACATTCAGTTGGCTTTTAGCGAAATAACGCACAGCACTGTAACAGTGAATGTTTTTAGTACCAGGAGCTAAGGATTTTTGATGTGACTGTTCTTAGAGCATTTCCAGGTATCCTACTACATGTTGGTTGTTCCTGGATCTTGATTAAGGTCATCATTTCCACCCCCTTCATGGAGGAATGCACAGCCAGGGCAATGATGAGGATTTCCCCTGCAGCAATTCAGAGGAATGTACTTTCTAGTCCTAGAAATTCAGTGTGGTTGGCCTCGCTTGAGACCATTGCTGGTCTGTCTATACAGACGCTATGTGGAATAGAGAGTCAGGATCCCTTTCTTAAAAACCTTCCGCATTTAAAATGTTGGAAAGCTAAATTATCAAGAAAAGGAAAGGGGGAGGGGCAGTACACTTCCAAGCATCGTGTAACTTATGTTTTCCTCTGAATTCAGGTTTAGGCAAATGTTGGCAGGAAAAGAAATCTGAAGACTAGTGTTTTGAAGGATAAATCGCACGAATTTAAATAGAGTGCTTTCTTTATAAGACATTATGCTTGCTTTTTCTCCTGATAGAACCTGTAAATGACACCTGGGGTACTCAAATTACAGCAGTGGGAAAACAAGCACCACTTAGGATAGCCAATATGTGCTCAAAGAGAAATTCTAAGTTGAAAACCATAATAAAAAGTATTGCATTCATTCATTCATTCATTCATTTATTCATTCCTTCATTCCACAAACATTCAAGACCTTCTGTATGTCAGCATTGTTCTAGACACTAGAGATATGGCAGTGAACAAAAGGACAAAATCCCTGTCTTCATGGAGCTTATATTCTAGTATGGAAAGACAGCCTACTAATATAAATTAAAATACATGGCAAGTTAGAAGGTAATAAGTGCCACGGATGAAAATAAAGCAGAGAAGTAAAGCAAGGCGCGCTGGAAGGGGGCAGCCAGGGAAGGTCTGCTGAGAAAGTGATGCCTAAGTAAAGACCTGAGGGTTCCAGGGGCACAGCCAGGTAGATATCTAGGGGAAGAGCATTCCAGACAGTGGCAACAGCAAATGCAATGGTTCTGAGGCATGAATATGCCTGGAAATTTAAAGGAATAATGAGGAAGCCAATGTATTTAAATGCCTCAAACTGCTTTCAGATTAAGGGGTTACAATTAGGGGCAAAATGTCATTAACACAGTCACATTTTTAAACTCTTAGAGCAGAGACATGCCTTTGTAAACACTCAAACCCCTTAATCTCACCAAGGAAGAAATGAGGAGGTTGACTGAGTCATCCAAGGTGAAACCGCCACTGGCCGAGAAAAGGCTGCAGCACAATTATCCCAAACCCAGCAGCAGTTTTGTCTCCTGCTCCAGCTTTCTAATTATGAGGCATTTTTCTCATTAAAAACAATTTTTTTTTTATTTTGAGAAAACAAGCAACAAAAGAATCCCATCAACTAACAAAATCTGAGAGCTAAGACTTGATCAATTTTACTTTTTTATGCAACATATTTGTTGAGGACTGAAAGAAATAATAAATACAGCATTACCTAGACCTCACTACCCAACTATTAATTATATAGTTGTGTAGCCGAGAAACTTGTGCCCAGGGAAACATGTCTCAGATGTTTATTGTAGCACAGTTTATTATAGTACAAAGTAGAAATAGATCAACTATCCTCAGCAGAAAGGGTATAACAATGAAAAACTGGAAACACTCTAATTTTCTCTTAGCAAGGAAATAAGTATACCATAATTTAGTCATACACTGTTATTCTCTGTAGTAGCTAAAGTAAGACCTACATGTACCTCAAAACGTAATGATAAATTAAAAAATGCAAACTGTATGTATATAAATTGATGTCATTTATGTAAAATGTTAAACACACAAGTTCGCAGATAGTTTGTGAATATGTAATAGGTATAGAAGTACCAAAACACATTTGGAAACTTTGTATATTAACTTCACATTAGTAGGTGTCTGAGGATGAAGGCAGAGGAGGAGGGATGGATAAAATATGTCAGCTGTAGTTTATTTTTATGGGGGGATATAAAGCAAATATGGGAAGATTAGCAATTCTTAAATATAGGTAGTGGAAAAATGGAAGACTTACTGTATTTTCTTTTTATGTATGTTTGAAATATTTCATACGTACTTTGAAAGGAAGGAAAAAAGAGACAAAGCTCCTTCATCACTTTCCATTAACTCCAAAGCCCAGTTGCCCTTAACCTCCAAACCTCAGTTTCTTTACCTTTAAAACATGGGTGATGCCCAGTGTACCGGCCTCAGAGATGCTTTGAGAAGTGGCAGTCTGAAGACAGACCATCACCGTCAGTGACACTGCGAGTGGGCAGGAACACTGTATCACGCCCCCATTGAATCTCCAGGGCTCAACAGTCATTCTTTTTATTCAATTTCACAGCTAATAGTATTAAGATTTTTCAACAGGGTTATAACTACCACCCAAAAAGCCATAAAACAAACCTAAGGAGTGTAAATGATACAATAAATTAATCAATGAAGCATTTCAATGAATGGAAATTGAAAACCCCCCACCAGCCCACCATGGCATTGCCTCTCCTAGGTAATTCACCTTATGCAAGCACTACTTAAAAATTGTAAGAACTGGAGAAATTTCCTCATTAAAATCTATCTTACAAGCCCAAATGAAAAAATATATATATATATATATATATGTATATACGTGTGTGTGTGTGTGTGTGTGTGTATAAAACACTGGGTAGGCATCATTAAGAAAAGACGATCAGATTACACCCATCAGAAATAAAACTCTCCCGGCCACACTGGTCACCACGGCCGTGCAGGCTGGGGACAGAGCAATCAAAACTCCAGCCCCGCAGTAATTAATGCACTATCTCTTCTCCAACTTAGTTCAAACTTCAAGCAGGTGGGATGCTCCTCGCTGAGAAGAGCTTCTGCCCAGTCCTGATGGACAAAACCAGCTCCTCCCTCTGCCAAGCCCTTGAGATAACACTTTCCAGAGAACTGGCAATGTTTCCCCATCCCAGGCAGCTTGGAATTCTCCTCTCCCGGAAGGAAAACAGAGATCCATCCAAATTGCCTGTGAGCCTGCGGCCAAGGGAAGCCTCTGGTCCAGGTGAGTGGCACTGAGTCCGTAGACCTGCCCCCACCGTCACTAGAAATAAAGTAGCGCTGAGCTGGGCTCCCTGGAGAAGCTCAAGCCTGGATATGCAGCCCCGGCCCCGGGGAGGTCACCTGTAACTCCTCCACTTTACACTGGGCTCCATCTGCCCGCCTGTTGCCTCTCCACGTTCACAGCCCGCCCCCTCCCCCCAACTCCACAAAAGCGGGGTGCGAGGTCCAAACGCAAAGAACAGTGTGGGCCAGGGGTTGACAGATGAACCCTGCAAATTGCAGAAACTAATTCGCAAGCACAAACCTGCCCGAGCCGGCAGCGAAGGGAAGGTGGGTTCGGGAAGGTACCCACCCTCCTAGACAGAGGTTGGGGTCGATGGAGGCCGGCGCCCCTCTTCCGGCTCCACATCCTCCCTCCTCCCGAAGTCCCGGCTGCCCCAAGTCTGCCCGAACTCCAGCATCCCTCCTTCCGGCCCTCCTCAGAGCTGCGGCGGGAAAAGCTAGAGAAGGACCGGGAGCCGGCAGCCGCAGGCCGGGAGTGGCCTCGCCTGCACCTTCGGACCAGCCCCAAGGCTCCTGGAGTCAGAAAAGGAACAATAGCGGACTCTCGGTCGCCCGAGCCACCCGGAGTCGCATTCTCCCGCCTTCCTCCTGAGCTCCTCCAAGTTCGGCGCGGAGGCGGGTCGAGCACTCGGGCGAAGACCCAGCGGAGCGAGCCTCCGTGCGGGCCAGGCAGGTGGGACGGGGTGCTGCAGCGAGGGCGCACCCAGAACGCCCTGCCGGGGGCCGGTCATTCATTCCTACCCGCGCTCCCTTCTCGGCAACCCCGCCGCCCCTGCCGCGCGCCCTTCCCGGCCAGCCTGCGAGTCGCGGGGGCCGGTAAGAGAAAACCCCTCTCCTAAGTTGGCTCAGTCCTCCCTCTCTCCTCTGATCCGCACCATCCTCCTTTTTCTCTGTCCCCAAATCTGTCCTTTGCAGACAGTTGGCGGCCGGCGAGGGACACGGGAGTGGTGGCGGGACCCTCGCTGCCACCCCACTAAGCCGCACCGCCCAGCGCACAGCCCGCGGCTCCCGCTGCCGCCGGAGCCCCAGACACAAAGGCGGGGACGGGAGCCGGGGACCCCGCTCCCGGGTGCTTCCCAACTATCGGCGCTGCGCACTCACCGCATCCAGGCAGCGGTGGCTCCCGGGCCCCGCTGGCTGCGCCACCCCGCCCGCCGCTTCCCTTGGAAAATGCGGCCGCCAGGCTCGCTTCCTGCTCAGCTTCCTGCGCCTGGGTCCCTCCTCCTCCCCTGCTGCGGGGGTCAGTGGGCGCCGAGGCTCCCGGGCTGGGCTGGCGGGGCGGGGGTAGCGGCAGCACCACCACGTGGCCGCCCGGCGCCGGCCCCTGCCGACCCGGATCCCGCCGGAGCGGGAAGGGAGGTGCTAACCATTCCCCTCCCCTTCCACCCCGCGCGGCCCCAAATTCCGCGAGTCAGGTGACCCGGCCCCGCTCCAGGCGGGACCTGCGGGAGGTGCTCCCAGGCCGGCAGCCTCCCCATCCCCTGGGAGGCCGTGGATTGCTTTGAGTTTTGCACGGATCGTGGGACCCTTCCCGGCTGATCTGTTTTCATCTTCATCATCATCACCTACCTGTACGTGGTGGAAACGACCGGTGCTCTGGCCCACGGGTTTAGGACGGATGAGTTCCCGAATAGTATTCATTTCTAGTCAACTTCTAAAGTCGGTTGTGGTCGTGGGAGTATTTTAAAAGTCACTGATCCAAGCGCCTTCTAACCAGATTCAAATCAGTTACATTTTCCATAATCATTGAACAGAAAGTAAACTAGAACGTGGTCATAGTCTCTGGACTGAACCAACTGGTTGGAGTGACAGTCATCAGGTGGCAAGAGAAAACTACCAGCGTCAAGTGTTGCTCTGCTGTGGAGTTCGGAGAAACCTACATGCAGCGGTACTGAGAGGCACGAATGGGGGAGCGCCCTCGAAGCGGTGCCTCACAAGCAAAGGGGAAGGCCTTCCTCCCCAGTCAACTTCAGCTTCTCTCCCTTCCCCAGCCGCTTCGACCAGCGTTTGAATCATGATGAACTCCTCCTTTAATTCCAAGAATTTCAAGGCTCTCCACTTGCTTATTTAATTGGGGACAGCTTTTCCATTCATTCTAGTCATGATAACCAGCTATGGCTTAGAAAGTCTTTATTCATCAAAGCCCCTCCTTTCTCTGGGTTAGCTCTGCATCTTTTGCGCAGGACAGGAAGCTTTCTAGAATAAGTAAGCGGTATGAGTCCTTTTTGGTGGGATCAACTCTAAATCAATTGAATTTTTTTTTTTTAATTCCAACAAAAGTGAAATTCACCCTAACAGTTCAGTTTATAACGCCTTGGTCAGATCCTGGCCAGGTCAAACTTCATCTGTGCTCCTATCCCCCACCCCCCAGCCCATCCCCCCATCCACCTACCTCCAATCTCTCATCCCCCACTAGCCAAGGGAAAAGCCTGTCTTAGCTTTAACAGGTGGCTTATCAAAACGGGAGCAAAGGCTGTGTAACTGGCTACATTATCTTCACTTCCTAAATCACGCATCAGAGATTCCTTAAAGAAGTGATCAGTAGCCAGTTTAAAATGGGATGTATACTCCTGTTCTGCCCTTTATCCCTCTCAAGTAAAATCACGCTCTAAAAGAAATGTGAACTGGCAAACTTCCTTTTGGTTTAATGCTGACAATTTTCACAAAACAGTTTTTCATTGTGGTTCATATGGGGCTCTTTGGGAGGGAACAATACTGCCACATGTGAGTTTTCTGGTCTGCTTTTAGCAGGTCCATCTCGTTTAAGCAGGGGCAGCTGGGACGGTGGGATTTGGAGCATGGTTCAGGGTAAGTCATGCCACCTTGGAAAGTTAACGTGCATATTCTGTAGCTGAAGGAGTGACAATATCAAACATTAAACAATAGTTGGCTAAGGCAAAGTCATCAGCCTTTTGTTCATAGAAACCCTGTCTCTCTTCTTTTTTTTCTCTTTTACATTGTGGAACCCTGTCCCAGCCACTCAGCCGTGAGCCTTCCCACATGGCTTCCTGGTGGCTGTGTGCTTTTTCTCCTTAGTTTATAATCCCACCCTCTACTATCAGCAGGTCCAACTCTGGGTGGGGAATTAAGGAGGGAAGGACTCGTATAGTTCGTCCAATGTTATAAGATCTTCTTCCCAATTACCCCTCCCCTGAAACTCAGCCCACAGCACAAGTTGTGCCACCTGCAGGAGGATTGATGGTCAAGTATAGGATTGAACAGTGCGTCCTCATAGTTATTTGCTTTTGCTTTGTTTTGTTTTGCCTAAGCCTTTTAAAAATGCTTACTGGATTCAGGATGCATAGAACACTGCCCTTTGATGGAGACCAGGCCCAGGTGGAGGGTTTGAGAGAAGGAAACAAAGATAAAATGACTCTCTAACCCGTGTAAAGTTAGTAAAACTTTTTGGGGAGGATAGCAAGTTGTATTTCAATGGAGGAATTACCCCAAAATCAAGGTACCTGTGGTGTGACGTGCAATACTAGGAGTACCAAGAGCAAGGAGACCAGGTTTCCCAACCCTTCTCTTTTACTAACTTGCCGTTTGAAATTCTCCGAGTATTTGAACCTTTCCTGGCCCCACTTTCCTATTCAGTAAAAGAAGACACTGAATGGCGTGGCCTCTGAGAATGTTTCCGGCTCTAACATCCTAAACTTCTAGAGACTTTATAAGCAGTGTTGTCCTTACACTTTACAGCAAAGTTTTATTCTCTAATTGTTCTAGCAGGTCGATCTTGCCATACCAATAAGATTATAAACTCCTAAGATTGTTGCCATCCAGAACTTAGTAGCATCTATAAATGAAATTCATTGATTGGTAGGGCCAGGTTTTCATTTTTGAAATTAAGTAATACCACATCCCTTCTTTCTTGCTCCATCTCTCAGCAATTTCCCCAGATTAGGAACTTCTGAAGTCTGGGTAACCAAAGCTAAGACTTTTGGGGGTCGCAAGAAACTATCCCTAAAGGAGGAAATAGAGATAAGTATCCTACCAGAGCCAAAAAGTAACCCTCCACTTTATTTGGTGTTTGGTCAGGATCTGACTGCTCTTCTGGGTCTAGTTAGAGGCAGCATGATGTAGAGGAATGTGGCAGTATTGGACCCAGTCCAGAGAATGAAACAAAAATACAATCAGAAGATTAGAGGGAGAAAATCTACAGGAAAAAAAGCCCAAATATTCATAGAAAAAACACGTTTTGTATTTTCTTGGGAATATTTTCAAATAGGAGGAAACTATGACATGGGAGAAATTAGTAACATAACTCTAGCCTTGCTTTTCATAATTTAATAAGACCATAGTAACAAAGTAGCCTGCAAACACTGATTGGCCCATGGTTTTCTACTTGCCAGAAAGCCAGCAGAGACTTTTCCAAGGGTAGGTTACTACACATTCCTTCTCAGTGACCTTGGACATCTGCTCAGGAGGTGAGGTTAAGATGCTTGGCAATGATACACTCCAAAGGTCTGCATCAGAGCCTTGCTTGGAGGAGTATGGCAGAGGTGCTAAGCATTTCAACCTTGACATGATAGACATGAGAGGATCTCAAGACTGGCGCTTGAGAAGATCATCTCATAGGAGAAAAGTAAAGTCTCTAGAACTGTGCTGTCCAGTGTGGTAGCCACTGGCTACATGTGAAGACCTAAAATGTCACTAGTCTACTAGGATACAGAGTACTTGAAATGTCACTGGTCCAAATTGAGATGTGCAATAAATGCAAAACACGCAAGATTTCAAAGACTTAGGAGGAAATAAATGAAAAACGTCTCACTCATTTTTATATTGATTACATATTGAAATGTTAATATTTAGGGAATGTTCCTATACTAGATTAAATATATCATTGACATTAATTTTAGTTATTTATTTTTGCTTTTTAAAATGTGGTTACCTAGAAAATTAAAAATTAGTATCTGGCTTAAACTATATTTCTATTGGCTATCACTGCGATAGGGGTTAATATTAACATCTAATACACATTTAGCATCTACTCCATACCAGGCACTTTTCTAAGTGATGTATATGCATTAACTACCGTGGCCATATACTTAATCATCCAATCTGGGACACTGTTGACACTTTTGAGAGTGAAATGGGGCAGGGAAATTCCAAACCAGCCAAGATACTAGGACAAAAGGCCTAAACTAGGCCTGTCCTGAGCAAACTGAGATGTCAAGCCACCCTAATTTAATCCTTACATCAACCTTATCAGTACCATAATTATCCCCTTTGCACACATGAGGGAACTGAGAGATTGAGTAACTTGTCCAAAGTCACACAGCTAGGAAGTGGCAGTACTGGAATTCAAACTAGGGCAGTCTGGCTCTTGAGCCTTCACTCTTAACTGCTGTGCATCCTTGTCTCCTTCAGAGCTAATATGGATTGAGGATTTAGTAGATGTAGTTTGTCTTGATCCTCTCAGCAACTTGAATGGAGTATTATCCTGTTTTTACAGATGCAGAAACGGAGTTTCAAGGAGATCCAGCAATTTGCCCAAATCATAGAACCAGAAAGAGTGGGACCAAAAAATCCAAGCTTGGGATGTCCAGCTCCAGAGAGGTCCTCTCCTGCACTACTCCTTATTGCCTGCAGGCCACCTCTGTTTATAAACGACTCTCGTGTGGATCTCATTATTTCTCCCACTTCTGGCAGAGGACCGGATAAGAGAGGGCTAGAACCCAGGCGACGTCACCTTGGAACAGGTAACAAACACCCAAAGCTCCATCTAGGTGGCCCCTCCTTGCGTAGAAGGAACACTTTGAGACAATCCAAATAATCATCGTGCTGCCAAGTTGGTTTTTCTGCTACACACGTCAGAACGTCCAGTAAATATCCTCCCATTGAGGTGGCGGAGGAGGGCACCAGGAGGAGCTCCTGAACATCCAGAAGGCAGTTAGGTGTTATCAAAAGGGTCAGAAAAGGGGCTGTCACAAAGTTCCACAGTCAGATGCAATATCTTGGCATGTAAATCCGTGAGTGTGCTAAGCACAGGTTTTCTTCCATCCTCTGCAGTGTGCCATGATATTGGCCACCCATTAAAATCACCTGCCTTTAAAAATCACCAGTTGCCTTGGCCTCATGCCCTAGAAAACGATTAGAGTGGTCTGGTGTGGGCCCAGGCATCGTCATTTTATACCCTCTCCCTAGGGAGCGGGGCCACATTGTGCTGGGCTGTTCCTGATATGCCTGGAGCATCTGTTTCTCGATTTAGCATTGCAAGCAAAGTGATACTAGGTGAAGCGGGTGGAGTGGTTCTTGCAAAGGCCCTTGCAACAGTCACTGTTCCAGAATGATTTCTTGATAGAGTGATTTGAAACCAAGCCGCTGTTTTTGTTGGCCTGGTTCTCTTTTCTGTTATGGCATTAAACCTGAGCTCCGAATTTTTTGTCTTCTTCATTGAGATCAACTTCTGCCTGTGAGATATTTTAATGTGTGCTTTCCTCCTATCCAAATAGTGCATCCATAATAATCCTGCGTACTACTTTTGCTGAGGCGTTGTTTCGCATCTGTTAAGGCTTCTTGTTTATGTTGTTTGAAGGTTTTGTAGCCATTTAGCTTCTGTCATTCATTTTCACATTTCCATTTTTGTCACTCTCTTCACAATCCTTAAGAGACTATGTGAGGTCGATCACTTGTTGTTTTCAAAATTGGTCTTTTGACTGTGCAAGTGAACACATTTTTAAGAGACATTTTTCACAGCAGAATGTTATTGCTTAAGATATATGACTGCAGTGTGAAGATATTTAACAAAATTCCACAAGTCCTTTGTTTGTTTTGCCTTAATACAAATTCTTCAGCTATCTAAATATGTGCCTTAAGCAGGTTTCGCACATTCAGGACAGAGGTTCTTCTAAGGTAAAGTTATCATTCTTCCTTTGCCTTCTCTTTCAAAGACAGTCCTGTAACTTATTGTTCTAGACTTCCTGTTTGTGACAGTGTTCTGACTGTCCTGTGACATGCCAGAAGAGAGAAGGACAGAAGTAGGGGAACCAGAAAGATCCCTGTGGACATGTTCCTTCAACAGAGCTAAAGTGGGACAGAGAAGGTCTCTAGAAGCCAGCAGAGCAGAAGCAGGAAAAGAGACCATGTTGACTTCCTCCCATGGATTCCTAGAACCCTTAGAACACAAATGCCAAGAAGACAAATTGGCTTCACAATAGTAGACCAATAAAAGGGAGAAGGGCACTGTTCTGGTGTTAAGAATATCAAGGTCACTATTAGCCAACCAGAGGGGACCTTGCTCTGTAGAATTATGTAACAGGGAAGGGAATTTTGGAGGCCCTTTGAGAGAACCAGAAGACTAAGTTGGCAGTGAGTTGGTCTGGGAAATTTGCCACCAAAAGACCCAGCGGCCAGGGACAAAGAGAGGGAGGTGGAGGTCTGAGTGGGTCTCATATTTGCTTTGTGGGTTTCTGGAAAGTACTTTAAAACATTTTAATTTAAACTGTGTGCCTTAAGAGGACTTTCCATTCACATCCAGCATAACATATTCATATTAAAAAATATAAATTATGAGAACATTCAGTGTGTTTCTTCTCATCCTGATTCGCCCTCCCTGACCACACTGCCTTCTGTTCCAAGCCTGGGCATTCTTACTTGCCTGATGCTTGATTCAGAGGGATGGAAAAGGATTCAAGGTTAGAGGGGCATTTTAGAGAAAGTTTAGAATAGTGTGTGTGAGGACAGTTCTGCAGAAGACTGGTGAGAACAGAGAAGTTGTATCCAAGCAGGAGTACTCCCAGTGTGGCCTAGAGAGTGGGCTTCTCCAACCCGAAACAGTTGTCGGCTACTGGGCAGCAATCATGACTGAACTCTATCTTTGTTTTTTAAACATGAAGTAAAGATGAAAAATGAAAGAAAAAAAAGAAGAAGAAGAAATACTCCGTCAGGTAGTGTGTTTGATCTCTGGCTTCTCCACGTACTAGTTGTGCAATTTCGGGTAAACCACTTAATCTCTCTTTGCCTCAGTTTCTTCATCTGCAAAATGGGACTAATACTAGTACCTCCTCTTGGGTTATTTTGGAGATTACATAATTAACATATATGAAGCATGTAAAATAGTACCTGGCACAGAGTAAGAGGTAAATAAATAATATTGATAATTGTAACTAATATGGAGAAGCATAAGAGATTCATAGAATATGAGGGAAAATAAAACAGTGGTATACACTGAAATCAATTCAATTGTTATTAAAAATGTCATAGGCTATAATTTAAACATTTCTAGGGTAGTATTTGCTAAGTCTTATATGGAAACTTTATCAACTTATATATATGGTACAGTGTTGAACACACATAGAAATGGAAAATATGAGATGTTCTCAACCTTCAAGGAGCTTCCAACCTATGTGGAAAGGTGGCCTATCGACATACATGGAAAGAGTCACCGAAAGAAGACAGATGACTTTATGCTGCTTTCTAGTTCTTTAGCACTAGTCTTGGCTTTGTGAAGCCATATTTCCTGGCAAGCTTTGTGCTTAAAAATGTGAAGCATACTATTCTGCTGAAATCTTATGAAGGAGTGTTCTATGGGAACCAAAATATAAGTAAACTCATCCCCACCCACAGAGATTCCTATTCTAATATTCAGCCTGGGTTGAGAATGACTACTCTATGCAGCTTCTGTGCTGGTGAATAATGTCGCGATTGAAACATTCTCAGTGTCGGGATCACTGCCTGTTACAGGGATAACAGTGCCTGTTACAAGATAACAGCAACTTTAACAAAAAGGGGCTTGTTTTCCTCACATTGTAAATAGTTGCTTGCTTTGGATCAGTGGCTGAAGGATGTCAAGTGTGAGGTCTTTGTGATCCTCTAGATTTTCCCCTCGTTTGTAGAAGATAGCTTACCCACGTACATCATCAATTCTGTGTTCCAGACAGGAAGAAGGGGAAGAGTGGACGGCCAGAATGGTCTGCCCCTCTTATGGAGATTTTGTGTAAGCCTCACCCAACATCTTAATTTTATTGGCCCAGACTGTGTCACATGGCCACTCCTATCTGAAAGAAAGGAGGGAAAGTATAGATTCTGAGCTGGGTACACTGCACACCAAATGAAATTGGAGTTCTGCTAGTAGGAAACAGAAGAGAATGGATATTGGGTTTATCCATTGCTGTAAAACAACCTCAAAATGTAATGGCTTAAAACGATATAATATAATTTTTTATTTCTCATAATTCTGCGGGTTGACTAGATCACTTTTCTGCTTTATGTGGTGTATGTTGAGGCACTGGGATGGCCAAATGATCTGAAATGGCCTCACTCCTAGAGCCAGTAGGAGTGATGCTGGTCACTGGCTGGAGCTCAGCGAGGGATTGTAGGCCGAGACCTCATTTCTCCTTCACGTGACTTCTTGAGCTTCCTTGTGGACTAGTGGCTGGGTTCCAAGGAGGAGAATTCCAAGAGAATCAGCCCCAGCGCGCAAGTGCTTATCAAGTCTCCACTTACATCACGGGTGTCATGGTCCCACTGGCCAAAACTAATCACGTGGCCAAGCCCAGAGTCACAGTGGGAAGGGACGACACAAAGGCACGCGTGCAGGGAAGCACGGTTCATTGGAGTCCACCAAAGTGCCAGTCCTCCACAGGTAGGCATCTAGCCATCTCTGCCAAAGCATCTTTTGATCATATGGTAAAATTTGTCAATGCTTATTTTTCAGCAAATGTGGCGCTGAATACTTTGCAAGCATTAACTCTGAAAATATTCACAACAACATTATGGGGTAGATATTGGGGGAGGGGAAAATTTCCTTCTACCTTTCTAAATTCTTCTGGCTGGACTAATAATCTAATTAATTTGTGACAGAATAACAGGAGAAAAATGACCAAAGTTATTGCATTGCATATGTACATACAAGGGTTCCATAAGAATATAAGACCTGGGCACAGATCTGGCAGTTGAAGCTTATATGCCATCTTGACCTAAGGAGAAAGGGCTGGGGGCTGGGAGTAGGGTTGTGGCTTGGGACTTTAAAAGTCAGGAAAGCGATTCACATAGAGATAAAAAAGCAAATGTTTGGTAACAAATATTTGCTGGGCCATCTTTAACAACGTGACACAGAGAGGACTTTGATCAAACCTCTGTTGATCACACACTAATTTATATTAAACTATGGTTATCTGCGATGCTATCTCCCTTCCTAGAGCAGGTCTGCTATCTAAATTCTTTTAGGCAGTTAGGGGCAAGATCAAAGGGTTTTCCTGAGTCTTTTGCTTCTTGAAAATAACCAGCTTAAAATAATCACTATCCCAAAAGTCATACTTTGGGGTGGCAAATTCTGCTTCTCCTTAATACTTTTATTATTTTCATTTATAGATGAGGAAGTAGATTAGGAAAGTTTAAGAAACTTGCCCAAGGTCACATAGTAAGAAAACACCTGGGCTGGAACTTGAACCCAACCTGAATACTCAGCTTGGACAGGAGTTTGTGAGCACATTCTGGTTGTGAGGAGATGGGAGGAAACCAAATGACAGAGATCGAGTTAAAGAGCCATTTAAGAAAGATTTCCCCCCGTGTTTTTAATATCAGAGAGAAGGGTGTGATGTCTCTGCCCTCAGAGTGAAGTCAGAAGCGCTGTGTTGAGAGACTACTCACTAGCTTTCTCATCAGGTGACCTAATGCATCCTGGGCCCATCTTCACCAAGTGTACACAGCCAGAGGGGAAGATACCCATTAGGCAGTGAAGTTGGAACAGCCACACTTGCCCTTGGGAAAACCTGAAGAATAAGTTAGAACATTGGGAGCCTTGTTTAAGGAATCCTTTGAGGTGGGTTTTGACGGGGGAAAAAAATGAAGTTTACTGAACATGTACTTGGACAAGTGTGCCAAAAGTGAATAAATTTGCAAATTACTGGTTTAAGGATTTTTTTTTTTTTTTTTTTTTAGTAGGATGATTTTTAAAACAGTCCTTTTCAAACTTGAATGTTCCTGTGAATCCCCAGGGATCTCTTTAAGAAGCAGATTCTGATTCAGTAGGTCTGAAGAAAGGCTTCCGATTCTGTATTTCTAACAAGTTCCCAGTAATGCCGTGGGTCTGAGGAGACACACTGAGGAGCAACGCTTTAAAATGTTGGAGGAAAAACCCTTTTGGGTTGTAAAAAACCGTTTGGGACATAAACAATGGGAGTGGAAGGGGGAAGCCTGCTGCCATCCCCAGAGGAGACAGAATGTCACTGCCCTTTCCAAAGGGACAGGCCATTGACAGAAGACACAAAGAGGGCGCTTAGAGACTCTCAGAGTGGGCTCCCTTGGTCAAGGTGAGATAAACGGCAGGTACAACCAGGAACAGTTATGAAGGTGTTTTTCTGATGAGTCTGGCCTAAGGAACTCATGATGCTGAACAGAAAATGACAGTCCCAAAATCGTGTCAGTTATGTGAAAAAGCCCATGATACCAAACTTAGATTTAATACCTGATCTAGTTGCAGTTTCAGCCTCTCCCAGAAACGTAATCTAAATCATCCCGTCTGGAATTTTCTGGTCAAGCACCAGTAAGGTAAATGATCTCATGGGCCCTCTCATCCCCTTATAGAGAGAAGAGGCAATCTGCGTGATAAAAACCCTTACTTTTCTCTCTTCCACCAAAGAGAAGATATCCAGGCCCAAGAAAAACCTTTTCTTTGTTAACAGCTCTCTTGCCCCACCTTTTCCCCTATATTTTGTACAACCACTCAGGGCACCATTCTAGTTGCTAGACAGGATGCTTGCTGCCTGGTGCATGAATCACTTAATCAAGCCAATTCGATCTTCAAATTTACTCAACCGAATTTTGTTTTTCAACAATGTGAAGAAAAGCTCCAAGAAACCCAACAGAGTGAGTGAGATAGAGCAAAATAAATGGAACTGAAGGAACACAAATATTTAGATAGGCTGAACTCCTAAGGTGTAAGAAAATACAATTTGCATCTAAGAGTTGTTTTCTTTCAACCCTCTCTTTTTACTGTGGTATTGTGTTGTTTATAAGTAGAAGGAAGATACCGGTAGTATACACTATGTGCTAGTTTACCAAAAGAGTGTGTTTTGAATCCTTACAAATTAATCTGGATGTCTTAATCGGACAGATCCCACTCCAGGAGCAAGTACATCAGAGCGTTGGCCATCCTCTTTCAGAAAGTGTGCTTGGAGTTAACAAAGGACTTTATGAGTATGCCCACTTGTCACGTATTTACCCTCCCAATTATAAAAAATAAATAATGCAATAATTACCATCCTATTTCATAGATTAAAAAAAAACAACAACAAAAAACTAAGTTACAGAGAGTTTTATGGATTTCTATAACGGGCAGAGTTAAAACTAGAACTCCAGTTTTCTGAGTCTCAGACCCAGGATCTGTTTGCTACAATATGGTATTTCCATGGAGTTTCACGCACAGATGCACAAAGGGAAGGAGGCACTCTGTACCCCTAAACTGAAGCAAGAGCGCAGTTCTTTCAGACATAACTGAAGAAAGCCTAAGTGGTTGCAGAAGCCCCAGCCTACAAGGACTGCAAACAAACTTCTGCCTCCAGCAACATAGCTGACTGGAAATGCAGAAAAAATTTCCCTTACAAACACCAGATAATATACACCAAACATTTGGTTAAAAGCACAGCTAAACTTATCAGAAAGTGAGATTCACAGGAGGGGGCAAAAAATAAAAGTTGAAACCAGAGTGATCACCAAACCCTAAAACATAGGGCTGCTTTGGAGCATCTGCTGATTCTGGAAGCTGGGTTCTCTGTCGGGAAAAAGAGTACAGGCCTATGAGAAGGAGCACTGAGATCCTGGAAAAAGCTAAGGGTCTCAAGTAAAAAGTTGGGTTAGAAAAAACAAATCCATCCTCTGGTAGAAGGAAGCCAACAAGGAAACATGTTTGTCTCAGGCCTTGGCCACAGGGATGAAAAACAAAAACAAAAGAGTCTTTCCTGGGACTTTATAATCCCGTTTAGTATTTACTTGCATAGTCCAGGAACCTGCAGATAGAATAATTATTTTAAAAATACTTCTAGTTTTTAATAACCCAAGCCACTGGGTATATGGAAGGATGTACCTTCCATCCAGACTCTTCAGGATTTCTACGCTGAAAAGGAGCCTTAAATGAACCAACAATAAAAAACTAAACATCGATGAGAAAGTAAACCACCATAAATTCGGCTCTGCAGCAACAGTGGAGGACAGAATCAGACCCCAAGAATTTTGGGCACAGTGTTATTTAGTACCGAATGTAAAGTAAATGTGCTTAAAATATTTATGAAGAGACAGAGGGCATTGTAAACATAAGAAACGATCAAAACACCATCAAGAATAAATAGGCAGTTTCAAACGAACCAAATAGAATTTCTAGAAATGTAAAATATAATTGAGATTTAAACTGTAATATTTAAAATTGCAGATAAATCACAGCTAAAGAGAGAATTAGTAAATTGGAAGAAAAGCCTGAAGAATCACCTTACAATGCTGTACAGGAAGATAAAGGTATGGAAACTATGAAACTGAGGCTAAGAGACATGGAGGGAAAAAAAAGGTGTTCAACAAATATCTAACTGGAATTGCAGAAGGAGATTTTGAGAAGGACAGGAAGTTCAGGGCCCTCATACTTGATACCCTTTGTTAATTTGGGCAGGGTGAGGAGTTTCAGGTTTTTTGTGTTTTTTTATTTTTTATTTTTTATTATTATTTTATTGGGGAAGGGGAACAGGACTTTATTGGGGAACAGTGTGTTTTTCCCAGGACCCATCAGCTCCAAGTCAAGTTGTTGTCCTTTCAATCTTAGTTGTGGAGGGCGCAGCTCAGCTCCAAGTCCAGTCGCCATGTTCATCCCATGCGGGCGTTGAACCGGCAGCCTTGTTGAGAGCTGGTGCTCTAACCAACTGAGCCATCCGGCTACCCGCCCGCCTCCGCCCACCACCCCCCAGCTCAGCAGCAGCTCAGCTGCAGCTCGTTGTCTTCATTCTAGTTGCTAAGGGCGCAGTCTCACTGGACCTGTGGGAATCGAACTGGCAGCCTTGTTGCCCTAATCAACCGAGCCACCTGTCCACCCCTCAGGTATTTTTAATATGTGTTTAAAGTCTATGTTATGGGCTGAATTGTGTCTCCCCTAAATTCATATGTTAAAGCCCTAACTCTCAGCACCTCATTGCTATATGACTGTTTTTGGAGATAGGGATTTTAAAGAAGTAATTAAGCTAAAATGAGGTCATTAGGGTGGGCCCTAATCCAGTCTGACTGGTGTCCTTATCAGAAGGGGAGATTAGGACACACAGAGAGCCACCAGGGGTGTGCATGCAGAAAGGGACCACCACGTGAAGAGTTAGGAAGTCGGTGACTGCATGCTAAGGAGAGAGGCCTCAGAGGAAACCAATCCTGCCAACCCCTTGATCTTGGACTTCCAGCCTCTAGATTTACAAGAAAATGAATTTCTGTTATTTTAAGCCACTCAGTCTGTGGTATTTTGTTATGATGGGCCTAGCCAAATAAGACAGCTCACTTTCTCCTTTCAGAACACGCCTTCCCTCCATTGCAGTACTTAGCCACGGGCTCTGCATTTTGTCACTGGATATGAAGCTTTCACTTTTCTGGGTTAAAATTCACTTTCTGAGTAACTGGCATAGAGTTGTCCAAACAGACCAATGTACGTCCTCCTGACTCTCTAGGATGCCCATATACTGTTTGGCACGAGCAACTGGCCAGTCACATTGGCTGGCTGACCATGACCAAGTTTGGTCCTGGGCAGAGTGCGAGTATTAAAGATCTCCCCTATCTCTTTCCATAGAATTCCTCTTTGTGCTGTTCTTCTCACCCAGGACTCCCTGAGAGCAGAAGATTGATTTTCTGAAGCTGTACCATGACCTCTGCTCCCTGCAGCTTCCATACCCCAGATGCTCACGTTTTGGACTCTAGGGTGTGCATTGATTCCTAGGAGTGAGATGAGTGACACACTGAAAGCCCAGGCCAGACTGTTCCCCACCCAAGACATGGAGACTTTGGAAGACAAACATTTCTTCTGCTGTGCACCAGAGGCACGCTGCAGTATGTGAAGGAATGCAGAGCACGCCCAGTGCAGCTAGACAAGGAGCGCGTTTTCAGCCTTGAGAGTTATGGACAAATGTAGAGCAACTCAGACAGTTCTAAATTACCGAGTATTGTTTTGGTATCATTTGCTAGACTACTTTGGTCTCAGAGATTTAAATGTTAAAGTTAATAACATATCTAATAGTATATTGCAGCATATCTTCATGGTTGTTTTTGTTTGTTTGTTTGTTTGTTTGTTTTTTTAAACTATGGTGTTTGAAGCCTATGGTTTCTCAAAGTACCTCAGGGAATGGGTCCCCAGAAAAGGGACCCTCATTCTTTCTTTAATTTCCATGGATCTAGTTCTACCTAGGATTAGAGTCCATGGTCCTGGTCCTAACCCACGGCTTTTCCTCTTAATTCAAGTACTAGAGAATAATTATAGATAATTATAAAGTTACAACAATATTCAGTGCCCATTCCTGTGGGAGGATTATACATCCTCACGCTGATGAGTTGAGATGTGGACGTAAGTCTTGCGTTGGGCAATGAAATTTGAATGGAAGTGGCATGTGTCACTTCCAGGTAGAAGTTTTAAAATCCTCCTTGTGATTCACTGTGGTCTTCTCTCCACTATCCTCACCCCTGTGTTTGGAAATCGTGAGAGTAGAGTGGAGATGGGCCTCCAACAGCCTTGGGTTCTTGAGTGACTACAGTGTGAAGAGCCCTGGTCTAGGGCATAGAGACCAGTATGTGATGCCTCAGATCTCCAAACCTCTGCTCTCTGCTCTTTTCCTCACCCCAGCTTTATTGAGATATGATTGACATATAACATTGTGTAGGTTTAAGATGTACAATGTGTTGATTTGATACACGTATATATTGAAAAATGATTACTACCATAGCATTAGCTAATACCTCCCTCACATTGCATGATTACATTTCTTTTTTGTGGTGAGAACATTTAAGATCTCCTCATAGCAAATTTTGAATATATAATACAGTATTACTAACTGTAAATTCCCAGAAATTATTCATCTTATAGCTTGTACCCTTTGACCAGCATCTCCCCAGTTCCCCCACCCTCCAGCTCCTGGTAATCACCGCCTTTTGTTTCGGTGAGTTTGGCTGTTTTAGATTCCACAAGCAAGTAATATTATATGGTATTTGTCTTTCTCTGTCTGACTCATTTCTCTTAGCATAATGCCCTCAAGTTTCACCATGTTGTCACGAATGGCAGGATTTCCTTCTTTCTTGTGTGAATAATATTTTAATGCATATATATGTCATATATATATATATATAAAAAATGTATCATATATGAGGTCTGACAATTAAGTTCACAAACTTGTTGTAATGATGTTACTAACCTTTTTTGATATCAGAGGGATTATTCATTATGAATTTGTACCAACTGGACAAACAGTTAAACAAGTTGACTGTTTGGAAGCTGAAAAGGCTGCATGAAAAAGTTAGACGACCTAAACTTTTCGCCAACAATTCATGGCTCTTGCATCACAACAATGCACCAGCTCCCACGGCACTGTGTGTGAGGGAGTTTTTAGCCAGCAAACAAAAAACTGTATTAGAACACCCTCTCTACTCACCTGATCTGGCCCCCAATGACGTTTTTCTTTACTCAAAGATAAAGGAAATATTGCAAGGAAGATAGATATTTTGATGACATTCAGGACATCAAGGGTAATATGATAAGAGCTCTGATGGCCATTCCAGAAAAAGTTCCAAAATTGCTTTGAAGGGTGGACGAGGTGATGGCATCAGTGCATAGCTTCCCAAGGGGAGTGCTTCAAAGGTGACCATAGTGATATTCAGCAATGAGGTTTGTAGCACTTTTTCTAGGATGAGTTCACGAACTTAATTGTCAGAACTTCGTGTGTGTGTGTGTGTGTGTGTGTGTGTGTGTGTGTGTGTGTGTGTCAGATCTTCTTTATCCATTTATCTCTTGGACACTGGGGTGATTTCCATGTCACGGTTATTATGAATAATGCTGCAATGAACATGGGCAAGCAAATATCTTTTCAAGGCCCTGTTTTGATTTCTTTTGGATGTATACCCAGAAGTGGAACTGCTGGATCATATGGTAGTTCTATTTTTAATTTTTTGAGAAGCCTCCATACTGTTTCTACATAGTGGCTACACAAATTTACATTCCCACCAACAGAGCACAGTGTTCTCTATTCTCCACATCTTTGCTAACACTTGTCATTTGTTTTTTAAGATTTGTATTAAAAATATAGTAAGCATACAAAGTTATATTAGTTTCAGGTATACACAATAGTTATTCAGCATTTTATATACCTGCAGAAGTGATCAGCATGATAAGTCCAGCAACCATCTGACACCGTATCATGCTGTCACAATATTATTGACTATATCCCCTACGCTGTACATTATATCTCCATGACTTACTTGTTTTATACCTGGAAATTTGGACCACTATTGCCCGTCACCTCCTCCCCTTTTTAATTTTTCAGTTACAGTTGACATTCAATATTATATTAATTTCTGATGTACAGTATGGTTAGACATTTCTATAATTTAAGAAGTGGTCCCCCTGACTAGTCTAGTACCCACCGGGCACTATACATAGTTATTACCATATTATTGACTATATTCCCTATACTTTACATTCCCATGACTGTTTTCTAACTACCAATTTGTACTTAATCCCTTCACCTTTTTCACCCTGCCACCCAACCCCCCATCTATCACCGCAATAAATCTAGTACCCACCTGACCCCATACGCAGTTACTACAATATTATTGACAATATTCCTTATGCTATACTCTAATCCCCATCACTACTATGTAACAACCAGCTTGTACTTCTTAATCCCTTCCCCCGTCTCACCCACCACTCCAACTCCCCTCCCATCGGGCAACCATAAAAGTGTTCCCTGTATCTATGAGTTTGTTTCTGTTTTGTTTGTTTACCTTGTTCTTTAGATTCCACATATAAGTGAAATCACGTTACATCTGTCTTTCTCTGTCTGACATACTCCACTCAGCACAATACCCTCCAGGTCAATCCATGCCCGCAGCAGATGGCAAGAACCCATTCCTTTTCACGGCTAAATAATATTCCACTACATATCTGTACCACTTCTTCTTTATCCATTCTCCTATCGATGAACACCCGAGCTGCCTCCACATCTCAGCCATGTAAACAATGCTGCAATGAACATATGGATGCACACGTCCCCTTGAAGTAGTGTTTTGGGTTTATTTGAATAAATACTTGAAGTGGGATTATTGGGTCCTTCTTTGACTCTTGTTATATAGCCTTTGTTTTAAAGTCTATTTTGTCTGATGTAAGTATTGCTACTCCAGATTTTTCTCATTTTCATTTTCATGAAATAACTTTTTCCATTCCTTTTCTTTCAGTCTGTATGTGTCTTTTAATCTGAAGTGTGTCTTTTATAGGCAGCATTTGTTATCTTATCTATTCAGCCACACTATGTTTCTGATTGGAACATTTAATCCACTTACATTGAAAGCAATTGTTGATAGATATGTAGTTATTGCCATTTTATTATTCATATTTTTGACTTTTTGTTCCATCTTAGAGAAGTCCTTCTAACATTCCTTGTAATACCGGTTTTTTGGTGATGAACTCCTTTAGCTTTTTCTTGACTGGGAAGCTTTTTATCTGTCCTTTGATTTTAAATGAGAGGCTTGCTTGATAGAGTACACTTGATTGTAGGTCCTTGCTTTTCATCACTTTGAATATTTCTTGCCACTCCCTTCTGGCCTGCAAAGTTTCTGTTGAGAAATCAGCCGACAATCTTATGGTAACTCCTTTGTAGGTAACTAACTGCTTTTCTCTTGCTGCTTTTAGGATTCTCTTTTTGCCTTTAACCTTTGCCATTTTAATTATAATGTGTCTTGGTGTGGGCCTCTTTAGGTTCATCTTGTTTGGGACTCTGCACTTCCTGAGCTTGTATGTCTATTTCCTCCACCAGGTTAGGGAAGTTTTTTCAGTCATTATTTCTTCAATCAGATTCTCAATCCCTTGCTTTCTCACCTTTCCTTCTGGTGCCCCTGTGATGCGAATGTTATTGCACATGATGTCCCAGAGGTCTCTCAAACTATCCTCATTTTTTTTTTAATTCTTTTTTCTCGTTGCTGTTCCAATTGGGTATTTTCTGCTACCTTGTCTTCTAAATTGCTGATTTGATCCTCCGCTTCATCTGGTTTGCTGGTGATTCCTTCTAGTACATTCCTTATTTCAGTTATTGTATTCTTCACTTCTAGCTCGTTCTTTTTTTATGGTTTCCATGTCCTTTTTTATGCATGCTTGCAATCTTTGTTGAAGTTCTCGCTAAGTTCCTTGAGCATCCTTATGACCATTGTTTTGAACTCTGTGTCTGGTAGGTTGCTTGCCTCCATTTTGCTTAGTTGTTTTTTTGGAGTTTTCTCCTGTTCTTTCATTGGGATGTATTTCTTTGTTTCCCCACTTTGGCTACCTCTGTGTGTTTGTTTCTATGTATTAGGCAGATCTACTATGTCTCCCAGTCTTGCCAGGTGGCCTTATGTAGTTGGTGCCCTGCGGGGCCCAGTGGCACAGTCTCCCTGGTCACCTGCTCTGTGTGCTCTAGGAGTGTCCCCTGTGTATGTTGCATATGCCCTCCTGCTATAATTGAGCCTTGATTGCTGTTGGCATGTCAGTGGGTGGTATTGAACCTCAGGCTGACTGGCTGTGAGGTTTGGCTATGTCCATAGCTTTTGGGCTGCTACATGGGGGGGAGGGGCGCTTACTACATGGAGCAGGATTCACTCCACAGGGCTCTGGTGCCTATTGAGATTGCCCTTTGTGTGTGCTGCTTGGGGGACTAATTGGGCAGTGCTCTGCTGTGGTTTGAAGCCAACCTCCAAGTATGTTGATTTTGGGGCTTCTTGGGAGGGGCTCTGGTGCAGGCCCAGGTAAACCACTGCTTGTGACTGGCCAGGGAGTACCTGGTAAGATCTTCACAGTGATCCAAATTTGGTTGCTGTCTTTGCTATACCTGGAGGCGTGTTGGAGAGGCTATGCTGCAAACTGAGGATGGCTGCCACCAGTTATGGGTCTGGGGTAGCTCCGCAAAAGGTCAGGACACTCCAAGGCCTTCTGCCACCTGCTGGCTCCCGCACGGGAGCCACTGACAAAGCCTCCTGTGGTATGCAAGTTGGGTGAGGCAGGGTTTCAGTGAGTCAGCAGGGTGGAGCAGTGGAACTCACCAGGCCAATCAGATTCAGATTTGGCCTGTAGGGGCGGGCTCAACACAGGAAAGATGGCACCTGTCTGCCAGCTGCCTGGGCGGAGGACACCACACAGGGAAAATGGGGACTGTTCCTCCAGTCCTCGCCCCGAATTTACACAACTCAGTCTCTCCCCATATGTCTCCAACACCCCCAGTCACCGTCCTTCCAACGGAGCCTAGGGTGAGTGCCTGTGCGGGCCCTTGAAGAGGCTGTCTGTGTTTCCCAAGGCCTTCTGTCCCACTTGGATGGTCGGAATCCCCACTGTTTTTCACAGCCAGAAGTTGTGGGGGCTCCTCTTTCTGGCACCAGTACTCTGGGCTGGAGAGCGTGATTTGGGCGGCTGGGGTCCCTCACTCTTTCGTGGGGAATCTCTGTGGCAGAGCTCTCTCTCCCGATTTTCAACTGCCACACGTGGATGTAGGACCAGCTGATTTCACTTCTCCACCCCTCCTACCAGTATTTATTTGGCTACTTCTTTACATCCTAAGTTCTAAAACTTCCATTCAGCTAGACTTCAGACGGTTCTCCAGGCTGATTGTTCTATAATTTAGTTGTAATTTGGGGGGATGAGGCAAGCACAGCATTTATCTACTCCACCACCTTGGATCTTCTCTATTTTATTTTCTTGTTATTTTGATAATAGATATTCTATCAGGTATGAGGTGATATCTCAGTATGGTTCTGATTTGCCTTTCCCTGATAATTAGTGATGTTGAGTACCTTTTTATATAATTTTTTGCCATTTGTATGTCTTCTTTTTTTATTGAGTTATAATTGGCATATAACATTATATTAGTTTCAGGTGTACAACATAATTTTGATATTTGTATATTGTATGTCTTTGGAAAATGTCCATTCAGTTCCTCTGTCAACTTTTAATTGTTTGTTATTGTTATTGTTTTGCTATTGAGTTATATGAGTTCTTTAAATATTTTGGATACTAACCCCTTGTGGGGACAGAGCCCCAAAAAGCGTTTCCAGGCTCTCGGCCTCACATAGAAAGGTGCTGGCTCAGGTAGTAAATGGCCGTCGACTGTGATCAAATGGCCATCAGCTGTGGCTAGTTGGCCGTCAGCTGTAACCATTGAGCCATTGGGCACTAATATAACTGCCGTGGCTACGCTAGCAGAAAATGGGGGAGCTAGCAAGAAGATGGCGCCTGAGCCTGCAAGCGGCGCAGTGAGGGTTGAGAATTGTGTTGCTCCTGGTTCCTGTGTCTCCAACCCAGCCACCAGCGAGAATATAGTGGTATGACTCCCCTACCTATGGCTCCGTGGGTGTTCCTTTTTGGCCTCACCATGTCCTGCGTTCTTATGTGGGGAGTGGGACCAGAGACCCCGCACGACACCCCGTATCTGATACGTATTTTGTAAATATTTTCTTTCATTTCGTAGATTACCTTTTAAATTTTGTTGGTTGTTTCTTTTGCTGTGCAGAAGCTTTTAAGTTTGACATACTCCCATCCACTGATTTTTGCTTTTGACTTTTGTTTCTGCTTTTGGTATTATATCCAAAAAATTATTGCCAACACCAATGTCAAGAAACTTTTTTCCCTGTGTTTTTTTCTAGGTGTTTCATAATTCTAGGTCTTACATTTAAGTCTTTAATCCATTTTGAGTTACTTTTTTTGTGAGTGGTGTACGATAGGGGCCCAATTTCATTTTCTGCATTCTTCTGCAATTCAGTTTTCTACATATTTATTTAATTGAAGAAACTATCCTTTCCCCATTGAGTATTCTTCGCTCCCTTGGCAAATATTTCACATGTCCTATCAAACACACTAAATCAGGTGGTCAAATATATTCATTCATTCACTCATTGATTCATTCATTCAACAGTTATATTCTGATAACCTTCTATGTTTTAGCCAGTGTATTAGGCCCTGCACACACAATAGAAAACAAAACCGACAAGATTTCTGCTCTTCTAGTGCTTAGAGAAAAATGCAGGGGAACACACAATAAAGAAACAAACAAGATAATTTATGATAATGTTAAGTGCTGTGAATAAAATAAAACATGTAATGTAATAAGGGACCAATTTTAGATTCAATGTCATAGAAAGACTCTCTGAAGAGGGAACATTTGAACTGCGACTTTTAGGGACAGTTAGATAAACAGGACTGACGTGATTCTAGCTCCCTTTCTTCCTCCTAAAACCTGCTTAGTGGTATCTGAAACTTCTTACGCCCAGTTGAAAGAAACAGACTTAAAATTCAAAAGCATGGTGGAGGTCACATTTTAGTGTAAATGAGCTTTATTTGAACTGTAATTGGCCAATCCCTTTATCAGTGTGAATGACTAGTTATCATACTCTGTTTTGACTGGGGAGATGGAGAGAGGAGGCGATTGCAAGGACTTGTGCCAATCCTGGCTAGAATCATGGCTCATTAGTGGGATCTAGTTTCTTTTTGCAGTCCCAGCTCCTAGCCAAAGATGCAGGGAGCCACCACAGTCTGTTGAGTGAAAGAGAAAGTGAAGAGAATTTGAGAGAGGATGTTTCTCCCCTGGGGTGGAAAGGACCCCCAAATACTTGGCAAGAGAGGAATGGTGGCTTCACCATTCTCTATCCCTTTAATGTTGTTTCATACCTTTAGGCAGATTGGTTAGCATAGCTTACATAGAACTTTTGTTTGTTTCTTTGTTTTTACAACGGTTGGTTCCCAGGGATCTGTTAATTAAGATCTTATTGCTCTTATTTTCTACCCCACACAGCTAGGCACTTAGTAAAATGCCCAATAAATGCATGCCACAGATTTCTCTCCTTGGTAATCATGTTCTAGAAATAGAAGTATACTACTGGACTGCTTTATTATGTTCCTCCCCACCGTGGGCTATGGTGCCTTACAAACATTTATGGTTAACCAAAGAAAAGAAGAATCTAATGTAATTTTTTTTGGTTTTTCTCTAAGTGTATTTTAAAAGTCTGCTTAAATGCATGTGAAAAAAGATATTTGATTGAAGGGTTGTGCTTGGAACATGGGGAGAGACTCTTTCCCACAGGGACTCATTCACTTTCCACAAGTGTTTTATCACTCTGAACTACAGGAAGAAAGAGTTGCAACTGATGTTTCGGTCAACTGCTAAGGAGAGACCAGGTTTTGCATAGAATTCCTGCCTCTTCTCCAAATCATTGCTCGCTGGGATGAAGAGGCCCAGCATTTATTTAAAGGACAAAAAAACATCTTGAAAGTCTAAGCTATTCGTGCAGCATGATGCCTCTGATGTTTTAGGCCGGCCATTCTGGAAAACACGGATGGTTTTTATCTGCTGAAAAGAACAGTGAACATTGTACTCATTCTTAACTTTGGTAAATGGAGTATCAGAGAGCCCCACATTTTAAAGAGTTCCTTTCTCAATCACCCCTCAATACATGTCATGAGGTTATCTTTTGTTTGGGGAAAGCTGTTTTTAGGAAATCATAGTAAGTAGTCAAAGGAAAGCTGGCACAGGTGATAACAAGGATGAGTGTGGAGCCAGGCTCTGTGGCTTTGAAACCCAGTGCCACCACTTGCTGGCTGTAGGTCCCTGAGCAAGTCAATGAGTCTCCCTGATCCTCCGTTTTTCATCTGTATAATGGGACCAATGAGAGTATTTGCCTCTAGGGATTTTGTAAGGATTAAGTGAGAAGATGCAAGTACTCAGCCCAGTACCCAGCACACAGGAAGCCTTCTGTGCTTGTGAGTGTGAGCAGTGGTTCTAATCTATTATTGGTGATCGCAGCACTTTTGATAAATACATTTCTACGTAGGAAGATGATTGTTTCCTCTTTCTTTTCTAAAACTTAAGAAAGTTACTGAACACTAAACACTGTGGCCGAAGGGTGATTTAGGAAAGAAAAAAAATCTCTAGGTCTCCTCATTCTAAACCTCTAAGTTTTAGCCACAGTTTTCTAAAACCACTTTTAAATCATTTAGCATTTCAGTTGTAGCATAATATGCAATGTTTTAAAAAGCAGAGAGGTTACCAAATGGGGGATTCAGTTCATACTTACATGTAATGTACAGAAAGAAACTGTACTCTTTTTTAGGGGTTTGGTTCTATTCCTAGTTTATAAATCAATTTCCTCTTCCTATCCAAACCCAAACAGTTCACATTCCTGCATAACTTTAGGGTTATTGGTGTTTCGGTGGAAACAACCACCTAGGAAGTGGTATTTCTCAGGCTAAGAGCTTCACATTGAGTTTTCTTGGCAAAATGAGAGGAGGGTGTTTCAGGTCCATAAAACCCATAATTTTAGCCTGATCATCAGATAATAAGGATAATAATAGAGTTATAGAACTTTAGAACAAGAAGAATACGAGATCCCATCTGGGCCAAGCCCCTCATTTTACAGATGAGTAAATGCCTTCTGCTTGCACCATGTTTTACAGGCCTAAAAGGATTGTCACATAGATTGTATCGTTCACCTTCCCAACAGCCCTTTGAGGTCGTCAGAGGGTAGGTGTTATTTATCTCCACTTTGATGATGAAGACACTGAGACTTTGGGGGGGATAAGTGACGTGCCCATGCTATGCAAAGTGTCACTCAGTGGACACGTCTACAACTCGAGCTTCTGACTACCTTCTCAGTACGTTTCCCACTGCAGCTTGGTGCCTCCCAGGATGTGGTATGCCTACAGGAACCATCTAGACTTCACTTCTCCCAGGCGTGATCCCATCAGACTTAAAAACCCTGTCACGTGCAGAATAAAAACAAGCTCCTCAACATGACGTGTGAGGCCCTCTTGCCTGCCCTTTGCCCATCTCTTTGGCCTCCTCTCCTGCATGCCCAATTTCTACTTTTTGTGCTAGCAACTCTGAACACAGTTACCTCTGCTTGGAATGCCCTTTCATCTTACTCTTTTACCCTAACCAACTTCTTTTAAGCCTGAGATACTCATCATTGTTCTCCTGGCCCTACATCCCCTTCTTGGGGAACTACCCCAGACATAGTTCTAGAAAAGGCAGGTCTACACACTACATAACTTTACCTGAAGCTAAGTGTATTACAGGTGGCCATGAAATCCAAAGAGAGAGAAGAATGAAGGGATGCGTAGACTCAAGAAGAGATAGGCCATGTGGCTCTGGAGAGACTGAGGAAAAGATTGAGAGACATAGTCATTGTTTTTCATAAGTTTAGATTGACTGGTTCCAAAACCTAGTGAGGCTTCCAGAGATATTCCTGTATAATCCACAAATTCCCCCTTTGGCAGTGGTGTTTTATTAAGCCAGCTCTTACGTAACAAACAAACAACAAAGCCCCGATTCGTACCATTTACCAATTTCCAAGGTGCAAATACTCCTGTGATGGCCTATATCACATGGAGGAGACTTGCATATACATTTACCTTTCTTGAGCTTGTATGAACTGGGTCTAGTTCACTACTGCTTTGGGCTTAAGCTAAAGCGTGTGGGTTCCTGTTCCTTGAAACCCAATACCGTATTATATCAAATTAAGACATCATTGATCAGCTAGTTTATTTATCACCAATAAAGAAAAATAACACTCTGCTTTTTAAACCATGCTTTAAGGACAGTTCTATGACATGCATGGATCACCACCACCAGCCTCTGCCCCTCTGACATTTTCTTGTGTTTATTTCTCTAGGTTTCGTAACTTACTCTGCCTTTAGCTGTGTTGTTTAGTGTGTGATAGGCAATTCTTTCTTTCTTGTAATTTTTTGTATCTTAGGAACAAAATATAACAGCTGCACTGATTTGTGGGTACCTTGCTTTCTTGACTCTAGTAAAACACTTGTTATTTTGTGAGAAATATAGAGCTGTGGTCATCCCTCCAGTGAAAAATGTCTTCTTTCTTACTATACAATCACTGTGTGGTCTTTTACTACATTTCCATGCTTTTCTATGCGGACGATAACTTTTTGCTGTAACACCAAATCATATGCAATTTGGTATTTAAGACATATCAAATGAACTAACTGATGACAAAAGGACTACGTTTGCTCCTGTGCAGGCAATGACAATTATGTCATGACAACTTGCCAGACCCATAGCGACTATGTCACCATCTTATAACACAGATCCAAGTTTCAGAGTAGTTACAATGTAGAAAAGCAAGTGCATCTTAGAATCTGTGAAATATGGTCATCTATAGAAAATAACTTGGCTCAGCTATGACCTCCCCAGGAAGGCTTTCCCACCTCCCTTAGAGCTGGGCTAAGTACCCTTCCTTGTGTTCCCATAGCGCCCTTGCATGTCTCTATCGTCACACTTACTGGCTATCATTATGTCACTGGATGCAGAGTTGGGAAGACGTTAGGTGTCCTAATTATCTGTTTACCTGAGGAATCTACCTTTGATAACTCTTTGGGTCCACAGTGCCTAGTATGGTTTCTGGCACATAGTAAGTCTTTAGTAAATGCTTCACAATTAATTTGTGACTTCCAGAAGAGAGGACTCAGTCCAGCAGTGTGCAGACTTCTGAGTGGCATAGCCCCTTTCTGTCCCAGGTCCTCTCCTGCTGCAAACCTCCCTCCAACCATCCATACTGGTCATATCAAAATGTCAAAGCCCACGGTCCCTCTTGCTTCTGCCCTCCCCCGTGCCCGTAATGTGAGAAATCAAGTCATACTACAGTTCTACTGGGTAGTAATGACATCAGGTTTGCTCATTCCAGATAGCTCATGACATTTTGTAAGGAAGTTAGAATGAGCTAAATCACAGAAGAGAGTCTTGATAAGAATTTTGGCTGATGTAAGGAAATTTTTGAGCCAGGCTGCTTCTCAGAGTCCCTAAAAATCACACCCCTTAAATGGTTGCCCGAGTTCACTTTATACCCTGATTTGGGGCTGTGAGGGACTAATCTAATTTGTGAGAAAAGCCTGTATCTTCTTTGGGTTTCAATCACCCCCATTTTGATGGGGTTGGCTTGGGCAAGAGCCCAGCACTCTTGAAAGCACAGGTGATCCACCTCAGCCTATAGAGGAGACCCCCAGAGGAAGCCAATTTTCCTCTTCAGAGCAGCCCCTCCTGCTCTGAACTAACCTGACTTTGTTTTATGACCTCACAGCCAGGAGTCAGAAAACCCAACTCAAGTCATTATGATACCTTGCTCCCGTAAGTGAGGAAAATACTTAGTCTCTCCCAGACCTTAATTCTCGCTCTCCTTCATGAGTGTGCTTCATTTCTCTCCTCTATTTATTTTCAAAGCTTCCAAAAATAAAAGTCACATTTGATATGTTTTTCTTACAACACTCTTCCCTCCGCGCATTGCTTTACCTTCCAAGGTCTAACTTAAACTAGAAACACAGAAGAAGGAAGTATGAGCTATAGGTATCAAAGAAATACACAGACAGCAGCAATTCAAAAAGTTACAATGCAGTTTTCCCGGCTTTGGGGTCTCACATACTGAGATATTGGAAGGAATAGTAAAGTTTTGGAAAGGGAGGCCGAGTCCAACTTCGAGTGCCTGTGATTTAATGTTCAGACAGCGGGGTGGGGGAGACGTCTCCCCTGCTCCCCAAAGGCAGAAATAAGCCTTTGGTAACTTTTCTTCTACAGGGAGCCTCTGAGGATAAGAAACCTCAAAAATGAGACAATTATAACCAAACATGGAGCGAACAAAGGAAGGAGGGCCGACTTGGGCTGTATTATGTGAATCCCGCCTACAAAAGCGGGCCGCTTCTTCCAAATTTCATAAGAGATCAGTGACAAGCTGGAATTTTTCATTTCTGGGCACAGTGAGAAGTTCCGTTTAAAGCACCATCCTCATTTATGTTTTAAAAGCAAATAGGTTCAGGCTGACCACCCTGCTGAGCTTTGAGGCTGCTGAAGGTTCTAGGAGCTTTTGTAGGAACATATTTTCATGACTGGGGAAAAATATTTCAGTCATTTCCCTAACTCTAATAGTTTCCATTCATAACCTCAAAAAGGAAGGTAAAAAATAACAAATGGTGTTGTTGCTGAGGCTTTGTCAGGATTGAGTAGTGCCAGTGACAGGGATACAGGGGAAGGATTGTACCCACTCACCCAGAACCCCTGTGTGTAACTGCTTGTGTACATCAGGACTTGATACAACTTACGGACGTAGAAAAGAGGTTTGTTTGTTTTTTTCTTTTTAAAATAAGCTATTTAGTTCACATGAGATGGAAACCTGTGTCCTTAGCCCTATAATTATAATACTGATATTCATCAAGTGTCAAGCAGGGGCCACTTAAAGGATATTCATAACCCTTACAACCCCCCCATTACTCAGATGTGGAAACTGAGACTAAGGGAGTTCAAATGACTTGACGAAGACAGTAGGGCTGGAATGCGGCCGAGCCAGAGTTTGAACAGATTCTTCTCTGACTCCAAAATTACTTACATTCATTCTTTCCATTGGACTAAAAGCTGTCAAGTAAACTGGTCAGCCTATGTTGGCATAATAAAGGTTTAGGAATGAAATGAATTCGAAATATAGAAAGGAATGAGCATTTTAAAATTTTATCAGGTAAATCTTACCACTGTATCTCTGGGGAGTCCATAAACCACTGAAAATACTTGAATTAATTATAAAAGAAAACAGAATTAATTGTAAAAGAAAACAGAAGGCATTGTTAGTGGTGTGGTCACTTCTGGGTGGGTTAAAATCGCGTCTCTATATCTTGCTGTTGTCCCCTCTCCCACCAGACATTGTGCAGTGGCCCCTCACATTGACTCTGACCTATACGGTTACCTCAGAACCTCACACTGTGAATCTCCAGCCTGGCCCCTTCTCCCCCTCCCTCCCATGCTCCACTCCCTGACCCCTTGCTCTTCTAGAATTTTCCAGCCTGCAGACGTGCTCAAAACACAGCCGTACCGTGTCCATTATTCCTGTCCATGGCTTCTCTTAGCACTCGCCAGCCAGCCTCTTCCAGACACACATTGCCAACATGCTACAGTTGCCGGGAAATTGTCAGATACAAGTTGGGTATTTCAGACAGGGCAGCCTGTAGAGAGAGTGCAGCGGATCCCGGATTCCGATAGGCTACAGGCTTCCGTGCAGGGCAGATTTCAGCAGCCTGTGGCTGGCTCCCGAGGAATTCTCCCCTACATTTCCATTCTCATTGGGGCGACGGCAGTCACTTCCCACCAGTCTCTCAGCTTCCCCTCTGCCCTGTGCTCACCTGTCCTGCCCAAACACCAAAGCCAAAGTGATCTTCCTCAGCCTGCAAGGCCCTGTGAGACCTGTGACTCGCTGCCCCTCCACCTTTATCTCACCAGTCTCTTTCTTGTTCACCAGGCTCCAGCCAGTTCTCTGCTCTCTTCCCTGAGCGTGGCACACTCTCCCTTCCTCAGGGCCTTGACGTTTGCTGTTTCCCTTGCCTGGAGTAGCATGCCCTAGGTCTTCACAGTTTCCATCCTTTACATCTCAGCCCTCCTCAGATAGCCCTTCCCAGGCCACCCCGGGGGTGTGGCAAACCCCCTCTCCAATCACTCTCTACCACATTTGCAAGTCTCTCAGTTATTTGTTTATTTTTCCTTGTTTATTGTTCTATGTCCCCTAATAGAATGTAAGGTCATGAGGATGGGGACTTTATTTTGATCAGCACAATGACCTTAATATGGTGCTGGCATGTCGTAGATAGTCAATAAATATTTAAGTGACTGAGTCCCTTCAATTATTTGGCCCTTTGTTGTTTAGGACTTACAAAGGCTTACACCCTCCCCTTTAGGATCTGACTCTAAACTGATGCCTTCTGGGAAGTCCTCCCACTTCCAGCACCATTCTTCATAAATCCCTTCTGTAAATTTAAACTAGCTTTCTTGAGAGGAGTATGTTCTAACAGGGCCTGATACATTATGAAAACTTTCAAGTGTCAAATGATTAATGGGAAATAATGGAAAATTTCTTCACCGTGGAGGGTTGTCTTTTTGTAAGTCCAGTTGTGGCATCCATATGTTACTGTTCAGCCAAGTTACTAGCCACAGTACATATTTTGGATTTCTTTTCATTATTTATTTGTGTGTGTGTGTGTGTGTGTGTGTTTAGATAACTGACTCCAAATGTGGCTCAAGCTCACTATTCTTTCTCTGGTTTCTCTTTTGGTTCTTAAGACAGGATATTACATAAACCTAGAATTCCAAAATATGTCCCTCTGATATTTATTAGTAGAAAAACTAAGTTCCAGAACTGCAGTTCACCTGAAGAGGAATTTAAATTGTTTTTACTCATGTGATGCTATTTCAGTCATCAAATGTGAGGCTCTTCTCCTTCCTCATCCACTCTATATACCTATATTTATAGTTTACAAAATACGTTTGGTGTACTGAACTCATTGAATCTTCATAATCTGTGGAGTTGTCCAAGAAGAAAAGACCTGCATTTGACAGAGGAGGAGACCAGCTCCGAGTGGTTGGAGATCCCAAACTGTGTCCCAGTGACCACTGTCACTGGGGAGGAAGCCCTTATCTCACCACTGTCACGGCGTGGTTCTCATAATGGCAATAAGTAACCCTTTCAAAAGGGCTGATTAAATCAAGTTACGTGTGTATGAGTCGAGTTCACAAGCAGCTGAAGAGTCAAGTTCTTTTCCTCTAGAACAGCAGTTTCTAAACAGGTTTTCCTCACAAAGATTCCTCTTACTAGTTTTTTCCAGTGTGGATTCCCCAGATGTGGAGATCTAATGATCCACTTGTTTTTGATCCTCTAGATAACTAGCATTTTTATGCGGAGTCCATCAGATTCCCGTCAAAAGCAGTGGATCTCCATGTTTCACTTCACCTGTGTAGCCTCATCCCGGGCCAATTTAGTTGTTTTCCCCACAGGTTTTAAAATACTGACAATAGCAAGGTGTGGGGACAGAGCCCCAGAGAGCAGTTTCCAGGCTCTCGGCCTCACGTGGAGAGGTGCTGGCTCGGGTAGTAGATGGCCCTCCACTGTGACTAGTTGGCCATCGGCTGTAACCAGTGAGCCATTAGCCACTGATATAACTGCCGTGGCCACATTGGTTGGTTGGTTGGTAAAGAAGCAGATGGTGGATTGCGGATCGTGTGACTCCTGCTTCCTGTGTCTCCAACCCACAGTGAGACTATAGTGGTATGAACCCCCTATCCATGGCTCTGTTAGAGTTCCTTTTTGGCCTCACCATATCCTGTGTTCTTTTGTAGGGTGCGGGACCTGAGACCCTCCATGACACACGGCCCCCTCCCTACCTTAAAACCACCTCTGAGGACCCTTAGTTACCCAGGGACCCTTTGTGTCTAGGGCCTGAGTTTGTGATATCTAGGAATATACCTGGAAAAGGTATCTATGAAAATCAGGTAAAGTATAAGTCTCCATGTGATCTGTACTAATTTTTAAGAATTCTGATTTTATTCTATATCTATCACCCTGATAGTACAATAATACTAAGGCCTGTCCAAAGCCTTCTGTTGCACTGCAGTCCAAAGTATAAAGCATTACTTGAAAGTAATGAGCTACAATGCTGGGAAGGCCATCTTTCCTGTAATTCATGGTTTATTATAATGATACTTAAAGCGGAGGCGTTATTAGGCTTGTCCAATTTCCCGAACAAAAGACAGTCATATAAGTTTGGCTGACGGCTATCAGGGATCATATTTTCCTTTTTAAGAAACATTTGGTCCAGATATATACACTGTGAACCTAGATACAGAAAAGCAAACTACGTCCTTCTAAAAGAAAATAGGACATATATTTAGTAGCTGATCATTTTCCTTTTGTTGCATATCCTAATGGCTCTCATTCAGGGCAATCACTCACGCGGAATTATTACATAGTATAAGCTTTAAAAGAATACTTCGTAAAGTTCTTTATATATATTTTTTATTTTATTCCCCCAACAACTCTGAGTGTTGTTATCTTTTCTTACAATTGAGGAGACCGAGACCCAGACCACCCAAAGCATCAGTGTCAGAGGAAGAACTCACGTGTGTTTGCAGCTTCCTCCCAGACCTGCCTTGCACTGGCAGTGGCTGGAGCCGTTCTCCAGGCTCTGCCCCACGTCGTGGGGTCCTTTACGTAGAGTTTTCTGAAATGTTCAAGTTGGAGGAAGAGAATGTGCTAATCACGTAAAACTACTTGTGAGCCCTAAGCTCCACTCAATTCCTGGGAAACATTTCTAATTTGACTTGTTAATGAATTGGCCCAGAGAATCCTCCTATTCAGTAGTAAGCTACTAAATCATTAGACGTTAGTTGCTTTTATGTCAAGGATGTGTGTAGTCTATGCCTGGCCTTTCTAGGGGAGAAAGGAAACTGATTTGATAGTTGTGAGGTTTTCTGTGCCCCTACCCGCCTTCCATTTGGACACAGACATACTCTGAAACCATGTGGTCATTATTACAACATGATACAGAATTTGGTTCTTGGGTGTCAGAAGATAAGTTATGTTAGCTTGACAGCTGTTTTGGCCCTGTTTAAATTGCCTCCCTTTCTGGGGTCACATTTGCAGGGTCAAGAACAAACTAACTTGCCCACACTTGACCGTTGGACAAACTTGCTAAGAAATAAATAAGTAGGAGGCTAGTGCCAGAGTGGCTTCATAGACATGTGACCTGTGAAGTAGCCCAGAATCCCTGCGCTCAGCAAGACCCACTCTTGGTTAATGCTCTGCTGTTGCCATCTTGAAATCCTCAATAAGTTTTGAACAAGGAGCTCTACATTTTTGTTTTACATCGAGTCCCATAAATCATGCAGCCGGTTCTACTTGGTGTCTCGGGATATTAGTGTCAGAGACAGTCATCTGGCCACGTCAGAGCGTTACCCAGATTTTAGGTCTCCCAAGAAAGCTTAGGGGTAGGCCATCACATTGCTGAGGGATCCAAAAGAGTGTGGGTTCAGGACTTCATGGGGGCCACAGAGCTCCAGTCCTCAGCAAGGACAGAGGATGCGGTTCACCATCTGGCAGAAGGTTCCATCTTAGTGGAAGCCAATGAGGTGGAGGCCTGGTGACCCACCCCAAATGCTAAGAAGACCTGGAGTCTTTTTGTTTAGGCCCCTTTTCCTACATATCCACTTAACACACTTAGAGGGTTGGGCACGGTCAGATGGAATACAGGTTCAATATTTAACAGGCTACATACAAGCTTTTGGATTTTTCAAAGCCTTTTTTATTTTAGAAAGCATTTTTATTTAAAACATTTTTAAGCTTTTTACTTATATAAAGTAATATTCATTGACAAGCACAACATTTCATTAACGATGAGCAGAAAAAAAATCACCCGTGGCCCCACTCCCCAGTAGTGATCATTATCAACGTTTTAGTGAACATGTGCGTATATACTTACATATACTTTAGAAAACCATAATGGGATTATACAATATATAGAATCACAGAGTTGCTTTTTTGATTTGAGAACATGCTCAAATGTCATAGTATATTCTGCTATTTCATCACATTAAATCTACCACGATTTTAATCAAATTTATAGTTTATTGAACTAACCTCTGTGGTTTGATACTTAGATTGATTTTCATTTCTTGTTATTTTAAACAGTGCTGTGATGAACAGCTAAATTTTTGCAACCATCCATGACTACGGCTTTAGCATAATCTTCCAGCGGTGAGTTTTCTGAGTAAAAGGTGTGAACATAGTGAGAGATGCTTGTCCGATTGCCTTGCAGGACTATTATATTCACAGCCATGCCCATCACCAGTGCAGACGAGTTTGGGAAGTGTTCTTAGAGACCTATGGAGACTTGTTTTTGTGGATGGGTGGGAGGTTGTGATTCACACCTAGGAGAGGCTCCTTCTAGACTCATGGAATTTCTAGAATTGCAAAGGGTCAAAAGCATAAGGGTGTAAATCACAGTCGTTTTTATGGTTTGTAGTCTAGGCAACTAGTGTGGGGTGAAAATTATCCTAGAGATATATAGATAACTGCCAAGAAGTCACCCAAGTATTCTATTTACCTATAATTGCATCTTCTACTTACCTATAACTGTATAATCACATGGTGCTGAATCAAAGACTGATAAACATTGCACTAAACCCATGTTCTGTAACTTGAGAAAACAAAATAGAACAGAAATTCGTTTTTTTGCTCCTTAATCATTAGTAATTTTTAGTTTGTATGGGTTCCCTGCCTCTCTCCCCTTCCAGCTCAGCTTTTTTTGTTTTGGTTTTTTGTTTGTTTTTGTCACTTGAAGAAGCAGAGGTCATATACTATGACTGACCATTCAAAAGTGAGTTCCTTAATCTTCAGTTTCCTTTGTGAATAAAAATTTCAGCTCACGTCTTTCATGTTTATAAGACCCGAGCTTCCTAATCCCCAAGTCCCTTTTTGTATCAGATTTCTCTTTAGGGAATCCATATGTAATCCTTCTCCACTAAGCAGGCCTGCATCTGGGCTTCTGGAAAAAAATCAATAAGAGGGAACAGAAGTAAATCTTGCAGAACTCCGTCAATCACAAGAGCCTTCACATTTATTATTTTTTCTAATCAACAAAGATTTTATTATTGTACTTTCAGGGTGATAGATATAGAATAAAATCAGAATTCTTAAAAATTAGTACAGATCACACAGAGACTTTCTAAGTGGGTGTGTGATGTACAACAACATCCTGTGAAGATAAATCTCTCCTGCGGGTTATGGATGATACCCCAGGAACACATTCTCATGTCAGGAAGAATCATTACCCACCAATACCCTGGTAGTCATTTTCAGTGACAAGTGGTTTGACTCTGTGGTTTGTTTATTTTCCTACACAAAAATGCAATGGAATATATAAACTCTGTAGTGGGCGGTCTTAGAATTCCCATGGCACAATGGCTCATTCTTTCTAAAATGCATTAAATATGAATTAACCATTTACCATTGATAACAGCATACATTATTTTCTTGTGCCTATCTCTTCTTTTCCTTTCTCTTCCACATATTCCTGTTTTCTGTTTCCAGCTCCTTGCCTACATTAATTTTCGTTGCTTTTAGAACTTACTCATACATCTCTTTTTAGTTTCTTTTATAACAACTCCAACACATTTCCTTTTACATTTGTGATTTTTGCTTAGCTTTTCTCCCTTGGTTTTTTCCACCAAATCTCATTTATTTTCATTTTCCTCCCAATGGTCTAATTTTTCTCCACGCCTGTCACTTTTAATCGAGGTTTGCTGCATGATTAAGATGAAGAAAATCTTTTCTTCTCATGCTCAGAAAGGGAAAGTGCCCCCATGTCGTTTCAGCTTCTGCTAGATTATTGCCTCTCTTGAATACGATCCCCAGCGCTTTCTTTTACAAACTCAAATCAAAGAACAACAGCTTTGTGCGCTGTATAGAATACACCAGGGACATGTAGGTTCCAGATCTGTTCTGCGTTCTCAGTGTTGCTTGCTTAAACATTATAGAGCAGCCTTGTTATTAGCTTCACCCCTTTCTCTATCTCACTGCTTTTTATGCATCTCACTGCTATTAATGCATGCTTGGAGCTGGAGTTTACCCTTCTGGTCCAAGGGGAAATTGGTAGCCCTAAGCTCACGGATCAGGACCCAAAAAGATGTTTAGAGAGAGGTGTTAGCCTCACGTTAGCACCCTGGCAGGGTCTGTCGTTTGTGGAATAAGAAGCACTTGAAGGGACGTTGACAATTCTGGAACAGTGAACAGTTAGGAGATGTGGCTTGCACGGGGAACAAGTCATGCTGCCTGGGAGTCTTTATCACTGGACATATTTTTCTCTTTGGAGACTCTCTGGAGCATAGGTATCCACATGAGGGAAACACCTTATACTTTTTTGAAGTCTTGCTCAAGTCCATTCTTAAACAAGTATGGGGGGGATAATATGAATTCTAAAATGTAGAGTATCTCAGACTCTCCACTGAGTCATTTCCTTATTTTTATTAATTGGCTTAGACCCAACTACAGAATGAAAAGCTATTTTTATGCATTTGCTCACAGCTGAGAGATCGAACACAAGATTTAAGCAGCACAAGCTGCCAGTTTAAAAAAGAGAAAAAAAATGCCTGACTATATTCCATTAAATCAGGCTGACAATATGTTTCACATTTTGAGATCATCTTTGCTTTCTAAAACATTCATAGATAGGTTAAGAATGACCTTATAGGTTAAAAATAACATGTTGGGGGTGGGTGTGTAACATTGCTTGGAGATAAAGGTGATATTCTCTCTATCATTTTCTCTCTATTGTGGCTTCCTGGGATATTTTCTTCTCTGTGCTTGACTTCTTCATGGTTTGCTAGATTGAAGCTCTATCAGACACAAGTGCTCTGTAATGAAAAGTGACTCACCTCTCCACGCCATTATAAAAGTCAGCAAGGCAGTAACTTAAGTGTGTGGCTGACTCAGTGATTGCCCAGAATCTTTATTGAAATTATCCTGCAATCTAGAAGTTAGAAGTAAAATAACCCATGAAGTCATCCTGACCCATTCTGGGCCTGGGTAAAAGTCTTTCCTATTACTCTCTCGATTTAGTTTTATAATCATCAGTCATGTGACAACTCTGATCGTTAATTTGGCAAATTTCTATTCTAACTAAATGCAAAACTATAGAACATATCACTAAGAGGCATAGCACATCTCCTGAGATGAAGAAACCTTTATTTTTCAAAGAAATAACAGAGTGGAGGCCAGTCCATAAAACTCAGGAGAACCCATAGGAAGTTGAAGGAGGTTATTCATGAAGTCTAATCTTGTCAGTGTCTAGGCCGTGGAGTAGCAACGTGTGTCACAGGATGGAATTTGCCCAGGTGTGGTGCCTAGGGCAGTGAAGAAAGTTCTACATGTCTGAGGGAAAGGACTGCCCCGTGAGCCATCTTCTTGTTTCTAGCTGCCGGCGCGGTGCTTTGGAAGACTAGAAGCAGACAGGAAAGGGAACCTGATCAGGTGGAGTGGGCAGAGTGGACGAGGCAGTGGCTTTCAGTGGGTATCAGTTCTAGAAATGCAGCCCTGAATGTGGCTCTCCATCCTCTGTAACGCGAACTCCAAATCTCTTAGCATGGCAAAAGTATGGCCATCAAGGTTCCACTCAATTCTAGTGTTTGTTTCATTCCCGACTCCTTGACCATTCTGTTCCCTCTCTCTGGAATACCCTATTCCCTTGTCTACCTGGAATATTTGGATTTGTTTTATAAAACTCTGTTTAGCTTTCATTTTCTTCAGGAAGCTTTCACTGACTCCAGAGATAGAATCCACAACTCTCTCTACCAAGTGCATGCTTCTATTGTTTTACTTATCCAAAGCGGTGCAATTGATTTATTTATTTGATAGATTTTCTGGCTTCCTGTAATGGACTATGAGCTCCTTGAGGATAAACGTGTGTTTTTAGTCATGTTTGCATCTGCTGTGCCTAGCACATAACCTAGCGTGCAGTAGGAGCTCATTACATCTGTGGATGAATGAATGACTAAATGAATGAGAGAGGAGACAGACATACTTTTGATATTATAATTTTAGAGGCATAGCATCCACAGATGCTGCAGAAGGTGTTTCTATGTTGTGAGTGAACGTGGATTAAATGTTTTCTAAGACAGTGCCATGAATTAATGAATCAAATAGCTTTCCTGGCTCTTAAGGGATCAAAGTTTCAGCACAAAAGAAAATTAGAAATCATCTGGCCCAACATCCCACTGAAGAGAGAAGTCATTTCTAGGGCATTATTGACAGATGGGCAGATGGCTTGCATTTGAATACTCCAGGGGCGGTAGCTTACCAGGGAACCCATTTTAGTCTCAGATGGCTATGTTTGTTTTTCATGATTAGGCATAATTTACTTCTTTGGAGCTTCCATCAGAATGAGCTCTCAGTAAAATTTAGCTACTATTGTTATTGTCCTTTTTTCTTCATGAAAATCACCTAAAGGCAGTAATCAAGTTTTCCATCTGTTCTCAATATTAATTTCCCTGATTGCTCAAGCCCATGACTTGGTTTCCAGATCCCCGACCATCCTGGCCCCTCTCCTCTGTCTTGCCACGTGGCTCACAAGCCGCCAGAGCAGTGACCAGTGCTTCCTGTGATTTGCTCTCTTTGACACTTCCTGGCTCAATCCATTCCAGAGAAAGGCCCCTTTCATCCCTCTGCTCTATCCTTACCAGAGACATATGCCCAAAGCAGAAGATCAAAGTTGTGAATGATTGATGTAGGGGAAAAATACAATTTGGACACGTAAATAAGAATCAAATCCTCTGTAACATTCATTTGCCAAAGGAGAGATGGGGTAGGTAAAGTGATTTTAAATAAGTGATCAGGGACACAGCAAGCTCATATTTAGAGAGAATTTTATAATATTAAATAGAAGTTATAGAAGAAAACAAGCTTTCTTTCTGTGTTATTCATTTACATATTACTGTTTGCCCATCAAAAAGCAACAAAAATAACCTTCATTTCATGCAAGCAAAGTCATTTCTAACTCAAATGAATTATAAGAGAATAAGAGACTTGTGGAAAATTAAAAGTAGATTGTGGGTTTTTCATTGCACATGTTAGATTTTTAAGTTCTTTTTGGATAGTCTGGGAGAAAAACAGAGCCGATGAATCAGTTTCTTCTTTCTTGATGCAGGCAGCACAAGAATGAAATAGAAAAGTAAAAAGCCCTTCTAAACTTATTTAAATAATCTCAGTAAAGGAATAATTTCTGAATGATAATGATAGGTACCCTGTGTTAACCAACACATGTAAAGGATGTCCTAACTAGTAACCTGCCATTTGTATAACACAGTTTTCAAGTTATTTTCTTAATATCAGTGATGTATATATGCATGGAGTGATCTCTATTCCCTTATCCAGGTCTTCTTGTTCTCAGTGACACATATTTGCTAAGTGGCTAGCTAGGGAGAGGGTTGTTACCTCCTCTGAGATTTGGATTGCTGGTTGAATAGAAGATGCTGGTTGTGTCAAAAAAGGTGCAGCTAGACTTGGGGTGGGAACATGGGCATGGAGAAGAGAAGCCACAAGTTGGAGGAGACTGTCCACTCCGGGTAAATCAGACAGGGAAATTGAAGTTTCTAAATACGGCTCTTTATTGCAGCTGCAAAGATTGGTTTTACCAGTGACTCCTAGGTTAGCAATCATCAGGGTTTACAGTCATGGTGAAATTCAGGGACGTGGTCCATGGAAAACAAGAGGGCAAACTGTTGCAGCAGACATTGTTGGTTTCCATGTCTCCCCTTCCTTTGTTCCCATAGGACCCTGATTTTGTGCAAGTGTCTCCCTTTTCTTTTAAAGCAACACTGTGCTCCCAGGGAGGCTGGCCTCAGCCCTAGGGGATGAACTGTTATTAGCCCAAGCTAATCATGGCAGTCTGTTTCTCTTGCTGGGGAGTAGTGTAAGCATGTACACATGAAGGTCTGGCTGGTGAGCAAAGAGGAGTCTAGACTGGCTCCTTTTGAAAAGGATTGTGAAGAGAGACACACAGGAAGAAACAGTTTATTATTCCACTGCGCATGTCACATCTGATTGTGATGCCCGAAATGGAGCAGTCATTTTACAACACGAGGGGAGCTAACATGAGGATCAGACCCAGATGTTGAAGATGACTCAGCAGAGAGGGATGGCAACCCTGGAGGCTGACACTGTAACTGAAACACTGAATTCATCAACCACAGAGCTGCCTGTTATGGACTGAATTGTGTTTCTCTAAAATTCATGTTGAAGTCTTAACTCCCAGTATTGTAAAATATGACAGTATTTGGAGGTAGAGCCTTTAAAGAGAAAATGAAGGTCCAATGACGTTATAAGCGTGGGCCCTATTGTCCAATCTGACTAATGCCTTGATAAGATGTAGAGATTAAGACAGAAGAAACACCAGAGATGTTGCAAATAGAAGGTGGTCATCTGCAAGCCAAGGAAAGAAGCCTCAGGAGAAACCAAACCTCTGACATCTTGACGCCTCTAGAACTGTGAGAAAATAAATTTCTGCTGTTTCAGCCACCCAGTCTGTGGTATCTTGCTATGTCAGCCCTATGTTTGGCCTTCTTGATATATACAGCCATACAATTTTTTTTATTTGTTTAAGTCACTCGAGTGCTGTATTCTCTTCTGTTCTAACAGAGTTGTTGCAAACACAAAAATATATTGTAGCAATATTATTTTTTCACAAGTGGAAGTGAGTCTGAGGATAGGAGATGTAAAAGATCATGTACCACTCCAGGACAGAACACCATAGAGGATTAGTCTGAGTAATACCATCATGAACACAGGAATAGCAGGTTGTCTTGTGACCAGAAGGAAGCTGAAAATTTTGGAAGAGTGGTAGCATTTTAATTTTTTTCCAAACTCCAGGATAGAGCTTTGGTCTCTGCTCTCCCAGTCCTCCCATAGCTGGACCCGAAGATGGAGCCTCATGAGGATATGGTTTGTGGCCAAGGGACAGAGTGAAGCTGCCTGTCCCATGTGTGGGCTTACACTGACGACTATGACCTCAGCCAACCAATCAAGTTAACCAGCAACAGATGAAAAGCAAATTTTGACCAGCTTCACAGAATGAGAATTTATAACATCCTATATAGTAGTTAGAGTAGGACTACATGGAACCTACTTCATTTTATGGTTTTCCCTTACTGATTTAGGTTATCCCAAGTTCTAATTTCAAAGCAGGAAGTTGGGCAACCACTGGATAAAGAAAGATCAACTGCCAACATATAAGTAACATACATATATTATCAAATAGCTCAGGTTTGGCTCTGAGCTATGAAATAAGAAATGTTCCTCTCCTGACTAAATACAAAGTTACATTTATTAAACCAAGTATATTTTCTAGGGAATAGTGGTCAGGTTGACCATAGCCACATTATTTCAAGCTTTCAATGTTTAGATTTAAACAACTTCTCTTTGGTCTTCCTGCCTCCATAATCTTCCCTTGGAACCCATTCTGCTTCCTGGTGAAGCTTCCTAAGGTCATGTTCAGTGTTTCTTCTTCCACCGCCAGACATTCATTTAGCTCTGAAACTATTGAAGACGTCTTTAGAGCATGTGCCCAGGCTGTAGTCCCGTATTCCTTCTCTGACAGCTGCTTCGTCCTGGACGTGGGCCCCAGAAGCCATGTTTATTCAGTATGACACCACTTCTATTATTGTACTTGGAATAGACACCCAGATTCTCTTTCATGGAAATGTAACGATAGTAGTCTTTTCTGGTCATTCAAACTGAGATGTAAATGTGTGAGTTGTGGGTTGCATTGTTTTATACCATACTCATGGGGAACAGAAAACTTATGCAGAGAAGGATGAGGCAGATGTGCAGAGAGAAGCTGAGGCGAGAAAGTCTATGATTGGGATGGAGTCGAGGGATCAAGACTAGGAAACTTGCAGCACTAGCTCCTGATAGATTTTCATTCCTGGTTCCCAGACTTGGGGAGACCCAGCTGCCCGTTCTGCCCTTGAGTTCCTCCAGATCCCTTTGTTTTTAAGTTATCTCACTCCCTTACGCTTCTACTACTTTGAATGGCTTTCTGTTATTTGTGCTCAAAACCACCTGGGCCAACGCAAAGATGAAGTTTAAACCCTTGGCTTGGTATTTAACACGACCCTCAATTTAGCCATCACATATTGTTTTCATCTTCACATCCCTCTGCTATCCGACATGCAGCTTCATTCATAGCAGTCTACTTTCTTTCCTCTTCTCACGCCTTATACATTTCTGGTTCGTTCCTTGTTTCACATCATTTCCTCTACCTAAAATACTCTCCTTCCTCTTCTTGGCCTACTTGAACCCTACATATTTTTGAAGTTCAACTCAAGTTTGCCCTTCTGTGTAAAGTCTACTGTAAGCTTCCCAGCCTGCAACTATTTCTCCTTTAACAATTTTTCTATAGTGCTTGTTACTTCTGTTAACAACTTTTCATATACCAATAGCTTATAGTAATGGAGAAACATAGATCGGTTCCACAAAAACACCTTGATGACAAAAAGTCTAATACCAGAGTTCAGAAATAATACGAGAGACCAAGGAAAGCATCTCAGGATGTCAGAATAGGAGGGTGGTGGCAAAAAATATATTTAAGTATTACCATTAATTAAATAATATCCAATCTATTGGAAAACACTAAATGTGCATGTTCATGTGACTTTTACTTAATCAACAACATCTACATTGAGTATGATAAAATAATTAGATGAGAAGAGAGAGAGATGGAAAAACAAGAGGAAATAAAAGAAAACATGGGCACTGAGGTTTTGGAGATGACAGACATCATAGGGATAGGCGTTGATAAAACAGAGAGGATGAATAAGAGATGAGAAAATAGTGCTGGGTCCTTCTTCTTTCTCCTCACCTTCCAGGTAAAATAAACTTTAACGCTGACTCTGACACTACCTCCTCTCTCAGGGAGGAAAAGGGCTAAGAGGAGAAGTTGAGGGGAAAGTAAATAAAAAGTATGAGGGGAAAGTAAATAAAAACAGTAGAATGACCTGGAGGCCAAGAACAAAGCTTCCCCCAGGCAAGGTAGATTAGAAGCCCCAGCCTGCGACTCAGTGTGGAATGTTCCACAGTCTTTGTGACAAGAATTAAACTGTAGTGACAAATAAGTATTTTTAATAATGAACATGTGACTCTGTATAGCCCTGCCTACTCAACAACATTCACTCAACTGCTATTTATTGCACTGGCTATTATTAGATGGCTCATGAACATATGAAGTCGTCACATCCATCTCCTATTTTATATTAAACCCACAACCAGCATTTGATGATTCTGGCACTACGCATCACTTGATGATGAGACTGCCTCTTTGAGTCACCAGTGACCTTCGGTCTATGAGAACTTTCCCACCACTGTCTATCACTGGGGTTTTCCAAAGCTGATGCTCCATGATATGTAGCTGGGTTTGAGTCCTTTTCTCTCTCAAACCTGTTCAAAAAGTTGCTTAAGATAGCCACTAGCATGAGCTTGCTTAGGCATGTCCCCCGGTTGCCATCTAGAGACAGTACTCTAGAGAGTTTGACACTCAGAACATATTACACTTTGTGTCTATATCCTCTCCTCCAACATTATTGTTAAGTGGTATCAGAATTTCAAAGCCAATTTGAAGGGGCAAAGATGTCACATACTGGTTTCAGCCCTGTTCACAGGAAATTGAAGAGATCACAGCATTTCATTTGTTCTTTCTTCCAGTGTAAACCCATACGGAGACCAACTCTGTACCAAGCCTTGACCTGGAGTAACCCACAGCCTAATGGGAATACCACCTGGAGAACTTATAAATCATACAGATGAATACTAAACTCTTTGTCTTTGGAACTACTTATACAACTAGAGAACTACTTTCTATATCAGCTCCCTATTTCCTACCTCCCATATCTACCCTAATTCTTTTATTTCATTGTATCTTAAAGATGACACTAACTGGTATTGTAAAAGTGGGCATGATGGCTGTGTGTGTGTGTGTGTGTGTGTGTGTGTGTGTGTGTTTGTTAATACATAAGCATGAGAGAAGTGCTCTGAGCTAATGAAAGCTAATGAAAGTTTCTAAAGAAAGTAAAACCTATTCTTTACCACAGGGCTATGCTCCTAGATTCTGCTCCATTTAATACCTTTAGATCCCAGCCAAACTTATAAGACCCACTTCTTAGCCTTTCTTCTGTCGCCTGAGAAATTAACATGTGCTGACTGATGTCTGTTGTTTGGGAGGCATCTTTCGTTCACGATGTCCCTCGACTAGGGTAACGCGCACAAAGCATTTCCAATGCTTGCACAGAGGCTACCATAGGATATGCCGGCAGCAATCTCGCCTTCCCTGAGGCCTGGCAGAGTCATTTTTTCCTTACAGGAACAAATCTACGCTCTGTTTTGACTCCTCCCTCCCTGAGGGTCGCAGTACACCTCCTGGGTGCAAACTCTTACCTTGAAGAGGTAATCATTCTGGGTGCTTCTTTGTCTTTTCAATTTTATAGGCTTGGGATCCCCCGTCAAATCATACCAAATTTGGTATGATGTTCCTGGACTTTAAAATCCTTGAGGATTTTAGCTGCCAGTTCATCTAATGGAGTTTCTATGATTCACTGTCCGAGTCCAAGACACAGTTGTGTGATGAAACAAGAAACTAATTTTTCCCCAAGAGTCAGATACCACATTTCTGACTGAAAAGTTCACAGGAAGGTCAAGTTCCAGTCCGGTCACATGTTGATCAACTCAGCCTGGAATTGCAAAGCAGGAAATTTTAGGTGCAAAGAGGTATTGGCCCAGTGCCTAATGCATACCAGCTCTTTGGCAGATATTTGTTAATTGATTAATGCAGTCTTAACACCAGATGCCATCTTTTAAGTGTCTAATTTTCCTTTTGATAGATATTGATGAATCCACGTTTGGCACAAAAAGAAATTGTCAATTACAGAGTAACATCTAAGATTTGAAAAATAAGATTTGAACACTGCCTCCCAGACTGGCTACATAATTTGTGGAGCACTGTACAAAATGAAAATGCAGGAATCCTTGTTCAAAAATTATTAAGAATTTAGAAATGGCAACTATAGAACATTAAACCCATTATGGGGCGCCTCCAAAGCACAGAATGAACAGCTATGAAGCCAGCCCTAATTGTCCCCCCCATTTGATTAACGTGTATGAGTGCCTGTCTTTGTCAGATCTATCATTTATATCTTTCTCACAGCAACTATGAGAGTCTCTCTGGGAGATTTCTTTACTTGCTCAAGATGATACATGAAAGACTGCATACAATGCCGTGTTTTTCCCCCCCACTGGGTAGAATGTGTGTCAATTCTGAGCATTGTATTTTCGCACAGGTCATCGTGTACAATTTTTCCTCATCTAAGTATATAAACAATAATCATTTTCATGAATGGAGAACTTACAATGTATCAGGCGATGCTCTAGTCGCTTTACATGTATTTACTCTTACAATGGCTAGCAGTGCGTTTATGCTTCTTTGGTCAGGATTTGGCATAAAACAAAAAGCACAACTTAAAGGATTAACTGCAGAGATTTTAATGAAGGGACTACTTTCAGAGATGTGGATGGGATTAAGAGAATCTTCAAGGAGTATGGAAACATCTGGAACTAAGAAGAGTAGGAAACTGTTAGCATCCCAAGCTAGAAGGAGCAAGGAGAGAGGACCGAGCCACCAGAACGGGATGGTACCTTTCGCCATGGCAGACAAGCTACTTGTTAGGTGCTGTGGCCATGGTCAAGGAAGACAGCCATAGCCTAAAGCCTGGTAAGGAGGGAAGGTGTAGAGGATGGAAGCTCCAAGCCCCTTTCCTATTGCCCTGGCTCTGCCCAAGGCCTCCCTGTGGCCCAACTCAAGAGGTCCCAGGAGCTGATGTCTGCAGAGCGCAGCCTTCTGGACACAGCAGGGTATGGCAAAGGTGACTGGAAAAAAAGCAGAATAATTATTATCCTCATTTTACAGAGGATGAAACGGAGAGACAGAGAGGCTAAGTAACTAGCTCCAAATCATACAGGAAATAAGTAGCAAAGCCAGGACTCAGACTTGGGAGGTCTCAGTGCGGCACCAGAGAGCTCAAATTATGTCCTAAAACGTGTCCTCAAATGGTACAGAAGCCCCACGTGTGGCAATAAACTGTCTGCTACCAAACTCGCTGGTTTGGAATATTGAAATCAGGGAAAGCCAGGCTGAAAAATTAAAATGAATTTTAATTTTATAAATGTCTGCCATCGGATGACCTTCAAAGTGCAGAGTAACAAGCACTAGGATTGCAAAGCACTGCCTGGGAGATAGTTTTGGGGACTCAGTGTTAAAAGAAGGACAGGAGGACTTTGCAGTTAGCTGAATTAGTTTTGAAGGAAATGAATAATTCTGAAACAGTGTCAAGAACCCTTGAAAAGTTTGATTTCTTAAATAGGGTACATATTCTTCCCAAATTTATATTCTTTGTAGCTTGTTTAGATCATGCATTAATTCAATGGCTATGTGTCAAGAGCCTCCTTTGTGTTTGGCGACCTAGGTGCTAGGATACAGCTATGGACACAACAGATGAAACCTCTACTCTCGAGGCACTTAAACTCGAGTGACAGGAGACAGACAATAAACATATAATGAATAAACACGTGACAGTGCTTTGAGGAAAAATCACATAGAATAAGAGGAGAGAGAGTGACGGGGAAGGAGAAAGACGCTATTTAATATAGAATTATCAAGAGAGCTCTCTCTGCCAAGGAGATATTTGAACAGAGAACTGAAGGAAACCTCTGTTTCATTGTTGACGCAACAGTGAACGTTAGCCCAGTTACATGGAAGAGAATTTTCGATCTGGAAGAGACGAGAGAGATGCGCTGATTCTGTACATGAAGACACTGAGGCCCAGGGGTTAAGTTAACTGAGGCATAGAGCCATAGTGTGCATAATTGTCAGTGACGCTTGAGCTAAAAATCACATATTGAAACTCTCATGCTGTCGTTCAACAAGTATTATTGGGCCCCCATTAAGTGCCAGGCACCTAGTCTCGTGCTTTTTGCACTGGATCCTATTGTCTACTGATTCCGACTTAATTTCAAGTTAGTGAGATTTGACTGTCATTTAAGTTTCAGCCACCTTGAGGTGTGGGTTAACTTTGTGTGCGATGTCCCAATGCCCTAGAAAACAAATGAAGCCCTAGCAGTTGTGGCTGCCGCGATGTGACTTACAAAACGTACCCTGCCCCCTTTTCCAATTGAATTATTATTTTTTTGTAACTTGAAAGTTAGACTTTGGTGGTTCCAATGGGCTGGTTCAGAATCCTACTCTCTCCTTCTATCTTTGATCTGTATTAATAAAAAGCCCATAACAACATAACAGGGGAGGTATTGTCCTAGTGTGGGAGGCTGGGCAAAGGGAGAAAAATTCAGGCAGGAAGAGAGCCAGGATGTTCCAGCTCAATCAGAAGGTAAACGTGGAGCCTCAAGGAAGAAGCAGTGTCGGAATATCACACGAGATGTTCCCAGGGTGTTATACCAACCGCAGGGTCAAGCATAGGAACGGGGTCAGTAGCCAGAGCCAGGGGATGAAGATCTGGACAGTGGCCAGAGGAGGGAGCTGAAGGTGAGAAGGCAGAGGTTAGCCAGACCAGGGCTCAGAGACCAGAGTGATTCTTACAGTTGCATTTCTCCAAAAGCTGTGTTCAAAAACCCAAGTTCCACCTCTTGCAGAGTTGACAATTATTTTCAATACAAGCTCATTTTAAATAGCATTTTTAACTTAAAAAACCCTTCGTACGCACATACTATCTTATTTAATCAGGAAGGTAATGGATGAAGGTATTTTATCCATATTTTATGGATGGAAAATTGAGGTCCAGAGAGGTTGAAAAAATGACTCAATATCTGATGATGAGTTGATGGCAGAGCAGGAATTAAAACTCACGTCTTCCGACCTCCGTCTCTCATCGGTTTTGTCCCAAACGACGTGACCATGTGATGGGAAGATGGAAAGGAGCTATCAGTGGCAAGACAAGGAAATTTACATGAAGATTGTGGAACTTGTCCCACAGTGGAAATTCCTACATCTTGACAAATGGTGATTTGCTCATGCAGTTTCCCCCTCTTGTCTCTTAGGAGGAGGCTCTGTGGAAGGAGTTGTGGCTTTCAGTGGAGGGCACTGCCACTGCCATCGCTCAGCCCTGATGTTGTTATTCCCATCACTGGATGTTGGTGCCTCCTGCAGGAGCCCCAGTGGCTGAACCTAACTGGAATCCAAAGGCAAAGGAGCCAGGCTAAGGCCAGCCCCCAAAGCCAGCCTCCCGGGTACAGAGCAGAGTGCAGAAGGACAGACAAGGGACCTGGAGGGGTAGACAGAGACTATCCATTTAATATTAGTAGCTACCTCAGAGGCTTGTTATGAGGACTGAATAAGTTACTACCATGTTTCCACGAAAATAAGACTGGGTCTTATATGAATTTTTGCTCCAAAAGACGTATTAGGGCTTAGGTTCAAGGGATGTCATCCTGAAAAATCATGCTAGGGCTTATTTTCCGGTTAGGTCTTATTTTCAGGGAAACACGGTATACAGAGGGTGCCAAAAAATTTATACACATTTTAAGAACTGTATTAAAATTGTTATACTCAATATGTACTTATAGCAAAAGATGAATACAAGTCACGTGTATACATTTTTTTGGCACCCCTGGTATACAAATTCTTAGAGCAACACAGACACAAAGTAAGCACTGTATAATCCAGTACTAGTGTTATATCCCTCATATTTCTCTGTGACGTTCAGTATCCAGGTCGCTGCAGGATTGATGGAGTCATTCCTTATGTGTCCAGTGCCAGCCCAGCTCCTGCTGCCTGGAGAATCTCTCTGCCAAGGCAAAATGTCTGCTTCTCATCCCTGGGGCTGGCTCTTGCATGACAATGTTGACCTCTATAACTGGCCCTGCGTTATCTCTGAGGCAAGGAGCTTTTGAGTTGGGTTCAGAGAATGGGCCTCTGGTATGTGATCTCATCTGGACAGGCTTTCCTTCTCACCTTATAAAGTAAACATCCTCCAGACAGTTAACACAAGTCTGCGCTGAGCAGATGGTAAGGCTGCACTTACTTCCTCTCTCCCTATGAGTTAGGAATTGAGGGTCCAGGGTCTCCTACAGTGAGTCCCACTCACTTCCAGAATTGAATCTTGCCACCTACCTTTTCCAGCGTTCGGTAATAATAGAAATTGCTAGCATCTATTGGGCATCTAATTATGGGCCAAACAGTATGTAAGAAGCTTTACATATTTTGACATTTCATACTTATAGCAATTCTGGCAGGTATTAATGTTCCCGTTTTGCAAGTGAGGAAATGAGACTCGGAGGTTTTACCTACACAGTGAGGAGACGGCAGCATTGAAATTAGTCTGCCTGACTCCTAGGGCTTTCCTATCACATAATGATGTAAAGGGATTCAAACTGAATCATGCATTCTCATCTAAACTTTTTCTATAGTCACAAAAATACATGTAAGCCGAGGAAAGGGACTTTGGGTCCTTGAAAAGTTTATCATATTGGTGGAAGACAGTATTCACAGAAATGGAGCAGTTTGAAAATGATTTCTACGTGTGTCGACTCAGGTGCTAAACTGCGCACCGTGAACTCTGCATGTTGGGGGAATTCGAGAAAGGGAAGAGGATGCAAAGAAGTAATAAAGGAGCTGGGCTGTGATGCGGAGGTGTGCTTTGCGGTGACAGGTAAAGCATGCCCATGGAGGGGAACATCCACAGAGAAAGAGAAGGAAGACAGACACTTCTGAAGTGCCCAGCCGGGGGCAGAGAAAACTGACGGAAGGAGAGGCGGAAGGACCAGGGAGCAGCAGATAATGAGGAGGCTGAGGAAGAGTGAGGAAGTCGTTGAGAGTTATGAAGAAGAGTTTAGCCTCAGCATGGAACCAAAGGGAACTCTCAGCATTGTGGAGGGGCAGTGGCAAATGAAAGAAGAGTGTTGGGAAGGTTTAGACTTCAGGAGAAAAGGAAGGGACTGGGGGGAGAGGGGTAAAAGAGGGAAAGTTGGAGCTACCCTTTGAAAGAACTGGGCGGGCTTGGTGAGTAAATAGTCATAGCAGATGAGACAAGGGTGAGTCCATTTGTTTCCATCAATGCTCAAAAAAGGGGACTGGAACAGACAGGGAAAAGAGTCATCTGTAAATCCAGTTCATTTAAACAACTTGAATGGAGGCTTTTTCAAAAGGAAATGAAAACTGCCCCTCTGATTAGAGTAGCAAAATTTACAATTTTTTCTTTCTTTTTCAGCTGGAGGGGGGTATATCTATCTAGTTTTACAAATATATTCCCTTCTGATAGCTTAGAGAAATCTTTGAATAAATGTCTCTCAACTTCGGGGTCCCCTCTGTCCTAAGCTATGTGTGACTTCAGGGTGGAGGGTGCTCAGAAGTCTGGGGGTAGACAAAAGGGGGTCCCTACCCCTCTTCCCAGTGGAAGAGGTGTGTCAAAGTGTGCTTGCTAATCCAAAGGAGAAATCTAAACAAGTCCAATTTGTTGTTATGTTGAATCTCGAGGAACTCAAAATACATCTTTATTAATCAATCAATCAAACAGTACTTATTGAACAAAAGTCCTGATCTCCTTTGAACCTGAAAGGGTTTAATACTAGTAACTTTCCTTAGCCTCTGCTCATTAAAATACACACTTCCGTTTTTGTTATGATGTCCAATAAATTATTTTCAATGAACTGTTGCCACCAATAAATTGTGAACTCCATAAAATTTCCATGAAGATCTTGTATTTCCTGGACACCTAGCCCATTTTGTAAATTTAGGTGCTTCCCTGCAAAATAAGTACATAAATTAATAAAGTAAACTTTTCTTCTCAGATCAGTAGGTCAGTTTCCATTTCCTTTCAGAGAAGCCATATTTCAAATTCTTAAATGTACTTGATTTATAGATGATTCTTCTCCCTACCTGTCCACCTCTTCCACATTTGAGCACCAGATAAGAGCTGGATTTATTTGTACTTACGGACCTTTTAAACATTTCTCTCTATGTGTATACATTAACGGAAACTGCCATTCTGCCTTGAAAACAACATGCTTCAGTCTAAAGTATGCCTCATGTTGTGTGACCTTTCTTCCAAAGAATTTGTGTGTGTGTGTGTGTGTGTGTGTGTGTGTGTGTGTGTGTGTAGAGCAAGAGTGGGGCAGAGGGAGAGGAGGGGGGATGTAACGTTTTCTCAGAACTCCACGGCGGTGGGTATGTGGCGTCAGTCCTTGAAGAGATAATAAGTACTCACTTTAAAATGACTGCTCGCATTTAGCCTCTATCAAACTTGTAAAGAGGCTTACAAGACCAGACCTAAAAAGGCATTTCCTGATTAGTTGTCGGGAATACTGTGTGTCTACAAACATGAATCACATTCCCCGTTTGTACACTGCATTTCACAACAGGAACATGAGACATACCCGCTCAGTCTTTACCAGCTTTGGGGAGAAGGGGGATGTGGGCCCCTGTGGGCTGTTGGTCTGAACACCATGCTCGTCTGGGCTGGGGTAGAGTCTGGCACCAAGACAAGAGAAGATTAGGTATCTGGTTGGTTTTATGGCATATGATGGATAACCCAGTGAAGAAACTCAGGTCCATGGTGAAAGGGGAAATAAAAGAGAGGGCCATGGCTTTTCCCTACGTACTAGGACTTTTGGAAACCACCAGAATCATCTGACTCCAGGAATGTGCCAGAGCTCTATGAAGACTCTGAATTAGCCATCCTACACCCCCCTTTACCTCTTTTCCCACTAGTAGCTGCCATTTGCCTTTCTGACTTTGCTTGATGGTGCTGGAGCAGCTACCTGTTTTCCTGCGAAGTGAATAAAAAGCTCCTAATTGGACTGGAAACTTATCTCAGTTTCACGCTCACTTCATGATTCCTTCATTTGTACAGCTTTGCACTGTTTGCATCCAGATTTCTGATCCATTGCTTCCTAGAAACAAGTAGTTTCTGCGTGTGCCTTCAATCCTGACTTACTGGTTTGGATTCCTGACCCACATTTTGGCCGAATCTCTGTGTGCTTCCTACTCACCTACCTATCCCTCTCTGCTTTCCTCCTGTATTCCCATCATTCTTTTCCCGCCTCCCCCTTCCTTTCTTCTTCGTACACATGTTTATTGAACATTTAGTATGTGCCAGCTGTGAACAAGTGCTGGGGATCCCACAGCTTTAGCAGGAAAGATGCACAGAGAAAAATAATTACAATAAAAGAAAAGAAAACAACGGTTACGCCAGCATCAGTATAGGAAGCAACGAAAGACTTTAAGGAACTGAAAGTTCCTTAGGACTGTGCTGTCTGTGTGAGACAAGGAGAAGGAGAGATGAGTCTAGAAAGGAAGACGGGTTAAATGCTGTAAGTCACATTACAGAGGATAAACTTATAAGGAATACGAGAAACTCCAAGGAGACAAATAATGGTTACTGTCCACTGAGCAGTTACTACATACACCACATATATATTTTTCATAACTAATATTCTCACAGTATACTTCGGAGATTGGTATTATTCCTTACCTTCATTTTACAGATGAGGAAACTGAGGCCTGGAGAGTGTATCAGTCAGGGTTCACACAGGACAGCAGAATCCCTCCAGGTATTTGAAACAAAGGAAATGTAATGCAGGGAACTGATTACACAGCTGACGGAAGAGGTGAGAACCCAGACAGCATTGGTGAGGGGACTCAGGTATTAGCCCAACAGGAAAGGATCGTGTTATTGAACTTCACAGGCCAGTCTCTGGGTAGAGCTGGAACACAGGGGCCACCACTGGAAGTCAAGAAGGGTACACCAGCAAGCCCCTGCCCTCTACCACCAGTGTCCTTACTGGCTGACTCCACTGGGGATCCAGAGGCCCTCGGGAAGGACTGTGTATTAGCGTGGATCCCAACAGGAATCAAATGGCACACAAAAAGTAGGCTCATTTGAGGAGGGCTTCTGTACTAAGGGCTTAATTACAAAACTATGTGGGAGGAATAGGGGACTCACAAGGGATCCTGGGGCTGGTGGAAGCAGAGCTGTTACCACCCCTAAGGCCAGAGGCACAAGGGGAAGGAGAGGGAGTATTGCAGAGCAGGCCACCTGGAGAAGAACAGTGTGGTTTTGTCAAGGGAAACCGCCACAACCTTTCAAGGAGGGAAGAGATGTGCTATGTTTCCTTTCTTCTCATCAGCTGGGGCTCCCATCGGCTAAACCCCAAAGGGAGACAGAGGGCACTGCACCGCCGCCCTCACACTGGAGTAACATTTACAATGTCCATTTTGATGACAAGAAACCAAGGCTTGGGCAGTTCCGGTGACTTTTCCAATTTGGAGAGCTGGAAATTGAATGAATGAATACATGTGACTGTAACTCGTATTTGTTAACCGCCGTACTAGGAGCTACAGAATAATTTCTTGTTCTGTCCTTCAAATCTGATATTTTAACTCTTTTTCTCACTTACCTCATCCAATACAGCATCGACTTTGCCTAGAATCTTGGCACCTTCTACATGTTGTGACTATTTCCTATTGTCTAGATCCTGCCTCCCCAGCCTTAGTTCTCCCTGCCGTAGTTACTGAATACCTGCTCACTAGGTGACGCCACTTCTATTACTAGCATTTCCTGTGGAAACCAGACAGTTCTTCTTTTTGGAATCAAGGGTGTAGTACACACAAGCCATAGGTTTCCAAGTCTCCAACCGAATGCCATTGTATGAAAGTGTTGTCCTGCCAGGTGCTAGGTGTATGCTGGCTGAAACCAACAGATAGAATGAATAACCTTAAGAAAGAATTCCAGAAATGAAAAGCTATGTATTTGACATTGTTTGTTTTTGCAATGTTTGTAATGGTGAACTATTAGAAGCAGCACAAGTGTCTAACAACCGGGAATTGCTCGGATAAGGGGTCTGACTCTTGAAATACTGGGTGGGGGGAACTTTAAGCCTCCTCTTGTCTGTTTCCACATTCTGAAGTTTAGGACATATTTTTGGACAAAGCTCTTAGGGAATGTATTTTTGATAAGAGGGAACAGAATGGAAAACTCCTGCTCGTATTTTGGCCTAGGTAGGTGGAGATGAGGGAAGCCGAGAGCTGTTCCTCCTTGGGAGCCCGACCCGAGGAGAGCCCTGGGGAAGAAGTAAGTGGTTTAGGGGACTCTGCTACAGGACTGAAAAGCAAAGTCTTTTGGGGATTTCTTTAGGTGCTCTCTTCAGATTGGTAATAGCTAGAGGGTTGAGAAAAAGAGTGTGACTTAGGAAAAAGTGGCCAAGGACCCTTAGTTCTCTTTTAGTACAGCCTTAGAGGGACCAAAAGAGACCTCATGATTCACATATGTCCAGCTCGGCTCACCCCAGATAGGGGAGTGAGGCCAAAGCCATAATACTAAGTGGTCCTTTGCCCAGAGTGGTTCATTTCAATAATTTCCTAGAGCAGCAGTTCTTGAGGTGTGATCCACATACCCTTGAGGGTCTCTGGGACCCTTTCAGGAGGTTTGCAAGGTCAAACCATCTTCATAATAATACAGTGATTTTATTTGCATTTTTTACTGAATGGTGCAAAAGCAACAGTGGATTAAACTGCTGGCACCATGACATGCATTAAAGCACTGGTTTTATGCCTTAATTCAGTTTGGTATTAAAACTATTTTTGATCACCACCCACACTCAAAAAAATTTTAAAGAGTCAAATTCACATAAGAACATCTTTTTAATATTCTGTATGATGAAATTGCAAATAGACATAAAGCATTTTTGCTATAAATCTGAGAACACTGGTTGTTTTAAGAAAAAGCACTTGCGCAATTGTTTCAGTTACAAGCTGAACTAACTACATTTTTCATCTTGACAGAATGACTGACTATGGCTATTCAGATTACAGTATTTGGCAGACATTTATTTTTCAAATATAAATGAAGTGAATCTGTCAGTTCAAAGGAAACAGCTAATACCATGTGTTGTTAATGATAAAATTCAAGCTTTTAAGCAAAATAAAATAGATCTTCGGAAAACTTGTGTTCTCACTGTGAGCTTGAGAGCTTCCCAATACTTAAAGACTTCTCTAATGAGCTCAATAGTGGTATGAGCAAATGTGACTTTAAAAATACTTTATAATAAAATGTATCAACATTAGAAAGCTCTGTATAACTCAGTGAATCAATATCTTCCAAATGACCAATATTTCAAAAATCATCCATGAGTGAAAGATCCATTCCAAGCACAAGATAGACAAATAGATTTTGAAGTAACAGACATGAAGAATTCATTGATATTGTTTCAGATTCCACACTACAACTAATCTTTAATGAACTCCCACTTTTCCAGTTTTGATTAGTAACAAAGAAGAACATCCACAATTATTTTAAAAGGCTATTAAAATACTCCTCCCTTTCTTAATTACACATCTGTATGAGGCTGGGTTTTCTTCACATACTTCAACCAAAATAACATATTACAACAGCTTGAATGCAGCAATTATGAGAACCCAGATGTCTATCAGTAAGCCAGACTTTAAAGAAATTTGCAAAAATGAAAAACAATGCCGGTGTTGTTCCAAAATTTTCCTTTGTTTTGGAAAGTATAGTTACTTTTTCTTAAAAATCTGTTATTTATGATAATATGTGATAGAATTATTATCATTCATAATGAATATATAAGTAGGTGTATTTTTGCACTTGATGAGCATGGAATGGGGAGGCAGAGACAGCAACGTAGGGCTGGTGGATGTTTTAGGGATTCTGTCCTCTCTCACCCCTCATCTTTTAAAGAATATAATACAGGCATTAATTACTAGCCTTATGAAGATTTTTAAAATATTCTTTTATAAAGAAAAAATTTTTTCATTCAAACCTATGTTGGCAATATGACTATAACAACAAGGTAATGTGTGTACGGTGGGTAAAAACTGGAAGAGGACTTTGAAAAGTGAGAACTGGAGTGTAGGGATGGTGAGATTATGCTTGATAAATTTTCTTTGATGTTTTTATAATCATGTTTTAACAATTTTTAAAAGTCAAATTAAAAGCTCTCATATACACAACAGCAGCACCATTTTCCTGGGAGATTCAAAGTAAGAATTCTCTAGGATTTCTCCCATTGGTTTTAAAACCAAACTATCTGTTAACTTGATGGGGTCAGGAAAGTCCCCGAAGTTGTGTAAGACGGAACATTTCAGTTCTTGGACTGTCCCGAATGCAATGGCTGCAGGGACTGTATTTCTCTCCCACCTCTCTTGAAGGAGGTATATGGATGGCACAGAGAACCCTGGGGCTCAAGATGGAGCTACATCTTTGAACGTAGCTCCTGGGCAGGAAGCAGTTAGCACCTGGCTTTGTTTACAGTGCCCTGAGCAGCTGTTCCACCTTGGCAGGGAAGAGAGCTGGACCACTTCCACTACTGGCAGTGAGCAACTTGCATTAACCTGGCTGTGAGTGAAATTTCCAGGGGCTACAAGCTTCTGTACACAGAGTAAAGAACAAGAAGAGCAGGTGACACATCAGGCCACCAGACAAACTGACTGACCGCCCTCTGGCAGTAATGCCCCCTGGGGGTGTGACACGGAGACAGCAAACACCTTTTCCCCAGCTGGTAGGAATACCTGAGCCACAGTCACCTGAGGTCTGCTTCAGGAGAACAGGTTACCTATAATGTATGCTTATAAGAACGACATGGTTTTTCTTTCCATTCAACTATTTTACTCCTTCATTCAACAAATTGAGTGCTTACTATGAGTTATCTGTTCTAGGTTCTCAGAATATAGGAATGAGCATAACAGACAATAATTTCACCCTTATGGAGTTTACATTCTAGAGGAAATATACTCTCCTCTATACTCTAGAGGAGAGACAGAAAAATCACTAAAATAGTCAACTAAAATGTATAGTATATTGGACGGTGGTGGGTGCCATGGAGAAAGATAAAGCGGAAGTGGGAGGGCGTGGGTGTAAAGGTCCTATGGAAGCCTCTCTGAGAAGGTGAAATTGGGGGAAAGAGCTAGTCCAGGTTATTGCAGAAACTTTAAAACAAACAAACAAACCAGGTATCAATTCAAGACATAATTACAACAGAAAGCACCCATTCTCTCACTTAATACTAATGTTGGTATCCTTTTATACCATTTTCTACACATGTATGAACATATCATTTTTTTTCAAAGGCAGATGTACATGAATAGAGGTCTTGTTTTCTTACTTTGTGGCATGTCCTTGAGCAACTTTCCTGTTCATTACTAGATCTACATCATTACCTCGACCAGTCACAGAAGATGGGGAAGGGTAGAGCTTAGTGGAGCTTGGGGTCTCGTTCCCATCTGTCACTTATGTAAGCTCTCTGTGTCCCAGTTTCTTCATCAGTAACATAAGGATATAGAATTTAACTCATAGGGTCAGGAGGGAGGAATTAAATGATTTAATACATATAAAGCGCTCAGAAGAATTCTTGGCACGTAGTAAACCCCTGACAGAAGTGAGTACACTCAGCACCATTGTGGGGTAGGATTACATCATCTGTGGAACAGTTTGAGACACCACAAAGTCAGGCAGGTCAGGGAGGGCCCCTGGCCCTGGTGAGGAGTTTGGATTGAATTTGGATACTGAGGGGAGCTGCTGGGGGGCTTTAAGCAGGGAAGTGGGTTGCTCTGTTTCACACAGCCGTGTGGAGAATGGATTGTAATGAGGCAAGAATGCTTACAGGGAGACGAGTCATGAGGCTGTTTCAATAACTCAGCCAAGAGATGGTGGCTTGAACTAGAAGAACAGCAATGAAGGAGATTAGAAGTGTCCTGATTCATGGCACGTTGTGAAAATAGAGCTGACAGGGTTTAGCTTTGGGGCTCTGAGTGAAGAGGAAAGAATCAAGAGTGAGTCGTCCTGGGTTTGGGGATGGTGGTACCACTTTTTGGACAGGGAAGATCAGGAGAACACATTTGGGGGTGGGTGGGTAGCCTAGATGGCTAGCTCTCTTTGGGCCATATTAACTCTATCATCAATGTCCTTTATTCTTAATGCCGTCACCTTAGTGTAGTCCTGGTCCTTTCCAGACCAGACTATGACAATAATGTGTCTTCCACAGAGTTCCCTGCTTCATTCCCCCCCTTTCAATGCACTGTCTCCTCATTAATTCTCTCCTGTGGCTTTTCCCTCTCTTCCTTGACTCCTCCCACCCACCACCCCATCCCCTGCGTGCTTAAGTCTGCTTCACATTTCAAGGCCAAATCCTTGGGTCACCTCTTTCACAAAATTCTTTGCTTATGAATTTTAATATGAATTAAGTACATCACTCAGTTGGTGTTTAGTGTGCTCGTCACTTTTTCTTTTAAAAATCTGTTAATTTTCCTCTACTGTTCCCTGAATCCTTCCTGACGGGACCTAAAGATGGGGACAGCGTCGGCTCTGTGGGCTGTATGTTTGGGAGGTTGAGTGGGATAGGACGGGGCTTCGGAAGGGCTCTTAGGGGACGAGGACCCAGGGAAATCTCCACACACCTCACTGGAGCTCAGCGCTGGCTCCACATGGCATCTGATTTATGCCAAATTACACGAAGAGCACCAGGTCCATTTCCAAGGGACTATTATTTTCTGGATTTTTTATTGCTGGTGAATAATTTGAGGCCATTCTTTCTTTCCAGAGTCGGAGACAGCCAAGCAGGCAGACTTGGGGATAATTTACCACCTGTCTTCATTTTCCCACCTGCCTTTTTCTGTCCTCAGTCAAGTTCAGACCTTGACCAGAGGCAGACATATCCCTACAGAGCTTGTTCTAGGCCATCCCTCAGCTCTCTTTAATTTTTTTCTGATGGCCAGGCCCTACTTATTGGTAAATCAATATTGTTTGTTCTCTGGGACTCAACCTAAGGGCTCCTCCTCATGGGCCACTCCAGGGCCTGAAATTATTTTATTAATCCCCTTTTTTTAGATCAAACTAAGTATTAAGATTATGCATACTATCGTTAGAAGTGATCTGACACCTTGGTTCAAATGGGGGCCCTTCTTCCTCCCTCTTCTGTCCTTTCTCTAAATGTTTATTTACAGGTACATCTTGGAGGAGGGGGGCTGCAGAGGTGTAGACAGCTGCCAGGGCCCTAGGAATTCAAGCCCAGAGTGGGGAGCCCAGTGAGGGAAGGGCTGGGGTGGCCTGGGGTAACAGAAGACCCTGGGCTTCTCTGCAGAACACCAACTTTCGCAATAACCCTGTAGTAGCCTGGATAACGGCCCACAAACACAGCCATGTTGAATCCCCAGAATTTGTGAATCCTACCTTATGTGGCAAAAGGGACTTTGCAGAGGTGATTAAATTAAGGATCTTGAGATGGAGAGATTATCTGGATTATCCAGGTGGGCGCTAAATGTAATCATAAATGTCCTTATAAGGAGGCCGATTTAGTACAGCAGGGAGTATAGATGGTGTGACCACAGAGACAGAGGTGGGAGTGATGAGGGCACATGATGAGCCAAGGACTGTCAGCCGTCACCAGAAGCTGGGAGAGGCAAAGATCTGATTCTCACCTTAGACACCTTGGTTTAGCCCTGTAAGACCAAGGTCAGACTTCTGGCATTCAGAACTGTTAAGAGAATAAATCCGTGTTATTTTAAGTCCCCCAGTTTGTGGTATGTGGTTATATCCGCTATAGGAAATGACCACAGCAACTCAGCCCACCCTAATTCCGGGTCTTCTAAAGAGGCTCCTGTTACCTCAGGGTCCAAAGTCATTCAAGAGGTGGCCCGGAGAGCTCTTGGACTCAGCATGGACACCCCAGGCCAAACAAGGACTTTGTTTTAAGACAGATTTGCTCTCCCAGAGGAGGCCCAGTCAGTTCAAAATGGAACCTAGAGAGTGAGCCTGGAGCCTGATTTGTTCTAGATGGGTGTTAGCTTAGCTTTACATCTGAGGTGGGTGTTTTCTCCTCTGAACTCCCTCCTTGTCTTCTGAGAACTCAAGCAGGAACTTCTCAGAAAACAGGCCAGCTGTCCAGAACTGGCTGCATAATTTGTAGGGTCCAGTATGAAATGAAAATGTAAAGCCCCTTCTTCCAAACTTATTGAGAATTTCAAGATGGCCACAGCCATGCGTTAACCAAGCATGAGGCCTTCTGAGGGCAGTGCCCTGGGAGACCCCTCAAGGGGCCTCCTGCCTTTGGCTTCTGTTCTATCCTCAGGTGGGCTTCCCCCTATAACACCATTTTTCTTTCTGTAGTATGTAATACTTTCTGGAAAAACCATTTCTTTTTGGCTCATTTTCTCTTTCACAAAGAGGCTATACGCTCTCCAAGTTGCCAGGCCCCCAAAAGGGCCTGCTTGAAGAGTGAAATGAAACTTTTTCAGGGTCCTGCTGATAACTCTGATCTTTTCAAAACAAACAAGGACAACTATAAAGATAATTTATGGACCCATTAAAAATCCCTAACCACGGCATCAACCATGGGACAGAGTGTCATGTTAGAGGAACTATAATGCACATGGGTGAACCTGCCCTCCCACGCTCCCCAGTGGCCCAGGGGACTCAGGCTGGGCTGGCTGCTCCCCACAGTGAGCACAGGAATGGGTGATCCCAGAGCCTCTTATGGAAAAAGGGGAGTCATGCGGGTGTCTTGCCACCATAGAACATAGACGTTTAAGTGGCTTTTTTTTTTAACTTGATTTTTTAAAAATAAATTTTATTGGGGGACAGTGTGTTTCTCCAGGGCCCATCAGCTCCAGGTAGTTGTCCTTCAATCTAGTTGTGGAGGGCACAGCTCAGCTTGAAGGCCAGTCACCGTTTTCAATCTTTAGTTGCAGGGGGCGCAGCCCACCATCCCATGTGAGAATTGAACTGGCAACCTTGTTGTTGAGAGCTCCCGCTCTAACCAACTGAGCCATCCAGCTGCCCCTCTGGAAGGTCAGCAGCAGCTCGTTGTCTTCAATCTAGTTGTGGAGGGCGCAGCCCATCATTCCATGTGGGTATCAAACCTGCAACCCTGTTGTTCAGAGCCCACGCCCTAACCAACTGAGCCATCCAGCCGCCCCTTAAGTGGCTTTGGAGGGAAAAACAATTCTGCAATGGCTGTCCCTGAGCCTGTCCCACCCCACCCACACCTTCCTCCCCAAATCTCCTGCTTTCTAGAAAGAAAAGGGAAGCAGGCCCCAGCCTGAGACCCTGTCCTTCATGAGAACTCTTCAGATCAACCTGATTTTTGTCTATCTGATTTTCTGTGTCCTGATACCTGAGCCCTCCTGGACGCAGAACTCATTACATGGCACTTGCCTTTAGATAAGTACTTCTACATCCCTGATTCTGGTGTCCCAAACAGACTGAATGTCTGATGGGCTGGATGCTGAGCTTTTCATTCTTTTTTGGTAAAATCCACCCGTCAGTAGAGGAGATACTCAAAATCTGTTAACCCATTGTCTGATCAATGGCCACATGAGACAACTGCTTAGAGGTGACAGCTTAATTGGCCAATTTTACCTTTAGCTGTAATGGGAGGTGACCTGCAGCGACCTAGAGTTTGTGCCTACCTACCTTCCTTTAAGAAATTCAGTGACTTCTAGACTATTACAGTTGAAAGGGCCTCATTTTCCTGACAAGGAGACTGTCCTAGACAGTGGCAAGGATCTTCCTGGCCTGGAGAGGTTGACCCCTCTTGCCCTTTTCCCTCTGTGAGACTACGAGGTGAGCAGCCAGGGCTCATCCCTGAGGGGGGTCCAGAACTGCCTCCCCCAGGGAAGCCCAGCTCCCATTATGGCAAATGGGTACCAGCTTTCTCTGAGGTACAGGCTGTCCCTATCCTGAATGTGTGAGCTATCGGAGAAGCCAGAGATGCTGGGAAAGGAAGGGAAGAAGCTATGACCTGCACCTTGTACAGAAGTTCCTGGTCAGGCTGTTTGCCAACAATACACTCCCCTGTGACTATCTGAGGTCAAGAGCATGAGATTTCACTGATTACAGATCCATTTTCGTGAACTTGGATTCTCTTTGGAAAGTATTGTACACATCCTCTGGGAGCGTGTATAAGGTCTCCATCAGTCCTAAATTAAAGGCAAGGAGATGGATCTTCTTTTACCCATCGGGGATGAGCTGCTCCTGGAGAATGGGAGTTCTGAGGGGGGCTAGGGAGCACATGTGAAGGTAGGAATGTTTTATGGTGTAGGACGTAGGCAGACGGGTGTATTGTTAAAGGTCTTAGGATAGCATGAGAGTGCTTGATATCCTGAGGCTCAGAGGCTACAAAATGAACGGGTAAGAAACAAATATTCATCCACTTCAAAAGTTTATCTTGGCTGGCCCAGCTTTCAGGGAAGGAAGAGGAAGCTGCTTGTAGCTGGATTATTAGAGTCACTATTTAACCACTTTGACTGCAGTTTCTTGTCTTTTTGTTTGTTTGTTTCAGGTGTGCAAAACAATGTAATAGTTAGACACTTATACCCCTCACACAGTGACAACCCCCCGCCCCCAATCTACTACCCCTCAGTTTCGTGTCCTTCTGATTTAGCCTGCTCACTCCTGCCAATTTTAGTCTCCTAACTGGTACTTCATGTCACTCCCATGCTCAAGAACATAACTGACTCCCTATTACCAGTTGGACCAAGTTCATAATCCTGATTAGGTTTGAAAATAATCTGTCTCTGACTTACCATAAATTTTGGGTTCTGTTGGCTAGAATCTAAAAGTCAACGTAAATTCCATTGAATGTTTTCTTTCCACATTATAAGAATGGAAACTCTGGGGAGGAGGTCATGTTCTTAAGAAATCTATCATGATCTTTGTGTGCCTTAAAACTTTTATTGCGATAGATGAATCATTTAAAAATCTTGGAGACCACTGGTTTTTAGAGTAAGTTTGCCAAACATGAGGAATGTAGTTTTCAAAATATAATCAAAATGTGACCTATTTGAGCAGAAAAAATTCTTTTCCAGATATTTTCTTTTTCACCTCCATCATTTTGTCACAGCCTCACAATAACTGTGGATGTTCTCCTTTTTTATAGATGAGGCTGAGGCTTGCGGAGGCCTCCCTGTATGTAGGGACGGAAAAGAGAGCAGGGCTCATTCTTATAGTCTGATCAATATTCTTTCCGCTCTTTCCACAAGCACACAACAATTTATAGTTTCTAATCAGCACTGTCTGTCTGTCCCTGCAAGGTCCTGTTCTGTAACTACAGTGTGAGATGAAAACGCTAGATCTGTTTGCTCTTCAGGCAACGGCTCACTTCTGTCAAAGGCAGCACCGCTCTGGGACATGTAAGGATCCTCACGCTCATAAACAGTTTAGAGGGCTGGTCTCCAGCCCTAAGTACTACCAGACGCGGGCTCAAAGTGCCCAGAGCACATAATTACTTTTGTCGCATTTTATGTCTCTGAGCTTTTAGTCAAGTTGTTCCTTTTCACCAATTCACAAAGTCGAGGCCTAGATCTCCCTCCTACCCCCATAACTCATTTCTTTTATGAAACAGAGAACAAACCCCAGTGAACACAACTCTTTCAAGAAACTCCCTAAATCACAATCTTAGAGCCAGTGAAGGGTATAGGGAAAAGGGAGAGACAAGAGGGAGGGGGAAAAGCAAGTAGGGAGAAGGAAGATCGAAGAACTTAATTTTAACACCAAGGAGACTCTTAAAGAATATGGCCCTATGAACCAGTGACCCCTTTTTAATGAGTCAGCCACTCGTTGACCATCAAGGCAATATATTTTTGCGCATTAACTTTATTCATCTGGTAAGGTGTCATTTATGAAACGAATGGTCCAGGGAAAGTTAACGGAACGGCCTCTCACAAGTGCTTAAATCCGGGAAGGTGCTTCTGTGTGGCAATTAAGGAATGCGGCTCACGGAGGGACTCTGGGGCTGGCTGAGACACGGGCTCCCATCCTAGTGGGGGCCTGACCACAAGGGCAGAGGAAGGAGTACCTGGCTGCTGCCCTCCAATGAACCCACTATCTGCTGTTCCACCCACGTCGCTTCACTCCTTTGCACTCAGAAGGCATTTCTGGTACTTTAGAGCTCCAAATTAACTAACATTCCCGCAACCCCCTGAGGGACCTCCCTTTACATGATTCTTAAGCAACGCTTACACTTTGGTTTATATTTTAGGAAGAGCTGTTAGAAACGGAGCTCAGGGTAGTGCTGAGGGGTGGGGAAGATGGAGGGGCAACTAAGAGAAGGACAGAAAGAAGATGCACAATGAGGATGGGAGAAGGAACGTGAGGTCCAGATGGGCAGGACAGCCAGGAGTGAGACCTCACCAGTAGGTCCTGCTAGGGGGTCCTTGACTTTCTTTGTGCTGGGGAACCCCTGGCAGCCCGGGGGAAGCCTTTGGACCCTTCCTCAGAATAATGTTTTCAAATGCATAACCTGAAATCCGTAGAGTTACAAAGCAGACCATAGGGATGTTGAAACACAGTAATCGAAATGCCTAAAAGACAATTCTGTGACATAGTAATATGTGTGCTTTTTTGGCTAATGTGTTCAATAATATCTAGTGGTGGCTCTGTCCATTGTTTTAGATGTAGTGATGTGAATAAATGTTATTTCAAGATAACTGCAACGACTGTCATTTGGTATTAAAATAGCTCTGGTTTTTACTGGTAGAAAAGTTGTGGGGACCTTTCTAACTACCGGGGCTTGTAGCAAACCGTCTGTAATGGAAGGAAATGTGAACTATCCAATTGAGGTTAGTGAAAATAAAGTTTTGGATTTTTTCCATCCCACTTTATGAACATGCTGAGTTCTCTCTCTGGAGCACTCGTGGGTTTGTAGGCCCCCAGATGAAGAAACTCTGCAGAGGTTTGGAGTTACCTGGGCAAACCCAGGGGGGAGACAAACACTCCAGTCCTTAGACCCGGTAGAGCACACGGGCAGCTGGGCTGATGTTTCTAATTGCTGTAGGTGAAGGGCTGAGGCAGAGGTTTCTCGTTGGATTCCTTACGCTGCTTGTGTAAAACCCATTATTGAAAGTTCATTAAAACATGCCTGTGGCTCACAAATTGCACACAGCTGAATTTGCTAAAAGGATGGTTAAGTAAGAAGCTGCCAAAGAAGAGGAATGAGGGTTGTTGCCACATCTGCAGGGTATTCAGAAGAGTCTGCCGCCCTCTCAGTGGGTCTCACTGAGCTCATCTCCATCCAGCCGCCTTGGAGACAATGTTTGGATGTTGGCACCCTTCTGAGAGTGTTTCAGCAGGATGTTGCTTCCCAGTGGACATGGAAGGAGTGGGAGCCAAACAACCCTAGAGCTCAAAGGGCTCACATTGGGGCCGTTTTCTTCTCATGTTATTTTTGCTGCCCTGTTTTGGGTTCTTCCAACTCTTTAAACTAGTAATTCTTTAGGTCAGCTCTGCAAACCACCTGACTCTACATGCCTGTAAATGATACCTGGGAAGGGTGCGGTGCCTGGCCTAGTTCTGCTGAGTACAGAAGTCCTGAACTTGACAACCACTGCCCCAAAGTTGCCAAGGCAACTTGTTCCTGCTGACAATGCTGGTGGCAGAGAAGGGGATGGAGAGAGACACATTGCCTCCCTTTAAGAAAGCTCCAGAACCTCCTGAGTTGTATTAGTTTCTTACATATTTTGGATATTAACCCCTTATCAGAGAGATGGTTTGCAAATATTTTCTCCTATCCCATAGGTTGCCTTTTCCTTTTGTTGATTGCTTCTTTTACTGTGCAGAGCTTTTTAGTTTGATGTAGTCCCACTCATTGATTTTTGCTTTTGTTACTTGTGCTTTAGGTGTCATGTCCAAAAATTCATTGCCAAGGCCAATGTCAAGGAGTTTTTTCCCCTATGTTTTCTTCTAGGAGTTTTATGGTTTAAGTTCTTACATGGAAGTCTTTAATCCATTTCAAGTTATTTTTTGTGAGTGGTATAAGATAAGGGTCTAGTTTCATTCTTTTGCATGTGAATGTCCAATTTTCCCAGTACCATTTGTTAAAAAGATCGTTTTTTTCTCCTTTGAGTATTTTTGTCTCCCTTGTCAAATATTAGTTGACCATACAAACAATGTTTTTTTCTGGGCTATTGATTCTGTTCCACTGGTCTTTTCCCCTGTTTTTATGCCACTACCAAACTATTTTGATTACTACAGCTTTATGAAACAGTTTGAAATCAGGAAGTGTGACACCTCAATTTTGTTCTTCTTTCTCAGGATGACTTTGGCTATTCGGGTCTTTTGTGGTTCCATACAAATTTTTGAAACAGTACACCGCAACTATAGGTCATGTTCCCATAATCTGTAACTAAATTTAACATTTGATTGATCACTAATAAAACAGTGTTTTGTAAGTCTTTATATATTGTCTTATTCAATCCCTTATTTAACATCTAAGTGGTAGATATTATTAGTTCTGTTTTATAGATAAAGGAAAATGTATGTAATTGTCAAAGTGAAAGAGCTGGAACTTGAACCTCTGGAGTTAGGGTTAATAAATTATGGAATGATTCTTATATTTACACAACAATCTCCTTTTTAAAGAGCAGTATCCCTTGTACTTTGAAAAACTTGTTTATAGATCATGAATGATTAGAAAGACTGAATATAAAGGAGTTTCAAGTTAAAATTTTAAGAAGTGTTTGTCCTCAGATCTGAAGAAAGATTTCCTTGGGAAGACAATCTGACGTTTAAAATCATTTGTATTTGACTTTTGAAGCAAAGCTTCATGATATAAAGGCAGGTAAAGTGACTTCCCTTTTCCAATCCCTTTTCCCACTGCCAGGATGCACTCAGCACAAAATGGCCTATTTAATAAAACAGTCACTTTTTAATAAATAACGGGATGAGAAGCCAAGTTCAGTTTGAAACCTACATTTCAAGTTTTCTCAACAATTCCCAAACCACTTGTACAATCCCAGAGGGGAAGCAAACTGAGGCACCACATCGTCTTCCTCATCTTCATCGTCACTGTCAACGTCAGCAGACACATCGTTCCTCAAGTCCAGCCATGACTCCCCTTTTAATGCAGCTGTTTTGTTAATTGGCCCAGAGTGTGACCAGCTAACTAATCTGTTGCATCGAGCAAGGAGAGCTGGATTTGAGACCTGGATCTGCTGGGTGACCTTGGAAAACTCACTCAGTTACCTGTTTGACTCTTATTGTTTCTCCCGTTGTAAAATGAGGCCAGCACCGCCTGTCTCACAAGGTCATTGTGAAGGTCGCTTGAGACGATCTGTGGAGAAGCACTTTTCTCTGCACAAATGTCCTGTATCGTCTGAGTATCCTGGAGAGGCCTGAGAGCTCCTTAAAGAAAGAGCTTCTACAAATTCTGTCTCCAGAGTGGGCATGAGACACAGGCTGTCTTCCTTCTCAATGACCAGCAGAGCCACCCACCACTCATCATTAGTATATACAAATCAGTATTATTTATCTTGTTAATGTCTCCACTGTCAGATGGGGCAGAAGCTTTGCCTAAGTCATTTTTTTTTTTTTGTCCTACTGTCTCCAATGGCTCCTGCAAGCAAAGAGCACTCAGAAAACATAGGCAGCTGGTAACGTTTATTAAGCACCAAACACGTGCCAAGAATTGTTCCAAGGACTCCATAATGATTAATGCACATGATCTTCACAATAAGCCTTTGAAAGAAGGACTGTTATTACCCCATTTTATAGATGAGGAAACAGAGGCAAAGAAAGAGAAGAAACCCACACATGTGCATGCAGACACTGTGACAGAGAGCCTGGAGTCTAAGCCACTTTGCTTTGTTGCTTTTTAAATGCATATTCAAGATGAGCACCAGCTGGTGGGAAAGAAGAGAAGGCTTTTGCTGTCCTCCTACCCCTTTACTCTTCTGTACTGGGTTGTAAAGTGCCTCCCCACCCCCAAACTCACATCCACCCAGAACCTCAGAATGGATATGGTCTGTTTGGAAATAGGGTCTTTGCAGATGTAACTAGTTAAGATGAGGTCATACCGGATTAGCGTGGGCCTTACATCAAATATGACTTGTGTCCTTATAAAAAGAGGGAAATTTGGACACAGGGATGCATGTAGGGAGAAGGCTCTGGGAAGATGAGGGCAGAGATTGGAGTGATGCCTCAGCAAGCCCAGTGACACTGAGGATTGCCAGCAAACCACTGGGAGCGAGGAGACAGGCGTAGGATGGATGCTCCCTCAGAGCCCCCAGGGAATCAGCCTTTCTGACATCTTGACTTCAAACTTCCTGTCTCTGGAACCGGAAGAATCAATTTCTGTTGTTTCAAGCCACCCAGTCTGTGCTGCTTTGTTGCAGCAGACCTAGGAAACCAATACATCTCTCTCCCTGTTCTCTGCTTCCCAGTGAAATGAAGGAAAGTATTGCACAAATGACTCAAAAACCTAAGAATCTGAGGCTGGGGGGCAGGGGAAGGTTAGAATTGCATTAGCTCATTTCCTTTTTCTCTGATTAAACCTCATAGAAAACCAGCCCACTCCGTTTCAGAAAGAGTGAGATTGTCCCGGGGGTCATTATCTCTCGGTAAAGCGAATCCAGTCCCAAAAGGTAGACTGCTCGGACAGCCCATCTTCATTAATCAACCAAGAATGCTGCAAAGTGCAAATGTGCGCTTCCTTCTGCGCTCTCTATTTTTTGGAAGGGGAGAAAGAGGCTGGGGAGAGGTCATCCCAGCCTAAGAATCTGAATGGGTCTGTGAAAAAAAAGAGTGAACTACAATTTCAAATGTCTGCTCTGATGCTTAAGGGTGGAGTCCTGGATTAAATGGCCTGTGCAGCAAAGGATTTAATTATTAGCAAAGTTACATGCTGGAGTCCAGCTTCAGGAAGGGGCTAGAGGTTGCTCAATTTCTTGAATAAGAACTTTTTTTAGAGGTCGTAGAGCGGACGGGAAAGAGGAGCACAGTGAGAGGGAAGAGGGCCAGATTCTACCCAGACAGGCCACCCTGCAGGAGTCCTTGCTTCATGGGCTTGACCAAGGGTCTTTCAGGAAGAGGCATGGCTGATAGTTCGTCAATTTTAAGTTGTGAGATTATGATGTAGTTTGCAGCAAACCTTTAGAAAAAGTTTCCTGAACACACAGCCCTGTATTAATTGTCCTTTGGGGGAAAGGCGAAGGTGTCCTCAGAGACACGATGGGAGATGCTATACAGGAAAGAGATGAACAGGAAGGAATGCTGTGATAGGAGAACAAACAAGGGTTTTCACAACTTCAGAAAGAAGAAAGAGAAGAAAAAGAACACTTCTGGCCAGAACGATTAAAGAGGCAAAGGAGATACATAAGCTAAAATTCCAACAGGTGGATCAGAGGTGTGTGTGCGTGTGTGTAAGTGTGTGTGTCTGTGTGTGTGCATGTGTGTGTGTGCGTGCACCTGTCCCCTAGAGTTGTGCCATGGGCAGTTCTCATCCAGGTGTAGCTCACGGTACTAATCAAAAGGTGCAGAGGGAGATCCTGGAGGGCGCCCCCATCCTGTGGCTTACTGCTCTCTGTAAAGCAGTGAAGGAGCAGTGAAGAGGTGGGCTGGTGACTGGAGGAGCCTGAAAGTATTGGTGAGCAAAAGATGGGGACAATAAGAATAAAAGTGAATTTAAAGCAACCCAAATGTGTGTGTGGGGGTGGGGAGGGGGGATGTAGGAGGAACTCAGACAGACCTGCCGTTGGGAGAAAAGGGTCAGGACTTGAGCATTTCCTAGAGGGGTCCTCAGGGTTTGGACTAGTTTCCTAGGGCTGCTCTAATAAATCACCACAAATGAGTGGCTTAAACAAAAGAAACTTATTCTTTCACTGTTCTGGAGACCAGACGTTTGTAATCCGTCTCACTGGGCGGCAGTCATTCTGTTGGCAGGGTTATGCTTCGGCCAGAAGCCCTAACGGGGAATCGACTTCTTGCCCCTTTTGACTTCCGGCGGCTGCCAGCCTTCCTTGGCTTGTGGTCACATCACTCCCGTCTCTGCCTCCATGGTCACATTACCTCCCCCTCTTCCGTCTGTGTACAGGAAATTCTCCCTCTTAGAAGCTACACAGTGATTGCAATTAAGGCCCATTCATCCAGAATAATGTCCACACCTCAACATCATTAATCACGTCTACAAAGATGATTTTTTTGCCATGTACGTTAATATTCATAGGTTTCAGGGATTAGGGCCATTATTAAATCTATGACAGGGACTTTTGAGGCAGGGAAAGCAGGACAGTAAACACCACAGAAGCTGGAGAAGGGCACTTGGACTGGGTGTCTAGGCTGATGTGACGACACTAGAAACAGAACTTTCACCAAGAGCAGTGTGTGGGAGCAGGTAGGTAACACTGAGCAGGCCAGGCGCCCGGGCCCCGGGAATTGTGCTCATCCTACCTTTTCCGAATTCCTACAAGAGCCATTAAATTCCTTGCCCATTTCACAAGACACACTTACACAAAATGGAGAGGAAGATGCCGAAAAAGCTGTCCTCTTTGGTTATGAATTTGAAAGGCTTCGCTACAAATGTAGTGTGAAATTGTCTGAAATTCCTGGCAGCAGTCATGAGTCACATATTACTGTCTGACATTTACAGAACATTCTTCACAAAAGTTTCTAGACTTTGTTAAGAGAAAGATACTGAATTTGTTGGATGACAGACTCAGTATCCAGAGACCTTTTCGTTAGAGCAATGGGTCAAATCCAAGAAGATGAAAGGCTACAGGCATAAATTAAAGGCCCTAGACTTGGCCAGGGAGCCAATCAAACAAATTCTACAAGAAGGAGACTTGGCTGAGTAGCAGCACACATCAATAGTTGTTCTCAATAATAAGCTCACATCGAATCAAGGAAATGTGATGAGGGGACCTTGAAAAATGTGGTGCCTAAAAAGCTGATGTGATCTTGGGCTGCATTAATAAAAAAGAATAGAACCAAAAACAAGGAAGGCAATTCCAAAACTGACAAAGGGAGAACAAATTCATTGAGTATACAAATCCACTGCTTTAAGAGATTGTTCCTGAATCTGGGGTTAACACTGTTTCTGGAAACACATATGCAATCTTATATTGGCTGTAGGCAACTAGCTTTGAGGAGGGAAGTTGAGAATGAAGTGGAAGACATGGGTGGATTCAGGGTAGACCGAGGAAGAAGATATTTGAAGGATGGTAATATCTCATAGTGATCTTTAAAAGCTCACCAGAATTATTAATTTTTTCCCTGCGAATATATATATATCACTTTTGTAAATAAAACTAGATTAACTTAGATTAAAACATGGGAAGCAATAGTTGGGTTCCATGCTCTGGAAACATGAATTTAGTGGGCAGCAGGTAGAAAAAAACGGGAGGACATTTGTAAAAGAATGGCCAATATGATGCAAGTTTTCAAAACCATATGATGAAGATGGAAGAAGGATTGGGTATATTTAACTTGGACAAAAAGCTTTTCCAATTTTGGGAACAGCCGCTTTTAGAGGAGAAAGTCCACTTATTCTAGATGACAAGCAACACAGAGAAAATTTTATAATTCTATTAAAAAGAATAACTTAGAAAATAAACTTTCCAATAGTTTCTTAGAAAATGGTGTCCCCACTTATCTAAGTAGAACACTGAAACTTTGATCGTTGCAAAGGTGGTTAGGCTACATAAACTTTAAAGTGACTTTGGATCCTAAGGTACTGCGGCAGTTACTGTTGGGTGTCTAGCCAAGGCCGTACTCCTTTCTTCTTTAGGGAGCATGTGCAGGGGATAAAGCCCATCCCCCAACTCTGGGGCTAGAGGAGTAGGAGAAAGATGCACCCTGATTCATCTCAGTCAAGTATGTAACCCTAATTACCTTTACCAGTGATTGGTTTAGTGTCAAGCATATAACTAGTTATGATCAGTAAGATGTGGGGACATCAACCTGGGCTATTTCTGAGAAGGATTTTGCTCCCTGATAAAGGGAGGAAAGGAAGGAACTCCTGTTGGTTAGTGAGGGGAGCCGGATAGGACAAAGGGAGAAGTTGAGGTGCGAGGCAATTGTGACAGAGGCCTCAGCTGGGCCTCGCCTACAGTGAACTCTAGAGCTGGAGAGTCCCACGGAGCCATTCCAACTGAGGCCAGGGGCTTGGGGCTCTGGATCCCAGACTCTGGATGCAGGCTGCCCCCAGGGGAAAGACCACGTCCTTTGGCAGAAGGCAATTCCTGCAGAGGGACTTGGCTGTGAGCTGTCAGAAGCCAACAGTCCCTGCAGTTGGGAAATCAGTGGTTGGGTCCTCAAGGGCGGCACATGGTGGCGTTGCCAGCGGAACCACTCCCCTCCTCCTGCTGAATGCTATGGCAGGCTGCCACGCAAAACACTTCCATTTCCTCTGCGGGGAGCACTTCTGGCACATATGAGGTCCACACTGTGTCTGGGGGAGGAGGGGAGATTTGAGGGGGCACCTGGCAGGACTAGCTTCTTTCCCCCACACTCTGAACAACTCAGCGGGTGCTGAAGCAGATCCCCGCCAAGGAAGTGAACGCAAAATGCTTCGTCCAAGCTGTCCACCCAGGGCCCTCAAAGGAGCACCAGGCTGGCGGTGGTGGCTGTGAGAGGGAGATGCTCTCAGAAGGAAACACCCATGTGTTATCAAAGCTGGTCAAGGTTTGAGTCACAGATGTTGAAAATCTGGTGATCCCCAGCCAAAAGATGTGCGTCAGACATAATGACCTGGCACGCCCAGGATCAACATCCTCTGGGAAACAAGAAACCCAACTCAGGACGTTCTCGGTTTCCTTGACTAGGTGGGACGAGTCCTGGCCAGGAAGTGGCCTCCAGACTGCTTTAGTCTTCAGGGAGCCTCTCTCTCAGCCAGCTCCGGTCTTCCCGATACAATGTGGCCCTGAGTTGCACATGGCCCTATATGGTCTCTTAACTGTATTGTTGGAAGGGTGTCCGCTTCTCTCCTGTAAACTCCGTGCTACCTGAGGTCTACCCCGTGCTTTTTTGCATCTGCCCAGCACCTGTCACCACTTCGAAGTTTGATTTCAAGGCTGTTAGCAGACTTTCTGTTTCCCAATCCCCTTCCTCCCACACTGTGCAGCTATTATTAATTGTAAGGAAACAGAATTTGTTTTCTTTAAGTGGACCGATGGGAAAATAAGCACAAAATTCCCTCAAGTCTTTGCGGAGGATGAGCTACTAGAACTGAGAGGAAACTGAGATTCTTGTCATCAAGGCCTGTGACGTGTTTGCAGAGGGTGAGACTGTGCTTTCTCAACATTTCATACTCCCTGGGCCTTGGGGCCTACGGCAGAGATAAGGACCAGAGTTACTCACCCGGCTGCATAAATCCATTTCTGTGGTGTTCACCATGTGCCACCATGCAGCTCTGTGAGGTAGCGGCTATTAGTATTTTCATTTTACAGATGAGTAAAGTGAGGCACAGGAAACTAGAGCGCACACAGCTGGCGAGGCTGGAGCTGGGGTTGGTACGTGGCCCCAAACCTGGGCTCAGAGCCATAGTCCTTCACTGAGGGTCGGGCCTGCTCAAAAGTGACCTGATAGAGTGACGGTGTAGTTCCTGGGCTGTTGGCAGAACTATCAGCACAGAAGCAGCAAAGCCAATGGGAAGAAAGGTACTGGATGCCTCTAGGACTTATTCCTTGGAGTGAATGACCCCAGTGTATGAAGGGAGCCCAATTTGAAAGAGAACGAGAAAAAGCAACTTGATTCTTTCTTACCCTCCTCAGGAAACTTGAAGTGTGTTCCTCACGTCTGGAGGAAATCTCAGGCAGCACTCACGGCATTTCCAGAAAAGTTTAGATAACAGGTGAAATCCAGGCTAGTGTCTGAACTCTAAATTTCACCTCGTTTAGAATACTCTCTTTTCCCAATGTATTAGTGTCTCATGGCTGCTGTAATAAATTACCACAAATTGGGTGGCTTGAAACAACAGAAACATATTTTCTCACAGTTTTGGAGGTGAGAAGCCTCAAATCAAGGTGTCAGCAGGATCACGCTCCCTTTGAAGGCTCTAGGGGAGGATTTTTCCTGACCTCTTCCAACTTCCTGTGGCTGCAGATGTTCCTTGGCTGTGGCTCAACTGCTCCTATCTCAGCGTCCATCTTTCATGGCCTTCTCTTCTTCTCCTGTGTCTCTCCTTTGTGTGCCTCCTATAAGGACACCTATCACTGGATTTAGGGCCCACTCAGATAATCCAGAATCCTTAATTGTATCGGCAAAGAACTTTCTTTCCAAATAAGATCACATCCATTGGTTCTGGGGGTCAGGATGCAGACATGTCTTTTGGGGGGCCACCATTCAACCCATTACACCCAGCTTGGGCTTACTTTTGGTTTGGAAGCCTGCCATAGGAGGGGTGTGTGTGCATGCACATGTGTGCATATGCACATGTGTGTGTGTGTGTGTGTGTGTGTGTGTGTTTGGGGCGAGTTTCATCTTTCTTTTCTCTCCCCACCTCTTTCCTAGTGACCAGCCCCAGCTCTTGGCCCATGCCTGGGCGGGCACAGGGGCAGGGTGGAGAGAAAGGGGCAGGCAGGCTGAGGTGGACCTGACCAGTGCCTATGCATTCTGAAGCTAGTGACTTTGCACAGGGCAGGGGTTGGAGGTTGACCTGTCTTACAAGGGGCACTTTATGGATGTTACCTCCCCTACACACTCCCCACGTTCACAGCTGGCCGATGGGAAATGTATCCTTGGCTCACGTCATTCTGGAAGCATTGATATTCCCAGTGTATATTGGGTATTCCCATCCAATCACCATGCTCACCAACAGAAACACAACCTGTAGATTCTCCAGGTAGGAATCAGATTTCAGTGCCCATGTTCTTCAAACACCAGGGGGCAGCTGTGAAGGCTCTGTGACGAGTTCTCCTGGAGCTCACCCACCCTGCCACGGCGTTAGGTATGCAAGAAGACTCCTTCTCCTCTGCCACCTGTAGCATATTGACAACTTTAGCAAGACAGTCCTCTCTGCTGGCTCTTCTGAAAGAAGTCTTTCATGTCTCTCACATGGCCTGGAAATTCTGTTGGGTTGCCACGATGCTGGAAGATTTGGCTTCCCATTTGCTGCGTGGATGGTCTGACAGCTCCCTTTGAGATGTGGGTGTTCTTGGCACCTGGTTTATTTTCTCAGCCTTTAGGGCTGCTGCCCTGAACTCCAGACATCAGAAAGGCCTTATTATCACACTGTGTTCTGTAAGTCAGCGGGGGCTATTTCCCACTCTCTCATATTGGATTTACCAAAAAGATAAAGAATATGATAAATCATTTGGATACAACAAAGTGGCACATATATTGTTGCTCTGGTTACTGTATTAGTTTGCTCAGGGCTGCTATAACAAAATACCATAGGCTGAGTGGCTTAAACAATAGACATTTATTTCTCACAGTTCCAGAAGTTGGAAGTCCCAGATCAAGATGCCAGCAGATTTTGTGTCTGGTGAGGCCTCTCTTCCTGGCTTGCCGATGGCCAACTTCTCGCTGTGTCTCACTTGGCTGAGAGAGAGAAAGATCGCTGGTCTCCCTTCTTCTTTTGTTAAAGACACTAACACTATCATGGGGGCCCCAACCTTGTGACCTTATCTAAACCTAATTACGTCCTGGAAGCCCCACCTCCAAATACCATCTCACTGTGGGGGTCAAGCTTCAATATGTGAGTTTGGGGAAGGGCGGGGTACACAGACTTTGGGTCCATAACAGTAAGCTCATATAATAAGATAGCTATTGGCAAATACAAGTACATCATCAACACTGGAAATGGAGATTTATTTGGTAAACACTTATTGTCTGCCTACAAATGTAGAGGGTGGGGGCCTGGACGTCAGGAGACTGAGGAGAAAGGATACAAAGATGAATGCAAGGCTGTCACCACACCCAAAGCTTTCCCGCTCCTGCTTTCATCATTTCTGAAAATCCACTCTTAGTGGTTTGGTCTGATATCTGAGCTTTCGTGTGGCCCATGTTCAAGTGCCCGTACCCCAGGGAGAGGGTCCTGGTTAAGGCCTGATCAGCATGGCTTTGTGTCTCCAACAGGCTCCGTGGGAAAGTACATTGCTGTGTCAGCCCCAGCTCACTCCCTCTTCCCCTGCCTTAGTTGAATTTCATGCCTTCATCATCATGAAATGGGATGACTGAAAAAGTGACCTCACTGACCTTCCAAATCACCATCTCGCACCCTGGCAACCATAGTTTTGTAGCCAGAATATATCTGTTTGTACCTGTGAGGGTCCCTCCAGGAAGCAGAATCCCACTCAGTTGGTTCAATGGAAGGACTGTGATGAAGGAAGTATTTACAGAAGTGGAGTCAGGGCCCAGGGCACGGACAAGGCTTGTGGGCACAGAGATAAGCATAGGAGGGAAGCCATTTCTAGGCCTAAAAGGAAAAAAAAAATGAAGGGAGGCCCTGGAGCTGTAGAAGAGAGAGTCGCTCAGCAGGAACTGTGTTTGGCATGTATAGCAAACGCTTTTGTGTCCCTGTCACATCCCATCAGCCTCCCTGTGGTTTCAGCTGCAGCTGTGATCTCATCCTGAGAGCTTTCCACCGAAAGAGAGGCAAGTGTCCTGATTTATTTCTAAGGGCCTTCTCTGAATCTGCACCTGCTTGGCTTGCTTGAAAATGCAGCTGGAAAGCAAAGGGGAGTCAATGCCCTGAAGGCATCCAGCAAACTGGGTAAGGCACAGGAGCTGGTGGAAGAATGCAAAGCTTCCCACCCTCTGATGGAAATTTCAGAGGTATTCTGTTCCCTGAAGCCCCGCAGAGACACACTGCAGTCACTTAAAACAGTGATCTCAGTCACACTCTGTTTTTTTATTTTCCCCTCCTCTGTCAGATCCTCCAGTCCTGGAATCACCTTCCCAATAAGTCTCTGAAACCCAGGACCTTGCGTCAGGTTCTGCTTTCAGTGGAGTCCATCCAAGACATGGAGAGCCACAGCCATGATCAAAACAGCTGCCCTGAGTCTGGGAGCTTTGAGCGAAGAAATACCCGACTTCTCTCCTCTCTCACTCTGCAAACTCATGCGTATGCCTCCTACTGGCTCAATAAGCAAGAAGCCAGCAGGCAAGGGAAGAGCCTGGGCCTGCAATCTTTGGGGGTTAGCTTTCCAGGACAGAGCAGGGCAGGGAAATTAAAAATGGATCTGGTGGGGCAAGCAGAGAATAACCAGTAGATTTTCAAAAACACAGAGTTTGCTACAGCACTCCTTTAATAATGGTGATGATGATGACAGTAATAAGAATGGCATTTCTTAAGACCTCATGGGCTATAGATTTTGCATTGATGATCTCGTTCAATCTATACAACTACCCTATGAGGTAGCTGTATCCTAATTCTCATTTCACAATGATGAAATTGATGCATGGTGTAGTTAATCAATTGGGCTAAGGCCAAGCCACTAGGGTGAACAGACCAGGGCAGTCTGTTTTGACTCCATGACCTTTCACAGCTCAGTTTAAATTCCTTAGTGCAATACTTGGGGTTGTACCTTTAGCTTATGACTTATCTTCTCCCAGATTCCTACATGTAGACCCATCCTTAGCCACCCCAATGACCTGACATTTCCAATCTGTGGCCTGGATCACGTGTCCCTCTTGTTAGCCTGCCTCGTGGGCCTTCAGATCTCAGCTCGAGTATCACCTCTTGCTGGATGCTGTGGTTCCCCTGCCCTGCCCCCAACCTCTGATCCCTCTGCACCCGTCAGCCTTCTCTGCACTTTCATAGCGCTCAGGACCCACCCAGGTGACATTCATGGAACTGAATGGAGATTTGATTTGCTGGTTTATCTCTCCAGCACTGTGAGCTCCTTGAAACGACTACATGTGGATCTGTCGTTATTTCTATCCACGGTGCCCAGCACAGGACCTGGCATGTCATAAGGATTCAGCGAACATTTGTAAAAGGGGCGGAAGAGGGCCAGCTCTGCAACATGGAGCACTGCCAGCAGGACAGCCTGATGAGGGAGTCCCAGCTTCGAGCAGCCTCAAGGAAAGCCAAGGTGGTTGCAAGCGCTAAAGTACCATTTCCTTTTTGCAGAATATCAAAGTCTTGACCCACACTCCATGTTCATAACCTGGGATCATGTCCTGCAGCACAGCGAGGGTGTAAGGGACACAGGGCTGGAGGTTTGTTTTCTGATCTGAACGATGGTAGAAGTAGTAAAACTTGTCTTGGAGGGTTGATGTGAAGGTCAGTAGAGGCAGGAGGGTGGAAGTTCTCTGGGCACTCTAAAGCTCTGACGGCTTTCAAGTTGTAAGCACTGTGGAGGGCGGATGAGACTTCCCTGGAGAAGGTGGGCCCCTCTGGGCGCTGCACTCCCTCCCTCCCGCCCTCCCTCCACAGGTCTTACCCTTCCAAGGAGTGTTCACACCATATAGGGATTGAAACATATGTATTTTGATGGAATATACAGAGGGTGCCAAAAAAATGTACATACATTTTAGGAAAGGAAAAAACTATTAAAATTGTAATAACATATACCGATAAGAAAGGATGAATACAAATCATGTTTGACTTCTGCAATTACAAGAGGTGCTCAGAGTGGTTTCCATCAGCGTCCAGACGCTTCTGATTATGGTGAACTACTGCTTGAGCAACGTTGACCAAAGTGTCCACTTGTATACATTTTCTGGCACCTCTGGTGTGTGTGTGTGTGTGTGCACCTTATATATAAGGATCCTCTTGAAATCACTGTTTCCCATCAGAGGTTATTTGCTTTCACTCCCCCTTACTTATTTTTAGTTTAAAGTTAAAGATGAATGAAAATTCATTTTCTTACAATCTTAAAAGCTTTTCATACCCTTTGTCATTTTTAAGCCACCCCAGGGTGTGCAAAATCAGATTTTGCACACTTTGCTGCAGCCTTTTTGACGGTGCTTGGGCGTTCATGTAAAACCTAGCACTGACTTTCCTCTGGTGTTCATTTGGAAGAAGCAGAGAACCAGTTTCCTGTGGTATCTTTCATTGAGGTGCAAACTTCTCCCTAAGGCTACCAAGAAATCAGAGCACTATGTTATTGCTTCTGCCTTCCCTTGGATTCCTATCCAACCATGGCAAATTGATGGATTTGCACAGTACCTCAGAAATTATCTAATGCATTTTCTCTCTCTGTCTTTGACTTGAAAAGATCACATAGCCAGAGAGGGTAAGAAAGTTGCCCAAGTTCCTGTAACCAGTAAATCCCCACGCTGGAGCTGGATGCCAGTTCTTATGAATCCTCATCTAGTTACTTCTGCCATTCTTCCTCTAACTTCTTATGATATTATGCTGTCACACATAAGACCAATGATTCCTGTTAGGGTCTGAATTGTGTCTCTTCAAATTCACATGTTGAAGCCTGAACCCCCAAGAGCTCAGAATGTGATTATATTTGGAGATAGGGTTTTTAAAGAGGTAATTTACTTAAAAATGATATCGTGAGTGTGGGCTCTAATCCAATATGGCTGCTGTCCTTATACGACACAGACACATATGCAGAGGGAGAGCCCTGTGAAGATACAGGGAGAAGACGGCCATCGACAAGCCAAGGAGAGAGGCCTCAGAAAAACACCAATACTGTGGACACCTTGGTCTTGTACTTCAAGCTTCCAAAATTGTGAGAAATGAAGTTTCTGTTGTTTAAGCCAATTAGCCTGTGGCATTTCGTTATGGCAGCTCTAGCAAACTACTACAACTCCTTATAAAAATTGAGGGGGAAAAACAAACAAACAAAAATCTTCAGCTCTTCTTTCATAATTATATCACTAGCCCCACCCATTGAACTAACAAATAAATAAAATGAGAATGGTGCATCTTTTTCATTTCAAAGCACATTGTTTTCCATGTATGAAATATATATATATATATTAGGATGTGAAAAGGGAATGGAAATTTGGTACAGAGAATGCATTTTTTTTAGTATGCAGTGGGGAGGGGGAAAATTAACGAATAATTTTTCCCCATTCATAACTCGGAATATTTTTTGATTAAGGCATCTGACTTACTTCTTTAGTGAGAAACACCTTTTTATTAACTATTGCCTCATTATCCCAGACAAAGAAATAGTCACTCCCTGCTTCCTAAAAATGTGAACTTCAGCCATGCTAACTTTCCAACATGTTTTCTAACTGTGCTAACCCTGACTTTTTGGGAAAGAAACCCAAAAGGTTCTTGTCAAATGAAACTGAAAAGAAAAGCATGCTGTTGTTAACACAAAAAGGAAGATGAGGTTTATTGGGAAATCTCTCCTCCCAGGAATGGAAGTTTCTGGGCGAGCACCCAAGCACAGCAGGGCCTGTAACCAGTACTGCTTTATTTCCAGAGATATCACAAGTGAGAATTTCCATGTTGGCAATGCATTCTTTGTCTTCATTGCATCCATTACAGTTTATTCCAATAGGTGAGAGCTTTGCAGTCCTTGCTAAGGAGAGAAGGGCAACTTAAGATTTATGACAACTAGTTAACATAAAGCATTTGGTGTAGATGATATCATTAAGTGTGAAGAGTTTATAAACATCCTGAAAATGCCCTTACACCCAAAAGGAAGAATGAGTCCAATCCACCAGTGATCGCTGCATCTCTTGTTCTAGCATCTCCTTTTTATCCTTCTCTCTCTTCTTCTTTTCTCTTGGCTTCAAGGAAGAGCAAGGGCAACTCAGAAGAGAATGCCTAACACTTGAATTAGAGGTACTGTGTCTGAAGTATTGGATTCCTGGCTGACTGGTGTCCACTCGCCAAGGCTGATTGGAAGCAGGCCAATGCTGTAGAGGAAGGGAGGGAAGAAGGTTGGGAATGGTTTGGAGCTAACTGTGCAGTCAAGGTGCTTTCTCACTGCCAGGCTGATAGCCAGGATGGTGTGGACGGTGGAACCTCTCCTTCGGTGGCGGCTGCCTCTGAGCCTGACAGGTGGCCGGGAGTTGGCAGTTCTTGGCAGTTCTTGGCAGTTCTTGAGTTCTGGCTTTGGCTCTCTGGGGCTACCAGTCTCCTGAGAAAAGAGCAGTGTTGGTGGAAAACAAAACAAAACAAAACAAACAGTTGCTGAAGCAGATAGACTTGTGGACAGGGTGGCATGAGCAGAGTGAATGACCCACAGAATTGCTTGCGTTTGTCTTTTCTGCCTCCCTTCCTCCAACTTTCTCTCCTCCCCTGTTTTTTGCCTTTTTCTGGTCTTTTGGGTACAGCACTGGCCCAGGAGTCCAGCTGGAGTCCGCATTTAGTCTCGGCTCTGAGACTTCCTGGCTAAGGGACTACGGGTGTCATTGCATCTCTCTGAGCCTTAACTTCACAACCTATAAAAGGAGATAATCATATCTTGACTGCTTCATACAGCTTTTTTAGGAATAAACTGAGATAACATATTTGAATGAGGTAATATATTTTTAAATGCTTTGTAAGCTGTAGAGTGTGGTCGAGGTTTCGGTATTCTCCTCTCCTCAAATGAATGTTATGTCCAGCCCGTTACAGACTGTAGTGTTTTGTTCCTAGATCTAGCGCTTACAGACTTCTCAAGATTGGGGCCACTATGTCATCTTAGTCTACATGGAGACTGCCCCCTGTCTCAGATGCCATCATTAGGGAATCATAGCTATGAAAGTAAAGTAGTGCTTCTCAAAATAGTATGAGGGGAAAACTTTTTTTAAGGGTGAGATGGATGATTACCAGGAAAAAGTCTTCAGCAATGCACGGAGTTTATGTAGCTGTTATACGAAGTTACACAGGTTTCCTTTCCTCTGGAGCTCCTTAGACCCATTCACAGGCTAAATTGCACCCTCCCAGGAGGGGTGGTTTAGTCTGCAGTGTTTCTTACAATTGTTTGTCCAACGAACCTATTAACACCTTCTGCAATTACAAACACATTTTAGAATTCCTATTGGCATTTGTTGTTTTTATTAGTTTGTCAGATAATTTGTAAAGTAATAGCAAGCTGAGAGCACTACCCCGCGTATGAGGATTGGCAGACCATGTTCACTCGAAGGGGCAGTTTGGGTGATGGGGTGAGAGCTGGTGGGTCCGGCCAAGCCTGCCTCTTTCTGCAAAGCCCTGGGACCCTAGGGGGCTGGGGAAGGCCTCTGTGGGACCAGACTGGGCTTGTGAGGGAAAGAAAAAGCACCGGGAGTAGCGATTTCCTTACACTGTTTCATTTAATTGTCTCAACAACTTTCTGAAGAAGACACTGTTAGAATCATGTTTTCGATATGGAGGCTGAGTTGTTAGTGGTGGAACTGAGATTTGAATCCAGGTCAGCCTATTCCAAAGCCCATGTTCCTTCCAGAATAAGATCCAACCCCTCCAAAAGGGTGGAGGTGAGCAAAACAAGTTTCACTTACTTTACAGATATTCAGTAATAATTGTGCAGAGGCCGCTATTGTGGTCACTGAAGGCCATACTCACGTTCAGGAAATACGGGCCTCTGAGTTCTTTTGGGGAAAAAAAAATCCTCTTACTCTGGGGCATGCACTTGAAACTCAAGAAATCTGAAAGGGATCTGAGTGGAGCTGGGCTCTATAAAAAATCACTACCTTTATGGTTAAAGATTTATTAAGTAACCACAATGTGCTGGGCATGTAAATAGACTTGACCTTTGCCCTCAGGGAACCCAGAGTAAATATACAAGATTTATAGCCAGCGTGTTTCATGGCAGACTAGATGTTTTACGACCATACGCATTCCAGGATCCTACCCAGCAGAGCTGAAAAATGTGGCTTGGAATGAAGTTTGAAATGGAGGAAGTCGGCCAAGCTTTGCACTCACATCTACATGGGATCCTATACTTTGGCCAGCTGTGTGGGTTAGGGCAAGTTTCTCAACTTCTCTGAACCTCAGCTTCCTTTCCACCAATGAGGATGATTAATACTAACTTCACAGGATTATTATGCTGCGTAAATAGAATACTGTATGCAAAATGACAGGACTACAGTAAATGCTAAATAAATGATAACTATGGTTATTAAAATTTCCCAGTTGTTCACAGGATAATATTCAAGCTCTGCTGCTTGGTACTTAAAACTTTCCGTAGTTTAGCACCTACTTACCTGTCCAGCCTTTGCTCTTGCTCCCCTCCACTCACTAACTGGCCAACATCTATAGGCATTTATTTCATTATGCCTTGTCAAAGTTTTCTTCCCTTAGAGCAGTTCTTAAAGTATGTGGACTCCTGCAATGTCCCCAAGACTCTTTCAGAGGGTCCTGAGGTCAAAATTATTTTAATAACAATGCTAAGATGTTGTTTGATTTTTTTCACTGAATTAACATTTGCACTGATGGGTGAAAGTAAAAGACTACCAGTAATTGTATTTATGACTACAACCCACTTGTAGAAAAAAACCCCAAAACATTAGTTTCACAAAAGAAAGTTTATCATGAAACAAAAATTATTAATTTTATTAAAACTTTACCTTTGAGTACACATCTTTTTAATATTCTGTGTGATGAAATGGGAAACATGCGTAAAACACTTCTGCTGCCCTCTGATATTCATTGGTTGTCTAGAGCAAAGATATTTGTGCAGTTGAACTGGGAGCTGAACTGCCATTTTTTCCCCCACAGAACAGCATTTTTATTTGAAAGAATAAGTGGTGGACGAAATATAGTCATTCAAACTTAGATATTTGGCTAACATTTTCTCAAACATGAACTGATTCTATCACTTAAAGAAAAACAACTGACAATAATTGTTGCCAAAGATAAAATGTGGGCTTTCCAACAAAAATTAGAATTTTGGAAAACTTATCTACTACTGTGAGCTTGACAGATTCCCAATAATTGAAAACTTTTTTGATGATGTCTCTGGTAATATTAAAATGTGATTTTTTGATATTGTATAATAAAATAGGTTAATATTTCAAAGATCAAAATTTTTTAAATGACCAATGTATGATGTTACAAAACCATGTCTGGGTAAAACATCCATTCAAAGTACATGTAGACCGATGGGTGTTTATATAACAGTGGACAAATGTTCACTGATGTGGTTTTAGATTCCACATTGCAACTAACCTTTAAGAAATTACCATTTATTGAGATTTGGCATCTAATCAAAGATAAAAAACATCATTAATTATCTGAAAAAGGCTATTCTCCTTTTTCCAATGAGGCCAGATTTTATTCATATACTTCAAACCAGACAACATGTCTCAACAGATTGAATGCAGAAAGAAATAAGATAATCCAGCTGTCTATTATTAAACCAGTCATTAAAAAGATTTGCAAAATGTAAAACAATACCATTTTTCTCACTAATTTTTCTTTTGTTTTATAAAATATAGTTATTTTTTCATAAAAATGTTATGTTAGCACATAATTGGGTTTATTATTGTTATTTTTAAATGACTTGATTAATATTTTTTAAATTTCTGTTTCTAATGAGGTAAATAACCATATATATAGGGTATGTTAGTAAAGTAGAAGCTCTTTGGTATCTTCAGTAATTTTCAAGAGTATAAAGAAGTTCTGAGGCCAAAAAGTGAGAACCACTGGCTTAGAATAATAGTTCCACGACCTTTAGGAAAACGGTCCAACCATTCGATTAGGGTGAGCAAACTTTTCTTGAATTCCTGTAGACTTTAAGTATGTACCACTCCTCTATCACTTGGCATTATCTCTTCATTCTCTGTTTTAAAACCCATATCTGGCTAATTTAAACAGAAAGAAATTTATTAAAAGATTGGATCACTCTGAATTTCCAGTAGCACCAGAGAGCTAGGTCTAGGGGCCACATGGCCAAGGTAAACCTCCCAAATCACAGTAGATTTGGTCCTAAAAAGACTCCGTTGCTTGCATCATCTTGCCGTTGTGACTGTTCCTGGAGTTCACCACCACGGCTGCCTCCATGAAGACTAGGGTGGCTGCCAGAGCTGACACTGAGCTCCTGAGTCACAGCTCAGCATGGATGCTGTGATTGGCAGATACTTGTAATTGTTCTCATTCAAGCTGCAAGGGACGCTAGAAAAGTATGACTCTGGCGTTGGGGCATAGTATCTGCTTCCTACCAAGACATATCACAAGGGGCAGCCTCCAGTATTGAAGAACAGTTCAGAAGCTAAGCTGCCAAAAAAGAGTGATAAATACTTACCATAGACAATAACAATGATTGTCAAGTTCCTGGGAACCTAGGACCTATTCTAGGAGCTGAGGTTGATGGACCTTTCTGTTTACCAAACAGGGGTAGTCAGGTCTGATCTGTTATCATTATCTAGTGCTTAGGCCACAATAGATGTGCAGTAAACATTTGTTGAATGAATGAATGAATGAATGAATGAATATTTAGACACTATTGGTAGAAATGGATGCTGTCCACTATGAAGGATGCTGAACTGTATTCCATTCCATTTCATGGATCCTGTCACTGGGAGTGCAATATAGAGCATCAGTATGGAGGTGTCCATTGTCCCCTGGTCTTCACCTTTCCTCCCATATATATTTTTGACCATTAAAAGATGAACTGAGACATATTAAAATTTTTAAGAGTTTATTTGAGCAAACATTCATTCGAATTGTGTAATACAAACCAGAAGTGATTAGGAGTGTTCCAACTACAGGAGCCAGGGACAAGACTTTTATAGAGAAGACAGGAAGCAAAGCAAGAAAATGATTTTATTGGCTATAGCTTAAGCAGTTGCCTTATTTGGGAAAGCCTAATTGGCTATTTGTGACTGGTTGTCCTTAGGTTTCAATTTCGCAACCTTGAAGTATTTGTGGGCTTAGGTTTTGCTTTGCTTATGTGGACTGCTAAAGCATTAGAGTCACCTCAATCTAATAGCCTCCGTGTTTAATTAGTTGAATAGGGGAGATTTTCCAGGCCACACTGTCTCTGTCTTTTTAATTCCCCGAAAGGATAGAAAGCATTGGTTTTTAAGTACATTCTCTCACAAAATGAGAAACAATAACTTCCAGATAATAAAACCACTCCATAGGTCTGAACATTTGGGCCACCTGGGTGGAAATGCGAGGCTTTTCTAAAGGATGATGCTCAGGCAGAGAGGGTTACCTATGAGAGCAAAAGAGGCATTCTGGATACGTGTTTCTGGGTATGTTATCCTGTTCTCCTTGTACACCACGCCAAAACTGCACACTCTTTAAAAACCAAAATAATTTTTAAAGTGGAAGAACTGGTTGTGTTAGTTTATAGATGGGAGAGAAGGTGTTGAATGAGTAGCCATGCTGAGTGATTTCGATATTCCAAGGCTGATTTCCGTTATAAGAAAAGGAGAGCTCAGTAACAGATGATGTCATCGGTTGGAAGCCCTGAAGCATGAGAACAGCAGAGGCACTGCTTTGCTTCTTTCCCGCTGTTGCCAAGACTTGAAGTGGAACAGTGGACGTAGATGGCTTGGGAAGATTTTTGGCAAGGCAGTTGAACGTCCGAGTTTGTTTTCCAGGACCCTGAAGGCTAGTCCCTTTAAAGACACCCAAGTCTCTCTCTTACTCTGCATCCATTTTTTTTTCTTTCCCAACTAGATCACTTCTAGATGCAGATATTGCAAATAGAAATTACAATTCATTCACACATCTGAGATGCCATATGCTAACTCACAGCAGTACTTAAAGTAAAATAATCAGTGCAATGAAAAACACGTCCTTCTTTGGCTCACGAGGATGCCCACTAAGTCTCACCCATCAGGACTGTTTAGGACTGAAAACAGCTTGCCTTACCCGGCCCCATCTCCAATCCCATCTGGACTTGAGATTTTTCTCTCCGCGTGCCGTCCTTTCACTACTCTGCCGCTATTAACCGCTCTGCCTTCTCTCGGGTTTTTCAAGTAACTGCTTGCTCACTGCCAGCAAATCCAGCCACCTTTGAGGGATAACACGCATCCCCCTCCTACTCAATCTTGTCGTTTTTGAGTTGCCTCCAGTTACACTCCTCCCGGGTGCTGGCAGGTGGGTCATGTCTCTTTTGGCTGATGAAGATGTAAGTGCTCACAGTTCGGAGTTAAAAATCCAACAAGTAACAAAGTTGGACAACATCTCCCAGGTCCCTTCCAGCCCTAATATTCCTGTATTCCCCGAGGTTCTAGCACGTAGTCCCAGCCCTAGAGAGCCTCTAGTAAGTGTTAGTAACTGTGTGTGTTGGTAGAGCTGAATGCATTTAAACACAGGGTAACAATGACAGACATTTGGTTCACCATGTGCAGGCACCATCTTAATTAGCACCTTCCATGTAAGATCTGAATCAGTTCTCACAGCAATCCCATCAGGAAGGTGCTCTTATCCCTCTTATTTTAGAGATGGGGAAACTGAGGCACCAGCTAAATTAAGTAACATGCCCAAGGTTGCAGTTAGGAAGAGGCAGAGCTGTGATATGAACCAGAGCTGTCCCACATCCAAGCCCACGTTCCTCAGAATAATGACACTAATAATAATAAAATGACAAACACTTTTATAGTGTGCTAGGTGCTAGTCTGGGGATCCTATGTAAATCAACTCCTATCATTTTCACAATAGGAGGAAGGTCCTAATATTAACCCACCTTTTACAGAGGAGGGATCTGAAACAGAGACATTAAGGAACTTGCTCAAGTTCACACAGCTCATAAGTGGCAAAGCTGGGAATTGAACCTAGGTTGCAGAGTATGTGCTTTATCACATGCTGTTTAGGGAGCACTTCCCTGGATTTAGCTACAGATTATGATAAAGCTACAGCCCCTCACCCACAGACAGAAGGAGAATACAGCTCCCTTCCAGCAGTTCTTTCGGTCTGAATCTGTGCTCCAGTTTCCTGGGGATTGCTATCAGCACCTGCATGGCCATTTCTGCTCCTCCCACGCACAGATGGCTTTCATGGGTGGTCTAAATGGCCGAAACCATTTCCTGTATATTTCTGAGAAAGTAAGAAGAGTGTGGTTTGTCTTTAAATGGAGGTCCTTTTCAGGGGAGGATCCTTGGTCCCCAGTCCAAAAGCTCTGCTGGGGAGACGTACAGGTCCTTTGAATCTAAAGTACCAGAGCATCTAGGAGTTGAGACATGATGAGTTCCCTGTGACTGTAGATTCTCTGCAAATAGTACCTGTCCCCTGGGTGGACAATTCAGGCAGACTGATCCCTCCCATTCCTACCTTCGTACGTACTGTTTCACCCAATGTCATTCTGTTTTTATCTGGTTTATGTATAAGGATTCTAAGAAAATTTTGTTTGAATAGAGAGTTCTGCTCAATTTTTTTTTTTAGTCCAGAAAAAAACCAAAGGATCTCTCAGTTTCCTTCCTGTTCTAAGATTCTATGTGTTCCTATAAAAGCAGTTTCAATCTCTTTTTATGTTTTTCATTCTCTACCTTTCAGAAAGTTAATTTTATTAACTATTTAGGAAACATTGCACTAAAAATTGCTTAAGGTATGGTGAGCATTTTCAGTTTTCACTGAGACTGGGCTCCAAATAGAAGAATCGTGAGTGGCAGGGGGGATGCTTCATGTTAGTGGAGGGCAGAGATTCAGCACTGGACAGGAAGAAGCAATTGCTTTAAGGGAAGAAAAGGGCTTGTTCCAGCTTTGAAGTCTGCCTGCATTTAATTTCTGTTTTTATTTTGCAACTTCTATGACCAATCAAGTTATCTCGGTGTACAAAAAGCATTTTTAATTTTTTTAGTTAACAGAACAAATCTTTTATTATGCTTCATATAAATAGAATTAGTCTGTTATGAAACACTCTAGCAGGCATGCTCCATTCCATTCTCCTTTCTATTCCTTTGGTCTCTGCCATAGTTCAAGGCCTATATTGCATTAACTTTACAATCTGTTTCCTTACTCCCAGCAACTCCCCTCTCCAATTCATTCTCTGTGCTGTTGCCTGTATTATGTGTCTAAAAATATGGATCTGCTTGTTTCCCCTCAGACACAAGACCGTGCATTATCTTTCCCTTGTCTAGGGAACAACCCTGGAACCCACTTATCTTTCCGGCTGGACAAGTCAGATCCTGCACAAGTTAGGTCCTTTTCTCACTTTCCTGCTCCTCAAAATTCTCCCCATTCAGAAGATCTTTGTCACATGCCACCAAGACAATAGAACCTCTCCTAGTCCCCCAGTAGAATGAACTTCCTCCTCTAGCTCCTTCCGGGTACGTCCATCTTTCCATTGCTCCACATCTGGCAAGAGCAGCGTCCTCCGGGCAGGCCCCCTGGATGTTTGGAGATCACGTTGAATTCTTTGAGTTATAATTTCAAGTTCACTCTGTTTACAGCCTTTGAGTGCCTGGACCCAGCTATATGATTAATTTTTTTTAATTTTCTTTTTTTTTTACTTTCCTCCTGATGCTTAATAAGCATTTCCTCTCCATCATCTATAGATGCCATTTTAGAAACAACAGTCTGCTGCACAATGACATTCTGTGTAGCTGGACATGTTACAATGTGGTCAGATGGTTCTCAGATGATTTTAAATTCTTTTGAGGCATTTAATTATGACCACATGGATGCAGGTTCAATTTGAGGGTAGGCTGATTTTTTTCCCCTGCAACTGAGAGCTAAAATCTAATATTTTCTTTCTGGAACACAATAACTTTACAAATTTGTAAAGCAAGCAAACAAACAAACAACAAAACAAAACAATACCAAACACCAAACACCATTCTCTTTTCCTTTGAGAAGCCAAGGCTCTTCAACATAATTGAAGAGTTTTGTTCTATTTTGTTTTGTTTGAGCAGGATCAACTACTGCAGCTAATTTAGCAGCTGCTTCCCTGGAGTTCATAAGAATTGGCTGCATAATTCCCAGCCTATACTCCCCAAATTTACTTTGGTTTAAAAAATAACTTCTAGTTCACCTTTCTTATAATAGTTGCTAACTTTGTATCATAGTTTTCTTAAGTGGAATGAGCATAAAGCTCATACACATTCCTGTTCTATCTGGTCCAGAAGATGTTTGATTATATCATCAGGATAAACATTAAATGGCATCATTTAATGGGTCATTTATATAACTGGATTAATAAGTTATTTTCATTGTGGAAAAAAATAAAAAAAAAAAACAGCCTTTACCCTACCTAAACAAAAAAGCAATAAAGAGACAAACGGAAGCTATAGGATTAAAAGGCACTGCTGATTTCCTCTTGCCGATAAAAGGGGCAGCAGGACTTATAGTTTTAAATCCGACAGTGGGGTCACAGTTAAGCTGCCCATCGATATTGAAGCTGGATAAAGTATATCAGGGGTGCGTTCTGCACACACTTGGAAGGGTCCGCTGGACTCATCAAATTACACAGCCAGCTTTGATTTTGATAAGGGCTATTGACCAGAAACTTACTGGGTGGGTTATTGAGGGACACTAAAACGTGATGAGGACATTTAAAAAATAAAATATCAGTCTCATTACAGGCGTAAATAAGAATTTCATTTTTATGGCTCTCTCTTTCCCATTTGACCTATTGCCCCTAAGAAAGTGGGAATGAATGGTATGAATGACATTAGGGTTTTATGCCTTGACTAAGCAAACCTTTGTGAGAACCTCCCTTGTAAACCTACCATGCCTGTTGGAGGCTACAGGACAGTGCTGGAACCTTCGAGCTAAAACCCGCCACCTCCTGTGCATATCAAGTCCCTCTCCCCTAAAATCCCCCTCATTGAATCCCTCCATGACCACCTCCCGTTCCTCTTTGTTTGCTCCCCTCCAGCAGAATAAATTGCTTTGTCCTTTGGGCTCCCATCGCACTTTTAAAAATCCCTCTTTCATAAGATCTATCACCGGTGTTAGGATTTCTTGTTGGTTTGTTCATTTACACCTTCAGGCTTTTCTACAAGGAATCTGGGGCAATCGGTTATGTCTCTGTCTCCGTTATTAGACCCTAATCCCCAGAGCAGAACTCATCCTGTTCATCCCACTCTTAACCACCACCATTGGCACACACTCATCTCTCTCTCACCACACCAGCCTACGAAGGCTTAATGAATGAGTAAATGATTGTCTGGGAAAAATGTCTTCTAACATTAGTCACCCAACATAAGCTGACTCTATCTAGATTAGTCCATGGCTGCTCACTCCTTTAGTAGCTGTTATTCAGCCTAAAAAGAAGAGTGGACTCTGCCAGGTGTCTGCAGCAATTTCTAAGTGCTGGGGCAGTTTTTGGTCAGGTACTATGGATGGCCCTGTATTAGTTTACTCGGGCTACCGTAACAAAGCACTACAAACCGAGTGGCTTAAACAATAGAATTGTATGCTCTCATAGCTCTGGAGGCTGCAAGTCCAAGATCAAGGTGTTGGCAGATTTAGTTTCTCCCAAGAGCACTCTCCTTGGCTTGCAGATGGCCGCTTTCTCGCTGAGACCTCACTTGGCCTTTTCCCTGTGCACGCATACTGGTGTCAATCCCTCTAATAAGGACACCAATCATGTTGAATTAGGGTCCCACACTAAAGGCTTCTTCTTCTTCTTCTTCTTTTTTCTTTTTTAACTTAACTACCACTTTGTAAGACTTAGTTCCAAATACAGTTATACCCTGAGGTATTGGGAGGTTGGGTCTTCAACATAGGAAACTTATCGGGGACACAATTAAGCCTATCACAGGCTCTGGCACAGCTTTCCAGTTTACAACCATTGGGTGGACTTACAAAGATCCCACTGCTAAAATAAATAGAGAGAGCTATTGGCCTTTGGAATCAGTCTGAGGCCCACCTGGGGGACTTTCCTGGATGGCTCACGGTTCACACGCTGAGATTCACTGGTGCATACCCCAAGAGCATTTCAGGAGGCCAGAGCTTAGGCTGACTGCAGTGGCAGGTGGGACAGTTGGGAGGGAGGACCTGTGGGGATGAAGAATGTATGGTGAAAACTTTGTGCTTTATTGGAAAACTATGCATTGTTTTCTAGAGCAGAGATTGGCAAACTTTTGATATAAAGAACCAGATAATAATTATCTTAATCTTTGCTGGTCATATAGTCTCTGTCGCTACTACTCAAAAATGACATTGTACCTGGAAAGCAGCCATAGGCAATGTGTAAACAAATGGGTACAGCTGTGTCCCAATAAAACTTTATTTACAAAAACAGGTGGCTGACTGGATTTGGCTCACAGCCCTTAGGTTGCTCTGGTGGAAAGCACACCATTCCTGCGTGAGGTGATTTTGATTTATCTGGATTCTGAGACTACCATTTGAGCTATTTTATAATTCAGTAAGTTACAGACAAGTATAATAATGAAAAGTAATTCTTGGCTCTAGAGAGGTAAATTTTCGACCCTGGGAGATTCAATTGACTTTTTTCTCACACTTTGAAAGAAGCCAGTCTTGCCTGAATTAGCACATTTCTTTCCATATTCCTGATCTATAAATATTTTTATTCTTTGGATTCTCCAGTTCTATTCCCTCATTAATAATGAGTGAAATAAAATCTTTAACATGCCTTCATTTTATATCTATATGAGAGTCATGAGTTTATCATTTTTTAAAATTATCTTTTAATTATCTTTTTTTAAAAAATTATCTTTTAATAAACGGGGCACTGTTTGCAAAGGGCTTGGAAGCTATGCTAAGAGTACTGGAGTTTTGCCCTTAAACTTTTTGGTCTCACATTTTTATCAGCAAATATTTTTAGCCACCTTTCTTTGATATATGACTATAATACAGTGTAGACAGATTAACATATAATAGAATTGGAAAAATAAATACAGAATTTCTAATAGTTTCTTCATCTATCCCAAAGGATTCTCCTCCTAACACATTTGATTCCCTCTCTGCCTGGGAGACTACTTTTCTGGAAAAACTATTAACCAACTGAAAAAAAAATGAGGTCAGAGTTAACCCCAATAATAATACATCAACCAAGCATGTTGTAAAGGCTCACTAGTTTAAGTTGATAGGCTCAGGGGGTTGGCAGACTTCTTCATATGAAGAGAACTATTCCTTTGTTCTGGAAAATAAATTAATGGAACTGATTGGTTATAAAATGTAGTCTAGATGGAAGCATCTTCACCATGAAGAAGTAAATTGTTTGTCTAATAAACATGAGAATTTGGGTATTACCTGCTAAAGCTGGGTGGCAAGGACCATTAGGTTTCTGGCAGAGAAGAAATAATAATAGAATTGGAAAGAGGGTCTGCTCTAAAGAGGGAAGGTCCTGAGCAACATGGCAGACAGTGCAAGGTCATGGCCTTGAGTGGATCATGGCTAGTGAGACACAGAAAATGCCCAATAAGTAGCGTAAACAATGGTGTTGATGGTCCGTTTGCCTGTGTCATCATTATGCTCTATCACTTGCAGTGTGTATGTTTTATGCTGGTGAGTCAGATCCGACTCCTGGAGACCCTGCGAATGAGTGATATCCACCACATCCTGTCTTCAACAGCCCTACTCAGCTCCTGTAGGTTCACGCCTATGGCTTCTTTTATAGAGTTAGTCCATCTCATACTTCATCTTCCTCTTCTCCTGATGCCTTCTATTTTTGTCCCAGCATTATTGTCTTTTCCAAAGAATCACTTCCAGAGGTTCAATGAAAGTCTGTTTTTGCCTCACGGAATAGAACATGAAGAAAGCAGATAGTAATTCTAAAATTCCTTAAGGTAACCAGAGAGGCAAAGAGCCAAGATCTAAGCTTGACCTGGGAGTGAAATTGAGGAGCCAGAGTGGGGAGTAAAGCAGAAAAAGATGAACTTTCCTGGTGTAGACTAGAGGACTGTGACCCTTAAAAGTGTGATGGGGGAGCTTATAGCCAGCAGTAATGTAGCGTCGGGCCTGAATAATGTCATTTCATATTTAAATAAAGGTGACCCCTGGACACTGGAGTACTTGGAGAACTCAGGAACAGACTGGTTACCTGTTTTGAAAAATGTTATGGTGATGGAGTGAAGAGAAAAGACATCAGAAATAGGAAACCAGTTAAGAGATTTCTGGAACATCAGGTAAGAATGATGAGAACAGAATGAGACAAGAGGAAGTGTTCATTCTAGAGATACTTTAGAGGTAAAATCAGTAGGACTGCATGATTATTCATTATAGGGGGTGAGAAAAGAGGAGAGTCAATGAGAAATAACATTTTTATAGCTTGGACAGTTGGATGGCTGGTGACGTGCCACTCACTGAATTAGAAAATAAATGAGAAGCAGGTTTTCAGAAAAGACAATAGGCGCATTGTGGGATATGTTGACTTTGAGATGCCTATGCAACCTCCTGGTAGAGGTGGCCCATAAAGAGTTGAGAATACAGTTGGGTATCTTAGAAGACAGATCAGGACTAAAGACATATCTCTGGTAATTGTCCTCAAATAGGTGTCATGATTTTTGCTTATTATTCTTTGATAAATGTTAAGGAAACAATACTCTATTACTTTACTTACATATTCATTCAAATGTATTAAATGAGTGGGCCATCTGCCACATGCTGGACTTTGGAGAGAAATCATGATCAAAATCCTTTAGAAACTCAGTCTTAGGCTATGGACTAAAAGCAGAGTACAGGTGTGGGGACCCACTCGGAACCCCGGAATTGGTATAATTATTTTAAGCTGAAGACATTTGAGATTCAACAGATGCAGAAAGAAGCCTTTTCAGGGCTTCCCTTATCTGATTAAAAGCGAAAACTTCTGAGAAATGAGGATTGCCTTAAATTCTCTTTGGAGCAGGTCTGCCCCTAGGAGAGACCACAAGTAAACCTACCAGACATGTACCCTCCAGCAGGAGTTTTGGGTCCTTAAGAAGCCAGAAAGACTACCTAAACCTGAATAGACAAATATTATCACAACATTTTTTATCACCAATTTGTTCAAAAATGTGTTTGTCTTTCCTAAAAAAATCTAATTATTCTTCCCACAGGAACCTTTTCTGCCCCTTTCCTTTCCCCCACTAAGTTAAGCATATAAGCCCCAAATTCTAACCACCCCTTCGAGTTTTTTATCACTGAGCACTCTTACTGTAGGTGCTTTGTATTCCTAAATAACCCTTTTCAACTGTTAGTCTGTCTTCTGTTAGTTTAATTCAAATGCCCCCAGTCCATGAACAAAAGAAAGTTGAAAAGTTTTTCCTCTCCTACACTAGAAGGAGAGAAATTGCCGTTCTGAATGTCTGAGATAATGAAAGCGGCACTAAATAAAATGGGCAATTTAGAAAGATGATTGAGTTTGGATAAAAGAGCAGAGACAGTTTATTCAGTTTTGGACTTTTTAGCGTACTTAAGAGTGGCGAAGGTGTTACTTTATCTTATGATTTATATCCACCCAGTCTTATACGTTGTTCATGTCTCAAACCACTAGCTTTTCCTTCTTCCTCATTTTAGACTCTCATGCTTTTCTTGACAATATTGCCTCCAACTACAGGCAGAAAAGCAAAACTAAAGTGGCTAAGACATGGGATCAGGCATTCTGCCAAAGCTAATTACCCCTACTGGCTTCCCTTCCAACTTTCCACTGGGTTTGCAGCCTCCTCTTTGTGGGGCTTTCAGGGCCTTAGAACAGCTCAAATCCATAGGGGTGATTGGTATTGGGTCTCTTGCTTTTCACTTGACCATTTCTCAAACTCTCCTTGGGACAAGTTATATTTAGATTTATTTCCTTTCAGAGAAAAACCACCCACGTTAGCATTTTATCGGAGACCTCCCAACACCTATTCAAATGTCAAGGACTTCATCTCTAATTAATGCTTTTCTACCTGTTTACTTTCCCTGTTCTTTCTGTTTTTTACTGCCTACCAGGTTTACCGGCAGTAACCAGCCTTAGAATACTGTCCCTTGTTTTGCTCTAGAATTATCTCACATGTTTAATATTAGCCTCTCTTACTGTTCAAAAAAAGGAATCATTTCAACATCTCAAAATTATTCCCTACAGCTTAATTTAGCACTGGAAGCATAATAGGGGCTCCATTAATAATACTTCCTCGAATCAAATTAAACGGACTTATGTGGATTTTTTACATTTCATCCAATAGTTTTTTTAATTGAAACTAAACCCAAAGTTGTCATCTTCATGACTTTCTTGTTTTGGTATATATATATAATGTATACATATACATATATGTGTATATGTGTGTGTACACACACACACACACACACACACACACACACACACGCCTTCATGGTCTTTGCTCAGAGAGAACCCATGGGTACACAAGAAAGAATGGAGGCTCTGATGCCACAATGTGATTTTTGTTGTTGGCTATGACTTTGGAAATCAGGAATGTTCAGTTGATACACATTCCAGCATTCCAGGCCTACACATTCTGGCTTGGTTTCAGCATGTTGACTCTATTAGTGGATACTTGAAATATACACCATTTTCCATTTTTTATGCAATTGTCTTAGGGTGGAATTTTCTTTTCTCCTCCCACTAGAATCTCAGTGTTGCTTCAGCTCCCAACATGTACTTACACAATTCTTTGTAGAACTGAGAGCTCTAGTGTTCCCTGAGTTTTGACCATCTGACTAATCCAGGACTGAGTTCCTTCTGGACCTTCTCCTTCTCTGAGAGGGAAGGTTGCAAAGGCTGAGGAGAGAAAAAGCTGAGGAGACGGAAGGTTTTAGAGTTTAAAAGAGAGATAAATATTTGAACCATACAATAAATATAAATATGTGAGAGCACCTTGGAGAAACGCTGGGTTTCAGGTTTCAGAGCAAACCGTGGGGCTTACCTCTAGTGTATTCAAAGAATCCTAGGTTTCAAGCCTATGCAGAAAGCTGGGGACTAGCTGATGACTTCATACCGAAATCACGCAAAATCCATGAGCTCATGAGCTGGGAGATGAAACTGGATGAGACAAAAATGGCTTTGAGTAAAAGTGCAGTACGTCTGTATAAGATCACTCCAACCTGAAAAGGCAAAAGTGGGTAAAACCGGGCCACTGGAATTTAGAGACTTTCTTGCAGGGACTTGTAATAAAGTGAAACTGCTTGGTTTCAGCCAAGCCCTTGAAAGACTCTCAGAGATACTGTAGGAGAAGAACTTGAAAGCCAAGGAACATTTTCTGTTTGCTTTTTGTTACCTCTGATGCCAGTGAGTGCCATTCTCAGTACTTGACAGTGTCAGCAAGGTCAAGCCTCTTTGCTTGTCCTTCCTGCGCTCTCTTCATGTACAATCCCAGTGACCATCACCAAATGGCTCTCCCCGAACTGTGCTGCCTAGAGCCTTGACATACATTTGTGTCATCTTTCATCTGAGACTCAGGCCCTGAGGTGCTGCTGGTCCTGGTCCAGGCTCCCAGAAGCCTGGGCTAGGGCGGGGTGCTGTTGGGATTGGCCCCTGGGCTTTGATGGCATCAAAGAGGACCTGGGAGACATTCTGAGGAAACACACCCATCCAAGTCAGGCAGACAGAGGGAGCAGAAGTATTCATCCAAAGGAAGAATCAGAGGATCAATCCAGGTTAAGACCAAAGCTGAGAAAATATTACCAAATGCAGTGAGTTCAATGGAGCAAGGAGACCCCAGAGGGCTGAAGAAGCAGACTGAAAATTAAGGTTTCCAGAACAACTCCCAAGTGATACCAAAGAACCAGACCACCAAGGGAGCCCTGGGTACTTCTGCATTTGGAGGCTACCTTCTCAATGGTGGACCTGGCTCCAGAGCCTCTGGCCATTGCCAAGACCAGGAGGTTGCTCTGACGGGGGCCACGGCCACCCTCGACCCTGGTTGGGCGTGCTGCAATTGGCACCACCGAATGAATGCACAGCACATGCTCTGACACTCAGAAAGCCAGTGATGGAAGGCTGGTGCCTCTGCTCCCACCACCACAGGACAACAAATGCCCACGAGAGGCCAGGCTACAGAAGCAGCGCAAACAGTAGAAGCAAGCCTGCCTCATTTTCACTGCCCTTACCCCTGCAAAAGGCAGGGCACTGCACAGAAGTGAAAACACAGGTCCGCTTACCAGATATATTAAGTGCTAAAAGTTATAATCAAGCTACAAATATGTTCTACCCTCCTACCTTGACCAATACACCTTCATAACGAGGACATTTCAAATTTAGAGTCTTGAACTCCTCTGAAGAATGTGTCAGTTTATTGGGGTGACAATGGTTAGTAAAGTTACATAGGTAACAAAAAGGAAGAATGTGTCAGAATGTGTCAGTGTGGGAAAGCTAACCTCTAGCCCCATTGGCTGAACTGCACTGCCAAGGACTTTGTGCCAACCTGTTTGGACCCTCCAGCTCACATGTCCAAGCTCTTTTCTGACTGCAAGTCCCCCCACCCTGCCACCAACCGCTGATCATTAGCCACTCCTCGTGGAGCTTGTTTGCTCAACAAATTTTGCTCTTGGCATCGACTCCCCTCACTGTTGTCTTTCCTATCCAAGCAGTTGATTTCAAGGGTTAGGGAAGCAAGAAATGCTTTTCTTTTCCTTTTTTTTTTTTTAACGAAGAATTGAAAACCTGTTTGTCTGCAGTCTAGGAGACAGTACGCTGAAGTGGAGAGGTGCACGGCCTTTGGTGGTATCAGGTGGCACGGGGCAATTATTCTAAGTTCTCAAAGCCTCAGTTCTTCATCTCTGAAATGAGAATACTACAACTACTTTTTTAGGAAAATGCATGGAAAGTGCTTAATATAGTGCCCCAGCACATAATAAGTGCTAAAAAAAAAAAGTCAGCTATTATTGCTGTGGTTAAAAATTGTTAAGACTGACTACTGTGTTTCCCCAAAAATAAGACCTAGCCGGACAATCAGCTCTCATGCGTCTTTTGGAACAAAAATTAATATAAGACCCAGTATATTATATTATATTATTATATTATATTATATTATATTATATTATATTATATTATATTATATTATATTATATTATACTATGAAGACCCGGTCTTATTTTACTACTTATTTTACTATAAGACCGGGTCTTATATTAATTTTTGCTCCAAAAGACACATTAGAGCTGATTGTCCGGCTAGGTCTTATTTTTGGGGAAACACGGTATATGGGAACAGTCAAATTATTAGGGTCTTCTTGGGCCCTGAACCAGATGGCTAATCAGATGAACTCTTGCCCTTCGCACTTGGCTTCTGTGCCTTGAGCCAGTTATCGGCACAGCTTAGTGCAAACGGGAAAACAGTCTTCGCCTTGCTCACCTCTTTGGGCTGACAATGGCTGCCTGGAGACTGTGTTAGGGGGAGCCCGAAGCCCAATCTGGGCACAATGTTGTGATTGGTTAACAATGTCTGCCCTGGATGTGGGAAGAGATGGGCTGTATGTGGTCCAGGTATTTGCCAGGCCTGGACTGGACCCCATGTCTAGGCACTAGGAAAGAAGATGACTCGCAGAGACTTTCGTCTGCCTTTGCTTGGATGTGTCATCTGTAAAATGAGGATGACCAGATTTACCCTGCCTACCTTATACGGTTAGTTGTGAGGATCAAATGAGATCATGCTTGTAAAACCACTGTCAGTGTGAGGTGTTGCTTCAATGCAAGGTGTTTGTTGTTAGCATGTGGTATTTGGCCAGTTTGTACTTGACAAGGAGGAAGAGCCAAGTCAGGGATAGTTTTGCTCTGCCTCTACCTGCATCATCTTAGCTTGACTCTGCATCCTCCTTCAGTTTCCGAGTCCTGGCCTATTGGGGGAGAGCCTGCTCAGGCACAAAGAACTAGTATTTAAAGCCAGATGCTGTCTCACATATTGACTGCATGATTTAGGTCAAGTTTTGTAGCTTCTGTGGGTCACAGTTTCTTTATCTGTGACATGGAAACTGGATAAAGAGAATAATGACGTCTGTCTCAACTGTCCTCCCAGGCGATATACACAAAAGTGCGAGAGAAATTCCAAGTGTGAGTTTATGACCCTTTTCTATGATCTGAGCCAAATGAATCCTCATCCTACAAACGCTCTCCCCTGCTTCACCCCCGCCCCTCCAAGATCCCTAACATCCTCCAAGATTCCCATCCTGTCATTGGTGTAAACTGGGTCACGGCCTCCACGAGCTCTTGGTATCATTGCTATAGTGCCAAAGGCGAAGTCAGGATTGAGTCACAAATTGGAGATTAGGAGAACATGAAGTGGAAGCTAAAACTTTGTATTCAAAATAGAGGTGGAGTGGAGCTGTGGCCTGGGTTGGGTATAGGAGGTTCTGGCAAGATTCAAAGTCAGACCCCAAATCCATGAGGAGAAAGGGGAGACTTGCAAAGATGAGGTAAGAATTGGCCAATGTTGATAAACAGCTTGGCCACAAGTCCCCTAGGATGTTCTGTAGACCCTGCCTCCAACTCTTCCAAAAGCTCTGGGCCTTTAAACTAAGAACTAAGTGTGGTAAAGGCCCAGTGTTCTCAGGGAAACACACACACTCACTTACACCCTAGTCTGTTTCCACTCTCCATATATTCCTTCTTTATACCCCTGCCAACCTTCAGTGAAGAGAATAGCACAATTTGATCAAGGCTTTCTGTGTTAGTTTCCTAGGGCTGCCATAACCAAGTACCACAATCTAGATGGCTTAAACTACAGAAACGTATGTCTCACAGCTCTAGAGGCTAAAACTCCAAGATCAAGGTGTCAGCATGGTTGGTTCCTTCTGAGGGCTATGAGGTAGAATCTGTTCCATGCCCTCCTCCTCGCGTCTAGTGGTTTGCTGGCAATCTTTGGTGTTCCTTGGCTTGTGAATGCATCACTTGTGAATGCATCACTTGTGAATGCCTTCATCTTCTCATGGCATTCTCCCTGTGTGCATGTCTCTGGGTCCAAATTTCCCCTTTGGAAAGACACAATCATATAGGATCAGGGCTCACCCTAATGACGTCCTCTTAACTTGATCATCTGCAAAGACTCTATTTCCAGATAAGCTCATATTCTGAGGTACTGGGGGCCACAATTCAACTGATGACAATTCTTGTTTCTCTGGTGATGATTTGAACAAGGTGGTTGAATGAAGATTGGGAATAAGGTAGAATAAAGTACCAGAGTAACATGTAATTTGCTTTTGCTCAGTTAGCAGCTGGAGGAACAGTCATACTATGAAGACTATTTCTTCATCGTGCTGGGAGAAAGGAAAGTCTTTTAATACTGTATCTTTAGAGCTTAGAACAGTCCTGGCATGGAGTAGATGCTCAATAAATAGGTATTTGTTGAATTGGTAATGAATGAAGGAAATAGCCCATACCTGCAACTATTTATAACTTATACTCTGGTTTCCAAGACTGCCTGCCTGGAGAAAGGACACATTGAATGGTTGTTGAATTTACCACAACCTTCTCTCATATGGTACACATGGCCTTATCATGAAGAGCTGAGCCTACCAGGAGTGTAATGAAGAGCTTCAGGAGGTCAGTCTCACAGGGCTGGGCTCTTTCTTAGTCCCATGTCACTTGCCAACCCTTTCACCATAGGGCTCCATTCTAAAGTGAATCTTGAGATCTTAACTGAGCTGTAAATTTCTAAGCTATCATGAAATCCTTTTTCTTACCAAAGCGTACTGACCATGCATCTCACTCATTGATCAGTTTTACAGAGCTGGAAGTGCCTCAGTGGTAGGTCATTGAGTTCTACCTCTTAATTTACAGGGTAACGTGATTTGACTCAGGTCACACAGCCAAGGCTCTGGATTTCTAGTCTATGGCTCTTCCTTTATCCTTAGCCCTGTCCTCTGTTGACTGATTATTAGTAAATACTTAGTCAGGTATAGGAATTCTTTAAAATGTGTTTGTTAGATAGGAAAATGCTGTAACCTTGTGCAAATGCTTAGGTGTCCCCAGAGTGTGAAGCCAACCGTGGGGCGTCGGGGCATGTGGCTGGTTGTGAAGGGCGACTAGGTCAGGCCCTTCACACGCTTAGCCTACAAATTCTGGCTGGCTGTTTGCTTCTCCTACAGGAAAAGCTGACTTTCTCTTCTGGCCTCTCCTACATCAACTATCCCATCATTCAGAGACAAGAGAGTCCTTGTGCCAAGAAGGCTGTGGCTCAATGGAGCCAATCTTGACCTCACACTGGGCTGTCCTTTCTTGTTTCTCAATCCCTCCTTGCCCCCAGCCAGTTTCACTGGGGCTGAACAATGGCTTCTGTTTATAGGTAGGTGAGCTCATTGCCTATTGCAGGTGCTGTTTGTATGCAATGGCCAGGCCAAATGGACAAGATGTGGCCCTAACAGTCTCTCTGAGCGCTCTTTTCAGTTTATAATGTCCTGAGAAAAGGCCGATGGGGGCCCCCCACAGCCACCTGTGCTTCCCCAGCACCCAACCAGCCTCAGCAATGCTGTTGAGATAGGCTTTCATTGTTTATTGTCCTCCAGGTTTATTTGCAGTGGTGCCTTATCTGAAGGGCTCAGGGTCTATTTGTTAAAACCTAAACTGCCACTAAGCAGCTGAGTGTAATAAGTAAAAACAAACTAACCAACCAACCAACCAAATTGGAAAGGAAGGGTGAAAATTCCCATTATGATTACCAAATTTAACAAATAAAAATACAGGGCTTCCAGTTCAATTTGAATTTCAAATAAACAACTATATATATATATATATATATATATATATATATATATATATATATATATATATATATATATATATTTATATCAGACAAATATATATATGTGTATATATATATATATATTTAGTATACTTGTAAGTATATCTGGTGCTATATTTGGGACATACTCATACTAAAAAATTATTTGACATTTATCTGTATCTGAAATCCAAATTTAACTGGGTGTCCTGTATTTTATCCGAAAACCCTAGTTCCTGTGGAATTCCATGGTCAGGATATCCTACGAAACACACCTTGGCTCTTGACTCTTGGAACAAAGTCTGGGACACTTCCAGTCCTGACATTAGCAGTTCTGCAGTTCTGTTTGTTTCTGTTCACAAGCGCCGAACCAGGGACTTTGGGGAGTCCCACAGGAAGGCTCATGCCTGGTCCCCACTGCTGGGAGTTCCCTGTAACAGGGGGTTCACAGCCAGCCCATGGAGAATGCAAGTGTCACTGAAATAAGTCAGCACATTTTTACGTAGGCACTCTAATTGTAAAGAGCTTTCATATAACCTTCTCATTTGACTCCTCAACATCTCTGAATAGGGTCAGGCCCATGTTATCACCTCTGCTTAAGATGAGAAAACACGTAAGTAGTACTGCCCGGTCAGTGCCTGGTAAGCAAAGACTTGAGAGACATCCTGGCTGTCAGGTTCTAAGACCAATTGCAACTTTCCTTTTTTATTGGAACATACTTCTTGTGGGGACAGATTCCCAGAGAGCAGTTTCCAGGCTCTCAGCCTCACGTGGAAAAGTGCTGTCTCGGGTGTGACTAGGTGGCCATCAGCTGTTACTGGTTAGCCATTAGCCACTGATATAACTGCCGTGGCTAAGCTAGCAAGCGCGGATTGCGGATTGCAGAGAGGCGGATTGCAGTTAGCAAGTGAGGTTGGTTGGCAGAGAAGTAGGTGGAAGGTTGCAGATCGTGTGGCTCCTGCTTCCTGTGTCTTCAACCTAGTCGCCAGCAAGACTATGGTGGTATGAATCCCTTATCTATGGCTCCATGGGTGTTCCTTTTTGGCCTCATCATATTCTGTATTCTTAAGTGGGGAGCGGGACCAGGAACCCCGCATGACGCCCTGCATGACACTGCTTTGTTATTACAGTTGAATATATTTTTTCCCAAAACTGTTACATTATGGTTTTTTGTCTGTCTATAAAAGTATATTAGAGTATTGCAGCAAACTTGGAAAACAGGTAAAAAGGAAAGGCGGAGAAGTCAACAAAGGGAGCAATTCCACAATTGTGTGGTGTCTACTGTTGACATGTAGGTGTATGGTCTTTCATTCTGTGTCTTCTTTATATAGATATTAATACGTCTCAATCAGCTTGTGCTGCTGTAACAAAACACCATAAACTGGGTGGTTTAAACAACAGACATTTATTTCTCACAGCTCTGGAGGCTAGAAGTCCAAGATGAAGGTGCCAGCAGATTCAGTTTTCCATGAGGCCCTCTTCGTGGCTTGCAGATGGCCACATTCTCCCTGTGTCCTCACGTAGTGGAGAGAGGAAGCGCTGGTGTCTCTTCATTTTCTTTAAGGGCACTAATCCCATGATGGGGGCTCCACCCTCATGACCTCCTCCAAATCTAATTACCTTCCAAAGGCCTCACTTCCTAATACCATCACATCAGGAGTTAGGGAGTCAACATATGAATTTGGGGGTACATGTACATTCCATCCATAACATATTCTTAGTTTTCAATACAAAAATGCCAAGTTCTTTTATACATATGCATGCACACGTGAGTGATGTAAATATGAACATGTAAATAGTTATATATGTAAAATAATCATATATGTATGCAAACATATCTGCATATAATAAGAACTTAAATGATTTTGAAATTAGATCATTTGGTTTTGGCATTAATCAGGACTTAAGACTAAGAATAGAACGAAGGTGGAAAATACCAAATAAACGCTTAATAAAGAAAACGGAGTGGGCAGTGAAGGACACAGGGCAATGTTCTACCGCCATGAAGGGTGAAGCAGTCTTCCACAGGGAATCTGCCCTCCATGTTGAACTGTTCCCAGTCAAGAATGAGTGCTTGGTGGGTGAGGACGGTCTAGCTGACAAAGTCTACCTCTAATGCTTTCCCACTAAATACTGACTTATAGTGCCTACTATTCCCTAACAACTGGCTTCCCCTTTGGGCACAGTCACTGGTAAAGCGTAATCCAGAGTTGATGTTATTGTGACATCAGTGGCGCTGAGGACTCGGCTATAATATGTCTGTAATCAACATATTCATAAATAACTCATGCTTATCTATGACCTCAGGACAACGTATTGTTTGTGAGTTTGGAGGCCATTCTTCATTTGGGGGGGTCAGTAGTATAAAACTGGGAACCTCTTTATTTTCTATGGCAGCTAAAATGGTTGTTTTGGCAGATAGTCACCAGACATGGTGACATAGGACAACAGTCTGATGGTGACCTGTGGACAGAATCAGAGACATCTATTGAGAGAAATGCTCCTGGGTTCTGTAGGCTAGGAGTGACCCGTAACCAACATTCAGTTCACTGGCCTTGCTGCAGGCTCAGTCACATAAAATAGCTGTTTATCATGTGTATCCATCACACGATGTGCTAGGTCTCAAAAAAACTTCTTTCTCCCACAAAATAAACCTTGAAACACCCAGCTCCCCATGAAACTGCAGATATTCAGAGCTTTGCAACCCACTCTCTAGCATGGTAGAAGGTCCTGCAGAAAATTACAGGAGAGACCCTGGGGGCTGAAGATGGATTCATTTGAAGAGTCCATCTGCCCCTCTGGGTTTCTACTGGATGTCCTTCCTTAGTAGGAAACACTGGCATAAGCCACTCAAGTAATATATGGCTGTGAAAATCTAGATCAATGCTGGCACCATGATATTTAGTTATTTTTAGTTGTATGCATATATGTAAACACTATGCATAGCGTTCTTTGTGTTAAGAACAAACCTTTTATAAAGGGATCACATTTGTGTTGCTTATGTCTCTTGCTGGGTAAACTCAGAGTCTTCAATATGTGTTACAAAAGAAGCACCTATCAAAACATACTAGCATTTTATACCATTGTGATCTAACATGCTTTGTTCAATATTAATTTTTCTTGGAAAGGAAAATGCTGGGAAGCTTTGTGTAAAGCTACCAAACAAGAAAAACAATGCAATACAAAACAAAACTCCAACTGGCCAATTGTTTCAGGCCCAAGACCTTTGCTTTACTCACTCTGTTTGTAAGAAATGTTTGCCTGGGACATCATTTCTAATCATTTCTAAAGCAGAAGTAGTGTCAAGTTCCTAAGGAGAAAAATATAGGAGCAAGCTCCAAGTGTAAATTCCTAAACAATGGAAGAAAATCCACACGCCAGTGACTTCAGCAACAGTCTCAGCTTGCGGCCATGATTTTGACCATCTGTAATGAAAACTGACAAATTCCATGGAATATTAAAATGTGCCCAAAGCGGAATTTGAAATTAGAATTCACTAATGCTAGGAAGACTGATGAAGCACAGCAGTACAGCTAATGGCTCTAGGTCTGGTGATGTCCTCGGTTATTCCAGACTGTGAATGCCACCTAGTGGCAGACATTAACTTTACTTAGAGGATGGAGGAAAGGAGGAATTCTGCCTCTCACCTTATCAGTGTTTGGGAAAACAGCACCACTCTTTGCTAGTCCTGACCTCAATGCAAAGTCTTTTCCTATTTCTCTTTTATTGTACCTCCCCTTAGTTCTGTCTTTTAATTAATGCAAACGCACCCATTTACTTTCTCTAATACCAAACATTTTCATCATTTCTCCATGTCACTAGTTCAAGAGAACCCAGGGACCTACATGAAAATCCCCATCCATACCCCAGCTACTTCTACTCCATCCCTTTATATTTCATGGCATGAGATGCAGGGGTTCCTTAAGACAGAAGCCCCTGAAAGACAGCTAGGTAATGGCAGCTGAAGAGCTGAGAACAGTAGCACACCCATTACTTAATTAAGGAATCAACTAAACATCTCTACTATTGTCATGACGTCCAGGGTTCAAAAATAATAATGCTGATAACAGCAGCTGTTTGTGGTAAAAATGTGTGAGCAAAACATTGTTTATTTTTTTTTTTTTTTTGTATTTTCAGTTGAGGATGAGTATCTGTATATCCTTATGCTATGGGGGAAAACAAGTAAGCCAGAGATAGTTGAGTTGATACAAAACAAATATAAAGACACAAAATGACAAAGCAGTAGTAAAAAGAGGTTGCACATATCGAAATAAGAAATGCTCACTGAAGTTTTTGAAATTCGAGACATAAAGAGGTATTACGTTTTAATAGAAAGTGACCCATCAAGTTCCCGTCTGCTCCTCTCTGTGTGTATTAAAAAAAAAAAAGTTTCAAGATTTTATAAAATCTTACAAAAGCTAGTTTGGGTCTGCGAGTCCCTTCTTAAAGGTGAAACATCATCACCTACTCCATCTATAAAAAAATAAATGCATCAAAATGAAGAAGAAAGATGGCATCATTTTGCCTGGGACCATTATGAAGGCCCCCCCCCCCAATAATTCTGGGTTGAAGAAACTAGATAGCATCTTTATAAACAGGACTGGGAGAAATGGATTTGCTATAAATGTTGAAGGTGACATTCAAGGCCATGCTTTGAGCATCACTACCCAGGTTGCAGTGCTGGATTTGGCAACTCTGTCAGTTAACAACCTACTGGGAAATAGCTGGCACGTTCAAATTGGGAAATTTGGGGAAAATTTTATAAAAGGACAGCAGAATAGTGTGATGGATCACTTTGCCATCCCTAAACCTGAAGGAAAATGAGGAGAGAGCAGCTACCAAAACAGAGGGGAGCCAAAGAGATAAGTGAAGGAGAGAGAGGGACAAAGGGAGAGAGAGAATAAGAGCTGTGTGGAGAGAGCAGCTCAACAGGAGCTGGGACCTTTGGTGAAGGGGTGCAGCCAGACGGAGGTAACATGGCAGGGAAGGAGCCAGGGGGTTGTTTACTTCCATCTCTCTTTCTTCCCTCTTCCTGATCTCCTGGCATTGTTTCCCATTGTTGGGACTCAACTAGGAAACCGGATAGCCAGGGGCCTGTTGGGGCCAAACAAGGGGACCTTCTCCTGAGACACAAAGAAGGGTGGTGAGTAGGGTTGGTGGACAACCAGAGACAGACAGGTCAACTGCTTTTCAGAAATAAAGAACAGAAGTAGGGTGGGCTCTGTCTTCTGGGAAGTAATGACTACTAAAGCATGACTTTCAAAAACTGGGAACAGAAGAAATCCTCTCCTTAAATGTGGAAATTAAGGCAAAGCTTGTGTGTTTGTCTATAAAGTCTACATTTTTCTGCAGACACACAGACACTCATACAAACATACACACACATATCACACACTTATAACTACTCTGTATAAGTATTCTGACGAGAGAATTACAGGGAACAGTGACTGATACACTCAGGAAACAGGCTATCAGACAATGGGTGGCTATATCTAGATCCTATTCCTGCCCCTGAGACATTGTCATGATAATCCAAGAACTTTCAGAAAATATAAAGGACAACTTTCACTTTAATAATTTATTATCAGCTGCCTTGGAAAATGTGCCCAAAAAGTGTGATCCAAAGTAGCTCTGAACTTATCCTTTAATCTTGCATCACCCAGGTGATTTAGGGGATTCTTGTAAAAGCACTCAGTCCAGACACCCTTAGAGATCACTAGTGCCTATCGGGCATGTGCTGTTCCAGCCATAAACTATCCATAATACCACCTTGCACGTATTTACAGTTTCCACAGAGGTTTAACAGGACACAAGTACCCAGTCATAATCCTTTGCTATTTTGGGAGGCAGGGACATGATTGTCTAATTTGTTTCTCTAACCCATTGCTCAACAAATTGCCCAGCTAATAGCTGAGTAAATGTTTGCCAAGTTGAATTGACTTAAAAACGGGCAGAAAGAGGAAAGCTGGTGCGTTGAGCACGTGAAGCTTTGGTTTCTTCTTTTGATGAAACAGCTTTGAAAAGAGACGTGGGGACTACTAGTCTCGTGAACCAGATCCATAAAGGTCCACAAAATCTGCAAGAACTGACCTCTGGAGCAGAGAATCGTGAGCTCTGGGATAATGCTTAGCCTTGGGGTGGGGGTAATGGCGGCAAGGGTGATAGAAGGGCACTTAAGCAGTTCTGCTCACGTTCTTTTATTGTTCTGGGTGCTGGTTATATGGGTGTGTTCAGTTCGTGAAAGTTTATAGTTGTACACTTATGTGCACTTTTCTGTATGTGTATTAGACATCATCAAAGTTTATATAGTAGCAATTCGTTATAGGCAACCCGACTTCAAATAATAGACTCTCTGAAGCTAACAACCTGAAGTTGTGTTTTCCCTTGAACATGAATTAATTAATTGAAAGTCTGGGCTTCGGACCAGATGGATTAGATTGGTATCCTGGCCCTGCCCGCCACTAACTGGGAGTTCTTGGCTGTGTTATGTAGCATCTCTAAGGCTGTGTTTTCTCATCCATAAAGTAGGCAAATAATACCAACATAACTGAGGTGTGGAGGAGACACGCGAGGTAGCTCCTGCACGGTCTGCCACATAGTCAGCTGTCAGCAAAGGATGGCTAGTTCTCCTAGAATTGCAGTTGTGCCTACAAATCTCAGTTGTCAAATTCAGGTGTGCAAAACATTCAATGCTCTTTCTGTTGCTATACCTGGCCTTCTTCTTTTTCTTTTTTTCTTTTTTTAAATCCCTATTCCTTTGGGTAGCGGAAGCTTAATCTCTGTCATTTCAGATTTCCTACCCTCACCCTGAGATTATATCTAAGGTTCAGGGGGCTCATATACATGTTTCCACACTGTATCTGTTTTCACTCCCATCAACTGTTCTTACTCCCATGCGATGTGGAGTGGCCGTCCCTACACAGATTCCAACCTCCAGACTCCTTTAAGTTCTCTCAGCTCTTCCTCTGCTCCTCTGAGTAATGTCACTACACGGCTCCTGCTCCTTGCCAGGGTGATGATGTCATGTGACCTGTCTAGACATGTACACTGTCTATTCTGGCATCCTGACTACCAGCGATGTATTAGCAGAATGGCTAAACTGGTATAACCCAGAAACTCTGAAAACCAGAGGGGAGCTTCTTTCTCCTTCTTGCAACCGTCTCACCTGCCTGGGCTGGTGGGCCACCTGTTGAACAAATGTACATACAAGCTTTAGTTGATAAGGATATTGTGAACATATATATCTTGCCCTGGAAGTTTTTTGTTTTTAATTGTTATCCCCCCAAAAAATTCCTGAATAATGTTTGAAAATATATAAGTCAATCCTGACATTTGTATAGGATCTTCTACTAGTTATTGTGTTTTGGTTGTCTCAATTTATGGTTTCTCAAAGGACATATGTGACATGATACTAGGAATTACATGGATGGAGATTTAAATTTTTTAATAGGTATTTGATTATTTTATTGTGCAAAAAAAAAGTATGAAGTGTGTTAATTAAAGGAAAATGTTAGGTAAATAGTAGACTAGGTAGCATGAAGATACAGTGAAAATTGCAAAACTGATGCCTGGATGACTTAAATTGGGTACATACCATTAGGAGAATCTCCTACGGTGAGGCATGTCATCGGTTTCACAGAAGGGAAAGCTGCTACTTAGAAATATTGACCTGGGGTCCTTTCTACGAGGCAGACTTTATGTAATTCAAGCAACCTGCCTTAAACTGCTTTTCAGTTCCTTGTAAACATATAGATCTGGATCTGAGGGGTTGTACACAATCCCATACACTAACAGATTTTATCTTTATCCCACCTCAGCAAATTTGGAGAGTTCACAGTTCTTAAGTGATGACATGAGAAGCCTTCACTTCAGTGACTGAGGACAGATTGTGACTTATTCAGTGTTGCTTCGATTTCTCTTGTTGTTGTCATTTAGGGCCAGTGCTGTAAGCTCATCTTTCTTCATCTGAATCTGGCAGCTCTGTTGACTTTTAAAGCAGAAGAGGCAAGCCACTAGATCTAGAGGCTCTTTCTTAAAGGTCACTTATGGGAGAGGAAGTGTATTCGTTTTCTATTGCTGCCATAAAAAACGACCACAAATTTAGTCACTTAAAACAATATTTATTATCTTACAGTTCTGTGTCTCAGAAGTCTAGATACAGCATGACTCAGGTGGTCTTCTGCTTAGAGTGTCACCTGGCTGAAATCAAGGTGTTGGCAGGGATGCTTTTCTTTCTGGAGGCTCTGGGGATGAATCTATGTCCGTGCTCATTCAGTTGACGGCAGAATTAAATTCTACTCAGTTGTAGGACTGAGGTCCCTGTTTCTTTGCTGACTGTTGGCTGGGGAGCATTCTCAGATTCTAGAATTTGCCCATATTCATTGGCCCGCTTCACCTTCAAAGCCAGCAATGCTTTGAACCTCTCTGCTTCCCCTCCTGACTCATCTGCTCTCACTAGAGAATGTTCTCAAAATTTAAGGGCATGTAATTATATTGTGTGCACCCACATAATTCAAGACAATACCCCCATGTTAAGGCCAGCTGTGATCTTAATTACATCGGTCAAGACCCCTGATAGCAGTAACTAGATTAGTGTTTGAACAACCAGAGGACAGAAGCCCTTAGGGGACACCTTTAACAGTCTGCCTACCACAAGGAGTATTTCAAACAGTAGGAGACAGAGACCTATGAACAATAAAGGCTAGTTAATTCCTTCACATATACAAAAGATTAAAGGTGATAAACCAGGGAGAGAATAATCAGAATAAATATTCCCATTCAAACAGGGGAAGGCTGTGAAGCACATAGCAGTTACTGGTCCTTAGCCATTCTGAAACCTCCTGGGCAAAGTGGCCAGGTGCCCCTCTGGACATGGGTGGCATTCTTTGCCTAGACCCCAGTTCTGCTCCCTGGGGTCTAGTTCCCAAGTCTATTTTTTCCCATGGCTCTTAGCCCTGATCTTTCTTTCTCGAGATCCTTCCTTTCTCATCATCCCCTTTGCCCATTTCTGAAGAGGGCAAATATGTCAGTTTAGATGGCTGAGCAGCTTTCCCTACCTATGTGCTTCCTTCTTGCAGAAAGATGGGGGCCCGAGGGTCTTCTCCCATTTCAAGTCACCGCAGTCTCTTGTTAGCCCTACCCATAAGGACTTTGGCCAATAGGCTAAAAATCTTGCTGGGTTTTTGTTGTGGGGTTTGGAATGCGTAGGGATGTTTACATTTGACTTCATTCCATTCCTTCATGCCAAAAGTTACACATGTAATTCTTTCAATCTATGTTTCTCTCACCAGACGTAATTATTGCTAATGTGGGCATACCAGGCCGCTGTGGAGACATGCCCTTAAGCTTCCCAGGAACGCTTTCTGTGTGAATTGTGTAAGTGAACTTCCTGTTTGAAGGCTGAGGGTGAACTCTTCAACCTCAGATTCTCTATTAAGAATGAAGTCCTTATGAGGGCATTTCAAGGAGCCTGTCATGGCGGCACTTTCTGTTGTGCTGTTCTACTCTCCTGCCCAAGGTAGAGACACAGATTCAACAGTGATCACTTAGAGCAGTTTGGGAAACACGGGGAGGGTGCTGGTACCTGCCAGCCATCAGCACCCTTAGCCGTAACCCTTAGTCACAGGAAGAAACCTCCGACACAGGCCCTGCCTTTCCCTTCACTCTCTCTTCCAGCTTGTCATTTGTATTCAGAAAAATCTTGCCAGTTGTCAAGAGCCAACGCCTGTGGGAGACCCCAGGGAGATGCCTGTCACCAAGTTCTTGCCTTAATTACTGCCGTCATCTGAAAACATCCCTAAGAACTGAAGCGAGTGTGTGAATCCAGGAGAGCATGAAAAGCTGTGTCAGACCGTCTCATGCCAGGAGTTACCGAGTTCTCTGGGACAAGGAGCACCAGCCATTCTCCCTATTATGGAAACCTGCCCAGTGCCTGCCACATACTTGACAAAAGCTCCGGTTTTCAGGGGCCGTCAGTGGCTGGCAGGCAATCAGTCTATCTGAAAGCCCTTTCCTACTTGGAATGACAAAGACCTCCACAGCTCACTTCATGCTGATCTCCTTCGAACTGAGTCTATTAGTGAGATTTCTATATAAAGAACAGTAAAAAGTACAAGGTTAATTCTGGAGGTATGGGTTAACTCTTTCTAAGTTCAATACCTATAATTTGGTTAGTTGCTGCTTGATGAATGCTAATATTTGTCCCTTTAGGGTATTTTAGGCTTTGCTTCCCAAATCAGGCTGAACAGCATTTAAAAATTATAGATTACTAGATGCAGTGCTAGAAAATTTTGAACTTGTAGGTTTGAGATGAGTCTAGAAACATGTGTTTTTAAAAGTTCTTTAGGAATAATAGTTATGTACAGGTAGTTGCTGTAAGAAATAATCCCCATATTTTAGTGGTTTTATAGAATTGAAGTATCTTTCTTGTTCAAATAACAGATTGGTGAACCCATACTTGGTTGGTGGATAGCTTTCCTCCATATGGTGATTCAGGGACCCAGTCTTCTTTCATTTGTGCCAGAAGGAGAACACAAAATGGTCATGACAATGACAACTGCGGAAAGAACCTATTTCTCCTAGGCCTCGGGAAACAAAGGAAAGAAGTTGAAATTTTTAAAACTATGAGGGTTCCCACAGAGCAGAAATTCAGACATTGAGAAGGAGCTTCCCCTCAGCCACTGCTGTCTCCAAGCTTAGAGGCAGGTTCTCACAAGGCTGGGACCGAAACCTGTCAGGACAGGGTGCTGGCCCATTGGTGTTGGTGTCTCCAAGGCGGGCACAATGAAACTAGTGCTCCCAGTGTTAGAAAAATTTCCAGCTGGAGTCAACTGCTGCTGCTGGAGTGAACTGTCTCTGCTGGGGTGAAGATCAAAGCTGGGTGGTGCTGGCAGGACCTGGAGGCCAATAGAAAGCAAACAGGAAGGAGCAAGTCTTCTTCCTTCCTTCCTGGACTCCCGGTTTTCCTCCAGAGCTCCTATTGGCAGGGCCTAAAAAGGAGCCACTTGGCAAAACAGAAGCTCGCCCCAGCCCCAGCATCACAGAGCAGAGAACAGCAGAGTGGGTTTGAAGCTGAGAAGCAATAACTCAATACCTGGCACTGTGAGGTGTCCTAGGGCTAGGACAATGGGCAGTCATTACCATCTCGTGCTGGATTCCTTCCCTTTGCCCCTTCAGTTCCATTTTCCACCCTTCTCCATCTGCCCCGTGGCCCAGGCTGCCGGCCGTGATACACAACAGGCTGCCTGGCTGGCTTTCCAGCTTCCGGTTGTGAGTACCAGTAAGAGAGGTGAGGAAAGGAGGAGAAGGAGGTTGAGGCATTTATTTATCTGACTCCCTGGCTATGGGTTTGCTGTGTCCTTCCCGGGAGCTCCCTCTCTTTCCCCCGTCGTCCATCAGATGTCAACATAGCCTTGCTGGTTTCAGTCCCACGATACTGTGGTGTCCTTAGTGGATTCCCAATAGTCTGTTCCCACCTCTGTAATGAGTTTCTTTGTTAGACTCTCCTCACATTGCCCTAATTGGAGGTGCCACTGTTTTTCTGGGACTTTGACTAATAGTCTAGGTATGAGAGGAAAAGCAGTGGGCACAGTTACAGGGAACCAAAGAGAGTAACCATGGTGAGACAGTTACCTACAGGAGCTGTGGCCTTCTGCAAGGGATGCAGTCCTCTGGGTGAACCAGTAGGGAGGCAGACGGTGGAACAAATATCCCAACATCATTCTCCACTCGCCTTCTGATTTCCTGACTTCCTCTGACAGCTCCCCATTGGCCAAACCCAACTGGAAGTGAGGATGCTATGAACGTGGTCGTCACCTTCTTTGTCACAGAGCAGGTTGAAGAAGGCTAGAAAGTGGGACTGGGAGGGGGTGAAGCTGGAGGTGGGGGGAGCAGAGCAGATCCAGCTCACAGTGCACCTGGAATATTTGACACACAGATCAGATCATATAAAACGCTACCCTCTTCCACATGACAAATTTGTTTTCAATAATCATCCCAAATATTTTATTCCTGATTTATTCTTTAGCTTTAAAACAAAAAATTCACACTTTAGAAAGAATACATTCCGGTGTAAGGATATTCAAATTCAGTAGAATTTATACAAATGAACTTAATGTTTCACTTAACAAATAAAAATATTATATGTCATAGTTTTAGATTTTATTTACAAATTAGAAACTGTGAGTGGTCCAATGAGAGAAGTAAAGTAACTCAAGTTGTGTTTCTTTTTCTTCACAAACATTGTGCTATTGTGGTCTATTCTGAATTTAATATTCAAATGGAAACATATGTCATACTCCAGAGTTTTGGAGAAATGAGCTATACCCTTGGAAAGTTTCAACAGCTCTAAACTGAAAAATTTACTTTGGAATAAATATGGGTAGCTGAGTCCACATGTGTTGGGACCGACTACTAATGAGAAGTTCTCTGAATTAATTTCTATTTAGAATACAGTGTTTCTTAAAGGATACATTATGAAAAAGCATGCTAACTTGAAGCTTACATATGTATTATTGAAACTCAATAATATTGACAGTGCCGTATCATATATTTGAAATCTGCTAAGAGAATAGATCTTAAAAAGTGCTCATCACAAGAAAAAAATTGTAACTGTGTGCTGATGGATGTTAACTAAACTTATTGTGGAAATCATTTCACAACATATACATACATCAAATCATTATGTTGCAAGCCTAAAACTAATACAATGTTAAATGTCAATCATATCTCAATTAAAAATTAATTAGAAAAACTGAACGAGCACCACAGCAATAGTTTGGGATTAGACCAGCAAAGTGTTTCTTTCCTGACATTGTTTAGATTTGCCAGGGCATGGTGATAATGAAAGCAGATCACTGAGGGATGCGTTTCATGATCACTTTTAAGTCCTCTTCCAGGAATGCCTCCCGTGGGCTGGACTTCTCCCACTGCCCTGCCCTTGGTCCACACCTGCATCTTGCCCATCCTCTACACTTTATATTTACGCTCCCCCCGCCGCATTGTAACATCTACTCTCTCATAGTTTCTGCTTCCTCATAACTTTAGCACACCTGACATCCTTCCAGCTCTTATCACCACCAGGACCTTCCCACTTCAATTCCCCTTTTCCCTTTCTCAAACTCTCCCGAATGAACTAATCTCTCTTACAAGAGAGATTCTTATTTGGCCAACTCATCTTTTTTGGAGCAGACCGTGTCATGGGCTTTTGGCTAGTCTATACATTGACACTATTGGGTCAAGGACTTTCCTCTAGTAACTAAAAGAGGGTGAGATCGCCTGAAGTCAGGGCTGCCTGGGCGGGACTCTGGGCAATGCAGATTTGGGGGTTGGCAAGAGTAATGTCAAAACAAGTTACACACACATAGAAATCCCTGAAGGCAAAATAAGAATTCTTTCATAGTATAGTGGAAGGTACACTGGGTGCAGAGCCGGGTGAATCTGGGTTTAAATCTCCTCTCTGGTGCTTAAGTAAGTCTGATATTTCCTCATCCTCAGTTTGCTTAGAGTGTAATACGTGTATTTTCAGGAAGACAGTACAAGTAATAGAACTCCCAGTAATAGAAATGGCTGAAACAAATAAGAGCATATCCCTCCCACCCCCCATAACAAGAAGTCTAGCTATGAGCGGGCTGGTGGTTCAGCTCAGGGTGAGCTTCTCAGACTTTCTTAGCTTTTCTCCTGTGCCTGCTGCATCACAGTTGTATGATGGCTCTTGCAGGTATACACATCCTGTCCCTTTCAAGGTAGAGAGGAAGGAATAGTGATGATGGCCTCAATTTTATGCCTGTTATTGGGAAGCACAAAAGGCTTCCCAGAGACCCCAGCAGATTTCCATTGATGCCTCATCGGTCAGGATGGTGTGCATGGCCGTCCCTGGCCATGGGGTAAGCGAGAACAGGGGTGTTTGTGGGGAGCTGGACACATGGCTTCCCAGAGAAGAACTGCAGTCTGCTCGCAGAAACAAAGGACTGGGGATGGGTACTAGAGAGGTCTGGGTGGGGTGTTGTCACAAAGGGGTCAATCTGGTCTGAGCTGTTTCCTTCCAGGGTGGTTGAGAGAATCAAATGCATGTGAAGTGTGCAATGAGGCTCTTTTCAAAATGAAAGCATTTTCCTGCATGATCGTTCTATTTTATATGCCTATTTTTTTTTTTACAGGAAATTTTTTAAATTAAATTTATTGGGGTGACATTGGTGAGTAAAATTATGTAGGTTTCAAGTGTACGTTTCTATAAAACATCATCTATATATCATATTGTGTGCTCACCACCCAGAGTCAGTTCTCCTTCCATCACCATATATTTGATCCCCTTTTCCTTCTTTTACCCCTCTCCCCCTTACCCTCTGGTATCCACTAAACTGTTGCCTGCGTCTATGAGTTTTTGTTGCTTTGTTTGTTTGTCTTGTTCCTTTGTTGCTTTCAGTTTTATATCCCACATATGAGTGAAATCATACGGCTCTTGACTCTTTCTGTCTGACTTATTTAGCTTAGCATGATAATCTCAAGATCCTTCCATGTTGTCACAAATGGCAGTATTTCATCTTATGACCGAGTATTATTCCATTGTGTAGATATACCACATCTTCTTCAATATATGCCTATTTTCTTAGAGATAGCCCTTTTTCCCACTTTACCTTTGGAACCACCAAATGATACCGAATATGGTCTGAGCTAGCCACTGTTGTGAAAAAACAGTTAGGTCTCTCCAACCTCATCTCTCCCCATTGTCGTCTCTGCTGCCCACCATCTCCCTTTAACAGCACCGACCTCCTTCCAAAGGCCATGAATTCACCAAGACTTTTCTCATCCAAGGGCCTTTGTTTTTGCAATTTTCTTTTCTCTCACCTCTTCAGACAAGTCCACTCTGACTCCCAAACTATGTGAAAAGTCCCCCATCTCCATTCTTTCGAAGCACCACCATGCACACGCTTCATTCCAGTATAGTCTATTGATTTGGCTTTGTCTGCTAAAGAAGCAGCCTGGTGTAACATTCAAGGGTGTAGGTGCTAGAGCCAGACTACCTGGATTTAAGCCTTTCCTAGCTGTGTGATCCTGGGTAGATTTCTTTGTGCCTTAGTTTCCTCATCTGTAAAATGTGCCTTAGTTTCCTCATCTGTAAAATGGGGATATTACTATTAACCACTTGATGGGATGATGACGAATAAATGTGTTAATGTTTGTAGCAGTGCCCTGGGCACAGCAGGGACTATGAGTATTAAAGAAATCATGTATTCCCTCCACCATATGGTACACTGTGTGAAGACAGTGGCAGACAGTGACCTGACTGTTCTTTCACAACAGTGGCTAGCTCAGTGCCAGTCCATCTCATCACTGTTGTGGTTGCTGCTGTGGTTTTACACCTAGTGGGCACGAAGGGTTTTTTAAGTGAATGAATACATAAATGAATAACCGAGTTATGCTCCAAATAGGGGATGGGGGAAGAATAACTTGGTTACCAAAACGTGCACATTGCAAGAGCGCAGGTTTCCAGAAATACTGACAAGTGGAAGTCTCCGGCTCAGTTGGGAGTTGAACTCTGAACCCACTTCTGGGGTCTATTAAAACCAATTCCTCCATGACAAAGTATGGGTGGAGCCTGCATGGACCTTCCCCAAGAATTGTCCTCTCCTGGCTTCCCAGCTAACACAGTAATGCTTCCTCTCAGGACTGGTAGGGCTCAGGCCACCCAGGAAACGGAAATGAGCCTCTGAGAGGAACAAAGACACCCACTCTCATCCATTTAGAAGGCACAGCATTGATTAGGTGTCTTGCCTGCTGACCCCACCACCCTGGGGACAGCTGCTTCCCTGGGTAGCCTGACCTCTGGCCCCAGTCACCACTCAGAGCTGATGTGACTCTCTCTGAAGACTTTTCCAAACTACAGCAGCTCTGTGGGCCAGCTGCACTGCGTTCTCTTTCAGAGACAACCACGGCTCTTAAATCATATGAACAGCCCGTCCAAGCTGCGCTGTGGGAACTCAATCAGGCAACCGTCTGTTCTACTAATTCTTGTCCAATGCTGGGTCTCAGAGGAGCCATTAGTAACCCAGTACACTAGACCTCGGTCACCCTGGCTGGCTTCCAAAGCCTGACATGCGCCTGCTTCTGGAGACTGCAGAGCTGCTGACCATTTCCTGCGGCCTCTGGGCTCCCCAGCAAACAGGTTAAGGTTCACCCTCCTTGTCTTCTGAGTACCACTTGTTCTTCTGTTTCTGTTTGGTGAATGGCCTCAGGGTTTCCCCTTTCCCGCGCCAGCCCAGCTGGAGGTCTCTTTATTAACAGTTTGTTTGCAAGCTCATGGTGGTCTATGAACTTGTCTGACATTTCCTGGAAGGGAAACAACTGCGGCATCCAGAACTTGAGTCCCACGGTGGAATAGTCTGTCAGTTTCTCCTCAGACAATTCTCACTCATGCTGTCTGACTGTTCCTCCTTCATCCCACACACTGCACACCTTGAAAACACTGCCATACACCCATGAAAACCTCCCAGAGGTCCTGACTAGAAAGAAAAGACGTGTGCCCCTAAAACGGGAAACATGTAGCCACCTGTCAATAGGCTCTTTAAGGAGAGTTTGAGGAAAAATTGTAGATTTTTCTAGAAGCTGTCTGCTGGTTGTCTGCTTGTTAAGGGGAATTCCTGGCCTCTCTGAGGTCTGGTTCTGAGACCCAAGACATTAGCTGAGAAGGAGGGAGAAGAACGACAATGACAAAGGTTTGCTTTGGCACAAATGCCTCCGACAGAGCCTATTCCTGTCCCTCGGGGTTGGCAGTCACTCTGAGCTCTTCCCCTGAGGCCACCCCAGAGCTGGGCAGCCAGCTCCCAGGATTCGCTCCCCACTCAGCTTCTTTGGTCATTGTGCTCAGCAGTAGAACCCGTGTCCCATGCAGGCCCATCCTGAGAGAAGGAGCAGGTTTGGTTTGCTGCCTCCATGGTGGGTCTTGGCCGGGAACGTGGCTGATAACTTTCAGCCAAATCCCATATAATTTATCAATATGTCCTTACAATTTTTTAGGGTTAATAGAATGAAAAAAAAAACACCTTAAAATGCTAATAGCTTTTGGACCTGGAAGGGAACTCGGAAATGATCCAGTTCACTGGTGATCAGGCATGTTTAGTCACAGCAAACTTCCTTCTGGTGAAATCTTACCGAGAAGCCCATGGAGGTGCCCATGAAGTAGAAAAGGGTCCAGAACCCACAGACTCACTTCCTCATCCTCTTGGGAGTCCTTGGGAGCCTAGGACTTTCTAGAGTCCACTTTGAAAGTTACTCATTACCACCGAGCAGAGTGGGGTCCAGAGAACCCTACTGGCTTGCCCAACGTAACAGTTACAGCTGGATTTAAGCATTTACAAATGTTCTGCCAATGTGCAACATATAATCCATATTTGTGTTAGATTTAGCTCTATGGTGAAATGCTTCAATGCTCATCCCATTTCTTTTTCCATTAATTTCAGTAATTTCTCTTGGTGGGTATATTCGTGTTCTAGGGCTTCTATACAAAATACCATAGACTGAGTGGCTTAAATAATAGAAATTTATTGTCTAACAGTCTGGAGGCTAGAAGTCCAAGATCAAGATGTCCGCAGGGTTGGCTCCTTTGGAGGCCTCTCTCCTTGGCTGTCTTCTCCCTGTGTCTTCACGTGCTCTTTTCCCTTTGTGTGTCTGTGTCCAGATTTCCTCTTCTTATTAGGATGCAATTCATATTGAATTGAGGCCCACCCTAATGGCTTCATTTTAATTTAATTACCTCTTTAAAGACCCTATGTCAAAATACAGTCACATTCAGAGGCGCTGGGAATTAGGACTTCAACGTACCATGTTTTTCCAAAAATAAGACCTAGCCGGACCATCAGCTCCAATGCACCTTTTGGAGCAAAAATTAATAGAAGACCCAGTCTTATTTTACTGTAATATAAGACCCGGTCTTATATAATATAACGTAAGACCGGGTCTTATATTAATTTTTGCTCTAAAAGATGCATTGGAGCTGATGGTCCGGCTTATTTTCAGGGAAACACGGTATGAATATTTGGGGTGGGGGGCTGAACACAATTTAGCCCATAGCAGTTGGCTAAACTTCACCTTTTAGTGGTTAATTCAAAGAGAGCATATGGAAGCTGTATTCCCTTGAATTCTTCTACATTTAAAAACATTTTTCTGTATCTTTGTTTCTTGGTCACTTTTTGTGTCTTGAACTTTGGAAGGCATTGCTCTATTGACTTCTAGTCCTGCGTGTTGTTATGGAGAAAGTTTGAGGCAGGTCGAATTTCTTTCTCCAGTTCCAACTGCCAGACACACAAGGGAGGCCATCTTGGACCAGCCCCAGGCAAACAGCAGGAAGACTTCAGCCTTATGAGTGACCCCAGGCACGACTATCCAAAGAACTGTCCAGCTGAACCCAACACAAACTGCTGACCCCTAGAATCTTTAGCAAATAAAATGGTAGTTCTTTTAAGCAACTATGTTGAGGGTCGTTTGTTAACCAGCAATTGATGTCTGACACACAGAACTGACAGATTTTGTCCCTGGATCACAGTGCAGTTTCTTAAGACTCAAGGTTATGTGAGTAGGTGACTAGTTTAGCCTTTGTTTCTCTCCAGCCAGCAGATATTAGCAGCTGCAGGGCTGTTCATCATGCAATGTGGAGACTCTTGCCTTTATCCTGGCTCGCCAACAGACTGCTTTCTGCAAATATGGGGAGTCTGAGTGAATCCTCTCTCAGTATCAAATTCTCTACTATTTTCTTCTCAAAAAGAAAGCGGGGGCGGGGGGCAGGGCAAAGCTGGCTCTGCTTATTTTGGTACCCATCTCTCTTATGTTTGACTTGCAGTGGACTTAGCATCCTTTCCCCAGACCCTGCAATTGGGATAACTTGGGATCACAGATATTGCTCAGTTTAATCACAGATGGAGTTGCTGTTTCTCCATTCTTTTTTGGTGGGGGAAGGGGGTTGATGGTGATTTCCTGTAGAAGAAGGAGGCAATTATGTATTTGCTCTGCCATTTAAAAATATTAGAATAACAAAAATTTAAAAACAAATATGGGGGAGCTTTTATTTTATCATACAAAGATATTAACAAAGAGCAGCTATTTTTTAAAAAATAATAATACTTTCATTGGGGAATATTGGGGAACAGTATGTTTTTCCAGGACCCATCAGCTCCAAGTCAAATAGTTATCCCTCAATCTAGTTGTGGAGGGAGCAGCTCAGCTCCAAGCCCAGTTGCAATTTTCAATCTTGGTTGCAGGGGGGTACAGCCCACCATCCTATGTGGGAATTGAACCGGCAACCTTGTTGTTAGGAGCTCACGCTGTAACCACCTGAGCCATCCGGCCGCACCCTCCAGCAGCTTAGCAGCAGCTCACTGTCTTCAATCTAGTTGTAGAGGACACAGCTCACTGGCCCATGTGGGAATCGAACCAGCAACCCTGTTATTCAGAGTTCGCACTCTAACCAACTGAGCCATCTGGTTGCCCAAGAGCAGCTATTCTTTATTATCATCATCTAGCAAAAGAAGAAAAGAAAAGAAAGTCATTGTAACATTGAGATAATTATAAAGGACATAAACTCAGAAAAAAAGGATAATCCTCCTTCTGAGAGAATTAATATATGAGGTATATCTTAATATTTATGTTTAGGGGAAATACTAATTTTTGGAGATGAAGAAAATGGCAACTTAAAAACAGACTTTACACAATTTTTTTTTAAGTGGCCTGTCAAGAAAGTGAGCCTGCAAACTGTAAAGAAACAATAATCTTTATGTTTAGGAAGAAACTCACCTTTCTCCCTTCCTGCGCAAAGTAATTATTATTGCCTTAAAGTCATGACAATTTTTTTATTGCTACATCAGATTTCACATTTCCTTATCTTAACATAGTAAACCTTCACAGTCATCCACACACACACACCCACCCCCACACCCCAACTAATTTCTGACTTTAGGCTCTGTTGTCACTTCGGATAAACTCTGTTGTTTATTTATATGGGGGTGTCCAAAAGAGTTGGTGTCATGCAGGGCAGCCTGCGGGGTCTCAGCTCCCGCTCCCCACACAAGAACGCAGGACATGGTGAGGCCAAAAAGGAACACCCACGGAGCCATAGATGGGGGAGTCATACCACTATATTCTCGCTGGCGGCATCCGCCTCTCTGCAATCCGCTCTTGCTAGCTCAGCCACCATCTTCTTGCTAAACCCCATTTTGTTGCTAGCGTAGCCATGGCACTTATATTAGTGGCCAATGGCTCACTGGTTACAGCCGATGGCCAACTAGTCACAGTGGAGGGCCATCTACTACCTGAGCCAGCACCTGTCCACGTGAGGCCGAGAGCCTGGAAACTGCTCTCTGGGGCTCTGTCCCCACAGTTGGGGTCACACTGAAAGCAGAAAAAGGACTTTGTAGCAGAATGACGCTCACCAGCACTCTACCGACTTCATTTCTCCCCTTTCTCCCCATCACCACCTGACCCATCTGCAGTGGTTGCTCAGACTCTTGGCACAGACCTCCAGAGTCTCAAAGCTTCACCTCTGGACCCAGTCCCCAGAAAGCTATGGGGATTATGTCACATCCCTTTCTAGCACTTACTAGCTCTCAACTAAGTGTCTGTGGAATGAGAAATGAACTCTCATTGGAGGGTGTTTAGGACACTCAGAGCTCCCAGGGGGTCGACACTGATATGAGGGCAACTAAGGATACTTTTTATCTTCTTTTCAGAGAAAAGGAATGAAGAGTCATTTAGAAATCCAAGGAGAAGGTCTGGGAGGGGCTGATAGAAGAATAGTGGGTGATGCCTGAGGACTGCATCTATCAAAGACTCTATAGCGTTTTGTGGGAGCCCTGGCGGCTCCATTGTATCCTGTGTGTGATGAGATCCCCTGCCCCCAAATACACAAAGAGAAATGCAGACCCTGCTCTCCTGGGTGGGCCTATGGCTGTGCCTCACATCAATGGCCCACCAGGAAGACGCACTAGGACTAAAAACCAAGTTTGTGTCTAAGAACACGAAAGTGAACTCTCCTGTGGGAAAATAGGCCAGCTCTTTGGAGCTCTTCCAGAAAGCCCAGCAAAGGCTCAGCGAGAGCCAGCCCACCCCAGCTGCCGACTTCTTGCTGCTGCTTTTGTTTTTGGCTCCATTCACCTGCCACTACTTTTCCTCACTCGAAATCAGACCCCAAGGAGATTATTGTCAAATCCCATGGACCTGGTGCTTACAACAGGGACCCAGAAAAGTGGGCTTTGAGGGCGCAGCTTCAGTGCTGGCCCTGCCTCTTGTCACTGTCTAATGATAGGCAAACCACTAACGCTCATTGAATATTAAGTTTCCTCGTCTCTAAAAGGCAGCTGATGCTGGTACCCGGACTCCCACCTGCAGGGAGGCCATAGACCTAATGAGTCAACACAGCAAGGAGTTGCCATTAGCAATAATGGGGGTAACTAGGGCATTAAGGATGCCTCCTTCTCTCACCTGAACTACCTTACTTGCCAGTAATCAACAAGGGATGTGCAGGGAGGGAGAGCAGGACGGGGAAAGAAAAAAGCAGAAGAGAACCATTCCAGGGTACTTTAAGTCGTTTCAACTACTATAAAAATCTACTACGTGTATAGTTCCAGCCACAAAAAAAAAACTAGAAGAAAATATGTCAGGCAGTAAAGGTTATTCCTAAGTGAGAGAACTATAATTTTTACTTTCTGCTTATATAATAAGAGATACATTCTAAGATGGTCCCCTCCCCCAACCTTTCTCCCCCTGCCCCCAGTTCTGCCAGCACCAGGTGTGCCCACCATACTCGACATTCACAGTATCACAGGAGTCGTGGGTCAGGGCAGGGGTCCTGGGTGCCCGATTTCATAGGCAGGCAGGGAAGGAGGAGAAAACTCCGATGAGAGGATTAAAGGCTGGGAAAGTGGTGGCAACAGGATGGCTCAGTCTGGCAGGAGCACCGACGGGAGGACCTCCAGGTGGCTGAGTGATCGTCAGCAGAGCAGCCCAGGTAGGAGTGGAAGGTGACGGGATAAAGGGCCACTGTCAATACCTGAATGGAGTGACAGGACACCAGACAAAGAGGCTGGGGCCCCAAGGGACCATCTGAGTATGGAAGTAAAGTGACAGTGGTAGGCAAACTGAGGCAGAGCTCAGTTCTGTGACGAGCAACAGCAGGAACCCTTTAACTTAAATCTCCGTGACAGCAGGGTTCATTCCCAGCACAGAATCCTAGAGCCAGCCCGTGATATAATTTCAGGCCCCACTAGGTCTGAGGCTCAGAGGCTGATTGTGGGGACAGAGCCCCAAAAAGCAGTTTCCAGGCTCTCGGCCTCACATAGAAAGGTGCTGGCTCAGGTAGTAAATGGCCATCGACTGTGATCAAATGGCCAGCAGCTGTGGCTAGTTGGCCGTCAGCTGTAACCATTGAGACATTGGGCACTAATATAACTGCCGTGGCTAGGCTAGCAGAAAAGGGGGAGCTAGCAAGATGATGATGGCTGAGTCTGCAAGTGGCACAGTGAGGGTTGAGAATTGTGTTGCTCCTGGTTCCTGTGTCTCCAACCCAGCTGCCAGTGAGAGTATAGTGGTGTGACTCCCCTACCTATGGCTCCGTGGGTGTTCCTTTTTGGCCTCACCATGTCCTGCGTTCTTATGTGGGGAGTGGGACCAGAGACCCCGCCTGACACCCCGCACGACACATGGCGTAGTCGGCAGGATCCCCTGCACTACTGATGTTCTTTCTGCTGCTCCCGTGATAAACCCAGAAAGTGAGTAAGGCTGAGCCTGCAGGTAGAGGACACCAATGACAGGGTGTTTTCTGTTGTCTCAATCCATCGATGGCGATGCTATTGGCTAGGAATGCTGGAGGCCACTCACCTGGGCCCACTCCTTGTGGCAGCCCCCACAGACGTTTTCCCGCCAGCCAGAGCCAGGGTTGTGGACTGTACCCTGTGGTTCTTACATGAATGTAAGACGTATCTCAGCAACCACCATCAGGAACTTTGGAAAAACCAGGTTTTATTACTTGCAAATCCTGGGCCACACAGCCTGGTCACAGATGGAGAGTGAGTGGACCTCCCTCTCTCTGCCTTTATTGGGGTCGAGGGAAGGGTTTCACTTTTTGTTGGCAAATTGAAACATAAGAGTATGAATTAGGGCACTGGAAGGGAAAAGCAGGGTCACGCGTGCGGTCAGTTACCTAGGTCACCCAAGGCTTTCTAAAAGGGTACCTGCGTGGGTGGTGTGGCCTGGTTCCTCCTCTAGTTGTTTAGCTAGTAGCTGTGTCACACAGCTGGCAATGTTTATTGGAGGTGGATGTCTTTGAAATAGAGGCCTCGGCAACGAACAGCTTAATGTCAGGCACTTACATTACAATCAAAAAGCCTACTGTCAGGCACTGTACTACACTCGCAACTCCAGGGAGCTGACACAGTAGATTTCCCACTTTAGGATGCTGCCCATTTGATAGACAGGTGGGTAGAGACTTGGTGCTTCAGAGGTGTCCTTCCCAAATGGTCCCAAGGCAGCCAATTGGCTCAACTGGAAGTTCTAAATATCTCATTCAGGTGGTTCTACTGTAAAAGATATGTGAGGGGGACAAAGTGAAGGAAACCCCACACCTCCTGACAATTTAAAAGGATAAAAATTCCTCAGACTTAAAAATGCAAAGAGTTTATCGACAGTCAAGAGCTAGGAATAATCATGAAATAAACTTTCTTTTAAAAAGACTCTATTAGGGGCGGCCGGTTAGCTCAGTTTGTTAGAGCGTGGTGCTCTTAACAACAAGGTTGCCGGTTTGATTCCCACATGGGCCAGTGAGCTGTGCCCTCCACAACTAGATTGAAACAACTACTTGACTTGGAGCTGATGGGTCCTGGAAAAACACAAATAAATAAAAGTTTAAAGAAATACATGCTCATTGTAAAAGTGAAAAAATATATAGACAAGTATAAAAAAGGAAATAACATCACCAAAACGTCATCACCCGGAGATAAGATACAGTTAATATTTTGGTGCGTTTCTTTCAATTTCTTTTCTATTAAAAATAAACAGAAAAGAAAAATCAAAACATTATTGAAAATATTTACATTTCTGCTACATTTATAAAAATTACATACATATTTCATGATACATCTTTTCTTATATTTTGAAGAAGTCTTTGTAAATACATTTTTATTGATGGCAAAAATATTTCATTGAATGGATGTATCAAAATTTATGAAAGGCTTTCTAGTCTGTTAGATGGTAAATGGGTTTCTAATATTTTTTGCAATTATAAATAATGAGAAAATATCTAAGTATGCAAATCTGTGTTTATAGCTCTGAGAATTTCTATATGATAAACTCCTAGAAGTGGTATTTCTAGGTTTCTTACACATTTCCTACAATTTCTCTGGGTAGCTCAGTGATTCTATTATCTCACTCTCCTGCCAAACTCAGTTTCTTAAACAAAACAAAACGAAACAAAATTTTGCTAAAAAATACGTGAGGGGGACAAAGTTTTATTGAGATCATTTACATTTCTGCTAAATTTATGAAAATGATACATATTTTGTGATGTCTTATATTGTGAAGAAGTCTTTGTAAATAAATGTTTGCATTTTTACATCTGAGAAACTTATTCTTTTAAACTGTCAGAAGGCACAGGGTTTCCTTTACTTTGTCCCCATCAATAAACAGCCAAGAAGAGTAATGTGAATCAAAATAAGCTCATCAACTTAGGTCATAATAATAGAAGTATGGAGTCCAGAATCGGAGGGTGTTCATTCTCTACTCTGGGTGGTCAGAACCACTGTCAGCACTCAGCCCCACACGGTAAAGGGAACATTAACAAACGGTCCACGGTCAGAGGCGAGATCAGAATAAAGAAACTAGAACATGTGCCTTCTCGCTTCTCTGTGTTGGGACTCAGTAGCCATGTCTACATTAGGTGACACATGTCCTCTGCCCAAGGCTGACTGATCTAGGGGTGGACCTCTCATCCCAAGAGGGTCTTGAGATCTGATCCCAAGAGGGTCTATAGAATCAAAGTTTCTATAGGAAGATGAAATTTGGAATTAAAAGATGAGAATCACTGACATGAGCTGTGTGAAAAGCAGAAAAGCAGGGCTGTAGTAAGAGGACCAAAGATCCCTGCCCTGAATTTCCAGCAGCTGCTTTCTCGAGTCCTAGATGTTTTTAATTCTTTGGATTCCGTGAGACATCTCAGGTAAAGCTAAATCAGAGCCCGTTTCCGTAACCAGCAACAGAAAAGAAAAATACTAATACAGTATAAGAAATGTTGAAACGACCATGGCATTTATTCTGGTAGAGAAAAGACTCCAAGGGAACGTGAGAGCTGTAGGCAAATATTTGAAGATCTGGCCATGGAGAAGCCAGATCAGACTTGTTCCATGAGGCTCAAGTGGCAAAACTAGAACACCGGAAGAGTGGCTTTAAGAGAGTCAGTTCTCAGTCGGTCCTCATGTCCACACATTTTTGTATGACCACGTGACAGTACTGTTGTCGAGGAGTTCAAGCATTGGACATTACTACTTTCAGAGAGAGCATTGCTCTGATCCTGACAACCCACTTTATTCTTCCTCCTCCTTAAAGCCGTCTAGGGCTCTTGGAAAGCGGTTGCTAGGACTTTGATGCCCCCTGGTGGACGAGGACAAAAACTTCACGTACTCTCGCAAGTCTTACTCTTTCCAGGCTTCAGGAAGAGAGCGAGCAGTATATTAAATAGTTCCAACCATGCTGTCATTCTTGATTAAATTAATCTCAGTACAAGATGTTTTTATACTTCAAGAAATAAGCCAAATGATTTCGTGAATTTTGGAAAAATTCATGCTTTGATTTTTCTCTAGTGTCAAGAGAGCTGATAAAATTGTTTATCAATAATAAATGTATCTACCTCCCCCAATAAATGCATCTACCTCATCCTCTACATACCCTTTCCAATCAGATTAATTTGTTTCCAACAGCAGATCTGAATTGCATCTGATGGAGGGACAGCCCTACGCCAGTTCCGTAGTCTGTGCTCATGGAAAAAGTGTCACCTGTTGAACAAGGAGTCTCAGGCTTGTCTAGTCTACTTGTTCCTGTTTGGGAGGGAATAACCTAGTTGTTAAGAAGGCACAGCATAGAACTCAAATGACATAATCTGAATCTCCACTGACACTCACTAAGAGTCTGGAGAATTAAATATTCTACTTTCAGCTGGATGAGTCTTCTGAGCGTTATTTCTAAAGGTACAGACGGCTTTTAACAAAACAAGTTTCTTTGGCAAAACATTATTCTCCAGGTTTACAAAGGCCACTCTTCCATTGGTACATCTTGGGGGGCATTTTGAGAGGACTCTGAGTTTTTCTGAATAGGGCATCGTGTTAAAAACAACGACAACAACAACAACAAAAAACCCTACAATCTTATTTAGAACATCTTGAAGAAATGGATTCAATGTCAATGACTTACTAACCTATAAGCTTCCCAAAACTCCAGGAAGGCAGACTGAGTCTGCTGGGAACCTTGTTTGACTAAAGAGCTGTTCCCTGAGTTTAGCCAATGAATGAGAGGGGAAAGTACAATCAGAGCTCTTGTCTTCAGCAGTTGCCTGCGAGAGGGTTGATTATCTACCATCTTGTGGTACAGCTGGGGCATAGGTAACTCACTGAGTAGGAATTCCAGTCACTTAGAAAAGAACTAGGCTGTTATCTGATACAGCGTACACTGTAGCTGTTCCAAAGTTATTAAACTAAACCACTACAAGTGCAAGGGTAAAGTTCTTACGCAGAGTTTTGTGCGTATTTGGGGAGATTCACTGAAGTGTCCCAAGGGCCTAGATCTATGCCTGATTCACAGTAGGAACTCACTAAGTATTTTTATTGTGAATACAGGGGCAGAGGTGGGGGTTCAGGAGTTGGGGAGAGGCAGGGAGCAGAGACTCTCAGACCATAAGACGCCTTAGAGAACCTCTAGCCCAGTAGATTTCAGGCGCTCTGTGAACTCAGGGTTCTGCAGAGGGCTTGTCAGGACTGTTCAAATGTTTTATTCCAATTTCATTTTAAAGATATATTTTAACTTGTGATTAAAAAGTGCCATTAAAATCCATACTCAACATTATTGATACATTCAAATGCATTAACTAATGCTGCCTGGTTAGCTAGTTTTGGGGAGGTTGTTTTGTTTTTGATGACCTCAGATTAAAACCTGTCCTGCCCCAGTTAAGGAGTACTCTAAGTTGACCAGGCAACTATTGAAAACAAACAAAGAAACCAAGACAAAAATGAAAAGAAAAGAAAAAGACTATTAGTATTTGCAAACACTTACTTGTATCAAGTAGAAACTTCGTGTTATAGTGCAACCAACATAAATACACAGGTAGCCTTATTCCATTACTTTATAATAATCTAATATGCATTTGAAGTTGTTTACATACCTGAATTTATACTGTATATGTACAACTGTTTTTTGTAGGGTTTTTTGTTTGTTTGTTTTTAATATTAAAGTTCTGGGGGGAAAACTTAGTGTTGTGAACAAATAATTAGAAAAGCCTTCAGGTCAACCCCCTCATTTTGCAGAAGAGGAAACTGAGTCACAGCAAGGTGATGAACGCCCTGATCCCTCACAACAACAGTAGCAAAGCCCAGAACTTGAACCTGTTTTACTTCTTTCTTCATGCAAGTGGTTCTGATTTTTTTCTGCTAAGTGTAGTTTAGTTTTGTTGGCAAAACATTCAATTGCTGGCAAATGCATTCAATTAATTTGAATTAATTTCCTAACGTGAATTTCCTTTAGTTTGGGGGCAGGACACATGTTACCAAACAGCCTCAGTGTTTGTCTGCATTGAACCAGAGAGGCTCAAAGGCAATGGTTGTGAACACAAAGCCACTGACTCACGGCAAAGTTGGGAAGGAGGTTTACCGCTGCCGCCAGCTCACAGGTCTATTGTGTGGCCTCTGAGCCCCTACAGAGAGAAAAGAGGCCAAAGAGGTTGCACTGAACCCCTTTTCGTGCTTTCTGAATTAAATCACATAAGTTTTGTTTCTTGTCAGGTGCTCTCCGGCAGCGTGATTTGAAAAACCCTGCAAGAACCCCTACTACCCTCCCCCAACAAAATCCCCTCCTCCCCCACCTCCCTCGCCAGCCTTTCCAGGTCCAAGGTGCCTGCTCTTTCCTTTCTAGGTAGGATGACAGATGTGGAAATTGCGGCTGTGAGAGGAGGCACGATTTCCCCAGCTCACAGAGGCAGTGGTAGGTGGGACAGGGCTGAGGTACAATAGTCTGGACTCTGCAGTAGCCTTTCCATCATCAAATGGGGCCTCAATAGAGGATCAAATGGGGCCTTTCAGAAACAGGGTAAATTGACGTCAGCCTGTGGGAGTCTTGTTAGGTCCCAAATGGGCTACCATAGTTTCTGTAGGAACAGAATGTGTGTTTCTAATGGAGATGGCAGCGAGTTGGCCTTTCCTTTGTGTTCTGCCCTTTTCATTATATGGGTTGTCATTGTACCCTGTTCCCCCGCCCCCATCTTCCTCTTCCCTTTCCTCTCTTTTGACCCTCCTTCACCATCTAAACCCCTTTGCTTTTACCCTCTATCAGATCTTGCTCTCACTCACCTTTTGCTTCCACTCCCCTCAGGGTTCTGGGGAGGGAAGCAAAACAATGAGAATTGGAAGAAAAGAAGTAAAACTATCCTTTTTATTTTATTTTATTTTTTATAGCTGACCTGACAATATAACTGGAAACTCTTAAATAATCAATGATAATACTAATGCAAACAATGAAAGAATTAAACAGTGTAGCAGGATATAAAATTAACATGTGCAAAATCAGTCTCTTTGAAGGGCATGTCACCTCTGTGACGTTCTGCCCTCAAACCCACAGCCCCAGTCTAGTTGTGAGAAAAAAATATCAAACCCAAATTGAGGGCCATTCTGCAAAATGCCTGACTAGTACTCCCCCAAATTGTCATGGTCATAAAAAGGAAAGATTGGAAAACTGTCACAAACCGGAGGAGACTAAGGACACGTGACTACGAAATGTAAAGGACACGTGACTACGAAATGTAATGTAGTATCGTGGCTGGACAGTGGAAAAACAAGTGCTAGCTGAATAAAGTCTGGATTTTGACAGTAAAGTAGAAATATTGGTTTCTTAGTTTAGACAAAGGTTATGTGACATGTCCATCTTAGGGGAAGCAGGTGAGGTGGGTATGTTGTATCTCTATATACTATGTTGTAACTTGGGGGATCTGAACAATTTTAGAGTCAAAATCTTATTAAAAAGAATACATGGCCTTCATGTACACAAATAATAACCAGTCAAAAGAGAACCCCATGAACAATAGCTATAAACATATTAAATACTTACGAATAAGCTTAATCAGAAATGTGAGACGGTAAATGAATAAAACAATAAAACCACTCTGAAAGACATAAAATTCACCTTAAACAAACAGAAAGATATTCCTTGTTCTTGAGTAAAAGGACTCAACATTACCAACATACCATTTCCCCATTAATAAATTTATCTCCCCATAGTAAGTACCGGCAGGCTTTTGTTATTTTGCGTAGACCGACCAATGGAATAGGGAAGAAAGTCGAGAAACAGCCCCCAGTACATATGGATATTTAGTACATGATAACGGTGGCATCGGCAATCCCTGGAACAAAGATGAAATGTGACAGTCTTCTTGAGCCGATTGGCTTGCCCCGATTGGCCTTACTCTGTAAAGGGGCGGGATAGTGGTGTTTAATGAGAAGAGAACCAGATGTGGGAAACCGGGCCTTCACTACCTACCAATTTCAGGCAGATCCCTTAATCCTTCTTATCCTCCTTCCCTTCAACTGGGAATAATAACAATATCCACTCCACTTTCTGCCCAGGGGAATCACTGGTATCCAGTGAGAAAATGTCTCTGAGCGTGAGAGGAGCTGTAGAAAAAGAAGAGATTCTTAAGCAGGTTCAACTCAGCACAAAACCAAATGGGGCTCGACGGTGCTGATCTGTAGTCCAGGCATTAGTGACATGGCCCAAGCTCCTCGGGAGTTTGCTGGACAAGTGGGAAATGGAGGAGAAACTCTCAAGGGAATGTTAATGAGTCTGAAAAGAAGGGGTTTGTAACAGTTTCTTGTCCTTTCATCCTACTTATTCATTTTAAAATTATAGTTCAGATTCCTCTGAACTATAGGTAAGTGAAAATGATAGTTACAAGTTAAAATCAGGTCACAAAAAAGCTGGAAACCACCTCCCCTTCACGAACCTCACATGAAGTCAGCTATGGAGTCACCCACCCCGAAACATGAGTGGTGGCACATGCTCGGCCCTGTTTAGGCAGGGCTAGCGGCTGTCCCTACTTTGACCTGCACGTGACCTCAGCAAGGAGACGTCGGCACATCTTCTGTTGATGAAGCTCAGCTGTTAATTTCTAGCAGTGCAGGGCCTGACGAATCTTGAGGTTAAAAGGAAATTTTTATAAGCAAGTCTTTACTTTCCTGAAGCTTCAGCTGCTAATTCAGCCAGGGCACTCCCTCATTTCAGCAGGAGGTTAGCTGAGCTCTGAACTAGAGAAAGATTTTGCTCAGTGAAAGGGAATTTGGTGAGGCCAGTTTTATGTAGTTCATGAAGACATATGAATAGGTTGGTGCAAAAGTAATTGCGGTTTTTGCAATTATTTTTTAACCTTTTAGACGGCAATTACTTTTGCACAACCTATATGATATAATGAAGACGTATTAAAGAGCATCGTGAATCCTCCAGGAGTGGCACCGTGGAAATTTTATGAAAGAGGAGTCTCTGACTCTTAAGATGTTGTTCTGAAATGTTCATGCTCCATCACTATAAAGTCATTGCTACCTATAGTTCTAATTTGAGGAAACCATCTAGGAGTGCTTCCTGCTTGGGTCTATGATGTATGATACTTCCCTCCTTTCTTCCTGGCCTGAAATCTCTTTCCTACTCAGAGCCTCTGGCCAAATAACAAAGGTTGCATCATTGCCTAAAGAAGTTGTCCATGCGTGGCTTTGGAATGATACTGGGGTTGGAAGGAAGGCTCTTTGGTCTTATGTGTCCATTTGTCCCTTAGCACAGTGATGTTAAGACACCCAAGGCCTTGGACTACAGCCCTGAGGAGATGAGGGACAGGTCGGAAGAAAGGGAGAAAGGCAGCAATGTGGGTGGAAGGAGGAGAGGGAAGCAGCCCTGGCCGGGAGTTCTGAGCAGCCTGGAAAAAAAACACACTTGGGAAGGCAGAAGCTGAGTAATGGGTGGGTGTCACGGGGTAAGTAAGAGGGCACCCTAGGGACACACACTCGGGGGACAAATACCCTGACAAATGTCTCAAAACAAACTATTGACATTTCCACCAGGACCTTAGTGTATAGCTCTCTTCTCCATCGTAACAGTTCTCAAGGAAAATGCTGCCTGTTTTCCTTAAAGGAGCCAACAGAGGGTACTGTCACCCAACCAAAATGACATTATTCAAGTTTCACTACAGCATTTTCCAGCTAGGTAAGTGGTCCCCTCCCACTGCAGTCTATGAAAATTCATCGTTTTGAGCAATCCCAGAATGAATTTTTTTTTTCCAGCTTCCTGCTCAGCTGTGGTGAAGATGTTTGTTTACAACAGGGTCTCTGAAACATGTGCACATGCGTCGATCAGGTAAGTCAACAGCCTGGTCTAGCCCAGAGAAACACATTAGATGACAGTTAGAGGACAGTTTGGGCAGCATTATTTTGTTGCACACAGAATGCACGTTGTTTTTGTGTTTGGGAGGCCAAATATGCAAACACTTCCAGGATGCAAGGGGAATTTGGACAGCGGAGAAAGCAGAACAGTGAGGGCTGTGCGTCCTAAGGAAGCAAAGGGAGTGCACACGTGTACACACACACACAGACATGCATGCATGCACGCACACGTTTGATTTAATCATTGGTCAAAATGGGCAGGGACTTTGGTTCACAACTGCTTCACCAGGACCTGGCATCTGTCTGCTAGGTGCTTATAAATATCCCCGAATCATAACTGATATATTCAATATCAAAATTCATTGAGCAATTCAATCCGCTGGCTGTTCAGTTGATGCACACTAAATAACATTTAACCATTTTAAATTACTTGTAAAAATAAACTCAGCTAACTGAATTGGCTCTTGGTTTGAAGATCACATAAATGCAGGAATAAAGTCAACAAATACATTGACCAAACACTGCCTGTTTCCCCTCAGCTTTCCTGAAAGCCTTGCATTCTCCTTACTCGACTTTCTTGTTTACGGGTACGCTTGGAGACTGGTTAGTGTGAGCCTGACCCCGGCAGAGACCAAGCCAGTGTTTCCCCCTCGGTTGGGGGGTGGGCAGCCTGCAGACAAGGGTCCTACTCCCTGGGGATGGGGGTAGGACTCGGTCCCCTCCTCTGATTAGTCCTTTTCCTCCCAGTCCCATTCTTCCAGAGCAGGCCCCAAAAAGGAGGCTGAGTTACATGCTTGGAACTTCAGAAGTGATCTTGGGCACCTCACTTAGCCCGTCTGGACCTAGGTTTCCTCATCAGGGACATGAGATCCAGTTCCAGGGACTCTGTGCCCCCTTTAGCCTCCAGCTTTCTCTGCTTCTAAGAGCCACACGACCTGGGCCGATCAGGAGAAAGCAGCCCTGCCCGGAATGTAGGGCAGTGTCACTGAAACCATGACCTGCAGCGGCTTCACCGGGGAACCTGGCAGAAATGCAGATTCTCTGCTGCTCCCTAGACCTTTGAAACCCACAGTTCTGGGGCTGGGGTCCCCACAGGCTGTGATGGAGCAGCTCCCAGGGGGTTCTGATGCCTGCGTAACTGAACCCCTGGGGTCATGCATTTGTGTAGTGGGAAAGGAGAGGTCCAGAATGTGGAGCGTGGGGCACCTGAGGACAAAGGAGAGCAATCAGGGCAGGGCTGGAGGTGGGAGACAAAAAGCATGTGGGATTCCTGGGGAGAGGGATGAGTCCAGGCCATTGGGGCCAATGGCAGGGTGGCACCTGGTGGCTAAGAGCACAAGCTCTCATCTGACTGCTTCTCTCCAACTCTGCCACCTATTTTGTGTGTGACCCTAAGCAAGCAGCTTAAAACTCTCTGTGGCCTCCGTTTCTTCTTCTCTAAAAATCCAACAGCTAATAGCAGCCCTGTAGCAGGCATTGCCAGCGTCAGCCACACACATGCCTTTTCCCTTCAGTGCGCTCCTCCCCAGCTCTTTTGCTCAGGCTCTTTCTGGATATTTAGGCCTCTTTGCCTGTCCAACCGCCGTGCCTTCCCTCCTTAACACCACAGTGTGTTGGAGAGTGTGTCACAACCCTAGCTCTCCTCCCGCTTTGTGAAAACATCTGGTGCGAGTTCTGCACTGGTTCTAGAGTGTCCTTAGCAGGAACAAGCTCCGTTATCCCGTCTGAAACCACTTACCAGTGTCCCTTTCCTGGCACTTGAGTCCTCATCTCAAGGTCTTCTTTTAAGCTGATCCAAAAACTTACCTTCTGGGATTGCAGATTGGTGCAGTCACTCTGGAGAACAGTATGGAGGTATCTCAAAAATCTGAAAATGGAACTACCTTATGATCCAGCAATTCCACTCCTAGATATCTATCCGGAGAAATCCAAAACTCTAATTCAAAAATCTTTATGCACCCCTATGTTTATTGCAGCACTATACACAATAGCTAAGACATGGAAACAACTGAAATGCCCATCGGTAGACGACTGGATTAAGAAACTGTGGTACATTTATACAATGGGGTATTACGCAGCCATAAAGAAGAAAGAAATCTTACCATTGCAACAACATGGATGGACCTAGAGAACATTATGTTAAGTGAAATAAGTCAGACAGAGAAAGACAAGTACCATATGATCTCACTTATATGTGGAATCTAATGAAAAGAATAAGTGAACTAATCAGAAACAGTTTTGGCGACACAGAGGAAAAACTGAGGGTTGCTAGATGGGAGGGGGGGTGGGAATAAGGGGGAAGGAGAGGGGATTAGAAACCAGTCGGTAACCACAAGATGGCCACGGGGTTTTGAAAATTAATTTGGGGAACGTAATCAATAATGTTGTGGAGATTTTGTGGGGTGTCCGATGGACACGTGTCTCATTTGTGAGACCACCTCAGGGATGATGTAGATGCCTGATCACTGCATTGTACACCTGAAGCTGAAGCTGAACAATAATGAATGTATAAATATATATATATACATGTACACATATATACATACATACATACATGTATGTATGTATATATGTGTGTGTGTATACTTACAAGAAGCGGAGTACAGCGTTAGGAATGGAGACAGTGGAAATGTAATGGCTGTGTGCGATGTCAGAGGGGTAGTGGATGGGGGGAGGGGGGTTCACACAGCGTGAGGGATAGAAATGATAAACGTCTAAGTATTACTTTGTCTTTGCACCTGAAACAAAAAAAAAGTATAACAAAACAAAACAAAACAAAGCAAAACAAACAAAAAAACTTACCTTCCTGGGTAGCTAGGAGGATTTGTGCAGTTCGTGCTGACAGCCGTGCTTGGCACATTATAAGTGCTCAGTAAATGATCACCACTGTTATTATTAGGCTGGTGCAAAAGTAATTGCGATTTTTGCAATTATTTTTAACCTTTTAAACCACAATTACTTTTGCACAGCCTAATAGTATCTGAGCACTGAGATTGGAGTCAGAACACTTGATTCCAGCCTTGCTTTGCAGCCTACCAGAGATGGGAGCCTGAGAACCCGCAGTTAACTTTCCTGAGTATCAGTTTCAGCCCTTTCAGGGATGTTTTGAGAATAAAACAGGAGAAGAGCTCTGCAAGCTCTGCAAGCACTTTGCACACGGTAAAGGTTTATACCAAAGTGAAAGAAGAACCAACGGCTGAGATAACAAGCACAGGCCCACATCAGATCCAGATAGAACCTTCTTGAACCAACTACTCTGACCAGACAGCTGCCCAACCACAGCCGGTCAGACCTGGGAGGGTGGGAATGTGGGTGGGGGCGTTCAGCTTGTTAGTTTCACACAGCTGTGTTGACCACAGCTACAATCAGACCCTTTCAGCAATCCAGTGCTGCCTCCCTCTTCTTGGGAGAGGAAAGATTTTTACTCAGGCAGACAACTCGCTAATGACGACTCCTCCAGTAATGCACAATTGTATATTTTTCCCAGATATGTGTTTTTCTTCAAAATGTTCAGGCAAGAGCCAGCGTGAGACAATGTGTCCCAGGGTAGCTACTGTTGCTGCCAAATGTTATTACCTTTCCTGTGTCCCTTCAGACTGCTTTCTAGATGGTGGGAAGACTCTGAGATGTCCCAGCTGCAATGTTTTCCATCATTCTTGGATTGTAAAGGAAGGGGGCATTTGTGTGGAAGAGGGAGAGTGGACCTCTACTCTTAAAACTTAAAGGTCATGTGGAGACCTGGGCAGACTCCTAACCGGGAGTTAGGGCTCCTGAAAGGCTGGCCAAGGCCCTTCCTCTCAGACATAGAACTTTGCTCGGCACCAGGGGAGGGGCCAGGCTGCTTAAATCTCATCCAGTGCCAGCTACTTCACCTCAAGGACCTCACCGTCACCCACTGAAAACGTAATAATACCGTGGCAGGCTCACTGATTGAGATTTTGATTTTTGTAAGTGTGTTTTGACTTTTTTCGTTTCTGTGCTTGCTTCATAAGAGATGGAAGACTAGGAAGTGTTTTGGCCTACCCTCATCCTAAGAGAGTAGTCAAGGATTATTCTTTAGAGTTAGGGACCCCCAGGGCTTACTTAACAGCTTTTGTGTCTTAGAGCTGAAGACAGGATGGAGATTTCTGGACATCAGGGAAGAGCTCCTAGTCATGTTTCTGTTCGAGGGGCACAGCCCATGGTGGGGGAGAGAAGTCAAAATTTATTCTCTCAGTTTTGGAGGCCAGAAATCCGAAGTCAAGTTGTCAGCAGGGACACAGTCCCTCCAGGGATGCTGGAGAAAATCCTTTCCTGGCCACTCCAGCTTCTGGTGGCTTCCCCAGCATGCCTTGGTGTTTCTTGGCTTGTGGCTATATAACTCCAATCTCTACCTCAGTGGTCACATGGCCTCCTCCTCTTCTGTTTGTTTCCCCTGTGTGTCTCTTATAAGGACCCTTGTCATTGGATTTAGGACCCACCTGGATAATATAGGATGCCCTCATCCCAAGATCCTTAATTTAAAAGTACATCTGCAAAGACCCCTTTTCCAAATAAGGTAACGTTTACAGGTTCTGAGGATTAGGACATGGACATTTTTTTGGATGTATCTTTACATTCTTTTTAAATAACTTTCTAACACACTTCCAAATACTCTTTTTTACAGTTTTTGGCTGTCTACTCTGATTGCTGTTCCATACGACAATAATTTTGTAATTTCATGTTAGAGACAATGGAAATTCAATGTTTATTCTGTCGTGATTGATTTAAATGTGCATATTATGATTGAGAGTTGGGATGCATAGAATATATAATTCCATATGTTAACTGTTTCTAGTACTGCTATGGATTTGTGCCCTACACACACAGGAATCCTGGTAAATTCTATTTCATATGATTCCTATCCAAAAAGTAAAAAAAAAGAAGTAAGGTACTGTATCCATTTCTTAGCATTAACATAACAAAGCACCACAAATCGGGTGGCTAAAAACAACAGAAATATATTCTCTCACAGTCTGGAGGCTAAAAGTTCAAAGTCAAGGTGTTGGCAGGGCCGTGTTCCCTCTGAGACTCTGAAAAGAATCCTTCTTCACCATTTCTGAGCTTCTGGTATTGCTGTCAATTCTTGGAATCCCTTAGGTTGCAGCTGCATTAACCCAATCTCGGCTCTGTTACCACAGGGCATTCTCCAGGTAGCTCTGGGTCCAAATTTCTCTCTTCTTGTAAGGCCATCAATCATTGGGTTAGGGCCCACCCTACGCCAACAAGAGAAAGTATATACGTATGGCCTCACCTTAACTGACATCTTAATTATATCTACAAAGGCTCTTTCTAAATAAGGTCACATTCCCAGGTACGGTGAGTTAGAACTTTGACCTGTCTTTTTGGGGGACAAAGTTCAGATGCATTTATAATTATATATGGCACATTATTCAGTATATACCAGATGAGAACTGAATTCTCCACTTACAGTTTTATGCATCTGATGACTGCAATAAGCTTCCAGCTCTGGACATTTTAAACCTGGTTTACTATGTTGTCATGATTTTCTGGCAAGATGGGCATGTATAATAATATTCAGAAACCCCAAATGATAAGCCCCCAGAGAAGGACTGAAGAAGAAGGCTGTGATGTAGAAATGACTGTCGTAGGTGCACTAATGTTTCTTCTTGATGGAGGACAAAGAATGGGTCCTTTATTCTTGAAGATGTGAAGGGACATTCTCTTATAATTTTCCTAACTTGCTATCCATTTCAGGGTTTTACAGTGCCTTCAGTCCAGGAGTTCTTCAGATCCCATATCTCCCCTGCTTCACTTTCATCCCACCTTTTTGTGTTTGGGGGTCTAAGAATAGATATCGCCCGTTGTGCTCTCCTGCCCTTAAATTCTCCCATCTGCCAAGCTGGGACCAGGCCCAGACAGCCTGGTCTCTGATCCAGGGTGTTTGTCTGCAGAAGCTCCAGCTGCAGAATGATTTCAGTTACGTTGCTATTCAGAAGCAAATGGCCCAGCTCAATGGAAAGTCTTTCATTTCTAACAAGCAAGCCAGTATGTGGCATTTTCCTTTTCCGTAGTCTGCAGGGTAAAATGAACCTTGCAGATGTTCCTCTAATACCAGGAGAATAAGATTCACAGATGAACTGCTGAGAGTGGCCTGGCTTTTCTCCTGGGTTAGTCAGTTGCCATGTGGCCTGTGGTCAAGTGAGAGGGAGCAGCTGGGAATTGCATTTGAGAACTGACTTCATGGCTGTGGTCAGAGAGCCAGGAAGCCCATTTGTGTAGCGCCTTCCCTCACAAACTGGGAAGAGGGCTTCTCCCTGATGACAAAGCCTGCAACAAAGGGTCTTAGATAGCAGCATCTCCTTGTCCTAACAAAGTTGGGGGGTGGGGGCTCGTCTTTCTCTGATTCTTGTGGTGAGGATTGGGCAGAGGTAGTTGATGGGCAGTGCTCCCTGGGCAAATAATCTGTGGAAGTCACTGAGGAATGAGATAGGGAGGACTCCCAACCCCGAAGGACTCAACTAGGGGGATCTAGACAAATTTTAAAACACTATACAAAATTGGTCCACGACGACTCTGGGATAAGTAGAGACAGATAGATGCCAGGATTGTATTTTTTGTGGCAGACCCATGTGACCAAACCACGGTCAAAGAAACTTTCAAACCGACCAATCAGCTGTTTCCACAGCACTGTGGTCAGATCAACCCCAGGCTCCAGGCCGCACATAGGCCAAAAGCTCAACCAAGACCAACAGTATACATTTTAGGACAGTAGTTCACACTTTGAAATACCAGAGTCTCTGTATACGAAAGAGTCCAGTTTGCAAATAACCATTAGATCTTATTAGGGCCCAGGGCAGACCAGCCCCAAATACCCACCACTTCTACGTCGATTACTTTGAATTAAAGTTACTTGAAAAGCAGCTGATGGAGGAAGGGCACGTTGACCCGCTTTTGTCTCCTTGAATGCAGGAAGTAAATCCCCCTGTGAAAGATGCGCTTCTTGCTCCAAGGAGGCTAACACATATCCTTATTGCCAGAGTCAAGGCCCCAGGGCCAAAAAGCTTCCATAATCAAGGCTCGTTACACCTTTATTAGTAATTTACTGCCCCAACCCAAACTTTGTTTAGATTCCTCACTAATGAGCACCCAAATCTACGTGTCTTTGTCCTGTCACAGCTTCACAAATTTATTGTTTCTTTGTCCAAAAAGTACAAAAAAGCTGGCCGGTTCAGTATTTCTCTGAGATTTCTCCGAGCATCATTTATGATCTCCCAAGCACACATATTAAATTATTTTTTTTCCCCCATTAATCTGGTCTTATGTCCATTTTCTAATTAGTCCAGGCGTAAGAACTCAAGAAGGGTGGGAGGGGGAAACTTCTCCCTCCCTGTCAATCACTACACAGTAAAACTTCAAAGGCGATACAGATGACAATGGCTGACATTCCCTTTCAGCGATCTAGGCTGCCCTTTTCATTTCCTCGTTCCATGCTGATTTGCAGCCTTGTTAAACTGTGGGGGTGGGAAAAAACCTCATCTACCCTTTTAGGTTCTGAGCCTGGAGATTTGTAAATTAACCTGACAAGACAGGTTATCAGGAGAAAAGGCATACAAATGTTATTTAATGTTAGTATTTTTATGTGTACATGGAAATCTTCATATAGAAGAAATGAAGACCCAAAGAAATGTTTAGGCCTGAGAGCTTATAGACTATTTTTACCAAAGAGCAATAAATTGTGGTGACATGACAGACAAGGGAAAAGGATTCTGAGCTTCTGGAGTCAATAAATTGTGAAAAGGTAAACATATAGGGAAAACTAATGGAAGATAAGAGTTGTTTGGTAATTTGTTATGCAGGTTCCTCTCTGTGTGTCTCCGGACTGATAAAAGTCTAGAGTTACCTCTGGTGATTCAGGTGATTCAGAGTCATTCTCCCCTTCCTGATATGAGAGAGGGGAGGGAGGACGCCTCCACAAAGGGAAACCTATGCCCTGCACTTAGGCAAATAGGAAGAGGCAAATAGAGGGCTTTTCTTGATCTTACAAAAGAAAAATCAGAGCTGGACAGTGGTTAAAGAAGCAAAAACAGATTTTATTCAGGACTATTGCAATAAGGGGAAAAGAGACTTCCGTATATTATTGGGCTCAATTCTGATTACAGCATGGGCAAGTGGGACTTTGCCCAGGAGTAGGGTGGGAGTCAGTGGATGGAAAATTACTAAAAGGAAACATCAGGAGTGAGGGGAGATTCTTGCTAAAGGCAGGCTAGGGTGATCTGACAACCCCAGGGAATGCACAGAGGATGAGGAACCTGGGTGGATAGCGAGGGTGACCAGATACTGCAGGTGGGAATTCTGGTTAAACCGACGCAGCAGCATTCTGGCTAAAATTGGACAATGTGTTGATGAACATGGAAGTTCAAAAGTCTAGGCCCCTCAAGCAGAGGGGCTCAGATCTGCTAACTAAAGTTAGGTAAAGGAAAGACTGTGAATCTGCTGCTTCAATTGCCTTCAGCTCAAAGTAATCCTTATGCCAAAGTGCCATATTTGGAGTGGCATATTCTGATCCTCTTCATTACTTTCATGGAAGTCAGCCTTACAGGTGGCCATCACAAGAAAGCCAATGTCTGAGCTGTGCGACAGACACATTTTAAATACTTTCCACAGCCACAGAGGCATTTCATTGTCATCATTGCCAGCACTCTTAATTATAGAAACAAAAATTCACCATGATTTAAAGAATTCAATGAAAGAATGTATAGAAAGCGACAAACACGTGGCCCCAATTATCTTAAAAACGTGTATGCACGTGCACACATAAATATATTTGCAATTGTACATTTGTTGATCGTTACTATCTGTCTCCCTACCTAAGTGTAAACTCCTTGAGTGAAGGGAAGCTGGTAAGAGGATACCAAGCACTTTTCCAGCTGAAGCTTGGAAAATGAGAATGACTTTCTGACCAAATGAACGAAACAAGAATTTCCAGCAGCCAAATGTATTGTATTTCCATCTCCTTACCACGCCTTGGCTATAAATGGCTTTCTCAAAAAATTCTGCCCTCTCTTCCAATCTGCATGATACAATGCTTTGGAAATATTTTTAATCTTGTTATTCATAAGTAACCAACACCCCAGCTGCTGTGCTCAGAAATCCATCACTGGGTTCCCATGGAGACCAGTCTTTCCAGGGACTGCTCCCAGCTCTTGAGTGAGCATGGCAGGGACACTTGGCAGGCTTGTTTCTGGGATGGGTGACTTTGGTTTAAGGACTCCACATAGGCCTTGCCAAATTTCCCTAGAGCTGTATGACAGTCTCAAACTCTTCTGCCTAATTTTCCTTCCTTCCCTCACTCCTTTTGAAAGCAGAGAGATCCCCTGTCTGTCTCCCAGAGTAAATTAAAGCACATGGAAGCAGCAAACTAAACAAGCAGACTCAGCAGGTAGAAATAGGAATGGCTGCCAGGCATATGCAAGCAGGGGAGCTTGACAGAGTCCCCTGAGCTTCCCCGAGGCCCCAGAGGAGCACAGAACATGCTAGTGTTTTCTGTGCCCCTAAGGGCACACATCAACCATAGCCTTCAGGTGTAAACTCTGTCCCAAGAACTTTGTTGTCACCCTGGGAAAAAAGATGGGGAGAGACATCCTTCTGAAATTGAAAATTGTCATACATGAAATGATGCAATTATTGTTAAATTAACCAAATATGTCTTGTACTGGCAATATTGCTTCCATTCCAAGGGGAATGGCAGCTCAAGATATAAATTTAACTTAGGTTTTGAACAATTTAAAAAGTGAGGTTTTGAAGATTAGTTTTATGACTTTGAACATTTTTATACTGTAGATACATGTAGTTTATTGTATAAGTTCTTTGTTTTTTACTAAACACTTATTTTTTTTTCTTTTATTGTGGTTAAAAACACTTAACATGAGATGTATCCTCTTTCCAGGTTTTTTTAAATTTTATTTTAATTGTATGTGCTCTACTTTTTAAGAACATTTATTTTGACATTTAATATTATTGTATATTAATTTCAGGTGTACAGCATAGTGGTTAGACATTTATATAATTTAAGAAGTGGTCCCCCTGACTAGCCTAGTACCCACCTGGCACTATACATAGTTATTACCGTATTATTGACTATATTCCCTGTGCTTTAGTTTATATCCCCATGACTATTTTGTAACTACCAATTTGTATTTCTTAATCCCTTCACCTTTTACACCCTGCCCCCAATCCCCTCCCATCTATTACCCCAATAAATCTAGTACGCATCTGACAGCATACCTAGTTATTACAATATTATTCACTATATTCCCTATGCTGTACCTTACATCCCTATGACTACTGTTTAACAACTAATTTGTACTTCTTAATCCCTTCCCCTTCTTCACTCTCCCCAACCACTCTCCCATTTGACAACCATCAAACTGTTCTCTGTATCTATGAGTTTATGTCTGTTTTGTTTGTTTATTTTGTTCTTTAGATTCCACATATGAGCAAAATCACATTGCATGTGTCTTCCTTTGTCCGACACTGCACTCTGCACAATACCATCCAAAGCTGTCCATGCCGCCACGGATGGCAAGAACCCATTCCCTTCCATGGCCAAGCAATATTGCATTGTATATCTGTACCACCTCCTCTTTAACCATTCATCCATCAGTGGACACCCAGGCTGCCTCCACATCTTGGCCATTATAAACAGTGCTGCAATGATCATATGGAAGCACATGTCCCTTCAAAGTAGTGTATTTGGATAAATACCCAGACGTGGGATTACTGGGTCCTTCTTTGTCTCTTTTTATAGCCCTTGTTTTAAAGTCCATTTTCTCTGGTATAAGTATTGCAACACCAGCTTTTTTTGTTGTTTCCATTTTTATGAAATACCTTTTTTACATCCCTTTACTTTCAGTCTGTGTGTGCCTTTCAATCTGAAGTGAGTCTCTTGTAGGCAGCATAAGTAAAGGTCTTGTTTTCTTATCAATTCAGCCACCCTATGTCTTTTGATTGGAGCATTTAATCCATTTACATTTAAAGTAATTATTGATAGATATGTAGCTATTGCCATTTTATTATTCATATTTTTGATGTTTTTTGTTTTTGTTTGTTTGTTTGTTTGTTTGTTTGTTTGTTTGTTTTAAAGACGTCCCTCTAAGATTCTTTGTAATACTGGTTTGGTGATGATAAACTCCTTTAGCTTTTTCTTGTCTGGGAAACTATTTGTCTTTCAATTCTAAATGATAGCTTTGCTGGGTAGAGTAATCTTGGTTGTAGTTCCTTGCTTTTCATCACTTTGAATATTTCCTGCCAATCCTTTCTGGCCTACAAAGTTTCTGTTAAGAAATCAGCTAATAGTCGTATGGGAGCTCTCTTGTTGGTAACTAACTGCATTTCTCTTCATGCTTTTAGGATTCTCTCTTTGTCTTTAATCTTTGGTCATTTAATTGTGATGTGTCTTGGTGTGGGTCTCTTTGGATTTATCTTTTTTGGGACTCTCTGTGTTTCCTGCACCTGAATATCCATTTTCTTCACCAGGTTAGGGAAGTTTTCAGTCATTATCTCTTCAAGTAGGTTTTTGATTCCTTGCTCTCTCTCTCTTCTTCTGGTACCCCTATAATGCAAATGTTGGTATGCTTGATATTGTCCCAGAGGCGCCTTAAACTTTTCTCATTTTTTTTTTATTCTTTTTTTTTCTGTTCTGATTGGGTGTTTTCTGTTATTGTATCTTCTAAATTGCTGATTCGATCATCTGCTTCATCTAATCTGTTGATTCCCTCTAATGTATTCTTCATTTCAGTTATTGTATTCTTTATTTCTGGTTGTTTTTTATGTTTTCTATATCCATTTTAATGTTTCCTGTCTCTTTGTTAATGTTCTCCCTGAGATGATTGAGCATCCTTATAACCAGTGTTTGGAACTCTGCATCTGGTAGATCGATTGTCACCTTTTATTTAGCTTTTTTTTTTCTTCCTGGAACTTTGTTCTGCTCTTTCATTTAGGACATGCTTCTTTGTCTCCCCATTTTGGCTGCCTCCCTGTGTTTGTTTCTATGTATTAGGGTAGGGTTGCTTTGCCTCCCAGTCTTAGTAGAGTGGCCTTATGTAGTAGGTGTCCTGTGGGACACAGTGGTGCAGTATTCCTAATCACCAGAACCAGGTACTCTAGATGTGTCCTTTGTGTGGGTTGTACATGCCCTCCTGTTGTAGTTGAGCCTTGGTTGCTATTTGCATGTCAATGGGAGAGATTGATCCTCATGCAGATTGGTATGAGGATTGGCTATGACCAAAGTGAAGGAGCTGTGGTGCAAAGACAACGCTGTAGAGCAGGATTCACTTTAGCAGGGCCATGGTGCCTGCCCAGTTTGCCCTTTGGGTGTGTTGTCCTTAGAAGTGGCTGGGTGATGCTTTGGCTGGGTTCAAAGGATGACAAACAGGTGTGCCAGCCCTGGGGCCTCTTGGGAGGGGACCCGCTGTGGGCCAAGTTTAGCCACAGCGTGTGCCTGGCCCAGGGCCAGCTGTTATGTGCCACAAAGCAATCCACAGCTGGCTGCCGACTGCACTGGGCTTGGAGGTGCCTTGAGAGCCAAATCTGTGAACCAAGGCTGGCTGTCTCTAGTGCAGAACTTAGGGTGATTAGCCTGAGGTACAGGACAAGCCAGATTGGGTCTTGTGAAACTTTGAGAGATTTTATGAAAGTCTGCATCATGAGCTAAGACAGGTTGTGCATAAAATTCACTGGAAGCAGCTTGGGTGTGCCTGCATGTTGGGTAGGGCAGGGTCTCAGGGAATCACTAGGGCAGGGCAGACAAAAGGTGATAGCCAATTTGATGGAGACTCAGATTTGGCGTTTGCATGCAGGGAAGGAAAGGGCTCAGCAAAGCTGCCCCTCCAGCCCTCACCCTAAGCTAGACAATTCAGTTTCTCCCCATATGTCCCTGGCACCCTTTGAGCTGCTGCCCCAGTGCCGGAGCTCAGAGTGAGTGAGTCCATCAGCAAGTAAGTTCATCTGCCAGCCCTTAAAGAGGAGTGCCTAGGAGTGTAGCAACCCTCCATCTCACTTAGCCACAATCTCCGCTGGTTTTCACAGATAGAAGTTGTGGTGACTTCTCTCCCCAGCACTGAAATCCTGGTCTGGGGAGGGCCTGGGACCCCTCACATCTCAGGGGGCACCTCTGCAGCTGAGATGTCCCTTCCAATTTTTAATGATCACAGGACCAGCCCATTCTGTGTCTCTGTCCCTTCTACCATGTTTTCCTGAAAATAAAACCTAGCCAGACAATCAGCTCTAATGCGTCTTTTGGAGGAAAAATTAATATAAGAACCGGTTTTATTTTACTATAATATAAGATCAGGTCTTATATTAATTTTTGCTCCAAAAGACGCATTAGAGCTGATTGTCCAGCTAGGTCTTATTTTCGGGGAAACACGGTATCAGTCTTTATGTGGCTTCTTCTGTATGTCCATAGTTGTAGGGCTTTGGTTCAGCTAGACTTCATGTGATTCTCAGTGATAGTTGTTCTGTAGTTTTGTTGTAATTGATGTGGTCCTGAGAGGAGGTGAGCACTGCATTTACCTACTCTGCCATCTTGACCAGAAATCTGACTAAACACTTCTTAACATTTAATATATTATGAGTAGTTTTCCATGTCAATAAAAATGCTTCTTATTCTTAATAGTCATGTAGTATTTTGCTGAATGACCACACCATCATTTACTCAACCACTCCTTTTCCATGCTGGCTGTCAGCTGCGAGCCTCTCTCAGCTGGGAACCTTTCTCAGCTCCTTATATCTACCTGCATCCCTTTGTACTTTGCCCATTCCATCTTCAAACCAGAAATGGTATGTTGAGTCCTTCTCACTCTTGGAACTTCTCAGACTCCTGCCTGTTCTGTTGCATCTCTTCTGGCTCCAGTCAACTTAAAGTTCCATCCTATCCTATGTCCGTAATCTAAATCACATCTTCAAAGTCTCTTTTTCACAGAATATAGCATGTTCTCAGGTTCCAAGGATTAATGTGTGGATATCTTTGGGGGCTGTTCTGCCTGCCACAGTGTTTTGCATCATGTGTGCACATAGTTAGGTACTTTATGAATGTTAATGGCCTTAATTTCTGAACCATTCAGGTTCACGTCTTACTTTAGCTGTAGATAACATTACAGTAAATCTGTTTGTATGTTTTTTAACCTGGGTCACATCTCACATATTCTAGTTTTTCTCTATCCTGAGGTCAACTTTTAAGGAAAGGAAAAGGTTCACGGTGGTAATCTCAGTTTGGAAACAGCACTTCTCACTGTGCACAAGAATTTAGAATTGAGAGATAAGAGAAATAATATACCTGGAAAAATCTTGTATCAGTTAGGATTAGGATCAGCCTGGTGACAGGAAATTTAATTTTTAAAGAGATAAAAGGGCTTAAACAAAGTTGAAGTTTACTTCTTTCATATAAATGAAGTCCAGAATTACACAAGGGCTGGTACATTAGCTCCACAATAGTCATGGACCCAGCCACTTTTTATTTAATTGCTTCATTTTCCCCATATGGCTTCAATCTCATGGTACAAAATAGCTGCTTGAGTTCCAGCAATTGCATTTACATTCCAGACAGCAGGAAGGAGAAAAGAATAAAGATATCACACATAAGATTCCCTCTTATATCCCATTGGCTAAATGTTGATCATAAGGCTACCCCTAACTACAAGAGGACCTGGGAAATGTAATCTCTATTCTAAGTATTAGTTTTGCGCTTTGTTCTTATTTCTAAGGAAGTAGGGGAGTACGAATATTGGCGGGGGAGGGAAGGAGGAGAATAGCAGTCTGCCATAGATCTAAATGTACAATTATTTTCTGGTTTCCTTATGGGTCCTCCTACCTGCTGGCTGGTAGTGATCACCAAATTGATCTCTGGTAAGCTATATATAGGCCTAGGAAGGCGTAAAGAGACTACGGATGAGCATTATTATCCAAATGTTCATTGTTCAAATCCCCAAACAAGGAACTAAAGGTCACTAATGAACTGGCCATGTGTAAAATTCATCCCCACCCATCTCTCCCTCCTCACTTAATGCTAACATCTGTCACTGCCCATCTCCTCACAACTTTTTCCTTCGGCCTCTCCTAGAGTGTTGGGTAATGCAACAGAAGGCAAATGCCAGGCAAACCGATTGCAAAGGGACATTGCAAATATTACAGGTCCAGGGTTTCATGAACTCATGAAATGATATTAAGGAACTTCCGTATCACAGCAAAACCAATGACAAATGAGCACCTGGAAAGAGGGAAATGAATTAGCAGTTAAAGAAGGGAAAATTGTTACGGCATTTCAAAAGGGTATTGTCTGAATATTTAAGGATTAGGAGAAGCACTTGGTGAAGCTTGTGAAAATCACCCTTTGTGGATTGTTTTGTTGAAAACGTGAAGGATATTGTATTATGCAGCGTTTTCAGAAAAACACACCAAAAGTTAAAACCCCAAACCTTATAATTATTTGTTCATTTTAAAGGATAACACATGGTCAAAGTTACAACTTAAGTAGGTTTATTATAAGAGGTAGTATTTTAGGATGATTGGCTAATGATTATTCTGAGTCTTTTGTTCTAAATATTTGCTATTTTTAAGAGACAAAGAGAAAAGATTTTCATTGGTCACTTGCACCTTAACTTGCAATGGTAATCCTGTGGACTGGGGAAGAGACATTTTTGAGGGTGAAATGGAAGAGGGGGTCATCTAACCCCACTGTGTGTCATGAGCTAGAGTGACTGGGCTAGTTTCCTGTGGTTGAGGGGACCAATGGGCACGGATCAGAAACTGCACTAGGAGCAGTGGAGGATACAGGCAGAGGCACAGGGTCTGTCTGGTGAGGGAAGCACATGGATGCAGAAATTTCCATGTAACGTGAATACGGCCAGCACTCATACTAGATGTAACCTCTTTGGGAAGAGAGGCTCACACCTGTTGTTGACTTTGTTGTCCCCAGTGCCTGGGACAGTGCCTGGAGTACTGGAGGGGCTCAAAAGGACTGTTCACGGAACTAGTTGAAGGAAAGAAAGCTTCACAAGGAGGGGCAGGTTGTGGAGGGATCATCCTAACTAGAGTGTAAGATGAGGGGTAGGTACTGAATGTGGAGGCTGAAATGCAGGCAGATCAACAGTTGACAGTAGTTTTACTTTGAGGGGGAGAACCTGAAGGCGTTGAAATATGGAAGAGTCACGATCAGCCTTAGATCTTAGCATAGCAGAGCCCTCTGGCACTGTGGAGGGTTATTGCCATCAGCAGGATCAGACTGGCAGCAGGGAGCAGCACTGAGAGACCATAGTCATCGCCCTGGTAACATATCAGACAGGAGTGTATCGCTTCACTCAGTAACTAAATCGTTACTGAGCATTTAATACGTGCCGGGCTTTCATTGATAAAATGTCATCATAGCCATGTGTTGTTTTGAGTTAAAAATCGCCTGTCCTTTCCTCTTTAAAAATGTAGTCATTGTAAGAAGTTTAATGCCTCAGTGCCTGAGTTCTCAGTAAACATCATGGTCCTCTCCTCTCACATAGAGGAAGGGGCTGCGTGCAAACACCAGACCTTTGTGGGGAGGAGGGAAGAAGAAGAGCCCACCAAAGACCAGCTGAGAAGGACTTTGTCCATTCTTTCATGTTGCTCGAGCGAGGCCAGCCCCCCAGAGCCAGTCAGTGATGTCATTGAAATGAGAAAATATTTGCATGAGAGGCCACTGCCGGCAAGCTGGTATAAACAGTCACACTCTACCTGCTGATGGTGTCTGTAGAAGGATATTATTGAATGACATGCCTAAGTCTCCAATCAGACACTGAGGAAGGTAGCCACTCCCCATATGTAAGGACACCCCTCAGAGGCCTGGGGTGTGGAGGGGCGGGAAGATGAAGGACCAGAGCCCAGGGACTGTGGTAGTTGTGGGGGGCCCAGCACATGTTGGAGGCTGGGCCGCTGGGGCTCGAGGTGGGGACCAGGCTCCTCGTGGGCCATAGCTCTTGTTATGGGCTGAATTGTGCTCCCCCAAAGTTCATCTGCTGAAGCTCTAACCTCCACTACTTCAGAATGTGAATATTTTGAGAAAGGGCCTTTCATGAGGTAATTCCATTCAAGTGAGGCCTCTAGTGAGGCCCTAATCCAATGTGACTGGTGTCCTTATAGGAAGAGGTCATGGTAATCTGTGGACTCGGGGAGGGGCAGTTTGGACATGCACATACGACTGGGTGATGACACATCAGGAAGGCGGCCACCCACGAGCCAAGGAGTGAGGCCGCAGGAGTAACCAAACGTGCTGGCCCCTTGATCTCAGATTTCCAGCCTCCAGAATTGAGAGAAAATCGATTTCTGTGTTTTCAGATGCCCCAGCCTGTGGTATCTTGTCCTGGTGGCCCGAGCAGACTAACGCAGCTGTTAAGAGGGGACCCGCCTGGCATCTCCAGCTTCCCCTCTGCTTTCCTGCACCTAGTTCAACCTTCACCAGAATTTTTCATGTGGCTACACTTCTTGTTTTCCTATTTGCCTCTTCCACTTGGCCGTGAGTCCCTGCCGGGGAGGGACTATGTTTTGATCAACTTGTGCTTTCAGCACCTGGCACTTTGATTCCATTGTGAAGATTTGGAGGAGGGTATAATTGGGCACCTCTGTGGCCGTCTTGCTGAAGATGTATCATGCATTCATTTGTTCAGTCATTCAAAGTATATTCATTAAAAGACTGCTTTATGCTAATAATTATTTGTTCATTTAAAGAATAACACAGTCACTATTCCATCCTAAATTATAGTGATGGGCTACATTCTAGGAAAACAAAACACATAGCCGCGAATTCCCAACCTATATGAACTTATGAATTTAGAGTGGCAAATATATATTGTGGTGCAAAATGATAATGTTATTATGGATGGAACAAATTGCAGCGACCATACAGATACGGAGGGTAAATTGTGCTCATCTTTTACCCCAAAGAGAGCAAGAGAGGACGCCTCTGTATGCTTTCAGGGCCTCGTCTCAGATTGACTGGTGGAAATAGGACAGTTGACTGTCTTATGCACAGTGTCAGACTGCATGCCAGGACATTTGCAATTCCAACAGTGGGCTTTGAAAGTCTTCTTTCTGCAACTTAGCACGTTGCCTAAACCTTTGAACGGGATCAACTCCTAGAGAAAGGGAAAACCTCAGAGCTAGCTTGCCAGGTGACATTTCCATCTCCTCCTGGCTTCGGTAGGCACTGAGAGCCAGCCAAATCTCTCTTGCCAGCCCATCATTTGTCTTACTTAGGCTTTTCCCTGGGTTGAAGGCTATCATATTCTAATGAGAACAACATTTCTCTGAGACCTCTGGGGTGTTCGAAAGTGTGCAGATAGCTGCCCAGTGAGCCACGGATGCAAGGTGTGGTTAAGTATATGGACTTTGGCAGGAAAGCAGTTAAGCAGGTCTTCTTCACCTTGCTCTTTTCTCCTTCCTCTCTCTTTCTTTCTCTCTCTCTCTCTCTCTCTCTCTCTCTCTCTCTCTCTCTCTCCCCCACTCCTTTGCTCTACCCCCACCTGCCATCCCAAATCAGCAACTGTCAGTTAATGGTGAGAATCAGAATTCAAGAAGAGCATATAATCTTTACAGGACTTTGGGGAAGGTGGGCAAAGGTGAGGGTGGAATCAGCTCTGAAATGAAAAGAAGTCTCACGATATCCACCGTTCTTCGTGCTGTGAGAGTGTCTGAAAACTCACAGCTCTTGAGCAGACTGAGTCCTCTTAGAGGACAGGCCAGGGCAATCTTCTTTATTCTCATTAAAAAACTCTCACTATACATGTTCATAGTCATCTTTCTCTTCTGCTTGACTCAGTTTCACACATTCATCCTTAGTGATTCCGTGTTTCTCCGAAAATAAGACCTAGCCAGACCTTCAGCTCTAATGCATCTTTTGGAGCAAAAATTAATATAAGACCCAGTCTTATTTTAATATAATATAAAACCTGGTATAATATAATATAATATAATATAATATAATATAATATAATATAATAAACATAATACCAGTTCTTATAAGGTTGGGTCTTATATTAATTTTTGCTCCAAAAGATGCATTAGAGCTGATGGTCCTTCTAGGTCTTATTTTTGGGGAAACACGGTTGTATTAGGGTTCTCCAGAGAAACAGAGCCAATATATGGAGAGAGAAAGAGAGAGAGACTGATTTTAAGAAATTGGCTCATGCAATTATGGAAGCTGACACGTCCAACATCTGTATAGTAGCTTGTCAGGCTAGAGATGCAGGGAAGAGTCAGTGTTGTGGTTCAAGCCCCAAGGCGATCTGCTGGCAAAAGTCCTTTTTCCTTGGGGGAGGTCAGACTTTGTCCCTCTAGGCCTTGACCTGACTAGATGAGGCCCACCCGTATAGTGGAGAGCAATTTGCTCTACTCAAAGTCCACTGATTTAAATGTAAATCTGATCCAAAAAATATGGTCCAAGATACATCCAGAGTAATGTTTGACCAAATATCTTGGCACCAGGCCCGAGCAAGTTGACACAAAATGAGCTACTCACATGGCCCACAACTTTCAACATTGTGATAGATGATGCCTATAGTTCCTTACGTACAAAAAGTCAGTGATTCTAGGGCTCCCAACATGAAGGCGAAGTACTTTTCAAAGTGTGGTCTTTGGACCACTGCTTGTCACATGTCAATCAAGTGGATAGCAGGTAGTATGACAGTTTCAGAAGAAAACAAATTGGTATACATAAATTTCACACATTTTGAAATGTAAGATGAAGTATTATTTCAGAAATACCACAGCGTTCTTAATTAAGTGTTATACTTTTTAAGGGAACCCAAGATCTATATTGGTCGGTTGAGTTCTGCTCATATTCAATAAGTTATTTCTTTTGCTTGTTAAATTTGCATTTTTCGTTGTTATTGTTTTTTGGTCTGCATTATATCCCAATTCATAAAAATGCATTAACTACCTGGACTGGTTCATTAGAATATGAAAGTCATGATAAAAATTAATAAGTAAAATACTACCCAAATGATTTCAAAAAATTTAGAAAAAGGTGAACTCCAGTGCAAGTATTAGACATAAATATGTGTGTTCTGGGACAGGTAAAACCATGAGTTGATAAATATGTGCAAGCAACTATAAGAGAAAATGTATGAGAAAATTTGAGGTATTTGTCACAACAAACACCTAAAATCACACTTTATTGATTCCATATTGGCTCACTCTCCTCTTTCTCCCCCTTCCTGATGTGTTGTCTGTTGTGAAACCATAAAATAATGGCTTGGAACTCATCAAAGCCTGGCATAATTTTCAATCAAATTTTCTGGTAAACTAATTAAAATTTCTGGAACAAGTGTAAAATCATGCATTTCAGAGTAAAACTGATGAACGCTGCTCCTAAATTGAAGTGAGATCTCTGAAATTCTACTGACAATGACCAGGTCGAGTGATACGTTTCAGACTAGGTTACCTAGAACTGCAACCCTTTGAACAGAATATCCAGATTATGAGGGATGGATGTCAGGGAGCAATGAACTCTATTATCCCTGGGCTGAGCAGCTGTCCTCCAGCTGCTGTGTGTTTCAGAGTTAAAAACAGATGCATGCAGATTTCCCACTGCATATTGGAAAATATGAGATTTTCATGGACATAGCTGCCAGAGCATTGCGTCTGTCGCTGAAGCTCCAATTTATTGGTCAAGCCCCTGGACTTAGAGAACAGATTGTAGAGTACCCAGCACCAACAGGAGTATAAACCCATGTCGGTGATTGATCTGCAGCCTTATGCTCCCTGCTCTGAATTGAAAAATCCTTCTACAGCTGGAGAACATGAGTCTGATTATGGTGACAATCTACACCTCCCTTGAGCCCAGAGGCAGAGCAAATCTAACAGGGCAGTGGTCAATTCAGAATTCACCCCTCAGTCCTTAGGTATGAATATGTCAGTCCTTAGATGTGAATTGGGTATTTCACACAGGAGTCAACTCTGGCCTTGAATTCTTCATCTGTGCCGATTGACTTTTGTCATTGTATTGGCTGTCCAATGTATGTAATCCTGTCCATATGGTGAGGATTCCCCAGGTAGTGTAGTGGGACTGGTGGGACTCAATGACCTAGTGTCCACTCTAGGACCTGAAGTATAGAAATTTCTTTTTCTCCCTGCCCTCTGCTAGCCATGGCAGGGGTGTGTGGTTTAGAATCAAGCAATCAGATACTTGCCCCCAGGACCTGTACTCGGAATAAGTGACAAACAATGGGTCTGTTAAGATTTAATCACAGTGGCTTCCAGGGTACCTAAGAGTATGCAGGATCTGACTCCAGGACAGTGACATTACAGCCTGATGGTTCCTACTGCAAGATAATTGATTAATTTCCTGTGTGGGACCCTCTAGACTGCCTTTCTTGCGTGTTTTTCAAGTCTGGTCTTGTAGCTGCCAGTCAAGTCTATGAACACCTCACAACTTTCCACTGCAAGCCTTCTCTGCCTGAGACATACTGCAATGGCTTCTGTTGCTGAATATCCGAATCCTTATTTGATACACATGCCTTTTCATCTATGTATGGTGGGGAGCAGAGATGGTGGTAATCAAAAAGGAGGAGGAGGTGGGAGAGGAGGAGGAAGCAGAGGAAGAGGAGATGTTAGAAATATTATAAAGCTATGGACAAAAAAAAAAAGAAGACAAGTAGGAAGGTTATGAAGTAGATCGAAATTTCAGATTCCCACAGCTGCCTTAGAAGCATTACCTCTTGTCCTTTTTTATTGTATCTTTCTATGTGCTGACAGTTTTCCTTAAGAGTGACAGAACCACAGTGACTTCCCTGACAATCTCTTCTTCATTTTGTCAAGAAGACCCTGGAGAGATCAGGCTTAGAATAGATTAGGGGCGTGCAGCCTGAGCGCTGCCGTCTGTTTTTGTAAATAAAGTTTTATTGGCACACATCACACTCATTCATTCCTGTATTGTCTGTGGCTGCTTTCGAGCTGCTCTGGCAGAGTTGAGTAGTTGAGACAGAGATTGTACGGCCAGCAAAGACTAAAATATTTACTACGTGGCCCTTTACAGAAAAGATTGCTGACCCCGAGAATAGAATGTGGGCATCTCTAAGAACTGAGGTGTCATTCATTGTGAAGCATGAAGATTACTCGTCTAGAAGTCAGCAGACCTGTGTTTTAGTTCTGGCACTGCCACTAAGTAGCTACAGTACATTAAGCATATTCTCCTCTCTAGGCCATTATTTGCTCCAACATAACAGGTCAGAGGAATTAGATTAAATGGGCTGCAGCTGGCTTTGCTTTTCTTAAAATTCTGGGATGCTCTTGTTGTTACTCATAAAATATGTGACCTCTCCACTGATCCCAGGCGCCTAAAATCTGGCTGATTTTGCACCAAAATCCATCCTAGGATGGGGCCAGCATGAGCATTTGACTGGATTTGTAGGAAGGTGTGCAGACAACAGAGGCAAATGGCTCTGAAAGATGGGGGACCATGTCACACCAACTGACAGGAACCAATGGAATGAGTGAACTCATTGTGGGACATGGCTGGCTGGACTCCTGGTTTGGAATTCAAGAATGCTTTTCGTGTATGGCCTAGTTTAAGGCTTGGAGTAAAGAAATGTATTTGGGATGCCAACCCCAGATCTGCTCCCTTTGTGGTTCGGGTGGAGTGTCTGGAATCAGCATTACTCATGTGGAAACATTTTGCTCTTTAATACCTCCAGAAGATCCTGGAACAAGCTGTGGCAAACCATGAAAGCAGGCAAGACAGAGCTGCCTTATTATTTGCTGAGACAAATGATTAATTTTCAAGGTGGATTAAAATTTTTATCTGAGTTATTCATAAATCTGTAGAGCTTTATTCCTTTAGGAGGTCTCTCTGTTTCTGCCTAGAAAAGAAATCAATCCTTATTTTCTCAAATTCATCTTTGGGAAGTAAAAGACGTTCATGAAATATCTTTTAAAATTACACAAGTTTCCCAGACTACTTAATGAACACCAACACCCTGTAGTACCTAAAGCTGAATTCAATGGAGGAAAAATGTCTCCTAGCACTTAAAAAGAGAAACTGATTGTTTTCATTGGTCCGAAACCTCTTCATAGGTTTAATTATTCAAATGCTATTTTTTAACTGACTAGCAGGAAGTATAATAAAGTTCATCTTGACTTAATGTTTTCTTTCTAATAATTTCTTTCATCTCCACCCCTTTTTTCTATCCCTGCACTAGAATGATAGGTAGTGGGTGCCAGACACTGCGCTGGGAAGAGAGTGCCTGACTATTGAACCATCTCTTTTAATCTTCACAAAAAACCACGTGAGACATAGCATTAGCCTCATTTTACTAATGAGGAAACTGAGGCTCAGAATGGTTAAGGTAACATAGCTAGAAAGTTCAGGAGTTGGGACTCAAACTCAGGTTGGGTCTGAGCCCAAACCAATGTCCATCTGTCCATCCTTCCATCCATCAACCATTCATCTGACATCCACCCATCCACCCACCCATTCTTCGATCCATCTTCCTGTCCATCAATAATAAATATTTATTGACATTTATTGTATTCCTGGCACTGTATTTAATATTAGAAATACAATAGTGAGAAAACAAAAGATTTCATCATGGAATGCTCTAGTGAGGAGAACAGCATTGAAAAATAATATAACAGGTACATGTAAATTTTAACTCAGGAAGTACTACCAAGAGAGATTTTAGTACTCCAAGAACCTATGAGAGAGGGAATTGATGTAGTTAAAGATGAATATTAGGTGAGGTAGGATATAGACTACCTATAGGAACAAATTAATCCTGAAAGCACAGTGGTTAAATATAAGAAAGTTTATTACTAACTTAGAGTTAGTAATAAACTAACTTTAATCCTTTTAAAAGGATCACCAGGGTTCTTTACCCAGTCAATCCTGGACCCAGGCCAACAGAGACTCTGCCATCATAGCTCCCATCTGGAGTATGTGGTCTCCAAACCCATTGTGGGAGGAGAAGAAAAGTAGGATGATCTCACCGGATGTTTTCAAGGCCAAGCTCAGAAGTGGCTCACCTCCCCCATGCCCATTAACCAGAATCCAGTCACCTGGCCCCAACTGAACTGCAAAGGAGGCTGGGAAATGTCTAGGAATTGAACAATGAAATGAAAATACAGGCACTGTTTCTGCTGTGAGAAGTCGTGGAAGGCTTCCCGGAGGAAACAGTGACTGACAGAAGGAGGAGGTGTACTGTTTCCTCAGGAAGTACGGGGGGGAGAATACCCAAACGGAAAAGAATTTCCAGCCCTCTGAATCCCTCAGCTCCTTTATAATTGGCTTATTTAAACTTAGGCAGGCTTTAACTATTTAGTCTGTACAATTTATTAATTTGGTTGTATTTTCCATTTACTTATTTTACTACTGGAAGAAAGTTGCAGAATAAAGCTCTGTCCAATAATAAACATAGCATTGTTGTTTTCCCTCAAGGATCTTCAATCCAGTCGAAAAGATAAGACAAATATGTAGAATGTTAAGTAATCACACAATGAAGACAGTATTGTTTATCAAAGGCATCAACAACACAAAATGTATTATCTCACATAGCAAGACAATCAAGTGGTTTGACATTGGGTACCCAGGGGCTCAGGGATGCCATCACTCACCAGGTATTTTATATCTTTCTGTTCTGCTCTCTGCAGGCTTGGCTATATTGTCCTACTTTGTATGTTAACAAGACAGTATTACGTGGAAGAAGAAACAGAAAAGGTACATTTCCATTTTGTATATCCCTTTTTAAGAGTGAGAAGTCTCTCCCCCAAGTATCCCCGCAGCTTCCTCTGACACTGTGCTGCCAAAATAATCACTGGCACCATGATCACCCCAGTGAAGATTTAATCCCTGCAACCAGGACTTGCTTCCTCAGAAAGAAGAAGACAGTCAACTTTTGTTACAAGGAAGAAAGGGAATCATAGTTGTTGGACCCCAAACAAACAGTGTCTGCCATGTGCTGAATGAATAGGTCAGCCATGTATCATAACAGCAAGAGAACCCATGATAGTGTTATCTGAATAAGCCTGGCAACACTTCATGAAGCAAGACTGTAGGTTCAGAGAGGGCTTTTCAGTAAGAAGACAACGACCAGAAGAGAGGAACGCATAAGGGTTGATGGGCAATGGAAGGAAGTGACTGACTGGAGCAGTGGTATATGGGAGTGTAAGGACGGCTGATCTTAGAGAAACTGGGGGTTGGGATAGTGAGGTGATCTCCACAGGCCCATCCGAAAGTGCTTATGCCATCCTCCCTGGAACATTTCAGGATGAGAAAATTATCTTCCAGAGTCTCCAGTATTACTGAATTCTTCTCTGTGGTTACCAAGTGTACCCAGCTCTCCTGGGATGTCTGTTCACTCTTCACAATGACACCTGTGATGGTTAATTTTGTGTGTCAACTTGGCTACTCTCCGGTGCTCAGTTGTTTGGTCAAACACCAGTCTAGATGTTGCTGTGAAGGCATGTTTAAAGATGTGATTAACATTAAAGCAGATAACCCTCCACAAGTTGGGGGGGCCTCATCTAATCAGTTGAAGGTCTGAAGAGAAAAGACTGAAATCTCTGAAGGGGAAAGAATTCTGCCTCCGCACTGCCTTCATACTCATGACTGTAGCATTAACTCTTGATGGAATGTCCAGCCCACCGGCTTGCCTTGTTGGTTTCAGACTTGTCAGCTTCCACAATTGCATGAGGTAATTCCTTACAGCAAACCTCACTCTATATATGTGCATCCTATTGGTTCTGTTTCTCTGGAGAACCTGACTTATGATGCACCTCCCATTTTCAGGATTAACTTGGATTTTAGGATCTTGCTTTTAGGATCTTAGTGCAGCAGGATCTTTCAGCAAAAAACACTCATCTCACCGTTATGTGAATGTAGTTTGTCTTGTCAAATAACCAGAAGGCCAGCATGGCATGGCCTGCTGGGAAACAGGGTTCCTGAGTGTCAGAGCTGCATCTACCTCACATTTCTTCAAGGTCTGGATCAAGCATGTTTGCCCTCCATCGACAGACGTGAACTTCGGTTTCTGAATGAGGAAAAAGGGGTTGGGAAGACTAGTCCTGGGGAAGGTTGTTATGTCAGTGTCCAATATGTAGTTAGCAAGTCACCTGAAAGGGAAAGGCTCAAGTAGTCGTCTATCAGTACCCTAAATCTAATCTAGGTGTCCTGGGTGCAATCTCCAGAGGAAATTAGAAAGCTTTTGTATAAGAAATTGTATTGGCCTCTGCCTAAAGAAAGAAATTATTAGGAAAAAACGGAGATGAACTGAATAAAATTTATAAAAGAATTCAGACAGACCCACCTGGGTGATGTATCTGTTCCCTGTGGCAGAAATATTCTTAGAGAGGAAACTGCTGCATCCAGTTACTAAAGCTATATGCAGTTGTCTCTCAGCTCCACCCCAGCCTTCAAAGCTCTGCCTCGGGATGCTGGGACCAGGATTCTGCAAATTACTTTCCTCCTTTGTCAACCAGTAGGGGGTGCTGGAAGAAGGTGATGGAAGGTGAGGAGGATCCCAGAGACACTCGCTCTTTCCTTTTCCTTGCTGTTTTTGTATCATTTGAGTGATGGCCCTTCACTCTAATAGCCGTAGCTGGTTCCAGGCCAGTGTCATTATATATTCCCAGATTTAGCCTCATTGCGTCCTGACAAAGGTGCCAACTTTAGTTGGGCAGTGACCTGTCCTTAATCATCTGAATCCCAGCTCTGCAGGGTCCCTTCTTCCAGCTTCTAAATTCTGATAACACCAACCTCTTCCCTTTCTACTCCCAGTCTTAGGGGACGGTTGCTTCCTGCAGTTACTGTCTCTGTATTCAACCCATTCCTTATATTAAATTCTCTCATTGAAATACCTGGGGTGGTTTCTGTTTTTGTGTTTGGACCCTGACTGACACAAATGCTTGATAATACCAGCCATTAATTGTTGTGGTCACACGCTGGCAGGCTGTGAAAGAATTCACAAAGCAGGTAGAAATACAGAAAGAAGATTTATTAAAGTAAGAGGAGGGGTTCAGCTGGGCAGAGTCTGCTGGAGACCACTTCCCCAAGTCTTTGTTTCATCTGAAGTTATATATTTTCTAACTAGGACATAAATTGCTTTGGCCTGTAGGGAAATTTTCTATTGAGTTTGGCTTTGTCCGTTGGGATGGGGGAAGGTTCCGTTAAACTGATTATTGGTTAAACTGGTAATCGAAACCTTTGCATATGTTATGTAGATTTAAGTTGGAGCCAGGAGTGGATCCCATACAGATGCAAAACCTCTCCCAAATCATAAGGCCTGCATGGCTGAAATAAACAGAACCATTGAAACTGGTCTACATAGTAAATGTATAGTAAACAGAGTCATTAAGGTTTGGCAGGAGGGAAGAGAGGCAAAGAAAAGAGAAAAAAAAACTTTCTAAAAGTCCCAAGCTAAATTACACTTGTTAAATTAAATTATACCATAGTCCAAATCTCAAAACAGAAGATTTAGTGCCACCACTACAATTCCCCTGTCTTATCATTAATACTCTATTATACAACAAATTCCAAAATTCCATCTCTCTCTCTCTCTCACACACACACACACACACACACACACGTGTGCGCGTACACACTCGCTTTCCTATTTATCACACATCTCTCTGATTGGAATTGGCTTCTCATGTAGAATTCCAACAGCGAGAATTTGTTGTTCGGTAAACATAGAAATACATGTATAGTCCACTTGAGAGTTCCGAGTATATTTTTTCATTAGAATGCTGTTTTTATACATCAGTCTCTGACAGTCTGACAGCCTTCTTTTGGCTATGGAGACCAATCGTTCCTAGCAATGTGTTTCCTGCACTCACCTAATGAGGATCAGGCCCTAAACCGTGTGATTCCACCAAGGTGATGACACCCTGACTAGCCAACTCCTCTTGTGTTCCTCCTCGGATTTTTGCCTATTAGTGCCAAGTGTAGCGGTGTGGAATTAACCCGTGGTCACTCACCAAAGGTGAAAGCATTCACAAACTCTACAAAGGAAGTTTTTATTAAAGTTAGGAAGAGAGAATGCCCATGGCAGTGTCTAAAGAAGATGGCTGCCACTGATATACGGATCTGGTACCCCAAATGATATAGGGTTCTGGTGTCTGAGCCTGGAGATCTTGGTCTCACACACCTGAAGAATGAGAATGTGGACTCAGAAGGAGAGGTAGAGAAGCAAAGATTTTTATTAAAGCAAAAAAGCAGCTCTCTAGCGAGAAGTGGTACCCAAAATTGGGATGCCCACTGGCTAAGACAAAAAGCTCTTATTTTTATACTTTTTCTTGTATGCTTGGGGAAGGGAGCTGGCGCTTTCTGATGGAATTTGTCTATCAGATTGCCCTGTTGTTCAGCCTAAAGGGATTTACGAAATAACCCATTTCTGTTTATCAGATTTGCTCTGTTTGTCCAGCCTGAGGGATTTACAAGATAACTTGCTAACCTCAGAGTGCAATTACCTTTTTTCTCAGTCCTGGAGTAAATGAGTCATTTCAGAACCTGGAGTTTCAGGATATGGCTGCCTTTGTTTATTCCACCAGGGACTACCTGTTTACCTGATAACATGCTAGCTAACCTGTCTTACCACGCTTGTAAAGAGAAACACCCGCAGGCAGGGGTCCCCGGAGCAGAGTCCAGAGTCTTAGAGTGGACAGCTGCACCTAACTTCAGGTTAGCTTTTTCTTATATAGGAAAGGGGGAGTCAGTCGGGCTGGTTTGAGGGCTGACATCCTTCCTGGGGTCTGGTCTGTTTGAAGATGATGTTATCTCTGGACTCGGGGCTCAGACTCAGCCATTGAGGCCTGGGACTTTAATGCATCAGCAGGAAAAACTGCACGAAGTTGTAAATTGGATTCCAGTCTCCAGTGTCTGGGCACCTGAGGATTAAGAAATTGCTCTTTCCAGGTTAGGATATTTACGAGATATGGGAAGTCTTGAGAAAGGGAACAAACAGTTCTTCAGTTAATCAGTGAGGGGAGAAACAAAGAGAAAACATGAATATCAGGATGGATCAAACATACTAAGTCTAATTACAGGTGGCTAGATAGCGAGCTATGTGGTGAGTTAAACTGCGAACTAGCTAAGTCTGACTGCATTATTGATTCCCTGAATTTCACCCTCACACTGGGCACCAACCTGTTTTTCTTCAAATGGCAATAGCTGTTATTGAGATACAATGTCCCCTTTCTGAATACACTAAGTTCTTTTAAGTCTTCTCCAAATAAGACTTCTCTGGAAAGGATCTGAAAAGGCTTCAACATCAAGTGATAAATGACCGATATAGCTAAACTACCTCATTGCCCACTTTTAATTTTATTTGCATTTTAAAATACGCTCCTCATTTGTTTACATCAAAGGGAGCCAGCCCTGGTTTTAGAATCTCAGAACTCACAGAGCTGAGTACAGGGAGAATGTTTCAGTGGGAAGGGATAGAGAGAGGTGGGTCGCATTCCACTGCTCCTGAAAATCGTGCGAACAGACCCCTTCTTTAGCTACCCTTGAAGTTGGCGCTGATATAAAGACATGTTCAGTCCCACACAGTTCTTGACTGTCCCTTGCCAGACCATAGCTGTTCTCCTGTTGGCCAAGGCCACAGTGGAGTGCCCCGGGGGAGGCCACAGGGTACCTACACATTTCATAACAGCCTTCTTTGTAAAGCTAAATAAATATTTGCCTCCAGCTGGCAGAGCTGATTCATGGAGCGGAGCTTGCGTACTAGTCATGTGTACCTCTGCTGCTCATGGTGATGGCTATGCCAACATCCTGGCTGGACTCTTGGGGCCCGCTGAGCAAGCAAGGGTCAGTGGCAGTCCCAGGACATCTTAGCAGCCGATGTCCCCAGGCATCTCTCGTGAGCTTTCACAGACAGAGACAGGGGTGCAGAAATGGGACTCCAACTCCTCCCAGCATTTGCCTAGGGCAGATTCTAGATGTTTTTAGTACTCAGCCCACAGGCAAGAAATTAGGCCCAACACTAATTCACTTCTTTGACCAAGGGACATTGCCAGAGCATGTATGAGAGGACAACTCCCAGTGAGATTTAATAATAAGCCAAGGTTTAAAATGCATTCTTGGGAAGGTACTGGTGGAAAGTCAGAGGACATGTACTGAGAGGCTGGGGATTCTTCTCTGGGTCAGGTTTGCTGCTCTCCATCCATGAACTTGAACAATTGACCAAGCCTTTTCAGACTGCCATCTCCTCATCTGCAAGAGGGTGGGGTATGGAGTTTTCTCAAGCTTCCCTACATGCTCTCTGAGTTGGTTTGCGGGGGCTGCTATAACAAAGCGGCGCAAATCGGGTGGCTTAAGTAAAGGAATTGATTGTCTCACAGTTCTGGAGGCTGGAAGTCTGAGATCAAGGTGTCAGCAGAGTTGGATTCTTCTGAGGGCGGTGTGAGAGAATCTGTATCAGGCCCTTCTCTGAGCCTCTGGGGGTTTGCTGGCACCTTCTGGTGTCTCTTGGCTTGTGAATGCATCACCCCGCCTCTGCTTTCATCTTCAAATGGCGTTCTCCCTGTGTGCGTGTCTGCCTCTGTGTCCATTTTTCTTCCTCTTTAGAAAAACACAGTCCTATCTAGTTAAGGCCCACTCTAAGGACCTCATCTTAACATGGTCGTCTATGAAGATTTTACTTCCAAATAAAGCCATACTCGTGGGTACTGGGGGTTAGGACTTCAACATCTTTTCGGGTAATACAATTCAACTCATAACTCTCTGACCTCAGATTGTGGTGGGTAGGCCTGGCAGCTATGGAGCTGACCTTCTTTCTAAAGTTAGCTTGTCATTGGTCTTCCCCTGCTTCTCTGGAGGAGGCAGGAGGACGGATGTAAGCAAATCTGATAATTCCTTTCAACTATGTAATTCCAGGCAAGTCACTTAACCTCTTTGAGCCTCTATTTCCTCATCTATAAATGGGGATAATAGGTTTACTGAGGAATATCACTGAGCTAAAGCAAAGAAGTACTTGGCTGGCACGTGGTAAGTGATCAAGAAATTATAGATATTATTTGTTCTTGTTGAGTCAAGGAGAGGATGGGTCAGTGATTTCTAACCTTGGCTGTACATTATAATCTTCTCGGTCAACTTTTTAAAAGCCGCTGGTGCCCAGGCCCTACTAGAGATTCTGACTCAATTGGTCTGGGATGATCCAGGCACTGATCTAATCAGAAGCTCCCTTGTTTATTTAATTATGCAGCCAGGTTTGAGAACCACTAGAATAGATGAAAGGACTGAAAACACCAGTGGAAAATCTCAATGCAGTTGAAAGTCAGAAGAGTTTGACTTGTAGCCACTTAGCCAGATGGTCCAGGTTGTGAGAGCTGCCAGACACAGTTCTTAGAAAACTTGTGAATTAGGTGGCCTAGAGTTCAGAGCCACTTCTTGCTTTGTGGTCTCCCTGTAAAATTGTTTCCAGGCCTCCCTGATGAGGGAGCATCCCCAATGAGACATTGCTCTAGGACTCTTCTCCCACAGCAATAGTTCATCCATTTGCTTGTTCACAGGACCTGGGAGTTATCCTTTTCCTGTCTCCAGCTCCAGGTCTGTTAAAAAGTCCTAAGTGAGAGTTAATGCCAGATAACAGCTCCATGTGCTACCTTCCACAGGGGTATTTTCCTAAGAGTCCTCAGCACGCAATACCAAGAATTCTCCAGTGAGGTCATTTTGGATACCTGAGGGTAGACTTGTGGAACGGATAGCAGAGCTTCTTACGCTAGGTGGGTACTGCCTGCTTTGAATGAGCATGACTCCCAAGGCCCTACATTTGTGTACTGGAGAGCTTCTGTTTTAAAGAATAACTCTCACTCTCTCACTCCATCCCCAGCACCAAGTCTTTTTAATATATATAAATGTGGGCTCTAGAGGCAGCTGTTTTGGCAATTGCAGGAGCGATGCAACTTGTGCCAGGAGATGGCTTTGCTTCTCAGGCCCCTTTGCTGAGTGCGTGTGGGAGGGGACGGGGGGCAGCTGAGAAAAGCCTTCTCATATCTTTCCATTTCTTCAATTTCAATCAAGAATATGTCACAAGGAAGAGTAGCCTGAGACAAGCAATATACTTTTAACACAAAGCGGGATGTTGTATCTTCATCGGGCGATAAGCGATTTGAATAACTTTGTTTTAACTTTGGCTTTTGGAAACTCAATAGAAAAGGCAATTAAATCTAGGACTGGGAAATGCGTTTGCTAAACCCAGCAAGTCTGCGCCTGAATCCAGCTCAGTGTGCTGGAGTCACCCAACTGACTGCCTTCTGTTGCTGGTGTCGGGAAGGGGAAATGAGTTACTTTAAGCTGGTCACAGGAGAAATATTAACACACAGAGAGAGTGCAGGAGCTCCCCTGTTTGCCCTGAATGGGTTCCCGCTGCCATTGCAGACAGAATTGATGCAGTTAAGCCCGGATTTCCTGGCACGCCCAAGGGTAGGTTTTTCCAAAAGGCATCTTTGACGGCGGAGGCACAGCCTTTCCATGTCTAATCACGAAAGCAAACCCCTGGACACATACTCCCTGTTTCCAGATGGTTGCATATGTTTTCTTCACACTTTAACAAAAGACATGCCAAGGTGTGACATTTATGAACCCCAGCAACTGGGAGCTGTGCACACAAATCTGTTTTGCCTGTGATGTGGGAAAGTGATGAATGGGCTGTTCTGCCTGGAGAGGAGGACTGCTTTCCCTCTGGCATGCCTGCAGCCTTATTTATTGCACACCAATGTATAAAACCACTGGGCCGGCTGCAGCTCTCATCTCCAGCTCTGGCATTTGCCCGAGGAGACCACAGCGCCTGGAGCCCCGGCCGTCTTCTCCAGGAGGCTCTGTGGCTCTGTTGAGAATCATGCTCGGGCATCTCGTCTGTTGGCACCTGCTGGCTTTCTTTTTCCTCCCATTTTGCCTGTGTCAAGATGAATACATGGAGGTGAGCGGAAGAGCTAATAAAGTGGTGGCGAGAATAGTGCAAAGCCACCAGCAGACTGGCCATAGCGGCTCCAGGAGGGAGAAAGTGAGAGAGCGGAGCCATCCTAAAACTGGGACTGTGGATAATAACACTTCTACAGACCTAAAATCCCTGAGACCTGATGAGCTACCGCACCCCGAGGTAGATGGCCTAGCCCAGATCACCCCATTCTGGGGCCAGGTACTCAGAATTCTCTTCTAAGGATTACTGGGAAAGCTTCATGAGTTTGGCTGTTCTTGCTCTTTTCAGCTATGATTCTGAGGATGAATGCTTTCTAGAAGTTTGCTGAGCTGCTTGTGGGTCTCTTTCTGGGTGGCTCTGGGATACGAGGGGGACTGTGGGTCTCTGTGAGAAAATCAACAGGGGTAGCACTGATGTGCTGGGATAAGGAGAGGCTGCAGCATCGTGGTCACCCCATCCAAAAGGAGAACAGTGGCCGCCAGCAGCTCCCTGCTAGGCTGTGACTTGGTTTCTTTCTTCCATTAGTATTAGTGCGGAAAGAAAGAGTGCTGACCTATGCAGACAGACGGATGGCTGTAGCTAATCATTTGCAGATCATAAGACAGATGGATTTTCTTAATCCTTCCCAGCAGGGAGAAGCTACCCATTGAGTTTTTCACTTTGATTTGCGAGTTTACTGTGACATTTCATGCCAGGCTTGTTGATTTGATTTATAGCATTCAAGGTTGCTAAATTTCTATGTTCAACCTGGACATATGTTTCAAAAAGGATCAAAGAGTTAAAAAAAAAAAAGGCTGTGTGTATTTAAAATGCAATCCTTTTATGTATGCTCTAATGCCTGATAATTACAGTGGACTTGATATATTTCTCAGGGTATAAGCTTAGCAATCAGGAAACGTCTTTAAATTTCTTAAGGTAGTGTGAGAGTGTCAAGGTGTCAGTGTAGTGAATGGCAAATTGGTGAAAAACTCAATTTAATTTAAAACATTAAGAAAAGGAAGAAACAGATCTTTTAATGTCTTTATTTTTCAAATTATTAAAACTTTTTTTAAATTGAGGTAAAATTGACATAGAACATTATATTAGTTTCAGGTGTACAACATAAGGAGGAAACAGATCTTGATTTACCTTCTAGGTATCAAGCATGCTGAAATCAGATGAAGGGGCACGTGGGGTTACTCTGAATTATAGGGTATTTGAACATACAGGTTTTACCACAAGAATTGACTGCTTCAGTGCATTAAATGGGCCCTGAAAAAGTGCTTGCAGTTGAAATCTAAACCCCTCCTACCACAGATGGAGAAATTTGGTTTGAGACGGGTTATCTGAACATACTAAGATCACACACAGAATCAGCTGTAGATCTGGGACTAACCTGGGACTTCGAACTTGATCACACAATTCTGTGGGGCTGTGCCAAAAAAAAAATGCTTCTTTAAGGAGTGACAGAATAAATGATAACCTTTCAAGGCAAGCTCAGTTTTTGAAAACCACTTTTAGAGATTGTCCTTCTGTCTGACAATCTTCTGGCTAAAGGGTATTTACGCTCATTTCTGTTTTCCATAGTGGTGAAGATATTTTCACCTTTATCCAAGCCTCGGTCTGGACTTTCCATTTCAATAGATGGGCTCTTTGCTGCATGTTTCCTGGCCAGGGCAGAGTGAGTCCCCAGAGGCAGCAGAAGGCAGATGTAGATTGTCATCAGTCATTATTTCTTGGCAACCAACACCCAACAGAGCAGTGAAATCCAAATTAATTTCTACTCCACCCACATTCTGGTCCCCGTAGGCATCTATCTAGCAGGTAAAAACAGATGAGGGGGGCGGGGAGAGCAAAATGCCACTTTCTGGCTGTTTTTGAAGCCAGGGGGCTTTCAAACTCCCCTGGGTTCCTGAAGTATTTCCAAACAAACGCCCAATAGGAGATACTGAGGAAATTTAGTCATTGGTATTCTAGTGGTTTTCAAAACCTTCCCCTGGGTGTGGCCAGTTAACTCAGTTGGATAGAGCATGGGTGCTCTTAGCAACAAGGTTGCTGGTTCGATCCCCACATGGACCACTATGAGCTGCGCCCTCCATAACTAGATTGAAATAACTACTTGACTTGGAGCTGATGGGTCCTGGAAACACACACTTAAATAAATAAAAGTTTAAAATAAAAGAAACAACTCCTCTGCTAATGGGTATGGAAACCTACATTGAATTTTGGATTATACTGTGTTCTTCCCTCTATCCTCACTTCCTCCACCCTTCTTTCAATTCTCCTTTCTCCTCATTCATTTTTTCACCAATTATTTCCTGATCTTCTACTATGTGCCCAGCTTTAGCATGGGCATAAATATGCCCAAGCTCCTTTCTCTGAACAGTTCTGAAGGATTCTAGTGGGGATAAATTAGCAGATAGGTAAAAACCATGTGATGAAGTCAATGCACAAAAGGCAGATGAGGAAACTGTGAGAGTGATGGAGACCACTGAGCTGGATCTCAAAGATGAGACAAAAAAGGTAGCTGGCCATGGAAGAAATAATAAAATAAAATAAAGTAAAATAAAATAATAAAATAAAATAAAAAATAAAAAAATAATCATGTGCCACAGTAAAGAGACTTGAGAGAGCCCATGAGGAGTGGGTGTGCCTGGAGCTCCTGAGGTGTGAGAGAAAGACATGGGGTGATTATCGGGCCAGGCTGGTGGATTCTGTTGACCAAATAAGGAGCTTAGATGTTACTTTGCCAGCAAAAGCTTTGTTTGTTTGTTTGTTCATAGCAGAGCAGTGAGGTGATCAGGTTTGTGCTCTAGAAAGATGCCTCTGGCTATAGGGTTCGTGGTGGATTCGAGTGTGCAGAGATGGGGGTAAGCAGCCCTGGACTCTCTTTGCCTGGCATTTTCTTCTCCACAGTTCTTCATCAATCACCTTTAACAATCTCCCCTCCTCCTTCTGGATACCTTTCTCTCCCTCCTCCCATTTCCCTTCTCCTTCTTTCTCTTCCCTCTTCCTTAGGTTAAAAAGGAGCTATGGACTCTCTTTCCTAGAAGTTACTTACTAATAGCAGAGCTCAATTCTGAGCAACTGCTCCTAGGCCTCCGTCTACCAAATGGATGGAACTTCTCTTAGAGACTCCTCCTCCCACCCATTTGCATGTCCTTGGTGTTCGAATTTTATTTAATTTAGGGAAAGGGGTTGATAAACTTAAGAGGGTGATGTACAGTAACTACCTAATATGTAATCCTCCCTTACCTAGGAGAAAACTTCTCAATTTACACATCCTGTTGTCTAACTTGTTCTAAGACTTCATCAAAAGGCTCACTAACTTTGTTCTATTTGACTGAACTTTGAAAGACAAGGCCAAAGGGAGGAACATGTGAAATGTCCTCTGGAGGTGCCCAACTAGTAGTAACCAGAAGTCTCTCCCTGTTTTGGTGGTGGGTCTAGTGCTTGAAGAGCCACAGGAAGCTTGGGCATGCACGCCAGCCCTAGTTAGCTCTGGTACAGCAACCCCTTCTCCTGGAGTTATCTAGTATCTCATGCCTAGATACCAGACATTAAAAACAAAACATTTCTAAGTTATTGACTGAGACTTTGGGAAAGCCTTTAGTATCTTCGTTTGCATCTTAGAGCTGGAAAGAAAATTCATGACCATCTTTACCCAATCTTCTAATTTAGTAGCCAAGAAAAATGATGTCTGGGGGAAAGTGACTTCAGTAAAGTCACAGACAACTGAGATGGGAGTTCAAGTTCCAGTTCAGTCATCTTAATGTCTCAGTATTTCAGTTCTATTCTTAAAACAAATGGTTCCATTTCAGGATTTTCCCTCCTTCCCCTCCCTTCTTCTCTAAAATCCATTATTGGCAGAGTCCTGGATTTCTTGGAACTTAGAGGGCTGTATTTCACATTAGCAAAGTCATACCAGGAAATTATGGAATACTTACTTCTCAAATTGCATCTTTGGATTAGAAGATAGGGCGGTGCTGTGGTGTCTGACTTTCCAAGTGTCTGAAAGCCCTTGTCTCAGACCAATTACTTTCACTGATTTTCTTTTCCTCCACCAGTTTCACAAAAGGTTTTCATACCTTTACATGCTTGGGTCTAGGGGGCTAAAGACTAGATTAAGACTTATCTCCAAATTGTAGCTCCTGATCACTCAAGACTTGGGCTCTGAACTGTTTCAGGAGATGGCCTGGACCATGGATACAGTTCTGCACTTTCCCCAGATAACTTGGTGGAAACCTTTAGGAAACAGGAATGAGAGAGTGAGGGAAAAGTCCAAGCTCATTTTTTATTAAAAAAAAAAAGAAAAAGAAAAAAAGAAAAATAAGTAAAGTCTAAATGTACAGCAATGCGAAACCTTGATCCACTTTTCTGTTCAGATTTCTAGTGATAGAGAAAATCCAAATTTTACATCCTTTCTTCTTCTCTCCCTCCTTTTCTACCTCCCTTCCTCTCTCTCTTCTTTTCTCCTCCCTCCCTCCTTTCCTTTTTTAAATGAATCCCTTAGCAACAATATGCTGTTTTCAAGAGACTGTTGAATTACAGTTGGTGTCTAGGAAAGATTTCACAAGTATTTTGTATGATGTAATTAAGAGGCAAGTTGCCCTTTTAGATGAGATTCCAAATTTCACATGCAACTGTAACCCTTCTGTCAATCAATTTCCACCAGATGTGTAGCTCCTTGAAGTGAAAGCACAAATTTCAGAAGTTTATCTTTGAATAAATAAATGTTTAAGTTAGTGTCGTATTTGAATACATTTAGTACCCTTTAAGTACTCATTAAATATGGTTCAAACAATGCGGTAATCACTTTAAATTTTGAAGAGGAATACAAAACAAATCATTTTAAATACTAATGAAGAGGAAGTGATGAGACAAGTAAAGAGTTAACAGAAGCAGGCTTGTGAGCTAGCAGGATAGGACAGGCAAGAAGTTAACAGGAACGAGCTTGTGAGCTAGCAGGAATGACCTTAAAAATTAACCACGTGGCTCTGAAACCCTGGCTAGCACTGCACCTGCAAGCTGACAAGCACCTTACATACATCATAGGTGGAAACAGAACAGTTCCCAGGAGACGACAATTGTAAAGGCAGCCCCCTACATCCTGCATAGAAAAATATAAAATATAAACAGAAACCCACCGCAGCTGTAACTATGGGACTCTGCCCTGGCAAAACTCCTTTTGCCTGTATTCTCTCTCTCTCTGCCTGACTTTCAATAAACCTTTTCTTGCTCTCTCACTTTGTAGAATCTCGTGGATTCTTTCACTTTTGCAGATGACCAGGGATAATTAATTAGTACACTAGTACAGGAAGTTTAAGTTGTTTCAAGACTTACCACCATTGATGTTACTATTTATCAACTGAAGTTCAATTGTTAAAAATACTTTTGAGTGGCTTCTCAGATGAACCAAACTTGAAATGAGGCAATTAATAAAAATGTATTGGACTAATGAATACTTACTTCATGTCCTTAATTTCCTAAGGTAATTTAAGTGTGTTGTGGCTGTTTGAAAAGCCAGTGTTACAATTCAGAATTTCTAAGAATTCTTAACCCAATATCATGAATATTGATAGTCTTACTACCTGTGTTTGAAGTTGATAATTCTTATTATTTGAGGTTCATTCTATTTAGTCTAGCTACATCTGAGGCAACTGGCCATTGGGAAAGAAAGACTGTTTCAAGACTACTTCTGGGGTTTCTTCTTTTGGCTGTCATCAGTAGCAGCAGAAAAGTACTTCTCAGGAATACTGCCCCAATCCCTCATTCCCACTCACACTCCTTTCCAAAGAGCACATTGTTCTATTGACGCTCCTGTTTCCTTTTCCTTTTTGATCTTTGGTTCACCTTAGCTACCCCCTGACTCCTTTGCCACTGACATCTCCACCCTACACCATCTTTTCTGATGTTGCTGGGGGTTGTTTAGAGTTAAACTTACCTAGGGAACAAGGACAGAGGCAATTCAAAAGTCCTAATTACTCACAAATACCTTTCCCTGAAGCGTGTCTTTGTATCTTTTTGAAGTCTCCACCATCCGGAGGACTGCCCCCAGACTGCAGCAAGTGTTGCCATGGAGATTACGGCTTCCGAGGCTACCAAGGGCCACCTGGACCTCCTGGCCCCCCTGGCATTCCAGGTAAGTATGAGAGAGATGAACTGGTGCCAGCCTGATTACAGACTGTGCCAAAAATACAAGCCAGGAGTGAACCTACATAATTAGAGATCACTGTGTGTGATCCAAAGTGTATACATGGAAAATCCAAGAGAGATGGGTAGACTGGGTTTATAGAGACAGTTTAGGTGGAACAGTTTAAACTCTGTAATATTGATTATCTATACAACCCGAAGGATCCCACAGGCATTAGTCACCCTGAGACACCAGATTCACAGGCTGGGAGTCTCTTCACAATCATGGAGTTTGGAACTACCTCATCATAATTGGGACTTACCCTTGTTTCAGTGTTTCTGCCACAGCATGGTTCATGCATTACATTATATCTAACTTTCAGGGAATTTATGAAGTGGGGGTGTGAAGGAGAGGAGTCTACTGGTCTGCCTTATAGGTACCTCCATGGTGTCATTCCCTGAGCTACCCATCTTTCTGTCAGATTCTTCATCCAGCGAAATTTTTCTTCCCGTGGCCTCAGGGTCTTTCATGTTCAGCTATCTCCCAGTTGATTTGTATGCCTCTTTGGGGCTCATGGGAATATTTTCCTTCTCGTGCACCATGTGGTGGCATGGGCAATGCTGTAGAGCTCCATTGCGCTCCTCTAGACCCACCATTCAGCCATCCCTGCTCTATTGGGTGGTGTCCTAGGCATGTGGGGGTTGGGTAATTTGCTAGTATCCTGAGTCAGCCACGGAAAAGGCAACCCAGGTCCCCTCTCTCCTAATCTATCTGGGCTTTTAACTATTTTCTTTCCGAATCTATTGGGGGTTTTAATTATTTTCCTTCCTCCCAGGTCAATTCCTGGAGGTAGGACATTTTATCAGGGTTTGGCAAAGGTCCACTTGCTTTTTTCTGACTTACCCTCATCAATATTAATATTTATCAAATGAAGTTCAATGTTTAAAAATATTTTTGAGTGATTTCTCAAATGTAACCAAATTTAAAATGAAGAAACACTCTGTTTGACTTTAAATGGTGATGACTGGCTTGAAATCTATGTCACTGAACACCAGGGACAGCAGGTAACAGGTGCAGTGGTTAGGGGTAGGGGCTAGTCAGACCCTTCTACAATCTCCTAAGGTCTAAACTCTTCTGAGGTGACAGGACAGGCTGTCCTTGCAGGAACAGTTTTGTCATTAACACATTAACTGGTCAACACAGTCAAAGTTCATCCATCTGGAAAGATTGCAAGCCTGGTATGATACTTGACCAAAAGTAGCAGACAAAATAAACATCAAAAGGGCCTGAAAGTCAACAAATATAAAAATAAAAGAAGAGGTGTAGACATTGTCTTTTAGTGGCAAAGTGAAGAGTTGAAATCTTTATCCAAGTTGTGCTTTCAGAATTACTGTGAATTTTTTTATCAGTGATTTCACTTTTTCACCATTTATAAAAGTGGTACATGTCTTGTAGAAAACTTCAAAAGGACAGAAAAGTATGTAGAGTGTCACAAAAATCACTCATGTTCCATCCATTCACACACAAAAAAAATATTCTGTAAATATTTTTATGTAATTTGTTCTAGTCTTTTTTCCCTTTTGATATAACATGTAAATATATATACACATACCATAGTATCACGCCATATATATATATATATATATATATATATATATATATATATATATATATGTAGTATATACAGAGGGTGCCAAAAAATGTATACACATTTTAAGAAAGGAAAAAACTTATTAAAATTGTAATACTCAACATACACCGATAACAAAAATGAATACAAGGCACGTTTGACTTCTGCAATTACACACTGCTACCATAATTCAATTCAACTTCGAAAATTAATACATAGATAACATCTCTAAAATGTGTACACATTTTTTGGCACCCCATAGTATCATGCTGTCCCTGTTGATTCAAAACTTTTTTATCTAAAAATATTATGAATTTTATTAAATGTTATTAAATATTTTTCTTTAGCATTCTTTTTTTTGTGTGTGTGACTATATAACATCATTTTCTGGGATGTACTATTTTTTTATTTAGTCCTTCCAGTATTGGTGGACATTTAGGTTGTTTCTAATCTTTGCTATTATAAATGATGCTTTGATAATAAGTCTTCTACACAATTTTTCATCGAAGTCTTACTTTATAGGAAAAACAGGCTTTGGAGCCTTAAGAGTGTCTAAGACTGTTTTCAGTGTCCCATTTAAAAGAGATCCCATTTGATAATGTCTCCATGGCTGTATTTGGGATTGTTTCAAATGATCCTCTTTTACAATTGAGCTGGTACATATTTGAAGAAAGGGACTGTGTAAAACTAGATGATGAATATGAGTGACTGGGCTTTCTCATATAATGATGTCTGGTTGTTTAAGGAAATCATGGGAACAATGGCAATAATGGAGCCACTGGCCATGAAGGGTCCAAAGGTGAGAAAGGAGACAAAGGTGACCTGGGGCCAAGAGGGGAACGAGGGCAGCATGGCCCCAAAGGAGAGAAGGGCCACCCGGGGATTCCACCAGAACTGCAGGTAAATCGTGCTCGGTACATCTCCAGGTGACTTCTAAATTGTCTTGGCTGTTAGGGTCCAGGAGTCAGAAGGCTTGAGTGCTTCTTCAAGAGCTCAATTGAGTAAATCTGAGTCTCAGTTCGTTCATCTGTAGAATGTTTGCATAAGATCTATGCTGTTCAGGGTGATTTGCAATCATTCTTAGGGAGAAGAGAAGTTGATGAAGGGTCAAATTCAACTTCCTCAATAGACCCAATACAAGGCAACCCTGAATATCAGCTCATCTCCCGTTTTCCAAATGAGAAGATATGTTAAATAAAAATGTTTTTTCGCAACTCGAATATATAAACTTCTGGATACATAGAATATTGTAAGTAGACATTTGACCATACCATTTGTTTATTAATTTTGTTAAGTTTACGTATTTAAATCACATATACATATATATGGATATTAATGAACATATATTGCTTTCTATCAACTCAGATTTTTGTGGCAAAATTTTTATCTAAACTTTTTTCATCAGTATCTTCTTTATCACTAGAGACACTTTATTTTGAGTTATCCACCTACGGATTTCCAGACAAGATCATATTTATTTCAGCTTAAAGTTTTAAAAATCCATTCATCAGGCTATGATTGGACATTTTAACCCAAATTCAAGTATCCATTTATCTATGTTTTTTTCTTGTATTAAGTGATCTTCAAAATTTTTTTTGCCAGTGACATCTAAAACTTGAAATGTGAAGTTAGGTCACCAAGAAAATTACTAAGTCTGGATTGCTTTTTACTACTGTGGCTAATATTTTTAAACTTGATTTTTCCAAGGGCTTCCTATGAACACTGAAAGTTAGTATTTTTTATTAAAGTTGTTTCTGACTGGTATGTCTTCCTGAAACAGTAACTTGTGGTTAAAATAAAGTAACTGAGGGAACGTAGTGTAATATGAGAGATTTTCAAAGAACTAGACTATAAAGCAACTCTTGTCTATAGCGGCTGTTTGACCACGTATAAATTCCGTCATTTATCTGGGCCTTGTGCACTAAGAAGCCCTGTGTGTTACTCTAACTGGTTTTGTAACGTTTTAATGAATGCTGTTTAATACTTTTAGCAACCTGTGAGCCATGTGCCAGTATAAATTTACAAAGACAAGGAGACGAATGCCACTTGGCCAGGTTAAAGATGCCTAATAAGATGAATGATGAACATTTTCAAAGTTAGGAACTCTAACCCCAAACCGGTAAATGGCCAAGGGGCCCTGGAGTATCTGGTCTCATGGAAAACAGTTACTAAATTTGCTCCACCAACTATTTGACCCTAAAACCACAATTGTATAATAATTTAGAAGAACTACTGTCCCATGTTTTAAAGGAGGCATTACACAGGAGGGAGGACTGGACTTAGGCAGATTGTAAAAGAGGGTGATTTCCAGGCCGCTTTATTCCTCTTTTTAAATCCCTCCTCTGGTGTCACCCTTTCCCCATCCTTCTGCATCCACTGCTCTCATTACTCTCTTTCTGACTGTCCAAGTCCTTTCTCTGTTGATTCTCTCAGGCCTGTCTTTTCCTCACCCTCCCCCGCCCCGCCCCACGTCTTCCAGAACTTCAAATTATTTGATCTCTCACCTCTTTCTCTAAAACTTTCATTCACTGAAAACAGATAATCCCAGGAAGTTAAAGAATTTATAGATCTAATTCACACTCAGTTTCAATGACCTATTTGGACAGGGGATTGGCATTGATTTTCAAATGTGACTCCACTGGCGGTACAATTCCCATGTGTGGGTGTTTCTCATACTACCAAGCAATTCTCCAACCCCAGTTGAGTGTCCTACAATTCACCTTGATTCTGACACTACCTGAAGATAGCATCAGTTCCCACAGGCTAAGACTTCATCCTACAAGACGGCCCCTCCCCCTTCAGATGTCAATAGAAGTCCAGGTTGTCACCTGTGCTTCTGATCCTCCAGTTATAGATGGAAGGTTTCAACGACCCCCTCCTTGATTTTGATTAATTTGCTAGAGTGGCTCACAGATTCAGAGAAACCTTTTCTTACTATATCACTGGTTTATTATAAAAGGTTATAAGTCAGGAACATCCAGATGAAAGCAATGCAGCAGGCAAAGTATGGGGAAAATTCACAGAGCTTCCATGCCCTCTCCTAGAACATGTACCACTCTCCCCAAATCTGCATGTGTTCACTAATTCAGAAACTCTCTGAACCCCTTTCTTTTGTGTGTGTGTGTGTGAAGGCTTTATTCCATAGTCATGATTGATTAAATCATTGGCCTGTGGTGAATGAACTCCAGCCCCAGACCCTCTTCCCTCCAGAAGCCAGGGGTCTGGGTGGGACTGGAACTTCCAACCCTCTAATCACGACCTTGGCTCCACTGGCAACCAGCCCCAACTTTAGGTTACCTGTGCCACTTTCCAAAAGTCACCTCACTTATATAACAAAAGACACCTTGATCATTCTCAACCTTTATGAACTTGCAAGGGTTTTAGTAGCTGTGTGCCAGAACCACCTGGGATGAAGACTAAATATATAGAGAGGGCGCCCAAAAAATGTATACACATTTTAAGAAAGGAAAAAAAAGTGTATGAAAATTGTAATATTCAATATATACTGGTAATAAAAAAATGAATACGAGTCATGTGCATACATTTTTTTTTGGCACCCTTGGTATTTATTATAAATCCTTTTGGGGGAAAAATGACACAGGGTAAAAAATATTCCCAAGTTGTTTGGCTTCAGGGCTTCTCAGGTTGTTAATATGCTAATATGCATTTTATAATTATAAGTAGAAGATTTCATCCAAGTTTCCCCAATATTGTTTGGTAACAGAATTTAATATTTCAAAAACCATTTTAAAGTCAAATGCAACCCATGATATATACGATCATTTTAATGGCTGCCTAGCATGAAAATGTTAGATATGACCACAATTTATTTAATTCATTCTCCATAGATTAATGTTTAAGTTACCTCTGATCTTGCTATTACACATACTTTTGAAATAAACTTACTTGTATTAAAACCTTATTTCTTTAAAATAAATTGCCTATGAATTAACCACGAACTCTTTCCTTAGATCGCATTCATGGCTTCTCTGGCAACTCACTTCAGCAATCAGAACAGTGGGATTATCTTCAGCAGTGTTGAGACGAACATTGGAAACTTCTTTGATGTCATGACTGGTAGATTTGGGGCCCCAGTATCAGGTGAGATGTAAAAATAAATGAATGGCTGAATCAATCAATCTAACAATCAGGAAGGAAAGAAAGTAGGGAGGGAAGGAGGGAGGGAGGGAAGGAAGGAAGGAAGGAAGGAAGGAAGGAAGGAAGGAAGGAAGGAAGGAAGGAAGGAAGGGAAGGAAAGGAAGGAAGGGAAGGAAAGGATGAAGTGGCAGAGAACAAAGAAAGTAAGACACTTAGGGAGTTAATTCTTTCTGATTCCAGTTAAAACAAGCTGCTCATATATAGATTTCTCTTGGATTTCAAAGTAAATGAATTAGAACCTCAAAAGATAAAAACACTCTTTAAAATGATGGCCGTGCTTACTAAAATCATTATCTCTGATTTGAACTGACTTAAATATTTCCTAAGGAAGGCATAGTTACCTTTGACTTGAAAAGTCCTTAAATCATAACTCTTATAGTTTAGATGTGCCATAACACTGTCCTCTCCTAGCCACCACCCCAAGGAAGTCCTGATCCTATTTTTAATTAAAAAAAAATGTTGAGCACTTCTATATTCATTTCCTACTGCTACTACTGTAACAAATTATCACAAACTGAGGAGCTCAAAACAACACAAAATTATTCTCTTACAATTCTGGAGGTCAGAAGTTCAAAATCAGCTCAACTGGCTAAACTCAACGGATATGCAGCGTTGGCTTCTCCGGAAGCTCCAGGCGCTGGCCGATTCCAATTTTTAGAGGCTGTGGTCTTTGCTTATCTCTTGGCCACGTCACTTCAATCTGTGACTCCACTGTCGCATCACCTCCTCTCAGATTCTGACCTCCTCGGCTCTCTTATGAGGACAGTGTGATTTCCTTGGGCCCACCTGTATAACGCAGGATCATCTCCCCATCTCAAGGTGCTGAACTTAACATCTGAAAAGTCCCTTTTGGCTCCTATGGTAACATTCACAGATGCTGGGGACTTTAATATATTCAGTGTTCACCATTAGTCGTTTTGCTGAATTTCCCAGACATCTCTTTATTAGATAAATTTTATCCTTTAATTATTTTCTCAAGAAGGCTTATGACATCAATGTTCCCTCAGACTTTATGTGTCATAACTTTTTGTCATAACCTTGGCTGCATATAAAAATTTTGGCTTACAGTTTTTCTTTCCCTATCTTTTGGCATTTGGCTTGGAGAACTCTGAAATAAGTCTGAGTTCTTCCTCCTATAAGTGACTTAATCATTTTGTTTAATGTCCAAAAATTCTTTTTTTTTTACTTCAAACTCCAATGATTTTTCTAGGATAAGAGTTGGTCATTCTGGGTCAACTTTTTCTGCTATGCAGTGTGTCCTTTTGTTGTGTGAGGGTAAACCTTTTTGTCCAGGAAAGTTTCTTTGGATTATATTTTTAAATGTAAATATCCAACTGTTTTTTCTTCTCATTTTTGTACTAAGGTTGGGTGGCAATGGGAGCAGTCTGGCATGTGCTAAGAATTCAGGCTATAAGTGGTACATTGTCTATAGAATATTTTAAAACTGTAATGAAATCAACTAAAAGTTAGATTTTTCTTATCATCATAGACCAGCAATTCTAAACAATGTCACTGATAAAATACTTCCTGAGGGGTGGACCACTCACAAGCATTCCCCCCAAGCCCTGACCCCCTCCCCTTGTTCCTTAGTATACCACTGGTTAACTTCTTTAAGGATTCCAATGATGCCTTGTTTATTTTGTTTTCAACTTTTTGTTTTTTTGTCTTCTGTGTCTATTATTTAATCTTTTGGTGTTCTTCATCTTCATTTCCATTCCATCTTGTTTGCTTTTTTTATTTCTGTACTGCATGTTCTTAATTGTGTCTTCTGAGGGTTTATTTTCCTTTTTGCTTTTCTCAATTTCTCTCTTGTTCTTGTTTCTGTGATACCTGTTTCTTTCTTTCTTTTTTTTTTTTTTTTTTTTTTTTTGCTTTTTCTATGTCTTACACCAGTTTTCAATTCTTTTGTGGGGCCATTTCTATCATGATTTCTTGCATTTTGTTTCACAATGTTCTTTCATAGGCATATTTACTTCATTAATATGTTTTAAACTCATGATGCAATATTTGGTTACAATTTTCACCTACTACATGACAACATTTCCTCTCGGTGAGTATTCTTCGTTTATTGTAGCTTTTGCTGTTCTTTTCTACTTTTTAAAAATTAACTGGTGGTTGAATGAATTGGATTTTTCTAGACCCACTGTATGCAGTAGTTTCTTGTGGGGACCCCAGCAGCTTTCAGGCTTGGTAAATCAATGGCTCCTTCCCCTGCTTTCACTCGACTCACTAGTCCTTTGAAGTAGAGCCCCTCTCTGTGTGTTTTCCCTGTATGGCCACACTTCCTCTGATTCCCCAGACTGTGCTGCGTCCAGGGAGACTTCTGAAACAGTCCTTGGACATGCCACTTCTCTTGTCTTTAGGAGCCTTCTACTAGCTGGCAGATTCTGAGGTCTGCCACTGCAGAACTGCTTTCCACACTTTCTGTACTTTATTTAGCAACTTTCCCCAAAAACTTAACTTTTGCTTCATCTCAGCCCTGCTCATCGGAGCTTCTTTTCAGCATTTCTTCTTCAGATTGGCCCTTCCCTGTCAGGGAGTGTATTTTTCTTGGCACTGTTTGAGATCTGCTGTTACTTGGCCTCCTGAAAACTCCCTACCCCCCAGCCATGTGGCCTCCATGTGACTCTGCCTGCTGTCAGTGACATTTGACCGCACTTACGGGTATTTTAAAGTTATTGGGTTTTTTTTTTCAGTCTCTTAGTTTTGCACAAAATGGATGCTTTTGGTGTTTGTTTGCAACTTTTCTTCTTTCTCTCTATGGTACACAGAAACAAAAGAAGAAAATTCTGATGGATGCAGTGGCCATGTGAGATTTGTCATAGATGCTTTGAATGTGTGCCTTGATTTATTTTTCTATCCGCCAAATTCAGAAAGGAACTGACATATATAGTGATGCAAGCAGTCTTTCATCACATTTCAATCAGCTTTAAACTTTCTTATGTGATTTTTCTGCTTTGAAAGTCTATGTTATCATTTTACTGTAACTGTTATTCTTTTTAAACACCATCTGTGCCACAGATTACATAACTGCCTAGATAAGCCCAATCAATGGTTCCATTGCTATCACTACGGTCACCTTCGAAGTACTTCATAACTGAAGCTTAAGGATTTGGTAGATTTTTAGAACTCTTTTGGGCTGGACATAATCCTGACAATAACAACTATCATTTGACTCCCACTTTACTGTTTAAACCTCATCCAATAGATTGCAAAATGACCATTTTATGCTTTTCTACTTTGGGAGTGATGAAACAAAAAGGCTGCTTTTTGCAATTACAATGACACAAAGACCTGAAAATCCTAGTGCAGGTGTGTTGCCTCTTGTTTCAGTACCTTCCCTTGCAGAGGAAAGCCATGTGTGGACCAAATATATATTCACTTTTATATTTCCAACTCTAGGAATTTCATTTATTCACCATCTGGTGTCTTAGTCTGCTCTTTCTAAAATGCTTCTGCAATCTATTTTTTATAGTAGTCATCATTTTTTTCATGAAAATTAATATCCTTTCTTGTCCTTTTGATTCCAGCTACATCTTCTTGAGGCATTGAAAATTGGTGTGTTTGTGTGAGAGCGAGTGAAAGAGGCGGGGGGGGGGGGGAGAGAGAGAGAGAGAGAGAGAGAGAGAGAGAGAGAGAGAGAGAGAGAGAGACCAATAAGAAGTTTTATAAAATGTGAAAAACTGAACACATATACACTACTTTCTTTGAGTCCTCTAATTTTTATCTGCCTTTACTTTTCATCTGTGGACCAATCTCTAGGCCTATGAATGTATATGACTGATTTCTATTCCATTTCCTTTATTCCCAGCACATTGAATACGCAAGCCTGGCACTAAATGAAGCATAATCATACTCTATTTGATTCAACATGATACCCTTGCAGCTTCTTACTTGACTACACCTTTGGAAAAGAGCATAACACTGTGCAGTACTTTTTCAAAAGATGTTTCCAGGTTTTTCTCTCACAAAGCCTGTTATGGTCAGAGTGTTTGTGTCCCACCCCCCCACCCCATACCCCAAATTCATACATTGAAAACCCAATGCCCAAAGTGATGGTAGTAGGAGGTAACTAGATCGTGATGGCAGAACGCTCATGAATGGGATTACTGCCTTCAAAGAAGGGGCACCACAGAGCTCCCTAGCCCCTCTGCCATGTGAGGGCACAACCAGAAGTCTGTGACTTCGAGGAGGGCTCTCACCTGACAATGCTGGCACCATGGTTTCAGACTTCCGACCTGTAGAACTATGAGAAATAAATTTCTGTTGTTTACGAGTAGAAGCGACTCAGTCTATGGTATTTTGTTACAGCAGCTTGAACAGACTGAGACAAGGCCATTAGCTCAAAAATGTAGCCTGGAAAACAATAAGAGCTTGATGATTTATATTCGTTCATCGTTCCAAAATGTACTCTCAAGTCTAATACCCGTCGGAGTTGAGAAGATTTTCCTTTGCTCTCATCTTCCTACTATTGGATTCTTCTTAATCATCCGGTGAAGGTATTTGCCACACTGGCATTGAGAATGTAACAGGTCATATTAAATTGTTTTCGATTAGGAGACCTAGAATCTTACAAGAAAACGCTTATCTCTTAAAATATGTTCGACTTTTTCAAATGAGAAGGATTCATAATTTTAGTAACAAGGTTATGTGCTGAGTCAAAGTTGCATCTTTCTGTTTATTGTACATGATTTCACCTACTCACAATGGATAACATGAGAAATTACTGGAATTAAACATTACTGGAATTGTAATATTTCTTTAGAACTGATGAACATTTAGCTTTGCGACAGTACTTTCTTATCTTTGGCTAATATCTGTGGCAAGTGTACTTATTCCCTGTAATGTTGTACTTTGTTTATTTTGTTGGGCCCCAGAGGGCCATGTGTTAATCAGTGCACAGCTCTTACCTTGTCCATACATGTCCTGTGGTGGGTGCTGATGACAGTTAATCTGTACCTAGGAACAGCATGTTCTGTGCCCTAAGCACTTTGTTGGGAGCAAGTGAGATACAGCCAAAATGAGGTCGACTCTTTCCTTTAGAGTTTGTAATCCGATTAGGAACACAGTACAAGGTCGAGGTCAGACAATTAAGTTCACGAACTCATCCTAGAAAAAGTGCTCCATACCTCATCACTGAATATCACTATGGTCACCTTTGAAGTACTCCCCTTGGGAAACTATGCACCGACGCCAGTGCCTAGTCCACTCTTCAAAGCAATTTTAGAACTACTTTTCTGGAATGGCCAGCGCAGCTGTCATCATATTACCCTTGATGTCCTGAATGTCATCAAAATGTCTTCCTTTCAATATTACCTTTATCTTCAGGTAAAGAAAGAAGTCACTGAGGGCCAGATCAGGTGAGTAGGGAGGGTGTTCCAATACAGTTATTTGTTTACTGGCTAAAAACTCCCTCACAGATGGTGTTATATGAGCTGGTATGTTGTGATGCAATAGCTGTGAATTGATGGTGAAAAGTTCAGGTCGTTTTCATCTAACTTTTTCACGCAACTTTTCAGCACTTCCAAATAGTACACTTGGTTAACAGTTTGTCCAGATTCATAATGAATAATCCCTCTGATATCAAAAAAAGTTAGCAACATTGCTGCAACAAGTTCGCAAACTTAATTGTCAGACCTCGTATATACATTGAGCAAGTCTCCAAAAAATTTAAAGCAGTTTGAATGTAAGAGCAGGTAAAGGGGCACTCATGCAAATGAGGGCCAAGAAGAACCTACACACCACAGAGACTATCAACAAAAGAAGTGTGAAGTCATGTGGCACCTCTCCCTGCGATCTCACAATACTCAGTGTACGACATATTAATTTAAGTACCTGCCTTTTTCAGGTGTGTATTTCTTCACCTTCAGCATGATGAAGCACGAAGATGTTGAGGAAGTGTATGTGTACCTCATGCACAACGGCAACACAGTCTTCAGCATGTACAGGTGGGTAGCATCCACACCGCCATAGTTTGCTCAAAGGATGGCAAACGCCAGAACACTGATTCTATAGGAATCGACACAGGCTGACGTGGACACTGTCATCACTGAGAACTCCTGTGCGCCAATGTATGGTCAGATTATAATTACTATTTGGGAAGAAGTAAACTCGATGCACTTAAGCAGAAACAGGTTAAGAAGACTTGAGCTAATTTCTTGCATCACTCCCCATAACTAATCATTTGTATTCTTTTCTTAACTCACTATGTCTTCTCTTCTCTCTTAGCCTTTTCTTCTGCTTTCTTACTCTCTTGCCCCCTTTGCCTAGATTTTAGCCTTCTCCACCGTCCAGCTGGCGGATTGAGAGTTGGGAGTAGGTCCCTCTCTTTTGGCTGTGCTGCTGCTCTGATATTTATCCTATATTTATCCCAGCAGCCTGGCACCAGGAATCCTTAGGAGGGGAAATTATTTTAAAAAGAAATATTTCAACATGCTCTTATGTAAACTTAGGATGTGGGAGAGAAGCAGAGTCCTCATCTTTCCTTTAATTAAATCAGTGGTGAGTGATCTATGCAAACCTTTGAGGCTGTTATCTTTTCCTTGTTATTTTTGATGACTTGTGAGAATTACCATATTTTCTTCTGGAGTCTGGCCTCCAGTGGGAGGATGCATTTGAAATATCAAAGGAGAAAAAGATGAGTTAGGTAGGTGATGCTGCTGCAACAAAGAGATCCAGAATATAGAAGCTCGAACACCCTAGAACTCTATGTTTCTTGTTCAGTTCCAGGCTGGGAAAGATACAAGGCAGAAAGGGTGAAGGAGGGGATTGCGTGGATGTTGGGAGGAGGGCGTGGGGCTCGGCCTGGGTTTTGAAGTCATCGTCTGGTGAAAGCCATTCTGCTATGTATAAAACTGAATTCCAAATTCTTGCTGTCATTGTCTGCCACAGTCAGAAGGAGGAAAGAGCATCAAGCTTGGGGAAGTTTTTATCCATCAGGCATTTTATTCAGAGAACATTGTCACGTTGTTCCCCACCCCTAACTGCACCTAACAAATGCAAGGACAGCAAGGAAATGGAGAGCTGCGTCTATGGAAGAGGGGCAATGGAGTCTAGTGAACAGCTACCCTTCTGTGCCCCTCTGACTACCAAGTATCTCTTGAACCCTCTTGAACACTTAGAATGCATGTCTCCCCATCTCTGCCCCCATGGGAGAAAGACTAAACTTCAGTTAATGATCCAGCTCAAAGCCCAGAATCTCAGGGGATGAGCAGTCCTTTTCATCAAATCAGTCTCTGGGCTCTTTCTCCCTTTGGCTTCTGATTCTTCCTCTGGGAGGGTGTTCCGTGTTTATGTGTCTCCATGGCCTCATCAAAAAGATAAATAGGTTCTCCTAGGCTCTTTCACAGCCCACTTTCTGCTGGTGCAGAGTTGAGGGGTCAGAGTATTCAGGTGAATATCCCAAGCCCTTTATAGGCCAGGTTTGGATTTTTTGGGGGTAATACCATTTTCTCAGTAATTTAGCAGGCTTTTGCTCTATTGGCTACCAGTCAGTTATATGTGTTAGTAAACCACAGCCAGAGTTTTGTTTTTTTTTAATTTTATTGGGAAATATTGAGGAACAGTGTGTTTCTCCAGGGCCCATCAGCTCCAAGTCGTTGTCCTTCAATCTAGTTGTGGAGGGCGCAGCTCAGCTCCAAGTCCAGTCGCCGTTTTCAATCTTTAGTTGCAGGGGGTGCAGCCCACCGTCCCATTGGGAATTGAACCGGCAACCTTGTTGTTGAGAGCTTGCGCTCTAACCAACTGAGCCATCCACTGCCCCTCCGGAAGCTCAGCGGCAGCTCATTGTCTTCTATCTAGTTGTGGAGGGTGCAGCTCAGTGGCCCATGTGGGAATCGAACCGGCAACCCTGTTGTTCAGAGTTCACATTCTAACCAACTGAGCCATCCAGCCGGCCCAGTGTTATTTTTTTGACAGATAATTTTCCATCCTGTTATTTCCTTGATTCCTTGTTGTCATGCCTTTCTCTTCCAACTTAATTGTGGTTACCACAAGGCCTTCTAAAACAATAGATTTAGGTAGAATGGCAAATTTTTTTAAACTTATTTTTATTGAGGTATAATGGACATACAACATTATATTGGTTTCAGGTGAATACCATAAGGATTCTATATTTATATCCATTGCAGAATTTTTTTTTCTTGTGGTGAGAACTTTTAGATTTACTCTCTTAGCAACTTTCAAATATGTAATACAATATTATTAACTATAGTCACTATGTCCTACAATACATCCCCATGACTTACTTATTTTATAACTGGAAGATTGTACCTCTTGATTCCCTTCACCTATTTTTCCCATCCACCGTCCCCCCACCAATCTGTTCTCTGTATCCATGAGTGTGGTGGGTTTTTTTTTCTTTTTCTTTTTGATTCCACATGTAAGTAAGCTCATACAGTATTTGTTTTTCTCTGTCTGACTTACTTCACTTAGCATAATGCACTCAAAGTCGTTCCATATTGTCACAAATGGCAAGACTTCATTTTTTATGGATGAATAATATTTCATTACATATATAATATATGATACATATATATTATGTATATATTATATATGTATGCCACATTTTTAAAAAATTCATTCATCCATTAATGGACACTTAGGTTGTTTCCATATCTTGGCTATTGTAAATAATGCTGCAATGAACATGGGGGCACACATACCTTTTGGAGTTAGTAATTTCATTTTCTTTAGATAAGTACCCAGACAAAGAATTGCTGGATCATATGGTGTTCTATTTTTAATTTTTTGAGGAACCTCCATATTATTTTTCATATTGGCTGCACCAGTTTACATTCTTACCAACAGTACACAACGATTCTCTTTTCTTCCCATCTTTGACAACACTTGTTATTTCTTGACTTTTTGATGATAGCCATTCTAACAGGTGTGAGGTGATATCTCACTGTGGTTTCGATTTTCATTTCCCTGATGATTAATGATGTTGAACATCTTTTTATGTACCTGTTGGCCATCTATGTGCCTTCTTTAGAAAAATGTCTATTCAGATCCTCGTCCCAATTTTTAATCGGATTCTTTGGATTGGTTTTTTTGTTTGTTTTGTTTATTTGCTTTTTTGTTACTAAGTTGTATGAGTTTTTCAAAATATATTTGAGATATTAACCCCCTTATCAGATATATATGATCAGCAAATATTTTCTCCCATTCATTAGGTTGCCTTTTCATTTTGTTAATTGTTTTCTTTGTATTGCAGAAGCTTTTCAGTTTGATATAGTTCCACTTATTTATTTTTGCTTTTGTTGCCTTCACTTTTGGTGTCAAATTAAAATAATTATCATCAAGACTAATGTCAAAGATCTTACCACCTATGTTTTCTTCTAGGAGTTTTATGGTTTCGCATCTTACATTCAAGTCTTTAATTCATTTTGGGTTAATTTTTGTATATGGCATCAGATAGTGGTCTAGTTTCATTCTTTTGCATGAGGCTGTTCAGTTTTCCCAACACCATTTATTAAAGAGACTGTCCTAGAAAGACAATATTTTTAATTCATCAGATTGTGTCGCAGGCTGTGTCTATTTGATTGAATGAGAAGTCTTAATGGGCTGACATCAACTTTTATCTCTGTTCTTTCTGGTATAAAAGCACCTGTCTTTTCTAACCCTGTTACACCCCAATAGTCTACACCCTCTCGGCTTCAAACGTGTCAGTTCTTGTCTGAACTTATCTATACTAGAAACATCTTTCTAAAAACAGCCAAGAGTATTTTGGCTTTTTCTAATCACTTCCTTTCCTAGTGTATAGGCTTGATAGGCATTAGGTCTACCTTCCAAGTTATCGCATGTTTTCTCAAATATTTTTCTACAGCATAACATGGATCTCCAGCTTTTAAACCCTCTATATTTGTTTCCTCATAGCTCTCTGCCTGACCATGACCCAATGCAACATACAGATGGTCCCTGACTTACAAGGATTCAACTTACAATTTTTTGACTTTACGAATATGTGAAAGCGATACTCATTCAGTAGAAACTGTACTTCAAATTTTGAATTTTGATCTTTTCCTGGGTTAGTGGTGTGTGATACCACACTCTCTATGTTGCTGGACAGCAGCAATGAGTCTCCACTCTCTGTCAGCCACACAATCACGAGGGTAAATAACTGATAGACTGCAGTGCATTCATTGCCCAACTGTAGGCTAATGTGTTAGCTCGTAAGTGTTCTGAGCACATTTAAGGTAGGCTAGGCTAAGCTGTGGTGTTCAGTAGGTTAGGTGTAGTAAATACATTTTCAACTTATGATAAGTTTATTTGAACATAATGATACCACAAATCAAGGAGCATCTGTATTTTAGTTTGGGTTATGGCAGCACCCTCCTTTGGTATCAAATTCTAAATTCTAAACTGCTGTCACCTTGGCCCAATGTAATGGCTTGAACATAGCAGAAATTCCTTTTCTTCTCATGGGACAGCCCAGAATGGTTGTTCTAGGTTGAGGCACATGAGAAAGAGCTTTCCTCTACATAGTTTTCAAGCACTTAGGCTTCAACATATAACTTCCAAAGTAATTCTTGTCGTTTTCATTAGCATCCCATACAGTCATAATGAGGAGGGATCAAGGAGGGATGTTTGTGAGAGTTGTATCGGCCAGTCCTATTAGTGGCACATATTACTTCTGTTCACCATTTGAAGAACTTAATCCCAGGACTATACCTAAATGCATGAGAGTCTGGGAGTGAAGGGAGGGCAGATTTTGGTAAAGAGCTGGCTGTCCACTTCAAAGACTGAGTAGTTCGTGCCTGTTTTTCCTTTCCAGCTATGAAACAAAGGGGAAATCGGATACATCCAGCAACCATGCAGTCCTGAAGCTGGCCAAAGGAGACGAGGTCTGGCTGAGGATGGGCAATGGCGCTCTTCACGGGGACCACCAACGCTTCTCTACCTTTGCAGGCTTCCTGCTCTTTGAAACTAAGTAAATATTTGAATAGACCAGATCCACTTTGGGGAAGACTTGTAGCAAGCTGGTATTGTTAATAATATGATCTGAGGGACATTAGAGTTGAGGGTTCTACGTGTTGTGTTTTTAAAATTTTTGTATTGGTTACATTGCTAATCATGCTACAGGTACATCATTAATGTGGGATGACTCAGGGGCTCAGAAGAATAAACCACAAAACAGCTTTCCCAAGTGCCCTTGACTAGTATACTTAGCACGTTTACCACTCTTCCCTTGGCACCTAAAAGAAAATTCCTCTCTTGATACAGGTTGGAAATAATTATTCCCATCAGAGAAGTCATTCATAAAGGGTTTGGGCTGCTCTGTTTTTAATTTACTAGCAGGTTTCAGGAACCCCTGAGGTTTTGGGTTCATCATTATAACTTTTCAGAGAATAGGATGCAGTGATTATGATGGTGACGAGGCAAGAACAGGGGCACTTGCCAGGACTGAGGTACCAGAAACATTTGTGAAGCCTACACTGGGAAATAACACTTTGATCCAGTGGGTCAATATTCATGAGTAAAGTACAGAAATTTTTTAGTAACTCCAGATAGCTTTTAGATAGCAAAAGTATTCACAATGCCCACAAATAATCGACGTCTCCTTTTTTTTTTTTTATAAGGATACTGCTGTAATTAAATCTTAATTCTTCTAACAGCTTGTATTTTGGGAAATAAAATTTTCTCATGATCCAGAATTGAGTTTACCAGATCTGGTTTATCAGATTGACTCTTTTCCCTTGTGTTTCTTAGATTATGATAGATCTTTGTTCACACTGACCTGCAGAACCAGTTGAGGTGAGTTTACGTCCACATCGTACGGACAGAATCACCTCCTGTCTCTCAATTTAGAAATTATCCTAGAAAACTTTACACACACTGACAAGTCGTGTTAAAGGAGATATAGACTCAGTTATATACAGTCAAAATAACGGTGACAAAATAGGAGACATGCAATAAAATCCCAACCTTTGTAAATAAAAAATGATATGACTTCCTGGATTACCATATTTAATCAATATTCACACAACAGCTGTATCACTTGACTTTTGCCTATCCCTGCACCCAAAATCTATTCTCAGAGGATTAAATCAGTCACCAAAAGGATATTCATGAGAATGCACTATAGATACTCTCTGAAGATAGTACGCAAAGATAGTACCCCAAATTAAGCAATGAAAGCATCATTGGAACACATGTTTACCCTGATGTTGAATCATATTTAAAATGCACTAGAGAGACGCGTATTTGACAAATATCGTATAATGAATTCCCTTAGAAGTAATGAGCTCTGAATTTATTTTCTGTTACCATTTGAATTTCCACAGAGGCTTTTTAACTATGAATTTACTCATATTGATTACCCCTTTAGCCGGAAGCGGAGAGAATCAATTAGGGCTGCCCTATTAGCCAGCTTAGTGTGTTTCATGCTCAGTTCAGCCTTTGACACTTTTCTTTTGATCTGCAAATATTTTTAAACTCTTCCACATGCAGTCCTATTTAAAAGTGAATGGATATTAGCTATAAAGTGCTTGACTGGTAATGCTTTTGTGGTGTTGGATACATCCCCACCCCCCAGCCCTTCCTCTGGAGCTGTGGGGTTATGGGGTTGAAGTTTACAGTGATCAAATGTCATAATATATTTCGTAATAGTGCATTGCCAATAGATATTTGGATGTTGCATGCTGTCCAAAGGAATTCCACATCTAAAAACATACTCTAAAAGTACAGTGCCTAGAAGAGGAAGATATTGTCCTGGCTTTAGATAAAATCGAGGCAAGAAAAACATTAATAAGCATTATATGAAAATAAACACACCTTTGTTTAATGTACCATTTTATAATGTTCTTAATAAAGTTAAATAGTCATACAATTTAAGTCCCTATGATTTGTTAATATAAAGTTAAAAGATTTTCATGCAGATGAGGTGAACAGCCATACACTGTTTTGATGGACACAAAGCAGGGTCACTTGTCTAACAAAAACTCCACCTTTCAGTTATTCCATTGTTATAACTTCAACCCTCTGAGTTTTGAAGACATTGATGTTTACAGGATCCTTTAATGAAATCTGAGTATCTTGGAGGGTAAGGGATCTTCATCACAACCAGAAGTATTTCTATGGTGATGTCTAAATTCCAGGTTTCACTTTAGTAGACACATCCAAGGTTTGATTGTGGGCAGGTGGAAAGCACTTCGGATTTGCAAATAAGTACAGGGTGTGAAGAAGAGTTATTATTAAGGAAGGTGGGAGGAGGCTAAGATAATCATTGATGTTTTCCAATTTTCACCCATGACAAGAATTACATATGGAAGACTAGTTTTATAAGCCTTCCTAAAACTGAGGCTCTAAAAAGGAGATACATAGTAGGTATCAGGGTAAATGTAAAGGTATAAGCTTCCAAGTTTAAAATTCTAAAGCCCAAATGAAGACAAACTCCACAAATGAAGCACGTGTGTTTCTGCTTGCTGCAGAAATGTAATACATACAGTGCAGAACTACTTCATAGCATGGTCAGGTTGGGTGATTTTCCAGTGTAGACAGGTTGCATTTGAACTCTGGACAAGGAGATTATATTGAAGGAATTACATTGAGCATATTGTAAATAAAAGCTGAAGTCAACAATATTCAAGCAGAAGGTAGAATAATTAAATGTAAACTCCAAACGGCATACCCGGGATTGATAAACATCTACTTTGTGCAAAAGTACTATGCTATTCCAGGATCTGCTCAACATTTAAAGTGCATTTCTTACCTTTCATGAATTTTTAACCTGACAAAAGAAAAATTCTGAGATGCCCTAAATTAAATTACAGCAGGCTGGAGGGTGGGAGGAAGAGACAAGGGAAGTTGATCAGTTAATAATAGTCAGAGACTGAAACCAACAAAAGACTGCCCACATTTCTGACTGTATGCTGAAACTTTGAATCAACTTCCAAGCAGTCAACTAGAAAGAATAGCTGTCCACCAGATGCCACATCATCCTACTTACACATGAACTTTCTGGACTGTTGCCCACAACCAAAACAGAAGCATCAAATACTTCTCCTTTATGGGCTATTCACCTCTCCCAGAACGTTCTCTGATGCACCTTTTCCCTCCCCCTTTATCTATAGATAATGTAAATCCTTTCAAAGCAACTTACATCTTTCTTCCCTGCCAATCCCAGGACGGTGGACATGTTTGTCTTCTCCATCCTGTCCTGCTGCTGGTAGTTTATAATTTATGCCCCAGGACCTTTTCCTGGCTAGCATATGGCTCAAGAAGCCCTGTCTTTCAGGAAAACTTTCAATCTTGAAGGTTTCTGTTTAACAAACATAATGGAGAAAGAGAGGGAAAATGGGTTAAGTGTGTGGATGATGTAAAGTAGAATGTTTTAAGAGCCACAGAAGGCAAAGGGCTAGGAATCCACAGGAGAGAGAAACAACACCCAGCTCACAGCATGAGACAGCTGTGGAAAAGGTAGTATTTGATGGCGAGAGACAAGTTCATGCTTTATTATGTTTGGAGTGTTATTTTTAAAAATATATTTTTGTTCTTTTCTGATTATTAAAAATACTGTAGAAAATTTATAAAATACATAAAAACATTTAGTATAAAAATTTGTTATCCCACCACACATAATAATAGCATTTTGAAGTATTTATTTCATCTTTTCCTGCATATCTTTATGACTTTTATTTTTAAAAACATAGTAACGAAACAAATCACTTGACATTACACTTTATATATTTTTGTATCTTGCTATGGTTTGCCTTAACATATTAAGAGCATTCTCAAATGCTAAGCAGAATTATTTGAAAATATAATTTTAATGGCTGCATATTTAACCTTTTCCATTTGGGGAGATCTTTTTGCTGTTTTTATTTTTTATTTTTTCTATTATAAATAATTTGGTCTCTACCCTGGGTTCTTGGCACAAATCTCCTCAAATGCTTTTAAATAGGAGTGCTAGAAGAGTCTTCCAACATTAGTCTTTAACTCCAGTTCCTAAAACCCTTGTGATTTTCCTAAGCAGTAAGAACAGTAGGCGCATCTCTTGTTCTAACATATGGTCTTCAACCCCGGTTTCTGACACTGAATTTCTAAATCCTTGGGATTTCCTGGGTGATAGTACCTTTTGTTTTAATGAGGTGACTCTTGGTTGGCCCTCAGATAGGTGCTGATCACCAGAAAGACCAAGCTATGATGAGAAGCTTGGAATTTTCAGTCCCACCTCTCCATTCTCCAGAGGGGAGAGGGTCTGGAAATGGAATTAATGTTTGACCATGCCTACATCATGAAGGCTTAATAAAAATCCCATAAGTATGGGGTTTAGAGAGCTTCTGGGTTGGTGAACACATCTTTACTGGGAGGATGTCACACCTCAACTCTACCAGGACAAAAGCTCTTGTGCTTGGAACTCACCTGGACTTCACCCTATGTATTTCTTTGTCTGGTTGTTCATCTTACTCCTTTATCATACCTTTTATTATGTAATAAACTGGTAAACATATGTAAGTGTTCCCCTGAGCTGTTCTAGCAAATAATTGATTCCAAGTGGCGGGTCATGGAAACGTATAATTCTTTGCCAAATCAGACAGAAGTTGTGGGTAACCTGGGGATCTATTACTTGGTAATGGCACCTGAAGTGAGGGGCAGTCTTGTGAGACAGAGTCCTTAATCGGTGGGGCCTATGCTACCTCCAGCTCCTGTCAGAACTGAATTGTATTGTAGGACACCCAACTGGTGTCACAGAGGATTGCTTCGTGTGGGGAATAAAGAACCCATACAACTGAAGGCAGAAGTGATGTGAGTGTGGTCATAGTGTGAAAATAAAAGAAAAACATAGAAAAAAGTGAGGTTTTCTTACTCACCCTCCCACATGCAAAATACATTCACCCCTTGAAAGTCCCCAGAGGTCTCCTCCCATTATAGTATTTTCTCAAAGTCCAGAATCTCATCATCTGTATCAGATCCAGAGGAGGGTCAGGAGTTTTGAATGCAGTTCTTTAGTTTAACATCTTGGGCACAGTTCCTCTTGATGTGTTCACCTGTGAAATGAAAGAGACAAGGTATTACCTTACCGCCCACCGCCCACCCACCTAATTCACTGGTAGGACAGGGAAAGGATAACCAGGATAGACATTCCTATTCAAAAACAAGGAAATGGGAGCACTGCTCCATAGCAATTCTAAAATCAAGTTGATATTACAAGTTCCTTGCCCAGCTTTAAAGGCCTGTACACACTTCAGTATGTATCTCAGCGAAATGATACTAAAAAAAAATTATAACCACCATAACATTTCACAAAAAGAAAATAATAATTCCTTACTATCAGCTAATATCTAGTCAGTGTTCTAAAATATCCCCAACTGTCTCCTAAGTACTCGTATATTTCAACAGTATGTTTAAATCATGATTCAAAACAAGATTTATACATCACATTTGATTGATACATCTAAGCCTTGAAATCTGCAGTGATTTCTCATGTAATTAATTCATTATCATTTGCTTTCCAACATTGTGAATTTTGCTGCTTTTATCTGTTGGTGTTATATGGCATCTTCCTCTATCCCTTATATCATTTTCCTCTGTTCCTTGCATTTACCATAAACAGACAATTGCTTGATTCGATTTAGGCATAATCTTTTTGCTGGAAAACTTCATGGGTAGTATTATCTATTGCATCACACCAGAAGGTCCATAATATCTTACTGTCTCTTTATGATACTAAAATTTATCAGTGGATTCAGGGTATCTCAGCCAGATCCACATGTGATAAAATTCCCCCATTAGCTTTTTGCCTAATGTTTCTACTAGCCATTGATGATTATAACTTCAATCCACCATTTTACTGGCAGTTGCAAATTTGTGATATTTTGAAAGAAAGACATTCTTTCATTAGCTATTTTGTTATCCCGAAATACTGTTCACATGAGAGCTAAGATAAATGCTTGATTCTTTTCACTTTTATTTACCAATTTTTAGAATAATGAGTTGGTGCCCTAGCAACCTCCAGAGGTGATTAATAAGGTCTTTTAAAAAGGGTTATTATTAACTCATGATTTTTCATTTATTTGATATGTTTCAATCCACCGTAGTAATTCTAATTTAATAGTCCCATCTTACTTGTCAGTGGGAATCCCTTAGACTTAATACTTCTATCCTTTTGACTCAGATTCAGCCTGATGTAAATCTCTCACTGCAGAGCAGAGTTGAGTGGAAACTGTGCAGAACTGTATCCTAACCAGACTTTCATGCTGTGACCTTGAATATGACTCCAGCTGCCCAAGTCCTCCCAACTGCCGAATTCAGCTTTATCAGGCAATTATGTGAGCTACCTAATATCCTTCCAATAAATTCTTTTGTATTTAAGTCAAGATCTCAATGGAAGGAGTAGAAATGGGGAGACCAATTAACATAAAATGGACATGCAAAAGCAAGTTCAGAAAAGTAAATGCAATATAGCATCAGTTATAGAAATAAAACCCACAAAATAATACTATATTTTGTTTAGTGAAAAAATAGGGTATAAATAGTATAGCTATAGAATTGACAGATGTAATGGACTGTGGACCAATATATCAAAATCATGGGAGTGCTGTGTCTTGAGTGGGGGGGTGAGAGGGAGCAAAGAAATATAACTTCGGGTGGAAGTTAGCTATGGAAGGAGTTAAAAGCAGCTGGTTTATGACCTTTTTACTCATTACAGGGATGTCCTGGGAGGCTAAAGAGAAATGTGGGTGACTCTCCTGAACAACTGGACCTTGGGTAAATAGATGAATGATGTTTTCTAGGAGGAAGAGAATCGATCTATTGAATGCACTTAACAGGTTATCCCAGGCCATAGGATTACTTATGCTAAATAAACCCCGAATCTAGGAAGCATTGTTCTTAGCTAAATAACTCCCTAGGACATAAAATGAAGTCTGTTAGGTGACCTGAGAACCTCATTAGAAACCTCATCTAAAATTGTGCGACAGAGGGTGTATTAGTTTGCTAGGGCTGCCATAACAAAATACCACAGACTGGGTAGTTTAAACAACAGAAATTTATTTGCTCACAGTTTTGGAAGCTAAAAGTCCAAAGTCAAGGTGTGGGCAGGTTTGGTATTCTGAGGCCTCTCTCTTTGGCTTGGTGGCTGCCTTTTGCTGGGTCCGCACGTGGTCATTCCTCAGTCTGTGCTTTCTGTACCCTAATCTTTTCTTATAAAGACATCAGTCATATTGGATTAGGAACCACCAACATGACCTCATTTGACCTTGATTACCTCTTTATAAGCCCTATCTCCAAATACAGTCACATTCAGAAGTACCAAGGGTTAGGACTTCAATATATGAATTTTGAAGGGATACAATTCGGCCTGTAAAAAAGGGTATAATCTGAAGAGTCATGTGGGATTTTCTAGACTTCTGCTTTGTCTGAGACTTTCCATGACTGGTACCTATGAATTTATTAGTAAAACTTGATGTGGGGTAAGAGCTCTGATTCATATGAATCTGATCCAGGGTGTTAGCTCAAGCTATATCTGCACTGTTTAATTTTTAGAAAAATAGACTGGAAGCAAATGTGGAAAAAAAAATTGTGTCAATCTGGATGTCTGCTACATCATTTGCAATTTTCTCTTTCTTTTTAAGCTTGTTAAAATAAAAGAAAGGGGTAAGGAATCTTATGCCTGAACAAAGGTAGGAACAAAGGATAGAGAGGAACAAGGAGCTGTTAATTAAACAAGGAGGCCGTTAGACTGAGGTGGCTCTCATGCCATGGCAGCCTGTGTAAGCAAACCAAAATATAAGCCTGTAAATTCCTCAACGTTACAAACTTGAAACCTAAAGATAACCAATCACAAACAGCTAGCTATACTTTAAGCTAAAGCTAATCAATAATTTCCTTGCTTTGCTTCGACCTTTTCTAGTAAAAATCTCTTCCCAGCTCCTGTTGGTAGAGAACTCCTAACTACTTCCTGTTTGGGGCTGCCCGATTGGAATAGGTTTTTGCTCAAATAAACTCTTAAAGTCTTTAATATATGTCACAGTATGTCTTTTAACAGAGGATATTCAGAGAAGAAGGAGGCAGGCAAAGAAATGGTGGAAGGCAACTCTTTAGGGAAAGCCACAAGAACCCTGAAATAATTCTAAAAACTGATCAAGACTATTTCAAGCTTGCCTAAAAGATCTTGATTACTGTTGTGCCAAATTTTGCCTACACTTTTATCACCTGCCTCAGCATATATAAGCCCATATTTATCAAAGGATTAGGGCAGAGAATTCTTTGGCACACATTTCTGGCTCTATTAAAATTCCAGAACAGTCAAAAATTGTCAGGCCACCTACACACAGGCCATTTCGAGAAGAAAGAAACTGATTTGTAACAGTAGTAGGGCTTTCCTTTAAAAGGTTAAAAATAATTGCGGTTTTTGCAATTATTTTTAACCTTTTAAACCGTAATTACTTTTGCACCAACCTAATATATCAGCTTCAGGTGTAATAGCTACGTAGGTGTAATAGCTACCTAGAGGGGTAGTGGGCTTGGGGGTGGGTGGTATCATTTTGTGAGGAGTGGAAATGTCTAATCATTATGCTGTTCTGCATACCTGAAACTAATTTTTAAAAAAATCAATGAAAAAAGTAGTAGGGCTATTTGTGATGATTTATTGTACTTGAAAAAGAAAAAAAGGTTATGCATGAACATTAAAAACTCAAAACTGTAGTTATCCGTAGAAATGGCAGGTGACCAATCAAAAACCTTTTTCAAGTTCTCTCATTTGGTTCTCATGAACACCACCCGCTCCGATGTTCTTCTGATATTACACAATTACACACATTCCTCTGTGTAGCTTGAACTTTTTTTTGAAAGGTATGTATTCCACAAAGTTTATAACTCATAATTGAGCGCAATCTAGAAGGGATCTCAAGCAGCTGGTGGATGCCATCATCGGGTGGCTAAGAAGTAGGGGCGGTGAAGGAGAGACAACCTGCAGTCTACAGAAGAAAATACTTAAGCATCCTTCATAAATATTTACGAGTATGTACTTTTTATTTCTCCAGGGACGGGCAGATGTAGGGGCTCAAATGGCACAACGGTTGGGATCGCAAAGATGAGTAAAAGCCTCCTGAGAGGACGGTGATAGGCCAGAGAGCTCTCAAAGTCGAACTCTGGGGCAACTTCGGACTTAGCTCCGGGACAAAAGTTACAGCTGCTCAGCGGATCCCGTGCTGACGACCCGAGGATGGGAGGCGGAGAAACGCGCCACTGCGCAGACTCCGCAGCCCCGCGCAGGCGCACAAGGGAGGGAGGGCGCGGTCGGGCCGCTGCGTCGGGGCCCGGAGGCGCTAGGCGGGCTCTCCTCAGTCAGGTTCACGCAGAAACGCGGGGTGCCATGGCGCTGCGGGGCGTCTGCGTCGTCGAGCTGGCGGGCCTGGCCCCGGGTCCGTTCTGTGGTATGATCCTGGCGGACTTCGGGGCCCAGGTGGTGCGTGTGGACCGGCCCGGCGCCGGCGGCGACGTGAGCCACTTGTCCCGGGGCAAGCGCTCGCTAGTCGTGGACCTGAAGCGGCCGCGGGGAGTGACCGTGGTGCGGCGCCTGTGCGCCCGCGCGGACGTGGTGCTGGAGCCCTTCCGCCGCGGTGAGCAGCGGCCCTCCGAGGGCCGGGACTCGGCAGGTCTCGGAAGAAGGGAGGGAGCCGAACGGTTTGAGGCTAAGGACACGGCCTTGCCCTGTTGCCACACGAACCCTTCCCGTCCCTGTCTTTCTAGACCTTCCTGTCGCATTTGATGTTGTTGATCATTCGCCCCTTGAGACGCTCTTCCATACTGGGAATCCGAGATACTGCTGTTGCCCTGGTTCTCCTTACACCGCTCTCAGACTTCTTCCCAAGTTTCTCTTGAATCACCCATTTATATTTGCCTTAATTAATTATTTGAGTCACGCACCCTGTGTGACTCTAATGAAGGTCATAGGTTCTCTCCCCAGAAAAGGCATGTAGGTGCCTAGTCATTTGGCTACACTGCGGCGTGTGGAGCGATGCACCCTCTAAAGCCAGCCACAGATCCAAGGCTCACACTCCTGCCCTTAAATGCTGGTGTTCCCAAGTTCTAGCTTCAGCTCACTTTCATTTACACTGCTTCCTGGAGCCACCTGATCCATTGCCATTGTCCTCACGTTTTATAAACAGATAATGCCCAAATGTGTCACTGCGTCCCCCTCCTTCAGAGCCATAGACTGCAGGGAGACACAGGTCCTGTGCGTTTCTACCTGCCTGGCCCCCAGTCTCTGCAGCCTTCACAAATCCCAAACCCAGCCCATCCTTTTCCCTCCTAAAATGGCATCTCCCCCAGTATTATTTATCTCAGTGAATGGAACCAGTCCACCCAGTTGAAATTAGAAACAGGTTTCTAATGAATTTCTGTTTCATTAGAAACCTGTGCTTCATCATGACTCCAGATTTTCCTTTCGTTCCACCCACTTTCAGCTATCACTAAGCCAGTCATTCTTCCTCTTTTCTATGACTTAAGGTTCTTTTTCTCCATATCTGCTGCAACTTGCTTAACTCTGTGGTAACAGCCTCTGTGAAGATGATGGGCTGAGCACCACTCCGCTCCGCGCTCAGACGGCTGCCAGAGTAATCGCGCTCAAGTACAAATCCAAAACTTTGCCTGGCAGATAGCAGAAAGTCAGTAAATGGTGAATGAATGAATTGAATGTCTGTTGGGGCACCAGGCATATTTAGATGTGTTAACTCATTTACCCTCACAGCCAGATTTGAGGATAATATAATTAAGATCATATCATAATTCACTAATGCCCCAATTGAAGATGATGGAGGCTCAACATGGTTAAATAATTTGTCCAGGATCTTGCAGTTAGGAGGCAAATAGAGCTGTGAATACAGATACAGGTGCCAGGTGAGGAGATTGTGGCTGATTTTAGGAGGAGCTCTTTTGTGATGTATCGTAACCTTAAGAATATGACAGTGAACGTATTATGCAGTCTTTATTATTTTTAATCCCAGGAGACTTCAGGTGCCAAGTTACCTGAATTTTGTGCAATAAATACTGTAATACTTTGTAATTACTTAAGATCTTAGATGTTATTGTATCTAACTTTTCTTTCCACGGATGTTTACTTTTCTTTCCACAGTATGATGCTAGGCGCTTTAGAAGCCAGCAGGAATCAGGCATGAATCCTGCCAGAGAGCTTCTGAGCTGATAGGGAAGATGGAATATATACAGCATGAGATAGAAGGTGGGAGGCACTGATATGGGCATCGAAAAAAAACCCTAAAAGGAATAGCAGCTTTCAAAAGTTAAGTTTTGACCAAAGAAAGACCCAGGGTAACTGTTCCACGAGAACAAACCATTTCTAATAAATTACTAAGGAGAGGATTTGGGAAACTATAAAGGGATTGACTAAAGGGATGAAATGGTCACTATAGGGATTGAAGAGGCTTGGATGTATCTGAAGAGAATGGGGAGTGCTGGAAGGAAATAGCATTGTTGGGCAGAAGCCACATATTTTGAAATGGTGACCATAGAAACGGTGACCTCGTCTTTGGGTTCTTAATTTCTGGAAACATACTATAAACCCACGATAAATGTTAGGATTACTTGCAAGAGTGTTATTTTATGTTTGCCACAGAAAAGGGAGTATACTCATCCTCAACTCATGCGCTCTTAAAATAAATTATATATAAATTATATAAAGTATATATATTTATACTATATTTATATTATACTATACTATACTATATTTATACTATATTTAATTATATAAAGTATATATATTTATATTTATATAAATTATATAAAGTATAAAGTGTATATATATATATTATACTTTTTTTTTTTTTCCTCTTAAGGTGTCATGGAAAAACTTCAGCTCGGCCCACAGATTCTGCTGAAAGAGAATCCAAAACTCATCTATGCCAGGTTGAGTGGATTTGGCCATTCAGGAAGTTTCTCTACGGTAGCAGGCCATGACATCAACTATTTGGCTTTGTCAGGTATGTTGAAAACATAATTTCTGTATACTTTATTTTGTTACCAGTCAAGATCTAGTTACACTAATTAAAAAGAATCTTTAAAGGTGAAGATTTAAATACTTATCAGAATCAATAAGGAGAGTGTTGCTGTTTAAAAAGGTCGGTTTGTCTTGGGACAGTCATTCTCAAACCATTTCCCCCATCTTAACACAGTTAAAGGATAATATACTCTCATAGTAACATACGACATGTGTGCAAACAATACGGTGAATGTTGAAATAAAACAAATGTATTACAGTAAAAGACACATTGCCTTTAGTCCCCCTCAAATTACTCCCCCTCACTTCTAACACACTTATCCCATCATTCTTGCCACTTTCTGAAGCAGTTCTGGAAGTCCTCTTTCGTGAGTGTCTTTAGTTGCGCTGTCATGGCTGCCTCGATGTTCTGAACGGATTCAAAATGTTTACCTTTCACGGTCATTTTGACCTTGGGGAAGAGCCAGAAGTTGCATGATGCCAGATCCAGTGAATAAGGTAGATGAGGGCACACCGTAATGTTTTTATTTGGGAGAAATTGCCATACCAGAAGCGATGTGTGACACGGAGCCTTTCTGTTGTGATCACAAAATACGGTACATACTGCTGCCGCATGCCATCCAATGGAAAGGCAGGGATCTTCAATACAGAAAGTGGTGCATCAAACCTTAGTAACAGTGTGTGACGAGTTTCAGCTTGTTCGGTGCAGTCAATTAGGTGGGAACTACGGTAGAGAGAAGGTGTGTTTTGAAATGTGCTGTAAATCATCCTCCATCATGACAATGTTCCTTATAACATTGCTTCTGGTAATACATGGCCATTTCTGTCAAAAACATCATGGTAATATATGGCAATTTCTGTCAAATAAAAACATCCACTCTATTCACTGGATCTGGCACTGTGTGACTTCTGGCTCTTCCCCAAAGTCAAACTGACTCTGAAAGGTAAACGTTGTGAATTGATTCAGGACATCGGGGCAGCCGTGGCAGTGCAACTAATGACACGAAAGAGGACTTCCAGAACTGCTTCAGAAAGTGGCAAGAACAATGGGATAAGTGTGTTCGAAGCAAGGGGTTGGAAATATTTTGAGGGGGATTAATGGCAATGTGTCTTTTACTGTAGTAAGTTTTTAAACACTCAACCATATTTTCTGATCACACCTCATAGTTTTCACTTAAGTCAGCAACTAGAGAGATTGGTTATTCCTCTAAGATGTTCACGTATTTATTTAAAAGAGACATTAAATTTACAGGTAGTGTTCCCCAATTTTTTTTTTGTAGGTGTCCTGTCAAAACTTGGCAGAAGTGGTGAGAATCCGTATGCTCCACTGAATCTCCTGGCTGACTTTGGTGGTGGTGGCCTCATGTGTGCACTGGGCATCATGATGGCTCTTTTTGAACGCACACGCTCTGGCAAAGGTCAGGTCATTGATGCAAGCATGGTAAGTAAGTGTTAATTAGGGGAAATTAAAATCCTGCCAGTTGTTCCGAAGTATGATATATGGCTGTCTCACATCTTTTTCTAAGACGAGATCAATGAGATTTGAAGTTTGAATCCAAGTTACTAAGAATAATCTTTTCTTTAAAGCCTCATAGCCTTGACGTGTGTCAGCATATTATATTTTGATCATCTGTTTGTGGAGTCAATTTTCTAAAATTTTTGTGACTCACCTGATTCTTGTGTTTTAATAATTTTCCCCAAGCTAGTTGGTAAGAGCCCCCAGCACCACTACACGCTTGCATCTGGACAGATCTTTCAATGGGGAGGGACTTGAGGGTGATAAGACTGGAGACAGAGAGATGTTACTGGGTTATTGCTGAGATAAGGGCAAGTACTAACGTAGTTAAAGTAGAATGGGTCTGGATTTAAGGACCATTTGAGATGTAAAATTGCTGGGATTTGGTCATGCATTGACAATTAGGGGAGAGGGAGGAATCATGGATGGCTCCCCTATTTCTGGCTTGGATGACCTGGTGGATGCTGTCATGGCACCCTGGGGGAGAACTCCTGAAGGAAGGGGCAGTGTCACACAGTGGTCAAGAGCACGGACTCTGGTGGCCGATTTCCGTCATCCCAGCTCTGCCATTTTCTTGCTCTGTGATTTTGGGTAAGTTACATAATCTCTCTGTGCCTCGGTTCTTTGTGAAACAGAGATAATAATGGTATCTACCACATAGCATTGCTAGACAATTAAATGAGTTCAGTGTTCGGTGTGTAAACAGTGCCTGGCATAGAGAAGGCACTTTGCAAGCAGTTGTTGCTGCTGCTGCTGATGATGGAAGAAGAAGAAAAAGAATTCGGTTTTGGTCATTTCAGGTTTGACGTGCCTTTCAGATATCCAGATGGAAAACTTGAAGTTAGGGACTAGAAACAGTTTTCAGTCACTTGGGAGATATGTGAGACTGTGATTCGCTGTGGAATGGGACAGAACACCAGCATTCGAGGAGTGAGTGGGCAGAAGAAGAGAAGCAAGTGCCAAGGAGAGCTAGTTCAGTGGAGGACCAGAAGGAGTGTTGTCATGGAAACAAAGGAAAGGGAAAGTGTCAAGATAAAGGAATGGTTAGGGGTCATATGTTGGTGGTGACCTCAAGAGATTAAAACTGAATGCGTCAATTGGGTTTGTCTTTGGTGATGTTCCCGAAAGCCTTCTTCTACCAGACTTCCTCATCTTCAGAGCCGTGGCTTGCACTTCCTTCTCCTCACGGGCTAATCATTCTCAGCCCTGTACTACTTCTGTGCCTCGTGGTATTGCCCTCAGGGTGTGTCTCACATTGTCCTTGGTTTCTATCTCTGAAATGGTTTCAGTAGGAGCCGTGTGTGTCATTGACCTCTTGTCTCCAGTTCTTAGCCCAGTCCAAGCATGCACTAGTGTGAGACAGGTTAGTTAACATGTTGTTATGCAGACAGGAAAGAAATAAGCAAAAGGCAGCCATATCCTGAAACTCCAGGTTTTAGAATGTCTCCTTCCTTCCAGGACAAAAATATGAGAACGCGCCTTAAGGTTAATAAATTATCTCATAAATCCCTTTTGGCCAGACAGAGGAGCAGATAGATAGGAATGGGTTCCTTAGTCCCTGCAAGGTGAGCAAACAGGACAAACCTGATAAATGAATTCCATTAGAAGGTGTCAGCCCCCTTCCCCAAGCAGGCAAGGGAAGGTATAAAAGTAAGAACTTTTGCCTCAGTCATTGGGCACCCCCATTCAGGACCCCCTCCCACTCAGGAGCTCTGACCCTTTGCTTTCAATGAACTATCCTCTTAAAAAAAAAATACTCATCGCCTCTCCTTGGTCTGCATTTCCATTCTTGGTCTCACAAGCCATGATGCCGGCACTCACAAGGAAAATATTCTACATCACTAGTAGCAGCAGTGCCAGCTTCACTTACTACAAGCCAAGCAAGCACAAGGCTAGGTGCTTTACCTATATCTACCCTCCTGAGCCACACAACTCCCTGAAGAAGGTTTGCTCACTCTCATTCGGCATTTGAAGACTTTCAGATTTGGAGAGGATAACTGCCTTCTTCTGAAGGGTCAGAAGCACTTCACTCAGGCAGTTTGACGCTGAAGCCCATGCTTTCAGTGCCTGCTCTCTACTGCCCTCTACGGGCATGGTCTCTGCGATCCAAAAGGACTGAACTAAGAACAAACATTCGCCTTGTTTTAAAGAGGATTTAAGGCTAAGTACTTACTTAGTAATAATTTGAATAATTTACTAATGACATGTAATTGCTTATTTATAGTCAATGTTAATAAAAGATAATTGCTGCTTCCATCAGACTGTGTCTAATCAGAAGTTCATGCTGATTAGGAAGATGGTAAGGTTCTAATGTATGTGAACGTGTGAGCTTTATTCAGGGTGCAGTAGGGTTTAGTGAGTGCTGGCTGATTACTCAAGTCCAGATGGATCAGTAAACTATCATATTCATTACTTCCCCATCTCTGGGAACCCTCATGATACAAATAGGTGATTACCAGGAGCAGATAACGTATTCTTTTAAGCCAGTTGTTTTTAAATGTTTTTAGCAGCAGAATCCTTGACTCAGGCCTGCTTGTGATCACCTGGAGTTGTCTTCATGGTACTGTTTTCCTGGAAACTAGACTCAAGATAACTGTGGAATGTAGGCTCCCCTTGCTGTGTTTACCCCTGACCTGGAGGAGTGCACCTGACCTAGGGGGCTGTGCATTGACATGCAGGCCTTTGGCTTACATGATGAGAATGTTGAGAAATTGAGGCTTCAGCATCACTGTGTCATGGGGCTCTCGTCTGTGGCTGCATATCCTGCAAATATGTGGCTGCAAAACACTGCCATAGGCTGTTCCTACAAACTCCACTATTTGGTGATGTCAAATATCAGAGCCATAAATGCAGGTGTACATGAGATTTCAGTTCAAAGGGAAAATTGGGATGTATGCAAAGTGATATTTTGCGTTTCTTTCACAGCCAATAACTGAGAAATCCCATGCTCACAGTTAAAATGGGGCCCCTCTTGGTAATCTCAGAGGCAAGGATGCTTTGATGGCTTTCTGCTTAGGGAACATCAAACCATAGGAAAGGGAAGTAGTCTTCTCTAGATTGCCCAGTGCTTGCAGCCTTGTGATAAATTCATAACTGAGAATGTGAATCCATTCTGTTACTTTAGGACTCGGTGGGAAGTTGGCATTCCTAAACAGTTTGTCTGGACTCAGAAACCCATATACGTGCTGCCCGTATTGTTATGTTATAGGCAGACCTTGGAGACATTGTGGGTTTGGTTCCTGACCACTGCAATAAAGTGAATATTGCAATAAAATGAGTCACAGGAATTTCTCAGTTTCCCAGTATATATAAAAGTTATTTTATACATACTTTAGTCTATTAAGTGTGCAGTAGCATTATGTCTAAAAAGTAATGTACATACTTTCAGTTTTTTATAAAAAAACTTTATTGCTAAAAAATGCTAAGCAGCATCTGAGCTTGTTGGAAAAATGGTACCAATAGACCTGCTCGACTCAGGGTTGCCACAAACCTTTAATTTGTAAGAAACACAATATCTGCGAAGTGAGATGTGCCCGTATTTTGAAACTTTCTAGCGATTATTAAAGTTAAGTTATATTAAACATTTAAATATAGTTTTCTTGGACTTGGAGTCAAACTAGAATAAGCTAAATTTAACTGTAGTATGATTTACCTTTAGAATGTGATATGCTTCACATAATTGTGTGTATGTGTTTATAGATATTAAGATCAGGAGATGGATTTTTAAAAATCTTTTTGCCTTATTTTTAAACTTTTTATCCTGCCACTTTTTAACATATACAAAAGTAGGACAAATTTACTGTAAATGAACTTCCATGTACCGTCACCTAACTTCAAAAAATTATCAAAATTTTGCCAGTCTTATTTGAAAGGAAGAACAAAAGTTATACCTTCTAAGTCTTTTTTGAACAGTATTTTCTGAACTGAATAGTATAGAAACCCACCTCAACTATAAACCTGCTCTAACTCATTTTCTCAAAATACTTAAGAAGTTATAAAATTAGATATAATATTCCTGTGCTCTAAGATCACTTTTTTGCACAAATATTAAAACAAACCTAAGTAGAAAGTAATCATGCTTTTACAGTTTAATTATCTGGATTTGTACTGTATTCTGTTTCTTTAAAGGTAGAAGGAACAGCATACCTATGTTCTTTTCTGTGGAAAACTCAAAAAACAGGACTGTGGGAACAACCTCGAGGAGAGAACTTACTAGATGGTGGAGCACCTTTCTACACAACTTACAGGACGGCAGATGGGGAGTTTATGGCTGTTGGAGCACTAGAACCCCAGTTCTATGAGATGCTGATCAAAGGTAAGTAACTTTCATATGCCTCCCTCCACCCTCCTTTTCTGTGGATGTTCTTTAGCCTCTATTTGGGGGCCTTTTGAAATTCATGATATCTTTTATTACATATTCACTTTATAATTAACCTAATTATAGCCATCATAATATTGTGGGGCATTTCCCCCATCTTTTAAATTGACAGGTAATTTTACAATTCTATAAAATAGCTCAGGGTTTTAAAAAATAATAATCTCTTTTGTGGGAGTTTAATATTTTTGCTACATGTCATAGTAGGGTTGGCTATTTATCTTGCCCTTGTGTGCTCTTATCTTACTCTTCCCTAGGAGAATAACATATGGTTGTTCTACCAGTTCCTGTTCCTTGATAGATGTCCCTCATGGCACATCAATGTCAGGGCTCACCAGAACACAGAGGGACTTTGGTGAATGAGATTTAGTTGGAATATGTTACTATCACTTGATGCTTCTGCAGTGGAACTTTCTTGCAGATCTTGTCTTATTGGCATGCTACCACAAGGTAGCAAGAAAATGTGCAGTCCCTTCTTCCATAATTAAATAACTGAACTGAAGTTATTTTCCTGTGAAATGTTTGAACTTAAAGTTCACTTTACAGATAATTTAATATCTAAGAAGTTTTAGAATACACGCAAGGTGTGTGACAAGCTGGTCACGGTATATTTATCTTTTAAGTTTAGAGTTTCACTGTTATGTTTGGTAACTTTTCAGATGCAACGTACTACTCAAAATTATTTGCACACAGCTGAAATGATTGTTTTTGAAAGCATCAGAAAACATTTTATGATCAACAATGTTAACATCACCAACTTAAATATAGTTGGAAACACTGTAGAACAGAATGGTTTACCTAAATCACATTGGATGGCTTTCTGTCCAGAAATTAAAACTGAACATAGAAGGTGTGAATTCAAAATTCTGGGCAGAGCAATGCTATACAAAGGGCTCAATGGTGGGAGCAACATTCCTATCCTGGTGGTTGCAGGGCTCTGGAAAGCAGCGGGGATATAGCACAGTGCAGTTTACACCTTATAGAAACCTTGTATGTTTTTGCATTGTCTATAGAGAACTTAAATAAAATAATAAAAATGACCAAACTTCAGCCAGCTCTTTATTATCACCATGCATAGTCACTTCTAAGTGACAGTAATAAAACATACACACTGAAAAAACATTTGTTGATTTGAGTTCTAAACAATTGCAGTTACTGTGGAGTTTTAATAACATATGGAACTTTATTAGCACATCTTTTTAATTTGTCCTTTAGTAAACATTGCATAGAAGTTAGAGAACTTCCAATTGTACAGTCTCACCCAAATGTTTTCTTTTAAGAGTTTTATCGTTTCAGTGCTCACATTTCAGTTGATCCGTTTTGAGTTTTAATTTTTATGTATGAGATGAGGTATGGATCCAAGTTCATTCTTTTGCATATGGCTCTCCAGTTTTCCCAGCACCATTTGTTGAAAAGACTGTTCTTTCCCTGTTAAATGGTCTTGGCATCTTTGTTAAAAATCAATTGGCCAGCCATTTCATGGAGTAATTTCTCAATCCATTGAGATTTTGTTTCCTAGCAATTGCCATCAGTTTGGCTCAAATAAACTCTTACAAGCTTCACATACACACAGAAAAAATCAATTGACCATACATGTAAAGGTTTATTTTTGGACTCTCAATTCTGTTTCATTGATCTATGTGTCTATCCTTATGCCAATACCACACTGTCTTGATTACTGTAGCTTTGTAGTAAGTTTGAAATCAGGAAGTGTTGGTGTTTCAATTTTGTTCTTTTTCCTGATTGTTTTGGATTGTTTTGGCTATTCAGGGTCTCTTCCATTTTCACATGAATTTTAGGATCAGCTTGCCAATTTCTGCAAAAAAGGCAGCTGGGATTTTGATAGGGGTTGTGTTGTATCTATACATGAATCTGGGGAATATTGCCATCTTAACATTAAGTCTTATGACCCATAAATATGGTATGCTTTGCACTTAGGTCTTCTTTACTTTCTTTCAGTGATGCTCCGTAATTTTCAAGACACAAGTCCTGTACAAGACTTTGGTTAAATTTATTCTGAACTATTTTACTCTTTTTGATACTATTGCAAATGGTAACAGTTTTGGATTGTTCATATAGAGATACATGATGCATAGTGACTTTTGTGTATGGGTTTTGTTTCCTCCAACCTTATTGGGCTCGTTTATTAGTTCTAGGTGTGGATCTCTTTGAGTTTATCTTGCTTTAGTTCCTTGAGCTTCTTGGATGTATAATTAATGTTTCTCCATCAAATTTGGGAATTTTTAAACCTTATTTCTTCAAGGGTTTTTCTGCCCTTTTTCTCTCTTCTTGGTATTTCTCATGGTGTCCCACAGGTCTCTGAGGCTCTGTTCATTTTCCTTTATTCCTTTTTCTTTCTGTTCCTCAGGCTGGATAAACTCAGCTTTCCTCTCTTTAAGTTTACTAATTCTTTCTCCTATCAGAACATGTCTGCTGTTGAGCCCCTGTAATGAAATTTTTTTTTGTTATTGTACTTTTCAACTTCAGAATTTCTATTTGGTTCCTTTTTTCAGTAATTTCTATCTCTATATTGATATTCTGTATTTGATGAGACACTGTTCTGTCCTTTAATTCTTTAGATATGGTTTCCTTCAGTGCTTTGGACATATTTAAATAGTTGATTTTAAACCCTTTGTCTAGTAAATCCAACATCTGGTTTCCTCAAGGACGGTTTCTATTGATTTTCTTCCCCCTGTGTTTCTATTGATTTTCTTCCCCCTGTGTATGGACCATATGTTCCTTCTTTTTTGCATGCTGTGCAATTTTTTGTTGAAACTGAATATTTTAAATAATGTGATTTGGCAACTCTGGGTATCAGGTCACCCCTTCCCTTTCCCTTTCCCCAGTCCTGCATTTGTTGTTGCTGCTGTTTATTTAATGACTTCCTTGGACTAAATCTGTATTTTTTTGGCATGTGCAGCTACTGAAATCTGCTCAGTTAGCTAGGTGGTCAGCTATTGATTGGACGGAGATGTCCTTAAATGCCTTGAGTGAATAAATCACCCATCTTTCTGTGAGGTCCTCTGTGCTTTCACCTCTTGCTTGTGCAGAGCCTCAAGGTCAGCCAGAGGTGAAAGAGTAGAACCTTCTCATATCTCTCCTGAGCATGCTTGCTGCCCTGGGCACGTGCATGGTTTCTAAATTCTTGGGAACATGCTGGAGCTTTTCAAAGTCCCCTGTGGACATCCTATTCCCTACTTCTTCTTCTTCTTCTTTTTTTTTTTTTTAAGTTTTTTGGTCAACTTCATGTTAGTCCCACCTCAGATAATTGTGATATTGAACAGTTGACACTGATTTTTTTTTTTTTTTTTTAACAATGTCCTGGGAATATAGGGCAGTGTGAGCTCTGAGTCAGATCAGAGGAAGACAAGCCCTGAGAATGGAGCTTTTCAGGGAACTCCTAGACAGGCCAAATAGTGACAGTTCTCTGAGGATGGGATTTTTGGTAGCTCTAAACTCATCTTTCCTCCTCTAGTGGCTGTTACCCTGCTGATTTTCACAGCCGGATAGTTGAAAGCCTGTTGGTTTTCAAGGATACCACAGAGCCGGAGTGAGAGGAATGAAATTAGCACATTATAACACCAAAAAGCTCGATCTTACTGAGATTCAGTCTTTTTTTTTTTTTAATAAACGCTCTTTGGACTATGGCAAGCTTTTAGTTAATTTCCAGAGTTATGAAGAAGTTGATCCTGACAATTTGTGTCATGTTTTTGTTGCTTTTATGTAGGAGCAGATTTTCAAAGTTTCTTATTCTATCATTCCAGAAGTTAAATTCCTCTCCTTGGTGTATCTTGTTGTCATTTTAAAGCATGTTTGGAATGATTGTGTCTAACATGCACTCTCTACTTCAATGAATGAGCCTTTTCTGGAACATTTTTCTAGTAGGGTCATTGTTCCAGCCCCTCAACTTCTGATCACCTTCCCCTGCATGTTCTCTTTCTGAGCCTAAACTCTATAACCCCTTGTATTTTAGCCTTTTGTGTGGTGTCCTTAACCTCTTCTCTCCCTTCTAAGTTCCCTAAGGATCCTTAGTTGACAGATGGATTGTGCTGCATCAAACTTAGCATGTTCAGTCAGCTTTTGTCTAATCTACACAGTCCATACCAAAATGCCTTAGCGTTTTCGTTCTTTCACAATATTTATTTGCAAATCACATATATATACTTCCTTTATAGGCCCAACTGGACAAACCCCCACATCTATAATAATTTTTTGAGGTAGTATTAATTATATATCTAATTTATTTCATCTCATATTTTGAGATCTCTGAGACCATACCTTAATTTATCTCTTCAGTATATGAGCATAAACACACAAACATAAACACATAAACCACCATGCTTCATCCCTGCTGCTTTCTGGGGTAAAGAAATCTGAAAACACTGAGCATTTTATGACATTGTGAAGTAGGAAGACTCTTGTAATATAATCAGATAAGCAGTAGAGAGTTTTTTAAAGTTATTTTAAAATTTCAGAATATATTAAAAGAAAACCAGAAAGTAACCAATGTTGACAAGGATGTGGAGAAACGGAAACCAATGTGTTACTGGTGGGAATGTAAAATTATGCAGCCCCTGTGGAAAATGGCATGGTGGTTCCTGAAAAAGGTGAAATGTAGAATTACCATGATACAGGAATTCCACTTCTGGGTATATATGCGAAAGAACTGAAAGCAACGTCTCGTTTACAGACCCATGTTCATTAGTACTGTTTACAGTGACTAAAAGGTGTAAGCAACCCAGGTGTCTATCTAGAGGTGAATGGATAAACGAAATGTGGTACATACGTACAATGAAATATTATTTAGCCTTAAAAAGGAAAAGGATTCTGACATATGGATGAACCTTGGAGACATTATGCTAAGTGAAATAAACTTAGCATACAAACCCCAGTCACAAAAGGACAGATATTGTATGATTCCACTTATATGAGATACCTAGAGTAGTCAGATTAATAGAAACAGAAAGTAGAATGGTGGTTGCCAGGGACAGGAGAGGGGGAATGGGGAGTTAGTCTTTAAAGGATGTAGAGTTTCTGTTTGGGAAGATGAAAAGCTCTGGAGGTGGATGGTGGTGATTTATGTTGTTCTAGAACAATATAAATGTTCTTAATGCTACAGTGCTAAACACTTAAAAATAGCTAAAATGGTAAATTTTATGTATGTATATATTGCCATAATTAAAAAACATGAAAAAAAATTCAAAATAATATATATATTTTTAGGGAAAAAAATTAAGCAATATGGAATTTGTAAAGTAAGAAGTAAAAATTTTTTCCTGTACTTCCACTTGGGGAAAGTTTGGGATATGGCCTTTCAGAACTTTTTCTGTGCACATAAAAACACAAATGTCTTATTTTTTTACAATTAACAATTTACATATAATAATACAATTATATAAATTTATAATTAATAGCTATTTCTTTTTATTCAGCAATATAACAAAGTCATCCTTTCTTGTCAGTATAAAAATCTACACCCTCACCCTTTTTGATAGCAGCCATATGATATTCTGTGGTATACTGGTTCTAAAATTGATTAACCATCTTTATTAAAGTTCATTTACATTTTTCCAGTTTTTCATTAAACATACAATGTTTATTACTTATTAATAGACATTAATCTTTGCACATATGTCATTGCATACTTAACAACATGAATTTTTTACTGCTTAATATGTGCCTAATACTCTGCTATAGAGTAGTAAAGTTTATGTGTACTTAAAACAGTAAGTATTTTGTGTAATTGTGAATGTGTACATGTATGTGGAAGGTAGTTTTTTGAAATCCAAGCATACTTATTCAAGTTTCGAATGGTGGCTGAGTCCCCAGTCCAGGCCCTAAGAGTCTGTTTGCCTTACGATACCAGAAATTTAATATTGGTTGTGCTATGAAAACTAGCCACAATCTATATTTGTATTTCTATGGAGGAATGGGTTCAGAGTTCCAGGTAAGAATGTCGAGAGCATAGGAAACAGCCCCCCAAATCACTGGTAGTTAATCCTGTAGCCTTGATCAGGGTCCTGGGCACATGGGACATTGTGTGCTGAGAAAGGATAATAGCACAGGGGAAGAGCTGGGGTGCCAGAGCAGGGGCGGAACCTGGGTTTTTTTATTTCTCTTATTTTTCCAGTAGATAAACTATGACCTGTATAATCTCAAGTATAATGTTTGTTACAGAACACATTGGCTCAAATTTTACTTAGTGTTATGCTCGTGATCACATTCTGATAAAAAACATTCTGATAAAAAAACTATTTAAAAACATGCAAAGATGTTTTTAGTAGCCAACTACTTCTAGGGCAATCAGGAAAGAGAAAGCAAAGTGAGACATCCTTAGAAACATTTCTTTGTAGGTTACAGTGATAAACCCTATTCTATGGCTCCATAGCTTTCCTGGTATTTGAATGGGACAAGTGGCTACAGAGAAAAATTTACTTATATATTTCTCAGGTGTCTTTTCACAACAATCCAGAACTATGTGTGTTCTTTTTCTTTCCTTATATCCTTCCATACGCAAAAAAGAACCTACAGTATTCATGTCTTCTTACCTCTGTAGGGACTTTCGCATCTACAGTTAGTCATTGTTCTTCAACATGGTAGAGAAATGAGAATTTGATAAAATGAGAATTTGATTAACTTGACTAAATTTACACAAAATGTTACACATAAGAAGGGTCTTTTATTATTATTCCACTCTTAACCATCCACATTTTAAAACCCTCTTCCGTGAGAGATTAAGTGACATTTACACCAAACCCCAGTAAAGTGGCCCTTTGGATATGACCTAACCAGCACTGGAGTTGGGTGTTCTGCAGGGGTAGGTGCCAGTTAGTCAATAAGGCAGCACAGGTCAGGTCGTGGGCCAGAGAAGCCATCCTTCCTGTTAACTCCGCAGCTTGATGCTTTCATCCTTTCTGCACCGTGTGTTGATGGGCCCTCTGAGGCCCTTCACGCTTGAGAGAAAAGTCTGTGCCCCACTGGTGACTGGCTGATAACTTGCTGCCCTGTTTGCTATAGGAACAATTTGCAATGAGTTTTTGATTACAAGTCTTTTGTTCCTAGTTCACAGCAGTGTTTTTAGGAGGGCAACATCACTGTCCTCCTAGAGCTCTTTCATATCATCAAAATACAGAGAAATGACTGTTATTTATAAATTGCAATCTTAAATTTAATCATGTATGTTTAGGCTTATTCCTTAAAAACTGAGATAGACAGGTGTAATTTTATCTTTTGTAGGGTTTGGGAGTGTTATATACAATATGGGGTTATTTTAATTCAGTATGACAGATAATAACATCATGAGGGAATTTCGTTTTGAAAACGTACTCAGAGGGAAGAAATCAATTTCTGGAAACTAGACTATTGAAAGCAGACTACTTTTGGTGAAGTGTAACTATTAAAATCTTGGCATGGAAAGTCTGTTTTGAATCCTGCTACTCCTACTACCTCTGCCATGTCCAGCCTTTGGCTCCAACTGCAAGCTGAGTTTGAATTTCTTCTCTTGCTGCATTTGAGAAGCCCTTATACATCATCCTATTTGGGACAGTAAGCTTAAAACTCATTTTCATTGATCATAATCGTTCCAGCAAAAGCAGAATAATTTTAAAAATTGTGTTTTTCTCTCAGGACTTGGGCTAAAGTCTGATGAACTTCCCAGTCAGATGAGCATGAGTGATTGGCCACAAATGAAGAAGAAATTTGCAGATATATTTGCAAAGAAGACAAAGGCAGAGTGGTGTCAGATCTTTGATGGCACAGATGCATGTGTGACTCCGGTTCTGACTTTTGAAGAGGTTGCCCATCATGGTCATAACAAAGAAAGGGGCTCATTTATTACTGATGGGGAGCAGGCTGTGAGTCCCCGCCCTGCTCCTCTGCTGTCGAACACCCCAGCTATTCCTTCCAAAAGGGATCCGTTTGTAGGGGAACACACTGAAGAGATACTTAAAGAATTCGGGGTCAGCCAGGAAGAGATTGATCAGCTTATAGCAGATAAAATTATTGAAAGTAATAAGCTGAAAGCTAGTCTCTAAGTGCAGGCACCTCAGTGTGTTAGTGTAGGCAGAAGAGGGCTGTGGGGAGAGGGAGGAGGAAAGGAAGGAGAAGTGCGCAGAGAAAAAAGGACATGAGATCATCCTTAAGAAAAAGTGCAAAGAGCTACCGGACCAGCCAGAACTAGATTTCGGTGGCCCAAGAACAGATCCAGGAGGCCATCTTGCCCCTCAAGGTGAACTTTAGCTCATTATAATATAATAGATCGAAGTATTATTAGCGTTGTGGTTTAGCAAAATCTCCACCCCCTGTACCGCCATGACAGTTCCGACTGAAGCCAAGTAAGAACAAAATGCCTCCTCCGGATGGGAAGGAGTGCTCTGTGAGGCACCGCCTAGAACACCTGTCATGCCACCCCTAAAACTTGAATATTTCTCATCCTCATTTTAGAAGTGATAAATTCCTAAGCCTCTTTGTTCTTCCGTGCAGTTGCTCTTCTCCAGGCCTGCCCACTCTCCGTTCTTGAGAGTGTACTGTCCTAGTTTAATAAATTCACTGCTTGCTTGGCTCATTCGGTGTGTCCTTGAATTCTGTCCTGCGGCGACACCAAGAACCCTTTTTCTGGCAACAAGCTCAAGTGAATTCGAATATGGCGTTTACAGTATAGATTAATACATACAAATGTATGCATGGAAACGTGAAAGAGCAGTATCACAGTGCTCATGGTCTAACTGTTCTAATCAAGAAACAACCCTGATTACACAACGATGGAATTCTGAAAATGGTTAACATGGCTTTGATTTAGGAATGTTTTTAGTTTATATTAAAATGTGACAGTTTTCCTGCCTTCTAATTTACTCGATAGATTATATTTGTTGATATTAAGACACTTAAATATTTATAATGTACTTTAAAAGAATTAATAGAATGCTTTTTATTAAAAGCTCCCTCCCCACCCCCTGCTAAAGTTTACCTGTGCTTTGAGGTCTGAAAAGTTTTCAAGAAAGTCCTTTAAGTAGCATTTTGTGACTCATTGAAATATTTTTGGTTCTACTGTTTACCAAAATGAATGTTCTTAGATAGAAAAATCTGATCCTTTTAATTTGATGGAGAAATCATCAGCCAATGTCTCTGAATTGAAATATCAGAAAATGTTCTCGAGGTGTCCTCCCTCCTTCCCTCCCTTCCACCATCTAGATCACTCTACTCAGAAGTCACCTTCTTGGGGAACTGTTAGCATCACACAAATGTGTCTTTTTCTCAGTAAATTGTACTGTCATCCATTTGATAGTCCTAGTAGACTCTTTTCTCCTCTTACCAGTCTCAGGTTTCCATTCCCATCACGTCCCTGCCCCCAGTAGACTCACAGCTCACTCACTCACTTCATTTAGGCCACTGCCCAAATGTCACCTTACTGAGAGTCCTTTCCTGACCCCTGTCTAAAATAGCAGCCACCTCATCCCTCACTATCGCCACGCCAGTTTTATTTTTCTTCATACCACATGTCATCACTGACATTATACTAACCCCAATCTTCAGCCCTCTTAACCAACACATGCCAGAGTGGAAGCTTTATAAAGGGCATTGTAAGTTTTATTCACTGCTAAATCCCCAGTTCCTAGAATAGTGCCTGGCCCACAGTGGACACTTTGTGAATATGTATTAAAGGGATGAATCTCAACAGTGATGTGCTGTCACTTTCACCTTCATAAGCTCCTGCCTCCATCCCTCTGCCCATCTCATTCATTCCAGCCCCTATTCCCTCTTCCCGGGACTGCTGCTCAGCTTCCCTCCAACTTTCACTTCTGATATCATTGCCTTTGTTTTTCTTCTATCATGTTTTTGACACCAAACTGGTCTTTTCAGTCCTGGAAAATTCTTCAGTGATCCTCTTTTCCCCTATGGAATAAAATATTAACTCATTTGTGTAGCACATCAACCCTCTATTTATAATAAGATTTGTACCTAGCTGTCCCGTCCGTCCCATCCCTACCTGTCTGCTCCCCAGCACCTTTTATTGGACTGCCTGAAGTTTCTAAATATGTTATGGTCTCTCTTGTTTCCATTCTTTTCCACATGCTGCAACATTTTCCAGTACTAACAACACTACTAACTCCTTTTGCTCCAGCGTATTAATCTCGCAGTCTCAGACTTGACTCAAACACAGACTTCTTTGTGAAATTCCTTCATTTCTCAAACCTAGGGTGGTTTTGTATAGTGATTATGAATTTTGGAGCAGAAAAGCCTTCGGTTTAAATCTCGCTCTATCGTTGTGCTCAGACAATGCCTGTGATGCGTCTGGAACGTCCTGGGCACTCTAGGTGTTGTTAGCTCCTAGTCTTAGAGGCCCTTCTATGTTTCCAATGCACTTTGTTCATATCTCCAAGGATAGTAATTGGTTTTAGTGTAGTTTGCATAACTCTTCACTAGGCCCTGAGCTCCTGGAGTATTTCCTCTAGCACACAAAAGAATCATCAGGAGATGCTGTTAAAACACAGATTCCTGGATCCCATCGTTAGAGATTCTAATGCAGTGGGTCTAGGGTGGGACCCAAGAATTTGCCTTTCTACCTAGTTTTCAGGTGATTATAACGCTTCCAGTTCAAAGGCCACATTTTAAGGAGCACTGTCTTGATGGATATGAACGAGAAATCATTTTCTCTCTTTATTGTCCTAAGAGATGCTACAAGAAAAATCTGTTGAATGGATTGGTGAGGGAAAGGATAAAAACAAGTTGGCAAAAACCTGCAAATAAACAGATGAGCTAGCTTAGAATACTGATTTCTGTGATTAAATGACTACAAAAAAATATTTAAATGAAAAATTGGTTTTTGTATGGTGTGAACTATTAATGAATAAATTTATATAAATAGGGTTAGTAGCTTTTGTTAATGACCCATACTTCTGAGGATTCTAAGACCTTGTACAAAAAATGCTATACTTCCTCTTTTTTTAGTTATCTTTTGGCAAACTAGATTTAGAAATAGGCAAGGGAGTAGGTAAGGAGATGGCAAATTCTAGTGAAAGAGGGATTATATTATTTTTTTACTTTTTAAAAAAATTAAGTTTATTAGGGTAATATTGGTTAACAACATAAATTTCAGGTGTACAGGATTATAATTTGACATTTGTGTACTACATGTTCCCGACCCAAAGTCTAGTCTCCTCCCATGACCATACGAGTGTATTTGACCCCCTTTACCCACTTCTCCCTCCCCCTACCCCTTTTCTTCTCCTGTAACCACCATTCTGTTGTCTGAATCTATGCATTTGTTTTATTAGTTTGTTACTTTTTGTCTTATATTCCAAATATGAATTAAATCATACGGTTTTTGTCCTTTTCTGTCTGACTTATTTCACTTAGCATGATACTCTCAAGATTCATTCGTGTCACAAATTTCAATATTTCATCTTTTTTATGGCGAAGTAGTATTCCATTGTGTGTGTGTGTGTGTGTGTGTGTGTGTGTGTGTGTGTGTCACATCTTCTTTATCTAGTCATCCATCAGTGGACACTTAGGTTGTTTCCATGTCTTGGCTATTGTAAATAATGCTGCAGTGAACATAGGGTGCATATGTCTTTACGAATAAGTGTTTTCATATATTTCGGGTAAATACTAGAAAAGGAATTGCTGGGTCATATGCTAGTTCTATTCTTTATGTTTTGAGAAATATCCATGCTGTTTTCCAGAGTGGCTGCACAAATATAGATTCCCACAAGAGGAATTACATTCTTGAATACATAGGAATTATATTCTTGAATGTATAGTTCGATATACATTTATTTACATTTTCTTTTGATCCTACAATGTAGGAAGTGATGAAATGCTACAAACTGGTGACAAATAAAATGTCACATGGAAGAAGATGACTGGTTGCATCAAGGTCTCTTATCTCTGGGTTCATGTCTTTCCCTCTAAGCACATTCCAGGCTTCAGTCACAATTACATTGTAGCACTTTTATAATTTGGAAAATACTTAAATCAAATAAGGATGGCTTGTACTGCAAATAACTAAATCCAAAACAAGCAGGAAATGTTTTGGTTCACATACCTAGAGTCCAAAAGGACAGTGAGTTTTGGGATGGCATGAATCCAGTCAGTTGGGCCTTGTTTCTCTGCATTCTCCTGGTGCTGCCAACTTGCCATCCCTCCATGTGTTTGTTTTATCCTCAGCTTGGTACAAAGTTCTGGATCTCACATCCACACAGCAGCATCCAGAAGAAGAAAAGATCTCAGGAGAGTTCTCAGCACGTTCTGTCTTGCGTTTTCTCAGAGACAGTTAAGTTACAAGCCAGTCGTCCACCACTCTTTGGCAGAGAAGGTAAGAATGCCCTTAGGTGAAGCCAGCCTGGTCCTGGAGCTCCCCTGAACTCAGCTTCCTGGAAGCACATGGGTGTGTGAGGGAGGGCTGGGCTCCGGAATCTAACCTAGGTTCCATCAGGATGGAGTGGTGACTGGATGTTGGGTAGGCAGCCAATAGCAATAACATCCATTATGTACAATATCTCAATTGCTCTTGAACAATCACAGGGGAAGGTAAGGCAGGTTTCTCCATTTTACAGATGAGAACACAAGGCTCAGATGGTCCCGAACCGTAGTTCACATCTACCGCAGTGCCTCAGTAAGTTTTTCATTGTGACTGTAGGCCAGAAGAAATATCTAACCATTCCATGTATAAATAATTAAGTCCCAACTTTTATTTCATTCTTAATCCCCATTACTTACTAATGTGTCATATGCAGCTGTTTGACACCACACAGCATCTCATGCCTTAGAATCAGATTGGACAGTCCTACTCTCATGTTCTGTCGTACACTCTTATGTTGAAGTGTGAACTCACAAGTAGTTCATGTGGTGTCTAACAAAGGCTGAGTTTCATTCAGTTTACTGTCTCCACATTTTTAAATATACTCAGACACCCTTGTGAGTTCACTGTAGTGCCCTAGGGCGCCTTGGCACACAGTTTGGGAAACAGCATTTTAAGTGATTTGCCCAGGGAAACACAGCTAGGAAGAGGCAGAACCAGAATTTAAACTTGAATATTCTGACTTCTGACTCCAACTTTTGCTCTTAAACCATGTATAGGGCCCTTCCTATAAGATCATATCTTTCTCTGCCACTCGGACTTATCATTTGAACTCAGGATCCAGCAAGGAAAATAAGACCACTCCAAGTCTTTAAAACAAAGGAAACTTAATATGGAGAATTACACTGATGGTAAAAGAGCTGAGAAAATGAGGGCACAGTGAGGGAACCCAGATCTGAGCCACACTGGGAAGCCACGACCACTCCCATGTCTGCAGGGATGAAGGCAAAGGGAGTGTTACCAGGACCCAGAAGCTAAGGTTCCCTGGTGGAAACTGGACCCACAGTGGAGATTCAGCCACTACCAGAGACCTGCCAGGAAGGAGAAAGGGGGTGGGGTCAAAGGGACCCCCTTCTTCCCTTCTCTAGACTCCTCCCCGTCTTTTCATCAATGCCTCCATTGGCCAAATCTACCTAATAGCCAGAGAGCAATGAAACCTGGGAAATGTAGTCTCTTAAGATACAGAGCAGGGGAGGGGCAGGAAATGGATCTGAGCAAATAGGCAGTTGACTGGCACTGCAAAATGTAGTGTATACACTTCATTCAATAATTCCTTTAGTGAATATTTATTGAGGACCTACTAGGTGCCAGGTATCCTGCTAGCTGCTGGGAATACCATAATGAACAAAACGGACCTGATCACTACTCTTAATGGGGATCAGAGACTAATTAACACAAGAGAAACAGAACAAACACAGAACCATGTCATTATAAAGTGTGTTAAGTGCAATGAAGGACAACATCACAGTGCTCTGAGACAGCTAGTGATTTAGAGGAAGGATGCAACCTTTCACCGTTTTAGTCTAGCTAATTGACTCTTGAGGTGTGTGTGGAAAGCTCCTGTTCAGGAAAGGACACAATATTTATTAATACATCTAGAAAAAGTTTATAAAAATATATCAACCTATTAATATTTTGACTTAACATCTGCATATAGGGCTTTGTGAGAGTGTGTGTAATAGAATGTGTGTGTGTGTGTGTGTGTGAGAGAGAGAGAGAGAGAGAGAGAGAGAGAGAGAGAGAGAGAGAGAGGGAGAGAGAGAGGGAGAGAGAGAGGGAGAGAGAGAGGGAGAGAGAGAGAACAGTGCAAAAGAAGATTGCTTTAGAAAAACATCTCAGGGAGCCAGAGGGCTCACAGCTGCTAATCTCTGGCAGGCTTTCCAGGCCCCACCCCCTTTCCTTCTCATCATAACTTGTGATCTTAGAGGCATGAAAGAATTTGAGCCCCTCCCCTCGCCTAACCATCTCTGTTGGCTTCTCAGCCAGGCTCCAAGTCAAATCGGGCTCACAAACCCGAGGGGCCACGCAGGAGGTGGTGGGCTTGCCAGGCGGTTCCTCACCCAGTGGCCATGGGCGGCGACAGCGGACAGCCTCGCAGTCACACTTACACATCGCTAGCTGAGGATGGCCACGTGGAGCCACCCAAAAGACCCACGGGCCGGCTCATCATGCACAGCATGGCCATGTTCGGCCGGGAGTTCTGCTATGCGGTAGAAGCGGCCTACGTGACCCCAGTCCTGCTCAGCGTGGGTCTGCCCAGGGGTCTGTACAGCGTGGTGTGGCTCCTCAGCCCCGTCCTGGGATTCCTGCTGCAGCCCGTGGTGGGATCGGCCAGCGACCACAGCCGGGCCGGGTGGGGCCGGCGCAGACCCTACATCCTCACCCTGGGCGTCATGATGCTCTTGGGTATGGCTCTCTACCTCAACGGGGACTCCGTCACGTCAGGTCAGTGGACGGCGCGAGGCGGGCAGGCAGGGAGAAGGGCCGCGTTACACAGCTCGAGGAGTCTTCACATTGCTTTATGTCACACTTAGAAATTGGTTAGAACCGATTATCTCTCCTAAGTTGCAATGACCTTCCACCTTTGACTGCCCCAAATTCTGTGGTTGGGGAGCTTTCACTTTTAGAAACATCAGGATGAATGGTTTTTTGCTTTTACTTGTGAGAATTTAAAAATAGGATTAAATTTTTATCTTATCATATTAAGTATCTTCACATATTTATCACTTGCAGTATTTTTGGAGCCCCTTACACCTTATTTAGTACTTTGTCAAATTAACCAGCTGCCAAATGGCTCCATAAATATTTACAATAAATTACGTGTGTGTCCAAGTAAGGGTTAATTCTGTTCATAGCTTTACTTGAGCCTTTCAGTGGGTGCAGAGTATCAGCCTCTCAGCTCAAGGGGACATTTTTGCACTGCAAATTCTGCGCAAAAACAAACCTGAAGGTGAGCACTTTTTCTAGTCATTAATCAGCCACCAGGTAATCAGTAATTGGTAGTAGTGCATAAAAAAAGATCTTAAACTTGAAAAGAGCACATATTTTTAAGCCTTTCTCAGGCTAGCAGAATGGATGGATGATAATGAGGCAAGATAATTAGTTATCATTTACATATATTTAAAAGAGGGCATAAATACATAAATGTAGGATAATTCTGGAAGAATCACAAAAATCCTGATAAGAATAGTTGCCTCTATGGAGGGGTACTAAAGGACAGGAGGTGAGAAGTGGAGGATAGGTTTATTTTTCACTTATTTTTATGCTATATATTTTTAAAAACATGTATTAGATGTTATTCTTAAAAAAAACTAAAAGCAAGGAAACATTTTAAAGATTGGGTCAATGAATTGTGGCATATCCATAGAATGACTATTATTTAGCTGTTAAAAATTGTGAAATTGCTTTTTATTAACTGACATGCAAAGATAGGAACAGAGTTGCTTATAAATGCACATGTGTACGTGATTCCATTGGTCAGTGCTTCTTAAAGCGTGGTCCTCCAACCTCAACCACTACTGGGGCTTTTGAGATGCAAATTCCCAGGTGCCACCTCCAACCTACTGAGGAATCATGGGAGAATCATGGAGAATCATAGGAGCCCAACAATCTGTTTTACAAATCATCCTAGTGAAGGCTAAGCGCTCTAAAGTTTGAGAAGCACTGCCTTAGGGCACAGATGTACACCTTTCTCTGTATGTGTGTAAGTGTATAAAGGGATGTCTGAAGGATGGCCGTCATTGGGGGTTGGGATCTGAAGCATTTCCCCCACCTTCTCTAGATCCTTGGAATGGTTTACAGTAAGCATGCATAATTTTTTAAAACAGCTTTAAAGAGATATGATTCACATATCATAAAAGTTGTCATTTAAAAGTGTACAGTTCAGGGCTTTTTAAAATATATTTGCAAGGTTGTGCAACCATCACCATTATCTCATCCACAACATTTTCATCATACCCAAAAGAAACCCAGTGGTCCTCAGCAGGTACTCCCTGTTTCCTCCTCCCCACCAGTCCTAGGCAACCACTCAGTGGTTGACTCTTGAGGTGTGTGTGTAGAAAACTTATGTTCAGGAAAGGACACAAAATAGTATCCAGAAAAAGTTTATAAAAAGGTAACAACCTATCAATATTTTGACTTAATACCAGCTCTCTGTCTCTATAGATTTACCTTTTCTGAACTTGCATTTGCATAATTTTTAAAACCTGGAAAAATAATGTTTTTATTTGGAAAAACAAAACAAAATGAAAGCAGTGAGATAATTTGATGACAAAAACTTTTGGTGGGAATAAAAATGTGAGTCATTTCAAACGAGGATTTAGGTAACCAATGTTTATTTCTCTCTTAGCTTTGATTGCGGACCCAAGGAGAAAGCTGATTTGGGCCATAACCATCACCATGATGGGTGTGGTTCTCTTTGATTTTGCTGCTGACTTCATTGATGGGCCCATCAAAGCCTACTTATTTGATGTCTGCTCTCATCAGGACAAGGAGAGGGGCCTCCATTACCACGCGCTCTTCACAGGTAGGGAATAGTGCAGAAAGTCTCTGGCTCCCAGGCAGGGAGGTGCTTCCGCTGAAGCCATCCAGTGTCTCTGCACATTGAATTTCTTTGAATGAGTGCATCAGTTGACGAAATGCTCCCATCACGTGGGCTCTGTCTCTCAGTGTATTTCTCTAAACAAAGTCAGCTTGTGACCAGACTGCAGAGTTTTACAAAGGAAGTTTACCTAAGAGCTTTCTGAAGAACCATTTGTGGAGACATTTACAACTGAGAAGAAAAGAGGCCTTGTGCACTTTACTTTTGGGTTTTTTTGTTTTTTAATCAGTAATACAGCATCAGCATTACTTAGGAGCCTGTTAAAAATGCAGTTTCCTGGGCTCTGCCTCCAGTTCTTTTGATTCGGTGGGTTTGGGGTGAGGGCCCAGAAATTTGCATTTTTGATAAGTACCCCAGATGATTCTGTGGCAAGTATCCCCAGAACCACATTTAAAAACAGAAGTAGAAACAAACCAAGTAAATTAAAAAATCCCCATGCATTAGAGATTTCTTAGTTATATAAAGAGTTGGCATTCCCTCAACCTCCTGATTTGAAAAAGGCCATGCCAGGAAGACAGTGGGGCAGCTCTCTCCATTTCCTGGGGCTGTTGCCAGCCTCCTTTGGTTGCTTTTTGTTCATTCATGTAGATCTATGCCGCTCGCGTTCAACATGCATTTATAGAGCACCAGTTAGGACTGTCCTGGGACTGCGGGCTTCACATTAGGCTACAGCATGATTCTGCCATGAGGGTTTTTATATCTAGTGGGAGGGGGGAGACTCTATCAGTCATTTGGTTGTCTTATTTGATTGTCTTCATAACCCAGCTAATCTGTTTATTTCATAGTTTGATATATTCTGTCCCCTCCCATGGCCAGGTAGGTCCCAGGAGAAGTAAGAGCTTGAGTTTCCTGGTTTATGTCTCCATAGCCAAGAGCAGTGCCTACACATGGAAGCCATTGTGTCAATATTTGTTGTCTAAGCAAATGTTTACGTGGTGAACTGGAGGAATGGGCTCCCCAGGAGAGCATGTGGTTCCTCTTAGCTTAGGGAAGGTGGAGGAGCGGGAGCCCATCCCTGTCTGACTGGCCTCCCTGTCTACAGCTAGAAGGTCCCAGAATAGAGATGCAGACTGCATTCTCCTCATTTAAGTCCCCTAATTCCTTCTGCTCTATCATAATATGCTGAAATTAATTACAACAAAGTCATGGGAGACTTTCCGGCTTTTGAGCTTGATGCATTGAGTTATGTTGCTCTAAAGTACTTTGGGCAATGTGGCTGCCACTTCCCAGCTTACGGCAGTGTTAGTCTTGGCCAAACGAACTCTGCTTTGCTGCCTCTGATATTAGAAGACTGAACCTCTGTATTTTGGATACTTTTCCAAGACTAATATGTGATCAATAGTATTTCCATCAGTTTGAGGAAATATTTGGGGGTTTTCTGTTGATATTAGCATAAGGTGTGGTCTCAGCAAATATGTATAATTTTGATATTACCTTGGTTCAGGACCTCACATCTTCCCTGAGCTTTAGTATTTATCCCTTAACTGTTTTTCCAGTCTCTAACTTCTTCCTGTTCCAACTGAACCAACACACAGCTTCCAGATTCATACTCCTAAAAGACAACTAAGACCAGGACACTCTCCTGCTCCGTGATGTGACATGGCTTCCCATTGCCTACTGCATAATCAACAAATTACTAGACAGGGTTCTCCCCACAGGCCATTCCCATCGTACTCTTTGAGCTTTACTTGCCACTTCTCCCTTCACATTCTCTGTGCTCCGGACAATTTACCAACATGTTCCTGGGGCAGAGGCCAGGTCTGTTTTACTAATTGTGTCCCTCGTACTCCAACACTGCCTGACATGTCATAGGTGCTCAAAATAAATTTTAACAGAACAAATGAAGGAGCTTGTGCTTTCCTTTCTAGCTTCTGGGTCTTTACTCACGGTGAAATTCCCTTCCCCCTTTTCTGCCTGTAGAAATCAAAGCTGCTTCGAAATGTTCACCCACTTCCTTGGGAGAAGGCCCCTCACTATCTCCTAAGTTGTAGGCAAGCTTAGTTTCTAACTTGGTCAGGGACTCCACCCACAAAATAATCAAAGCACAAAAGTTTATCAAGTGGATAAAGCAAATGTATCACGAGGTGGTTAACTCCAGCAGGAAGAGAAGGTGGAGGTTACAGTTCAGCACAGACAGGCCTGAGTTTCACCTCTCCGGGGCCTGTGTGGTCCATTCAGGCTGCCATAATGGGAAACCACAGGCTAGCGGGCTCAAATACAACAGGAATCATGTTCTCATAGTTCTGGAAGCTGGAAGTTCAAGATCTAGGTGCTTGCAGGGTTGGTTTCTGGTGAGACTTCTCTTCTTGGCTTGCACCTGATGGCCTGCTTGCTGTGTCCTCAGTGCATGCACTCATGGTGTCTCTTCTTTTTCTTATATGGACACCAGTCCTATTAGATTTGGGCTCCACCCTATGACCTCATTTAACTTTAATTACTGCCTTAAAGGCCCTGCCTCCAAATATAGTTGCATTGTGGGTTAGGGCTTCAATATATGTCTCTTTTAATGAAGAAAGCAAAAGCTTTCCTAGAATCCCCACAGACTTCTGCTTGTTTCTCATTGGGCCACATAAATACCCAAGGGCCTAGGAGGTTGGAAAAGTGAGGGGTTTTTGGAGGGGGAGGGTCATATCCCTGAATTAAATTGGTATTCTGTTAGCCAGAGGAATGGGTAATTACTGAATGGGCCAAAGTCAGTAGTTGTCACATAGAATACAAGTCAACGGAGTATTAGCCTAATGAGAACAACTAGACCAAGACTATTGTAAGAAAGTGACAGCCAGAGCTTCTAAAGCCCCATGTATTTATTAGTAAATAATTAATTAATAATTATACTCCTGTTCACAGTTTTCTCTGATCTGCACATTTATTATAGTACCATTCACATTCTCCCCTGTATTATAATTCCCTCTGTATTTATCTACCTCTTCTACAAGGTTTGTAAACTCCCCCATGAGGTCTCATCTACAAATTCCTCATGGCTTCTGCCTGTTGCTTTGCTGATAGCTGGCACTTAGAAATGTTAGCTGTGCAAAAGCAGGGTTTCAAATCCTTGCTTGTGTTTCATGCAATTTTATATCAAGTTAAACTGCATGGCACATTGCACCAACCAGATGAATATGCTCATTTATGTACTTGCTTTGTCTCATGACCAACACCAAACTCTGAACCTCCGCCAACTGTCTCGGGATTTAGGGGCCCCCTGAGGGTGTGTGTATAGCTCAAAGCAAGTTCTTTTCCCTACCAGAAAAAGAAAAAAGAAAACAACTTAAAACACCTTCCTCTTACGGAACAGTTACAGTGAAGTCTCTCACCTTGTTTAAGGCTTCAAGTCCCTGCCTAAGTGATAATCCCAGAGTCTCCATTATTCGTAAACATTTCTCGTTATCACCCGTGAAATGCCGTAGGCCCTGTCTTGTGTATACTGACCTGCATAGTGATGGATACATATAAATGTATCTGCAGATTCATCTCCTCTTTAATGTTTACTCCTGGACATGGGCTCAATGAATGGAATAGCAAACTGGATCACCCATGTTATTTAAAAAGTTATTTTGTCTTTCTTGTACTCTCTTACTCTCTCCCTCTTTTCAAAAGTGTTAATAGTTAAATTTTGTTAAGTTAAACATGGATGTGTGACCCTACCATGGTGTTCTTGCTGTGAATGGCAGACCACATTAAAAGATGGAGTGAAAAATAACAAGCAGTGCATTATCACTCTGCTCTGTCTTTGCATACATGTTAGCCCTCCCGAATTTACATGAACTTGGAGAAGAGATGGCTATAGCAGTTTGCTTCAAACAAGCATTTTATGATAAAGACATGTTCAGTGTCAAGGCCCATTTTCATTTTCACCAACACTAAGATATGTTTCACCCAAGAACTCCAATCATCCAAGTAAACTGAAAATCTTTTTATTTATTTCAGAACTGTAGTCTAGGCCTAACAATTTTAAATGCTTTCATATAAGTGTCAAAGAGTTCATTGCCAAAATATTTCCTAGCATATTTCTGACTTCCCCCCACCCCCGACTCCCAGGGGGACATTTTCATCCTCCTGCTTCTTCCATCTCTTATATTTAAAGGTAACTCTACCTACCTTCCATCCTGGAATATGTGGTAGCCATGGTGGGTTTGGGGGCTCCACCCTCATCCTCTCACCCAGGCTTCACCTCTGGGTGCATCTGAGGCTGCGGAACCCACACTCAGCAGAAGGAAATTCCTCCGTTGTGCTTCTAATGGAGCATATTTCTGCCAAATTGAGCCCAAGGCCTTACCATCCTTAGCAGTGGGCTCCACCCCACACAGGAGGCCAGAACGAGGCATGATGGGAAAGGCTATCCAAGTTCAAATCCTGGCTTCTCTTAACTGCTGAGTGTCCTCAGTATTTCGGAACCTTTGTTTTCTCATAGGTTGTGAATCTTTCCACAATGTTAGTTGTTAATATTCTTGGCAAACGGTACCAGCCCTGGGGTAAAGAACCATTTAAAAGGCTTCAGTACCAAATGTTCATATTTACTTTATTTCCTCCATCCCCACAGGGCTTTCAAAAGTTTTTTTGTTTTTATTTTTATTTTTATTGGGGAATATTGGGGAAGAGTGTGTTTTTCCAGGACCCATCAGCTCCACGTCAAGTTGTTGTTTACAATCTAGTAGTTGTGTAGGGCACAGCTCACTGACCCATTTGGGAATCGAATTGGCGACCTTGGTGTTATGAGCACTGCGCTCTAACCAACTGAGCCAACTGGCCGACCCCAAAAGTTTTATTTGTAATGATTCACTGAGAAACTTGCCCCAGGTGCATCTTTGGAAGAATGGGTAACTTGTGAGGCTCAGCCTCTTTCAACTGTTTTTGTATGCAGCAGAGGATGAGAGCTATGGCTGAGTTTGCCACCATGGCCTGACTCTGGGGAGGGGGCAGCTGGACCACGTGTGGGTCCTTTTTTGTAAAGGTTTGTGTTCTAATGTGGCAGCAGATGTCCTTTGGATGTTCCAGCTTATGGTTTGGCCAGTGGCCTGGTGATTAATTCCAGGGAGACTGAGGTTGGCAGTAGAGATAAGTGAAGTTTGGATATAGATGTGGGAGTTCGTGTTAGCCTTTGTTGTAGCTGAGATGCCTGGACTTTGTTTAGGAGACTATCTTTGCAGATAAATCCTTACTTTAGGCAGAGGAAGCAAAAAAGGAAAGCATTCAGTTAATCTCTACAGTCCCCTACTGGCCCTTATCATATCTGGAGGTCTGAATAGATAAAGTTTAATCCAGAGCTTTAATATGGTATCTATTGGAATAATTTCTCCAATGGCCCATTCTTCCTTCAGCGTATGTTCTGTTGTAACTTTTAGCTACATCCCATAGTAGCTTTGGGACAAACAAAACAATTTTACCTATTTTGTCTCCCTACTTCACCAAGAACCCCCCCCAAGAGAAGAAAGGATTAGAAATTCTCTAAGTTACTTGTAGCATATGTCAAAGTTTTACTTAACTGATTAATGAGAGAAACGACTGAGAACACATGAAGAACAGTTTCCCCAAGTTCTTGCAGGGGATGTGTGTGTGTGTGTGTGTGTGTGTGTGTGTAACAAAAGAAAAAAGTGCTAGATTAGATTAGATTCAATTAACCTACAAGGCAGGAAAGCAATAACTCCTCTGTAATTATGTTGGGGCAATTTCTCTACAAGGCTATAAAAACATAGTACAAATCATAGAACCCCATTAATAACTGCAAATTAACCTTGAATTTAGAGGACTGCACATCATGCTTCATCTGTTGTAGATTATTGGTCAAATATCCTAGTACAACAAAGTCCTGTTTCCCAAGAATTCCAGATGTGGGTAGAGCCAGTTGTTTGGAAACTGCTCTATCACTGGGCTGTTCAAGAGTGTAGCAGCATTGGTGTCACGGGGAGACTTGAAAGGAATGCAGAATTTCAGCATCAGAACCTGTGCGATGGATTGAATGTTTGTCTCCCTGCTCCCAAAACACAATCCATATGTTGAAAACCCAATGTGATGGTATTAGGAGGTGGGGCCTTGAGGTGACGAGATCGTAAGGAGTCATGACTAGAATTAATGTCCTTATAAGAGAGAGAGCGCCCTTGCCCTTCTGCCAAGTGAGGTTACAGTGAAAAGACTGCTGTCTGTGAGGAGGCCGGTTCTCGCCAGGAACCGAATCTGCCAGTGCCGTGATCTTGGACTTCCCAGCCTCCAGAACGGAGAGAGAGAAATATTTATCATTTATAAGCTACCAAGTTAGGGGCATTTTTGATATAGTGGCCTGATTGGAGCAAGACAACCTGCATGTTCACAAGGCATCCATATGGTTCAGGGCCGTAAACATTGAAGTTTACGAAGCACTGCCCTAGGATGGTCTTTAAGAATCGGGCACTTCACAACTTTTACTCTCCCAGGTTTGAGACACGTATTTCTTCCACAGTACTTGGCATACTTGCCACACAGTATCTGACACACTAGGTCAGCAGTAAGCCAAGCCTCTGCCCTCAGAACGATCCCCCAATTCTCATCATTGGGCCTAGAATGATGGAGTCCTTTCAGCCACCTCTAGGTAGATTGTCACCCTCAGTGCAGTATAGACAGTCCCCGACTTAAAAGGTGTGTGACTTACGAGTTTTTGACTTTATGATGGTGTGAAAACAATACCATTCAGTAGAAGCTGTACTTCGGATTTTGATTTTGATCTTCTCCTGGGATAGCGTCGGGCGTTAGATACTCTCTTGTGATTCTGGGCAGCAGCAGTGAGTTCCAGTCAGCCGCCCGACCACGGGGGGAAACAACGGACACTCTACAGTGTTCCATGTGTTAGATGATTTTGTCCAGCTGTAGGCTAAGGTATGTGTTCTGAGCACATAGAAGGTAGGCCAGGCTAAACTGTGATGTACGGTAGGTTAGGTACATTAAATGCATTTTCAACTTACGATAGTTTCAATTTACGATAGCTTATTGGGACATAACCCCATTGTAAGTCAAGGAGTATCTGTCATTCTCTCCTGCTTCTGGTGAGGCTTTGGAGTCAGGTTTCTGTTGGAAGTCAGCAGGGCACTCGGCTTTCAACCCAGTTCTGCCACTACAAGGTGTGATCATAAACTACGGTGAACGTTCAAATTAAAAAATAAAATTTATTGCAGTAAAAGACACATCGCCATTAATCCCCCTCAAAATACTCCCCCTCTCTTCAAACACACTTATCCCATTGTTCTTGCCACTTTCTGAAGCAGTTCTGGAAGTCCTCTTTTGTGAGTGTCTTTAGTTGCACTGTCATGGCTGCCTCGATGTCCTGAATCAATTCAAAACATTTACCTTTAACAGTCATTTTTATTTTGGGGAAGAGCCAGAAGTTGCACGGTGCCAGATCCAGTGAATAAGGTGGTTGATGACACACCATAATGTTTTTATTTGACAGAAATTGCCATACCAGAAGCAATGTGTGACATGGAGCCTTTCTATTGTGATCACAAAATATAGTGAATGCTGCTGCGGAGTGCCATCCAATGGAAAAGCAGGGATCTTCAATTTGGGAAGTGGCACTTTGAAACTTAGTAACAGTATGTGACAAGTTTCAACTTGTTCAGAGCAGTCAGTTGGGTGTGAGCTACGGTTGAGGGAAGGTGTGTTGTAAAGTATGCCTTAAATCATCCTCCATCGTGACAAAGCTCCATGTCACACATTGCTTCTGGTATGGCAATTTTTGTCAAATAAAAACATTACGGTGTGTCCTCATCCACCTTATTCACCAGATCCGACACTGTGCATCTTCTGGCTTTTCCCCAAATTCAAAATGATTCAGGACATTGAGGCAGCCACAACGGTGCAACTAAAGACACTCATGAAAGAGGACTTCCAGAACTGCTTCAGAAAGTGACACAAATATGGGGATAAGTGTGTTCGAAGTAGGGGGGAGTATTTTGAGGGGAATTAATGGCAATGTGTCTTTTACTGTGATACATTTTTTTTTAATTTAAACATTCACCATATTGTTTGATCATACCTCGTATGTGCTAATAGTTTACATGTTAACCCTCATGAAACTCATACAAGAAGGCATCACCACCCCCATTTTTCAGAGACGTGCCCATCATCACATGATTAGAAAGCACACAGCTGGGAATGGGGATCTGGGATAATTCCAAACCATCTCTTTCCAGGCTGTCTCCTGTCATTCCACCACTGTAGCCTGTGGCTTTCTGATCTAATTCAGTTGGACAAGCTCCAAACGTCCTTCTACCTTTGAAAACCTTTTAGAGTCATTGATATGTTGAACTCTTGTGAACTTCATTGCTAAGTAAGAGGAATCTTATGATCATTATTAATAATCAACATCATCTTGATACCACTAACTAGCACTAAAAATAAACTCTTTAGAATTCTTCTAGATTCTTTAAGTACCCAACTCACAGTGCTGACTTATCATTTATTACAGTTTTTTGAAACTAGTTTACTTATCTGCTTCTCCCACTTGGAATTGCCTTCTGGGGAGGAAGAGTTGGGGTGCTGTGTCTTATTTATGTTTATAGCCCCCAAAACTAGTAGAGTCCTTTACATATATTTAGTGTTCAATAAATTTTATTGAAGCAAACTAAACCAATAGACATAAAACTGGACTAGGAAACTCTCCAATTGTAGAATTGATCTAATATAAATCCATCATTGTATTTATATATATATATGTATATTCATAAAGTAAAATCACCATTCCATTGGTATACAATTCTGTAATACAGTGGATGATTGATTATACAAATCAGTTCTTTCAAATGGGCAGGGGTCTTCTGTTCTACTTTCCTCTGCTCAGTAGAACAATAAGTTTGAAGGAAAAGGAATAAATGACAGTAGAATTTGATGACAATATGACAACCATTGAGCTGGTTGCAAATGAGAACTAGTTTCAAAAAAGGAACGTGTAAGTTTTTCATAGGGTTAATTAAGGTCAGGGGTTTCTCAACCTGGGGCTGTTTTGCCCCCTAGGGGACATTAGGCAATGTCTGGGGACATTTTGGTTTTGGTAACTGGTGGGGAGGGGCTGGAGAGGTTGTTACTGGCAACTAGTGGGGAGAGGCCAGAGATGCTGCTGACCATCCAACAATGCACAGAGCAGCCGCGCAGGCAGTTATCCAGCCCCAAATGTCAGGAGTGCCGAGATGGAGAAAGCCTGAGTTAGACAGACCCTTGAACAGCACCGGGCATTTAGTGCATTCTTATTTGGTTGACTGCTTGGCTCAGCACATGACCTCTGATACCCTTGGCATCCCCACAATTGCATAAAGAGGTCATTGTCTACTGGTGATCCAGAGGCACCACCAGTTGCAGAACTGCCCTCTGAATCAGCAGCGCAGTGTGGCTGCCTCGAGGGCCTCCCGTTCCTGTCAGATCCTGGGCCCATACCATCCAGGACAGGTCACCACATGTGTCATTTATCTATTTAGTATATGCCAATCACACATAACTAGACCATATATTCCTGTTGACAGAGAATGTATGTTTTACTTCATCCACTGGCCACCATTTCCCATAATTCCACCTTAACACACTTCGGCACTCGGGGCCTGATAGTGCTGCTTTATCTTTGGAATTCAATGGTTAAAAAGTTGGTCATCTGTAAATATCCTTTTTGGTAAATTGCAATTAACCAGAATGTGATGTGACCAGCACTGTCCATTCTCCCGCCATTCTGGATAAATTAGGATTCATGGTACTTGTCATTTAGATTAGTGTTCCTGGAGACATGATTTATATAAGATTAGGTATTTAGGGTTAGAGATAAAGAGTTCCTAAAGTTCTGTTTCCTTCCTTGATTCTCTGGTTTGTGAGAATGTTGTCTTTATCTGGGAAATCAAATGGAGACTTCATTCACACAAGAAAAGCAAAGATAAAAATAAGCTGATCTGTCCAGGTCGATATTTGTGTTTGGTAAGACATGATGGGAGGTTGTCATTTAAAGATATCTCACAGGAGGACCAGCCCTAAGTAAGCTTGTGACGTAGGTAGTGTGTTTTGCCTCCATCTCCTTACTTCCCTGGACCTGCACCTCCTTCCCCCTGGCGTTCTCAGCTTCTACCGACGCCTGCCTGCCATCCAGAGGAACACCTAAGGAGCACTTACTGCTTTGGACCTGAGTAGTGTAATGTCTCATCCATACCAGGAGCACTTGCATTTTAAAACAGGAACCCAAAAGAATGACTCACTAATAACAGGATTTCAAATATTAGACCATTAGGCAGGATCAGTTTTGAGGCGTACTTCCCTCAAGTCACACTACCATTAAGCATAAGTAGATAAAACAAGGCCCAGGAAAACCTCAGGTCAGAATTTTGTGAGATGATAATAGGGTTTTTAAAAATTTGTGTTTAAATTTTTGTTCTTATTTGTTCCGTGGTTATCAGCTGGGAACAAGTACCTTTAGCTTCTAATGGAGGAAAGAAGACATATTCCAAGGCTGGTTGATCTTTGCAAACTTGCATCACCCTAGAAAGCTTATTAATAGATAAGTGACAATACAAATAATTATATTTTATTGCAGTCAGAAATTGGTTTTCTTTGGGGCTCTTTAAGATCAGGTATGTTAGTTTTTAAGCAGCGTAGAGAGTATAGTTTGGATAGCCCACAAGAATTCTGATAGTGGCAGTTTTACTAAGCAGCTATGATGTCTGGCACCATTGCATTTTCCAGTTATGACTCTACTAGTGGGTGAATCTTTTATTGCCATCCCATATTATGAGGGAGGAATTTCAAGGTCACAAGTACATGCTAGAGCCGAGCCTTGCACCCACGCTTCTTGGCTGCAGGTGTCTTAGCCTCTTGCTGTGTTGCCTCTGCAATCATAACCAGGCACCTGTGCTGTCCTCAGGGAGCTTTCTCACTGGAGGGAAGGGCCCAGGCACAATGGAAAGGGAAGATGGTTTGCAAAATATGTTAATACAGCTCTTTCTTGCTTTCCAGGTTTTGGAGGTGCCCTGGGTTACCTTTTGGGTGCCATCGACTGGACCCATTTGAAACTGGGAAGAGTGCTGGGCACAGAATTTCAGGTCATGTTCTTCTTCTCCACCTTGGTCCTCACTTCGTGTTTTACTATCCATCTGTGCAGCATCCCTGAAGCCCCACTTAGAGATGTTGCAAAGGACATTCCCCCACAGCAAGTGCCCCGGGACCCTCCATTATCATCAGACAGACTGTACGAGTATGGGTCTATCGAGAAAGTTAAAAACGGTTATGTAAATCCAGAGCTGGAGATGCAGGGAGTGAAAAACAAAAATCCCGCTGAACAGGTAAAAATGCAAATTCTTTTTTCTTTACTTAGAAAAAATATTCTTGTTCTTGCCGTTTTTTCTTCTTTTCTCTCTCTTTATAAATTACTCTTTGTCTTTGTTTTGTTTGCTTATTTGATATAAAGAGTTTTGTGAAGTTAGTTGAATGCTCAAATTCCCAGTCGCTATTCCCTTAGAATTAAAACTTTGCACCTCAAAGAAAATGTCTGCATTTTCCTCTTGTTCTCCTGTCTCTTACCCTTTTCAGAACATCAAACCAGGGAAGATGAAACCAGGTACAGAATGTTAGACCATAAGCAAAGCCTGAAACCATCCTCAGGCCACAACAAATACCTTCACTTCTTATATTGGGATTATAAATTTGTTCCTCCAAATGACAGTATCCCTGTGTTGGTAACTGTGTTGGGTGTGTTGAATTTGTATTTTGTAAGTTGATTAGATATTCCTTTTAGTCCATTTCTACTGAACTGCTCAGTGAATTAATTAGCTTACCATTTAAAGAAAACTCTATTAAATGCTGGGGAAATGGGACCAGGTTAAGATAAAGTGGTCAAAGAGAAGAGATTAGAACTATACCGACCAATACAGTAGCTACTAGTCCCATGGGGCTATTTCAATTAAAATTAATTAAGATGAAATAAAACTAAAACTTCAGTTCTTAGTTGCATTAGCCACATTTCAAATGCTCAACAGCCACAGGACACCAAAGATACAACAGTTCCATCATTGTAGAAAGTTCTTTCAGACAATGCTGATGTACAGCTGTATCCTTCTTTAAGCTGAGTTTGAAAACCAACACCTCAGGGATAGAGAACAAAGGCTTCTCTTACTGGCAAAGCGGTTGTGGAAGACATGATTTTAAATCTTGACTCCTCCAGCTGGCTGACCTGTGTTATTCATTTCAGAACATAGCTATCAAGCCCTTGCTGTAGATCGCCTAATAACTCAGAGCATAGGTTTCCAAATCCTGCCGCTTCCACCTTTGGAATGAATGACCGTGGGCATTTCCATTTCTGTAAAATGAGAAAGGAATTCTATCTTCCTATGAGGGTTTTGTGCAGATTACATGAGATTATCCATGCAAAGTTACTCAGAGTGGTCCTACCACATAGGAAGCTGTGAGGTACAGGTGCTGTGATTGTGAGCCTGGCAGAAAGCTGAGTGCTCTACGCACAAACAGGGAACAGACTTAACGTGTACTCTAATAGGATTTTCAGACAAGCTCAGTGACTCTCATCTCCTCTATGAGCTCGACTTCTCGTGTTGGTTTGGTCTGTCTCTTTTTCTAGGGTTGTTCGAATGCTCAAGTAAGATAATGCATGTAAAGGTGCTTTTTCATAAGACTATAAACAGATTATAATCACTGTTCAACAAACTGCTTTGGGTGCTGAGTATATCCAAAGCACTCTACTAGGTATTTAGGGATTATAAAATTGATTAATGTCCGTTCACTATGCCCAAGAATTTACAGCCTAATAGGGGCATAAGCCATTCATACCAACACTTATATTCCAAGGTAGAATGTGGTAAATGCTATAAAAAGCAATGTGTCAGTTCAGGTCTTCTAAAAAGAAGACACAAAGACAATATTAGATGTGTGAGGTGTTTGGGGAAAACACCACGAAGGATCAAGAGGGAGAGGGAAAGCAGAAGGAAACAAGGAAAGTCTTCACATCGTGAAGCAAGTCAAACACCTGTGAAAGGAGAAGGGCATGGAAGGATAACAGGGCAGGAAGCATCTCAGATGCAATATAGTTTGAAGAAAGTTCCCGCCATGCCAACAGGGAGTCCTCCAGTCACACCTGCACATTGGACGCATCCCAAGTCTTGCAGGAATGGGCTGCAAGTCGTGCTTAGTCACTGGCTGGGATTAGCCAGGGAAAAGGAAGACTTGACAGTAATAGGTGCTGGATCCAGAGAAGCAGCAGTTGGGGACCGTCAGTCAATTATATTTTTTCCAACAGGGGATCCAAGTGGCATATTTCCGTGATGGCCACATGCGACGGGATAACAATTGCTATTAGTTTCACAAGAGGGAGAGATTGTGCCTAAGCAAACAGAGGAAGGCTTCCCAGAAGAGACCACCTTTGAGTTGTGCCTTGAGTGACTGTTAGGATTTCAATAGGTAGAGATGTGGGGGAAGAATACTCCTGGCAGAGAGAATAGTACTAGCAAAGCCACAGGTATTAAACAAACAAACAAACAAAAAGCATGAGGCATATTTTGGGGAAGGTTCAGTAGATCACAGAGTTTGTGAAAGAAACTTAGGAAACCAAATTGAAGACAGATGCTTTTGAATGTCAGCATAGGAGTTAAAATTTCGTTATGTAGATGATGGAGGTCCACTGAAACTAGTAGAGCAGAGGACTCCTTAATGTTTTTTTAAATATTTGTCTGGCTGCTGACTCTAGGGGGTAAAGAAGAAACCAGCAGATTATCTTCGTGGCCCCAGATAAGAGGTAATGATAGGCCTGGATCAGTGAAGTGACAATAAGAATAAAAGAGGGGTAAAGGGGGAGAGGCATGAGGGAGTAAAGCAAAGGACAGGGCAACTGGTTATATGCGGGGAGACAGGAATGGAGGAACTGGTGAGTTTATTTCAGATGCCAGTGGACTGGTACAGTGAATATGCCTGGCAGGTAGGAGAAAATGTAGGTTTTGAGCTCTAGGGAGAGAGCAAGAGTAGCTGTGGAAGATTCCAACATAACACATAAGCCATGGGAAGTGATTGAAATTGCCTATGAAAAGTAGAGAGAGAGAAAGAGCGAGAGAAAGGATGGGAGGAAGGAGAAGTGCTAGTGCCTGAGTGAAAGGAAGTACAGGGAGAACTGATTGGGTGACCACAAAGCTCAGGTGGGCAGCTAGAGAGTATGAAGACGGGGGAAAGTCCTTGGATCTGAAAAGGCAAACCTGAAGGTATGAGGACAGGAGATTCGTAGTTTGGGAAACAAGTTCAAAGGAGTTTGAAGGAAAACTCTGACAAAAATTTGGGGGAGGCAGCGAGTATAGTAGAAAGAAAAGTTGCCAGGGGCTACCAAAAGTGTGTGCTAGTGAGTGGGGCAAAAGCTTTGGAACAATCATGTCAGGATTTCAATCTGGGCTCCTGAATGAGTTAGCGTATAGGACACCCTAGTAAGTTGTACAAGATGTAAGTTCGTTTCTCTCTCTACTAAAGGACCAGAGATGGGTGGATTGGGGCTGACCTACTGATTCCACAAGGGACCTGGACCCTTCTGTTTTGTTGCTTGCATTTTGAATGTGGAGCTTTCATCTTGAGATCCAAGATAGCGTCTCATTGTTCTGTCTATATTTCTGCCAGCAGGAAGGAAGAAAGGGAAGGACATGATCCTTCCCTGTAAGGCTGCAACTCAAAAGTTCCAAACATCACTTCTGCTTACCTACTGTTGACCAGAACTTAGTCACATGGACACACTGAGATGCAAGTAGAATGGGTAATATAGCCTTGAGTTGGAAGCCATCCCCCCAGCTGAAACGTCATTACACCTAAGAAAGGAAGAACAGGTATTGGTAGCCAGTTGTTAGTCCCTGACAAGTCACCAGCTCCTAATCCTCGTTGCTGTGTAACCTTCAGTAAATTAACCTAGCTGAGCTCAGTTTTCTCATCTGTGAAGATAATGCTTTCTCCCTTGCAGAGAATTTCTAAGGGTTACATGAAACATTGCAGGTGAAAACACCTAGCCCAGTGATTTACAAATAGTAAGTGTTATAGAAGTCTGTTTCCCTTTTTAAAGCATCCCAGATTCAGAATTAAAATCTAGGCAAGTTTGGTGCGTTGGAGCAGACAAGATTTAGGCGGCATATTTTTTAATAATTACAAAGAACGAAAAAGTGAATTGCCAAATATTTTCACGTGAATGCAGTTTTATTAACTTCATACTCTTGCTCTCGTCAAGAATCCCTGCTCATTTCTGAGGACTCTGCGTTACCTTTCCCAGTCCCCCAGTCCAGCGGCTCCTTTGTTTCCATGTATTATGGAACTGAGTCTTCAACTGGAGTCCTTTCACCTTCTGTCTTGTTTGTTAACTTGTCTGTGTTTCCCCACCGGATGGTGAGGGAACTCCCTGGGGGCGGACGTGGCTTCTGGTCCACTTTCCCATTCTTGACCTTTACCTCAGTGCCTGGCATGCAGGAAGCAGGCAACACATGTTCCTTTAGTCGTTTGTTGAATGAATGCAGCAGAAATGGTCATCTGAAATATGGATCTTGCTGGAATTTGTTTGGGTGAATAATAAGAATCATAAGAACTGGTCACATTATGTACACAGCTCATCCGTTCGTTCGTTTGTTCATTCATTCATTCATTCATTTCTTCATTCATTCAACAATATTAATTGAAAGCCTACTCCAGCTGAGCATCAGGACACTAGTGAGCAACACAGACCCTGTTCCTGTCCCAGAGTTGTCATCTAGCAAAGTGCAGCTATGTGTTGTCTTACTTTCTTAATAAATGTATAATTTCGAATACTTTTAAATTTACAAAAAAGTTGCAGAGAGTAGAGGGAGTTCCTGTCTACTCTTCACCAGCTTCTCCTTAATGTTAACTTCATACATAACCGTGGTACATGTTTCAAAACTAAGAAGTTAGCATTGGGACAATGTTATTGAATAAACAGCAGACATTTCTGTTTTGTCGGTTTTTCCACTACTGTCCTTTTTCTGTTCCAGTGTCTAATCTAGGATATCACATTGCATTTAGCTAAGTGATTTATAATGTTTGAAAACTGTGTTTTCTTTCAATGGTATTTCAAGGAGATATATTTGCTTCTTATAGTCAGTAAAAAAACCTTATTTTTATTTATACAATCGTGTATGAATAAAGGCAATCAGTCTTAGCAACTAATTATAAAAGTCTTTAAATAGGTTTCTCAAGGGTAAATGCTTTGTTCTATTAGTTTGCTTAGTATTTTCCCCAAATCAATGCAAACGTAAACTTCAACATTACTTGGGTTTGAATTGGCAAACTGCTTACTAAGTAGGGTCTGACAAAAGGAGGCCTCGCTATCCAATCAACTGTGTTGGAGTTATGTTTCCACAGGGTACCAACCTGCCTTTGTCTCTGCCGCCCTGATAAGGGAATACAGTGGAAGGGTAATCTGTTCATCCGATTCTACCGCCAGCTCCGAGTTTAGCGTGAGTGTAGTGTTTACCGTGATAGGAAGAGCACATGGAGGACATGCCAGGTTATTGGGAAGAAGCCTTTATCTGATCTTGATCACACAGCAATTAGAGAAAATATGGAGTCTAGGTCTCGAGGCCAGGCTAGACCACCTTTCCCTAGCCCAGGCTGCCTCGGGAAGCACTCCCACTGCCTCCATCCTTTGCTAAGAGACCAGAACTCCCCGGTCACTGGTCCCCCTTGTTGTGCAGTTCTGCCCGACAGAATGGGGCTCCTGGGCTAGCCGTGCAATGGAACCCACACGATCATTACAAGATATGTTTTTGAAGATGTATTTAAGACATATCACGTAACACACACACACACACACACACACACACACACACACACACAATGATCTCCGTTTTGGGAAAATCTACACGCATACAGAGGAAAAATAGGAAGGCTATATTCCGTAAATGTTAATTGAAGTTAGTTTCTCTGGATGATAGGCTAACACGTGGTTTTAATTTTCTTTTCTAAACCCTTCAGTAGATTCAACATTTTTATAATGGACAAATATTACTTTGAAAGTAAGTAATGTCACAGTTTAAGGAACAAAGCAAGTCAGGGCTTTACTAAAGATCAGGAGATACCACCCTGATAGATTCTCACTGCCTCTTTGCCCTGTTGATTGATTATGACTCAGCAGAGACTGTTGGAAGGATCAAATGAAACAAGTGAGCAGAAGCCTTTTAAAGGCATAAAACACTCCACAGTAGTAAGAAAATAAATGCATCAAATACAATTAACTTTTTCGTAGGTGCCACATACACAACACTCTCAGTGGTTTTGTTATTTGGTTTAAAAAAACAAAATTAAAAACACAGGGTAACAACTCTTAGGTTCAATGCCAAACTTCCGACTCTTCTATTCCAAATGTGCTTCTGGGCGTCCAGCTGCGCAGTGGGATTCCGCACCGTGTGGGCCAGGGCCCTGGCTCTCATCGTTCATCAAAGTCATTGCTTCCCAGAGTCAGGGTGGCTGTGCAGTTTGAGAACTGGTTTGTGTGTGTTTTTTTTTAATGAAAAAAGTCCTGAATTATTGCAGAGTTCAAAACAGATCCCATAAAATTCACCTGCAGTCCCCCCATGCCATCGTTGCTCCCTTCAGCATCTCAGCTGTCTCCTTTGGGGTGGACTCTTGTGAATCTCTCCTTTTCACTTACAAATCCATCACCACCCAGTCTCCAGTGGACAAAGGCACACGCTACATGCAATAACACAACTCCCATGGCTCAGAATTATCGAAAGGGCTTTACCAAGGGAACTAATGAGTCAGAGAATAATGAGATGCCAGCTGAATTTTTATTCTGAGTTAAAATACCCAAAGGACCTTTGAATATTTACATTCTCATCTTTTGCAGAAATACTAGGCATAATTTTAAAGCTCATATTTACTTTTGGAAGAAAGGAAAAAATTAGGTTAACAATGAAAGCAGGCTGAAAATTGTATATAAGGCAGGAGCAGAAATTAATATTTGGAATGAAGCTGAATATGTGCTGGCCAAATTCACTTTCAAAAATTTTGCATTTGGGAAAGAAGGGAAGGAAAGTGAAGATAAATCATTTAGTGTGAGGCAAGACAATCAGGCTGTTGTTTCTTGGTCTAGACCTTTAGCCACTTCTTCCTGTGGTCAAGGAAAAATAAATAATTCTGCCATGGCTTTCTGTTATGGTCACCACTTATTTTGACAGGTACCATATTTTACATTAAGAAAACAGTTATTTTTCCTAACTCTAAGGGGATGCCTATACTTTTCAATACTGATTAAGTATAACAAGATTAGTTCAGTGATGGTCAGTAGTTTAAATACTATAAAATTGATGAATTAAAAAAATCAATTTATACAGCAAACCTACCATGAGGAAATACAATTTTCTGCAACAAGGAAGTAAAAAGCATTATCGTCTTAGGTTAAGCGTTAATACAAACATTATGCTATTATAGTTAAAACAGAAAATCTCAGGAGACAGTCTTATAAATAAACTAGCCAAGATTCAATTTCATTATGTCAAGATTCAGAATAAATAAAAATCTGACAAGAGAGACCTATCATCCCACTATGGTTGATGTTTATAGTCTCAGTGTCCTCAGGACAGGTGACTACTTAATATTCCTGAGGTGTCTTTCTTCTCTTATGTGACAAGATGTTAAAGCCTGCTTCATTCTTTGTATTTCAAAATAGCTATGTCAATAGTTCAAAAATTTTTATTCTCTCAAGGCCTCTGATACCTAAAAATTGTAGCCTCTGGTTTTAACATAATTTAAGTCTAAATTAAAGAATTTGGGGGATATGTATTCATTGTGTGTGTGTGTGTGTGTGTGTGTGTGTGTGTGTGTGTTCTACAATCTTCTCACTTCTGACTCAACATAGGGCTCATTTACATGTGTTGGCTGATGGCAGAATCTAGGGAAATAAACTGGGAGGACGTACCTGGCCAAGAGCAGGGAGCTGATTGGCTCTCTGTATTCATTTTCTATTGCTACGTAACAAATTGTCACCCATTTATTATCTCACAGTTTTGTAGGTCAGAAATCTGGATGGGCTCAACTGGGTTCTCTGCTCAGGGTCTTACAAGGCTGAAATCGAGGTGTCAGTAGAACTGGAGTCTCATCCTGGAGGCTCAACTGGGGAAGAATTGGCTTCTGAGCTCAGTCAGGTAGAATCCAGGTCCTTGTGGTTGTAGGACTGAGGTGCTTGTTTTCTTGCGGGCCGTTGACTAGGAGTCACTGAGATCTCCTAGAGGACACTCTCTGGTTCTTTTCACATAGCCCCCTTTTACCTTCAAAACTAGCAAGTTTTGTGCTTTGAAACTCTCTGACTTCCCCTTCTGTTCCCAGTTGGAGAAAACTGCTTTTTACAGAGCTCATGTGATTTGGTCAGGGTCCCCCAGGTAATTTCTCTTTCGATTAAGTCACAGTCACTGATTAGTAACCTTAGTTATGGCTGCAAAATTCCTTTGCCATGTGACGTAGCATAATCCTGGGGCAATACCAGGGGGTGGAGATCATGGGGCCATGTTAGAATTCAGTCTACCACACTTTCAGAGTCAAGAAATCTATGAATTATAATCATTTAAGGCTAGGTTAGATCTTTGACTTTTGTCCTCATGCAGTGGCTCTGTCATTGAAAGGGAGAATGCTAGATGTCTCTTATATCTTGGTTCAAAGCAAACTGTTTCCAGGCCCTTCCAGTTCCCCAAAGACCCACTGTGGGCCCGAAACTGCTAAGTATCCATACATACTTAACACCTCCTGTTGGTCACTCCATGAGACCGTTAGTGCCACGCCCAGAAAGTGTGACCCTGTGCGATGGTCGACTGACAGATATGTAACATGGCCGTGTGCTCTGGCTCCCACAGCTGGCTGTATCTGCACGGAAGGTCACGCCTGTCTCATGTTTATTCCAGACTGGGAGGACAATGACCGTGAAGTCGCTGCTGAGGGCGCTGGTGAGTATGCCTGCCCACTACCGCTGCCTTTGCCTCAGCCACCTCATTGGATGGACCGCCTTCCTGTCCAACATGCTCTTCTTCACAGACTTCATGGGCCAGGTAACCGACACGTCTGTGCACACTCACTGACTAGTGCATCCATTTTCAGTCAGCACCGGTGGAGCTTCTGGGCTAGCCTGGAGGATGGGGCTGACACAGTAAGAGTGTCAGAAAAACACTTAAGGAGCTGACTTACACACAGGTTCTAGAGGCAAGTTCCTACACCCTGGACGACTAGAGGACACTATGGGACCAGTACTTGGTTGAATACAACAGATAGGGAAAAATCAGTGCGAGCTGTAGCGGTCATGGCAGGCTTCATAAAGGAGGGGCTTGAAGGGTGAGTAGGAGCTAGAGAGAGAGAGAGGAGAGTGGAGAAGAGTCCGAAGCCCGTTGGCCGTAGGTATTAGGACTTCCTGAGGGTCCTTGAGTACAGGTGTGAGAAGGTGAGACAGGTGGTATGGTCATGAGAGAACGAGCTCTGTGCCCTAGGAAGGGGCCTCGGCCGGGGACATGTTGCTCCCCAGGGATGGAGGCACAGCACGTGTGAGAAGGGGTCCCTACCACCCTGCATTTGCAGCTCAACCGCCCAAATCTCTCTTTCAGATTGTGTACCATGGGAATCCCTACAGTGCACACAACGCCACAGAGTTTCTCATCTACGAAAGAGGGGTCGAGGTTGGCTGTTGGGGCTTGTGCATCAATGCCGTGTTTTCCTCACTTTATTCTTGTAAGTCTCCTCTTCCTAAGGTTGTCTTCTAAAGGGCGCTGGTCTAGCAGAATATGGGATTTTACATTTCTGTATTTATTTCTTTGGTCTTTAAAATATCAGATTCTTCATAAATATATGGAGGTCAGGAAAAACTATTCTTTTAGAAAGGACCACATGGAAAGGAAAAAAAATCCTTTTCACAGTGAATTCCGGGTGTCGTGGGAACAGTACTTGATTGTTCGGTGATTACTTTGTCCTTGCAACCAGTGGATTCCTGATCAAGGTTCTCTGGAAAAGAAAAGGAGATATTCTAAACAAGGAAGTGACATGTTGGATGGATGAGGGACAGAGTCCCAGCACAGAGTACTAATTAATATTAGGTCTCTGTTCCACTGCAGGGAGGTCACTGGTGGAGTTTCATAGATATCAGATTTGTAGGTGACACAAAATAGGAGGGATGCGTAATATGCTAGGTGACCAAATTAACCTGTAAAATGACCTTAGCTCAGACAAGGTGTTATTAAAGGAGCACTGTTCCATGTTAGGACAGTGGCTTTCCTTCTCAGGTCCCCGCTTTCCATGGGGTCTGGAGCCTGTTGACCCCCCCACCTAGCCAACTTTCAGCTGTGAGGACACTGTCAACAAATGAATTTCTGCAATTGGTTTTAAATAAATCCAAACAGATGTACTCCAACTCGAGGGCATCACACAGGCTCCTTTTGTGCTTGCTAATGTGTGTGGAAATCTCGAAATTCTGTATACATTGAATGAAGTCAAAACTCTGGTCTATAAAATGTATGCGGGTCCCCCATTTAGAGCGGAAATTTGGGAGGTCCTCCAGCATTGTGGAAGACTGGCTGGTCCTCCATGCAGAGCTCTAGACTTTGAACAGGCCCTGGGGACAGCAGAGGTGTGACCCAGGTCCAGGGGGAGAGATAGTGGACAGTCCCTGTTGTCATTCTCAGGGGCAATATCCTGTCATTGAAGTGTGCTTCCTGGGGGGGAGGGAGGTGAACATATATAATGACCCCTGTCTGGCATTCAGCCCTTTCCCCAGCCCTAGCACAGCAGGAAACCTGCTCTGAGATCAAGAAACTCTCTTCCAAATATGGCACAACTGGGAAAGGGGGACCTAACATAAACATGTAAGGAATTCATGAGCCCAATAATCATAAAACCATAAAATTCATCCTTTTAAAATATGTTATAACCAAATAGTGGTGGCTTACTATTCTCCTTAGCATGTTCTTTTTTCCCCCTCAGAGTGTGTGAAATGAAAAAAATTCCATTTCAGGAAAATTCCAGGAAGATCTCAAGTACAGAAAATAGAATCAGGGAGCGTTAGACTAAAAGTGTCTAATAAATTATAAATAGACACCCCTTTGTGCTTTCAAGAGATGGGGCACTATTTGCTACTACTCTCATTCTTTTTTTAAGAGGAACTCAGTTTTCCTCAAGTAATTAACATTTTAATTTTATGTCAATTTTAACTTGTTTTTTCCCTCAAAGAATTTCTACTAGATACCATTCTTTATTAGTCTAGTTTGAGTTCCTGTATGAATTTCATGTCATTTGAAAATTAAAAAGCATGTTATTTTTAGGCCCTTTCTATTTAAAAGCTCTGTGTACAAAAGAAACTATTATCTGAATAGTTTCCTGAAGTTATATTCATGTATAAATCTATGGGACCCCTATCACTGTGAATTAGAACTAAACTTTTATGTATGAAATCCCAGCTAGCCCTGCTCGGGGATCTCCAGGGGTCCCCGTGCCCATAGCAGAAAGTCAGAGTCCAGAACCCGGTGTTCCAGGGTTTGGCCTTGTTTACATTTTGACCTCTGCCGCTCCCACACAGATTAACTACCCACGAGTACTCACTACGAAGACCTTCTCATCTCTGTGTATTTGCTCCTGCTTTTGGTTTCTTCTTCTAACTGAACTGCTCTTTCTACCTCCCCACCTAGACTACTCCTGATGATGCTTTTAGACCCAGCTCAAACATGACCTCTTCTGTGAAATTTTTCACATCTTTTCCCCCTATACCTCCCCCCATCCTGGGCAGAATCAATCATTTCCTTTAATTCCACAGCACATGAACAACCCTCTGTTTGGGGCTCATCACATAACATCAGGTGCAAATCCAGAATTTCTATCCAGCCAGAGTTTGGCAGGGCAGTCTGGCTGCTGGGATGCGGGGGTAGGGTATGGTGGTAAGGGATTTGTTTTCAAGATCCTTTGCCCAGCAAGCATTCTTCGATCAATGAGAATAGCAACAAAGTACTGAAATATAGCCGAGTGTTCGTATCATACACTACTATTCATAGCGGGTACTTGAATCCCTCATTTCCCTCCAATCCCGGCTACAGGCACAGTGCGAGGGTACGACCACTAGTGCGCACCAGACCCAGCACAGGGCAAGCCAGCATGGCCCTTACATTGATTGATTTCTCTTCATGAGTAAAGCGTTCTTTGCCAGACTTTCACTCTTTGTGCTGAAGTTACTGACGTTTCCAAATATCTCTCTATCCTTCTTCACCTTCTCCTTCGCTGGGCTATACATTTGGACAAGAGCATTTTTCTAATGAATATTGATGGTATCTTTTAGGTACTGAGACACCTTAGGTTACATTTTCTGCATAAATATAATCATTAAGCAAACGGAGGCAGACCTAGCTTTCTGCTGCTTTCATTCTCAACCTTGACACCAGCCCTCCAGGCATGGTATGAATTTAAAGAGGGAACAATGCCTCACACTTGTCAGTTTCAGAGCTGTCTTCGGGTCTTCCATGGGATGACCTGCAACAGTGTTTAGTTTCCTAACCCCATTCAAATGTAATAACAGATTAGGTTTCTTGTCTGTGCAGGGTGCAGATATGGAAAATCTCACCCTGGAATAGGCACATTTTAAGTATGTATCATTTATCCTCTGGGTTCATGTGTTCCATTAGAATGGGGCAGGGGAAAGATAAGGAGTGTATGGATTAAAAGCAACTGATGGAAAAAGGAAGATCAAATTTTTTAGGGATTTTCCCCACCGTGGTGGAAAATACTGTAAAACAGAATTTTCAAGTTTTAAAAATGAGCTGTACCACAATACCTTTATGAGCAAGCCAAGTATAGCTGCTGCGAGTGGGCCCAAGCTGAGCCCGCCACCTTCAGCCCAGCCTGTACGTTGGAAATGACCATAGCCACGACTGACTAGCTGTCTGCTATGTCTGCACTGGGCTGGTGATTTCACAGACCTTTTCTCTCATTCCATGCTGACAGCAACCCCCAAAAAGGATTTTACTTGGTCCCACTTTTCAGATGAGGAAGCTGAGATTTTGAGAAGTTATGGAAGTTGTGCAGAGAATGAGGGAGCCGGTGATGGGAGTTGAGGGGGGGGTGGGGGCAGTGGGAGCCCCTCCCCCTGGGAGGGGTTGGCAAGTCAGGGAAAGTGTCTGCAGTTCATGTCCATCTTTTCCTCCTCAGGTGTGCACGACAGCATTCAGGTGGGGACCAGGAAACTGAATGACTTGGATTATTCTATCAAATCTGGTGGTTTTGGTTTCCTCCAACCTGGCTTTGGGTCTTGGGCCAGAGAGGGCTGGGTTGTTATTTTGGTAATGTTAGGCTAGACCCCTGCCAATCAGAATGACCCCCCCCCCGCCGCCCCGTTTTTCTTCCCCGTCCTGCAGCCCCAGGGTCCCAGAGTCAAGGCGGGCTTTGCTTCAACCTCTTTTGCACCCTGTTTCTATTCAGCTGCCTGCTCAACAGTGCCTGGTCCTTCCCTGTAGGAACTAAAATCAACCTAGCCAGGCAATTTCCAGCTCTTTTTTATGCCAAGGGATGTAAAGCTGATTTCAAAAGCCAGCTGTTTTCAAGCGCAGATAAGGAGGTTCTTTTGTTCCTGACTCAGTATAAAAAAAAAAAAAAAGGCTCCTTCAAAAAGTGAATCTTCAGAAGAAAGGATTGTCTGAAATTATTAGTGGTGTGTGGCACTGTCAGCTGTAATTTCACCCTTTCTTCTCTCCACAGACTTTCAGAAAGCGTTGGTGTCCTACGTCGGATTAAAGGGGCTTTACTTCCTGGGGTATCTGCTGTTTGGCCTGGGGACGGGATTTATCGGGCTCTTCCCGAATGTGTACTCCACCCTGGTGCTGTGCACCTCGTTCGGCGTGATGTCCAGCACCTTGTACACCGTGCCCTTTAACCTCATGGCCGAGTACCACCACGAGGAGCAGGAGCAGCAGGTGTGTGGGCATACCTGCGCAGGCAGAGTGACAGCGGCACTCACGTGAAGGTGGGCGGGGCACTGAAGGTGGGCGGAGCACTGAAGGGGGTGGAGCACTGAAGGGGCGGAGCCAGATGTAACGATGGGCTGGTCCAGGCATGACCACCGGCCCCTCCTCCTTACTCTGAAGCCTTGTGCACCTGGGAGCAGTAGGGCAGGCCCCCTTACTCCCTATTGTCAGATTAGGAAAAGGGGGCTTGATCATGCTGAGAAATCAGCCCACAATCACACAGAGCCACGCAAAGGGGAACCCGGGGCTTCTGACAGCTGCCCGACATGTCCAGGTGCACCTGTGATATTTCTGGGTCCCATCACCCAACCACTGCAGAAGTGCACGGTGGGATTTCCGGGATTTATTGATTGAGGGTAGGGCTTTCCTAGATGACATTTTCCTTGTAAGACCTGATGTTAGTAAGTCAGACCCTGTGTGCAGGGAGGAAAGTTGGTTGTAGGTGGTCACCCCCACCGGCTGCCTGGAGGGAGGTCTGTCCCTTTTCCACCTTGGAGCTCAGGCTAGAGGGCAAGGCCCTAACGGCCCTAACAGAACACTAGGTTAGGGATTTCTGCTCTAAGATTATCACATCTTCTTATTAAAATGTGCATGAAAATAGGATTACATTTCTTAACTGGAGCAGTGATGTAAAAGCTAGAGAGAGACCTTCGAGTTTAATCCATCACAGCATGAAACTGCAAAAGCACTGGTGACCCGTGACCGCAGTGCCGACCTTCTTTTCCGTTATTTGATCTGGCAAAAGTCACAGAAGGGCAGAGTTGTCCCAGGATTTAAACCTTCCAAACAAGAGTTGTGGCTGTCCCCATCCCCTGGCAAAAATGTTTGCTGCTAATGTGTCACAATATTACTAATGTGTCAGTGTGTGCAGGGATTTTGCTGGTAAAGAGACAGCATCATAAAGAACTATCCCTCCAAGGAGAGAGTTAGATGGTACTCGGGCCAAAAATAAGCTTAGAACTCAGAGAAACTTGGATTCAAATCCTGCCTCTCCTGTTTGGCAGCTGTGTGACACTGGGATGTTATTTATTGATTTATTAAGTATTAAAGTCAGTTCACAGAGGTAATATAGCCACATGGCTTAACGATCACAATGATGTAGAGAAGTGTGCGTTAAGAAGTGGTTCCCATCCACCAGTCGCTCCTGTCTCCTCCTGGCTCTTACATGTACCCACTCTAATTAGGGTTTTCTTTATCTTTTCCATATTTTTCATGAAAATCAAGCAAATATGAACTTACTTTCTTATTTTCCCTTTCTTATTCAAAGGATAATATGCATTTTTAGGCACAATTTTTTTACTTAATAGTATAGAAATTATTATTCAAACTCTCAGAGCCTCAGTTTTCTAATCAATCAAATGGGAATAATATACCCACCTTATAGAGTTGTTGGAAAATTAAACAATAGTATAGGTAATCTGCCTGCATAGTGCCTAACTAGCATCTGGCAAAGACTCAAAAAATGGTATCATTATTATTATTGTCACAGGGATAATAATAATATGTGCATGTAGGGAGGTGGTGAGGATGAAATGAAGTAACATATATGAAAGAGGCATTGTGGTAGGCACAATGCCTACCACACAAAAGACACCCAATAAATGACAACATTATCAACCAATTCAGACCAAGTATCAAATATTAATATACTAACCAAACATTAACCATATTTTTTATGTTGCTGTTGTATATATCTGTGATTCAACATCCTTCTAGAAATGTGTGAATTTTTAACACTAAAGAAAGAAAGGAATGGAATATTTACTGAGTTTCTACTACATTGTATTTGTTGACTTCTTCAGAAGAGATAATTTTGTACATATTAAGCATTTAATTCCCACAGAATTAAATTAACTGGAATGTAAGACTTTGTGACAGGTCGGGACAACATCTTCCGAGAAGAGGGTAGAGCTGCTTGGTGCCCCTGGCTTCCTTCTTGGAATCAGGGGATAGCAAACTATGTCTCCCAGGCCATCTATTTTGCACAGCCTGTGAGCTAAAATGCTTTTAAATTTTTAATTATTTTTTTAATCAGCAAAAGGATAATATTTAGTAACAAGTGAAAATTACATGAAATTCAAGTCCCAAAGTCCATAAAGTTGTATTGGAATGCCAACTCGGGTATGTAATGTAGCCGCTTGCTTGCACGCTAGAAGGCAGAGTTGGGTAGTTGCAACCCAGAGCCTGTGACCCACAAAGCCAGAAGTCTTTACTGTCTGGCTCTTTACAGAGAAAGGTGGCCCACTTCGGCCCTAAAGGACAGTTCCGTGTAGACCAAATGCTGTTCCTGTGTTTCCTTTGCAGAGGCAGCAGGCCCACGGAGGGGACCCGGACAGCAGCGGAAGAGGGCAGGGCCTGGACTGCGCCACCCTCACCTGCATGGTGCAGCTGGCTCAGATCCTGGTCGGAGGCGGCCTGGGCTTTCTGGTCAACATGGCGGGGAGCGTCGTCGTCGTGGTGATCACGGCCTCTGCGGTAGCACTGATTGGCTGTTGCTTTGTGGCCCTCTTTGTTAGATATGTGGGTTAGGTCAATAAAGAGATGTTGCCTCTAATCTCAGTCACAGAGGAGCACGTGGCAGGAAATCAATCTTGTCTTTCTCTCTGCAGTTTGGGGTCAGCTCATTGCATGCCCGGCTTGTAACTTCATTCGCAGTCATCTGCCCGCCCCTGACTTTCACCCAGCCCTCTGCACACCTGTCCCCGTGTTCCAGGCCTCAGTGTCCTGGGCACGACTGGGCTATGCCTCCATTCGCTGGTGGGTGACAGCACCTGCATGCGCCTTCCTCGCTGTGTCTCAGTGCAGGGGAGTGCAGAGACCGTGTGTTTTCCGCAGGGCATTTCAGGTCTTGATGAAACCTGAGAAGCTGACTAGTTCCACACATGACTCTTGGATTCTTTCTACGATTTCTTTTTTTTTTTTTTCCTTAACCAGGGGTCCATATATAGTCGGGGTGGGGGGAGATCATATTTTTCATCAAATCGACCAGTACTCAAAATATTGCTGATTTATTTTATGATATCAATTTACTCATACTTAATTCATATTTAACTTGCTCATAATTAATGCATGCTAATTTATGATACCCCTGACAAGTCTGCTTGAACATCTCATGCTGGAGGACGTACCATTTCAAAACAGCTCATTTCATTGACACAGTGAAAATATTTCTCTCTAGTCTGCACCTTTGTTCCGTCCTCTGGAGGCTGCATGGCTGAAGAGACAGGCCATGGGCTCCAGAGCTGAGCCTGGTTTTGAATCCTGGCTTTGCTGCAAACTACTGAATGTTCCCAACGCATACTTGCTCATCTAAGGGGAAATAATTCCTACCTAGGAGAGTTGTGACTGACCGTTAATAATCTATAACACTTACGGAGTGCTTACCATGCTTCTAAATGTTTTACCGGCGTTAGCACAGCAGTCTTGGGAGTGGATGCTGTTACTGATCTCCAGTTCATAGATGAGGAAACTGAGGCAGAGAAGCACTACATACCTCATCTGCAGCAACACAGCTCGTAAGTGGCGGAGCTGGGCTTTGAACTCAGGCACTCGGTTTCTGCTGTTTCCTGTAAAAACAGCACTTATCCTGGAGCCTGGCAATTGGTCTGCACTTGATTGTCACTGTTTTGTTTTTCATTCAACCAATATTTGTTGAGCCGACATACCACATCACGTAGTTATTTTATTTATTGTTTGTCACCTTTTTGTAAAGCCTGCCTGTCCTCTTCCCCCACGCCTAGGTCTGCCCCGTGCTTCATAAGCGTCTGTCTACACACGTGCCCGAGTGGTGCAGAATGACGATTGGCCCCCATGTTTTCACAGGTTAAAAAATGTACGTGGTTCCTCTTCCTGCCTCATCTTAGAGTCTGGTAGTGTAGTCATTGCCTCAAATGAATTTGTTACTTACCAACACTTTTGGTGCTGTTGGGAATTTGGAAAAAGGAAATGAGCTGCTTTTGAGAACAGAGACATGGGGATTTGCGCTGTTGCTTGTGTTTACCGCAGGTGGTAGAACGGATGGGTTCAGTAGCGTGGCCAGGGGCCCACTTTACCGGCTCCTTCCCTTTCCGGGTGGTGGTGCTGAGAAGAGGACGCTCTGGTGGGTCTTTGGAAGGTCTGTCACCCCACTGCTCGGTGTATAAGGGGTGCAGGCCCACTCCTAACATTTGCAGGACCCAGAGCAGGGACACTAATGACGGCCCTTGGTCCACAGCACCTTGTCCACGAGAGCTTGTGTGCACGCGGGCATCGGCACATCCATAGCTTCCCCAACCCGTCCACTCTCTACCACACCTGCAAGCAGCCACCCTCAGCCACCCCTCACACTTACCGGCACATAGAGACTCAGCAGTGTGGTCCACCCTCTGGAGGACGGACTAGGAAAGGACCCAGGAAGGTCGTGTAGATAGATGCAAGGCCATTTTGACGGGGAATTCTGAGGTCCCAGGCACTGGAGCATAATCTAGAACGGGGCTGGGATTCCTTGCCATGTGTGGAGGGCTGCAGTTGGGAGGGAGGTTAGAGCAGAGTCCTCTAAATAATCCAGCCCAGGGCAGGGGTCCTGGCTGCCCAGGTCTAAGGGCAGTCCTGACAAGTGCCAGCCTTAACCAGACAGCAATCTACTGTCACTGCTGTAGCCTCTCCCTCCTTCTCAGTTTCTCCAGTGGCTTCAAGCTACATCTCTGTTATCTCACTCGCAGTCTCCTGCTTGGGCCACCAGCTTGCTGCTGCAGTTCTCTTGATTGACTCCTTTTTGTTAAGAGCCCGCTCTCTGCTGCGGTTGGGCTGTCACATCTGTGACTGGAGCAGAGTGGGGTAAGGACGTCTGGAACTCCCCTGTGATCTGGCCACTTCTAGTATGTGTGTGTACGTGGGGGCTGAGGCAGGGACTCACCCTGAAATAAGCACTCCTTCCTGCCACTGCTGACACGGCCTCCTACAGAGCATACAGCTTACTTATCCTGCACCAGGCACGCCAAGCTCCTGCAGTTTATCCCATTTTTCTCTAGATCCCTGATTCTGTAAAGACTGAGCTGGGTTGTCTCCTCAAACCTCAATGTGCTTCTGTTTCACTTACCAACCTCCAAGCCTTGCTCTTCTTTTCACATGGGCCTTCTCGTTTTCTGCCCCCCAGTCAGATCCCCCTGCATTCTCCTGGTTTGTTCACTCCCAGATGAAGTGTCTCCTGCTTTTGGGAGGGTCACATACCAAAGGACTCCTCCCTCCCTCCTGCCCTCACATCCACCCATCCAAGAGAAGCAAGGTCATGACTGACGTAGAGAAGCCATCGGGGAGCACACGTGCGCCCGACCCCATAGCAAGGGACGAAAGACAAATGCTCAGAGGACTCCATGTGCGCAGCACTCAGCGTTACCAAGAAGCTGCACCAAGCCGCCTTCTTTGCTTTGCCTACGTGTCCTCGGCCTCTGTAAGGTTTAGGAATGAAGTCATTTCTTGAGTTCAATGTTTATTTCCTGATCATTTCTCCAACGATTGTTCTGGTGTTTGAAGATTTTGAGATGAATGATTGGGCGAGCTGGGCGGGTGACCTGTAGCCGAGGGCCATCTTACCTGGACCCCTCCCCTCCAAAGTCAAAAGTAGTCATCTCTGGCTAACCCAGGGCATGGTTTTATTACAAGTGAAGTTCTTTTCAAACGGAACATTGGATGAGCAACTGGGATGAGAAAGGTAAGCCAGGGAGCTGGAACATTCTCTTTCATACACACGCATTCAAATATTCATAGTCCCCACTCCCACCTTTGCACGTTGCCTCTGGGCATAGTTCACCATCTGCAGTGACCAGACCTGAGCCCGAGCTGTCTCAAGGCACCCACACTGGTCTCAGGAGCACAGGGGCGCCCAAGCTTCCAGCACGCCGTGCACTCCCTGCTCGGTTACCAAGTGAGCAGGGAGACCCCTTTTTCCTTTAGGGTCAGTAGCCTGAGGAAGTCTCTCTATTCAGCCCCTCTAATCACACTGCGTCTGCTCCCGCTCGCGCAGACACCACCCCCCAGGGAATCGCTCTTGCTCGCGGTAGACAAGTCTTTTGCCCCGATGACATTTAATCGTGGAGGTCGTGCAGAGGCAGCGTCGGTGCCCCGTGTGCCCACTGTCTTGTCCTGGATGAAAACGGCACAATGGCTCTATAGGAGGTGCCTCTCTCGTGCATTCTCCTGGGGGTGAGACTGTCACTACTTTCTCCCATCTCCCAGATTCTAGGCTGTCAGCGCAGCCTCGCAAGACAGACGTTCACGCCAGGGCAGTCTCCCTGGCCAGGGCGCAAACGAAAGGTTTTGTGGGCGGCTCCCCTGGCTGGCTGCACCTCCGGGACCCTTTCAAGGGCTCCTCAAAGTCGCAGGAAGAAATGCGCTCAATTGTCTGAGCTCCATATGTCTGAGCCCCTACTTCCTTGCGCCCAAATTTCTCATGCCTTCTCTTCTGGACACCCCCATACTGCCCAGAGCTGACACCATAAAGAGAGGAAAAGGTGTGTTGGAGGGAAGAGGAACGGAGGTGGCCTGGCCCTATGAGGCTGAACTCTGGCTCCTTTGCCAGCTTCCTCTCTCTCGGTTTCGAATCCTCCCCTCTCGAAGAAGGTCCCCCGGCCTTTTCACAGGCTGCCCCTGTACGCTTCTCCTCGTCTCCATCCCACCTACCTTTGGATTTAGTGGCCCCAGCATTCCCTAATCGGCTCTTCTCTTTCCGCGCTGGAGGGGGGCGGGGGGCACTTTGTGGTGACCGTCTCAGCAGGTGGAGCTGCTGGGCAGCGGGTCGTAGCGGCCCCCACTGTAGACCACCACTCCAGGCGGGTAGTAGATCAGGTCCGGCTCTGCGACGGGATGGAGAGGCGCCAGGGCCCGCAGCCCCTGATCCTCCGGCTCCGGCTTGGTGGTGGCGGTGAAGGGGCGCATGCTGGTGAGCGAAGGCGACGCGATGCGCCACAGCAAGCTCTTGAGCGCCTTGCGGAACTCGCGGCGCACGAGGCAGTAGAGGATGGGGTTGAGGCAGCTATTGGAGTGAGCCAGGCACACGCTCAGTGGGAACACGTACACCTGGCACAGGAAATACTCTTGGCTGAACGGGACCGCGTTGAACTTGATGAGGATGCTCCAGGTGGTGAGCGCCTGGTTGGGCAGCCAACACAGGAAGAAGGATAGGACCACAATGGTCACTGACTTGGTGACTTTGGACCGTCTCCGGGCGCTGGCTGCAGCCAGGCCTCCCCCGGTTGCCGAGGCCCCTCCTTGGGTCCCCGCCACGCGGCGGTCGGAGATGAAACGCACCAACAGCAGGTAGCACAGGCTGATGATGCCGAGCGGCAGCACGAAGCCTAGCAGCACCTTCTGTAAGTTGTAGAGGCCCAGCCAGAACTGCCTGTCGCCGCCCAGCAGCTTGTCGGGGAAGCGCACTAGGCACAGCTCCTCGCCCATCACCTTGACAGTGGTGGAGAAGACGGCGTTGGGCAGCGAGGCCAGCGCCGCCAAGGCCCAGATCAACACGCACAGCGCCTTGGCGGAGAAACAGCAGCTGTCCCCCAGTCTCTGGCCGCAGCAGTCGCTCCGGTTGTGACCTCGGGTCCAGTGGCTCTTAAGAGCGGAGGCCACCGAGTGGTAGCGCGCCACGCTCATTGAGGTGAGGAAGAAGACGCTGGCGTACATGTTCATGGACGTCACTACGGATACGATCTTACACATGGCCTTGCCGAAGGGCCATTTGAAGTCGAGAGCGTTCTCCACCGCCCAGAAGGGTAAGGTGAGCACGAACTGAAAGTCCGTCAGCGCCAAGTTGGTGACAAAGAGGTTGATGGAGGACTTGCGCCAGCCCTGCTTGCTCTTCATCAGATAGAGCACCAGCAGGTTGCCCGCCAGCCCCAAGGCGCAAACCACCCAGTACACCACGCTGATGAGGATGCGCACCCGGGCCTCGGTGTCCGCACCCTCTGCCCTGCCGCTGCCTGGGGCATGCCCTGGCGCCGCGCCGTCCGGCAGCTCCAGCCCCAGCTCCCACCACAAGTCCGGGAGCGGCAGCGAAGCGTTGTCGCTCCTGTTGGCCGCCTGCAGAAGGTCCGGGATCAGACTGAAGAGTTCTGCGAGCTCGTCCTCACCAGCCGCCTTATTCATGGTGACTCTGGTAGCGTCCACCTGTATGTATAGGTGCCTCTAGGTCATGTTCCAGCTCGCCGGGGGTTCTTCCCAGACGAGGGCGCAAGGCGTGGGTGGGAGCTTTCGAAGCAGCAGCTGAAGACAGCGCCTAGGAACTGGGTACCGTACGCATCCCGGGCGCGGGGAGGGCGGGCCTGGGCGCAGGAGTTGCGCTCGGAGTCTGCTCTGGAGGGGAGTTAGAGAGCAGAGGAACGCAGCTCCTGAGGCAAGCGGGCGGCGACCAAGGGTTTTCGGACCGAGGTGGGAGTCTCCGGGTCCCTACTGTGCTACGCAGACGTTCCTTCCTGCATTTCCTGCGGTCAGCTGGGCACTCCCACATAACCCACCCGTGCGCTCCGGACTGCTTGAGGGCCCGCTCCTTCTCTTTCAAATACCTTTGTTGGTTTCTTCTGCTGCAGCTTGGACGAGGTTTCTGTCCTTTAAGAGAAAAGGAGAGAGAAGAGAGTTCCGTCTACCGGGCTGTGACTCTCTAGAGGTTTGTCGATGTCGCCTCGTTGCCTTGTGTCTCTGTTTCTCCGCTGTTGTCAACTCCCAATGAGTTGCCAGCGGCACTCACCGGAGTTCTGTTCCCACCCGCTAAGCCCAGCCTGGGGCTCCCAAGGAGCATGCGTAACCCTTGAGAGCGAGAGGGGGCGCTTTCCGAGGTGCTGAACTTCGCCGCGCCCGGAGCGGGGAGGAGGGAAAGGTGGGCAGCAGGCAGAGCCCACTGGCCAACTCCCCTTTGCGTCCTTCCAGTTTCAGAAGGAACTGGTCGTAACCCTTTATTTTCCCATGTTGCTGGAGAAAGTCTGCTTTGTGGTCCCTTTTTTATATTCATAAACGTAACTATTGGATCTTTTTCTCCCTCATTCCCACTTTATCTTTGAAATTATCCCATTTGATTAAGTGTGGTTCTAAAAATGCATGATCTCCTGTCCATTTTTTGTTTTAAAAGCAATGATAGTGGCCTTTTTTCATGCCCAGACACTAAATCAGATGATGGGCTCTTATTGAATACACAAATGCAAGCTTCCCCTTCTTTAATTAGCTCACTACTTCAATTGGTGTCTGTGATTGTCAGGATTTTCAAAAGATTTTCACATAGTAGAACTCTGGGTTCAAGTGTTGCGCTCTGCTTTGGTATATTCTGAGAACTGGAGCTAAACCGAGCATATGATCGGTGAACTGACTTCACAGGCATTAGATTCCACCCGTGTCAGCCCAACACTCTTCAATAAACGGTTCACTCACATGCACCCTCACTCTCTTTACCTCGATGCAGTTGGAATAGAAGATTCCACAGGGCTGTTTTGAACCACCAGCACCCTATTTCCAATACTGTCATGATCAAATCTCTTTACCAGGTGTTAGAATTTACTTAGAAGTCATTCTAAGTTTCGTTGGGCAAAGGGAACTAGCGTAAACCATTTTAATTCTAAAAGTGAGATTTACTTAAATGCCAGATCAACTGCTCTAGTGTAATTTACACTTTTTTGGATCGACTTCAGAAATTTGAAATGCTTTCTTCACTGTGTGGAACTAAACTGAAACAAAAGTATCTTAAGCATAATTGTCTTTAGTCCTGCAGGGCTCGCGACTTTATTGACAGAGATAAGGAGGATATAACTTTAAAGCAGAGAGGATAGAAAAAAAGCTTAGTAAAAAAGAAACAATGTTACCCAAAACACGAAGGGAAACGAAAGCAATCTTTGATTCTAAAGCTAGAGAACACCGTTGCATAGAGAACACGTTTCTCTGTAGACTCTGGACTGCTCATCTTATCCGCTAGGGGGTGCCAGAGCTTTGGTAAAAACCAAACCAAACCAAACCACCTTTCAACAGCTGTTAACCTAATGAAAAGAAGCTGAGCTCTGCTCTTGGCTGCTTCTGTTGACACCCCTTATCCCTGCTTTAGTAGCCTCACCTTTAAGCTCTCTTCTCACTTCATTTTTTTTTTTTTTACTATTTCTTCCTCCATCAAATTTCTCTCTCTTTTTAAAAATTATTTCAAGTTCTGTTGAAAAACAAGGAAATCTAGGGCATACCCTGAAAGCCTTTTGCCTCAGTTGCCTTATCTGTACATGGAAGGAATTGTGGTTTTCAACTATTCTGAGAATAGGTGCTGAGCAGGTGACATCAGAGTGAGCTGGGGCGCTTGCAGCCCTCCTCTCGCTCCACATCAGCCCCAGAGATTCTGATTCTCGGTGGAGTTAGAAAGGGACCAGAGAATGCGGATTTTAAACATATTCTTCCAGGTGACACTAATTTTATCCCAAGTTTGGGAACATCTGAATTTTGATTCCTTTTCTAACTCTCTGTGTAAAAATATTTAAGTGCCGAAGAAGAATTAATGTCCAGTGATGATTTATCACATACTGGGATTGGAAGCAAGGGAAAAGAATGGGTCTTGCTGAGTTTCCCTAAAATCACACTTAAGCCCAATAGGTGATATTTTCTTCATTGTTGGACCAGGAGCATTTGCTCCTGAGGTATGCCGGGCCTTCAGTACTCGCCAGCACCGATCAGACTGAGCCCTCAGGAGATGCTGTTCCTAAGCATGGCTCCCAGAGAGCGCTGCAGAATGCAGACATCACAGATCTTTTACTCTACCATGATTATAAACTGAGTTCCTACTATGCACAAAGCAAAACGTTAGGTGTTCGGAGACATAAAAACAACAACAACAATGACAAAATATGAATAATAGAAACAATGATAACCATTCACATTACACGTTTATTTGGACATGGTATTATTTTCCCAGGGTTGCTGTAACAAATTACCACAAACTGGATAATTTAAAACAATAGAAATTTTAAGCTGTGAACTCAATATACTAGACAAAGACAAGGAAGTTAATTCTAAATTATTGGGAATATTAAACATAAGAGCAGAAATACGTGGAGGACCCCTGCTTTGTCAGGGATTAACCTTTTCGCTGTGGGATCATAGAGAGATGATGGAAAGAGTCTCAAGAGAGGAACAGAACAGCCCAGAGTGAGGCTACTCAGGGGGCTTGGGGTAGAGTTAACCAGTAGGTATGGAGATATATAAACATTTTTTAAAAATTCTCTACTGTTATACTTGCTCATACCAGTCAAATATGAATATGGGGTCTTCTCAATATGGTCCCACCTTCTATTGCACCACTGGTCAACTTCTTTCCACCAACCACAACACCCTAACACTGAATTGCACTGACACTACCCTACTAGTCATCCCCCCATATTTTGATAAGCAATCTCCCTCACCACTTTGTCCACTGTGTCCTCTTTACCTAAATGGACATTTGTTTTCTCTCCCTGTTGCCTGACGGCTGAACTACTACTTATTCTTCAAGGTTCAACCCACACATTATTTCCTTTTTGAAAGATTTTCTTATTCCTAATATTTTCTAGACAGAATTAGTCACTCTTTCTGTGCTCCCATAGGACTTTTTATGAACATTTATTATCATGCTTATTACTGTCTCAGACAGAAAATAATAAACAACTAGCCCTTCTCTAAACTGAATACCTCTGAGAACTAGATTCCATATTTAATCCATCTTTGTATCCTCAGTTTCTGACATCGTGCCTGGAAAATTATATGCAGCTTGAATCCATGCATGAGTCATTAGTTCCATTTCTTTACTGACCACTAACATGCATTCAACAATAAGAAAGCAAGTCCCAGTTGGATGTCCTGCGGTAATCCGTCTCAAATGCTTCTCCAGTCTTCCTCCCTATGTTCCACACAGCTTGGCAATTAAAGAGTTAATGGAAACTTGATTCATCAGAAGATATTAAAACAAAGTCTGGATTACTTTACAACATTCTGAGAGCAAAAAAAATTGTCCCATTGAATTATTTTTCTAAATCAAATTAAACCTGGCTTAAGGCTCCCTTAACTAAGTTGGAGAGAAATCAATCAAGACCAGTCAACGTTGGTGACTTTCTGCCCTTCACTGGGGCTGCACCCTAGGCCCCTGCCAGAGAGGGAGGGCCCTGACCCTTTCGTCGTGGTGCCACATTGCTGCTCCTGCTGCTTGTCCAGGGCTGACTGGCCTAACAAATTGGACCGTTCCACTGCCAGCTTCATTTTTCACGCTACATTCTGGAGTCTTCTGTTGAGTGTCCTAATGTTATGGTCCTGATGTCACAAGACACCCATACAGTCATCTTTGCTCTGGGAGGCTGCATTCAGGCAGGCCCTGAACCCCTTCTGAAATCTCCAACCTTCCTCCTATCCCAGTTCCTAAAGTTCACAATCTTCTGGGGTTGAGCACTTTATTAATTATTGAAACTCTGTTTCTTTCACTGTTGAGGAAAAAAACTCAACCTAATCACCTAAAATAGTGGTTCTCAAAATGTGGTCCCAGCCAGCTGCAGCATCACGTGGGAGCTGTTAGACATGCAAGTTCTCAGGCCCTGCCCAATACCTACTCAGTCAGACACTCTGGGGGCAGGCCTAGCAATCTGGCGGGGAGCAAGCCCTCCAGGTGATTTTGATGAGCTAAAGTTCGAGAATGACTATTCTAAAACAAAGAAGTAGCTTTCCTCCAATTTTTACTCTGAAATGCATTAAAGCAAAACCTGTTAGCTGTGCTTCCCCTTAACGGAAGGAAGCACGGATAACACAGACAGGACAGGAGGGAGGGAGTGCAGGTATGGGACTGACTCCTTTTCCCTTCTAAGGTTATGAATGCCTGTCTGAGAAAAAAATGAAACAGAGCAAAATTTCTGTGGCAGAATAACCTTCTTCAGTTGTCTTAGGATCTCTTGAGGTGCTTAAAAACATTCCAATCCCTGGATTCCTTCCCCTAGGAATTCTGATTGAATAGGTCTGGAGTGAGAGTCAAATGTTATTTCCCCAGGTTATTCTCACATGTGGCCAAGGCTAAAAACCATCCCTGTTTGTTTGTTTGTTTGTTTGTTTTTTAAGAATGGCACAGATTATATTGATTCCCTATTAACTTCTAGGCTTGCTTGTGACAATCAGGAACAAAATGGGAGCATCCATTCATAAGTTCTCCTAGTTGCTTCATATTCAGCTTGGAGCTGACATTTCCATTCTTTTCCTTGCTCACTTACTCATGATCAGAGGAGCCATTGTAGCATTCACACAGAGGTCAAACAATTACAAAGTCAATGAGGAATGTTTGAGTATCAGCCCCTAGACTCCTCCCACTTCCATCATGGCAACCTAACTTAGATTGGCTTTTCTTGTACAGCTTTTAGGTCTCTTTGTTAAAAATCAATAGTCACCATAGTGGGAGGTGGGTTAAGGGATGATCTTGGTCCCCTCCCTCCACCTTTCTACCAGGTTTCAAAGAAGCATATCCCATAAAAAATTCTGCCACACACATCCATTTGTGAGCATAAACAAAAGAATCATACACCCCGTTCTGTAGGCTCAGTGAATCTAGGTAGCATCTTGCACGAAGTGTTTTTGTATCTGGCATTTATTAAACTTCTTGGATATAACAGTTTATGGTCTTCATCAAATTTGAAAAATTTCTGGCCATTATTTCTTCCAATAGTCTTCGGTCCCCCCGAACCCTTTTGTGAACTTCAATTACGTGTACATTAGGCTGCTTGAAGGTGTTTCACAGCTCCCTGATACAGAGTTGTTGTTGTTTTTCTCAGTCTTTTTATATGTGTGTTTTGTTTTGGATAGTTTCTATGTTTCACTGGTATTTTCTTCTGCACTGCCTAATCAGCTAGTAATATCACGTCGCGTAGTTTTCATCTCACACATTATTGGTTTTTTTTTTTGATTCCTAGAAGTTTGATTTGGGTCTTTTTTTGCATCTCTCCTTAATATGTTCATGCTTCCTTCTACCTTCTTAAACCTAAAAATGTAATTATTATAACTTAAAAAATAGCCTTATCGACTAATTCTATCATCAGTGTCATTTCTGGGTCTGTTCCTATTGACTTAATTGCTTTTTCTCCTCATTTTGGACTGCATTTTCCTCTTCTTTGTATGCTTGACCTTTTTTTAAATTTTTAATTGGATGACACACATGGTGAATTTTACCTTGTTAGGTTTATGATATTTATTCTTTAAATAGTCTTGCATTTGGTTTGGGGTCATATTTAAGTTACTGTACACAGGTTTGGTCTTTTGGAGGCTTGCATTTAAGTTGTGTTAGGTGAGGCCAGGCCAACCTCTATTCCAGGTCTAATTTTGCCCCACTAACAAGGCAATATCCTTCTGACGCCCTGTGTACTACTACCAGGCTTTTCCCAGCAAACTATTTCTGGCCCTATATAATTACTGGAACTGTTCCACCTGAAGCCTTCCAATGTTTTCTCTTTTTCTCCTGCTGCAGAAAGTTTGTTCGCATGCCTGCGCTGAACAGTACTCAGTTAAAGACGTGAGGGGATCCCTTCCACATTTCTGAAACTCTCTCTACGCAGCTCTCTCCTGTCTGGGAACCTAGGTCTCCACTTTTTCATAGTCTGTCCTGCAAACTCCTAGCTACTTTGGCTTCCTTTAATTTCTTAATCGTCTCCTGAATTCAGAGAGACCACTGAGCTGTGTGGGGTCCCCCTCCCTGCACTACAGCCTGGAAACTCTCTCTACCGTAAGCTAAATAAGTATCGGGCTCACATCACTTGTTTGCTTTCTCTCAGGATTGTTGTCCTGTGCTGCTTGTTGTCTGATGTATGAAAACCATTATTTCACATATGTTACCCATTATTTTTCCAGTTGTTTAAGTTGAAAGGGCCGATTGCATTCCTGTTATTCCATCAAGGTTGAGAATGGAAATCTCTTTTGCTGGATATTTATATCCTGTTTGTATAAGGTTGGGGAGTGTCTCTACAATATCTTCATCAAGCCACATAGCTTCAATACTGTAGTTAAGAAACATCTGGTGTTTATCAGAGATAAAGATAGTTGAAGTATTTTTAGTTGCTGACTGGTAGTGTGAACTTTTGGTGAAATATTATCTAACCATTCTCAAGGTTGGGGGAGTTGGGTGGGGTGGGGTCCCAGTGAGTCAGCAGGATGGAGCCCTGGAGCTCACCAGACCAATCAGATTCAGATTTGGCCGTAAGCAGAGGGGGCGGGCTCAACACATTAAAGATGGCGGCTGCCTGCCTGGCTGCCTGCCTGGCTGCACAGGAGAAGGATCCCTCACAGGAAAAATGGGACTGTCCTCTAGCCCTGGTGTTGAAGCCACACACCTCAGTCTGCTCCCTGTATGCCTCTGACGCTCTCTGAGTCACCATCCCTCCCAAGGTGAGTGCCTTTAGGTGAGTGAGTCTGTGTACGGGCAGTTTAAGAGGACATCTGTGCTTCCCGTAGCTTTCCATCCCACTGGGATGGTTGGAACACTGTTTTTCACAGGTAGATGTTGTGGGGGCTCCTCTTCCCAGCATTAGTACTCCGGCCTGGGGTAACTGGAGTGGGGCTGGGGTCCTTCGCTCCTCCAGGGGGAACCTCCACAGCCAAGGTATCCTCCCTATTTTCAACTGCTACACGGAGGTTTGGGACCAGCCTGGTTAGCATCTCTGTCCTTGCTACCAATCTTGACATGGCTTCTTCTTTACATGCTTAGTTATAAAACTTCTGTTCAGCCAGATTTCGGATAGTTCTCCAGGCTGATAGTGTGGGGACAGAGTCCCAGAGAGCAGTTTCCAGGCTCTCGGCCTCACGTGGAGAGGTGCTGGCTCGCGTAGTAGACAGCCATCAGCTGTAACCAGTTAGCCAATTAGCCACAGATATAACTGCTATGACTGCCTTGGTGGGTTGGTTGGTTGGCAGGCAGAAAAGTGGATGGTGGATTGCACATTGTGTGGCTACTGCTTCCTGTGTCTTGCCCGGCCGCCAGCGAGACTAGGGTGCAGGAAGACACCTTGTTGGGGTACTGGCGGATATTTTCTCCCTGTGTCTCCAACCCAGCCGCCAGTGAGAATATAGTGGTATGACTCCCCTATCTATGGCTCCGTGGGTGTTCCTTTTTGGCCTCACCATGTCCTGCATTCTTATGTGGGGAGTGGGACCAGAGACCCCACGTGACACCCTGTCTGACAATAGTTTTATTATTTAGTTGTAATTTTAATGTGTTTATGGAAGGAAGCAGGCACAGCGTTTATCTATTCCACCATCTTGGATCTCCATTTCCATACTAATATTATTGACAATAAAATATTTTGAAGTAAATTATAAATATCGCATCCCCTCCCCCTGAATAAAACTGTGTATAGATCTGGGTCCCACTTACCAAAATGCTCACCAGCAGAGGGCCGCCATTGGTTCCTCTTTCTTCTCTATAGTCTATATTCCAAGGTTAGATTCTGGAGCCAAAATCATGTGCAAAGAGGGGGTACTCAACACTGCCATCATCCCCTGAGCACCGGCCAATACCCCCCATTCTACTGAGGTACATACAGCATTTCTGTGGTAATAAGTGTTCCTTAGGTCAATATGAGCAAATCTCTTTCTGCTGCAGCGACTGGTGATTTAAATAGTTATGTTTGCTTTAAGCAAATCCATAAAGGAGAATGTTTATCCTTGAGGTCAATGAGAGGAAGGAAAAGTCTAACAGTAAAACCAGAATCTATTTCCCAAGGTCTGGTGGGAGTTAGGAGAGGAAGTCAACTCTTTAGTAGAGGGACGTCTCCTTGGGCCTCAAAACAGATTATTCCCCCAGATCATTCCCCACTAATTCGCCCATCCACACCCATCCACTGGTCAAATATTCATTTTCCATTTTTTATCTTTGAGAGAAATGCACAAATGAATAAAGCATAGTCCCTGTACCTACAGTTTATAATCAAGTAGAAAATCAATCATAATGAATTATGAGGTTCATTAACTTGAATCTTACTTACTGTCTGACATGCATCTCAGTTGCCCACTTTCTATTCACCACTTGATAGCATCACTTCTTTCTACGAGTCCTTCACAGACCCCTCTCTGCCTTACACCATTCAATAAACTTATCCTGTGCACCTAATATTCTCACACCAGGTTTCAAAGACTTCATCAGTCTATCCATACACACATCACCCCTCTTACCTTCAAAAGATGAAGCACAACATCTTAATCTGATCACAGCCATCACTTTACTGCAGGAAGCAGTGACTGAATCAATACAACCCTTTGCTCCCCACGGCCTCTCAGGAGACTTGGTGCAGATTTAACAAGACAGCAAAACAAGTAACTATTAGTAATAGTGTGAGGTGGTGTTATCTGCAACATTCAGAGGGACTATGAAGCATCAAAAGAGGCCTCCTTGCCACGGAGGAAATCCTGGCGGGCACCCTTTGGATAGCAGGGCCGAGGCGGATAAAGGTGTTAGGAGAGGCATCTAGCCCTCAGTTGGCTGTCCCCTGGGCCTCAGGAAAGGGTCTTTGAGAGCACAGTCTGGCTTTCTGTGCTCTGAAGAATTAAAGTGCCGCACATATTCATCTCGTGGCTGTGGAGATAACCTAACCTCTGTCTGGCAGTGTGGGCCAGCTCTGTTGAGACTCTACAAAACCATAAAGAGAACTTTTATCTTAATCCAGTGTTAACTTCAAAGCCGATTTTTTTTATTATTTTGATGTGTACGTCTTAAAGTTACTTACTTTATCCTGAAGAGAAACACACACTGCCCATTGAAATGCAATTGTTGGAGCACTTAGGGACCTTGCTTCCTCGGCTGCAAGGAAAGATCTTTAACATGAATTAGTGGTATGCATACATCTGCCCGATTGTAGGCTAAATGTCCGTGACCATTTTTCTCTCCATCATTTTTCCAATGGTCAGCAGATAAGTCAGTGACAAGGTGAATGAATAGACTAATTGTGGTAGATCCATACAATGGAATACTATGCAGAAATAATAAAATGGAGCAAAGTGTCAACAAACAAAACATCGATGAATCTCAAATAATTATGCTGACTGAAAGAAGGCAGATAAAAGTGAGTACACACTACATGACTCAATTTATATAAAATTCTAGAAATGCTAACCAATCTCCAGCAACAGAAAGGAGAGCAGCCACTGTGGTTGGGGGTGATGCAAGTAAGAAAGGATTACAAAGGGGTGAGAGGAAACTTCTGGTTACACACACACACACATACACACACACACACACACGTCAAAACTTATGATGGTTTCACAGGTGTATATAGTATGTCGACACTTATAAAATTGTAACTTTAAACATGTGCAGTTTATTGTATGTCAATTATACCTCAATAAAGCCGGGGAAAAAAAGAGTGCACACTATTGTGGTATAGTCCTTATTGCTACCTGAACTGAACTCCTTTACTCCAAAGTTTCTTGGGGACACAGCTGATGTTCGGCTCTCAATGATCCCAGGAGGATACCCCAAAACAGTGACAGATATAGGGGAGTGGCCCTCTGGGACCAGAGTAGGATCCCTGACTCTCAGCTGCTCTCCTCTTTTAAGGAGGAGAACCCGAGCCCCGGCTACTCACAGGCTGTGGTTGAGCTCAGAGGGTTAAGAGAATATAAAGAGTGGGGTAAACTAAGGTTGTGGACATTCCTTGGTCCTCCCATCCCTTCCTGACACCGTTTTCCATGAGAGAATTTCTAATCTGGTCAGATTTCAAGGGCATGAATTGAGCTGCATTGACTAGTGAGTGGACTAGGAGTTATTGTTACTCAATGTTTGGTCTCTCTTCCATTTTTTACTTCTGTGCAATCAAGTATGTAGAGCCAGGACTCTTTTCCTGTCCTTATCTCCAGTTTAAGCTAGTGAATCACTCCTTAAAAAATAACCCCCCTTTGTAAAACAAGAACCCACCCTCTCAATCACTCCCTTAGCCTGCTTACTGTTCTCTGTTGTTCTTATCATTATCTTATGTATTACATATTTACTTGCTTATATCTCTCTATCCCTCTGCTTCTCACAACCCAAACTAGAGCATACGCAAGCCTGAGGAAAGAGTCTCTCACTATTTTATTCATTGCTATATTCCCAATGCCTGGACATAGTAGGCAGTCAATAAGTATTGTTGAATGAATAAATTAAGTATTTTCTTTTTGCTAAGGGAGAAGCTCTCAAAGGTTCCCTGATTCACACCATCCCTAATTTCTTCCTCGGCTTGGGAACAATAGATACACTCTTCTTTAATTCAGACTTAATCTTTAAGGCAGAATGAAATAAAGGGGCTGGTGCCCATGTGGTTCAGGACCAACATAGGACCAGTCTGACAATGGTAAAATCCACAGCTGTCAGCCTGGGTGCTCAGAGACCCACTTAATTGATCACTAACTTCTCATTGTTAGGTTTCTCTAGTTTCCAATTCTATACTGTCTCCACTACGTGTCAATTATTTTAAAGAATGAGACCAAATTGTTACATTTGATGGGGTTTTTTTTGTTTGTTTGTTTAGAAATAATCTAATTTACAGAAAGGTTGGAAGTGAAGTTAAAAAAAAAAAGTTTGTGTTCTGAATCATTTGAGAGTAAGTTGTCAAGTGGACGCCCCCTGCCCTCCAAAGACTCTAATGGGAATCTCTAACAAAGAAGGATGTTCTTCTACATACCCACAAGCATCAGTATCAAGGAATTAACACTCATATCGTACAACCACGCTCTCCCCTTTCAAGCTTCACTAATTGTTCCAACAACGTCCTTTGTAACAAAAGGATCGGATTCAGAATTGTGTGTTGCATTTAGTTGTCCTATCTCTTTGGTCTCCTTCAAGCTTGAACGGTTTTGCAGTTTTCCTTTGACTTTCACAGCCTTTAGAAGAGAAAAAGCCAGTTATTTTGCAGACTAGCCCTCAATTTCGGTGTGTCTGATTTCCTTATTATTAGAATCAGGCTGTGTATGTTTGGCAGATATTTCACAGACGTGACGTTGTCAGTAAGCCTCCTGGGTAGTACACAGTCTTGATTTTTTACGTTACTGATTTTTCTTGCCTTTTCTAGCAGTTCTATGACTGGCCCAAGATGACATAATATAACATGTTATGCTACATGGCAAGGGGCATACATGTTGCAGATGGAATTAAGGTTGCTCATGAGCTGATTTTTAGATGAGGAGATTACCCTGGATGATCCTGGTGGGCCCCGTGTAGTCACAAGGGTCCTTATAAGTGGAATGGGAGGAAAAAGAAATAGTGGTGTGGTGGTATGCCATGAAAGACTCAACTGGCCATTGCTGGCTTTGAAAATGGGGGAAGAGGGCCATGAGCCAAGGAATATGGGAAGCCTCTAAAAGCTGGAAAAAGCAAGAAAATGGATTTCCCCCCAGAGTCTCCAGAAAGGAGTGCAGCTGTGCTAACACCTCCTTGGTTTTAGCCCAGTGAGCCCTGTAAGATTATAAATTTGTGTTGTTTAAAGTTGCCAAGTATATCGGAATTTGTAACGGCAATAAAGGAAACTAATATATATCCCTTGGAATGTCGTGGTGTGTATGTATGTATCCAGGCTGAAGTTCTGCAGACTCTCCACCCAGGCCTATGAGGACCAGCTTGCACTTGAGTCACTGCTTTGATGTAGCCGCCCCAGCTCTGGGCAAGGTTGGATGGGCTGGTATCTGGAACCTCTTGCTGAACACATGGTTGGCTGGAAGCCATGGAGAACCAATACAGGGTCAAATTCTTCCTGGAAGGAGTAAGGAGGCCCGTTTCAGTCCAGAGGTGCAAAATCTTGGCTGGATTATCTCAGTAAATTCTCAGGAAGCCTGGCAAGCTCCCTGGTTTGTGGCATTCCCTCAGTGATGTAAAGCTTGGGCCTCTGAATGGACACCCACTCGCTGGGGTGGGGGGGGGGCAGTCAGTTCCGATGAACTGGAGAAAGACCTCCTCACCTTCTTGGACTGACTGACTTCCTGCACTCTCCTGGTTTCCTTTTGGGTGAGCGGAGGTGGGCTAGAAAGGGTGGGGTTGCAAAAGCAGGACAGCACCAGAGAGAGCTGCAGACTCAGAGTGGTTTGTAATCATTTGGTCCCAGCACCTTTGGTACAGAGGAAGGGACTTGTCCAGGGTCAATCCAGCAGATTGGCTCGGACGGACCGTTTCCCTCTGTATGACTTGGCAAATAGAAAAAAACTGTCTATTACTTTTTCAAATGGGAGTCCTAGCTTGCCCTGGAAGAGATTCCAGAGAAGTCTGACTAGCTGAGGAGTCTCCGTAGAGAGAGAGCAATGTTAGGAAAAGTTCGGGAACTGGGAGGAGGAAGGCAGGAAAGGGGGCAGCGCTGAGCTGGGGAGGGTGGGGGAGTGGGTTCCCCCTGCCCCGTTTCTGTGCGCCACATTTTCCGCTGTTTAGGCCTGGTGGGGGGCTGGCCAGGGGGCCTCTCACTGGGAGTCCCGCCCAGGGTGGCTCTCGCGGGGCTCCCCTATTTGGCCGGCTCGCCCGGGCTCTGGGCGGGGCCGGAGGAGCGCGGGGGTGGGAGTCCCCGAGGAAGATGCGTGGAGCTAGCTGGCTGCGAGGCCCGGCACAGAAGGCAGAGGGGTGGGGACCTGGGGTGGGCTGCGCCCTCACTCTCCAACCCATTCCACACCCCGCGCAAAGCAGACGCTGTCAGCTAAAATCACTCCCCTTTCAGGAGGAGGGAGGGGAAATCAAGGTAACTAGCCCCTTGCTGCTTAAAAAAGGGAAAGGAGATCTGGGCAGCTTTGCAGCCGCTCCAGTCCCACTCCTGGACCATGCACCCCTGCGTCTCCCTGCTCGGCCACAGGCAAGGACTCAATTTCTTGAGCTGAGAGCTAAAACGTGGTGACTTTTCTTCTCCCCGACAACTGAATCATGCCATGTGCCCAGAGGAGCTGGCTTGCAACCTTCTCGGTGGTGGCTCAGCTTCTGAACTTGGGGGGCCTATGCCTTGGGACATACCCTCAGCCAGACCAGGTGCGCTTCCGCTTCCGGGACAGCAGGCAAGGTTGGTGACTTCGCTTCATTTCCTTTGGAAATCTTAGTGGTAAAATGTGTGGAAAGTTGGTGGCTCCCTTTTCCCTTCCCCCACTCAGCTGAACTCTGCAGAGCCTTTGGGCTGAGTTGTAAGGAAATCGGAGCTGGGAGCTTAGTGACAGAGGGTTTCTCAGAATTCAGTGTTTCAGTGGTGATTCCTTAATTCTTACTGAAAGGTGAGTATGGTGATCTCTTTTACACTGAAGCTGCTGCAGTCAAGACTCCAGAGGTAGCTGGTAACCACCCCCACCTTTCTCTTTTGTCTCCTCTGAAGGCTGCACTGTTTCAGTCCCCCTGTTTTTCAGATTCTGAATATGGAAAATGATTTTTTGCAAAATGTTCCAACTGGCTCCTGGCAGGCATTGCAGTGTTTCTAGTTACTTTTAAACTTTTCTGGTCAAGGAAGAGGAAATGTGATTCTGCCCTCCTGCTGAGTGATCTTGGCTGTGTTTTGGTTTCCTGGAAAGATTTAGGGCTGTGTTTTAAAATTACAGTCCTTTTGGGGAAAATTTACTACCTTAGGGGCTCACCTTTCCCTGTTCTGCCTTCCTGATTACAGCCAGCTGCGACGCTTTCTGAGTTATGGGAAACTCATAATGCCATAGAAAGCACTGGAGGAATTGTGATAGACAATTTGTTATTATTATTTATTATTTTTAAGCTTACATCCCGGCAGGGTGGTGGTGTTGCCTCTGGTATTTTATTGCACTTGGAAAGGTCAGAGACGCTTCCCTGTTTTGGGGGAGTTCATTGTACCTCTGGGAGAAAACAGTCCTGGCAGTGGTGATGGCCTGCATGGCTTGGAGAATGTTCCATATGCCAAGACTGCTAAGGCTCTCTGTGTGTGTCAGTCCGCTGACCACCCACTACAGCCCTGCTGTGCAGGGATCTTTGTTACCATTCCTGTTTGACAGATGAGGCCGCTGAAGTATGGAGAGTTTATGGTCCAAGCTAGTGGTGGAGTGAGGTTTTGAACCCAGGTAGGCTGACTCCAGAGGCTGGCCTCTTAAAGTCAAGCAGCATTACTCTATAGCAATAATAGAGTAATGGGGGGACAACGCACACCCCCACACATGCACACACACAGACTCCTGCATTAGCATCCCTTAAGTCCTGTGTCTGCTGACTGTGCTCAAGTCTTGGGTAGCTGCCATAGCTTTCTGACCCCTTTTTACTCCCCAAGACCACTTAGGTGGCAAACGTCACCAGCCTGTCCTTGTTTAGGATTTCCACCCAGGGATTTCTGCTTGTGTTGCAAAGTTTAAAACCGCTAGAGAGCTCATCTGCTGAGACTTCAAGAACCATCAGAAGCAAGTCCCTTTGCTTTCCTTGGAAAGTGGAGCCCACAAACACTGGGATTCGATGTCAATCAGCCAGCACTTGCTTGTGTAAACGGTCCAGATACAGTCTTCCATCCCCAAGTTTAAAATAGCAGCGTTTGTTGTTCTTTGAAAAACAGCCCCTTTGTGAAAAGTCTCTCTTCTGCGGCAGCACAAACAAAGCCTGTGAGCACTTCCCAGGGCGTTTGGAGATGGTTTGGTGCAGACACACATTCTCCTGGGTTGGTTTCCAGTCCTGCCTGCTCCACATCTTATTTGTAAGCGCGTTCAGCTTAGTGTGGAGTTGACACCATTGGGTCTTGCTTTCTCTTCTCTGGAAAGTGGGAGGTGATTGTTTTCCCTGGTCACGTTTAGGGGTATGAACTGAGAGTATTTAATATTGAAAAATAGCTGTAAAGCGCTCCGAGCTTTTTAGCCATGCATAGACATTTTAGGGTTTAAAAACAATTTCAGATTTTAAAAGCCTGTTTACTCCAAATATTTGTTCTTAATCAACTCACCAGTGGATTTGAGAGTAATCCACATTTTACGCAAAGGAGAAATTTCTGAGCAGAGTTCCATTTAGGACTAAGTTGAGAGAAGGAAATTTGTAAGGTTTCCTGGGAATAGGATGACCTGGGTTTTGCTTCCAAATGACCTGCCTGCTGCTTCAGGATTAGTCAATCTCCCTAGACTGCCATTTGTACTCTGACAACATTTTTGAATTGCACCCAAATGCAGAGCACTTAAACTTGTAAGTTACTTTAGATGTCATCTCTCCCGTCCATCTTATTTTTACAGATGAGGCATGGAAGTCCTAGGTGGTCAGTCTGTTAATCAACATATATTTATCGAGCCCCTACCACTTGCTACTTCACCAGAGGGGTGAAGGCAATTGCACAGGGCCCCACAGTGGGAAACACGTTCAGAACCCAGGTAACCATTAAGGTTCCTTCTAATTCAAAGGGTTGGTTGGGCCCAGTCTGGATTTTAGACCAAGGAAGGATAAGGAGATAAACCCAGCCCTTTCTGGGACTAGAAGCAGGCAGATTTGACAAACTCTGCTCAGTATTCTTTCCGTATTGTTCACTTGTGGAATGACAGGTTCCCAGCCAATAAGCAGAACAATGGGAAATATTACTCTTGCATACAACATGCTGCCTCTTTTCTACAGCCAATGATACCCCCGTAGGTTTGTTATTCCTTGTACTGTTTACAAGTCACGCGTCACTTCTGTGATCTCGTTTGCTCCCGACAACTCCATGCAATCAACAAGACAGGCACTTGATCCCCTGTGAGACATTGTGCTTTGGGCTGCATAGACTGGTGCAAGAGTGCTGGAAGTGTTGCAGTGTGTTTCAACACAAATGTTATAATCATGTATTTCTGCCATTTTCAAACACAATAAATTCTGCCAGTAGAAAATGATTTCAGGTATTTTCTTAATGTGAAAAGAGACTTCACAGTTTTGATATTTTATTTGTGTCAGAAATAATGAGCAATTATGGTCTACAGGTAAGTTTTCGTGGGGCAAGGGAGCAAATCCAACCTCCTGTGGTATTTTTTTTACCACTTTGAAGGGACCAACAATTCTCCACAACATTTCCACATTTGCGGTTTTCTGTAATAAAAATACAGTTGAAAGGTTACAACAGCCGTAGAAGATAGTAATGAAAATAAACTTCCATTGTAGGAGTTTCATTGCCCTTTTCCAGCAAGGAGTCTTAGAAATTCAGTTGCTCTCTACAATAGAAATAAACATGAAGAATAAATATAGATTTATCCTACAATTTATAAAAACTGGCAGGTACATATTCTCTCACCTCTCTCCTTTCTTTCTAAGCAGAGGGCAAAAGGTCACTTTGTCTTTTGTATTTTTAAAAGTGCTTGCGCCAACAGGCTTCAAGTTTCTCACGAAATACCAGAATTTGTGTTCAAGGATTTCAAATCGAATTTTAAACAAGGCAAATCAAAGTATTCAGGGCTTGTAATTTATTTCCATAAACCCGAGTGCAGACTCTGATGTCATTCCCGTGTGTCTCAGCCTCTCCTCAGCCTTGTATCTGGTGCTCAGTGGTGGACCCTTGAGAAGCCGTGAGGACGGAGCTTAGAAAGGTGGGCTCCGGGGGCCAGCACGAATCCTCACCCCTCTTTATTGTTTTTTGTTCTTTTACAGAGGTGGGAGTGGAGCCTAAGATAAGGGCTACCCTTCATTAATACCAACCCCTGAGAACTGTCAGCATTAGATAAGGCCGAGGTGGTGTAGTGTTACTGCTGTGCTTGACCTAGAAATGGTAAAAATTATGAGCTGTTACTATTTCCTGACATCGTATTTCTCCATGCCTGTCATAGCCCCTCTGAACTCTGCTTTCTGTTGTCCAAGGGTATAGCTACCTAATCTTCCAAACTAAATGCCAACTGAGAGGAAGCCAAGGTGAGTTCAGGTTTCTTCCCTACTCTGCTTGGAGGGTCCATATATGTATGGCCACACTGATCCCTGGCGGCCAGGTTTCTGTCTTTACTACCAGGAATAGCTGGTGAGTGCTATTTGTCAAGCACTGTTCTGAATCCACTACACAGATGAATACACTGGGTCCTCACACCACGCTAGGAGGTGGATACTGTTATTGTTATGCCCAAGGTGTAGCCGAGGCGACTATAGTTGAGCCACCAACATAAACCATACTCCGTACATGGCCTCCTATTTCCATCCACACCTATGGGTTGACATGGCTTAGCTGCCTCCTTTGCAATAAAATCGAGAGGCAGAACCGGCTTTATCTCCCATTACTCTGCTGATAAAAAGGCAGTTATTGTTTCCATTTATTGCTGAGCAAATTGAGGCCTCTTAATGAAACCAGGCAGTTGTTTTTTTTTTTGTCAGATCATCATTGCCGGAGCAATGACTGTTACCTCTAGTCTGTTATACTCTCTGCCAAGTGCACCTGCTTATGTACAGGAAGTACAGTGGTAAGAACATTATATTGAAACAGGAAGCACAAGATTTTAATCCTAGTAATATTGCAGATTGGCTCTGTGTCCCCCACTTAGACTCAGTTTCTTTATCTGTGAAATGGGGATAATAATCTATATCACAGGGTTATTGTGAGTATTGAATGAGGAGAGATTTATGGTACCTGGATCATAGCAAATGCTCATTAAGTGGCTATAATTATTGTTATCGTTATAGTATCTATTGTACATCCACCTTATGCTGGCTCTCTTAAAAATCCATTAGATGAAAAGCAACTTGGTAAAAAGCTGTACATTTGTTTGCTCTTTTATTCTTTGGGCAATAGGTGCTTTCATTTTTTTTTTAATTAAAGTTTATTGGGGTGACAATTATTAGTAAAATTACATAGATTTCGGGTGTGCAATTCTGTAACATATCATCTATATATCACATTGTGTGTTCACCACTCAGAGTCAGTTCTCTTTCCATCACCACGTATTGGAGGTGCTTTCATTTTTAAAAATCATGTTTAACTCTTTGAGATCTGTCTTCAGAGACAGGCGCTGTAAGGAACATAGGGGCTTCCCTTGCGAGAGGGAGTCAGCATCCGGACACTGACCACACACAAGGGTCAGTGCAAGATGACGGCTACACTCAGTTGCATAAGGCTTTTCCTGCCCCTGACATTCCTCTACTCCTCTAACGCTGGAGGAGCCACGCATCATTGCAAGTAGAAGAGAAAAGAAACATGGGAGAAATGCTAACAGAAGCCGACGACATCTGCCTCACCTAACCCAGCCGTTCCTCTCCTGAGGTCTGAACTTGGAAGGGCAGTGAAGCTCTGATACTAAAGAGGTGCAGATAGTCCTTGGGGAGCGGGCAACACAGAGGACTCAGTCATTTTGACTCCTAGTTCATGACACAGGAGCATCGTCAATTTGTGCAAACTCCCTTTCTTGTTTTATTTCTTTATGCATTGTTTTGTCTCCATTCCCCACTTCCATGCTTCCTCACAGAAAACCATTTTAATGGGTTCCATATGTAGTTTTTGTTTGCATATGTCCTGGCAAACTTTGTAGTATTGTTTTTGTGTACTTGTATTTTCCATGAATGTAAATGGCTCTGTATTAATTGGTTTTGTTTCTCATTTTCACTGAGCATTGTTTGTAAGGTCTGTCCATGTTGCTCTGTGGTCTGTTGCTCCTAACTGCTGCAGTTACAAGCAGTGGGTCTGGACGTTTTACACCTAAAAATTGAGACAGTTTGTTGGTATGTAAGAGTGAAAACTCTGTGCTCTGTCCCATATTTCATCCAAGGCAGAGATGAAAAACTCCACAAAGTGTGTTTGAAGGTGATTGTCTCGGGGAAAAAAAGGTCTTTTATAATTGTACCCCATCAGGTTCAGTTCTTTTAATTAACCAGCCAGAAATGTGTTCACTGCTATATCCCACAGATGAATCAGCCACCTGTGATGGACAGGATTCTGGCCTCCAAAAGGTTGGGGGATAAATAGTATTATGAAAGGTATTGTAAAATAAGGCTATTCTGGGAGCTACAGAAAGAAAGGACATGGAGAGTTCAGAGGAGGGAGTGAGAACTTCAACCAGGGACAGTAGGAGAGAGAAGAGGGAATATTGGGATTGGACTTTAAAGCATGAACAAGAATAAACAGGATATTGATAGAGAATGCAAGCAACATACCATGTTTCCCTGAAAATAAGACCTAGCTGGACCATCAGCTCTAATGCGTCTTTTGGTGCAAAAATTAATATAAGACCCAGTCTTATTTTACTATAAGGCCGGGTATAATATAATATAATATAATATAATATAATATAATATAACATAATATAATAAATACCTGGTCTTATATTAATTTTTAGCTTCAAAAGACGCATTAGAGCTGATGGTCCGGCTAGGTCTTATTTTCGTGTGAACCGGGTAGGAGTTGGTAAAGTAACACAAGCAGAGTAATACAAGTTAGAAAGTGCAAGTACAGCTGTGAGATGGCAAGTAGAATTTTTTCCCGTTCTCCGTCTTCTCTTCCTCTCTTTCTCTTTTCCTCTTTTCCTCCCTTCCTCTTTTCTTCCCTCCCTCCCTCCCTCTCGCTCCATTCCTGGTTTTGATTTCTCTCTCTCTCTAATTTTTTTTCCCCACCTCAAGCAAAAGATAAGTTTATCTTAGTAAGTTGGTTAATGGTTTGCTTTAAGTAGTCTGTAATCCAGAGTGGTGATGATTCCCTGATACTGAGATTTCTCGTTATTCTCTGACACCAAAATGAGGCAGTTGTGGGGATCTAAATTTAAATCAAAAGACATATGTTTTCTTGTGTGTGGAAGGAATAGGTGTTCCTGTTTTGCATTGTTAAAGTGGCAATTTTGAACCCATGCTTTGGATTCTAATATAATTGCTTACCCTTTCATTGCATATATTTTGTAAAAATAGAAAAAAAAACACTCAAGTTTCTTTAAGTACTCTTTGCTACATTACGGAACACTTCGGCTATAATTGGTGATGGGTTTACTGGTTTTTTGCATTTTTCCTTCAGCCTGACTTAACAGAACATTCCTGAGGCATTTATACTCCTTATAACAAACACTGAAGTGCTGTGATTTGTATTCATGAACTCTTAATTTGAAATGTTCCTGTTCATCACACTGATTCTGCCTTCTTCTGAACAGCCTTCCTTATGAATTAATTCACGCCTTCATTTGTCTTTGGGAAAACATCTGACATGCAGAGCTATGCTTTGGTGTCAGCTCAAAAGACCACAAGTCATGGAGGAGGGCGTCCCGTGTCAGTTCAGGCAATTTCACGTCAACAGCATTGGTGTGGTGGAAGGGACAGTGAAACGTCACGTCAACAGTGGGGTTTCGCAATCAACATTTTGGAAGCTAACATCTAAGTTCCAAACAGGAATGCCTTGTCTTGCTATGGACTCAGCAGGGATCTCGCTCAGTTTCGTTCTGTGTCTCCTTTTCTTACAGAGCATGTCCTCAAGGCCCTGCCCGAATACCACGTGGTGGCCCCTGTCCAAGTAGATGCCAGCGGTCACTTTCTGTCCTATGGCTTGCACCACCCCTTCACCAGCAGCAGGAGGAAGAGAGACTTGGATGGCTCAGAGGACCGAGTGTACTACAGAATTTCACATGAGGAGGAGGACCTGTTTTTTAACTTGACGGTCAATCGGGGATTTCTTTCCAAAAGCTACTTCGTGGAGAGGAGATACGGGAACCTCTCTCATGTTAAGATGGTGGCTTCCTCGGGCCCCCCCTGCCATCTCAGGGGCACGGTTCTGCAGCAGGGCACCAGAATCGGCACTGCAGCCCTCAGTTCCTGCCATGGACTGGTGAGTTCCTGGATCCATCACCTCTCTCCTCTGCCCCCAGCTTCCTAGCATCTTGACCTGCACACCCACTGCCAGTGGGTTCACAGATGCATTCAACACGTGCCTGTTGAGCACTTAAGATGTACATGGTCCTGACCTGCAAACGGGTTGGGAAGAAAGTGCATAAAATTAAAAGTAGGTCAATCTGGGAGGTACTGGGAGTAAGGGCTGTAAAGTAGCCTCTCTGCCCAGGTGATTCTAGCCTCCAGCCAGGGTTGAGAAGCTCTGCTGCTCTCAATTGCTCCCTACTTTTATGCTGTGTTTTCTAAGGGAAATGGTGTACTGTTTAGCATAATGCCAGACTTGGGAATAGAATTAATGGGGCCTTTTCAATTTCAAATGGCCCCAGCAAGCAGTGAGAACCACCGTGTGGACATTTTCAGATTCATACTAAGTACCAGAGCACAAAGAAGCAACTATTAGCTAATGGAATTCTGTGGTAGTGGCCAAGATGATGAAACATTTTTAGATCCAAATCGTTGAATGATTTTGCCAGAAGAACCAATCCACAGGGATTATTTTGGAGCCTTTCACATATAATTGGACAACTAATGGATGGTTATAAAAAAGGCACCAAAAGCCAAATGAGTTTCTTTCTGTGAGCTCACAAGCTGGCTGGCTTCAAGTTCACTTGTTCATGTGTCAGGATTTGTCAAGGCTCACCTAGAGTGGCCCTAGTCCAAAGGAGAGTGGTTGGACTTGTGTCTGATTTTTCCTGATCAGTTGTCTGGGGTCTGATCTCCAGGATATTTATTTTGCCTTCCATCCAGGGATGACCCCACACTTAGATTCACAGGACGGCAGGTTTAGGCTATGCTGGTCCCCACCACTCCTAGGGAGGGTGTTCTGATTCTAAATTAGTCTGGTAGAATGATAGCAATTTCTTTTGTGCTGAACCTCACTGTCTCCCCTATTGCTGAAAGATGGGGCCTGGTGGGATGAGTACGTTTTATTCACAGGGGAGATTTGGGTCATCAATCCAGGGCATGTTTGGAGAAGAGTCTGCTCTGGTGTAACCTAAGTTTCCATGCCTCATTAGTATGATCTATGATTGCTTTTTCAGTCTGAAGAACTTCGGTGCCCCTTTCATTTGAATCCCTTCTTAAAGGCTTTTATGGGCAACCTGTCTGGAAAAATTTTAGCAAGAACCTTCTATTTAGTGATTCTTAACCCTGATGTGCCCCTTGCAAACTATTCCTACGTGGAAAATATGTCAGCCCTGCTTCCCTCACGTTGTTGTAGATAAAAGCTTCAAAACAGTTTAGAAAGTACTCCAGTTCTCTTGTTGGCTTAGAAACAGTAGCTGAATCTCCTCACCCACATTGTTGGGACATTTCATTAAATCTGCTCGTGTCAAGTCATCAGTGAACTTTGTGTTGACAGTGGGGACCTCTCTGTTGTCATTGTACTTGATGTCTTAGCACCATTTGCGACGAGCAATTATTCCTATTTTTAAGTCATTTTCCCTCTTGGCTTAAATCACACTCGATTATTATGATTTTACTCCTACCTACCACAGTGGCAATTCTGACTCAATGAATATCCTTTGTTCCTTTCCATATCTTTAACTACTAGAATGTCCTTGGACTTTGTCTGTGGAGCCCTCTGCCTCTAACTTCACGCTCTTTTTAGGTGACCTTAACCAGTCGCAAATGCTGTCTACCTATCTGCCAGTCTGCTATCTGATTATATAAATATGTACTCATTTTTCCAGCATTTATCTATTATCTATATCATCTACATCTGTATATGTATGTGAATAACTACTACATTTATATATCTAACTCCAGTATTTCCTTGGAACTTCAGCTGTCTGTTTGCCATTTCCACGTGTGTGCCTAACAAAAGTCTCAAATGTAAGATGTCCAAAAGAAGCGCTATTGATTCCCTCCTCCGGTAGCCTTCCCTGCTGCTCTACACGTCATCCTCATTCTTCCAGTTACCCAGGTTCAAACCCATGGAATTAGGTTATCAGTGACGCTTGTCTTCTGTCGCACTCTGTATCTATTCATATCAGCAAATCCTGTCATGTCTTCATTCAAAATATTTCAGACTCTACCAGTCTTGTCACCTCCAAGCTTATAGCCCAGTCTAGTCATTCGCAGCAGGGGTAGTTTTGCGCTCTGGGGACATTGGGCAATGTCTGAAGACAGTTTTGTTTTCCATAGATTGCTTCTGGCATCTAGTATAAGTAGAAGCCAAGGATACAGCAAGACTGCAGTGCACAGACCAGCCCTCCACAACATCTGGTCCAAAATGTCAGTGGTTTCGAGGCTGAGAAACTCTGCCCTACTCGTGGTCTCCTGTACTAAGGCAATGGCTACCATTTGCATTGGCCTCCAAGTCGTCCTGCTTCTTCTCTGCATTCCCTGCAAGCTACTTCTCACATAGTGCCCAGGCTGGACTTTCAAACACATTTGTAGAGCAGCCCATTCTTCTGCTTGCAATCTTCTACTGGTTTCCCATCACAGTAGAATAAAATCCGAATGCCTTGCTCTGGCTTCCAGGGCTCCATCCAATCTGGTCACTGGCCACCTTCCCTCCTATCGCACCGCACTGCCCTCCTGCTCAGTACTCCAGCCACACTGACCTCTCTGTTTTTCGTACGTACCAAGCACTCTGGCCTTGTCACCTTTGCATGCTCTTCCTTCTCATCTTCCAGGTCCCAGCTTGTGGTCCTTGCTGAGCACTCCGTCTAAAGTAGACTCCTCCAGCATGCTAGCACCTCGCCTATTTTATTTTTAAAAACGAACCTACAGTACCTGATAATTTTTCTTTCTCGCTTAACTGTTCTCCCCCTTACCCTGTTTTGTTCACGTATGTTTGTGTTCCATAATAAGCACTCAGTCAATACCAGTTGAAGGGATGAATGTGTTTATTTCCGTATTTAGCCTTTAGACTGTTCCACATTCCTGCTACTCACCCCCAGCCTCTGGCTTCGCAGTGAGATTATATTTCCTTAACTACCCCAACAATGGCTTGGATGCCACCTTACTGACTTCTGCTTAAATGTCCCTGAGCGACTTTTGATGGTTTCCCAGCATGCTGGCTCCCCATGATGGCAGCGTGATGCTGTGTCTGCTGCACGGCTCTCTCAGGACACAGTCACTGCCAGCACCCTGTTGACTTGGGGAAGAAGACAGGGCAATTGACTTTGCTATCCTCTTCGAAACATGGTTCAAGCCTTTCCTTCGTTCTGCAAGGCACATAGAATCCAAACTATACTTTTCAGTGAGACGTTTTTTTAAAAGGATATGCAGAGAAAAGGAAGAGACACACAACAAAATAATAACCTAAAACTTCTGCTCACCTTGGCTATGCTCAGAGTCTAGGCTGAGCTTCAAGAGAGTCTCTAACTAATGCACTGGCCTTCTGGTAAAGAGCACGGATGCCTCTTACCAGAAATCGCCCCTCTAAGGGATGTAGTGAAACATTTCTCTCCTGAGTCGTGGGCCCAATCGTGAAGCCTCTGAGAAAGTAGGAAGTTTTCCTTACCCCAGTCTCAGGCCCATCTTTGTTTCCAGTTTTTCTTTCCAGGCATTTCTTTCAAGGAGTAGCTACTTGCTTCATGGCAACCGCACCTAAAAGCTGTTGGGTCCCAATGGGCAGTGTGTGCATTGCAGACCCTGCAGAGGTACCCCATCTAGGGGACCAGTGGAAGATTGAATCCAGCTCAGGCTCAGCCAGGCAAACCAACTCCTGGCTCCAGGAGGAAAAGGGGCCTTTTTATAATCCCTTAGCTAAGAACACTGTCACAAAAAGTGGGCATCCTTTTTGTAATTTGTCTGCCTAGATGGGGTGCCTTTTAAAATTCATCTGTCTGGAGGGGGCATCTGTCTCCCCTGCATGCTTGCTTGCAATTTGCATAAATGGGTGCTACTATAATAGCCACGGAGGGCCCTACTCACAGGATTTGGCCTGGTTCTGTGGCCCCCAGATGACGAGTACATGAGAACACAAAAATCCATTGCCAGCGTTTCCCAAAGCCTGAAGTATTCAGCTTCAAATAACAGTTGGGATGTGCGTGCATTAATGACAGGTCCTTTCCCACTGAGTTGCAGCAAGACGTGATGAATTCCCTCTCCCAATATCTCCTTTGATTCAAGTTCAAGAACAAGTCTCTGTCTATTTCCTGAAACCATTGGGGTCTTTGCTGCAGATCTCCAGTGAACAACTGCTTGAACTGGAAAACAAAGGAGGAGGCCTGCTCCAGAAGACACAATTGCATACAGGCTGAGATCCTATCAATCTGTATAGAGGAAATATGTATAGAGGAAAAACGTTTCTCCCATACAAACAACCAAAATCGCAGTGAAACTTTCTGCTGAAACATATACCCAATAGCCATATTTTTAGGCAATCCTTTGTTTTCTTGTATAGCTGTCTTTACATTGAGGTGAAAACTTTAATTTTTGTCACCAGAACATATGGCAGGTATGCTCCACAAAGAACTTTAATCTCCCCTCTCTTAGATGCAGGAGAATATGAAGCTTTGGAATAGCTTTCCAGGTTCTAACCTGCAAGGTAGGAGTTTTTGCTAGGAGATACTTTTATATATATAATTTTAATTCTTCAAACCGTGTTAGGTTCTAGTTTTCAAAAATGGAAGAATTAAGTTTTCTCTGTATTTTGCTGTGTACATGCTACAAATGAAATGAGTGATGTTTTAAGATGGCACCTCTATTGAGAGCATGTGCTGTATACCACATGCTTCCCTCAAGTGCAGTGCAGTTCTTGGCTCAGATGGAAAGTCCTGCTGGGTCCTATTCCATACAGTCAAAGAATGTAACCATTTCTGCCCTCTTGTTCTTGAACTCCAGCTGCAGCCCGGGGTGATGTGGCTGAGGAATGAAATCCGCTGGCAGAGCTGTGTGGGAAAACTTTCCCAGCGTGGCTTCTCGCCTTGCTTCCTGATTTGGAACTTCGTGGGTCGTTGGCAGGAAACACTCATTTAAGTTGTGGGAGGCCTATGAGTCAGGGTTTGTTGTTCCTCAACAGGGGGTGGGGAAAAAATGCTCTGTGTATCCCCTAACTCTGTTCCCAAGCCGAAGAATTCTCCCTGACCCCTGACCTTTGGGGGTTGCCTGGTAAAACCCATGCTTACTCAGACCTGAGCCTGGAGCAGGGCCTCTGGCTGGGGGGCGATTCCTCTCCTCACTGTTAGTGCTTTGTGTTACAAACTCATAAACAGGAGAGTGCTTTTTTTTTTTCCACCCTCCTTCTCATTTCATCTTTCTGCTTACTTTTCAATTCATTGGGTTCATTTTGTGAGTTCCCAGTGTGAAGGATTGGAACTGAGAGAGAGAGCTGAAGAATCTGTACTTCAAGAAGCAGTCTTGTTTTCTTCCTTTTGCTGGATCTTGAATTAGGGACCATCCCTATGGTCCTGGGATGGTGAAGGGGAAGGAATGACGCTCAGTGGTTATGGGGAGACAAGAAGCCAGATGCCCTGTTTATTATTGGGGTAATTACTTGGCTTACAGGTTGTCATGCAGGGTGTCAGGCGGGGTCTCTGGTCCCGCTCCTCACACAGGAGCGCAGGACATGGTGAGGCCAAAAAGGAACACCCACGGAGCCATAGATAGGGGAGTCACACCACTATAGTCTCGCTGGCGGCTGGGCTGGAGACACAGGAGGCAGGAGCCACACGATCCGCAACTCGCCTTGGCCTCTCCGCCCACCAGCCTCACTTGCGAACTGCAATCCGCGCTTGCCAGCCACCATCTGCTTGCTAGCCCCCATTTGCTGCTAGCCTAGCCACAGCAGTTATATTAGTGGCCAATGGCTCACTGGTTACAGCTGACGGCCAATCAGCCACAGCTGATGGCCAACCAATCACAGCTGATGGCCATTACCCGAGTGAGCACCTTTCCACATGAGGGCGAGAGCCTGGAAACTGCACTCCTGGCTCTGTCCCCACACAGGTTCACATCAATGCAGCATATAGATGTTACTTCCTTCTGTATTTCTGTTCCCTGGAAACTTTACTTTGAATCTCATTTCTGTTTTCATTACAGACACTGAAGGTTAGGTGTCCAGCACTTCCCATTAGATGTCAGTATGTTAATATTTCTCTTTTATTTTGAATGTAGAATGAATCGTAGGTCCAGGGAGCCTAAATGTTAGCTTTCAGAAAGATCTAGTTCCTTTCAAAAATGTCTTTATTGACTGAGATATACTAACAAAGACTTTGAGAAATGAGAAAACAAGAGACCTGGATTTTAGGTTTGGTGACTGAAAAAATGTTTTACTTGGTTGTTGGACGTGATCTTTCAGTGTGATGTGACTGACTTAGTTTTGTCTGAGATGAGGTCCTTTGCCTCCTTGGGTCTGTGATGTGAATGGACTGGGCCCTTGCCACCAAATATGTGGCCCTTGGACCAGCAGCCTGGAATCACCTGGGAGCTCGTTAGAAATGCAGGGTCTCAGATCCTCCCCTGATACGCTGAATCAGAACCTACATTTTAACAAGATCCCCAGGAGATTTGTACATGCATTAAAATTTGACAAGCATTGGCGCATCACATCCAGAGACACCAACTCTATTTGAGTTCATCCTTTTAAGTATTGCCTCCTTTTGGCAAACACCTGAATGCCTAATGTTACTTAGAAATAGTGGCAGTGCTGGTGGTGATGGGAGGGGGTGGAATGCTGCTGTTCTAATCAGTGTTGATGGGTGAAAGGGTGGAACAGGAATCTTAGATAATGTCATTCAGAAAAAGACTGAAAAGATCCATGGACCTTGTGAGCAGATAAAAGGGGTTACAGTGGCCAGGTGTACACATCGTCATCCTTTGCTGCTCTCCTGTTTTGTTAAGTTTCAAATGATGTCCTTGGCATGGACTGATTTTATCAGGAAAACCTCCGGTTGTTCTCAGGTTCTTTCATTCTCATCTCTCTGGTGAGTGTGCTAAGCTGTTTCAGTGTCTTCATCTAAACTGTTGAGAAGAGAGAGACTTTCTGGGCCTCCGGAAGGCTGGGACAAATAATAACTGACACTGTTTAGACTTCCATTCCCACCTCCAAGGGGGTGAAGCTAAGTTTGAGTTAAGAATGCAGAGACCTTGGTGTTTATAAATATTCCCTTAAGACACCGCAAGTGTGACGTTTCCAAGGATGTTAATGAAAGTCGAGGAACAAAAGGGCAACGGCAAAGCAAGAATAAGGCTTCCTTCTCTGCTCTGGGAGACAGTCCATGCAGAGAGTCCATGCAGAGAGGTTATGGCAGTGCAGCCCATGGCCACAGGGACAGGAGACGTGGCCCCTGCTCCTGGGCTAGGGCCACCTTTCTTCCACTGAGTTCTGTATCCTTGACTAAATGCACTGGGGATTGAGAGAAGGCATGCATATGTTTCTCTTTCCACTTCTCCATAAACCATTTGTCCAACCTACAGTTGTCTTGTTCCCCTTCTTCACTGATTATACCTGGTTGTTTTCTTTTAAGGCTTTTCAAATAGTCAAACATGGAAAGTATTCCTCTAAACACCTCAGAAAACCATGACCTTCTGAGATTTCCCAAAGGTGTCTGTTGTTGGATTTGCTTATTTCCCTCCTTGAGACATTTCAGACATTTATTTAAAAACAGTGACTTTCGTGCACTAGTGCTTCCTACCAGCCCCGGTTGCTCTAAGACCACACATCCCCACTTACACATCCCTTCGTGGTTCTGCAGTGAAATCGGCTGGGAGGACAGTCAGCTATTCCAAGAAACAGATTTCTCAGTTACAAAGTGGCATAGTCATAGTCCCATTTGATGTTATCGATGTCCCCCTTCACCAAGCCACCCTCCCCTCACCCCCTACCACCCTGTTTACAGACAGATTTTTCCTTGGAAATTCCTTCCTCACTTGATTTCTGCTGTGACCCTAAGGAATGAGCCTCACAATTTAAAAATGCATAGCTTCCAGTTTCTGACTGGGTCATCAGATATCATTATCTTTCTTCCACGCAGGCTTCCTTTCTTCTAGCAAGTCTTTTTTCTTTTTTTTTTTTTTTAAGTTTGCAACTGAAGTTCTCTTTTCAATCCTCCAACATTCTCAGCTTATCTCTAAAGATTTATTTTTCTCTCCTGGTTGTGGGGTTTCTGGGTTTTCTCTTCAGCTTTCCTTTTTCTTTCTTGCTTTTGTGGTGTTTCAGTGACTTTTTTTTTTTACTATTTTTTTTCAGCACTTCTGCAGAAAGAACACATGAGGTTGAGCTATTTTAATGGGCTTATTTATCATATAATTTATAAGTTATTGAATATATGACATACATAACATATGTTATATATATTTTATATCTTCTATATTTTCTAATATACTATATACATTTTACAAATGTATATATTTAACTTATATAACTTATAAGTTATTGAAATTATATAATTTCCATACGTTTTTTTAAATCTCTTTTCCAACCTCTACATAGCTTGACAGAGAGAGAACATTGAGAATGGGCTCCTCATAGCAGAGCTTCCAGACAAGTTGGAGTTTATTGCAGGTAGCAGTGTGTGTGTGTGTGTGTGTGTGTGTGTGTGTGTGTGTGTGTGTGTGTTAGGGGAGAGGGGGATAGCTAATACCGAATAAGTCCACAGAAAGGGTTGCTTTTTTTTTTTTATCTGAAGCTATGATTCAAAAGAAATGGATGAAATCACAGTTGGTTAAAGATATCAAAATATCCTTGACCATTTATTTGAAATTGCATTGGAGCAGAGGGTACCCTGAACTTGGAAGATGGATGGGGGTAAAGGTGCAGTTTCCCTTCTGCGTGGGTTTTCTTTTCTATCTGGAAGATTGTGATGGCTGTTGCCTTGGCAAATGACCAGGAACGGAATTCAGATCTCCTGATAAATCCTTCCTCCTCTGGAAAGAATTCCCTTTTATTAGTTAATTTTGTTTACATTAAACTGTTTCAATAAAGAGATGCAAGTGTGGTAAGCAGGTTTTTCTTCCCTTTTGCTTTAATTTCTGACCCAGTCCACTGTGATTTAGGCTTTGATTAATCAAAAGCATTGGACTTGGAGTGCAGAGACCTGCATTTTACGTCTGACTGCTCCTAGTTAGCAGCAGCTCTAAGGCAAGTCCCTTAACTCCTCGATGTGCCAGCTTGGAGGAATTGCAAGAAGGCGGTATGGCTGGAGAGCAGAAAGCAAGTTAGCCTTTTCCCTCTTTGTTATTAGTAAATATTTGGGGGAAAAGACTGAAACTATGGAAACATTCTCTTCCACGAAGACTTTCAATTCATGCATTCATTTATTTATATTAGTATGAAATTATGTCCATACTAATACATCATTATTTATTGTGATGCTCAATTATCTCAGTTTGGCCAATGGAAGCCCTTCAGTCTGGCTCTGTGTCCTTTTGACTTGTCCCGTCATTATTTGAGCACTCTGTTGCTTCCAGATACAATGAGATTTTCTAGGCTCATCTTGTATTTTTCTAGTCCTAGAATCCGTTGTTTCTTCGAGGAACTTACCCCCCACCCTGTCTCCTGAAGAGTGGTATTTAGAAGCAGAGATCTGGGCACTAGATGTGCTCATTGCTATTGGGTGATGCTGTGCCAGACCTTCTCAATGGAATATGTGTATATATACATACATGTAATATATACATACATGTAAGTCAAAACACACAATTACATCTGTAGTTATTAGTCTGTCTATCTCTCTCTCTCTCTCTATCTATCTATCTGTCTATCTAGAAAATTATGAATTTGCACAAATAGATTCAATTCCAGTCCAACACCATAGGATTCATTCTAGTTTTCTCTCTAAAATTTGTAAAAACTTCTCTGACAATCCCCAAACTGGCTCCCATTATTCTTAGCATATTTACTCGTTTGATCAATCCCCTAAGTTGGTAACCAATATCCCATTGCTATCATCGCTACTACCTCTTGTTTGCATAAATGCCTATCTTACCTCAACTGGCCTCCTGCGTTCCGTGCTGGCGACCCCCAGATGCCTCATAGGAATGCCCTCTCTGCCCTGCTTGGGCTCTGACCTTCATACCAGGCCATGAGGTTTTGATTCTCCAGCTAGACTGTTTCCCTGTGGAGTTAGAGAGCTTAGGCTCTGAAGCCCAGCACTGGACCACTTTCCCATCAACAACGATGCCTTTCTCACCTTGTTTGGTTTCTGGGTTCTGTTACCCTGCATCATGCCACCCTCCTATGCAGATATTTTCCCCCCTCTGCTCAGGTAGACACTCTGCAACGCTCCAGCTCAGCTCTCCCTGTACCCTCAGCCTCCCTACTTCAACCCCACACAGATGCCTATGTTGCTCTTAAGGGCTTAGAACTGACATGTTCAGGAAGAGAAGAGTTGAGAGAGAGGGAGAGGGAGAGGGAAAGGGAGAAGAAAAATGAGAGGGAGAGGAAGAGTTTGTCTAGCTGATCACCAAATGCCCTTCATTTCAGGTATTCTGTGACCCCATGCTGGGTGCTGGGTTGGGGACAGATTACCAGCTTATGGTATTTCTTGTGTGCCCACCAAGCCTGGCTCTGCCTTTGGTGGCTGTCCTTGCCTTTGTTTCCTGACTTTGTGTTCACACCTCACTGTTACCCAGGCTCTTGGTGTGACGCCCACTGTCCTGGTGTCCTGGGGTCTTCTGTCCTTATATGTGTCATCTGCAGGGCCTCTGCTCCAACTCTGAGGGCTTGGTTGGACAGGCTGCCCAGTGCCCGGCACCATGCCTGCTTCCTATTTCCCTGTGTTTTTTCAGCTGCCCCTGGAGTTTTCTCAATAGTTCTTTATGCAGCACTGTGAATATTAAATAAACTTTATGCTAATTTCAGTGTGAAAAGGTCTGCTTCAAAGTTGCGGTTGGGACAACTCCTTTTGCTGTAAAAAGCTTTTATGAGATAGAGACATGACTTTTGTTAACCCTCCCTCTTTAGATAGGTGCAACCCTGTAATTTTATTTAGAGTGGAGCCATCTCCAAAGCAAATTTTATTTTACCATTGATTCAGCTGTATAATTTGAAATATATTTCTAAGTAAAGCACATTTTAAATTTAGGTATGCAATGGAAAGGAAGAATGAAAATCAGTAAATGGAGATGGGGCCTGACTGAAAAGGAGGGAATTAGAAAGCACAAATTGGTAACTACAATATTGTCATGGGATATGAAAGACAGTTTGGGGAATATAATCAATAATGTTGTAAAGATTCTGTAGGGTGTCAGATGGGCACATGTCTTATTAGGGAGACCACTTCACGGATGGTGTAGATGCCTGATCACTGCACTGTACACCTGAAGCTGAAGCTGAATAATATTATATGTCAACTATAATTTAATATATATACATATAGTCATGGGATATGGAGTACAGCATAGGGAATAGAGTCAATGGAATTGTAATAGGTATATACAATGTCAGAGGGGTAGTAGATTGGGAGCAGGGGGTTATCACTTTGTGAGGGGTGAAATGTCTAACTGTTACATTGTTGTGTACACCTGAAACTAATTTAAAAAAAAAGAAAAGAAAAGGCATGGGAGAGCACATTTCACTTCTGTGCGTAGGATTACCAAATATTTTCTTTTTGAGTTACTGTTGAACATTTCTAATTACCTGTTGGCCTATATACCTAGCTCCCCTAACAGAGGACAATTATAATCCTTTTGTTACGGAGACTGAGAAGGCCCTGCTGAAAGATGATGGTTAAGGAGGCACAACTGAGTCTTCTCTGATGCATGGGTGTTGTTAATTACGTTTACCTGGGTACCCGGCTGTGCAGGAAGATCCTGGGTTCAGAAAGGGAAAGGTGTAAGAGGAAGGTGCAGCGGTGTCTGGGTCTGGAAGGTCGTGGTGAGCATGAAGAACAGTGGTGGGGGAAGGCAGGAACCACAGTGAATTACATGTTAGAGTCGGTGGGAGGAAATTAAGCTCCAAATGTAGGCAACTCGTTTGAAGGAAAGAAAAATACACATCCGTGGATAGAGAAAAACAAAAGGTTATGTGTGAGCTGCCTTTTTATTTTTGGAAGTTGGGAAAGGCTTGAGAGAAGCCACGGGGAACCAGAGGTTAACCATACAGAGAGAGGATAGTTGATGAAACAAGGACCCTGAGGAAGTAATAGGGTCTAGGACCCTAGAGCACTTTGAGAATACTTTGCCTTGGATGGGGGTTTTTCAAAAGACTTTGGGGGTGTGTGTACTTTGGTACATTTTCTAGCGAAGAAAAACCAATGCCGGGCCGTCCAGCGTGGGCCCCAGGGCGTCCGGCATGTACCTGGGGCATCTGGCGTGGATTGGGGCGGTCCAGCGTGGATGCGACATCCAGCGTGGGCCCCGATTAGGGCAGGTCCCTGATGTACAGGCTGCGCTACACGCACGCTCGGCGTTGGAGGCGCCCTCCTCGCCGCGGAAGCAGACATTGCGCCTGCCTGTCCCTCAGCCGCCCAGGGTCCTGTCCTCTGTGCTCAGGGTTGCTGCTCTCCTGGCCACCTCACAACTGAAGCCGTCCCTCTTGGGCAGCTATTCCAGGGCCGCTCTCTTCAGGATGCGCTCCAGTAGCTGCTTGTGGCTTCCTGGGCGGGTGACTGCGTTCTTCTTTCCCTAGCGCCCTCCAGCGGCCCCTGGGGGACACCGGTCCACCTGGCCGCTGTCCCCCGCACCTGCCAAGGCATCCTCCCGCAGCTTCTTCTCCACTTTTATGTGGAGGGCGATGAGCTGTTTTGCCTGGTAGATGAGGGCCTTCCGGGTAGAAGGTGCATGCACGCTGGGGAAAGCGGCAGACCGCCAGGGTCAGCTCCAGCCTGTAAACATACAGTCGGGTGTACAACCCTGGAGGTAGTTCAGGTTGTAGGCAAGCATGGTGCCCATAGAAGCTGACCAGCTGCTGCTGTTGGCGGAGTCTGTTACGACTACGTGCTCACCAGTGCAGCTTGGGCACGAGGCTGTCCAGGAGCAGGCAGAGGGCACCCAGGTCAAGGCTTTGGGGCACAGTTGGGCCAGCGCGATGCCCAACACCAGCGTCTGTATATCTTCTGCTCACACAGGGAGGATGGAAGTGAAGGTAAGCGAAGATGCAGAGATATATGAGGTTGGGGGACAGGAAATGAAGGGAGCTCCCGCAGTGCCTGGAGCCTCTGCACCCTGGTCAGAACTGGTAAAGGCTTTGGATATCAGGCTCTGGCTGAGTAGGCTGCAGTTCGGGGTGAAAATCCAGTGGTGGCATGTGGGCCAAGAGACTGTGCTGAAGGTCAGCCTCAGAGACTGGGCAAACATGACAGGCTGCGCATGGAGGCTGCTCAGCTTAGCAGGCATGGAAGGTTCTAGGTTCACCAGCCTCTGTATTAAACCGCAGGCCTTGGTAGCTAGGGTCTGAGGCTGATACCCTGGGTGGATCAGAAACTGAACAGAGGCTGAGTCTGCAGTCTAAAGATTGTTCCTACCTCTGCAGGTTGGCCTTGAGGATCCAGGGTCTCATATGACAGGCGACCAGGGCTATAGTAAAGCTGCTGCATTCCTGGGGCCTTGGGTGGAGAGCTAATACCCCGAGTTCTACTCTTATGACTGTTTCCAGCTTTAACACTTGACTGGGTGTGCAGTGGCCACATAGTCAAACCTAGGACAGAAGGACTTGATTTTGGTGGGAACCAAGCACAGACACCCCTGTTCAACCTACTTCCCTTAGCATGGTGTGCAGACCTCCACGCTCTTGATCCCTCCCAGGGATGGAGCCTGGGTTGGGCAACCACACATCAGGCTGGGAAGGGAAATTGACTTCGGATCCTCTAAAGAAACTAAAACACCTTGCGTCAGCGTGACACAATAATGTGTAGGCTTGAGAAAAGCACATACTAATCAGTATGACTGCAAAATGCCTAAGAATAACAGGCTGCAAAATTCTGATCTAAAATGTGGTTCACCTTCAAACCCCCATATGGATTAGCTGATAAAGAAGAATTGGGGGTCAGCTGGATGACTCAGTTGGTTAGAGTGTGAGCTCAGAACAACAGGGTTGCTGGTTCGATTCCCACATGGGCCAGTGAGCTGCGTCCTCCACAACTGCATTGAAGGACAACGGCTTGGAGCTGATGGGCCCTGGAGAAACACACTGTTCCCAATAAAAAATAAATAAATAAAAATAAAAAGACTTGGAATTTGGGGTAAAAGATCTCTACTAAAAAGTAGCTCACACTTCTTATATTACCAGGCTCTGTTCTGACTTAGTCCTTACTAGAACCCTACAAGGTAGGTATTATTATCAACTCCCACTTACAGGCAAGGAAACTGAGGCACAAGTAAGTTAAGTGACTTTCCAAAAAGCAGACCTCCTGAAGAGATTGAAAAATTTAGCATCCTGTTCCTGTGGTCTTAATCGCAACACTATTCTGCCTTTTTAAAAATCACAGAAGGGTCAAGTTTGAAAAGACCTGTTTTAGGAGCTTCATTTTATAACGAGGGACCTGCGATCGAGGGAGGCTGGATTCCGCGTTGCAGTAGCACCTCAGGTTATTGTCAGAGCTGGGACGTTCTGAGTCCCGTTGTATTTCAATCGGAAGAAGAGGAAGTCACGATCACGATGCTGTGGTTTCCAAGTGTTTTAGTCAGTTGTGTAGCCTAGGGACACGTTTTCTCTTAGGAAATGACCTTCCTTCTTCCATGGTAAACCCTTCCTTCTCTCTTTTTCCCTCCTACACTCTTCTGTCTCTTCATCCCCTTCCCAGTTCTCTTCTCCATCCTTCCGTTGTTTCTTTCTCCCATTCTCCACTCCCCTGGTACTTCTACTTTAATTCTTTTATGTTCTATAATTCTTTGCTTGCATTTAACTTTCCTCACCTTCTTTTCTAATACTATCATTTTCTATTTTTATGTTTTTCTTTCTGACTCCATTAGGTTTGGCTGATGGGCTCTCAGAAACTATATAATTGACATGATTCTTGTGATTGAATATTTTGAATCCTTTAAACTCTTGAACGATTGCTTCATATTTTCTAAATTTGTGTAGTCTTTGCTCATCGTGGAAGTCTAGACACCCATGTGTCTCCATGAGACATTGGGGGAATTTCTATGTAAGCATTTCTGTGGTAATGTTGTGGAGAGTCGTTAAAATGCAATGTCACTTTCATGACAGTTCTACTTTAAAAAATGTGAGAGATGTTAAGCTGAACCACAAAGACTAATTTAATTATAACACTTTAATGTTCTTGGTTAATGATAGTCTTTATGTTGAACTTTCTACCGTACACAACTTTTAAACTTCTTGAAAAGTAAGTGTTCTGAAACGCAAGCTTTGTTCAATAGGGAATCTGTTTCTCTGGTAAAAAGGTACAAGTGAGGTTTCTTTCAATAATTATTTCTCAGCAGCGTTCTGATTGTGGGAAGTGCTGTGATTGAATCCAGATAATTCACTGTTGCTGACCTGTTTCCTTGATTGCATTATCATATTCCACACTTTCTTTTAAACTTTCTTTCTCAAAATAATCATACCGTCTGAGAGGTACCAAGCAGGAAAGCTACTGCAGATGCTGGTAAGGGCATGGGAAGGGCTTTGCCTAAGCCCAGGAATCCCATCCAGCTGGAAACAAAGGCATTCCCTGCTCTGTAGGATCAGACTCCTACAAGAAATGTGTGCTTCTCAAGAATTACTTGATGGACCCAAGTGGCCGATTGTCCAAAGAAATTTATTTGTGGGGGTGTGATGAGCAGAGCTCTTGTGATGACTTTCTTATAATACATATTTGTCCTGAAGTGATGGAAATGGGATCTCCCCTCCCAGTCCATCATAGTCCTGCTGCTTCTGTCTCCAAAGCAAGTTCAAGTCCTTTTTTTCTCCCCATGACCACTCCCCCACCATGGTCCAGGCCCCCATCTCTCTCTTTTTTTTAAAGATTTTATTGGGGAAGGGGAACAGGATTTTATTGGGGAACAGTGTGTACTTCCAGGACTTTTTTCCAAGTCAAGCTGTTGTCCTTTCAATCTTAGTTGTGGAGGGTGCCATTCAGCTTCAAGTTGTTGTCCTTTCAGTCTTAGTTGTGGAGGGTGCAGCTGAGCTCCAGGTCTAGTTGCCATTGCTAGTTGCAGGTGATGCAGCCCACCATCCCTTGCGGGAGTCGAACCTGCAACCTTGTGGTTGAGAGGACACACTCCAACCAACTGAGCCATCCGGGAGCTCAGCGGCAGCTCAGCTCAAGGTGCCGTGTTCAATCTTAGTTGCAGGGGGCAGAGCCCACCATCCCTTGCGGGACTCGAGGAGTTGAACTGGCAACCTTGTGGTTGAGAGCCCACTGGCCCATGTGGGAATCGAACCAGCAGCCTTTGGAGTTAGGAGCACGGAGCTCCAACCGCCTGAGCCAACGTCCCCATCTCTTGCCTAGGGTAAAATCCAGACTGTTGGCAAAGGCCAGCACGGCTTCTTTCTGCAGTTTCTGGTTTTTCTGTTCTACCTGCTAGTCCTCAGGCTTCAGCTACCTGGGCCTGCTTTTGATGTTTTTGGTTGCTGCTGTTTTACGTTCTTTACCTCATCTGGTTCCTTCTGGTCCTTCAGTTCTTTGCTTCCTTATCACCTCTTCTGAGAGTTAGTCGAGCTCTCCAAGGCAGTGTCACCTCCTCTTCTTTATTCTCTATTCCTTTCCCCCATTTCTTTCCTTCCCAGTGCTTTCTGTAACTTTTGCTGCATCATTGCCTTAAACCCGTCGTCCATCTCCTCCACTGGAATGGAAGTTCCCCCAAGAGCAGAGGAGTCCCTGTCTTGTTTGCTCTTGTTCTGTTATAGCCTTAATATCTAGTGAAAATTAGAAAAGATTTGTTGAATGAATTTGCTTCCAGACTCCCAGGTTGTCCAGCTGACTTTTGTCCTCTCCTTTCAGAAATTTACTGATGCCACCCCTATCTAGGTATTTGCATTTTCAAACAGGATGTTTGGAGAAGGTTGGCCCGAACATAGGGAGTGAATAACCCATTGGAGAATGTCTGGGTTTAGGGGAGGGACATTTTCTAGAGGTGGAGGGGCTGCCTGGCTGCTTTCAAGCCATTCCAAATTGGCACCACTCACTTCTCTAGGCTTAGGGAGTCTTCTTGTGGTTGGTGAATACTCCTCTCCCTCGACCCAACCAACCACAGCTGGCAAGGCCACGTGGTTTCCAGATCCTGGGTGCCTCACATTCACTCGGCTTTCATAGAGAATGTTTTGTATTAGTTTAAAGTGGTGAGGATGTGGACTTCAAGAAAACACAAACATTTATATTTGTCCTGAGCTTCTGTAACATGTATCTCTCATTTGGGTCTGCATAAACTGCCTAGATAGTTAGACAGACACACAGACAGACAGGTAGAGAGAGAGAGAGAGCAAGAATGGGTGGGTGTTATCCTCAATTTGATGATAAATTCTGTGCAGTCTGGGGGAAAACCTTACACTGCTCTGTGTTTTCCAATTCAGAGACTGTTGCATTATATTTTAATTTCTCCGGGCTTCAGTGATCTCACATCTAAAATGGGGCTAATGACATCGATTTTGCAAAGTTAATGTAAGGACTAGAGTAATGTTTGACAAGTCCTTACCTGGCACTGTGGTGCTTAGTAAACGAACCTAATTTGGGGGATAGGTTGTATGGTCTTCTTTCATTATTCAGTGACTGCTTACTGTGGACCCCACTGGAGATGCCGTAGATGAGACATGGCACCACTGTCTTTGTGGAGTTTATGGTCCTGAGAGCTTATGCGGGCTCTGAGGAGAGGCTGGGGCTCCAATCCTGGCTTAAACACTTATTACCTGTGCAGCCTCGGACAAGTAACTTCTCCAAGTCTCATTTTCCTCATTTGTAAAAAATAGAATAGACATGATAGGTTGTCCTGAGAATGAAAGGGACAGTATTTGAAAAGTGGCGATGGAGCCTGCTGAAGAGATGGTGACTTATATTTGTGTTCCACTGATATCACTGTGGCCGGTGTTGCCAGAGGGTCAGATGCTTTTTCTGCTCTTTTTTTGCCCTTCTCTCCCCAAGTGCCACCTGGGACTTAGCTGTTCCCAAGGATACTGGGTGAGTTGGAATCAATCTGGTCTTCTTGAGTATTGTATCAGTAAGGCCTCAGCCTTTTACTTGTCACCTAAATATGTATTTTTAAGCAGACATTTGAAAGAAGCACTTTTGGCCAGCAACAGCATGTGTGTATGCACAGTTGGGACAGAGTGTCCAAACCCTCCAAGGAAATGTATCTGTCCTAAATTCCTATTGTCCAAGGACTTTGGGTGAACTGAGTGTGTTGTGTGTGTGTGTGTGTGTGGTGGGAGGTGGTTAAGAGGGGTTGATCTGACTTGGGTTGATGGACTTTTCCTTCTGACTCCCCCAATGGGGCTTTGTGGAGAAGGGCTGGGCCCCTGTCCCTCTGGAATGCAAGCCAAGAGTTCATAGACGGTCAGGGGTTCCTGACTAAGGAGTAAGTCACTCCCTGACACATACCTGGCAGCCAGCTCCATGTTAAGTATGTGGCTTTGCAGGAAAGCCTTTCCATGTTTCTCAAGAATTCTAAGAACTTGTTTTAAAAATAACCTTTCTTGGGTTTTTTTTCCCTAAATATAAAAGTAACAAATATTATTGTAGAATATTTGAAACACTCATAAAAATACTAAAGAGGAAGATGAAATTCACCCCTTATTCTGCCACTTTTGAGCTAAGTCCAATGAAGTCGATTTGCATAGCGATTTATGAACTAAAAAAGCAAGTTCTGCGATCTGCGGCATACTTGGATCTTATCAGAACAAGGTTGTTGTTTTTTTTTTTTTAACAGAATTTTATTTCCTCTCTTTCCCCATCACACTCCCACTTTAGTTATTCATCTTTATCATCTCACACTAATTTCCATGTGTCTTTATAAAATTATGGGGGATGACTCACTTTTTTACTTTTATTTGTGGTGACTTATTCATAGCAATTGTACTCCTGGAAGATCTGTTAGAGAGAAACATGTGTATTCCTGGAATCTGTGCTAACAAGAGGCCTATATTGACTAAATTATAAAGGAAGAAGAAAAGTTTCACCAAAGGATGGAGAAATAAACAAGTGGTCTTTCCCCCCTGCACTTTGTGACGTCAGACCAATTTTTCAATCTGGTCTCTGTCTCTCACAGTTCTCTCTGGTGCATGTAGGAGAGTCAGAAGGAGTGAACCGTACATTTATATACATGGAAGCAAAGTATGGATTATATTTAAAGAAGGGGAAATCCAATTCTTTTGTAAACAATCATTTTAAATAAGCAAACATTGTGTCATTATCCCCAAATCAAAATATACCAAGAGAAAACACCACTACCCCTCCATTGCTAAGTGGAATTTTCTTTCTGAGCATGTGCCATACCAAGTGGTAGAAACTATACATGGTGTGCATATTATAAAGTTTTTAATGCATAACATATTTGCCTGCATGTCAGTTGAATGGAACTTAATTGAAACAAGAAAATGAAATTCCATTCTGTTTCAGAAAATTTCAACTATATCGTTTATTTATTAGGCCATTCTCTTTGCAAAACACATAGTCAGGTGGGAACCTCATGTAGTGCAAATGAGGAAACTGAGGCATGGTAATCTTCTGGATTTTGATTATGCTCACACAGTGAATCAGAGGCACAGCTTAGAAATGTATAAAAGATCACATTTCCTATTTAATTACTCCAACCACCAACCTACATACCCTCCTACAGAGTCCTAGATTTTGCCTCTAGACAGCAAATTGCAGATCCTGTTTCTCCTTTTCCCATTTAAAACATTTCAGATAATTTCAGCAACAGGTCACAAATGACAGTTGTGGTAATCATCCGAACTATGAAACCCACGGAAAGGGCTGAATTCTTCAGAAAGGGGGGAGCTGTCTTGGTACCAGCTACTTTTTAGGGATGCTGCCAATCTTACCTCCTTGTTTTATCATTCCTGGCAAGACTCTGCCTGGATGTCAGGAGGTACTTGACAGGACCTGCCTACTTCCTGCTCCTGCGGTGGTCGTGGTCATGGGGCAGGGCTTTCATGACTGTCTCTGCCACCGGGAGTTTTCACCTTGCGGGAGCTATTCATTTGCCATGGCAATATATTTTTGTTTCCTGTGAAGGTAGGCAGAGCAATAATTGTTCAAAGTAGCCAGAACAAAAAGGAGATAATGAAGGGACTTAAATTGTACCTATCATTCTATCACTAATTAAGCAATACGGTAAATATAGATCACGCAAGCTATCGGCTTGGGAGTGCTGTCTCCCATGTGGTGTTCCCCCCTCTTTTTTTTTCTTAAAGAGGGTGCTGCTCCAAGTGGCCCATGCAGGGATTGAACCGGCAACTTTGGTGTAAAGAACACCGTGCTCTAACCAACTGAGCTAACCGGCCACCCTCCCATGTGGGTTGGGGAGTGAGAAGTCATCCAGGATAAGGACCAACCAGAGATGGAAATAGGGCCCTTTGATTGAAACCAATTATATGGCTCTTGCTATTAGTTACTTAAAATGCAGTAAGTCAAGCAAAATATTTGCCATTAGCTGCTAGATTGCTATTTGGGTTAATTAGTGAGGAATCTTTCACAGGAAAGCTTGACTTAGGGTCACTGTTTATTTTTGCTGGGCAGATAAATTGCCATTATTTAAGAGTCAGTGTAACAGTAGTTTTAATGATGGATTCTGGAGCCAGCATGCGTGGATTGTAATTCCAGTTCTGTCCCCTTCTCATTGATCATGGACAAAGTATTCAATCTCTATATGCCTCAATATATGGGGATTTAATAGTAGTTATTTTATAAGGTGCAGATTCAATGAGTTAATGTACGTTTTGTGCTTAAAAGAGTGTTTGGACCATAGTAAATATTTCCATTATTTTCTCCTATTATTATTGCAATTATTTTATTTCCATTCGGATTCTGGCTATGTTCTATCTAAATTATCTGTATGTATACATAGATGTGTACTTCACAAGGCAAAAGTCTGTTTGTAGCATAGCCACAATGGAAATCATTTTGAAAATGAAATTAAATCAGGAACTAGAGGCCTCAAATCAGCAACTGCCAGGAGCTATATAATAGAATGAGCTTTTTTTGCAGAAGCTGATGAAAAAGCTGAATTCTTTAACAAGTAAGTAGCTTTAAAGTTGTCAGGACCACCCTGACCCCAAACATTTTCTTCTTTTTTTTTTGGTCTGTATCAACTAGCTACTTTCTTGGTGGGCTGACCTTTTTCTGATTATGTTCTCTTTTGAAAATAAATATAATCATGTATTGGGCTGGCCTCATGCGAAGTGTGATGTAGACCAAATTTGCATTCCAGGGGTCCTGGCCCTTTCTTGCCACTCAACCCTTCCTAGCGCTCCTTCCCTGTAACTTCCGAGGGGAATCACTGCTGCACTGAGGTCTCAGGAGCCCTGGTTGGGCCATTTCACTCACATCTGCCTTTCTCATAGATCCTTCATCTTCATCCCAAAGGGTCCCACTCTTTCTGCTCCTCTAATCCATGACAGTCTCATTCCCATAGGACGGCCAGAAATAGCTGCCTCATCTTCTTCCACTGATTTATATTCAGTGACCCTGGTCTTTCTTGCAGTCTGGAAAGCCTTGCCTACTTTCCTTCATATGCCGGGATGTGGGATGCTGACATTTTATTGAGTCAGAGGTATAAGCTGACCAAGGAAGCGATGGAGAGGGCTCTCTGAATGCCACTGAGGAGCGCTGAGGCTGTTGCCCTCCCTGAAATTGTGTGGGCTTTCCATCACTGGTGCCAAATGTATTCCTCAGTGAAGAGAGGCTGAATTCTCTGAGAATGGACGAGAGCTGGTTGACATTAGAGCAGACTGGAAAGGGCCATTCTTAAGGGAGTCTTTGTACTGGATGACCATAGTTTCTTAGTTCAGTGGAATCTGTGCACAGCTGTATAGAGGAATTGTTTCCAGGGAATGAGTTCAAGGGGACAGAGAGGCCCTGGGAGGAATTAATTATTAAGGCCTATGGGGGTTAAAGAAGGCAGGGGGCAGGCCAAAGGCCAGCGCTCGGATCCTCCCTCTATGCAGTTCTTGGGAATCACTTCTGAACTTTCAGACTGAAATAGAAGTTGAGGGGAGCAGATATAGCAGAAAATAAGTTGTGTGCTGCTTTGCAAAGGTTGGGAAGGAAGGTCCGGGCTGTGTGCGAAGAATGGAAATCTTTCCCTCAAAGCTTTAAAAAAAGAGCAGTGAGTTTCAAGTACATAATGAAAGATCATATCTGGCCAAGGCCTTGTTAACCAGGCAGCTCAGGATGCCGGACCTCTGAGACCAAATCCTGCAGCTGGCCCAAGAGTCTTCCCCTTGTTACGTTGAGGAAGGGCCAGCTTAGAGAGACACAGCTCACGAGTGTGGTGTTTCTAATGGCTTCTTTTCCCATCATTGGAAGGCTCTAGCCTAATGAGCTGTGCCATTTGTTGATCTCATTGGACCTCATCAATTTTGTGATGAATAGGATTTTAAGATGGAATGGTATGTGCTGGGATGGAACACATCCAGAGCAGCGTGGTAAACGCCAGCTGCTGATATCACCAGAGCTTATCTGGCGTATGTCAGCATGACCCTTTTTTCTACCAGCACCACCCCAAATTGGAAAGGAACTCTGGTTTCCAATAGAAGCTGATGAATGAGAGTTTAGTAATTATAACAAAGAAGATGTTCAGGAGAGTATCTACTGAGATAGATCCTTAGAAAAAAAAAAAGATTCTTCCCACCAACATCTTGAGTCACTGCATCATGTCTCCAAAGGACAGTGGGATCACTTTGCATTCCCAGCCAACCCACATCCATGCTTCTCATCTAATCTCTATCCAGAGTGGACTGTTGAGCAGATGGTGTTAAGAAAACTGGCTTACAATATGGAAAAAATGAAACTAGAGAGTTTCATACAAATCTGGACCCTAGATAGATCAAGGACTAAAATGTGAAAGATAAAAATATGAAGCCAAGAGAAAAAAATACTGGATTATATTTTAGTAACTTAATGGTGGGTATTAGTTTTTAATAAAGATTTCAATAAAGCACAAATTATAAGGCAAAGCATTGATGAATATGATTATATAACATTAAGTATTTCTGAGTTAACAGAAAAACATCACTGGGAGATACATGAAGAGTCTGATGTCTAAAAGATACAGGGACAGTCTAGAAATCAATGTTAAGAAAAAAATGAGAAGCTTGATAGAAATATTGGCAAAGTATATGAGCAGGCAGTTCACAAAAGGAGAAACCCAAATGGTTAATAAATATGTGAAGTGGTACTCAAAGTCACTGATTCAGAGAAATGCAAATTAAAAGTAGGTAATACTTTATACCTGGGAGATTGACAAAGATTAGGAAGTTGGTAATGTTAAACCATGGAAGAGATAGGAAACAGGAACTCTTGCACTGCCAGGGGAGTGCAATTGAGATGTGATGTGATCAATTGAGAGCGTGACCTGATAGCACATAGTTAAATTAAGTATTCGTATAGCCTGTGACCTATCCATCCTATTCCTGGGTATATACCCTGGAAGAATTCTTAGACAGGATCTGAAGAAACATCTGTGACGGACGCTTACCACAGTGCTGATCTGGGTACCAAGCAATTGAAGTCCAACATAGAAAAATGCATGCATAAAAATATATTGGATACACACTATGGAATACTTTGCAGCAATTTGAAGGAACACACTCTATCTAACCACAAGAAATAGGTACATCTTAAGATAAATCTGAGGAAAAAAAAAAATTGATAGCACGGCGTATATGGCACAATACTATTCATGTTAATTAAACTACATACACAAAACAAGAATATATATATATATTTTCAAGGACATATACAAATTCAAGGATACATATCAATCACAAACACCAGTTTGCCTCTGGGTGAAGGGAAATAAGAGAAAGGAATGGGGATAAAAGGAAATTTACTGAGGTATTAACTTTTCTATTGCTGAAAGTAATTACCACAAACTTAGCGACTTTAGAACAACACTCATTTATTAACTCACAGCTTTCTGTAAGTGAGACATCTGGGACAGCAGAGATAGCTGGGTTCTCTGCTGAGGGTAGCACATGGGTGAGATCAAGGTGTTAGGTTGACTGAGTTCTCATCTGGACACTGTGGGGAAAAGTCTGTCTCTAAGCTCAGTTTCTCGTAGTTGTAGGAATGAGGTCCCTGTTTCTTTGCTGGCTGTAAGCCAGGGACACTGGCAGTTGCTAGCAGCTACCTTCATTCTTTGCACAGGATCCCCTTCATCTTCAAGCCAGCAGTAACGCATCAAATCCTTTCCTGCTTCTAATCTCTTCTTCCCCTGTGACAGGCCAGAGAAAACTGGGTTTAAAGGACTCATGTGATTAGATCATGGCCACTCTGATAATCTCCATATTTTAAAATCAGCTGATTTGGGACCTTAATTACATTAACAAAATCCCTTCACAGCAACACCTAGATTAGTGTTCCATTGAACAACTGGGAGAAGCTGTGCGTACAAGTGGTGCTGGGGCCATCTTTGACGTCTACCTACCACGCTGACCTAGGGAATTCCTTTCAAAATTCTTGATTTCCAGGAAAGGGTTTCACATTTGTTTGTTCATTAGTTTGTTCATTTAACATTCCTCTCTTGCAAAGACCTCATCTTAAATCTTGACTTGGTCTGGGAGTAAATCTATCATAGAATGTACCAGGCGGAACCTGATCTTGGCACTAATGTAATGAGCTGTGTGCACTCTTCCTACACAGGAAGTCAGTTTAGGCTTACCTAGCTGAAGTCAGTGTTCCAAACACCACAAAACACCATGTTCTTGTGAGTGACTTGACTTTGCCAGGCTGCCTCATCTGTTCCCCGCAGCCTGCCAAGCATAGCAGGTGCGTGCCCCCAAGATGGCGTTGATGGCGTTCACCACTGGCTTTGAAGAATTAGCTTTTCAGTTACATTTTCCAGTTTCTGCTCACCTGGGGCTGTTTTCCTGGCCTTCGGGTGCCCAGCTTTCTTCTGCATCATCTTCTCCTTCTACTCTGCTTGGCTTCGCATCAGGAATGCAGCCTCCTGACTGCTCCTGCCTGAGATGGCAAGGTTTCCTCTGGAGTTCATGCTCGAGAGTTGTCAAGCAAGTGTAAATCTGTCCAATAGTCCCTTTGCAAATGCATAGAATAGGAAATATGAGGAAAGGAAAACACTTTATGAAGCCAGAGTGACTTGAGAATCCCTCTGTCTCCATGTAGTCTAGAGGGATATCATGGATTTAATTACCTTACGCTATTGTTGTTCATTGCTTTTGTGCCTTTTGAGAGTAATAGATGAGAATAAAACTGCACATGGGAATCAAACAAAAAGCCCTCTAGCATTCAGACTTTGAATTTCAAGTTTTCAATTAATTTCTACAGGTTTTCAGGAGCACCTCTGTAATTATGTGTGTATGATATAGTGTTTTCCCAGACCTCCCACCATGTTTCAATCAGAGCAACTCTGTTTTTAACTATTTCATATGTTTATATGTCTGGGTGACTTTTCCTTGCAACCAAGTGTTCTGAGAACCTGCTGCCAGCATCTGGTTTTCATTTGTAACTAATTTAGCTCCTTAAATTCACAAGTTAATTTTTGTAAGTAACAATATAATCGCTAAGTGTTTATATGACAGGAGTTGTGCAAGGTGATGTATGTGGAGTATATCAGGGGAGAGCAAATTGTTTTTATAAAGGGTCAGATAGTCAATATTTCAGCCTTTGCAGGCCATATGGTCTCCACCACAGATACTCAGTTCTCCTGTTACAGTGTGAAAGCAGCTATAGACAATACAGAAATGAGTGAGCATGACTGTGTTCCAATAAAATTTTATTTATAAAAACAGGTGGGCCCATGGACCACATAGTTTGGCAACTCCTGAATTATATCATTTAACCCTATAGATATGAACCCTATAGATAGACATTATTATTATCACCCCCATTTTACAGATGAGGAAACTAAAGTCCAGAAGAGTTAACTAATGTGTCTAATGTCACACAGCTAAGAAGTGGAAAAGCTGAGATTGGCTTTTCCCATGTGTCTTCAGAACTCAGATCTTATTCCTTAAGCTATAAATTCTCCTGACTACCGCTAAAGAAATAATTCAGTGAAAAAACATTTGAGTCTCATATTCTATTATTGTGAATTGACTAGAAAGTATATACTTCCTGAGCTACGAGTATAAAGTTCTAGCTGTATCTTTTTATCCATTTCTTCAACATAAATAAGACTAACCCTCCTCTGCTCTTACCTCCCTATGAGACCTGATACTACTTGATGGTGGTCAAAGTTGGGGTCTCATTGGGGTTGACAGTGCTACCCCAGGCCTACATGTCAGTGTTGAGCAGCCTCCTGATGAGCTGAGAGGAGGCCAGGTCTTTATAAGGGGAGTGATGCATAAAGTTCCATAGACTTTAATTTTTATGGATGTCTGAGAGCTATTTAATGGCAACCAATTCTGTGTGTTATTAAGGATTATTAAATTTTAGTATTCATAAACTAAAAGTAATGTGTTACTGGAGCCTATTATGGACTCAATTTGGTATTTTACTGAGAAGGCCAGGCACCTTGTAATGCCTGGCAATGTAGCAGAGGGCCCCCTGCCATCCAAACACGTGGGTGGCTACGGTTCTATGGCTTTTGGACAAAAACTTCTTCCTGTGTACCCATCAGCGTGGTACTTAGTTGTTTGTTTTTATTTGCTACTATTCTTGGTTTTTAATTTAAAAATTGTGCTTATGATTATTAATTTAATTTGATGTTTGTTATATAGTTAACCAAATAATGAGTATTGGTACACGTTTTCATCAGGAATATTTTTGACATGTTTTCAAGCAATGAGGTGCAAATTGAATTACCTATACTGTATTGCTCACACCTTTGTGTATATTTGTGTACATTTGCAAGTACTGTTATCACTATTTTTTCCATTAAATTCCTTTTTAACGGATGAGTTTAGTGAGCTGTGAATCTTTTGTCCCCACTGTGTAGACTGCTGTTAAAAAAGTTTCAGTTCCATGGTTGAAAACAGAAAAGTTGTTTCTTCCCCCCAAGCACACTACTGTGGAGCTTATCAAGAGGCATAAATCGAATATAAATATTTAGAAGAGTAGAAATAGAAAAACCAATTTATTTCTTGACTTCCCTTCGCAATGTCTCTAACTCTTATCATCAACAAATGATCTGGGAAGATGCAGGTGAAAATACCACATATTTTCATCTTCCTTGTTCTAAAAGGGCTTTATTTTTATTTTTTTATTTATTTTTTTAACACTCCTCTAACTGCATTCAGACAGCAGTCCGATGATTTGTCTAACCCATTCAGGTGTGGCAGGTGGTGGTGATTTCTAAATCCAATTTGCGGAAGTGACCTGGTTCACCCTCATCCTCTACAACAAGCCTGATTCTAGTCTGGGGCACAGTCTTCAGGTTACATAACTGAGGATACACACGTCTGCGGGTTCTCCTGGGAAGAGTCGAGCCAAGACTTGTATGGGGAACAATTGCTTGCACTTTGGTCCAACTTTCTTTCCCACTTTGGAAGAATTTTCATATAATCAGGTATTGCTTCTTTCTCAATCATAATTTGTTGAGCAAAATCTATACATTTAAAAATTATTTCTTGGAAAGTATCTGATCTTTTTTTGCAAAAACGAAAACAGTTCTGAGCCCATAAAAATTTTAAAGCACTACATCTTGATCAAATAGTTTTAAAACAATTTGTTTTTAATTTCTTAACTCTTTTTGTTTTGTGTGGCTTTTGAAACACAAATCCCAGGTCTACAAACTTCTCTCTTGGTGGGAGCTTCTGCCACATTCATTGCTCTGGCTATCCATCAGCTGGAAGTCATCCAAGTTTGGTCACTGTCTAAAACTCCTGTCCAGTGAAATGATTTGTCCAACCCAGTTTGCATTCCTGTAAGATGTGGGCCCACAGTGCCTCCACAGCTGTCACTAGACTCCTGGCCACCACTGGTGTCCTTCAGGTGCTCTGTGTTCTGGCATGTGGCTAAGAGGGCTTCTGTAGAATTTCAGTAAGTGACTTGACTCTTTACACAGATAAGGAGATTTTCAGCAGGTTTTGTGGGGTTATCTCTGGGGACCTCCTCAATAATAATCTCTGATCATTTGAAGGGCAGAAAAGGTTTTGCAAACTGGATCCTTGGTTAGTAATAGAGGAAACCACTCTAGATTTGCTTGCTAACTTCTTTAACACATAGTTCCCAAGGCTTAGTGGCCAATCACAGTAAGTCTTGTTTCTTATTCACATTATAGCCCAGTCTGAGTCAGCATCTCCTCTGGATGGCTCTTTCCTAGAAATGGCTCTTTTTCCAGTGGTAACTCAGGAACCCAGGCTCCTTCATCATGTGGCTTTATCATGGTAGAGTCTTTTACAACTCACCCTGCTGAAAACCTATCAAGGTATGAACTGAGGATTTCCTAGGAGGTTTTAGGGGCCAGGTCAGGAAATGTCATCCTAGCCATGACTGCACAAATTTACAGAGTAAGGGATGCAGGGAAATGAAGTTGTTTTGTTTGGCCAAAAAAGAGGAAATGAGATTGGTGAACATCTAGGCAGACTCGGCCACAAATAATGTCACAGGGCCTTTTCTCCTCATTGTCCTCTTGAACTGATGGTCTGCTTCTGGACAGCCACTCTTTAGAGTGTTAAAAGATAAACTGAGTCATATTAAAATTTGGACGAGTTTATTTGTGCAAAAATCTATTCGAATCAGGCAGCACCAAACTAAGTGCTCCGTTGGGAGCCAGTGGGAAGACTTATATAGAGAGTCTCCCTCTCCCCCGGGCCCCAAATAATTTCCAAAGAAAGGAATTTATTTGGTTGGCTGTAACTTGAAGCCCAGTTGGCTGTTTGATTGGTTGTCCTTAGGTTTCGATTTTGTAACCGTGAGGCATTTACAGGCTTATATTTTGGTTTGCTTACGTAGGCCCCACAGCATTAGAACCTCCTCAGTCTGATGGCCCCCTTGTTTAATTGAGCTAACAAGAGCCAGCTAACTAGCTCCTCTCCTTAGGCAACCAGCAGGGCCTTCTCCTGCTTTACCTCTGCTCTGGATAAATAAAAGACTGAGTGACTTAGAGTGAGGGGATCTAGTTTTTCAAGCTTACGTTATTTCAGGTTTACATTATTGCTCATTTGTTGTTTTATTTTTATATTGACTAAATTTCACCATTGAAGCTTGCAAGAATGTCAACTTAGGGGCAGTTTCTTGTGCTCAAACGAACTGACAAATGTCTTTGTCTGTAGAAGGGAGGCTGTTGAGGCCTAAGCTCTTCAGTGGGGCTGCCACAGAGCCACAAAGCCTCCCACTCTGCTCCGTTCCTCTGGCAGGTGGCCTCACGGGGTAGAAGGTGGAGGTTAAGAGCGTGGGCTTGACTTTGAGTTCTGGGTCAGACACTTGAAGCTGTGTAGTCTTGAGGTTTAAGTGAAATCAACCATATAAGGCCCTAGCACAGTATATGGAATATACTTCTCCGTGTATCTTGGTTCTTGTTATAATTCTCTATTATCATTGCGAAGAAAGACGTTCTCTTCAGTGGGTGAATTGGCTCATGACCACAATATGCTCTCTCATAACATTGAGGATAAGGAATGATTCATTTACTAGAACACTAAAAGCACTAAGATAAAGGAAAATATTGATAAATTGGACTTCATTATAATTAAGAACTTCTGTTCGTCAAAAGATATCATTAAAAGAAGGAAAGAGCAAGCCATAGCCTGAACAAGATAGTTGCAGATACATACAACAATGGATTCATATGCAGTATATGTAACAATTTCCTAAAAATTAATAAGAAAATACAGAAAGTTGTTTTATTTATTGATTGCCACATAACAAATAACATAAATTAGTGGCTTAAAAATAATTATTTACTCACAGTTTTGCAATTTGACCAGGGCTCGTTGGGGACAGCATGTGTCTGTCCCACATGGCATCAGGTGAGATTAGGGATGGAGGATCCACTTACGAGTTGGTGCTGGCTGTCACTTGGGAATTCAGCTGGGGTTGTTTGCCGGGAACTTTAATTCTCCTCCACATGGGCCTGTCTGCATGGCTTCTTGGACTTCCTCACAGCATGGTGGCTAGATGCCAAGTGAGAGGATACAGTAGTTGTCAGGTCTCCTCAGGGTGAGGCCCAGAACTGGCCCTGCATCACTTCCGCTGTATCCTATTGATCAAACTAGTCCATGGCCCAGCCCAGATTCAAGGGGGTAGACAAATATACTCCATCTCTCATTGTGTGTGGGGATGGTTACCACAAATGTTAGCCACCTTTAAATCCATTTCTACAATCTAATTAGAAGATTGGCAAAAACTTGAGCAAGTACTTTGCAAAAAAGGGACATTCAAATTACCAGTAGACATGAAAACGTGCTCAACAATATTAATTATCAGAGAAATGTAAGTTGAAATATAAGATAATGCTACATATCAGTCGGGATGGCTAAAACAACCACATTTGACAGTACAACCATTGGTGAGGATGTAGAGCAATATGAATTCTTAAATATTGCTGGTGGGAACTTAATATACAATATTGGAAATCTGTTTGTCATGATCCACAGGCCACTCACATGGCCTGAAAGTTGGGACTGGCTGTCCCTTGGAAATTCCACTGGGGCTGTTGGCTGGGGGCCTTTGTTCTCCTTCACATGAATCTTTCCATGTGGCCTTTGGGCTCCCTCATAGTGTGGTGGCTGGATTCCAAGTGACAGGAAGCAGCATATGTGAATATATACCCAAGAAAAATGCATTTGTATGTCAACAAAAGATATGTACATGAATATTCAAATAAAAAGTATCTAGTAATAGCCCCAAACTAGAAACAAGCCTAATATCCATCAACAATTGAATGGATAAATAAATGGTGGTGTATTCAAACAATGGAATAATATACAGGAATGAAATAAATGAACCACTGCTATACTGAACAGTGTGGCTGCTTCTTACTAAGTTACTACTGAAAGAAAATTAAAAAAAGAAGCACAAGATTTCATATTGTATGATTCTACTCTATGGAGTTCAAAAAGGAAAAACGAATCTACGGTGATGACAGGAATGACAGTTACCTTTGGGGTGAGTGAGTGGTAATTAAGAAGGATATGAGGAAACTTCTGTGTTGGCAAAAATATTCTATGTTTTGATTTTGGTGGTGATGACCCTGAGTGTTCTTTGTGTACAAATTAATTGAGCTGCCCACTTAAAATGTGTGCTTTTTTTTTTTTTTTCTGCCTGTCTGCTTGAGCTAAAGAAACTAACTTGCCTAAAACGGAACTTCTTATCCTCTGACCAAAACCTGCACTACTTACAATCTTCCCATCTGAGCTAGTGGCTTCCCTTTGAGTCATCTCTAACTTCACTCCCTCTTCCTCTCACATCCATATTCATCTGTAGATCTGCTTGGTTCTACCTTCAGGTCAGGATTCCAACCACTCTTTTTTTTTTAATAACTTTTTCTTTTTTTAACTTTTATTTATTCAAGTGCGTTTTTCCAGGACCCATCAGCTCCAAGTCAAGTAGTTGTTTCAATCTAGTTGTGGAGGGTGCAGCTCACTGGCCCACGTGGGAATCGAACTGGTGACTTTGAGCACTGTTCTCTAACCAACTGAGCTAACCGGTCGCCCCTCCAAACACTCTTTCTTCTCCTCTAGAACCATCCTGGTGCAGGCCACTTTGTCTGCTCCTGGATTATTGCCTTAGACTCCAAACCGATCTCTCTGCTTCTACCTTCACCTGGCCAGATGATCCAATCAAAACACAAAACACAGAACTTGATGGCACTCCTCCAGTGGCCCCCGTCTCACTCAGTGTAAAATCCAGAGTCCCTGATGCAGCTTACAGGATCCGGAGGGTACAGCCCCACTTCCTCTCTGTTCCTCCTCCAGCTGTTCTGATCAGCTTGCTGTTCCTTGAGCACAGCCTGCACACCCTCCCAACAGGGCCCTTCCCTTTCCCTCTTCCTGATCCCCCTCCCCCCACAGAATGCTGCATGACTGTCACCTATTTTGTCTTTCTTCAGATATCACCTTCTCAGAGACTTACTCTGACCATCTTAATTAAAATCACCCTCCCCTTGCACTCCCCTGCCGTGCTTTGAAATTCACCTTTGTAGTTATCACCTTCTAATAAACTATATATTTTCCTTATTTATATGTTTATTATTTGTCTTTCCCTTTTATACAAACTCCCTGGGTTTTTTTTTTTTTTAAAGCAATTGAAAGTCTAGGAAGCTCTGGTTTTGATTTTCCCAGTTGAAAATGCTTTTACATCCCATCATTGAGTTTGATTTTTACCCTGAGTTGGCAGAGCAAGTACTATGAACTCCTGATTTTTGTTGTTGTTTAACAGAAAGGGAACAAAGGCTGAGACCAAGGTCATGGTGCTAGAAAGTGGCAGGGCCAAGACTGATACTTTGGTCTTCAAGGAATTGAGTCCAAGGCCGTTGTTCTTTCTACCATAACACGTCATTCCCTAAGGCAAACAGCTGTAACTAAAAGGCAGATGAGAGGTTGGTGAGAGCCCAGCAAAGAGGTGGGCCAAAGAGCAAAGGGAGTGACCAGACTTAATTTAGTTATGAAGCAAGATGGGGGGTGGCATGGAGTGTGTGGACAGAAAAATGGCAGAGCCTGTTAAGTTTCGAGATAACCAGCCCCAGGGACTGCGGTGGAGTCAAGTAAGGACAATCCTGGCTTTATTCCATGTCTGGAGGCTGGAAGTGGAGCAGGAGAAAGGCAAATCCCTTAGTGCCCGAATCTCTCAATTTCAGGACAAAGTTCCAGGACTTGGTGTTGCTATACTCATTATTTTGCTGGTGCCCACAGACCCCTTGGAGGGTCATAGATATTCCATGGGATTCACTTGAGAATCAGGTCTAAATTTCTAGAGATTATCTCATTATATTTTTTGTATTCTTTTCCTCCAACTTCCCTTTGAAACAGATTTGAGACAGCTTACAATTTAATAGGACCAATAGCATAAACATAAAAGATAAATAGCAGATGTGGGGGCAGGGAGATGTAATGCACCAAAAATTTTTTTCTAGTGAATTTACTGTGATTGGAACATTTGGTTTTGATCATTTGGGGAGCTGAAGAGAAAATGAAAAGTAGCAGTTATTGACTGATTAAAACATGCTCAATATTTGGTTCCAGGGACATGAACTTTCAGGGGGGTACAATCTAAGGGGAACCCATTACACAAATCCTATTTAAGGAACACTGAATTCATTAGTCGATGGTTGTTTTTACAGACCTATTTTAAAGCATTTCTTTCTGCTACTAGATGAGTGTTTACTTATCCAATATCATTCTCCGGAGATTAAAATGCAGAATGCTTGGGTAGGGGGTTTTGGGGAGGAGAGATTTGGCTTCCACTCTTGCCATTGCTCTAAGCACCCTTAGCCAGAACGCTGTCACTTAGCCTTTTTCAGTACATCATGGTCTTCACTGCTTCTAATCTGATTTTCCCAGTTAAATGTAAATGTCTTGAGGATTGAAATGCTTTCCACTTCTTATTTATTCCCTCAAGGCCAGGCCCAAATATTTTACAAGCTGCAAAGTCTTCAGGTATCTCTAAACTGAGTTTGACTGTGGAGTCAAATCAATGACAAGATTTGACCTTGAATTCTCACCTAGGTGAGAGATTTAGAGACAAGAAGCCTTGGTTTGAGTCCTGGCTCCAACACTCAACGAATCATGAACCTCAGTTTCCTCTTTCTTAGAATGGGATATTTATGACCCATTTTTCACATGACCTTCACTGTGATAAAGTTTGTGGTCAATTCTCAATTTTAATCTTAGTTAACCTGTAAGCAGCATTCAACACAAATTATCTTTTTCTCCTTTCTGATACACTTTATTCAGCGTAATCTCCGGGACACTAAACTCTCCTGAATTCCTTCCTATTCCATTGGTTTTGTTTGCTGGATCATCCTTGACCTCTTAAAGTACCTACTTTAAGATGCCCTAGGGCTCATCCCTTAGCCATTTCCCCCCTCTTTCTTTGCTCATTCCTTTGGTAATCTCACCCACTCACAAATACAGGCTGATACAAGCTGATGACTCCCAATTGGCAGTCCACGTTTCTCTCCCTCAGACTTCAGATTTATGTTCACCAAATTCATCAAACTGATTATTCAACATCTCCACTTGGATATCTGCTAGACATCTCAAACTTAACACATCCACGACTAAACTCAGGATCTTCCCCCCTCCTTACTCCCTAAACTTGCTTTCTCTATATAGAGAAAAACAATAGTATGGCTCCAGAACCAGACAAACTTGTTTTTTCTATATCATCTGTCTGTCTCTTACTGGCCTTACTCTTTCTCTGAGTATAGTTCCATTTCTTTCATCTTATTTTTTATGCTGTTCTCTTTTATCTCATCTCCTCCCCATTTCTATCTATATGAAACAACTCGTAAATTTCTATTTTTTTTTTTTGCCCCAAACCTTTATCTTGAGCTCTAAGAGCTTCCTGATAATCTCCAAATAGATGTCATACAAACTCAACTTGTCCAAAACTGAATTCGGTTTTCTCCCCAATCCTTTCTCTGTCAGTGTCCCCGTCTTCGTAAATGGCACCAGTATCATCCTGTGACACAAGCCAAGATCCTGTGCGTCCTCATGACTCCTTCCCTTATCTCCCACAGACAGTGACTCATCACATCCTGTTGTTGATTCTCCCTTTTACATTTCTTTTCACTATCACTGTCACCCATCCTCCTTACTGTCTTCCCATCTACCACACAGCGACTGCAGATTCCAGATTGCTTCCTGCCTGCACTCTAACCCCTGCAATTCATTTTCCACGTTACTGCCTCTGTGATATTTTGAAAATGTACATCTGCTCTTGTCATTGCCTTACGTAAAAGCCAGTAATGGCTTTCCATGTCCTCAGAGTTAATTCTGAACGCCTTCACACAGCTTATATGACCCTTTTTTTCTCTGGCCCCTTTATGTCTCCAATCATTTTTCTCCTTTTTCTTTCTGTTCCAATGATATTGGACTTTTATTTCCTCTGGAGTTCCACATTCCCTTCTGCCTTTGGGCCTTTGTACTTGCTGCTTTTTGTCTTTCTCTACCTGAAACAGTCATTTTACAGGAAGAAAATAAACTGACTTACCTGTAAACATTTTATCTGTTTGTTCATTAAGGAAACATCTACCCCAGAGTACAACAGAGAAAGACAATAGTGTGTCTCCAGAACCAGACAAACTTGGCTTCAACTGTTAGCTCCATCCCTTACTAGGTCACTTAGCGAGTAAGGTCACCTTACTAGCTATGTGACCTCAGTCAAATGATCTAAAACTTCTGTGATCCTCTTTCCCTCATCTATACAATGGGGATAATGGTAGAATTTTTATCATTGGGTACCTGTGAGGATGAAATGAGATGACAGACGTAAAATTCTTATTACAAAGACTGGCACATCATAAGCATTAGATAAAAATCTGGTATTGTGTTGTTGATTTAATGTCTTCATTGTCAGCATGAGATGGTTTGATTCTTGATTCTTTGGATTTAAATCTAATGTAGTCATAAAAATAAGGACATAGTGAATTTACCCAGAAATATGGAACCATTTTAAAAATGGATGGTAAATTACTTATATCCAGTGAAAGATCAGTAAATACATACCAGAGTATGGGCAAATAGAATTTTTTTATGTGTGGAATTCAAAGAGAGTCATCATAAGCAATGTTTATACAGATTGAATAGGGCAAAAATAGCTATTTTTAACCAGTTTTTTTCTTTTCTTTTTAAAAATTTTTTTAAAAAGTTTTTATTGGGGAATATTGGGGAGTAGTGTGTTTTTCCAGGACCCATCAGCTCCAAGTCAAGTCATTGTTTTCCATCTAGTTATGGAGGGCGCAGCTCCTTGGCCCATGTGGGAATCCAACTGGTGACCGCGATGTTATGAGCACCGCACTCTAACCAACTGAGCCAAATGGCTGCCCCTAACCGGTTCTTTCTTATGTAATATTTGTGGTGGAAAGCATATTAGACACAGTCTTGATCAGTTTCTTCTTTTATTGCATATTAAGAAATGTGGGGCTCGCAGTAATTGAGCTTTTACTAAGGTCATGTCATTTTAAGTGACATACCGTGTTTCCCCAAAAATGAGACTTACCCTGAAAATAAGCCCATGTTAAGATCTCAGTCAGACAGACGCATTTAGTACGTTATGACGATGCTCCAGAAGAAGATGACATGACGGTATTTGAATAAATGTAGATTGTTGTACATGAAAAAATAAGACATCCCCTGAAAATACGCCCTAGTGAGTCTTTTGGAGCAAAAATTAATATAAGACCCGGTCTTATTTTCGGGAAAGCATGGCAGTTGAAAGTCAGGGGCGGGACTGGGGCCAGAGTCCAGCTTCCCAGATTCCAGGCAACGTTCTCTTCACAGTATGGCCCAGGCACAAAGCCTGTCATCTCGCATCCTGTGAGGGAAAGCACTGAGTCACCCCGAAATGTGACTTGCCCAAGATTACCCAGATGGTGCTTCTTCCTGTATGATTATGATCCAAATAAATAGGATATATCGGAAATCTGTCACGTGAGAATATTCATTTTTTAAAAAGGAAGTGTAAACTTTCTCCCCCACAAATTCTATAGCTACTAACACGTTCAGAATATCTAGAATCTAGATTCTACACTGAAAACTATTAAGTTTTTTTAAAAAAATGGTCACAAGGTGAAAAGTTCCTCAGGGTTTTTGCCTCAGTAATGTGTTCTTGTGCATCAAAAGAGCTTAAGTAAAGCTTGAAATGTACGCTTGGCAGGAGTCATGGAGAAGCGGGGTTTTAGCACCAGCTCCGTTGCTCCACTAGACCTGGGAAGCCTTGACTTGGATTTCACTGAACAGTTGTTAAGAAGTAAAAGGTTGGCATGAGAAAGTGAATGATTTTACTTTGTACTTTTACGTAAGGATATTAAAAAGTTACAACCACTTTCAGCTATAACTGGTTAGTATCATTTTACTCCATAGATCAGCATTGAAAAAGTACTTAGCTAGTCTGCCGTCATGAATGGTCTTTCCATCGTTAAGAGACTATGCTTCCATTAATTACATCTCTGTGTGTGTACTGAATACATTTCTAGGTTCTTCAATGACTTCTACATATTGGAGGTGAGGAGAGAGAGGGAATTAACACTTTTTGAAAATGCACAGTGCTTCTTTGTTCAAGATCTTCTGCTGTGAGTACTCTTAGTACTCTGTAATTATTATAATGCATTGTCCCATTTAATACAACACTCCATTAAGTTATATATGCCCTCGGTATTACAAATGAGAAAGCTGAAGTTCACAGCAGATCTATAGCTAGTAGATGGGAGAATTAGGATTTATCTGACTTTAAAGCATGACTTCTTTTAATATTTAATCATCTTATTTACGATCGTACAAAAAACACATCTAATTTTAGACATTTGTACTTATTTGCCCTTGAGACTGCAGTGGACTCTAATTAGGCATAATTATATTTAATTTATTTTTGAATGTTCTATGATTTACATTCTTTACAAAGTCAGTTTCCCAATTTAGGAAAGGCTTTTTTCTTTTACAGCATAGACATCATAACTTCCCTTTTTTCTGTTACACATACAGTCATTTATTAGACGAACATTCATTGACAAGGCAGGCACAAAACAGTGCACGGATTCTGTGCAATCAGATTCTCCGAACCCCACAGCTGGTTGTGGGTCTGGTGGAGGCTGAAGACTCACTTGCCCTATACAGGTTTCTAGCCTTGCTCGATTCTTACACTTCGTTCACATAAGAAGGGAGTGCTGTTAACTGTTCTAGCAGTTTATATATCTTGAAAGTCTTTAATTTTTTCAGTGAGATCACATTTCTAACATTCCTTATGCTAACGAACAAGACCCTACCGTCACCAGCTATTTTCTTTGGTATGCACTATGCTGATTAGCCAGGATAGACTGTTGGTGTACCTTGACCCACGTAGTAGAACTAGTGGGAGCCACTCGGGGAAGGTGGCTATTTTTATTTTAATGCTGGCTGACCACGCCTGGGCTCTTTGCATCAAGCACATTGCTCCCTTGGCCAGTCTTAGAATTTAAACTTAAATGAACTGATGCATGCTTAATATCACACTGACTAGATGGAAAGAGTTTACAGACTTCATGACACCTGTTCTTGTGAGTACACTGGCGCAAGTTGTGTTTGTGTGACACTGGCGCAAGTGTCACATTGCCTGGAATGACTGGGAACTTGGTCTTTGCCATGCTAATTCCCCTTGGCTTCCACGTATGTCTCTGTTCTGTAGTCCATGGTGTTCTTAATATGACTTATTGGAGAGCAGTGTTCTGCTTCCCCCTTTCTCACTCATAGCAGGAAAATCGGACAGGACTGAAGGAGTGAGAATGCTCAGGAAATCGGGTACATGTAATCTGAAATTTCCAAGGGATTCTGATACCACCCCTTCCCTATTCCACTGCCTTAGGCCACTTCCTCCTTTTGGCCAAAGCATTCTTCTTTTCATTTATGATTTGTATTGAAAATATTTTGTCTAAATGGTTTCTTGTGTGCTGTAAATTTCCCCAGACCCCTTTGTCTGAGGAGGAAAGTGAAAACTCAGTGGCTTAACACAACGATTATTTATTCTTGCTTATGCATCCGCAGAACAGCTGGGTGTGGGCTGGGCTTGGCTCCCCATGCAGGGCTGAGCTCAGGTCTGCTCCGTGTGACCTGCTCCATGTACGATCCTTGTGAGGCCGAGCTGAGGGGCAGCAGCTGTGGGGCGATCTTCCCAGGGCAATGGCAGAGGGGTGGGAGGTGAGGGCTACTGTGCAAACTTAGTTCACAAGTTTGGTTGCACTGGGTCTGTTCACATCCCTTTCACCAAAAGAAGTCACATGGACCAGCCCAAAGTCAAGGAGCAAAGAAGTATGCTCCTTGCATGGAGATGGAAGAAGAGGGAGAGAATATGTTTGAGTAATCTAATCTGCCACAGCCTATGAATGAAAAGAATGAATATCTTGGAGCAGTTTTCAGTTTGCAAAAGCTTCCACACACATTATCCCATTCAGTCCTTACATTAGCCCCGTGAGGTACCGATAGTATTGGTCTCCATTTTTAATGAGAAATTAAGTCTTAGAGAGGTTAGAGACATTTGATAAAGGATGGCCAGCCAGTAGGTGACAAAGATGGGCTCCTGTCTTCTCTCCTTACATTGTTTCTATCCCTGCCTGATCTCACATGAACCATAGAGAACTTACACTCAGGACTGCCATTGGGGAACATCAAAGTGGCTGCGGGTGTTAGTGTTATTTGCTGATGGCATCCTAAGGAAGAGTACCCAAACTAAAATGGTTCAGCTCAGTGCAGGAACTTCAGTGCACATAAGAGTGAACTTGTGTCATCACCTTTGGCCTTTTCCCTGGTGATAGCATTTACTGCTTTAGGTTTCATGTAGCATGTATGTAATTGTCTGTCTCTCTAAATGTAAGCTTCTCATTGACAGGGCTTAGGTCCTGTCATTGGTCACGTTTCTGATGTACGAGTGGTGTCCTCACTACTCTTCTTTTGGGGGTTGTGGTAGTTTTGCCTGTAGGTTTTTGGTTTGTTTATCCTGGTTTGTGTGTCTGATTTTATGAGGAATTTGGGAAGATTTCAAAAATGCCATCAGTGCCTCCATCTTCTTAGAATCTATACACCTGATCATTTATGGAGCCTTTCTTGGCCCTCTAGAGTGGCTGACCACTGCCTCCTTTGGACCTTATTGTACCCTGAATATCTTAATCACCGAATACCAGCAACACTTGATGATTCTGGGTAAGTCTTGTTCCGAGGACAGGGCTTGCTTTTTAACTGTGTTTGGCTCTCTAGTACCTACGGTGTTTCCCCGAAAATAAGACCTAGCCGGGCAATCAGCTCTAATGCGTCTTTTGGAGCAAAACTTAATATAAGACCTGGTCTTATTTTACTATATTATAACACCAGGTCTTGTGTAATATAAGACCGGGTCTTACATTAATTTTTGCTCCAAAAGATGCATTAGAGTTGATTGTCCGGCTAGATCTTATTTTTGGGGAACATGGTAGTTCAGTGGCTGGCATAGGAAGCCCCTCAATCAGCATTTTTAAAATGAAGGAATAGACACAATTTTCTCTAAACAGGTCCCACACCTGGAGGAGTAGACTTATTAGTTACCCTGTGTGAACTGCCTAATAATAGCGAACACATTACCTCTCCCCTAAAAGGTAAGTCACGGGATGTCTACTTGGCCTGACTGTGGCTAACATGTATACCTTAAAAAATTATTCATGGGCTTTACTGGGGTGTGGGGGACATAGTAAGGATTCAGAGATGTGCTGTCCTAAAAAAGGAAGGCTAGATTTTTTTCTGTTAGCTACCTCTGGATGTTAATGTCAGATGCCACCAAAGGAAATTGCCTGAAGTCTTCTTCAAACTTTAAGCAGAGCCCTCAGTGAGGACATACTGGCGGTGCCAAAAACATGTACACAAGTAAACACTTTGGTCAGCGTTGCTCAAGCAGTTGTTTGCCGTAATCAGAAGTGTCTGGATGCTGATGGTAACCATTTTGAGCACCTCTTGTAATCGCAGAAGTCAAACGTGATTGTATTCATCTTTTGTTATCGGTTTGTATTGAGTATTACAATTTTAATAGTTTATATGGGGAGTAATGGGAAAAGATGCTGCAGACCCAGGTGGCCACCTGAACTGTGGTTTCCATGTTGCTGTTGCCATAGCATCGGTGGAGCAGGGGCATCTTTGGTGTGAGCACCCCACGCCACCCCCCACCTCGGTGACACCACGGATGACATCCTCTTGTTTGACAAATGCTATCTGCCTGTGGCTAGAATCTGATTTTGTACTTGTCTCAGTTTAGCTTTGCTGAGAGGTAGTGGTCTGGGCGTGTGTTCAACAGAGAAACAAACTTTCCCACTCAGCCCCTTTCAGAGAAAGCTCTTTGATTAGTCTGGGAAAATATCCCCCACTGGGCGCTCCACTCCCCAGTGACAAATTACCTCAGTGATTTGGCGTTAGGATGCAAAAGATTGACAATCACAGGATGGGAAACAACTTAGCAGTTATCCTTGACCTTTACCTTACACTGGCAATTTTTGTCATTTAGCTATGTGATGTCACTATGTGTCCCCTCCCAATGACAGGCATCATGTCTTGCTCAGCTTTGTACTTTCAGCACTGTTTCTGGTACATACTAGGTTCTTAGTAAATGCCTCTAGAGTGAATGAGTTGGTTTTGAGGCTCTTATTTCTTTCAGGAAGGAAACCACAGAGAAAAGTTAAGAGATATATGTAAGAATAGATAGAATCTGTTTGGGAAATGTCAAAATAAGGAACCTGGACACAGTTAAGTGCATTTTCCAGTGTATTACAGCATGTCATATCACATCGTCATGTCACATCACATCACACCATGAAGTGACATTCTCTAGTTGTTTATCTAAAGCTGAACTACCCAGTTATAATGTAAGCACACCAGCTCCCTGAAACTAAAAGTCCTGATTTGTAGCATTTGCCAATTTCTGTGGTATAAATACTCCACCATGGCCGATTTCAAGCTATACACCCTTGTTAGTTTCCTGTGGCTGCTGTAACAAATTACCACAAAGTTGGTGGTTTAAAACAACAAAAATTTATTCTCTTACAGTTCTGGAGGCTAACAGTCCAAAACCAGTCTCACTGGGCTGAAATTAGGCAAAGGCCCTTCTCTTTGCCTTTTCTAGCTTCTGGTGGCTGCTGACATTGCTTGGCTAGTGATCGCATCGCTGCAATTTCCGCCTGTGCGGTCACAATGCTTTCTCCTCTTCTCTGTGTGTCTCATCTCCTCTGTGCCTCTCTCAGAAGCATATATGTGATTGCATTTCGGGCCCGCCTGGATAATCCCATTTCAAGATCCTAAACTTAATCACATTTGCAAAGTCCTTTTTGTTTTTTGTTTTTGTCATAGAAGTTCACATTAACAGGCTCCAGGAATTAAGACACGATATCTTTTGGAGGGTCAAGCAACCTTTGCTCTTTTTAACAACCAGCTAACAAAATTCCTGAATATGTGGCAAGTGGTTCTCAAGCTTGTACCTGACAAGCAGGTACGAGGGGCTACCGCACGCCACTGAATGTAAACTTCTTGCGGGAGAAGATTCAGGCTGCTCCTTAATTTGTATCCTCTACGATCCCCAGTTTGGAGCAAGCTGGTATGAGCTAGTGCTTAGAAAATGCTTTTGAATTGACTATAAGAGACCTTAGTGACAACCCCAAAGCCAGTTAACATCAAACCATTCTGGTTGTTTATTCCTAGGAAAACCTTTAGACCGTGAGAATGGTAGTAGAAACAAATAGTCAAAGGTTCAGGGACAGGATCAAAACTCACAGCTTTGTGAGAGAATCCAGTGGAGCCATGCCAAAGTTTGCATGCATCACGTTCTTTGGAAAACCCGCATGTCTGCAGTGACTCATTTTCTGAATGTTCCCCTCATGTCACGTTTTCCAGCCCTGGGTTTGTTGTTTTTTTCCCCTTATGTGCTTTGTCCCATCTGCCTCATTAGGCTGAGCTCTTCGGGCAGGGACTGTGTGGTGTGCTTCCTCAGTACCTCTGACCTTGTCCCTTTACTCAGCCCTGCTACGCTCGTCCAGGGCCCTGAACTCAGTAATGTCTCCAGTGTTCGTTTGTCATGTAGTGACTGCGCCGCTCACCTAATTGAAGTACGTGTACATGTATGTGTGTATAAGTCTACTGAATGAGTGAAAACTGGAACAGGTCTTGTATGTTTCTCAAGTTATCAAAACCTGTACCATCTTGCTGTCTCTTTTGGTGCCAGTGCCTGGTTGGCACAGCTTGTGAAGGAAGCCATAGTCCTGGTGCCAGGAGCATTTTTCAAGAATGTTGGTCACCCATCCCTCTAGCCCCGCAGCATACTCTGGGCTTCTGCTCTCTGTTGCTCCTTCATGTAATTCCAGGTAAACCCAGTTCCAGTTTTACCTGGATTGTGGGGAAGGTGGTGCATGTAGCAAGTAAAAGGGGCACTCTCAGATGCCCTCCTGCTCTTTTGGTTGGATCCAGGGCAGTTGATCCAGGCACAGCCCTCATTACTGGCCTCTACAGTCCTGCTTTCAGATGTCCACTCAATCATTTGAGCAGCAAAGGCAGAGACAGGAAGCTTAACTTGACTCAGATGTGTGTGTGTGTGTGTGTGTGCACGTGCATGCATATATACGTATATATGTGTGTATACATATATGTGCACACACATGTGTATAGACACACACACATACATGCACCACATATCTGAATCTTATTAAACTTCGACCTCAATTTACAGATTTACAGGAGAACAGGGTAAAGGGAAACCATAAACAAATAAACCGACAAATCCAGAATGTAGAACATTCTACAGGACAAGTGACCTGGTTCCTGCAACTCGCCAACGACAGGGAAAGGCAGGTGGGCCTGCTCTAGAACAAAACAGATGTAAGAGACAAAACAACCAAATGCCAAGTGTGGCCAGATAAACTGTAAAGAGACTGTTTTTGAGAAAATCGCAAAATTTAGAATACTCAAATTACTTCTTAACCTTGTTAGACGTGATAAAGGCGTTGTGGTTATGTTTGAAATTGTCCATAATTTTAAGAGAGTCAGTGTACTATTGAGGCGGAATGACACGACGTCTGGGATTTACTTAAAAATACTTCAGCAGCCAACATGGACCTGTTCTCAGCTGGAGAAGCAGCCCAAGAGGCAGACTGAGGTGTCCGGGTAGGCGGGGGCCGCAGAGCCCAGCAGACCTTCTGCTCCGAGAGCCAACGTGCGAGGACCTGCTGCGGGCAAATCTATTTTCTCCTGAGTTGGTCAATTTTTCAGGAACACCAAGTAATTTCAAAGTAAAGGAAAACAAACCATATCTCTGCAATGCTCGTGACAGGTTGTCAGAAACCTGGTGTCTGTGTCATTATCAAAATGTCGCTACTGCTAACACATTCGTTAATCATTTCTTTTCAGACCTGCAGGAACACAGCTGATGTGCTTCTCTTAGCCGTCAGCAATTTCCCTCCTCAGTGGACCAGGGGATTGGTTTCTGCTTTTCTGCCTGAGAGACCAGTGGGGGAAGCCACAGAAACCTCCCTTGGCTTTTTCTGACAGAATAAAGAAGAGATGGGGAGATAATTTATCATATCAGGCTGCTCATCAGGCAGTGTGGTCTCTGTCACTGAGGCTGTCACACTTCTCACCTCCTTCAGAATGGCCCACTCGCAGCCTGGGGGACAGAACAGGTGGGCAGTGCCTGCTGGCATTTGGTTGACACATGTGCCCACGTCCACATTTCATGATGCCCACAGTGGGGCAGCAGCTGGTTCTCTGGGGACCCAAGGCCCTGGGCCTGAGACACAGCAGCTGTTCCCTTGCTGAGCATGTGTGGGAACTCATGCTGTCCTGTAGGGAACTCACACGACATCTACAACCTATGAAATCTCCTGTGTTCCCACCACTCCCAGTCATTACTCACAAAGCAGAACATACCCCAGTGAGTGTGTGTGTGTGTGTGTGTGTGTGTGAGAGAGAGAGAGAGAGAGAGAGAGAGAGAGGTTTATTTCAGTGCTCTGAATAACATTTTCAGTGAGCTGGGACTTCACCATCTGAGAGACTGGAGTTTCTAGGCTCCTGGGGAGCGAGAACCTCCTGCAGAGCGCGGTGGACACAGTGTACAGAAGGGGGTGATGATGCATACCCTGCCTCTAGCAGTTACGGGAGCACACTGTTAGAACGTGTGTGTGGACATGCTTTAGAAACTGTAAAGTGGGCTTTTCATGGTTTGCTTATGGCGACAGTCACTTCCTCCTCTTAAACAGCGCCTCTCTTTCCCTTATAATCTAAGGGTCCTCTTCGAACTGAAGAAATCCAAAATAGCTGCCTGGTGCACCTACTTCCAATGTTTCTCCTAATCATACCCCATTCCTTTCCTCACCACTCACCTGGATGCCCTGAAAAATAGAATCCCAAGGAACTAAGAAGAGAAGGACATTTGCTTTTTTTGTGTACTCTACCTGGTATATTTCTGTAGTCCTACTTTCACCTCCCCTCCCTTCTCCTCCTCTCCTCCTCCCTTCCATCCTTTCCTCTTCCATTCTGTCACCCTCTTCCTCCCTTTTTTCCTCTCTTCTTGGTACATTTTCATGCTATTCCAGTGAGTCATTATCATATTTAATTACATTTCTCACCTTGGACATGTACTTATTTTTTGGATAGGAGAGAGAGAGAGAGGGAGAGAGGGAGAGAGAGAGAGAGAAAGAGAGAGAGAGAGAGAGAGAGAGAGAGAGAGAGAGAGAGAGAGAGAGAGAGAGACTCTTGTCCCAAAGTTGCTTGCTTGTTTCAATTAGAGGAGATATATTATTGCAAGGTCTGTTAAGTGACAGGAAACACTGCTGGCTGTTCAGAAGGAACAATCTGTGTTCCAAAACAGATTGCAGTGTGTCATAGGCATCCTCCATAACCACCATGTTTCCCCGAAAATAAGACCTAGCTGGACAATCAGTTATAATGCGTCTTTTGGAGCAAAAATTAATATAAGACCCTCTCTTATTTTACTATAAGATCTGGTCTTATATAATGTAATGTAATGTAATATAATGCAATATAATGCAATATAATGTAATATAATATAATTCAATATAATACAATATAATATAATACTGGGTCTTATATTAATTTTTGCTCCAAAAGACGCATTAGAGCTGATTGTCCATCTAGGTTTTATTTTCGGGGAAACAGAGCATTAGCTGGTGATGAGGGCAGAAACCAGGTGCCCATCGGCTCTGGAATTAATTGACATCCTTGTGAGAGTATCTCAATTGAAGGTGACTAAGAATTGTGTTTCCTCCTATTGAGAGAGGCTGGGAGCTGCTTGGTGGCAGGGACTGTGAGGTTTGTCATCAGTTGTCTGGCACCAGAATACTCCTCACACATGGTAGATGCTCAGTAAGTGTCTGTTTAATTTGTGTGGAAGAGTCAGAAGAAAACAGCTCCGTTTCTTATTCTGATTCCCTGTGCCTCTGTAAAATGTTGAAAAAAGATCACTCCCTTTTCTATATGGGAGACTCTTCTATAACCCCAAATAGTGATGTATTAACGATTCCTAGAAGTGGTCAAAACTGAGGGTCCCGCTGGGGAGGGGAGGATGTGGGCAGCTGGTGTGGAAACCAGGAAATAGGCCTTCCCAAGGACGGCCATTCAATTCCTGTAGCATTTGTATATGGTTCCAATTACGAATGGGAAACACCTACTGACTAAAAAATGACAAAATGCTTCAAAGGAAAAGACACAACTTTTTCAAAAGGGAAGTATGGTCTTAAAAATCACTGAATTGAAAAGATCTAAAGCACTTTCAACCATAGAGGACCATACTGAGGCACAAATGTAGGAGATTATTTCATGGCTACCATGTATAATGAGTATGATTAGGTCAAAATCATAACGAAATGGTTGGCCCTTTTGGTATTGAGGTCAGAGGGATCCCTTTCAATGAACTAGAATCCCCCCAAAGTATTCCTCCCCAAAGGTGGAGGAATTGGGAGTTTTAATTGTTGGGAGTTTTAATTGTTGGTTTAATTCATTCGGATCAAGTAGGTATTTGCTGTCCCTGGTGTCTGGCACTGGTGGTGGACTGGGTAGAAGTGATTATAAGAGGGTCAGAAAAAGGGTCTTCTCAGAGTAGTATCTTTTCCACTGTGCCTTCCACAATTCTGAAGGTTCCTAGCAGTGTAGAACATGGGAGGCACTTAAACTTTTCTGATGACAAGAATCACCATTTTTGCTTATTAAAAACAGACTTTTCGGGCCCAATTTGATCAAGAGTAGATTCTCAGGGGTATATGTGTGCAGGATAATGCATACCAGAATCATCTGGGGGAGTATTTGCAAACTATATAGAGCCTCCCCATAATAGATGTGATTTTCTTTGATTTCTTATACTGTGGGGAAGAGCAAATATATGTGTGTTAAAAAATTTCTTCATTGATTCTAGTATGCTGCATCCTGTATTTCTCCCTGGTCCACCCCCACCATCACCCACCCTCAGTGGAGAACCACTAACCCAGAAAAAAAGAAATACTTTTTTTTCATAAAAAAACGTTTTCCAGTAGATTTATTGAGGTATCAGTTATATAACATAAAATTTACCTACCATAAGTGTATAGTTCTGAGATTTTTAGTAAATTTATGCAATTGTGGAATCATCACCACAATACATTTTTAGAATATTTCTATCACCCCCAAAAGTTCACGCATGTGTATTTACGGTCAGTTTTCATTCTCATCCCAGCCCCAGGCAAATACTATTCTTTGTCTGTCAAGATTTGCATTTTAAAGAGATTTTATGTAATGGAATCATCAAGACATATTCTTCTGTGTCTGGCTTCTTTCACTTAGCATAATATTTTTGAGGTTCATCTATGTCGCATTCAGAAGTAGTTCGTTCTTTTTACTGCTGAGTGGTATTCCATTGTATTCATATATCATAGTTTGTTTATCCATTTACCTGCTGATGGAGGTTTGGGCTGTTTCTAGTTTTGGGCTACTGTGAATAATGCTGCTATGAGTATTTGCATACAAGTCCTTGTGTGAATATATGCTTTAGTTTCTCTTGAGTAGACACCTAGGAGTGGAACTGCTTTATTATATGAATAATATATGTTTAGTCTTTCAAGAAATTTCCAAACTGTTTTCCAAAATAATTGTACCATTTTACATGTCCACCAACAAAATATGATGGCTTCAATTTCTCCACATCCTAGCCAACACTTGGCATTGCTAATCTTATAGATTATAACCATTCAAATGGGTATGTAGTATAATAGTATATAATTATGGTTTTAATGTGTATTTCCGTAATTAATGATGTTGAACATCTTTTCATAAGCTTAGTAGCAACTCATATTTTTACTGAAGTTTCTGTTCAAATCTTTTGCCCATTCTGTAATTGGTTTGTCTTCTTTTTGAGTTATAAAATATATATGTTCTTTTGTATGCATATGTTCTTATATATTAGTTTATATTTATATACTGAATAAAAGTCTTTTATCAGATATATGTTTTGTAGATACTTTCCCCTTGTCTGTGTCATGCCTTTTCATTTTCTAAAAGATAGCTTTTGAAGAGAAAAAAATTTTAATTTGTTGAAATTCAGTTCATCAATTTTTTTCTCTTATGGGTTGTGCTTTTGGTATCATATATCATATATATTTTTTTGCCTTATCCAAGGTCACAGTGATTTTCTCCTCATAGTTTTCAGAGATTTTGCTCTTTCATCTAGGTCTATGATCCATTTTGAGTTAATTTTTACATATGGTATGAGTAGTTATCCATCCTCATTCTTTTCCATGTGTATATCCAGTCGTGTCAGCCCCGTTTCCTTTCCTGCTTCCTCTGTCCTATCCCCATTAAATTTCCTTGCCAACTTCATTAAAAATTAATTGACTTAAGAATAAGGGTTAATTTCTGAGCTCTCCATTCTCTTCCATTGATCTACATATCTTTTCTTACACTAATACACACTATCTTGATTACTATAGCTTTACAGTAAGTTTTGAAGTTAGGTAGTGAATTTCCAACTTCGTTCTTCTTTATGAAAGTTATTTTGGCTCTTCTAGGTATTTTTTATTTCAATATAAATGTTAGGGTCATCTTATTAATTTCTATAAAAAAAGCCATCTGGAATTTTGATAGGGATTATATTGAGGGGGATTATATTGATAGGGATTATATTGATAGGGATTGATATCTGTATATCAATTTGGGCAGAATTTCCAAAAGTGTGTCTTCAGTCCTTAAACATGGTATGTCTCTCCAACTATTTAGAAATTCTTTCATTTCTCTCAATAATGTTTTATAGGTTTCAGGGTATAAATTTTGCACATCTATTTAAGAATTTATTTATAATTATTCTGATATTTTTAATGATACTGGGAACAGAAATGTTTTCTTAATTTCATTTTTGGATTGTTTCTAGTATATGATTTGTCTGTATTGATCTTGTGTCTTGTAATCTTGCTAATTTGTTTATGTCTAGTACGTTTTTTGAATTTTTCTAAGGATTTTCTAAATACAAGTTTATGTTGTCTACAACATAAGATGGTTTTACTTCTTTGTTTCCAATATGTATACAATTAATTTCTTTTTCTTGTTTTGTTATATTGGCTATAGCCACTGATACAATGTTGAATGAAAGTGGTAAAATGGGACATCTTTGCCTTGTTTTCTCAATCTTAGAGGAATGAATTTTATCTTTCACCATTAACTATGCGTTTTCCATAGGGATTAAATTTTTTAAATATACTTTTTATCAGGTTGAGGAATTTCCTTATATTTCTAGTTTATTGAGAGTTTTTGTTATGCATAGGTGATTGATTTTTGTCAAGGGCTTTTTCTACATCTATTGAGATGATCACAAGGTTTTTATTATCCTTTATTTAATAATTTGGTATTGTACAATAATTGATGTTAAATGAACCTTGCATTCATGGGATAAATCCCACTTGGTCATAGTGCATACTACTTTTCATATATTGATGAATTTGGTTCATTAATTTTTTTGGAAGTTTTTATATTTATATTCTTGAGGGATATTGGTCTGTAGTTTTTTGGTAGTCTTTGTTAACTTTGATATCATGGTAACACTGGCATCAGAAAAAAATTGGAAATTTTATCTTCTATTTTGTTTTCTGAAAGAGTCTGTATAGGATTGGTATTTCTTCCTTAAATATATGATAGAATTTACCAGTAAAGCCATTGGGCCTGGGCTTTTCTTTGCAGGAAGATTTTCAGTTACTGATTCAAATTTAAAAAAAAAAAAATTATCTATTACATCTATAAATTGAGACTGTCCATCTTGTAAGCTTAGGGCATAAAGCCTAAGAGACTAAATGTCCTCAAGAACCCATGTCTGTGGCTATGGCTGTGCTGTTCACTTAATCCCAGGAAACACATGCTATTGCTAATTCATTATCACAGCCTGTTTTCTACCACCACAGTATTGCTGAATGTAACAAAACAGGAGAAGACAAGAAGAAGGCATTTGTCAGTTTTTACCTGGAAACTTCTGCCATCTCACCGCTGAGATTCCCTGATGATATTACTCCTGCTCCGTGACTTCCAGTAACTTCTGAAATGTTGCTGTCAGTGCGAAGGGGAAAAACCAATTTCACAGGTGTTAGACTCATTTCAGGAGAGAGTTATAAAAGGAAAGAAATCAGTTAGGCACCAAACAGTGCCTGAGCTGGGGAATGAAGTTGGATGTTCACCTCTTGAAGCAATGTGATTTAGAAAGCAGTATTAGTATCATATTAGCCTGATGAAGTCCTGAATACTGACTGATGAAGAATCAGTATTTGGTGGTATAAATAAAAGTTTAGGCTCTTTTGTAGAAGATCTTTACATAGGAAACTCTCCAACCCTGTTTCTTTTTATGTAAATCTATTATATCTGAGTCACCTTATGTTACTTTCCTTTCAGCTCTTCCAATTTCTGTCACCACTTTACATTAATGAGATGACCTCAGTTTTTATTGAGAGATGGCAAAAAGAAAGCAGCCACATGAAGATCACTTGTGCTCTTTCTCTGTAAAAATATTCTTAAATCCATTATCTTTCAAGCATCTCACCATGCCCTATATGAGTGTGTCAAATTTCTAGTGTCAAAAGAAGTCTTCATTACTGAACATTTGGTGCACTTCCTTCTTTCAGAGAATAAGAATCCTGTAAGTCATCTGGTTTCCTTCATAACTGTAGCTGACAGGAAGCTCAGGGCAAATTAATTTTAAATTGCAGTTTTGCTCAATTTTGGCCTTTGTGGTGAAGGTACTTAAATTTTACCCTTCTTCGTGGATTTAACCTTTTTATATCATAGCAAACTTCTTGTGTACATTTTTTATTAGAAGTAACCTGCCTAAGTAAACCAGGAAAATGAATATTTTTCTGTTTTAAAGGCCACAAAAGAATTGAAATAATTTTAATTCATTAAAATTTTGAATATTTATAAACTTTATAAATAATAACAGAAGTTAAAAACATTGTCATTAGCAGTCAAAAATTCAGGACTTAAAAAAATTGTCTTTAACATGTGGTGTAAAGAGCAAGAGTTTGAGAATCATACAGACCTGACTTTGAATTCAGATTTTGCTCAACATTTCTACCATGAACATGGGAATTTCAATACCACCTAACCGTCACTTTTAAATCTGTAACATGGGGATTGTAGTACTTATCTGATAGGTTGCTATGAAGAATAAATGTGTATGAAGTCCCTCAAACTGGCATAGAGTAGATATTTAATATTTTTAAATAATACATTTTGATCTAGTTTGAGTTTTTGGGCGGCAGGGTGGGGAAGACTATTACATGGTAATTTCCGAATATGTCACCTATCATGAGCTTTTTCAAAAAGAGAACATGTAAGAGAATAAGAGATTTAAAAAAAAGAAGTAACCTTGCATACTTTTGGTAACCAGTGGTCTACAGAGTAACATTTATTTCTAAAAGTCGGAGGCTTTCAGATAAGCAAAACTAGTCATGATAATGATGTCCAACGACCCCCCCACCCCCACCCCCACCCCCATCCTGACTTATTTCCCCCTCTTTGTGGGCCTTTTACGCTTCCTCAGAAAACCTATTCTCTCACATTCTTCTCTTGCAAGCTCTGTCCCTGCACAACCCCGCAATATAAATGACTGCTAACGCTGTCATTATCACTCTTCCAGAGGAGGTTATATATTTCAGGGCCCAAAGCCCTGGTGCAAAGGGGAGCCAGAGGCTCTGCCGATGGGGTATCAGCTTGTGCTGAGGAGGATTTCTCTGGACGTTGGGACATTCTTGGCACTTTTCCTCCAGTGGTCCCCCAGCCGTATCACACGGACTTGCAGCATCAGAGTCACCTGGGGAGCTTTCAGAAAAGGCAAGATTCCAAGGCTCTTGCCACCCTAAGGTTCGGATTCAGTCGGTTTCGGCTGGAGTCTCAGAATCTGTATTTTTACAACGTTCCCCCCTTCCCTCCCCTACCTGATTTTCACTGTCATTGTATCATTTTCAAAAAGTTAAAAACATAATTTTCACACAGATATGTATATATGAGAATTTAATTAAGTCATTCTAGGTGAAACCAGCAACATAATAAAGCTGATAAAAGAAGAACACAAGTAATAGTTAATGAAACAGAATGCTGGGATAAGAATGCCAACTCAGATACAAAGTGGGTTAATGATATATATATATATATATATATATATATATATATATATATATATATATACACAAAGCACTAGAAATTAGCCTTCCGGCTTATCTTCTCCACTGAACAGTAAGCATTTGCATTACTACCGGATAAAAGTTATTTTCAACTATTCCATCTTCTACAAGTTAATTCGAACTTCAGGGAGTCTGAACTCTCTTCAAAGGTAAATAGTAACTCATATAAGAGTAAATTCCTCTGGAGAATTAAGATAACCTTTTAGTGGGCCTGTTAGACGGTGTGCCAGCATGAAATCAAAAGGACATGTTGCCATCCTTTTGCAGTTTTACAGCGTGTTTGATAAGTTTTCAGAACATTATGTATTACCATGCTTAGAAAAAACTAGCACAGTTCACACGCATACAAAAAACCCCAAAAATGTTATTTGGTGCCAAATAAGCTTAACTGTCAATTTCTATGGGGAATGTTTTTTAGAACCCTTAGGTTCTTATGTGCTCTTATGAAAGCCTACCCTTTCCATATTAGGACTTGCATTATAATACATTTTAATTGCTTGTTTAATTCTCTGTGCTTTTCACTAGACTGTAAACTCCACGAGGGAAAGAATGTTTACTGTTGTATTCCCAGGGCTCTGACAGAGGAGCTGGCACAAGGAAACACCTAATAAACGCTTCTTGATTGGGTAGATGAAAGGGGTCATCGCAGACCAGGAAGTGTGCTGTGAAACAAAAGTCCAGGATCATGGATTCAGAGAAACTCAGCCAGCTGCTCGGGCAATCCTTGATGGTCAGCTGCTTCTTAACCATGTTTCTCTTGATGAAGGGCCGCTCAGCCCTTTTTTCTCCTTCAACATAAAGGATTGTATGTTGTATGTGCATCTTTTTTTAAAAAAAGGCAATCATCTTCTACATCCTATGAAAGCTAACTTGTTTTCTTTTCCAGTAGCTCAGTGTATAGTGCTGGACTCCTGGAAAGAAAACATTCAATGTCATCAAGACCTACTTGGGGTTAAGCAGGATGCACGGTGTAGGGCAGACAAGAAAACTGATCTCTTCCCAGTTTTACGGGTATGGTACTTAGGTCCATTCTACTCCTGGGAGTCAGGGTAGAATGAGTCCAATTACTAAGTCCAATTACTAAGAATTCACATAGAAAAAATGGCCCTGGTTTATCATCCTGATGGCCACTATGGTGGGCTGTGACAAGCCATAAAGGAGGCTCTGTAGGTGACACACATGCACACGTAGAGAGCACATGAGGCCATCAACTGTTGGGTTGCAAGCAGGTTTTCATTTTATAAAGAACATAATTCACCCATTAGCAGCCAGTTCTCACTTTAAAGTCCCTGAGTGAGAACAACGAAAACGAAAGGGAGCATGTTTCTTAAAGCTGTGAGAACTTTTTTACCTGCTATGTACCAAGCTCCAATCAAAATAGCAAAAATGTGACCTTTCTTAGTGTCAAATAGACTGATTATTGGGAAGTTGGTCACACTTACTGTGTTGATTCTAAATCCAGGAAGAGACAAGCCCTGGGGCGTGAAATGTCTTTGGGCAGAAAGATAAGCAGCAAATGTCATTATTAAAAGGACACAGAAAAATGGGAACAGAAGATTCAATCAAGAAGAACACACATGTTCTGGAATCCTAATATGCCTTGTACCTTTCATATCTGGGCTTTGTGCAGTCTTTTCAGTTGACGGAAAGATTCTGACCCCAAACTGTAAAACACTATTCATTCTCCAAGGCCCATATCACAGGCACCTCCTTTATGAAACCTTCCCAGATGGAATTAATTTCTTTCTCTTTAGCATAGCCACAGCATGAAATCTGTTTCTTCTCACTGCCCACTTTGTATTAGCGTTATTCATGCCTGTATCTAAAAGTCAAAATACAAGCCTCATTCATATGCACGTCTTATGTAGTGGTGCTTATCTTAATGCCCTTCCAATGGTAGGTGCTCAAAATCGAATCCAGTGAAAACTTACCCAGTACTAGCTCAATTCTTAAGAGTAGTGCAGACTTGTCTTTCAGACAGAACTCTCATTATGCAAAGAGGTGAAGCACCAGCCTGATGGCTCCTTTCCAAGAATCCTGGAAAAGAAGGATCTCATTTTTTCACTCATGCATACTTTATTGTGTATGCACGCAGGCACATATGGGAGCTGTCTCCATCTCTTTTCCTAGAATATTTTTTTACAATTCTGTTGTATTCAATCTCCTGCCCTCCTGTGTGTTTTCCAAATGAGTCATATTCTACCTTAGGAGGAGTTATGCCTAGATCACAATGGTGAATTAGTTTCATCTCACATGTCAAGTGTGGTGAATTGGTAGAGGATGCCTGGACTGTTTGTTGAGCGTGTGGGTAAGGTGGGTGGAAAGTGTGGATAGTGTGCCGAGAATGGATAGCAATGGCTGCCATGAACCCAGTACAGGAGCGTGTAGGTGAGGCAGGTAGCCGTGTATGGACCATGTTTTTGCCATCTCTGTTCTTGACAGATGACGGTGGCTCTTTGCAAGTACATGGCTGCTAAGAGTCTAGAATCAAAACTACAAGAATTTACTCTTTGAAAGGGAAGGGACCACAGAAGATATCTAGTCTGCAATATCATTTTACTTGATAGTGTTATCTTTTTAAGGACAATGGATATTCCTTTTCTCATTTTTTGCAGTTTTTTATATTGTGGTAAAGTATGTATAATGTAAAATTTACTATCTTAACCATTTACTTTACATTGTGGATGAAATGCATCCATTTGCAGAAAGCTTCATCTTGCAACACTGAAATTCTGTAGCTATTAAACTCTGTACCTATTTTCTTTACGATTTCATTTTTTAAGAGCAGTGTTAAGTTCACAAGAAAAGTAAGAGAAAGGTACAGAGATCTCCCATATACCTCTTGCCCCGACACATATGTAGCCTCCCCCATTAGTACTACCCCCACCAGAGTGTTACATTTGTTACATTTGATGAACCTACAATGACACATCACAATGGGACCCAAAGTCCATAACTTACCTTTGAGCTCACTCTTTGTGCTTTATATTCTATAGGTTTGGACAAATGTGTAATGACATTTATCCATCATTATATTACCATACAGAATATTTTCACTGCCCCCAAATCCTCTGTGCTCTGCCTATTCATCCTTCCTCCCACCCCCAATCCCTGGCAACCACTGATTTTATTACTGTCCTCCATAGTTTTGTCTTTTCTAGAATGTCATGTAGTTGGAATCATACAGTGAGTAGCCTTTCACAATAGGCTTCTTTCACTTAGTTATTGCATGTAAGTGGGCTCTATGTCTTTTGATGGTTCGATAACTCATTTCTTTTTCATGCTGAATAATATTCCATTGTCTATATGGACGACAGTTTATTTTTCCATTTACCTACTGAAGGACATCTTGGTTGTTTCCAATTTTGGCAATTGTGAGTGAAGCTGCTATAAACATCTGTGTGCAGGTATTTGTGTGGATATATTTTCAATTCCTTTGGGTACATGCCAAGGAGCTCGATTGCTGAATTGTATGGTAAAAGTATGTCTAGTTTTGTAAGAAACTGCCAAGCTGACTTCCAAAGTGGCCATACCATTTTGCATTCCACCAACAATGAATGAGAGTTCCTGTTGCTCCACAACCTTGTAAGCATTTGCTGTTGTCAGAGTTCTACATTTTTGCCATTCTGATAGATGTAGTGGCATTTCCCTAATGACATATGATGTTTTCATATGCTGATTTGACATCTCTGTATCTTCTTTGATGAGGTGTCTCTTAAGGTCTTTGGCCCATTTTTCAATCGGATTGTTTGTTTTCTTATTGTTGAATTTTAAGAGTTCTTTGTTTATTCATTTTGGGTAACACATCTTTTGCAAATATGTGTCTTTTGCAAATATTTTCTCCCAGTCTGTGGCTTGTCTTCTCATTTTCTTGACGTTGTATTTTGCAAAACAGAAGTTTTAATTTTAATGAAGTCCAGCTTATCAATTATTTCTTTAATGGGTCACGCCTTTGTGTTGTATCTAAAAAGTCATTGCCACACCCAAGGTAACCTTATGTTTTCTCCTATGTTTCTTATGTAATTTTGTGTTTCTCCTATGCTGAGTTTTAAGTTTGCATGTTACATTTTGGTCCATGATCTGTTTTGAATCTATTTTTGGGAAGGGGTAAGGTCATGTCTAGCAGCACAATTTGTTGAAAAGATTATCTTTGCTGCATTGTATTACCTTTGCTCCTGTGCCAAAGATCAGTTGACTATATTTATGTGAGTCTATTTCTTGGCACTCTGTTGTGTCCTATTAATCTATTTGTCTGTTCTTTTGCCAATACCACACTGTCTTCATTACTATAGCTTTACAGTAAATCTTGAAGTTGGGTAGTGTCAGTTCTCCAACTTTGTTCTTCTTCTTCAATGTTGTATTGGCTCTTTTGGATCTTTTGCCTCTTTATGCAAACTTTAGAATCAGTTTGTCAATACCCACGAAATAGCTTGCTGGGATTTTGATTGGGATTGTATTGAATCTATAGGTCAAATTGGGAAGAACAGACACTTGATAATATAGAGTTTTCTATGTAGGTATAAAGATGGAATATATATCCATTTCTTCTTGGATTTCATTCATTAGAGTTTTGTGGTTTTCCTCATATAGATCTTGTACATATTTTTTTTAGATTTATACCTAAGTATTTCATTTCGGGAGGTGTTAATGTATATGGTATTGTGTTTTTAATTTCAAATTCTATTTTTTCTTTGCTGGTATATAAGAAAGTGACTGACGTTTATATATTAACCCATGTCGTAAAACCTTGCTATAACTGCATATTAGTTCCAGCAGTGTTTTTGGTGGTAGTTTTGGATTTCTTACATTGATGATCATGTCATCTGCAAACAAAGATAGTCTTAGTTCTTTCTTCTTAATCTGTGTACTTTTTACTTCCTTTTTTTCTGTTTTGGTCTTTTTGCATTAGCTAAAACTTCTGGTTAGATGTTGAAAAGGAGTGCTGAGAGAGGACATACTTGCTTTGTGTCTGTTCTTGGTGGGAAAGCTTCAAATTTCTCATCATTCGATATGTTAGCTGTAGGGTTATTTTTTTCCTCATTAATATGCTATTTATTTATTTATTTATTTATTTATTTATTTATTTATTTTTTCCCAGTTTCAGGTGCACAAAACAATGTAATAGTTAGACATTTATCATTTATATCCCTCACACTGTGTCAACTCCCCTCCCCCACCCACTATCCCTCTGACATCGCACACAGCCATTGTATTTCCACTGTCTCTATTCCTAATGCTGTACTCCACTTCTTGTAACTCTATACATTATATATATATATATATATACACACACACACACACATATACATATATATGTATGAAAGTTAATTTGGGGAATGTAATCAATAATGTTGTAAAGATTTTGTAGGGTATCCGATGTAGGGTTATTTTTGTAGATAGTCTTTATCAGGTGTTTTTGAAATGCTGAGGAGTAGCTTTTTTTTATCCTTCATGGTGTTTTCTGAGCTTTCCGGATCTGTGGTTTGGTGTCTAACATTAATTTGGGTAAATTCTTAGTCATTATTGTTTCAAATATTTCTTCTGTTTCTTTCTCCTCTTTCTGGTATTTCCATTATGTGTATGTTAAACCTTTTGTAATTATCCCAGCAGTTCTTGGATATTCTGTTCTTTTTTTTTTCAGTCTTTGTTCTCTCTGATTTTCAGTTTTAGAGGTTCCTATTAATATATGCTCAAGCTCAGAGATTTTCTTTCCTCAATTGTGTCCAATCTACTAATAAGCCCATCAAAGATATTTTTCACTTCTGATAGTATTTTTGCTTTCTAGCATTTATTTTTGATTCTTCCTTAGGGTTTCCATCCCTCTGCTTATATTGCCCCTGTGTTCTTGCATGCTGCCTACGTTACTTATTAGAGCTCTTAACATATTAAACATATGGTGAAATTCCTGGTCTGATTAATTCCAACATCCCTGCCATGTCTGGTTCTGATGCTTGCACTTGAAATTGTGTTGTCTTTTGGTATGCCTTGTAATTTTTTAAAAGGTAAACTGTGTGTTTAAGGTATACCACATGATATTTTGATATACATGGTGAAATGATTACTACAGTTAAGCTAAGTAACATATCCATGTGTGGGGACAGAGCCAGGAGTGCAGTTTCCAGGCTCTCGGCCTCACGTGGAAAGCTGCTCACTGGGGTAGTAAATGGCCATCAACTGTGATTGGATGGCCATCAGCTGTGGCTAGTTGGCCGTCAGCTGTAACCAGTGAGCCATTGGCCACTAATATAACTGCTGTGGCTACGCTAGCAGAAAATGGGGGCTAGCATGAAGATGGTGGCTGAACTAGCAAGAGTGGATTGCAGTTTTCAAGCGAGACTGGTATAGGAAGACCCCTTGTTGGGGTGCTGGCGGATGTTTGCTTTCTGTGTCTCCAACCCAGTCGCTAGCGAGACTATAATGGTATGACTCCCTTATCTATGGCTTCTTGGGTGTTCCTTTTTGGCCTCACCACATCCTGCATTCTTACGTGGGGAGCGGGAACTGAGACCCCGCCTGACACCCCGCATGACACTATGTCTTCACGTGGTTACTATTTTGGGAGGTAATTTTTTCTTGATAAGTGGACATACCAGGTAAAAGGAAGCACAGTAAAGAGACCTTTAGTCATGTGGTGGTGAGGTGTAGCAGAAGGGGGCTGTTCTATAATGCATTGATTAGGTCTCAGTATTTTAGTGAGCCTGTGCTTTTGGACTGGGAATTTTACAAGTGTTTTTTGTTTTTCCTGCCCTTTAGGTGGGACAGGATGGCCAGGGTGGCTGGAGTTGGGTATTTCCTTTCTCCCGTGTGGAAGGCTAGAGCTCTTTAGAGCTATATTTCCCTTCCCCAGATCATTTAGGCTCTGATAATACACCAGCAGGTTAGGCTCTGGTTAACTAGTTCCCCTGCAGGCAGGCCTTGTTAAGAAAAACAGAGTCCTCTGCGTATTTTAAGATGGTTCTTTTTGCCCTCCCCTTGATGGAAGCAGGAGGGGCTTTTTTTCTCTGATACTGTGGGAACCTGGGTGAGCTCCTGGAGGTAGAGCTCACGAGATTGTAGGGGCCCCCAGCAGTTTGTCAATTACAGTTCCAGTTCCTACTGGGGTCTGCTTCCATGGTGGTTTCCACTCCCGAGTCTCTGTTCCGGTGAGCAGCTACTCCCGGTAGTCCCCTGTCTGTCCCTCCAATCTTGGGGTCAGCAGTTTGCTCTGTGTCCTCCGCTCTCTTATGGATTTGAGAAGAGTTGTTGATTTTTTCAGTCTGTTCAGATATTTACATGTTATTAGGATGGGATGTTGGTCACTAGAGGTTTAGCATCAGCTACGGAAGCCCCTTTTATGCTTATTTTTGCTGGATGGAGATTTCTTTTTTTAGTTAAAAGTTTTAATAGGAAAGACAAATCACTTTAAGAGATATAGAATACACAAGAAAATAAGAAAGAGAACTAATAGTATTAGAATGGAACTATTAATGTTTTGGTGAATGCCTCTCCACTTGGTCTAAGGCTCTGGCTTCGTTTCTCTCTTGTGTATCAAGATGTGTTCTCAGAAAAGAACTGAGACCCGTTCATTCATACAGAATGAAAACCTTACTAAGATACTTCTTCCAAAATTAGTTTAACTGTTTTTCAGGTAACAGATTCCTTATTTATTTTAAGCAAAAGGCATAAAGATCTAATTTTAGATTTTATACATCAATTATTCAACATTCATCACTGAATAGATACATGTTGAGTATCCACCATGTGTTGGGCCGTATTCTAAGCAATGGAGATACAGCATTGAACACAATAGATTAAAAACTTCTTTCATTGTGAAACTGACATTCTAGTGTGGAGAGTGACATTGACCAAGATTAAACTGCTAAATATATGCTTATATATAGTATGTAATAAGTGCTGTGAAGACAGATAAAGGCAGTAAGGTGGGTAGGGAGTGCTAGGGTGGGAGCTGTTTACACTGTTGTTCGCATGGTCAGGGAAGGGCTTTCTAGAAGACAACATTAGAAGTGTACACATATCTGGGGGAGGGGAATGAGGACAGAATTTAAGGGCAGGGACCCTGTAATAACATCTCAGTCATCCCCTCTGGGCCTATTGCAAAGCTGACTCTCTGCTTATATCCCTGAATTTTTCTGAAAGTATTTCAGACTGGTTTGAGAAACACTTTTTAAAACATGCTTCTATTGCCACAAAACCACAGATAAAGCTGTGGACATATAATCAATGAAAGCTGGACTTAATTGGAGTTCCTAATACATCTTGGGGAAGCCGAATCACGGGCATTTGAAGGCTCACCCTTACCCCCAAACATTGTACAAGTTACAAATTAACAAGTAGTGAGAAGGATCCAGTTCTGCCCCTATGATTTCCCAGTAGGTTCCGGGAAGGTTGAAACTTCATCTGAATGGGATATCTTGCTCCCCACAGATTTCAGAATTTCCTATATTCTAGTTCATAGTTGGGAACAACCAAAACCCTACACTTAAGGCCGTTTCCTCCTTCGTGCCCTTGAGGTCAAGCAAACTGTTGTAAGAAGGTCTCTTTGGAACCTTAGGAATGAAGACATGTTTGAAACCATGATCTCATGCTTTCCATAGATGAGACTTTGTCACATGGACTGTCACATTATATAAAAGGCAACCACCCACTTTCCCCAGTCATTAGTTTATTTGAAAGAAAATTCAGTAAAGCATAATTGTGATTTGCAGCAAAAAAAATATCGTGATTATTAAGCTGAAAGTGATAGAGGAGTATACATATGCATTACTTAACAGATTAATGTATGTAGTTTTATTTGACTTGCACTCTACCCGAGGAAAGAAGGCAGGGCATGAATCATAATTTTTATTTTTCAACTGTAGCTCCTAATTGCTAGGCCAGTTTCTTTCAAGTCATTCCTTTTGACCCCTTGTGTTCCACCTCAGAGTCCCAAATCATATATTAAGATTTCTAGCAAGATACAATTAAATATTTTACTGCTATGTCTAATTTTTTTTTCTGATAGAAAGAGAATTGTATTTCAACCATAATAAACTGGACATTTTCTTTGCACTTTGCTGATTTGGCAAAAACTCTAGGGGCTAAGATGAACTCACATCACTGTAATTGATTTAAGGTGAATACAATGGCCTCATTTTAACTTCTTTAAATGTTTTAGTTTGGACCAAGTAGCTAAAATTTCCCGGGAGTATAGTTAGCCCTTTTCATCAATCCCAGGGCTAGATACTAGCTTTCATCTAAGTTTACTCTTATTTAGAGCTGGCACCCCAATTCTAGTTGGCACTGTGTCTCCTTTTACACTTGATATATGTAACTATGTTGTATTAGTTTCCTATTGCTGTTTAACAGTTAGTTGGAATAATAATATTAAACCATAAACCCGACAAAAGCAACATGAATGCAGTCTGTTCAGTAATTACACATTGCATTTTCATGTACCTAAAAGTATAAAGCAGGTAAAATACAATTCTCCTGCATCATTTAAATATGATTGAAAGCTAATACAAAAATTAATATCTTGGCAAGTCAAGCACCCATAAAATATTTAATAAGAATTTCCCTTTTTTATGGCTTAGAGAGTTTTTGAAATAGTGATTTTGATCACCCAAAAGCCTCCAAAAGCTTTTGGTGTTATTTCCCAGTGGCTAGCAGTTGAATTCAAAAATCACCTCTCTGGCATTAGAGATCTGCTTTTTAAAAACTATCTACGCTCTCCTTCTTTTTGCGTGAAGTAAACGAGTGAGTGACCAAGAAAAGAAGCGAAGGTTGAAGGGGAGGCCTGGAGTACCGTGAATGAAACGTGCAACCCACCTGGACAATGTGGACACCACCTGTACATCTCGTTACACACAGCGCTCTTGTCTACCCCCCGGCATAGCCACAAGTGGTTGCCTACCCAGGAAGTTTTCTTTCAGTGCATTTATTTCACCTAATTTCCAACTTCCTACTTCATAGATTTGAAAGAAATACATATTTTGCTCTCCCTTTCCTGCCTTTTTACTTGCTCCACTTCCATCCTTTCCACTCTTCCCTGTTCCTCTTTTTCTATTTTTTCCCCTTCTCTTCCTTTCCTGTATATTTGTCTTTTCTCTCTCTCTCTTCCTCTCCTTCCATATTCTCCAACCCTACCCCCTTCTCTTCCCTGCTCTCAGCCACTCACCTACAGATCTCTAATTAGCAATGTAATTGATGACTGGATATCAGGAGCAAAATATATTTTAAAAGCACTTCAATTAAAATCGTGCTTTCTAAATAAATATCCCCAGAACATTACATTCTATCTGTGTATATCACTTAGTGTCCGTGAAATTCTTTTCCTATATAAAACATGTGTTTCCACTCAAACCACTGAATTTATAGAAGCATAATAAAACATTTTATACATTCTATCTGGTTTTAAAAGTGTCACATGCTGATATAGAGATTGAAAAGTTCAGAAAGGCACAAAGAGGAAAATAAAAATCATGTGTAACCTAATCACACAAAGAAAAGCACTAGCCAATGTTTGAAGGTAATTTTATTTTTGTTATAGATATATAGCCAATGTGGAAAATTCAGAATTTTTAGCAAAAACATAAGGGAAAGAAACAATTTTATAACTATTCAGGAATGACTACGATTAACATTAAACTATGTATTTCTTTCTTAGTATTTTCTCTGTTTCTACATAATTGGAAGCATCCTCAACGTATAATTTTGTATTCTTTCATTTAATCTCATATAATGACCTGTTTTTGATATCATCAAAAATGTAATAATTTTTTATTTTCTGCATAATATCCCATTATATGGATGTTACACAATTTATTTTCCAATCCCCTGTTGTTGGTCATTTAGGTTGTTTCCTATTCATCATTGCAAATCTTGCAGTGATGGATATTTTTGTGCACCACTGCTTTCCTTATTTTGCACCAGTTCTTTTGGAAATAATTTTACAAGTGGAGTTCTGGGGTCAAAAGTGTGCCTTTCTGAGGCTCTCAATGCATGTTGTCCCAAAAGGCAGACACAGTCCTCCCTCTGTTCCCCTGAAGTGTGTGAGAGTACCTGTGTAACTATGTTATTGTCATGTGACCAACTTAACTGGAAAAGTGTTTAATTTCCCTTCCCAGATTTTGATTGGGATGTACTTTCTCCATCACCTTTAATACTAATAAAAAAGAATTGAGTTATTTATAATTTTTTGACGTGTACTATTTTTATTGCTGTTTTAGATATACAGAAAAGATATAAAAGAGAAAATAACCCTTATCTTGATGTTTTTGCTGTGTCCGAAATTCTTGATTATACCTTTGTGCTGTGCTTTAGTAACTTGGGAAGTCATGAAGGGTCAGACAGGTTGGAATTTGCATCAGGCCAGCTCATCTCCAAGAACACTGCCCTCATCAGGGTTAAGGTCACCGAAAAGGTCACAAATGTTGGGTAAGCTTCAGCTGTCATTCGGGTGCTTCAGAAAGTTCTGTATCACTCACCACATTGTTTCCGGAAATGAGTAAATTATTTGTGCTAGATTTTGACAAGAATGCATGTTGTTTTAGTATATAATTGTTCTATTAGTAGGGACGTTTTAATGTTTCAAGCCATTTATCATTTCTCTGTTATGAATTATTTGGGGCATAAACAGTTTTAAATGGTGAATCACAATAGAAGTAGACATTTTTCTGAGCTTAAAAAAGGATGAATTGAATGTTATAACCTCTTTGATGTGGGTGTGAAGGCTTAACTCATTGTCTATTTATATGTGTTAAAAGTATGTCTGATTAATCTAGTTATTTTTATTTTTCAATGTTCCTGAAATCACCAAAAAGTTTTCAAAGATGACAGAGTAATAGGTTTCCTCTCCTTCCTAACAATAACAGAGAGTAAGAGAGGAGCTTTTTTAGGATATGAGATTTTGACAAAATTCCAGAGAATGGAAAGTGGGACAAGTCATAAACAATGTTTCACGGCCAAGTGAGCCAAACTCAGAGAGTGCCCACTGGGGGGACAGAGACCATAAGAAAGTTGATGTGACTCAGGAACCCCAGCATGGTTTGGGGCTTAGAGATGCTAGATATGATGGAGGGCAGAGAGGGGGGAGGCGTGGCACCCCAAGCAGAAGGATTGTCTGCTTCCACTACCTCAGGCAGAACTATTACAGCTGGATATCTATCCCCCTAAGCAGTAGACTCAAGTTTTCTTCTCTGCAGGAATTAAATGGGCCAAGAAAAGAGACCTTTACATTCTGGCATTTAGGCCCTCTTCCAGTCATAAAGATGAGGTACCTGCTAGATCCCCACTTGAACAGTCGGAAATCCTCCATGCATACACAGAGCACCTCACCAGCTTTTCAGCACCCCCTCACAAATACAGATGGATACGCAAGGGTATCAAGACAGTTTAGGGAAACCTGCAATATGAAGGAGGAAGAGCAAGGTAAATAAACAGGAAAAATTAACTTTGGAGAAATCAGATAGTGTAGAAAGCAGAAAGGAATGCAACAAGCAAATAAGCAAACCTCAAAACCTTGAAGTTATGTCGTTAGAAATATTATAGAATAGATTGTGTCCATAAATGAGAAGAGGATACTGTGAAAAGAAACAACTAGAGGCCAGATAGAGCTCTCTGGGGGGCAAAAATACGAACTTTAAAAAGAAATTAATAGAAACGTTGGAAGATAAAGCCAAGAGAATCTGTTAAAAAGTAGACAAAGCAGACTCATAGAGACAAAGAACAAACTGATGATTGCCAGTGTGTGTGTGTGTGGATGGGTGAGAAAGGTAAAGGGGAATATAGTCCATAATAGAGTGATACTTTGCATGGTGATGGTGACAGATGGTCACTAGACGTAGTGTGGTGTTCACATTTTAAGGTACATAAATGTCAAATCACTATGTTGTATACCTGAAACTAATTTAATATTGCATGCCAACTATGCTATAGTAAAAAAAAAATGAAGAAGCCTAGGAGTAGGAAAATATGAGAGAAAAAGTAAGGAAGACAGAGGAGCAATCTAGGAGGCCTAACATCCAAAAGTATTTCTCAGAACTGGAGGACTGGAAAAGGCAGAATATGGAGTGAAAGGTCCAGTCCAGCACAAGGGATGAAAGAAGACTCACTCAAAGGCACATAACTGTGAAATTTCCAAATGGCATGGTTAAAGAGAAGTACTAAACCTTCTGAGGAGAGAGATAGAGGCCATCCAGAAAGGACTGAGTCAGAAAAAGAGCAGACTTCTGCGTTTCAAAAACATACAGATGTGAGACCCAGAATTCAGTAGCTCTAACCTAGAGGTACTGTCTGGGGAAGTCCCTGGATGGCAGTGGGGGATGGGAGGTGAGTGGGCCCATGAGCCTCTGGGCCGGTTTGGAGCAGGGAGATGGAGAACTCCCGGGGATGTCTCCAAGATAAAAAGGGAACTCTCTAGAGTAGTGCCTGATATGTTGGGAATTTAAAAAGAATGGATTGTAATTACAAGGAAGACAATGCAAGTAAGAAAAGAGAAAGACAAGTAGAAATTCCAAGAAAAACAAAAAGCTGTACGAGAGAGGAAATATTAGTAACCTGTGTGGCATAGAGCCCATTGTATGTGAGTAGATGTAAGGTGTATTAGTACATATATTAGCGGAGTACTAGGTTTGCCTGTACATTGTTTTAATAATGTAAATACAGTTGTCTATATTGGTCTGATGAAGTAATGATGTTGGGAGAATGGAGGGGGAATTGGGGAAGGAAGCCAAATTTTCGTCTATTATAGCAGGCACCGTACTTCAGATAATGCCTAAAACTGATTTTTTAAAAATAACAGTATGGGGATGGTGAGGGGATTAGAAAACAATCAGTAACCACAAGATGGCCACGGGGTTTGAAAATTAATCTGGGGAACGTAATTTAGTGGTTACCAGAGGGTAAGGGGGTTGGGGGGTGGGAGATGAGGGTAAGGGGTATCAAATATATGGTGATGGAAGGAGAACTGACTCTGGGTGGTGAACACACAATGTAATTTATAGATGATGTGATACAGAATTGTACACCTGAAATCTATGTAATTTTACTAACAATTGTCACCCCAATAAATTTAAAATAATAATAAATAAATAAATAAATAACAGTATGTTATTCAGAAATATGGAGATAACTTCCAGAAGAATAAGGTAAAAAAGTCAAATGTCATTACCTATGGAGATTGGGAAGGGTAGCACAAAAGATTATTGTTTTTCATAACAGGATTGTAAGAAATAGTCCACTTTTTAAACCATGTACTTGAAGTACATATGAAATTATTTAAAACATAATTTATATAATGCATTTTATTAAACTTGATTAGATTCTGGATTCCAAACAGAGAAACAGACAATGAATAGCTCTAAAAGACATTTTGGGGACAATATGGGAAATTTGAACATGCAATGAAAATTAGGTTATGTTGTGGAATTATTACTAATTTTCTTCGGTGAAGTAGTGGTTCCTCTTATATATTGCTTCAACAACTCACCTCTTCCCCTTCCCTCCACCCCCTTACCCCCCGCCATCCTTGAAGGAGGACACAGCACTTCTGGTCACACCAAAGTATTAGAGGCCAATGTGTATTTTACTAAAGATTTCATAGGTGATAACATAAAGGAGTTTACACTGTGCATTTCCTATTCTCCAAGCTAAAACCCCCATTTTATTTTTGCAAATCTTTCACTTTGGTTGCCAGTTGATCCATCTTCCTCTTTGGATCCTTTACCTTCCAGCCTCTCCATCTTCAGATGCTGCTTTGTCTATACCTGGGTTATTTCCAGGACACCCAACGTCGCCCTTCTTTCTTAAACAGTTGTTTAGGACATTCTCAGCTGCTATTTCCCTTCTCTCTACCACTCCAATGTTGTCTTCAAGGATGTGAAAGTCTGTACTCCTCAGTAGGAAGATTTTGTTTGCCCTCGATCAAACACTACAGTTACCCAGACCTATTCTCCTTACAGAGTAATGGAGGATTACAAATAACTAAAATACATTTGTTCCACTATAGTTGGGACATTGGTGGTGCATAGAAAGTGGAGACAGTAAACGTGGACTTATTCTTTAATGAAAGAGTTCTTTATCTTTTCATTTTAGAGATGTGATGAGGATATAAATATCAGTGTCCACACGCATGTCTTTAACACCTCATACTAGACCTCCTCTTCATTTTTTCATCCTTTCTCTACTGTGGCACTTAGTGAAGTTAACCTGCTATAAAACTCCTCCCAGTCACCTATTCCCATCACTAAGCCACCAGAGAAGGTATTCCCCTAAGTCGTTGTTAAACATCCCTGGGATGCCTTGTTTAAGGGCAAAATCACTATGGTGGCCATAGCAACAGTTTCGATTGGCTCTGGGCTCTTCCCTCCAGGGGTGGGAGCGGTTGCCATCAGGGATTGTAGCTCCTCATGGTGGGAGAGTCAGGGCCAGGACCATGATTCTCCACAGCCTAGGAAAGGCTCTGCATCCTTACAATAGCGGGTGCTTTCTGGTTTAATGATGGCCTGCTGAGGCAGCATGAAATACGTGGTAGTGCTTTGTCATGGCTAAATCCTCCGTAAAGGTTTTCTGTTCCTTCCAAGTGCTTTCACGTCTGCAAAGCTGGTTCTCTCCTGTTGTTCTCCCTAATAACACGTGTCCTGGGCTTTGAACGTCTTAGCAATTTTTCCTTTTTCTTTCAGTTGAACTCCTCATTTTCTGGTGATGGCAAACATAGATTGTTAGAGGACCGGAAAAAAAACAAAGCAACAACAACAACAAAAAACCCAGAAAACTTTCCTGGTAAAAGATTATTGGGAGGAGGAGAAGTAGTTAGAAATGACCTTAAGTCTGACATCCCTCATTTTGTTCAGGACAGTACCTTTTGTAAGGTACTGTCATAGATGAGGCTCCTACCTTGTCAGTGTGAGACAGAAGTTCTGATAAGTTTTTTGGTTGTGACAGTGACTCTTAGATGATGTTCCTTGATTTTGTTGGCTTATCTAGGGACACATGGTTTGAGATGTAATGAAAAGTCCTTTTTTAATTTTTGAGAATGCCTCATTTGGTAGGGTTCTTCAGCATTTGTGTCAGGCTAGCTTCTTTCAGACTGTTCATTTTCTTCCTGATATGAAATTACTTCACATGTATTTCACATTTAAAATCCAAAACATTTATTTAACTAGGGTATCTACTTCCTAGAATGTTTTAAACTTTTTTTTTGGCGGGGGGCATCTTTTAATTGCACTGATCGGCCAAGATGGTTCGGGTGTTGTCTGCGAACCTCGAATTCAGGGGACTATTCGCCACAAACCACAATCAACAATCACAGCTGAAACTTTGGAATGAGATGAACTAAGTGTTTAATTGGGGTCATTACTGTTTCCTCAATACATAGTGTTATGCTGTTTGATGGTGGTAGAAAGTAAAAACAATCAAGCACCACCATTATAATGGAATAGTGTAGTGTTTTGCAAATGAAACACTACATTATGTACATTAAAAAACCCAGGATTATGTACATTAAAAAACCCAGGGTGCTTGCTAAATGACTTTAATCACTTTATATTATATTGTGGTAATATAACACAATTGTGTAATGAACACAATAACATATTGTGTTCACTGTGGATGATGCTATGATAAACTGCGCTTTTGTGCATTTATTACCTACCATATGCCAGGTAAGATATATGGTAGTTTACATAGGTGTCTCTGATAGTTATAACCCTGCAAATGAAGATAGATTTTGCCCCATTTTACAGATGAGAAAACTGGGGCTCAATCTATTAACTAATTTGACCGAGATCACACAGTTCATGCTATTTCTGGTACACACTGTCATAACTTTTGATCTTGTAATTTTTTTTGGAATCAATTTCATCAATTTTTCGATGAAGAGATATTTTCTTCTGCTATGTGGACTCTGAACTGCTAGTCAGTGAGTGGAATGTGGTCTTGTATAGATCAGGGCTGTGGCAGGCTCCTCCAAAGAGCGTCGAAGAGGAATGAGGACACGTAGGCTGATACTCCAGGACTCTCACGGGGCCATCTCCTGTAGAAGTGTAGTCTGGCTTCCAGTTGTTCCAGTTCTGTATAAGCCCAGTCCCAGGCCCCTACTGGGACATCCATGTCCCTCCCACTCAGGCCTTAGGACAATGGCAGCGCCCTCATACAGCCCTTGTCCTGCCAAATTTGCTCCTGATGATTCATTTTAATTTTGGCACATTGCTTTTTTTTATATCTGGTTGCCTCTTAAGTCTCTGAAGTCTTTGTGTAGTACATTGGTGTTTTCAAGCTGGCTCCTGACTCACTCGATCAAGAAAAACAAATTGTTACAGTGAAATGTCACATTTTTTTTGCCGTTTGTTTTTCTTTTAAGGCAAATCCTCAAATTTGCCCTTGATTATAGCGTTCGTCACTATGTGATGACTATGCTTAGGGATCTCTCTCCTTCACTAATCACACAGTCTAGAAATACGAAATCCAACATGGTAGCCATTAACCACCTGTGGCTATTTAAATTTAAGATAATTATTCAAGTTGGATGAAATTAAAAATTCACTTCCTCTGTTGCATTCGGCACATCTCAAGTGCTCAGCTACCACATATAGCTAGTGGCTCTCGAATCGGATGGCACAGATATGGGATATCTCTGTCATCACAGGAAGTGCCACTCGGCAGCACCTGTAGGAGGTAGGGAGCAGATCTTCTGTAGGTTATAACATCTGCCTGGCGCATGGTAACTACCAGGTGAATGCACCAGAGACTTTCTTCCTGGCTTGAGCTTTCCCTCCTCAAACCACGTGAGTTACTAGGACTGCCAAAACCATAATGCTAAATCTTAATGAATGGACTTTATCAGTCACTCTCCCTTTGACTCCATGGGGGCCAGTCAGGGAGCTCTTGGTACCACAGTAGAAGGTGGGGTATTCCTGGAGTAATCTTCCAGAGGTCTCACTTCTCTGTATTCTAAGACTTCTGTCATTCATTGACTTCTGACTTAAGGTCCTGGCTATGTATTAAATGAGAAAAAGTTGCTCTGTCTCTTACATACCAGCAACAAGAAAGTAATTCTTGAAGGCTGCCATGGCTTTAGGACTGTGCCAAGTGTTTTGGAGACTATGGAAGTTCAATCTTTTGTCTTCACCCAGAAATCATCTACCCTCAATGGGCTCTCTCTTCCCTAAACCACAGCACTGAAATCTGTAGCACCGAGGGAGGGGCCTCCCCTCACTTCCTGTAAGGTGCTGTGTGAGGTGGTCTGTGATATAGGGCTTGAGGTTTGGGTTCCAGGCCCAGCGCCACCAGATGCGGTGGCCCTTCTCTTGGGCTGTGAGTACTAGGCCCCTTTCAACACACTAATGCTAAGACTTTGCCTTCCCCCTTTCTACTGTTTTATGGATATCCATCCTGTCTTCCTGTCTGGCTTGTAAACTTTGAGAGTAGAGGTCACTAGCCTTCTTAGAATAATTGATGCAGATTCATATGCATCACACTCGTATGTGATCTGGGGGTTGCAGTTTTATCCTCTTTCCTGTGTATATAATGGATGAGGCGATATCTTGTCCAGTGATCCTGGCACTATATTTGAATGTCTTGGGCACCTTTATCCCAAATCAATGTTTTTTCTGTTGATTTCGGAATATGTTTATAATATTATCTTTATCACTATGAGTAGAAACAAACTAATCTGGTAACTTCTGAAATTTTCAAATGGAAAGGAATTTCTTTCCAGGGCAGGTTGATGAGTTTTCGCAGTGCTGTTCTATAGCACAACTCCAGGGAGTGCTATTCAGTTTTCCCTATGTGAACAGCACCCCCTTGAGTTGTACAACGCAGGGCCCTGAGGGTTGGAACTGATTTCATAATTCTCTCCTATGTCTCTTATAATACCGTTGGTTTTTACTCTTCAATCTGCTAGGCTTTATCTGTGGAAATTCTGAAGGAACGATAGCATAGATTACATGACTCTTCAAGGTCTTTAGGCTTTGTGATTCTAGAACACTCTATTCACAAATTCCTTTTAAGATGCTGCCAATTTGATCCCAAATCACTGCACTAACTGATGATGTCAGCTACATCAAGATGGCTAACACTCTGATGGGAATTGAGAAGGAAGAGAGGTTATAGGTAAGTATTCTCAGTCTGACACTAGGAAAAAAAAATTGATTCTAAAGAATCTGTGAAGGTCCTTCCCCACCCTAAATAGAGGATCAATGCCAATTGACTCACACTAAGATAGCTCAGCCCTTTGTCTCAGCCCCACCAGCTGGGCTTGCCTGATGAGTAGGAAGAGTCCGATCTAATCGGCCTTGAGAAATCCACCTGCCTTAAAATCTTTTCCATTGGCCAGTGTCTAACACTTGAGATGAACTAGTAGACGTGTTTTTTTTTTTCTTTTGTGTCAAGTAATGTTTCCTGTAAAAAATTAAGGTTAGACTTAAAACTAATTCATTCGCTTTAGAAATCAAAATGACGGTTACGTTTGGGGGATGGTATAGGCTGGGAGGGCAAACAGGGGAGTGACTGGCTGCGGGGAGTTTTCTATTTCTCCATCTAGGTGTTCCATCTATGAAAGATTTATGGGACTTCACAGTTCTGATTTGTATACCTTCGGTATGTTTACAATGCTTCAAAATAAAGTTTATTTAAAGCAACTCTTACAGGATAGCCTTGGGAAGCATTCACAGATATTTCTTTGTTGTAACAATGAGGTGAATTTATTTCCAAAAGAGAGTTAGCAGTGTAGAGGAGGAAGCGTAGATGACAAGAGAAGATAAAAGGGCAAATTTGTCTTCTTTGAGCTTCTGCCCTGGGCTCATTCTAACCTGGTTCTTCTGGGAACAGAATACTAGCTCCCAGTGAAGTGAGTATGTTTTCCTCAAGTCCATTGCCATTCTCCTTCAAAGATATAGGATTGGTGAGCAGGTTGTGGAGAAGTTTGGAATGAAGGGTGCCTTCTTTGGCCCAAATCCAGAACTTATAATAAAAGGTGATTCTCTTGGGCGGTTAGCTTCAGGGAAAGCTTGAAACCAGTCAGTCCTTCCTTTGCAAAGTAAATTGTGGATGATTTCTTCCAAAATGACCTGGCTCTGGTTAAATGAAAGAGACCAATAAACCATGGCCACCTGGGACCAGGTGTACAAAGCTCTGTGTTTATATGTTGGGGGAGAGGCGGTGCAGAGCTCAGCTGGGAAATCTTCCCACCTCACTCTCCCACAAACCACGGAGCTCTTTTCACCCCCTCTCCTGCCTGGTCCCTTTGCTGTGACATACACTTGAGGTCCTGCGGCCAGCAATCCTACTTGCATGTGAGCAAGTATCCTCCTTCCCTTCCAGCTGGCGAGTCACGCAGTTCTCCTAGGTCTTCATCCAGCTTCTGAGAAAAAGTTAGGCTGCATAGGTAATTCTGGATGCGTGCTAGCAGGACTAGTCTTGTGGAGGAATACAAATGGAAGTTAGTCTGTAGGAAAATGCTAGTTTGGCTTTCAGGCATTCTCAGGCATGTTGCCCATAAAGTAGTTATTATGTTCTCCAACTGGACTCCCTTCTGTTTTTTCTGCACCACCTGGGTCCAAAATTCGAGGCTGAAGAATTACCAAGAAAATCCTTTTTCTTGGTGATTTTTTTTTTCCTGGACATCAATATCAGGTTAATAGCAGTTGCACAAAGTGACCCCAAACCAGCCATTTTTGAGTCCTTGACTTCTGCTCTACTTCTATGGAACAAATGAGCTTCATTAGCAAAAGGCCCGCTTTCTCCTCATGTTCCTGGTATTTGTTTCAGAGTAGAAATGGAACCAAATGCAGGACTGCACGAGTCTGTTGCAGCTATTTTATTGCAGTCTAGACCTTGTCTGTTCTTCCTGTCCCAGAGGTTTTTTTCCTCAGAGAAAAATACTGAGAAAAAATGTCATGTCTTCCAAGAAATGTCCACAAATTTGAAGTCACGTGTAACCGATATTAGAGTTGGTAGTTAAAATATTACCACCCTGCATTGTAAAGCAGTTGCATGGCACTTTTACAACCTTCGGCTGCTTGATTCTCCTAACAGCCCTGTGAGGTAGTAGGCATTACCCCCATTTTAGAGTCTGAGCAACTAATTCTAGGTCACATGGCTATTCTTGAGACTCCAGTAAAGTGTTCCTTTTAAAAAATTCTCCTTGTTATTAAAGTAATCAAAATTACTGACTTGTTTGTCAGTAATCAAAATAGGACGCCAACTGTGAGATTTATGGAAAGATCTGGTTGTATTACTGATGCAATGAGTCAAACATTTTGGAAAGACACCCAAGTCAAGGACTGTCCAGTAGAGAGCAGCCTCCTTTCATGGAGCCCCTGTAGCCTCCTGACTGGGGGCTGCTTACCTAGTCTTCAGACTCACCTGAAAAGCCCTGGCTTGCTGAGGTATGGGGGTGTGTGTGTGGGGGCGAGGGGAGGGGGTGGTCATGAATTCTGGAAGGCTTTCACAGTTTCCCTAATCCCCCAGTGTTTCCAGGTTTATTTTTGCAAACTTAAAATTCATTGAACTGCTATGTTGACTCTGGAGACCCTCATACAATGAAATGACGTAAAATCTTAGATTTGGAAAGAGTCTATAGTAGATCAGACTACGAGCCAGGCCCTTTTCTAAGAACTTTTGTATATATTTAACTCCTATCATCTTTGTAGCAACCCTTGATTATCTCCATTTTTCAGCTGAGAAAGCTGAAACTGAGCAAGTCATTTGCCCAAGGTCACAGAGCTAATAAGTGAAGACTGGTATTTGAAACCATTTTCATTCCAGCGTCTGAGCCCCTGATCACCTCACTATGATGCCTCTAGAGCAAGCCATTTTATTCATTGATAAAGAATTCAGATTCTGAAAGTTAAGTCCATCCTAGAGGACGTTGGCAAAGGAGTTTTCTAAGCACTAAGGCACTGAGAAATTTTCCTAAAGAGAAAAGAGAGTTGTAGGACATACCACTTCTAGACCTGACCTCCAAAAAGAGTTACTCATTGACCAGCGTTCTGCAGCATGTGATGAATTCCTATATCTGTGAGATGAGAGTGCCCCCCTTTTCCCTAGAAACTGACAGAGGGCTTTCCACTGTAGACCCCTGCAAACTCAGTCTCAGGTCAGGGACTTAGTGTTATGTAAGTCCCTAAAAATATCTTTGTTTTCTTGAGAACAGAATGGCATTAGGTACTTCAAGTCAAACAGTCGTGTGAATATATAGCTGGGCTGCCCACATACAGGTAAATGTTCCACAAAGCTGTCAGTGGAATAAGGAATATAGGTACCAACTCCATAATAGGGCAACCATGAAGCACTGGCTCTTAATTTAAGATTCATAGATAGCCAGCGATGGATGGGTTTTAGGAGGGGGGAAGCATGAACCTACAAAATTGCATGCTACGTTTTTGATAGATACGTATATGTGTACCTTTTTCATTAGAACCTCAAAGGCATCCGTGATCCCAAAACATTTAATAACTAGGAAGACATTTCATTACATTATGTGTAGCTCTTCTGTGAGCTCAAGTGGCAGCCTATGAAAGCACTGCTCTTACAAGTTTCACGATCATCATGATGTATATAATTTTTACTTTACTAATTTTCTTTACATAGATAAAGAATTGATTCAAATAAACCTTTGCATTGCATATATTTACAGACTGGATTTTTCCATCTACCACATGGAGACTTTTTTATTGAGCCTGTCCAAAAGCATCCCCTGGCTGAGGGAGAGTACCACCCACACATCGTTTACAGGAGGCAGAGGCAGAGAGTTCCAGACGTGAAGGAGCCAACCTGTGGATTAAAGGGTATTGTAACTGAAATCTCCTCACTGGGTTCGGTGTGTTCTGTTACTGCTTTATTCCAACAGGACTTGTGCTTATTCAAATCTGGTATCTTCTCCCCATTCTGTTGCCAGAAATTTTGCACCTTTGTATGAATCATTTCACTTCTCTATACTCAGGTTTCTGTATGTTCTTAATCGGAAGGGAAAAAGGCGTCTCTTACGTCCATGCCACATTAGTTGATGATAGTCATGTGACATTCATACTGGTGGACTGGTTTAAAAAAATCTCTTCTGAACTCCTGAGAGGAAGATAGTTTAAAGAAATGATTTTCAGTATCAGCTATGTATGTATGTACACATTAGTGTGGAATATGATTGACAGCTTGTCATCTGCATGGAAGGTAGGTTTAAATGTTTAATGATGCTGATGATGTGTGAAGAGAAACTGAAACAAATAGCAACACAGTATCAGACAATGAATTCAGCTACACTTCTTTGGCTGTGCTTTGTTTGCTTTGGGCTTAGTTCACTGAGGAATGTCTCCTGCCCCAAAGCCCCTGGAATGACCTAAACTGCTTCTATTCATTGATAAAGAATTCAGATTCTGAAATTAAGTCCATCCTAGGTAGTTTCAGGTAGTTTCAGGTAGTTTTCAGAGATAAACTGACCCAGATTATTTCCTTGCAACTCCCACATTCTCTTTAATGTGTATGTTTATGCATAAAGAGCCCCTGGAAATCGGGGCATTTTCTTAAATATTGTATCGTTCCTCCTTTCTTCAGTGACAAAAAAATAATGGGTGAGGGGGGAAATTAATAAAAGGAATCCATAATATTGTTTATGTCTTAAGTATTTGGAAACTGTGGACTTCAAATGGAAAATAGATAGATGATGAAGGAATTAGGGAAGGAAGGTTCTGATAAGGGGTTGAAAAGGACTCAGAACTTGAGCTTTGCAAGTTAGAGAAAGGAGAATGAAAGGACAAAGGTTCAAGTATTCAAATTTCTCTACAGACATCACCCAGACCCTGTGATAGATGGTAATTTCCTGGGAGTTTCTTCTTTAATATTAATAGAATATGTAAGCAACAAGAAACTTTTGAGTCTATAATGTTTTATGTGCACAAAGATGGACGCTGTCTACATTCTTGAACTTTAGTAAGCTGTTGTAACTTTATCCTAAATTAGAGAACGTCCTGTTTAAAGCTCCTTCTGTCAAGTACCAAGAGAAGGGAAGAGACACATTGTCTGGCTGATGTGATTGATAAAGGTACCGATCCAGATAACTTGGTCTCAAGGTGAATTTTTAGGACTCTGTTTGTCCCTGATCCAATCACCTGGATAATTACCCAATTTCTATTACACAGTGGAAGAAGGAGAACAGTATGTGTGCGTTCAATATTTTTAGATCACGAGGTCATCAGTATGGCAGAGAGAGTTACTAAGGCAGTGAGTGAAAGTGGCTGGATACTAGGTGCTGTAGACATGGTTGTTCTGTGAAGTGAGTTAGGTGTGTCCTTATTCACCACCCACCCCCACCCCTTGAACGCCTCTTTCCCTTACAGTTTCCCTGTTGATACAGTTGATGAATAATGAATTGAGGATGGCATGCATTTAGTCATGAAGGCAGAAGACATGGATAGGAAAGGAGCAGAGTTTATAAGTATCATGCCCCCGTTAGGTCACACGATACCACAATTACAATGCTTGCCCTACCATTTCATTATCGAGCTTCTAGGCTAACCATACGACTTACCACTTTTATGAAAACTCTGATTCATCCCATCTTGGAACCATCTTTGTGTTGTGAATTTCTCCATACACATCTTCTAAAACATATTTTCTTATACTTGCTTAAATTAAAACCGCAGAATGTCATAATTGTACAGCTCTGCTGGAAGGACTTTTGAGAGTCCTAATGCAGCCTCCTTCTTTCACCAAAGAAGCAACTGTGACTCAGAGAAGGGAGTGAATTTTTCAAAAGCTTCAAGGAGTCGGTGTTCAGAATGTAGCCACTCTCAGACGTTAAGATTCTCTTATGCCTGGGGCTTTATATTCCTTCATGTTTATTCTTGAACTCTTCCTTGAATATAATTTTTGTTTCATCAACTGTGTCAATAGCCCCATTAGGGTAGGAAGTCCATCCCCAAACAGTATGCAACATAGTGTTAGGTGTAAAGTGAAATGACACTGAGCGTGATTTGTAGGCAAGGAGATGAACCTAGATGAGACTAGCCCCTAGTTTACATAACCCTGATCGAAAGAAAAACAAATGTACATTTTCTAGATGTTGAGGAAGCGTCAGTTGTACGAGTATGTGACCATCTCCCTTCCTAAGTCAATGAGCGTGATTCTGTGCTTCAACGATAGCTAGAGATTCAAGAACAATCTGCTGTGCTTGTGAATATTCTCAAAGTGTACATGACATTTGGAGTTTTAAAAACTTGGTATACAGAAATGTTCTTGATCTGGCTGAACCAGGTAATTGCAGTGTGCTTACACCACGTCCCCCTGCAGAGAGGATGGCATTAACTAGCAGTAGCCAGGTCATTAGCCCGCACTAAGATACACTACACGCTTCGGTTAGTTGGTGTTGCAAGACCAAATCACTGTGATTACATCAAGAAAGTTTCCTTGTATAAAGCATTCTGTCTTTGTCATATTCAAAGTAGGAACACCCATGATCCTGAAAACAAAGATTTACTTTAAAAGTATTCTAGTACTTTACGGGAGAAAATGGATCCATTACTTCGCCCTAAAATATGACCCTTCAGTTCTAGGTATTTCCTTCACGGAAGGGGGCCCAGGAATTTCACAGCAAGTCCCTTAGTAATACGGCCTAATGTAATTAAGTTCTTTTTTCCCCCAGGGCTTTCTTGTGATGCTCTTCTGTTATTGATTTGATCAGTTTGAACTAAAATTTCTTAATCTGTGGGCTAGTTTTCTTTGCTTCTCTGAGCCTTATGTGTGCTAGCCATGCCACAGTTCTTGTTTTTTCCAGTGTTCTGGAATCCGCATTAAGTGGTGGGAAAATACAGTTTGCCTGAATTAAATCTAGAGCAACTTTCAAAACCTCATTTTATTGACAATGACTAGTTCCTTTCTCTTAGTTTTTTGGCAAGAATGTGTCATACTGGGACTTGAGTGGCTATTAGCTGGAAGTGTTGGGTGGAACTTTGGTTTTAGGAAGCTGAAGATAACAGTAGTCAGATAGGTCAGATGGCAGTAGTGACAGAGTCAGCTGTTTCTGTGGCAGAAAGGGGTCCCACCCAGCAGGTAAGGTCAGAGTTTGGGATTTCATGCCTCAGGATTCTAGGCTAGAAACACAGCGCCTGGTTCCTGGCATGTATTTTTGTGCTTAAAATTTATTGATTCATTCGACAAATATCTATCGGGTATCCCCTTTAAGACTGCTGCTCTCCTAACTTCTGTGGGTACAGCTGTGAATAGGATATAGTTCTTGATCTGAAGAGCTGACAGCCTGGATAATAGGACATGGGTAAGTAGGGATCCAGTCCTGGCTTCATCCTTATAATATATGTTAAGACTGTGAAGAGAAATGGAATCTTAATGAATGTATTGGATGTTTTTAGTATTTGTTACTCTACATGATATTTGTGCCAGGACCTGTAGCTATAGTTTATTCATTTTCTCTGCTGTTGTACACCAATATGTGACTCTTCCACTTGATCCAACCTCCACAGATCCAATTCAGAATGGATCTGAATTGCTTGCACTTTGGCGCTATTATACATTATGTTGCAAAGACCACTCTTGTGCATGTTTCTTAAAGCACAGGTTCAGAGAGTTTTCAAGGGTATATACCTAGTAGTGGAATTAAATCAATATTGCATAGGATATATACAACTATGACTTTACCAGATGATGCAAAATTGCTCTCTAAAGTTGACATTCAGAAACCATGAATGAGAGTCTGCTTTGTTCTATATTCTGTCCAATACTCAGTATTCTCGTTTTAAACTTTGCCAGTCTGTTGGATACGAAGTGTTATCTCTCTGTGCTTAATGTTGAAGTTACATGTGTTCTGTGTGAAGTTGAGCCCCAGATCTATGGCTTGTGTGGGTAGATAGTCCGTGAATACTTTTCCCCCATGCCCATAGTCGAAGCCCAGAGAGCCAAGTTTAAGTTTGCTTAATTATTTCTTGGATTTCTGGTGCACTTTTTCAGTTAGCCTCCAATATGACTTTGCACGTATGTGGGTCCTAAACTTGCTTCTTCTTCAGAGCAAAAGGAGGGAGCAGCAGATGCGCCAGATGAGCAGATAGCTTCATACATCAATCAGTGCTCAGTCAGAGAAGCAGAACCGATAAGGAATGTATAGTAAGGGATCTGTTGCAAGAAATTGATTGACACAATAGTGGGGGCTGGCTAGGCAAATCCAAAATCCATAGACAACCATTCAGGAAGGGCAGGCTGCAACTCTCAAGTATAGGCTGAAATATCTGTCTGTGGGCAGAAATTCTTCTTCTGGGAAGCCTCGACTCTGCTCTTAAGGTTCTTCAGCTGATTGAATAAGGCTTGCCAGATTATCAGGAATGATCTGCTTTAGCTAAAGTCAACAAATTATGGACTTTAATTACACCTACAAAATATCATCACAGCAATACCCAGATTAGTGTTTGATGGAATAACTGAGGACTGTAGTCCTGCAAGGTGGACACATAAAAAAGACCATCATCATCACACTGCATCTTTTGCTTTTCTCTCTGAATTCTGCTTGTTTTTGTTTTTTGTTTTTCTATTTTTGGCCTCTGAACTATTCCCACCTCCCTCCTTTTTTTATGCTTTACGTATCGTTAAGGGCCTAATACTGGGAGAGTTTTTCAGGATATCTAGTCTACCATATTGCAAGAAATCAAAGTCTTGAGTGAATTTATTATTTGGAAGTAATTTGGAAATTTGGAAATCTTTGAGCTGCTTTTTAAATGGCATTTACAAACAGTATTAAATGTTAACATGTTAAATATTATAAAAACATTAACAATAGCTCATTAGAATTAATTAGCACATCAGATTACTAGCCTGATAGAGTATTGGGGGGGGGGGATTGTTTATACTTTTTTTCTGATTTCATGGAAATCCAGTTAGTTGAAGATTCTAAATGACCACCACTCTCCATAGTGAGTCTAAAATGCACTATTAGTTTTCCTTGATTGACAGCAAACTTCCTTGCTACAAACTGCCAAGTCAGAAGCCTTTATTCATTCACCAGACCTCACCATGGTAATTCCTTTCTTGAATTCCTTGATTACCTGATTGCCTTATGGTTGTCGCCACTCCACAGTGACCCACGATTTGCTTTGCTGTGAGGTGGTTAACATTATAATTAGTGTTCTGTACTTTTTCTTTTAGTGAGGTGGCATGTTGTTTTTGATTACCTGCTTTCAGGACTGCTAGGAGGATTGGTAACGTGTTTCAAGCTTTTACCAATGAGAGGGATGAAAAGACTGTTGGAGAGAATTAATGTATGAATGGATGGAGAGATAAAATGGCGATGTTTGCTTGGTAAGATCCAAGACAAAGACTGGAGGAACTCAGAGTACCAGATGCCTCCACACAGTTGCTCTGTCGCTCTGAGATACTCACATGTCCAGTCAAAGCCCTTATTCATTCACCAGATCTCCCCATGGTAGTTCCTTCCTTTGCATTTCCTCAGCCCTTGACAATCATTGCCTTTGTTCCTTCATTTCAAGTGCATAGGTTTCCATCACCACACAGGTGACAGCTTCCCAAGGAAACATGGCGTCTGCTCATTTTATCTCCTCTAGGTTGCTCTGGGCTGAGCACACACTGTCGGAGTGGCCTGGACTGCAATGAAGTGCAGGTAAAATTCGGAAGGGCAGAAAACACTGGGGAGTGCGTTCTAGGCTGGGAAGGGGCTTTGGATCAATCTGAGCAAAAGATCAGTTTCAAGTCAAAATGGTTCTCTTGTAGGACAGAAAATCCAAATTCTGAAGTAATGTTATTTGAGATGTTAGTTTCTAAGATCTGCAGTACATCCCATAAATTTGCAGGGAAATGGACAAGTTATCTTGACGGGTATTTTGACAACCTAGCTTTGTCCTTGGTCGTTCCTCTGCTTCCATGTGCTTTGGGTAGAGACAGGAAGAGGCTTATCCTGTTCTGACCAATCTGGCTTCCTCCTGCTGCCAGCAGAGGCCTGAGATAGCTGTCTGATCTTTCCTCCCCATCCTGTCTGCTCATCATTGCGGCCATCAGTGTAGTGTCTCTAACAGGATGGTGATTTGTCTCTAAAAAAATGAAAGACTCAGCCTCTAGCTTCAGAGCTCTGTGTGGCAAACAAACTCTTCATGTGGTTTTTCCTCTTTTATCTGTGTCTTTCATTAACCCACATTACCAAGTCCTATCATTTCTGCCTCCTAAAAAGCTTTCTAAATTGTCTGCCTTTCCCCAGGGTATTGGTGTGCTTCGGCATTATAACCTCTCACTTGGATTATTGCAAAATCCTCTAACTAGTCTCCCTGCACTGGATCTCTCCCATTAGAAGTCAGAGAAATTTCTAGAACACAGATCAGATCACAGCTTTCCCATGCCGAAAGCCTGTCAGTGTACCCTAACGATAAAGACACGGGTGTTTAATACGCTTTAGGAACTCCTTCTCTGTGTGACTCTTGCCTGTTTTTCCAGTTTCATCTCTTATCTCTCAAAATATAGCCTGTGCCATCCTGCACTAGTTGTTATTCCTCAAAGAAGCCTTGCTTTTCGCTTCTCTAGCCCTTGCACTTAGGTTCCTTCTGCCTGAAACTCATTTTCCCCAAATGCTTCAGTGACTTCTCTTTGGGACTTACACGTGGCTTCCTTTAGAAAACCTTCTTGACCATCTGTGTACATTAGATGCTTTCCTGTGACTCAACGCCAGCTACTTCCCGTGCCACAGGCCTTCTCATGTTATGAATATCTGTCTGGGTTCTTCTCTAGACAGAAAGCTAAACAAGGCGAAGAATCACGTCAGCTTATTCACAGGTGTGTCTCCAAAGTCTGCCAGAGTTCCTGGCCACGATAAGAACTCAAAAATGTTGAACTTACTATCTGTGATGCATTTGGTAGCTCATTGGTTGTTATTTGGTAGCTACTATATATACTTATATTTTACCTATATGGTCATCAGTATGGACTTATATTTTCCCTCCATGAAGCCGGTTTAACCCATGAGAATACCCACGTCTTCCTGAAGAAATTAAGTGTATACTCTGATGCTTCACTGTTGAAGAGGATACACAAGAGACAAAAATGGAGCAACGGTTGGGAGTTGTGGCCTGAGGCTGTCGCTGAAAATGACTACTTCAAATTCTTATTTTGGGAAAAAGAAGAGCATGGATGGATGGATGAGTGGATGGATGGATGGATGGATGGACGGATGGACGGATGGACGGATAGATGCATAAGAGAAAGCAAGTGACATTCATTTACTCAAGCAGCTCTTACATTGTGCCAGGACTGTTCTAGGAAGTGGGGATACAGTGGTGAACATAACATTAACCCAGGCAGCAATGCAGAGATGGAGGCCTGAGAGAGACCTCAGGTCGGAAGGCCCAGCTGTGCTCTCTAGGTGAGGTAAAGCAGAGCAGATGCCTTGGCAAATGAGTACAGTCGGAGAGGGCCGAGGAAGCAGCTGCAGCCACACCAGCACGCTGAGTGGTGATCTCTGAACCGACAGCACACATGGTTTTCAGCTTCCTGTGGGGAATGGGAAGACAAATTCTCAGCCAGTCCACTAGACAAATTGCTGGCATTCTTTTAGTCTCGTTTTAAATGCTGCCTCCTGTGAGGTCCCACTTCTCTACATGAGCTGCCCGAGGAGCACGATGTGCCCCTTCCCCAAGCTCACTCTGCATTTTCATGTGGCCCCGGCAGCCTTCTTCCTTGCCTCCTGCCACTTTCCCCCTCCTTCCCTACCTCTGAGGTATTGCTTGATGTGACTCACCTTGGGGCCTTGCACTCACTCTTCTCTCTGCCTACAACACTCCTTCCTCTTCCAGATGTCTTCATGGCTCAATCTCTCATGCAATTCAGGTCTCTGCTCAAAATCACACAGTCAGAGAAGCCTTCCCTGACCACTATCTTAGCTTTCTCTCTGTCACTTTGTACTCCTTTTATCCTGCTTAGTTTTGTTTGTTTGTTTGTTTTGGTTTTGTTTTCCCACAGCACTTGTTATCATCTGATGTGGTTTTGTCTATTTATTGGTTTATTGGTTTATTATCTTTCTTGCCCAGCGAAAATGTCAGCTCACGAAGGCACACACTTCTGCTGTATCCCTGCTGCCTAGGGCAGAGCCTGCCGTAATGAGCACCTGGTAAATGTTGAATGAATGAGTAAATAAATGAATGAATCACAGCTTCATTCGTGATTATCCTGTTGAACTTGTTTTCTATTTCTACCACTAGGCTTTTCTTTGTATCCTAAGTATCAAGCCCAGTGTCTATGCATAATAATTGGTTGTTTGACAAATGTTCGTCCACTGAATGAATGAATGATGTGTATTTGCAGCAGGGTCGTGCAGGTGGGAGTACACAGCCATCACACCTGGGCTAGGGGGCTCAACATTCCGAGAGTCCTGGGAGTCTCTGCGGCAAGGCAGATGTGTTCTTCTGGCAGCACTCAATGTTAACTATGTAAGCTTGCTTAATGCCAGTGTTTGGGAAAACAAATATTCCCCACCCCCACAGTCCTATTTCTGTGCAGCAGCTGGAAGTCCCATAAATACCATAAAATTGTTTCTTTATGGGGAAAGAAGTTTACTTGTTAGATCTGCAATCAAATATCTGAGGAAATTATTAATGCACTTTATGCTCTAAATCCTCTCCTCCAAAGGCAGAGAAGCCGATCCCAAGGATGTTTTCTGGGTCAATAAGCCAAGGATTAGAAAGTTCCAGAATTTTATTTACATTGGTTTATGCATCATTGATCGAACATTTTTCCTTTGGGAAATATTAATTTGGTACTTTCCATGGGCCAGGTACTAAGGGATGCAGCTCTGAACATGCCAACTTGGACCTTGCCCTCATGGACTTACAATCTAGTGGGAGGAGAACGTAAACAAAAAATATAAAATAGTATGTATATGGGCATTGTGATGAATGCTGTAAAAGTGTATAGCAGAGGAACGTGATGTTATCAGGAAGATTAGAGAAGCCCTGCTTGGCATAAGCCATTGACTGGGTATAAATTCTTAGGGAGACATTTTCCCTGAGATTACTTCTACAGAATATCCAGCATTCAAGGAATGGTGTCTGTTATAGATTGAGTTGCGTCCCCTGAAAATTCATGTGTTGAAGTCCTAATGCTCCGCACGTCAGAATGTGATTGTTTCTGGAGAGAGAATCTTTAAAGAGATAATTAAAAGAAGATCATGAGGGTGGGCGTGATGCAATATGACTGGTGTCCTTAAAGGAAGAGAAAATTTGGACACGGACATGTACAGAAGGAAGACCGTGTAAGATACAGGGAAAAGATAACCACCGACAAGGCAAGGAGAGGGACCTCTGAGGAAACTAACCCTTGCAGCCATCTTGATCTGGGACTTCTGGCCTCGAGAATTGTGAGGAAATAAATTTCTGTTGTTTAAGCTCCTTAGCCTCTGGTATGGTGGCCATAGCAGATTAATACAGCGTCCATTTGTTAGCCAGCCTGCACAGTGTCCTCGGTTAATTCAACTGATGAGAGTTAGTTATGCAGGAGCAGGAGCAACAGAAGATTGTACACACGACAACCAGGTTTAGTGAGAGCTGGCTTCGAGGTGTGTGACCAAGTGTAGTCGCAGAGGGTCATGCTCTGAGGAGTTCTGTGCTTGGGGTTTCAGGCTATGCAGTAGCTGCCTTGAAATTCTTAATGATTGTATCTTTGAATTTGTGCTTTGTAAGTGAACGCTGATGGAATGACAGAGCTCCATGCCAGGGGCCTGGCGCCTCAGCTCTTTTAGGTTCTTACCCCTGCCACATCCCTCCTTCCTGGGGTGGCTTCTTGGCCACTTTCTCCCTGACCCTTTGGTCCCTCCTGACCTTTCCAGTGAGACCAGGTCGCACCAATGGGGGAGGCGTGTTCCATGGTTGCTCTCTGTCCCTAGCACGAGCCTGGGCACACACATGGTAAAGTTCAGGATTGGGTGTGACTCCCACAGTATCTTGGGGTGAGGCATGGCAGGGGTCCTCCCCATCCCAAGCTGGCAACTTGGAGGCGGACTGCTCATCCGCCTCCCGTCCAGATACTGACTGTATCCTGGTGTAGTGTTTGCAATTCCTGGGGGGGTCGCCCATCTGCTGTGCGCTGGGGTGGGGCCTATGGGGAGGAAAGATTGACTTACCTGGCCCTGGGTAGGCCCTGTGTTTTCATTTTGCCCTGAACTCTGCAAATCACGTCCGTCGCTGGCCCTGGGTTTAGAGTTGCTTTGCTTGCAAAAAATTGAAATGAATCCGACACATATTAATGATGTGCCTAAGATTACTGTAAAATTAACCATAGATAGAAAGTAATTATTATTATTATTAGTTTTAGTTTTGCTCATATATAAGCAAATGAGTTTTACATTTTTTTTTTCACAGTCGCATTTAGAGAGAAACGGATTAAAAGTCAGGAGAACCATATTCTATGCCAGTGCTGTCATCCTCTAACTTGGACAAGTTACATGAACCCTGGTCCATTTCCTCATCAGTAAGATGAAGGGGTTGGAAGATCTTCAAGGATTTTTTTTAAGCTCTCATATGTTATGAGTCTGTTTCTGTTTTTATTCAGCAGTATCTGGAAATATAGCAATGTTGACATTCTTTGCGCATACTATTATGGTCTTAAACCTGTCAAGTGGGTTTGTACACGCTGGTGTCTCACACTTACAAGAACAAGGTCTTGACCCATCTCTGCGGTATCCAGGCTGTGGCTCCCAAGTGCTTGTTCCCTCTGGGCCTTCTGCCTCCTTTACCCCATTGCCGCATCTCAAGCGACCATACCTAAAATTCGGCAGCACAGGCTGCTGACACAGAGGGCTCGCTGGGGTTGGCATTTTAGGACCCCTTCAGCTGAGGCAGTAGAGCTTCAGGTCATGAGTTAGTGGATGTATTTGGGCCGTCATTGTAAGTCAGAGCGTGAAAGGAAAGAAGTGGCAGTCCAAAAACTGAGACTGCACCCAAAAGACTGCTGAGACTGCTTACTGAGACTGCTTACACAGGCCTGGCTCCATCACACACACACACACACACACACACACACACTCATACACTCATACACACACGCAGGCATGCATGCACACACTCATTCACACACGTCTCTTGAAATGTGGTGCTTAGGAAAAAAGACTCCATGTATGTTTGAGTGATGTCAAACCCAGTGGGGCTGTTATTCTAAGTTCAGGACCTCAAGTTTTAGCTAAATTCAGCCTGAGTGTGGTGTGTGTGTGTGTGTATTTATATATATGGTGTGTGTGTTTTGTGTGTGTCTATGTGTGTATTCATGTGTAGAGTATTTGTGTGGTGTGTATATGTTTATGTGGTATGTGTATGCATGTGCTTATCGTGTGTGTGTGTGTATGTGTGTGTGTGTGTGTCTGTAAACACACACAGTTGGCTTCAGGAGGCAAAGACCGCTTGCTTGCTCAGATGTGATGACTCTATGATGTGATGATTTTATGGGAGTTCTTTCCATTCTTGTTAAATATATCGTGTTGAAAGCCCAATGTATTCTCTCCCCTCGACAGAGGAGTTCTTTGTTTAACTTGACTGAGAGGGGAGAGCCCAGGCCCCTCACACATAAAGGCTTCCCCTGCTGAGAAGTTGTACTAAGAATAGTGCCGTGGTCAACCCTGCCAGCAGCCCACCAGCTCCAACACCGGGCTGCACTGCAGAGGGAATCGCTGCATTTACACACAAAGGGGCAGAGGGCTCCTTTTCTATGAAGCCGGCTCCTCCCTCACTCCATCCCCTCAGAAAGACCTGAACTGGGAGTCAGCCCTTCTCACCAGCAGCTCAGGAACAGCAAGCCTTTGCCCCCTAGCGCTTCTCCCAATGGGATCAGCAAGCGCGGAGGTACTGAGGGCCGTCCTTCCTCAGCTAGTTCAGCACCGTGACGTGACTTTCCCAGGGTGCTCGTGTGGATGTGTAGAAGACAGGCAGCTGTTCATGCAGGTCTGGTGTGAAGATTAAATGATACAATATCTGCAACTGAGGACCATTCCTAACCAAAGGGCAGAGCAGCTGACCTCAGACGTGAGACTAGAGCCAACGCTTTTTTGCGTTAGCTCTGTCTGGCTTCGGATCTCTCTTGTTCTCATTTCTCCTGGGACCACACAGGAGCCGTGTCAGGTTGAGAGAATCAAAGATACCTTTAACTTGCTTGCCTCCTATCTCTGGGGAATAGACCCCATTGAAAACAGATGATTAGTGTTGGGGAGAAGGGGAGCAAGAGCTCCCTGGTTGGAGCTGTCCTGTACTGCAGGCCTCAGTAACAAAAGATCAAAGTACAGTGTCTGGGGACAGAGCAGTGGTATCCTGCTCATGACTCTGGCTCAGAGGATGACACAAATCGGGCTGGGGAGAGAGCAGGTCATGGCCCTGCCAGGGGGAGAGGCCATTGCCGAAACCGCCACATGCCTCCATTTCATACGCCTTCAACTAGCACGCAGATTGGGATGAGTTCTCTGGAATTCCTTGTTCACAAGTCAAGGGACTTCTTCGGGATATCATGGTTGACCATGTCTATGTTAAGGTGAAACCTCAGCTGTGGAACCATGCAGGTTTGAAGTGCGAGGAGCTCGTTGACCTTGGGCAAGTGACTATTTTCCTCCTCCTCTTACTTCCTGTTTCTATTTTCTCTTCTGTAAACTGTGGAGAATGAACATTTCATACTGAGGTGGGGCAGGGAGTTACGGGCTCACAGTTCCTGAGCTGCTGGTCCAAATCCAGAGGCCCCTGAAAACCAAAAGTATTTCAGTGTTCAGCAAATTCGTTTGGTGGCAGAATGTGACCTGAATTGATGTGAGGCTGTTTGTGATTTTTATGTATCCTAATTAGTGAGACGAGATATACCTTCTGTTGTGGAATTATCCCCATGTTTGATTTTAGGGTACCACTCGAGACCTTGCTAAGAATGTCCAGTAACCTAGAGTATATGATCCAGATTTTTTAAAAAAAATTGTGACAAAATACACATAATATTTACCATCTTAACCACTGTAAGTAGACAGTTCAGTAACATTATATGTGTTCTTTTCATCTTGCAAGTCTGAAACTCTACACCCATTAAACAACAATTCCCTATTCCTTCTCTCCCCAGCCAACCCCCAAGTTACTTTTATTAACTACAGAAATTATGAATTCTAACACATCTGACCCCAAGGGTTTTGAATAAGTGATGGTGGCCCTTAATGAGGGAAGAGGAGTAGCCAACGTTTGACAGAGTTGCCACCCTGGGAGAAAATCCTGAAGCACCCCGTTCCTCTGATCTTACCGAGATCTTTGCACTGCAGCGCTCTGCTTCCGAGCATTGGGGGCCCATCTGTAAAAGATTGCCAAACACCACTGCAGAGCAAGCACACTGGACTCGAACAGCAGAGAGAGAGTGGGTGCTGGAAGGCAGTGCTTAATACACTCTCCTCCTTTTTTTTTTTTTTTTATCATTTCTCTAATCTCATTTCTTTTTCCTCAGGAAGTAGAGGGGTGCACATTGGCAGCTGGTTGGGGTGTCAGCTTTTTAGTTCCATCCCATGGAGTATGATATAAATAAGATGCTTTCACAGTGAAAAAGCATTCAAACCTTCATGTCGACTGACCCTGAGGGGACCATGCTGACAGCTCATTTAGACCTTGCTGGACACCTTTGAAGTTGAATCAATCTATTTTGCAGAACTTTCCAGGCATGTCATGAAAAGCAGTACCACTCACCTTGTTACCCCCAGCAGATCACATGCTAGAGGCCGGTTCTGAGTCATGTTCTCTATAACTGGAATGAGTCAGGGAACTCTTTACACATCTCTTTACACATCTTTTTACACATAGTGTGGCCGTGGAAGGCCAACTCAGGCTTACCTGACAGTGGTCGAGCTTATGATTGGAAAGTCTTCTCACACTGCTCATTTTGTATACATCCTGGGGAAAATGGAGAGGTTGTTCTCCGCAGGAGGCTTGTGCTTTCTTTCCCTGTTTCACCAGGGAGAAATCACCAGAGAGAAAAGTCGATGCTTAAAAAAATGAACGCCCATGAGCACAGAAATTCAGAACGTGGAGCCCTCCTGATAAGTATAAAATAACCTTGGTACCAGATTTTCTCCTTTTGGGTTATCTAAAATATGCAAAGAATTATATAATTTCCAAGCAGATTACATTAATTTGGATCTTTATTATCATCATTACCGTCTTTAAAAAGCTATAGGAATCTTCTATTCCCAAAGAAAACAGAACTCCATAGATAACATTCAATGTTATCTGGTCCTGGAAAAATCAAACACATGATCTATTTCCAATTGTCAGTGTGGAACATGGCAAGTTCGCAGTGACCAGGATGCCCACAGGTTTGGGGTCATCTCCAAAAGGGGTTTCCTTTCCTTCGTGGCATTGATGCCACCAACATTGCCACTTTCTGTGCTGAACACTGGTTGGCCTCTCAGCAGAAGCTTAGGCGCACTTTCCTTTATAGGCCACTAGGCAGCTAGGCCCTTAGGAAGAACAAGAAAATAGGTGTGGGGAGGAGTCCTTGGAGGGACCAAGACAGGCATGCGTCCGGAGTCTCCACTGCAGGCCAAGTTCATCCTGCCACCTTTTTACATTTTTAAATGGTTACATTCCAAACGATTATGAGACTGCTTACATAATACTCTTGATTTTGCCTCTTGATCCACAAACCCTAAAACATTTACTGTCTGGCCCTTTCATAAAAAAATTCGCTGACCCCTCGTCTAGGCCATCGGTTCTCAAAGCGTGTGGTTCCCCGGGTCAGCAGCATCAACATAACCCAGGAGGGACTTGTTAGAAATTAAAATCCTCACGCCCCATATCAGATTTACTGAAGCAGAAGCTCTGGCAGTGGGGCCCTCTGAATGATTCTGACGCAGGCTAATGTTTTGAGAACTACCGATCTAGCTGTTAGTGCAGTCATTTATTCATTCTTTTATTCCTTAAACAAAGGATGTAGGCAAATTACTTACCTCTCTATGCCTGGGTTTCATCATCAGTAAGGGTTGTTGTAAGGATCCAAAGAGCTAAAACATTTAAAATATATTAGAGGAACTGCTCAGTGCACATTAGTTGTTGTTATGATTTCAAATTTATTGTTATTAAAAAAAACAAACACTTTATTAGTTCTCAGATCAGTTAAAAATCAAGAGAACCTACAAGGGACCTGAGATTTTAGCAGGAATCGTCAAGGCACTTTGCAGCAAGGTATTCCCTGGTAGAAATCAAATGTGTTGATGTAGAAATTGGGTGCCAAGGGCTGTAGACCCTTGGCAGGGTGCCTTATGGGTTCTCCTTGAGCCAGACTCTGGGGAATTTCTCCAGCCCCAACCAGACACCCCAGCTGATCTTTCTTCCAAGGAAGTGCCCTCCAGCCTGCTCCCTGCATTTTTGGCACCAACCCCCTTCCTCTCAGGCCTCTGGGGGTTTTCGTCCTCTGGGGCAGCATCCCACTTCCTCACCGACCCTAAACCTAAACATGCATGCTTTATTCATGAATCACTCTGGGGAATTGGTCTCATAAAATTCACTCTCAGGGGGTAGGATTTTTGTGAGGGATTAAAAAAGCTATACATGTTTTAGAACAGTAAATCCAATGCATGATACATATTAGCTGCTGCTGTTAAAATTTTTTAAATTTATCATTGTTGCTCAAAAATTTATGGGGACTAAGTCTCAAGCTGGTTAAAGTCAAGAGAAGCTGAAAGTTCTTTTGGTCAGCTGGCGTTTCTGGCAGATGTTGCTGGCCCTTTCAGGAGCTTTGTGCCTCTGTCCTCTTCTGTAATTCCTGAGGGTGGGTTTAGTAGGGCTGTGTCCTCCCCTCTAACCCAGAAGCACTCTGAGCAGTTCAGGCAGAGCCTGAGGGGTCCCTCTTTGCCTGAGGGGGCAGGTTTCACTCCAGAATACTCCAGGAGTGACAATGATGGCTACTTCACTTGAGAGACAGAGGAGTGTTGGTCTCCACTTGCTAGCAGGAGAAGCAGGGAACGTATCTCTGTGAGAGAGTAGAGAGAAAGGAGGAAACTGAGGCCTTTGCACTCCGTCTGGTGGCTTGTACATTGCTCAGTGGCTGCGTCCCTCCCTGCCTGCTCAGCCATCCTCCAGAGGAAATCGATGGTAAGCGCTCAGTGTGAGTGGGTGTGTTGATGGTGGTAGGAGAGTCCAGGCTTTGATATATCACATGAATCTGGGCATGAATCTTGGCATTGAGTAGCTCTGTGACTGCGGACAAGTGTCCGAAGCTCTCTGAATGCCATTGTCTTCATCTGTAAAATGTACGTAGTCCTTGCTTGGCTAAGTTTCTGTATGAATTGGAGAGGATGAAGAGCCCAGTCGGTGCTGGATTCTATTACGGGGGCTGGTAGGTAGCAGCTGTCTCATTGACAGGCCTCCTGGGCTACATGTGGAATGATGGTTTAGGAGATGGCACTGATGACGACTGTCTGGAAACTCCAGTTCACATGGGTTCCTTTGGCCAACCACAAAGCTGGCTGGACTTGCACAAAGCATGGCTGTGTTGACATTTATTTGGAATGTAAGGACCTGGGTGCAGCAGCCACTCTCGTTGGCTGAGACCAATTCATCCAAAGCTGATTGCGAGTTCCCTCAGACTATCTAGTACGTCCTGTGTGCCTGGCGCGATACTAACCACTTAGACTATCTCTGACCTAAGACTCACAGCTATCTTATGAGTAGGCACTCTTATCCCCATTTCACAGATAAGAAGACTAAGGCTTAGACAGGTGAAGTGACTTGTCCAAGCTCACATTATTAAAAGTGACCAAAGTCTGCGTGACTATTGAACTTGTGTTCTGGCCCATCGTGCTCTAGGAATCTTTTCTACGATTAGTTTGCCTGAAAAATATTTTATGTGACAGTTTTAATCAAATTACAAATTACATTTAATTTTTTTCCAATTAAAAGAAATAATGAATCTATATTATTATTTTACAGAGAAAATGCAGAATAATATAAGCAGGATAATAAAAATTACTCATGACCACATAAGCAAAAAATAACCACTATTTATGGATATTTTATTTATTACCTATAATATGGCATATACTATGACAATATAATTTAATTTAATATTGGATAAAAATATACACTACAATAAATTATGAAACACACAATTGGGATGGGCAAAATCTTTCCATGCAGCTTAAGTTGGGAACATTACCCCAAGTTATTAAAATATTTCAAAACAGTTTTAAGGATTGCTTAAAATTCCACAGTTGGATAGATCAAATTTTATTTAACTGTTACTCTAGTTTAGACATTTAGATTTTTCCCTCCCAAATTTTGTTGCAGTAAAACTCTGTATGGTTATTAATTTTGTGCTGTAAATTTTGCCCACATTTAAAATATTACCTTAGATTAGATTTCTATAAATGAATTGCTGGAAATATTTCCAAGTATTCACAAAAAGGCAATTTATATTCCCAAGGCAACATATAAAAGTGTCCACTTACATTCTAGCTAGCATTGAGTAATGTATGTTTTTTAATCTTCTCTAATTTTATGTGTAAAATATCTTTTCTCATGAACGCTCTACTTATTATTTCCTTGAATATTAGTTACAGTTGTAACTTAAGATTTTGAGTCATGCAGAATTCTTCCTTAAGAATCTTCTCTCTGTGTTCTTTTGTAATTTTTCTTAATTGTTAACATTTTTCTTAATAATAAGACAACTTCATATATAAATATATAATACCTTTGTCATATTTGTGAAAACTACTTTTCCTGTTTTTTTTATTTTAATAGTTTTTGATACCCAGATATTTCAGATTTTTGTTTAGATGTTTTTCTTTGCAATTCTTTCATTTCTTTTATGCTTGCAAGGTTTTTTCCCATTCTAATATGAGCTAAATATTCACCTTTTTTTTATTTTTCCTGGTACTTTCCACATGGCTTATACTTAGATTTTGAATGAAGAGAAATATTGTTACTATATGACACATGCATTGCTGCTTCTGGCTCCTGGTGTCTGGGCAGACATCACTAATCCATCACAGCACCCTATCCTGCTCAGTTTGGGTGCAGCCCTAGAACGGTTCTTAATGCATCTGTAGCTCTAGCTACTACCAGCCGGTCAGAATTGGAACATGAGATTATACCTTTTGCCATCTCTACTGAAGAACAAATTTTCTGAAGTTGACAGTGAATCTGAGTAGTTTTAAAATCCTATAAATTTTGTGTATTTGTGGAATAATTTATAGTCTTATTCGAAATAGCACACAGTCTAATAAGATGCAGTCGTAACATTTCTCGGTCAGGGTCACAAACCATCTGCAAACTTTTGGCATGTTTTTACCGGACAGTCTCTGCTAGGACAGAGGGTCTTATTCCTATCACTAGTGCTGCCTGTCCAACTGTCCTCAATTTTAGATCTGCAGTCTAGTCCTTGAGAACGTGCTTGCTCCTTACTGCCTTATCCGATCTCCTGGGACTTGACCCCTCCTCTTAGTAGACATTATTGGCCCCTCTTTTTGAGCGGCATTGCATGTCCCTCCCTCTCCTGGTTGTCTTATTCCTTTTTAAGGCATTAGATAAAGACCATATCTGAGCATATTTGAATGAAGCTTGGGGGAGAGCATGACAAGGCAGCAGGAGCTCCTCTATGTATGCTTCTTGTTTTCAATACTCACTATAGAGGAAAAGAAAGATAATAAGCAGAGGGGAACCTGGAATTTATTAATTCATAATAAGAATGGTTAAAAATAAATTGCCATTTATTGTATGCATGACATTGAGTTAGACGCGCTACAGATATCATGTATTTAATTCTCACAGTAACCCTCTGAGACCATTTTTAATACTATCCCTATTTACAGATGAGAAAACAGAGGCAGGTCAAAGATCTTCCAACTAGTAAGTGTGGAGCTGGGATTTGTATCTGGGTTTGTCTGACTCCTGGGCTATTAAGCATCATGCTTCACCTTTGACTATCACTACTAAGGTAGAGACCTCTCCATTGCTGAAGAGCTTTAGGGAAATAATGAGATTATCCTATATGTGCAAAGTTAAAGTGTCGTGCAAAAAGTTGCCTGTCTTTTTTTTCATGGCCAGAGTTGGAAACTTAAGACATATCAATGGAGTTAAATGACATCATACCAGAGTGGAAAACATTACATGAAGTGGGGGCTCCCAATGAAATACTCCTTGCCACCTAATTAGGTGAAAGAGGGACCTTTTGTCTTTTGATGCTTGTTTCCTATAGATCAGAGGTGGGAACCAGCCTTTAGAAGATCAACTAATTTCAGCATATTTTCCTGTTATTTAAAAAAGTAATAAAATTATAGATTTTATCCTTCCTCTTAGGGATTAAGATAATGAATTAAAATTGTATAAGAAAAGTAAAAATAGGCATTTAAACTAAACTCTAACCACATAAAGGAGCAAGTTCAAGAGCAGGAGGAGACATAGGGAAGACGACAAAAAAAGGTTCTGTGATCCTTGATTCTTCCCACCTCCCAGCTTTCCAGAAGTCCATTCACCCCTTCCAAAAAGGATGAACTCTTTTTTTAAAAAATAAATTATATTGGGGGTATTGGGGAACAGTGTGTTTTTCCAGGGCCAGCTCCAAGTAGTTGTCCTTCAATCTAGTTGTGGAGGGCGCAGCTCAGCTCCAAACCCTGTCATCATTTTCAATCTTTAGTTGCATGGGGCACAGCCCACCATCCCATGTGGGAATTGAACTGGCAACCTTGTTGAGAACTCGCACTTTAACCAACTGAGCCATCCGGCTGCCCCTCTGGCAGCTCAGCGACAGCTCATTCTCGTTGTGAAAGGCACAGATCATGGGCCCATGGGAGAATTGAACTGGCAACCCTGTTGTTCAGAGCTCGCCCTCTAACCAACCGAGCCAACCGAGCCATCCGGCAGCCCCAGGAATGAACTCTTAACACCCACCCACCCAACAGACTTTAATAGCCTAATGGCGCCATCTTGTGTTTTTGTGCAATATTGATACTTATAGAATGTCCCAGAGTTGCTGTTTTTGCAACTATAAGCATAAACCATGTATAATCCCATTTGACCTGGAAAGATTCAGATCTCCCTTCTAACCCTGGATGGGTGGTGAAGGACATTGTTAAGATCATCAAGGTGGAAGAAAGGAGGCTTCTACTCTATGACTTTTGCTTAAAATTGGAGAATTGAATTTTTCCCTATAGACTGATCCTTAATTATATTGTGTTTTAGAAAAATTGAGTATTAAATAAGCACTACTTGAAAAGCCACACACTCTGTACCAGTGCTTCATAATACACACATGCACACACACACATGCACACAAATTGATTTTCAACCCTCTTGCTCTACTGCATGAAGCTAGGTGTTGTGGATCTCACTGCTGCCAGTGTCTCTTTCTTTCATTTGAGGGAACCTTTGGGAGACTCTGCCACTTGCTAACAAACAGGATCTGCCTAGCCTGCCAGTTGCCCAAATCCCAGATGTTCATTTGGGCAATGCCTCTGATTCTTCAGAGCACTTTCGAGCATGATCCCACTGGATCTCATAGCTACCCATGCCCTCAGTGATGGTTCCATGACACTCTTTTCTGATTCGGTAAGTCACGTCTGCATCATGTAACATTTGGAAACTCCACACAAGTGTAACGAGTATAAAATACTAGTGTAGACTCATCACACAGTGTTGGAATTAACACTTTATCTGTTGTGTGCATCAGTTTTCCTATGCATACAGACATACACACATACTCGTATATGTGTACATGTGTGTCCACGTGTATATGCACACACGTATATGAATATGACACATGTTACTTTGTAATGGAATACTTTATAAATGAAATCACAATAGGAGGTTGAAGGACTTGCTCAGCCATATCTGACGTTAGTCATTTGATTCTAGAATTTTTTCTCTCCATCCCTGTTCCAATTGGCCTTCCCTCTCTCTATTCCACACTGTCTGAGCTACCCATGGAGTACATGACCTTTCCCAGCCTGGGGAGATAAGAGGTTTTGTGGAAGAGCCTGTGATAACCTGAGACCTGAGTCCCTGCTAGCAGGGACACTGTCCTTCCCTCAGTGAAGAGAAGTGAGGCTTAAAGAGCAAATGGCCTCGGCAGAGAGGGTCCAGGAATGGAGTGATCCCCCAAATGCCCGTGAGCAGACCGCATACTGAGAGGGCAGAGGGCCTGTGAGTGTAAAGGAGGGAAAGGAGCAGCACGAGGAGGTCGTGGGCACTGACAATTCATTGAGTTGACCTCCGTCTCTGGCTGACTCTCACAGGTGTGGTCCCACGTACCACCGAGGGTCTGGAGCTTGAGCATCTCACCCCAGAGCAGACAGGGCCTGCTGGAAACTGGCTCTCTTCCCGTCTTCCTCACAGGGTCCTTTTCATAGTCAGTGCTTGGCTCTGCTCCTCCCCTTTCCCTTTCTTCTCTTTTAGCCTGTGGATTTTCAGCTGAAATGTATTATTTCAGTAAACATCCCGAGTTGAATAACTTCCTCCAGCCTAAGGAAACCCAGCAGCATACAAAGAGATGGGGCTTCCTTCTGTGGGAGGAGGATGGTCTCAGGGCTGCCCTGGGAAGGAGACAGGATGTCCAAAACTCATTTAAGTGCCACCTGAGCATTTCACAGATACACCAGGACCCGGAGCCAATTTTTGTTAACTATAACTGTCCTTTTCTTTAGAAAATATGAGGGGCTGCCGTGTTGGTGCTTGTATTCAATCTGCAGATACGGACGGAGTGCCTGCATGCTGGTTGCTGAGGGTAGAGTGTGAATACAACAAGCAGCACCCTCAGGGAGCCCACTGTCTCACAGGAAGACGGATAAAAAAACACACAGATAAATATCAGAAATAAAAATCAATGCAAACCAATAAATAGCAAAATGGAATTAGCAACGAGAAGCAACAGAGGACAAAGGGAAGCACAGGATGGCCTCTGGGGCTCGCAGGCTGAGAATGGAGGATGGAGGAGGTATCTACTCAAAACCCGGGAAAAGTATGTTCCAGGAACAAAATACACGAAGGCCTCGCGCACAGACAGCTTGGCTTGTTTGAGGAATTAAAAGGTGGCTTAGTGTGGCCAGAGAGACAGTAAAGGGAATTGGCTTGGAGAGAGAGCCAGGAGCTCCCTTCAGTAAACCCTGAGCTAACACTCAAGCATCTATAATTGAAGGCCTGAGGAAGTTTGGCAAATGGAAATGCCCAAGAAACTGAGACATCAGGACAGTGGGTAAAACTAATGTTTGATTCGCTTTGGGTTTGCTCTCTTCAAAGCAGAGCTATTCACAATCAGAAAATGGCTCTTAAATTCCTCCTCTAAAGAGGCAGCTGCAAGGCTGTGAAATGCCTCATAGGAGAAGGAAAAGAGACACAAGCCTGAATGACCTGCTCTTGGATAACTTTGAATTCATTCAGAAGTACAGGGACACACACGTGTACAGATCATCCCAGGCCAGATCTCCAGGGTGGACCTGACCTTGACCTAGACCTTCAGGACCAGGGAAACCCTGATTCCTAGCTCCTAGCCCAATGCTGTCTTGCTGCCCTGCTGTTTCCCCAGCAGGTCAGGTGGAAACGCCCTGCAGGGTAGGTGAGAAGAGGAATCTTTGTGGGAGCCTCTGCCTGGGAGGTTGGTAAGCTGACTTGACCAGAGCCAGGAGCTGCCCCTGGAGCCAGAAGGACACAATAGCAGCTGGTGAAGATCCAAGTTCTGAAGGAAGGGCTTGCCAGGCAGCTTTCTGGACGTGGCTTTTCAAAGGGTGAATTCATGTGGCTTCAGAGCGTGTAGGCACTTTGTGAAGTGCAGTGAGCCAAACAAACCTAAGGGATGATTTTTAGTGAGGTACTGAAGACACTTTGATGATTTCTAGGTGGTCAACTGACTGGAGACTCGGAGTTGAGCCCCTGAATTTCTTTAGAAGCCCATATCTGCAGCCTTTTGGCCGTCCACTTCAAATAAGTCTACAGTGTGAGAGAAACCAGTGTACTCACCAAGTACAGGGGACTTCGAAATTAGTCCCTAGACACTCCCGCTCTGACCAGATTGCTGCCTAAGCCCCTTGCTTAGACCTTTTCTGGTGACCACTGTACACTGAGTCCGTTTGGTGGCCATTGCGTAGACTGTATGGTGGAAGATGAAATGCCTTCAGGACACAGGAGACCTGGGTTCTGGCCTGGGCCTGGCCCCAAGGAGCTGTTTGGTTTTGAAGCAAGTGACTCAGCATCTCTGGGCCTCTGTTTTGTTTTCATCACTGTAAAAAGAAAGAAGTAGGGCTGTATTTTCTAAGATACCAGTGATCCTAGAACTTGACCGTGCACCAGAATCTCCTGGAGGGCTTGTTAAAACAGATCGCTGAGTAGCCCTCTCGAGCTTCTGCGTCAGTTGGTCTTGAGTGGCGCCCAGAAATTTCATTTCTAACAAGTTCCCAGGGGATGCTGATACTGCTGGTCCATGGAGTCCAGTTTGAGAAGGGATATTCCTGTGGTGTCTTCAAACTGAGTTATGGCTATGATGGGAAACTTCACAGAGTGAGGGCTTCCGCACTGACCCATCTGGCGAGGTCATTCATGGCTACAATTCCGGTGCCTGTTTCCCCGGGGGCTCTAAATGGTGTCCCACTCTTGGTTCTGTTTTCTGGTCGACATGATCTACTTTCAGATGCTTCATCTCAGCCCCTTTCCCTCCCTCCTTTAATAAGGCAAGCTTATACACACAGAGCTTTAAGGAGGTTTGGGGGTGGCAACTGATTTGGTACTGGAAGGGGAGAAGTTCTGGGTAATGCTAAGTCTCTCTCTTCAGGGCTGGATTTGATGAGAAGGCAGGGAAGGAAGGGCTGCCCCTTGTGCCGGAAGCCTTCCCTCAATGTTCGGTCTTATATGATCAGATAAAGAGAAACTGCATCTAGAGAGCTGGGCAACCGCACTGGGAGGAAATCGGGATTGGACTTTAAAGCAGAATATTAAAGCTAGTGGGACTTAACAGATTCATCCAACATAGTGGTGTTTAAAAAACAGTGTTTCTGCAGAATCGTATCAGAGGCTGTTTCAGGGGTGCCAGTTGTTCAGCCCGTAAAGACGACCAGTTGAGCAGGCAAAGCCAGGTTGATCAGATGTGCTCCGGTGAGCGCCAGCTCAGCAGTATTGCCTAACAGGGAAGGCAGGGCAGGGCATTTATAGGATTTTCTGGCCTGGGGTAGGTGATTTCTAGGCAGGTCTTGTATGGGAGGAAATGGTTGGGATTGGGAAGAGTTTATGACAGCATAGCTTTGCACTGGTGGGCTCAGCAAGGTCAGCGTCTTGACAAGCAAGCTGTTAGTCTTGATATCTAAGCCGTTTACAAGAGTGACCGCCTTATCCTGCTGGGAAAGGAATGTCCAGAACACACAGCTCCTATATTCTTGTATGGTCTCATTTAAGGTAGGGACAGAATCATTTAAGATAGGGACAGAAAAATCTGTCTGTTTCCAGTGTTGTTTAGCATAAAGAAATGAAGGGAATTGTGTTGGCTTCAGTTCTCAGGGACCGAGGAGACTGGTTGACTGTGTGGGGTTCCTGCCCCTCCCCCGCTGTCTCATTCAACTAGGGAATCGCCACATTTTTCTGTTTTCTATTTTGGGTCTCTATATCAGATTTCATTGAAAGAAAGGGCTTTAAGTTTTGAAAAGGGTTTAAAATCCAGAACTGTATAAATAAAATCTTCTTTTAGCAAAGAGAGTCCTGAAGTCCAGAGGGAGGTGATGTGAGTTGCCCCCAGTCAGTGTTGGATCACACAGAGCAGAGGAACGGAGTCTGTGCACGACTCTCTCCAGCTACACCTGGGCTGAGCCCCTGGGGTGGTCAGGAGAATGATGCTGGGCCCAGCCCCAAGTCACCACCAAAATCTCAATAGTTTTACCCAGTAAAGGTGAGTCTTTTTCATATCACATCTGAAGGGGTCAGTCAGGAAGCTTTCCTGTGTCTTCTGTCATTACCATCTGCGACATATGGTCTCCAGAGTGCTGTGTGGGAAGAGAAGGAAGGAGGTGGCACAACTGGCCGTGAACTGCTGGAACAATTGAAAACACACGTCATATCTGTGCACAGGACAGGCCATTGGCTCCAACCTGACTGCGAGGGAGGCTGGGAAGTGTAAGGGAGCACACGAAATACTCGTGAGCACTGACACCTCTGCCTTGCCTAGGATTTGGGGGTGCACACATGCTCCATCTTTACTGTTTTTAATCCCCCAGTTTCTAGAGGAGAAAATTCAAGAGCAGTGAGGATAAGCAACTTGGCCAAGGCCACACAGGTGGCAGTTGATGTGGCCAGCACTTAAATGTAGATTTATGATGAGTGCTCTAGTGTCTCTCCTTGGGGAAAGGGAGAATCACGGAGGACCAAAGCCCAAGCCAGGTTTCTGGGAGGTAGGAGAGATCTATGTACTTTGGAGGCAGAGAGACAGAAATGTGGGGGCAAGAAGTTGAAGTGCAGGAAGTTGAAAGGAAGACTGATAAGATCTTAGTGAAAAAATAGGATTAAAAGCACCGATAAAATGCTAGCTACCAGAACGAGATGGGGTTATGTCTCTTCCTCTTACACAAAAGGAAGAATAAGAGAGAAGTTTCTGTGCAGTAAATATGAGGATAAATGGAGTTTACCTTCCACAGCTTACATACCAAACCTGAGATTATGATGACAATGACAGTAAAAAGGGGAAGGGAGTCATCTGCCCCAGCTGAGGGGATAGGAAAAGAGTAAGGTATCTATCTACCATGTTTCCCCGAAAATAAGACGTACCTCGAAAATAAGCCCCAGATAAGATCGTCAGCCAGACGGACGCATTTCGTATGTTACGACGATGTTCCAGAAGAAGATGACACGACTGTATTTGAATAAATGTAGATTGTTGTACATGAAAAAATAAGACAGCCCCTGAAAAGACCTTTTGGAGCAAAAATTACTGTAAGACCCGGTCTTATTTTCGGGGACACATGGTAGGTGACCCAAGTATGCAGGAGAGGCTGAGCTTTTTAAAGCCAGCCATCAGTCCATACCTGATCCTGTGACTCTGAGCTTTCTCCATCACCTTGACCCTCATTGTCACCACCGTCCCTGGCTTTTCTCTGGCTTCCATGATATACTCTCCTTCCCCTCTTGCTCCTGTAGCTGCATGCGGGCACTTCCTCTTCGCTCCAACCCTACCCGGCCTCAAGGTAAGCCAGTTTGCCGTTCCAATTTAGTTGGACCTTAGTCCAGAATTGCTCCTGATGAGTCAGAATTCCTCCTGATGGCTTCTTAACTAGAGTAGTTCTCCTCTCTAAACTATTTTTATTCTTTCAGCCAATGACTGTGCTTAAAGGAATCAAGCTCATTTTGATATTTGGTCTAAAAAAATACTAGGAAGGTCCAGCTTTGTTCAGAGAGCAGCAAGGCTGCTCGGGTTCACATCCAGCCCCACCCCTAACCAAGTCTGAGACCTACACAGATGGCCTAGTCTCTGTGGGCTACACTCATTCTTCATCTCTGAAATGGGGATAAGTAGCCATTTCTACCTCATAGAGTATTTCTGAGGATTCAAATTTGCTAATATACGTAAAACACTTAGAACAGTGGTAAGAATAATATAACTGTTTTCCATTGCCACGATTGTTACTAAACACACAAGTACACAATACAGGGTCAATAGTGATAATGGTTTTATTATTTGTCCATTGTAAAGATCTATATCACTGCTTTGCCTTATTCTAATAGCCTATAATTACTGGTGGGCCATATTGATATTTTAGTTGTAGCCTTTCGTTAGACTCAACTATAAAAATATATCTTATGAGTTTGATGGACATGTGGTTGCAGTATTAGTTGTTCTGCAGTTTCATAATCTTTCAGTGGGAAATATTGTACCAAAGGAGTGCTTTTATCTTGTTATAAGGGAACATCTCATTGAAGCTACTATGAGGGGAAATCTTGTCACATTGCCATCAGAATGAAAAGTCTTCACATCCTGATCCTGTCACTTGTTTATATAAAGAAATGCCAGCCCCAGATCACTGTGAGCAGAGAACACAGCATTTGAGATCAGCCCTGTGGAGTCTCAGATGACCCCTGAAGGAAAGGCTGTGTAACGTAGTAAGATGGGTACGCTGAGCTGCTGAGTTTCACTCTCAGCAAAGGTTCCGCTTGAAAACAAACAAAAGAAGGTGCCGGTGGTGAAGGGGGAGCCCTTGGAATTGACCCAGGAGCTGAGATTAATCCAAATTCAGGCTGCGGGAGTAAAACATTGACTCTAGCATTGAGCAGAATGGCTGGGTTGAATGCTCGCTCTGCTGTCCCAGCATTATCTTCTGTCCTGGCCACTTCTCGGTCACTGCCAGGCTTGCAGCCTTTAAAGTACCAACACTTAGCATTTTGCAGGTGGAAGTCCAGATTTAGGGAAAAGGAACCCTCCCATACTGGGAGATGATGGAGCCCTTTGCTCCAGTCACCTTGGAGCTATCGCGAAGGGAAAAGGCATGGATCCCTGTCACGATTCATTCTGCCTCCTGATCTGAACACCCCATTCCAATGGATTGACTGGATAGGATTATTTACTGTTTAAAATCGATTCAACTTTTAAAAGACATCGAATATAAGTGCACAGTTTATTATTTTCACAAACGGAACACACCCATGTAACTGACACCCAGATCAAGGAACAGAATGTGACCAGCCTCCCAGAAGCCCTGTGGTGCTTCTTTCTTCTACCCTGACTTCTAACGGAATAGCTTACTTTTGCCATTTTGGTACTTCATGGAAAGGGGATAATTCAATACGCTTGCTTTTGTACCTGGCATTTGGTAGTTTCCATTTGGGTTATATGACTAGTGTTACAGTGAACGTTCTAGTACATGACTTTTAGTGAACACATGTGCACATTTTGGGGGAGGGGATATATATGTGTGTGTATTTGTGACACACACACACACACACACACACACACTTTCTCCATACTTATTAGTAGAATTGCTGGGTCATACATATGTTCAGCTTTAGTTGATACTGCCAGTTTTACAAAGCGGTTGTACCAATTTAGTGCATGGGGGTTCCATTTGGTCACCATTCAACTTTTGTCTCCCTAGATTCTAGGGCCAGGATAACAGACTGTGTGGAATAAGCACATATTACATAACAGGCAACAAACAGTCCTACTTCAAATAGGCAACTCAGCATTCTTTTCAAAGTCAAGCTAATATTGCTGCTGTTCACCTCAGCTGCTCTGTCCAACTGATGACATTTGTTCTTGAGCCATCAAGTCCCCAGGGATATAAACACAAAACCTTGATTCCGGTTTTCCTTTGTTGAGAATCCTGTTGAGTATCAGTTGTTGATTTTTGCCATCAAAGGACTGAGTCTCCATGACCTATTTATGACAAGAAAGGTGGAAGGACTTGGAGTGGCTACTCCTGACACTGAAGAAAATACTTTTCAGGAGTTGGAAAGTAAAGCCACATTTTGGGATTAGTAATCATTTTTAGCTATTAAGAGCCTATTTAGGAAGCTTCATACATTGATGCCAGGAATCTCTTTCATTCTCATCAAAGAATTCATCTTAATCCCTTGTTCAACTGGATAAGAGTTCACAATTTTAGAAGTTCCTGGATAGCTTCCATTGTGGATGTTTGTTTGGATGTTCTTAGAAACAGAGTATTGTGGAATTTTTTGCAAACGCTTGTAATAAAGATTTTGGATTTGAGGTTGTGGATACAGATGGATAAGATCACCATACAAATCAACCCAGTAACATTTAAGTATTTAAATTAGATATAAATGAGTGCTTTGACTCCTCTCTTCCTCCCTCGCTCCCCAAGTAGTTCTCTTTAGCTTCCATCTTTTAAAAATTATTTCTCGGTTTTTAAAATTGGATTTGGGGCAAAAGACATTAAAAACCAAAGCACCCATCTCTCATGGTAATGTCTCCACTTTTAAGAAAACTAGTGAAATTGCTGCTTTCTGTGCTGCCTTTCACTCATCAATTAACTTAAGTTCCAGCAAGTAAAGATGACAGAAGCCAGTGGTTAGGAGTTGAGGAGGGTTTGTCCTATGGGTAAGATATTTGGCCTGAAGGGATTTCACATGCTGCTTTGCAAGATGAACCCCCGTAAGATTCTTAGCAGTTGACAGTGCTGTGAAACCAGTGTATTTGACAGTCGTTGGATAGCTGAGCCACCTGACCATCTTATTGCTCCCTGGAAGAAGAGCAAATTCACCACATATGCAACAATTTTGTAGCGAAATTTCTAGAAATGAAATTGCTAGGTCAGAGGGTAAAATACATTTAAAAATGTTAGAGATATTGCCAAATTATGGTCCAGAAAAGTTTCATCACTTTTCACTCAATCCAGAGTATACAAGTACGTCTGTTTCTCTCATCACCTCTTTTAAAACCCGTCACAAAAACAAATTATTCTTGGCTTCTATTTAGAGCCCTCCTTTCACAGTTCCACTTTGCATTTCCTTAGCATCTATCTTTTTCTCCTGTGTGGCTCCTATTTTGCACACTTTTTACAGTTTTACATATTTTTTACATTATTTGTCTATGTATTTCATCCAACCACCCGACGCATCTATTTTCCTACCTAAGAATTAAAACCCAAGTGGATTGGAAGAATTACTAAGCCCTGATTTGTGGATTTTGGCTTTTGGTTTATGTATAATTTCAATTTCACAAAGCGAATAAAACAGATAAATTGGGTAAGTTGAGGAATGCCTGTATAATGATAAAGATATGAAGATATCTTTATCTTTAAATTATTCACAGTGATCAAGTTCTTTTACTCAATACAGGATTGTTGGTGGGGGAGGAGAGTATTTATGAGAGAGAGTGCAGTGGCTAAGAGCCACATTGCCTCTGTTTAAATACCTGCTCTGCCACTTTCTATCTGTGTGATATCTAGTAAAGAACTTCTGCCATCTATAAAATTGGGGCAATAGTTGTACTTATTACACAGAGTTATTGAGTTGATTAAAAGACTTAATATATGCGATGTAGTTCTAATAGGATTTAGCACAGAGCCATTATTATTAGTTCAGGGCAATTATTATTATTTCATTGCTTCTTTTTTTTTCTACGTGCTTAACTACTCCATTGGACAAAAAGATGAAAAGTCTGCTCTGAGTTCTCTTCATAAGACTAGCTGAAATTTGGATGCATAGAGAGGCAGTTTACTTAAAAGGACTGAGCATTTCTATCTGAAAAAAATAGGCAAAATAGTGCTAAACGAAAGTGGCAAGAGAGGGGTGCAATCTGTGTGATCTGTTTAAAAAGATTGTCTGCACGAGCCTCAGTGTTTCACCTACTTGATGGGCACAGTGGCTAGCATAAAATGGGTGCCTCTTTCTTCCTCCTCATCGCTTATCCAACACACTTTCAGCAGGAAATATAAGCCATGCAAGATGCCAGGACGTAGGACAACCTTCCTTTGCAGCCTTCCCTGGCCAACAGCACCTTTCTCCTGTGATACTCATGAGAAAGAGCCAGAAAATAGGGAGTTTTTTTTCTTAATCAGTCTCTCATACCCAACTTTCCAGCCTCTAAATCCATAAAGTTCTTTAATTCTACGGTGGTACCAAAATTGTCATTGTATGCATGTCCCTGGATTTTCCCCGCCCCAAACCATTGAAATACGGATTCTGTTTTGGAAAGCTCAATGATTCTCCCCCTATCCTCTGAGTAGGGTTTAGTCCTAGTAGACCAGTTCTTTGTTTTTTTTTTTTTTGTTTGTTTTTTTTTATTGTAGAACCAGGAGGAAAGTGAAAGTGAGGAAGACTGAAACCCCTGTGTTGGGGCTGGGGGAGGAGATTTTCAGGGCCATTCTGGAGGGATGTTATGAGTTTAAGAGACTGATCCTTGATCCATCATTGCAAGTAAATTACTTGAGTTATTTAAAATTTATTTCATTAGTGGTTGAACTGTGTTCCTTTGTTCATATAAAAATGTAATTTACAATGAATGAAAAAGCACAATTCGGATAAAAATTATGGTGAGCATGGGCCAGGTTTTAATTACCTCAGTAATGAGGGAACCAGCAGGGTGACCAAGAGGATTTATAGGAGGGCATGAAAATAGCCAGTAAAGGGAAACAAAAGAGAACACTGCAGTAAAGGAGAAACTACAATAAAATTATGAAGTCAGATGCTCAACTGGCTAATTTCCTACACGGCAATAAAACTATAACCTTTGTGGTTATCTTGTCTACTGGACAAAAAGCATTTTTATTTCATAAATTTTCTACAAATTAACATCTGTCTTTTCAGGTCTGTAAATTGCCTGCGTCCTTATCAGTGGTAAATAATAAGTCAAATAAAGTTACATCTGGAGCCTGGAGAGTCAGATGAACCTTGGGTGGGCTTGTTATACAACTCCCTGCATGATAACAAGATTGCCCAGTAATTCTTTTGCTTTACTTCCGAGTATTGGATGATTTTTCCTAATAGTCCTCTGTGTGGTCACAAACAGCCTCCTGAGATTATTTTTCATCACAAAAAAATGGGCTGGTCTCATGTTTTGTGTTCTTTGCTTGCTTTATTTACAGAGGGGCAGCATATATCCCACATAGCACACAACATGTTCTCAGTGTAGTCTCAACCACTCATCTTATTTACAACTTTGAGTTAAAGTGACTAATTTCTATTTCGTAGTGAAAACTGGGAGGTAATCTTTAAGAGCCATCTTAAGAAGCACAAGAACAGACTAGCAAAGTCCACGATCATGGTAACATGACCTACTGCAGCCATATACATCTCTTATACACACACACGGACTGGAGCTTGCAGCTTCAGATCTACAACTGGGTCAGATGCAGGAATAAACACAGATACAACCAACCACCCAGTGCCTTCCTGGAGTAAAAAAAAAAAAAGAATCCTTGCAAGTCCACAGATCCTGAGAATGGATAATTTACTCACTCTACATGTTTTTACTAATGGGGATTTTTCCTCATGCTTCAGACATAATGTATGAACAGCTATGAGCCATTACTTTATCTGACATTCAGATACAACCTAGTGTGATCACAATGAAAGCTCACAACCAGGTCTCTCCCTGAAGGACAGGAGTGTAACCAAGTGGACCATGCCCTCACCCTGAAAAGGAGTTCCTTGTCAGACTCGATCGTTAAGCCTTTCACTCTGAATGAAAATAACCAGAATAACTGAGCCTTAACATTTTCTTTTCAGGTCTCAGAAATAGCTTGGCTTCTATTGCTCCAAGTGGGTTTTTTTTGTTGTTGTTTTTTTTTTTTCATATACACAGTCTGGCTTGAATAACTAATCACATTTCTCTTCTCTCAGTAATGGCCAGAACTGGAGTCAAGCAAGTAAAGGCAGAAGATAGTAACTACTTTTTAACTGGTCTCATTATTTTTCACTCATTTTATCTTCTTCTTTTCCCTTCGCTTCCCTTCCCTTCCCTTTTCTTCCCTTTCTTTCCTTTCTTTCTTTCGTCTTCTAATTTAGATCTGGCCATGCGGCCTCTATGTGGGAGCCACATTAGCTCCTTTGTGAAATAAAGCAGACGATATATATATATATATATATATATATATATATATATATATATATATATATCTATATATAAATCAAACTCCCACATTGGGTCCATTTCCAGTTTCCTGTTTGTGATGTCCCTTGCAGTTTTGAGGATAAACAGTGCTTTCAAATAAACACGAAAAAGTTGTAGCTTTAAATCTGTGTTTTGAAAAAGCGCTTGTGAGAACTAATGAGAGCATTATTTCGTATGTTGGTGGCTTCTGTTTACTGGGTTCTATTTTTACTTCCCTAGAACTTGATTTCCTCAGCAGTGAGCTAATAGCACTGGCGGCGGCTGCTGATAGTGCACAGACACATACAATAAATCTTGATAAAGCTGTGTGCACTAAGGGGTGTTAAGTGTAGCTCTGATTGGCCCTTTTGATAATACTGATTGTTCCTTTTGTTGCATTTCACACTATGCCTCAAACTCTAAGAACTGAGTGGGAAGCATTTATTCAGATTCAGAGACAACAATTCAGAGCCCCAGATTACATACACGCTTTCCACAATTACAAAACCAGTGTGGAATTGGGGTATTTGACTAGTATTTGTTTAAAATCAAGATGTGAACCCCTATCAAGTCCCAAATTAATTTTAAAATAAGGCCAAGCTACCTGGAGTCTAGCCAAATCCTTCTGTTCTGCCTTGACCTGAATTGCCATTGGGTCTGGGCCATGACCCAGCCAGTGGTCCACAGGCAACTTGGCGGTTCTGAGACCAGATGTTGGGTTGAGTGAGCCAAAGTCCCAGCATCCAGCAGGAGACATTGTATTAGCTGATCTCATCTGGAGCCATCTACTCCTACACGAGGGACTCAATAGGCTCAAGGGGGTGAGGTTTGAGTTGAGAGGCCAAACTAGTTCATCTTTGTCAGTTTATTACATAAAGAATCACAGCTTCTCACCTACTTCAGTGATCTTGGACTTGGCCTTTTCTCTTTTCTTTACCTTGTCAAGCCTCATCGACTCTTTCCCCATCCACCTCTGGCACCTCTAAAACCTATGGTAACTTTTTCACTCACACTCACACTTAACTGAATCCAGGGGGCTTAGTATTGCAAACTCCCCCCACCCTGCAAGAGGCAAATCCACTACAAAGGTGAGGATTTCATGACTTTCTTTTCACAACCCGCTTTCCCTCCTCTACGCAATTATTTTCCATCCCCAAGCTTTTATCTTCACCTATTTGAAGCTTGCCTTTGAGACCTGCTTTCATCATTCAAAGCCCCGAGGCTGGCTGCCTTTGCTAGCAATTGACAGTGAGTCTTCTAGGTTTTCCAGCCAGTTTTTATTTATTGGATCAATTATTAATAGTAATAGATAACATTTATTAATTTTTTTACAGTGTGCCAACTACTGTTATAGGTGTTTTATGCATCAGCTGGTTTATGCTTATAATAATTCCATAAGATAAATTTCAGTATGTTCTCAATTTACAGATGAGACAACTGAGGCAGAGAGATGTCAAGTAAATTATCCGAAATTACTCAGGAGTTACTAAGAAGTAGTGCTAATTTGGCTTTAAAACTGCACATAGATGTTGTTCTGTGCTCAAAACTAACATGATACTGATCTCTGTGCTGCCCTCGTCTTCAGGGTCACTCCTTCTCTTCAGGGTCCATTGTATTCTCTGTGTTTAAGTAGTAATTGGACCTCTGCATTTGAAAAGATACTACGACAATTCTAACTCTGTGGACATGTTCAGAGAGGAGACTATAAGAGCACTGAGGGAGTCAATGATGATATTTATTCTCTGACTGTCATTGATTTTACATTTTGCTTCTGTGGGAGGACAGTGCTTGTGTGTCTGTTGACATAATTCTGCTCTTTCAGAGAGTGTGATGATAGGGAATGGTGCTTGGAGCATGCAGTGTGTTTGGAAGGGCGCCAGTGTCTGTGTAGCTCGGACCCCAGGTCCTGGAGGCCTGGCTGGGCCAGCTGCAGCTCAGCAAGGGCTTTAATTTAGAATTTCCGGAGCCACTTGTGTATCCAAAGTATTTCATGTGTGATTCAAATAATAATTGAAAAAAAGGCAGAAAGATTGAGTCAGCTGTAAAAATGGAATGATATCTAGCAAGGGGGCCAGGTTATCAAAGGTTGTCACCCTGAGAGCCCTCAGTGACAAAGTGCCTTGGAAAGTTCCATGTTAATTTGGATGGAGAGGGTGGGGTGGGGCTGGAACGGGGAGAAGGTTCAGGGTCCTGGGAATAAATGGAGTAGGGCCATCAGTTATTCACCGGACTGTGATTTGGGTGTGAGAGCCTTGTCTGGGTCCTGAGTTGGGGATAGAGCGGGCTTAGGGGAAGAGCATGATATTTGAAAATGGTGGGGGTGAACGTTTTTATTGGAATCTTCAGTGTAAGAGAGACGAGGCAGAAATGATCACGTAATTTTCAGTGTGCTTCCTTGGTTGCCATCTCTCAAAGCCATGTATCATCTGGCCCTGCCTGCGTGTTCAGGGTAGTCTCTCTTATGCCACTTGCTCCACATTCATACGTCCCAACCAATCTTTCTGATACTTTCTAGTACCCCCTAAGTGTGTTCCTGTCATAGAAATTACACACTTACTCCTTTCTATGTCTGGAGTATTCTCTCTCTGTGTCTGCACATGTGTTTTTCATCATCTTAGGTCTCAGTACACATGTCACTCCCTTGCAGTGTTTTTTTCCTAATCACCCTATCTACATTACATTCTTTTATATGTATATACCACATATATATATATACCACAACTTCTTTATCCATTCATCTATTGAAGGGCATTTTGGTTGTTTCCATGTCTTGGCCACCGTAAACAAAGCTGCAATGAACATTGGAGCACACGTGTCTTTATGTATAAATGTTTTCAGATTTTTTGGGTACATACCCAGGAGAGGGATTGCTGGGTCATATGGTAATTCTATTCGTAAATTGTTGAGGAACCTCCACACTGCCTTCCATAACGGCTGCACCAGTCTGTATTCCCACCAACAGTGTATGATTTCACTGATATGTGGTATATAAACCAAAAACAACAAAAGAATAAGACAAACAAATGAGAAACAAAAACTCATAGACACAGACAATAGTTTAGTGGTTACCAGAGGAGGGTGGGAGATGCGGGTAAGGGGGATCAAATATATGGTGATGGAAGGAGAACTGACTCTGGGTGAACACACAATGGGATTTATAGATGATGTAACACAGAATTGTACACCTGAAATCTATGTAATTTTACTAACAATTGTCACCCCAATAAATTAAAAAAAAAGAATTATTAACTGATATTATTTCAGAATTATTCTTAAAGATTTGAATTAAAAAAATAAACTCCTGAAGGCTCAACCTATCCCTTAAATTACTGGTCAGATCAACTTTCTGCTTCTTCACTTAGATCTACACTCAAACCATCATCATAAGAAAGCTGGAGAATCTTCACGTAGAAATTATCCCGAGTCCCGTTTCTGCCACTGGAGCATGAAGTCAAGGAGCTGAGGCTGTAGGTTGGACCCCATCACAAACCATTCAGGCTCACCATGCCTCCCTTTTCTAATCCCAATCACCAAGTCTTCCTCCCATGCCCTGTCTTTAAAACAAACATTTATTGAGCATCTACTATGAGCCAGTCACTGTACTAGAAGTTGAGGAGACAGCAGTGAGCAATACTGACACAGCCCTGGCCTCACAGAGCCTGGAATCTAATGGGGAAGACTCACCACAAACTAGTGAGACAATCAAACTGATCAAAAATTAGAGGTTGTGATACGCATTATGAGAGACACAAAGAGCCTGCTGGGTATATATATATATACATACAATGGAATACTATTAGGTGGTAAGAAAAGATGCTATAGGAACATTTGTGACAACATGGATGGATCTTGAGAGTATAATGCTAAGCGAAATAAGGCAGACAGAAAAAGCAGTTACTAATTCTTAACATGAGCACAGGACTTTTCACAGAATGGTATTAATTATTATGTCCTTGGATCACTATAAGAGCTTTGGAAGGGATAAGAATATACAATTTTAATCCCATTTCAGACATGAGGAATTAGCCTCAGAGAGTTGAAGAGACTTTTCCAGTGTCAAATAGCTGGGATTAGAATACAGGATGCTAGGTTTGTATGGATTACTAATAAAAATTGCTATTACATTTTTTTCAAATAATATTTGTTTTGTTTATTTTTATATATTATCTTCACAATAGGTTAATTGCACTTATGGCCCCAAGTTTTGATCTCTTTCTGTGTCCACACCTTTGGCTATGTAACCCTGAAGTCCCTTTCACTTTCTCCTCTGAGTTTGCCTTTGAGTACTGTTCTGATGTTTAAAACCATATTTGATATTAAAAAAAATTAAAATCAACCAGAATGTGGGGAGAATCAAAATGGAATACAAGTAGCAACTGAACCTGACTGTATTATAAATGAATAACATAACTACAGTGAAATGGGTCAGGGACAAAAAAACCAACCGAACCCTAGAAAATAGTGTTTTGACTGTATTTTAAGGCGAAAGACCAACAAAAAATATACACAAATACTATACTCTAGTTAGTAAATTTGTTTTTCTTAAAGGTATAGGTTAGCAATTCTGAATCTGCTTGTATTGGAGGACTGAGAATAAATATATTGTGGGTAATAAGAATCAGATTTATCAATGGTAGATAAAGAAATTATAAACAAAAATAAGAGGAAGGCTGAAATAAACACTGTGATGTGGGCTACCCAGAGGTATCAGTATTAACTGATGGCTTTTAAGAGATGGATAAATGGATGGATGGATCGATGAATGGATAGACAGACAGATTAATAGATATAGAAATTGATGTAGATGTAAATATACATATATTTCTAGATCTGTCTGCTGAGAGAGCCTAGAAGCAGTGATATTCCAGTAGCAACAGGAACATCTAACATGCAGATCTTGGTTTCTGCGATAACCAAGTTTCATTCTTCAACAGAAGGAACCCCAGTTTGTTGGTGAAGTGATTGATTCCATGTCTAGGGCAGGTGAAATAGAAGATGAATGTGCATCATTTTACGATGCCAGAAAGTAAGGAAGTACTTAAAAATGTTAAACATATTGACAATACACAGAACCAACTTGAAGGAGCTCCCAGTGACCAAAGCTGGGACAATTTAGGCAACAAAATAAAATGATTATAGTATTGGATTGACAGAATAAAATAAATATTCATTAGTCCCATCTGTTTATAAATAAGTAATTGAAAAAAATGGTGGTGAAGGGACAAGCTTTTCCTTACAGTAAAATTCTGATTAATAAATATAGGTGAAATGATACAAATAAAAATTTCTGTTTGTCAGAGCAGTAATTATTGCAGGTGAAAATGACCAGTGTTTGCTAACATTAGTGAGTGAAAGTACGATGAGAAACAAGATATTTTTATAATTTCAAGGTTTCTCTCCACAAAATGTTTATTAATTACTAAGGGACAAATAAATAATAACTTTACAGTAGAAAAACCTGATGGATACCACCCTAATTACATGATAAAAGTTAGCATCATCAGTAATGACAGATAGATATCGTCTGCCCCTTGATGTGATGCACTAAAAAGGCCATGGTTTCGTGTCTGTGGCACTTTTGCCAAGTGCATAATCTGACTTAATCCTGAAGAAAGAGACAAACCCCACTTGAGGGTTACTATTGTACAAAATAACTGACCAGGTCTCTTCAAAAGTGTCATGGTCATGAAAGACAAAGGAAAACTGAAGAACTGGGCCATATTTGAGGGACACTAAGGAAACATGACAACTTAATGCGTTGTGGGTTCTGGATTGGAGCCTGCAACAAGTGAAGAACATTAATTGGACCTTGGCAAAATTTGATAAGGTCTATAGATTAGGTAACAGTATTGTATATCAGTGTCAATTTCCTGGCTTTGACAGTTGAATTATGATTAAGTCAGATGTTAACATATGGGGAAGCTGGCTAAAGGGCATGTAATAACTCTATACTATCTTTGCAGATTTTTTATAAATCTGAACATATTACAAAATGAAAGTTGATAAAACAAAAGGCAGATGCAGTCCCTGCCCTCAAAGCTTGTCCCTGCCTTCAAGACACTTATATTCTAGTAGTGGAGATGGACATCAATATAAACACACTTAAATAAATATAACATTACTCGTGTGATAAATGTTCCAAAAGGGAGTACGTAGTGGGATGAGAGCATGTTTATGGAGGATTTATTCTAGTTAAGAAGGTTGGGGAAGGGGTATTTGAGCTAAAATCTGAAGGAAGACTGGGAGTCAGTGAGATCAAGTAGAAGGGAAGAGCATTTCAGGCAGAACAGAAAGTAAGGAAGTAAAGGCCCTGCGGTAGGAAAGAGCAGGACACATTCAAGAAATCAGAACACGGCCAATGGGGATTGAATTTAGAGCGTGAGGAGCAGAAGAAGGGGATGGGCTGGAGAATTAAGTAGGCAGGAGAAAAGAGAGATTGGGATGGTTTCAAAAGGAGGATATGGGGTTCAGGGAAGGGCAAGTTACCATTTATTTAGCATTTATTATATACCAGGCTCTGTGCTAGACACAGCCCTGAAATAGATGCTGTTGTTAGCCTTGTGGTACCGATGGAAAACTGACGTCACGTGCCGGAATCACTGAGATACTGCAGATTTCAGCTCATTGGTTCTGCTGAACCAGCACCAAACACCACCAGATTATCTAGATCTCAAGAGTACCATGAGAAGGTCCTAAGAAAACTCAGATTTAAAAAAAAATGCATAGTTGGTTCATAAAAGAAAACAACTATCACCTGCGAGAGTTTGTTGTGACTGAGGTGAAACATAGATTGAGTGTCATTTGCCACTCACATGCACTTTTAGCTCTGGCTTATTGCAATTGGTGAGTTGGTTCACTTGACACTCATTGGACAGTGGACTCTCCATTATCCAGAACTATGAGCTGAAGAAGGGTTCAGGGAAACGGCACCTTCTGTTTGACTTACACTCTCATCTATGCCACCACACATCCTCAGTGTCGAAAAACCCAGGAGATGGTAGAAAGTATTCAATAGGAGAACTCAGATGGGCACAGGATTTCTTTCATGACTGAGAAGGTAGGCATAGATCTTCACAGGTTCATGATCACCATCAATGCCACGTAATACTGTAGCAAAAGGAAGAATACCCTGTAGTGAAGCTGGGCTGATTCTAGAACAAATGCTGGACTTGATATCAATGCCTTCATCATTTGGTCCATTCTTTTCTCTTGTAAAAGAGTGTCTAAGGGGAGAATGATGTCCCAGTCATGTATCAGATTGAACTTTGTGCTTGTTAAGGTTTCATGGACACAGTCATTTAGTGTTGTGTTAATAACACTCCTTCTGTGGGATGGGATATGGGACACTTTAATCTGTCTGTTTTTAGCCTTCTGTAAATATCCAGAAAAATCCATTTGACCCAGTGCGTACACTACAAAAATCCTTTAAAGGTTGCTGTTGGTGGTTGTCACTCCTTTTTAAGTTGACATTAACAAGAAACCTGAAAAAGGAAAATGACAGGGATGTTTGGGTATTGTATCTGTGGGGGATTTTCCATTTTTATTTCAAATGGCATAAGGCAGACGATGGGAAAGATATTACGCTAGTGGTTTTGTGGTTTGTATGATTACATTTTATCCCCAGAAGTAAAGTTTCCAGTTGGCAAAGGACCTAGGTGGCTAGAGTCCCTGTCCCAATCGACAGCACTGAGGGACGTTATTTGGAAGGTCAGTACTGTGGATTTGCTCCCACTCAAAGCACCTTTGTCCTGGGCTGGATGAGCGTTTTAATTTAATATTTGTGAACACGTAAAATCTCAGGAGAGCTCCATAATTCAGATTTGGATAAATGCTTACTGATTTCAGACCTCCCAGGGACTACACTGGGATGGGTGGGTGGTTGTCAATGCATTCCTTTTTGAGATTCAAGGGGAGCTCAAAAGAAGGAGGTGAACACGGGTCTGTATGGTCTTTAACGGATGTGGAGGGAGCTCATTGGGTCCCGCTTAATAAAAGGAGTAGCCAGGCAGACACAGGCCTAGTAAGAAACCAGATTTTGGAAGAGAGCAGTAGCCTTGCCTCACCAGGGAAACCGGAAGAGGAAAGGTTCTAAGGGTGGTTGGCTCTTGGGAAGCTGAACCTGGAGAAATTCCCCTAGCAGGTGGACAGCCCAGCGAGGCCTTTTTTTCAGGCTAATTGTATTTGATTTACCTCGTTTGTTTTTATGTATTTATGTACACATCTCTAATTTCCCACACCTGGGATTATAGCACGCGTGCTGTTGTTATTATGGACATTTCCCTTTGCCCTCCCCCACTTCTGTTTCTCAGAGGTTGCTCTTCTTGGTGCTACCATATTTCCCCAAAAATAAGGTCCAGCCGGACCATCAGCTCTAATGCGGCTTTTGGAGCAAAAATTAATATAAGACCCGATCTTATTTTAATATAATATAATATAATATAATTATATTATATTAATATAAAATATATTAATTATATTATATTAAAATAAGACCGGGTCTAATATAATATAATATAACATAATATAATACTGGGTCTTATATAATATAAAATAAGACTGGGTCTTTATAATATAATATAATATAATAACACTGGGTTGTATATTAATTTTTGCTCCAAAAGATGCATTGGAGCTGATGGTCCTGCTAGGTCTTATTTTTGGGAAAACATGGAAGTCCAGTCAAGCAGGAAGGAAACACAGATCAGGGTCTCAGAGAGCTTCTGAGCCAGAAGACTAGAGGAATTCCTGTTCCTCTGGACAAGAAATTTAGGCTCAGTTTTTGCTTTTGCTACTACTGTGTGAGCCTGGACAGATAATTTTTATTTTAATAAAATTGTTATTTAGGTCATTGTCGATTCACATACAGTTGTAGGGAATAATAGAAAGAGATCCCTTATAGCCTTCACGCAGCAGCTCCCAATGTGACATCTTACAAACAATAGTACAGTATCACAATCAGGATATTGACATTGGCATAATCCACTGATGTTATTCTGGTTTCCCCAGTTTCACTTGTATTCGTGCGTATGTGTTTGTGTGTATGTGTAATTAGTTCTACACAATTTTATTACATATATAGTTTCGTGCATCCATCAACACAGGGTACTGAAGAGTTCCATCCCCACAAGGAGCCATCCCGTATATTGCTCTTTTATAACCACTCCTTCCTCCTGTGCTCCCCCATCCCTCATTTTTAACCTTTTTCAACCACTAATCTATTCTAAAGTTTTCTAGAATTTTTTTCATTTCAAAAATGTTATATAAATGGAGTCACACAGTGTATAACCTTTTGGGGTTGGCTTTTATTCTCTCAGCATAATTCCCTAGACATTTACCCAAGTTGTAGTGTGTATCAATAGTTTGTTCCTTTTTGTTGCTGAATAGTGTTCCATGGTGTGTACATACCGTAATGTTGTACATACCGTAATGTTGAACCAGTCACTTCTTGAAGGACAGCTCAGCTGTATCTAGTTGTTGGTTATTACAATTAAAGTTGCAAGGAACATTTGTGTACTGGTTTTGGGGTGAACATAAATGATCATTTCTCTAAGATAAATGCCCAAGAGAATAACTGTTGGGTCATATGGTAATTGCATGAGTAGTTTTGTAAGAAACTGACAAACCCACAGTGTGTGGTGATCCAGTTGTCCACATCCAGTATCACAATAGTAATAATGTCACCATGTCACCCTTTTTTTTTCCTTTTTGCTAAGCCACCATCACCAAACCACAACTTAGAACCTAAATTAATTGCCATTGAATTTTTTTTAATTAAAATTTATTGGGTTGACACTGGTTGGTAAAGTTACATAGATTTCAGGTACAATTCTGTAATGTATCGTCTATATATCACATTGTGTGTTCACCACCCAGAGTCAGTTCTCCTTCCATCACCATATATTGGATCCCCTTTACCCTCATCTACCACCCCTGTCTTCTGTTACCCTTTGGTAACCACTAAACTGTTGTCTGTATCTATGAGTTTTTGTTTCTTCATTTGTTTGTCTTTAGCCATTCTGATATGTATGTAGTGATATCTCATTGTGGTTTTAATTTGCACCTCCCTGATCAGTAATGATGTTGAACATCTTTTCATGTGCTTTTTAGACATTTGTATATCATCTTCAGTGAAATATTTGTTCCTGTCTTTTGCTCATTTTTAACTTGATTTTTTTTTTTTTTTTTTTTGCTTACTGTTGAGTTTTTTACTTCTTTATATATCTGGATGATACTAGTCTTTTGTTAAATATGTGGTTTGCAGATATTTTCTTCCCGTATGGAGCTTATCTTTTCATCTTCTTCACATAGTCATTTTTAAAAATAACATCTTTGTTGAGACATAATTCACTTAAATATAATTCACCCATTTAAAGTTTACAATTCAGTGGGTTTTGTATATGCACAGAGGGGTTCAACCATCACCACAGTCAACTTTAGAACATTTTCACGACCCTAGAACAAAGCTCTATATTTCAAATTGGCTTTTGCAGAGCAAAAATTTTAAATTTTGGTGAGGTCCAATTTATCAATTTTCCCTTTTGTGGATAGTCTAAGTCTTAGGATTCTTTGCTTAGTCCTAGGTCCCAAAGATTTTCTCCTGTTTTTCCTAATAATTATACAATTTTACATTTCATGATTAAGTCCATACATTCATACATTTTGAAGTAAATTTTATTAAAAAAAATAAGGCTGAGGTCAGTGTTGTTTGTTTTGCCTGTGGTTGCCCAGTCGCTCCAGGATCGCCTCCATTGAATGAGTTTATACCTTTATCAAAACTCGGTTAGGCATCGTCATGGGGGTCTTTTTCTGAATTCTCTGTTCTGTTCCATTGATCTGTGTGTCTATGCCTCCTAAGTTAAGCTTTTTAAAATACAGCTGACCTCTGTGAAATGGGGTTGGTAACACCTGCTCTCCTGTCCCCAGGTTGTTAAGAGAAGCATCTATGGTTGTGTAAAAGATACATGCTCTTGTTGGCAAGAACAAGTTTCACTCGTCTTCTTTAAATTCTTTCAGCTTGTCTGGCGGTCACTGTTCAATATTCGTATGCTGGGAACCACGACGAGTCACCACTCAGTTACAGACATGGGGAATATCCATAAATGTCCACATTATGGAATCTTTGCCGCAAAATGAGAGTCCTTGCCCCGCTTCCATGTGGGGCACTTTTGCAGGCTCTCTGGATTCTTCCCACCATCCCCGTTTGTGTTGGTTCCGAAATACAAGCTCATTTTAATAAGCCAAGTATAACATAAAAGAGAGCTGATGTCCCCTAATTACTTGGCAAATGGAAATAGCTTAGGATTAGGCCATTTGGAATTATCCAGGCCATTCGGAATTCTCGACAGGCTACACGATGACCCTTTTCTCTGCACCTTGTTCATCCTTCTCATCCTATCTAGTTACATCCCACCCTCTCCGAAAGCCCTGCTTACCACTTTGAGAAGTAAGTCTATTCCACCTGCTGACTAGACGAAGAGTGCCTCAGTGGAAGCAGAGTTGATTTTATTTATCTCCGTGATTTCAGGGTGATTGGAAATAACAGGTCCTCACTGAATCCAGCTTTCCTTGATCTCTTTTCCCTCCAAACTCTTATCATCCCTCTCAGTGACATTTAAGCCTTTATTGTTGGTGTGATTTTCTTTCTTGCTGATGCTTTTTTCTCCCCCACCCCCAATAATTGAGAGAACATCTCGAGATTAAGAACTATACAGTTCATAGTTTATCTTTGCCCATAGGGGCTAATGTGGTCCTGGCCGGTTCTGAATATGTGCACAATACCTTTTGCCTGATTAAATATCACAATTTAATTACGTTGAGTCACTACCCCATTTTGAGTAGAGATTCCAGACCCCCTAACTCTAAAGCTGGGAGACCCAAAGTGACATCTCAGAGAGAAGTTGTGTGTGGTAGATGTGTGGACAGAGCTGCTTTCTTGGGCAGACAAACAAGGAGTTAGGTGGCAGATTAGAAAGTAAAATCTAGACTTTTGAAATGTATAGTCCAAAAAGGCAAGCAGACCTACAGGGCACAATATCTTAGGTTGACAATATTCAGACAAAAAGAGCTGCCTGGGAAACTCTAATAGCCTCAAGAGGGCAGAAGTGGGCAGAGGCATAAAGGGTAAGTCAAGATGGGCCTGTCGGCAGTGACGGATGGATCGGAGCACCAGGACAGGGGGAGAAAGTCACCGAGGACAGGACCAGTCAGGTGGCAGTCAAGGCTCCAGGAAAGGGCCAGGCAAAGAGCTTTTAATTTATGCCTCGTGTCACCGGAATGTTTTGCGAAAGGAATTTCTGGCTAATTAAAATGTTAATTAAAGCTTATTTAGAACAGTCTTACTTTGATAATTCCAGTTGTGGAAATGTTACTGTCTGAAGAAGCACACTTCAGTGATTGTGAAACAGTGATTGGTGATTGAGTCTCTTTAGGGGCTGAAAGGTCACTTTGGGAGTTACTGATGCAACGATAGAACGTGCAGTTGATTGGGGAGGTCTGTGTTCACTTCAGCTTCCACCATCGACTGTGGAAGTTAATTTTTTTTAATTTATTTTTTAATTGTGGTAAAAATCTACATAATATAAAATGTACCATTTGAACTATTTTAAGTGCGCATTTCAGTGGCTTTAAAACAGTCACATTGTGGTGCAGCTACCACTGTCTATGTGTCTAGCAAACTTTTTTCATCTTCCCAAACTGAATCTCTGTACCAGTGAAACAATAACTCCTCAAAATTTCCCTCCCATGCCAGCCCTTGGCAACCACCATTCTGGTGCCTGTCTCTTGAATTTGACTCTTCCAGGTGCCTCAGACAAGTGGAATCATACAGTATGTGTCCTCTTGTGTCAGGCTATTTTATTAGTATAACGTCCTCCAGTTTCATTCATGTTGTAGCATTTGTCAGAATGCTCTTCCTTTTTAGGGCTGAATAATATTCCATTGTGTGTGAATACTGCATTTTGTTTATTCATCTGTCGTGGACAGGACGTTACTTTTTAAAATAAATCTCCGTGTTGAAACTTAGTGATCTCTTTCTCTCTCCTAAAAAAAAAAAGAGTATGGAAAAACAATAGGTAAAAAGTACTTGCTTTTGAATGCTGTTTCCTGGTCGCTTTGCTCTAGTCAGTGAGGAACTGAAATATTTTACAAGGGAGGGCAGGGACGAGGCAGCCAGGCTGGTTAAAGTCATGGCTCTCCCCAGTTACTGGAATTAAATAAACCTTAACTGAAAACAAGAGGAACAGGGTTTTGCCGTATTATGGATATCATATCTTTAGTCGCTAACAGGATTGAGGAAAACAAAATAACACTTCCTGTGACTCTGGTATGTGGCAGGTATTGTGCACGATGTTCGTCCCACATTCTAATTTATTCCTTACTTATAGCAATTCTGTGAGTCAGACTTTAGAAAAACAACAAACAGGAGACCTCGATTGCTATCCAAGTGCCTGGTGGCTGTGTCTTGTCCTGTGCTTCTGTGGACCACAGTATTCTTTCCATTGCCCCAGGAAGTATGTTTATCTGGCTGAGTTCAATGTCTCCTTTTATACTTCATGTATCTCTAGTTCCTTAATGGAAATTCTGGCTCATATTTTCAAACCTCTTTACCAGCCACATACTTTCATTGAAGAATGGCTGGCTTATTACTTGGAATAATTCCTTTTTTCTCCTTGATTTTGCATTGTGCCCCCTTACCGCCCCCCAGGTCTATTTCTCTACCTTTGGAGAACCAGGTAATAAGTAGATTTATATTTCTCAATAATTATGTAGGTTATTATGTTATGCTGTTGCTAAAGGAACATTTAACATGGTTGGGGAGAATAGCCTTTGATTACTCGGTTAAAAGGACAGACATTAACAAGAGAAGTAGAGAAAAGACTGAGAAAAAGTATGCTATTAAATTATAAAATTGTAGTGAAGAAAACAAAAGGAAATGACCGTCATATTTTTAAAGTTTATTTTCTAACTATAAAAGTAATATAGAAAATACAATAAAGTGGATAAAAGAAAAAAATTACCCATAACCCACTTCCTCCAATGAACTTCTGAGAAATTTCAGAGCTGAAATGGGAATTCCTTGTGATTTTGTGGGATCCCTTATCCCTTAAAGGAAGGAGAGCTCCTTACTCCAGAATACTATTTGCTTTAGGAAACAAAACTTGCCCAATTTTGACATGTTTGCACATTTGTTGTTAGCATGCTACTTTGGGGGTTTGGAGTTAGAGATGGGTAAAGATTCCAAGCAAAGTATTAATGTGATGCCCCACTAAGCCTGTTACTGATTGACAGGTCCCTTGAATGAATGAAGGAGTCCTCAAGGAAAGCTGGGAAAGGATGAGTTCAGTATTTGTGGGATTCAGATCTCCTATCTAAGCCAGACCCTGACCATTAGCTTGTGGCCTTGAGTGTCTTGGATTGTGGCAGTGGCCCTGCGTTGCTGGCCTCTAGCTCTCTCTCTGTGAGTTTCCCTTACCACAAGATACTCCTGCTAGAACTTTTCAGGTACTTGCTCCTCCTGGTCATTGACACCTCCAGCATTTGAAGTACTCTCATTTTGGTAGGTAACTCCTTCCCAGAGTGAGGAAGAGAGACAACATGAAGGGGTACTCGGGGGCCGCCTGATGCTGACGTGGTCCTTCACGTGTCTGCCCCTCCGCGTGGCCCATGCCGTGTGACCTAGGCCCAGGGTGACGTAGGGACCTGTCATCTGGTCTGTGAAGGGCCCAGTGTTCTGTCGCCCTTGATGTTGTCTTTGTCTTCAGACAGCTATTTAAAATCAGGTCAGCGTTCACAAACTAACGCATCTCGGAGCCCTTTTGGTGGTTTATCTACTTGCATCTTCTCTAGCATACTTATCGCTGTTACTGTCCCAGAGTTAGGCCCAGAGGGGCTCATGTTGATGAGTGAATGATAAAATTCAGGTTAGATTCACTAGAATGTGCACACCGTTTTGTTTCTGTTTTGTTTACTGCTCTAAACACCCCCACAAATAAATATTAAGTGAATGAGTCCATACATTCATTCAGCAAGTAGTTATTGCATGTTAGATGACACCCGGCTCTGTGCCAAGTCTCGAATACACAAATGACTGAGGCACTGATCCAGTTCTCCCTTGTAAAGAAAAGCTTTCCTCTCAGGGACACGCTGCCCAAAAGGGCAGTCTGACCCAGGCAGAAGGAAATAAAATGAAACACAGAAGTTTCTTTGAGCTAAGAGAATTAAAAATGGCAAATCCATTGTATTTGCTACATTTGCTAATAGATAAAATCCTGTCTTTGGTTTATAACAAGAATAATATCATTCTATACCAAGCATATTCTCTGATCACAAGGCTTTGAAATGGGATATCAATTGTAAAAAGACAGCAGGAAAAAACCACAAATATGTGGAAATTAAAAAATAATATTTTTCTGATCTTTACTAGAAAAAAGCAAATTGCGGAGTCTCTCTTTTTGGCACTCATCACAAGAGTGAAGTGATTCCTGATTACAGCGGATCTAATGTCCCCTAAGATTATAATTTATGTCTCCTGAGTCCCTCTGCCCTGAATTACTTTATCAGGCTTGTGATGTACCAGAGGGCCTGAGGAAAATAAAGATGGGTTCAGTGTCTTTCGATTATTTTCGAAAATAGATTCTTATAACACATTGGGAAACTATGCACTCTATAGCATTTCTGTTTCTATAGCATATACTCTTTTGTAACCAGAGTGAGGCTGAACTTCACCCTGAAAAGTGACACAAAAATATTGTAAACTAGAGAACTTGCATAAATTCATACCCCTACCCCTGGTAGGTAAAACTTAAAAATTCTGGATAAAGAGCTTTTATAATTTTTTTCTTTAAATACAGATAGTGGAGTGGGCAAGAATATGTGCAAAGTTCTCAGAGGCACAAAAGAAAATGGAGGGAGGGCGGGAAGGGGAAAAATAAAAGATTTAAATGCAGACAAAGAAGTTAACCAAATGCTGAAGATGATGGCTTCCTTGGAGCTTCCTGAGCTCTGCATTCTAAGAGCCCAGGTATGGGGGACTGAGGACAAGTTTCTGAGCTCATAGACAATAGAGAGCCGAAAGCAGATGCCTACATAAAGATGAAATTGAAAAAGTGTCATTCTCAGTGAAGAGGTGTCCCAGAAAGAAAACAAAACCAAGCAACCAGCAAAAGAATCCCACAGAGGAAAACTAAGGACATGTACCTCTGTTGGCTTAGGTTCTGGGTGGAAGAGGGCCATGTCTGCTAGAAGAAAAAAAGAACATTATAAATCTGTATGAATATAAATACTATATTTATAATAAATAGGCAAGCATGAAGTTATATTTGTGTGAAATTAAGCATTAGCATAAGGTAGAGGGAAAGAACTGTAAAATATGCCCATATGTTTATATGTTTATAATAATATGTCCATTGGTATATAAATATGACCACATGTAAATATGGTCTCTTTCACTTTCTTTAAAAATTTAGTCTCATCAGGGTAGAGTTGTTCTGTTTCCCTTTGCTCAAAAAAGGGTCCAGTGGTTTCTCAAGGTCTCTGCGATGTAGTTTTCTGATTAGTGCCCTCAAAGACTTCTTCCCTTTTGACTTCCAGCCTGACTCGTGCTGTCTTGCCAAGTTAGTACTTATCACGCAGGACGTACATTTTTCTGAGAGACTCTAGTGGTACAGGAGGAGGAACTTAGAACTATTTATGCCCTGGAGTCAAGTTGGTGACATGAAATAGCGAGCAGTTATGTGTGATCTGGGGCATAGCAGCAGCAAACATAACTGACTCCCACGTTTCTTTCTGACCGACATGCGGAGCTTTGATGCCAGTGGGGAGAACGTTATGAGCAATCCAGTAGGTATCACTCAAAATGTTCTTGCTGCATTTAAATGTGCACATGAATCGAGGGCTGTTTTTTTTCCCCTGTCGGTGAAACCTTGGTACCTTCAGATCTCTCAAGAAGACCGTACTGAACATGCCTGAGGCAATTTGTGCCTGTCAGTGAGTGGTCAACCATTACAGGCCAGGCAGCAATCCTCCTTCCCTGTGGGACCTGGGTGTACGGCAGCAGAAGAGAACCAGGTGAGGGAAAAGTTGAGTTAGGGTCGGAGGCAGAGCCTTGCGCAATGCCCTGCGCAGAAGAGGTGGGCCTCTTTGCCCAGGCTAGAGGCCAGGGGAATGCTAAAAAGCATCCGTTCAAGGACAGGAGACTTTGTGCCTGCCAATCTCCTGCTTTCTGTGCTCACTTTCCTTGCTCCCTGGTACCACTCGAGCCTCCTGCATGCAACCTTCTCAAGGCATGGTTCTTGCTTGTCTGCAGACAACCCTAAATCTGAGAGATAGCAGTTAAAGACTCTGCTACCTGAGAAAGCTCTAAAGGACAGACAGCTTTATGAAGTGCTGCCTAAACCATTTGGAGAAGGAAAAACTACTCAGTTATTCGTACTACTTTCCAGGGATCTCTAGGACCTGTGGTCTGTTACCACCCAGGGCATCCTGGACATCTCAGCAGATACTGGATGGATATCGGTACTTCCTTAGCTTCAGGCCTAAGAAAGTCACTCGTGCGTCAGGACGGGAAATTGTCCTTACTCAAACTGCCTGTTTTACTGCATTTCTCCCCGTAAAGCAAACACTTCACAGTCTCACCATGGAGAATTCTCTAATCGAAACAAGTCACGTCATGGGGAAAAGTAGAGAGTTCTTGCAGTTCTTTCTTATTTGTGATTCATAAATTAGTTCCAGTTCATCTTGTTTTTCCTTCATCCCTGTATGAAACATTTATTGGGCGCCTCTCTTTGTCAGACATGCTATTGGGCACTGGGTGCAAAGCTGAAGGAGAGGCACTTCTGGCCCTTTAGGTACTTAAAGCCTATTGCACAGCCTCTCAAGGAGCAGGAAATGACAGCAGTGTGGAAAGTGTTTGAATCCAGGCCTGCCTAGAAGTTATCCCAGCCCAGAAGAGGGAGATCTAGTGTGTGTGTGGTATGGACTGAATTGTGTCTTCCCAAATGTCTTGTGTTGAAACTCTAATCCCCGTTCCCCCTGCCCTGCCCCTTGTGACTATATTTGGACACAGGGCTTTTAGGAGACAACTAAGGTTAAATGAGGTCATAAGGATGGGTCCTAATCCAGGAGGATTGGTGGCCTTAGAAGAAGAGGATGAGAAAGTGATCTCTGTCGCTCCACATGCACACATTGAGGAAAGACCATGTCAGCACACAGTGGGGAGCCAGGAAGAGAGCTCCCACCAGAACCAAACCATGCAGGCATGGTCTTGGACTTGCAGTTTCCAGGGCTGTGAGAAAGTAAATTTCTGTTGTTTACACCACCCAGTCTGTGGTATTTTGGTGTGGCAGCCAGAGCAAATTAAGACTGTGTGTGTGTGTGTGTGTGTGTGTGTGTGTGTGTGTGTGTGTGTGTCTGGAGGTGCCAGGAGAGCTTCTTAGAATTGTGACACCTCCCCTAACCCCTGAAGAACTGTCTGGCTTTGTCCATCAGGCCTTGAGGATAAATGTGTAGGGCTGGCTTCTTGTCCTTTCAAAATTCTTAGAAATTTTTAAAAACAGAAGCATTTCTTCTGTCACGTCCGAGATGACTTCATCAGGACTCAGCAAAGTCAGACTAGATATATACAATCCTTTCTCCCAACTCAGTCCTATCAGGGCCCAATTCAAATCTCACCACGTCAGTAAAGCTTCTGGCACTTTCCATAATAGAACTAATATCTCTCTCCTTGGGAATTATTTAAAACCTGATAATGACGTTGTCATATGTTCATTTTGTATTATGCACAATTAGATTGGCTGTTGTGTAAGTGCAGGAATTATGTCACTTACTTCTTTGCCTCTATTCATAGTAAAGTAGAGTAGGGCTTGCCCGACAGAGCCTAGTCCATAAATCTCTGTGTTGCGGTAGTGGATTCAGACAGACTTGCGAGATCTAGGCTCTGTCATTTACTATGTGACTTTGGGGAAATTCCTAATCTCGTTGAGCCTCAGTTTCCTCATCTATACAATGGGGATGATATTAGGGCTTATTTCATGGATTTGCTGGCGCAATTAAGTAAAATGTTGTGTATAGAATGATTAGCACAGGATTTGGCCTTCAGCAAGTGTTTAGTATAGATAGGTCTTGTAGACAATTTTAAAATAGATCTATGTCTTCACTAGACCCAGCTCTTATTTTCACATTTCCTCCTACGTGAGCATTTACTGTGTAACTCACTGGATTATTTACTGGAAAAATGAAAATAACTTGATGGGCTTTAAAGAGATCTTTTTGTTTTCCTTTAAACTCTCTTTCTCAAAATTGGGAAGATAAAAAGTTGAGGAGGGGGATTAAAGAAGGAGAAGTGAGAACAGAAAGAAAGGACTGAGAGAAGCAGAGAAATCACCTTTATCCTACCAACTTCTTACCTGTGCCAGCCTCTTGCTAGCTTCTAACCTTCGATACCTGAGGGCCTGAGAGGAGAGGAGAACCACACCTGGCCAGGGACCTAAGGCTGCAGCCTGGAGCACACGGTTCTGCTTTAACGAAAGGGCTGCATATTTCATGGTCCCTGCCAACTGCAGTGAGCTGAAGCCTGCAAGCGGAGTCCAGGGGATGGACGCCAAGCCTGCAGGGCCAAGTGAGGAGAGTAGGCCTATTTACCAAGGGTTTTATGAGGGCACTTGGGTGAAGAAGCTTATCTGTTGGTCTCCCAAATACATAAGCTCATGGAGAACTCCTAGCATCCTTGCAGCTTGGAAGAGATCCATCCCCACGTGGCAAGAACAGGGCGGGGACTGAGAGAATGGCATTGCACCTGACCTATGTTGATAGGATTCCTCTTCCTGGCCCACGCTGCTACTACCCCTTCCAGAACCCCCACATGGGCTCAAGTATGGCTTGTACAGAGAGATTTGGAAACAGATTGTAGTTTGAAAACGTTCCTATGAGCTTCAAAAAGGGATGAGAGGGTGATAGACAGGGGGACAGCTAGTGGTGCAGAATTAGAAACCACTGATAACATTTCTGGAGATTTCGTAGCGAAGTCATACTTATCCATGCAAAGTACATGGAGAAGGAAAATAGAAGTTATTCTACCATAGATGAGGGGTTAACCATTGATAAGCTTTCTCAAGACTTCCCTCTGAGGCTTATACCATCCTGGATTATTTTTCAAAAGTCTTATATCCAAGTACCGCTTTATTATTTTCACGCAAAACTTACAATAATAGAATTTGAATTGATTTTGACCTATGATTATCTCCCATATTTTGTAAATATTACTCAGTGTCTTCTAACTTCACATAGACATTGAAAGTGAGGAACAAAGGGTTATAGAGGAAATCAGTGTAATCAGCTCTACGACCCAAGGAGCACTGCAGGGAGCGGGGAGGATATGGTTTTAGTTGTCTTCAGGAGGGGGCCTGGCTCTAGACTGCTTTGAAGAATAGGATCAGATTAATCCATAGAAATTACAGGGAGGAGGTTTCAGCTCAGTGCAGAAGGGAGCTGCCTAACAGAACAAGGTTCCTTGTGTGGTGGTGAGGGCCTCACCACCGGAAATACACAGGTTGAGGCTGGATGGCCGTCACCAGAGGTTCGGAAGGGGATGTGAGGTTTGCTACCCTGCTCTTGTGTTCTGCCCCTGCCAGCGGTCCAGGGTGCCGACGGGGGAAGTAAGGGTGTGTGGCTGGCCTCCTGATTGAAATCTCCCAAGACTGAGACACTGCCTTGCCATCAGCCCAGGCTTCTTTCCTTAGTTACTCTCTTAGTAAATTCATCATCTTTCGTCAACTCCCTAAGCCATTGTGCGCCCATTGCAACCTCTTACACCTGACCACCAACCATTGGGGCAAAGCTTCCTGAGGAGTGAAGTAGCACTTTATTCCGTTTAGTTTTAAATAGACCTCTTTCAAGTTTCAGGGAGGTGTTCCCTGGTTATGGTGTTCTGGCATTTCGAGAATGATTCCAGTTTTGTTCAGGATCTTATAGCCTCTCCTAGGTTTTGCCTTCCAAACTATGACCCTCATATATTAAACCTTTTCTATACTGAAACCTATTAGTCACGCTGGTAATTTTCCTGTCCTTCACCAGATCTTTTCCAGCTCTTTTATACCTTTTTGAAGTGGGATGTCCTGAACCGCATCCAGCCTTTCCAGCTTACATGTTCTCCAGTTTTATGGGTGCTTACTCTGTGAGAGACAGTGTGGTCTAGATGAAGATGCATGATTTTAGGGCATAGAAAACCCTGGATCTTCAGGGAAGTTATTTAACTGGGCACTTTGAACATCAATTTCCACCTTTGAAAAGAGCAGTACGTACCTCAAATGGTCATGAAGATAAACAATTTGGCATCTTAAAGCCGAGTACACTGCCTTGCACACAGTAGGCAGTGAATAATTTAGAGGAGAAAGACAAGAAAGAAAAAGTTCCCATTCTTGATGATAGTATCTTGTTAATAACGAGGGTTCGCTTTCATGAAATAGGTACTAATTATTTCAAAGAAGTACTTTTGAACCTCTCTGTAAAATTCAAATTTCAGTTGCCTTGGTCATAAAATTCATTTAAATTGCCCCCTTCTTCCGTTTCAGTCCTGTATATAAGAACATCGCATTCATATGAGTATGTTATTAAACATCAACTTATGGCCTTGCATCTTTACTAACATAAGTACTGTTTTAGAGATATGTAGAACTAGCCCACTATCTTCTGTTTAATATATAGACAGCCTTGGCGCTTCCCAGAAGCTAGAGTTACAGCGAGAGAAGTGGGAGAGGAAGACCTTGCCAAGCAGAAGCCTCTCCCGGCGTTCCATCAGCAAAGAGAGGTGGGTGGAGACGCTGGTTGTGGCTGACACGAAGATGATTGAGTATCATGGGAGCGAGAACGTGGAGTCCTATATCCTCACCATCATGAACATGGTATGTCAGACTGTGTGGGGGGAGGGGCAGCTGGCAAACAGATGTCATTAGAACTGCTCCACCCTCCAAAAATAAGAGAGGCGGGTTTTTTGTCCTTTTTTAACATAAAGATAGGAATCTATTCCCTGCTTAAGTAATTAAAGATGGAAATTCAGGACGTTAGTCTTTCTCTTAAACCTGCGTATCCTAGGAAAATTTGTAACTTATCACTCACATTTTCTAGTAGGTATATTTATCCAGTGACTCAAGCCTTTTAATATGACTTCATCTCACTGATTTATGTTAGTGCACAAACGAGTAAACGGAGGCAAAGAACTAGAACGTGATTTCCTCAAGGTGCTTAGCGCTAGAATTGGAATAAAGTTAATGATCCCTAATTTCAAGCTTCCCTTTTACGTTTTTGATGTTTTCTGCCTTTCCAGAGAGTGTTAGTGCTGTGAAGATGGGGAAAGATATTTGCCTGAGTCACTGATAATAAAAGAGAGGAAGACACTGGGTCAGAGAAAGTGTCAAAGGGAAGAAAGGTGCCAATCCATCACCTGGGAAAGCTTGCTTTCAAATATCATAATGTGGATTGGGCCAGGGGCATATCTCTTCTTTCCATGCCACCAAAATTTCCTGACCTGTAAGATAACGTTTATTTTAAGTGCATCACAATGCTGTTTTTCCTACCTCTGGCATTTAGCTATTGTCTGTTCATTTGGGCTAATGGTTCTCCATTTCTGACTCTAGGTCACTGGGTTGTTCCATAACCCAAGCATTGGCAATGCAATTCACATTGTTGTGGTTCGGCTCATTCTACTTGAAGAAGAAGAGGTAAGGAATAGTTTCCTGTCCACCATTCTGCCCTGTATCTTTTCACTCCTTACCTCCTTTACTTAGAAGAGCTCTTGGTTACAAGAAAGAGGGTATCAGAAAAGTTTTTAGAAGCCCGTTGAGAAGGAAAATAATATTTCTGTAGGATTTTCTTGGGAATTCAGTGATATCAAGTGTGAGATGGAGAACAGTTCTGAGATACACATATTGGAATCGCCTGACAGTCATTGCGTCTAGGGACACACAGACCAGATGTGTAGCAGTGACTAAGAATGTCCCACAGTGGAAACAGACTAAATCATGGCATGGCTGGGTGGTTTCAGTAAGAGTTAGGAGGGGCATGGAAATGTGTTACCTTTATTTACCTCTTGCATATTAATACATGTCTCTCAGATCTGGGCCCGATTTTCCATCTGCACTTTTACCCTTGGGGATTCCATCTGTTCTCAGAGACTTGTATTCATCTATATGCTAGGACTCTAAATTCGTCCGTCAAGCCCAGACGTCTTGAGCTGCAGACTCATATCCAATTGCTTACTTGACATCGCAACCTGGATGTGTCATAATCCACTCAAACGTGGAAACTTAATAAGTCTAAAATGGAATTTTTGATTTCTCTCTGCCCAAATCATCTTAATTCCGCCTCTTCCCCATCCCCGATCCTCCATTTTGCCCAACTCAGTAAACATTGCTGCTATGCACTATTACACTGGATCTTAGCCAGAAGGCTGAGAATCGATTGCTATGCACTATTGCATAAGCCCAGGAATTATTCTTGATTTTCTTATCTTCCGCGTCCAACAGCAAGGCCCACGGTATTCCTACCTCCAAAATACATCTCAAACCCATCCACTGTTCTTCATCTCTACAGTCATTGCATTGTTTTAGGCCTTGTATCTTGTCTGGGCTACCACAGTGGACTCCCAAATGTTTTTCCTATTTCCAGCCTTGCCCGATAATCCATTCTCTATGTAGCAGCTAGAATGAATTTTAAATACAAATTTTTGCTCCATTGCACAAAACTAGTTAATGGATTTCTGTTGTTTTTAGAACAAAATCTTAGAAATTTCTTACTATGTCCTGCAAAGACTTTCATGATCTTTCCGGTCTTTCCTTATGTCACCCTCTGCCTTGCTTCTGACCTCACACTCACTGCACTCTGGGTAGGTTCGGGAACACACAAGGCAATCTTCAGCCTCGGGGCCTGTGCACTTGAGGTTCCCAATGTCTGGAACACCCGTTCCCTGGCTCTGATCCTAGCCGGCACCCACACACTTCTCAGGCTTCTGTTTACGTGCTGCTTCTTCAGACAAGTTTCAATGACCAAACTTCTCAAAGCTGTCCCTACTTACTGTTCTCCATCACAGAATGCAATTTACTTCCTTTATTGATACCACTGTCACAATTCATTAATATTCTGTGTAGATGTTTACTCCTTTCTTGCTTAGCTCAGCTCCCATCAAAATATGAAATCCATGACGGCAGAAACTGTTTCTTTATTCTTGGCTATATCTCCAGCACCAAGGACATGAATGAATAAATAAATGAATGAATTACATGAAATTTAATGAATGAATGAACTGGCCAACCAGAGGAAATGCCTTTGCAATCTATAAAGCTTAACCAGCAGTTGAAATATACAAAGAAGGGCGTCATTCCGGTTGCCATCAGTGAGACACCTGAGGTCAAAATGCCCAAGACATTGTTGTCTGGGCAGCTGAAGCCTCTACAATCAGAAGATAATCTCTAGAGCTTGGATCCATTTTTCTTCTTCTTTTCCTTTACCACCCCCACTTCCTGTTGTCACTCAAGACATACTCTGGATATCTTGGAATACTGACGGATGTATTATTTCCTTTCCTGTGAACCTTTTGCTGAGAAAAATGTATTGCAAACATCCGTAGAAACCAGGCAAAACCAAAACTATTAACTTTTCAGTGTCTAACATGACCTGTCTGACTCTATGGGATTATTATTTACTATTGAGGAGGGCCTAGACAGGGTAAAGTTAGGTGTTTACATGAAGAAAACTTCTAGGGTACAAGTGTTTTTTTGTCCAGTAGAGATGAAAATGATTTGTTTCCAGCAAAGAGATAACTCTGAAAGTTGTGGTTCTATTGGTGTGTGGAATACTAACTAATTTTGTATCTAATTTAACACTCTTGTTCCAGCATTCTTCTTTTTTTTAACTGACTATATAGTTGCACCAATTTTGTGTATTTGCCTTTGAACCACCTTGCCTGTCTCCTCATTAATGAGTTAAACATATCTTTAACATGTGCTCACTATATATTTGTACAAGAATTATGTTTGGAACTTTTGACAATTATACTTTGATACCTCTGGCTTATTTTTACTATTGTATGATGATCTAACATGTATGCATGCTTAGCCACAGAATGTGTGGACATTTAGGGTTTTCAGACCTGAAAAAAGGGAAGGTTTTTCTGGGAGTGAGAAGGAAAAACCTTTACCTTTTTCAGTCCCACCAGTAGCACTACTAGTAGGACCTCATAGAGAGGCGTCCATAGTTCACATCCCTTAGCATTTCACAATTCTTCATTCCCAGGAAACAAAATCTCCACCAAAGTCTTGCTGCAGTGAAATCCTTGGGGATTATTTGATGGGCAACTAACTCCCTGACCCCATCACAATTGCGTTGTTTTTCTTCTTCCCATCCTCATTTTGCAAGTGTAAAGAGATTCAAGTGCTTTGCTGCAAAAAAGCCATGACTTCCTTTCTCCCACTTGCCAGATGTCTTCCTCTCGCATGCTTTTATAGAATCTACAAGTGGTACAAGGTTCATAGTTTGACAGCACAATTGCTAGCTCATTGTAGAGTTGCAATTCATAATTCTCATTTTCCTGATTCACAGAGAATGGCTCAAGCTATTCTTCACATCTTTGACTAACGAGCAGCCCCAACAACAACCAAAAACAATGATTGCAGCCCTCAACTAACATCCGGATGGCAGCCACAGGCTGAAAGTGCAGTGGGAGGTATTGGGATATGAGTATTCCTTTCAGCAAGGAGACCTGCATTCTAGTCCTGATTCTTTCATCCAATAGGTAGCTCTGAGAAAATCACATCATTGCTCCATGTACCATTTTTCCTCATCTGTAAATGAGAAGAGAGTTGTGGTACATTAGCCATATGTCAAACACTGTGCTAGCCACTGACGGTACAAATAGGAATATAAGTCCCATTTTGTGATTCTGAGGTGCTTGGAGTCTACTGCACAAAAGCACAAAAAAGGAAATTTCAAACTGAGCTTATCATGAATATAAAAAAAAGTAAAAGAGTACTTGGGATAGGGAAGGATACTTGGATGTCCAAACTAGGTTTTAGAGGACGAGAAGGAATTAACCAGTGAGGAATGACATTCCAGGTAGAGGAATGTCAACAGCTGGGCAACAGCTTTAGTGCTTCAAGTAGCACTTTCCATACAAGGGCTGTGAACACATCACTGATATTGAACTACAAAATGGGAGGATAAGAAGCAATGTGATTGTGCTGGAGGCAAGTGAGAACATAGCCAGTCAAACACCTCCATTCTCACCTGGTCTTGTTCCAGTGTTGCCTGTCTCTGTACATGACATCATCATCCTTCCAGTTGTAGAAACCAGAGACGGAAGGCATCCATGACACATCCTTCCCCCAGGTCCCTATATCCAGTCCATCATCAGGTATTGCCAATTTTGTCTGACCATCTCCATTTCCATCACTTTAATTCAAGATACAGTTGTCTCTTTCCTGGGCTACAGCCTTATATACTTTCGGGTTACTTGGATTCCTTTCAATGCTATTTTCTCATTGTATCCGGGATGACCTCAAAATGGCAATCTGATCATATCCATCTGCCTCACACCCCTTCTACAACCTACACCCCTGACTTAAACAATCCAATGGTTGGCTGATCCTCTGTCTCATCTCTTCATGACCCCTTTACTCTGGGGATAGAACAATTTTTCTAGAGAACAAGTTTTCTACTCACCATAATTTCTCCTGTCCCTGGTCTTGCTGTTGCCTGGACTGTCTTCCTTCTTGTTTTCCTTTAGTTAGGACCTTGACTCCTCAGAACTCAGCTCAAGAGTCACTTCACTGGGGAAGCCTTCTCTGACTCCCGTGCTCAGTTAGATTCTATTACACACTGCCACCTAACACCGTGCATTTCTCCTTCATGGCACGTTGCAGTTGTAATTTTACATCTCTTTGATTGATGCACTTTCCTCCATTAGTATTAAGACTTAATGGCAGAGGCTGGGTCACCATTTAGCCCTATTAATACGTGACAGATAAGGACAAGAGTGAATGAGTAAGGCCAGGGGTCAGTGGGTTCAGATGAGGGTCAACAGTGGCCAAATCACGACAGGCCTTGTGGCCATATAAAGGGATTGGGATCTAATCCAATTAGAGCCTTCTGGATGATTCCAAACTGACAGATGACCTGGAGAGAAAGGCATCAGAGACATGGCTCTGGGGCTCTGTGGAAAGTGACAAGAGGTGTGGAGTACTGAGGCCGGGTCCTGGAGCTTGGTCTCTTCAATCAGTGACTCTCTGTGACTCTTTCTGTCTTTCTTATTCTGATCATATCTGACAGCTAACACCATTTTGGATTTCATTTTCTGTGGGGGGTTCACGAGACTTCGTGCTTAATATACATATATAAAATGTAGCTCCTGTTTGTCACTTACTGCCATGTAAGAACCACCATGGATTGTCATCACATTTTGAGACTAAATTGGGATAGTCTGAAGTGATACTCACTTTGGAGCATCCTAGAGGCTTTCTCAAAAACTTAGATGGTCATATTTCAGAAAAGTGGAGATTAAAGGACACGAAGCCGTGAGCTGGAAAGGCGTGTCGAGCATATTTAGACATCAGGGGCCAAGAAATGAGTGGCTTCCGATATGAGCCAACTTGCTCTCATCCTTATCCTGCTTCCATCTAGCCCTGAATCGAGCTCCTGTTTTTGTTTTATGACCCTCATCCTATCTTTCAGACGTTTCATTCTCCCTCGAGGACCTGACACAAACTTGGCCTCTAGCCCTTTCCACTTTAGACCAATTCATTCGATGGCCTACCTGCTCCCCTTTTGGGTCAGGAGTTAGGGGCAGGATGAAAATCTCCCCTCCAACTCCTCCCTCATCAACTGTTACAAGCAGTCGACATAATGGAAAGTATAAGATTTATAGTTAGTCTCCCCACTTTCTAGCTGTATGACCTTGGTAGGTTTCTTGTCTGTGCCTCTATATCTTCATTTTGCAAAATAAGGATAATAACGTCTACTTCCTAGAGCTGCGGTGAGAATCAAACTTGTTAATCCATATAATAGCATAGTACCTGGCTTATAGAAAACACTCAATAAATGTCACTTGTTAGTATCATTCTTATTATTCTTATCATTACCACCATCATCATCATGTTGCTTAGGTCCACAGCAGCCTGTGAACTTGTTACTGTTATGCCCATTTCACAGATGAGGAAACTGTGCCAAAGTTCTCAAAGGAAAGTAAAAGCCCTACAGAATAAGATTCGGATCATAAGAGGTTGGAGACTTCTTTTAGGAACAGAATAGAGACAAAACTGGGATAGGAGTGAGTTGGGATGAAGCCACGTGGCCCCAGGTCCCTGTGCCGTCCAAGGGTGGGGCCCAAGGGTGTCAGGTTGGCTTGAAGGAGCAGCAGTAGAGGCTGATAGGCAGGAGATAACTGTTTGTACAGAAAATTTCCCTCTTGTTCTCAGAATGATTTAGTGTCGGGGGGTTCACTTTTGTGAGAATCCAGAGTTCAAAGTGTATGTTAAACTTTGAAAATTCAGGCTGATAATTTCCCCTGCTCCCAGGGTGATTAGTGGGTCTTTAATAATGTATACAACTGTTGCTCTTTCAGGATAAATGTCAAAAATATTGGCAAAGAATTTGTAGACTCATCACTTTTTTAAAGTCAAATATCTTTCTTTCTTGATAGTCAGATGAGTTATCTGTTAAACACATGGGACGTTTTCAGATTAAACTTTTTACTGCTTTTCTCTTCTCTGCCCATTCGCTTTCTTCCAGGAACCTAAGCCTGGCTAGCAGAGCACAGTCAGATTGCACATTAAGTCAAAAGCCGCTAGCAGGAATTCTCAAAGAAATCAAGACAAGATTTTTGTTTGTTTGTTTTCATTATAGAGAGAGCTTACAAAGAGACAGACAGAACAACTTATAATAAAAGCCGTGTTCTTGCGAAAGCCTTTTCCGTCTCTCATTTGGGCCTATTTCTGTGAGTCGTTGTTGATTTTTCCTTGAGGTCATCTCCCCGTCCTGGAAAGTCACCCACTCCAATGAATAGGAAAGGCGAAGTGGGAAGTAAATTGACCTCCCTTAGAAAAAATGAGATGAGAAAAAAATGGTGAAAGAACAAAGAGGGAAATATATTTTTGTTTACAAAGGAACTCGGAAAAAGAATTAGTGTGGATAGGGTTTGTTTTGATAAGCCCAAAAATTTTGGGGATGCTTTATGGAAATTGTTTAGCATGAGTCTCCCCATGTTCATTTTGAGCAAGCACAATCCCTCTGAAGTTCTTTTGCATCTTGTGTATGCATACGGCTGCATGGTAGCAGGCATAGCTAATTTCTCTTCCCAAGGCTCCTGTGATCAAGTGCATTCAAGAACTTAAATGTTTCTTGGATTTAACCACTTGCGAGATTCAGAGATGAAGAGGCGAAAGACGCTGAAACAAAACTGTGCTCTATTAAATCCTCCTGGAAGAATCGTGACATGTAGTAGAAAAGCAGTAAGGTATCCTGAAGATCCTGTCACTAACCTGTGCTAATGCCACATATTGTAGAGGAGACGTCTACACAGGGGCAGGGTACTGAGCTGTAAATGATGAGCAACTCAGTTATTTGTGCACTGGCTTTGTTTGTAAGACGAACCGACAAAAGCAGTAAGGAGAAAGCAAGCAAGATTTTGAGGTTAGATTTCAGGCACTAACATTTCTTTTTCTCTTCAGTGACTGTACCTCTGGTTATTCTAGAATTGCTCTCATAGGAATGTTGGAAAGTAAGAAGAATCCCCTCTGGTGACATCTCTTTACGTTTCGGTTTTTTGCCTTCCTTTACTTCTTTTCCCAATAGTCCTGCTGCTAGAAAAATCTCAAGAACTACGCAGACCCAACCCATATATTTAGATGGTCCAACCTCGACATAGTTCTCAGTACTTTTTGCTTGATCATCTCTTCTCCTAATTGTTGTCAGACAACCAGTGATCCAAACTGGTTCAAAGGATCCTAACCCTCTACCCTTAGTTTGACAGATGGAAACCATGAGTAAGGAAACATCCAGTGTAACCCCAGTCTTGCAGGATACTGCATGAAAGGAAGAAGATTTTGTTGAAACTCTATTCATTTTGCATTAGAAGTAAAAATGCCTCTTTGGGATTGTACTCCCTCGGGAATCAGAGAGCAGAGAGTTCTCGGGAAATAGAACTTCAAACTACTGCCGGTCTTTGCTGATATATTTTAAAGTTTTCTTCAAGGGTTACTTTTCCCAGTGATCATTTTTGTCCTACAGTTCTTCCCTTTGGATTCTTTTAGCGGAAGTCATGAGAATAATAGTATTTAGAGCAGAGGTTAGCCCAGAGGACTCAGTTGGCCACTGCCAAATTCCTGCCAAATGTCTGAGGCACCTGCCTAGAGCTCATTTCACCTGGCTGCTTCTGGGGATGAATGTGATGGGCGCTGACCACAGTAAACTCACCTGTGCTGATCTCTTCCTCTTCTTCTCCAGCAAGGATTGAAAATAGTGCACCATGCAGAGAAGACACTGTCCAGCTTCTGTAAGTGGCAGAAGAGCATCAATCCCAAGAGTGACCTCAATCCTGCCCATCACGATGTGGCCGTCCTTCTCACCAGGTACCCCAGAGCCTAGGGGGAAGCCAGGGGCTGCAAGGCAGGGAGGGCTGGCAGGTAGAAGGGTTGCCAGGTATGCAAACTCATGAAATTCTACTCTTTGCTGCCCTTGGTCATTTTTAAAGGTAGCTCCTATGATGTAGACAAATCCTGATTCCCATACCAGTAAGGAAGCAGTTAGCAAACTTGCTAAATATGACAAAAGTCTCTGTGTTAATAAAGTGTGTCTGCTGGTAAAATGCAGGCCCCTTTCCTATCCCAATGATGATTTCAGCTTTAAAATCAGCTTCTCCATGCAGCTCTACAAACAATCAGGAAGGTTGTTTGCACATCCTCATTCAAGACTCTGGTTATTTTTAACCATGGAATTTCTGACCCTTTATTTTTATTTTACTTTTTTAAAAAGTTCCTCTAATTCAGAAACAGGCAATGATTTCTACAGATATCAGTCCTCCTTGGTACCCATCTCTGACTGATGTTGAGGACAGAATATGGGGAGCAGGTCCTCCCCTGAACAGGCAGAGTGGTGCTTACACATTTCTTACACCTTTCACCCTCCTGAAAATACCCTTTTGTTCTGACTACAGGCAGGCCCTGTGGTGCCAATAAGAACCATCAAACCTTCTAGGACTCCTAGCTATGAAAAGCTAGCAAACTGTCCTGAAACCCAGGCTCTTGGAAGGCTATGTTTGCTCACTGAGTCAATAAATATTTATTGAGCACCTACTGCATACCAGACACTAGTTTAGTCTAGATAAATGAGGGTTTTGCATTAATGAGGAGAAGTAAATTCTCAATGGGCACTCCTGTGATGATTCAGAAACATCCAGAAATCCAGGGATGTATAAGAAAAAAAGGCCCCTTCGCCTGGCCATTCAGCCACAGAGATAATCTCATGCAGTAGACGGCCTTGGGTATGTGTGTTGTCCCTGCTGAGGACAGGCTGCCCCTGAATGTATTGGCCTGTCATTTGTCCCTTTGACAGGATCATCCCTGTGCATATGATGCCTGCAAGGGATGATAATCAACCCCCACCCGACCCAAATGTCTAACTTACCCTGACTGAAAACTCCAGCCATGAGAATCACCCTTTTGAGTGAAAATCTCAAACTTTGGTTGAATGCAAACATATTCCAGAAGAAGTCTGTGGCGTCAACCTGTTACATTAGGTTCATTAGGACCTATGATACCTTGGGTTGATCAATAGCTCCCCTGGGAAATAGGTTAGTGGGGGTGTAGAACGTAAGCAGGGGGGCTCTTGGGAGCCAGCAGGCAGCCAGGGAGCCCTGAGGGTCTGGACAAAAGGCCAGAAGACTTCAGTCCAGGCAGACCTTTCTATAGACATGAACCTGGGTTCCAGGAGCAGCACTGGCTGCCTGGAAGCTGTGTCTCAGCTCTGACTCTTTTCTTTTCCTGAAAGCAAAAAGAGTTCTCTCATTCTCACACAAAGAAATGAGTGAGTTAATGACAGCTGGCATTTGTGGGGTGTTTGCTATGGGCCAAGCGCTGTGCTACATCTATTAGAATAATCACCATTCCATTTAATGCCCATAGCAACACTGGTAGCTGACCACAGTCAATCGTTCTGATTTTACAGATGGGAAAGTTGAGGCTTGGTTTTGTCACTTGCCCAAAATCTCATTGCCATTAACAGATGAAGATGGGACTTAAATCTAGGTAGTTTGACCCCAATAGCCATTCTCTTAACTATTACTCAATAAGACTATGAAGGGTACACTCTTCTTTTGTTTTTCTTATTATGATGTTTGGTTCCTAGAATAGGGGTCTGTTGCAAGGTATGATGAACGTCAGCAGCTCCTAGACAGTGGAGAGAATTTCGGTTGCTAAGGCAGGAGTTCTGAACCTTGACCTCGCTGATGTTTTGGATCGGATAATTTTTTGTTGTGTGGGGCTGTCCTGGGTATTGTAGTGGATTTAACAGTGTCGCTTGCCTCTATCCATGAGATGCCAATAGTATCGTCCTTCAAGTTGTGACAACCCAAACTGTCTTCAGACATTACCAAATAAATGTCCCCTAAGAGGGGGTGAGGAACAAAATCACCCCCTGTTGAGAACCTCTGGCCTGAAGAAGTAGGTAAGGTGAGGGAGGGAGGGAGGTGTAAGATTCAGCTTGTCTCTGGAGGACTGTGCTGAGATCCACATTAACAGAATTCTCTGCAGAGGTGTGTTCAGCAGGAGATGCCTTGGGCTTGAACACCCCCCATGGAATGGGGCTAGTGGCTGCATGCCAAGGCATGTTTTCTCTTATCATGGCCCCAGAGTATGGGGGAGGTAGAGCTAAGATCCTCTGGGGAGCTTACCCTGCAAAAACCATATTCCTACTCCTGTTTTCACCCTCTTTTATCCTCTTTAGCGCTAGATACTTAGTAAGCACTCAATGAACAATTTAATGGACCTAATTTCCTGCACTATCAGAATGAGAAGGTTGGCAGATTAGCAATGAGCACCATTCATTTTCCTAGCAGCTCCATGCAGACCTGGACTTTTGAACGAAATGGTCATCATAAGAAGTGCATCTTGCAATAGGGGTGGAAAAGAATTTGGTTAGCCCAGCAGACCCAGAGAGTATTTAGAATGAGTGGGCTCCAGTCTAGCTGTCCAACACGGATCTACCCAGCAACAGGCGCTGTTAGTGCGAGTGGGGATTCATCTCTGCTGCACATGTTCTGAGAGGGCACCTGCTCTTTCCTGTCCCCCTGTCCCAGCCATTGCTTCCTGGAGAATTGAGAATTTGCAGGGGTTTTCAAAGCCTGGATCTCTTCCATGGTCCAGCAGACACAAAAAGCAGACCATTTGTCATCAGAAATGGCACCCACACAAAACCTATGAGCTGAAGGTCTGCAACTAACTAAAGATCAGAACCTTGTTGGCATTTGTGCTAGTCACCCTTGGCAAAGAACTTTTCTTAAGCAAAGAAAACCAAATGACCAATTAACAATGCTTTAAAAACTTGTCAGTGATTCAGACAACCCCTACCAGGATATGGGGGCATACTTTTATATTTGAAAGCTGTATTTTTGAGATCCTGGAGTCTTTCCTTTCTTTTTCCATGGTTGGGAAGTAATAAGGTCCTGGTGAAAGAGGAAAGATGTCTCTCTCTCTCTCTCTCTCTCTCTCTCTCTCTCTCTCTCTCTCTCTCTCTCTCTCTCTCCTTCCCCTCCCATTTGCGGTATTGTTAGGGTAGTGGAGCTGGAGAGAAAATTGATTTGAACTCTGGACGGGACCCCTTGTCTTTTCCATGAATGATAAAACATTCTTAGATGAGTTTTGAGCTTAGACCTCAGAAAAACAAAAACAAGGATTTCACATTGGAGAAAACCTCAGCCACTGCTGGATGTCCCTTCCCTATTTAAAAGTTCAGATTAACTTCAATTTTCAACCAAATCCTTCTCTTTTTGAACAAATAGGATAATTGGGTCTCCTGAGATTAAGAGCAAAAGTAACTCAAAATAAAACAGTTGCCATATTTTCTCACATTCTTAGATGTTAGTGAGAGTCAATAATCAAGAGGTAAAATCAGAATAATCTGAATGAATTCAAAATTGCTCCCTACACTCATATGGACTTCCAAAAACTTACTTTAACCATCCTTTAAGTCTATATTGAATGTGAATTAATACCCAGATCGTTTTCCAGGAAGGGTTTTTGCAGCTGTTTTTGGGCACCATCCATCTCTGTTCTCTGCTTTCAGAAAAGACATCTGTGCTGGCGTCAATCGCCCCTGTGAGACCCTGGGTCTGTCTCACCTGTCAGGAATGTGCCAGCCTCACCGCAGTTGTAACATCAATGAAGACTCCGGCCTCCCTCTGGCTTTCACGATCGCCCATGAGCTCGGACACAGGTAACGGGCCAAGGACACTGAGATCTCCTCATCGTGTTCATGCATCAATATCAGACAGAAGAGGGAGTGGGAAGCACCTTAAATGGGGCGTCAGGAGAGTCGGGTGGCATTGTGGCTTGAGACCCACACTCCTAACCCTCTGCTGCCTCATCTATAAAGTGGGGAGAATCACGCACTTTCAAGAGCCCAGTGTCTTCTCTGCCCTGACCACTTGTACCATCCGCATCCCAGAATCAGAGGCCACTGCAGTTCTCTGCATTAGACGGAGGTGAGCAGAAGCAAGGAGATAAGCTCTAGCTGAGTTGCTTACTTCAGGAGTAACAATTTTGTTTAGGTCTTATGAAATAATAGTATTAATATCACTAGAAAATCACAAACCTTTCCATGTTGTGCTTTAACTTTATACCAGCCACTTTGTATTGTGTCATTGAATCCTCCCAGTGACCTTATGGAGTAGATACTATTGTTAGCCTCATTTTACTTGTATTATGTAAAGGAGAAGTTTGAATGAGCTAGAAATTAAAAACCGCTGCAAACTTAAAAAGAGCATCAAACACCAGTTAATAGGAGGTCCATGTCATCACAAAAATATGTGAATTTGATTTGATGAATGCACCGAAGGCAGGTTTCAGAATGTTGGAGTGAAGGAATAAGGAGGGTTCTGTATTCTCCAGGTATCAGAGGTTCCCATGAAGGAAAGATCTTAGCTCATCTGTAACTTAATTTGTTGCTTTATTTACAAACTTCAAATAAGGGAGCATCATGCTAATTAGAAACTGAGAGTGGGAAGCCACATAAATGACTCAACGATACCCACTCCCTGTCATGTAGCTGCCAGCCTGGATCTCCTCCCTCTAAAGAAGGAAGCAGAACCCTGGAGTATACTGAGTGTGTACAGCCAGAAAAGAGGTGGGATTGGGAAGAACCCTGGAGACGGGATTATTCCAGTCCTGGCCTCTCTGGCCTGCGCGTTCTCAGCATTTTTTCTCTTGTGATATTGGAACTTTTGAAAATTCTTTTACCTATAGTACAAAACAAGAGTATTGGCTTGGAAGTTTGGAGGCGTGTATATTCTGGCTTTTCTATCAGCCAGTGTGATGCTCTTAGCTAATTCCCTTCAGCTCTCTGCCTCTATTCTGTCATCTGTGAAGTGAGTAGATTGAACCAGGCAGTTTCTTAGGCACTGGGATTTCTTTGATCGCTACCAAAACGCCCTGGGAGAGAAATGTGATATATTGTATTATCCTTGTTGTTATGAGCCGTTGAGACAGTTCCAGCTCCTGGAGACCCTGTGAATGAGTGATATCCACCGTGTCCTCAGCAGCCCTGCTCAGCTCTGCAGATTCATGCCTAGGGCTTCTTTTATGGAGTCAATCCATCTCATATTTGGTCTTCCTCTTTTCCTGCTGCCTTCTATTTTTTTCCCAGCATTATTGTCTTTTCCTAAGAACCCTGCCTTCTCATGATGTGCCCAAAGGAGGACAGCTTCAGTTTTGTCATTTTTTTTTTTTTTTTTTTGCCTCCAGTGATGGTTCAGGCTTAATTTGCACTAGGACCCACTTATTTGTCTTTCTGGTGGTCCAGGGTATCCATAGAGCTCTCCCCTAACACCACAGTTAAAACGCGTCATTTTTCCCTCCCATCAGCCTTCTTCATTGTCCAACTTTCATATCTGTACATAGTAATTGAGAATACGAGGGTGTCGTATTAGGATTTTTACTAATTATGGAGCAGGTGAACTTGTGGAGTACTTCACGGGCTGGGTAGGACTGGATTTGCAATGGCTTGGGGGAAGCCTGCTCAGAAAAAAGGCTTTCATTGCATCACATTCTTTGTGGGTGGGTGGTAAGAACTTTGCAGATTAATTCTCTGACTCCTTTGTGAGTTTTATATTCATTTGGAATTGTGATCTGAATCTGTTAAGTCAGTGACATCACAATACATTTTGAAAACTACAAGAAAGTCTCTTAATCCCCCACGGACTATTGCAAGAGTTGCAAATATTGATGAGGAGATTTTAGTAACATTGGATACACACTTCCATGTCAGAGGGTTGACTTTCACTAGCAGAGTGAAAGGTCATTATTTCCTCTATTCAGATTTGGAAATCTGAGCCAACTTCTCAGGGTTGTAAGTGTCCAATAAACAGACCCCAGTGGAGGGAGTCTTGTTGGGATCTCAGAAGGTATCTTGGGGTTTTCCTGAGAACTAGGCTAATCACCAGACATGTCGGAGTTGGCTTCTATTTCCGGTACCGCACTGCTGCGGTGGGCGGGAAAGCTCTTTAGGACCTTTCAAAGCTGCTGGTCAACCCTTGCCGTGGGAGGTCGGGAGCAGATGGAGCGAGATGCAGATAAGAACACTGAAATGGGAGCACAAAGATCTGCAGAAGACCTAATTTTGCAACTAACACGCTATGTGACTTTTGACAAACCTCGAGCTCTAAGCTTCCTCATCTAGAAAAGGAAAATAAGCTAGATGATAAAAACAGCAATAAAAAATGTATTTCATTTATGAAGCCCTTATGGCATGCCAGGCACCTGGCTAAGTGGTTTTCAAACTTTATTCCATTCAAATCTCATCCTACATTGTGATGACTGCTCCATTTTCTAACAGAGGAAGACGAAGCTCAGCAGGTTTCAGTAACACAGATCATTAAGTGGCTGAGCCAGACTTCCAATCCAGACCATCTCCTTTCTTAACCACTGAATTCTGAGGTCTCCCTCGTGTCTGTGATACTGGAGGACTCTTGTCACAATAAAAGAAAGAAACCCCTCCCCTCAAAGCTTGTGGCCTTTGATAAAGTCTCCCATAGGCGTCCGCTTTCATACTCTCCCTTAAATTATGATGAAAAGGGAGACGGAAGGTTTTGTTCTTTGGGGCTGTGGTTACTACAGCAGGAGAAAGCAGATCGCTTGAGGCAGGATGTGCCCTCCTGACTCTAGACTCATAGAAAGCCAAACTGGGAGCTCTTTGCTTTCTGCCCAACACAAGGTCTTGAAGTAGCCACATGGCTCCCACGTTTGCATATCTGAGGCAAAGCGGAGCCTACACTGTTCCCTGAGCATTTTAGTTGAAAATTAGCTCTTCTCCCTCCTACTTCAAAGTCCCACTTAATAAACAGATGCCTTCTTTACAGAGGTGGCTCTCCGTGGGTATTTTCAGCGTGGAGAAACTATGGTTTTCTCCCTGTTTCATGCCAGCCTCCTTGATATTCTTGGCCTTGTGCCTTCCCACAGCTTTGGCATCCAGCACGACGGGAAAGAAAATGACTGTGAGCCCGTGGGCAGGCACCCATACATCATGTCGCGCCAGCTCCAGTACAATCCCACCCCGCTGACGTGGTCCAAGTGCAGCAAGGAGTACATCACCCGCTTCCTGGAGTAAGTGACAATGTGTGTCAGGACAGCCTCACTTGGGTCTCTTTAAACCGGAAGCACTTTGAGTTTTACCTGAGGCCTGGAAAAGTCTCAGTTCCTCTCACAGGTCACAGTATGAGGGTGGCATCTAAACGGGTGGATTTCACTTCTGCTTTCTGACCCTGAGAGCCAGGTGGGTTCTGCCCTCCAGCCACAGCCAGGCGAACATCCTGCCCTCTGCCACCCCCATTTACTCTTGTCTCAAGGTGGCTCTTTATGAGCGGAGTGTGTGTTAAGTCCTTGGGGATCGGCAGGAACAACCAAGATATGTCAGGAATGGTCACCGAAACCCCATTAGGGGTAATATGATAACTTTCTAAGTTTACCCCTGTATATATTTCCTAGATCACATCTGAACTCGTGGTGTGGGATGTGGTTTGTGTTTCCTTTTAGACAGCTCCCACCATGGACCTGGAGGGTTCTCTGCCTTGTGGAAATAACGTTGTCTTGAAGGACAAAAAGTAAACTAGAGGGATGGAAGTTTCTGTTGCATGAAAGACTAAAGATGAAGGAAATCATAAGCATCTGCTCTCATTTCTATTAACTTGTTTTCAGCCGAGGTTGGGGGTTCTGTCTTGATGACATCCCCCAAAAGAAAGGCTTGAAGTCCAAGGTCATTGCCCCTGGAGTGATCTATGATGTTCACCACCAATGCCAGCTGCAGTATGGCCCCAATGCTACCTTCTGCCAGGAAGTAGAAGTAAGTGTTGGGTTTCGGGGTGCCTCTGGTAGGTAGGTACAGGGCTGGAAGAAGGGTCAGGGAAATATTTCAAAATCTGGATATTGAGGTCATTGATATTCTTTGACCCTACCTCCTGGGCATTCTCTGGATCCAGCAATCCTTTGCAACTGGGTGATGGTGAAGAAAATTCCATAGTGATTTTCATGAATCACAGTGATTCACACCTACAGACTTCATGGCAAACAACTTAATCCCTAAAATTGCTCCCTTTCCTGGATTTCCCATCTGGTTGAAGAACACCACCGGCTCCCAAGGATGGTCTGAGATTCATCCCCAATTCATTCTTCTCCTTTCTTTTCAGAATCCAAATCCTAAGGAAAGCCTTGATATTTAACCTCCTAAAGAGTTTGGGCTCCGTCCTGTCTTTTTCATTCTCGGTGCTACTGTCTTGATTCAATCTCTCATCATCTGTCATTGCTATTGTAACTAACTCCGACTTAGTCTCTCCCCCATTCACATTCTTTCTCAAGTTATTTCAAAAAAGAAACACACACACACACACACACATCTAATGGCAGTTCTGCTGTGCCCTTAAGGTCACCACTGCTCATGTGATGAAGTACCAACTCCTTTGTGAGCCATTTCTTTGTGATCTGGATCTTGACTGTTCTCTGAACGCCCGCCTTTTAGTGTGAAAGTATCGTTGTTAACACATAGACATGGACAAGCAAGATTCTGCACTGTGGACTGAATTAGATGAAAAAGATGAGCACGCCAAAATTAGTAAGACAGGCTCTCTGTCTTTGAGGAGATTGCGCTCTGGTGGAGGAAGCAAATAGAAAAATTTCAGTACAGTGAGATAAAGACAGAATGTCTGTAGGAAGAACTTTGAGGAGGAAGTAAATAACTGTTTAGACACAGCAAGTAAAACTGAACAGAGAAGATAAAGTTGGTGCAAAAATCCCTGACCCCTCTCTTCTAACTTTACCAAGTCTGTGCCAAGTCTGCCTCCTAAATATCTCTAAAATCTACCTGTTCCTAGAAGCGTGCAGTAGTTCCTGATTGTTCTCCTTTCTTAGAATCTAGCAGATAAAACAAGCTGGCTCTTTGAGTGGTAAGTAAATAAGTGAGGCTTTCTGGATGGAATAGTTTCCAGTCCCTTCAGTGAGTAGGCTCAAGTTACAACCACCCCTGCTCGTTGTAATCAGATACCTTCTATCTGCAGTGTTGGATTGGCCTTTGATGGCTAATGTCACCAGTTTCCCTGCCGAAGGGCAATGATATTGTGTCACACGTATAGAAATTACAGTCTCAGCTTTTAGGAAATGTGTTTTATCTTCCATTTTCTTACTGCCCAGTATGATCTACAGACCACTGTTTATGAATGACGATGAAGTCCAAATTAAGTTTGAACTGAGAGTTCTCAAATGATTACATTCCATCACTCTTGTTCACTAAGAACAGCAGCATTTATTGTGGGTATGTGGGTGAGTGTGTATATTTTACAATCACTGTAGAGATGCTTGTGTGTAAGTTTTGAAGATATAAAAATTGCGCAATCTCATACTTATTTTCCAGAATGTTTGTCAGACACTGTGGTGCTCGGTGAAAGGTTTTTGTCGCTCAAAGCTGGACGCTGCTGCAGATGGGACACGATGTGGTGAGAAGAAGGTGATATGTCAGCCTGAGGAAGGAGGGTGGGAGAGCAGCAGGCATAGAGTTCTTGGGAAGAGCTGGGGAGAAGGCTCTGGAGAGCAGCTGTTTGTGGGTAAATGGAGATCATATAGACACACTAGCCAGAAGAAAGCATTCACTGCCTCTGTACCTTCTGAGCCTTCCCTGGAAATAGGCAGCTAAGGAGAGAGGGCTGAGCCCCAATTCCACACTTCACTGGCAAAATATCTGCTCCATCTTTCCCTGGTGAACTTCCATGGAGTTTGTGGTCAGTGATAGCTACTGAGCTGATTGTCAACCTTCATTTTGACTTTTCCCCAACTCTGCGTTCAAGATTGGAAAGGATAAGCCAGGGGCTACTTCTTTCCAAAGATGACAGATTCGGACTATTTGTTATCCTCTTTCTCATCATCTGACCTGACTGCATTTCTTGAAGTTCTGCCCACTGTACTAAACAGGAAAGCCAGACACCCAAGAACTCAGAGATGTCAGATAGTCTCCAGACTTCCTGAGAACAGGTTAATGAGTGCTGCTCTACAACACCAATTGGTTTTGTTGTGGGCCTAGGATTTAGGTGTCCAGTGGGGATCTTTTTGCAGCTTGTATATGGCCTGACCCATTAATGAGATTATAGAATTGGGTCAAAATACACAGTGACCAGAAATAATGAGGACAATGAGGGCAGCAGATCAAACATGCCCAAATCCTCCAGGAAATGTGGCCATTTCTAACAACCAAGGTGCATTTTCTTTTGTTTTCCTATTTGTTTGTTGACCCTCCTAGACTTAGTTGTTGAAGGATTGCCTTGTAGAGGGAGAGAGACTGGATTTCTTTTTTGAGTCGCTTGGAAGGCCAAAACTGGAAACAATGGGTAGAGTTACAGGAAAGCAGAAATTTTTCTTGATATTAGAAAGAACTTCAACATCTTAACAGGTAGTGCTTTTTGGCAAAGAGTGGACTTTTTTCAGGAGAATAAAGTTATCTGTTGCTGACATTAAATACCCATTGAAGCTGTGAAGAAGTATTATTGCAGTACCAGTCTGCAAAAATGTTTGTTATGTTCTACATGATAGAGGGCTTGCACCAGAAAGTAAATAAATTACGTTACTAAACAACTCTGTTACTGAGCATACATACTAAGCTGACATGCTGTTGATAGCAAGACTTTCTTAGAGAAGGAAGTGATCTGTTGCTTTGCGTTCTGGCATGCGATCTGCCAACCACACTGAGTAGCACTTCTACATTGGCTGTAACTAGGCCCCATCACGTTCCCTTCAGTTCCTGAAATTCCCTGATTCTAAAACCCAAGACTCTTGGAGGAAGTTCTTTTATGAGCTCTTCTTTGTTCCCCATGTGACGTGTGACTGACTGTAGGATGCCCGCTCGCTCAGGAAGAACTGAGCTTGGACTTCCGGGGTTCTTGGCTCAGCTTGCTGTGGGAACCTTCCTGACGTCTCCTGCTCTTCCCTTTCCAGTGGTGTATGGCTGGCAAGTGTATCACTGTCGGGAAGAAACCAGAGAGCATTCCCGGAGGCTGGGGCCGCTGGTCACCCTGGTCTCACTGCTCTCGGACCTGTGGGGCCGGAGCCCAGAGTGCAGAGAGGCTCTGCAACAACCCTGAGTAAGTCCCGCCAATGATATGCTCTCCGTTCACAAGTGCTGGGAGATTGCTCTTGGCTAATGTGACGTCAGTGACCCCAAGCCTCCTGAGGGAAATTAAGTGGGCTCCCAAAGACAAAGGGAACCCTAAGATTCATAGAGGGTAAAAAAAAAAAAGTGGTTCTGTATTGTTTTGTTTAATTTTGGCTTGGCGCTGGATTCTTACTAGAACTTTGATAAGTAAGCCGATTCCATCAGTTGGAGAAATAAGCAAATTTCTTTTAAAAGTACAGTCTATGTAAAAGCCTGTAGGAGATTATATTAGGTTGGTGCAAAAGTAATTGCGGTTTTTGCAATTATTTTCAACCTTTTAAGCTGCAATTACTTTTGCACCAACCTAATAAAATTAAATCTTTCTAGATAACCCCACTCTATCAGTGAGAGGTTAGTTAGACACAATTTTGCTGATGAGACGGTAGCTTTCTTTCAGTCATAATGAATGTACAATTTATAAAAATATTGTTCTTTCCTCAGGGAACTAAGAAAATACCCAGGCACGTTTTTGAGAATGGTAATTTTTAATGTTTTAGATAAGGATTTTGTAAACCTTAGAGCTCCACATTAGCCTGTTAAGGATTTCATAGAAGTTACTTCACAAGTGGCTTTCAATTTTTTAATTAAACTACTTCATTTTTTTCATATTTTAAATTTGTATAATGATATTATTATGAATTAAATTTAAATTCCCTTGTTTTCCAAACATATATTACATTCTTAATTTCATTATTTCCTGGTATACTAGTTCCCAAGCATAATTTTTAAAAAGCATGCATATGATGCCTCCTATAAGTGGAAAATGTGTTAAGCTTCTTTGACGTAATTCTACATTAATCAGAGTTGAAAAGTAAGAGTCACATTTTTGAAAAGGCCAGAGATAAATGTGATTACAATTCCCTCAGTATCTCAGTTCCAAATCTTACATCTTTTTATTAACAAATATATTACTAAATGTATATGTATATATGTGCATGAGTATATATGCATATATATACTACATGTATAATAAATTTCTTCTAAGGATTAATATACTAATACCTATAAAGAGTTTAATATAATACCTACTGGAAAAATTTGTCAGTAAATGTAGTTATTATGGTCCTTATTATGATATCTTATCATTTACCATACATGTAAGTGAACATTTGAGGAATTTGGACAAAAGTGTTTTAAAATCTACCCTTGATAAAATTTGCTTTTGTTTAAATATAAGGTTTCTGTGAATTCAAAAATGTAAAATCAGGAATATCTTATGCTTTATGTTTACAGAAAATCTTTGTTTTATAATTTATTTCAATGTGATCAGACAGGTGGCTTCCATTTTAAAGATCAGGAAATATAGGTGATTTGCGCTGGGACCTATTGTCAATGCTATGTATCAGCTACTACCAATCTGTAGCCTTCGTGGGAGAATGGTCAGTGACCTATTCTGAATGGTTATCAGAAAAGGGACATCCTTATTAAGGAGCTGAATGATGATTCTCTAACTTGGCTTCAGGGGGACAATGGTCCTAACTCCCATCTCAGAGGCCACGATTTGTCGTAGAGTCTCCTTAAGTGAGTGACCATGTCTGATCTCCGTAGCTGGTTTGCTTATGTTCACTGAGAATAATGCCAGTGGAAACACAGTCACATATTCAGTTCTGTGATTCAGGTCACAGGTTCATGTCAATGCATGGCCAAGTGACCTTGAGACTGTATCTTTGGTGTTGGTCAGCTGTCTGGTGAGAACCCAGCAGTGTTTGTGTCATAACATGCCCTCAGTGATGTTTGTGGGATGGAATTGAATTGGAGAGATTCCAAGTCATAGAGTGTCACTCCATCATAATGAGTAGAAAACCAGCCTAACCTCAGATATCAAAGACAATTCTTTATACCTCCTACAGGGAGTCAATGAATATGAACTCCCTTGGTCAAAGAATTATCTGTGGCAGTGCTAACTGCAGGAAGTACATACAGTAGGATAATGAAGTGTCATGTGAGAGGAGAAAGAGATTACTTCTGGCAGGACTCCAGGAAGAATTGATGATGGACATAACATTTATTTGGTCCTTGAAGCATGGGCAGTATGCAGATGATTAGAGACTTAAGAGAGGGGAAATCTATCTAGAGGCACAAGAAAGAAATAGTAAATAAGTCAGCTTGACTGGAGCAGTGTGCAAATAAATGAAGGGGCGTGGGGGACGAAAGTTGTAAAAGCGAATTAAGTCAGGAGCGTGAGGGCTTTGAAGGCCAAGCTCAAGAGGCTGGACTTGATTCTGGAGGCCATTGGGTACCATTAAAATTTTTTCAGCAAGAAACTAAAATAATTAAGGTAATTGTGAAAATTCACCAGGTAATAGTATGCATCATAGGTTGAATGAGGAAAAAAGATGGACAGAGAGAAGACAGGAATGGAAATAAGGATTGGACTAGTTTGGTGACTATGGAAATGAAGAGGAGGAAACAAATACAAATATACAGCTGATGACCAGGCACCTGACTGACTTCGGGAAGTGGTCAAACTATTTCGAAATAGGTAACTACACACTTGGTACTGAAGGTTCATGGGCAACACAAAACTGTATGACATTGAAAGAATTTATTTAAAAGGTGAGTTTTGAGAATAGAAAAGGACATGATTTGGCAAGGAATGAGCATGGCCAGATGCCAGGGAGTTTTAAAGGAAGACATTGCCCTTAAGGAAACTAAAGAGCAGTTTGTGTGTTTCATTTGCAGACCAAAGTTTGGAGGGAAGTACTGCACTGGAGAAAGAAAACGCTATCGCTTATGCAACGTCCACCCCTGCCGCCCAGAGGCACCAACATTTCGGCAGATGCAGTGCAGTGAATTTGACACTGTTCCCTACAAGAATGAATTCTACAACTGGTTTCCAGTTTTTAATCCAGGTAAGGAGCTATAACAGTATATTCCAGATCTAGAGCCACAGCCATTATCAGAAAGCATTTATATGTCAGGAGTCTGAGATGCCCTGCAAAGTTCAATGAAAAGAGAATTATACCATCAGGAGTTTTATGTTTCAGAAGGTAAAAACACTGATCTGTTTAAGTTGATGAATAAATGTTGAAGACTGAGTATGTCCAGGTCTGTGCTGAGCTCTGGGAGATGGAAGAGAAGTTTATCAAGCATGGTAGCTCACTTCAAAACAGCCGAGGTGCAACTTAGTGATAAATAGGGCATGTAGGAATTCAGTAACTGATTACTGATGAAAGTGCTTGTTGATGAACATGTTGAACTGGCTGTAATTTTTGGCAGAAATTCATAAAATGAGGTCATTGTGGGTTTGGAGTATTTTCAAAGATGGCTCTCAAGGAAACAGTTGATTCTTAAGTATGAGTAATCTTTCTACTAGAAGAAGGAAAAGGAAAAGCATTCACAATAGGTAGGGTCAGTTCTTCCATGTGGGAGAACAGCACAAGGAAAAGCACAAGGAAAGATGGTAGGAATGCCGTCATTAGAAAAGAATGAGAGCCAGCTCTGGGCCAGAAATCAACATTTTGTAGGTACAGGATAGTTTAAGAAGGGTAAAAAAAGGAAAAGCAAGCATCTAAAGGATGCACGATAGGAGGTGGGGACAAAACTGAGTTGGAGAATGGAGCAACAACAGCCTTGGCAGTGCAGCCACGGATTCAGTACCAGTTACATACTCTCTTCTGGCAATGAAGAAGAATTATTAACCATTAGCTAGAGAGTAAAGTCAACAAAATATCTGTGATATTTGTTATTATTCCAGTGAGGAAAGAAACAGAAAAGATTTTTCTGAGCTAAGGAGATCTGAGACGAGGGAGTAAAATATAACTAACCAAATTTTTCATGATTTTAAGTTTCTGAGATTCCAACGTGACAGTACACAAGAGGAATCATCGATGTTGGCCAATGAATGAACATTACATGTTTGAGCTGTTACGAAAATGATATAGGCGATTACTTTTGAAAGAAAGACCTTGTAGTGCGTTGCCCACTTTGAGTCTCCAAAATACCCAAATAGCTATTGATTGTCACGGACAAAGTCTGTACCTTTCCCGTCGTTGTTTAATATCATTTATGCTCTAAAGGAACAAGTCATTTGGTGATTGGTGCAATTTAGCTTCCTCAGCCAGGCATTTGAATACAGGAAAACTCATGTATATTCTCACAGGGACTCAAATACGACAAAACAAACAAATGAAAAAAAAAAAAAACTTGACACTGAAAGGGGCTACCTTTCCTATATTCTGGACATTCTCTATTTTGCTGAAACTAAGGTCCGTGGTCCCCTGGACCCTAAATGAGCACCCTTCCAGAACTAAGGTAGCATAGCCACACAGTAGTATGACAGGTGCCTAGTAAGGATAGTGTGGAGTCCCCCTCATCCCCTGAGGGTTGGACTTGTGTGTGCTGAGCTCTGAAGCTTTAATAACTAGCTTTAGAATAAAAAGATTTGATTCAGCTTGGTTTTTCATTTTTTTGCAAGCATTTATCACAGGTCTACTTTTGGCCTAGCATAGCCATAGGTACTGAAAAAATGAGTTTTAAAAGTAGACATACATTGAACTACATTTGGAGTGATTGGTTTGCATCTGAAACTAGTATAAGGATGAATAAACCATATGATGCAATTAAGATAAGTTCACTGCCTACCTGGCCTATAAGTCTTCATCTTCCATCCCACTGGTTCTCTTCTAGGCTCCTGTTCTATTATTTGAGCGTAGTGACGTCCCTGCTGCCACTCCAAGTAGCTACTACTATGACCAAAACACTGATTTCTTTTCCCCATAAAACTCTATTGTACAGAATTGCTATTTGCTTAATTGACAGACATCCCTGGTAGTGACAAGTAGGACAGTCAGATCAACAACAATATATGGAGCTCGTATTCTGTTCCAGGCATTGAGCACTTTATATCCTCTCAGCCTTCCCTTAGAAGTCACCAAAGAATAACATATACGTACAGCAAACTTTTCTACCCACTCAGTGGAGAGAGTTAAGTGTCTTGGTACGTGACCTTTGCTCATTGGCTAAGTAGCCAATGACAGAAGGAGTATCATAGATTCAAACATTTGGAATAAGCATAGAAACTCCATGAAATCTTATAGTTTGCAAACACTGTTCCAGGGAATCCCAGAGCTTCCAAAATTGCCTGATTCTAATTTTATTTAAAAAAATGTTTAAAAGTGCAATAAAGAACAATGCTTATATTCAAAAATATTATATGTCAGGTTTTAACATATCAGAGACCACCCATGCATTAACTTACACAAATTAGTTGGTTTTCTACAAACCTTAGAATAAGTCTCTTATCAACACAATTTAATTAAGAAATATCCTGAGATTGCAGGTTGAGTTGTCCTAAACTGTTATCATTTGCAACTATTTGTCTGTATGGGTCAAGACTTTTCAATACTTGCAACCAGAAACCTCACAGAAAAAAAATGAGATGCTGCAACCCATACAAGTCTGTAACTGCCACCCATAAGCTTGATTTCAAAATTTTCTGTTCATCTTAATAGTTTCTGTAAATCCCACTGATTTGTTTTTAATTATTATGTACTTGAACTTACAAAATCTATGCTTAATAAAATCCAGATTTCATCTGCCTTATTTGCAAGGTCTTGTTTGAAAAAAAGAAAAATATTTCTGCTTCAAAGTTTTGAAAACTACAATCTAATCAACCTACTTTCCAATATAGCCATTTTCTTTACCAGCATTCCTGGCAAAAAAAACCCAAATTGTCCAAACTCCACCTGATCACATTCCTGCAGGCCCCAGTGTGAAGAGCTGCCCTGCGGCCACTGCAGTTTCTGAGCCAGTGCTTACATCATCACACGACTGCGCGTCATCTCATCCTCCTTCCCATGCTTTCGCGGGAAAGGAGCTTAGGCTCAGAGAGCATGGTCACTTATGCAGGTTTACAGGACTTTATATAATGGGACTGGACTTGAAGCCATAGGTCTGTTCCACTGAGAAGCATATATGTGTGTGTGTGTATATATATATGTGTGTATATATACACACACACACACATATATATATACACATATATGTGTGTGTATATATATGTATATACATGTGTATATATATACATATATACATATATACATATATGTATATATGTATATATATATATATACACACACACACGTATATATGTATATATAAACTGATGTAGATTTCCAGGGACTTCATTAGCTTATGTTAATAGAAATGTGTTTACATCCTGTACCTTCCATTAGGAAATGACCAGACGTCACAATTTTCCTGGAATTTCTCTTCCTGTTTAGAATTATTTCTCAGAACACTCAAACAACCCTTTATTTAAGCTAATTTTTTTTCATTGTTGCTTCTAAATATTTAAGCACAATTAATGCTTCATTGCAGTGAGTTTTCAAGCAAATGCGGAGGGTCTGACATGAGGTCAGACCACAGTCTGCTCTTCATGGGATAGGATCCTTCAGGAACATCTTTAAGGAATTGTTGCAGATTGGGTTCCCTAGGAAACAGACTCTGAGACAGAGACTAACATTCAGAAAGTTCAGCAGCTGTGGAAAGAGAGGGAAGGAAGTGGGGTTGGGTGGGAAGAGAAGGGGGGCTTCAATGGATTCTCAATAAAAGCCTCTTCCAACTCCACTGGTAGCTCAGACGCTAGAATGGGCCTACAGAATTGTCACTGTTGGGATAGGGGCCTTTGTGCCCCAAATGGACCCGTCACTGGGTGTGGTCTGCCCCAGGAAAGAATGAGTGTCTTAAGTCAAGGTAACAATTCAGGGCTGATGCTGGCAGCACACTCTTAGGAACTAAGGGATAGTCCCAGCACCTGGGGGACCTGGGCGACACATATAGAGTTTATTACAAGAATACTTGGGCTTTAGATAGAAACCGCCTTTAAAGAGAAGGTAAGTATGCAGAGAACCTGGGAGATCTTCTAGACAATCCTCTTTCACAGATTAGGAATCTGTGGCTTCAAGAGGAAAGATGATAGAATAATAAAGGATGATGTTATAGACACCCCCAAGCCATTCACAACCCTCTTCACCCTCACTGTCCTCTACAATAGAAGATGGAGAAACTCAAAGACTCACTAACTCGTATTCCCTGCAGACGCAGCTCTGACCCAAGAGATAAAGATGGAAGCTTCACTGAGTAAGGCTTCTGGGAAAGTTTTTAATTGGTACTGACCCAGCTGGCCCTCAACCCTAGCCCTTCTGCCACTTACTCTTCCCCCTTTTGCTGCCTGCGGTGCAGCAGTCGTAGCACAGACCATAAAGTTGACGCCCATGAGAGGATAGCTGAGCAGGAAGACAGAGGAGGATAGCTTTAAACTCCTCCCTCTGGATTTCTTGTTTTGTGGGAAAAAAAACTCCTGTACACTTAAGACAAGGAAGCAACATTTTCTGCTACTTGCAGTGAAACTCATTCCTAACTGATAATGAGAACAACTTATATTAAACTTACATCAGTACTTGCTCTGTGCCAGACCTTCACTCAGCATTCAACATGGCATTTCCCTAATTTTATCTCCAACAAGAAAATTCTGCAAGGAAATTTAAGTTTATCCAATTCTTATGGATAAGCGAATCGATTTAGAGAATTTAAGTAACTTGGCCAAACTCAGACTATGGAATAGAGACAAGTTAACCCAGACCTGATTCTGCAGCCTACATATTAACCACTAAAGCAAAGAAGACTGGGTTAATCCGATTCCCTTAAGGACGATACATTGAATTTTACCTAAGAAGATGTTTATATTTGGAAATGAGCTCTGGGAGGTCGGGAAGAACCCAACTCTTTGTATTGTGATGAATTCACACTTTATTAAACTTATCTCTCTTACCTTTGAAAACCAAGTTTTTCTAAACATTTAAGCATTATGACAAAATTATTACATTTCTTAAACAATTTAAGTTGCAATTCAAAATTTAGCATCACAGCTCTTTTTTCATCTAATTTATTTGTTTTATCATATACTGATCATTTTCATTTTTGTTAGTATCAAAAAGGGATTTTATTTATTTATTTGTTTATTAGTTTCAGGTGTACAAAACAATGTAATAGTTAGACATTTACACCCCTCCAAAAGTGATAACTCTCCTCCCCCAATCTACTACCCCTCTGACATCGTATTTAGCTGTTACAATTCCATTGACTCTATCACGGTTCTTAAACATCTTACCCAAAAGATAGAACTTAAAAATATGCAGTAAACGGTAAACATTATGACATATAGCCTAGTCTGACAAATCAATGACATAGATTTAATTCTTTTTTAAAAATTAGTTCTATTCTTGTTTTCATACCTTTCTATGGTTATTGTAAAATTTATTAATTTTAATGCCTTCTTATGTTTACCTGATATATATTTTGATGCATTTGGGGATTACAGTAGTATTTCCATATCAGAAATAAAATGAATCATTTTAGACAATTCAAAATTACAGTCTTAATAATTACTGGGGATTTTTGATCAGGACTTTTTGTTTGCTTTTGTTTTTTTCCCTTTCAAACTGATCTGAGCCTAGTCATTAAGCTGAACCTCTTTTTTTAAGTTGAATATTACATGATACAATGCTAAAGCATTTTAAGTCATGCCTTTGGCTTAAGGGTTAGTAGTTCTTAAAATCTGGCAAGGAACTTCAGACATGCATATCGCAAATCTCTTCTGTTCATGTGCATGTTCCATTGTCCCATGAGATTTCACTTACAAACACAAGTTCAAATATAAAATTACTAAGAGTTTCAAGACAGCAACAACACAGCACTCAATCAAGTGTGAGGTGCTGGATAACTATACATGGCTCTTACCGATGGAGCCCTCCTGTAAATGGATTTTAGGAACTGGATTTTTTTTTTTAATGGTGAAACTGAAATTTCAATCTACTCAGAAAATGTGAAATGCATCAGAACTTTTCCTTGACCCAAGAAATATTTTTATCCTTATTAGCAAGTTCTGTCTTTCACTTCTAACGATCATTTCTTAAGATCATTATCCAAAAATGTTGAGCTATCCTGTTTCAGAAAATTGAAAATGCAACCTTCGATTCAATAAGTTAATTCAGTTACCTAAGCTTCCTTTGAGAGGATTTTTCAGGCAGTGTAAGGGTGAGAGTTCACCAGTAAATTAGTTTTAGAGTTTTCACTTGGCTGAATTATAAATGGATTTGAAAACTCTTGAAAACTAGAGGGCAAAAAATCACATGACCCAGACAAAAGGATGTGTCAGGCAGATGAATATACCTGAGACAGTGAAAATACTCTATAGGGATTATGGAATCTCTGAGATTGATATCTGGGACCGAGACTCTCTGATACTCTTGATGACCACTGAGAACTAAGACCATCCCTGCCTCTTTCTGCAGAGCCCTGCATCATAGGCCAACTGAATGAGCACCATGAAAACAAAGGCCAGAGGAGCGAAGGACAGGACAGGAAATCAGGACTTAGGTTCAGCCTTGTAAACTGTTGAACAGCCCTGAACCTTCATTTCACAATGGCTACTTTCAAGTACAGGGTTCTTTCTGGCCTTAGGTGCACCTATAGGTCATTTGGTGTGCATGCTCTGGGAGAGTCCCAGCAGTAGGTTTGCGTGCGTTATTGTTGTTGCCATAAAGGTGTTTTTTTTTTTTGCTAGATATTCCTTAGTCTCCATAGTCCACTGCAATTACACTCAACAGAAATTTGTGTTTCTTAAGTGCAGTGTACTTCAGTTAGCCTGCCTAAGCTAGAAGAATGTATTAGCTCTGTACTGCAGAAGCAAGATGGAGAGACACCTTGAAATTAGGGCCTCTCTTCATGGAGATGTGTCATGATTATCACAAGGGAAAGGAGGCCTTTCCAATTTTCTTTTTTGAGAGCTAAGATATTTTTTAAAGGAATCTGTGCTCATTGTAAAAATGCAAGTGTAGGTAATGGAATGAAATAAAATAAATTATTTTTATCCCACCATTCTTAACTTATTCCTCAGAGGCAACCATTCTTAATAGCAGGTTTTTGTTTGCACACAAGTGGAATCATTCTTTGCTGATTCTGCAACTTTCTTGACTCACTGAGCATAAGATCATGGCATCATGGCTTACCTGACTCCTTTTAGTGACTACATAACCTTCCACTGTAAATGCAACTTTAATTATTTGCCCATTTCTCTCTGGATAAACATGTAATTGCTGCTGTGAGCATCCTTGATTTCTGTCACTAAGGTCAGTGTTCATTTTTATGACTGACTGAGTGGATGATCTCTGAGGTTGAAATGATCTCTTTGGTACTTGGTCCCAAAGTTTCTCCCTAGCAGTGTTGGTCACTGTCATGTCTGTTAATTAGTAAGCATGGGTTAAAAGCCTTTTCTACATGTAATGTTCTGCTAGTATTCATTAGAAAAGGTTAATGGTCATAACTACCACATGTAAACAACCGTTCTACAGAGGGTGTCAAAAAAATGTATACACATTTTAAGAAAGGAAAAAACTGTATTAAAATTGTAATACTCAACATATACTGATAACAAAAGATGAGTAGAAGTCACATTTGACTTCTGCCATTACAAGAGGTGCTCAAAGTTGTTACCATTAGGGTCCACACACTTCTGATTATGGTGAACATTGTTTGTTAAACTTCTGTGGTGAGCGTGTAAACTGTTCCAACACCACAGCAGAAGCAGGACTTGTTGCTGTGCGAGGCCTCCTGGATCTTCCCTTGTGCATGTCACACACACCGTACCATGCGTCTCAGACTTATCATGAGTGCGTGCAACTGTTAGGCGTGTTAGAGGTTCTCTTGCATACTCACGCCCCCATTGTCGTTGTACTTCCACAACATTCTCTAATTTCAGATACCACTTCAGAATAGTCTTGTGCTCCTCAAACGACAACCGTGCTTCCGCCGTTTTCTTTGACTGTCCTGCCTGTCACACGGTGATGCTAGTATTCATTTGATTAACACCGTCTTTTAAACGAATGTCATACTACACATTGCTACCGTAATTCAATCCAACTTCGCCAAGTAATACATAGATCACATCTCTTAACATGTGCATACATTTTTTTGGCACCCCCGGTATGTCAGACATGTTATTAGAAGTTTTAATATGTTGCCGTCTGACAATGCCCTCTAGGCAGACCAGAGGCTGAGAAGGCCTTGGCCAAAGTGTCAGAATCAGAGCTGGGATGTAAATCCCTGTGGATGTAACACCAAAGCCTGTGAGAAGGAGAAGCCCCCGGGTTGTGCTTATTTCCACCTCTGCTGTGCTTTTGAGTCCTCACCAGTGTGAATTATGACTCCTCCTTCTCATCTTGTCTGGCTAATAGTAGCCAATCATTGCACAATTGACTCTGAGTTACCTTGAGGACACTGCAGTTCAATTGAAGAGCTTGTAAAAGTCATAGTCTTGGAACTTCAGAGCTAATGGGACCTCAGTAGTCATTATATGAGCAGAACATCTTTGAACCAGGTCCATAGCCATAGTTTAGGAAAGTCACGGAATCGTGCACTGACCTAGCAAGGTCTAGAATTCTTTATGCTAACCTGACAAGACAGCAGTTGTTTAGAAAATAGTAAGACAAAGTGAATTTTGTGCAGAATTGATTAAAAATGGCATAATGGAATAATCTGAAGGAGAAGAGGGTATTTCAGGAAAGATTATTTGGGGTGGGAGTGAGAATTGAGCCAGCATTATAAAATACATGTCTTGACAACTATGAGAGAATATTGGAATGATAGAAGCATAGCATGTTGGGGCAACTGCAAGGATCTTTAGAATTCATCGAGTTCATAATGAGGTAAAAACAACAATCTAACAATTGTCAATCTCTGTCTTAGTCCTTGTAAGTATCCTGCAAAGCAGATATGATTGTCCCATTTCTCTGATGAGGAAACTGAGTCACAGAAAGGTTCAGTAACTTTCTCAAGGTAATAGTAGACTAAAACTTTTACAACTGCTCACTGTAGAAGTAAATGGTTCCAGAGGCTGGTGATTCTCACTTTTTGAACCCCATGAGAGAACATTAAAATGGAGTCATTGGTATTGCACCAAGTTTGCTCCTCCGATATGCTCCTCAGATATGAATTTCCGAATGACGTAAAGAGTGGTTACTTTAAAGAGGTCATTAAAGACGTTTAATTTTTTGTTAAAGAAAATTCTACGCCTGTAGGTTAGGATTAGTCGTGAGGGCTCTAAGCTAACCCACCAGTTTAGCTCTGCCAGTCATACTGTGACCTATGCCTAAATTTTCTCATCCATGAAATGGGGATAATGAAAGAACTATCATAGGGTGGTTGTGATTGTTAAAATGAGGTAAGATAACCATTGCAGAGCACAACAAGATCTGGAAAATACTGTTTGAATAATATATTGGCTGTTATTTTAGCAAACAAAATTCCTTTTAAATCACTGTATAAACAAGACTAGTGAAAGTCTGTAGATGGTTTTATCCTTCAGGGAGTGAGTCTAACAGCACAAGTAAACAAAACTAAGGCAAATATTGTAACTTCATCATTCTGGAATTTAGTGCAGTGCTGGCCATTGGAGGGCGGTTTACTTGCTATGGGGATCCATTTGTACAACCATAAGAGTGAGTGCCTTCTCAAAATTTGCACCTGAGGCACCTCTAGTTTTAGCATCACATAGCAAGCTAGAATCGATCATTCCTATAGAAAAGCTCCCAGAATTATTCAGGGCTCCATTCTCTTTTTGCTTTATGTGTCCAAATACAAAACCCCAAATCTAAATTATTAATAAAGCTCAAATCAAAGTCTTATGTAAAAGTGTTTCCCCTGCCTCCATCCTTCTTGATAGCCCAGTGTTTCTCATGAAGTGATTCCTGGGTTCAGCACACTTGGGCGGATGTTCTCATCTCGAGGAGCAGAATTGCTCCCCAGTGGCTCCCTCTATGTACTTTTGTTACAGTCTCGGCAGTGACAGAGCTGATCATGCTGCCAGCAATGAAGATTTACAACAACCCACGTCATGCCTAATTCCCTCAGTCTTCTCGCCCTTTTCCACTGGCACTTTGTCCAGTGATCTCTCCAACTCATTCTGACTGTTCATTTAGTCAACAACGTATCCATGGCACTTTGTCTAAAATCAGTTGGCACTCTTTACATGCTTTTACCTTTCTTCTTTAAGCTTTGAGCACATACTCTTGACCTCTGTCTCAAGTTCGTCCAGAGTTTCCGTGTTTGGAGTTTTGTTCTTAGTTATATTTGTGTAAGTTTTACACTTTTATTTCCTTACTGCATGGATCGTTGCATCCTTGAGCAGCCCACCTAGAGTTGTGTGGTCTGGCTTTGCCTTTGGTGTCCTTCCACACTGAGGTGGGTCCATGGCAAATGGCCTTACAGCTGATCTCATTGAGTCCTCAGCTTGTCAGACCACCCAGAAACTAACAGCCCTCCCCTTAATATGCAGCTCCAGAAGAGATCCCAAAATGACCTTTCTGAAGAAGGCACTCTCAAGTGTTTCACCTAAAGAAAACAAGACATAACATTCAAAAGAAAATTACTATTTGAATTCTTATCATATACATGTATTGCCTATTAAAAAGCTTAAGACAATTTATTTTTTAAAAGTTATCTATCTTTCTGGTTACTCCAAGTGTACCTATGTATAGGTACGTATTTTATTAAGTAAATCTTTAGAGCAATTCTGCACTGGCGATCACCCAGAACTCATAGGGAATAGAAGATTGAACCTTAGAATAGATTCAATGTAAGACCCAGCATGATCGACGGACTACTATGATAAGCAGGTTGGCTTCAGCTTCAGCAAAAATGTGGATCCCTTTGTTTATATGTGGTTGTAAATCTGTGTCCAAAGACTTCTTGGGCTTGAGAATAAGGGAAAATATTTGTTGGGGAGTAGGGTTACAATAGTGGTAGTGCTATTTTTCAGTGGTATGCTGGTCCCTCGGGCAGGGACCACCTCTCCCCTGGAGGTCCATTTACATTGCTGCAAACAATGAGCACGTGTCATGCTTGCATAAAATCCTGCATCACTGGTTGATATTACTTAATTTCTAGGTTAATGCCAGATGTGCAGTACCTCATTTTTACAAGCACAGTTCAATATTGCATTGAAGGATCTCATCGTTTATAACAAAGGGCATAGCATTTTAAAGGAGTCGTCCGAGTTTAATTTGTTGTAAAACTCTTTACGTGAAAAAAGGAAAAAGCCCAGATGTTAGCATGTGTCACAGAAAAGTAAAAGATGGGAACCTCCAGATCAGTGACACTTGGGGTCATATGTACAGAAGAATCCTCGAGGGTAGGGTGCTGAGCTAAAAGGCTAACTTGCAAGGATTTTTCTCTTTTTCACTTCAGCACACCCCTGTGAGCTCTACTGCCGACCCATAGATGGCCAGTTTTCCGAGAAAATGCTGGATGCTGTCATTGATGGAACCCCTTGCTTTGAAGGCGGCAACAGCAGAAATGTCTGTATTAATGGCATATGTAAGGTATTGGGTATGTTTCCTTAATCTACAACTTTATAAAATCATGCTTTTATTAATGCAGGAAGGCAGACATTCTGACCTTTTTCTTTCATGGCATTTGCATGTGGTCTGGGTTTTACCGCGTTTCCCCGAAAATAAGACCTAGCCGGACCATTAGCTCTAATGCATGTTTTGGAGCAAAAATTAATATAAGACCTGGTCTTATTTTACTATAATGTAAGACCAGGTCTTTAATATAATATAATATAACATAACATAATATAATACTGGTCTGATATTAATTTTTGCTCCAAAAGACGCATTAGAGCTGATGGTCCGGCTAGGTCTTATTTTCGGGGAAACGGTATATATGATCCGTGAGGCAAGACTTCTCTGTGTATATCAAAGACGTAGTTTGAAACTGAATAGTTTTCTTCCTACTGTTGTCTTCATTTCGTGATTTGTTGTGCTCTGTGCTATTATTTGTGACATGGAGCAAAGTCAGAATTGAAGAAGAACCAAATTAAAGAAGGAAGTCTTAGAAACAGGGAACCCAGATCTTTTCCGCGGCATTAAATTATTCATTGGTTACTTGCCAACAGAGTAGGTAAAGTTGAGGAAAAACTGAAATTAATAATAGTTTGTATAGTGTTTTTCACAAGGCATTTTCTACATTTAATTCTCCAACATGATCTTCTCAGGAAGAGAAATGGTACGACAGGTAGTTATGCCAATCAGAAATCAGGTCTTCTGATTTCTATTGGACTTTCCACAGTGACTCCATTAATCAACTCCACCTTTATGTAAATTAGTTAGACTTGCTTTGTTAATGCTTTTATGTGTACAACCATGGCAGAATTCCTTCCCACTGCTCACAGTCTGTTTTGGAAGGAACTGATGAACAAATTTTGCGACCCAACACCCAGGCATAAAGTTCAGTTTAAAAAGTTGTTTTTAATCAATGAAAGAAAAGCTATACTATAGAAATACCTAATTAACTGTGAGGGAAGTGCTCAAACTCTAGAATATGAACGCATAACTATTATTTATTAGCTGTATAACCCTATACATCTTTGTGAGGCCGTTTGCTTACATAATATTGGCATAGTAATATATCATTTTAGTTGGGGTTGTCAAAACGATTAAATAAGGTCAAATACGTTATGCCCTGTACAGCCCTGGCACATAATAAACTCTTAAAATATTTCATTTGTTTTTGCAAATAGTTATAATTTTTTTCCTACTGGACCTAATTGCCACTGTAAAAAATTCCTGCCCATAAATGTTTAGCACCCTGGGAAGGTGCAGTTATCGACTTGAAGTTGCCTTTTGACTTCTTCCAGTAGTGACCAAAACTCAGGAGGCAACATGCTGATTCCCGGGAATGAGTGAGCCAACAGCAAGCCATAATCAGACTCTAGAGTAGAAAAGCCCAGGCAACATTCCCTGTCAGACTCCCTAATTACCATCGTCGCCACTATACGAAGAGCCCAAGATAATTAGTATATTTTAGGTTAGATGTGTTCCCCAGAGTGAGAAAAGGTTTATTTAGCTAATTCAGGCCAAAATAGCCCCACCACTGCCTAAAGCAGTGGTTCTCAGCTTGACTGCCTATTAGAATTACCTGGAGAGCTTTTAAAACTATTGATGTCTGGCTCTCTCTCAACATTCAGAATCTCTGGAATTTGGGGCCTGGCCATCGACATTTTTAAAACTCCCCTGCAGAATGCAATATATACAGCTTGGGCTGAGAACTTAAGTCACCAAGAAATGAATGTGATACTAAAATCATCTTTTAGACCTAGATACCTTTGCATGCATAGAGATAGCATCTTTACCTTGTGATGGAACAAAGCATCAGGGGTCTTGGATGCCTCTCTTAAAACAAATTAAATCAGTTTAATAGAATAAGCCAGATTCTCTCAGCTTGCTTTCTTCTTTCTGGAAACCAGTTGAGACCTTTTAGAAGCTATAATTAACCACTTTCTGTCTATACCACACTGAGCTAAGTTTTTAGGCTGAAAAATTATGTCAAATCAAATTTACCTTAATAGCCTACATGCAATTTATCTTCCAAAGATCCAGGTTGTAGATGTTTTCAGCTTTATTAGTCTTACTCATTTACTGCAATTATATTTTTCAGAGTGAATTTAACATGTATTGAAATAAAACAATAGCACTATCAGGGAAAAAATGTACACAGTGTTTATCTAGATAATCTCTCTTCTCTGTGGATATGGAAATACATTTGGTTATATTTATATAAATATTTATTATATTTGCTTATTTTCATTTATTCAGCTGTCTATTTTGAAATTGTGATATTTGCCAACATTTTGGTGTGTTAGATTTGCAGACTCTATTGTTAAAGGAATGACAAGCCCTGATCAAAACTGACTTTGTTCTAGGAAGTAACTATGCCTTCCCCAATTTTTTTAAACTTGGAGTGAACTCCTAAGCTTATTTATCAAAGATATAAATTTAAACTTTGTATTTTCAGTATATCTCCCATTTTTAATCACACACATGACAGGGAATAATCTTTTGGAACAGTCTGCTAACCTTCTGGCAATCTCACCCCTTTCTTCTGGTAACCAGTTCTTTGACTTTCATTTCTTTCACTCTTCCCTTTTCTCCAGCGTACGTTGGAGTTCATTTCCTTCCCAGATGTCCCAGATGCCCTTATCTATCATATCAGCTGTCCCCTAGACTGCTCCTCTTAGCCTTCCATCAATCTCACCCCAACACCCTGGTTCTGATCAACAAGCCACAATCTTTTTTGATCTTATATCAACCTACTGTGTACTTCTTAAAATAAAAAGTCAACCTTGTGAATCTGTGCCCTTCAAAATCAAATGTCTTTAATCCCAGCTGAGTCCCTAACCTTATCTGACAATCTACCTACCCGTCCAAAGTTAGCTCCCTCTCTCATTCTTCTCAGAAACTGTCCTGAACCTTCTTTATTCTCTCTCAATGCCATATTGGCCATTTCAGTGATGTGCTGAACATCGCCAAATCAATTTCTCAGGCCAAATCTCTCTCCAAAATGCCAGATCCTATCTCTTGGTCCTCAAAGTTATGGTGAGGAAAGCATTATTATTACTGTCCAAATTATTAAATGGTAAAATAATTTACCTGTTCTCTTCAGTGAAGCATGGCTGTACCCTAACTATCTCCACACTTAAATTTCCATTGGCTGGTAGTGACTTTCATCTTAGAACCAAGCACTCTTCCAGTCTCTACTTTTGCCAAGGGACTGTAGAAAGAAATGATGACATTCCAGGTGGATTAGGTCATGGCACCAGTTGGTATTTCAGTTCTCAGTCACTTGAGAATTTACAAGTAAAACAATGTTAACACATAAGCAAAAGAAAAAAAATAATTGATAGGAGTGCGTATTACTTATTCACTCATGTAGAGCTAAAGCCTTGTGAAAGCCTGGGACCGTGATTTCTCCAATACTCAAGATACTCTTCAGTCTAAATGACACAGTCAAGAATTAATGATATTCTTCTGCACAGGAAAGGAACTAATCATTAGAATAAAAGGCAACTTACACAGTGGGGGATTATTTGCAAACCATATACATGATAAGTGATTAATACTCAAATGCATAAGAAACTCCTATGACTCAACAGCAGGAAAATAACTCGATTAAAAAGTGAGCAGACTTGGGGTGGCCGGTTAGCTCAGTTGGTTAAAGCATGGTGCTGATAACACCAAGGTTGCCAGTTCAATCCCCACATGGACCACTGTGAGCTGCGCCCTCTTTAAAAAAAAAAAAAATGAGCAGACTTGAATAGACATTTTTCCAAAGAAAACATACATATAGCCAACAATTATATGAGAAAGTACCTCACTTCATTGAACAACAGAGAAATACAAATCAAACCCACAATGAGGTATCACCTTACAACTGTTAAGATGGCTATTATTTTAAAAAAAGATAACTGTAGGCGAGGATGTGGAGAAATTGGAACCCATTGTTGGTGGGAACATACAATGGAGCACCTTCTGTGGTAAACAGTATGGCGGTTCATCAACAAATTAAAAATAGAGCTACCATATAACCCAGAAATCCCACTTCTGGGTATATATCCAAAACAATTAAAATCAGGTTCTTGAAGAGATATCTGGACTTCCACGTTCATTGCAGCATTATTCACAATAGCCAAGATATGGGAACAACCCAAATGTCTATCAACATATAAACGGATAAAGAAAAGGTGGTATATAATACCACGGAATATTATTCAATTTTAGAAAAGGAGGAAATCCTGCCATTTGTGACAACATGGATGAGCCTGGAAGGCTAAGTGAAACAAGCCAGTCACAGAAGGACACATGCTACATGATTCCAACTATATGAAAATCTAAAATATCCAAAGTCATAGAAGCAGAGAATAGAATGGTGGTTGCCCAGGGCTGAGGAGAGGGAACAATGGAGAGTTGCGGTTCGACGGATGTGAAGTTTCAGTTACACAAGACGAAAAGTCCTAGAGATCTGCTGTACAGCACAGAGCCTGTGGCTAACAGTACTGCACTAAGCACTTAACACATCTGTTAAGAGGGTGGATCCCATGTTAAGTGTTCTTATCACACACACAAAAGGGACACAAGGAACCTTTTGGAGGTCATGGCTATGTCTGTTACCTTGATTCCAGTGATGGTTTCACAGGTGTTTGCAGAAGTCCAAACTCATCAAATGGTATACAGTAAATAGATCCTGTATTTTATATATCATCTATACCCCAACAAAGCTTGTTTTTTAAAGAAAGAAATGATGATGTGATGGAAAATTAAAGTGATTTTCTTTTTGCTCAAAAATGCTGCTTGTCGGGATGGCTCTCTGGCATCATAAGAGTCACATCAGAGGAGAGCCATGTCGGAACCATTGTCCACATTTGGTAGCAGCAGCAGAGTCACCTCTGATTCTGCTGAAGGCACAAGGACGATACTGTCGTGGTCCCTGTTGCCAGAACACATGGCGGGAAAGAGGAGAGTGACATCTAGTCATTTTCCTCTGAGAGCCTTTATGTTTTACATGCAACAAGGAGGACTGGCTTATGCCTTTGTAGGTCTTCTGTTAAATATTTAATTCAGTGTTGATTGTGCTGTGTGCAACTGACGGGAGAAGCAAATGGAGGGAAGTCTCCACGAGAACCCATCCAATGTGCTGTGGGACAGCATATCAACGATCTGTGTGTGTCTCCTTCCCCCAAACCTGCCCCCATGTATGCCTGTAGATATTTCGGGGGAAGAAAGATGGGCTCAAGGTATTTGTTTTTATGGCTTTCTTTCCTTTTTTCTTCACATTTTTTATCTGTCCCCATTTGGTAGAGATATTTTAAAAACACTTTAAAATGAATATGTCTCAGAGTAAGTTTCCCTGGCCTGTTCTAAATCAGTGAAGGAAAGAAAGTCACTGGGAATATGATTTGTAAAGGACAGCTTATTAGAGGATGGTCCACCTTAATGAAAACACATCACTTTGGCATTTTACTCACAAGGCTTTGCATCCAATTTCTTTTCTTTCCATTGTGATTAGCATGAGTAAGTCTTTTTAATCTCTTAGCACTGCTTTTTGTTTGTTTGTTTACATCTGGATCAATTACCACTGTCTTTGGACCTAAAGGAAATTACTGATGGTTAACCTAGGAATGGAGCTGTCTGTCAGTGGGCATGAACTCCCTGTTTAGCTGCTGGAGGGAAGGTCCATTTAAGATCCAAACTGTTCTTGTCAATCATTTGAGGTGGCTTTAAAATAAGAAAGGGGATTATCTTTGAGAGCGAAAGAAGATTACCTGGGGACAGTTCTTCTTCCCAAACAGAAAAGAACAATCTGACTAATAGAATATGGTATACTTCTCCCTCTTTCTTTCACCACTGACATGTGGTTAGGAGCATAGGCCATGGTAGAAAGCAAGCAACACAGAAGTTCAACTGAAGCTCCCATGTTTTCTAACTTTCAGTCTAAGTGTCATGATTCTTTGGTTTCTGATGCAACCAAACACTGATGCTCTCTTTTTTCAGAATGGGAATTTTAAGATGGGAAAGCGTTGGCTGTATTGATGGACTGAGGAGAAGGAATAAACAGAGAGGGAAAGATGATGATTCAGGAGGACCAATGGACAGAACACTGAGAAGGGGTTTGGTCCAGCGCACAGGGCAAAATTAGTCTTGGCTCAGAGGAGAAAATGGCCAGTTCTTCCTCTGCAGCTGGAGGCAAGGATGGCTGGGATACAGCTAAATGTGGGGTCTGGGGTCACAGGAATCTTTGCAGGGTCTGATGATGGATCTCTAGGTCAGAGATTCCATCCGTTAGGGACTGGAATGGTCTCAGCGTTAAGCTAGCCTTTCTCTGATGGCTGATTGTTCACCTGCTATCTTCAAACAGAAACCAGGGAGAATAACCCAGTGAGGAATGTAAAGGGATCGACCAACCAAATTATAGGAGGAATAACTGCATCACCCCTGAGAAGCCTTCGTAGAGAGAAGGGCATGAGGTTTGCACATCTGAAAGGGACTTGGCCGCTCCACCCACTTCGATTCTAAGACATTTTCCTAGTTAAATTTGTGGAACTGTTCAATTCTGCCTCTGACTCAGGGGAAATTGGAGACCCACTCAGTGTGTACCTCTTACTCCTCTAAGCAAATATTTCGTTCACCATCAGTGGATGCTTTGTTATTCTTCTGCTGCCACCAGAGAAAAAGGAAACATTTGTTCTTGTATCTGCCCCCACCCCAATCTCATCAAGAGCAAAGGGGGAAAGTAGAAGTCAAAGATCCAAGGCAGGTGTGACATCTCCTGCCTGTGTCATTCATTCTACACCTCTCTTCCTGCAGAGGGTTGGCTGTGACTATGAGATCGATTCCAACGCCACAGAGGATCGCTGCGGAGTGTGCCTTGGGGACGGCTCTGCCTGCCAGACCGTGAGAAAGATGTTTAAACAGAAAGAAGGATCTGGTAACAAAGAAACACATACATAATTGAAGTAACAGGGGACTGAGTTGAAGGGCAAGATTGATTTTTTTTTTTAACAGGTTGTGACTTTCAAAGAATTCAAAATGAGAAAGATGGGAGAAAAGTGATTTTGCTGAATGAATATATTCAACATTCTTAATGCTTTGGAGATAGTCTTACCGGCCCTGAAAATAGAACTATTCTAGTTCCTTGAAAGAGAATAATGTCTCGATGACCCTTTACTCCTGCAACTTTTTAATATGATTCTCATTTCTGTAAAGGTCATGAGGATGAGACACACAGTATTTGTTCTTCATCTCTGTTCTGCCAACCACTTTTTTCCATTGAAACACTAGATTAGGGGGTTAGCAAACCGTGGTTATAGGTATTCTCCACCTCGCTGTGTGATGTGGCCTAGATTTCTTCTCTTGGGAACTCAGTTTCCTCATTTTTTAGATAAAGAGGTTGGTAGCCATTCCCTTCCACTTGAATGTCCATTAATAGGGGATTGGTTAAATAAATGGGTTCATGTCATTTTTGCAGTTATTGAAATGCTCAAAAAATATAAAAAGATATATTAAATTTTAAAAGCAATAGTTAGAATCGTTCATGTAGTATGATCCCACTTGTTTAAAAATGTATGTGTATACATGCTTATATATACAAAGAAAAATTTTGTAAGAAAATAAACTATTACATTAAACTATTAACTGCAATTATCTTTGATACAGAGTACTAGAGGTAGAGGGAAATGAAAACTTTTACTTTTCATTTTACACCCTTCTCTACTGTGGGTTCTTCCGTCACGTGGAAAGGCGTCTGGTTGATACTTTATCATGGTTCTTTTTTTAACTCCAAATCACTATAATTTTATCCTTTGGCTTTCTTCTGGGTATTCTTCTGCAAATATATGTTACAAACATGTATTATATTTGCTCATGGCTAAATCTACTTCAGTGTATGTCTTCTGCCTATAAAGTGTTCAGAAGTAGCATTTCCATTCACTGAAAACTTTTATTTTAAATTTGATGTACCTCCCCCTTCAATTTGGCAGAATCTGCCCATGATAAATATTTATAATTTTGGATTTTCTCTTTAAATGGAAGATAAAATGCAATCTCTTCTGTTTTGTTTTTCCATCTAGCTTTCTTTTCTTTTTGTTTGTTTTTAAACAAGGGATGAGATAGAAGCCAGGTGATTTTCCTACTTGAATTCTACTGTGAGAAGCCATACAATATCCTAGGTCAGAAAATAGCTACAGGTAGCACACTCCAAAAGCCATACATACTGGCTTCAATTACAGGTGATGAATATTTCTCCTGAGCTCATTATAAACTAGTAGTTTTAACGTGCTGTCTCAGGCCAGTGTGTGAGGGCCAAATGGAATTTAATTAAGTACTACAAGACTTGCATTTTGGTTCCTCTGGATGGGAGCTGCCAGTTTGAAAAATGGGACTGAGTTTGTGGCCTGTACCCTCAGTTTCTGAGCAAATTATTCCTGCTGGCCAGCCTACTGTTTTAGCTCCCAGGACTCCATGCTACTTTAGGGTCCAGGAGAAGAGGAGCACCCAGGCCACTTTTAGGTGACAGAGATGAGGGTTTGCTTGTCAAGCTGAAAAACCAAATGTATAGTCAGTGGAAAATAACCAGGATGACAAGGTCTTACCACCATGTTTTACATGAAAGTATTGAAGGAATAGAGAATGTTTAGCTTAGAAAAGGGCAAAATAATGGAATAGCAGAGCTGGGAAGGATGTCAGACCTCACCTCATTCAAGTCCCTTCATTGTGCAGATGACATTCAGAGAAGTTAAATAAGTTGATGAATGTCACAGAGTCGTTCGTGGTAACACAGAAACTAGAAATCAAGTGTTCAGACTCCCAGGCTGCAGTATTCCCTTCACAGTACCGTCCCCAGAGTCCATGTTTTACCCATCCTATTGTGTTTATGAGGTGATGGTTCTCAAGAAGCATAAATAAGATGAATCCATGAGGTGCTGAGCACGTGCTGCCAAAGAGAGGAAACCATTATGTGTTAATTCCTTTTCCTCCGCACTCTGTCTCCTCCCATAACAACCAGTAAGCAAGAGAAAGCCTGGCTAGAACTGATTGTCTTTAAATGGATGTCCTCTGTGTTTTTTCAGAAGACTGAATTAGAAGACGTGAAAGTAAAATATAAGATCATATTTCAGCAAAACTTAAGAAAACATAAGAAAAAAACCAAAAACCCTTTCTAACGAATAGACTTGTCAAGCAACATAAAAAGCTGTGCTCAGAGCTTAGTTTCTTTTCACCAGCTGTATTCAAGAGCACTAGATAGCTGTCAATCCAAGATTCCCTCCTGGATTCTCTTAATGAAGTTACTTCTAAGAGTCTGTCTTTAACTTGCCGGCAATGAGGATGAGCAAAAGGATGTATCCAAGGCAATGTTTGAGAAGATTAATCTGACAGCAGCAACAAATGGGGGAGCAGAGCTACTAATGGGAAGCTAGCTAGGGGATGTAAAATTTTGAACTATCAACATAAAATCGCAGAAAAATAAATTGCTGGGTGAACCACAAAAGCTCCAGAGTCCAATCTGCATTTATTTCACCTCTCCTCACAAAACTGTTTACATACTGAGCCACAAAGCCCCTGAGCTTTCTACTTATGGCCAACTTCTTTAAACAACCCCCCTCCCCCATACTTAGCACATCTACCAATCCGGGTGACCACCCAGGAGGAGGGCAAGGGCGCTAAGTAATGGAGATGCTGGGAAGAGGATGAATGATGAGTCAGAAACACATTGTGTTCAGCTAAGCTAGCCGGCCTCTTTCATTATTTTATCTTCTCTCCTTAGGTTATGTTGACATCGGACTGATTCCAAAAGGAGCAAGGGACATACGGGTAATGGAGGTGGAGGGAGCTGGAAATTTTCTGGCCATCAGGAGTGAAGACCCTGAAAAATATTACCTCAATGGAGGATTTATTATCCAGTGGAATGGGAACTACAAGCTGGCAGGGACCATCTTTCAATATGACAGGAAAGGAGACCTGGAGAAACTGATGGCTACAGGTCCCACCAATGAGTCGGTGTGGATCCAGGTATACAGAAAGGAAACTGCTGACATGTACATTAGCTAAGATCTCTCTAATTTTCTTTTTCAAGGTATTTGCTAGGTGACATTGATTATGAATCCCTAAAGCTTCTTTAAGCAAGGAACAGGGAGAGAAGCAAGATATTAATTTGTGCTATTAATCCTTTATTGCCTAGAAATTGCTGAAACCCCCATAATGAAATTCCAGGCACCCTAAATTGTCCATTGGGTTTAGTTTCCAGTATGGTGGACACAGGCTGTTGATTTGAGGATGATTGTTCCTTGGGTCTAAAAAGGATGTTATCAGTCTATGTCAGTCTGGCATGAATTTCTAAGTAGCTTTGCAGCAGTGGTGATGAACTGATATAGTTTTTCCACATGGTGTCATGTGGTTGTCCTCAGGCAAGAGATTTGACTTTGTGGAACTCTTGAGGGAGAGAGGAGTTAGGATACAGGATGTCCTCCTCAAAGGCACAAGTGATTTGTCTTTCATATTGGAAAAGAACTATAGTAAAGGAGTAGAATATTATACCAGTAGAAATAAAGCAGGTTGGGGATGACGGATGGCTCAAGAGAGTCAGATCTAACCATATTCAGATGTTAGAAGGTCAATTGAGAGCCAGATATCACAGCACTCACAGAAGCTGGAGGTCAAGGCTTGACAGTTATGATCCATAAATGTGAGGAGACCTGACATCTTACCTGCCCACATGGGAAAGGATTTATATATGGGAACCTCGAATCCCGTGAAGCAACCAATCCACTGCCTCTAAGTTGAAGATGAATCTACTTTAGATTCATGTAATTACGTAGTAGATTACCTGCAGAAGAGGGAAGTTAGGGGAAGGTCCTAAGAGTAGTATGCCTTGGCTAAACCCCATGACCAATTTTATCTCAGAACTATATGCTTTAAATAAATGAATCAGCTGGACAGCTAGTGAAGGGCATCATAAGGCAATAACAGCAACAACAACAAAAGTTAATGTTTATTGAATGCGAAGTACATGGCAGGCACTGTCCTAATCGTATCTAATTTATGTTACATTTATTTACTGATTTAACCCTCACAACAACCCTATTAGTCATGTTATTATTATCCTCACTTTGTAGATGGGGAAACTAAGGCACAAAGAGATTAAGTAACTTCCCCATAATCACAATGTTAGTAAGTACACATAGTGACCTACCAGCCTTTTGTTGGAAAGGATGCTCCCTGCCCTTCCCTCCAAGTAATTCCCATATGATTAGACGACCCACGAATTTCTGTGGGAATTCGGTCAAGAAATAATAGAATGGAGGAGATTAAATATAGAAATAGCTATATGCAGATATACAGGTGGAAGTAGAGGAAGACCGAGCAATATGTCCATTTACTGGCATTTGTTCCAGTGTATGCCTCCATAACGAAGATGATGGACATTCTGTAGGATTTTTACACAAGTGGTTTGCAGTGTAACATCATGGCAGAGTTTGACATGACCCCACCCTTGCCTTTTAGCTTCTATTCCAGGTGACTAACCCTGGGATCAAGTATGAGTACACAATCCGGAAAGATGGCCTTGACAATGACGTGGAGAAGCTGGTATACTTCTGGCAGTATGGCCGCTGGACAGAGTGCAGTGTGACATGTGGAACAGGTAAGAATAGCTGCTCTCACTGGGGACCCACGTCAGCTCCACAGTGGGCCACGGAGGCGATCCAAGCCACTGGTTTGCCTTCTGTACCCATAGGTCTACAGGGTTCCACAAAGGTGGCCCAGGGGCCCATGTGGGATGTGGGATGTGCAGATCATGCTCTAAAGGGAGAGGCAGTTTTTCTTTCCTCAGCTTTACATACTGTCTCTCATGAAAGATTTTGTTTAAAGAAAGGGTCACGTGTCTCTTGAAAAGGAAAACAAAGACTGAAAAAAACCCTGCTCTGATTAAAGACCCAGAGAACCACAAGAGTCAAGCAACCTGCCTGAAGACATACTATAAATCATGGCCAGATCCAAAACATAACCAGCTCTCCTAATTTCCAGCCCAGTGTTCTTTTTCTGTCTCCAGTTTGCCAATCTTTTATATCGACTGGGAGAGTAGTTTTCTCTCACAAAATCAGGTGTTGGAGAGATTCCTTGCTGTTGTATGTTGGGATGGGATAGGTTCTGTTACAGTAACAAAGAAATTGAAATCACAGGAATTCAACACAATGAAGGTCTATTTTTAAGCCATTCCAAGTCTGACACAAGTTGTGTGGCGCTACTTCATCTTGTAGCTGAGCTGTCTGAAACGTGTGGGTTCCAGCTTGCCCCACAGGGGAAGAGAGAAATGGAAGAGGCAGACTGGCTCTTACTAATGACCTTGGCCTGGAAGTGACCCAGATCACTTCTGCTCACATTTCATGGTTGGACCTTAGTCCTATGGGCACAATCCAACTACAAAGGGGGGCTGGGGACCGTCAAGGAGCGTGTGGGCATTTGTAGAGCACAGATTCTCATGCTGGAGGGCTAGATGGACTTTTCCAAGGCCTGTTAAGGCAGAGATCAGGACCTGCTGGGTACTTGTGGCTCGTCACACATTTTGTGGGGGAAGGGAGGGGACTTTAATAGCAGTGCCATGTGAGAAAGCCTCTGCTTCTCTTTCTCCTTTCGGATCATGTCTAAGTCTGTTCTGGAACTTCCTGCCTCTAGCCTGTAACTACTGCCTATGACATTTGGGCAACTACAGGGTGAAGTACCAGGATCAGCTCTGTAGCAAAGGGAATAAAAGGGGAGGGGTGAATGGTTCAGAAGAACACAGTCCGCTCCTCCACGGGATTCTATCTCACATACTTTGACTCAACGCCCCTTGCTGCCTTGGTCTTTCCCAGTCTCTCTACCCGACCCCAGGAAAGAGATCTGGAGACAGACATTGAGTCAAGTGCCATCAACCTTATGAACAATTTTTGTACTACCAACTTCTTTTTTCCCCATTCTTCAGTACGGAAAACCAAGGGTTTGCTTTTAGAAATCATAGGAATCATATGTTCATTTCCAAATGTCTGATGCTTTGAAACTCCTAAGCCTCTGGAAATCTGTCTAGGTCAAAGGTGGCATCTGTGGCAGCAGCCATAAGAAGGTCAGTACTGCTTTTCCCACCACTGCCTCCAGCATTTCCACGTCCTGCCTCCACTGCCCAGGAGGGCTGGGCTCCCGTGAAGCAAAAGCAAAATTTAGGCAAAAAATAACTTGGTGAAAACTATTTCCCTGAGGAGCAGTTGTGAGGAAAATGAAGTCATTGGGACTATAGTTACAAATACTTTTTCAATTTCTCATTCCCTTTGTTCTCTTTTATCAATGAAGGGCAGGTTTAAGCTTAAACTATTGTCCCAGGATACATAGGAGAAGAACTCAGCCTGACTGGGCAGAGACTCCTCAAAAAAACAGGAGAACATCCACCGCCCCCACCACCACACACACATACTTCTCTTTCAACATAGATGAACCCTCTGCATTACACGTGCAATACTTCTGAGCATAGGAAATACAAGATTAATGGCTGATTTGTGCAGGGATCATAAAGATACATCCTCAGTTAGCTAGGAAATGAAACAGCCTTACCAAATGTGAATCAGGCATTTGGTTTTGATACCATTTGACCCTTTAGCAACACTTCTGTCTACTTGGGCAAATGTCATTCTGGTTATTAAACCTTAAGAGGAAGTCTCAGGGAGTTTCAGCCACACTGCCTATTTAAGTGACTGTGAGCTCTCTTACTTGGCGGAAAAGAAAGACAGCGTATCTACTTTCATACTCTCAAATACAGAGAACATAATGCTAATATTCACACAGGACAGACACTGCTACATAGAAAGATGGAAGACTGCCTGAAACACTGCATCATTCAGCAATTTATTTTATTTTCCTTAAGTGAAAACTTTCTATATTATAAAAGTAAGTTAAATACATTACTGAAAAATTAACAATAAAGTCACCACCCTTACACATGCACTTTGGTACTTTGTTTTATTGCCTTTCAATATTCGCTTTTCTAATCATAGATGTAGGTAGTTGTATGCATATGGATGTATTCATATACATGTACACATGTGTTTTCACTTAACACCGTGGGTGTCTTTCCATGTGTTATTCAATCTTCGTAGCTATCATTTTTTATGCATAGACTACATTTCACTAGCAAGAGAAGGCAAAATTCCCTCACCCAATTCCTTATTGATCCTCATTCTCTGCTGAGCATCTTTGGGTCCATGTAAAGAATGATCTTTTTGGCGTGAATTTGTAGATGGAATTTCTAAGTTCAAAGAGTATAAATATTAAGAAACTTTTTACCAAATTGATTCCCATAGTAAAAGGGTTATAAACAGGTTGTAGCAATAATTTTATTTTATTTTATTTTCGTATTGTACTATTTTAGTTTTACACTTTTTTTAAACTGAGAAAACATTTCAAATGTTCCAGCAAAATGGAAAATGTAATAACAAACTCCTGTATATCATCCACTCAGCTTTAGCCTATCTTATATGTCATGTTTGTTTCACTCTTCATTTTTAAAGGAAAAAAAAATACACAAAAACACTTGAAGAGCAATCCCTAATTCTACTTCCTTTCCTTTTTCTCCAGAGTTAACTGGTGTCACTATTTTATTTTTGTGTGGAAGAAACACTAGAGGGAAGGAAAGAGATAGAAGGTCTTTGCAGTACGCTGGGGAAATCATGACAGTGGCTTGAATGAGAATTAAGGTGGCAAAGATGGAAGAATTATATGAATGTGAAGATATTTAGGAGGGAGACTGGACTGGACTTACTGGTTGATTCAGTTTATCTGTTGGTAGAGGGCAGGTTTGAGCATGAGGGAAGGCTGATGGGTAAAAGCCAGTGTTTTTCCCTGGGTAACTGGTGAAATGGCGGTGTCACTCACTGAGATGTGGAAAATGTGACAAGAAAAAGGTCTGAAGAAGAGTTTATGATTTTATATATATATATATATATATATATATATATATATATATATATATACACACACACACACACACACACACACACATATATTCACCATATATTCAGTTAAAGTGCCTGTGAGATTTCCCCATGAAAATGCCCAAAGGCAGTGTTTGTCAGGCTGTTATAACAAATTATCATAGACCGGATGGCTTCAACAACAAACATTTATTTCTCACAGTTTTGGAGGCTGGGAAGTCCAAGATCAAGGTGCTGGCAGATTCAGTTCCTAGTGAGAATCCCGGCTTGTAGATGGCTACCTTCTTGCTTGTATCCTCACGTGGCAGAGAGAACAAGAACACTGCTGTCCTTCCCTCTTCTTAGAAGGGCGTTAATTCCATCATGAGAGAGCCCTACCCTCATTACCTAATCCAACCCTAATTACTTCCCTAAGGACCCATCTCCAAATGCCATCACACTGGGGATTAGGTCTTTAATAGATGGATTTTGAGGGGGACACAAACATTCAGTCTATAGCAATGACCTATCAAATTTATTTTATGCAGAATGGATTCCTGTTATAGTTATTCTGTTGCCTTTTTTAGCATTAGATTTGTTATGTATTTTGGAATTACAATTTCAGGCTTGATTTGTGTGTGATTTCCTTTTAGTTTCTTTTCCTTTTTTCAATTTCCTGCCCCTTTCCTCCCTTCTCCCCACTCTTTCTAGTATTTTGCAGTTTTTGTCCTGAGAATACTGTGAGACCTCATTTCAAGACAGAACTTGCTGGGGTTGTTCAGCATTGTTGTCTCACATATGTCAGGAATCACCATGGAACCAGCAGGCCTCTGGCCGAGCTCCTGAGTGAGAAACTGAGCCCTTGTTTGGCCACCTTCCTAGGCCTAAAACTCAGGAGTTAAGGCTCTAAGAAGTTTGTGATGAGGGTGGTCTCGTTTCCATGTCATATGAAGTCCTCAAATTTCACTGCCGCTGAGCTCATGGCCACCACTGCTTCTGGCCAAGGGCCCGACAGACCCTTCACTGATATCCTGCTCACGCTTTGGCAGGGATGTTTACCTACATGAGCATTGTGTCTTTTTGCTTTTCCCTTTTTATATTTTTACATTTTATAGCTTAATATTTTTTATACATTTGTATTTTACATGTTACTCTTGTTATTTGAAGCGAAAGTCTCTTTGAGCATGAATTCACTAAGATGCTGTTTTCTTAGTTTGACTATTTAAACATTGTTTTATCTTTGTTCGAGATCAGAAATCCATGTGAAAAAACCGGCAACACAGTATTATAAACTGAGCTAAGTGGCATGAAGCCAGCTTCTTGTCCACAGCCCACTTTTCAAAGGTAAAGAGGACCCTCAGAGAACCCCAGCGACTTCTCTCTGTGCTCTTCTCCAGGCGTCTGTCCTCTCAGCCACGTTTGCTTTCCCTCCTGCCTTATCTGTGGGGAGTGACTTTGGGGGAATTTAGGACTAGCTATCCTTCAGGAAAAGTTGGAAAGAGCTGGAATAATAAGTGCTACTGTCCATGACAAAAGGCTTGTTAAAAAATATTCACCTGAATGGCCCATCAAAAGACCAACCATGAAAGTTTCAACCAATGGATTATCTGTGAAGAAGCAGCTGCAGAAATGGCTTGACACAGATGCTGGTCTCGATGGGAAGCTTTATTAGGACTCTTTATTAAACAAGAAAATACTTTAGAAAAAACACAAGATCGCTTTCACGGAAATGTAAAAGCTACATTTTTGCCCCACTGCACCTCTAGTACTGCAGAACTCTGTCAATGGTAATACGTGCTAACCAACATTTCCTTGTTTCCTGTAAAACTCATAGTCATTGCACTATTGTTAGAAAACAGGCTGTCACTTCTGAACGTGGCCTTTTCCAATTTTGTGCTCTGTGGTCTCCCCTATTCTGTATGTTCGGGTCTATAAGTACTGCAGTGGCCTGCACGTAAGGGAGAACACGCCAGTTTTTGCCCTAGCCTGGACTTCAAGTTTCCTTTCACTTGGCTGAGTTCTCTCTGGAGTTTAGTTTTTGTGCCTTTGTTTAAGGAACATCATGTTCTGCTAGGAAAAGGCCCCAACGACCATGCCAACAAAGCTCCTAGAGAATGCTCGTGCTGTTTTAAGCTGCCTTGGAAACTACATTGTGTTCTCTGGAAATAACTCCAGATCCTTAGGTTTGCTGAAACTAGTCCTTTTAGGGGTTATCTGACAGTATTCCTATAACACTCAACGTAACCATGTAGTTTGAGATATGAGTATGTCCACATACCGTTGATAAAGCATGAGCATCCTAAGTAGGGACACATACTCCATTCTGACCCTCATTCGTGACCACGTACTGACGTTTAGAAGACAGAATTCACTTCTTTAGAAAATCAGAGTCCGGTATGTATTTGATTTTTTCAAAGTTCACTCACTCATCTTGGTGCTAATCCATCTGACTTTGTCCACTATAATTTTCAGATAGGATCAACCAAATCAAGATACTAATCTCTAACAATACCTGGAGGATGTTTTTAAATGTAGGACTTAATGAAGATAATAGGAGGATTTATTGACATGATTTAAGCATATATATAAATGTATAAAATAAACTACAAGTAAATAACCTTTCAGTTGTAGTTCACAGATGAACTAATGAGAACCCTTAGCCAGGGTGGCTAATTCACTTTTTATTTATTTTATTTATTTATTTATTTTTTTTAGTGATTGCCCTCGAGTTTGCAATATACACTTACAGCTAATCCAAATCCCCTTTCAAATAACACTATACTACTTCATGGGTAGTATGAGTGCCTTATAATAACAAAATAATCCTAACTGCTACCTCCCATCCCTTATGTCATTGCTGTCATTCATTCCACTTATATGGAAGCATACCTAAGTATAATATATATACATAAGCATACATCGTCAAATACATTGTTGGCATGATTATTTCTAACAAACTGTTATCTGTTAGATCAGTTCAGCATAAGAAAAATAAAAGTTTTTCTTTAACCTTCATTTATTGTTTCTTTGATGCTTTTTCTTTCTTTATGTAGATCCAAGTTTCTGACCTATGTTATTTTCTTTTTCTCTAAAGAACTCTTTTAACATTTCTTGCACAGCAGGTCTGCTGGCAACAAATGCCTTCAATTTCTGTTTGCCTAAGAAAGTCTTTATTTATCCTTCACTTCTAACTGATATTTTCACAGGGTGGTGCAGGATTCTAGACTGGTGGGTTTTTTTCTCTGAACACTTTAAGTATGTCACTCCACTCTCTTATTACTTTAATGATTTCCGAGAAATCAGATGTAATTCTTTCTTTGTTCCTTTATAGGGAGGTGCTCTTTCCCTTTGGCTTCTTTCAGTGGTACTTTTTTTAGCTTTGATTTTCTGTAATTTTAAAACGATATGCCTAGGTGTGACTTCCTGGAGCATTTATCCTGCTTGGTGTTTACCAGGTTTCCTGGATCTGTGGTTTGGTATCTGACATGAATGGTGAAATTCTGGTTCCTGTGGTAGTTTCTGCTCATGCATTTCTGCTCCAGGAAGTTATGAATCCCTCTGTCCAACCGTCTGTCTCTCCACTCTTGGGAGCAGCATTTTGCCCTGGGCCCTCTTCTCTCGTATATCCAGGAAAAGTTGTTGATTTTTCAGTGTTTGTTGCTTTTTACGTGTTAGGACAGAGTGGCGACTTCCAAGTTTCTTACGTGTGGAACCATTAACTGGAAATCTTTCCAAGGCGGATAATTTAATGGTCTGTTATTCTGCTGGTCTTCTTAGTCCCATTCCATTTTTACCCCATGCAGCCAGCAGAGATTAGTCCCTGCCTTACTTGCAAGCCCTTGGTTTTGTTCTCTATGCACTCTACACTTGCGTGCGATGTCTCAGTTGGTTTCTATGAAGACTTGCTTTGTTCGGTGTGCCCTGAGAAACACTGACTGCCTACTGTTCTTGTTAACTCGTGAGTATTATGAGATTCTCAAGCTTCTGATTTTCTTTAAGTGTGTGCCTGATTTGTACACAGTGGCTGCAGAATGGAATTATAAGCAGGAAGGAATACTTGCTAATTATGGTAAATTTTGAAAATAGATCCTTCATACGCAAGAACTTTGTCCTCCTTAATTCCATTAAACATTCTTCAAGTACCAGCAATTGTCCTGTTTGAGCATTTCTTACATAATTTCTTATAAGTTGACCCCTGGCTATGACAGTCAATTTATGTAATCAGTTCATTGGGATTTCAGGGGGATAAACACTATTGGCTTTGAGTCCTCCACTGTTCTGAGGTGTGTGGGTTTCAGCAATGGATAATAATAAAGTCAAACCTCATTAATTGATGCTCAATTAATGTTTGTATTTATTGAAATCAGTGTCAACGTCCTTCTGAGCTAGGAAAAAACATGAATTATGTAACTGATGGCTCAGGTGTTTGTAGTAAAGAGGTTGCATCCTAGGAGTGGGAGGACCGGGTGATTTGGGTTTGCTCTGTTCCCTGGTCTCAGATGGTGAAGCCAACCCTGAATTCACAACATGCAGGAAACAATTGTAGAGGAAGTTAATGCCATGATTGGATAAGTGGGTTATAAAGACGCTTCAGGTTCAGGTTCAAAAACTGTTCTCAAGAACCTAATATGCATTAAGCACTATTCCAGGACTAAGGGTTCATCATGGACACATCAGGATACATAGCCTATTGTACTGTAATCTCATGAAGATGACAAGAAAACTGAGTCTGGGGAAGGTTAGGAAGATTGCCTGAGATCACTCAGCAAGTGTTTAGAACAGGATTCAAATCCATTTATGATTCTGATGGTGGTAGTGGTATCGATATTGATGTTGTTATCATTGATCCCCACCCCCAACACCCCCACACACATGCTTCAATGTGTTTGAGCTCTTTTAGTGGCGAGACCCAAATTCTACTTGACTGTACCTTCATTATGAAATATAGATCTGAACTCATTGATCAAGGAAATCAGAGAGGAATGGTCCAAAGAGCCAGAAAAAAACAATGGTGTTTTTTTAGTGGAAATGGAAATTGAAAGTTGGTAAAGTAAGGATGGACTTGTCAGCAAGACAGATGTTTAACAATCCCCTCTTACTCATCCCTTCTTTCCACACAGTTAATGTCATTTCTGTATAATTAGGGGAATCGTAGTGACTGCCCTCTACTGATTCACAGAGTTATCATCTCACATTATTAAAATCAATGTTATACCTAGTTTTAGAGTAAATTTTTTAGATATTATAATTTTTAGCATTACAATTTATGTGCTAATGTAAAATTTAACTTGTATTGCTCAACTTGTACTCACTTAAGTCATTGTAAAGAAAGTGATCTTGTTCTTTGTCAGTATTTGAAAGACTGGATATATAGTCTTTAATTTCTTTGAATCTTTCGGATGATATGATTAAATGTTTAGTGCCTTGAGTATCTTTGATCTTAAGTTAATAGGAAAATATTGTATTTTTTCACCATAGGTCGTTACAATGAGCAATGTCTTCAGTTGTTTTCTCTATATCCTTCCTAAATTGAATTTTTGAATCAGGACAAATCCTATATGAATTAAATTAACCATTTAACAGGCTCCCTCTATTTTACAGTCTCAATATTGAATTAAGAATGTGATGAACTATGTCACTGTTTTTTCTTTCTTTTTTTTCTTGGACATAAGGAACTTCACTTATTCTTTATATCAAGTCAAAATTTCCACTCTCGATGATCATTCTTATGGATTTAGGAAGATTTTTCTTAAAAGTAAAGTCTCTTAATTGATCTTTCACTGCTAGTATCTAAGATTTACTGTCTATAGCTGCGTGGTGATATTCTCATTGCTACATGGAGAAAGAGACTCAGAATCATATGGAAATCACATTTTTGATTTGATTCTCAGATATTTGAGAATGTGAATGATTTATACTTAATGTCTTTTTCAAGTAAATACTTCCAGATAAGCAGCTAACTCTGTGCTGTGACAACATATTGATTGACTGTCATTCTTAATTAAGTAAAATTTATTTTTTAGCTCTATTCAGTGTGTAAAAGAAAGCGACAAAAGGGAAGCCAAATTAAAAGCAAGTATCATTTTTCTTCCTTTAATTTCCATGGAAAGGTCAAGGTCATATAGTTTCAGCCTAATCTCTTACACGTAATGCATTTGCAGTATTACATCAGGATCGCTGCTCTTGAAGGATGACGTGATTCTAACCCCCTTCACAAGAGGTTTACTTAGAAAATAGTTGGATATTACAATCTCCTATGTCAAAGAAAGATTCTGTTACTCAAACAATTGGTTTACAGAGTTTAATTAATAAGTATGTCACTCAGGATTAATAGCTTAAGTGTTTTTACTGCAAAGGAGACCTTATCAGTCGGGGTTCCCTGCAGGGAACATATGGCACACCAAACCCGAATACCTTGACTACTTTACTTTCAAAGGTATGGGTAGGGTTTGGGGAAACTAAGAGAGGTAATGCAGTACCCTGTCTGTTAACAGTAGAGGTTGGACAAACGAGAAGTAAGTAAGGGGAAGGAGCAGTTAGTTATCCAAAGAGACAGTGGTTCCATTTCCTAAACCGAACTGGAAGCCACAGCAATCCATAGGATCAGCTTCCTTGGCTTCAGAGCAGATGCAGAGTGGATCTTGAGAGACAAACAGCAGAAATGTAACACAGAAGAAGAGATTTTTTAAAAAATCAATAAAATTCAATAGTGGTTAGGCTACTAGCAAGCCAACCTGGTTTGCAGCTCTGGGTCTTGACTTGAGAACAAAAGAAAGCTAGCATTTATTGAGTGCTGTTCCAGTTACTGCTCCTTTATAACAAACCAACGTAAATATAGTGCAGTAAAACAACCATCATTTTATTCAACCGTCATTTTATTATGTTCATGGGTTCCGTAAGTCAGAAATGTAGAGGAGGCACAGTAGGAATGTCCTGTGTCTGCTCCATGATGTTTGGCATCTCAGCTAGGATGACTCAGATGGCCCCCGGGGGCTGGAATCATCTGGAGGTTCCTTTACCTCATGACTGGCATCTGGGCTGGGTGACGCCAGGGCGGGTCTCCTCCTACTGTCAGGTACAGCACCTTACACCTCGGTGTCTGCAGTGTCCTGAGAGTGAGAGATCCAAAAGGATCAGATGGAAGTTGCATGGCCTTTTGTGACCTAGCCTCTGACCTCACACAATATCGCTTTTGCTAGACACCATGTCTTGATGCAGGGATGGCATGGTCACATTGTGGAAAGAACTGACGAGGTGAGAGATTGTTGCAGCCATCACTGTAAACAAGGCCTTACCATATGCACATTTTCGAAGCCAAGATGAACTAATATAATTTTGAAGTATTCTGATAACAGTTGCAACCAACTATTTTCTAAGTAAACCGTAAAATTGTATTAACCAGAGAATCCCCTCTTACAAGGTTTCCAATGATTAAACGTTAACTTTGTCTTTCCTTCATGGATTATAGATTTTAAAATGTAGAAAGCACTTCCAGGGATCAACCAGCTCAGCTTCCTGCCCTGAAACTGTCTGAATGTTACCATTCTCATTTTCCTGCAGTTAATCAAGTGATGTGTAGAAGGAAAAGCAGAGACTAGAACCCAGGACCCGTGGATTTTATTTATTTGTTGTATTTATGTAACCAGAAATTTGATAAGGAATGGAATTATAGATTACACTTTACCAAATGAACCCACAAGCACCAGAATTGAGGAAGAAGCACCTGACCAGGTATTGCGTTTCTGTAACCTGGGAGAAGCCAGAGTATTAGATTTGGGGCCTCTCATGGGAGACTGGGGCTGAGCTTTGTATCTGTCATGTGAGAACTTAAAGGCTAGGACAACAGAAGATTAATGCTCACCAGGACCATTCATTCCAAAATAGAAACTGACACATTGTTATTAATTTTCCCTTATGTACTCGATGGTGTCTACCTGACCAGTCAATCTGTTCATCTCTGCGGGTCCAGCGGACTGACCCTTGCAATGTCATCAATGTTCTGAAATGGATTTGATGTAATGTTTTGTGCCCTTTCATCTCTAGAGTCAGGAGCACTGAGCACACTTATCTTTGCTGTTAGTGCATAGAAACAAGCCTTTTTAGGGATGATTCCAACCTATTAGAATCACCTGACAGTTATCTGACAGTTTCCTTTTAAGTTTTGACATGAAGAATTTGCCAGACTACCCAAAGTTTTAACAGAATTTCTAAGTATCTAAGCTTTTTCTTTTTCCTACTCTATGAAAACGCAGATACATGTCAGCGTTTCTAGCTGCAACCTTTTTCAATCTCTATTCCACTCACATTGTCTAAGATGTTGCTACAGGAGTTTGTGTCTTTCCAAACAATGACTCACTCATTGTACCATGAAATTTCCTTTTATGATGCTGCTTCCAGCTGTTGAAAGTGTTTTATTTATATGCATAAAAGAAGAAGCATACACAGTCTATCTGTTGAGAAAGCCTGTATGTTTGAAAGGTTACTTATCTTTTCAAAGAGAATAAAATATTGTTTTATTTAACAATAGAATGCTGTTGATTCATTTTAAAGGATTCACTTACTGTTTTTGCAGCTCCCTCTGATGTCTTTAAATGGTGGGATGCCATCTCTGGCACCTGAGTGTGTAAGCCAGCCTGGGTGATTGGGCAGGGCTGAGTCTGTCTGAGGCAGTGTGCGGTGATGAGTGGTAGGAGAGCTGGCTCCAGGTTGGGTCCTGTCGGCTGTGTGACTATGGGGAAGCCCCTCCATGTCCTTGAAAGGAAAGTCAGGAGGTGACCAGCTTACTGGTGCACTCGTGGCCTTTCCGATTCTGGAGTTCTGTACACCAGTGAGCCAACTCAATGTCTGGCTGCCCTGAGAGCACAGGGTCCAGCCTTCATGCAAACTGATTGCTCTGTCCCTGGGGAGTCCGTCTTCAGTCTACTTACCCACTATTGCATTATTGCATATTTGACATTGTTCTCTAAGAGAGAAAATGACTGTCACCCTCACTGCCATTCACCTCTTAATCTGTAATATTCTGGCCACCCCTCTACGTTCTCTTGGTAATGATGTCCTCGTTAGCAAAGCCAGTGGTCCTTTTTCTTTCTCAACCTATGTGACTTCACTGTGCCTCCGTTTCTTCATCTGTCAGAAAGTGATAATACAGTGTTAACCTCACTGCATCATTGTGCGTTTTCAGTTATATTATTATAGATAATACATTATATATGTGTGTGTGTGAGAGTATTCATATACGTATATATTTGTCTGGGATACACACACACACAGTTTAGAACAGCACCTGGGACAAGGCATGCATTACGTGTGTTAGCTATTATTATACATCCAAAGTCAAGTCCCGCTTACAGATATGCTTAGTTTGCCTGTAGCTCCTGACACTCCCTGGGCGCTTCTCTTATGTTACCAACTTGGTCTCTAAAGGCAGCCGTATTATTCTTGCTATCAAAATCCTCACTTGAAAAACATAACCTCTCACACTTCACAACATTATCTTGAATTTTATTCCTGTCTTTCAGAGTTTATGAACCCCAACTAATGTAAGGTCCCTACCTCCTCTATTCCTTTACTAAACGAATAATGTAGCAATTGTGTTGTAACACCTGGGGGAGATACCTGCTTTTGTTATTTAAATCTCACTTTGTTTTTTTATTTGGCTTATGTATGTTAGTCTTGTCTCTAAGCTAGATCATAATCTATATATTAGATTATATATTAACCTGCCTATATTATCTGTAGTCCTTCCACCCAGTGCCAGCTGCAGCATGTGTGTGGATAATAAGAGGTTCCCATTCCTTATCCCTACTTGAAGAACCAAATACCTAGGGACAATGTTCCCAGCAGCTGGAAGCATGATCCCTTGACATGGCCAGGGCCCACCCCTGACACTGAGCCTGTGGACTCAGGATTTAGTGTGTGTGAACCTTTCTGCCCAACCCCCAGGTATCCGCCGCCAGACTGTCCATTGCATGAAGAAGGGCCATGGGATGGTGAAAGCTACGTTCTGTGACCCAGAGACCCAGCCCAATGGGAGACAGAAGAAGTGCCATGAAAAGGATTGTCCACCCAGGTAAGCAGTAACAACAGCTGGAGCTCTGTGTGTCTTCCTAGAATGATGGCTGATTTAATAGTAATCCAGTGCTCACTGATAAAGGAGGGCTGTGTGGCTTCGTTATTAGAATAAATAGAGGAAAGCTGTGACAGATTCAGTAGCTATGCTGCCAGAGCCTGTGTCAAGCTGTGAGTAGGACATTTTCTTCCCAGAGAGCTGTATTTCTTACAAAGCTGGTGTGTTCTGTGTTTACTTATTTGGTAAGACTAAGTTTAAAAGTATTGTTGAAGACAGTGCTATGTCCATCACCCAGAAGTTCTTTAGTTAGTATATTTGGCTTTTCCAAGAGCACTTTACCAGTGTGACAGTGGCCTCCAGAAAACATGTTGACACTTACAGATCACAGTGCCCATTTGGACCTCAGGCTGCCTGGAAGAGCAGACTTACAGGCCAGGCTTTTTCAACCTCAGCACTATTGATTTTTGGGGCCAGATAATTCTTTGTTTTGGGGGGCTGTGTTGTGCATTGTAGGATGTTTAACAGCGTTCCCAGCCTGTGTCTATTTAGATGTTAGTGGCACCCCATCCCCACAATCCAGGTTCTGACAACCAAAAATGTCTGCAAACGTTGCCAAAGGTCTCCTAGGGGACAAAATCACCCTTGACTGAGAACCACTGTAATAGAGGTATTTATTTGCTGTTAATCATATTAGCTCAAGATATTGGGATCCTAGAAGGTAGCTGGGATGTTGTTATGAGGGGTTGGTGTTTAAAAGAAAGAGAGAGGGAGAAGGAGAGAGATAGGGACAGAGGAAGAGGGGAGGGAGAAGAAGAAAGAAAGAGCGGAAGGGAGGGACAAAGAGAGGGAAAAAGGAAGGAAGATGGATGGAATGATGAATTCTGGGAGTGTCTTCATTCTCTCGTGACCTTAAACGGGTGTATTTAGGTTGCAGATTCCATCAGACATTCGTTCCAGTCCTAAGAAGACACACTAAGAGGAGTTTAGTTTAACAGAAGGGTACTAGTTGACATAATAAATAAGTGACAGGCTGAATTCCAAAGAAGAGGTAGACGAATATGATAAATGCCAAAGAACAAGGTAAAAAAGAAGAGTCTAGACAAGTCATTGAGGATAAACCATATCAATCTCTTACAGGTTCAGACAGGGAGGACCCAGAGGTCAGGGTGTTCCCATCTCAGAATCAGAGGTTTATTCTCTGTGCCGTTCTGTGGTTTCTTGTGGGTGAGAGGTGGGCTATAAGGCCAGAGCTGGACATCACCTCATCTCATTGTAGCTCTTTTGCTGGGAAGAACTAGGAGCTTCAAATGAAGATTAGGCCAGCACCAGGTTTTGTATGTAGGTGCAGTTTCTATGAATCCTTCTCAGGGAAGAGTGGGCCAGGAAAGAGGAACGTTTCTTAGAGCTAATCATTAGCCTACTGCTTTGCAGAGTACACGTGCTTCCCTCACCTCCATTCTTCCTCACAGCTCATGACCCTCTATCAGTAAATTCCTTTTGCACTCATTAATTAGCTACCACTGCACACATGCCTGGGATTCTTGCCTCACTTTTCAAAGCCACTCTCTTTGATGGATTGGCTGTCTTCTGAAAACCACTGCTGTTTATTTCCTGCATCTAATTTTGCCCCTGGTGTTCAGGTCCTCGTTCTTACTGCTTTAAATCATCTGCCTTGGCCTTCATATTACCAGCAAATATTTGTGAAGCATTTGTTATTTCCCATGAGAGAAGCAATGCTGATAGTAACAACATTGTAGTTACCATTTATTTAGCACTGACATTGTGATATAATAAAAGACATATGTTTGATCTCTGTCACTGTTTCTTGGCAGAGCTCCTACGACCTTTGCCATCTCAAGAGTGGAAATGCCAAGTGTCTTTTTGTGTGCTTATGAGACGGCTGGGGGCTGGGGGTTCCTGGAGAGCCTCAGGATGAGGGCTGGCTGCCTGAGAGGAACCAACCCTGTGATTAGAGGCTTGAACTTTCTGCCCTCCACCCCCTAACCTCCGGGGAGGGTGGAGGGACTGGAGGTCCATTACCAATGGCCAATGATTTAATCAGCCGTGCCCTTCTAATGAAGCTTCCATAAAAAACCCAAACCAAAGGGGCATGGAGAGCTTCCAGTGTGCTGAACACAGAGGTGCTGGGAGGGTGGCACACCGGGGAGGCCTTTAGAAGCTCTGCGTCCCCTGCCACATGCCATGCCTTATACAACTCTTCCATCTGGCTATTCCAGAGTTGTGTCCTTTTACAGCAAACCAGTAATCTAGCAAATACGATGTTTTCCTGAGTTCTGTGAGCCACCCTAGCAAATTATCAAACCTGAAGAGGGGGTCGTGGGGACCCCCTATTTAGGGCCAGTGGATCAGAAGCACAGGTGACCACATGGACGTGAGTTGGTGTCTGAAGGGCAGGGCGGTCAGCAGTTTTGCGGGATGAGCCCTTAACTCCAGACAGTGTCAGAATTGCTTAGTGTGGAAAAGCCACACATTTGTTGTTGACACAGAAGTATTGTGAAAATAGAATAGAGGAAAACTGTGTGTGTTGTTTAAGCAGCTACTTTATTCTTGTCAATGTTTCGGAGATGCTCAATATATTCTCTTTATTGTTCTCAACTACTGGGAAAAATAATCATTATTATGCCAATTTTACAGAGGAAGAAATGTATATTACCTCGCTCAGTATCGTGCAGTTAGTAGATTATAGGCGTTTGAATCCAAAGCTACCTAGATATAAGCCTACAGCAGGTCTATATACAGAAGACCCCCACCACCAAAGAGTTGTACGCACCGCTCCCCTCATTCAGGCTGGGTCTAAAGCAAAGTAGGCACTGTGCTAGGTGTGGTGGGCACCAAAATATTTTGACACAGACACTCGCCTGCTGAGGCCATGGTAGAGCTGGGAATATCAGCTGAGTGCATAAAAGCAGTGCTGTCAAGCAGATCAGCCTGTGTTTCTCAGTGTTGTAGAACAGACATCAACCTGTACCTGACATTTTTTTACTCACCTGTAGCTAAAATCTTGGCTTCACTGTTTTCAGAATTCTCTAACCATAAGGGTGGTTATCTTTACCTACCACTGCACTCCAGTTACCAGAACTTTCTAGTTGGAGGTAACCCTACTCTTTGAACACTTTCTAAAAGTTAAGGTCAAGTGTTAAAGCAAGAGAATGATTCCTATTGAAAAGTACATAGATTTTACTGAATGATACTCATGATAGATTGTAAACTGTATTGGTCACATTCTACTCAATTGGTATCAAATGAACACATCAGCATTACAAGTATTAAATGTTTTTCTATTACTATACAGGATATAAACCAAAACATTAATATGGCAGTTATGTTCTTTAGGCACAGTTCAGTGATTTTTTTTTTAAATAAATAGTATTGAATGTCAGTTGAAGTTTTAAACTCAATAACCAAAGGGTCAAGAACTCTAACTAGGGGAAAAAAAAAAAAGAAAAAAAGAATAACTTTAAGCTAACAATGTAAGCTGCTTAAAATTTCTAACACTTTTAACCTATCTGGGTTTTAAGATTACTTTATTAAAAAATACAAGGAATCTGAAAAAAGATTAATACAATTATCTTAATGTACAAAGTCATACATTGTAGCAGTTTTTAACTAAAATTTAAAAACACAACAAGGAGGGCAGCCCTTTAGACCAATTTATTTTATATCCATTTAAAATATCATCCAACAAGGGACAATGAAGTTTACAGCTGGGACAAGTAACACGACCCTACAATAAGATACAACCAGTGCTAGAAGGAGATGGATACTGGGGCAAGAGTCCAGAGGCCAAAGGACAGAAGACGGGCTGAGGATGAAGCCCTGTCGACACAGAGGAGGAGCTTTTTTTTTTTTAAAGTAATTCTGAAGTGATACAGTCTGAGCTCTGTACACTTGAAATTGGCCTGGAAAGCAGTCATGGGGTGGGCTGCAAACCTCGAAGATAGCCATATCCTGATCCCTGGAGCCTGCAGATGTTACCTGATCCGGAAAAAGAGTCTTTGCAGATGTCATTAAGTGAAAGGCTCTTGAAATGGGGAGATTATCCTGGATTATCCCCTTGGGCCCTAAATACCATCACAAGTGGCAGAGGGAACACACACACACACACACACACACACACACACACACACACACGAGACGTCAATATGAAGATGGAGCAGAGCGATTTGAAGACACTAACCTTAAAACTTGGAGTGGTGGGCCACACGCCAAGGAATGCTGGCAGCCACTCCAGACTGAACAAGGCCCAGAACGGATCTTCCCCAGAGCATCCAGCGGGGAGCAGCCCTGCCTACCCTTTGCTTTCATCCTAGCAATACCGATTTTGGATGCCTAGCCTCCAGAACTATAAGGAACTGGATTTCTATTTTTTTAAGCCACCAAGTTTGTGCTAATTTGTTATAGAAACCAATGCAGGCAGCTTAATGCAAGAATAATGTAAAAGCAGGGGAAGAGCAGAGGAGATCCCTCCACCAAACCGTAGAAGCTCCTGAGCTTGGGAAACCATGTAATTAGGGTTTCCTCAGAGCGTGTGGCAAAGGAGTTTTGGGAATAGCACAGCTAGGCCCCTGCCTAAGAAAGCTTGCAGCCAGGAAGGTTCTACATGCACATCAGCAGGACGGAGCTGCTGTCAGGGCTGGGACCAGTGGTCCTGAGTCTGGATGCCTCGCCCCGTGCCCTGCCTCCTGGTCACTGTCCCTGCCGTCCTTGGGACTTTGTGGGTAATAGACATCTCTTCATATCTCAGCTCTAAGAGCAGCGCTGTTAGAATAAGGCAAATGAAGTGTTCCCCCCTCACCCTCACCCAGTGATGCGGCTTGTCGATTCAGAGCAAAATTTTGAAATGGACCAACTGCAAAGCTCCCTTGTCACACCATCGGTGATGAGGCCTCGCGCCAACAGGAGCTGGGCTCCCAGGCACCCACTGTGTAGTCCCAGCCTGCACATGTGACATCCGGTGCCCAGGTTTCTTGGGGAGCTGATGATGGTTTCTGCAGCTGTTGCGGCCAGTCCACATCATTGCCCTTCAGGGGAGGAAACCAGCCCATCCCGTTCCCCAGCTCCCACTGTCATGTTGGAAACATAATTTCCTCCAATGTGAAGATTGTACTTAAGGAAGAAGAGCAAAGCCTGAGCAATTCAGCAGTTCTTTTTAAAGCTTTGTCCTTTGGTAGCGTATTTTGTTATATAATAAGCTACTTTCCCCTCTGTCTGGCATGCACCTATTTCCCAAGTTCTGAGTTTCTTTGAGGCTATTTCTTTATATCATGAATGCCTGGGCCCAGCATGGAGTCATTAAAGATCAACACAATTAGCAGATCAAGCTTGAATTGACTCATTTCAGGCCTCAAGGTAGAGCCTTCAGAAAGAGAGAGTAATGATCCCAATAGTGCTTTTTAACCTTCTAAGTAAAATCTTGGCCCTTTTTTCATTTTTATACTCAAGGTGAAACACACACACACACACACACAAACACACACACACACACACACACACACACTTATGTTTAAAACTTATGATTACCTGTGTTTAGGAGATTACTTGACTTCAGCTAGCTATTGAAATTTCATTTTTAAAATTTATTTTGCCCTCAGGTTGTATATGTATTCCTTTCTCTGAATCCATATTTGCTTATTTAATGCATCTGGACTAAAATCGGGACTAAATCCTTTATCAAAAGTGACAGCGAGCAAAGTCACTTTGGTGCTTCCATGATACTGTCCATTTCTGTTGAAATAGATAAGGCTCTCTAACTTGGTCAGAGATTTTGACTTCTGAAAATATTAACTAAACACCACACATAACAGGTGTAATGTCTGAACATACATTCTGAACTAGGATATAATACACTAAATAGAATTCCATGAAGTATTCTGACATAAAGATTAATTTAGAAAAGTCCTTATTTGTGATTGCATTTCAGCTTCCCTAAATATTTATGAAAGAGTCTGGGGTAGAAGGTGGATATTTTCCCCAGATGGTACATGAAGAGATAAGGGTTTGGAGAAATTAGAGACCATGTCCTAGGATAAAGAGGTGGGGAGGAGATAATTTTTAAGAACCTACGAGTTCTTTTGCTTTGTTTATTTATTTATTTTTTACTGATGACCCTGCCCTGACGTATCCTAATGGCCTGTAACTAAGGTAAACAGGCCACAGTTCACCTTAGTGTTCACTCTTGGTGTTGGACATCCTTTGGGTTTGGACAAATACATAAACATACTTCCATCATGATAATATTATACAGAGTATTTTCACTGACTTGAAAATCCTCTGTGCTCTGACTGTTCATCTCCCCTACCTAACCTCTCCATCCCTGGCAACCACTGATCTTTTTATTGTCTCCATAATTTTGCCTTTTCCAGAATGTCATATAGTTGGAATCATACTGTATGTAGCCTTTCAACGTTGCATTTTTTTCACGTAGTAATATGTATTTAAGGTTCCTCCGTGTCTTTATATGGCCTGATAGCTCATAGTCCATTGTCTGGCTGTACCACAGTTTATCCATTCACCATTCAACCAATGGGAAGGACATCTTCATTGCTTCCAAGTTTTGGAAGTTATGAATGAAGCTGCTATAAACATCCAAGGACAGGTTTTGTGTGGACATAAGTTTCGGCTCATGTGAGAACCCACTCTTTTTCAAGACCTTTCCATGATTCCAAATCATTTATTCTTGAGAGGAGCACTGATTGGTAGATATTTTTATGCCATTGTACAATGGGGACATGAAAGCCTTCACAAAACTTTCTAAGGTCATTTAGCTACAAGCGGTCGAGTCTGGATTTGGATGCAGATCTATCTGCCGAGAAGTCTGTGCTGGTGCTACCACATCCTGCTACTGCCCTGGATCTCAGGATGGGCAGGTTTTGGTTCTAAAACCAAACCACAAAATTTAAAATATTTCTCACACCTTAGAGCACAATGATATAAACAAGCAGGAAAATCTGACTCTAAAGCTGAATCATGCAAGCAAATTCACAAAGGGATTAAAGAAAAGAAATGAAGTTAATATGCTTTTTTAAGAATAAATGAATAATATAAATGTTGATTGCTTTGTTGATATTCTTTGTTTTTGCAAGCTTCGTCCAGTAGTTTCCTTGGATATGAATTTCAAGTTGCAGCATCTTCCTCTGTCATCAAATTTTCGTAGTATCTGGAAGTTCATACCCATTATTCAGAGCTGTCATTCCCCTTTCCCAAAATGATTTCATGTGCAGGATTTCATATTTCTGGGTTATTGTTCTCCAGTAATAGTTTGTTTCTACATCTAATTTGGATATTCTATGTTCTTTCTCAAATGAGCATTCAAGAGAGATTTTTTTTTTAATTTAATAAACCTTTCTGATAATCTAAACATAAGTAATATGTATTAACATGGTGAGTGACATTCAGGATGAAAGTCTTGTGTAGCACATTCCAGGATGGAATAGCCTGTCAAGAAAGAAATTTTTGGGAATTAAAGTATATCTGATTCCAGGAAGAGGTCATTTGAGTCTCTTCTCCCTATTGATTTCTCTTTGAACTTTGGTTTACAGCAAAGCAAAGCTCTGCTAGATTACTGCTCCGATGGTGCCCAGCATATTTAAAGTGTTCAATAAACTTCTAATAGCAATTCATTCGACCCTGGCAGCTGCATGTAGGTTTCAGTGTGAAAAGAATGGCTCATGATTTAAATCAAGGTTTCTCAACCCCAGCACTATAGCTGTGTTGGGCTTGATAATTCTTTGTTTTAGGGGCTGTACCATGCATTGTAGAATATTTGACCACATTCTTGTCTTCTACTGACAAGTTGCCAATAGCACACTCCGCATCCCCACCCCCATTTGTGACAACCAAAAACGTCTTCAAACATTCCCAGATGTCCCCTGGGGAAAGGACTGTGAGACTCTCCATTGGTTGAGAACCACTGATCTAAATTAAAGGAATGGGGCCATTGAGACTAGAGAAAGGTCTATGAACATGAGGAGAGGAAATGAGCACGGTGTTTGTTGGGGACAAGAAAGCTACAGAAAATGAGGTGGAATGAACAGAATATAGTCAGAATGTGAAGACACTGTGTATAAAAGACAAGGAGCCAATAGCGCTTATATTGGTTGTAATAATGGTTGTTATATTGGAATTTGGAATGTCAGTTTAACTGGATTTTAGAATGTAAATGTTATCAGGGAAAAGATTAGTTCAAAGAAAGTAGCTATAAAAATTGAGAGTTTTTAAAGAGCAAGAGTTTCTATTTTGAGCAAGAACAGTTTTCTGAATAATGATGGTTAGAAAGAGCTTATTTTTGTATTTTATTGGTTTGTTGGTAGTCAGAGCTGTCAGAGCAAGCACTGGTATGGAAATCAGTAGAAGACGCAGGTAAGAGAGAGGCTGAAAGATTCTCAACCCTATCTCCTCTACTTGATCTCAGAGAGTGTCCACACTACAGTAAACTTTTCCCAGATAACTACAGACTTTTCAAAGGCCTCAAAACATACACACACACACACACACACACACACACACACACACACTTCTACATTGTAGGTAACTCACACTAGAACAACGGAGTCCATTCTTTGGAGAAAAATGTAAAGATAAACAACCAAATCCATTTATTTGGTACCAAGGATACAAATGGTTTTTAATCCTGACTTTATATAAAAGTCATCAAAGAACTCTTAAAAAGCACTGGTGCCTTGGCCCTACTCCCAAGAAATTCTGGTCAACTGGTCTACATGGGGCCTGAACACTAGTAACTTTTTGAAGGTCCTAACTACTGATACAGTAAGAATCACTGAGATAGCCCCATTGCATAGGACTTTTACAGTGTACCTGGGATAATAAGATTGACTAATGTTAGGGACAAAACAAGACAATGATCAATGATCCAGTTGTTTGTTACGTGCCAGCATTCTGGTAGGAGAATAGTCAATGGCAGAAACAGGAAAAATCCGGCTAGGCTGTTGTTACTTCTATACTGATTGAACCAGAGAGGTTGTCTTATTCAGGTGAATAAATGGGCTGGGTCTTTTGTCTTGCTGAGTTCTTTGCACGTTATATTGCCCTTCTCACCAATCACTCAGAGCATTTTAACAGTCTTCTGTTACAAATCTATGAATAAATATAAATTTAAATTGTCCTATTCTATTATGAATCTCCTAGAAGAGGTGGGATCGTGGCAGACACCAAAAGAATGAGATGGACAATAGAATACAACTTGGCAGTGGCTTCTGAACCCTGGGCCTGTAAGACCTTTGCAGGGAAATAAAAAGGACAGTGTTCACTTGAAACTAGTGACAAACATAGGCAAAATGTCCCCAGGAGACTGGAGGAAATTCCAGAATGAGAAAACAAGGAGATCCATTATCACTTTGGGGTGACATAGCTAAAATACATGAAGCAAGTAATTAGATAAATTACACTTCCAGTCAGCTCTGATTAAGGCCCTTCCAGAATGGCATTTTATATATTCAATAGTATGTCTGACCTCCTTTGGAAATGTCAGGTAAGATAAAGTGATTAAATTAATACAGTAGGCATTCATTTGGTTTCACATCATATGGTTCCAATATTAGCTCTTTATTCACACAAGACAGCTAGATGTCAAACACTAAAGAATAAATAAGTCACCTTAATTACTTGTTAACTAAAGAATATGATAGAATTGAGGAATAGATTCTTCTAATGTTTTTTAACCTTGAGTATGAGAATCAAAACAAGTTCTGCTCAAATCCAATATATAATAAATATAAATCATAGTACAAAGTTTTGTCTTCTTCAAAATTCAATACTATCTCAAGGTTGGAAGGCGTCCTTAAATTCAGGAATGAAGGACTTCATATGCTGTACTGTTTTCCCATGAAAAATAGAAATATTCCATTTTATCACTGCATGGAGAGATGAAGAAGCAAAGTAAACATTTAAACGATGGTGAACCCAAACCACACTGGACCAATACATTTGTTCTATCTTTTATGTTGGGAAGGATTTGTACAATGATGGAGAAGAAAATAAAGGGCCCCCAAGGGGGCTTCCTGTGACTTTCTAAGCTATTTCTATGTAACCACTGGACCCACAGCCTAGAATCTTGAGTAAATCATCTGTGATTCAGGGTAGAGAAAGAGCATACATACTCATTTTTCCACAGAGAATCCCGAATATTAACTTAGCCAATAGTTTCAACTGTTCAACTTGTCAAGACCAACTGACAAGAAATATCTTAAGTTTCTTCTTTTTCTACTTCTTTCTTATCAAAGCGACCAGTGAAAATAGTAACAGGGAGACTGAAGAAGATGGGGCGGGTGGGGGGTGGGAATGAAGGCGACCCCCTTGATGGATCGTCTCCTAAATAACTGAAAATCAATAAGCCTTTAAGTACCTGCTTTACATTCGATCAGGAGCCAGGAGACCTCAATTCTAATTGGATTCTTTCACTCAATACAAACAGTTAAAATACCAATAAATAATAACAAATGATCAAGTTCTTACTATGTGTCAGGCTCTGGGCTATGTACTGTCCATAACTTGGTGTGTCAGACTCTGGGCTATGTACTGTCCACAACTTGATTCACAACACTCATAACATCCATATTGTTACATCCATTTAACAGCTGAGGAAAGGAAGGCTTTAATTTGCTTGAAGTTGTACAACAGAAAACTAGACCTCAAGGTTTTTTGACTGAGAAGAGGGGCACTTTTGTTTTCTTGGTTCAACAATAGTATCTCCTGACTCCAGGTGCTATGCAGGACCCTGAGCTGTGACTGAACAGACAGAGCACCCCCTAGTGGGCTGGAGCGTCTCCAAGGCCCTCTCAGCTCAGCAATCTGTGCTTCTGCACCTGGTTTCTCTTTTCAGTGGTTGAATTGAACGTGTATGTGTGTATCTTCTCTCACATGTCCATGTGTGTCTGCAGGTGGTGGGCAGGGGAGTGGGAAACATGTTCGGCAACTTGTGGGCCCCACGGAGAGAAGAAGCGAACGGTGCTGTGCATCCAGACCATGGGCTCTGATGAGCAAGCTCTCCCGGCTAAAGACTGTCAGCACCTGCTGAAGCCCAAGAGTCTCCTTTCCTGTAACAGAGACATCTTGTGTCCATCGGACTGGACAGTAGGCAACTGGAGTGAGGTGAGCTCACGGGTTAAAAGGGAAGCTAGCATTATTTATGCCTCATCAGCACTACCCTCCCCACCATTCCTCATGAACCAGTCCGAGTGACTCTAGAGAAAATTGCACAAGGGCCAGCGTCTATGATCTCTCTCCTGTTTCCTGCATTTTCCACTGCTTGGTATTCTATCTTCTTGGTTTCTGTTGCTACAGGATCTTCCTCTCACTTGTCCAGTGGTCAAATACCTGCCAGGGATGAGCTGGATCCTGCTTGCACAGGCATACAACAGCTAATTGATAAATTGTTAAGACTTTTGCTGGCCCGTTATGAAACCACTGGTAGCATATCAGGGCTCCCCGCCCACCTCAAGAACCAGTTTGTTAAACATTTACCAGTAGTTATGTTTCACTGGAACTACAGTAGTTAAATAAAATCAAAGGTGTGTCACTGTAATGAAGGAATGACAGGCGGTACTCTTGACATTTGAAGACACCTCTCAGATCATCCATCTTTTCAGCATGTGTCAAGTCCAGACCTCAGCAAGGCTTACAGCATCAATTATTAGCCACATAAATTCAAATAAGTGTTGCATTTTCTGAAAATTAGTCTGATATCATTTTCAGAATATTGCTGGAAATCAGTAGGCAAAAAGGTCGTGAAAAATTCCCAGGCTTCAGTTTTCTTTGGGTCACCATGGAACATGGTACTACCAAACCCTGTGCTCCCAGACTCTGCAGTGAAAGTGGAAACCCTTTATTTCCAAGGGTCCTGGATTCTCCAGAGGCCCTGTTCTGCTTCCTTATGGGAATTTTAGTCAATGACCTAAGAAATGACTAGAAAATAAATGATCTTCTGAACCCAACAGTCAGAATTTATAGATGGCTGCTGACTTCTTATGAGCTTCCTTGGGAAGCCACATGCTTTCCATAAAAACACTGCCATTAACCAGAATATCTTAGGAAATCCTCTCAGGACGTACCTTCAGAGAAATGGAAAACATTTGGGTCAGGAGAATGCCACAGAAAGTCAATTAGAACCCTTTGTTTAATAAGTGATATTAGATTATAAATAGATTGCTTTTCATAGCTTATAAAAGTACTCTGAAGGTATTGTCTGAAGAAGAACTTGAAAATTTGTATAAGCAAATGTACCTTCTCTGAATACAACTAACTGGAAACAGAAAATACTCATTTGAATGCAGCCACTTTGATAACCTTATTTCCAAACCACTATTTCGTTAGCGCATAGTCACAGTTTAGGTTTATTTTGCTTATAATTCTGTGCAGAATTCTCTCTTGCGTATCTAGGAGAAATTTTTTTAAATGTCAAGCATGGTCCCTATATTGTAAAACTTCCTGTCAAATAGGAAAGGTAGAACCAGAAGAAGGAAAGACAAAGGTACACATGCAAAAAAAACATACCTACAAACTAATGTAGGTGTATTACTGAGACGTGCACTGATGCATGTGCACATGTCAGCCCCAGGCCAGAATATTCCCCCTGCTATTCCTGGGAGGGTACAGTGATAGCCTGTGGCTGCCTGGCCTGTTAGTCCACCGCCAACCTAGATTGCTGTAAATTACAGTGTTGTCAGAATAGGGCTGAATGGGGTATTGTGACTGGTGCATTAAACATGTTTACCAAAAATGTTTTGGCTGCCTCTGAAGCAGTTAGTAATTCTTGTCATGTAGAATTGACTAATTGCCAGAAGCTTCATGCTTTTTTAAAGGACTCTGCAATTACTTATTTGGCTGTGTTCATGTTTATGGGGAGGAAAATGATATGCTTTCACAGGAGAACAAAGGACCAAAAAATTGGCACAATGTGACAAGTACTCATATCTGTAGTTCCAAATACAGGCCATTGTATCGTGTATGGATAGCAGACACGGAATCCAGTGTCTAGCTTCCACTTGAGGGAGCTGAACAGAAAAGGCTGAGCCGCTGTCTTCATTCAGGAGATGTTGTCAGGAGAGGTGCTTTTAGTTAAATCAGCATCAGAATATTCACCAAATGGGTCTTCCTTTCTTCCCTTTGCTGTTTTGTTACCTAGCCCTCTAATGAGCCTTGCTGGAATGTGAGGAAAATGTCTTTGATATTCTACCTATGCCCAGATACTTTAAGAGAGATGATATAGTCATTCTTGCTGTACATAGTGTTTATGGTCTGGATTTTGTCTTGAGACTGACATTGGTTCATGCAGGGTGGGGCTCCAGCGATACACGATCATTTGGTCTGCACCCAGCCATTTGAGTCGCTCTGGATGAGTCTGATGCTACATCATAACTGGGTCAAAAGACCCAAGAGCTATGAGGCTCCTAGACTCCCATAAAATAGTCTTTCCTGGGCTGACTAAGGTGGGAAGAAGGAGAAGAGGGAAATCCATGAGTTGCTCTTCTCTGTCTAGGCACCTCTGCCAACCCAAGCAATGAGAGAAGGGTGAGCTCAGCTGTGCCAGCCAGGTACACTCACTCCTGACACAGCCAACAGTCAAATTTGACCCAGCCAAATGGGGACCTATTAGGTGCTACAGCTGCCCCCTGGGACCAAGCCCCCCGCCCCAAACTCAGGTTCTGAACCTCTGACTCCTACCCCCAATCTCAAATTTCATCAAGAATCTTATCCTGGGTTTGTCCAACCTACTTCTGGGCTTAGAGGGTAAAGAAGCGTGACTCTGTTGCAATAAAGACAAAATATCAAAGATTCCCTGCTCCCGTTTTTACTAGGTACCCCACTTCAGTGACAGACCTCATCAGAGGCAGCCAGGCTCGTGGTGAAGGGCACGGCCCCCTGGGTTTAGATTCTGGCTCTGCCACTTATTAGATGTGTGAATTTAATCTCTGTGGTTACTTCTAGTTTTCCTGTGGCTTGTTTTCTCCATCCATAAAATAAGGATAACAGTCGTACTTAGACTCAAGGGAAGTTATAACGATTAAATGAGTTAATATTTCTCAAGTTCTTACTAGAGCAGTGCCCAGCACATAGTAAGCTCTATACATGTAATCATTCGTTAGTAAAGTGAGTAGATGGAGTTAACAATAATGTCTACCATTTGTTGAATGTTTTCCACACTATGTAGCTTGTCTCATTTAACTCTTAACATAACTCCATGAGGTTGGTATTAGTTCATTAATTTCTCTGTTTTCCCTGGCAGTTAGACAAATAGATTTAGTGGAATAGTAATTTCTCGAGGTTTTCAAGCCCTGGTAAACCTTAATTTTATGGCCTTGAGCTAGTATGAAACTTCTCTCAGCCTTTTCTTGTTTAGAAAGACAGGGTTATTGTAAGCCTTAAAGATAATCCATGAAAACCCTTCTTCACATAGTGCCTGGCAAATAGAAAGTGTTCACTAAATGGTAACTTTATTATAAGGCAAGAAGACAAGGGTCACTTTTCCCTGCTGCTCTAATTTTGCAAGCCTGTCCGGTCAATGGCACCCAAATGTCCTGACGGAATTGATCACTGGCTCCCTACATTTGGGGGCCAAAGATCAATAGCCAAGGTCAGGGCCATTTTATGCACGGAGGACTGTACACACAGGGTTTAAGGCCTACAACTTTTTCAAGGGCCTACAGAAATGTTAGAGACCTGAGAAAAATCTAATGCATTGCTTCCATAAAAACAAAAGGACATTGCAAAATCAGAAATCAATATTTAATTACATATTAATAACAAATATTTGTTGGGCATTTAGTATGTGTATTAAATACCTTTACAGGTATTAACACAATACCTCACAACGGCTTTATTAGCCCCATTTTATAGGTGAAAAAACTGACGCATACAGATATTTAGAAATGTATCCAAGGTGACACAGCCTCCAAGTGATGGAGTCCAGGTTTGAAAGCAGGCAGCAGAGGTTTTCCTCTGTACCCTCTGCTATCCTGCCTCTCAGAGGTCTGCAAAATGAAACAATGTGACCGTTCTTAGTAGTCATAAAAAATGTGTTATGTTTGGAAACAGTTTGTAGATTGGCTTTTCTCCCATTGCTGGAATTCCAGACTCTATAAAATGATTGTTGAGAAATCAAAGCCACTCAAATTAAATGTTACCCTCACCAAATATTTTCAAAAGCAAAAGATTAAAAAGCCTTTCAAGTTGTTTTTACAGAAAAAGATTATATTTCACTTGAGACTAGAGATGCTTTTTAATATATTTGATGGGACATGTAGTGTAGCCTCCACCAGGCAGCTGTGCCCAGGGTCTGTGAAGATCTTTGATTAGCCCTTTCTGTGCCTGACAAAAAGTACACAAGCAAACAAATGAGCAAAACAATCAATCAGCCAAGTTACTGAGAATCTATGAAGTGCCACACTGTTCATTTGGGTGTTGGAGTGTACCAGTGACCCGCGAGACGAAGGGCCGATTTTCACAGACGCACTCTCCTGGCCCTTCACACAGAAACACTGCGGCAAGCACCAATGACATGTCTGCGGCTAAATGAGAAGCAAAGTAAAACTGTGCAGTCCCACAGGAGTTCCTGCTAACTGAAGGAACGCAGAGCATGGAAGGCTGGGAGACATTTTTGAGTCGCTTATGTTCGTATTTATTCCCCAGCTTCGATGAAGGTCCAAGATGCTGCTGTGGGGGCTGGACCCCTGAGGTTTTAGCCTCAACTACCTGCTCTTTTGGCGTGGGACATGTGTAAGTGCCCACATCTCAGTACTTCCCAGACGTGAGCAGCCCGTGCTTTGCCAGGCTTCCTGGAGAACACATGTGGGCACTCTTGTTTGGAACAGCTACTCACAGTAAACCAGTTGGGGGCCATGTTGATTCTCTTCATCATGGTAAAGTTTTAAAAATTATCTAGTATTAGTTTCCTAGGACTGCCACATAACAACGTACCACAAACTGGGTGGTTTAAAACAACAGAAATGTATTGTCTCACCACTCTGGAAGTTACAAGTCCAAGATCAGAGCATCGGCAGCGTCAGTGCCTTCTGAGGGCTGGGAGGTAGAGTCCGTTCCAGGCCCTCCTCCTCGCTTCTGGTGGTTTGCTGGCACTCTTTGCGGTTTCTTGGCTTGTCGACGCATCACCTTGATCCCTGCCTTCATCTTCACATGGCGTTGTCCCTATGTATGTTTGTATCCAAATTTCCCCTTTTTTTATAAAGACAATAGTCATGTTGGACTAGTGCCCCCCCGATGACCTCATTTTAACTTGACTCCCTCTGTAAAGACCCTACTTCCAAATAGGACCACATTCTGAAGTACAAGGAAAGCAGGTGAGCAGGCGTTAGGATGCTGATATATCTTTGGTGGTGGTGGGGGGGTGGGGAGCGGGGGGAATACAGTTCAACTCATAACAGGTACCTGAGTGTTTTAGCTTATTCTCAACGCTGGTTTTAGTATGAGATCCGGTCATTTCATTTATAAATTCCTGAGACCATGCGTTCAATATTTTCGTGTCCAAAGCATTAGTTATTTCTCTACTCAGCCCTTTCGCTCAAACTCTCTGATAAACCCCAAGTGTGTTTTTTAAAAAACTTTCTTATCACTGCAGCTCTGAGCCAGTTGTGAGCCCCACTCCCCGACAGTGCACCTCAGGTGGGTGGAGTTGACTAATTTAGCAGATCTCTTTCTCAGCCAGCTCCCCCAGAGCTGGAGTGGTGGCAAGTGAGGGCAGTGTAACTCCCCGGGAGGACATTAACAGATTGACAACTTGCTTGCCTGGCACAGGTTTCTAAATGATAAGGTAAGAGCATAAGATAATCATAGCAGACACCAGTTTTGAGAATTCTGAAACTACCAATTGAGATGAGTTCTAAGTGTGGCTTTGTGTCCTGCATTTATCTCTTCTGAGGGTCTTGACAGTTCCTAAGGAGATAAACACAGTTGGAAGATGTACTGGAAGAAGTGTGGGCTGAATACAAAACAGTACAGCTTTTTCTGGTGTGACTATGAGAAAAGGCCCCTTAGTTTTTAGGCCAATATACTTGGTAGAGAGTTAATGCTGTTCCACGGGCACAGTATACCCCACTGCTAAGGAATGGTATCCGTCGATTATTGGAAAGATTCGCCGCCTGCTCTCTTTGCTCACATCGGTAAACAAAGCAGATGGGGAGGAATGGTCGGGGTGCTGGGGAACATACACTCACGGGGTATCACACAGAATAATGGTTGGGAAGCCCTTTGACATTCACTGAACGTTATGCCATCCCCAGTCTCAAGAACCCTGCTTTGGGGTCAGAGATATACGACAGACAAATGTGAAACAGCCAGGGAAGAAGAATCCTGGACCGTTCACGTCCACATGCCAACTGTTTGGTGGATAACTTAAAATAACATCGGAAAGGAAAGCTAAACATGGATCCGTTTGGTAAAAAAAAATACAGATTTTTAAAACATCTAGAAATTTAGTATCGTGTGGCAACTACACGTGGTTTGCAGCTGGTGAGATTGACGAAATAAATATTCTTTACCAAAAATCCTGAAGAAGGATTGTCCTGTTAGGATAGGCCTGTGCTCTGGTATGCCCTACAGAATATGGAGGAAGCACTGGGAAGGGGCCCCTGCCATGGCCCCCATGGATAGGTCAGCACATGCTACGGGACTCACCTGACTCTGGAAACAGTGTCTCCCACCTTTGATTAACTACTCACCTTTAAATTTCAGAAAAGGTCTTAGTGATTGTCTAGCTTTTAATCTGACTCCCTCTAACACAGGCAAGTGAAAATGGAACTTAGGATGCCTGGGTGAGGCCCTGTGAGTTATAATAGGGCTGGATGTTGTTGGAGGGATGTTAAGGGGTCTTACTCAGATGCTGGTGTTTTTCCCCATTGGAAATTGTGCCTTTGTTGGGGGTCAGAGCTCTGTGGCTAGACGGCCATCGCTGGAGGCCACAAAGACCTCGGCGTCCATTTCCTAAATATATAGGGAGGGTTTACTAGCACTAACTTAATAGATTTCAGAGATTATATAAACATTTTACATTAATTTAATACTATCATAACCCTAGGAAAGATATTATCTCTTAAAAAGGTCAGGTGACATATTTAAATCATTGCACTCTTTGTAGATCCACCAAAGGTTCAAAGCCCAAGGAGACGTCAGCTGTACTATGTCATGGTTTGTGTTTTCAGTTTGTGGAGGATAAATGGTTGGTCCTGAGCCATAGCTGGTCCCCAGGAGATACATATTTCCATAGGAAACTAAAGGAACACAGAAACCAAATGTAAAATGTGTATGTGCATGAAAAAAGACAAAGGAAACAATTTCAGCTGCACAGTTCCAATTTCCTGTCCTGATTGTTGTGAATCTGAGCATGACAACCAATGCCTCTTTCCCACTAGACTAACAGGTGTCTCTCTTTTCCAGTGTTCTGTGTCCTGTGGTGGCGGAGTGCGGATTCGCAGTGTCACGTGTGCCAAGAACAATGATGAGCCTTGTGATGTGACGAGGAAACCCAACAGCCGAGCTCTCTGTGGCCTCCAGCAATGCCCGTCTAACCGGCGAGTTCTGAGACCCCCCAAAGGCATGATTTCCCATGGGAAAAAATTACCTACATCTGAGCAAGACCACTTGAAACCAACGACACCCAATCCCAGAATGCTGACCATACCCATGGTTCCTGAGCCTGTGAGCACAAGTTCTCTGGCACTCAGCAGCCCTAGTCCTACCACAGCCTCCGAAGAAGGAGACCTAGGTGGGAAATGGTGGCAGGATAGTTCAACCCAGACTGAACTGGACTCCCATGATGTCATTTCCTCTGGAAGTACTTCCCAGCCCACCCTCACTTCCTGGTCTCTGAGTATCCAGCCCAATGAAGAGAATGTTTCCAAATCGGCCCCTGGTCCTACCTCAGAGGGAAACCTTTTAGCCACAACAATGAGTGGTTCTCATTTGTCATCTTCCAGCAACCCTGTGACTTGGCACCTGACTCCATTTTATACTTTGACCAAAGAGCCAGAAATGGATCTTCACAGTGGCTCAGGAGAAGACAGTGAACAACCTGAAAACAAAAATGAAAACAGCTCTATAATATGGACCAAGACCAGGGGACATGAAAATGATGCTTCAGTGGAAAGAAGTACAGAAATGCCACTTGGACCTCTGCCAACACCTTATCTTTGGGGGATTTCCTTGCGGTCACCTTTCAGCACAGTGGCAGAAGGACTGCTACCCACCCAAAGGCCCACTATTCTCAAAAATGGTACACCCAGAGCCGAGGGGATGGTCACTGAAAAGCCAGCTAACACTCCACTCCCTTTGGGAGGAGACCATCTGCCAGCACCCTCAGAAAAGCTGATAAACCACAACCTCCCAGAACTTTCAAGCAACATGAATCTAACACATACTTCTAGACCAGTCCTGACTGAGGAAGATGCAACAAGTCTGATTGCTGAGGGGTTTTTGCTGAATGCCTCCCATTACAAGGAGCTGTCAACGGGCCACAGCACGGCGCGCTGGATTGTTGGAAACTGGAGTGAGGTAGGAGTTCCGTGTCTTACCCCATGCCTGTTTCTATATGGAAGATAGTTAAGGGTGTTTACATGCTTGTGCAAATTTCAAAATAGACATATGAAATATAGTCTAATGAGGAATAAATGTGAAGTAATTGGGTTATGCCCTCACCTCCTTCTTCACCTCCCAAACTCAAAAAAAAAAAAAAAAAGTGTCCAGGGAAGAGAACAAATGTAGTGAGATACAGTAAAAAGAACCTTGAACTAACTCAGGAGGCCTGAGTTAGCCAGCTGTGTAATAGTGGAGAATTCAGTCACTCTCTCTGAGCCTGCTTTTTATCTGCAGAATAGTGAGCTAATGTAGACCACCTCTAATGCCCTTCCAGCTATAAATGTGATGCTCCTATAATGGACAACTAATGGGCCTGAGTGCAGATTGCATGTAGAAAGCTAATGTTGAGGCCATAGTTTAAACTTGCCAAGTAATAACAGTTGCGATGGAAATCTAACACCACATTCTTGAAAAGAATTCTGTAGCTCACTGTATCCATGATTTCTTTTCTTTTTGGTCTGTTACTTATATGCAAAAATTCATTTCGGCCCATTAAAAAAATTAGAATATAGAGGGAGAAGAAAACACATGATGAAAAAAATGTTGGCCTCTGTTTTCAGGCTTCAGGAATTTGGCTAGATATTTGTTTTACCATTTCTAGAACCAATTCAATCCTTTGAAACATCGAAATCATTTCTCACCCATTTGAATTTTGAATGCAAAGTATATGAACTTGTTAAAAATAATTTGACAATTCAGAAGAGGACTTTGTGGCAAAATAATCACATGTTCAAATCACTGAACATTTTTTATGACAATTCACAACTCCACTTCTTAGCTAAAGAGAAGTGAAATATTAGCAGCTAATATAAAAATAACAATACATTTAATTTATAAAGCATGTTAATTTCCAAACCACTTTCATATGTAGTCTCTTATTTTCTCCTTTTGACAGCCTTGGGGAGCAGGTAGGGTCTGAGTGATACCAATTTATAAATAGGAAAACCAAGAATTTTAATGGTTCAGTGACTTGTCTAAGGACACACTTGTTAATTTGATAATGAACATTCCAACTCCACTCGGATCTGCTCTCTCTAGTGAATTGCAGCACCAAGTGACAACTTTGCTATATAAATTATTTCTTACGAAATAATCAGCATCGTTGGTTACGGAATTGACTCTACTGGCAATAAATAGAGAAATTCAAACTTCCAAAAAATTGTGTTTGCATTTGAACTATGTTTTCACATTGATTTATGTTTGATTTGTAAAGTAAGTTGTCACATTTCCTGTCAATGGAGCAGCATTTTATTATCTCCATTTGCAAGTAAAGAATCCAGGTTTGGGAGGAAAAAAAATATTTTCATGCCTAGAGACATCCAATCTGTTGAAAAAATGAGAGGAATGGGTCTCCTGATCCCTGACATTTTAGTCCGATTTTGTTCCATCAGCAAAGTTCTAATGGGGTCTTCACAACGAGGAGGAAGTTGACAGTGAACACTTATGAAGCGTGTACCATGTTTCATAGCATGATTTTATGCTAGTTAACATGCATTCTCTCATTTAATCCTCCTCACAGCCCAAGGAGATTGATAATATTTTGCTCATTTTAGAGATGAGGAAATTGAAGCTAAGAGCAGTTAAGTAGCTAGCCAGAATTACACATACTCATGAGTGATAGAGCAGTGATTTGAACCCAAGAAACAGATCATAGCCTCTGAGCCATTGTTTTGCAAATCAGAAAACATCACCACTCTCTCTGACTCTGTTCAATTTGTTTCTTCTTTGGTTATATGACATAAAAACAATGTTAGTCATGAGGTGACCTTGAGTAGACAGATAAGAAAAATCACAAAGTTCGCAAGAAAGTATTTTAAAATGACACTGAGAGATCCATGGTTACTTTTGAGCTCACAGGGCCAAATGGTCCCTATAATGTCACCACAGTGGGTTCAGCCTAAATAGTTTGAAACAAAATTGATCTGTTTAGGTTTTTTGAGTGATGTCCTTGAAAGGATGGACATAAAAGTAGTACCCTCAAAACATATCTTCCCTTCCAAAAACACAGAGCAGCCCTAAAGGACAGATAAATAGGCTTGTCGTCTTCCATCCATCATACCATGTTTCCCCGAAAATAAGACCTAGCCAGACAATCAGCTCTAGTGCATCTTTTGGAGCAAAAATTAATATAAGACCCGGTCTTATTTTACTATAATATAAGACCGGGTATGATATGTTATGATATGATATGATATGATATGATATGATATGATATGATATGATATATGATACCGGGTCTTATATTAATTTTTGCTCCAAAAGAAGCACTAGAGCTGATTGTTCGGCTAGGTCTTATTTTTGGGTAAACACTATAGCAGTCTGGATAGTGTGTGTCTTCTGCAAACTCAAAGACAGAGAGAAGACGTTATGGAAACTTAGGCTACTATTTAATTCGTAGTGTTTTGTTAATTAGTCAATGGAGATGAAGTCTAAAAGCACCTACAATTAAAGACACTTTGGGCCTTGAGAAGAATACAACCTGGTCAAACAGAATATGAAAGAGTAGATGATAAAAGGCATAGATATAGGATTGATATCAGAATAATCAAAGTATGAATGAGATGTGTACAGTATGCATACGTAATTAGGAATATCACGCACACACACACGAGAGGCTAGGCTGTTGTAACAAATAGAGCCAAACAAATTATGGTTCACCAAAACCGAAGTAGATTTCTCACTCACACACTAATACAAGGTAATTTCAGGTCTGCAATGGTGGTGGTAGAGAATGATGCTCTGATGCATGTAGTCATTTGGGAATCCAGACTGACAATGGTTCTGCCATCCTCCCATCATTTGCTCTGGGGTCACCATCCAGTCAGTCAGAAAAGGAAAAAAACATAGATAAATGTATTCCTGTAAGGGGTTTCATGGGCAAGGCCTGGAATGGGCATGTATTACTTCTGCTTACCTCCCGTTGTCTAGAACTCAGATCACGTGACCAAACCAAACGGCAAGGCAGCTGGGCAATGTAATCTAATTGTGTGCCTAGGAAGAAGAGGGAAAAGCTTATGGTGAGTCCTAGCAGTCTCTGACACTGAATAGCATGTCCCACTGTGTATATAAATAGACAAAGAAAGGAGGGATGATGAGTTCAGTTATAGATCGAGTTTAACTGATGGTACTTCTGGGATATCCAGATGATAACCAGAAGATGTTTATGTGTGGGCGTGTGAGGTTGTTGAGACTCAGAGGTGAAAACTGGAGATGAGATTTGGTAGCCATGACCAGTAGGAAGAAGTTAGTTTGAGCTTTAAGAGTGAATGAGGTCACCCATTAACCTGCAGGATGCAAAGAGGAGTGGGCCAGGAATGGGACTCGAGAAAACATTCGCCTTTTAGGTAGCTGGCTAACAAAGAGATCGCACACGGAAGACCAGTAAGGAATAGTCTAATTCTTAAGATATAAACCAAGATGTCTAGGAACATAAGGACTGACAGTAGATCTAATGGATTTGACAGTTAGCAGGTCACAGGTGACTTTGGAGAGAGCTTCCGTAATGAGATGCAGGGAGATACCAAAGTGCAGTCCACAGGAGAGCCCCTGTAGGCTGCTGTCACCGTCCTCAGACAGAAGAGTCCCCATATTAGGACTGTGAATAAGGATGGACAAGCTCTCGGTCCACAAGTGAATACAAAAGTTTCATTAAAAAGTAGCTTGAGAATGACCCAGAAATCAGTTAGTTTCCTGTCCCATCCTCTTTTCATCCATTCCCAAATCCAAAAGCAGTTGTGGGATTATTAAATTCAAATGTGTTCTAATGCTTTTGTCCTGAGGATATTTAATGTGTGAATTAATTGATAAATGTCCATTGATTCTATGAGATTACTATATCAAAACAAACTAAACCAAAATAAAAGTACACATCAACCCTGATAACTATTGACTGATACATTTTAATTATAGTAAATCAGGATACACGGAATTCATTTTATCTCAAATGTCATCATTTGACTTTGACAGAAGTAAACTGTCTTATTGAATACATGGCAGCTCACCAAAAATTTGGCAACCGTGGTGGAACCATTGAGAGCTCTTCGTTCCAGGCAGTTTGGCTGGACAAGGGAACTGGCCCAGATTGCAGTTTCTCAAAGCTAGAAGGATAGTACAGAGTTGCACATTTGGCAGGAGTTTCCTTCATGACCGGGCTCGGTGCCGGCTCCTTTTATGCATCTTTTGAGACAAAATGCTTAATACATAGAATTGTCAGAAAGGATCAGGACTCAGGATGAAAACTCTGGGTTTTGAGCTCCCCACTGCCCGATTCTGTATTCTGCTCATTTCTGAAGCCGTTTCTCTAGGCTGGCCCCCCCATAATAGTACCACTGGCCTCTCAATCACTAAGTCTTAGAAACTCCAGCATCACAACCTGCCCCTGTGCCACTAAAAAGAACCCTAACAGTTTTCAAGTCAGTGTGATGTCATCATTCTGTCATCTCCTCTTTATTATCTGTTAGTTTGGGGCCCAGTGATTTTCTATCTAATGGTAGGAGGCATTTGGAAAAGAGTGGATGCTTTTGTTTGTTACCATGGGGGGGGGGCGGGGGTTGCTACCAGCATTCCATGTCTGAGAGCCAGAGATGATGCAAGTTCTGTGACATCCGAGGAAGTCCCTTACAAGGAAGAATTGTCCAGTCCAAAATGCTAGTAGTGCCCCAGTAGTCAAGAGTGAGGGACCCTTGGTTCCTACTTTTGCTTAGGATACCTTCTTGCTGTTTTATGCACTTCCGGTCTTTCCCCTCTCCAATGCTTTCCACACATCATCACAGGAGATGTAAGACTGCCAAATTAGTCTTCCGAAAGGAATTTTCTAGTCATTCCAAATTCCTGCTCACAAATCTTTAATGTCTCTCCGTTGAATATCAGATCAGATAAAATCCACTCTAACATCCAGCAGCCTTCACAACCTTATGTAATCCAGCTTTCAAACCATACTACCTCCCACTTTTCTTCATCCACCTTAAGCTTCCACCAGTCTTCTGCCCCTCTCAGTCTAATGCCTTTGTTTGTACTGTTTCCTCTACCTGGATTGTTCTCTCCTTTCTCCTCTGCCCTTTTAAATCCTGCCTGTTCTTCAGTATCAAGCTTTGAGCTGCTTCAACTATAAAGCATTTCCTGATCATTAAGATTGGAAATAATTTCTAAAGTTCCCTAGCATTGGATCTGCAGTCTCCCTCACTGGGTCCTCCTATTTTCTGTCCTGTGTTGAAGGGCTGTTCGTGTCCCTCGTGTATATATCATGTTCCTCTGACTACTTGTGATTTCAAAAGTTAAACAATTGATATAAAAACCAAGTTAACACTATAAATGGACGTAAAGTATAAAACCATACTTTCTGGGTTTGAATTATGGTTCAATCGCTAACTGTATGTCCCCAGTCTTCTCATCTGTAAAATGAGGATAATAACAATGTCTGACTTATAAGTCTGTTGTGAGATAAAAGGAATAACTCTGTGTAACATAACACAGAAGAGTGTCAGGTATATAGTATTACTGGACTCAAGGGGTTTGCCACTTCCGGTATTCTATTCAAGAAGGAGACGTGGTTGTTGTTAGGTAATTTTATTTACTTGCAGCAAGTTAAGGAGACGGGATTCACATCCAAAGCTCTGTCTCTCCAAAGGGAAGCTTAATCGTTGTTATATGCACTATTTGGTTAATTGCATGTTGACTGCTTCTTTGCAGTTGGCTATAATCATTGGGATGGGTTCCTGTCAAGTTCATCCTGTTTACAGCTGAGTCTGCAAAATACTGTGCTATATTTTAACATTGAGCAAGAATAGCATTTAGTAAGAACAACCCAGACCCTGAGACTCTTGTCCTAGCTAACAAATAGGAAGCACTCAGTATTTGCTCTGATAATCTCTGTGCAAAACAGAAAACAGGTGCTATGAAAACAGCGTGCATGGGTGTGGCTCTTATTTAGACAGAAAGTCACCTCTCATGGAATTGCCTCTTCGTTCAGTCAGATCCCTGGGCCAGTTAGCTCTGCAGTGGTGTAAGTGCAAGTAACAGTATAATTGTCCACAGCCTTTCACAGCGGTTTTCGTGTGATTCTGATGTTGCCGCTCCCCACATCAGTTCCAGTTCTAACCACGCTGAAACCTGCTCCTTGACTTGTAAATCGGTTGCCATGGGTCACTATCTGTTTGCAAGGCAAATGGAAGTTGTCCCTCTACTGCCTCAGGGTCCTCCTCTCTTCTTTGATCCTTCACTCCCAATTTGAAACTAAAATAAGTGACAATCTATGGAATCCCATTTTACGTTTCCTGCATTCCATGGACATCCTCCCGTCAGTTTTACCCTTGGACTGCTGTTTGCTGCCTAAATAGAAACCGTCAAAAACGAATGAAACAAATGTCGGCTCATGACCTCTGAATCCAGCAGAGCTCCAGATACAACATACATCTTCTATATGTAACGTAAATATGGTGCAAAGAACTATAGCTATCACTTGACATTTACCAGGGTCATCACTAGCCTGGGAATTTGATCTCCCTAGCTCCTTTCCTGGATTTGGGCAAATGTCATGTGTTTCTCCATGTGGTAATATGAAATTAATAACATTGTTTGTGTGACATTGAGCATGGCTTCTAAACTCTCTGGGCCCCCAATATCTGGAAAGTGGCACTTCATAGTGCTGACCTTGCAGGTGTGTTGTTTTTAGTAGGTGATATTTGTAGAAAACTAACTGTGTGAATGAATTATCTCTGTGGTCTTTATAACAACCCAATGAAGGAGGTCTGAATGTTTTCACCAGTTTTTCAGGCTGGGGAAGTTAGGAGACTGCAAAAGATCATACAGTTAGCCAACTGCAGACTATAATTGTACTTTGAATCTCAGAAGGTTAGAGAAAATGTAGAAAGGGTAACTGTTATGTTGTTGTACCAATTGTCTGTTGCTACAGTAAAGCTGTGTAACAACAACCACAACAGCTCAGTAAACATTTTTGTTCATGAGTCTGTGGGTCCGCTGAGAGGTTCTGCCCATCTGGGCCAAGCTTAGCTGATCTCAGCTTGGCTTGTCTTGCATCTGCTGGAGGGTAGGCTGAAGCCTCACTGGTCTGGGATGGCCTTCCATCCCAGCTGCGTCACCCAGCTCTGTTTCCCATGAGGTCTCATCCTGCAGCAGGCTAGCCTAGTTTTATACTCATGGCAGAGACAGGGGTCCCGGGTAGAAAATTGAAACAAGCAAGGCCTCTTGAGAACTGGCAAATCATCCACTGCATTTTATTGGCCCAGGAAATTTGCCAGAACAGTCTTGATTCAAAAGCTGGGGAAATATGTTCCACTGCTTGATGAGAGGAGCTGCAAAGTCCCATTACAAAGAGCATGTGTGTGAAAACTATGGGCCAACTAGTGCAGTCAGTCTATCACAGTGGTCAATGCATTTCGGCTATTATTGTCTCTATTATGTACATAATATAGTAGTACATAGGAGACAGTGTAGGAACTCAGGAGAGATGAAAACCAAATCCTAAAGAACTTTAAGGAGGAGGAGAGATTACCTCCATAGAAGAGCCAATTGGGAAAAAAAAAAAATATGATCTAGGCTATTTTTCTACTCTTCCCTGTCTGTGACTCTGTAGCAAACTTACTTACCTGTAAGTAACGGTATTATGTTATCTATGTGTTATCTATGTGTTATAACACAAGAGTTTGCACAAAGTGAAACATGAAATTATATGGAGGGGGAAAATGTAGGAGAAATGCAAGGCTGGTTTTTATACCTCACCAAAAGAAACGTTCAAAAAAGTCATAGATGGAACTTCCACCTTTTTTTTTTTTTTTCCATTAGCCCAGAGCTGTGTTTCACATGTCCAGAAACAGCCGCTCCTTCTGAGGATGGACAGGGGAGAGGGCATGCAAGAAAAAACAACTGTATGAAAGAATTAGCCACACAGAATGGAAGAAATTATGGAGGGGAGGGGAGTTTGTGTAGTTATCAAGGTGACCCTATGCTAAACCTGAGATATTTAAGAATTATAAATAAATGAAAACATCTTGTGAGGATGGGCAATCCATCTGGCTAAAGGTGACTAATTTATTCACCACCAATCAGCCAAGTGGTGAAAAGCATCATGTGTAACATCTTTCCAAGTGGAGTCTGAGGACACATAGCCTCTGTGTCACTTGGGAGCTAGTTGGAAGTGAGTGCTCTCCAGCCCTACCCCAGACCTACTGAATCAGAATCTGCATTTAGTGAGGCCTCCTGGTGACTCCTATGTACATTCATATGTGAGAAGTGCTGCCACAACATATATCATACTGTGTTTTGGGGGCAGAAATCCTAGTCTTACCAGCCAGCTTGCCAAGCCTTGGTTTCTTTGTCTATATACTCTAACAATACTACCGGTCTATACCAAAGTTTGTCTTGGAGAGGAATAAGTGAAATAATGTCATTGCTATGGTGTGTGAATATAAGGTAAGACGCAGAGGCATGGGTCTGACGTCTACTTGGAACAGCATTGGTATGAAATGCGGCAGTTTGGCACTCACGCCAGCATAATTTTTAAAGGGAAGCAAATTCCCATTTGCATTGGGTTTTCTTCCTACATATAAATCAGGGATTCTCAATCCTGGCTGTTTATTAGCATCACCCGGGAAATTATTTAACTGACTGATGTCTGGGCCCTATCCAAAGAGATTTGGATTAATTTGCCTGGGGCAGGGCGGGCGCTGGTGTTTTTTAAGAGCTCTGCGGGTGGGTGGTTTTAGTGAGTTGCTGAGGCTGAGAACTCCCTCCTTCAGTGTGTCAGTGGGTGTGTCTGAGGAGGTGGCCCTCAGCTTCTGCCTCTCTCTCTCCTTGCCTGCGCAGTGCTCCACCACCTGTGGGCTCGGGGCCTACTGGCGCCATGTGGAGTGCAGCACCCAGGTGGATTCCGACTGTGCTGCCATTCGGAGGCCTGACCCCACGAAGAGATGCCACCTCCGCCCGTGTGCCAGATGGAAAGTGGGAAACTGGAGCAAGGTAACTTATCAGGCTCAGCGATATTGGGGGACGGGGGTCATTTATATAGACCTTTGCTAAGGCGGGTTTCTCTTCTCCTTTCCTGCCTCCCTGCCTCCATTCTGCCTCATTTCTTTGATAAAATTGTGGATGAATAAATCATAGGCATTACCATTGACCTACTCTTGTGTAGTCTTAGAACAAGTACAGAGTTTTTATTAACGCGCTTATTTTTATCTGCCTGTCTTTTCCGTTACCAGATAAACTGGGGTGGGGGAGTTACATTTGCATAATTAATTGCTTGTCCAACATGCAGCACTATTTCTAAATTGCTTAAATTTAGCATCATAATTAATAATTACACATTATCACATGTGTAATTAAATCATGACTCAGCAGCTGCTCACAAAACAAGTATACCGTTTACTTTGCCAGACCCGAAATGAAAACAAAGCTGAGCCGTAAAGAAGAACTTGTCTTTAACAATGTATTTCCGGTAGCCATCTTTTTCCAGTGCAGGTGTGTTGTCTTTGCTAATCTGGCTGTGGTGACTCATGTCACTGTGCTGTCTGCATAGTCCTGTGAAAGCCAGCACTAGGTTTTAGGACTCGCCAGCTTTAGCGCTCTGGGGCACTGACCAGGCCCAACCTGCCTGTCACCCTGGAGGCGACTGAGCCAGCTCCTGGGGTTACGCCCAGGCCATAAGACACTGGTTAATGGAGGGGGTGAGAGCCACTTGGCAGGAGGGGGTGCAGAGGGGGGAACCATGTATACACTTCGTTTGCTAAGCACACCCAACCCTGGGATGCCCTCCAGGCACCTGTCTTCTCTCCTGGGAACCGATTTCCCTTGACAGCCTTGACATAGAAGGTAAAAGGCAGAGCAATCCAGAAGTTTGGGGAGACTGGCATCCCCTCTAGAAGTTAACACCCTCAGGTAGTGGCGAGCTGATGTCCCCCGACAAGCAGCCCCATGAGCTGTCTCACTGGACTTGTCTGATTCTCCTGACGGACTCACCTGGCAGACAGAAACTTGGAATGTCACTTCTGCTTTAGGACGCTTTTCCCAAAGTAAGGCTCTGATCCTTGGGAAGAGAGGGAAAGTAGGGCTACTCCCTGAGAAAACTACATTGCATTTCTTTGATGCCTGCCAACCTCCCTTTCTCTTTCAGAAATGAATGCTCACTCTTGTTTTTTTCTACACCAACTCATAACAAACTCAGGGGGCAACAAGGACTACGTGCTTAGCTACAAATTCGTTTCACTATCCAGAAAAATCTCCAAAAACATCTGTCTGCGACCTTGCCAAGCGCTGACCAAATCCTACAGGTCCACTTTCCCATCATTGCTAATCGTTTCCTTGGAAATTACATGGCTCATAAAAAGGACTCAGCAGCTGCTCACAAAACAAGTATACCGTTTACTTTGCCAGACCCGAAATGAAAAGAAAGCTGAGCCATAAAGAAGAACTTGTCTTTAACAGTGTATTTCCGGTAGCCATCTTTTTCAAGTGCAGGTGTGTTGTCTTTGCTAATCTGGCTGTGAAATAGCTCACACTTTGAAAAGGTCACTCAGTATAAAACCCTAGGAATTCCAGCTGGTCTAAAACCCTGAATGAGAGTCCCAGAAGTTCTTCTCCAGGGTCAGACCTTCTAAGGAAAGCCCTGCTCTGCCAGGTCATCCCTTCCCTGCCTGTCTCTGGGTCTCCATTTCTCATGGCCAGAAAGGGTGGCAGTTACTGTATTTATTAACCCCTGAAGCATTCCTGGTGGTCCTGTAGAAGCTATCGCTCACGTGTCATCAAGTTCTGCCAGAATGTATTGATCACCACAGCTAAAGTCTAATCCTCAAAGTTACTACAGTCCATCAGCAAAGAAAATATCTTTTCTCTGAGGATAATAGATAGGCCTTATGTCAGAGACACTGTTTAACTACTGATAGTCAATTGCCCTGACTTTTGTTTTGTCAGATTCTTATGAATATTGCATACATGACTTCCATTTTTCCTAGGGATGTTGATTTAGGATTTCCTCTTAAATTCTGATGACGAAGAGAGACTCCTTTTTGACTCCCACAGCATTAACCAGTTCATACGGATGTCTGAAGTCCAAATCATGCCCGAGGAAAGATATGAGGGCCTTCTTAGTGTCACTGCCCATCAGGACGTTTCAACTTACTCAGAGGCAAACCTCCAAAATCTCAAGTAGGAAAGTAGACCCCTGGTTTTGACTTTAAATATCCTGGGGGTTTAGATTCTGCCAAGTCGACAAATTTGCCTTTTCACAGATTCTTTCTCAGAGAGAAGAATTCTAATGTTCTCTTGAACCTTCTGCATTGTCCCACCAATCTCTCCCCCAAATCCAGAGATACTTGAATGCTCATAGGACTGCAGGGTATGCTGCAGCCTTACCTGAAGCCACAGGTAAAACAGCCGAGGCCTCCGAGTTACTCACCAATAATCTCCTACTACTGTGATTCCTGTCTGAACTGCAGTTGTTTTACTGGCTTATGTCTCTAGCCTCACTCATGCCCTTGATGAATTCAGCCTGATACGGCGGCGGCTGTGGACATTTCTCATGGACGTGACAGTAGAATGAGACTGTACATCAGATCTCTACCTTGACAGTGTGTAGAAGTAGATTTTCAGAATGACGTGCTTCCTCTTGATGCATTAATCTGTCTGTAACAAACTCAAAGCCATAGTCCTCAGGTTTATCTCAGAGGCATACTTGGAAAACGTAGTTCTGCAGAATTGAATATGAGAAGCAGCGCAGGGCTGGGGATCAGACACTTCTGAGTTGGTGGCCCACTCTGTCACTGACCAGCATGTGACACTGGTCCATTCAGCTAACCTCTTAGACCATTAGATTGCTCATCTCTGAAAAGTGGAGAATATTGCCTCTATTTACCTCTTAGAGTTGTTACAAGGATCAAAAGAGAGAATATTTGTGAAACAACTTTATAAATAGTGAAGAACTGTTCAGATGAAGCCCTGGGCAAACTTTAAACTCCAGGTAAAGATTAGAACTGGCTCTTATGTATTTAGTAACCTCTGCTATCCTGGACTTGGGGCAGAAGGCCTGTGGACAGGTGACAGTGGAGTCAGTCCTGTCAGTGGAGTGACTGGTTCGAGCAGGTGTCCATTCCCCAGGACTAAGCAGACAAGGTGCTCCACGTGTCCATGAAATTCAGAGGACTTGACCTACCTTGGGCCCTGGCATTTGCCAAAGACCCCCATGCTCCCAACATTGCACAAGAACTTGAGATAAACAATTCAATTTTAATCCAATACAGGACCTCCTTCATAATTCCCACCAAGGAAAGGAAAGCTTGGAGTTTTAAATCACTAACACTTGATCACACAGCTAGTTCTAAGTACCCTCAGTTTTAAGAAACCATCACCTGGGGGATGAGTCATCAATTTAATTACAGCTTTTCAGAATGAGAGGAAACGCTGCACAATAAATATGTACATCAGTTGTAAGACACATGCCAATTTGAGAACCTGAAAATTTGTGTAAGAAAAAAATGTGATTCTTGTGGTGGAAGAAGGACAGTACGTGGTAAAGATGTACTAAAGACAGTACGTGGTAAAGAGCTGGGGAAACCCTCAGGCTTGACACCAAAGCTGTGAATCATCCACAGCTCCACACACTTCCTGATTGAACTTCTTGCCTGTACCCTCTGAAGTTTGATGAGCTGGTGGCTTGACAACCCCTTTACTATCTCTCTTAGCACGAGCACTGCCCTTTTCATAGTTAAGCCTAACAGATCTTGATTATTTCTGAAATAAATTAGAAACAGGTTTACATTTTTTTCTTGGAATGTTCTGTTTTTCCCACCTAGGCAATATTGCAATTTTATTTTAGCAGGAGTTGACGTTATTATCTATAGGTTTGATGGAAAATAAGAGAAAGTGGTAGCTTTTCCTTATGGCCTTGGGTTTCATATATTTGCTAATATGTTTGCATATATTGCTAATCCTGTCTGATTCTACTTCTTGTCTCCATGTTTACTGGATTTTACAGATTGCCTATGACAGTGCTACAATTTTTAGATCTGAATTTTTACAAATGTGTTAAACAGAGAAAGAGCCCTATCTTGCTCAATGCAGACAGTCCCCAACTTTCACACATAACATTTCCCCAGGAACACATAGTGGAGTCCAATGTGGAAAAGCCAAAACATAGAAGTGCATGTTATAGGGGAGCTTCTATCCCCAGAAAGCAAAAACTGAATAGCGAGAAGGTGGATCATATGGTGAGAATCACTGCATTTATTTGACTCTTGATATAATTTCTTGTATGTCTACACTGTCTCCCTCTTTTGACATCTCTGAAGGTTTCAGACTAAGGGAGCCCTAAAAAGAAATGGTTAGAGGAACGGCAATTAACTAGACACCTTTGGGATCACAGGAAGCATGAACCCAAAACCACTCTCGCTGAGGACTGATGTCCAGACCAGGGGCCGTCCGTGATGGCCCTGCCCATCTCTCGACCCCTACCCTCTGCTCTAGCATTCTGATCAACTTGCTGTTCCTAAAGAAGCCGTGTTTCACAGCACTGTGCTCGTGTATCCAATTCTCTCCACCTTAAATACCCCCACCCTATTTTGCCGGCTGAGTAAGAATCTGCCTGCCTTATGGGATTCAGCTCAAGCTTTGGCTCCTTTCTTCAAGCTTTTCCTCACCTCTTCAGGGAAATTGACCACCTCTTCTTTGTGCCCTCACTAGATCATGAACAACTTTCGACATAAAATCTTTATGACTTCTACTCATTGATGTGACTTTCCCCTGCTGCTAGATTGGGATACTGAGCCTGGAACATAACAAGTGCCCAGTAACTGGGAGGAAGGGAAGTGGGGGTGTGGCGGGAGGAACAGCTGGAAGGATGAATTTTGGTGCTGTTCAACTTAGAATTTTTGGACTGAATTATTTGATCTTAAGGGTCTTATGAACCTGTGTAGCATAAGGAAAGAGCAGAATTATTTCTGTATCCTAATTTAGTATTTGGCATGCAACTTAGAGAACAAGAAAGTATCCTGAAATCAAAACAGAATACACATCTATTGAGCCCATACGCTTGAACCACTCTGGAATGTTGGGATGGTTTAATCACCTAATGTATCCTCCTCATAATACCAATGGAGATACGGAGGATTAGAACATTGACGTCATTAATCCATGGTTATGTAGCCACTGGGTATCAGGGTTATAATTGAATGAAGTCTACTGACCCCCTGATCCTATGTTCCTCAGTTTCACAATAGTCATCTGAACACTCTATGTGAGTCCAACATGGAAAGCATGTCTATCAGGATGACTGCATAAATCACTAGCAACACAAGGAAAAAATGGTTGTGTTTTCATTTTTTTCTCTGTCAGTGGCTCCTGTAAGCTAAGGATATTTTTTTATTCTAACTCAATCTTGTTTGCAGATTCTATTAAGTTGGTGCAAAAGTAATTGCAGCTATTGCAATTATTTTTAACCTTTTAAACCACAATTACTTTTGCACTAACCTAATATCAGTTAAACTGATGCAGTAACTGGAAAAACAGTTAGGCTTGTTAAGTCACAACAGGGCATTAGCCAGTCTTTCTATTCTCATTAGCCAGGCTCCTGTCTTCAGTCTCAACCACAAATGACCCTCTGGTAGGGCAATAAGAAAATGAATATAATAATTGGCCTTCAGCACACAAAGACAAAATAGTGTTAGGAGTGGAGTGATTCAATATCCTGCCATTTCTCTTTTGAAAATGGAATAAAGTCATAGATTTAATGAGTGTCTTTCCTTATTATTTACTTCAGCATGTTAGTAAACTTCATTTCCCATTGAATTGACAAAAGGGTAATGCTACCTTGAAAATTCAACTTAGGAATATCAGATTGTAGTACCAAATGGAAAATAACAAAACCCCATTTTACATTTATGTCTTGTAAAATTCCCCTTTCCCAATAAAAAAGGCCTCTTGTTTTAACTATGTGCTATTTCCCAGAAGTCTCTTTTATCAGACAAATGGCTACTTTGTGTGCACATTATTAGCACGCTTCCTCATTTTTTCTGTAGCTGATTTTAAGTTGGCAGTTACTTTTTTCTCAGTGTACTTACAGCATAGCAGGAAAATGAAGTCTTTAATTTGTGGGTTTTTTTTTTAGTGGAGGGGCTGTCTTTCAAGTGTTGCTTATTTCTGAGAAGCCAAACACACTTGGTTTATGAAAGTATTAGGACATCAATCTGCCCCCTTATCACACAGATCCAGATCATTCTGTGTTACAGCCCAAGGTTTGAAGTCATTTGATTTTGTGCAACCTGCCAGGCAGCATTAGAAGCAGGACAGTATTTTTGGATCTTCTACTGAAAGCTTAGGAAGACTGTTCTTCTCCCAACTACAGCACTATAATTATGAGTATTCCAACAGGACCAGAAAGAGAGCATAATCTTTTACCCCGCAGAGAGAGGCCAGATGAAGACATATCTGCAGCTATGCACATGCTTTCTGGGGGTGCATTTGCTCAGCCAAGACTGCAATGAAATGATTGAGAGAAGAATTAAGAGGGTAAAGAAAGCTGTTCTTCATCCCTGTGGTGACCACAGATCTCTTTTTCCCACGGAGAGCACCCCTGGTTGCCCTTTCATCAGAATTCACATATTCATTCACAAAGTCTATACAGACCATCTCATCTCTGTGGTGTCTGGCGCCATACTAAATGCCCAGGATTTAACAGTGAGCAGAGCAGATCAGATTCCAACTTCATGGCAGTGAGAATCTAACAGAAAGAAAGCACAGAATAAATAAAAGTTGTTCCATATTTCAAGTCCCTGTGACAGAAACCGAGAAGGAGTCGAGATACGTAACAAAAGGGAGAGCCTCTTTGGATAAGGTATTCAAGGAAGGCCTCTCTGAGGAGGTGACATTTAAGCTGAGGCCTAAAGGAAGAGCAGTGTCTGGTGGGTAATGCAGTGGGTAGAGGAAGGAACATTCAGGATATATGGACCACATGGACATATTGTTAACCTAAGGAGAATCTGAGGGAAAGGGCTGAGGTGCATAGGGATCTGTCTCCATCTCACCTACTGCACGACCCCACCTGAATGTGGGAAGTGACCGGACAGACCAGGCGGGGCTGGCCGTGAGAGACTAGGGTGCAGAGACAAGACAAGCTGAAGGGATTTGGAGGGAACTAGCATCATAAACGGGCTAGAGACCAAGTCCTAGAGGCTCAAGTTATGATCAGATAAAATCTTAACTAGGTGGGGGATTTTGGATTCCAAAATATAAGAGGTCAGAGAATAAACAAAAGAAATACTCCAGAATAGGCCTCGTAAACTGACTTTAGGTGACTATAGTGTGTCCATGTTTATTATTATGATAATCAGGAAGTTAGCAGTCTACAGGTGAACCATGCCTTTTACTGAGACCGAACAGGACAAAGGGGCTGCCACACAGATGTGAGCACTTGGGAAGAGGGGGAGTGAGGAGGGCCTCTGTCACGGCTTTCAGTGGGCACGTGATGAGGAAACTCAGTGATGGAAGCAGGTGCTGAGTGTCGGAGGATGGATGGTGGGGGGGACCAAGACAGGGTGTGCTCACTCTCGTGAGTCAAACCACTCAGCAATTATTCAATACATTTCCTTCATACAGACCCTTCACTTGAGAAAGGGTAACTTATCTCGCTTTCAGAGTCATGGGGAAGCCAGGTTTTTAGCAGAATTCTGAGGGAGTGGTGGGTGTGGCTTGGCAGAGAGATCCCCTGTGGGCAATCCTGTTCACCTGGAATGAATACAGACCCCAGAGGGAACAGGTGTCCACTGAGACAGACGCTGCTCCAGCAGGCACCCCAGCCCGTGTCTATAATCTTCACGACAGCCGTGTGAGGTAACAGGTATTATCCTAATTTAAAGATATAATACCTGAGGCTCAGAATGTCTCTGTGACTTGCCCAAGGGCTCGCGACAAATGAGTGACAGAACTGCACTCCACCTCCAGTTCTGTCCGACATCAAACCCTCACCCTTCCGTGCCTGACACTAGGAACCCCATCTCCAGGGTCAGCTTGAGTGACTCCCTCACTGTGGCACGTGAGGGAAAACACTTCACTTGAACTAGAACTAATCCCTCTTCATGCCTGCAAGCCTGGAACTTCACAGGGCTTTGTGAAACCCTTTTTCTCTCCACATACAGTGCTCCAGGAACTGCAGCGGGGGCTTCCAGATCCGGGAGATTGAGTGTGTGGACAGCAAGAACCACCGGAGCCTGAGGCCGTTTCACTGCCAGTTCCTGGCCGGCGTTACTCCCCCACTGAGTACAAGTTGTAACATGGAGCCCTGCGAGGAGTGGCGTGTGGAGCCCTGGAGCCAGGTACACCATCCACACCCCCAGGCCCACGTGAATGTCTGTGTTACCATGCGACTCTAGAAGTCAGGGAAGACCACACCTGCATCATGGCAACGACTGGCCTCCATTCAGTGACCCATCGCTGTGTGGGGGAGGCCAACCAGGTCAACAGCTTGAAGACTGTATTGTGCGGTTTCAACTGTGACAATTCAAGGTTGTATTAGAACCTAGTCTCTCAGGAGATATACAGGGGAGTCGGGTCCCTGCTGGGGTCATGTACAAGGGCTACTTGGATGTAAGCCGTTTCGGACAGAGCCTCGCATGCCTGTCCTAGTTCCTGTAGTTGGGCTGGGGGTAATGGTCAGATACTTTCCCACACAGTATACTTTAGAGTTCCACCTCTTAGTTAAATGCCCAGATCATTGCACAAATAAAGTTGTGTGCGTGTGTGTGTGAGTGTGTGTGTGTGTGTGTGAGAGAGAGAGAGAGAGAGAAAGAGAGAGAGAGAGAGAGAGAGAGAGAGAGAGAGAGAGAGAGAGAGAGAGATCTGTTTTGTGAGCACACCCCCGCCCCCCCGGGTCTTTTTCCTACTTTAGCACAGGAAAACAAGTTACCGTTCTTTGGTGAAATATGATCTTGTTTGCCAATAGGGAAATGGCTCAATAGCTTTAAAACAAACAAACAAACAAACAAACAAAATATATTACTCCTAATTACATCCATGCATGATGAAAAAGAAAAAAAGAACGTAGCATATTTTGTGTCCATGAGCTGGGCATTTTACCTACAATACTTGGTTTAATTCTCGAAACAGCCTGGATGGTAGGTTTATTAATTCCATTTTATAGGTGAAGAAATTGAGACTCAGCAGTTAAGAGGCTTACATGAGGTCACACAACTAGAAAGTAAATGGTGCGGTATTAATTCAAGCGTAAGACAGACTTCAATGCCTCTATTCTTTCTACTACAGACCTTAGCCCGGAGGGCATTGAGCAAACCGTGAATTGAGGAGAAAGAGTGAATCAAGAACTATTTGGGGGGAAACTACCATGTGCCAGGGAAGGGAAAGTAGAAAACCACACTATAGGATATAGAGTTAGGGTCCAACTGTGGAAGACTGAGCCCCTAGAGCTACTTACTGTCTACGGCGTCACCCAGCCAAGCTGATTCCTAACCCTCTAGACCAGTACCTGGTGTTTCTGGGTCAGCAGCCACCACTGTCCCCTCTTTCTCCTCCTTCCCTTGCCCAGCTCTTGAATACATGAAGTGTCTGCTCCCCCCGTGATCTGGACATTGGCCTCCAAGCTGTCCATATATGCTGCGCAGGCCTGGGGAAGGCTTCCAGAATCCGGGAATTTGCAGAGGGGCTTAGATTGCCTTGTCAGAGACATAGCATTTGCAGGTTATCAAAGATGAGCAATTATATCTGCTCTATGTTTATGAGAAAGATGTATTCTTTATGCTTCCTCAGTAGCTCCTGGGATCCCCAATAATGAGCCAGTTCCCTGAAGGCCTCCCACTACCCTTTTCTCTAAATTGCTCTGTTCTGAGCAAACCACAAAGTTGGAAGTCCTCCCTCTGAGGCTCTGAGCGGGGGAGATGTAAAATGTAAAAGTCAGTTGGGGATTTTCTTGGAGCTACTGGGGGACTAGACACCTGCAGGTGCTTTCTCTGCGCCATAATGCTGCTGCTCTGTCTACACACACTGATGCTATCATGGGAACGTTCTGGGCCCTTCAGTGTGTGTCAGCCAGCCCAGACTGCTTGAATAGAAGATGCGTTTCCGCTCTGGGAATGTGTCTGCTCCAGGGGTTCTCAGACTTTACCATGCTTCAGAGTCACCTGGATGGTTTGTTAACACAAATGTGTGGACCCCACCTCCAGAGTATCCAATTCAGAGGTCGGGGGTGGCGCGTGAAATTTGTCATTTCTAACAAGTATCCAGAAGATGCTAAAACCACTGGTCTGGGGACCACATTTTGAGAACCACTGGTTTATATCTTCTCCATCCCTTCTTCCTGGAGATTACTTGGCCAGGTGGCCCCCATCCATATGCACACGTGTAGGTATGTCCAAGGATCCCAAATGTGGGATTCCTCTCCTTCTCTCCATTAATATATGGTTAATAATAGAGTGAATAAGTGTGTATCGGGGAATCCATGTCACTCTCAAAGCTGGAATATTGTGAAAGCAAAAGATTAGTTCTTTCATTGAGCAGAAAGGGTTAATTGTATATAATTTCCGTTTTCTATGGTACTACCACACACGTAGTGCCTGATGTGAAGGGTAAGATGTTGGCGACCATAATGGTTTTGTTGTTGTTACAATACCATAATTAAGATTTTTCAAAGCACTAAGATTATCCAAGATACTCAAAGTGCTTTTCAAGATTCTTGGTGAATTATTTCCTCCTAGAAACCTCAGGAAAATGAGACAATGTCTCTTAAAAGTTATTCTAGTGAACAAAACCCGACACATTTTAGAATTGTATTCCTTCAGGAATCCAACTTGGTATTTCAGATTTATTTTGGGTGCATTATAGCCAGTGCATAACAACCCCGAGCAAACTTACCAATTTCCCTATTCCAAAAATGGACAAATGTAATTCTCAGTTGTGTGGTAGGAAAGAAAGACTGAATCCCGTTTTAATAAGAGATGGACAAAATTGTCTTGCAAATGTGTGACTGTTTAGGCTGTCAGCGCTGATAATAATAAAAACATCTGTGGTTTACATTTTGGTTTCTAGACACTTGTGTCAGAAGACAAAATACAGATAACAATGTTCATTTTGGAATGATGCCTCATTTAGGTTTTTAACCAAAATTCCTCCTGTTTGACATATTGACATTGAACTATTTGGCATCTTCTGATTTGTTTTCTCCTCCTCTTATCTTCAGAATTTCCTTTATAAATCTCCTTTCTTCTTTTTAATTCTTGTCACCGCTGTTGTTTGAAATGACTGGGTAGTCATTGGAAGGAACCTGGCCCGGATGCTGCAGATTCCAATGCAAATACTAATATTCTAAACAACACTGTACACAACAAATGATCGTACAAATTCTTCCCCGATCACTGCAGATGTCACCATGTGATACTTATCTAACCTGTCCCTGTTGTATGTCAGTGTTCCAGGTCCTGTGGAGGTGGGGTCCAGGAGAGGAGAGTGACTTGTCCGAGAGACCTCTGTAATTGGGTGAAAAGGCCTGCATCTACTGCCCTCTGCAACAGGCACCCTTGTTGTCACTGGGCCACTGGAAACTGGGACCTGGTAAGTCAGTTACGTTCTCTTCAATTTATTTCAGTCTTTCAAAAAAAAGCATTCGTTTCCTTTTCGATGTTCAAAGAAATATATACTCATTGTAAATGTGCAATGTATCCATTGATTTACAGTGTGGTTCCATATGTTTTCGTTCCAATATTCTTCTGCTAATACACCTCTAAGTCTGCCAGAAGTTGACCCCGTAGCTGACATGGTGGTCAATGTTTACTGTCTTGAGGTCAAAAGAGAAAATGGCGAAAGACTTTTAAAACAGAAAAGATCAAATACCAAAATTATCCCAGAGGCACAAAGCCTAAGGAAAGGCAATTTGGGGCCTGAACACCTTAGATCCTCTGGCTTTGAGCAAATGGGAATCGTATATGCCCTAAAGTTAGAGACTCAGCCTGGTTTAGCAAGTTTCAGGTCTCTTAGCAACCTGCAGATCGGTTTACCAGATGGCCAGCCTGTTTGATGGAGAGACAAATAAAATAATTAAACTGTAAATGAGGGAAAGATGTATTGTTCTTCAAAGTTTATTTATTGCATAAATAAAAAATTCTTCCATAGATAGATTTGGTCATCACTCTGATTTGTCCTATCCTGAATTCTCTAGAAAATAGAATCTTAAGGCAAAAGTGAACACTTTATTAGGAAATCTAATGCCAGGGAAGGAGGCATAATAGATAAAAGAAACAAGGCAGGAAAGGAGGGGAATCAAGTAAGATGCTTGTTGTCAGTAGCAACTGATTGCTCCTTCTCGAAAGAAGGCCTTATAAAAGCTGTATGAAATACTGCCCCTAGGGTAGTTTGTCCGGGGCAGGAAGAGAGGGGATGGTCTCCTGGCTCCTGTCTCCCAGGACTGGGTAAAAAGTCTCCACTCAGATGGCTGGTATCGGCCATGGTCCTGGGTTATTCATGTGCGGGCAGGTCCCACCGTGTGTGTCTCAGGTGTCGTTGGCAACAAGAAGCTCTGAGTCAGGAGGTGGGAGGCACAACATGGACACAGGTGCAGGCCAGAGGGCTGTGCTTCCATGAGGTTGGTTACCATCTCGGCTGGGGAAGATCAGGGCCCACAGTTGGGACACAAGGGGAGCCAAGAGGGTCTGATGCACTAATCCCTCAACTAGTAACAGTTTTTGAAGTAACTCGTTCTTATGTAAGTCTATTTTGATGGTTGTAATTGTAACACAGGCCAGTGCAGTATTTTGCCAAACATAATGACCCCAGATAGTTTTGGTCATTATGTTGCTCTTAGTAATTTTCATTGTTCATAGCTGTGTAGTTGTACCTGCATAGCCATGAATAATTCAAATACTGGCAGGTATGCCTTGTTTTTTTTGTTTTGTTTTTTGTTTTGTTTTGGCTATCACTACATTATTATTTTTATTGCTCATTCTTCTCCTTATACATGCTGATTCTTTTGTCTGTAACACATTATTTTTCTTCTCTTTTTTTATCAAACTGATTTGGGTAACATTATTGGTTAATAACATTATATGAATTTCAGGTGTACAACTTTATAATGCATCTGTACACTCTATGGTGTGCTCTTCACCTGAAGTGTGGGCTCCTTCCATCACCATGTATTTGACCCCCTTTACCCTTTGTCCTTCTCCCACTGCCCTTCCCGTCTATAAGCACCATTCTGTTGTCTGTATCAATGAGTTTATTTTTTGTTTGTTTGTTTCATTGGTTCTCGTTTTGCTTTTTGCTTTATATCCAGCATACAAGTGAAGTCATACAATTCTTGTTCTTTTCCATCTAACATATTGCACTTAGGGTAATATTCTCAAGATCCATCCATGTTGTTACAAATACCATTATTTCATCTTTTTTATGGCTAAATGGTATTCCATTATATGTATATATACATACATATGTCTTGGCTATTGTGAATAATGCCTCAATGAACATAGGGGTGCATATATCTTTATGAATACATGGTTTCAAATTTTTCAGTTAGATACCCAGAAGAGGGATTTCTGAGTCATATGGTAGCTTTATTCTTAATTATTTGAGGAACCTCCATACTCTTTTCCATAGTAGCTACAATTTACATTCCCACCAGCAGTGTATGAGGGTTCCCTTTTCTCCACACTCTCTCCAACACTTATTTCTTGTTTTATTGTTAATAGCCATTCTACAGGTGTGAGATGGTATCTCATTATGGTTTTGTTTTGCATTTCCCTGTAGCTAGGGAAATTGAGCATCTTTTCATATATCTGTTGGCCATCTGTATGTCTTCCTTAGATAAGTGTCTATTCAGGTACTCTGTCTATTTTTCAATTGGATTATTTGCTTTTTATTGTTAAGTTGTAAGGGGTCTTTATATATTTTGGATATTAGCCCCTTATTGAAATTATCATTTGCAAATATTTTCTCCCATTCGATTTGTTGCCTTTTTGTTTTGTTGATGGTTTCTTTTGCTGTGCAGAAGCCTTTTCATTGGATGTAGTTCCATTCATTTATTTTTGCTTTTACTTCCCTTGTCTTTAGGCTCAAGTTCACAAAAACACCTCTGAGGCTAATGTCCATAAATTTAGTGCCTATGTTTTTTATTGTTCTATGTATTTTATTGTTCTATGTGTTTTATTGTTTTAGGAATTATATTCAACTCTTTAATCCATTTTGAATTAATTTTTGTGTATGTTTTCAGATAGCAGTCTAGTCTGATTTTTTTGCATTTGACTTTCCAGTTTTCCCAGAAGAGACTTTTCTTTCTCCATTGTATATTTTTGGTTCCACTGTCAAAATCAATTTCCCATATATCTATGAGCTTATTTCTGGGCTCTCGATTCTGTTCTGTTGGCCTCTGCATGTGAGTGTTTTTTTCAGCCAATAGCATAGTGTTTTGATTACTGCAGTTTTGTAGTATAGCTTGAAGTCAGGGAGTATGATACCTCAAGCGTTCTTTTTTCTCTTTATTGCTTTGGCTATTCAGCGTCTTTTGTGGCTCCATACAAATGTGAGGATTTTCACCTTGCCCCATGGGTCATGTAAACAATAGAAAATGCCATGTGCAGTTGTATTTTTTTCATATAAATGTAATTTAATTACTTTACATTTAGGTATAATATAATATCTCCCCTGGAAATTGACTTTCTTTCCCATTCATTAGAAATTCAGTTATTTGAAAAGCAATGTGCTTCATCCATCTTTGATTTAACAACCTGAAAATACTGTACCCAACAATTAAAGATATGTTTCCAGATTAGGCTCTTCATAAATACCCTGCAGCCCTGCATAACAATATAAACATCACTGACCAAATCAAATGTGACCATCAGAAGAGAAAATTTGATACAATGTGAACTGTCATTAAAATGTTATAAATTTGGGTTATTTGGGGACACAAAATCCCATGGAAGATTAACAACTACAATCCCATGGAACATTTTCAACTCTATCAATTCCCTGAGGCTCTATTACTTTGTCATCCATTGTAAAGGAAAGTTGGATAATGCAATTTTCTTTCTGGAAAATTATGAAAATGTGAAGCATATCAAGCTCTTAGGGAACTCATTGAGAAGAGGAAATTGTCAAAAACATTACCATTTGTCAAAAGCATGCAGCCTGCTCCTCATTTTCATGCTTAGGTAGCACTGAGGTTGTAAATTATGAGGTTTTATGTGGTTTATTATTCTTCAACCAGATTTTTCCAGGGCATTTCTTTAGCTATAATTATCTATACAATAAAGCCTACAGAGAAACCCCTTGGGACCCCTAAATGGGACCCCTTTCTATACAAGAAACGAGACTGTATAGAGAAGGCTAGGGAACTGTGGGAGCTCTCTGGGGACTGCAGGAATTCTCTGGGTTCAGAGGTGCTGGTGAGCACCATTGTTTATGTCTCCCTCCACCTCTACCGGGTGGGGAACGGGGGGCTCTCTCCAGGAGGCGTGACCTACCTTCAAGGTCACAGCAGCGTGTTGTCAGACACATCACCCAAACCCATATCCATCCAAAGGAAGCAAGCAGGATCAACAGGGTATTACCGCACAACCTGGCCTGCCCACTGGAACAGCTCTGGCTCAGTAGGCCAGTGCCCTGGACACCTTAAGTACATGCTCGGCTTTTACCAGCTTGCCAAAACCACCCAGCACACACAGCCTACACAAAGGCCACTTCTGCATAAGTCTACTTTTTCAAGACAGGGAAAACTATTTTGCCTAATTCATATAAACAAACAGAAAGTCAAACAAAATGAAAATATCTCTCAAATGAAGGGACAAGAAAAATCCCCAGAAAAAAACCTTAACAGAGCATAGATAAGTAATTTGACTGATAAAGAAACGGTCCTAAGGATGCTCATCAAACTTTACAGAGGAATAGAGAAACTTAGGGAGAGCTTCAACAAAGCATTAGAAAGTATAATAAAGAATCTAGCAGACCTGAGAAACATAATAACTGAAATGAAAATTACATTATAAGGAGTCAACAACAGATTAGCTAATACAGAAAAATGGATCAGCACAGGAAAAAAAGATTAGTGGAAATCAACGAGTGAGAACAGCAAAAAAGAAAAAAGAATTTTAAAAAGTGAAGATAGTTTAAGGGACCTCTGGGATAACATCAAGTACTCAAACATTTGCACGATAGGGATCCCAGAAGGAGAAGAAAGACAGAAAGGAATAGAAACGATATTTTGAAGAAATGATGGCTGAAAACTTTCTTAACCTGGGAAACAGACACCAAGGTCCAGAAAGCACAGATCATTCCAAACAAGATGAACCTAAAGAGACTCACACCAAGACATATTGTAATTAAAATGGCAGAAGTTAAATAGACAATCTTGAAGGACGGAAGAGGAAAACAACAAATACATACAGAGGGAATCCCATAAGGCTATATCAGCTGGTCTCTCAGCAGCAACTTTACAGGTTGGAAGCGAGTGGCAGGACATCTTTAAAGTACTAAAAGAAAGGAACCTACAACCTAGGATAACTTACTCAGCAAGGTTATAATTTAGAATTGAAGGAGAAAGATTTTCCCAGATAAGCAAAAATTAAAACAGTTCATTACCATTAAACCAGTTTTACAAGAAATGTTAAATGGTCTTCTTGAAGCAGAAAAGGAAAAGCCATAACTAGAAATAAGAAATTATGAGAAAGGAAAAAACCCTTACAGGTAAAGCCAAATATTTAATAAGTACAGGGTATCAGACATTTAAAAAGTTTCTACAAAGGACAAAGGAAAAAGATATCAAACTCAGCTCAAATTACAATAAGTAGTTAGGAGACGCACACCATAAAAAGATCTAAAATATGGCATCAATAACAAAGTGTGGAGGGGGCAGTAAAAATGTAGTCCTGATAGAATAATTTGAATTTAAACGCCTAACAGATTAAAATAGACTGCTATAAATATAGAATTATGTACATAAACCTCATGGTAACCACAAACCAAAAACCTACAAAAGATGCAAAGAATAGAGAGAAAGGAACCCAAACAAAACACTAAAGAAAACCAGCAAACCACAAGGGAAGAGATAAGGAGAGGAACAGAGGACAACTATAAAAACAACTAAAAGACAACAAAATGTCAATTAGTACATACTTGTCAATAATTACTTTAAATGTAAATAGATTAACTGCTCCAATAAAAAGATGTAGATGTTTGAATGGATTAAAAACACATTCCATCCATATGATGCTTACAAGAGACTCATTTCAAATTGAAGGACACACAGACTGAAAGTGAAAGGACGGAAAAAGAAATGAAAAGAGACCTGGGATAGCAATACTCATATCAGACAAAATAGACTTTGAAACAAATAATGTAGAAAGACATTACATAACTATAAAGGAATCAATCCAAGAAGAGAATATACAATTGTAAATAACTATTCACCCAACATAAGAGCACCTAAATATATAAGCAATTATTAATGGACATAAAGGAAGAAATACACAGTAATACAAAAACAGTAGGGGATTTTAATATCAAGTTACATCAACAGGTAGATCATTTAGACAGAAAATTAATCAGGAAATAATAGCCTTAACTTTCACATTAGAGCAGATTGACTTAATAGACATTTATAGAACATTTCATACAAAAACATCAGAATACACATGTTTTTCAAGTGCTCATGGAACATTTTCCAGGATAGATCACATATTAGGCCACAAAACAAGCCTCAATAAATTCAAGATTGAAATCGTATCAAACATCTTTTCCAACCACATTGGCCTGAAACTAGAAATCAAATACAGGGAAAAACTGGGAAAAAACACACAAATACATGGAGACAAAACTATATACTAAAGAATAACCAACAGATCAAAGAGGAAATCAAAAACCATCTTGAAACAAATTGATATGAAAGCACAACTTTTCAAAATTTATGAGATACAACAAAAGCAGTTCTAAGAGGGATATTTATAGCTATATAGAACTGCCTCAAGAAACAAGAAAAATCCCAAATAAACAACCTAACTGTACACCTAAAGGAACTAGAAAAAGAAGAACAAATAAAACCAAAAGTGAACAGAAGAAAGGAAATAGTTAAGATCAGGGTGGAAATAAATGAAATAGAAATTTAAAAAACAATAGAAAAATATCAATAAAACTAAGATCTAGTTCTTAGAAAAGATAAACAGAATCAACAAACCTTTAGCCAAACTCATCAAGAAAAACAGAGTCCAAATAAAATCATAAATGAAAGAGAAGTTACAACTGACACCACAGAAATACAAAGAATCATTAAAGAATACTACGAACAATTATATGCCAACAAATTTGACAATCTAGAAGAAATTAATACATTTCTAGAAGTATGTAACTTCCACAACTGAAGCAAGATTAAATGCAAAATCTAAACAGAACGATTACTGGCAACAAACTTCAAGTAGTAATCAAAAAACTTCCAACAAATAAAAGTCTAGGACCAGATGACCTCACAGGAGAGTTCTACCAAACATTCAAAGAAGAATTAATACCTATCCTAGCACAATTTCAAGAAATTGAAGAAGGAACACTTCTACACTCATTCAGCAAAGCCAGCATTATCCTGATACCAAAACCACATAAAGACACTGCAAAAAAAGAAAAGTATAAACCAATATCCTTGATGAACATTGATACAAAAATTCTGAACAATAGCAAACCAAATTCAACAATACATTAAAAGGATTATACACAATGACCAAGTGGGACTCATCCCAGGGACACAAGAATGGTTCAACATATGTAAATCAATCAATGTGATACATCACATTAACAAAATAAAGGAGAAAATCATATGATCATCTTAATAGATGCAGAAAAAGCATTTGACAAAGTTCAATATCCTTTTATGATAAAAACTCAACAAAGTGGGTATAGAAGATGTGGGGGGGGTGTGTGTGTGTGTGATAAAATATTATTCAGCAATATAAAAGAATGAAATTTTGCCATTTGCTTCAACATGGATGGACCTAGAGTGTATTACGCTAAGTGAAATAAGTCAGAGAAAGACAAATAATGTACGCTTTCACTTATATGTGGAATCTAAAAACATAAAACAAGTGAATAAACAAAACAGAAACAGACCCATAAGCTAAAGAGAACAACCTGGCTGTTGATAAAGGAGAGGAGTGTGGGGGATGGGAATGTTTAGAAAGTAAACCAAAAGAGACCTTGGAATCAGGCACAGTTGGTGGGGATGAAAGGGCTCTTCTCACCAATGATTAAGTGAAAATGTACTCAGCAAATAGTGTCCCCTCTCTCCCACACGAGCTCCAGAAAGGCAGGGGAACTGGCTTAGCCTGAAAAGAAAAACACACACATAATATGTCTCTTCCTGATCACCTTATATAAAGCCATCTCTCAATAACTGCCATCCATGGAATTTCCAATAGCTCATTGGTGCCTCATCTTAATATAAATAGATAGTCTAGGATTACTGGGCATTGGAGAAAACCTGTCATACCAAGGACAAAATAACAAAACAAACAAAACAAAAGGAACTCCAAAGAACAGAGACCGTGAAAGAAATAAATGATCTCCCCCCAAAACAACTATAGTTAATCTCTTCAGAGAAACAAGAGGCTACATCCATGACAGAGTTTCTTATTGGATCTATATGAAAGGAATATTCAGAGATTAAAAGGAGAACTTAGAAAAATTTAAAAGAGCAAATTAAAAAATTAAGTGGAAAGATTGGGAAAATAAGGTGAAGAAATCTCTCAAGAAAAGGAGAACGAAAAGAAAATGATATAAAAGATAAGAAAATTAGAGGATCAGACTTGGAGATAAAACATCAGAATAAGATTTCAGAAAGGGAGAATAGGCATGGAATAGAAATGAGGAGATTATCAAAGAACAGAAGAAAAGATTTCCAAATCTGAAGGACACAAGTCTCTGTGTCCATTAAATGCTATAACCAAAAGAAGAAAAAGAAAAAAAACTCAGGAAAAAGGAGGATCTATTTCTACATCAGTAAAACCAGAAAACAAATCTTATTTTACATGGTTGTTACAAGGATTAAAGTTAAAGATATTTTTTATGCACTTAGAACAGTGCCTGCCATATATTAATAGTAAGTGCAAGAAAATTATTCAATGAAGATGTTTGCATTAGTTCTAGAACATCAGATGGTTTCTCTTCTTCATATTTCTCCATTTGATCAGTGTTGGTTGACTGGATAATAACAGAGTCCAGTCTTCATGTCTCTGTCAACATTTCCAAATAGGCTAGTTTATGCTGTTGCGAACCCTTGGACTCTGACTGAGGCAGCCAGGACTGAATGAGGCTAGAGTAGAGTTCACTTTAGGGTGTGAACAGTTCAGTTACTCAGTAGCCTTCCCTGGGAGCTAATCAGCTTTAGCACCATCCCTATTTTGAGTGCTCTGTTCTGCACAAAGATCCCTTATCTTTACTGGATCCAAAGAAATGGAACTGCGCGTTATGAGTTGTACCCTCGCTCTAAAACCCCAAACCCACAACATTAGCACAATCAACAAAACCCAAATCAGCCACCATGCTTCCTGCTTAATCCCCTAATTAATACAACACAAATTCATGCATCTTTTTTATAATGAATCACTTTAATTGGCTAATAATTGCTTATTTTTGTGCTTGTCTTGGAATTAGCTCTTCCATCTTAATGTGTCCCCTAAGAGAGCCTGCAGGACTTCAGCACCCAGGACCAGCCCAGCCTTGTTCCGTCCCACCCTTAGAAGCAGAAGGCAGGAAAGGAAGTTATTCGTTCTTTATCTAACAACTTCATCTTACAGAGGAAGAAAGAGGTTGTTGAGTGAATGAACAATATTCAGTGAGGGACAAAGCCCAAATCTCCTGAATTCTGGTCCAGTACACCTTATCAGATTCTGGCTTGATGAACGTCCCTTGTTCTTCCCTCTGTCCTGTTGCACACTTTTATTTACTCAGAATCAGTTGAGTAGTTATTTCTTTTTTTCTTGTCCATTTTCATGGAGAATTTGAGGTGAATTCACTGAATAAAAGTATGTTCAAGTTTAATCACAGAAATCTCGCACTTTATAAAGCAAACGTGAGGTTCCATGTTGACCACCATGCCCTAGGCTTTATGAAGCGGAGAATTAAAATAAAGAAGCAGATGTTAAGAAAGATTTAATGTTTCGCCTCCTATCCATATGGAAGTTTTGTGGGAAGTTTTGGTAGCAGTATTCTGAGTTTATCAGTAGTGTCCCAGTGTGGAATTTTTTTATCTAGTGAACTGGGTGACCGCTGATATTTCAAATGGCAAATGGAATGTTTAGGACCTAGTGATTTATCCAGAATTTGCCATGCAGCAGACTTTTTCAGTCAGTCGATCAATGACGATTTATTGAACGTCAGGCTATGTTTAGCACTCATCTAATTGTCAGACAGGACGAAGAAAGAAAGACTGGTTTCTACCCTCTGGGAGATTTTGATTACATAAAAAACAGGAGGCTAAAAGTAATAAACATGACCTAGAAGGTAAATCACCAGAGTATAGGTGGTTCTCAGTAGCCAAAATATGGAAGCAATGCAAGTGTCCATCAGTGGATGAATGGATAAACAAAATATTGTATATACATACAATGGAATATATTTCACCTTAAAAGGAAACTCTGGTACATACTATAACATGAAGGAAGCTTGAAGACATTATGCTAGTTGAAATAAGCAAGTCACAAAAGGACAAATATTGTATGATTCCACCTATATGAGGTATTTACAGCAGTCAAATTCATAGAGACAAAAATAGAATGTTGCTTGCCAGAGCCTGAGGGACGGGGATAGGAGGTAAGAAGCTCTTATTTAATAGGTACAGAGTTTCAGTTGGGGAAGATAAAAAATGTCTAGAGATGGATAGTGGTAATGATTGTACAACAATGTGACTGTGCTTAAGGTACCAAACTGTGTACTTAAAAAAATGGTTAAAATAGTAAATTTTATGTTTTACATATTTTACCAGAATAAAAATAATTTTTAAAAGAGTCTGTGCTTAAGGATGAGAGTGGCAGATATTCATAATAATCCCATTTCACAGTAAACCCCAAAGATTGTAATACTGTCCATATCTTTGTGTCTTCAGGATGAATTGTAGCAGTTTTCAAATGTCTCTGCCATTAAAAAAAAAATAAATTCCCTAAAATAACTTTATCAAAAGTTCATCATAAATTTCTACTGTATTTGGTTAAAAACTTCCCCAATTTTACTTTTGCAAAAATCAGAGAAAGTGACTGAATGGTAGTAAATATTGGTTGTATTTGATTCTTTACTTTAGAATGAGGATTCAGTTCTTGGTGAAAATGATTGAAGCATTCAAGCATTATCCTTTTTATTTCTTCTGGCAATGGAAGACCACCATCTTTTGTTGTTTCTTCTGACATTCTTCTTTGAAATGTCAATTTCCTTATGCTTTGTTTTTTGCAATGGTATTTTGCACCATTTCTATGTGCCAGTTTTCAGTGAACAATTCTAAAGCTTAGCATCTCACTGTAGATTGTTTTGGGTTGATTCTAGCTATTTGCAAATATGTTTGTATGGTCACATAGAATGACAGAATTAAAGTTACTGAAATTGTGTTTGCCTTTATAAAATAAAAAAAAGAGTGTATATGGTAAATTCAGACACATTTTCTTACGCCCTCAGGAATCATCTTGCATAAGCTGCTCTCACAGGCTAGAGAATCTCTTGTGCTGGCAGGCAGCCATATCATGACATTACAATGGAATCTGATCTGTTAGAATGGCTTGAGAACACACATGATCCAGCTAGGTCCTTTCCAAATCTTCCCGGCATTCCACCATGGTTTTCCTCTCCCACTTACTTTTTTAATGCACTCTCTGCTTCCCTTGTAGCTGTATCCCCTTTCCTCACATCTGATTTGCAGCCCCCAATGAACTAGTTGAGAGAAACTGGATGGCTTAGGCACTAGGACCCAGATATAAAATTTGTTTCTGTTATGATGCAGTTCAACCTCTGTCCACATTCTTCAGAGAACCCAATAATAAATTAAGCCAACGTCAATCGGCAGTCTATACATTCACATCTCCAAATTATTAGTGCCTTTATTCTATGACTCCTTCAGCAAGGCTTCTGGTCATTGAGACTTTCCCCTACATGACTACAGCGGGGTTAGAGGTATTCTACTGGAGTTCCCCTGGTGGTCCTGGGGAAGAATTCTGACTCTTTTCCTGTGCCCTCCTCTTTCAGTGCAGCGCTTCCTGTGGAGGTGGCTTTCAGAAGAGGGCTGTCCGTTGTGTCTCCTCAGAGGACAATCAATCTGAAGACCAAGACCTATGCCGATGTGATCACGAACCCAAACCTCTGGAATTCCAAAAATGCAACCAGCAGGCCTGCAAGAAGAGTGCTGGTGAGTAAATGACTTGGCTCCATTGGGAGCTTTTCATAAATACGTTGTCCTGCCTGACTTGATTTGTGGATGGTTTTAGTCCCCTTCACTAAGCCAGGAGTCTTTATACGGAATAGGCCAGCCAGCTCCCCTAGGAGCAAGCTGTTGGGTTTGGTGAGATTTGCCTCCGATTCCTTGAGGGATTATCTCCTCCATTTTCCCGTCTGAAAGTGGGTTCACATTGACATCATCCCACACAGATGAAAGTCACTTCTGTGTTGTCAAAGATTTCTGAGTGTTACTGGGTGTGACGACTGTACCTCAGTTCTTGTCTCCTTAAAGGAAAGAATTCAGTCAAAAGATAGAGTTTGTGCAAGGAGAGAATAATAAGAAGTTTATTAGCAAAACACATATACTGTAAAGATTATGGAGTGGGCTGTCCCAAGAGAGGGAAAAACGGCCTCTCCTTATATTATTGCGTGAGAGTTTTTATTTCTGTGAATTGTCTCCCCCATCTCCCTCTCCAGTATCTCTCATTCTTCCAGTGGGTGTGCCTTGCACTAACTTCTTGCTCTCAACGTTTCTGAGCTCATGACAATGGCCCTGAGAAGGAGGGTGTACATTCTGAGAAACGAGATGTTTTGCCATCCTACCCTGGCATTTTTCCTTCTTCTTGCTTTAGGGGCATGTGTGAGCCGCTGTCCTGCTGAGCTAGTTGTTTTGTGCCCACCTTTGTTTATGATATCTGTGACCTAAGGAGAAGCAGCTGCAAGGGCTGGTTCCCTCCTTCTCCTGCTCATTTCTACCTTTCTACCTACCCTATCATAGGAAGATAGGGTAGGCTCCAGCCTTACTCAAGAACCCGGTCAAGTACTGAATGGCCCTCTCTATCAGTCTGGCCACTGTCTTAGGTCAGGTTCTGCAGAAACTGATTCTGAGGTGAAAATTCATGTGCAAGGGGTTCACTAAGGAAGTATCCCCGGGAAGACCATTAAGAGAGTGGAGGGAAACAAGACAGAAAAGGGATAGGCCTGCCCTGGCTGCCACCTCAGGAATAGTCCTAGCTTCAGCTTGGTCCTACTGGGATGCTCCAGGGTGTAAGTTATGCCTCAGCCTTGTCAGAGGCAGTAAGCTGGACTGTCACAGTCCCACAGTCTTCAGCCACTGGCCAATGGCTGCCTCAGTAGAAGTGAATTTGCAGACTTTTAAGGCATTCTACATGGGGAGATAAAGCAGCTCCCATAGGCTGTGGACAGTCCTCCAAAAGGTCCAAGGTCTCTGGGTATTAGAGGCTAAAGAAGAGGGACACTGAGACTTGGGGAGGTGAGGGTGACACATTGTCATACACATTGGGAGTCTTTTCCCAAAGATTTGGTTTTTTTCTTCTATCTTGATTATTTTTTAAAATACTTTTTTATTAGTTTCAGGTGTAAAAAACAGCATAATAATTAGACATTTACACCCCTTACAGTGATAATCCCCAAGTCTACTAAGACTACCCCTCTGACTACCCGTCAGACATCGGGGTAGTCTACTACCCCTCTGACATCGTACATAACTATTACAATACCACTGACTATATTCCCTATGCTGTACTTTACATGAATATGTGTGTATATATATATATATATATATATATATATATATATATATATATATGAGGTTGGACAATTCAATTCGCAAACTCATACTAGAAAAAGTGCTATGTACCTGAATGCTGAATATCACTATGGTCACCTTCGAAGTACTCCCCTAGGGAAGGTATGTACTGATGCCAGCTCCTAGTCCTCCCTTCAAAGCAATTTTGCAACTCTTTTTCTGGAATGGCCATCAGTGCTGTCCTCATATTACCCTTGATGTCCTGAATGTCATCAAAATGTTTTCCTTTAAATATTTCCTTTATCTTTGGGTAAAGAAGTCATTGGGAGCCAGATCAGGTGAGTAGGGAGGGTGTTCCAATACAGTTATTTGTTGACTGGCTGAAAACTCCCTCACGGACAGTGTCGTGTGAGCTGGTGCATTGTCGTGATGCAAGAGCAATGAATTGTTGGCAAAAAGTTCAGGTCGTCTAACTTTTTCACGCAGCCTTTTCAGCACTTTCAAATAGTAAACTTAGTTAACTGTTTGTCCAGTTGGTACAAATTCATAGTAAATAATCCCTCTAATATCAAAAAAGTTTAGCAACACGTTTCAACAAGTTCACAAACTTAATTGTTAGACCGTGTGTGTGTGTGTGTGTGTGTGTAATTATGTGCAGATGTGCAGCGCAGTGAGTAGGCATAAGTCCCGCCAATAAGTCCAGTACCCATCTGATATCCTACCTAGTCTTTACAACATTGATTATATTCCGCATACTGTATTTCACATCCCCATGACTATTTTGTGACTACCAATTTGTGCTTTCTAATCCCTTCACCTTCTCCCTCTCCTCCAACCCCCCCTCCTATCTAGCAACTATCAGTTTGTTTTCTGTATCTATGAGTATGTTTGTGTTTTGTTTGCTTGTTTATTCTGTTCTTTAGATTCCACATAAAAGTGAGATCATGGTATTTGTCTTTCTCATTCTGACTTATTTCACTTAGCATAAGTTTCTCTAGGTCCATCCGTGTTGTTGCAAATAGTAAGATTTCATTCTTCTTTGTGGCAGAGTAATACTCCATTGTATAAATGTACTACAATTTCTTTGTTCAATCATCTGTTGATAGGCATTTTGGTTGTTTCATATATTGGCTATTGTGAATAGTGCTGCAGTAAACATAAGGGTGCATATATTTTTTTGAATTAGTATTTTGGGTTTCTTTGGATGAATACCCAGGAGTAGAATTGCTGGGTCATAAGATAGTTCTATTTTTAATTTTTTAAGGAACCTCCATACTGTTTTCCATAGTGGCTGCACCAATTTGCAGTCCCTCCAACAGTGCACAAGGGTTCCCATTTCTCCACATCCTCACCAACACTTGTTGTTTGTTGATTTATTCATGATAGCCATTCTGGCCGGAGTGAGGTGGTATCTCATTATGGTTTTTATTTGCATTTCTCTGATGATTAGTGATGTTGAGCATCTTTTCATATGTCTATTGGCCACCTGGAAGTCCTCTTTGGAGAAATGTCTCCAAAGATCCTTAAAGATGAGAGACAGTGAAACCTGTGGTCTGTTATTCTGCTCCCTGTCTCCTTCCAAGTACTGAGGGCTGCCATTCAACAGAGACTGCCGTTAGAGTTAACATCCTGAGAAAAATTTCCCTAGCGGTTGTTTATTTACAAACAATGCATTTAACAAATATTTGTTGGGCACTTACTATGTGCTAAACATAATGTCAACAAGGAACAAAACTACAAATGAGTGACTCACTGATAATGGAGGTAAGGGTGTTGTTATGAGAGTACTTGGGAAGGGCATCAACTGTGAAATGGGGGGAGTAGGGAAGACCTCCAGAGCACGTGAAGGATGTGTAGAGAGGTTAGGTGAGCAGTTCCAGGAGAAGCTTTCAGTTTCTATAGTAAACAGGAAGAAGATGATGTCATGACACATAAGACTAACTCAAGTACAGAGTTCAAGGCAGATTAGGCAACAGCAGGGCTAGAGAGGTAAGCTGGAGCTAGAAGATACAGAGCCCCGTAAAGCATCCTAATGAGTTTTGACTTTATTTTTATCGCTAGGGAAGAAGGGAACCATTGAAGTGTTCCAAACAGGGGAGTAAAGATAAGGAAGTCATCATGCTGGTGGTAGTGTGGATGATAGAGAAGGAAGACCAGTTAGGAGGTCAGTGGTACCCGAAGCAAGAGATGTATATGCCATAAACTAGGGCAGTAGAAATGAAGGTAGAGAGAAGTTGATTCAAGAGCTACTTAAAACAGAGACTTGACAGGGCTTTGTGCCTGGGGAAAGAAGAGGAATAATAATACCCAGACTTGTGACTGGGGAAGCTGAGTAGATGAGGCTACCATTCACTGAGAGAGGAAGCCCAGGAGTGGGTTTGAGAATGGGGAAAGATAATGAATTCTGCTTGAGACAGGCTTGTTGAGGGACCTATCAATGATTTATGTAGGAGTGTCCTATGATTGATTTTCTACACCAGTATGGAAGCCAGTAGAGGATTCTGGGTTGGAAATACTGAGCACAATGCACTGAGGGGGAAAATGCTTTTGATATGATTGTCATGTGCAACTTTCTTCTGACCAACTTGTATTTGAGGGTGGCTATCACTGACCATACTTGAAACTCTAAAAGAAGCTACCTTGGGCTCATTTTAAGAGTTGTTATTAACTTGTAGTCTTGCAAACTGTTGCTACTCAAAGTGTGGTCCCCTGGCCTAGATGCACTGACATTACCTGGGAGTTTGTTAGAAATGTGGGATCTCAGGCTTCACCCTCAACCTACTGAATCAGAATCGCATTTAAACAAGATCCCCATGTGATTTGGATGCCCATTAAAGTTTGAGAATCATGTTTTTCTAGACCAAGGGGCCAATTTGAGACCCTCTTCCTTTGATGTCATTTTATCACCTCCTATACCATGTTTTTAAAATGTTGAGGCTGACACAAAGCCTGGCACTAGCAGCAGCTGGCCTCTCCCAGGTACCTCCAAGGCCAACATTAGTGGCAACCATTTGCAGATCACTTTGTAGCTCATACCATGTGGCCTGGGAAGGACACAGGCAGCAGCTGATCTTAGCCTGCAACAGAGCCCCTCTCAAAAGGCCTCAGAACCAACACACCGAGTGGCCAGCACCAGCCAACCACCTCCACAAACAACACACCTAAACAGCAGACTGGGCAGGCATCAGAGCCCTGCTAAAGCAGATCCTGCTCCATAGGGTCAGCTCCTGCAAGACAACTCCTCCATTGTAGTTAATGCCAGTCCTCACAAAAAGTCAGCCTGAGGATCAATCCCTCCCATTGATGTACAAAAAATAACCAAGGCTCAAGTACAACAGGAGGTCACACACAACCCATATAGGGGAAACACCTGGAGCACCTGGTCAGGTGACCAGGGAGACCAAGCCACTGGGCCCCACAGGATACCTACTACATACGACCACTCTTCGAAGACTGGGAAACATAGATAGCAGCTTTACCTAATACACAGAAACAAAAACAAAGAGGCAGCCAAAATGGGAGAGGGACGGAGAAACATGCACCAAATGAAATAACAGAACAAAGCTTCAGAAAATGAACTCAATGAAATGGAAATAAATAATCTACCAGATGCAGAGTTCAAAACACTGGTTATAAAGATGCTCAGTGATCTCAGGAAGAACTTCAACAGATAGGAAACATAAAAATGGAGACAGAAAACATAAAAAAGAAACAGTCAGAAATAAAGAATACAATAACTGAAATAAAGAATACATTAGAGGGAATCAACAGTAGATAAAGGAGACAATTCATCAAGAAGACATAACTTTTATCGATATATATGCACCCAACCTGAAAGCACCAAAATATGTAAGCAATTACTAACAGACCAAAAGGGAGAAACTGACAAAAATACAATTACAGTAGGGGACCTGGATACCACACTCACAGCAATGGATAGATCATCCAGACAGAAAGGCAATAAGAAAATATCGGCCTTAAATGACACATTAGACCAACTGCACATGGAATATTCTCAAGGATAGACCATATGTTGCGGCACAAAATCAGTCTCAATGAATTTAAGATGGAAATCATACCAGCCATAGTTTCCAACTTCAACAGTGTGAAATTGGAAATAAACTTCAAGAAAAAAGCTGGAAAACAACAAATTCATGGAGATTAAACATGCTACTGAACAACTATTGGGTCAAAAAGAACGAAAAGAAAAGATCAAGAGAGTCATAGACACAAATAAAAATGAAAATACAACATATCAAAATTTGGGGTATGCAGCAAAAGTAGTATTAAGATGCAAGTTTACAGCATTACAGGCCTACCTCAAGAAACAAGAAAAATCCCAAATGAACAATCTAACATTATAACTTAAAGGACTGGAAAATGAAGAACATATGAAACCCAAAATCAGTAGAAGGGAGGAAATAATAAAAATCATAGTGAAATAGAGAACAAAAAGACAATAGAATAAATTAATGAAACAAAAAGCTGGTTATTTCAAATGATAAACAAAAATGACATCCACAGCTAGACTCACATAGGAAAAAAGACAAAATCAGAAATGAAAGAGGAGAAATTACAATGGACACCACAGAAATACAAAGGATTATGCAAGAATACTGTGAAAGGCTATATACTACCAGATTTGATAACCTAAAGGAAATGAACAAACTCTTAGAAATATACAACTTTCCTAGACTGAATCATGAAGAGGTGGAAAACCTAAACAGACTGATCACTAGTAATGAAATTAAAACAGTAATTGAAAACCTCCCCCAAAACAAAAATCCAGGACTAGGTGGCTTCACTGGTGAATTCTACAAAACATTCAAAGAAGATTTAATACCATTTCTTCTCAACATTTTCCAAAAAAATTGAAGAGGAGGAAATACTTCCTAACTCATTTAGGAGGACAATGTTATTACTCTGGTACTAAAACCAAGCAAAGACATCACACAAAAAAGAAAATTACAGGCCAGTATCTCCAATTAACATACATGCGAAAATCCTAAAGAAAATACTAGCAAATTAAATACAACAATACATTAAAAGGATCATATATCACGATCAAGTGGGGCTCATTTCAGGGATGCAAGGATGGTTCAATATTCACAAATCAATCAATGTGATACAACATGTTAACAAAATAAAAGATAAAAATTATGGTCATATGAAGAGATGCAGAAAAAGCATTTGACAAGATACAATATCCAATTATGACAAAAACAGTCAATCAAGTGGGTACAGAAAGAAAATAACTCAGCAAAATAAAGGCTATATATGACAAACCCTCAGCTAATATAGTCAATATTGAAAAACTGAAAGCTTTTCCTCTAAGGTCAGGGACAAGACAGGGATTCCCACTTTCCCCACTATTATTCAACATAGTACTCTTAAGTCTTAGCCAGAACAACTTAGACAAGAAAATAAATAAATAAATAAATAAATAAATAAATAAATTGCATCCAAATTGAGACTGAAGAAGTAACACTGCCACTATTTACAGATGATATGATTTTCTATATAGGGAACTCTAAAGACTCCACCAAAAACTATAAACAAATACAGTAAAGTTGCAGGATACAAAATCAATATACAAGAATCTGTTGCATTCCTATATACTAACAATGAAATATCAGAAAGAGAAATAAAGAAAACAATCCCATTTACTATTGCAACAAAAAGGATAAAATACCTTGGAATAAACTCAACAAAGAAGGTGAAGGACCTGTACACTGAAAACTACAAGAGATTGTTGAAAGAAATTGAAGAATAAACAAAGAAATGGAAAGATATTCCATGCTCATGGATTGATAGAATTAATATTGTTATAATGTCCATACTACCCAAAGCAACCTCTAGAGATTCAATGAAATCCCTATCAAAATCCCAGATTTTTCACAGAAATAGAACCAAAAAAAAAAATCTCAAATTTGTATAGAACCACAAATGACCCTCAATACCCAAAGCAACCCTGAGAAAAAAGAACCAAGCCAGAGGTATCATATTCCTTGATTTAAAACTATACTACAAAGTTATAGTAATCAAAACAGTATAGTATTGACAGAAAAATAGACATACAGACTAGTGGAACAAAATTGAGAGCCCAGAAATAAATACATACATATATGGCCAACTAATTTTCGACAAAGGAGCTAAAATCATGCGGTGGAGAAAGGAAAGTGTCTCAATAAGCGGTCCTGGAAAACTGGGAAGTTACATGCAAAACTGGATTTCTGTCAGACACCATACACAAAAATTAACTCAAAATGTATTAAAGTCTTGAATATAAGACCTGAATCAATAAAATACATAGAAGAAAACATAGGCATTAAACTTATGGATCTTAACCTCGAGGGGTTTTTATGAAGTAGACCAGAAAGACAAGGAAAGTAAAGGCAAAAATAAATGAATGGGACTACTTCAAACTAAAAAGCTTCTGCACAGCAAAAGTAACCATCAATAAAACAAAAAGGCAACCAATTGAATGGGCAAAATTATTTGCAAATGATACTTCTGATAAGGGACTAATACCCAAAATATATAAAAAACTCATACAACTCAACACCAAAAAAACCGAACAATCCCATTTAAAAATGGGCAGAGGACCTGAGTAAACACTTATTTAAGGATGACATACAGATGGCCCACAGATATATAAAAAGATGCTCAACGTCGCTAGCTCTAAGGGAAATGGAAATTAAAACTACAATGACATACCATCTCACATTTATTAGACTGGCTATTATCAAAAAGAGAAGAAATAACAAGTGTTGGAGATGATGTGGAGAAAAGGGAACCCTCGTACACACCTGGTGGGAACTATAAATTAGGACAGCCACTATGAAAAACAGTATGGAGATTTCTCAAAAAATTAAGAATAGAGCTACCATATGACCCAGCAATCCCTCTTCTTGGTATCTACCTGAAAATATTGAAAACACTTATTTTTAAAGATGTACATACCCTTATATTTATTGAACCATTATTTACAATAGCCAAGACATGGAAACAACCTAAGTGTCCTTGGACAGATTAATGGATTAAAAAAAAATGTTGTATGTATATACAATGGAATACTACTCAGCCATAAAAAGAAATATTGCAATTTGACACAACATGGATGGAGTATTACGCTGAGTGAAATATGTCAGATGGAAAAGGACAAGAACTGTATGATTTCACTCTTGTAGGATTTAAAACGAAAAGCAACAAACAAAGAAACAAAACAAAAAAACTCGTAGATCGGAGAACAAAATGGTAGTTATCAGAGGTGAAGGGCAGTGGGGAAGAATGAAGTGGGTAGAAGGGCTTAAATATATGGTAATGAAAGGAGGCTAGACTGCAAGTATTGGGCACACTAGAGAGTATACAGATGTCATATTATAAAGATACCCCTGAGCCATATATAATGTTGTTATTAACCAAGGTCATCCCAATAAATTTAAAATAAAATAATATAAAATGTTGAAGCGAGAGAATCCTTCTATGTTGTGTTGATTTTTATATAACTGAAGTATCAACACAGTGTTGGTTGAACATGCCTAGTACTATTGGTTTTTTAAAAATTATATGTAGATTGTCTTTAACTGTCTTATTGCTGGATAATGCAATCTTCAATAATCAAAACTGGGTTAAATGCATCCCTGGTATTTTTTATCTTGAATTCTCACACTGAAGAGATGGTGACTAACAGTTGACTGGCAATTGATGTAAATAACAATAAATTCCACTCACCAACAATAATCAGAGCACGAAGGGTAATTAGCTTCTCTCGAAGGCAGAGCCATGCTTACTCATAGAGAAGCAACATGAAAGAACAGCTGTGAGAAATTCCTTGATTTAAAGTACCAACCACACACCTCATCTATGCCCTCTAGAATGCTTTGAAAATGAGTCATTCAGTGCCCAGATTCTTGTCAGCCATCCAGCAATCACAATAAACATACCCTCCATGTTCATCTTGTAAGATTTTGTATAAATTCAAATTTATTGTGTATAAATTTGCTTTCTTCAAAGCTGTTATACTTCCTTTTGGTGCCATCTAAATTGTTAATGACTTAAAATCTAAATCAAAACTACCATTTCCATATTGGGGACTATAAAACCCTTTTCATGTACCTGGACTAAGAAAAAAAAAATTTTAATTCATCCAGAAATATTACCTGAGTATCAACTATATTCTAGGCATTACATTCATAATGATTTAAAAAATCAAAGCAAAACCCTTATCCACACTATTCTTGGGGGTTTGTTTTTGTTTTGTTTTTTAATTTGAAGAGTGAGGGGTAAAGAAGGCAAGAAAAAGAATAAGGAAAGTATTTAGATCCAAAGTTGATACAAATGAACATTTGAGTCTGCAAACTGTCTATTGAAGAATATTCTTCCAGATGAATAGGATTCTGTTCACTCATTTATGCAGCAGATATTATTGATCACAAGATATGTCTCAGGCAAGTGTTAAAGAAGAATATTTATATCCACAAGTAAATTTCTATGATCCAATGAGAGCGTATATGTCAAGCACATTGCCCAGCATGTGGTAGGTACTTAATAAATTGTATCTGTTGTTATTGTAATAGGGAGGGGGTGCAGTAGTTTCCTAGGGCTACCATAACAAACTACCATAAACTACGTGACTTAAAATAAGAGAAATTTATTCTCTCACAGTTCTGAAAGCTGGAAGTCCAAAATCATGGTCTTGTCAGAGCCCTGTTCTTTCTCTTAGCTTCTGGTGGCTGCCATCAATCCTCAGCTTTCCTTGGATTGTAGCTGCATAACTCTAATCTGCCTCCGTCGTCATACAGCATTCTTTCCTCTGTGTGTCTGTCTTCACATAGCTTTCTCCTCTGTGTCTGTGTGTCTGTCTCTTCTTATAAGGACACATTCATTTTGGATTAAGGGCCCAGCCTTCTCCAACATGACCATATTTTAATTTATATCATAACACATCTACAAAGAGATATTTCCAGGCTTTAGATCCAAGATGGTGGCATAAGAAGACTCCGAACTCACCTCCTCCCACTAACACATCGAAGTTACACCTACAGCTAGAGGTTACAATTTTCCCAAAGGAGAATTGAAAGCTGACTGAATAGTTTCTGCACAACAAATGAGAGAGACCACATAGAAATGGGTAGGAGAGAGACAGATACATCCCCAATGCACTGACCTGTACGAGGGAGAGATCACTGAAGGGCCTGTGCTCAGACTAGCCCCCCCGCCTTGGGCTTAGGGACAAAACAGTGGTATAAAGGAAACCTAGACTGTACGGGAAGGAAATCCATTTACAAACCCTGGCGCATTGGCCAAATGAGAGGGGAACTGTGGGAACAACATTTGTTGTCCTTCCCCTCCACCTTGATCAAATGGGCAGGAGCACAATCCAAGTACTCTAGCCAGCTGGCCAAAGCCATCAGAGTATGCAACAGGCCCCAGATCCACACCAGCTCTGTAGCTTGCCCCTAGGATTTCCCATGGCCCACACCCACTCCAACTACAGCTCTGGGTCCCAGCAGAGCTTACTCCCAGGTCTCCTTGCAGCCTGCTCCCAGCTGTTACTGCTTCCAACTGGCCTCCTAAGGCAGCCCCAGCATGGCTTGTCCCCAGGACTCTCCACAGTTTGCACCCACTCTAGGTTCAGTTCCCACCCCAGTTCACCTTGTCCCCAGGACTTCCCACAAACTATGTTCACTTCAGCTACAGTTCTAACCATCCTGCCAAGGCAGCCCCAGCACGACTTGCCCCCAGGACTTCCCACAGCCTGACCCCAATCCAACTAGAGCCCCAGCCCCCAGCCAGCCCACTAAGTTGGCCCTGGTGAAGCTTGCCCCAGGTCTCCCCAAAGCCCATGCCCACTCCAGCTCCAGCTGGCCTGCCAAAGACACCCAGCACATGCAGTCTACAACGTTTACAAAGCTCCTACACAAAGCTATTTCTTTAAGACCAGGAGAGGTTGTTGTTTCACCTATTCATAAAAACAAACACAGAGATACAGCCCAAATGAGGAAATGTAGAACTATGTTCCAGGCAAAAGAACAGGACAAAACCCTAGAAAAAGAATTAAATGGACACAAGCAATCTACCAGATAAAGAGCTCATAACACTGGTTATGAGGATGCTCAATGCACTTGGTAGAATAGATGAACTCAATGAGAACTTTAACAAAAAGATAGAAAATATAAAAAAAGAACCAATCAGAACTGAATACAGTAACTGAAATGAAAAATACACTAGAGGGAGTCAACAGCAGATTAGTTGAAGCAGAAGAATGAGTCGGCAAGCTGGAAGACAAGGTAGTGAAAATCACCCAATCAGAACAGCAAAAAGAAAAAATTCAAAAAAAATTTAGGATAGTTTAAGGGACCCCTGGGACAACATCAAGTGTACAACATTTGAATCATAAGGGCCCCAGAAGGAGAAGAGGGAGAGAAAGGAACAGAAACCCCAATTTAATAAAATAATGGCTGAAAACTTCCCTGACCTGGTAAAGGGAACAGACATTCATGTCCAGGAAGTGCAGAGAATCCCAAACAAGATGAAACCAAAGAGGCCCACACCAAGACACGTGCAAATAGAAATGAAAAAGAAAGCCAAGGGTAGCAATACTTACATCAGACAAAATAGACTTAAAAACAAAAGCTGTAACCAGAGAAAAAGAAAAGCATTTCACATGATACAGGTATCAATCCAACAAGTGGATATATCTCTCATAAATATCTATGCACCCAACATAGGAGCCCCTAAATGTATAAAGCATATATTAACAAATGTAAAGAGAGAGATTGGCAGTATTACAATAACAGGGGACTTTAACAACCATAACAACACTTATATCAATGGATAGATCATCCAGACAAAATCAACAAGCACACAATGGCCTTAAATGACACATTAAATCAGATGTACTTAGTAGATATTTACAGAACATTTCACCCCAAATCAGCAGAATACATACTTTTCAAGTGCACCTGGAGTATTTTCCAAGACAGACCACATATTTGGCCACAAAACAAGTCTCAGTAAATTTAAGAAAATCAAGCATCTTCTTCAATCACAGCTGTACGAAATTAGAAATGAATTACAAAAAGAAAAGTGGGGGAGGAAACATGGATGCTAAACAACATGCTAGTAAGCAATTAATGGTTTACTGAAAAAAATCAAGGGGGAAATAAAATATCTTGAGACAAATGCATATAGACATAATGATTCAAAAATCCTTGGGACACAGGAAAAGCAGCTCTAAGAAGGAAGTTCATAGCAACACAGACTTACCTCAAGAAGCAAGAAAAATCTAAAATAAACCATCCGAACTTACACCTAAAAAAACTAAAAAAAGAACAAAGCTCAAAATGAGTAGAAGGAAAGAAATAATGAAGATCAGTGCAGAAATAAATAAAATAGAGACAAAAAAATGAAGGAAGGGAGGGAGGGAGTGAAGAAGGGAAGGAAAGAGGGACGGAAAGAGGGAGAAAGAAAAAGGAAAAAGAAAAGATCGATGAAATTACAAGCTGGTTCTTTGAAAAGATAAACAAAATAGATAAATCTCTAGCCAGACTAATTAAGAAAAAAGAGAGGGGCCAAATAAAATCAGAAATGATAGAAATGACATACAACACCACAGAAATGCAAGATAGTAAGAGAATATTATGAAAAATTATAGACCGACAAATTGGACTACATAGAAGAAATGGATAAATTCCTAGAAATATATAATTTTCCAAGACTGAATCAGGAAGAAACAGAAAATCTAAACAGACTGATTACCAATTCAATTTTATTTCTAGTAATCAAAAAATTCCCAACAAGCGATAGTTCATGACCAGACAGCTTCACAGGTGAATTCTACCAAACATTCAAAGAAGAATTAATACATATTTCTCTCAAATTATTCCAAAACATTGAAGAGAAGGGAAGGCTCCCAAACTCATTTAATGAGGCCATCTGATAACAAAACCAGACAGACACCACACAAAAAAAATTACAACCCCAGAGTCATTTTTCCTTCCATCACCATATATTTGATCCCTTTTACAAAATTATACACCTGAAACTTACATAACTTTACTAACAACTGTCACCCCAATAAACTTAAAAAAAAATTATAAGCCAATATCCCTGATGAATATAGATGCAAAATGCCTCAACAAAATATTAGGAAACAAAATTCAGCAATACATTTAAAATATCAGACACCATAATCAAGTGGGATTCATCCCAGGCATGCAAGAATGGTTCAGTATCCACAAATCAATCAGTGTGATATACCACATAAATGCAATGAAGGATAAAAGTCATATGATCATCTCAATAGATACAGAAATAGCATTTGACAAAATTTAACATCCTTTTATGATAACTCTCAACAAACTGGGTATAGAAGGAATATACCTCAACATAATAAAGACCATATATGACAAACCTACAATTAATATCATACTCAATGGTGAAAAGCTGAAAGCTTTTTCTCTAAGATTAGGAATAATATAAAGATGCCTACTCTCATCACTCTTATTCAAAATGGTATTGGAAGTCCTAGCCACAGCAATGAAGAAAAGGAAATAAGAGGTATCCAAATAGGAAAGGGAGAAGTAAAAATGTCACTATTTGGAGATAACATACTATATGTAGAAAACCCTAAAAGTCTACCAAAAAACTTTTAGAACTAATAAATGAATTAAGTAAAGTTGCAGGATACAAAATTAGAACTCAGAAATCTGTTGCATTTTTAGACTCAAATATCAAACTGTGAGAAACAAATTAAGAAAAGAATCTATTTACAATTGTATCAAAAAGAATAATATATCCTAACATAGAAATAAATTTAACCAAGGAGGTGAAAAACCTGTAATCTGACAACTATAAGACACTAATGAAAGAAATTGAAGACAACACAAATAAATGGAAGTATATACCATGCTCATGCATTGGTAGAATTAATATTGTTTAAATATCCATAATACTCAAAGCAATCTACACATTCAATACAATCCTTATCAAAATACCAATGGCATTTTTCACAGAACTGGAACAAATAATCCTAAAATTTATATGGAACCACAGAAGACTCTGAATAGCCACAGCAATCTTGAGAAAGAATAACAAAGTTGGAGATATCATGCTACCTGATATCAAACTGTACTATAAGCCTATAGTAATCAAAATAGCATGATACTGGCATAAAAACAGACACATAGATCAATGGAACAAAATAGAGAGCCCAGAAATAAACCCACACCTCTATGATTAATTAATCTATGACAAAGGAGGCAAGAATATACAATGGAGTAAAGACAGTGTCTTCGATAAATAGTGTTGGGAAAACTGGACAGATATATGCAAAAAAGTGAAAATAGACCACTTTCTTACACCATATACAAGAATAAACTCAACATGGATTAAAGACTTTAAGTGTAAGACCCCAAACCATAGAACTCCGAGAAGAAAACATAGGCAGTAAACTCTCTGACGTTGCTCTTAGTAATATTTTTTCTAATACATCTCCTTGGGCAAGGGAAACAAAAGAAAAGATAAACAAATGGGACTACATTAAACTACAAAGTTTCTGCACAGCAAAGGAAACCATCAACAAAACAAAAAGACAACCTACCAAATGGGAGATGATGTTTGCCAATGATACATCCGATAAGGGGTTAATATCCAAAATAAATAAATAAATAAACAATCTGATTAAAAAATGGGCAAAGGATCTGAATAGACATTTTTCCAAAGGATACATACAGATGGCCAATAGAAATGCTCATTGTCACTAATCATCAGAGAAATGCAAATGAAAACCACAGTGAGATATCACTTCACACCTGTCTGAATGGCTTTCATCAGTAAATCAACAAACAAGTATTGGCAAGGATGTGGAGAAAAGGGAACCCTCGTGTACTGTTGGTGGGATTGCAAATTGGTGCAGCCACTGTGGAAAATAGTATGGAGGTTCTTCAAAAAATTAAAAATAGAACTACCTATGACCAGCAATTCCACTTCTGGGTATTTATCCGAAGAAATCCAAAACACTATTTTAAAAAAAAAAAATATGCATCCCTATGTTCATCACAGCATTATATAAATAACTAAGAAATGGAAGCAACCTAAATGTCCATCAATAGAAGATTGGATAAAGATGTGGTGTATATATATATACACAATGGAATATTACTCAGCCATAAAAAAAATGAAATCTTGCAATTTATGACAACATGGATGGATCTAGAGAGTACTATGTTAAGTGAAGTAAGTCAGAGAAAGACAAATACCATATGATTTTACATATACCGTGTTTCCCCGAAAATAAGACCTAGCCGGACAATCAGCTCTAATGAGTCTTTTGGAGCAAAAAGTAATATAAGACCGGGTCTTATATTATAGTAAAATGAGACCGGGTCTTATATTACTTTTTGCTTATTTTCAGGGAAACAGGATATATATACGTGTGTGTGTGTGTGTGTGTGTGTGTGTGTGTGTGTGTGTATACACAGTATAAATGATCCAACAAAAGAAACAGAAACCAACTCATAGATACAGAAAACAAACTGATAGTTACCAGAAGGAAGGGGATTGGGCAGAAAAGAGGAAGAGGATTAAGAAGTACAAACTACCAGTTATAAAATAAGTCACAGGGATGTAATGTACAGCATAGGGAACAGAGTCAGTAATATTGTAATAACTAAATGTGGTGACAGATGGTTACTAGACCTCTTGTGGTGATCACTTTGTAAGGTGTATAAATTGTACAACTGAAACTAATATAACAGTGTATGTCAACTATAACTAAAAATAAAATTTTTAAAAAAATATTTCCAAATAAGGTCATACTCACAGTTACCAATGATTCGGACTTCAACTTTAGGGGATACAAACTTTGGAGGACACAGTTTAACCCTTAACAGGGTTAAAGACTTTGGGGGTCTCTAGGAGGCCCCCTTTGTAATGATAGACACCCTTGAGAGAGACCACACGTTAGCCCTTAGCAGAAGAGGCTTACACATATTTACAGAACAGTTCACAATAGAGCCTAGTGCCACATTGGAGCAAATGATCCAGTAATAATACCACTTTGGAGATCGGGATGGAAGCGATCTGTGTGGTCCAACATGGCCAAAAGCAGCTCTGTGGAGAGAAGGGATGTAAGCTGATCTTTGACACTTCCTCTATCTTCCTCTCTCCATGTGCTCACATACTCATGGCAGACAGAACGGGGGGCAAAGAACTACCCCAGATGCACCTTCTCTAACCACCAGCCACAAAGGCTTCAGGAGAGGCTGGCTAAGAAACTGGAGCAGCCCTGTTACCCAGCCTTCTATGCTGGGCCCTGTTCCAAAGCCAGAAGCCTAGGAAGGCATCTTGCCTTGTTCTGAACAGAGCAGCAGTCACGTGACGCACGGCTCAGGCCCCGCTGAGAATGCCTGCTGCTCTGGTGAGGTCGTGGGCGACAAAGAGCTCTGATTCCTTTCCACAGTAGGAATACTTGGCTGAATGAAGCACGTGCTCTTTCTGAAACATCAGAGCATGCACCAAGGTTTCCTGTGGGATTTTAAGAGAGATTGACTTTTATAATATGTGTAAAAAGAGGCCTGAAGAAGAAAAGAATGAGCAATGAGGAAGGAGGTTTGGGGTTCTAGGAGCATCACGTTACCTGTTACGTAACTTGCTCACAAAATGGAATTTGACAGATAACAGAAGACATTTCTCCACACACACAAAAAGAAAAAACAAGGCACTATCAATGGAAGGATGTGTTCGGAGGAGATAAAAAGCGTTTTTTGCCTTCATGAGCTAAAGGTGAAAAAGCACAAAGAGGCAAAAATACGGTCTCAGGTTTTGAGTAAAGAGGATATTACTTCAATTTCTGCTTGTATTGATGATTCTATTTACAAAGGACAACAGTCTGTTAAAAAGTTTTCTCTTCAGGACTATTCAAATCTTTTCTGTAAAGGAGAAAGAAAGACAACCGGAGCTCTGAGAGGCACCCAAGCAGAGTTTGAAACAATTTCCCTTTCTGGAAGAAAAATCTGTTATGTGGGCCTTATTGAATTCCTTCCAGACGAGGAGTCGGTGGGCCAGTGCAGTGTGAGTCCCACCCATAACCTGTGAGTTGGTGGTTACTGAGAATCTAGTCTAATTCCCTGTTCCATGTTTGAGGAGAGCAGGGCCCCCCAAAATTAAGGAACTTACTTGCCCAGAACTAGTTAGAGTAGAACAAGGATTAGAACTCATGTAACTACTTATATACTTACTATGGAGATGATTTGTGTACGTACGCTGCCTTCCTCTATGTGGTACATTTCTGGAGGGCAGTGACACATTGTTCACGTGCTGAGCAATGCTCCGGAAGCATTGGGCGGTTGGCTAACTGGGTGATTACAGTGCCCTCTGAATGGTATGACTGATAAAAGCAAGAGATCTAGGGTCATACTGCCTGTGTCCAGATCTAGCTGTGCCACTTATCAGCTGGATAACATTGTACAAGTTCCTAACTTCTGTAGGACTCACATTCCTCATCTGAAAACAGAGAGTTGTATTTACCAGACAGTATGGCTGTGAAGACTAAATGAAGCGATGCATGGAAAACATTGCATTCAGCTGTTGCATAACAATACTGCATAGCAAAATACCTCTCAACTCAGGGCTCTAAAACCCAATCATGTATTTTTTGCTCAGCATCTACAGGTCAGCTAAGGTTCAGCTGGTCGGCCTTGGCGGCAAACTGTAGGTTGAGTCTAGGTCAACTTCGTAAGTCTTTCCTCCTCCTTGGTTCAGTGGCCGCACAAGCCAGGTTGTTTTAATGGTAACAGCAGAAGCTCACCAGGACAGGCTCATCCTTCTGCACATTCCAAGGCCCCACAGGGATCATATCTACTAATGTCCCATTGTCCAAAGCAAGTCGTAGGGCTGAACCCGAAGTCAAGAAGTACGGAAGTATTCACCACCCACCAGGCGACCGTGGCAAAGGTGGGAATGTTTAGTACTATTAGAGGGGAGTAAAGAATTGTAACTGATAACTCAGTTTAACACCAACACTTTGCACAGTGCCTGATACATCATAACTCTTCAGTGGATGTTCACTATTACTATGAATTGTTATGGAGCCTTTCTTCATAGACATATAAAGTCTTCCGTTAACAGAAGTTGTGCTCATTCACTTACAAAGGATAATCTTTGGAATTTTCTTATTTTTTCTCCTCCCACAGATGTGCTTTGCATCAAGGACAACTTATCAGCCAGTTTCTGCCAGACACTGAAAACCTTTCAAAAATGTTCTGTGCCTACTGTGCGGGCTCAGTGCTGCTTCTCCTGCTCCCAGACCTATGTCAGTCATACCCGAAGGCCAAGAAAGCCACAGTTGCTCAAAACCCCCAAAGCATTCTAAGTCCAGGAGGAAGCCACCCGCCACCATAGACTGCCACAGCCTGCTGACAGTGACCTGTCCTAGCCCCACGGACCACTTCATGGTTTCACACTGTGCATTTCAGGTCCAACTTTGGGTCATAACAAAACAAAATCCATTGTGTTCCATTGGCAACAAAATGTCCTTTGCAGGAGGTGTGGGACTGTGACACTCGATGCTCCCTGATAGACAAGCGAGATACCCAGGAGAATTAGGCATCTCCTGGGCTCAGCTCCTGGGAAAGTTGCCAAATTAGGCAAGTCTGTGAAATGATGTCTTTTTTTCCTCCTCAAAGAGAAAAACAAAGAGACCAGATTTTTCCCAGACTACCTCAAACGTATCAGGAAACAGAGCCACATTTATCCAGGGAAAAAAGAATCTTGTTAATTGACCTTGGTAGAATCATCTTTTATTTTTTCTTTCTTTCTGCTGGGAGCAACTGCTGTTTAAAATGTCATGGGAGAGCTTTTAGGAACATTCCTTTAATTCATCCAGGCAAAGGACCACTTTCTTCACCAAGTATTCAACTAGGGAGGAAGAGAAAGTACTGGCTACATCTTTTAGTCTGTCCCTAATCCCTGTAGACTCCATATCTGTCTGGGCTGTTCAGACTCCCATGCCTACCTAGAGATACTAGAATAAGAGGAAATGAGCAGAAACGGTAGGATTTAGTAAACCTAAGGGATTTAAGTTAGTCATACAGAAGACATTTCTAACCTGCAGATAATTTCTATGAGACCTCTTCAAAAGCAAAGGAACAGAAATCAATTTCTTGCTAATACACTTGATACTTGAACAATACGCGTTTGAACTGCATGGGTCCACTTACACGTAAATTTTTTTCAATTAATAGCTGAACTGTTTTCCAGCCACACTTTGGCAGTCTGTGGATATGGAGGGCAGACTGTATGTGTTGATCTATGCCATTTTATGTAAGGGACTTAAGCATCCACAGATTTTGGTATCTATGGGGTGGTGATGGTCTGGGAACCAAAACCCCACAGATACCAAGGGGCAACTTACCTTTTGGGTAATCAAAAGTTACATGCAGATTTTCAAGTGCATGAGGTTTGGCAAACCCGCATTGTTCAAGGATCAACTATATAAGAAAGGGAAAGTGGGCCTTTATTCTTCCCACTTTCTTGGGAAATATCCATTCCTTTGTAGAAGAACAAATGACCCTTCCTGTCTCACTTTCCCTTTCCAGCATATTCCCTGCCTGAGTCATCAGCTCAGGCTTCTGAACCATCTTTTCACTGCTGGGGGTTTACATACAACTGCTATAGCCTGGTCCATGGATGCAACCTCCCACCTAACCCCAGGTGGGAAAATGGAGCTCCAGATTAAAATATTTCAAAGAACCTGGTAAATTGTATTAAGCACAAGAACTTATTAACACAACTTCTAGTCTCAAGAAAAGAAAAAAATATATAGAGATTTCTCAAAAGTAAGGTAAAGATGACCTAGTTCCCAGTCCACCCAGTAGTTACACTTTTTCCTTGAGGGGAACAGGTCAGTCAGGAGGAGTCAAAAAAACTGAAACAGATGTTAGAAGGCTTATTCTGGATCTTGCCACCACCCATCAAGAGCCAAAGTAAGCTGTGGTCTCAAATTCAAGGCAAATTTCCTGGTATCTAAGGGGAGGAATTCACATGAATTGAACCCAGAGAGAGAGGGCGGTGGGTGGAGCCTCGAGGGGAAGAAGCCCACAGATCCGCTCTTGGGAGGCAGGGGTGTGGCCTTCATGTAACGGGCAGCATATTTTCAGACTCATTCACAGGTACAGTTAATATTCACCGTGGAGGGCAGTGTCCCATATCTCCTTTGGAATTATCTATCCATTCAGCAGAATGGTGCTACTGAAAAATGGTGCTAATACCTAGATGGTGGCAGAACAAATGTAAACATAATAAACAGATGTACAGGTGGGCAAGTCCATAGACATCTTCTGTTAAGTGTGTAGTGGTGTTGCTGGCCAATGCCAGTTCTACTGCTTGGATCCCAGAAGCTTAAGATTTTTATATTATGTGCTTTTATTGTTTTCTAAGTCATCAATGTATATTCTTCTGATCCATTTCTGTGGAATATAAAACACTGGGATTGGGAGGAAGTTTATGATAGAACAGAAACAAGAGGGAAGTAGAAATGTTTACCTAAAGCCAGGGAATTTATTTCTAGATAAGAATTACACTCTTGTATTCTCTGTCTTCAAATATAAACATTGTTGGCTGATGACAATCTCTGGTGAAATAATGGTTTGAGAGACAAGATGCTTAAGTTGTTAGTGAAGGGGAACCTAATTTTTTTCTAATGAGGCAATTCGCAGACTGTCTCTGAAGTATCGTGTAGACTTTCAAAGGGATTAATTTAGTAAACTGGATGGACTTAACCTGTACTGTACTATCATAGGGTTATGCACATCATCATGACCAGTCTTACAAAACTCAGGAACAGACTCAGCTTCCTACTGACCTCAGCAAACTAGGCCGGATTTCCCAATACACCAAATGTTATTTATGACCCATGTGGCTAAGATGGTAGAAATGTAGGGACGGCCTAGCCAGGTGCTCATTCTAGGCCTTTCTCCAGTTTCTCAAAGGCAGAATATCGGCCTCTAGTCATGCCTCATAGACACGCACTTCCTGTATTGAGGCTGTGTTGCGAGACAGTTGTGTGGGTTTGGACAGGTCGCTGTGCTTGTAATAAGAGAGGGGCCTCCGATGAACCAGGAGACTCTGACGGCAAGAACATAGATGGTGTCTTCACCATTTCTTTGATGCTCTAAGGAGCCAACATGAAGCAGCATTTTTTGGCTTATTTCATCTATGTCCTCCTTCCTTGACAACTTGAACAAGCAAGTGAGAAGCACAGCAAGAGACACTGGATACACATTTGTCATGAGCCAGAGAAGGCTGCCACAGGGCCTGGTGCTCAAACAAATCAAGGATCTCAAACCCAGTTTTGTTTACATTGCCTTTCACAGGGGTAGAGTTCTCTCTTCCCTGAAAAGTTGTGGGTTAATTTAATTCTTGAACATCGAAACATAATTCAACAACGTGAGAAAACAATACTTCAAGAGACTAAACAGTGAGTACTTCTCTAAAATAGGAAATCATTTTGTGATACAAACACTTGCTTCTTTGTAGGAATGACTTGCTTTCCAATGGGTTTGCTTAAACAAGAGCGCACCTCTAGCCACTCCCTGGACAGACAAGTCCCCACGTAGTGGATCATCCCAATGTGATGCTTTCAGATATTTAGTGAATGTTTTTGATAACTTACATCAAGTTGCAGAAACACAAGTTGAGGGGCTTATCTTGTTTCACATCACAATTTCCCAATCAATTAGCTCAAATCCTCCAAACTCTGAAAGCTACACATTGCCACCCCAGAGATTTCAGGTCTCAGTTCTTCTCCCCTCTGACTTGAAGATGAAGTCCTGGTATGCAGTGCATGGTGATTCACTTTCAAGAGAGATCAAATGATGAACTGCCTGGTGCTACAACTTAGCCAATGTATTTGATGCTACTCCTGGTTTTTGTATTGCTAATTCAAATATTATTGTTATTAGTATTATTATTTTAAGTTATATTACTAATAAAAAAATACGGTTGGGGAAGCACTATTCTACCTATCATTGCCCTCCAAATTGGTTGTATGATTTGATGTACATGGCCCAACCCACTGCCCTCCCTGCATCTCTGCTGCTTTGCCAGGCCCAGCCTCAAGGGGTGCCTCACTGGGTACTTCAGTATTTAAAAACAGACTGTAATCATAGCCTGCCATTATGTGGCATCAATAAATGGCCAAAATCATTGATGTTTCCGTGTGATTCATTTTCCCCTGCGGTGAAACTGCCATCCCCCACCCATGGTACCCTGGAGTTTAGCATCCTGGAGGAGGATGCTGTCAGCTTCTTCCTCCCACACGCCTTGCAGATTCTCTGCTACTCCACCTCTACATTAGTATGTCAACAGATGAGTCACATCCCAGGTGAGGTAGAACTTCGGTCTCTTCTCGTGAATAATTATACAATGACTGACAATCTACCATATAATATGAAGTGATACCTAAAGTTCTCCACCATACCAGATCCAATGTATCAGACGTGCAGCGTAACCTCCTCCATCATGTTCTCCAAAGTGTAGACATGATGCTTAAGAGAAAGTAACCCACATCTAGAGGAATTTGCTTTGGAACTCGAATCGTTTTTCAAAGATGGTGCACAACACAGTAAGTACAGCCAGCAAAGGTAGAATTTGGACGTGCAGACATGGAACTCACTCACGGAATGAGTAAAAGCATTGAGGCAGTGAAAACCAGGTATCTACAGGTTATCTCTGAAATATTTGAGGGCATGAGGAATGGTAGGAATCTGTTTTCAGCCAAGAAGGCATCACAGAGGACCGTGAACACCTCCCTCTTTGTACCTTCAAAACTCTCCTGTGACCATGAGGTAACGTTTATCCTACAATGCTCACCTCAAGCACTGCTCCCCCAAGAAGCCCACACTGAACCTGCTAGAAAGACCAAGGCGTTTTTCTGCTCCTCCTTCACTTTGTCCATTTTCCTCTGGAACAGTAGTTCTTCATCAAGAGCAATTTTGTCCCCCAAGAAACATTAGACAATGTCAAGAGACATTATTGGTTTTCACAACTGGTGGAGAGGAGGGAGTGGTGCTGACATCTAGTGAGGAGAGGCCCAGGATAACGTCTTGGGCTGCTAACGTCTTACAGGACAGCCCCTCTCCTTCCCCCCACACCCAAATAATTATCTGGCTCTAAATGTCAATAGTTCTAAAGTTGAAAAACTCTGCATTAAAACAATTATCTCCTAGGAATGATTAGCAGAGTTTCTGGGCTGGGTAAAACTGAGCTCATCCTAAAATTCTGACCTCATAAAAGGACTGATGGGGGAGGACAGGAAACCTCCGAAGAAGAAAAGTAACGCATCAGGAGTCAAAGTCCATCGGTTTGATAAAAGCACCTGATGTTGGATGGCAGTGTCTTGGACTGGCCCCCGGGGGCTCAGGTGCCTCAATCCTAGTGCCATGGGCAATAAACTAAAAGCAAGCAACATAGAAAAGTGATATATTGGAGGGTTGAAATAAACATCTTCCTCTGATTGAGGTTTCTAACAAAAAATGACATAATCAGCCAGATCAAAATACCAGCCTTACTAACGATGAAGCTGGCTTGGAGAGCACATCCTGGATACAAATGGAAAAGGGCTTTCCTACTCTTCTCTACACCTCCTGGGTTGACTCAAGAGGGAAGGGATTGGGGGTAGAAGCGGGAGAGGGACAAGTACAGGGAGGGAGAGAGAAGTGGACCACTCAAACCCATTAACCTCAGTTAATAGAAGTATCCATGGGCATCAAGTGTTCATCAATAGCAGCACTGACGCCCTGCACGGGAAGAACACTGGACAGGTACCATAAAGGTCTCAAAGGGATATCCTAATACTATCCACCCTGGAAGTGGAGCCCTCTTATTTCTGAGGGTAAGATGAGCATGAAGGGAAGAGGTAGGGGCAGAGGAAGCATTATCTAAAAATGGTTCCTTTCCCATAAATCCTCAATGATGATGTGATTTGGTTTTTTAAAGATCATAATGAAATGACTTGGAAGAAGTAGTGATAAAGCAAGATACAGAAGTTAATGAGAGAGTGTCACCGCCTTCCACGCTCACTCCTGCATCAAGCATTGCCCACTCCCTCACAGGACAGCCCCCAGGCTCCTTCCTTTAGTGATAGAGGCCTGGCTCACCCCCATCTCCAATTTGATGGGATGTTTCCAGAACTAGGGTTCTTTAGTCATGGCAACCGCAGCCTTCACAATGACGGTACGTGGTGCCCGGGGCTGAGGTAACATCAAGGGATTCCCAAAAACTCAGCACAGTCCACCTGGAGCTTGACACCAGCCATCAGACTGCTGGAGGTTCTCCTGCCCAAGTGCCCGTTATGGCGGCACCCCTGGCACCATCATGATACAGCTTCCTCTTTGGCTACTAAAGCAACTGGGAACATCCCCACAGCCAGCTGTGGCAGGACAGGAAGATAATGCTGACTGGTCCATAGAAGACATTCTCTTGTTGCTCCCAGAAATATTGGAGAGGAATTTGCAGGGACTGAAATTCTCTCAGAGTGGGTGGGAGCAGAACCAGGGGAAAACTAACTCTTAACCATCACTAACATTGTATTCTTAACCCCAGAATGGGAAGGACCTGCTAACGATATTTTCGCCTATGTGCTGCCCCTCTAGACTCAACTTTTTGAGGAGAGGGAAAGTAATGTTTGGTACTTCTATTCCTGGAATTTTGTCCACTGCCTGGTACATAGTATGTGTTCAACAAAAATGGGTTCGTTAAATTAATTGATGCCAATTTAAGGAGTTAGGGAAAACAAGTGAAGTTCTTTTAGCAACTGAAAGGTGAAAGCTTATTTTGGAAATGAAACTTAGTAAGCCATTCAGAACCAACACACAGATCTAAACAAACCATCGTAACTATTAATGAACAATTATCGACATAACTGACAGTATTTTGGAACGTGCTGTGCCCTGTGAAAGGGCAGGATCTTTCTGCAGGATCCAAGGGATAAAACTAAGGAGCCCAATGTTTCCACTTTACTAATGTCTGCTACTTATCCTCTATCTGAGATTTCCCCAGTGTTTGGAGAGGCAGTATGATGAAAAGCAAGCTGACTGGTAGAAAGCCCTGACTAAACTGGGGACAGAACTGGATGCTAATCTCAGTTCCACGCCCCCTAAACTGTGGACTTTGGGAAAGTCTTGGGCAATCATTCACTCACATTTCTATCTATCTCTCCCAATGAATGCTCATCTTCCCAGATGGCAAAAGTCATGTCTCATTCATCATTATTCTCCCAGTTCTTACTACCATGCCTGGCATGAAGAGGATGCCTAGTAAAGTTGAATGGATGGATGTATGAAGGACTCTACTTGTAAAGCAAAAGTGTTGGTCTAAGTTGAAGTGTCCAAGGGATGTGAAAAACCGCAGGAAAAAAAAAAAAACACGATGCAGCTTCTGAATCATCATTTTGATTCAAATTGGGAGAAGGGAAGCTTCTTTAAAATAAAACACATACTGGGAAGTATGAACTATAAATTGTTAAAGTAAGATAGGAAACTTCATGAGCATTTCCTCAACTATAGAGGCCATTTCAGTCAAACCCCTGGGCCTCTCCCCTGCCTTAGGGGTTCTTTGGTGGAAATGCTTAAGGCTGGATTCCGTGCTATCTGAGGTCAGATCTGCTCTGGTATTCTGTGATATGATAACTTATAATCTGGCCACTTGAAAATCCCAATGGACTTCACCCTCCACTGCTGCAGTTCCTCACCACCGTGCTCCCTAAACGGTCTTTGTTTGCTAAGCCAGTTTTTCTTGGCACAGTCAAATAAAGCGTTGATGGCTGCTGACTTGCTTTTTCCACTCCACCCGTTAGCCCCACCACTGTGCTCCAGGATCCAGGATCTAATCTATGAGCAGGATGACAAGTAAAACAGTGGTACTCGTCCAGTTTTAACCCATAGCTGCCAACTGCTGAGTGTTCTTCAGACCACGACACAGGATGGAATGAGCAATCCATCAAAGGCACTTTAACTGGCTTATATACTGGTCAGAGGTGGGGCTCGGTAGCCACTCCTACCAGAGGAGCCACTCCTACCTTATCAGGTGCAGTGTTCCAGTTACAATCGCTGCAGCCCAAACGACTCCCAAACCTAGTGATGTAAGAATAGTCACTATATTGTGTGCTCATCAATTCTGTGGATCGGGGATTCAGACAGACACAGAAGGCCGACGCCTCTGCTCCGTGGTGTTGAGAACTTCAAAAACTTGGCATGAATGACTCAGTCCAAACCCCTGCACTAAGAACTTGACCACAGTTTCCAGCACCCTAAGGCCGTGGCCCTGGGATGACCCAGCCAGGCTAGATTTCCTGTCTGGAAAGATCAAGCATGCCAAGAGCAGTTAGCATTTGTTCCAGCCAACACTTGATGATGGGTCCCTAACTTCCCTTTTCTTAGAGCATTTACTACAAACTTACTATTGTAAAGCCTTTTTCTGTCCCTTTGAAATGTATGCATATCCCCTACAACCCAGGAGCGTTTTTCTCAAGGACCTGAAAGTCATTCCATTGAAATGTTATCATCAGGAAGGATAGGGCACCTGTCTGCCAACCTCTGTGGGAAGGTAGAAGCCTAACTTTGGTAACTACCAGTTAGCAGACACAAATGACCTCATCACATTGACACTGACCAGCCCTCTTACCCAATTTTACTAATTTTTCACTTTCTGACTCTGCTTGAGCCCCTTCTTGCTCCTCCTCCCAACTCTCATTCTCCCTTTAAAACGTCCAGTTTCCTTTGCACAAATCGGAGTTGAGTTCAGAACAGTGGGGTCTCTCCCCCACATTCAAGGGGAGAGGACACAGACCCACTTCTCAATGGAACAAGTGCCAAATGCTTGGAGCTATGATTAAAAATCACCACATGCACCAAGTTCCAAGTTCTATATACAACAGAACTTCATTATTCAGATTCCTTATTTGCAAATCTGCCTATTTGTTAAAATGTATTTATAACTCCAAAATCAGTACGAATGGAGCTCTCACAGATATGTGCAGAGCTGAGAAAAATTTGAGTCACCCCACATGCCTGTTTCCAGCTGTGGTCGGACAAGGTGACACTCTGCTTCTTGTTTCAGCTCTCATACTGTACACAAGTATCCTTTCCACAGCTGACTTCGTGCCATATTTTTTTGCATGTTAGTGCTTTTTGTTGGTGATTCTGCTTGTAAAGTGGCCTCCAAGTGCCGTGCTGAACTGCTGTCTGGTACTCCCAAGCACCAGAAGGCTGTGATGTGTAGGCTCACGCTGGCCAGAATGCTGGGTTAGTGTGATCTCCACAGAACTGGATATTATACAACCACGAGGGTTAGGGTAAAGCATTCATGTTGTATTTTATTATCATTAGCCTGCAAGAAGCACAGCAACAGTCCCCAAGTTCATACAAGAATGCTCATACAGCTTTATCAAAATACTCAAAACACTGGAAGCAGCTCTGGTGTCCATCCATCAAGAGTAGAATGGGTAACCTGTGAGATATTTATACAACGCTATACTGCTCAGCAGTAACAAGGAAATGAACCATCGATATGTGTAACAATATGCAAGGACCTCCATGCATTGTGCTCAGTGTGAGAAACTTCACCCAAAATAAGACATACTACACAATTTTTTGAATAAAATTTGAAAACAGGCAAAACCAATGTACAGTGGGGGGGAAAAGTCAGAATAGCAGTTGCCTCTAGGGCTTGGGTGGGGAGTGCGGGTTGACTAGAAGGGGCCCATGAGATAGGACAGGCTTTGGCCCCAGAATTGCTGATTCAGAACCAAGAATTTGCATTTCTAATAAATTTCCAGGTGGTACTGTTGCTGCTAGTCCTGGGAATGACACTTTGAGAACCTGCTCTAACGTGTCCTTGCTTAACTCAGCAGACATCTCTGGCGCCCACGCCTAGGCCTTGCATCTGTTTGCTTTCTGCTCCAGCGCACCCTCATGTGCGGGCAGCTCTAAAGTGCCGGGGAGTGAAGACTGCTGGGCGCAACTCTCAACCAATGGGGGATAAAGTAGCGGGCGGCCAAGTGTTCTGGGCCCCCCTCCTCCAGGTGCACAAAGCTGGAAGACGCTGCATGATTCGGGAGGTCCTGGCATGGCTGAGCCCCAGTTGCCCACAGCAGCAACCTCTATAACGCACCTTGAGGTTGGCTTTTCCTCCTTCCCTGTCTCACTTCCTACTCCCTCACTTCTGTTTCCTGAGATCACCTCCCGAATGAACTCCTCACATCCAAGTTCTATCTCAGGCTCTGCTTCTGGGGAACCCAAACTAAGAAAATTGGGTGCATGTTGAAGGTGAAAGGACGCAGAATGTGATCACAAGAGCATCGTTTGACATTACTGCAGGGAAAAAAGACAGCGGACAATGGCTTTGGATGTGCTGCCTCTTTATCAAATCTGGTGTTTCCCACATGTCCCCCTTGAAGCTCGGCTGCTTACGTGGTTCTTCTGCAGACCAGGATCTACCTGCTCTCGCGGTCTGGTCTTGGCTGGGTCAGAGTCCAGGGTGGTCTCTGGGTGTCAGAGAGACGAGTACAGATGGCTCAGGATCAAGCTCCGTTCTTCCTGCTGGTCAGTCATACCTGTTTCTCAAGACACTCCCCGGATTCTGACCTCTAGTTTCCCCGATGCTCTGCCCAATCTCTGAGCCCTTTTGAAAGTCTCCTGATCACACAGTGAATGCCTCACGTTTCTGATGTGGATCCTGCTTCCTTGGGATGAAGTGCTGATCCTTGTCTGTCAGGAGGAGGGTTGGTTAGAACAACTCTTCCCAGCCTCTTCACACATGACACATAGAAAGAAGACCATGTATGCATCGTCCACTGCAGTGACCTGTAAGACCAGTAGCAGCCAGACCTGGCCGCTCTGAGCACTGAGGGGTTCGAGGACCTCAGGCACACACACCTGCACTCCCCAATCCCAAAGTGTAAAACACAGAAACGATCAACACTCACAGGAATAAAAACCACAACTCTCTGGAATCCATGGAATGAAGTATTAACCCACAGTGAGGAGGACTTTGGGGACAGCCAGCCCAGCCACACCCCAGGCGCCAGCCTAAGAAGCTCACATCCCCACTCCCCACACAGCCTCTTCATGATGCATCTCTGGAGACAGACTCTAGGAATCTTTGAAGGGCAAAGGTAGTTCTGGTCTCCTAATTGCCTCTTTTCCAAACCTCTCCGATTTTGCCTCCACGTCGTTAACTGCCTGGGTCGCAAACCCGGGCTTAATCATGTGTGCGCTGCCCCCTGGTGGCTGTCTTGAGGAAGAGAAAAGCTGAGTTACCAATACGCAGAGCTGGCATTTCCCATTTAAATCCAACACAGATGTCGAATTATAATCTTGCACACCTGAAAATTGTTATCTTTTTTACCCCAGTAAATTTAGTTTAAAAATCAACACCAAGCTCAACAGGAAAGAAGCCCCTTGTGAAGAGAAATTAGAGTGGTAGACAATGGGTGCTGATAAGCTAATACAGGGCAACACCTTTCTCCAACGTGGTGGAAATGATTGCAAAAGAAGTCCAATGGATAGAGCTGCAGGGGACCAACGGCTGCACAAAACGATCATTGTTTTCGGCTGATTGTCTTGCATCTGTTCTTGATTTTAGACAACAGATGAGCTAATGAAGCATGCGATTAAATTAGCCCTCCATGACCCCTGTGGATTTCGAAATGGATTTGTTATGTGTTGCTGAGGAACCCTTGCCCTCTATTGCCTTTCTGATCCACTAAAGAGCAGAACGTTAAGAAAACTCTCCATTTGCCTGGTGGCTGGGAACTAGCTCAGTTGAATGGGCATCTGAACCTCAGAAGGTAAAGAAGGAAGCGACAAGCTGACAAATGTTTCTTCTCCCCTTCTTACTTAGGGAGATACAACTCTGGGAGCAAGACGGTTATTTTTAAACTAAATTTTCAGGTTACTGGGAGTAGATATATCAAAGTGGCTAATTGATATAGACAAGAGTTAAACTCCTACGGCATCTCATCAATGTTATAACAAAATGACGTTGTACAAAACAATGTTAATTGAGGAACTGCTGCAAGTCCAAGTGGATAGAACTACAGGTACTCTTTGCATACAGGGTCTGCTGGTATAACAGGCATTCTGCAATGAATCATTTTACATCCAGTCTTGAGTAAGTTTCATGACAACTCTCCCACCTAGTACTACAAAGAAGGCTATAGGATGTTTCTCATCTAGCCGTGCATTGAGAGAGCTGAAACTGATGATGGAGCTACAAAAGGAGAGAAACAAAAAAAAGAGAAAGTTGCTGCTGGCTTTCCTGATTGGAAAGCTGAGCTTAAACCTACCACAAATTTGGAGGCTTAAGACAACACAAACTTATTATCTTACGGTTCTGCAGGTCAGACGTCCAATGCAGATCTCACTGGGTTAAAATCAAGGTGTTGGCAGAGCTGTGTTGCTTCTGGAGGCTCTAGCTGAGAATCTATTTCCTTGCCTCCTCCACCTTCATTCTTGGCTCATGGTTTCCTTTCCCATCTTCACAGCCAGCAGTAGCTGATCACCTGCTTGCTTCTCACATTCCTCTGACTCTCTTCTCTTGCCTCCATCGTCGACTTTTAATAAGCTTTGCGTCATTGGACCCACCTGGATGATCCAGGTTGATCTCCCTTAGTGTCAGCTGATCAGTAACTTTAATTCCATCTGCAACCTTAATTCCCCCGTGCCTTGTAACCTAACAGTCACAGGTTGTTCTGGGGAACAGGGCACGGACATCTTTTGGAGGGCCATTATTCTGCCCACCTTAAAAGGTAAGCTTACAAAGGGCCTTGCACCCTTTTAAAAGAGTTTTCACTTTAGCCTAAGGATAGTTGGGGGTTTTAGCAAATGAATAGCATGATCATATTGTGTTTTCTGTTATATTCTTTTTCTCTGAAGTTTGGAATGGGACTAGGTGCTTTGGAATCGCACTCCCAGGCCTACGCCTGATCCTAGGTCCAGGAGAAAGGCCTTTCCAGGGAACAGAGGAGACACTGCAGGTGCAGTACTTCAGATGGATACCGGTAGCCTAGTTCTCAAACCTCATTCTCATCTAAATCCACACCCAATAAGTTGAGAGTCTATTGTAAACAGGCACACTTCAGAGATATTGCAGGTGTGGTTCTAGACCACCGCAATAAAGCAAGTATGTCAGTAAAGTGAGTTGTATCTTTTCCCTAGTGGAGGGTCTTGCCTTCAATTTGTAAAAAAACGAATCATCTGTGAAGTGCAACAAAACAAGGCCCAATAAAATGAGGTTAGCCTGCAGTCACCTCTATCGCCCTATGGAGTCAGGCTGGATTAGAGAGTTTGTGACGAAGCCAGAGAGCTGCCACCCAGAGTTGGGAAACACACACACACACACACACACACACCCTTACCTTCGTCTTGGCTTCCTTCCATCTCCCTGCATTTGCCAGGAACAGCATCTCCTGTTTCTATCCCCTACCCCTTTCAATAAGACAATTCAGGAAATATATCCTCTAACCTCTTTACTGAACTCTGCTGTATCACGGAGAAAATGTTTCCCAAATCCGTAATGTCTTCGCCAGAAGATAAAGTGTCGGAAACATTTTATTCTCTTTCCATCAATACACTTCCCTTTCAAAGGAGAACTTTCTAGATATGAAGACTTATTAGGAGCCACGCCTCCCTTCTAAATGACGTAACTGTGCACTAGGATGGAGACCTGGCTCCAGCATCTCTTTCAACTGCGTTTAGTTTATTAGCACCATTGTTCGGCTAGCCTACAGTCAGCCATCCATACAGCCATTGGGTTGGAGCGTCTTTACAGAACAGATGGCAATCTTTTGCATGCTTTACTTTTTCTCTTCTGGTTGAAAGATTATAATCAACACTGAGCAACAGAGCCCTCTCGTCTCCCGTCTCGGGCCTCCCCTCACCCTCAGGGCTAAGGGCTGGGATCCCACCGGGTGGGGGTTGTTAGATTTTCCCCATACGGGTCATTCATCCTGGATGACACAGACCGCCCTGGCCCACCCTAATTCCATCCCGTGCCCTGTCTACCTCATCTCATTTGCTCGTTTCCACCGCTCATTAGCTCCCTCTACCCTGGGTCTCCAAGATGAGGACAGAAATCTATCTGGCATATCCCTCCTTCCCTCCACAACATGGTACGAATAGGGGCCTTGGGGCCTCATAACTTGGCTCCCCAAAACTCTGACTCTTATTAGTTACCCTCACTAGTTGTATAATAATATTGCCCTCATAGAGCTTTCGTGAGCATGAAATTAGTTAATTCACATGACAACGGGTAGAAGAGTGCTTTTCAAAGTGCACCTTATGGACCAATGTAAGTGCACAAATTGCCTGCTCCCGTCCGCAACTAGATAAGTAAGAAAGTATAGTTCAGAGAATGTTTAGAAACTTGTCAATCAAATCTCATTGGATTGATGAGTTTCCAAAGCAAGAAGAAAGCTCATTACACACGTTAAATGTTGAATGTGCATGGCATTTATTCAAAGTGTGCATAAAGGCCCTTAACGTGGGGAGTCGCTCTTTCCCTCACAGCTTGTTGTGAAGTTACGATTGTGAAATAACAAGTTATTTGTATAATAACGATTATATTCATGACTTATGTATACACTTTCAGTGGACAATATGTACAAGTGTAGTTTTTTTCTTTTACCTATTCATTCATTTTTACTGCATTTTGCAAAAAAACATTGATCTGTGACAAATTGGAAATTAAAAGAAAAAGCTACTCATGTTTCACAGAGAATTTAAGAAGCGTAGACTTAGAAACTACCTAGCACATTGTAATGTAAAGCACATTAAAAAGTGCCCGGCACATAGTAAGTGTTCACTTAGCACCGGTTACCATTACTTTCATTTTGTAGAAGAAGAATCTTATGTAGAGAGAGTTTCGGCAACTTTCCCAGTGTCCCAGGTACATGGCCCCGGTCCACTTGAGGTATGTGGCGTAGGACCTGGACGTACCTGCCAGTCTGTCTAGGGGAAATGGCCCGGAGGACTTGGCTCAGTTGACACAAGGGGATCCTGCAGAAAATCCTGCAGGACAAAAAGCAGCAGCTTTTGGGGAGACAAATGGGTGTCTCAGGCTGTCCTCAAGTTGTTCATGGTGCCAGCAAGCCCTGAGATGAAATGCGATTGCCCAGAAAGCACCTGTGTGTTCATTGCCAAAGGAATAGTAACAACTCTGAGGAATAGCCAGCCAGACATTGGTACCAGGGCCCAGCAAGGCACCTAGGAACCTGGAGGAAAAGAAACATCACCCAGAAAGGAGGAGATCCATTGGGCAGCACAAGGTCTCTAGGACTCCCTGGGGACCAACTTCCCCACAAAGCCACAAGGGCAAGTCAGCCATATCCTTCCATATCAGACACAATCTTAGGGAGAGAGACAAAGGAAGAGAAGCTATTTGAGGGACTGAGCATTTTTAACTAACAGAAACTGAATGCCACTGAAAGGGAATAAGACTGGATTGAAGATGTAGTTAATTTTTGCCTCGTATTCCATGGGAGAGGGCTTAGGGGAAAGTTCCAGGTACAGAGAAAATAATCTCCTTTTCACTGCACCAATGAGTTGTGACAGATGTTGAATTGTTCTGTCTTGTTACAAGGATATCAGGGGAAAGCTAGAGGATGAATTAAGGAACCAATGAATCTCGTCCTCAGTTATTGGTTTCTGACTCCTTTCCTCCAAGTCCCTGTGGGAGCTGATCCCCAGCACACGGCACCTGGTCTCTGCTGTCCTCTGAGCAAGTGGCAGTCCAAATTTCACATGCATTAGCCAAGTGCACGGACAAGGGAAGTTAAGTGCCACAGCCCACAGAGGCGCATGTAGGTGTGTTTGAAAGCTGTGGGGATCATGACACTTTGAGAAAGGTGCCTGTGACAGCACGGGATACATGGGCAGGTGGGTAGGGCTTATTCCTGGGACTAATGAGGCTTTCCCTAGCAGAAGCCCATCCCTTTACCTACGATGCACTAATTCTACATCAATGGGGGACTATGGCAGAAGGATAATCACAACTTGGAGAGCTGGGACCATCCACGCGGTTCGAAGGGTGGTTCCTGCACCAGCGTCCACTGGGGCGATTGCCCAGCCTGCAGACCCCACTCACATCCCAGGTCGACTGTGTCAGAGGTCTTGCAGACTCCACAAACCTTCTAGGTTTTTCTGATGCACATTAAGTTTGAGAAACACTGGCTTCAAAAAATTAGCTAGGGTGAAAAGTCGGTGGAATATTTTCCTGAAAGGAGGAGGACTTTTACTTTTCAAAAAATAAGTGTCAGTTAGATGCCAGAGCCAGGTGGGAAGGGAAACAAGCCCCATTTCCAGTTCTGCTGTCAAAGACAATGGACTAGAGGCTTCGGTAAGAAGCTGTGCCCTGGTTGTGACCAGAGGCTTAGAAAAATGTGGACTCCTGACTGCAAGGAAGTGTACGACATTTGTAATTCAAATGTGCTGATCGAACACTCTCACTTCAGAATTTGTGGAGTACAATGCATATAGCAGACATGACTCCAAATCAACAAAGATTAGAATAAATAATACAACATAAGCGGTACCCTGCTGTATTAATTCATTTACTTTAAATTTGTTAATATTCCTTCAAGCTATCTGTAGTGCCCACATAAAGCAGCAGTTCTCAAGCTTTAGAGCTTTTTAAAATATCTATTCCAGACTTTCCCTCTAGAGATCGATTTGTTAGGTCAGGGATGAGCCCAGGATTTTAACAAGAATGCTTGGTGCTTTTGAAATGTGTTAGAAGGGCTAACCTTTGAAAAATGAACACTTAAGAATTGACTGACCCTTCTGGCCAATCACTCACCCTCCTGCCCCCCCAAAACTCTTTAAGACAGCTATTCAACCAACCTTCCCATTAAGCTGCACATGGAATTAATACTCAATTAGTAATTTAACATAACATATCCTTTTCCAGAGCCATGAACACTGTAACAATTTTCAATGCCCTGAATTGAATTTTTTAAAAAAATAACTATTTATTACAAGAACTGTGATGGCAAATTAATATAGGCTGGTTCCATGCTGCATGAACACGCCTATGCAAACCAAATGCATTAAATGATGCATTAAATTTCAGTTCCTGGATTTCTGTCTATGGGACAATATAATAGCACTGGGCAGGGACATTTGTCATGCTTTTGGCCACCCAATACTTGTTGAGTTCTGTTCCTATTTCTGGGCAATTACCTTCCACCAACCTCCCTTGAAATTAGGAGAGCCAAAGGAGCAAAATTTCACTGGGGAGAAGGAAGCATCCTGAGAATACAGTAGGCAAAGAGAGGCAGGTGGGTCAGGGGGGAGTGATGCCCAGCTTTCCAGGACCTTGGTGGAGATGCCAGGGCAGAATGCTCTGTCCTCTGGAGGCTGCAGCAGAGGCTCCAATGGGAAGTCTGGTGCTGCCCTCTGGGGCTGTTCCCTTTTGCACAGCTTCCCTGTCTGACCCCAAGCCCCTCCCAGGGATTCTATGAACTACTCAGTATCCTTCAATAAACTCCTCTCCACTTGTACTAGCTGGAGTGGGTTCTGTAGTTTTCTACTAAAAATCCTGATAGAGAACAATGGTTGTCTATTCTGCCAGCTACATACAGCTACTGTTTCCCCGAAAATAAGACCTAGCTGGACAATCAGCTCTAATGCATTATTTGGAGCAAAAATTAATGTAAGACCCGATCTTATATTACGTTAGATGGAACCCGGTCTTATAGTAAAATAAGACCAGATCGTATATTAATTTTTGCTCCAAAAGACGCATTAGAGCTGATTGTCCGGCTAGGTCTTATTTTTGGGGAAACACGGTATTCTTTATTGTAAATGTCATCGTACCACTTTGTTGAGATTTTTTTTTAACATAAGCATATCATTATTAAAAAAAATTCTCTTTGTATATTTAAAAGGAAACCTGTGTTAAGCTGTATTTGGGGACCCAGAGGCCCCACCTTCCATTTCAGGGACCAGCCCCTGCCCACGTGCAGCTTGCACATCACCCAGGGGCAACCCTTGATGTAGGTTTTACCACATGTAAGTGCTGTTCCTTCTGTTAGCACAGGAGCAGGCGCTGAGACTTGTCGGTGTGCCGGACGTATTTATTCCAGATTACATAAAGACCCGGGGCCTCTGCTTGTGCAAGCGATTGTGAAAATTGGAGGTCCCAAACAGTAGGTGCTTTTGAAAATAGTGGCTACAGAAAAAGGTCAGAGTCTTACGAGCATTTCAGAGAAAAGACCTGGGCTGAAGCTTTGACCTGTGCAGCCAAAATACCTCTGGACATTCTCATTGGCAGGAGCAACTTTGAATAGAAGTAAGGGTCCAAACGACAATTGTGAGGATGGAATGTTAATCCCCTACTCCTACCTAGACTGAATCTCCTGGTCCCTGTCTTCACCTCTCTTTACTCCCCACTTCCGACCTAAGTGCGGCATGTTATCTACGGTGCAGGGTAGGAGAAAGTGCCTATCTGTCCCCTTCCTCTTGCTGTGAACCAACTAGTCCAGGAAGCAGGTATTCGTATCAGGAGAGGGTTTTGCAACTGTCTGGACTGGGTGGAGGAACTTCCTTTTACCTCTGTAGAGAAGGGGCAGCTCGCCCGTTTCATCACAGATATGGAGCTGTGTGCTGCGAGCGGTTGTATCAGTGAGGAAAGTCAAGTTTGGCTTTCCAGCTGCTGGACTCTTGTGTTCCTCTCCCTCTCTTTCAATTGGTTCCACACCCAGGAGAGGGAAAAAGGGGAATTACTTCAACCAAAGCTTAGAACCTTAATATTCTTACCTCTCTTTCTCTAGTTCTATCCCTATCTGTCCAATCTCTAGCTACTGATCCCCTGACATCCTTCATTTAACTAAAATGTTCCCGAAAGATCTCTGAGCAACATGGCTTTACTGATTCTCTTTAGGGAATAATGCCACAGAAAAATGTATTTCTCTGGGGAACCCTTTCTCTCTTTGACAGGTCCATCTATTAACGGACGCATCTTACTGTTAAACCTTTGCTCGTTGCGCCACTCTAGGCACTGGACTTTTTCGTGAGAGTTTTCTTCTCCCTGCTTGAAAACCAGAAGTCTAGCCACCATTCCTCCGGGCCTATCCCTCATCCCCCGCTCCCTACCCTTCCTCATGACAACGGAGTTGGGAAAGGCACCCCCATTGCAGCTTTCCAGGCTCTTATCATGTCCTTCCCTTACTGGTTGTAATGAGGGGCAGCCGAGAATGACCAGTGCAAGGTCCTGTTTCAAGATGTAAACATTATCAAATAATGCTGTTTGATTCCTCGATCTTTCCCCAGTGAGTTGATCACTCAGAAAGATGTTTCCATGTGAGTTTATCTTGGCCTCAATGGGCACCTCATTCAAACTATCTTAAAGGCGAATTTTCTGGAATAATGGAGATAAACTTGGGGTGGAACCATGGAGGAAACAGCTTCCCTTGAAATTTAAGATAGCACTACGGTTATTATATAATTGTTTTTATCTCAACCTTGTCTGATATATATGCATCTCTCTGGGTAAGAAAGGCAAGCTTGCCCTCTGCTGCCTGGAATTAAAACAGCCTTTAAGTTTTCATGAGTGCATAGCCATAGAACAGGCTTTCCCAGAGTAAATAAATGCCTTACACCACTGGTCAGAGTCCCACTTGATAAAAGGAGTTCTGGCATCATTGGATATTCATGATGCACTTTTGAGATATTGAAAACTCCAAGAAGTCATACCTTGAAGAAACTGGTTTACCTAAGTCTTTCCCAGGTTGAATCTCTTTAAGAGCCTACAGAAAGCACATGACAATATTTTCAAAGTGAACACATACATGTCACTTAAACAGGCCACTGTGAATCTACATCTAATTATCTGTCCCTCCGAGGCATGGCACCGTCCTCAGTCATTGCACCCTCCTATTCCCCCACTACTTCCCCCAACCCACCCCCTTCCCAAGTCTTGTCACTTCTCCTTTCTTGGTACTTCTTCTGTCAGCTCCTTCCTCTCATTTTCCGGTCCCTGATTTCATTCAGGCCTTTATTCTTGATCTGCCTTCCATGACTCTACAGATGGTATGTGCTTCTGTGGTCCCAATGTTTCCTCCTTCATAATAAGCATCACCGCTGTATTTGATTTCTTCCTCTCTTGCTAGACTGTAAACTCCATAAGGGCACGGCTCTTGTCCACCGTTCACGCTGTCTAATATAGCACCAGTTCCATAGCTGGATCCTAAGGGTTATTTTTTTTGTTTTTGTTTTTCCTGAACACATTAATTCCTTCAGAGCATCTCTGGTCTTTGGGAAGAAGTATTTCAGTGGTGTGGAGGGAGCTGATGTCAGAATACACAAGGACGCAGAATATAGTGGGATAGAACAGATGTTGTTTGCAGGTTGAGAGCTAGAAGGCAATTAGGGGAGAAGTTGAGGACATAGAGGGGATAACTGTGGGAGCAAGTACTGTACTGGAGCAGATGAGAATACTACTACCTTTCTTACACTACATACAAATTTCAACTCATAATAATTACACAAAAGAGACATTATCTACATTTTATGGATAAGAAAATACACTTATAGAAATTAAACAAATTTGCCTAACCTGGTAAGTGACAGACTTAGGGTATTAACCCAACTATCTGCTTCCAAAGCTCATGTCTTTGTCTCCGTACCGCCCTCTCTGCCATGGGACCAGGAGCTCTGGTAGAATGGCCTTAAAAGGTACAGTGGAAGGAAGGGGACTAAATATAATAAGGGCATTGTTTGGAAGTCTACATAAAGAACAGCTGGACCCCAGTCTGAATCCCTCCCTGTGCAGTCAGTGATTGCTTCCCCCTGCTCCTCCCAGAAAACTGTTGGGTTTACTCTCTGGAGAACTTAAAGAGACTGCAACCTTCTGGGACCCGAGAGTCAGGGGAGGATGAGATGAGGTGCTGTTCTGGACACAGGGAGAGTAAGTGGAAGTGTGCATACTGAATGATAAGACCTCCCCTCCCAAGCCCCCTTTCCTAATGCAAAATCCAAAAGCCCCAGGCTTACCTCACAGGGAGATGGGAAGAAACTTCTCTAAAGAAACTTAATGAGCCCTACAGGATGTAACCCTATGATAAGAATAAGGAAGAAACCTTGAAACTGAAAATGTGAGTTGAAATTTTTTTGAAAACAATAGAATAAATGGGAAGATAAAGACGAACTCTTAGAAAGTAGATCATGTAAATAATAGAAGTTCCCCTAAGAAAAGAGTGAAAAAATGATTTCCCTACCTGTTCTTAATTCAGTCAAGTTCTCAGGTGTATCCCTGTCCTCAATAACCACGCACATATGCACACACGCATACTTCTAATTGTTGTTTAGTGCTTCACTCCTGAACAATGATCTCTGGCAGTTAGGCATGTTTACAGTATGACACAGAGACCAAAACATAAACAAGTCAACGTAAAGAAAACAGAGCTCATGCAGTGTGTTAAACCTAACTTCAATGTAATTTAGTATATGTGCTGCCGAAGTGAGCACAACTTCAATGTAATTTAAAGGAATACCTGAGATAAAAGAAATTGGATCCAAGGAACAAGGATCATTAAGATGAGGAATAATGTAAGAACAAGAAAGAACTCTTAAAAACTAAAAAGAAAAAAAAATGACCGCTGAAATGAAAACACACACACACACAGAGAGAGAGAAGAATGATTGTGAAGAGAAAGTTAAATTTCAGAACAAGGCTAAAGAAAAGAGATCTAAACCTTTCAGAGGAAAGCATGATGAGTGATATACAAAGGACTTGGAATAGGAATGAATGGATTCCAAAAGGCAGAATTAAATGGAAGCCTTGTCTTCCAAAATCTGAGAAAGTAAATTTACTTTCAACCAAGGATTCTCTATACATCCCATGCGTCCTTCTTTGAAAAGCAACTGGAAAATCCTGTCCACCAATATGAAAGTGAATCAAGAAAAAGTAACGTATGGCATCCAGGAGAGGACGAATATGGAAGAGAGGCAAAGGCTGACTGAGGTGATGGTTGCCATGAGCCCAGATTGGAGGATACGGATTCTAGAAGGGATTTGTCTCAGAAGACAAATGGAACTACAGAATCGTCTTTCAGATTTGACTTGTGGATGATAATTATGTGAGGAGATGACGGTGTTACTTTATTGTGGTAATCATTTTGTAACATTTATGTGTATCAAACCATCACATTGTACACCTTAAATTTGTATGTGTTAGATCAATATCTCAACAAAGCTAGAAAAAAAGATTCAACTTCTGGAAGAACTGTAATGAAATGTACGCAACAGAGCTATTCAAGTCAGATAGTCAAAGAAAACATTTTAAAAGGAAGGTATTTTTTAGGTCCAATAAAAAAGGGTTGTACTATAAGAAACGTAATCACAGAATATTATTTGACTTAACGAAGTCAAATAATTTGGACATAGTAAGGAAGACACCTAGTATGGATTTAACAAAAAGTTGAGATACAACACTATTAAAAAGATATATGCAGGAAGGAAATGAAGGGGTGTGAACTAAAACCCTCATCTTCTGAAACAGGAAGTTAATAGAGAGGGTGCTAAAAGTGAAGAATCTAGAGAATAACAGTATTTAGAAACAGGACCAGAGGCCTACACCAGCCTGGCTGAAAGTAGTTCCCTGAGAGAATGGGAATCAGATGACGGTCACAAGGGCAAGAGTCTAGTTCTCTTGAGAAGCAAATGAGACAGGAAATGAGAGCCGTTGCCCCAAAGTGAGCTCCTCAGCATCTGCTGGGAGCTTGTTAGAGGGACTATCTCAGGACCCAGCCCAAAACTACAGAGCCAGAGTGCATTTTAACACCATTTCCTGCTGATCTGTATGCCCTGGTCTAGCAGCCCCGGTGCATGGTACAGGTGTCTATTGCTGCGATACACGTAAGGGACTGAAGCAAGGGGATTCACTGGGCCCATGAGGTCATCGGGAGTTCAAGCGTGACCTCAGGCCACCATTCTAGGTCCTTCTCCCTTTCACTTGCCTATACTGCCTTAACCTGACTACTCTGTACTCCCGACTTAATCTAATCTGTCTTTACAGATTTTGGTTTTGGTACCGATTTTATACACTTGGGTACCTACTTTGTTTTGGTACCTATTTTTTATTTCACAAAATCTGTCGTTACAGAATTTATCACATGATGGTTGCAACTTTGTTGTCATTGTTCTCAAATTGTTCCTGTATATTTGGTCCCCAAGATAAATCTCAATAGATTAGATGTTCAATAAGGGCTTAGTAGTTGGGTTCTTTCAATTCTTCTTACATGCCAGGGCAGAACAGATGAATACATCAGTAAATGGAACAGTCTCTGCTCTCCAGGATAGAGAAGGAAAAGATAACAAAATTAACTAACTACAGAGAAAAGAGCTTTGACGGGATAAACCCACAAATTGTAAGAGCCCTTAATGGATGGTCCCCTAGTGCTTCTACTGGAAGCAAAGACTAAGCTAAGAAAGTGTCTGTTACAAAGAAGATTCTTTGAATTTTAAAGAAATAAAAATTAAATATAGTTTAAAAATGATTCAGAAATTTTGGAATCATGACTTGAAAATGCAAAGCTCTAGTTTAAATATAGTTTCCCTCAAGATACATACATATAAAAATTAATTGCAAATCTATCAAAGGCAAAGTTTTAAGACAGTCATAAGCAAGGCTTAATTATGAAATTAAAAATAAAAATCCCTATGATTAAAGATCGTATCTCCTTTATTAAAGTGAGGATTAATTTATGCGAGCAGGCTTTCCTTTTCAGTGACCCTTGCAAACATGCTGTTGGGGTTATTAGAAAACGGCCAAGATGTTGCCTTTTAAACAGGATTATATTAAAGAGAAATTCATACATAGCCACATAAGGAATTCCTTATTTTGTGGTGTTCTCTCAATCACCATTCACTGGCAGAAAAATTCAAAAATGATCCCGTATAAGAGAATAGGGAATGTGTATAAGGGACTCAATGGCCCAAAACAGTCTGCTGTAAACATGTATTTCTTTGAAGACTCACCTTTACCTTAAAAATTTGTGCAAATCTACTCTACATTAGATCCATGGTGTTAATTGCTTAAAGGTTTATATCCAAAAAGAAGTAAAGTAAAAGTGACACTCCCAAAAGATGTTATCCTGTGACTGAGAAGCAGACGCCTGGCTCACATCCCAGGGTGAGAAGAGCATACACAGTAGATTTGCTCCCCTCCACCCACCTTACCTCATATTTGTTATAAGACAGTCAAGGTAAACACTGAATCATGCAGTTTGTTCTGGGTACTATGTACGTGAAGGTTAGAGACATCTTTTGAATCTTATATGAATTAAAGTTTTTATTTTTATACCATAATCCAATTGTAGTCTTTTATCTGAATAAAATTTGAAAAATTTTATTCTCAACTGCATTAAATTAATGAAAATGTTCTCCCTCATCATACTAAAGCATTCCTCATGGTTTATTTCCAGTGCTCAGATATTTAATGAATAGTCATTTTAATGTGTCTCTTTTAATTACCTCCTTTAAATACGCATTGTCTAAAACCTTTCTAGGTCAAAAAAGGCTGATCTTCTGCAATCACCTATGCAGACTCTGTCAAACTATTTCTAGATCGGTGTAAATGAATGTTTTCCAGAGGACAAAGTTAATATTACGGGAACAGTGCACGTCCTTTTCCACTGAGCCAATCGGGACAACGTTCTTCCTTAAAATTCTTCTTCTGCCTGTTGGCTGCGGGATTGCTTGAGCTGCTGCAGCCTCTCGACGGTTTCAGAAACAGTGCGTTCTCCATGTACTTTATTATCTCTTGTACGGATATTGACAGTGCCACTGGTTTTCTCTTTTTCACCAACAACTGAAACAAAAGACAGTGAGAATCTTTAGATGGAAGGATTCTTACTGAACATTCAAAAACGAAATGATCCCAGAACCCAAAAGCCACCTTGTAGCTTCTTCTAATTAAACTGCAGCAGTGGCCGTGTATAAGTTGGGCAACCAATTTCAAAACCCCACTTCGCGATGCCTAAAACTGCTGTGCTTACTGAGTCACTTCGTCCAGACAACTGAATAAAAACTTAACCATATGAAGAAACAAAAGGTGAAGGGGAGAAAATTTTGTAGACAGAGCTTTAAAGATTATTCTTTTTCACACCAAAATTTTCCTTTTTTGTATCAACTGAATTAACATAATAGTTTAAGAAATCAGGATTTGGAAGGAACGAAACTGATGACCACAATTCTTAAGCCTCAGTTTCAAGATTTCAGAATTTTTCTGGTTTGGCAGATTTTCCTCAGTAAGCTTCTTTTCTTACCGAGGATGAAGTTATACTGTGCTAACTGTGCATTTCTGATCTTCTTGTTTAGTGTACAGCCTGGATCCACATCAATGTCCACCATGAATTTAGCCTTGTGGAATTGTTGCCGGACCTATGCAAAGAGAGATACCAAATTCTTCAGACCCAAAGTTAGAATTGTATTTTGATCTTAAATGATTTCATTTCATCTGCAGTTTAGATAACCATGTAAGCATTAAAGACATGTTAACATATCTATTAAAACATATTATTAATTTGTGACTTGGGCCTACAATAATAAAGAAGAAAATCAAAACAACGTATTTTGCTCTTGAAAGATGTCTTAGAAAATCCTTAAAAATCAGAATTCAAGCAATCAGCTTAACGTAATCAGCTGTCTTAAAACATACATTACAAAAAGAAAGAAATCGTTTTGCAAACATCTCTTAAGTTCCTGATATGGTTGCCAGGAAATGAAGTGTTTATCAGCCTGCATTTAACATCCAATGATGGATGTCCAGTCTAATAAAGACTATAATATTTCTGATCCCTCAAATAGGCAGCCAGTGGGTAAAGGAATCCACTCATTGCTGCCATTTGTGCAATATTTTTTTTAAGTAAAACGTTGATAGCACAGTCTATAGGCTAAAAGCATCACAACAGCTCCTTTTATGTTCCAAGGAAATGGAATATAAACTTCAATATAAAATTGTCTTTTAACACTAGTTAGTTCTTTAATAATTCTGTGTACACAATGACCTAATTAATAGAGCTATACAAGAATAATTTAAGTAAAATAAAATATCAGGTTTGAGAAACAGTAAAAAGTAATTTTTTTCTTTCTCAACAGTGATTTCCTCTTTAATTAAAAGAAAGCTTATCATGTCCTATCTCGGCCACTTCTGACATCTTACTGTTTGTTCTGCTTCTCACTGGCCAGTCATGGAGGCCTCCTGCAATGTGCTGAGCACTGAGCTAATCACTGGAAACAGGAGGGGGACAGACTTTTTCTGCTCTCAAGGGTCTGATGGCAGACACAAGCACAAAAATGGTGTGTTTCCACACAGTATGATAAGGGATATAATTTGTAAATATTGGCCACTTTGATGATTTAGGGGAATGGACACATATCACCAGGTTATCACACACCACATATAAATGAAATTATTTCTGTAGACCTACTAATTGAACTCATTTGAATGTGTTGAGACATATTTATTTGTTTGTTTTGTTTTTAATATCTTAACCAACTATCAGGTTATTTTGTTCTTAAGAAAATATAGCCTCTTTTCTCCTCTCTAAGTCATCTTATGCCAAAGTCAGGCTAACAACTGTTCTTTTCTTCTCACATCTTTATATATCCATGTGTCTTGAAAGCTCACCCCAAAAAAGAAAGGAAAGCTTATTAAATGAAGGAGGCAGATGAAGAAGTGAGAGCCAAAGATCAAATAGGGACATCTTGAAATAAACTTCCAGGAATTTAAAGTTGGCAAACGATGTTAGATATTATTCACTGCCATTTTTCCCCTCAAAAATACCAATTCCACTTTATCGTCTCAAGTCTTTAAGTATTAAGTAAACAATGTTTTCAGTAATTTTCCTTTCCAAAAAAGGGAACACTAGATTACACTGCATTAATTGCCAATTAAGTTAAACACACTAAATTAATTTTCCATCCACTTGTGAACCAATTACCACCAAACTGACAAAAAAGTCTGAATGAAGTATTATTTCACTAATCGGTTCTCATGCCTTAGTGATCGTTAACTAATGAACCTGTTGAGAATTTTATAAGTTTGTAAATTTCACAAGGGTTCTTACATAGTTTATTGGAGTGCCAGGATAAGACTACATTTCCAACTATAACCTACTTTAAAGAAAAAAGCACTGGTGTCTTAGTTTCCACGTGGGCCACAATCTCATGAGTTGGGTTATCCTGCAACTGGAGAAGTGGCCCCATAACTACAGACTGTTTAACTTCTGGTGTCTAGTCATGAAGCAGCAGTAGTGCTACCCTTCGGTCAATATAACCAAAAACCTCCCAAAATAAAAACCCCTCCCCCACATAATAATTCCAAAGGCCACCCCACTCCCCAGAGGGAAGGGGAGGTCAGTACTGTTTCGAGCTAAGAAATGAATTAACTAACACAGACCCTTTCCTGCTGTGTGGGCTTTCCTAATGCATACACGATCAAGTACAGTGAATTAAGCAGGGAACATAGCTGCTTCTCATCATTTGTAACTAAAACTACTGTGTGCGGTAATAGGAATTTAGTATGTCTGAATGGTTTGCTTATTAGCTGCTTTAATGTTCATTTATTTCTTAAAGACAGTTGAGACCTGAGTGCAATTTATTTTGATGATCTAGAAACATAGTTTGATGTTACAGGATTGTTCAATGATATTTAGATTTTTGTCTGTTTTAACTAACCGATCTATTACTTTTAACTTGCAATTCTGAAACAATGCTTTTTTATATCACAACTTTTACTCATTTAATATTCCTCAGTACGGATTGTTGTTGTGACAAAACTGAGTGTTCTAGCGTTTAAGGTGTGAAGTATAAATATTTCTACATCTTAGTAAGGTAGTTTTCTGGTGGGTAGGGCAAAACATTGGCATGTCATTAACCTGAAAAAAGTTTCAGATAATTGAAGACATTTGCATTGAAAATGAAGCAAAATTACTTTTTAAGTCAAAGAGCAACTTAAACTGCATTATGCATTTGAATTTACATCTCATACTGAGGCATTTGCTATTTGCTAACACTGAAATATACATGTAGACAAAACACTACCCAAATTATGTCTTCTGATCATGCAAGCACATAGAAAAGTATTAAAGAGGTAAGTAAGCTATCCAAGCCTACCACAGATTGAAAATAGTAGCATTTCTCCATATCATAAGCAGTTCAATTTACCAAGAACATAGTTTATGGGATTTGAAGAGCAGAACAGATGCCGAATTTAAAGAAAAGTCTTACTTAAGGATTACCTTTTGTGCATATTCATCACATGTCGATCCCACTGGAACTATCATTACCTGGCGAGGAGACAGCCAGAAGGGCCTTGAGAAGAAATTAAAAATATTTAATGTGGATTTTCCTACACATGGATGGCACATTTACAAGTATACTCTTCAGTATCTTTCCTGAAACGTGTGAGGGACATTTTTTAAAATACGGCTTTTTTTCAATATTCAATAAAGACTAACAGGAGATACAGGTGCGGAAAACTAACCCTAAATAAGAAAAATCTGTAACTAAATTCTGTCTTGCTGAGCAGATGGCAAAGCAAACTGGGGGCAGGGACAAAGCCTCACACTCAATACCCCAGGTAACAGAACACCATGCACTGGTTGCCAGAGGGGTTAACAAACTGGAAGGAGCCACACTTACTGATTCAAGTTATTTTACTCAAAAAGGTATTTTGCTCCAGCGTTATTTTATTATTTATTCCTCACGGGGGACACAGACTACCTTCAGTTTATTCAAGATCCAATTCGCAGGATTCACCAAATTGTAACCAATGATAACGGTGAACATATTTGGTAAAAATGAGTGTGTTTTCGCTATTCATTCAAAGATGACCCTATCTGCAATTCTCCTTTTGGGGTATGTCAGGGTCAAACCCTCCTGATGTTACAGACATCAGGCCAGTGTTTCTCTTGATCATTCCTCTATTTTAAGTTGTTTTGTTACATCAGAGAAAAGGCTGCAGTGGAATTAAATTCTACCCAAACTGTGGGTTTTTCCCTACCTACTATGGGTTTGGCAGAGCAGATAGCTGAGTATCCCCCCTATTCTCTAGATGTCACGTAGAGAATGTTTCCCATATTTGATGTGATTTTTTGACATGTAACTGAAAAGAGTTTATCTTATTTCACTGACAAGTATGACAAACTCCCCTTAATGTCTGAACTAATCAAATTACAAATAAAAGTGAAATGACTGCAATGTACAAAACAGATTTACAACATTTTACTCAAGTTTTGTGTACAATATGGCAGGCTCTACAAAATCGATGTCTTATAACCTTGTGCTGTTTTCAACTGCTTTTACAAATTGTGAGCAAAGATAAAACTGCTTAAAAAATAAAATGGAAGTCATGTGCTCATATCTCCCCAGCAAAAACATAACCTCATAGAAACAAGACACAAAATGTTCATCGGTTTAGAATCTGTACTTTCAATTTGAAAAATGCTTGGCTTCTAAAGGGTGTCAAAACACTTGCTTATTATGGTCAGGAATACTGAACAAGGTAAGCCCAAGCCTACAGTCTTGTTTTCTCACAAAAACATCAAAGCCATATAAATCCCAAAACAAAGTTACTTGAAAAGCAATCAAACAAATATGCTTCTTACTGAATAATAATTCCTAATTAGAAAGTATTATCTAACATTCAACAAATCAAATTCTGAAATAAAAATACTCATAACAAATATTCTTCAAGCTAAAAAATTTGGGTTTAGATTGTGATTCCTTACTTTTTAGCAAATACTTGTCATTAATTAGAAGTGACTAATTGGAATCATTCTCCCTTTTCACCACGTAACTAAAATGGACAGTAGACATTTCTTATAGCCAGTTTACATTGTCCAGAAAAACACAGAAGGAAACAATGACGAGAATTACCATTTGCCCCCATAGTTTTCGGTGAGGATAGCAATCATTCTTTCCACTGACCCCAAGATGGCTCTATGTATAATCACTGGCCTCTTCTTATCATCACCATCGTGGCTAGAAAGAAAATATATAATTTGTTTTCCTTTCTTATATGTATTGCTTGGTATGTCCTTGAAGAAGAGCAGACACTATAAACTCACCTTACGAAAGTAAGATTAAATCTGATGGGCAACTGAAAGTCCAGCTGGATGGTTGCACACTGGTGGTACCGACCAATGGCATCTTTAATCTGTATGTCAATCTATGGAGCGAAGATTGGGTCATTACAAGACGTCGTCTATATTAAAGCTGAACTCAATGATTGGGTTTGGGCTGATTGCCCCTCTCCCCTTTTTTTTAAACTTATTTTAAAATAAGTAGTCTCTTATTTACCCAAAAAGGAAAGTCACAAATATACTGACCTTTGGACCATAGAAAGCTCCATCTCCAGGGTTTAATTCCCACTTTTCACCAAATTCATTTAGGCTGTTTTCAAGTTGCTAAAGATAAATCAAAAATGATTTTAATTTCTGTTCATCTGCAACTTCTACCAGTCTAATTTGGGACTAAAAATATCGTAATTACTTTCATGGGTCATTATTGTCTGCTTTATCATTTTGTCCACCTAAACCTACTCATACACAAACCCCTTTTAAAAGGTTACAGCTTGATGACTGAAACCACATCAAACCATTTCTAAACACAAATCATACAGAAAAAAAAATACCATACTCACACCTAGGAACCATTTCCAATTTTCTTTTGCTTTTATCCATTTAAAGAGGTTTGGCTTTCTTACTCTGTGGAGGAAGCCAATTTCAGCCAAACAGAATTCAAGCCTGCTAAAAAACACCACTTACTTTCTCAGCTTGATTCCAGACTTCAATATCTCCAAGGAATTTTTCCGGGCGAGTAGACAGGTTCAGTTTAAAAGAAAATCCAAATATGTTATACACTGTACGCAGAAAATCCAAACAACCTTTTATTTCATCCTCAATCTTAAAAAAAAAAAAAAAGAAAGAAAGAAAGAAATGACACAGCGGTAATTTCCCGAGACTTTCTTGACACTTCTTTCAAAGTGTTTTATGCTATAGAGTCTCATACCTGCTCCATGGCACAGAATATGTGGGCGTCATCCTGTTGGAATCTTCGTACCCGTGTAAGCCCTGTCAGTGCTCCCGACAGCTCATTCCTGTGAAGTACCCCAAAATCAGCTACCCGCAGAGGCAACTCTCGCCAGGATCTTGGCCGATGATCAAACATAAGGCTGAAGATAAAAATAAAACCCACCGCTATTTAATACGAGAATAAAACTTCTCTAATATTATATGAAAGGCTGTTAGAAAGCCACTGATGCCAGTTGTACATACAAGCAACGTTTCTCAAATTCTGGGCTTCATACAACAATGTAAGCACTGGCATGAACAAAACGGCAAATAAATTATAATACAACTATCCATAATTGAGACAGAATAAAAAAATGATTCCCATAAGTCTGGAGTCAAATCCTCGTGCTCACTATTCCTGTTAATCTGAGGATTGCTTTTAAGGCTCAGATTCAAAAAAAGAAAAGAAAAAATCAGGCCAACTTGGCTACACACGAATCATGTATAGCCCTGGAAAGTAAGGTCTGTGCTTTCTTGTCTCTCCCCAAAGTGCTGCACTTCCCTGTTAGCATGAAGGTGCTTCAGACACTTCAGGGAATCTGGGATAACTGAGAATGAACTCAGTTGGTTCGGACATGGAGACTCCTCCCTCTCACCGCCTCTGCCCTCCAGGCCTTGCTAGGAGCAGACACTGAGCTACCTGCAGCCAAAGCTCTCCCTAGTCTTCCCCAAGCTGTTCTTCATCCAACTGTCAAGAAGGATAGAAAGTGGAGCAGCCTCAAGGCAAAGATTAACACGGCAAAGGATAACTGTTAATTCATTAGCAGTAGGTTTTGATAGAATGTTTCTGTAAAAAATCTAGAGAATTCGCTATACCGCACACGCGGTCCTCCTGTTTTATAGTCTGCCTGTTCACTGCTATTACCCCAGTGCCATTCTTGACTGTCTTTAGCTCTGAGGGCCAATCAAGCAGAGAAGAAATGATAATGCCGCAAGGATGTTGCATTAAAATACTCTTCTGATTCCATAATTTGTTTTTAACAAAAATTATTCCAAAGGAAGTAAAGCAATCTAGGACTAACTGCAGCATGGAAAAATCTTCAATGGAAACTCAAAGCTGCCAAATACCAGTGTCCCGGGCAGTTCATGGGTTTCAAAGCAAACAGCTCCTTCTCCACCTCAAAGGAGAACATGTTCTCGCTGTAGTGCTGCCAGTGGCCTGAGGTCATCCACAGTCGGCTGTTGTAGATGTTTGGGGTGACCACCTCCTGGAATCCTCGTTTCCTGTATTCACTCTGTTAGAGAACAAACAGAACGCATGCGCAGGGAAATAAATGCTCATACTTCTGGTGAGAATAAAAATGTAAAGAACAACTTTATACTCTAGTGAAGTTCAAGATACACAAGTTATAATCTAGAAATTCCACTTGGAGGTATATACCAAAGAGGAAACTTGCACATGTACATAAGGAAGGAAGCTGTCAAATGAGGCTACTGCAGTACAGTTAGTGACATGGGAAAATTAGAAATTACACCAGTGTCCGCCAATAAAGGATTGGACATATTGTGGTAGTTATATAGCAGAATAATTTGTAACAAGTGATAATAAACTAAATCTGTATGTTTCTTTTTAAAAAATCACAATTCAGACTAATACACAAACAATTTAGGATACAATATGTTAGAAGCACAATAACATGGATAAAAAGAGCCAGGCTAACTTCAAGAGTAGTGTCTTCTAGGAAAGGAGGGCAATGGATCAGAAAATGGTCCAAAAGGGGAGTTTTCCTCCCCTTACTGTATGTGTATTACTTTACTTTGATAAAAAATCTGAAGCAAGTACAGTTCAAAATGTAAATATGTGTTAAATTAGGTACACAGACATTGGTGATATTCTCTAGAAATGTATGCTTTAAACACTTCATAATTCACAAAGAAAAAAAGCAATGTCAAAACTGACTTGCTTTTCCAGGAAAATACCAACGAATGGTCAGAGCGCACAGAGGTCCTGCATAAAGGTTCACAAGTCCCACTTCAAGGTCACTGGCTTCTGACTTGTGTACACACAGATGCATATGGGCAAAATCATGCATTAACAAGAAAGAAATTTTTAAACACTTTATGAGACCTCAGACTTCCATTTTGTATTTATTCTTTTAAATTTCTTAAATACAAGATTATCTTTCCTTTTAGCAGACCTTATTTAATAAAATCAATTTCTGTCCTAAATATGCAGAAGAAAATAATGAGTATGGCTTACCCTGATGAATTCAATAAGTGTATTGTAAATGTACGCTCCCTTTGGCAGGAAAAAGCAACTTCCAGGGCTGAGTTCATGGAAGAAATATAGTTCTTGGTCCTGGGTAAAATAAAAGCAAAGAATTATTATATACGCATCCAACATCAACAAACTTCAGAGTTCTTCCATTCAGCACATCATCATGATGTCTCATATTTTCATTTGTGCCATTCCCAAGTCAAAGGAAACATGTCAACATTTTTGGTGTGCAATTTAATGGTACAGAATTGCAGTTGTTTTACAACTTAGCTCCCTCCTTGTTACATGCCTGAATCCAGTCAAGTTTACCCAAGAGTGACATGGAGCACGGGTCTTAGTTCTCTTCTATCCATGGAGGGAGCTCTCCTAGTTTTAACTCTTTAAAACTCTAACATCTGGTTGTTTTTAATTTTTTGTATTTTTTTTAAAGTAGGAGTGGCAGGAAGGAGATTGGGAAAAAGACCTGATTATAAACTAGAAAATGGAGACGGAGTTGGAGACTTTGGGTCATGGTAAATGAGGCACACCCTCCTACTTTCTTGCCTACCCACAAATGCTCAGGCTTTTCAGGGAGGTGCCACCAATCACCGCTGGCTTCCTTATTTCAGGCCGTCAAGGGAGCATGGCAATGGATGCTGCCTCTTGCTCAAGCTTCATAACCTAACAGCCAAGGATGCCTGGCATAGAGTGAACACAATTTCAGAAAGAAACGTTTTCATCTAAAACCTAACTCCCAGTTTAGAAAACATTCATGGGTAGAGGGACAAAGGAAATGACACCATAAAATACAATGGTGACTCGTTGCATCACCTTGGGCAACAAGTAGATTAATCTTTCTGGGACAGAGTTTCCATATCTTTAAAATAATCAGTGAGACCAGGCGATGTTCAAAGTATCTCCCAGCTCTATGAAAAACCACCACACTTGCTTTATAGAAAATTATAAGTTATCGGCATTTGTTCTTAATATAAGTAGCTAATGAATTTTTGTGTAGTACTGAGCACACTCTAGAAAGGTAATGTGGACAATCAGTAAGTAATTTATGGCTTATATAGGACACAGTACAATACTTAAAAGCTATAGTATTTCTTCAAAAGGCAATTCCTAGTACTTAAAATAGCTAAATTTCAAGTGAAAGTAAAGAAAACAGTCTATACACATTATTGTTCTTTTTTAACATACCCTCCCAATTTTCCTATGATCTCGGTTTTTAGCTTCCTCTTGGAACTTCTCCCACTCTTTCAACATTTTAGGATCTGGGAATGAAATTCCGTAAATTCTCTGGAGAGTCTCCATATCTGCTTTGCCTTCCCAGTATGTGGAGGAATTCTGAAAACAAGGATTAACCATGAAACAGTATTCAAATTTGCAAATACCTCATTTTAAGCATTGGATGTTACTTCTCACAGTCACCTTAGGAATCAAATTCATATTCGTCCTCATACAAGAAAATGGCACAAAAAGTGCACACTTAGTAAACATCTCACAGTTGGCCTGAGGCCGAGGTCCAACAGTTGTGCTCACTCCGCCGCACAAAGCTGGCTGTTTAATCCAGCCCACCCTCAGACGAGCCCATCCTTCAATCCCACTCAAGCCACAGCTCCAAGAACATGACTGCCAGCAAGGGTATCATCTCTCATAAAATGATTACGCCAAAATGGAAAATAAACCAACACAAAAATCCTGAAATGACTCTATTATTCTTATGATTTAAAGTGTATTCTAATAATCACCTGTAAAAGATTTATAAATTAGTATAAACCTGGCAGGATTAGCTCCTAAGCGAGTCTCAAAGCTTTTAGAGCCGTGATGGTGATGGCTCATACCCGTGACTTTGTGAATCCCCCAAGCCTCCATCCCCGTGGGCTCTGGTGATGAATGGCTAATCAACCACTGCTTGAAAGAATTTCAGCTAAAAAAGCCTAATTACATATAGCACCCAGTCAGGAGACGGCATGAGAGAAAAATCTGCCCTTACATTTGCAAGAGGAAAACGGAAGAAAGAGAAACCAATACAAGTTGAAATATGTATCTCTACTAGACAAATACATTTATATGGAGAGAGTCTTGAAAGTTCCATTGCTTACTTTGTGTATTTTCAAAGTCTTAATTTTGCCAGTGTGTCTGACATGAGGACCCCGGCAGAGGTCTATCAAGGGGCCACACCTAAAGTAAAAATGAAAGGAATATTAATAAAAGACATGAAATGACACCCACTGCATTTAATGACTTTTGATATCCTCACCTATAGACTGTGGTAGTTGGAGTATTCACTTTTTCATTCAATATCCGGCATTTGAACTTGTTGTACTGAAAACAGGAAAAATTATTTTTTTAAAAAACCCTCCTTTAATTTTTATCTCTAAATACTATAGCTAAAATATAACTCAAAGTACATCTTATCAAAACATTGTATGAATATAAATATGTCAATATTTCATGTTCTGAAAACATCATTACATTTTTCTAAAAACAGGACAGGCTTCAACTTATACGCTAAACCCCAGTGACAACTTCCAATAAAATTAATGAGTGATATAAAGAGTGCATACCATGTCACAGTTCAATTTACCTTAAACATTTCCAACAAAGTTTCCTTCTTAACTTCCAATCTCTCAAAAGCTTGTTTTTCTTTAATGATTTTCTTACACAAAGCCTCTAAAGAAGAGAAATCATTGCTGGACACCCCCCTGAAGAAGAAAGTATAATTAATCTCCTTCCATTCCATTCCACTCACACCACAGGTTGGAGAAACAGTTCTTTAGAACACTTCAAGTTTTTAATATAAAAAATTAGTCCCTTGCATCATATATCAGAATTGTAAACTAGACATTTTTCATAAATTATTTTTATAATATATATTTTCAGCGGCTTCTACCTTAGTCATCATGAATATTGTTCCCACTAGTGAATCCTCCCTCCAAATTTATAACCAGGTTTAAAGGAGAGGAGAGGACCAGCTTCATTTTATTTCCCAATATACCTCAGGGTTCCACCTCCATCAGTCTGGAACAAAGCTCTCACTAATATCTCTACAACTTCACAGGTCACTACAACAAGTCAAGTTTTGGTAGTGGGACTACTTGGTGACTAGGAAGCAATAAGTTTTATGTCATTCCTCGTTTATTGAGAACTCTTTAAAAATAACATAGAGACACATAGTAATTCAGATTTTATTTTTCTTCATCCGGTTACATAACTTACCCCTCTTCAAGGTACATGTCATAATAGAATCCATTTTCTATTGGTGGACCATAACATAAACAACCACCATAGACTCTTTCCATGGCTTCACCCATTATGTGAGCACTTGAGTGCCAATATACCTGAAAATTCACAAAATGAGAAAGTTTGAGATTGGGCATACAAGCTGTAAGTTAATATAATTATCTGAAAGAGATATATAAAATGTATTGTAAATAAACCCAAGTCATAAAAATCTAAATTTACAAGTCTACAAACTGCAGTGTGATTCTGTTCAGAGACAAAATAATTTAAAAGGACACTAATTACTAAATTGTATTGATACTTAGAAATTACCTAGTTTAATTGTTTTCAAGTGAATTAAAGTCAAATGAGCATCATTAATTAAGTGGGATGGATTTTGTTCCTTGAAATCGATTGCTGCTCCCAGGGTGACCGTCTCCTTGACGGCAGTGGCCCAGGTCTTTTGAGTGAGTGTGCCCACGTCCGCTATGCTCTGCCTTTACTTTGCTATGGAGCATCACTTAAGATGTATCTGCTTTTTTCTTAACGGCCCCAAACTAAGGTGGTACAACTTGACCCTATAATACAATTATAAAGGACAAGCATATGGACACTGAAATCAAATGGCAGCACTTGGCTTCAAGGTGGTCATTCAGATGAGTTGGAATAAATCCAAAGCAATGTTTTTAAGACTTAATAGTAAGGTACGCAAATGATTTTTAAAATTATCAAAAAATTTAAGGAATCTAGAATACATTGGAAAACCATCGATTCACATACAAAGGTAAACCATCATCAATGAAACAAAATAAAACAACGTATTTTATTTCCCTTTACAGAATATACCATAGTGAAGGAGAAAACTTTCAAATGCAGGTTGATTTTTATAGTGCTTCCAGCAGATCTGCATTTTAAGATGAGAAAAATATGGAAATCAACTGTCCAATACCGGGAGTACTTTAAGTAATTAATGTTCAATTTTATTTGTTAAGTATATACATCTTGTTTAAGTGGTGATTGATAGTGTAGAAAACAAATTCTACTTGCTTAATCAATTTTTAATAAAATTTTAATAGACTTCCCAGAACATTTTTTCCACTTTAGTATCTAGTAGTGAAAAAAATGTATGCAACTTCTCCTCTTAATTTTATAAGGCAATCAGTTTAATTATGTTCCCCCCATATAAAAGACAAAATGAAGATTTCAAATATGATAAGGAGATATCAGTAAACTTCAGTCATGCAATGGCAGTAAGTAATGAGCTGGAAAACACTGCAAAGGGGAATCTTCATCCTGAAATTCAATGAACAGTAAATAAAAACTTACTGCTTGAGCTTCCTCATCCTCAAACTTGAGAAGCTCCAAGGTACAGTCTTCTTCCAGAGGACGGTCTAGGTCCCAAACAACTTTATTCACTTTAGCTATAACGGTGTTGTCAGCCAGGCCTTGACTTAAAAAATATACACGTATTTATGAAATACAAGAATCTGAAAAATCGTCCTTTGTAGCACAACACTTAATTTGAGAATAAGAACAGGAAAATAAACACTATGTATTACATATTAATACAACGTAGTATATATAGATATGTATAGATGTGTATATATACATATATATGTGTTTATATATCTTTCTGAAATAAAATGGAAAAAGCGACCATCCTCAAAATAATATAACTAAGAATATAACTAGAACATCCTGAAAGTTCAGTACACTATTTTATGGCATTTAATGCTTATTTAAGCAGATATGGCAACTCTGATAAACAAATAATAACAATTTCAGTGGTCTGATTAATTTTAAAATAACTTCTCCACAAAGCCAAGTGTTTAGACTCCAATGGAAAAACAAGGTGCGGGAGGGAGGAGGCTGTCAAGTAAATTCTCTGCTCTTCTGCCTGTTTAAAATCTGTTCCAGAATTTTTTGGGGGGAGGCAATGTTAACCTCAGAATAAATTACCTAAATGCCTAATATGGTATTGTTTATAACACAGATATGGGTAAAATTACCCAACAAATATATGGGTAAAAGACTACTCAACAAAACTTTTAATAATATGGTAAAAATGTCTAGACACAGTATATAGTAAACACAAACTGTCATCAAGGGATGAGATGTCAGACCACACCAGCCACAGGACTTCTGAGAAGGGGAAAGTAACATAGGTCAGGGTAGTCTGCACAGGCTCCAAGAATACATTACAAGGGGCTGAAGGATCAAAAGATTTGGCCAGGAAGAAAAAGAGGTGAGATAGCACTCCAGATGAGGGAATGGGCATGGACGCAAACAGGGATGCAAGTTGAGAAAGGTTCAGGAAGCTTCGTGGCTACAGCAGAATTGAGTAAGATTAGTCAGATTGTAGACCTGAATGTGTAGTTAGAGAAATGACAGTCCATAATGGTCTTGACAACTCAACAAAAAGCAGGCTACACTCTACACTACGAAGGAAAACTGCAAAGCCTTTCCACTGTCTGTCTTTAAATATACCACAGGAAGGCATAAGCCAGCTATGTTATGGTTGCTCTGCTGGATGGTTCTCTCCTTGCTCTGATTGAGGGTTTACATCCAAGTTTAAATACGCTCCCAACTTAAGGAAAGAGGAACAAAGAGAAGGTAAAGAATAAATTCCTAACCCACTTTCAATGTTCCCATTGAATTTTCCATAGATTATATCCATGGTTTCCTTTCTTCCTGAGATCAAACAGAGCCAATAAAATCAATAAAATATACACATTTCCTAAAACATACATAGATTTGGCAGAAAGGAATGTATTTTACCACTGGTGTAAAAGTTTACAGAAGACTAAAGAACTGATCAAAAGGCAACTACTATACTCTGTATTCTTTCGGGGGAAAATGACTTTTATCTTAGGGTTCAAAATGGTGACCTGAGATGCTAATAATAGTTACTTTGAAAATGGAGATGACACATGGCCCATACCGGATCATTTCAATTTTCCAAAGAAGAGATAAAATAATCCATACTTTAACAAAACTTCAAAGAAAACCATCTGAAATAAATGAAGCATGTCTTCTTTTTCTCTTCCCTTTCATATTCACTAGTAATCATCTGAACCTTTAAACAGTCTGTTATTCACGCTGTAAGTTTTCATGGAACAAGAAGCTATTCTGGACTTTTGCAAAAAAAAAAAAGGTCATAAAGCACCCTCACTCGCAGATCAGTGACTTAAGTCCAGCTCTAAAGCGCATCAATGTCTTATGTAATTCAATTTAGAATTGTGTAGTTCTGGGAAAATTATTTTCACTTGCCCACTTGATAAATTATAATGTAATATGGAGGACAATATTATAGAATGTAGAGAAAAACTTTCTGGACTAACAGGAGCCTGCTTTTTAAACCCAACACAGCTACAATATCAGTGTGCAACAAATGGAGGAATCCCTTAATCAAATGACCTTCAAAAGTACCACTAAAATGACAGATTGAACTGCAATTTAAAAGTCTACCCAGTTATTTATGATCTCACTTGGAAACTTGGTTGATATTACAACTTACTTTCTTATTTCCTTTGGAGTAAGGTAGAAGTACTTTAGGTAGAAGCAGTGGTGAAATTAACTAAAACACCCCATATTCTCTTTGTAAAAAGTACTAACCAATGTCCCTGGCACACTGAAGACTCATGGCTCATCGACCTAACTGCTTCTACTTCCACCAGCTGCATAGTGGACTTACCAATAATCAGCTGGGTTGGTTCTCAAACCTATTTGTTGTTTTATGTCTTAGGTTCAACAATATGAAATTGATGATAATCAACCATTTTTGACAATCATGGTGATTTCATGTGGCTCAACTCAACATATAATTAAATAGTATAAATAAATAGAAATATAAATAAATAATAATACAAGGGAATTATGATTTCTATGAAAAATAAGTTAAATGTTTGGGAAGGCTTGATAAAGGCAAATCACTAAATAAAAAAAATTGTCAAATTAGGTGCGGATGAACTATATAAAAATCTGACAGGATTCTGCACTCAGATTGCTTCTCAAGTATGTTCAGATAGCATAAAACTCAATCAGCACTCTACTCCAAAAAGCCTTGGCTATACACACACATGCATATATCTACATATATTCATATGTATAATTAGTGACTAAATATATATTTACATGTTTTATACTAAAATGTTTAAGACAGAGGTTGGTAAACTTTTTCTGTAAAGGGCCATATAAATATTTAGTCTGCAGGCCACACATAGTCTCTGTTGCATGTTCTTCTTACTGACTTATTTTTTTCAAACCATTTAAGAACTATTCTTGGCTCTCAGGCTGTACAAAAACAGGCTATGATCACAGTTTGCCAACACCTGGTACAAGATACATGCATCAACTTATGCTTATCCAGCTTTATCATTTCCTGATAAACTGGCCAACTATTGATCTCCACATTATATCAGATTAAGAAAGCATTTACTCTATTACAAAGCATGCATCTATCTAATTCTCAGTTACTTATTCCGAACCCAATAGAAATGTTAAGTTTTAGATTAGACATGACCCTTCTTTGGATTTATAAATATAGTACATTTTTTCATGTGTCATGTATTAGTTTCATAACTTTCCCATGTGAGATGGTCGACCTTCATTTAACTTCAAAACTGAGGCATTTAAGTCAAAATAGGTAAAACACTGTCTACTTGGTTTTGTGACATTTATGATCAAAGTATAAGAACTAGTAATACAAAATCCTTTGTAAGATAAGGCCAAAGTGGAGTCTCTCAGAAATTAACTTTTTAATCTTGACTCTAAAGCTCCATATTATTTCGATTTTTTAAAAATCCCAAATAATGTCAATTAAACATTAAAAACATTGAGCAGTAACTTAAAAATATTATGAGGATAAAACTTGGCAAGATAATTTTTTAAAAGTTTAATTACAGACAAAAGAAGGTCAAGATAGGTGCAGCTTATACCTGATTCCACAGGCAATTTGATATGGTGTAGTTTTCCAGGATTCTGCGTCAACCTGTTTACCATCAGGCAGAGTGACTTTAATTGGCTTGCTATCTTTTTCTGCCTTTTCTGCCAGAATGGAATCGTGTTCTGCTTTTAGTTTATTATACATTTCAAGACGTGTGTTAATAAATTCAGGCCAAGGATTCAACTGCAAGACAACAAATGAGGAAATAAATAATCAGTAAATACTTGCTTACCTTTTTAGAAAAGGTAAAGAAATAATAAAGACAATACAAAAACCATGATTACTAATTCAGTGTGGTAAATGGAGTGCCAAAATCACCAAGCATTACCTTAATGTTGTCCCAAATGAAGGTGAAAAAGGGAATTAAATGCTCTTTTCTTATAATTTTTGCTTTAGAAATTTTAAAAAATAGAACAATATAAGTAACAATACACATCGGGGCTGCCATTTTGCTATTGTTTGCATAGGTGATTTTTTTTTTTTTTCTTTTAAGATGTTCTCTTAAGGACTTTTTTAACCAAACAATTTTACAACTATAAACAATACTGGAAATAAAAACAGCTGGCTTTTCCATTTTGTTCCAATCTTATTCAAGGGATGGTCTGAAAGCTGGTCAGACTATATGTCCACTCACACTTTTTAATTAACCAACTCTAAATTTATTTGACTTAAGGACTCCCATTCAAGGAAAGTATTTCAAAGAAGCCATGATCACCATCTTTCTTGGGAGTATTTAATTAGCAAATATAAGAAAACAGCAAAACACTATGCTTACGGTGCTTAATTAAATTAACCAAAATATTTTTATATTTTGGGAATCCACTCAGGTTCCCAAAAGTTTGACAAAGAAAGTAAAAAAGAGACAATAATCAGAGATTTGACTTCCTCTACTGTTAGAGACGCCAGTCTTTAAAATATTTCAAAAAGCAGGTGGTGAATCTGTGGTCATAAAATAGTCAAATCACTAACATCTACATAATTTATGATCTTCAAATGAAAACAACATGGGTATTAACAGCTACATACAAAAGTGAAGAGGGGATGGCTTAATTTTACCATGAGTTTTTATCTTGACATAGATTTAAATCAGTCGTCTATAATAGCTTAGTCAAATATATGCTTTAATACTTACTCAGTTTTGACAATGCTACTCAAAATTCTAAATATAATATATATATCAACATAACACAATCTGAAAGGAGTACGAGCTACTATCTAAATCCTTGAGAAAATGACTTGTGATAATAGAAAATAAAAATCAACCATACTATGTGGACTCATTGTTCATCTAGCTTGCGTCCTGTGGTTTCTGATGGTCAGTTACCAGCTATGTCAACCTCAGAGGCTGACATTTCCCTAAATACTATGGTAAAAAAGAAAAACAAAAAAATCATATCATTAAAAAAAATATTTTTTGCACTGTTTGAATATAACTTATTAGAATAAATTTATCTCATGTGAAGTAGTACTTTTCCCTCTTATACAAAATTTTCTTCTCATTTCAATCACAGTTTTTCTCAGCCTTCATCTTTTAAAATGGAAGAGCCTTAATCTCTGTAATTCCCTCCTACAGCAGTGCTTTTCGTTATCTATCATTCAGGTCTTCTATAGGAGCTTTTCATTCAATTATCACAGGCGTCCAGAAACCTCAAGGATGAAGCCCCTGTGAATACACTAAGAGTTCAGAGCCTGTCATTCTATATCCACACCCTAAACCCCTCAAGCTGAAGCACACTACCTGGTCCTGTCTACTTGGAAGCATCAGTACAGTCCTACCTACCTACGTGACCCTCTGTATTTTACTGCAGTTTATCTCCATATCTACTTGGTGCTTCCTAATTGGAAAAACTCAGTGTCAAATTTAATGTATTCAATACTCATGGTGCAGATACTCTCTGTGCCGGACCCTGGGAACGCAGAGAATAAGACCTGCGTGTTGCCCTTCGAAGGGGAACAAGACAAGTACAGAAATGATGGGAGCACAGAAGAGGAGGAAACATCTTGGACATCTCACTATACACATTTTTCCAGACAGATCATTTAATACATACATAATCACATGTCACACTTATAATTCTCTATTCAGAATAGTCCTCCAAATATACCCTTTGTTCCTATTTCCAGGCTAATCCTCAAGCTGTGACAGAATAGCTCGTACTATTGTATTAAAAGTATAAACAAGAAATTAGGGAACATATGCATTTTTCTATTTACTTGCAAATTTTAAAATTCACGGTCAACAATTTCCCCCACAATTACAGTGGGGTATAATGGACAAAACATAAGAGAAAAAGTGAGGCAGGGCTCTAAGCAACACTTGGTGTTCTTAATTACTTACAAACTTGCCCTTAGGTAAATTGAAACACTACCAATTTAGCAACACAGCATTCATAAAAACAGCTCTTTAAAGCCAGTTTATTGTGCTATAGTATACTACTTAAAAGCTATTCCTTTGTTCTTCTGCATGCTGGTAGTTTTCTAAAGAGTCTCTAATAAAATGGTTGCAATGACTAAAACAAGAAGTGAAGTACAGTTCACAGCAATTCAAAAATAAAGTAGGAAGACAAGCTTAACTGCCTCCTAAAGCAGGACACCCAGGAACCAGGTTGATTCTGGGCTGACTGCAAAAGCCAGTTCCTTTCAGTGTGAGCATAGGGAAGTGAGAGAATTTTCTCTATACTTGAGAGGCCTCAAGGAGCTTTGTCTTGGCTTAAAACCAAACCCTAGTGGCAGGTCCAGGTGGAAACAGTGTGAATGGGGTCAAGGAAGTGGGCTTTCTTTGGTTTCCACTGTATTCAGTATCGCTCAAACACCAAGTCTCTCCCCCTTAACATCTCACTGAATGAAATGACAGGACTGCTAGCATCCAATCTGGAACTGAGTGATCAGTACAGGCCCCTTCTCTCCAACTTGTATTCTCTGATTTCATATCTAATCTCGCAGGTTTTCTTACAACTGTACTTCAGTTGTTTTCCTCATTCAATAACAAATAATTGCAAGTCTGTTTCCCTCTCAGACTTTCCTAAACCTTCTCCCTGATTTTTCCATCTACCGTGTTTCCCCGAAAACAAGACCTAGCTGGACAATCAGCTCTAAAGGCGTCTTTTGGAGCAAAAATTAATATAAAACCTGGTATTATATTACATTACATTATATTATATTATATTATATTATATTATATTATATTATATAAGACCAGGTCTTATACTGTATTATATAAGACCTGGTATATATTATATTATTTTATATTATTTTATATTATATTATATTACATTATATTATATTATACCTGGTCTTATAGTAAAATAAGACCGGGTTTTACATTAATTTTTGCTCCAAAAGACGCATTAGAGCTGATGGTCCAGCTAGGTCTTATTTTCGGGGAAAACACCGTAGAGGCGTCTTACAACTCCATGTAAACCACTACAATCTGTCACAGGATAAATCTGAGACAGTTAGCTCCCTGCCACTTGTCAATCTTTGATAACAGAGCCCTGAAACACTTACCTCTGTGCAACCTCCATCCCCACATCCTTCTTTGTTCTTCTTCTTGCCTCCTTCCTTTCGTTTCTCCTCACTGGCACCTACCTGAAAAACAAAAAAGAAATGAAGATTTTCTATTTTAATCTACTTTGATATCCCTCCATGCTGCCCTCAGAAAATATTTGAGGATGTTATTTTTAGCATCTATTTTTAAAAAGTGAAAATCTGACTTTAAAAGACTAGAAAATTTGATCATTGTCAAAGACAAGTTAACAACTTAAAGATAAGTCCTGAAAAAGTAGAGGAGCTACTTGATAACGTTCAAGTCCTCACGTTTCATTTATTTTGCCTCTTCCTATGACTCTTTGTTCAGATTTACAGTGGACATATACTAAATATGTAGCCAAAAAGAAGCATGCCATTTATTCAGTAACAGTATTTTAGAAAAAAAGAAAATCAGTGCAATATGTATCCATTCATTCCACAAGTACCACCAAGATCATGGTATTTTGTTAAACTCTGTGGAGGAAGCAAACATAGACCCAATCCCTACCATGTGCAAACTTAATCTCTCGGGGAAAACTAAGGCATACATGTGTGAAAAACTCCTGGAGGAGAAAGAATACAATTGTAGCACTATGATTAGATGTCAAAGAAGCTACTAGGACAATAGTAAGTGTTAGAGCTTTCAAGAATGAAGAAGATTTCAACAAGTTGGATTTCGAGAATGGAGGAAATGTGTTCTAGGTGTACACATAAACTTACTATGGGAAATGTTACAGAGAAAGAGAGAGAGAGGGAGAGGGAGAGAGAGAGAGAGAGAGAGAAAGAGAATATCAGGCTAACGAAAGCAGGACTGTTTTAGGAAATAATGTAAGTGAAGACAGACCCGCGCTCAGACAGAACCATGCACTAAAAGTTACTTCAATTAGTACATGAAGTCATAAAAAGTTTTAAAGCAGTAAATCCTGTGCAAAAAGGCAGCCAACAGCAGAGTAGGTCTATACCAGTGTTTCTCAACCAGAAGCAATTTTGCCCCCCAGGGGTCATTTAGACATTTTTGGTTGTCAAACAAGAGGGTGCAATTGGCATTATAGTGGGTAGAGGCCAGGGATGTTGCTAAGCATTTGATAATGCAGAGAGCAGCCTCCCGCAGCAAAGAATCATCCAGTCTCCAATGTCAACATTGTTGAAGTCGAGAAACCCTAAACTAGATAGGCTGCTGTGAAGAGCACTTTCTCAGAAATGTATCACTTACATCACTGTGACTGCTCAGATGGAAACATCCAAAGCAAACTGCACTATAAAAAGTTTCACAAGACCATCCATGTTACATATTTCAGTACTTCATCCTTTTTTATGGCCAAATAATATTCCGTTGATTCTTTATCCATTTAACAGTTGGACACTTTGGTTACTGTTTTGAATCTTATAAAACATGTTACTCCTATAATTAAAAAAAAAAAAAAACTAAAAATATAGGACTCCTAATTTCACGCTAAGCTAAAACTTCCCCCACTCTGGCATCCTGAATTTTATAAACTTTTAAGGTTCATTTATAGTCTACAGATGAATAATGAACATAATTTATGAGTAAGTCCATTCTAATCAAGTAAAGTACTAATCAATAGTTACAACAGTCTCTATCTGCCTTCGCTATACTATAGTACTGATGTAACTAGTTTTATTTCATAACAGAAAGGATCAAAACAAATTACAGGTCTGTCTGTGCGTGTTTAAAATGGAAAAAGAATGAAATAATTCTATTTTTCTGATAAATGTTTTTGGTTATATGGATATTTGTCAAATGAATAGGAGTAGTAGCAAAGAGGGAGAGAATTAACACAGAGGTTTCTGTGTTCTAAATATCTCTCCATTTTATAAATTGGAATACTGATTCAAAGAGGGTAATTAACCCATTAGTATCTAGGTAGTAAGTTGTAGGTAAAGCTAGGACATTGAAACTTATCTCTTGGAACCCTGAGACTCATTCTGTCTTTATTGCAATTGGGAATAGGCAACTGTTCTCTATTTCCAATGAAAACAGAAGAAAAATATCTGAGTTTATATATTACATATTTATGTAAAAGCAATCTAAAATTTCAACCCAAAAACTGGGATACAGAACCAGTTTGTGAAGGGAAGCAACATAATTACTTTCCTCATGGATATTTAGGAGTTGTAAAAAAAGTATCTGTAGAGTATAGTTTAAGTAAATTCAATCCCAGAGACTGACAGCTGGGATAGGTATGTCCTGGGAATCCCAACAGTTTGACTTGTTCTCAGGCAGATGAGAGGAGGCAGGACAGCACTGGGGTTATGAGTATCAGCTACAAAATATTAGGTCTGAGGAAGTTACTTATTGTTCCTATGTCTGTTTCCTCATTTGTTTAAGGGGGATAATCACAAACCATTTCAGAATTATTCTGAAGATTGAATGAGCATGTAATACAGTGCCAGACCCCTAGTTAATAATAAATATTAGGTATTGTGTAATCATTATTATAGGAGGGAGAAATCATATATTTTTTAGCCATAGATCACCTCCAATTGAGAATGGCATAGCAGAATATTTATGGACATGAAAGTTGACTATAGACTATTAAGCAAAAAAAAAAAAACCCACAAGAAAACAAGTTACAAAACAGTAAAGATCATTTTTAAGTGAAAAAAATATGGGTTGAAAAAAGTCTGTGGACAGGCACCATTTGTCACTTAATGACATTTAGAATGTGTGCATGTGAATTCTCCCCATTTAATCCCTAAGTTAGAGGACATACTCATTTCACTGATGAAACAACTGTGGTTTTTAAGCGATCTGTCCTATTAGAGAGTTAGGGTTGAGGCTGCTTTAATTGAAGACCTCACCACCTCTCACTTGCACCATTACGATTCCCTCCTGCTTGTGGTTTCACCGCTTCCCAAAGCACCTTCCACCCCAGTGTCAGCGTGATCTTTAAAACTACAATTCGCATCCATCCACTTCCCTGCTTAAAAACTTTCTCTCACAGAAAACAATTTCAACTACCCTTGGTTGCCTAAGATCCTTCCGATTGCTGTAGCTCCCCCTTCAGGCAACCCCGCAACAAGTCACTCTAGGTTGCCTTTTCACACTGCTTTCTTATCCTTACCTGGGAAGCCCTGTCCTGCCTGATTTATCTGGTAAATATACATTCTCTTCCACACTCTATTCAAGAGGGCCCTCCCAAGCAGGGTCAGGCACTCCCGCTTCTGTAGCTTCACACCCCAGGCTGTGAGGCCCTCAAGGTCAGGCTGGGTGCTCGCTATTCGCCTTCTAGCTGCACGGCCCAGAACAATGCCTAGCAGAATGAATACTTGACATTATTTGTTAAACACACACACACACACACACACACACACGCACACGCACACACACACACGCACGACAAAACAAAAACCTCGACCTGGAGGCTTGAAAGTGACCTGGGAGATTATTTCTAAGCAACGGATGACACCAAAGGGAAAGTTCAAGAGTGAAGTGATGAGCATGTGTGAAACAGGATAAGGCATGCCTCCGGCACCAGGCAGGGAAAGCGTGTGACTTCTCTATAGTTTGTCAGGTCATCTGGCCGCCACCATTTATTATAAACCACCCACATGGGCAAGTTGGATCAGACCTCGGGAACTCGGTATCCCTTCCTTAAATTAGAGCCTTTTCCCCTTAGCAGGGTTTTAGGATTAACTGAGGCTCTGCAATGTTTTCGCTTAGAGTGAGGTAAAAACACTAGTCTGGGAGTCCCGTAATTCTGTCTCGATTTCTAATTAGATGTATGGTTCTGAGCAACTCACTCACGAAAGGTCTGTTTCCTCATCTGCCAAAAGGGGACGGAACCAGAGACGACCGGCCGGGCCCCGCCCTGCTTTATGAATGGAGGGATTCCTCCCCCAAAGTGACACTGACTTGAGCAGGACCTCCATCGCCCCCCTCCCTTTCCTTAGTCCCACACCACCCGGACCGATTCTTTCTTTCCACCGCGGTCCAGTAGGGCCGTTGGGCACCAAGGAGAGCCCCAGCCCAGCCTCCCGGCTCCACTCACCGGCTTCTCCTCGGCCCCCATCGTCCCTGACGGGCTGCTGGCCTTCTCCTCGGACATGGACGAATCACGAAAAAAAGACAGAACCCCCAAACTATGGACTAGAAACGAAAGCGGAGGCCGATCAGAGGTGGGCTGGGGCTCCCGGGGACACTACGCTTGAGCCACGTGGCCCGGAAGGGACAGCTGATGCAATCGGAAAGTGCCCAAACCCCGCCCCCTAACCGCCGGGAGAGCGGACAGCCAATCGACAACGGAGGAAGGCGGGCTCGCCCTTCTCTAAACCAATGGGAAAGCTTGTTGGGTGACAGCCCTTCTAGGAAATCTGGGCGCGGAGGGCGACGAGAGGGTACTGCTGACGCTAAACCCTTACTCTGCCAGCCCTGGGCTGGATCCTTTCTGAGCCGAGATATCCTCAATACGCGTGCGTCTTCTTTCAGTCTAGGGCATTTCCGGTCACCGTAGCGAATGAGAGGGCCTCGGTTTGAGCCTTCCGGAAGTCCGCAGCGTCCCGAATACCATCCCTGGCCTGGGACAGTACGGAACTGAGGCCTGAGTTTCTGGCGGCTTCGGCGCCGTCTGACCTGGCGTGACTGCCGAGTGCTAGGGACTTCCCAGGGCCCCCAGGCTGCAGCGGTGATTCGAGCCCTCCTCGTGGCAATCCAGGCTTCCCAAGACCCAAGCCTTGGTGATCCAGGGACATGTGCCTTTCCTCCGACATTCTTTAATACATGCCGCTGTCAATCTACTGCATCCGGGAGCATTGCCACAGGGCCCACGGAAATGCCATAAGACGTTTGCTAAATGGAAATAACCGCGGTAATCCCACGGATTCTCACGCATAGGTCTCAGTTTCGGAATTCGAATGGGCCTGTGTTCATTTGTTTTACCAGCCAATTTAAAATGGTTTCTAATTTGAAATCAGAAGTGCAACGAATGCGTTTACTGTTTATGTACTCCATCACCAAGTTTTACGGATTTTACTTTCTAAACATCAGTCCTTAACTCGCCGCCCTCAGGGTCATCCTTCCACGAAGAACAATAGCCTCCTAAACTGGCTTTCTGCCTCCGTGTTTCACAGGGCACTGGGACAGTCTTGTCAAATACAAACATGATCACAACCTCCTGCTTAAAACTCCTCATTGGCTTTCAGTTGCTCTTAGAATAAAAAATAGCCATGGCTTCGAAGGCCCCTGATTGCCTAACTTTCTGGCTATCTTACCATGCACTGAACTCGAGCCATAGTAAGCTTCTTTTTCTCAGGTCTTCTCCTATAGATTTTTTTTGTACATGCTGAAATTGTTCTCCCCCGTCCTTATTTCTGCCTGCCGTCACACTTTGCCTATTTAGCGCCTGCCTTTTTGTCAGATCTCAAGAATCGTTTTCTTAGGGGAGCCATTTCCTGACCACTCTTACTGGATGGAGCAAGTCTCCCTGTTATATCTGTTCATAGTTTCATGTACCTCTCTTACTAGCGCCTATCAGCTCAATTTTACAATTTAAAAAAATTGTTTTATTGTCTCTTAGATTGAAAACTTAACAAAAGCACAACTTGTGTATTTTTGCCAACATTAGCAGATGTAAGCCTGGCACACAGCTGATGTTCAAAAAATGTTGAAGGAATTGATGAGTGTTGAGACAAACCTTGCTTGAAAAATTGCCTCTTAATTTGTATTGTGAGAAAAGAAGTCAAAACTTCTAGATTAGGTCTAGAAGAAGGTTTATAGTAAGAATTGATTGTTGGTAGTACGTGGTGGGTGTTCTTAAGGAGTTATACACAATTTTAGTAGGGTTACGTTAACCAATCTGACTTTCTATATTTAAATTAGAATGAGAAACAACAGGATCAATCTTACCTTCTAATGTAAAACAATTTAATTATGCTTTTTAGACATGTTTGTCTGAATTGTATGTTAAATGAGTATAATGAGGACCAGAAAGGTCAAGATAACTGACTCTGCTAGAGGCAAAACAATATAGGCTAAAATTATAGATTGTTTTACTGTTATGCATCTCTGTCTCTAGCAGCTTCTTTTAACTCCTTTTTCTCATTCAACCCAGGAACAAGTACTGGCCTAAGAATAGCAAAAGGAAAAGGCAGAAGGCTTTTTTTTTAAAGGTTGAATGTGGTGCAGAAATGTGGATGCAACTGTAAAAATCAATTGCTGGTGTGGGAACCTCTCAGGGAGGTATCCTGAAGGCACAGTGCCCTCTGGTGTTTAGAAGGGGTTCTTACATCATATGCACTTTTAGGGCTAAGCAAGATAAATGGGAGCTTCCAACAGATCTCAGATCCAGGACACAACACACTATTAAGCAACTTTTGTGTATGTACCAACGAAAAACTGCTGATTGACATCCAGTGTTATAGTTTACACTCACTGCCTTACTTATTAGGACAGTGACTCTCAACAGCTCTGCCTTGAGAAGTGGACCAAAATTATTTGTGAATTATGCTACAGATAGCATTACAAATAATAGAAGATTACACATAATCTGCCTTTTAAAAATATGAATTAGAGAAGATTCAAGATTATCTATAATAATTTCTTGTTCACTCATGTAAGAACATTTTTCAAAGGAAGTAGAAAGGGTGTGTAGGAATGGAAGATATGCCTGGAAAGTTCTGCCTTGATGTTAGTGCATTTTAGAAAAAACACTCCGCTAAGACATGGCCAGGTAAATATGAATCTGATTTCTGGAAGAATAGGTCAGGGTGCTTGTTTGTGACCATAAAGAGATTAATTTGGTGATTTTGACAAACGGAGAATTTATTCTAAAACTACATGAAGTAGAAAGGGAAACATGAATCTCATCTGTGTAGCCAGGCTACATGGATTGCAGGAAAAACTGAATAATTGGGCCTCATGGGAGGCTGCAAAAACTGCAGCTTGATGATGTATGGGAACCCAAGGTCCTCTGTAGTAACAGGAAGTTGTGATTTTGAACTCTAGTGCTCCACTACTACTGTGATTCAGTTACTCTTGTCTCTTGCTCCTCCTCCTATTTCTAGCTGGCCAATTTACTCCATGTCCTGGTTCAAATTCCCAAGAGGAAGGATCAGAGTGGCTGTCTAATTACCAAGTCATGATATCATAAATCACAGGCCAACTTATGGATTGATTGGTCATTCCTTAGGGTTAGGTGCCGCCCCTGATCTAATGAGCAACGGCTGAGGAGCTGGTCATATGGTATAGCCATCATGGTACAGAGATCAGCTGCTTTCCTCCTTGTGGACTGTGGGCACCTTTAGAAGGAGATGCTGAGCTTGATAAGTGCTGAGTGATATCTCCAAAGCAAAATGTGTTTGTGGTTCATTTGGCAGTATATTCAGTTACTTACTATTGAGAAATGTGGGCTCTATTTCACTTAAAAGGGGTCCAGAGAGCTTTTTGTGGTAGTTTTTTGGGGAGGAATTGGAGGCAGGGGTGCTTAACTTCTAATAACATCTAATAGAACTATAGCTGTTCTATGGAATGCACTTTGGAAAACGGGACACTACACTTGTAAAGTGTTTGTTATTATGATAAAATTACCCAGCAATCACATTTACGGTGGCATCATACTTTCGAAATGAATCTTGGTTTATGTTTTAGTCTAAAATCCTTAACGTTATAAGACATGTGGTCTCTACTAATGTGATTTACCTCCCTTCTTATTTCATTGCAATTCATACTACAAATTGTTTTATATCTGAAAAAGATGCTTAAAATTATGAATTCAGTTGAAAATGATACCAACCATGATGCAGATTCATGAATACAAAATACACCTCTGTGGACAACTATACAGAAGATGATGCTGATGCGAATTTAGATGATGTTTATTCAGGGTACAGGTATAAAAACTTTGTCGACTTAAAACTCACTCAATAGTTCTTTGAGTATTTTCCCCCAAATGTTTCTGGTTTCCCTTTCAAATCTGTCCAAAAATTCTATGGGCACTTTGAATGACAATGTCCATCTTTAGTAAGTGGTTCCAAAATAGAAAGTCTGTCTGCACCTTGAAAAGGGCACTCTCCATGATATTTGAATGCTGGTTTTTTATGAGTTATTCCAGTCTGTTTAGAGACCTTGCCTCCCATCCTTTGTTAGATTTGATTTCAGTGGATCTTAATTATTGTTTTGATCTAATAACATCTAACACACTCCCCACTTCTACCACCTTTTGGAGGAGCACTCTACTTCTCTAGTACCTTTGAAATTACTCCATTTCTTATCTGTGTATCACTTCCGTAAAGGTACCATTTTTCCTTTCTTGCCTCTAACATAATAAATTGTTTCTTAAAGGAACCTCTCTCTTCCTCCAGTGTAATCAGCGTGTCTTTTAGTTTGCCTTCAGCCTTCCATTGCTCATATCTAATAGTAAAACTGAAGCATAGTTTTCAAGCTACTCTAGTTTCTCTTGGGTCTCCTAAGAATATCTGCTTTCCAGTGACTGAGGCTTCAGACACAGATCTTTTTAAAAATGTGGTTACCTTCCCACCTCTGGGTTTGCAATAATTTAATTCAATTTTTTTGTCTATTTTCATCCCCCCAAAGAGCATATTCTCTTTATAATAAAGGCCTATATCCTTTTGTTTTGTTTTCAATAGCGCATACCAATTTTTTACTCTTCTTAACTCTCAAGAACCTACTTAAGACCACGTAGCTGGTGAGACCTTTGACAAACCACAAAAGTCAAAAAGGTTAGTCCTTCCGGGATTCTCCCTTTGTCCTTAAATACAGTTCATAACTGCAAAGAGGCATGGAATTTGGGGCAGCTGATCTAGTCCTGGATATCTAAACCTAGTACTAAAATGAGAACTAGCCCTAGTACTACCACACAGCAGTACTCCACAGCCCATTGTATCTAAGCTGCCTTTGCACTTTAACATCTCACATGTTGCCTAAAAAACACTGTAAAAGAGCAAATATTGTTCCTTTTGAAAATACTCTATAGAATGTGCCAGCTTAATGTTCAATACCAGGAAAAGTAGAAACAGCCACTCTGAGGCCCACACATCCCGCTTACGAGGACAGGTGCCTGGCCTGCTCCAGCTGCAGCTACTGTAAAAATCAGCTCCTGGTCTCGATATAAACAGATGCAAAACTGTTTAAGAATTTTGCAAATCAGTTTTTAAATACAGCCATGAGTAAAAATTAAATTATCTTAAATACAATGTGGTATCCTCGATTGGATCCTAGAACAGAAATAGGACATTAGTGAAAAATTGACAAAATTCAAATGAAGTCTGTAGTTCAGTGTATAGTATTGCACTCGTATTAATTTCTTGGCTTTCATAAATGTACTGGAGTCATATGATTACATTGGAGGAAGCTGGGTGGAGGATGTGTGTACTATCTTTGCAATTCTTTTATAAATCTAAAGTTATCTCAAATAAAAAGTACATAACTTTTATTCTGTAATAATTTTATATTTTTGCCACAGATTCATATGTTATATAATAATTATATATCTTTATAAATTTATAATATGTAAACTTATAAATCCATGGGTTCAGGGACAAAGAAAAAGCCTTTCTCGTTATTAACCCTTAGTAACTCATCAGAAATACTTTTGCTTCCTGTTCCAACAAACTTGGGCTACGTGATTTTGAAGGTCCTAGTCTTAAGGAAAGAATGCCTTTCCCAGGAAGCATGGTCATGGCCATGTTTCAGGTGAATTGGTCTGGGACTGCCTCCTGGCCATTTGGGGCTCCACATGCTGCTGTACCCACAGACAGAACTGGGCTTGCTTTTCTGGCCAGAGTGATTGATCCTGATTACTAGAGGTAAATGGGTTTCTGCTACGTAAAGGAGGATTTTGTCAGGAACATACAATAAATAAATTATATTTTTAAAAGATTAAATAAATGCTCAAAACTCATCACTTCTTAATTGGTTTGCTATATTTACGTATGATCTATGTTCTTGAGCCATTTTTAGTACTTCCTTGCCTAATATTCTGCTCATTGGAAAACTCTGGCAAGCCCATAAAGATAAGGAAGGAAGGTTTGGGTGATCCCACCGGGTAAAGAACCCTGTTACCCAGGTCCTGACAAAGGTTAAGAGTAACTTGAGTAGGTACTAACAGAAGGGAGCTATGCAGGATTGGCTACGTAATCTTCAGAGCCCAGGACAAAATCCAACTACGGGGCCCCTTGTTCAAATACATATTGTCAAGATTTTCAGTATAGCAACAGCAGAGCCTTATCCAAACGCAGGCCCCTTCTAAGTGCAGGGTTGCGTGACTGCACAGGTTGTGCTCCCAAGAAGCCAGTCTTGGTGCTGTGATGACGAATTTAGCCCTTGTACCCTCAAAGAAGCGTGGGCTATAGTAATTGTTTTATTTCACTTCTCTCTCTTCCCTTCCCCCAACTTTTCCTTCTGTCGTATGTGTGTGAAGGCATCCGGAGTGGCTAACATGAGGGAATATGATTGAGTCAATATCAATCCATTATGACACTCAATTTTAAGGAACTTCATGTGCCCCTTGTGCTGGGGACATACATTTTGCACGTAAGTGAAAGACTAGAGAGGATGTTGAGGGGGAAAGGTGTGGCCTGTATCGATGGACTCCTGTGCCATTGGCTTCCAGTTGCTTCCAGCCAGTGGGATCCTTAACAAGAGATGGAAGGACAGAGAACAAAATGACGGTATTTATTCTCCTGGCTCTTTCCTGGGAGGAGGTTGCCTTGAGCTGTTAATGTTTTACTACCAAAGGTCACTGTTCATCTCATTGCCGTCCTTTCTACACAGTTCTTTCCTTCTAGGTTCCAGTAAACTCTGGCTTTCTTCACCGCTCTTGGCCTAGGAGTGGTAACAGATTTTTCACTATTACTAGCCTCAGGTTCCTGACTCTCTACACTTCCCCATCCTTTGATAATCCCTTGTAAATAAACACTCTTTAAACTACTGTAATTTCAGTTTGTCATCTATTTCCTGTTGGGACCCTTTGTGATATATTCGTGTTCCTCAGCTGTTAAGTAGGGGTAAGAATAAAAATGATTCCAGAACTTGTTGGGAGCATAAAATGAAAGTAGATGTGTGAGAAGTACTTTACAAACTTAAAGGGCTATACATATTAATTCTGTTGGGGGAAATGATTGTTCTGGCTAATTACCCTTTCAGGTTGATTAGGAACTCTCCTGAAAAATCCCCTTGAATTAATTTCCCTTTTGTCATATCTCTTTTTTGCTGAGAACCTTCCAAGTGCGTGGGTTGTCTTTATCCTAACATTAGAGGATCTTCACAGTTTAGACCCTAATCACTTTCCAGTTCATCTTTCTTTTCTGCCTTCATAAATTCCAAGCAAAGGGATGTACCCCGGGAGAGCTGACACAGTGACACAGCGTTTTTCTGTGTCCTGGCCTTTGCTCACTGGTCATGCACTTACCCTCTCAGATCCATCTAAATCTTGCCATCTCTCAATGCCCAGCCTCACATCTCAGCAAATTCATAGTTACTGCTTGTATATAGAGCACATATTGGGTATCCGATTCTCTTGGAAATTAATGAACTACTGGGGACCTTAATGTGCCTCATAGCAGTTAAGAGCCACATTTTCAGTTTCTCACCTCACCCTTTTTCTGTATGTCCCATAGGACTCAGCCTCCTTCTCTTTCTTCTTAAGATGCCAGGAGCCATGTTCTTTCCAGAGATTTTTCTCCTTGCAAGATGGATTGTGAGATGGGACTCTTCTCACCTACTCTCTTCTAGCATGTCCCTGAAATGAAGTCCATAGCGTTTCTTACTTTAAGCATTTGCATTTGCCTTTGTAGAGAGTAGCAAATAAGGGGAGTACCAGGGTAGTGAATAAGGAGGGGCTTGATGAATTTTGCTGTGTTCTAATACTCTCCATCCTGTACCTGTGTTTCCTGGATCCTTTCATGCTCTGAGGTTTGTTTCCTTTATCTCAACATGGAGCTCAAGGAGTACCACTTCTTCAGTCAGTTACCAGTCAGGGGCCCTCTGTCTGCAGGATGGTCATTTACATCTCTGGGGGCTCTTGTCTAGGTGCCTCTCATTTAAACATCTGTGTTGCAGGTGGAAATCTCATCTTAATAAGAGCTACTACTGCTGAGGAACTTATTTAATTCTCATAATTATTCTGCATGGTACTTCATCATTGAGGAAACAGATTTAGGGAGGTTAAGTGGTTTGATTAAAGTTATCCAGTTAGTAAAAGCAGGTCTATTTGTCTCCAAAATTTGTGTTTCTTCCACTCTTCCAAAATGCACTATCCACACTAAGTTATTTCCTGCAGTCACAGACTAGCACATGGAAGCATATGAAGGTACTCCTGCTGTTATTTTCATGTTAAGGACTGTATCTTTTATAATTTTTTAATTTTAAGAATATTGTCTCCGTATTATTTATAGAGCTAAGTGAACACAGAAACATTGTTTTATATGTCACTATATCAGCCAATATACCTTTACCTAAGGTTTAATGAATACCGTGTATTGAGCATATATTTACTGGTTAATTGTTCTGAAAGAACTTTCCAGTTAAATAGGTTATCTTACTTGTTTTCCTTTCTTCTGTATGGTGTAATTGGGATCACAATTCTAATTTTTCTTTGCCGAATGACAATCTTGCAAGTGAGGAGTAATCTCAGCACATGAGAAAAACAAACAAAACAAAATTCAATGATGTTTAAAATTGTGTGTCTCTAAGGGGCCACAAAGAAATGGGGTAATGGTAAAAGAATGTGATGGTATTGGTTAGGGAGGTGATTCGGTCTTGAATGTAGAGGGCTTATGAATGGGATTAGTGTTTTCATAAAGGAGACCCTAGAGAGGTCCTCTTACTTCTTCTGTCGTGTGAGAATGCTGCATAATGATAGCCATCTATGACCTAGGAAGCAGGCTGTCTTCAGACATTGAATCTGTTGGCACCTTCGTCATGGACTTCCCAGCTTCCAGATCTGTGAGAAGTAAATTTCTGTTGTTTTTAAGCCACCGAGTCTATGGTATTCTGTTAGCCTGAATGGACTAAGGCACTTACCTTCATCAAATGATCCTCTAGTTGTCTCAATGCCCATCGGATTCAGCTGATGAGAGGCAACGGCCAGGAGAGCAAGCCCAAGTTAACATGCACAAGAAATCACATCACCCTTGCCTACTAGCAATATGTTTGCATAGCTTTTTGGAGGTTCGGAACCTCTTCTCCAAAGGACATGCTTTCCTCCAGAGTAAGTTGTAAATTTGTAAAATTATGCATTCGTCTTTGAAGTCCCTTCCCTTCTCATTTCTTTATCAGATACTTCTGCCATTCCTTGATGGTACTCAGGGACCCCTTGCTCTTCTACACTCACCTCCCTCTATGAAAGTTAGCTTCTATGAAAGGCTCTGAATTCATTTTCACTAAATAAACGGCTGCTTGACTTAGATACGTTACCTCACTCGGATTGCAAAAGCCTTTGTCTAAAGCAGGGTTTTCTCAGTGTCAGTGCTATTGACATTTTGAGCCAAATAATTCTTTGTTGGGAGCCATTCTGTGCATCGGTGGGATGATTAGCTGAATCCCTAGCCTCAACCCTCTCAATATGAGCACAACACTTCTTCCAGTAGTGATAAACAAAAATGTCACCAGACATTGTCAAATATCCTATGGGGGCAAAATCACTCACAGTTGAGAACACTAGTCTGAAAGGATAAGGTTCTTCCTGTGTAATCTTTGGGCACCATCAAAGCAAAAGGAAAATGTGTATTAGGGCAATAACCGGGGGTTCCTTCTTAAAATATGGACCTTGAGTTCTTCTTGGTAAAGGACCACCTGGTTTTCTAAATGAGTTGCATGGTCAGATTATTTTTCTTCCAAACAAATCTGCACATAAAACCCATATTGAGCCTGAACATTTCCTGCCTACTGATGCAATTCTGGTGACTTGTGACGATGAATAAAAAGATATTTTCAGTTTCTGTTTTGCATAAGAGTACATAGATGATTTACATATGCATTTGAAATACCCTCTGTATTAGGTTTCTTCAGAGATATAGAACCAACTATGTGTGTGTGTGTGTGTGTGTGTGTGTGTGTGTGTGGAGAGAGAAAGAGAGAGAGAGAGAGAGAGAGAGAGAGAGAGAGGGACAGAGAGAGAGAGAGGTTGATTATAAGGAATTGGCTCATGTAGTTATGGAGGTTGAGAAGTCAGCAAGCTGGACACTCAGAAGAGCCAACGGTGTAAGTTACAGTCTAAAAGTCAGAGGGCTTGAGACCTGATTATTTTTTTTAAGAAGAGCCAATTTTTCAGTTTGAGTCTGAAGGCAAGAAGAGACCCATGTCCCACCTCCAACAACCAAGCAGGAGTGTCTTTTTATTCAGATTGTTTGTGCTATCCAGGTCTTCAGTTGATTGGATGAGGCCCACCCACACAAGGGAGGGCAATCTGCTTTACTCAGTCTACTGATTCAAATGTTATTCTTTTCCAGAAACACCTTCACAGACACAGCTACCGGGAGCCAACAAAACTATGGTGCCACATTCATGCTTCCCCCTAGCCATAGTGAGCCCTTATTTCTGGCAATAAGATATAAGATAAACAGAAATCCAATTCATAAGTTGTAATAAGGTAAAAGCTAAACTGAAGCAAAAGGGAAGCTTCAAAGTATGATGACAATAAACTAGATGTTTACTTACTTTTCTATTACAATCATTTAGGGACTCAGGTTTCTCCCATCTTTTTGCTGTGCCATTTTCTATTGTAAGAGTCAGCAAACATATTCTGAAAGGGTCTTATAGTGAGTGTTTTAGGTTTGTAGGCCAATACTGTCTCTGTTATAACTACTCTGTCACTGTGATGCAAAAGCAGCTAGAGATACTATGGAAACAAATGGGCTAGCTGTGTTCCAATAAAATTTTCTTTACAAAAACAGCTGGCTTGTCTGTGGGCTGTATGTTGCTGACTCCTGGTCTAGAGTGTTGTTCTCATCTGCATGGTTGTACTTGGGTTGCTGGGACTTCTGTATTTCAACTTTCAGAAAAGGGAAAATGTAGTGAAATTGCTTATGCCAAGACTTTTAAGGCCCAGACCTAGAAGTGGCACATAGTCACTTCTACTCATATCCCATTGGTCCAACCTTAGCTTCATAGCTGCAAGGGAGGCTGGGGACTCAGCCACTACCTGAAGAGTCACATACCTAGTTTAATTTTTGTCATTGTTGGGAAGAACAGATCTTAATGGAAAACTAGTAGCTGGTGCCACGTGAGATCAACCACTTAGGAGGTAATTCTACAAGTTACATAATGAGTCTCTCTCGTATTGCAAGTTTTATTTAATTAGGAAATTATTCTCCATTTGAAATAATTCTCATAAAATACTTTCTGAGGATGCAATATGTAACTCCATATAGGTATACACAATTTAGACCTTATATTCATTAAAAAATATTTACTAAGTGCCTACTTTGTTCTAGGGTATTCTGTGATTTTTGTCTCTGGGGAATTCACAGTATGCTTAAATAAATAAAATACCTCAATCTAATGGTTAACAATAAACATTCAAATATTGAATCAGATTATGCATTTTATAAGCATTTCAAGAAAGAGAAAGAGATAATTCATATTTCTGATCTAGGATATGGCTTTCTATTTCACACTGAGTTAATATAGTTTTCTAATTTTGCGTAGATAGAGTTGGGAAACTGAATTTGAAAGACTTGTAATAAAAAAAAATTGCATTTTGAGTGCCGTCTTTTGGAATTATCTGCACTTGATTTCAAGGGACAGAAGCCTACTCACGATAGTTTAAGCAAAAAGAAAGTGGCAGAGGCAGATCCAGTGTTTTTGATGATGCCAGGCCACTGTCTCTCTCTCTCTCTGCTTTCCTTCATGTGCTAGCTTCATTGTCAAAAGAACTTTTTCCGTGTGACAGGAACAATGGCCACTGGCTATTCTAAGTCAAGGAGATGACCACTTTGGCCCTCAGTTGTCATGAATGTAAAATGAGGAGGCTGAACTAGATAATCCTGTAGATCCTTCTGTGTTTACAAGTTCTAAATATTTACATGGATGAGATTGTAGTGGTCCTTAGTGACTTCATTGGAATTGGTGATTAGTTAGGATGCATATAAACTGAGAAGCCACTAGATGTCATTCACTTCACAGGTTTTGCTTTCTAAACCAAATTATAAAGGCCAGGATATCTGGGAGCTGAGTGGGACTTTAAAAATCATATTTTTTAATCATGCCAGTTAATTAAAAACAAAAACAGACTATTTGGCTAGATATACCAAATGCCTTAACTAAGTTCACATAGCTAGTTAGCATTAAAATCAGATTTCATGACTTCTAGTGGACTTTCCTCTCTTTAAAGTGAATAATGCTTGGAAATGATGTATTTGCATCAGTTATCAACTCTGTTACTGTTTTATTTTTTTTTATTTTTCTTCTTGAACTATAATGTTATTCAAAATCTGGGATAAATTGTTCAAATTTCTGTCATTTAAAATAATACCAATAACACGGGACAAAAAAAGAGTGTTATTCACAGATTACTATTCTGTCCTGAGAACTGTTCGCGGGGAATTCACTGGAGGATGTAAGAAATTGGGTAGATGTGAATGAAAAAGGAAATCAAAGTTCACAACACTTAGCTTATCTAAAGTTTAGATTTTGGCAAACTCAGGTTTTCCTGTCTTAACATGGCCCTGAATGGAAAATAAGTTGAAAAGGGCTTTCTTTGAGAAATGAAATAGCTTTTTTGAGGTCTGTACCAAACCTGTTAACATTAATTTCTATGTCATCCCTTGAACCTTATCTAACATGCAGTTCTTAAAAAACACGGCTATCTAATTCTTGGTTTAGATGACTCTACGGGATATGACCTAGAAATGAGAATTTAAGAGACTAAAATAAGAAGCAACAGCAGATAGCCTGATTAGAAGAAGAAGGGGGTAAATTGTTAGACTCAAAGAAACAAAACTATATTACATCATCATAAAATAACAGATGTTTGTAATGACAACCTTGTGTCTTCAAGAAAAAATTAACTTACGTCAAGTATCCTTTGTGACATGGATTTCCTACAAAATGGTTTAAATGAAGCTTTGGTGTCCAAAAGAAGTAAGGTTTGCTTATATGAGAAAGTTATTTATGTGATGCTTATAAATGTGAAGTTACAATAAATCCTTTTTTCAGGAGGGAGGTGGGAATGGATCATGTATATAAATAGTGAGTCTGTTAATACTGGCTTCATTTTCTGAGTAAATTCAGAATTATAATACCCCTTCATAGGCATTCTGTGGGATATTTGAAAGAGTTTGGAAAGTGGAAAGTGCTATACGTTTGTAAGCTATCAAGATGAGGACAGTAAGGAAAACAGAATGCACAAACCCTCCCTAGAACAACTCTCCCTAAGGAGATGAACTGAGAAAACTGAAGAGCTCAGAATTAGAAGAACAGAAAGGAGGACCATGGGTTAACTTCTCTGTGGCTGGTGAAGTAGGAGGTCTGGTCTACTTTCCAAAAGATAAGAAGAGATCAGAGAGATTCTGCCAGGGATAGGAAAATGGGAACACTCAGAACCGATACTGAGATGGGACCCATCTGTGCTCATGAATGTATGTAGAACTATGGGTGGAACTCTCGGAAGCTAATGGACCAGCTCTGTATTCCCTCTCTCCTTTTTCTTTTCTTCTGTTCAATTCCAACATGAAGGAACACCAGGACCTGTATAGTGTCTTCCTCAAGCTGTGTTCAGTTTTATTTTATATCTGCCCTGGGTTGGACAATTGGCGTACTCTACTGTTTTGCCTATTTTGTGTGTTTAGTCTTCAGTATTTTTCTCACTCTTTTTCAGTCCTCTTGATGAACTTATCCTTGATGATGAAAATTGCTTGTTGTGAGAAGATTCCAGTTGGTTTTATTGAGGAAGCAAGACAAGTTGGCTGTCAGATATTTCCGCAACTCTCATGAATGTGCTCATTGAATTTCTATATTCCCTCAAATCACCTCATGTTATACAATATTGTTATGTCAGAATCCAGAAATAACCAGTAAATGTACCTTATTTCAATGTGAGAATTGCATATTCTCTTGTATATTACTTGAAAATAATTTATTTCCCACATATTTTGATCACATTATGTCAAACATGGTGTCGGTCACGTGTTGTACTTAAGGTGGTGTCCGAATTCTCATTATAAACTTATTTGTCAGGATTTTGTAACTTGACTGTAAAATTCTGGCTCAAGTTTGAGATGCTCTCAATTCCAGAGCCATTTACAAAAGAAAAAAATTAATGTATCTTAAATTGAATAAAATGTTAAAGACTCAAAATAATTCATGGTGAAAACCTCCAATTGTTCAAATCTGGTTGCTATTTTCATCAACTCCAAACTCACAAGCAGAGATTTTGAATTCTCATCCTGTATGACTTTTAGTATCATTTGGAAGTTCATCTTTAGATCAGAGAGGGACATTTTATCTCTGCAAATAAACCAACTCGACATCTGGGTGAGAAAAATCATGCTATTTTTTTTTTAAGTTTCTTGTTTTAACAAAGTAGTTTCAGAACTACTAACCAGTGGAAGGACAGACAACATAAAGGCCTGGGAAGAACCATTTCTGTGTGTTCTGATGTTGTCTTTCCTCAACCTCAGAGAGAAACCCACAGAGATCCTGCTTCATTTACCTTTTCTCTCATGAGTTATTTTTTCCTTTTTTAAAGATTTAGTTCAAATTTTACTTTTTATTGTAATAGCAAGGGACTTCTGGGGATAGATGTGAACAGGACATAGCTACACATCAAATTCACTTTGTAATATTGTCTCTTTAATAGCTTATCAGTAAGTGAGCCAGGGTGCTGTGGAAGTGAAATACTTTGTTCAATAGAACTGTCTTTCTGGAAAACTTTAAGTTTTAACTGACAGTTTGTCTGCACTCTGTTTTTAACCTCTGGGCTCTGCGATGATTTGAGTGACCCTGAGGTTTGTGTTGAACTTTCAGAGAACAAAGTTCCAGTAGGGACACTCCCTCTCTGGAGATGTTTTCTACTCTCATTGATTTCAGAGCAAACAGAGTGAGGCACTGGGGGAGATATCTGAGCCAAATTTTTGTCAAGAATATTGTGGGGTAGGGTTCTTGGGATGAACCAAATTATGTACAATTTTTAATCATCTTTCAGACCCTAAATGATCACGTTTGGTTTTAGTAAGTTCAATTTGAATTAAAAGCCAATCAGTTGAAAAGAAGCAGATGTGTTATAGGACCCCGAGCTAAACAAGCTTTCTGAAAAAATGACCCCATTCCGGGTTGTATAAGCACAGTAAGGAATATGGAGTGGGTAAGGGGATGAGAGAAGCCCTGTCACCACCTTGCTGGGGTTTTTCACTAAGTTGCTACCCTCCTCTGAAAGTCAGTTTCTGACTACATTAAAAGAAAGAAAGAAGGAAGGAAGGAAGGAAGGAAGGAAGGAAGGAAGGAAGGAAGGAAGGAAGGAAGGAAGGAAGGAAGGAAAGAAGGAAGGAAAAAAAGAAGAAAGAAAGAAGGAAAGAAAGAAATGCAAGTTATCATAATACTTATTATTTTTAAGCATTTATGCAGGGATTGGAAAATGTTTCTCTGCAAAGGGCCAGACAGCAAATGTTATCAGCTGTATAGACCACATGGTCTCTGTAGCAACTACCTACTCTGTCCCTGTAGCTAGAAAGCAGCCATAGATAATATATAAATGAATGAGTGTGGCAGTGTTTTTATAAACCCTTATTTACAAAAACTGGTGGTCTGTAGGCCGCCGTTTGCTGACTTCCGGTTTAAAGCATGCTTGTATACTCATATACCTGGCAAGTACACCTAATGAGGTAGGTCCTGTTATTGTCGTCAGTTTGTGGATGAGGAAGCCAAAGCTCAGAGAAGTTAATCCACTTACCAAAGGACATGTAGCTAATAAATGGCAGAGCTGAGTTTTGGCATCAACTGCACCTGCCTCAGCCTCTCTTACTCTTTTCTTCAGACAGACTTACCTTCTTACCTAAGAGAATTTCTGTAAGGGAATTGCTAAGCTACAGCAATGTAGACTAGCAAACGTGAGCCAAATCTTCACAACTCCAACTGGTGAGTGTCATAGAATAGCATCAGAATAGTTTGCCAGAGAAGCTATTTTCCAGGTGATTCTTGGAATTTAGCTTGGTAATACATGTCAAAATAATTTGTTTTGTTTTGTTTTGTTTTCTGATATGTGGCTATACTTTTTTCACTTATATCTCAGCTTAAAGGGGAGCGATTCTCCTTCTCTACAAATGCACTTAATGATTTTTCCACTTGTTTTTTTCTCCCTTGAAAGCAGGAGAAGATCTATGAAGATGCACTATTTATTTAGATTTGAGTTTCTCTTTTTAAGTGGGAAAAACTAAAGTATAGTTTTCTGTTTTTCCCTAGTGAGAGAGAGAGAAAAGAAAAAAGAAATGGAAACAATAAGAAAACCTTGGCAAGTACCATAGAGATGGTGAATTGTAATTCAACATGAGTGTCATTCCCACTCTCTTGTGTGATTTGACAATCATTGAAAGGCTTGCATTTTCAGCTGTATAGAGTTTGCAATGTGGAAAAGTGTATGCATTTTTACAATAAGGTTGTTGGAATGTTACTCAGGCAGAACAGCTCATTTGGCAAGACTGAGAAGTACACTGAGAATCCAACTTGTTTTATCTCCATTGGGGAGGAGAGAGCTCCCCCAATACCTCATGTCTTCCAACTTGGCTCTGTCTGGCTCCCAGAGCAGGCTGGGACTGAAACAGAAAACAGTAGAGTATTGACTGGCGAGTTCCCACATTTTCAATGTGGTAGAAAGAACCAACGGTCAAGCTTTTCTATACACTGGCTGTAATCTGTGATGCCCATCATGGCTCTTCTTTTGAATTTCCCAGGAGATCTTATCACAGGGCCTCTGAAAGGGAACGTGCACTCAAAGGAAGGTCTGTAATGCACCAAAGATTCCTGATAAAACTGACCAAAGCAGAGAGAACTTCCTCACTTCAAAGGTTATCTCTTAGCCAATCAGGTCTGGAAGGGCACAAACAGACTCCAAGATCGGAACTTCCAGGACAAAGTATACATACATGTCCATGTATGTACATTGCCATGGTGCACCCTTTCCTTATCCGGGAGCCATTCTGGCTTCAGAAGCTTGGTGAGCTTGCCCTGGTGCTTGAGTTGGAGTTATGAATGTTTTGTGGACAGTAAACCTCCTTGACAATTCTTCGAAGGTCTTCTTGGATGAGCTCTGTTGGAGATCTGATCCAACCAAATCAGCATTTATCATGTATTTTCTGGGAGAAGTGATGTAGGTGCATAGTTAACACTAAAATCATCATGAAGCAGTATTTAGAGACTCACTTGGGGACAACACTATACATCAGTGCTATCACCGCTCTTTCCAGAGTCTTTCATTTCTAGGAATTTCCACATTCTGGGACCCCCATGTTGATCCCTCACTTTTTATGCCCCAACCGAGGCTCGCCCTTTCAGGCTTGCTATGTATCTCTGCATCTTACTCATTTCTCTAACCCTCGCACAGACATGTTTGTCATAAAGTCTCAATGCATAGTTTTTAGAAAAATTAATCTTCAATTTTCTTATTGTAATTAGGTCTGAAGAGGAAAAAACAAGATAAAATTTCTTGTTGCTTCTTTTTTCCTGATTGACAAAGGAGTACCAACTGTATAAATACTAGGCTGAATATATTTCTCCAGGAGAACCAATTTATATATACAGGGGGTGGCAAAACAACGTATACATATGACTTGTATTCATCTTTTGTTATCGGCATATATTATTACAATTTTAATACAGTTTTTTCCTTTCTTAAGATGTGTATACATTTTTTGGCACCCTCTGTATATATTTAATTTATATATATGTTATATTATATATATGTTATATATAATATGTTATATAATTATATAATTTATATAACATATATATATAAATATTGTCTCTAATGTAACCATGTACCTCAATGTTTTATCTATATCTATATCTATATCTATCTATCTATCTATCTATCTATATATATGTATATATATATGTTTGAAAACCAGATGTTTCAAGTACAATTCCTTACAAATGAACTGGAAAAATACACATTTATGCTAATGGGATATAGAATAAGTCACACATGTAAACTATTTCATTATTTATAGAGATACCAAGGCAAAGATGTGATATTTGAATTCTTGAATTGTCTGGAGAGTTCAATTAATTATCTACTTATTGATGTAAAATTGATCTTCTAGGAAATTGCAGAGCTTATTTTTATGATTGTTTCCAGAAAGAGGTAATTATTTTCTTCTTTTTCACTTCTAGTAATATTTACTTCGCTGGAAAGACTAATGGACTCATTAAGAGTAATAGACTCATTAAATATAAACATTTAATTACAAATCAGCAGCAGAGAAGTTGGTCAATTATTCTATGTATACTGTTGTTTAGAAACACGTTTCAAGTTTATCATGAAATACATTTTTCTAAATATACAGTAGAGTCAGTTTCCCTTAGAGAATCATACTCCCCAAAGCAAATTAAATTAATGACAGAATAATACCATCTCCTCCCTGACCCCCAATATTTTTATGTTTATAATAATAATAATATACATTCACCTTAGACCATTTGGAAAATAGGTAATGTTATATTAAATTATATAAAAATATAATTCATAATCCTACTGCCCACAGATAATCTTGTTACTATTTGGGTATATTTCCTTCCAGCCCTTATCCATACATGTGTCCACCAGTGTGCACATACCAATGGGGTCTCAGTAGGAATATTAACCAACATTTAACTGGATTAAGTCCTCATCTGCATAGTTCCGGCCCCCACCTGCAGCCCTCCAGCTTCACTTCACTTCATCTGGGTGACCCGGATGACTTAGTTTCTCATGGGCTCTTCCATTTCTCTTATTGCTGCCTTCTGCCCTTGCATTTTGCTCACTGTAATATCCTCAGAAAACAGAATGGCTGGCGTAGAGAGCTGCTCAATAAACATTTATTGAGCTGTTCAGTAAATAAAAAGGAACATGTCCTAAGAGTGTCCCAACTGCTGGTGCTCTTTCTGAAGATGCTGTTGTCCCAATGAAAGTGACATCTCCCCATGTTTTTCCTACAGTACTCACCACACTGGAGGGATACTTCACACAGAATCGTGGAGAAGGCCTGCTTTTTAGCTCTGTGCCACACCTTGTCACCCAAAACGTCAGTGTCTTAGTGAGTCTGTCCTCACATCTCACAGAGTCCCTTCAAAAACATTTCCCTTGGCTTCTTCCTGCAGTCCCCTCCTCACTGGATGCAGAGATAGGGTTGGGAATAATATCTGAAACAAACAGCATGATGTCTCCTTCAGTTTTGTGTCCTTATTCCTCCTCTCTCCAAATGTTTTCATAGAAGTGAAATTTGGTTATAAGAGAGAAAAGAAATTACTAGTTGCCACTCAACAAATATGTTTAGAAGGCTTGAACAGTGGCCAAAACCACCTCAATGCCTAGTGGCATGTTTTGCTTGAAATATGCCTGAGAAAGTGTGAGAAAATCAATTTTATCTTATTCACCCTGATTATCACTTGGTGTTAGTGGTGGTAAGTGTGGTTTTAGAGCTGTACTTGCCTCTCTGCATTTTTTTTTAAACCTGAGCTATCTCATTTACTCTCTTCTATATTTCCTTCTAGCATCAAGTTAATCCTCCATCCCAAAAGCTCTCTCTCTCTCTCTCTCTCTCTCTCTCTCTCTCTCTCTCTGCCTCTGTCTCTCTCTCTCTCTTTCTCTCTCCACACATATGTATGCACACACACATACATTAGAAGGATCACCTCCATCACTAATGGACCAATGGAATGGGATATGTCTTCTCTCTTTCTCTCTCTTTCTTTTCTTTCAGGCAGTCTTTATGAGAAGCAAACAGTATTAGTGAGCTGACTTCCCTCTGCTCTTTCCTGAAGAAGTTCTATCAATGGATCTTTTTCAGATTTTGATGAAATTTTCATGTTTTAGGTTTATTTATTGATTTTTGGTATTGGATAATTCGATTTTTTGAGCTGTACAATCAAATTCATTTTTCTATGATTTACATAATGCTTTCATTGATTCCAGCCAGATTCTTCCCTTGATACAGAAGGAAGATTTAGCTTGTGCAAGAACAAAGGAATCAAGTCCATTTTAATAGTCAAGATCAAAGACTAAAGGGAAAGAAGTGATGAAAGTTTCAGTTTTAGAAACACACTTATCACTTCTGGTCCTAGCACTTTGATGTGTTGGAAATTTTTGAGTTCATAATATGAATCATAAAGATGGTACCTTACAAGGCTGGGCAACTTCAAGGGTGCCTGAAATTGGGGATATCTTTCACCTCTCACAAAACTGCTGTCAAGGGACCTCTCTGGGACAGCAGGGTGTTTTACAGCTGAAGATTGAAGAACAAAAATGAGGATAGTACCTAGAAAAGAAGGTATTCTGGGATTCCTCAGAATAATTTTGAAAAGTATCCCAAATCTTATTTTCATTCTTTCCCCACATGAACTCAGTCCCTGGCTCATATCAGATGATTTCCTGCCTCTCTCATGTTGTTCCCAACTTGGCACCAAGGCCATGGGAAAGATACCAAAATGGCCTTCCCAACCCTTCCCTGAAACCACCTGTGATCTTTGAGACCTGGCTTGAGTCCTTCCTCTTCTTTGTTGTCTTTTCTAACTATTCCAGCCCTTACTGAGTTTCCCTTCAGTCTGATCACCTCCAGCACTTGGAATCTGTCTTATACTATTTAGCAGTTAACTAATATTTGGTATTGGTCTGAGTTATTGACTATGAGTCAAGACACTTATGTTTAGCCCAAGTTCATTTACTAGGGAGATGCCCTTAGGTCATAACCTATTTCTGACTTTTCTGGGTCTTATTTTTTTCATAAAAATAGAGGAGTAGGTAGATCATCTCTAAGATGAGTTTTAGTTTAATTCTATTCCTTCTGCTGCTCAAGTGAATCTTAATTGCACATAGAACCACGCCAGACACTTGTGTCTTCCTCATGCGTATTTGAGTGATGCATGCAAAGAAGAACTCAATAAATTAATACTTAGTGGCTGATTCAAGCCCCAGAAAGTACAAATATTGAAATGTTTATTCTCCTCTTCTGTGAATAGGAGAATTAATATGAAACAGTTATTGTTTGTTTTGGACTCAGTCTATAGTTAGCCCAAGATTTTCTACATTTCATACATCTAGTAGGATGTAAAATGAAAACTGATGGTCAGATGACTCTGAAATCCTATTCAATTTTAAGTGTTCCTGCATTACAAGATTCTCAACATATCTCCTGGGGGGCAATTTTGTCCCCCAGGAGATATACATAGCAAGGACTAAACATTTTTGACCAAATTGGTGAAGTGCTACTGGCACTTAGTGGGTAGTGTCAAAGGCATTCTACAGTGTACAGGACAGCCTCTTACAACGAAGAATTATTTGGTCCAAAATGTCAATAGTGCCATGGTTGAGAAACCCTTCTATATGGTAAGCCTATTGAGGTTAGAGATTGTATCTTATTCCTATTTGTTCCCTGGAGATCAATACTGTTTCTCATATTCTTCAAAAACTGACCTAATACTGTCAATCTGATCTTAATATTAGATACATTTTATGGAACTAAATTGTTTCAAAATTGATTATCTATATGGATCTCTTATTTTGTAATTTTTAAATAATTAGAATATAAAATTCTATATACAAACTAGAGTAATCACCATTCTAACAAGTAAGATTTGGCATCAGAGCTTTTCACACCATAGTTCTTGTATATTGAGACTACATAATGTTATTTACAAATAATAGCATAATCCCTTTATAATGAATTAACTGAAGTTGACATTTCCCCCTGAAGTTAAAGTTAATTATGATAAATTGCATGAATATGAAGCACATTTCCAGACCTGAAAGAGTCTGAAATAGTGATGATATCCAGCTTTTTATACTTGAATTAGTGATTGAAAAGAAGGAAAGGAGAGACATTTGGTGCTTATACCTTTAGTGTTAATATTTTTATTTCCCTAACTTTAGCTTTGAGTATAGTGCTGTTTTTTTTTCTTTTTTCTTTTCTTTTTTTTTTTATGATTTGAGAATTTATGTATTTTCCATTGATATTTGCCAATGATGGTGTAGATATTTAGGAGATGCTAGTTCCTAGTCTGATTGATCAATTTTTAATCCAACATGTATAGATTGATCTCATGTACAAAGTCTTCTAGGTTAAATAAAGACTGAAGAATGAGGAATCTGTTCTCTAGCAGCATACAGGCAATTAGGACAGATAAGACTTATCTGTACATATCTATAATATAAAAAATAAAAGGTTTATGAGACAGATGCAAATAAAAATCAGTTGTAGATCAGAGAAAGAGAGATTATTTCCAGCTGGTCAGAGTGGTTGGGGAAATATGCCAGGGAGGAAACTTGGGATCAGGAAATATGGACAATCTGTCCAGAGGAATGAAGTGCTCCTTTGGCCCAGTAGTTTTTGTTCTTCCTGGCCGATAACGAAACCACCATTTATTGTGTGGTGGGGGACTTCTTAGAGCCTTTGAGTGAACCTCAAGAGAAAGAGAGATTATGTAGCACATTTCAAATATATTAGGACATGTATCACTTTATTTATTTGTGAGGATTAGAGTTCTGTAGGCCACATTCCAGAAAATGCTATAACTGTATTTCTCTAAAGGAACTGAGTGAATGTGGAGGAAGGCAGGCCTTTGTCTATCCTCAACAGAACATTTGCAGAAGGAGAAGGGAAGTAACAATTCTCATGTGACAGGAACTGAGCTGCGTCTTCTATGTAACCAATCTCATGGCCCACCACAAACCGTCAGCCCAAGAATAGGATTGATCTGGAGACCAGAGTTGAGCAGAGAACATCCTCGAGATTTTTGGGTGTCATGTAGGATTACACAAGTGTTTCATGTTGATTTTCTCCAGTATAAACAGGAATCTGGTTCAGTTCCATATTAATATTCAGACTGGCTGTATCACTTAGCCTATTCCTTACCTGTTATTAAACAGGAACAGTATATGAGAAGCAGGCTCCACACCACTTTGGGATTATATTTTTTATTCTTTTTGAAATAAAACAACTGTGGCAGTTTTGAAAGAGGTATGGAATTCTTCTTTAATTGTAAATAATTGTTTCATGTATTTGGCAAGAGGGCCCACTTGGAATTGAAGGGGCCCTAAGGTCAAAATGTGGAACCCATTCTGACAACTTCAAAGCCTCCTCTGTCCTCTCCAGAAAGCAGAGAGCAGACACATCAGCTTGATCTGACGCATACTTTTCTTACAACCAATGGGTTATTTATTACTGTTACACACACTGACAAGCAGTAAGACATGGCAGGGACTGGGAAGGCATCTTACCAAATGCCTGCCTCTCCCAAGCACCTGTAAGGGAACATTATAAAATTACAGTGGACAAGAGTTGAAGGGAACTTAGTGATGCAAATAGAAAAAACAAGCTTCCCTAGACAATAAAAGGGGAAACAGAGGCCCAGAAAGTTTGAGTCAATCAGGCCATCAAAGGAAATAGGTTGAGTCTATAAATATCCCAGCTGGTGACATGGAAAGTATTCTAGTGGCAAGAAGAAAACATTTTTGTCTTGGAATTACCCCAAATGAAAGAGCATCACAAGGGTGGAGGCAGTGTGCCGACATTGCATTAAACCAAAAAAATTCTAGCTCTTTCAGGAAGTCCTCCTAGATTAAGCCAGGGCACTAACCAGTCTGCCAAAACAATCTGGAGCCCATGCTTTTATTCTCAATATATCCACTAAATAATCAGCAAATATTATTAAGAACCTACTGTGGGCCAGGCCCTGGGGATACAATAGTTTTTTGGAGGTGCTCTTTGCCCTGAGCAGGTCGTCTTCTATCATGAAATTTCAGGGGACCTCTGGAATTGTCCTTGACCTATAGTTCAGGGACACTGCAGCAGGTGTCCAGGTGCATCCTTGAGTTGTTGTGGGAGGGAAGTTGAACTCAGTCCACAACTGAAGTTCAAATATCAATATTCTTATCTGATGATTTAGGATTCGGGGTGGGGTGGCAGTCAGGGATCATGGAGCCTCAGGGAGAAAATCATTGTGAGTGAAGAAAGTGGCCTCCGATAGAACAACATGGTCATGGCCTGGATGTTGGAGAGAGCAGTGGTTCCAGTTTTGGTGTGAAACCAATTCTCCCTCACCTTCCATGATTGTTTATTTCACTCTACCAAGTATTCTGCTATTTACATGTCTCTTTTTCTAGACTGTAAGCCTCTTAAAGGCAAAGTGTGTAGTTTTTAAAATAGTAACTTTTGCTTTTCTCCCAGTTTTTAGGACTTGAAAGCCATCAGAGGTCAAACATCAAAACTGGAGTTAGACCATTATAATTTGATTTGCTAAAATAATTTCAAGGAAATTGGACCATTCACAATAGGAATTTCAAAGTTGGTGGTCTAGGAACAAGAAGACTACATTGGTTTGTGGTTTTAATTTCATTTAGATGGCATACAGGACTTTTAGGAAATTAGTAACATGGGCAACAAGAAAATAACATTGCCAGTAGCGTGCTATCAGCTGTAAATTCTACCCTACCACCTAAAGACCCTTCCCCTGCTTAGTCATATTTCATCTGGTTTTATTTTTAAAAGAGAGTGTAATCTCAGACAATTGTTCTTTAGGCCACCAATTCTTATCTTTTTATCAGGCCAACTCCATTGCTTGGTTGGGAATCTAATACCGTTGTTTTTTCACATTTTCATGCAGACTAGAAAGAGTAGCATCAGAGCTGATTTTCCCATAATTGCATGAGTCTTCAATAACTTGATTTCCTGCTGTTGTTAATAATATAACTTCACCCTCTTCCCCCTTCTCCCTTAAATTCAGAGAGCTCAGCACTTCTAGCAACCCCAGTCACTCCACATTTGCAACCAACTCATCACTTGCATTCTTGAATTTCCTCCAACCAAATTACCAAAAGAATGTATTTCAGAGGCAATTACTCTGGAGATTATACTGATTTTGCCTTTTTCTAGTGACAGGTGTTAGGACTATGGCAATTATGATTTGCTGGGGAAAAAACAAAAACAAAACAACAACAAAAAACTGAATCCAATTCTGCCCACAACCTAGGCACGCAGGCTGCCTGGGGTTTGCCATGTTTATTAATGCTGCAGGAAGCATGTCTTGGTTTTTCAGTCAGCACTCCTTGAGTGACATTCCTTCTCTTGGCTCTCTGTCTGGCCTGCATAGGGAATGCTGGAGATTTGATGCATTCGTTTCGATTATTCCTGGTTGCTAAGGACAACAGAGACCATGTGTCCTAGTTCAGTTAGCCCTGCAGAGCAGCACACTGGACTTGCATTTATGGCTGGTATTTCTTTCATTAGTAGGAAAGTTAGCAATTAATTATCTGACCAGAGAGTGAATAACACTAAAACTGGGAACATCTCAAATTTCTCTGCCCTCCGTAGACAAGATGTTTTGAAAAAAATATGCCTTCAAGAACTTAGAATCTCACTGAGATTAGATGGGTAAGTGACTAACTGCAAAAGAAGTGCTCAGTGTGAATTAAAAATCCTTAGAGTAAAAGCAAGAAGATATATAAAATGATTAAATAATAACAAAATAATATTCACTATGATGTGCCAGCTATTATGCTGGTAAATTACATACCACAAAATAATATATCAATAATACTAATACGGATAATAGTAACATTTCTTGAGCACCTACCATATGTCAGGCTATATTAGGTATTTTAATAGACTACTTCATCATGGTTCAAGGTAGGTGCTATTACCATCCCCATTTTTAGATGAGGAAACTGAGACTCAGACGGATTAAGCAACTTGCCCAAGGTTCCGCTGCTGATGGGTAGCATAGCTGGGATTCTGATTGTGGAAGTTATATATTTTCTCCTCTTCTATGTGATTATTCTACAGACAGATGCTTATAGGAGTTTGAACTGGGATGATAATCAGAGAAAGTGTCAGAGAAGTAAAATCCATATGAGATAACTTTGAAACACCAGTTAGAATTTGAAAAGTGGAAAGAGTAGGGAGAGAAGGGACCTGGCATTGCAGGTAGAAGACATAACAGACAAAGGCTCTATAAACATTGTTTTCTTTTATCTGTGGGCTCATCTCCTCATTGCCCCCTGCTTGTTTGCACATCTTGTACAGGTGTATGAACTATTGTGTTGTGTTCTGAATTTGTTGTTTTGTTAAGGCCACTCCACCATGGCTAGGTAATGGGGTCCCCTCTAAAAGGGGTGGGGGTGGGTCTTTGAATACATAATCTGTGGAAGGGATCACTCTTCTGACAGGACATCGATTCTCCTAATTTTTAGGAGGCAGCTCTTAGACAGGGAAAGAACACCTGCGTCTTTTAAGTCTGCCTCATTATGAATCTGGGCTTTGAGTTGGGTTCAAGGGCCTTACCAAGTAAGGAGGAAGATTCTTTTATATGGAGGCAGAGGGGGCATACCAAGAGGCACCCCCATAGAAGATATTTTGGAAGACACAGCTGAAGATATTCTGGAAGACAGATTATTTTGCGTCATATTGCTCTTTTTCGTTTTGTGATCTGAGAACCTTCAGCAAAGTTTTATTTGAGTGCTTAAACTTGATCTTGGCTATGCTATGACTTTTGAACCAAAAAACAGTAATTCCCCCCAAGGACAGTGGGGCAGCAGTAATTCATTGTCTTCACCTCCTTTCTCTCTCATTCTCACTCTTGCTTTCTTACTTTCCAAATACTGCTAAACACTTTTGGAGTGTAGGCCATGAGCTAGACACAGTGTTAAAAACTTCACACATATTGTCTCAATGTTCATGCCAATCCGTGACGTATGTACCTTTACACCTCCACTTATAGTTGAGGGTTACAGAACTTGTAAGTGGTAGTTTTGGGTATCTATTGACACAATAATGCTGCATAATAAACAACTACAAAACCTCAATGACATACAATACTAAATGTTTTGTTTTTTTTTTGCACATGACTTTGGGATTTAGCTAATCTAGACTTGGCTCTTTTTAGCCACTCTTACTCTTGCTGCCAGCTCTGGGATGGCTATGTGGCTCTGCTGATCTTGGCTAGTCTCGTATGTCTGGGGTTTGGCGTGTTATTGGCTGATGGAGGACAACCTTGGCTGGTATGACTGGGAGTTTTCTGTTTTGCTCCACGTCTTGCTCATCCTCCAACACGTCCACCTCACGGCATAGCAGAAGGCAAGAGCAACAGTAAGAAATGTGTAAGTGATTTTCAGGCCTCTGCCTGTGTCATGTCTGCTAAAATCCTATTGGGATGCAAGTCACGTGGCCAGAGTTATAGGGCCTGGACATGTGAAAAATTGGGGCCATTAATGCAGCCAGACTGCCATAGTGGTGGAGCTCATGCCCCCTCTCACTGGTCTATCTTCTATTAATTAGTGAGATAATTATCCAATAACTACCCAATTATTCTTTACCTGCCTCCCTTAAATAGAAAATGAATCCTGGATTAGGAGATTTGGGACTGATAGGTCTAACTGCTTCTTCTCATGGAGCTACTCCCTGCAGGACAATTTTAGAGAAGGAGTTTGTTTTCTCGTGGTGTGTGTATTGATATCCTGGGATTATGAAGACCCATCAGATTCCAAATTGAAGAATTTTCCTCGATACAGTGGTTATTAAGACTCTAGTGGATGAAAACTCTTTTTCAGTAACAAAGCACACACAGAGCCTTACACGATACTAGCTGTATAATACCGAGGAAATATATAATAGCCAACTGTTATTCTAAATTCAGTCCCCATAGTTAGACTAATTTATATTTTATTAAGCCCCCAAATATCTATATCTATATACATTTGAAAATAGTGACACTGTATATGTGAGATGTTCATTATGTAACTTACAGATATAGTGTAGTTTGTGCATATGGATTCTCTGCTTCTTTGTAATAAATCTGAAGCTTCCCTCCCAAGTAAAGATACACATACAGAGACACAAGCCTATCTGCCTCTTAGCCTTAGTGACAGAGTTTTCTTATCACATGTTTTACAAAGCACCTCCTAGTAAATGGGCTGAGGTTGCAAGGGGAAGGCCATCAGCGTTGCCAAGGTCTTTTATGAGGAGCAGAAGGCAGTTAGCCACCTCCCTCCCCACTTTCTACAAAGGATCTTCAGTGCATGTAGGAAAAAGACTTAACTCTTCAGACAAGAATTTGAAAACCTCTCAAATTGGTCGTACCCTTTCTAGACTTTTCTTTCAAATTTCCTTTACAAAATGCTCTCTTTTGCGAATACATGTTTTTTCTCATTTCGGCATTTTGCTTTATATGAAATACCTCTCCATGTTGGCACCTGTCTGCCCCTCAAAGCCTGGCTTACCCCCTCCCTGACACGTTTACAGAGTTGGTCCTCAGCCTGTCTTTTACTTCTTGGTTCCATCCATCTTGTTACTTAACTGTCTTCTTATATTTGACTTACTTCGATTTGCTTTGCTTCAATTCAATTCATATCTTGTTAAGCACTTGCAGAATACCACACATCAGGTCAGGACCCAGGATTACAAAGAGAGTGAAAACTGTTTCTGTTATTAAGAAACTCGGTTATTTCCTTTTATACATTTCCGACCCCCAACTCTATTGCAAATGCTTTATTTTTATATAGTCTACAGCACCAGGCAGATAGAAATGGTTTAAAAATACATTTTGAATTGAAATAACAAAAAGGAAGTCACTAATGAGATTTTTTTTCCCCCTCAGGCACTATGTATTAAAGGCCTTAATCTTAAAAAAATTGACTTCTGTGGCTTTAGAATATTTCCTGCTGACAGTGGTGAGGGGGTTGATTAGAAGAAGTTTAAGCCAAGTGTTGGTTCCACTTTAAACCTGGACTATTTTCTGAGGAATCCACCTTAAGCTCAGGCAGAGGGTAGAAAAGCAACAAATCTTTGATTAATGATTTTAAGAGGGAGAGGCTGATCAAAAGCTACCTCAGAGCAAAACCATGGAGGCTCTGAGCACCTGGTTCATTGTGTTGATCGTACTATATGAACTCTGACAGAACCAGAAAGGAAATGATTGGGTTTGGGGTTTAAAGAAATAGATGCCTCAATTAATTCTTGGCTCTGTCATCTGTATGTCAAATTCTGGACTGCCACTCTTCCATATCCTCTTTTGGGTGGAAGCATGACATACCAGAATCTCCCGATAATCCCCTTGTAGCCTGGCAGAAAGGATTGCCATGAGACATGCCCAATAAATATGCCAGTTGGCTTTGATTTTGCCAATGGAATGACCCTAGTGGGATCAAGTGACATCCCTGCCAATCAAAAGCACAGATGTCAATGAAGGAAGCAGGAAAAGTAGACTTAGCATACAAGCCTTCTCATCTATATCCTACCTTTGAGCAACAAACCTCACCAACGCTCCAGTGTTCTACTTATAGGTATACTCACAAATACTCACTGAGGAGGCCTGCCTTGCTTTCTAAACTCATGTGTGACAGCTGCCGAGGAATTGGAAACAGGAAAAAACAAAAGGCTAACATTTCCAACTCTAATTAGTGGCGTAATTAAAACTGGCGCAAGGCCATTCTAAGTCGTAGCTGTTCCTAGCTGTCTGTTGTCATGGTGTTCAAATGGTTTCTGTTCTTCCTGTGGCCTACCAAAAATCAACATGTTATTGTATAAATTAGTCATAAGTCACAGTTCTGAATAATGGCCAATTTATTTCTAGGCCATAGAGCACAAACAATGTAATTGACTAGTAATCAATTTTGCAAATAATTCTGATTTTAAGTTTGACCACTCCTGTGGTATTTTGCTTAGTTACATTTGGGTCCCTTGGGGTGGTACAATGGAATCAATAAGAGAAGAGACCCAAATTCTGGACTTAATTCTAGCATTTATTAGTTAACTGCATAGCCTTAGACAAATTACTTAAACTCCTTAAATTTCAGTTTTCTTATGTCTAAAATGTAGATAACAGTAACTAAGCCACTAGAAAATTTACTGAGATGTTAACTGCTATCTTGTTTTGTTTTCTATGTTATGGAAAGATGGGAACTTTGAGAAGTAATATTCTCTTTGTCTGACATGTTCCCCACTTCCTATATCCAGGTCTTTGTGTCCTGTGCTCCCTGATCCCTAAGGGAATTAAGTTTCTCTCTGTATTAGGCATCCTCCTCTCATAAGGCTACCATCACCCAGAGCTTTGTTTGGAAGTTGGGAATTGCTATGGAAAAAAATGAGGAAGTTAAATGGCGGCTGATTTTTAGTCATCTCAGGTGGGGCTAAACCAAATTTTATTTGAATTTAAAAAATTCAAAAGTATGATATGTTTGCATGTCAGTGTTGTGAGGAAGCTCATACATGGCCATCTTTCTATCAGAGTTAACGTAAGAACTGAAATTAGTGTTTGTGAAAGCACCTAGCCTAGTATCTGACACATAGTCTGGGGAATACATGCTTACGTCTCTGTTTATTTGTTTTTTGTATTGTCAACATAAGAAACTACCAAACCTATACAAAAACTTTATGAGTTTATTTGAAAACATGCTGTGAAGCAAGATCTCAAATGCTTCTCAGAATGACAGATTTGCCATTCCTTTTATACATTTGGAATTAAGGAGGAACTGTGAAGATTATATGAAGGTGGAAGAAAGCAAGGTGGGGATTGAATTACAGGATAGTTAACAAGATTATGTGCTCTTTTGAGAGTGGCTACTGCCTCAGAGGGGTCTGAAAAAGAGGATTGCTCTGGCATTTCAAAGTTGTGTTAACCTTGATGCAAAAGAACAATGGACGGGGCTTAAGGCAAACATAAACCTTATGCTACAGAAGTTATAGGCCCAGTCATGACTTCTGACCATAATCTGTCTAGTTAGGAATTAATGATCAGATCACCCTGTGAGGTTACTTTTGGTCACTGAACGTGTCAGATTTATTACAGGGTCCCTTTTTCATTCACAGTATCCTGGACATGTCCATCAATTGAGCCATTTGAAACCCAAATATTTACCCAATTTAGACCAGCTATCAACAAATTGGATTACTTTTAACCCTATTGTGTGCAAAAACTCTTCCAGGGATTGAGTGAGGTGAGAGATCTTTAGAGAATTCGTTTCTACATCCTAAATCTTTGCATTTACTTTTTCTTAAACTTGATCTGCTTGAAGTAGATATAGTTCTAGTTCTCTTTCCCCAACTTCCCTTTTATAATCATTTTTCTATCACTTGACAAAAGAAAGACACACCTCCCACCCATTCTGAATCTTTCGATACTGTGTTGCCTCAGGCTGTAAAAACTCCCTGGGGATACAAACAAAGGGACAATTTGAAATATTGGAGTTTGCAGAGCTTTCTTTAAGCAGAGAATCATGGGAATCGCCTCATCTTTTTGTGTCTTATTTCTTTCTGTGTCCTATCTAACAAACTTTAGAACTGAGGATTTGGACCAATTTTAGGTTTGTACTGCAAGTGCCTGGCATTAAGCTTTTAACTGCTTAGGCATCCATTTCAAAAGACATTCATCTGAAATAAACATATTGCCAACTCTATGACACAGCTACTAGCAGAACAACCAGGTAAGGAATTAGGCCTCCCATGTCCATGAAGTTTCCCTTTCAGAAAACCTTGGGTGCCCTAGATAACTGACTGCTTGAGTGACCCAGCTCCACTCTCCCATGCACTAATTCCTGCTCGTTTGCTTCAAATTAGGCAATACTCACTGAACCCACAAAATCCCAGACACCTCACCCTGTACCCTAATAAATAGAGCCCCAGCTCCACGCCCTATCTCTCTCTCTACCCTTAACCTCACTGTGTGGCCCGCAGGTGTGGTGTGTACCATCCAGGACCTGTGAGGAATAAATTTTGTTCCTCAAAATTCCCTAAAGGTTTTGGCTGAAGTGTGTCCTGTCATCCTAAGAACCACAAGGGCTGGTCCAGCCATACTATTGGATCACATTGGCCCAGTGGGGGAGTGTCTGTGGGGTCTTGCTAGGATTAAGAAGGTCCTGGCAAGAATCACAGAAATTCTTAGCCTAGAGCATCACCAGCAATAGACTGGGACCAACGCGACATGTGTGCTCTGGGTTCAACTATACTGTAGGGTGGATGGGAGTAATGATTTTTGCATCATTCTTGAGGGACAATCATGAGGCCAAAGCAAGGAGAGTATCCATAGGAAAAGAAAGCACATGTCAGAGGTGACAGACAGTAAAAAGATAGTAGTGTTTTCTTTTCCACTACAAGCTTAAACTCCATGGCCTACCAAGATAACGAGTCCCTTTTATATACCATAAACCCTCTCTTCCTCTGTCATTTTGATGTACCAGCTTGTCAAAACCACAACTCTGGTAAAATCCAACTACTTGTCTGCTCTGTGCTTACATCAGTGTGACTGCACATGGCAAGAGAAAGACACACAGCGCTGCTGACTGGCCTCACTTTAAATTCATGACAGTGAACCTCAAGTGTTCTAGTCAGGTTTCCTGAGAGTTTATTTATTTTTTTTCTTTAATGTTCAGTGTCCCATTCTCCTGAATGACCATTTTATTCATCCCCTCTGTCCTCAAACCACCACTACCTCTTTTCATATCCCTACTCTCACCTGGTGCCCTTGCTTTCCTAAACTGAGAAAATTGAAGAAATCACAAGAGAATTTCCACAAACTCACCATCATTACTGTCAGCCTATCTACTGACATTTTATATCTGTACGCTGTACCTCCCTCCAGAAAGTTTGAAGATCACTATTGTAGGGAACGTGCAAAATGCAGTTCGGCTAACGGCCGGTGCCCTGCATGTGCGTACAGTAGGTAGCAAAGAGTATTTGGTGAGGAATGGGAAAGAGTGAAGGGGAAATTAGCATGCATGTAATACGGTGGATGTACCATAGAGAGGCGCTGGAAGACTGAGAGACCTTCGCCAGGTTCAGAGGGACCGGAAGTGAATCTTTGAGCATGCGCGGGAAAGAACAAAATGGTGGCTGATGTTATAACGGTTCAGTTCCACACAGATCCAGCCAGATTGGTTTGAGCCAATAGCAGCTGTCGAGACCGGTTTCCAGCGAGATGGGATACAAAGTGGTTCCAACCAAGCCCTGTTGGTAAGTTGGAATCAATGCTGGTGGAGGGGAGTTGTGATGGTTTTACTCGAGAGATGCTAAAAGGCCTTTTCTGACCACTTATGCAGAACAGGTGTGTCTTATACATAACAATGAGAGCGCCTCAGAATTTCACCTACCATTTAAAAAAAGGTATAAAGTGTTCGTTGTTTGCCATGAATGATGGGCTTGCCAACTGAAGAAGCCGAAGGTTTCTTGGCAATTATGAATTCTTTGTAAATACAAACTAACTTTCCAAAGCCAATCAATATTTGGTTAATTCACCTTCTTAACTTTGTGGAAAGAGTATATTTCAGATTTCTCTGGTCTGCTGGGAAAGTGGGGGCTATTTTCCATAATTGTCGTGATTTAGGAGAGTTCCTGCAAATTTCACAAATTCCAAGTTTTATGATTCAGGTGTTCAGTTGCAGCTTGTTTATCAGATTTGAAACAAACCTAACTAGTTAAATGTAAATCTAAAAACAGCTACAAGACAAAAGTGGCTGTTTAGATTTTCTGTCATTTCACATTATCCCAAACCTGATTTCTACTCCACTTTCTCCCTTTCCTTTAGCTGCACAATATGATTATGTTTCTATTTTGTGAATACTCCAAATTTCCCAGCAGCAACTCTTGCCCATAGAGGAAACTCTGACTTCTTAGTATGGCATTCAGGAGCCTCCATAATTTGCCTCAATCTGTATTTCTTATTTTCTACCATTTCCCTGTGTGGAATAGCAGCTCAGTCTGGCTTTTTCACTGCCATCTGAATATGACTTCAGGATACAGTAGGCCCCAGATTAAGATATAAAGTATCATGGGAGATCAAAGTGATAGGAGATCACTTTTGATCTCCTAAGAGTTTGATTTTCCTGTCAGGGAAGGTTTCATAACAGAAATGACATTTGAACTGATTCTTGACATGTTGGATTTTCACAGCACGGGTGAAAACACTGAGCTGTTGGTGAGGAACTAGGCGTGGCCAAGCTTTCTAGGACATTTACTCCAGTAAAAGACACCATGAAACCAGATACTATTTGTACTGGTCTTTTCTTACTGCACCAATGAAGTAAAAATGCCTACATTAGAGATGTGCTTAGGTCTCTTTCCACACATGGATTTGTGAAGTAGGAACTTCCTGAAATTTGATCCATTAGTAGGCAAAATTTGGTATAGGGCACTTCTGTTTAGTACCCATTTGTGGTGGTTTGTTATTACTATAGTCACGGAACAACTTCATTCTTATATTTTTATCCAGGAGTATCCCTGAGCAAAATGATGATTCAAGTTTTTATTGTCAACCTGGGATGTTTTTAAAAAAGACCCTGAATGAGGAATCTGAGAGAGTACAGATTCCCAATCTGGCAGTACCACTGGGTACTAGCTAGCTGCTAATAAAAACAAAATAATAACTTTCCTCAGCCTTAGTTTTCCCACCTGTGAATATATACAGTAATAGTTTTCCTAATTGTAAGAGTGCAGTAAGGATTAAATCTACTGATATACATGAAATATTTCCAAGGAATTAAAAATCCATTAAATGCAAAAGATGAAATTCCAGGCTCCTTCTTTGCTCTGAGGGTACAATTGGGTAATCTGAAAAACAGCCATTCAAGTGCATTAGGTAGTGCAGGTAAAAGCCATGAGAGCTGGGACTTCCTTTGTTTTCTATTATATTTACAGTGCCTAGAACAGTATCTGTCACATAATAGGTACTCACTCTATATTTATAAAATGAAGGAATGAGTGAGTGACTGGAGGCATTCAGGGGTCTCCCTCTAGCTGGCTAACCTGGCTGCCAAAGTTCTATGTCTAGATGACTGGCTGAGTGAAGTCTGTGACCTGTGTGTTTGCTTAAGGACGTCCTGCTTCCATCTGACTTTTTCCCTGACTGTTTTGATAATAGCAATAGTTAACATTGCTTGAGGACCAAATATGTGCTAGGAGCTGTGAGGTGCTTTACATAAACTATTGGCAATCTTTATAGCTCTGAAAAGGTGTGTCTCCTTATTTAAAATATCAGAAATTCATGCTCAGAGAGGCTAACTTACTAGAAACCAAATAGCTAATGTATTAATTTGGATAGGCTATGCTGTGATAATAAACACCTCCATATTTCAGTGACTTAAAACACAAAGGTTTGTTTTTTGCTTGCATCACCTGTTCATAATGAGTCAGCAGGAGGGCCTTGCTCATTGTACTCAGGGATCCAGGCCACAGAGCAGCAACCATCACAAATATTGCTGTACCAGAGACAAAGACATCTCCAAAGTGTCTCATCAGCAATAAAAGCTTGACCTAGAAGTGACATACATTGTTGCTTCTCGTAATGTATTGGCCAGGATTAGTCACATGACTCCACCCAACCCCAAGGCAGGCTAGGAAGTGTAGCTCTATCATGTTCCTGGAAGACAGAGCAAGAAATTGTGGGAGGGAGGGCAGTGCAAATGACCACCAGAGGTAGTAAGTGGAAGACTTGGTTTCTGAATCCAAAAATTATCTGACTCCAAAGCCAGGTTTATTTCAGAAAGCGACACTGCTTTACTGAACTTGCCTAGAGTTTTGGGAGTAAGGGATATCCATATCATTGAACTTTGTTGCTTTTCAGTGAGGGTTGTCTTTCTGAGGCAGCCTTGGCTAAGAATAATTCTTCCTTCTCAGTTTCACAGTAGAAAGCATGCCTCCTTTGGTCTATGGCAGATGAGAGAAAGGCAGACCCTGATGGGACAGGCACTGTCCCTGACTGTGCTATCTTCTGTGTCTGTAGCAGAAACAGGATTATTAGCACCATTTTGGCTATGCCAGTCCCAGAGCCTCTGGAGTGACCTAACAATTGGCTGGGTGCACCCCGCACCCCGCACTACGGAAGATGTATGTTGGGCCCACAAGCAGGCCTTCCTCCTGCAGTGTTGGAAGGAGCTGATGACAACGGCCTGCCAGCATGCCGTGACTGTAATTTAGAATCATTCACGTTTCCATCTTTGTAGGCAGCCTGTGATGTGAGTTTGGAAGCTGTCCAGCAAAGAGCCCTGAATTGCAAGTCAAGAGCTTTGACATCGGTCCTGGTTCTATCATCACTAGCTGTGTGACCTTAGGCAAGTAATTTAATCTCTCAGAAGTTTGAGTTTTCTCATCTGGAAAAAGCATTCCAGTTTCAACATTCAGATTTTTAAGATGAAAACTGCCAATCTGCACATAATGTGAATGGCTAACATCTGAATAGCACTTCATATTTCCCAAAGCTTTTTTCTTCGGCTGCCCTGCTATGCAGACACGATTACTGTGATTTCCCCAGGGAAGAAACTCAGTCTTGGAGGATCAGGCAAATTGCCCAAGGTTTCACACTTAATAAATAGCAGAAGTAGGACGTGAACATAAGTCTTCTGTCTCCAAATATGGTATTCTTTTTCTTGTTCTGAGTGAGTGACTAGCGTAGTCCTTAGGATGTGTAAAACACACAAGAAGTGGGTGGCAGAGAGAAACCTGCAGAGGATTTGGATCCTTGAAGACTAATTTGAGTCTTCAAATTTGAGTCTGTTAGTTAGTGGTTTATAGTCCCAGAAAAGCCACTTTTATTTTTATTTTTTTAAATTCCCGTTTGATGAATGTGGGCAGGGCTGATGGCCATCTGGCACACCCTGGTACAGCCATAGTGCTTATCAGAAGATTGATATACTTCTGTACTGTGGTGGATGGCCTCTCCAACTGCCCCCTCCTTTAGGATTCCCTCCCACCGCCCCACGATTTGGCTACAAAAGGGTCAATGTGGGCTCAGCAGGGGGCGTTAAGCTCCTATTCCATTTCAGAGCTATGGTTGATCCCAAGACATATTGGTTGTTACATATTTTTAATGTCACCAATGCTTGAGGACAATAGTGATGATATTTTTTCCAGCTTCAAAGGGCCAGACGGTAGGAAACAATGAAGGTGACCGGTCAGCTACACACTGTAAAGGCAGTGTTTTGTAAGGTGTCACAGCAGTGGCATCTGGGAAAAGAATTCTATTGTACAGAAAATAACGCGTAGGATTTTACCTTAGTTGCGACTTGTTGCTTGTTAGCCTGTTCAAGACTCTGAGATAGTAAAGGAACTTGCTTTACATTTTTGACTTGAATTTTCAAATATTGAAGAATAGAATGGATTTCTTCCACAGAGTACTCCTACCACATCCTCTGCTACTTTTGCGAATCTTGACCCTGCCCTTCTTGTTTTCTGTATCTTATTCCTGTGCGGTATATCTTTCTATGCAGAGTCTCACATGGTTCCCACCCCAGGTGCTGCTTCAGTCCAGGGTCAGAGGCCATCAGGTTTATCACAGAGCAGAGGTCTCCAGAGTCCAGCTATCCTAGAATACCAAGAACAAGGAAAGTAACAGCATTATCAAAAAACAATGGCAGCCAATATTTATTGAGTGCTTTTTCCATGTTGAGGACTCTGCTGAGTGTTGTAACCTTCTACTGACCTTGGTGCTTGACTCTCCACCCCTGTCACCCCACATGATGGGTCTCAGCCAGGGGTCGGCAAACTAGAGCCTGCAGGCCATCCAGTGTCAGGTCTGTTTTTTCGATGACGCATAAGCTAAGAATGTTTTTCACGTTTTCATAGGATTGAAAAAAGAATGTGCTCCAGAGATTGTAAGTGGCCTGCAAAGCCTAAAATCATTATTATTTTGTCTCTTACAGAAAATACACGGTAATCCCACTTTGCTTACTAGTGGTTGGATTAGGCTTAGGCACGCAGCCCTTAAGTAACAAATAGTCATTAGTCCTAACCCACTATCTTGGGGAGACATCAGTAAGCAAAACAGACAAAAATTCCTGCCCTCTTGTATCTTACATTCTCTTTCTAGGTAATGAGATATAAGTCTGTTGTTGTGATAAAGATTTCTCACATTTAAGTAGGCACTAGTGAAAAAGATATTTCTTTCTACCTCTAGGTGTTTCTCTCATTAAATATGATACTTGTAACTTATGGTCATGAAGGAAGCCAGCTCGGGATAGAGTGAACACATCCAGAGTGATAGAGGAGAAAGATAGAAAGACATTAATTAAGCTGCTGAGCCAATCAACCATGAAATCTGCTGTACCCAAGATTTCCCAATGTATTAGGTGATAAGTTTTCTTTGTTTAAGTCCATTTAAATCAGAGTTTTCTGTTACCTGAATTGGCTAAGAGCATACAAATACATGTATATTACCTAACTTAATCCTCACAACAATCCAATGGAATACTTATTATTCTTATTTCACAGAAGAAGAATGTAAAGATCAGAGAAATTAATTAATTGCATAGTCAACACTGTAAGTGAAGGAGCCAAGATGGGAACTCAGGTCTCTCTGGATCTCTCAGATCTCTCTAGACTCTCCCTCTTATGGAATTTCTAGGAAGTGAGAATTGTTAGAGGGAAAGGCAGGAAGTCAATTTGGGGACAGTTTTTTTTGCTGAGCCTGTGAATATAACTGCTTTACTGAGTTTTATCCTCTTTCTTAGAAGTATACCAATGTTTCTTGACCCCTCTTCCATAATGAGAAGGCAGCATATTTCCATTTGCTGATAAGTCATTATTCTGAGACAGTTGTATTAATGTATATAAGGAACCAAGCACTGAAATCTCCCAAGGAAGGGCAAATCTATCAATTTCTTTCCATTTCTCCCATCACCATTTAGATCACTTCTCACCTTGTCTACTGCAATAATAAACGCCCACCTGATCTATATTCAGTGTGCTCTGGTCTTCCAATCCAATCCCCACACTGTAGCTAGAGGATAAAGACAAATATCAATATGGTCTGCAAAGCCTGTTCAGCTTCATCTTTCTTCTCAAGCAGCCCCCTGCTTTCTCTGTTCTAGCCACACTGGCTTTTATCAGCCATCAGCTTCTGCTTGGAATGATCTTTTCTTTCCTTTTATGCTCATTAAACGCCTGTTTGTCTTTTAGATATCTGCTCACATTTCCTTTTTCCTGCAAGCCTTTTCTGATGTTCCTGACTGGATTGACTCCTATCATTAGTCCTCATTAGCATGGGACAAAATCGTCATTTTCTACTAGTTTGTGTGATTTTCTGTTTAATCTACCTAGCATACTGTATTTTATGCTGGAGGAGAGCAGTGGCTGCATTTGTCACCATTGTAAATGCAGTGTGTGGCACACAATAGGTGCTTAACGTATTCGTGGAATGTGTAAATGTATGCATGAAATGGCATCTGACATTTGTTTGGTGATCCAAAGCAACAAGGAGATTTTAGAGCTCGTTTTGTCTGTCCAAATTCCTGCAGGAAATACATGAGATCCTCAGATGGACCAATTGAGGAAAGTTTCATCTAGGAACACAGGTATAAATGGGTTTAAGGGAAATTAGCAATGGATGGTGAAGCACCTGGGGGCTAGCAAAACTGGAGGGAAATTGGTACTTCCAAAACTGAGCAAGTGAAGGGAGAATTTTCACCCCAAAGAGAATAGCTGTGGTTCTAGAAGAGAGCCACAGGATACGAGTTGTGGCCATTGCAGACAAACCCAGCCAACCTTAAGAAGCTCTCCAGTGTCCAGAAATGCCAGACTTATAAGAATAAGTAAAACATCATTATCACCAACGTCATTTTTCCTTTTTTGACCTCCATCAATTACCCCCCCATTGTGTAAACCCAACTGAAAGTGAGAGGGCAGGAAACTAAATGATGTAGTCCGTAAAGACTGCTTTCCAAGGTACAAAGTTGAGTGGAAAGTAGAGAAAAATAGATCTGACAGGACAAATAAAAAAATATCCAGCCATTGGTCTTTGGGATGATTCCATCTCTTGCTTTTGTAAAAGGATTGCTACGACAAATAATGTTAACGGGTAGCTTGAAACCTTTTACTTTAATATAACAAACACAAAGGAATCACTACAGTTTGAGACATACAGATAATCGAAGCTACGCAAGCTTTCTTATGGAACTACCATGAGAAGTGTGGATTAATGAAAAGTACATGGGAGTTTTAGTTAGACATAAGATCGAATCAGAGCTCTGCTAGTATCTGCTCTGGTAGCCGTGGTTTATAAACTGAGGATTATAATTATTATGTCATCTCATGGGGTCATTGTAAGAATCCAATGTCTGGCACGTGGTAGGTGCTCATGAAATGATAAGTACTGTGAGAAAGGTATGTAGTTACTACCTGCTAGGACCTAGCACTATGATAGTCTCTCCCTGGGAGCTTTTCTTGTTAGGCAAACAACAAAGGATGGAGCAATTAGCGACTAAGTAGGCCAGAGAATAATCAAATATCAATTGTATGTTAAGATCCACAAGAAAGATGTAGGTCATAGGCCCTGGCAGATCTGCTGTATGACTGGACTACTCGTCACCCTTGCCCTTAAGGAAACCTCCAGTCCTAACAGCTGGTCCATTATAGGTCACAAGGATTGTATACATCAGTGAACCACTGAGTCACTCAGCTACGTGCAGTTAAGCAACAGGCTATTGAAGCCAATAAAAGCAGGAGCAGTTTAGGACTCCTTAGGGGTTCGTTCTACGTCAAGACAGTAGAACAGCTCAGATCCATTGTGTGAAAGTGACAACTCCCTCCCCACCCCCCGCTTAACAAAACCCCTGTTTGCTTACTTGGTGCCAAATGGCTCACATAAACACTCTGACTGACAGATTAAAGACCACATTGTGCTTTTCTTTGCCTTGCTGTGAAGGGTATTATTTTCCATGTTGATAAGATCTGGAGAGAAGAATAAGGCACAATGGACTTTTATTTTAACCACTAAACACTCACCTTATTCCACATAATGCCTGGGGCTTTGTTCTACTCCCAATCTCAATGCTTCTGCCATTAGGAAAAATAGAGACGACTTGGCTCAGAATTGATCCCTAGCGGATTGAACAGTGGTCTGGGAGCTCATTGGAAAGGAATTGAGAGGCAAGATAACGCAGCAGAATTAGAGGGACCAGAGGACAAACTGAAAGAACTATTTATGCCTGGAGTCTGCTGCATGCAGTATGATTTCTTGTTGTCAAATAGCCTGAAACAGTGACAAAGAGGGGCAGACGCTGCCAGAGTAGGTGAGCCAGAGCATCAGGACAGACGCAAATAAGTCCCACAAGTCCCACTTGACCCTGTGTCCTTCCCCAATGCATCTGTCTTGTGTGGATCTCCGTCTCCTCCATACTTGGTCCAAACAAGTCTAGCAATTCTTCTATTTCCCTTTGTCTTTTCCCACTTACATTCATGCCTTGTCTTGTCTCAGTTTACTCTTGAATTTGAAGTTACTTTGGACCAGGAATCAGGAGGCCTGCTTCTAGCTTTAGCTTTGTTGTGTATCTCAGAACATGGCCTTTAGAATTTCCAGTTTTTTCAACTCTCAAGAAATAACCTGTATGCAATAGTTAACTGGGGAGAAACTAGGGAAATACATGTATGGAGAAGGATTTTTTAAAATTTGAGGTAAAATTTATTTAGATGCAGTGAAATACACATCTTAAGCATGCACTTTGATGAGTTTTAGAAAATGTATACATCTGTGTAACCAACATGCTAATAAAGATACAGTATATTTCCAACACCCTAGAAAGTTCTCTCATGTCCCTTTTATATCCCTTTTCAACTAATCCCTCCCACACAGAGGCAAACACTATTTTGAGTTCTATCACCAGAGATTACCTTTTCCTGTCCTTGAACTTGTTAGAAGCACTTAGAAAAGTGAAACTTACTGTACAAAATCTGGTATTATCACTCTTTTTCAATTGGGTGGTATATTAAGAGAAAAGATCCAGCCTTTTATTTAGTACTAAGCAGAAAGAATGGTAGTTATGATTCAATTCAATATTGAATATATATTAAAGTGAATATATATAAAGTATGGAAGAAAGGACTTTGGTCTGGATTCTAGGAAAGGTGAATTCTCATCTGCTCTGCTTTTATCCATCTTTGTGTCCATAGGCATGTTTGTTTTGTTTTTTTCAAACACTCTGACCTTAGAATATTCTTTTATTAAACAAAAGAATTAGACTAGATGATGTCATAGAGTGAGTACCTTTCTGTTTTCAGAAGTTACTTAACTAACTGATAATAACTAAGACTTATCGACCACTTACTATATGCCAGGCATTATTCTAAATACATTTACTAACTCATTTATCTTCATAACAGTCTAATAAGTTAAATGCTGAAGGAGGAATATTTTTCCTGAGTCCCCAAATGATGTAGGTGATGTTGGATCTGCTAGCAGTTTCTGGGTATGGGCCGGGATCGTGTCTCGTGAAGCCGAAGAATGGACACACGGACCAGGGAGAGGCAAAAAGTTTTAAAAAGAGGATAGTTTATTAGAGGCAGGAGAAGAGGTTGCAGCTTCCGAGCGGGAGGGGGTCCCGAATGGGGGGGTGCCCGTGACTGAGGCAAAAGCTCTTTCTTTTATACCTTCCCTTGCCTGCTTGGGGAAAGGGGCTGGAGACTTCTAATTGGATTCATCTATCAGGTTTGTCCTGTTTGCTCATCCTGAAGGGATTAACGAGCCAACCCATTCCTATCTATCAGATCTGCTCCTTTGTCCGGCCAGAAGGGATTTGAGATTATCTATTAACCATAAGGCGTATTCTGATGTCTCTGTCCTGGAGTGAAGGAGACATTCCAGGGCCTGGAGTTTCAGGATATGGCTGCTTGTTCTGTTTATTCCACCAGGGACCCCCCTGTCTACCTAGCAAATACTATCTATCCTACCTCAATGCTATTATCTCCATTTTTCAGATGGGGAGATTTAGAAATTAAATAACTCTCATAAGGTCACAGAACTCCTAAGTGGGCAATGCTAGGAATTGGACCCAGACAGTGTAGCTCTAGGGCCTGCCTCTTAACCACTACGCTCTGCTGCCAGTCACAGGGGTGATTAAATCGGTATAATGGGTAAGTGTGAAAAATGAAAAATGTGGTATGTGGTTAGATCTAGTAATGGGTCACATTTCAAAAGTTTCAAAATAAACTATTATGGAAATTTCTAGGCATACACAAAAGTAAGGAGTTCAGTGAACCTGTATGAAATCACCCGCTACTTTCAAAAACCATCAACACTTTGCCATACTGTTTTTTTACTTCTTTCCCTTAAAACTTCATGAAAAATTTCAAACATACCCTCACAAGTAGACATCATGATGTGTCACTCTTAAATACTCCAAGATGCACCTTAAAAAAGGAAGCTATTTTTTAGCTAACTGCAATGCTATGTCATACCTAATACAAATTAATACTAATTCTTGAATATTTACTATTTAATACTAAGTCCATATTCAGATTTCTCTGTGTTAACATTTCTTAATTGTCTTAGCTTTTCTTTTTTTGGTTGCTTTTCCAATTAGAGCCAAAAAAGCTCCACTTGTTTCATTTTGTTGTTCTGTGTCTTACGTCTCTTTTAACCTAAAATCCTCCCTGCTTCGGAGAGTTGTGAGGAGGGGAGACCACGGGAGTACCTTTCTGCTTTGTTTCTTATGCACAAAAACGAGGACAGTGGGTTGCAAGAGAATAAAGTAAAAACCACCCCAGCTTCTACCCATTTTCTGGGCCCCTCACCCACCCTCGTACCTTATATATGGCCATCCTTTTCTTATGTAAGTAGCAAAGGGTTGCCAGGTAGAGGCTGGTAGAGTTCCTTGCTCTAACCAGAAGCAGGGAGCAGCATATCATTACTGAAGGAAATTACCATGAATAACGCTCAGCAAAAACACTTCTATTGTAACAGGAATATGGTCTCAATGAGGAACTTGACATTTGAAGAAATGTCTATGTGTACTTTTTCCTTTTTTTGTGTGTATGTGGTTTTTTGTTTTGTTTTGTTTTGGTGCAGGAAGGGAAAACAACAACATGGGTTGTTTGAATTGCAGGAAAAACCTTTTGCAGATCAGAAATGGCTCTAACCTGAGGCTCATGGGCCTACTCTTTGAGTAGGCATCCAAAGAACCAAGTCCTTCCTTTTCACGGTCTGGATTCACTTTATGCAGACACTTTATTAATGAATAGCTAGAATCATAGAAATACAGTGCTAGGAAAGACCGAGGTAATAAAACCGAGTGTTTTCAAGCTGTGTTCCATGGAGCTCTATCCACGGAGGTGTTTTAAGTATTCTGTAAATGTTTGGCTTGAATTTACATAATTTATTTTAAAAAATATGGTCAATTCTTTTTTTTTTAATTTACTGGGATGACAATTATTAGTAAAGTTACATAGATTTCAGGTGTACAATTCTGTATTGCATCATCTATAAATCCCATTGTGTGTTCACCACCCAGAGTCAGTTCTCCTTCCATCATCATATATTTGATCCCCAAAAATATGGTCAATTCTTTTTTTTTTTTTTTGAGGTTATTATTACTTGATTTTTATTAAAGAAGTGTTTATTTCACCTAGAATATATATATATATATATATATATATATATATATATATATATTAAATTTATTGGGGTGACAATTGTTAGTAAAGTTACATAGATTTCAGGTGTACAATTCTGTATCACATCATCTATAAATCCCATTGTGTGTCCACCACCCAGAGTCAGTTCTCCTTCCATCATCATATATTTGATCCCCAAAAATATGGTCAATTCTTGATTCTGGTACTTGTCCTTATTTTGGCTTTCTTTTACAATCTCTCTTTTGGAAGCTAGTTGTCTGTAGACCTTCCCAATACTAAATAATAAATTAGCTTCATCTGTTTGTCAGAAGAGATGATTCTAATTGAAATAATGATTCCCAAACTGCCTTGGAGAAAGCACACATTCTTGATGAAAAATAAACTTGAAAAGGTGTCTCCTTCTTATGTACCTTGGTCAAACAACTTTTTGGAATTCCTTCTTCTTTGCTGGATCTAGGAAAAACCCATTTTGGAATAAGAGAATGCCTACATAGAATAGGAGAATCAGGTTGTGTGTGTGTGTGTGTGTGTGTGTGTGTACAGTAAAAATCATTTATTCATTAATTAAACATAAAAGAACATTATGTATTTTATATGACTACATATTTCTCTGTATGCAAATGCACGTTTAAATGTCTACCGGGCACATATCTAATCCAACATCAGTTACCTTGGAAGAAGCAGGGAAGGGAGCAGGATTGGAGAGGCAGGTAAAGAACTTTGCTATCTGTAATGTTTGATTTATTTTAAAGGAAAATGATTTATTTATATTTGATGTTCTTTAATATTAACTTAAAAACCATTAGGTAAAGATTTATTAAATCATATGCGAAACAGAGTTTTGAAGGAATAAAAGAAACTGAGGTGGTTGGACAAGACGGTCTTCCCCATGTCCTTCTATAACTGCCCTGACTAATCTCTCCCTGTGCTTCCCCCTTGCTCCTGGTCACAATCCCTGGTTTACCTACCGCTAAGTCGAAACTTTCTATTCCTTTCCACATATGTGGTTACCCGCCCTGACCTTGGGAAGAGCTAAAAACGGAAAGGTAAGGAGACTAATCTTTGTGGTGTCAGAGTGTACCCAGGCCTGCTCTCAGACAAGCCTGGGGGCAAATCCTGCTCTCATCATTGGCTGCCTTTGGACCATGAGTAAATCACTGAGCTGTTAGGGTTTCGTTTCTCATCTCTTAAACAGATATAGTTTTATCTATTTTGTGAATCTTTTTGTGAGGATTAAGTAGGAATTAAGTAGTACATGAAAATGTTTTGCACAGTGCCTAGCATATGGTTATATAGTTAGGTTCGATAATCATTAGATCCTTGCCTTTTAGTTCTTTTTTTTTTTTTAAGCTTTTTTTTTATTGGGGAAGGGGAACAGGACTTTATTGGGGATCAGTGTGTACTTCCGGGACTTTTTTCCAAGTCAAGTTGTTATCCTTTCATTCTTAGTTGTGGAGGGTGCCGTTCAGCTTCAAGTTGTTTTCCTTTCAGTCTTAGTTGTGGAGGGCGCAGCTCAGCTCCAGGTCCAGTTGCCGTTACTAGTTGCAGGGGGCGCAGCCCACCGTCCCTTGTGGGAGTCGAATTGGCAACCCCGCTGTTGAGAGGATGCACTCCAACCAACTGAGCCATCCGGGAGCTCAGTGGCAGCTCAGCTCAGCTCAAGGTGCCCATATTCAATCTTAGTTGCAGGGGGCGCTGCCCACCATCCCTTGCGGGACTCGAGGAATCGAACTGGCAACCTTGTGGTTGAGAGCCCACTGGCCCATGTGGGAATCGAACCGGCAGCCTTCGGAGTTAGCAGCATGGAGTTCTAACCGCCTGAGCCACCGGGCCGCCCCGCCTTTTAGTTCTTTTGTTCTTCTATCCCGCGAGGAACTGTGATAGAAGCTGATGATACAAAGGAGAGAAAAAATAAGAAGGGAAGTGAGCCTTGTCTAGGAGGTATGTAAATAGTTAAGTACAGTAAAAGAGGTTTGAGTTCTGTGATATGAAGGTACTGAGAGGACACAAAAATAGGAAGTAATACTAGTAAGATATTAGCTACAATTATTAAATGTTTACTCTGAGTTAGACACTATACTACGTGCTTTTTGTACCTTTTCTTATTTAATCATCCCTACAACCTTTTGTGGGATGGGCTGTATAACCCCAGTTTTACAAAGAAGGGGATTGAAGTTCATTGACATTAAATGTCTTTTCTAAAGTTGCCTATCTACTAAATAACAGAATTGAGATTTGATTTTGGGTCTGCCAAACTCCAAAGCCCAGGTTTTTAACCACTGCTTAGGGGTTGAGAATAGAGAAAAGAAAATTGTATAGAAAAGTTTTATTAGTTCCTCTATCCATCCATCATCCCTTCATCCTTCCTTTCGCTTATCTCAGAAAGGATTTAAGGTGGCTTTTGGAAAAGTAACCTTTGAGCTGAGTCTTAAAAGACATGCAAGTGTCATTTAGGCCAGAAAGGGCATTCTTGATAGAGGCAATAACAGAAGTATTATAAAAGGATCCATTAACAAGTAGCCTTGTGTGGCCCCAGACTAGGGTGAAACAGAAGCTGGAGAGGTAGATTTGACTAGATACCTTGAATGTAATATTACAAGATTGAGAAGTTACTCTGTAGGCAGTAGGGAGTTAGGATAACGGGTGTTGTAAGGCAACTAATTTCCTCAGCATAGAGCCACACTTTATGTTTTGGCCCCAGATGGAGTCACCTTCCTTGATCATTCTCATTCATCAGACTTTATGAATAACCTTTGGCAATTTTCATAAATTTGATCTAGTCTCTGAGGCTGAAGCTTTAACTTCATAGAGGCTAGTGGAAAGAATACTCTGCATCTTGTAAAGGCCATTTCCAATGAGGAGTTTTAAAAAATGCTTTGGATATTGGAGTACAACTGGAATATGCTTTCATCTTGAGAGTTAAGGTTGCCAGATGTAACAAATAAAAATACGGATGCTTAGTTAAATTTGAATTTCATACAAATAACAAGTATGTCTTTAAAAATATGCAATATTTGGGGCATACTTACAATAAAAAATTATTTGTTGCTTATCTGAAATTGAAATTTATCTGAAATTTGTTGTTTATCTAAAATTTAAAAATGGGGTGTTGTGTTTTTCATCTGGTGACCCTACTGGTTTGGCTACTTTGTTTTGATATATATGAAATTCCAGATTTATTCATTTGTAGTCCCTCCCCGCCCTCCCACCTCCCACATAATCCCTTTTTCTGAAGTGCTGAGGTCCTGCAGGACTGACTTAGCACCAGGGGAGACGTGGGCTGTGTACAGTGTGCTGCCACTTCCCACTGTATGGACCTGAAGGAGGTTGGCCCAGGGCAATGAGAAACAAAAGAGGAAAAGCAAGGCATGGGTCCCTGTGAAGTCTTTTCTTTCAGAGCCAACTTTGTATGTTTTTCAGCCTTCCGGTGGCCTGGCAGCCGGGCCTGAGCCATTTCATGTTGAAATTCTTTTAAGTGATTGTGTTAGTTTCCTTTTCATAACCTTATCTCTTCCTTGGAGTGTGTTTTAGTTTGCCTGGATGGAATTGAGTGTTCTGTCGGCTCCCTGAGCCCTCGCGTCGGACTCTGTTTCTGTGGGATTTCTTTCTTTCCTTATTTGCTTTAGGAAGAGGCTTACTGATAAAGGGGGGCAGCCAGCTGAGGACCAGAGGATCCTTTGGTACAGCTGCCCATTGGGTCCCTGCCTCCTGCTCAGGCTGCAGGGAGGTCACTTATAATCACAGAACGTTTAAGCTGAAAAGCACCTTAACATGATGTATTGCTGTGAGGCACTGGGAAGGGGTACCCTCGACCCCCTCTAGTAGTTTTACTTTTTGTCTGTTATATATACATTGTTACTTTCCCTGAAAGCTATCACGTTCTGAAAGGATTCTGCAGCTATAAATGAGTTACACAATTCTTTATTGTAGCCCCACTCATTACAGATGAAGGCTGGGAAGCCCCAAGAGGAGGTGAATTGACTTGCCAGAGATGAGGTAGCAGGTTCATAGCAGAAGCGGGGAACTAGGAGCGCAGGTCCTCCGGCTCCCAGATGATGCTTTTGATTCAAGTCCCTAACACTGCAACACTGCAACCACTAGGTCCTTTAGACTGTGCTCATTGCAGGGGCCAGGAAGGGGTTCCTCCGCTCGCCAGTTCACGTTCCTTCCTCACTTCCTCAAGGAGGATTAGAGATTGTTTTGATTGCTGCTGGGGTAGCAGGAATGTGTTAAGGAAATACCTGAGGGAGGCTAGACAGCTAGCCTATTGCATAGGTAAATCCAGATAGGAGTTTGTTGCCTGAGAAAAATGTTTCATGGAGGAGAGCACAGAACAATCTGGGAACCTGCAATAGATGGGTTGCCTTTAGGATAGAAATGGATTCCAACAGATGGGTGTGACCCTGACATATATACTTCCATTTTTCTTTACCTGGTCCTCTGGGTATGTCATCCCCTCTGGGTGTGTGAGATGTCCAATTGCCTTTTCTCTTTCTCTCTTAGATGCCACTTGGCTGAGGTACAGTACTTCTGCTCTCGCATAATGTACTTTGTCCTTGTTTGTGACCCTTTCCCTGAGGGATTCTCTACAGTTCTTTATTAGATCATTCCTCAAACACTCCAGGAAACAATATGGAATCACTAATGCCATGAATCACAGCCCCAAATAGCCCTTACCTTTATATGTAGAGAAATGTACGATGTCCTAAGGGAAATAGAGTAGCAAGAAGATTAAGGACCTGGGATTTGGATTTAAACAGACCTTGATTAAAGTCCTAGCAATGGCTTTTACTACCAAGTGACTGGGCAGTTGTTTTTACTTCTCTGAGCTCAGCTTCTTGAAATATAAAAGGAGTACGGGTTGAGTGCTAATAATAGCCCACACTTCATAAGATTGCTGTAAGACTTAAATGAGGAATGTATATAAAGTGCTTTGAATAGTGGCTGGCAAGTGGTAAACACTCAATTGCTACTAGTTGTATTATTATTATTATTATTATTATTATTATTATTATTATTGATACCTTTAGCATTATTTTTCCATAAAAATTAACTAATTTGGGTCTCCTACACGATGATCTGGGGATTGGTGTTATTCCTATCTTCATTAACAAAAATCTCTCTCAATCAACAATGTGGGTTTATATACTTTTATTTGTTTACTTCTTCTAAGGTTTTTTTTTTAAAAAAGAAAATCTAATCAAAATACTACTTATCTTGTTTTTAATTGTTTTAAATTACAATTTCTTTAGTTTTGGTTCCAATTTCACCTCCTGATGACATCTTTTATCATTGCACACCACTGATCTCTGTCTCCTTGAATCTCCTGATTTGCACATTCTTTGTGTCAAATGATCTAGAGAGCAGTTTCTAACATTTCCCACATAGTCTCTTTTTTTATTTCCCTATAAATTCTGTGGTTGAAAGCATATTTTAAAGCTAGTTTTTGTATTAGGGATATTTCATACATAAAAGCAGTGAAAATAGTATAATGAGCTCCATGTATCCATAATTCAGCTTCAACAGTTTTATCAACATTTTGTCAATATTGTTTCACCCATCTCTCCTGCCCCCCTTTTATTTCTGCCAGAGTATTTTAAAGCAAATCCCCAGACATTATATAATTTCATATGTAAAGAGCTCATTATGTATGTCAAATTGATAAGGATTTTATTCTTATAATTACAGTGCCATCAATCTAACACAATTAATAATAATTCATTTTATCATATAACACCCAGCCTATATTCAAATTGCTCTGATTTCCTCAAAAATACTTTTTAACATGTGGCTTGTTTAAATCGAGATTCAGACAAAGCCTATACATGGCATTTGGTTGCTGTACTCTTAAGCCTCTTTTAATAGATTACAATTCCTCTTCTCTTTTAAAAATGTTTTCTAAAATCTCAAGACCTGAACAGAAAAACAAGCCAGATTGAATTTATTATAAAGAAGTCATTTTCCTATTTAATAAATAACACATCTGTCAGTCAGAGGGTCTGGTGAGTATGAGATAACTAGAATTAACATGCTGAATTGATATCGGTCCAGCTGAAAGAAAAGACATTTGCTATTTAGTTAATTTGTGCATCTTTATCTTCGGGTATATTTCCATTTGGCTTTTTAAAATCTTACAGGTGGCTTGGGGAGTTTAGTCCTAGAATCCAAAGTTGGGATCATCTGGAATTTATTATAGAAAGACACTTCTTACTTTACCTAATATTAAGTATCTTTCTCAACCAGACAAACTCCCCTTATATCCGATGACCCCCAATCTGTGCTCACTGATGCTGGCTGATGATGCTTTCCTGCTCTCTGGGTTTCAGTCTTTGCCTTTGGCCTGTTCATTGGCTACGCCCAGCCCCGTGGCTTTTGTCTTCCCCGTGAGCCTGGACAATGGAGGGGATGAGGGGAGCATCTTACCTCTACGGGGGTTAGTAGGAGGGGGAAACATGGAAACAGTCAGAGACAGAAACCCTGAGAGAGACAGAAGCCCGCAGAACTACAAAGAGAAAGGCTGGTGAAATGGGACATTGAGCTTTGGTGATTGGAAACAATATGTTGTATTTAGACTGAAAGAAAGGTCTTCAGTCCATTTATAATCCCCCAAAATGACCTTAACTTCGAGTAGGAGATAATGTGTGGTAATTGCTGAGTCAAAACAAATCTGAAAGCAAGTTATTTTACAGTAAAACTAGGTAAAATTTTAAAAATTAGTAGCATCACTTACTAAAGTCCATGAAGGCACCTAGAAATCCCTCTTAGCATGCCACAGCCCTTTCGTTTCCTTTAGCAGTGGTTTTCAGCTGTGGCTGCAATTTAGCATTACCTGGGAGCTTTGTAAACTATTGATGCTGGGCCGTACCCTCCCCACCCCACTGTCCCACCCCACTGCCCCCAGGTTCTGATTTAGTCTGTGGTGGGAATCCAGGAATCTGTATTTTTAATAGCATACCAGGGGACTCTAAATGCACCAGCATTCTTGGTGAATTTTTATAATTCTTATTTCACTATTTTTTTCCAGTTTCAACATTATAATTTATCAGGAAATCTTATGTTGTTTCTCTTTGAACACTCTTCTATGGATTCTGTAAGTTCTAATACCGATGGTGCCAAAAAACTGTATACAAGTGGACACTTTGGTCAGCGTTGCTCAAGCAGTAGTTCGCTGTAATCACAAGTGTCTGGACCCTGATAGTAACTACTTTGAGCACCTCTTGCAATTGCACACATCACAGGGGACTTGTATTCATCTTTTGTTATTAATATATATTGAGTATTACAATTTTAATACAGTTTTCCTTTCTTAAAATGTGTATTCATTTTTTTGGAACCCTCTGTATATTATTTACTTATTTTACTGCTTAACCACATTATGCTATTGTTTTTTGTGGACTCTATTGGGACTCTAAGCACCATTTTATTAGATTGATCTTATAGGAAAGTATATCCCATTTCAAGTTGAACACTTTTGCAAGTAGATCCTGGCTGGTTTTTAATTTGGCACTGGCTGTGTGGTTTCACTCAGTTTCACATAGACTAATTACTCACCAGCATTATAAGCTCTTGAGGAAGATTAGATTTGGGTGCAGTGATCAAACACCCAAAACAACAGTTGCTTAAACGAGAAAGAAGTTTATTTCTCTCTCATGTATAAATAGGACATTCAGGGCTGGCATGATGCTCTGTGAGGTTAGGGGCCCGAGCTCCTTCTGTTTTACTGTTCTGCTGAGTGAGTCTTCCATTTCCATGGTTACTACATAGTCCAAGATGCCCCATTCATGATGTCCACATTTCAGCAGCATGCAGGAAGTACGGCAAGGAAAACACCCTCCTGTTAAGGACACTTCTTAGGAGTAACACAATTCACTTCCGCTTGTATCTGGATGTCCAGAACATAGAACTTGGTTTCAAGGTAGGCTGGAAAACAGTCTGTATTCTGGATGCCTTATGACCAGGTGAAAATCAAGGGTTCAAAGGAAGAAGGGAAGAATAGCTGTTGGGGGAACTATTCGAAATCCCTGTTTAAAGAGGAATGACCGGGTCTCACAATATTCTGTGCACCTGACATGTCTACCCCAGTCGCATATACAATTGATACCTAACAAGTAATTTATCTGTTGATTCCAGCAAGCAGGGGTTTGTTTGTTGTTTTTTTCTTCTACTATTTAAAAATTGTATGTGTACAGTATTTTACCCACATGATTTAATGGTTTTTGTGGCCTATCTTGGGATTCTAAGTGTTATTTTATTAAATTGTTCCCATGGGGCATCCCATTTTAAAGTACAAACTTCTGTCCAACTAATAATGGATTTCTGGTCTCAATTGATTTTCATTTGTTTCAATACTGTTCCTAAATCAGTGTTACTGCTTTCTGTAAAATACTTGTTAAAGTTTGTATTTATGTGTATTATCCTGAAGGTAGAGGTTGGTTCATAGTCTTTCAGATTCCTTAGTAAATCTGCATCCCCCCAAAATATTAAGAATCGTTGTTGTAAATAAGGAAGGAACATGGATAGTATGATTCCTAGCTGGTAACTTTACCAAGTTGTTGCTTGTTATTATCCCGTTACTTTAATAATCTGTTCTTTCTTAATATATTGAATTATTTGAAATTCTTTAGAGGGGCTCAACATGCAAAGAAATATCCCATTTTTGCAAAGTAAATTATAAACTTCAAATTGTTTTATAAGTTTGGATTTTTATGTTTTGTCTCTTTAAATTTGAGCTTTTTCACAATATAATGGGCATATGAAATTGTAAGACATTTAAATAATGGTGATTTGATATACATAAACATTGTGAAAAGAATCCCCCCATAGAGTTAATTAACACATCCATCACCTCACATATTTATCTTTTATTTTTTGGTGAGAGTATTCACGTTCTACTGTGTGAACAGATTTCAATTACACAATGCAGTGTTATCAACTATAGTCACAATATTTTACATTATCCACCGTGACTCGCAGAGGGTTTCGTTATGTAACACTGTCGTCCTCATTCTGGGAACTAGGTTGACAAAGCAGCCAGCATCTAGAACATTGCTGGTCAAAGTGGCCGAGGGAGAAAAAACCAACTCAAGGGTCGAGCATCTATATTAGTCTTTGGCGTGAAAGTAACACAAGTCAATCTTGACAGTTTAGGATTTCATCAAGTTTTATAAGAAAAAAACTCCATTGAAATAAATACAGAACCTTCTATTTAAGACCTCACATTCCCTTGTCTAGAATGAGGGTGTGTGCAGAAAGGACTGGGGGCTCCATATGAATAAGCCAGTAGTGTTATTCGGCAGCCAAAAGCACTAAGATCATTTCAGATTGGAGTAGTAACATCCACAGCAAAATTGGTCCCTCATAGTTCCACTGTACTGCTCCCTACTGGTTAGACCATCCCAGAAGTATCTATTTAAATTTGGTATCATACTTGTAGAGAGCTAGTCCTACAACGACATTAGTCTAGATGAAAACAGGACGGCACAAAAATCTCCAATATAAGGAATGATTCCAGAACTGAGGCTGTCACCTAGGAAAAGGTGACATCCTCGCTACCTCTAAGAATGTGGAGAAGGTATTCAGCACATTGCTGTGTGTAACACGGTAGAGTAGGACCCATGAGTGGGAGTCAAAGGGAGGAGGATTTCAGCTCAGTATTGAGAACTTAGTAGTAAGTAGACTGTCCAACAATAGCAGACTGTCGGGTGCAGTTCTTAGCTCTGTGAGAGGTTCTACTGGAGCATGATTTATTGCAAAGTATAATCCCATGTCATCTCTGTCTGAATGTTATTCCTATGTAGTTGGCTGCATTTCTATTTCATGCAGTTAGGAGGCTATTTGAACCTTATTTAGAGTTTTTGAGACTGATAGTTGGTCTTTGAAAATGTTTTTGATAAATAAAATGAATTTTTGAAACTTCTTTCAGGGATCATTAAATGACATATGTTGGAGTCAGACTGACCGGTGTTCATATCCTAGCTCCTCCCTTACAAACTTTGTGACTTTGGCAATTTAGTTACTTAAACTCTCTGAGCCTACCTATGTGCCTCTGTAAAAAGGGATTAAGAATGGTCCTGGGAGGATTCAATTAAATGAGCGAAAGAACATAAAGACTTTCTCGATATGCTTGGCACAGAGCATGCACCCAGGACCTGGAGGCTGACATTACTACTAATCCTTTCTCTGACTTTTGTTTTACTAAAGCTAATGTGGTGCTTAGTATTAATGGCTTTTAGATTCTTAGTATCGGCTTCTTTTCATTGTTCCTCTTAAGTTACTTCCAGTTTGGGGGTCAAGTAAAAAAATATCCTTGATTTTAACACTCCTTCATTCACTTACTTCATCACATTCAAATGTTTTCTGATGACCTCTGCGGCTGCCGTTACTGGTTATCTGCATAGGAGAACCCATCGTGCTGCAGCCTCCAGCTGCTCAACTGGCCTTTGAACAACTGCTCCTCTTGCTCCCTGCACACTTCAGATTTGGGGGTCTTAGGCCTACTCACGCCCCTTCTTAAGTTTTCCCTCGCATTTGAAGTCGTTTTCTTTGACAGTTATCTAGAATGAGGCTCAGATAATCCTGTTAACTTGACCTTTCCATTAAGCCACAGAAAACTCAAAGAAATCTCACCTAAACGTCTTTTGGGGAAAACATGCTTTAGAAACAATGACATTTGCCAGAATTGAAGTTTGTGCTTTTTATTGGCTCATGTTAGCCTTAGCATTGACCAAAGAGTCATTCATTATGCTGTCGTGTCTGTTGGAAGCAGTTGTCTTCAAAAATGTTGCATTAGGTTAAAATGGCGAATGATCATATTGTATACACGTTCTGTTCTGCAGTGCTTTGTTATAAAAATCAATTTACAAAGGCTTATTTCTGCACATGGACGGCAGGCTTGCATACAGCTCTTTCTCACCTGTTCTGCTTAGATGCCAGCTTGTCTGTATTTCTTACTGGGTCCAAGCTAATGGTTTCTTTCCTAAGGTTTACAAGCAATGAGTTCTCTACATCTCTAGTGGGATTAGTTAAACCTAACTGCATTGTGACATGGAGAAGCATGAGGCTTTTGGAATTTATGAATCATAGCAATCAAATCTGGAAATAGACATGCAGCCCTTTGCCCGAGAAGATATTACTGAGAATTCAGTTCATGGTTATTGCTCTTCTCTAGTGCCAGTTTGATTGTAAGTCCGTTAAAAAAACTGCTCACATAGCCATTGTGTGAGGAGTTATGCTGGCAGACACTCCAGTGTTACAGACGTTTATTACCAAACCGAGCAAACATTTCCATAAATGTTCAGGGTTTTGTTTTTTTTCCTTCCCAACAGTCCTCAAAGGGCATTTTGCACGTAGCTTGCCCACGTACTCATGTATTCACCTGTGCTCCCTTGGCTGATTGGTGGTAATGTGGTGATTGGATCATGTTTGCAGGTTTTTGTAGGAGGGGTTCACATTTTTTGCAGATGGATTTCTTTAGGCTAATCTTAATTTTTCTTAGAAAACTTGAGGTTACTGGGCTAATTTTCAATACTGAATTACCCTAATTTTTAGAATGGGGAAAATATGAAAATATTTGAATTTCTCACTCTGTATAGGCACTCTCATATGCAAGAGTGAATTACTAGAGGGAGAAATTCAGGTAACTTTGTTACTTTCCTATGCAAGTTATTTGAACTGTTAAGCTTTACTTCTTCATGTGTAAAATGAGACACATAAAAGTACTTGTGAAGTTCCAAGGAGACTGTACACTAAGCATTTAACCCAGTGACTGTGCATTACAAGTGGGAAAGTATTGTGAGATAGGAGGTGTACTGTTTCCTGCCCTTTAAAGGTAAAGAAACGAAAGCTCCCAGAGGATTAACAGGGACTTATTCAAGTTCATATGGCTAATGTGTGGTCAAGAGTAAGATTTCAATCTGAGATTCTCAACTCCTAGTCGAGTGCTCTTTCGTTATAGAAAGGTAGCTTATTCAACGCGGTTTAAAGCAGTGTTTCTTAACTCGTGCTGTTCACTAGAATCACCTGTAAAACTGCAGAACCACCAGATGCTTTGGTTCTAACAAGGAGATTTGGATACAGTAGATCTGGTATGCAGCCTGAAATTTGCCTTTACAAACTCCCTTGATACTGTTGATGTGCTGCTTCTCCTACATTCTCTATTTTTTATACTTCTGGAACTCCTTTTGGATGTTTGTTGGAGCTTTTCCTTCTGTCCTTCATAACTATTCACTTTCACCTTTTCCTTCTTCAAATCTCTGTGTGCTGCATTCTGGGAAATCTATTTTATTTTTCAATACCCTAAGTTTCCTTTCAGTTGTACTTAGTCTGCTGATGAGCCCATAAATTCACTTTTTATTTCGATGACATCAGGTTTTATACTCTATTTGTACCTAATTCTCTGTCTTGTTTCATGAATGCTAATCTTGCTTTTGTTTTTACATTTTTAAATTAATTTTTATCAAACACATGAAAATATGGATCAAATGAATCATTTTAAAGACGAAATAATTCTACAAGGCTTATAATTAAAATGAGTTGTCGTCTGCTACACCCCTCTTCACTTCTGGTTCCTGCTTCCTAGTGGCAATTATTTTCCAATCTTCTAGATATTTCTATTATTTATATCCATGTTTCTAAAAAACGTGTTTATGTTACTTCTTTATTACATATGTTCTATGTAGCCTTTTTTCCATGGAATATGAAGAAGGTGATAATTCTGTTTTCTTATTCCTTCCTTCTTTCCCATAACACAGGATTTAGTGTTTACTATGAGTATGTGAAGATTATTCATTCTTGAGTCATGTACTCATTTTATAACTTTTTTGTTTTCCCTGCAGTTAGTAAATTCTCCCTTCCCCCGCTTTTGGGAGGGTTTGGTTAGTTTTCTGCCTGGTTACCTCAAATTTATCCTTTCATCATCATCCAACTTCATCTCTGAACTCTTAGTAATTCAGTGATAATAGATCAAGAAGCTGTGTTTCTTGGAGATGCATGTGTTCCTCCTAGATCCTGCTGTTCCAATGTGGACTTGATTTCCCTCTAGCGTTGCTACACAGCTGACCTCCCAGGACTTCTCTACTGTGTTTATTTTCCTATTTCCTGGATCTATGTTGTCCTTTTTCTTGATTTACTTCCTCATTTTGCTGGACTACATCCTCTAGTAGCCTCCTGAGAGGGTACACACAAAGTAAAATTTTTGAAAATATGTATACCTGGAAATATGTTGCAGGCTTACATTCAGGCATAGAAGTCTAGTTTTGAGATAATTTCTCTTATATTTGAGGGCCATAGCCTACATTCAGGAAGAATTCTGAAAACTAAGACAATTTTATATTCCTCGGGGGGGCAGCATAGAAAGCAATTGGTCAGATGTTACTAGTGATGGCTATAAAAGCGGAAGGTGGCAGGGCAGATTAATTCTAGGCTTCCTGGGGAGAAATGTGCTCTGCTCAGAAGATCTCTTTCTTCCTTTATCTTTTCAAATTCACCCGTTTCTCAAATTCCAAATAATAAAGCTATTCAGAGAGGAGATCCTAGAGGCTGACTGTCTTTTTTTGAATTCTGGCTTTGATGCTTTTTAAGTATATAAACTTGAACAAAGTTATAATAATTACTACAGTGTGATAGCAATACAAGCATAGACTAATAGACGAATAGAACAGAAGACATTCCAGAACAGACTCACTTAAGTGATTCGTGCCAAAAGCAATACTGCAATTCAGTACTTAACCTCTATGCATCTCAGTTTCTTCATATGCAGAATGGGGATAACTATCCCTAGTATGCTAGTATTGTGAGGATTAAGTGACTCGATACACAAGTGCTCAGACTAGGGCTTGGCATCTAATAAATGCTTAGTAAGTTATAGCCATTATTTTTGTTATCTTGATTTCAACAAAATTTTCCCTGGCCCCAAGCCTTAATCAACTTCCTCTGAAATTTCACACTCCTTATTCTGCGCCTCTTCTTCTGAGATTTAATCATTCACTGTCTTACTTTGGAACCAAGTTATTTTGTGTGCATTGCTGGTATGTTTCCAACTGTTGTAAACTCTTGGAGGACAGAGACCACATAGAATGTATGTAATTGCTTCTGTCGTTCTCAGGGCACCCAGAACAGTGCTGGGCTCAAGGTAGAGCTTAGTATGTGCTCGTGAGCTGGTTGGGCAACAGCTCGCTCTAGGGTTAGGTGATGCCCGTCAGGTGATCTGCTTTTAACTCTCCAACACATCAGGTAAGAGCAGTGCTGTTTTTTGCAGCCCTAATTGGTGTCAGAAACATTTGCTATTTTTACCTTTTAGTAAACAGTCCTGGATTTTATGAGTTCTTAGGTATTATACCTGACAGAATCCGCCCAGAAGTAAATACACTGGAAGGAAATGTAAAAGCTTGTGGTTCTTGATCTCGCTCTCACCCCTGGGACGCTAAAGAAGACAGGAAGGAGTTTATGCTTTTGCTCACTCATGAATAAGTAAAATTTTCTCATCCATATTGGTCTTTTGGGCCTGTTTATATTATGTATTGTATGTGACAACCTAAAACTACAGGGTTTTTAAAGTCCTTCTGCTTCCCCAAGAAAGGGCTCCATGTCCATCAGTTACCTGGAAGGTGGCATGTTGCCCTCTTCCTGTTTCAAATTAGTCTCACGGTGCTTTCTTTCCCAAGTGGTGCCCAAAAACTGCTGCGCTGAAATGGTCATTTGTGAATACAGTAGTTCTCAGGAGACATAAATTCATATCCTGTTCTCACTATGTACTTTATTAACTGTTAGAGTTATTCTGCTGCCAGGCCTGGCGTGAACCTGATTTGGTGCCCAGTGCTAACAACTGTCTTTAAAGGCTTATGAATAGGGTAATAAACACTATTTACATTAGTAGAAACACGTACTTTTAGTATTTCCACCACCTTCCCTCGTGCTCGCGTCGCTGGCAGGTCGTCACGAGGGCATGGTCACTCGGCACTTGGCCCACGTCTTCATTCACCTGGGGATAGATTCATTTGTTTAAAGCTTTTCTGAATAATCAAGTCACTCTCGTATCCTAGCCTCCAGTCTTCAGATAATGTGAAGCTTCCCAGCTGATATGTTCTAAGCATTGTTTTTATTTTCCTTCTTTTTAACTAAGGCCAAAAATACAAAGCAAAAACAAAAACTGAGCCATGACGCGAGCAACCAGACTGTTAAACCATTGTTTCATGTGCACTGGCAGAGGTTTCACTGCAGCACAGCCCTGTCAGAGACGTAATAAAGCCATAGGACACGCTTGCCTTCCATGGCAAACTTGACATTCACCTGCAGGCGGCTGAGGGTGTTCAGTCTCAGCTTCATATCAGAGATGTGTGACAATGAAAGTTAGGCAACTTGTGTTTGTTTTTCCCCAATTTTACTTACGAGGGAGACTGGATAGTCCAAAAAGAGATTATTCCTCCTGTTTCAAGATGCAAACCCTATCCTGTTATAATGTATATTTGACAAGAAATTTGGGAAAGAAGCAGTGTGGTGCGAGGATTGGTCTGATGGTGACTGGCTTTCCACTGCAACTGTATGTTAATATGTGGTGGATGTCGTTGAGAAAGTTTCCAAGTATCTGTAGGACAGGGCTTGATTTTGATTCAAGCAGAGGGATGAATAGTCACTCATTCAACACTGTGTTAAGTGATGAAGTCAGAATAATGATGGCAAGGCTTATAGCTGAAAGAGTCTGTCTACAAAAAAATACATGGTAAAAAAATATAAAAACTCATGCTTTCTGACCTTCATGTAGGGATAAGGGACACGAAGGGAAGATTGTTGATTATATACTTAATTGTTTTCTCCAAGTCTCATTTTACACATTTTGTTTGGCTACGCATTTTATGTTCTATGCCACTAAAACTTATCATAGTGTTAAGTTGAACCTGAGAATTCTGTTTAAGCTCATGTAATACTGCCAACAAGAAGTACTAACAAGCCACCAAAAGCAGTTTTGAGGAGTGCTTAAATGCACAGGATTTGGAAGTAAATGGAGCTATGCTATTTCTTTGCAATAGGAACTTGAGCAAGTTCTCTACGAGGTCTGACATATTAAGTTCACAAACTTGCTGCAACGATGTGGCTAACCTTTTTTGATACCAGAGGGATTACTCATTATGAATTTGTACCAACGGGACAAAGAGTTAACCAAGTTTACTATTTAGAAGTGCTGAAAAGGCTGAGTGAAAAAGTTAGATGAAAATGACCTGAACTTTTCACCAACAATTCATGGCTCTTGCATCACGACAATGCACCAGCTCACATGGCACTGTCTGTGAGGGAGTTTTTAGCCAGTAAACAAAGAGCTGTATTGGAACACCCTCCCTTCTCACCTGATCTTGCCTCCAGTGACTTCTTTCTTTACCCTAAGATAAAGGAAATATTGAAAGGAAGACATTTTGATGACATTCAGGACATCAAGGGTAATACAACTACAGCTCTGATGGCCATTCGAAAAAAAGTTCCAAAATTGCTGTGAAGGGTGGACTAGTCACTGGCATCAGTGCACAGCTTCCCAAAGGGAGTATTTCGAAGGTGATGTTCAGCAATGAAGTATGTAGCACTTTTTCTAGGTTGAGTTCGCGAACTTAATTGTCTGACCTTGTATAAATCTCAATTTCTTTATCTGAAATTTGGTACCATGTGGTATCATGTAAGTGGTACTTACATGATAGTATTAGTGTGATGATTAAATTAAATAATGCATGATAGTTTAGTACAGTGCCTGGAACATAGTAAGTTCTTAATGAATATTGCCTATTATTCAATTTTATTTATTCTCTTAAGAATCTCTTAGCAAGGGAATAGCAAGCTCTTATTCATCTCTTATTCTCTTATTCTCTTATTCTCTCTTATTCTCTTATTCTCTTATTCAGCTCTTCCAACTTCTTTGAATATTTTAAGTGCTCAGAAAAAAAAGTTATTAGAATACAGTGTTGTTAACCATTACTTTGATTTTGCACTCATAGAAATATCAACCATTCTGTTGACTGATTTGGTACCTTCTCTAGACACTGCTAGTTGTGCGGGGCGGCCTGCAGGGTCTCTGGTCGTGCTACTTACATAAGAACTCAGGATATGGTGAGGCCAAAAAGGAACATCCACGGAGCCATGGATAGGGAAGTCATACCACTATAGTCTCACTGGAGGCTGGGTTGGAGACACAGGAAGCAGGAGCCATACTATCCGCAACCTGCTGTCCGCTTTTCTGCCTTTCAGCTGACTGACTTGCTAGCTGCAGTCTGCTCTTGCCAGCTAAGCCACCATCTTCTTGCTAGCCCCCATTTTTCTTGCTAGCCCCCATTTGCTGCTAGTGTAGCCACAGCAGTTATATTAGTGGCCAGTGGCTCACTGGTTACAGCTGATGGCCAACTAGCCACAGCTGATGGCCATCCAATCACAGCTGATGGCCATTTACTACCTGAGCGAGCACCTTTCCACGTGAGGCAGAGAGCCTGGAAACTGCACTCCTGGTTCTGTCCCCACACTCATGTTTCTCTTTTTACGTCCACTTAAGACTTTTAAGAGTTCCGTTTAAGTCTTTTGATTTTTATAGCAATGTGTTAGTCCACTAAGCTCAGTTTACAGCAAAAGATTGTTCCCAATTGCTTTAGGAGAGAAAGGTAACCTGTGGGTACCAATCTCTTCGTTAACGTGATGACTTCTGTCTCTAATCAAAGAGGGCTGGGCTCTTACCTCGCCATAATGAGGATAACAGACAGTGGGTTTAAAGGGTAACATTAACTGTAGCACTTTTTGTGTGGTGGGCTGTGACTGGGGCTTTTCTTAATGAGACAGGATTGACTGAATGAAATACATGGATTCAAATAGGGAAACCTGGGGCATTTTCTTCTGGTTTTGATACCTTTCCCATCCCTCAACGTTTGTAGGCACCTTTATATGTGCATTAGGATGAAGAAGGAGAATCAATTTTTAAATTTTGTTTTGTTACTACTTTTTAACCTCTACAGACTCTTACGCATGAAGCTATTGTGTCCCTGAAATAAACTTTACCCCATCAAAATTGAACCTTCTCTTCAGAAGGTCTCAGATGGCTCCTCTTGCTTTGAATATTCAGTGCAAAGAAGCTCTTACAATTTCTATGCCAACATTTTCTCCACTCTGGAGCTACTTGAGTGAACACAATATGTAATTTTGCAGAAATCAAACGTTTCTCAAAATCTTTACTTGAACTTCGCATACAGTTTAATAAAGTTTCCCAGTTAAGTATGAAACTAATAGACCATTAAGAATAAGGAATGATTGACTTGTATTTTTATTAATCTTTGGCTGTAAGTGACCTTAAAACACATGTCTAGCACATTCAAAACCACCAGGCATGACTGCCCAGTGCTCCACCTAACCTGGCTTTTCATTTGTTCTCTTATTAAATCTCCAGTGGAAGAGATTGTGTCAGAGTCTCCTTTAGTGGTCTGTTCCAGAATCTTATAATTCACACTTAAAAAAAAACTGAGTAGCATTCTTATACATGTAAATTTTTTTTGATGTTTACTTGAATTGAAGCCTTTTCATATTCTGTTGGCTGTCTTATTCACGTGCTACTTTAATCCTGATGCAGATAACTGATGTTGTGCATGATGTCATTGTTTACAACAGAAGTTGGTCCAAAATTGTGCCACTCATTGCATAGCAATGATTTGAGTACAGGGACCATTTTTAATGTCAAAATGTTAGGCCACCTTTCTATGCACACGTGTGCGCGCACACACACACACACACACACACATGCACAAACAATACTAGTTTTACTGTCTGTTACTTAAGAAAATCCATAGTGGAAAATAGCTATTAAGAATGTAATAAAGCTTTTTAGTGAACGTGTATTTTATTAAACATAATAGCATCTTCGTACATATGTAAAGTAATGCATATGTGAGAGAAATTTTTCAGTCTTAGAAAATGAAGAAATGTGTCCCATTGATCATTTTGAGTCACTTAGTGAGAATATTGGTGCTTTTTTCCCCATAAAAATCCTTCATTCATTGTGTATATTTTTGGATCTAATTTAAGATAAAAGTGACAGATTGGTACACATTTATTTTTTTCACTCTTCTTGTCTGTAGCTCACAAAAAGAGTCTTGCTCACTAAGTACTCACCAAGATGATAAAGTATAACAAATTTAGATACTTCAAAATATGTTCTGAGCCTCAGATCATGCTGCCTGTGATTGAATCAGAAAATGTAAAAACCGGCAAAGGGTCTGTACTCTCAAATTTTTTTCTCTATGTAAACTTCTTTATAAAGCACCCACATTTCCTAGTTCATGGGACTTCTTTAATTTAAAATTCTTTTGTCTTTTGTAGCACATATTACTTTATGGAGGAATACGTAAAGATAAAACAATCCATTAACAACAAAGAAAGTATTTCTGAGTGTCTACCATGTGGCTGGCAAGAGATCATTGGTTTCTTTCATCCATTTACCACATGTTATCTAGTGGCCTTAGATGAGTAATGAATGTCAATTTCTATGGATGCAGAAAGGAATTTTTATATTAGTGAAGTGCATTTAGATTTAGAAAGTTTACCCAAGTTCTATAGCAATAGCTTGATCTTTGATAGATATTTTTCCTTTGGCTAGTATAAAATCACTGTTGTTTTCAGTCATTTTTATATTTAGGAAGGACAAGCTGATTTATATTGGGGGGGCTGATGAATATATTTTTGCCCATATGAAGAACTGATCAAATAATTATGCATGTGGCTTAGTGTCTCTGTTAGACTGCGGAGAATAAGAACAAGGGGTTAGACCAGTGGAAATTAAAACACTAAAAATACCAAGAGACTGCTTGTCTTGAGGGGGTACTGATGGAGGGAGAGCATCCCCCTTTCAGACTCTAGGAGGTCTGGTGGGTTTTGCATATAGAGATGGAGATTCAATTTGGAAATATAATCAAATTTCATCTAGGTTACTCAGCTTGGTAGAATGGCTACATTGGGCTACTGATATCTCTGGTTATTATAAAGATCAAACACAAGTCTTTAAAGGACTATTTGTCTTGCTGTGGAAACCATTCATGTACCTCAGCTGTTTAGCAGTATTTTCTTAGGCAAGATTGATAATCACAACTCTCTAGTACTGTTTTAATATAAAGTATGTCTAAAATACTGTTATTAACCATGAATCCCAGACCTGTCTCTGGCATTTACTGTATTCAGGACATTGTAGTTGACGTGAATATACAAATATCTGTGTTGTGATGAAATGCGAAGTTTAATGAAGGGGCTTGTTTTCATCCTCCCAGTTTAGCTGGCCGTCACACCCCATTTCGCAGTTGTACCTTGGTCACCTATTACTTTAGTGTTGTAAACAGCACAGGCCAAAGTTAGCTTCTCACTTTAGAAGATCCCAACTGGAGTGAGATAGAGACATTTGAGGAAAAGATGCCAACAGACCAAACAGGTTTTTCATCTTGCTTCCAGCAAGGATGGGTAAAAGAACCTTTGAACTGACAACAGAAAGGAGGTTTGGAGAGGAAGGAGAGAATTAGGCATAGCATTTCAGAGCTGTGCTATATGCTTTCAGTATCCTAGTGGGGTGAGCCTGGGCAGAGGACACAATTGCATTTCCCGTGAGATTTTCAGACGTCCAAGGTTAGAGGAGACTGGTGCTCTACCTTCCCTTCTGGAAACATTAAAGGTGGTGGTCTTACATATGTGTCTTGTGCTATCTTTGTACAGATGAGTGGGATGGAGACGGTGACCTATGTATGTGCCTAATGACTTTTGTAGTCTGGTAGGTTTTACAGAAGAGAGCGAGGTTACCGTGGCCATGGTTTATTGGAGAAAGTTGAAGTGTTTTCCTGCCTTAGTAAGTTCAGTATGGGGAACATAATATCATGGCAGCTAGTTAGAATTAATTAAATGTTAATTATTCCCCACAGTGGAGCACTGATAGTCTTGGCTTCTCCCTTTGCTGCCCACAGATATAATAAAATATCTGTTTCTTATTGACTGGAGAATAGCTAGAACAAACATAACTTTTTCTTGACTCTTTAGGTACTTTTTCTTTCTTCAGTTATTAAACTATTCCAGAACTGATGGTTAATAATTTTCTTTTTTCTTCTTCCAAAAAAAAAAAAAAAAAACTGAGATAGCAGAAGTCCAGATCAAGTGCTTCCTGTCCAACATGCATATAGAAAAGCAACAAAACAGCCTCTCATAGAACAAGTCCTAGCCATTGCATTTTGGAAATAAACCTAAGTCCTAATAATCACTCATCATAGGACACACATATCCCCTGAGGGGTTTTTCCCCATAACTCACATTTCTGCCACATGTTTCTTGGTCCTCCAAAACACAAAACCATCACTAAAAAGGTACCAAAACCATAAATTTTTGCCTACCCCAGAAAAAAATCTCTAGGTGAAAGCCTTTTTATATCCAATTTCCATTCTAAGAGCAAAATAATAAACCAAATTATAGCAAGCCAATGCAACTCTTCCCTCACTTTTTATCCCAGGCAGTTTGACTTCATCAGGACTCAGAAACACAATAAAAAAAAAATTACCATTGAATTAACTGTAAGCTGTTCAATATGAATTGGAAATGATGACTTTCATGTTTCTAAAAACCCTTGGGATATGTTGCTTAGGTTTAATTACTGGTCTTTTATATTGAACTTTTTTCCTTTAAAAACTATCAGTTTTATAGTAGATTTGGAGGATGGTATAGAGTTAGTTGTATACTGTAAAATCTGAATTCAGAATTTACATTACATAACTATTTATAATTATATCTGGCCTTTTGTCTTTTCTAAGAGAAATGGCATTTTCTGACAGTTCTATTCCTGGCAAAATAACAGACCATGGTGTGACCTTCAGTAAGAAATTACGTAACTACTTAATAGTAATCACTTTACCATCTGCAGTCCACACTAAATTAAAAGGCACCTGATCTTCAATCCTGGCACGTGGCTCCAGGCTCTGCCTGCCTTTTTCTAGTAGTAATGAGTGATCATCTCTCTCCTGGTGACTGACTATCAGTTTGATGGATAGGAAAAGAAAGCGCTCAGTAGATCCCCGTTTGTTCTTAGCTGATTGACTCCACCCAGCTTTGTTCCCATCCCACAAAGCTCATTCTCAGATGGTCCAGGCTTTCATGTTTCTTCATCCCATTTTGGTCCTGTAAATACGCCTATGTAGACTGTTTCTATTAATTTTCCACTGTGAGGTTTTCTAGTCTTGAGTGAGATTCCAAGGGGTTCTGGAGGAAAAGTGGGACACTGAAAGGCTGAAAAACTTTTTGTAGACATAAATTGTTTTCCCTTTCTCCATGGGGAGACAAGGCCATCCCTTGATGGGTGTTAAAATAATGTAAAAGTTCCCCCAAAACCTGCTTATGAGGAAAGAATTTGTTTTTTGTTCCAGTGTGTAGCAGGCTTTCACAGCAGAGTGAAAAACCCCGTAGCATTTCCTGACATTCTAAACCCCTCTTTCATGTGCTGCTCCTTGCAGATGCTGAGGAGGGCGGGTGGACGGGAGACATTGGCAGTCATAAGGCTCGGGATTACTGGCCTGTCTGTTCAGTTCCACAGATGTTTTGGCCTGAGAGGCTCCACTTTAAGGCTTTTAGAAAATACCGACTGTCAACTTCTTGTGATAGTTACACATGAAGAATTTGAATTCCACCTTTATTTTTCTGGTATTTTAAGTGCCGGATACACTTTCCTCTTCATATTCTGCTTTCATTCCTCCCAGCTGCTTCGTATCTGCTTCACGTCGGCTTTTGTTCCTCCCGCCTCTCCCTGTCATCCCACGTCTTTCCACAGCACAGCATCTACTTTGCTGGACATAGAGGGTTTGCCCTTGGCAATGCTGAAACCACCCCTGGGGTGTTTGGCCTGTGTCTGCGCCTTGGGGGGTGTCCTGCAGTCTTCAGGATAAACACAAGGGTGAGAGGCTGTGACTTGCTGTTTTTGGCAACTCAGCTTTATGAACTGCATTTATGGGAATTGAAGAACCTGTTCTCTGGAAATCACCTACCTGCCTCACTGCACTGCTCTGAGGGATTGTTGTTGGGAATGAGCAGTTAATACAGAAAATGTCCTTAATGAATGATGCGGCATGACTCTGCAGAGCCAGGATGTGATTGTGGAAGCATTGGCAAAGGTTGTGTGACCTACAAAGTAAATTCTCTAAGAATTTTAAAAAAACTTACAGGGTGTGCATAGAATTTATATATATATATATATATATATATATATACACACACACACATACATATATATATATACTATCATGTATATGTATATAGTGTGTATTAATATATACAATACACTACTATATACTCGTGTGTGTATACTATATATACTATATATGTGTTTACTATATAAAGTATATACTATATATGTGGTGTATGTACTATGTATGTGTATATACACCATATATGTGTAAATGTATAAATACGTGTATTTACATATATATAGTATTTACTATTATAGTGCAGTATATGTATAGATAGATTATATATAGAATTCCTTTGTCTTAGGTGTCTCTAAGAAAATGACTGTCTCCTCTCAGGTCAGCCTTGAGTGTAAGGGCAGTAGACGGTCCCTTGAATGGGATGATTGATTAACTCGTATGAGCCTGTAGACATCTCCTGGAATTCCATCAGTTGGGTTGCATTCCTTTTAGTTCTGAAGACCTTTCAACATTCTTAAGTACCTATTAAAGTTTAAATGTCCCTGGGAACACTTATCAGCTATAATCTGCTTGAAAGGATAGGGGAAAGAGAGAAAGGATAGCAGTAGACAATTAGATGATAGCAAAATCTGGCAAAAAGAGCCCAGAGTAGATACCTGGATTTAGTAGGACAGCTGGGGGAGGAGATGTGGCTCGCAGCCAAAAGAGGTGGGGAGGTCAGTGTCAGAAAAGAGTTCATCTACTTAGTTTTGCAGAAGTCTGGCCCAGCCTCTCAGTTGTGTGTAATGGGTGTTCACTCTGTCAAACAAGTACTCTGAAGGGAGGTAGAGAAATAATTTCTCTCCAAGTTAACAGCGAGAACCTTCACACACCTAAATGAACAACCTTCCATGCCAAACATCACATTAGTTTATAGGGAGATGTCGGAGGTAGAGCTAAAGCATCCTGCACTTGCTTTTCAGTACGGTCAGTTGTCCCTCTGGTTTCCAGTTTCCAGACTTAGTGTCTCCTTTTTTGAAAAAAAAAAAAAATCTTGTTGGCATAATATATCGACCAGACCTGAGTAGTAGGAATCAAAAAGTAATGAAGACAATAGTAAGTACCTGTTATGTCAAGTACCCTATAGGGTTATTTACACACTGTATTTCATTTAATTTCATTTAAGCAGTATTTTGTTTTTTGTTTTGTTTTTGAGAAGTGAGATATATATATATATATATATATATATATATATATATATATATATATGGGAGGAAGGGGAACAGGACTTTTTATTGGGGAACAGTGTGTACTTCCAGGACTTTTCCAAGTCAAGTTGTCCTTTCAATCTTAGTTGTGGAGGGTGCAGCTCAGTTCCAGGTCCAGTTGCCGTTATTAGTTGCTGTTATTAGTTGCAGGGGGCGCAGCCCACCATCCCTTGCGGGAATCGAGGAGTGGAACTGGCAACCTTGTGGTTGAGAGCTGGCGCTCCAACCAACTGAGCCATCTGGCCACCCGGGAGCTGAGCTGCAGCTCATTGACTTCATTCTAGTTGCGGAGGGTGCAGCTCGCTGGCCCATGTGGGAATCAAACCAGCGGCCCCATTGCCCAGAGCTCCCACTCTAACCAACTGAGCCACCCGTCTGCCCCTAAGGCGTTTTAAGACAGATAATATTATAACCATTTTTTTTATGTGTGTAAATTGTAGCTAAGAGAAGTTAAGTAACTTTCTCAATCTTACGTAGTGAGAAACTGAGATTCAGACCTAGGTATTGCTTGAGTCTAAAGTCACTTTTGAATTACCAGTATAATCTTGGCGCTACCTACTTGCTACATATTGTTGATTCCTAATGTTTCCATTTTCTCATATGTAATCATGTGTGGAAATACACACATTTTTCTTGTACCTAATACTGTAACATTTTCACGTGGTCAATAATAAAAAGCCACAAAACAAGGCAGATAAAATAGTTGTAAAATATACTATAGATCAGTAGTTTTCAAATGATGAAATGATGGTCACTGGAAAATTGGGATCTAGGGCCACTGGGGGTCATGGGGGTTGGATTTTTGAGGGAGGCTTAGTTGGGAGAGCCCTGAGCTCTGTTCTCAACAGCTGAACTTTTATCTGTTTTATGTATCAAGTTTCCAAGTAATGCTTTTTTTCTTTCAAACCAAAGAGTCTGTTGCTTTACCAAAGAAACAAAAGTTTCTGAGTCCCGATTTGTTATAATGTTGGAGAGGTTTATATTAGGAATTTGGAATGTCAAAGTTAGAGCTAGAAGGTTGATTGAACTTCCTGGCAACTTCTGAGGAAAAAGGAACCATGTTTTTTATAGTCTCAGTTATTTTATTTAGGAAAGAAAAGAGAGGGAAGGAGGGAGGAAGGAAACAAGGAAGGAAGGAAGGGAGACAGAGCAGTCAAAGTTGTATGCCTTGTATGGCAAGGTGAACTTTTTCCTTGGCGTTTATTGCAGGAGGAATTTATCATGTTTCTCCTATGAGGGGCATGATGGATAATGATGGTTCCAATTGTGGTTTTACATGAGATGTTCTTGTGATGGATTTTTCCTTTAAAAACCTTTAATGAAACCTAAAGCCATAATGTTAACTGAAGAGCATTCTTGGGGGAGGACCACAAAATAAGGTTTGTAAAATGGGCATACCAACCCGCCTAACCTACTTCACAGGGTTGTTGCCTGAAGCTCAAAGAATGAATGTGTGTGAAAATGTTTGGAAACCTGTCAGAATTACCTAACATTTAGGTAGTTACATCATTCATTAAGTCACATATTTCTGAGTTTCTGCTCTATGCTTGTGTTGTTCTAGGTACTGGGGATGTTGAGTGCCAACCATTACTGGTTAGATTTTATTTGTCTACCCATCTTTTGCAAATTATATATTTAGTGATCTTTTTGCTTTGAAAGATAAGATTGATTACACAAATAAATTGAGTGTGGCTTAACAATTATGACTTCGGCTGCTCTCAGAACATGGAATCATTGAGTTTTCAAGCCAGAAGTTTTTCTAGAGGTTATCTGGTTCACCTGTCAATACAGGAATCCCTCTCACAGAATTCCCGAGGAAGGGCACCAGAAACCGTTGAGATATTTCTGATTTGCAGGTTGTGCAGTCTATTATTAGACAATTTTATATTTAAAAAAATTTCTTCTTTATGTTGAACAGCCTGGAAGTTGGAGAACAGTGGTAGAGATGGGCATTAGAAAAGGAATCCTGTCTTATGTTGATCACTTTGTCTTTTTAATTTGTTTACATTGGCATCACTCTTCTGTCAGAGGGATGCTCGAAAGACTCTTGCCACCTTTTCACTTGACGGCCTTTGAATTTAAAGATGGTGCCATCCCTGAAACTATTTTTTTTATAGGCTAAAAACATTCCTAGTTCTCTCATTCTTCATTTGAGATAATTTCCAGACATCATCTCGGTTGCCTTTGTCTGGATATATTGTTTTGACACTGTCCTTTTTATAATACATCGTTCAGAAATAAACACAGTGTCCCAGATCTGGCCTACTTCATTGGATTCCATTCTGAAGAATTTATTTTGCATTCTCATTTTCTTTCTTTTCTTTTTAAACTTCAAATCAACTTACAATTAAAAAATGTGTTTGCAAGTGATCTCTGATCATATGCGGCTCCTCAAATTGCGGCCAGTGTCATTGTACAAACTTGTTTTACCTAAAAATGATATGTCACGTGCAGACTGCTTAGATGAGGTAACAGACACAAGGCTGTTTATAAGTCATAAAACACTGTACAAGTAAGAGATGTTGAAATGAAGGTCATTGAGAATGTGTCCATTCTGAAATCATTGTTGAAATACCCTTGAAGGGGAAGGAAGAGAACTGTAGTCTGGGAGGGTGGAGAAAAGGCGATGTCAGTATATGTAGCAAATGTGTGATCTTAAGTATTTAAATATTTGCACTGAGGTGACACTGTGGACTTGTGAGGAACTTCGGGTTTCTGTAAGTAAAGTCAGAAACAGAGAGAGCCAGGGAGAGGTTGATTTGGAGTGCATTGTTTGGAGGAATGGAAGGTGAAGAGAGAAAACAGGAAGTACTGTGTGAGGGGAGAGCACCTTTCTGTTCTGAGAACTTTCTGTTCTGCCAGCCTCCATATATTAGCTTTTGTTCTACACTTATTTCTTATGGTGTCAGGATGGTTTCCATAGTTCCAGACATCATTTTCTCATTACAACTGCATACAGATACAGGAATACAGGAAGGTGTAAACAAGTGGTCCTAACCCACACTCCGTCTTCTTATTGGGGAAGAAAATCTTCTCCAGAAACCCCAATATGCTTTCCTTACATATTGGTCATTTCCCACTTTTAAATACATTGGCAGATGCGGTGAGAATGATTGAGATTGGCCTGAATCAATCATGGTTCATCTTTTGGAAATGGGGGAGGAGCTTACCTTTCCCCGGCACGTGGCTGTGGACCACTTTGACCGAATCAGAAAGGAAAAGCAAAACGAGAGAAGTCATTTAATAGGCAATCTATAATATCTGTCACAAATGACAACTTCAGCTGGAGATCACACTAGAGAAAAATATGTGTTGGTTTTTGTTCTTGTTTTTACTCAAAGGCTTGTTATAAGGGACTGAATACTGTATAGTGAACCCTGAGAAGGGTTAACTTATATATTTACTGTACGTTTTGTGCCGACTTGTGCGCTATGGTATTGAATTTGTCTTTGTTAACCGACTTGTCAATAGGGCATCACAGGATTTTGAATTCCTATAAATTCAACTTGTTAACATGAATTCTAATCCTTGGGGACTATACAGATGTTAGCTTCCCTGTTTAATTTCCTTTTGTGTGTGTGTGTGTGTGTGTGTGTGTGTGTGTGTATGTGTGTGTTTATAGATTCTTTATTGGGCTAAAAAATGGCTTCATTTTCTGCCTCTAATATAGTCCGCTCAAAGAAAATCACTGCCAGAAGGTTTTCACTGTCTAAGAAGTTTGTCGAGGTATAAAACAAAAACCCTCGGCCTACAATTTCATACCATAATATAATTTGATCATTGTAATATAGTAATGAAGGAGTATTGGTTTGCAAGACAAGAGACCTGAGGTGTATGACGGGCTCCACTACAAACTAGCTGTTGTCTTTATTCAGTTACTTCACTTCTCTGAATTTCAATGCATCATCATCTTGATCTTTTCCCTGAGGGAGTTGTATTAGTGTTTCCTAGACTTTGTTCCATGAAAAAGTTTTCTGAGAAAGTTTTATTCATATGTGGAAAATCTAGTCAAATATATTTGGTAAATACAGGGTTAAACCCAGTTAATCCCGTTTCCTCACTGCAAGTTTCTCAGAGCCTTTGATCTACTGATACGTACTCTGAATCTCTGGGAGGATAGGGTTTTCTAGGGCTGCTTGACCAGGGACTCTATTTTTTGTTTGTTTTTGTTTTTGTTTATTATTATTATTATTAGCTTTAGGTGTACAAAACAATGTAATAGTTAGACATTTATCATTTATATCCCTCATATAGTGACCACCCCCCTCCCCCCATAAACACCCCTCTGACATCACACACAGTCATTACATTTCCACTGTCTCTATTCCTAATACTTTACTCCGCTTCTTGTGTGTGTATATATATATTATATATATATATATATATATATATATATATATATATATATATATATATATATATATATAAATGTAGTTGATATTCATTATCGTTCAGCTTCAGCTTCAGGTGTACAGTGCAGTGATCAGGCATCTACATCATCCCTCAGGTGGTCTCCCTAATGAGACAAGTGTCCATCGGATACCCTACAAAATCTTTACAACTTTATTGAAGAATCACAAGACATTGTTCTTTGTAGCACAGTTAGTGAAACATTGAACTGGATAATATTTGACTCTGCAATTATGCAAAAGGAATGTGTTCTTTGATCTCAGAGGCTTCCATTGAAGGTGGAAAATCAGAACTAGAATCTGAAGAATGGATAGAATTTTCATAGCTAAAGCTGAGAGGAGACATGGATAAAAGGAATGACATAAATAAAGACATGAACAGAAGGAAAGTACAGTAGATTTTGGGAAATTATGAACGTCAAACATGGCTGGATCTAAAATATAGTGAGAAGTACCAAGGGATAAAATAAAAGAGGAAATGTGGGTAGGTGTGAGATGGTTGAAAGCCTTAAATGTCAGTAGAAAGGCCGTCTTTGTGTAGGCAATGCAGAGCCATTTTGACAAGAAGAATGATGTAAGCAAAGTGATATAAAAGGCAGTTGGACAATGTGGAAGATGGATCAGAGTGTAATGTGAAAGCAGATGATTTTGTGATACGTATTTGAACTTGAATGAGGATGGTGGCATTGGGAATGGAATGGAAGGGATAGAATCGGGCAGTTTCCGAACATCAGAGGACTCCAGAGTGTCTCTTACTATCCAGAAAACACTGGAGATGTTGCTGCTTCTGGAGAGAGACAGAGATCCAGCAAGAGAAGTCACTTAAGAGCAATAAAGAGTCTTAATGTTTCTTAGGAAACCAGGAATACAAAGAGGAGTGCTGGTTATTTGGTTTATTTGTTCATTCACTCGTTTGTTCCCTCATTTATGCAACCCTCAAATATTTCTCATGGCCTACACTGTATAGGTAAATATGTGTCCAGGGATATTGCAGCCTTTATCCTAATTTACTGCTAACAATTTACAGTGAGGCCCTTGTACGTTGTTGCAATTCATTCTTATTGATTTGCGGGGAAGGTTTATTACTTCTTTAATATAGTAAAATTTTGTAATTGAATTTTAAAAAACATTTCTTTTTTATCTTCTTTCATTCTTCCAATTTGCTTTATTATTAGAGCTCACAAATTTAAAACCACACTGGATAGTGGTTTCTTCTTTTTAAGGCCTATAATCTACTTTATGGAACTGTGAAGATTCAAATGACATAATGTGTTAGAAACACTGATTTGCATTAATGCTCAGTAGTGGTAGTCATTTGCTACTTTGTTACTCTTGCTACTTCTGTTATTGCTGCTACTTTCTCTGGCCTTGAGTGATACTCTAGCATATTCATTTGTAACTTTGATTTTCTGCAGTCTCATGTGCAGAAATGGTCCGAGAGGGGCACAGGGTAGCGTGAATGAGCTCCTGTGTACAGTAGGCCATGGCATTTGGGAAAGTCTGAGAAGTTTAAGGCTGTGGTTTTCTTGTGATCCATTGGAATGAGGAGCCCTGTGAATATGCTTGAGTGTGGGCTTGTGAGCATGTGTGTGTGTGTGTGTGTGAGTGTGTGTTAAGCAGTTTATTTGGATCTCACATACTGTTTATGTATTATTCGGCTAATTTTAATACCCCATGCTCCATTTTCCTTAAATCGTGGGGTTTCTTGGTTATCTTGAAAGAAGCTATAGGAGTCCTGCTGAAGGGGAGGTAAGAAGGCCTCTTTAACGTCTTCCTGTTCCTCACTCCTTTGCCGCTTGTAACACTTGAATTCCGGACTCAGGAGGTTTAAAGGCAGGAACACAATTGTAGAAAAATTTGGAGTCAAAGAAAAATATATATTCTCAACATTACTTAGAAATCATAATAGTTATATTTAGCAGCAGGGATATTGAAATCCCACATGATTCATGCCCTAGGGTTTTCCCCCTTTTGCTGTTATGACTGTACACACATTTCCAGGCTTGCTCGAGTTCTCATCCAGCCCAGGAGTTTCCTATCATTGCTGCCTGAGCAGAGCATGTAACGAGGGTGATTTATGGTGTTCTAATGATGGAGTTGCAGAATTCTTTATTAAACGTCAAGAACAAAAGGAAAACAAAGGGGGAAAGAGATGTGGATCATAACCACTGCTGTCTGAAATTTATGCACTGGACATGTGAAAGAGGAAGGAACAAATATGCTCAATCCTCCTGCTCCCAGCAAACTTGTATGTGGACTTGGTGACTTTCTCCTTTGGGGAGAAGACAGTTTCTCCCTCTTTGGCTTACTCTTGGAACAAAACCAACGAAATATTGTCATTCAAAATTTTTTTATTAATTCAGTCAGCAAATACTTATTGAGCAAGCCCTGTGTTCCAGGCACAGTTCTGGGTTGTGAGAAGACAACAGCCACCAAAACAGACAAAATGCTTAGCCTTTGTGGAAATTGTGTTTCTAGTGAATGGAATAAGGACTCCAAGCCTTGAAGTGTTCCGTGCAGAGGCCCTGGGGCTCCTGGGGGACACGAAGCAGGTCTCCTGCATTGCAGAGGTGAGGGGGAGCGGGGAGACAGAGCACGGGGCATGGAGTCTGACTGGCAGGGCCTGCAGGTCCTGTGAGGGCTTGGGTTTATACCCCACGTGACGTTGGAAGCCACTGGGTGGTCTGGAGCAGGAGAGTTGCATGATCTGACTTAGGTTTTAACAGAAACATTTGACTTCTGTGGTGAAATACACTGCAGGGTGCAAGGACAGAAGCAGCGAGACAAATTAGTAAACCACCTGGGCAGCTGAGGGTTTGTCTTCCGTTTCTTCCAGGTAGCTGTCTTTGACCAGACCTAAACTGCTGACTCTCACACAAGTCCCATCGTCTAGAATCGCTCCTTCATCTTTGCCTCAGTAAACTCAGTAAATGCAGCAGCAGCTTCTCTCCCATAGCGAAAGCTGCAAGCCAACTGACCTCTCGTTCTGCAGTTTCCAGGCAGGAGTCCGGCACCACTTCACGGGGTTTCTCTCTAACAGAAGGAATGAATGATAAATTCTCCCAGCGCTCTCTTTGTCAACTGTCTCTCTTGACTGGAGTCAAGAAGAAAGAGCTGACTTCCCCTTGGAAAGGGGTGGACTCATGGAATGCCAAGAACTTTCACCACAGAAATCTTTAGAAATTCTCCCTAAGTAATGTCCTTGAAGCCTTTTGATTAGACTTTATATTAGGAACTAGTATTTCTCCCACATCTCTTTCATGGAGGAAAAGAGGTAGGAGAAAGTACATCCTCTAAGAAAATCTTTTACCCAAACCCGATTTCTTCCCCCATCTTTTTTGCCCTGGATGTAAGGGAGGGATTCCAGAATTGTGTAACCATTTTTTTTCGACTGCCACCTTTGAAATTTTACATCTTGGACTGGCACTTCACCCTGGAACGTCATAATGACCGTGTTCCCCCGAAAATAAGACCTAACCAGAAAATAAGCCCTAGCATGATTTTTCAGGAGGACATCCCCTGAACATAAGCCCTAATGCATCTTTTGGAGCAAAAAATAATATAAGACCCAGTCTTATTTTTGGGGAAACACTGTATTATATTTTGGTGTCTTGGTCGCAACATCCTTTTTTTTTTTTTTTTTGCATCATCTTTTTACAAAGGGAAAGGCTATTTGCTAATTAAGGAATTGTGTATTTCTTGCTTGATAATGACTATCAGCAAAAGAGAATATGTTTGGTAGAGAGAAAAAAGAAAATTCAGGGTGTCCTATCATCATGTCTGAGCAAGGCAATATGCACACAGTAGATAACTTAAATATTTATTGACAGGATTGAGTTTTGTGCTTTGAATGGAAATTGCAAAGTTGATTCATATTAGGAAAGCAGTGATGGTCAGAATTAAGTCCACCCCTCACAAGGGTAGTGCAAATAAGGTAATTGTGCCCTCACTCAATATCAGACTGCGACACAATGCATTGCTTTTTTTTTTCCCTTCAAGGAGTTGGTCAGTCATTTTTAAGCCTTAAGTCCTCATGAGTCCTTAAAGGAGCTGGCCTGGAATTGGATACCAAGTGCTATCATATCGCCACCAGTCCTTGTGTTTATAGAAAGAGGAGAGTTTTCTGACTGAGGGAAGAAGGGCATGAGCCTTCGCGTCTAACACTCACAGCTGTACTTGAGAAAAGTGTTTTAGAAATGATGATGCTAAATACTGGAACATTGCTTTAACATGACCTGTTCTGACGTGGGATTCACACTTAGACTCTGTGCTGATTCTTAGGAATAAATGTATCTCAAGGGGATTCTGTGAGCCAAGCCATAAACTGGAAGACAAAGCATCCACCTGTGGATCCACGAGTGCGGGAAGGGCTGTGAGGTACTTCAGAGTGAACTGCCCGGGAGAGGCCTAGGCAGTGAGTTCTGTGAGAACAGAGGAAGCAGCCCCTGTGGGATGGGAAGGAGTGCCAAAGCCTTTTGGAGAACTAGAGGAAGCAGCCGGATGCTAAGGCTGTATCCTATAAAGGGTGGTACTCACCCAATATCGTTTTTTGCAAGTGCGAAATATGCAAATCACTTAATTACTCTTTGCCTCAGATTTCTGTCTACTCTTCATTACCTTCTTTCAAAATGAGAAATATCACACATATATGGAAAAGTCCTCGAATCAGTTTAATGAAGAACAGTTTAATGAATGAATCAAGTGAGATAAAGCTACACGTGTAATTGTAGTTACACGAGAGAACGTGAACAGTGTTCTATGAACCCTGTGTCTTTCTTCCCAAGCACCCATCCGGCAGACTTTTTCCTCCAGGTAACCATTGTACTGCATTTTATGCCAATGATTTCCTTGCTTTTCTTTTTAGTTTTGTGCATTAAGTATCGTAAGAGAAAAACTGTCCAGCCTGGTCTGGAATAGAAACTTTCTGTGTGAGGGAACTTAACCACTTTCTTGGAGAAGATTAGCATTCCTGACAGAGTGCCTGAAACAATTTCCTGATGAACTTTAATGAGATTAAGGTTTGTTTTGGATATTAATTACTCCCCTGTCAATTTGGTTCTCAGTTGACTCTCAGTCAGAAATTTACTACCTTTAACCATACGCTCATCTTTATATATCTAGACGAAAAATGACTACCTAACCATTCTCCTTTCCTATAAAATGTACTTACAAAGAATAAATATTTGAATAGGTCTCTAGGTTTTTCACCCTTGTGTGCAAAATATAAAAAAAATATTAATAACTACTTATAACTAGTAGTCTGAAAGCGTACTTTAATGGTATGCATTGCTAAATAATAATTTTAGTATTGTCCATTTTTAAACCTCATGAAAATGGATTCATATTATATTTATCTTGTTATCTTTGCTTCTTTTGCCTAATATTTATTTAAGAGCCAACCATCTTGTTGTATATATATAGTTTTTGTTTATTCATTTTTATTGCAGTGTAGTATTCCATTAGAAGTCTATACTAAAAAAAAAAAGTATATATTAATATTTATTCCTTCTACTGTTAATGGATACTGTTGTTTCCAAAATTCCAGTTTTCGACTGTTAAGGACCAGACTAGTAGGAACGTACTTGTATATGTATCTTGATGCAAATATGCAAGAGTTCTTCTAGAGAATGGAACCAGGAATAAAATTCCTGGATCATAGACTATGCCCACTTGCTTTTCCAAAGTGGCTGTACTAATTAGTACTCCCAGTTGCACATTTGCTCTATTTCTTCACCTGACACATGGTACTTTCAGACTTTTTGAATTTTCCTAATTGGTTTGGAGTGCAGTGGTATCTGGTTCTGGTTTTGATGTGTACTTGTCTGATTAAATATGAGGTTGAACACATTAACATATATTTATTGGTTATTTGGATTTCTTCTTTCATGATATTCCTGCTTCAGTCTCTACCTCCCCTTTTTTTCCTATTTATTGGTAATCTTTCTCTTATTATCTTTATTATTATTATTTGTTGAGTTCCTAGTACTTCCAGTGCTGTGTTGAATGAGAGTGGCAGGAGTGAGCATCGTTGCCTTGTACTGGATCTTAGAGGAAAAACATTCATTTTCTTCCCATTGATTATGATATTAGCTGTGAGATTTTCACGAATGGCCTTTATTGTGTTGAGAAAATTTCCTTTTATACCTATTTTGTTGAGTTTTTATCATGAATAGATACTTAATTTTATCAAGTGCTTTTTCTGCTTCTATTTAGATGACCACGTGATATTTACCTTTCATTCTGTTAATGTAGTATATCGCATTGATCGATTTGCATATGTTAAACCTTTCATCCCAGGGGTAAATCCCACTTAGTTCTTTATATATTTTGAATAGTAGTGCTTTATGCAAATACTAGTGTAATATGCAAATATTTTTTTCTAGGTCTATGGATTATCTTCTCATTTTCTTGATTCCTTAACATATTAATCATGGTTATTTTAAATTCCCAGTTTGATGATAATTTTAACATCCCTGCCATATCTGAGTCTGGTTCTGATGCTTGCTCTTTCTCTTTAAACTATATTTTTTGCCTTTTAGTATGCCTTGCAATTTTTTTGTTAAAAGGTGGACGTGGCATACTGGGTAAAAGGAACTTCAGTCTATGGGCCTTATTTTTATAGTTGTAGGTGTGGGGGGAGAGGAAGTATTCTATAGTTCTTTGATTAGGTTTCAGTTTTTTAGAGCCCGTGCCCCTGGACTGTGACTTAAAAATGCTTCTCAAGGTCCCCCTCCTTCACACACACACACACACACACACACACACACACACACACACTTAGGTGAGACAGGAAGACTAGAAGAGGCTGCAGTTGTATATTTCCTTTCCTCCACATCAAAGGCTAGAAGGGACTGGAGCTTGGTATTTCCCTTCTCCCAGACCTGTTTGGCTCTGGTGAAATAGTTTATTTTGTTAAGAAGAACAGAGAGCTCTGGGTTTCTTTCAAATGTCTACTTTGCTCTTCCCCTGATGGAAGCATGAGGGGATTTTTCCAATCATCTCTGTGAGAACTTCATAGGATTCCTGAAGGGAATACTCACAAAAGTGTAGGAGTTCCCCCCCCCCCGACCCCCCAAAGACTGCCCCTCTTGGAATTTTTAGCTCTCAAAGTTGTCCACACTGAGTTTCCAGCAATTCATCAATTATAGTCTAGACTTTCCTACTCGGGTACTGGTTCCCACAGAGCTTTCTACTCCTGCGTTTCTGCTCCAGTAAGTTGTGATTCTCTGTATCTGCCTGTCTGCCTCTCAAAATTTGGGGGCAGTAGTGCACTGCATGATATTGATTCTCTGATGGCTCTAAGAAAAGTTGTTGATTTTCATTTTGTTCAGTCCCTTTCTTCTTATATGGATGAGAGTCATGACTTCCAAGCTCCTCTTAATGCTGGGCTGGAAACTGGAAGTTTCTAAAGTCTTTTTTTTTTTTTTAATTAACTCTTCCAGTTCTAAAACGCTATAAAATTTTATCTCAGAACAATTCTGTTTCAGTCATTTTATGGAGGCCTAAAAAAGTTAAAAACAACAGCAACAACTCAGTTACACAGTTAGTAGCAGAGCTGGTATGAGAACTGGGGATTTGCACTTGTCCGTAGCGGTTTAGCCTAGATCAAATGAGCACAGTGATAGAATAGATTCTTCTCAAGTGGAAGTTCAAGGACGGATGGAACAATAAGCATATGATTAAATAGGAAGCAGAGGTGATCGTCTAAAAAACAAAACAAAACAAAAACCACACCATTATCAAGAAAACTGTTTGAAACACAGTGAGGGAAAACTTAAAAAATGTATTTTTTTAGGTCATAATGTATTGTGATATTAAAAACCTTTGTATCCATATTGGTCTCGAAACTGATATAAATTATTAAGTATTTGAGTGTTTACTTTATGTAATTAACTCAACATTCTCAAAAAAGTGCCCCATGCAATACTAGTTTCAAAAAAATGGTCCTAAAAAGCTAGGATCAAATCAGGCAAATTTGGGAAGCGCTATATATGGTGTCTCTCTTTTGTTGATTCACTAAGAACATTATTATATTCAAAACTTTGAGAAGTTGTGCATTCACTAAATAAATGCGATTAGTTTTAACCCATTGTTTCCTAAACTTATTTGACCCACACATCTCACGTACTGTTCTCCAGAACTTGTCTTCTGTGGAACACATATGGGGAAAGTAAATTCTTGCTAGCTAACCTATCTAACAAATTAAGCATGAGAGGTGTATGGTCATTACTTTACAGATTAAGAAATCGAGGCTTAGAGGGTTTATATAACTTGCCAATCATAACACTCTGAATGATAATGCTGCAATTTAAAGTTAGGTTGGTGTTTTTAAGGCTGCAAATCTTTTTATCCCATATTGCATCACTAAAAATAAAGTTTTTGCTGAAGGAAAGGAGAAGGAATTAATGATCAAGAGAATCTTCATCTATCAAATGTAAATATCTCTATAACTGATAATGGACAAAAAGATTAGGTTTCCCCAGTGTTCTTATAGGTATTATTGTCCAACGTAATATTTGTAACAATTAGACCCCAAGTTCTCCAATAGCAAATAATCTGTGTGTACTTCAGTGTGTAAACATCCGATGTTCACCTTTCTCGAGATAGTTTTTTTCCCATATGATATTTCCTGTGATTCCAGTATGAGACAAACCAGGTCTATTAAGGTGTGGTTGGTAAAAGAACATTCAGGTGAATTACATAGCTAGGTTGAATGTGCTCTAACCCCCTCCCACTTAATCACTGCTGTTATTGATTCCCCGGGAATTATTACTGAGGAACAAATAGAAATATTACTATTATTATTGAGCTGCAGTAAAACTTGTAGCGGTTGTATCTTCCCTACTTTTCAGGAAGCCATTTTTTTCAGTCCCATGCTGGGTAATGTTCTCTTAGCCGCACAAGAAGTTTCTCTCTTTATAAATGTTACCTGATTTTGTTGTTGTTGTTGTTGTGTTAAGTTTCCTTATCTCTTGAATTTTTCTTCTTTCTATTGGCCAGAATATGAAGTTTTCTTTCTTTGAGACAATCTTTGAGTGTGGAAGAGTGGGGTCAGATTCAACTACATATTTTGTGGGCCCAATGTAAAATGAAAATATGGGGCCCTTTGTTAAAAAAATTCCTAAGTATTTCAAGACAAGAACAGCAGAGCATTAAACGAAGAGCAGGGCTGTCTCAGTGTGAGGCCCTGTGAGACTTCACACGTCAGACCCGTGAAGCTGGCTCTGGGGAAAGTATTAGTGGTTAGAAGGGGTCAGAAGCGTGGGGTTTCATTGTGGCTCTGCTACCACCCAGCACTGTGATCCTGACCAGGCCACCTCGTTTTCCTCTCTGAAACAAGGAATTGAGTTAAATGGTCTCTAAGATCCTCTCCAATGCCATGTCCTTCGATTACGTGACTCATTTACAATCTCTTGAAGGCAAACAGAGCAGTGATAATTAAGCCATTAACTATTTTTTTTTAAGATTTTATTGGGGCAGGGGAACAGGACTTTATTGGGGAACAGTGTGTACTTCCAGGCCTTTTTTCCAAGTCAAGTTGTTGTCCTTTCAGTCTTAGTTGTGGAGGGCACAATCTCAGCTTCAGGTCCAGTTGCCATTGCTAGTTGCAGGGGGCACAGCCCACCATCCCTTGTGGGAGTAGAACCTTGAGGTTGAGAGGATGCGCTCCACCCAACTGAGCCATCCGGGAGCTCAGCACTCAGCGGCAGCTCAGCTCAAGGTGCCGTGTTCAATCTTAGTTGCAGGGGCACTGCCCACCATCCCTTGCGGGACTCAAATCGAACTGACAATCTTAGTTGCAGGGGCACTGCCCACCATCCCTTGCGGGACTCGAATCGAACTGACAACTTTGTGGTTCAGAGGATGCGCTCCAACCAACTGAGCCATCCGGGAAGCAGCTCAGCTTAAGGGGCCGTGTTCAATCTTAATTGCAGGGAGCGCGGCCCACCATCCCTTGCAGGACTTGAGGAATTGAACTGGCAACCTTGTGGTTGAGAGCCCACTGGCCCATGTGGGAATCGAACCGGCAGCCTTCAGAGTTAGGAGCATGGAGCTCTAACCGCCTGAGCCACCGGGCCCGCCCAACCCATTAACCATTAACTATACATCTCTATCCCTTTCTCTTCGACCACCCCCACCCCCCTCCCCCGCCCCCCAACATACATATACAGCAACTTCTCAGATATAAATAGTGGGTACCCTTTACCAACAGATGCTTTGGATGACCTCTCTCTTTTCCATGTATTTTCAGTGACAGATGAGAGTTAGAGAAAGGCCTTCAGTTTCTTACCACGGAGTGCAAGCAAGATTGAGAGACTAACTTTGCTCTTAGAAAAATAAAGCAATATTTTTTGTAAGTGTCCAATCATTTTCCTAGAGGCCTGATTTAGTCCTGGCATGTATGCTTCGTGCATCACATAACTATGCATTTTTATAGTTATTTGTCTTGATGTTGAATAAAAAGTGTCATTACCATGGAAACTGCTTTGTTGTGTTAGGCTTTGTTTGAAATAAAACAAAAGGACACATGCTGTTTACAATGTCTTGTCAAATTCTTTATTTTCACGGATAAAATGAAAACCAGAGCTACATCCTTTGCGTTCAAGAAATACCTCACCCCTATTTCTAGTGTTTTTAAAGCAACATAAAGTGCTTAATTGATGAGCTCCATAGGTCATTGGATTCACAATGAATCCAATGATTCAAAACATTCAGGGCTGCTCCTGATCCCTCTTATTCTTAAACTCTTCAGAAAAGACATTTTCACAAATCTCCCCCACCCTCTCCTCACTTTTTAAGATTTATTTTTTATTTACATTTATTTATTTTTTATTTATATTTACGTTTTTATTCACTTTTTTCTTTTTTTTGGTGTAGAGTTCTATAACTTTTGACAAATACATAGAATTGTGTAGCCACCACCACAATCAAGATACAGAGCAGTTCCATCACCTCCCACCACACACACACACACACATACACACACACACACACACACACACACACACACTCCCTTGTGCTAAATGACCCTTTACAGTTAAGCCCTCCCCCCACCCTTAACTCTTGGCAACTACTGATCTGTTCTCCACCCCTATAGTTGTGCCTTTTCCAGAATGTCATATAAATCGAATCATAGTAAGTAGTATTTTATATTTGACTTCTTCTACTTAGTAAAATGTACTTGATATTTATCCATGTTACTGTATTTATAAATAGTTGGTTCCTTTTTATTGTTGAGTAGTATTCAATTTTGTGGATGTATCACAGTTTACATATTCATGCTCCAGTTAAGAGACATTTACATTGTTTTCATTTTGGGGCAATTGTCAGTAATTCTGGTAGGAAAACTCATGTACATGAGCATAGGTTTTGATTTAACCTGAATACATATCCAGGAGTGAGATTGCTGGGGCATACGGTAAGTGTATGTTTAAAGTTCAATTTTTTTCTCCAAAGTGGCTGTGTCACTTTGCACTCCCACTGGCAATGTTCCCTTTGCTCCTCATCCTTGTGAATAATGGATACTGTAAGGTTTTTTTTGCTGTTGTTTGTTTGTTTGTCTTTTTTTTTGGTAACTGTGTTAATAAGTAAATAATGGTATTCACTGCAGTCTTAATTTACATTTCCCTAAAGGTCAGTGATGGTGAGCATTTTTCATATTCATATTTGCCATCACTATTTCTTTGCTGAAATTTTTGTTCAAAGTTTCTTGCCATTTTTAAGAGGTGGGTTGTTTTCTTATTGTTGAGTTTTGTGAGTTCTTTATATATTCTAGATATCAGTCCTTTGTCAGAAATGTGATTTGTAAATGTTTTTTCCCAGTCTGTTGCTTGTCTTTTCAATCTCTTGATGGTGTCTTTTACAAACCAAATGTTTTAAATTCTGATGAAGTCAAATTTATCAATTTTTAAAAATACATTCTGCTTTTGGTTTTGTATCTAAGAGCTCATTGCCTAACCCAAGAAAATCACAAAGATTTTCTCTTATGTTTTCTTCTAAAAGTTTAATAGTTTCATGTTTTACATTTAGGTATACGATCAATTTTTGAGTTCATTTTTATGTGAGAAATAAGGTTTAGATCAGGATTTATTTTTGCATATGATGTTCAGTTGTTTCAGAGCTATTTGTTGAAACACAAAACAAAACTGTGATTTCCCCATTGAATTGCCTGTGCACCTTTGTCAAAAATCAGTTGATCATGTTTGTGTAATTTTGTTTCTGGACTCTTAGTTCAATTGATCCATTTCTCCCTTTTTAGAAATACTGTAGTATCCTGATTATTTTAACTTTATAATAAGCCTTGAAATCAGATAATGTGAGTTCTCCAATTTTGTTCTTCTTTTTCAAAATTGTTGTGGCTATTCAAAATCCTCTGCCCCTTCATTTAATTTTAGAATTAGCTTGTCTGTATGTCTAGAAAATCATTCTGGGATGTTGATTGGGATTGCATTGAATCCATAAATCAATCTGATGAGAAACAACATTTTACCAATATCGAGTCTTTCTATCTATGAGCATTAACTTAGGTCGTTTTTAAATTTCTTTCATCAGTGTTTTGTGGTTTTCAGCAAACAGATCCTAAGCATATTTGTGTACAATTATACATAAGTAATTTCTGGTGCTATTGAAAATGAATATATGAAGCCTGATGTTTCAATTTTAATTTCTAGTAGTTCACTGCTATATATAGAATCAATTGATTTTCTGTATTTACCTTATATGCTGTGAATTGTTATACTCATTCCCTAATTTGTGTCATCTTCAGCATGGTTAAATCCAGAAGATAAAAAAATGAAAAAATAAAAACCAGAAACTTCACCGTCCATGTACTGGGTATTATTCAAGTTTTTACTTCAGTCCCCAAGTTTTTACTTCAGGTACTATCTTTTTGTATCTTATCCAAAGTTTTTAGTGTAATCACTAGGAGAGAGAAGCTTCAGTAGCTTATTCCATCTTTGCTGGGTTCAAAAATCCACAAATTTCATTTTTACTGAAGTTTAAAGCTTAATACTCTACATTCAAGAAGTGTCTCATCCGCCATTTTGAATGTAAAATGTGTCACCTGTAGTATAAGAAAATTGGAAATTTTCTGTAGTCATGGAGACAAAGACCATGCCAATCATCGTATTAAATCAGAAAAATAGCTTTTGTTGCTGCTGTTGGAGACTAAGGGATGGCTTAATCTAAGCCCCAGTCGCACCAAATACTTGCAGGGGGCCACCAAATTCTACAGTTTTTTGAGCATTTCATGTGTTGCTTGAAGCTTATTTGGATATTAGAGATGCTTTAATGGGTCAGAATTCAGTCAAATGGTCCTGTGAAACTGGACATGCACATGCAAAAGAATGAAATTGGATCCCTGCCTCACACCATATGCAAAAATTATCTGAAAATGGATAAAAGAGCTATAGAACCTATAAAACTCTTAGAAGAAAATATAGGAGTAAATCTTTATGACCTTGGGTTAGGCAAAGCCTTCTTAGATACTATATGAAAAACACAAACAACATGAAAAAAATAGGTAAATTGGACTTCATCGAAATTAAAACTTTTGTGCTTTAAAGGATAACTTCAAGAAAGTGAAAAGACAACCCACAGAATGGGAGAAAGTATTTGCAAACCATATATCTGATAAAGCATTGGGTCTAGAATATATAGGGATTCTTGCGATTCAACAATAAAAAGACAAATAATTCAAAAAATGGGCAAAGGATCTGAATAGATATTTCTCCAAAGAAGGTATACAAATGTTAATAAACTCATGAAAAGATGCTCAACGTGATTAGCCAGCAGGGAAATGTAAATAAAAACCACAGTAACACACCACTTCATATCCACTAGGATGGTTATAATAAAAAAGGTCATATAATGTAATGTAGAGAAATTGGAAATTTCATCTACTATTGGTAGGAATATAAAATAGTACAGTTGCTTTGTAAAACAGTCTGACAGTTCTTCAAAATGTTAAACATATAACTAGCTATTTCTTTCTAGGTATATACCTAAGAAGAATAAAAACATATGTCCACATACAAACTTGTACATGAATTTTCATATTAGCATTATTCATGTTAGTTAAAAAATAACAACCCAACCCCAAATCGGCTGACTGATGAATGGGTAAAGGAATTGTGATATAACCATACAGTGAAATATTATGACAACAGTAAATAAATGAATAAAACAGAATTTATTTGGCAATAAAAAGGAATGAAGTACGATGTATGCTACAACATAGATGAGCCTTGAAAAAATCATGCTAACTGAAGGAAGCCAATCACAAAACCACATATTGAATTATTCCACTTCTATGAAATGTGCAGAATAGGCAAATATATAGAGATAGAAAGAACATTAGAGGTTGCTTAGGGCTGGGAGTTTGTGGAGAAATAGTGTGTTACTAATAGGTATGGTTTTCTGTTTTGTTTTTTTAAGTGATGACAGTGTTCTAAAATCGATTGTAGTGATCATTGTGCAATTCTATGAATACCCTAAAAACTGAATTGTATACTTTCTGGATGACTTGTATGGCATGTGAATTATATCTCGGTAAAGCTGTTGTATTTAAAGAAAAAAGAAAAATTAGAAATGAGGGGAAGCACACGAAAAAAAATTTATATTCATTTTCTAAGGCTCCTGTAACAAATTACCACAAATTAGGGACTTAAAACAACGAGATCTATTATTTCCCAGTTTTGGAGGCCGGAAGTCCAAACTCAGTTTCACTGGGCTGAAATTAAGGTGTTGGCAGGGCTGCCCTTCCTCCAGAGGCTCTGAGAGAAAATTCATTTCTTGTTTTTTCCAGCAGTTGGTGGCTGCTGGCATTCTTTGGCTTGTGGCTGTATCATTCCAATCTTTGCCTCCATGGTCAGGTTGCTTCCTTCTCTTCTGTGTGTCTGTATGTGTCTGTTCGCTCTTATCATGATACGTGTGACTGCATTTAGAGCCCACCAGAATATCCAGGATAGTCTGTCCATCTCAAGATCCTTAATCAGCTCTATAAAGACCCCTTTTCCTTATAAGGTGGTATTTACAGGTTCCAGAGATTAGAGCCTAATATCTTTGGGTAGGCATTATTTGATCTACCACAAAATCCAAAAGGCCTTTTTTTAAAAAAAAAAGCTTTTACTGGTGTCTTTAGGGACCACACCAACCATAAATTGTTTACATATGACAGTAAATTTGAGGAGAAAGAAAATGAAGTGATCACTTAATCTCATGGGTCTCCTAGCTGGAAACATTCTTGGAAGTCCATGCTGTATTCAATAACCAAGCCAAGAATTTGGGATATCATTAGTTAATGGACTTTTTACATTTGGGGCCACTTAAGACGTCGTCTTGGCTTTGTGGTCAACTTAGTCTGTGTTTGTGACCAGCTGAGATGCCCTAGTATGGCTTGGTTTATACCAAGTGCTGATATTTCTCAGAAACCTCATAAAGTCAGGAAACATATTTTTTTGGTTCATTTTACAAGTTCCTGCGTAAACTGTGAATTGCTATAAACACAAGAGATTGTTTTATTGAACACACTCTGCTCTGATTGTTTTCACTGCAGAACCTAATCACAAGTCCCCTGATACAGCTTTAGATTTCTAGGGGCAAGAAAAATAATGCCCCATAAATTGAAAGTAGTGTGAGGATGTGTACTTTAAAATATGTCCTTGATGAGTTCAAGGAGAGTGAAATTTGTGGAAACTGCTTATTTTAAACTCCTACTTAATTCTTCAGGGAGGAAAATCTGAGACTTGTGTTGGGGGGGGGGGCGGCAATGAGATGATTTTTGAAGTCGTAATGAGAATGTTTACATTAAAATGGCAGCTTTCCCTCAGAGTGTTTTCTTAGAAGGATGGTACACTTATTCAAATGATATGACCACTGTGTAAAAATGTTTGTAACTCCTTCTTTTGGGGGTAAATATCTTGAAATCCCGCTTCTGAATAATTGAGCTCTTATGGCTTCATAGTTATCCTTAATGTTTGGCCACAACTAGTATTACGCAACTTGCTTATCCACTTCACTTGCCATCCCTTACTCTGAATGATTTGGGGTTATTCAAGAAAATGAAATTCACATTCAGAGGATGAATTTCTGCTGCATCTTAGACTACTCAAAAGAATTTGACCTGATATCTGTAATAAAACAGAGCTCTGACAGTCTTAAGTAATGGCAACTTAATGAGACTAGGGGTATAGCTACCAAAATTGAAGACCTTAAACAGGGCAATACACATTTGGATGTGTAGGTTTTAGGGTGAGTGTCTCTTAAAAATAAAATCACATGTCATATACTCGTAGTCATACTTTGTATACTGCAACCAAAAGCACAAAATCATTTCCGTTAGTGTACTTATCTGGAGCCAAGAACAAATACTTTTTGATTATTCATTATTTAATGGGACTGGTATAGGTTCTGGGGAACAAAACAGACACAGTCCCTGATTTCATGTAACTTAAATAGGTAGAGAAAGACCAATATATATATTTATCTTGGGCAAATATTGTGTGTGTGTGTGTGTGTGTGTGTATATATATATATATATTTATATGTGTGTGTGTGTGTGTGTGTGTGTGTATATATATATATATATATACACACACACACACACACACAGAGGGTGCCAAAAAATGTATACACATTTTAAGAAAGGAAAAAAAATGTATTAAAATTGCAATACAATGAATGACACTAGCATTCATTTGATTAATGTCATCTTTTGAGCAAACATCATACTTCATTTTGCTACCGCAACTCAATTCAACTCAACTTTGAAAAGTAATACATAGATAACATCTCTTAGAGAGAGACAGAGAAATTAAGGTCAGAGAGAGTGAAGGGATGGAGCTACCATTTGGATATAAGATGCCCAGGAGAGACATATCTGATAAGTGATGTTTGAGCAGATTCATAAAGAAGTGAGGGAGTTTGTGGATATTTTGGGGAGTAGCAGGGGTGGGGTGTTGAGGAGAGCACTCCCCAGAAGGGACAGCAATCGCAAAGGGACATCCTTGCTTGACATAGTAAACTGTGAGAGCAATCATCGTGTTTCAAGAGATAAAGTTTAAAAGTTTAAGAACTACGTGCATATATACAGAGGAGGGAAAAACTGGTTTTTACTGAGGTAAAGCCTCTTGAGCAAAGCTCAGGATAAAAACGACTCCTTTTCTCTTTGTATCTTCTGTCCTCCATCCTACCCTACAGCATTTGGACTTGCTTTCCTTTTTAATTTTCTGGTCTCAAATTATTTGAATAGAATAAATCCAATCATATTTTTCTAGATACATGTCCATGCCATTAAGATGTGTCATTCTGGTTCCGTCATTGTGTTATTCAGCTTCTGTTAGTGCATTAGAGTCAAAGCACATTGTGACGGGAAGGCAGACTTCCATAGAACAGGGAAACATTTCATAAGCAGCACTTTTCTGCTGAGATGCATTTGCTGTATCGTCTGTACGTCTGCCACTATCCTCTAGGCATTGAATAGGGTGTCATCTTCCAAAATAGAAGCTAAAAGGAAGTTATTGAGCAAAACTGCTTATTTCCCAACAGTAAGAAAATTTTGTTCCGTATAGTGGCCTAACTCACCGCATTGCTTTTCTTCAGTCACTAAGATGACTCGCCCTGGCCATAAAGGAGATCACTTAAGATGACTTCTAGCTCTGAGAACATGAGGCAGGTGAGCTAAGAGCACTGGCAACTCTGGACTTAGGCAGAGAGAACCCAGGAAACACAGGGGTTGCCGTGGAATGGCTCTCCTGACAGGGTCCTTGGCGGTAATCTGACCCAACCCTTGTATTTATCAGGGAAGGAAACTGGAAAGCTATCCCCACAGTGTGGAGAATTAGTCTGGTGTCAACTAAACAGCGAAGGAGGCAGCTACTTTCTGCCAGACTCTCATGCTTTTAGGTGGGGGAACTGCGTCTGTGTGAATGGAATAATGAGTGATTTGATAAAGGAAATACTAATTCTAGTGTTCTTTACTGGGACAGGAGGATTTTCTGGTCAGCCGAATTCTTTGTCACTACTTGTTGGTCTGGTTTTGCTCGAGATCTTGGAGAAGTTAGTTAGGACTAAATATACTCATGACACACTTTACTATAGTGTACCCTTTACAGTATTATATATTAATACTTCATTGAATTTTAAAAATTATTAAGTAATACATGCTTGCAATAACCTGTTATTACAAATTGTTTCACAACAACAAAAAAATGACAATGTTTCGCAATTCCTTTTGAGACTGATACTCCTTGATGTCAAAACAATATTAAAACAGTTATAGAAAATAAAAGCAATCTGCCTCTTGTCACAGCCTGGTCAGGGTGGACCAGCATTTGATTCTATGTCGGCTTGACTGAGAAGGTCAATTGTTTTTTTTAATACACTTTTTATTTTGGAAAAATTTTAGACTTAAAAAAAGTTGCAAAGGTAGTACAGTGAATTCTCATATACTCTTCACCCAGTTTCTCTCATCTTAACATCATAAACAAGCTCTTTTAAAATAAATAAATTGTCTCTAACTCAGATGTTAGATAAACAGATGGTCCACAAAGGAAAATTCTTCTCAAAGAGAAAGCATCTGAATAGTTTGTAGCATAAACTTGGGACCACACAGGCTAGTGAAACGTAATTGCTTACAAGAAGATTTAATGATGATGGGGGAAAATGATGAATGGGAGGAAAGAATAAGATAAGAAATTCAGGTAATAATCTAGATGTTTCTATCAAGTTTCTGGGGCTTTTAGTTTTCTCTATTCTTCAAACATAATTATATATTTGGCGTTTCAGTTCTATAGCTGGTTAGGATTGTATCTGTATCTTTTTGATAAGAGGAAAGAACCCTGATGTTTCAAGGCATATTGCAACTTGTATTTAGTTTTGGTTTAGGATAAGTCAATAATGTACTTAACTGACATACTCCATAGAGGAGTTTTTTGTTTGTTTGTTTTTTGTTTTTTTTTTGCTTAACCCACATGGTACAGGGGTTCATTTACCTCTGGGATCTCTTAAAATGTGTTTGGAATTTTAAAGTATTTGTATATGCTATATACGTACCTTGCATTTCATAACCATGTTGTAATTTCTGAATGTGTGGAGCCAGGATTCTAGATGAAAGAATAAAGAGAACCATGGCCTGGACGGTTTGAAAATATGCTTTTTTACAACTTTGAGAGCAGAGGCTGAAAATAACTACAAAAGTGATTCATGAATGTAATCACTCTGTCTTTGGTAGCCCTTGTTTTGTCTTCTTTTTTTCTTGACCTCAAGCCAGTTTGCTTTCTGTCGTATACAACTCTTTTTTCAGTAGACTGCCTTTGCATTGCTTGTAGCTTGGACTCGGCCCCTGAAGAGATACTAGAGTAGTTTAATGGTTAGCAAGTTGTGCTGGGAGCTGAGGTGGCTGAGGCAGTACAGGACACAATTGTTCAGGCTAGTTGCTTGGGCAAAAGTGTCTGGATGGTGTAAATTGAACTTAATAGGTTTGGCGGTGGCTGAAGGCAGTGGTTAAAGTATGTATATCTTAAAGAGGGTCAGAGTGAAGGGGCTGCTGTCTGTCCTGAGTTCAGCTGTAGTTCTGTTGCTCATAATTTCCATCTTCCCAACTAACGTGGGATCCTTTTGTAGTTTGGGGTCTTAAAGAGCTTTGACAAAGATAGGAAGATCATTAGCAAACTGCCCTGGAGAATTAAGTGGCTCTGAGCACAAGGTTGGTGGCTGAGAATATAATCCAGAGCTGGGCTCTTTATCCTTAGATATTTTAGTGACATGTCTCATCTCAGGCCTTTGCTTCTTTCCTCAGACTGGCAAGAGCTCCACTTGCAATAAATACGTTTATAATGTCCAAGGAGGAGTTTTGACTGTAAAACTGTGTGACTTTGTTTTTATTCATCATAAATATTTATATTTTAAGACACATTCCAAACCTCATAATAAAAGATTTTAAACACAGCCAGGCCCTAAAGGAAATCTATGTGAAGATAATGGAAAACAGGCCATAAGCCTCAAAAAAGAATTTCATGTGCTCTGTCTAGCTCATCTTTCCTTGTAGCCTTGGTTTCGGTGGAAGTTTATTACGGTGTAGGTGTGGTTGGGAGAAGAGAGGGGAGACTCAGTAGCTGTAAAGAGAATCTTCTATCTAATGATATGCTGCTACTACAGGAGGCACTGAGGCTTGGGAATCTCTTTGTTCATTTAATAAAAATATTAGATACTCTGTAAAGGTCAGTTATATTGGTTAGAAGAAAAGTACATTAGAGGCCATGACTGCAACCTTAATTAAGGGCCAAATAAATTAAATAGTCCTCTTTTTGATCCCCAAAGAAGCATAGATCCTGGGAAGAAGTGTTTGGGTAAATTAGTGAAAATTCATCTTCTCTACAAGGGAAAAATAACTTGAAAAACATGCATGTACAGATGTCATGGGTACACTAGCATTATGTTAAGTTATAGGGAACTTGTTAGGAGGCTGAGATTTTAGAATTGGTAATAAAGTTCAGGACTAATTTTTCAGCAGAATTTCTGTATTTGAATGATTTCTATTTTGAATAATTTCAGAAGGTAATTTTCAAAGATGTGCTAATAAAGATATTCTAGGGGTTGTATCATGTTGTGCTGTGCTAGAAGACCTAATATGAATTCCAAAATATTTTTATCTGAAGAGTTTTGTTTTTTTTAATAAGGGATTTTAAAGATTTTTTTTTAATTGGGGAAGGGAAACAGGACTTTGGAGAACAATGCGTATTTCCAGGACTTTATCGGGGAACAGTGTGTTTTTCCCAGGACCCATAAACTCCAAGTCAAGTTGTTGTCCTTTCAATCTTAGTCGTGGAGGGCTCAGCTCAGCTCCAAGTCCAGTTGTCGTTGTTCAGTCTTAGTTGCAGGGGGCGCAGCCCACCATCCCTTGCGGGAGTCGAACCAGCAACCTTGTTTTTGAGAGCATGTGCTCCAACAAACTGAGACATCCGGCCGCCCGGGAGCTCAGTGGCAGCTCAGTGGCAGCTCGTTGTCTTCATTCTAGTTGCAGAGGGCACAGCTCGCTGGCCCACGTGGGAGTCGAACTGGCAACCCTGTTGCCCAGAGCTCACACTTTAACCAACTGAGCCACCCATCCGCCCCTGAAGAGTTTTAAATTTGTTTAAAAGGAAAGGGCACTGGGCCTGATTACAACAGATAAGTTTGTTCCTTCATTCATGGTACAAGCTTTTGTTGAGAACCGACTATGTGCCAGGCTTTACAATAGGCACTTTTCAGTGACTTTACCTATTGTATGTGCCTATTGTGTCTCAGGAGAAGGTGGGAATTTTGACCTTTAGGGGAGATGCTTTCCTGGAAGAGGGCCACGTGAAGTGAAGGTAAGGTAAAGCTGTCATGTAGAGAGATACAGGCTCACCTAGCGGCCTTCACAAATGTTCTGTGGCCCCTTGGGGATGTTTCCACAATGTGCTTATATGAAATGTCCTTTTTGTAGTTTGGGGAGGAGCCAAACACAGATCTCTATTAGGGCCTGGCTATTTTAAAATCTTTTGTTGTAGGCTTTAGAGTGTGTCCTAAAATGTAAATATTTATAGTGAAATATAGCATTTTCCTTGCTGTATTTGCTAGGAAAGGTCTTCAATTTTTGTGTGAAATGCAGACCTTTAAGCTCAGAAAAAGGGAATTATGCAGTTTTCTCTAGCAAAAATGTCCTCTGTAACACCCCCCCCACACACACACTTTTAGTTGCTCAGCATCTACATCTACATTTTTTAATGGTTTGCTCTCCCATGCATCTGTTATTTATGCATCTTGCATCTGATTTATCTCTCTTTCCCTGTGTATTCAATGTTTGGGCAAATTTGACTATGACTTTAAACCCACATGGAAACTATTTGAGTTTTTAAATATCCAAGGCTTTGCTGTGGTTTCTAATATGTCTTTCCCAAGTTTCTAATAATAACTTTCTCTGATCTCTCCGGTGGCAGCCAGGAGCTGCGTGGGTGATTGAGCTGCTCTTTGTACATGTAATTTATTGAGTTTTTCTTTATTGGAAGACCTGGCTATGCTTGGACAGTAAAAGAATTAGAATATAATTTATTTGATTTTATATTTTAAACCTCTTAATTAGTCATTGTCAGTGCATAAAATTTTTAGGGTTTAGGGTCGGACGTTGGTATAAATAGCAGTTCCTTGTTTTCTCTGATCCACTTGCTCTCAGAATTTTATCAGATTTGTGGAGTATCAGTAGCAGCTTGGGATCGCAGTGTATCTTTGTCTAAGTATGTTGATGCCTCTATCTTAGTGCTAGACATACATTAAAGGGGGCTATTTTTATGGCCAACTTCTTTGTGCTTTAGCCTTCATTCCTCTTGGCCCGTAGTTCCTCTAACTGAAAAATGGTTTGTGATTTGTTTACTAAATGTTTTGTGTTTTTTTTTTTAAAAAAAACAACCTTAGAGTTGGAAGGAATCTTACAAATTCTTTATCTACCTTCCATTTGGTGAAGGAACACATTCAAACTCTGCTTGAACAGTTCCATTGAAAGTGAACAATTCTACCTCATGGGAACCATCCCATTTGTAAAAGTTCTAATTATTCACTGAACAGAAATATGCTTCCTGTAGTTTCTATTCCTTTGTTCTACCCAGTCCTCTGTAAGCAAATGGAATGTCTCTTTGTACATTTAAAGTTAGTTGCTATATCCTCCAAAGCCTTCTTTCTTGTAGAGCAAATATCTGTGGTCAATTCATACTGCATGGTTTGGGGGCTCTCACTGTTCGTTTATTCTCTCAATCCACAGAAGGTTTTGAGGATCTGTTCTACCCCTTAAAGTGGCAAAGGTGGGTACGAATTAGACACTAAATACAAGTTTAGTGTGTAATGGGAAAGATATTTAGTGTGATTAGCACCAAATAAAAGTATACACTACATGTATAGAATGCATAGTGGATGCACCAAGACATTTTGTTTTCTTCAAGGATCACCTAAATTTGGACTCAAACGAAAAGAGATATTTGGACTGTGCAATAGCAAAAGCATAGAAATATGAACGTGTGACACATGCAGGTGAAATGTGGCAAGAGTGAAAACAGCGTATGGTGTAGTGATGGGATAGAAGATTAGGGAAGGATCTAGAGATTACAGACAGGGCCCAGACCATAAAGTCTTGTGTGCTTAATGGAGTTTGAACTTTATACTGAATACCGTGGGTAGTCATTGAAGTATTATAAGCAGGAAAGCAACTTGATCACATTTGCTCTCTTTTTAAAAAAACCTTTTATTTATTTAAATGTGTTTTTCCAAGACCATGAGCTCCAAGTCAAGTAGTTGTTTCAATCTAATTGTGGAGGGCTCAGCTCACAGTGGCCCATGTGGGGATAGAACCAGGAACCTTGTTGTTAAGAGCACTGTGCTCTAACCAACTGAGCTAACCGGCCACCCCATATTTGCTTTTTTTTTTTTTTTAAAGATTTTATTGGGGAAGGGAACAGGACTTTATTGGGGAACAGTGTGTACTTCTAGGACTTTTTTCCAAGTCAAGTTGTTGTCCTTTCAGTCTTAGTTGTGGAGGGCGCAGCTCAGCTCCAGGTCCAGTTGCTGTTTTCTAGTTGCAGGGGGCACAGCCCACCATCCCTTGCGGGAGTTGAACCAGCAACCTTGTGGTTGAGAGTCCGCGCTCCAAGCAACTGAGCCATCCGGGAGCTCAGCGGCAGCTCAGCTCAAGGTGCCGTGTTCAATCTTAGTTGCAGGGGGCGCTGCCCACCATCCCTTGCGGGACTCGAGGAATTGAACTGGCAACCTTGTGGTTGAGAGCCCACTGGCCCATGTGGGAATCGAACCGGCAGCCTTCGGAGTTAGGAGCATGGAGCTCTAACCGCCTGAGCCACCGTGCAGGACCCACATTTGCTTTTTAATCAGATCACCCTGGTAGCAGGTAAGGGAGAATGGGTTAAAGTAAAGTAAACCTGGAATCGAGGAGCCTATTGAGGCTACTAAGGTAATTCACATAACTTTTGGGAGTCTTAAGAAAGAAAGCAGGGAGAGGGAGAGAGAAGAAAAGAAGAAAGGAAAGACGGGGAACAGGAAGAGAGAAAGAGAGAGAGAGAAACAAACACACAAAAAAAACCCAGGAAGATGTCCTGGTTTTCAAACTTTTAAACCTACATGCCTCTTTTAAAAGAACTATGTTAAACAGGTGTCCTCTCTTCCCCACATTTGTAGTTCATTTTCTTAAAGACTCACTTGAGAGGTACAGAGAAATTTCCCATGTCACCCCTGCCTCTCTCCCTTTGTAGCCTCCGCCATTACCAACGTCACTCAGCAGAATGGCACAGTTTTTGCCAAGGAGGAACCTATACTGACACATCATAATCACCCAGAGTTCATGTTTTACATTAGGGTTCACCCTTGATGTTGTACATTCTATGGATTTGGACACCTACATAATGGCGTATCTCCATCTTTATATCATCAGAGTATTTTCACTGCCCTAAAAATTCTTTGTGCTCTGCCTATTCATCTTTACCTCCCAATCCCTCCCTAGCAACCTGATCTTTTTCCTCTCTCCATAGTTTTGCTTTTTCCAGAATGTCATAAAGTTGGAATCATACAGTATGTAGCTTTTTCAGTTTGGCTTCTTTCACCTAGAAATATGCATTTAAGTTACTCCATGTGTTTTTATGGATGGATAGCTCATTTCTTTTTAGCAGTGAATAATAATTTATCATCTGGATTACCACAGTTTATGTATCCATCACCTACCGAAGGACGTCTTGGTTGCTTCCAAGTTTTGGCAATTCTGAACAAAGCTGCTAGAAACATCCCTATGTAGGTTTTGGGTGGACATACAAGTATGTATTTGTCTTCTCACCTTTTCGTTGTTAGTGTGTAAATCAGTGGCATAATTTAAGCTAGTACTACACCATGAACAGGAAGTATCTGAGTGAACTATGTTGGTGCCATCTTGAAGGTGCCGTCACTGAATAATGTAGTACTGGCACTTAAGTATCGAATACTGTCATAAATTGTGTGAATAAGAATTCTTTCACCATTTCAAGCACCAGAATCATGCATAAGAAATAGTTCTCCATATTCTGTCACTTTATACTCCTCTGGAATTTCAATTCCATGCCATGAAGTTGGGTTTGGAGGTCAATGTCTGTTTTGAATTCCATTTACTTGCCTCTTTAATGAGTTTCTTTTTGGTAGTATTATGTAACAGAACCTCTTCATCATGAATATCCCGAGAGGTGTTCAAAGCATACACAATGATGTTGCATTTGGTTCTTCTTTTGTCATTTTAACCTAGTTAGGGTTTTCCTTACTTCTCCTTCAACACCAACATTGTGCTGATGTTTTCCGGTCCCATTTTGAATGACGGTAATGTTATCCGAATCCTGACTAGTCATATATCGGGCATTGCAGATTCTCCTCTCTTCACAGCGCCCGTAACTTTTACTCCTATCTCTGTTAAAGGAATGGAAATGGTAACAAAAACCATTATAATGTAGCATTGATTGTGTGTGTGTGTGTGTGTGTGTGTGTGTGTGTGTCTGTGTGAGAGAGAAAGCATACTATTGCTGCCATATTCCACTGAGAGTTTTCAAGAAACAGAAGGGATTTTTTTTCTTTTGTAACTATTTGACCAATGGTTACTGGTTTATTGGTAAGGGAAATCTTACTAATGTTTTCTGGACTTGCCACCCAGTTTGGCTGGCCTGGATCAGTCAGTAGGTAGACAGCAGCCAACAGCAGGATTATCCACACCGACTGGCAGTTCAGTGTGGGAGTCACACCCACTAGCACCTCTCCGAATAGTAGCAGATGCTTGTGCCTGTATGGACATCGATTCAGGGGAAATATTGCCCATTAATCCTGGGTGATGGAATAGTTGTAAGGGGGTTAATTACTGTGTTTTCCTGAAAATAAGACCTGGCTGGACAATCAGCTCTAATGCATCTTTTGGAGCAAAAATTAATATAAGATACAGTCTTATTTTACTATAATATAAGACTGGGTCTTATATAATAATGCAATATAAGGTAATGTAATATAACATAACACCGGGTCTTACATTAATATTTGCTCCAAAAGACACATTAGAGCTGATTGTCTGGCTAGGTCTTATTTTTGGGGAAACAGGGTAGATGCCCAGGACCCCTCTTATAGCAGCTATGATGCCCTACTGCTGTGTGGTAGGAGAGCTACACTATTTGTCACTCCTCCTGAACAAGCTGGATGCTCTGTAAAGTGTTTATGGAAACATGTTTTCTGTCCATTTTACATAGCAACTTGACCAAACACCTCCATTTCAATCTCCGTCCTTACTGAATGACCCAGCCACAACCAGCCAAATGCCCAGTGATATATTAATGCACGATGAATAGAGTGATCTCATCCTTGAGTTGTCCTTTGTGCATTTCTCTAACTGTAGGACTCTTTCTCAGTATGCTTAGTTAATATATGAAAATCCTCTCTTCTACAAGATGTAAACCCTGATCCATCTATCTAGCCTCATGTACCATTATCAGCTAGGTTACCAAGGCAAGAAAGGTTGTTATTGGCAATGCAATTACAACATAATTATTGGACCAATAAAACATTTTTAATGTATTAATCCTGTAAACAAAAAGAATAAGTAAACATTATTGGCTTATGGAACCCAGGGACATTTTCTAAGTGTGAACATTTTTGACAGGACCAAATACCAACGACCATTTGGCAAGGACCAAATATGCTTGTGGATATTCTTGATAGGATCAAATTTCAAGAACATTTTGGTGTGAACCAAGTGTCTCCATGGATGTTTAGGACAGGACCAAATTTCAAGGGCTCTCTGGCATGTACCAAATGTCTCAATGGATGTTTTGGGTAGGACCAAGTATCAAACACCTTTTGACATGGACCAAATGTGCAATGTATGTTTTGGACAGAACAAAATGTATGTTTTGCATACATGAGTGCAGGTGTTTATTTGTTGGGGAACTTTTGTAGAATTTCTGTTCTATTCCATGAGAATGGCTTCTCCCTGGATGTGAGTCTAGAGAGAGGACCTCAGAAGCTATGACACTGAACAATTTTTTCCTCCATTCCTCCTGCCAGTGGCTTTGATGATGGTGTTACCAGAGAACGGACTCTTCTCAGCACTGTGTCCAGGTTCTTGGTATCTCAAACAAAGAATTGAGTGTGACACCAAAAGGCAGTGGTGAAAGCAGTTTATTAGAAGCAAAAGTATATTCCAAAGAGATAGGAGTTGGCCCGAGCAACAGAGCGGCTCAAAAGGCTCCGACTGGCAAGGACTTAGAGTTTTTCTTTTCTCTAGAATGGGCTACTCCTCTCTAGGTGTGGGGCCACTTGATTGGCACCTGTGATTGACAGGAGGCTATTACTTCATCTTTTCAGACTGTACATGTTCCTTCCCAGAATTCAGTCTGTTATAATGATATTAATAAACTTCTGGGCATATACATGATATTATAATGATGGTATAATGAGGCTAAGGTGAGATGAAGGTTGCTGCAGCCTTTATTGCTCAGGTGTGGTGACCGGTCTAATCTAGTTAGGTAGTTTGTGTCTTCTAGTGTCTTCATAGTAGTTAATGGTTATGGTAGATAAAGGAAAACTTTGGGCGTAGAGGGAAAGTTTTGGGAGGTCTCTGGGCGATCGCTCTCTGTGGGCCGTGTCGAACATGTAAGAATGTCTGGAGTCCCCATTCTTATCTCTAGCTGCCTGCCTCATTTCCCCTGAGAGGCGTGATCCCCATAAATCACTATGGGAAGCTGAGGGGAAGGAGGTCTCTTCTTCGGTATCTACGTCCTGTTGAATGTGGTGGTTGTCCCTGCCTATTGGGGATCCACGGAACTCTCGCTCTATCTGATCTTAGACGAGAGGAAGGGGTCTCGAGATCTGTCTGGAAGACCGTGTTGACCTACTTGGTTGGGATGTACTGGAAGCTTTGCTGAGGCATCATTTGTGTCCCGAAGACCCCTAGATGAGGAGAGAGAGATTTTGGTTAACAGATTAACAGTGTTGGCCCAAGGAGCAGGATTCAAAGTCCATTTAGCTTCATGGGGCCTCCTGTGGCTTTTTCATCTGGTTTTTAACTAGTTATCCAGGTGCCATTGTTTACCCAGGAGTTGGGTGCGGAGTGGCCTGGAGAGAATGCTGGGCCACAATGATTACAATCGACAAGCTTAAATCATAGGTTTCTGGGTAGTTATCTGAAGCAGATATCTATGATTATGTTATCTAGTTGTCTATGATTTCAGACTAGGAGCAATCTTTCGTTTAAGATTAAGAAACTGATTTTAAAAGTGATTAAAACCAGGGACTAGGGAGGTAAGAAACTAGGGAAAGGAGACTTAAAATTCCTATAGGAAGAGGGCTCTCCTGTATCGGTGGCAGCAATACTAGGGTGATTAGAAGCAAAAAGGAAAGGATTGCACCTACTCCAGGACAGATAACCTTCCCAAGTGTTAGAAGAGGGCAATTCTTCAATACCTGTATGACAGAGCCAAGACTTTGGTGGTTTTGGAAACTGGTTCTAGGAATTTTTAAGTAGAAAACAAAATGTGTCTAGTCACTAATTTTGGAAGTTGTCTCTGACTTCTTTTCTGTGGGATCTTTATAGAAATAGGTTCTCAGAAAGTTGATTAGTGTGGATAATTTTCCCACATGTGTAAAAGGGAAGAATACTTTTGTAATATGGTAATTTATTTGGTGTGGGGAGAGGTGTCAGATAAAAGAGTGTCATGCTTTGAAGCCTTGGGACCTCTCTTTCATTAGTGTTGAGGCTGTGGAAAGAGCTGAGGTCTAGGAATCAAAAAAACTGTGCGCTGACCCTAGTTCTGCTGGTGATTAGCTGACTGACTTTAGGGAAAAAAATGTTTGTCTTCTCTGTGCCTCTGTTTGTGAAGATATGACTTAAAAAAGAAAGATTATGTCTTTCACTGCCTATATCAAATGATCACGATATCTGCTTTTTTAGAAGTGTTTATATTAAGCAACAACTTGCCATTCTAGCAGCTAGATGGCACCACCACCTCTAAGATTTGTTTAAATAATCTGAATTTCACTGTAGCTGGTGCTCAATGTGCTGTACTTCTCTTCTTCCATGATAGCTTTTGCCAAAAGGTATAACTTTTAGATTAAAAGGAATGTAGCTATATTGCTTGAGACACTATGGATCTCTTCGGAGAAGATTCATCGTAGATAAACCTGGAGTCTTGCAGAAAACCGAAAGCCATCCTTTTTGTAGGGAATAGAATCACTGTATGGTAATCGTCCCTTGGGTCTTTGTTGCCTTAGTTTCATCAGAGTTCTCTCTTTGCATCCAAGATGACATGCTGACAGTCCTCGCCCAAGGGAGTGAAACTATGTGAGAAGGGTTGTGTTTATTTAGGAAGGTTCTGTCATTACCACATCTCCAGATCTAGGAAAAGAGACCTGCAGAGTTACAAGCTTTGCTTTGTTGATTGTTGAATCATAGATTTTAGCAACCCTTTTTAGCAAGCTAACTTCTGCATTTTACAGCTAAGAATAATATATGAGACCGAGAGGTTAAGCAATTTGTTCAAGTTTACCCTCAAAATAGTAATCTCCAGACTCCAATCCCTTGTTTTTCTTCTGGGCTGTTGACTTATTTATTTATTTATTTATTAAATAAACTTAGATGGTCTGCCTTGAGTATCACAACTAAATGGGATTTTGCAGGATAGCTTCACATTTACTAAATACATACATACATACATACATACATACATACATACATAGAATCCCATAAGCAAGATGGGACATTTAAACTAGTTTTAGCTCCCTTGTCTCCAGTGAGCTCTAGAACAAGGATGCTTTAGGCAACTGGGCAATCCTATGTGATCAAACTGTCTGTGATTAAAGTTTTTCATTTCTTGAAAATAGACTTAAGTAATATTTTGCCTGCCTTAAAATATCGCAATTAAAAAATTATGTGAGAATTAAAGAGATAGAGTAAAAATTTGGAGTTTTCTAAAACAATGTTCTACAACTCCAACTTATTTTCCTCATTTTTTCTGTCAGAGGAGTTAATTTTTCTTCTTTTAAATTTATGTCTTAGTTATTTATTTTTTTTTTCAGTTTGCAAGATGCTAGAAGAATATACTTAACGAGGAGCCATCTTCCTCATCAGCTTTACCTTTGTTGATTTAAACATGAAAGAGTTATGTGTTCAGTCTTATGCACTTCCTGATACACCTGCACAAAAATTATGGAAGAAGTGACACGCCAGCATCATGCTAATTTCTTTGGTTTTTCTTTCTTCAAGCATTTAGTTACTGAATTGTGAGTTCCAAGGAGTCACTAAGATTTTAGAAATTAGCTTGAAAGACTGTAGCAGTTTTGCTGACTAGCACATTATCCAATAGTCATAATTTTCCCTCACCTTTCTTCAAACCTGTCCCTTTAAAAATAGAAATTAAACATTCAGCAGTTTATATTTTTTCTTTTATGGTTTTATTGACAAACCATATTTTCTTGTATTTTATGTTGTGACTACCCAGCACTTTGAGAAAGGATGGTGAATAGTTTAGAAATGATGCAGTCTATTGGTGCTTTCATTTTATAAGTTTGAGCGAAGTATAGAAATCTTACCTCCCTTTATATCTCATTCCCCTCCCTCATTTACAATATAATTGTATTAAATATTTCTTCTACATGCATGTAGAATCACATCAGAAAGTATTATACTTTTTACATTCAGTCAGCTCTGGGGACAACTTATTTGAGCTTGGCCAGTGGATTGAACTCAGCTTTTTTTTCCCCCTAGAGTTTTTTTTCTTTCCTCTTATTGCAAACACAGGCTGAAATCAACAGGCTACAGTTCAATTTGGACACATAATCAGCCTGGGAGAAAAAGATTTTTCCTAAGCTAAACACCTACTGGGCTTAAAAAATTCAAATATGACATGAAGCTGCCTGAAAAATACCTATTATGCAAACATTTTAGCTGCTCAAATAGTGTCATAAGCAATGCAAAAATGAAGACTATGGAGTTTTGAAAAATAAATTATCTTCTTGGTGCTTAGAACCCAATGGATTAGCAACATTAATTTAGTAAACTAGCACTAACGGGGGCATTGTGGGTATTTCTTGCTAAGTTTGAGGCTGTACCATCCAGTACTGTACCAGCTGTATTGCTCAGGTGAGAGGTTCCTATCAGGCAGTCACTTCTGGAACATGAGCTATGAGTAGAGGTGTAACTATGCCTGTGAGATAGAGTGTGTGATGAATCAGCCATTGTCAGGAGAGATGTGAACCGGCTTAATCACATGACTGCGTTCTAATACTCAGTGTATTCAGTCCTGTCTTTTATAATGCCAGCCTTTCAAGTTTCGCCATCTAGCATCTCTGAGCTCTTAACAGAGCAGTAAGGTACAGCCTAATAAATAATGTGACTGAGACATGACATTGCTGAAAGATACCTTCAAAAGCTACCTTATTGTTTAATATACATTTCATTCCTTTAATTGAAATATTTTGAGTTGGCAATAGACAAGTCAACCTCATGGAAGATAACCAAAGGTTGTGAGGCTGCTCTTACACATGCATGGAATAGCAAAGTGATCTGAAGAATTTTAAGAAAGGAGTAACCCCAAAAGAATATCCTTTTTGGCTCATTTCTTGTATCTGAAATTTTATCGCTAATGTAATAGGTCTTTCTCCCTTTCCATTTTTCTTTGTTTCTAACATTGTTTTCTGTAGGCCTTCTCTTTTAAAATGCACATACTCTTGGAATGTTGCTACATGAGGATTCTTGATATAGTGGAAATCATACAGACCTTGATTTAGGACCCTGTCCTTAGTAACTGTGTAATCATGAGCAAGTTACTAAACTTTTCTTAGACTCAGTGGGTTTCATGGGATTAAGTTCTAATAGTAACAAAATAGAAAAACTAATTTGGTATTCAGTTAACTTCTTGTACGTGAAGGTCCAGTTCCTTCCCTAGGTCTGAGAATTCTCACCACTTACTTCTTTGAACAGACTCTTTGTTCCCTTCCCCCACTCCTTTCCTTCTGGGATGCCAGTTATCCTTATGTTGCCCTTTCTAATGGAGTCAGATAGTTCTCTTAGAGTTCTTTCATTTTCTAAGTTTTAGTTCTCTCTCTGCTTCTACCTGAGTCATTTCTATATTTCTGTCTCTGACCTCATTAATTTTCTCTTTCATTTGGTCTGCTCTATTTTCAATGCTTTGTAATGCATTCTTCATCTCATTTATTGAGTTTTTCAGCTCTAGAATTTCTGTTCTGTTCTTTTTTATAGTTTTGATCTCTTTGTTAAAGTACTCCGTCTGTTTATTAATTTTATTTCTGAGCTCATTGAACTACCTTTCTGAGTTTTCTTATGTCTTGTTGAGTTTCTTCATGACTGCTATTTTGAATTTTTTATCACTTAGGTCACACTGTTCCATGACTTCGAGTTTGTTTTTCAGAAAATTGTCGTTTTCTTTCTGTGCTACCATGTTACCTTGGTTGTTCATAGTGCTTGATGGGTCGACCTTCTGCTGGTACATTTGAAGCAGTGAGCACCTTTCTTATTTAGCTACTGTTTTCATTATAACAGTTCAACAGGTTGACAGTTAGATCTCAGGTGTGCTAGTCTGTTGAGCAGAAGAAACTTTGTTGGGTTACAGATGTCCAACTATTTATAGATTTAAAGGGAGATAAAAAGGAGTCTTCTCACTGCCATGATGCTGACATCCAGTACTGTTATTTTGAACCAATTTATTATATATGTGTGTGTATGTGTTTGTGTAACATATAGTAGGATAACACTACTAAACAAGTATGTCATTACTAATTAATATTTTCCATATAAGAGAAAGAGATAAATATCTAAATTCAAAGAGTAAAAGCTCTGTAGTCATATATTTAAATTGGAAATACTGGTATGCATTCAAATTTATGATTAATTTTCTCATAAAAATTATTAGTCGCAGCATGATTCCTTAGTTTATTGGTGAATAGAAGCAACAAATTAGATGGTAAAAAGGAAGATCTGCTCTTTACAGCTATTGTCAAATGAAGGGAAAAATTACTCTCAGGGTAATGAGTGCAGGAGCAAATCATACTTCATTACTGAGGATATTACTGTTCAATGAATGATTCTAATAATCATGATTTGAATCAAGAACAGCTCCAATTATGACCGTATCCTCTGTTGGAGAACAGTCAAATGTTTCAATATCTTATAAAAACAAATAAAACATGTTTTAGCATTTAAACATAAATTTCAGGTGTGTCAAAATTTATTTATATGGCTTTCCTTATTTCCAGATGATACTGAAAAATGAGGAGTGGTTATATTTGGAAACACTTCTGAACATGAGCTAATGTCCCCTATTGATTTGCACCATGTGATACATTAAAGCATCTTGGTAGGGATAACAAGTGTCTGGTCTGAGTCTATGATTATGAAAGGAATTGGCTGATAAAGAGTTATGTGATCCACAGGATCCGCAAGAGGATGATCAGAAGCTGCCGCCATTCCCGTTTCCTTAATGATTGTTCATTGTTGCAGTTTAGAGGCAATCCCTGAAGACGGCCAAATACGATGGCTTTCCACTGATGTCTCTGAAAATTGCTAAGTCAGTAGGGAAAAATAAGACGTGTCTCCAGCTTTTGTCATTCGCAGATGGTTTGCTTATTTTTTGAAGCTAGAAATTTAGTGTTTTCTGAAGGCAAATGGATTTGTATTTTATGCATTTTTGATAATATGAGGAGGTAAAATTATGAAATAGGCAAGGTTGAGTTTTGGTGATTTTTCACATCCTCCCTCAGCATATGTCCTTTTCTTATATTCTTCAATTCCTCAACTGTTAAGCTTTTACAATGATGCATCTACCTCCAGCCCCCACCCCTGGCTGCAGGCACCTGAATTTTAAGGGAAATTTCTGAAGAGCCTAAGATCTTCGAGACACAAAAGAATGCAAAATCGAAAAGAACAGTGACAGGCAGTGAGGAATGCATGTTGTTTTGGAGTAAAATGTCAACACCTCAAATATACTTCATAGGTAATGCTGCTTATTTCTTTCTTCCATGGCCGCAGCTCTGTGGGATTGGGGAGGATAAGGAAAGGGCAATGCTGGTCCCTGTGTGCTGGGCCAGTGTATATTCTGCAGGCCAAGTAGTGTTTGTGTAAGCCAAGTGACCTCTTTAGACTGATTTCCAAGACTGGGTTATTTAGATCAAATTCATGCGATACAAATATTGCATATCATATGAAACCGAAGACCATGACCAGATACTGACCTCCCAGAAAGTGGCGCCGAAAGATTAATGAATGGATGAAGTTTAGGTTTTTAGAGGTCAATTTGGCTATAAAAGAGGAGTTGTGAGCAATGGTAGTGACAGGCAGGCAAAGAAAGGACTGTTGTATCTAAGTCTAAATAAACAAAATGATAGGAGCAGACTGAGTATAAATAGATGAAGGTTTTCTTTAGGGCCGAGATAAAAAGCACATAGCAAAGTAGAATCTTTATTTATAATGATTATAGCATTTGGCTTGGATTCATTGCCCTTGAGAAGAATGAGTAAATCTGTGTAATTTTCATACGTCTTCCATGCTAAATTTTGTTTTTAATGAAAGCCTATGCATCAGTTTAAAGAGAAACAGCATTCTGAAGTCTGTATAACCCCCTTATTTTTTAAAACTGAAATGTGGTTAACAGGACACTATCCTATAATTTTTTTTAATGGAGTCAGTTTTTTCTTCAAGAATCAAAACCATTCTTAACAACTCTATGAGAAAATGGTAAACTGTTGTATTCCACATTCCAAGGGTAGTTCTTCTAGCACAGGAAGCTACGGCTATCATGATAAATGTTTAAACCAATCACCAGAGTATTTCTATATTGCCTGTGAAGTCTTAGCATATTTTATATCCAGCATAGTGCATGGAATAAAATTAAGCCTTGCAACAGATATGCTCCAGGGTTGTAAATACATAGATTATAATACTTTTGCAATCAAAGGACCTGAAGAGATCCTCAGTTCATGTTTTAAAAATGATCTAGACGTCAAGAGGTTTCTCAAAGACTACATCATGAGCTCATCCCAGAACTGTGACTGAACTTTCATCGTTTGACTCACAATTTAGTATTTTCCCACTAATTCAGTCAGCCTCCTGAGACAGCTCATTAGCCATGTGCGTCCATACACAAGGAGGTACATGGAAAAGCAGGAAATGGTTAAAGCGCTTCCATTTGTCCTTCCAGAGCCTGTCAGAGAGTATTTGTCTTCAACCATTCAATCAAAGTAAAATCTTTAGCAACATCAGAGTATTTATGCTTCACTCTGATGACCAGATTTAGACCTGTCTGAGATTTGGGATGTTTGATGAACTAGAACATCAATGATATTTCCCCTTACATTTTTAGAGAAGTATGCCGAAGAAATGCTGGGATGAAGCAGAGATCCACTGTCCAGGATCTGAATACAGAAACACAAAGCAACTCTGGGTGAGCTGAATTTGTTTATTGTAGATGTTTGCAAGTTTGAAACCCCTGTTTATGCCAAGAGATGCTCTGTTTGAGCAGGAGAGAGTTCTGGAGCTCTGTCTTCCCTTTGCTCTGAGCAGCTGCCCTTTAAGAGATCCCTGGGCTTCTGCTACAACACCTGTTGGAAACCAGTGGGCTAGTAAGTTGGCTTGCAAAGGAATACTCTGTTTTAAAGTAGAGAAATATCACTTTATTCGTTTAATTCAAGAAATATTTATATAGTGTGTTATTTTATGCAAATATATGATATGCTATTTTTCACTTTAAGGTAATGTTAAGTGAGTTGGTTCCTCAATAATAATTATTTTTACATACCAAGTATGGATAGTAGAGCACACTTTACCAAGTATTTTCATATACATGATTTACTTGTGCTTCATAACAATCCTGTAAAATAGATATTTTAAATATTCATTTAGCAGGTGAGGCCACTGAGCCTTAGAAAAATTAAGTGACTTACCCAAAGCCACATAGCAAGAATCCAGAAACCAGAGTCTGAACCTAAGATTCTGACCACAAGTGTAGGCTTATTTTCTGTTGTGGGGAATTAACCTATGTGAGTTTGCCCACTGTCTTGGGTACAATTTGTGAAATTGCTAGTATAGTCTGCAGTCATGGAATTAATCAAATCCAGATTTGGTTTATAAAGTTCTGAATCCATGACCTGGGTCTCCATGGAACTCACTAACTAAGCTAATTGGCCACAGAGAATTAAAATCCCCATGATGATTCTCTCTGAGGCTGAAGCAAGCTTACTTTTAAGCTGGAATCCTAGATCATCTTCATGAAGATCTGCTTCAAGATTCATTCCTCAGTGAAGCATCGTGTCTGTGAGTCCTATAATCAGAACTATCTCTAAATATTAAGAGAATTTTCCCTAAACTTTCTTCTTTAGTCTTTGTGTGTTGGTGGAAGGGAAATGACTCGGGGTGGGGGGTGATGCAGAGAAGGACGTCATCTTGCCAGCAGACACACAAAAAAACCCTTCAGTTATGTGAACATAACGAACCCACAATTTCCCCATTTCATGCTGTAAAGATAGAATTTCTCTCATTTCACTTTCAAGCTGCCCTTTTTACATCATTTTTAAATTTATCTATATCCATGATGTTCATGTTGATCAAACTTCATCAAAATAACAGAGACTGGAAATAGAAAAGTGATTGCACACTGGTTTTCTGGCCAAGCCCTGTTCCTCTCAGGAAAGGCACTGCTGGCAGGTCCCTCTGTCCTCTCAGAGGGCACAGCTGTGCCCTGTACCTGTGCACCAGACCCAGAGGCACACGACACGAAACCAGCCACCGGGTGGGCAAAGACAAAACCGGGCTAGGGAAAGTGACGGTGAGATTGTGGCTGTTTCTTTTTAGGACCATGTCTTGCCTGCCCAAAATATGAGACTGGAGAGTTTTTGGCTCCAGTTTACAAGTCTGGCCAGACATAGGGAATCCTGTCCATTTGGGGGATCATTTTGATTCCCTGATAGGCAGCCACATACTTGTCTTACTTGCCTGAGAGTTCAGTCATTCCCCCCTCTTTAACTCTTCCAACCCGACTTTCTCACTATATGGTTAGAAACTTGAAAATGTTTGATATGGTGAGACTTCCAGGATCTCTCCAATATGAGTTTGTAATTAACACCCAAGTTCTCAGCCCTGGGGATCGGTTGATATCAGCCAGGGTCTCCTGAGGCCACTTCAAACCACAGCACCCAGATAGTATTTCAGCTACGTATTTAGACTGTCTTTCCTTTCTGAGTTCTCCTTGATGTTTGAGGACTGTTAGATGTCACCACCACAGCAGTTCCCTCAGGTTCACCTCTCCAGGTGTTGGGAACAAGTGCGTTCAGTGCTATATTTGAACATAATCCAAATGCATTTTTTCCCCAGGCAAGTCTTTTAGCAGTCCTTTCTGCACATACTTTTCAGGAGATCCTGATGAGAGAGTACACATTGTGGTTTTTGCTTTGAATTTATTGCCTTTCTCATTAAACAGTAGCAGGAATTAAGTCTCATAGTTTTCATCTGTGCAGAGTTTTTGATGTAGTTTCTGATGTTTTCTGGCTTATAGCCTTATAGCCCCAGGATTTCTTGCATTCAGCAGCCATTTGATCTGTTTTCCCACCACCTCCCATTTTTTAAGCACAATAAGGTTGGATTCATGGGGTAGCAGAAGAAAGCAGTTGGTGCAAGACTGACATTTTTGATCCCATCAGACACTGAATTGTTAAATTCTTGATTGCGGGTCATAAACTGTAAATGTTAGAGGAACTCAGAGTTGCAGAATACGTCTGTTACCCATTTACTCATTCAGCGCGCATTTATTAAGCCTCTCTTTGGAGACACAATGCTGGCCAGGGCAATGAACTAGATTGTATCAATTTATTTCAAATATTTTATCTTAAAAAAAAAGGCAAACTGTTTCCAAGAAAATAAAATAAGAAGGTACTTGTGTTTATTTGTGACTGTTGGTTGTTTTGGGAAAATGACTGTACTGATTCATATGTGGACTGAGTAAATATATTTGGGGGCTCTCATTATGGGCCCCATTATTAAATAGCAAATATTTAGTGAGCAAATGATTTTCATCACATCTCCTCAAGTCTTTTTCTGAGAGGCTGATTCGTATTTGCAAATGGAAAAAGCAATATTAACTGCCATGCCTCATTTCTAAGGAAATGGTGGATGATTTGGAATCCAACCTTGAATCTTTGATTCATTGCTTGGTTCTCCATCTTCTGCCTCCTTAGGATATGATATAAGAGAATGGATATTTTTTTTTAAATAGGATAAATTCAGGAAATTGCTGATTCTTCATGGTAATGTCAGAGTTCAGTGGCTCAGATAATTAAAAAATTCCAAATCATTATTTATTTTTGCAATTAATTGTATACATTTTAATAAAATTTGATATGTTTTCCCAACTTGCTTTATTTAGGCTAATTTTAAAATGTTCCTCCAAAACACATTAAATGATGACTTGGAGGTTACGTAAATGTCTACGATTATAAACATATTATGAGCCACACAATACATATAATAAAGCATACATTCCGTATTAATTTTTCTTCTTATTTGGTGATTTAAATTACTCTCTTCATTTCTACTACCATGAAAATAACAATGGGGTTAGCATGCTGCTTACAAGGAGTCAAAGGTATGCTATATAGCTTCTACTCACATCTCCAGATGTGCCTCCTCTGATCCATTCCTTTCTTCTCCCTGCTTTCTCACCCCTGGAGGCTTGATAGGTATGAACTAGTCAGATTCTGATCTTCGACCTTCTGGATGCTTTTGGCCAGTGGGAGCTTAGGCTGTAATTCAGGGTGTTATCCCATAAATTTTACTTTCGATGACTGTTGGGTCCCTCTTTCAAAGGTGACCATCTGATATGATACACTGCCTTCCTGAGTTCTGGTCACCTCCCCCCTTTTCTTTTGTGCCTAGAAGTAGTAATGGATCCTCTGGTGTTAATAGCTGTGAGTTATCTATTTACTACATCTCCCCTTCTAGTCAACCCACACTCTTCCACATCTTCATATATAGTCTCTTTGTAAACAAATAATCCTTACATTACCCTGGCTTGAGTGTGCCATATATTTCATGTAAGGGCCCCGAATGATTTTTTTTTTTTTAAAAGGTATAGAGCTCAGGATACAAGGTGACTGTATATTACTTTCATTGTAAATAATGAGGGAACTGATAGAGGAGGAGGAAGAATAAAAAATTGCTACTTATTACAGATTTCTTAGAAAAAGTACTTAAAACTTCTAGGGTGAACACATTTATTATTTTCTTTCTGTCCCAGATAAAATTTATTTATATTTATTAATTTTGTGTTTGCTCAGTTTTGTGTACAGCTCAAAATTTTATTGAAGGCAAATTTACTCATGTACAAACATGGGTGAAGAATGTCTATAGGTTAGCTTCTCCCCATAGATAAGACAGAATTCTTTGTTCATAAGGTTATATATGAGTTTTTCTCAAATGGCCCTGGAATGATCCGTTACTATCCATAGTAACCCTGCTGATAGAATTCCCAAGGAGAGCTAATAATTCTGTCAGTACAGATAATAGTTAGTCTTTCCTTTGGAAAGTGAGAAAAGGTATTGTTTTTTGTCTGTAATTCAGATGATACCCTCTTCTCTATTCAACAGCTACATGGACTATAGCACCCTGGGTGTATAAACTCTAAATCCTAGTATCCTAGCAGAGCATTTGGAATGATGAATGACAAAGGACATGATCTCTGCTCACTCAGGACTTTCATATATAGGGTATAGGCCAGGGTTCGTAAAAAACATAGTTTTGTATTTTTCAGATATTTATTTTGAAATGATTTAGATTCACATGGAAGTTAAAAAATAGTACAGAAAGTTCCACGCAACCTTTCCCCAGCTTCCCCCAATAACAACAAATTACATAACCAAAATTTTAGATTTTATTTTAAAGATGTTTTTCATAGAATTGGTTTCTTGATTTATTCCTGTCCTCTGTGTTTCAGTTTGTTCATGAGCTATTATTTACAAAACTCCATTTTTCCATAGTTATTTTGGGGAAAAATATTAAGATACATTTTAAGAAGGAACGAGCAGTATAATAAGCAACATCACTTTGCTAGAAAGTAGTAGCTGGGCAGAGTGAAAATGCTCCTTTGCTGATAGAATTTTTAACAATGACAACTAAATAATGATTTTTGTTCCAAAGCAGAACAATTGTGTATGATTTGTTACATACCAGAGATGCTTTCCTAACAGTTCCATGCTATATTTGGGGGAAGGCTGTGTAGTTTATAGTCAGCCTTTGTTTAAAAATAAAAAAGTGGGGAGAACTACTTTTAACAATATTTTGACTTATTACAGCTAGCATATTTTTCCTATTTATGAAACCATCTCCAATGCCTATCTACAAAAATAAAATCTGATAGAGTATATTGGGATATTTCGTTTTAGGAACATATATTGCTTATTTGAATATTTGTCAACAATTTCCATTTCATGGTAAATTTCTACTCTTCTTTTTTTGTGTTTTTTTTTTTTTTTAATTTCTACTTTTATGCTTTTAGGACACCCAGGCCTATGGCCCCGAAAGACCCCCTTAACCTTGAAAGACCCTTTAAAAATAGTAATTTTAGTCATCATAGTAGTAATTTTAAGGCCGACCTTGACTTTCTCACTATCCTGTGATGGTTCTCTTTTTCTGATGGCTAAGAATTTTTTCATTCTTCTGTAAAATAATTTATATTATTTTATGACTATGGTGTGATTATATTTTTGTTCCAATAATCCTGCAGAACCTGAAATCTGGCCCCAGCCAACCAAGTGCTGTTTGCTTAGACACTTCGAGTCTGCGTTCATTCAGCAGATGAAAGCAAGTGGAAACAAGCTGTTCTCCCTACTAGCATTCCTTCAGCTATAACGAGAAAGGCCATTGGTCTTTTGACAAATGATTAGGTATTGGCTGCTTTTCACTAAAGAAAATTCAATTGATTGAGAACGTAGATACATCGGATAAAAACTGATGATTTTATAATGACCCAGCTGCCAGTTTCCAAGCGTTATTTGAAATACTTGGATTTAAAGTTGGAGAGGAAAAAGTACTTTTAACTGTCTAGAAAAATGGATTATTAATTGCAGTAAATTCTAAGGACCTATTTATATAATATATAATAAATTTATACAAGATTAAACATCCATTTATTGTGCTACTTCCAAGCACTGCGGGATAATAGCCCTGGGGAAGACTACAACCTGTTTTACTATCTTAAGTAGCGAATCAGGGAATAAGTGGCATGTCTGTTCACCTCCAATTTAAAAGTCTTTTCTACAAGTATCTTTTTTGGAAGAGGAAACTTTAAAGATGAAGCTAGGGTAAGGAACAAGTGAATTCTAGGGTCTACAAAGAGACTAGCCCCACAAGGAGCTGTGATAACTTGAGGAAGGCCACTTGCTTCCTTCTCATCAGCTTCCTCTTTATCCCTCCACTTACAGTTTTTGGCTTGCTCAGATTCATACTGCTTATGCTGCAAATGAAGAGATGTTTTTAATCAGTAAGGCAAATCTCTTAGGTACTTGTTTTTTTTTTTTTTTAATGAGTTCATAATGACCCTCACACTTTTGTATTCTCTCGGGCTGTAGTGAGATTAGCACACCTTGCTAATGACCTGAAGAGAGCCAAGAGTCAATCCAGTGAAGGATGCTGGTTCATTGTCTTGTGTGGTCACAAATTTTATTCCTAACTGGCTGTGTATTATTGGTAATAAAGAAATAATTCCAACCAAAAAGAAGTCCATCACTACTACAGGGAAAATCCCACTACTGGGATTCAAAACGCATTAGATACATTTCCTATCCTCTCAGAGTTCATAGCCCATTAAGTGAGAAGAACAAGTAAATACAGGATTACAGTGTAGTGTGATAAGTGATATAATTAGGGTGTGTACCAGGCATGGGAGCACATTAAAGCAGATCTTTTTCTGAGGGTGGGGTTGGGGTCGGGAAGAGCTACTGGGTGAGGTAACCTGTGATGTGAGTTAGTTGGCAAAGGGCAGGGTAGGGAGATGGGGGGGTTGGGGTCGGGAAGAGCTACTGGGTGAGGTAACCTGTGATGTGAGTTAGTTGGCAAAGGGCAGGGTAGGGAGATGGGGGGATTGGATGGGGATGTGAGGAGTGGCGACATTGAGTCAGAATGGGAAGGCCGCCAGGTGGGATACCGTTAGGAACAACAGTGTGTAGGAGCTTTGCAGTTTTATGCACCCTCATTGCAACCCACTCTGTAGGCAAGGCAAATCGTATCTCTATTTATACATATAAATTGTTCAGCCAAAATTTGAATCCAGTTCAGGTGATTCCAAATTCTGTCCTTTTAGTATGTCATTTTCACCAAGGTCCTACTGAAGTAAAGAGTGAATAGAACCATCTTAACTAATATAATTTACAATTTTTCTTTCTAAGAATTATTCACTTTTTGAGATGTACTATGTGTTATTTAACTTTGTACTCTCAACAGTTCTTAGCAAAATGCTAGACTTATAGTATAAGGCCAATCATGGTTTTGAAGTAAATTGAATGTATGTGTAGGTATTCTAAACTTCTCTCGAATGACAGTCTTAGCTAGGACTTTCTGCTTTTTGCTCTCCTCATTTTAGTTCTTTTTCTCTCTATTCTTCTTTCACAAGTGTCATTGTGCCTTAGGTCTGCAGATCTTACACTTAGGACTTCAGCTCTCCTACTCTCTTCTCATTCTCCTTTGCACGTATTAAGAGGGTTTCTTTCCAAATACAGTTATGTAGAACTTACCCACGCATGTGTTGTTGTTTTTCTCTCCATATTCTCCACTCCAAACAAAATCTCTTTTTTACTTGACATTTATTTATTTTTTTATTGTGATGAGAAACATGTTATTAAATTTATCACCTTAACTATTTTGAAGTGTACATGCAATTCAGTAGTGTTAAGTATATTCACATTGTTGTGCAACACATCTCTAGAACTTTTTCATCTTGCAAAACTTTAAACATTATCTTTAAAAAACTTTAAACATTATCTTTAAAAAACTTTAAACATTATCTTTAAAGCTTCCCTAAAAATACAAGGACAAGGACATAAAAATGCTTTATGCTCCATAACCAAGCCCCTCCTCTATATGCTATTATTACCATGTAGTTTTTGCTGTATTATTCCCTTCAATACAGCCTCCAGTGGTCACTCCTTCTGGTATTTTCACCCTTGTATAAACCTCACCCTTGAGTGATCCAGTGGCTTGTTTCTAAGCAATAGAATATGGCAAATGTGGGATATTGCTTCTGAGATTAGGCTACAAAAAAAACTGAGTCTTTCTTGCCCTCTCTTCCTCTCTTTCTAAGAACTGTCACTCTGGGGAAGCACTGCAGCATGTTGTGAATACCCTTGTGGAGAGGTCTGAGTGACAAGGAACTGACTAATGCCTCTGGCCAACAGCCATTGAGGGTTTGAATCCTGGTCCCAACCAGGTGAGCGAGCTTGAGTGGATCTTCTGGGGCCTGCCTGCGGCCACGTAATCACATGAGTCTGTGAGCAGATCTGGCCCCGGGGAAGCCCTGGGGTGGTTTGTAGCCCAGAACAACTCTGTGATCAGCCTTAAGAGAGACCCTGTCTCAGGGACACCCAACTAAGCCACCCCAAATTCCTGCCCAGAGGAAAACTGTGAGATAATAATGATTGTTGTTTTAAGCTGCTAAAGGTTAGGGTAATTTGTTACGCAACCACAGAAAATGAATACATTCCTAATTAAACTTAGACATTATTATCATTCTTATTTAAATTTATCAGTTCTTTGCTTGTCCTTCCATCTTGTATCTCAGAACTTCTGGGATTTCTTCCTGAAGTATCTCTTAGAAAGTTCCTTTACTGAGAGACTTTTTATAGCAAAGTCTAGATTTTGTTTATCCAAAAAGTCTTTAATGACTCTTATTTTTGAGTGACAGTTACCTATGTATATAGCATTCTGAGTTGATTGTTATTTTCTTTTTACTTTGAGTATATTGCTGTTGCTGCTTAAAAATCTATCAGTCTAAATATAATTTCTTATTAGATAATTTTTCTTGCTACATATACCATTATTTTTCCTTCTTTGTTGATTTGTGGTTTTATTCTAATTGGTCTGGTTGTGGAATTCTTTTTATCAATTCTGCATGGAAATTGTTGGGTTTACTGAATCTGAAGATTCATATCTTTCATTAAGTCTAGAAAATTCCAGCATTTTTCCTTCAGAAAGCCTTTTCCCTGTTTTCTCTGTTTTATAGCTGTAGGCCATAATTTTCATTTCTTTATTTCTCTGTGATACATTTTTGAATAATATTTCCAGAACTTTCATCCAGTTAATTAGTTCTCTCTAAGCTATTTTTAAATCTGTGTTTTTAACCTTATTTTTTATTTCAACAATTAAATATTTCATTGTAAGGGCTTCTATTTGATTCTTTTTCAAACCTTTCTCATTTTTTTGACATATTTTTCATTGCTCATGTTTTAGATTTCCTCTTTTCTTAAATGACACATTCTTATTTTCTGTATCATATATTTTCTAAATCTCATATATTTAGGTGTATAAGTGTGCTGTTTGTTCTTTTCTTTTCTACTGACTTTCCCTCATGGTGGTTTACTGCCTGGTGTTGATAAATTTTAAATTATGATCTCAATCTTTAGAAATCCTATGAAACCTGAATGGAGGGTGTGTGTCCCTCCAGAGGTGATTTACATTTCCTTCTGCCAATATGCCATAGGTGCTCTCAATCAAGACGCACTTTAATTTAATTTGTAGACTTAAGATTTCCTGGATAATGAAGGTAATACACATTTGGATCCCAAACCTGTGTGATACCAAGTCTGGAGCTACTAATTCTCAGGAAAGACGTATCTCCAGAGGCCAGATAGTTTAGATAAATTTCCTTGTGTTCCACTTTTACTGAATAGTGTGTTTTTTTTCTTTATCCATTTCTTTTATTGTGCATATAACTCTTTAAACGTCCTAGCTTCAAGGAAGGATCAATTTCCCATGTTGCACAACACAGGACTATTGCCAGACTTCCACACAGGCATTGACGCCCAAGTTCTTGTTACTGGAGACAGACAAATTTTCTGAGGGCAGACAGCTTCAGCGATGGCTTTCTTCTTGCCCATGTGTTTTCTTTGTTTTGGCTCCTGGTGACCTCCCATCCTTTCCTGCAAACTCAGCTGTGCCTTTACAAAGATTTGTGTCAATTCTATCTATTATTTTCAGATATTTTATAACAAGACAGTTTTTCATGATGTACAGACCAGAAGATTATCCACTCCGTACAGTTCCCCTAGAAGCATAGGTCATTTTTATGGGCTATCTTGGTCTCTCCTTCACCAGTGTCCCGTTCATGGATGCTTTTGTGTATATCAGAGATTCAAATGCACAAGGATACTGTAGCAAGGCATTTATTCTCTCTAAAGCCCTTTTCCTGCAAATACCTGTGACTCTGCCTGAGAGCGTTCTCTAGATAAGGGAGTGAGTTTGTCCCATACACAGTCGAACCAGAAGTGCTGAGGAGTTAACATCCCAAGGAACAACCATGACAGATAGGAATTGATAGATCAATACCCCAGCTTCTTCTCCCTTCAGGTATGATCACTCTAAGTCATGTTTCACAGGGTCTCCGAGTGGTCCCCAAAAGGACTGAGCCCTCGTGGCCCACAGTGGTTATCTGGACTGGCTTTCTTTTCTTTTCTCTCTCACTTCTTCACTAGTTTCTTGTGCTTCCTAGGATCATTTCTCAAATAAATTTACATTCAATTCCTTGTGTCAGGGAACTGTAGACTTAATATTTAAACCAATTCCTCTAGCTCATTGTTAGTATTGAATATGTATATGGTACTAAATATTGTGGATTCAAAGATAAATTCTAAGAAATAGTCTCATCTCTAGAGTAATTTATACTCTAGAGATGTATAAATCTCTAGATTTATAAATCTTCTGCTTTCTTGCTATCTTTTAGAAATACACATTGTAGTGATGTTTGGGGGTAGGAAGAAGCATTTCAAAAGATTTAGGACAAAAGTGGCACAAATCTAGCAATTCCAGGTATTTAGATGATGATGGAAATAGCACGAACTGGACATACTTGAGTACATGATTGTTGGGCCGGTAAGAATATTCCAAATTGAGTAGTAAGTGGTTACCTGACTATTTTATATTTGATATTCTTGGGGATTCATGTGGTAACATCACTGATACAGAGAATAATGATGGTAAAACTGAACTGTAAGGTGGTTTCTTAGAGAGGCTTGGAGACAAGGAAGAGAAGGGCTTTGGGTGGGCAATGCGATAAACCTCTCACTGCTCTACAGCAGACGCTGTGCACTGCTAGCCCATGGGCTGCTTCTAGCTTTTAGATGTATTTTGTTGGTCTGCAAATCTTTTTCTTGAGGTATAGTTGACACATAATATTATATTAGTTTCAGGTATACAACCTAATGATTCATTATTTGTATAATCTGCAAAATCATCACCATGATAATTCTGGTTACTATCTGTCATCATACAAAGTTACAAAAAAAACTTTTTTTCTTCTGATGAGAACTTTTAAGGTTTACTTTCTTGGCACCTTTCAAATATGCACTATAACTTTTTTGGCTATAGTCACCATGCTGTCCATTACATCCCCGTGACTTAATTTATAACTGGTAGTTTGTAACTCTTGACCCCCTTCACCCATTTCTCACACCTCCAAAGCCCTCTCTCCTCTGGCAACCACCGTTCTGTTCTCTTTGTCTCTGTTTTGTTTTGTTGTTCATTTGTTTCGTTTTTTTAGATTCCACATATAAGTGAAATCATATGGTATTGATCTTTCTCTCTTTGACTTATTTCACTTTGTGTAATATCCTCAAGTTCCATTCATGTTGTCACAAATGGCAAGATTGCATTCTTTTTATGGCTGAGTTGTATTCCATTGTGTGTGTGTGTGTGTGTGTGTGTGTGTGTGTGTGTGTGTGTGTGACTTCTTTTTAATCCATTCATCTACTGATAGACACCTAGGTTGCTTTCATATCGTGGCTATTATAAATAATGCTGCACTGAACATAGGGGTACGTATATCTTTTCAAATTAGTGCTTTCATTTTATTCACATAAATACCCAGAAGTGGAATTGCTGGATCACTTCTATTTTTAATTTTTTGAAGAACCTCCATACTGTTTTCCATTGTGGCTGCACCAGTTTACATTCCCACCAAAAGTTCGGTAGGTCTCTTTCTTCTCTACATCCTTGCCAATGCTTGTTATTTCTTGACTTTTTGATAATGGCTATTCTAACAGGTCAAGTGATATTATTACTGTGGTTTTGATATACATTTCCCTGATGATTAATGATGTTGAGCATCTTTCTATGGGCCTGTTGGACATCTGTATATCTTCTTTGGAAAAGTGTCTATTCAGATCCTCTGCCCAATTTTTAATCAGTTTTTTAACTATTGATTTTATGGGAGTTCTTTTATATTTTGGATGTTAACCCTTAAACAGATATGATTTGCAAATATTTTCTCCCATTCAGCAGTTTGCCTTTTCATTTTCTTGATAGTTTCCATTGCTGTGCAGAAGCTTTTTAGTTTGGTGTAGTCCCACTTGTTTATTTTTTATTTTGTTGCCTTTGCTTTTGCATTTAGATCCAAAAACGTCATCGCCAAGTTCTATGTCAAGGAGCTTACCACCTGTGTTTTCTTATAGGAATTTTATAGTTTCAAGTCTTAAATTCAAGTCTTTAATCCATTTTGAGTTAAATTTTGTGTGTGGTGTAAGATAACGTTTTAGTTTCGTTCTTTTGCATGTGGCAGTCCAGTTTTCCAACACCATTTATTGAAGAGAATATCCTTTTCCCATTGTATGTATGTTCTTGCCTCCTTTGTCACATACGAATTGACTACTTATGTGTAGGTTTATGTATGGACTTTCAATTCTGTTCCTATGATCTGTGTGTCTGTTTTTATGCCAATGCCAAACTTTTTTGGTACTAACTATTGTGGATTCAAAGATAAATTGTTTGAATTAATGTAGCTTTATAGTATAGTTGATTAATGTAGCTTTGTAGTATAGTTTGAAATCAGAGAGCATGATGCTTCCAGCTTTGTTCTTCTTTCTCAGGATTGCTTTGGCTGTTTGAGGTCTTTCGTGGTTCCATAGAAATGTTCGCAGAATGTTCTATTTCTGCAAAAAATGCCACTGGAATTTTGATAGGTATTGCACTTAAGTAGATTACTTTGGATAATAATGGATATTTTTAACAATACTAATTCTTCTAATCAATGAGCACAGAATGTCTTTCTATTTATTTATGTCTTCTTCAGTTTTTTATATCTAATGTCACATAGTTTTCAATGTACAGGTCTTTCACCTCCTTGGTTAAATTTATTCCTAGTTATTTTATTCTTTTTGATAATATTGTAAATGAAATTGTTTTCTTAATTTTTCTTTCTGATACTTTGCTATTACTGTACAGAAATGCAACAGATTTTTGTATATTAATTTTATATCCTGCAACTTTAAGGGTTTTCTACATATACTATTATATCATCTATAAATAGTAATAGTTTTACTTTTTTCTGTCCAATTTGAATGTCTTTTATTTCTTTTTCTTGACTGATTGCTGTGGCTAGGGCTTCAGATATTATGTGGAATAAAAGTGGTGAGAGTGGGCATTGTTATCTTAGAGGAAAAGCTTTCAGCTTTTCACAGTTGGGTATAGTGTTAGCTGTGGGTTTGTTATATATTCAAAGCCTTTGTTATGTTCCCTCTATATCCCCTTTATTGAGAGTTTTTATCATAAATGGATTTTGAATTTTGTCAAATGCTTTTTTGCATCCATTGAGATTATCATAAGATTTTTATTCTTCATTTTGTTAATATGATGTATCATGTTGGTTGATTTGCTATGTTGAATTATCCTTGCATCCCTGGAATAAATCCCACTTGATCATGGTAAATGATCCTTTTAATGTATTGTTGAATTTGGTTTGCTAAAATTTGTTAAGGATTTTTGCATCTATTGGCCTATACTTTGCTTTGGGGTGTCCTGTTTGGTTTTGGTATCAGGGTAATCCTGGCCTCATAAAATGAGTTTGGAAGCATTTCCCCCTCTTGAATTTTTTGGAAGAGTTTGAGAAGGATAGATATTAAATCTTTGAATGTTTGGTAGAAGCCGTCTGCTCCCAGGAGGTTTTTGGTTACTGAATTCAATCTCATTACTAATAAATGGTCTATTCAGATTTTCTGTTTCTTCATGATTCAGTCTTAGAAGGATGTATGTATCAAGGAATTTATCCATTTCTTCTAGGTTGTCTAATTTGTTGGTGTATAATTGTCCGTTGTAGGCTCTTACGCTCTTTTGTATTTCTGTGGCATTAGTTGTAATTTTTCCTCCTTTATTTCTGATTTTATTTGAGCCCTCTTTTTTTCTTGATGAGTCGAGCTAAAGTTTAGTCAATTTTATTTTTCCTTTTAAAGAAAACAGCTCTTAGTTTCATTGATCTTTTCTATTATCTTTTAAATCTCTATTTCATTTATTTATGGGCTGCTCTTTGCGGCTTACTTACTTCTAACATTAGGCTTCCTTCTCCCACCCCCACCCCCCCGCAGTTTCTTTGTGTATAAAGTAGATGGTTTATTTGAGATTTTTCTTGTTTTTTGAGGTAGGCCTTTGTTGCTATGGCTTCCTTCTTGGAACTGCTCTCGCTATATCCCATACATTTTGGTATGTTGTATTTCCGTTTTCATTTGTCTCAGGATATTTTTTTAAATTTCTCTTGATTTCTTCATTAAATCATTGGTTGTACAGTAACATGTGGTTTAATCTCCACTAAGTTTGACTGCATTCTAAAACTGTACATTTTAACCCCCACCCCGTGTTTTGTTTTTAATGTCATATTTTGTGTTTTAGTTTGTGTATTTGTTAATTATTATAGTTATAGTTATTTTTACTAGCTTTGTCTTTTATCTTCATAAGCTAGCTTTATAAGTGATTAATCTACTACCTTTACTATATGTTTATCTTTACCAGTAAGATTTATACTTCATATTTTTTTCTTGTTATGTTACTGATTAGTGCCCTTTCTTTTCAGCATAAAGAAGTCCCTTTAATATTTCTTGTAAGGCCCTTCTCTCTGGTGCAGGTCCCAAAGTTTGGGGTGCCTCATTTAGGGCACGAACCCCTCGCTCCTCAGGAGGAACCTTTGGATTTGTGACATTCCTCCTCATTGTGAGTCACCATACTGGGATGGGATTTTTGGCGAGACTATGTCTCTGCTTCTCCTATCTATCTTGATGTGGCCTTTTTATTGTTTGTTGTGAACGAACCATTCAGCTAGTTTTCAGAGGGAATTGTTCCATAAGTAACTGTAGATTAGATGTGTCTGTGGGAGAAGGTGAGTTCAGGACCTTCGTATGCCACCATCTTGGACTGTTCCCACCCAAACAAAATCTTGACAAAGAAAAGCATTCCTTTGTCTTGGCAAGGGTTGTTGTTATCTGGTTTCATTTCTTGAAGTGCCAATATAAGGAATAGACACTCAGTACTTCCCGTGAAGACTTTAGAGTGATTATATCCTATTTCTCACTCTTGCTCTTGGCTAGGGAGATGATGACATTTTTACTTTCTGTTGTCTTTACTTTTTACCTCTACTTGAAGTTGGTAAAAAAGGAAACTATGTGTTTGGTCTGGAAAGGGAATATAGATCATTTGATACTGACCTGATGTTAACTGAGGACAGGGCTGAATTTAAGCAACAGAACTGGCTTATCCTGATTACTCCCCACTTTCCAGCCTTTGAATTGTGTTGACATTCACAGGAGCTATGTGGGGCCAATTTTGTGTCAGGAAAAATCTTAATTTACAAAAAAAAATGTACAAAATACATCTATGGAAATAATGATATGACTCTAATGTCTCATTTTACCCATTGTAATGTGGGAGCACAGTCCTAAAGGACAAGCTGCATCAATCATCGCTGGAAAAGTCTGTTAGACCCTGCCTTCCGTTAGAGTGGCCCCTGCTGTGTGCTCTGCCTGTATCAAGTGTTTCTAGTGAGGAATCCACCATTTCTCTTGGAAGCCCTTCCAATTTTCTGTCTATCACACTTTTCCAGATGGGAAGACTTGTTTTTTTGCAGCTGTACTTGGCCAGATGGTCCCATAGGGTCATTCTCCCAGGCTCATCCCCATAATGCCCAATTATGTGTAGTCCACAATCATCTGGTTTGGACTGGGGGAAATAAAATGGAGAATGTTGTCCATCAGCTTAAAGATTCATGTTTTAGTGTTACAGTTTTGCTCTTAGTTAAGCCTCCAGGATCCCTGCCCCTTGTTTCTTACAAATGACAGGTACCAATCATAATGACATCTAGCTCTACTTTCTATCAATACTTAGTTCCCCAGTGACAAACCAGTACCTCCAAGACTGAGTCCTAAGTCCTCACCAGTGTAGTTACATCACCCTGTGGATCTAGTGTCATGGTGACATGAGACATTCACTTGACCAGTACACTAAATGTTCTTGGCCTCATTTCCAAGCAGTGCTCTATTGGAAAATCATCCATAATTTTCTGGCTGCTGTCATTTCTAGGTCTCTGCTTTCCATAGCCTCTCATTCCTATTGAACAGCTGTACTTCTGATTAGTTTTCTCTGGAGGTATTAACTTTTCAACACTCTGCACAAAGAAACTTTTGAAGTAATGGGAACAATGGACTCATCTTTATTTTGTTAACGCCAGTTAATCTGCTATGGTTCAGAGAAATTCTGGAAGACAGACCTGAAACTAAATAAAAATGAGAATTCATTTAAATGTTTCTTAAAACAAATCTGAGCCTTGGCATCATGAAAATTGTAATTATCCATTAGAGTATGGAATAATCTCATGTTTACTTGTATATATTTCTTTTGTCTATTTCTTCATATATTTGAAACAAATATTTTATTATCAGTAATACATGCCAGTTCGCTGAAGATTTGAGCAGATAATGAATGATCTTAGTTGCTGATGGTAACTGTACATAACCACTTTTTCCTGGACCATACAGTTTAGGTCAGATTCCATTGTTACATAGTCTCATTGAATGGCATTTCTTTCATAATACTTACCATTCGTTTTATTAAAATAAAAGCCTGTCATATAAATTTCTTCTTAATAAGAGTACATCATGACTGTTAATAAATAAAACTGTTTTAATTTCACAAATATTCTTTTTCTCCAGGAAACTCGATGAGAGAATATATTTATGTGCTGACATATGGAATGCAGGAATAAACCACTATTTAAAGGAATGTTGAAATGAAACTGTAGAAAGTTTTGCTAAAAAAATTTTCCTTCCTATGGATTTACACCGGGATTAGATGTTTAGCCCTTATTTTTACAACCAACAAAATATCAAGTTATTTGATAAAGAAAGGGTGACCCAACATTGACTGATTACACTAAGTATATGTGGATCAAAAGGAGGAGTGTACTTCCTAATTATCAGGAAATGTCTCGGGGGGAGATGGGACTTGAGGTAGATTTTGAGAGTTAGATATGATTTAGGTTTTAGTATATATAAAAAAGGTAACCCAATCCTAGCAGAAACTTAGAAGAGGAAAAGAGTAATATGGCTTTAGAGGAGAACAAGATTTCTGACTTAATGAAGGGTTTGTGTAAGGGTTTAGTGTCTAGTACATAGTAGAGGCTCATTATCTATTTGTTAAATGACTAAATGATCCCCAAATCACAAGTCCCCCTCTTCCAAAATTAAATTTCATTTTCTGCTCCTTGCTATAAGTGTTTTTTTAAGAAAAAAATTTCTCAACCTTGGTTACACGTAGCTGTAACCTGTTCATTAGAGTATCTTGTTAGGTTAGGAAATTTTTATAGTCTAGTTAGTCCTTGTTTTTGCATTACAAACTAATGTTAAGACATTATCATTCTTCATACTGCTGGCCCAGAAACAGTAAAATTTGCCTTTATTTTTGAAGTCTGTTGTTTAGTAAATTTAAGTTAGATTTCTTGAATCCTTCATTTTCAAAATGCAAACATGAATTCTGTTAACCGAGGCTACCTAAAAACATCCAGTAACCAAGTGTCAGTTTGAACTAATTTTCACACCATCAGCCCTTGTTTCCTTCCTGCATTTCCTATAGCTTTTCTTTTTTTTAAATTTATTTCTCAGTTACAGTTAATATACAATATTATATTAGGTTCATGTATATAGTGTGATTCTTTAGAAGGAACTGCAGGCATACAGTAGCTACTCAAGAAGTTTTAGCTACTATTATCCAAATGCTTTCTAGACATCTCAATAAGTATTTGTCCAGTAAGCATTTTGAACTCACCATGTTTAAAATTGAATTCATCATCATTTCTTCAAGTATAAGAAAAATACGCCTTGTCTCAGTGCAGGAGACCACCATTGTTCAAGGTAGAACCCAGCACTCACTCCCCTCCTGTTTCCAGTTGGTCTTTATGCCCTGTACATTTGACCTCTTTAACATCTTTCTAGTTAATTCTTTATTTCCATGTTCCCCACTACAGGCTCTTTAGATTCACAACACCCCTTTGCTCTGGGCCCGGAATTACTACAGTCACCACTTCCCTTTGATTTCAGTCTCCCAACTTCTCCAATAACTAAACCATCCTCCACGATGTGATTTTTCTTAAAACAGTTATCTGGTGATGCCATCTCCCTTCTTGACTGCCTGGGCTCAGTCCATGGTTCCTTATTAATGTTCAGAATGAAGTTTAATTTTTATTTTCACATCCATGGCCCTCATGATCTATCCCTTTCCTACTCTGCAGCTTCTTTCACTACTTCCCCACCTGAATCCTTCCTTTGCCCTAGCCACACAAATGGACTTTTCTGAATATGTTATGCTGTTCTTTGCCTCCGTGGTATTACACATTCAGTTAATCTGCTTTCATTGTTATTCCCTTTACATACATCATCTAGCTTCTTCTAGCTCTTTTTTATGTGTCCTCTAAAAATCTGCTTTAACATCACCTCTTCCTGAAAGTCTTCCTTTGACTACCAATCTGGTTTACTTACTACTGTGCTTAATATATGTAATAAATATTTAGCACAGTGTAATAAATAATAAAACTTACTGTTTATTTCTTTCTTGGCAGAGGTCAAGTAGAATTTATCACTTAGAAAACTTCGATTGAGACCCAGTGCTTTCCACATTTATTCTAGAGCTACCTGAATTTATAAAAGTAGTTGATCTTTGCAACACTGATTACATTTAGAGGGAAGAATATGAGAGGGGGTGTAAGGGCTTACAGGAGTGATGATAATATTCTATGTCTTGATCTAGGTGGTGTTTTCATGAATATATACATATGCAAAAGATAATCATTCTGTATGTTTAAATATGTGCACTTGACTATAACTTATGCTTCAGTTAAAAAAATGAATATAAGCAGCTGACCTTTTATTTTAACTATAACATTATTTTAAGACCATTTTTCTTTTTGCCTATTGAATGAAATCATGGACACCTTGCCTCCAGAGGACAATTTTAATGCCATTATAGCAAGGCACATTTAGCTTCCTGGGGAAGTGGGCTTTTCAAATTTTAACTTCTCGCTAGATAATGAAATAATAAATGGGATTAATTGAAGAAGTTGTTTAGTACTTTCTTTACTTATGTTTCTATTGTTTCCTGTCTTCCCCACATATTTATTTTATTGTGCTAGGTTTTAATCTCCATCCTATGTGTGATGTTCTTTTTCTCTTTTCAAGGTTACCAAAACTAAATATTATATGAATTGTGTCATCGAGGTTTATTTTAAAAATACTGATAAGAGAAATAAACCAGTGCTTCTTGATTTTCAACTTGTGGTCTTAAATTTTTGTACTAATCATTATATCACATGATCTTTAAAGTTGTAATCGTGACAGTCTATGATTCCACTTGGAGTGGTTTTCCTTGAAGAGAGATTATTGGTAAGAGTTACATCCACTCTTGGCTATGTCTTCCAAGAGGTACTTACCTTTAAAAGTAAATTTATAAACTTCATCATAAACTGTTTAGTTTAGTGTTGTATCTCCAGCACCTAATACAGTCCCTGGTACGTGTAGTTGATGTTCAATTATAATAACAATAATATTGATGAACGAATAAATTAAATGACTAAAACACTGCAAAATATGCTACTCATCTGCTCCCAGATCCGCTATAATTCACAAATTAATCTCGACTGTTTAATTTTGGCCGTTAGTTTTCTGAACAATTTAACATTTAGAAAATCAAGTTGAAACTTGTGTATGAGGCCCTAATTACAGTTTCTAACTTTAGTTTACTATTTTAATATATAGGTGTCATTTTTAATTTGCTTAGAAATTAAATAAGAATTAGTAATGTATTTCATGGACAAATTTTAATTATATTTATATTGGGAGATTTTGTGAATGCCTAAATTTGAATTTTAATAACATGGTTTAAGAAGAAGTAAGTGAAACAGGCAATTTACTCCTCATCCTCAACTATTCAAGATTGATGCATCAATACAACCCATTCCTCTAGATTAAGTTCTGGACATCAATTAAATGGTTGTCTAGAATTGGAAATGTCAGCTGATACCTAGAGAGCAGATAAAGGAACCTTCTGAAAAGAGTTTTCCTTTCATTGACTTTTGCCTTTTTTCTGAAGTTTCACTCAATTTCTGTAATGATGGTGTCATATTTCACCATTTTTTGAAGTCTCCTCTTAGAATTGTATAAAGCTGTAGTTTGGGAATATTCAAAGATATTGTCTGGTTGAATCAATAAAAAATATAGCATCCAAGAAAATCAGGTTAACTAAAGAGAAGAGCATAAACTAAGTTTAGATTCAAAGAATTCAAGTCTTAATTCTGAAATAGTTTTACTGGAGATATTTCAGTGCTTTTTCTGAGAGTTATATTGTGTTCTTGCTAGACATGAACATTAAAAGAACTTGAGAAATAATTTTTAAAATTTTGTTGAGAGAAGGCTTTATGTACTGTACCTGACCATTTTTACTTAAAATTGGCCCCTTATTAATGTGGGTCGTTGTAGAGAGGAGGGACTGGAAATGCATATGGAAAAAGAGATTAAAGTTGCTTTTTAAAAATCCCACCACAACATAAACCCCAATAAAATCCCTGAGAGAAAGTAAGGGTGAAAGTTCTCACAATTACCTGTTAATCCTTTTTCCTCAAGAGAGATCTAGAGCTATCTATTAACAGTGATGACCTCTTTGTTGCCTTATATGCTTAGAAATAAATTTAAGCTTTAAAAATACTTATCTGGGAATCAGGAATAAGAAACCCTTTGGTGCTTCTTGTCAGAGCTACTCATCAACCAGCAAGTCTGGAATCAGCCTAGCCTGTTAATGGTGTTGTGACAACACTCGGTATTCAAAGTTTGGATGAGTTTTAAGGAAATACTGTTTTCATCTGTTGTAATTCATGTGCAGGTCTTTGATATTATTATAAAACAAGGGGACAGAGTTTCACTAGGCACACACTGAATGGTAGCCTACATTCATAGTTACATACCTGATGATAGTTACATCAGGTATAGGGAAGGCAATCCAATTCTGCACCTTAACTAGATTTATATCAAGTATAAAAGTCACTGAGTATATCCTAGCTGTATGCCTGTGAGATGGAAGCATCGGTTTTGTTGTTGTTATGCCATTAGAACAAGTTTTTGCCTTGACTGGGGAATCTAGGTAAATCTAGGACTGGACGTCAGGTTTTTACAACTTACCTTGACACTTTGAGATTTTATTTCATCTCTTTATGCTCTAGTCAAGTAGGTACAATGAAATGGGAATACTGCTATCTTCTCTATTTTATAGGGTAGTATTAAAAATAAGAGTGAAGTAAAACCTGTAGTCTTTGAAAAAATTAAAATATTAATACGAATCTAAGATGCTGTTCCTATTGAATTATTTTTTTGGCTAATGCTGAGAATAATTTGCAATAACCAGAACATTTATATTGTTAGGATTATAGAGGCAAATGTAATAATGTTGACAAATTATAGCTTTTTCTCGGAATTATGTTTCTCAAAGGCAACTGCTTCTGCAAGATCTGTAGAAAGTGATTCATCCATTCTGTGGAAGATATATTTTTCCTTAAATTTTTTCCTAAAAATAAGAATGTATTTGTTGGGCATATAACTAATATAATCTGATTAAAATCAGTTTAGCACTTTCTTGTTCAACATTCTTTTTCAGCTACTGTTTCCTTGCCACTTATTTATTGCTTGGTTACTGTATTTACAGATCTGAATTGGATTTTGTAGGGAGATATAGAAACTAGCAAATGTGCTGCTTACACTGAAAGGGTTTACAATCTTGTAGAATAAAATAAGCCACAAATTTGGCATTTTTATTGAACAGTGTTTTTGGATATTACGTAATTAAATAATTATAGCTATTTAACTAGTTTTCATACCTACCCAAAAACAGTCTTACAAGGGTAAGAATCTAGCCTATTAAAATTTCTTTGATTTTTTCCCCAGTTAGGAAATTCACCAGTACAAATGATCCCCCCTTTAGTTTTCTGACTTTTTATTGGGCAATAGTTTCTATTGATGTTTACTTTATTTTGCATTTAAAATAGTTGTTTCTAATACTCTGGGACGTTATAAAATGTTGAAGTGCTTTCTATATCATCAGAGTGTGATTAAATTTTGCTGACTTTAATTTTAAGGTTAAATAGTTTAAACTTCTTACCTTCATGATTGTAGCCTCCTATAGGGGAGAACCTACGTATTTTACTTTCTTATATCCCCCAAGCATCATCTCATGTGCATAAAATGATACCATTTTTCTCCTCAAAAGCTAATGGCCTTATTAGAAATGATTACATACTTATGTAAATTTATAATAGTTACATGAAATGCAACGACATCACTCACATTGTTTAATTATACAAGGAAAAAAATGAAATTTAAATCTTAAGATTACTGTGTCCATATGAAGTGAGAATTTCATATTATTACCTAACAAAATGAAATCTGAGTTATTTTCAGAAATTTAAAATATTAAATTTCCCTTTCACTCTAATAGCTGAAATCCTTTTTATTATAAAAGAGGTTGAAAGAATGAATAAGTATATAAGAATATGGACTTGCTTTTTTTTAGTGTTTAAAAGGAGTTACTCTTTTTAACACTGGCCAGTAATTTCTATTAACTTAAATGTTTGCTATCTCCGGGTCTGGTACTCAATGAGTAAATGTTTTTATTAATTGAACTGAAAATTTAAATTAATAAAGTGACAGATGAGAAAACACACACACACACACACACACAACTATACACACAACACCTGGCACAAGGCCCAATGCAGAAAAAAATGTAATAAAGGTGAGTCTCTTGCTCAACTCTCCCTCCTCCCCAAATGTTTCCTGTGCTTCATAATTTTATTGCAAGAATCCCCTGTTCAGTTCCTTTATTTTAAACTCCAGTGTTTCTAGTAAACATGACGAAAGAGGGCTTGGTTCTTTGATTAAACTGCAACTGATTATAATTGAATGTTCACGAATAGTCTTTCACATAAGGACCAATGAGAGGTATAGTGGAGTGTCACGTCCTACACTTGATCATTTTCCCCATCATGCTTTGAGATCTGCTAAAACCTTTGTTTCAATGAACTTTCACTCGACTGTTGCAAAAGGAAATGAAACATAGTATGTTGATTCAGAGTTTGTTTCAGCATTATGTTTTCTTTCTCAAAACACACTATTTTTTTTCAGGACTAGCCTAATCCTAGCATGAACTTAGTCATAATTATATGGACTCCATTTACCTTGTGCAATTAAGTGGATAATTGCAAGAATGTGAACATTGCTTTGGCCAGCCTTTCCCCCATATAATTCTGCAGGGGACATCCTCTTCAGCTGCAATATATTCTTCTGGGATCTAATTATGATGTCTCTTGGAATCTGGCCTGAGTACAAGAATTCAAGCTGGTTTTCCAGGGCGGAGACCATGCAGAAATCCCAATTGGATTCAGTGGAATCCAGTTGTAAACATCATGCTATTCAACTGCATTATAATGGAGTAATCCATTACGATTTTAATTTACACACTAAAATTGAATGCTAAAATATGTCTTGACGGTCCAGCCTCTCCTTCAGCTAATCTGAGTGTTGACATATTTACTGAGTGTTGACTGATTTGTTTATAAGGTTGATAGGCCCTATTGTGCCGTTAATGAGACAAGGTAATTGCTCTTGGTACTGAGTTACAGCAAATTAGAGAACAGACTCTAGCCTGGAAGAAGGGCCAACATAGTTCATTTAGAAATTGAAGTTATTTCTTCCCAAGGTGAAAGAAGCTCATAGTGATTGTCTGAACTTCTGAAGCACTGGCTTCAGAAAAGTTGAAGATGTGTAACCCATTGCGCTCTATTTTAACTGAGAGGATGTAAATGAAAGTGCACGTTACTTTATTTTTTCTGTTGCAAATGTACTTTTTTTTTATTAGAATTTATTGGGATGACAATGGTTAGTAAAGTTACATGGGTTTGATAAGAAGATGTGGTACATATACACAATGGAATACTATTCTGCCATAAGAAAAGATGAAATAGTGCCATTTGCAACAACAGGGATGGATCTTGAGATTATTATGCTAAGCGAAGTAAGTCAGACAGAAAAAGTCAAGAGCCATATGATTTCACTGATATGTGGAATATAAAACTGAAAATAACAAAGGAAGAAGACAAAGAAACAAAATCTCATAGACACAGATAATAGTTTAGTGGTTACCAAGAGGGTAAGGGGGGAGGAGGGTGGTAGATGAGGGTAAAGGGGATCAAATACATGGTGATGGAAGGAGAACTGACTCTGGGTGGTGAACACACAATGTGATTTATAGATGATGTAATACAGAATTGTACACCTCAAATCTATGTCACTTTACTAAGCATACTGCTTTTCATATTTCCTCAGATTGCCTTATTAAGGCTTCAGAAAGGAACCACTGATGTTGATAGCCACAGCATTCTTCTGGGTTAATTATACTTTCATGAATTAGAGTTTTTGAGTTCATTGAGGACAAAGTTCTATCATTTAATAAAACATTCACTACCCAAACTCATCTTCCTCTTTAAATGATGAAATATTCACCAGAGAGAAAGGGATGTGGAGGAGTGATGTGTGGAGTGAACAAATCTGGCTACACAGATTGCTTCTTGTAATTGAGAATAGTCTAGTTATTTAGCTGTAGTTCTATACTTGATCCTCCATCAGGACGGTGGCAGCTTCTTGCTTTTGTTAACCCCTGGGTTACCTTACAGCTCCCTGGTTTGCTTCACAGTCTTTCTTCCAAACTGTGTAACAAAGTTTCTTCTATTATATTCCCACATTCCTGTTCTCTTGGTTGGGACTGTTTCCTTGGACTGACGGGAATGGGTGTGTTTTATAGATGGAGAGAAAGAATAAGAAACAGTTGAAGAGAAGCGTAGAGATGTAGTTTATGGATTGATAACGTGCATGTTTTAGGACTGGCTTCTGAGCTGTCACTTTCTTCCTTCTGTTGTATCCGTAAGTCATCGCTCACTGGGACCTGAGGTGAACAACTGAATTTATCAAGTCTTCAGTGGTGCTTCTCATTAGAAACTCTTATTCCTGCTCAGTCACTTGACTCTCATTCAGCTCAGTTTTCCTCCAAGAGGATATAGAGTTTGTCCACTGGAGGGCCCTTCTATTTTTCTATTAATGTAATATGTAAGGAAGAAAGAATGAATTCTTAACAGTTCAATGTAGGAAATTAAATATTCAGTCCAAATGAATTTTCTTGTTCCCCCATAGAGCAGCATTTATGAAATTCAGACTTCATTTACAATGTGTTTTTGCTTCTCCAACCAAATCATAATATCAATAATTTTTCTGCATACACTTTGGCTGAAATTTTCTCCATAAATAAAGCTCCTACTAAAATGACTTCCTCAATATGGTGTTACGTGTGATTAGTTCACTGCAAAACCACAGAAAAATAATATTTATATGATCAACACTGTAAAGGCTATAGCCCAGATACTGTCCAGTCACGTGAGCGCTCTATGGAAAGCAATGCGAATGCTCTTTACATCTCTGCCTTTAAAGAGACCAAAAGAAATCATGATGCTCTCAGCTTCTTTATCATAAAGGTTGATGGTTTGGGAAATTTTGTTAAAGAATATTTACTGAGTTGGATTGTAAAGAAATTATAAAAGAAGTATGATATTCCACAATTTGTTCTCTGTATGCTGATAAAAACCCAACACAATTGTATGTCTTTTTAAAATCCAGTTTTTCTTTGATTTTAAAGCCTATGCTGTGTTAAAGCATTCAGTCATTTGAAAGATAATCCAGTGTGAAACATTTTATAGTTGGAGAAATGAAGACCAAGTTAGAAACCAAGACGGGTGTTGGACCTCTCTCAGGGAGCTAGCCCATTTTTCCAAGATAATCCTGAATGATTAGTTGCTTCCAATTTATGTTTCATATAAAAATTATCAGATCAAATGGAACACAGATGACCTAGGACTGGCTCTATGAGCACCTTTGCATGAATTAAAATTAGAACGTGCAAAGCCAAGCGGAGGCAACCGAGTGAACATAGAAGCTTTCTTTGGCTCAAAGAACTTGGAAAGCCAGATGCATTCATGCTCTGTGGGCATATGTGAATGAAAAGCCTTATGTACGTATCAGGTGCCAGTGATGATGGTGTATTAAAATATGGTCTGATAGGTGGTAACACAAATCTAGGCTCCTTGTAAAATAAGCTTACATGTGTTTTTGGTAGGAACCAACAGTAGGCTGGACAGTTAACGAGCTCCAGAGCTGTTTATGGGTTGGTTACTCCTGCGGAGCCTGATGGAGTAGTTCAGTCACGCTGGGACGCTGCTGCTTGGGTGGTTCTGGAAACCTACCCAGCTTCAGTGCCCATTTTCTCCCACAGTACTGTGGATATTTCCACTGAGCCAGATGTCTGCAATTTTTTAGGGGACCCATTGCATGGAAATTGGTGGAGTTTGTTTATGCCTTCATTTCCTTATCACATTTTGTTGGCTGGGGAGGGGATGGGATGTATTGGGTCAGCTGGATGGCATTCGGTCAGAGGCAGGTGGGAAAAGATGGTCTTTGTTAAGGAGTTTCAGCCAACTTGCAAAAGGCTGTGCTGAGAGGATGAAAGATAAGCACACTTAGCAAAGGCAGGGAGAGGAAGCAGCACTTCCTCCAGGCAATTCTCAGAACTGTTTCTAAGCTGTTTACTTCCTATTTTGATTCCTAGAGCAACAAGAAACAAGGTCTCTGAACCAGTCTTTGACTGGCCTTGTCCTGAGCTTGTTTTCCCCTCTTTCTGCCAGGAAGCGGTTGTGATAAGGCCCCTGGCACTGCTCTGGAAGGCCTTTCCCATTTTGTGTGGCTCTTGATTGATGCTGCTGTGTGAACGCAGTGCTCTATTCTTGGCTTGATTTATGAGCGAGATTCAAAGAACCTCCACCACTTAGAGGGTTCTTCTTTTGCTTAAGGAGAAAGGCATTATTTACACCTCTAAATGAGGGCATTTTCCAGGCTTTCAGTTCAAAAATTGATGAAGAGGGAGTGTCTCTGCACCTAGGGATCAGTGTACTCCCCTCAGGCTCTGTTATCGACGTGCACACTTGCCACTGAATTAATTGTCCTGGAGTAGATTTGTTTCTTCTGCCGAGAAAGTGGAAGGTGAGAGGTTCCTTAAAGAAAATGCTGGTTTGGACAACTCTTTTTGAGGCTCTAGGGCCTATTCAAAGGGTTTCTATTATTTTATTATACTTTAGGGGGATCCTTTCTTTTCTTCACCCTAAAACCATTTCCCCTCCTACAAGCCCTTCCTTTGCAGTGGCCAGAGCTGTACCATATTTATGTTGGTTGTTGGTTTGGTATTGGATTGGGTCTATATGTGGACTAGGCCTGCTTTGGGCCAGGAATTTGATTTGCTTGGCTCCCCCTCAAATATTGTCAGCACCCTGTGCATTTAGGGCTCTATAAAAATATGAAATAATAACCACATTTATGAGCTGAAAACAGCTTTTCTCACCACACTTACTTCTCAGTGGACAACAGCAATTTCCGCATTTGTAAAGCAACCAATATGAAACATCTTTCATTATCTCTAGGCTACTTCCAATAAAACTGCCATAATGAGAAACTGGAAACATCTCATTTCTCTGTGTTTTGTGAAGATATAGATCCAATGCATGTTTTTCAAAGTCAAAAGAACAAACATTCTGCCCTATAGTGCAAATACTTAGTTAGAAAAGTTCATGTTATCCAGCAGCTAGTATCTCTTATGATGTTTATTTTTCTTTCCATACTTTGACCAATAACAGAGGAACAAGGAGAACAGAACACGGATGAGATTAGTTTCTTAAAAAAAAAAGAAAGAAAGAAAAGAAAAAGAAAAGGCGTGCTCTTCCTGCAACTCAGAGCAGCTGTAGTTTCCATGTAATTCCATCTCAGATTCTGAGGAGTCACGGGACACGGCCACCATGGCACAATGGATTAAACAAGCAAATTGGGCACGAGGGCTGTTAGGGCAAGTTCCGGTCACTACCAACAGATCCTTCTGTGAAGTCCTTTATTCAGCGTAGCTATATGTCATGTCGGATCCGCAAATGTTAGTCAGAGGACTGTTGCTGTTCTTAAATTCCTACTGTCTGTTGTAAAGTGGGACACAATAGTGAGTTTCTCAGAAGACTAATTTTTAAAAAAATTATGGGATTACTTTCTATTAATGGGGGTTAAATGCCTTGTCTTTTATGAATTGATTGTGAAAGTAGTTTTATGTCTTTACTTGAAAAAAATAGAAAATTATGACATCCCAGTGTTAGTCACCAAAATTTCTATTGAAATGTAAAATTCTATTGTCTTAAGCATTTTTTTTTTCAATTGTGTGAGTCAACAGATATTTACTTGCAAGGAGATAACAGTAGTTCTGAGCAGGCACCTTGACGTCTCCAGTAGAGTCTGGAAAGAACACGTAGATTCACATATGTGAACTAATGCACGGATGAACAACAACAAAACTGATACGATATCACCTGAGTAAAACTTTATATTCAGTGGAGCACATCACTGATGAAGATAACAGAGCATCTGCTGGGTCCCCAGTGAAGAGGAAAGTTGTCCATGATTGGGCATAAGCTAACAAGTAGGATTTTTAGAGATGACATTTTTAGTTACACGACCTCCTTCTTCCCTCTGGTGTCCATGCCTGTAGCAGACCGTTGACTGCAAAACACAGGGCGGCTGCCCTGACTCCAGCAGCAGCACGAGCCTCTGTCATATGTTCAGACTGTATTCACAGGGACAGCTTCCCTGGCTCCATAAGCAGCTCATTGGTTCTAAGAGCAAGATCTGCAGGCTGAACTCCCCTGGCACGGCCCTTGGGAGGAATGATGCAGCATTTTGACATGTGGTGTTATTGATCTTATTGTGGTGTATTACATGTTGAGGCATTGAACAGCAAAACCAGGAGACCTGGGGTCTCATTTCAGTTCTGTTTCTAATCTGCTGGTGTAACTTCTTTGGGCCTCAGTTTACTCATTTGTAAAATGACAAAGTTGGACTAAGTCAGTGTTTCTAGTCAGTCTGTTCACCACCTGTATCAGGCTCAAAATGCTTGCACAAATACAGATTCCTGGGCCCACCTGGCCTCTTTTGAAGCAGAATTTTGTGATGTGGCCCTGCACTCTGCATTTGTAACAATCCCCCCCTCTAGGTGATTCTTACATGAGCAGAACTTTGAGAAATACACTATTCGAATAAATATCTCTGTAAAGTTCCTTCCTACTCTTAAATCTTCTAATCTTCAGGTTGGTGCTTCAAAAATAAAAACTCTCCCTCCACCATGGGAATGGCTGAGGTCTGTTCAAGGATATTTTGTCCAACTGAATTCTTTTGTAGATAAAACATTTTGGAACTGAGTTATCTCTAGTACTTTAGGTTAAGAAGATTGCCTACATCACAGAGATAAATTAAAACAATGCCCTTGGGGGAAAAACTTCACAAGGTTTTGAAAACACAGATGTCCTTGTGCTACATTCCCCTCCAGTCACCTTCAAAAGAATCCCTTGAAGGTCCTAACTTCCTCTTTGTGGACGATGGGTCAGACTCCACAGCCAGGTGATTTAGCTCTTTAGGCTTTGGTTCAACACTGGTGAGGATTCAGTTCTTCCTTGACTCCCACAGACTAAACATTTGAGTTACAAGCTACATAAAACCATTTGGTAGGGACTGTAGCTAGGGAAAGTCAGTTCACAGTCTGACACCTCATAAAGCCTTATTTTAGAGTTTGTGGGGTTTGGTGTATATAATTTATTTTTTTGGTCTTAAGCAAGCACCTGGGTGTGGGTTTTTCTCTTTCTGGCTGACAAAACAAAACAGGGTTCAATTAATTTCTCCCCTTTAAACACTTTATGATTTTTGCCTCATTTTGTTTGGACTTGATGGGGTTAGCTAGAATCATTGCAAATGCAAAGCAGCTGGAAGAGCTTAGGTGCAACTAGATGACTTTGAGCTCTGGGTTTCCTTTCTCCAGCGTATATAGTGGTGGTTTTCAAGCGGCGACAATTTACCTTCTAGGGAACATTTGGCAATATATGGAGATCTGTTTGCTTGTCACAACTAGGACAATGCTACTGGCATCTCCTGAGTAGAGGTCATTGTAGCTAGTAAACAGCTGCAATGTACAGGTCAGCGCCCGCTCTCCTAACAGAGAATGTTCTAGCTCAAAATGCCATAGTCCCAAGGTTGAACAATGCTAATATTCAGTAACTAGCGTAATAATAAGGAGTGGAGGATGGAGGGGTTAAGGGAGTGTGTAACTATGCAAAAACTTCACTTCTTTAAAATGACTTTTCTTCTTCTCTTTCTCCTTGATTCAAACCGGCCTTGTCTAATCTGATAGCACCATGACTCACTTGCTTCTTTTCTTTCCTTTTCCATCCACCTGTGCACATACTGCACAACCATTAATCATTAGCACTTAGGTAAGCATCAGTCTCAGTTGTGTTTCAGCTCCAGACCCATGAAGGTAGAACAACCCTACCGACATCCCCTGAGACCAGACAGAAAGACGCCATGACTGACATCAGTACTTCATGCAATGATCAACTGCCTCCTACCCTGGCCCCAACCGATCAGTAGGGCCCACAACCCCAACTCCCTTAGCTACCAGGACTAATGCTCTTTCCCCTTGAGGCCACCAGGGAGCCAGGTTTTTGAGCACTAGCTCACCTGTGTCTCCGGGCTTGGTGCCATTTCCTTAAATAAACCTTTACTTTCTTTGCTGCAATCTCCTGAACAGGGGGGATGGTTTGATGTGTGCAGGCAAACGAACCCCCTTTTATTTTGGTAACAAGGATGACTTTGACGTGGAATGTTTGACACAACTTAAAATGAAAATAAAGTCTTAACTAATTTCTAGAACGCGTTCAGCCTCAATGAGGTGCTTATAACCTATTTTGAAAGGCCTCCAGGAGGGAACTGTAGGCTGGGTTGAGGATAAAGAGGCTGGCCCATTAATTTTAGGCCAGGTAAGAACACAAGACAAGTTTCATTTATTAACAGAGACATATTAAATATCTTAGCCGAATGTGTCTTTCTGATGCAAGTCATTTTAACAAAAATTATATTCACTTCTTTCTTTTTAAAGTTACGTTTTGAAGATTCTAAAATATCTCAGATCTAACATATCTCCCTATCCCTTCAAGTTCTGTTAGGCTGCTAAAAGCATCAAGTAGTTAACCACTAGCTACAAAGGGAGCTTGACTGATGGTACTTGCTCCTACTGACGTCCCTCTACTCTCTACCTCCACTGGCTATTTTCTCTGTTCCAACCACAGTCCATTCTCTTCTCTTTCCTGTGTACCAGGAAACTCCCTTGCTCCCTGTTTCTAGGTAGATTTAACTAATGAGACACACCAGCAAGAAACGGGAGGGCAGGAGGAAAAAAAGGTCCAAGGTATTTACCCCAGTCCTCCATCTTCCCGGCCTCTCAGCATTCTGTCTGTGGCTGTTTTTCTGCGACCCCAGTTTGTCTGGGGCAGCCATTCTTCCTCCAATGTTGGCAAGCTCTGGAAACCCTGTTTTCACCCCTTGTTCCTTCAGACATAGGAGCAGCGAAGGTGTTTCACTTTTGCTATCCCCTAGATATCTCACCATCTTTTTGGTTCTTTTAACTCAGAACACTACTCTGTAAATAGTGCCTTCATTCAATTCTTTTCAGTGAAGCCCTCTTTAGTGTGCCATCTCTTTTGTGCTAGGACTCTCACCAATGCAGTGCCTATCAAATTTTCAGTGGAAGGTGGTTGATTTATATGAAATACTCACATAATATTGAACTGGAGGCTAGAAGACTGGTTTCTAGTTCCAGTTGTTCTGTTGAGTATCTCTTTCCTTATGAAAACCCATTGCTCCTTCCTCCTTATCTATTAAATAAGGATTAAAAAAAATATGTCCTATCTATCTTCCATCAGTGTTGTGAGAATGAAAGCAATGTGTACAATTTTAAAGCATTAAGCACTGAAAATAGGAAGCTGCCTGGCATAGTGGCAAGGAGACCAGCAACATGTATGCTACTTCTAGCCCACAGTTATTTAGGACTATTAACTTTGTGTGACTGTTTTGGTTCTCTGTGATTCCTTTTCCCCGTGATAAATACGCAGATTAGATTAGCTGGTCTTTCTGGTTTCTCTTAGCTTCAGAAAAGTCATAATCTTTACATTCTGTTCTCATTGTTGTTGACTATTTGGCCAGCATGACCTGGCCAAAAAGCAGAATGTAGAATATAAAACTGGAGTTTAAAAGGTAGCTAGACACTCCCTAGAGAAAAGAAAATTTGAAATATTCGAAATACAGGAAGTTAAAAAATGGATTTAACATCTATGTGCTCACAAAGGGAAGAATCAGAATAATCAGGTAGATGTTATAGGAGATAGATGCAAGTGGAAGGAACGGAAAAGCCTTTGGAATATTTGGACTCCTTCAGTAATGGAGTGGGATGGGTTGGTTGCAGGGCAGTGACTTCCCCATCGCTGGGAGTGTTCAAGCAGAAACATTTTTATTCATTTCTCAGGAATACTGTAGAGAAGATTCCTGTGATGATACAAGGTTAGCCATTGGAGTCACATGACTTAAAGTAAGGGATAGGTAAGTTACAAATAAAGGTAGATGGTTCAGGAGGATTAAAAGAACTATAATGCTTTATTTTCAAGGAAAGAAAACAGAGGCAACAGGGAAGGAGAAGATGCGAAGCACTATCATGTCCTTGAGATACTGCCGTGTGGTCTGTTGTGTTTGTAGAAAAGCAGAAGTAATGAGCAGGGTTTAGATTCCAGCAACAATTGTTGTTCGTTTGTTTAAGGTATTGGAAAACATCCATTGTGATAGTAATTAAACAATCCCTATACCAGAGGACTGCTAACTCATTTCTAACTGTTTAATGAATTCCTACTGTATATTAAACGTGCTGAAATCAAATAGTGACTGGGTTTTACAAAAGCATGTGGATTTTAGGAGGAAAAGAAGATATAATGATGTTACAATATAAGGCTACAAGGCTGTTTTTATTTTCAGCATTTTCTAGAGAGGGAGGCCCTTATAAAAAGGGTATTTTGCCTTTGACTTTACTCCCTTCTTCTTTTGGTTACTTCCCTACCACCTTTCAGCAACCTTTCCGTATTCGTTTGACAAATGTTCATTAAATATCTACTAAGTGCTTGCACTTAGGTTCAAGGCTATAAGTCCACGTCAATGAACAACAAAGTGATCAGTGCCTTGACTCTGCATTTTGTTTCTGATTCTCTAAATTCTAAAATGGGCGTACCTCATCAGAGGCTCAGCCCGTACCCGCAGCTGGCAACACACGTTTATATGTTGTCAACTCTGTTTTTCACAGTAATTGAAGTGAGTGGGAAGCATGTCAAGTCTGACCAAGGGTGGGGAGACTGAGCACAGCACTGAATATGCTGGCAACATTCACAGCTCTCCACTTTGAAGATAACTAGGAATGTGATACACTTTGTGAATACATGGTGTTAGGGACTAAGTTGTGTCCCCCCCACAAATTCATACGTTGAAGTACTAAGTCCCAGTACCTCAGAATGTGATTGTATTTGGAGACAGGACCTTTACAGAGGTCCTATAAAAATTAACGTAAAAGAGGTAATTAATGTAAAATATAGGTGTACCCTAATTTAAGATGACTGGTGTCCTTATAAGTAGAGGACATTGGGGCACAGACACGTACAGAGGGAAGACCATGTGAAGACAGAGAAAAATTGCTATCTAAGAGCCAAGGAGAAAAGCCTTAGAAGAAACCAACACTGCAAACACCTTGATCTTGGACTTCTAATTTCTAGAACTATGAGAAAATAACTTTCTGTTTAAGCCACCCAGTCTGTGCCACTTCATTATGGCAGCCTTAGCAACTACTACACATGGTAAAGGACACTCGGTAGCACATGATTTCAGAATTTCTTGTCATATAAACAGGAGGCTGCCGGAATTCCATCCACTGCCCTCACCTCCTCTTCCTCTCATGCGGGTCTTACATCACTGACCTTGGGAACCAAAACCTGGGAACTCTACACCCACATGGTCTCACCCCTTCCAGGGGCTGGCATTGCCTGTCAGTACATCACATATAACTCTTCTGTCATATGGGTGACTCCCTGAAGAAGACAGTAGCTGGGTGAGAAGGGATTAGTGATGATGATGATGATTTTTAAGTTTCTGTTTAGAGACATCCTGCTGAGATAGGCACAAATGAGAGCTCTGGTACATCACTGTAGACACCTTTCAGTCTTCAGAATACAAAATGTGCTCCTGAATCCAATTAGATATGGGATCAAAGTAAAGGATTTCCTTCCGCAAATTGACTGTGGGAGTTTTGTATATTTATTTGAGGGAACTGGATCAGCTGATAGAACCAGCCAGCCTAGAGGCTCAAACTGTGATTTATACTCTGGTGGGAAAAAGCAGCAGCTTCGGAAACTCAGATTTTTCTCAATACTTTATGACCCTGGTTCTAGCTGGCCCGCCCCTTCTAAAGCAACACCACACATCTGCAGTGATTTATGCAGACGGAGTCTGCAGCCTGGACATCGGCGTGACTTCCTTCTCCCACTCCCATGCACACCTTGAGGGCTAGATGACAGAGCCCACCCACCACAGTGGCCCCCTAAAGAAGACTTTGTTACCTACTGATTTAAGGTGATGAGTAGGAGGTACTATCCGTCCTGAAATAGCTGCTTTAGAGCAGAAGAAACAGCTGCAGAGAGAAGCATTTTCAGGAAGGTCATCCTAGGCCCAATGGCACTGGGGATGTAGCATGAAGAGGGAAAGCTTGAACAGATCAGGAGAGGCCTGGATTTAATCCCAGCTTCTCACATAAGAACACATGATTGGACAGGTCATTTAGCCCAGTGTCATCCTTAGAATCCAACCTGAAGAAAATAAGGATGGTAAAAGTTTAAATAGCACTTATCACTAGTCAGGCACTAAATGTTGCACATTTATTGTAACTTAGTTAATCCTCCCAAGGGGTCCTGGAAGCTTGCTGTCCTAGACAGTATTCTAAAAAGCCCCCCAACATTCCAGCCCCCTGTGTATATACCCTGCATGGTAGCCCCCCCATACACACACACACACACTTGTGTGAACAGGACTTATGCCTATGAAGGCTATCACTTTGTGATAATTTTACTTTATAAGGTGAAAGAATTTCGTAGATGTTATTAAGGTCCCTAATCAATTGGCTTTGAGTTAATCAAAAGAGAGATTGTCCTAGGTGGGCCTGACGTAATCGGGTGAGCCCGTAAAAGGACTGGGCCTGAAAGCATTCAATGTGTAAGACGGATTCTCTGCCAGCCTTGATGTAGCAGACATCCATGTTGTGGAGAGGGCCATGTGGCAGGGAACTGCAGGAAGCCTCTAGAATATGAGAACGGCCCCCCGATTTACAGTCAACACAAAGTGGAGACACTAGTCGTAGAAGCACAAGGAAATGGCCCCAAGGAATTTAGAAGATCTTTCAACCTAGTCAAGACCCAAGATAATTATGTACCCAGCCGACACCTTGATTTCAGACTGTGAGACCCTGAGTATAGTACACATAGGCACTAAAATGTGCCTGGCTCTGACCCACAGAAACCATGAGATAATACATTTGTGTAATTTTAAGCCATTAAACGTGTGTCTACAGAAACTGTCAAGTTTATGCTAATTTGTTATGCAGCAATAGAAAACTAATACCCCTGTGTATCATATTACGTACATTTTGCAATAGGGAAACTGAGGTTCAAAAGAAGTAGACTAACTTGCTTAAGACTACAAAGTCAGTAAGTATTAGTACTTGGATTTGAACCTCAGTTTCTGGCTCCGGAGTGTGTATACCTAACCACTGCATTGTGCTAAATTCCTGCCACCTGCCTTCTCTTTGTTTCCTTCTCCCTGCAAGTTACCATGGCTAGTATACCTAGGATCCATACCTCTGGTATAGTTGGTCAGAAAGCCCTTTGGAAAGCAGTAACTCTAGGCACCTGGCCTTTAGCCAGCCCCCCGCCCCCCCCCCACTCTGTGACAACCCCCTTTTTTTCATAGATGGGAAATCCTAGGCTTTGTTCCCAGAGTTGTTTTTTTTTTTTGTATTTTGTTTATTTTCTTTAACACTTTTCTTTAAAAAAAAAAATCTACAGGTTTTGAATTATAACCCTGTGGTTAAGGGAAAATGACATTTACTGGGGAAGCAACTTGTTATGGTCTTAGGTACTCTGCCAACTATAGTGAAAAGGGGACTTTTAAATGTCATTTATACATTAAGAAAGATTTAAGAATAAGAAAGATTATACATTAAGAAAGACTAAGAAAGACTGCAGACTATGCCTGGCATTGGCAAAATCTGTAGGCCTCATATCCACAAGTATCCTGGGCTAAAATATTTGCTCTTTTATGAGTGAATAGAGTATATTCTGCCCCAAGTCTGAACCAAAACATTTAAAAATTGTACTTTATTTAAAGGGATTCATGAAGACATGCCGATCTACAAGGAGATAGAGTATAGATCTGAAGGGTAGATGGAAGCCTTCATTACCTAGAGTCTTTTTGGGGAAAGCAAATAGTAAAAAGAAAAAATGAGGCAATATTCTTTTAAGTAAGAGGACTTAAACTGGATGAGTGTTCTCAAGTTTCTGAAATCCCAAATAGTACCTCCTCTAATTTACATAAAAGACAACTGAGACCTAGGTAATGTAGTAGTCCGGACGTCAAAAACCAACCAGGTGAGTAATCCAAATTACTCAGCAATGGTGTTGAGTTACACTGAGTCTTGACTGTGGCTAGTTTGATCTGATCCCTGTAGAATAAAGGGGGTTGGAAAGAGATTATAAAATCTTGATAATACTGGCAGTGGTAATGCATTTTAGCCTCTGCCAATTGATTTCATCTATGGCCTTGAATACATTAGCATTATATATCTCTGTAATTTTATTTTTGCCATTCCCTTATTTTTTTATTGTAAAATGCAGTTGAGAATCTCTTTCCCATTAACTTTCAAATATCCTAGACTCTGCTCATTTGTCTAGCCTTTGTACTTGCTTTGTAAAAAGTGGCAGAATACTGATACATCTCTCACTTTATGAGGTTAATAGAGAACACTGACATATGTAAGTGAAAAGAGACTTTATATGTAAAAGCATTTCAATATCAGAGGGCTGTGCATATTGAGTTTCTTTCATTACATGTGATGAATTTGGGCCAAATCATCTAATGATGTCTTTTAGTCTTCTTTGTGTCCAAGAGCATGCACCATTTTACGGGATTTCCCCAGGAGTAAAAGTCTACTCTGGAATGGATTTGCTTGCCATATACTGATACTAGGGGCTTTTAGAAATAGCGTAAAAAATTGGTGCAAAGGGGAAGCCATGATTATTTGGTTAAGAAACTTGCAAAGAAATTTTTAAATGATCCTGATGATTTTATATTTTTAAAAATCTAATTGGATTTAGTTATAAATAGAACAGGGGCTGATCTTAATAATACTGTTCCCGTGTACATAGTGTGCTGTCTTGAAGGTAATATCACCTACCCAGTGTTGTTGTGATGAATTTAGGAGATAACACGTGAGACTACCTAACACAGTGCCTGGCATCTGGGAGGTCAATTGATAATGGTATCTAAAAAACAAAAAGTTTTATTGAATGCCCATCAAATGACTTCAGATATAAAACATTTTAGATACCTATTAACAAGCAAGCGTGGGATTTTTGGTAAAGTGATTGTATTACTTTCTAAAATAGAAAAAATATTGTTTAAGAGAGTTTTTGCTATCATCATTAGGACCTTGAGACAGCCAAATCCTTTTAGATCAAGAGGAACTTATAGAGAGGAATGTGGGGTAATTGAAGACCCTCATGCTGGATAAATTTGGCTATACCAAAATTAAGTAATCTTTAATCAAAATACATAATGATAGCTGTTTCACAAAGATCTTGCTTGGGTTAAAATACCTGATCCAGTAGTTGATCAGAAACATATCTAGATTGCTAATACACAGTGTTTTATTATGCATTATCAGTGAAAATCTGATTCAAGCAGAATAAAAGGCAAGGGAAAAAGCCCTCTTTCTCTGAGAAATCCACCTGTGGCCTATGGCTAAGTTCCCTGCTTGATACTCCAGTCTACTTAGTAAAAACAAATTACTTGCAAAACAAAACAAAAACCAAATTAGTTGTAAGGATATTGACCAAATCCCTCTTCTATTCCAGGAGCCATGACCCTGCCCTAACTGACAAACAGGCCACAGAAGGCCATTTATATTATTATGTCTGAGTCGCTATAAGGTTGAACAGTTTTAATTACTTATTTTCACTGGATGCTCTACATATTCTTATTTTTTAATATTCTCTTTAATGAAGGATTGCACTTGTCACCCCTTTGTAGCCTGCCAAGTAGTATAACTGGCAAAGAGCATTTCAGGTGTTGGGGCCCTTTAGCCAGAACTCACTGTCATCCTCATTGTTCTGAGGAAAAAGAAAACAAACATTCGGAAATGACAGTGGATAAGCCAGAGCCTTGGTTTAAGCAGTGGAAGGAAATGTAGTCAGTTAGGTTAATCATAGAGGAAATCTTTCTTGAAGAAACTGGTTCCTTTAACATATACCGGTACAAGTGAAAATGCTGTGTGGGGAAGGTGACATGCTTGGTGATAGTTCTCTTTGCTTTCAGTAGAGTCTCACATTCTAGCTAGCTGGATGAGATCAGTCAGAAGAGGGCTCTTCCAGGGCAATGGACAGCCCCACAAAGGGCCTGCCCTGAAGAAATAAATAAGAAAGTTTGTCTTCAACAACTGTACCCGTCCCCCACCTCCTTCTTCTGCATTCTCTTCCTCAATCCTAGAGTTTCTGTCTCCACTTTCTTTCCAAAAGCTTAAGGTATTTTAATTACTTGGTTTTTTTTTTAATTGTTGAAAGCATTTCATATACTTTCCTTCTGTAGTTTAAAGTTCTCTAATCAAAGGAGCAAAGTATTAGGTAACCTGAATTCATACTAAGGTAATGGTCTCAAGGATTTTTTTTTTTCTTTCACTCTTCCGAGGGATCTTTGTACTAATAGTTGGAAAGGTTGGTGCTTAATTTAAGGGATTTTCAGATACCTGAGGACCAGAGCGGAAGAGATGAGCAGGTACTTAATAAAAGATTAACTGAAAAAGTGACATTATGCAGTAGATGCCAGTAGGATTCGAAGTGTTAGATTCCAAATCTGATTCTGCAGTCTTGAAAAAAGATCATTTCGAGACATCATCAAAATGGCGGCATGAGGTGAGCCTCTGTAATCTTCCCTGGAATTTACAACTAATCGAACAACTATAACTCCACAAAGGACTCCCTGCACAGCAGACAGGCAAGACGAAGAGGCCCACTACTGAATTCACCTAAAGGTGGGCGAATCACGCAAGCGGGGGAGGAGGGAAGGGAGAAGTGCGGAGATGGAACCGTGGGGGCGCAGGACGCAGACCTAGTTCAGTGCTCCGAGCTCGCTGCATCCCGGAACTACTGCAGCTGCGGGAGAGGGAAGAACTTGGACTGCTAGGGCTCCGCTTATGGCCCACAGGGCTGAGGGGACAGCATATGACATGGCTGAACCCAACACTCACAGCAGAGACCTCGGAGAAAAGACTGAGGGAAGAAGGCTGAAAATAGTGGTTTAAGCCCTCACTGCCGAGCAGAGAACAGAAGGCTTAGGCACTGAGACTAGCCGCCCCTGTCCTACCCTCCCAGAGCTCACCCCACCCCCACCTGCCCGGTGCTAGAAGTGGAACAGTAGCAGTGTCAGACCAAAAGAACAGAATATTTGCTGTTCTGAGAACTGTGGAACACAGACACATATTCGCAGCCCAACTAGTTCCGGCAAAGGGGAGGGAGCTGTGGAAGCAGGACCGGCTATGGTGGTGGTCGCCGCCATTGCTCTGGGCCACCTCTCACAGCTCACCCCGTCCCTGGCCCCACCTATCTGAGCAGATCAATGCAGGAGTAAACAAGTGCTGAAACATACAGGCTCTGAGTCTGGTACAGGAAGAGCTTTGGAACTTCAAAAACTCTCCGCATACTCACACGGACAGTGTGCCCTGTGACCCAGGTGAACTATTAACAGAGGAGAAGCCTGTCTCCCAGGGAATCCCCCCATTGTGTGAGAAGCTGGAATAGTGCAGAGAAAACATAGCACTACTGTGTGAGAGAGAGAAAAAGGCTGCAGTAGGAGAGAAAATAAAACATTCTACCAACAAGTACTGGAAAACAAAGGAAAGACCTCTTCCTATCAACCTGTTTCAGAAGCCACTCCTGTAGATGTCTAGGAAGAGAAATAATAAATCAGTAATTGTCATGAATAACCAAGGCAACAAGACAGCTCAGAAAGAAAGTGAAAAATCTCCAGAAAAGAAACTTAAAGATATGGAAATATGTGATGACTTAAATGACAGAGAATTCAAGATTGCAGTACTGAAAAAACTCAACGAGATGCAAGAAAACACAGAAAGGCAGTTTAATGAATACAGAAATACAATCAAAGAACAACATGAGCATTTTACGAAAGAGATTGAAATTTTAAAAAAGAACCAAATAGAATTTCTGGAGATTAAGAACTCAATAGAAGAAATTAAGAATGAAATAGCCAACTTAGGTAGTAGAGTTGACCAGATGGAGGAAAGAATCAGTGACATCGAAGATAGAAACCTGGAAATGACACGGATAGAAGAAGAAAGAGATGTGAGACTTAAAAGAAATGAAAGAACTCTACAAGAACTTTCTGACTATGAGAAAGAGCAATATAAGAATAATGGGCATACCAGGAGAAGAAAGAGAGAAGGGAACAGAGAATATATTCAAACAAATTGTTGATGAGAACTTCCCAAACTTGTGAACAGAACTGGATACTCGAATCCAAGAAACAAATAGAACACCTAATTACCTCAATCCCAACAGGCCTTCTCCAAGGCACATTGTATTGAAGCTGTCTAAAATCAACGACAAAGAAAGAATCCTCAAGGCAGCCAGGGAAAAGAAGACGGTAACCTACAAAGGAAAGCCCATTAGATTATCATCAGATTTTTCAGCAGAAACTCTACAATCCCGGAGGGAGTGGAACCAAATATTCAAACTATTGAAAGAGAGAAATTATGAGCCAAGAATAATATATCCAGCAAAGATATCTTTTAGATATGAAGGAGGAAAAAGACCTTTCCAGACATACAGAAGCTGAGGGAATTTTCTAATACACGACCTGCACTACAAGAAATACTAAAGGAGGCTATTCGACCACCATCAACAGGGACAATTTGTGGCAACCGAAACATAAAAAGGGGAAGAGTAAAGGCCTGAACTGGAATATGGGAATGGAGAAAGTAGCGTGCTGAAGAAAATGGAATACTCTAAATATCAAACTTTCTTTTACATAAACTTAAGGGTAACCACTCAAAAAAAAAAAAAAGTCCAGAACTGAAATATATACTGTAATAAAAGAAGAAACAGAGGGAAATATCATAGAATACCACCACACAGAAATAATAGACATCAACAAAAAGGCCAAGAAACAATGGAGACACAGCCTTACCAGAAAACTAAAGATAGAATGATAGGAAATCCTCACATATCAATAGTCACCCTAAATGTAAATGGACTGAACTCACCAATAAAAAGGCACAGAGTAGCAGATTGGATCAAAAAACTCAACCCAACCATGTGCTGTCTCTAAGAGACACATCTCAGCTACAAGGACAAGCATAGACTCAAAGTCAAAGGGTGGAAATCGACACTCCAAGCAAATGGTATCCAGAGAAAATCAGGTGTAGCCATACTAATATCAGATGAAACAGACTTCAGGGTGCAAAAGGTAGCAAGAGACAAAGATGGACATTTCATAACGGTAAAGGGGACTATACAACAAGAAGACATAACAGTCATCAATATTTATGCCCCCAATCAGGGAGCATCGAAATATACCAAGCAACTAGTAACAGAACTAAAGGGAGAAATTGACCAAAACACAATTATACTAAGGGACTTAAATACATCATTGACAGCTATGGATAGATCATCCAAACGAAAATAAATAACGAAATAGCAGTCCTAAATGACACATTAGATGAAACGGACGTAATTGACATATATAGAGCACTTCATCCTAAAGCATCAGACTATACATTCTTTTCTAGTGTACATGGAACATTCTCAAGGACAGACCATATATTGGGACGTAAAATCAGCCTCAGCAAATTTAAGAAGATTGAAATCATACCAAGCATATTCTCTGATCACAAGGCTTTGAAATTGGATATGAACTGCAAAAAGAAAGCTGGAAAAAACACAAATACATGGAGATTAAACAACATACTTTTAAAGAACGACCGGGTCAAAGAAGAAATTAGAGGAGAGATCAAAAGATACATAGAAACAAATGACAATGAAAATACATCCTACCAAAATTTTTGGGATGCAGCAAAAGCAGTTTTAAGAGGGAAATTTATATCATTACAGGCCTATCTCAAGAAACAAGAAAAATCCCAAATAAATAACCTCACGTTACACCTTAAAGAACTAGAAAAAGAAGAACCAATGAAACCCAAGGTCAGCAGAAGAAAGGAAATAACAAAAATCAGAACAGAACTAAATGAAATAGAGAACAAAAAGACAATAGAAAAAATTAATGTGACAAAGAGCTGGTTCTTTGAAAAGATTAACAAAATTGACAAACCCTTGGCTAGACTCACTAAGATAAAAAGAGAGAAGACACTAATTAAAATCAGAAATGAAAAAGGGGAAGTTATCACGGACGCCACAGAAATACAAAGGATCATCCAAGAATACTATGAAAGACTATATATGCCACCAAATTCAATAACCTAGAAGAAATGGACAAGTTCTTAGAAACATAGAGCCTTCCAAGGCTGAACCATGAAGAACTGGAAAATCTAAACAGATGGATCACCAGTAACGAAATTGAATCAGTCATCCAAAACCTTCCCCAAAAGCAAAAGTCCTGGACCAGATGGCTTCACTTGTGAAATCTACCAAACCTTCAAAGAGGATCTAATAACAATCCTGCTCAACTCTTCCAAAAAATTGAAGAAGAGACAGTACTCCCTAACTCATTTTATGAGGCCAACATTGCCCTGATAGCAAAACCTGGTAAGGACAACACAAAAAAAGAAAACTACAGACCAATATCTCTGATGACTACAGATGCAAAAATCCTAAACAAAATTCTAGCAAATTGAATACAACAATGCATTAAAAAGATCATTCATCATGACCATGTACCCGGGGCACAAGGATGGTTCAACATCTGCAAATCCATCAATGTGATACATCACATAAACAAAATAAAGGACAAAAATCATATGATTATATCAATTGATGCAGAAAAAGCATTTGACAAGAAGCAACATCCATTTATGATTAAAACACTTAATAAAATAGGTATAGAAGGAAAATAAAGGCCATATATGACATAACATAATAAAGGCCATATATGACAAATCCTCAGCTAATCTCATAATTAATGGTGAAAAACTGAAGCCCTTTGCTCTACGTTCAGGAACACAACAGGGCTGTCCCCTATCACCTCTGCTTTTCAACCTAGTGTTGGAAGTCCTTGCCAGAGCAATCAGGCAAGAGAAAGAAATAAAAGGCATCCGAATTGGGAATGAAGAAGTTCAATTGTCAGTCTTTGCAGATGACATGATGCTATATATAGAAAACCCTAAAGACTCCACCAAAAAGCTATTAGAAACAATCAACAAATACAGTAAAGTTGCTGGCTACAAAATCAAAGTACAAAAGTCCATTGCATTCCTATATACTAGCAATGAAATCTCAGAAAAAGAAATACAAAAAAACAATTCCTTTTCCAATTGTAGCAAAAAGAATAAAATAGCTAGGAATAAACTTAACCAAGGATGTGAAAGACCTATATGCTGAAAACTATAAGACATTTTTAAAAGAAATTGAAGAAGACACAAAGAAATGGAAAGACATTCCGTGCTCATGGATTGGAAGAATCAACATAGTTAAAATGGCCATATTACTCAAAGCAATATACAGATTTAATGCAATCCCCATCAAAATCCCAATGGTATTTTTTAAAGAAATAGAACAAAAAATCATCAGATTTGTTTGGAAACACAAAAGACCCGAATAGCCAAAGCAATTTTAAGAAAAAAGAACAATACTGAAGGTATCACACTCCCTGACTTTAGCTTGTACTACAGGGCTACAATAATCAAAACAGCATGGTATTGGCAGAAAAACAGTAACATAGACCAATGGAATAAAATTGAGAACCCAGAAATAAAACCACATAAATATGGACAGATAATTTTTGACAAAGAAGTAAAAAACATACAATGGAGAAAAGACAGCCTCTTCAATAAATGGTGCTGGGAGAATTGGATAACCACGTACAAAAGAATGAAACTGGACTCTTATCTGTCACCATGTACCAAAATTAATTCAAAATGGATCAAAGACTTAAGCATAAGACCTGACACAATAAACTGCATAGAAGAAAACATAGGTACTAAACTTTTGGACCTTGGGTTTAAAGAGCATTTTATGAATTTGACTACAAAGGCATGGGAAGTAAAAGCTAAAATAAACGAATGGGACTATATGAAACTTAAAAGCTTCTGCACAGCAAAAAAAAAACACCATCGACAAAATAAAGAGGCAACCAACTGAATGGGAGAAGATTTTTGCAAACAGTGCCTCCGATAAGGGGCAAATATCTAAAATATACAAGGAACTCATGCAACTCAACAACAGAAAAACAACCCAGTTGAAAAATGGGCAAAAGACCTGAAGAGACATTTCTCCAAAGAGGACATACAAATGGCAAATAGACATATGAAAAAATGCTCAACATCACTAATCATCAGAGAAATGCAAATCAAAACCACAATGAGAAACCATTTAGGTATTTTTACCTACCTCCTCAGATCCATTGCACCCACCTCTGCCCAGTTCTATGCCTTCTGATTGCATCAATAGGGATCTTTGCTATCTAGCTTCTGATTTATTTTGGTATATGGGAGGCACTGGTGGGTGAGTGGAGAGGGAGAGGGAGAAGGATCTGGGTTTTTATTCACTGTCTTTACCCCATGTCACTACAGTTATGGCAGTATCTGTGTCCACCACCTGGTCAGGCAGCTCCTCCGTCACAGTGGCTTCTCTTACCCTGCTCTGAGAACAAGGTTCTCTGTTCTTCAGGCCTAGAGATAGTTTTGGGTTTCCTGCACTTCAGTCCCTCACTGCTTTATTATCCCTTGCTGGCCTCTTACTTCCACCCTTCAATCGATTCTTTTCAGTCAAATCCTTTAGCTATGTTAGCTGTTTCCTGTCAGGATCCTAAAAGATACACTCATGTTCTCGGACAAGTCAGATAATCTCTCTGTCTTTTTATTTTCTTGATCTATAAAAATTGGGTAATACGTGTGTTGTCTACCTTGAAGGGTTAAGAGGATCAATAATGAATGTGAATTCGTAAAGTGTCTTAAAAATGTGAACTAAAAATAGCAAATCATCGAACCCTAGTTAGTTTTCCTCAAATACTTGATGTTTTTCATAACCTCTCCCCATGATAAACTGATCCAAGCTCCGGGAACAATCTCAGGTTAACCAAAGGCAAGCAGAAGCAGGAAGGGTAATTCTCTACTGTGTGCGTCCCCAAGCTCAACACAAGCCATCCCTGGATTTACCACCTGTCTGCTCCCCTCCTCAGCGGCATGCAGTTCACAGCTGACAGCGCAGTATGAAACACCATCGCATACCTTTGTTCCTGCCCTGTATTTGTATCCTCAATAATGATTTTGTCAGACCTTACTGTCTTTATTTTTACAGTGTGACTTGTGTGGATGTCTTGCCTCTCCATGAGATGGTAAAGCTTCTTTATAACATGCCTAAAGGTGAGGACCATATCTTCTGTATTTTTTATGATTCATAGTAACTCATGTACTGTTAAGAATATATTTGATAAAGCAAACACCTGGTAAATGAATGGCTGAATATTCGGCCCACACTTGCTGATACTGAGAATCCCAAGCCTGGCAGTGGGCATCTACTGGTTTTTTGTAAGACTGCACTCTCCTTGCTTAGCATGACCCTCTCTTTGCGTGCATGGAAAATATTTGTTTAACAAATGAAGATTTTATAGACATTTGTTGTATTGTATGTGTGTATTGTGTGATTTGGCACATACAGGACTTAAAATTCAAGAAGACCTAAAATTCAAAAGGAGAAATGCTTCCTTCTCATTCCTGTATTATAGGTTGGAGCCTAGTAAAATGACCTTACAAAGAAAAATAAATGTTGATGATATAAATAACTATGTCATCAGTCATCAGTCTTCCAAAAGCCAATTTAGAAAACTAGTGCTACTCCTGAAGACTAGGTAAACCCAAACCCACATGTTCAGGGATAACATTTAAATTATCAGAATAATGGGCCTGGGAATAGTGACTGCTGATTTACTCACTGAACCAGCTCTAGAAAGGACACACGGGCAATGCTGCACGAGGAACTTGGCTCATGAGCCTTGCTTTCTTTGTTTTCTTACTTCTGAGCAGGCACAATGCACTCCAGAGAACCCTTGCTATATTTTTGTTCCCACATTTTCATTCTTTCAAAACTAAAGAGAGAGAAAAATAACTTAAGTAATCAGGGACCATATTAAAAGCTCATAGGAAGCTTGAATTGATCCTACCAGTTTCTCTCAGAGAGAGACTATGTGAAACCAAAACCAACAGCCTCGTTGAAGGGATGGTAGAAAAGTCCCTCAGCTTGCTGAGGTCACCACGGTGCTGCGGAAAGTAAAGAAATGTTTAAACACTAAAATATCTTTGGTAAATGGAAGAAGTGGCCAGAAACAGAATATTGTAGGAATATATGAATGTATGCACAGTAAAAAGACAGAAGAACATAACAGAGGGATCATGGTAAATTAGCAGTTGACCGAGAGGAACACTTCAGTGAAAAAAAGACAGAAGGGAGCACAGGACTGCTGGGAAATTCCAAGAGGAGAAGAGAATATGCAAACTTCTTACATTTCTAAATGATTTGGTGCAGACAATAATTAGAGAAGGTTAGAAAATGGAGATTGAAATGGAAGGAACCATCAGGGAACATTCCTTGGAGAAGATGGTCCCTTGAAGGGTTGGATTAGTGTAAAGCACAATGGGAATGATGAAATGCCACACACCTTCCTACAGGAAGATTTATGCATTGAAGCAAAGAAAACTGTGCAAATAGAATGTTCAGTTAAAGGTAATGAGATGAAGTTAGAAAGTCTTCTCTCCTTTGTTTTCCTCCTAAAACACACAGACCCCTGGGCAAAAGGAGTCAGTTTTCCAGATGATCAATGGTGATGAGGCAGAGGAAGCAGTCATTCAAGATGTTATTATTGTTGTTGTTGTTGTTGTTATTATTATTATTATTATTAATTATTTATTTTTTTCAGTTATCGTTGACACTCATTATTTTATATTAGTTTCCAGTGTACAGCACAGTGGTTAGACATTTATATAATATATGCAGTGATCCCCCAATTAGTCTAGTACACCCCTGACACTACACATAATTGTTGCAACATTATTGACTGTATTCTGAGGGTGTTCTTAAAGGAGAGAATGATGGGAGTATCTTAGTCGGCTGAGGGTGCCATAGCAACACCATAGAGTCGGTGGCTTAAACAGAAATTGATGTCAGAACCATCCCATCTTTTGGACATTTTATCATTTAGTGGCACTTGGGGGGGAAAAAAAAACCCAGAAAGAAATTTATTTCTCACAGTTCTGGAGGCTGGGAAGAACAAGATCAATGTGCCAGCAAAGTAGTTTCATTCTGAGGCTTCTTCTCTAGGCTTCTGCCATCTCCCTGTGGTCATATGACCTCTTCTTCTTTTTTTCCCCCTTACTTCAAATTCTTCTTTTTTTTTAAATTTACTTAAGTATAGTTGGTATACAATCTTATATTGGTTATATTAGTTTCAGGTGTACAGTGTAGTGATTTGACATTTTTATACCTTATAATGTGCTCACCCCACTAATTATAGTAATCACCTGTCATCGTGCAAAGTTTCACAATATTATTGACTATATTCCCCTTCTTCTTTTCACTCATCTCCCCATCCCTTCCTTCCTGGTAACTATCTCTTTGGTCTCTGTTTTATGAGTCTGTTTTTGTTTTGTTTTATTTTGTTTTTAGATTCAACATATAAGTGAAACTGTATGGTATTTGTCTTTCTCTGCCTGACTTATTTCACTTGGCATAATATCCTGTACATCTATCCACGTTGCCGCAAATGGCAAAATTTCATTCTTTTTTATTGCTGTATAATATTCGTGTGTGTGTGTGTGTGTGTGTGTGTGTGTGTGTGTGTTATATCTTCTTTACCGATTCATCTATCGATGGACTAGGTTGCTTCCATATCTTGGCTATTGTAAATAATGCTGCAATGAACATAGTGCATATGTCTTGTTCTTTGTGTGCTCTGAGAAAGAGGGTGAGGTCAGGTATTTTCCTCTTCTTAAAAGAACACTAATCCCACCGTGGGGACCCCATCCTCATGACCTCATTTAAACATAATTTTCTCTCAAAATACCCCACCCCCGAATCCCATCATATTAGGAGTTAGGGCTTTACCATACGAATTTTTTGGGACACAAACATTCAGTCCATAACAAGAAGTAAGTCAGTTGCATAGCAGGGAACTCATTATTCTTTTAGGGGCATGAAGAAAATCTGTCATGTGAAAGAAGGAAAAAGTAGATACAGAACAAAAGGAATAGTATAGCCCTGACTACATGGCTATTTAAGAAACTGTGCCTAGAAAAATAAGTAAGTTGTGAATATCTAAGAGTATATTTGATCAGCCGCAGGAACTGACTGACTGACTGACTGACTAACTGGAGATTGCCTAATCAGACAGAAGAATCAGAATGTACAAAAGATAGGTGGCTAGGGAGAAATAAATTTGGGATCTGCTTTTTGTATCTAGAATTCTGATGGAATTAATTTCATGGAAGGAGGAGATCATAAACTTACTTCAGGATGTTTTGGTTGTAGGGAATGACATTGTAGGGTTCTATAGAAAAGTAGCCTTTCTCATATAGGGCCAGGAATTCACAGCAAAGAGACAGCTACAGAGTGAGTACAGAATGATCTAAATTCAAAGAGGCTGGACCCTGGAGCAGAGAGAGATCTAGAGTACTGAAAAGAGATGACAGTGTTGTATTTAGTGGAAATGATATAAATGGTGAAACTCTCTGTGTATAGGGTTAGGACAAGGATGTGTGACACCAAGCCTTTCCATTATGATCACAAAATATGGTGAATGCTGCTACCGAGTGCCATCCAGCGGAAAGGCAGGGATCTTTAATACGGGAAGCTATGCGTCAAACCTTAGTAACAGTGTGTGACAAGTTTCAGCTTGTTTGGTACAGCCAGTCTGATGTGAGCTATGGTTGAGAGAGGGTGTGTTTTAAAGTGTGCCATAAAAGCATCCTCCATCATGACGGCGCTCCGTGTTACACATCACTTCTAATATACGGCAATTTCTGTCAAATAAGAACATTACGGTGTGTCCTTATCCACCTTATTCACCAGATCTGGCACCATGAGACTTCCAGCTCTTCCCCAAAGTCAAAATGACCAGGAAAGGGAAACATTTTGAATTGAATCAGAACATTAAGGCAGCCACGACAGCGCAACTAAAGACACTCACAATAGAGGACTTCCAGAACTGCTTTAGAAAGTGGCAAAAACGGTGGGATAAGTGTTCAAAGCGAGAGGGAGTATTTTGAGGGGGATTAATGGCAATGTGTCTTTTACTATAATAATTATTTTTATTTAAACATTCACCGTATTGTTTGATCACATCTTGTAGACAAAGATGAGACTCCAGTAAAGAGATCATATTTGTCCTAGGATCTCTTCTAAGCATAGTCTCATAGAAAGTAGTAGCCTTTTATGTAATAACTTTGAAACTCTATTACCTTTGAGTATTTTTTTTTCCTTTTCTAAGCAAATGGCAAAATAGAAGGACATCTAAACTACTGGGGATCTGATACAAAGAGGAAAAAATTAATATATTTGATGGATGATGTGGACTAATTTCTCTTAATATAGTGTGGTGTACCACAAACATTACACAATTCACACATAATCCGTGAGCAATCCAGATACATGTTCTTAATTTGTCCAAATGTGCATTATTATAATATTAAGAATAATTCATAATAAAAGCACTCTAATTAAAAAGTACACTGATAAATAAAATAATTTGAAGTTATATCAATTTAAGTCAATATGAGCCATAAAGTTTAAATTTGTGTTTTTATTCCTGCCTCTAAATATTTCATATTTATTGGGATAAATTCCACAAGTAGTTCTTCAAACCCTTATAAAAAATAGTTAAACGCTATAGTTCTGCTGGACCTGTGTAATCTACATTACACTGTGACTTCATTCTGAGATAGTAAAACCTGTAGAATTTAAGATAGTTTGAGTAAATGAAGAAGACATATATACATATCCCCTGTGTTTCTTTTTTCCACTGAATTTTGAACTATTTTGCCTATTCTTTGTCCCTAATTTCTCTCTATTTGTCTGTCTGTCTATATGATAGGATTCAGAACTCATCTTAGTAATTGTTGAATAGCTTTATCTCTGGAGCAGCCAGTGTAAATCAGAGTTTAAACTCTACCAGCCAAAGGCTGACAAATAGTCTCAGAATGTAGTGTGTCTGCCAATGTCTGTTACTTGAGGATAGATGGATTTGGTTTTGATGTGATCATTTTCTATTGGCAGTAGGGAGTTGTTATGAGACAGGGTGCTAGGAAACAAACATTTGTTTATTTTCAAATCAGAAATCTCATAACTCCCATATCTAAAGTGATTTTTTTAAATTAAAAATGAAAATACTATTAAAAATGGTACATTTGAATTTTATTGATATCCTCAATTAAAACCTCTAAACTACGCAATCAAAAGAGGATTATTGAAAAACATACACAAATAGATGGTCACAAAGAAGGCAGCAGGCCAGATAAATCAAGGTCAGAAGCAGAATGAATCAGGTCTACAATCACTTCCCTACCAGGCTTCCTTGGTTTTCCTGATCATTGTCATGAAAAGTGGCACAAACAGATCTGGAGAGTTTTAGAACATAGAATTTGCCTGGGCCATGCTAGGTGGGGCAGGCATTCAGCCTCAATTCTTTTATATGTTTTTAATTTGCAACAGAAGAGCCTCAGCCATTTTTAGTTGAACATGTATAAGGTTGAGAAGGTGAACATGCTTTTATGCTTGGGGCTGTCAGCTTTTGGGTCTGGCAAAAGAGCAGATAAATTTATTCAGGACCAAACTCGTGTGTGTGTGTGTGTGTGTGTGTGTGTGTGTGTGTGTGTGTGTGTGTGTTAAAATTTTGAATGGAAAATTAGTGTTACAGTACAGTTTTTAGTTTTATAAAATCCTAGCATTTCCAAGGCTATCTACTTCTTTCTAAAATGATGTCGTTTATATAAACTACAATCAAAAGCTGGTAGTATCTGTAAGAGGGACTTGAGATTTGAACAGGTAGACTTCTAAGAGATATAATCAACTGAATTAAAGGGTATTTTTCACTCAGTTTCTTTTCTATCAAAGGCCAAACTCTAATTAAATACTAAAGCACAGCTATTACTAAATATGAGGTCTGACAATTAAGTTAGAGAACTTGTTGCAATGATGTTGTTAAGCTTTTTTGATATCAGAGGGATTATTCATTATGAATTTGTACCAACTGGACAAACAGTTAACCAAGTTTACTTGGAAGTGCTGAAAACGCTGCGTGGAAAAGTTAGACGACCTGAACTTTAGACCAACAATTCATTGCTCTTGCATCACGACAATGCACTAGCTCAGAGAGTACCATCTATGAGGGAGTTTTTAGCCAGTAAACAAATGAATGTATTGGAACACTCTCCCTACTCACCTGATCTGTCCCCCAATGACTTCTTTCTTTACCTGAAGGACGATAAAGGAAATATTGAAAGGAAGACATTTTGATGACATTCAGAACATCTAGGGTAATACCACAATAGCTCTGATGGTTATTCCAGAAAAAGAGTTCCAAAATTGTTATGAAGGATGGACTAGGTGCTGGTATCAGTGCATAGCTTCCCAAGGGTGACAATAGTGATATTCAGCAGTGAGGCATGTAGCACTTTTTCTAGGATGAGTTCGCAAACTTAATTGTCTGACCTCGTATATGTCTAAAACTTGACATTTATAAAATTTACCACAGACTGCCTTCTTGGTATTGATTCTTCTCTTCGAAATGTTAATACAGTTAATAAGGAACCTAAAATATATCTTAATCGACTTTTAAATTCTTTGCAGAGAAATAAAGATTTTGTGTAGCGGAATTGTGGAAATAGGTAAGAATCATAAAACGGTAGGTTATAGGGAGTGGACATTATGATTATTTAGAGGGATTAATAAGAATTTGATTTCCCTTGATCAGAATACTAGGGGATGGGAAGTGATAAAGTATTTCTGGATGACCAAGAAGAAAGTATTTCAGAGGATTTGCTAATATGTTTTAGAGGCTTTAAACTGATTATTTTTTAGCTAAGGCCAAATAGAAAAGAAAGTATCATTAAGTGTAACACGGAGCTGTAGTGCAAATGCTGCCCAGCTGTTCTCAGCCATCACCTGGTTCATATTCTCTCCCCAAGTGTGTCTCCCACTACCCCTGCCAAAGCACCCCATCCCCAAACCATACTGAACTACTCAGAGTTCCCTGAATGTAACATCAAGTACCTTCTTACTCCTTACTTTCTCTGCTTGGAAGCTTTTTCCTCCTTTCACTGCAGGGTAAACTCTACTTATTTTTCAAGACTTAGTTCAAATACCTCTTTTGCCTTGAAGCTTCTCTGATACCCTACAGAATTTTACTTTGTACTAATTGTACTGTCAAAATTGTTTATTATGTTTTCTCTTCTAGAATGTTCAAAACAGGCAGAGACTTAGTTATCTTTTTGTGTGCTTAACTCATAGTAAGTGTTCAATAATTCCTGTTAAACAAGTGACTATTGAATAACATGATTTCAGAAAGATGTATGGCTGCTTTTCATGATATAATTGTAAACCAGATAAGGAACTACAGTCTGGATTAAGTAGCAGTAGATTTATGGTTGGTTAAATCACGGGCCCAAAAGGTGATTGAGCAGTATGAATCTGGAGGGAAGTCTCCAGTGAAAGACTTCAAATCTTTCTTAATTCTATACTGCATAATCAGTGACTTAAAGAACAAAATAAAAGATTAGAATTAGTTGGTTGCATTTATTCAACTCCTGGTAGTCTTTAAAGTTTTAAGGTTCTAGAGCTCCCAAGGTACGTTATGTACCTCGCTATGTCAACCAATACATTAGTTTTGTGGTTTATAATTACTCTTGTTTTGAGTTGGTTTATCTGTTTGATTTTTTTTTATTAGTTTTGATTTTTGAACTAAAAAGAAAAACAACCAAAAAAGTTTCTGGATTTGTAAGGTTAGGTGTCTCTCTCCTTGTCTTTGTTGTTTTCTCCTTAACACCATCTGAGCATCAGATAACTTCTTACAGGCCTTGATTTTTTCTTTGTACTTTGTGTATTTTGTTAAATAAGACACAAGACACTGAGTTTCTTCAATATCTCAGATAGCTTTCAGAGTGCAGTGGAAAATGTTAGCCAATGAAAAGAATAATAATAAACCCTTATGTTGTTGAGAATGGTCAGATTCTTCTGGAAAATATGTGACTTCTTTCATTTAAGAAGCCTACTGTTGGAAAATAAAGAAAAGAAAACCACACTCTCATGTGGTCCTCTTGGCCCAGAATATAGACAAAGCTATTAATTCTGAAGTCTTGCTAGTCTTACCATCTCAAGTCTGTTTTCTCCAGGCCGCAGAGAGGAACTAAGTGTCTGGGTCTACAGACTGATTTGCACCAATAGCAATGGATACAAAAGAGAAATGTGGTTTATTTATAGTTTTAAGAGTCAGCAGGGACTTGAGACATCACTTGGTTTAGAGATTTCCAGACCTGACTCCTCAACAGAATCACCCCGAGATCTTTTAAAATACAGATTTCTGGTCCTCATCCCCTGAGATGTCCTAGAAGGGGGGTCTGGATGATTAGATTTATTGAATCCTCTAGATAATTTTGATGCTTAATGAGATTTGGAAACGACTGATGTAGTCAAGCCTCCCTGATTTCCAAATGCATAAACTGAGGCAAAGAAGTGAAGTGACTCTCAGCTTGAAATTGACAGTCAGCATCAGAACCCAGTACTCCTGATGTACAGTCTTCCATGTATTAAACCACAGAAGCACAGGAAGTGTTGTTAGCTGCCTAGTTGATATTTTAAGTGACCTCTCATAGGAAGCAGTGGAATAGTGAAGGGAAAGATATATAATTGTAACCAAAGACTCAAAAGACTGTGATGAGAATCTGGTGAAATGATAGGTTAATATTTTGTAAACTGTAAAGTGGTATACCATATATACATATCATACGGTACATGCAAGGGAGTAAAATAATCATGTGAAAAAATTTTAAGTAAGAAGAAAATAAAGACACTCTAAATGAACTTAATGGTGCATTAAAATTGTTCAAACCTTTTTCCATCTCAGTTGGAAAGGCATAGCGTACCGATGAGCATGGTGATTGTAAGTACTTTGTGGTTTGTGCTGTTCTCTAAGAACAGTGGACTAAGCATTGAAACTGAAGTTCAAGCTCTTCTGATTATTTGCTGCTGCTTCTAATCATTTGCAGCTTGAGTATTCTGAAGCCCCACGGTATCATTTGTTAAGTAAGATGATTAAAGAAGATTACAAAACTTTGTTCTAGCTTTACTATTGTGATGTTTTTCTCTCTACTGGCTTTGGACATCTCTTTACCATCTTGATTTCTCGTGTTTTCTGCCTCCGCTTTGCAACTTTCCCCTTTTTTTTCTCATTTCTGATTTTTAATTCAAGAAATATTTATTAAGCATCTTTTTATACATGTTACTCTGCCAAGTACTTCAGATACAAAAATGAGGAGTATGGAATTTCTGACCTTAAAAAAATGCACATTCTAGCTGGGAAGAGAATGGAATTTAGAAAAATTGAAGTGATGGCAATATGGTTGTGTTTAAGGTGGATAGAATGGAGAGAGAAACCAGTCAGGAGGTTTTATAAGTAATTGTGGCCATAGATGAAGAGAATCAGAAGTAAGATAGTGACATTAGGGTTAGAGAAGAGGAGGGATATAAGAGAAATGCTCAGAGGTAGAATTTCTGGAATGAGGTGACTAGCTATACTGAATGCTGGAGAAGATGACTTTGAAGTTTCTAGTTTGAGAAACTGTGAAATGTAGTGGCTAATAGGTAGGTTGTTTTTATTTGCTTGTTTAATTTTAAATTTATTTTTCAGTTACAGTTGATGTGAAAAAGGGGTTAAGAAGTACAAACTGCCGGTTATAAAAACCGTCATGGCGGTGTAAACTACAGCATAGGGAATATAGTCAGTAATATTGTAATAACTGTGTGTGATGTCAGGTGGGTACTAGACTTATCAGGGTGACCACTTTGTAAGATATATAAATGTCTAACCTCTGTGCTGTATACCTGAAACTAATATAATAATAGGTTGAGTTGGGGGCATGGTAAACAGGAGATACATGTTTAGATCACTCAGGTTCTGACAGAAAAAAGAATGATAATATGATGAGTTGAGAGAATGTTTTTTTAGGAGAGTGAGCAAGTTTCTTCCTGAAATTAAATTAGCATATCCATTAACAACAAAGAAACAAATCTACATGTAGTCTAATGAATTTTTTCTTTCTTCTCTTCTCACCTCCCTTCTTCCTTTGAGTTCACTTTATTTCAAGCCTCTTCCTTTTGCAGAGAGATAATATTAACGCCAGCTTCTAAAGGCTTTTTCATTATGCAGGGCGCTTCTCCATCTGGATCCCCTTTATCTCTTTCCCGTTCTCACTCCTCTTCAGTCATGCTGGCTCCATTGCTGTTGCTCAAATGTACTGAACATGCTCCCATCTAAAGGGCTCTGCATTTGCAATTTTTCCTTTCTAAAATGCCCTTCCACCATATGTTCACATGGCTCAGCTTTCACTTCATCATGTCTCTGCTCAAATGTCACTTCATCACACAAGCCTTCCCTGGCCATCCAATATGCTCCTCCCTCTATCCGTCACCTACTGTATTTCTCTTCATACACTGTTCACTACCTGATTGCTTATATGTATATATTTGTGTATTGTCTGTTTCCACCTATTACAGAATATGAGCTCCAAAGGTGCAAGGTCTTCATTCTAAGTTCCTAGAATGCTGTGTAGGCATTCAATAAATATTGTTTTAAAAAATACTAGTGCAGAATGGATTTAATTGAGGACCTGGTTACAGTGTTTATTTATACTCATTTATTCTTAAATGGAGGTGATATTAAGGTTACTTCCTGGAATCCCAGATATAAGACAGTAGGTTTTGTCTTCTTTACTACTTGATGTTTTTGTTGTTGTTCTTGCTTTCTTCATTATTTAAATGCATATATGCTTATAGATCAGAAAGATAATACATATTGCGCAAACAGGGCTGGAATCTTACTGAATATATCTCATGAAATATTTACTAATTGATTGGTTGATAACTTTGGTTAAACCGTGTGTGTGTGTGTGTGTATGTGTGTGTTGGTAGTTAGGAAGACGGAGTGCATACTGGGGAGAAGTGTTTCCAAAGAAATAGCAGTGTCTTATTCATGAAGAATTTATGGACATAGATGAAAAAGGCCTATGAGAGCACTTGAAAATTTTTCGTTCAACAAGCACTTTTGAGCAAGATATAAATAAGGCTCTGTGGGGAGGGGACAGAATTGCTTATATTAAAGGATTTACAGATTAGTTAGAGACACAGGTTTATGTGGTCAGCCTAAGTGATGCTACTAAGTGATGATACCCTTTCCTCACACCGAGGGGTAGGGGTGGGGGAGTGGTAAAACAGCAAACAAACTCAAGTCCTTCCTTAGAGTTTTCCTGCCTTCAAAGGGATTCAGGGTCCACACGATTTCCTTCCCAGGCATTGCCAGACAAAGTTAAAATGACCCAATAAGCTCCTCATACTACGAGACAGTTAGCCAGGTTCTTAGTTTACTTCCTTAGTAGACAACAAATACTCTAACCTAAGACCTCTTCCCTCCTGTGTTCAACAAGAGGGGTACTAAGTGCAGCGTCAGGAAAGCAAGTGCTCTCAGAAGGAGCAGAGTGGAGAAGGAAGTAGGACTAATAGAGGAGACTATGTGACTGTCACTGCTTAGCTAACGGAAGGCAACAGCTAATACCTAGGGAGAGCATCTAAGCTCAGTTGGGGAAGGCTTGGGGGAGGGGCAGAAAAGGTGGCACCCACTGAATAAAAAGGGGAAATGACTGCTTGCTGTGTGCTGACTTTCCTGCTATCAGACAGATGCTTCTCTCTCCATGGCTGCTCCTTGTCAAAGGAGGAGTAACCTTAGAGGATATGTGTATGGCTCTTTATGTTCTCTAAAGTCTTTACAAGGTTTCTTATAGTTGAACACAGGAGGGAAGAGGTCTTAGGTTACAGTATTTGCTCTCTACTAAGGAAGTAAACTAAGAACCTGGCTAACTGTCTTGTAGTATGAGGAGCTTACTGGGTAATTTTAACATTGTCTGGCAATGCCTGGGAAGGAATTCATGTGGACCCTGAATCCCTTTGAAGGCAGGAAAACTCTAAAGAAGGACTTGAGTTTGTTTGCTCTTTTACCATTCCCCCACCCCCACCTCTCGGTGTGAGAAAGAGTTATCATTCCTTGGTCTTCAAGGTTTTCTCTCAGGAAAGTCTTTTCCTTTGTTCTATTTATGCCACGGGCCCAGACAAAGGTACTCACTACCCCAGTTCTGGAACAGTGACACTCCAAACACAGCACACGGGTAGCTGAGTGAGTCAGCCTGGCATGGACTGGCTTATGTTGCAATTATAGAAAAAAAAAATAAGATGGCTTTAGATTTCTGAAAACTAGAAGATTCTATTGCTGCACGTAAACAGAAAATCCTCGCCTCCAGTAGCAGTGGCCCTGTTTTACCATGAAGACAGAAAGTGGGCTGGACTATCAACTTTCCTGTCAAAAGGAAATAATGCTTCCTCCTCATTGTTTTGCTTCGGTGAGTTAGAGGAATGAAGGTGTGGGAAATGAGGGTGTGGAGAAGAGGCGGGACGAGGTAGTGCTGCCTACTGAATGGTTTTTCATCTAGAGGGAAGGCTGCTGCTTTCAGTATATTCTTCAAAGGAAAGAAATATGGGAGTGAATTCTGTCAAGTTTAAACATTTACCTCATTAAACATTATATTTAATAATAGGGAAGTGGACTTAAGTCACAGCACTCAGGACTTGGGCAAGGCCCAGTGAATTGGGATATCTGATGCATTTTGTCTTGCGTTTGTCTGAATATTTGCAGATAGAAAAGAAGTATTTGGACCAACATATTGGTTCTGACAGTAGTGGAAAGAGGGAGGAGCATGAATAATGCAGTATGCGTGTGTATGATGGAGGCAGGCGTATCCACATGCATAGATCCAGCAGATTAGCTAAGAGTTTAGGTGCTGACAGCAACTGCTTGGGCCCCAAATTTTTTGCTTGTTAGCTATAGGCCTTAGGCAAATTACTTGGTCTTTTGAAGTTTCTGTTAACCTCTCTGAGTTTACTATTTCCTGTCTGTGAAGTTGGGATATTAATAGTACAAATCGCGGAAGGGTTTTTGAATGTTAAATGAGATAATTAATTTAGAGCACTCAGCCTATTATAAATGGGAATCATGGTGAGTAAATGTATCTACTGAAGCTGATATTACCATTAAATGGAAGTGAGAGCATAAATGGAGTGGGCGTGTGATAAATGGATTTGGTGAGCAGAGCAACGGAGATACTTACCTTCTTTTGCTTCCTTTCCTGTGACTGATACCTCTACTAATGATAATATATTTTCTAACAATTTTGAACCTACTAAATGTCAGACAGAGTTCTAGAATATTTATTAATAAAGTTTTCCTTTTAGGACAGTTTTAGATTTACAGAGAAGTTACACAGATAGTACAGAGTTCCAATATGACCCCCCTGTTTCCCCTGTTATTAGTATTTTTTATTCATATGGTGCATTTGTCACAATTAATGAACCAATATTGATCATTATTATCAACAAAATTCCATATTTTACTTAAGTTTTTCTTTATTTTTACCTAATGTCATTTTTTTCCTTCCACTTCCAGAATCCCATACAGGATGTGGCATTGCATTTCATTGTCATGTCTCCATGGACTCCTTCTAGACACTGATGATTTCTCAGACTTCCCTTGTTCTTGATGACCTTGACAATTTTGAGGAGTACTGATAAGTTATTTTCTAGACTTGTCCACAGTTTTGGTTTTCCTGATGTTTTCTCAGGAATTAGACTGGGGTTATGGATTCTAGGGAGAAAGACCACAGACGTGTCATTCTCATCATATATCAAGAGTACATAGTGTCAACATGACTCACTCATCGCTGTTGATGTTAACATTGATCCCCTGGTTGAGACAGCATTTGTCAGCTTTTTCCACTGTAGTTATCCATTCCCCTCCCCCATCACATACTGTAGTCTTTTGAAGGAAGTTACTACGTGTATCCTATATTTGAAGAATGAGGAGTTAAACTCCACTTCCTTGAGAGCAGGTTATCTACATAAATTATTTGGAATTCTTCTACACAGGAGATTTGTCTACACCCCTCCCCCATTTATTTATGCATTCAATTGTTTATTTATATCACTTTGGACTCATGAATGCTTATTCATATTTTGGGTGATAATCCAATACTACTTTATTTATTTTGTTGCTCAACTTGTTCTAGGCTGACCACTAGGAGTCATTTCAATTGGCTTATAGATCCCTTTGACATACCTCCATATTTTTTCTTTTCTTTTTCTTCCTTTTTTCCTTCTTTCCTTTTTTCCTTCCTTCCTTCCATTCTTTCCTTCTTTCTTGGCACTCTTCTGGTTTCTGACATTGCAAGGTACTCTTACATTATCTTGTATATTTCTTGCCTCTGTCCTAGAATCAACCATATCTCCCAGGAGCCTGTTTCCTTTTAATGGTACTTACGTGTGCTTATTGGTATTGTGGTATTGTTGCTTCTAGGCCATCTCAGCTGGCAGAACAAGGAAATATATAATATGTGTGTATATACTAATCTGTGTGTGTATACATATCCATAAAATTTTCTGTATGTATATATGTAAATGTAAACCTAAGTTCATACTGATGTGTCCAATTCCCATCCATTATTAATGGATCATTTCTTTGCTTATCTGCAGTCTCCCACTCAAGCAGTGGGGAACCTGGCTTCCATCATCAGCCGCGCATTTACTTAATTGTTCAATTCCAGTGCACATGTATGCCATAGTGGTTCTAGAAATGTTAACGCATAGCCCATAGGAGAACTTTATCAACTAGAGTACAGCGTTTATATACAGATTTTATGTATAGTGTTTATGTTTAGTCTTTCAGAGTCTACTCATTTACAAAGTTACTTAGGTCAGGACCTTTCTCCCCCCACTCCATTCAGTGAGGTTATTTCATTCATTTGTAACACGGTGTGATTACGGACTCATATGTTAAGACTATGTTTAGCTTTGTAAGAAATTGCCAAACTGTCTTCCAAAGTGGCTGTACCATTTTATACTCCTACCAGCAATGAACGAGAGTTCCTATAGCTCTGAGACTTTATCAGCAATTGATATTGTGGTTTTTTGGATTTTAGCCATTTTAATAGGTGTGTTGTTATTTTAATTTGCATTTCCATAATGGAAAATTATATTGAGCACTTTCCATGTGCTTATTTGCCTCTGTATATCTTATTTATGAGATTTCTATTCAGTTATTTTATCCTTTTTTAAATTGGGTTGTTCTATTATTATTGAGTTTTAAGAGTTATTTGCAAATTTTTGGGTACAACTATTTTTTCAAATATTGTGTTTTGTAAAACTAAAAGTTTTTATATATCTTATTATTTTCTTATAATAGAGCTGTAATATTATTATGTTCATTTTACAATGAAGAAAATGAATCTCAGAGATAGTAACTTGCCTAGGATCACTCCCATGAGTTGAGTTGTTTCCCCTCCAAAAAAGATTTGTTGAAGTTTTAATCCCTCAGAATGTGACCTAAATTAGAAATAGAATCATTGCAGTGATAATTTGGTAGGTTCAGATAATGTCATACTGCAGTGTTGGGCTCCTAATGTTGTGTCCTTATAAGAAGGTGGCCATGTGAAGACAGAGACATATAGGGAGAATGCTGTATCATGAGAAAAGCAGAGCCTGGAGTTACATGGGTACAAACCAAGAAGAACCAAAGATTGCCACTAAGACAGTAGAAGCTAGGAAGAGGCAAGGAAGTATTCCCCTGTAGATTTCAAAAGGAGCTTGGCTTTGCGGACACCTTCTTGGCCTTGCGGACTTCTAAACTCCAAAACTGTGAGATAAAATTTCTGTTGTTTTAAGCCACCCAGTGTGTGGTATTTTGTTATGGCAGCCCTGAGAAACTAATATGCAGTCACTCAGCTAGTAAGTAACAGAAATATGATTTTAAACCTAATCTATGTTAATCCATATCCCATGTTTTTTTCTAAATGGAGAAATAAATTGGAATGTTACGCTAGATGTCTATAAATATGACGTTCCTGAGAGCTGAAGTGTAGGCACTGATTGGTAATCACACGGGTAGGTATAGTCGGCTTGGATGGGGCTGGCTAAATTTGAGCAACTAAGATGAAGTTAAGGCATGTGGTTGTCCAGCTTTCCTTGTTCTCCTTCTCCCACCCAGGCCTATCCCTCAATCTCATTACCTCCAGAGGTAATAATAACAAGAACTAAGTAAATCCAATGGGTTAGGAAGAAGAAAACAGAAATTGTTTTAACTTCAGGGTTGGAGAGAAAGGGGAGAGTAGTTGGACATCCTACAAAGGGCTCAGGGACTGCTAGGTCTGTGACTAGGTTGCCAATAGAAACTGTCATTTCCTTCTTTGGAGTTTCCTAAAATCATCCCTGAATTATTCAGAGTGCTAAATATGTGCAGGGCACATTGGAGAGGTGATAATTATAAAATAAATATAAGATCCAGTTTCAGTAATCAAGGCTGAAATCTGAGAATACAAAAATTAGTATATCTCAAAGTATTAGAGACAGTGAAAACTATTCAAGTTTAACTATAAATATAATAGGAGTTCAAGCAAGGGATGAAAGAGAGGGATTATCCCTTTTTTGTTTGTTTTTTCCAGCTTTATTGAGATATAACTGACTTGTAACATTGTGCAAGTTTAAAGTACATAATACGTTGATTGGATGCACTTCATATTATATTACAAAACGATTACCACCATGGCATTAGGTAGCACCTTCATCATTCCACATAATTACCATTTCTTTTTTTTGTGTGGTGAGAACATACAAGATCTACTCTTTTAGCAACCTCAAGTATATAACACAGTGTTATTAGCTATAATCACTCTGTTATACATTAGATCCCCAGAACTTACTCATTTTATAACCTGGATATTTATACCTTTTTACTAACATCTCCCCATTTCCCCTACCCCCAGTCCCGGGGAACCACCATTCTACTCTCTGTTTCTGTGAGTTAGGCTTTTATAAGTTTCCACATGTAAGTGTTTGTCTTTCTCTGACTGACTTTTTTCACTTAAGATAATGCCCTCAAGGTCCATCCATGTTGTCACAAATGGCAGGATTCCTTTTTTCTTGTGGCTGAATAATATTCCATTATGTGTGCATATATCATCTCTATTCATTTATATGGTGATAGACTCAGGTTATTTCCATAGCTTGGCTATTGTGAATTATGCTTCAATAAACACTGGAGTACAGATCTCTTTGAGATTCTGTTTTCATTTCCTTTTGATATGTACCCAGAAGAGGGATTATTGGATCATATGGGAGTTCTTTTTTTAATTTTTTGAGGAACTTCCGTACTGTTTTCTGTAGTGGCTGCACCAATTTACATTTCCACTAACAGTGTACAAGAGTTCTCTTTTCTCCACATCCTTGCCAGCACTTCTTATCTCTTGTCATTTTGATGATAGCCTTTCTAAGAGGTGTGAGGTCACATCTCTTTGTGGTTTTGATTTGCATTTCCCTAACGGTTAGTGATTTGAGCACCTTTTCATGTGTCTATTGGCCATTTTTATATCTTTGGAAAAATGTCTATTCTGTTTCTCTGCCCATTTTAAAATCAGATTGTTTTGTTTTGTTTTTTGATACTCAGTTGTATGAGTTCTTTATATATTTTGGATATTAACCTGTTATTAGGTATATGATTTGTAAATATTTTCCCTTATTCCATAAGTTATTCATTTTGTTGATTGTTTCCTTTGCTGTGCAGGAGCTTTTTAGTTTGATGATGTCCTACTTGTTAATTTTGCTTTTGTTGCCTTTGTTACTGATGTCAAATTTTAAAAAAAAGCATTGCCAAAACTGATACCAAGTTGCTTACCCCTATGTTTTTTTCCTAGGGATTTTGTGTTTTCAGGTCATATGTTCAAATTTTTAATCAATTTTGAGTTGATTTTTTTGGTATGATATAACATAGGAATCTAGTTTCATTCTTTTTCATCTGTCTGTTTAGTTTTTCGAATGCCAGTTATTGAAGAATCTATCATTTACCCATTGTATATTCTTAGCTCCTTTGTTGAAAATAAATTGACCATATATGCATGGGTTTATTTCTGGGCCCTCTATTCTGTTCCATTCATCTATGTGTCTTTTTTTATGCCAATACCATACTGTTTTGCCTACTATAGCTTAGTAATATAGTTTGAAATCAGGAAGTGTGATGTCTCTAGCTTTGTTCTTTTTTTCTCTAGATTGCGTTAGCTGTTTGGGGTCTTTTGTGTTTCCACACACATTTTAAGATTATTCTGTTTCTGTGAAAAATGCCATTGGAATTTTGATATGGATTGCATTGGTTCTGTAGAATGATTTGGGTAGTATGGACTTTTGAAGATATTAATTCTTACAGTCCATGAGCATGTAATATCTTTCCATTGACTTGTGCCTTCTTCAGTTGCTTTCATCAGTGTCATAGTTTTCAGTATACAGAGCTTTCAACTCCTTGTTTAAATGTGTTCCTCTATATTCTTTTTGATGCTATTGTAAATGGGATTGTTTCCTTAATTTTTCTCACTGTTAGTGTATGGAAACAACTGTTTTTTGCATATTGGTTTTGTATCCTGCAACTTTACTGAATCCATTTATTATTTCTAACAGGTTGTTTTTTCCTTTTTTTTTTTTTTTTTGATGGAGTCTAGAGGTTTTTTTTATATATCATATCACATTATCTGCAAATAGAGACAATTTTATTTCTTCCTTTTTGATTTGGATGCCATTTTTTTATTTATTTGCTACTTACTTATTTATCTGTCTATTTATTTATTTACTTTGCCTAATTACTCTGGCTAGGACTTTCAGTACTATGTTGAATAAAAGTGGCGAAAGTGGGCATCCTTGTCTTGTGTTTGATCTTAGAGGAAAAGCTTTCAGATTTTCACTGTTGAGGATGATGTTAGATATAAGCTCGTCATATATGGACTTTTGATCCTTTTTTAAAGTGTCAATGTTCTCTAATTCTCCATCTTCAAGTCTTCTTCACCCTCTCTACACACACTGTGAGTGAGCTCATGATGTCAGCTACTGTCTGATTCGTCTGGCTTTGATTTATATTCTGAGTTTCAGATTTTATTTATAGCTGTAACTGGACAGCTTCAAATCTAATTCAGTATCTTTAAAATTGAACTCATTCTTTAAATCCATTCCACAACCTCCTTCCATATTTCTTATCTCATTTATTGGGTTTACCTCTCACGTAATTTCTCATATTGTAGAAGAATGAAATCAATATCTGTTTTTCCCTTCCTATTACTTTTGCCTACTTCCAATATCCAATGGTCATAAAATCCTACAGAGTTTATTTTTTAAATAGTTCTCAAATCCAGCCCTATTTACCATCGCTTTGTAAGTATTGATTATACCGTGTTTCCCCAAAAATAAGACCTAGTTGGACCAGCAGCTCTAATGTGTCTTTTGGAGCAAAATTAATATAAGACCCGGTATGATATGATATGATATGATATGATATGATATGGACCCGGTCTTACATTATAGTAAAATAAGATAAGGTATTATGTTATATTATATTATATGATATTATATTATGTTATATAAGACGCTGTCTTATAGTAAAATAAGACCAGGTAATACAATATAGTATAATATAATACCGAGTCTTATATTAATTTTTACTCCAAAAGACGCATTAGAGCTGATGGTCCAGCTAGGTCTTATTTTTGGGGCAACCCGGTAGGTACCAGTGAAACCTAATAGGTCCCAGACAACTGCTTTAGGCTTCTAAATGGAATTCCTGGTCTAGTGTCTCCTGCTTTTAGTATACTCTGCACATTGATGACATGGTTATCTTACTAAATCAGATCTCTACATCCGACCTGTATTCCTAAAAGTGTTCAATGGCTTAACCTTAGACAAAGCTTAGCATGAAAGTTACTTCCAGCTCTGGCTCCTATCTCACCTCTCCCAATTCTTCCACTGCTATATCCTCCCTTTCCCCACATCTTAAACTTAAAGCTATACAGAGTTTAGTACTCTTAATGAACACATCATACTCTTTTGTTACTTTGAGATATTTGAACACATAAATCTGGAAGAATTTCTGTCTGAGAAAAATCCACCTTCCTCTGCCTGAAAAACATCTCCTCATTCTTTCTGTCCTCACTTGCATTCCAGGCAGTTTTTACTGAGAGGCTACAATGTGCAAAGAACTTTGGTAGCTAATATATAATCAATCTCTGTGCTATCAGTAAGTCTCTTTGTACTAAGCAATTCACTCTTTTCTATTTTCTTTAAAAATACATATAAACATTTCTGGGAAAACAAAATATTAAGTCTTTTATACATTAGTGAGGCTTAATTTATAAAGTTGTTTTCCCCAATGACAGGAAGGCCAGGTGGGAAGAAGAAATAGTGATGAGAGTGGAGAAGGAATCAAAGAAAAAGAAAATAGAAGTAGATACAGAGAATAAATGGCCAGTTAAAATTTTCTCTAGCCTGGCTAAAATGCCATAATCTACAAGTAGTGTATATCCTTAGCTGGATGACAGCAAGAAAAGAAATTGTTAAGGTGCAGATAGGCTGATCATTCCTGCGTTGAATGTGAATAATCTCAGAGAGATCAAAAGTAAAAATAAGTCTAATGTTTTAAGGGAAAGCAGGCAAAAATGTACAGTCTCAAACTTAGAGCTCTTCTTTGATTATGGTTTTGTGGTCAAGATTCCTCTCTGTGTAGGGTGCCATTTAGGCGGAATGTCAAGGTTAGGGTAAAGAATTGGACCACTTGGAGGGAACCAGATATCTCTGGAGAAAGTATGTGGTTTTAGAGGTGCTGCATAGGAAACAAGAAGATGATGGCAGGGTTTTATTCAGTTGGACCATAGAGATAATTTAATTCATTTCCCTCAGTTTATGCACAGGGAAAATGAGACCTTAGAATGTTAAACTTGTCGAACAGATCTCAGTCTTCCTGCTGCAAGTGAGATAGGAAACTTGTTCAATATGTTCTATTTTTCCACAGATAACATCATTACCAGGATATTGCATATAAGATGATAACAATAGCTTACATTTGTATAGGGCTTTGTTTATAAAATTCTGAGCACAATATTATCAGAGAGTGCATACTGTTTCTGCCGTTGAGACACTTATTAATGTGTGACCGTATAACTTATTATCTGAACCAGGACAGAGCTGAGAATGAAAGGGGAGGCTATAAATAATTATGTAGGAACAACAGGCATAAACTGGGAGTGTTCCAAGCACCCCTGGCTATGTGCTCACCTGATTATCACCTCATCACAGAATTACCAAGGCCAAGCTCCCAATTAGGTTACAATGAAAACCAGTTTGTGGATTATAATGGGCCAAGAGATCAGTCTTGAAGATGGCGGCAGCTGCAGTGGTGGCTACAAAAAGGGCTAAGGATGAATTGCCCCTGGAATCAGGGAGTCCAAAGGTGTATAGTTCACTGGATGAAGTGGCTCATACGAAGACATTGAACCTGGAGAATTAAACTTCTGGAAGACGAGAGAGAAATATGAAATTGAAATGTTTATGTTTCCTTAATACTTAGTATTTAATTATTATTAAAACAAAATGCATAAGGATAAACAAATACTATGCCCATCTCTTTTAAGAATTCATTTTTTAAAACATTTTAACTAGCAGTGAAAGTAATATGCATATACTTACACGCATCTCCTCTAAATCTCAAATGTGGTAACTGAATTGTAAGTATATAAATACTACATACATTACGGGGCGGCGGGGGGGGGGGTAGGGAGAGGTGTCAAATGACTGCAGAATACAGTACAAGTTAAGGGTTCTGTGTTTCCTACAGTCTTCTAACCAGGATGTTTCTTACTCTGAGGTTAACTGGAGGACCAGGCGACCACAACAGGAGACATCACTTTTGTGAATGGCCTTACCTTTCGGTTTTCTTGGCCCGTAGCTCGTTTGACTTAATTTTCATCTCACATTATTCATTGAGGAGAAATGTGGTTTTGTACTAGCTGTTTGTTGAGTAGTGGGGACCACTAGGACCGTGAGGGAGGGGCCTGGAATGCTAGGGTGGTGGGGGGTCATGTGGGAGGTTTCAGGTAGCAGCTATTTGCTAACTTATTCAAAAGTGTTTGACTATTTTAACAACTGGTTTGGCCATTCTGTGTAGGGCTGAATGTCAACCCTGAGAACAGCTATGCTCCTGAGAAAGAATAAATGAAACTAGGAAGTGGAGGACTCAAAGTGTTGTGATCAAAAGTGTGTGTATTTTTAAGAATGAATAACTCTCTGCCTGTTACATTAGCAGCGTCTTACATACGTATAGCACTTTGCACTCCAAGGCTTGCATGGACATTAGCTTCTTCAAATGCTTCACAGAATTCTTGGGAGGTAGGCAGTATTATCCCTCCTTTAGAGATGAGGTATCTTACGTGACGTAGGAAGCCACTGGGTGGTTTGGAGCAGGAGAGTGGCATGAAAAGTTTGTCCAAACTTTTATTCCTAATGCCAGTCAAATACAAGCCCAGCATACATTGGAACCTTAAAGGGCAGGTCCTTTCCACATGCATTAAACGTAAATCTTAGTAAGCAATTCAAGCTAGAATTAGACAACCCTATAAGGTCTAAGATTAATATAGTTGGCTATTAACTCCCTTGTTTCGACAGACAAACTTCTCACAGAATAATCTACAATCAGCCCAGACTCACCATTTCTTAGAATTGTGGAGGGAAGCAAAGTGATTGCTGTACCCAAGGTCAAATGTAAAATATAATAAAGGCTGCTAACATTTACTGAGACCAGCCAGTCATTTGTCTTTATGGTATCAGATCTATTTCCTGCCCTGACTCTTTCCCAATTAACTACATTTGCCAGACACCCTAACCAGCCAGCTCCTAGAAAGTTTCAGAAAATGGAGGCACTGACAGAAGATTGGAAGACTGCAGCCAGGGTATAGCGCCCATCTTTATATGTTTCCAGTGGGATCTCCAGACATGGCTGCATGTCCTTTTCATGGCTCCGGCTTTTTACAGAAAGCTCCAGCTTGTAGGCTCTGTAAAAAAATGTCCTCCTCCCTTTGCCTTCCAGTCCTGTGGAGGTGGTAGAGACTTCCTGTTCTTGTTAATCTCTGGATTGCTTCACGGTCCTCTGTTTAACCTTTAAGCATGTCCATCATATTTTAAAATAGATTCCCAGAGTTTGTTTTCTGTGCCTGGATCCTCTTTCTGAGGATTTTACATAGAGTAACTCTAATCTATACAACAATTCTGTGAGGTAGAGACTATTATTTCCCCCATTAGAGATGAGAAACTGAGGTAAATAGAGATTAAGTTGCTTGTTCAAAGTCCAACAGAAAGTGGTGTCCTGAGCCTAACCTCTTAAACAATAAATCATATGGCCTCTCATTAGAATCAAGTCATTCACCCTTGACTTCAAGCATTTCTAACTGAAAAATTCTTCCCTGAACTCTGAGCTCAGGGTCACTGGCATCCTGCCAAATGTCTCTGGTGATGCTTCTATTTTTAGTGGACAAGTCACCAAAGGACTGCTTGTGTGATCCTCCATGAACCCCTAAGATCCATTTTGCTTCCTCAGTTTCATGTTTTGTTTGTTTTTGCCCTCCATTGCCTCGACGTACCTCCTACCAAGTCACTCAGTGGCTTCTCTTGGCCCTGTCAGTGCACTCAGTGTGTCCAGAGGTTGCTCTTGCTGTGGTTTTGCTCCCTGTCTCAATTCTGCCTTTTGCCAGTTCCATTGGTGCATAAGGACAGGTCAGAGACCCATCACGTAGGAACACATTGGTAATTCTGATGATGAATTGAATACTTCCCAGAAGAGCTTCATAATCTTTCCTAACATAACATTTTTATAAACAAGTACTGGTTCTCTCTTTCTCCCTCCTTCCCTCCCTCCCTCCCTCTCCATATATATAAAAAATATATTTTCCCCTCATGGTGGATTATCCAGTGTAGTCCAGAAAGCATTATCAAAATATTATAGCCAATAATAGTGACTGGTCCGTACTGTTCTCTCCCTTTAGGCCTGTAAATGTAAGTTCTGTCCCATGCTTTCTCTGGCTTGTATAGTGGTCACTGAGCCAATTCTTTTCCCTTTAAACTTTTTAAACCTGTTTATTTATCCCAACATGATCTCTCTTTCTGCCATTAATTTATGTTAAAGTGAAAAGTTTAGGCCCACGATGCCTGATAAAAAGGAAAGCATACAAGTGATTTGGCTAAAAGTACAATGAAAGTGGTATAAAACAGAACATAAAATAATTTGTGAAAATGAAGATTTTCATTGGCTGGAGGCAAGAGTACATGCAAAAGGAAATGTATGAGAGAGCAGACTGTAAAGCCCAATAGGATTTTAGACATGGGTGGAAGTCTTCTGACATTGTGAACGGTAATATAAACATTGCTATAGCTGGGACGAAGTGACCATCAGTTGTACAAACAGGCTACACTGACTATGATCAGTGCATCGTGGGACTTTGGAACATCTTGAAGAGAATGAAATAATAGCCAGGGTAAAAAACAAACAAACAAAGAAACTACAAATGAGGCTGACCTAAACACACACACACAAAGTTATTGATGGTTTTTATTAAAATGAGACCACACTATGCACATTGCTCTGTAACTTGTTTTCCTCACCTAATAACATCTCACTGAAAGCACTTTCTTAAATGCATGTAACTCATTTGAATTTCAACAAGGATGCCAAGACAATTCAAAAGGGAATGAGTAGTCTTTTCAGCAAATGAACAACTGGATATACATAAACAAAAGAATGAATCTGTATCCCTTTCTTACACCAAACACAAAAAATTATTCCAAGTAGATCATAGACCTAAAAGTAAAAGCTAAAATTTGAAGAAAATACAGGAGTAAATCTTCATGACCTTGGGTTAAGTAAAGCCTTCCTAGATATAAAGAACAAGTGACAAAAGAAAAACAGATAAGTTGTACTTCACTAAAATTACAGACTTTTGTACTTCAAAAGACCCATCAGTACTATGAAAACACAACCCAGAATGGGAGAAAATATTTGCATATAAAACATCTGATAAAGGCCGTATATCCAAAATGCATAAAAAATGCTTGCAGCTCAACAATGAAAAGACAAATAACCCAATTAAAAATGGACAAGGATCTGAATAGACATTGCTCCAAAGAAGATACACAGATGGCTAATGAGCACATAAAAAGATGTTCAACATCATTAACCATTAAGGAATTTCATATTAAAATCAAATGAGGTACCACTTCACACCGACTAGATTGGCTATAATCAAGAAGACAGATAATAGCAACTGTAGCTGAGGATGTGGAGACTTTGGAATCTTCATGCCTTGCTGGTGGTAATGAAAAAGGGTGCAGGCTCTTTGGAAAACAATTTGGCATAAACATGGAGTTGCCATATGACCCAGTAATTCTATACCTGGGTTAAATCCCAGAAAAATGAGAATATGCCATACAAAAACTTGTTCATGAATGTTCATAATAGCATTAATCATTATAGCCATAAAGAGGAAACAACCCAAATGTCCATCAACTGATAAATGGATAAATAAAATATGATATAACCAAAAAATGGAATATTGTTTGGCAATAAAAAGTAATGAAGTACTGATACATCTACAATAAGGATGAACATTGAAAACTGTATGCAGCTTGTAAAAAGCCACACAATAAAGACCACATATTGTATAATTCCACTTATATTTAAGTCCAGTATAGGCAAATACAGAGGCAGAAAGTAGATTAATGGTTCCCAAGGACTGGGAGAATTGAAGGGAAATGAAAAGTGACTTCTGGTGGATGTGGAGTTTTTTCTGGGATAGTGAAAGTATTCCAAAATTCATTGTGGTCGTAGTTGCACAACTCTGTGAATGTACTAAAAACCACTGAACTGTATACTTTAAAATGGTGAATTTTATGGTATAAAAATTGTCTCTCGATTTTTAAATCCATAACTTAATCCTATTTGCAAAGTTATTTTTCTATGTAAAATAGCATTTTCCCAGGTTCCAGGGGTTAGGATGTGGACACATTTGAGGGGCCATTATTTTGCCTACCACATTTGGATTGTATGACAGTAGCTGCAACTAAGGCAGTCAGATCTGATGGAAACGTCCTGTCCTCTGTGAGTAGCAATGCAGCACAGAGCGTGCGTGGGGCTATAAATGAGATCAGGATGACAGACTTCTCAGCAGATGTCAGCATGGAAAGATGAAAATAGAAGAGAGGAAATTTTGCCTCTCTTTCTCTCCTGCCACTCAGATATCGTGCTAGCACAAAGGCCCTTAGTCACGTCTTTGTTGTGGTGTCTTCTGCCTTCAATATTTTAATTTTTTTAGATAGACTGTCCTTCTTCTTACATTCCTGATTTGCTGTGTTGTTTAGAAAGTTCTCCCCTGTCCCAAGGCTAGAACTATTCCCCTGATATTTCTTCTGCCATTTATTTTATTTCCCCTTTTTAAAAATTCCGATTTATTTTCATCAGTAATTTGAGGTAGAAGTCTACCTTAGTTTCGTTTTAATTGGATAGTCATTTATGATAACGCCATCTGTTTAATAATCCATCTTTTTTCTCTTAAATTCCCATATATACCTCTATCTATTTCTGAGCTCACTCTTATTTTCCATTGATAGCTTTTACTTTCAAGATTAAGAATAAGAACCTAATGCAGAATTTTAAAATTACATCAATAAAACCTTTGTTCTCTCACAGACTTTGGCATTGAGCATAATTAGAAAGTAAAGAAAAGCACTTAGGGCCATTTTCTTTTCCTGCCATCACACTCCAACTCACATAGCCTTATTTGTATGGTCCAGGTCATACAAATGCAAAGCATGATTGTGCGTACGTGTTTTTTTTGAGGTACTTTCACACAGAGCTTCCTATTCATGTAAACCTCACCTGAAATGTACAAATTAAAAAGTGCTGAGAAGCTTCTCTCTTTAAAAATATCTTTTCTACAGACAAGCAGCCTGGCCTGAAGTAGCCACCATTAGTTACTCTCTTGTGATAAATTTACCACTTGCAGTATTTTACTCTCTTGTTTCAGGAGTTGAACACAAAACCATTGACATGTACCACCATGTTAGACATGAAAACATGGTGGCATTACAGAGTGAAAAAGAATTCTATTCAATAATTTTCTTTAGAGTCTCTAAATACTGAGGGAAATAGGAAGGGTTTCCAGACTTTCTTTCATGACTTTCTTTTAATAGAAGAAAACAGTTCTCATGAATGTATTATCCTGAAAGGAAATCTCAGGAGAAAAATCTATGTGGATCAGTGACTCTTGATTTAGCTCTGTCAGTCTCCTCCTTCCTTTCTTTCTTTCTTTTTCTTTTTTTAAACTTTGTAGGCCTTACTATCATTTATTATTCTTGACTCTTGCTTATTTCAAAGCATAATGAAGAAACTTTTTTTTTCCCTGAGACTGCATGCTTTCAGGATAAATTTATCTTTCTTCATCTGAGCTCACATAAATATTTTATTATTGCAATTTGAGTTATCATCTTGAAGGGAAGCCTACCATTTGAAAACATGGACATTTTCTCCTTTTACCCATTTTATTGAAAGGACATCCAGCAATGTGGTTAGTTATGCAATAACCCTGAATTTGCTCTGTGCTTTGCTTTCTGTAATGCTGTATGTCACAGACAAGGTAATGCAGAAATAGCCAAGTTATATTAAGAAGGAATGTGTCCTAAACAGATTCATTAGGTTAACAATTTTCTTTTTGAGATCACTTAATTCCTTGGAACACTTAATAGTGTCTGTGAAGGGACTATTCTGTATTTAGTAAATTACTCTTATTTAACATGGGAATGCACCATTTTCTTTTCATGGCTTTTTCTTAGACTCAGTTAAAGAGAAGGTCTGTTTTCTGTAGATGTATTTCATAGTAACTTTATTCTATTTTTGTTCTTATGCTACGACTGAAGCCATTTGAGCCTCCCCCTATCCTGGACCCCTTTTATTTTTCATACAATTGTAAATGAAATGACAGGAAGGAATTCATATTTTGAAAATAGAAAAAAACTAAGATTGGGGCATACACATAAGTATAAAGCAGTATTCGTCTGTGTTTATCTGATTAATGGCCAAAGCAAAGGTACCAATTACAGATCTGTTGATTAAAATGGTTCTTAAAAACAGTTTTAAAAGTATCTCTTTGTGTCATGCTGTAGAGTATGGAAGGAAACATTTTCTCAGCAGTTTTTAGATGCAATGAAATACAGACGACCACAACAGTGATGAAAGACGTAGATAACAAGACAAAAATGTAATAGTGTGTTGCGGCAAGCCTGAGTCTCTTTTCAGAATTTTAATCATCTTGAATGTTTTTATTTGGTCAATCAGATGGAAAACTCCATTGTGTTTATGGATAGTAGAGATGAGCTGACTAAAGAGATTTTTTTCTCTCTTTTTTTAAAATTAAACTTTATTGGGGTGACAGTGGTTAGTAAAGTTACATAGGTTTCAAGTGTACAATTCTGTAATACATCATCGATTAATATATATCACATTGTGGGTTCATCACCCAGAGTCAGATTTCCTTTCATCACCATATATTTGATCCCCTTTACCCTCATCTCCCACCCTCCTTCCCCCTTACCCTCTGGTAACCACTAAACTATTGTCTGTGTTTATGAGATTTTGTTTCTTTGTCTGGTTCCTTTGTTGCTTTCAGTTTTATATCCCACATATCAGTGAAATCATGCGGTTCTCAGCTTTTTCTGTGTTACTTATTTCGCTTAGCTTAATAATCTCAAGATCCATCCATGTTGTCGCAAATGGTACTATTTCATCTTTCCTTATGGCAGAATAGTATTCCATTGTGTGTATATACCACATCTTCTTTATCCAATCATCTATCGAAGGACACTGGTTGTTTCCATGTCTTGGCCACCGTAAATAAAGCCGCAGTGAACATTGGAGCACATATATCTTCACGGATAAGTGTTTTCAGACTTTTTTGGGTATATACCCAGGATAGGGATTACTGGGTCATATGGTAATTCTGTTCTTAATTTTTTGAGAAACCTCCACACTAGGCAGTGTGGAGAATACACATACTAGTCTGCATTTCCACCAACAGTGTATGAGGGTTCCTTTTTCTCCACAGCCTCTCCAACACTTGTTACTATTTGTCTTGTTGATGATAGCCATTCTGACTGGGGCGAGGTGACATCTCATTGTGGTTTTTATTTGCATTTCTCTGATGATTAGTGAGCATTTTTTCATATGTTTATTGGCCATCTGTACGTCCTCTTTGGAGAAATGTCTATTCAGGTCCTCTGCCCATTTTTTAATTGGATTGTTTGTTTTTTTGGTTTTGGGTTGTGTGAGTTCTTTATATATTTTGGATATTAGCCCCTTCTCAGAGCGTTGTTTGCAAAAATCTTCTCCCATTCAGTTGGTTGCCTCTTTATTTTGTCGATGGTTTTTTTTTGCTGTTTAGAAAAGCTTTTAAGTTTGATATAGTCCCATTCATTTATTTTAGCTTTTACTCCCCTTGCCTTTCAGGTCAAATCCATAAAATCTTATTTGAACCCAAGGTCCATAAGAGATTTTGTCAGTCTGAGGACTCCTTTCTGAGAAATGGTGATAACATCTTGAACTAGAATAAAGAGTAACATAAAGCTTTTAACAGAGAGATTCCACTTAGAGAAATACAACACTGATAGTAAGACATTTGAAGTCCAATTTTATTCAATACTTAGTATAGATCAAAGACTATGGACTAACAATGCAGTTATTCCTCAGAGCTGCTGTGTTTATTTCCATACAGATCATAGAAAAAGAGCATGTAGACAATAATTAAGTCAATGCTTTATTTAAAGGCAGCTTGACATTTTTTCCAAGTTGAAAATTTAGATAACTCTTTCCCTTGGTTATAAACATAATTTCCCACCTCACATTAGTTGATTTTGTAAAATAGCCAAACAGTTTTTCATTCCCCCAAAAGTAACTCTAACACATGCACCCCATTCATGGGATTATTTTATGAATATTCTGAACATGTTAAAATGTTTTCATATGAACTTGTTCCATATATTGACCATTTCTGATGTGAAAAATCTCAAATTCTTGCCACTAAAAATCAAATATTATGTTTTATATTGTTTTTTCAAGAAGTGATTTCTCAACTGTTTATTGCATATGGTAATAATATGCTCATCAAGCATCTAATATAGACATTTATGGGAAAAATGATTCTGTGTTGAGTTCTTTTTCCTCGGAGATTAGGTGAATGTTCAATTTTGCTTTTTTAACTGCAGCTAGGAAAATGAATGCTGTTTTACAAATGAATTTGTAAGGTTAGAGCTGTTGGTATTTTAATGCCTACCAGTGAAGCAGAACACTACTGAAATTTGATTGCTTTATGACTATACAGACATAACATACACATAAGCACAAAAATTATGTAATTGATTCACTTTACATAAAAATAAATCAAATGAATTAATATGGATAGAAATTTATTAGGACTATAAAGTATTTAGACCAGTTTTAGAGTTGTTTAATCTCATTATGTTCTAGTTACATCATGTACATGTAAATTAAATATGAATTTAAAAATTTAGTCAGAAAGATACTAACCAGTGAGCTAACCTAGTCCATTATACTGAAGAATTAGCTTTATTTTCAGATTTCACTAAGCTAAGATTCTTTCTATTGGAAGATACACCTCATATACTACTAAGAAAGAAAAATATTCTAACTAAACTGTGACATGATACTTTTTTATTGCTTAGAACTTTGATTTTATATTTAATAAAAGAGCTGCTTTGGACACATTTACACATAGGTATTTTTTAAATTACTTTGGGCATTCATGTAAAAAACATAATATAAATAAAACATATTTATTATACTCCTCAAATATGTTTGCATTCAAAGTCCAGTTCTTCCGAATCCCTTTCAAGCTCAAAATTGCCACTTTTTTCCATACTACCATCTTTTATGCATTCAAGAACATTGGTATTTAGCCTTTCTTAATGTAAATGGTCCAGCATCATGTCCAGTATTTTTTTCCAAGTCATGGACACTCAGTCTGCCAGTTTTGAAGTTAGCACTTTCTCATCTTCTAGAAGATTTCAGTAAAAGGTTTTTAGACAACAACCCGTCCCTGTCTGACAGATTATAACATGCCACCTCTTTTGAGAGATCTTGATTTCAGAAATGTTGAAATATGGGCGAAATATGTGCTTTAGCATCAATGATATATGGTAGTAAAATTGCTGACTTTTTCTATAATTACATTAATTAAAAACTTACATGTCACATTTGTCACCATACTATCTGGAGCTCTTATGAGTGAATCCTTGCCATATAAACATGAATAAATGTCCATGCAAGAAGCAGCTCAATAGTAAAACAACCTGCATTTCAGAGTTTCATCTTGTGACATTATTTTTTTTTTGGATTTTTTTTTTTTATTTCTAATAATTTTTAATAAGAGTCATAGCACAAACGCTCACTGGGAACTGCTGACCTATGAAAACAAAGAGGTAGTTCTAGAAATACAGAGACATTCAGGAATAAGTAATCGTTTTTACTTTATTACTCTACAGTGAAGAACACAACTGTAGGTTCTTTTGTTTTTGTATGTTGTTCCATTAATTAAAAAATGTCAATGTTCTGACATGATTTAACAATGGAATTGCATATAATCACATTCAACAGATTTTTAATTCCTTCAGCATACTTAATTTTGGAGCCATTATTCAGAAATCATTTCTTGCTTTGTTCATAACATTTTACATTTTAATTCTTTATGGCATGTCTCTTTGAATTGACAGTCAGATGTCACTTGAGCTGGATCTTTACTTTCAACTGCCTTTTATCATAGCATATTGCACCTTGAATATACCTGTTTAAAAAAATTTCTGTCTGTTTCTTTGATTGCCCAAATATATTTTTCATGTTGGTTCATTTTTATTCTCCTATTCATTTAATAATAGATTGTTTTGTAACATTACCATTTATTAAACACATTTAATCCTCACAATGTTCTTTATATGAAATAGTTTTATTGTGTATTATAATGATGTTTCTGTTAATGACAATGAACTTATAAAGATTCAATAACTAACCCAATGTAACATCAAATAAGTTTCAGAGTGATAATTGAAACCAATTTTGGTTAGATTCTGGAGGCTTAGATATTTCTAAAACATTATATGCTCTTTTCATGTTCTCTGTTGAGTGACTAGGTGATAAATATCAATAAAGGTAAATCTTTTCCAGATTCTTTCAATTAATTAATTTTTATTATTAGTTTCAGGTGTACAAAACAACATAGTGATTAGACATTTATGCCCCTAGCAAAGTGATAACCCCAACAAGTCCACTATCCATCTAACACCGTACATAGCTATTATAATACCATTGACTATATTCCCTAGGCTGTAGTGTACATTCTGTGAGTAAACTCACACACACACGCATACTCACATACACACACACACACACACGAGGTTGGACAATTAATTTCACGAACTCATCCTAGAAAAAGTGCTACCTACCTCATTGCTGAATACCACTACAGTCACCTTCGAAGTACTCCCTTGGGAAGCTATGCACCAACACCAGCGCCTAGTCCACCCTTCAAAGCAATTTTGGAATTCTTTGTCTGGAATGGCCATCCATCAGAGGTGTCATCGTCATATTGCCCTTGATGTCCTGAATGTCATCAAAATGTCTTCCTTTCAATATTTCCTTTATCTTCAGGTAAACACAGAAGTCATTTGGGGCCAGATCAGGTGAGTAGGGAGGGTGTTCCAATACAGTCATTTGTTTACTGGCTAAAAACTCCCTCAGAGATGGTACTCTCTGAGCTGGTGCATTGTCGTGATGCAAGAGCCATGAATTGTTGGTGAAAAGTTCAGGTCGTCTAACTTTTTTGCGCAGCCTTCTCAGCACTTCCAGATAGTAAACTTGGTTAACTGTTTGTCCAGTTAGTACAAAATCATAATGAATAATCCCTCTGATAATCAACAAAAGGTTAGCAACATCATTGTAACAGGTTCGCGAACTTAATTATCAGATCTTGTATTTTAATTATAGTTGACATTCAGTATTATTTTATATTAGTTTCAGGTGTACAGTGTAGTGATTAGGCAGGTATATAATTTATGAAGTGATCCCCCCAATAAGTCTGGTACCCATCTGACACTATATATAGCTTTTACAATATTATTGACCACATTCCCTATATTGTGTTTCACATCCCCATGACTATTTTGTAACTACCAATTTGTACTTCTTAATCCCTTCCCTTTTCTCACCCAGCCCCCAATCCCCCCAACTCCCTCCCATCTAGCAACCGTCAGTTTGTTCTCTGTATCTATGAGTTTATTACTGTTTTGTTTGTTCGTTTATTCTGTTCTTTAGATTCACACATGAGTGAGAGCATATGGTATTTGTCTCAGTCTGCCTTATTTCACTTAGCATAATACCCTCTAGGTCCATTCATGTTGTTGCAAATGGTAAGATTAATTTTTTTATGGCAGAGTAATACTCCATTGTATATATTTACCACAATTTCTTCATCTAATCGTCTATTAGAGGGCACTTCAGTCGTTTCAGTATCTTGAATATCTGTTGTGAATAGCATTGCAGTAAACATAGGGGTGCATATATCCTTTTGAATTAGTGTTTTGAATTTCTTTGGATAAATATCAAGGAGTGGAATTGCTGGGTCATAAGGTAGTTCTATTTTTCATTTTTTGATGAACCTCTGTACTGTTTTCAATAGTGATTGCACCAATTTGTAATCCCACCAATGAGAGTTCCCTTTGCTCCACATCCTCACCAACACTTGCTGTTTGTTGATTTATTAATGACAGCCATTCTGACAGGAGTGAGGTGATATTGTATTGTGGGTTTAATTGGCGCATTTCTCTGATGATTAGTGATGTTGAGCATCTTTTCATATGTCTATTGGCCATTTGTATGTCCTCTTCGGAGAAATGTCTATTCAGGTTCTCTGCCCATTTTTAAATTGGATTGTTTGGAGATTTTCGGTATTGAGTTTTATGAGGTTTTTTTTTATATATATAAATTTTGAATATTAACCCCCTATCAGATATGTCGTTGGCGAATATCTTGTCCCATTCAGTATGATATCTTTTTGTTTTGTTGATGGTTTCCTTTGCTGTGCAAAAACATTTTAGTTTGATGTAGTCTCATTTGTTTATTTTTTCTTTTGTCTCTCTTGCCTGAGGAGATACATCAGTAAAAATATTACTAAGGTAATGTCTGAGAGAGTTTACTGAGAGTAATGTCTGAGAGTTGACTGCCTATGTTTTTTTCTAGGAGTTTTATGGTTTCAGGTCATGTTGGTTCTTAATCTCGTTTGCTCTGTAAAAGAGTACCTCTCTCAGTGGGCCCCTAAGGACATTGCTACAATTTGCTCCTAAAAGGGCCTCTCTTTGGACTAGCTTGCAAATACTTGTCTCCTTTAGAGCGTTTGAGGCTCTTTCCCTTCCCCTCTCCTCTTACCATTTAGTTCTTATGCAACAGAAACTAAGATTTGTATGTCCTTGGATGGCATTCAGATCATGAACTAATGGGACTCAGATTCATAAAAATTAAAGCAGAATTCAAATAATAGAAGTTTCTGAATATAACACATTAAAATATTTAAGATGGTGTGCGATTGTACTCTTTATGAAAAAAAAAAGCCAAACTTGTTTTAGTAATTTTGGTATTTTGAGTTGCTCTAACAATCTCCAAAATCTCACTGGCATATCACACTGTAATCTTACTTCTTGTGTATATAAATTCTTACAGTTTGCCAGGTGCTGTGCCATGCCTTCCAGAAGCCAGCTCCTTCCATCTTTTGGCTTTATGTCTCATTCCGTGGAGTCGTGTCCACTCAGAAGTACATGAGAGAATAGAGAGAGAATCACATGAGGTAGGATTTTACAAGCAAGGCCTAGAATTGTGCACCTCCTTTACTCACGTTCTATTGATTTGAAGTCAGTGACATGGTTACACCTAACTTTATTGGAGACTAGAAAAATCATTCTAGCTGTGTACCAGGAAGAAGAGAACAACATGGATAATGGCGAGCTTCTCTGTTTCAGAATGAATTTTGGGTAGGCTACTTAATAATACCTCAGACATATTATCCAAATTTGTTAAAAATGTCCTATCTATCTATCTATCTATCTATCTATCTATCTATCTATCATCTATCTAAACATAGATTCAACCTTTTGCTGATTGAATTCTTATTCAATATCTGAGGGAAAATTAGAATTATACTGATAATCTTTTCCTCTGTTGAAATGAAGGTTAACATGAAATATTTTGTGAGGACTTCACATAGTAAAAGCATCACTTTAAGGCAACACATGATTTTGCGCATATGTGGGTCCATGTTTAAAAATTCTTTAAGGGGGAAAGCAATTGAACAACACACTTTAAAGGAAACAACTCTAGGGAAAGTGGTTTTTAAAAATCAGTTTTTGATTATTCAGGCCTGGATACCTGGTTAGGGGATTCCAGAATACTTGATTTTCATCATATTTGTTCTAATACCTCCAGGTGGTATTTATGAATTACATATGCCTCCACTGGAAAAGAGAAAGGACAGAAAATGCAGACCTTAGCATAGTTAAAAAAGAATTCTAAAATTGTCAATCTGTGAAAAGCTGTTTATTAAAATCATGCCACTCTCCCTGGCATGACTAAATATTGGCTGTAAATCATTTTCAGTACCCTGATGTCAGCAAGCTGTGTGCGAAGACGTATGGCAGATACTGTCCTCAAGGCCACATCCCGTCACGTATCAGCACAGACCTGAATTTCTCAGACATTAGTTCAAGGAAGCAGTGTTAAAGATATATTTCCATATCAAGAGAAGCTTTTGACTTATACTGCGCTCTTACTTGCGGCTTGGGAATAAGGAATTTTCTCTGTTCATCTCTTCTGATTTATCTTTTGTTTCTTTTTCTCATTGTACTTCCTTTCAAGGCATAGGGTAATGATAGAATAATGGTTGTGACAGAGGTAGGCATATCATTTTTTTAAATATTTGTTTTTAAGAAAAATATCAGATGATTCCTATAAATCTAGGACTAACATTTTTCTTTCCCCCACCGTTTTAGTATTTGCTCTCTAGATAATATTGGTTTCCCAAGTGGGCAGATCTTATGTATTAGGATTCATTGCTTGGTTTCAAGGAAGAAAGCATCCAATTTATTCTTTTAGTTGAAGGTTTGTGAAAAAATGGACAATTCTCGATGTGGAACTATGGTAGATCCTGAGCGAGATTGTCAATGGAACATTGATTCCCAGGTCATACTTTTTCTATTTTGGGTAGCAGTAGGAAGTCTTTTCCCGTGAAGTCAGGGATAGGAAAGATGATGCTGTTTGAAAGTGCAAAGTTTGGGAATTAGATTAAAATCACCAGGAATTCTTTTTGTGGAGAAGATGGTTAATTTTGATGCATTGTGCCGATTTCCCTCACTAGCTGATTTGCATGCTTGAAATTGAGCTTTCAAGTTGAGGCTTTGTATCTCTAGGAGTCTTCCTTCATATGCAGAGGATCACAGGAGAGATGGTACCATGTTTCCCTGAAAATAAGACCTAGCTGGACCATCAGCTCTAATGCATCTTTTGGAGCAAAAATTAACATAAGACCTGGTTTTATTTTACTATAATATAAGACTGGGTATAACATAACATAATATAATAACATATAATATAATATAATGTAATATAATATAAACCGGGTCTTATATTAACTTTTGCTCCAAAACACGCATTAGATCTGATTGTCCAGGTAGGTCTTATTTTCAGAGAAACATGGTAGAGTCAGTCATTAAAATAAATACTAGAAGAATATTATTTCTGGAAGAGATAGAATAAGAAAATAAGCATGTTAAGCATTTCAGATATATTAATCCATTGAATAATTGATGCTCAGTCAATTCATTCAAGAATATCTGTGTACCTTGCTACTATGTGAGGATCTGGTTGTATATAGATCATTGAAACACTGCCCCTGACATCAGTCTGGTAGGCAAGACATACAAGTAAACAAATAACTTTCATACAGTGCAAGTGCCCATAAAGCATGTGAAGTTGCTGTGCTTATCCCCGTTTCACACAAAAGCAATTCTTGTCCAAATAAGGGAATCGTATTGAATTCGTGATGGGCACGGAAAGGGGAATCAGAGGAACAATACAGTGCCTGGAAATTAGTAGGTGGTCAGTAAAGATTTGTTAGGACTTCTCCATGGCGCTCACAAGGGTCAGTTTGGCCTACCACATATGGGTATGGAAAAGGATGTACAGGGCTGTATTTCAGTTCTTCCGCTTATAAATTACACATTCTGATTCTGTAGAATATAGTCAGAAGGGATATTTGAAATATTTAACAACCTGTAGAGCATGGACCCTGACCAATAAGCATGGACACAGCCATAGCACTGATACAGCCCTGGAGATCCCGTGTATGGCACACTATGCCTTTGCTTGTTGAGTAGTGGGGACCACTAGGACCCTGAGGGAGGGGCCTGGAATGCTAGGGTGGTGGGGGGTCATGTGGGAGGTTTCAGGTAGCAGCTACTTGGTAACTTGTACAAAAGTGTTTGACTATTTTAACAACTGTTTTGGCCATTCTAGTGTGTAAGGGTGAATGTCAACCCTGAGAATAGCTATGCTTCTGAGAAATAATAAATGAAACTAGGAAGTGGAGGAGTCAAAGTGCTGTGAAAAATTGATGCCTGTTAAACTAAAGCCAGGTTTTTTTCTTAGCATCGGGATGATTTTTTGTTTCTTGGAATTATTAAAAAAATAAGAATCAGCCACAATTAGATATTAATTAAGAACAATACAGTGGAAATTTTCCATTTCCATTCATGTATTGTCAAGTTTTGAATGTCTGTAGTATGTTAGACTTGGAGAAGATAGAGAAGGATGTGGTAAAATAAAATAATAATAATAATAATAATAATAATAATAAGTAACCACCATTTCTAACTAGACAAGAATGTGCATACATATCTGAAAAGCCAAATAATAGTAAAAGAGTTAAACGAAAACTTAACATGGCACCATAGAAAATATTATAAGAAAATATTATTGCTGCCCTAAAAAGAGGTTTATAGTTATTAACTTTTCTGAGCATTAGGTGTGGTATTGGCAACTGTAATAGTCAGAGAAAACCTAGTGATGAATGTGGGTCTTACACTGACCCAAGAAGGAGAAGCAGTAGTTGGAAATCATAAAGCTCTTAAAATAGAGTAGACAATATATGAATTTCAGAATTTGGAAACACATGAGTAGACCATTTCAACTAAAGTAGAAGCATTAGTAATTGGGAATAGTAAATAAAAATGTAGGGGAAAAATAGAACCAGATAATGGAGAACTAGAATGCCTGGCTAAGGTTTACAGAGCACAGATTATACAGAAATTTGTAAGAGGTTTTGAGCACAGTCATGATGATAATTAAAAATTACATCCCCAAATTGCTGTTATGCACTTGACAGAAGAGCCCAAATGTGGCCAAAAAATCAGTTCACTTCATTTGAATATCACTTTCACCACCTAAATTTCTTTTATTTATTACATTGTTTTATTTGTATAACATTTATGCAAAATAAAGCCTGTGAGGGTTGACTGTGTATAAACAGAATTCCCCTCATTTTATAGAAATGAAACAGATAGATAGATAGATAGATGATACATACATAGATAGATAGATAGATAGATAGATAGATAGATAGATAGATAGATACAGAGAGAGACAGAAAGACAGAGGTGAAAATATAGATGAGTTCGTCTGCATTACACATTTCAATCATAAAAGCACACAATTCAGTTAGAGCTTAGTCTAAAACTCAAGTTTCTACATACTAGCTCAGAGATCTCTTTCTTATACCTCACATTGTGGATTTAAAGTGTGTAGGAATTTTCTGGGGTTGGATCGGGACTTAAAAATTCATTATTACTCTTGATGTTAGATCCAAAATCTTTAATTTCCCGTCCAACTGGCTCAGTGGATAATAAAAACTGGGAATAGAAATTTGAATAGGTGTAACCACCATTCCTAACCACATGTGCTACATGACTTCTTATAATGTTTCTCTGACCAACAGTAAAGTTATCAACTATTTTTTTAGAAGGCAAAGGTTTAGGGCCTTCATGTTTGTGAGCATTTTTATTTAACAGAGTAGGAGAGCCCAGGCATAAGAACAGAACTTCTTGGATCCTGGAGAGACAGTCCTAGGTTATGAAAATGTTCTGGAGAGGACGTTCTCATCTTCCTAGACGCTAGGAAATTAGGAATGCTGAGGGAGGGATGAGCCCTCCTTTCCCCGAGACTGATAAAGCACTGGTCTTTGCAGCCAGAAGGCTTGGGAACAAAGACACTTCCTCCTGGAGCCCAGACAGGGAACTGACAACCTGCCAGGCAGCAAACTAACATTTTGCTGCACCAACAGCACGTTGCCACTTAAACATGCGCTAATAGCTGTCCCTGAGCCTTCCAGTGTACAGAGCCTTGAGGAAGTATGCAAAAAAAAATGGTAGCGCAACTGAGGCACCTAGCAGCCAGAAAGAAAGCAGCAGCAGAAAACCAGAAAGGGTAGCTCCTTTTTAACAGTACTGTGAAAGGAGATGGGCAAGTTTGAATAATAACTCTTGATGCTTGATTTTATGTGTCAGCTTAGTGGGGTGCTCAGATATTTGGTCAAATCTTATTCCGGGTGTGTCTGTGAGTTTATTTTTGGTTGAGATTAACATTTAAATCAAGAGACTGAGTAAAGCAGATTGCCCTCCCTCATGTGGGTGGACTTCATCCAATCAACCGAAGGCCTGAATAGAACAAAAAGGCTGACCCACCCCTGAGTGTGAGAGTATTCCACCTGCCTAAATACCTTTAAAGTGGGACATGGACTTTCTCATGCCTTCTCTCTAGAACTGAAGGACTTTTTCATGCCTTCTCTCTAGAACTGAAGGACTTTCTCATGCCTTCTCACTAGAACTGAAACATTGGCTCTTCCTGGGTCTGAGGCCTGTCTGCCTTCAGCATGGAACAATACCAGCTGTCCTGGGTGTGTTGTGTGTGTGTTCATCCTATTGTATTGTTTCTGTCTCTCTAGAGAACCCTGGTCAATACCTGTATAACTTTTCTCTTAAATAAAGAGGATGTAATGATATTCATAGGATAATAAAAACAATACATAAAAAGAATGAAAAGCAACATCTCTCAGAAAATACATCATCTTTGAATGAGAGTCTATGATGTTTTCTCCTTATGTCCTGACAGATGCAGTTTATTTATTCATTAATCTACTCATTCAAAATTAGTTGAGTTTGCTCTGCCAATCCATAAGGCTCTCCAGAGCATTTCTAATATACATAGTAGTATGACACTCTCAAGAAGCATTCTTAAGGAGGGTATCATATTAGCAAATGGTTTCGTTTTCAATGTTCTGGTTTAATTGCTGACAGATTCCCTTGTTAATAATAATGATGATATCTTATTAAATGTCTCAGGAACAAGGAAGGTATGGAAGCTGGGAGGAGAAGAGGAGATGACTACCAATGATAAGGAGAGGTCAAGAAATACCTGTGACAGGCAAAGGTTTGGTGCCCAACAGCCGTATCAAACACGGGCGTAGTGTGTTCAGTGCTGTTTCATCTCAGTGGATGTGGTGGCGACAGCTGCAGAGGCCTGATGAGCACCGTAAGGCACAAATGGCCATGGCTTTGTTGTTTTTCTCCTAGTCCTCTAGTCGTTGTAGGAAACATTGAATTTGCAACAGAAACATTTGTTCTGTGAATCACTCATGCTTTCTTTTAGTTAGAAAAACATGTTATATAAAATTGAATTTCCTTGAGCAAACATTAATATAAATGAAAGGAAAAATGTAGGTACCCTAAGGGTTTTACAGCCAGTGGTCAGATAGCAAGATTATTTGAAATGAAAGGTAATATCAATTTTTGTGGTATGGTAATTTAGAAGATATCGTTACCCCGCCGTTATCCTTAGAATTGGAAAATAGTCAAAAATGTAATTTTGGAAAAGTCCACACTAAACTTTAACTTTAAAATTTATTTGAAAATACTTGGGAAGTGAGCCTAGGAGGATGTCAACACAGTCAGTTAATTTGGGCAATGTAAGGAGAAAAAGGATTAATCCAACCTTAATTGAATTTTAATCTTTTCAGTTCAGTGTATTGGCTTTATATATTTAGGTTTTGAATTAAATGCAGCAATGGATATTTTCTTGACTTTTTCTGAATAAGACTCATTATTGATTTCAGGACTTGAGTTGTGTTGAAGAATGTAGAAATATTAACTGTTCCAGCCTGAGAAGAATTAGTATTGTGGAAGCAGATGGTCATAATTATTGATGATCATAATATTTCATTGTAATAGAGAAAAGACAGCACAACAATAGTAACTATTATAGGAGGTAGTGCATGAATAATGGCAGATTTAGGCTGATTTGGCAGATTTAGTAATATTTGTGTATCACAGTATTTGTAAAATTGACTTTTCCCCCCGTTAAACATGTGTCTAGTATTAAAACATCAGACTAATTGCTTCTAATTTTAATGACGACACGAGGATATTAATGAGAAGCCTTTGACTTTGTGTGCCATACAAACCATATTGTTCTTTTTTAATATCTGATATATTCTAGGAAGTAGGATTGTTCAGTTACCTAAATTGTGCTTTATACCACATAAATGAGCTTAACCAAAGGGTGAAGTAGATGCAGAAGGGAGAGAAAGAGAGCAATCCCCCAGGGATATTTTGATTTATACAATGAAATAGACTTGTGGCTTTACTATCAAAGAAAGAATAAATGACGGGCCAGTAGCATGGGCATGGATATAATCTGAGAGCTTGCTAGAAATGCAGACTCTCAGATACCACCCCAGACCTAATGAATCAGAATGTGCATTTTAACAAGATCGTATGATTCTTAGGCATATTTAAGTGAGTAGCTCTGGTTAAGGTACCCCTTGCTGACATTATTTACAATTGCTTTCTACATCCATAGCATCCTGCTGGCTGGCACGTTCTACCCAGTTTAAAGCCTAATAGCGCAGTGTTTGCACTTAGATAAAAGGCTTTAAGCTTTAAATTACAAAAACACAGGATGTCTCTGTAATTTAAGGAGTTATTGGATAAACGGGAAAGATGTATGTAGCACAAGGGCTTCTATTTCCTCTAAAATTGAACCACAGAGGTGGTCTATTCCATATGTAAGCAAGCCAATTTCTTCAGTGACACAGAACAAAGTAATTTAAATGTGTTAGATGTGGGATTCAGCTTGTTGTTAGAAGTTCTGGATATAAAAGTTATTATACAAAACTAATGGATCTTATGGGGATGTCAGTTTTTGTAGACATTTGTCTCCCAAGAATGAGTATTTTATCTGCTCAGGGGAAGAACGCATACTTCTGAAATTCTGGCAGCTTTGACTGAAAAAAAAAAAAAATGTTTGTGTCATGACTGTTTATTAAGACTTCTTAAGGTTACTCTGCTTGTACTTTGTTATAAACCCATGATAGAAAAGACGAGCTTTATGGTCAGTCTTTAAATTATACTTACATAGGTCTGAGAATTATGCATTTCACTGTCATTGCCTGAGGACATTTGAAGAACTGTTGGTATATTTAAAGGATATAATAGTCACTAAACACAGGAACACAGAATGTATTGACTAACTAAATATCTAGACAAATATTAACAGATTGAATTATGTTCATGTGAACCAGGCAACTGACAGCTTGAAATTATTGATGAAATCTATTGATGTAAATAATTGGTTTTATTAATTAAATGACAACTTCATTCTCCAAAATCCCATCTCATTTGTAGTATGTGTGAATGAATGGAGAAAAGTAAATACAGTGCAAATATCAGTGTGTTGCTTTTAGTACTGGAATTTAAGTAATTTTCTCAAGACTCTGGTTTAATTTTCTTCCAAGGAATACCTACTCTCTACTAAAATCTTTCCACCTGCCCTAATACTCTAAACTTACTGAAACAAGGTGAAAATAATTTTTGCGAAAAGCAGTATTTTCTCATGCAAATGTTCTCCGGCCAAATACCATCAGAAACCCACCCTTAATTGAGCTAGTTAGTTTTATTACTTGATACAGTGAGAAAATAATGCACATCATAGAATCATGGGGTGCCTCCACAAGTAGGTTGTTATGACTGAATGTGTTCCCCCCAAATTCATATGTTGAAATCCTACCCCCAAATGTGATGGTATTTGGAGAGGGGACCTTTTGGGAGGTAATTAGGGTTAGATGAGGTCAGGAGGGTGGGGTCTTCATGATGGGATAAGCGTCCTTATAAGAAGGGACACCAGACAGCGGTTCTTGTTCTACATATGCTGAGTTAGGACACAGTGAGAAGGCAGCCATCTGTAAGTCCAGAAGAGTTCTCACCAGAAACTAACCATGCTGGCACCTTGGTTTTGTACTCTTATCTTTCAGAACCATAAGAAACTAAACTTCTGTTGTTTAAGCCACCCAGTCTATGATATTTTGTTATGGCAGCCGGCGCAGAATAATACAGAGGTATTGGAAAGTATCTATTATAGCATTTGGGCTTTGGTTGGGTGGTTTGAGGGAAGATCTAAAAAAGCAGGGGTTTGTTTTAGATAGGGTGCTGTCAGAAAGTGGGAACAATTCCATAACTGAATTATCTCAGTAAGTAGATAGGGCAGACAAGAGAGTAGATAAAGCTGTAATTGGTATAGAAGCAGCAATCACTCATATTACCCAGGAGAAAGGAATGTTTGGTGTCTTGTGGGTGGCACACTGACTTTGATTGTATTTATGCTTAGATAAAATTACAAAGTGACCTTGTTTTGTCTCACACTGTCATGGTCTGAAAGTGACCTTTTCTTATGTGAGTATCGTGTGAGATCATTTATGTCCAACAGGGGAACACATGACCTACCTGTGAACACAAGGCCAGCTTCTTAACAAGAGTAAAGCCCAGCTGTACATGCCAGATCAATTCCTGAATTCTCATTCCCAGTCTCTTCTTTTTAACTAACTAGAATATTGGTTTCTAGATGTTTTTGAAGAATTATTTCTGCCAATAAAAAATATTTTATTGTGATAAAATATTTTTAATTCAAAGTCTTTAATTTATTTAATAAGCAAATGTTAAGTAGGTAGTAAGACCATAGTTACAGAAACATAAATTTCTTTCTTAGGAAAGAAAGCTTAAATAGCATCTAAATCAATGACTCATTTGATGCTGGCATCCTCTGTCTGGCATCTCTGCCTAGGAGTTGTCCAGGCTATACTGGAATAGTTCTAATAAAAAGGAACACTTGTCTACCTGAGACAATTCATTCCATAAGTCAGACAGTTGAGCTACTATATGATTTCTTGTATTTTCCATGCATTGGCTGTTCTGGTATCCCTTGAAGCAACAGAGAACAAAACTAATGTTATTCATAGGAAAAGTATTCTAATCAAGGAAAAGAAATCCACACAAACTAGTTCAAAGAATTGCAAAAGGAAATTTGAAAGGCTGCAGCAGGCCATCTCAAAGACATGAATGCGAAGAAAATTCCCGTCACCTGAGGCAAACTCAGCCTCTTCCTCACATCTTCTATAGTCATACCATCTCTTTTCTGTTTCTCACTGAATAGCACCTATTATTTTCTTCTTGCCCATCATCTTTCTCTGTTTCTCCTTTCACTCACAACTTCAGTCAGCAGATCACTTTGATTTATCATGGTACCAGCTCCAGCAGAAAATGACATTCTATATCCACAGGGTATTTTATCTTAAGGGCTTATGAACATCTGAGTGACTTCGTCTTGGGCCAGTTCAAATTTGGAGGTGAGGGAATCTGCTTGGATTACTTCAGCTGATTAATTTCCTTCCTCTAGGTCAGATGTTCAGTCTCATCTAATTATTGTCGCCAGCATTGTACTCATTATAGGACCCTAATTCAAGGCTCAAATAATTATTTGGAAATATATCAGATCAGGGTAAAGGCCAAAAAAATATAGTTCATAGAAAAGGAAATGCAAACAGTTCCTAAACATATGAAAATGCTCAACTCACTCATAATGTAAATGTAAAATAAAACTGTAATGCCATTTTCACCTGTAGAATTGTTGAGATTTGTGTAAGATAATGTTAGATAACACACTGTGTTAGTGAGACTGTGAGGAAACAGATCTTTTCATACATTGATGGTGGGAGTATATATTAGTACAGTTTTTACAGAGGTTAATTTGGTAAAATGTATTCAGTTTTCATCAATAGCAACTAAGTACATTAAGACACACTCATAGAATGAAAAACTAGGCAAAAAATAATAAATAAGGAAACACTTCATGTACTGAAATGGAAAGATATATAAGATGTATTGCTAAGTGAAAAAAAATCCAACTGGAGAACAGTATATATATAGTAGGCTACCATTTATACAAAAACAAAGGTGGACAAATAACTATATATGTATTACATTAAAATTTCTGGAAGGGTACATAATGATTAAATATTAATGGTTAAAAAAATGAGAGATAGGAATCGGCAGGAGACTTTTCAATCCTTTGGTACTTTTTGTATTTTTAACCATAAGAATACAACACCTATCCAAAAATTAACTGAAAAATAATTTCAGAATGGAATAAATAAGATTTGTGGTCATCATAAATATTTACAGCTGTGTTACTCTGTATCTCTCCATTTTCTTCCAAATATAATATAGAACAACCACAGGACAAACAGAACCACACTCCAAGAATAACTAGAAGATAGAGAACATCTAAACTTCAAGTGACATTTATATATATTTTTTAAGTCAGGTGCCCTGTTTCTCATGCTCTTCTTGTAAGACTTCATGGTGATCAGTACAAGAAAAACTGCTGGTAAGATAGTGAAAGAAAACTAGCAATGTGTTTAAAACCACTACCACATAGGAAAATGTTCACCTCTAGGTTGAAATTAATTGGAAAATTGTGCTGGTACATCGGAGCACTGACTATAAGAAAGATTTAAAAGTCTGCACAACTCCAGGTGTCAGTTTTTGAAAGATATTACTTCGCGGAGAAGACAAAAGGGAAGGGGAAGTCACCTTTGGAGATTGGGTGGTGAAATACAAGGAAGCAAGAAGGAAATACTAGCATCTTGCTATTCAAAAAATAACCCAAAACTAGAGGACACGAAATCCCTCTCCTACCTCACCCCCTGACCCCCACAAAATCCATTAAACAACCTGGACTCTGCTACACTGACAGAAGAGGGCACCATTGAACTAAAAATTTTGTAAGCCACCACAAATCCATGAAATGAAGAAGACAAAAGTGTATAAATCTATACAAGTCTACTATAAAGTAACAAGATCATAATCAAATTATCTCATTTGATGAAAATAGTCACCAGAAAAAAATCATGAAGCAGAAGAAAAATGTAATAAAAAACTTCAAATGGAATTTAGAATTCTAAATAAGCATTTGCAGATATGAAAATAATAAAGACAAAAATGGACAAAAAGCAGTAAAAATCAAAAGAGATAGACTAAACTCGAGAAAGAAATAAGAAAAAGCAGATAACAGATATGAAGACTAAATTACAAGGTATTGAAAGGAGAACAGACTCAAGTAAAAATCTTATGACACATTGAAGTCGGAAAATAGAGAGGATAATGAAAAGTGACACGAAGAAATAAAAAGGAACAGAGAGAAATTGGTTGAAGTGGAAGACAGGCAAAGAAGAAAAAAACATATATATTAATTGGAGTCCTTAAAGCAGAAAAAGAAACCAATGGGACGGAACTAATATTTAAAACTATAATCCAAGAACAGTTTCCAGAAGCAAATGAAGATATGAATTTACATACTGAAAGGGTTCAGTGGGCACCTGAGAAAAGGGGCCTATAATGGCCAACTTTGAAATATATCCTAGTAAACTCTTAGATTTCAAGATCGAGAAAATTGTTCCTTAAAGCCTACTATCAAAAATATAAAATGATTTACAAGGAGGAAAAAATAGACTGGAATCAGACTTCTTCAAAACAACTTACAAAATAATAGAGCAGTGGAGCAACAGTGTGAAAACAAAACAAAACAAAAAGTTAGTAAGAAATTGTGAACAAAAAGTTTTGTATCCAGCTCTTAAGACAATAGAAAAATATAACCTACTGGAGAATGAGGTTTATCAATATAAAGAGGACTGAGAAAACTTCAGCAGTGTTGTTTATAGTAAACATTTAATATGTTTCATTGTTGATCTAAGACTAAAACAAACGTGGTACAAGGATGGAAATATAATTAGAAATATTACGTTCTGACAATGTAGAAATGAGGTGAATAAAAAATGGGATGATAAAAGAAAAGTAAAGGTATATAAGAAAAAAGAATAAGCTCTTGGTAGTATATTCTGTATGTGGGAACTGAAGGAACCATAAAAACTGACAAATCAGATGGTAACAGACAACTGAAAAACTGAAACAATTTTTGCTATCTATAGCCTAATAAAGAGCTAATATCCCTAATGTATATATAATTCTTAAAATTTGAGAGGGAAGAAACACCAAAACCTAATAAAAAAAAAATAGGTGAAAGATACGAACAATTTTCAAAATAAGGTATAAAAATCATCCTTAAAGGAAAGTCATTCAATCTCATTTATAAATAGGGAAATTAAATTGAAACTGCACAAAGATACCATTTTTCATCTTTTAGATTGTCAAAGATGACACATTCATTAGGAAGTCTGTGTGGAATCCAGCACTCTTATACATTGCTAGTGAGATAACCTCAAACATGAAAATTGGTACAACCTTTGGAGAAGGGTATTGGGCAGTATTTAACAAAAGTACTTATGCATTCACCTTTCAACCCACACAACCCTTCTTAGGAATCTATCCTGAAGGTATACACCAAACAATTCAAATATATATATGTTCAAGGTTATTCACCACAGCATCCTTTTTAATGCCTTGTTTCCCCCAAAATAAGACCTAGGCAGGCCGTGAGCTCTAAGGCGTCTTTTGGAGCAAAAATTAATATAAGACCTGGTCTTATTTTAATATAAGACTGGGTATAATATAATATAATATAATATAATATAATATAATATAATATCAAACCCAGACTTATATTATTTTTTGCTCCAAAAGATGCATTAGAGCTGATGGTCCGGCTAGGTCTTATTTTGGGGGAAACACAGTTACAAAATATTGGAAACAACCTAAATATCCCTGTGTAGAGGAGAGGTTGAGCAAATTATGGTATGTCCATCCAATGGAGTACTATGCAGCTATAAAATGAATGAGGAAGATCTTTAAATTGATATAGAATGATTTGGAGTATACATGATTTAAAAAGATACAAAAGAGTATCTGGCATTTACCACCTTTTGTGTAAGAAAAAAAGGGAAATTCAAATATACAAGTATTTGCTTATTTGTGCTAAACAAAACACAGGAAGCATAAGCCGAGAACTGAGACAGTTACTGCCAAGGGCAATTAGGAATGGGGTAGGAAAAAACTGGGAGCTGTAGGAATGGGGTAGAATATATGGGTTGGGGGAGAGACAGTTCTTTAATTATACCTACTTGTATAGTTCTGAATTTTAGAACCAAGGTGATGTTTTACTTTATAAAATGAATGAATTAATAAAATCAACAATGTTGGGGAAAACCAAAATGGAACCAACAGAAACAAATGAGCCGAATTGTATTCCAAATGAGTAACAACTACTCTTAGAGGGAAGGAGGTGAACTAATTCAAGAAACTTTTGAGAACTACATTTTGATTGTATACTCTCAGGTTGCATACAAAAAAAAAAAAATGTAAACAAAGATTGATTCTAGGTAGTAGGTTTGTTTTCCACAGGGGTGTAGGTTAGCAATTCTGAAATACTTGAAGTATTTTCTAATAGCAAACAAATAGATATGTTGTGGGTTATGGAGCCAGGTTTCTGTTTGTTAGAGAAGCAAGTTATGGAAATGTAAAGCGAGAAGACTAGAACGAAGCCTTTGATGTTACACTGAAATTGGAGGTGTCAGTCTGAACTCACGGTTTAAAAATATAATAACAGATATTGAAATAGACATAGATGTATATGTGTCTATTTCCTGTCTCTGTCCACTGGGATGACCTAGAAACAATGCACTCTAATAATAATAAGTATGCCTCGTGCCCAGATAATGGTTTCTAAATATCATTCTTTACTGAAAAGAACCAGGGAGCCTTAGGAAAATAACGGATTCCAGAGCTAGAGCAGCAAAAGTTCAAGTTGAGATTAGAACATCTTTGTATGTGTGTGTGCCAGTAAGGAAGGAAGTGCTTAAATAGTGATGGAAATATATCAGAAGATCACAGGAACTAGTAGTTTGAAGGGCGCCCACTTGGTCAAATCTTGAACAATTGAGCATCAAAATAATGACAGATTAAAATCCATGAGTTCTTATATAAATACAATATATAAATATAAATGAATATATAAATAAAGAGAGTAAAGGAACAGTATCCAACAGTAAAATATCGAATAGTACATGTAGAAGAATGATGGAATTGGAAAAAAATTGAATCATCACCATAGTAGTAAATGTTTCAATCAAGAATCAGCAATAAGGGCCGGCTCGGTGGCTCAGGTGGTTAGAGCTCCGTGCTCCTAACTCCAAAGTCTGCCGGTTCAATTCCCACATGGGCCAGTGGGCTCTCAACCACAAGGTTGCCGGAGTCCTGCAAGGGATGGTGGGCTCCGCCCCCTGCAACTAAGATTGAACAGGGCACCTTGAGCTGAGCTGCCGCTGAGTTCCCAGATGGCTCAGTTGGTTGGAGTACTTCCTCTCAACCACAAGGTTGCCGGTTCAACTCCCGCAAGGGATGGTGGGCAGCGCCCCCTGCAACTAGCAACGGCAACTGGACCTAGCATTGAGCTGCGCCTTCTACTAAGACTGAACTAAGACTGAAAGGACAACAACTTGAAGCTGAATGGCACCCTCCACAACTAAGATTGACACACTGTTCCCCAATAAAGTCCTGCTCCCCTTCCCCAATAAAATCTTTAAAAAAAAAAAAAAAGAATCATCAATAAAACTAATGGACTAAAAGTATCCTATTGAGAAATTTGATTTTTATATGATCTCAAAGTATCTCTCCATAAAACACTTAAAATTGCAAAAAGAAAAATTAGTGGACAAACCTAATGGACACCACCATAATCAAGTCAACGTTGCCAGTAATGGGACAAATACCATGTGCTTCCTGATATGACGTACAGCATCTCTTCTGTGTTATTTCTTCCAAAAGGAGCAAAGTGAATCTAATCTTGAGGAAACTTCAGGCAAACCTAAATTGAGGGATATTCTACAAAATGCCAGTCTTGAAAGGCTGAGAAACTGTTCTAGAATAAAAGACTTGATTACTAAATCTAGTGTATGATCTTGAATTGGAACCTGGAGCAGGGAAAATTTTTTTCTATAAAGGACATTAATGAGACAATTGGTAATATTATATTTGAATAAAGTCTATAGATTAGATATTATTGTATCAATGTTTCTTGACTTTGGTAACTGCATTAGTTATGTCTGGAATGCCTTGGTTTTGCAATATGTGCATTGATATATTTAGAGGTAAAAAACAATATATCTGCTGGGATGGAGAGAAGGGGGAAATGATAAAGGCAATGAGATAAAATTCTTCCATTTGAGGAAATGGGTAAAGGATATGCAGGAATTCTTGGTAATCTATTTGTAATTTTTCTGTAAGCCTGAAATTATTTATAAATAAAAAGTTTAAAATATATAAAAATTTACCATTTACTTTCAAAATCAGGATTAAAATATCTACTTTCGGGATTTGAAATTTTGCTAAAGTCTAAGTTAAATATATAATCTCCAGTTATAATCAAGATAGACAAGCCTCCTAGCATTTGTGGAGCTTGTCTTTGTGAAGGGAGAGTATGTTATGGGGGACAGAAAATACTGGGGGGTGCCAAAAAATATATACACATGACTTGTAGTCATCTTTTGTTGTCAGTATATATTAAGTATTACAATTTTAATATAGTTTTTTCCTTTCTTAAAATGTATATACATTTTTTGGCACCCTCTGTATATATATAAAAGGAAACAAATGTCATAGTTTCTATTATGTATTTTTATGAAGGAAATAAAATAAGGTGATGGCATGATAGTGGTAGTCACAGAGATGAATGTGTGGAGTCAGTCAGGAAAGACCTTTCTGAGAGAGGGACACCTGAATAATGAGAAAGAGCCAATACTCAAAAGGCTAAGAGAACACCTTGCAAAGGAATCCTTTGGATTTATAATGGATGTGCAGGTAGATACTGTATTAGCAGCCATTTTGTCTATAGAAATAATATATAACTCAATGCCAACTAGAAAATTATTTCATAAATTACTGAAGCATGAGAGTCATGGAATATCATTAGAATGACAATTACGATATATGGGATCTATTCTATTTATCACTATGTAGCTAGGATTCGTATTATGCAAATTGTTGAAATTTTCTGACTCAGTTTTATCTTTAACAAAGGGCTATAAGTAGGTAATCTTTAATGCCTCTTACACATTCAGTATTTATGATTTTACAGTTTTAAAAAATCTCAATATTTACAATTTTACAATATAACTATGTAAGTATACATGTAGATAAATTCAAGTTGATAATAAAGAATAAATGATATTTTACCGTCCTCCATTTTTAGCTATGAACATTCTCTGGGCTAGACCTTACTTTGATTTTTAATAAGAAGAAGAGGATATTTCCAGGGCACCGAGAAACAGACACTGGTCAAAGGATTCCACAAACTCTTATATTTCATATTAAATTCAATATCCAAACAGTATTTCAAGAGTCAACAACACTCCTCCCTTCTAATTCTTAAACAGATGACTTTTTATCTTATTTAACTTAATAAAATATAAATAATTTATGTGAATCTCTGTATATTCCCAACAGCAAATTTCCAACTATTTGAAATGTGCCAATATTCTCTGCTTTAACTCCTGTTACAGTGAATGAATTATCCCAGTTTCTACCTATTCTCTTAGTAACTTTCCAATATACAAGGCAGTATTGTTAAGTATAGTCACCATACTGTACATTCCATCTCCAGAACTTATTTATCTTATAACTAGAAGTTTGTACCTTTTGACTACCTTCACCCATTTCCATCCCCACTTCCCGCCTCTGGCAACCAACCAATCTGTTTTCTGTTTCTGAGTTCATTTTTAAGTGACATCATACAGTATTTGTCTTTCTCTGTCTGACTTACTTCATGTAGCATAATGCCCTCCAGGTCCATCCATGTTGTCGTAAATGACAAAATTTTCTTCTTTTTATGGCTGAATAATATTCCATTGTGTATGTGTATATATGTATCACATCTTCTTTATCCATTCACCTGCTGATGGACACTCAAGTTGTTTCCATGTCTTGGCTATTTTAATCATGCTGTAATGAGCACGAGGTACAGGTATCTTTTCAAAATAGTGATTTCATTTTCTTCAGATATGTACCCAGAAGTGGAATTTCTGGATCATAGATGATGAGTTTCGTAAGGGCAGAAACCATGCATTAGTTTTCTTGGTATGGCCACTGCATAGCACTGTACATGGTAACTGGTAGACAGTCAACAAATTTTAATTAATTGAATTAAATCCACAAATTAGGATATGGAAGAATGTTCTACTACTCCTTTGTTGGGAGTTAACCTATCCCCCACTCCCCACCCCCACCCCCCACACACGCTAACATAACACGATACACATAAGTAAAGGAGGCGTTCTTGTATTATTAAACTCTCATCATCCATACTTAGGCTTTTTTCTTGAGATATGTGCCCATGGAGCCTTAGAGCTGACTCAGCACATTGCTTGGTGAGAGAATCCAGGAGCCAGCAGGAATCTCCCCCCTCAGCAGCTGGTTTCCCAGCCTGTCACAGGTAATGGAGTGTCTGACAGAATGCAAATGAAGCTGTATGGGCGTGGCTATCTTTCCAGAGCCAGTGGAGGCTGAGAGGCTAGAATGTGGTCCATTGATGCTAATTTGAAATGCATGTTAATGTGCTGAATCACGTCAAAGATAAGTTTACTTTCATAAATAGTCCTTCTCTTCCCAGTAAATAGGCTAGAAGAGATGACTCTCTGACAGGAATGAGACTTCAGGACTGGGGCACTCCTAAATGAAGGAGCCTATTTAGTTAATTATGGGGCCAACTTGTGAATGTGCTGCTAGAGGCTAGGAATGAATACTGTCCCTTGTGCGAAAGGACCAGTAGATGATTTTGTCAGCCAACTTCAGCCCTGTCTGTGAAGAGCCCACACTTTCCTGGATAATCAGCCCAACTGTTAGGTCTATTTAGTAATTAGAGAAGCCACATGTTGGTCAGAGCTAACAAGAAGAAGTAGAGAGCAAGGGTGGGGTTTTTTTTATCCCTGTCATCAGGGAATGTTCATGAGTATGTATGTTCTGGGTTGAGAGTCGGACTCACCAGAGGTTCTGAGCACCGGAGGGTTCTATTCCACAGTATGCAAAATTAGCTTACTATTCAGCATATGGCATTCTAGAGGTGTTCTGTTAAAAACATGTTTAAATAATACACACCAAAATTTTTACAGGACTTGATATTTCCTATAGAAAATTCCATATTTGGGACACATGAAATCAATGCAACGCATGGCACTCTGTTGGGTAAAGACCTAGTCATTTCTTTCTTTCTTATTCATTGCCTTTTACTCAGTACTTACTAGGTGCTGATGAGAATCTCTATTGTTCCTATATCCAGTTTCCAAGATCTGTTGATTGTGCTTCTTAAGGTAAAAAATATGGACACAGAGTCAGAATACCTGTGTCTGAATTCTAGTTGCACATTTATGTGATATCAGATTCTTTATGTGTAAAATCATAGCACTTTACAGGACTGATGTGAAGCAAGAAATATGTTAATACATGTTAGGCATTTAGATCAGTGCCTAGCATAAAGTAATAAAAATTAGCCAATTATCTCCTGAATCTGTCCTATCTTATTTCTCTTTGCTCCTTTACTCTAAGATTTCATTATATTTTTCCTGGATTACAGTTCTCTTCACAAATCTCCTAACCTAGTCTAGTATTTCTCTACATAGGTACCAGAGTAATTTTTTTATGAAATGTAAATATGACCATGTCAGTCTCCTGGTTATATTCAAACTCCCCGTCGTGGCATACAAGATATCCTCCTTTTCAACTTTAATCTCCTCCCTACTTCTTCCATTGTGTTCTTCCACAGCACTGAAAGGCTCTCTCACGTAATCCCATGACAGTGGACTCTCTAATGTTTCTATGACTGTCTAAAATATTCTTTCCCCGCTTACTTACCTGGTGAGCATCTTTCATATTCATGCCCAGGATTTCCCTTTTGTAACCTCCTTTCATCTGTGAGTGAGCTAATTGTGTGCTCCTCGGTGTTTCTTGTGTTTACTAGTTATAATTCTATTTCACATATTCGACTGTATTATGACTTCACGTGGTAATGGGATAGTTGTTTCAGCTAAGTACCTGAGAAGGTAACAGTACACTCTGTCCAGGTGGAGGGAAGTACCATTTAAAAAGCAGATGTCTGAAATTAGAGATCGAAGCAGTTAGGCAACAACTTATTAGTTACTGAAAACTGATTTATACTGAACTAGGTATGGTTCTGAGGCATGGTCTCTCTGAAAGAGGAAATTTAGAAATATTACTCACACCTCATAATATTTGAAAAACAAATATGATTTCAAATGCTTATTGTGAAATGTAGAATTAAATAAGATAAAACCAGTGCAAAAGTTGAAACAGGAACTGTTGTTTGATTTAGGATATTCATTTGACAGAGATTTCTGGTTGCATCCCAATTCTATTTTCCCCTTCTGCCTGAGTATGTATAATTGGAGTCCTAGAAGAAGATGAATGAGAAGGATCACAGAAAAATATAATTGGAAGACATTTTTCAAAGTTTGATAAAAGCTATAAAGCCTAGAAACAAACTCAACAAAACCCAAGTAGAAAAAAAAAATGTAGGATAGCATAATCAAATTTCTTAAATCCAGTGATAAAGAAAAAAAAAAATCTTAAAAACAGCCAGAGGTTAAAAAGACACATTGTATACTAAGAAACAAAGATGACAACGACAACAGATTTCACATAGGAAACAAAAATGCAAGCCAGAAGACAATGAAGCAGTATCAAAGGTATCATAAGAAAAGAAAACTGAAGACCAATATCTCACAATTACACAGGTGCAAAATTTTAGCAAGTGGAATCCAACGATGAATTGAAAAGTTAATGCATCATAATCAAGAGATGTTTATCCCAGAAATGCAGGGTTAGAAAATCAGAAAGTATAATTTACCACGTTAACATGTTAAAAAAAAAAATCTGACTATATAGCAAAAAATGCATTTCTCAAATTCCAACATGCATTCCTGATAAAACTGATAGTTCCTTATGCTGTAAGCACACAGAATTATTTCGTAATTGAGGGGCCTGAGTGAATGAGGGAATGAAAATTGAATGACATATTGATGAATAGATTCAAACATAGACCTTTATCTGTGTAGTTTGTGTGTCAAATGGTAAAGCAGACTGCTCATTATTTCACATTAGAACTCTTGTAGTATACAGAAACATTTTTCTTAGGCATTGCAACACCTTTTACAGAGTTAAAAACTATTGAAGGTTGTTGTTACATTCTGTTAAGTCGGCTCTGACTCCTGGCAAGTGTATGAGTGAGTGACGTCCGCAATGTCCCGTCCTCACCAGCCCTGCCAACTCCTGTAGACTCATGCCCCTGGCTTCCTACTGAAGGTAGATGTCTGTTAAAAAAAAAAAAAGTGATTATATATTAAAACAAGTTCATTTTATTCCATCACTATTTCATCAGTATTTTCCTATGGAAACTTATGAAAGGAAACTTCTTTAATTTTATCAGTGGAGTCTATTAGAATTAATTCAAAATAATTAAATCTTTGTTCTTTACAGCCATTGCAGTACATTGAGCTCCATAGAGACAGCACCAGGGCAAGTGCGAGCCAGACAGTCACTGAGCAACTCTGTGCTCACTGACGAAAAATAATTAAACATGAGCAATAGACATCCCAGGAAGCCAAGAGGCAAAATGTCATCACATGCATTCTTTCTGCAAACTTGCCAAGACGAGCATGAGAAGAAGCACACAGATGCTTCAGTCAACTTCTCAGAGTTTCTAAGAAGTGCTTCGAGAGGGGGAAGACCATGTCTGCTAAAGAAAAAGGAAAATTTGAAGACATAGCAAAGGCGGACAAGGCTGGTTACGACAGAGAAATGAAGACTTATGTCCCCTTCATGAAGGAGAAGTTCAAGGATCCCAATGCACCCCAAGAGGACTTTTCCTTCTTTTGTTCTATCGCCCCCAAATTAAGGGAGAGCATCCGGCCTGTCCCCTGGTGATGTTGCAAAGGAGCCAGGAGAGATGTGGAGTGACACTGCTGCCGATGACACTCAGCATTATGAGAAGACGGCTGCTGGCTGAAGGAAAACTACGAAAAGGATATTGCTGCATCCTGAGCTAAAGGAAAGCCTACTGGGGCCAAAAAGGGAGTTGTCAAGGCTGAAAAAAGCGAGAAAAGGAAGAGGAGGAAGACGAAGATAAAGAGGAGGATGACGAATACGTTGGTTCTAGTGTAGTTTTTTTCTTGTCTATAAAGCATTTAGCCCTCCCCCCCCACACAACTCACTCCTTTTAAAGAAAAAAATTGAAATGTAAGGCTGTGGAAGATTTGTTTTTAAACTGTACCGTGTCTTTTTTTGTATCTTTAACACACTGAAATGTGTCTTCAGGTAGCCCTGTCCTGGTAGCATTTTCAATAGCCAGTAACCTTGCCTGGTACAGTATGGAGGTTGTAAATTGGCTGGAAATTTAAAGTCGGTCCTTGTTGGTGCACAGCATAAATTAGCCACATATGGAGACGGTAGATTTTTTAAATCTCCAGTTGCCTCTGATGCTGCTTATATAAAATAATTGTTGTTCTGTTAACTGAATGCCACTCTGTAATTGCCAAAATCAAAAAATAAAATCTAAAGAAAAAAAATTCAGCTGTTTAGTTGACATTCTAATTAAATTTTAAGAATTTTATTTAAAAAAATCTTTGTTTTTCAGAAACATGCCCTCTTTTAAGGCAAAGAACTGCTGTAGTATTTGAGATACACTGTATTATGCTGTGAAAACAGATTGTATCAGTGGCTTAATACAATAAACTGTTATTTGTCATTCAGGTTACGTGTCTAGCACTGGTGAGCAGAGGAGCTCTGATCCACATGGTCACTCAGAGTCCCAGGGTAACAGACTCTAGCATCTCAGTACGGACCTTCATAATTCCTACATCAAATGAAGAAAGAGAATGGAGAACTCGTGCCCTCTCTCGTTTGTTCTGTCTTAGAAATGTTAAAGAAGTTTTCCCACCTAACTTCCATGGTGTTGGGAAATATGGGGAGTACATGGATATTCAGTGAGCTGTAAATATCTCTGCCACAGTTACAACGGAATCTAGACTCACACAAGGTAATTATTGGGAGATATAAAAAGGGATGCAAATCAAGGGATTTATTTGAGTTCCAACATCCTTGGAATGTGGGAGGAGGTTCCCTCTGAGTATTTAAGTGAAATTAGGTGAATCCTGTCCCTCGATGCATATCTTTCTTTTTCATGAATATTTCTGGGAGACAATTCTCCTGGACTCTTATGTTTCTGCACATCTTGCAAGCAGAAGAACTAAATTCTTTTGTTCTAGACTCTCTTTCCAAAGATTTTTATAGTGTATAGCCTGGGAAACATAAATGTGTTTTATCAGAACAGTACATAAAAATTAAATTTAAAAGGACAGGCATGCTTACTTTCCAATATAAACTATTTGGGTTCCCTAAACTCAGGGTTTCCCTCCTGTAATCCAGCCTACGGGCATCGGCCTGAGCCCATTTGTGTTGCCCTTGTGGGGCTTGAGGCAAGGGAAACTGCTGCAGAAAATGCTGGGTACTGCTATTGCTGTAGGTAATAATCTGTCCTTCTTCCTCCCCTAGACTTGTTTTCTTCCATCAGCATTAATGAGGCTGGTGGGTGAACTTAATGACCTTGTAAATAGGGTAAAATCTCAGACCATTGATGATTCTTTTACTTGTAGTCTTGTTACTTGTAGATTCAGGTTACTTGTAGTCTAGTTGTAAGACGTACATAGAAACAATTACAATACAGTATAACCACTGAAACAAAGTACTGTACAAAACGCAGTGAGACCCTTAAGGAATAAGAGTAGCCTCATCCCCTGGGGAGGCTTTACATTGAGGAGATGGTATTTCAATTAAAATATGAGATGAATACAAGTTCACCAGATGGTCAAGACTAGGATAAGATGTCTAGGCAGAGAAAAAAATCATGAGTAAAAGCCCTGACGTATGGCTTGTTTGAGGAACTGCAAGTTGTTCAGCATGACTGAAGCTTTACGTGCAGGAAGGCAGAGGGATGAATGGTGAAAAGGGTGGCTTGAGAGGTAAGTAAGCAGTGACTGCACTGTGAAGGTTTTTATATGCCACACAGAGGACTTTGGTTATATCCTGTAGGCCATGCAGAACTATTTAAGTGAGTTCCAAAAAATCATAATAATAGGAATTTGTGGTAATCAGACTCTCAAGAGGATTTTAAGAAGCAAATCTTACTTTTTCTGGAATAATATTTACTTGGCTCTCCTTTTCACATAGGTCATCCTTTTATTTATGTTGAGAATTATTTTCTTCTAATTAAATAAATTATAATATTGCATATTGCCCTTAAGTTTTGAAATTGCAGCTAGATAGCCAACCTACAACAGAGCTTTATCCTCAAAGGTGAATTGTATTCATTAGACCTAATGCCAGTGAGAAAAGGTTGTGAGATTTTCTTATTAAACAATAATTATATTAATTCTTTTTTTCAAAAGAGGCATGGTCTTTACTTTTTCTATGATCATTTTTTTCTTTTGGAAGGCTAATTTTTCAGTTTAATTTTTATGTCCTGTTCTGATAAAATACATTTGGATTTCTTCCAGTAATATTTCTGAAAAGATTTAAATTGAAATACAGTTGGCAGCCCATGTAAAAAGTAAGTGTGTCATCTGTGTATGTTACATAGGTTAAATTTAACTTGGTGGTTTTAAAAAAATGTTTACATATTCCTTCAAGATGTGGTGGGTACCTTTCTCCTGAAGAATAGGGTTTTCCTTGTAGTGAGGTAGAGCCCGGCGCTGGAAACCCAGGGCATACATTTGTGAAAACATTCCTGGTATTTGCTCAGGCACTTGCCAAGTCTGTTGAAGAGTGAGACACTGTCTTTTGCTGTTATTGGAATTTACAAATGTAAGGCAGGTGTCATCTATATAGCTGCTGACCTTTTGGCTCTTTTTGTTACTCTGGAAAAGCAATTAAGTAAAGAAAAACAATCTATGAGCAGGTAGGACAGGGCATATCTGACAGAATTGAACTGTGGGTAGCTATGTTGGAGTCACAGAGATGATGTCATAGTATAGCCCCCTCTTACCCTGTAGTGTGAAATAGTCTGCTGACTCTCAAATGGTGGCTTCCCTGGAGCTTTCCTCACCCCTAATTAGAAAACTGTCTCCCTGTTGAGATTTTAAGAATGCTACAAAAGACCTCCTGCCCAGCAATAGAGTTTCTGTAGGACTAATTATTTATTGGTCCATACAGGTACATAACATTCCACAACTAGAGGTGAAGTTTAAGGTACAAATGCCCCTGCGTGAGGCCTTTCATATGTAATACGCCCCAGGTGAGACATTTTATCTTTACTACATTGTACTGTAAATGTATTGTAAAAGCAAATTTTGTTGATAGAGATTGGTAGGAAGGAGCAATCACTTGAGTACCAGATGTATGAAGGGGGAGAGAATTTGGAAGATACAATAAAGTGTAGGTAGATATTCCAAAAACAAATACAATAGTATTAGCTAATGTTTCTTGAGTGCCTATTATATACCAGGAAGTTCTAAGCTCTGTAAATGGGTTATCTTCTTTAACCCACCCAACAACCCTGTGTGGTAGGTACCAACAACCCTGTGTGGTAGGTACTATTCTTACCCTTCCTTTTAAAGGTGTAGCAACTAAAGCACAGGAGAGAGTAAGTCACCTTCCCGAGGTTACATAGTTGGTAAGTTGAGTAATAACTGGAAAGTTACATAATTGAGATTCCAACCCAGCCAGTCTGACAATAGTGCCTGCACTCTTAACCACCATCCTGTACTTCATTTATATCACAATTTTGTACATGTATCTCGTGAATTAAAACTCCCTGGTTGGCCCAGTAAGCTACAGTCAATTTACCAAAGGAGTTGTAGGGTAAATAATTATGTATACTATAAATATATAAAATAATGTGAGGTGATAGAAAGTTCTTCTGTTCCTTCAGTGACCTCCTAAGTTCTTCCTTCATCACTGTAAACAAAAAAAAAAAATGAATTCAGTAAATGTTTGAATGAATAAATAAGCATCAAGTCTGTAGTTTGGGTCTAAATGTAAGACGTTGCCAACACGCTCATTAAATTTCTTCCCAGAGAAGCGCAGTACCTTAAGCTAGCCGGCACATACCAGGGTGGCAAAAAAAAATGTATACACAGGACTTGTATTCATCTTTTGTTATCGGTATATACTATTACAATTTTAATACAGTTTTAGCCTTTCTTAAAATGTGTATACATTTTTTTGGCACCCTCTGTTATTTCTCATTGAGAGAAGAAGGGAGGGAAACTGATGGAAAGGCTTTGAATATATGACAGAGGGCATTCTGGAGTGGGAGACATAGTCCTCTATTCAGTTTATCTCATTTTCCCTTTTATTGGGGCCAAAACCAGATGGGGTTATTAAAGAGAGTTTTCAGCTTTTATATTCCTAATTTTTCCCTTTCTTTGCCATCAAGACCCTTTTCCTCTCATCTAGAAATGGAATTTACCTTCTGCTTTGCCCCTGTTGAAGCAAAAGAGTGAGGAAACTGTACTGATAAGTCAAAATGTTTAAGAGCCCAAGTTTTAAAGTCAGACTTGATTTGGAATGCTCACTCTCCCAGTTGCCAAAAGCGTGATCTTCTGCAAGTTATTAATGACTTGGAACCTTATTTTCCTCTTCTATAAAATATGTCAGATGGGAGTATGTATAGCTGTATGTAACAAAACCCCCAACTGGCAATAGGCTTATTTTCCCCACCCATCAAGAAGTCCAGTGGTAAGCAGCTACTAATTTTGGTGTAGGAGCTTGATTTCAGAGCCAGCTTTCCTACCATTCTCTAGGCCATTGCCTAATTCTTTTACCTCAGGGTAACAAACTGATTGCTGCAACTCTAGACATTTCATTTTGTTTAAGGCTGGAAGAAGATGGAGGTGGCAATACTGACGTCTTTTCTTTTTTCTTTCTTTCTTTCTTTCTTTCTTTCTTTCTTTCTTTCTTTCTTTCTTTCTTTCTTTCTCTCTTTCTTTTTAATGAGGAAAGCAAAATATTCTTTAGGAACATAGGTTTCTACTTATGCCCCATTGGCCAGACTGTGTCATATGGCCACTTGTACCAAAGGAGTTTGGGAAAACAAGCATTTAGCTCTCCCAATGGGATTTCAAAAGTTGGTGAGTCCATCGAACATTTATGTTGCAAAGGAGCATAGTAGAATCCACCTCATAGGTTAGGTAAATATTAAATTAGGTAAATTAGGTAATATTATATAAAAGGCTGATTCTGTGCCTATTATATAGGAAGTACTTAATAAAAGGCAGCTGTAGTTATTATCGTTATTCTTTATATTGTTATTACCATTACCACAAAAGGTAATATAAACCTTACATAGACCGTCATCTAGATAAAGCCCAGAGTCACAGATCCTCCTGTCTTTCATTTTCTGTCCAATCTCCTCTCTGGCTGCTTTTTCATGCTCGATACAGTAATCACTGCTTTAGTAAGAACTAAGTGCTTGGAGTTCGTCCCCATACAAACCATCCTGCTTCTGCTTTATTCATATCTGCCCTGATCCCTACAGTCCCCTTTCTGTTCTTATTGACTTATCTAGTGCAGACCCATCCTCTAAAATCTGCATAGGTTTTAACCTCTGGCGACTCCCAGCCCCACTCCAAGTGGGATTAGTCCCCCCCTTCAATGCTCCCCAGCAACCTGATTACATCACGATCATAGATTTTACAAGAGTGTATGGGAATTTTCTCTTTACCTGATGGCATCCTGTAGTGGGCTCTGAATTTCTGGAGGTCGAGACCAGCTTTCCTTCTCATCTTGGTGTTCCCTAAATAGTTGACAGTCAGTACATGTTTGTTAAACACAACTGAGGAGACACGTTGTGTCTTCTATAATTTTCATTGCCCTCTGCCCAAAGCTCTTCATAAACATTTTTCTCATCTCTCCTCTTTTTCCTTTCCTCTCTCAGGGGATAATGATCATCTTTTCAAGAAATAATAACTGGATCATGATTTATTTCTTGGTGTTTTGGAAAGTAAACATTTACTTGGATAGCTGTTGCTTCTGACTGCCAGCAGCAAGGAGTTAAAAATGGAACTACGTAAACTAGCTAGAGAAAGAATCTCTGTGCTTTGGGTTTTCTGATAGTTCAATTGCCATGGAAACAGCCTTCCCCTGTTAGTTCATTAGGGTTTTTTTTTTTTTTTCCCCTTAAATAATTTGGAGGACAGCCATGGTCCACAGTAGACTACTTCATGGAAAAGATCATGCGTGACATCCCCTTCCGTATGCTAAACTCTGCACCAAACAGGAAAGCAGCAGTTCTTCAACAGAACGCATCACATTTAAGATTGCGCTATTACATAGCAAGTAAGTCATTTGACGAAGGAAAGTCTTCTTGCTGGAGTATGTATATGAAGTAAGAACAGGAATAAATTTTCTAAATCAAAACCATTCTAATAGGTATTATTTAATCTATGCAGTTAGGTTACAATCTTTTTTTTTTTTTAAATTAGTTTCAGGTGTTACAATCTTAATAATACGTATATCATGTATCACGTACAAGTACCACATCTTCTAAAGGGGAAGAATCAGCTTTCCATGGTATTGTCCGGGGAAGTGCATTTGCTGTCCCCTGGGAATACATGAGATGAAATACAGATAATAAAAATCTTTTTGCAGATGACTGAAGTTACGTTTTCAGCTAGTTTGGGGGGATATTCCCCCCCCCCCCCCGAAATAGGAAGAGTCACAGGAATGTGTTAAAAGTTCTCATCTGAGTTTGATCAGGGCAGACTGGTCGTAGTGGATTCATTCAAATTGCAAACTATTTTTACGGAGAAATCTCTTGAATATTGTGGTACATACCTGAGTTTCCTACTAAAGGAAGTAGAAAAACATATCCCTTTCATTCTGTGAGACAGGGATTAGTAACAACTCGACTACAACTGATTTAAAATGTGACTATTTGATTTTAAAGAAGTTCAATCTGCCATGGACACACCTACAAATTTGGTAAAGTGGGCCTCCCCTTTCATGTTTTCCATAAATTGAATAATTAGGGTCATTTCTTACTTTATTAAAAATTGTTTCTAGGAAAGGATCTGAAAGTCATTGAACAAACTGAAGCCCAAATGATTGTTAATAGCTAGGGAATTTTCACTTGAAAAAGAATCAACATCTCTAGTTTAAACTAGAGTAAAATTTGGACATGAGAGAAGTGGTTACAGTCTCCCTTAGCTATAGTTCATGATCATGCCTTCCAACTTGTGACGTCTGAGAAATTATGTATCGTTCTAAATTCACATAATTCCAAAAGAATGTTGGATTCTCACAGAAATGTAGCAGCCTATCTGGTCAATAATGCTTCTCTAGGCAAAAGATAGATTCTTAAGCAAGGTTGTAGAGTTGAAACAGTTTTCCTGTAAAAAGTAAATCTTGTGAAAATCATAGAAGTCCTATTAACCTTGCTGTGTTTATGTTGGTAGAAGCTTTCCTGCTGACCTTAGTTGTCATATCTCAGCTAGTATTTGGAATGTATTTCAAATGATTAGAAAACAAATGCCAATGAATTACTAAATCAATTTAATACCAATTGCTAAAACATTGATTTTTTTACCCAGCATTATTGAGATATAATTGATATATTACATAGAAAACATTGATTTGACTTTTCAAAACAAGTATCATTCATTCAGCATTTAGAAAAACATTGATTTTGTGCTTAGTATGGGCAAAATACTATGCTGAGTGTTAGGAAAGAAACATGAGTAAGACTGCAGAGCTTATAGCCTAGGAGAAGAAACAGAAAGAAAATAATTGTAGTAAGAAGCAATTATAGAGGCTTGCCCAGAAGACTTCCATTTCATGCAGAAGACTTAGTCCGGGAGGAGGTATTTCTTTGTAAGGTACCTTATCTACAGAAAACAGTTAATAAATATTTATAGATGCATGTGATATTGGAGACAAGCACTGGTTGAAATCTATTATTCTTTATTTTTATTCTTTCTTGTACTTTCAGTCTTAAAATATAAATGCTTTGGGGGACATGAGGTACTTTATAATGTGTAAAGCAGGATGCAAATATATGGCATAATCAGTATTTGCAAACATCGTTTGTCCCATCTTTGAATGCCAATAGTGCTAGACTGATTTGGGCAGATTTTGGCCATTCTTTCCAGAGGTGGACAACAGGGGCCAAAATTAATAGACACAATCAGACAAGAGAATGTATTAAAGCAATTTTAAATGTAAACATGTTTCTGGGAATCCCCTGCCTTCTGAACCATTTTTTCAGACATCACAACCAGTGCACTTGTTTTTCCTTAGCAAGGAAACTACTTCACCTCATCTATACTCAGCTTTTAATCAGTCAAATAAGTGGAAATTTTGATTCTCAAGTAACATAATGTATTTATCACCTCAGAATTTATGCTTCTGAATGAGTGTTTTTTCTGAAGTCATTTTTAGAATATACCCTTATTTACTGCTCAAAGTGATGTGTGAAGTCATCTTTTAGATTGTTTTTTAGATGCCTTTTTGAAATTTTTAATTTAAAAATGACATTCAGTATGTTTCTAGCGGCACAAAGATACAAGTGCATTGTATAATATTTGAAACTTTGATAAGCAAAATAAGAAAATTTGAACCATCTTATTTCCATCTCCTATAAATTATAATTTTTAACATTTTAGTTTGTATTCTAATTTTTAAGAGAAAGATAATCTTTTTAAATGGTATCATACTATAATATTGTTTTGAAATTATTTACCCCTTTCAAAAATGTGGTATGAATCTCTTTCCATGCTTTAAATTCTTTATATAGATATAATATACCTTATCTAAGCAATTCTCTGTTGTTGGACAATTTTTTTCTATAAAAAAACATGCTCTGGTGAACATGTTTTTAATTAAATCTTCATTTCTATCCAAAATTATTTCCTTAAACTGACTAAAAGTAAAATTAGCTAAACAAAGAAGATGCATATAAACTACCCTCAGCTGTGTACGCCAGATTTCCTAAACCGTGGCTAAATTTAAATATTTGTAAGGTACCTTATCTACAGAAAACAGTTAATAAATATTTATAGGTGCATGTGATATAGATGCATGTGATATGCATATGATAAAGTCTTTATCATAGTGGCTGTACCAACTTACATTCCCAGCAGCAATGTATGAGGGCTTGTTTTTCTCCATAGCCTTTCCAACACTTGTTATTACTTGTCTTGTTGATAATAGCCATTCTAACAGCTGTGAGGTGATATTTCGTTGTGGCCTTGATTTGCATTTCCCTAATAGTTAATGAAGTTGAGCATTTTTTCATATCTCTGTTGGCCGTTTGTATGTCTTCTTGGAAGAAGTGTCTTTTCAGGTCCTCTGACCATTTTTTTAATTGGATTGTTTGGGTTTTGTTGTTGTTGAGTTTTATGAGTTCCTTATATATTTTGGCTATTAGCCCCTTATCAGAGGTGTTGTTTGCAAATATCTTCTCCCACTTGGTCAGTTGCCTCTTTGTTTTGTTGATGGTTTCTTTTGCTGTGCCAACGCTTTTCAGTTTGAAGTAGTCCCATTCATTTTGCTTTTATTTCTCTTGCCTTTGAAGTCAAATTCATAAAATCCTCTCTGAACCACAGTCCATAAGTTTAGTACCTATGCTTTCTTCTATGCAGTTTATTGTTTCTGGTTTTATATTTAGGTCTTTGATCCATTTTGAGTTAATTTTGGTATATGATAGCAGATAGCAGTCTAGTTTCATTCTTTTGCATGGGTCTTTCTAATTTTCCCAGCACTGTTTATTGAAGAAGAGGCTTTCTTTTCTCCATTATATGTGTTTGGCTCCTTTGTCAAACACTATCTGCCCATATATTTCTGGGTTCTAAATTCTATTCCATTGTGTCTGTTTTTCTGCCAAAGCATGCTGTTTTGATTTTTGTCGCTTTATAGTATAAATTGAAGTCAGGGAGTGTGATACTTCTGAACTTGTTCTTTTTTCTCAGGATCACTTTGGCTATTCGGGATGTTTTGTGATTTCATACAAATCTGATGATTTTTTTGTTCTATTTCTTTTTAAAAAATGCCACTGGGATTTTAATGGGTATTGCGTTAATTCTGTATATTGCTTTGAGTAATGTGGTTATTTTAACTATGTTGATTCTTCCAATCCATGAACACAGAATATCTTTTCATTTCTTTGAGTCTTCTTCAATGTCTTTTAATAATGTTCTGTAATTTTCAGTGTACAGGTCCTTCTCATCCTTTGTTAAGTTTATTCCTAGGTATCGTTTTCTTTTTGTTACAATTACAAAAGAAATTGTTTTTCATTTCTTTTTCTAAACTTTCATTGTTAGTATATAGAAATGCAGTGCATTTTTGGATATTGATTTTGTATCCTACAACTTTTTGTCTTTATTGTTTCTAATAGATTTTTTTGATGGAGTCGTTAGGGTTTTCTATATAAATAATCATGTCTGCAAAAAGTGACAGTTTGACTTCCTCATTCCCAATTTGGTGCTTTCTATTTCTTTCTTTTGCCTGATTGGTCTGGCTAAGACTTCCTATACTTCGTTGAATAACAGTGATGAGAGGGGGCATCCTTGTCTTGTTCCTGATCATAGAGGAAAAGCTTTCAGTCTTTCACCATTAAGTAGGATATCAGCTGAGCATTTGTTATATATGGCCTTTATAATGTTGAGGTATTTTCCTTCTATACCCATTTTATTAAGTGTTTTAATCATAAATGGATGTTGCATCTTGTCAAATGCTTTTTCTGCATTTATTGATATGATCATATAATTTTTATTCTTTATGTGGTATATCACGTTGATCGATTTTCTTATGTTAAACCATCCTTGTGCCCCTGGAAGAACCCCTCTTGATCATGATGTGGTTCCTCAAAAAATTAAGAGTACAATTACTATACAACCCAGTGATTCTTCTTCTGGGTATCTACCACAAAAAAAATATGAAAAACATTTATTCATAAAGATATATGTACTCCTATGTTCACTGCAGCATTATTCACGGTGGCTAAGTCATGCAAACAACTGAAGTGTCCTTTGATAGATGATTGGATAAAGATGTAGGATATATATGCAATGGAATATTACTTGGTCATAAGAAAAAATGAAATAATGTCATCTGTGACAACATGGATGGCTCTTGAGCATGCGAAGCGAAATAATTCAGACAGAAAAAGTCAAGAACCAAAGTATTTCACTCATATGTGGATATAAAACTGAAAGAAACAAATTAACAAGGCACACAAACAAAAACTCATAGACACAGACAACAGTTTAGTGTTTGCCAGAGGGTAAGAGGGGAGGAGGGATGGTAGAAGACAGTAAAGGGGGTCAAATACATGGTGATAGGAGGAGAACTGACTCTGGGTGGTGAGCACACGATGCGATATACAGATGACGTAGCATAGAATTGTACATTTGAAACCTATATAATTTTACTAATCAATGTCACACCAATAAATTGAATACAAATTTTTAAAAATAAATAAATAAATAAACTCTTTCTCACTTTAGAAAAGAATACTATTTACTTTTCAAAAGCAGTTTCTTTTTATGACTAATAGGGTTAAACTTATATTTACTGGTCATTGTATTTCTTTCAACAATTGCCTGTCAGCGTCTTTACCCATGTTTCTTTTGATGTGTTCTTTTTTCCCCTTTACTTATAGGAAGATTTTATATGTTAAAGCTAGTGTACAAAAAATACAATGTATATGTAATATTTAAAGACTACCTAGTATACAAAGTACACATGTTACAGCTACTTTACCTAATTTTATTTGCCTTTTTATAATACTTATGCTATATTTTAACATTAAAATTAATTTTCAAATAATTTTCTAATCTTATTTTTATATTCTCAAATTCTTCCTTGGATTCTTTAGACAGGTAGATTTCATATTGAAGGAAACAGCAAAAAGTATTTGATAGTAATATTGAGAATAAGATCAATAATGTAGTTGGGCAGTGTCACTGGAAATTTTTAAAATTAGGTGCTAATGAAGTATTGAGATAGCTGCATATAGAGCTAATCAGATATTTTAAAATATTTTATTGTATTTTATTGATATGTTCTCAATTATATGAAACCTATTCTATAAGATTAAAAGTCACATAGGCATATGTAGTAATTCAAAGAAACTGTTACAATTGCTTTTGTTAAGAATTCTAGACATATGCTTCTGTTTTAGATTCATCTGGGATTCTGATCATGTGATCATGCCGTGTGGATTATAGACTGGGGCCTCTCTTGGGTTCTGCTATTATTGGCACTGTTGTATTTAGGCTGTTCATTACTAAAGTCTCACTGAGCTTGCCTTTCTTTCTCAAACAATCCCATTTGTAGTTACTTGGGGCTCAGTATGATAAGTCCTGAGGCTTCCTTGTTCCTTCTCTATCATGGCCCAACTCATTCAATAGCATCAAGCTTTCCCCCACCCCCACCACGCTCCCAGGAAAGAGTCCCACTGTCCTTCTACCTTGGTAGGTATGCATTCTAAATGTATTGCCTTTAAATCACAAAATCCACAGTTATATATTCACTCTTCAGAATCAGAGTTTCTTTGTAGTTACCAAACCCTCTGCCGGTAACTTTCTTTGTGAACGTAATCTAACATTAACCTCCCTCTCCCAAAAGTAGAACCAACTTAGTCCATCCTGACTTCATCAATCATGTGCTTTAAAGTTCAACATGTACTGTAAAGTACTCAGGTGCCCCACCCCTCCCTAGCCTAGCGTAACCACACAAAACAAGGAGCAACGTTTTTGCTTCCAGAATATGTTAGAAAAGTGCCTCAAAACCATTAGATCGTCACTTCTGTGGCTAGTCATATGGCAGGCTTCTTAACCATTTAAGTAAGTGAAATAAAGCAAACTCTTTATCTAAAATGAGCCAAGCAGTGTAATAACTAACAATAAATATAAAAGAAATAAGGTCAGTTGGAATAATTGTGGAAAGCTTCACAAAGGAAAACAATTTTGAGATGCACTTTGGGATACGTTGTATTCTTTGTTCAAAATTTCTTCCTTCCCTTCCTTTCCTTCCTTCTCTTCCCTTTCTTCTTCCCTCCCTTCCTTCCTCCCTCCCTTCCTTCCTTCCTTCCTTCCTTCCTTCCTTCCTTCCTTCCTTCCTTCCTTCCTTCTCTTCCCTTTCTTCTTCCCTCCCTTCCTTCCTTCCTTCCCCTTGCCATGAATCCTGCCCTCTTGTATGATAGGATTATACTTACATGTCTCATCGATGTTGGGCTTGGTCATGTGACTTGCTTGCACTATGAAATGTGTGCAGAAGTGATTGAGTGCTAGTTCTGAACAAGGTCTTAAGAGAAATCATGTGTTTCTTTTTACTCTTTTGCGCTTCTGCCGTTACCACGTGAACAGCATGCCCCACCTAGTTCACTGAAGGCCCCGGAATGAAGCATCTAGGACAGACATGAATCACCTGGAAATTTGCAGCCAAACCCACCAGAGCTCAACAGATACCAGCCAAACCCTAACTAATCTACAGATTGTGAGTAAAAAAAGTAATGTTCATTGTTATAAGTCATTGAATTTGAGGGTTATTTGTTACTCAGTATGATTGCAGCAATACTTGACTATTGCATATTGTGAGAAATGGTAAGATCATGAACTGGTATCATCTTCCTTTCTGTTTCCACTGTCACAGCCTCAGTTTGGGTTTACATCCCATCTGCTTGGATTGTTTTAAAAGCTTCCTATTTTTTCACATGTGTATTAGTAAGCATAGCCCAATAGCTGTTAGAAGGTGATCCAAAGTTTACAGTATTTCAAACACAATACAAGGTTTTCTTCTTGCTCACATTGCTACATTATTATGAATAGGTGGGTGGGGGATCCCCCTTTCACACAGTCATTTAGGGACCAGAACTGGTAGAGGCTTTTCTGTTTTCTACATGCATCTTTCAACATGGCCCCATGTGCCAGCTCCATTCCAGCCAATTAGAAAAGATGTTTTTAATAGGCTAGACTTAGTAGTGGTGGCCATCATTTCTGCCCACATTCTGTTGGTTTGAACTCAATCATATGGTGACATCTATGAATAGATGCAAGAAAGCCTAGAAAATGTAAGTTTAGCTGTGGGGACAGGAAGAAAAATTGAGAACATTGGTTATGATGACTAGTTTGTAATCTCTGCCACACCATCACTTGTTTAACATGCTTTAATCTGGAGTTACTAGTTCTAACAATCCAGTGTGATATTACCTATCTGCTTAAAATCTGTGGTCCTGGCCGCCTATGAGTTCAACATCAAATGTAGCATAAGTATATGATTTCCACGTAGACAGCTTCTGTTTTCATGCAATACCAACCATGAAGAATACGCGTATGCGAACCTAACACTTCTTTGATTTCTTAAGTACATAATCCTGTCATCGTAAAATATTAAGCAATGTAGAAGTTACCTACAATTTCTTAGGAGAGGCAGAGATCATTCACCATATGGCAATCAGCTCAATAAATCCTCATCACAATTTTCTTTGTCTTCTAGTCTTTTTTCAGCTGCGTGACCAATTATGGGCTTTTTATTTTACCCTTCCAGCATGAAGGCCCTAAACCTTCCAAGTTCCTCTCTTTTGTACCTATAACCCTCTGTACCCATTCCTTTTCTTATATATTTTATCAGAGAACAGATATATCTAACATGCGTAGCCACACTCATCACCTCATTCAGGAAAATAATAAAAAACCTCTCATTGCTGGTAGTTCCACCCTCCTCAGAAAGCAGTAAGGGATCATAAATTGCATTTTTCTCCTGATACAAATTATTTCCCAAACCTTTGCAGCAGGCTCATTTCTACCTTTTAAAATTTGATCTCTAGTTTTCCCCTTCCTGCCATCTTCTACATGTCAGTCATCCGGAAGCTCTCACTATGCCTTGAACACGTTTTATTTTTTTCCCTATTTCTGCTGCCTTTGTGGAGACTACAGACTCTGCTCAGTACCCCCTTTTTCCTGCCTCTGCACATCAACATCCCATAAATGCTTTAAGGGGTAGAAATATCTCCGTCACTGTAGGTGTTACCTGTTCTTATTTCACGGTCCCCTCTTCGCAGTATTCATTGTTCTCTTGTGTTCCTGTAGAATTCTGTACACATATCTATTATAGTCCTGGTTGCATTATTTAATATGTTGTTTGGGTATCTGGCTCCCCAGAATAGAGACTTTGTCATCTTTGAATTCTTAGGGTAGTACCTAACATGCAAATTGAAGCACAGTTTCTCGGTACGTGTTTATTTTATACTCGAAAAACCTCCTGGAGAGTCGAGAAGCTGGCCAAGAGATGGGGAGGCTCTCATTTCGTGACCAAAGGTTTAGTAACTAGTCTGGAACGCCAGGCATTCCCAGGAGGGAAGCCTGCAGGGTAACTTTAATTCTTTCCCCCAAAGTGCTATCATGGAAGGGCAAAAACCTTTTTTGGAGCTATTTTAATATGCTAGTTTCCAACAGGTTCTTAAATTACCCTTTCTGTGATGAGAACCCTGAAGGGGAGAGGAGATTGAGTGAAAGGAGAATCCTGAGCCAGAAGCTAGGACATTCCAGAAATGTTATGAGATTTAAAATGTGCAACTTTTCCCCTCACTTCCTGGGTTTACATGCATTTAATACAGCTTGACCTATTGAACTCACAGGTTTCTCTGTGAATGCTGTCTCTTTCAGGCCAAGTTTTCTGTCCAAAGTAGCAGAATAGAGAAATAGTTATATATCCCTGCTAATTCAATGATGTTTGTGAATTAATAAAATAATCCAGGACCTAAATTTTCTGGTTTACTTAGACGGTAACAAACACCACCATGAATCTTCGCATGAAGAACACTTTGAACATGTAGTCAGTAACTCAGATTTCTTTCATACCATTTTGGCCTTGATGCTGAAGCTGACCAGAGATAGGTGAGTAAAATAATATCCTCATCAGACCCTGCAGAGTAATTAAGGTGCATTCTCCAGAGAATTGAGCAGTAGAGACATAGACACGGTAAGAAGCCCTCTTGTCTTACACTAACTGGAATAGTAATTCTTTGCGTATTACTTAAGGTAGATCTGGCCGTTATATACAAGTAAATCTTCAAATCTCAGTTTAACACAAAAGTGTATTATTTTTATCATGTTGGGCAGTTCACCTCCGAATGATGATTAAGATACAATGTTTACTTTCAATGGTTTCTCTGATCCTGTGACTCTGGAAAGCTCAATATAGGACTCCCAAGGATTGCCCTGGGGTTCTCTCCATCTTAGGAAGTGGAAAAGCGAAAAGAGCACAGAGAATCTTGTGTGGAGGTTTTTATGAGCCAGGTCTGGAAAGGGTGCATATAACTTCCGTGTCCATTCCTTTGGCAAGAAGCCTATCACAAAACCACACTAATTCCAAGGAAAGCTAGAAACACAGTTGAGCTGTTATAAGGATAGGAAACAGGTACGGTAGACAATGCCATAATCCATTGATAAAATAAACATAGTTAAAAAAGAGAATAAGAAAAATTTACAGTCAGGCCTCATTTTTCATGGATTCCATGTTTACAAATTCAACTACTCTATTTGTAACTCAAAAATCAAAACTCTCAGTGCTTTCCCAGCCATTTGTGGACGTGTACAGAATGGCAAAAAATTGTGGTCAGCCAACTGCTCACATTCCCAGCTGAGGCTGAATAAGATGATGCTCTGCCTTCTTGTTTCAACTCTCAAACTCTAAACAAGGGTCCTTTCCACAGTCTACCTAGTACCATATTGTTTTGCATTTCTGTGCTTTTTGATGGTGATTTCATGGTTTTAAATGGCCACTGGGCTATATAGTATTATATGTAGCTATATATAGAAAAGCTATATATTACCCCTGAGCTCAGAAAGGCTGTGATGTGTCTTACAGAGAAAAATACATGTTAGGTAAGCTTCATTCAAACACAGATTACAGTGCTGTTGGCTGTGAGTTCAATGCTAATGAATCAATAATATATATTAAATAAGACATCTTTTAAACAGAAATTCACATAAAACAAGGTTGTGTATTCATTGGTTGATGAAAATGTGACCAGAGGCTCATAGGAACCTACCCCTGTGCTTCCCTTAGGAGCAATGGTTCAGTATTTGCTAATTCAGTGTTCATGGTGACTTTATAACACGTAACTACTATAAATAACAAGGATCAGCTGAGCCGTGTGTGTGTGCGCGCACGTCTGTGTGTGTGTCTGTGTGTGTGATTTTAATTTTCTTTCCCACTCATATTTTTTTGGTTTACATATTGTGTCAGCCACTATCTGTAGCCTGTCCCTACTTCCCCTGATGGCGTGGGTTTGTTTATGCACTAACAAAACCCTGATTTTGTTCAGACATCAGGCAGATGTCTGAACTTGATCTCAGGTAATGCTAGCCCAGCACCTGGGATAGGTTTCACTTAGCACACAGGTCTAGCTGATAAAATATTAGAGGTCTGTCTTGCACTGCCTTCCATATTTTCCTGGCTCCGATATGGTGTAAGGATGGGATTCTTTGAGCTGCTCCAGCCGTTTTGCAGCCATGAGGTCAAGACCAGTAGGACCCCCAGATATTAACATAACTGAGCTACTGAATCAGTGACAGCAACTCTCTGCCTTCAGACTTTTTATTTGGGTAGAAAGTAAATCCCTATTTTTAAACTATTGTCAATCATAGTTTTTCTTGCTTACAGAGGTGCTCACAGCTAATTATTCACATCATATTTACTCCATTCAACAAATCCTTGCTAACTGTTTACCATATACAAGCACTGTTAAAATAGTGGATATTTAGCAATGAACAAAACATAAATTCATGCCCACATGGAGTTTATATTCAATAGGAAAAGACAAACCAAAAACAAAGGAGGGGGGATAAATTTATAAATGCAACTGTCCATCAGTTTGGGAAGAAACATATCAGATCCTGGATAAGTTCACAGTTCAATCGTCACTGGAGGAGAAGAAGAAGGTGGGACACCAGAGTGCAGTCTGTTTGGCCAGGAGTATGCAGGAGGCTGTGGCATCAGTTAGCACGTTACATGGAACAGATGAAGAGCTGTGGTTAACAGGGGGGTCCTCTCAGTGGAGGGCAGTTAACAGAGCTTTATTGTACCTGAGAATCCCAGAGGGAGAAGCCACTCATTCATGAAGGGGTAACAGTAAGGAGTTGAACTGAGTTTTAAAGAGTGAATAGGAGTTCACCAAACACAGAAAGGAATGAAGAGCTTTCCAGAGAGAACGGGGTGTTAAAGGCCTAGAGCCGTAATGGAACATGCAGCAGTCAGCGAGCACTTCTGTGTGGCTGAAGCCAAAGCGAAGACGTGGAAAGAAATGAGGCTGAAACAGTTTGAGACACGTATCAAAAGGCTTTATAAATCATATTCATGGTTTTAAATTTATCCACTAAGCCTGTGGGTTTCAAACTTTTTTTTAAGCAGTGGGATACTGTTTTGAAAAAACAAAATCTTATCTAGAATACCAGTAAATAAAGTAGGTTAACGCAGAGCTTTTCCAAAGTGGAACGTGAGAGTCAGGAGTTCTGTCTCTCTGTCCTCTTTCTTTCCCTTCCCCCACCCCTGTAGAACCCTATAAATAGGCGAAATATGATGTGAAAAGCCACTAACAGGGGCCTCAGGAGACTATTACCTTATATTTCAAATAAAAACTTTCTTGAGATATAATTCATACACCATACAATATGCCATGCAAGTGAACAATTCTATTGTCTTTAGTATATTCAGAGTTGTGTAACTGTGTACATGTGTAACCACAAGCTGTTTTAGAATCTTTGCATCATCTCTAAAAGAAAGCTCATATGCTTTAGCAGTTACGGCCCACAGCCCCTCCAGGCCCTGGGCAACCACTAATGTGCTTTCTGTCTGTAGACTTGCCTATTCTGAACATGTCATACAAATGGAATCATACAACGTGTGGTTAGGTGAGTGGCTTCCTTTACTCACAGGATGTTTTCAAAGGTGACCCATGTTGTGGCATGTATAAGTACTTCGACTCTTTTTTTTGGTGAATAATATTCCATTTTATGGAATATATATTTTATGGAAATATTCCATAATTTTTTGGAAATATTCCATAATATATTTTATGGAAAATACTCCATTTTATGAATATACTACATTACATTTAACCATTCATTAGTTGGCGGACATTTGAGATATTTCCACGTTTTGGCTATTATGGATAATGCTGCTATGAACACTCATGTGCAAGTTTTGATGAAGACATATGTTGGGGGTATCCCCAGGCGTGGAACTGCCAGTTCATAACTTTATATTCAACGTTTCGAAAACTGCCGGACTGTTTCCCAAAGCAGCCGTACCATTTTACATTCCCATCAACAACGTGTGAGGGTTCCAACTTCTCCCTGTTCTCACCGACACCTGTTAGCAGTCTTTTTTCTTATAGCCATCCAAGTAGATGTGACGTGGTATCTCCTTGTGGTTTTGATTTGCATTTCCTGCGTGGCTAGTGATGTTAAGCAACTTTTCATGGGCTTATTGGCCATTTGTATATCTTGTTTGCAAACATTTCTATTCAGGTCATAAGCCCATTTAAATTGGGTTATTTGTCTTTTTTTTATCACTAGTAAGACTTATTTATATATTCTAGGTAGAAATCCTTTCACAAATACATGATTTGCAAAACTTCTCTTTCATTCTGTAGCTTGTCTTTTCACTTTCTTGAAGGTTTCCCTTGAAATCCAATACAATGTTGAATAAAAGTGGGAGAGCAGACACCCTTGTCTTGTTTCTGATCTTAGACGGAAGCATTTATTTTTCATTATTTAGTGTGATGCTAGCTATGGGTTTTTCATAGATGTCCCTTATCACGATAAAGAAATTCCCTTGTGTTCCTAGTTTGAGTGTTTTATCCAAAGGAGTATTGAAATTTGTTAAATGCTTTTTATGCATCTATTGAGATTGTCATGAAATTTGTCATCCTTTATTCTATGGATATTGTGTATTATTACATTTATTGATTTGGGGATGTTTAACCACCTTTTTATTCCTGAGATTAATCCTACTTTGTCATGGTGTATAATCCTTTTCATATGTTACTTTATTCTATTTGGTAGTATTTTGTTGAGAATTTTTGCACTACATTCCAAAGTAATAATTAAGGTCAGTAGTTGATAAAGGTATAATAGTTATAGTTATATAAAGGTCAGTAGTTTTCATATCTTGTGATGTCTTTGATTAGATTTGGGATCTAAGTAATAATGACCTCATAGAATGAGTTGACAAGTGTATCTACTCATTTTAATTTTTGGAAGAATTTGTGGAAAATTGTTATTCTCTAAATGTTTAGTAGAATTCACTAGCATCTGGGCCTGTACATTTCTCTTAAAAACCTCTGTAGGTTTTTAAAATACTAATTCAGTCTCTACTTGTTCTAGATCTATTTAGAATTTTCTTTTATCTTCTGGAGTCAGTTTCAGTGGTTTATGTCTTTCTAGAAATTTTTGCATTTCACCTAAGTCTTCTAATTTGTTGGCATATAATTGTTCGTAGTAGTTCCTTATAATCGTTTTTATTTCTTTAGGGTTAGTGGTAATATCCCCTCTTTGATACCTGATTTTGTAACTTGAGACTTTTCTCTTTCCTTCTTGATCAGTTTAGTTAAAGGTTTTTTTCAATTTTCTTTTGTTTGTCTTTCCAATGAACCAACTTTTGATTTTGTTGATTTTCTCTATTATTTTTTCTATTCTGTATTTCATTTATTTCTACTCTAATCTTTATTATTTCCTTCCTTCTTTTTGTTTTGGGTTTAATTTGCTCTTCTTTTTCCAGTGTCTTAGGTGAAAAGTTATGTTATATAATTTAGATCTTTTTTCAAATGTATACATTTACCAATAAAAATTTCCTTATAAGCAGTATTTAGCTGTATCTCATGAATTTTGGTATATTTTGTTTCATTTTCATTCATCTCAAACTAATTTTCAATTTCCATTGTGATTTCTTCTTTGACCCACTTGTTATTTAGGAGTATGTTGCTTAATTTGCACATATTTGTGAATTTCCTAAATTTCTTCTTCTTCTTTTTTTTTTTTTTTTTTTTTTTTGCAATGCAAAGCACAAAATTTCCCAAATTTCTTTCTGTTACTGATTTCTAATTTCACCCCATTGTGATTGGAGGACATACTTTGTATGATTTCAACCCTTTTGAATTATTTAAAATTTATTGAGGCGTATTTTATGGGCTAGTGTGGTATATTCTAGAGAATGTTCCATGTGAACTTGAGAGAATGCTTATTCTGCTGCTGTTTGGTGGAATGTTCTATAGATATCCAGTAATTTAGTTAATATACAGTGTTGTTCAAGTATTATATTTCCTTGTTGGTTATCTACCTAGTTGTTCTATCCGTTATTGAAAGTTGGATATTGAAATACCCAACTGTTGTTGAATTTTTTACTTTTTACTTTAATTCTGTCCATTTTTGCTTCACATATTTTAGGGCTCTGTTGTGCATATATGATGTATATTGGATCATATGTGTTTATAATTGTTATCTAATCCTGAACAATTGTAATTTATCTTTACAAATATCCCCTCTCGAGTAGCATTTTTTTATTTTAAAGCCTACTTTTTATAATATTAGTATATAACTCCAGCTTCCTTGTGGTTCCTATTTACATGGTATATCTTTCCCCATCCTTTCATTTTCAACCTATTTATATCTTTTAATCTAAAGTGTATTCTATAGACAGCATATATTTGGATCTTGTTTGTTTATCCAGTCTGACTACCCATGCATTTTGATTGAAGTATCTTATCCATTCACATTTAATGCTAACTGATATAATTGCATTTGTCTGACACTTTATTTTTGTGGGTTTTTTTTGTTTGATGTCTTTTTTTCTTCCTCTGTTTCTCCTTTACTGCTTTCCTTTCATTAAATGAATGTTTTTAGTGTAACATTTTAATTTTTTAAATTATATTTTTACTATTTCTTAAAGTTTTTTAATGATTCATCTAAGATTTGCCATATACATCTTGACTTCTTAGAATCTACTTCAGATGTATACTAACTTAATTCCAGTGGGGCATAGAAACATTACTTATATATAGCTCTAGTCCCTTTTCTCTTTTTGGTGCCATTATTGTTATGCATATTACAGCTATACAGAGGGTGCCAAAAAATGTATACACATTTTAAGAAAGGAAAACACTGTATTAAAATTGTAATACTCGGGGTGGCCAGATGGCTCAGTTGGTTAGAGTGTGAGCTCTCAACAACAAGGTTGCTGGTTCAATTCCTGCATGGGATGGTGGGCTGTGCCCCCTGCAACTAAGTTTGAAAACAGCAACTGGACTTGGAGCTGAACTGCGCCCTCCACAACTAGATTGAAGGACAACTACTTGGAGCTGATGGGCCCTGGAGAAACACACTGTTCCTGAATATCCCCCAACAAAATTTTTTTTTTTAAAAAATTGTAATACTCAACATATAGCAATAACAAAAGATGAATACAAGTCATGTGCATACATTTTTTTGGCACCCCTGGAATATGCTACAAATCCTACAGTCCATTCTTGACAATTATTACTTTGTCTAAGTGTGTCCATCAGAGAAGCTAAGAAAAGAAAGTATATATTTATAAAGTTTATTATGTTAACTTTTTTATTTACCATTTGTGTTTTTCTTCATTTGTTCCTCTGAATTCATATTACCTTCTGGTGTCATTTCCTTACTCCAATACAGTTTGCTTCCATTTCCTCCTCTTTCTGTTATTGTCAAAAATTTCATTTCTTTAAGTTATAGACTCAACAATATACATATTAGTTTATAAAGTTGCTTTTTAAATTAGTTAAAAGGAGGAAACTATGCATTCATACCTTTTTAAAAATAGTTACATTATTACCTTCCCTGGCACTCTTTGTTTTTCCATATGAAATCAAATTACAACCCGGAGTCACTTTCTTTCAGCCTGAAGAACTTCCTTGAGTATTTCTTGTAGAATGAGTCTGCTAACATCAGCAAATTTTCTCAGTTTTTGTTTATCTGGGAATGGTTTTCTTTTACTTTCCTTTTAGAAAGATCATTTCGTTTGCTGTAAAGTTCATGGTTGATTTTCTTTTTCTGCACATTTAACATACCATCCCACTACCTTCTGGCCTCCATTGTTTCTGATGAGAAGTCAGCTGTCATTCTTGTTGAGACTCTCTTGTACATGCCAGAGCAGCCAACTGGCCTACCAAAATGGCCTCTTCTTTACTTTACAATTACAAAAATTAGATATTGCATGAGTACTCAGTAAAGAACTAAAATTTATTGAAACTTATTATATGAAATATAAGGGTCTCTCATTCAGTTGTCATAATAATCTTGTGAAGGTATCCCCATTGTACATCTAAGGAAACTAAAACTAAGAAAGGACAATTCCAGTGTCCCCCAGCTAATAAGTTGTAGAGCTTGGATTTTAAATCTGGCCTTTACGAATCCAGAGCCTGTACTATTTCCATTATAACAAGCTGCCTTTCTGACTGTTGATCTCATACACCATAGACCAAAGCATGTTTGGGATAATTTAATAGGTCTTTAATTAACACTTAATTATAATTAATAGTTTGATAGGCATTGTGGGGAACATGAAAGAATTTACCACAAATAACTATTTCCTTTTGGAAGTTTATAATCCAATTGAACAAAAAGAGATTTAGTAATAGTGTAAGGCAGTATCCATAATTAAGTCCCAGATTAACGTTAATAAATTATAAATGCTGCTAGAAGTCATAAATCAGTAAAAAATTAATGGAGATATGGATGGCTCCATGGAGATTGAATAAGTTATCCAGAGGGATATTTTAGGCAAGAGATCTACCTTTAGTGAGAATATTTGGGTGATAATGAGTGTAATATATTTAAGCATAGACAGAAGACAGTCCTATGTAGAGTTTGGGGGAAGTGGAATGAGAGAAAATAGTGGGTCAATGAGTAGTCAGGGAAGACCTCAGATCGCAAACATCTGTAATGTGTCTGAACTTGGTTTTTCAGGCATTGTAGAAATAGAGTATTGTATAATACTTATTTTTTAAAATGATTTACTGAAAATAAGTCTGTCAGGGCTATGTGGAAAGCCAGTTGTCAAAGATAGGGGTTCATTTCTTTGGGCCAGAGATGCCAGCCAAGAGTTAATGGTATGTATTCCCCAGCTAAGGAAGTGCTATAGAAACCTTGAGAGCAGCACTTGACACAGGCAGCCTTTCTGCTTCCACTTATGAGTTGGAAATACTCTGTTTCTGGCCACTTTCTAGATCTTTGACACTAACCTGTGCAAGTCATAATGAGGTGGTAGAGAGTTTACAGATGCATATGTTCAAAGATTTTATCCCTCTTAAACAAGGAGTTTGTTTAGTGAGTTTTGGCATGGCCCTGTTTTGAAAAGCCAGGCTCTCTTTAGTACTTAAAGCATTTGGGAGGAAAGGTGCTGTGAAAATTGAATTGATGCTATTTATGACTCTTTGGTTTTCTTCTAAGTGTCTGGAATGTCTGCTCAGAGATTACCAACTTGAGGGCTCAACGTCATGCCCAAGAGACCTTGCCACAATGGCAGTTCTATCAACACTCCGTTGTGAAAAACAGAACAGGATTCTATGATTATTAGGAGAGCTGGTACTATTTATATCACATAAAAAGGTGACCCAGGTCATCACTATTACACCAGCCTTGGTAAATTCGTCAGGACATGTGGTTTTCCTCAATTGTTGATGAAATGTCTCCTTTGGAGACACTCACCAGCAAAGGATAAAGTTCAAACTCTTAAACTTGTGTTCATTGTCCTCTACAACTTTTCTTATGATTTATTTTTACTACTTGCCTACAAGAACTCCTGCTCTGATCAAATAGCCATATTCACTATTGTCCAAACTTTTTACTTTCTCACCAGTATATTTTTATTCTCCCCCATCTAGACTAGGTCCCTACTTCCCCTCTTTATACCTTCTTTCCCTCTATTTAAATCCTGCGTATCCTTTAAGAGACAGTATAAATTCTGATCCTCCATGAGGACAACTTCACAGAGATTGTGGGTAGTCTACTATTTATTCCTGTGGTTGGTGTTCTCAATATAGACTCTGTTTCACATTTTAAAAAAATGTTTTTAGATTTGAAACTCCTAAAGGTCAGGAACTGACTCTGTAACTCTTCACTCAGCCGAGAGCCTGGTGTAATGAGGAAATGAAAACTCGTTGCTTCAATGATACTGATGTTATGAAGATGAATAGAGGAATGCAATAGGGAGAGGAGTTGATTGTTTACTCCTAGAAATTTGTTCTATAATTTATAAGAAAAATTTGGGTTGCAGGTTGCCCTGAAGACTTTGTACAAATGTGTAAAGTTTATGACTATTATCAGGGTGCCTCATCAATGCTGGCTGGTGTGGTGGTTGGGGAGTGAAGCTAGGTTAGGCTAGCTGACTGAGATTCTCAGATTAAATTTTTGTAATCTGTCCCTGGACCTAAAAAGAAAAACATGCTTCTCCAAATAAAGATCACTTTTCTACAAGTGCCCAGTCTTTCTGGAAAGCTGGGGAGAGATAGCAATGTGTTCCTGTTTTTCTGCCTGGTCTTGTAGTTTCTGCTGGATACTATAATCTATCTCAACATGTGCCAGCATCATGATTGCTGTCATAGTACTCTTCGTGGTAATCCAGATTTCTTTCAGCAGGAGTAGCAGGTGCTCCCACTGTCACCAAGAATGATAAGCAAGAGCTACATACGCTGACATAAGGCCAGTGAAAACTAGAAATTGCCACCTGAATCGTTGACAGTAACTTAAATGCATAGTCAACCTTCTCTTATTTCTTATCTTTTCCCCCTCACACCCCATTTTTAGGTTTACCCAACACTTTTGGCTCAGCATTGCACTATGCACAAAAAGAAGTAGGCTGTTGCCATTTTTATGAATGCTTCTGCTTAAACCAGGCTTTGCATATAACTGTCTTGCTACCTGAGGTTGTAACTAATTTGAGGGATGTGCCGCTTCTGAGACTGAAATTCTTAAACAGTCTGTTCTCTGTGGCCTATACAGATAGCAAAGACTGTGCCTTAATGAATGAAGCATAACATATCTAGAAGACCTGAAGTTCGATCTAAAACGAGATGCCCATATGGTCCTATTTTTTATCAACTAATAAGCATTGAATACAAGATACAATGCTTTTCTTGTATTCTTATTTATTTATTTATTTAATATTTTGTTCTGTCTTGTGGTGATAGGCTATAAGAATGGTAGGAATACATGCATCATTTAACTCTAAACCACCAGGGAGGATTGGTATTTAGTTTTGAAAAAGACTCACCAAATAGTTACCACCAACTCATCATGTGCTATCAAGCATCAGGCATGGTAATAGGAAAACATTTGAAAAGGTTAGACTATACATAAATATTTGTAGCCTGCTGGGGTGTTTTCCCAATTGTAAAAATGTTAGAGAAAATATGAAGAAAATGTGCACTATTTGCTTAGAGAAAGAATGTTTTATATTCTATGCCAATGTCTCTTTTTTATTTTACTTTCTTACTTTTTTTCTTAGTATTAGGAATTAAAAATATTTGGTGCAGCCTTAGGTACAGTATGATCCAGTGACAAAATATAATTGTGAATTAGTCTAGCTTCTAATCTATTTTAACTGTTTTTTTTACCTACGTGAATAATTGGCTTCTGGGTAAAGAACCTCACTTGTTACCACCCACCTTCTTGATTGGTATTGACTAAATCATAATATGGGTCCTCCTGGGGGATCTTTTGTTGAGTAAAGTTATTTCCTTTACTGGATCCTTCTCAGTATGGTGTCTGTAAAACATTCTGAATTTTTTGGTTGTTATCAAAACAGTCTCCTAAGCCCACGGTCTGGGTTCTGATTTGGATTGGAGAGTTGCAGTTTCATAAGGATCAAATGAATGTGCATTTCTGGAAGGAACGAACATTTTTGTGGTCACGGCAAATGCCACTGGACATCACCAGTTTTTAGACTTAGGGGCATCTGAGAAGAATGTGATATTTTCCCATATTTTAACTTCTTTTTGAAGCTAAGTTCCTTGAGTCAGTGGCATGCTCTCATACTGGAATGATTTTTTGCTTAGTGTGATTGTAGATACACTTGGTCATACTTCAACCCCCACTATTTGGGAGCTCCCTGAATTAAATGTGTATACTGAATCTGGCCTATGTAATTATTGAAATAAGAAATTGAATGCAGATGTATTTCAGTCTCTGCTTAGATTCAGGCACTGCTCTTAAGGTGAAGAAGGGGACAAGGGAGGATATGCATGAAGATGATTTACCAAGGATTAGGCTACATCTTTTTTTCTGTGTCTAGTTTAATGAATCTCAGGACTTTCTTGAAAGGGATATATGGAAATTGTGGGTAAAAGCATGGGTGAGTTAGTGGTAGAATAAAGAAAAGGGAATGGAAATTAATGGAGATATAGATTATTTGGTGACAGATCAGGAAATTTTGGTAGGAGATATACATTTCTAAGGACTTCATTGTAAATATTTATTTTGAAATAATTTCAGATGTGGAGAAAAATTATAATAACAGTACATACAAAAAAAAAACAAAACAACAAAAAAAAAACTACTGTATTCCCTCACCCAACTTCTCCAAATGTTAACATTCTACCACATCGGTTCTCTCTCTCTCTGCCCTTAATCCTCCAGTGTGTATTTTTTCAAAAAAACAAAAACACTGTCTTACGTAACCAAATGCAGACACTCCAAAGAAATCAAGTCATACAGCCCTACTATCCAATCCGCAGACCCTATTCAGATTTGAACTATACCGATTGGGTCTCCTTTTGCTTTCTGATCCAGCATCCAATTCAGATCAGGAACTACATTTAGTTGTCATATCTCTTCAGGTCTTCAACCTGGAACAGTTCCAAGATCTGGTTCTCATGATCTTGAGTTTTAAAATAGTAAGATACTTCATTTTGAAGGGTGTTCTTCAAGCTGGGTCCATCTGATGTTTCTTTGGGACCAGTGTCAGGTCTTGTTTTCTTGGCAGGAATACTACAGAAGTGATGCTATCTTCCTCTCAATGCATGACATTAGGGTGTATACAATGTCTGTCTTTTTCGCTGAGTGAGGCTAACTTTCATCACCCGGTAAGTTATTGCCTGCCAGATTGCGTCACTGTAAAGTCACCTTTTCCCCCCTTGGTAATTCCCCAAGTATTTGGGGGTAGGAGGAGATATTCCAAGGTTATGCTAATATTATTTTCTACAGCAAAGCTCCACCCACTGAGAAATCTGTTCTAAATAAACCACCACTATGTTGCCAAATCTATATTTGTTAGTTTGGCATCCTATAGTAAGAAAAGTTTCCCCTTGTATTAGTCTGGGTTCTCCAGAGAAACAGAACTGCTATGGACTGAGGGTTGTCTCCCCTCTAATGCATATCTTGGAACCCTAACCCCCAATAAGGTAATATTTGGAGACGGGGACTTTGGAGGTAATAACAATTATATTAGGTTATAGGGTAGGACCCTCATGATGGGATTAGTGCCCTTATCAAAGAGGAGGAGACATGGCATCTCTCCGTGTGCACACACCAAGGAAGGTCACTGAGGATATTTCAAGGTGAGAGCTCTATCTATGAACTCCACCATGCTGGCCCCCTTCTCTCAGACTTACCGTCTCCAGAACTGTGAGAAATAAATATTTTTGTTAAGGTATCCAGTCTGAGGTATTCTGTTACAGCAGCCTGAACTGACTAAGATAAGAACCAGTATATATAAAGAGATTTATTATAAGTTTATTTTAAGGAATTGTCTCACGTGATTTTAGAGGCTGAGAAGTCTCATGATCTGCGGTCAAGAAGTGGGATACTCAGGAGAGCCAATGGTATAGTTCTGTTGAGTCTAAAGGCCTGAGAACCGGTAGAGCTAATGGTGTAAGTTGCACTCTGAGTTCAAAGTCCTGATAACAAAAGAGCTAATAGTGTAAGTTCTAGTCTAAGTCTGAGTCCAAAAGCAGAAGGCCGATGTCCCAGTTCAAAGACAGTCAGGACAGAGACAGTGTATTCTCCCTTACTCTACCTTTCTATTCTAGTCAGGTCTCCACAGATTGACTAAGGCCAGTCCATATTATGGAGGGCAAACTGTCTTACTCAGTGTAGTGATTTAAATGGTAATTTCATCCAGAAAAATCCTACAGACAGACCCAGAATAATGTTTAACTAAATATCTGGGCACCCTGTGGCTCAGTCAAGTTGACCCCTAAAATGAACCATCATAAGTCCAACCCTTGTCAATTTGGCACCCATATCACCTTCCTAACCATATTTAATCTACAAATAGAGATACAAACAAGTTCAAAATTCCACCTAGCGTGATATATCTATCTATATTTATACAACCCAAAACCACAATTACCCCTTCCCCAGAAAAGGATGTAAAGTCCTTGAGTGATGTTGCTCTTCTCCTTGATATCCAGTAATTTAAATACAAAGATGTAAAGTTAACAATATATTAAATACTATGATATAAAGTCAGTACATCTTATAAGGGGTTAAGAGAGAGGACAAAAACAAAGATGTTGTATACAAATATATTCATGACAAAATAAGGAGAAAATACTCATGACAATTACAGTCCTCATTTCTGTAACTGGTCACATAGTAATAGTTGGTATTTCTAACTAAGTTCTTTTCACCCAGTCTGTATTACCTTTGCCTTCAGCAAGCACTTCAGTCGGTCATGGCTGCTATTTGGTGGCCTGACTCAAACATTTATTTCTAAAGAGGTCTGGGCCATGAGTAGTCCTGCCTGGATTGGGTTGTTATAGTTTCCATTGACCTTAATTATAGGCAATGGTAATACTAAGTGATGCCCTAAGGGATCGCCTGTATTACAGACACACTCTTCCTTACCTCCATTATGGAGTAACAGTCTCGTTTCTCCTTGGTATCAGGATCCAGCACCCCAAGCAAATCATGCTTATTGATTTACAGGCATGAGGGAGCACAAAGGGCCCAGGTGATAGTCGTGACTTCCGGTTCAATGAAATCGTTGATGTTTCCTGGTAGAAGCAGTCCTCCATTTGGAACTAAGACCTCTAGGCTAGCAGAGCATACGGACATGGAAAGAAGAAGCAAAATCTTGCTAGTGAGTCACTAGGGGTAATAGTGATAGATGCCCCTCCCGTTTCCACCCCTTCAATCCTGGAACCGTGAGTCCTGATGATGAAAGAAACAGCACCATAGGCCGGTCTGGTGGCTCAGGCGGTTAGAGCTCCGTGCTCCTAGCTCCGAAGGCTGCTGGTTGGATTCCCACATGAGCTAGTGGGCTCTCAACCACAAGGTTGCCAGTTCAATTCCTCGAGTCCCGCAAGGGATGGTGGGCTCCACACCTTGCAACTAAGATTGAACACAGCACCTTGAGCTGAGCTGCCTCCCCGATGGCTCAGTTGGTTGGAGCGCGTCCTCTCAACCACAAGGTTGCCAGGTTCGACTCCCCCAAGGGATGGTGGGCTAAGCCCCCTGCAACCAGCAACGGCAACTGGACCTGGAGCTGAGCTGCGCCCTCCACAACTAAGATTGAAAGGACAACAACTTTTTTCCAGGAAAAAAGTCCTGGAAGTACACACTGTTCCTCCAATAAAGTCCTGTTCCCCAATAAAATCTTTTTTAAAAAAAGAAAGAAACAGCACCGTATATTGGAGGCTGATTCAGAGTATAAGCAGCCTTCCCTAGAACCTTGCCCCAGCCCTACAAGGTATTGCCACCTAACTGGTGCTGTAACTGAGTCTTCAGGAAAACATTTCACCATTCTATTAAGCCAGCTACTTCAGGATAGTAGGGAAGATGGTAAGATTAGTAAATTCTGTGAGCATGGGCCCATTGTCACACTTCTTTTCCTGTGAAGTAAGGTCCTTGATGAGAAGCATGCTGTATAGAATTCCATGACAGTGGATAAGACATTCTATAAGTCCAGGGATGGTAGTTTGGGCAGAAACATTGCAGACAGGGAAGACAAATTCATATCCAGAGTAAATGTCTATTCCAGTAAGAACAAAATGCTCCCCTTTCATCCTATGTTTATTGCAGCACTATACACAATAGCTAAGACATGGAAACAACCGAAATGCCCATCGGTAGATGACTTGATTAAGAAACTGTGGTACATTTATACAATGGAGTATTACGCAGCCATAAAGAAGAAAGAAATCTTACCATTTGCAACAACATGAATGGACCTAGAGAACATTATGTTAAGTGAAATAAGTCAGACAGAGAAAGATAAGTACCATATGATCTCACTTATATGCGGAATCTAAAGAAAAGAATAAGTGAATGAACTAATCAGAAACAGTTTTGGAGACAAAGAGGAAAAACTGAGGGTTGCTAGATGGGTGGGGGGTGTGGGGGTAAGGGGGAAGGTGAGGGGATTAGAAAACAATCAGTAACTACAAGATGGCCACGGGGTTTGAAAATTAATCTGGGGAACGTAATTTAGTGGTTACCAGAGGGTAAGGGGGTTGGGGGGTGGGAGATGAGGGTAAGGGGGATCAAATATGTGGTGATGGAAGGAGAACTGACTCTGGATGGTGAACACACAATGTAATTTATAGATGATGTGATACAGAATTGTACACCTGAAATCTGTGTAATTTTACTAACAATTATCACCCCAATAAATTTAAAAAAAAAATGCTCCCCTTTCATGATGGAAGCAGTCCAATATAATCACCCTGCCACCAGGTAGCTGGCTGATCACCCCAGGGAACGGTGCCGTTCTGGGAAGTCAGTGTGGGTTGCTGATGCTAACACATTGGACACTGAGCCATGGCCATGGTCAGGTTGACCTTGGTGAGAAGTGCATGTTGCTAAGTCCACATATAACCTTCATCTCTGCCACCATGGCCACTTTGTTCATGAGCCTATGGAGAGATGCCAGGGGCGGCTGGGGATAGGGGCTGACCAGTAGCTGTAGAATAAGTCATCCTGTACACTTCACTGTTAAAACTCCTCCTCTGCTGGGGTCATCCTTTGGTGAGCATTCGCATGGGATAAATGCTTCACATTTTTTGCCCATTTAGAGAGGTCTATCCATACCCCTCTTCCCCAAATTGTCTTATTACCAGTTTTCTAATCATGTTCCTTCCAAGACCCTGTCCATCCAGCCAAAGCATTGCCTACAGCCTTTGAATCAGTATATAATCACATATCTAACCATTTCTCTTTCCTTCTTTTGGTTGTAGGAAGGGCCAGATGCAACAACTTACCCTTCACCTTAGAAGGAATATGCTGACAAGCCCTATACCACTGGACTCTGAAAAATTTCACTGAGGTAGAAGGTCCCTGAATTTTTTTCCCATTCTGATATGCAAATGTCTTACCAATAAGTCTAGAGAGGTTACTATTTCTTGCTGGCCAGGTCCATGATCTGCAGCTGACAAGCTGGAGACTCAGGAGAGCTGACAGTATAATTCCAGTCTGACACTAGAGGCCTGAGAACCAGATTACTGACAGGGTAGGTTAGGTTCCAGTCCAAATCCAAAGACCTGATTGCCAAGAGAGTTGATGCTGTGAATTCTAGTCCAAGGTTTTTTGTTGTTCTTATCAGATTTCCAATGGATTGGGTGAGGCTCATCCACATTAGATAGAGTAATCTGCTTTACTCAGTCTACCATTTCAAGTGTTCACTGCATCTAGAAACACTCTCACAGACATGCTCAAAATGCTTAACCGAATACCTGGGTACCCTGTGGCCCAGTGAAGTTAGCACATTAAAATTGACCATTCTGCTCCTCCTTTCGCATTTACTCATTCATTTATATCAGTATGGACTCGGGAATTGTTTTCTCAGTGGGCTCCATACATTACTATCATTATTTAGTGCTCTAATAGTCCCAGATTTGGTTTTTGATAGCCACTTTAAACCTATATCCCTGTCACTTGACATGCTTACTTTTTTATTTTTTTTTTTAAGGAACTTTATTACTTTCTGGCACAATAAGACAGTTCAGGCTCACTTTGTACTTTCCCTGCCCCAATCTTGATATTCAACTCTTTTCTCTAAGAAAGCCTGGTTCCTTTTAGCAAAAAAACGGTGTTTAGACCCACAGATAGCATCATACTCAATGAGGAAAAGCTAAAACCATTTTCCTTAAGATCAGGAACAAGACAAGGATCTTTCACCACTTTTATTCAACATAGACTTGGAAATCCTAGCCACAGCAATCAGACAAGAAAAATAAATAAAAGACATCCAAATTGGGAAGGAAGAAGTAAAACTGTCTTATTTGCAGATGACATGATACTATGTATAGAAAACCCCAAAGAGTCCACCAAAATGCAACTATAACTGATAAATGAATTCAGTAAAGCAGCAGTATACAAAATTAATATTCAGAAATTGGTTGCATTTTTATATACCAATAATGAACTATCAGAAGGAGAAATTAAGAAAACAATCCCATTTACAATTGCATAAAATAATAATACCTAGGAATATATTAAGTTGGTGCAAAAGTAATTGCAGTTTTTGCAATTATTTTTAACCTTTTAAACTGCAATTACTTTTTTTTTATTATTATTATTATTTTTTTAATTTATTTTTTAATTTATTGGGGTGACAATTGTTAGTAGAATTACATAGATTTCAGTTGTGCAATTCTGTATCACATCATCCATAAATCACACTGTGAGTTCACCACCCAGAGTCAGCTCCCCTTCCATCACCATACATTTGATCCCCCTCACCCTCATCCCCCACCCCCCAACCCCCTTACGCTCTGGTAACCACCAAATTACGTTCCCCAGATTAATTTTCAAACCCCGTGGCCATCCTGTGGTCACCGACTGCCCTCCAATCCCCTCACCCTCCCCCCCACCCCCCACTCCCCCCGCCCATCTAGCAACCCTCAGTTTTTCCTCATTGTCTCCCAAACAGTTTCTGATTAGTTCATTCACTTATTCTTTTCTTTAGAATCCGCAAATAAGTGAGATCATATGGAACTTATCTTTCTCTGTCTGACTTATTTCACTTAACATAATGTTCTCTAGATCCATCCATGTTGTTGCAAATGGTAAGATTTCTTTCTTCCTTATGGCTGCATAATACTCCATTGTATAAATGTACCACAGTTTCTTAATCCAGTCATCTACCGATGGGCATTTTGGTTGTTTCCATGTCTTAGCTATTGTGTATAGTGCTGCAATAAACATAGGAGTGCATAGAGATTTTTGAATTGATAAACTGCAATTACTTTTTGCATCAACCTAATATTTAACTAAGCAAGTAAAAGACTTATACTCGGAAAATGGTAAGACATTGAAGAAAGAAACTGTGGAAGATGCAAATAAATGGAAGCATATCCCAGGCTCATGGATAGGAAGAACTAACAAAGTTAAAATGTCCATACTACCAAAAGCAATCTATAGATTCAATGAAATCCCTATCAAAATGCCAATGACATTTTTCATAGGGCCAGAACAAAATTTATATGGAACCATAAAAGACCCCAAATAACCACAGTGATCTTGAGAAAGAAAAGCTGGAGGTATCATGCTACCTGGTATCAAACCATACTACAAAGCAATAATAATCAAAACAGCATGGTATTAGCATAAAAACAGATACATAGATCAATGGAACAGAATAGAGAGCCCAAAAATAAACCTATGCCTATATAATCATTTAATTCATGACAAAGGAGACAAGAATTTAAATGGAGAAAGACAGTCTATTCGATACTTGGACAGATACTTGCAAAAAAAATAAAATAAAATGAAACCAGGGGCAGCTGGATGGCTCAGTTGGTTAGAATCAACCAGAGTTGCCAGTTCAATTCCCATATGGTCCCGTGAGCTGTGCCCTCCACAACTAGATTGAAGACAATGACCTGCTGCTGAGCCTCTGGAGGGGCAGCCGGATGCCTCAGTTGGTTAAGAGCGCCAGCTCTCAACAAGGTTACCAGTTGAAAATGGTGACTGGACTTGGAGCTGAGCTGTGCCCTCCACAACTAGATTGAAGGACAACGATTTGGAGCTGATGGGCCATGGAGAAACACACTGTTCCCCAATAAACACAATATTCCCCAATAAAACTTTTTTTAAAGTGTATATTTTTTAAAAAGTGAAACTGGACCACCTTCTTACTCTATATAAAAGAATAAACTCAAAGTGGATTAAAGATTTAAATGTAAGACCCAAAACTATAAAAATCCTAGAAGAAAACATAAGCAGTAAACTCTTTGATATTGTTCTTAGTGAGATTTTTTTCTGATCTATCTCCTTGGGCAAGGGAAGCAAAAGAAAAAATAAACAAATGGGACTACATCAAAATAAAAACTTATTGCACAGCAAAGGAAACCATGAACAAAATGAAAAGATAACCTACTGAATGGGAAAACATTTGCCAAGATATATCTGATAAAGGATTAATATCCAAAATTTATAAAGAACTCATACAACTCAGAACCAAAAAACAAACAATCTAATTAAAAAATGGGCAGAGGACCCGAATAGACATTTCTCCAAAGAGGACATACAGATGACCAATAGACATGTGAAAAGATGCTCAGCATCACTAATCATCAGAGATATGCAAATTAAAACCACAATGAGATATCGCCTCACACTTGTCAGAATGACTGTCATTAATAAATCAACAAACAGCAAGTGTTGGTGAAGATGTGGAGAAAAAGGGAACCCTCATGCACTGTTGGTGGGATTGCAAATTGGTGCAGCTGCTACAGAAAACAGTTTGGAGGTTCCTCAGAAAAATAAAAATAGAACGACCTATGACCCAGCATTCCATTTCTGGGTTATTTATCCTAATAAATTCAAAACACTAACTTGAAAAGATATATGCAACTCTATGTTCACTGCAGTGCTATTTACAATAGCCAAGATATGGAAGCAACCTAAGTGCCTATCAATAGGCAATTGGATAAAGAAACTGTGGTACATTTTATACAATGGAGTATTGCTCAGCCATAAAAACATGAAATCTTACCCTGACAACATGGATGGATCTAGAGGGTATTATATTAAGTGAAATAAGTCAGACAGAGAAAGACAAATACCATATGATCTCACTTATATGTGGAATCTAAAGAACAAATAAACAAAACAAAACAGAAACAGACTCACAGATACAGAGAACAAACTGATAGTTACCAGATGGGAGGTGGGCGGGGGGTGGGTGGGAATGGGGGGGGCGGGGTTGGAAGGCTGGGTGAAAAAAGTGAAGGGATTAAGAAGTACTAATTGGTAGTTACAAAATAATCATGGGGATGTAAAATACAGCTGGGATATAGTCAATAATATTGTAATAACTATATATAGTGCCAGGTGGGTACCAGACTAATCAGAGGGATCACCTCACAAATTAGATAGATGTCTTACTATTATGCTGCACACCTGAAACTAATGTAAAATAATACTGATGTCAACTGTAATTGAAAAAAAAAGACAGGATGTAGAAATGAAGATTTAGTGTGTAATGTACTTTTTGCTACTGGGATATTGTTGCTAGACTCACTCAGCAGAGAGAGCTAGGAAAAATTTCTGTATGTGTACTTACACACACACATACATTTATGCATTTAAATCTGTGTGTGTGTGTGTGTGTGTGTGTGTGTGTTTTAAAACTATGAGTTTCTACCAACAGATAGATATTCTCAATTCCAATCCAGCACTTAGCACCAACATTCACCTAAGAATGTTCTTTCAAACATTCCTCCTTTCTATATTTTCAAATTCCTTCTATATTGTAAAAACATTTACTAATATGCTCGGTTTCACCTGTGTTTAACCAGTCTTCCAATCATACCAACCACCTCCTCAGCCCCCAGCTCCACTGCTGCTTCTTCAGCTCCTCTGCCACCCCTTTGGACCTTGGGCAGGCTGCCACCTCCAAGGGGAAGGAACAGAAGGTAACTTAAATGACTTCTTAGTATCACATTTTTAAAATATAGTAAACACTTGAAATATATAGATATAATATTCACAGACGCATGTATTCACAAGAGTTCCCCAAGGTCTATGTAAAGTGAATAATTCTGCCGGGGCATGAATTCACATTAAACACACAGAGCTGTGTTTAAGAGAAAGTCACTTGCTATGGTAGTTTTAAACATGAACTCAAATTCTTTACTAGTCTTCCCATCAAGAGGGGGAATCTGATCCCTCTTCCCATGAATAAGAGCTGGCCTTAATGACTTGCTATTAACAAATAGAATATAGCAAAAATGACACCACATGATATCCAAGGCCAAATCATATAAGGTGATATGGCTTCTGTCTGTTTTTCTCTTGGGATCTTTGTCTTGGAACCCAGCCACCCTGCTGTGAGGAAACCCAGGCTACATGGAGAGTCCATGTGAGGTGTCCTGGCCAATGTCCTTGCTGAGGTTACAGCCAAGGGCCAGCATTAACTGCCAGATATGTGAGATAACTCCAGCCGCCAGCCATTGTCTGACTACAACCACGTAAGATATTCTGAGCAAAAACTGCCTACCTGAGCCCAGTCAACCCCCAGGCCCATGAGAGATAATAATGAAACAATTGTGGTTGTTTTCGGCTACTGAGAGTAACTGTTAATTCTTATAACAACTCTATCAAGTAGACATTAAAATCTCCAATTTTTAGAGTTGAAGAGTAATGTGGTATAGTGGAAACTTGGGAAATTAAGTCTTAGACTATTTGAAGGGTCTGCTGCAATTCAGTTTTGTTTTTTTTTTCTTCCAATATCTAAAACCTCGATTTCTCCAGACACTACACTTTGAATCATTCCCTTTGACTTTTGTGCAACATTTGAAACCACATAGCATCACTTTTAAGAAATTCTTTTTTATAGCCTCCATAACATTATAATGGCCTGTTTTTCCATTCACGTTTCCAACAATTTCGTCTTTGACTTCTTGACTCTTCTTCCTCCCCCCGACTTCCCAAGATGACATTTCCCGATGTGCAATCTGATGTACTCTACTCTCTTTACAGGTCTTTCTCAGAAGTCTTCCTCTCTCACTGCAATTATTATTTCTAAACAGATGAATTTCCCTATCTCTATTTATAGCCCTGATTTTTTTTCTGTATTTGCCAGCTAATAATTTCCTCTTAAAATCCTCAGTGTCATCACAGAATATACGAGTAGTTAGCACCAGAACCATGGTTTCAACTCTTATCAAAAATGACTCCATTTTTTAATTTACTTATTCCAGTCTTTGGCATATTATTCTCTTAATATAACCAAAGTTTAAACCTCAGAGTTCTTTGTTTAATCCCATTTCTTTTTCTTCTTTTATAGTGCATCATGAAGTCCTTCTGATTCTTTTTGTCCTATCTGTTACATTTGATATAACTTCTACCTTAGCAGTTGTCTCCTAACTGGTTTCCTCTTTCTTCCCTAACCTCTCCTGCTTATTACTACCATCTCATATCACTGAAATGTTATCATAGCAAATCCTGATTGAATACTTCCACAAGCATCCCATTATTTAGGAGGTAAAGATTATCCATAAGATGACCACAAACTGTCTTCCAATTTGTCTTGTCCTCACCTCTTAAATGTAATCCCAGCATCGGCAAGATGGATCTACTCAGTCCCTTAAGTGTTTCACATACAGGCTTTTTCATTTTCTTTGCTTCCCTGGAATCAACCAGTCTCTATCTATCTGTCTGTCTGTCTGTCTGTCTGTCTCTATCTCTCTCTCTCTCTCTCTCTCCATCTCTATCTCTCTCCATCTCTCTCCAGTTCCAACCCTCCATGAATTCTTATCAGTCCAATTAGTGATAAAAGGGCTATGAAAAAAGTTAAGCAGAATTAAAGAGAGAGGTGTGTGTGTGTGGGGGGGTTATTACTTTACACACAGTGGTCAGGGGATTCCTCTGTCATAGGGAGACATTTGATCAGAGATCTGGAAAAAATGATCAGACAGCCACAGAGATATTTGAGAAAAGATAATCGCAAGCAGAGGGAAGAGCAAATGCAAAGGCCCTGAGCGGAATATGTGTGCTGTGGTCAAGAAACAAGGAGGACCGCACGGCTGGAGGAGAAGGAGCAAGGGCACGGTTAGGAGATGAGGTCAGGGAGGTTGGGGTGTAGATCTGTCAGAATGGTGATGGTCATTCTAAGGACTGTGGAACATAGAAGACCAGTGGATTGGAGGATTTTGACACAGTGTCATCTGATTTATATGTTAAATAAGAACTTTGGTTATCATGGCCTCCCTTCTCTGGAAATGCCAGGAATATGGAAATTCTTTATGAATTCTTTATAAAACCTCATTCCTTTAAAAAAAAAACAACACACACCCACTTAACCTGTGAATTATTTTACTGTAAGCTATTAAATTCAAATCACAGTATGTTCACAATTTGGAGATTTCAAAATTTTATGTGTTTCTTAATTTTGTTCTTTGTGGTATTTTTTTGCTTTGACTACCATTTTGTAATATAATTTTTATTGTTTGAAGTAATCCATATACATAGTTAAAATACAAATATTGCTATAAGTTTATAAAAGAAATAGTGTTCCTTTCCTACCTCTGACCCCTGTTCTCCAATGGTAACTACTGTCAACTTTTAAATCTATTTTTAGTCTTCCTAAATAATATGTGTATACTACCATTTCTGGATTGTTTTTTCAGTGTTAGATATATTACCTGTTTATTTCCTACTGGAGAATGTAATGGTACAGCTCTGTCATAGGAAAACTCCCATCTCATGTATGTTCTCTTTTCCCCTCCATATTCTTTCCTATGTAGTTTTTCCACAGTTTTTGAATGGGTCGTTATTCACTGTTTATATTTTTACAGCCATGCATGTTGAAACATGTTGTATACTATGATTGTTTTTCTTGCTTATACAACATTTCTTTTTTTTAGTAATAATTCCTGTTTGGGTTTTTTTTTTTTTTTTGTATTTGTTTGTGTACCTATTTTAATAGTTCTTCCCAAATTCTCCAAATGCACTTTAAAATCAATCTTACCTTTTTTTTCCTCAAAAAAAAAAAAGTAACAGGCAACTGTAACAGGCAACTGTAACAGGTCAAATGTAACAGGCAACTTGTCAGTTCTGTTTTTCATTTGTTTGTTTGTTTGTTTTCTTGGAAAGCCATCTATTCTAGACCCCTCTGTCCTTTTGCTCCAATCTGGAAAGGTTGTTTTCTAGGACTGTTGCCTGTCGTCACTCTCGGACTTTTGCAACATTCCGGCACTTCTGTATACCATCATCCCCCCAAAAATGCTTTTTACCTCTGTTTTATATTACACCTCTGTTTCTTGGATTCCTTATTTTTCTTTTTTGCCCTCTCCCTTTTTTAGGAGGTTGTACCATATCCTCTGGTAGCTTCCTAAGAAAGAGGTCATAAATAAATTTTTTGATCATATCTGAAAATTTATTCATTTCATTAATAATTTTTTGTGGAGTCTGGTTACAGGCTTTTTCCTCCTTACTTCAGAAGGTATTACTCCATTGTCATCTAATGTTTATGTTGTCATTGAAAAGTCTGCTACTTTAATTTCCTAATCCTTTGTTACTTTCTGGTGTTTAGTTAGCATCATCTGAGGGGGGTCCCCCCCTTTATTCATGCTCTCAACTAATTCTCCTGTTTTAGGCCTTCACATTATCCCTATTTTCATTTCTGGTGCCTCTAATTTCTGACTCTTTCTGGGTTTTGCAGCACAAATTATCCTGCACCTAGTTGTCACTGCTTTCTGTTGACCTTTAAGTGTTAACTTTATCTTCTTTGTTAAGTTAGGCCCCACAAAATCACCTATTTTCCATCTTCCAAAATTATGTTTCAATCTCTTGTTCTCTGTAAGTTTTCCACTTTGTTTTTACTTGTGGGATTTATGCTTTTTAGAAATTTCTTGGGATTGATTTATGGGCACTGCAGGGGTAAATGTGTTCAAAATGCTATATTTACCAGGACGTTCAGGACTTCAGCTTTTCAAGATACAAACCTATCCACCTTTGTATATTGTCTCCTTTTAAAGAGATCCAATTTCCATTTGCAATCTACAATAGAACAAATTCTCTAATAGTGCAAAGTAACATTTGCTAATATAAAAGTACTCGATAGGAATTGAATTCATGGAAATCAATTCAACACAAGTTAGTGTCGAGGTCTACCATGATGGTAGTATGCATCAAGAGGATGCCACAGAAATATGTGACATGGTCACCTTTCAAGGGGCTTACTGTCTTGTTCGGATGATAAAATATACACTATTTCATGTGAGGGGGTTAAAGATTTCATTAGAAACAAAAAATACTAGAAATGGACTTGAACAAAAAACATCAGATGATTTAATTAAATGGAATCGGTAAGGTAGGTGCTTTTGAGAACAGTGGGAATGTATGAATAAAGACATGAATTTAAGTTTAAACATGAAATGGTTTTTAAAATCAAATACATTTGCAACACTAACAATTTCATATCTATTTTGTCCATTTATGTAATCTTTGGGGGGGCTGGATTTTGAAGGTGATAGCAATAACCAATTTCAAAGCAATGTTAGTAACTTTAAGTATTTACAGTCATTTTAGAAACAGGTATCATGGCCTTAAGATGGGTTTTTCTTCTCACAAATTCCTTGAGTCTTTTTGTTTCAGCTACATGATTTGAAGTGGAGATCAGCCCCTGTGTCTGGCAAAGCTAGGCTTAATTGAATTAGCAAATGCAAGTCTAGAATTTTAAATACCAAATTTGTGCACATTCTTGGCATTCTAAACCCATTGGAGGCATTTTGGAATGCTCAAAAGTCTCCAAAGGGTCCAGACTAACCAATCTACCCACTCGGGGGAAAATTTCAACCTAAGGGAGCTGCATTTTAATTTTTAAGTGTTTTCCAGTTTCTCAGGATACCACTGCAGCTTAGCCCTCTGTTTACGAGCCTACGTGCATCGGGGACTATACCTCCTGTTCGTATCTCATCTGTCTACCTGGATACTCCCAGGGCCTTCATTTACCCCTTTGCCATTTCCACCAGCAGAAGTGATGTGGAATATAATTACCATATTCAGAACTTTGAATTCTGATCTAAATTTGGTCCTCAGTGAGGTAAGAAAATGTTAACATCTCTTTATTCCCTCCCACCTTCATCTCTAGAATCCTGGGAGTTTAACTGGCTGGACTTTGTGGTGTTTAGTTTAACTGCTGATATGAAGAACTCCTTAGGTTCTTCATTAATATTTAATTCAAATCCACTGCTCTGCCAGGAAGCTTTTCCCAATTATTCTACGTAGTCTCTTTTTAACTTTACGAGGTCTGACAATTAAGGTCATGAACTTGCCACATTGTGCTTACATTGGCAGCACTGAACAAACAGCTCGGTAAGGTTTCATAACCTCAGTATATCTGTATCTCACAGCTGTGTTCATGTCGACGTGTGGCAGTGTCTCGCTGAGTGGCATTCATTATTGTTGTTGCATGTTTTTGTGTGCCACCGCAAAAATGTCTGAGCTTAAATTAGAGCAACGAACAAACATTAAATTTCTTGTTAAAACTTGGCAAGACTGGAAGTGAAATCAGGAACATGTTAGTCCAAGTTTATGGAGATAATATCATGAAGAAAACAGTAGTGTACAAATGAATTAAACATTTTTCTGAGGGGAGAGAACATGTCACTGATGAAGAGAGGTCAGGGCAGCCAGTAACGAGCAGAATTGATGAAAACATTGCAAAAATTCGTCAAATTGTGTATCAAAATCGTTGGCTGACTGTGAGACGCATAGTAAACCAAGTAAACATCGATAGAGAAACAGGAAAATCTAACTGAAAATCTTGGCATGAGAAAGATGTGTGCATACATGGTCTCGAAGGAACTCTTGCATCATGACAATGTACCAGCTCACATGGCACTCACTGTCTGTAAGGGAGTTTTTAGCCAGTAAACAAATAACTGTATTGGAACACCCTCCCTACTCACCTGATCTGGCCCCCAATGACTTCTTTCTTTACCCGAAGATAAAGGAAATATTGAAAGGAAGACATTTTGATGACATTCAGGACATCAAGGGTAATACAATGACAGCTCTGACAGCCATTCCAGAAAGAGTTCCAAAATTGCGTTGAAGAGTGGACTAGGCACTGGCATTGGTGCATAGCTTCCCAAGGGGAGTACTTTGAAGGTAACCATAGTGATATTCAGCAATGAGGAATGTAACACTTTTTCTAGGGTGAGTTCATGAACTTAATTGTCAGACCTCGTATATCATCTGAATTTTTATTTACAATAGATTCAGGTACTTTGGCATATACTTTTTCTCTAATAATAGGAGTGTATTTGATGTGATCGATCTCCCTAGATTGATCAAAAAATGTCTCCAAAGATGGCATGTTATGTATAATGTGTAACTTTACTGATAACCTTTATTAGATATATATAAAGTTATACTTTATATAAATTTAGATATATATAAAGTTATACTTTATATAAATTATAAAGTATAAGTAGTTTTATTGCAACTGACTATAACCATTTATCACCATGTTTCAGTAGGGGTGATCTTAGTTAAAAATAACCATCCTTCAAGACATATGCTGCCCTAAAAAAATACATTCTGTGACTAGATTTTTGAATCTGAAAACTATTTTCATCCAGAAAATTTTCCATCCCAGAAAAATATTTCCATTCCAGAATTCTTGAAATTCATGGATAAAATGTTTTCATTTGTTGAACTGAGTGTTTAGTGAGTGGGGTTTTGCAAAGAAAAAGGAGCATCAAGACAGCAGCCTAATATCTGACAATTCTTTACACAAGTCCTCCATTATACCCAACTTGACTTTGAGGTGGTAGCTGGGTCTAAGCAAAAACTAAAAAACACATGTATCATTTTGCATTTTCGTTTTCACTTTCACATACTCTCTCAGTTTTATGTTACTAAGAATTTAAAGACCAGTCTCTGCATTTTTTACCAAAAGAGTTATAGACAAAAGAAGTAAGGAAACGAAGGAGGGAGGGAGAGAGGAAAAGAGAGAGGGAGGAAGTCACATATCTCAAGTCATATTTTGTGATGTTTGTAGCTTTCTTGAAGGTGGTTATGAACTGTATGCTCAAAACTTATGTAATTATTAACCAATGACACCTCAATAAATTTAATAACTTTTTTTCATAACATGGTTATGGAGGAAAGGTTTGATTTTGGAGCTTGGAGCCTTTTCTGCCTTTTAATTCCTTCCTCCTTCATTTTCCTGGAGTCATCAACAGGTATTTCCTTTTGTCTTACATGAATTCCTATCAGGCCCAGGGGGCTCAGCTTCTCTGAAATGGGCTTTTAAAATCTTGTCTTCAATAAAGGTAGCCTTTTCATTAAAAGTAAATTTCCTATCAGCTGCCAAGAAAATTAAAGGTGCTTGATATCTTTAGACCTTAAGATTCCTTAGCTTATTTTGAACATTGTTAGAAGTAACCTGAACACCTAACCATATAAACTTTCATATTGGAGTGGAAGACACTTTGTATTCGGTTCCATAAGGTATCTTGTGGCCATGGATACCTCCAAAATTTCAAAATGAACCATCATAAATATGGCCTTTTGTGGTACAAAAAAATATGTTGGGAAATTTAGTAACTTCTGGATCATTGCTTTGTTTTTGAAGTGTCATGTTCTATTGCCATAGTAGCTTGTCTTTATTAAACATTTATTTGGGCCATGCATTGGTCTATATTTTTCCTACAAGGATCTTGTAAGGTCCTTATATTTGTTCCCTGCTGTAACAAATTACCATAAACTGGATGGCTTAAATCCCACCTGTTGTCTCATAAGTTTTGGAGCCCAGAAGATGAAAATCAAGGAGCCTGCAAGGCCATGCGGGGCTCTAGAGGAGTATCTTTCCTTGTCTCTTCCAGGCATTCCTTGGCTCATGGCTAAAGAATTCCAATCTCTACTTTTGTCTTTACACGGCCTCCTCTTCTCCCTGTGTGTCTCTCCTCTGTGCGTCTCTTGTGAGAATAATTGTCATTGGATTTAGGACCCACCCAGAAAATCCTGATTGATTGTACCTCAAGATCCTTAATTATATCTGCAAAGATGCTTTTCCAAATGAGGTCGCAGTCACAGATTCTGGGATTAAGACATGGACATGTACGGACCACCATTCAACTCATCACAGTTATTTAAGCTTTTTAAAATGGATGAAGAAACCAAGGTTAAGAGGTTTCACATAACTTGGTCAAGATTAGATAAACAGAACTTGAATGTGAATTAATCTCCCATCAAAATCTGTGGTATTTCTGTCATACTGTCCCTTATGTGAAGCTCTCTGAATTGCATGTATACCTTGATACCTTGGCTAGAGTCAAAAATTTATAAACATGGTGACTTTTGTTCTCTTTTCATACTAGCCTATGCTATTATCATCCTAGTGCCCCTCCAGGTAAACCCACCTTCACCAGGAAAGAGGCCTGTGGAACTCTTTTTGAGAATATGCCTATAACATAATTATGTCAATTATCTCATGTTAAAACACTAACGAAGAGCAGCAAGTTCCCAGAAAACTAACTCACTGCTGTAAAGGGCATTTACATCATTCTCTTTCACATCAGCAGAAGAGGCAGATGGTTTAAGTCATATATTTGGGTTATCAGCAGGACACAATTTTCCACAGATGAATATAAACAGGACTTTTTAAAAACATGATTTTTATGGCATGTTTTAATCTTAATGGTTGTTTATCACCAAAATTCAGAAGACACCCTTCACTCGGTACACATGACATGTTGACCCAGAGCCAGATGTTCTGAGCTCACAGCCTTTCTGAGGATTCTGAGTTTAGCCTCAGCTGCCTTTTTTCCTGACCTCTCAAGTGAGGTATTTCAGAATAACAGATATTTTGTTTCATTCATTGCTCCAAGAATGGCAATTGTTCATCTTTTTTTTATATTCCTGGTTCATTATTCCCTCTCTAACTTAAGCTGTTTCCCTCAACAATTGCACCAAAGCACATTTTTTACAGAAGATTTTATGGACTTTTAAAAATGAAAATTAATTCAGTGATGTATGCCTTTGAGTGTTATAACTTTAACCAATTTTCTAGCTGGGGAAGTTGGTTCAGAGGCAGTTGACTCTTCACAGGTTATAAGGCAAGTTCTCATCAGAGACTTCCTGTGTGTTGCTCTCAGGACCATGACTGACATTCTCTTGTCAAACGTAACCCACATAAAGGTCGACTCTGATCTTATAATTTGTCGGTGATCTTTCCTAGCCTTGCAATTCTCACTTCCTTTAGCATCTGCTTAGCATTTCAAGAGTTAATCTGCAGTGTATTGGTTTGACAATGACTTATTTCATGATTTTGTGTCTTTTTGAGATTCTTTACCTAGATTGTAGGATATTTTTTGCTTTGAATTCCTTTCCTTATCTCCCAAGATGCCTGATATTAGCCTACTCACACTGGAAACATAGAATGTTTGCTCATAATAGTGTCTAGAAGAGGGAACTGCATCCTCTTCAGGCACATGAAGTTAAGGTCGCTCATTTCCACTACTTCAGTCTGGGCTCCTTCACCATAACATCGCATGGTGTTAAAGACCATGGACTGGAGTCAGGCAATCTCGGTTCATTCCAGCTCTATTTCTTACCTTGGTCAAATTACTTAGCCTCTGTGCCCCTCAGTTTTCCAACCTTTAATTGAGAGACAACAATAGCACTTATATCACAGGATTTTTGATGATTAAGTACATTAATACTAAAATGAGGATCATGCCTGGAATATAGTGAGCATAAAATAGGTATTTATTAAATAAGAAATCTTTTTCCCCCAGGATTACTGCCACTACAACATGTTGTGTTACTGACCCTAATCCAGTTCCCCACCAATGCACTTGCTATTGCAGCCAGAGTGAGCCTTCTAAAGTACAAATAGGATGCTTTACTTCTCTGCTTCAACACCTAAACAGAAGGAGTTTCAACTTCCAGCTGTCATGGAGTCAGTGATACCAAGCTAGACTTCTTGCCATGGACTTCTCTAAAACTGGACAAAACACATCAGTAAACTCTTTTGCAGGCAACGGACAATAGCCAGTTTAAGTCTGTGATACTTGAGAAGGGAAATTCATGAAGTGAGTCCCACGATTGCCCAGTTCTCATCCTAGGAACAGTTTTCTCACTACAGCATAGACAGGAAGAGTCTAAGGAGAGTACTGTAACCCCCCCTGAGCTGAGGCGGCAGAAATTAGTTGTGGGTTATTAAAGCAGTTGTGATGTGGTGGGTGGGATGTTATAGAGACGGAAGCTGTCCCAGAAATACATGTGATGGACCACCTCAAATCCAAATGCACCATGGGTAGCAGCTGCTGTTGGGTTAGGAGCTGAACAAACTTAACAAAGATACTGGAGATGAAGCAGCAACTGCAGACGTTGCTAGCCAGAGTAGAGAGATTTCCCTAAAGTCACTGCAACACACACCCCTGGCATCCAACTGAGACACCAGAAAGGCTGTGTCTTCAGAGGAAGGACCATGTCCTGGAGTAAGACCTACTATACTACTGCCGAAAGAAACCCGAATACCATTCTCTAACAAGATCCCCAGCGCAACACAGTTTGAAAGTTGACTCCCACCAAGTTAGAGGGACTGGAAAAATACCTTGGGATTTCCATAGTTCCTCACTAATAAAGCATAAAATCAAATTCTAGATTAGCCAGTAATTGAACTTGAAAAAAAAAAAGGAAGACAGCACAATCCTAATTCTCTACAATGTATTATCCAAAATATCTAGTATACGATCAAAAAAGAAAGAGAGAAATGTAATACGTCATAGTCAGGTAAAAAAAGTCAATACAAATTGAATTAATTTTCTGTAAGATATTTCAATAGGAAATGATAGTCTTTTCAATAAATGGTGCCGAAACAATTGGAATCTAATCTCCATGTGCAAAACGATGAACTTCAATGATCATATACGGTCACATTATATACAAACTTAATTGAAAATGGAGTATATACCTAAATGCAAAGATAAAGATTATAAATCTTATAGAAGCAAAGGAAAAAGAAAGAGGAAAAGGAAAAAAGTAGGGGCCATAAGAAAAAAGAAAAAGTAGGAACCATAAAAAAAAAATACATTGATAAATTGGGCTTCCTCAAAAATTTATACATATGCTTTTCAAAGGAGAAACTCAAGAAAATGAAATGGCAAGAACATATTAAAAGAAAATGTTTGTGACTGGCAAAGCTCTTGAATCAACAATTATAAAGAACTCTTACAACTCAATAACAAAATGATTAACCCAGTTTTTTTAATGGCAAATGAAGTAAACAAGTTTTACAAAAGACAAAATACAAATGGCCAATAATCGTGTAAAAAAATGTTCAGTATCACTAGTCATCAGGGAAGTTCAAGTTAAAATTATAATGAAATACCACTTCAGACATATAGAATGACTAAAATTAAAAGGATTGGTAATGTAAAGTATTGGCAAGGATGTTGAGAAAGAAATAAGAACTCTCATAACTTTATGGTGAGATATAAAATGGCATGACCACGTTTGAGAACAGTTTGCCAGTTTCTTATAAAGTTGAACGTACTTAATCATATGACCTTGCCCATCTTAAGTATTTACTCAAGAGAAATGAAAACTTGTGTCCTTAAAAATACTTGTAATGAATGCTCATAGCCGCTTTATTTATAGGGACCCAAAACTGGAAACAACCCAAATAATGATGGGTTCTAGTAAATGACTGGATAAACAAGTTTTAGTGTATCATAATCTAATAGCTAGATGTTTCAGTCTTAACGTTCAAGTTGTCTCCATTTGGGGAATTTCTCACTTTCAAGTTTTAGCATACACTGTCCCCCTACTGATAATCTTTCTACTCCTTCAGCACCTTAAGGAAAGTGTTTCCTTCTAACCCCAGATTTGTTAAGTATTCCCCGTTTCCACAGCACTCTAATGTTCAATAGAGGCTGTTATCACATTTCATTGTTTTTGCTTGTTTACTTGTCTGTCTTCCCTGTTAAAATTGTCATCTGCCTGATTATAGGAAATGCACCTGTTTTGTTCCCCTTCACACCTGTCACAGCCTTGGCTTATAGTTGGTACTTAATAAATATTTGGTACTTAATAAATATTTGGTGAATGATGAGAAATAGATGAACCAATAAATGAACACATGAGCTCACATAAATCTTCTGAGATCTTCAGGTAGATTCTCAATGATTTCAAAGTTCTGTTTTCTAAGTGAAAGTAATTAAAGTCTCCCCCTTTTAAGTGAATGTTATTTTTAGGGTGACATTACACATTTTATTACAGGTATTTTCTTCTAAATTTTATTTCTCAGAGGTCACCGTTTTGTTGAAGCAGTGAGTCACAGAAATGCAAATTTTGGCTGTGCCTTCCCCCATCATCCTGTCGCTCCAGCTAGTAAGACCAGACATTCCATATTAATTGCTTGTCTAAGGGATTTCTGTCCGATTTAGATTGTCTGTCAAGATATTTTGTAGTCTTCTTCCACTCTGAAAAGCATAGCATATTATCTCTTTTTATATTGTTCCTTGCCTTTTTACAAATGCTTTTGAAAAATAGGTGGGATGGATGGATAAATAAGATAGATTAGATAGATAGATAGATAGATAGATAGATAGATAGATAGATAGATAGATAGATAGATAGATAAGAGAGAGAGAGAGAGAGAGAGAGATAGAGAGATAGATATCAAATAGATACAATCAATATAGATGAAGTCTGATAAGATAGATTCTTACTCTGCCACTATTTCTTATGTCTTATATATATATATTTTTTGACATACAATTTCAAAGCTTTTAGGGAAAACTATGCACTATTCATTCAATTCAAAGTATCAGAGAGAAATATTAGAGTCCCCTTCTCAATTTGCTTAGAGTCTTCTGAGGACTTATAAGTAAACCAACCGTTGTGTGCTCTGACACAAAGAAAGCATGTCCAGGGCACCAAATGGGTATTGGAGTCTGCAACTCTATGTCATTATATCTAGTTGTTAAACACATTCTTCTAAGATAGGCATTAATAGTCCTACTTTACAATTAAAGATAATGGATCACAGGACAGAAATGTTTTCAAGGTCACAGAACTAAGTGATAGAATCCAAATCAGGCCTGTCAGGTTTTTAATCCCTTGGCCTTTTATGTGCACCACAATGATCTCCTAAGTGCAGCGAGAAAAGAAAATTAAGAACGACCTACAGTTTTTCAGCCAGGTAGGCTGGGTGGTAAGTGGTGGCAACCATATTCTGAGACTGAGAATTCAGGAAAAGGAGCAAGTTTGGAGGAGGAAACAATATTTGAAGATATTCGAAGATCAGTGTTTGATTATGTTGAGACAGGGGTATCTGTAGGCCATCATGTCCAGCTACTGCAGGCGATGGGAATAGAGTCTGCAGCATAAGCTAAAGGCCTGAGCTGGAGAGAAGGTATGAACACCATCAGCACCTATACAGTAATTGTAACTTTGGGTATGTATTGAATCACCCAGAGGGAATATATAGATTGAGAAGAGGCATAAACGTCCATCTTTGATTTGTTGGCCTCTAGATTCCCCTTGTTACCGATCTAAGAATTTCATGCACATGTCAGGGCTTAATCAAAATGGGATTCATTCATTTAGTAAATATTGATGAAATTACTGAGTATCAATTATGTGTTCAACAGTGACTAGGCTCTGTGGGGAATAGAAAGGAAGAAGATAAAATTTCACCTCTCTAGGACCCTTCGGTCTGGTTGGCAAGTCAGGATGTATTTATGTACCAAGTATTAGAAGTCGTAATGCACAATCTACTCATAGACTATGGACAGGAACATGTTCTAAGTTTGGGTATATGTTTCAAGGAAACCTTGGGTGTCTCATAACAATCATCCCAACATTCAAAAGATACAAAATAAACATCATTGATATAAGCTCCTCCCAGTTTGCTGCTTGGGTTTCTGTTCTGCTCCTTGGAAGCGATTAATCACTTAACAAGCAATAAAAACTTCTCTTTCTGATCCTGTTATGCTTTAAGACCATTCTAATGCTGAAGAATGCAGGTGGACTGGAGCTTGGAATTGGAAAGCTGTAGGGAGATCCATGCATGACCTCGCTCCCTTTGCCATTCCTGCTTCTCACGACCTGTCTGGTTCATTCTTCCTTCTGTGGCTATTCTCTGTCTGCTCCTAAATGTGCCTGACACAATGTGACCACCCAGAGTAGAATATGGTTACTCAGTGTTTTCTTGGTCATGAGTCCCTCTCAGTCTTCTTCTTTCCTTAATAGAGTGCACATATTACTTTTAATCCTTAAAACAACCTTTCAAGACAGAAATTACGCTTTCTGCATTACATATGCAAAAACATAAACATATGCAGAACTAAAGCTGAGGGAGCTTGTGGCCCTCCAAGTCATTGTCACCTGTTGGAGATTCAAACATGAAGAGACAAGGTCTTGGACCTCATGGACGTCATAGTACAATGATGAAGCATATGTTCATCATAATAAGTATAGACATAAATTAATCATTATAGAATGCTATAAGAAGTGCTATAATAGATATGTGTGAACATAAAGTTGTAGTAACACAAAGAATGATGCTTGGAAAAGCAGAGACGAAGGACATTTGAATGAAACTTGGAAGGCATGTGTAGCTCTCCAGGTATAAAAGGAAGGAAATGACTTCCCAGGCAGAAGTCTTAGGTTATAGAGGCACAGACGTACTGATTGTAAACAGAAGTAGTGTTGTCTGTGTGTGTCCTTGAACCCATAGCTCACCTTCTGAGTTGACAGCCCAAGCGTAGGTACACTAATGGTGAGCTTCTCTGTAGATCCTGCTGAAAGGGTTCAAAATAATATGACTTCCCGTAAGGCAAAGAACACTTGAGACCAATATTTGGTATAAAAATTTAGCCTCTCTTGCTCTCTAGTTTTCTCTCTTTCTCTGCTGCCCTGCACCCCCAAACCAACCACAATATAAATCAGCACCGAAAACAATGTGGGCTTTGGCGGTAATCGCTGTTAGTTTTGAATGATGAATACATACCAGACTCGGGCATTACAAAAGCTGCTTGTGTGGTACATTATACTTTTTTCAGGATTTCCCCAAGTGTATTTGGGTTGTCTCCATCTTATGGCCTATATCATACAGCTTTGCATAGAACTTTTGAGATATCTCATCAAATAATGACTCTGGATTCTGTACAGACTCATTTAACAAGACACGGGTTACAGAATCCTGCATATGTCTCTTCAAAAATAAGCTTGAAATGTAGGTGCTGTCTATATACATAGCACCTGAATATTGCCTCTAGCTTGCTATGGAAAGTACTAACAATTCTCACTGCTTATGAAGTGAATTCCCTGGTAGCTATGTAAACCCCCAGAGATATTCAAATAAAAATTTTTTACTTAAGTCACAAGGAATCCCAATAAGCAAGAAAGGTTTATTACTTAAAACATATTTGAGTTTCAGTAGAATTATACCCGAACATTTATAAACTCATTTTATTCCTTAAGCTCTGAAAAAAGTGAATGTGTGTTTCTATAGAATGTTCTTTCAGCTTAGCAGGGCAATTCAACTTGAATATCTTTTCCACACGCCACTGTGACCAGAAATAGCCATACCTTTTTCTGAACCTCAGATGTAGGTCTTGCTGGTTCAGGGCATAAAACAATATTGCATATACTAAAGAACCTCACTTTATCCAATGTAACTAAAAATCAACTAGTCCAGAAGGACTCAGATAAACACAAGCACAAATGTGTTTAAGTATGTTGCCCCACCAGCCCTTACCACTAATGGAGTCAGTATATAATGATGGCAGATTAATTTTTTAAATCTTTTTAGTCCATGTAATTATATGTGTCTGTAATTAAAAACTGAAAAAGTGTAAATTACGTATATAGGGTAAGGTGAAAGCAGGTCTTTTTTTCTCATCACTACCCCCAACCATATGGCTCCACATCCAGAGGCAATTGCCATATCCAAACTACTTTCTCTATCCTTCAAGAGATATGTACACCAGTGTGTATATGTGTGTGTATGTGCATACGCAGTACTTTAATTTTATACAACTGGTGACATGTAATACGCACTGTTTTGCATCTTGCGTTTTCGCTTAACACATCTTAGCCGTCGTGTATCCGTCCTGCCCCATTCCATTTAATTGCTGCTTAGTATTCCATTATTTCATTGCACTCTAATTTATTTACCAGAACTATATTGATGGAAAGATTTTTTGCCTCCAGTCTTTTGCTAATACAGGCAATACTGCAATGAATATACCTTGAATATGCATGGGAATATTTATCAGATAAATTGCTAGAAGCAGAATTGTTGGGTTAAAGATAGGGCATTTTTTTGAGTTAAAGTCTAGAAATGATCACAAGTTTTGTACCTTAGCTTAGCTCCATGTCTGTTTCTCCTAGGTTTGTCTCTCTCCTAGGGATTATTTCTTAACTGAGACTATTCAGACACTACAGTATATCTTATGTCTACTTTCTTGCCAGTATTCTGAATTCCTTTGTCTTTTTATTCTACCTGCTTTGTTGATCATCAAACCTGGATCAATCAAAACGTCTGCCTTATTCACTACTACACACAGACTGCCAAGTGTTTGAGAGAAACACATATAATTTGTCTCTATTACAAATTTATGTTATCTAAGATCATTTAGGGACTCAAAAATCCTTTAACTTACCCCTACCTAATTGTTCCCCCATTTCCAACATTGTTGTCTGTTCCACCAGCTGATCTATATTCACCAACTTTCTGTCTTACTTGTATCACCCTCACTCTCAGGAAATAGCTTGGTTCCCTACTTATTAAAGAAAGACAGCTCGTTAGGTAAGAACCCCCTTAATTTTTCTTTTAACCCTCAAAATGTCTACATAAAATTCTCAGATGATCTCAAGAGTTCCCCTTTCACTATCTTGTACTAATCCTGCCACGTACTCCTTTCTTGCACTGCCTTTCTACTGACTCTTTCACCCCAACCTAGAAATCAGTTATTTAAGAAAATAATAATAATTCTCTCTCTACCCTATATTCTCCTCTGTGAATTGTTCCCCATTCCTTCCCAAATTGCATTCTTAAGAGAATAGGCCAAAGAATAGATATTGTTTCATTTCCAGTCTGCTTGTCCACTCACTAAAGAATAGGTACTGCTTCTACCACACCCTAAAACTGCCTCGTTAAGGTCTCCAGGGAATGTCAAATTTTCAACACTGTTGCACACACGTGGACGTTATTGCATTTGAATTTGCATTTGAATTTTTGTCAGTGTTTGACACTTGATTTGCCACAACCTGGACCCCTCCTGCTGAATTTCTCACTTGTTTTCGTTATACCTACTCTTTTAATTCTCCTTAATTTTGTTTCTATCCTTTTTTAAAAATACATTAAACTATTCTTCTGGTTTCTTTCCGACTGTAGATCTTTAGGTATGTTCACTAGGAGTGAGTCTTCATTGCATTTTTCTTCTCACTCTTGGTTCTTTCCATGAATGACCTCATTTATTCCCTAGTTTCAGTGATTACCTGTATGCTGATGACTCATAGAGCCTGTCTAAACCTCTCTCCTGGACTCCAGACCACATTACAAGGGCCTAATAGTCTTCTTCACTTGGTTGACCCACAGACACCTGAAACGTAACATGTCCCAAATTGAATTCACTTTTCAGTTCCCCACCCCATCTCCCAAGACTGACCTTTCTCTCCATCATCCACGCAGTCACCCAGGCCAGGAATGTCCTCTTGCTTTTTCTTCTTCCAGCCACACCTCATCAGTCTCTAAATTCTGTTGTTTCTAGCTCCTAAATACTGATTGAATCCATTCTCTTATTTCCATCCCCATGTGACTGCCTTAGTTTTATCCTTCATTATTTCTTACCTGAACTATTTCAATAATCTGCTCACTGGCCTCTATCAATTTATATACTGCTAATTAAGCCATTTCACACTGCTTGGTAGAGTTATCTTTCTAAATTGCTTATCATATCATATCATCATATCATACCATATCATATTACTCTTCTTTGCGTGCAATACATTTGAACTACTTATCATTTCTACGTTTTACTTGCTTTTCCAGCCTCATCACTTCGGACTCCTCAACACATATCATATGACCCAGAATAAAAACTACTTGCAATTGCCTCCATATCCCTTTCTTTCTATCTTTGTATGGCTGTTCATGAGGTTTCTTGGCTTTTCTCACTCTGTCTCCTAGGGAATATCTGTTGATCTTCAACACTCAAATGAAGTGCTTTCTCTACAATGGTTCCAAAGATTTTTTTTTTATAGCTATAATTTTTTAAAAATTCACTGGTATATTTCCTCCATCAGATTGCAAGTCTTTCCTAGGAAATGACCATGTTTTATTCATCTATGTATCTACAATATCTTTTACAATTTCTTGCACTGAGGTGGTATTCAAAAAGTATTCATTGACTAATGTCCTAATGTCTGGTCTTTGTTTTTATTTCTTTATTTTAGTTCATGCTTTAATGTCAAATGAGTTTTCCTAAAACAATGCTCTATTCAGGTTACCACTTCACTCTAAAGCTTCCGAGGAACTCTGCTCCTTGGTATGGTGGTTGGGTTCCTCACAAGCTGTTTCCCTGTATTTCTTTCCAACATTCACTCTTACTGTCTCTATGTACACTTTCCCTTTTTAGCCAGAGTGGTCTACTTGATACTCTTCAAAAGCTCCATGTGAATCTACACTACTGTTTTACTGCTTAGAACCTGAAGTCAAATGACCTTTTCCCTTTCTGTGTTGTCTAATCTCATTTATCCTTTATGATGAAGTCTAAATATACAACCTCCATAAAATTTTCCCTGACCATTTCCTCAATAATACATCTTTCACCCAACTGTCACAGCACTTGTTTTTAATAACTATCATAGTTTATTGTGTTCAGCATTTCTTTTATTGCTTGTATTGCTGGTTATCTCCTTTACTGGTGAAATTATTACTTTTATTTATCTCAACTATATGACTAATTTATAATGTCTCAAGGATAGGGACCACAGTTTCAACAGTATTTGTTGAATAAATGCTTTTATTGTCTGTCACATCATTGATCAGGGCTATTGTCATTCTTATTTTTTCTCACATCTTCTATGACAGTTTATTGATTTCCCAATTTGACGTAGATATGATTTTAGCCTAAACCAAGTTTTAAAGGTATTTTTACTTATTGATTCTGATCATTTCTTATGATAATGTTTTCTATTGATATCTGATTTTCTGATTTCATGGCTTATGATCCTTTATTTTTAAAACCTTATCCCTTACTTTTTTAGCTTCCTGACTCAATTATCTTCCTCTTCATTGGACCAATGGCTGAGACAATGATGATGATAAGAAAGAGAAGGAAGAGGAGGAGTTAAACGAAACGATAGCATGTTTCAAGGTACAGGAGTTCTTTTTACTTTTGTGTCCATTGTCATGAGGAATGTGAATTTTAAAAATACTGAGCATAGAGATACAGTTGTTGCTTCTGTATCCCCAAGTGTGAGGGGAGCATGTGGTCGCCAGATGTGATACGATGCAATGGAATTCCAGGGTCTCACTGTTCTCAACTTTGGGACCTATCATCTATCCCAAACCACTATTTCCCTTTTGCATGTTACCCCCACCCAGAGACTTCATTTCCCCACCTTATTCCAAGGCCATAGTCATATCTTCAGACTCATGGCTGTATCTTTTTCCTTTTTTTAGTCTTAGCCAGTTGACACAGAATTCAAATTTATAAAAGTTATTAAGCATTTGAGGTGATAATAGCATTAGTTATTATTTGTCTGTTCAGCTTTCTCAAACTTGAAGAAAACAGACAATTTTGTGAAAATACATACTAACTTCACCAGCTACTACTTGACTTCCATCACGTTAGCCATTATGGAACTCCAGGCCCAGTGCAAGCTCCTTTCCTGCTATGTGTGTGCCTATCCCCAACTGCTGGTTTCACATGCTGTATACCAGTGCCCAGCTCTACTGTTCCCTTTGCCAGATGCAGCCAGTTTTACACATGAAATTATGCATTTGAACCAGATGATTTTGGCTTGGTGATTGGCCCTGTGCACAGTCTACAATTTGGGTCAGACTTATGAAAAGTTTGGTGAATTTGGCACCATTTGAGGAAGTGTGGACTGTCTTAAAACTCCATAGAGAAACTTTCAGGATCTCAGACATTCCATCTTTTGCGGGCTTCCAGAAAAGGCCACCCTCAGCTGGCATGAGAGAGAGGGCTCATTTTCAAACTATTCAAGTCATGTTGTGACTAGAAGTTGAAGTCTGGTACAAAACTATGAAAACTGAAGAGATAATTTGCAGTGGTCCTGGAACAAGCAGCTTCACTCTGCTGTATAGGGACTGGTATAGACAGTCCAGGAAGATAATATTCCTACCACTGAAGTATGATACTATGGAGGAGTTTCTGTAAGCCATTTGTATTCCTTAGGATAAATATCATTTCTAAAATGTGAGAAAAAAAATAGAGCCAATTTAGTGTATTGAGGGGAGACAATGATACCAATTAAAAGAGATTTGTAGGTTCCAAGGTGCTTTCTCTCTATGCTCTTCCCTTTCCTCTTGTTGGCTTCAGTAAGAATGAGGCTTCAATTAGGGTCTCAGTACTAAGGCCTGAGAATTTTTTCCATCCCAGATTTTTAAAGAATCATAAAGCAGCTTGAAAGAAAGTCTCACTCACTCACCCTGAAACCTTCACTGAAAAATAAATAAGTGAAACCATAGCTAAGCATGATTAATGAAGATACATTATAATAATTTATTATACTGTTTCTGGAGGGCTGTTTTTCCTCCATTTTTCTCATCTGTCTCCTCTATTACCTCTCCTACTATACTAAAGACTGAGCAAAATGCAGATGTTAAGAACATAAAGATATCAAAGCATTAGTTTTGGCTGAGGTAGCAGTGACCACATTACAGATCTCAGATTTTCTCTCCTTTCATGTGGCTTTTCTGTGGATTGGACAATAAATTTACTAGTATGAAGTTACGACGTATTTGATCCAAACGTGCTGCAGGGGATAAAAGGGAGTAACTGTAAACAGGTCCGCACTGAACTTCTAGATCAAACTCAGGTATAAATGAAGGGACCCTAAAATTTAGCTGAAACTTTTCAAATCTGACAAATACATCACTTAAGACATTTGGAAAATTCTTAAAACAAATAACAAAGAAGCCTTCCTTGTGCCTAATTACCACATACGTTTTCCTACAGTAAACCATATAAAGTAACTATAGTTAGTTAATGCTGGTTACCTTCACCCGAATCTGTCTCTACCTTTTGGTTGAAGTATTGCCTTTGTAACATTAAACAGTCATCTAACTACACCACCTGCCCTTTGCATTTACAAAGGCTGGATGTTTAAAAAGTGTTTAATTATATGCAGGTGGTCTAAATCCATGGTAAAACACTGTTAAAATGTCATTTCTCGTTTAAATTGTTAAAGCTCTTATCTAGCAAATAAGACTGTCTAGATTTTATCTTAAAAGAGTGTATTCAGAGCATTGATTCTCAGCCTTGACTGCACATTAAAATCACCTGAGGAGCTTTGAAAAATGCCGCTGCCCAGGCTGTATCCAAGATCACTTCAATCAGAATTTTAGTACCTGGCTCACTAGGTAATTCCAATATGCAGTCAAGGTTGAGACTACTGATTTACAAAGATAGCATGTCGTGATGAAAAGAGCATGGGCTTTGGAATCAGCCGGTTCCTTAGTTTGCATTCCATTTCCAGTACTTCATTCATTCACTCAAAAATATTTGAACACCTAATAAAAAATAAAATGCCCAATATACTCTGGTACATTCAATACATGGGAAGTATTATTGTAGTAGTAATAATGCCTACTAATAAAAGTATTTTATGAATGGTACTACATACACATAAGAAACAAATATATTGATTTAATAAGATTACATTTTAAGCAACTTGCTGTGTCTCAAGGTTAAATTCTGTATTCATGAGGATGACAAAGCTGAATGGAAATATCCCACCCACTTTGAGCCTTTTTAATACTTTGTACTTCCCTTAAAGTAATTATTTTAATTCCACTTTGGATCGTATACATATTTTCTTTATCCGTGCATGAAAAATATTATTTTCTTTGGTATGTGCTAAATTCTAAGCTTCTTGAAAACAGAAAATGTTTGCGTACTCATCCTGGCCTCCTCCTCCTGCACGGTGAAGCTCTTTCCATGATGCTGATGTACAGCTCGTTTTCTGCAACCAACGCTCTAAATAGGTCGCATTGTATTAGTTTGGTCATATATGGGAGGTGATTAAAGACAAGATATTGAAGAAATTATGAACTGCATATCCATTTGTGTGTGTGTGTGTGTGTTTGGAGAAAAAGATTTTCTATTAAAGGAAACCATACTTAGTTTGTTCCTTGGCTCCTGGTCTCGTGTAGTAGGCATTTTCCTGAGAGTTGTGAGAAGACTGATCTTGTGGGTGGTCTGACATACTGAATTTTGGATCGAAGATCTCAGCTACAAGGCCCTCATCCTCCATAATGCCAGCAGACGGTACAGTCCATCAACGCCTAATTACTTCCTAGTAGTTTGAACCCACAATCTTTTTTGGTTTGGTACCAGAATCAACTTCAGAAGACGTTGAAGAAAGAATGTCTGGAATTGGGAACCTAAATATGTGGACTTTCCTTTGGGAGGTGATTGATCAGAAGAACATTTGTTATCCACAGTGTGCATACAGAAGACAACTTTGAGAACGAGAGGCTTACTGATCTCATGGCAAACATTGTTGCCCACTGAAACTTCTGCCCTGGTTGTTTTTGCCTTACCAACTATTTTTAACAAGAATCTGAGGTGAAAACGAGTTAATTAAAAGGGTCTATAGTTCTTTTCACTATCAATTGACTGTACTTCTAACCACACTGTCCCAGACTGCACTTGTAGCTAAAACCTCCATAGAGCTGAATCCATGACACATTCTGAACCAAGTTAGGGAAAAATGTTAAAAGTGTGGTAAAATACAAGAGCATCCATAGTTTTTGCCTTTCTCTAATAAATTTATAATTACGTAAAAATGGCTAGTTAAGGTTAGGGACTATAAATGGGCTTAACTTATTTTATCCTCCTATTAAGAGGAAATCAATCCCAAGAAATTTAACATCCTGATTAATCATCACAAGTCCCATACTACCCATGAAAACAAAAGCCATGTAAATCTGTTCAGTAAGCAGAGGCAGAAAAGTAAGTAGTGGTATGTAAATAACAGCATTCTCCTTCCCTTAAGGAGTTTAAGGAAACCTATTGGTTTCCTACAGAGGGACTGACTAGATTTCTTCCAATATATATTGTTTATTTTATTAAAATTTGCTTAACAGAATAATGTGACTGGGTACAGAGATTGTGCTGAAGATATTTCACCATTGCCAGAAGATACCTAGGTCTTAATCAGTATCAATCCTGAGTACATATGAGCATCTTCTAGTAAACCTAAGTTAATTTTTGACAAAGGTAATCCTGAATCTTAAAGCTAATGTAAACAACAGGAATTTTTTAGGTCTTAAAATTAATACTGATTATGATAACCCTCCAATATTGTTAATTTTGAGGTATTACATGGAATATGGGATATTGAAAAAGGAATAAAGGATTCTAACGCTTCCATATAAAGATATCAATCAATAGTTAGAACTTATATGTGTTAGAAATCTAAAATTATTTCTCAATCAATGGTTTCTGGTATATATCTTACCTGAGGAAAGAAAAAGCAAGAGCCTGTTGAAGGAAAAAGGAAAACAGCTGAATGTTATACAATTTTCCATCCTGACCCCAATATCTCTGTGAAGACCCATCCTTTCTTCTTCACAATGGTGATCAGTCAGGCATCTCTGATGTACAAATGTTTTTGCATTCTCATCACAAATTTTTCCTAGTTTTCACCCCACGTTAACTTTAGAGTTTGAAATATATACACCTTCTCTGTTCTTGGCTAATTCTACCTTGCTGTTGTCAATCAGTTGTTGGATTGTTAATCCATTTACAATAAAAGTATAACATGTTTTGTAATAAAATATTGTTGAATCAGAAGAATCCTGTTTCATCCCTGTGTGATGACATTGTAACCAAGTGAATTTAAGAACACCCAGCCTTACATTGTAATACAAATACCTTTTGAAACAAAATACTGGATAAAAATCATATGATCATATTAATAGATAAAGAAAAAGCATTTGACAAGATACAACATCCATTCATGATTAAAACACTTAACAAAATGGGTATAGAAAGAAAGCACCTCAGCATAAAAAAGGACATATATGACAAACCCTCAGCTAATAGCACACTTAATAGTGAAAAACTGAAAGCTTTTCCTCTACAATCAGGAATAAGACCAGGATGCCCCCTATCGCCACTGTTATTCAACATAGTGTTGGAAGTCCTAACCAGAGCAATCAGGCAAGAGAAAGAAAGAAAAAGCACCCAAACTGAGAATGAAGAAGTCAAATTGTCATTTTTTGCAGAGGACATGATTCTTTATATAGAAGACCCTAAAGAGTCCACAAGAAGGTATTAGAAACAATAAACAAATACAGTAAAGTTGCAGGATACAAAAGGAAATGTACAAAAATCCATTGCGTTCCTATTTTCTAACAATGAAATTTCAGAAAAAGAAATTTTCAAAAAAAGCAATTCCTTTTGCAATTGCAACAAAAAGAATAAAATACCTAGGAATAAACTTAACAAATGATGTGAAGAACCTATACACTGAAAACATTAAGACTTTACGATAAAAAAAAAATTGAAGACACAAAGAAATGGAAAGATATTTCATGTTCACGTATTAGAAAAATCAACGTAGTTAAAATGTCCGTATCACCCAGAGCAATACAGATTTAATGCAATCCCCATCAAGATCCCAGTGACATTTTTTAAAAAGGAATAGAACAAAAACCATCACATTTGTATAGAATCAGAAAAGACCCTGAATAACCAAAGCAATCCTGAGAAAAAGAACAAGGCTGGAGGTGTCACACTACCTGACTTCAGCTTGTACTACAGGGCAACAATAATCAAAACAGTATGGTATTGGCATAAAAACAGACATACAGACCAATGGAATAGAATTGAGAACCCAGAAATAAGTCCACATATATATGGGTGTATAATTTTTGACAAAGGAGCCAAAAACATACAATAGAGAAAAGAAAGCCTCTTCAATAAATGGTGCTGAGAAAATTGGAAAGCCACATGCAAGAAAATGAAATTAGATTGCTATCTGTCACCATAGACCAAAATTAACTCAAAATGGATCAAAGACCTGAATATAAGACCTGAAACAATAATTTGCATAGATGAAAGAATAGGTACTAAACTTATAGACCTTGGGTTTAGAGAGAATTTTGTGAATGACCTCAAAGGCAAGAGAAGAAAAGCAAAAAAATAAATGAATGGGACTGTATCAAACTAAGAAGCTTCGGCACAGCAAAAGAAACTGTCAACAACAAAAAAAGAGACAACCAACTGAATGGGAAAAGATATTTGCAAACAGTGCCTCTGATAAAGGGCTAATATCCAAAATATATAAAGAACTCATACAACTCAACAACAGAAAAACAAACAACCCAATTTAAAAATGAGCAGAAGACCTGAAAAGACACTTCTCCCAAGAAGACATGCAAAAGGCCAACAGATATATGAAAAAAATGCTCAACTTTGCTTTTAGGGAAATGTATATCAAAACCACAATGAGATACCACCTCACACCTGTTACAATAGCTATTATCAACAAGACAAATAATAACAAGTGTTCGAGAGATTGTGGAGAAAAATGAACCTTCATATACTGCTGGTGGGAGTGTAAATTGATACAGTCACTATGAAAAACAGTGTGGAGTTTCCTCAAAAAATTAAGAATAAAATTACCATATGACCCAGCAATCCCTCTTCTGGGTATCTACCCAGAAAATCTGAAAACATTTTTCCATAATGATATATGTACCCCTATGTTCATTGTGGCATTATTCATGGTGGCCTAAGTCATGGAAACAATCAAAGAGTCCTTCCATAGATGATTGGATGCAGAAGATGTGGTACATATAAACAATGGAATATTACTCAGCTATGAGAAAAGATGAAATACTGCCATTTGTGACAATATGGGTAAATCTTGGGATTATTATGTTAAGCAAAATAAGCCAGACAGAAAAAGTCGAGAACCATATGACTTTACTCATATGTGGCATGTAAAACTGAAAGCAACAAATGAACAAGACAAACACACACAAAAAAAACTCATAGACACAGACAACATTTTAGTGGTTACTAGAGGGTAATGGGGGAGGAGAGTGGTAGAAGAAAGTATAGGAGGTCAAATATATGGTGATGGAAGGAGAACTGACTATGTGGTGAACACACAATGCCATAATTAGATGATGTAGTATTATAGAATTGTACACTTGAAACCTATATAATTTTACTAATCAACGTCATCCCAATAAATTTAATTTAAAAAAGAAAACCACAGTTTTTGAGGAACAAAACACGATTAATACTATAAGTGATGAGTCACAAAGCAGAGTGCAAGCCAATAAAGAAATTTTCTCTAAAAGAGTTAGAAAACTTAGAATAGTTTTAATGGTTGGTGTTTTAAGATTGGCCTTGGGTGTTCCTCTAAATTTTATGCTCTATGTTTTGTAAACTATTTCCTTTCTTCACCCTTACCTTCCCTCACAATAAGCATTGATGTAGATGACTTGGAATGGGAAGGTTCCCCTTTCTCTAAACAGATAGTTCTAGTACAGAAATTTCTCAGGACTCACACCCCAATCATTAAGAGATACCATATAGTTCTCAGCATTCCCCACTGAAAACTTTATAGCATGATTGGTCCATTTGGCATCAATCTTCCCTTTCCTGTGTACTGGGATTTAGGTTATGATGGGGCATTGCCTGAGAGAGCTGTAGCACCAGAGAGCCAGATCCTAATTTCTACTGTAATTTTTTTTTTTTTTTTTCTGTTGGGGGTTTCAAGCTTAGCCTCTTACTGTTTGTGTGAAGGCAAAATTGGCTGACCCACAGATATTCTAATAGCACATCCTGGGAAGGCCAACCTGCCAAAAACATCATTAGGCATTCATCTCGTTCCCTAGTTTAAGGGGAGAAAAGAAAATCACACCTTCTATGTAATGCCATAAATATGCTTTCTTTGGTCAATCATAAAGAGTGTGCATTGGATTTCAACAGGTTGATCTTTGACTTTTGAGGGTGAGATATTTTATAATCATCCAATCACCTGGTTTTCTTCCACTGTAATCATTTAATTACGGTATAAAAACTTAATGAAGGCAACATGGAAAGTATTAATATTAATATATAATATTTATTGTGTGTCAACATTGCCCTAGGAATTGAACAAATCACAGAATTAAAGTGCCTGCCAGTTAGCTTAGCATATGTCTGCCAAATTTTTTTAAGCAATTATAAAATTTGAAAGAAAAAAAAAAGGCCTAGAAAGTGTCTTTATAACCACTGTAGAATGAAACCTGAAAGATTTGGTTAATCCCTTTAACCAAAGTCCATTATCATTGATCTGTTGTAATAGTGCCTCCTTAGAAATGCTGCTCCTATTGTCTTACCCATGCCAAGATGAACGGGAATAACTGAATCCTCCCGTCAGATTAGCATGGCGGGGGCTGGGGGGTGGATACATAACCCTAGCAAAACTAACTTCATCTTTATCTAACAATCTTTAGAACCAACTAAATAAAGGAGAGATTGTATCTCCTCCCAGTAAGTCTTTGGCATGAGTCGCGGTCGGACACTGTGTGTTCCCTACCGCTTGTGAGCATAGGGCTGACTGAATTCCCCAGTGACTCACTGGCCGTGTATTCGCGAAAGAGAAAGCCAATAGCTATTTTTACAAATATTTTCTGTGTTCTCAAAGTATGATCCTTTCTCCCTTTTTCCATTTGTGACCAAATTTAAAAAAAAAAAAAAAGGAGATGGGGAGGGGGAAGGGAAGGGGAAGACCAGGAGGAGGTGGCAGAAACTACCTGCTTTGCTTCATCACTCATTCTTCTTACTTTGCAACTTGACATCCAGTGCAATCACTCAGGGGAAACTATCCTCTCAAGGATCTCCTGTAACCCCTAATTACCAAATTGAAAGGCTGTTACTCAATCCTTGTTTTCATGCAGAATATGAAACAGTTGACACTCCGTGGACACTGTTGAACAGCCCCACTTTTATTAATTTCTCTGTCCAAGGATTTGTGGCACTGCTCTCTCCTGGGGTCCCCCGTCACCTTTTTAAAATAGCCTTTACCATCTGCTTATCTTTTTCCACCTCCTAAATGAAAGTATTTCCATGCATTCTATTCTTGAAGTCTTGTTTTCTTTCTCTGCAAAGAGTTCCTTAATCCTTGCACTCACTGCATGAATTTAACTCTGAGGCCTAGTCCTCTCCCTCTGCAACCTCTGCTCCCACTGTTCTTTCTCCCCCGTGTCCCTCTGCTCCAGCCACGCTGGTCTTCCAATACATTCCTTGTATTGGAAAGCCGACTCTTACCTCAGAGGATTTGCATGTGATACTTTCTACGCTTGGATTGTTTCATATATACAGTAGTCCTTTTTCTTCAGCATGCTTATCTCTATACCCCTTTGCAAATTCAGACCTTTACTACCTCTATGTTTTTGTTGTCACAGATTATCCTATTTATGCTGTGAGTTGATTCCTGAGTTGCAGTAGCAAATTTCTTCTTCTCTCTCTTTTTTATTTTTATTTTTATCTTCTTTACCCTTTATGTTATGTTTAAGTGTATAGTGTCCTGTTCTGTGCAGTCGTTGCCATTTTCTGGTTCTTTCTGTCTGTTCATAACATTGCTCATTGTTTTGTATCCTTTTGTCTTTTTGCTTCATACTGAGTAAGCTCCTTCAGTATTTCCTGTATGCAGGCCTTGTGGTGCAAAATTCTCTCAGCTTCTGAATACCTGGAAAGGTCTTTATTCCTTCTTCATATCTAAAGGATGTATTATCTAAGGATCATATCTAAGGATGTGTTAACTTTGCAGGGTGTATTATTTTTGGCTGGTAATTTCTCTCTCAATAGTTTGAATAATTGCTCTTCTCCAAGCATCTGAATGGCTTGTTTCCTTATCTTCTTCAGGTCTCTCTGCTCAAATGTTACCTTATAGGTGAGGCTTTCCCAGTCCACCCGATGTAAAACAGTAATTCCTACTCTCCATGCTCACTTTCCTGTCTGATGTTTCTCTATGCTACTTAACACCATTGTATATGGTTTTTTGTTTGCTTCTCATGTACCTCCCGTCCTATGATATGTACTTCTTAAAGCCAGGGTTCTTTGTTTTGTTCACTGCTATATTCTCAGTGCTTAGAATTGTGCCTGGCTCAGCGTAGGCACTCAGTAAATAGTTGTTGCATGAATGAATGAGTGAGCAGAGTTATTGGGAAGTCAAAATTCTTCTCCAATATTCCTAAATATGACTATTGTTCATCTCACCTATGGGATGATGGCAGTGGGGCATTTTCTTGGGTCACCTTTCAGACCATGATATGGGGATTTGTGTGGAAGTGATTTATGCAGGCACTTCTCCCAGGGACAACTTCTTTCTCCTCTAGAGAAGACAGAAATAGTTAGGCAGGATAGAGCCCTGAATCTGACTCGAGTGCTTTTGTACCTTTTATCACCTTCATAGGTGAGAAAAATTAGTCATGCATCAGCTTTACAACAATCTTAAGTTCAACTGAATTAATTGCTTTGTGTTATCAACAATTTGTTTGAATCTTACTTGATACAGCCAAACACAGTTGACTGAGAAAGTCAGTAATATGTGGAAGCCAAATAAGATTTTAAAATTCTGTGGTCTTGCCAGGTTATTTTAACAATAATCAAATGATACGGCACTACAAATCGCAAAGGTTCTTGTTTTGGTTTTTCAATATATTCATATTGGACTTTTCTGAAGACCAGAATATGGTCTCCCCATTATTTTTATGTCCATAAGCCCATAAATCCCATTAAATTAAAAAAAAAGGTCTTCATAAAAATGTTCTGTCAAAAGTCTTTCTGCTAACAAAACTAAGTTTTTTTTTCACACCCCTGAAAATTTGTCGTTGTAAAAATCAGAACTCTCTGAAGTCTGGTTAATTCACAGAACATTAGCTTGCTTTCAAGAAAGCAAATATTGCAGTAAGTTCAAAGTAAAATGTTTGGGCACAAAAGTGTATAGCTATTTTAAAAAAGGCTTTATTTTAAAATATTTCCTTTAAGGAACATTTGTCTAGACATGTCTTCTTTGCCTTGTGTGAAATTAATAGCTTAAAAAGAACTCTGTGAGTGGTTCCAAATGCAAACTTCAAAATTGTTGAATAACTTAATAAGGATGCATTTCATTCCTGGTTTACCAAATACGGTTTTGACAATGCTTCCAACAATCGAGATGGTTTCTGTAACGGAGAATGCCACATTATTTAATAATAATGGCAACCTAAAGGAGAACTTGAAATCCTCTTTAAGACATTAACTACACAGACCACCTATTTAGTATTGGAAAAATAAGTTCATGCAAGTTCATGTGTCCTCTGAGATCATTAATGGTGTAGAACAAGGGTTTCTAACACAGAAAAAGTTCTAAGTCAAAGAAAAAGTCTGAGCCTCTCCTCTATCACCAAAAAGAAGTCTTCACCTTAGCAGGAATTGGGTGACACAGCATTTGGTCTATATGAAGTGGACACACAGTTGATGGAGAAACTAGACTGCTTGCTGAGACTCTGCATCTAGTATCCGTATCTCAAATACTCTTACATGTCTTATTCAGTCCTCAGAAACACCCTGTCAGATAAGTATAATTATTACTGTAATACTAACAGGAAAACTCTAGGAGATTCAGGACTTGTGTCCAAGCTGAAATTTGAGCCCAGGTCTTTTCACTCCATGGCCAGTATTCTTTCCACTGAATCACACTGTCCCATTGACTCTATCCAGTTGTCTGAGAAGAAAGGCTATTCACAGTCCCTTAGTCAAAATATATCATTAGGGACTGTCAGAGATTCCAGTGCTCCACCCATATTGCTTCAGAAACTTCCCACAGAAGCATTTACAGTTTCTATGCCTGTTCTAGATCCGACGGCTATGTAATAAATCACCCCACAGCTCAATGGCAGAAAACAACCATTTATTTTGCTCATGGATTCTTCAGGTCAAGTGTTTTGACCAGGCATGGCAGGGCACAATGGCCTCTCCCCATGATGTCTGGGGCATCTGCCTGAAGGCTGAGGGATAGAATCATGGGAAGTCTACCTCATTCACGTGTCTGTGGTTGATGCTGGCTGTGGGCTTAGACCTTAGTTGGGACTGTTAGCCATTCAGCTCCATGTGGCCTGGGCTTCCTCATTATGTGGTATCTGAGTTCTTAGAAGACCAACCCAAGAACAGGAGTCAGAATCACACGGGCGTAACACCTTTTTGAACTTAGCCTTGGAATTCACAGAGTGTCACTGCTGCTGCGGCATTCTATTCATTAGAAGTGAGTCATTAGGGCAAGCTCATGTTTAAGGGAAGGAGAATTAGGCTCCCTTTTGTGGGAAGAGTGTTGGAGAATTTGTGAAGATGTTTTAAAATTACCACAGTGCTCTTCCCCTGGTTTTGGAGGGCTTATGCATACAGGAGTCTGCCCGTGTGACTCTTCTTTGACTGTCCTCAAGTTGAGCCACTTAGCTCCAAAGCCAGAAGTGCCTGGCAGTTGACATGGAGAAATCCTTTTTCACAGAGTGGAATATAACTCACTTTCTAATCTGTGGGATTTAAATGAAACTATCCTCCACAGAACTTGGCTTAAAAACACACTCTGGCTTGGTCTCTTTTCCTTCCTTGTCTTCTAGAAGAACTTCCATAATAAATCCTTGTACAAAATTTTCATGTCAGTCCAATTCTGTAGAACTCAACCAATGACAGAGATGACCAGCATATCTGCAAAGTGATTCTGACTCAAAAAGACAAATTCTGATGGTATCATCTTTGCTGTTCCTAGTCTGCTCCAACATGATTTATTCAAAAGGGGTTTGCCAAGATTTATTAATTCACAGATATTGACTACCATAAAATATTTGTAAATGCTTTATGTTTTAAAGGTCTGAGCCTCTTTTGATTGTTAAGAGGTTCAAAAGTACATTTAGTGTGATTCGTTCACAGTGATTCCAGGATTCTTCATCCAATCTACATATCATAATGTGGTTGATGTGTTTGGGTTTCCTAAAGAAACAGGAATGGAGAAAACGTTTTGTGTTAAGTTTGTGCAAGATGCTAAATCTAACTGACCAGCATGGATTCTGGAATGAAAACAAAAGAGCCACTAGATGTTTGTCAGATATTTGCAGAGGTCATTGGGAGGCCACTGAAAATTCCAAGTTTTGAAATTGAGAGCTTGACATACTCTCTAAAGGTCAGGACAGCCCCAAGTGACATCTGGGTTACATTTACTTTTTCCCAGTAAAGCAATGAGAGCAAAATGCCTTGTCGTTACTTATCTCCACAGAATGGGCTGGCACGATGGTGAACTTTGTAGTCTGCTTTATGAAGATGGTTCAGTCTGTGGTCTCTCTGAACAGTTGTCTTCAGCGTTTTTAGATAGAGAAAAACTATAGCAACTCACAGTTTCTACTTACAGCAGTACTTGTGGTACAATGAATGAGAAGTTTTCTGAAACTAAATTTTCTAGAATCATTTTGTTGCTAAATGAGTGTTGTAGTATAGATTAAGAATATTCCCTACTTCTTGTGCTTTCATAAATATCTAGAAGGCAGGTTAAATCATGTTACTTTGACCATTTTTTAGATGAAATTTAATTTTCGCTTGCCAATGATTCTAAGACAAACCACTGGCTCTCATAAACTCTGAACTATCAATACTTCATACTTCTAACAGCGATGTAGAAGCAGTGAGGAGTTAGAAGTCAGATTCAGAGACATTCATTTTAGGGATCCCAGGCCTGCCAGTCAGGGTTCTAGAGGAACAAATGATACGCTCAAAAGAGTTACGTTGAATAAATTTTTGATGAGACTATTTGCAGAGGTCTGAGCAGCAAGGTACGAAAAAGCACCCAGGGACTATTAACAGCGAGACGTCATTGTCACTGGCCTGGAGAGGGAAGAAGAGAGAACAGTTCTGCTGGTAGAGACAGATGAGTAGAACTGGGGGAAAGGGGCCACCTGAGAGGAGCTGTGGCCTTAGGGGCACAGCAGCGGCCAGAACTGTAATAAGGCAGGGAAAAAACAAGAGGAATGAATATCCCAGTTTTTCTCAAGTCTCCTACTAGTGCTGCTCAGTAGCGTAATCAAAAGGAAACCAGAGAGAAGGGATCCTGGGTGACTACACCACAGAGGTCAGCTTCCCGTCCCAGAACAAGGCAGAAAAAACTGAAGAGTTGGGGAGGGAGGGTGCTGGTAAATGGAAAATAACCAACATACCAAGTTTAGGCTCTCTTTAGAATTGACTATGTTCCTTTTCCTCGGTGCTATAGGAATCTCTCATTTCTTTTACACTTAGCTATTTTAGCTTACCTGGGTTTTGCTAGGTTGAAATAACACATAAAACCACTGGAAAAAATTGGGTAGAGGTACAGTGGACCCTTGAACATCCCAGGGGTTAGAGGTGCCAACCCACCGCACCGTCAAAAATCTGCTTATAACTTTTGACTCCCCAAAAACGTAACTACTATTAGCCTACTGTTGACCAGAAGCCTTACCAATAGCATAAACAGTTGTTAACACATATTTTGTATGGTATATATGTCATATACTGTATTTTTATAATAAAGTTAGCTAGAGAAAAGAAAATATGTTAAGAAAATCATAAGGAAGAAAAAAATACATTTATAGTACTTACTGAAAAAAACTTTGTATAAGTGGATCTGTGATGTTCAAACCCATGTTATTCAAAGGTTAACTGTCTATTGTTGGAGTGAGGCATCCTAAAATAGCATACAGAATTGTAAGTTCCTAACTGATTTGGAGCCTCAGAAGTAGAAATAACATATACACAGAAATTGAATGCAGGAAGAAACAATGGAAAAGGAAGGAGCCTTTCTCTCCCTAAAACCTTGAGCCTCCAATCAGATTCAGGAGGGCTGCAGAATGTACCATCTATTCCCTTGTTCTACATGAGAGACAGAGTGATAGGACTCACAGTGATCTGTGAGTTAGAATTACTCAACTAGAGTTAGTAATCTGTGATCTGTGAGTTAGAATTACGCAACTAGAGTTAGAATTTTAGAGCTGTCATGCTTGGTAAAGGAACATACTCTTACCTCTAAATGCAGGCATGTATGAGTTTAAAATTCCTACATGAATGAAGTGCTCTGGATACCTTTTACAAGATACTGCTAGATGTACTAGACATGTTAATTTGAGAAAATGCAGACATTTTTATTATCAGAATCTCATTTCTTTCAGAAGAATGGTTACATTTGGGTGGGAGTTATAAAAGTTTTTCTCGTATAAGTATTTTCAGCATAGTATTTTTTTAAATCTACTGACAGCTTTTGTACTTTTGACTTTCTCTGTTGAAAGCATAAATAACAATTATTTTACCACCTCATTCCTGTTTAGATTATGTTGATCATTACTAGGGTGGCTGTATAAATTTATCTCGTTAGCCAGGACACAATCAAAGTAAAAGAGGTTGCTGATATTATTAAAATTATATAACTTTCAAGTATTTATTGACTAAAAACGAAATTTTATTCAAAATTGTTGAACTACAAAATGGTTCTATTCTAAAGCTATTCCTGAAATCAAAGTTCTACTTCCAAAAAGTGAAAACAACATATCCATGTACATTAAAGCAAAATTTTTAAAAACTTCATTCTATTGATTGTCTGAACATCAAAAATGACATGAGCAGAATAAGTGTGCTCAATTCAATTTATATATGTTAGTTAGTTTCCTAGCCATAACATCTCTACTACTATGTCTCTGACATTTTCTGGAAGAATATATTTTAATATGGCTTTATAATTTTTAACATTTTTTTAAAAACTGCAGTTTGGGTTATTAAATTTGAAATTGTTAAGCTTATGAATTGGGTACTTCTCTGTACAAGAAGCTTACTAAAATGCAAGTATTGATAACAATACTTCATTAAGGAATTAAAAAATCAGAGACAAATACTAAAGCAGGAAGGACCAAAGGCATAAACCAAGACTGTCCCAGGAAAACTAAGACCTACAATCACCCTAATACTTACTAGAAGGTATAATGCATCAAACTGATAATTATCTAAGATGATAAATATTCTCATATTCTTAACTCTTTAAGAATGTCCACATATCAAATCCATATGTGATAAAGAGTCATTTTGATTTTTTTATTATTGTAATAGCGGATTATAATATTTGACAAGATTTGTTTGAAAAAAATTGAACAGCTTCACATCATGTCATCAGGGAAATGCAAATTTTTTAAAAAATGGGATACCAAATAGACACTATTAGAATAGCCAGAATTCAAAACACTGACAATATCAAATAAGTGAAAAGGATGTGGAACACTGGGAATTTTCTTACATCTCTGGTGTATGAAAGCTTACAATGATACAGCCAGTTTGGAAGACAGTTTGGCAGTTTCCTACAAAACTGAACATATTCTTACTGTACAATCCAGCAATCAGTATTTACCCAAAGCTGAAAACTTACATCCTCACGAAAACCTACTCGTGGATGTTTATAGCTGCTTAATTCAATTGCCAAAACTTGGAAGCAACCAAAGTGTCCTTTAGTAGATGAAAGGATAAACTGTGGTACAGCCAGACAATGGAATATTACTCCGCACAAAAGAGAAATGAGCTAACATGCCATGAAAAGACATGAAGGAAACCTAAATGCATATTGCTGAGTAAAAGAAGCCAATGTTTAAAAGGCTACATACTATATGATTCCAACTATATGACATTCTGGAAAAAGTAAAACTACAGAGACAATACAGAGGTACAGAAGAGGAAAAGTTTATCGTCATTCATTCCCCCTCCTTTCCCATAAGTAGTAGTTGTTTTTTTTCTCTAGTGTATTGGAATTCTACAAATTCCCAACGCTTTGAAAATGGTACAAATTATATAGCATACACATCTTTCCCCTAAATTGACAAGGCATTTTCATTTATTCGATGGGAAAAGACGAATAAAAGTGTATAGGACAATATTCCCTGATGCTACCTGATCAGGAACATTGTGAACTACTCAAAACAATGTTAGATGCTCTTGAATTGACTGTATTACCCTTTCACCTGCCTCACACTTTACTAGGAATGTTTTCTCCAAACTAAATGTCTTACTGACTATGCTGATTCTTCCAAAACACTCCTTTTCCAAATATCTTTCCATTATTGATTTCTAATTTAATTTTTTTGTGGTCAGAGACTGTAATTTGTTTGATTTCAGTCTTTAAAATTGGTTGATATTTGTTTTATGGCCCACAATATGGGCCACGTGAATATGAAATGATTGTGTTATTCTGTGGCATGTCTATAAGTATGAAATGGGTCAAGCTGGTTGATAGTGTTGTTTACATCTTTATAAACTAGTAGTTGTGCCTCTTATACTCGGGCTATACACTCCAAGGGATGCCTGAAACCACAGATAGAAACAAACCCTATATATGCTATGTTTTTTCCTACATAATCATGCGTCATTTGGCTACATGTGTACCTTCTGAGAAAGGCAGTGCTAGGTGACTTTGTCTTTGTGTGAATGCTTAGGGACCATGATGAGCAAAACAACAGGGCATTAAAGCAAGAGAAAATGATGTAATCAAGACATGTGGTAAACACAAACTGTAGGAGGCTGCTGCCAGCATAACACAGCATACTGCTTTACAGCAAGCTTGTTTTTTTATAAGTAGAGGGGGTACATTTTAAAATAACAATTGAAAGTATATAGTATGGAAGTATATAAACCGGTAACATAGTCATTTATTATCATTATCTAGTATTATGCATTGTACATAATTGTATGTGCTATACTTTTATACAACTGGCAAACAACAGTAAGTTTGTTTACACCAGCATCACTACAAGCACATGAGCAATGCATTGTGCCATAATGTTACAACACTTACAGTGTCACAGATGATAGGAATTTTTCAGCTCCATTGTAATCTTATGGGACCACCATCGTGTATGCAGTTCCTCATTGACCAAAACATCATTGTGTAGTGCATGAATTACGTAAAAAGCTATGATAAAGTTTAACTTATAAATTAGTCCCAGTAAAAGATTAACAACAATACCTAATAATAAAACAGAGTAATTATAACAATATACTGTAATAAAAGTTATGTGAATGGCTTTAGGGCACTTACTGAGTAAAATAAGGGTTACGTGAGTACAAGCACTGTGAAACTGCGACAGTTGATCTGATCACTGATCTGATGACTAAGTGACCAGTGGGTGGGTAACATATATAGTGTGAACACGCTAGACAAAGGGATGATTCAAGTCTCAGGCAGGACAGAGCAGGATGGCAAGAGGTTTCACCACACTACTCAGACCTGTACACAATTTAAAAGTTATGAATTGTTTATTTCTAGAATTTTCCTTGTAATGTATTCAGACTGCAGTTGACTGTGGGTAACTGAAACCTCAGAAAGCAAAACTGTGGATAAGGGGGAACTACAGTATTCATTTCATGTCTGTATGTTTTCTATTTTTTTCATTTTTCTCTTTTCTGACTTGTTTCTCATTATTATTTAAATATTTTATAGAATTTGGTTCATCTCTACAATGAGCTTATTAGCTAGGCCTCACTGTTTCATTCTTAGTGGTTTCCTTATGTTTTACAATATTATTTTTTCCTTTACTTATTATGCTCTACCTTCAGGCAGCATTATGCCGCATTATGTATAGTATAAGGACCTCACAACAGTATACTTCCATTTCTCGTATCCTTTCAATATTGTCATCCATTTTGCTTATATATGTTACAAACCTCACAGTATATTTTTGCTTGAAACAATTCTCTTTCTAAAAGATGTTTAAATGCTAAATATAAATTTCTCACAGTTACCAACATTTTTACTATTTCTGGCACTTTTTCATTTCTGTGTGTAGATATACATTTTTATTTCGTATCATCTTCCTTCTACTTGAAGAACAATTTTTAGCATTTCAAGTAGTGTAAGTACTCTAACAATGAATTTGCTTAGGTATTGCTTTTATTTTATTTAAGTTTGAAAACATTTTATTTTTCCTTTATTTCAGAAAGATATTTTTCCTTGAATATAGAATTCTATGTAAGTAGCTTTATTTTTCTTTGAGCATTTCAAAGAATCTTTCCTGTTTTTTTGTTTGTTTGTTTGTTTGTTTTTTTTGTTGTTTTTTTTTTTGCTTTGCTTACATAGTTCTGAAAAGCAGTCTGTGGATCCTTATCTTTTTTCCTATGTCCTCTTTGTTCCTTTTTATGTCTTTTTTACTTTAGTTGCTTTAAAATTTTTCATCTCAATGCTTATTTTCAGCAATTTGTAATTTGCTTTGGCATGGTTTTCTTTGTGTTTATCCTGCTTGGGGATTGTTGAGGTTCTTAGACCTGTAGCTTATAGTTTTCATCAAATGTGGCAAATACGGGGCCATTATTTCTTTAAATGTTTTTTAGTTTACTCTGCTCCTCTCTCTGTGACTTATATTACAACTATGATAGACCACAGGTTACTGACGCTATTTATTTTATTTTTATATTTTTACTGTTTTTCCCTTTTGGGTATCTTTTAGTTTTTTCTTCATTTATTTCATTATGAATAAAAATTAAACACTTTTCTAAATGTTTACAGATCTTTTATGACAGATTCCCTGTTCAATCCCTTGTTCATTATCTAGTTAGGTTGCTTATCTTTCTTTGTATGTTAAAGAAATTGGTCCTTCATCATATATATTGCAAATATTTTCTATTTGTTGTTTATCTTTTTATTTTACTTGTAGAGTATATATGTATGTTTCCATATAGAAGTCTACACATTTTTTCACATGCATTCAAATTTATCATTATTCTTCTTTATAAATTTTATGTGTCCCATTCTACTTTAAGAAATGAAATATTCTTTATTTTATTTCTCATATTTTGGGTTTTTTAATTTTGAAGCTTACAATTTTGATTTATCTAGAATTTATTTATGTTTGAGGAGTGAAGTATGAAGGCTTTTTCTAATATACATTGCAGGTTCTCCAATACCATTTGCTGGATAATCCCATCTTTTTAATCCACTGATTATACCTACCACCTGTATTAGGATTAGGTTTACCTGTGTGTTACATACTAAAAATAAAATTAACTTAAACAAGAAAAAAGTATATTTCTTTCTTACAGTGGAGGCCTGTAGTTTGGGGCTTATATAGTGGCTCTACTCCATAAATCCGCAGAGACACAGACTATCCTACTGATGCTCCACCTCCAAAATGTGGGGTTTTTGTGTCCAAAGCAAATGTGGACCAAAATGTAGTGTTATTTGGTCCAAGTTGATTCATTTGTATACTAAGCAACAGGATGAAGGATAGGGTGGCGAAGAAGACTGGCGATAGAGAAAAAGACAGGTATAGAGATAAATTATCTTTCAAGATAAGTTCCCAAAAACTGTCACATAGCCCTTAAATTTTATTGGCCAAAATTTAGTCATGTGACTACATGTATTTGCAATAGATGCTGGGAAAAAATATCTTTACTTTGAGTATGCATGTGCCCACTTAAAAGTAATGGAACTATGAAAGAAGGCGGCAGTGACTATTAGGGGGAAACTGTTGGTCTCTGCCATACCTTCGTATGATACCATCAATCCCAGTGGGGTCTCCATACCTGCATTCTTGCATTTCACTCACCCGACTGTGAGTTTTTCCTGTCCTGTTACTATTCTATTCTAATTAACATATATTAATTATATATATGTTTATATATATTTACCTGATGTCTTTGTATCAGGTAAAATTAGGCTCATTATCCCTTTTAACCAGATTTTTCAGATTTGTATTGGTTTTCCTATATGTTCAACCAGATCAACTGAACAATCTCTAATAAAGTGAGATTTTTATATATAGAATTTCTATTTAAAAGATTTCATTGCTTTGATTGCAATACCTTAATAAACTTTTTTAAAGATAGCTGAGTCACTGCAGGGCACCAAGACATCAGAAAAAAAGAAGGTTCCCCGCATATAAAAGAGAAGATGACTTGGATTTTGGGAGGGAGAAGCAATCTAAGAGGGACTGAATAGAAAACATTTACATACATTGGTGGGATATAATCCTTCTGCATGCAATTCCTCAGATTATAGTTAGTCTGCTGAATATACTAATTCTTGGTGTGGCTGATTTCAATTACAGAAACTATGGAGGAGCTGATTCTAGACAAAAAAAAAAAAAAGGCATTACTCAAAGCTATAGGGCCCAAAAACAACAGGATCATGGGATGTAGATCCCAGGAATTTATAGAAATCTTGGGAAAGGTTTAGGATTTTCTTAGATTATGAAATTAAAGGGTTGAGGCAATCCTAAGCATATCTCAAAGATTACAGAAACTCCAACTGACATCTGGATTTTGAATCATTTTGTCAAATTGCCCCACCCCATATCCAAAATGTAAGTCCCAAGTCATTTTGTAGTGCTTTAGTTGGCATATGTTGAATTTATAGATTACATTATATGAATTTACAATATTAAAACGTCTCTTCCTTAAGCAAGGCACATATTTCTATTAATCGAAGAAGACAACAAGTGTTTTAAAGTTTTCTCTTATAGAAGAAACTTGTCACTGGGTATTTTCTCTCTTGTAACTGCAATTGTGAAAGGCGTATTTCCATTGTATTTTCTGTTATTGTTTAAATATAGGTGAACTGTTAATTTTTAGATCAATTTTATAAAGAGCAACTTTTCCTAAATCATCATATTAGAGTTAAACTCTGCCACAGCACAACAAATGGGCTCAAGGAATTTTAACTGCATACGATGTGAGATCCTATTACTGAAGGAAGTTAATGAAATAACTGAGGCACGCCTACATAGATAGCCAGCTGGGAGTTCTAATGTCCACTTATGAAATTCATATCCATCCCAAATGCTGATGGCACTTGCCATGCTCATTTAAATATCAAGGAGGAAAATTCTCATTGGCTGGAGAAGTTACAGCATAGAAACAGTGATTACAAATCTTTTCGTTACCTCTTTGGTAACTCTTTCGGTAGCCAGATCTGGGACTATTAGCCTGCGAGAATTATGAAAACATCGAAACTCAACATTGTGTTTCCCTGTATCTTTAGATAAGGTTTCCTACCATACACCTGCCTGCTCCTCCACTCCAAGTCCTTTCCCTTCCCACTCAGAAGATTAGAACTTTACCCCCATCGGAGAATGAGGGCTAAACAGGGAGGTGACTAGAACCAGTAGCCAACCACTTGCTATCTGAATTTGGATAATTCTGGGTTACCTAATGACATGATTTTCTTTGCTGCCATTGGAATCATCATCTGACTAAGTTTATTATCATTATAAATTATCTGTCCTTCTCATAATTTGTCTATATTCTACACTGGCCAGTTAGTCAAGTTAAAGGGAGATGTGGTACATGGGTACCAAGCTCTGCAAACTTCCAGCAATGCAGTATTGCTTTTGATTTACTGTTTTCACAAATAGAGTCAGTCCTAATGGTTTACACTTGGCCTTTTCTACCAGAATAATCCTCACTCCATGGGTCAGGGAACCACTATGGGGACTCTGCCAATGGCTGAGTAATGCTCTTCCCATTATACATTCCGGAAATTGGGAAATAACCACAAAGTCAATTCAGGGACCCCACCGGGCTCACCGTACAATGGACCTGAGCCAAAACTCCATTGGTCATCTGACGGAAACAGTGATGTTTTGCGTCTCCAGGAATTAGTGTCAGTTCAGAGCCAATGTGGCAGAGTAAAAGGGCTGCTTCTACTGGCAAAGATAGTTTGATAGAATTTAGGGATTCAAGGTCCCCATTGTTATTGGAATCTGCCCATCTATCCCATCATAATTTTCAGGATCCCACTCCTTACCAATCAGTGTCTTAACTTTAACAAATGAGACTGTGAGTTTGAGAATTCAGTTTGTTTTATAATCCAGCTACACATGGGATTGGATTTTGGGTTTGGTTTCCAGAAATAATCAGCCTTGCAGCTATAGGAGGTTAGAGTTTCTTTGACTGGTCAAAGAAGCAGTACCTTTAGCTGGGAATTTAAAACCCTGCTTTCATAATTTTCTTTCCCTAAATTTCCCAGCACACTCAGGAACAAGCAACCAACTTCATTATATTCCTATTTTCACTGTGGCAGAAAATATTGTGTCACCCAGAGCCTGGCCTTCTTTAAGGCACATTAGTACTGGTGTCTGCAGGTGATCGTTTGAGGAACTGGATTTCCAGTGCGTGCCATGAGCTGCCAGTGTTGTCCTTACCACTGAAAACATAGTCATTAATTCCTTTAAATCTGATCAGATCAGAGAACCAAGAAAATCCAGAATCAGTTTAGGAACTCATGTTTAAGATTATGGAAATGCTTCAGGAACTGTTTTTAGTACTCAGTTGCGTATCATTCAGGGTTCAATCAGAAAAACAGAACCACTGGGTGTGTGTGTGTGTGTGTGTGTGTGTGTGTGTGTGTGTGTGTGTCAGGAATGTTGAGAGAGGTAATACAGATACTCCAGCTTTAATTTGTCTTGAGACTTCATCATCGATCCAAGTGTTACTTAGAAGTTTGTTGTTTAATTTTCAAATATTTAAGGGATTTACAACTATCTTTCTGTTTCTGATTTCTATTTGAATTCCACTGTGTTCTGAAAACATACTTTGTATGATTTCCATTTTTTAAGATTTCTTTTATGTCCCAGAATGTGGTTTATCTTGATGAATGTTCTATGTGAACTTGAAAAGAATGTGTATTCTTCTGTTATTAAGTGGAATATTCTATATATGTCAATCACATCCAGTTGATTGACGGTGTTGTTCTGGTCAACTCTATCGTTACTGATTGTCTTCCCGCTTGATATATCCATTACTAATGGAGGGATGTTGAAGTCTCTGACTGTAATAGTGGATTTGTCTATTTCTCTTCTCAGTTCTATCAGCTTTTACCTCGTGTATGAGTGTTTTTATGCTCTGTTGTTAGGTGCACACAAGTTGAAGAGTATGCCTTCTTGGAGAATTTACCCCTTGCTTGCTTTATCTCTTCACCCTTTTTTTCTCCTTATCCATTAGGATGACTTGTGATTTTTTTGTTGAAAGCTGAATATGATGTATTAGGTAATAGAAACTGAGAAAGATATGCCTTTAGGGTGAGGTTTTATATTAATCTGGTTAAGAATTGGGTGGTGTCAAATGTTTGCTGTAGTTGTATGTGCCAGATGCTTCGATTTCCTCTAGTGCTCTCGCTTTTGTCTCCCTCATTATCTTTGGGTTTCCCTAAGAAGCACTTTTTAAATAGAGAATTGCAGTTATACTGGAGCCCTGTTATATGGATGTGGTGCTAACCTGGGGTGGGAGTGAGTACAGGGGAAGTGTTCTATAATATTGGGGTTAAATATGTCTTTTTGTAGGCCTGTAACCCTGGGCAGTGACCTTCACAAGTGTTTCTCAGCTGTTTTCCCTCTTGGGTAAGACAAGAAGTCTAGAGTGGGCTGGAATTTGGTAATTATCCCCCAGGTGGGATAAGGCTCTAGTAAAGTCTTTTCTTTTGAAGAATAGGCCTTTGATATGAAGAATGCTCTGGATATATTTCAAAATGATTACTTTTCACCCCCCTTGCCAGAAGTACTTGTGGATTTTTCTTGGCTTTCCTCTGTGAGAATTTGGTAGGGTTCCTGGAGATGAAAGCCGTGAAAGCACAGGGGCCTCCTAAGACTGTGGCCCCCAGGGTCTCTTCCTTATGTGAGCCTGCACTCAGCATCCAACAATCCATAAAATTGCCACTTACATGTTCCTACCAGTTTGTGCCTTCAGCAGCTTCAGCTCCAGGTAGGCTGATCTCAGCTGTGATTCTCTGTGTTTATCTCTCTGCACAATGTGAGGTGGCAGCTTGCCCTGCAACCTCATTCTCTGATGGGTCCAAGGAGAATCACTGATCTGTTCAACTTTTTCCTTGATGTAAGAATAGGAGTGACAGCTTCCAACTTCTTTACATGTTGGAACTGAAACTGTAAGTTGAATTGTTTTTTTAACCCTTTAAGTCCAATATTTTCAATAGAACATGTCTCAATATTAATCATTTACTATGAAATTCTCCTAGTACAATACACTACTTTTGCAATTTACAAATTCGATTTTTTTATTTTCTCTTTGAAATTTCTTTCTGTTCCATCATTTGTGAATACTACCTCAAGGGTACCATTTTATCCATATATGATTGGTCTCTTTTGTCTATTCACCAGGTTCTCTTCGCTTCCTTTTATCATTTTGTCTATTTTAGCTGCATCCTGTAACATTTTTTAGAGCTCTTCATTAACCTGATCTTTTTCTATCCTATTCATTAGCTGCTCTCTACAAATAATTGCTTCCAAAATAGTTTTATTTTATCTCCAGTTCATCCTCTAGTCACATTTTTACCTTATTTTGTTGTCATCATTTCACCATGGATTTCTTATTTCAAAAATTTTATAATTTCTTATTCTCCGATGATACATCTGATAAGAGGGTTAATATCCAAAATTTATAAAGAATTCATACAACTCAACACCAAAAAAAAATAAAAAGTCCAATTAACAAATGGGCAGAGGACCTGAATAGACATTTCTCCAAAGAAGACATACAGATGACGAATAGACATATAAAAAGATGCTCAATGTCACTAATCAGGGAAATTCAAATTAAAACCACAATGAAATATCACCTCACACTTGTCAGAATGGCTATCATCAATATCAACAAACATCAAGTATTAGCGAAGATGTGGAGAAAAGGGAACCCTCGTGCACCATGGGTAGGATTGCAAATTGGTACAGCCACTGTGGAAAACAGTTTAGAGGTTCCTCAAAGAATTAAAAATAGAACTACCTTATGACCCAGCAACTCCACTTCTGGGTACTTACCCGAAGAAATCCAAAACACTAATTCGAAAAAATACATACACCCCTATATTCACTGCAGCACTGTTACAATAGCCAAGATATGGAAGCAACCTAAGTGCCCATCAATAGACAATTGGATAAAGATGTTGTACATTTATAGAATGGAATATTATTTAGCCATAAAAAATGAAAACTAAAAAAAAAAAAAACACAACAAAAAAGTGAAACCTTACCATTTGCGACAACATGAATGAACCTAGAGGGTACTATGTTAAGTGAAATAAGTCATACAGAGAAAGACAAATACCATATGTTCTCACTTATATGTGGAATCCAAAGAACAACAACAGAAACAGACTCATCGATACAGAGAACAAATTGATGCTTACCAAATAGGAAGGGCATCGGGGGGCTGAGTGAAAAAGGTGAAGGGATTAAGAAGTACAAATTGATAGTTACAAAATAATCACAGGGATGTAAAGTACAGCATAGGAAATATAGTTAGTAATACTGTAATAACTATGTATAGTGCCAGGTGGGTACCAGACTAATCAGGGGAATCACTTCATAAATTATATAAATGTCTAACCACTATGCTGTACACCTGAAACTAATATAAAATAATATTTAATATCAACTGTAATTGAAAAATAAAAATTTTTATCATTTCTTTTATTTAATTAATCAAGATTTTTTTTTATTATCTTCATCCAGAATGGATTATTTTTCAGGATTGCAAAATATATCTGCTTACATTTTTTTTAATTTTTTGTTTTGTTTTTCTGTATTGTTTCTGTGTAGTTGCTCTGTTTTTTCTACTTCTCCACTTCTTTTCCCAAATATATGTGTAGTTTCTTCTTGCCAACTTTCTACTTTATCAACTCTTTCTTGTAAATCTCCCAGAATCTTTGCCTGAATTCTATGTTTGCCTTTTTAGTTAGCTAGTGCAGGTCAGTGGTGGGATGCAAGTGACAGAGAAGAGGTGTGCACTGGCTCCATTCATAGGCTTTGTCTTTAATCTCTTTCTTTGGAAGTTTGTTAATCATCTTTTACCGATTTTACTCTGTCTATTTTGGGGGCACATCCAGATCCATGAGGGTATTAGATTGTTGCCCTATTTTAGAGTGAGTCTGCCAGTTTAGCTCTACTAAGCCTGGCTATATGATCACAACCATTACTTAACTCACCATTCCCCAACGACTTCTTCTGCTTCCCTCCCAGTTGTAGTTATATTGGAGAAATACTCAAATACAGAGATTCTTCCGACAATCGATGTGATGCTTTTTAGCTACCATGAAAAAGTATCCAGTGATTATAGGAGCGGTATTTTCCTTTTATTTTCATCTTATGTTTGGCCAAATTTTTATTTATTATAGGCAATTAGTTCTGGATAATTCTACCTGAAGTATTTCTTTCATGTCCCCTAAGCCAGAAAAAAACAAAATTGCGATTATTTTCAGTCCTTCTGGCTTCTCCTTCACCTACCCTTCAGTCCTCTTACCTGGGCCATCAAGAAGCTTTTCAGGATTTTATCCAGTCACTATCTTCCCTACACTATGGCTTCGGCTTGCTGTGTGTGTGTGTGTGTGTGTGTGTGTGTGTGTGTGTGTGTGTGTGTATGTCTTGTATTGGGTAGGGGAAGGTGATAGGCAGGAAAATCTTGCATTATTCTAAAAATTTTCATTATCTAAAGATACTGTTTTTAAATTTAGAATTCATGATTGCACACCATTTCTTGTTAGAATACTATTTCAATTTAATTTGTTCATTTTACTTCTTATTTTCATTTGTAGTTTAGGTTCAGGGAAGGAAACTTCTGTAATCCTACATTTACTCTCCTGCGCTTCCTCATGAGTCTTTTAATATAATTTAATATCTGGCAGTGATCAAGAAATCCAGTGTTTCTTGGAAGAGAACTGCTATGAAGAAGAGCATAATGAACACATATCTTAATATGAGTTATCTTCCAGTGTGGAAATTTTGATAATTGGAAAAAAAAAAGGCTGAGTAATTGAAATGCACTCATGTATTGAGGGTACTGAATGGATTTTAGTAATTACTATCAATTTCTTCTATGACTAAATTTGCTAATGTCTCATCAACTGTGCTGCATTCATTACAAAGACACAAATGAGAGGTGTGAGGGTCAGATAGGGGATAAAGAGACAACGGTGTAATTCGCACATCTGACAGGCACCACTCCGTGCCCTTCCCAACCCATGGCCACTTATATGAAAGCTGAAGTGACAACTTGAACTAAGAAGACATTTCATCTTCGAGATGAGGAATTATTAAAACAGTGAGGTTAAATCCAGGCAGAACTATGAGGTAGGTGAACTTTGTTGTCTGAGCCTCTTAATCCTTTGTTCCCTGGATCACAGGTTTCTTAAGATCCTCATATCCAACCATTATACCCGTTGGCAACACCCATTGGCAACACCCATTCTCAAATTCTGAGGAATAAATAACTGGTAAGGAATAAATAAATATCCAGGGGATATTTGCATTTAATCAGGATTAAATCCTTAAGTAAAAGGTTAGATTATGGAATATAGAACTTTAGGTGTCAGCAAGTTTATAGGAAGAATTTCTTCTCACTTTGGGGCCTTTTGTGCCCCTGAAATCATATTACTTGGCTGATGCCTGTTCTAGTCTTTGCATAAGGAAATCCCTCAATGGTAATTTCAGGTTTTCCATTCTGCTGAAATGGGACGAAGCTTTGTGTACTCATTTAGCAAATATCAGTTTCTTGAGGATTCTTTAACACTGTAGGGAGGAAAAGGTCGGAGATATTTTCAACAACTTTATCATTTGCTGGTTTTGATCTCCAGGTTATATGAGACATATGAGACATTACATACTTCACTACTTTTTAAGATCTTATAGATTAAAATCTTAAAAATGAAGCTGGAAAATACAGCCAGACACTTTCTTTGACTGAACATTTGCCAAGACTTGATAGAACATGTAGAATCCTTCCATGGCTCAATTGCTGTGAATTGCATGATCTCCTTTGCCCGTAGATCTTGAACTGTAACCTGTGACCCTGGAGTCATAATTTTTTCTTAGGTAAACTCTGTTCGTGAGTGATTTCAGATCATCTACTAATAATATTATGATTATGAGTCAGATTGTGGTGGTGGTATCAAAACAGTGAGAAGTGGTAGGAGTCCAGATAGATGGTGAAGGAGGGTCAGTAAGGTTTTCTGAAGGAGAGGATGCTGGTCATGAGGAAAAAAGAGCAGTTAGGGATGTCTCCAAGATTTCTGAACTGCAAGTGGTAGGAGATGAGTAACAACTGAGATGGGAAAAATTGTAGGAAGAAAATAATTTGGGGGAAGATCAGGTAATCAGGAGATCCCTAGTAGGAAATTGAAATTCAATTCATTGAATTGAAATTCAAGAAATTCAGGACTACAGATAAAAACCTGACAATGAACAGCATGTAAAGGGAACGTAAAGAGAAAAGAAGAGATCCAAGCATTCCAGACAGCGTCACCCAGGTTTCTCCATTCTCTGTCTCATTGTTGGTTTTGACCAATGGGAGGCACTTGCTGATCAGAGAGGAGAGAAAAGCAAGGTCAGAAGTTTGGAGTTTTTCCCTTCCAGCTCACATCGGGGGACCCAACTCCTCTAATGAGAGGTGTCCCTGGGCTCTCGTCCCTGTTCCCTCCTCAGCCCCACTAGGCCTAGGAGTAGGGGCAGGACAACTGCTTCATGTTACCCGTCCCGGGTGCTTTACCACCGAGATCTCCAGGGTTGCCTTGACCCTGTCCTCTCGATTTAACTCCCTTCTACTACTGCTTCCGAGTATACAATCTGTCTCCTGTCAGGACCCTCGGAACATACAGCAGGTCCATGAATAATGTTGTCTCATTCAACATCATTTCATTATAACACTGATGAGGAAAACAAATTAGTTCCCTGCCCGAGCCACTCTCTGTGTGGAGTGTGCATGTTCTCCCCATGTCTGTGTGAGTTTTCTCTGGGTGCTTCAGTTTCCTCCCACATCCCAGAGACGGACATGTGAGGTGAACTGGTGCGTCTACATGGTCCCAGTCTGAGTGTGGGAGGGTGTGTGAGTGGCCCTGCGATGGAAGGGCGTCCTGTCCAGGGCTGGTCCTACCTGATGCCCTGAGCTGCCTCCTGGCGCCCTGAGCTGCCTCCTGGCTCAGGGCGCCAGGCAGGACCAGCCCTGGACAGGACGCCCTTCCAGACACCTGCAACCCTGAACTGGAAGAGGCAGGTTAGAAAATAATCATCCTACTTGTTTTACTCATCTTTCTTAAATGTAGATTTGACTGACATTTATTTCAATGTTTAATATTAGAAGTGCTTTGGATCTTTATTTAGAAGTTTGGTGATGTTTTTGTGACCAGAAATATGCTATAGGAACTGAATTCTTGTTCATATCAATTAGCCTATGGTAAAAGTGGTCTCATTATACATCATCACAGTTTCCAAAGATGTTAAATGAGGTCTTACTGTAATACTACCGTGTTTCCCCGAAAATAAGCCCCAGTTAAGATCGTCAGCCAGACGGATGCATTTAGTACGGTATGACGATGTTCCAGAAGACGATGACATGACTGTATTTGAATAAATGTAGATTGTTGTACATGAAAAAATAAGACATCCCCTGAAAATACGCCCTGATGCATCTTTTGGAGCAAAAATTAATATAAGACCCGGTTTTATTTTCAGGGAAACACTGTAGATCTGGTAAAAAACAGATTGGCGGTAGTAGCATTTAAGCCTGAGAACCAATCTATTGTCAACTAGAGATTATCATTTGGATTGATAATTATCATAATTTCTATATAGTTGTTGAAATTATTTTTATTGTAATTTAATTTGCTTCATTTGATTCTGTCTTATAATCAAATGGATTAGAAGCATATTATAAGGAGGGAACAGTTTTGACTTCTTGTATGACCCTGGAAAAGTCATGTCACTTTCCTGAACTTCAGTTTCTGTATAAGTTAAGTAGACATGGTAACTACTGCCTCTGCTTCTAGAAGTCCTTAAATTATGAGTCTGTACCTCCTGCAAGGTCTTGGAAGAAAGTTGTTAGAGAAGCATAAAGGCTTATTGCTTACTATTAAATTACTGCTACATGAAATCCACAAATGCTAGCTAGAATTAGAAGAGACTGTTAGGGTTGGGGGAAGGCTGTTAGTACCTGTAAAAGAAAAATGTGCATGTCATTGCAAGCTGCATTCAGTAAATTTTTTTTCTATCAGAATAGATTCTTTTGGTCAAAGTCACGTGACTAAGGCAGAAAACAATCTAAAGACTTTGGAATGACAGTCTAAATAGTGATCGTTACCAGCACGTTTCCTCTAGGTCTCCTTGCTGAAAGCTACATCTAGGAATGACACACAGTCACGCAGCCCTGGACTTTGGCAGCTGCGCTCCTCTGGATCTCTGGCCTTCAGCACCCAGAGAATAATTCTTAAATCTACAGACTGTCTCGTGCAGCATTTTTTTCCCTCCTCCTCAAATAATATCCAATTACTGAGTGCTGTGCTGGGAGAACCTGGGGAAATGCTAGAAGGAAACGCAGCTGAGAGCCACTGTGGTTTGACAGCTCTCCAGCTACTTTGAAAATATTTTGGCAAAAACAAGATTTTAAGTAAAACTGTTTCCTTTGGTAACATACCCAAAACTGCAGGTTTTACATTTTCAGTACTATGATTTGGGCCAAAAGGGGGAAAAGAAAAAAAAAAAAAGGAAAGGAAAAAAATGGGGAAAGCAGTACCTAAGGGAAGAGCATCGAGTCTAAGGAAAAGGGGGTACACTTTGCATGAGAGGTGCAGGAATTAGCACCAGGAGGAAACATGGAGGCACACGTAACACTCTCTCCTTACTCCTGTGCTCTACTGAGGAATTGGCCCCTGTCGAAACACAACATTCTCTTTCGCCCTCAAATGGCCTGGAAGGAATTCTCTGAGGATGAACCAGGCTGGGATTTGTGTTATTGCTTATTATGGGATGATCGATTGTCCACTGGGGAGGGTCAAACCACTTGTGGCATATACATTATAGCAGACACAGGAGGGGATAAAACAGAGCGGTTTTCATCTCAACCCACTAGCTGGTCCGTAGGTGAGGTGCTTATCTTTCCTTGCTTCATTTTCTTTCAGGTCACAACCACACGTGAAACCCCTCAGTTCTTGAAGATACCAGGCTCTCCAATCTCAGGGCCTTTGTAAATGCTGTTTTCTCTCAGAATTCTCTGCCCCCAATCTCTACCACTGTTTTTCAGGAATCCTCCTTTTACCCTCCAGATGCAGTTAGCTTCTTTATTCTTTTTCTGGCTATCTGCTTACATATTCCACAGTCATCTGTAAATTCTGTGAGGGCTTGTCCATCACCCTTTCCCCAGGGCCTGACACACTCTGGATGCTTAATTGAAAGGTATCAATCAGTTTTCTGATTGATCCTGCTTACGTTTTCCCTCTATTTCTCATTGTACTCCTTTCCTAATATCCTGCTCCTCCTTTGTTTTTGTTTCCCTTTATATTTCTCTCTCTTTTTCTTTTCCTATCATGCTTTCTCCACTCTCCATATTTTGAGGCCCTCCCTAAAGCAAGGGTTTATAGAAAATATGAACTATAGAACATTAATATAGAATGTTATATATATAAACGTTATGTAAAATATAGAACGTAAATGCTAGAAGGTGCTTCAGAGTTTTTTGTTTTTGGTGTTTTGTTTTTTGGGTTTTTTTGGTTGTATAATTGTGCTCCGTTGTTCAAGGTCACACAGCAAGTTAGGGACAGCGTTTAGATTAGAACCTTCTAATCCTGACTCTATGTTTAGTCTTCCGTTCATTATTGTCACACTACAAGAAGTGTTAGAGGAGAGGGAAGGGCCCCCAAAGTACTTGTCATTTCTCTACAACACAAGTTTCCTATCATCCAGTAGTTGAAGTCTCATTGGAGACAAAAGATTATTTCCTAGGTCCTTGCTAAATAGTTGTTGTTCTAAGAATAAAATTTTGGGTCTGTCCTCAACTTCCCTCAGATTCAAAGAAAATCCATCTAAGTTGGAGTGCTAAGGGGATGAGTCGTTTGATACTCAGTCCCTAAAATAAATGCTTACGTGAAAGTGAACCCAAAGGTCCAACATACTGTTAAGAAAGACAGAAATGGTCATCAATAATGATCATAATAAAAATAGCTAACTGACATTTATTGCTACGTATCTGGCACTGTTCTAGAACCTGCCCTAAATGACATGTATTTATTCCCCCAACAATCCTGTGAGAAAACTGTGGCATAAAAATATGGAATAAGTTGTTTAGTGTCTCTAGCTAGTGAATGGAAAGCTAGGATCTTAACCTGGTGGCTTACTTTAAAGCCAACACTCTGTGGACATCTTGGATAAAGCTTCTAGCCCAAGAATAAAGAATTAAGGGTTTTTTTCTCTGCAGACTAAATATGTAACAACCTCTGTGAAAGATCCCACTTGGCATAACCAAGTTCTACAGGAGCCTGAGATCATTCAGAGTCAAAACGCTGGGAACGGTGAGTCTCTTTACAATTGTGTGTCTCACTGGCTGGTCTGTTCCTGAGGTACTGAACTAATTCTGGGGATTTTATTCTGTCTGTCTGTCTTCTTCCAGCCATTTTCATTCATTGCCAGGTCAGTAATTCAGGCAGTGGAACTGGGATTGCATCCTTTCTTACAAACTAAAGAACCTTTCAAGGATATGGTCTCCATGGAAGTGAGAGGCAAGAGGCTCCTCAGAAAATGGTTTTGTTTCTGCTTCACCATTTCACTTAGGCTAAAATCTATGCTCAGTGACGTTGCACGATCTGGGCCCTGCCCATCATTTGCCATGGTCTCTGACCATTCTCTCTGTTGCTCCTCATGTTCCAGCTATTGCAGTCTTTCTCCAACGCCGTGAACTCACCCACTTTATTCTGCCCCGGGGCCTTGTTCTTGCTCTTTCCTCTACTTAAAACACCTTTACCGCCGATCTTTCCCAAGCTCCGTTCTTGCTGTCATTCAGGTCTGAGCTCAGGCATCACTGCTTAATAATGCTTTACCTATCTATCCTCTCTTTGTTCCATACAGTATAACTATACCAATTTTAGTCAGGAAAATGTTTAAAACAATTTTTAAAGTGACAGGAGCAAAGAAAATAGCATTCAATAAATCTCCCACACACCTTGCTCGAGTAATACTACTTCCTAGTATACCTGACAAGGTAAATTATTTATTAATTAAAAGTGAACAAATAAGATTAGAGAACATCAGTCAAAACTAAGTTTGGCTATGGTGTAATTAATATAAGGAATTCTAGCTGATGTACTTGGCTAACAGGACCAGTTGTTTATTTAGACCAACCATTGCTTCAAGTCAAAAAAATAAAATCACATAAAGGATGTCTTTTTGTTTTTCCTCAGCACTTAGTGCTATAGTCTGAGTAACTGTGTTCTCCCCAAATTCATATGTTGATGACCTAACCCCCACAGGTGGTGGTATTAGGAGGTGCTTAGGTCATGAGGGTGGGATTAGGTCCTTATAAAAGGGATTCCAGTGAGAACGCAGTGAAAAGATGCTGGCTATGAACTGTGAAGAGGGCCGGCACCCACCATACGGACGCCTGGATCTTGGATCTCCCAACCTCCAGAACTGTGAGAAATAAATTTCTGTTGTTTATAAGCCACCCACTCTGTGGTGTTCTGTTGTAGCAGCCCAAATAGGCTAAGACACTGAGAAAGGAGAAATGCTTCTGGATCTTTAAGGGAAATATCAGATAATGAGAAACAAGAAACAGGAAGAGGAATGGGGATTAGGAAGGTGTAGCGCACCTCCATTTTAACCTAGTATGAAGTTTAATCTAGAAGTCGTTTCTATTAATCCTGACTTTTAAGGAACAAGCACTTTCTAGGCATCAGTTTTAAGTAGGGACTTATGTCAGGCTTGTGCCAGTGAGCCAACCATCGAGCTCTGATCGTCCAGTCGAAAAGCCACCAATGATGTAGTACCTGGTTGCATCCTCCTGCAGGTAGTGAAATCCTTCACAATGGTATTTCTTGAAATAACCATATCTAAAGTCCACCTGTTCCTCATGTAAAACCGTGGTCTGCAAAACTCAGAATTGCTGTTTGTCAAGTAAGTATTTGGTATAAATTTCAGGCAATAAACTATAGAGCGGTAACTTTTAGGCAATAAAAGTTATATTAAACTATAAAAAGCTTTCCCGTTTGGATATGGAATAAGGCATACATTAGATCTATTCAAAGAGGACCTTGCTGATAGTTAATAACAAAGTTAGCAAGATTTAAAACTTATACTTCAGGACAGTCATTAGTCAACCTGGAGACTAAATCCTGCCCCAGGCATTTCATTGGTCAGATTGAATTTTTAAATTACGTGCACAGCGTGAGAGATTTTTCTAAGATCCAATCAGAAAACAGCCTGCGATCTGTATAAAAACCAGTGTAAGTGATCTTGGTTTATAGCAGGGTTTCTCAACCTCAACACTATTGCCTTTGGAGTTGGATCATTCTTTTTGTTGGGGCACTCCTGTGCATTACTGAATGTTTAACAGCATTCCTGGTTTCTACCCACTAGATGCTAGAAGCACCCCCTTTCCCAGCCATGACAAAGACATTTTCAGACATTGCCCAGTGTTCCCTGAGGCACAGGGAAACAAGCCTTGGAGGTATCCAGGATGTAGGCCCATACCCTTGTTCACTGGTCCGAATCTCAGGAAACTGTACCTCAGAATCTGGCCTCTTCGCCACTTCTAAAGGCGGACTCACGTCCACTGTCTTGGTTCATGGAAGCTATGCAGCTGCAGCCTGATGAACCTATCCTCTACGTTTACCATGTCAGCTTCAGTTTGTGTAAGGTCTTTGGAGAGTGTACCTCCACTTAGTGCTTCACTAACTTGGTTTATTTCATTATAGCCACCTTGTCAAAGGATTTCTAGAAGGGTAAGACCTTGGTGTACTATCCCATTTTGCGGTTAAAACTGCTTTAATGTTATTTAGAATTCTGTGATGTTAGAGAGCTCACCATCCAGTCACCTGAAGCATATATTTAAGGCTCAGTAGGTTTGAAGTCCTTTAGCCAGTCGTACTGTTTTTAGTGTTTTGCCTCTTCTAGCTCGACTATGTATTTAGAACGTATAAAAATAAACAATCGTTAAATGATCATTTCTAAGCAATCAGATTGGCAAGTGTTTATCCATTTTTAAAAAGGTTGGAAATGGAGTAAGGCTAATCTAAAAACCATTTATAGTGATAGGTCTCAGAATAAATTTACCGATTTCCCATGAGCTATCACTAGGCTCTGTCCATTATGGAGTGTGTCAGAAATTTCTCCTTTACATTTATATGTTTATCTTTGAAAGTATGTTCCACAGGGTATCCATCCTCTCATTCCTTAGGGATTCCAAACATGGCCCCATCATAGCAGCTGCCAATCTTAGTCACCACAAATAATTAACCCCACCATGAAGTATTTAAAATATGTAAAGGTTAAAAGATCATAAAAATGAGACCATATGTCCAAACATACCACGTGTGCTTTGGCAAGGGAAATGTACACGTTAAGACAAATCTTAGCAAGCCTGCCAGGGAACTAGATCAAAACCAGGACAAAAAGATTCTTTTCAGTGCTCGCTTCGGCAGCACATATACTAAAATTGGAATGATACAGAGAAGATTAGCATGGCCCCTTCGCAAGGATGACATGCAAATCCATGAAGCGTTCCGTATTTTTTTTTTTTAAAGATTCTTTTCATATAAGCTAGGTATTTCCCTAGCACTTACCCCGAGGTTAGCCAAGATGAAAGAAACCTATCTACCCATCCATCTGCTTGGCAAAGCCATCTTCCTTCATGGCTGAAAAGATAAAAGGCCTAAAACTCTGTATTTGGGGAGATGAACTGCCTTGGTCCAAATCCTGGCTCCACAACTAACTCTGTCAACATCTTAATATGCTGGCAAGATACTTAATATCTTTGAGCCTCAATTTCCTCATCTCTAAAATGTAAATGATTATATCTTTCTTCTGTAGTGTTCTGAGGATTAAACGAGATAAACTAAAAGTGTTTAGAATTCTCCTGGCACATAACGCAGGTTGCTGTTCTTATTAAGAAAACAAATGGACATCCAGCCTCCTCAGCAATGCTAACATTTTCGTGCCCGCTCTTACTTATTTCACACTATGCTCCAAGGAAACACTGGATCTGGAAAGGTGCATTCAGTTTTGCTAGGTGGCTCCACTACACAAAGCCACATCGAGGAAGAGCGTACACCACCAGAATTTCGTGGAGAGCAAACGCTTGTCCTCCCTAGGTGAGTCCTCTGCACTGGCATGGGGCTCGGTTTCCCTGACGGGAAATAGCCCGAGGAGGCTTGAAGCTCAGCACAGACAGAGCAGTAAAACATGGGGGTGCGGAGTGGGGAGGAAGTGCCTCCAACCCATGTATTGTATGCATTCGATTACTGCGAAGAGCCTGTACCCCACTCATGTTGGTTGAATGAGTAGACTGTAAAACTGTCAAAACCGAGGAAGAAAAGACCAGTGTTTCTTTCTTTAGGTAGCCAGTATTTGGACCCATCCATGTCACACTCCCCATCCTTTAGAACTAATTACCTAGGGTTGATTATACTACTGTGAGATAACATTAAAATTTTTTTAATTATTAAAATAAAAATTCACTGTAATATTTAATTACGTGAATGAGAATTAGTTTATATGACCCTTAAGGGGGGAAATGTAGTTTCCATGCTTTGATTGCCTTCTAGAACTTAAAAAAGTACAATAAAATATTCCAGGCAAACAAAAATGTATGGAGAATAATACAGCAAACTTTTCCTGAGGCGACAGGCCTTCCGGAGTCCCAGCTTTAATCTGGGGTCTCAGTTCCTACTCCACATCTTGCTCCCCCCCCCTTAATACCCACATCTCGAAAGGCCTGAGCAGCTAAAGATTTGGCATCCATGTCCCACCCTCTTTGTGAGTTTAAATGAGCCATAAATTTAAACAGATGTATAAAATACATCAGCACTCTAGGTATTTGTAGTGGGAGAATTTTTTCAGGCTATCTAGCCCCTTCATTATTGTTTTTTATCAAAATACACTCACTATTATGAATCTGAAAGTTTTTTAAATTTTGTTTTATTTATATATTTGTCTCTGTCCCCAATGTTAAGATACGAATACAAATAAAGACACAATGACCATGAACAAAGTTGGTATGCTTTAAAAATTATTGTAAGGACACACAGTTTTCCATGGTAAAGAGTAATTTTTGTATTTGAATATATTTGTAATGGTTCCCAAAAAATGACTAAACACAAATTAGTCGTTTTGGTAATACTCAGTGACTGGGAACTCTAAACCCGAACTATCCCATCCCTTTCTAAAGGCCTTCTAGGATATTTTCCCAATTTATAAATTCCCCATTCTAGTGTAAATTGTACTTAGAAAATGGAATGTGTATGTTAGCAAACCCATTTAGCCTTCTCCATCTCACCTAAAGTATGTTGAGATAATGAGGAAATTCAATCTGTGTGTGTGTGTGTGTGTGTGTGTTTATCAAAACTTAGAATTCCAACACTTTTCTTGTCCAAGTGGAATGATTGTGCAGTAACAAAATGCTGAGTTGGTAGTTTTAGTTTTCCAGGGTTCAAATGAGCCCTGGGGTATCATCAGGTGGTCAATCTCGCATTGGTAACTATCTTCAATAAGAACATGATTTACACTCCTCTCTGTGTGCTCCTGGCCAACTAAAGACTGCTGCCTCCTGCCAGATTTCTCCCTGGAGAACCTGAGCTCCAGCTCTAACGCCCTTGCTTGTCCTAGTCAGACACCTGCCTTGGCCCTTGTTCATGGGCGGGGGGGGTTGGGGGGAAGGAAAGTGCTCTATCCAGTTTCAAGGTGAGGAAACTGAGTCCCCACGCAGTTCATTTTTATGAATTCAAATAGTAAATGGAGGAAGCAAACTGATTCCAGAGCTCATGATATTTCATTATACTACACCGCAAATCGAAAAATGCAATTTTGTAAAAAGCTGACTACCAGTAATGCCGTAACTGACTTTCGGGGTGTTTTAAGTGATTGGGGTTATGCTGGCTGCTTGTGAGAGGCCGAATATGTTTGGAACGGTGCCTGACACATAGTAACTGTTATATAAGTGTTCGCCATTTGCCACTGCCACAAGCATGGACTCTGAGCGCATTAGGTGTCACAACTTTGTCATAACTATCATGTGTACACCACTATTTCCTGCACCCAGATTTAAGAGGGGGACAATTCCTTTAAAATACAAACAATTTTAAGCCAGTGAGAATTTCTGCAAACTGAAATAGTGTTTCTATGACGCTCAGTGAGGCCACAACAACGTAAAAAAAAAAAAAGTAGCTATTTATATAACCCCATCTGTATAAAGCAAGATTAGATCTTTGTGGCGCTCATCCTCATTGTTGTTCTTTAGCTCTTGATATGAGCTTCTTTATCTCTGCCTGAAATAAATAACAAGCTTGTGGATTCTGACCAGTACCTACTCAGAGAATCTACATCATTTGGACAAAGGCATGACAGAAGTACCCTTAGAAATGTCTATTAAGAAGGAATCTTCTTAGGAAAATAGTAGTATAAACAATATTAAAGAAAAATTATTTAAATTGTCCAAGGTAACACACCTTTTTAAATCTCTTTAACTCTTTCAGTAACAATATAAATGATAATATATAATCATGAGGTCTCTTCCTTACACCAGATCCACAAAGAATTTCTACTGGGAAATTCTTCCTATTAGGCTGACTACTTTTTCCTGTTTTCACTTTATTCAGTTCCCAAAGGCTGCCATCTCCAAAATATTTTTTTCATACCCAACTTCAGAGTTTGTTAAAACAATTTAAATTCTCTCTATTATCTCTACTTTTCTCTCTTTCTGATGTAATGATTTTATAATGACCATTATAGATTATTAAATATTTTAAGACCAACCATCTCAGGAACATGTGTCATAGAAAACTTGTATTACTGAAGTATTAGGTAGAGCATTTATAAAATTTGTAAATAAATTATAATTATTAATTTAGATTTTACACTGTGCTTATCTAAATGACTTCATGTCTAGGAAATTCATGTTATTAATGTCCTAGAAAATTAGATAGTTATTTTCTTGATACTGCTGAATTTGAATGTTTATAAATATATCTCTTCCTTTTATAAGTGAGAATTATAAATGTCTCTGAAAAAAATGTATACATATATGCACACATGCATAAAACTATATATATATAGTTTATACGTTTGGGCCAGGTACAAAGAAACCATCAGAATATTTCCAGAGCATCTTTGCCATTTAAGTTTATATTTTTCTCGTCTTATTGTGTGAATTTTTCTGAGTCCAGACTTAAATATTTTCTATTCGAGGAGAAATGTTCTGTGTCATCAGTTATAAGTCCACTCTAGTCCCTAAAAATGTCCAGCAAGCCTCAAATGGACATTTATCGTATTTTTGGCATGCCTTCTTCCAAGCTCTTCTTTGGGGACATCGCCCCTTCCACCATCCCTCATCCCCTTTGTTCATCAGTAACACAGGGTCCCAATGTCATCTGCCATTTTCTTACATGGTCCCACAGTCTTGACACATGATTCCAGCCTGGCCAATGAGTGCCTTTTCCTGGGAACAATGTTCTTTCCTCTGTGGCCATGAAGGAGAAAAAGTTATTGCCAGGAGCTGCTTCCCTGACTGTACAGAAGCTTGCCTGTCTGTAGAAGGACAGCACAACGTTGACATTTGGGAAGAAGGCCAGATATGTGAAAGAGGGAAAAGAGAGAGACAGTGAAAGTGAGAGACAGAACTGAGAAGAGGGAAAAACTAAATCCGAGAGGGAAACAGGAAGGGAGGGAGAAATTGAGTTTAGACCAATATGATGATTGCATGGCTACGTTTTTGGTTCTGGCTCCCGCCTTTCAAGGCTTGGCTTTTAAGCTTTGCTTCTGTCTGTTCATGAAATACTTTGTTATCCTTTGATAGTTGTCTGTTCTTCAAGTCCAGTATCTTGCAGTCAAAAGATCCCAAATAATGAAAGAGCTACCCCCAAAGTCTCTGTGGTCTACTTGTGGATGGTACAAATTTGGTAATGTGGAGAAGAGTTTGGACTGAATATTAAATTGTAACTGTTCTCCTAATATTATGTCAATGTTATAAGGAAGGAGAGGGGAAAATACCACTTGGCAGGGATTGTGTTTATAGAAACTATTCTTTCAAAGAACAGTACCTGAAGGTAAGATAGAATTGAGGATGACGAACCAGGCCTGACTAGAGCAGGTGGGTGGGGAGACTGATTCCATGTCATTCTCTTCGAGAAACTTAGACTGTGTGAGGGAGCTAAGGGACCTCAGAAATTTCAGTTACTGAAGTACCCTTGGTGTGTTAGTTTCCTGTTGCTACTGTAACAAATTATAGCAAACCTAGTGGCTTAAAATGACACAAATTTATTATCTCACAGGCCTGGAGTCAAAAAGTCTCCCATGGGTCAGGAGGGCTGCATTCCTTCTGGAGGCTCTGGGGAAGAATCTGTTTCCTTGCCTTTTCCAGTTTCTAGAGGCTGCCCACATTCCTTGGCTCGTGGCCACACAGCATTCCAACTCTACTTCCATCACCACATCACCTCCTCTGATTCTGACTCTCCTGTTGCCTCTTACAAGGACCCTTATGATTACACTGGGCCCACCTGACAGCACAAGGTAATCTCCCATCTCACAACCCTAAACTTAATCACCTCTGCAAAGTCCCTTTTGCCATGTAAAGTAGCAGATTCACAGGCTCTGGGCATTCTGACGTGGATATCTAGGGGAGGCCATTATTTGATTTGCCTACCACACTTGGTACTGCTCCTTGCAGAAAAAAATGTGCCAAACTGTAGCATTCAGTGCTACTCAGGAATCAGTGATTTGATAATTATCTCAGACTTGTCTGAAGGGGCCATTAGTCCTAAAGGGGGCATTAGCCATCTCGATGGGAGGAGCTTGGGAGCCGGTGTGGACCATCCATCCTTTTTCTATGGCTGTAGAGCAGAGGGCACTTGTTAGAAACCCTACAAATGCTAATCAGGTGTCAGTGTTAACAGAACCACTTTCACCAGAACCTTTTCACCAGGCGGCAAGAACAGATCCAGCTCTAGGGACCCAGTTGGTCAAGGCCTTAAGATAGGACATTCTACTTACCAACAAACTGGCCAGGGCACTTCTCTAGATCAATAGACCTCTGAAAATCTAGAAGCATGAGACAGAAGCAGATTCCATGCAGCTAATAGTCTATATTCCCACCATACTGATGTCTATGTAGCTAGTGCTCTGCATCTATGTAGCTAGTGCTCTAGGACAAGTAAACATGTTCTCTGTGTCCTGGCATGCAGAATGCTATGGGCACTTCTGGAAAACCACCTGGCCCACCACTTGCAAAGCAGCCCATATATTAGCAATAGCAGGAATCCATTACTACCCTTAGTGCGAAGGTACGAACTGGATCTAGGGCTACCCAGTAGAAGTTGGAACCACTGAGCGTTTGTCCTGAGGGACTTGGAACCATTGAAGGAAACTCCACTGTGGCCGGAAATCCCACTGAGGCAGATACTAAGGGGCAGGGGAGGAAGAACACCCTGGTTTCTCCCTTCCTCCTCTCCTCCAGGCTCCCACCATGTCCTGATATTAGCCAAACCCAGCAGGAAGCTAGTTGCCATAGAAGCCTGAAAACAATACAGCTTGCCAGAATGCCCCCTCCCTTCCATTTCTGCCCCCAATACAGAGAGCGTGGAGAAGGGCAAGCTAGGCATCAGCACAATGGCCTGCTAACTTTGAGAAATGCTGCGTTACCCAAAGAACAACTGATTTCTTAACCTCAGGGTTTCCCCCATGCACTATGATTCTCCACAGAAGGAATATAGTGTGTGGTTGAAAAACAGAACTTTTATGCCATAGTATTGCACAGAAATCATGTTCCAAGACTGTTATTTGAGAAACTCTATCTGTAACTAGACTAATCCAGGAGAGCATGACTGATCTTGTGGAAACTGCTCTGAGTTGGCTGCAAAAGTAAATGGTCTCCTAATAGACACCATCTACTCTCTTCTTGGGGGAGAAAGTGAATTAAATTCCAAGTATAACAGGAGATAAGAGAATCCTTGTGGCTTTCTCTCTGCTTCCCATAGGGACCATTATAGAATTTGCTTTTTATTAATAATTCTTGTACCCAAGACCCTGAACTTTGAAAACTCAAACTAGAAATTAAGCAGTTAAGAAAAATAGGTTTTCTTCAAGGGAATCATTTGGGGGAAATCTAGTTTCTTATGAACTCTTTACATTTGTTTTCAGTTGATATAATCCAAGGTATTTTGCCAAGACTGTTCCACCTGCCAGACATTTAGCAGTCTGGCAAAAGCCAAACATTCTCGAGTGGTAGAAGAGTTAATGAAAATAAAAGGACACTCAAAGCCTGATGTTTTTCTGCATGCTTCTCTTACCATAGACACTTAAAAAAACAAAAATAAAAATAAAAAGTAATTACTGAAAGCTATCACAGAAACATTTGCTGAGTCACTGAATTAAGTTTTCTTTAATAGACCTGTTTACTTCTAGATCATTGTTGATTTTTAATAGAGGTGTTACTATTTGAATCCAAGTGGGTATTTTCTTTTTGTCCACTTATATATCCAAAGCTAAGTCTACGTCAAACAGCAATTAGCTGTATGTGAGACAAAGAAACTGTAAGAAGAAAGACAAAGGTTGAGAGAACGCTGAGCTTTATCACAGTTCCTTAGTTGAAGAATTCAACTGGAGATATTGCAAAAGACTTTTAAACTTGGGATCAAGATAGTTTTCAGCCTGACTGTCCCACCCATCCCCTAATTTAGTAGCTGTGTGATCTGGGCTGGTCACTTATTGTTTCTGATCTCCAGTTCTCTCATCTGGGAAATGAGGATGAAAATGCATGTCCTGTATCCCTTAGGTCATCATTGAGAGACAAAATGAGATCATGTCTGGGATAATAACTTCTAAATTATTAGCTGCTTTTCTGCAGAAGAAGATGGCCAAAGAAGGACTCACATGCTCTCTGGAGTTATTCCATTATACATGCTAATATACCTAAAAAATGAAATCAACCTTCTTTCCTGTCCTCAGAGACAAGTTTTCTACAAGTAACTCATAAAATAAGTGCTCCACTGGAAATAAAATCTAATTTGAAGAGTCTAAGCATTGAGATAACCAACTGGAGGCCAAAGATGTTTCCTCCCTAACAATACTGTGAACAACACGCACGTGACCCTGGAAATTACTCCAATATTTCACACCTGTAGAGTCCATGTTTTTTCTTCTGGTTTACTTGGATTTACCTTCCCCATACCCCTGCTTGTGAATTATTCTTTCTTGCCCAAGCCACAGTATTGGTGGTAACCGTCAGGGTAATTGCTGTTCCTTCGCATATGATGCTCTGAGCCCTCAGAGTACCAGCATTTCATTAGTGTTACTCTAGTCATTGTACGGTGACAGTGGATCACACCATAAAGATGGAATTTTTTTCAGAAGATCTGAATCAGAATAACAACAGAATTAACTTCAGAAATTATCTTCCCTAATGGTTTGCAAGATTTTTAATAACATATGCCTTTTGTAATATGAACTCTTGGATGGAGCACCATATATAAAATAGATTTAATGAAAACTGCTTTGGTTGAAGAAGGAAGCAGAGTCTTAACATGTCACTCAGTCTCCTTGTTTCTTTGCAGATACTAAGGTTCTACTAAACCATTTGAAAACCATTCTATATATTTCAACCTTTCTTATACTCCAATGCTTCAGTACTTTTTATAATAACCACCAATGGGTTGTTCAACCTTTTAACGTTTCTAGTGATGCCTGTCTCCCAAGGATAACCACCTTATTTTTGGAAAGCTTTCATTGCTATTTGTAAAGTTCATTCTTATGATTTTCTAATTTTCTTGTTACTTCTATTTGTTGAAACTAGAACAAAACTAGATTGTGCTCTATTCCATGTATTTGAGTCAATGATCATATTCCTCTGAAAACTTCTTTTTTACAAATTAAACATCCATGATTTTTTTTTCAACTTTCTCATAATATGAGAACATGTGGTCCTAATCTTTTTATTGAAATCACTTTCCTTTTGGTTTGCTTCAGTTTGTCAATGTCAGTTTTAATTTGTGTGCCCAGAACTGTGAACAGTAATTCCTATCTTGTTGTAACCATCAGCTCTGTCCTTTTGAACATTCTATTCTGTTCCTGTCTCCTATAATTGCATTTGATTTGGAGGAGATTTGTGGGGCTCAGTCAACTCAATATCTGATACTACTCTTGAATGTGCTACTGCAGAGCTAACATCTCTCATGTTTTATAAGTTTTGATGGCTGCATGTGGGCATTTTCCTTTGCTGTGGTTCGTGAAGTCAGCCGCATGGTTCTGTTAGAAAAATTTCCAGATTCCTGTCATTTATAGGATCTAGCTTGTGGGATTTGGTGAATCAATAACTGTATATTTGCTCACCTTTTATTCTGTCAACCACACAGATACCAGCTTCTTAATAATTTTCTGTGGATCTTTATTGATACAAATTTTTTGCAAAAAAAAAAAAAAAGGAGATTATTTTAGATCCAAACTATGTAGTCATAGCTACCCATTTATATCTGACATAAAGAACTTTCCTACTGTAGAATTTTTGAGATTTGGAGAGGGTTGACTGCAAGCCTAAAAAGATAGGAAACCTGATTTGGTTATATTCCAATGATACCATCCATCTGTAATTTCAAAAGTCTACCCCCAAACCAGGAGTTTTATCTACTATTAAATTGATGAATTTTTAAGCATCAGAAGATCAGTCTGAGTTTTCATTCTTACCTAGGAATTTTCTCAACTTTGTGGGTTTCAGCCAGATACTTTGCCTTCCTTGAACATATTTTCATGTGGTTTTATAATATTTATTCAACATTATTTTCCATTAGTTCTCTATTTTTAATTGTTGGTAACCATTTCAGTGTGTAGCTATTACATGGTGCAGAACTGATTTATCCACATTAATGTCTAAGGAGACCATGACGCGTTTTATTTGCTGCGTGGTCAGCCCCGGTATTCATGGCAGGTTTTCTGAATATTTCTGATGAGGTCTTTAAGCACATGTAATTCTGAAAACACATTCCCATTCAGTGCGACTTCTACAGGACGGTAAGCCCAACATGGCAAAAGGTTTCTAAAAAATTCCATAAACATTAAGCATATTTATGTCATAGCATTAAGTTTGGTCAATTTGAAACTTACTGTATTGTAGTATAAGAGGCATTTTGTTTGCTTCTGTTTACTTTCCCAGGAGTAAATGCATTTTGGTTAACCACAATGGCAAACTTAGTCAAGACATTTATGTCAACAAATCCTACTGCTTAACAAAGTCACAGTCTTAGTTTCTAGGACAGCAGACTGGATTCTAAGTAATAAGGTGTTTATAAGGCGTGCTGTAAATCTGGGACTATAAACATGTCTACTTTTCTGTTAAACCTGCTGCTGTGCATAAGGTACAATAAGCTCTCTTTTCAGTTTTATGGCGGCCAGTATGTTGGCTTGCCAGTCTTGATTGCTGTTGATTCTACTGTTCCCAAAGCCTCCTGCCAAGCTCTTGACCCAAGTCACGCTCCCTGGTGATGTCATAACGCTGCTAAGAATTTGCTCATTCACTGTACCTGCAGGGATGCCCCAAGAGTCACATACTTTCCCTGTTAGTCACACAGTGGTTGGAGAATAACATCTTGAAAAAAGCAGAGCCTCTCCTTCCCCTGATTTCAAATGTATCACATTTTTAGATCTTTCCTAATGAGCTTATAGATATAGTAAAATAACTATTACCTTTATATAAATTGCTTCTAATGTGATTTTTTCTCAAGATTTAACAGTACTAATTTTGTTGTTTTGACCAAAAAAAAAAAAAACCCATAAGATTTTATCTGCATTCATGAGAAAAATTATTTCAATTCATCATATATATTAATGAAACACAGTGCCTAGTATTTGAGATTATCACCATGGTGACTGATGCCAAATATCTGGAGGAAAAGAGGAGAAACTGGCACTTAAATTACATAATGTCAAATATATCTATTTTAAAATATCTGATCAATCTTAAGTTCTTCACTTTTCACCCAAATATTGGGTATTTATATAGACATACTTTGCATCTTGCCTTACTTTACACTTTGACTTCCTCATTCGAAGTGCTCATAGAACAGCGTTCCAGGGAGCCTGTTAGACCAAATATAAAATCAAAAACAACAAAATCTCAACAAAAATTCTTTAAATCCACTGATTTTGAGCTCAGTCCAAAACAAATAGCTTATGTATTTGTAGAATTTTTTGTTTCTCAGATGAATACTACCAAGATAACATTGGTGTTTAACCAGGCATGAACAATGGCCCAAATACAAATGACTGAAAAACACAAGTTAATTTCTCAAAAACTTGACAGACTTGGAACTTATCCTCTGTCTTTTGATATGTCAGAATGTTCCCTCTGATACTTCATATTTAATAAGAGAGTTTTTTTGGTAGAAGACTTTCTTCTACCTTCAGGAAGAAACTCCATCAGCAACTAAAATCTTTAGCCAAAAATTTAGAGACTATTTTGGGATAGTTCTTTGAGTAGTTTTGTCCACAGTTATACCTAAATATTTGACATTCAGTTTGATAATTAATGTGAATTAAGCAAAAACATTTCCTTAAACACTTTTGCAAACTTCAGTGATATAGAGACATTTTACAAACGAAAAAAGTTCTTGTGGATCTCCCAACATTATATTTTTATCATAATGTTAATTAAGCCTATTGACTTTATATTGTAAAACCTAAATTAATGTAAAAGAAAGAACAAAATCATGAATCTGCAAAATTCAGTATTAGTTTCATGTGAGTATATGGTTGCTTTAGTGATAGAAAATTATTACTTGCACTGTGAATATGATAAATATTTAATATCACTAGATTATGAGCTTCATGAGGACACACCCATGTCTGATTTTTCTCACCATTGTGAGATCTTAGGAAATATTTGAGGAGAAAATGAGTTAATGGTCATTACTAATATAGATCACTTTTAAAATACTGAACAGTCCAAAGATGTACAATACCTATACACTGAAAACTCCAAACCACATTGAGAGAAGAGGAGCTAAATAAATGGAGGGATATACCATGTTCATGGATGGGAAGATTTAATATGTAAAGATGTCAGTTTACCCCCACACTAATCTATCAATCTAATGAAATCCACTCAAAATTCCAACGGGTGACTTTTTTGTTTTTTTGCAGAAATTGATCTAATAATTTTAAAATTTATATGAAATGCAAAGGCTTATGAATAGACAAGGAAATCTTTAAAAACTGGAGGCCTTACTGCCATATATCAAGACTACTATGAAGTATGCTAATTAGGAAAGTGTGGTATTGATGAAAATATAGGCAACCTGAGAAATGAAACAGAACAGTGAGTCCATAAACAAAGTAACATACGTACGTTCACCTGACTTATTACAAAAGTGATACTGCAGTGAAGTGCAGAAAGCCAGGGTCTTTTCAATAAATAATCCTGGGTCAATTACATATCCCTACAAAAAAAATGTTTCCTGACCCCTACCATATACAAAAATCAATTCCAGATTGATTGCAGATCTAAATGTGAAAGGTAAAACAAATAAAATCTTTAAAGTGAAAACAGAGAGAAGATCTTTGTTTCCTTAGGACAGTAAGATTGTTTAAACAAGACATTAAAAGCACTAACCATTAAAAAATGATAATCTATAATAAAACAAAAATATAATGAAAACATAGTGACTTCTGCTTCTTACATAGATTGAGTAACAAGGACTAGTATTACCCTTCCATCTGAAATAACAACAACCACCACCATTCTCAACACTGGAAATCAGGGAAAAATAGGCGGTGATCCCTGAGAGATAGAGAAAAAATGAGGTGAGGCTTATTATTGCCCTGGCTTACTCCCTTGAGAGAGTTTACAGTCTGCAGTGCAAGGTTGGGGAATGCAGGTGGAGCCCAGCAGACTCCTTGAGTTGAGGAGACAGAGCTAAGTGTTCAGGGAGACCAAGGGGGCTAGAGTTCACAGGATAGAGTACTGAACAAGAGAGAGCCACACAGAGAAATAATTCTGGAGATAAGTACTTAACCAAGTACTGATTGATGTATGTATATGAGGAAACCACCTGAGGCCAGGAAAAGAATGCTGAGAGAATATTAGAGGGAACAGTTACACAAGGTGAGAATAGTGCCTGTTTGCACTAGCTAGACTGGTAAACCTGATCATTTATAGGACATAGGAAATAACTTAAAATGGAGTTGCTTTAATATAGAGAAAGAACTTTAAAAATAGCCCTAGACTAAATGTCTTTCTGATTCCACCTCACAACTCTTAAAAGCAAATTCAAAAGAATCAAATTGTTCCCAAGTAATTTAACTGCTAAGTTTAAGAATATTCATTAGAATACAAAAATATCCAGAACCCTAGAAGGTAAAATCACAATGCCAATTTAATTGACATCTAATTAAAGATTACTAGGTATACAGAGATGCAGTAAAATACATCCCAGAATGAGGACAAAAGTCAACCAACTGAAACCAACTCAGACTGACACAGATGTTAGAATTAGAAGAAAAGAGCATTACAAAGTTATTACCATAACTATAGTCCATATGTTCAAAAATTGAGTAGAGACAGGGAAGATATAAAAAGAACCAGATGAAAATAATGATGTCTGAAATGAAAACTACACAGTTTAGGATTAGCAGCAAACTAGACATTTTAGTAAAAAAGATTAGTGAACTTGAAAAGAAAGTGATTGAAACTATCCAAATAAAACACAAAGAAATTTTTAGAAGTTAATTTTTAAAAAGAGCATCAGTGAGATGTGGGAAAAGTTCAAGCAGCCTGATACATTTATAATCGGAGTCTCCAGAGAAAGGTGAATGAGGCATAAAATATAGTTGAAGAAATAATGTCTCAAATGTTTGAAATGCAATGGAAAAATATAAAGCCATAGGTCCAAGAAGTTTCATAAACTGTAAGCACAAGAAACATTAAGAAAGCTACACAAAGGCATATCATAATCAAATTTCTTAAGACCAGTAAGATAAACAGGGATAAAGAGAAAATCCTAAAATCAGAGTATCGACAACATGTTATGTACAAAGAAATAAGATATGGATGATAACAGATTCTCATTAGAAACAATATGAGAAGACAGTTAAGCTACATTGTTAAAGTACTAACAAAATAATACTGTTAAGCTATAAATCTATACCCAGCAAAAATATCTTTTAAAATAAATATTCATCACTAGCAGATCTTCATATAACAGAAAAATACTACTGGATAGAAATCTAGATCTATACAAAAGAATAAAGATGAAGCAAATGGGAAATCAGTGTTTTGAACTGAGTGAGAATAAAAAACACAATTATGGAATGTTGCTAAAGCATCTACTTAGAGAATTTATAGCACGCGATGCCTATAGTGGAAAATAAGGCAGGTCTCAAATTAATAACCACAACTTCCACCTTAAGAAACCAGAAAAACAAGAGCAAACTAAAACTAAACAGAAAGAAGGAAATAAGACTACAGTGGAAATGAATTAAAAAAAAACAATAGAGAATATCAATTAAACCAATAATTGGTTCTTAAAGAAGTCCAATAAACTTGATAAAACTCTAGCCAGACTGACCAGGAAAAAGGAGAGAAGGCATAAATGGCCAATTTGAAGAATAAGAGGTGATATCACTACAGATTCAGATTCTACAGACATTAAAAAGATAACGGAATATTATAAACATTATGTCAATGAACTGTACAACATAAATGAAATAGGCGTATTACTTAAAAGTACAAACTAACAAAGTTCAATCAAGAAAAGATAAATAACTCTAATAGCCCTATCTAGTAAGGAAACTAAGTGTGTAGTAAAACTTTCCCATAAATAAAACTCCAAGCCCCAGTGACTCACTGGAGAATTCTGCCAAACTTATATGGAAGAAATATCAATTCCACACAAACTTTTTCCAAAAACATTCAGAGAAAGGAGTAGTTCCCAAATCATTCTATGAAGCCATCGTTACCCTGACACCAAAACCAATAAAACATTGCTGTAAAAAAATAAAACTTCAGATCAATATCCCTCATGAACATAGGTGCAAAAATTATCAAATTTTTAGCAAATCAAATCATGACCAAGTGGGGTTTATTTCAGGAATACAGAGTTAGTTTAGCTTTTGAACATCAATTAATGTAATTTGACATAATAAAAAAAAGTAAAAAGAAAAACTTCATCTGAATAGATGCAGAAAAAGCATTTAGAAAAATCAAACATCCATTCCTGATTTAAAAAAAAAAAAAGAACAGCTGTCTGTAAACTAGAAATATAAAGGAATTTATTCAGCATGAAAAAGGCATCTACAAAAAGCTACGGCTGGCATCATACTTTACTGGTAAAAGACCATTTTTCCCCCCTAAGATAAGAAAGAAAACATGGATATCCACTCTCATCCCTTGCTATTTAGCATTATACTGGAGGATATAACCATTCAATAATAGAGAAAAAAAAGTCATCCATACTGAAAGGAAGAAATAAAACTGCCTTTATTCACAGATAAATGATCATCTATGTAGAAAATTCAGTGAACTCTACAAAAATGCTACTAGAACCAATAAGTTAATTTAGCAAGATTTCAGCATACATGATCAGTATTTAAAACTTTATTATAGTTCTATATACTAGCAATGAACAGTTTAAAGTTGAAATAAAAAATACAATTTATAATTGCATAAAAATATGATTTTTTTAGGTATAAATCTGGGCAATACTGTGGAAGCCTTGTATGCAGAAAAATGTAAAACATTTCTGAGTGAAATTCAAGAAAACCTAAATAAAAATCCTAAATATGCCTTGTTTATGAATCAAAAGATTATTAAGATATCGCTAAGATACCGATATTAAGATCTCAATGCTCCCAAGTTAATCTATACATTCAATGCAATTCCAGTCAAAATCCCAGCAGATTTTGGTGTAAAATGTGAAACTGATTCATATTTTAAAAATTCGTATAGAAATGCAAAGAACCTAGAATAGTCCAAACAACTTTGAAAAAAGTGATTAACACTACCTTATTTCAAGACTTATACTAAAACTACAATAATCAAGGCAGTATAATATAGGCATCGAGACCGATAAATTCATCTAGACCAAAGAAACAAAACAAAGTTTATAAATAGACCACACCTTTAGACAACTGTTTCCTGACGAAGGTGAAAAGGAAATTCAGTGGAGAAAGTATAGTCTTTTAGTCTTTTCAACAAACAAAAATATCTCAAAGTAGATCATAGATCTAAGTGTAAAACCTAGAACTCTAAAACTTCTAGAAGAAAACACAGGAAGAGAAATTTGTGACTTTGAATTAGGCAAAGATTTGTTAGGTACAGCCAGGGACTACCTCATTCATTAGGTAGTTATCCAAATGCTCTGTGAAGATTACCATTGAAAACACATTAAATATCTCTTCCTGGCAAACTGGGGGGGAACTCCATGCACCCGAGTGCTCTAAGCAGTGTGTAATCCTGAGCAAAAGTTCTTTTTCCATGGCCAAGTGAACTCAAGAACTCAACAGATGAGGATACTGGCAATCTAGACCTTAGCATCCTTCCTGTTGGATGCTAAGAAGGGGTAGGTCATTTCTGTTTGCATTAACAAACAGATGGACACTGCACTTCACTTTTGTCTGCTGTGATACAGCCAGAAGCTTTCTTTCACATACCACAATCCTTACCCTCCAGCCCAACACACAGAAAAAAATTCTTTCAAAACTTCAGCCATTATATTTTCTCCTAATACAGATTCTATTTATGGGAATTGAAACCAACAAAGGCAATATCTAAAATCCTACTCATTCAAAACACCTCAGATGAACGTTTGGCATCACCCATGGACACATCTAAATGTAGCCCCTTTCAGCTGGCAACTATTGTTAAGGCAAACATTTAAGAGTTCTGATAATAAGTACTGCAGTGGAGCTCAGTTTGCTTCTCCATAACGGTGTCCTTGGTCGGTAGTGTGGCCTCACAACATGCAGCCTCTGATGTAATACGCTTTGGGCCAACACAATCTTTGATCTTCTCCAATAAATCATGTTGTAATCATCATCCCGGATACTGCAAAACCATGCTCCCTGGCTTTGAGAGAAATATTTTTATGTTAGCATACATTCTAGGCACCCCTGCACTGCACTTCCTCCATCAGAAAGAGTGGAGGATGTGCAGAAACACAATGAGGCCCGTTCACAGCTGCACATTTTATATAGTAACTGATGGCTTTCCAAGAGAATATAGATGGAGAGCTCTCCACCTTCAAGTTTGCACTATTGCCTCACACTTGCCCCACTCACAGAATATTTCTGTTTCTTTCAGCAGATAACTGGTGTCCTACCCAAATTTTTTAACTTTAATTTGTTTAATAGAAATGTAAGTATGCCTTTTTAACAAGAGCATACCAGTCATATCTCCATTTTTTCTAAATGTTGTTAAACAGCTACTTGTTCACTGCACTGTTTTGCAAGTTTGGTCTAAGAGGTTATTAGGATGTTTGCCTCCACCTTAAATGCCTCCAGACTGCATGTTTTGTTTTTTTGCTTGTTTTATTTTGTTTGCTCTTCCCTCCATGTCAATGTTATTTGTCACTATGGGTTGCCCAAATTGTTCTTGACTTATAAAAGCCCTCTTTTTGCATCCTCTAATTTGTTACCTCCAATGTACTCGGGGTTGGAAAACAGATTACTCACCTTATTAAAATTCTATATAAAATAAAAATGAACCCTGACTGCATGTCAGAGAACCTCTTCAGTGGAGTTGAGGGCCTGAGTTTGCGTTGCTGGACGCTATTATACTTAGTATCTCAGAGGTTTTTCCCCTTCTTTTTAGATACTTGTTAGCAATAGCTAGAGATGAAAAATGACTGACAAGTGAGTCGCTATCATAATATAATTACTAAGAAAGCAGGATATAGAAAAATACCCGCCCCAGCACTAGTTATTCAGTAGTGTTATAGCCCTGCATGAAGTTCGAGTAGACTCCCTGTACATCTCCTCTTGGCAGAGGCCTATGAGGTATGAATTGGAAGCCACACTAAAAAGCCCTGTGGGATTGCTCAGTCCTCCAAATCCAACAGAGTAGACAGAGATTTCATTCTTCTCCAATGTTATGTTGCCAAGAATGCCTGTTTGCATTGCACATATTCCTGGAAGTAATATCACACTTAGCTAATCAGCTGTCAGTATCTGACTATGAAATAGTTTCTCCAATTAGGCACCATATAAAGCCATGAGAGGGCAAAGGCTGGTAAATCATGAGAGAAGGAGGAGAGGTGGTGCTTTAGTCGTCAGTATGAGGGTCCTGGTACCTGGAAATAGAAGGGTGAAAAGGAAGAAATCCAACAAGGAAAACGGGAAAGAAAGCACTGTGCAATGATTTTGCTAGAGATAGCTCTTCAAAAGTTATAGGGGAAAAAAATCATTTACCTCCCTTATAGATCTCACTAGAAAGAAAAATTTGGCCCTCCTCAGCATTTTCCTGAGTCTTTATAAGTCTTTTAAACTCATCCAGACATAATTTTAAATCAAAAATATTTCAAAACATAGATTCCATAAGTAACTTATCGAAAGGCTACTGAGGCAAAGCAGTTCTTCATATTATATATGAAGTATATAGACAGGCCTCCAAGATAGTGCAGGTTTGGTCCCCCAGACCACAAGAAAGTGAATATCATAATAAAGCAAGTCACACTAATTTTTTCGTTTCCCAATGCGTATAAAAGTTATGTTTACACTATAGTCTATTAAGTGTGAAATAGTATTATGTCATATACATATATATGTATATATACGTGTGTGTGTGTGTGTGTGTATATATATATATATATATATCTTAATTAAAAAATGCTAACCATCATCTCAGCTTTCAGAATCATAATCTTTTTGCTGGTGGTGGGTCTTGCCTCGATGTTCTGGCTGCCGACTGATTAGGATGACGGTCGCTGAAGAGTGGGATGGTCACGGCAATTTCTTAAGCAATAAATTTTGCCACATCTATTGACTCTTCCTTTGACAACGATCTCTCTGTAACACGTGACGCATTCGTTTGATAGCATTTTACCCAAGTAGAACTTCTTTCAAAATTGAAGTCAGTCCTCTCAAACCCTGCCCCTGCTTTATCAACTAAGTTTACATAATATTCTAAATCCTTTGTTGTCATTTCAACAATCTTTACAGAGATTTCAAAAATCTTTACAACATTTTCACCAGGAGTAGATTCTATCTCAAGAAACTACTCTCACTGAAGCTGAATAATGATGAATGTCAACTATAATTTAATATATATGGTCACAAGAAGTGGCGTACAGCATAAGGAGTAGGGACAGTGGAACTGTAACGGCTGTATGCGATGTCAGAGGGGTGGTAGATTGGGGGGGGGTGTTATCATTTTGTGAGAGGTATAAATGATAAATGTCTAACTATTACGTGTTTTGTACACATGAAACTAGTAAAAAGAAAATATACAGAAAGATTTAAAAAAAGAAACCACTCTCTTTGCTCATCCATAAGAAGCAACTTTTTATCTGCTAAAGTTTTATCATGAGATTGCAGCAATTCAGTCACATCTTCAGGCTCCACTTCTAATTCTAGTTCTCTTGCTATTCCCACCACTTCTACAGTTACTTCCTTCACTGAAACCCTCAAAGTCATCCACGAAGGTTGGAATCAATTTCTTTCAAACTCCTGTTAATGTGCTGATATTGTGAACTCTTCCCATGAGTCACAAATGTTCTTAATGCGTCTAGAATGATGAATCCTTTCCAGAAGGTTTTCTAATTTATTTTGCCCAGATCCATCAGAGAAATCACTATCTATGGCAGCTATAGCCTTATGAAACGTATTTCTTCAATAATGACATGAAAGTCAGAATTACTCCTTGATCCATGGGCTGCAGAATGGATGTTGTGTTAGCAGGTATGAAAATAACATTAATCTTGTACATCCCCATCAAAGCCTTTGGGTGACCAGGTGCATTGTCAATGAACAGAAGAAATATTTTGAAAGAAATCCTTTTTTCAGAGCAGTAGGTTTCAACAGTAGGCTTAAAATATTCAGTAAACCATGTTGTAAACAAATGTGCTGTGGTCCAGGCTTTGTTGTTCCATTTATAGAGCACAGGCAGAGTCGATTTAGCATAATTCTTAAGGATTCTTGGAGGATTTTCAGAATGCTAAATGAACATTAGCTTCAACTTAGTCACCCCACTGCATTAGCCCCTAACATGAGAGTGAGCCTGTCCTTTAAAGCTTTGAAGCCAGGCATTGACTTCTCCTCTCTAACTATGAAAATCCTAGGTACATCTTTTTCCAATATATGGTTTCATCTACACTGACAATCTGTTGTCTAGTGTAGCCACCTTCATTAGTTACCTTAGCTAGACCTTCTGGATAACTTGCTGCAGCTTCTACATGAGGATTTACTACTTCATCTTGCACTTGTATGTGATGGAAATGGCTTCTTTCCTTAAACCTCATGACCCAGCCTCTGCTAGTTTCAAACTTTTCTTCTGCAGCTTCCTCACCTCTCTTAGTCTTGATAGAATTAGTCTTTGACTTCATAGAATTAGTCTTTGACTTAAGAGCATGTTGTGGCTGGTTTCATCTTTTATCCAGGCTACTAAAACTTTTCTCCATATCAGCAATAAGACTGTTTCCCTTTCTTATCATTTGTGTGTTCGCTGAAGTCGCAAAGAAATTCCCTCATTTATGAATTCTTAGGACAAAATCACAATGTGTGATAAGGGCCTACTTCATAGGCTCTGATTTCTTAACCTTTGATTATTCAAGCTCTGAAACAGAACTCCAGAGGCTTACAGAGGAGGCTAAGATTCACACGATACAATGTCAGAAATGCAGATTGTGGGTAACACAGGAATAGCATTAGTCTTAAGAATTAGGCTCAAGTTGAGTCTCTGGTATATGGCTTGAATTGTGGTCAGGCCATTTATTATTCATGTTATCTTGGGCATGTTGTTTAGCACCTCTGTGCTTTGGTCTTTTCATATGTAAAATGGAAAAAATAATAGGACCAACCATGGATAGTAAAGGTTAACTGAGTGATATATGGTAAGTGCTTGGAAAAATACTATATGAATGTTTGCTACTATTATTAACTAGCTGAATGTCCCTGAGAACTTGTATATTTCTGAATCTTAATTTTCATATGTGGAAAGCAAAGCTAGTAAAACCTGTCTGTAATTGATAAATGGGGACAATATTTCAGTACTTTAGTAGATTGTTAGCTGATGGCCTCCAAGGACTCCCACCTTTGGTAGCATATCCTGGTGTAGTGCCTCCACGTGACTCTGCCCTGTAGCCTCATCCAAGCTTCCTTGGAGTCATGAGCAGCCGTTTTGTCTGGCTTTCTGGTGAGGCCTCTGTGAGCAGGGAGATGACCAAAAAGCAGCGATCTGGGATGGAGAGGAGAAGCGGCTTCAGCAGGAGTGCATCAGATTACCTCACACAGAGATCCACGATTGAACTGGGGTAGGAATGGGAGGAAGGTGTGTAAAAACAATATTCTCTTAGAAAACTTCAAATAAAGGGGGACTTCCTCAACTTGATAATGAACATCTATCAAGAAACCTACAGCTAACATCAGGTAGAATGATGAGAACCTAAAAGCTTAGGTTTCTCAGAAAATGTATTGAAAATACAGTTATCAAAATAGTGAGAACAAAAATTGTGATATAATAATATGTGTGTTTCCATTAATGTATTAAATACAAGACATAGTGACAGGTCTCTTTCCTACTTTATTTGTGAAATGTGATAAGTATAAATGATAGTTCAAGATTCCTGCACCTACTGAAATATGGTAAAATATTTTTTATTTCTATTGGTACAAAGTCACAAGTCCTAATAGTACTGTGGTTTGTTGTCTACATTCATAATTTAAAGAAAAGTTAAATTTCAGGTAGACACTGAAAAAAAACAGTTGTAAATGTTTCCCATCCATGTTCCTAGGCCACTAACACTTCCACCATCTCCTGCGTTTTGCGTGCAGTCCAAGAGTTAAGAGCCCTGGGCCAAGGAAGTACTTGCTCCCGCAGCCTCTCTAAGGATATTAATAACTGAGGTTCTGTGAAGTCAGTGGTCTTCTCCGTCTTGGATTTGTGTCTCTGTTTGGACACAAATTAACTTTTGTAAAAATGCTGTACTGCAGTGCCTCTCTCCATTATCCTCCACAGCCTCGCCTTTGAGTGTCATGCTCTTGTCCCTGGTCTGGTGATCTTCATACCCTTATTTATTAAAGATGAATCTGAATGTTTATCATTTTTTGTGATTCACAACATGAATCTAAACCTTTCTCTAATTTGTTTATATTTTCTTGTGGTCTTAACTTTCCAGGTAACAAATTTCACATGCTTAACCACATGCTTCATATAGGAGTATTTTCTTTAAGTTATCCATAACCTCGCCACACATTTCCTCTGAAAAATAGGAAAAAACAGCCCAAATTCAAATCAATTTCCTAAACAACTTAATTCATGTGTATACCATTAACCTGTAGTCAGTTTACACTTGATCAGTGTCTCTGCTGTCCCATTTTCTTACCAAGTTACTAAGAAGAGAAATCCTGGTATCTAAGCTATACCATCCAAAAAAATGCACAGTATCCAGCCCCAAAATGGCCGGCGACTAGCAGCTTGGCAGTGCCTAGTAAAATTCTGTAAGTAACACTTAGTATTCCCCTGACAGCTTTATTCATCTTTACACAAACGTACCTGTTGACGGTATCTGTCAGTGCCTCCTTCCCTGTAGAGCAAATCAGAGCTTCTCTTTGCTGGGAATGGAGCCCGGCAATTATTCAACCACAAGTAATCTAAAAACATTCACCTACCTGAACTGATCTTCCTTTGGACATGCCGGCTCGGGTGTTGCTAAACTTGGAGACATCTCAAACAATGTGTTTTGTTTCTGAAAAATACAATGAGTTAATCTACAATGATTCAAGTCTGGCAAGATGCCCTCAAGCCATCCTTTATTTTGTTTGATTATAAGCAACTTTGCATAAGCAATTGAATATCATAGAGTCTGAAATAGACTAAATGAATGTAAGCGATCTGGCTGACTTGATTCTATTTGATTTTGAATAGATACTTCCAACTAATTACTGGTTCTTGGTAATGCCGTCATGTTAAAATACAGATATGTGGTTTTATAACAGCAGAGGCTGTTGGATTTTATTTTTCTACTCAAGCAGGAATATGCCTGGGCTTGCTGAGTATCAGTGCACTTAGAAAAACTAGCTGTTTAGCTGCCTTTGTCCTCAAATATAAAAATAATATATATTCCTGAGTGGATTTTTTTTACTGTGCTGTGATCCACTGCTGGGGGCTTAGTAAAAGAATACCTTGTTAGGAAAATCAAGCCCTCGTTCCTTCTCCTTGGCAAGCTCTATGCCAGTGGCAAAAGCGTCCCTCTGCATTTACCTCCTCCCTTGTGGTTTCAATCTATAGCTATACATGCAAAGCAAAGTGGAGAAATGAGGTCAGCCTGGCTAATTTCAGCCCCCACCCCAAGAAGAGTCAACTTTTTCTCTTCTCCTAAAAGAAATTTTCATCTGTAATATTAGGGAACTGGACTCACCAGTTTTCATGAGATTATCTTTATCCATACTCACTGCTCCGTGAGCCAGAGTGGGATTTGCAGGGAACAGAGTCTGGCTGCAGGGAGAGAGCCAGAGTGTAACGGCTGAGCCAAGGGCTCAGGTTGGGCAGGCTTTGGAACAGGCAGATTAAAGGCAGCCCCTCCAGACTCCTACACCTCTGGGGGTTCTGGGGTCCCCAGCCTACATCAGGCTGCAATGAATGTGACTGATTATTTTCCTCTTGTTTCTGAGAAGGTTAAAAACAAAACAAAGAAAAAAAACTATTAACAGTAAACCTTTTTCATTTGAACTGTGTTTTGCAGCTTACACTGATCTTACAGCTGTGAGTCCTTGCCTCTTTGACCTAACAAAATTGTGTTAGGACTTCCATAGAGATACCAACTTTTAAATGTGCCAGGTTAAGGACACACAAAAAAATCACTTCTCTCTAGTATCACTTTCATTTCATTAGAAATAGAAGAATATTTTAATGCCAAAAAAAGGATAAGGAAGGACATTATCTAAGAATAAAGAATAGTTCTTTTAGTAAGTTTTATGAAAAACTCATTATGTAGCCTTTTCCTTTTTTTTTTTTTTGTTCATTGGTTTTTTAATTTCACCACTGCCTAGCCTAAGTTTCAGGAATTACTGCTTTAAAGTATAATTTGGCTAAGACAAAACATCAGGAAATAGTGTGCAAGCCTGTGACAGCCATAAAAACGTGCCCCTTACATCTCCTGCTGCAGGAAAGTGACTGAGAGAAGCCTTCTGGACACACACCCAGGCCCACTTCCCGGAACTGGCTGCTCCCAGCCCAGGACTTCGCACAGCAGACCCATTGTGGCCAGATGCAGGACTCCTCTGATTAGTGACTTTGGCCGAAGGACTCCCCATGGGTGGGCAGAAACTTTCCTAGAACTGAGCTGCACTTTGAGACTCTTCATACCCATTCCTCCTTCCTTCCCTCTCTCCTTTGCAGGGAGGAGCCACACCTCCATTGGAGTCTCAGGGTTCCCCACACCTCCTCCAGCTCCTGACCCTCTTTCTCTTGTAGGTATCTCCCCCATGTCTTACAGGTTGAGTACTGTCTAGGTGACTCTTTCTCAGAGGACCTGAACTAACACAAAGCCCTTTCCCACTCACTCGGTGAATGTCTCACACCACCACTGGGAGAACTGAGAGACGGGTATAGTGAACAAGAGACTTGCGCATATGTCATCCATGCCCAAACTAGGACTGGAGGCCAGAAATTCCGATTCTGAGGCTAACTTTTCCATTGTATTACAAGACTTCTCCTGAAGGGATCACTTGTCAATACAAAGTACCCAGTGTGAGAAGAAATATCTAGGTTATAAGTTCTCCAATGAATGTTCCAGTGCCAATTGCCAAGTGATTGTTCCGTCTCTCCAAACTAGTGGTTTTCAAATGATTTTAAGCCATTGACTCCTTCCTTCAAGTTAAATCCTTACTGAAGGTCAATAGGTAACAGCAGGAGGCAGGTCCGGGGCACAGATGGGGTGTAGGCAAAGTGGTCAAGTGGAGACCTGATGTCAGTTACTGGGCCTCTTGTCTCTACATCCTCATTTACTGCAGCTGAGATGCCCTTCCCAAGAGCTCCCGAGTTCTGCAAAGCATGGTAATGAAACCCTGCTTAGACCACTGATTTATCAATAGTATTTCACAGAGAAGCTCTCTCGGTGTAATCTCATAAGAGAAAGAAGGTCAAGCCAAAGGGCTTGGTTCCCAGGCTACCTCAGAGGGAGCCACTTTGCTTTTATCTGTTAGTCGGTGATTCCTCATAAGATTTCCTCTGAAACAAATGTTGTGTAGCCAAAATACAGCTCCAAGACACTGTTACAGAAAGGGGCTTTTATGAAGTGTACTCTTTCTTCCTCACCATGTGGCCAGATATCTATGGATATCTGAAACAACTGGACTGGAGCATAATCCTAGCAATTAGATTGATCCCGGTGTGATCCAGCTGAATTGAGGAGTTCTGCAGCCAGACAGACCCTTCTCCTCTCAAGGCCCGGTCCCTTTGTCATAGGTCAGTAGCTGCCCTGGTGGGGCAGGAATCTTTCTGGTTTGGCAGTCAAAGGAATCTGTCCTCAGGTACGCTCACCAACTGCTCTGGTGCTCTGGCCATAGGTTCTCAGCTCCTGCTGTTTCATCTTCCTGGAAATGCTTTCCTCCCAGATGTCTGCCTCGCTATTTCCCTCATATCTCTGCCCAAATATCACCTCAGCAGAAAGACTCCCCTGATAACACTACATAAAATAACAACCCACCTCCTCTCCCACGCCCCTCGTACCCCTGCCAACTTTTCCTACCTACCCCACTCAGTTTTGCTCTTCTCTATAGTATTTATCCCATCTGACATTTGGATATTTCTTTGCTGACTCCCTCCCACCACAGGAATAAAAGTCTACAAATGTAAGGAGTTTTTCTTCAGAGCTACCTCCTCAGTGCTTAGAATAGTACCTGCTGCAAAGAAGCCCTCAGGATTGCATCTCTGTAACAGGGGAGAGGAGTTGGTGAGGGGACTCTGAGCTGGGAGAAACTGGATTTGGGGGAGGTCCTTGCCATATCCAGTGAGTCAGCCTGCATCTCATCTTTACTCCAGAGATAAGGCAACCATTCATGCAGAATTTCAAACATTCTACGGATTTCCCCTATAATTCCTTCCAGACCATATATCAGCAATATTGGCTTTAAAAATATGTAGTCACTATATCCATATGCACAGATATTTGCAAATTCCAGGTCTACAAACATATATAGCAAAACTATGATATACATTACGTTTGTCTTTATATTTAAAAGACTCAGGACAACTTACATACTGAGTTTTTGTTTATTTTTCTGGCCACAGTGAAGTCATTTTTGATTGTCTGTTGGACCAATTGAGTTGCTCTCCCACAGAACCCCTGTAGGAAACCTACTACAGTGATGCTTCAACCAGTCGTTCAAAGACAGTAGCCCTTGCAAGCTGGAATATTCTGCCAGAATATATTATTTGTTATATTACATTTATTTTATTATATCATTAATATGTTTTGCCAGAAGCACACGAGGATTTAACCCCAGGCCATAGAAATCTGCACCTCTGGCTTAAGAAAATCCAAATTAGTATGCCCGAGACAAAACTCCTTGAGTAAATCAACCAAATTAAAGGGGATTACCAGGACACAGTTTGTAGACAATTCAGATACCGTCATCTATTACTCTGAATCCCTCTTTCACAGCATTTGCTTTATTTCGGAATTAATACAGTGATGAAAGTAGGAGTTCAGGAGGTTGGGAATCAACCTCTTTCTTGGTCCTGTGTCGGAGTCTCTCATTTCAGTTCTAGATTGGATTTCTCTAGGTTTCCTTTTTTGTTTCCTTCCTTCTTCTTCTTAACAAAGTGAAGACAGAAAGAGAGAAAGAAAATCTCTTTATGAACAGAGATCATGTCTTATGTGTCTTTGTCCAGAGTCCATACTCAAGAAATCTTTGTTGAACTCAGGATGTCTTCTCCCCTGTGAGGTGTAGCCATTCAGAAGACGTTAGTACTTGCAGGTTAGACAGCCCAGGCAGGCATTAGTAACGACTGCAAGCCCGTTTTTAACTTCTGTAGTGGGAGCAAGTTTCATCTTGTCTTAGATTTTTTAAGGACAATAAAGTAGCAATGATCTGGTAGGAAGACAACAAGCACCTGCAGATCACACTCAGCGCGCTCTCTCTCTCTCTCTCTCTCTCTTTCTCTCTCTCTCTCTCTCTCTTTTTCTTTCTCTCTCTCTCTCTCTCCTCCCCCCTCTCTCTCTCTCTCCTGTTTACTCTCTGTCTCTTTCTCCACTATTTCATGTTTCAAAATTTATTATCACCAGCACAAAGACCCACTGCTAGGATCTCATTATTTAAAAGTCCAAGGTCCTTCTGTTGTATTTTAGTGGAATTCATGTGTTTGTTTTTCACAGGCGATTGGATGTGGAGTTGATCCCTTCAACATCGAAGGGAATCCAGTGAAATCCAACTCCATATTCTTTGGGTGATTTCATAGGTATCCGCTCATGCACACGTGCCGACTTGCATCTTTTTTAAATTAATATATTTATTTACTTATTTGTACTGTTGCTAAGATACCTTCCTCTACCCTCTTCTTCCCTGGGCCCTGAAGCAGAGGGAGTGATTCAGGTGTGGCTACACTTTCTCTTTAGTCTTTCGGTTGCTATAGGAACCATTTTCATCTCATGTTTTTAAAGTTAATATTTGCTTTGACTCAGAAAGCTTCTGGATTCCATTCAAATCACCAGGCTAATTCTCTCAGTCGCAGTGTCATAGAATTTTAGAGCTAAAATGGATTATAGAATTTTCCAGTCCAACTATTTTATGTTATATATTAATTCATTCAGGTTTTCAATAAATATATATTCAGTAATTATTATGTGTCAGGCACTGGGCTAGTTACTGAGGTCACATTTTTTCAAGAAAATGAAATGCATAAGTAAGTACTAACCAGTGAGATTCAAGTGCATAAGAAGCCCAGAAAAAGGATCCCCACCTGCTTGGAGGGAGCAGGGAGAGCTGACAGAGGAAAGAAAACCTAGGAAGATTCAGGTAGTTGATGCTGGGTGTTCGTCTTCGCATTCTGTGCCAGGGTCTGCTCCAAGTGCCTCGTCTAGGAACTCCTTCATGCCTCACACAACCCTATGAGGTAGAGACTACTGTCATCTCCATTTTAGAAAACTGAGGCCCAGAGAGGTTGAGTGACATGCCCAAGGAACACATCAGTAAGTGGCAGAGCTAGGACTGCGCCATCCGGGGTCCATTGTCTTAACTGTTGTGCGTCCAGTAGCCTTTACTTCACCAAATTACCCGCAAAACCACCAACAAGCCAGGACTGAATCAAGGTGTCTGATTCCAAAACTGGCATTAATCTCTAACTCCTAAGACCCCAGAGTAAGTGTCTATTTTTCTTAGTGGTCTGTCAGAGTCTGATGACTCTCAAAGTAGCTTCTTTAAAAAAGGTAAGACGTTCCTTAGAATAGCAGCTTCGGGGTCCTTGGTTAGAAGTGCCCGGGCTTGGAGTAGGGGAATATGACAAATATAAGACTGAACTTCCATTAAACAAAAATGTACTGTGAGCAAAAGCCTGGTGTGCTGGGGCGAATAGTGTATTTCTACCACATGCAAGGTATAATAATCAGGTTTTCAAAATACTTAGCCAGACTCTGCTGGCCTCTCTAAGATAGAAATGCACAGACAGATAAAAGACTGTGTTCAGGTTTTATTTTAATCTTTGCCTCCCTGTTTGTGGTCTTAGAGGCCTTAGTATTGAAAGCAAATGATATTTCTGCCCCCTCCTCCCAGGGCAGGAATTTGCATTTTAATTTTGGGACGTTTAGGGAAAAATCAAATGAAATGCTTTATTTACTTTTTTGGGGCCTTTATTTTTTCTTCTTCTTCTTCTTTCCAGGAATAAAGCCTATTGCTTACTGAGATGTAGACTAAATCCCCTAAGTCCCAAGGCAGAACTAGTAACTAGAGCTATAGAAAATGTGTTTGTGCTTCGCCCAGGAGAAAGGCGCTCAGCGTCAAGGGGTTCTGGCGTAGAATGGATTTGTCTCAGAGCAGAGGAGTTAGTGTAGCTTGAACTGAACTTAGATTCGGAAAGTTTATACATAAACAAGGGAGAAATGTGCTTTAATACTGATGTGCTGAGAGCCCTGCTTTGGTGAGGAGAGTCATGTCCATTTGGGTCATCTTATTAGCAATTCTGAAGCCTTCTAAATGAAAAGGACGACACCACCACACAACTACCAGAGTGTAATTCTTAGTTTGTCTCCACAGCCTAGCCTCTGCTCACCTAGCGAAGGTGGCCATACAATTTACCGTCCAAGCTGGATCCTCAGAAAGCGTAGTGAGTGCTACTATAAATTACCTTGGGATGGTACATAAACCAAGCTGAAGCAGCAAAGTTGCATGAATGATCACCCTAATCGTGGGCAAAATTCCCTTTTTAAGCAAAGAAACTGAATCAGCATGGTGTCTGCTGGCAGAGCATGATGGCAAGTACAAAGCTAAATAAATGGTCAGGAAGAGGAAGTTTCCCACCTAGGACTACTACTTTAAACACAGACATTTAGAGGGGGGACGGCAGTATAGTCATCTACTTCAACCAGATGAGGAAGTAAAAGGAATTGTTGAGTCACGTAGGCTCTTCACAAAATACAGACAGAATCCAGGCTTCCTGACTCAGCTACATGAAGCCGTATCGTGGGTCGTTTCTGAGGCTCAGCTGTCAGTTGAGTGGCTAAGGACCCAGTGGAAGCAATGTCCGAGGTCAGCCACTTCCACCAGCGTTCCTCCCCATCCTCCCATGAAACGCACTCTGCATTTTCCACCAGCTCTGACAAAAGAACACTTGTAGCTCTTGTTGTTCAAGAACTAGTAGGTAATAACACTAATGAGTAGTAGCACCAGTCATCTGTGCAGGGCACTTAGAATTGAGCAGCCCTCCTTCGTTAGCATATTTATTAATCATATATCCAGAAAACCAATCACCACTCATTATCACCTAGCGGAAAACAGGGATCTAAGAATAATGACACAGGACAATCAATTTTGATGGGAGATGGAAAGGTCTCTAGGGAACCTGATACTGTCAATAAGAACAGATGGTAGATGTTCAACAGAGGACCTGAGACAGAGAGTGGGCCGTGTGAAGGTACTGAATGTTGGAGAAGGGATGGCTAGAGTGACCAAAAAGGACATGTAAAGGGAAGAAAAACGTTCAGAAGACAAATTTTGCATACTACAGCAAAGGAATATGTTAAGGCTTCTTGAAAGGCAATTAAAAGCATGAGCTCATTTGTGGAGCAGGTGTGGGGTGCCCAGAGCACTCCAGAGTGTTTTCTCTGCCTTTGATTTTGGGCAGGAACTTAGGAATCAAAGACCAGGAATTAATTATCCCCTTGAAGGCAGGTTCCACTGCATGTCTCTCTCTCTAGCTCTTTAGCATTCCCCCGCAAGTCAAGGTGAGTTGGCAGGAAGAGGGAGATGAATTAATTCCAAATATAGAATTAATTTTTTTTCTGTCACTCATGAGTAGTAAGTACATTCTGTTTTATACAACGAGCCCAGGAGACTTGGAATGGATGCCTCTTGCAAAGCTAATGGAAAAAATAATAAAACTCTGGCACCGTTTGGAATGAAAGAGCAACTCTTTCTAGAGTACCAGTTTATCTGTGGCAGTATCTTTGCTGCATGAAACCAATGTTTAGCTGAAGATGGTAAAATTGAATCAGTCATTCAGGGTTTTAATCACATTAGAATCTATACAACCTCTATTGCTTATTGTATATTTGGGAATTTATGGACAAATACTTCATTTATCACCAAAATGTTGACTACCATGGAAGATTGATCGCTCCGTGATGAAATCGTGAACTATTCCTCAAGTCCTTTATGTTAGATCTGCCGGAGTACCACTTAAGAAGGTCCCTTTTATTGGGTGATATCCAGTTAAGTACCCATGAAGTATTAGTCTCTTGCCCCCCCCTGGTCTAAACTAAGATACACATTTTGCATACATATCTTTGGGGACAAGAAGCACTAGTACAGTGCTTTTCAAACTTCTTTGACTGCAACCCACATAAGAAATACATTTTACCTCATGACCCAGTATATACACACACACAAAACTGAATCAAATGTTTCACAAAATAATACTTTTACTATATAAAAAACACTCTGATATTTTCTATTTTTTAATGCTAGTCTTACCTAGAAAATTGATCTCCTTAACCTAGTGTGTAACGACCCACTGTTTGAAGCACAGTGTTCTAGGAGGCTGGAATCAGATATCAGAGAGAGGGTTTGTGTTTTAATGTTCATTTTCCATGAGACACTCTACAAGCACTTTTTTGCACATAGTTATCTTTGCTGCAAAATGGAAAAGCTAAGGCAGTGTATAAACAGTGCCAAAACTAAGGCCTACTCAATCTATTCAGTTAAAGAAGCAACTCACTTATTTTAAAATGGAGAATTGATTTCTTCTTGAATGGACTGTTCAAATCTGTCAAAATGGTCAGTGCTATAAACTTTTGTTTCCTATCTGGTCTAGAACTAACAAAATAAAAGAAGTACTCCAAATCATTTTTTTAAAGATGCAAGAAATGAGGTTGAAATTAATTTTAAACTTGTGATGATGATTGCTAAATATTTTAAAATACAATCCTTAATCACCGGAAGAAGTCACCATTTCTTTAACTCTTTATCGAAAGTAATTTGCATTCAATCAATAGGAATTCCATTTGATGACCTTGTTTCATACTTGAATTTGGGTTGTCTGTAGTAAGGCCAATAAAGAAAAAGGGATCTGGTTATTCATATCTAGATTTCGGTATCTTTCTAAGAAATTGGATTAAATTAAGATATCTATTATCTGAGTTTTCAGTGTAAGATGCAGTACACATTCAATAATGGCTCACTTAATAAAATACATCTCTTAAACCACAAGTCATCATAAGGCTAAGCACATGGACACACACATATTCGCTTACGTTTTTATTGAGTTCTTACTATCTGATAGGCACTGCAGTCGATATTGGTAATTGTGAGTTAAGGCCCTAAGCATTGAAAAGATTACTTCACATTTCCCTCCCACTAGTGCACACTCCAAAGACATTTTAAAATAAAAACAACACTGAAATGTAAAACGTGTAATGAGATTATTAGAATTCACTTTTCCATACCCCATCATAACTACTTTGATAATTTTTAGAAATTTCAAAATCTTTCAGAATCTTTTTTCTCATTTTTTGGTGCTTGTGTTTTTCTTATTCCCTATATATATGTTTAGTCTGCCTGTTGGAGATTCAGGCCTGAACACTGTAACTTCAGAGACAGACCTTCTTTCTGTCTTCAGTGAACACATAGCACAGTGCATAGAAAACACTTTTAGTACAATAGGTCTTAAATCATCACCCATCACCAACACACATAGAAAGCCCGACTAAGGTACCTTTCTGTGAGAGCTGAATCTTAAATGACTTTGCCTGTTCTGCACACTTGAATTTTAACAGCAATACTTAGCTGAGGATACACCTGGTCCAGGCATCTATAGCAGTACCTGGGTTTGTTTGTTTTTTTCCAGCTTGGAGCTTTGATAAGTCGCTAAGTAGAAATTAAAACATCAGTATCCCAGTGTACAGTATCTGTAACTTGTATTTAGTTATATACTTAACCATCGTACACAAGGTGCTCAGTGTTTACAACAGGTTTAGATCATTTAACTATAATTTTTCCTAAGGAATTGGTGTGCGTACCTTTCTCCTTTGAGCTACCAAGAGGTTGTGGAGGGCATTATACATCTTTGTAAGTTCAGAGCCTCAGAATGTCTGGCTCAAGGCAAGTGGACAATACATTGTTAGAGTGATGGCACCTGAGGAAGTTTATTTCTTGGAATATGCCCTGAAGACATCTGCTGACAAGCATTTTCCTACTCAGGGTGGCCCTACAGCCTTTTTCCCCTCACTGGACTCTTCTGCCTCTCATAAATGTGTTATAGATACTGCTCCTTACCCGATCATATTTTTGCTGAAATAATAATGTCCTGATTTTTTACAAACTGAAAACGGATCCCCATGTTGGAAAACATGGATATCACAACATGCCCTGTGAAAGCCTTTTAAACATCCACTTCACACCTACCATGGTGTGTGGTATTCATTCTGAGATGGAGGCTTGTCCCTTCCCCCAGAAGTGTAGAGTCCCAAGATTCTATCTCCACCTTGGGGAGGAGTATTCTGGAACCAGCATTGGGTGATGGTCCTGAGTACCATCTGCCATAGGGTGGAGCTGAGGGAGAGCGGGGAGGAGAGCAGCAGCAGTCAGGGAGGCCACCTCCTGGCACCAAGTCTCAGGAGGATCTCCTAGTGCGAAGTTGCTAAAAGACTTGTGGAGGGGATCCAAGAATGAGGTCGGGATTAAAAGTGCAGTGATCGGACTTCTAGAAAACAGGTGGGAGCTTATTTCCATTGTCTAATAGCAGCATGGGAAAGGGCAAAACTGTAGAATTTAACAGAGAGGGCACAAATAGTCTACTGAAAATTTTTCACAGCTTTATTGAGATAAAATTAACATAGAAACTGCACATATTAAAAATGTACAATTTTAAAATTTTTACCTATATACCTGTGAAACCATTGCCATAGTCATGATAATGAACATATCTGTCACTCCCAACAGGCTCATCACTCCTTTCCACCTCTCCTCCAACCCCCAGGCAAACGCTAATCTGCTTTCTGGCGTGATAAGCCATTTAAATTAATTTTTCTGTATGGTGTGAGGCAATGACTGAGAGTTGTTTGGTTGGGTGGGTGGTTGGTTTTTGCACATGGCTATCCAGCATTATTTGTTGAAAAGATTATTCTTTCTCCCTGAATTGCTTCAATAACTTTGCTAAGAAATAATTGACCATATATGTGTGGGTCTTTTTCTGGATTCTCTATTCTGTTCCATTGATGTATTTATCAATCTTTAAGCCAGTAAGATATCTTAAATAACTCTAGCATTGTAATAAGTCGTAAAGTCTGGTAGTGTAAGTCCTCCAACGTTATTCTTCTTTTCAAAGTTGTGTGGTTATTCTAAGTCCTGTGTGTTTCCATATAAATTTTGAAATCAGATTCTCAATCTCTACAAATAAACCTACTGAAAATTTTATTGAGATTGGTTTGAATGCATGTCAGTTTGGAGATAATAAACATCATAACAACATCAAGTTTTTTAATCCATGAGCACAATATATTTCTCTGCCACTCAAGAATGTATTGCAGTTTTCAGTGTACAGATCTTACACATATTTTGTCAAATGTATCCTTTAATATTTCATATTTTATTATAAATGATATTTTTATTTCCATTTGTGAGTGTTGCTAGTATATAGAAACAAATATGATTTCAGGGTGTTGAGCTTGTATCAAGCAATCTTGCTAAACTTAACAGTTCAAAAATAATATTTTTAGATTCCATAGGATTTTCTACATAGATGATTATGTCATCTACAAATGAAGGACGTGTTATTTCTTCATCTCCAATTTGAATGCCTTTTATTTATTTTTCATACTTTATTGAATGACTAGAACCTCCCATTCAATGTTGAATGGAAGTGACAGAACAGACATTGTCTTTCATCATTATGTTTTGCAAATATTTTGTCTATTCTCTGGATTGCCTTTTCACTTTCTCAGTAGTGTCCTTTGAAGTGCAAAAGCATATCATTTTGAAGAAGTCCAATTTAAATACCCTATTTCCCCGAAAATAAGACCTAGCCGGACAGTCATCTCTAATGGGTCTTTTGGAGCAAAAATTAATATAATACCTGTATTATATTGTATTGTATTATGTTATGTTATGTTATGTTATGTTATGTTATGTTATATTAGAACCTGTCTTATAGTAAAATAAGACCGGGTCTTATATTAATTTTTGCTCCAAAAGATGCATTAGAGCTGATTGTCCAGCTAGATCTCATTTTCAGGGAAACACAGTATTTTTTCTTTTGTCACTTGTGCTTTTGGTGTCATGTCTAAGAAACCATTGCCTAATTCAAAGTCACAAATATTTACTCTGATGTTTTCTTCTAAGAATTTTATAGTTTTAGCACATACATTTAGATCTGTTACCCATTTTAAGTTAATTTTTGTGTGTGGTATGCGGAAAGGTTCCAGTTCATTCCTGTGCATGTGGATATCCTGTTGTCCCAGCACCATTTCTTGAAAGACTTTTTTTTTCCATTGACTGGTCTTAGCAATATGTCTATCCTTATGTCAGGACCACACTGACTTCATTACTATAGCTTTGTATTAAGTTCTAAAATTGAGAACTATGAGTCTTCCAACATTTTTTTTCTTCCTTAAAATTGTCTATTTTAGGACCATTGAATTTCCATATGAATTTTAGGATCATTTTACCAATTTCTGCAAAAGAAAAAAAAATGGAAGCTGGGAGTTTGATAGGAATTTAAATGAATATGAGAACATGCAGACCAACTTGGAAAATATTGACATCTTAACAAAATTAAGTCCCCTAATCCATGAACATGGTATTTCTTTTCATTTACTTAGATCTTTACTTTCAACAGTGTTTTCTACTTTTAAGTGTAATACTCTTATACTTCTTTTGTTAAATTTATTTCCTAAATATTTTTAATACTATGATAAATGGAATGGTTTCATAATTTCATTTTTGTGTTGCTCATTGCTAGTATATAGAAATACATTTGAATTTTATATATTGTACCTTGCAACCTTGCTAAACTTACTTGTTACTTTTTTTAGATTATTTAAGATTTTCTATATGCAAGATTATGTCACCTGCATATAGACAGAGTTTTACTTCTTCCTTTCCAATCTGGATGACTTTTATCTCCTTTTCTGGCCTAGTTTCCGTGGTTAGGACTTGCAATGCAGTGTTGAATAAAAGTGTCCAGAGTGAAACTCCTTATATTGTTTCTAATCTAAGAGGAAACCATTCAGTCTTTCATCAGTGTGATGTTAACTACAGGCTTTTCCTAGATGCCCTTTTTCAGATTGAGGAAGTGTCTTCTATTCATAGTTTGGTAAATGTTTTATAATGAGAGGGAGTTGGATTTTGTTCCTGCATCTGTTGAGACGTTCATGTGATTTTGTGCCTTATTGAGTTAATATAGTGTGTTACGTTGATTGATTTTCAAATGTTAAACCAATCTTGCATTCTTGGGCTAAATCCCACATGGTTATGGTGGATAGTTCTTTCTATATGTTTTTGGATCTAGCGTGCTAGAGTTTTGTTGAGGACTTTTGTGTCTATAGTTATAAAGGCTATTGATCTGTAGTTTTCTTTTCTTGTAATATCTTTGCCTGGTTTTGATATCAGGGAATACTGGCCTTTTACATTTTGGGGAAAGGTTTGTAAAAGATTCATATTAAATGAATCTTCTTTAAAGATTTGCCAGAATTCACAAGTGAAACCATCTGGACCTAGATTTTCTTTGTAGCAAGTTTTAAATTACTCATTCAACCTTTCCTTATTATAGGTCTTTTCAGACTTTCTGGTTTTTCTTGAGTCAGCTTCTGTAGTTTGTGTCTTTTGAAGAATTTTTCCATTTCATCTAGGTTATCTAATTTATTGATAGACAGTTATTCATAGTATGTTCTTATATTTTTATTTATGTAAGGTCAGCCATGAAGCCCTCTTTTTTAGTCATGATTTTAGTAATTTGAGTCTTCTCTTTTTCTTGGCAAGTCTAGTTGGAAATTTGTCCATATTTTTTATCTTTTCGAAGATGATGATCTTTAACCCATTTGTTATCTAGTAGTTCGATTTCTACATTTTTGTGAGTTTTTCAAATTTCTTTGTTATTGATTTCTAATTTAATTCCATGGGTCCAGAGAACACATGTTGTATGATGTCAATCCTTTTAAATTTATTGAGGCTTGTTTTATATCCTAACATATGGCCTCTCCTGACAAACGTTTCATGTACATTCGAGGAAAATCTATATTCTTCTATTGTTGCATAGAATGTTCTAATTGGATTATATTGTTTCTCAAGTCTTCTATTTTTCTTTTGATCTTCTGCCTAGTTGTTCTATTATTGAAAGTAGAATGTTAGAACCGCCAACATTTTTTGGTGAATTGTCTATTTCTTCCTTGAATTCTGTCAGTTTTTGCCTTATGTATTTTGTGGCTCTAATGGTAGCTGAATACAAAACAATTATGCCTTTATATGTTGACCTTTTTATCATTACTAAATATTCTCTTTGTTTCTAAAAACAATATTAGTCTTAAAGTCTATTCTGCTGATACTAGAATAATCACTCCAGCTCGCTTTCAGTTATAGTTTGCATGGTATATGTTTATTCATCCTTTTATTTTCAGCCTATTTATACTTTGAACTTAATATGTGTCTCCTGTATTGTCTCTGTAGTTAGGTCATGTGTTCTTATCCATTCTGTTAATTTCTTCCTTTTGATTGCAGTATGTAGTCCATTTATATTTAATAACTGAGCAGATAGTTTTGCATCTGCCATTTTGCCAACTTTTCATAGGTCTTATGTAGGTTTTGTTCTTCAGTTCCTCCGTTATAGCCTTATTTTGTGACAAGTATATATGTTTTCTACCATTTTAATTCCCTTATTGTTTTTTTACTACATTTTTTAGTTATTAGTGGTTTCCTAGGAGATTAAAATTAACATCTTAAGTTAAAGTAATCTAATTCAGATTTTTACCAACTTAATTTCAATTGTATATAAAAACTTTGCTCAAATAGACCTCTGATCCCTCCTATCTTTTCTGTCCTTTTATTGCCAATCAAATGAAATTTTTATTTATTATAAACCCTTCAATACAATTTTATAACTATTGCTTTATACAGTTGTATTTTTAAATCAGATAGAGAAGAAAAAGCTACAAACAAAAGTATATTTATACTATGTTTTACATTTACCTTTGTAGTCATCTTTATTTGTGTTCTTTATTTTTTTATGTGCATTTGACTCACTGCCTACTGTTTTTTCACTTAAGTCTGAAAAACTCCCTTTAGTTTTTCTAACAGAGAAGATCTACTAGTGATGAATTCTATCACATTTTTGTTTATCTTCAAGCGTCTTAATTTCTCCTTCATTTTTTTGAAGGATAGTTTTACTGGATATAGAATTATTTGTTGACTTTTTCTTTTATCAATTTCAATATGTCGTACCACTGCTTTCTTGACTCCATGATTTCTGATGAAGTTAGCTGTTAATCCTATTGAACCCTCTGAACAAAATGAGTTGTTTTTCTCTTGCTGCTTTCAAGATTTCTCTTTGTCTTTGTCATTTCACAATTTAACTCTAATATGTCTAGGTGTGGATCTCATTGAGTGTATCCTACTTGAAATTTATTGAGTTTCTTGAAAGTGTAAATTAATGGGATTTTTAAATCACATTTAGGAAGTTTTGGGCCATTATTTCTTCAGGAATTCTTTATACCCTTGCTTTCTCTCTTCTCTGTCTAGGGCTCCATGTTGGTATGCTACATGGTGTCCCACAGGTATTTGAATCTCTGTTTATTTTCTTCATTCTTTTTTTTCTTTCTGCTCTTCAGACTAGATAATCTTAATTGATCTGAATTGATCTTTAATTTGATGATTCTCTCTTCTTTTAACTCAAATCTTTGTACTCCTCTAGTGAATATTTTATATCACCTATTGTACTTTTTATTTCCAGAAATCCTATTTGGTTTTTTAAAATAACTTCTGTGTTTTTAATGGTATTCTATATTTGGTGAGACATTGTTCTCATACTTCTCTTTAATTATTTAGGCAAGGTTTCCTTTAGTTTTTGATGACTGCTTTTATTTACCTTGTATGGACACTTTCACATTACTTTTCATATCTTGTAATTTTTGTTGTAAATTGGATATTTTAAATAATATAATGTGGCAACTCTAGAAACCATACACCTCAAGGATTGTTTGTTGTTGCTGTTTTTTTGTTGTTGATGTTTGTGTGTTTAGTGACTTTTCATGGCTACATCTCTAAAGTCTGTTTTCCTTGTCATATGCAGATACTGAAGTCTCTTCTTAACTAACTTAGTGTTCAGCTAACAATTGGACATGTATTTCTTTATTAAATGCATTTAGCCAATAAATCTTAAACTCTTCACCAAGGAGTTCTCTGTGTTTGTTGGGCACACCTTCAACATTCCGTTTACAACTCTGCCTTGTCCTTCACTTTCTGCTTGGCCTCAGCACGAGTCACAATTGAGAGATTAGATTTTCTCAGTTCTTTCCTGGGCAGCCACATAGCCCTGCGCTATATTCACGGTCTTCTGGAGCCTCAGGAATGAGTGCACCAGAGCTTTCCAAAGCTCCCTGTGTCACTGCATTTCCCATACCTTGCTTTAGTATTTTAATGAGCCCGTGTTGACCCCAACTGTTCTTATTGCCTCAGGTAGCTACAATTTTAAATAATTGCCAGTGATTGTTTTCAACAAATGCCTTGGGGATAGCGCTGTCCCACTGAGAGAGTTCTGAGTAGGGCAGATTATTCCCTGCAAACATCTTTTGCAGGGACCTACCAGGCAGGTCATGTTGTCACAGTTCTCTGGGAATATGACTTTTAGGAGCTTCAAACCCAGTCCTTCTCTTTCTGTGTCTCTAGGCTACTACTTTTCAAGCTCACTAGAGAGCTGTGGAGAGAAGGAATGGGAATAAGGCACATTAAAATGCCACAAAGATCACTGTTTTCACTGAGACTCAGCTACTATGGTTTTTAAGAAACAGTCCTCAAATTGTTGCAAGACTTTGGTAAATTTACAGAATTCTGGAAATGTTGGTTTTGATAATTTTCATCAGTTTTTCCTTGCAGTTATAGGAGTGGATTTACAAAGCATCCCACACTACCATTCCACAAGTCTTGCCTTTACTCCAGGTTTTATTTTATTAGTGTTAGCGCCCTTTTCTATCTTTTTCCTTTTAACTATTTTTGGTTTTATATTTAGGGAGAGTTTTCTATATGCAGCACATAATTGGGTGCTGGTTTTTGTTTTTTTGTGGGGTTTTTTTTATCCAATGTGAACATCTTTGTCTTTTAATGATGCATTTTACCATTTACATTTAATGTGATTATCAATGTAGTCAGGTTTAAGTTTGCCAACATGTTATTTATTTTTCTATTTGCTGAATTTGTATTTATTTTTCCTCTCTTTCTTCCTTCTTTTAAACTAATTGGGTTTTTCAATGTTTCCATTTTATCTTTCTTGGCTTATGGGATTGGGTTGTTTTTGTAGTGGTTGATTTTAGGTTTATAGTATATTTGTCAGTCTTCCTTCAAGCAGCATTATACTACACACTAATACGTAGTGTAAGAACTTTACCATGGTATAATGCAGTTTCCTCCCTCCTAGTCTTTGTGCTGGTTTTCTTTTACATTTTACTTCTAAATGTCATAAACCTCACAATACATTAATTTTGCTTTAACTAGTCAATTATCTTTACAGAGATTTTTAAAAGAAGAAGGATTGCATATATACTCACATATTTACCATTTCTGATGTTTTTCGTTTCTTTGAATAAATCCCTATTTCTCTCTGGTATCGTTCTGCATTTTCTGGCACTTTCTGCCTGAAAGCCTTCCTTTAACACTTTTTTGTAGTAAAAGTATACTGGTGATGAAATTTTTCAGCTTTTGTATGCCTGGAAAAAAATTTGCCCTCTCTTTTTGAAAGATATTTTCACTAATTTCAGAATTCTAGGCTGGTGGTTTTATTTCGTTTGTTTGTTTCAGTGCTTTAAAGATGTTGCCCCATGTTTTTCTGGTTTTCATTATTCCTGGTCATTGTGATGTCATTCTTATCATTTTTGTTTCCTCTGTGCATAACATGTCTGCTTACTCTGGTTTCTTTAAAGATTTTCTATTCTTCATTGCTTTTAAGCAATTTATTTATGATGTGCCCTGGTATATTTTCTTGTGTCTCTTATGCTTGGGATTTGTTGAGTTTGTTGGTGTTTCATCAATTCGTAAAGTTTCTGGATACTTTTCCAAATAAATTTTCTGCCTCCCTTCCCTTCCTTCTAATTACATGCATATAGACTATTTGAAATTGCCCCGATAGCTCACCAGTGCTCTGTTCATGTTTTTCAGTCTTTTTTTCTCTGTGTCTCTTTATGAATCATTTTTATTGTTAATCTTCCAGTTCACTAATCTTTTCTTCTGCAGTATCTAATCTGCCATTGAGCCTGTCTAGTATAGTTCTCATTCAGACGTTGTGTTGTTAGTGTTTAGAAGTTCGATTTGGGACTATTTTATGTTTTTCATGCCCCTACTTAACATGCTCAAATCTGTTCTCTACCTTTTTAAGTATATGAAATTATAATAACCATTTTAAAATCCTTGTCCATAACTCTATCATCTGTGTATCTACTTTTATTATATGTTGTATTTTTTTCGTACTTCTTTGTATGTCTAATAACTTTTTAATGCATTTCAGACATTGTGGACTTTATTTTGTACTGTGTTTGATATTTTTTATTCCTATAGATATTCTTCAGATTAGTTCTGGGTCATAATTAAATGTTTTATAAATATTTTGATCCTTTCAAGTCTTGCTTTTAAGTTTTTTTATGTGGCAGCCTTCATTCTAGAGCTAATCTGCCCCATGACCGATTCAATAATCTTCTGAATATCTTATTCATTGCGTGTGAATTATGAGGTTTTGCTCTATGGCTGGTTTGGACATAACTATTTCCAATTTTGTTTAAGCCACTGAGTCAATGGCTTCTTGTTACAGCCACCAGAACTGAATAATACAATCCTTCCGCACTAATAGAATAAAGAGCTGGTATGGTTAATCAATAACATCCTTTTAATCAGCCAGCCATGTGCTGATATGGCTTCAAAAAACTATATATATATATTGACATTTGCTTTAGAATTCCAGCCCACAAAAGATCCACAGAAAGATAGAGGTTTTACTGGCATCTCTTTCCTATTCAATTTCCAATTCCACCATGTCCATACCAACAGCTACTCAATGGTCTTGCTCTTTTAATCTCTACTCTCAAGCCTACCTTCCTCCATGTTTTGCCGCTTTCCTAATCATTAGAAGACTTTTAAGAAAATTTATTTAGGCCCTCTTTTCTCTTTAACACCTCTGTTACTCTTCTCAGCCTTTGCTATGGATTATATGTTATCTTTTAGTAAACAAACGTGGTATTGCCTTGTACCCCATAGGTAAGTGGGGGTGTACCACTCCCCAGAGAAGAGGTGGAAAATAATGAGGTACGTGTGGTGGTATTATGGAAAGAGGAGAGCCAATCCTTACACACCCTTTCATAGAGTGCCATACACAAGCAATTTGCACAGAGAGAGGAGGGACAATGATTGTGTGCAGAAGGTCCCAATCCAGTCTTCAGCAGAATAATAATTAGCACATGTGTGTGAGAAAACTACACAAAGACAAGGAAAAGACTACCTGAAATGAGCAGTAGGAACAATCCCCAGAAAATCCTCAGGAATTAAGTCAAGGGAAATAAAGTATAAAATATATTGATCATATTTGATGCCTTAGGACTGGATCTAGTTTTGTTGGCTCTAACATCCACTTCTACTTATCTTTTCTTTAGAGTATGGCTTGGGAAATTTTTCTCCTAAGGAATGTAGATGATTTTTATACATGCTCCCACTCCCAGCCTGTACACTTCTAGCCCTTGGTGAGAAGAAAATATCCAAATGCCTCGTTTGTTTTTTTATTACTCTTTAGGTCTCTATGCTTAAAAGTAAGCATCTCAGCTCTGCCATTGGTATCTGTTTCTTTTATGAGCTAGTAGGCTATTTCCCAGTGGGATTGCTTTTGAGGTGATAGAACATATTCTGAATTTTCTAAGGACTCACATGTTAACATATGGGATTATTTTGAGGACATCTTACCACCTCCTCTTCTTTTAGAACAAACAGTTCTAAGTTATCTGTCACTCTGTAAAGTCTCGTGAATTTCAACAAGTGCAAACAGATTCAATTTATGGAAAGACTCCATTCCAATATTTTCTTTTTGCATTTTTTTCCTCACAGGGAATTTTTCTCCTAATGGTTTCCAAGATGTGAAGGACACTTAGTTCTTTACTCAAAAAAAAAAAAAAATCACTTCTTTCAATTAATAATCATTAATCCAGCAACTGACCTCTAGGACTGTGGTTAATTAATTTTTTTAGTGGTTTAGAGAACAAATGACTAATAGCATGTGAAATCTTCCCAATCTAGCTATTTTTTTTTTTAATTTTTAAAAGTTGTGATCCTTTAGATTACTTTTTGCCTAGTCTCCAAGATCTCATTCTCTCCCTTTTTCCTGGATGTGGTTGTCTTTTGTCTCTCTAATAGCAACAACTTATTCAAGAACAGGCCTCACAGCAATAATCTGCTTAGTCTTTCCTTAACACTCTGATAAAAAGACTGGATTAAAGAGAATTGCAGCAGTCCAAATCTGATGGAAATAAAAATATCAGTTACCCCTTAGGTTTCTTTAAGAAGCAACCAAGAATAAAGTTTTAAAAAGCACTTTGTATGTACCGTTCCAAAGTCTAAAATACTCTCCCTTGCACTTAAGATATATGTAGATATGTCTTATTCTTACTTTAAAAACCTTGTCCCATCCTCCAAATGCCATTATTACACTGTAAACTCCTAAGAGTACTGGGATTTTGTTCTGCTTATCTTTGCATTTCTGAAGCAGAAATGTGTCAGGAAGGATTCAGTAGAAGCTTTTGAGTTGGATTAATGAAACAACTCACTGTAGGAACTAGTGGATCTGTCTTTGCTAAAGAAGAGCGTCTTTGAGGAAGATTGAGAGGTTGGTTTTTTTTTATGTTTATCTAAAAGAGAAAGATGTTTCTTTTACTATGCCTGACTATTCTCATATATAACAGAAGCCATGTGAAGTATGATTTGAGAGTCACCCCTGCCCCAAAAAAATCCTTCACTCATGCCTGAAATCCTTCTATTAAAAGTTTATTTTCCTTCAACTTGAAAAAGGACATTAAAAAAAACCCTACCCCTAATATTAATCTTACTGGTAAAAAACTAGGTGCTTTCTCACTAATATCAGGAACAAGGAAGGATGTCCACTCTCAACTCGTGTTTAACATCGTACTGGAAGCCCTACCTAATGCAGTAAGTCAAGGAAGAAAATAAAAGGTATGCAGATTGGGAAAAAAAGAAATGAAATTGTCTTTGTTCACTGATGACACAATTGTCTATATAGACAATCCCAAAGATGAACAAAAAATTCCTGGAACTAATAAACAATTATAACAAGGTTGTAGGATATTAGGTTAATATGCAAAAGTCAATTATTTTCCTATCTATTAGTAATGAACAATTGCAACTTGAAATTAAAAACACACTATTATTTACATTAGCACCCAAAAAAATGAAATTTTGTTAGGCATAAACCTAACAAAATATGTACAAGATGTATATGAGAAGAAATATAAAACCAATGAAAGAAATCAAAGATCTAAATAAATAGACATTCCATATTCATGGATAGAAAGACTTGATATTGTTTTGTGTTTTTGTTGTTGTTTTATTATTATTTCAATATTGTTAAAATGTCAGTTCTTCACAACTTGATCTGTAAATTCAATGCAATCTCAATCAAAATCTGAACAGGTTATTTTATTGAAATAGACAAATCAATTCTGAGGTTTATATGGAAAGACAAAACACCCAGAATAGTCAATACAATTTTAAAGAAGAAAAAAGTCAGAGAAATGACACTACCCAACTTCGAGAGTTACTATAAAACTACAATAATCAAAATAGTGTAATATTGGCAAAAGATCAATTGGAAAAAGACAAATAGATCAATACAGCAGAATAGACAGCCCAGAAATAGATCCATACAGATCATCAATTGATCTTTGATGAAGGAGCAAAAGCAATTCAATGTGAAAAGAATAGACAATTAGATTGATGGAACAAAACAGAGAGCCCAGAAATAGACCCATACAGATATAGTTAATTGAACTTTGACAAAGGAGCAAAACAATTCAATGGCAAAAGAATAGTTACTTCAACAAATGGTGTGGGAACAAATGGAAATTCACATTCAAGAAAAGGATTCTAGCTATTTTACAGCTTTCACAAAAATTAACTCAAAATGGATCATAACCCTAAATGTAAAGTGCAAAACTATAAAACTCCTAGAAGATAATATAGGAGAAAATCTAGCTAACCTTTGGTTTACAATGACTTATTCAGCGATATAAAGCAAAAAAAAAAAAAAAAAAAGTTCACATATTTCTCTTCTATTCTCATAGGGATAAATGTGTTACCTTATATCTCACTCTAGCTTGAATTTGTGTTTCTGATTAGAACCATTAATGAAAAGCAATCCTGCTGCTGAAGGTGTTTTAATTATTCAACTAGTCACCAGGCATTTATGAAGACTACTATATGCTAGACAATAGAAACAGAGGTGAGAAAGTCCCTGTCCACAGTGAACTTATAGTCTAATGATTAGCATTGTTAGATAATTACCATTTAAATATTATTTCTATCTTTGTTTTTAATACTAACATCCAAGTTGTTTTTCAATAATATGATAAAACCTTTACCTGTAAAATGCCATGGAGAAATAAGGGAAGAAACAAGATGTGAAAGACACGCTGAGCAGGAATGAACATTCATTGAGTATCGACCAGGGCCTATATGCACTAAATTCTTAAAACTGTTCTTTGAGATAGGTTTTTTTACCCTCACTTTACAGATGGAGAAAAGTACAGGTGCCAGTAAGAGGAAAAATTGAGCATTCAAACCCAGTCTTATTAACTCCAATAGAGTTTTCCTCCCACGTTAGCCACCGTTTTATCAATACCTACTATGCAACAGGCTCTGGAATAGGCCGTTTCATATGTCTAAATGGTTCATGTGGTATGCCTGGAATTTGAACAAACTAATGCTTCTCTAGGAAGTGAAGGAGGACAGCCTCATGGCAGGTATCAGTTGAGATGCGTGGGAAGCATTTCTGGGGTTGTGTGGAGTCATGTTTCGTTTTGTGTTTTACTAGAAGATAAAGAATTTGGGACAGGTGCTTAAGGGAACAGAGCAAATTAGGACAATGGAGGGGAAGGTCTGGTCTCCTTTCATCCGTTTGTTTCATGCATTTATCCCTCCCCACCCCCACCTTGAGCCTGATTGGTTGGTTTTCTGCATAAGAAGAGTTAGAATAGAAACTCTTCCATGAAAGTCCATGTAAAACTCAGGGCATAAATGGTGCTGATTTGGGGCTCAGATGTCCAAATTGAATCCAGGATGGAGCATGCCTCATAGTATCTACCTGTGCCCTGCAGAGAAGGAGAGAGGACTGCTCTCTCAGTGTATTACTTTCCCAAAGCTGCCATATCAAATGACCAAAAACTCAATGGCTTAACACAACTGAAATTTATTCTCTCATGGTTCTGAAAGTCCAAAGTTGAGGTCAGTATCACTCAGTCAAAACCAAGGAGTTGGCAGAGCAGCTTTGCCCCTGGAGGCTCTGGGGAAAACTTTGTTCCCTGCTTTTTCAAGCGCTGGTGGCTGCTGGCATTCCTTGGCTTGTGTCTGCGTCACTACAATGTTCAAGGCCAGCATCTTCAAATCACTCTCTGCTTCCATCTTCACATCACCTTCTCCTCTCCTGTGTCAAATATGCCTCTGCCTCTCTCCTATAAAGATACATGTGATTATTAGGGCCAGACAGATAATCCAAAATAATCTCCCATCTCAGTCAATCTGACCATATTAATCAAATCTGCAAAGACTCTATTTCCATATAAGGTACTGCTCACAAGTTCCAGGAATTAGGACTTGGATATCTTTGGGGACCATTTGTCAGCGTACCGCACTCAGAATCCCTGTCTTCCAAAGGAGGGAGTTTCACTCAATTCCCACAGGCCATGGGAACAGCGGAAGCACAAACAGAAAAGAGGGGCAGCCTGTACTGAGGTCCTGAGACACTCTCTGACCCTGGAAAACTCCCAAATGGGACCCAGGGAAACCTTGATTCAGTGGATGGATGGGTAATAACCTGCAGGAATAGGTATGAGCTAAGAGCCCTGGCAATTTGGAGATTGACCTTTATGTGGTTACCTAGGCTCTCACAGACTGATAGAGGCGGAGACATTTGAATGAGCTGTAACTAGTACTGCATGGAGCAAAACACAAAAAGGTGCCATCATAAAGCAATTTTATTTTCTTCGGTGCTTCACTTCACACTAGATCAATGGGTTAGTAGCTAGTAGTTCAGTTCTTTCCCAACCTGATCCTGTCATTTTCTGATCTTTTTGCATATTAAAAGCCCTTTCGTCAATCCCAATCCAGTAATTAAGTGCCTTGTGTGGTATCATAATCACAATTCATACTTTACTTAAAGCTAAAGCTTCTTCCTTCGTCTGATTAAGTACTGCTTCCGGCTGCAAAACCTATAATGGGGGAGGGGGTCATGATCCACCTCTCTGTTTCCCAACTTTGCACTTCTTTCTTCCCCCATCCACCCTAAACCCTCCAGGGTAATCACTTGTGAATGTGAAGCTAGCTAAGGGAAAGTACTTACTTACTAGAATCTGACACTGGTGCGCTCGGTGTGTTGCAGATTCCCCATACTGATTATTTTTCTCATGCACAGTTTTGTGAGTTCCCCCAAGACTCTCCCACCGGAAACATCAAATGTCAATTCTTAAGACACTGGCAATCTGGCTGGCTGCTAAGGTGTCAACCCTCAGGCCCTGAGAACCCAGCAGTTACCACACACAAATGTAGTCACCATACAGAGTCCATTGCCCCACCAGTGACTCAACTGGACAAAATCCATTTAAGCTGTCTCTAGGCCAACCCTCCCCCAAAGTGTTGCCATTAGGTCCAAGGTAAGGTCTTAGGTGATTTGCCTATGTAGTCCCCAAAAAGACAGTTTATCCCAATGCAGCCTGCATTTCTTCTCTCTACTACTTCAAGCTTCTAGAATCCAAGAAATTTACAACTTTGGGACAAAAGCATCTCTAAAAAAGAATGTCTTTGCAATTATTGAGACACTTTTCCATAAAATACTTCCCCCTCTTTTTCCTCTTTTTGTTCACTTGGTATTTGAAACCATAAAAATAGAGCATATAATTTCTACTGTCCAGGACTTGTACTGACCTATGGTCTTCACCCAACAGATCCAAAGCATGGTAGACTGAGTTCAGTGAAGGTACCCCAGACACCTTTTCACCTTCTTCCTTAGCATCAAGATTTTTCTATTGCCTCAAAGGTCATATTTTCCTTCTCCAATTACCAAGCATAGAGCTTTCGTTCTAATAGTGTAGTTGTAACAGGTACAGCAAACGCACACTCTTTAGTCATCTCTGAGACCCTACCCCAAATCCCTGTCTGTCTCTTTAGCCTGATAAGATATAAACTGTCCAACCTAAAAACCTTAAATGAGATTCCATTTATTCTATTCCCTTAAAGCTTACCTTACACCAGTTGTCTTAAGAAGCTCCCTCTTTCTTATTCTCTTCTCTCTTGCATGGCACCAACTCATAAGAACAAAAAGTCAAATCTATTTAGAGATCAAATGCCCTCTAGGGCACTCTTAGCACAAAAGCCCTTCAGAACTTTAGAAACTCTGGTTCTCAGGCCATTGGGCCATAGCCCATTTTGTTGAAGAAATGTGTTCTTGTTAGCCTTTGCTATTTTACCTTTTCTAAAATACTGATTTCAATTTTAATTTAACCTCATGAGTGCAGAGGCAGATGGAAATATTCTGATTTCTCTGCTAGAGAAAGAATTCAAGTTTCTTTTCAGCAAAAATAAGCAGAGAAGTTATTTTTCTAACTATAGATATGTCTTATGAGTAAGAAACGAACTTTTCTTCAGTATTAAATAATATGTTCAAGCTTAATCATCTGGGTAACAATATATGTCATATAATATATGTTTGTTGACTATTTAAAGCTCTATATAGATTTCTAAAATACGTCATCCCTGAAAGACAAATAACATATGGTGGAACTTAATAGTTATATAGCTTTATGGAAAGGAATTTATTGTTTTGCAGTGGAATTTTAAAGGATGATAAATGAGATTTAAAGCAAGCAATTCATTTAAAGTTTCTTTAAAATTAATCCTGAATAAGGGATGAAGAAACAGTGGTTAAGAAATTCAAAAATTGAGATTCAATTTTTACTTATACTTTAAAAATAACCATGTATTGGATTATGTTAGACTTTTATGATAAAGTACCATTATTTTATAAAATACTGATTACTAGTCAGTACTAATAAGGAGTTATAAACTGTAAGTCAGAATTCTTAGGAAACTCAAACTATGTTTTAGTGAAATTAATTAAAGACTGCTATAAAACAGAAAGACTTCCAATTTTACAAATGCACATTTATAATTGATGAGAAGTATAAGCATAATTGTCAGTAATAAATCTTCTTAGTGTGTGTTCTACTTGGGAATATTAGCCAAAATTGCTTTTAGCTAATGTAAATAGCATGAGTTTGAGTTTTACTTTTAAAGACTAAAAGATATAGGTTCAAATTCTGTTTATCACTTGCTAAATGTAACCCTGAGCAATTTACTTGGCTTCTGTGGGCCCAGTTTTGTCACTAATAATAGAAGGGAGTAATAATACTTGCTCTACCATTTGTAAAAATTAAATGACTTATCTTATTTCCAGGGAAGGCAAGCTAAGAAATTCAGACCAGCCTTCCCAAATAGACAACTAGGGTACAGTTTTTTAAAAGTATTCTGCCTGAAAGCTTTAGAGAGCCAACAAGACAGTGAAGAAATAAAGACAAATTCTGAGGAAAGAAAGAAACTCACAGAAGTGAACTCAGCTTGGGTCTCTTTTCCCCACCGTTATCTGCTGGTTCTGGAAGAGGACAATGAGCTCAGAAGTGAACAGAACTTTCAACTGACTCACATAACGCAATAATTGGAGTTCAGAGCCTGCTTTTAGTAGGGATCCTGAAAGGCAATTCCTTAGGAATAATGGTGAATCAGAAGTAGACCATCCCTCACAGGGACGGAAGCCTAGCTTCAAAGTATCTTAATCCAAAGGTAAGAAAGGAGAGAAAAGGGCACACAAATAGGGGGCCAACAGAAACCAAGTAACAGTACAGTAGATTTAAACTCAAGTATATCAGTGATTACATTAGACTCAAATTAGACTAAATGCTCCAATTAAAAGATGAAGATTGACAGAGTGGTATATAATCTATGTATATTCTGCTTACTATGGACCAAATCTGAAATACAAGGAAACATAAAGTCTGTAAGTAAATGTATAAAAAAATACCGTGTTTCAACAAAAATAAGACCTAGCCAGACAATCAGCTCTAATGCGTCTTTTGAAGCAAAAATTAATATAAGACCCGGTCTTATTTTACTATAAGACCGGGTATAATATAATATAATATAAACCAGGTCTTATATTAATTTTTACTCCAAAAGGTGCATTGGAGCTGATTGTCCTGCTAGGTCTTGTTTTTGGGGAAACATGGTACGTCATGAAGATACTAACTTTAGTGGTTTTAAAATAGGCCCACAAATTCTTTGCTACTTCTCCCTTCAAAAGTAAAGCCCAATTCCCCCTCTTCTTGAGTTTGCACTTAGTGACTCACTTCTAATTATTAGAATGTGGCAGAAGCAAAAGTGTGCAACTTCTGATAGTAGGTCATAAAATACATTGTGACTTCTTCCTTGACCTCTCTTCCTTGGACAGCTTCCTCTCAGGGAAGCTAGCTTCCATATCAAGGACACTCAGGCAGCCTTTTGGAGAGGTCCATGTGATAAGGAACCAAGGCTTCCTATCAATAGCCAATAAGAAACTGAGGCCTCCAACCAATAGCCATGCAAGTGAGCCATCTTGGAAATGGATTGTCATGCCCCATTCAAGCCTTTAGCCCCATTCAACTCTCTCATGAACTTGCAGCTCTACTGACATCTTGACTGCAACCTCATAAGAGACTAAGCTGCTGGTATATGCCTCCCTTAAGCTATTAGAAACAAATATTTGTTGTTTTTAGCTACTATGTTTTGAGGGTACTTTGTTAGCAATCAACTAATATACTAACCAAAAGAAAGCTGGGGTAGCTATATTGATATGAGGAAAAACTACACTTTAAGGCAAAAAAGACATTACGGGACAAGGGTTTAATTTATAGATATAATAATTATAAATTTTTATCACCTGATAATATAGCCTGAATATATATAAAGCAAAATTGATGGAATAATAAGAAGTAATAGGCAAATGCACATTCAGGCTGGAAGATTTTTAATGTACCTCTATATAACTGATAGAACAAGCAGACAAAAAATGATATAAAATATTTGAACAACCCAGTTAAAATGTATGTAGTTGAATACCCAACAACTACAAACCACACATTCTTTCCAAATACATTTGAAAAATGCTGAACCATAAAGCAACTCAACAAATTTCAAAGAAGTGATATCACACAGAATATATGAGATGACCACATCAATGTATAGTAGAAACATAACTAGAAAATTCCCATATGTTTGGAAAATGCAAAATGTACTTCTAAATAACCTCAAAGAAGACATTACAATGGAAATTTGAAAATAGTAATGCTAGTGAAAATATGTGTGGAATTCAACTAAAGTCATGCGTTAGAGGGAAATACATAGCCTTAAATGCATATATTAGGCAAGAACAAAGGCCAAAACTCAGTGATCTCAAGACATTAGTAAAAGGATAGCAACTTAAACCCCTCAAAAATATAAGAAAGAACTAATGAAGAAAGCAGAAATTAATGTAACAGAAAACTAACATATAATAGGATCTACAAAGTCAAAATTGATTCTTTGAAAAGACTAATGAAATTAAACTCTGGGCAAAACATATTAACAAACTAAGGCACAAATTAGTAATGTCACCACTTGAAAGTGTTGAAAGCACTACAGATCGTATACACATTTAAAATTGAATAAGAGGATATTATCTATAACTTAACAAATTGGAATTTTGTGATCTCGCCACAATGATGGTTATCTTCTCTCTCATTTTTCAGTTTTGTTATTACCCTTCTTCACTTTCAGAATAGTTTTCTAAACTTTTCTACAAATTACTGGTTCCATTTTCTTCTATTTCACGTCTTCTAATGGCCATCATTAAAAATGTTATCTCGGGCAGGCCCAGTGGCTCAGGCAGTTGGAGCTCCATGCTCCTAACTCCGAAGGCTGCCGGTTCGATTCCCACATGGGCCAGTGGGCTCTCAACCACAAGGTTGCTGGTTCAACTCCTCAAGTCCCACAAGGAATGGTGGGCAGCGCCCCTTGCAACTAAAGATTGAACAGGGCACCTTGAGCTGAGCTGCCGCTGAGCTTCCGGATGGCTCAGTTGGTTGGAGCGCATCCTCTCAACCACAAGGTTGCCGGTTTGACTCCCGCAAGGGATGGTGGGCTGCGCCCCCTGCAACTAGCAACGGCAATTGGACCTGGGGGTGGGCTGCGCCCTCCACAACTAAGACTGAAAGGACAACTTGAAGCTGAACGGCACCCTCCACAACTAAGATTGAAAGGACAACAACTTGACTAGGAAAAAAAGTCCTGGAAGTACACACTGTTCCCCAACAAAGTCTTCTTCCCCTTCCCCAATAAAATCTATTAAAAAAAAAAAAAAAGATTTCTTTAAAAAAAAATATGTTATCTCATTGGATTTTTTATTCTATTGGTCTCCCATTTCATTTTGGCCTAGTCTTATTTAATAGAGAGACTATCCTGTTTCATTTTGTTGAGGAGAAAAAAGTCTTTTGATTTTTTTCTTAACTTCTTTCTCTTTGATGTAAATCAATTTTAGGACTTTTCACATGCTATTAATTCCTGTTCCTTTCTACCGAAGAATATTTTTTTCATGGTTCTCAGATTATTTTTGTGTCTCTTGTAATTTGATCATCTTTGAGATTTTAAGATTTTTAAACTCATCCAGAGCATCAAATATAATTGAAGGGGATCTTATCGGGACCAAGCCAAGAACAGGCCTTATATAAACAAATGCTCCCAACATCTCTTCCTCCCTCTGTGCTCCCCTATACACACATGCTGTTTGGTGTTCCCTGTTTTCTCTATCTATCCAGATCTAGAGCTGGAAGTCATCTTAGAAGGCAGAAGAGACAGTGGTTAAGAAAACTACTTGACTTTGAAGTCAGTACTACTGGGTCCTATCAAGCTCCACCATTTTCTGGTCTTGTGTGTAACTTTGGGAAAATCAGTTAAGTTACGCAAGCCTCAGTTGTCTAACCAGTAAAATGGAATGATCACAATAGCCTCCTCACAGGTTTGGTGTTTTGAGTAAGTAAAATATATGCGAAAGTAGTTATAACAGTGCCTGTCCCATAGTTTTAATGCTCCATAAATAGAAGCCAATAATAACAATCCACCCAGCTCCCCATTCCAATCTGATTGCACAGATGCATACAGCCCAGGACCAGAGGCAAAAAGAATAGCTAAACATCTAGCTCTTCAGACCCAAAGGTCTTATCCACCTGGTAGTATTCTGCCAAAATCTAAGGTAAAATCTAGTCCTTCAAGCTTCCATGTACTAAACAAAAGGAGGATACTGATACCTCAAAGGAAGCATTTCAGTCAATAGTCAACTATACCTTTCTCTCTTTTTAAGTAGACTTCATGAGGGTAAAACGCAGACACCTGGTTAACAACACAGGTCAGTTATACCTTTAATTTAAGGTATCTTCTTCGGATACATGTTGAGCTTCACACTCATTAAATGTCTTCCAGGTTCACTCCAATATCCTAACCCATCTCCCACAGACTATCTTGCCCTTTTCCATGGTAAGAATCTATTCTATTTTTTAAAGTATTTTCAGATCAAATGATTAAAACCTTCAGATCAAGAGGTAGGGATAGAGGGGAAATGCTGATTACTCAGGACTCCTGGAGAGAGAGAGAGTGTGTGTGTGTGTGTGTGTGTGTGTGTGTGTGTGTGTGTGTGAGACCACTCTTGAAAGAGTAGAGGAGCGGTATGGGTGACTACCCAAATACCTCAGTGGCAGGGAGAGGGGTAGATGTTTCTCTTGTTTGGAGATAGCTGAGGGAGGGGCAAGGCTTGTGATGCAGCTGTCAATCCCCTCGTCACGTGGCTCAGGCACTAAGATGCACCGGCCAGTGACTTTTCTTTGTCCATCGTCTCATCATAATCATTAGTGTTGCTCTCTTCCCTTCTTCATTATAGCCTCCTCACCTCTGAAAAACAAGCACATCCAGGAGCTGGTGTCTGCTTTACATTGGTTTCACTCTATTGTTTTAAGTGAAAGAACAGTTTAAGTGCCACCATTTAGATTGCTAAAAGGAACTATTATTCAGTTAGTAATTTAATAAATACTTATTTCCTGCTCTGATCCAGTCATGGCTATAGCCCTGGGGCTACAGAAACAAAACTGACCTCAAATAACTTGTAGTCTTTTCAGGGAGACCAATAAGGGAGCAGATGGCTAAAAGTCATTGTAACAAATGGGACAATAGTGGCAAAAACAGGAGCCATGGGAGTACATGGAAGGGCAGAATTTTGAAAGATGAGCAGGATGTAGCTATATGGAACATTCAAACAAAAGAAGGTCCAAGGGAGAAACAGGTACAAAGCAAGACAAAGCTGGCATATCCTGGGACGTGCCCAGAGTTTTACATAGCTACAGTGCAAGGTTATGATGACAGATTTTTACCTCCCAAATACCTCAAATTTATTCACTCTCTCCACGTCCAATGCCAAACCCTCTTGTAACTTATCATTTTTTACCTACACTGCTGTTGAAACCTCCCAATTCATCCTCCTGCACTTTTTCTCCACTTTACAATCAAATCTTTACATGGAAGCTGAAATCATTTTTAAATATACAAATTCAACCCCCAGTTGTGTTTTTGTAGCACTTGTGCTTTTCCTTTGTAGCATTTATCATAGTTTGTAATTAAGTTAAATTTTATAATGACTTATTAATTATTTATATCTAATATTTCCACTGGAATTACATGGAAATGGAAAATTATAAGCCCTATGTGTTTGTAAAGCCTTGGTTAAAATTTTGACTAAAACCTTAAGTTGTAAGTCAAGGCATTATTTAATAAGAAGTTTTGATAAGGAATAAGACCATCAAGGCAGGTCTCTTAAAAATGTAACTGAACTAGTTATTCTTTCTTACTATACAAGAAAAGAAAAGAAAGATCACAGGATATTTATAGTCCTTTGACCATAAAACACTAAAACCAGAGAACCAGACAGGTGGGATGAAGTTGTTGTTTATGTTAAATATGTACACATCTGTGTTGTCATTATGAAATTTTTTTTCCTTTTTTTCTGATATTAAGATTTCTCATGATATTCTTCTATTAACTACATTTTCCCACAGAACATAAAAAAGCTGTAATTGTTGCAAAAGTTAATACTTCCAAATTTTTTATATATTAATTAGCCTATACTTAGAAGGACATTTAATTTAATCCCTTAAGTGGTAATGAAGACTCCAGCATCTTGACAATTAACTTATCCGTGAGCTAACTTATTTTATTCTCTAACATCATCACTATTTAAGTCACATATGTAAGTGATATGTATTCATTTGCTAATTAGAAAGTAGTAAGACCCTTTAGTCTTCTCTTGGTAAAGTTTGCTTGGGATTCTAATTGATTCTATTTTTATGTCAACTTTTATTTGAAGTAAAACACAGAAAATTTTCCAGATTAGAAATCTATCACTAGATGAAACTCTATAAACTGAACACATTCCATGTACTGAGCATCCAGATCAAGAAACAGATATTATCAACCCCTTAAAAGCTTTCCTTTTGTCCCCTTCTAGCAACTGCCCCCCAAAAGGAACCACTACCCTGACTTCCATCAACATAGATTAGTTTTTTCTGTTTGAACTTTATATAAATGAAATAGTTCAGTGTATGGTCATTCAAGTCTTGCTTTTTTGCTGTCCATTGTATTTGTGAGATTCAGCCACGTTGTTGCATGTAGCTGTGGCTCATTTATTCTTATTTCTAAATAGTGTTCCGTGGTATCATGGCAAATGAAAACAAAGCCGGTTTTAGGTAAAGAGAGACTTTATCCAAAGAGATTATTGCAGTAGGGACAATTCTCCCATCTCAAAAATATGTGTCCTAACATCAAACAGCAAAAGCTTTTCTTTTGTGTGGAGGGAGAAAGACTAGCAAGAACTTTGGAGGAGGCAAGCACACGGTGGGGTGAGCAGCTGGCAAATCAGGGTGCGTCCACAGGAAATAGTTTTCTCTGTGGTTGTCCAGCTTTTAGAAGGAGCAGTTAAACAGGGATGTTCTGCCCCTTAGTGCTTTCGTGCATATTTAAACTTGGGGGTGAGCCAAAGTTTAGGTGCCTGCAGGGAGGAGAGGAGCCTAGCTGAAGTTTGGTCTAGTGAAGCAGAGAACAAGAAATGGGCACTTGGGAACATTTAACCAATGACTACAAGTTTAGTGGCTACCGCCCAACAGTTTGCCAAAGTGGTTATAACAAGTCAGACTTCCACCAGCAATGTGTTAGAATTCAAGTTGCTCCTTATCTTCACCAGATTGGATGGTGTTCTTTTTTTATTTTGGATATTCTGGTGAGTGTGCAGTATATGTTACTGGTTTTAGATTTACTTCATCTGCCTGATAACTGATAAAACTGAGTGCCTTTCTTCTTTTCTAATGTATACATTTATTTTTATTTATTTATTTTTTTGGTGCAAGCTCATGCAGCTTACTGGCCCATGTGGGAATCGAACTGGCGACCTCAGCATTAGGAGCACGGAGCTCCAACCAGCTCCAACCAGCCACTGGCTGGCCCCTCTAATGTATACATTTTAAAGCTATGTTTTCCTTCAAGCACTACTGGAGCTGTATCCCTCAAGTGCTGGTATCTTCATTATCAATCAGTTCTAAATATTTTCTAATTTCCATTGTGATCTCTTCATTGACCCATATGTCGGATTCATTTTCAAATGTAGTAAAAGTCTAATTTCTTCAGTAATAGTATAATGAGAAGTAAGGGGACTATCAGCTTTTGCTTGCCATCATGTCGTCAGTATCTCAAAAAGTGCCTGGAACATGGTAGGCACTTAAATATTTGGTGAATTCCTGCTTGGGGACCATTTTATTGCTCATTAGCAGCTAGCTGACAGGGAATAATGTTCAATACATTTGTATTTGTATAATTCATTGAATTTTTTTTGAGGAAAGAGATCCAGAATAACCATAAAATGAGAGGAGAAGTGAGCAGATCCCTGCTGGAGATCATATTCACAGCTTGCTGGTGACCTCAGGAAAGAAGGCACTGTAATTTTCTTTTGGAAATGTCAAAACCTCACACATACCAGAACAGGATTTGCTCTGTATGTTCAATCCAACATAAAATTATCTCTTGGAAGGGAGACGTTGCTCTTCAGGATGGATTGGAAATTGCACGGGAAAGGCTGTGACTACAGCTGCCACCCCACCAGACCTGACTCTGCCTCCCTTTTGTATCAGTGTGGATTGTGACCAAATTCAGTTCATGTAACTGGAATTCTTTGATATTCCTTTTGTTGAAAACAGGATAAAAAAGTTTTCAAATTTTACTTGAAGCAAAATTTCAACATGAATGTTCGGCGATATGAAATGGTTCTGAATTTTCCAATTTGACACTTAATATTAACTCATGGCAACATTTTACATTTTCTTATTCCAAATCCTCTATCATTAGCAGAGCAAAGGGGAAAAAATGATATTCCTATCAGTGTACGTGTCCTGTGTTGAAGGGGCCAGGTAAAAGTTTTCATAGCTACTATGGACTGAATTGTATCCCCCTCGAAATTTACTTATTGAAGCCCTAACTTCCAGTGTGACTGTATTTGTAGATAAGGCCCTTTAAGGAGATAATTAAGGTTAAATTAAGGTTAAATGAGTAAGAGTGGGGCCCTAATCCAACTGGACTGGTGTCCTTATTATAAAAAGAGAAACACCAGGGATGCATACACAGAGAGGAAAGGCCAAGTGAGAACATAGTAAGAAAGTACTGTCTGCCAACCAAGGAGAGGCCTCAGGAGAAAGCCAACCTGCTGACACCTTGACCTTGAGCTTCCAGCCTCCAGAACTGTGAGAAAGTAAGTTTCTGCTGTGTAAGCCCCCAACCTGTGGTGTTTTGCTATGGCAGCCCCAACAGATGAGCACAATACTCAAAAATGTCTTCATGGAGAAAGATAAGAAAGTCAAGCCTTCAAGCTTTTGACAAATTTACCTTTTGTGGATTCCTTGAATTTAATTTGATTGCTTTGGACAAAAATGATTTGTTCCTTTTATTGAATAATAATATCCGAGCACTAATAAGAGAGCCCAGCTTTGTGTTCCCTAAGAGTTCAAATCAAAAATCACCTGATTCGTGGGGTAAGTTTTGATGCATTCAACACTATGTTGGGAACCTGATGGATTGAGGGCATGATGATTCAACTGGAAACATCCAAAGAAAGAAATTTGCTAATATCCTCTCTGTGATTGTATTATGTTGACTGTTCCATGGGCTATCGCTTTCTCTTTCCTATCAGTATCTTCCCAGTTTTCTTTAGTGTGCTAGTAATTCTTTTATAATAGAACACTAAAACATAATTGACTTGAAAACATTGCATGTATGTATGTGCCTATATAATTATATACATAATGTTTTCAAGCCAGTTACATTTTCTTTTTCATGTTTTATACATTTTATATATTTATGTTATAGCTGTAGGTGGAAACAATATGCTGTAATGTCATCCACAGTTTATCTAGAGGGTCAGGAATATTTAACTGGGGAAGGATTAGGAGAGAAGAAAGAAATGATCGTGGAAGCAATGACATGAGAAAAGACCTGGAGGAAGGAGACCAGGGCGTGCTTGGAGAAAGAGGCAGTTTGTTGTGCCACTAATGTGGCAAGGATACACTTATTACATAAAATCAGGCTGGAAGGCTAGAGACAGATGAGTGAAAACGGTAAGTGCCAGATTAAGGAGTTTGAGTTTTATTCGGCAACAGTAGAATGCCGTGGGTGGTAGTGTGAAGGTGTAGAGCCGAGAGACTAGAGCTTGGTAGACAGAGTAGGAAGCCGTGAAAGAGTCCTTGAGAGAGATGCTGCAGGTCTTGAAGAAAACAGCAGAGGGGGTGAAGAAAAATGACATTGCGTAAGTGGAATGGGCAGGACTTGGGGGGAGATTGGAAGTGATGGAGAAAGAAAGGTAGAAAGTCAGGATATTGCAAAGTTCCCAGTTTGGAAGACCCTAAGAATGGTAGCTCTATAGTCTAGTGTAGGAAGCCCAGAAGGAGGAACAGGAAAGGTTTTGATTTGGGAAAAATGATGAGTTAATGTTTGTCTCTATAGAAATGTCCAAATGCTACTTGGGAACACGTAGTGGCAGCTTAGGAGAGAGCTAGAACCAAGAGAAGGGTTCATCATTTTAGGAGTGAGAGTGTAAACAGATCATAGGAAAGAACCAAGGATGGGCCTTAGAGAAGGCCCCCAGTTATAAGAAAATAAGCAGCCTAAGGGAAAAGAGCAGATTAATAATACAGCTAGATGGAAGAAGGTCCAAGAGGATGTGATGATACAGAAGGTGTTAAGAAAAGCTCATTGTATGCTTGCCACAGCACGAACATACTTGCTTCTTTGGCCTCACTGAATAAACAGGCTCCAGGAACTAGGGAGACCGTGTTACTCCCAGAATCAACAATAGGATGGAGCCTTGCTGTCTAGGATAAGATGGAGTTGGCTATTCATCCTAAGACCTTTCCTTCCTGCTTCTTGACCTGTAACCTGGCCTCCCTGTAGCACTTATCTTCAACTTTTAGGGAGCATACTCCAGCTAAGAGAAAACTGCTTCTCTCTTCTCCAGGCGCCTCCTCCTGTTTCTATTATATCTTATCAATATCTTATCTGATACTTTCCAAGATTGTGATTCTAGACACCAACAGGCTTGGACATTCACTCTCCAAGGCCAGAGGTTATCCAAACAGCCAATGGGCAAAGTGAAACATCTCTCAAACGACAATAATGAAAAGCATTACCAGCTAAAGCTGAGACTTCCCTGACCACCCAAGAATACAACTGTGCTGATAGGTCTCACTTTACATTTGTGACCACTAACCTCAAATGGGCAATCCTACCACACATGCCTCGTTTATTCACTTTCCTATTCTCTGAAATTACTAGTTCACATTTTTCCTCTCTCCTCAAATCTCCTACTCCCCCAACTTTCCCATCATTCTCAGTGATGACGTTTGCAGAGACAATAGAAGCAGTCACCATCGGCTTTCCACCATCAATTCTAATTATAACTGCATTCAGTATCCAAACTCGGCATGTCTTCAGCTCCGTTGTATTTAGCATCACCGCTGTATCCACATCCAGTCCCTTTCCCTGGATCCCATACCTTCTCCCCTCCTCAGTCACTTGGCTTCTGTCACTACCCTCTCTCTTCTGGAGCACTTGCCTCAGCACAGAAGCATACTCTGATGTCTCCCATTAACTTTTCAGAACGTCTACTCTCTAAATGTTTAGATTCCTCCAGCAACTCTGTCTTTGCTGCCCCCAATCCTTCCTCAAGCCCCTCTTGTTCCTACAAAAGCATATACTGCTTTGCTTTATTTTACACAGCACACATGACACCACAATTGTGAATGTAGTCCCTGCTTTAGCTAATTATTCTCCCATCGGTTTATGGACACAATGCATAGATTCCTAAATCTTGGCCAGCTTTTAGATAATGCTACCAAGAGATGGAGAAGAACAAATAATGTCAATTCTTTTTTGTTAACAATTGGGAGCATATTAACTAAAACTAGGTCTATTTTAAGATGAGTGAAGCTTGGGAGAGAATCAAAAAGATTGTTAAAATGGCGAGAAAATTGCACCTGAAGGATAAGGTTAAAGTACTAAGCCTATTAAGTCAGGAGATAAAAAAATAAATAAATAAAAAATAGAAAAATAAAAAGAACCCTGAAAAACAATTTTTAAAATGGTATTTTTGTAAGCAGGAGAACTTTTCAGAGGACAATGAATCCTCATTATCAATTCCATTAGTAACAAAAGCAAATATAGGTTTTGATAAAAGCATGAAGGTCTTACTTTATATCTTAGTTGTCCCTGATTGAAATACATTACCAGATAAGTTTTAGAATCTCCTTCTCTAGAGTAGATATTTTTATATAAAATATAACTGTCTCATTTAGGAAGGATTCAAAAATGACTATTCTTGAAGTCAGTAGAAAGTATTTTACCACAATGATTCTGAAATGTTTTGTGCTGCCATAGCCAAGTGATATTTTTTTCTTCAGTCAAATGAAAATTTCTGTTTCCCCAAGCTATGATTAAGACTCTTAGACATCTGGTAGCAGGAATGGAATAAAATTACTTCCACTTTGAAAACCTCTCCATGTTCTTTACTGGCTCACCTGACCAAATCCTTCTGTTATGGTGTGCCAAAACCACAACACCACCTTTTCTTTTTTTTTTTTCTTTTTCTTTTTTGCCTCTTTGTTTCTGTCCCTTTTTTTATGAGACAGGGTGGAGTGGCAGACACCATTAAGGTTTAACTATTTTTAACATTTTAAAAACTATGCATGTTCTGCTTCCCTGTTTCCATCTCCCATAAGGAAGAGATCAGGTTCTTATAGGTGTTGTTTTGTCAGTTACATGTCTTTTATCATAATGATACCATTTATTAATTTATTGAAGAAACGCTCAGTAAGAAGCAAGATACAAAGATGTTAAGCCATTTAGCTCCAAATGCAAGCACAGTGGTGAAAATGCATGGTTTCAGGTTTCTGCCCAGAGAACTGAAAAGGGGAGTCTCGCAGATGGGGAAAGTACCATGGAGACTGTAGAGAGGAAGCTCAGGAAAGGGACCCCATAGAATAAAGTAAGCCTGGAACCTAATCAGCAATAGCAAAGACTTTGAGAACTTAACTGGCAGATCCCTAACTGTTCAGGCCCCTAATTGGCCACTGGGTGAGGCACACAAGGGACAAATCAAACTGCACCATGTCAGAGGCTTTGGAAAATGAACTGACATTGGAATCACAGCCCACAGAAGGCTAATTCATGTGGCATGAATTAACCCAATTGGTTGCCTATTAAAACAAAAATATCAATGCAGATTGGTGCAGCCGCTATGGAAGGCAGTGTGGAGATTCCTCAAAAATTTACAAATAGAATTACCACATGACCCAGCAATCCCTCTCCTGGGTATCTACCCAAAAAATCTGAAAACATTTATCCATAAAGACAAGTGTGCTCCAATGTTCATTGCAGCTTTATTTATGGTGGACAAGACATGGAAACAACCAAAATGTCCTTCAATAGATGAACAATAAAGAAGTTGTGATATATATACACAATGGAATAATATTCAGTGGTAAGGAAAGATGAAATAGGACCATTTGTGACAACATGGATGGATCTTGAGATTGTAATGCTAAGCGAAATAAGTCAGACAGAAAAAGCAGAGAACTATATGATTTCACTGATATGTGGTATATAAACCAAAAATAACAAAAGAACAAGACAAACAAATGAGAAACAAAAACTCATAGACACAGACAATAGTTTAGTGGTTACCAGAGGGTAAGGGGGGTGGAGGGTGGGAGATGAGGGTAAGAGGGATCAAATATATGGTGATGGAAGGAGAACTGACTCTGGGTGGTGAACACACAATGTGATTTACAGATGATGTAATACAGAATTGTACACCTGAAATCTACGTAACTTACTAACAATTGTCACCCCAATAAACTTTAATTAAAAAAGATATCAATGTTCTCCATAAGAGCTAAACAAGACCCAGAGTGTCATAATATAAAATTCAAACATCTAGGATATAATCCAAAATTATGCAGTATTCAAAGAACCAGGAAAATAGCAATTCACATGGAAAAAAAACAATCAACAGATGCCAACACCTAAATGACACCGATTATCTAACAAACACTTTAAAGCAATATTATAAAAATACACCTGCAAGCAATTGCAAACACTCTTGACATGAGTGGAAAAACAGAAAATCTCAACAAAGAAAAGAAATAAAGAAGAACCAATGGAAATTTTAGAACTCAAAAATATAACAGCAAAAGTACTAACAAAAAAGGAAAACAGAGTTTTTTAAAAAGAAAATGGGGTACTGAAAAAAATATTTTAAGAAATAATAGCTGAAAACCTTCAAGTTTGGTAAAAGATGTAAACGTACAGATTCAAGATGCTCAGCAAACCCCAAGCAGGAGAACCTCAGAGAAATCCATATGAAGACATGTCATAATCATACTGCTGAAAACTGAAGACAAAGAAAAAAAATCTGAAAGCATCCAGAGAAAAACAGCATTGCCTATTTGAATGAGTGCAGATTTTTCATCAGAAATCATGGAGGCCAGAGGAAGTGACATATTTTTTAAAGTGCTGAAAGAAAATAGTACTAGAAGGGAACTTAGAATATCAGGAATGAAGAAAGCAATAGCAATGATAAGCATCTGGATGAATATCATAGACTGTTCTCCTCTTGAGTTTTTTAAAATGTTTGATTTTTGATAGCAAAAATTACAACATCGCCTAAAGCGGTTTTCAAAGTATATACATGTAATATATATATGACAACTGTAACATAAATAGGAGAGGATAATATAGTGGTAAGTTTTCTATGTTGTACTTTAAGTAGTAAAATATTGACCTTGAGTTGACTATAAAAGTTTGTGTATTGTAATCCCTAATGCAGCCATTCATACTGCCAAAATATTTTGCTTCAAAGATTAAAATTTGTTTTCAGCTTTTCTTAGTGACATAACATAGTTAGAGGAAAGATACACTTAAAATGCTTCACTCCATTAGAGCAATCTTCCAAATTCTGGAAGATGATGAAATAACATTGTTTATTAATGTTGTTACCAAAACAAACCTAGTGTACAGCTTATGAAAGCAATGCTGAAAAGACCATATTGTCTCTGGGTTGTGGACTGCCTCCAAGATGGCCCATAATGAGGCCCATCTCCTAGGATGTGTGCCCTATGTAGTTGTCGCCTGTATTGTATTGTATTGGATTTGTTCTGCGTGACTAATAAAATACAGCAGAATTGATGCGGAGGTACTTTTGAGGTTAGGTGGTTTCATTTGCTCTGGGTAAAGTTAACCAACATGTCGTGAGGAGCCCTAGAGAGGGACCCACGTGACAAGAAACGAGTGGTTATTGTGGGAAGCAGATCCTGCAGCCCTAGTGAGGCCTACAGATGACTGGAGCCCTGACTGATACCTTGACTGCAACCACATGAGACCATAACCTGTTATTCCCAGGTTCCCGACACAAACTGGGGAGATGTCTGTTGCTTTAAGCTGCGAAATTTCCAGGTATTATTCTACAGTAATGTGTAACTAAAACATATTTTAATTTTTGAGGCATAAGATAAATAGACCGAGAATTATCTGCTCTGTAAAATTTTGAAAAGAACGCATGCAGGTGAGGTACTGTGATGTAACATGCACTGGTACAGCAGTGTTGAAGGGAACAGCGTCCTGGCACAGGAGTCAGGGCAGACTCTCAGATGGGAGAAGCAAGATGGGGGCCACGGAATTCTACTGTCCCTTTGTCACCCATCAACCCAATACTAGTGACCTTAATAACCTGTGAAAATATTAATAATTATCCCCTATAATCTATTAGATAAAGCTTTGCTCACGTTAATTCATGTGACTGCATGTCAATACCTTATATTGAGGATTCCCTATAAACAGAATACTGTGCTTATATTTAGATTCCACAAAAGATAGAGGAACATCTAACATGATGTATAGATTGTTACAAGTATATTCTGTTTGTTACTAGTTGACAAGAGGATTGGCTTCTTCCTGTGGAGTTCATTCAACCTTACAATCTATTACAATGTGTATCTCTATCTAGAATTCTAGGTAGCAGTTATAAATATAAGTTCTGGAGTCTGAGTGATAACTACAGACTAGTGCATGGTTCGTTCTAGGAGTGAAAGTGTAGACAGATCATAGGAGACGGGTGAGGGTGAGGGTGGGGCCCTAGGGAAGGCTCTCAGGGACTGAAGTGAGATCAGCCATAGTTTCAAACAGAGTCGATAGGAAAACCTACTACCTAGGAGAAGGTAGTGTCACAGAAGATGGAAAGAAGCGTTTTGAGAAAGACGCACCGAGAAAGCTTGCTTCTTCATGAACAAATGCAGGATGATTCTACCTCCCTCGCATTGCTAGGGCTGCTGCAGCACTGTCCCCATTGCTGCTGCATCTCCCCAGGGACTTCCAAGTTCCCTATTTTACCCTTGCACCCAACACTCCATGTTGCCATGACATTTTATCTGATAGTAGAAAACATTATCATCACCTTTTCTGAAAGTAGTTTGGCAGGCAGCCTTCTCTCGTAAATGTTATCACAAGCCCTGCTGAGTCATAGGGATGGAAGGCTTCGTGGGTCTCTCCTTCCTCTTTACTTTGGCTAGTTGGTTCTTGACATTTCCGTGCCAAGCAGCAGCATACATCAGCTGCAGCCAGAGAATACACGAGTTAGAAAGAAATCAAAATGAACTTCGGAAAGAAGCAGGCACTGATACAAATAAAAGATGGACTCTGTATCTTAGTATTTTTCCCTGGACTTGCACCAAATGGACAGGAATGCTTTCAAGTGTAGTTCTCTCTGGGCTGCTGCATTCTGGACCTGTTGTTGCCCTCAGAAATGTTCACATTGCAAGTTGCACCAGATACCATCAGATCGAATTCTCCCTGGGGCCCAAAGACACTTTTCTTTTTCGTGTTTTATTTTGATCATGGATGTGTTTTCACAGAGTTTATCCCCAATACTAAATTGCATTCCAATTCTTTGTGTCAGCGCAATGTTTTAACATGCCCACCAGCATTAGGGTTGCTGTTTCGCTGCAGTTTTTGCCTGGAGATGGGGGACTTTTAAAGATTAATTTAAAACATCTCAAAACCACATGAACCTGGGACAGTGAGGACTAGTGATGATTGAAAGATGGTTTTCTGGGCCTTGAAGAATCCCCACCCAAAAGATGAGAGCCGTTTGCTATTTTCATGTCACAAGAAGAAACAGATCTAAGCACAAGGAGGAAATTAGGAGAAAAGTCCTGTCAGTGAAGGTTAATATATAATATACATTAGAAGATTCTAGATGTAGAATCTTCTTCTAAGGCGTTAGAAATTGAACAGATCTGCACCAATCTGGGAGAATTTGGGTAAAGAGAACTTAAGTAATCTTCATGTCCTTTCCCAAATATGCAACTCAGGGCTGATAATGAATCATTATGGGCTTCAAGGTCTTGGTCTTTAGCTACCCAAAATAATTCAGGGAAAAGCATTCATAGCAGTGTAGACTCTACTTTTCTCATGGTACTCAAATGGCATGATATTTTCAGCTGGAATTCAAAATTAGGTGGAAGCAATTTTAGATTACTTAAAAATTAAAGTGAAACAACTGATAAATATTACCTGAAGTATACATAGAAATTTATTTCCAATGAGATCTAAAAGCTACATGGTATTGTCAATTAGACTTATACCTTGAAGGAACTCCATTTTCACATTTGGAAATAGTTATTGTGTCTGTAATTCAGGACTCTGTACTAAACTTTGAATATACAGTGATGAATGAAATAAACCATCTGCCTTCATGATGTTTGCAGTCTTCCAGAAATAGATATTAAACAAATATATACATTACGAATTGCAAAATTGTAGGAAGGAAATAAATAGGATACCATGATGGGATGGGAAATAACAGGGAAAACTTAGAATAATCAGAAACAGCCTCCTAATTCATTTTTGGGTTACACAAAAGGAGCCAAAATGTTATTTTAATGTAATATATTAAGTGGAGCTATATGAAATTGCTGTTATTTGGCCATCATTTTTATTTAAGCTACAAAAATGAAAAATGACTTCTTCATATGGGTCAACCTAATGAAAAGAAACTGTGCCTTCATAACTAAACTAGTCATCTTGGGAAAATTAGTAAAACACATTCCCTAGACATGTACATACAAACAAATAAATGAACTTATTGTATAATGTCCTTTCACTCTTCACTAAAAACCTGAAAACTGGCAAAAACTAGAACAGAAAGAAAAAGTTTGAGACAAGTTTTTATTTCTGCACTTAAGATGAGAAAACTGAGACCACGAGGTATTACGTGACATACAGAAATTATACAGTGATTTAATGATGTAGCAAGTGTTTAAAACCAGATCTAATGGCTGCTTATCTATTATATTTTTCATTATTATTTAATGGACTGTACTTCATATTAGACATTGTCAAGTATTTTTCCTTGCCCTTATAATTTTATATTTTATCAAAAGATGGACTTACCCAGTTGTGGCTGAGTCAAACACATTAGGTGTTAGTCAAACTCCAAGTGTCCTTTTCCTCAAGGACACATAGCTAGGCTACATGTCATGGCATCCCTCGCAATTAGGTATGCCCTTAGGTAACCTGAGCACTAGCCATGGAACGTGGGTGAAAGTGACATGCCATTTCCAGGTCAGGCTGATGAAATCCTTCCTCACAATTCTCCACACACTTTCTCCTCCCACATATGCCAGTGAATGGAACTGTATCAATTGAGGTCTCTCCAGAAAAACTGCTTAGAGTATCTAAAACAGGGAGCCTAATGCAGGAAAGTAGTTACTCCAGTGATGGAGAAGTGCGGAGCCAAACCAAGCCGCGTGGGCGTCTTCAGTGAGCTGGGCCTTCGAGAAAGTTGAAGCCACAGATGGAAAAAAAAAAAAAAAAACACTGAACCTTAAAGGATGATAGGGAAGGTGACCAGACCAGAACATTTGTCTGAATTGTATGGGTTAAATAATACATATCAATTATATTAAGCCATGAGATTTTTAGAGTTTTGTTGTTGTCGTAGCAGCTAATATCACTTCCCTTAATTAATATACCGACATTGTTATTTTTTAAGCTTCTTTTGTTGATGTTCTGTAGGTATGGCGTGAGTTAAAAGGTCTTTTCTATGGATGCTGTAACAAAATACCACAAATTTAGTAGCTTAAAAACAACACAGATGTATTACCTTGCAATTCTGCAGCTCAGAAATCCAACTTGAGTCTCAGGCTCAACTCAAGGTGTTGGCACAGATGTGTTTCTTTCTGGAGGCTCTAGGAGAGAATCTGTTTTCTTATCTTTTACAGTTTCTAGAGACTGCCCACATTCCTTGTCTTGTTGCCGCCTTCCATCTTCAGTGGCATGGCCATCAATTCTTTCCATATCATGTCCTTCTGACACTGAGTCTTCTGCCTTCCTCTTCTACATACAAGGGCCCTTGTGATTAGTGGGCTCACCCAGATAATCCAAATTTATCTCCTCCTTTTAAGGTCACCTGATGAGCAGTCTTAAATCCATCAGGAACCTTGACTCCCCTTGCCACGTAACCCAACATATTCACAGGTTGCAGGGATTAGGATGTCGTTGAAGGGAGCGGGGCATAAATGTGGCTGCATTATTCTCCCTAACACTGAAGGGTACCTCAAACATTGCTTACTGAGGTGGAATTTGACCTTAAACTTAAACTAAGGATGAGCTTCTTTACCCAGATCTTAATGATGTTCCAATATCTCTCAGGGTAAAAATTAGTATGCCTTTTATAAAATACCAAAATGACATTTGCTATCAAATGTCTTTCAAAACAATTAAGAGTCTATTTACCTAACATCACATAGTCATTATTTAATTTGTACATTCTTTAGAGTTCCGTATTTTTCCAAGATAGAATTTGACCACATTTGAACCACATTTCAGGATAATCTCACCTCCGGGAAAAAAATTGGAAAAGTATTTCTGTAAAGTATTGATGTCTTACATCAGGTAAAAGTTATTCAGAGGGTCTACCTGTGGATTTTTTCAGGATTCTCAGTTAGATAAATCTTCTAGCTTTGTGTGTGTGTTCATCTGCACAATCATATATGCACATGCATTCACACATGAGAAACAAACCTCCCAATCAAAAAAACAGAGGTTGAGGGGGAAAAAAAAAGAAGGGACTTGAACTGAAGTTATAATGAGAAAAGACACTGCAAAAATAACATTGTGGCTTCTGTGGGATCCCATATTTATCCTCTCAGATGCTTCCAGAGCAAACATAGTCCATTTATAAATGAAAGGAGGATTTTGCTGTCAACCTAGAAGCTCCACCTGAGATCTGGGGAGGAAAAGCCCCACCTTCACTCTTTTAGTCTCTTACCTCATTGCCTGGAGCAAACACCACCACCACCACCACCATCACCACCACCACCCCCCCACACACACACCCAAAAATCAGTCTTGGTCTCTGAAGGCATAGGCATCTCTGCTCACTTTTGAAGTACAGAAAAGGAAAGCAGTTAGTATTTAAGTCTACCCAAGAGATCATTTCAACATAGTCATTTTTCCAACCTCAACAATTATATCTGAAATGATATTCAACTTGAATCAGTTTTGATATTTTCACGTACTCTAATCTTAGGATGGAGTACAGAGATAGTGCCTATGTTACGCAGAGTGACCTGGTGACCCCAAGAGAGGTGAAAAGGGAAAGTGATAGTTAGGAAGCTGTCCCTTCTCCCCCCAAACCACCAATCTCGTAAGGGGTCAAGAACACAGTGGAAAGGGCAAGAGGTTCATAACTAGGCAGAGGTGGGGTTGAATCCTGACTTCACCAACTTAGTGTCTGACCACAAACCAATTCCACAAACCCTCTAGACCTGGGTTTTTTCATCTTTAAAACTTATCATTATTTCTACCTTCAAAAAAGCGTTTGTGATCATTAAATGAGAATATGTTTGTGAGAGATCCTAACAGTTCTTGGCCCATAGCAGGTACTTAAGAACATTTAAATGCATTTGTACAACTCTGACAGTCCTGAGCCTACCAGCACTCAGAACTATTCCTGGCCCTTCCCCTGCTCTCCCTCTCTGTACTGTGGAGGGCATGACCCTTTCAGCCCCAGGCTTCCATATCACCTGGCTGGGTTCCACTTGTGGAAAACACTGTGGAAGTTAGAGAGCAAGGGGTTCAGGGAGAATCCACGGTCTACTTCCTCTTCCCCAGCCCCTGCCTTTGGTGGTTTCTCTGGCAGTAGCTATATTTCCTTTATGGTTCCACCTTCTAGCAGACAGGCCCACCAAGATTATAGCTCTGCTCAGGTGATCTCAACCCTTTAGGCACCATGAATACCACCTCCTTCCAGACAAGAGATGATAATGGCTAACCTTTGAGTTAGTCCACCAAAGAAGCTCATGTGTCTTGGTTTGATTCTCCATTTCTCCATCACTTGGGCAACTACTTTCCTGCATTAGGCTCCCTATTTTAGATACTCAAAGTGGTTTCTGCTGATACAATCCTTTTCCTCTTTCCTGAGCAGTGACAATAAAAGGAGCAATATAAATGTCAGGAAACTTAGCCTGCCTTGGATTTATTTTGTACCAGAAAACTCTTAGGACTTTCAATCCTCATTTTGACTTACCCATTTCCTGTTCCCTTTATGCAGTAATTATGATTATGGTCTAATGATCTAGAGAGGGGAAGGACCAAGAATCACCTACCACTATCTAAGCGGATGGTTTGAAGGGTACCATGAAGTGGAAGAGCTAGTCAGTGTAGCTGTTTGTCATCCTAGAGATCACAGAGCAAGGCTTTCCAATAAGTAAAATAACCAATAGACAACAGGTTAGAAGTGTTGTGCTGTGCAAAGGAGGTAGACAAGATGGGGAGCAGTAAGTGCCTAGTGAAAGACACTTAAGGGGCCTTCAGTTTACTGCACTCAAGGGTTTGCTCAAATGGAACCTCAAAGAAGCCTTCCCTGACTACCTAATCTAGACTAGTGCCATCACCGCCACCACCACTCTCTTTCCTTTCACTTCAAAGCACTTACGAATACTGGACTTCACCTTATCCACTTATCCATGTATTATCTATTGCCTGTACTAGTAGTAAAGCATCAGGAGGTCAAGGGCTTTGTTTCATTCATCACTAAATATCAAGAAGCTAACACTGTACACAGCACATACCAGCTGCTCAGGAAATACGTGTTCAGTGAATGAACGAATGTGAGGATGTGAGGTGCCTTGTGCTTGGATATGCCTTCTTCTCCCACTACACACGCCCCACGTCAGCCAACAATATTCATCCCCTGCTTCTACCTGTAATTCCCTAGTTAACCACCCACAGGCCCTTTTCATGCCTTAACAGAAAGCACGTCATGGCTTCTGAGTCTCAAGCGGTGGTTGTTACCACTTTCCAGAGCCAGTTGATGCTGTTTACTTATCCCACTTCACCTTGTTTTGCCTTTTCAGTTTTTATCGGTTTTTTGCTTCCTGAATATCACCTGGACCTTTCTACCTAGGCCTGGCCCATGTATTTGCCTAGATACGTAGCTGGCCTCTGGCTCAATGTTTTAAACTGGCCACGAACTCATGTATATGTCTTAGCTTCTTACTATTGACCGGCTATCAATACCTAACCTAGACCCCAGTGCCTAGTTTTCCTTTCTTACATATATCCAGGTTCTATCTTTTGTTATTCTTTCTTACATATGTCCATGTTCCAGCACGGTAGCCCATGGCCGGTATGTGAAAATAATGGAAGAGAAGACACAGAGGGAAAAATACTGAAAATAAACACCTGCTTTATTATTTCATCTAAGGTTAGATTTTACCAAGATCACCTGGAGGTCTGATTTGTTTGAGCTGATGACTTAGTATATAACCTTGAGGAAGGTTATTTGACCTTGTAATCTAGCTTGCCCCAGTGTAACTGTGATATAAAACAGGAAGTTCTATGGTAATGCTGAGCTACACATTCCAAAAGGAGCCACTGATCCTGGACTGAAAAATAATAATAAGTAAAATTAGCCCTGCTAATCCCTAAATGCTGCAGGCTTCAGTGATACATTCATGCTGTTGAAATAACACTTTTAAATCCTTTCTTAACAGTATTTTGTGCTTGGAAACAGCATTAGTCTCCGTGTTTTACGGAGCTAATGTACAAAAAGGTCTGGCCTAGGAGTTAGGAAACCTGGATTCTGGTCCCAACTCTGCCACTCGTTAGCGATGTGGCATTGGACATTTCACCTCTCTAAGGCTTAATGTCCTCATCTCTAAATGAAAGGATTGTGCTTCTTCACAATCCTGTGTGACCTAGAAGATAAGTAAAACACTGGTATTTGTAGGGTTTCTGCCAAAATGACATTCAAAGCAGTATCTTGACTGTGAGATGATGAATGGAACCCTGGAATCTCAGTGATATTGTTTTTAATAATTCCTTTCATCTTTCTTAGCTACCATTTCCTTACCTGTGAAATAAGAGTTGGAGCAAAAATATATCTAAGCTCCCTTCTTTTTTTCCTAAGATCTTTATAATTCCTATGTTTCCATGACTATACAGAGTTGATTTCCCTGGCATAAATTATGAACAAATTTTCACCTCTTTGAAAACAGACAACTATAAAATGGCACTTGGAATTTGGGTGACAGAGGTATAAAAATCCTTTTCACCTTAAGAGCTTTTCTACCTAGTAAATTTCATGAGGAGGAAAACTTATTATTATTCATGATATGCAGACATGATTGGTAGATATTAGATAGATAGATAGATAGATAGATAGATAGATAGATAGATAGATAAGAGAGAGAGATTTCATAATAGAGGGACCATAAAAAGGAGTAGTTCACGTGAATACTGTATGACTAATGTGATTGCTAGTTTCAGACCGTAGCAAGATTTCATCTTTGATGAAAGGTGGTCCCAATGGATCCAATCCTTGTCCTTGTTTTATTTGTCACACTTTCCAAATTGCACCCATGCCCCAGAACTTGATCTGCTAGAGCCAGTATAGACCCTGTATCTCTGAGATTGAGTTTTTCACATGAAATTGTTAATAGTATCCTCACAAGAGCCTCATTCTTAATTAACATTGAGAAGAGTTAATTTCTTAACTTTATTTTAAGCTATTAATTGAAGTTAGATTAAGAATCACAATTCTTAAAACCTACAACTCGAGTTTCTATTATTTTCCAACAAGGCAAATGGTACTATGACAGCAAAAACAGAGAGAGAGAGAGAGAGAGAGAGAGAGAGAGAGAGAGAGAGAGAGAAAGAATAAAAGGGGTGAGGGTGAGATAGCATTTCCTGTTTCTTAATGGAAAAAGCATGTGAATACCATTGCCTATCTTAAAGAAAGTTTGTCGTGGGTAATTAAAAGGAAGATATGTAAAAGCACTTAGCACAGGGCCTGGAACATGGTAAGTGTTTGACAAATGTGCTTCTTCTTCCTTCCTTTCTTCCTCCTGCAAATGAATTGCTAGACAACCCTCAAGATGATCCTAAACTCTAGAAGTTCTAAATCTTCCTCACTCCACAATTCATGACGCCTCTGCTCTTCTAATAAGGCCTAATAAACACCTCTATGCTTCACATACCTGTAGGCTGCTCATTTTATTTCTACAAGTGTCTAAACAGATGACAGACACAAGACATGCAGAGTCAAGACTCAGCATGCTTTAAGGAGTCTGCCTTACACAGGTCTGTTTTTAAGTCGTGAGCTCTGAGAACACATTGTATACGGACATGAGTACTGCTTGTTCACTCTTCCCTGGTTTTGGACCTTTTCCACCTCCTTCTAGGAGAGTGAAGTTCCAAAACCCTGGGTGGAGATCAGCATCCTCTGTGGGGCTTACCTACAAAATCCGCTGTTGAGCCCCTTGAGTTGGGGCTCAAACTGGCAGATTTCGCAGGCTTTCAACATCCCCCTTTACCTCAACTATACCAAAGATTATTGAGTTCCATGCATCAGTCATTGCTTTATGCCTTTACTAGTTTTTTGGGTTTTTTTAACGGTAACTAAAACTGTCCTGGAATGTACTTAGTCTATTTATATGTATTGATTTATGATAACAATGTACTATATATTTAGTTTGTCTATTTATACCCATCCTTTTTATCAAAAAGGATTAGGAGGCTTTAAAAATGTATAGGATAAACTTTAGGTAGAAAATTAAGGTAGAAAACCAGGGCCAAAGAAAAAGGAGAATGTCAGTGTGCCAGCTACAAGGGTCAGTGTGGTTGCTGTGATTGGACCTCACATTTAATGATGAACCTTTGACAGCCAGGGCTGTAATTCTCATCAGAGAGGAAAAAATATACCAGTGTCTAGAAGGGAGATAAAACTGTCTTAAACACTAAATTCTAAATAGAATGACACACGGGCCTTTATATAAGCAATGTGGAGTTACTTATGGGCCAAATCCTCCATATATTTACAACAAATTAAGAAGTGGGTTTCAGATGGCTATTTTTGATGGTAACTTTCAATAAAATGCTCAAGGCATAAGATTAAAGAACAGCTTGGAGAATATGTGATACTACAAAAGGGTCAGGACCAATTCTGAAAATTGCTGGAAATGCAGTTGATCCGAGGGAAGAATGTAGGGTTCTTAAAGAAGGAAACATAGTCTAAGAGACTATGCCTTGTCTCTTAGATAATTTATCTACAACTTCACACAACTCAGCTGCTGAAAAAAGACGTAAGAGATCATCCTCTCAGACTAAGGCCTAGGAGGCTGGGCCTCTACACTAGGAATGAATCCTTCAGCTTGGAAAATCCGATGAACAAATGGCACGGAGTTGTCAATGTGCCCTCTTGACAGTGTACACACCTATTCCAATGATGTTGCAATTGGGGTTAGGAGCCTAACCCCGCTTCAGCGGAGATCACCCCACCTCTATACAGGATTTGACTCTATGTGGATATGAAAGCATTAGATAAGAATCTTCACCATAATCTGACTTGACTTAGGCAAACTAGAATATGCTGAGATAGAAAATCTTTTTATCAATCTGAGTTTTCGATACACTTTATCATCTAAGACCTATGTGTCACTTCAGCGGGGACTTTCCTGACCCCCTGTACTAAGGCGGCCCTCCCTAATGCATGTCTCCCAGCTTACTGCTCATTATACTGTAGTTATAATTAGTCATTTATGTTTATCCTCCCCTTCAGGCAGGAGAAGCCTAGGAAATAAGTCTAAATAGTCTTTTTCATTATTAATATCTTCTGTGTCTAGAATAGTGTCTGACTTACTATTGGTCTCTAAATCCCATTTGCTAAGTGGTTGAATACATGGATAAAGTTGCTATTTTTCAATGTTGTTTCATAACTTTTTGGTAAATGATCATTGTACTCATCAGGAGTGAGTTCGTGTGTGTATGTTGGATGTAATAGGTGTGACATCATTTAATCCTTAAAAATACCCTGTGAGAGAAATATGATTATCACCTCCATTTTACTGATGAGAAAACTGAGGCACCAAGAGAGTTGATAACTCCCCAGATCATGCTGTTGATAAGTGTTGGAGCCGGGATTCACTCTCAGGCAGTCTGGCTCCAAATTCCACAATCTTCACTACCACGTAATATAAGACCTATAACCAATTTACCTTTAAGGATTTTAATAATTTCACTCTCTCGCAGAGTACCTATCTTACTCCACTCCTACTGACTTGTATTATTGGTAACACATTATTTTAATCTGTTTTCCTTTGATAAAAAGTTGAGATTGAATATTTTTTCACTTAGTTCTTTATATTTCTTTAGGAAATGAAAACACGTATGTTTTAATTGAAGGATATAAAGGATAAAGAAGAACCAATAAATAGACTATTGTTAAGGGTGGACCACTAGGCCTAAGGAACTAAACTAACTAGAGGGTTGCCCTATGAGAATAGGACACATGGGAGAAGGTACCAAAAGCTAATGTCTCTCCTTCTAGGATGGTCATTAATTTATCCTCCAAGCCAGTGTTCTTCGGGGAAGAAAGGACACAGTTACTACTGACATCAAGACAACAGGCATAGACCAGGACTCTTCCAGGCAAACGGGGACATAGAGTCTTCTTATCTATTTTTCACCTGGTTCTAGTTCCGAGCTGTGGAAGCTGTTACTGATTACCCCAAATAGTTTTATTCGGCATACCATGTGGACCATGTTCATTTTTTTAACATTTCAGGCATTGCACAACTATTTGTACTGTCCTCTTCAATGTGCCCTCTTGACAGTGTACACACCTATTCCAATGATGTTGCAATTGTTCAGGATATTTTTTTGTAATTCTATTTGGCATCACCTTTTGAACCAGTTAATGGCCTTTTTAAAAGTCAATGTGAACACATCTTGTTTTTTTTTTAATTCCACTTAGCTCTTTGCATCGAGAGACACTCAATAAATATTTGCTGCATTTAGTGAAATGAAATTAGATTCCAGAGCTCAAAATTACCATCAGAGGATGGTGATTCATTACTACTGAGTCTATTCAATAGGCCCCAACTCAGAAAAAAAGACTAGAAGGGAATATAGGTTAACCATACTTATCTCTAGATTTTAGAATTATAAATAAAAATTCAGAAAATAATAAAAAACAAGACAAAAATCAAAGCTTCCAATATGAATATGTATTACTTTTAAATAAAGAAATTTTTTTTTTATTTTGTTTTCACTTAGTATGTCTCAGGTAATTCCTGAGAAGAATTTCTCAAATATGTTACATAATATTACCATTTTGGGAATTTGTGTACAACTTTCAGAACTGATTACTTTGAAAGGGACGACACACATTTAGATGAGTACATTCTGTAATGTTTGTTTAAAAAAATAATCCACTACTTTATAATCATGCTTCTATTTTAGATATTTTCGTGAATATAAGTCATGACATGGATCCTATGAGGGACATGATTTTAAAAATAAGAGAAATAAACATTCAAGAAATAAGCAGATGACACTTCGGGTCAGGGCATGTAGCCAGCTGCCTGGGGAGTAGTCTCTAAAGCTGCTGTCTCCTCTAGGACTCTGAAACAGACCAGCAACTAGACGTCTGCCCAGTGATAAGCAATATGGACATTTGCCTAGTCAGATATTTAGGGACTGAAAACAAGCTTTATCATTCCAGTTTTATGGAATAAAATTAAAGCATAAAAGTTCCAAAACTTTGTCTCCATCGGCAGTGTAATGAGGCACTGTTGAGCTTTCAGACCAGAGCATTGAGAGGCCATACACAGAGGACCCACATCAATACACATATATTTCTGTCAACTGCATAACCAACTAAAACAGCCACACCCTCAACACAAACTGGCCCATAAACCAAGAGCTAATTAAACACAAACAGAGTTGTTATCACTCACCGCTGGACGGAGTGGTGTATGGGAAGGGTGTTCTGAGCGAGAGTGTCCATGTCAATAATGAGGCTTTCTCTGAAGAACTTTATTAAACTTGATGGGAGAATGGGAAAGAGAAGAGGGGGAGGGCACTGTGGCTGGTGGCTGAGAACTCAAGGCCATCCAAAATCAGCAGTGATGTATATTGAAGGAGGCCATTTTACCAGATCCTTCTGAGCCAGGGCCACTGGAAGGGAGCCATGTTCGGAGCAGATGTTCCTATGTGACTGCCGCTTTCTCTGTGGGGGAATATCGGGCTGGGCTGTAAAGAAGGTGGGGACAGTGGGAAGCCAAAACTGGTTCCCCTCTCCCCGTGAAAAGGAGAAGCGTGCTGCCTGTTGTAAAAAGAAAACATTATAAAGTGCCTGTTTATGTGCTGAAGTAATTTCTAATTACTGGAGGCAGGGAAGGTGGTCTGGTGTGGTTAAAGGAGGGCGCTCAGCGCCAGGACAGTGACCATTCTGTTCTCCTTTCTGCCTTCAGCCTCTTCAGGTGACTGGCAGGGACTCACCTACTCTCCTCCCTCCTCAGAACGCCCAGCGAGACTCCTACTCATTCAACACTTAGCATCTGGCCTTCTCAAGCCCTTTAAAAATTTGGACTAATTAATAGTATCCCTTTGAGGCTGGAAATTGTTATTATGAAGATGATGATGCTTTTAGTTGATGGCAACACAGAGTTGAAGTGATTTCCCTCCAGGGGCTGCACTCCCTAAGTGTGGGTAAGAGCTAACATTGGGCTATCGCCACTCAAGACCACACCCTCAGACCACACCAGGGAACTCACAGGGTGCTTTGAGGAGACAGTTATTTAGTCAGCCTTTGGGGCAATTCAGATTAGGCGCTAAAGAAATACAAAACATTTCTAATACAGATGAGGGCTTTATTTTCACAAAGCCACACTAGTGTTCCTAAACCCTTAGCTCACTGGGCAGAGCTCCTTTCTGGTCATCTTCTCGCCACGGGAGGCTGTCACAAGGACAGATTGTTGGAACTAGACGGAATTATTGCTCCCTCATTTTTGTTGTTAACATGTCTCTTTTAAAAAAATTACAACATACTCCATGAAAAATAAAGTTTAAATAATCAAAAAGTACACAAAGAGTGACGGAGGGAAAACGGAACAATATTTTCTCAGCAGTTGTCCTAAAGCCATCCCCAGCTATCCCAATCAAATTTCCCACTTGCTTGCTTTTTCTTTCACGCAATCACATTATTAATAAGTATTCAGGAGCCTGTATGGTCTGACTGCCAACTCCATTATTTCCTAGCTATATAGCCTTGGCCAAGTTCTTGAACCTCTTTAAGCTTCAGTTTCCTCATCTGTAACTGAAATGAAAATAATTATATACAAGTGAAAATAATTATATTGCCTACCTCACAGATATTTTAAACATTAAATAAGATATCTCTTTGTACAGTTAAATAAATGTAAACTATTGGGGGGGGAATATATACACTCTTTTATTTTATAAAATAAGATCCTTCCAAACATGAGTTTTGTAGTGGCTTTTTTCACCCAACCTTCTGCCATAGCCAAAAGGATTTCTCCCCATGTTAGTCTGTAAAGATGGGGTAATGTTCAGAATATTAACAGCCAGTCTGGCCCAGACACTGAGCAGTGGGAGTAAATGCCAGGAATAAAGAGCATGTGGATATCAGCAATGTCTAGGGAACAACCTTATTCCCTTCTGCCTAAATCAACACTTTAGTTTCTTTTGAATGTTTTATCATTTTTAATAGTGCTTTAAAAATTGCTTTTTTTTTTCATTGATTTCTTGCTTAATTGTTTTGAGTCAAGGAACTTGCTCTATATGACTTTTTATTTTTAACTTTTTTTTTTTTCAAGTACTGGTATTCAAAGAAGATCATTTTTTTTTTAATTTTTTTTTTAATTTATTTTTAATTTATTGGGGTGACAATTGTTAGTAAAATTACATAGATTTCAGGTGTGCAATTCTGTATCACATCATCCATAAATCACATTGTGTGTTCACCACCCAGAGTCAGCTCCCCTTCCATCACCATACATTTGATCCCCCTCACCCTCATAACTTTTTTTTTTTTAATGTTGGGGAACCGTGTGTTTCTCCAGGACCCATCAGCTCCAAGTCAAGTTATTGTGCTTCAATCTAGTTGTGGAGGGTGCAGCTCAGCTCCAAGTCCAGTCGCCATTTTCAATCTTAGTTGCAGGGGGCGCAGCCCACCATCCCATGAGGGAATTGAACCAGCGACCTTGTTGTTAAGAGCTCGCGCTCTAACCAACTGAGCCATCTGGCCACCCCTCTATATGACTCTATCCTTTGAAATCGGTTAAAAATTATTTTAGCCCAGTACATGGTCAAAGTTTTTGAAAATGTTCCATGTGTGCTTTGAAAGGATGCAGATTTTGCAGTTGTTGGAGGTATGTTTTTTATATACCCATAAAATCAAGTTAAATATTGCAGCCATGTCATGGTTATTCTTCGGAGGAATTAAAGGGGCCTGGGTCTAGCCTTGGAGTGAAATGGTGCAGGGTCATGGCAATATCTTGAAGAAGCTGGTTATGAGATGCCAGTAGTTGAGCAGCGAAAAGTGGGACAGTAGTCTGGGGGATGACTGATACGAGTCAGATGGCTCTGGCAGTAAATGGCAAGGTCTGGGCCAGTGACAGAGCGTGCCTGGACCAAATATGCTCACCACCACTCCTGCATCCACTGAGTTATATTCATTTTCTAGAATAAAGAGCTAAAGAGAATGGAGATGAAGCAAATAACTTAAGCAAATCTCTGAAGCTAGTTAGTAGAATTAATAGGAATGGAGCCCAAGTCTTTTGATGGCCAGTCTCCACCATCCTGAAAGTGATGCCCTGAGGATCAGAAGTTCCCATCTGGGAAAATGAAGCAAAAGGCAAAAAGCCGCTTTAATCTCATTTTATTGCTGTTGTGGTGAGATATTTACCTGTTTGTATGAAAAGCTTGATAACATCCTGGAATTCTTGTTTGAGCAACAAATTTAACCGTAGACTTTGCTGTCCAAGCTGTATTCCTCTATATCCACCATCTGATTCCATTTTTTAAGAAATCCAAAAGCAGGCAAAACTTGTGAATGGTGATACCCATCAGAAAGTGAGAAGAGAGCCAGGGGAATTGATGGGGAAAGGGGCACAAGGGAACTTATTTGTTCTGTATCTTATTACAGTCATCAAAATGGAAACCTAAGAACTGTGTGCTTCATTGCATATTAATTCTCAATAAAAATATAAACTAAGATTAACCAAAACACCATAAAAATAAAAATTAAATTAACTATTACTCTTCAGAGGCGTAAGTAAAGACTCAAGACTCGGGGAGGTAGATTCTTTGTTCTTCCTGTTGCAGAGGAAAGTGTTTCCCCACAGTACTGTGTGTCACATAGATCTGTCTCCTTTTTATCTCTCACTGTCACTGGAGAACAATGCCATTGACAGACACAGTATGATTATCAGGCAAAACAAAAATATTATTACTGGAAAAATTAGCAGGTTGTTTTCAGCAAAATCCTTTCCCAATCACGGGGTCGTATTTCCTTTCCCTGTCTTCTGACACACCAGTCTCTCTGCTACAGATTTTTTAAAAGTAAACTCTAATATGGCCCAATAATTCTAAGGGCTATGTATTTCCATTCTTTAGTGATCTAACTCACTAGGATTAATTCTAAATTAATTGGTTTGTTTGTTTGTTTGTTTGTTTGTTTGTTTGCTTTTACTCTGCTTTTGAAGAGTTTTACACTAACTTATTGGTTTTTTTAATATAAATGTACATATTTTTCTGATTATAAAGAAAATATACCCTTAGTGTAAGTAAATTTAATCCCATAGTTGACTACTATTCATATTTAAATGTACTTTTCTTTAGTTGTGTTCCATAGTTGAGATCGTGTTGTATACTTAATTTTTATTCACCTTTTTTCACATAACGGTATAGCATAAGACTTTTCTGACACTATTAGAACAACTTTCTAATGTAGGATATGCTTGATAACAGTTGACCCTTTATTTTTGAATCAGTCAAATAATTTTATCAACTTTCAGTAGATAATTATTTTTCTGTTACATCAGTGTCTGTCAACAGCATTTTTTCAAGTTCTATGGTAATCAAAATTAGATAACATTTGTCCAAAATAATAGGCAGATTGTGAGCAACTTGAGGGCAAGGATAATATTTCCTCTGTCTTTGAATTCTCCACTGTGCCAACATATCATAGGAATTAAATAAGCACTTATAGATTGAATGAATGAATGAACAGTGGCCATTAGATACTTTTTCCAGGAATCAAGAGTTGAGAGACAGGTGGATAGAGCTCAGTGCCTATTTGTTGCCTTCTGGAAATAACATGGACTGTACTGAGGAGTCTTCATGCAAAAGGAGAATAACTTTCAGACCAGTTCTTTCCTGTTCTGGATTTGTTAGCCACCTTTTAATACCAGCATGAACTATACATTGACACTGCTCAACAAACTGCCTAAAGTTTTTAGATGTTGTAGCCATAACTTTTCTAGTTTTTTTCAAACTAGTTATCACTGAATCTAATTTGGAATTACATGCTTTATGATTCCCCTTGGTATTATTATACCAGTTGGTTATTACTTGAATACTCTAGAGGCCATTTAGAACAGAAATTCAGGATATTCTAGAGATTCTTTATTCATAAAATTACTGAATCTTAAAAAGTTTCAAGCCAGACAAGATCTAAATGAGTATCAATTTCAAAGTCCCCTTTTAAAGAAGGAGGTAGCCAATCGATTTACCAAGTTCATTGAGCTAATCAGAACAGATGTAGTAGCATTTTTACTCCATTTTTGTTTATATGACAATCCACTGCCTTGTGTGGATCTGTTCTGTGGTTTAAGAGCAACTCATGTTGAGGAAATATTTCCATTTTTGACAGAATTACTAAGAAGCTCAAAATAATGTGTACATATATAATGTATCTGGACTTAAGCAGGACATTTGACAAGGTATTTTATATCTTCATTTTTATAGAAGAGCAATATAAAAAATAATGTGAAAAATAATACAGATACATAAATATGCATAAAGCATAAATGTACAGCTTGATGAATTATAAGATAAACATATGTATAATCACCGACCAGATCAAGAAATAAAACATTTCCAATTCTAAATTAGGGCTATTATGAATACTGGCTGGGTTTTTTTCCATGCATCCTGGCATACATATGTATCCATTTTTATTGAAAAGGCACATACATTATGATTCAGCAGTTCCGTTTCTAGGATCATAATATATGTGCATCTTCAACTTTAGTAGATAATGCTTAGAGTTTTCTAAATGGTTGTACCAATTTGCAGTCTAACGAGTTATATGTGAGATTTTCTATTGATCTACATCCTCACCAAATGTGGCAATGTTCAGGTTTTAAATTTTTGCCAATCTGGTTTGTTTGTATCCCTTGGTAGTTTTGATTTGCATTTATCTGGTTTCTAGTGAGATTGAACAACTTTTCATATGGTTGTTAGCTATTTGGCTTTTCTTTTGTGATGTGCCTGTTCAAATCTTTTGCCTACTTTCAGTTAGGTTTTCTGGGGTACTTTATGTACCCTGGTATGATATTCATTAATTATATGTGATAAAAATATCTCTTGCCACTCTTTGCCTTTTCATACCTTTCATAAAGCTTTTTGGTAAGTAGAAATTTTTAATTTTAACATAGTCAAGTTTAGCAATTTTTTTCTTTATGGTTAGTGCTTTTTGCTTCCTAGTTAAATCTCTTCCTATTCTGATGCAATAAAAATATTCTGTGGTATTAATATCTAAAGTCTTTATTTTTGTGCTTATCACATTTAAGTCTACAATTCACCTGGGTTGGTTTTTATGTCTGGTATGATATAGGATCAAATTTCCTTTTTTTCTATGTGAACAGTCAGTTGTATCAGCACCATTAGTGAAAAGACTTCACTTTCCTCACTGCTCTGCAGTGCCATCTTTTGCATAAATTAAATCTCTTTATATGGGTCTCTTTTGTAGTTCTCTCTTTGGTTAACACAGTCTACTTATCTCTTCTGACAATACCGCACTGACAGTTATTAGAGCTTTATACTATGTTTCCTATATGGTAGAACAAATCTTTCCTTCTTGACTGTATTCTCCAAAAGATCTTTGGTTTTCTAATCATGGTGGAGTAACAAAGAGAAGGAGGGAAGGAAGGAAGGAAGGAAGGAAGGGAGGGAGGGAGGGAGGGAGGGAGGGAGGGAGGGAGGGAGGGAGGGAAAGAGGGAGGGAGAGAGGGAGGGAGGGAAGGAGGGAGAAAAGAAGGAAAGAAGGAAAGGAGGGAGGGAGGAAGGGGAATACATCCCCCAGAACTCTACCATCTCCCTCCCATGATCAGGAATATTCTAACCAGGTTTATGAAGGTGGAAATTTTTAGGTTTTGTAGTATTATTTCTGAAATACTACAATTTAGCACTCCTCAATTTTAGAATCTAAAATATTCAGCTCAACCCAGTCATATTTCTTGAATATCTACTGTGCACCAACCCTGTAGTAGGTGTTGTGAAGGATTCTGACTAGAGACACCAAATCAAAATCAAATATTTAGAGTTCATTTTTTTTTAAACTTTGAACTGTGAGGATTAAAGAGAGCACTAAATTTCAGACTTTACTATAATTTCTCCAGAAAAGACATGTAAATTCATTTTGAATACCCTAAACCTAATAAGACTTAATCTTTAATCCAATTTGGAATTTTAAGGAAACTGAACAAAAATAAAAAGAAAAACATCCCAATAAACCACTTAAAATACTTAGAGGGCACAGAACTCCGGCACAATGACTAATAATACTAAATATGGATCACTACTGTTTGTCAAAGGCTAAAGCATTAGACCAATGACACAACTTTTTCTGGGCATCTCAATGATTCTTAGAAATGATATTACCAGGAATAATTGTCTATACTTAATCTTTTAAAATCCTCAGAAAATATTTTTTTCAAAATAAATATATCTCAGAATATCAATATGGAAAACAGAAAAGGAAAGCTCCTGTCACTGCCAGGGGAGACAGCCACCCACGTCCAAACTGCTCCATACTCCCTCTCCACAATCCATAGTTATCTCCAGGGCTCCCTTGGGATCCATGGAGGCCTAAAATGAATTCCTAAAAATGGACATCCCACATCAGAAATAATTAATTTAAACTGCTAAAATCAAAACGAACCTTACTTTAGAAAATCAAGTTGTTTTCTTCTTTTTTGCTTTTAAACTGGTGCTGAGAACAGGGCCTGTGTCCTAGTACATGATCTGTAATGACTTGGATAACTATCTGTAGAACCTAGAGATTTGGGACTATCTAGAGGAAAGTCTCTAAGGAAGCCAAGAATGTCCCTTTGGGAAGATTTCTTTTTCTTTTTTTTTTCCGTGCCTATTTCTTACGCTAAGGAACATTTACCCTAAAGCAGTTGCCCTAATAAATGCCTGGTTAGAGCAGTCTCTAAAACCATATCACATAAAATAGAACTTTGTTCATGGATTATTACATAGCTCACATGTCACAAGGCAGATGAAAATTGAGCTACATGTTGTCTTTCTTTCCTCACAGAATAAGAAAATTGCTGACCTGTCCCCTAGATTTCAGGGCTAATGGACTGATGGAGCTTAACTGAACCTCAGGCAGCGTGAAGAAGAGCTTCACAGAGCGGCTTTTCCTGAATATTCAGGAGGACATAAAAACCTGCATCTAGGTATAAAGCCTGTTGGATGAGTTCTCCAAAGGAAGAGTGACCTTACCCTGGTCTCCTACGTCTCCCAGCTTAGGGTGGGTTCCTCACCGATCACTGGACCTTTTTCTAAACCAGGAATGGTAGGTGAAACTGAGAAAGCATGAACACATTTATGTAGGAAAGGTGAACGTAAGTGAAGAAAAATATAAAGTCAAGGAAATTGCAATAAGGAAACGAAAAGAAAAGGACAAAGAATGAAGCCAGAGAGCTTGCTCACCCTTGAACCTGTAGTGACTTCTTTTCTATGTGGTGCCTCCTTCTCCCTACATCCAGGTGGTGGCGCTGGTGCTCTTCGTGCCTTCCCCTATGGGCAGCCTTCAGCTTGTCTCCCTAAAGTAAGAGGGAGTCCGGGAGGTAAAGGAAGAGATGAGAGACACTTGACTACCTATTGGGTCTGCTGAACCAAAACTTCCTGAAGGATCATTCCTTTGCAATGCATTATCTTAACAAGGACGTGACAATCTGTGAGCAGGGGAAGAAAACAGGAAAGGAATTGGGACTATAATGGAATGGAGCGTATGGAAGGAGAATTCAGGGATTGAACAGGAAGAGCTACTCCAATTTTTTAAGGCAGTCTTAAAGATGATGGGATTGGGCAATTTATATCCAAAATTATGCAGATTGGAGCCACAAACACATAGGTCACTTTGTATCAGTCTCAAAAACTTGGATAGCCCCCAAATCTATATAAACTTTCCCATTCTGTTGTTACTCTAGATGGTGCCTGATTTTATAGACGGAAAGAAAAAAAGTAAAGAGAGAGAAGTCTGCCGACTAAAGCAAGTCCGTGATCAAGTTCTCTGGAGTCCTTTACTGGGTGGGCAGAGACATCAGATGACAAAGACACAGCTGCGCAGCTGTGCTAAAGTCTCACCTAGAAGTTTGTTTGGTTAAAGCTAAGAAATTCTCTGTATCATAGATGCTTTTGGATACATCCTTTGCAAGTCAGCATTTTTCTATGTGTTTCTAAAACTGAAGACTCAAATATAGAAAGGGATCTAAATTGCAAAGAGACCATCTTAAGCTTTCAAGTGTTCCTGGAAGCATGATCATTAGTGTTATTCATCAAGCAAATGTATTGCATTATGGCCTGCAAATAAGATAAATAGCATTTTCCATACTTCTGTTGTGGGATTCCTCAATAACGCTCCAGAGACAAAATTTCAAATTGGCACTGTAGTAAAACGTATAAAAACATTGGTCTTGGAGACACATTGGTTTTGAGTTCTTCTCTAGTCTCTATCAAATTATGTCATCTTGTGTAAACCACTGAACCTTCTCTCTCATAAGCGTCCCAATTTTCTTCTCTATAAAACAAATGACTTCAACTGGATTAATCTTTAAATTCTATCTATCTTCATCCCACCATCGTGATTCTCCTGAAACTCTTTGTGAGCAAATGTTCCTCCACCTGAAATTATATCTACCCAGAGTGGCTTCCTCAAAATCATTTACCCTAAGTCTATGAAGTCTATGTGAAAAAAAACAACCAAGTAGATTAGAAGTGTATGCCTACGCTTGACTTTCTCTGTGGCTTTTCTCCACAGTATTTCAAGGCCACTATGACACACTGCTGCAGTGTGTAAAAAAAAAAAAAAATTGAGCAGCAGTGTCCACAGGACTAGTAAATCTAACTGTGTATCTTGTTTAAGTACTCACCATTTCCATGGTGATCTAAAACTCTATTGTCAACGTTCAGCTTTTGCAGACAAGAGAAAACAGGGCTGGAATAGTTCTTACCAAACTAAAGGAGTTCCTTTACCTGCACACATCAAAGCCAAACAAGACACGAACTGGAGATTCCAGCAAAGAAAGTAAAGGTTTATTTAGGGAAATGGCACCAAACCCAGAGACATAGTTGAGCTAGCGCTCAGAGACCTGGCTCCCCAATGGCGAGCAGGTTACAGATTCTATGGGGCAAAATCACAAGACATCGTGGGTTAGGGATTCGGGGTCATGCTGGCTGCTGATTGGTTGGAGGTGAGGTAAGAGTAATGAATCATTTCTTCAGGTCTTGAGGACAGCTCTGAGGTCTTTTCCAGCATCCCTCTGTCCAGTCTCCCTCTGTCTGGTTTCATGGGAAAGTAGTCAGGAAGGTTGTTCCACCTTAGGGCTCAGGAGCTGAAACATAACTTAGGGCAAGATGTTACCTTCAGTCTGGGAGAGGTCAGGACTGTGTGACCATTAGTCAGGTCCAGGCTACTGTCACCTGCTGCCTTGGGGGTTGCTGATTATGGGAAAGGCTGGGTTTCTGATATATGTATATATATATATGGAGAGAGTGAGAGAGAGTGATGATTTCTAGAGCTAGGATTTAAAACTAAATTTAATCAAAGTCATAAAGACCCTCAGTTTCAGTTACTCCCTTTCTTTTGATCATTCCTCATTGCTCAGAGAGAAGGGATGACTACTGCCCTGGCTGCTTCCTGCTGAAAAGGGACAGAGTTCAGGATTAGAGGAATGAAACTGTCTTACATTCAATTAAAAATATTCTTTAGTTCCCAGTTTACCATAAATACTCTGTATTACCATAATGTTCGCTCTTTCCCTGGGGCCCTACTTTTAGTCCTAAAGAAGATATAGTTAGTCAAAAACATACAGCTGCTAGCAGAAAACATAATTTGATAAGGATTATTGATATAATGCATCCCTGTAATAACCCACAAAAGAGGCAGCCCATTCCATAAGGTCGCCAGGAAAAGATTACCTAATGGGTATTTCTTTCTCACATCTCGTAGCTAAGTAGCCTTCTGCATGACTCTATTTATCTGAGTCTCACTTCCCCAGAGGTGTTAGTGTACATGTAGCATGTTGTATTAGCCACTGCATAGACTCCTCCTTGTTTTGCCAGCAAGTAATCTAAAGTAATCCTATTGTCTAATGACCCAGACCCACGTGCGGAGAACTGTAAGGTAGTCTGTTCGAGTCTTAGAGCTTGAGCAGTAGAATGGGCCAAATGGCAGACTGTACAGGCTAAATTCCATAATATCAGGTATTTAGTAAGAGATGTCTATGAAAACAAAAGAAAAACAAAGGTTAATGATCAGAGAAAATTATAAACCAGCTTCTGAGTTTGTAAGGCTGTCAGTCAAGATTTTTGGATGTAAGGCTGGAAGCATCTTCTGTAGTTTGAAATGTCTCTGATGATGTCATCAGGTGCTAAGGTACACTCGCTCTGTGGCTTACAGAGCGTCAGTCACTAGGTTGTCTAAGCATGAGCTATTTTGGCAATTTTCTGAAGTTTTTATCAAGTCCATCCTTAGCTTGCATTGCTTTGGGAAAAGGCAGTTTTAGTTCTCAATGATTCCACATCAAAGGATAGGGAAAAAAATTGAAAATGTGTTTACAGAGTCATAGGCAGATATTGGAGGAAACAAGAGGAATTCAGGATCCAGTCCAGTTAACAAATACAAAATAAAACCAAAAAGACAATGAACAGCACTAGAGTCTAATATCCACAAACGTATATTATAGTTTCCATTGAAACATAATTTTTTCTCCCTAACCTGTTTTTACCAAGAATAGCCAAATAAAGACCAATTTATTTGCAAAATAAGTCATTTAAATAAACTTGGCCTCATTATTTGTTTAAGTCCAGCAAGAATATTAATTAACTATACAGGCACTTTTAAATCTGCTTTGCTGGAATCTTTCATAAGGAATCTTCAAATTAAACTTAAAAGGCCTCTCAAGGCCAAAAAAGCCAAGGACGTGCTATCAGATGTCACCTGCAGTACCTATAGGTTTTGAATGAGTTCCTCTGTTTTCGAGGTCCCCAAAATGTCTTGAGGTTCTTGTGCCTGCCAAGAAGTGACATTCTTTACTCACATGGTAAGGCTGCTGGGAACCATGTAAGCAGCATACCAGGCCAATATTTCCGAGGGCTTTTATTGGCTTAAAATGTAAGTCAATCTTACATCTTAAAGCTGTCTGGTCATATCCGAGTCTGTGCATTTCTCTCTCAAACATGACATTGCAGTCAAAAATTTGTTAATAAAAATCAGTTTCCAAAAAATAAAAAAATAAGTTTCCAATTCTGTCCTGTTATATAGAGAATAGATTCTTATTGAACTTAATGCAAATAATCACATTACCACCAAAATAAAAATACTAAATCATTAAGAGTTTCTGAATTCTGAAGAGATCAAGTAGGGAGGAAAAAAATAAGTGTTTCATTCTGTTTACAAAGGTATAATTTACCAAACTGCTAAGTCATAGGTAGTTTAAGAGAAACAAGTTTCCTTTTATCTGGAAAACTAAAGAAAAAATCAATATTTTAAACAAAAAGTTCATAAAAATTATAATCACCCTCAGTTCACTCAGTACCATATAATCAATTCTTGATATCTTGATCACTTACCAGCATTTCATGAATACAGTTATTCCTTAGAGTTCCAGAAATCTTTATCCATTATAAAGGTATGATCCAAAAGTTTATTCCCAGAGACCTGTATTTTGGAATAAGTTAGAATCCTCTCTGTCTTTCTGAAGATGAAACATGTTTGCAAAAGTATCAGAGTACAATGATGACTGTCTGTAAACGATCAAAACTTAATATGATTATACTGCAATTGACAAAGAATTATTTTTTTCTCTGTAACATAACATTTTAAGAAACCAACTAGAATTACAAATGAAAATATTATATCAGGATATTGCAGACACTTGGAGATTATAGTCTCCTCAAAATTTATTTTCAGTAATAAGAATATATACGTACAAATAGAACATTATTTCTTTATTTGACAAAGCTTCCCATGTAATTTTTAGTAAGCAAATAGGCCTAATTAGTTTAAATTTACTCTTTTATAAAGAGACAGAGAATAAATCTTTGAGGCATTCCAGGGGCCCACTGGAATAAATCAAAGCCATTTCCAGGTTAAGAAAAAGTCTCCCTTTACATCCTAGACCCTGAACTCTCATGAGAAAGCAGCGAGGGGGTCATTCCACCTTAAAACACAGGAGCTGAAACATAGCTTAGGTCTAAATGTTATCTTTAGCCTGCCAGAGGTCTGGACCTTGAGTGAGAGAGAGAGAGAGAGAGAGAGAGAGAGACAGAGGATTTCTAGAGCTAGGATTTTAAACAAGTTTAATCAAAGTCATAAGGTTTCACAGTCTAAGAATGAGTGCCATGCAAGTTCCTACCACGCAGCTTAAGTAATTGTGATCAGAACTCACAGGGAAAGTGATGTTATATGTTTCATTGGCAGCAAAAGTGACCTTTTTGGGGCCAGATATTCACTAGTCTTGGGTAACGTCATACTAAGTTAACAGAAGCTGTACTGTGTATGTAGTTGTGTTCTTAATAGGAGAAAATTTTTGTATCTGAAGAATTTGACTTGTTCACTAAATAGTATCCATCCTAACCAAGGGAGCATACATAGCTCACTGTTCAAAGAGCAGTTCCGTCCTGGGCAGTTGACACCACCTTGTTCACAGTGTCCACATAAGAAACATTCTAACTCATAGAGAATTTAAATGAGTTTATTTGAGCCAAACTGACAACAATTGTGGGGAAGCAAAATCTCAAGGATTAAGAAAATGTTCCGGAGAATGGCAGTTTTGCAGGTTATTTTATACATCAGAATCAAAGGAGGAGACAGATGTAGGGAGGGTTACGTGAAACCCATTGGTGATAGATTAAGGCGGCAGGAGAAGGCAAAGCAGGGAAGTCTCTGGGATTGGATTAGAAAGTAAAACAGAGAGACACATACTTCTTTTATATTGGTGGATACGTGCTAGTTAATTATTAACATTTACAACACATGGAGATGGTATTTGGGAACAAGTTAATAGTGAGGGGTTCTGTGGTCTCGTGCTCTGGTGCAAGGTTGTGCCCTGAGGGGTGGGAATAAAGGGATGACTCTGACATACCAAGGGTATGTTATCTTAGATGCAAAAAGACATTAGATGAACAGGCTCACCTAAGGTAAAGATTGACCTTTGTCGAGGAAGCTACAGGCCAAGGATGTGACTACTGGCCATGACCCGCTTTTAGTAAGGAACTTTTATGTTCAGACCATCCTGTGTGGTTAATTTCACTCTCTGAGTTTGTAGGGCCTGCCATGCGGGCCTCCCCTAGCTTGTCAAGTTTAGTATGTGGCCCTTTTTTGATAGTGACACAGATTTCCCTCCTGCTACATGGCTTTGTGCTATCTGGAATGAAGAGGTCACCGATTAGTGTTGCTTAATGTTCATCCTGCCTACTTCTGCCTTAATGAGAATCAGGCAGGCAAGAGATAGGACTCTGTCCCGACTTCTGGGAGTCCACGTTTCACCAAAGGATCTGATCCAAATATGGTTGGATATTTACCTGAAAAGCAGACCAGTCACATGAGCACAAGTGACTCAAAATTCATTAATAACTATCAAGTTTTGTGGCATCTTCTCTCTTATAGATATTATAGTAAAAAGATACTTGACAGTCTTAAAAATGCCCTGATAAAGTAAAACTAAGGGGATTTGTACACTGTTATTGCTTGAATAATGGGTTCATTCCAGGTTCCTCCACATTCACATACTAACACTGTGCACATTCAACTTTCCTTTGGCCCCTTTTCCCTACTTCTCAGAACAGGCCATTTTCCTTTAAGATGGAAAGTTATGGGCGGAATGTTTACAGGCCTTTGATAATTTTCATTGGCTGGAACCCTAATAGAAGTATTAGTAGCTTATGGCTAGAAAGCCAGGCAACCTAAAGCTCACCTCGGCTCTTCTAACCTTCAGTTGTGGTCATTGTTGGTTTTGTGACGTTTTACACAAGTAAACAAGATGCATTTAAACCCTTTTCTACTCCCACCTTCCCTGAAACCTTGCTCTGTTTAGGTCCCTGCTTTGGTGGAAAGGATAAAATGTCATGTGGATGGCCTCCACTTTGCATTACAGCACCAGCATGCTGTTATCTGGCCAGCACCTTTTCTCTCATTCAAATGATCTCTTTCAGTGCTCTGAGAAAGTATTTCCCTCTCCCCAGCCCGTTGCTTTTTCAAATGTTTACCAGGTGCAGGTATCTATGCTCAGACATACTTTTCTGTGGGAACTTAGTAGGTAAAGCAGATAAAATGTCTGTTGAAATCTAGGCAGAGGGCCCAGAGCCCCACTTAATCCTTCCTCTCCCATTCTCCCCGTCACTCCACAGCTGCCCAAGACGGGGGCTCATGAACCCCCAACGCAGGCAGAGCTCAATTCAAAAACTACCATCCTACTCAAAAATATTTCCTTCCTTCCTCTGGACACCTATTTTATTCACTATTTCTAACATTCATTCATTCTTTTATTCATTCATTCAGCAAATATTTATTAACGACTGTGACTACCTGGCACTTAATTATGTGGTATATGAAAGTGTGAGACGCACTGCTGTCTGCCGTCTGAGCTTTGACTCTTACACACTGCCTTCATGGCATTGCTCACCATTGCACTGACTTGTTTGCTTTCCAACGTGACGTTATACTTTACATAAATGTATTTACAGTTCCTCAGCCTCTTCCAAAGCAAATTGATGAGTCAACTAACAAATATAATTTGAACATCTATGTACGTATGCACGTGTGTGTGGGTGTGTGTGCTTTTTTCACCTTTGGATGTGGAAATAATTTCAAACATTCAGAAAAGCTGCAAGAATGTCACCTACTATTAATATTTTGCCCCATTTACTTTATCAATTACGTGTTTCTCTCCTTCCGCTCTCTCACCTCTTCTCCCTCTCTATCTGTCTTTAGGTAAAGATATAGATAGATTCACTCACATATAAAATTACTTTTTGAACCATTTGTAAGATTCATACATCATGCCCCTTTACTCCTATATATTTATTGTGTATTTTAAAGAATATAAACATTCATTACATAACCACAGCTATAACTTTAAACTTCCTAATTTCCCTGGGTGACTGCATCCATCTTGGCAACATTTCTCCATTAAGATGACTCCTTCCTACTTGATTAATATCTTTGGAGCTGTTCTCATGTTCTGACTCTTAAACATTTTTTTCAGTGTGATTTACTATTGTGAGTAAAATCTCCAGTATTACACCAAGTTTCTCCTACAAGCTTTTGACTCTGCTGTGTTCCCATTATCCCCTCTAATAACTGGACTGTGATAATGCAGAGTGTGGAGAATGATCACTGAAAGTTTATACTTCAGGGGCCCAATTGAAGCATTTCATATGAAATCTTCCATCCATTATCCTTAGAGAAAAATCAGATAATATATTCGAGAAAACATCAAGCCATTTTTATTATGGGCTGTGTCAGGCTTTTGGCTGCAGTTTTAGATTATTGTCTCTTGAGAACTGCAAGAGATGAAGGACTGAACCGAGAATGGAAGAAGTCACACTATAAAATATGCAGGGAACTAGATTGATTGCATAAATTAAAATGCTAAAGCTCAGCTTTTCAAATTATGAAAATAACATTTCTCATTTTGTGTATTGCTTTTTAAAATATAGTTGAGCTGAGCCATAATATGTCCTTCCAAAAGAGAAAAGGTCTAACAAGCAGGAGGACCAAATTGTGTGTGTGAATTGTAGGGCAGCTCTGTAAAAACTGGTCTGAAGGAACTTCATAAAGTCCCTTAAGCCCTACTGAGTTTGTGCTACTTAATATGCCCCAATATCATCAGTAAATATAAGTGATTTTTACTCTTTTGTCAAGTACGTATTCCTGTGATTCACAAAATGGTTTTGACCAAAAAAGAAAAAAAGACAAAAAGGTCTTCTAAATATATTAAATTAATACCAGGTTGGTTTTCATTGTTTTGGAATGTTAGAACTAAATTATAATCACAGTCGCGTGCATGTATGGAGACCCAGAATGAGGAAATAATTTGTTCAAACACCTGGTCAGTATGTATTGTCTACATTTACATAAAAGTTAATGGACTCTCAATACATAGGGATTCTTCTCACCATCATTCCCCATTAGGCTGCCTATACGATGACTTTTATTAAATTAAATCAGCCTTTATAAAGATATCCAAGTTATTAATAAATGTTTCACCGGACTTAATCCTTGAACTTTTTTTTGATATATCTCTACTTGCTTCCTTGGTAATCATATCTAATTTCATGGCTTTAAATACAATCCATGTGCTGATGACTACCCCCAATTTTTTTTTTTAAAGCTTATAAGAGTTTACTTGAGCCAAACTGATGACAATCACCAGGAAACAAACTCTCAAGGGATTGAGAAAATGTCCTCATGACTCCCAAATTTATATCACCAGTCCATACTCTCTCCTGAACCATATTTACAACTTTGTACTTGACCTGTACATTTGGATATCTAATAGGCATCTCATACTAATTGGTCTAAATCAAACTCCTAGTATTTCTACCAGACCTCCAACTCCTATAGTCTTCTCATCTCTATAAAGAGAAACTTCATTCTTCCAGTAGCATAAAGTCCTTTGTGTCCTAATATTCATAGATCCTGCTATTTCTGTTCCATCCTTCATCAGATCAATCAGGAAATTCTGCCATTTTTATCTTCAAACTATATTCAGAATTTGATCACTTCGCACCACATCACAGGAATACTCTGGACGAGCCACTACCTTCTCTCACCTGTATTACTACAACTCACCTAATTTATCTCCCCAGTTCTCTCCTGTCACCCCTCCAATCTTTCCTCAAGAAAGCCAAAGCCAAAGCATTTTTTTCAATACCCAAATCAGGACTTCTCATTTTGGTAAATGGTGTGGTTTTGTTCCAATAAAATTTCTACACAAATAGGTGGCCAGCCAGATTTGTTCCAGAGACCATAGTTCACTAACTCCTGTTCTTGGCAACAGCCTAAGACACTTCTCAAAAGGCTCATCAGAAGTGTCCATCAGAATCAAGCACGAGTTTCCTACAGTGGCCTTCAAATCGGTGATGCGTCCTTGTATTGGCTTTCGCTCCTCTGTTTCACTCCCCCGTCCTTCCTCAGAACCACTGAGGAACCACCCAAATAAACTACCCACATGCAAGCCTTGGTCTCAGGCTCTGCTGTCAGAGGAACCCAGGCTACGCCATCATCCTGAAGAACATAATTATATTTTTATTACAAGTCAAATGGTGTTTGATTCCTGGTAGTAAGTGCAAACAGTTCTTAATCAAATAATAGGCTATTCTACTGGAAAATATACCATAAGTAAAAATTATGTACACCAATCTTGATTTTTCTAAGAAACGTTGTAATGCTCGATCTTCTAATTTCAAGGGCCAGGTGCCATTTTTTCCATTTGATATTTTTAAACAAACATTATTGACCTAGCCAAAACAATAAACAAAACACAAAATATTATTTAATACAACTTAGATGATCAAACTGCACAAAATTCTTATTTTTGTAACTCTTCTATCAATTTTATTCAACATATTAGAACATCTTATGTGAGGAAATTCTAGTAGACATTTATAAGGAAATGCCAAACCATTTTAATGGCAGTTGAAAACCTGACAAAACCAGGAATGTTAGGCTTCCTGCTGTTGTGCTTTTTCTTTTTAAGTTTTCATGCGGCAATATAGGCTTAAGAATCAGTCATTAGATTTTCTGCTACATCAAGTGTTTCCAATTTTTTCCTCAAAATTGTCGATGTTTGCTTGCCATAACTTTAATAAGTGGTAACGTGGTCATATCTGGCAAAGCATCATAAATATGAAATTCACTAAGTTGGGGACAGTGACATGACACCCCAATGTGGCAGCCTGCAGCTGCAAGCATATGTTAAGAACATTCATACTGGCAGTCTATGCTTTTGTTACTATAAGCAGCCATTTCACAAGAGTTAATGTCCACAAAGAGATTTTATACCAAAGTGTTGATGGTATTACTATTAGAGAAACAGCCAGAAAAGTTCTCAGTGATTTTCCAACCCATGTAGGCTCATTTTGACTAGTATATAGGGGATTTAGTCCTTTCCTCAAGTTAGAATGCCAGAGTTTAATTTCTGCCTCCTCTATTTCCCAGCTGTATAACCTTAGACAATTTACTTCAACTGTCTAACCTTCAGGGTTGTTTAAATCTGAAAAGTGGGAAGAAGAATAATAGTATCGATCTCAGAGAGGTGTTGTGAGATCAAATAATAATTTATAAAAAGGATTCAACACAGCGCCTGGCACACAGTGAATGCTTAGTAAAATAACTGCCGCCACCATCATCACCACCATCACTGCCACATCATCACCACCATCATCACCGCCATCACCACCATCATCATCACCATCACTGCCACCATCATCACCACCATCATCACCGCCATCACCACCATCACCACCACCATCACCATCATCATCACCACCATCATTACCATCATCACCATCGTCACCACTGTCATCACCATCATCACCACCATCATCATCACCATCGTCACCACCATCATCACCATCATCACCATCGTCACCACCATCATCACCATCATCATCATCATCATCATCATCATCATCATCATCATCATCTCTTTCAACAGACCATTTGAACTTAGTTTATATTCCCTGGACCATTTAACTCTTTTTTTTTCCTCCCATGAGGTTTTTATTCCAAGATCTGAAGCAATATTCGTCAACCCTCTTTAACCCAGTTTCTCTAAACATGAAACTTTCTGCAGTACGTTCCACATTCTGATAGGCTACTATCAGCATTATTGAAAATCTTCTTAGCTCATGGGATATTTCTTTTGAATTTTTATTTAGCTTTACTTTCTACAGCTGGCATTATTATTTATAGTTTGATTCTTCCAGGTGTCTGTGCTCCTGCTGCTCCATCCCATACTGTATCCTCCACAATACCTGCATCCTCCTGTGTCCTCCAGTTTCCTGTCTTTGGGGAGTTCACTAGGGTCTCAGACAAGCATACCTGTAACTTAGCATGTTTTTGGAATTTTTCAAGTGCATTCAGTAGAAAAATAGAGGAGGGTGCAATAGATTCTACTTGAGAAGGAGAACAGATGCCCCTTCATGCAATTCTTCTGCCTTCTAACTGTCCCCAACTCCTTATTAAAGTGGTCAGTCCTCCAACTCACTTGACAGTTGTCTTTTGCTCATCATTCCCACCTCCTGCCCAGATGCTCCACCATTATCCTCTCCCTCATTAAAATTCCCATTAGCTCAAAAATAGGATTTCCATGAACTATTTTAAGAGTAAAGAATAGATCACACTCTAAAAGGGGTAAGTGATTGCTACCTCAATGGAGTAGCTCATTCTATTTCCAGTTCTTTATATTGAAATTCTTTCCCCCTTAGTTTGGCAATAAAAGTGTGAAGAGAGAGTATCGAGAAATGCCAGCGTCCTCCCAGAGGATCCACATTAAAATCTTGAGCTAGTTATCCCTAAGGGCTACATTCCCAAAGGTGGAATTTCAGTGTGACTGGCCCGTGTGTATGTGTGTTTGGAGTGGGGGGAAGTGGGGAGGTTTGCCTGGAGGTGAACAATTGCCCCTTACATAGCTCTTTGGAAAGTATGAATTTTTTGCATATTAAGTGGTCTTAGAGTAGGCCCTATCTATGAAGAGAAATTCTCAAACCTGATACATGTATTGCTGAGGCATATAAATGGTCCTTTGCAAATGTATAAGTATCCTTTTTACAGTAGGTAGCTTATGTAAGGGAAAGACATAATTTAAAATGAAATGTAGAAGTATGGAATGATTATGAAGTTTCAAGGTAGATTCTTATGCTGTTGGCATCTTTGAGAAATAAAGCTTAAACCAAGATGATTTGAGAAGATGAATCAGAGGTTAAATAACACTACACAAATACTTCTGCTGTCTAAAGCTAAATTGCTTTTGGGCATTCCTCCATCTGTAAAGAGGCAGGAGACAAGATTAATGTTTGTTTGACATTCTAGCCATTAGGTATAAAGTTTAGTCTTCAGTGAGGAAAGGCAATCACTTGTAATTTCAAAAAATGGGAGACAAGAAGCCTTCAGCTAAGGAAGGAAAAGTTTAGACTAGATATTAGGAAAAAGAATGTTCTTATGAACAAGAGCCACAGAGTATTAGAGTAGGTTCCCAAAAGAGGTCAAAGAAGCTTCTGTGCAAAAAGAATAGTTTCATTAAGATGTTATAGGAATATAAGGCACAGCTTGAAAAATTCAAGTGGAGACTAGGCCTTTTTCTAATTCTATGGCCTAATAAGTCAGAAGGCTGAGCCCCTCAATAACAAGCTGTGTTCAAGGCCATAGTGAAAAACATTAGCCCTGGAAGAATGACACTCTCCTAATGAAAACTATAGAGATGAAAGAATCTCCTCCTTCACATTGACATCTAAAAAGTCTTTCAGAAATCCATTAAGATAAGCATATAAGGTCGAAGGGGAAAGAGTCAAAGGTGAGCGTAAAGCCCAGAACTCCAGAGAATTCAAACAGATGAACACATACATTTTTAATTCCCTGAAGCCTGGGAGCAGAACAATGTTTTATGAACTGGCAGATCACTTCGTAGGAAGGCCAAAAGTCAGGCATATTTGTACGTCCATAATAAGTGAACTTTTCCAGTGATAGGAAAATCTTCAAGAAAGACCTCTGAAGTTCCAGCTTACCATCCAAAAGTGACACACTGTATTCCTGTTAGCAGATCTATAATCGCATGTCCCATTAAAGTCAGCAGAACTTATTCCAAACTACACTTCTAAAACTCAGACAAAACTGTAAAACTGGGATCCCCTCTCAGACCAAAAAATCTAGCATATGTTTTTGACCGAATTTGAACATAAGAACTTCCTACATGTTGGCCAACCAACTCTAAAATGAAAAATTCATTCGATCAGCCACTTGTGTTGGCAAAGCTCCTAACATTTAATTTGACTTATTCTTTACTTAACATTAGTTGTGATACAGCTTTAGTTGGCTACAGTGGTTTACAAGTCCATTAAATGTGAGGATATATGATGAGAAGTCAGTCTGAAACGTCTGTCACTCCATTAATAAACAGAGTTGATTTGGTTTATCTGATCGGCTAAGCTCATGACACTCCCATCTCTCACCTCTCTATTTCTCTCCCATTAAAGAAGGTGAATGTCCTTGAGAGTAGAAAACTCTTGGAAATTTTAAGAAATCTCAATGTTCCAGTTAGTATGGCTGTGTAACACAACATCCCAAAATTTAGTGGCTTAAAACAATAATACTCATTTATAATACAGGTTTTATAACTCAGAAAGTTAGAACATGCCAGTTGAGCTGTTCTGACTCAGGGTCTCTCATGAAGGCCTGATGAGGGCTAGAGGATGCATTCAAGGTAGCTCAGTGAGTTTGCTAGCAAGTGGGTGCTGCCTTTGGCTGGGGCCTCAGTTCCTGTCCCTGTGGACATCTCTACAAGGCTCCTTGAGTGTCTGCAAGGCATGGAAGCTGACTCCCTCCAGAGCAGGTGAGCCAAGAGAACAAGGCTAAAGCTGCAATGCATATTAGCTTTGGGAGTCACATCCCATCAACTTCTGTATTCCATTGGTCGCACCAGGCCAGCACTGATTCAATGTGAAAGGGACCACACAAGTACATGAATAACAAGAGGCTATGCTACTGAGGGACCATCTCAGTAGCTGGCTGCCACACTCAAGTGTAGGCAATATATTGACAAGACATTTCTGGATGCATAACTTATTCTTTGAATCCAAACTTTGCCTCAGCCACCTCAGAGGATTGATCTTTTATCGCTGTTTTTGCTATTTTGACACCTAAGCTGGGTAGCTCTTTCTTCTTCTTGCTCTTGGGTTACCATGTCTTCTCTTCTTCATTTCTAGGTATGACTTAACAGCTTCATGTTGAAAATGTCTACTTTTATAGACACTAGAGCACCACTGGTCATTCTAGCCTCCAAAAGATTTTGTTCAGCCCCTTTTGAATTTACTCCTTTAACAAACATTTGTTAAATGTCTACTATATACAAGGGATACAATGTTGAACAAGACAAGCAAGGTCCCTACTCTCTTGGAATATATTCTAGTAGAAGGAAACAAATAATAAAATAGAGGCAAATAAATATGAAAATGTCCAATAATGAAAAATGTTAGGGTGAAAATAAAATAGCTGTGTGGATTGGGAATGGCTAGGGATGATGACTTATTTAGATTGTGTGATCAAGAAAGCCTTCTGTGAGGAGATCATAGCAGAGTCCTGGATGATTAGAGCGCAGATATTTGATGAAAGAACATTCCAGACAGAAGGAACAGTAAAATACCAAGGTCCCTGTGGAAGCACAAATTTGACATACGGGAGAAACAAAAGAAGGTCTGAAGGCTGGAGGAGCATAGGCAAGGGTGAGAGAAGAATGAGATGAGGTCGTGTAAGTGGCAAGGGCCAGCTCTTGTACCGACCTGTAGACAAGAATAAAAGGTTTGGATATTATCTCAAGGGTTACATTGACACATTCCCTCTACAATAATTTCTTGGGGTTTTTTATTTCCTTTATTTCTTTCTTATTCCCTTCCTTCCTACAGTGGAGTTTATATCAAGTTCTCCTTTCTTTCCAGACACACAGGAGAATTATATTTCTCCACACCTCCGCAGATAGGCAGTGCCATCAGACTAGTACTGACCAACAGAATGTGAATAGAAGTGGGTCACTTCAAGGTCAAGGTCGTTCTTTGTCAATGAAAGACCTGCAATTCTCTCTTCTTCTGTTGTAGCAACTGAGATGACATGCCCCAGTTCCCAGGTGGTAAAATGGTAGAGCCTCTGTTAGACTACATCCTTAAATGACTAAGTAAAACAGAACACCCACTAACCCACACTACTAATAATGGGCGCAAGAAAGAAAACTTTTGTATGTATTTTAAACCACAGAGATTTGGGGGTTGTTCATAGCCAGTCAGCCCAAATCATTCTTTTATAACCCCTGCTGGTGGTTCCCGTAATATAAATTAAATCACCATTCTTTCTGATCTTCAGTTTCTCTGAACAGATCCCTATGCTCTCCACTTCTGCTCCTACCTTTCGTCATCAGGAGGTACAAAGTGTTGTCACCACTTGTTAATAAATCATGATATTAACATTTCTAAAGCCCATGTTTTTTTGTTCAGAAAAGCGAATGAAGCTCGTCCTTTAAGTTTGGTGAGGAGAAGAGATATCTTGTTCACAAGCTGCTGCCATCCAGATGTTGGGAAGAATTTCATAAGGGAAAGTAGAACATAGAGACGCCAACTCCATTTTCATACTGAAGACAGTACATAGCACCCATGGGGAAAATAGAGTTACTTATCTTTCATATTTTCCCTCTCAAAGCCATCCATAAAGACACACATTTAATTTTCACTAACTCCCTCGAGGTTTATTACATTGTACTTATTTAGAAAGCTCCTATCAGTAAAGAAAATCTTCTCTATCTATGTTACATGACAGCTTGATGCTTCTGCCAGGGGCATATTGTAAATGGAAATTCCAAGCAACACAAATAAGCTTGGAAAGACTTAATTTCTTTCAAATGTCCTTCTTGGCTCACACCACTTTATCCAGGCACGGCATTCTTTAAGCTATTTCCAATTCTTCTGATCAAACAAGCTGGACTAATATTATCTAGGGATTTTGGTTCCCTCCAAGAGATCAGCTTTAGCAAACCATCTGTTAAAGCTCCTGGATTCCTCGTACTTAGTGAGGCTCACACATCATACGGTATACATTTTTACCCTCTGAAGCATGTCCTAGCATCTTATTGGAGCAACTTGCCTTAATCACACATGATCCTTTCAAAGACATTTTCTTATTTTAAAAACTCAAACAAAATCTCATTTTGTGGCAGAGTTGTTCAAAAAGTTCTGCATTCATGAGGTAGACATAAAACAAGGGTGCCTTCTTTTCTTCCCCTTCTACTTTATGTTTCATGTCCTAAGACTGACTAAGGTGTATTAATAGGACGCTAGGTAACCAAAAAACATACATATTAAATGCTTCAGGTAAAACCAGTTTAGAACCACCCAAGAACCACTCACAAGTATTAAGTGCATAAGGGTATTCTAATGTACCCAATTAGCCATGTGCTTACAGGAAAAGCTCAGAATCATAAAGGGTCTCCTTCTCTATCTTAACTAGAACAAACCATCAATCATCTCAGTTTGTGAGAGTGGTAACAATGGAACCAAGACCAGAGTCTTGATCTCTGTTTGAGCCAGTTAAATTTCCTGGGTTCCATGGCCAAGAAGCAGGAATACTGAGCCCTCCTTAACCATGGGAAAGGCAGTGTTTGTTCAGCATATACTTTGTGTACAGCATAGGCTGCATCCTTGAGTGACTAAGTAATGCAGTCACGGACATATAATGGCTGCAAGAAACAAAACTTTTGTGTTTGGGACTAAAAGCAAACGTGCATAGGCATTTTGCACGCTTGCTTTTGGCCCCAAAGTTAGCGTTGAGAGACTGAGTAGGTGAAATAAATGTATAATAATAACTGAATAAATCTCTCAAAACCACCCCTTTCTTGTTGAGAGCATCCTTTGTATTTTCATAGAAAGATCACCCATTGAATCCTCAGACCTCAGTAGAGCAGTGTTTGTTTTTCACATTTAGCAGATGAGAAAAACTGAAGCTCAGAATCATGAGATGACCTATTTAGCTGAGATCATGCAGTTCAGAGTTAGAACCTTAACCCAGATTCTGAACTTCTTCCTTTCACATTTGCTACTTCTCAAAGCCTGGAAGGGAAGGAGGGCCACAGTTAATACCTAAAAAGGTATTATTTGACTATCAGAGGTAGCAAATGCAGTGTAAATACTGCTTCTCAGTCAATCCCAATCATTGAGAACTAATTAGGTTTTGATAAGGTCATGAGGCTGGGTGTCCCATGGTGGGATTGATGTCCTTGTAAGAAGAGATACCCAAGAGCTCTCTCTTTGCCATGTGAGAGCTGGTCAAGCTTAGGACACAGTGGGAGGGCAACCACCTGCAATCCAGGAAGAAAACTCTCCCCAGAAACCAATAATGCTGGCACCTTGATATTGGGCTTCCCAAACTTCAGAACTGTGGGCAATAACTTTCTGTTGTCTAAGTCACTTAGTCTGTAGTATTTTTTTCATGGAAACCTAAGCAGATTAATGCAAATATTAACTCAAAATGTTTCAAAGACCTAAATATAAATGCTAAAACTATACATTTTTTAGAAAAAACATAGGGGTAGATCTTCATGATCTTGGATTTGGTCATGGTTTCTTATATATAAAACACTGAAAATATACAAAGCAAGAGAAAAGATAAATAGAACATCAAAATTAAGAACTTTTGTGCACCAAAGGACACTATTCCATTGTTACCACTCTCACAAACTGAGATGATTGATGGTTTGTTCTAGTTAAGATAGAGAAGGAGACCCTTTATGATTCTGAGACTTTTCCTGTAAGCACATGGCTAATTGGGTACATTAGAATACCCTTATGCACTTAATACTTGTGAGTGGTTCTTGGGTGGTTATTAAAAAAGTAAAAAGGACAACCCACAGAATGAGAAAACATACTTGTAAATCATATATTTGGTAAGGGTCAGGTATCCAGAATATATAAAGTATGAATTCCCTAAATAGAATCCTGCATAGTTTTCCCGCATATATCATCCTCCCAATACATCATCTACCATTTCTAGTTTTAGCTTCGTTAAAGTGGAAATACGAGTGCAGATTTCTTCTATATTTTTATATAGTCTTTTCCAGTCTTTTGCAAGTTGTCTTGCCCATAATGATTTAATAGCATCTGTCTTACAAGCTCATCTTCATCAGGTTTTTTTTTGAAGTATTCCATTTAGTAATTCTCTCTTCACCCTGCTATTCATGAATTTATAGAATATTTAATATATAATGTTAATATCATTTACAGTCGACCTAAGAAGTCTGCTTGGTGGGCATAGGCTCTTGGAGGGCATAGTTGCAGGTGCCCAAGAGTGCAGCCTGCCAGTCTCGAGCATTCACAAGCTCTGGCATCATCTGCCTTCCCAAGGGAATGGAAAGAAGCAGAAGCTAATGCAGTGACATGATACAAGGAAGAGGGTTGGTTAACAGAGCATCGACTATGTTTATATAGACATAAACATATAGTTTTAATTGCTGATGAGTATTTGAAAACATTTCAAATATTTCTTTTTTAAAGATTTTATTGGGGAGGGGGAACAGGACTTTATTGGGGAACAGTGTGTACTTCCAGGACTTTTTTCCAAGTCAAGTTGTTGTCCTTTCAATCTTAGTTGTGGAGAGGGCAGTGCAGCTCCAGTTGCCTTTGCTAGTTGCAGGGGGCGCAGCCCACCATCCCTTGGGGGACTTGAGGAATTGAACCCGCAACCTTGTGGTTGAGAGGACCTGCTCCAACCAACTGAGCCATCCGGGAGCTCAGCGGCATCTCAGCTCAAGGTGCCGTGTTCAATCTTAGTTGCAGGGGCACTGCCCACCATCCCTTGCAGGACTCGAGGAGTTGAACCGACAACCTTGTGGATGAGAGCCCACTGGCCCATGTGGGAATCGAACCGGCAGCCTTCGGAGTTAGGAGCTCGGAGCTCCAACCGCCTGAGCCACCGGGCTGGCCCTGTATAACCTTTTGATAAATGAAATCAACTTCCAAATGATGGAGGGAAGTCGCTTAAGCTGATACGATTTGGCACACTGGCATAACATGACTCACAGCATCTACACCGTAAGTATTCATGGGACACAGTGGCCCCTGGCTAGTTTGGGGAATTCTGAGGAACCAACAGGTTAGGGAGATAAGAGACAAATTTCACCTGCATGAAGGAGGCAGGTTCTGTGGCTCAGGGCTGAAGGACACATTTTGAGCTGGAGAGAAGCAGCAGGGATCAGTTTGGTGAGTCAAGTTGCCCAGTCTCAGTAGCAAACACTTGGTGCTTAATGGACTGCAGAGGCTGTTTTCTGTGTTGTTTGGAAAGAGGAATGTCTGTGGTTCGAGAAGGGAAGATCTAAGAAGCCTTTTAGTGGCTTCAGCAGATGCTACATCCAGGAACCACAGTCCTCTCAGGATTTGCCTTGTCTGAAACGATACAGGTTTCCTAGACCTGTCTTCTCTCAGATGCAAATTGGCAAGGTTGTTTCTCCCTTTCTGAAAAAGAGAGAGAAACATTCTCAGTCATTCTCAAAGGAAAAGCCATACAGTACAAGGGGGGAGGGAGGGAGGGTGCTGGAATAGGGTTACCACTGGGCACTCAAAGCTTTCCACTAAGAATGTGTAGCGATGTGCATGCTACCAGCTATCAGACCTAAATATCCACTGGTGTAATATACTCGACTTAATATTTTATTATAAATATTTATCTTCTCCCACTTCTAGAAAGATGGAGTAAAGCAAATATATAGTTGTCTTTTTCCCCTTCAGTCACCTACTACAGAGATATCAAGGCTCAGCTTTGAAATTGAATAAAACGTACTCAAGCTAAACTCATGCAAGTTTTAATTGTCACGGCCCTAAAGGTCATCCTTTTTCTTTTTATGGAAGAGAAAACTGAAAAATGAAATGTTGAGGATCACACAATACAATGGCAGAACTGGAGCTGGAATATGGATTTCTTGCCTTACCATTATGCTATATGTCTTCTACTCCCAACGTTTTTATTTTATTCCTAAATCAGGGGAAAAAAAATCATTAAATTCCAAATGTAAGATCCATGCATAAGCTTGGGGGTCCACGAGAGTCCAGAAATTACCAGCAAAATGTCATGTATTTAGGTGCATTTTTCTGAAAAATTCTCAGAGGAGTAAAATATTCTGCAAACTATGTATATTATGGTGGGGGGAGGATCTAATATCTCTAGCTGATCATTTTTCTCTTCTCCTACCACATCTTTGAATATAAATTTATATGTGAGTTATTTTCCTTCCTAGGAGCTTCCAAGTACTGAGATGTGAATTGGGCTATATATTTGGCCACATTTAGCATCTAATATTCAGAAAACTTCTAATGATTTTGGAAAAATATTTCCATGCTCATATAAAACACAGGGCATTATAAATCTCAGGGGGAAAATAGAGAATTATATCACTCTCTTGATCCCATTATATAGGGATTTTGCGTCAAGAGTAACTTCTATCTATGAGAAGCAGATGCTATTTAACTTCTTCATTCATGTCCAATCTGCAAGTAACCACTACGCAACCAGAGGTGTGTCACTTCATACTCAGGAAAAGAAACTTTTTGGCCATCTCCTTAAGCAAGAAACACCACCCTAGATGACATTCAAGAAGCAGTTTGGTGTTATGCAAAGATTATTAGGATTGGGTCTGAAAACTTGGTCCTAGTCTCAGCAAACTTGTCCAGTCTCAGCTCTGCCACTTACTAGCTGTATAACTTTAGACTTGTTACTTAACATTTATGGATTTCAATTTTCTCACCTGTAAAATAAGAAGAAAAGTCGTATTTGACTTGTTGCTATGTAGTGTTGTTTTATGATTGGTATATCTGTTATAGGCTGAATCGTGTCCCCCTCCCACCCAAAATTCATTTGTCGAATGCCTACTCCCACTACCTCAAAATGTGACTATATTTGTAGAGAGGGCCTTTAAAAGGTGATTAACTTAAACTGTGGCCATTAGGGTGGGCAGTAAACCAGTCTGACTGGGTCCTTATAAGAAAAGGAAATTTGAACAAGCAAGAGACACCAGGGAGGCTCACACACAAAAGAAAGACCACGTGGGGACACAGCAAGAAGGTAGCCATTTACAAGCCAAGGAGAGAGGCCTCGGGAGAAACCAAACCTTCCAAAACCTTGATCTTGGAGACTCAGCCACTAGAACTATGAGAAAATAAATTTATCTTGTTTAAGCCACACAGTGTGTGGTATTTTGTTATTGCAGCCCTAGCAAACTAATACAATGTCAAAACCCTGTGTTAAAACTGCAGTCGGTGACCACAGGATGGCCACGGGGTTTGAAAATTAATCTGGGGAATGTAATTTAGTGGTTACCAGAGGGTAAGGGGGTTGGGGGGTGGGAGATGAGGGTAAGGGGGGTCAAATATTTGATGATGGAAGGAGAACTGACTCTGGGTGGTGAACACACAATGTAATTTATAGATGATGTGATACAGAATTGCACACCTGAAATCTATGTAATTTTACTAACAATTGTCACCTCAATAAATTTAAAAAATAATAATAAAAAAATAAATAAATAAAAATTTAAAAAAATAAAATAAAATAAAAAAACTGTTAGATACTAAAATGTATAAGAAACTATTTGGTTTTTTTTTTTGTAACAATCTTTTATTTTAATTACATCTATTCATTCTTTTTTTAAATTAGTTTCAGGTGTACAAAACAATGTACTATTTAGACATTTACACCCCTCACAAAGTGATAATCCCCTTCCCCTCTGACATCATATATAGCTGTTACAATTCCACTGACTCTATTCCCTATGCTGTACTCCACATCCTGTGATCATATATATATTAAATTATAGTTGACATTCATTATTATTCAGCTTCAGCTTCAAGTGTACAGCGCAGTGATCAGGCATCTACACCGTCCCTGAAGTGGTCTCCCTAATGAGACAAGTGTCCATCACATACCCTACAAAATCTTTACAACATTATTGATTATATTCCCCAAACTATCTTTCATATCTCATGGCAATCTTGTGGCTACCAATTTGTGCTATAAGAAACTACTTTTAACACAAGGGTAGATTTTATCTATGTTTGGAGAACGGTTTCAAGTTATTTAGACACTCTTTTTCTTCCCCCATGATTAATTCTTTCCAACTTCTAGAAACTAATTTGTTGATACTCTTCTAAAACTTAAAACCCAGCTAAATATCAGAGTCGAAAGTAATTTTTTAATCATTGCTCTAACCCATTACTTTGAAGAAGGTAAACTGAGTCCCAAATTAGCCATTTCTGTAAAATAGAGTACTAGAGCACGACCGAGTGCCTTTGTCACAGGGGGAAAGCCTGGGGAATACCAGTAGAGCACTTAGCACAATGCCTAGTGGGTAGCAGTGCTCCGTGTAACGTAGCTCCTTACCACTGAGAAAGGGTGAATACCTTGGTCTAGTCTGGGTCACATTGCTAATTATTGGTAAATCCACTTTCCAGCAATCCTTTTGGATATGGAAACTCTCCGATTACCCCAAAATCCAAGTCCAGTATATGTTCCCAATAGTGATAAATCTGGTCTGAGTTTAGACTAAACTTGTTAGGAATTCTTCAATGGAACTACTAAGAACTCGGGGAGCTGAAGGGTGCAGACCTGCTCACAGAGCTTCCGCTTGGTCCTTGGTCTCAATCAAAGCCAGACTAAACTTTTGAACCCACAAGTTAACAGTCCCCACCCACGCCTACCCCCGCCCTGGACCCCTTCCCCTGAAATAAAAGCAGAAGCACAAAAGCAGTGCAGTGAGGGCTGGCTGGCCCACCAGGTCATTTCACGGGGTGTCACCAGTGTAACAATCAGTAGCCTGGATTCGATGTGAACCAGTCACCACCCTCCCCCCAGCCTGGTCCACTCCTAATCCTTAAAGAAAAAAATAGACCCTGGGTTTCCCTTTGACCTTTGTCCTTGGCTATCTACATGGATTCTCTCCAGCTGTGTCGAATCATTCCTTTCTACCTTTTATCTTTTCTTTCACAGCATTTCCTTTGCTAGTAAAACAGGCAGATGCCCAGACTCAAAACATTTCCCAATTTGCAGTCTGGATTTCAGTGGAGTACTCTCATGTTACGCTCTGAAGGCTATAGTAAAGATTGCATTGGGGACAGTTACCTGCCAGCTATTAACCATTGCCTCTGGTCTGACCTGAATTCACAGAGGGTATGGTCACCCGACAACTTAATCAATGAGCCCCTTTGGCTTTAGGGCGGCAGGGGCCAAGAGCTCCATCAAAGGAGCCTATGTGCTTTCAGCAACTCAGAAGATTCCAGTTGTTTTCAGCAAGCCTGAGAGGTTAAAATAAACAAATATGAAAATGCCAGATTACCCTCTCATTTCTTCTCATACCTGGTGCCAACCAGGGCCAGTGCCGGACAGGCTGCCCCCAAAAAGACTGCGGTGGTGCCCGAGAGGCCAAGCCACGCGACCAGGGCTGTCACTGCGCTAAGTGCCTGCCTTTCTCTCCTCACCCCACACTCCATTTCTAAAAATGCATGAAATGCCCATTGCTGTATAATTACCAAATAAATAAAAGGCCCTCCAACCCCTCTCTCCTGGCACAAATTTCACCCAGTTGGAGGCTGCAGTTGGCAGCCTTTGGGTACATGAACACTTTCAGCAGTGTTTGAACACAAAGCCTTGTGCAGAAAAGCCCAGCAATTGTTTGTGTTTGCAACTGTCATTGGTTAGGACTTTCCTGTCCCCGTAGCAGCACGTCCTGGATTGTGAGTGTGCTCTCCATGATGGCATTACAAGGCAAATACATGCCCTCTCTGTATGCCCTCAGCCTTTGCAGTTCTTTTTCAAAAGATCATAAACATGTTTGGCTGCCAGATTGCTCGCAGAAAAGAGGCTGCTCACTGAGGGATTGTTCGAGCTGAGAGTCCTCCTTATGGAGCAGACTTGCCCAGCAGTTTGGGTCACTCTTTCAGAGGTATAGATCTTCTGAACTGGAGTGGAACTAAAAGAATTTTTAAGTGTTTACTGGCTGTAGTTTTAAATGCCAGCATACAGTCTTTAGACTCTGAGTTCAAGAGGACTGTGTGACCCTTTTGCCTACAATTAGAAGAAAATTTGTATAAAACATTTGCAAATGTCTGTCCACCTGGTACACAGATGTTGAATTTGCCATGAGTGTGCATTGGGTTTGTTATGTGAAGGCATGTGTACATACCCATGAGGGTGGGAGGTAGTTAAAACAGTAACGTAGGAAAAATATTACAAATGAGGCTCTGCTGATTATTCTCTCAGAAGTCCAGTGATTTCCTAATTGCCCAACGGCCACATGTCGGTCCTCAGTCTCCTTCATGTCCTGGTAGCATGCTACCACTGGTCACCTTCCCCCGCTTCCATGAAACTCTTTTTTACAAAAACATATAAAACACTACACCATCATGACTCTCTGATCTCTCTGGTCCCTCTCCCCCTTGTCTTCATTCTCGTTTGCTCACTGAACAACAGAATTCCCCACTCGGTCTGGTTATGTTCTCTTTTTTCTGTCGTCTCTCTTGGGGGGCTCTATTCCCTCCCAAGACTGCAGACTACCACTCTGTGAATGACTCCCAAGTGTACGTCTCTGGTCCTGCCTCTGCTCTCAAATCTTATTTCTTTCTCAGCTCAACTTAGATATCATACTGGTGCCTCAGAGTTCGCGTGTGCACAATAGAATTTAACATGTCCACTCAACTCTTCACCTAACCCCAACTTCCTGACCTGCCCCTGCTCTTTCATTCCCTATTTGTGTTTGGATCATGAAGATCTGTCTAACCAACCAAGCTTCAAACCCCAGAATCAGCTTTGATTCTCTCTCCCATTGCTCCCTCATATGGAATAGTTAATGAATCTGTCCATCCGATGTCCTAAATTTCTTGTGTAACTTTTTCTTCTCCATGTCCTCTGCCACTACACTGGTCAAGCTTTTATTATTCTCACAAAGAATATTACTAATCTCTCTGAGAATTTCATGGCTCTCTTCCCCCATCCTCCATTCCAACCTATGCATTGCACTCAGATTAGTCATCCCACAACACAGTTTTTATGATATTACTCCACACCCCAAAAATCAATGGCCCTACTGATGATACAGTAAAGTCCAAACTCCTTAGCCTAAAATTAAGATGACTCCAGGATCTGGCCACTGGCCATCCTATCATTCAGCCAAGTGGAACTTTCCAAAATTCCCCATAAATGTTTCCCATTAACATTTATGTCTTTGTTCATGAGGTCCCCACCGTCTGTAATTCCCCACCCATCTACTGGTATTCAAATTTACAGACTTCTTGAGACTTGACATAAAAACCGTCTTCTCCATGCGTACATTTTAGCTGTCTCCTTCCTCTGGCCCAGCGCAACACAGAGATGACTTACCTGGATTGTCAGTAGTTTATCTGTAGCTTCTTATGGCATGTTCTACCCAAGACTCAAACACGCACATGAAAATACAATCTAATCTTCCTATCAAGACTAAATATCCATTTAGAGTAGGGTTCACATCTTATTATTATAGGCTGAATGTTTGTGTCCCACCCCCAAAAAAAGTTTATATTTTAAAGCCCTAAAACCCTCAATGTCATGGTTTTTGGAAATGGAGACTTTGGGAGATAATTAGGGTTAGATGAGGTCATGAGCGTGGGGCCCTTCTGATAGGATTAGTGCCCTTACAAGAAGAGATAGCAGAGAGCTAGTGCGCTCCCACTTCTCTCTCTCCCTCCCTCCCTCCCTCCTTCTCTCAGTTTCTCCCTACCTCCCACCTTCTCTCTTCTCACCACATGAATGTGTACAAAGTAGAGGACATATGGGCACACAGCAAGAGAGCAGCCATCTGCAAGCCAGGGAAAGAGCCCTTCCCAGAACCCAGCCATTCTGGAGCTCTGAGCTTGGACTACCAGCCTTCAGAATTACGAAAAAATTCAAACCATCATTTATATGTGCATATATATGTGTATGAATTTGCCATGAGTGTGCATTGGGTTTGTTATGTGAAGGCATGTGTACATACCCATGAGGGTGGGAGGTAGTTAAAACAGTAACGTAGGGAAAATATTACAAATGAGGCTCTGCTGATTATTACAGAAATTATTACAAAATTATAAGAAATTTTGCCTTTCTTATACCTGTAAGAATTCACCAACTACCAGTGCCTGAAATTGCCTCTCCTCTCTTTGTATCACTATAGCACAGTAGATAACACATGTATGTATATGTATATATATATACATATATATTCAAACCATCATATATATACATATATATGTATATATATATATACACACATGTATGTATATGTATATATATACATATATATTCAAACCATCATATATATACATACGTATATATATGTTATGGCAGCCCAAGAATACTACGATATTCATTGTACATCCCCATTGTTTCATGAGTATCTGGCACATCAAAGGAAATCCTAAATATTTGTCAATTAAAACAATGAATTTATGTGTGGAATACTTGTCCAAAATTGTCTTTGATCAAGTAAAGCTAGTGTGCTCTCTGATGTCCCACTGGGTTTGCCACTCAAGCTGCTCCACATTCCGACTCTCTGCACTGATAGTGCCACGCCATTGCCCTGGCTTAACCTCAGCACAACCCATGCAAGCTCATCCTTCTTTATAAACCAGAGATGGTAAACTGGCAGCCCAGAGGCCAGATGTTGCCCACTATTACTTCTTTGCCTAACATTATAATGTGTTTTCCAACTTTGACTTAGTTGACAGTATTTAAAAATGGGAAGATTTCATGTGAAAATATGGATTTGAGGGTGGCCCCTCAGTGACAGCTGGCTGCCATGTCTACATAGTGTTTGTCTTCTAGCCACAGCTAGTTTATGTTACTTGCTTGGCCCCCGTATAATTATTTGAATTTGACAACCATGTTCTACATCTTTTCCTATTCTCCCCTCAGCTCTGTAACTAAATACTTATTTTTCTCTATTTCTAATTTTGCCTTTCTTATACCTGTAAGAATTCACCAACTACCAGAGCCTGAAATTGCCTCTCCTCCTCTCTTTGTATCACTATAGCACAGTAAAATTAGCATACGTCTTCCAGAAATCAGATCAGCGTTGTACTCTTTCACTTTTCTCATTTCTTCAGTAGGTAAAGTAAGGTTCCAGAAAAGTGGCCAGTGGTATTCTCACAAATGGTGATTGACAGTACTGGCATTCCAGCCCAAGTCCTATGATTTCAGGTTTTGTCCTTTTTCTTAATGGTGAGTTCTTGCTTTACCGGTTTGTGCTGTCTTCTGCCCTGCAATCCAACTTAGTTCAGCAAACATGTATTGAGTACTTAATATGTTCAAGTAACACACTGCTCTCTGACCTGGTGTCATTAAACATTCTCACCTAATTATTGAGAATTCTCATTCTTTGACTGGATACCTACCCATAGAGTGAAGATAGTACAGATAAAGTCTCTCCTTTTCTTAATATGTAATGAGCATCTACCTTGTTTAAGCACCATGCTATATCCTAGGCATACAGTGGTAAATAAACCGAATATTTCCTTGCCCTCATCGGACTTCAAATATATTTGCCTTTAAATGTATGTTCTGTTTTTCTAACAAATTACAAATTCCTATAAGTTAGGAGCTGAGCCTTGATTCTCTTTGAATTATGCAATGGACTGGATTATTCTTTAGGCGCTTACTTTTTGTTATTGATGACAAGCGTCCTCAGTTACCAGGTGGAAGCTGTGGTTGTCCCTTCCTTCTCTGCTGCCCTCCAAAGCCTTCCTCTGATGACTAGCCGCTCGGGTCCTTATAGAACCAGGATTCCCAATCCTAAGAACAAGAATAGGTCGTTCCAGCCTCATGTGCACATAACAAGTGCTGTCCTCCAGGGTCCTGTACTCAGACTGGCCCTGTGCCTGGCTTTATGCTCTGCTGCTACCATCTTGAAATTCTTTAACAGTTGGTAAATTGGTAAATTGGTCAATTTCATGGCCTGTCCTGATAACAGAGTTGGGAATGTCAGCTGATACAACGTTAATATCAACACCACGAGTTTGCCAGTAGGCTCATCTTCAGTGTATCTTTAGTCCTGCTCAAATGCAGAAAACCAGTAGGACATAGTTTGAAAGATGTGTCCATATTTAAAGCTATGGATATTCCCTGGTGCCTCACAGAGTGCTATGTTTTAAAGACCCAGGAGAAACAACGATGGCAGATAAGATAATGATGTCATTTTTGTTCCTCTAGAGTACTAGCATCGTTAAGTTCAGTATGACAATGGTTCCCAGACCAGCCGCATAAGCATCGCCTGGGAACTTGTTAGGCATGCAAACTCTTGGGCCCTACCCCAGACTTAGTGAATAAGAGATTCTAAAGGTAGGACCCAGTTACCTGTGTTTTAACAATCCCTTCAGATGATTCTGGTGTGGGCTGAAAATAGGCAATACTGGGTTGTGGCATTGTCGAGAGCACAATTAGTCTCCTGCTACCTTCTACTGTTTGTCAACCAGGTAGGGATTATTCAGGACAGACCCATTGAAAGACAACTGGGAGATGTGGGCTTAGAGAACTTTAATGAGTTTGTATGCATAGAGGGGAAAACAGCAGAAGTGATTGGGCTTGTTTATCCTGCTCCTTTGAAGTCAGAGCCAATAATGTAGAAGGCTTTGGTGGCTAAAATTTGACATCTGAGCAAAATAGAGAAGCCTTCTTTTAATTGCTCCCTCACACACATTTTGGAGAAAACACCACAGAGTCCTTTTGCTAAGGCCACTTTGCAAATGAGAAAAATCAAGGCCCAGAGAGATTAACTAACTGGCCAGAGGTCACGCAATTTTTCCCCTGGCATTCACTAAGAGGGAAAGGTGTATTAAGGTAAAAGTCAGAGTCACCTTGCTCACAGTTTGGTGCCGCCCTTGGTGGCTGGGCCCTTAGGAAAGCAGCCACCCTATGCAGAAGCTCCGTTAATTACATTGCCATTGAGCATTCGTTTTCTCTGCTTTTAGGTGGTATGATCTCAGAACACATACGTATTTATAAAGAGACACCCTTCACATTCTCCTCTACTTTTGAATGTTCAGTTTTTCCTTTGCAGTTGAACATCTTACCTCAGGAAGACAAGACGATGGCCAGTTGATGACCAACTCTCACCTTTTGGGAGGAAGATGAGCCCTGCTTGTAGGTGGCCGAGCTCAGCTCCAAGCTGCCTCTCTCCACACCTGGTTCTCATTTGGAACACCGAAAGTATTTCATGCTTATTAAGCATCATCTGGACCCAATTTTTAAGCCACAAGTTTGGCTTGGTTTGTTTTTAATAAGCGGTTACAACGGAGTCCACCTTTTCAGTGTGGTGATGTCTCTTAGACCGAGCTATTGGCATCTTGGAGATTTAGATTAATGTGGTTGTTTGTTATGGGAGGTTAAAAACATGAAGAACACGAATCCTGACATTTCTGACTTTATTCTCCCTAGATATGACATTTATTTTCAACACATGTATTTGAAGAAAAGGATAATCGTGTTTAAAGGAAAGTGTGTAATGGTCTTTACTTTTGTGTGGTAGTCCACATCTCCATTTTTCTTCCCCAAGTTTGAATTGAAAGAATTCCTAGATTTTGTGCAAAATGAGTTTTAGGGGGATAAAGTCAATAGAACTCTTGATCATTGCTCAATTTCTAGTTCTCCATGTTTTATAATTGGTATCGCTTCGTTTTTTGACAGCCAATGGTTCTTTATGTGGTATTTTGTCACTGCACTTGGCCAGCATAAGAGAGCAGAGTTAAGACATTCATCTTTTAAGAAGAGTGAGTCAGGAGTCTGTTAGTTCCAAGTTAAATATAATTGTAAAGTCACAAGTTTTAAAAAGGATATGTAACTGATAGTTAAATTTTAACAGGATTTTCCAGGTTTCTTTATAATGCATTTTTAAATGCCTGTTGCCTAGTATTAAACACCATAACCATTCATGTATTGAGCAAGAATATTTTAATTCTAGCATGTGAAATTTTTTGATGTTGGGTTAGTATCACAGGTTTGGGCCAGCGTGGCGCAAGTGTGAAGCCATCTCGATTCTCTTTCCTTAAATCAAAGGCCAACCTGGATTGGTGGAAATATTTACTTTTTCTTCTAAAATAACTGTAACGGATATTTCCAAGTTCTCCTACCCTCAGAAGAAACAACCTCCATATGAATGACCAATAACTGAGTCTAAATTCTCTTCCTGTGTGATTTCAAAAGCTTAGTCCTCTTCATGAGTATTTCAATAAGCTCTAAAACACGCTTATATGTTTCACAGGTCTGTCCTACTTTATTCTACCCTATTGTTCTGATTTAATGGTCCAGTGCCGTACACTCTAAGCTACAAGAGGTCAAAGTCCTTTTCTACCTCTTTACTACTGTATCCTCAATGCCTAGAAAAGTGTCAGGCACATAATAGGTAATAGATTAACCTCTTGGGTAATGGACTGAATGAGTGATTAAATGAATGAGTGAATGCTTTAGAAACAGCTATCATGGTGATCTATCCTCAAAATTCAAAATTTAGATTTTATATGAGAATAGGAAAAAAGTAGGGAAATAACATGAACAGTAATCTAAATTTCTATATTATTCCTAGGGACTGTCTCTAAATTAATATTACCATTCAGTAATAATACATTAATTGAATTTATTATTAGATTATATGCTCTAATTATCATTGCAGTAATTCCTATAGATAGGGGATTTGTTTCTTCAGTGTTTATGAACTGCTGTGTGGTATTTTGTTCATAGCTAATCTCTTAATATATTTTCTCATGGGCAAAATCCAAATTGTATTTTCCTTTCCCAATGGGTTGTGCAAATTAGTGGAGGGATACAAGAGCTTTACAACTGTTCAATAACATGTTTATATTTTTGTTCCTTTTGACAGTCTTACTTAATGGCTAAAAACGATCACAAAGAAATTGTCTTTTTTATGTCTGTCTATCCTTTTACATTTCAAAATTCCAAATTAGCAAATCAAGAAGACCAAAAAAGATTATTGCTATTATCTTTCTTTGTGATAGATTCCTCTATCAGTACTGTCAATAAGTACTCTACAGTATGTGTCAAGCTCTTGAATCTTTGAATAAAATATGTTCCTGCTAGTCTCAACTTTACACTTCTAGATATTGGCATTCAAGGTATTTCTTATCTCTGGAGCATATATGGAAGATATTTTCAAAACTGTTTTTTCTTTTAATATTCACCAGAACTTTCAGGGTGATTTTAATCCCAGTAAGAAATGAAATTGTCCTCTTTTGGGAAGGATTCTGATTTTAGATGTTGGCTCTTGTAAATTCTGCTCTCTTCTGTATCTACTGTATCTTTAGGGGAAATCCTAATCTTTATGTACAATTAAGTTCACGAACTCACACTGGAAAAAGTGCTACATTCCTCATTGCTAACTATCACTATGTTCACTTTTGAAATACTCCCCTTGGGAAGCTATGCACCAATGCCAGCTCCTAGTCCATCTTTCAAAGCAATTTTGGAACTCTCTTTCTGTAATGGCCATCAGAGCTGTAGTCATATTACCCTTGATGTCCTGAATGTCATCAGAATGTCTTCCTTTCAACATTTCCTTTTTCTTCGGGTAAAGAAAAAAGTCTTTGGGGGCCAGATCAGATGAGTAGGGAGGGTGTTCCAATACAGTCATTTGTTTACTGGCTCAAAACTCCCTCAGACAGTGCCGTGTGAGCTGGTGCATTGTCGTGATGCAAGAGCCATAAATTGTTGGCGAAAAGTTCAGTCCGTCTAACTTTTTCATGCAGCCTTTTCAGCACTTCCAAATAGTGAACTTGGTTAACTGTTTGTCCAGTTGGTACAAATCCATAATGAATAATCCCTCTGATATCAAAAAAAGGCTAGCAATAGTGTTGCAACAAGTTCACGAACTTAATTGTCAGACCCCATATTTCACGTTAGTGGCCAGAATAGAACATGATGAGTCAGCTCAAAATATCCAAATACCTAAAAAGAATCAGATTTGCAATAAGGCACTGGAAAAGTCTATTAAAGTATATTAAAATATCTTCTCAAGTAGTATGATGACTTCCTGTATTCCCACTCAAGACTCGACTTTTTTTTTTTTCACTGACCCTTCTTGGTGTCTTACATTCTTACGAGCACACAGTGCTTTTCCATATATTGTCTCATTTGACTGCAGTACGGTTCTGTAAATTATAATGACAACATACCATAATGGTTAGGGGCATAGGGTTTGCGGTAAAACTGAGGTTTTACCTCTGATTAGTTTTGTGAATTTGAGCAAATTAATTAACCTCTCTGAGCTCAGTTTTTTCATTGTAAATAAATAAGAATAATACTATTTATCCCATATAATAATTAAGAGAGTTGGGTAGAGGAAGTGAATGGATCACAGGGGCTACATCTGTTGAAGATGAGGTTCAGTTATTACCTACATGTAAATTTGTTCAATATGTGCTTTGGCTTCAACAGTGTGGCTTTTTCACTCCAGTATATTTTAGAACTTTATGCATGTTGATACAAAGAGCTTGCCCTCCTGCCTTTTAAACAGCCATATAAATATTTCAGAATATAAAAGCGCTCCCATTTGGTTTTGTTTATGTTTATGTTTTTGCTTTTGCTTTTATTTTTGGCCGTTCCCCTATGGATAGCCATTTAGGTTGCTGCTAACATTTAGCTATCACAACAATAATGCAATGAACCTCTTATGCATATTGCCTTGCAAATCTGTGCTAGCATTTAATAGGGTAAGTGCCAACAAATGAATTTCTTAGCGTAAGGTGTACACATTTTTAGATTCGATAGATAAACTGCTCTCCAGAAAGGCCCTTCACAATGCATTTCACCTCATCTTTAACACGTCAAATGTCAGACAATTATCAAAAATCTTATACCGAACATAACAAACTAGGAGTAGAAGAAATGTAGCTGAACATAATAAAGGTCATTCACGAGAAGCCACAGCTAACATCGTACTCAGTGGTGAAAGGCTGAGAGCTTTCCTTCTAAAGGAGCAAGGTAAAGATGCTTTCATTCCACAGAATATTGGAAGTCCTAGCCAGAGCAATTAGGTAACAAAAAGAAATAAAAGGCATCCAAGTGGGAAAGAAAGAAGTAAAACTATCCCTGTTCACAGATGACATAAAACCCTAAAGATTCCCCACGAAAAACCTTAAAAATTGTACACACAAAAAATAAATTAGTAAACAAATTTGGCAAAGTTTAAGGATGCAAAATCAGCACACACACACAAAAAGAAAAAATAGTTGCATTTCTATAATTTAACAATGAATAATCCAAAAAGAAAAATTTAAAAACAATTCCACTTATGATAGCACCAAAAAGAATAAAATACTTAGGAATAAACCTAACCAAGAAGGTAAAAGACTTATACACTAATATACAAAACATTACTGAAAGGAATTAAAGAAGACTCAAATAAATGGAAAGACTTATTTGGAAAATTCAATGTTATTAAGATGTCCATATTACCCAAAGTGATTTACAGATTCAGTGCAATCTGTAAAATTGCACTATCAAATTTCCAATGTCATTTTTTGCAGAAATAGAAAAATTCATCCTAAAATTCATATGGGATCTCAAGGGAGCTAGAAAAGTCAAAACAATTTTGAAAAAGAAAAGCTAAGTTCCTAATTTCCTAATTTCAAAACATATTACAAAGGTACAGTAATCAAACCAGTGTGATACTGGCATAAAAACAGACAGATAGATCAATAGAATAGAATACAGAGCCCAGAAATAAACCCTCCCATATGTGATCAAATGATCTTCAACAAGGGTGCCAAGACCACTCAATGGGGAAAGGACAGTCTTTTCAACAAATGGTATTGGGAAAACTAAGTATTCACATGCAAAAAGGTGAAGTTGGATCTTTATCTTAACCCATATACAAAAATTAACTCAAAACAGTAAGACCTACATATAAGACCTAAAATTACAAAATTCTTAGGAAAAAATATAGAGAGAAATCTTCATGACATTGAACTTGGAAATGATTTCTTAGATATGACAAAAAAAAGCACAGGCAACAAAAGCAAAAATAGACAAATGGAACTACATCAAACTTAAAAACTTTTGCATCAAAGAACACAATTAACAGAGGGAAAAGGCAACCTATGGAATGGGAGAAAATATTTGCAAATCGTATATTTGATAGCGTGTTAGTATCCAGAATACGGAAAGAACTCCTACAACTCAACAACAAAAGATCAAATTTAAAAATGGCAATATGGCTCTTCCCTTAAGCGGCCTGAGGTGACCTCTAAAAATGGTTTGCTACACCCTTGACCCAGAGAGAACCCCACAAAATCATGTAAATCAAGAGGTTCAGATCTTCATGTTCACTGTAAGAACACCCATGAAACTGCCCAGGCCATCAAGGGTATGCATACCCGAAAAGCCACAAGTATCTAAAGGATGTCACGTTACAAAAGCAATGTGTACCATTCTGTCGTTACAATGGTAGAGTTGGTAGTTGTGCCCAGGTCAGACACTGGGGTTGGACACAGGGTCAGTGGCCCAAAAAGAGTGCAGAATTTTTGCTGCACGTGCTTAAAAATGCAGAGAGTAATGCTGAACTTAAGGGTTTAGATGTAGATTCTCTGGTCATTGAGCACATCCAGGTGAACCAAGCTCCCCAGACACGGCACAGGATTTACAGAGCTCACGGGTGGATTAACCCACACACAAGCTCTCCCTGCCACACTGAGATGGTCCTATCTGAAAACGAGCAGATTGCTCCTAAACCAGAATGGGAGGTTGCACGGAAGAAAAAGATATCCCAGAAGAAACTGAAGAAACAAAAGTTTATGGCCCCAGAGTAAATTCACCATCAAATAAATGCTAATTAGAGTTAAAAGAAAAAATGGCAATGTGATTCCACTTATATGAAGTACTTCCAGTAGTCAAAATCATAGAGACAAAAAGTAAAATGTTGGTTGTCAGGAGCTGGGGGCAGGAGGGAATGGGGAGTTATTTAATGGGTCCAGAGTTTCAGTTTTGCAAGATTAAAAGACTTCTAAAGATAGAAGGCAGTGATGGTAACACAACAATAAGAATGTACACTTTAAAATGGTTAAGACAGTAATTTTTATGTTAGGTATATTTTATCACAATAAAAAAAAACTGAGGGAGAATTGTGCAAAGGACTTGAATAGACATTTCGCCACAGAAGTTACACAGATGAACAATAAGCTCATGAAAAAAATTAAAAAGATGCTGAGTTTGTCAAGTAGCATTAAAAACGTTTTTAGGGGATTTTGACTGTTATCTCACTGATTTTATTGATTAACTTGAGGAAAACCGACACCTTTACAATATTAAATGGTTCCATCCACAAACATGATATACAGCTCTTTTTCTTCAGATCTTCTTTCATGGTCTTTGATAAACTTTTATAGTTTTTTCTGTAAAGTCATGCGCACCTATTGTTAGACGTACTTCTAGGCACTTTCAAGTTGTTGCTATTATGAATTAGATCTTTATTATGTTTTTAATTTACTATTGCTGGTGCATAGTGCTTTTTATGTGTTTAATTTCTTTTCTGGCTAACTCAGTCTATTTTCTTACTAGTTCTAATAGTTTGTTCATTGATTATCTTGGGTTTTCCAGATGGATGATAATATCAAAGTTCTCACAAGACTGCCATCAAGGTGTCAGCCAGGCTGCATTCTCCTCTGGAGACTCAAGTGAAGAAGAATCGCATCTCACGCGGGTTGGCAGAATTCATTTCTTTGTGGATGTGGGACTGAGGGCGGAGTTTCTTGTGTGGGCTGTCATGTCTGCCTGCAGTTCCTGTAGGTTAGCCACAGGGCCTCGCCAAGTGGGCTTTTCTAACGTGGCCGCTCACTTCATCAGGCCAGCAGCAGGAAGGTGTAACTAGAGTCTGCTGGTAAGACGGAGTCATGTGTAATGTAACATAGTTATGGGAGTGATGACCATTAATTTTTTGCCGTATTCTATGAGGATTACAGGTCCTGCGCACAATCCAGGGGAGGGAATTACACAAAGGCATGAACACCAAACGTCAGGGATATTATAAAGGGAACTGCCTTAGACTCTCCCTAGCATAGCCTGTATATGATATCAAATTAATAGAATTTGTTAAGATTGCCTACTTAGGCTACTATTTAGATGATATTTTGTAAATAGTATATTATATGTATTTAAAGATAATGTGTAGTTAAGTTTGAAATTCTACATTCAATGATCAGATCATGGTTATTCAAATCCTCTCTAGCCTTACTTATCTTGTTTGCTTGATCTGTGAGTTTCTGAGAGGTTTTATAAAGGTGCCTAATTATTATTGTGAGTTTACAAAATTATTATTGTAGTCATTTTTTTCTTGATAAATACTTAGAAGTTATGTGGTTAGTTATGTTGTTTGGGATGGCTCTGTCTCCATGGTGGGTTATTCCTTTTATCTGAACTCTCTCTTTTAATACTCTTAGTCTATGTGTTGGCTTTTGCCTGGTGTTGATATTACCATGCTTTTTTATTCCTTTTCGTTACAAGGAAATATGGATGTATTAATTTATTAATAATTAGATTTTAGTTCTTTTTTCCCCTAAAGCCAAATCTTTATTCTCCAGTTTGAAAAGGAGGCTAAGTGGTTGTCTGTTTAAGATTTTGATTGTTTTTCATCAAAGATATATTTTCATATGATTCAAAAAGCCAAATGTTCCCACAACACGCTTGTGAAGATACTCAGTCCCTCCTACTTCCCCCCCACACTCACTATTTTAGGGTCCGTAACCCCTTTCAACTACTTTTCATTCAATAGCATACTCATAATGCTACTTCTTTACTTTTCTGTTTTAGTTATAAAAATGAAAATATTTCTACACACACACACACCCCTCATCCTCATCACTTGGATACACTCTTACTTCCTTTTCCCTTAATAGAGCTAAATCATACTATTGATTAAATCAATTTTTAGTGTTTACATTATTCTGACAATGTAAATGCTACTTAGAATTATATATTATACTATAATGAGCTTTTCTTATTTAGACTGCTTTTGATTTTTCCTGGAGTTAATAATTGCCTTGTATTTCCACCTACTCATTATTTATCACCAAACTCTCCTGCAATTTGATAAATCCCTCTGGATGCACTTATAACCTTTTATTCCATTTTCCTTCTTGAGAATTTCTCTCCCAGAGCCTCTAACATACCCTAATCTGGGCTTGTTGAGCTTTCAGCCTGTCACAAGGCTGTCCTCATAAATGACCTCTTGGTGTATCACTCCCTTCCCCATCCGTGGGACTACTTTCCCTTCTCTCTTGTTTAGGTGTCCTGTTCCCTACATCACAATCTTCCTCTTTCTTCATTATTCCCACTTTTTAATGGATGGAACAGTGTCTTCCAGCTTCTTTACAAAAGGTGAATAAGTAGTAAATTTTTTGAATCCTTGAGTATCTGAGAAAGTTGAAAGGGCACTGTGCAAGACAGGATGTCAGTAAGAATTCTGGACTTGAGTCAGAAGCCTTCTTCTCTTCTACTCACCGTCTCTTGGGCAAACCACAGAACTCCCTGGGCGTAGATTTTTCTTTCTGTAATGGCTAATAATCAAGCTGTGCCTGCTCAGAGAGTGCATGGGAAGGTGCTTTGTATGGTGAAAGGTATGTACAAACAGCATGTGCTAGAACCAACTCATGTTGGCCAATTGTTAAACTACTGATAGCTGGAAGTCGACCATGGTGGGAATATTTATACTGTGGAAATTGGCAGCTGTTACTGAGACTTTTTTTTTCTCTTTTTTGAGAAGAACTGTTTATGAGCACACCATTTGAAATGATTATCACAACTGTTTTTATTGCTGTGCCCTCCTGGGCATTGCCTAATGTACAGCTCAGTTGTAGCAGTGATCACATTGTAACACTTTTATATAACAGACCATGAACTCCTTGAGACATGAGACTGTGTCATGCAGGGATATGTCTCCCCGGCACCCTACTTCTCCTAGTACCTAACAAATCGACTGGTACTTAGTTAATATTTAATTCTGTATTTGTTGAATGAGTGGCAATAAATGTTTATTTGTTTTTATGAGTTGGAGACAAGAATAAGGAGAGGAGACTTGAGGAAAGGGGTTAGGAAAGGTGTAGCACATGAAATATATTTTAAGAAGAGTACCCTGAATAGCTGTCCTTAATGGGGAGTTTTCTATGAGCCAGCCATCATTCTAGGTGCTCTATAGATATGATCTTATATAATCTCCATGATGACTTATGAGGTAATTGTTACAATCATTTCACCGATGAGAAAGACGTCTGGAGTTAAGTAATGTGCCCTCCATCACACAGGCTGTGGTTCAAATCTAATGAATGCCTGTGTTACTTAACCATATCCCTGACTGGAGAGTAGCAAACCACAATATCTATGAAAATATAGATTTTTAAAAACTTGAGTGAAACAAATCCATTTAAATTAAGGCAGAGTGGTGAGGACTATAGCAACCTCAAGAGCCCAGTCCATACCTAAAGGGAATAATAGCTTTATGACATGAGGAAATGTGCCCATTGAAGGTAGAACTTTGGATTTTTTGTTTCATGAGAAGCTGAGAATCTAAACTTTCGCTTCCTGAATTTCAAATGTTAGTAACTAGTTCTAATTAAAAATTTAAAAGACTCTTGGGATAAAACATCTGTGAACAGGCTATCAGTTTGCAAACTTTAATATACTGCCTCCCCCCAAATAAGTTTTGAGCAGCCAGGGGGCAGCATGAGGGTGTAAGTGCCATTGGAGGACAAAAGGGATAAATTGAAAAGCAAGTCTCGTCGTCCACTTCACAGTTTGGCACAGAGTGCAGACGCAGGGAGCAGGGAAGTCCAGCTATCACACTGCACAGCGAGGGCCCACAGAGGCTGGAGGAGGATGACGTAAGGTCCCGCTGTCGGTGCACATTCCGGCTTCTCCAGGCGTCCCTGGGGAGGGCACATTCCTCGTGGTCAAGCAGCAGAGCTGTTGATTTAAAAGATTCTTAGAATATTCTGTGCAATACCCCAGTAGGTTTTTCTTACCTTAGAAACAATATACCTAGACCATACCTTAGACTGTGGGACCTCCGTAAAAGTGAGAGGGAAGTGTCACGACTCCAGGCCCCTACGCAGGATTTCCTGGACCTGGCAGCTCCTTTCCCCATTGATTTCTTTTTTCCTTCCCGGGGAAGGGTACTGGTCACACCACCAAGTCACAAGCTAATTCTCCATTCTTTCCCATAAATTTTAGCTTCTGCAGAAAATTGGAGATTGACTATCGCCATGTAGTGAATCTGCAATTTCTTTTTCAATGAACTTTTAAAATAGTTGCAAAGTTACTTACAATTACCTCTTGAAAATATAAGTAGCCGACCCATAAGTCCATCCTTTCTGAATGCAACTGGCTCTCTGAGATTGTTTAGGGAATTTGGGTTAAAGACCAGATGAGAGATGATGAGGACTGCAAAGAGAAGTTTTCGACAGGTCCAGGTATGAGAAAAGAACCACCTGACTCAGAGATTTGACTGCCAGTTGTGAAAGGAAAGATTAGGCCTGGATGTGATCAACTGCTTCTCTCAGTGGGGGACCAGTTATCAAAGCCCACTTACATAGGCTGCAGGCATGTGTGTTTGAAAAAAGCTTCTCTGCTATTTCTGGTAGCTTCTCTCCCCCCTCCCCACCCCTCCAAACCCCCCAGCCCCCCTCCCCACCCTCACCCCCCACCCCTGCCGGAAAGCCCAACTGAGAATCCCTGTAGTAAAAGACAAGAGAGATGAAAACGTCATCATGGGGTAGCAGGGCTGTGGATTGGCCAAGCTGGATTCAAACTGACGAGTGAAATGGCTCCTAGGAAAAATGTGAAACATCCTTACTGTTTACTACAATCTCACTGTGACTCGGTTGTGTCCTTGTAGTCCCTAGGCAGATGACAACTAGATACAGTGCTTTACAAAGCAATACTCTTATTGTTCCCTACAGCACAAGGCTCCTCAGAGACGGTGCCCTAGGGCTGTAACCCTAATTTCTTTTTAACATTCACAACCAACCCAATCGTGCTCACAGATAAAGACCCCAAAGACATTGTGCTACTTTCTCAGGGAAAAAGAAGAATTGAGGCTATGCTAAGTTCCGCTGCAGAACAGAGCACAGAATAATACATTCCATTATGCATTTATCCCCTCTGCTGTGGGCATGTTCCCTAAGCATGGTCCCAACATGCACACGCTCTCCTCCTCCATCGGTGCTCCTCCCATGCCCTCTCCATCCCACCTTCCTGCTCCAGTGCGGTCCAGACAATGACCAGCAGAGGCTGTGTCCCCACTGCCTCCGTGCACCCCCTGATCCCTCTGGCCGGCAGCAGCACCAGCACTCTCCTTTATGACTCTCCTTTGTGGATTCCCCTACTCTAGGCCTTAACCGCATTCTCTCATTTAATCCTCATACCCGTCTTAGGAGGCAAGACCGCTCTCATTTTACAAATGAGGAAATTGAGGCTGAGAAGTTAAGGGAGTAATTTATCCGGAATTACAATTTGTTCAGAATGCAAATCCAAGTCAAGTAAGACCCCAAAGCATCCCTTTTCCCATCAACTTGCACACCCAGCCCCTTCCTGTCTGTTACACACCTCTGCTCGCTCAGCAAACACACTCTCTTTTCAACATTCAGTCACACTTTCTCTGACCCCTTTCTCTTTGCTTCCTCTTGCTTAGTTCCCTGATAAAAGTCCTCTTAGTTTTTTCATTCCTTCTTCCTTGACTTGTTCTATGTTTGAAGAAGTGGTACTAGGCAGGTACCTATCAAAGAAAACGAAAGTTGTGCCTTTACAAGTAAAAATAAACATCATAAACAACAGCAGTATTCAAAGATTGAGGGATACCAACAATTCTTCTAGAATTTCTACAGGAATGTACATCCACTTTGTCCTCCTTCTCAAATGAAATACTCGTCCCTTAACCATCAGCAGTAAGTTGTATTATTTTCAGCTTGGTTTAGTGTTTCCTCCAAAATTCTGATATTTCGGGTTGAAGAGACCTTTGCAGGCTGATCTCGGAACCCAACCACCAAACATGCCATGATAACTCAGGGGGAAAAGAATTTCAAAACCCCATTTTAGTGGGTGATTGTGTGCACAGTTTGTGGAAATGTGTATGTATAAGGTCTTTCATGAAAGTTTGTTTAAGTCAGTACAGCAAACCTCCCCTTTCCCATAATCTTACACACCAAAGAGTCATCACTTATTTTCTTCCACAAGGGTACTTTTCTAAATGTGTTTATCCTCTTATCCCTTTCAATGATCTGCCTCCTTGATCAATTGCACAGTTCATGCTCCTTCCCTTAGTTTCCTGTTCTTCCTCATTACTTCAGTCCTGCTCTGTCACTGACGAGCTTGCCCACACAGCAAGGTGGGGAGGGGCAGAGCGTGCAGGACATTATAAGTAATTGAGAGATGAAATGAGATCCAGAATTTCATTTCTTACACCCTGACTCTTATTTCTTAGTTTGGTGTCAGGAAGACACGCTTTGGTGTCCTAAGAAACTACATTTTGTCATAGATGTATTTTTATAAAGGTCTCTTTTATTTATTAATTCAGCCTCTACTTTTTGGGTACCTTTTGTAGTACTCAAAAATGGTACTTGCTCAAAAATGGACTTCTGGCCTAGGATTTATGAGAACTTGATGCAGTTCTGTTTCAGGACCGTTTGTGTGACCTCAGGCAATAAAATAATTCTGTCATCCTCTCTGTGAATAAAACACAGTTGCTTTCCTCAAAAGGAACCTGGCACCATGGACTTGTGTTTCAGCCTCTGCCCTCATAAATCTGCTTACACTTTATGTGGAAAGATTAAATGCATACGTGAAAAACAGAGAACAAGTCAATACAAACTAGAATCAAACTCTAAAAATAGTCATGTCTCTAAAAGTGCTATGGAACGCCAGAGGATGCACGTCCCTGTAGGCTCACATGCTCAGCAATGACTTTAATGGAGGAGGGGGGTTTGAGATCAGTCTAGAAGCAACGGGGGGGGGGGGGGGGGGCGGTGTTCGCCTGCTAGGGCTGCCACAGCAAACCACCAGGAGTTTATTTCTCATAGATCTGGAAGCTACAAGTCCAAGATCAAGGTGCCAGCCAATTCAGTTCCTAGTGAGGCCTCTCTTTCTGGCGTATAGACGGCCACCTTCTCATTGTGTGCTCACGTGGCCTTTCCTCGGGGTGTGAGTGAGAACAGAAAAAGCGAGCAAGTTCGCTGTTGTCTCTTCGTAAGGACTAATCCTAAAAGATCGGGTTCCCATCTTTATGACCTCATTGAACCTTAATTACTTTCTTAGAGATGTCCTAACATAGATGACATATGAATCTGGCAGGGGGATACAAACATTTAGCTCATAAAAATAAGGTATGACTAAAAAGTTGTGAGGGGGACGTGGTTCGGACCAAGGACAGCATGAGAGAAAATGAGGAGGTTAAAAAAAAAAATGTGTGTGTGTGTGTGTGTGTGCACGTGCATGCATAAGAAGTCATTAATTATTTCTGAACAAATACTTATTGAGCACCTGCTCTGGACCAGGCACCGTTCAAGGCGCATGGTCTGTCCTTAACGGAGTTATTTCCAGCAGGAGAAAACACACATAAGCATGACAAGTCAATTATTTAATAAATGTTATTGGATGTGTAAAAGTGATGAGTGTTGTGGAAATAAGAAGAAAGTAGAGCCGGAAATGGGGGTCAGAGGTGGAAATGGTGAGGGGAGACACTGAGAAGTTTAATTAGTGTGGTGAACATAGGCCTCCTTGAAAAGAAGAGCCCTGAGCAAAGATTTGAGGGAGTTAGTGAGGTGGATACGTTGTAAAAAGCATTCCGGACAGAGGGGGGAAAAGCAAAGGCCTGAGAAGCAGAAAATTCTTGACGTTCAATAAAGAACGAAGATGTCGTGTGGCCAGAAGGGAGTGAGGGAGGGCGGGACCTGTAGGAAAGGTCAGAGTGGCCTCAAAGGCCACTACAAGGGCTTTGGAGGTTACTCTGCACTGAGGGTCTGAACAAAGAGTGACAAGATCTGACTTTTTAAAGGCTCGTGTTAGCTGATGTGTGCAGGGTTAGAGCCAGCAAGCCTATAGGTGTTTATTGCCATGAGCCAGACAAGACATGATGGTGGTTCAGACCAAAGTGGGAGCAGTGGTCTGACTGTGGGTCTGTACTGACAGCAGAGCCAAGGGAATTCACTGACAGACTGTGAAAGAAGGGGAGAAATCAAGAATGAGTTTGAGTATTATGTCCATATGTTACACGAGATCATTTCACTATAGTTACACCACTTCTACCTTCTCTTTCCCAACTCCTCCTCTGTTACCTGATAGGTGAGAAATGCAGGACTCAGAGAATCTCACTGTGTCATCTAAAGTCTCTGTGTTAAAGGACTTAGAACCTTCGTAATAAATGGTGCTTGCTCAAAAATGGAGTTTCATTTCATATTGGCTTACTGCAATCTATATCATTACATAAGGGCATTCCTTATTCACTTTGAAAAACTGCAACCCACTTCTCCCTATTTCCCTTTCTTAGTTTATTTTTCTCTCAAGCAATTGCCAACATCTAATGGGCTGTATACTTTATTTATATATCTTATTTATTGTCTGCCTCCTCCCACTAGAATATAATATAATGTTTTTCTCATTTTGTTCATTGCTAGATCTCTACTGCCTAAAAGAGTGCCTGGTATATGAAGGGTATTTACAAATATGTATTAAATAAATGCATGCATGCATGTATGTATGAATGTGTGGGAAAAGGAGAGAGGCAGAGCGAGCGAGGGAGGGAGGTCGGGAGGGAGGGAGGAAAGAAGGAAGGAAGGAAGGAAGGAAGGAAGGAAGGAAGGAAGGAAGGAAGGAAGGAAGGAAGGAAGGAAGGAAGAGAGGGAAGGAAGGAAGGAAGGGAGGGAGGGAGGAGGGAAGGAGGGAGGGGTAGAGGAAAAGGGTAAAACTGCATTAGGAGCACACATTTCACAGTTCCCGTTGCTAAGGGACAAAGGAAATTCAAACTCTCTAGCTTTTTAGGCCTCATATATCCACCCAGATATACAGAAACAAAATAATAGAATGAAAATTAAAAAGGAATAAAAATAAATTAAATAAAAGAATTGCTAGTTTTAAAAACTAAATTCAACTTTTATGTATTCATTTCCCACAAACAATATTGAGTCTGGGCACATTTTTCTTTACCCAAAAAGGTTTGAAATCCTGCCAGTTTCCATTGGGTGGGAGATGAAAGCTATAGTAGGAGTTAGAGAAGCTATGATATAGATTTTTTTTTTTAGTGAGCACTGAGCAGATAAATCACGTGACACCATTCTTCCAAATAATGCTGAGCTGTATCAGCAGCATTTAGTGGCTCAGAACTCTGAAGTCCCTCACAGAAGAAAATGTGCCATGTGCTTGTGTATGAACCGAAGAACTGAAATTCCAGAGCACAAGGTCATGACTCCAAAAGCTGGCCTTTCCAACCTCTACCCCCTTCATTAATCAAAATGTAGTATAGCCAGGAGGCATGGGAGTGATTTCCTGCTACTGAATCAGTAACACTCTGCTGCAATTCTTCCTAGATTTGGAAACAATTCTTCCTAGAATTGTATGAAGACCTACCCTTGGGAACTGTTTAAGTGAATATTTTCAATTAAACCATATGTAAGGCATGTATTTCAGTTTGCAGTTTACAAAGCATGTTTTATGTATCTTACCCATCTAGTGGGCTAGGCGGAACTCCCTTCCCCGGGTTAGAGGCAAATCACTTAAACTCTTGAGTCTTTCCATGGTCCCTGTGCTGAGTATCTCCTTTGCCGTTCCACACCATTCTCCACCCCTCATCCCCACCCCCTTCTCTGCCTTCTGTGTCTGGAAAGCCATTGGCCTGAAGTAAGGACATGTTGGGCTTCTGGCTTCTCACCAGGCGAGGCCAGTGGGAGATACCGGTAGGAGAGGGGAGGATGATGGAGGCTGCCCTCCTGCCAGGTCACAGCGAATGAGCTGTATCCCTCTAGGCAAGCCGCAGTTCCTTCTGGTGGCCCCTCTGGGTTCCAGACTGACCGCTTCCCCCTGCCCCTTTAGACCTAGAGATGGCATCATATCAATTGCCCCAACTACTGCACTATTTGTTGCTTTCCTTGAATTCGGCCCTTGCTTTGTACATAGTCCCACTATTAAACTGCCCTCATATGGTATCACCTGGTTTTAGTGTGTCCTCTATTTCCTGCTAGAATCCAGACACACACACACACACACACACACACACACACACACGCTTAATAAATAAGAGGAAGAGCAAGATTTGCGCCCAGATCGGCTAACTCCTAGTCCTGGCCTCTTCCCCTGCTTGATAGTCGAGGTGATTAGATGATAAAGCCATACGCCTTCTGGAGGAACCTGATGCCCCCTTCATCCTCTAACAACACCAAACGCCTCTACCACTTTCAATCTCATTTATTCAACCTGCCCACCACCACTTACTAACAGCACACTCTGTGCCAGGAACTTCCCTGGGAGCTGGAAATACAAAGATGAATAAGGCACACACCCTGACCTCAAGTTGCTCAGATCAGGTGGAGGTAGGTGTGACACACTGGGATCCTTGGCAGCCGGTTCTGAGAGGGAGATCAGCGTGCAGGAGATGAGTGAGGGGGTCTTAGAACCAACACACGTGGAAGGGCAAGAGGGAAGCAGGATTAGGAGCAGGGAGAAGACGAGCTGTGATGCAGTCTCGGTGGAAGCCACAGCCGACCCTGCAGAGAGCTCCGAAGCTCAGGTTGTTTCAGACTTGAACCCAATGAAAGGGCTGAGGCACTTCTGTGCTGACTCGTCACTGGAGTCTGACCACCCCAGAGAAGGGACATGATAGCTCAGGCAGCTCTTTTCAACAAGACCAATCCCTGCAGGGAACTGAAGGCTGTCTCCAGTGACACTTCCAGCATCTCAAGGAATCTATTCTGCATTCCTGAACAGGAATCAGTGTTCTTCGCAGTAGGGAAAGGACAAGAGACAGATAATTATACAAAGATGTCATTAAGTCAGCCATGGCGTCATGCACAGAGTATTATGGATGCCCAGAAAGGGAATCCTATTCAGTCTTGGGAGTCTTGAAGAAACTTCCTCAACAAGATGATATTTAACCTGAATCCTACAGGCTAAAGAAGACATTAGACAAAAGAGGCGTGCACGCAAGGCCATCGCTGGCGTCGTGGACAAAGACAGAGCCTGAAAAAAAAAAAAAAAGACAGAGCCTGAAGGTGACATGGTTCATCTGAAGAAGGGATGCTGGTGCATAAAGTTTGAGACTGGAAAGGCAGGAACTTAAGCTGGGAAAATCAGCACGACCATTTCAGGGAGGCTCCGAATGCTGTGCCAGAGGGCTGGGGCTTTAGACCACAGGCCGAAGGGAGGCAGCGTGAAGGGAGAAGAAGGCCTCCCCAGGACACTGCCTTTCTTCAGAATATGCAGTGGCCGGGGAGGCCCTGGTTAGGACGTGTTTCAAGTTCTCCTCAGCCCAATCCATATTTATGCTATGATCACATGCAGCTTGTCCCTTTGCTGAACTCCGTCTTCTCTACTTCAAAGGATGTCCTTATTGAGAAGGTGTCTGCACAGTGGAGGGCTTTTATCTAAATGTCCATCTCCAGACTCAGGTCTAGGTTCAGCCCAAGGGGGTGCATGCAGGATGAGGCACAAGTACAGACTAGTGGGAGCTCGGAGGGCTCGATCATTCCGGAGGAACCACCGTTCCTTTCCGTGCAGTGGCATGCGTGTAAATCAGTCCCACCTACGATGCCCAGAAGGAAAGGATTCCTGATTCTCATGCTTTTGCTCTTCCCCGACAATAACCAAGCCCAGCACGTTAAATTCTTCTCTATACGATGCAAAACTGGAGTGAGGAGATTTAATCTGAATAGAAAGGATGTCAGGATCCTATGGTAGCACCTGTCAAACACAAAAAGATCTCTTGGTAAACCAGGTGCAAGCACGGTCCTGTGCTCTGACACATTCAGTCACAGCCATGGAGACAGCCTGACATGTTCACGCCTGACATACATTTTGTTCCTTCATAAATGTTCCTGTCATGTCAGATTGGCTTGTGGAAGAGTGTTACTCTGGACAGCCAAATCTTCTCATGACTCTATTTCTAAATGACTGTTTAGAAATGCGTATGACAGATGACTGTGGCCTTTAATTCTTGTTAACAATCTTGATTTTAGTTGAACTGTAGAGGATTTGTTTGTCCAAACATAAGTTTTTTTTCCCAAGTTAGACAAAGGCTCCACATTCAGTGTGTTTGATTGAGACGATTAAAGTGTTAAATATTATATGTCTATGAAACTGTGAAAAAGAACAGACTGCACACCTGGAGCCCTCCACTTTCCCGAGACATGGCCTTGAGCTCTCCACACTGGCCACAGAAACTGAAAGATAAAATTCCATGCAGAACATTTTGCTCTCTTCCAGGGAGTAAAATGAGAACGCCAGGGGGGAAAGGAAAGCAGCTTTCGCCAGGGAGGAGCCCTGCGAGGGTCAGAGTTGAGAACAACCTCAATTTGTCCAAGCTGTTGCTATTGATATAAAATATATAGCCATGCAGTATTTTTGGCTGATTTCCCAGGGGTATATATGCTCCAAATTCCTAGCCCATCTATCAAGAGCTGTAAGTTGTTTAACGTTGCTTAAGACACTTTGGGTGCTGCCAAACATTCTTCCCTTCAGGGAGCATTTTTCCCCTTGAATATTTTCATCTTGGCTTGTTTGAGGCAAAAGCCTTAAAAATACATCAAGTGCTTTGCTCTGGGGGTCACCACACCCTGACTGCTCCTCCTTATTCTATACTCACCACATATAGAAACGAGTCTTTTCGTTCTTTCTTTCATTCACTAAGTCTTTAAGGATTGTATTTGTTCCAGATACTAAGCTTAGAGGACTGAGACAAGTGAAAAAGATCAACAAGTCAACACAAAACCAGAATCCACGTTGGTTATTGCTAAGATATTTAAAACAAAGTACTTTAGGAATATTTTTCAACAGTCTTCTCCTCAACTAAATTATGGGCTCGTCCCAGTGATTTTGCCTTCTCAGACTCTTCACTGTGCCCCAACTATAAATACCTCTCCTTGAGTGCAGTTCTTTCCAGAAGAGAGAACATTATTGTCTATGCTTTCTGAAGGATGAGCCTAGAAAATCTAAGTATGTTGTATACAAAGCTATTAATTCCTCCTTCTATTATAGTTCTGTTATGGTCCCCATAAAGGTCATTGGGAGATTTTTGACTCTCTCCACTAAGGTACCATGTTATTACAAATAACAGTAAAGAAGCACATGGGCTTTTTGCCATGAAATTCACTCAAGATGAGGAGAGGCCTTCGTCTTCAAGGATTTTGGGCAGAATATTGGAGATGTGAATTCAGCCATCGGCCTCCGAAGCAGAGGGTTCTTTCAAAACAGGAAGGAATGGCAGCTAAATGTTCTTCCAGTTAAATCGTCTGAAAGCATAAACACAGGAATTCCACTTCCTTATCAATTTATTTCCAACGCCTCTGATGGACAAAAAGAGGTGATCTCATATTATTCATTTGGATAGGTAACTATTTTACTTGACCTCTCTTGCAGCAAGACATTATTTGGAGTACGTTAGAGGAAAGAAAAAGTAATGCCTATTCTTTAGAACAATTATGGAGGAGCTGGCATTTCTTTGTAAACAGTTGGCTTCAAATGGTCCAGAGATTAATCGACTGGAAGCAGGAATGGCCTCATCAGCTTTCACCTTGACGTCAGGAAACCACTATTGCTTGCTCTTCCCTCCCTCAGAGGGACTCAAAGCTCTTGGGGAGTTTATATCCCTATTCTCCTCCCCAAAAGCCCTCGTACATTTAAATGACAGTGCCTCTCTCAAGGGCACCCAGCCCTGCTGAACCAGGAAGAGGGAGAGCAAACAGACGCTTATCTGACGGACCAGAGGAACAAACTGCTCCCTGCTCTGAACCTGAGTCTGCAGCTGAGCCGGCACCACAAGGATACTGTCTGGCAGGAGGCCATTGTGCGGCCCTCTGCGGAGGCCCGGCGCCCTGAAAGACTTCATTCACTCCACATGGGTGAGCAATTTCCTCCCAAGTGGCTACTCACCAATGGCAGACCCAATTACAGACAAGATTGATGGGTCTGCCTGGCATGCCGAATCTACCTTAACTCTTTTTCCTTTTTGAAAAAAAAAAATCCTCACACACAAGAACTGAAACTCGGGGACAAATCTTGTCTCAAATAATGGGACGATTTCTTTAAATGGAAGGGAATAGGAACAAAGAAGAAAGCCACAAGAAATATTGTAGAAAATGACTCAGGACTTCCACACCTCCCCTCTCCTACACACACACACACACACACACACACACACACACACACACTCACGAAGGGCAGTAATTCTCAGGGCCAAGAGTTGAAGCCACTTTCTTACCAGTGTGGGAAAAGCCATAAGCTCTGCCCACTGGAATGCCATGGGCTCTGTGTGCATTCTCTCCCTTTCTGGCTGGATTCCTGCAGCCTGGGCCTGAAACTGAGGGGGTGAGTTTGCCTGTGTCCTGTTTTATCTAGAATGACTACTCAGTAAAGCGGTATTAAAACCCCAAGCCCTCTGAATTTCATGTACTCACATTTTTCTTTCCAAGGCTTGCTATATGATTTATGGGGCCCTGTGCAACATGCCAGTGTGGGCCCCTTATCCACAAAAGCAGGAACAGAATTTGTCTTTCTTTTGATACCTCTCTTTCAGCCTGTCGAAAAACACCTGTGAAGGTGTTTTTTTTTTTTTTAATTTGCTATTAAGTGCTACTCCCTTGAGTGCAACAGAGAACTCCAGGGCAAGTGGAGACCTTCACAGGTGTCCAGGCCTCACCCCGCAATGTGGAGTGCATATGTTTGACCCAACCCCCTCTCTACCCACACCCCTACCCCACCAGGGGTAGAAGACAGCAGCAGTAACTGAGCAGTCTCAGGGAGTGGGAGGCAGAGAACACAGCCAACAGGGGCTCCAAATCCCCTGTGCATGCTTGATTGTCCCATCGGTTACAAAACACAGATTCAAAGATGAAATTATTAAGAATTTCACGATGATGACCACAGAGCATTAAACCCCAAGCACGAACCCTTTTCTGAGCACGGAAATCTATGCAACTGCACCGGTCGCCAACTCATGAAGCCAGTCCTGTTTTCCTGTAATACAGGAAATGTGGATATGAAGGTAAAAATACAAGAGTTTCCCCAAACATGGAGATTTACATAAACAGAGGATACGCGCACACATACATTTACGTGTGTGTGTGTAACCAGCTCTTCCCTGCATTGTTTTCTTAAACTGGCTGCTCAGATGCAGGATTACTGAGACAAAGGTATAAACATTGTTGGCGCTCTTGATTCCCATTGGCAGATTACTTGGCTGAAGGGTGTGGTGACTTCCAGCAAATCCTGGCAGGACAGGTTGAATATCCGTTTAGGCACTGGACGGTGGCGGGGGCAGGGGGAGTAAACAGTTTTGTGTGCTGGTAAACAGTTTTGTTCATTTAATATGAAAAAAAGGTAGCCTAATTTCATTGGGGTTAAAATATTGTTATATTATTATCTGAAATATTTTGCAATCTTTAAAAACCATCAAAACTTTTTAAAACATACTCTGTTTAAGGATGTCATACAACGGATGTTATTTTAAAATGTCTCCTTTAGTGTTGATCTTAATGGACAGGTCTGTGTCCAGCAAAAAAGGAGAGGAGAGGAGAGGAAAAGAGAAAAACGGAAAGGAAAGGGAAATTTAACCTCAATCGGAAAGTATCTTACCTTAAAGTTATCATTGTGAAATGTGTCGGATGGATGTATCAGTTTATCATTGTGCTGGACAAACAGATCTGGTCCCACAGCATGCATTATTGGTGTTCATCATAAATCCTTTATCACGCGCTGCTTTTACTCTGGTTACTTTTATGTATGTTTTATTCCCCGTCCTTCCACCCTCAAACAAATCATAAGCCCCTTGGGTTTTATGAAGTTTTGCATGATCTGACAATGCTTCGCACAGTGATAGGTACATAGTCGTCAGCAGAGTTTCTGAAAGCAAAAGGGAAATTCGGACAGCTTAGCGGTGGTCCCACATCCTCTGTCACCCTCAGGTGTAGCTGTGACTAGATTTGAGTTTCAGGTAGAATCACATAGTAACCATGAAGTAAAACATAAAGAGACAAATCCAGAAACATTTGTGATATATATATATATATATATATATATATATATATATATATATATATATATATATATATGATATATGCATATACATATATACATTTGTGTGTGTTTGTGTATACAGATACAAGAGAATGACATTTTGTAAAACTTCAATACCTGCATTATTCAGAGGACACAATATTTGCATTTTTACCTAAATTATTTCCTAATTAACATCTAAACTCAGGAAATTTAGTATGTAAGGGAAGAATGGTTACTTTTTTACTCAGCAAGTAAAACTGTATATATTAAAAGTTTACAATACATTATACATTAAAAATTTACAATTATTATGATGAAGCTAACAGAAAATTGAATTTAAACATGTATATTCAAGTATTTCAAAACTGAATACTTTCCTTTTTCTTAAGCCAGAGCTGAAATCAATAATAATAAATATAGACAACTTAATGCAAAACACTTTACAAATGGAGAAAAATATTTTTTTAAAGGCGATTCATCAGACAATGTGCTTCTACTAGATGCAAGTGTCCTGGCCAGTAAGAAACTCCACATATAGATACAGATGCTATCGACAGAGAGCAATTATGGATAATTCAAAGGATTAGCATCACTATGTTCTCTGGGAAGAGGAGGTACTGTGTGAAAATACTAACGTAAACACAAAGTTCATTGAGCATTTATCATGTGAAAAGTATTCTAGATTATTTTATTTATTTCTCACAACAATCCTAACGAAGAGACTTGTTATCTGTTGTTTTAAAGAAAAGGGAACTGAGACTCAGGAAGGGGAGGTAAGCTAGTAAGGAATGGAACAAGAGTATGACCCCAAGCACCAGTCCAGCTTTAGCTTCTACATTTGCCCGCCTCCCGCGGTGTCATTAGTGGATTCATTCTCCATCAAGCTTGGACCAGGCCACCAACTGCTTCTTGCCTACTAGGAGACCAGCTGATAGGGTTGCCAGATTTAGCAAATTTAAAAATACAGGATGCCCAGTTAAAATTGAACTTCAGGTAAACAATGAATCTGTTTTTAGCATAAGAATGTCTCAATATGGCATGGGACATACTTACATTTTAAAATGATGCATTGTTTATCAAAAGTTCAAATTATCGAATATATGGTGATGGAAGGAGAACTGACTCTGAGTAGTGAACACACAATATGATATATAGCTGATGTTTTACATAATTGTACACTTGAAACCTATGTAATTTTACTAACTATTGTCACCCCAATAAATTTTAATTAAAATAAAAAAAGTTCAAATTTAACAGGGTGGCCTATATTTTATCCGGCAGCCCTAGTGGCTTGCCATCTCCGAGTACCGCTGAGTGACTATCACAGTTTCTGAATTGGCAGCGATGTGGCGTTTTGAGAAAGATACAAGAGTAATTCTAGGTTGAAGTTGGCATCAGAGACAAGGACAGACCCTGTTTCATAGACAAAATCCCCACTTAATAGCAGCCAAAATGAACATCTCTCTTAAGCTTGCAGATTGGGTGAAACCGCACCAGTGAACCCCTGTGTTCCTAGACCCTGTAAACCTTAATCAATATTTACAGAGTGAGGGCCTTCTGACCTTCAGACTTCTCACCTTGTAAATAATGATAATATTTCACTGAGTTGTTTTGAAGGTCAAGTGAGGTTATGTATGTAAACATTTACCGTGAATGCTGTTTGGGGACTCATGTTTTTGGACATATGAAATTAAGAAGTTATGTTATTTTTTTCCAAGAACCAAGAATAAATGCTGTTAATCCAAGCAACTTTCAGTGAACATATAAACCAGGAAGCCTAATATTTAAACAGATAAAGATAAAAACTAACATACTTGAAAGTATGTTTTTCAAAGATTTATATTTTGAAATCAGCTGTAAAAATCACTTAGCATCTGTTCAGCCAGTTATGTACAAGTAAAAATAGTCCTTTATATATGATATATATATCCTTTATTTCCATTGTTATGCAATGTCCACTGTTTTTAAATGATATATCAAAACCAAGTAATATTATTAAAGATCATCTTTTTTCTCTTTTTAATTGAAAAGTAACCAAAAATAATTACATATAACAAAAATTACATAAAAACTATGAGTAGCCAAGAGTATTAAATGAGAAGAGGGAAACTAAACATATGTATACACACAGGATGATAATGAAACAATGATTGTTGAGTGACTATTTTAATTTACCAATATCTTTCAAACATTTGCTCAAGTTGTTTTTTAGAATCTTTTGTTTATATATATAAACCTCCTCTTATCTGCAAATAGGAATTTCAGAGACTCTTTTTTGTTCAGAAGGAGGCATTTTTCTTTAAGAAAAAGAAAACACCTCTGAACAAAAGTTAATTGTACAGAAGACTCAAATATTCAAGCTGGATTGATTGGCCAAAGCAATGTGTTCCCCAGAATTCCTTTGTAAATGAGCAACCCTCAGTCTAACCAGAGTCATATTAATTGAAATATAACTCTACTGATAGATACTTCTGAAAGAGTTTGGAGAGACGCTAAGGAGTTTGAACAGAAATGATGGAGATAGAGAGAAAAATCGTTGAGAGAACTATAGAGAGAAATAGTTGAAGCTGATAGATCTGCGTGTAGTCCTGAGACAGCTGAAAAGATAGGGTTGTGAGGAAAATAATACAGACCTTGCAAGGCAGCAAAATCTGAATTCTTGTCCTGGCTCCACTACTAACTTGCTGTGTGATACTGGATGAATTACTCAACCCCTTCTGGGCCTCCATTTCCCCATTTTCAAAATGAAGACCGAAATACCTCACAGAGATATTGTGAGGACAAAATGAGGTAATGTGGCAAAAAAAAAAAAAAAAAAAAAAAAAAAAGCACTTATTTAAGGTTAATAAGTGGTTGTTATAAAAATAGAATGCTTAGAACATTTTCAAGGGAGTAAAACCTAAAAGCTAGATAGATTCATTGAGGGGAGATATCACAGGCAGAATTCAAGAACTTAATACACTGGAGTTCATTTAGGTGCAGGGAGAGGAAATGGGATGGAAAAGTAGCTATGGAGTCCAGAAAAAGATTTATAGTTCCATAAAGCTCTGATGTTAACTGGAACATAGACCTAGAAATTGTTGTAAAGGCTTCCATTGTCTGTGCACTCACAGCTAAAGTCATTGTACATGTAGCTTATCCTACAAAATCACTCCACCCAATAATAACAACCTTATTTGTGCTGTGCCTGAGTCTGTTAAGTGGAGACACCCAGAATGGGAGCAATGATTCAGGAGAATATAAAGGAAAGTGTATAGGTTGGGAGGAGAAATCCATGATTGGATGTGATAGAGGAAGGTTTCCCAAGTGTCAACCAAACCAGATAGATGCATTCTGTCTGGATGATTTCACATTTTGCAATGGCTCCAATTAGAAACTGTTGGCAGACAGTCAGAGAGGCAATCAAGTCAAATAAAATCAAATTATAAGTTCAGTCTCATCTCTTCCTTCTGCTGTCTTGCAAGTACGAATATGGGATGAATGAGGTACCAGGCACTGCATTCCCCAAATTCCAGTGGATGCATATAAAGTTGTCTGAGTGATTTTCTTGAAGTCCTTTCCCCACTTGGTTTAGGGTAAAAAGGAAGTGTTCCCTGCCCCCACCCCAAGATAGGGGTTCTCCCCGCCATGCTAAAAGTGTTCCCCTGAGATGTGCTCCTATTGACCTTGTCAACCTTCTCATTAATTCAGAGCCTTTTTTAATATAACTTTTTATATGAACTAATAATGGCAGACCTAGATCACTCACACCACAAATCCTGCATAACTATTCTGGTAACCTCACTCTAGAATACAAGTGTTGGCACTTACTGTTTTATTCTTGACTATATAGGCCTCTAGCAAAACCAAGACATCAAGAAAATTCTCAGTTAACACCCCATTTCATTAGTATGTTTGTAGAAAAATCTAAAGGAATATGCACAAAAGTATATACAGTGATTTTCAATGAAGTGAGGGTGATCACAATGGACTTTAACTTTCTACATGACATAGTTCTACAAAGGTCAGACTTGTTGTATGTACATTTCTTACTTTTGCATTGGGGAAAAAATCGTTAATATGATGTCCCCAGGATCTTAGGTTAAGGTATTCACAGAGAATGTTGAATTGAATACGTCGTCCAAGGAGAAAGTGGACTCTGGCTTCAAGGCATAGTGACTCTGTAGGTTCAAAAGATGGTGTCAGCTCCCCACCCTCTCCCCCTTCAGTACTCACCTTTACTTTCCTCTGAGTTGGCTTCATTCCCAGGCAGACTGTCTCCACGGGAAGCAAATGTGCCTCCCAGAAGTTCCAAGTTCACCTGGTTTCTTGATGCTCACAAAGTCAAGAATAGAGAGAGTCTCTCCTTCATAGAGTTCATATTGAAATCCCCCACCCCAAAGATTCTCAGTGGCCCTGCTAGGACCTTCAGATCAATCACTGTGTCCAGGGAGTGGAACACTTTGATTGGCCAGGCTGGATTGTAGCTACCAAATGGAAGGTGAGAAAGGATTCACTTTATTGTCAGCCTCGTCTAAATACTCATACATGTAAAGGGGAAGAGGATGTTCCCTAAAGTGATATACGGCAGACAAAAAAAGAAAGGAAGAGAGGGAGGAAAGAAGGAAGGAGAAAAAGGAAGGAAGGAAGGAAGGAAGGAAAGAAAAAAAGAAGGAAAGGAAAGGAGGGAGAGAGGGAAAGAGGGAAGGAAGAAGGAAGAAAAGTAAAAAATGACTACTACCTCAGAGACTCAGCATCTATAGGGAGTATTTATTGACTGCTTACTGCATGCATGGTACTGTGGATCCCTGGAAATCTAGAATTTGACATTGAAAGTTTTAGCTATAAGGGACTTCAAAGATCCAAGCTATGATGGTATATAATCAATTATATGGTGGTAATGTTTACTACGTCAGTGGTCCCCAAATTTTAGAGTGTGTCACAAGTGCTTGGAGGGCTTGCTGAAACACAGATTGCTGGCCAGGAAGTCTGCGGTGGGGCATCAGGATGTCTAGCAAGTTCTCAGGTAATGCTGAGATTGTCAGGACCACACTTTGAGAATCTCTGCCCTACATCAAAGGGTTTCATGACAACAAATTGGATACTATAAGTAAGGTGGCTACTACTAATTTGAATCTCAGGTTCAGCAAAAAATGGTAACCTTACTTGGTGAACAAGTCAATTCAACTTCCGTATCTTTTAAGATCACCCTGAAGTTGATTGCTGTATTCTTCACAATTATCAGGGTTTGGTGTTCAAGGAAGTTTAACCAGGGGTCCACCCTAGAAAACAGTGCAATTTAAAGTCAATTGCAAGTTTTCAGACTGAAGCTTAAAGCTTGATGCAAATGGCCCATCCTGACCTTTCCCCCGTGCTGCCCCAGTCTGTGAAAAACAATGCAAAGCATGGCCAGTTCAGGGACACCATTAGAAAGAAGCCAGTAAAACAGGCAGAAAAGACACAAAGAGCTTTAAACTCAAGACACTTTCATCTCCAAAACAGCATGTCCTTTCTCTTTGGTTCGCCCAGGATTTCTGACGGAAGTGAAATTCTTCTCTGGCATCCAAGAAAGATTTATGACTGAAAAAAAAACAGATTTTACCTGGCAGCGGGTGCCTGTGAGGTTTGTTCTCTTTCATAGCAGGCCCAATTGCTCTTTATTTTGCAGATGCTAATATTAGACTCAGTTAATCATTGCACATTCCTTTTATTAGGTGAGGAGCTACATTCTTGAAACCACTCTCAGGAAAACAATCCTTTACTTCCAGACCACCCTGAGTTGTAGACTTGGGGTTTCGGCAGCGGTAGCACTGCTGGGCCATGTGGCAGACGTCTGGGCAGCCCAGAGACATCTGCTCTTCAGCCCCAACCCTTTGCAAGTGGTTCGGGAACTTCCTCTTTTCTTGTTCACTTGGCCCAAGGTTGCTCCTTCTATAAACATCCAGAAGGTGTTAGTACCACCAGAGTATCAGACTTTATTGCTTCTTTTCCCATGGGCAAATTGGCCTGTAATGAGGGCACGGCTGTTGGAATAGGATGCATTCAATATACTTTATTGGAAGGCCCTCATTCAGGCAAGTTAGATCCATCTGAGTTCTGTGCAAAATCTGAAATATGAAATTGTTAGACCATATTCAGTTTCATTAGTTCTCAGTGGCTATGCTTGATTCTCATAGTCATTTCTAAGTCAATTATTGGCAAATTAGTAGCCAATTTGCCATAGAAACATTGTGGTTAGATCCGGAGCCAACCCCCAGATGCTGCCTTAACTCATTTTGTGCCTGGAGTATAGTACTGCACTAATGCTACCGTGAAATCTCATCACCGCTTCCAACTCTGCTTTTGAAATTAAAACACCCCAAGTTCCCACTCAGGACTTCAGTGGCTGGTTGCTGGGGTTCTCCTTCATTCCCTTCTGTTCTAGTCAGGGTCGTCTACAGAGCTCCCAACAGTGAGATGGGGAGCCCAGAAAGCAGAAAGAGGATTCTAGGGGGAGATTTGGGGTGATAGCAGAAGTCTAGGTCTTCAGTGAACATTGGCAAGCAGTAGAAGTTGTACACATTTTACATGGTGGTCCCAGTTCTTGCTGAGTGACAATGGTGGTGGAAATGGGAAGTGAGGAAAGACGAGGAGAAAAAGGTGGCCCCTCAGAGAAGCCAGGATGCCCGCAGAGAGATAAGCCTCTGGCTTGGACTCCAATTCATAAGAAGAATATAGCTGGGAGCCTTGAAAAAGGAAGTGGCCTATATGCTGACCACAGTGGAACCAAAAATATGTTGCCAACAAGATCCTTAGAAGACCCGCTTAATAATAATAATAATAATAATAATAATAATAATAATTTGTAACTGACACATCAACTCGAAACATAAATTCCAAATATGCTTCAAAATCATTTATTCCCTTAAGTCTTTCATCACCTACTTCTCTGCTTACTCCAAGTTCCATTATCAAACCACACCCAGCAACTGTTTACTGAGTACCTACTCTGTGCCAAGACCGACCTCATGGATCCACTATTAGTTTATACAACGTACAGAGCATTTGCTGTGTATCTGAAATAAACTCATTTTCCTCTTTGTTTCCCACATAATGCCTTCTGGGCCCCTTTTTCTCTCCTCGCTTTCTCTTTCTCTTACCTCTCTAAGATTCACTCAACCTGACTGGGCCTCCTCGGAGGACCTAATGGTTACTGCTGATTTCCGAACTCCATTCTAGTCATATGCCAAGCTCAGATAGATAAGTTCTGCCCTGCTCCCAGGACATCAGTCCTGCTTCTGACTGTGATGAAACAGGATAAATGAAGCCTACCATTGTTTGGAGGTAGGCAACTAGGTGTGAGAGGAATAGTAAGATGTGCTTTTTCTCTTAGTCAAGGAAGGAGGAAGGAATGGAGGGAGGGAGGGAGGGAGGGATGGGAGGGAGGGAGGGAGGGAGGGAGGGAGGGAAGGAAGGTTCCTTTTCTTCTTCTTCTTCTTTCTTTCTTTTTTTTCTTCCTTTCCTTCCTTCTTCTTTCCTTTTCTTTTCCTTTTCCTTTCTTTCTTTCTTTCTTTCTTTCTCTCTCCTCTCCCCTCCCCCCCCTCCCTCCCTCCCCCCTCCTTCCTCCCTCCCCTCCCTCCCTTCCTTCTTCCCTTTCTTCCATCCTTTCTTCCTTCTCTTCCTTCCCTCCTTCTCTTCTTCCCTCCCTTCCTATTTCCCTTCTCTTCCTTTCCCTTCCCCTTCCATCTTTCTTTCTTTCTTTTTTTCTTTCTTTCTTTCTTTTCTTTCTTTCCTTTACTTCCATTTTGTTCTTATATCCTTTCTTTCTCCTTCCCTTTTATTCTTCCTCACTTCCAACCTTTATCTATGAAACTCTTGCATCCTGCTAAGTGGTATGGTGGAGCAGGGAAGATGTTAAATATATACATGCCCAACTCACACCGATGAGAAATGCACATATTTGGCTGCAAGTAATGAAAACGGGAATCCAGAATTACATTCCCAAAACAATTCTACTTGGGAAAGACTCCTTACAGGCATTCATGGAAGGCTCCAACCTCTTAGATTTCATCTACATTTCATAGAGTTTACTGAATTTTCTTCAACTGTCTCTCCAAACATCCTTCTCTTGTCCATAAACCATTTCCAGTGAAACTTGGATCATATTTGGTATAATTCCTGTAACGTTGTGAGAGTCTGAAACAGAGCATTCATTCCTAAGCAAACCTCTCTGTTTAGGTCATGCTGGCCACGCCTCAGTCAGCAGTGCCAATACCATCCTTCCTCCTTCTGATAATCATGGTGGCCCGTATCTCCCTAAAATGGTACTTCCTGGGACCCTGCTTGCCACTTTTAATTCACTGCTTCTTTATAGATACATACTTCTTTATTAAGCCATGAACAAGTCCAAACTGCAAGGGGCCAAACATTGGAGAAATGCTAATACCCTTGGATATTCTCAGCCTTCCCCTACCTATTCCTTTTAAGTAAAATTCTTTCATACTAAAATTTATATAACAGGTAAGACTTAGAGGTGACTTCTTCCAGTATATTGTATTTCAGTTGTGGAATGTCAGAGAGGGAGCATCAAGATTATGTTCTGAAAGTCTTGATGGAATACAAGGTAATCACTTCCTAGCGTCATGAGTGCTCTGAGAAGTCAGAGGAATTGCTCACTGGCCCACTGCTTCCTAGAGTTTCACTTTTAAAATGATCAGGAAGTAGTTAGGAGGCAGCCTGATCCTTGAAGACCACCTGAGACATGGAACTTCACCTGTAGGAGCGGCACCAGCTCTGACTTCACCTCTCCTGAGACGAGAACACACAGAGGCAAGCGCCTCTCTAAGCCACCTGGGAGAAAGTCAGACTTTCTCCTGGAGTCTAGCCAAGGAAAAGAACATTTTGTTGATCATTACTCATTATCAATTTGGCCAAAGAATTGTGGGGTTTTTTTGTTTTGTTTTGTTTTTCTATCTGGGTGGCACAGACTCTGGGCAAATTTCATCACATCAATAGCCCATTTACGATTCTGGGTGGTTTCCCTGGGGCAGAGACTCTCAGACTTGTTCTTCTGAATTACCAGTGGGATCTCTTTCACCTTAAACCGGTGATAGACTTAGTATTTTCAGTGATCTTCTTGACTTGGTAAAGTGGAATTCTCCATGCATCTTTTCAGAGCTTTCTGGCAAGCAAAAAAAAAAAAAAAAAAAAAGTTTCTGCAACCATTTTCCTATACATTTACCCTAAAATGGAATAATCACTAAAAATACTTCTGTGAGTTCTGCTCCTATCACCTGGTGCCATAGACTCAAGGGCTCAGTGTGCCGTTGGGGATAGGAAATGCTTTGCAACACTAGTAGTGGGTCTAGTTTGTCTTCCTCAAGATTAGTTGTTCAAACAATGACCTTATTTGATTTAAACAAGCCACGTTGGTTCTTGTGCCTTCAACAAATAGAAAAGTCCAGTAGGAAATCCACGTTTTCTCCTGTGGATGACAGATATGCATTATTAATGACTCTACTCCTCCGAAGCACTTAGAAACACTGAGTCAAGTTTTCATCTCTTATAATGGTCCCTGGGAAAATCTCAGGCAAAAGCCATTTGCTTAGATAGGCAGGAAACAGTTGTTAGTATTTCATTTTGTTTCATTTCCTGAGAGGACTTGGAAAAACTGAGACACTTCCACTCCTCTGATATAGGATATAGAAAAAAAATCAAAATATTCTGCTTAGAACCCACCACAAGGCAGGCTGAACTAGCCAAGATTGTTCCTATTCTAAGAGAAAGCCAACTCAGTCAGGCAAAATCAAATTGTACTTTTCTGTAAGTTAACTTAAGACAGCATTTGTCAAACTTTTGTTTTTACTACAATCTACAGCAAAAATATATTTTATATCATTTACGCACACATACGTATTTACCTGAAATATGTTTTCTGAAATATAACTCCCTTACTGCCATGAACTCTGATATTTTCACCTCTTCTATTCCAGTCTATTTAATTCTATTTTATTCTGCTAGCTGTGACCTATAAAGTTCATTTCCCAATTCACAACCCCCAGTGTTAAAAAAAAGCCTTGAAGGTCAGGGGTACAGAAGTGAATCCTTTTCACAAATCCTCCCACTTCTACTGAAGATGCTCAAAATTTCCCATTGAGAACTGCCTTGGTGAATGGTGTTCTCTCTTATTAAAATGTAAATGCAGCCTGAGACAGTAAGAGATTAAAGCTGGTCCATCATTTACACTTTTATGATGCTGAGTATATTACATCACAGTCACATCACATCACAGTAGAAAAAGGAAGTCAGGTTGGATAAGGGAGGGGGTGGGAGTGAGATAATAATTGCTCCGTATAAGGAGATGGTACAGGGCCTCTTCTGAGGTTAGATCATCCTAGATGATCCTAGACCTTTGCCCTGTCCCCGTAAAGGGTGGCAAGAACCTAGACTGAATGTCTCCTCCCTCAGCACACCCAGAGTTCCCTGGCCCCCGTACACTCCTGCACGTGTCATGAGGCAGAAATGGGAAGTGCAGTGTGGAAATGGAAGGGACCGAATCAGAGTACCTGAGGCCTGCAGGAGGCTTCCATCAGGCTCTGGAGAGATCCAGGAGCAGGAGGCCCCACCTGGCCCTCCCTCTTTCCCTTCAGTACACTGTCCCTCTGGGAATGTTCCTCCCATTCCTCTCCACCTCGTTCACCTTTTCCATGAAGAAGTTTCCAGCTTTGCCAGCCCTTCTCTGAGCCCCACGAGCACGTTCTGCTGTACTTTCAAAGCCACCTGTGCACACGTCCATCAGAGCACTGCACACAGAGCGTCATCAATGTTATTAGATTGTCAGTTCCTTGAGGATCCTATGTACCCAACACAGTGACCTTCCCCCTCACGCATTCATTTATCTTTTATGCACATAATAAATATTAACAGTGCTAGTACACTGGGCCAGGTGTAGGGAGGGCAGTGAGGGCTGCTCTTGTAGAACTTGTTGTCTGTTTGCTCATGCTGTCTATTTGTTGGCTGATAAATATTTGTGGCAGGGATGAAGGAGTGAATAATAGAAACCTATGCTGCCATATAGTATCTCACTGCTTTAGCATACACACCCATCCATCCCAGGACAGTTTTAATTCTGAGGAAGTCCTCATACTGAATCAAAGTCTGTAGCCCTGAAGTTTTGTGTATTAGTCCACAAAGAACAGGAGCTGCCAGTGACAGCTGCTGTGTCCCCAGGCTCCACCTCTCCAGTGTAAACATCTTCAGTGCTTTCACTGCTCAAGATAGATACATCAGCAATAACATGGAATGGTTTGAGTTGACCCAGCAGATCTACTTGCTTCCCTCAAAACGCCCTCCATTTGGCCAAGAATCTTCTGTAAGTGTAATGAATAATGAAACCCTAGTTTCCAGGTGTGCTAAGCTGCTACAGCCTAAACTCTACATCCACAAAGCTCCATTGTAGAACAGAAAGAGTTCATCCATCCTGCACTAGCAGAGCCAAACACTAAACACCGAGAATTACAGAGGAGAAATACCGGTTATTTTGTTATGAATGGTGCCATCCAGGAGAATGAGAAGCCAATGCTCAAAAGCCTGAACTCCCCAGTGGCGAGCAGGTTACAAATTCTATGGGGCAAAATCACAAGACACCATAGGTTAGGGGTTCAAGGTCGTGCTGGGAGCTTATTGGTTGGAGGCGATGAAATAAATCATTTCTTCAGGCCTTGAGGACAGCTCTGAGGTCTTTTCCAGCGTCCCTCTGTCTTGTCTCCCTCTGTCCAGTCTCATGGGAAAGTAGCCAGGGGAGTCGTTCCAACTTAGGGGTCAGGAGCTGAAACATAACTTAGGGCAAGATGTTACCTTCAGCCTGGGAGAGGTCAGGACTGTGTGCCCATTAGTCAGGTTCCGGCTACTGTCACCTGCTGCCTTGGGGGTTGCTGATTATGGGAAAGGCTGGTCTCTGAGGGGCATGGAGGTGGAGGGGGTATGATTTCTAGAGCTAGGATTTAAAACTAAATTTAGTCAAAGTCATAAGGACGCTCGGTTTCACTGTCACATCAGCTGCTCTGAAAAGCACGTTCTCTCACTGACTTAATAATATTTGCAACGCAGACCACCCAGTTATACTTGGGCCGTGTAGGGTGATTTACCCAGTAATTCCCTTTACTTCTTGAAATTTAGTAATGACCCTCCTCTTTCCCCGTCCCCATAAGTACATTTAAACGGCTATTTGAAAACTGACCTTTTTCACAAGATTGTGTTTTACTGGCTACGGGAGAGCCCTTACCCGGTTTCCTAACAGAATTCTTCCACAGAATTTGTCTGAGCCCCTCTCAAGTCCAGTAGCAAAAGTCAGAAGAGGTTACACTCACAGCATTTAAGGGCCATAACCCTGCCTGGTATGGTGGGATGATCTGCCGTAAAAGAAGAAAACCCAAGGAGAGAATGCCACCCAAAGAGAAGTGGTGGAGACTAGACTAGAGAGCCCCAGGGCTTTTGTGTCCCTTACCCCATTTATTCCTGAAATCCAGCAGCCTCCCTTCCCTCAGTCTGGTTGTTCTTGGATTCCAGGAGCCAATAAATTCCCTTTTTGCCCTTTTGCCTAATTCCAGTTGGATCTCTGTAAGTTGTAACCAAAAAATTCCTGACTAATACAACCCCTAATTTTTTCTTCCTGAGTGCTGCCTTGTTGTTCCTAAACCAAATATCCGCATCCTGTACTTACGTGTTTTTTAACTGAAAGGCAGGAGCTTATGTTTACTGCTGTGGAACATCACCTTGTTTTATTTGATTCATAATGCTAGTGTAGCTGGTCACAAATTCGCACACACTACTGTCAGTTGTGCTAAGAAAATCTGGCTATTGTAAACTTTTGGTAATAGAGTAGTCACCCTCATAAGACGGCCGAGTGGCAAGAAAAAAATAAATTTTCCAGTAATGGTGTCTCGTTCAAAAAAGACTTTTAAGACAGAAGAAATTGATTTGGTTCTTTTGAGTGAGTTGTCAGTCCTTTGGAGACTCCAGTCCTACTCCAAGATGTAGACTGGCTGAAGGAGGGAATCATGAGACCTCATGATGATGGCAAAGGGGCCCCAACTCCAAGCGGCATCCTCTGGTTCTTATTGATCTGTATGGTGAAGGAACTTGAACCATCTCGTCCCTGAGCTGTCAGTGACCCACTCTGAGCCTTGGCTTCTCATACTGGCCTGCATCAGTGGCCTGGCCATTTGCCTCTGATCATAAATTTACCACATGCTGTTGTCAAATGAAAACAAACCTGGAATTAGGAAGGAGAGACTTTATTCAGAAGGATTGTTGCAAAAGGGGGCAGGCTATTGCAGTAGGAGGACAGGCTATTGTAATAGGGCTGACGCCTTACCCGTAAGATCTACAAGTATCTCAAGAGTTCAGCAAAAAGTGTTTTTCTTTTATAGAGAGGAGTCAACAGGCCAAAAAGAACTGGATGTGGGGAGGTGGAATGAAAGGGTGGTGTGATAGAGTTGCAGATCAGAGAATATTTTACCCTGAGGCCAGCCTATTCTTAAAAGGAGTTGTATGCTAGCTCAGGCTGAGGGTGAGCCAGAGTTCAGAGACGTGGGGGAAGGAGAGCGTCCTAACTCTAACTCAAGTTTGGCTAGCCAGTATTTTGTTCCCATTGATCAGTGGACAAAAGCAGTTCAGCTAATCATTTATGAGGCAACATGGGAATTTCAAAGGTGTCTGTCTGGCTTTCTGGTAGGTAACTAGGTGGCATCAGAGTCTTATCTAGGTCTTATGGGAGACGGTGGTCCTTTGCAGTGAGCCCTTTCCTGGAACACAAAAGGATGGGGGATTTCTTACCCTGCACTTGTTTTCTAGGATCACAGGGGTCCAGGTAAAGTCCAACATTATCACTTCAAGCCCTCTCAGCATCTCCATGTGCCCTCCCTGGGGTTTATAAGGTTTTCTGGGCTCCAAGAATGATACAAACAGGTCACAGGAGGCTGGAAGTGGTGCCTTGGGTCCATCTATCAAGCCACCTCTCAGTCAGTGATACACCACATTGGAAATTATGGCTGCCCACCAATTGTGAGACCAATTCCAGAAGTTTGCAGGTTAGCTCAGGCTACACCTAAGTAAACTGACCAGTCATTCCAATGTGACTACAATATGACTGGGTTTCCATATACCCACCTATCTGGATATTTCTGGAGCCCTTGAATTGTTAGCCTTGAACAAGTTCCCTACGGGCCCTAACACCTGACCTCCATGTGCTGCACTGGCTCCGTTCTCCTTCCCACAGCCCTCTGAGATTGCACGGATAGCTTTCTTTCCTTCCTTAATGGCAGAGGCTTCTGTGACATCATACCTAAGTTCCCTCTGCCATTATTTATATTAAAATCCAATGATAAAACGTATTACTGGTAGCTAAAGAAGTTTAAAAAGTCTATTCTCTCTCACCAAAGCCTGTCTTTCAAAATACCATCAGTCTGTGAACTCAAAACTCCCATTTTGGAATTTATAGGTTTAGCATTGCTTTTGTCCTTGCATTCCTGCTGCAAAAATCCCAATTTTCCCCAAGTCAAATGGATGCCTCTGGCAGAACAAGAAGTCATATACAAGGAAATTCAAATACAAAAATCATTTTAATGTAAATAAAAAATATTATTCCCCATTATGCTAGGATAGAAATAAAAATGGAATCTAATTATGTCATCCAAATTATTTGCTAACACTCTGATCTCATTCACCCATAAATTTGAAAAACTTGTCTTTTGTATCTTCATAAAGTCATTGATAAAAAGGATGAAATTATTGAATGAGATAGAGCATAGAGCTTAGAGACACACTGCTAGAAACATGTTTGCAACTTGACGCTGATCCATAGTGAAAATGTTGCTTGCCTGGAATTTATTCCTATGTTAGCCCTGGGGTTGTACTGGACACAACGAAACGATCCTCGTCTTCTGATACGCATGCCCTTGTTTGGGTGCTATGTGTGAGTTGCTTCTAACCAATAGAATATGACAACAGTGATGCAATGTCTCTCTCCTTGGTTATGTTAAGTTATGTGAGACTCTAGCTTGCTAGACACTTTCTCCTTTGCTGGCTTTGAAGAAGTGAATGGGCATGTTGGAATGCTCACATGTCAAGGGGCTAAGGATGGCGTCTAGGAGCTGAGGACAGCCTCCGGCCAACCACCAGAAGGAAGCTCAGGCCCTCAGTCTCATGGCCACAAGGAAATAAATTCTGCCAACAACTTGAGAGCTTGGAAGAGGAGACTTCTCCAGTTGGGCCTCTCCATGAGAACACAGCCTGGCTGATACTTTGATTGTTGCAGCCTGAATCCAGAGAATCAGGCTAAGCCTTGGTCAGATTCCTGACCCTCAGAAATAGTAAGATATACACAGTACAGAATATGTATATAGTATAACATATATTATAACATAATATATAATAGTGAAATAGTAAATATATATTGTTTTAAGACACTGTGTGTGGCGATGTTACATAGCATGGAAAACTAATACAGGGTCATGCCATGAGGAAACAAACTCTTCAGACGTGTGCATTTGTTCTGATCCCTGGAGCAGGGTCTGTTATTGTCTTTTATTGCCTCTTTAAGCAGTACTCAGAAGATCTAAGCTCTAAAACCAATCCCATTAAATTATGACCAGGAATTCCTGTTCCTTCTCTGTGCCTCATTTTTCTCATCTGTAAAATGAAGACATCCTAGTAGGTGAACTCTAAGGGATCTTTCATTTCAGCTCAAAGATTTTATGTCCTACGTTATCCCCCCGCCCCCTGCCCAAAAAAAAAACAGACAGCCTTGAAATGCATTTGAACTGAGGTGAATCCCAAAGGAATGAGTTTGGAAATAATGGAACAGAAATGAGCAAGTATTGAAGACTTGCTTCATCAAAAGGAAATTCAGCTCTAAATAGAAACTTCAAAAGGCCCACATACTGATATCCCCATAGAAGTCGATGAAATGAAATGTCTCAGACAAGTTACAGACTTGATGCTGGCCCGCCAGCCAAGTAAGCAAGGGGATCCTTCAGTACCTCCCAGATGGGTTTTGTGTATTTCATTCTGAAGATATCTATTGTTTGTTTTTATTTTTTTTTAAGAAAAAAAAACTATCTCAAATCTTTTCCAGTGAAAGAAAAAAGAACTTCCCCTCACCCCAACTCTAAGAAACTTAGCGTGGAATTTCTCTTCATGTTCTCCACCCCTAATAACAGACATTGCTCAGTTATTAAACCGCTGTCATGACTTCTGGTTTGTCTGAAGAGCAGAGCCAATGTTCTTAGAAGTAAACCAGAGCAACAAACTCATGTGAAATAGTTTTGTGGGTCTCCATTTTCTCATGCTACATAAAGTAAGGCTTTGAATCGTGCTGGGTTCTGGGAAGAACCATGGTGAGTATTTTCTAAGATTTCAAAGTCAATGGGGTATATAACTGAGAACATAAATTCTAAAACCATCATAAGCTGAATGTTAGAAAAAGAGAAGCAAGTGTTCTTTTCAGCATGAAAAAAAAAAATCCTGTTCATTAGAGCCTTAGAATGAATCTACTCTTACAAGTCTAATCCATGAATAAACTAAGAACTAGAACTTTGCTGAAAAATTCCTCATGGATTTACAAGTTGCTATAAGTCCCCAAGGAGTGGGGTTTGAGCTGTAAAATTTCCAGAGATATACAGGTCTGTACAGTGTAGTGAGAATTTGAAAACTGACATCTTTCCACAACAAAGACACTACTGATACCAAAAAAAAAAAAAACAGACTTATCTGGCTTTCTGTCCCCTGTGTTAAAATAGTACTTAGTTTGAGTTTAAGAATAACTTAATGGTTGCTGGCTTAAGAAAGAGAGAATTTTTGAGGGACTGTTGGATATGTGAAAGCAGAAGAGCCAATCTAGATTTATTAATTTTATTTTAAGTTGATCATTATAAATGGCCTAATAACGTTCAAAATCCATATTAGTTAAAACATATAGGGAGAACCAGAAAACAAATGTACATATACCTTTATGCCTCTTGTCAAGTGAAATAACAATGTTTAAGATTCCAGCAAATACAAAGTATCAATAAATGTAGGCTTTATTTCATCTTCCATTCTGTGCTTTACTAAACTGTCCCATAATAATGGACCAATTTTTCACCAACTCTTATATTTGGTGCTGACCTCAGCTGAAAGTTAATGTGTTGGTTTGGATGGACATCAGTTAAAAACACAGTCACTAAACTGGACCACAGGAAGACTAACCTGATAATATTGACTATCCTGCAGATTACACAAGCTCTAAATCACACAAGATAAATTACACAAAATACTAAATTCGTTCATGAAGCCTGCTTTGGCGAGACGCAATATTCCTTTCTTCCTCAGTTGATGCAGGATCCAGTTGGGAAATACTGTAGGAGACAAGAAAATGATCAACTTTGAGGGCATAAGAAAGACTGGTCAGAGTAAGGAGTATTTTATCTTCTGTATGTTTTGATCATCAGCCTGTATCAGAACACAGGAAGCCAATGATTGGTTGTGACCTTATCACTTAAACAGACAGCTGGGTGCTCATCACCTGGAGGACTCCCGAGCAATGTTCCATGACCCTTAGATCCTTTCAGGATAAATTTTATATTGACCTTTGAGTTCAACCAGACTTCCTGGCTCATGTTCAGAAATTCAATAAAAGAAACATTTTAGCAATTTCATTCAGTATTTTTGATTACCTAGCAAATACTGTCACCAAAGAATGTATTAGTATCCAAATATATTCAAAACACCTTGCTAATTTGGGAGAGCAGTTTGAGAACAGAGATAAAGAAGCAAGTAATACCTAATTCCTGGCCTCTAACAGCAGTCTACTGGGAGAAATGGGACGTAATCACACACAATCACAGTATAAGGTAGGCATGCAATAAGGTATAAGGTAGGAGAACAGATAATATACAGTGTGAGTTCAAAGGCACAGGGATTATTTGAGATTTTCAGGATTCAAAAAGGTTTCAATAGTATTTATCATTGATGCCACAATATGTAACAATCAAAATTATCTTAGAATTGAGGATCTCAGAAGTAGAATTCTGAGAAATCAAGTCCAAATCCTCTATCCCACAAATTTTTTTTTAATTTATTAATTATAGTGGATATACAATATTATATTCATCTTAGATGTACAACTGTCATGCAGGGTGACAGGCGGGTTCTCTAGTTCCGCTCCCCACATAAGAACGCAGGATATGGTAAGGCCAAAAAGGAACACCCACGGAGCCATAGGTAGGGGAGTCACACCACTATAGTCTCACTGGCGGCTGGGTTGGAGACAGAGAAGGCAAGAGCCACACGATCCACACAGCGCCATCCACTTGTCTCTGCCAACCAACCTCACTTGCTAGCTGCAATCCGCCTCTCTGCAATCTGCAATCTGCAATTTGCAATCCACACTCCACACTCCACCACGCCCCGCCACTACGCCACCACTTTGCTAGCTGAGCCTCGGCAGTTATATCGGTGGCTAATGGCTAACCGGTAACAGCCGATGGCCAACTAGTCACAGCTGATGGCCATTTACTACCCGAGCCAGCACCTTTCTACGTCAGGCGAGAGCCTGGAAACTGCTCTCTGGGACTCTGTCCCCACAACAACATAGTGATTCAATATTTACGTACCTTAGGAAGAGATCACCATAGTAAGTCTAGTAATCATCTGTCACTGTACATAGCTATTACAATATGATTGACCATGTTCTTTATGCTGTACATTACCTCCTCCTGACGGATTTGTAACTGGAAGTTTGTACCTCTTAATCCCCTTCCCCTTTTCCATCCATCCCACTACACCCTCTCCTCTGGCAACCATCGATTTGTTCTCTGTATCTATGAGTTTGTTCTGTTTCATTTTTTTGTTAGCGTTGTTTTTTAGATTTTACATATAAATGAAATCATACAGTGTTTGTCTTTCACTGTCTGACTAATTTCTCTTAGCATAATACCCTCTAGGTCCATCCATGTTGTGAAAAATCGTGAGATTTCATTTTTCTATGGCCGAGTAGTATTCCATTGTACATATAAACTACATCTTCTTATCCATTCATCTTTCGATGGACACCTAGGTAGTTTCCGTATCTTGGCTATTGTAAACAATGGTGCAATAAACATAGGTGTGCATATATGGTTTTGAATTATTGTTCTCATTTTCTTCAGATAAGTACCCAGAGGTGGAATTGCTGGATCATATGATAGTTCTATTCTCAATTTTTTGAGGAATCTCCAATGGGTTTTTGTTTTTTGTTTTTTGCTTTGTTTCCCCCCCTTCTTTTGCCTCCCCCCCCACTCTGGTTCCAGCCGCTGTTTCTCAGTCTAGTTGTGTAGGACACAGCTCCCTGGCCCACGCTGGTGTTATGAGCCTTGCACCTTCCCCCTACCCGCCCCCCCGCTGAGGTAGTCAGTCACCAGTCATCAGTCAGCCGCTCACGGCAGCTCTCGCTGGCTGCCGACCACTCACGCTGGCCACCAGCTGCTCCTGGCAGCCCACAGCAGCCCACGGCAGCTCACACTGATGTCCAGCTGCTCACAGCAGCCCAACTCCAGGGAGCGCCGTTGTTCACAATCTTATCTGTAGAGGACGCAGCTCACTGGCCCATGTGGGAATCAAACCGGCGACAACGGCGTTAGGAGCACGGCGCTCCAACCACCTGAGCCACCGGGCCAGCCCTCCCATGGGTTTTTAAGTGGACATCCAAGGGCTGACTTTAGGGTGTTCAGTTCCTCTACTTTACCTCTCATTCTCTATCTCCTTTGGAGACTCATCCTCTTCTATACTGTCATTGAGTATTGAAGCTCCTCAAGGATTCATCCCAAGCCCATCCATCCATATTCATGACTTCAGTTTCTATATATATATATCAATGACTCCTAAATTTAGCTCTCTGGACAAGATCTCATTTCTGTATTGCATATATTTCACTGCATACTTGGCATCTACACTAGGAAAACTTAAAGGCAGGTAACACTCATCATATCCGAGATGTACCGCAGAATCTTCTGCCTCAAACCTGGTTCTTTTATCCTTACCCCCTACATCCATCCTTCACTACTACAACCTCATCTCCACATACTGGAACTAAATTAGAACATCTTTTTCAACCCACAATCTGGCCATGTCACACTTCTCTTAAAACCTTGTAGCAGCTTCCCATTGTTCATGAGTTAAAGCCCAAACCCTACACAGGCTTTCATGGTTTTGGACACTTTGGGCCACAAATAACAGAAAATCCTCACTCAACTGGCTTAAATAGTAATGATGTCACTTAACAAGAAGTCTTCAAAATGGTGGCTCCAGGAGGATCGTCAGCATCTTCGAGGAACCAGTTTCCTTCCACCTTTCTTCTCTGCCATCAGATTTTTCTTCAAGATTTCTAGTTTATGATCACCATAATTTTGGTCATGAAGGAAAAAATTTCTTTCCATATTAATCCCTCCTTGAACTGTTATTTAAAGTGCCTTCATTTTGTCCCTGAATTATGGTAAGGGTACGTTAGCAAGGTATTTTCAAGTGTGAGTAGGTAGGGTGAACCTACTGTTGCCTCACCAGGGTGCATAACTTTGAGAACTACCATCCTGGTCTCATGACCAAAAAGTACCATGCTCCCAAACCAACTTTGTAAAGCATCAGCAGTTAATGAGTTTCGATGTCAGAAGCATTCAGTTGTACTGGACTCAAATGTTTAATGTTGTTTGGTCAAGCGTAGGTTGGCACACTGTATTGCCTTCAAGCTACCTCCCAATAAGATAAAATATTCATCAACTATGAACTGTAAATTATCTCCTTGCCATGTATTTTGCTGTGTTGAATGGGTACAGGGCTGTAACTCAAGACATAATAAGGAAATAAAAGGGAATGTAAGAAGTATGATTTCTTATTTTAGAGCCATGAGTTAGAAGAGAGGCACACCAGGCAAAAAGGCATCATAAGATACCCTCCTTGGGAGTGGCATGATGCTGACAGGAACACAGGCTGCCAAGCTCAATACACCAGGTTCTGATCCAATATCAACTGCAAATAAAATTTGATAAACAAGAAAGTCATTTGCAGTGAAACTGATATGTTGCTTGTGGTCCCTACTTGAAGCCAAGGTGACCTTTGTGACCTTCAAAAAAAGCCAATCACCCCAGCTTGAGGAGGACCAAGACTTAGAATCAGAAGGAAATGGACTCCTGTAGTTCTTGTGTAGCCCAAGCCTATAAAAGACACAGCACAATGACTCCAGCATGAGCTCACAGAAGAAAAGCAGAAGCCAAAATGAAATGGCCTTTCCATCATTAGGAAAACACACAGAAAGCTTGTAAGGAGAGCTCTATAAAGTTTATAGCATGAAACCAGGTGGAATTTAGTGGTGAACATTAATTGAGTGATAATTTTGGATGAAAAGCAAACATGAATGTTCTGGATGTTTTCCACTCTTGATCAGAAAACTCTTAATTTATTACAGCTTCTTTGACTTCTGAAGATCGTTAGAATGCCCATCTGCCATCGAAACTTGAACTGAGCACCCAGGAATTTGACTAATCAGATATTTTCAAAACATCCATAATTCCAGGGATCTTATGAAGAAGTATAAGAAAGACATTGCACCTCACATCCATTAGGATGGCTACTATAAAAAAATAGAAAATAACAAGTGTTGGCAAGGATATGGAGAAACTAGAACCCTTGTACACTGTTGGTGAGAATGTAAAATGGTGCAGCTGCTATGGAAAACAGTGTAGAGGTTTCCTCAAAACATTAAAAATAGAACTACCATACGATCCAGCAATCCCACATCTGGGTAGATACCTAAAAAAATTGAAAGCAGAGTCTCAAGGAGATATTTGCACACTCATGTTCAGAACAGCACTATTAACAAATAGCCAGAGACAGAAGCAACCCAAATGTCCATCAACAAGTGAGTATAAAAACAAAATGTGGTATATACATTCAGTAGAATATTTGATCTTAAACAGGAAAGAAATCCTGTCACATGCTACATGTATGAGACTTGATGACATTATGCTACGTAAAATTAGTCAGTCACAAAAAGACAAATAGTGTATGATACCATCTATATGAATTATCTAGTAGTCAGATTCATGGAGATAGAAAGAAGAATGGTGGTGAGCAGAGGCTAGGGGAGGGAAAAGGGGGGAGCTATTGTTTAATGGATATAGAGTGTCAGATTTGCAAAATAAAGAAGTTCCAGAGATCAGTTTCACAATGTGAATATATGTAACTCTACTGAACTGTACACTTAAAAATGACTAAGATGGTAAATTTTATGTTATGTGGTTTTTACCACAATAACAAGAAGATGTTGCCAATTCTCTCGTTGGCAATTAACTTCAGGAGAGATTGGGTGAGAGACAGATAACAGGAAAATGGACGGGGAAAGAAAGCAGAGTTTTCTGGACCTGTCGGACCTTCCCAGTAACGTGGAAACTATTGATAGGCTGCGGCTTGTAAATGAAGTTAGAGCTGAGATAATAACCTCAGAATACAAAAGAGATTGAAAACGTTTATGCGAGACCTCCTTTCTGCTAACTTCAGGTCTCCTCAATTCTGAATGTCTTGATAGAGCCGCATCTTTTGATAGCACAGACCCACCCACTCTGTCCTCCTTAGAATCTGTACTACCTGAACTGTCAAAGCAGAGTCTTCATCCATGCCAGAGAGAAGACCCAGAGAAAACAGTACATCGTGGGAGCTAAACCACAAGACTGGATTGGGCCTGGAGGGGAAGCTGGGGATCAGTGAGCCATCTAAGGGTTGGTATTCATGGTTCTTTAGGTTGAAGCAAGGTAATTCTTCAAAACAGTCAGTGAGAAACCACAGGATAACAAAGAACTTAAAACAAGGCCACCCGGTGGGTCAGAGCCTCAGACACTGAGCCTAGTAGTAGTGAGTAGAAACCTCCATTGCCCAAGTGGGAAGTATGACCAGTGGAGGTTTAGGGACTCAGTCTGGTGGTCCAAGCAGCAGACCCAAGAGCCCTGCAGCAAAATGTAACTGATGCCTCATCAAGAAGATCTTCCAGGAGTAATACAGACCGTCCCATACAGAAACTCACCTCACCTCACGTCACCTTAAAGACGCGGATTCAGGACCTTGCCAATGCCTTCCTCTTCCTATTAAGGGTAAGAAAAGGCACCCATTGTTGATCTCTTTCAATCCCATTTACATTAGATTGCAAACACTTTATTTCTGGCAGTATGGAAGATATCATTACCTGGAAACTGCCCACTACACAACAGTTAGACATACTGGACATATGTAACAAACATTCCTGCAAATGCATACCTGAACTCACCAAAAAATTAAAGGAAAGCTCCAGGGGCCCAAAATGTGGCAGGAACTGAATGAACACCAGAGCTAAGAGTGTTAGCCAGAGGGCCGCTGCCTGGGGTACAGAGAGGGTGGCAAGTTTTCCAGTTTACAGAAACCAGGACTTGGGCTTTAATAGCCATGCAGGAACAGAGAATGAATATTTCAGAGAAAATTTGCTATGGTTAGATGTCTCTTGGGTGACCTTGGGTGACTCCTAGCCCCCACATATTTCTTCCCACTGGCTGGTCCTAAAGATGAACATAATGAACTTTCTTTGGTGCTTCTTCCGGAAATGTTTATCTCAGAAAGCAGAGGACGTCAGAGCCTCTTAAGTACAATAACAAACCCTGGAGACCCTCCAAGTCCTCCTGCTTTTAGTCACCCATAAGCCTTCAGCTCATCTTCTCACCCAGGTTCATAAAGTTTAAAGAGACCTCTCCCCGACTTCCCCGTTACAAGGCTTCTAGGTTCTGGAATCTATAGACCAGATGATTCTGAGCCTAGAACCTACCTTGCCTTAAAATGCAGTCGAGCCTAGAATGATCTTTCAGAAAAATTACTCCTTTTAAAATGAAGGAGGCTGCCTATTTTTTAAAGCCAAATATGATGTCTCTCCTTTAACAAATCTCCATAGTGACAGCTTTGGTCATGGCCACCTCAAATCTGGAACCAGCACCCGGGAGAAGAATTAGAGGTCTCAGGTAATGGCACCAAACTGTCCTGTCCGGAAACCAGTAGACACCTAGAAAGAAAAAAAAAAAAGAAAAAGAACACCCAGATCCAGTAAAAACAGGGCTCCTTATCAGGGATGTTTACCCTCCTCAAACAAGAAATTGCGTGTTTTCCTGAGAAGGTAAATATGAGGTCATCAGCCCTGAGAGGACTCACTGAAATGCACCAGAGTAGCTGTACGTTCACTGGGAGACCCCCATTGGCATTGCAGGCTATAAATTATGGTCATTCCTTAGAGGTAACAAGAGAGGTTCTGTCAGCTGTGCAATTACTTTGTTTTGGCAGGACACTTTGGAGTCAAGAAAACATTGGCTGGAGTTCAAGGCCAAGATTTTGGATCAGCTGCCACCATAATTTTTCAGAAATGTGATGACTGTTCCTCAAGAAATAGTTTCCTAAGTAGGCTGCAAGAATGTCTCCTGTACATGTTTGAAAAGGATTTAAGGAATGAAACCCTTGGGGAGTTAGCAGTCCAGCCGAGCTACCATGGGCTCCTCAAGCAAAGGGTGAGAAGTCCAGGTCATATCAGGAATCCTCCTTACCAAGTATAGTGCAGGAATTAGAAAGCAGCTTTCATTGACATAGGACATGCCTGGACTCTGTATCTTCTACGTGACATATGGGCACAGCAATAACCAAAGCCCATCAAGGTTATCCGGCTAGATCTCCTCTCTTCTTCACTGAAAGTTCCGTGTTAAACTAAACAGTATAAGCTTCTCACACTCAGTATTACGTTTGGACACAATAATAGTGAAGAGGAGATCATGTGAACATCTAAATGAAACCCCACCCTCCAGAGGGCCACAGGGTGCACTCTGGCCATTTCTGGCCTAGGCACAGTCCTTCACTGATATGTCAGAAAGCATCACTCATAGTTAAAAAAACTCAGGGAATTATTGCAGTTTGAACACTCAGGTCTTTGGCTTGGCATAGAGAACATTCTTTGCCCATTTTTAAGTAGCATACCATTGACTCTAGATAAACACTCTGTTATTAACGCTGTCTATCGTGCTTGTCAAGGGAAACATTTACAACGTACGTGGGTTCCTAAGATAGAAAAAAAGGTAAAGTTCAGGTGGTGGGAGGCTGGGGGTGAAACTAAGAATCAAATATGGAGTCAGAAATACCGTTACAGAAGTATGGCAGTGACCATGGTTGGCCAGTGAGGGTAGAGAGGAAAAAAAACCTATTTTTTGAGGGCAGTAGCTGGGCCATGCAGATAACATCCTGAAAAAAATGAGGCAAGCCATTAATTCATTATCAATTACTAGATTTATTTTATTGATTTAATGGGATAAAATTAAGTATATTAAAAACACTGCTCTATAAGTGATTAAAAAAAAGACACTGGTGGTTCTCTGAGAGTTCATGTAGTTAGCACAAATGGTTTCCAAAATGGAAGCTGATGCTGAATTCCTCATTCTATGTAGGAAATTACATTCATTTTTCTTGAGGGAGCCTGTAAAACTTCTCTGCTCTACTATGACTGTGCTTAGATTGGTTCTACATTATAAATATAATATTTAAAACGTCACAAGAGAGTATTGTGCAAACAGATGTAGACTGAAGGCTTCCTTGGAAGGCCTACTATATTTCAATTGTTTCTCATTGACTTTTTATTTTCTATACTTTTTATCATGTTTCCAACTTTACCATATGTGCCATCTATGGATATGTGGTGTGTGGGGGTTGGGGCTGTAAATTTAGGAGGCGGTAGAGGGTCTAAAAGGTTCAAGCTTTCAGTTGTACGCTCAGTGATTCTCATCCTCTGTGGCACCCTCCCCTTCCCATCCCCCAACTTGCAATGCGTACACAAACCTCACTAACTGCGGGTTTCTTGTGAGACGTCAATTTGGGAATACTAGCTGAAGTCATAAAAGCATCTTTGTATTTTAAGGATTTCTGTTACAGGAATCAAAATGTTTGATCTCCCGGCAGACCCTCAGGGCACAACTTTCTCCAGGGCCATTAGTAAGCTGGGAAGTTCATCCTAACTTCCAAGGTTCTTTTTAGGGTCTGAGATGTCCTTCATTCTCTAGCATGAAAAGAGCACTGGGTAGGCTTTTAAAGCCTGGGGCTCTAGTCCTGGGTTTACTGTTTATCAGCTGTGAGATTTTTAATAGATCATTTAACTTCTCAGAACGTCAATTTCCTTATCTGTGAAAGGGAAGCTCATTGATGGATTGAGTTCTGAGTTCATCTGGTAGGAAGAAGGGAATGGTAGACAGTGGTGTGTGGGTAAGCATTTAACACCCAGGTCTCTGAAGGGAATGTGCCATGGTTTGTAGCATTTGTTGATTTCTGTGCTATAAATAGCGCAGAAACAAATATTCATACGATGGCTGATTTCAAGCTACCAATGTGATATCACTGAATATGGAGCTGGGAAGAGATGTATGAAGCACAACATTGTTTTGCATTTCCATATGGATACTTTACAGATAGAGTAGATACAAATGACCTGAAATGTATACACAATAGTAAAATATAGTGAAATAATCAGAAAGTGATGCTTTCAGTATTTTTCACCTTTGCTTTTAATACAATTTAATTGTGAGTTTATATAATTTAGTTTTAAGGAATGGCTTTGTTTACCAACCATCTCACAAAGTTCCAGAATATTTAACAACTTGTTCTCACGAGCTAGTACCAGCCAGCTCCAGCTCACCCAGTAGGTTTGGTTTCTCTTATATGACAGAAATGAACCAGAGAACAGCAATTAAGTTCTAAATAAAATTTAAGAAAGGCTTTGGGCCAATTCTTACTTGAATAAGAAGATATGGGATCGTGGATGGGTAGAAATGAGACTAAAATGCAAGAAAAGTACTGATATGCAGGGTTTCGACATGAGGTACTTTACTTTTCGACTCTTCAGTCAAAGCAGTTCAGTTTAGAAAAGACATAAAGTAACATAAAAAAAGTTGTAATGTTTTCGTTTGGAAGGATACACTAAGTGGAAGTCTGTAATGTGCTGCGGCGGCGTTATTATCACGATCATTACTGTTGTTATTACAAACAGAGAAGTAGTGATCTTTTTCACTATAGAAGCTGCTTGTAAGTGTAGCTGAAAGTTCCACACTGGAGGCTGGTTTTGAGGAACAGCTATGAAAACCTTTCAAGGGAAGAGCAGTGGTCTGAGTTGTTTGTATTGCCAACAGTTTTGGTTTGAAAATGACTCGTTAATCACTTGACTACTCAGAACAGAAGAGATCGCTCAAAGGAGGACAAAGAGAAACTATTTGTCAAGTAAAGACATAAAAGAAAAAGCCCACTAACTAGTATCACTACCATATAATAACAGAAAAGATGTTCACAACCCAGACACAAAATCACAGTTATAATCTCCACGGGGGGAAAAGCCAGTGCTTTCAACATTGAATCAGTTTTTGTTGATGACGTGTGCCTATCGCTGTCCTAGTTTTTCTTACTGCAGCACAAACTGGGAAAACTCCCTGATGACACCTGTCCACACTTGGCATTTGGGAAATTCTGAGCCGCAGCCCTGTCTTTGTCGTATCGTCACAGTTGACATGTGATAGGGCAGGGGTAACGGAAGGTTACAGGCAGAAGGTCTTTGAGGCTCCTCTAGGGACTCAGGGTGTGGATGACAACACTGAGGGTGAGTGTGGGCTCCGGAGCCCCATTTCCCACTTCCACTCCCCGGCTTTGTCATTTCCTGGCCAGGGTAGCAAGGTGCTTAAGCGCTCTGTGTCTCAGAGATGACCATGCCTGCCTCACAGCGCTGTGGTGGGGACTGAGTAAAATACAGGCGTCAGCCGGTGCCTGGTGGAGGGTCCCCACCACACACGTGAGCTTTCGTCATTGCTCTGTGCCACGAACTTCATACACACAACCTTCTGTATGCCCCGGCGCCCTCGTCTATGAAATGAGGGTAAGGGTTAGAAAGACACGTATCTCCCGAAAAGTCCATGCCCAAAAGACCCCACAGCCAGTCTTGACACAAGGAACCTAAGAACTTGAGTCACTCCGTAGGGCTGCCTCCTGAAAACAGTGCTACTCCCGTTCACTGAGCTTCCGCTGCAGAGCAGCCACCACTTACAAACTCTACAAAGGAGTTGCTCTTTTCCTGATTTACAAAGGAGTAAACTGAGGCTCAGAAAGAGCTGCGATTTTCTGAGGTTCCACAGATAGTAATTAGAAAAACAGGGATTTAAGCTCAAGGGTCCTTCTTAACGGGAGGCCATTTAAGAATATCCCTGTTTTAAGAAAATTTCAAAGCAGAAACATTATGGAGTGAGTATTAACGTTATAATAACTATAAGGAGTTTCTTTGGGTAACAATTCCCCTGATGCAGGAACTATTTTATTTTGGAATCACTTAATATTTGACAAGTTAAAGGGTGACAGACAAATCTAAAGTGTCAGGGAATTCTTTGAAGACCAGCAGCTTGGAAATTATGATTTAGAGGTCTATAAACTGAGGGGAAATAAGGAGAAATAAGGTGGCAATAAAGAGATGCCACCATGAAGACCTACGTGATTATCCATTAACGGTACAAGCAGAGTTTGCAAGCCCGAAGCCCTCACAGAAATCAGTGAAGAAAGCTGGATGTAAGAATGTCGGGAGGGCAGGGTTTCTGGCAAATTGGAGAACATTTGTCCATCCCAAGGCCTTCAAATTCCTTTTTTTTTTTCTAAACACTGGCTGGCCAAACAACATCCGCCTGCAGACCACCCATTCATAACCCCTGAAACAATAAACACCACAAAATAAGGTAGAGCTCATCTGGGGCTAGGGTGGACAGGGATGCTTCCAGAGGAACTAGGATGTGGGCTGCAGATGAAGGATGGACCCGACTAGAAAGCAAAGGGTTTTCCAGGCGGCAGGAAGAGTGGGACTAAAAAGTAGCACGTGGGAATACTGAGTGGGTGATGAGTACATCCCTTGGAGCAAGCCAAATTCAGCACAATTTGAACCAAAGGAATTGTGACTAATAAGTTAACAAAGCAAGATTGAGGGCATAAAGCTGTGAATACCACGCACAGAATATGGAATCTGATTTGGGAGGAATGGGAGTAATTGAAGTTTATTGGGCAGTAGAGTAATATCACCAAAGTCATAGGAGGACGACACGGCAGCGGTGAGTAGAAGAGGAGTGCTTACAAGTAAGGAGAAGAGTTAGGAGGCTGCTCTCTGCCAACGTGGAGTCAGGTGATAAAGACCTTGTTTAGTGGCCGGGAACAAGGGAGAGATGGATAGCAATCTGATTGGATGGAGAAGGTGACATATAAAAGGCTGAAAGTGACCCGTATCTACTGGAGTGAGTGGCCTGGCATAATCGTTGTCTAGAGGCTGCAGCTTGACTTCAAACCCCAGTTACGCCACTTAGTAGCTGGGCGCCCTTGGGCAAATTACTTAACCCCTCTGTGTCTCAGTTTACAGACCCCTAAAGTGAGGACAATGCCTCAGTCCTACTTCATAGGAGTGACAGGTAGACAACCATGTACAGCTAAATAATGAACACACTTAAGGTACTGAGCCCAATCTTGGCGTGTGGAGAACACTCAATGAAGAGCTACCATTATTGAATTGAGAAGAGCATAAGCTCTTCTTCATTCTTCATTTTCCTTCTGAATAAAATGCTGACAATAGTCATCAAGTGGTATTCAGTTAAGATACCAGGTGGAAAGTTCTATTTAGATACAGTCTCTTGCTGGATTTTTGCCTGAAAACATAAAATACCTTTGACACCACCCGAGATGTTCCTGCCCAAGAGCCTGGGTCTTTCATGTGCAGCTGGTTTTTCTCAAGCATTCCATGAAGCCAGGCCATCCCCACCCACAAGCAGGTACCCAGCACTGGCCAAGGGACTAAGGGAAATGGAGAGGCTGACTGCCTGGAATGCAGCCTCCTGGATCTGCCTACCCTACCCTCATTCCGCCTGCCAGAGGCCCTTTTGGAAGAGTTGTTTTGTCTCCATCTGGTCTCAAGAAGGCTCCCACAAGTACCACGAATGCTGTGACTTTGATGCAGTCCTTTTCCGGCAGGCTGTATGACACCTGGTCTCTGTTGACCCACTGGAGTAGCAGTGGAGTAAGAACCCCCTTTTGTCTACACTGGAAAATCCCCCAGCCACTGGCACCTTATGAGATGCCACCTTATGAGATGTCACCCTGGGACAAAATGCCAGCATTGTCAAGGGGGACCTGGCGTGACAGCAGCCACGGGAGGGAATGATGCTCTTTAGGGCACATGAGTGCTCTTTGGCTTGTAAGGGAGCAGGCGCTGCTCTGACAGATCACGGCTGCTGACTTCGTTTTCCGAGGGGCATGAAGTTCAGGGAGCAGTTCTGAGGGCCCTCTCAGCTGGGGGCAGAAAGCAGGAGGTGTGCGGCAGGAGGGACACGCTGGCCCAGCGGTGGCACCTCCACTCCAAGGAGAAAGCAGATTTGAATGAAGCTGCTCTGGCCCTCTGAGCTTCTGAGGCAGTGTGGCTGCCACTGGCCCCCTCTTGGCCCTTGTCTGGACCCTGGGGAGGGGACAGTGTGCAGAAAGGGATCTCTTCCTCCTTGTTGTATCTCATCTCATCCTCCAAAAGGGCAGGACTACTAGTCATCGAGCCACATCGTCTTGAAAGCCCTCAAAAATGGCCAACTGACGGTTTTGTCTCAATATCCAAGGCCACAGGAGATTTTAATAATTATCCTATTGAATGCTTCATCATGTGCTAAGTTCGAAGTCCTCACAGCAGCCCCGTGAGGTTGGGGCTGTGATTATCCCTATTTTCATACTCTCTGCACAGCCGCAAGTATCAGCCAGGCTACAAACCCAAGGAGTCTGGCTCTGGCGTGTCCTCATCTGTGAAATGGGAACGCTAGAGCTTCAGCAGCCAGTGATGGTCAAGGATACACAGAGCCTGAAAAAGGAATTATTTTTCTTGGTTCTAGTCTGGTGCTAATAGATGATTCATTAAATTACTATTTTTTTAAAGACATGCAGCCATGGGTATCTCTCCCAATCCAATAGTAGTTACTGGTATCAGTCAACCCCAGAAGTCCATGATTTCGGGTTAGGGTGGGGCCCTAAATCAATGGCATTTGGAGCGCCCTAGGGCTCCTCCAAGGGACACCATCCCCTACCCCACCCCCCGCCACTAGCCATGGTCACGAGGCATCTTTGGCCCATAGTGGAATGTTGGGTGCATGTGAAGAAGTTCAGGAGAAGTGGGAAGGTAAAATGGGGGGTGGCAAGATTCAAGGAAGCCATGGTTCCCAAGGTGATATGGGAAAATAGTGGGATAGTCTGTGTTATGGACTCAACATTTGTGTTCCTCTAAAATTCCTATGTTGAAGCCCAAACCTCCAGTGTGGCTGGATTTGGAGACGGCATTTCTAAGGAAGTAATTAAGGTTACATGAGGTCATAAATGTCGGGCCCTGATCTAATAGGATTTGTGTCCTTATAAGAAGAGATACAAGAGATCTCTCCTTTTCTCCACCAACCAAACCCCCCACCCCCTGCCCACCTCCAACACACAAGCAGGAAAAGCCATGTGAGGGTCCAGTGAGAAGGCAGCGTCTACAAGTCAGGAAGAAAGCCCTCACCGGGCACCAAATCTCCCAGAACTGTGAGAAATAAATGTCTGTTTTTTAAGCCCTGTAGTCTGTGGTATTTTGTGAGAGCAGCCCAAGTAGATGAAGACATCTTGTGTTTCCTGGATGTTTCCTGGCCCAGCCTTCGTTCCTGCAGTGCCCTCCACACCTTGCCCCCAGACCCCACTCCCAACTCAGCATCCTGCTGCAGAATCTTCCAAACACTGGCCCCCAGTGGGAGTGGCTATAGTATTGTCAGGACACCTTGTTGGTGGTGGCAGCCACAGCAGGACCCAGGGAACACTGCTCCAACCGTGAGAATCGCCATGTGTTTCTGGGGCTTAAAATAAACCAGGAGTAACATCCCACATAGTGAAGCAACTTTTTACAACCCAGAGGCAACTGGGGATGCTTGAGGCTGGTTAGTCCGCTTAGCACGCCGCTCTTCAGAGTGACTAAACCAACTTAGGGCCTCTTCCAAGTGGGTAAGGGACATCACGATGAGTCAGTGAGGCCAGCTGTGTGACTATGTGGTATTCTCAAACTGTGGAGACTTAAGGTAATAATATTCATGAAGATTTCATCCCTTGCCTGCCCCTCATTTTAATGTTAACAATATGTTCTTTCCTTATTTCTGAAAATTTACCTTTGCTGGGCAGAAATACTTGAGTTCCTTCATAGGTACCATTCAAACAATAAAGTTCATCACACCCACTAGTTGACCTTTTGTTTAAGCTCATCTTAGAACAGTAAGACCTCAGAGAATGTGGATATGTACAGTGTATGGTGCTTGAATTATAAGCAGAAAAGGCTTGTTGTGGGATGTATTTTTTAATGAGAACACGTTGTTATACTGTGAGCATATGGCATTCTTGCTTAATAGAAACATTTACAAGAACACATACACATTTATATCCAATCACCAAATGGAGTAGATACTTTAAATGATCAGTTTGCACCAGAAATAAAATATATTATACAAAACAGGGGTTATATCCACAGTCATTAATTCTCATTTTCTACACAACACAACAATAAATTAAATCACATTATATGCAGATAGTTCTACTTACATTACAATAATAAACTGTATGTAGCTTGTGCAGCTTTTACTTTTCTACCAGACTCATGGTAGGTTTGTATGGTTTGGTAGTCTTATATTTAACTTAACAATGACTAGTACGGCCCAGAAGACAAGGGCTGCAGAAGTAACCCTCCACAGTGTGTATACCCTGCCCGCTTGGATTCACCTGTGCACCGTGCACAGGAAACAAATCTCAGAGTCCCGTGACCCTGCAAAAAGGTCTGCACACTCAGCAAGCCTCTCCAGACAGCACCTCATTGCTGTCTTGTAAGTAAGACACACCACACGGAACATTTTCAGAAGTTGGCACCGAGTAATAAATAGGACATCCTGTTTCAAAATCCAAATTTGCCTGTTTCTCAATCTTCTCTGCCCAATTACTATGTGCTCTGACAGCTTTGTCCTCCGAGCAAATACAAAACAATTTGGTAGGCTATGCTGTGACTCACACTGATGAATGAGCCCTTTATTCCTCGTTGCACAGAAATTTAGGTCCCGAAACACGTGAATCCAAGCAATGCAGCATTTTTGCTAACTCTTAATTCTGCTTGTTCCAATCTCTCCCCTAGGAATCATCCCACACCTGATACATCAGAGAGCTCGTATAACATGTGGATGTTTGCTTCTGAGACTCGGCTCCCACAGAAGCCCTCCCCGTGTTTGAAGTCGCTTAAAACACGAACATCAACATCATCAGCTGGTTTAGAATCGCTTCGCCTTTGGTATGAATTAACATTAGTGGTTAATGAGAAATTTGAACAAACTCCAATCCAGCACCTTTGGAAAGTCATTTTAATCCTAGAGTCTGGCTGTGGGGTACGCCTGCAAGAGATATGTGTGAGATTGGCGTGCTGAAAACCAAAGCCAGGCTTGTTGGAGGCTATGTACATCACAGGCTGGAACTAACCCCGAGAGCGTGTGCGGTCAAGTTAACTAAGGGTTCTGATCAAAAGCCAGCTGCATTCTTACAGTCGGCACCGTTTTGTCTTCTTTCCCTCTGAGGAAGTATGGAGGTCCCACTACAAGTTTCTGCCTGACTGGGCAAGATGCTGACACATCTCCGGAGCCATGATGGATGGTGAATGAGGATGGTGAATGGATGGTGAAAGGGGTGGTAAAGCTTGCACGTGTACCCTCTTCAGTTTATTTTGGAGAACCAAGTTCCTGATTCCTCTTTTTGGGTGTGGCCCAGGCCTCTTGCTGAGGCTGGCTGTTGAAGAGGGACTAAATTATTGGTTATTCTGTAGTTCTAAAGAGCAGCTAAAAAAAGAAACAGATCCCCCTGGACACCACCATCTCAAATTCTCTCTGCTGCCACACTGCCCCTAAAATATATTCCATGCTTAAGACAGTTGCAGCTTTTTTCACTGAAGAAGTTCAGTTTATTATCAGCTTCCTCATGAAGCACTGAACCACAGGGCATAACTAAACGAAACTCATGAAACATAGATTAAGGAGCCTAATTTTGGTCGGATTTGGATTTATGACTGCATCCACTCAGCATCTAAGTTCTTTGTGTCCCAAGAAACATAGGTATGTGTTCCTTTCAGATACTTTATAAATACTCCCTTATTATGTACCAGTAGCATAATATTGTATTTGGTCTCCTAAACAGACTTCCACAAATAGCCACTGTATCCTCACTCAGAAGGTGATGCCACTGGAACCTACTTTCTGAATTCCTGTCACTGTCTGTGTGAGAACTATCCAATGGCCTTCATTTCACTGCCAGTGGCATCTCTTACACTCCCCAAATGAGCGGCAATCAGAAGGAAAGTGGTAAACTAGAGGCAAAGAAGGCACAGGTGCCTTGAAGAAGTTTATGACCCTAGAAGCCTGTGAATAGGGAGAAGTGTCTGGACATAGTCTTTGAACTTTAAGGAAGAGGAGAAAAGGAGGCATTCTCTTTCCATACATTTCTCCCCTCTCTCCATTACGTATTGCTTCTGAAATGTAAAGAACTATTTTAAAGCCTGTGGAACCGTATCTGCGGTTCAGGAAAGGACAAGCTAATGGTTCTTCTGAGAAAATATAATGTTTACAGGGGTTTCCTTGCAGAACCTGTGGTCAGTCTGGGGGAAACTACTCACTCTATACAGAAAGTGCTTTCTGGACAGAAGTGATCATCTGGAGAAAGCTTTTGTTTATGAGTCCAGGGGGAAAAAAATCTAAGGTGACAATGATGACCATAAAACCTACAATTATTTCTAACACCATGAGTATATACAAGAAGTATAGACTCATTTTGACCTTTATCAATGTCAGCTGATGTTTGGCCAGTTAAGAAAATACTGATAAAGTATACCTTTTTAAATCTGAGCACCCTAAAAATTTATAGAACGATTTAAGAACTAAAGCCCTATTTATTTGACTGTATGAAATATGGCTACTGGCAAAGTAGGAATGACTAGTTGTCAAAGATGTTGCTTAGCAGTTAGGAACTTAAATCCCAAATTATAATCTCCACAGGTCTTAACCCAGGGTAACCTTAGGCCAAACACTTACACTTTCAGTAAAGATTTCCAACTTTCTAGAGTTTTCAAAACTTAACAGAGTTTTGGTAACTCATATGATGATTTCAAGGAAGAAAGAATAGACAACTGACATGTAAATAGCAATCAATCTTAAGAACATTAGGATTGCTTTAAGATTGGAAGAGAATGGCATCCACATATGAGAAACCTCGTGATTTGTTCTGCCATTTTTAAAAGACGAAATTCCTGCTTAGTTTTACGATTTTATCTGGGGATATAATATCTAGTTTAGAACTATTCCTCTACCTAAAGTAGAAATAAAAGATATTTACTTTAAAAATGTTAGACTTAACATTGGGCCCCTACATAGATTCTAGAAAGGTTAGAAATGTTTATACCCAAAGACTGTAACCAGGTAGAGTGTTTTCCTCCTGCAATAAGCGCATAGGCTCGAAATTTAAATGTTTTTTTATAAACACAAGATAAAAGAAAATGAATATCTCTAAAATATACGGAAAACGTCACTGAAAAGTAAAAATGCGAGAGAAATAAGCTCTCAATTTATAAAGATAAACTGGATGCAAACCTTCTATTCTGTTTTCACTTTGAGGAGTCCTGAGCTGTTAAATGCTTTGCTTTCCTGGGTTTTACTTCCAAAACTCTCTTCCTACATTAGAATTTCTAGAGCTTGCCTTTTTGGCCTTCCTTATCCATCCTTTTTTGAATTCAGCACTTTTTCCTTTGTATCCAACATGGAGAGCTACAATATAGTTGTTTCAGTTGATCATAGTTCATTCTTCGATCATGTTCTCCAGCTGCCTGCATTCCATTTTTAAACAACAAAGAAGAAATGTACCTCATAGAAATAATCCATTCACTTAGACTGCCTGAAGTAGGAGTGACAGAGGCAGACTTCTCCAGGGAAGCGAGCTGAGGCCAACTTCCAAGACAGTCAGCTTTCACTCACTCTGCCTTCTGCGTTACCTGTGTGAATTATGACTTCCTTTACTACCAAAGAATTGCTCCAACTGCTCTATTATCCTCCCTACACATGGTCTTTTATAAACATCAATGTAATTTTTAAGACTATTTTATTTTCCAGATGCTCAAAATGTTATCAAGGACCTAGTGACATAATTACAAAATGCAGTGCTAATCCAGCAACTTCACATTCTTCCCTCACTGTCTATTTTCTCCACAAATTAGAAATGAAAGTGGCAACCTGGATTTAAATCTATGTGCAGAGTACTGGGTGCAAAGGAGGCATTCAGTACATACTTATTCAACTTTCTCCAAATTCCTTATATCCGCACCCAACCCACTGTTACATGGGTGACTACAAAGCTCTATGGAGTTAACTGAAAGGGAACATAAAGGCTCTTTAGATTCCCTCCTGTAACCAAAATCTTTACTGTAAATTTTAGTGAAGTGTCCTGTGTGAATTTTTGTTTTTAATTTATCATTTCTGTGCTGACTGTCAAGTTCTAACTCTATAAAGTTCTTCTTGAGGAAAAAGGGTTGCCTCCCTTTGTAAAGTCCTACTTAATTCTAGTAAATTTCACCCTTGATCCTAAAACTCACCATTTGGCCAGAATTGGAAGGGTTCTCGCGCTAAAATAACTTGGCTTTATTACAGGTAATTCGATGTACTCCTGTAGAGTCTGTAATCTCAGTACATTTCTAGATCTCTGTAATTAAAGCAGCAATTTGCATTTCGATGTGGCCAAGGGAAGAGGGAAACAGAGGAAAGAGAAGCATCTTTCATCATTGTTGGTTTGTTGTACACTTTACCCAGGCCTTTAAAATATAAGTGAAATTTAATCTTCAAAATGAAAAAATAGACACATTTTCTAATAGCAAAATATATGATTAAAATACTTAAAAATAAAATGTTAGTGTGAAATAGGGCTTTTTTTACATTAAAAAATGAAACATTTTAGATTTGCTTTTCTTGTATAAGTCCTCTTATCTCGTGAATAGTTACAACTGTCCAGAGCAGCTTTTATGAGACACTGAAGGAGACAGGGAGAAAATCCTTTTTCAAGATACGAAGTCAGGACCTGAATGTACACACTGGACAGAGCCGTCCTCAACCTCAAATCGGCCTGCCAGCGCTACAGAAAAGAGCGCGGTTATTTCCAACCTTGAGATTTTTCATTCTATTTTCCTCTTCTTGGGTGTTAAATTCTTTCCAAGAATATTCTACTTGTAAAAATGATTTTATTCTAGCTATAAAACATTTCATTTAAGAAAACCACATTTTATAGCTTTGTGTGAAATGCCCCCAAAAGCCATCAAGACATGGAGACATCAGATTTTCAAAACATAAATCTAATCATATGCCCTTGAAACAGTATGAATGTCTAACAGAGTGACGTTATATTCTTACATTTGTTTGTCATGAGATGAAAGACGGGGGGGCATATGGTGATTAATAATAGTTCCTGAGCTTCTAAAGAAATTTTACAAAAAAATGACTAACTGCTTAAAAGAATGAATTCTTCAAGAGCACCCCTTCTGTTCCATTGATGTCTTTCACTCCATCAATCTCCTTAGAGAATCTCAGGCCGAAAGAAAAGGCTTCCTTTTAAGCCACCGAAAAATGGGATCTAATGGAATCTTCCCGTAACTCCCGATGTTTTCCAACGTTACGTTCTTCTTGCTGGTTTCGCCTCTCAATGGTTATTCTGTATTTCTTCCTGGGTAAAGGGAAAGTGAATGTAGTAATAAAACCTCACTTGGCTTCAAACTACTATGGTTTCTCTTACAAAGAATGCCCTCAAGGGACATCTGGGTTTGGGTTGATAAATGAGAAGTGACAGAATATGAAATCCTGGTCAAAGATTAAAGTAGTGTGCCCCAAGGCGTTATGCCCTTATTCAAGGAGGAAAATTGGCCTGCTTTCCGAAATGCCATAGAACAAGCCTTCCCCTTCTTCCCTGGGCGCCTGGTGGGTTAAGTCTTGTCTATTCTGCCACAGAAGCTCTCCCCAACTCCCAGGATATGCCCTAGATAAAGATCAGGTTAAGAGTACTGTGACCAGAAGAACAGTAAGACAATTGTTCCCACAGAGTCACATACACCCAGAATTACATTTCCATGCAGAAATGAAGAAATCATGGTCTAATGACTTAAGAATAAGCCACAAACTCAGTCACTGAAAGGTACAAAGGAATGGACCCTCCTCCTGGTGCAGAACTATCGGTATCTCAGACACACAGAAATATTACAATTTTACAAGCCTGAGGGCTTAGCCACAGCGGCAACTAAGTGTGTAGGCTCTCCGAATACAGAGCACAGAGCAGCCTGCGAGCGTGGCCTGCTCAGAGCTGCCTCCTCCTCTTCAGGAGTAGCCAGGCACCTATCTGAACTGGAAGAAGCCTGAGAATGGGGTAACTGACTTCTCCTTTGTCCAGATTCCCTCTCCACTTACACATTTGGTGGGTGGTAGGAGTTGGGGTGAGAATATTTGTGATGAAAGGATAGCAGCTACTCTGTGGCCTACAGTGTGTGTGTGTGTGTGTGTGTGTGTATGTGTGTGGCGGGGGGCGAGGGGGAGGATATAAACACCTGCCCCACTCCCTCGTAATGCTAGCCCACTGACCACCAAACCAGGGATCACACCAAAAGATGGCTTTGTTCTTCTAACCGCCATGCTTTTGGGGTAAGAGCAAGATATGCACACGTCACAGGAAGGATCATGCAAAGACAAGTGACAAAGGCAAGAAAGTACAGTGGATTTTTAAACCCTATAAAGAGGTCCTAACCTGAAAAAGTAGAAGGCCATTAGCAAACCAGCTCCTAGCAAGGCTCCCACTACAATTCCTGTCACTGCTGATTCTTCGAGGCCACCTGCTTGAAAAAGAAACATAGATAATCAGAGTTCATTTTGAGAAATAGTTAGCAATGTCTCCTTCTAACTTTTCATTCATTGAAAAGTTTCGTCCATTGGAAGGTATTTCTCAATTTCCCACTTGACGCAAATTTTGCTTTCTTTCTAAGAAAGATTTTCTAGGGGATCCTGCTTCTCCCCCTCCCCCCACCCCAAGTGCAAAGCATATAAGAAAGTACCAGGTGAACAAACACACCGCTACCAGAGAGTGAGCACAATAGGAATAAAGCAGGTTCAAGAAGGATTTGAGGAAAACGGGAAACGGAAGTTTTCAGATTTATCCACACTTCTTGGAATTTAGTCAGAGAAGGCAACTAGACAGACATGGGACTGACCCAGCACTTCACAGATGGATGGTGACACTTCAAAGTGCTGGAAGATATGGTGAAAAATTAATGTTCTGTTTTTAGATGTTCTCTCACCAAAGCCAGAGTTTCATGTCAAAATGTCCTATATAGCTTTGTGAAAATGTGAGTAACCATTGGAAACAATCGAGTTCAGTGGTGTCCCAGTTACTATATAAAAATGATAGATAGCTAGCTTATTTATAAAGAGTTCAGGGCACAGCCTTTAATGCATGGTCTTATTTAATCCTTAAAATAGTCCTAAGAGTTTGGGACCTCTCCTTCGTTTTACATACAGGAAACCAGAAGTGAGGCTTACAGAAGTGAAGGAATGCCCCTGAGCTCTCAAAACAAGGAAGTGACAAGGGTGGGACTTCAAGCCCAATAACTCCAGAGATTGTGTTCTTAACACATTTGTGCCGTACTGCTTCCTGTAATTATTGCATACACAAAAATACCCCATAGTTTGAAGGCTGTTCCCAAAACATAACGTGCATACATATCTTAGCCTAAAGTGACCAACTGGCCTGAAAGACACATATTCGCTTTGTTCTCCCTCACTAGCTTATAAAAGGGTCTTCCTAAAGCAATGATTTCCAACAATTTTCCTATTTGCAAGCTCCTTAAAAAATGTCCAACTTGCTTCAATAGTTACGACAGACTTTAAAGAACAGACTTTACATTTATTTGCCAAGTTGTAAATTTGTAAGTGTCTAAGGGACATCATCTGTTTGGTTCTGAGGGATAGGAGGATAGCTACAAACTTTGAAAATTAGAATAAGACTTGTTACAAGAGATCACTGAGTGAGTGATGTCTAGTATGTAACATATTGATTTTCCCTAAAAGGGTAAACCTCAAATACTGAATGTCACTCACTTACTCATCTCTCGTGGCAACTGTCACTCGGATTTTCAAAGTTTGCTTTTGGTAAGGTTATAATAAGAGATGTAAAAATAGGGAGAAGCCTTTTACCAGTTTGGAAAAGAATGGAAGAGAGAAGGAAGACCTAGAATCCTCTGATGAAGGCGGGACACCAGTTTGTGAATTGTTCCCCTGGGTTTTGCCGCATCAGAAAAAGAAATCTGAATGTTCAGAATATGAGCTCCTGGACACTGCCTGTCTTTTAAGCTTGCATTATACTGATATTATAGATGAAGAAGCACAGAGCAAATTAAGTCTCTAAACTTACATGATTTGCAAGGAGAGCTGTTTGTGTGCTCCACAATTCTGGTTTCATCTATTCTCAGTTTTAAAGGTCCCCAAGGATATTTGACGTTGGGCCGCATTTCAAAACGACCTTCTTTTCCGAAGTAATCACCAATAACCTATATAAGGGCAAAAAACAAATATACAAACTGAAAGGTCAAAGTTAGTACTAGGTTGGTGCAAAAGTAATTGCAGTTTAAATGGTTGGGGGAAAAAATGCAAAAACCACAATTATTTTTGCACCAATCCAAAAGGTTTCCAAAGGAGGCATAGGGTGGGCTACCCTACCGGTCACTCTGACCCTAATGGTGTGTTTCTGAGAATTTTCTAAGTCAAATTTGCAGTAACCCATGGTGCTCTTAAGGTGAGCATAACTGAGAGAGAACTGTGGCTCCTCAAGGCAAGAAAAGTGGCCATAGAGAAAACACTAGTCTTAGGACTCGTGGCCTGTCCCTGGCTTATCGGAGAGGCTCCTGCTCCGCCGTCTGCCACAGAGCAGCCCACTCGGTTGGCCATTTTGTAAGGCCCAAGTTACTGCAGGGCTGTAAGAGAAGGTCAGGGTCCCTCTTATACTTAGGTTAAGCATATTACAGGTACACGGCCTCACCCCACTCAATCAGCTCGGCATGTAATTATAGCATTAAAGAGTATCTTTTAGGAACTTCCTGTTTCACCCTCCTCTGGTTGGAAAGCTATTCCCCATCCTGACTTCGGGGGTTACATTCTCCTTGCTGACGAATTTACCCTATTTGCACCCCCATTTCTAGGCTGAACTCTCTCTTTCAATTGGTTCCTCTGGCCCCCCAAAAAATCAGTATCCTTTTAGGGCTCAAGTCAAGGTTCTTCCTCAGTTTCTCGTTTAAATGACTGTTTTATCAGCCACCCGAGCCCTGATCTAGAAATACCTTCCCACCCAGATTCTCAAGATAGGTTGCTCTTTTGTCCAGGCTCCAGGACAATGCTCCTAAATAGCCTGTGACATCTCTTCCCCTCTCTGTGCTGAAGGAGGCCCAACAAGCTCTCACAGGCTGTTTCATGTCATAGCAAAAAGAATTCTAGATAATCACCAAACTATAACAATCACTGGCATGTCCTGGAAACTTACCAAGTACTTTACACACATTCACTCCTGAATCCTCACAATGACCTTAGAATAGACAATTACTATCCACCTTTTACAGAGGGAGAGATTAGAATATACACGCGACCCAGACCACGCCACGTAGCCTTATTTGACCTGAAACACGGCATATTTGTATATCTTTACTTATATCTTCATCAGTTAAAGTTTGTATAATACTTTTCCAGGTTTCATTGTGTCTGGTGCTCACAGTAATCATGTGGGATCAACAAGGAAGATATGATTTCCACAACAGCCAAGGAAACTGAGGCAGAGGACTCACACCCCAGTAAGTGTCAGAGACTTATCGTTGTGTCCAGGGCACTCTTTTCTCTCTTTTCTCTTCATGATGCTGTCCTGAAATCCCATCATATTTTGAAATTTAAACTCGTGACCAGCATGTAACCCCCCTCCAAAAATTTTTTTTCAAATGTCCAGAGAGGAAATAAATATAGTTTCGCTTTACGTTTCATCCGTTGATCCTTCCTGCATCTTAGGACTGAGATGTGGTTCATGGCCATTTGAAAGGTAGGATGTCCCCATTTGGGATAAACATGGAACCATTTCCTGAAGTCTTCTCTGGTACCCCCAACCAGAAGTGAGCCCTCCCTACTTGGAAACTCCTGGGGTTTTGGCTCATTTTTATATGGAGGACGCCTTGGGGACTATTTGGACACCAATAAATACATTCCTTGGAATCTCAATAAGCAGAAGAGCAGCTGGGGCAGAAGCCTCACTCCCTTACCTCCTGGGTGCCCGCTTCTGTGTCGGTCATGGCTATCACAGAGAAATCCCCATACCGGTCTCCGTTGGCATCTATGGATACCTGCCCAGCAATACCTAGAGGATGCGATGGGAAGAGCTCCAAGTCAGTTACTTAAAATACCTCTGTCTGCCAACAAAAACAAGAAAATGAATTGACAGGCTTTTTTAAACAAGCTCATGCCACAGGGAATCTCATCAGACACTGAGCATTTGTGTTGGCATTTGGAAAGACATTGTAATTTCATCTGTGTCTGCATTCCTAAATTCTTAACATTTCTCCATTTGAAAATGAAAAGAAAAAGAAATAAATGACCTTCTTTGGGGAATATGTTTTAAAAAAAGAAGAAGAAAAGATTAAGGCTAATCCTAAAAGCAGCATGCTTATCCTAGAGTTTTGTATTAATTTAAAACAAAAACAAAACTGCCAAGAGTGACAAGTGGTGTGTTCCTAGATTTCTCATGGGTTCGTATTATCACTGGACAAACATTATAAAAGAAAACCCATTCCAGGCCCTGGACTCGGTGATTGTGCCTTACTCTGGACTGCTTTGATGCACAGGAGAGCAAAGGGCCTGCCTCAAGGACCACGGGACCCAAGAGCTAAAGAAGGGCTAGTCTTTATCCCATGTGTGTTCATTTATTGTTTTGTTTATGGTTTTGGGGTGGTTTTTTTCCAGTTTTATCTAAATGCAATTGACATACATTACTGTAGGAATTTCAAGTGTACAGAATAAAGGTTTGACTTCATATATTATGACATGATCACCACCATAACCATAGTTAACGTCCATCATCTCACATAGATACAATAAATCATCCATTGTTTATCCACATGTTTTCTAGGTGATTACTAGATGCTGAATTTAATGCTTCCACTGAGGCAAAGATGAACTGGACACATTCTCTGTTCAAAAGAGGGGCAGCCTGGACTAGGGATTTAGCTTGTCGGCAGTGGAATCTGAAGGCTTGCATTTGAATCCCAGCTTTCACATTTACTAGCTCGGTGACCTTGAGCAAGGACTTAGCCCTCTGAGCCTCAGGCTGCAGGACTGGAAAAGTCATAACAGTACCTCCTTGCCAAGAGGCTGTTGAGGAGATGAAAGCACTTTCAAAACAGGTTTCAGAGAAGTTGGTTGTTTTCTTCTATTGTTATCACTACTATCGCTATGCCTGGAATCTGGGAGAGGGCATCTGACGGTGCTCATACCACTCAGAGGGGGAGCTGGCCTATCTCGTTGGAGACTCAAGGTGGACTCCGTGAAAAAGCAGGGCTTTTGTAGGAATGTTGCTGAGGCTATGATCTGGACACGCAGCCATCCAGGAGGCATAAAGGCTAGCCTTGTTAATGTTCACAAAGACACAGAAGCTGAAAGGGAGCAGGGGCCCATGAGGTTTTGGGGAGGTGGCCCATGTGTATGGAAGGGATCAGTGACATACCGTATAAGGCTGGAACAGACTGGCCAGAGCATGGAGAACCCTGAATGCCCACATGAAGGGCTTAACTTTGCTTTAGCTAGCAATGGTAACTTAGAGCAGCTAATCAATAAGAGCAAATATGAATCATTAGTTGATATTAAATATAGCTATACTGTAATTTCCGTTAAGTAATAGAGTGCATATGTTAGCCACATTCTGAGTAACTAAGGCTATTTGTTTCTTTCTTTTTAAATTGTGGCAGAGTACAGTGTAATTCTTAATTGGCGTTTTCATTGATTTGGTTCTCTCCGGAAGTAAAATGAATGTCTGGGAAAAGGGATCCCAAGGGAAAGTTCCATCCTCAAGTGTGGTTTGGAGAGGGCAAGTATTTGGGTTTACTGTCCTTGGATTGTGGTTCGAAGGCCCGCTTATTTTTCCAGACTTTGGTCTACTTTGCCAGAAACAGAATGGAATTACCTTTCATTTTGATGTTTTGTCTTCTTAATATAGACGGGTTACAAAGGATACACCTATCTCAAACTTGTTTATCCTTGACAACCTATACAACTTTCAAGTAATAAATGTCATTTTTTTAAAACTTGACTGATCTCCAAGCATAATGGCTATCCAAAAAACCTTTTTTCATTCTGTTTACAGGAGTTTATGATGATGTGTTTGTAAGTGTTTTGCAGAGTATTTTATAAGACAAGGTGGCCCTGGTAACCCAAGACCTCATTACACTTTAAGCTATTACAATTCTGCTAAGAAATAAGGTGCTAACCCTTAGGGTGACCGATTAGCAAGTGAGACTTCACCTGAGAAATTGTACATAAGGTGAGATTGTCAGGCTGACAGCAGAATTTTCCTGTACATAAGTAATGAGACTTTCCACCCTCATTTCTATGGGCCTGTAGTGCAGCTTAAGGTCTGAGCCACAGGCCTATTTACCTTGTCACTCTGACCTCTCACACAGAGAGGAAATTTAGCTTCTTCTCAGGCCATGGTTGAGAGTTGGTCATAGGTTTCTCGGTAATAAAATCTAAATTTGTCAAATAACATCCAGAGTATTTTTCCCTTGAGAAACTTAATGGTCACTTACAGTGACCATTAAAATTAAAATTGTTTTTAATTTTAGGAAGGATAGAGTTTTTCTTACAGTTCTTTTGGGGGCTACCCTCAACTTGATCATTGTTTAGCAAGTAAAATGGAAACTTACCCGGGCTTCCGTTATCTTTACATTTGGACAAAGGAGATTCTAAGTTTAGACCGAACTATGCAGTTGATTGTTTTAGGGATCATTTCATACTGCCTGTGTAGGCCTGGCCCTAGAATGGAAGACAGCCTATGGGAAAACTTAGTCCATGCCCTCCAAACAAAACTGAATTCCAGCCATTGTGGACACCTGCCCTTCCCTTAACAAGCTCCCTCAGAAGACCAAGAACAAATGACCACACCACGTAGTGAGGAATAGCTAAGAACGGGATGTGGCCTACCAAGGTTGTGTCCACATACACACCGGTTTCTCAGTGTATTGGACATAACTTCTGGGAAATTTGACTGTCCTAATATGCCCCCTGAATTATCCTATTTGATTCCAGCTCCTCAGCCAAAGCAAGACAGAGTTTGAGCAAGACCATCCTGGAGGCTTATTTGTTTGTGTCCTACAATCTGTCTAAAGTTAAGGCAGACGTCACTCTAGTTTTGAGTAAGATATGACATCCTCTAAAGCCACCAAGGAGAAATGAAATCCACCACTTGTCACCACAGCTTCTGCCCAGACTGTTCCAACTAGAACCTGACTCGTCTGCACTATGCTGCCCCTTCCATTAACTGAGGGCGCGATGAGGCAGTGGAGTGGGTAGGAATCCCAAATGGGAAGAAAAAAGGGGGGGGAGGTACCCCCAATCTAGACTTGGCAGTACTTGTTCCCTCATTGAAAATTTCATTAGTTGGATTGCAAACAAACATAAACATAGCCTCAATGCATTAAAGGTTTCAACGGAAGAGTTAGAATGACGCAGAAATAAAAGGGCCCTTGTCGGTCATCAACTAGTCCAGCCCCTCAGTACAGGTGAAGAAAGACACGCCCAAGTGATTGGGGTTAGAGTCATGGCGAGGAGGCAGGCCTCCTGGTCCAGCGATCTGCAGCCTATGTCGGTGGCTCTCACATGATACCCATTAGCATGCTATCGTTTATTTTCCACATAGCGCCCAGAAGGACCCCTTTTAAAGACTCAAGGCAGATCATGTCTCTGAAAACCCTCTGGTGGTTTTCTGTCTCACTCAGGTTGGGACCCAAAGTCCTCGCACAACTGCCAGGTCCCCGTGATCTGACCCCCACCACTTCTCTGACTTCGGTTCCTATCACACTGCCCCTCATGTGCTCAGCTTCGGTCACACAGGCCTCCTGGCTCTTCTGGGGACACTCAGCACTCTACCACCAGAGTCTCTGCATTGGCTGCTCCTTCTGGAATGTTCTCTCCTAAACATCTACATAATTTCTTTCACTTCCTTCAGGTCTCTACTCAACTGCCGCTTATCAGAGAGACCTTCCCCGACCACTCTGCCTAAGTTAGCACCACACCCCTCCTGTCACTTTCCATCTCCCTGTCCTGCTTGACTTTTTATAGCCCTGAAATGGCATATTTATTTGTTTATCACCTCATTACCATGGCAGCTCAGTTAATTTCAGGGAATGTCTTTAGTTCAATGCTAAATCCTTAGCACCTTGAACAGTACCTGGCACATAGTTGGTGGTCAAGAATATTTGATGAATGAATGAATGAATGAATGAATGAATGAATGAATATGAAGTTGACATCTGCAGGGCTCCAGCAGCTGGATCATTCTCATACTGAGCCTCATGTTAATTTTCTTTGAGTGCTGATGAGGTGAGAGGAAACCAGCATTCTATACACTATTTGTAAGAATACAGACTAGTAGACCTTTCTGGAAGATATTTGGCAATATCTAATGCACTTTAAAAGGCACCAACATACTTTTGGACCCAGATAGCCCACAACTAGTAATGTTCCAAAAATGCATCAAGATGTGTAAGATGTTAGTAATACTATTTTGCATAATCGGTAAAAGACTAAACAACCAAGGTGTCCATCAGTAGGAGATTGGTTAAAGAAAATCCTGTACAGCCAGACGGTGGAAAAATATGGAACTATCGTTTTAAAAATGTGCTGAATCTATGAGTGCTTATATGGAAAATTCTTGGCATACAAGTAAAAAAGGTAAGATGAAGAATGGCATTCATAGTATGATTCCTTTTATGTAAATTTTTTAGATAAGATATAATACAAATGCGTATGTGCTGGCAGAAGGCACAAAATATTTTTAGACCGAATCATAGGGAATTGTTCCTAGTGACCACACTGGGGAGAAGGGACTAGGGCGTGAAGGAAAACTTTCACTTTTCATTTGTACATTTTTGTACTGTTTTTATGTTCCAGCCAAGAGTAGTCTCATTCTTGTACAGTTTTTAAATGTCAACACATGTTGCTTGAGTGATGAGATGACGGGCCATTTTTTGGTTGTTGTTCTTATACTTTTCTGTGATTAAGAAAGCCACAGCTAATATTCACCATTTTAAAAATAAAATAAAAGCAGAGGGTTCTATTGGATCTGCTCATCGTCTCAAACCACTCAAGTTTGAACAGAGAAATGTATATCTGGGTTTTTTCCTCTTGAAACTAACTACAGAACTCTTCACAAACTGCTCGTTGGTTGTGAATGAAGCTTGGGATAAATTTAATTTTAAGAAGCATCGGGTTGTGACCTAACAATCGGAAGGAGACAAGCATTTCCTGTTTCAGTGGAATTCTTTCAAAGCACTTTCACATGCTTTATCTCATTTAATTTTCCCAACAAGCCTGTGAAGTGGTTTGATCTTGACTTATTATCCTTACTATACAGCTGAGAAAACGCAAGATCCCACAGTTGTAAGAGAGAAAAGACAGAACCAGCAAAGAAGCAGCTCAACCTGCAGTGTCATCACCTTACAGACTGAATCTCACCTTCAAATGTTCTGTTCCAAGTCTGCTGGATAATTTTCCCTCCATCCTTCTTGCTATAGCCAGCTCTGAGTACTTCGTGTAAAGCCAGGACATAGAGGAGAATGGCATCATGGAATCCTTCAACAAACATGTTAACCTGGAAAGGAAACCCCAGTTGGGTGAGACCAAACACCAAATGACTCATGTTCAGGAGTAATGTAAGCAAATCAAAATGGTTAACAAGTTAGGCTCCAGGCCCATAAGCAAGACAGAGGTGGGCAGAAGAGTACCTAACAAGAATCATGCCATGATTGTCCTGGCAGTGGCTTAGTGAGGAAAACCTTTCCCCAGTTTGGGCATTTGGAAAGAAACAAGATATTACAGAAGTCAAGGAAATGGTACCTGTTGACTAGGTTAAGTACTCCAGGCGCGTCAGCTTTTGCCCGTAGTTCCCTCTGCACAAGTACCCTCCATCTTCCCCACATTGCTCTCTCCCTCAAGCCAACTTGAGCCCAACCTCCCCCTTGAGGTCTTCTCCACCTTCAGCAGCCCTTCTGATCTCTCCATGCTCTAAATATGGAACATAACTAAAAGATCGATAGGGATCCATTCATTCATATCCAAAGACAATTGAATGCCTACTGGAATGCTAAGGATGCAAAGAGGAGCGGGTACTGCCATTCCTGCCTGCCCACTGGTGTTCTCTATTCTACCAGCAATAATACCTCAGTTTCTTTCCAATCTGCGTTCTGAGTAGTTCCAGTACATCTGACCACTGCCTGCCTCCATCCTAAGCTGCAAGGCCAGGAATGGAAACAGGCCTGGATCGTTGGTTTATCCCAGTTGAGTCCTGGCTCAGGTTAAGATAGCCCCTGCCCTCTAGAAACTTACAGCTGCCTGTGAACTCAGGGTAGTCACTTAAATCTCTTTGAGCCTTATGTCCTATAAGCAACATTTGGCAAGTTCTAATACCACATTTAAACCCACCGTAACATTCACTGAACATTAAATGAGAAAATACAATCTTGAAATACTGAGTAGCTTACAAATTCTGTATGAAAGAACAAAAAACAAATCGAACCTTCTTATTTCAGGAGAAAGTGTCACGAACGGAATGTCATGCCACAGAATGAATTGGGCATCCCATGGACGACCCTGGTGAGGCTTTATGAGGGCGATTCCTGCCCCACCCCTAGAAAGAGATCCCATGGGAAGAGAACCACAACTGGTCTGCATCACCTGGTTCAAATACACAAACATTCACAGAAGACATGGCTCAACATCCTTCTCTGAAGGACGGTAAGTCCTGTTTGCATCCCAGAAGCAAATATTTCAGATTTGCCAAAGCCTACTGCTGACAAGCAGGTTAAAATAATGGTTAAAGAGCCTGGGCTCAGCACCTACCTGCCACTTCCTAGCTGTGTTTCTGCACCACTCTGGGTCTCAGTTTTCCCCATCTGGAAAATGGGGAAAATAGTAATACCTATCTCATGGGGTTGCTGTTAGATTTAAACACATTAATAGATGTAAAAGATTTCTAGCAGTACCTGACAGTCAGCACTCACTGTTGTTAGCTGTTGCTGTTGTTCTTGTTTAGAGATAACATTATAAACGTACGGCTCCTGGGTAGCTTCTAATTCCGAAAATATTCAGAAAATATGTCATCAACTTACTGGTATAACAAACCTTACCGACCCGTTTTACACTAAGACTCCTTGTTCCTGCTTTGACACCCCAAGGAATTCTTTTACTTCCACAATGTCATGCCCTGAATTCCACCCCAGTATGACGGGTGCAGCCCCGCTGGTCAATTGCACAGACCCTCTGGGACAAGTAAGGGATGGTAGAGAGTGCTGGTTCACAGGCGAGCTCTGAGCTCCTGCTGGACCCCAAATCAAATCCTAGCCCTGACACATTACTTAATCTCTCTTCAATTTCCTCATGTGGTAATGGGGTTTAGTACCTACTCATCTCCTAGAGCGCTTCTGGGGATTAAATGAATGAGTGCATGTAAAACATCTAAGCTAATTCCTGGGACCATGAAAGCAAATGGTAGACAATGGCTCTTACTCTTTAGCCGTCAAACATAAGTCTCAGACTCATTATTTTCTTAGGCAAAGCAGAATGTGTAGAAATAACATCTACTAGTCAAAGATAATTTTCTGCTGATTTGACTATGCTCATTCAATTTTCCAAAGGAATATGAAATTTTGACTTAGACCATGAAGTCATCGTGGCTTGAGAAAGTATGCATGCTGATGAGTTAATGACTTTTAATAAGTGAACGTTAGCTGGGTAACAATTCTCAGGCCACAGTTTTAAAAATCTTTTCTAAAGATCTTTGTTCTCTTTGATAATTATGTAAAAACCACCCTGCTACAGAGGGAAGTCACAGAATCACAGAATCGTGGAAAACAGGAGATGTCAGGTGCTTTAGACAAGCTCTGGTCTAATCCTCTCTTTACCTGAAAGACCCAAAGAGCATACTCTCCCTCAGTCCCCCTGCACTCTGTGAAAGTTGTTCCTGAGGCGCCTAGGACAGCCCCTGCTTCAACTGTGACGTACCAACCGCTGGGCATCACCCGTCTGCCTGTCTTCCTCCTCCTCCTCCTGACTTCTCAAAATCCTCACCCAGGGCCCCCATGCTGCCGCTGGCCACCTAAACCACTGGATGTATCCCCAGCACCACCCCTCGTCTGACCCTTCCCCTTCCTTCCTTCTTGATATGCCCTCCGAGGTGCCCCTTCCACAATCCAGGATGGGAAGAACGATCATCTAGTTGAGAAACATGAATTTGAACTACTTTTGTCCTAACAGGTTTCATGGCAGAAGAGAATAGATAGGTTCTGAACACATGCGCAGGTCTGAAAACTCATTCTATCCTGATTGGCAAATGAATCACAAAATTTACCTTCTTTCCTTTTAAAGTAGCTGAGTGTCTCCCTCTCCTGCCAAAATTAGCAGAAGAGCTGTTGACCCCCACCAAGGTTCGCTGGCACCCCAGCCTGTTGCGGAGGAGGTTTCATAACACCTACCTCATAGGACCTCAAGCCAGAAACAAAACCCCAGAGATCGTCTTTTCTCAAGGAGAACATTCTCACATCCACGTGTGTTTTTTAATGGGAGGAAAGCCCGTTAGCACATTAGAGACACTGAAAATTGGAACTGCAATTTTTTTTTAAATGGGGGAGAAAAAATATCCATAGTATTAAGTTGTCTTTGGAACACTTTCCACTGGACCTCCAGGCTAAAAGGAACAAGGTCACTGATCGGTCCCACTGCCTCTGGTCAGAACAACACTTGGACCTCAAAGTCCTGACTGACAGATCATGCTATTCTTCCTGATCACAGAAATTAGGAATCCCCTCTGACCGACCTGTTCCAGTATTTAGCATCATTTCTAGCCAGAAAGCTCGTCCTTACTGTCATTAGCCATAAGTCTTAATTAAATTCCTAGATGCAGCCAATCCTCTGCTGGATGCTGAACAAGCAGAGTTAAGAGAACAAAGAGTTACGAGCCCCTGGCACTTTAGAGTCTCAACCAAACAGGCTGCCGCTCCATACAAACACAGATGGATGCTACGACGGCCGTTGTGAAGTGGACCGCCATGAGGGTAATCGCGATCTGTGCTGTGCAGCCAATAAAAAAATGTCTATCATTCAACAACATGGATCTCATCCACCACCTTCCACTCATCCTGGGGCGTTTGCCAGAACAAGGTAGCACGCTGGCATTAACTCTCCCATCATTTCATCTCAATTCTCTTGCTTTTGCCTCTGTAGCTGGCCAGCAGCAGGTGTGCCAAATGAAAGGATGCCATTTTGGCTTTTGGCCTTACTCTCTGATTGCACCTGTCAGCCATGTCTAGTTATCAGTGTGTAACTCTATCATGGGAAAAGCTAAATAGAAATCGTGTTACTTTTTTAACTGAGCACGAAGAGTTGCCATTCCTGACATGGCTCCTATGTGTGACAGTGGAGTCTCTCATTTTCCTCTGGGGAGGCAAATTCATAGATGGTTCCTCAATGCTTGTGTTCCAGACAAGCTAGCAATGAATGCTGCATGTCTCAGCTGTTCTGTGAACTGAGAGTGCATAACACGGCAGTCATCTACCTCCCGGGGTGGTCTGGGTATCTGAGAAAGCCATCCTGGGCTCAGCTGTCCCCTGTAGCAATGCCCTAGACCTCAGATCTTACAGCCTGAAGCATGGCTGCTGCAAATAGAAGCAGATTTTGTTCTCTCTCATCATCTAAAACAAAATGGATCATAAACAGAAACAGCTCTGGGAGAAGATCATTAAGTCTAGTTACGACCCCTCATTCGTCTCCCAGACTACAGCAGCTGGCTGCCCTTGTAATGGGACAGCAGTGCTGGCATCTGGCTTCCGTGTACACGAGCAAACCTCAGCAAGGAAAGCTGCCCAGGGCCTGCCTATGAGGAGAAACGAGGAGAACTCCATGGAATTCGACTCTTGGAATTGGTGCGTGTGGAGCAAAGCAAATGAGAATGACTTTTTTAAATCCTCCCAATGCTCATGCAGGGAATTTAGTCATCTGATGTATAAGCCTTTTGAATCCGTCACGCACACGGCGTATACCAATGCCTCCTATCACCCATCACTCTTGAAGAACTAGTTGAGGAAATGCACATACATAATGACATAATCATCCCTGGCTTTCAAGTGATCAAAAGAGGGGTATCTGTCTTAGCCTGGACGTCCTGTCCCACCAGGGCCCCGCCACATGTGCCTCTGGAGAGCTTGGTGACCTGACCCCCACAGACGGCTCTGGACATGTGCTGGCCTCTGTCCCAGGGGTCTGCAGTCCTGTCAGGCACAGTGTTGAGGGAGGTAAACACATACACCAAAATCCCACAGAGAAGGGCAGGGGCGGGCCACACAGCAGGTGCACTGCAACCACCCAAGAATGGAAGAGGGATGACCAGCTCACAGGGACATGGACACAGGGGAACTTCTGGCCTCGTTACTTCTGAAAGGCCAAAATCAGAAGGAGCATGTAAATTCTAATTTATCGAAGTTCATAACATCCTTTTAATCTGGCCCTGAGACCTTCAGATAGCTTCCCCTAAATTTCATGTCACTTGGAGATGTGATTACAAGGAAGAAATGAGCAAATATTCAGACTTTGGATAAGGGTAACTTTTTTTCATTTCTGGTTTATATCTTAAAATGAAACCTCTCCCTTTTTATTTAAGTAATTTAAGATCCGGAACCCCGACTCCTAGTTCAAGCATCGCTGATTTAGTCACTCACTGTGAACTGTGAGCAGCCTAATTTTGTTCAATTCTTAATTCAGAGTTTCCCAAGCTATATTCCATAGAGCAGCAGCATTCCTTAAAATGTTAACAGATGGTTCTAGAAATGCCAGTATTGTGGTAAAACAGGTTTATAAAATGCTGGAGTGAATAAAGTCAAGCAGTTCTCTTTACTTCCAGGTAATAATTATAATAGCTACGTAGCTTTTATTGAGCACCTGCTATATTCTAGGAGCTGAACTAAGTAGAACTTAAGTTCTGTTGCATTTAGTCCTTATAAAACTTTCACAGATAGGTACTGTTATTATCCTATGATAAGAGAATAACTAACATCTTAACAGAAAGAAGAGATCTTGGTCAGTGGATGGAGTCAAAACTCCAGAAAATGTTGCGTGGGCATATCCTTAAGTAGGGGTCCAAACCAGGCCTGCCTAGTTATGACATTTGTCCTGTTGACACATGTGTTCAGCCAGCTAATGTTGGAAAGCAGCCATCTGTTCAAGTTTCTGTTTTTAATAGATTGGGCTGGAAAGACCAACGAGAGTCTATGAAAGACCGACAGAGCACTTCAGGGTGAGGGAGGAACAGAACCCACAGCTGGAGAAAGAGTGAGAGGGCAGAAGATGGAAGAAGAAAGAAGAGGAGACATGAGGAAACAAGCTAATTGTCACTTGTCTCTTAAACAAATCTTTAGACCAGCAGCTGATACAGTATGACTCAGATCAAATGAATCGGGATTTCCGATAAACCACGGACCCAGCTAAAGCTGACCTTGCTCCAGCTATGAATGAAAAGACCTACTGTGCCACAGGAGTATCTCAATACATTGGCTGTGAAGGATGAGGGTCTTACTTCAGAGACCAGTCTGCTCCAAGCACATTGGCAGCCAAACCAGGTAATAAAAGATCTACTGATACAATGTTTTCTAACTAGCACTTAATATGAAATATGGTAAGTTTGGTTTGGGAGGGTCTTTATTCTGTGTGGTCTTGATTCTTGATAATCATAACAACCTTGATAAAGAATAATAATACATCTAGTAAAGCTTCATTTACCCAGCCTCCTCAGAGAAAACAAGATGATTCCTATACGCAAATATCCAGGTTCTTAAAGGTTTTTTTTCTCTCTAAGTATCAGAACTCTTTGAATAATGTAAACACCTTTGATACACCTTTGAAACACCACATACATTACTGCCTTGGTGACAGAAATATGCCAAATGTGATATTAACTCACTGTGATTCTCTATATGTAAGGCTATGACAATGAACCATCAGTCCAGCAGCCTCCGTCACTACTGAAGAGTGGATTGTGTTGTTTACACCTTGCTGACACCAGATTGTATGTTTCCAGACCATCTTTCTTTTTCCATGCTGACAGGACATGAGCTGGGGCCCACCTCCCTTCCTGACGTGCTTCCTTCCCTTGACTGCTGATTCTTCTGCATCTCCTCCTCCAGCCCTGCCTAGTGGTGACATCCAGTATTCTCAACAGCTAAAGAATTAAGTATGAATGCTTCAGGATGGTGAAGAACACTCTCCATTGTTAGCCACACCCCTAAATGAACTCTCAGCCCTACACCTTGCCAAAGCTCTTGGATTCTCTGAGTGTGGCGTGGGGTACCTTTACACATTAGCCCCTGGGTTTAGAATGCTCTCCCCAGGGGCTTTGCCTCATCCAAAGCAAACTCCTACTCAACTTTGCTAGATATTCCCAGGTTACCCGCTCCAGATACACCTACTACCCTTCTCTATCAGCTCTGTGCCCTGGAAGGTTGACATGTATGGACAGCATCAACTGGGTCCTCTTGTCCTCTAGCTTTTGGGTGGATTCAGCAGGAGATACCAGTCAGGATGTCAGGGGCTGCACTTCTCCACTAGATGCCACAGGTGGTCCTCCCCAACTGCTACAGGCCTTGCGGGTTCTAGTAACCTCTCCTTCTTCTTGCCCCTGCTGATCTACGGGCAGGAACAGCTTCCCACTTCTGCAGGCCCTGGGGTTCTTTGCCATCCTTTGTTGATTTTCCTTAACTGTGCACACACCTTTGTAATAATACCTTTATTAAGGTCTCTTTCATTCCCTTTCAATGTGTCTTCTGTTTCCTCCCAGGACCCAAATGGATACGTCAACCTTCTGTGAGCCATTCAAATTTGTTCTTGTTGGAACCTTCCCTGAATCATCGAATTCCTCCTTTTTTCCATAAGTACACTTAGTGCAAACTTGTATTATTTCACTCGCGGGTCTATTCTACTTTTGCATTCCTGCATACCCTGACATTCCACCAGCTCCCTGCTGTGCAAGCCATATGGTAGGGATGTTAGTTTCCCCAGAACCCAACCCTGTCTCTAATACAGAGACTCCACTCACCTGAGTTGACTCCATTGTCACCTGTCACTACCTGCTGCTCTCACTGTGCCTGCCTCTAGCATGTCGTCTTCCTCTCTTGTACTTGCTACTACTTATATTCTATAAACTGGGGGAAGAAACCTCCAAGTATGTTATAGCTATACTTAAAATTGAGGTAAATAGGTTCTGAGTGAGAATTTGAGAGCTTCCCCTACGATGAAATTAACAGATTATATGTCCATTTTAACTGCTCAAAAGCCTTTTTCACCTACTTCTTTGCTCTTCACTGGATCCCATAAAGTTGAGATTGCCATAAAAATTGGTTCAGCAGCTACTGCTAAGGGAAAGACTTCTAAGTTTTAACACTAACACAGGACGCTTATGATGAAACTAACAATATAATTCTCCACCAGCGAATGGATGGACTTTTTTTTTTTTTGAGAAATCTTTTCCCAAGTTTGCTACCAGGTAAACAAATGAAACAAAACTGAATATCATCTCCCTCACAATAAACTTAAATCCCTACATTTTGAACACTGTTGATTGATTAAATTAAAGAATTATTGACATTTTCCAGGTATAATAAAAGTATTATAATTATGTTTTTTAAAAAAGAATTCTAGTAGTGGCAGTTTAACTTCCAAAAAAATTATATACTCTTGACAATATATTTTAAAAATAACTAATTTGAAGGCACTGAAAAGTGACCAAAAACAGGTAGAAACTAGAGAATTGACCCTTGAAAGAAGGGACCATATTACATGAGAACTAAATGTAATGGCTTTTCTTTTGATGACATTCCTGGTCCGGGAGGCATGGGACTCAAGCAGAAAGTCACAGTCTTCTTGGTTTTAGAGGTCAGAGGATATAGGTCGGAGCTAATATTGAGGATGTACAATGAGGGAGCAAATCCTGGGGAAAAGAGAACCACAGAGAAGGGACCACTCAAATCTGTCCATAAACTTCTGTTGTCTTGGTTAATTCTTAAATTGCACACACAGGGTAGATACCAAGGAGTCCAACAGAGAGCAACAACTGGAAGGACGAAGAAGCTCAAGAACATATGAACGGCTGCCTTCTGCATAGAAGACAGTTTAGAGCTTGAATACCACCAAATTAGAGGAACTTGGGAAATACCTCAGGCTTCCCAAGTAAACCCCTGTATGTGCTACAACTTAGGAGTAAAGACTATGCCCAAAGACTAAGGACTCACCCTAAGACTAAATGCAAACCAAAATAGAGCCACTTTCTTTCTTGTGAAAAAGAATAAAAGCAAGCTTCCAAAAATTCAAAGTGGCCAGTCAGTAAAATTGCCTGCTAGAACAAAAAGTATTCTTCAGAGGAACATAACTGAATACAATCTCTATAATATATCATCCACAACATCCAATATAAAAATTTTAAAACTATAGGACATGTAGTGGCCAGGGAGGTGATCTATAGTAAAGAAAAAAAAGTGAATAGCAAGTGACCCTGAGATGATCTAAATGATGGAATTAGCAAATAAGGACTTTAAAGCAGCTGTTTAAACATGTTCAACGACTTAAAGGAAAAGACGGCCAAAGAGAGAGACCAAATGGAGAATCTCAGCAGAAAAATGGAAGCTGTAAAGAAAAGCAAGTGGATATTCTAAAATTAGAAAGTACAACATTGAAAAAAGAAATATTCACTGGGTAGGCTTAAAAACAGATTGAGTCCATGATCTTAAAGATATATCGATAATAAATATCCCTATCTAAAGAACAGAAACAAAATCAATATACAAAACCAATTGTATTTCTATATACTACCAACAAACAATTGGAAAGTGAATTTTTATTCTGTTTACAACAGTATCAAAAGACATAAAATTATTAGCAACAAATTTAATCAAAGATATGCAGGCCTGCCAGACAGAAAACTACAAACATTTCTGAGAAAAATTAAAGAAGACTCAAATATATGGAGAGGTGTCCCATGTTCATGGACTGGAAGATTCAATATTTTTAAGATGTTAGTTTTTCCCCAAATTGGTTTACATTTCAATACACTCTAAATAAAAAATCCCAAGAAGGTTTTTTGTTTTGTTTTGTTTTTTTGTTTTGTTTTGTTTTGTAGAAATTGATAAGTTGATTCTCAAATTTATATCACAAAAAGAAAAAACTCAAAATAGGCAAAACTGTCATGAAAGACAAGAACAAATTAGAGGATTCATCTTACCAGATGTCAAGATTTACTGTAAAACTACATTATTCAAGACAGTATAAAAATGATATAAGGATAGACAAATCAATGGAACAGAAACAAAGAATCTAAAACCACACTTATGTAGTCATCTGAGTTTTGACCAAGGCACTTGAGCAATAAGAAAAACAAAGTCTTTCCAACATATGGTGATAGGACAAATTGATTAAAAATATAAGAAAAACTAAACCTTGACTCCTACCTCTCAACATACAAAAATATTCATTTAAAGTAGATCACAGATCTAAATATAAAAATTAATCAATAAAGCTCTGAAAGAAAATAGGAGAATATTTTTGTGTCTTTGAGGTGGCAAACTTTTCTTAAAGAGAATACAAAAAAGCACTAAACATATTATAAAAAGACTTTATCAATAGTAAAAAAAAAACCTCTGCTCATCAAAAGGCACCATGAAAAATATAAAAAAGCAAATGAAAGACTGCAAGAAAATATTTATTATACATATATCTGACAGATCCAAAATATTTTTTTAAAGAATTATTTAAATCAATAGCAACAAGATAAATAATCCAATTTAAAAATGGGTAAAATACTTTAGCAGACAGACCACAAAAGTGAAGTAGCCAACAAGTACATGAAAAGAGAGTCAAAGATCCCTAGTCACTAAGGGAATATAATTGTAAACCATAATGAGATGCCATCTTACATCCATCAGAATCGCTAAAATTAAAAAGCTGACAACACCAAATGTAGATGAGATTGTAGAACACCTGTAACTCTCCTACACTGCTGGTGGGAATGTAAAACCATACTACCTTGGCAGTTTCTTTTAAAGTTAAACATGCATCTACGTTATGACCCAGCAATTCCATCCCTAGGTATTTACACAATAGAAATGAATACATATGTCCACAAAAAGACTTATACCAGAGTGCTTATTGCAGCTTTAGTCATAACAGTCCCAAACTAGAAGAAAAAATGTTCATCAACAGGAAAATAAATAGACAAATTATGGTATATTTATACAACGGACTATTACTCAACAATTTAAAAAAGAAGAAGAATGAATATTAATACATTCAATACCATGCAAAAATCTCAAAAACAGTACATAGAATGAAAGAAGCCAGACACGAGAGTATGTGCTGCATGATTCTACTCACTCAGTAATGCACTATATGAACTCAAGAATGGGCAAAACAAATGCGTGCTAATAGAAATAAGAAGAGTGGTTACATCAAAAACAATAAAATAGTTAGGAATAAATTTAACCAAAGAGGTGAAAGATCTGTACATTGAAAACTATAAGATACTGATAAAAGAAACTGAAGAAGACACAAATGAAATGAAAAGATATCCCATGCTCTTGGATGAGAATTAATATTGTTAAAATGCCATACTACCCAAAAAATCTACAGATTCAATGCAATCCTTATCAATATACCAATGACATTTCTCACAGAACTAGACCAAATAATCCTAAAATTTATATGGAATGGCAAAAGACCCCAAATAGCCAAATCAATCTTGAAAAAGAACAAAGTTGAAGGCATCATACGTCCTGATTTCAAACTATATTACAATGCTATAGTAATTGAAACAGTATGATACTGGCATAAAAAACAGGTAAACAGACCAATAGAACAGAATCAAGAGCCCAGAAATAAACCCATACATATATGGTCAACTAATCTTTGACAAGGGAGCCCAAAATACACAATGGAGAAAGGATAGTCTCTTCAACAAATGGTGCTGGGAAAACTGGCTATCCACGTGGTAAAGAATGAAATTGGACCCTATCACTCACAAAAATTAACTCAAAATGGATAAAAGACTTAAATAAATATAACACCTGACACCCTAAATCTACTAGAAGGAAACACAAAGGAAAAGCTCCTTGACATTGGTCTTGGCAATGATTTTTTTGGACATAGCACTAAAAGCACAAAACAACAAAAGCAAAAATAAACAAATAAGACTACATCAAACTAAAAAGTGTCTGCACACAAGGGAAGCATCAACAAAGTGAAAAGCTAACTTATGAAATGGGAGAAAATATTTGCAAACCTTGTGTCTGATATATTCAAAATATATAAGGATTCATAAAACTCAATAGTAAAAAAAGCAAACAACCTAATTAACAAAATGAACAAAGGACCTGAATAGACATTTTTTCCAAAGAGGACATACAGATGGCCAACGTGTACATGAAAAGGTGTTCAACATCACTAATCATCAGGGAAATGTAAGTCAAAACCACAGTGAGATATCACTTCACAACTGTTAGGATGGCTATTATATTTAAAATATATATATATATAAGTGTTGGTGAGGATGTGGAGAAAAAGGAAACCTTGTGCACTTGCTGGTGGGAATGTAAAATGGTATAGCCTTTATGGAAAAACAGTATGGAACTTCCTCAAAAAATTAAAAATAGAATTACTATATGATCCAGGAGTCCCACTTCTGAGTATATATCTAAAAGAAATGTAACCAGTATCTCAAAGAGATATCTACACCTCACGTTCACTGCAGCATTATCTGAAATGGCCAAGGCATGGAAACCACCATGTCCATTGACAGATGAATGGATAAAGAAATATGCAATGGTCTATTATCCAGCCATAAAAAAGAAAGAAATCCTGCCAGTTGCGACAACATGGATGAATCTGGTGGACATTATGCTAAGTAAAATAAGTCAGAGAAAGACAAATACCTGTATGATCTCACTTATGTGGAATCTAAAGAAGTCAAGTTCATAGAAACAGAGAGTTGAAAGGTGGTTGCCAGGGGCCAGAGAGTAGGGAAATGGAGAGACATCGATAAATGGGTATAATCTTTCAGTTATAAGATGAATAAATTCTGGGGATCTAATGTACAGCATGGTGACTATAGTTAACAATACTGTACTGTACACTTACAATTTGCTAAGACAGTAAATCTTAAATGTTCTCACCACCACCACCAAAAAAAAAAAAAAGTGACTATATGAGGTGATGAATGTGTTAACTAACTTTTAATCATTTCACAACATATATGTGTAACAAATCATTATAGTGTACATCTTAAATTTACACAATTTTATTTGTTAATTATAACTCAATAAAGTTGGGGGAAAAGAAAAGTGGTGGCTTACTGGGGTGGGAATTGACTAGGAAGGGACATGAGGGAACTGTATCAGAATTTATCTTGATTGGAGTGGTAGTTCATGGACATACACATTTCTCAAAGTTGACCAAGTTGTACAATTACAAGCTGTGGATTTCACTGTACATGAATTCTATTTTAATAAAATAATAAAAAGCCTTAACTTTTAGATACATACAAAAATATTTACAGATGAAATGGATTTGCCTTGGATTTGCTTCAAAATTACCGGGGTAGGGTAAGGGTGTGAAAAAGGTTATAGATGAAAGCAGACTGAGTTGATAATTGTTGAAGCTGAGTGATGGGGATACAGAGTTCCACGATACTGCACTCTCTATTTTTGTAAAAATTCCCGTAAGAAAAAGTTTTCTTTATTAATCAATTACCCCAAATGAATAACCAAAGCCTGAAAAATTGTGGAAACCTTTCCACAGTCAGTGCTATTAAAACATGAAAATACTTCATAACACAGTCAACATTCCTGTTCTGTTAAGTCTAGTTGTGTTTTCTATCATTTAACCAATTTTTTTTTAATAAAGTTTTTTGGGGTGACAATTGTTAGTAAAGTTACATAGATTTCAGTTGTACAATTCTGTATTACATCATCTATCAATCCTATTGTGTGCTCACCACCCAGAGTCAGTTCTCCTTCCATCACCATATATTTGACCCCCTTTACCCTCATCCACCACTCCCCTCCCCCCTTACCCTCTGGTAACCACTAAACTATTGTCTGTGTCTATGAGTTTTTGTTTCTCATTTGTTTGTCTTGTTCTTTTGCTGTTTTTGGTTTATACACCACATATCAGTGAAGTCATATGGTTCTCTGCTTTTTCTGTCTGACTTATTTCACTTAGCATTATACTCTCAAGATCCATCCATGTTGTCACAAAAGGTCCTATTTCATCTTTTCTTACCACCGAATGGTATTCCATTGTGTATGTATACCACAACTTCTTTATCCATTCATCTATCGAAGGACATTTTGGTTGTTTCCATGTCTTGGCTAACCAATTTTTTTTAATTTTAAAACAATACTATATAAAGACATTTTTTAAAAAAGACATTAAAAGATTTCAAATATCAACCTAAAGAAATAGGGCAACACACTAAACGATCAACGCGCTCTCAGTCCCATTTGGGATCCATCAGAATGAACTGATCTAAATCATTCTGGAACCCATTTTAAGACAGCCTTTGGAAACTATGCAAGTAATGAGTTTCATATGCTTACTAACTACCAGGAAAAGTAGCCATTCCTTGTAATTATCACAAAAGTATCCCTTCAGGTCTACGGTTTGAGAATTCAGTTAAGTCTTCAAATTTCAAGAAATGCCCCCATAGTTTTCACAATATTGGATCATGCTACATCTTATTACACATTTTGAAAAGACAGATCTCTTTAAGTCCACTTCATAAGAAAAGTGTTTCAGTCCCTTGGGCAATTAAAAGATACTCTATTTCTTTTTTAAATATTTAGGGCAGCATACTCTACTAATATGAGGAGACTCGTTTCTGTTGAGAAAGTTCCCAAAACTATGCAGAGTACGCTAGATGCAGATGTATCAGGACTATCCTGGAGATAGTCCCAATATTTTGAAAGTTAGAGCTTAATAAATATATTGGCCACAACACAAGAGAGACTGCTGGGTACATATCTTAGGGAGATGCATTATTTTAACCTCACAGGCATTCATAACAGCCTAAAAGAATTACAAAATCACAAAAGTTCACAACGTGAAAAGAATTTAGAACTCATAAAGTCCGACCAGCATATTGTGTAAATGAGAAATGAAGCCCACAACAGTTGCCTGATTCACTCGATGTTGCACAGATAGTAAGGACAGAGCTGCAAGTGGAACTCCGATCTCCTGACCCCAAACCAGCACCTTCATCATCAGTGTTCATTTGTTTATCAAGCAAGGCAACTCCGTCAAGACCAAACTCACACCCAGGAATAAAGCACCAAGGATAACCGCCTCTTCTGTCAAAGACTTACTATGACTTCTCTGACATGCATAAGATTCTAAGATATTACATATCTGGAGGGAGAAAAAAAAAGAGTGAGAAAGTTTGCCCTAGCAAACACATTTTTAAGTAACTGGCAGGACAATAGGATCAAGGGAGAGAAAAAGATAATATTAAATACTAGATTGTTAAAGTCAGCTCCAGAATTGCTTTTAAAAAAAATGTATAGGGAGGCCGGTTGGCTCAGTTGGTTAGAGCACAGTGCTCATAACACCCAAGACGCCGCAATTCCCACGTGGGCCAGTAGATTGAAAAAAAACGACGACTTGACTTGGAGCTGATGGGTCCTGGAAAAACACACTGTTCCCCAATATTCCCCAATAAATTTTTTTTTAAATGTACAAATTGACATAAAGGCAGCAGGGGAAGGAAAGGCTTTATTTCTTTATCTCACTGCACATAAAGTCAATTCATCATTATTTAAGGATCTGCTACACTTTTTTTAAGAGCTGAGATATGGAAAAATCCTAGTCAGAATCTCTGTTCTCAAAGAACTAAAATGTCAAAAATCCTTTGTCAAATGTCACTGTCATCTGATGCAAGGACACTCCCGCAAGCCCAGGGCATAATGAATTCATTAAGGAGGTTGGCAGTCAGCTCACATTCTTTCTCTCCACCCACGTTATTGCATTCAAACTGGGCAGTTTCAGTGTCCCTGTGCATTATTCATTCATTCAACACTCTTGGTTCCCTGACCACTATTATTTGATGAATTTCATCTCCACTCAGTTTCATCAACTCACGCACACGCATGTACACTAAACCAATGCTTCTCATACTTTAGTAAGCATACAGCTCACCTGGGTATCTTATTCACATGCAGCTTCTGATTCAGTAGGTCTGAGGCATGGGGCGCTAAGACTGCTCATTTCTATAATTTCCCTGGTGATGCTGATGTGGCTGATCCATAGACCACCCTTTGAGTATCAAGACCCGACACCTTATCATTACCTGGAACTGCTCTACTTCCACAATCCTTGAAAACATCTTTGGCTGCAGTTTCCCACTTCCTGCTTCCTTCTGTATGCAGAACAAATTCTTGGGACTCAAACTTCCATCCTCCTTGACTCCCCGCTATGCTTAGTCCAGCAGAGCTCAGAATGGAGCAGGTGCCAATGGAAGGATGGGGCAGGTAGACACAGAGTTATTCAGCAAGAGGTGCCAGGGGGAAATTGAAAGCGGGGCCTGCCCCTTAGAGAGAGGTTGCAGTTAGAGATATAAATTTAGGTGTTATCCACACAGAGATGAATATCCCACCCAGGCTAGTGGATGTGCTGCCCAGAAGTAGTGTTTAGAGAGAAAAGGGCCAAGGGAAGAACCTTGGGAAACACTAATATTTGTGGAGCAAGTGGAAAAGAGGAGTCATGAAAGAAGACTAGGAAGGATTGCAATGCAGGCGGAGAACTTGGAGACGGTGGTGTCTTGGCAGCCAAGGGAGGGGCAAATTTCAAAAAAAGAGAGGGATCTTTCCAAACTACTCCTCTACAAAATCCCTCCATTCAAGCTAGGCTGTTTTGCTCACTAGTCCCTAAATGTGTCTAACGCAGTCCTACTTTTAAGCTTGGATTCCCTGTAAGTGCCTCACTCGGGAAGCTCATCTGTACCCATCCCTTCTCACAGCCATCTGCACAGGTGCTGAACTAGCCTCACAGAACCTGGCACAGTGCCTTGCCCAAAGGAGGAACTTGGTAAGTTCGCGTTGGTATGCATACACGCTCAAAAAATAACCATCTGCAGGCTTAACTATATGCGAGGCAATACACGGATGGTCAACAAAAATACATGTGCGCCTAGAGGGCATATGAACTGTGTCTGATGTCTCTTCTACCCAAGAAATTCTTGGACATATGGTTACCATAAATATGTCACTGCTGAGGACAGAAAAGGAAAAATGGACTAACGTTGAAATAAATGTAATTTGTGGGCAAACTGGGATGCCAATCTGACACAGGACTACTCACTAATAAATCTCTTTAAGATCTTTATGATAGGGTAGAAACACAGCTATCTAACTTCAGTGATTTAGTAATTACCTCACATAGAGATAACTGGGTAAAAGAAATATTTAATACAGGTCCCCAAATTTAGGTCAATTGTTGAATTGTTTATTATACAAAAAAAAAAAAAAAATCCTCTGCTTACCTCCTCCCTACTGTGTTTCCCCGAAAATAAGACCTAGCCGGACAATCATCTCTAATGTGTGTTTTGGAGCAAAAATTAATATAAGACCCAGTATTATATTATTATATTATGTTATGTTATGTTATGTTATATAAGACCATGTCTTATAGTAAAATAAGACCAAGTCTTATATTAATTTTTGCTCCAAAAGACGCTTTAGAGCTGATGGTCCAGCTAGGTCTTATTTTCGGGGAAACACAGTACCTCCAAATCACAGCCTGTGGAAGTGAGAACTTTACAAAATGAAGCAAACTCATTGCAGGGAGGGGGGAAAAATCAGAAGATCTTTATCTTTCCTACAGTTTGAGCTACTTTGAAATTTCGTAACTGGGAAAGGGGTTGAGTCCCCAACTATATATGATTCTAGTTTCTCTCTTTTAACAACTGGCTGGAGCCCAGAAAGGATGTCATTGAAAGCCGCTACTGTACACAGCTTGCAGGGCCGTGGGATGTTCTGCTCTCGGCTGCTGGGGCTGTTTTCTTTGGACACTATCACTCCCAGCGCTTAAGCTTATAAAACCCCTTTACAATCATCTTTCATAACTTCCAAGAGCAACTCAGTGTGGTTTTCTCCATTTCACAGATTAAAGTCTCTGGCACTCAAGGTGGCATGCCCTGGGGTCATCGATTGTTTTAATGCCCATCAATTAATATTTATTGAACCACGACCTGGGGCTCCTCTGCCACATCCACCCACACGGATAGCAGCATCAATGGCCAGGCCTTATGCACCAGAACTCTGCCCTAAAACTTTAAAAACCTGTGGCTGCTGTCAGCATCAAACACCAGAGTCCTCTGTTAGTGCAATGGCCAAGAAAGCTGGCAGGGGCCTGTCCGCCTCCCTTCGTCCAAGCTGGAAGACTGAACACACAGTCATTCCCGTCTGGTTCCTGTCAAATTACGTGAAATGCAGAGTCTTTTTGTTGCTGCTCTATTAGTAAAATGCAAAAGGGAGTTTAAGTTCCAAAAGTACCACGCTGCTCTCACCATGGGGTGGCCGGACTAAAGAACTGTTATTTCCTGGGGGGTGGGAGATGAGGGTAAGGGGGATCAAATATATGGTGATGGAAGGAGAACTGGCTCTGGATGGTGAACACATAATGTAATTTATAGATGATGTGATACAGAATTGCACACCTGAAATCTATGTAATTTTACTAACAATTGTCACCCCAATAAATTTAAAAAATAAGGAAAGAAAGAAAAAAGAAGAAAGAAGAAAGAAAGAAAGAAAGAAAGAAAGAAAGAAAGAAAGAAAGAAAGAAAGAAAGAAAGGAAGGAAAGAAAGGAAGGAAAGAAAGGAAGGAAAGGAAGGAAGGAAAGGAAGGAAGGAAGGAAGGAAGGAAGGAAAGGAAGGAAGGAAGGAAGGAAGAAAGAAAGAAAGAAAATAGAAAGAAAGAACTGTTGTTTCCTGAGCAAGCTCACTCGTAGAAAGAGTCAAATTCTGGCTCTCGTCTCCTTCACCTGACAGCAAAATACCACCTTTAGATTTGTTTACTTTACACCTCCCTTTTCTAGGTTCCTCCTTTACATGCAATATTCTGGTAAAGCCCATCTACTGAACACCCAGTATCTTTGTGTACATGAGATCCTCACCAAGGAGAAAGAGGGATGCTGAGACCCTGAGGCCCCAGAGCACAGAGGCATTGGAAGAGAGAAAGAACTGCAAAAACAGAAATCTGAGCTTTCATCCTGTATAATTTTGCCCTGTGCTTCCTCACTTACACTAATGGGTATAATTGTTAGACCTGATGCATGTTCTTTCTGAGGGCTGAACTGGTAATGTGTCTGCAGTCCTTATTTTAAGTGATCTGACTATTCTGAAAAAGAATTTAATTTGTGCTTCCATTGTGAAGAATTTGGCCAATGTGCTGAAATGCCCTTCTACTTCCATGCAGTGACAATATGGGGAGGCGAGGGAAGAGGAGAACAGCCTAGTCTTTCACTTGTGAGAAGTATTTCCACATGCATTGTTGTTTCAGTCATGCATATTTGAGTATATTGTCGCCGTTATTGCAAAATATCTTTCTAACTGAAATTACATCACCACACATAATAGAAAAAAAAAGTAACCCCACAATGATTGTCTTTTGAAAGGTCAAAATGAAGCCTAGTGTTTGGAAAAGTCATTTTTCATAGGTACTGGGATTCTTCCTTGAACATTTTCAGAGTATACAGTTCAATACATTTTGCAATTAATATATCACTAGTAAATGGATACTTATTTACAATCAGAGAAAACTTTAATCAGGAGATTCCAAGTTTGTTTTTTTTAATATTCTTATTTGCACAACCAAAGATATTTAAAAGTTACAGGAAAAAACGATTTTAAAAGCAATTTTCTCTATTATTTCAAAAAATTTAAATGTGTTTTGAAAGCCAACTGATACTTCTTTAGCTAGAAAAAAACAATGGCTTTTAATAAGCATTCCTCTTGCAGTGCCCGTCCCGCCTGATTACATTTTCCTAATAAAACTATCTTATTAATATGCGGGCATGTGAACTCATTATTTTTCTGTTGTTAACCACCAACTTGTGGTTTTGCTTTTATTCTTTCAAATACAATTAGCAAAGCTCTCCAGTGCCTGAAAAGACCTTTTCATTCGGACAAATTATTCCCTGGCTGACTTTAAAGAAAAGGGATGAGGGTAAAGTTGGGGTGGGGGTGGGGATTGGTAGAGAGGGGTGTCTCATTCTATTCTGATGGAGCTTCGGGCAGACACAAAAGCCTGCGTGAACACAATTTCACCAGAAGAGGGCAATATGGCCTTATTATCCGCTGCATTCTTTCTCTTTCATTAGTTTTACTGAATAGCGAACGTTTTAAAATTTCAGTAAGAATATACAGTTCCAATTAAATGATATTATGTAAGACAAGAGAGAGCGAAGTGTCTGGCCAAGATTTATTGATGATCTGATAACGTATCAACTGATGTCACCCTCCCACACTGCTTTCTGTGCAAAACCGTGGTCAAAACACAAGTTGCTTAGACAGCTTTACTGCTGGGCCTTCCCCTCATTGAAGAAAATGAAAGTGTTGTTTTTCATCATTTTGGACTTTCCAAACTGTAATGTCTGGTCTATCTAAACAATGATTTATTAAATCCTGTCTCTGTTTAAATGCCTTGGCTAGATAAATCGCCTGTTCCCCAGGCTCCCGTTTCACATTTAGTGTCAGAGGGAGACCTGGGAGAGAAGGAATACCCAAATACATCCCACCTCCGTGACAATACGGCTGTGCTTAGAACACTGCCGGAATATTTGTTTAATTAGTTAAATTTCATTCAGCTTTTTAAATAGGAGAAAAAACAAGCTATGGGTGGCCCGCTAACCTCAAAAGAGCAAATATCCAAGGTTATAAAATCACCCCCTGCTCAGAATACCTGGTTAGAAATAAAAACAGCATTTACAAATTCCTACCCAAGTCAAGAACAGAGGTCGCATTAAGAAGTATGAAACTGAAAGCTAAAGTACTAAGGATGCAGCATTATTTCATTTGAAAAAAATGGACTCCACACACTCTTTATAACTAAAACATTTTTCTTTAACAATAACATCAAAAACCCATCTCTGAGATTAATTGGAGAAATACTAAAAAAAATGCTTGTGATCCACTCTTAGAAACTAAGCTCTGATTTTGTGTGTGTAAAACTACACTTGCAGCTGTATCCTTGCAAACACAAATTAGACACAGACCATTGCAATAACTTAATTTGTGTACACAAAGGTGAGTTTTGTGTATACAAACAGTTACACGCCATAGAATGGTGACCAGTTTGAAGCTGAAGAAAAGTTGGTCCTTGTATTTTAAAGGTGCAGTAATGAAAATTTCCAAGAGATTTTTCTGATATAATGCTACAAGCAGCAGAATACCTTATGGTAATAAAATTCTCCTAAAATGGTGACGGGTGGTGATGATTGTTCCTCTGTGATTTTTCAGTAAAGGATAAGTGAAGTCCATACCAGATAATGACAATGAAAATGGAGCTTCTAATTAAGATTAAATTAGAAAAACACTTTAACATGTAATACAGAAACCTGGGAACAGGAAAGTCCTTGAGGTGGTGGCCCAAATTTGGGTTTTACAACAGAGGAAGCCCCACGATTAAAGGGACCCGACCAAGGGCCTTGTCAACCCAAGTCCACTGCACTACCTAGTCGAGGGCCAGGAGCTCTGCCTTCTCTCCTTCAGCTCCTTTCCCGCTGATTGGGCCTTGGCTCTGGAATAACACTGCCTGCAAACCTTTGGAGACAAATAGGGAGTGGCCTAGTCAAGAGAAATCGTCTCTGCTATCGAGGCTGCATGAAGACAATGAACCCCACATTGGAACTCCTACAAATTTATGTCTTCAAATGTTTTTCAACGTTTTTTCTGAAGTATTTATTATACCATAAAAGATTTCTAATAGATTCTAGAAAGGGTATAAAATTGCTACCACTGCATTGTGATAAATTACAAATACCAGCCCAGACACAAACAGGTCCAATTATTTTATGTAAATTTCCCATTTTTTAACCTTAAACTAAACTGAGTCACCTTGGCTTTTTAAAAATTCACTTTAAAACCTAAACTTCTACTTACCCAGGGAACATGACTCCTAGATGATATTCCTATATACGTTCCTTTTTCAAATGGAAGTAGCACAAGAGCTTTATTAGAGGAAACAGTTTAGCCCTGGACATAAAGTAAAATAAAGCCCTCATACACCAGTATGGCACACCTGTAAAAGAACACCCCTTTTTTAGTGAGTATGTATTGTTAACGTATGTTGCTTCTGTATAATTGCTTTTAAAGAAGCACAGAAGTTAGGTGTGTCTGGGAGGGTAAAAAAGGTAAGCAACTGAGCTAGTAAATCAAGAAAAAATAGGGAAATTATAACCAAATGGGAATTTCTGAAAGAGTGAAAGTATTCTGGACCAAAAGAAACATGCTGGCCTCCCTCTCTCAAACACATACTCTCTTTCCCTCTTCCTTTCTTGCTTTGAACATAACAAGATTACTCCCCTCCCCATCCCCAAAAAAAGATGGCACCACCATCTCTGAACACATCCATGGTATTGAGATTCAACAATCCAGAGAGATTTCTGGTGAATTACATCCATTTAAACACACACTCCCTACTACTCGGCCACAAGAAAGGATGAAATACTGCCATTTGTGACAACATGGATGGATCTTGAGATTATCAGGCTAAACAAGTAAGTCAGACAAAAAAGACAAGAACCATATGATCTCATTCATATTTGGGATATAACACAGAAGACAACAAACAGACAAATAAAAACTCATAGACACAGATAACAGTTTAGTGGTTACCAGAGGATAAGGGGGGAGAAGGGGTGGTAGAAGAGGGAAAAAGGGGTCAAATATATGTTGATGGAAGGAGATTAGACTTTGGGTGATGCAGATGATGTGTTATAGATTTGTAAACTTGAAATTTATGCAATGTATAAATCAATATTATCCCCAATAAATTTAATGTAATTTTAAAAACCCATATAGTCTCCAAAATCCCCAGTAAAATGACAATAGATGAACTTTTTTAACATGTAAACTTACAAGTTGAAAGCATACATGAAGGAAACAGTAATGAGAAAAGTCAACAAATTTTGGAAGTTGAAAAGGAGTAACTGACTCAATAGACCTGAGAAACTTAAACCAAAGTGTTCACAGGAGCATGGCAGAGAACTCCAACAAGAAGCAAAGAATTCCAGTCCAGAGGCTCTAAAATTGGACATACTACTTACCTCTGGAGGTTGGGAGGAGAGGAGGGGTGCAAATAGGATTAGTTGAAAGTCTATATAAAGAGCACTTAAATACGCCTCTACTCCCAAACCTTACACAGAGAGGAAACTGCTCCTTCCCATCCAGGCAGAACACAGACTCATTGTCTGAATATGTTGACATAAAGAAGATCTGAATGGGCAGGTGCCAGGCACAGCTGGAGACTGGGTGAAGCGTGAAACTGAAAATTAAGGTTCAAGTGAAAAGTCTTAAAGGTGAGACTGCCTGTCCCTGGGCTCCCAGAATATAGGGCAGCCTTATGATTCTCAAGAAGGGGGTTGGAAAAGAATCCTTTAGTGAAACTGACCAGTCTAAGAGAAGTAACCTGCAGATAATCATATTTAGGGTAACCCTTTGAAAAAGCTACCTTGACACCTTATTACCCTACAATAAAGTCTAACACTAAGCAAATTCCCATACACACAGACATTCTCAAGAGCTCTTTAATGGCTCACCCTTAAATATAAACAGACAGCTAAGGATTACCAACAGTTTAAGAAAAGTATGTAATACGAAAGAGAAATCAAAATTATTATTTAAAAAAAAAAACTTGATCTTACCATTTGCAACAACATGGATGGACCTAGAGAACATTATGTTAAGTGAAATAAGTCAGACAGAGAAAGATAAGTACCATATGATCTCACTTATATGCGGAATCTAAAGAAGAGAATAAGTGAATGAACTAATCAGAAACAGTTTTGGAGACAAAGAGGAAAAACTGAGGGTTGCTAGATGGGCGGGGGTGGGGTGGGGGTAAGGGGGAAGGTGACGGGATTAGAAAACAATCAGTAACCACAAGATGGCCACGGGGTTTGAAAATTAATCTGGGGAACATAATTTAGTGGTTACCAGAGGGTAAGGGGGTTGGGGGGTGGGAGATGAGGGTAAGGGGGATCAAATATATGGTGATGGAAGGAGAACTGACTCTGGGGGGTGAACACACAATGTAATTTATAGATGATGTGATACAGAATTGTACACCTGAAATCTATGTAATTTTACAAACAATTGTCACCCCAATAAATTTAAAAAAAAAAGAATTAAAGAATAAAAGCTTTAATACTGAAAAAAAAAAAGAACTTGAAAGAAATAGACAATACAGGAAGTAAAAGAAAAAAACTTTATCTCAATAAATATTAGGTACCAGCAATTATAAGAAGCACCTTTGTTTTACACGCACTTAGAAAAATTATGACAGCCTACCACTTATAAAATGAATCCTGACTTTAGATAAATTAAAATGTGAAAGAAGTGTGTTCTAGAACTGATGACAGGGTATACTCAGAAAAAATAAGATATTGCATCCGGAAAACAAGGTCAGGGTGTTATTTTTTTAAAAAGAGGGGCACTCAGAGAACAAAAAGAGCTCTTGGAAATTAAAAAATGATAGCAGAAATTTTAAATTCAATAGGTTGGAAGATAAAGTTGAGGCAATGTCTCAGGAAGTAGAAGAAAAAGGCAGAGTTGGAAAACAAGAGAAAATTAAAGAATTGACTAAGGAGAACCAACATTCAACTTCAAAATTTCCAGAAAGAGTAAACAAAGTGCCCAGCACAAAGATTTAAAAAGACCCACATCAAGACACATCATCATGAAATTTCAGAACAACAGTGAGCCAATTGTCTGCCTACTTGATCTCCAATTCATTCTCCTCCCTACATGTGCTTTGCTCTGCTCTATATCATAGGAGGGTGATTCTTCTAGGTTGCATTTCCCCATCAGCTAACTTCTGGTTGGTTCAGCCAACAAGAATCACTGGTGGAAGAGCCAGGAAAAAGAGAAAAGCCAGGATATCTTTCCCTCTATCTCTTTGTCTAAGGTAGCATCTCTGGCAGAGGTTGTGTTTCTTCTGTGCTTCTACTCCCATGAGCAGCCCTAACTTTTGGGTCCTGGTAAAACTATCTCTCCCCTGGTCCTTCTGACTCTAGAAGTGGTAATGGCTTTTTGCTGTAGCTAATCTCTGGCTTGCCTTACTCTTCTATTTGTCATTTCAGCTCTTCTTATACCTTAACGTTAGTTTCTCCTATTAAATTTCTTCTGTTGAATTATCTGGTGTAGACTCTGTTTTCCTGACTAGACCCTGACGGAAACAATTAAAAATACAGCAAAAATAGTAAAAGCTTCTAGAAATAGATAAAATAAAAATACCATGAAAAAGATAAATAATCAGAATGGTAACACCAAAAGCTACAAAACAATATAGCAATGACATCAAAATTTTGAAGGAAAATAATCTTCAAACTAAAATTTTATACCCAACTAAATAATCAATTAAATATAAAAATAAAATGTTTTCTGATATGCAAAGTCTCAAAAGATTTTCTACTCATACCCTCTTTGTCCTTCAAAACTAAGGTAAAATTTCAACAAAGGAGATTTTATATCCATGAAAAAGAGGATTCAACACAAGAGAGAACTGAAGGTTGTTATTGAAGGAAACAATTACTCTCAACTGGGGCAGGAAGACAAAGGGCTAAAAACAAAACACTAATATCATTATCTAAAATTTTTAACTGAGGGAATGAGAATGAAATAGTGAGAATTACATGGAAGCAAATAAAAGACCAAGGAAATAAATTATTGACTCCAGGGAAAACAAAAAGCTACACAGGAAAGAAAATGTAATCATAGAACACTACATGATTCTTTTATAAATACAAATACATACGGCCACAATAATACTAAAAACTTGAGGTGGAGAGCGTTTCTTCAAATTTTATTTTGTGAATATATCTTTAACTAAAACTTTGTTATAAAATGTTGGGAGGGTAAGATGAAAAGGAAGTATTGGTAGAGTGTGTAAAGGAGTGAAGTCTTTTTCTATTTTAGAAAGTCAAGAGATAATATCAAAAATTTTAATATCAAAAATAGCAATGCAAGTAAGCCACTTTACAAATATGTCCATGCTAGCACAGGAGAGAAACAGCCGAAGAAGCCAATAAAAACATTAAGGATTATTGCTTCTAAGGAATGGGAGTCAGAAGTGGAGAAGAGCAGAACAGAAGACGCATGTTTGCCTTAACTCTTACAGTACTATGAATTTATTTTTAATTTAGTCTGCATCTTTTTGCACTTACTGTATTCAATCTGGAAAGTCATGCATTATTTTGATTTAAACAATGACAATATCAGGGAAAGAAGCAGAGCTTCACCCAATGGCAGAGCCAACTGTTAAAGGGCCAGCCAGTGAATGGATCTCAGAAATGCCAAACACAGTAGGGAGAATGGGGCAAGGCCAAGAGTGGGATTTACAGGACCAAAAAGTCAGAGAGATTACCAGAGGGGAAAATATGTCTCCAACATTGTCTCAGTCTAAACTGAGAAATAGCAAGGACAAATTTAAGTCTACCTCTTGAAGACATAATGTGAAAACCCTGGGAATTGGAAAGACTGGACTGACTCCCTAGTCCAGAAAGAAGAAATGAATAAATGAATTAGTATCTCTTTTATCTCCAGAATGTAAGATTAGGATATATTAGAGCATTTGGGTGTTTCTTCATTTTCTTCCAGTGGAATGATTTTTCAATGCAGCCCAGCATGCATGGCATGTTGACTGGCCATGGTCTAGTTCAACAAGTCTTACCTTTTTGCGACACTGATCCCATTAAGAATCAGATGAGGGGCGCTGGACCCTTTCTCCAGAAATATACACATGTGCACTTACACACAAAATCTTTACACATAGAGAATTAATGCACCTTAAGTCAAAAAACCCTCATCCACTTAAAGAGATCTCAGAAACTTGGATGAATTTGGAAGTTGCTTCCTACTAAAGCACTAACTGAACCTACTCCATTGTGTTTAATTTCATCTCTCTGGGAACATGGATATTTTCAGATATGTGTCACGTTTGGTCTGCCACAACATAAACTGTCCAGACCTCTGTGAGAACCATCACTGGGCCAAAGTGCTTTACACTGAGGTGCATGGTATTTTATGTCCGTGCTAGCACAGGAATGGAGCTCTTGTGAGCTCCCAGAGTTCATGGCCATGGATATTTATAGACCTGCTTAAGTATTTTTAGGTGATGAGGATCTCATCCCAGATGGGACCACTGCAGGGTCCAGGATCAAGCTCACAGCCATGCTCCCTGGGGAACTCAATAAATAGCATCTGACGATCTAGAAAATGATGGTTTACACTTCAGAAGAAAACAGAATACAGGACGCTGCAGATGAGAGGAGACAGAGTCCCAGCCAGACTTGGTCAAGTATGTGAAAGAGTAAAGGGAAATTGATATCTTAAAAGTGGGCAGGCAGGGTGCAGGGAAAGGAAGGAAGTACTACAGCCTTTGTTGCTTGCCAGGCTCACTTGTAGAGCATGAGACACTTAATCTTTGGGTCATGGGTTTAACCCCACATTGGGCACAAGGTTATTAAAAGGGTCAGACTGATGTAGTGGAAAAAGAAAGCCACTGAACCAGGAGCCAGGGGATGCAACTAATCTTGGCTTGGCTACCATTCAGCGCATTCTAAAACCAAACACCAGGACTCTAGAATTGGAACCACTGTGTACCAGAGGCCAAACACCTCCATTAAGTTACCCTAAGTCCAAGCCACTGCACATGTGGCCACCCAATAAGAACCACCAGAGAAGCCCAGGCAGGCAGTTGGCAAATGCCGTCTGAGCCACACGAGGCGCCCCACTGATACTTGACGGCCCTTCCTGTGGGGCTTTACTTCTAACTTTAGATTTCTGATGACCCCTCATAGGGTCTTCAGATCCCTCATTGTGAAAACGCCTTACTATCTCCCAACACCATCTCTCACGGTATCAATGAAACTGAACTCCTGGCTTTGTGTACTTGATAAGGTCTAGACATAGGACTCTGTCACCACCCAACATTGTTGTATTGATTGCAGCATACTGGTTGCCTTTGGAAAGGCCACCTCGCCTCCCCGGGCCTTGGTTTCCACCATTGTACAGGGAGTGGGGTGGGTTCTATGTGCTCTGGTTCAATAATAACTAAAATAATAAGCATAGTAATAATGGCTTACTTTTATTGGCTGCTTCCTATGTGCCGAACATACAAGAAGGGAAAGCAAGAGTGAGCAGAAATGGACATGGTTCTTGCTCCCACACAGTTTATAGTCTGGTAGAAGAGGCCCAAGTTAATTAGAAAATCCCACACATGTGTGTGTGATTACAGCCTGAGAGGCATGCTATGATGGAAAGGAGCAGAGTGCCATGCGTTAGTCCAGAGTGTCAGGAAAGACCATCTTGAGAAAGTACAGTATCTAAGTTAAGATCTGAAGGGTGAGTAGGAATTCTAGGTATATTAGGCATGCAGAAACATCATATGCATTGGTCTGGAGACTAAGGAATGAAAATAAGAGAAATAATAGCTACCTTTCATTGAAAATTTACTAAGTGCCTGCCATTGTGTTAAATATTCCCTATACGTAATTCTTGAGTTCTTTTTTCAACAGCCTTGTCAGTTAAAAAATTATCATCCCCATTTTATAGTCAATCAATTAAGGCACAGAATTCAGAAATGTGCCTGAGATAAGAACAGTAAGAGGCACCGCCAGGTCTATGAAACCCCAAGCCTGCATATTTAACCATTAGGCTGTACTGGCTCCAATGTGGACCACTGGGCCCCATTAAAACATGACATGTCAGAATGGAATAAGTTTCCACCTGGTTTACTAGCAAGAGGACAGAGGTACTGTTAAAAATATTATCACATTATGCATAGAAATGGAGACACTGTCATAAGATACATGTACAAATAACTAGACCATAGCAGCACATGCAACACATACAGCCCCAAAGATAGCCAGGCTCTTATTTTCTATCATACCACACTCATGTATCCACCCAACCACCCACCAGAGATGAATGAAACAGAACTAGATATTTGACCCAGAGATGCTAATGTATAGGCTGCCATAGCCTTTGAGACAACCCAGCCTGGAAACCTCCAATTAGGCAAATGTGTATAGATTCAATCGTAATTATATCTCTAAAATATGGCCTGGGAAATAGAGAGGCTCAAACTCTTGAGGTACAGAAAGACCAGAGTTATTCCAGGAGTGCAGAGATTATTAAAATTAGAAAAATCTAGACAGAAGGCGATCAAAAGGTACAAACTTACAATTATAAGATGCGTTAGTTCTGGAGATCTAAGGTACAGCATGGTAACTATAGTTAACAATACTGTATCATACATTTGAAAGTTGCTAAGAGAATAGATCTTAAAAGTTTCATCACAAGAAAAAAATTTCTATAACTGTGAGGTGATGGCTGTTAACTAAAATAAGAAAAATCTAGTAATGCAGCAAACTATACTGTAACAGAATAAAGAATAACACATCTGATTATCTCAATAGGTATAGAAAAAGTATTTGATAAAATTCAAACACCCCAACCTACACAGGTGATAAAATTGCGTAGAACTTAACATATATACACAAATACACACACAAACGCATGTGCGCACGCATGAGTACAAATAAAATTGAGAAAACCTGAGTAAGATCAGTGTATTGTATGTATCAATATCCATATTGTGATCTTACATATAATTTTCTAAAATGTTATCGTTGGAGGAAACTGGGCGTGTATACAAGCAATCTCTCTGCATTGCATCTTAAAACTGCGTGTAAATCTGCAATTATCTCAATAAAAAAGTCAATTTTAAAAAGAGAGGGCAAGAGATGAAGATGGAGGAAGGGAGAGCGGTAGAAGGAGGAAGAGGGAGGGGGAAGAAAGAGATCTATTTTACAGAAACAAAATTGCATCATCCATCAAAATTTGGTAAGTTAAAAATATAGAATAATAATTTTATTTTAAAAACTCATAGCCACTCCATCCTTCCAGTATTTCAGTACAGCCTTATAAAAATTTTAAAGTTTCAAATTTTTGCAATTTTGAGATCATAACCTTTCCATGGATGCTGCCAACATGCTAATACATTAAATGTTATACTAACATGTGACATAGAGTCAGGGATATAATAAAATTTATAATGCATACAATAAAAACCTGTATCCAAAGCCTTCCTTTAATCTGTATTATATAAACCTTGATGTCTGTTATGCTATTTTTCTTTCATTTATCCAAATAAAAGGCGTAATTTTGCCAAAACAAATCTTCAGTGAGTGAAAGGGAATTTCCATAACCTCATGAAAACCCTCCCAAGAACCCCACAGTAAACATCATGCTTACATGGGGAGATGAACAGATTTGAAATCTGTTATACCGTGTTTCTCTGAAAATAAGACGTAGCCAGACCATCAGCTCTAATGCATCTTTTGGAGCAAAAATTAACAGAAGACCCAGTCTTATTTTAATATAATATAAGACCAACTCTATAATATAATATTATATAATATAATACCGAGTCTTATATTAATTTTTTCTCCAAAAGACGCATTAGAGCTGATGGTCCGGCTAGGTCTTATTTTCGGGGAATCACGGTGTGTTCTTCACATTAAAGTTAAGAACAAGACAAGGAAAGGGTGCCCACTATCACTGCTTATATTCAATACTGTATTGAGATCCTAGCCAGAGCCATCAAAAGTTTTAATTAGTTATACTTAATGTAATTTAATATCCTTAATTAAGTATACTTTTAATTAAGCAGACTTTGGAGAATTAAAAAGCAACAAGTTTGTCACTCTTCATAGGTCGTGTGATTGTTTAGAAAATACGTGGTAAATTTTAGAACTAATCAGGGAGTCCATCTAAGTTGCTGGGTTTGAGATCAACAGCTGGGGCTGAAGAGCACATGATGAGTGTCACGATCTAAATAAGCAGATGAAACACCTATTAGTACAAATAAGAGGAGCAGAAAGACCTTGAAGAGAGCTGAGCTCTAGAATGAAGACCACCAAGTCTTGCTAGCCTTGTGAAGCACTTCCTGCCGCAGTTAATCAAAGTCCAGCCTGTGCGATCGCAGCCACACGAGCTCCTAGTTCCGGGGTCCCATATCTCCCTCTTCTATGACAATACTCATCACGACCAACCAGCTAAACGAACCTGATAAACATCTGCAACTGGACACTCAAAAGAGCCCAATTATAACACGCATAAATATGAAAGACAGACACATATGCAGAACTACAATAAGTCATTACAATGAGCTCTAATTTCTACTTAAAATTTTCATTTTTATGTCTTTATAAAGTCAGTTTTAAATGATCCCACCATTGGAGAGAAACGGTATTATAATCCACAACTACAAATAATCTCTAAAGCATTTAGTTTGGAAAGTATTATGGATCTTTGTAGTAGGTATACCTTCCTAGTGAGATTTCTCTTAGACGTTCCTTAAAATCGGATTTAATATTCTGAATACAGAAAAACTGATCACCAAAAAGAATGCTGTAGTAGTGTGTTGGAATGCCAGCTTTTGCCAACTGAGTATTATTACGTTGGACAACCTGTACTGAAATATTGGAACTTCAACAACATCAGGAAGGATGCCAGACAAAATGACACCATTGTTGAGTTTTTAAACCATAAAATTAATATGAACCTAGTAAAGTAAAATAATACAGTGGCATATGTAAAAGACAGATGCTTTCAACATTGGCAGAGGTCACCTTCGGCTGCACTGCAAAAGGAAGCTCAGTGCCATTTGTGTTCATTCATATTCCTCAAGCAAAGGATTTGGATGATGACAATGTTATCATAGGTTTCCTCAAACTTGGGCTCTATTGCAGAAGCCCTACTTCTTCCATAATTCAGAACACACTGTCCAATATAGTAGCCACGAGTCACATGTGGCTACCGAGTACTTGAACTGAGGATATGCTGTAAGGATAAAATACGTATCAGATTTCAAAGACTGTGCACAATAAAAAAAAGAACATACAATCTCATTCATAATTTTTACATTGATTAAATGTTGAAATGATATTTTTATATGTGAGCTAAATAAAATGCTTTGTTAAAATTAATTTCACCTGGTTATTTTAAGCTTTCTAAATGTGGCAACTAGAAAATGTTAAATTACGTATGCAGCTCACTTGTGGCTCACATTGCATGTCTATTGGACAACGCTGATTTAGAAAGTCAAACGGTATTTTAAATTATGTGTGTATAATATACATATAACATTTAATACGTTAATAAATATGTTTATAAGACCCTTTCTATGTCGTTTAATAACAAATTCCTATAAAAACAGGTATAATATTATAACAATGGTATAAAGAGGCATCTTTCCTTGAGTCCCAACTTGTTGACCAGGATAATGCTTAATGCTTCAGACAGATTATTTATAATCACCCCAACAGGGAGGAGTAATTGTTTTGTTTGTTTTTTTTGTTTGTTTTTTATGTTGACATTCAATATTATTTTATATTAATTTCAGGTGTACAGCACAGTGGTTAGACATTCGTATAATTTAAGAAGTGGTCCCCCTGACTAATCTAGTACCCACCTGGCACTATATGCACAAGTCATTGCCATATCATTGACTATATTCCCTATGCTTTGCTTTATACCCCCATGCCTATTTTGTAACTACCAACTTGTAAACCTTCACCTTTTGCACCCTGTCCCCCAAACCTCCTCCCATCTATCACCCCGATAAATCTAGTACCCACCCGACACCATCCATAGTTAGTACACAGGGGAGTAAGTTGGATCAAGGAGACGAAGTAATTTGCCCCTGATCGCACTGGGAAGTGCTAGGCCCAGGCTCTGAATGTAGGTCTGTTGGAGGCCAGTGCCTGTACCCGCAGTACTTCAAATAAAGAAACTGGGAGAGGCCCGTTTGGAAGTGACCATCTCTTGTGAAATTGGTCATTATCCCCCTTGGGCAGGGACTATCTAAGCCATATATCTGTCATTAAGAAGGTTCTCCTATTCTGCTCTGGATGCTGTGGAGTGAATAGTTTTGAAAACCAACACACCTACCCAACCAGCCTGAGGGACCCACTGCTCATCCTCCTCTGAAAAAGGGGTTACCGGAGGGACACGGAGGTTTGAGGGACCATATTGCAAAGTGTGCCAGAGACAGCAAAACAATGGCACCAAGTCAGGTATGGTCAGCTGTCGTCGGTGCCACTAATTAGATGAGTCCCTCTATTTAATCCTTCGCCTGGACTAACCTTCTGACTCCGGTCCACTCTTGGGAAATGCATCAGTAACAGGAGCACTAATTGAGTGGGAAGCTTTGAAATCCCTGAGTAGGAAACAGCTCGCAACCAAAGGGGGCAATGACACTGCCACAAGAGAGAAGCAGACTGGCCATAAAGCTAAGACAAACTGCCAAAAGAAAGAGCCCTCTAAAACCCAAAATATCTTCTGCCACCAAGCTTTGGAAAAATTAGGTATACAAAACTTTGGCATTCTTTCATCCATCTTCTCCCCCAACACGCTCCGAGCCGAATAAGTGATGGAAGTCTACAGACATCTGCTCAGTGTTACCACAAGTACCCACAAAAAGCAATTTTCCTTCCTGCAGCAGTTGGAAAAGCGTTAAGTGAAGGGTGGGGGTCATGGGGGTGTGGTGGGGGAGGGAGGGAGGGAAACTGGCCAGAAAAAAACACACACACAGAAAGCTTAGTGACATTCAGACATGAACCTAGGAATTTCTGAATGGTTCAGAAGGGGACACTTTGTCACCTCTGATTTAATTAGAATGTTTTCAGAATGCTAAAGGTCTAGGCTCATAATCAAGCACTTACGTAATCCTCCTCATTGAGTCCTTGTTTCTCAACAGAACTTTTCACCTCCATGGAAAACTTCTCAAACTCAGGTTTCACTGTCCTCAGTAGAGTGATTGTTTGGAGGGATGAGTACGCCTGCTTAGCTTCAAAGTCGTGTTTGTCTCCTCTCTTCCACGAGCCATCTCCTACGGGAGAAATAAAAATATTTATAATTCCAAGCCAGTCACCATAAAAGGGCCATTCTCCCTTTTCAACTGCCATGTGTCTCTACATGTTATTCTTGGCAGCCAGGATAAGACGTATTGTCATAGTTTTGCACTTGGGTGTAATGTAACAATGTCACGATCCTCAAAAGAGGAGAAGGCCCTTTGGACATGTGTTCCTGTGAAATGTGGGAGAGAAAGAAAAGCACTGTGGAGTTAATTGCCTTATAATAACCATGTGATGGTAATTTTCAGCCCCCAAGAACTGCAGCACTGCAGGAGTAAGAAGTAAGCTTTCTTCCTTCTCATTCACACTTCGCCTTTAATACCTAGAGTCAAACATGGCAGTCAAACATGTTGCTGGTGTTATGTAGGTGTGGAGTGGCAGGAATGGTTGTATAGGACAATGCGTATGCACGAGTGTGATAAAGTTGGCACTGTTAAAACAAAAACGTTGGAGATTATTGATACTTCTTGAAATATTTCTGGATCTCTTCAGTATGAGAAGTAGCTTGGGTGGATGTGAGGGCTTGTATCTCTCTAGTGCTGGCAACATCATAAAAATTATTTATTGGACAATGTTCACCATGCATCAATAGTAATACAATGAAAATGACTAACATTGATTCATCCAGTATATAATAAAAGCTCTATTTATTGAGCACTTTATAAGTAGAAATTCATTTAATCCACACAAAACCCTGTGGCAGGGGTACAATTATCCTCTCTATTTTACAGATGAGGAAACCAAGCCATTGAGAAGCTGGGTACCCCCACTGCTCCCTTTCACAAAAGCAAAGGCAAATTATGTGGATAAGAATCGTTACTCTTCTCTTTATTATTTCATTTCTGAGAAAACACATGACCTACAGGGCCCCAAAAGGAAACGTGGACCTCTACCTTCTGACAATAAGCTGCTGTTTCTATGAATTATCATTACAATCCCTGGAGATCTCTGGAAATACAACAAGGAATTCAACCTCTGGAGTTCAACACCAAAGTCATTTGTTCGAGCTGAGCCCCCAGTCCACGTCAGACAGTGGAAGGCTAGCAGCCAAGCAGTGAGGATGGTTCTGGAGTGTAAGACCAGGGCTCCATGGCACTTGCTCTACTCTTACAGAAAACGTTCAGCAAAGAGCTGGAGGCCTTGGAATTTCTATTAGAGCTTAAGTCAGACAAACACGGATTAACTGAACTATGTCCAAAGGTCTGGATGGACATCACAGTCGATATCACAAGTGTCTTAAACAGTCTCCACCACCTTCTAGAGAGGGACTTAAAGAAGGACACGCAGACAACTGAGGTGATTACAGGCTAACAGTTAGCTTACTGGGGGGGGAGGAGTTTGGGAAGACAAAGAAACAATGCAGAGTAAAGAGGAAGAAGCTGCCAGAAGCAATGAGGGAAGGTTTCATTGTGAAGAGGCAGCATCAGCCTGGTCCTAAACGTGTGACTAGGAGGAGAGGAGGACGGGAACGTATGCTTGCCAGAGCCCACAGCACGGGCCAAGGTGAAAATATGTGTGACATCTAGTAGGCAGCTGGGAACCTCGATCTGGAGCATGAGAAAAGGCAGAGACAAAGAATTTGTTTGTGGAGGCCTCTGTATAATCATAATCCTAATAATAGCAACTGTTTATTAATTGCTTACTATGTGCCAGGGAGCTGTTAAAAGATAAATAAGACAGAGCTGAGGACAGAATTCATTAAGGGCTAGATCTGTTCTCAGTGAGCACAAGATTAAATTTCAAGCCAACGAACAAAACTTGACAAAGTCCTCCTCCTCCCACGTGAAACCTCCCAAACACCGAGGAGACCAAAGCATGAGAGCCAGTGAGCAGCGTGGCACTGCCTCAGCCAGGGTAAACCCAGCTGGGTGCTCGAACCACACACCATGGCCTTTGTGAAGGGGCCGAATCCATCTGCCAGGAAGACCCCAAAGTCATGTCTAGAACATCTTCTTCCGTGGAGGAACCCACTTCTTATAGGCATGCAATCAATACTTATTGATTCATTTTTAATTGACTCAAGCTCTCAAGACTTAGCAGGAGTGATGTGTCTTAGAGAAAGAGGGTCAGAGTCTCTCAGCTCTGGAAAAAAAGTTATCTCCAGGGCATAAGACAGGAAATACTTAACCCTGTCGTGTGTTATGCTGTGTAATTAGAAAATATACACACAACTGGAAACAGTAACTATCTCTGTTACTAAAATGGGAAAAATTCGGGGTTTTTTTTATTTTGGAAAAGTGAAATCCAGTACAGTAAACTTGTCTACCACAATCTATAAGATAATAACTTTGGAGTTTCGTTTCTAGAAAAAAGAATGCAAACAACAGTACTGAATAAATTGAAGCCAAATAAATAGGTATCTATCTAGAAACATAACTGATACTATGACTTCCTGCTTTTGTGTTTCTCATTGTAATGTGTCAGTAACATCTCCCATATGGGGCTGTTGAGTGCTAGGAAAGCAGAGGTCGGCTTGGCATGACGCCCCATCAGTAAGGACAAATTTAATTCAGTAGACAACTGGGTGCCTGTGGAGATTTATGAGTGGAACAGAGGAATGACATGATCAGAATCATGCCTTGGGAAATAGCAGTGGATTAGAGTGGGGAGACACTGAGGGTTCACAGCCATAGTAATCCAGGCAAGAGGTTACGAGAGGTTAAAGTGGAAGTCATACCCCCCAAAATTAAACATGGTTCACTGCCTGGTTAGAATCATGGCAAGTTTCCTTTTCTTTTCTTTTTCTTTTTTTTTTTTTTCCTTTTAGGGTGTGCGTGTGCGTGTGTGTGTGCGTGTGTGTGTGTGTTTCTGAATCTAGGAAATTTTCAATAATAAATATTTATTGCTTTTATAATCATAAAAAGACGGAAAGCCCTTGAGAACGAAAGTAAAGGACTGTGCAAGAGAACTCTCAAGACTCTACAAGAGTTAGGGAATGAGGGACAACAGAGAGAGGTGCGTCACCAACGATGCAAAGAGGAAAAGGAAAGCAGGTTGTCATTAGAGAAAAGAACAGAGCCAGATGGAGGAGGAGGGGTTAGGTGGACGTGGAAATTATGATTGCATTTAGGGTCATGGTCAGTCCAAGGTGACTGACTACAGATGCCCAAGTGGCAACACTAGGCCGGGGTTGGAAATGCTGGTTTAAAGCCAGAAAGAGGAGTGAAGGCTCAAGAGAGTGTTGAATGTCATTTCCATATGGCTTATAGTTAGAACCAGGGACTAACTGCACTGGATAAGAGAGTGCAGAGAAGGGAGAGGGTTGAGCACAGGCACTTTGGGGGGGGGGGGTGTTTTTAGTAGGCAGAAGGAGTAAGAGGAGACAGAGAGGAGCTAACAGAGGACCAGAAGAATGCTGTGACATGAAAGCTAAGAAAAACAGGATTTCCGAAAGACATGGGTGGAAACAACATTCAGTGCTCTAGGGCTATGTGTCTAATATAGTAGTCACTAGCCACATGTGTGACTCTTTAAATTTAAATTCAGTAAAATTCAATAAAACTAAAATTCAGTTTCCCAAGTGCACTTGCCACATTTCAACGCAGAACAGAACACAACCAGCATTGCAGAAAGTTCCACTGGACATCACTGCTTTACAGGTGTGGTCGGAGGTAAGGCTAATGACCTTGGTAAGGAGGTCACTGGTGACCTTAAGGATAGCACTTCCAGGGGAGTGGTGGGTACTAAGATCATATTCTTACAGTGGTCCCGAAAAAGGGATGAAAAAGAGGAGGAAGAAGTCTGCTAGTGGAAAGTAAGACAGAGAAGATGATTCTTAACAGTTGTTCAGTAACAGTAATAAGGGCAAGTGAATTTGCTTTACTTTATTCTGCTTTGTTGTTTTAAACATCATAGAGTCCCAAGTCTGCATTTAGAGTGAGAAGGATACAGGATATTTGTGAAAGAAGAAATAACCTGCTCAGCACCAAGTACTGTGCACAGCAATCCTGTGGCCAGGGAGCTGGCCCTGGTAAGGGCTGGTACCTACAGTGGGACAACTGTAGGTCTCAGTACTTACCAAGGACCCAGCACATAGTAGGCCTTCAATAAATGTGGGCTGAATGACTAGCTGAGACATCACAGAATACGTCCAAGAAATGAATGCCTGAAGTTTACCTGGGCTGGTTGCATAGCACTATGTATGGCTCTTAACCTCTGGTGGCCATGTAAGTGAGAGAAACACGTTGGCCTCCTTGCCTCTCCAAGTGTCTAGGTGTTACGTGCGTGCCATGATGTAGGCTGGTGCAGTTACTCCCACCAGTAAAAACAGCACCACTTACTGGGGAATGCCATTGTGAACAGCTTTGCCTGTAGCATTTCACTCTTTAATCCTCATAAAAATTCTACAAGGTGGATTTAAGTATGCTCCCCAACTCACAGATGAGTAAACTGAGGCTCAAGAGGTTAATGTGCCCAAAGTCATTTAGCTAATAAACAACAGAAGCAGGATGCAAACGCAAGCCAGAGTCCCAACGCTCCTGCCGTGCCTGCTCCATACACATTTCATCAGAGTTTGAGGTGTTGCAAGATTTAAAACGGCAATTGCAGTGGGATGACAAAAATGTTAAAAGCAAAAGTAACAGAGGATGAAAGATCGGAAAAGGAAGTGTCTAAGTGTGGTTTAACAACTGTTACAGTTGAAAGGTTGCGTCCGGTTTTCCTTTTCTCATTTTCCCAAACTGACTTTAATGTGCATATATAACTTTTATAGCAAAACATAGTAAACCTAATCCCGCCTCAGTTTTTCTGCTATTTTTCCACTTTTAGCAAGTCAAATAATTTATGTACATCGCCTAACTCTCCTGTACTTCCATCCTCACCTTAATTAGTTTCCTCTGAGTTCTCAGGAAGGCAGCAAAGCTCTACAACAATCTTAACAGTGCCAGATGGATTTGCCCAAATAACTTTCCACCTAACTTACATCCTAGGAAGACAATATGAATGAGAAGGCCAACAGATGCTATTAAAAACTCTCCAGGGCAATATATATCATCTTCTCTCTAGATATTTTTAAACCTATCCTTTCAATCTTATTTTCCATCCCTTGAATTCCACCATAATATATTCTGAACTCCTGTAATGATATAATTTTGGCAGATCTGAGAATATTTTTGAGTGCTCACCAAAACCAAGCAATCAGTAAATATAGAAACACTATCAATGTGGTTTGTGGTTTTTTTTTTAATCAAATAAGAATGAAAATAGAGCCTTTTCTAGAATGGGTATCGAGATTGGTGTGAGGAAGCACAAGATGACAAGGATGTTGAAGAATTTTTCATGAACATACATCTGCTTCTTCAGGCACAAAATCTCAGAAAATACCCTTCACTAATGATGGATGCCAGAACCTTCCTCGAGGTCACTCTGCCTGGCATAGGCTTCTGTTTACTGCTCCTACTCTGAGGAGGAGAGGTGCTCCAGGGTCTGTGGCAAACGTGGACAGTGTACTCCCTGCACCCGTTCTCCCTTCTTCCTGAGTAACAGATCCCCAAGTTGATGTGTGGTAGCAGTAACTCCAGCAAACATTTCCTAGTTTCCCTCACAACTAGGAGTAGGCACTGACATGTAAGCAGAAGTTACCAAGTGGGGCTTCCAGAGAGCTCTTCAAACAGAATTAAGTCTACTGAGAGGATCTCTTTTTGCCTTTCATCTTCCTCCCTTTGTCTTGCCTAGAATTATGACACCATCCCTGGAGCCCTAGCCGCCATCTTGTGATCTTAAGGATGGGAGCAGGAAAACAGAAGAAGTTTGGTTCACTGATGACATTTGAAGCCACCATCCCTGCCCTGAACTAGTCACTCTGGACTTCTTACAGGTAAGACAATAAACTTCTACATTTGTTTAAATCACTATCGTTGGGGTCCTTGGTTATTTGCATGCAGATGTAATTCCCACTGCTCCCAGGTCATTAGGATGTATTAGATAAAAGTTGGTTAATTTGGTAACAATGTAGGGCCTATATCAATCTATAAAACTACACCACAGAAAAACATACAGATTTAACTTATTTTTATTTTTTGAACTTATTTTTAAAGTGCAATGTGTAATGGTCAAAGTAAACCAAGATTAATAATAAGTATAACTAACGTTCATTAAATATTCAAGAAGTTTGCTATATATCTCACATACATCACCTCATTTATTACTCAGTCTGATACCATGAGGCAAATACTAAATGCTATTATTATCATGAGAGGAAACTAAGGCTTGTAAGGGAGGACAAGATTAGGTCAATTTGCCACGAGCTACTGCGTGGCACAGCCTCTCAAGCAGACTAACACCTGAGCTCAAAACCTGAGCACAGGCTGTAAAAGGGAAAAGAAAGGGGTATCTAATCAGAAACATCACAGATATTTTGTAGGTTGTATAAAAGCACACTGTATAAATATGTAATTAAATTTTCAAGAAGCCCAAAAATTGAACTCAGAAAAATTAATTTTAAAAGCCCCAAAATCACCGACAATATGTCATATGTGTGTGCGTATACTTGTATACATATACATACATATATATATATATATGATTCTTATACATTGATATTATGCAGTGAAGACACAACTTCACTTTTGCAGTATCCTTACCCAAAAAAAATAAAATGTATAAACTCAATCTTATCATGTAAAAACACCAGATAAATCCAAATTGAGAGACATTCTACAAAATAACAGACTCATCATAAGTGTCAGGTCATAAAAGACAAGGAAAGATTGAAGAATTGTCACAGATTGGAGGAAATTAAGAAGATACAGCAGCTAAATGAATTGGATCCTGGAATCAAAAAAAAAAAAATATGAGGAGGAAAGGTGGTAAATTTCAAATAAGGCCTGTAGTTTAGTTAGTAGTATTATACTACTTTTAATTTTCTTATTTTGATCATTGTATTATGGTTATTTAAATTGTTAACACAGAGGAATCTAGGTAAAAGATATACATGAAATTTATATTATTTTTGAAAGTTTTTTGTAAATCTAAAATTATTTCAAAAATAATTTTTTTTTAAGTTTTCCAAAAATTACCTCTAAAAAGAAATTAGAATCGGTAGATGACTGGATTAAGAAACTGTGGTACATTTATACAATGGAGTATTATGCAGCCATAAAGAAGAAAGAAATCTTACCATTTGCAACAACATGGATGGACCTAGAGAACATTATGTTAAGTGAAATAAGTCAGACAGAGAAAGATAAGTACCATATGATCTCACTTATTTGCAGATTCTAAAGAAAAGAATAAGTGAATGAACTAATCAGAAACAGTTTTGGAGACAAAGAGGAAAAACTGAGGGTTGCTAGATGGGCGGGAGGGGTGGGGGGGTGGGGGGGAGGGTGAGGGGATTGGAGGGCAGTCGGTGACCACAGGATGGCCACGGGTTTGAAAATTAATCTGGGGAATGTAATTTGGTGGCTACCAGAGAGTAAGGGGGTTGGGGGGTGGGGGATGAGGGTGAGGGGGATCAAATGTATGGTGATGGAAGGGGAGCTGACTCTGGGTGGTGAACACACAGTGTGATTTATGGATGATGTGATACAGAATTGCACACCTGAAATCTATGTAATTTTACTAACAATTGTCACCCCAATAAATTAAAAAAAAAAAAAAAGAAATTAGATGCATATAGAGAGTCAAATTGTTTCCATCTTTCAGGAAATATTCTTATGGTATATAAAAAATGCATAAAAAAATGGAAAGTGTCCCAATTAATTTTATAAAGCTAACATTAACCTGATGTTAAGATCTGGTGATACCACCTAAAGGCAAGAAAACTACTGTCCAGAGCTGGCCCGGTGGCTCAGGCGGTTAGAGCTCCATGCTCCTAACTCCGAAGGCTGCCGGTTCGATTCCCACATGGGCCAGTGGGCTCTCAACCACAAGGTTTGCCAGTTCAATTCCTCGAGTCCCGCAAGGGATGGTGAGCTTCGTCCCCTGCAACTAAGATTGAACACAGCACCTTGAGCTGAGCTGCCGCTGAGCTCCTGGATGGCTCAGTTGGTTGGAGTGCGTCCTCTCAACCACAAGGTTGCCGGTTTCGACTCCTGCAAGGGATGGTGGGCTGTGCCCCCTGCAACTAGCAATGGCAATTGGACCTGGAGCTGAGCTGCGCCCTCCACAACTAAGACTGAAAGGACAACAACTTGAAGCTGAACGGCACCCTCCACAACTAAAATTGAAAGGACAACAACTTGACTTGGAAAAATGTCCTGGAAGTACACACTGTTCCTCAATAAAGTCCTGTTCCCCTTCCCCAATTAAAAAAAAAAAAAAAAAAACGGAAAAAAAAAAAACCTCATAGACACAGACAATAGTTTAGTGGTTAAAAAAAAAAAAAGAAAGAAAACTACTGTCCAATCTCACTCATGAATATGAATCAAAAAATCCTTAAAAAAATATATTAAAAACTTAAAATCAGAAATGCATCTTTAAAAAAATCATCATGACAAAGTATACTTAGTTCCAAGAATACTATAATGGTGCAATATTAGGAAATTTATTAAAACTGTAGGTCAAATGTATTTGACAACATTCATCACTAATTTCTGATTTTTAAAACCACACTAATAAACAAGGAATAAAAGGATACTTTAGCATCTACCTTGAGGTCTGGTCAAGATGGTGCAGTAGGTAAACACTTTGCTTATCTTCTCGTACAACCACATCAAAATTACAACAAAACTACAAAAAAAACTATCATTGAGAATCAGCTAAAATCTTGCTGAACCAAAGCCCTACAACTAAGGTCGTGCAAAGAAGCCACCCTGAGACTAGTAGGAGGGGCAGTGACGTGGAACAGGCTGGTGCCACACCCACATGTGACTATTAAAAATCGGGAGGGATATCTCAGCTGTGGAGGTCTACCCTGCTCCCCGCCCCCAAAGCAGCAAGAGGTCCCACCCCACCCCAGCCCAGCGTTCCAGCGCCAGGGAGAGACATCCCCATAATTTCTGGTTGTGAAAACCAGCAGAGATTGTGACTGAGAGAGAAGGAAGGCAGCTGGTGTCCCAGGTGCTTCTCTTAAAAGGATTATGCACAGACTTACCCACCAACAGGATTACTGGCTCTGAGCTCCAGCGCTAGGGCAGCAGCTGGAAAGGCAGCAGGGACGTATGATGGGAAACTGAGTTGTCTGGCTTGGGATGGGGGCTGGAGGGCGGTTTCTCCTGGACAGGGGAGCTGGCGGTGGTCACTGCTTTTTTGTTCAGCCCTCTCCATTCCCTGAGTGTAGATGCAGGCAGCCGCCATATCTGAGTCTCCATTGTGCTGGCTAATACCATTCATTCGCCACACCCTGGTGATTCAAGACCCTGCTCTTTTGGGCAACTTTTGGGCACACTCAAGCCCCTTCAGTGGCTTTTTCATACAAGCCACCTGCCTTAGCTCATGCTGCAGACTTTTCTAGGGTCTCTCAAAGGTTCGCGGAACCCAGAAAAGCAGCATCTGGCTTGAGCATGTCCTTTTCCTCTGTCTGAGCAGCCCTAAGCTCAGCACTAGTGACAGCCAGCCTTGGTTTGTAGTTTGGCCTCTTGAGGCACTTCCAAGCACAGCATGGGTGACACCCATCTGTGGATTTCTTTGTGGCTCCTGCTATGTGGTTCCGGTAGGGCACAGGCTGCAGCTGAACTTGACATGCAGCAGATCCTCTCCAAGGCGGTCCTGGGACTAGCGCCCCCAGTGGCCAGCTTCAAAAGGAGCTGGAGCATCACCCAGCTGCCTCCAAGAATGATACACCCAAGGGGCAGATTGGGCAGGGACCAGAGCCCTGCTGAGTCAGACCCTGCTCTGTAGAATCATTCCTTGCACCACAATTCCTCCACTAATCATAGCCAATCCTCACAACCAATGAGCCTGAGGGCCAATCTTTCCCATTGATGTGCAAATAGCAATCAAGGCTCAATTACAAGAGGAGGGCACACACAACCCACATGAGGAACAAATCTGGAGTGACAGCTCAAGTGACTAGGAGGACTGCGCCACTGAACCCCACAGGGCACCTACTACATAAGGCCACTCTACTAAGACTGGGAGACACAGCAGCCCTACCTAATACATAGGAACAAACACAGGGAGACAGGCAAAATGGGGAGACAAAGAAACACGTGCCAAATAAAAGAACAGAACAAAGCTCCAGAAAAAGAACTAAACAAAATGAAGACAAGAAACCTACCAGACACAGAGTTCCAAATACCGGTTATAAGGATGCTCAGTGATCTCAGGGAGAATTCAACAAAGAGATAGGAAACATAAAAATGGAGATAGAAAACACAAAAAAGAACCAGTCAGAAATAAAGACTACAATAACGGAAATGAAGAATACATTACAGGGAATCAATAGTAGAATAAATGAAGCAAAGGATCAAACCAGCAATGTAGAAAGTAAGGTAGCAGAAAACACCCTATCAGAACAGCAAAAAGAAAAAATCCAAAAACTTGAAGAGAGTTTAAGGGGCCTCTGGGACAAGATCAAGTATACCAACATTCACATTATAAGGGTACCAAAAGGAGAAAGGAGAGAGCAAGGAATGGAAAACCTATTTGAAGAAATAATGACAGAAAACTTCCCTAACCTGGGAAAGAAATAGATATACAAGCCCAGGAAGCACAGAGAGTCCCAAACAAGATGAACCCAAATTGACCCACACCAAGACACATCATAATTAAACTGCCAAAGATTAAAGACAAAGAGAGAATCTTAAAAGCAGCAAGAGAAAAGCAGTTAGTTACCTACAGTGGAGCCCCCATAAGACTATCAGCTGATTTCTCAACAGAAACTTTGCAGGCCAGAAGGGACTGGAAGGAAATAGTCAAAGTGATGTAAAGCAAGGGCCTACAACCAAGATCACTCTACAGCAAAGCTATCATTTAGAATTGAAGGACAGATAAAGAGCTTCCCAGACAAGAAAAAGCTAAAGGTGTTCATCACCACCAAACCAGCATTACAAGAAATCTTAGAGGAACTTCTTTAAGATGAAAAAAATAAAAAATATGAATAATAAAATGGCAATAACTACATACCTATCAACAATTTCTTTCAATGGAAATGGATTAAATGCTCCAATCAAAAGATGGGGAGGAGCTGAATGGATAAAAAAACAAGACCCTTACCTGCCTATATGCTGCCTACGAGAGACACACTTCAGATCAAAAGACACACACAGACTGAAAGTAAAGGGATTGAAAAAGATATTTCATGAAAATGGAAAAACAAACAAACAAACAATAAGTTGGGGGCAGTAATACTTATATCAGACAAAAAAAACTTTAAAACAAAGATTATAACAAGAAACAAAGAAGGACCATTAATCCCACTTCTGGGTAGTTATCTGAACAAACCCAAAATACTTCAAGGGGACATGCTCATCCATATGTTCATTGCAGCATTATTTACATAAGCCAAAATATTAAGGCAACCTTGTGTCCCTGAATGGATGAATGAATAAAGCAGAGGTGGTGCATATTTGTATATACAATAGAATATTATTCAGCCACAAAAGAGAAAGAAATCTTGCCATCTGCAACAACATGGGTGGACCTAGAGGGTACTGTGCTGAGTGTAATAAGTCAGACATCAAAAGACAAATGTCATATGATTTCATTTATAAGTGGAATCTAGAGAACAAAATAAACAAATAAAACAGAAACAAACTCATAGATACAGAGAACATTTTGATAGTTGCCAGATAGGAGGAGGGTTGGGAGTGTGTGAAAAGGGGAAGGGACTAAGTACAAATTGCTTGTTGTACAGTAGTCATGGGGATGTAGGGTATAGCATAAGAAATATAGTCAATAATATTGTAATAACTATGTATGGTGTCAGATGGGTATTAGCTCTCTTGGGGTGAAAGATGGGAAGGGGTGGGAGGCAGAGTGAAAAAGGTGAAGGGATTCAGAAATACAAATTGGCAGTTACAAAATAGTCATAGGGATGTAAGGTATAGGGAATATAATCAATAATATGATAGCAACAATATATAGTGCTAGGTGGTACTAGTCAGGGAGATCACTTCCTAAATTATATAAATATCTAACCACTATGCTATACACTTGAAACTAATATAAAATAATATTAATGTCAACTCGAATTGAAAATTTTTAAAAGGGGGGGAAGATCAATAATATTGTGATAGCGTGGTACAATGTCAGATGGTTGCTGGACTTATCATGGTGATCACTTCTTTAGCATAAGGGATATAATCAATAATGTAATAATAACTCTGTAGTGCTAGGTGGGTACTGTTGAATAACTATGATGTATATCGGAAACTAACATAATATTGTATGTTAGCTATATTTTAATAAAAATCTTTTTTAAATTTTTTTAAATATCTACTTTGAGACAAAGTCAGAAATTAAATTATCACCATTGTTATATAATATTATGCTAGAGACTCTTGCCAATGCAATAAAAAAAGAAAAAGGAAATAAGATGTTCAACTATCAAAATAAAGAGAAAACTTATTATTTGAAAATTATATAAAAACTATTGGAACAGAGGAATTCTTGAAAAATAAATTAACACAACTCACAGCTTTTCTAGATAACAACTACAATTACAAAATGCAAATAGGAAAAGATCATGATCATAATAACAACCAGAAAACACAAAATATCTAAGAATGAACTCAACAAGAATGGTGCAGAATTCAAGTGAAGAAAAATGCAAAACTTTGCTTATTGAACAAGAAATTCAAATAAATATAATAATTTAAAAGTTAGATGATGCAAGGTTGACAAAGATGTAGGAAATCAGTCTCATACACTGTTGCAAAAGTGTAAATTGGTAAACCTCTCTAGAGGACAACTTGGCAGTATCTATCAAAATTTAAATGCATATAACCTTTGACCCAGAAGTACTACTTCTAGAAATTTATGTTACAGAATATATATATTTGTGCTTGTGTGTGCACGTGCACACGCACGCACATGCATGCACATGCAAAGCAACACAATATAGCATTGTTCTTATAGCAAAAAGCTGGGAACCACATAAATATTTAAAAATAAGAGACTGAGCAAAGATGGCATATCAGCATTATAAAATACTATATGTAGACAAACTATAAACAGTACGATCACTTTATTGAAAAATATTTTTTGTAAATATATATATTATAAAATAGACAAGATGTACACACTTCTAAATATTATAAATGTACCTTTATCTTGGTGATAAAGTTATGGTAACTTATTTTCTTCCCTGTGCTTGTCTATGTTTCTCAAATTTCCTATAATACTCATGTACTATATTGACCAGGGAAAAGGAAAACAAGCTTTATCTGTGGATGAAAAGAATTCCAGTACCTAATATTTGTATTGCACTTGCCCGTTTATAATGTGCATTCACATGTATTGTCTCCAAATTCTATGGTTGCAAATTGCAAAATTCAGAATAAATGTTTTTCATTTTCACCAGTCTCTACCACTATCTCAACAAACTCAGTATTGCAGCCAATACCATAATTACATTCTGATCTTCGGTCAAGAAATGAAACTACCCTTTTCGGCGGCCGTGAAGCTTGAGAGATCCGGGCCGACCGAAGACTTGGGATCTCATCATTCTCCCAGCCCTTCGACCCTCCCCCGAAGGTTCTCAATAAAATGGTTTGACCCCCAAAAAAAAAAAAAAAAAGAAATGAAACTACCACTCTGCTTGTGAAAAGAGAGAGGAAAGATGATCAAGGCAGCAAGGAGGAAAACACTGAGTGTTTATCCTGCAAGCCTCAAATCTCCCATTTTATCCACTACAAGGAAGCAGTGGCTACTTTTGTTTCATCGACTATTCCTTATCCCCATGAGTAGTGTGTTTTACTATCTGTTTATGCACAGTGATCTATTGTTTAAATAAGCCAGGATAACAGAGCAGGAAACTGAGGTATATGTTGTAAGGTTTAGAGTCTGTCTAAATATGTCTCAACAGCAAGAACTAGGAAGTGGAGCTCAGCATAAACGTGCCACTTGTGACATGCACTCCTACAGTTCCCCTAAACCGCCAAAGTGTAGTATCTGAGAAAGTGTTCCATACATAGCCTGACAGTGTCTACTGCAGAGAGAGCCCTAACCACATTTGAGAAAAATGTTTTGTACCTGTGGTCTTGATGACCTCCTGAAACACCCTCCATCACAGGAACCCTGGGAACTTCCCCAGATCCATTGTAAGAAATTAAATGCTTTTAATCATATATGTTGATGGCATCTGAACTTCTATATGGGAGAAGCTTAAGGGGCAATAAACTGAAATGAAGGGGGGCTGGGAACAGTGGCTTTCAAAATATTTTACCTTAGTTTACAGTGATGGTTATTTTATTTATTTCACATTGGCTGCCCGTTACATGTGTAACATGCATAAATATATACACACATACAATCATATTACTAAGATAAAAGCTTTACGAAACAATACATATGCTACACGTGACACACTTTGACATGTTCTATTCTATTACATTAATGTGTTCTAGTCTGCTCCAAATCTCACTAAAATTATTCCAACAGTCCATCATGGTGGCAACCTGCAGTTGGAAACGCACTGGGGAGGGGTCTTTAGGGCCTGGATTTATGATCATATGGAGATAAGTCCCTTGGCATCACAGATACAGTGGTATCTTTTGGTTCTATTTGAGTTCTTTGAGAAGAAAAGATTGAGACCTGGGAGTGTTCAGAATCACAAATTTCTAAAATCTTATTTACGGAAATCAAATCTGTTGACGTAACTCCCGTCATTGGCTCTTTCTCACAACCCCTTTCTGACACCCTGGTAGCGGGAGGGGAACTGGACGCAGAGTTACCGTAGGAAGAACTGTTGAAAAGCTCGATGTTGAAGAAGGCGTAGTCTCCGCTGGTCATCCCGTGCCGGTGCGCGGCCAGCATGATGCGGCGGATGGTGTCGCTGCTCGCGCACATGATCACCACTGCGGAGGGAAGAAGAAACGCGTGAGACGCCCCCCGCAGAGCACAGCGAGGACACTGACACCACTGGGGGACGTCTCACAAAGAACAGGCTACTTACATAGTCCTAAAGTATCTCCTCACAGATTCCGTATTAATTACAAAGGGAGCGAATAGCAACTTTACAGTGAAGAAACCTAGCAGATGCCACCACAACCATGCAAGGGATGGAAGCCAATGTCACCAACCATGGGAACAGACTCTAAAGCCTCCTGATGTAACACACCCAGGACCAAAACCATCAAAATGGGACCAAAACCTGAATCTAACCAGGAGGAAGCGCCACAAGGCCCGCTTGGGGGACAGTCTGTAGAAGAGTTGGCCTATGCTCTTTAAAATGGCAAATTTCGTGAAAAGCAAAGGATGAAGAATGTTCTAGACTAATGAAGAATGTTCTAGACATGTAGAGGAACAGAAAACTAAATGCAAGGTGTGATCCTGGATTGGATCCTGGACCTTAAAAAAATAATAATAAAAGTTTTGCTATAAAAGGGCATTATTGTGACAACTGGAGAAATTTGAATCAGGTCTGAAAATTAGATAATAGTATGCATTTGTGTTAAAGTTCTTACATTTTCATAATTCTGCAGTGAATATGTAAGTGAATGTCCTTGTTCTTAGGAAACATTCAAATATTTAGAGGTCAAGGAGCACGATCTCTGTACTTACTCTCAAGTAATTCATAAAAATATAGTAATATTTATGTGTGATGTATATGTGTACATATTTGGATGGGGGAGAGGATGAGGAAAGAAGGGGAGGGCCAAGGGAGGGAGAGATTTGGAACGATAAAGTGTATGTGGCAAAATATTAACAATTGGTAAAAATCTGGGTGAAGTCTATAACAGATTTTTTTTATACTTTCTTACATCTTTTCCAAAAATGTAAAATGTAAAATTATTTCCAAAAACTATTTCAAATGAATCACCATATTTGCCCAATATAAGATAGCGAGGAATGCCAAATGCATTTTATACTTATTAGCATGGTAAATACATTTTCCTGGAAAACACAAACCGAATGGTTTTAGGGAGAACCTTCATTTGGCAAATGAAAGGATGCAGTGAGTGGTACAGGCTTTCGGCTGTCTGAATTTTGGAACATTTTTCTCAAGCTGTGTCATCATATATAGGAAATAGTTAACAAGATTTCAGGTCTCTCCCCATATTGTCTCAGTTGATTCCCACACTGTCAGATTCGAGAGGCTTTAAGCCTCTCCAGAATAGTGTTGCCTGCCTCATTAAGAGCTACAACAGGCTAGAGTGAAGTGGAGACCTGGCCATTACCCAGTTAATTTGATCACTGTTGCTGACCCTTGGTCCTCACGATGGGCACCACTGTGTTTTGCTGCATACACGGAGGAGAGAAGAGAACTGGAGAGCTGGGTGCCGTAGCAGCGTTATCACCACGCATGCCAGCACACAGAGATGTGTATGTTCTTTGTAAAAGCATGGGTGCTGAAAGACGTAAAACAAACTTCAGGCTGCGCCAAAGCTGCCTTGGCAACCTGCACAGAGGGTTAGATGCTTGTTGATATTTCGTTTACTGCAACGTTCATTCAGAGTGTTAGATCATGACTCTGACATTTCTTACTGCAAGGGGGCTCAGTGTACACGCTAACAGCTCTGGAGAACGAGTTTTATAAACAATACAAAACTCCTAAACAGCTATAACTGTGGGAGTAGGTGTTGTTTGTGCCTGGAAATATTAATAGTTATATATTTAAGATACATAATCAAATTCCAAGATGCCTCAGTAAGGAAGCTTTCGAAGAAACTCCTCATGACTCATTATGACTTAGACCCTTGTTTTAGCTCTGATTCAATTCTAGCCCCTTAAGTGAAGAAAAAGAGCCAAGGTGTCCCACAAAACAGCCAATAAGGGGCTAAGGCTGCACAAGTTTAAAAAGTGTGGATTCCAAGAGTGGGCATCTCAAAGAGAGTCCAGTAGGCTCGGGCAAACTGTCCGCTAGGCAACCCTGCTCATCTTTGGTCAATTAATCATAGTCTGAAGTCTGCCTCTAAACTCCAAGGTGCAGAATCTGATTCTGTCAGTACGTAAAGAATAGAGTCAACACTTGAGGACAAAGTCCCAATAACCTAACTCAGATATTTTTAGATAATATGAAATGCAGATTACTTAACTTCTAGGAGGACCAAAATAGTCATGAACATGTCTGTGTCGACACTTACCTAGCCATGCTAACTGGGGAGCAAAATTATAAGTAGTGGGATATTAATGAGGATGAAATCAGAATCAGGGAGGTCAGTTGGAGGATTTAGGCATCCAAAGGCGTCAGGGCTTGATAACTCTAAGTGTCCATCTAAGAGATATATGCCTGGCCTAGCGCCAAACAGTCTGGGTCCTCAGGCCAGAGCATAAGCTTCCCTAAGTCCTGGCTGGGCTCTGCCCAATACTGGCTTCTCTATCACTTCTTTTTCTATTTTTACAGTCCTGGCCCATTTCCTTCTCTCTATTCCCATCACCAAGACCAACCCCTTCTGATGGAAACATTCTTCCTTTAAATGTTAATACCTACTTGGACTGAGCAAGAGTGACCCAAGTGGCATTGTGTCTAACTGATCAAACTTTGAGTATTTTAGATCTCATCCATTGTGTTGACCATGTGGTTTAACTCTCAAAAAGAACGCCTAACTTCCAACTTCATGGGCAGGGTATTGTTTTTCTCGCATGAAACAAACCCATAATGCACTTATCATCCAGTTTAAGTTGGAGCAAGTACTTAAAGATTCTGGCAAATCAGTCATTGGGCAGAATCCTTCTAGATTTGCAGGATATTCCCTAATCTCTTATGGTTGTTTCATTCAAGCCTACTTCAACAGCAAGTGCTTTTAGCAACTTGCCTTTATACAATCTATCAGAACATTAAAATATTTTCATTAAAATAGCCATCTCTTCCTACTCATGTCTCATCAGTTTACATAACTATTTAAATTACTTACTTAAAAATAGTAAGCATAACTGGCATAAACAGATTTGGGGACATTTGGAAAGTATATGGACAAGTGTGAGAAGTATGCAGGCATACTCAGAAGTGTATTAGCTGCCAGTACTCACCAACAGTCAATAAGATTTATAAAGAAAAAGAGAGCCTCAGCTAATCTTGAAAGCTGCGTAAGTGGAGTTAAGACAGTTTCTGTTGTATTTAAGTATATCTAAAAATGTAAATACTACTTTTTGGTCAAACTGTTAAAATTTTTAAATGGGGGGAGTGATGGTGTGATTTTAAGTTTCTGGATAGATTTTTCATCATTCCGCTCTATTTTCTGCAACTTGCCAAAGACCTTGCAATGTTCTATGTCATCTTCCACTACCTGATTTCTACAGTGTCTTCTGTAAGAAGTTTCTCACTACTGCAGCACATTCTTGCATCACTGTAAGAATGCAGAAAGAAGTGCAAAGGGCTGGCTACAGAAGTCAATTCAGAAAACCAAAAACATTCCAGGTAGCATACCTGAGTTGTGGGGCATGCATGCCTTTCCCCGGTTTCAGGTTTCCATTGAGAGTGAGCTCTAATAGGGTGACACTCCTCATCTCTGAAAGTGCCTTCATTTACCCCTCTTCCCCCACTCCTGGAGGAAAAGAAGTGACTTGTCTGATCAGTGAGCCTGGAGTTAAAACTTTGGCACACTGGGCTCAGCCCTTCCATTCTCTTTGATATGTGTCCACTTGCACACATTATGGGTGACTTTTGTCAAGTGGTAAGGGGCCTGTTCCAGAGGGTCTCTGCAGCTGAACAGCACTACCTGTGATTTAGTGGATGACCCTATCTAATTCTGAGGGAAAGTAATAACAAGCAGCCATTTTGGCAGAAGATCTAAATCCATGTTCTCCAAAAAGCTTTGTCAATAATAAAAAAGATATTTTTATATTCTCCATCTGACTCATGCATCCATCTTCCACTTAACTAAACTTAGAAGGGGAAAGGATGCTACTGCATGGAAGCAAAGCAAGATGTGCCATGTGCTGCAAATTTAAAATATGGTAACAGAAATGAAACACCAAAACTCAATAGTCACTTTGGGAGTAGTCAAAGAAATAGCTAAGTAAGAGAAATTTTTTTTTTAAAGACACATGCTAAATAGGTGAAAAGGAAAAAAAAAAGTAGGGTATCAGTCCAGGTGATCTAACATCCAAATAAAACAAATTCTAGGAAGAGAAAATGAAGGGGATAAAATTATCAAAGAAATAATTTAAGAAATTTCCCCAGAAGTAAGAAACATGAATTTCTGGATTGAAGAGGCCTACCCTTCAATACCCTGAAGTGCATAAGGCAAAATACTGGCATAAAAGTAGATCATAATGAAATGTTAAAACATTCGGGGGCAGCAAAAATACTCTAAAAATTTCCAGGAAAAAGAAAATACAACAAACAATAGGTAAAGAAGCTAAATCGATCTAAGCTTCCTCATAGCAGCATCGGAATTTAAAAGACAATCCTTCAAATTGTGAGGGAAAATAATTTCCAACCTATAATTCTGTAATTAAATTTAACCGTAGGGTGAAGAAATTTTCAGTGATGATAGGGTTCGAACTTTACCTCTCATCCATCCTTTCTCAGAAATCTCCTGGAGGATATGCTCCACCAAAACAAGAATATAAAATGAGACAGAAGAACACACAGGATCTAGCCAGAGAGAGAGGTGATGGGAGTTGGAAGAGGATGTTAAAAGAACGCAGAGTGACAACTGTGCAGCATGTTTAGAAAATAACTAAACAAGACAAACAAATGAGAAACAAAAAATCATAGACACAGACAACAGTTTAGTGGTTACCAGAGGGTAAGGGAGGAGGGTAGTAGATGACGGTAAAGGGGATCAAATATATGGTGATGGAAGGAGAACTGACTCTGGGTGGTGAACACAAAATGTGATCTATAGATGATGTAATACAGAATTGTACACCTGAAATCTATGTAACTTTACTAACAATTGTCACCCCAATAAACTTTAATTTAAAAAAAAAAAACAACTAAACTCGAGCAGCTTGGGAGACTTAAAATAGAGAATTGGTAGTAATAAGTCCATAGGAAACTAAGGAAACAAACAAAAATAGACCTTTTTTTTTAAACCCCAAGGAAAACAAATAGGGCAATAAAGGAAATGTAATTTTAGTAGCCTATATGGCTCAGCTACAAATCGCATTTAGAAGGTAATAATAAATGTAGATACTGAATACTACTGATCTAACCAAAAATTTTAGCACAATCATATTGGAAGGATGACTGGAAGGAAGGCTTGAGTGTGTGATTAACAGGTAGTAGGAGGTAACTAAATCATAATCTTCCACTGGGATGGTAAGGGACAAAACCTAAAACTGAGAAAAGTCAAAAGTAACATTTTATTTAGAGGTACAAAGTCAAACACAGAAACAGCTATGAGAGTTGAAAATCGTTGCCTCTGGAAAGTGAGAAATGGGGTGTAGGAGACAGGAAACTCTTGTTCCTAATAAGACTTGTGTAATTTTCTAATTTTTTTTAACCCTCTCCTTACACAGCAATTGGTTTCATTTGCAAAATAGAGATTATACCTTTATTTTTATTGTTCACAAAGCTCCATCTACTCCAAAGGCTTACAGAATGTCCACACAGCAGCCTGCAATGCTTCTTTTTCCCCTGTTGTGTGTTAGTTATTTTATACTTAGCATGGGTTCTTTGCTTAAAAATTCTGCTGATCAACCACTTGGTCATTTACCCCAGCCTAATTCTAAAAATAAATGACTCTGGTACTGATTAAATACTGTTATCTCTACAGTAGTTATTGGAGGCCCAGATTAATAACATATTAACAGCTAATGGGATAAAACTACAGTTCTTCATACAAAAATGTTTGTGTGTATAATACTTCTGGTTCTGTATCTTATCAGATATATAGACAAAACAACTACTGGCTTTTACTGCTTGAAAAAATATTTATTTTTAAACATGTCTTCTTAAAAATAAATTTATCATTGAGTGTAGAATGTTAAGGGCAGTAGTTGACTGTATAATTGAATCAGCTTTAAATAAAGATCTTTTTTTCAATAATATATACTCATGTATGTGTATTTCAGTGGTATTATATGTTGGCTAAAGACATGAGAAAAAAACGTTAATTATTCACTTCAATGGTAAATCTCTAAAATGAAAGAATAATTAATATCCCTTAGTTTTTCTTTTTACAGTACAGCACATAATCCAATGAAATTTTAGTCATATTGTTATTTAAGACAATGGCATTGTCAGTTTTTACCCTTTAAGAGATTCAAACCTTTGTGATCTGATTTTTAAAGACGAACTTAAGTCCAAAAACGGTGCTAAAAATGTTATCTCCATAAGAGGCGGGGTAACTCTCTAGTTCTGTGATGTTTAATGTGGGATTTTCAAAGACAAAAACAAGACCAGTTACATTTTTACACTTGAGTGAGCACAAATCGGGACCGAGGAACCTCAATTTGAAGAGGCCTGATTCTCATGGGCCCTCCCTGTTTCACAGAGGAGAAAATTCAACCTCAGAAAAGGTAAGTGACTTGCCCAGAGCAGCTCCTTAGTGGAGATGCCAAATCCAGAGTATCTGCTTCTCACTCCAGGGTTCTTTGCCCAGCGCATAGCCTCACCTTCTAGTAAAGGTGATTATCATCCTATGTATAAAAGAATAGCAACTCTAATAAAACCTCATGTTTGCTGAGCACTTAGTATGAACCTGGCACTGTTTCAGCTCCTTTAATCCTCCCAGCATCCCCAAGATGGGGGGCCCTCACTAACCCCCACTTTACCTGAGGAGCCTGAGGTACAGAGGTTTGGAAGCCACCCAAGCTCCCCCATCAATGAAAGGCTGAGCCAGGACAGGCTCTCTGGAAGTCAAACTCCACTGAACCCCTATTTAACTCTTTAACGGCTTGTGGTGAAGTAATTGTGATTAGCAAAAGGTAAAAGATCCCCAGAGAGAGCTTTGTTATCAAGCAACTTTCTCTCCTGAGAGTAGGGAATTTCGGGGATGGAGAGTCTAACCGGGGAGAAACTATTTTGTATTTCTGAACATCTGCCAAGTCACTGTTGAAAATATATTTTACAGTAGGAATGGTAACCTTATCACCTGTAAAATATACGACTCAGCCGAGCAAACGTTCACCACGGAATTCAAACTTGGAAGAGGAAAAAAAAAAAAAAAAAAAAAAAAAAAAAAAAAAAAAAAAAAAAAAAAAAACAGGAAAAGAGACATCTACGAAGCTTTTGGAATTAAACAATAATCAGCAGTAGCAGACGGTAGCCCAAGTTCTCTGAAGCCCCCAGACCCTCCAGGGCGCTGACGCCCTCCCTGACCCCTGGCTTCAACTACCCTTGTGAGGCTGAGGGGCCCAGCGGCCGCGATCTGCCTGCATCTGGGCTGACATCCCCACCGCCATGAATCCCAGGCCACGTGCGCAGGGGTCACTGCCGGTATTAAGACCTTCAGGGCAATGGCAGCCCAGACGCGTTGGCAAAACTTGGATCTCACGGCTAGGGGGACCCACCTCCAACCCTAGCGCGCCCTGGGAAGTCTCCAACTCCTAGCTCCCGGCCCTTGAAAGCTGAGAGCTGAAGACTCAGGAATCGGGGACCAGTGCAGCCCGAGGTCTACAGGGGTCTGCAGTAAGCTGGGGACTGGGAGTGGGGAGAGAAGTAGAAGTGGGTTTCTCCACCGGGCGTGACGAGTTCGCAGCCGTTGAATACAAGTGCCCTTTTTCATAATCCGCAAAGCCCGCGCCCCGCCTGCTTAGGGCTTCGGCGCAGACAGCCTGGAGTTCGAACGCTCAAAACTTGGCCATGCACCCCCACTGTCAACACCTCCCTCCTCCTCGCTCTAAAGAGTGCGTTCGCTATGAGTCGGAGATGGCCACATTGGGAAGGGGGTGGCCGCAGCCCCATTCTCTAGGGCTCCTCGGCCCACTCTCACCTGTTCCTGAGACCTCCAGCCTCCGGTTGCGCTGTCTCAGGTGCCGGGCGGTACCAAGTCGTGGACTAGCCTGGCGCCTGGCTCAGCCCCTCTCCCCTTGGGTCTCCCGGCGTTGGGTCGTGGAGAGCTTTACTGGGATTGCTCCACTAAGAATCCAGGCGCGTGCGCGCCTAGCGGGACCAGAGGCGGGATTCCCCCAGCGTTGTGCACCCCAAACCTGACACCAGGAGGGAGGGAAATGCGTTATGCTGGGACCTCAGCCAGCCTTTCCGCTGTACTCTACTGTAAAATGAGCCACATTGGGGGCTTTCGCGACTGCGTATCCGCGACCACCCGCTCCCTGTAGCCATAGCCACCATCCTCAGTCTTGAGCTCTTCGTCCAGTTTGGTGCTTATTCAAACCCCCACAGACCCGCGAAGAAAACGGTGGGGGCGGGGGCGGGAAACACAGGGAAAGGAGGTTCGGCGCTCACTTCTCCAGCGTGCGCGCCCGCAAAGCCTCGCTGCGGGTGCTTTAGAGACCGCGATGCCCAACGCGCCGGGGGAAGTGAGTGTCGCCTGAGTCCAGACACAGAGAGGCATTTTTGGTGGAAACCACATAAGCTCGTTTATAAGGGGTTGGAAGGAATGAGAAGGGCGATAAATGAGCTTTTAAAAGAAAGCTGGGGTCTGTGGAAGGAGCAGCGGGGAAACCCGGAGACCTGAGCTAGCCATGTGGCGGCGTGCGGGCTTTAGAGCGTCTTCAGACGCTTCAGCACAGGAAGGGGTGCAGGTCCGAAAAGAACTGGGTGACAAGTTCTTTTGGCCTCTGCATGTTTTTCAAACCCTGGTTGCAGTAAGGCACCGGGAGTACGCCCCTAATCACCAGCCAGGCGCTGGCGAAGGGGAAGGGAGGAAGGAAAAACCTAGGCAGTTTGACAGCACCTGTCGGACCTGGGCACGCCGGAGCTGCGGGCTCAGACGCCCCTCCCCCAGGTTCCACCACCTTCCCCGGACCCTCTACGTACACCCCGCGACCGCGATGGGTGCTGATTAAAGGTTGTAGCTGCCAGACAGCTCGTTCCCGAACGCGCGCCCTCCCCTAGTCCTTAGTGCCGCAGCTGACAGTGGGGTCCGCAGAGGAGCGGATGGGTGTGTAGGGAAAGCCGGCGGGGGGGAGTGGTTGGGCTACCGCGGGGGCCTGGGGCGCGCGTTGCTCACCTCGCTCACTGGCCTGGATGTAGCGCACGATGTCGTCCACGTCTAAGTCTTTGGTCTCATCGAAGCTGTAGGCGGACGTGTGCAAACCCTCCTCCTGGAAGACTTCGTGGACGCCCTCGAGGGTGAAGTAGCAGTTCCGCTCCAGCTTGTCGTCGCTGTAAAGCAGCGTGGCGCGGCTCCACTGGTGGTGGCGGAACAAGGCGAGCATCATCTCGCCCATCTTGGCGTACGCGGGGGATACGCGCGTGAGGTGCGAGTACTCCGTGTCCTTGTGCTGGAAGCCGGCGGCCAGTGCCCCGGCGGACAGCATGGGCAGGTCCCAGTGCGACGCCAGCCGGGCCACTGGCGCCGCCGCGTACTCGCACACCGGCCCCAGGATGAGGTCCGGCTTGGCGCCCCGCGCCGCTGCCACGCGGTCCACCAGGCTGAAGAGTGCACGGTTACCGCAGTCTGAATCTTCATAGGCCACCTGGAAGCGAGTGCCGGGTAGCAGAAGACGCTGCCCGGTCCGGTTGCCCTCAATGCTGCGCAGCGCGTATTCGATGGCCGGCCGCACCCGGGCCAGGGAGAACAGGTACGAGTCGTCCTGGGGCAATAGCACCAGTACCTCGATCTTCTGTGGCGGCAGCGCCTCTCTCTCCCGGCGCTCGCCGCCCAGGCCCTCGCCCCCGCTGCCACCGCCACCCGTGCTGCCGGCTACCGACACCCAGCTGAGCAGGACGAACGCGGAGAAAGTGAGCAAGGACAGCATCGTGCCGCAGGAAAGCGCCGGCCCTCGCTGCCGACTCGCCCTCTGCCCCCCACCCATCCTTCCTCTTTCCTCCCCACTCTTCTCTCCGAGGTCCCTGCGCCCCCTTGGGCGCTCTAAGAAAACAGAATACCCCCTTCACTGACTCGCCAAAAGATAGAGAGGAAGTGTCCTTCTTTGCAATGTCACTCGTTTAAAAAAAAAAAAAAGAAAAAAAAGAAAGAAAAAGAAGAAAAAGTTCACCGGGTGTAAACCTGTACGCCTGTAATATATTTATACATATATATATATACTTATCATAAATATATATATTCGCCCTCCCTTCATATATACTATTTTGCTTAGAGTGGCTTCTATTTGGGCGTCGCTAAGGTCGCTTTTGAAAGCATATTTGTAAAAGAAAAAAAAAGTTAGACTTGTCCAAGTGCTTGTAATTGACGGTGCATCTGCTTCGCGTTTGATCTCATTGATTCGCGCCGGTTCCTGGATCCATAACCAGCGTTTAAATAGCGTGGCAGCGGCGGAGCGTGTTACCACACAAGGCGCGCCGAGGCCGGCCTTGTATTTCCAGCGGGTGGGGAAGGTGGGGGTGGGGAGTAGTGGGGGCTGGGCTGGGGGAGCCTCTCATTAACATTCTTACATCAGGGCTCCTCCCCGCACCCCTTCCCTTCCCACCACTCCCCTTTCCCTAACCCCCACTCCCCTCCAACTCTCAACCTCTTCCTTAAAGCCACAGTCGCCCACGTCCGCACCCGCAGGAGCCCCCACCGCACCGCACCTCCTCCGGGGTCCCCGCCTCTCCCTGGCCCCGCACGAAGCAGCGCTCTCTCCAGCCCTGGGCTCTAAAAAAAGAAATGCTTTTGAAAGTAAAGCAATGCGCGCAGGCACAAACACAACGTGCAAAAATAAACAGCAGCATTAGAGGAAGGAGTGGTCCTAGAAACTGGTCGTTTCGGTGCAAAAATCCGTAGGTCCCGCTCGCTCTCACCTCTTTCTCACTCCGGCCACATTCCCTCATGACGCGCCAACTCCGGGTGAGCACCCGACCTTCCCTGTCCCCTGGCGCTAGGTAAGGGAACTGGGGCTAAGGACCCAGTGCAGGCGGCTTGATCGCGGACCTGAAACGCCCTACTAGCCCGGGCGTTAGTCGCACCCCTCCTTCCGCATCCCAGCACAGGCCCCCCTCCCGCTGGGCAGCGCAGGTTCGCGCCGGAGTCGCAGCGTCGCTGGGATCCCAGGGATCCCGCGCACAGACCCTCTGCCGCCGCACAGCGAGCAGGAAAGCGAAACTTGTTGCTCCCAAAGACAAGCGAATGGTCTGGCTTCTGGAAGTGGCAAAAAGCTTGAGAAGCATCTCCAAGGCGTCCTCGGGGGTTGTTTGCTAAGCCAGGTAACTAAATAAAGAGACCTTCTCCCCATTTCGTTACCCCAAGGGTCCCCTGGGTGCAGGCGCGCTCTCCGCTCCAACCCGAGCGCTTGGAAATCCAACCGCTTCTCCCTGGGGGAGCGCGAGACGCTGTGCTCTGAGTCCTGCAATGCCGAAAAGGGTCCTGCCTGGGAGATCCAGTCCCGCCACTGGTCACAGCCACAACAGCAGTGGAGACAAGGATGGAAAAGGCCGCAGGGAAGTTCGTGGCCAGAGGAGCCTCGCGGGATTCCGCGGCGCTGCAAAGCCGGTCCGAATGGAACTTGACCCTCTGAACGTGGTAGCACATCCAGGTCATTTGCGATGTGAACGTGCTACATCGGACGGGAGAATTCTGGCACTTAAGTCCCGCAAATTAAAATAAATTGGAAATGTTTTAAAACGGTCTTCCATTTGACTGGGCGTCGTGTCCACACATTTCTATTAGTCTTAGACTAACGCCCTCTTTCGGCAGAAACTTGCAGCCAACTGGTATGCAGAGTGCCGCGGCTCCAGGCTCTGCGTGTTTTGTTTTGTTTTGTTTTGTTTTGTTTGTTTTAATGCCGAGGCCCGAAAGAGCAATCGCTCTCGTTTGTGAGCGTGAAAATGCAAATTGGGGTTTCCGGAGATGTGGCGGCTTGAGGCAGCAGCGCTCGCCGCCTTAATAGCACCCTCCTTACCGCTCTTTCTGGCACCAATAGTGTACGGGTAACGTTTCATCCTCTGGGTCATTTAGATTTCAGGTTATGCACTATGATCCCTGACTCTTCATGTAGGAGCTTCTAACTCTTGGGAGAACTTTTCATTTGTTTAATTAGAGCTGCTAACCAGTAGGAAAAGAAGCATCTGTACAAGGTTTAATTCCACAAATCGGGTAATCCACACACACTGGATACTGAGATTTAGGGTTTACACAGCAATTAAATCCTCCCTGAACTCCTGGGAAGGAAAGGAGGGAGGGAGGAAGAGAAACAGAAAGAAAGAAGGAAGGAAGAAAGAGAACAACGGCTTAATCCGAGGGTTTTAATGGATTTCCAAACCGGTTGCCAGGAAACGTCAAGGAACCGGGGTTTCCTATTACCGTTCGCTATGCCGTGTGTCTGGGGAACACCAGCCAATGGCGATATGATCCTGCACACTGTGTAGCGTGGGCTTATTCGGAGAGTCTGGAGTTTCAGTGGCACCGGGCGTGAACGCCTCTCCTCTCCCAGGCGCTGCCCAGCGGCGCCGAGGGTCACGCGCCGGGCAGTAAGTTTACGTTTGGGTGAGTTTCAGCCTCTCGGTGGCCTTTGGATCAGAGCTCTCAACTTCCAGCTTGTCATTCAAAAGTACCAACAAACCAGGCTGTGGACCGGAAGAGCCCCCGAACTGGACAGCAGAACCAGAAAAGCCCTTAAATTTTTCCAAAGAGCAGAAATTAGGATTTTTAAAAGTTTTTCAAATGAAAATAGGCACGAAAGTATAGAAACACCCCCCCCCAGTAATATAAGTATACGGATTTTAATGTTACCAGTTTGTTTACTTTCCATCAAATTCGATTTTTCCCAAGCAGCTGAAAGTTTGTGTAAATATTATGAATGTCATGGAGTTCTCCAATCTTAGGGCTGGAAAGGACTTTAGAAGTTGTCCAGCCTGACACCTGGCACTCTCCAGATGAAGAACTGAGGCCCAAAGAATATAAATGGCACACTTAAATACCTCTTCATCCCCTGAGAATATTTTCATGTGGAGTTGGATTAGAAATAAAGCATGTACCACCCATTACACCATGTGAAAGAGGGAACAAAGCTAACTTTCACATTAAGCAATAACATTCTTTATGTCAAAATTTTTCTTTGTGTGTAGCTAAGTTTTGAGGATATGCAGCACAATAAGATTACTAACAATTTATCATAGAATTTTTGCAGCATTCTAATCATGAAGATAAACCCAGAAAGAAGGGGGGGAAAGTGAAATAATTCAGCCCTTAGACTCAATTTTTAAATATTGTTCTTTTTAATTCTGTAAAACACTGACATGGAAAAAAAAGAGAGACAAGGAGCACTTTTTTTAACACTCAAAAGAATTGCCAACCTTCTCTGAGTGCATTCTTTCAGGTCACAATTGCTGAATGAAAACAAAAGAAAGCTAAAAGGAAATGCTGCAAAATAAAAAAATAAAAAAAAAGAATTAGCCAAATGAAAGCCTAAGGACAGTGCTAGCCCTAAACATGATGTGACGGAATCTAAGAGACTTTATAGGATTTAGAAATGTTTCATCAATATCCACAAATCATGTTCTTTTTAAGTTGCTAAACAAGTTGGCAAGTTTTCCTTAAAGTATTCAACTATGTGTTTTCAGCTCTGCGAAATGAAATCAGTGTCTGTATCTATTCTCCTGCTACCAGGAAAGACAGCATTATATAGGGAACCTTACTGAACATGCAGTTCTTTGAAATGTGTCAGAAATGCTATCAGAGAGAAGTTTTCTCCACCAATTTTAATAGCCTGTGTGTCCTTCCTCAGAATCCTGAAGGCAACCTCTAAAACAGAGCCCTTCCCAGTTTTCAAAGAGAATCTCTTCTTGGTTAAGCCAGCCCTGAAGTCACGCTGAATAATGTCCCTGTGAAGCGGTAGCCCACAAAGAAAATACCTTCTGTATATTCGAATTGTTGAAAACACACTTCCCCCTAGAGGCAGAAAAGATGAAAGAATATTACACTTAATTCAGGAATATGTCTGTAACTCATTGAGTGTTGAGATTTTATTTTTAACCTATAGATGATGTTTTTTGAGGGAACCATTCAAGATGTGGGAGGAAAATCAATGAATGCCAAAAAATTAAAACTTGGCCTCTAGGTCATAGCTTTCCTTAGCAGAGACTGTTAATTGACCCTTTTTCTTCTATTATACAAATCTACGATTTTTTTTCTGCCAGCACTATAAATAATAGTGATTATATATTTTTTCTATTGAAATTTATTATTCAATTTCATCAGCAACTACAGTTAAATGTGGCCTTGAGGAATGCTTTTGAAACCACAGCTCTGACAGATTTATCTCCTTCTGGTCAAATTTGTTTCTGTATTACTGTCCTCTTACGGTTTCCATCAACTACAAACTTTCTTTATTTCTTTGGAGATTTCTTTGTCTTCTGAGACAAAATGACATTATAAAGACTTCCAGAAAATACAGAGCTGGTCTGTGATTTAACGTGAGTACTGGCATGGGTTTTCTAGGATTTGCAAGCCACATGAAGAATTCTCATATTGCTGAGTTATAGGCAAGTTATTTAATGTAGATTATTACATTCACAAAAACAGTGGATGTGCCTCAACTTCATGCACACCAATACTGACTATATTTAATTGGTTTATTTAGTTGTACATTGCATTATTCCAGAAAGGATTTGAGAAAGCACGTGGAGTTTTAGAAAATTTCCTCAGGGCAAAATGCACAGCCATTGGATCCTACTCTCTTGGATCCTACTTTGTTCCTAAGCCTTTACTAATGGGCCAAGCCTCAGCAACATTTTCCTCTCCCATCTGAGTTTCCACAGAATTCCTAATCACACTCAATTTTCTTTCCACGTACAGAGAGATACGTCTTGGTTAGCATCCAGTCTTCTGAGTTGTATCCCGTGGAAACAGCAGGCATTTAGAAGCCTCACAAACATGGCTGGAGGTTAGTGATCACCTAACCTACTGGACCTTCAGTTTTCTCACTTTCCTCAATGTCCTCGCACCTAACATGGAGGTAATGATATCATCCTGATGTTGCAGGAGTAAGAATCAGAAACAATAGACGCAAAGTGCTTCGAATACAGTAGGAAATTAACAAATGGCAGCTCTTGGTATTATATTCCCTTCGATGACTGGTAAAGAGTATTATACCAAGTTAAGTGTTCAATACATGCTTATGAAGGAATGAGTTCAAAATCCTAAACGATTTAGCTTATGTGTAACATGTTTGAAATTACCTATTGACTGATCACGACAGACCTTATTTAATAATGTTGGTTTGGTAACGGTGGCTTCCCTGAGGCGAACCCTTTGGCTATCAATTTGATATTGGCCCTGGATTCCCAGCCTCAGATATTTCCTGGTAAGCTTGAGACAAGAGCTTGTTCAATATTCCATCCTCTACGTAGTGCGGCAAAGAGAGCAGGAGCTCGTGTTTGCTGCCCCAGAGCTGCCCTTAACAGCTGTAAGGCTCCTTTAGGAACTCAGGCTGCCTCTCGCCTTAGAGATCTAAAGGGAGCCAGAGGAGACAGGGATACATCAGAGAGCAATTTTTTTTAAAGGGAAAAAAATAGAAATGGCTGTGCAAAGGGGCTGGACATGGAGGATGAGAGGGAGGAATACGCAGATTGTATGGAAGAAAAAGAGGGTTATACTGGAAGGAATGTATTTAATATCTAGATCAGATATATTATAATAATGAGAAAAGGGTGAAATGTATCTTAATGTACTAAACACACAGGCGAAGGGCTGAAAAATGTCAGGCGAAGGGCTTAATGCTCTTGTTCAATGCAACCTTTTAAACATCCACAGTATGTCAAGGACCGTAGTGTTCTAGTCTAAACCTATTGGACCAGACATACATTTGTTTTGTTTGGGGATGTGATTTGACCCAAGTTATATTTAAATCTGTGTGATAGTCAATCACATTATGTTATAACAGTCAAATGAGCTATGTTTAAGAGACGCAGTATCAGGACAAAAATATATCCAATTTCAAAAACATCTTATAAAAATCATTTTCCTGATGTTATTACATCACAATATTGAACAGTTTATACTCTAAATTAACCAGCATTAATCATTGGAATACAAACTCCATGAGAGCTGGGATTTTTCTTCTTTAATCCTGCATTCCCTCCTTTAAGAATGATAAACGTTGTAGGCATTTAAAGTTTTATTCCACCAATGATAAACCCAAAGAATGCAAAGATTGCTATAAAACAGAATTTAGATGAGAAATAATGAAGCAATGAAAGGAAGATGATAATCCAAAAAGAAATTAGTACATATATATAAATTCATATGTAAACTTATAACTTTCAGAATTTTCAGATGGTAACATGTTAGATTTATGATTATGCAAACAATCTAATAAACCAAAGATCCTAAATACCAACTTTGAGGTCTTAAGACATTGATATACCAACACCTCATCACTTATACTTAATTCTTGGTTATTTCCTTGCTAACAGGAAAAATGCCATATCCTTAAAAAAAAAAAATCAGTTACATTATCTTTTGTAATGCTATGAACAAAAATTAAAGGTGATAAAGAAAAATTTTTGTTACCACCATGTGCAATGTTGTGAGATATATTTTTTCATTTCTTTCCAGCAAGTACATTCCATTTGTATTCAATCTTGGATAGCTGATCTGGTGCATGAGGCTAAAATAGAATAGAATGCCATGAGGAAAACATCAGGAAAATTCTTGACATCCGCCCTCTCATGGTTTGGGTGATCATCTTGTAACATTAAATTTCACCCTGACATAACAACTGTCATCCCAATAAACTTTAATTAAAAAAAAAAATTTCACCCTGACATTAGTGGAGAAAATTGTTTCATCAAGCTGACATTGTTAATTTTCAATTGTTGGTAAATCCTTTGACATTAAATGTTCTTTACTCTTCATCCATCCTACAAAAATATTCTTTTCAGCCTTTATGTTCTTTTTCCGTTTACTAACTGCCTGGAGAAAAAAATGATAAGGATTATTTTAACCTGAATCCGTTGCTTTGCAGACTCTTGTAAGACTTGAGGTATAACATGGAATGACTTCTTACTTGGGCAATTTCTCATATTCAAGTGTATATAAGTGCACAAGTTACCTCAAATTGCAAATTATTCATGTTCTAGTGAATAACTTTGGGTTTTTTAACCTCAGGTACAAATTTTTTTAATTAACTATATCCTCAATGCTTGGTACAGTCAGTATCAACCTGCAAGCTTCCTGTTTTGTTTTAATTTCTCCCAGTCATTGCTCTCTTTACATTCCTTTTAATCCATAAGACTCTATTTTTGTGTTTAATATATGCTGTAGATAGTTCTACCAGGTCTGACAATTAAGTTCGCGAACTTGTTGCACCAATGTTGCTAAATTTTTTTGATATCAGAGGGATTATTCATTATGAATTTGTACCAACTGGGCAAAGAGTTAACCAAGTTTACTATTTGGAAGTGCTGAAAAGGCTGCATGAAAAAGTTAGACAAAAAAGTCCTGAACTTTTCACCAACAATTCATGGCTCTTGCATCACGACAATGTACCAGCTCCCATGGCACTGTCTGTGAGGGAGTTTTTAGCCAGTAAACAAATAACTGTATTGGAGCACCCTCCCTACACACCTAACCTGGCCCCCATCAACTTCTTTCTTTACCCGAAGATAAACGACACATTGAAAGGAAGACATTTTAATGGCATTCAGGACATAAAGAGTAATATGACGATGACAGCTCTGATGGCCATTCCAGAAAAAGAGTTCCAAAATTGCTTTGAAGGGTGGACTGGGCACTGGCATCAGTGCATAGCTTCCCAAGGGGAGTACTGCGAAGGTGACCGTAGTGATATTCAGCAATGAGGTATGTAGCACTTTTTCTAGGATGAGTTCGCAACCTTAGTTGTCCAACCTCGTATATTGTTGAAATAGAGTGTTGCTTGTGCATGCAAGGTGCTATTCCAATATGGAAATTGTGTTATTTTATTTCATATCTTCACAGAGAGTAGCATGGATAGATCTTAATTATTAAGTGAAAAATCTACGTCATTACTTTGGTTTTGTTTAATTTTTAGAACTGGTAATCTTTATTCCGACTTTATTGAGAAATAATTGACAAATACAATTGTACATATTTAAATTGTACATATTTAAATGGTACAACTTGGTGCTGTGATATACATTGTGGAATAGTTACCAAGATCAAGATAATTAGCACATACATCACTTCATATAGTTAACTCTTTGTGTGTGTCTGTTGTTGAAATCTTAAAATCCACTCAGCAACTTTCAAGTGTACAATACCTTATTATTAACTATAGTCACCATGCTGTATGCTGCATATTTGATCCTAAGAACTTCTCATAACTGAAGGTCTGACTTACATCTCCCTGTTTCCCCTCCCCCAGTACCTGACCCCCACCATTCTATTCTCTGGAATAGAATCTAATAGAATCCAAAGTTTCTATGGAATCGAATTTTTTTTATTCCACATACAAGTGATACCATACAGTATTTGTCTTTCTCTGTCTGGCTTATTTCACTTAGCATAATGCCCTCCAGTTTCCCCCATGTTATGGCAAACGTCAGGATTTCCTTCTTTTTTATGGCTGAATAATATTCCATTGTATATTCATTGTAATATTCCAGTGTGTGTATGTGTGTGTGTGTGTGTGTGTGTGTTTCACATTTTCATTATCCATTCATCCACTGAAGGACACTGAGTTTACTTTAGTATCTTTGCTATTGTGAATAATGCTGGAATGAACATGGGAGTGCAGATATCTCTTTGAGATACAGATTTCATTTCCTTTGGATATATACTCAGGAGTAGAATTGAGGGATCATATTGTACTTCTATGCTTAACTTTTTGAGGAACTGCCATTCTGTTTTCCATGATAGCTATACCAATTTATATTCCTACCAACAGTGTGTAAGGGTTCCCTTTTCTCCATACCCTTGCTATTTGTTATCTCTTATCTTTTTGATAAGAACACCCAAGCATACTACACTAAAATGGTGAGTTTTTGAGTCACTTGGGGAAGAGTTATAACTCTCTGACCCAAAACTGAAACCAAGTAGGACAAGCCTAGAGAAATGCTTGGCTCTTCTGGCTTGAGTCAGCCCAGGAGACTGAGAAAGCACTGAAGCAATGGATTCTAAGATGACACCTCCATATGAAAACTGGAGAGAAGCTCAAGGTACAGACAAAATACTGGCAATGTGGCCTTGAGATTTTGCCAGCGTTTTAGAGCTGGAGGACATCTACTAAATAGGGCTTCTGAGCTCTGAGAGCAATCTGTGGCAGAGAGGGCCAGTTGTCCATCTAGTATCTATTCTCCACTTTATTAACAGAATCTGTTTTATTCAAGGCAATAATCTTCTCTGTTAAAGAAAAAAAAAAACTATATTGATTATCCTCCCTTGACACTAAGTATGGCCATCTGAAACTAAGTATAGCTAATCAAATGTAAGTGGAAGTTGTTGATTAAAAAGATTCCAGGAAGGGGGCAGCCGAATGGTTCAGTTGTGAGAGCCCGAGCTCTTAATAACAAGGTTGCCAGTTCAATTCCCGCAAGGGATGGTGGGCTATGCCCCCTGCAACTAAGATTGAAACCAGCACCTGGACTTGGAGGTGAGCTGCACCCTCAATTAGGTTGAAAGACAACAAATTGGAGCCCATGGGCCCTGGAGAAACACACTGTTCCCCAATATTCCCCAATTTAAAAAAAAAAAAAAAAGATTCCAGGAAGGCTCTTTAAAAGAAGGGCATGCACTGAGGCCCTTGGCCCTTTCTCTTCTACTTTCCTGGAAATTATACATGATGGCTGGAGCTCCAGCAGTCTTATTAGACTATGAAATGACTTGAAATGGAGCCCTCATGCTAAGGGTGGTAGAGTAGAAAAATCAGTGCCTGAATCCCCAATCATAAAAGCCTGCAGGCTTCTTTTACAAGAGTGAATAAACTCATATATTTTTATGCCATTCTTTGAGTTTTTGGTCAATACATTGAACTAATCCAAACTAGTACATCAAGCTTGGTTGATTAACTTGTAATATGTAATTTGGGCTGTTTGTGGCTTCTTAAAATTTGGTATTTATTTTCCTTTCATTGTTTCCTATTATACAGAAAAGTCTATAGACCCAGCAGACCAACTGTGAAATGGACCAGAGTCAGGACTCTATTTATTATCTGGTCTCCCATTTGCTTCCACTATAAATATGGTCCACAAAAATGCTTTGGATTCCCAGAGAGCAATGTCTACTTGTACTCTATGTCCAACAGTCCAACAGTGAAATGTTTGAGTATTCCCTTTTCTCCAGTGATTGGTTATCTTAGTAAATGGCCATAAATCTCGCTGGGAACAGACTAGAGGAATCATTATCATATATATTTGCCATGGTATTGCAGGTTCCTTCCTCCTGGAGACATGGCCTCTGCATAATTCTGTGGTCCTGGGTCTTAAAAATAGCTCAGGTCTAGAAATGGAGCAAGGGATCATGACTTTTCAGTTTGGCTATATTCAGCCTTTTGATCTTCTATCCTTGATTTCTCAATTGCATAAATTAAGCAATACCCTTATTGCCTGTCATCCCTCTTGCTCCTAGACATTTTCTATTCACCAATTCTGTAGCCTTAGAAGTCAGATCCACTCATCCCCCTGCCACTCCAATTCTGTAGCCTCATTGCTTCCGATGATTAAAGACCAGCTGGTTTTTATTATTTTAGAATCCTGTTATCTCCTTGTTATGAGGAAGCACAGCTGTATATCAGCATCTGCTATCCTCAGCCCTGTCCTACAGAGACAAATACCAGTGAGAATCTCAGTGACTCATGCCCTCTCACCCAAGCATTCTTTAATATGTTGATAAATGGACTGTCCTCTGGGCCCTCCCCAGCTTGTGGGCTTTCTGGCCTTAAATTGTATGTGTACTGTAGCATGCCCTCTTCTCTTAGCGTTCTATTTGTCCACTGTCCACCACAGCAGTTCTGGAATTTCTGTTTCACATGGTGTGGGCCTTCTCTTTCTTCAAACTTCCAAGAGCTATCATTTCCCACGGTCACTGCCAAAGGTGTTAAATCACGCATTATGGAAGCATGCTCCCATGATAATTGTCCTTTATTATGTTCTAATTCTCTTCATTCAGCACCCTCAGGCCCCAGCCTCAGATACTGCTCTTCCCAGCTTCTGTTCCCATGTGATGAGTTCCTGCAGTTGCTTCCTCAGAGTGCCTAAGCTTCCTCAGCAGGCCTAGAACTTCCACCGCGGAGTTTTATTGTGATTCAACCCTAATTATTGGCTTGGTAGTCAGGGTGTTGGGTGGAGATCATAAAGGGGCTGCTTATTGTCTTGAGTGGCAGAGGCTTCTGCATAGTTTCCAAGCAAGAGGGAGCATAGTCCTTTAACAAGTAGTGTGCCCTTGCTGCAAGCTCAGGAGGCTCAGAGGACTGTAGGGATTCAAGAGTTTCTAATGCACTGACCCGGTTTCCCCATCCCATGTCACAGGTGCCACTGTTTCCCAGCCAGGAACTTGACTTTAGTGCCACAGACGTTATAATGTTGAGAATTCAACCAGCTCTGGGGCACTGGCATTCTTATAACTCTGCACGAGGCCTAATCCTTTGGTTTTTCTGCTCTCCGGCTGCAGGAGTCTACTTATATGCTGCCAAAGAGACCCTCTGTCTTTCACACTTAGACTTTAGTGATTAATACCCCTCAGTTTTTCATTGTCTTAGTCTGTTTCCATTAATTGCCCTGAGGAATAGCCATCCAGTTCCACAATTCTTATAATTACTACTTCCGCCAAACTTGTCAAACACCTGTGGCATTGTCCTTACCTCTGCGTTCCCTTCCTCAGTGTACCAATACATTCCTTCCCATAGTGTGGCCGACCAGCAGCCACAAGTCAACGAAAAGCCCGAAAGGGGGAGTGGGAATGAACAAAGACACTCACAAATGATGATGATGCGGCCGGTCTCCAGTGATCCTGAAGCACCGTCTTTATTCAAAATCACTCTTTATATACCCTATGGGTACGTGCAGACTAGCAGTCACAAGTGTACATTACCTCACAGAAAGTAAATTGTTAACCCCTAACCAGAAACTAACTAAATCACAAAAGCATCCCAAATCCCATTTCCACAAGACAGGAACCATCAATTATCCTGATAACCATCTGTGCTCTGTGTCCGAGAAACCGGCCATTCTTATCGCATACCTAGCAGCCTGCAAGCACCCTCCAAGTGCAGGCAAGACAATGCCTTAGGAGCTAGAACAGGTTAATCATAAACTGAGCCAGTTCTCAAAGTTCCAAAGTACAGAGAAATCATGGCTCCCCACATCTCCCCCTTTTTTATTTAATTGAAAAAGCAAGGCGACGGCGCCTGTCTTAGGCGTCCCAGGATGTCCTTATCAACTTGCCTGTCTTTGGCGCCTGTATTGCATAATACAAGCCCTGTCTTAGGTGTTGAAAGGCTCCTTAGGACTTACCCGTCTTTGGCTAACCCGTCCCTTCAAAGCTTCGGGAGGAGAGGGGTTTAAGGCTTTGTCTTAAGCTCCAATTGATGAATGTCAGCACGCAAGTCCAGCATTCTATTAATGAAGGCTCTGATGAGGACAGGGAGCAGGCACAGAATCACACAGACACAGATGCCCAATGTAAGAAATACCAATACAGAATGTACCAAATTTGGCATAGAAGGCAAAGAAGGCATAGCATTTTTCAAAGCATTAACAAAATCTGAAGCAGCCTGAGCAGCATCGAATCTCAAAGGCTCGGCCTCTCTCATATTCTTAATTTCCTCATGAAGCCGAAGCATATCAAGAGAGACATTAACATTATGCCACACTCCTTGGAGATGCAAACGGACCCGATTCCATTCATATTGACTTTGATTATACTCTTTGGAAGTTACACAAATCCAATGATATTCTGGATGGCATTCTAAATAAGATTTAACTTTTATACTTTGAATCACATCTCCCATATACTGAACTCCTACAAAAGGTACATTAATATTTCCAATCAAAAGTGTATAAGGGGAAGGAACACAAGCAGATACATTAACAGATTTCTTAGACCAGTCTCTAGTCCCGTCTTGTAAATCAGTCACCTGACTGCAGGGAGTGCCTGATTTACAAAACTTTCCAAATGTTGTTTCATGTGTCCATCAGAAGGCAATCCTAGGGCGTGAGTGTCATTGACATAGTCTGGAATCTCAGGACCTTCCCATACAGCAGGGTGGAGAATTGGTGGATCAGGAACATAGGCCCAATACGTCTGGTCTTCTTCTGCATTGCTGAGGGTCATCAATGTCATCAGCAGGTAGAGGGTCCACATGTCGCACCAATCGTTCTGGCAGCCACCGAGGGCCTTCTGTATCCTGTGGAAAAACACAAACATGCCCTCGGCCCCATATGAGGACTGGATCTGGGCCTTGCCAAGAGCCTGTAAGTGGGTCTTTCCATTTGACCAAAGCCTGAGGGGCAGCAGACGGATGCCAAAAGCGCTCTGCAGCACTCTTACCATGGGCATCCAAGGTCAAAAAATTTTGAATAAAGAGAGAATGAGACAGGTAATTATGGGGCGTCAGGGGATATAACTCCCCCTTTTTTATTTTTTGTAAAATATTTTTTAATGTGCCATGAGTACGTTCAACAATCCCTTGTCCTTGGGGATTGTAAGGAATTCCAGTAACATGATTAATGAAAAATTGCTGACAAAACAAGGCAAACTTCTTGCTGGTATATCCTGAGCCATTGTCTGTCTTAAGTTTTTTAGGAGTTCCAATCATGGCAAAAGCAGCAAGGCAATGTCTGATTACATGAGATGCAGCTTCTCCGGATTGAGCCGTAGCGACCACAAAACCGGAGAATGTATCCACAGAGACATGAACATATTTTAATTTTCCAAATTCTGGTATATGAGTTACATCCATTTGCCAGAGATCATTAGGGCGGATACCTCGAGGATTAACTCCATAATGAGGCACAGGCTGCAAATGAGCGCAATTAGCACATTGTTTAACAATCTGGCGCGCTGCTTCTCTGGGGATCTTGTATTGCAGTCGCAGGCTTTGACTATTTTGATGATGAAGGCTATGAGCCTTTTGTGCCTTTTCTATTTGAGTTAGAGCAATAAGCTGTGTGGCAGAATCTGCAGCTTGTCTTATTTGAAAAACATGTTCTTCCTTACGGGAGGTATCAGGCAACATTCGCCAAGCATCTTTAGCTGCTGTGGCAGTTTGGCCATAAGCGCCTGGCGCAAATCCCATTTGATTTCTTAGGTCAGCATACATGCCTTCTCCTGCTAGCATATCAAAAGTAATAGGGATCTGTCTTAAGGCATTCTCATTGGCCTTCTTTTTACAATTTTCATAAAATTCTGATTTCCATAAGAGATAATCGCCTCCGGAAAGGCAAGCATGAGCAATTTTCTTCCAGTCCTCTGGAGGAGTAGCCTCACTGGACAAAGCATCTAAAATTGCCATGGTAAAAGGGGCAATAGGACCGTACTGTGCGCAAGCTTCCTTTAATTCCTTTACTTGCTTCCACTGAAAAGGTCTCCAATCCCTGAGTACTCGTCCTGCTTGATCCGTCCTTTCAAAAAGAGGGTATACTCCAAACTGTCTGGTATTATCCCCTTGCTTATGTCCCTCCTCACAGGCTAACTGAAGAGGAGACTGCATGTCAGAGTCTGACCCAGGTTTAACATACCCAGGCGGGGTTTTAGTTGGCATGTCCCAAAGAGGCGGCTGAGGTGCCGGTAAGGGAGGGCCCCACATACGGGGTTCTAAAGGCACCGAAAGAGGCGCATTAAGCGGCGCAGTTGGAGGTGCCGCAGGAGGCGGCAAAGCTACAAGGACATCAACAGGGGGGTCTTTACCGCCTGTATTCCATGGGTCTGGACATGCATTTTCCAAGGGTCTAGTAAGCCTTTCTCCATAATAAGGGTCCTGATAATAATAAGGTTTCTGAGGGGGCCCTTCCTCTTTCTTACTGCCCTCTTCCTGCTTAAGCTTTATATCAGCTATCTGGCTTTGAAGGGCTTTCATCTGTTCTGCCATTTTATGGACTGTATCTAAAAGAGGTTTATCTTCCTGTGCTACAGCAACTAGTGGAGAATAACGTTCCCTTTCATATCTGGCTGCAGCTTCTTCTAAATCCTCTTTATCTCCAGGATCCAAATCTTCCCATTGCTCATCGGGGGGCTCTAAATTAATGAGCTCCTCCGGCGGCAGGGGGATCTCTTCCCCTCCCTTCTCTTCTGAAGTTATACGAGGAGGCAATTCTCCCGATCCAGCCTGTTTTAACTTTTCCAGCCTATATCCCTCATGTCTGAGATCCAGACAATCCCGAATCAGAGTCCACAATCCAAAAGTCTCTACAGGGACCCTCTGAGGTCCATGAGTTGAATAATAATCCTGCAACCTGTCTCCTATCTTTTCCCAAGTTTCTAAGCTGATGGTTCCTTCATCTGGGAACCACGGGCAAACCTCTTTAACAAACTCTAAAAATTTATCTAGTTGCTCTTTGCTCACCCTGCTGCCACGGGCGGCAAGTAATCTTTTAAGTCCTCTAACATACAGGTCCTTGCTGCTGGCGTGACCCATTTTCTTAAGTTTTCTAACACACAGGTCCTTGCTGATAGCGTGACCTATTTCTCTTTTCCCTGACTCGGCCCTTCTTTCACACAAATAAATAGCCCAAACAAGCTCCGTAACACGAGGTCGTGGAGCTATCACTCACTCACACACTCATTCGACCGAGGGGACAGTGTCCTACTCACCGTACCTTCAACACTCTATAACCGAGCTGGGCCCAAGCTGTACGGTGTTCCTCACTGAATCCCCCGTTTTCGAGCCCCACGTTGGGCGCCAAATGAGGCCGACCAGCAGCCACAAGTCAACGAAAAGCCCGAAAGGGGGAGTGGGAATGAACAAAGACACTCACAAATGATGATGATGCGGCCGGTCTCCAGTGATCCTGAAGCACCGTCTTTATTCAAAATCACTCTTTATATACCCTATGGGTACGTGCAGACTAGCAGTCACAAGTGTACATTACCTCACAGAAAGTAAATTGTTAACCCCTAACCAGAAACTAACTAAATCACAAAAGCATCCCAAATCCCATTTCCACAAGACAGGAACCATCAATTATCCTGATAACCATCTGTGCTCTGTGTCCGAGAAACCGGCCATTCTTATCGCATACCTAGCAGCCTGCAAGCACCCTCCAGGTGCAGGCAAGACAATGCCTTAGGAGCTAGAACAGGTTAATCATAAACTGAGCCAGTTCTCAAAGTTCCAAAGTACAGAGAAATCATGGCTCCCCACACCATAGGTATCCCCATCCCAATACACCAGCAGTGAAAGTTTTAATGAATGCATTGCTACTATAAGCCAAGGTGATCATTGTCCCATCTGCCACCAGTGATGCTGTCCTCAGTGCCAGTCAGCTGGCAGGTGGCCCTGCTCCAAAATCTCATTGTAGGGTCAGCCTCCTCATACCACACCTGAAACCAATTGTCGTAGATGTGGTTCACCAGGAAAGGCCCTCTGAGAGGAGATTTGCATGCAGGAAGTTTATTGGTAAATGTTCTCATGATCAACCTCTGTGGGGGAGTGAAGGCAGGAGAACTAGGCAATGGGTGGGGGATATACTGTAATACAGTCCCACCAAGAGCTCTGAAGCTGGAATGTCCAATTTTGAAGCAAGGTGTCCAGCTCCACCCTGAAGGCTGACCCCAGGGATGGGTATGATCTTGGATGAGGTGGCTTTCTTCAGGTGAAAGCAATTCCTGGAGAGCAACTCCGTGGACAACCCTCAGCTCCCACCATTCCCAACAACTGGTGGAATGAGTGCCTCTGTCCTAACGCAGGGTCTGGACAGCACAACACACACTCACTAGAGCCAGGGAAACACTGCAGTTGAAATCATCTCTTCAATATCAACAGGAATGAAAGAATGCGATATGTTAGAGATGTTGGAGGTAAAGAATCAGTACTTCACCATCAGAGGTAAAGTAGAAACATGTAATTACTGTCATACAGGACTAGGTCTAGGCTGAGGCAATCAGGGCACCTAGGGAGACATTTACTCTCAAGGTTGTGCCAAGGAAGGGTTTAGCACTCAAGTTACCCTGACAGTGAGTGCCTCCTTAAATTTTGCATCCTACTCACCTTGCTTGCCTTGCCTTCCTCCCACTCCTGCTATTATGGACAGTCAAGTCAGCATTGTATTCAAGGTGGTCTGACCCACACGGAAGGAAATATTTTTTATATGTGAACAAAGAGGATGGTGCTTATCACATGTTCTTTTACATGTCTGATTTGGCTGAAATGGAGAGATTAATCTTGGAAAAATGACAATGAATTATTTGATGTTTAATCAGGTGGAGACGGCATCTGTAGTTGTCTAAACAGATGTTGGCAAACCAAACAGCCCCTGGAAACAGTTATACAATTATTGACTATCAAGTTTTTTCCAACCCAGGAGTTAGTAACCTTTTTCTGTAAAGGCCCAGATCGTAACTATTTTAGACTTTGCAGGCCATCGCATCTGTCTCAACTACTTGGCCACTGTAGCATGAAAGTAGCCATAGACAATATCACTGTGTTCCAATAAAAACTTTATTTACAAAAACAATCAGAAATTCATGCCATTATTCAAACAAGCAAAAAAGGATGAGTCCTAAGTTGGGGCTAAGTTTCTAGAAATGTTGAACCTATCAAGGGGGACTAGGCATGCTGAAACACAGCAGGAGCAGGAAGGAATACGGAGGAAATACAGGTGTTCCCACCACATGACGCCTCACATAACAATAAGAAGACAATGGATGACTATGACTACCAGAACCCCTGGAACACAGGCTGTATATCTGAGTCACAGGGGTGCTCAGATCCCTGTGGATTAAAGGTTTTGTGTCAACTTGGTGGGTGAAGCACACCAACCTGCTGAGATACTGGCTAAAGACAAAGGGACCATGCCATGGTGAAGTCCCCTAAACCCAAGTACAGCCTCCTGATTCGGGACAGATATGAGGGTTCTAATCTCTACACCTGTTTCCATCCTCACTCTGTCCCGTTTATGTTTATATATGTTACCTGTCTTCCTTTTTCTCTCTCTGTATAATCCAGTCATATTCAGGGTATGTTGTGTTGATAGCTTTTCAGCATGGTCCACCAGTTGTGAAATATTGAGATGGGATCACCACAGAATTGGAGAAATGATGGACCCTATCACAAAATCCTGGTCCACAAGCAGGTTACCATAACCGATGTGATTTCAGTTGTTCTTCCTTAGGAAAAAGAGTGAGTGCAGTTTTAGCTACCTGAGCAGTAAGTCATCATGGTAGGCAGCTGATTCTCTGGTTTAGCTGTGCAGTATGGGGATACTATTGAGACTGGAACCTGAGATACCACAGTGATAGCTGCAATGAATATTTGTCAGGTTTTTATTCCACACCCCACCCCTGGCCTTCCCCACCCTTCCCAGTTTTAGGATGGTATCAGTGGGATTCAGTGCTCTGCCTCCCACTGTGGAAATCCGGTCAGACAGAGCCTTTCTTCTCTGTACTTCCTGGAAACCAGCACACAACTGTCTGTCCTGTTCTTACCCAGGACCAGGAATCTGAAAGGAGGGCACCTGGGCATCGAAAACCATTAGGAAAACATGGGCATGTCAGGTAGACAGGTGATGCCGGCATCATTTACCTGGGAGTGACCAGTCTGGCTGCAGTCCTGCTTATGGCCTGTCTCAGTCCTGGTTCTGATTCTCAAGCAACTGGAACTGGCTCTGGCCCTGTAGCAGATGCTGTCAGCACCTTGCCTGTGTCACCCAGGTCTTACCACTTCTGTGTGCTCCAGCCCAGAGCCAGCTGCCAGTACCTGCATCTCTTTGGAGGCTTTCCCCAAAGCAGGAGAAGGCTACCCTGCCTGCGCTAATGGCAGCCAGAAGGGCTGGACAGTGAGCACCCCCAGAAGCAGTCCTGAGGCTAGAACTAACAGAAGTCGGTGCATAAATACCCCAGTGCCCGCCCTAGCTGAGCAAGATAACTCTGACCCCTGTTCCCACGGTTTCCCCGAGTTCCTCTGCGGGACCCATGCAGGAGCCCACAGTGGCAGCTGTGATTTCATTCCCTTTCTTAGCTGCCTTCTCTTCCCCATCTCACTTTTCCACTCTTCTAACCAACTGTTTCCCACATCTGCTAAATAAACTACCTGCATTTAAATTCCTCTCTTGGATTCTGCTTCTGGGAGAAACCAAGCTAAACAGGTTCTCTTTGGCGAAAAGGGATTTCACTGGAAGGCTATTAGAGGCTCAAAGTATTGAGAGGAGAGAGAGCTCACAACCAGGCCTAGGAAATAGACAATCCAAGGAGCTAAGGAGGGGTAGACCTGGCAAGGACCTGCAGCTAAGGAGCCCAGCCACACGTCACTGTATCCCTCAAGGAAGAGCCCAAATCTGCGAGATGAGTCCAGTTTGCAGAGCACAAGTAAAGGCCTGCCTGTGAATGCAGGTTGAAAAAGAGAAAATGTTCCCTTTGGATTCCAAGGCGGGAGGTGAGTGCTGCCACCCGGCAAGACTTGTCACATGAGTTGGTTGCTATTGTGAAGAAGGGCTGGGCTCTGCAAAGACAGGAAAAAAAAAAAAGAAAGAAAAAAAAATGTCCACTCCAAGTAAAACAAGACCTATTTCGCTTCACATCTATTTCATTTTATTCTCCATGAAGAGGGTGTGAAATCAACTGTTTCCTGTTGTTACCTGTCAATAACAATCAGACCTTTGCTTGCCCTCTGCTTATCAAGATGTCTATGGCATTAATATTTCATGGGAGTCAAAATGTTATGTTCCTTCCCAATCTGATACTGATTTTTCTGTAATCTGTCATTTCTTAAGTTGTAAACCCTGTTGGGATCTGCTTTCTACATTTGCAAAATAGTTCATCTTTCTAAAATACTAGACACTCTATTTTTCCCCAATTTCCTTCATATCACTTGTAAATTATATCTCATTTTTTTCTTTAACTTTCCTAGAAAATTAGGGCACAGACTGAGATCCAAGAAGGCAATATAGCATGATGAGTCACTACTGCTTTATGAGCACAGCTCAGTAAGAACAAGGCATTAGGTGCTCTGCATGCATTCTCACTTAATCCTTACAGTAACTCTGACTTCAGCATTATTATCAGCTCCATTTTACAGATGATGAAACTGAACCTTCAAAAAATGGAATAATTTGTCTGTAGTTGCACTGCTAATATGTGACAGGGCTGAGATTTTAACCCAGTAGTTTAACTCTAAAGCCCATATTCCTAAGGAGTATTCCACAGACAAAACAATGGGTTTGGATTCAACCAAAACAAGGGTTGAACTTGCGCATGTCAACTGTCACTCCCATATTGGAGAGCAATTCTGAGCCTCCATTTGCCTACCTAAATGAAGGGTTCCCTGACTCCATAACTGTGCTGAGCACCAGCTACCCCCGTTGCTTTGAGAAATCGTTGTCAAAGAGTTTTCCATTTTAGCCTTTAATCTTTTATTCATTTCTAGATTATAAAATGTACGTGCATGCATCTATATTTTGACATATATCAAAAATCTTAGGTACTGCTAGTAAATTAAGAGGAAAAAGGTCTCCACAGGGGTTGAGGCTGGAGGGTTCTATTTGAAAACCTAAAGATGGGCCTGGAATATTTATAGAAAGAATCCCAAGTAAATTATTAACATGTTAGAATATCAAAAGTGAAAGAATTCAGCCAGTCCAATCCTTTCATTTCATGGATGAAGGACTGGAAAGTTAAATGAATATCCATTGCTACCAAAAAGCCAAGCCAAGAACCAAGGTATCATGACTCTCGCATTCCTCAGTATGATACGTGTTACTGTGTATCATACATTACGTTAAGAACTTTGGGGATTTTTGTTCTGAGCCTGAAGTGTGTAGAGGTGTTACTCAGTGAGTTAGTGTTTGACTCAATTTCCTAAATTTTCTTAACTCAAAATTTTATCAAGTAAGTCATTTTTAAAAAAATTTACCAAGCTTATTGTGAAGGTAAAAATGATTTTTACTATGTACTTAATTCCTTGAGTTCTATTTCTATTTGATTTATTCTTCCCTAGTGAATCACTTATTTTCCTAGTCTCACTGTGAGCAGGGATGCTTCTATTTCTCAACAGGAATTCTTTTTAAGCTGCCATGGCTATGGAGATCAAGCAGAGGCTTTGGTTGACCCACCTTCACATGTCCAGTTACTGGGCTTTGGGGAAAGAGTCACATTATATAAAATTTACATTTGAGTAGCATAGACATACTTTCGTCATATAAAATCCAGGGAGCCTCTTTGTTTCATGCATCTATTCAAAGATGATGAAACAAAATAATGGATTGTTTTCTTCTTCTTTTGAACAAGAAAAAAACATGAAAACCCAGTTTAATAGACAAGAAAAATAAAAAACAAATTGCAACACCCAAAGGGCATTCAATATTATAGGAAAAAAGCCTTTGTCCATGCAGAGACTCAGGGCTTGGGCAATCCTAAAACCTCAGATGCATACTGGCCCTGCATGGATATTGCTATAAACTGCGAAAGCGCGCTGAGAATGGATATACAATTGGAATCCTGGGCAGCTTTAGAATGTTTATGATAAGGAGAGAAGGAAGGTGTTCTAAAATGTTTTAGTCGGGAATGGTGAGGTGACAGACATAACACAACTGCCTTAGAAAGAGGAATTTGTTACTTACATTACCCAAGAGAAGGGGGCAACACCACGCAAGGCTACATGGGAAAGCCCCAAGCTCCTTGATCAGGAGGTAGAAGAGCAAAGGAGAAAATATAGCCCAGAGCCTTTACAGTGGGAAAACAGGTATGAGAAAGTTTAGGATTGAATCGTCTGAATAATGTAGTGAGATTATGGGCTACAGGCCGTGGTCTCCAGTTGCCTGGTATCTGATTTAGGGCAGGAGAAATATTGGTGTGGAATGTGAGAATTAGATAAAGGAGGTAGTTGGGGATACAGGCTCTGGATTGGTGGGTTTGCATATGAAAGGTGTGCTCACAGGGGAGTTATTTGCTATCTAACAATCAGCTAGCCCTGGGGAGGAGCAGCCTCTCCCCAGCCAGCAAGGCTCCCCAAGATGTCAAAGCATTATAAAATATAGAAAATAAAAGTCATGATTAATACAGAAGGTAACTATTAGACAAGTTGTTCTTAGGCAGAGTTAACCAAAAACGAAATGTCATAGTAGAACTGCTATTTGATGTTCATCAACTCTTATCAAAAATACAAGAGGAAATCTATACAATCTGTGGTTACTACATGTGGTTGTGTGCCAGACATTGCTCAGTACTGGTAGGATGTGTTACTGAACTAATCCTCTAAATCACAGAAGTATAATTAAGTTCAGGAAGTTGCACATTATTGTCACGACAGATAGATAGATGCTTCACCCATCTCCTTCCCCCTTATAAGTATATGTATGAGGTTGCACAATTAAGTTTGCAAACTCATCCTAGAAAAAGTGCTATATGCTTCATTGCTGAATATCACTACAGTCACCGATGCCAGCGCCTAGTCCACTCTTCAAAGCAATTTGGAACTCTTTTTCTGGAATGGCCATCAGAGCTGTAGTCATCATACTACTCTTGATGTCCTGAATGTCATCAAAATGTCTTCCTTTCAATTTTCCTTTATCTTCGGGTAAAGAAAGAAGTCATTGGGGGCCAAAGTAGGTGAGTAGTGAGGGTGTTCCAATACAGTTGTTTACTGGCTAAAAACTCCCTCACAGACAGTGCCGTGTGAGCTGGTGCATTGTCGTGATGCAAGAGCCATGAATTGTTGACGAAAAGTCCAGGGCATTTTCATCTAACTTTTTCACACAGCCTTTTCAGCACTTCCAAACAGTAAACTTGGTTAACTCTTTGTCCAGTTGGTACAAATTCATAACGAATAATCCCTCTAATATCAAAAAAGTTTAGCAACATCGGTGCAACAAGTTCGCAAACTTAATTTTCAGACCTCATATACATATATTCCAAACACCTTGGAAAGTACAATCTGCCATACTACGTCTGGGTCCAGATGTGGATTACCCAATTTAGCAAACGAATGCCAACACATTAAATCTGGAATCCTGGATGAGTGCTCCAATATTAATAAATTCAGGCCAAAAGAGCTCTAAATGTTGTCCTTTTTGGTCTAACACCTTTCGAATCTACTCTGACGTATGTTCCTCAGACTCTTGCCAACACCAATCAGTGACATCTTAAAACTCGCTGTATAAGCTCTCTTCCCAGACCAGGCTTTGTGACTCTCCATTGGGGCTCTGTTGGGTTTTAACTCTTGTTATGGGCCTGGAGGCAATGAATGGTGACATTAGTTTGGGAGGCAATTTGCCAGGTGTTCCCATTTAAAAAGGTTTTAGCAGAGGAAGTCTTGTTCCCTTGGAAAGGGGTGGGATTTCCTCTGCTGGCAAGGGAATTAAGTGGTATTTACAGGTTCAAAGTGCTCAGCCTTGTTCCTATCTGCCCAAATGTCTTCAAGCCATGCCACATCCCACTCCAGCCCTACCAGTGCCCTTACCCGTAGGTCAGAACCCCAGCAGGTTTATGCTTTAATTGGCGAGCTAACTCTTCACTTTTTACCCCTCAGCGGGATCAATCCTGCAATTTCAAAAGATCCTTCAAAGCTGTCTTTGGCTCCATATATGTATTCTTAAGTCTACGTTCATAGCTTTTCACTTCTCTTGTATCATCTAGGGTTCTCAGAAGAAGCCAGGTGAGTCCACAATCTTTACAAACACTTGGTCACTATAGCGACCAAGTCCCACAGCTACGTGATCTCCCCAGGCCCTGCCCTCCACCTGCACTTCTTGATATCCTTCAGTGAGAATTTGAGTGGTCACGATGCCGCGACAGGCCAAGCATGCATTACCCACGTCCCATTCACCCCTCCTCCTGTCAAGGAAGTAATTTCTGTGTTTCTTGAACATATACACAACCCAATCCCCAAATCCTGTTTCAAGTGTCTGCTTTCTGAGTATAAAGTGAACTAATATAAGTCATAACTGGGTGTTGTCCCTTTGTCAATAATCCCACAGAGAATGCCAGAAATAAAATGCAGATTACAACTGTTCCCTCATTTTACATAAACTGGATCAGATTACGTCACTTTTCACTCTAACAGCTCCAGTCTGTCTTTGACTGATTTCTCTTCTCTTCCCATCCTTACTGGACTCCTAATTAAGCATTACCTTGGGGGCGCCTCATTCCTTGCTTTCCACCTAAAACAGAACATCAACGTACTTCTTCAAAGTCAATGTTTTTTATAAGAACAATGTGGGTGGATTTAACTTCCTTTCTCTCATTATTTTTGCACACCCAGCATGTAGCTCAATGACTGTCACATAGAAACACATCAAAATTATAATAACAAAAATAATACTTTATATTTTGAATGTTTCTGTACATTTTATATGACTTATCTCACTTAATCTTCACAACAATTATTATTATTATTATTATTATTTCTATTATTATTATTACTATTACTACCACTATTATTCCCAATTTACCTGTGAGGAAGCTGAGGCTTAAAGAATTTAAGTAACATGTTCAAGATTACACACAGCTGGTGAGAGAACCAGCCCTATTTGGCTCTAAAACCCCTAGACTCCACGGCTTCTTTCAATAAGTGTTTATAGAATGAAGAGCCAGATGAGGAGCCCCAATAAATCCTACACATATGACTTCATTCCCACATTATGTTTTTTAATTAAAGTTTATTGGGGGGACTATTCCCACGTTATTTTGTTGACTCCAAACAAAACTTCCTGTCGTTATCAATAACCAGATTTCACTCTTATGACTGCATCAGTGGTTGCATGTAACAGAAACCAACTCTGGCTCTATTAATCAAAAACAAAGGGGTTTGTTGAAAGATAAAGGTTAGCCCATAGAATTAAAACAACAACTGGTTGACACATCTGGGAAAAGACAGAATCCAAGTAACAACCAGGAAATAAAGTAGCAGGAACGAATAGACAGCTTCTTTGGGCCTCCACAATTGGCATGAATCAGCTTCAACTATTTTCAGTCCTTGCGTCACACTGCTTCAAGCTTCAAATTCCAGTGAGAGTCTGACTGACATCGTTTGGATCCCCTGTCCAGCCCTAGGCCAGTGAATAAGGGTGGGGAGGGATGGGGCACCGTGATTGGCAGTCCCCCAGGACTGCATTCAAGAAAGAAAAACAGAGGGACAGTAATCAAAAGTCAGCTTCCTGGGTGCTAGTCAGGGAAATACAAAGCATCTGCTGCAACGACTTGAACACATTCGTGATCAGAGGAGAAAGATTTATACTATTGAAAATATTCAAGGAAGCGCACTGTAGAGGCAGTTTCTAAAGAAAAGTTCCACAATGTTTAGAGCACTGTTTCTTAATAGGATCGCTTTTAATTTTAAAAACTAACAAAAGATTTTAGAAGAAAAGCTCTCACAAACCATCTAGTGTTATCTTAGATTATTTTTTACTACAGCGTTACTTAGATGTGTACAAACATAAAATTAGGGGTGGAAAACCTTTGGATTTATAGCACTTATAAAATTATAAAGCCACAACAAATTTTAAAATTCAATTCAAACAAAATGACAAAAGCAATATAATTCAAATTACTTACATAGCTTTAACTTGCCAGATGATATTTTTCTGGAACTGAGCTGCTGTTCCCAATGTGATCGCTATATTACAGGCATTTTGGAGTTCAGCATTGCTGTACTATTGCATGCCTTGTGATGACTCAATTCTCCCACTAGTTTTATCCCTTCAATCCACTGGGAAACATTGGGACAGCAGGGCCAGGTCATGACTTGGGCAAGTTTAATCGTTTGCACAATTCAAAATGAGTTAATAGATGGGTAACAACAAAAGAAATGTTTTTTTAGAGGTTTCTGCATCCTATATCATTTTAAAACATCACCTTTTCTACCTCATAAGAGGAAAATTAGAAAATTTTAGAAATATCAGAAAATCTGTGGATCATCCCTTGGTTAGATGTGAGTTGGGGGTGGAGGAAATCTCCTGCAGAAAGTGTCAAGCATATCAGGGTCTTCATTTTCTAACGGGATAGGAGCTAGCTTATGAGAATCACAGGATGGAGTACAATGCGTGGGGCTGTGGGGCTAAATCGTATGCATGTCCTTAACCATTCTGAACTTCAGTTTCTCAATCCAGGTAAAAAGGATAATAAGACTTTCATATAGCAGTTGGACTTGGTTTCTTTTCTGGCTGTAATGCAGGATCTCTAGTCCCGCTCCCTGCACAAGAACGCAGGATATGGTGAGGCCAAAAAGGAACAACAACGGAGCCATGGATAGGGGAGTCATACCACTATCTTCTCGATGGCGGCTGGTCGAGACACAAAAGCAAACATCCACCAGTACCCCAACGAGGGGTCTTCCTGCACCCCAGTCTCGCTGGCAGCTGGGCGAGACACAGGAAGTAGGATCTACACGATCCGCCATCTGCCATCCACGCTTGCTAACCCCGCTTGCTAGCCGCAATCCGCCATCCGCTTCTCCGCCAACCAACCAACCCCCTAGCATAGCCATGACAGTTATATTAGTGGCTAATGGCTAACTACTAACAGCTGATGGCCACGAACCAGCCTCAGTGAGTGGCCATCTGATTAGGGCTGATGGCCATCTAATAACTGAGCCAGCACCTTTCCACATGAGGCGGAGAGCCTGGAAACTGCCCTCTGGGACTCTGTCCCCACAGTGTGTGTCCAAAATCATGGGGGAAAAAGCAAAACATAGAGAATAAAATGCTACATCTTGTCTTGGATCCCCCTTCATCTGCCTTTTGGGCACATGGCCTAGCACACCCCACCACTACAGGAGGTTTCTGAACACCCCACTTACCGGCATCCAGGCCTAAAGGACCTGAGGCCTCAGAGAAAAAAAGGACTTTCTTCCAACACCTCTTCCCAGGACAAATGGTGGTCAGACTGTCTATTCCTTTCAGGGGAAACTCCATCCTCCACCCGCAGGACTGTAGTATTGTTCTTTAGCCCCAAAAGACATCAGAACATATTACTGTATCAGTATATTTGCCACGTGAGTTATTCAAGCTTTTATAACACCATGTGGGATCAGCTGTAATCCTATCCTGGTCCCTTTGTCTAAGCAAAGGTCCTTGGCATAGCCTCTCCTCCAGCATAAGGAAGAAGACTGTGGCCTGTGGGTGTTCCCAGACTCTTGAGGGTCTCTGCTCCTGATATGGGAGCAAAAACACACATAGCTCCAGTGTCAGGAGCAGTGACACACAAACACCACGGCCTGGATGTGGACCTAGCAAAACCTCTGCTAAAAGAAAGATAACAGCAGCAAGGCAGCAGTAGTGGCCCTATGTGCAAAACAAACCATTTGGCTCACGTCTCTCCATTCCGGAAGAGGGCCTTTGCTCCACCTTTCACTACTAAAGGCCTGTCCTGACTAATTCCCCTGGAACAAAGAGCAGCCCACTCAATAAATTAAAAGTCAGGAGGCTGAAAATGACAGTTTTTCTAGTTTCAGCTCATCCAGTGTTCAAACGTTGTGGAGTGCACTATCCATCAGGATCACTTACTGCAATCCAACAAACATACATGGATTGCCTACTATGTGTCAGGTACAATGCCAAGTCATGAAAACAAAAATAATTATGGGGGAGAAAAAAAGCTCCAGCCTCAGGAATAAACATGTATAGAACATCAGTCACAAGTTCCTGATAAACAAATACTAGCAGCAAAGCTTTACTGCTATACGTCTCTTTGGCAAGCCTGAGAATTTTGATTCCAGTAAACTCAAGTCATTCCTGATAGGCATATTTAGAAAAGGAAGAACGAGGGTGGAAGTGGGATTGTTGAAAATAGAAAATGAAGGTAAATCATAGGGTATTTCTGCAATGAAGCCACAGGAGGATAAGGAAGCCTACTTCCTCAGGATTGTACTCTGGGGTTGCACAGAAGGAAGGAACTAAGACATACATAAGAGGGCTTGACAGCCAAGGCTGAGCAGAGACACAAAGTGCCCTGGGAAGGCCTACAGTGTAGCACGTCTTCAAATCAATGCTATTTTTAAAATGGCTTAGCATTTATTTAGTGGGGTTAGGGATAGGGGCTTTTTATTATTAAATAGTACATATAACTTCTCCTCCTTCCACTTCCTTTCCCTTTCCTTCTTGAACAATTCAGGCCTAAAGCAATCAGGTGAGGCAACACAAGGTGGGCTACTGCACCAGACAGGGAAGAGCCGTGGTGGCCACAGCAGGGTGTCAGAGCTCAGGAAGGAGAACAGTGTTCACACACGGGGACCGCCCTGTGGGGCGTGTCAGAGCGCTAGCATGCAGAGGAGAGCGTCCCCACAGGGGAGAGAGACACCAGGTGGGATGCTGGGGCAGGGATTTAGAAGGATGTCTTTGTGACAAGGCAGCCCAACAGTGACAGCACCTACGAGGAAGGAGGACATCTAGGCAGGAGAGGTGGTAGATTGTTTACATACCAAGGGATTGATCAAAGGAGTAAATAAAGTGAAGATAATGGAGCCAGGTTTCTCATGCAGATGAGAAGATTGGAGAAATAGCACAACGTGATACTTGCAGAGGAAAGACTGTACAAAGTACTAGGTGACTGGAAAAGAATGGGCAGGAGGATTGGATTAAATTTCTCAATGGTGGTTACTTTTAAACATTTGTTTATGGCAGAAATGTAGAACTGGTAAAGTTGGATTCTCATATCATTATTTGGATAAAGTTATATTCAATATTCAGTATTATCATAGTGAAGAGATAATTCTGTATTCATTAGAAAAGATTTACCTAGCATATGTTTCCATCTAGTTCCATAGAGAAAATTAATATCTGTTGCACATGTCCCTGGAGGAAAAAAATTCGGGAACATTGACTTTACCCTGTAAGTTCATGCTGGAATCATCATGTTAGAAGCTTTTAATAAGAATTAGTGCTGGTATTAACCTCCCTTGTCCCCTTTTCAAGTGGAATTAGGTTAAAAGGAAAACAAGAGATCATATTCTCATTGACCATGTTGTTTAAAAAGACAAGGAGGCAAATTACTAATCATATAATTATTGACAAGCTTGAAGTTTGAATGCTAAATCAATTTTTAGTTCGGGTACAGTGTTGAAAAATTATAACTCATTCATTGGCTCCGTATGTAGTTTGACTCCATACTGGGACAATTTCTTTTTAACATTAAATTATAGAAAACAATTGCTTTTAAAAGTAATCCAATAACTACACTATATCTTATGCTTAGATTTTTAAATTAATTATTGCTTTATTATTAAATATTTCAAAATATACAGAAGAGTATAAAGAATGATATAATAAACACATGGTCTCTACTACGTAGCTATAACAAATATTTCAATTTTGCCATATTCACTTCAGTTCTTTGTTTTTGTTGTTGTTAAATAAGTAGAATTTACCAATGTGGCTGCTGTTCTATGGGGCCTTACCCAATGTCAGTCCCTTTCCTCCAATCCGGAAGTAACATCTACTCTTCTGAAGCTGAAGCGTCCATCCCAAGCATATTTCTACACTTTTATGTCCTATGCATATAAACAATACAATTCAATTGTTTTCACTTAACATTACATTTTGAATATTTTTCCATATCAACATACATACTTCTAACTCATCCATGGTGATTACCGTAGGGTCTATCAATAGCGTATTTATCCATTCTGCTACGGAAGGAAATTTTCGTGCTTTGAAATTTTGCACCTTTACAAAAAGACTGTGATGAATATTCTCCTGAATTTTTCCTGGAGCACAGGTATGAGAGTTTTTCCAGAAAGCTCTATCGTCCCATTTACTTTTCCATAAAGTCTGCTTAACTATACCAGCCCTGTCTCTCCTCCACAAGGGAGCAGCTCTCATCCTGCAGGTACCCAGGTGGGTGCTTGTAAAATCTGGAACAGACCTATGGAAGCACTGTGGAAATGACGTGTGCATGTGACAAACAGCCAAAGCTGCTTGGAGATTCAAAGGTGAATGTGATAGTGGTGGTAAGCTGATTAACATCCCCCCCGCCCCCAAAGATTTCCACATCTAATTCTTGAAACTTGCAAATATGTTTCCTCACATAGCAGAAGGGACTTTGCAGGTCTGAGTAAGATAAAAATCTTGAGAGGAGGTGATTATCCTGGATGATCTGGAAGGGGGGTAGGGCCCACTGTAATCACAAGGGTCTTTATAAAAGGGAAAGCAGGAGGATCAGAGTTAGAGAGACACTGGAAGATGCTAGGTTGCCACCTTTGAAGATGGAAGAAGGGGACGTGAACCAGGAATGCAGGTGGTCTCTAGAAGCTGGAAAGGAAAAAGAAAGGGATCCTCCCTTAGAGCCTCCAGAAGGATCGCAGCCTTTCCCACACCTTGATTTTAGCCCAGTGAAACCCATTTTTGACTTCTGACCTCCAGAACTGTGAGCTAATAAATTTGTGTCTTAAGTCACTGAGTCTGTGGTAATTTGTTACAGCAGCAGTATGAAACTAACAACAATCACGGTGGATTAGGATCCACCTTGTGGGTCATCAGGAAAGAGGAGGCTCACCCCTCCTTGCTGATCCTACGAACCAAGCTGGCTGGTTATGCAGACTGACCTGAAAAAGACTGTCTGGCAGAACTGAATCCATTTACATTACAGTGCTCCGTGGCACTATTGGTAGTTTGGTAACCCCTTCATGCAAATAGTCTGAGACGACCTTTAGAAGTTGTGGGTGTAGTTGGTTGAAGTAAATCAGTGTGTTGTGTGTGTTGACTTTTCCTTCTAGGAAATGGAGGAAATTCTCTCTAGCCTCACTTGGCTCCACAGTCAATCCCTGAGTTTGGAATCTGAGGCACTGTTCTCTGTCTCCCTGTTCTACATCTGAGGACTGCTCCCTGACCTCACCTCACCCGGCTGGGATCTTGCACTCCAGCCCCAGTGGATCCATCCAGACCTTGCTTCATGCTGGACCTCCTGCCTGGTTGGACTCCTGCCGGTGTCCTCTCACTTAGATTGGACCTCTGGATGTTGACTCCTAGCCTGTTTCATCTGAGCATGTCTGTGCTGTATGACAACTTTGTATCACGCTGCTCCATTCCCTGGACTTCTGACCTGGTTTTGTTTGTCCTCCAGCCTGGCCTGATCTCTGAGACCTAGACCTTGCTCTGACAATCACTTCTTGTTCTAATTCTCTGACTTTTATACAAAGCATACTTCCCAGCTAGTTCTTTCACCTGCTTCGTTCGTTTAGCATCCCCATTACAAACAGGGTCTTTCTCTTCTGCACCCTGAGCTGGCAGCTCCCATACACATCCCATTCAATCCTAAAATATCCCAGGGTGTGTCAGAGTATGGAGTATCCGTGCCCAAGGCCTCCTCTGGAAAACACACCTTCTTTCATTCGGAGAAGTGATCCCCAGCACCCCATTCAGACCATGATGATATAGTCATGCAGCTAATCATTGTTCTCTACTCTCCCAGCCATAGCAGTGGCCCATGAGCTGAGCTGATTAGAATACCCCACCCACCTGCTCACCAAGATTAGGCACGTGACCTCAACTCGGGCTAATCACAGCCCTTCTCCAAATTGTATTCTACAGAACATTAAGAGGGAGGAGCCCTTTCCTAGGAAGAAGGTGAGGGGGCAAGCTAAAAGGTGGAAGCCAGCTCTCTAATCCCATAAGGAAGGCTGATTAAAGAGAATAAAATAGACCCAAGAATCACACGAAGAAAGTAAACTTTGACAGCATTTAAATCCGTGGAGATGCACAATGCATAATGGCATAGAGTCAGACTGCTTACGTAACCTTGGGAAACAATCTCCTAGAACCTGAGTTTCCATTTTTATATTAAAAAAAAAAGAAGGTAATAATAGTTCCTAACTCGTGGGGCAGTTGTGAGGATTGAGCATGTTGAGCGGTGCCTGGCACATGGTCATCACACAATAGATACTATTATAAGCCACTCCAGTTGTTCCAGGCTATCCCCGCCCTTGTCCTGACTTTGACTTGGTTACTCGAGTGAATGGTTTCCTTTTTGCCTAAGCTACGGCTTGGCCTCTATTACTTGCAAGCTGGAGCATCCTAAGGAATGCACCGTAGTTTGTCGTGCATAATGCGCTCCCGTGTATAATGCACATCCACGTTTTTGGCACATCCAAACTTTCAGGGAAACAGAATTAGTACGACCCATGTATAATGTGCATCCTTATTTTTCCCTCAAATTTGGGCAAAAAAGTGCACATTATACATGGCAAAATACGGTAGTCATTATTGCCCTAAAATCCTGAATTCCATGAGATGCTCTAGGAGAAAAAGTTTCCATAGGTAAGTTTCGGCAACTCTTGGACATTCATTGTGTTTTAATTGGTATATTGCTTCCCTCTTTGATAGTCTCATTATAGTCTAATATATTAAAGGCTCTGAATGACCCTACAGTTAAAAAGCCAATTGAACTTTAGTCAGCCTAGCACCTCCCAATCTTACTTAACATCGGTTCCCATTTTCTTTCCTGGTACCTTTTTTACTATTCTACAAAATTAGCATTTCACAGAATATACTTTGGTGTGATGAACAGAACATAAAGATGAGAAAATTGAAGAATCTCCTGAGTGACAAGTTGAAACCAGATCTATTCGAATCAAAAACGTAGCTCTTTCCACAGTTCTAAGCATAATGCATACACAAAACACAAGTATCATTAACCATTTGGAAAGCAAGTGTTAGACATGCTGGTTTTGATTTTGCTTATCCGTTTTCAGGGTTACTTTCCCAGAGAACAAAGTCTGAAGTGCTTGCTCTTGAAGATTCACATATCCCATATAAAATTAAGTAGAATTAAATCTTTTTAAGGCAATTTTGAATAAAAATTGCCTGAGACATGCAATGGCCTCTTCTTTGAAAAACTACAAGAAAGATAGTTTTTCTTTTCTGGTTGCCAGCGCCAACTGTGGAAGAAACACTAGCCTGGGAGATGTCTTCATTCTAATTCACACTGTCAGATACCTTTGTGTTCATTTGTAAGATGGCCAAATTATTGCACAAGTACTCACATGTCCCTGGGCCAAAGTCTCGCTTCTTGATTATCCAAAGCTGTGTGTCTTGAACTGTAGGTCAAATCTGGGCAATGGATATTATTGTCATCATTGTCATCGGTAGTAGTAGTAGAGATTGATATTGATTGTAGGGCCCTAATAATTGTCAGAGGGGACTTTTGGACCATGGGAGAGACTGGTTTTCTCTAGCAGCCTTATAATCTAAATTAGACTGAGTTGTATAACAGTTTTAGGCATCTGATATGAGACTTGCCAAATTTCATGGCTTCAGGCACACGGAATGCACATCTCTGTTCCAGGGAGGCTAAATATTTTTCCAAATCAGTAGATAAAACAAACTCCCTGACCTCAACTTACTTCCTGGCGCCTGGAGTCCTGAGTAGCTGATGAAGAGTGTCTGTCTGCTATCAAGTGACAGGACACATTCAGACTGGCTCCTATGCTCAGGACCATGTGGTACCTGATCCCGTCTCCATCTTCGGAGCTAAGATTTTGGCCACAACTTGAAGATCTAAGTCCAGAGGGCAATGGGCCAGGGGTAGATACCATTGAATCAGCCCTGAAGGGCAACTGTGGCTTCTTAGTGCATGAGGCAATGTGCTACAGCTGGAGGCCGGTGAAAGCCAGTGATCACAGACCCTGGGCAAATCATGTCTCGAACGTCATGTCTGAAACGGAGAGGTGGCTACAGCACCGTCTGAAGTAAATACTATGCACAGATTTTAGATCTTACAGAGCCAACCAAGTAGGGAGTAAATCCATCAAAGGGAACCTGAAGCTTCTGACCTAACAGCTTGGCTGAGTGGACACCTTAACTATTCGACAGTGACATCTACTGACCGTGTTACATACTGCCACTTTACAGGTGAAACAAGAATTAGACAAATTTTGAAGACTCATCGGAATGCTAAATGAGGAGAAAATTTTCCCATGGATGGATTAATAGCAGAGGAGAGATGGCAGAAATTAAACAGTGTTATAGAATTTCAAAGACAATCAAAATTAATTTCATAATATTACAAAGTCCTTTGAGTCTTTTCCAGGAGAGGTGCTCTAAATCTACTAGACACTGTATTAGAGCCTTTCTAGCTCCATCAGCCCATTCTGACGGCGCTTACCTTGAGGTTTTCCCTTTCTAGTCAATTCCATTTGCTTTTTAGACTCTTCTGCATTAGACTCTTCTGCATGTACATATGCTTGCTTTTCTCCCCACTTCTCCTCTCCTGCCTTATTCTCTTGAAAAGGAGCCATATTTGATCAAGACAAGGTTCTTATCTCTTCTTTCTACTCATTGAGTCATCTAAGTAACTTTCTTTCTGACCTCTCCTGCTGAACCTGGGCAACCACACAGCCATAGTCTCCCTCACATCCTACGTCACATAACCATACATCAACCACGGCTCAGATCCTAAAAGATGAAAACTCCACTTGTTCCAAACTTGTTCTAAACCTTGTAGCCACCCTTCTCCCCATAAAGGCCACCAAGCCGGCCGTGTTACTGAAATGGATTCCTTGAGGGAAATGTTCACCCCACTGTAGGTCCTAACTGTATACCCTCTGTTGGCAAGGAGAGCATCACTTCTCACTTCTGCATTTCTCAGGACCTACCTAGGACACAGATACGCACCAGGTGGCCCTTGATAAATGCTTACTGAGTGAACGCCCAGGTACTCAAAGTTAGAGACAGGAAAATTTAAAATTTTCAAAGCAGTATTGAGTCTGTCTTCCTGGTCTTTTCTATCGTTGTCTTTTAAAACACACACACACACACACACACACACACACACACACCTCCTTTTGAACATGTCTCAACTAAGATCACAGCACTGTGCTCAGTTTCTGTAATTTTCTCTTTGAGGAAGTGGGCGACATCTCTTCAAGGGAATTCTCAAAGGAGAATCCTGTGTGCTGAAGGTCAGGAGCTGAGCGGGGGATTGACATCATCTCCCAGATCTCAGAATGGGGACCTGCTTGGAAGGACAATGGCAGAACGCTGAGACCTATAGATTCAATTGATTTAGACAAATAAATGAACCCTCGGCTTTTGCTGCTAAAGTTCTCCTTTCCTAGATGAAAACATTTCCTATTAATTTTTATTTGCTAGATAAAATGCATGTGCGCAAAATAGCATTTTTTTTAATGTTGTAACAAAGATTAGATGCCCCTAATGCGTAGGGGTAAACAATAGTGTTTTAGTCCTTTCATTACTGCTGTGTGTCTATGGGGGAGCCTATCAGGATTTAGGATCGGTTTTCGTGTTGTGTGAGGTTGTGTACTAATTATGAAAAATCTTTCCGAGCAAGATCTCATGTAATTATTTGGTCTTGTCTCTTTTGATTTCTTCATTGGGGGCCCTGGATATCTGTCATTTGGAAGGAAGAATGGTGCAGGAGTGAATAGATCAAAGTTTAAGGCAGAGGTCATATAGGACCCAGACAGAAAGATGACATGTGACCCATTTATTCCACACAGGGTGCCGCGCACACCTTGGTGCTGCATCTGGAGCACGGGGGAGATAAAGATGACACACCCTTTAGTCACATCCGTGAACTCCCATGGATGGCTCCCAGCAAAGGGCCGTCCTGTTAGGAAATGTTGTGTTCTGACATGGTTAACATGTTGGGGTTCACCCTCCATGACTTTCTCTACAGAGGAGGAGTGGTCACTGCTGGGGTAACCAGCTGGGGCGGGGTGGGGGAATGGGAAATAGAAAAAGGAGTTTGGGAATTCTCTCTTGGGACACAACATGGAAGGTTTAGGTATCTTTAACACTCCCAGGAACTAGGGAGCAAGACAGCTCACTCCAGGGGACCATAAAGGGAAGATTTGGCCAAAGGGTTGGTGTCCTTCCTGTTGCATTCAGTAATTCTATGCTTTCTGTTGCTTCCTAGCTCGTAGGAAAGCCTCTCTGAAATCACATAACCTTGGCTCAGCTGAGCTACTGGGCATGGGTGGAAGGGTCACGTTTCCCTATTGAGGCCAGTTTTGTTAAAGGGAAATGATACACCCCACTCCCACCCCAACCTCCATCCAGGGTGGCGGTGGTGGCTGGGCTGCGTAGGAGAGATCCCCGCAGCACTGCGGAACTTGGAGGGCAACCAACAGGGCTCTGGATCCAGCTGCTCCTCCTTTCCAGGAAATTCTCTTTCCAGTGTTAACCTTGAGGGATCTGGTTATTGACATTTTTATAAAATTGGGGTTGGAGGACAATTACTTATAGGCACCACTGTTTCCTAGATGAAGTGATCTGATATACAAAATAAAAGAAGTTGTTGACTGAACTATGTCCCCCCAAAATTCATGTGTTGAAGACCCCACTCCTCAATGTGAGTGTGTTTGGAGGTAGGGCCTTTAAAGAGGTAAAGTTAAATGAGGTCACATGGGTGGGGCCCTGATTCTGTAGGACTGGTGTTCTTATTAGAAGAAGAGACACCAGAGATCTCTCTCTCCCTTGAGCGCCCAGGGAGGAGGCCATCTGAGGACACAGCCAGAAGACAGCCGTCTACCAGGCCAGGAGGAGAGGGCTCTCCAGAAACCAACCCTGACGGCACCTTGATCTCAAACTTCTAGCCTCCAGAACTGTGAGAAAATAAATGTCTGTTGTTTAAGCCCCCTGGTTATGGGATTTTGTTATCACAGTCCACGCAGACTACTCCAGAAGGCTAGGCCTCTGGCTCCTGGAACAGTGTTGCTCCTGGCTGAGGGGCTCTTTAAACTTAATGTATTCATGGGCTGATGCAGGTTTTCCACGGGGAGACAGGCATCTCTGCAAACTTACTAATGGTTTGGACAAAGTACAGTACATGCTCCAAGGCTCCAAGGGGAAAGGGACTCCATGATCAAAAGACAATAGCACCTTTGTGGTTTAACAACATTTCCTTTGGCAGAAAATATCTGCATTCTGAGAGAGAATTTAATTCTTGGATCTGTAAACACCTTGGTGGCATTGTATGGTCTAACTCAGTAAGCTATGTATTCCTTTTTGCATCCTGTAGGGGACTTGCAAATGCTTGGCATGTTGCCTGGCACACACTAGGCCCTCAGTCATTGTTTGTCAACTTCAACTAAACTTCAGAAGAAAATATCAATGACTACATTTCTGAATTTCAAACTTGCTGAGGGCAAGAATGACAGTGTTGATTTTATCCCTATATCCCAACCCCAGGGAACTTATTGGAGGGTATACAACCGTCATTCAATAAATGTTGGCTTATGCAGTGAAATTGAGCAAGACAAAAACACAGCCATTTGAAATATGTGCTGAAAACAGAATTCTGTCTTATTTGGATGAAGTTTGCTCATGTTTGCCTCAGTTTGACTAAGGTTTCTTAGTCTGGTTTGTTTTTGTTTTGTTTTGTTTTGCAACATTCCTGGCATCGTGTCCGAAAAACATTATAAAACAGTAGTCTTAAGACAATCAGCAGAACATCTGAGTCATAACTAAGACGGGACCCAGGAATTTGAAATGTAAATAAACCACTTTTTTCTTGAAGTATCTGAATCAAAGATAGATAGTACATATAATCTAGTAATACAGATGGTTAGAAAGACTGAAACTTTAAGATAGGTATTTCTTCTTGCAGTGTTGAATTAGTAAAAACAGACACTTTCTGCATGATGCACTTTACTTTTGATCATGTGAAAGCTGTCTCTAACCTAAGTGAGAACAACAGATTGAATTGGATATGCAATAACTGTCATCACAGAACAGCAGGTGAGCTCAATAATCAAATGATTATTCATTAAGGTAACGGAAGTCTCTATAACTAAACTAAACCATTCCCCCCATGTTTGGATTGTTATTTTGAGGTATGTTCCTGTGCTTTAACTTTGGAGTCGTACAATGAAGATTTGGGGGGGGCAACTAACAACGGCATGTGCACTGATACGTGAAACCCCTTTCCCTCTCCTTGCCGGAGATGAGTCGTAGCACTTATGGAATGTTGACACGATGAAACTTATGATTGGGGAGAATCATTGCCTCTAATTAGGGCTCCTTCACATTTGGGGGCCAGTCCCCACCGTTGTTCTCTGTCAGCCTGTGTGTATATTGGAAATGTTTCTGAGTTTTGACACTAAAAAAAAAAAGCAAGATTTTGTTTGTTTGTTTGTTTTCACTCCTACCACAATCTTCTTTATGTAGTCTGCCCAATTCTAGATGCTCGCACCCAAGTCCTGTCCTCTTACAGCCAGCATTCCTACATTCTTCTCTCTCCACCTGGAAGCAGATTCCACAAAGGCTGTTTCAGGTGCAATGGTTTGGTCCATTTGCAGAATTTGAAATTTGGTGGTTCATGGGCTACATCCAGGTTTCACTGTGGTTAGGTTTGGGGGGGATGTTATTGGCTTTTGTTGTTTTTTTATCCTATATAATGTTGAATTTTTAAAATTCATTATCAATATAAAAAATTAAATTTAAAAAAAGAAAGAAAGAAAGATCTGGTACCTCTGGGCCTTCATTTCCAAATGGCAACCATTGGCGGAAGCCGAGTAGCAGCCACTCGTTGGACTTGACACGGTCCCCATTACTCCCGTAGCACAACCAGCTCACCGTACTCATTTTCTTTACCTGTCTGGCTCCTGAAGGCCTTTGAGGCTATGACTTCCTACTGCTTCAAGATGATCACGTGAGCACGTGAACGCCTACCCCACATTCACAGGGTGGCTAGTCTAAACCTGCACTGTCCAAAATGGCAGCCACTAACCACAGGTGGCTACTGAGCACCTGCAATGTGGCCAGTGTGACCACGAATACATTTTTTTAATTTAATTTTTGATAAATGTTTAAAATGATGGCATAAAGTTCTATTGGACAGTGCTGGTCTAGACCAAGAGAAATGATAGATTGCAAGATTTCGTTACCCACCTGCAAATGTTGTTTCTCTTATTTTCCTTAGGATCAGAGCAGGCTTCTCCATCTTAGGTGCTCTTTCGCAGGCCCCTCTCTACCACAAGGACTCCACCTCTTCTGAGCAGAGAAGTTGGTCAGGCCCAATGACTCAAAATCCTCTCTCGCTTCTACTTCCAATGAGCAGCCCGCAGAAAATCACAAGGCTGTCATGTTGAAACTTGAGAGGGGACAAATGTGACCAAGTCTCAGAGCGGTACTTCTCTACCTGCTTGCCCTTTTGCCTTCAAGTCCCTCACAACTAAGAAAGATATCTGTCGGAAAGCACAGAGGGTAACTGGGAGACAAAATACATTGGCCCCTCCTCACTTGTTGACCTAAACTGTGCTAACATGTCTTCTATGGACCAGCTTAGAAAACAAAGTAAACCTTTGAGAGAAAGGAACAAGAGGCATTTCTATGAAGGGAGGGAAAAGTTGATCTTAGGACTTTTCCTAGGAGAGTCCAGGGTCTAATCAGGAAGGCAGGGACCATTGAGGAGCAAAAGCAGGAGAGGGGACAGTCCCCAAAGTATAGAGGGGTATTTCAAGAGGAGAGATCAAAAGCAGAAGTGCTTTACAACCCCGCCTAGACAGGACGCTATGGTTTCCTAAAGCTGGCGGCTGCTTGCGCTTCCATCAAAACGCTTGGAACAGAAGCTCTTTCTCTACTGACCCCTTCTGCTCCTAAAATATGTCTCAGACAGATGCCAGCCAACACGGACTTGGCGGACAAGCTGGTGAACACTGGGAATGTGGCTGGTTTGATTACCGGCTTGTCTTACTATATTGTCCTAAGCTCCCAGAAGGAGAAAAACAAGAATAATCCTTTAGACTGTATTTACTATACACGCTCATATATGAGAAAACATTCATTTCACTTCAATACTATTACTAATGTCATCTTCTTTCCACAATGAGAAAATTGAGGCTCCAAGAAGTTAAGCAGCTTGATAAAGCCCTCACTCCCTGGTAAGGGGCGGCAGATCTACGTAAGACTGAAATCCAGGTCTCCTGACCCCAAATCCTATGTGTGTCACGGTGAGGATACTATAAAGAAGACAACACTATACAAGTAAACAAAGCTAAGCATTGGTAAAACATGGAGCCATTTCTGAAAGCAAACGCCATTGCAAGCATTCTAAGGCGTTCTGCAACACGTTGGCGTTTTGAAAGGCAGGGTTGGTCCATGTCAAGCACCAAGGTGGATGTGTGCCTTCTGCACTAACCACGGGGCATCCACACTGCGTCCGAAACCCCTAGGAGCTAAGTCTCCCACTGCAGACTTCAGGCAGGCCCTGCAGCTCTGAAGCAAAGCGTGTGCAGCAACCTGAGGTGCACGTTCAGAGGCTTTCTGCTTCGCCTTAAAACATTCCAATTGCCAGGCTGAGAATTGGCATTTAATGAGTTCATAGAGGCAGAGCACATTAATTCTCGGTGCTCCGCACAGCCCACATCCCCACATGCGGAAGAAACTTTGCCCTGTACACACGCTTGGAAGTGTGCCATGGATTATACCATCTTTGAGGACTTCCACGAAAAATTTCCTGACTCTTAAGACTTGTGAGACATTGAAAACTGAGGCTCTGTTGCCAGAGGCGTCTGTGGAATTTTGTTCTGTGGAAATAGAATTGCAGAATTTTCAGGCTAAAAGAAACCTTCCAAGTCCAGCCCTGCCAAAAGCAGGGCCGAATTTCAATCACCGCTGACGGAGACTGCATCTATTAACAGGCTGCTCCTTCCCAGCCTGTATCTTTCAACTCCCCAAACAGACGTGTAAGAAGAAAATATATACATATTTTCCTTACGCAATTCTCTTCTTCCTCTTTTTATTATTTTTTTCATTTTCGAAATGGCAGCTATGCCAATAATGCGTAGGTTTTCTCATTCCCAACATTTTCCTGTTGGAGAAGGTGTTGAATAATGTAATTTGACACCAAATGGCATACCGCTGTGAAAATGTACAGAATGCAGTGAACTTTATTAGTTTACCATGAATTTTACTTTCACTTCCAGCCTCTTAATGCAGTAGACAGTACTACTGACTGAGTAGAAATTTAGTTTGATAAAGAGCCTTTGACTCTTAAAGAATTTTTTAGTAATCATTCATTTCATCAAACTTAAGGAGTAAGAATCATATTTATTTTACAGCTTTTTTTTATTTCAATAATATTGAGTTCTAGAAACAGGACTATAAGACTATAAGATAAAAATCAAATATTAAATAAGCAGGTGACATTGTTTCCTGGATTGTTCTTGTTTTTTGTTTTCATTTAGTTTTCACTGAGTATTGACACTTCGCAAATTTTTACCCAAGGTCTATTTGTAACTATGCTACCACATTCTGGAAAAATAACGAACAGCTTATGATCTTTGACTGAGCAGATTATTGAACCATTGATTTCTAGCCAGTCTGTCAAAAGCACAGGTGACAACCCGGACTTGCTTTCACCTGAAATGGCAGGGGCAGGGGGGAGGGCAGTCGATGGTTCTGAGCCCTTAACCTGTGGGATCTGCCACTAACTCCAGGCAGTGTCAGAATTGAATTGAATGAAGGACACCTAGTTGGTGTTCAGAGAGAATTGGAAAATTGCTTGGTGTGGGAAAACTGCTTGGTGTGAGAAAATCTTTTACATCAGTGCTGATCAAAGTGTGGTATTGGTCCCAAATCAATTAAGTACAGAAATGGAAAGCAGGTGCCTAGAAACACTTATAGTAACTGGACCTTGGCGCAATATCCAAGCATGGGGTCTGTTGCAAAACTCACAGACCATTCAGTGTTGTCTCACATGGTGAGCTGCACACCTGAGGCAAGCAGGAGTTGTGGACAGCAGGACCATGTTACAGCATGTACTATTTTACATTTCTTTGTCGACTATAAACTAAAGCATATAAAAAGCTTAGAAAACATAAGCCTTTCTTTTTATAACTTATCATTTTTACACTTATTTCAATTTTTATCAGGTTAATGTTTTTAATTTGTGGTTTTATATGACCAGCTCAAGTAGGGAAGTCATTTATGTTATTTATTTTTACTGTTTTAAAGAATTTAATAATGTTTATAATCATAGTAGACATAAGCTTTTGGCAGTTTGATTACTTTCCAGTTGAATAATCATATATTTTTACATGTTTTCATAAGTTTGAAATAATTTCAAACTTCCAGAGAAGTGGCAAGAATAATACAAAGAATCCCCACATACCCTTTATCCAGATTCACCAATTTTCAACACTTCGTGAGTTTGTTCTAATTTTGTCTGTGTGTGTATACAAAAAATTTCCCCTCAATCACTGGAGATCAATGTTCCTTTATCCGTTACACTCTTGTATTTCCCCTTGCAAATCTATACAATATACTGCTCCCTTCATTGAGAAAGTTTTGCTATTTTAAAAAGTCAGATGATCGTAATGTTTATTGACATAGCAAAAATTGTGAATGACATAAAAGCTAATGCTTTGACATTAATATTCTCTGTAATACGTGATAATCTAGAAGCGGATCAGAAACAACTCATATCGCTTGCTGAGGTACGATGGTGACGGAAGGGAGAGCTCTGTTGAGAACGTTTGAACTTAGGAACAAATTCTTAGTTTACAAGTTGGTTCCTACTTTTTTTTTTTTTTTTAAAGATCCAGGATAGCCAACACAATATTTTTTTTTTTTAACAGCACTTTATTGGGGAACAGTGTGTACTTCCATTCAGCTTCAAGTTGTTGTCCTTTCAATCTTAGTTGTGGAGGGCGCAGCTCAGCTCCAGGTCTAGTTGCCGTTTTCTAGTTGCAGGGGGCACAGCCCACCATCCCTTGCAGGAGTCGAACCGGCAACCTTGTGGTTGAGAGGATGCGCTCCAACCGAGCCATCTGGGAGCTCAACAGCAGCTCAGCTCAAGGTGCCATGTTCAATTTTAGTTGCAGGGGGTGCTGCCCACCATCCCTTACGGGACTCAAGGAGTTGAACCGGCAGCCTTGTGGTTGAGAGCCCACTGGCCCATGTGGGAATTGAACCGGCAGCCTTGGAGTTAGGAGCATGGAGCTCTAACCACCTGAGCCACCGGGCCGGCCCGGTTCCTACTTTTTAAAGATGATACTTGAATAACCATATTTACTTATTTGCTTGATAACTTCAGTATTTTTAAAGATTTTAATACTTTCATGAAACATGTTATCTAAAGGCAAATAAGATCTAAGGGCAAAAACCAAAGTTACATTTTGGAAAAGCAAAATTTATACTGACTGTAATAAAATTTACCATAATTTAACAACAGTTACCAATACTTCAGATACTACATAGAGTGCTTTGAATTTTATTTTCCATCAAAAGAGTAAAATGGATCTAGAATTCATTTCTTTTATCAAAAGATAATTTAACTGTAACAACACAAGATAACCTGTTAGAACTGGCTACTCATGAAGAGTGAAGATGACTTGAAAATATGACCTCACTTGCTTCGTTTTGCATAAAAATTAATATCCTGAACATGCTGCAATTTCTGTATTTTCTCCCACTCCCACAAAAATGCCCCTGGTTTCTTGACTGTTAGTTATTAAAACAAAATGTTATCCCGTGAGCAACACTGTCATCAATTCAATCTACATTAGATATTTTAACAAGCGAGAACAAAGTTCATTTATCATATTAAAAACTTAATATTTACACGTAATTTAAATATCGGTATATATTTGTACCAAATAGTTGATACTGAACTTAAATATTGGTACATATGGTGTTTGTTCAAAACTGTGTTTAGGAAATAAATGAACAAACAAAACAGAGACAGACTCACAGATACAGAGAACAAACTGATGGTTGCCAGATGGGAGAGGGTTTGGGGGCTTGGGTGAGAAAGATGAAAGGATTAAAAAGTACCAATTGGTTGTTACAAAACGGTCATGGGGATATAAAGTAGTACAGCATAGGGAATACAGTCAATGATATTGTAATAACTATGTCTAGTGCCAGGTGGGTACCAGCCTTACCGGAAACTGTGTTTTGGCACTTAATATGGGGAAATAGCTATTTCACTCTTTTTGTTTAGTTTTGTTTACTTTCAGCGAACAATGTGTAGTTTTTATTTTCTTTTTCCCTACATTCTGCTTGTTCTGATTATATTTAAGTTATTCTTTGTCTGTTGACTATAATCATAAAAACTGAGACTTGTATTTTTTGTATATGTTTTTATATAATTTTTCTAATAATTTTTTGTTTTATTTTACAAAAATATTGGTCCACAACCATTTGGAAATGACATGTCTGACAGCATTTGAGCTGCACTGCTGCTCCCTAGATAGCCACTAGGTGGGGCCCAAGGATCTTCTCTCCCAGACCCTTGCAGGACCTTTGGAATAGCACCTCCAACTGAGAATAAGGCACTTCCTACACTACAAACTTCTCCAGCACAGTCTGGCAGATTTGTCATACCTTTCCTATTTGTCAAGCCAACAGAGAAGGCAATTCAGTCTCCCTTGTATGGGACATTTACAAATATTAAAGTTGACATATACAAATAGCAAAAAATATGTTTTGCAAATTGTTGATAGGCTTCTGAGTAAATAGAAGCATATCTATACACCAAAGCATTACTGCCATGAAGAAGACTCTATTTGAGACCCCTATGTCTAATATTAAGTTGGTGCAAAAGTAGTTGCGGTTTAAAAGGTTAAAAATAATTGCAAAAACCCCAATTACTTTTGCACCAACCCAATAATAATTACAGGAGCCAACTACGTCCAGGCCAAATTACAAAGGAAATCTATAAATCCTTCTCAAAGCCCACATCTCCCAGAATCTGCAGGGACGTGAAATGGCAGAACAGAATTCTGAAAAATCACTGGCTGAAATCAGTCCATAGAACAGACTCAAGAGGCCAGAGGCCTTGCGTGGCCCGCTGCCTGAGATCCACAGCCAACAGAAAGACAATCTCCCTGTTTTTAGCGGCCACATTGCACAAGGAGAACAAACACACTAAGTCACTGAACAAAGTTCTTTGCAAGGCCCAAGACAGGTTTGAAGACTCATTCACTTGCTCTTCTTTTGACTTTAATCTTCAGGGCCAGATAACAGACTTCTCATCCCCATAATCTCTCTGCTAATCCTACTTGCCCATTAATCAGGTTCCCAATTTGATGGAGGAACTGTTACCATCCCATTGCCAAAAGGTGAGAGGAAGGAGCAGTCACTGGAACCCAAAGACAGAAACTCACGTAGAAGTCACCTTGAAAGGAGTAGAGATGAGAAACACAGCCAGCCTGAGGAGACCCCACTCCACCTCCCTCTCCTTTCACCACGGGCCAAACCCAACCAGAAACTAGAGAGCACACCCCACTGATGTAATCCAAACACATCAGCCTCCCAAGAGAGAGAACAATGTACAATGGCTCTGATGGATCTGGTGGGGTAGACAGAATATATACACAGTACCACCCAAGTCTTCTTGCCTTTAGCATCCTCTCTGGTCCTTCATCTGGTGGAAAGATTGAGCCCCCAGCATAGTGTGGACATGAAGTTCTATCACCTAGTATGTCAATGCAAGTTGGTATCAATTTTCTCAATACTCCCACCTAAACCTCAAACGTTAGCCAATATTGGTGTTATCCATATAATTTATTTTGGAGAAAACAGAGGGAGACAAGAAATAATTTACACAAAACATTGTTGTGACACTCCTGACTTCTGTGAGGCCTGTGTTGGTCACTGTGGCTGCATTTTCCCGCTGCCCGTTCTGCACAGCCCTTTACCTCTCCCAGCATCTTGGCTGGACCAGGGTTCTTTACCAGATGGGGTGTCCAAACTCTACTTTTCTTTGTGAGTTATTGCAGTTTGTCACTCACCAGGACAACTGGTCAATATAAAAGATCACCAATAAATCCCCTGGTTTCCATAGTTCTCCACAGCCCAGTTTCCTCCAGACAATCAAAGATCAATCAACTCAGTAGTCCACACAAACACTCTGCCTATTGGTTCAGTGGCCTGAGAAGCCCAAGATGGCCAAAGGGCAATCACCACTGCCAATTCATTGGAACCATTCCTCCCTTCCACACCAGGTCCCCAAAACTGACATACTTTTCAAAGAATTAAAAGGTTGGAGGAAGGTGTCCTTAAAAGGGGGAGATCTGGCAATCACCACCTTAACTAACCTAGTGATCAGACTGAAGCAACCTGGCCTGATATGCCTTATGGCGTGATGCAATAAGCACGGAACCTCCCCCCTGCAGTATTCTTGTAAAGATATTTAACCTGAAATGAGCCATGAGAAAAGACAAATCCAGGATGTGAGACATACTACAAGACACTTAGACTCTTTTTAGAAAGTCAATGTTATGAAAACAAAAATAGTAGGTAATTATTCTAGATCGAAAGGGACTAATAACCAAATGAAGGCAGGAACTTTGATCAGATAGTGTATCAGGGAAAGAAACAGAACATTTGGGGGAACAACTGGGGAGATTTAAATATAAACTGAATGGAAGGTAAAATTACTGAATTTTTCTAAGTTGTGATAACAGTGAGGTCAGGTAGAAGAATGTCTTTATTCTTGGGAAATGCATATTGAAATTCAATGACTGTCTCAATGAAAAGCGTAAGCACAACTGTTTGGATTGCGAACTGAACTACTGTTTTTTCCATGGACCATCATTTTTTTACTTTCAAGAACGACTGACAAACTATGATTCTGAAGACATGTGGATTTGGCAGCTATTTCTCAGAAACGAACAAACGGAGCCAGCCACTTCAAGGAAAACAACTGACAGCATTTGCTGCTAATGGTAGAATTCAAGCTTTCAAGCAAAAATTACATAGTGCAACTAACCTTTAAGAAAATACCCCTTGTCAAGTTCTGTGGTTGTTATCAAAAAAATAACCACAATTATCTGAAAAGGCTATTAAAATACTCCTCCATTTTCCAACGACAGATTTCTGTGACGCTGAATTTTCTTCACATACTTTAACCTAAACAACGTATCACAAAAAATTATCTGCAGCAGATAGAAGAATCCAGCTGTCTTCCATTAAAGAGATTGGTAATAAGTAAAATAATGTAAGTCTTCTAATTTTTTTTTTAAACTTTTATTTAAGTGTGTTTTCCAGGACCCATCAGCTCCAAGTCAAGTAGTTGTTTCAATCTAGTTGTGGAGGGTGCAGCTCACAGTGGCCCATGTGGGGATCGAACCAACAACCTTGTTGTTAGGAGCACTATGCTCTAACCAACTGAGCTAACAGGCCGCCCCTAATTTTTTCGTTTGTTTTGAAAAATGTGATTATTTCCCATTAAAAAGTGTTATTTTAACATGTCTTTATTCCTAAGGAATACATACTGTAGCAATGAAATGTCTAGTTTACTTTCAAATACTTCATCCAAAAAGATGCATGTATTGTGTCTATATATGTATGTTTATATATGTATATATGTGTATATGTTTATATATGTGTATATGTATGTATGTATCTGTAATTTACTTTCAAACAATCCAGCAAGAGATAGAATGTGAAATAATAGGTGAAGGCTATAAAGGTGTTCCTTTTACTATTCATTCAACTTTTGTATAGGTTTGAAAATTTTTAAAACAAAACAGGGAAAGGGGGCATCAAGTCCAAACACAAACATCCCAGATTTAAGAGAGAGCAGGGCCACTCCCATCTATGACCCCATGGGTCTAACACACTTAGGAGCCACTCCCACAGATGCTCTCCGGCCTCCTCCCATAGACTGGAAGTCTTAAACTCCTTCCTTTGTTCACGGGCTCTCCTCCTGGCGCAGGCCCTGTAACTCTGACAGGGAAGTACCGGGATCTACGTCTGGTTATGGAGCTGGAGGCAGCAGCGGGGAGTGTGGCCTGTCGCTGCAGACAATGGAAGGCCAGGGAAATTGAAGTTCTCGGCCCAAATGTCCTCTCCTTTCCTCAGTGCCCTCAGGATCTGGCAGGACTGAGCATTTCATTGGTACTCAACTGCTCTGTGACCACAGGAGACGAGACCCCCCCTTCAAAGCTACCATGGAGGCTCTCTAGCTCTTTACGCGTCTTCCTTTTATGTTCATAATATTTACTTTTTCCTTCTTTTGCACCTTTTCCGGCTGTCAGAAATAAGATTCCTGCCAAATATTTAGTCACAACTCACCATAATGATGAAGTGCCACAGCCATTTGGTCTGTCAATCTTGCCCTCAGACTGTGCACTTCATTCCATGCTATCACGCTGACTGGTTTAAGTCGTTGTGACACCACCATAGACCAAGTTTACTCACGTCCCGTTGCCCCTACACTGACATTAGCCCTGTCCTCTCCAAATATATGTGCCACCTAATCCCAGAATATTCTTAGGGGTCAGTTTCCTGGGGCCGTTTCTGGTACCTATGACTGTAGCAATCACAGTACCAACAGAAAGCAGATGGCACACTCAAATCACAATTTGAGGATTTCATAAAGACCATTGACAAATGAGTGGAGGATGGGAAAAACACAGGGATAGTTAACCCCTTGGGCCCAAAGGGACAGGTTAAGGGAGTGATTACTGGAAATCAGGAGAGAATTGGGTAGAGGTGCCCTTAAGAGGTCACCTTTAGTGGGGGGACACAAGATGACCTTGACAAGAGGGAGGGGAGCCAGAGGAATAAATATCCGACCGCTGTTGTTCTCCCTCCAATTTTCTAGCGCGGCTCTGAACTGGCCAAACTGAGCCAGCAACCAGAGAGCAGAGGAGCCTGTCGCTGTGTCCACGCAGGCCAGCCCACCAGGGCTGGAAGGTGGGAAGTGATCTGGAGAAGCACCGGAAGGCAGAGCGAGCCTTGACATTGAGTAACAGGAGATACCTATGTATAGTTCCAATTTCACTACCCATTAAAAAGTTGGGAGGAGGGAAGAGAGAAGGGTCAGATTTTATATAATTCTCTTTTTTCCCTGTATTATCTTCATTACTAGTTACGTTTTTCCTACACAAAGCGTATGGTGCCCGGAAACTGCTAGAGACCGGGCCAAAGGAAATCCTAGTCCCTAACTCAAGAATAATTTAATCTACCTCTATTTTCAGTTCTGGCCAGTAGCGAAATCCAACTGATGAAATCAACACAGACGTTCTTAGAGTTTAGCCTTGATTAAAGGGTTCAACAGCCACCTAACCCTAGTATGCTACCATGGGCTGGTGATGCAAGTGTGGACAACTGCCCTTTCTGCTGCTGCTGGGAATGTGATAAAACGGTTTTAAGAAACTCTAAACAAGATGAACCGGGTCAGAGGCTAATCCTAGCTTATGATGCCAGTGAAAATCAGGGTGAGAGTTACTTCAGTCGAGTCCACTGCTAAAACAACAAACCAAGTGAATTTTGCCATTGTCCAAGGTCTATACTCTTACGGGATAAGAGGGTCCTTGGCTTCACACAAGAAAGAATTCAAGCATGAGCCAATACAGAGTTTAAAGTGAAAGTTTTAGCAGAGAGTAAATAAGAAAGTCCACCCATAGATTGGGCGGCAGTCTCTAATCGCTAGTGGGAGAGACCCCCTCCATCCACCAGGCTAGGGTTTCTCTGTTTCTTGTTTCCATGGAAAACTTGGTATGGGGAACCTCTGCAAGGTACAAGAGGGGCACGTGTAACTAACGTTTGTAAGGTACAGTCTGTGGCTAGTATGTAATCGGTTTAATTACAGGAATGGACATAATGGAATCTCTACTCAATCGGCTTCACGATGATCTGTTCTGTGTGATTGATTAACATCTGCCCAAGTTGTGTCTGGCAGCACGCAGGCAGCAGGCTTGCAATTCAACCTCTTAGTTTTTTCTTTTGTAAAAACGGTCCTCATGACCCTTGCCTATGTTAATACCATAGGATATAGTGAAGTAAACATGGTCTCAGGTTTTGGAATTAGCCAAATGTGGACTCAGATTGTGCCTCTGCCACTTGTGTTACTACGACCAAATCAACTCGTCTCTGGAAACCTCAATTTCCACCTGTAAAATGTGAGTATGAAGAGTGCATTCCCACGGCATGATAAATATTAAATGGGAAAATAAGTTAATCCACTGGGTAGTTAATAGTAAGGGATGGTTTACATAAACTTACAGCACAGTGCTTCTGCCTTTCCTAAGACATTTCCAAAGACTAAAGAGTCTAGCCCAAATTCTTTTCAATACTTACAGGACAGTTGTTAAGTATTTGAGTTTTTCCCCCCTTGGAGATTGCTAGCATTGAAAAGGTCGCAAAACTCTGACTTCGATGCATTTTTAAATTTTAGTTATCATACCCATCAAGCTTCTGGAAGCAGTTTTCTAAGAACTTCCTGACATTGCTTTGAATACCTTTTACAGCAAGTAACAGTTTCCTTTCTACTTAAAAACTCAAGAACCACTGTTACAGGACTCCAATGTGTTGAAAATGTTCTCTATTGTTTCTAAGGGCTTTCTCTGTCTACCAGTTAATAACTCAATAGTGAGCAAGAAGCATTTCTCCATGTTCAGGGGCAAGAAAAATATCTGAGTGCTTAGATACCAGAAGATCTTTGTTTCCGAATAAAGAAATTTAAGGAAAACCACAGGGCGTCTGAAATTATTTTTCAACTAATAATAGTCCTCAAACTTGAACACCAGGAAAGAACTTCTGATCCTCGATCAAGGCTGAAATCTTCTAATACCTCAAAATCTTCAGATTTCTGTTATATCCCTTTCTCACTACCCCTTTCATCCTTTTGCATCACTGGAGTGTGAACAAATGAAAACATCCTTTATCCTTTCCATCTTCCAAGGCCAGCAGTGACTAGAGGAAACAAAGCTCAAGCCTGACAGACAATGAACGAGAGGCTCGTCAGTACAATGCTCAAACGCACTGTTGGACGAGTCCGTGGTCTACATGTGACAAGCTCAGCTGTAGGAGGCAAAAGTGCTCTGAGAACCACAATGATCAGATTCTTGGTGTTAAAATGAAGTAGGTATACATTTTTTCTTTCAAATTACTCACGGTTCTGGTAGCACTTAGGAAGAAGTCACCAGAAAACAAAAGTGGGAAGTGAGTGTAACCGTAGCTGACACCAAAGGTCAACTGAAACATGTACTGAACGCAGCCAAGTCTGCACTGCCACTTAGATGCTGGACACTGTGTTCAATCACACACCCGCCCTTGGAGCCAAGGTCCTTCCACAGCCACCATCCCATCTCTCTTCATCCTTCACAACCAAGCTGCTGAGGCTCCACTCATTCACCCAGCCTCTGCCTTCCCCACCCTTCTCAACATCACCATGAACCTACAAATTACCCAAATTTCACTAATGTCAAGGTTGTAAAACTCAAGGAAAAACTGAGGAACTGTGTGTCAGACTTAAGACTAGAGATATAACAACAATCAAATGGGTTGGAAGCTTTTCCTACAGATATTGGAACAATTGGCAACACCTGCATGGGGTCTCTGGGTGAAGGAATATATGGGAGTTCTCTGTACCATTCTTACAACTACAGTGGTACCTTGGTTTTCGAATATACTCCGTCCCAGAAGACCGTCCGAGTTCTGAAACATTCGAAAACCGAGGCAGTTTCCGCAACTGAGAAAGTAATGCAAAATGGATTAATCCATTCCAGACCTTTAAAATCAATCCCTAAAACTGCAAATTTAGCATGAATTTTATTATCTAATAACATAGATCCATAAAATTTACGACGTTCGTTAACCAAAATGTTCATCAATGGAGACGTTCGAAAACCGAGGTACCACTGTACTTATTTGGAAAATAAATCCAGAGTGGGAACTATTAGAAGACTTGGGCTTAAGTGGGAAGAGGATCAAAGTGGAACTTCATATCACTTTCCAAGACACATGAGCTACTACACACACATTTTAGTTAAGTTCTGATTTGGATGGTACGAAAAGCACTTTGTATCTAGTGTTTCTTTCACCAAGGAAGGTTACTGTAGTTATAGTACCCTACTGTTGAAATTCAGGATGTGATTTTTTTCTGGCAGTTAAAGAAGTGGCCTAAATCATTTCCAAGCTAAATTATCCAGCAGAAAGATAAACTATTTAAAACTATCAGGAGCCAAAGAGGGAAATTAAAAGAGAGGAACGTTTCACTTTCATTGGAAACATTAACAGGTCAGTGTTAATCTATGATTAGAATGGCTGTAAAAGCGTGTCTGGGAAGGTTTGAACTTTGTCATCGACTTAAATAAAGCAAGTGGGGGAAAAAAGAAGTTATCTTTTTTTTACTCAGATGGACATTATGTCTTGAATAAGCTGTTATACAGTAAATAATTCCATATAATTTTTTTAATGTTTCATGCTTTCCAAACCCCTTTTCTATCCCATTATACCTTTGAGCCATTCTACAAAATTGTAGTCAGTGATTGTATAAATTTCAAGTACTATTATTTTCTTTTTCTTGACTGGATTTTTGAGTCAATCAGTTTTACTAAAATGCAAATTTGCAGTTGATTAAGTGGAGCAAAGTAAGAGTCATAAGGCATCTAGTATACAGCTAAGTATACCAAGGAATAATCAGACTGCAAAACATTCATAGGGTAAACAAATGAGGAGACAATGTATACCTTAGTATTTGCGTTTTTCCATTTGGATCAGGTAGACCACGTGATCCCAGACGTCCTCAGATTTAACAGCTACGGCTAATTCATATTCCAGAAGCATTCACACAGAAAGGCATTCTATTTGTTAGTAAAACCCATTCAATGAATAACTTAACCATCTTAAGGTTTGTGAAACTGAGATGACACATAGGGCACATTTCTTATTTTTATTTCAACATTTAAAATATTCACAGATGGAGCATTATGTTCACTGACATCTCCATGGAAGATGTACCAAACAAAGCATACAGCTATTCCACAATTACAGAATTACATTTGTGACTATGTGAATGTTTACCCCTAGAGTTTATCTGGAAAAACATCACTTAAAAAAAAAAAAAAACATACACAAAAAACTTTTGAGTGTTTCACTGGATTAATTCCCATAAAAAGTGAATAACAAAGAATATCAGGAAAGGTACTTAAACGATTAGCCAACACTTTAATATTTCACTTATATAGTACTCTTCTAACATATCTCTGCCAGCAACAATTAATTCTCAATTCTTTTTCTTTTCTCAATAGCCAAGGCCAAGATGTACATAGTTTTTATTTTTGTAAGTCTTTTTTCCCCCAAAACCATTATATAGAATAGGTTGATCATCACAGGATCTTGACTAGTTAATGAGGTAGGATTATTCTTCAAAAGTTCTCAAGCATTTATGAAGCAAAAGAGAATAACCAAATTATATAGTTTTTCTTTTTCAGTGGTTGTTCTTTTAATAAAATGCCAAGGGCACTGGAAATTAGTCAAATGCTGCTTGTACTTTGAAAGACAAAGAGTAAATAAAACCCCGTTAGAAAAGCCCTGCTAGAGTACATTCAAGGCTGGCATTAATTAAATTCATTTTGGCATTACAAGGGTAGAAAGGGCTGACCCAAAATGCCAAGCTTTCTTTCTGAAGAAATCTTACCAAGAAAAGCTTAAACAGATTAACAAAAGCACCCAATCTTTTCTTTTCAGTCCAAGTTAATTTGGTTGATTTTAACCCAGTTCTCATCCTTTCCTATACACAAAGATTAATAATTTCTATATATTGCATATCCATAATGTGTTTAAATGAATTTAGCCGCCAACTTACCAAATTCTGGCCAGAGAAACACTCCTTATATGAAGGTTTAATGACATAAGCTAAACAGCTAGAAAATGCGTAGGTAATAGATTTCAGCACCATCTCTGTATTAGCAGACTGTTTCAAACTGCATACACCCCTTAAATTCATATACACCTAGGAAATGTAACCATTATCCCCTCTCCATCTACACCAAAATCAAAGTTCTACGTTCTAACTACCCTTCCTGTATAGATAAGGAATACTTTACAAATCTCCCCAATTTATAGGACACATAGGTTTCCAAAACGGGGAAAGTTACCAATCAAGTATAATTTGTCTAAAATATGTTATTTTGAACACTTTGGTACCTATTATTTGATGAAGGCTAAAATAGCAGAAGAGAATTTATTTCCCCAATTATACACCTATTAGGGTTACTGCTAAAAACACTTAAAATCATCTTTTTAAAAAAATGTAAAAAATCTCTTAAAACAGAATAGCTGCTAAATATTGATAACTGTATGTGGCCTGGCAGATGGTTTCAAAAGCAACTCTTTGACAATTCTACTATAAAACTGTTCTAGACATAGTAATAAAACTTGAAATATATAGTGCAACTCTCTGATGTGGCAGTAACCATTTGACATCAGCTACCAAAAATAATTTGTCAACAAGATTTTTTTACACGTCTTTAAACCTTGTTACTATTCTATCTAGAATTGTGTCCTATCAATGTGATCAAAATATCATGTTATCATTTAGTTTGAAGATAATCCCTTTGTCTTCACTATCTTAACTTCAGTGACAGCTCCCTTACAAACATTCTTTTCCTAAGGCACACCACGCCCTCCTTATTGCTGCAAAGCCCCTGAAGTCTGTGCCTCTATCTGTCTTTGTCTTTATGGTTCAATGAAAATCATTTCAGAGTGCCTGCTAAAACTTAGTAACATTTAAGTCCAGTAGATAAACTGCCAAAGAACCAAGTCTACTGAATCAGAGGCCAAAAAAGTATATGCTTTTCTCCCCTACAAGCTGAGCACATTACCTGTGACAGTAAACTCAGTGGTATCTCTAGCTATATATAATCCATACTCAATGTTATAAAATAAATGTTAGGCCAGTAAGCTTTCACAATTTTTATTAAATCCTAGTCTAATTTAACAATATCTGATTTCATAGACATCGTCCTATGGTGAACATGTTTAATAAGTGAAAGCAAATCAGACATCTTAAGTCATTATTTTCTGCAGACCAAGCAATAAGATAACAACTACACAGAACACTACAGGTAATAACATACACTTACTTGCTCAGAGTTTTCATAAAAGCCATGTTGTTTATCAAACTATATCTCCTAATATTTAATACAGTAGAATTAGTGATTGTAGTCCTTGTATAATATTTTAATTACAAGTACCTTATTGAGATATCTAACATTTCGACAGTTGCACTGACTTTCCAGATTAGCATAATATATTCAAGAAAAAGAGTAAAAAGTGAAATGACAACTGAACATGACAAGTTATTAAAGGAAAATAAAGATAAAAAGGAGAAAGTAAAAAATATCACTGGGGTAGAAAAATCAAAGTCTAGACATTTGTTTGGAAGAAAACAGATCAACCATGGATTTCACAAATCAAAAGTTTATAAATTCAGTACAATACAAATCCTTTTGAATGTAAAAGCCAAGTTGAAATTAAGTGTCTATAAACTGATAACTTTTGGCCTTAAACAGTATCAACTCTTCTAATCAAAGAAGGCCACAACAGTTAAGATTGTATTACTTGATTTTATTTTACACTAGGTGGTGGGCACAAAGAAATCTTCCTTAATAAAGTTGACAATTAGTTTCATTCAGAACATTTTTAATAATGAACATTAAAAAAAAAAGTATTCTTACAAAGTCTTCTGCAATCCAAATATACAATAGCTTGGAAAACAACGTTTAGAAAACAAAAGCCAATGTAAAAAGACAGATTAAAACAACTAGAACATAGGTTTTATATGGCTCTGATTTTACAGTTTTCTTACTGCATCATCAATGTCAGAAATCTGTTCCTTCAGCTGGCTCCACTGCTCAGGATTTAAAGAAATACCTAAAACAAAGTTTTAAAAATCAAAAGTTGAAAACCTATTTAGGCTTTCTTGAGGACTTTCACACTTCCAACTAACATACTGTTTTATCAAAATTGCCATTTTGAAGAGCACAATGGTATAATATTGAGAATAAAATCTCTTAATGTGCTAATTACAGACTCATCATGATTACCTGAGCATATCAATCTTATATCTAATTTTACTTCCAACATCAACACTACATCCTGCATAACACATATTATTCCCAGTGAGAACAATAATGAAGATGTATCTCACAAACGATTGCAAACTAGCAGGATAAGTGGCCAGGTCCAGATTTGGTGTGTGACACCCGGTTTCTATACCCAGTTAGTTGGTTCCAACATTTGCTCAAAATTTCCAAAGGAAATGAAAGTGAATGAATGAACTGAGTTCTTCCAGAAGCATTCATTTCACTTTGGAAAAATCCCTGGGATATGATCCATATAGGACTTCTCAGAATGTACATAATGGCTAAGAATGTATTCTGAAGTCATGCTGTCAGGATTCAAATCCCAGCTTGACTGGGATTTGTATGACCTTAAGACAACTGCATTACCTCTGAACTTCCATTTCCTCACCAGTAAAATGGTACTTATCCAACGGGTTACTGTAAATGGTTAAATTAGCTGATCTGAATTAAAAGTTTAGCCTATGACCTGGCACGTAAGTAAACACTTAAACTGTTAGCAAATGACAAGTCTTTCCTATTTAAGATATAAAAGAACTTTGTACTTTAAATTTCCAATATTTTCATACCTGACCCATGTAAATAGAGAAATAAACTAGAATTGAAAAATTAATGTATTTCTCAGAAATACTGGTGGGAGGCCATGAAATTCAGAGAGAGGAGGAGAACGTACGGGGACAACACCTAAGCAAGGCTTTAATGCTACCCAAATGGTTTTAGTAAACGTCCTCAGGAACAAGAAAAGAAATCTGGCATTGGCCACAATGGAACAACTTGAATGACCAATCCAAAAGCAGCGAGAACAGAAAATGTTAAAGGGTATGAAAACAGAGGTTAAGGTCAATAAGCCTAAAAACTGCCTGAAGCAAACAAGTGGTACCTTTCAAAACAACATGCAGGCAGAAGAGAAGACAATAAGGAGGCATTTTTTCATTAGCAAAGGATCAACCTGAAGCAGCTAACTACCCAAATATACGAATTTATGTTGGTACACAAATGATCTCTAGCTATTTGGTGCAGGAATCAAGTATGCTTTTGTGATGCTGACAGGCTTGGGACTAGATGAGGCACAAATAGAAGACGACGAAAGCCCACTTAAAAGATACCATCCTAAAGAATATTCAAGATGAAACACTGTAAACCAGGCTTTTCCATTCGATTTCACAGCTTCCCAAATAGTGCCTAGTCATCACTTCAGAATGTCAATCTTTTTTTTTAAGTTACAGTCAAATAAATTAGCAGCCAATTGGAGTGATATTGGGGTGTTATTTTTTCTGAGTTGTATTCCAACAGCTAAATTTAAGACAAAGTAACTTACATATCATATCAAAAAAAACTACAGAAAATAGTGAACCAACTGAATGAGGATCTTTCCAAAGCTCTGCAAATATTTCAATTTCAAATAACATAGGTTATTTAGATAATTTTTAATTTAGTCCCAACATTAGAACCAAATGCAGGAAATTAAATCTCACCTTTTCTTCCTGGTTTCATTTCACCTTCTGGATCCATCCAATATTCTCTAATATCAATTAGGACTTTCCCTTTAAAGTCTCGAACGCTGACGTACCTCATCTTTCCAATCTGCAAAAGAAACAAAACATAAAAAGGTATTCATTTCAACAGTCATGTCCATATTTACATTCACAATTTACTACATACTCATTCTACCCTGAATCACAAAAATAACTATTTTCAGTATCAAAACTACAACCAGAAGAAATGTCTCCATTAAAAAAATCTTTTGAAAAAGATGGAATTAAACAAGCACACCTCACATTTCCAATCATTTTATATTAAAAGAATCTTTTAGTAAAATAGTACAACCATTATGGAGAACACTATGGATGTTACTCAAAAAGTTGAAAATTGGATGTATGATCCAGCACCCCTTTTCTGGGTATGTTTCTAAAGAAATGAAAGCAGGGTCTTGAAGAGATATTTATTTGCACACCCATATTCATAGCAGCTTTGCTCACAAATAGCTGAGAGATGGGAGCAACCCAAGTGTGCATCTTCAGATAAATAAAGAAAATGTGGAGTGCCAGCGGCAGCTGCAGTGAAAGAGTTTGGCACAATGTCTCACACCATTTTGCTGGTACAGCCCACCAAGAGGCCAGAAGGAAGAACTTATGCCGACTATGAATCTGTGAATGAATGCATGGAAGGCATCTGTAAAATGTATGAGGAACATCTCAAGAGAATGGATCACATCAGCCCCTCTATCACATATGGTATCAGCCAGTTGTTTGATTTTATAGATGACCTGGCAGACCTCAGCTGCCTTGTGTACCGAGCAGATATCCAGACATATCAGCCTTATGACAAGGACTGGATTAAAGAGAAGATCTATGTGCTCCTTTGTTGGCAGGCCCAACAGGCTAGGAAATAGTTGTGTTAGAAGCGTTATGCGATGGGGCGGGTTTGGAACACAGGTGTGCACAGCGTGCTGTCATGGAAGCTCTGTATTATAGTAATCCTGTTTCCATTTTGATACACTCTAGCCAGGATTGAATGTGTTAGATGAAATGTGAGCATCTGGCTCAATCTGAAATCCCCATCACCCCCCCCCTTTTTTCCTTTCTTTTTTTTACTTAAAGATTTTTATGATTTAGGTGGAAGTTGTTCTTTGTCAGTTAATGTTGTTTCCAGTCCTTCAAAAACTGTTCATGCCTGTTTTACAACATTCACGGTACTAACTCTTCTTCAAGTTGGAGTGGGGGGTGGTCACACAGTTTAATTAGTTATGTCCTCAAGATAGTCTTGGTGAAAAACAAACAAATGTTCTTTACTTAAAAAAAAAGAAAGAAAACATGGTGTATATGTAATACATACAATGGGGTATTATTACTCAGCCTTATACGGGAAGGAAATCCTGTCACATGCTACAACATAAGTGAGCCTGAGGACATTATGCTGAGTGAAAGAAGCCAGTCACAAAAGATAGCGTGTTTCCCCAAAAATAAGACCTAACTGGACAATCAGCTCTAATGTGTCTTACATTAATTTTTGCTCCAAAAAAGATGCATTAGAGCTGATTGTCCGGCTAGGTCTTATTTTTGGGGAAACACAGTACGTAATTATGATTCCACTTATACAAGGTGCCTAGAGTAGTCCAATTCACAGAGACAGCAAGTAGAAGGGTGGTTACCAGGGGCTGGGAGGAGGGGATAAAGGGGAAATTATGTTTAACAACTGTTTAACAGTTTGGCAAGATGACAAAGTTCTGGAGATCTGTTTCAGAACAATGTGAACATACTTAACACTACTGTACGCTTAAAAAATGGTTAAGATGGTAAATTTCGTGTTTACAATAAAAGTCATTAGAAAGCAAAATCTTGCAGTAAAAACTACAACTAAAGGAATCCATAGATTCAACTACATTGCTTTAGCAACCATCCTGAACATAAGAATCCTGAGCTCCAGTCAGTAACAACAGGAGAAAGCTTTTCCCTTTAGATATCCACTTCAAATAACATCTTGAATACGCTTCACTCAGTCTCAAATGGAGAACTTAAAACCATCCCCAGAAAACTATTTTTCAAAAACTTTATACTGCTGTTCACACAAACTACAAATTCCACAGGAAGGCAAAGGCTTTAACAAAGTATCTGCAAGCACTTTCCAGGATGTCTTCTGCTGCTGTAATATACTCACAGGACCTCGCACTTACACTAAGAAATCACTTTCTGATCAAAACCTATAAAAACCTCTACCTATCTCTTACTCATTCTAAAACTCCTCTTCACTTTTAATGACTTAAAACAAGCTATGGTTTTTGTGCTTAAAACACATCATCATGTAAAAGTTCTGGGTTTGGCTCCGTTTCTTTCCTTACCAACCTGAGTCTTTTACTGGGATACCAAGTATGGCTGTAGTAGAATCACAGTGGTGCTGACGACACAAGGACACATTTATGGCTTCCATATTGCCTACATCTTCTTAGACTTGTTCTTGTCTCAGTTATGGCTTATTCATTTTCCTTTAGTTTTTCATTCCCAAATAAGTTTCTTGTCCTGCTAGTGTGCCCCCTACTTCCAGGGTGTGACCCACGCTTTACGGCAAAAATCAAGTCACTTAGGTATGGGTAAGAGCCTTCGAATCTCTCTTCTCTTTACTTACCCATATCATCATCAATTCTTAACTTCTTTACCTTTCATATTCCAATTCTCGTATATGCATGCTTTCCCTTTCCACTGGTTTCTTATCCACCATTCCCAAACATGCTCCTTCTCCTCTTTCTATAATGCATTTTCCCTAACCCGCATTTTTTAACTTTCCCCATGCTTCCTTCTTCCCTTTATTGCTAAACATTGAAAAGAGACAATTGTTTCTACTAATAAAATTCACATTGCCTACTCTAAAGTCACTCGTGATTTCATGGTCAGCTTTAATGGCTTATTTTTGAATCAATCTTCTTTGTATCCCCTAGTACCTATCATACTGAGTTCCCAGTAAACTGTTTTAATGGATGAATTGAATAAGACCAAAATAAACGTCACAGTGAAACTGTCAGTAGTGGTTTATAATACTAATTTAATAACTCTAAAAAGTTTATAAGTATCTTAGGTAGCTACAGCATTAAACTAAACATTTTTCACTTTAGTTTTTATAGTAAGCCCACGAGCTAGTTGAGTAGATAAAATTAAAATATGCTGAATACCTAATAAAATAATATTGATTAGGTTAAGTCAAATAAGAGTTCAGTGTAGGCTTAAGCAAATGGAAGAGCCTTTATTTAGATGGTGGAATTTGACCTTGAAATATGACAAGTCATTAAATAAAAGGGAGAAAAAATTGACAAGGACATAGAAGGGAGAAAGGGAAAGACATTATACTGATGAGATTTAAGAACAGGCTGAACAGATGGAGCTATACTGAAGAGGACTTGAAAAACCAAGGAGAATTCTGAAACCTTTATAGGTTCTTGGACCATGGACGAAAAAAACAAACAAACCCAGAAGCAGAAAAATATTACTACTACTATCTTCTGCAAGGCTCATATGCCTGAGAAATCTGAAACCCAACAACAGGATTAAACCTCTAAAATCTCACTAGAAAAATCGTATTTAAAAAATCAAGACTGAAAGCAAACCTATTTTTTAAAAAAGAGACAAGTATAATACATTACAAGTATATTAATGGCCTTTACCAGTCTTAAATTAGAAATAAGAAGCACTCAATTATTTTATGTAAAGTACATAGTACAATAAACACACAAGAAATGGTCAGCTAACTACTTTAATTTCTACCTTTGCTCCCTAGAAACTTCTTGGAAGCTCAGCCACAATTTCAATGAGATGAGTGAGTTGTAAGTATTTCTGTTTGCTAACAATTAACATAGTAAGAGGCATTTTCTTCCTCCCAAACATAGCTGACTATCCACATATTCAAAACTTTGTGCATTTACAATTTGAAGTCCCTAATCACTTTTCAAATAACTTGTGTTTATATACACTAAATAAGAAACAAAAAAACTCAAAGTAGAGAAAAAGTATCAATCAGTAAACTGATTCTCTAAAATTTGTAACGTTTCAGACACCACCAGCACCAAAGAGCTGTGGTTGGAAGGAAGGGACAATCTGGAGACACAGACTAATGCAGCTCCACCAAAATTTGAGTCTATCTATTATAACCTAAAACTAACTGCACATTTTGTATACTATCCCTCAATATATCCGTGTTCATTTTAACATAAGTTTTATTAACGCAAATCTCCAAATAAAGATGGGCCCTACAGAAAAATGCACCATGTTTATCCCATGACTTTCATTCTCCCAACCAGAGCAGCAAAACCACAGCAGTATGTATAGTCACTCCAGAGCTTAAGTAATAGTGGCATTAGAGGAAGTTGAGAAAGAAGGATTGCCCCTAAGATCAGGAACAAGACAAGGAGGTCTGCTCTCACCACTGTTCTCACTCCTTTCAGTATTGTACTAGAAATGCTAGCAATAAAGCAAGAAAAAGAATGAAAAAGATGACATAAAACTCAACAGACATAATCATAAACATTAAGTCTCTAAAAATTATATAGGTAACATTATAAAGTATATATATAATTACGCACATTTGTATTGTTATGTAATATACATCTTTTTCTAGCAATAAACTGGAAAATGAAATTTAAAAATTTATGATACAATCAAAAAACAAAAATACTTAAGAATTAACAAAAGATTGTGCAAGACCTCTTGCAAGAGGTCTTGCACAATCTTTTGTTTATTCTTGAAACAAAAATTCAAAAAGATCTAAATAAATGGGAGAGACATACCATGTTCCTGAATTAGAAGACTCAATACTGTCAAGTTGCCTATTCTCCCAAAATCAATCTTCAGTTTTCCCCAATCCCCATCAAAATCCCAGCAGGTTATTTGGTAAAAACTGACAGGCTGATTCTAAAGTGTGTATGAAAATACAAAACACAGAGGACAGCAACAATAATTCCAAAGGTGAATGTTAAAGAACGTATTACCACCTGATTTCAAAGCTCACTATAAAAACATAGTTATGAAAGTGTGCTACTGGAGTAGACAGACATAGAGATCAATGGAAAAAAACAGAGTTCAGAAATAGACACTTTTTTATACATTAACTGATTTTCGTTATAAAGTTCCAAGGTGATTCAATGGAAAGAGAATAGTCTTTCAACAAATGGTTCTGGAACAACTGGGTACCTGTATGTGTGGCAAAAATGAGTGTCAACCCCTACTGTACACCATACAGAGGGAAACTACTTCTACATGGATCACAGACCTAAACATGCAAGTTAAAACTATAAAAATTCTAGGAAAAAAACGGCAAAATTTTTGTGGCCTTGGGATAGAGAAATATGTCTTCACAGGAACCAAAAAATACTAACCAAAAAAAGGAAAAATTGATAAAAAATTGACAATCAAACTTAAAGCTTTTAAAAGATACTTAAGAAAATAAGGCAAAGCACAGACCCACAGAAAATATTCACCATACTTGTATCTGACAAAAAACTTGTATCTAAAACATAAATAACTGCTACAACTCAATCAAACGATCTTTTTTTTTTTAATGGGCAAAAGACTTCAACGGAATCTTCAAACAAAGATGTAAGACATTAAAGAAATGCAACGTAAAACTACAATGAGCCACCTCTACACATCCATTAACTTAAATGGATTAAAATTTTAAAGACTGACAATAACCAGTGAGGATGTGGAGCAACTGGAATCTCATACATTGCTAATGGGTGTGTTAAGTAAGTGGTACAGCTACTATGGAAAACAGTTCAACAATTTCTTATAAATTTAAACATACACTTAGCTTAGGACCCAGCAGTTACATCTGGTATTTAGCCAAAAGGGAATACCCACAAAAAGACTTGTGCAGAACATTCATAGAGGAGCTTTATTCCTAATAGCCCAAGACTAGAAACAACCCAAATGTCCATCCAAAGTGAATGAATGGATAAACAAATTATAGTATAATCATACAATGGAATACCACTCAGCAATATGAACAAGCTACTGATACTCGAAAAATTATGCTGAGCAAAAGCAGCCAGACACAAAACAACATAGGCTATGTGGTTTCATTTATATGAGGTTCTAGAACAGGCAAAATAAATCTATTTAATAGTTATAGAAATCAGATCAGTGGTTACCTGGGGCAGGGAGTAGCTCTAAAGGGAGGCTAAGAGGGAACTTTCTGGGCTGATGGAAATGGCCTCACTACAGGATTATGTATATTTATCACAGCTCATCAAATTATACTTTGTGTGTGTAGTTTATTATATATATAAATTATGTTTCAATAAAATTTATTTTTAAAACAGGAATTTACCCAATAGTCACCTCCTCTCCCTTGAGAAATGAATAAAGCTGAGAAATTCTTAACCATCCCCCAAAAAACCAGAAAAATAATGACATAGTAGTGTACAGATATAATAATTAAAGTGAAACAATAAAGATCATTGCAATCACATGTCACAGGAAGAAATAACAGAATCAAATGACAGAATGCATATAATTTTACATGCATATAATTTGGAGGTTAGCAGGGGAAAAAATAGCATGTACAGCATACAGAACAGTAATTCTTAAATTTTTTTGATTCCCTGTTCCCTTTGGGAATCTCATGAAAGTTATGAATAATCCCTTCCAAAAAAAAAATTCAAACGAAAAACTAACTTCATGGACTCCCTAAAGTGCATTCATGAAGTGCATTCATGGACTCCATCCACCTCACCCCACCTCCACAGGTTAAGAACATCTGACTCTGTAATGACATAATTTAGAAGCATCAGGTTTATTCTTAAATCAAATCAACTAAGGTTGTATTATGGACCCTAGTGACCCTTATGCCTACCTGTGGAAAAAAATAGGGATCAAAGTCCCCTGCCTCAACCATCCTGCCAAGAGGGTTCTCCAGACCATCTTTAATATCACATAAGTCCGATCTCAGGTAGGTTATATCCCTATGAAACCAAGTTCTGAAAATTCAGAGCTGAAGGAACCAGACAAAATCAAGTATCTAGTAGTATTTCTTCTCTACCAGGATTCTGCCCAAATCATTCTAGAGTTTAAAAGGTTAATGCAGTGATTGAATTTCCCTTGCTTTACCTCACTATTCAACCTTCTTCTCCACTATGGATAGAGAGGACCTACTTTAGTAAACCCACTCACCTTTTCAGTTTTTACCAAGCCAAAACTAGGCAGGTCATACTGCTGTTTCCTCTCCAATAATACATCCATACTTCACAGCCCAATAGACCTACCTCCTCCAAACTGCTTTCTAAATGTACAGTTCTCAATTTCTTCTTTTGGATTTGTATAGCTTTTAAATTCACATTGTTTTAAATGTAACAAAACTACAGACTTCTAGATTTTCACAATAATCTAAGCATCCTACGAGGTACTTCCATTTCTACTAACTTGTTCTTATTTCAATAAATATCCTTAGTCTAGAGGCTATAACATACATAAAAGATTATGCGTTACCAGATTAAGGAACTTTCATCCTTCCTCAGACCAAGTCAGATAATAAAGCCTCTGGATCTAAGAAAATAACCAACTTTACCTGAAACATGTTATCATCTCTGCTGCTGCTACTCTGCTTAGAAGATGCCAGGGCTCTTGAAGTTTCACCAGTTTTTTGCTTCTTTACAGGTTTTTCTGGAGTAACTTGCTTTTTCCTCTTTAACTTGAAAGAAAAACATGAATATGATTGAAATTTGCACACTTAAGAATAAAACACATCTCGTTTGTGGACCAAAAAGGGGTATGTACAAGTGCAGTGAACCAAAAGTAACCTCACAGGGTAATCTGATCACAAATTCTTAACTGGGCAGATCTTGGTGGGTAGTTACACCCCAGGCATCTAACTTTGTAGTGTAAGGTTTATCTTTGCCTTAAGCCCTGTTCATTGTTTTTGTGCATCTAGGTTAACACACCTTTGAAATGCTTTTTTTCAGACCCCTGGAAAGATTACCCACCCTCAAGAGAACACATGGTCTAGTTAATGATCCTATAATCCAATCCCTGCCTTGCTTTCTCTCACCTTCATACAGTCTTCCTTATGTTCCCATCTTAATTCCAAATGTACAAAAGAAACTGCAAAACTGTTATTCTCCAGGGCACCTGAGGTCTTGCTTCCCAGCAATGTGATCACTTTGGCACAAATAAACTCAAAAATTCTCTACAGGTTTGGACGTTTCTTACGTTAACAGGTTCAAAAGATCCCATTACTTTTTAAGACTTAAAGAATCAAAAGTCTACATTTATTCATCAAGAAAAAAACAAATATACATGGGCAAGTTTCACTTGACAATACAACTTTGAAACTCACCTAGCACTGGTATGTAATAGTGTTTTCAAACTGTTTTCAGGAGCCCCAAAATACTTCAGGCATTAGAGTGCAATTAACCTGAGAGAGTTATTTTATAGACTAGGATCTCATATAAGGTTTCTTTGGGAGAAACAAAAAAAAGGGGGGGCGGTGAGGGGCGGGTAAAGGTAGCCTGCTGCTTTTTGAAACCACTGGCCTACTAAAGCTACAAAGGGGATATACTAATTAGGAAGAATACAACCAACTTATTCCATTCTAGGATATGATTATTTATGCTCTACCTATTCCAAAAGGGACTTAAACTGGCTTGAGGAATTTATGTGTAGGCAAAGCTAAGAAAGCTATTTTGTATTGGGAACTAGAAGCCAACAACTCAAGAACATCTTCATGACAAAAAAAAAATCACTGAAGATAAACAGCAATGTGTTAGACTAGCATTCTAAATCAAAACAATGTTTTAAAAGCAGCATTATTATAAATGCTTTTTATATAGCCTCATTCTCAAAATGAGCTAACAGCCCATGAAAACCAGTAGAGTTCCCAGCCCAAACAGTAGAGGGCAGTCATGTTCCTTAGTGGAAAGTATAAACTATTTTAATGTTTACTAAATTAGATGTAGCTAGATAAAATATAACGTACAGAAGTATATGAACAAAAATAATGTATTTAATGTAAGTACTCATAGGATTAATAGTACTATTTGGGACAAATAGCAAAAATTAACTCAGCTCAATAAGCAAAAGCAATTATTCTTTACGTCAGGGTCTGGATATTTCCTGTGTACTAACACACACCTAGCACATAAAAGCTCAATAAAAATTTGTTAAATGAACATATTCAAATGCTATATTGGGTTGAAGTAAAAAAATTAAGAATTCAAATACTATATTGGGTTGACGTAAAAAAATTAAGAAATTTCCTTCTCGAATACATGTTCTCGAAAGCCTTGCTTCAATCTTCCAGGTGATACTATATTCTGTATTTCCCTATCAAGATCCATCATCTCCAAGATTCTCCCATAAGGCCTCTTGTAACTAACACTGCCAACTAAGCTCAGAAACACAACTATGTAAGTTTCTAGGAGATAAAGGACAGTTCCGTGTGGAAGGAAGCCCTGGCTAAGTGTGAGGTGCGCAATTGTCAAAAATGGGTAATTTCCTATTAGCTTAGCTGGGTGTTGATTTAACCCAAAGGAAGGGGACCACAGTAAATAACATTCTAACTTAAAAGTACCACGCCTTCAAATATATGGTGATAGAAGAACTGACTCTGGGTGGTGAACACACAATGGGATTTATAGATGATGTAATACAGAATTGTACACCTGAAATCTATGTAACTTCACTAACAATTGTCACCCCAATAAATTTAAAAAAAAAAAAAAAAAAGAAGCTTCCGGTAAGAAGCTTCCAGTAAGAAGCTTCCAGGCAGAAGGAATCTATCAAAGTGCACAAAAATAAATGTGGAATTATGTAACATTGTAAAAAAAAAAAAAATGTACCAAGCCTACATTTTAAGTAACACTTGTGGGCTGGATAAACATTAATGGCTGAGAAGGCTGTCAAAAACGACCTCTGCATGCAGGGAGTTCAAGTAATTTGGATCAACTACTACACACAAAAGCCCTACCAATTAGGCAGATTTCTAAACAATGGCAAACGGAGGCTTTGGCCTAATTCTAATGCTACTCCCCTAGCGTCTAAGGCAGTGGTTCCACAGCTTCAGGGTCCTCAACAGACCCGTTAAGTCTAAAGATGTGCTCTAGTCTGATTTAGGTGCTAGAAGTGTGCATGTACATACACTCTAGGCATTTTAGTCAAGCAGTCCAGGGACCATTCACACTTTCAGAAACATCCATCCAGGCTCTCATTTAAAGATTCTGATATGCCTGCTCCCCTTCAGAACTACATATGGCAATATTGCTCAATTAAATATCACAGAAATGGTATTTCTGTGCACATGACGCAGTAATAGTCACCTTTTTGTCAACTTCACTGTCAGAATCGCTGCCAGAAGAGCTTGAAGAAACAAGTTCCTTTGATTTAGGCATTCTGAAAGAAAAATACATTATGTAGATAATTTACAATTGTTCTATTACCTTCAATTTAACTCTCCCCAATCAAAAATTTAAGAGGTTCCATGGTTCATTCTACCATTTGGTGGTACTGGAGTAGTTATACTGAGCACATGCTAGAATTCTGTTACACTCTAACCTATGCTCTTCCAAGTTGAAAATAACATGCAGAATAAAGTGTTCTGAACCCAGCAAGGAGAAAGAACTAAATGTCATACACATCTCACACTCCTACACCTCTTTCTCAAAACCAATGGGTCTTTTTATACTTCATTTTAGCGGGGTTAGATGTTTATGGGTAGGGCACAGTGCAAGAAGCAGCTGAGACCAATCACAGAAATACGAATAATTCCTCAGTACTGCTATTTTCTCACTGATGAGACCTAACATAAAATTATTCACTGCAGGAAATAACATTCACACAACACGAGGAACAGGTGCACTATACAGAGGTTGATATCTAGTTAAATTGCCACTATAATCCTATTTTTTCATATTTTATATACATTAATTTTCTTTGGCTTTTTGACCACGCCCTCAAATAACAAGTACTACTAATTCAGAGTTCACCGAGTTATACATAATTCACACTTCATTACATTTTACACTGATTTTCTACTCTGGAATACAACTAAAATTTGAAGATTCTTCTTATGGGAGAAACAAAACCTTTCCTCCAATCCCAACTGAGACTCTAGTTCCTTAGGTCCCCCCAGAGGTACACAGCCCAGCGCCTTCCTTTCAAGTGGATGTTTACTGAATGCCTGAGTGCAGCAAGTAAAGAGCCTTAGCATCTGCTTTTGCAGGGATTTTTTTTTTTAAAAGCCTAAATCCCAAACTTCAATTCCAAGGCATGCTGTACCTCTTTTCAAGGCACTTATAATAGGAGGTGGTAAAACACTTATTATCAAAGTATCTTAAGTTCTCTATCTCCCAAGATACTAAGTCATATTAATTTTTGTATGCCCCAAAGGGCCCAATATACACAAGACACAGTCTGTAAATATTTGAATAAAGGCAGGGGAAAAGATTTCATTTTCTCCTCAAAATAATCATAAATAATGTAGCACTTTAGACTAAACTTGTATTAGCGCTGACACTGCCTGTGTTCCACAATAGGAGGTCAAGGTTAAAAGAAGTGGGCCATCCCAATCCTAACCACTAAAATAAAAAATCCCAAACGATGCCCAACCACAGCCATGCTGATTTTAACTGGTAATTTCCTGATGAGAATAATAAATTTGGAATGGAGCAGCAATACTCATAAGCACTTTTTATACATTATTCCTGTTACTGCTCCATTTTACAACCTACTCTCCAAACCAATTTAGTAGTTTTAAATGCTACCTGCTAATAATGCCAAGAAACATTTTTTAAAGGTAATTAAATTGGACATAACCCATTTTTCACTTTGAAACAGTCAAGCATAACTATACCATCTGTTAATAAAAGCTGCCTGGGGGCCTAAGATCATTGCAAAGAACCACCTCCTTTTTAACACAAAAGTCCATTCAACAAGAAAACAAGATAATGGTAACTAAATCCAGATTCTGAACTTTTGACAAAAAACATATTTGTTTTCTTAATGGGCCTTTACTGTTTCCCCCCAAAAGAAGCACGCTTATAATTCAGACAAATGATGTTAAAAGCGCTAGTGTAGAATATATACAAAACGCACCTAAAAAACCGAATCTTGGATGACGGCGTGGGGGAGGTATCAGAAAAGACGAGGTGAAAATAAACTAGGATTAAAGGGCACGTGAATTCGGTACCACACGAGGGGTTTAACCAGCACCAAGACCGGGGAAGAGGGTCGTGCAGTGCCAGGAAGCCTGCTAGAAGCCAGGGGCTGGAAACGGTTAGGACTGGAGTGGGGGGAACACGTTGGTCCGAGGGGGCGTGGGAGGTGGCGAAGAGCGGAGGAGACCGTGTGGGAAGAGGAGGGACTAGCACCAAGCGCCATTTTCTTCTCTCGAAGCATTCGCTACCCCCAGCCAAACAGCCGTCCTCCACCCCCGAGCCCCCGCCGCCGCCCCCCGCCCCGCCCTCCTCCGCCCTCCCCCGCAGGGTTCGGCACTCGCTCCCCCAGAGCGCCTCCCCACCCAGGAGGCAGGGGTGGGGGACTCCAGCGAGGCCTTGCAGAGAAGCAGGCCCAGCACGCGCCCCCTCCCGGGCCCCGGCCGCCGCTGCATTGTCCCGGGGGCGCCCCGGCCCCCTCCCCGTGACTCCTCGCGCCCGGCCGCGCCCGCCGCCCGGGGCCGCCGCACCGGCAGCCCCGAGGCGGTTCCCAGGGCCCAGCATGTGGCGTGGAGGGGCCTGCAGCGCAAAGGATGCGGGGTCGGTGACGGAAGAAGGGATCGGAGACGGAGGAGGGGGTCCGGGGAGGCCGAGGCCGGTAAGGGGGAGGTCAGGCAGAGCCGCCATTTCCCGCGGCCGTTGCCCACGAGATGAGCGGAGGGCAGCTGGCAGCTCGCGGCCCAGCTGGGAGGGTGGGGGGTCGGCCGGATAGGGGTTTGTGGGGTGGGGGCGGGGTCCCGGGTACTCACGCTCCGTTCCTGCAGTCTAACAACCTAGTGCTCGCTCGCTCGCGACTGACAGACAACCGGACGTGACGGAAGTCAAGAGACGCCGGCTCCGCCCCCTCTGAAACACGTGATGGGGCGTGGCCTAGCCGCCGAAACCGACACCGAGACCCTTTCCAGAGCCTTAAAGGAACCGCCCCTCGTCCTGAACGGATGCCTCGAAAGTGAGATTTAGCAAAGATTGGGTCAGACCTGTGAGTGAATGAGGGAGTAAATAAAACATGAAGAGCAAGCATTGAGCTTTGCACTTATTCCATAAATGTTTCTTGTATTAAAGTGAAGTGTCCATGATGAAAAAGATCGACACTTCTGGCCTATTTAACCAGAAATGACCCCCACCCCCACTCTATTTGACTCTGGCTGGTAAAATCCAAAGGAAGGGACCTGAATGAAAAGAGACAGCCAAGCAGAGTAAATAGCAAGTGCAAAGGCCTTAAAATCCAGGTAAGTCTGAAGAACAGAAACCCATCAGATGTAGAACCCCATTGGAGACCAGGGGTTGCACACAGGTGGGGCCCATACATCAGCTCCCCAGGCTCAGTGCCAAGGCTGCCCAAGTTCTAAGAAGTGCTGGCTCTGCATTGCTGCAGAAGCCCAGTTCTGGCCTTTTTCCAAGATCCAAGACTATACTACTGCCTCTTCGTCCTCACCCATCACTACTGCTACTGATGTCTGTGCCCAGAGAAATGGATCTGAAAGCTGGGGGGGAGAGGGTTGTTTTTCCAAGATCACTATATAGGAAATAGTGCAAGTCTATGTAATTATCAAATGAAAGCTACCACTACAAATACTATAAAATTCCATGGAGAGCTGGACCTCTAGATTGGACTAGGGAGTACTTCAAAGAGGAGGACAACCTTAATTTTGACCTCGGGACATGCGAGAGAACATTTGGAGTGGTAAAAGAGAAAGACTCTGAGCTAGATGGGACCACAAAATGAGTAAGGCACATCAAAAGGCTATGAGTAGTCCATCCTATGGGTGTAGAGAGTTGGCACAGAGGAAGAGTAGGACATTCATCTGGAAAAGTAGAGTGAAGCCAAATAATAAAGAACCCCCTAAATGAGATCCAAAGCGTTTGAAATTTATCCCATGTGAAAAAGAGGAGAGTGGAAGGTAAAAGGGTTTTGAGCTAGGACAGTGAAATGTTTAGGAATATCCAAAGTGATATGAAGATTGGGTCAAAGGAAGAAAGCAGAGCTGGAAGCTGGGAACGCTGTAGAAGGGGTTGCTTTAATTGCCAAGGCAAGAAGTGATCAATTCCTAGAATACCAAAATGACTGTCATGTGGACTTAGTCCCAGCTGAGCTCTCTGTGCATAGCTGGGTCCACAGAAGGAGCACTATTAATAATAAAAAAAGAAAGCTCTGTTTCTAAACTTAAACTGACTGGGTGCAAGCAACTCTGCTTTGAGACCCATTCGCCTGCGTTGAATGCAGAGGGGGAGAGAACCGACCTTCCTTCTTTGTCTCTGATTATGGTACAGCTGTGGAATTGTGTGAGCTCAATGCACCTACCAAAAATAAACACCTAGGCTTCAATGTGCAGCAAGACAGGAGGCCTTACCCAGGAGAGGGAGGAGGCCACAAACCCCAGCAGAGCAACACTTGGTAAAAACAGTGCTTATCGGTAGCCATCAGCCCCAGGTCAATCTTGCTCCCTGCAGTAGGAGCAATGCATTCTCATGGCCGCCATAGCAGAGAACGTACGCGGTGCAGAATCCCAAAATATGAGGAGGAACAACAGATGGCAAAGTTGAAGTTGAATTATGTAGAAGCTCAGAATTGCAGGCCTGTGATGCCATGGAAGGCTAGGGGCGGGGAGGGGCCAGCTAGGAGGGGCAGTACAGGGGATGGGGGGAAAAGGCGGTAATAGTTGAGTCCCCCTTTATGGAGCAGTTAGACGCTCGGTTCCCATCCACCCCATCCTCAGGAGAAGGGAGTTACGTCCTCTCTGGAAAAATTGGAGGGGGGATGGTATATGTGAAGGAGTTGAAGGGCAAATAGAATACAGAAGACTGAGTCAAAATCTGAACACTAATGTGAAAGCATTCTTCCCCAGACTCTTACCCTTTCTAGCATTATTTGACTTGCAAAAGATTAAATGCACATAAAAATACAAATTAATTCCTTAAAAATTTTTTTCTGAAACTCTGAATCATAATGAAATCAAAATCACCAAAAAAACATACGCTGACACAGGCTGTCTCGGTCCTCCTGCACACCTCTGTCTCTCTGTCTCTCTGTCTCTCTGTCTCTCTTTCACACACACACACACACACACACACACACACACACACACACACCCTACCTAAAGAAATGGTTGGAAGGGCAAAAGTTTACTTCCATCTGCTTAGAATCTTTGCTGGGCCTCAGAATTAAACTCACATAAGACAAATAAAAAGGAGAAAAGCATACAAATTTATTCAATATAAGTTTTATGTACACCTGAAACTAATATAAAAAATTAATTAAAAAGAATTATCCAGACAAAAAAAAAAAGTTTTATGTGACACAGGAGCCCTCATAAGGCAATGAAGACCCAGAGAAGTGGCGAAACCTAAATGCTTTTATAAGAGGTTGAATGGGAGGTAGTTGTGGAAAAGTAAATAAATTATGTAGTGAGCTAAAGGAAGACAAGAATTATTTGAAGAAGGGCTATTTGTAAGGAATTCTTTCAGTCTCAACTTCCTGTCTTGATGATAAGAATGTTACTTTCTTTCTGGTACAGGAAAGACATCTTCCCTATCAGAGTTTTATCTCCTGATTTTTGGAGAGAAAAAGGGGAGGAGAGTCAGAGTGTCCTTTTACCTGCTGGAGTTTTTTAAGTGCCTTTAGCTCAAAAGTAATTTTGATATCAATGTTGAGGCCTATTATGAGGTGACGTGTTCTGATCTCCTTTAAAATCATGCTTATCATTCAAGGTCACCAAGCACACTTAAATGAATATAGTGTCCTTGGCATCTCATCCCTTGTCCCTTTAACAAAAGGTGTCATTAAGTTTCTGTGTCACTGAGGGAACTGGGCGGTATGCCTGTGTTAGGTTTGGGTTTCGTTTCTCTAAGCCTTTGAGGGAGAACTGTTAAGGAAGTGTAAATTTTAGAAGCAGGGAGATGTGATGCTTTGCATGCAAATTTAGTTGGCTCATGGTTCTTGGGTGGGGATACTTGGTGAAACTATTAGCAAATCCTCGATCATACGTGATTTTTATTTTTAAAAGAATAAATATAATTCACAATATCAACAAAAATAAACTTTTACATTTGACTGAAAGAGAAGGAAAAATTTTATTTACAGCAAAACAGTACTGCAGTTGCTTTTAAATATGAGTTGCTTTTTAAGTAGGAGGGAGGCGTATATCACATGCGTGTGTACAGGATGGGGTAGGGAATTGCTCCTTTTATAGGAAAATTTCTAGAGGGAATCTTTGGATGTTAAAGAACCCCACACCTGACTTCAGGCCTTGGTCTGGAAGAAATGGATGATACAAAAAGGAAGCTAAATAAATGAACTGAATTTGAAGTATCCATAGGTAAACCAGAAAGGGAGGCGGTTTGGGGAGCAAGGAGAAGAGAAAGATTGAGGGAAACAACTCAGTAACTAGAAAAGACCAAAGCTTGAGGAAGAGACAGCTAGTGAGAAATTCCTGGAATCCTGGCAGGGTTGCCAGGACTTTTAAGTGGTTCCCTCACAAGCATTTTGTTGTGAACATCCTCCATTACTCATTCCTTCTAAAACTTCACAGAAAAGTTTATTCAAGCAGCAGGATATTATTTTGAAATGTTACACAGTGTGGCTCCTGTTCCCAACAATTCCTGCTTTCTCACCCTTACCCTTTTCCCCACTCCCCATTTCCTCAGCTACAGCATTCCACAAGGAGAAGGAAGTTATAGTAATGCAAAGGGGTCAAATTCTTGGCTTTCAATTTGTGAAATATTAAGATTCCAGGAATAAATTATGGATTCAAAATAATATATAATTAGTCAAATCCTGTTCTTTCGGCTCTTACCCTACTTCTCCTCCCCAACCCCAACCCCCAGATAGACTACAGAAAGGGAGAGTCAAAGAGAAATGAGATGAGACTTCCCTTCAGGGTCTTGGAGAGGTAGTTCTGTTCCTGTCCCCAGACCAGCCCTGGGGGCAGATCCCTGGAGAATTTGGAGATCCATGAGCAAAGCAAACCAAGTGCCTTGCTTTCCAGTTGAGCAAGCCCTCGGAAGTCCTCTGTACCCCACAAGGTATGGGTAGAGATGTCTGTGTGGCACGTGAGGATAGCAGGCCTAAGGCAGCCTCATTGAATCCCAGGACTCTGCAGGTGCTCACTGGCCAAAGGTAGCACAGATGTGACCCTGACAACCAGGGCCTTGCAGTCAGGGCAAGGAGACCTCGCCAGCCATGATCTGAATAAAGTGGACAGAACAAAGGACATCTCAACAAATACCAGTATGAAGAAGGAAGTAGGACAAGAACCAGAAAAGATAAACTATTTTTCTTTCTTTCTTTCTTTTTTTTTATTTATTGGGAATGTTGGGGAACAGTATGTTTCTCCAGGGCCCATCAGCTCCAAGTCGTTGTCCTTCAATCTAGTTGTGGAGGGTGCAGCTCACTGGCCCCTGTGGGAATCGAACCGGCAACCTGTTGTTCAGAGCTTGTGTTCTAACCAGTGAAGACCAGCATGGGTAAATGGGGGAAAATAGGCTATCCCCCACTACCACCCTTGGTGCTCTGACACCATATAAGGCCACCCCACCCCTGCCCAGAATTTAGAAGGAGAGAAAGAGGGAAGGAGAGAAATCAGGAGTTTAACCTGAAATTGGCTAAGATGAAGTTTCTGCCACTAGTTGCCATGGTGATCGTTAAACACAAACTTAGAAAAATCCAGAAAGTCACATTTTTCCTGAACCTGAATTTGTAGCACCAGAGCCATACCTGTAACATACAAAAAGGAGGGAACAAGAATAAAGGAAGAGGAGCACTGCTGTATAGCAGGGATAGAGTGGGCACAGGGGGAGGTCAGTAGCCCTGGGCTTCGCATCCAAGCTAAAACAGGGAAGCAGACCACAGCTTGGAATGACTGGAACGTAACTCCCTCCAGAAAATTTTTGGAAAACTTAAGGAGAATGCTGGAGGTCCCGTGGCACGTGAAATGGTAGCAACAACCATTGCATTTGAATATGAAAGGATTTGGTGGCTCTGGATGGATAGAGGTCTTTAGGACACCTAGCATGGGACCATTTGAATCATACATGCAAAAGGAAAGACAAGTAGAAGGGAGCACTGGGCATCCTCCCAAGGCAGTGACCCTCCCAAGGAAGGGAGAGGTAAAATGTGATGGGGATGGTATACTCTTTCTCTAAGAGGAGACGCAGGATGCATTTATCTTCACAGGGTATGAGTTACATCCCTCGGACACAGTGAATGAGAAAAAGCTAAGGGTGAAAAAGTCATGTTTCACAGGCTTTGAAGAAAATGGGAAAAGTAGTTTTCTTTCTCCTTTCCCACCCTGCTATAAGTCTGGAGAGTTAGGCCTAAAGACAGAAAGGGAAGGAACCAGCAAGAATATTTTCCTGTTATTAGATGGACCTGACTTTAATGGGACATAACACCAGATCAAAAAGCCACCAGCAATCAAAAGCAAAGAGAGCAAAATTCCTCTGTCAGTAGCTGTGGGTAACGTTGGTCATCTGGAGACCAAAGTGGACAAATTGATATGAATGGAGGGGAGAGAGAAGCAAAGGCTGTATTTCCTCCCTAATGGAGAGAGCTATGACCTACTTACTAAAATTTTCTTCTATCAAACAAGCTGCTACAGGCCCTGTATTTATCTGCTGAAATTAGCTTTCATAGTACAACATTAAAAGGTTAATAATTTGCAATTCCTAAAATTAAATACTCCTTCTCACTCAAGTAATTATAAATAAACATAAATTATACGTAAGGGCCTATGCGATGAGTAACAGAAATATATTTAAGGAAGCGATCTAAATACAAACTGCTATGCATTTTTCCCCCGGGGTGACTTTGCTGAACTTTGTACTAGAGCTATTCTTAGATCCAACTTTCATCAGAAATGCTGTCACCTAGAAGAATGCATTTTATAATGGCAAAAATATACATTCCACTTTTGCTAGGTGAGTAGCATAACTCATCTTACTGTCCATACCTGACTTATTTAATGTTCTATAAAATAGTATAATTAGTTTCTAGTAAATATGGTATAACTGACATCCAAATGAGTGTTTTCCCCTTCAAAAGTCATCTTCTTGGAAGCTACATAATCCTCACGATGACTCTGACATTGATCAGTTAGCTTTTAGGACTCCGTTTTGATTATAGCTGTCAGAGCTTGAGGCGTGCTTTTTAAATGTCCCTAGTGACAGGAAAACTTCAGCTCTTGAGGTCAATTTCTATTTGTAAAGATCAAAAGAAATGGTAAGATTCATGATCAGGAATATGAGTAATTAAGATATTCATAAAATGATATTCCTATATGGATCACTAATTGGCCCTGGTGGCAATTTAAAAAAATGTTGAGTATAAATGTGGTATCAATGTTTGAACAAGTACATAACATACAAAGGAGACTACCATAAAGGACAGTCCTTCAGGTATCGTACTGCTTAGGTAAACTTTTTTAGAGTGCTCAATACTTAACATCCGTCCTATGTTGCTATGCCTGTGATAGTCAATGAAACCAATACGAAAATTCAATGCAAGTATTCTCCTCTTTAGCTGGTGCCCAATGCTAGGGTCTTCCTGCCTGGTTGACCATCAAACCCCTAGGGAGGCTGTCCAGAAACATAGCATGAGCTATATCAGCAACAGGTTAGGTATAGTGATTGAACAGACAGTCAATTACTGTCATGGTCTCTGCTGAAACAAGAACTCAATCCACCAACAGCCCTGCAAAGCTGGGGAACCAGAGACCACAGGGCTGAGTGATGCTGCATTGAGAAACTCAAGTAATTCAATCTGGAAATACCTCAGGATACTGGAGTTCAAGATAGCTATGCAGGATATTTGACTTTAGACCGTCACAGAAACCAACAGTTCAGGGTCAAGATGACAATGCCACTTTATCTCATTCAGAACTGTGGTCTTTTAGCATCACTGTATCTTCAGTAAACACATGTTATTCGAAAGCGATCGGCTTACTACTTCCAGTTTCAAAAATTTAACTATGATCAACGGACCAAGACGAGTGCGTAGATTCTGGTATTTCTGTTTTTTAAGAAGTCAACTTTTTAGTAACACCTTATGTGGACATCCTTGTCCCTCAGTGACTTCTGCTAGATTGTCAGGCCTCGACTGGAAAAATTAAATAGTTTTGTTCATTCATGGTAGCACTTAGGTTATTATTGACTTTGTGTCCTCAAATATGACAGTGGAAAGTTATGCAGAAGTAAGCAATCTAAGTCAGACTGGGACATAGAACCAAATAAGGAAAACATGAACCTAAACACAGAGGGACATAACAAGGTGAAGAAAACAGCACCATCATCTCTATTTTAATTATTTTGGATGAACAATTTTCTTCACTCTATTTAAAAGTCTAAGTGATTTAGAAATCATTAGTAAGTGATTTTTTTCAATTTAGTATCTAAAAGAACTGAAACTCGGGTGGATGGGCGCGAGCTCTGGGCAATGGGGCTGCTGGTTTGATTCCCACATGGGCCAGCAAGCTGCGCCTTTTACAACTAGAATGAAGTCAGTGAGCTGCCGCTCAGCTCCCAGGTGGCCAGATGGCTCAGTTGGTTGGAGCGCCAGCTCTCAACCACAAGGTTACCTCGACTTCCTTGTCGGATGGTGGGCTGTGCCCCCTGCAACTAACAATGGCAACTGGACCTGGAGCTGAGATGTGCCCTCCACAACTAAGATTGAAAGGGCAACAACTTGACTTGGAAAAGTCCCGGAAGTACACACTGTTCCCCAATAAAGTCCTGTTCCCCTTCCCCAAAAAAATCTTTAAAAAAAAAAAAAAACTGAAACTTTTAGAATTGTTAAATGAATTCCTCAACAATACTTTCTTCTACCCTGCTTTTTCACTTTTCTGCCTTTCCTTGATTTTAGCTGTTGCTTAAAAGAAACTTCTAGAGACCCCCTGACCACATTAGATTCTGCTAAAATATATCCTCAGATTACTCATTCCTTTGCTCTGAAGATCTGGATCTTTTTTTTTTAATGAAGTACTTCTTCTACGAGTTTGAACAGTTCTTCTCCAGGAGAGTTTTCTAATAAAACTTGTCCATTTTAAACACTCTATACAAATTCATATTTCTTAGGTTATTTTTGCAAATTCATTAATTCTTTAATATTCTGATCTGAGGCTTACCTATAAATTAGGAGCCCTAATTCAAAAGTACAAATGTCTTTGTGTCAACTCTACATAGAGAGTGGAAATTTCTTCATCATAAAAAAATATCAAAGACTTGTTGCTCTATAAAGCAGAACCCTAGATGTGCAGAGAAGATCATATTTTATTGTGTTCTGAGGGAGAAAGGAGGTGAAACCAGGAAGTGTGTCTCAACAGTGATTCTTCAAGAGTTCTTTGTGAAGAGACACAGAGAATGAATAGCTGGTCCTTCTTTGGGCCCTCTGGTGCCAAATCTAGTAGGTATTAACCCCTTTGATCTAGAAAAATCAATCACTAATAAACTTAGTGAGTACCTACTGTGTGCAAGTCACAGAACTTGACTCTAGAAACAGAGAAATCAGACGCATCATCTATAAAGCACCTACTATATGCCAGGCACTTTGCACATGTTACCCATTCAGTGTTCACATCACCTCCGGGAGGATGCTATTTTACCCCCTTATACAAAGAAAGAAACTGCAGCCAGGTTGGCAAAGGGGAGTTACCCAAATTAGTGGGTTGAATTGTGTCCCCCCATAAAGGTTTTTCAAATCCCAACCCCCAGTACCTGTGAATGAATCCTCATTTGGAAGTAGGATATTTGCTCATGTAATCAAGTTAAGATAAGATCATACTAAATTAGGATGGGCTCTAAATCCAATAACTGGTATCTTTATTAAAGAAAGGAAAGGGAGATTTGGGTACAGAGATACAGAGACTGGGGCAGATATTGGAACGAAGGGTCTACAAGCCAAGGAATACCAAGGATTGCTAGACATCACCAGAAGCTAGAAAGGATTCTTCCCTGAAGAAGGGAGCATGACCTTGCCAACACCTGGATTTTGGACATCTAGACTCCAGAACCATGAGAGAATAAATTTCTGTTGTTTTAAGCCACCTGTTCTGTTGCTTTGTGGTCATTTGGTTATGGCAGCCTGAGGACCCAAAAACACCAGCGACACACAGCTGGTGAGCAGTAGTGCTGGAGTTTGATCTTTATTGTCTGCCTCCCAAATATCAAACATAACACAGAGTCCATGCTATCAAAGAAAGTTTTTGTTGCCACCTGATTTCAAAACCTATTCATGGCTGCTCCAGATTTCATAAGCTAAGTAGAAATACTGAGCTGACTGGATTCAAGGTGAGGGTTACCAGTGCCCAAACTCTGCGTTATTTAGTCATTCAGAGAATTGATACATGAGGAGCTGTATAGAGTGACAGAAAGAATGCTAAAAAGCTGAGTCCAGAGACCAACAGTGATACTGACCAGAATAGCGTTAGCACAAGTCATTTCATCTCTCTCGGTCTCAATTTCCTTCTCCATCAGAGATCAGAGTAAATACTCCATGTGATTCCATACAACTAACTATATAACCAGTTGGCTGGACCCCACTATGGGCTGTTTTTATTTTCACTTTGTTTGGAATTTTTATTTTGATTGTTTGTTTTGTTGTTGTTGTCATTGTTATTTTTTAATGTTTTGCCAGTGGATTGGTCACATCCACATTTAAAGGTCTCTTTCTTTTATCGTCCATTCTCAGGCATCAGGAGTTAAAATAAGGGAACTATTTTCATTTCATTGCAGTGCACAATATTTCTTGCTTCTTCTGAGTTGACAGCAGCTCACACTTTTAAGGAAGGACCCAAGCTGGAACGACACCTTTGTTAGCCACAGCAGGTGCAAAAGAGAACTGGGCTGTTTTTAAATAAGAGCAATGAACCATCTCCAAAATAAGTATAGTACACGATTAACCTTTTGAAACCATCCACCGTGTAGAGTAACGAAAATACAAAATTGCGTTGTTTTCCAGGATGACCTTTCTTTAAGAATGAAAAGTAGGCAAAAATGCATCTGCTTCTACAGCTGTGACTCTGAACAGAATCAGGCAAACTCCCACAGTGACACATCCTGTCCAATCCGACAGGTGTAGGAAGTAGGCATTCTTAGTCAAGAAAAAGAACTACGCTATTTTCACTTTGACTTGCCCTTCTTTGTGTGTGCCCCAAACAGTGCTATTTATAAAAGGTTTTGAAATAAAAGATTAATACTATTGAGGAGCTTTCAAGGCACCCTCCTAAACACTGGTTCAGTTTCCTCTCTTGCCGCCTCCTGAGCTGCAGTGACTGCCAACGGGGAGAGGAAGAAGGTCATTGCATGTGAGAAGAATGTGGAAATTGGAGCCCTTGCTTCCAATCTCCCCTGTGAATTCTCTCCCAGAGGTGGAGGTGGAGATCCCCTCAGCCTCACAATAGCTTCCTGGTGTCTTTTTAAATGCACACCCAAGAATGCTATCAACGTTATTGTTGTTGTTGTCTTTTTATTATTGTGGTGTTAGAGAATCTGATTTCCTGAGTTTAATGTGGGATATCTGTGATTATATACACACACACACACACACACACATTAAATTAGGTGAACAATTGTTGGATAAACAAGGAATGTTTCTTTAAGTTTACAGGAAATGCCAATAAAATTAATAACTACTAAGTAAGTCCTCTGAGGCAGATACTTTCAGCCATTTTGAGACAAAGATTATTCATTCCAAAGATAATTAAAGTGACTGCTAATTGGTTAGAGGTTTCTTTTGGAGATAATAAAAATGTTCTGGAATTAGTGATGATGGCTGCACAATTTTGTGAACATACTAAAACCCACTGAATTGTACTTTTAAAGGGTGAGTCTTACGGTATGGGAATTATATCTCAATTTTTAAAAAGATAGTTCAAGAGTGGCTAGTATATGCCAGAGATCCTGTGCTAAGCACTGGATTAAAAAAAAAAAAAAGCTAACCTTTTTGAGCCTCCTACTAAGTGTCAGATCCTATGCTTAATCCTTTGTATTCATTCTCTTATTTAATCCGTATAACCTCCCTAGCGGGAGGAAGTATTGGTACCCCATTTTATAGCTGAAGAAATGAATTTAGAGAGTCTTTTGCTTAAAGCCACAGAAAATTTTGTATTCCACATAAAATTAGGTGGAATCATATGAAACTGCCATTTTGTAGGCTACTTTTGTGTTCAAATGTTAATTTCTTACTGCTCAATCTAATAAGTAGCTAGATCTGCCCAAGTTCTTAATTACACACCTCAGAAAACCACTCTAGTAAGATTAGGCAGTAAAGACTTACAACGTGGTAAGGGCCTAGTTCCCTGAATGAAATGAGTACCAGAAGGGGCTTTGTATGAACAAGAAGTAAGCTTCTATTGTCTGAAGCCATAAAGATTTTGAGTTTCATGTGTTACAGCACCTAACACCACTTAACCTGACTAATAGACCAGGGCTATTAGACTCCACAGCCTATGATCCTACCCACTGGTAATTTGCCTTTTTCAAGCTGTTTAGGACCTGGTGATAGATACACGTACAATGTACTAGAATACTAGAATCAAAGACAGAAATGGATGAGTTCAAATGTTGAACAAATAATGAACGATAGGGTTAACGAAACAGAGAACACAAAAAATAGTGGTTAACCAAATAAGGGGCATATTCTTCTCACAAAACAAGGAGCCCGGAGGTATGAAGACCAGGTCTGGAACACCGACTCCATGATTCTGTTAGGGGTCCAAGATATGTCTACCTTTCCACTTCACAATCCCTAGCATATCTCATTCTGAGAGGAAAGGGTAAGTCAAAGGACAAAGGGGCAAAAGTCAACCTGCTTTTTAAGAGCTTTCTCTGAAGTCCTTCCAAGAAATGACCACCTGGCAAGAACTGTCAGTGGCTGCCTGTAGGTTCAAAGGAGACTGTAAATGTGATTATTCTTAAGATGGTCACATTTACCACCCTATAGAAAATTAGAATTCTGTTAGTAATGAAAAGTGGGAAATGGCTGTTAGGAAGACAACTGACACCCTCTGCCTCATATAGGAAGAGAGTTCAAAAGCCTGGATAGACAAAATATTGGCAAATGTCTACTAAAGGGGTCAGCCAGAATTTGAATCCAGGTTTAATTGCTCCAGAGCCAGTACTCTTAACCCCTGCTTATGCTGACTCCTTCACGGAATATACAGTCCAGAAAAGCAGGTGCACTCTTTACTGTAATAGAAGGATAGTGTAATCATTTCTTATGGTTGTTATAACAAATTACCACAAACTTGGTGGCTTAAAGCAACACAGATTTATTCTCTCACAGTTCTGGAGGCCGAAAGTCTGAAATCAATTTCACTGAGCTAAAGTCAAGGTGTGAGCAGGGCGGTTTCCTCCTGGAGGCTCTGAGGGGAGAATCTGTTTCCTTGCTGTCCTTGCCCTGGAGCTTCTGGAGGCTGCCTACATTCTTTGTCTCATGACCCCTTCCTCGAATCACTTCAACCACTTACTTCCATCATCAATCTCCTATTTCTGTAGTCAGATTACTCTCTGCCTCCCTCTTATAACGACACTTGTGGTCATATTTAGAGCCCATCTGGATTATCCAGAATAACTTCCCCATCTCAACATTCTTCACTTAGTCGTATCTACAAAGTCCCTTTTGCCATGTTAGGTAAAATGCATAGTTTCCAGGGATTAAAACATGGATATCTTTGGTGGCCGCTATTTAGCCTAAACAAAAAGTAAGTTAGAAATTGATAAGTGCAAGAAAAAAAAATAGATAGCAACATTGGCAAGTGCTTTGAATAAGGAACAAACTGAGAACCATAGGGATTCGGAAGGTCAAATGAGAAATACTGCTTAGGTAGTCAGAAAGAGGAGTATAAATGATTTGGAAATGGAAAGATAATACAGACATCTTACGGAACCAAGTAAAATAATCCTGGACTAAGAATAGGCCGGGTCAGAGCTCCAAGGAAGAATTTGAGCCCAAGAGACCTTGTTAGGTTTATCTCCAAAGCTGGACAAAAGGGGATTCAAGATCACTCACAAGCCTGAGGATGTCTGCATATAAGTGTTTGGTATCCTTTCATGTCCTTTCCAACTACATAAGGCAACTCCAGCCCCTCACAAATGTTGGGGAACATCAGGGCCAGGATTATGGTGAGGCAAGAGGAGTACCTGGGACGCTCTTGGGTTGGTGCCATACTGACCCTGAACTTGCAGAACCCTGAGAATTATACGCTCTAAGCACCTCACTTTCTCCTACCCAAGTCCACATGGCTTGGGGGGCTTCTAGATAAGCAAGATTTGTTTAGGCCTTGGGGAGTACACCAAGTCCCAAGCAATGTCAAGAAAGACATTTTAAGCTGTATGCTTTATCAGCATTTCTCCTATCATGACCCTTTGCAGATACCTTAATTTCTGAGTCTAAACAATTGTGAGGAAGTAAGCGTCCCTCACCCAGGGAAGACCCCAAACAAAAGGTGAATGTCTCCTGCCATTTGTTTTAGGCTAACTTCCCTCAAAGTTCAATTGCCTTAAAAAATGTCAGAGGAGGCCCCAGCCGGGTGGATTCTTCCCTGCACTGGGACCTGCTGGACCTCAAGCAGGTCTCTTTGAGGACCAACGGAGGCATGTAGACGCTGGGCCGCTCCCGCCCCCACGTGACCTTGAGCCTGTGGACTGCCTGTGCTCAGCTCATTTGTTGATTTGGTGGTAAAACAAAGCAAGTTACAAAAGAAATAAAAGCTAAGGGTATCAAAGTCTAAACAGGAGTGTTTGTTTTTATTACTTTTAAAAACATGTAATGTCTCCTGAGAAAGCCATCCTAGAGAAAGGAGACAAAGGTCCAAAAATGCAGGAGAAAAAAGAAGCCAGGGAATGTTTGATAATTACACTCTAAGCTTGTGTTTCACACAAAAGGTGGAAAGAAGGCTAAGCTAAAGGAATGCTGATTTGCTCTTGGGCAGGGTTTCTCAACCTTGGCACTGTTTATCAGCAGCCACAACTAATAATCTCTTTAAATTTATAATTCAGGGAATTTCAATGAAAATCATCAGATAGGCAATAATTTTTTAAGTGCTAGGCTTCATATATATCTGTATGTTTATCTATCTATCTATCTATCTATCTATCTATCTATCTATCTATCTATCTGTCTGTCTGTCTATAATTGTATTTGATACAGCTACCCAGGAGTTGGTATAAGAGTTGATACCTGGAGTTAGTTTTCTCTAGGTACTAAGATAACAGTAAAACGGATGGTGTTGGCATAGCTTCAGGCGCTTCGACACATGTCATCTCACTGGTACTCACAACAAGGTGGGAAAGTGATTAGTGCCATTTCTTGTGTAGTTGGTGTCCACGATGGCCACAAGGATATTAGGCCCTCAACTACCTCTGTCACCAGAGAGGACGTGCAGGTTTCCTGGAAAGAAATCATCTGTCAGGACCATCCCTCTCTCCAGGAGCCACACCCTGTTTTTTAATGTATTTGTGTTGCTTAAAAAGAGGCCCAAGCTGACAGTGCCACCTTCACCCCCGACTCCTGCCCTGTCCCCTCCCTACTAGTTCTGCCTGCAGCTGCTGCACTGCAGCTTTCTCCTCCCAGCACATCAATTTAAATTGCTTCAAGCCAGCTTCTGAGTGTCTCCCCTGCAGTCTTTTGTACAGCTGGCTGGGTGATGAGCTCTGGCATAGAACAGAGATGTACCATCATTGCTTTGACTATCTTCCCCATGAAAAGCCTGGGGAAGTGGGGAGGCTGGTATCTTGCAGATTCCCCACAAGAGAGGGAAAAACAAACAGCAGCAAAAGGATGAATAGACAGAAAGCTACAATGGGGAAAAAGAACACCGTTTAAAAAAAAAAAAAAAGTCCTTTCAAGGCAGGCTGCTGTAAAAATGCCTGGTGCTGGTGAAACCAGGCTGTTAGTGTGCATTTTATTTCCTTCCATGCCTCCTGTTGTCTGAGCGTGAGGTCACCCCCACTGGCTGTAAATATCCACCCTAACTTCAAATTATAGGAGCACAAAGACTATATATCGTTGGACTTGAGGATAGTTGTATTAGTCAGGGTTGTTCAAAGGAAACAGAATCAATACGGTGTGGGGGAGGGGGTGCAGGGAGAAAGGGAAAAGGGAAAGAGAAATTTTTAAGAACTGACTCACAGGATTGTGGGGGCTGGCAAATCTGCAAGGCAGGCTGGAAATCCAGGGAAGCGCTGATGTTGCAGTGTTGAGATGGCAGATTGCAGGCAGAATTCCCTCTTCCTTGGGGATATTCTGTCTTTGCTCTTAGGCCTTTGACTGATTGGAAGAGGCTCGCCCACATTATAGAGAGTAATCTGCTTTACTCAAAGTCTACTCATTTAAATGTTAATCACATCTAAAAAATGCCTTCACAGCAACATCCAGACTCGTGTTTGACCTAGCCATAGCCTAGCCAGATTAACACATAAAACTGACCTTCACTGGAGTCCTAAAATCCTACCTTGGGGAATAGGACTGGATTCAATAGGACTTGAATCAGAGCTGAATTGAATCAGAGTTCTATAGAACTTGAATCAGAGCTGTGGTATAGGCAACTGACTCTAAGGAGCCCCCCTGCAATGGTCTTGACTTAGGCATCCCCTGGATAAATGGCAGGCTCTGTCTTCCACATGCCTTCTCCACTCCCGTCTTGTTCAAGCCTGCTCTGAAACTTTCCAGTTTCCTTCCCAAGTGATCATAATACCTGCACACTTCTGCTACATGAAGGCTTGCTGGTATTTGTCACTAGTTAAACATCAGGAGGGTAAGCTAGACTAGATAAGCACTCACCTAGCACAATATGCCAGATGTCCATTAAGAATGAATGAATGCCACCTCACACCCACTGGGACAGCTACTATAAAAGAAAAAAAGGAAATAACAATTGTGAGCAAGAATGTAGGAGAAATTAGAACCCTTGTGCACTGTCAGTGGAAATTTAAAATGGTAAAGCTGCTGTGGAAAACAGTATGGCAGTTCCTCAAAACATTAAAAATAGAATTACTGTATACCCAAAGAAACTGAAAACAAAGACTCAGATATTTGTACTTCCATGTTTATAGCAGCATTAAACACGATTGTGAAGAGGTGGAAGCTACCTCTGCCCATAGACAAATGAATGGATATCCAAAATGTGATCTATACATACAATGAAAGGATTAAAAAGAAAGGAAATTCAGACATATGCTACAACATAGATGAAACTGGAGGACATTATGCTAAGAGAAGCAAGGCAGACACAACAAGACAAATACTTATATGATTCCACTTCTTGAGGTCCCTAAAGGAGCCAGATTCATAGAGATAGAAAGTCGAAGGGTGGTTGCCAGAGGCTGGGGGGAATGAGGACTTGTTTAATGCATGTAGATCTTCTGTTTTGCAAGATGACACAAGTTTGGAGTTTGGTTGCACAACAATGTGGATGTACGTAACACTGCTGAATTATACACTTAAAAATAGTTAAGACAGTAAATTTTATGTTATATGTATTTTACCACAGTTTAAATTTGTTTTTTCAATGATGTATGTAGATATATTCAACATGAATGAACCTTGAAAACATTAGACTAAGTGAAAGGAGCCAGTAACAAAAGACCACATATTGTGTGATTCTGTTTATATGAAATATCCAGAAGAGGCAAATCCATAGACAGAAAGTAGATAGGTTGGGAGAGAAAGGGGAATTGGGCATGACTGCTAATAGACACAAGGTTTCTTTTGGGGGGGATGAAAATATTCTAAAATTAGATAGGAATGCTAACTCTGTGAATACACTAAAAACTACGAAATTGTACACTTTAAAAGAATGACTTTTATGGTATATGAATTATATCTCAATAAGCTCTTATAAAAAAATAAATGAATGAATGAATAAGGTTCTAATTATATCTAGATCCTTGGGATCACTTTAATTCAGTGTCAATCCCAGCAGAAGAGAGGTTTGTCATGAATAATTTGGATCAGAAATAAGGGTAGCAAGAGGTTCAAATAGGTACTCCTGGCGAACCTCAGCCTCAGAGTCCCAGCAGGTTTGGAGATCTGTTGGCTAATGGCCTGGTAAGGGCTGCCAGAAGCTTTAGACTCATCTCCCTGGAGCCACTAGCTTGTCAAACTATGGAGTCTCTTCAGGGCACTAAGATTAGAGAGAGTACATCTATTCCCCAGAAATGCCCTGTTTACTACTTGCCATTATAATGATGTAATTGCATGCTACTCATTGATAAAGTGCAAAAACAATCACTAGAGAGTATAAACAAACAGCTGGTGAGCAACCTCCTTGTAAAATGCTAAAAGCAAACTTCAAAAATATTTTTTTCATCACTTTTGCCTAACTGATGCAGTAATCCCAAGCGTGCGGCAGAGCATAGGTGGCAGCTCAGAAACGACAGTGACACATTCTATAAAATGGCTTATTGTCAGAACCACACACAGGAGAAAACCCAAAGGCAACAGTGAACCAGAAAGTGGAATAACAATTCAGTGGCTGGTCTTCATTCCCATCACTGATCCAGACTTTTCATGCTTAAAAACACCTTCTGTCCCACTAGTGCATTTTCATACAGCATGTAAATTGCAAGTTGCTTCTCCCAAAAAGACTCTCCTCACCCACCCAATGGGAGCCTGGAAGGCTCCTTGTTCAAGGAGCTCTACTGATCAAGACCTGTGTACTTGTTGTCTGCTGGGCTAATGTAAGGGTTATGTGTAGTCCCCAAGACCGAGTAACCTGCACGGCTCTATTTTGGCACTGAATTTCTAACAACCTGAAGCGGCTTCTAGAACTGGGACTTTGAAATACAACAAAATGAAGTAAGTACTTAAAAATTAACAAACCATCCCTATGCCTGAAATATAAACACAGGTAAACAATCAACGTAGGCCAAGAAATAATCACTATTGTAAATACAGCAGGTGTAGTTTTATTAATTGCCAGTCCCTCTTTCCTGAGAAGTGGATAAATTCTTCAAGCCCCAGCACAGAAAGGCAGCCTTGGGCCTGACCAGGTTTGTCATCTGAACCCTGAGTCCCCGTTTTCAGCCTTTGGTGGGTTCTAGCTGAGGCGCAACAGGTTCTGATGATGGCTTTATTCTCTGTGGTTGCACCTTTTTTTTTTTCCTAAAAAAACTTCTTTCTTTTTCTAAAAAAAAAAACAAAACAAAATTTAATTGAGATATAATTTACATACTATAAAATTCACCCTTTTAAAGTGTACGATTCAGTGGGTTTTAGTAATCCTAAAATTGTGCAGCTATCACTCCTATTTAATTTCAGAATGTTTCATCACCCCAAAATGAAGCCTCAGATCCATTAGCAGTCACATCCATCTCCTCTTTCCCCCAGTCCCTGGATACCACTAATCTTCTTTCTGTGCCTATAGAATTTCTTATTCTGAACATTTCATATAAATGGAATCATACCATACGTGTTCTTTTGGGACTGGCTTATTTCACTTTGTATAATGTTTTCAAGGTTCATTTATCTTGTTGCACCTATCAGTATTCATTCCTTTTACGACTGAATAATAGTCCACTGTTTGGCTATATTATATTTTGTTTACACATTCATCACTCGATGAACGTTTTGGTTGTTTCCGTTTTCAGCTATTATGAACAGTGCTGCTGGAAACGTTGGTGTGCAGGTTTTTGCATAAACACGTGTCTTCCTTAGTTTTGGGTCTACGCATGGAGTGGACTTGATGCGTCATATGGTGACACTATATTTAAGTTTTTTGAAGAACTCGCAGGCTGTTTCCCACCGCAGCTGCATCATTTTACACCTGTAGTCACTCCTTGCTATGGCTGGGCCTTTTCTTGGCCTCTGTATTTTGTGCTCCTCGTTATACCGCCTGATCAACAGATCCCTCTTGTAAAATTCTTCTTGTTTCCTCCTCCTACTTGCCCTCTTACTTAAGTAAGCTGCCTCCAAGCAAAGAGAAGGAAAAGAGACTGCAAATGAAGTGAGAGCCAGCTGTCTGCCAAGCCCTGTACTCCATACTCTGTGTGTCTGGTTCTTCTGTTACTCACAATGTGACCCTGCGGGATCTGCACCTTATCAACCAGGAAACAGAAAGGTCTGTGCTGTTTTGTCTGCTCCAAACTGCTTCCCAGCCCCCACAGAGTGGTTCTCAAACTATGCACCCAGAACCCAACAGTGCTTCAGGGGTTCGGCAAAAAACAGCATTTTCTACCAAACAATAAAATGTTAAATTCCTGAAAAATCCCCTCCTTATTTTTGTCTATTTCATATCTTGTCGCTCTAGGAAGACCTTGTCAGACTTATTCATGACTGTTTGGCCAGGGCTTAGAACCATGCATGGCATCTAACGGTTGTTCAATAAGTATTTATCTAGTGAATACATTTTTCTGTTAAAATTTGGCAAATCATGTGCGAAGGCATTGGTTTCCAAACCTGACTGTATGTCCAAAAGCACACAAAGAGCATATTTTAAACTATAGTTCACTAGGCCCTGCTGAGTCACCCTCTCTGGGTGGGCATGGAAATCATTGTTATTAAATGTTCCAGGTGACACTGATGGAGCTTTCTGCAGTCCCTGCTTTGGGTGGGCTCTCACCCCAGTCCGGAACCACAGATCACCAACCATATGATCAGGGATTTCTTTCTAGATCCATTGTCATTTCAGTCCACTGATCACTGGTGGCTTCACTCCAACCATTAGATCTTTCAATGTGACTGATGATTCTCCATGTCTGGAGACCGCCACAGGTCTGGCTTTCTCTATACCTGTAGTTTAGACCTGCTTTATTATTATTCACTAACAAAAATTAAAGCCACGCTAGTTTCAACATCAAAAGTTCTCCAGGCTGCAGAAAAGAATCTCACCACTTCTTAAAAGTCTGTAACTCTCCATGCCACTCCCCAGGGACTTGAGGGATAAACACATGTGACAAAAGCAAGTTTGGGTTTTCCCTTTGCCTTCACCTATCAGAAAGCGGCAGGAGTTCCCACAGGCTCAGTTCTTCTTTCAAAGTCAAGACTTGTGTAGGAAGTTATAATGTTTTTCCTCACTGACGGTGGACTGAAAGAGAAAAAAGAACTCCTGACTCACCTTTATTTGCTTACTCAAGTTTCACTTCCCCTTTTCACCCAGGAGGAAGGACTTTACCTAGAATCTCCATAACCACTGGGTTATGGAGGGTGTAGCAATCTCCAACCCAGTCCAAGCAAGCCACTGGCACCAGGGACTTGAAAAGTCTTGAGCAGGCTTCCCTTCTGCAGAGGATGTCAACATAGACTCCTTAGCACTTTGCCACTCAAAGTGTGCTCCTCCAACCAGCAGCAGGCCTTGGCAGCACCGGAACATTTGTTAGAAACGCAGAGTCTCAGGTCCCACCACCCAACTGAACAAGACCCCATGTGATTTAAATGCACATCCAAGGGCTCTGAACCAGCTTGGGAACAAGCACAACACAATATTAAAACTGGGTAGATGATTTGGCTAAGGCTGGAACTAAGATATGCTCAAGCTTTAGAGCACATAAGAATTGCCTGGAAATTGCATCTGCTTTCACGCTTGTAGTTATCATTGCCAAAAAAAAACTCATATTAAAAGAACAAACAGGCTCTAATGATGAAGATGAGTCGAGCGAAGAAAACCTGTATGTATTATGTGAATGATGTAGTATATGGATCATTTAATCACATCGTCTATGATTGTGAAGCTCCTTCTGCAGACGAGGCCCAAACCAGGTGAGAAGTATTGTTCATCCAGCACATGGGGACCACATGTGATAGCCTGCATCCCGTTGTTGAGTACTGTGGCTTGCCCAAGATACATGTGGGAGACAGGACACTCTTTGAAAACCTGGCTACTTACATTGTTGCTGCCTCTTCTACTTTTAGTGGATTCCAGAGGCTGACTATCTACTATGTGACGTCAGGGCTGATGTGACAACTGATGCAGCAAATCCGGAACCATGACTTCCAACCCAAAGTGGAGGAGCAGGTGTCAGCACTCCGTGTGTGTCTCATGGGAGAGTGGGATGAAATGCCGTCCTGCAGCCTGTGCTTCAGCTAGTATCATTGTGTAGATGCCATTCTTACAGCTGTTACTGTGAGTGTAGCTTGACTTTGTAAGTAGGTTTGGCACAGATGGAACAATATGGAACATTAGGAGACGGGGTCACACTTATCTGTGTGCCTATGGAAACTATTTGAATATCTGTTTTGTATGGATTTTTAGTCACTTTTCAAACATGCTACTAAAGAGTGCCCCTCGGCTGGTGAGCAAACATTTGTAGCTTGTATATTGGCAAAACAGGCCAAAAGTTTAGTGTTGTGACCTGTTTTAAAAATAAAGTATCTTGAGGGCAGCCGGATGGCTCAGTTGGTTAGAGCAAGAGCTCTGAACAACAGGGTGGCCGGTTCGATTCCCTCATGGGCCAGTGAGCTGTGCCCTCCACAACTAGACTGAAGACAACGAGCTGCAGCTGAGCTTCCAGAGGGATGGCCAATGGCTCAGTTGGTTAGAGCGCGAGCTCTCAACAACAAGGTTGCCAGTTCAATTCCCACATGGAATGGTGGGCTGCGCCCCAAAATGGCGACTGGATTTGGAGCTGAGCTGTGCCCTCCACAACTAGATTGAAGGACAATGACTTGGAGTTGATGGGCCCTGGAGAAACTCATTGTTCCCCAATATTCCCCAATGAAATTTATTTTTAAAAATAAAATAAATAAAGTATCTTGAAATTAAAAAAAAAGGAATTGCCTAGAAAGATTCTGATTCAGTAGACTTTGGATGGACCACAGGAATTTACATTTGTAGTAAGCACACAGGTAATTCTGATTCCAGATGTTCTACCGGTTTCTTTCCGGATAGATGACATGAGGTTCCTACACACATGTGCGCACAGTATTTTGAAGGCTTAACAAATCTTTCCCATGTATTTTTCTCTTCTGCCTATTCTCATTTCCAGCAGATAGTGTTTCATGCCATTGCCATTTGGAAGGAATATGAGAGGATGGAAAAAGCTAAACAGAGTGAGAGCAAGAGACACAGACAGAGAGACTTCTTCCTGACTGTGGCTTCCAAAAGCCTAAAGCCCATAGTTGTACTGAGAGGAGTTGGACAGAAAGTGGGATTTGGCGGTGCGATTGGGGGAGAGGGAGCCTTCTCCACACCAGGAAAACAAATGCCACATGCTCAGTGAAAGGAGGGACAGGCAAAAGGGCAGATGTCAGTAAGGCCCAGAGACTGGGGCTGTGTGCCCTAATTACTGCAGAGAGAAAGTACCTGCCTCAGAGGGATTCCTATGCCCCAAAGACTAAGCATGGAATAGCATGAGACAGGCCCTGGGACTTGAAGGAACCGAGCAGACAGGAATGAGGTCATCCCAGGGCCACCTGCATAATCGGTATGCTGGAGAGACGGTCTCGGCAGACACCTACATGAGTAGGTAACTTGAAGATTAAATGGGCCTTCAAGACTACCATCACCACCTGGTGTTCACGAGGCCTCCAGATACAGATGTAAATGCAGGTAAATGGTGGGAGCAGTAGAAGGGGCAAGGTATTGAGTAGAAGCCCCCGGGAAATAAGGTAATTGGGATTAAGTTGTTAGAAAAACAAAGAAAGCCAGAATGTGGAGTGAAAACTGCCTGAGATACACGGGAAGACTGGCAGGACAGTCACTCAAGAACAGCCTCTGAATGGTCCTCCTCTGGGGACCCCCCACGCGGCACCTCTTGCACAGCGGCCCCACTCACCACTACCTCCAACTTTTCTCCTCAGACTCCCTGGCTTTCCCTCACTAAATGCCCTATTTTCTTCATTCTTTTTTTACTTTCTCTTCTTTCTTCTCCTCAAAATTGCCTTAATGGCCCAGCAGTAAAAACCTCCACCACCCTCTAAAACCAGAGAGCCCAAATAACAGAGAAGAAACAGGGATTCTCCTCTGACCCACTTTCTCCTAGGGCAGGGAGAAACCAGTTTTTCAAAACTCATTGCTTTATCTCCCGGCCCCACCCCACCCCCCAGAGGAGGAGAATGAACTGCACATGAATGCCAGTCCCGGTGAGGACAGTTTCAGGCCCCCTGAACCTGAGAGAAAGGGGACAATGATGGGCTTTACTCATTAAAACAAGAGGAGCTTTCACATCTACTACACAAGCATCTTTACCTATGTTGTTTTTTTAAATCTGAAGTCGAGATGAAATATGTGTTAGCTCTGGGGAGAAATGCCAGGTAAAAACAGTGAAGCTAGTGTCTCCGTTTCTACTCCTTTCACCTTCCCCTATGATGAAGTTCAGCTTTCCTGAAGATTCGGGGTCTTTTCAACCTGAACTGTCTACTCCAGAAAGACGAATTCATACTGAACGCATTTACCTTGTAATTGGTTACAGAAATGGAACTTTTAAGAGTTCCAGGAATAACAACGGTCTGTGAGGGCCAGCAGTACCCCAACTTCCTCCTTCCTAAAATAAGACCAGGATAGAGGTAGAGACATGCTGAGGGTAAGAGAAAATCCCATACCCTTTCTCCAGTCTCTGTTATTTCTGTGCAGGAACTTTTCCTACTTAATCCAAAAAACAATAGTGTCTGGCCTTGTGCCAGCCCACATCTCCACATCTGCCCTGAGCCTCTCTGTGGCAGCCTACTCCAGTGCTTCCTGGGGAGCACAGTGAACAATGACTCCTTCCTCCTCCAAACCCAGCAAGATTTTGTTCAGTCTGTTCCAGGTTTGTAGAAGCGGAACAAGCTGTGTAAAAGTGGGTACAGACAGCTAACTTAAGTGACTCAAATTAAAACCATCACCTCTGCCTGCCCCCACTTCCTCTTCCCTTGCATCATCTCTGAGAAGCACTTGTCCATGCCTCCTGCACTTACAAGCCTCCTTCTCTGGCTGTAGTATATATAGTATGGTAGGACCTCACCCCACTCCAGGGGGCGAGCCAACTGTACAGTTGTCTATTGGTTGTAGGGTGGCCGACCACACCCATGTGGACAGGAAAGGAGAGAGAGCTGGCATTGGAAGGAAGAAACTGTGAAATGGGAAAGTGAGAGAGAAACCATCAGCCAGTCCTGGCTCCTGAGGATTCATGCCCTGCTTCCATACATCCTGAAACATGACAACCCTTGTGTTCCATAAAGAAACACGTGTGTTACATAAAGAACCACTGTTCTTTATGCATCATCCCAGCATTTTATGTCTCCATCCCGGATACGCTTTCTCTTCACTTAGATTGTCTGTCTCTCTCACAGGGATCCAGCATCTCCTTGACATCAGGATCTTTTTTAATATCTATTTCTAACTGCAGCCCTTGATGGAGAAGTCTGGCACAGAGAAGGTTATTCAAATGTAAGTTGAATAAATAAAAGGACAATTCAATTATCACACATTATTCTTTTTTTTTTTAAGGAGGGTGCAGCTCACAGTGGTCTATGTGGGGATCAAACTGGCAATCTTGGTGTTATTAGCACTGTGCTCTAACCAACTAAGCTAATCAGCTACCCCTATCACATATCCTTAAATGGCTTGATTCGTGACCAAAATTTTTAGACATTATGTTTGGTGCTTTACACACACATACACACACACACACACACACACACACACACACACACACACACATACAAATATTGAACATATATTTTCTCCCATCCATGGTTGACAGTTAAATAGAATATTCTTTTGCAAACAATCATGATTATCTTCTCATCTCACATGCTTTTTATGGCTGCCTAGAAATACAGGCTCTTCAGTGGTACTCATTCCTGTGGACTCTCCTGCAGGACCTTCAGGAGTGAGTTGTTGTCTCCCTGGCAGTCATTCTCCTTCTGAGGAGCAGTGCCCACATCCTTCTGTAGAGGTTAAAAATGCCAGTCTAGCAAATTCTCAGCCTTGTGTGCCGCTAGAGCACAGGCAGGCGACCCAGTCTTGATTCCTGAGACTCATTCCTGAGACTCCTGTGGCTGCTGCTGAGACCTCTGGGAAAGTAGGTCCTGCTTGACAACCGAAAAGAAAGCAATGGAACATCCTCCCTTGTTGTTGTGGACAAAGCCTCGTGAGGATGTGACGCTTAGAGCCCCAAAGGATTTTAAAACCATGAAGGGAGACGTTGCCAAAACATTGAGAATGGCTGAACAGCAGCCATAAAATAAATAATAATAATAAAATAAAATCTTGCCATTTGCAACAATGTGGGTGGATCTAGAGGTTATTAGGTTAAGTGAAATACATCAGACAGAGAAAGACAAATACCGTATTTCACTTATACGTGGAAGCTAAAACACAAAACAAATCAATGAGCAAAATTAAACAGAAACAAGCTCATAGATACAGAGAAATAACTGATGGTTGCCAAAGGGGAGCGGGAAGGGGATTAAGAAGTACAAACGGCCTGTTGTAAAAATAGTCACAGGATGCAATGTTCAGCATAGGGAATATAGTCAGTAATATTGTAATAACTATGTAAGGTGATGTTCTAATCCTGGAACCTACAAATCTTACCTTATATAACAAAAGGGACTTTGCAGATGTAATTAAGATAAGGATCTTGAGATGAAGAGATTAGCCTGGATTATCAGTCTGGGCCCTAAACATAATCACAAGTGTCCTTATAAGAGGGAGGTAGAGGGAGATTTGGCTACAGAAAAAGGAGATGTGATAATGGAAGCCGGAGGTTGGAGCAATTTGAGGAAGGGTCCAAGTGCCAAGGAATGCAGAAGTCTGCCAGAAGCTAAAAAGGACAAGGGAACAGATTCTCCCTGTAGCCTCCAAACAAACCCAGCACTGCCAACTGACTTTTGTCCGGTGAAAGATCTCAGATTTCTGGTCTCCAGAACTGTAAGAGAATAAATTTGGTTGTTTTGAACAACCAACTTGATGGTAATTTGTCATAGCAATAATTTGTTAACAACTTAACAATGAACCAACCCTGGAACTCCCTACCTCTGGATTTCTTGAGAAACGACATCATTTTTTTTAAATCCTCGGTTTTTAAGCTACTTTCAGCAAAGCTTGTTACTGAGAGCATCCTAAAAAAAAAATACTTTTAGCATGATTAGTTAGGATGGCTGGTAAGGCAGTTCAGGTTCGAGTGCTTCACCCAAAACCAGGCTTCTTCTATCTAGCATATTGGGTACCTCCCACTTTATTTTTAGTGTTGAAAAATAAGTAGCAATATTTTTGAATTATCATAAAAGTGTGCCTTACTGGTCCACCATTTCTGTGGTGCTGCCCTCATCCTTATGGCCCAAGAAGCTTTGTCACCACCAGAACCAAAAACCAGCCAAGGGAAGAGGGGAAGGACAGGATACAACCTGGAAAGCTGCATTCCTGTTCATGGTGCATGGTGCAAAACTTGGTGACCTGGCCAGGCCTCCATGCCAGGGAAGCTGGAAATCTTTATTCCAAAGTGTCCAATCAGAAACTCAGAAAAAGAAGCAGAAAGCACATATCGGGGGACAACAAATGGCTTGTTTGAAGAGTTCTGTTGACATGGGCATTCAAGTTAAAATCAAGGAGGCTTCAGCATCTCAGTACAATGGCTTAATCATCAAGCCTACAGACGCAGCTTAACTCAGTCCAAAGCGCTCCTGGTACTGCCCTGGTTTATGATTTTTTTTTTCCTGGTAGCAGCAAAACCTGCAATATATAAGAAAGGTACCAGTGGTGGTGCCCTTCCCCCTTACTTTCCCCTCACCACCTAGGGCCCCTCTGTGGAACATTAATGATCAGGAACACACTTTGAAACAATGCATTGCTCTAAGAGAAAGCAAAACCAGACTGTTAGACTGCAAATTCATACTGCCAGACACAGTAATTCTTGGGGATTCCCAAGTCTGCTGAGTTTATTTCTCCTGTGAGAAATCCCCCAGCCCTGGGTAAAGAAGTTGGACTACTCCTGTTGCTGCATGTACTTGGTGTATTTTAGAGTCACTGGCTATAGGGGAAACAGAGACCTGAGCACTCCGCTCAGCAAGTGAGAAGCCATTTTCAATCACACTCTGTAGCTCCTGGTGCTGTCTGGGGCCAGAGTGAATGCTGGTTGCCATGGCACGGCTTTAAATTATGTCTGTACTGACTGACACACTGTCACTGAAGCCACAGCTATCTCTTCCTACTGTGTGTTGATTGATGCTTGAGCTCCCCGCCAGGAATAGAGCTCTATCAGCAAGAAAGCAAATCCATGTGGTTGCCACGCCTTCTGCCTAGCTAATATATAAGGTGCCAGGCATTAGAAATATTTGAACCAGGAAATAAAAGATCCAGGTTCTGTTCACAGTTCTCCACTGTGTGGCTTCGAGCAAATCCTTTCATCTCTCTGTGCCTAGAATCCCTCACCTGTACCATGAAAGACATGGAACTGAACGTCTTTTAGGTCTGCTGAGTTCCTAATGTAACCATCTCTGATTCCTGTGTGCTATTTTAAAGCCACAGGGATAAGCAGAGTTCTGCAAAGGATGAATATCAAAGTGTGAGTGAAGCAATTCCTGTAAGCTGTTGCACAGTCCTCCCCCGCTGACGGTTTCTGTAACTCCCCTCCAGCACCTCTGGGCTGCTAGAGATTTGCTTTGAGTCAGTTCCCTGGCAAGATACCACTTGCCAAAATGTCCCTTCTGAGGTACTAAGGGGATTGTTTTCAGCTTGGGTTGAGTCATTATTCGCCCTGGAAATGATTTCTTCTCAGGATAGTCCCTGGTTCAATGCCCAAGAGTTGGGTACCAAGGAATGTTACCTCCTCTAACAAAGTAAATTCTAAAACTAGAGAAAAATACACCTATGAGGCTGGACTCTGCACCTGTTTCACAGGGACCAAGAGAGGGAGCAGCTCTGATACTTGTCTAACCAGCGTGCACTGGTTCCACTAACAGGAAGACAAATGAAGTCATCTTTACATTTCTGCTTACACTGTCCTCACCCCTAGTCCTCCTCACCTGCTGATACAGGAACAGGGCTCCCACTTTTAAAGTCTCCCCACCCCACCTTTGGGGATTTCTAAGAATCCCCAAAGGGTGTCTCATGTATATCTACAAATCAAAAATATAGCCTGGGAAACAAGGGTTACAACAGGAATAAGGCATCTTGTCATAAACCAGAGCTACAACATGTCATAGGAAAAAGAAATCTAGGGTCTTGAAACAATCACAATTCAATAACAAGGATGAATACCTCAGTTTGCCTGATGTAGGGTGCAAGAAACTCTAGGCTGACTTCACAGAGAAGGTAAAACATGGCTGACTCTTGAGAATGGATGCTAGATCAAATGATGATGGCTTTCAGGGCAGGTATGATAAAGCAGAGGTCTGGTGTTCTCCCCAGCTCACTGAGCCTGCCTCCTTTCAATTGGAACATTTGCTCACTCATTCTATTTTTTCGTTTCTTTTTTTAATTGTCCAAAGCTTAGAATTAAGGCAAAAAGATAATTGTGTGTCTTTTCAATGTCATGCTGGAGCATTGCCTAATGAGGCCTGACCAAGCATTATTACTCTGAAAAAATGTACCTTTCTTTGACTTGTTAATCATTATCATTAGGGTCCAGATTCTGTGATATTGCCTGTCAATTTGTAGGTTTTTGTCTGTTAGAGATGCAAATGATTCCACCAAGAATACACCTCCAAAGATTATTGCCCTGTAGAAAACAATGACCACATCTGCTTCTAACCAGGCTAATTTATCTCGGCATGCCTCCAGATTCTACATAAACTTCTGTTCCTAGAATTCTCCTTGAACCAGCTTTATTATCTTGCTCATTCCTTTATTAAATGAGTTAAAAGAAATATTTGACGCATGCTTATTATATGTTTGATGAAAGTCATGATTTTAACTCTTAGAAATTATTTGGCATTCATTTAACAAGTACTCATTGAACAACTATTATAGGCAAGACACTGCTCTGGGGATGTAGCAGAGACAAAATAGACAAGACAGATCTGCCCTCATGGAGCAAACATTCTGGAGGGGAGAAAACCAGTAAATAAATCAACACATTATCATATTGATTAGGTGGGGCGGCCGGAGCTCAGTTGGTTAGGGCACAAGCTCTGAACAACAGGGTTGCGGGTTTGATTCCCACATGGGCCAGTGAGCTGCGCCCTCCACAACTAGATTGAAGACAATGAGCTGCCGCTGAGTTCTGGAGGGGCGGCCATCAGTCGGTTAGTGAGAACTCTCAACAACAAGGTTGCCAGTTCAATTCCCGCATGGGATGGTGGGCTGCGCCCCCTGCAACTAAAGATTGAAAATGGCAACTGGACTTGGAGCTGAGCTGCGCCCTCCACAACTAGATTGAAGGACAACGACTTGGAGCTGATGGGCCCGGGGGAAACACCCTGTTCCCCAATAAAAAATTAATAATAATAATAATAAAACTGGTTAGCATTTAAAAAAAAATAATTGTGATCGGAAATGAAGAAAAATACATTAAGGTGCTCTAACAGAGATTAACGGGAGAGATGGTCAGGGAAGGCCTCTCCATCCTTGAGAGGCATTAAGCTGAAGGTGACATTAAGCTGAGACTTGAAGGAGAGAAGGCAGCCCTGCAAAGAAGCAGGGAAAGAATGTCAAGACAAAGGAAATGACTAGCATGAGGATCCTGCAGTGGGGCGAGGGTTAGCGAGTCCTAGGAACTAGGAAAAGGCCATCATGGCTACAGTGGAATTGATGAAATGAAAGACAGACAGCACGAGATCAGATCAAAGAAGTAGTTTGGAACTTAGGGCTTAATATCGGGAATTGTCATTTCCTAAGTACTAAGGAAGGGGAAAGGGGAGTGTTCACCAGCCAGAAGTTGGGTGACCCCCATACCTTAGTTATTTTCATAGGTCAAATTATAGCCTTTCTCTTTGTTTTCTTAATGTTGGCATCTTACATACCATTGTACATTTCTCAAAAGTAAGAAATTAACACTGGTATAGTACTATTAACTAAACTACAGTTTCTTCAGATTTCTCCCGTTTTACTACTAAATTATTTTTTCTATTTCAGGATCTAATGCAGGATCCCATATTGGATCATTTGTCATGTCTCCTCATCTCCTCCGGTCCATGACACTTTCTCAGTCTTTCCTTTCTTCTCTTGACCTTAACACTCTCGAAGAGTATCAGATATTTCTTAGAATGTTTCTCAGTTTGAGTTTGTCTGATGTTTTTCTTGGGATTAGACTGAGGTTATGGATTTGGGGGGGCACGAAATAGCAGAAATTATGTGACAGGCTTTCTCTTAACATAGATACAACGTACGAACCTGGCTGAGAGTTGTCCTGTGACATTCAATGGAGGAGGGATTTTTGTGGAATTCAGGCAAAGAAGGGGAAGGCTCATGAAGCTGAGGTGGGGGAGAAGGATATCATGTGATTCCACAGAGAAGGGGAAACATGATGATAAGTAAGAAAATTCAAAAGTCTGGCTTCAAGGGGTAACCGGTTAGCTCAGTTAGAGTGTGGTGCTGGTAGCAGCAAGGTTGCCGGTTTGATCCCTGCGTGAGCCACCATGAGCTGCACCCTCCTTAAAAAAAAGAAAAAAAAAATCTGGCTTCAGCAAAAGGTGACGATAGCATTACCTATCAAACGGGACACAGTGTTCAACAAAGTCTTAAAGAGCTGGGACTTTCTTGAGCTTTCAACTTTTACTCTAACTGGCAGTTTAGGTAACATGAAGCTCCATCCAGTATGGCACAGGTTTGTCTTTATCGTAGGCAAGAACATGGTCATGCATGATCATGTTTGAATTTTATTCCAAGACCAGTTGATGAAGGGTTTCAGGATGGAGACCTGCATTCCAAGCTGAGGGAACATACCGAAAGGCATGAATGAGTAAGGGAGCACTTGGCACAATCAAGTAATTGGAGGGCCTGGAGAGCAAGGTAAACAGAGGAGAACTGTGAGAAATAGGTTCAAAGGAGTCAGGGTCAGAGCAGGAAGGGTCTTACATCCCATGTAAAGGCATTTTGGATCTGATAAATGATCCAGAAGTCAACAGTCAACTTCATTCTGGATTTTGGTCCCAATCCCAACCCTATGTAATTATCTTGCAGGTTCAAGCCACTGATTTTAAGGAATCACCAGGCAAATGAGTAGATAAAAATGCTGCAAATTCATTGTCTGCGCAAATAACATTCCTTATCACTGGGTCAAGATGGTTAGCTAATGTGTTATGAAGAATAGCGTTGTTACTACTAGGCCAGCCATCATCAATATTTAATTTGTTTACATTATTGAAAGGAATGGTTGTATGGCTCGGATGTCCTTACTCATCTCTTTATACTGTGTGGTTACCATGTGCCCTTTTCCTTTAGATCTTTCTACCTACTCCTTCACAGTTGCTTTGGTACCTTCTGCTAACAATTAAATGTTGGTTCTATCTCAGAGGGGGGGGTTGGAAGGATGGGTGAAAAAGGTGAAAGGATTAAGATGCACAAATTGCCAGTTATAAAAGTAGTCACAGGGATGTAAAGTACCGCATAGACAATATAGTCAATAATATCGTAGTAACTGTGTATGGTGTCAGACGGGTACTAGACTTATTGGGGTGATCACTTCATAAGGTATATATCACTATGTTGTACACCTGAAACTAATATAAGATTGTTATGTCAACTGCAATTGAAAAATAAATTTTAAAAAACTGTTGGCTCCGTCTTAAGCCATTTCTTACCCTGTGCTCTTTTTCTCTGCGGGATTTTATCTAACTTTCTCTTTCCCCTGCTGTCTATAGCCTAAGAACTCCAAAATCTATATCACCTGAATTGTCACCTGAGCTCCCAACTATATTTCCAACTGTCTCCTGGCCTCTGACCTTTCCATGACACATGAACCTCACAGTCAGCATGTTGAAAACAAAACCCTTTGTCTTTCTTCCCCACCCAAACCTGCTCCTTTTTTTGTGTTCCTTATTTCAGTTATCGGGACTGGCATCCACCTAATTCCCTGAAACTAGAAAATGTAGTCATCTTTGTTTTCTCTTTCTTTGTTACTTCCCACATCTAATCTACTGCTAAATCTTGTCCATTTTTAAACCAATTTTCTCCCATTTGCCTCAAATACTGACTTCATATCATCATCTCTCATCTAAACTGTTACGTATTATTTCTTCACCACATTTATCACTCTTTGAAGTTAATTGTTACGGTAACTTCTGTGTTAAAGAAGATAAACCATAGGTCCTGTGGGGTCAGTTCTTGCCGGCAGGATAAAACCTGGGCAAACCCCATAGTGTATCATTCACTCAAAGAAAAACATTCTCTGACTGCTTTCAACCAAAAGAAAAATCTAATTTTAGAAATTAATGTCTTATCCTGTGTAATAATTGGAACTGCTAGCTTTATGTAAACTTAAAGCATGTTCCTTCCCTCAGCTTGAGGAAAGGGTGTCATGATGGCTTCCTTTTCTTTTTCCTCTGCCAGCCCCTCCCCCATTCTGCACCTACTTTGTGTGACTCTGACAACTCCAGGCTTGCAGTTTCTCTGAACATATTAAATGATCAAGATGACGCTTCTTTTCTGGTTACTCTGGGCTGTTCAGAAGTTCTCTGACCGATCTTCACTTGGGGGAGATGGGGGTATGGCCTCCCCCTAGCACAGCGTGGCTACCTCCATACAGACTGTTGGGTCGCATCATACACTCAGGCAGTCCTCTTGGAAAGAGGAGATAGTTGCATAATCTCGTGAATCTACTGAAACCACTGAAGTGTACACTTTGAAAAGGTAACTTTTATGATGTGTGCATTATATCTCAATAAAGCTGTTAATTAAAGAACAAAAGAAGGTAGCTGTTCTCCCCAGGCAGTGGATCTGAGGTGTATATTTCCTGGGACCAGATGTAAAATCTGATTTACATGATGCTGGACTTTCCTGAATTGTTTTAATGACCATTGTTTTAAATCATTTCAAGAGCTATTTTCATTGTAGAAAAAGAGAAAAGCCACCCTTGCCTGTCCATGCTAGCATATAACTGCACCCCTATTACTAAATTCAGCCCAAACTAAAACTATATTCCATCATCCTTGTTTAAGCGTCCTCCAAATTCCATTCTCAGAAACATCATCGGGAGTTTTTAAAAGGTAAATAGGCAATGGGTTACAGATGTGTAAAATTACCGGTTCCCTCACTGATGTAGTGGGTGTATGGGGGCTGGGTAAACGGAGCCCCTGGGCTGATCAGCCCCTGCTGTAATCACTCTCATCTGCTAACCCAGAATGCTGTACAAATGATCATTTTCTATTATCATGTCCTGGCTCATTTCACAACCTGCTCTGTCCCACCTTGCTCCACCGCAGGCCATGCTGTATTTAGATTTTGGTTACTAGAATAGTAAATGAGAAGTAGGGCATGGAATAATTTCTCCTCCAATGGCGAGGGAGACGGGTGCCTGCCTCCTTAAGGCAAAGAAGGTACCCTTCCTGAGGCAGGACAGTTCAGAGGGTTACATTTCAGAAGCTTTTGAGGGTTGGGAAATCCCATTTTTGGTTGTTGTTGTTGACAAATTAATCTCCTTGATTTTGCTTTTTAACTTAATCTAATGCCTCCCAACTTTTTTCCATTCATAGCACAGAACCCATACTGCCAAGAGGTCACCATACCAAAGTGTGTGCTCTTACCCAGAGACGCCAAGCTCTGTCATATCTTCGGACTGTTGTCCATGCCATTTCCTCCGGATGCTGTGTTTTTAAGGTCAGTTAAGCCTCACAAAGATATGAGTATGTACTACTACATATCAGGCGATAGCACTATACTTTCCCCGTACCCCACATCAGAGGCCTGGTCCAAATGTCACCTGTTACACAAATTTTTTTCTTGACTTTACCACAGGCAGATTTCATCGTTTCCTTGGTCTTTGTTCCCATACAGTTTTTATACATGAAATAAACCCTTGGCATTCATAAATTTAACATTCCTAATTTAGCCAGTTCAAAAGTTACTCTATGAAATGAGTCTATGAAGTGTCATTGTTTGTAATTTTTCCAAAACACAGATGGAAACCATTTTCCCTGAAGAGTTGGGAAATAAGAGTGAGTCACCTCCTCCTGGAAGCCTTTCCTGATGCTCCATCCCACTCAGTCTCAGATTGGTGGCCCTCTGAATCAGCTGGAGTACTTACAACTCTAACTGCAAATAGGAATAACAACACTTAATTATTTCACACAAATAAGAGTATGAAGGTGGATGGTTCTAGGGTTTGCTTAGCTCAACAATGTCAGGGCTCTGCTTCAGGATTTTGCAAGACTCAGCCGTGTTCACAGAGTCACAGCATGACAACAGTAGCTGTAGTGCAGGGGATCCTGCGGACTACGCCAAGTGTCATGAGGGTGGCCTGCAGGTTCTCTGCTCCCGCTCCCCACATAAGAACGCAGGACATGGTGAGGCCATAAAGGAACACCCACGGAGCCATAGGTAGGGGAGTCAGACCACTATACTCTCGCTGGCGGCTGGGTTGGAGACACAGGAACCAGGAGCAACACAATTCTCAACCCTCACTGTGCCGCTTGCAGACTCAGCCACCATCTTCTTGCTAGCTCCCCCTTTTTTTGCTAGCCTAGCCATGGCAGTTATATTATTGCCCAATGGCTCACTGGTTACAGCTGACGGCCAACTAGCCACAGCTGCTGGCCATTTGATCACAGTCGATGGCCATTTACTACCTGAGCCAGCACCTTTCTATGTGAGGCCAAGAGCCTGGAAACTGCTTTTTGGGGTTCTGTCCCCACAGTAGCTCCAAGCAGTATCTCTTCACATAACTCTACTCACTTTTTCCTTCCATCTCATTTTTTCACAGGAAGCAAAAATTCCTCCCAGAAGTCCTCCGTAGGCTTTCCCTTTCACTTCATTGGCCAGCACTTGGTTATGTACCCAACCCTAAACCAAATGCCAGGACACATGAACCAGGTGACCATGCTTGATTTAGATTAGTGGTCCTCGGGCCAGGAGCATCAGCTTTACCTGGGGAATTTGTTACATAGAAATACAAATTCTTGGGCCTCGCCTACACCTACTGAATCAGGAACTGTGGGGGCTAGGCCCAGGATTCTGGGTTTTAAAATCCCTCCAGGTAATTCTAATACACACCAAAATTTGAGAATCACTGGCTTAGGTCTACCATGGTTCATCCTGAGCCTGGACAGTAGTGGCTATCTGAGCATCTTGCCCTCTGGAATAAAATCAGGATTCTATGGACTAACGAAGAAGAGAAGGATGCAGGTGAGTACGCTCATACTTCTATTATTTCCATTTAAAGTATCACTAATGACATTATTTATCCATTGATTTTCTTGCCTGAGTCCCTGCTCCACATGCACGTTTCCTAAGAGTGTTTAAACAAAAACCTTTGTGGGGACAGAGCCAGGAGTGCAGTTTCCAGGCTCTCGGCCTCACATAGAAAGGTGCTGGCTCAAGTAGTAAATGGCCATCAGCTGTGGCTAGTTGGCCATCAGCTGTAGCCAGTGAGCCATTGGCCACTAATATAACTGCTGTGGCTAGGCTAGCAGAAAATGGGGGCTAGCAAGAAGATGGTGGCTGAGCTAGCAAGAGCAGATTGCAGTTAGCACGGTGGAGTGCGGGTTGCGGATTGCAGAGATGTGGACGGCAGGTTGCAGATAGTGTGGCTCCTGCTTCCTGTATCTCTAACACAGCCTCCAGCGAGAGTATAGTGGTGTGACTCCCCCATCTATGGCTCCGTGGGTGTTCCTTTTTGGCCTCACCATATCCTGTGTTCTTATGTGGGGAACGGGACCAGAGACCCTCCTGACACCCTGCCTGACACCTTTCACAGCCAAAAGCTTTTCTGAAAGAGGGTTTATTGAGCCAAATGCTAGCCAGAAAAGGATCAGGTCCTGGGGGGGTGCAGTCTGAACCACCAAGAGCAGGGCTAGGTGGAAAAGACAAACTTGTCTGCTGTCCTGGAGGTGATGAACTCTTTTGTGCAAATAGTTTAGGGAAGCCAGTTGTAAGTTGTTTTCAAAAAATTTACATTGGCTATAGATAAAGTGGGAGGGAGGAGAAGCAAGGTTAGTTCTGGAATAAGTGCAGAGGTCATAAGGAAGAAGTGTCTGTTCTTTTGGATTGGTTATGTGCAACAGTCCGGAAAGTTCATACTAAGCAAGAAGGGGAAGCACCTGATGGTCTATGGCTCCTGGCTATTCTCTAGATAATCAGGAAAATAGCCACCAGGAAGTTAATTCACAGTTTCAACATACACTCAGGAATGTAAGCAGTCTTTTGTTGGTTTTGCCCTGCAGTTGTTAACTGATAAACCTCTCTTGTCTCTTCCTTCTACCTGCTGTAATTTAATTTAGGGCATCACAGAATTTTCTCTTTGTGAAGAGCGTGAACTTGGTCTTTTATTATCTGTAGCACAGTAGAAAACAATCAGTGTTTGCTGGACAAATAAATATTAAGTTGGCCTCTCCTTTCTCATTGCCCGTATCCTTAACAGCTACTTCCTGCTGCTTTCCACTCAAGGAACATTTTCACATCAGCTCATGTCAGTGAGCCAAGAGCTGTCTCTTCTAGGGGGTCTGAGAACAATTATTCCTTTGCCCCTAGGTGGTGGAAACTGGCTATCCAAATGCGTGTTGGACTTTTATGTGCGTTCATTTTTGTTCAGGGTGTCCTCAGAGAGTACAGCTGTACAATGCAGCACAGAACTGAACATGTTGGTTGTTCAGCTGAGTTCTGGCTGCTGACTTCTGGCTGGCAATCTTTTCTCAGAGGCAGCTGTGTGCTGCAAGTCAGACACAACCTGGAAATAGCCAGAAAGCTTCAGCCACAGCAAGAACAGCATCTCAGACAATGCCATAGCAGCAGCACTCACTTTGTTCTGCCCCGCACAGTAACTTCAGCAAGACTCCTGGGCTTTCTGGTGCTACTTGTACTGGGTAGGACCCTTTTGGTTGTAAGTGACGGAAACCCAAATGCAAAATGGTGCAAGTAAAGGGGAGGTAGGAAGACTTATAGGCACATATATCGAAAGTCATGGCGTAGTATCAGTTTTAGCTGCAGCTGGATGCACATGATCAGACAATGTCCTCAAAAACCTTCTCTCTCTGTTCAGCAACAGGATGTCTTCTACTTGGCTTCATTCTCAGGCAAGTTTTCACAAAGCAAGCCAGGAGCCACTCCAAATTAATATCCCATCCATTTAGCAGCCGCAGCAGAAAGCAAGCCTCTCTTTTACAAAAATGACAGCAGAAGTCCTGCGGCTGACCCTTCTCGTCCTAACTTACGTCACATGGACACCCCAGTACAATCACAATGACCGATGGCTTAGGTTGCTGTAAGTGCTCAGCTTGTAGTAGGGACACTAAGTCTGGTGAGGGTCAGTCTCACTGACCATATGGACTGAGAGTGAGGAAAGGTGTCCCCATACAAAATCTGTTAACCAGAGGAGGGGAAATGGCTGCAGAGGAGGCCAAATCCACACATGCCCCGCCTACCACAGTCCTTACAGAGTCTCCAAGTAACACTTACAAAACATACATGCAGAGGTACTAGGTATCATCATCCCAAACAAGAAAGAAAATAATGTGCCTCCTAAAGACGAACAGTACAGACTCTTTCTCTTTCCCACTGGCTTGAAATAGGTCCCAGCCCTGCTGGGGGGCGGGGACGGGATGCGGGAGGGGGGCGGGGGGCGGGGCGGGGGGGGCGGCACCGGCAGCCTCATTCTGTAATTTAATCCTCCGGAGCCTGTGTCCTGAACACTCAGCTCCCTAACACTCCCTGCTCCCCCCATCGGTTTCTTGGCCCGCTTGACAGGCTTTTGTAATCATCAGTTAACATCTGCGATATTTTATATGTGGCAGGAAAGATGTTGTTTTTCCTCCTTTACCCTTCTCCGTCCCAGGGTTGAATACAAAGTAGATTAGAACAACAAAATGAGGCAGTCATGCTTCTTAACATAATAGCCTGAAGATTTGTTCAGCTGGGAAGTGTCAATGGTTTGAATACCTCCCTCTGCCACTCCCCGAGGGCAGGCTCTTGCAAAGGCCTCTTCTGCCCTCTTTTTCTAGCACTCTCCTGGCCCAAAGCCCTTGATGCATCCAGGAAAGAAGCAGATGAAGCTGAAGGACTGAATTGAAATTGAGGGAGAGGGCAAGGGGGTAAGAGAAAGAAGAGCCCCGGAGGAGAGGTAGAGATAAGAAATCCAAGGGGGGAAGGGTTGAAAGCAAAAGTTCTCTTTGCTATCTTCTAGGAGACTTATATTTTTTCCATCTGCAAGGAGACAATGCAGTTATATGTGGAGATACAGTCTTAAAACTGATGACAAAAATCAAAGACCTAACCCTTTTCCCACCTAGATTTGACCAGAAGTGAGAGAACTAATAAGATGATACAAGGTGCTCAGCAAAGGAAGAAGAGGCAATCTGGTTCAAACAGTTCTAAACGGAGGTTTTCCAGAGAGGAAAACTAGCAGGGAAGCTGGTAAAACGGAGCAGCAGAGACCCCACACACACAACCATCCCCCCCACACACCCATCCCACCCCCACCCATCTCGGGAACTTCCCCCTCCCCTGTGGGCCCTCTAATGCACAATCTTCCAGACTCTGTCTGTGCTTCATCAGTGCATCCATTTGTGGTGTGAATCAGACAGCTACTTCCGTTCCAACACAGGGGTACATCAACGGGGTCACATGTTCATTTATGTAAAAAGCATTCAACCAGTATATTGCAAAGCATAACACATCAGGAAAAAAAAGGTATATTTTGCTGATTTTAAAATCTCTAGTAAATTAATTTCTCAAATAAATATATTTTTTTCTCCTCTATTAAACCTATAACCCTCCCCTACATGTGTATATTATGAGTCCTTTTCAAGGAACTCTGTTTTCCTAGCAATTAAGTGGAAGCTGACTTCTCTAAGGGTTTCTTCTTAAGGGACCCTTCTTTTCTCCCTACAGACCCCAAAGACTTATTTGGTTTTCTTTCTCCTTTCTTCACTGCTGCTACTTTCTCTGTCGTTTGTGCCTGTATTGATCAGAATTGTTAGGGGCCTACAAGAACCCTCTCTAGCTACTTTATGCAGAAAGGGATTAATTAAAGGGTATTATGTAGTCTTATGCATTTCTTAAAGGACTAGGGAGGGAACCAGCCTTGGATTAGGGAACTTCCCCGGTAAACTCTTCTAAAAATAACCTCACTATTGCCACCACAGACCACTTAGCATCTCTGTCCAGGATTCTCTTTATAATCCCAAGGTGTACTATCCACACTGTAGACATCTTACAATTAGATTTATTACAATTTCCAGCAGATGATGTCTTATTCTGATATAGTAGTATACTAATGACAATTTTTAAACAGATGCTTTCGGCAGTATTAGGTATCTTTTTCTTTTTTTTTTTTTTAAGATTTTTATTAGAGAAGGGGAACAGGACTTTATTGGGGAACAGTGTGTACTTCCAGGACTTTTTCCAAGTCAAGTTGTTGTCCTTTCTATCTTAGTTGTGGAGAGCACAGCTCAACTCCAAGTCCAGTGGTCGTTGTTAGTTGCAGGGGGCAGAGCCCACCATTCCTTGAGGGAGTTGAGGAATTGAACCGGCAACCTTGTGGTTGAGAGCCCACTGGCCCATGTGGGAATCGAACGGCAGCCTTCGGCATTAGGAGCACGGAGCTCCAACTGCCTGAGCCACCAGGTCGGCCCCTAGGTATCTTTTTTGAATTAATGCAAAGATGCTGTATAGGTTAGCAGGAACTATGCCCATAACATCAGATATTAACAATAGAAACCCCAGCACACTTGTTCTAGATGAACCAAAAACTTCCACAATGGTGCTTTCCAGAAGACACAATCTCTGCTCACTTAACCAGGGCTGCACGTCTACCTTGAAGTCTCACCAGGTGAGTGATCTGAGGAAACCTAGCTGCACAGGAGTCTAGTAAGTGTAGGCTTCTCCAGCTTCTGCATACAGGAATGTGTGAATGGTGTTAAGCAAACCAATCCACAGAGGTGATTTCTGAGATTGCAGTCAAGCACACCATGTCTCCCCACTCTTCCTTCTTTGCTACTGCAGAAAAACACCACTCAGCCTCCGATCTTTAAAAGTTTCTGCCATTTCCTATGGTGAACATCTGAGGAGTCATGCAGGAGGCAGAGATTTTTGGAATCAGCAAAAATGTCCCTTTTCATGGTGTTTTTATGCTCTGCAATTTAGTCATTGGATATTGTATGATATAAGCTACTGAAAAATCTCAAAAAGTTCCCTCTCTATTCTTTCTTCAGTCTATATGGAAATGCACATAAAGATTCTGTTCCCATGAGGTCACCAGAGCACATACGTGAATAATCTCCCACTCCCCAAACCTGACATCTAATCCGAATGACAGTAAAGGAAGAGAATGTAAGAAAGTCATCAACAGCTAAAGGGTTTCAGAAGCATGAGAACAGAGGAAACCACTGTCTTAAATATGTGGGGAGGACCTGACTCCCAAGAAGAAACCCACAGCCCCAAGAGGGTTTGTGTCAAGTGGTCAAGCTGTCCCTAAACAGGCATGACTACACAGCTGCTAGGTCTACTGACTTGCTACACTGTCACAGGCAGTAAGGAAACAAGCCCAAACAGAGGTAGATATTATTCACAGCATGGCAGGCAGGTGAGCCCCAAGTTTACATCAGGTCCATCTGCCCTCCAAGCCTCTGGGGGCAGGGAAGAGCCAGTAGGGGTGAATGCTGCCCACACAGAGGTCCACCTTAAAGCTGAGGAAATCCCCAATCCTATAAGAAAACTTCTAGTGAACCTGCCCTCCTCCCGGGCTTCAGAGAAAGACAGTATCTTATACTGGTCAGGAAACCAAACTATCTTTTGACCCAGCAAGAGATCTTATCTCCAGCTTCCAAGGAGGTTTGCTGAACAAACAATCTAGAAAAGGTTGTCTAGACAAATGCTGTCATAAAATGTGTAGCAATGCCATGGAGAATTGCCTCCCAATGTTCTGTAGGAATGACAGAGGCAGATGGAGATATGAGGAGAAAAGAAAGGAGTTAACTAAAGGTCTGTGTAGGAAGGGCAATGTCTAACCACTTTCCTCCCCAAAGGTGGGGAGAGAGTCTTAAGCTGGTACCTTTGGACCCCCTCAAATTCCAGAACCAATGTAGGATTTTCCCTGACGAATTTTAAGGCTCCTGTTGGTGGTGATGGGTGGGGGGGATGGTCTTATTGATGTCCCAGGATGTTATGAAATATGGGTTAGCCATAGAGGATAAGTCAAATAGGTGCTAAGCAAAGGTTCAGGGATGGACAGGCGTCACTAAGGTTGCAATGACATCAGTCAGGGGCTGGCTACTGTTGAAGAGAAGTTCTCAAAACACGGCTCAGATTGGGAAGGACCACCTTCTGCGAATAAGGATTCAACTCCCACTCACTTCTCGGTCCTTGAGTAAAGCCATTTTATGATAAGCCCCTTATTCATGTCCAGGTGGCCTCTTCAGCTCAGGCCCTGTCTCAGGGGAAATTCAAAACCTCTCTCTTCATTCCTCTCCTCCTTCGGAGATATTCACCTTTTAGAATCAAGCTAGGGAAGGTATGGAGGAACAAATTATGGTTAAGAAACAAAATGTAAACTTTACCAGCCTTGACAATGTGAAAGTAAAATTACAGATGTCAGAAACTGGGAAACAGCATGGAGGGAAGAGTTTAGGAGAAAGGCGAGCTTGTTTTTCTTTTTTATTCTTTTTCACTTGCAGCAAAATAGGTTTACTCAGGAACAACAAAGAATTACAATTCTGGATGTACAGTTTGATGTGGAACCACACTCAAGTCAAGAGACCTAAGGAGAAAAATCTTCTTTTATAGAGAAGGGGGGTCGGAGGGCTTCAAAGGGGTAGGGGTCAGTTCCACGGGAGGAAACTGGGAGTTCAAAGTGTAGTGGCTTTTCATTGGCTGAGTTGTAACAGTCTTGCATTGGCTGAGTGGTTGTTGGGCAAGGAAAAGATCCTCCTTTCTACCTGCTGGAGTAGAAGCATAGGACAACATATTCCTGTTGGAGATGGAAAGTGGACTTTGCTGTGTGAAATCTATAGCCTATCTCCAAGGTACTCTTTTTCTCCACTTTCTTTCTGTGATATTCATCCATGTTGTTCTGTGTAGCAGTACAGTACTTCATTCTTTTTCATTGCTGTGTAGTACTGTATTAGATCAATGTACCACGATCATTCCTTTTGTTGTGGGGCATCCGATCTTAGGATGATGGGATGTTGAAGCCACTGGCTTCATATTTTCCCAGAAGCCACTCTGGACGGACACCCTCAACCCAGCAGCTGGCAAATCACTTCTGGTGCAGCCGGGACCAGACCCCCTGAGCCCTCATTCCGACCGCACAGAAGCCTCTTTTTTGGTTTTAATAAAGGAATAAGTCAGTAAGATGCTGCTTCAAATCATTGGGAGAAGAAAGATTTAGTCCATTACTTGATGTTAAAACAGTAACCAATAGAATACTAAAAATAAAGATATACCTCTCCCAGGTGAGGAATGTGAGCAAGCTAAATTCTTGTTCACAACAGGAAGTCACGAGATAATATCTAAAGTTGATAAGCCAAGAAATAGCAGTGTAAGCACAGTATATAAACACATAGAGGTAATTACCTAAAAACCGAAATCAAATGGCTGCCTCTGGGTAGCAAAGAATATTCCTGGTACACAGGCAGAGGTATACAACGCTGTAGAATTTAATTTTCTTTAAATCATATTCCTATATTACCTGTTCCATATGTTAAACAATATAAACAGGATTATGCTTGCCTCCCCTCTCTTCCTGTATGGTTCCATGAATAAAAGCTTTCTTCAGCTTGTTTTCGTCTTCTTTTATTTCTGGTAAGACTCATCAATTTAATCTTCTTCCCAGTTGCACAAGCACTGATTTTAAGGATGTTCAGTGTCTCAAACACCTTCAAGACTAAACCAAATGCCTGAAACCCAAATAAGGAATTTCCATATTTTTTATTTATCTGTTTACTTCTATATTCATTCATTCATTCAGTATATATTCTGGAGCTGTGTAATATGTGCTAGGCACAGGGGATATAAGGTGAGTTTGAGAGATTAAAACCCTGCCTTCAGGGAGATTACAGTGCATTAGGAGAGAAGCCTGATTAATTACTTACACACTTATGGTTACTGTGATAAGCGCTATGAAGTAAAAATAAAGTTATAGGGAGTCATTAGCACTAGGGGCAGGGAGAGCAGTTAGATGAGAGAGGAAGTCTAATGTGTTTAAACTGCTGTTTCTGTACTTTGGGGCACTCATAGTTCAACATGATCTTAACTAATACTACTGTTTCAGGTACAACTCTATCTCTCCAGCACACCTTGCCACACTTTCTTCTCTCTGGGTCTTGCCACATCCCTGGGGCGGTACCTGGGAAGAAAGGGAGAGCTCCCTCTGTGCCCAGGGTTTGTGTCTCGCCACCCCCATCCCTGCGGAGCTCAAGTTCCTCCCATTTGGGAATCTTTCAACCTCCACGCACCCAGGGCATTACTGCACAGAAAGCTGGAGCACTGCTAATACATCAGGCTATTTCTCAGTCCTTTCTACTCCCTTCAGTACCAGGCTGTTCAAACTCAAAAGCTGACCTGAATATGGAAGAGGATGGCAAGGACATTACAGGAAATACAGGGCAGATAGATTAGTATTACCCTGCCCTATATTTTTCAGGGTGATGATTCACAACTGATAATAAATGCTTGTAATATTAAATATTTATTACTATTCTTATTTAATTTTTTATATCAGGCACACATTTATTCTGTACAATACAACAATACATTTGATCACAATAGAAAAGAAAAACCATGATCACTTGGGCATAACGATGATGACCCTGTAATGGAGACAGTATCCCGTCTGAGTAACCTGAGTCCCTCCTCCCTACCACGTGGGGCCTGGGGGCAAGAAGAGCTCTGAGCCCAAAACTGGAGCAGGCACATCTTGCCCTTGGTGACTTCCCACTGCGCTTCCATCACTCCCTTTGGTCCCGTCTAGACTCCGATTTCTATCCCAGGTGCCAATCACAGCATTCCCTATTAACTTTTCTTTTTTAATTTTAAGCATGTTTTGAGAGTATAAAAATGTACGTCGTTGGATGTACATTACATGTAACAGGATTTCATAACATATTAAACAATCTTAAACAAAAGAGCATACTTTCTCAGCGCTTAGATGTATAATAATACAAGCTGTTAATGGAGGAACTTAGTATTCCTCTAAAGCAGTCCTTCTAAACCAGGGCATTTTTTGCCCCCCAGGGAGTATTTTGCAATGCCTAAAGACATTTTTGGTTGTCACAATTGGAAAGGGGGTGGTGCTCTTGGCATATAGTAGTAGAAGCCAGGGATGCTGCTAACCATCCTGCAATGTATAGCACAGGCCCCCACCACAAAGAATTATCTGACCCAAAATGTCAGCAGCATTGAGATTGAGAGACCCTGCTTTAGAGTTTTAAAACATTGTTTTTATTGAGGTATAATTTACATACATTCAAATATATCCTTTTTAGTCCACGACTCTATGAGGGGTGAGGCAAGTGACCTGCATATCCGTTAATCTCTGTTCCCTGCTGGCTGGGGCCATTCACATTTTAACACTCAGGATTGCCCCATGTGCAGGCCCAGTAGCTGCCTGCGACCAGAAAGAGTCTTCAGGTAGAGTCATGGGTGTTGACAGTAAGCAGCCTTTCGAGCGCAGCAGAAAGTGCCACAGGAGATGGGCCAGCACTTATGTCCACTCTAACTTTCCTCTAATGCATTCCTCGCTGTGAAACCAAATCTTTTGAGAAAGGAAAAAAGAGTCTTTCCTTTAGGAGAGGAATCAGCTTTGCTTACATTACAGCCAAATGCTCTTCTCCAAAGCTATTAGCTTGGTGCAAAAGTAACTGTGGTTTTTGCAATTATTTTTTAACCTTTTAAACCACAATTACTTTTGCACGAACTTTATATCTCCCTGCTTAAGTTGAAACCGTGAAATAACTGTTTAGCACTTCTGTTGTTCAGGTTCCCTATAGTAAATTGCCCTTGCCAGCTACATAATATGTGGGGGCCTCATGGAAAATAAGAATGCAGGGGCCCTTGTTTTAACATTAAGGATTTCAAGGTGGTAACAGAGCATTAACTAAGCATGGAACTCTTCTAGGCGTGGGGCCTAAGCAACTATCCGCTCTGGAGTTTTATTAATACAATACTTCGTGAGTTGTAGGGTTGCTTAGAAGGTCTGTTAGTCCAAGCTCAAAGTTTCCAACTCAGATTTTATTTTCCTCCCCCTGCTTTCTTTTCTGGGTTTCATCCTTCCTGTGATTTCTGACACTGAAGAGCTGCATGACCTCATTCCCAAAGACTTCTCATTCTCCAAAATCACGGTTTCCAGTCCAGCCGTTTGTCCTTGAACTAGGCAGCAGGGAGGAGGAAATGAGGAAGAAAAGCACACCCTCTCCCTGTAAGGTTCCTTGCAGATGTCATACCTATTCTCTTCTGCCTATATCCCAATGGCCTGAATCTAGTCTCGTGACTCTAACAAAGTACAAAGTCTGGGATATGTCATAATATGCGAGAGCTCCCTTACTATAGAAATTTTAAGCCTCCTTCACTATAGAAATTTTAAGCCTCCTTTCCCCTAGTTTCTTAGCTCCTTAGCCCCTGGTTTTAATCATTCTTCTAATCAGTTTCTAAATCCTAGTGCTCGCTTCGCCAGCACGTATACTAATCAGTTTCTAAATCCTAAACTAAAGATTGCTGCTTCTAGCTTAAATCACAGACTGTTTCTCACCCCTCCTTCCTATGACGACTTAAAGGCCTGACTTAAGTTTAGCTGTGATCATTGAAGCCCAACATTCCCCCAAGCCATTCTAGACCCAACTCTTGGATAAATAAACGCCATCCCAGAGACCAAATGGGTTTCAACACTCCTCCAGGCCAGTCTATACCTAACCTCTGGGTAAAATCAAGATAATTGGGCTTCAAATCCTACTCCTGGAGCCAGCGCTTTTAATTTATTAACTAACATCTGTCTCTCCTCATCTAGGGGCTGAGTTATGTCCCAGCGAGGCTTCCAGTGCACCACGACCAACGCAAATATGAGACCCCCTCTTCTTTATTTAAGAACAGATAGGGTGAGAGTTTCGTGAATCCCCATTAAGAAGGGACAGCTCCACCCCCTTCTCAGCTTGAAACAGATACAGAAGAGACCCACAGAGATTTATGGGGATCACATGTCTCAGGGAAAATAAGGCAGGCAGTTAGAGACAGGTAATGGGGTCTCTGCATTCCTGCATGTCCAACACAATCTACGGGGAGCACCGCCTGGAGACCTCCCGAATTTTTCCTTATCTGCCCTAGCCATTAACCACTGTGAAGGACCTAAGTAAATCGGAATGTTATACTGTTGACTCGTACCTGCACAGTAGAAGGTCACCACGACCTCCATCACACCCTAACCTCATTATACCATCATTATAATAGCATACATATGCCCGGTAGTTCATTAATATCATTATGACAGACTGAACTCTGGGAAGGGACATGCACAGTCTAAGAGGGTGAGGTAAGAGCCCCTTACCTATGACAGGTGTCAATCAAGCAGTCCGCACCTGAAGGGGAACAGCCCATCCCATAGAAAAAAAGAAAACCCCAGGGTCCTGCGAGCTGTGGCCTTTTGAGCCTTGCTTTTGCTCCGGGCCCACTGCAAACCCTTTGGAGTGTACTTTCTCTTCTGATAATAATACTGCCTTGAGCCTTGAGCCGCGTTTCTGGGTGCTCAGACCACTCCTAATTCTTTGGAGTGCACTATCTCTTCTAATAAAATTTTTCACCACTTTACCTCTGTGTTTCGTTCAGTTCTTTGCTCGAGACTCCAAGAACCTGGACACCACATCAAGGTGGGCCCATCATCCAGTAACATAGCAGCTGAGCCTCCCACTGTTCCTCCCCGAGGCCTGGGTTCCACTCCCAGGTGTGAGAAGCTAGCCAGACTCTGCCGGTTCCCCCTCCCCTCGAGCCCCACCCCTGATGTGAGCCAAGCCCGACTTCTCGAGGAGAAGGACCCCCTCTCTGGTAAGTCATTACTCTGGACAGCCTGTGCCCAGCTAAAAATTAGGTGTTCTGTTTCTATAGAAGAGAAAAACAGACGTTAGAGGCAACTAACAATCTCCATGACCCCAGTAAAGGCAGGATAAATCCCATTTGCCCCAGAGAGGCACAGATGTGTCCAAAAAGTCACTGGCTCTGATGGATCCCTGCAAACTGAAGTGAGGTAGGCAAACAACTGCAAACCAGTTGGATATCTCAGGAGATGCCAACCTGAAAGGATAGTAATTGAGGTCCAGGTGCTCTCCACTATCATGGCATATCTAGCACCCTCATAGATGGAACTCAGTGAAAGAGAAAGACTCCAATTTAGCTTAAAAGATGTTTCTATATCCTTAGTGAAATGAGTATTATGGTGGCCATTAGGGCTGTTCACAAATATTCTGGTTCTCCACCTCCTGGGTAGAGGGTAGGATTTGTATTGCCCTGCCCCCTTGAAGTTAGCTGTGGTCATGTGATATACTTTGGCCAGCGAAATATGAGCACAAGTGCGATGTATCCTGTCTAGGTTGAAGGAGAAGAGCTTATGATAGTTAATTTTATGTGTCAACTTGGTTAGGCCATGGTACCCAGCTGTGGGTCAAACACCAGTCTAGATGTTACTGTGAAGGTATTTTTAGATCTGATTAACATTTAAATCAGTAGGCTTTGAGTAAAGCAGATTATGCTCCATAATGTGGGTGGGCCTCATGCAATCAGTTAAAGGCCTTAAGAGAAAAGACAGAGCCCCCAAGGAAAAAAGAATTCTGCCTTCAGACTGCTTTTGGACTCATTAACTTTTCCCTGGGTCTACAGCTTACTCTGCAGATTTTGTTTTTCCAGCTCTTGCAATTGTGTGAGCCAATTCCTTAAGATAAATCTCTGTCTCTGTCTGTCTCTCTCTCTCTCACTCAACTCATTCTCTGCATACCCGCACGCACGTTTTACTGGTTTTGCTTCTCTGGAGAACCTTGACCAGTACAGAGCCTATGAGCAACTTGCCACATTTTCTTTTTTCCCCTGACACAGTGACCTTGGTGTGTGGAAATGAGGCTTGGATCCCTAAGTGACGACACCAAATCTAGTCCTTCTGCCTACCCACAGTGGACAGGTAGCATAAGCAAGAAATAAACCTCCATTGTGTTAAGCCACTGAGATGTGGGGGCTGCCTTTTGTCACAGCATAACCTAGTTTATAGATGGGTACTGGGAGGCAAAAAAGAAATTAGGGTTACATAGAAACATAAAGTTCTATGTCTTCAATTCTGAAGTTTGCCAGCTAAGATTTCATTCCTGCTGCAAGTTCTCACTATTTCTTATTTTTTTCTGCCCAGCATTACCCCAGAGCTTGAAGCCCTATATGACCAGCAGCAGCTCACTCTTGGAGTTTTCCCTGCTTACAATGTTTCTGGAATCAATGTCCTATTCGCATGCCTCCACCCTTCATTCAAGTTTCCCAGGTTCTAAAATTACCTCTTCCTCTCAATTCAATAAAAATGTTCCCCTTTTCTTCTTAGCGTAAGAGATCACAACTATGCAACAAGAGGTAATGAGCAAATTCCCTCCAATGGGTAAATAGAAGCTTCATTTTCCCAAGGGAATTTGAAAAGAAGATTTAAAAACAAAACAAAAATCCTACACAAATGAAGCTGTACTTGGTGAAATTCCAGGAAATGCGATGAAGTGAGATTTCCTGCAGTAAGGGAAATATTTGGGAACAAGAAGAATGTTTCACAGGTGCTCTGCAGATGGTACCCATATTGTTGGATATTGTGCTTTGGATTTCTAGGTGCTTTTGAATGGCGGAAAACAGGAAGTCTTCAGGGACGCTTCAAAGCTACTTCCCGTTTTGCCCAATACCCATTTCTCCTTCCAGATGGCTCCCAATGATACCAGCTCATTCTCAGGCTGGCTGCCAGCACTTTGTCTTCCACAGGACATGTGACCTTTACCTCAAGGTAAGGTCCTTGAAAGCAGGTACAGAAACTCCCCCAGGTGCCACATCTCTCCACTTACTTCACCCCAGGAGGCTGGCCTCTAATCCCAAATGTTATGTATATTCATAAGAAATCAACTAGACAACTCAGTTAAAATGCAGATTTAGAGATCCAGATTCTGATTCAGTAGGTTGGGATGCAGCCCAGAAAGCTGCATTTTTACAAGCCTTCTTTTCCCAGGTGGCTCAAATTCAGTTGGTGGTCAGAGTATACTTGGAGAAATAGTGCCCCAGGGAGATAGGGTGAGCTGTTAGCGCAGCCTGCCCTCTTGAATTTCCAGCTAACTCTTTTCTAGTAAGCTCTGACTTATTTCTTATGTAGCTGGGCCATCTGCTCACATCCTACAACAAATAAAACAGACAAATAAAAGATGGAATGCTGCTTCTGGGAATTTCTGTGCCATTTTTCTCTTTCTGTTTACGAGGGGATGGAGGTGTGTGTGTGTGTGTGTGTGTGTGTGTGTGTGTACGTGTGACAGAAAGAGAGACACAGAGAGAGAGAGAGGGAGAGAGATTTAGTATTTAATAATAAAAATGAGGACAAATGGTCGTCTCCTCTCCCACTCAATTTTTACCATATTTGCAGAAGACTTAAAAATAAACACATAAGGAAGAAGGAACCAGCTGGAAGACTTCTCAAAAGAAAGCTGGGATAATAAAGAGTTAAATGAAATTTGCTAATGCAGTGTCTTTTTAAACCTCTTCAGATCCAATAGCCATAGGGCAGAACCAAACGTCAAAAAGACATAATCCAATTGGCCAATTGAAGGGTTAATTTCTATGGTCTCTGGGAAAAGGATGCAGAGTCTCCCACACCTGGTAGTAATTATCCCTGCTTGGCTCCTGTCCAGCTCCAAGCCAAGTCTCTGACCGAAATGCGTACGCCCCCTGGTGGTCAAAAGGTAAACTACAATTTACCTTAGGAGAAGAAAATCTGTTTTAATATCCTTCCATTTCCCCAATCAACATCTGCACAGAGCTTTTTCAGGGACAGATCTCTTCAGAGTACTGGGTCCTCTTCAGAGATGCATCAAGACTGATAGGTAAGGATATCATAGCTCTGGTGGCGTCCTCACATTTTATTCTACACATGTTAAACATTTAGGGACTTTGATACTTCACAAATGCAGACACTTAGCAACTCTAAAACGCAGCTCTTGCCAGGCCCAACTCTATACACTCAATCAGGCCAACCCATCATTGCATGTCACAGAAAGCACTCAAGAAAAATCAAGCCCCAGGTTCAGCCTGGATTCTCTGGCTCCACCAGCACCCACACTTCAATTCCAGGCCTGCCTGTCTAGCTTCTCCCCTCCTTTGCAGTGCCTCTTTTTCCAATCCAATACTCACCCCTCATTATGGACCCCATAATTTGCTCCCAGGAACAGAGCTTGCATTTACCTTGTGTCCTCTGGGCTCCATCTGGCTTACATGTCCACTCGATCCCCACCACACTATTTAGAGAAAATCTCACAGCTTCTAACAAGGAAGTAATAGCAGAAGGCCTCCGAACCTTCAAAAGGGACTAGCCTTTAGGTAGACACTCTACTCACACATAAGCTTTTTCTAAAACCTATAAATTACACAGATACATGTAATGTTTAAAAGTATCAAATAACTTTCTATATGTATTTACATAGAGAAACAGAGTTTTGTGAACCTATTAAAAACACACACACACACAGGATCATATTGTACCTGTCTTCTTTTGCAGCTTGATTTTTTTTTAAATTAAGAATAAAACGTCTTTTATCAGTAAATCTTTCCATATGCATACATATGGAGCCATTTAGTTCTTTTTAACTGCTGCATACAATCCCATAATGTTGGGAGTTTAGAAAGCCAAAATAATGCTCCCTTTCTTTCTTTCCTAAGTCTGAGATGAATGGAGAGAGAAGGCAGTGAAGGCAGACAGATATAAAATAAAAAACTGACAGAAATCAAAATGTCTGTGTTGTTAACAAGCTGATCGGAAACCATGGCTTAAGGGTACATCTAGAGCAGGGGTGTCAAACTGCGGCCCGCGTGCCAACTGCGGCCCATGATCCATTGTTAATTGGCCCGCAGCAAATTCCAAAAATATATTTAGTTTACTTAAATAAACCAGGTGAGGCAATACGGACTTCACCTCGAGTGAGTGGCTCGGCTGTTTGTGTATTTTACCTCATATGGCCCTTGGTGACAAATATTGAAAAAAGTTTGGACACCCCTGATCTAGAAGGACTTGCTATATTTCACCCCTGAATGAGTACAGGCTTACCGGTCAGGTCACATGCATTCCAGGAAATCCAACATGTCCTCAGGCTTCAGAGCTTGCTACACAGAGCAGTGCACTAGAATGCCCTAGCAGAGGCTAGAATGCCCTCGAAGCAGACACTTTGGAAGATGGTGGTGAAAGGGCTGAACTACAGTGTCCAGCTCCTTCTACCTAACTTTCCAATCAAGTAAACCAGTCCTCTTCTCATAGGGATGAAAGAGTAAAGGACTGAAAGCTTTTTCTCTAAGAGCAAGAATTAAACAAGGATGCGTGCTTTTACCACTTCTAATCGACATAGCATGGAAAGTCCTAGCTGGAGCAATTAGGCAAGCAAAAGAAACATAAGGCATCCAAATCTGAAAGGAGGAACTAAAATTGTCGCTATTTGCAGATGACACGATATTACATATAGAAAACCCTGAATACTCTACCAAAAAACTGTTAAACAAATTCATTAAAGTTGCAGGGTATAATTTCAATATACAAAAATTTGTTGTGTTTCTATACAGTGATAATGAGCTATCAGAAAGAGAAATTAAGGAAAAAATTCCATTTACAATTGCATCAAAATGAATAAAATACCTAGGAATAAGTTTAACCAAGGAGGTGAAAGATTTATACAGTGAAAACTATATAAGACATTAATGAAAGAAACTGAAGAAGACACAGATGAATAGAACAATGTTCTATGCTCATGGATTGGAAGAATTAATATTTTAATATGTCCATACAACCCAAAGCAATCTACAGATTCAATGCAATCCCTATAAAATTTTAATGTTATTTTTTCACACAAATGGAACAAATAATCCTAAAATTTGTGTGGAACTGAGACAGGATAGTTAGTATGTTGCTAGGTAGGCAGGGGGGGCCCCTGGTGGAATAAACAAAAAAGCAACCATATCCTGAAACTCCCGGCCCTGGGAAGTCTCCTTCACTCCAGGACAGAGACGTGGGAATATGCCTTGAGGTTAATAGATAATCTCAAATCCCTTCTGGCCAGACAAAGGAGCAGATCTGATAGATAGGAATGGGTTGGTTCGTTAATCCCTTCAGGATGAGCAAACAGGACAAACCTAATAGATGAATTCAGTTAGAAGACTCCAGCCCCCTCCCCCAAACAGGCAAGGGAAGGTATAAAAGTAAGAACTTTTGCCTCAGTCACTGGACACCCCCATTCAGGACCCCCACCCGCTTGGGAGCTGTAACCTCTTCTCCTGCCTCTAATAAACTATTCTCTTTTTAAAACTTTTTGCCTCTCCCTGGTCTGTGTGTCCATTCTTCGGCTTCACGAGACGCGATCCTGGCCCACACCCAGAAACTGCTAGCAGATCGAATATCATTTACATCATTTGGGGTCTCACAGGAAAACATTCCTACTTCAGAACCATAAAAGACCCTGAATAGCAAAAGCAATCTTGAGAAAGAACAGAGCTGGAGGCATCACACTCACTGATTTCAAACTATATCACAAAGCTATAGTAATCAAAATAGTATGGTACTAGCATAAAAACAGACCATAGATAAATAAAACATAATAGAGAGCCCAGAAATAAACCCACATATATATGGTCTATTAATTTACGACAAAGAGCCAAGAATATACATTGGGGAAAAGACAGTTTCTTTAATCAATGGTGTTGTGAAAATCGGACAGCCACTGTGGGGACAGAGCCCCAAAAAGCAATTTCCAGGCTCTCGGCCTCACATAGAAAGGTGCTGGCTCAGGTAGTAAATGGCCATCGACTGTGATCAAATGGCCAGCAGCTGTGGCTAGTTGGCCGTCAGCTGTAACCAGTGAGCCATTAGCCATGAATATAACTGCCGTGGCTAGGCTAGCAGAAGAAAAGGGGGAGCTAGCAAGAAGATGGTGGCTGAGTCTGTAAGCGGCACAGTGAGGGTTGAGAATTGTGTTGCTCCTGGTTCCTGTTTCTCCAACCCAGCCGCCAGTGAGAGTATAGTGGTGTGACTCCCCTACCTATGGCCCCGTGGGTGTTCCTTTTTGGCCTCACCATGTCCTGCGTTCTTATGTGGGGAGTGGGACCAGAGACCCCGCCGGACGCCCCGCACGACAGCCACATACGAAAGAATTAGAAGTTACCGTTATCTTACACTATACACAAAAATCAACTCAAAATAGATCAAAGACTTAAACATAGGACCTGGAACCATAAAACTCCTATAAGAGAACATGGGCAGTAAGCTCCTTGATATCACTCTTGGCAATGATTTTTTGGATTTCACATCAAAAACGAAGGCAACAAAAGCAAAAAATAAACAAGGGGGACTACATCAAAGCAAAAAGCTTCTGCATGGGGGGTGGGAGGATGGTGGGGAGGGTTCAACACAGAAAAGATGGCACCTTCCTGTAGGCTACATGTGAGGCAGTCTCCACACAGGGACAATGGCTGGTTCCCCCAGCCCTCACCTCACGGTCACACAACCCAGTGTTTCCCTGACCAGACATTGCAGGACTCAGACACAGACCTTTTCTAGAGGAGCTCACAGAATTTTGAAGGAAGCATTCAACTAAATAGAGAGTAATAAAACCGTATGAAATCCCTTGATTTAGATGCCCGTCCTTTATAGTGACATAATATTGTGTGTATAGATATATCTCTGAACCAGTTTTTAAGGATTAGAACAGGAAGAGGAGCTTATGGGGAAGGGGGAAAGTACTAGTCAGAGAAGTCTGAAAAGAATTAGACAAGCCACAGACTGGGAGAAAATATTTGCAAAAGACACTTCAGATAAAGAACTGTTATCCAAAATATACAAACAGTGCTTAAAATTTGACAATAAGAAAACAAACAACCCAATTTAAAAATGGGCTAAATACCTTAACAGACACCTCACCAAAGATATACAAATGTCAAATAAACCTGTGATAAGATGCTGCACATCATATGTCTCCAGGGAAATGCAAATTAAAACAACAATGAGGTATCACTACACCCCTGTGAGAACAGTCAAAATCTAAAACACTGACAACACCAAATGCTGATGAGGATGTGGAACAACAGGTTCTCTCGTTTTGCTGGTGGAAGGTAAAATTGCGCAGCCACTTTGGAAGAAAGTTCGGTGGTTCCCTACAAAACGAAACATATTCTTACCATATGATCCAGCAATCAAGTTCCTTGGTATTTACCCAAAAGAGCCGAAAAACATGTCTAAACAAAAACATGTACATGGATGTTTAGAGCAGCTTTATTCATAATTGCTAAAACTTGGAAACAACCAAGGTGTCCTTTAGTAGGTGAATGGATAAATGAACTGGGATACATCCAGACAATGGGATATTACTCAGTGCTAAAAAGACATGAGCTTTCAAGGCATGAAAAGACATGGAAAAATCTTAAAAGTGTGTTACTAATTGAAAGAAATCAATCTGAAAGGCTACAGACTATGTGATTCCAACTATATGTCAATCCTGAAAGTGAAAAACTTTGCAGACAATAAAAAAGTCAGTGGTCACATGGGTTTGGGGGGAGGGTAGAGACAAGTAGTCAGAACACAGAAGATTTTTAGGGCAGTGAAAAGACTCTGTATGATATTATAATGATGGATGTATATCATTATACATTTTTATACAATACTAAGAATGAACCCTAAGGTAAACTGCAGGCTTTGGGTGAAGGTAGATGTGTCAAGGTAGATTCATCCTTGGGTAAGAAAAAAAAAATCTATTCTGGTGAGGTGGTGAGGAATGTTGATAAAAGGGAAGGCTATACATGTGTGAGGCAGGGGATATATGGGAAATCGCTGTACCTCCCTTTCATTTTCAGTGTAAACCTAAAACTGCTCTAAAAAATAAAGTATTAAAAAAAATTAAAAAAAATAAATAACCTCTGCACAGCAAAGGAGACCATCAACCAAATGAAAAGGCAATCTACCAAAGGGGAGGGGAAATATTTGTAAATCATATATTGAATAAGGGATTAATATTCACAATATATAAAGAACTCACTCAATTCCATAACAAGAAGGTAGAGATGTTGTAACAGCTAGTTCCCGGTTTTCAGAAGCAATCTGGGGTGCTGGCAGGTTCTACCTCATCTGTGTTTGGATGTCCGATGGTTATTATTTCTGATTTTAAAAATATTCCAGGTGTGCCACACCCATTTTCTCGCAGTGTCCTAGTATTGTATGGAACTGTTAATGCAAAGTGAGTTAATCCACAATAAAAGACTCACTGATCCTTTTTTAAAAAATGAGTAGAGGAACTGAAGAAGAAGACATAAAAACGGCCAACAGGTATATGAAAACATCACAATCATTAGGGAAATACAAATGAAAACCACGAGACATCACCTCATACGTGTTAGGATGTTGATTATCAAAAAGAGAAGAACTAGGGGATGCCGGTTAGCTCAGTTGGTTAGAGCGCGGTGCTAATAACACCAACGTGGAAAAAAAGAGAAGAAATAACAAGAGTTAGCAAGGATGTGGAGAAAAGGGAGTCCCACCCCTGGAGCTTCGATGAAATAGGTCTGGGGAGGGCCAGAGTCTGCATTTCTAACAAGTTCCCAGTGGTGCTCATGCTGCAGATCTGGGGCCACTCACTGAGGCCTGCCTCTTTTTGTTTGTATTCTCCCACTGCTCCATCCAAAAGCATATTTTTTCAAACTTATACTACGTTCCTCCATGACTCTCTGACTCCTAGATATAGGCCTTTTAATTGCCTTCTCAACCTTTCGCTTTCCAGTAATTTTACTGAGTTGTTTATCTACCTCAATTCAAGAATTTGGCCGAATTATGTATTGATAAAACGCATTTCTGTTTCTTGATCTGGTGGTGGACGTGGATAGTATTCACGTTGTAATCATTCACTGAGTGGGTACTCATGATTTGAGCACTTTTTTTGCATGAATGTTACACTTTAATTTTAAAAAGAGAATTATTAGCAAACATCCATTCTGATTGATGAAGCCATAGTGTCTGAGTCTCTAAAATCCAAAGCCGTAGCCAGAGATTATGCAATTGGCCAACATAGATAGGCCTTGACTCAACCTGCAGATCAGCCAAATGAACCTGGGAGGTTAGTTTCCTGCTTGGCCCTAAAAGCAGATGTAAAAAGCAACAACGTTTCAAACCATATTTCAAATAGCCAAGGGCAAAAGTACCGCTGGTCCTGTCCTTCTTATAGCAGCAACAAAGCCCCATGCCAGCAGCCCTGGCTGTGACAGGACTGTAATCTCCCCACATGTTCCTTCTGTTCTCAGGGACAGCCTTGTTTTACTGCCCAAGGTCCCAAGTTGTTGGGTTTTTAGGAGACTACTATATTAGTTTTGTATTCCCATCCCGAAACAGGACCACTGAAAAATAGACAGCAGACCACAGTGTCTGCTTTTTTACTGATAAGCTTGAATTGAACATGGATCCAAATCTTTGGCTGAAAGCATTTCTGCCTACAATTAGAGAGGGTTGAATTAGATAGGCTTCCTCACTCAATCGCAGCTAGTCCCAGAGGACTAGAACCTGCCACACAGTGGATAATAGGTCAAAATGCAGTGTCCCTGAAGGTCATTAAAAAAGAGAAAAAGAAAAGGACTTAGCTGAGAATGTCCAGTTCTTTCTCCCAAATTCACTAATCCCAGATTCCCTTCTTCCCATAGAGAAGCATGAGTAAAGAGGCAGGGTGTGATACTCTAATTTTATTCCTCTCAGTGGAAATAAGACCAGAAAAGAAATGGAGCTTCCCCCAACATATAGTATTGGCTGATCAGAGTTTAATTAATGATTCCCTTGCTGATGGATATTTAGGTTGTTTCTAATCTTTCACACAATGAGCATGCGACAGGGAAGACCCTATATATGTTTCATAGCACACATGTGTAAGTTTTCCTCTAGGCTAGTGGATATCTAGGAAGTGAACATCTAGGTCGAATGTATAAACATTTAAAATTTTAACAAACACTAACAACTTGCTTTCCAAAAAGTCCTTGCCTTATGTGATTTGCACTTGTGCCAGAATGCATGCAAATACTTGTTTCCCCGCTTCATCAACATTGGTTATAATTGGTCTTTTTAATTTTTGTCAATACAATAGGTGAAAAGGCTATCTCTGTTTTGTTTTACTATACATGATTCTATCACTGGGGAGAATAAGTATCTTTTTATATGTTTGCCAGCCATTTGTATTTCCTCTTCACGGAACTGCATGTTCATTTTCTTTGCCTGTATTTCTAGTAGGTTGTTGTCTTTTCCTTACTAATTTGTAGACATTCTTTATACATTTTGGTTACTAATATTTTGCCTTTTATATTTGTGACAATTACTCTTTCCAGTCTTTTGCTTGTTTTTTAAGTTAAGTGTGTATGCTTGGGAGTACAGAAAATTTTATGAGGGTGTCAAAATTTACTGTTATGTTTTGGTTGGGTTTTTTTTACTTCATTATTTCTGCATTTTCTGTCTTTGATTAAGAAGGTCTTCACCATTTCAAGATTATTCCATATTTTATTCGTTGACATTTTATTCCAATACTTTTGTTGTTTTGCTTTTGAAATAAATGTAAAAAATCCATCTGGAACTTACAATGGAATTAAGAAAGTCATTTTATTTCCTTTTTCCAAATGGATGGTGAATTTTCCATTTGTTCTCTACTGATTTAAAAATGCCATTTTTATCAACTACTGACTTCTTTTGCATGCATGGGTTTTAACATATGATTCTAATAAAGCTGGGTAACCAGTTTCCTTGTCTACCATAGATTGGAAGTAAGATAAATTGAGGACTTTTTTTTTAAACAAGTCAAATTACAGCAAAAGGAAGTGAAAGCTGAATACAAAGAATACAGAAAAACAGGAGCAGAAACAGTTGGACAATAACAGACATAAATCAATATTCTGAGTCTGTAAGAAAAGGTTGATTTATGTTTAGGCCCCTTTGATTTTTAAGATAGGAAATACATTCCATATTCTGTAAGAATTTCTATTTCAAAAAAGTGTTTAAAATAAATACTGTTTCAGCATTTGAAGGGGCAAGTTTTCATTACATGGAAGGATCAGTCACGTGGAACCTTATTTTCCACACTATGTGGGTAAGCTAAGTCTTGATATAATTCTCAGATATAAAAAGAAGTCACTGTAGAATGAAGCTCATAAATGCAGAGCAAGGAAGATCTTACATGTAATTTTAAACAAACCCGGAAAAAACCCATGTGTGTCTTTTCCCATGTCAGGCCTGGTTGCTGTATGCTACTCCATGGGCATGTAGCTTTTATGCTGCAAGTTGCAAGCTCTGTGCTCAAGTTCTCAGCCTTGTTGCTTCCTGCCAGATAGAAGTTGGTGGTCCTATAAGTGGAGCTTCTGCTGTGTCATATTTAGCCTAGGGGTAAAAGAAGAGGAGGCCCAAAATTTAGCCTGAAGGGTAAACATCAAGGATTATGTATCACAGTAATAGTAACAAAGGAACCATCTTTGGCAGCATGCCTTTATCATTGAGATTTCACTTTTCTCACTCAAAATGTCTCCATGGTAACTCACTCGTGCCTCCAAACAGCCTTGATGGCCCTGTGGGAGATGGGGTGACTTCTCCTTCACTCCCTGCCTGCAATAGAATGAAACATCATAGCCTTTGCCCTGTGGCTTAGCAGGGTCTCCCACTGCAGTACATTTTCTTGCCCCATTGATGTGGCCTCGACTGTGTGATTGGTGTGTCCCTGGAATACGAATGAACGTCAGTCACCTGAGCAGAGGTTTTAAATGTGCCTGGTTTGTCTTGGCTGCTTGAACCTCTGTCATCTGCCATGCGAAGCTTCTTGTCCCAGCATGAGAGACACATGGAACTGACTGGAACTGGACCCACAGCCTGAAGCTGATCCACCCAGCAAACCTGAAGACCTATACAGGTCCTCTGTGAGAAACATAAATATAGTGATGCTGTGAGCCACTGAAATCTGATTTTGTTTGTTTGTTTACCAGAATCATTGCAGTAAAACCTGTCTGATCCATCCAGCTCCCTTTCTTTGGTACGCGCCCAGTGTTTACAGGCAGTTCCCGTGTCACTCCAGGAGTCACTCCTGACCAGGCATGCTCTGTGACTCTTGCTGCACGGGTCTCCACCCTCCCCACTGTGGCTGCTGCCCCATTTCTCCCCAGTAATAACGTACCTCCCATGTCTCTGGGGCCAGAGGCAAGGTACAGCCAGCGTCAGTTGCTGCTGGAGTAAAACACTTTCTTCCAACCTGTTAAACTCTATGAGGCCACAAAACACCCAGCCTGTGCTGTTGTCTACAGCTCTTAAGCTTGACTCCTTTTTTCATTTTAGTACCAGCCCCCTCTCCCCAGGAGCCTGATACAAGGGAGGTGGGCCTAAAGATCATCTGAGACTCTACTCAGGGCTGCATTCAAACCCTCTCTCCTCTCCTACCTAAACAGTGCTCGTGGGTCAAGCATGAATGCTCTTTTTGGGGTACGTTGCTTTCCTTTTAAAATACAACCAGGATGGGTAAGGTAAAGTGAATGTTCTCTAACTGAAGGTGGGTTACAGTCCTGGGGGCCAGCTGTCGTCTCAACGTACCACGCATCTGGCTCTCTTGAGAAATTCACATGAACTCTACAGACTACATTTCTGTCTGGGATTCTAAGGAGGACAGTGGCTGGTCAACAGTATTCTCACTGTATTAGAGTAGTCCTAGAAGATCCATTCATTCATTCATTCTGCAAATAACTTATTCAACTACTTTGCAAAGTACTAGAGATACAAAGGTGAAAGGGACAAAGCTTTTGCCCTCGTGAAGCTTACATTCCTGGAACGAGGAGGGGAAGGAAAGAGAAAATAGATAAACACATAAATACATAATTTTAAACAGTGAGAAGCACTATAAAAAAAATCAGGATAAATGGTTAGAAGAGGTAGGGCTCTTTCACAGAGGGCAGAGAGACGTCATCTAGGAGAACCTAACATTTCGGTAGACACCTGCATCCTAGGAGGGAACAAGCCATAAGCAGTTTTCAGGAAGAACATCCTGGAATAGGAGGAGCAAATATAAGGATCCTGAGGCTGGAGCAAACATTCAATGACCATCATGAAGCCCAGTGGCTAGAGGAAAATGAACCTAGAGGAGTGGGAAATGGTGGGTGGCAAGGGCCAGGTCATAGAGGAGCATGTCAGCCACATAAGGAATTTGTAGAAAAGGAAGCCACCAGAGTGGATCGTGATCTGATTAATATCTTTAAAACCTAATCTTCACTGACACAAACAAGGCAAGAAGCAGCAAGACCAGTTAGAAGGTTACTGCAGTAGCACAGATGAGAGTACCAGTGGTTTGGACCAAATAGTCATGGTAGAGGTGGTGAGAAGTAGGCAGGCTTGAGGTATAGTTTGAAGGTAGAGTCAACAGGGCAATTGGATGTGGAGAGTGAAGAAAAGAGAAGAATCAAGAATGGCTTCGTGGGATGGGCAGAGTGAGCTGCGAGTGGGTCTTGAGGAAATAGCCTGAGCTCTGTTACCATGGTAACTCCAGATTCTCCTCCACCATTTAGATGAGAATGTCAGGGAGGCAGTTGGCTACGCCAGTCAGCGTTCAAGAGAGAAGCCAGGGCTGCTGTTATGAACCCGGGAATCATCAGCTTTTAGATGAGTTTGAATGAGGGTGTATGCTTGAGGGAGAAAGGGAGATGAGGATGGAGTCCGACTTGTCTAGAATCTCACAATTTAGAAGACGCCTTGAGAAACATGGACAGTTCTCCCTTTGGTTGTAAAGGCAGATCCATGTTCTTGAGGGCAGGGGACTTGTCTTAATCACCTTGGTGATCCCTCCAGGTTTTGCATATGCTCTGGTGTTGGCCCCTGTGTCGGTAGCAGGGAAAGTCTCAACTGAGGCTTCAGCTCTGAACCTGAAGGAACATGGCCAAATCAGGGCTGAGTTGCAGACTGAAACCAGGAGTGAGCTGACAATTTACTTTGTGTTGTGCATAGTTTCACACAAGTCTGTGGCCAGGATGTCAATTACGTTGTGTGGGAGGAAGAAAATGGGGATAAAAATTTCTTGTCTCAGCACTTGAAATTTTCAACTGTTGGTTGAGTGAATCTCTAAGTTTTTAAAATAAGTCTTTCACAGTTGCTGGGGTAGAAGTAATTGCCTTCAATTAAATTGTGCTGGCCATATAATTTAAAAAATCTTATTATTTATGGAGAATTGCCAACTTACACAGAAGAAGATCAAATAGTATCATGAGACCTTAACGTATCTATCACCCAACCCCCAAAATCACCAGTCCATGACAACCCTGCCCCATCTACACCCTGATCTGTTTTCTCCCTCCCCAAATTATTTTGAAGCAAGTCTCAGACATCGTTTCACCCATAAAAATTTGAGTATTTTTTTAAAAGACACGTTTTTAAAACATCGTCACAATACAATTATTATACTTTTGAAAAATCTCTTAATAGTGTCAACTGTCCTGTCAGTGTTTAAATTTCCACTTGTCTTATAAATCCTATGAATTTTTCTTTTCTCATTTTGTGGGGTTTTTTTAAAAGGGGATCCAAATAATAGCCACGCACTGGAAATGGTTGCTATGTTTTTAAAATCTCTTTTAATCATAGGTTTTCCCCTCTGCTTCTTTTTATAACAACTTGTAGTTTATCTGTTGAAGAAACCAGTTTATTTATGCTGAATAGTATCCAATAGTCATGAATTTTGCTTATTGCATCATGTGGTTTGTTAAACATGTTCCTTTGTCCGCTGTATTTTCTATAACTGGTAGTTAGTATTATATCATTATTTTAATATAATTTATTTTAATATAGGTAACTTGGAAAAGCACAAAAAAGATAACATTGAAAAGCACACACACACAAAAAGCACAATTTACTCAACGTTCCACCACTTTTAATCTTCTTTTTGAACAGTAAACCATAAAAATGGAAGTTCTGTCTTACTCTCCTGGAATCTCACCTTTTAGGAGTAACCACAGTAACAATTTGAGGCTTGGAGGACATAGTGCCAATTCAAAAATGAAGGAAGAAAGGATAGCTAATTTTATGCATCAACCTGACTGGGCCATCGGGTGCCCAAACTTGTGGTCAAACCTGATTCTGGGTATGTCTGTGATAGAGTTTTTGAATGAGATTAACATTTGAATCAGTAGACTGAGTAAAACAGATTGCCCTCCCTCATGTGGGTGGGCCTCATCCAATCAGTTGAAGGCCTTAATAGAACAAAGAAGACTGATCCTTCCTCAACTAAAAGGGAACTCCTTTTGCTGATTGCCTGAGCTGGGACATTGGTCTTTGTCCAGCCTTTGGACTCACCCTGAAACATTGGCTCCTCTTGAGTCTCAAGCCTGCTGGCTTTTTGACTGGAACTCACACCATCAGCTGTACTGGTTCTCAGGCCAGGGTAAGGAATATGTACACAGTCCTACAGGCAAATAAGAACCCTTGTCTACTCTTACCAAGAGAAGACGCTGGTGTTGAAGAAGTTCATGTGTATGTAAAACATCTCTAAGCAGCAGGATTTGCTGCTGGGCAAGTTCCCTTGTAAAATTCTGAAGGAACTCAAGATTCTCTTTATCAACCTGATGTCAGAAGTCCCACATACACCTTTAAGAACCACCTTTGGGAGCCCTCCAAAAGGGAGGGGCAAGGTAAAGGAAGGCTGTGCAGAGTCATTCCTCAACAGCGTCACACGCTCACACCCAGACTCTCTGATACTCCTCCATGCTCTCTGCCCCTTTTGGCTCTCTGGTTTTCACACTTGGAGTACACATGTGTGTCTCTTTGACTTCTGATGCCTTCTGGTTGCCAGTCCTTGCTCAAAGAGTCTGCTTTGGGGTCTATATTTATCAGCCCAGATTACACAAAAGGCATTATAGGGTGCAGTGTTTATGTATCTCTGGAGTCAACATTTAAATCCCAGCTCTGCCTCTTTAAACAGCTATGTGACCTGGGGCAAGTGCCTTAAACTTTCTGAGACTGTTTCCTCATCTGTAACATGAAGAGAATAATAGCAACTTACGTACATGATAGAATTATTAGGATTAAATGAGATGGTACATGTAAAGTGCTTAAACAGGCCTGGCACAAAAGTAATAGTTGTTTTTTTACTGAAACATATGCAAAGCGTGCAGCCTCTGCTTCCATTGCTCTACCTCACTGTTGAGGTCACCAGTGGCCCTGAATTTCAACCTCTGGACTTTGGAGCTGTGCGCTCCACTCTCTCAGAGAGCTTCCCTGGGAACACCGGGTTGAGGCCTCAGGCTGGTTCCTTGTCCTTTGTCCTGAGCCAGTTGAACACCTTCACTGGGAGAGGTGATGCATGAGTCCCTGCCCATCCCTGCTCAGCTGTGGGTCCTGAGGCCCTTTGCCAGCAGGCTGAGCTGACCCTGACCAAGAAGGGAGGTGCCCTGGAAACACCTGAGCCACCACAGAAGGGATCTGGAATCCTTATGTGGCTGCTGTGGGCCTGGTATCTGTTGTGCTTGAGCTTCGCAAACCCCTCAGCCACAGTCATGTCCCACCTTCAAGTCCCTGGGCTCTGCCTCCATTTCCCAGTCCTGGTCTAGACCAGGAATCCTCCTCTCTACAAGTCTGGCTTCAGTTTGACACCCTGCCCTGCCCTTTCTGGCCCAAAGGAGCTCCTGTCTGTTTTCCTCTAAAGGCTTTAATGATTTTTCTTTCACATTTAAATTTGCAATCCATTTAAAATTGATCCTGGCTCTTTTAGTTTGAATGTTCTGCAGAGAACTGAATTGAAAACAGTTGGTTTTCATTCTTTAGGCAGTGGTCTTTGCAGACTGTTCCTGCTTTCTTACCCTCCAGCGCTGACTTTGTTCCTGTCCAATTCCAAGCCTGATTCGAGCCTTCTTGTTAAATATGTAAGCTTTCTGTAACCTCTTCTAAAGTCCCATATTAATTGCTTCACCCAGACTTGGTTTCTATTGTTTGCAATCAAAGATCTCTAATTTTTATACCCCCAAAGAAGTGGATGGCTTAGGTCTAGCTATCTGGGGTGAAGGTGGTAGAAATGGAGAATTTTGGAGTATCAAAGGAGGAATTAAGCAGATTACTAGTGGTGAAATGTTACTTCCTTTATGCAGGAGACTAGAAATGTCCATTCTTAGCCCATGCCTAGAAATCAGGCAGCATGGATTGCCATGAAGTTGTCTGTGGTAGAGACACTTGCCATGGGCAAAGAAATACTGCATGCGTGAAGTATTCAGGAAACTGCCAATAGGCTTTTTCATAGATTCTGGACTCTTTGGGATAAACCAGGTCTTGTTATGACAGAAGCAATGCTCCACACCCATTCAGCCTACCCCACGATGCTTTGGACAGAGCCCATCAACTAGGAGTCTCAAGCTCTGGAGGTCTGTGAGGGAGAATGTGTGAAGCCCAAGTAACTAGAGACATACGATTCACTGCTGGGGAGAGTACTATAATCACATCTTTGGTGTCCCCCGCAAAAAAACATGATCCCCAGGCTGTTACCCATGCTGGGACCACCTAATCATCCCATAGAGCAGGAATGGCAGATATTGTTTATTGTCTACTTAGCAGCAGTTATAGACTGAATGTTTGTGTCCCCTCCAAAATTCATACGTTGAAGTCCTTACCCCACCAATGTGATGGTGTTTGGAAATGAGGTCTTTGGAATGTAATTAAAGTTAGGTGAGGTCATGAGGGTGGGGCCTTCATGATGGGGTTTGTGGGGACAGAGCCCCAAAAAGCAGTTTCCAGGCTCTCGGCCTCACATAGAAGGGTGCTGGCTCAGGTAGTAAATGGCCATCGACTGTGATCAAATGGCCAGCAGCTGTGGCTAGTTGGCCGTCAGCTGTAACCAGTGAGCCATTAGCCATGAATATAACTGCCGTGGCTAGGCTAGGAGAAGAGGCTAAAAGAGAAGAAAGGGGGAGCTAGCAAGAAGATGGTGGCTGAGTCTGCAAGCGGCGCAGTGAGGGTTGAGAATTGTGTTGCTCCTGGTTCCTGTGTCTCCAACCCAGCCGCCAGTGAGAGTATAGTGGTGTGACTCCCCTACCTATGGCTCCGTGGGTGTTCCTTTTTGGCCTCACCATGTCCTGCGTTCTTGTGTGGGGGGCGGGACCGGAGACCCCGCCAGACGCCCCGCACGACACTTGGCGAAGTCGGCAGGATCCCCTGCACTACAGGTTAGTGCCTTTCTAAAAAGAGACACCAGAGAGCTGCTGTGGGGACAGAGCCCCAAAAAGCAGTTTCCAGGCTCTCGGCCTCACACAGAAAGGTGCTGGCTCAGGTAGTAAATGGCCATCGACTGTGATCAAATGGCCATCAGCTGTGGCTAGTTGGCCGTCAGCTGTAACCAGTGAGCCATTAGCCATGAATATAACTGCCGTGGCTAGGCTAGCAGAAAAAAAGGGGGAGCTAGCAAGAAGATGGTGGCTGAGTCTGCAAGCGGCACAGTGAGGGTTGAGAATTGTGTTGCTCCTGGTTCTTGTGTCTCCAACCCAGCCGCCAGTGAGAGTATAGTGGTGTGACTCCCCTACCTATAGCTCCGTGGGTGTTCCTTTTTGGCCTCACCATGTCCTGCGTTCTTGTGTGGGCAGCGGGAGCAGAGACCCCGCCTGACACCCTGCATGACACTTGGCGTAGTCGGCAGGATCCCCCGCAGGCCGCCCCACACTACAGCTGCTCTCTCTCTTTTCTCTCTCTTTCTCGCTGTCTCCCTCTCCCAGCACACACCTTGAGGAAAGGCCATGGGAGCACATCGCAAGTGGCAGCTGTCTTCAAACAGGAAGAGAGTCCTCACCAGAAATTGAAACCTGCTGGACCTTGATATTGGACTTTGTAGTCTCCAGTTTTCTGTTGTTTAGCTCTAGCAAGCTAATATAGCAGCTATTCCTTTTCTTTCCCAGCAAAATCCTGATTTTGTAATGGGTGGCAACAGAACTCCCGGGGATGAATAATGATTTGTCTAAGGCAGCCATTGTAATGCCATTCTCCTTTTCCAATAACCGGTTTAGGGGTCGGTATGTCAATCCGCACAGCCAATGAGATGCAAAAGAAAGTCTGGTAGGAATAAAAAGCCATTACAAAATCCTTTTTCTTTTGCCCCTTCCTTTGTCTTGCGCAGTTGGAGCAGCAGCGGCCATCTTGTGGCCAGGAGATAACACACACGAGGAAGAGAAGCTAATATTAATACGACTGTGCTTAATGATATTATTGAGCCATTTAACCAACCCTGGGACTTTGTTTTGAATAAGCAATAAATATCCTTGTTGTTCAGATTTATTAGTCAGTTTTTTGTTATTTGAAGCCAAATGTAGTATCACTGATGTAGGATGCCACTAGGCTTCTCCCCAGGCAGGCTGAATTCCAAAAGGCATTTAGGCAATGGAAGATAGTACTATTTCTCTATGACCAAAGTACAGATCTTTTGGCAAAAGGGTGTTCTCCGCCCTTGGGGAGCAGAATAACATAATGGTCAAAAGCAGCTTTGGAATCAGATGACTGGGTTCAAATCCTGGCTCTTAAAGCTTATTAACTATGTGACCTTGAGAATGTTACTTAAACTCTCAGCACCTCAGTTTCCTTCCCCATCAAAACCTAGGGATAATGATACTAACTACCTAATATGGGTGTTGTGAGAATAAAATGAAATAACACCTGTGAAGTGTTATTTACCTGATATAAAATACTCAAATATTAGCTATACTCCTTAACAGAAGAGGAGGTACAAGGTCTTCAGTATTCAGTCGTCAAGATGGCCCAGCATGGATTCATGCAACCCTTGATCATACAGGCTGACAAATCAAGGGGGCCCTCTGCTCTGGAACATCTGAGGAGCCTTACTTATAAAAGGAGTGGAGCTTGCAGAGCAGAGGTAAGGATACAGCTTGAAATTACAGGCATAATTTTCACTTGTTTGTCCAGGAACATTATGCATTCCCTCTGATGGACTTTAACCTCAGGTAGTAATCACAGCACATCCAAATCTTCATTAATCTGGGACTCCAGAGAGCCTAATTTGGGACAGATCTGCAGTGCAATGAGTGGAGAAGCCTTGAAGAGTTGAGAGAATTTATTCAAATTGTTATGCCATCAAATTACTTTGATGCATGTAGATCTCCAAGGGTTTCACGAATGAGAACATTCAAGGTGCATAGCCTAGAAGTTATCCTCTACACAGATGCCTCTTGACCAAAGTGACACTGCCCCCCGGGGAAATTTTGGAAGTTTGTGATCGTCGCAATGACACCTCTGGCATTTGATGGTCAGGATCCACTTACGTTAGACATCCTGCAATGCATAAGACAGCTCTGTAAGACAGTGAATTGTCTCACATCCTACATGACTTTATAATATCAAATTGGACATTCATGTATATGTAAAGCATGTTTATAATAATATAAGCCTAGAATCTAAGTGGGTTTTGACATACACACACAAATTATTTTTGCAGAGTTTTAACATTTGAAAGGAATGTCATCATTGCACAAATGGAAGGGTGGTTGTACTGTGTCCTGTTTAAGACTTTATAGCACAGATTGTTTACCATTTCAGAAAATCACATCACCAGTGTCCTAGTAATTAGCTAGTATGTTACCTGATGCCATCTGCACTTGCATCTGTTACAATCTTGGAGATTGTCATACTAGGTACAAGCACCTGATGCAGTCACTTCATGTCTTCTAGAGTAGTCGTGACCAAACATTGATACACTGAAATACACATTATTTTATTATAAAGTTGTTTTACTCTCCTTTTTTCTGTATACTTCAACAAAGGCATTATATTGATTTTTTAAATTATAAAATTAAAATTTTATTTTAAAAGAAAAATTTTTATTTATACATGTAATATATAAAATTATCTACAACTTTCATTTCAGGAAAGTACAGAGAGTGTTAGAACACATTTGTTGCAAAAGGAGGACTTTTGTGTTTGACAAAGTGGGGAACCACTGCTCTATGCGGACTAATTTTTTAAGTAAACTTACATGGAATAAACATACATACAGAAAAATGCACAAATCATAAGTGGATCACTCAATGGGTTTTTACAAATTACCCATTTGATACCCAATTTATATTTATAAATTAAAGTTTTATAAGTTACCCATCTTCTCTGATGGACCCGCACATTACCAGCTCTACAGAACTCCCCCTATACTCCTTTCCAGTCACTTCCCACGCACTATCAATTTTGCCTGTTTTTAATCAAAACTTCATGTAAAAAATTATAATTATGTGAGGTGATGAATGTGCTAACTAACTTTATTGTGGTAAACATTTCACAATATATATGTGTATCAAATCATCACGTTGTATACTTATATAACATAATATGTCAATTATATCTCAATAAAGCTGGAAAGAAATAAAGAGAAAACACTTTATGTAAATGTCATCATATAAACTTATTTATGTCTGGCTTTGTTCTCCCCCTCAAAGTTATATTTGTGAGAACCATCTATGCTGCTGCATGTATCAATAATTCATTCACTCTCATTGCTGGTAATATTCTATTGTATAACTATAACAGAATTTATCTTATCCATTTGACTATTGATGAATATTTGGGTAGTTTTCAATTCTGGATGATTTGACTAGTTCTTCCTATGAATATTCTTTTTTTTTTATATTTTATTGGGGAATATTCGGGGACAGTGTGTTTCTCCAGGGTCCATCGGCTCCAAGTAGCTATCCTTCAATCTAGTTGTGGAGGGCGCAGCTCAGCTCCAAGTCCAGTCACCATTTTCAATCTTTAGTTGCAGGGGGTGCAGCCCACCATCCCATGAGGGAATTGAACTGGCAACCTTGTTGTTGAGAGCTCGCACTCTAACCAACTGAGCCATCTAGCCGCCCCCTATGAATATTCTTGTACATATCTTTCAGTAAATATATATATATATATATATTTCTATAGGTATTCCTAGGAGGAGTGTTGCTGGGTAGTAAATATGCATTTGTTGAGCTTTAATTTTTTAACAGTTCTCCAAAGTGGATTGGCACACTCACTGAAGTTATGGCAGTTCCATTTGCTCTACACTTTCATGTTTAGATGTTTGAATATATCCTGCAAACCCCACCTTACACAGAATCTTGTCTGCGTCGTGTTAAGATGTGGCCACCTCAGCACAGAGTTCTGAAACTATTCAAGGTAAAGCGCTGCTTAGGGACATCGCTGGCAAGTGCTGCTAGAAAGGGGTTGGCTGAGTCACAGCTAAGCCCAGCAATCTCTGGTGCTCTGAGGCTCCCTCAGCATCTCCTGGGGAGGATGCAACTCCAACCAAGGCCCTCCAGGCAGAGAAGGAGTTCAGATGCTCCTGACCTCCCACCTGGCTGAGCTGCTGGAGTAACTTGGGGCTGGATGCACAGGTGGAGGAGTCTGGAGTAGGCAGAAGAAAGGGAAGTGAGGGGGATGTCTGACAGCTAGAAAGCAGATGCAAGGTAGGTGGGAGTGGAGGGAGCCCATGTACAAATGACTATATTTCCAGGATGTATGTAAATCAGATTTACTTATAAGTCGGTTTTTAATTGAAAAATTAATTCATTATATGGGGAAAACTTCTTTTCCAGCCACCACAAAGGGGCATATAATGAAAAAATAAAGTCTCTTTCACCTCTTAGATTTCCAGTCCTCTGGATCCCATCCCCAAAGAAAAGCACAATTCCTCCAGAAGCAGCCTGTGCTTATGCAAGCACAGGCACAGAGGTATCCTTGATAACTTACTCAACTTATCTAGGCTTCAGCATCCTCATCCTTAGAATGATGACACTGGGCCCAATGTCCCCAAACTTCCCTACTGATAAGAATCATATGAGGGGACTTGTTCAATATATGATTTCCCAGGCCATAGGCCCTGGGATTTCAATTTAGTGGGACTGCAATGGGATCTAGAAATTTGTATTATTGGAAGATCCCCTAGGTGATTTTTATCATGGGAAAGTTGGCGAAAACACTGAATTTAGAGAGTCTCTAACGTTTAAATTTTTTAAAGTGCCTAGTATAGTCTGCCCTTTAGAAATCATAGTGACAATACTTTGTAAAGATATGAAAGAGTTTCTAAGTAATGAAGAATGAAGACAAGTGCTTACATGGCAGCACATTAAAATTTTCAAAAAAACAGCCTCTGGGCTCTTTGTCAACAACACTGGCAAACGCAGTCTCCTCTCCTTGGTCTTGGTGACTAGCCTCCTTGCTCCTTCCCAGGAGGTTCCGGGCCAACACTGAAGCAGCAGCAGTTTGTCCCGTGCCTCTCTTTGCATACCTCCCTGTGAATCTCCATGCTGCCCCCTCCGTACCCAGGTACCTCCATTTTATGCTCTCGCAGGCTTGATCTTCCCCTTCCCCCACAAAAAATGTCCCCATCCTTGGGCTCATTTTCTGATTGTGGTAAGAATCAGTGATGGTTAGAATAACGGCCACACTCACACAGTGCTTACAATGAGCCCAGCACTGATCTGGAAGCTTTACATCTAGGAGGTTGTGAAGCCCTGCCAACAACCCCTTGCTGTAGGTACTACTTTTATCACCTCCATTTACAGAGGAGAAGAAGGAGGCACGGAGAGGTTGTGGCTGAGGTGACACAGCAGTGAGTGATGGAGCTAAGAGTGGAAGCCAAGTGGGTCCGGCTTCAGAGTGTATACCCTTACTCACCATGCCATACTCCTCTAGGTAAAGAGTAGTTTTTAGGTTATCTTTTCTGGGCGACATGTTTGTATTTTAACAAGGCTTTTCAGGATGCCAAGGCCTGACTCAAAGGAGTGCCTGAAGGCTACTAGATACGATTTGGGTGAGTTTAGGGGCAGGCTTTCTCAGGTTAGCTCCACCCTGTGGTTGACAGTCTACCAACTAACATTTCCTCATTTGCCCTCAGATGCTATGTGTGGTTCCTAATGACTCTGAGGCACAATAAGTGCCTGAATCATCAAAGAGGGATTAAACTGTGCACAGTCTGGCTCATCACTAAATAAGTACTTACTGGGAGCCTATCACCAGGCACCCTGCCTTCATCAAGCTGTAGTTTCATAGGGGAAATATATGTTAAAGAATAAAATTCAATTGAGTAAATTTGAAGATCTAATTGGTTTTATTAAATGATTCATGAATCAGGCAGCCTCCCATCTAGTAACTAGAAGGGCACTCCCATGAGTTGTACACAATAGAAGGTTTTTTATTGACAGAAAGAGGGTGGGACTAAGAAGTTGAAAGAGTGGATTATTTCAGACAAGGACACCTCCTCTTAGGTAGAAGTCTTAGGCAGATTACCTCATTAGTGTTGGTCAGGAAATTCCAGACTGATTCGTTTAAAATTTCACTCCTGGGGGAGACTGAAACTGCAATTAGGTTAGTTATTAAGTTAGTTTTCTTGGTTTGGTAACGTGGCTTAGCAACAGTGACTCCATTTTGGCCTTTTTTTTTTTAAAACATATTTATTAATCAAATAACCACACAATAAGTGTGATTGCGACTGTGACAAAAGCAACTAAGGGGAGATGCCTGGTGCTCTGAGAGCATAATAAAATTGACTGATCGAGGGGCAGATGGGTGGCTCAATTGGGTAGAGTGCGAGCTCTGTGCAGCGGGGCTGCCAGTTCGATTTCCACATGGCCAGCGAGCTGCGCCTTCCGCAACTAGAATGAAGTCAATGAGCTGCAGCTCAGCTCCCGGGTGATGGCTCAGTTGATTGGAGCGTCGGCTCTCAACCACAAGGTTGCCGTTGGACTCCCGCAAAGGATGGTGGGCTGTGTCCCCTGCAACTAACAACGGCAACTGGACCCTGGACCAGGAGCTGAGCTGTGCCCTCCACAACTAAGATTGAAAGGACAACTTGACTTGGAAAAGTCCTGGAAGTACACACTGTTCCCCAATAAAGTCCTGTTCCCCTTCTCCAATAAAAATATAAATAAATAAATAAATAAATAAATAAATAAATTAATTAATTAATTAAATTAACTGATCGAGGGTGTCAGGGAAGGCTGAGGACAAGTTGATTGAGTGGAGATCTTGAAGCATGAGAGTCAACTAGAAGAAGAGTGGAAGAACATACCAGACAGGGAAAATATACAAAGCCTTGTGGTGAGAGGGTGCACAGTAAAGAGGAAGCCAAGGTAGTTGGAATGGAGACAATAAGGAGGAAGAGGCTGAAAAGGCAGGTAGGCCAGACCACACAGGGCTTTGCAGTCCACATAGATGAGTTTGCTTTACCCTAAGAGGGAGGGGAAAGCACAGAAGGGTTTGATCAGATTTGCATTTTGAACCTGTCACTCTAGCTGAAGTGTGGTAAATGACTGTTAAGTGTAATTTTTTTGTATTCGCATGCCAACCATTTCTGGATACAAAGGATGATAGATATTATAACTGGCTGCTTCCAGTCAAGTCTCCTACCTTCTGTAGTTGGTCCAGATGATTGCATATTGCTATGTTGCCTAGACTGGGTATACTGGGGCATAGACCCTTCCAGGGCAGAGCCATCTACTTTTTGGTTTTAGGTGAATAACCTGCACAGTGCATTCACTTACTAGAAAAGTAGATTTTAAAAAGATATGCAATAACCCAGCCGAGTTCTTTTTACATAAATACCTTGTGTTTAGTGTTGTTTTACAGAACTGCTACCTCATTTAACCCCCACAACAGTCCTGTGAGGAAGATACTGTTATTCCTATTACACAGTCTTGAAAATTTTAAATAACGTGCCCAGGTCATCCCACCTCTAAACACCTAGGAGAAGAACCCAAGTCTTCTTGATTCCAAATTAATTCCCAAAGTCCTTCCTTAAATAAGCCCAAGTCAGGGGTAAATTGAGGCGCTACCTAAAGATTCCCTCTTTGAGAAGAGCTCTGTTGTCAATAATTTTCACTGCTGCCACACCCACTCTGACCTCTCAAAACAGTTACCAAAGTGAAGAGGCACGCCTCTCTCTTTCTAGTTATCTGCCTACTCATTGGGGTGTGCCGGCAGTCCTCTTCCATCCTCTAAAGCCCTGCCAAGCAACCAAGCATAAAATTGGCCTAAAAAGAATCTTCTTAGCAGGTGATTAACACTTTTTCTCCTCTAGTTTTATTCAATAGCCTAGTAACTAATAGTGCAAGTTTATCAAAGCAGTGACAGTCAGTGCCTTAAAGGTTTGATTGTTCCATGAAGTTCAAGGCAAATTACCTTTAAATGCAGTTCTATTATCCTATGTATTGGAGATTTTTTTCGTAAAAACACACTTGGGGCACAGATAACTTTTGCCTGGGGAAACCTCAGTATTCTCAAAAACAACAACACTGATTTTACTTAAATGTTCTACAATTTCTCTTTCTTTTAATGAGTAAGAGAATAAATCAGACAAGTTCTTAGAACTTGTACCTCTGTAGGAGGTGTGGGGGAGCAAGCTTGGCACAAATAGGAACTGAGGTATTGTTTCTGCTCTGGCATAAGAAGGTGGGATAAAGCCCTAAACTTCATGAGTGGGTTCTGATTCATCCTTTGCATTTCTTTCTAATGCTCATATCCTACATTGAGGAGAAACCAATAGCAGAGAGCCTGGGGCATAGCCATGGAGAAGGTGAGGAAGAGGAGAAATGGAGCACTTATGCATGGTAGGCAGGAAAGAGGGAAGGTGGGAGAAAATAGTCAATCAGAAGAGGGTCTGCAAGAAGAAAGAGAATGGTTGGAAATGAACCAGAAGTAAAGAGAAAACTGAGAAAGCAGAGGGAAGAAAGAAACGCATGGGGGAAGAGTATCATTCTGTCCTTAAAAACGAAAGATCTGGAAACTTTACTACAGACCCTTCTGATCCCATCTCCCTATCACTCAATTCCAGCCAGGCAAACTTCCCTGCTGCTCTTGAACTCTCCTGCTTTAAGACCCTCCACTTGCTGTCCTTCCTCCCTGGTAACTACCTTGTTTCCCCAAAATAAGACCTAGCTGGACCATCAGCTCTAATGCATCTTTTGGAGCAAAAATTAATATAAGACCCAGTCTTATTTTATATTATTTAAGACCCGGTCTTATATGAATTTTTGCTCCAGAAGACGCATTAGAGCTGATGGTCCAGCTAGGTCTTATTTTCGGGGAAACACGGTACTGAGATTGTCCCTCACTTCCTTCAAGTGGTCACCCTATCCACACCCTACACAAATAGCACCTCCCTCCACTCTTCTTTAACCTGCTTTAATTTTTAAAGCTGCAATCACCACCCAACATACAATTTATTTGGCTATTGTCGGACACCATCGCCCTTTCACAGAAACTAAATTCCACGAGAGCAGGAATTTTATTTTGTTCACTGCTGTATCTCCAGTACCTAGCCTGACACTTTGTGAGCGGCTCAATATACATTGAAAGACTCAAGGAGTGGCTGAAGGTGGGGGGAGGGCCCAGTAAGAGGTGTGGTCGGGAGGGGTGTTGGGGTTGTGCTTCCAATCCAACATAGTACCAGCACATTTGCCATTCTTTTTCTCTCTTCGTCCTCTCCGTCTTTTCCTCCCCAATTTAGAGGCGAAAAGGACAAAAAGTGGGAATGTGGGATACAAGGAAGAATCCAAATTAGCCCAACTCAAATTCTGATGAAAAGTGCACAGGTGAGAAGGACTGAAAGGTAGAGAACAAATGCACACGCAGAAGTGAAAGAAGAGTGCAAAGTAAGAAGAGGCTAATAGACGTCACTCTCTCGAGTCACTCTCGGTCGGGCGAGGCGCTCCCCGCACGCTCCTCTATCGCCCGGATCGCTCGTCAGTCGCTACCACTCTGGAGGAGGTGAGGCCTGCCTTCCTCCACCGGCGCCCCCTAACCCCCCTCGGCTGAGGCCCCGGCACGCGCAAGAGGGAGCCCCGAAGGCGGCGAGGACTACAGCTCCCAGGGTGCCGAGCGCGGGGGCGCCTGCGCAGTGCAGGGGGAGGCAGCGGTCTGTTCTCCGCTGAGGAGGAGCGGGGCAGAGGAGGGAGGCAGCGGGTGAGAGTTCAGAGTTCAGCAGCAGCAGCCCGAGCCCATGATTCCCATATGCCCTGTAGTTTCTTTCACCTATGGTGAGTATAATGTGCCCCACCGAGGTCCCTGCCCAGCTCCTTCCCCGGCCCGGGGCAGTGGGGAGGCGCGGGGGTTGGGGCTGGCTCCGGGGAGGAGGCGGCGGCCGCCACCCGGGCGTGCGAGTGAGTGAGAGAGTGCGAGGCGGGAGGGGGAGGCGGCGCGGCCGCGGGCCGGGCGAGAGCGGCTTCTCACGGCGCCTCTTTCTCTCCCTTTACCTCCCTTGGTGTCTCTGCCCCTCTGCGCCTCTTCTCCCGCCATGGGACCCGACTCTCCGTGCCCGCCGCAGTGCCCAGCCGGCTGGGGGAAGATGCCAAAATGGCGACCGGCAACTACTTTGGATTCACCCACAGCGGGGCGGCGGCGGCGGCGGCTGCGGCCCAGTATAGGTAACGGCTCCCGCCCTCTCCCTGCTCTCCCCCTGCTCGCTCCTCCGCCCGGATCCCGCGGACACGACGCCCCCGCACGGGCCCCAGCCCAGCGGCCCGGAACCCGGGTTCGCGGCTGGCCTGGCCTCGCGGCCTCTCCCCACCCCGCCCGGCCCGCGGCGGGGAGCGGCCCCCAATGGGGGCGGGACGAGACGCGGTCGAGGATTGGGGACGTGGAGGGCAGCTGGGGCTTTCGGAGGCCCCGCAGCTAAAATGGCCTCCCGCGGCCTGGGAGCGCGGCCGCCACCCCCGCCCGGCCAGCTGAGGGAGGGAACCGAGGCCGAGGCTCCGATCTCGCCCCCAGTCTCCGCCTCCGCCTGCCCTGTCCCCACCTCTGATGATCTCCCTTCCACTTGGGCATAGAGAGGGTGGGCGAAGGGGAGTGCCGATTCGCAGGGCCAGACGGGCGTCTTCCGCGACCCCTCCCTTGCACCAGCCTTCGCCTGCTGCTCCGGCTTCCGGAGCTCCCTGAGCCCACAGAACGTGTGGTTTTTCTTAGGTACCTTTTCCTCCGTCCTGTGACTTCCCCTGGCCCTCCACCCGAGCCCTGCAAACAAACCGCGGGTGTCACTACAGCCATTGGGTTCCTTTAGTTTTCCTTCCAAGGAGCGATGTAAACATACCAACCACCTGTGAATTGTGTAGTTGGTAGACTAGAAAAGATGTGCGAAGTTTCTAGTGCTGATGAATGTGTCCACAGCCAAGTTCTAGCTGTTGCGTTTAGGCTCAGGTGGGCCAATAATTCCCCATAGCCGGTCTTTCCCCTGGGGAAAAAAAAAGTGCAAGTGAGATTGTACTGAGTTACTGTAATGCACCTTATGAAATCCCTACCTTAAGGGAAGCTCTCATTTCTTCAGTGTGTGTAGTTTATCAAAAGAAAAAAAAAACCCACTAGATTTTTGTTGTTGTCATTGTTACTTTTGAATAAGTCTGAGACAGTCTCTTCAGATTCAAGCCGAAAGTGTACAGGGCTCCTAAGTGATAAGCTTTTTATAGAGAGACATATTATATTAGATATCTGTATTAGATATATTAGCCGTTTGTTAAACCCAGGGAGTTTTTTCTTCTCATTCACTTCAGGCAGCGGGTTGTGTAATGGAAAAGGGCATCATTGGGAACCAGGGGACCTGGGTTCCAGTATCTCATGGTGTTGATTTTATGGCGTTAGGACATCACTTATTTGGACTTTCGTTTTCCTCAGCTATAAAATGAAATACTTGGCTATATTTTTGGGTTAAAATTTGTAATTCTGAGAAAGTTGCCATATTTCATGAGATTCTAAGATGCTGTTTATTGTAAGGGGTATCATTTTATGTTATCACAAAAAATTGCTACCGATTAAAATGACACAATGCTTAAAGACCTCATTGATGTTAAGAGATGTTAAAATGTACAAATGTGGGTTTTATTGATGAAATTGGTATTTTACTAAGTATTGTATGCCTTGATTGCATGCAGAATTTTTTTTTACAAGTCTCTTATCTTGAGACTTATATTCCAGAAAAAGGACTGAGATGACAAATAATTGGGGCAAAATCTTGGGACTTTGCAACATTAACAAATCCTTTGCTTACAAGTTTTGATGATTAAACAACTAGAAAGTCTCAACTACTTTGTTAAAACCTTTTAGGGCTAATAATTTTCATAGAGAAAAAAATTACGCCTTTTTTCCCTGGCAAATGAGATAGCTAATCAGCATCTGCCATAAATCCAGTGCGACCAAGCACTTTGTGATCTAGACAAGGCTGTATTTAACCATTACAATTTTTACTTGTTTTACCCAGTATTTTTCTGTTACAATGGCAGAGGGATAGCTTTTTGGATTTTTAACTGAAAATGTAATGGGTTTGTTCTTCGTGGCAGTTTTGAAATATTTTTCCAAGCTAACCTACAGATAGAAATGAGGGGAGTCAGTACCCATTTAAAGATACTTAATTATTTTTTGATAAAATAGTTGCATGTATGTATTTTATCCCAACATAAACAACTATTAAAGAACGTCTGTACCTAATTTTTCTTAAGCTTCAAATCTCATCAAGTTTCAGTGAACTATAACAATTCAGTTATTGCTTGTTTTGTGTGTGGCTAGTGAGAAAAGACTAATCTTTTGATGTTACTTATGCACATATCCGCCAAACGAAGATGCTCTGCCTTTGTATATAAACACAGTACATGGAAATTGTTTGCTTTTAATGGGAAGAAATCAGGGCCAGTGAAGCTAATACTTTGTTTAAGGAAAATGAGCAAATAACTTTAATAATAAAAGCATATGCAGAAAAGGCAGCGATGCTAATTATTTCCTGTCTAGAAATTGTTATAATTAACTTTTAGACATGGAAGACTAAGGCTTACTTTACCAAAAAAAAAAAAAAAAAAAAAAATTTTTTTTTTTTTTTTTTTTTAATTTGAAGGATGCAAACTCAGGGAAATCTTAAGCATTTACATATGGATGCTGTGAATAGTTGCTTTGACTGTCATTGAATACAGATAACTGAAAGTAACTATCCTAGTTACTTATTAAGTCTAGATTTAATTAAGTTTCTTAGTTTCCTTGGCTAGGGCTGCTATGTAAGATACTGGATTAAATTTATTTTAAGCTTAGACTTCTTTATTGCTTGTTAATATTTGAGATTCATAATGGCATACTAAAGATAATTTATAGAGTTCTTATAAGTTCTGCTACTAATAACTCCTAGCTAAACCAAGTTTTTCATTTATATAATGCATATTAAACATTTTTGTGGTAAGCATTTAGTCAATCCTTGTGTTGTATGTTCCATCAGCTACTGAGTGTTTTTCCTCCTGCTTTGTGTAATTTTTTAAGGCAAGTAAATAAACCTGTTATGTCATTTGCCACTCTTGCAAATGTAATCTTTTCATTTTCTGACCTTTCATTTGCATTTTTCCAGCCTTAGAAAATGAAGAAATCAAAACACAATTTTAAGTATTTGTATGTGTTTATATGTATGTGTTTCTGATAGAGTATTAATTTGGGGTATGCAGGACAAAGCAGATCTCAAGCATGGTAAAAAAAATAGGGATGGCTTTATGGCAGAAAGAGAACTTGTTTGGAACTTACTTCAGTAGAGTACCTTTTTTGTTTGAGAAGACAGACTTTTAAACAGACAAGTCTAATTTCATAATAAATCTTGGAAAAATATTTTAATAGTTATAAGGACTTAGGGTAGCAAAGAATGAAGAAAGATAATTCTTAATAGAAAAACTTTCTAATTAATAGTTTCATAGGATAAAAATCATTACCACTCACTGGCAATGATACAGAAGTTGTCATAGGAGTTCTTCAGTTTTTGAAGGGGATTTATGGTATGTATAAATACATGTATGAGGTGATCACAAAATACAGTGACTGTTTAAAAAATATTTATTACAGTAAAAGACACATTGCCATTAATCCTCCTTAAAATTCTCCCCCTTGCTTCAAACACATTTATCCTAATGTTCTTAACCACTTTCTGAAGCAATTCTGGAAGTCTCCTTTCATGAGTGTCTTCATCCTCCCATCATGACAGCGCTCCGTGTCACACATTGCTTCTGGTACGGCAGTTTCTGTCAAATAAAAGCATTATGGTGTGTCCTCATCCACTTATTCACCAGATCTGGATCTGGCATCATGCAACTTCTGGCTTGTCCCCAAACTCAAAATGACCACGAAAAGAAAAGGTTTTGAATCAGTTCAGGACATTGAGGCACCCACGACAGCGTAATTAAAGACACTTATGAAAGAGGACTTTAGGATAAGTGTGTTCAAAGCAAGAGGGGGAGGTATTTTGAGGGGGATTAATGGCAATGTATCTTTCACTGTAATACATTTTTAAAAAATTTAAACACCGTATTTTTTTATCACGCCTCATATATGTAATATAAAATAAAGTAATCCCATTATGTCCACTATTAATAGGATATAACCATTTCTTTGAAAGTTTTAAACAGCCAGTTTCCCTTATTTAGAAAAGCCTTGGACATACCAGTTCCTTGATCTTTGTATCTAGTCAAGTTACTTTGTTACCTGGATAGCCTAAATCTCTTACTTGTGTTTAAATTAATTTTCTTTGTCCTATATATAATTCTTAGTGTATCATTGATATCTGAATGTTATTCTACCATCAATTTAAAATAATCATTTAGTTATTTAAAAGAATCATTTGACAACTTTTTATATCCAGTGTTTATTGAATTTGAAGACTTGAGAGATTATATAAAGGTGCAAAGTAATTACTTTGCCTCCATATACTTAGAGTCTTATTAGCAAATGTTAAATCATAAATGTTTAAGTGGGGTTTCACTGTTTTCTGGACATTAGTTTAAATTATCTGTTAGTCAGAAAGCATCTCATCTAATGATTTTTGAGATGTCTTTAGGACAGTCTGTTCCTAAAGGATAAGTATCTCTTCACATCACCAAGATAACTTGGGTAGGCTGATTAGCTGGTGAAATTTTCCCTTTTTTCCTTCTCCTTTTTAGCAGTGTTAAGAATATTGTGTCTTGAAGGAAAGAACAAAAGTAACTCTAGTAAGGTAGAAAAGGAGTAATCACTAACTGAGAAGGTGAAAAAACCAGGTGAACAGGTTTTTGAAAGCAGTCATAGTGATGGAAATTTACTAACTCTACAAAAAAAAATTACTGCAACGGCTAATTATATCAGCTCTTCCATTGCTGAATCAGAGATCCTAGGATTCATATTGCATGAATGAGTTTGAAATAATGAAAATTTTCTTTACAGAAGGATTGCTGCTTTTACATTTCCTGTATATGTTATTAATAGCTTTAAGAGTAGGATGAGCCAGAATATCCCTGTATAGAATGTCTAAGGTGTATGCTTGACTATGCGTTTGCAAACTGCCTTACAATGTATTATTAAAAAAAGAGTGTGAATTTGGAGCTAGTCGTACTTGGGATTTGAATCCCAGCTGTATCCATCCCTTCAGTCACTTGGCCAAATTACTTAACCTTTCTGAAGCTAAGTTTCGTCACCTAACTTGAGGTGGAGATTATAAAACTTGCCAGCCTAGTGCCTGATTTTCAGTAGGCATTTTACCACTGCTAATTTTCTACAGAGATTTGAATAATACTCTAAGGGTTTTTAAAGAACTCCTTAATTGATGTTTATCATATACTTAATATACAGAGCTTCATAATATCAAAGTAAAATGCTTTAAAAGTGGGTACTTGAATATTGATTGGTAAGGCTCAGTTTCAGTGTCAGGTAAGATTTGTTTATATTTAGCCACATAATCAATTAAGCAGAAATAAAACAAATGAGATATGCAAAACACTAAGGGAAAAATACATTTGGACATAAAGGCCATAAAAGAAGACATAAATAAATGAAGATGAGCTGTGTTCATGGAGTGAAAAAAATCAATGACATCAAGTTATCAATTATCCCCTCAAAGCGATTCTTATGTTGATACTGAAGAGAGTATTTGTCCAAAAGCAGTCATGACCATCTGTAAGGTATGATAAGGAAGGTCTTGTATTATCAGGTACCCAAACTTGATTAAATAGGAAACTGTGATATTGGTACAAGAATAGACAAATAGATCACTGGATTAAAATAGAGACCCCAGAGATAGACATATGCTTATGGGCAGTTGGATTCGAATGTATAGCTGTTTAAATAGAAGCATTTGTCAAAAACAAATCACCCTGTTATTACTCAGAAATACGCCATCAGGTTGATCAGAAGACAGTTCATGGGCTTATAGTAATTGACAAAGTATGTTAGAATCACTTAGGTACATTATTAAAGGTGAGGAGTGTACCTACTGTGCTTGTTCATGAATTGTTCTTGGCACCACTCATCAGAATTAGGGTATTGTTCTGAGTATGGCATTTCTTAGTGTTTTATGAAAGCTGTTTGCAGTGCAGCTCTTAATTCATACTTTTAGAGCACAAATTAATGAAATAACATTGGGCTTTTTTTGTTTTAATGATAGTCTTATGTAATATATTAAAATACGTTCGTAGGGAGTAACTCACATGATACTTAATGAACATCAATATGCACAGTTCCTGCTTTCAAGGAGTTTACACTTCCGGGGGATGAGTGGGGACAGATACAGATAACTATGCCATGTTAACAATCATAAGTGAATTTTAGTGAAATAAATGGTGAATTGAGGATTCTGAATAGGAGTTTGAAGTAGACTTCATGGTCTTTCATTCTGAAAATCGAGGGAAGGTCATTTTAGACAATGGTTTATGTGATTGAGAGTAGATAGACTCTGAAGTTAGCTTACCTCAGCTGAATCCTGGTTCCCTCTAATACCTGCCATGTGACCTTGGGCAAACAGCCTCTTGGTACTTCAGTTTCTTCATCTATAAACTAGAAATAAAACTAATTCGTATCTCATGCGATCGAGATTTTAAAATAACTCTCTGTTGAAGTATATGTATAAGAACTGCGCCTTTAATAATGAGTATACCTTTATGAAATGTCATATACAGAACATTATCAGCATCCTGGGAATCCTCTACAGTCTCTGTTGCATTGTTTTGAGAATCCAATGAGGTAATATTTGTAATGTGCTCAGAACAGTCCCTGATATATAGCATCCCCATTGATGTTAGTAATATATCCAGTAGACAGTTGGAAAAGGAGCTCAGAAAAGGGATAAGGGTTGGTAGTATAAATCTGGATATTATCCATGTGGTGGTGATCCAGCATTGTAGCTGTAAGTGTGATTGAAACCAGATAAAGGACAGTTCCTGGCATACATCAAACATTAGTAAACATTTTTTGAATTGAAAGATAAATAGAAAAAAATAGAGCCATGGTTATAAACTTGGGTGATACCTGTGTGTGAGGTAGGGCCAGAGAAACAAATACTGAGTGGGCAGAGAGCTGGGAGAACGTAGTGTAATAAACAAAAGGACAGAGGTAGTCATCAATATTAATGCTTTAGAGAGATTAGGTTAAGGGTTTGATCATTATCAAATTATTGGTGTAATTTTAATGGGTAACTGTTAGAGGAAAATTAGAATCAGATCATTTGGAGCTACAGAAAGACTAGCATAAAATTTTGCTTAAAATTTTTAAGTTTAATTTAGTGTTTAATTCTTGAGGGTCTTAGAGGTCAAATGAGCTTAAACTATTGGGAAGGGAAACACTCTGAAGATCAATTAAATGAAAATAAATTTTTAAATTTTTTATTTCTGGGAAAAGATATATATAGTAGTCCTCCTTTATCCGTGGGTAATATGCTCCAAGATGCCCAGTGGATGCCTGAAACTGGATAGTACCAAACTTTATATATACTATGTTTTTTCCTATACATACTTAACCTTGCTGAAGTCTTCGTGTACAGTAGTTCCCCCATATCCGCAATTTTGCTGTTTGTGGTCAACCACAGTCTGAAAATATTAAATGGAAAATTCCAGAAATAGTTCATAAGTTTTAAATTGCACACTATTCTGAGTAATATAATGAAAATTTGCATCATTCTGCTGTGTCCCAACTGGGCTATGGATCATCCCTTTGTCCATCATATATCCACGCTATGTACACTGCCTGCCTATTAGTCACTTAGTACAGTGCTTGTGTTCAAGTGACCTTTATTTTGTTATGATTGTTCTATTTTATTATTAGTTATTGTTAATATCTCACTGTGTGTAATTTATAAATTAAACTTTATTGTAGGTATGTATAGGAAAAAACAGTAAATACAGGGTTTGGTACCATCCACGGTTTTAGGCATCCACTGGGGGTCAATGGATTCCCTGTAAGGACGGACTACTGTAGGCTCAGTGCTTTCTGGCACAACATGTTACCATCATGCGAAACATGTTTTCTGTTCATGTCTTTCACCCACAAATTTAATGTCTTTTCCATCCTAAGCAGTTATCACTCACTGTGGCTGTCATTTCTGCAGTTTGAGGGTGACAGCAAAACTAGCATGGATTTCTTTTTTCCTTCACAATTGCACAGAAGACTCATTCTACCCAGGATCTTAGCAACCTTGGCGTACAATTTTTTTTTCTTTTTAAGTCAAGAACTTGCATTTTTTCACTTTAAGGAAGCAGTTTAGGGCTTCTCTTTGGCATATCCGAATTGCCAGCATCACAGCTTTTGTACTGTGGAGCCATTATTAAGTAAAATAAGGGTCACTTGAACAAAAACACTGTGATACCACACACAGCAACCCGATAACAGTTGATGAGCAGTTAAGTTCTGAGAATATGGTTCATCTTGTGGGTGTGTCTACGCGTACTTTAAAAACCAGGACAATATGGAATAAAAATCTGGATTTACTAATTAAAAATTTTTAATAGTTGTTTTTCATTATCCCTCATTCTTATGTAACTCATTTGTCGAATAACTTAAAAAATACAATAAATGGAAAAGCTACAGTGGACCCAGATGGTAAATGGTAATGGCTATTTTTTCTTGGTATACTGAGAGTTTAAAAATCCCAAGAAAACTACAGGCATACCTTGGAGGTACTGCTGGTTTAGTTCCAATGCACCGCAATAAAGCAAGTCATAATTTTGCTGGTGAAGAGTCTTGGCTTCAATTTGTAAAAACAAAAAAATCCAGCATCTGTGAAGCACAATAAAGCAAAAGCATAATAAAGCATACCTGTTATTAACAGTTTTCATATGACATGTAACCACCCTTTTCCCCTGTAGTCTGCCAGTCTAATTAATGAGTTAGTAGAAATTGTCGGATTGATTATTGCATTTTAGTTTTTAAAAAGAAATAGAACTTGAATTTAAATTTCTTCTAAAATTATACAATCATAGTTATTTTAATAGCATTATAAAGGTAATGGGACGATAATATTACAATATCAAGTATAAGGAGTAAAGGTCATTTGTTTTTAGGGTGATCCTATGAGGAAGTTCAATTCTGCATCTTTTTCAATGTTATAAAATATGAAATCTAATTTAAAGTTAAATCTGTCAGTAATTTTGTAGGTATACAAAATGCCATAATTTGACCTAGAAAAGTCCAACAGTGTTAAGCAATAATTTGTACTAATGGAAAGGTCAGATTGTGTTTTGTGTGCCATGAAAAAGAAAGGAAAAAAAATGTTTATCAATTACCTCATGGTATTGTTCAAAATTGAAACAAATGTATGCACGCACACATTATATTTTCCATGGAAGATAAAGGACATCTAATAATGTAAGTGACAGATGCTGCCTACATTTTCTTGATTGACACTTTTCCCCCTCATTTCTTTTACAGGGTCAGAAATTAAATATACTACTTCTGTATTGGTTTCTCTAGAAATTTAGCATTAATATTTCACTTAGTCTAAAGTTAATTATTATCTTTACTCTCCTAAACAATACAAGGACTTAAAATGCTTTAACCTCGATCAGTACCCTCCTGAGTTTTGTGCTATTGTATAGTATTTTAGATTATTATTATTATTTTTTTTTTTTTAAAGATTTTATTGGGGAAGGGGAACAGGACTTTATTGGGGAACAGTGTGTACTTCCAGGCCTGTTTTCCAAGTCAAGTTGTTGTCCTTTCAGTCTTAGTTGTGTCGGGCGCAACTCAGCTCCAGGTCCAGTTTCCGTTACTAGTTGCAGGGGGCACAGCCCACCATCCCTTGCGGGAGTTGAACTGGCAACCTTATGGTTGAGAGGATGCACTCCAACCAACTGAGCCATCCGGGAGCTCAGCGGCAGCTCAGCGGCAGCTCAGCTCAAGGTGCCGTGTTCACTCTTAGTTGCAGGGGGCGGAGCCCACCATCCCTTGAGGGAGTCGAGGAATTGAACTGGCATCCTTGGGGTTGAGAGCCTACTGGCCCATGTGGGAATCGAACCGGCAGCCTTCGGAGTTAGGAGCATGGAGCTCTAACAGCCTGAGCCACCGGGCCGGCCCTAGATTATTTTAACTCCGCAATCATTGTTAAATATTGTCTTACATAGTGATTACTTAAATTTACCTTCAGATTTACCACTTTTTTTACTTAACATTTATTCATTCTGAGATCATTTTCATTCTTCCTAAAGTAAATCTTTGAGAATGTCCTGTAATGTGGGTATACTAGTCACTTTTTTTTTTTCAATCTTAAAATGTCTTTAATTCACCCTCATTCTTGAGAAGTCATCACTTAAAAGTCTCTATCGGCAATATTTTCCCCCAGGCTACTTATGAGTGCGTCTCTTCAGTCTTTGGGGTTTATGGTTTTACTTAAATTCATCTTGATGAGAATTCCTTTTTATTTATTCCTACTTGGGGTTTGTTTGGGCTATTGAATCTCAGGATTTTTATCTTTCATTAATTCTGGGAAATCTCAAACATTGTTTTTAGAAGTTTCTTCCATTCCTTTTTCCCATTTGCAACTATTAGATATAAGTTAACCACGTTTTGGCCTATTCTCCAGGTCTGTTAATCTTTAATATTTTTCATCTTTGTCTCTGTGCATCCTGGATAATTTTTATAGACATTCTAGTTCAATCATTTTTTGCCAGCACATCTAATCAGTTATATAATCCCTTTTTGAGGTTCTAATGATAATTTTTATGTACTCTTTATTTAATTTCTGGATGTTTTGTTTGGTTCTTTTAAAAATTCATCTGGTTGTTTTTGATAAGTCTCTTCATCCCTGGTCTTAGTTTTTGTAGTCTGGTACTTTTTTAAGTGTACTTATTTTATATTTTGTAGCCAATAATTCTAATACTTGTAGTGTTTTCAAAAAATTTTTTTATTCTGCAAACTCTTGCTCATAGTAACTTGTTTCCTTAGGAGTTTTGTTGTGATTTTTTTTTTTTTTTGTATTTTTTATTGAAACCACCTCTTTCTTGGAACTTCATAGCATTTAGAGAGGAATATGCATTTTGTGGCACTTGGAAGCACTGCCATCCAGAGATATATTAAACTAACTTCTTGACTTAGAGTTTCCCTGGTCAGATAACGTGAATTCCAGAGCACAAGCCTAGAGGAGGGCTGGCTTGTGGTTAAGAATCATCAGGGGAGATTTTTGCTCCCTTTACTCAGAGCCAGGACTGAGACAGGAAATTTTTCTTTACAGTACTCCCTTAAAGGGGAAATGGGCTTTTTAATAATTCACCGTCTGTGCTGGTTTCTTTTGTTGAGTTCCAGAGTTCTAGGCTATTGCTTCTCAATGCCTTTCATGTGTCTGCTAACACAGAAAATTATATTTGTGCAGCAGCACACTGGATAAACAGAGGGAGATTTGGACCCCTGGATAATGATACTGCAGCTGCAGGTAACAGTTGGGGCTCTGGTCACTCACGCACAGCTCATTTTCCCTAAGAACTAACACTGTTTCCATGTTAAAGGATAGAAGGGATTATTTTGCTTAAAGGTGTAATACAGAGGAGGGAAATGAAGGTGGCTGCTCTGAATGTTCTGTGTTGTGAAATGGTGGTTCTCAAACTTTTTGGTTTTGGGACCCCTGTAACACTTGTAATTAGTGAAGACCCCGAAGAACTTTTGTTTATGTGGGTTATATTAATATTTGCTATAAGAAGTTTCAAAAAATATTTATTAAATCATTTAAAAATAATAATAAAACCACTACATGTTAACCAAAAATATCTTTATGAAAAATAACTATATTGCTACCTCCCAAAAAATAGTGAGATGAGGGGCATTGTTTTACTTTTTTTTTTTTTTTAACTTTTATTTATTTAAGTGTGTTTTCCCAGGACCCATCAGCCCCAAGTCAAGTAGTTCTTTTCAGTCTAGTTGTGGAGAGGGCGCAGCTCACAGTGACCCATGCGGGGATAGAACTGGCAACCTTGTTGCTAAGAGCACCGGGCTCTAACCAACCGAGCCATCTAACCACCCCATTGTTTTACATTTTTACAAATCTTTTTAATACCTCAATTAAGATGGTTGGATTCTCAGATCTGCTTCTACATTCAGTCTGTTGTAATACATTGTTTGGATTAAAATACATAAAGGAAATCTGTAATTCAAAAAGGGAGAACCTCCTGTACCATCGGGAAGGGTCTTAGGGACTCTTAGCAGTCTTTGCATCATATTTTGAGAATCACTATATAGAAACTCAAGGAGGTACAGAAATGTTTTCCCTGTTACTAGGTGATACTTAAATGGACAAGCCATCTGTATACATACATAAGTTATTTTAATTTCAGTAGTGACTATAAAAATTGAGTATAATGTAAAGCCAGGTCATAGTAATGCAATTTGAGAGCACTGAAAATGGGCCCAGGGTTGGGTATAGATTAGGGTTGAGGCCAGAAATGTAGAAGTTAGAATCGAGTTGGAATAACTAGAAAGGAGTATTTAAATTTGGGGTTGGTTTGTTAGTCATTCAAGTTGCCAGTTTGAGAATTCTACTCCAATACCTTTTTCCTCCACCAGAGTGATACACGATATAATTTAAAATAAAGTAATATAGAAGGGCTTATAATGAAAACAACTTTTCCTTCTCTTTGCCTCCCAATTCTACTTCCCAAAGACCCCCATCTTTTATGCATTCTAGTTTTATTTCTGATCTTTGTATCACTAAATAATATGCTTATTTTCTGTATTTTAATTCATTAACTTTATATATTATAGTTTGATTTCCTACATAGTTAGGATTTAGTACATACCCTATCGTGTTTCTCATTTCTCTTCCCAAATTCAGTGATACGGCTGTTTCTGTTACTATAAACAATACATTCCACTTCTGGTTTCATCAAAGGTAGACAGTATCTCAGTACTCTCTGCTTTAGGAAAAGAATCTTGAAACTCTTGTGCTTTATTTTCCCTCTTTCTCCATCCCATTCCCAACTTAGCTACAGTTTTACCTGTGATAACGTTTACATTATATTCTGTAATCATAGCTTATCTTCTGTAATTTAGGTTGATCCTAAAACTTTAAAGCCAAAATTTTCATTATTATGACTATAAATAGTATTTGCTGTGAGCTAAGTACTGTCCTATGATTATAATTCCTAATTTGTTTCATTTTTACAACCCTATACCACTTAACTAGAAGAATCTTCCTAGGTTCAAGTTAAAATGAATTTTTCCCGTTTTACACCCCACTGATTGCTCAGATGTGGTGTCTTTTTAATACCAGGATCAGGCGTTTCTTAAGCAGTTTTATATTTCCTGAAGACTTTCATTACCTTTTTCTCTCCCAAATCTTATTGGTGCCTTGATTATATTTTTAAGATTTTGGCAGGCTCCCAGTCTACTGTCTATTGTCCAGTCCTCTTCCTGAACATCTTGCTCCTGGAGGCTTCTGTCCTTTCTTCGATTCTAGTCTATGCTTATTGCCACTCTGGGCCTGCTGCACAGCTGCTGACCTGGCCCTTCATTTCTCTCCTGGGGTTGGAGCCACTGTTTGCAGGATCTCATGATTTCTTTCTTGGTTTGTTTGTTTCCTTGTCTGTCTTATATCTATATCTAGCTATCAAATATATATTCATATAGCATTCTAAGAAAAGATATATAGGAGGTAAACTTCAGTCTCTGGATGTCAAAATATCTGTATTCTTCTTTAATAGTTTAGCTGGGTACAGAATACTACATTGATAATCATTTTCCCTTGATTTTAAAGACGTTATCCTATTGTCTCTAGCCACTATTGTTATCAATGAGTCTGATTTTCATTTAGTTGTGTGTAGGTGACCTGATTTTCTTCTCTCTTGAGACTTGAAGGATATTTTTTGTTATTGTGAGGTGTTGTGAAATGCTGTATGTTTCTCTGTGTGGTTCTTTCATTCTGCTTTACACCCTTTGAATTTGAAAATCGAAACTCCCTTTAAGATTGGGAAATTTTTAAAAAATTATTTATACTGGGGAACAGTGTGTTTCTCCAGGGCCCATCAGCTCTAAGTCGTCCTTCAGTCTGTTGTAGAGGGTGCAGCTCACTGGCCCATGTGGGAATCGAACTGGCAACCCTGTTCAGAACTCGCACTTTAACCAACTGAGCCATCCAGCCTCCCCAGAAATTTTATTTCTTAATTTCTTTCATCTGCTTTTTTCTTTTCTCTCTAGAATTCCTTCTAGTTGAATATTGGACCTTTTAGATTTATCTTCTTTTATGGTTTTTATGTCTTTATTTTCTCTGTGTCCCTCAACTTTATCTTCTAACTAGTATAAAATTCTTGTTTTATGGCTACACATTAGAGTTTTTAAAAATTCTTGTCTGTTGCCTTGAAGTATCCATTTTCTACAGGGTCATTCTTGTTTCTTTGCAGTTTATAGTAGGCTTTCTTTAAATATGTGGTAATTTTTGGTTGGCTGTCTATTTTGGTAAGGCCTCTGGCTGGCTTCACTTTTTGGTAAGCAGTTGGGGAGCTATTAACCTCCAGGGCAAGTCCAAGAATATAAAGTGTTTTTACTCTTTAATACTAACAATTCCCTAAATAATTATTTTCCTGTTTTTACTTCCAAGAGAAATACCCTTTCATTTTATGTCTGACTCTTTAAGTATTTCTTAACCTTTTTACCCATTTTTTTATATGTTTGTTTCATGACTTATTATTTAGTTCTGGTTTAAAACCGAAACTGACTAGATTGAATTTATTCACAAAGGATTTCTAAATAGAAGCTTCTGCTTTACTGAATACTTAGTAAATGAAAATCTCATATTCCATAATGTATTTTTATGGCAGAAGATTTGGGTTGTTATTTACTTTATGTTTTGCTTTATTTAAAAAATATAAAGACAGTAAGTCTTAATTTTATGTAGGGATATAATTTAACACTTTTTATTCTAACACCCCCAACTAGCTGAAAACCTTAATTTGAACTATTTCCACTTAGACAAATTTTGCTCAAGTGAATTTGAACTTGATTTCACCTGAATTTTAAAAAATTAACTTATTTATTTAGATTTAGCCACTGGATATTTAATTGAATTGGTATAATCCACTCTGGTCATCTACGTATCACATAAAAGTCAGTTTTTCTAAGGATATTTGAAATTGAAATAGAATTTCCTAGAAGGGTCTAAGATAACAAACCCAGAGGATCTTTGTTCTGAACAGCGAGCAGTCAGCTGCTCTAACCGTTGACTGTGGGAATTGGGACTGGATCATCATTCTTCATGATTTCTTTTCATGCGGGACATGGTTCCAGCCCAGATGATGGGTAGGGACCTGGCTTTACAGAGCAGAGTCAAGTTAGGCAACCCTAGGGATGTATCTGGTAATTGCTAAATTCACTGACATTTCTTTTATATGATTTCTGGGAAGGGTGACTAAAATTTATTGTTCACACGGAGACGTAGGAAAGTAAAAACGAGTACTATTAATAATTATACTGGGACATAAACCGGAGTAGGTATAAACCACAGCTTATGATCATTCCTTCCTGCGTCACATGGACTTTTAGGGATAAGAGGATATAAGTTAAATTGTCTGCCTAATTGACTTGTTAAATACAAATTTCACAAAACTGATGTATTCATATTTTAAGTATAATTCTTTTTCTGAGTTCTAGGAATTTTGAAGAAGTATGTTGGCATTTTTTCTTAAGGATGTGGAATTATCCATAGCCAGTGTCAATCCCAAGACAGTTTTCTTCCTGTTGTTATAATATAAACTTTCCTTTTCCTGTCTTATAATTGGCATATATGTAGGAAATGTAAGCTAACTTTAATATCAAAATATGGAAAACCTCAACCAAATAGGAATTATAAGAGCTTCTCTGGACTCTGTTCTAAGTTTTTGTTTTTGTTTTTGTTTTTTTTCTTTTTCATATTGGGCTGAAATCTGCCACCCTTTCATCCATTGGTTGTAGTTCTGTTCTCTGGAGCAGCATGGAGTAAGTCTCTTCTATTAGAACGCAGCTATCATATCTTCCCCAGTCACCTTTTCTACACTGAATGTCTCCCAGTCCTCCACTTTTTGTATGAAATAATACCCATGTTTGTAAGCTTCATATTGATTCCCTTTGAATAATTCCTAATTATCTGTGATTTCCATAATACAGTTTAAATGATGGCCGCAAAATTTAATTCTGTGCCATATTTCTACAGTTTCGTGCACACCAGTGAAGAATACCCTGTACAATAACCCATGAATCAGACTCTCTAGTTTATTTATTAGTGCAGCTTCAGCTTATGTCAGATATTTTTTTTCTTAGCTATTCTTAATTGTTGGCTCATATTAAAACTTGTAGTCAACTAAAACCTATCAACTATAATAAATAACTGTTGGAGGTCTCCTTTTTTTAGAAGGCATTTCTGTCTTATTTGGTAATACAGCGTTAGCAAGTGTAATGGTGAGTGTAATACTCAGATGCTAGAACAACAAATACACATATGTCAACATCTTTAGGTCTTGGATTTATGTGACAGGCTGTCAATTTAAAAATAAAACATTTCAGAACTTTAGCTGGAAATTCATTTGATTTACATTTTTGGAAAATGTTTTTTGCCTCTTTGAGGTTTAAATGGTTATGATTGCAAAGCATCTATCTGCAACATGTGCTACATTTTTAAGAGAAAAATTTATATTGAAATACTGCCTAAAATCTGGAAAATTTATCTGAAATAATAGATATTCCATTGTAGGTTTTATATCCTAGAGCAGGATTTTTCAACCTCAGCACTGTTGACGTTCTTTGGATAATTCTTTGTTGTGGGTAGCTGTCGTTTGCATTGTAGGATATATAACAGCATCACTGGCTTCTACCCACTAGATGCCAGTAGCACTCATCACCATGACCTTCTCTGGAGTTTGATGATCAAAAATACCTCCAGACCTGACCAGATACCCCCTGGGGTGGGGTAAAGGGCAAAATCTTCCCCAGTTGAGAACCACTGCCCTAAAGCATCAGAAATACTTCTTAAGTCAACTGGGTAATAGTTTCTACCTTAAATGGTTTCCGTAATTGGAATTAGAATACAGTATTTTTCTTAACGTCTCTTTGTAGAGACTTTCTTAAAACTGTAGAGCATAATAAAGAACTTTATGTACAACAAACATATTTTTTAATTCAGAATTTGATCAACTTTTTTCTCCTAATACTTCTTTTTATCTCAGTTTGTCATTCTTGCTTTGTGATATAATCTATGATTTGAAACATACGTGTGACTTTCTCATGTGTTGAGATTCAGGAATGAAAATTACACAATAAATATGGTATTGATTAGGAGGTTTATTAAATTCAAATAAAATACTTGATCTTTTGTAGTCCATAATTAAGTTACCTAAAAGGTGCTTTTTACTTAAGTTGATTAAACTCCTAGATTTTAAAATTAAATTGTATTATGTTTATTCTTCTACTCCACAATATAGCCAGCAGCCAGCTTCGGGTGTAGCCTACTCTCATCCAACTACAGTTGCTAGCTACACTGTCCATCAGGCTCCAGTAGCTGCTCACACAGTTACTGCTGCCTATGCACCAGCAGCTGCCACAGTTGCAGTTGCCAGACCTGCTCCAGTAGCTGTTGCAGCTGCTGCAACAGCTGCTGCTTATGGAGGCTACCCCACTGCACACACAGCAACGGATTATGGTTATACCCAGAGGCAACAAGAAGCACCACCACCACCACCCCCAGCTACTACACAAAACTACCAGGTAAGAAAACTATTAGTTTTCAATAGCCTTAACATACAGGCTTAAGTGACTACAGTGTATCATACAATGTTCAAGCCAGTGCTTTTTAAACTTGGGTCTTCCAAAATACATCTGTAATGACAGAGAAAAGTGACTGTATTCCTAAGTAATTTAGGGGCATAGCCCTTCTACTCCGTTTTGTATCTGTTTGCTTTAATTTAATTTAGAAAAATTCATATTGATTCCTGGTCAAATATTTTAATTTTACACCACGTTTTTGAGAAAAATTAAGATACAGGGAAGATACCCCTTGACAGCGTTGCCTCCTATTTTGAGAGCCATGAGCCTAAGCTATATAAGACAAATTATAATGTCTTCCTGAAACTTATCAAGTCTGAGAATTCTGTTGCCTGTACATTCTTCCTCATGGTGTTCCTTCTTAGTATGTAACAGAAATCGATCCTGCTCTTTATTCATCTAGTTGCTTTTTGTTCAGCTTTATGGGGACATAAAGATCTAATTATCTTCATAGTATTGTGTTTATTGTGGTACTGAATTACTACTTGCTTATTTAATTAAATTTGGTCCTAATTCCTTTAACCCGTTTTTTGTTTGTTTGCTTTTAGGATCTGTTTTTTTAAACTTTGACCCTCTGGATTTTAGCTAGTTTTTCTATATTCTTTCTGAGGTATAGGAATTTATTTTGTTAAGTAAGAAATTGACATGAATCAATAATATTAGTATTTGCTATTAATATGTAAGTTACTAAACTCGGATTTCCTTTTGATGTGTGATTGTTTTCATTATGTCTATAGACATAATAAATTCCATTGTTTTTAACAGGGTGCATGAAGTCCATTTTCTGGGCCCTATCTACTTCTTCAGGCTTTCCACCTGCCTACTTCCCCACCCCTCCTCACTGATGCAGTGCCAGAATTGACCCAACTCACCTTGATCTTCACTGCTTTGGAGATTTCTATATAGTAGTCCTTCTCCCCGGAGCCTCTGTCCCTTTTCCTCCATCTGGAAGCTCCTCGTCATTAAGTTAATGGTAGTAGTAAATAAGGAAGGATGAAAAGAAAGCTGGCACAATCATAAAGCTTAGAACATACAGGTCTTCTTTAATATGGGATCTATCTTTAAGGAAAAACTCACTGATTTTTTAATAAAATTAATTTTTTTAAAAAGCACTATTTTAAAATGTTTTGGTGATTTTTCTGATTGTAAAAGTTAAACGTTCTGCTTGAAATGGTTTTGACCTTATTTACTGAAGTCCAAAAAATAAATCCCCTTTGTATTGATTTTGACTCTTATGTCTGGGTCTAGGTATATATTTAGTTTCTTGTTTTATTATACTTTTATATAGTAAAAGTGTGTGTGGGGGGGTTTCTTTGCCGCATCATTCATGGTGAGACTGTCTTTCATTCCCTGTCCTTAGGACTCGTACTCATATGTGAGATCCACAGCGCCTGCTGTAGCTTACGACAGTAAGCAGTACTACCAGCAACCGACAGCAACTGCTGCTGCTGTAGCTGCTGCTGCCCAGCCTCAGCCCTCTGTTGCTGAAACCTACTATCAGACAGGTGGGTCTTATTAATATACGTGGTTTCCTTGTAAACTATTGAATATGTTATTCAGGGTGTTTTTAATGACAGTATGCTGGTGGGTCCATCTAAACTTACTGAGTTTGTTGTATTACCTGGAGAGGCAGGTTCTAGCTATGTCCTTCCCTTTCTCTGCTAGAATGCCTTTGCGTCCCAAAGAGAAGGCCATGGAAACAATTCATAGTCATACCCTGCTCTTGTAGAAATGTATTTCATTTCTGGTCTTTAGCTTACAGTTCTCTTCCTGCTGAAATAAGTTGTACAAAAGAAGTTGTGGTGATAGCTTCAGGCCAATTAAGATACCTTAGTATCTTTTCCAGAAATGCCCAGAACATAGGACTGCCTTTATGGCCAATGGAGATCCTTTGTGGGCCCATATTTTTAAATCATCTTCCTCTGATTTGTAATGACAATTGGTTCTGCAACCAGTCACCAATATTACAGTTGGATCAAAGGTAGGAATTGTTTTGTTTGCAAACAGTTGTACATATTTGTAATATTTAAAAGATGGATTTTTTTATAAAGATTTAATTGAGGACTTGTAAAACAAAGCGCTCTAGGTTTTGAAAAGTAGGCAACTCCTTTAGTTTAATTATTTTTGAAGGACCATTGAGAGAGTGAGTAGAACCTTAGGGTAGGAAAGAGTAGGATTGACTTCTAGTACTGACTTTACCACTAATATGGGCAAGTGATTTTTATCTCTTTTTATCTCTGTTCTCTTATTTGTAAATGAGATAGTTGACCCAGATCACACTAGGATACTTCTAGTTCCAAGATTTTATGTGTTCCTTAAAAGTGGTTTAAAAGTATTTTGAATTATAATGACTCTGACTTTTCTTTTAGTCGCATCTCTAATGATTTTTGAGTACAGCAATCTATAGTGAACTTCCTGGTTAATTATCAAGGTTAGATTGTGCTTAGATTGAATTATGTAAGAGTCAGCTTGATTTAGTCTGAGTTCTGACATTGCCTGTGTAACTTTGTAAGTCACTTAGGTCTTGGACATTATTTCTTCTTTTAAAATTTTGTCCTCTTCTGTGTATTGTGTGGGTAAAATTTCATAAAGTTTTATAAACTCTTAAGTGCAATTTTTTAAGATACCTTAACTTAATTGAGCATAAGATGAATTTGGCCCCCTGACATTTGGGGCTTTCTCAGGAATTATATTTGTATGCTCTAATGATCATTAATAAGTGATTATTAATTCAGTGATTGATAAAAAGGCTCATAAGATTCTTAAAGTATACACTCATTTTGAATATGGTCAAAGGCAACAGAAAGACATTAGTGGTAGCCGTTTAAGAACAGCTCTACTCAGACTATTGATATTTGAAGAATTAAGTCAGTAGCACCTTGTGAGTTGGAATTATATTGAAGTTCACTGTGGATAAATCAATAAAATGTTATGACTAATATATGAGTAAATTCCATATAATGAAACATTGAAATTTTTATGGTGAATTGGAATATATACTTTGAGTTTCTCTCTACTGTTCCCAATATGAAGCATAACTCTCAAGTAGACTGACTCACCTAAATACACACAGACACAGACACACACACACACTTTCTGAAAATTTCCTTTATTAATACCTGTTTTAAGTAGTACTTGTATTTCAGTTAGATGTAAGTTTTACAAAGTACCATTTTGGAAATAAGTGGACAGCATCTGGGATGGGATAATAATTTATGTAAATACTATATTTTGCTCAATTAGTAATAAGAATTTTACCCCTTTTGCCAAGAAGAAATTGCTGGCATCAGATTTACAGTTAATGTTTATATCTATTTTTGTAATTTTCCAGGATATTGGGTACAGTAACTATAGGCATGCCTTAGAGATACTGTGAGTTTGGTTCCAGAGCACCACAATAACATGAGTGCTATAAATCGTTCGCCCTTCTAATTTTCTGATGTCTCTTTCCCCATTTAGCTCCCAAGGCAGGTTATAGCCAAGGTGCAACTCAGTATACACAAGCCCAGCAAACTCGACAAGTGACAGCCATAAAACCAGCCACACCGAGTCCAGCTACTACTACTTTCTCCATTTATCCTGTATCTTCCACCGTACAGCCAGTAGCAGCTGCAGCTACTGTGGTGCCATCCTATACCCAGAGTGCTACTTACAGTACCACGGCAGTTACTTATTCTGGTAAGACTAATAAACAGTGTTTAAATGAATAAAGAAATTAGAGACTTGCTAGAAACTACCTTGATTTTACTCCCAGTAGAAAGAATTGAATTAATTGATAGGCCTTAATACATGTGCATCATGTGACAAATGGATCATAAGTTGCATGGGGTTTTTTGTTGTTTTCTCTTTAAGCCAGAAAATTTTAGTAGAATGTGAAATGCTCTATTGGACATTTGAAAGCTAGTCATCAGTCTTGGGCCTAGCATTGCAATAAGATAAAATGACAGTATTCTACTAGTATTCTATTCCATTTTATTTCTGACTTTTCCAAGTGAATTTGAAAACTCAAGGTTAACAAGGGAATACCACTGACAAATTATACTGTTTTATTTCAGCCTTGAGGAGCTGTTTCTTCATACTTATCAGGAATAAGTAATTTGAAAAATATTGGGTAGCATATTTGTAAACATCCATAAGATAATGGTTATATAACACATCTCGGAAATACAGAGTAGTTTTATTTTCCTTAAATAATCATAGTTTTTCCTGGACAAGTATAATCACTAAAACATTCTTACTGTGTCCAGTGCTTTTGCTAATTTCCAGCTGAGGTACCTGCAGTATTCCAGTGATTGAAATCATACTTTACTTTTTTGTAGACACTTGGTCTTGTACTACTATATGGATTGTTGTTGTTTTGCATTTATTCCTTAATACCTTATCTTGTTCCATGGAGGATTTAAGGTGACATGAGAAATTTCAATTCTTACCTGTAGCTTGAGTGTTAGAAGCCTAGCTACTGAATTAAAAAAATATTTTTTAATTTCTCGAGATTTTTTTTTTTGTCTCTTGCCCTATGCCAAATGCTGTGCTGGGTGCTAGGGATACAATGGTGAATTAGGCAGGCACGGAGTATTTGGGAACAAGAGTTCATTGTGGCTGGAATACAGGACAGGGGATAAATATCAGGAGACGAGGATGGAAATGTCAGTGTGAAAAAAGCCTTGCTGTCTGCTGTGTATGTCTTTATCTTGTGGGCAGAAAGGATGCCAAGAGATCTTATGAAAAAGGGAAAAATGAGAGCAGATTTGTAAGTTAACTGACAACCACGTGGAAATGAATTGGAGGTGTTATTCCTAGATCTGTCATTCAGCATTGCCCAGATATAACTTTTCTGCTTCTCTTGATCTGATTAACCAGTTAATAACTGTAATGGAATTATCTCAATGAAATCTTGAGTGGACACATTTTTTTAGTGTCCACATTAGCTTCAAAATAATGAGTACAATAGTATCCTTTCCTTATATACTGCTTTGTTACATGAATAATACGTCATTATTTTAAAACTAGAAACTGGAGAAAAATATCACTGGACATCTACCCCTAGACACTAACTGCCATTAACATTTTAGTGCATGTCTTTGTATACTTTTCTTCCATGGGGATACCATGGTTTCTTTATAAAAATGAATTTGTCTTATACATATTACAATGTGTGACCAAAAATTAGTGAATGTTTAAATTAAAAAATTTATTACAGTAAAAGACACATTGCCATTAATCCACCTCAAAATACTCCCCCTCGCTTCGAGCACACTTAATCCCATCGTTCTTGCCACTTTCTGAAGCAATTCTGGAAGTCCTCTTTCATGAATGTCTTTAGTTGTGCTGTCGTGGCTGCCTTGATGTCCTGAATCGATTTAAAATGTTTACCTTTCATGGTCATTTTGACTTTGGGGAAAAGCCAGAAGTTGCATGGTACCAGATCCGGTGAATAAGATGGATGAGGACACACTGTAATGTTTTTCTTTGACAGAAGTTGCCATACCAGAAGCCATGTGTGACACAGAGCCTTTCTGTTGTGATCACAAAATACAGTGAATGCTCCTGCCATCCAGTGGAAAGGCAGGGATCTTCAATACTGGAAGCTGTGAGCCGAACCTTAGTAATAGTGTGTGACAAGTTTCAACTTGTTAAGTGCAGTCAGTTGGGTGTGAGCTACGGTTGAGAGGTGTTTTTTAAAATGTGCCGTAAGTCATCCTCCATCATGACAACACTCCGTGGCACATACCGCTTCTGGTATGGCAATTTCTGTCAAGTAAAAACATTACGTGTCCTCATCTAGCTTATTAACATTAACATGATCTGGCACCATGCAACCTCTGGCTTTTCCCCAAAGTCAAAATGGTTCAGGACATCTAGGCAGCCACAACAGCACAACTAAAGACACTCACGGAAGAGGACTTCCAGAACTGCTTCAGAAAGTGGTAAGAGCATTAGAATAAATGTGAAGCAAGGGGGAGTATTTTGAGGGGGGATTAATGGCAATGTGTCTTTTACTGTAATAAATTTTTTAAAACTTTAAACATTCACCATATTGTTTGATCACACCTTGTATAAACTACTTATTGTGAATGTCCTTTCGTGTCACTAAATATAAAGATATATCATTCCTTTGATTAATATTTTTCTCCAACTTTTCAGTTTAGAAAATTTTAATTCTGCAGAAAAGTTGAAAAAATAGTACAAATGCCCATATACCATTACCTACATTCACAAGTTATTAATATTTTGTCACATTTACTTTATATCTCCTCTTAAAATATATTTTCTAATGGGTCAGCTATATATAAAAGTTGCAGATGACATGCTTTTTGCCCAGAATTTTTCAGCATGTATTTCTAAGAATAAGGGCATTCTTTTACATAGCCTCAATGCAGATATCTTAAAAAGGAATTGAAGATGGATATTATCTAATAAATTTCTTCAGTTTTCCACAGATGTCTTTTATGGCTAGGCTTTCTGTGTTTGTGTGTTTGTGCTTTGTTTTATATTCAAGATCCAGTCAAGGGTCATGGATTGTGTTTGGTTGTCATGTATTATGTCAGTTTCTTTTAATGTAGAATAATCCCCTATTTTTGTCTTCTGTTTTGTGACCTTGACGTTTTTTAAGAGCTCAAGCCAGTTGTAGAATGTCCCACAATCTGGATTTACCTGATTTCATTATGCTTGGATTCTGGCAGCTTATTAGTTAAATTGTCTAAGAAAACTTTTCCATTTTACCATACCAGGAGCACATAATAAATGTCAGTTTATTTGTTGTTGATGATATCAAGTATAATCACGGTCAAAGTGGTAATTACCAGATCTCTCCCTTGTAAAGATACCTTTTTCTTTTTGTAACTAACCAAGTAATTTGTGGGCCTGTACCCAGCTACCTTTCACTTTAGGGTGTTAGATCCTTTGAAGATCACTTAACTGAATTAAGTTTTACAGTGGTGGCTGCAGAATCCTTTATGTTGATTCTTAGGCATTCTTCTCTAAAAAAGAGTCCCCACCCTCCTCTCTTTTAGTGTTACTATGGGCTCATTCTTTTTTATTCAATGCAGTATAATCCATTACTCCCTTTTTGTCTTTTGGAGGCACACATTATCCCAAATTTGACCAATGGGATTCTTTTCAAACCAGCTCCTGAGTCTTTTCGTCTTGGCATCATCAGTCTTTGAGTGTTTCTCTCCTTTTCTGGCACAGTAAGCTATTACAGATACACTTGGAGATTTTCCTGCCCTCTACTAACAATTAGTCATTTTACGGAGGAGCCATGGTTTCTTATATGGCAGTGGTATTTAGAAACCTAGATCTGTGCTTAGAAATACATGGTTTTTAATGGCTGCATAATATATTGTTGTATGGAGGTAATATATTTTAAAGTTCCTATTTTGAAACATTTAGTTTCATATTAGGGAAAACTAGAAAGAGTACTGGGTAAAGTAATTCTTGTATGTAAAGATTTGTGTGTTTGCCAATTGTTTTCCTAGGACAAATTCCTATTTTTGGAATTGTTACATTAAAGGGTATGCATTAGTTAAAGAATACCTGATACACAGTGTGAAGTTGCCATCCAGAGAGATCATTTTTAGGGCATCTGTGTTCTATATCTGCAACTTTATATCAACTACAACTTAGGTTAGCTGTTCTTTTTATCTCATTAAAATGAGTTCTAGAATATTGGTACATACTAAATGGTAACTTGTAGCATGATGGATTTACTAGTGAAATGGTATGTTTTTGTTGCTGATAATGTAAATTTAAAAATTATATTTTGACTGTTTTAATTATGTGCCTTACTAATAATTGATAGACATTTTTAATAAAAGTACTTTTAAAGTGAAATTATTTTAGCGTTCAAAATTTGGGCTTTTACTTAAATTAGAGACACAGCCTTGTATTTGTTTTGCCATAGTACTTTTACAAGAAATGTACATTTTGTTACTAGTAGACATAGATGATGATTTAAAGATGTTCTTTAACAGAGTTCCAGAATTGTTAGCCCATCTTTCAGTGTATGCTTAGACATTTTAAAAACTATAATAAGTAGTAAGCTATAATTAAGCTTGCTAGTTTTATTAGACTACATGTGTGCAAATGGAGGAGATTATTTATAAAAATTAAGCTTAACCTGGTGATTTTTGCACTTTAAATAACTCAGTGTTTAAGGGACCTCACAATCTCTTAGCCTCAGTTTTCTCATATGCAAAGTAGTAATACCTGCTTTAAAGATACGTTCTGAGTCTTCCTGTGTTTGGGACACTGCCTCCTGTATTGTGGATTCTCAAAAAAGAAAAAAGAACTAAAATTCCTGGTCATCCATTATAGGATGCTGTTGACCTTATTTTACTTTGTTTTCTTTTTTCTTTTTTTTTTTTTTTTTTTTAAACTTTGGTACTTTTTTTTTTTATTGGGGGAAGGGGAATAGGACTTTATTGGGGAACAGTGTGTACTTCCAGGCCTTTTTTCCAAGTCAGGTTGTTTTCCTTTCAGTCTTAGTTGTGGAGGGTGCAGCTCAGCTCCAGGTCCAGTTGCCATTGTTAGTTGCAGGGGGCACTGCCCACCATCCCTTGCGGGACTCGAGGAGTTGAACTGGCAAACTTGTGGTTGAGAGCCCACTGGCCCATGTGGGAATCGAACCGGCAGCCTTCGGAGCCAGGAGCACAGAGCTCCAACCGCCTGAGCCACTGGGCCGGCCTACTTTGTTTTCTTGATGTATAACTCATGAACTTATATTTAAGTGGCATTTTCACAGATTCTATATGGGACAACTAGTCATTTGGGAAATGTTTATATTTTAAAACTCGTGGTCCTAACTGGTAATGATGTAAAAGTAGCTTTATTATTTTTAATTGGACAATTTTATGGTGTTTTAAAGAGCGAAATTTAAACTGGACATGTTTCTGCCTATAAATCTGAAAGCATTTGGCTGTGAGCTTAATTAGGCTCTTTTATCACATTCTTTAGTAATAGGTGACATTGGTAGAATCAACACATTAAACAGTTTAGTGATCTATAGAATTTTTCTTTTGACCAATTACAATTACATCAATTGTTTTCTGATGGTCTTTTATCTGTTTATTATTCGTATGTTTACCTACTTCCTACGTTTATTTTTAGATTTTTTTTATCACACCTTCTGTTTCCGTATCTATAAGAATTTACAGAATTTAATAACCTGCCATAAAAGTATAGGAATGCTTTTCTTGAAAGTTGCCCAACTGCTCTCTCTTCTGAAAATGTCCAGTTTCAGATTCCTGTGATTGTGATTTCCCATGCATCTTAACTCGCACCTTTCAAATTCTGGTTTTCTTCTCTCTGTGCAGGTATATTGGAGTCGGTGGGTTATTAGTGTTTACTTTTCAGTGTAGCAGTCTGCGTTTGTGAGACGAAAAAGTTCAGTTTTCCTTAAGTAGTTCTGTGTTATCCTGGCAATTAGGAATCTCTTTTGAACCTTACATGACTCTTTGCCCACTCATTTCCACTTGAGGGAAAAATAGAAATCTTATAGAATACGATAAATAGGAAGTCCATGAAATTTCCAGAGATCTTAGTTTAGAATGGGTACGTTTCCCAGTTTTTAGGTAGATTTAGAAATAAAATCAGCAATTTTGTCAAATTTAAAACTACAGATCTCTAAAGCTATAAATCACTGAACATAAAAAAAGTACAAATTATGTCAGCAACTACTAGCGTAATGTGCTTGTTAATTAGAGACTATAAACTATAGAAATGGATGGAATCCATACATGTAACCAGAAAATATAGTGCTTTTTCATCTTTTGGAAGATGAAATCCAAAATATTTGGTTCTTAATTCCAAAATCTTTTATCTGTTGTCCTGTAAATTCATCTGAACCTCAATTCCATATCGCGGACTAAAGCTTAGTAAAAACTAAGCTTTATTCACCTGGCCACTCTAAACCAGCTTCTATTAGTTCCTTACTTTTTTCAGATGCACAACCCATCAGTCAGTCGCTGGAATTCAAAATTTTGGTGTCTTTGTGTGTTTTCCTCTTCTTTCATATCTTTTATCTTCCTGGTCACCAAGCATGTGAAATCTTAACTTTCATGAGTTTATTTTTTTTCCCATCTAGTATCCTAGTTCAGACCCTTCCTCAAATCCAACACCTCCCAAATTACATTCAGAGGAATTCTGTTTGGGGAAATATTAACAGTTTCTCTGTAGCCACGTAAGTTTACCAAATACTCTATCACATCCCTCCAACCGAACCAGAAGCTTCTTGAAGACAAGGATCAAATCTTTATATCTTTATATCTGCATAACACTTGGCATGTGTTGAGTAAATACTTGTTGATTGACTTATATAAAAGGAAGATGTTTTCTAGGTTTTCTGAGATATACATTATTTGTAAAGATGCACATGTAAACCTACTTTTATGAGTAGAATTTATTGAATTTAAATTCATAACATTTAACCTGGACTTTTATAGTTATGTAACGTAATTTTTGTTTGCTTTTCTCTGTAAGGTACGTCTTATTCAGGTTATGAAGCAGCAGTGTACTCAGCTGCATCCTCCTATTACCAACAGCAGCAGCAGCAACAGAAGCAGGCGGCGGCGGCAGCTGCTGCTGCTGCTGCAACAGCTGCCTGGACAGGGACCACCTTTACTAAAAAAGCACCATTCCAAAATAAACAACTGAAACCAAAACAGCCTCCCAAACCACCCCAGATTCACTATTGTGATGTTTGTAAGATCAGCTGTGCTGGACCACAGGTACTTATGTTGTATGTTTTACCATGAGTCTTCAGTGGTTATTTTTGGTAGTTAAATATGGTTGGTATTCTCTTGTGCCTACAAAGAAGGTTAACATTTTCCTTTCTGTTAGCTTTTAGCTGACGCATACATATTTTGCTAAATGGCTAGTTTTAAAAGTATTTGTATTGAGACATAGGAACTCTATTACAAAACTGTAAAAATGATTGAATATAAATGAAAAATGAGTAAATTGAGCCTTTTTCAGGAAGGATACTTTGCTTTTTAATTAATACTTTAGCTTAAACGTTTTATATTTATATTATTTGGGATATGGGGGAAGGATTGAATTTTTATGTATTTTGTAATACCTTCAACTTGCTTTGTAAAGCCCTTACACAAAATTCTTCAACTTAAGACAGTTGGTTAATTGATTTCTTTAGCTCTTATTCAAGGTCCATTTTGAGTATATGAATAGAATTTTACAGCCAAAAAAGGATGACCATAGAGATAATTCAGTTTACATGCTTGAGTTAAAGATGGGATGACTTTGTCAAATGTATTATTTTTTGGAACATATAAGTAGTTGAAGAAAATTGTCTTTTCTGGAATTTTAAAAATCCTTAAAATAAGGCCTTTTAATCTATAATTTTTAGGATAACATTTCTAATGAGACTGACTTTTGTATTAATATGTGCTTTATAGAATATTACTTATTTCTATATAATCTCCTCCATGAGGGACTAGGAATATGAGGAACAAGAAAGGTGTAGAAAAGTGTCTCTTAAAAAATATCAACTAATGAAGCATGTAGAACCTTTATTCTTTTTTGTTTGTTTTGCTTTTTTCCTGGTTGCTACACCTTAAAATATGTGATTAAGGCAAGAATCTGTTTATAAAATCTGATGAGTTCACTCCCATCCCAACTTTGTTTGTTAGTAGTTTTCTTTAAGATTATCTAGTTTTTATATAAAAATTTGATAGTCTGGCAGATAAAGGGCATATTATTTGAAAAGACCAGATTTTGATTCTTAGTAATTTCTTCCAGTTATATCGGTCTCCTACCCCTGCCCCATCTGTGTACGTTCTTTTTAATTTACTAGATCAGTTCTGTCTACTTCTTAATACTGAATTTTAGGGGTGTTTTCAGTTACCAGCATTACCTGAATTATATCAAATTAGGGAATATTTTAATATATATGACTAGTTATATGAAACCTTTTTTCTCCATAATTTGGTGTGATAGGAAATGGTTTTGTTGTGATTACATGTTTGGAGGAGAGGGGGCAGGTGCGGAATATTTATAATGATGGGATTAAACATGAAAGGGAAAAAAGATGTTGGTCTTAGTATTTGAGGAGTGTATCCTACTCTATTACAGCTATTTGGAGGGGATGAGGCTATGAGTGACAAATGTAAGCCTAAGAGATGTATTAACCATGTCGTACTTATATCGAAGGATAGAACATCGGTCTCGGGAGATAGGTTAACAACAGCATTTAGAATGAGTGTTTGTAAGGCTTACCAGTGATTTGAGGGTGTCTAGATGGTTACACAAGAACAGGCCAGGGTACTTCTGCAAGTCAGAGGCAGTGCTTTAAGGGGTTAATGAGCCTTAGAGAAACATAGTGAGATTGTGTGATAGAGTGTAGGTGTGGACATAGGCGGCAGACTACTTTGGTTCAGATTTAAGGGGCCGGGGCCATGGTTCCAATCTTGGCTCTGCCACCAACTGTGTCCTTGAATAAGTCAGAGACCTTAACTTCTTTGGGCTTTTGTTTCCTTACTTCTATAATAGGAACTTGTCCTAAATAATTAAGGCTTAAACTGCTTCATGGAGCCGCTTCAGGCTGCCACAGGTAATGAGAGAAAAATAAAAAGGCTGGATCTTAGGTCTCCCTCTTTTGTTTCAAAAACAGAACAATTTTCTTTACTTGTGCATAATATTTATAAAAAGGATTCTCTTGTTTAAAAATTAAAAAATCATTATTTTGGGTAATCTCTAAAGTTCCACCCAGCTCTGAAATTCTATGATGAATATACAATTTTAGCCTAGTCATATGTCTTAAAAACAATTTAAAAAATAAAACATGAATGAGACTATTTGGCCCCACTCAAGAAAAAACAAACTACCCAACAGTCCATATTAACTTCTCATTTTAATAAATCTTCCCTCTTCAATTTTCTGCATTCAAGACAATTTTTAATATATTATCTCACTATTTTGTTGGCTAGTATTAAAATAATAAGAATTTTCCTTGAAGTTATATACAATTTTGGCTGTGGTATTTTAAATAGGCATTTGTTAGGGTGGCAAGAATTCTATGTGAATGTGCATTCTGAGTCAGAAAAGTCAGTTTTGCGGTGGCCCATTAGTTTAGTTGGTTAGAGCATGGTGCTAATAACACTAAAGGTTGCATGTTTGAGCCCTGCATGGGCCACTGTGAGCTGTGCCCTCCTTAAAAAAAAGAAAGAAAGAAAGAAAGAAAAGTCAGTTTTCTAAATAAACACCTGTTTGTGAAGAGTCTTGTTACCATAGAATAACTTTATTCCTTCCCATGATGGAGATACATTTTCCCTCCTCATCTTGTTCATATAGTTAAGTAATTTCTTCATGGAGTGAGATCGCTGTCGGTTCTCTATCCAACATTATACAGAAGCAGTAAAAAATGCAAATTCTTGAAATTGAAAGAGGTTACCTTATGTTGATACTATGGCTATGTATGAAAGTCCTTTGTAAATCAAAGTGTTAGACAAATGTATTGGTAAACAAGGTATAAAAGAACCACACATATATCAGTATGTAGGGAATTCACATGCTTTTTTGTTCAGTTACTTATAAAATTGTTTAGTGCTCATTTTTAAATGAGCATTAGAGATTTGAGAGTTGAATACTTTTCAAACGATGTAGATAGAAAATTAGTAAAACAACATTTATATTTTTTGTTTGAAACAGACTTACAAAGAACATTTAGAAGGACAGAAACATAAAAAAAAAGAAGCTGCACTGAAAGCCTCACAAAATACCAGCAGCAGCAACAACTCTACCCGTGGGACTCAAAATCAGCTACGTTGTGAGCTCTGCGATGTGTCTTGTACAGGAGCAGATGCATATGCTGCCCACATTCGTGGTGCTAAGCATCAGAAAGTAGGTGTTTTTCCCCACGCACCCTTATGTCTTACTCTGTTTTCTTTTACTTTTTCAATTGGGGTGGGGGGTGTTGAGTAAAACTGACTCCAAAACTTAAAACTTTGAGTGCATTTTAAGCCTTGTTTATATGCTAATATAAATAAAGGTGACTTCAAATAGTCATTGCTTAAAGAGAACGACTGAAGACCTTTCTTTGAATTGAACTAGATCATTTATTCCACCAGTTGGAAATTTGTTGTATGATTATTTTCTTCCTTTTGTCATGCTTAAGTCTAGGTTGCTATGCATGCGGCCAAGTCATTTCGTGTTTCTGCCTTAATTTCCTCACCCGGTAGTGGATGCAATATGTATCCATATCTGCTTCACAGAAATTATTTTGAAAGTAATGAGTTTTGTGTATAAAATACATATAACAAAAAATACAACAAAGGAAAATAATAGTTCAGGTTTTTGTTTTATAATGTCTCTTAGACAGAATTAAAAATCTACACTGAATTTCCTGACAAATGTGCTTTTATTTTGTAGGTGGTTAAATTGCACACAAAACTTGGTAAACCCATTCCTTCAACGGAACCAAACGTTGTTAGCCAAGCTACTTCTTCAACAGCTGTGTCTGCTTCAAAACCAACTGCCTCTCCTTCAAGCATTGCAGCAAGCAATTGTACTGTGAATACTTCATCAATTGCAACTTCTTCAGTGAAAGGTCTTACAACTACAGGAAACGCGTCTCTTAATAGTACATCCAACGCTAAAATATCAGCAGTGCCTACAAATATGGCTGCCAAGAAGACATCTACACCCAAAATAAACTTTGTTGGCAAGTACTGAAGCTTCTCTGTATTCCTCCTAACTTCATCAAAGTGATATTTCTCTTCTAGTCCAGGACTAACTCTTCAGCTTATGCTCTTGTACCCATCTTTTCTTCTCTGGGACCTCGTTGAATCACATATCTGTATTTTTTTTCTTGAATTTTTAGTCCTCTAATGGTTTCTTTCTCTTCCCTTCAGCCATGAAAAAATGTATGCTTTTTTTCTTTTGTAGTCTTAAATTTAAAAAACACATTTCCCCATTGTGATTATCCTCTCAAGCTGCTAACCTAATTCTTATTTTCTCTACTTCTATACTTCCTATCCAGTTCTCAGTCTGTTACACTATTTCTATAGGGTATTACACTATACCCTTTTCTGAAACTGCTTTCAGGAGTCATCAGAGACCTAATTGCCAAATCCAGTGGCCAGTTTTCAGTTTCATTCTGTTGACACCTCTAACATTTGACTCAGTTGACTCTTATACCTTAAAGCTTACGATACGTCTCTATCTGTCTATTATCTGTCCACCCACCCCTTTCTCACGCATCTCTATTGGTTCTCCTGCCTTCATGTTCATAAAGTGGTAATGTTCCTAAGGTTTTGATTCTGTTCTCGTCTTTATTTGGCCAGTATTCATGAGTGGTCTCTTCCATTCCAATGTGTGCAGTGACTTTAAAATCTTGTGGGCAAACTCAAAATCCCTATCTGAGTTCTAGAACCATCGTTTGGTATTCCTTGGTACACTTGTGTACCTAGTCGTTTCTATCACAATATTTCTACCCAAAAAAAAAAAAAAATTTCTTCATAGCCACTGCCTTGTTTTTAGGCCTTCAAAGTTTCTTCTTCAGAGCTTTCTCTTGTTGCATCTAGTCTTCCCAACACTTATCAAAGTCATTTTTGTAAAAATATGTATCAAGTTGTCTTAGTCTCATTAAAATTTTTTCAGTGACCTTCCCCTTGCATATAGGAAAAAACTCTTTATGTTCCTTAATTGTCATGCAAGGCCTTTGGCAGTCTGACCGTTGCTTCATGTCATCACTTACCTAAGTAGTAATTCATTCTGAATTACTGAGTCTTCCTGGAATTTTACTGTACTCTTAACTCCCATGTTGTTGTGCTTTTTTGTACTTGCCATTCTTTCTGTCTAGACATCATTCTCTTCTTTCTGCCTGGCCAGTTCATAGTTGTTACTCTTCTTTCAAAGCTCAGCTCAAATGTCACACCATTGGTAGAGCCTTTCCTAATTGGATCAGGTTAAATGGTAGTGGCTCCTTTGCTTTACATTCCCACAATACTCTGCTCATACTTATTACGGCACTTACCACATTGTATTATAATTACTTGTGTTTCTCCTTAACTGTTGGCGCCTCTCAATCAGCTACACTCAGAATGTAGTAACATTGCCCAGTTCCTTGGCAAAGAACTAGGGATACAAGCATGATTTAAACTTAGACCCTTTCTTTTCAGGTACTTGCTGTTCACTTTTAAGGAATTGATCTTATGAGAGCCATGTGGAGACAGGGAGGATTGTTGGGTGGTAGAAAGGGAAAAATTCAGACACGATATTAATAGGATAAAATAGCCAAGTGCTCTATGTGGTTCTTCACATTTCTGATCTATGGTATGTTAAGCAGGAGTGTGACTGTTGGTAGAAAACATAAGAACTTTATCTGCAGTTTTTGTTGCATTAGGTTATATATTTATACTAAAAGAAAGTTAAAATTACTGTTATTCTTTTATGCTTTGCTAGGTGGTAATAAACTTCAATCAACAGGAAATAAAGCAGAAGACTTAAAAGGAACCGAATGTGTTAAAAGCACTCCTGTCACTTCTGTGCAGATTCCAGAAGTAAAGCCAGACACAGTGTCAGAACCGGTTACACCTGCATCTCTTGCTGCTTTGCAGAGTGATGTGCAGCCAGTGGGCCACGATTATGTGGAAGAGGTATTGATTTAATAATACCTTCGCTTTAAAGTTAGATAGAAGGAAGAAATGTGTCAGTTTGCTGTAAGCATGCTTTACGGGTAAAATGAAATTGTGTTCAGTTATATTTTAGATTTAGTTTACTTACGAAGGAATATCTAAGAGATCGTTTTAAGGGTTTTTTAAAAGCTGCCCTTTAAGCTTGCCTAAGTGACAGCATAGTTTTTTTGTTAACTTACCTCTTTCTCTGCTAACACCATCACTGTGGTGTACAGTAACTTTCCATTTATATGATAGGCATTCTTCTAATGTATCTTCAACTATTCTGAATGTGAAACGCAAAAAAATTGTGAGCAGCAAAAATTTTGACAGAGAGCCAATATTTCTCTTTCTGAACAATCAGTTTCATATGTAAAATGAAGGTTGCTCATTTAAAAGATCCTGTTCATGTTTCCCAAGCTGATTAGAAAACTATTCCTGTTTTATAGGTAACGTAAACTCAATAAATGGAGGAGTGGGGGAGCACCAAAGAGTCTTGATATAAATATTTGCTGTTAGAAAGCCTAACAGTGATCTAGCACTACTTTTTCCCCTTATTGTAGAACATACAAGTTCTCTGAACTTCAGTGTCCACATCTGTAAAATTTGGATATTCCCTAACAAAGTTGTGAAGAGTATATGAAATACAGTACCTAGCATATAGTAGATACTTGGTAAATATGTGTCCTTCATCCTTTTCTGCATCAGGTTATGCTGAGTTCTTTGTTTATGAAATGGAAAATTGGGCTATGTAGTTTATAAGTGTTCACATACAATTTTAATTTAAAACTGTAGTTCTTAAAAAGAGTAAGATTTGGTTATCTAAAAAAAAATGTATTCAGCCAGAACACCTTAATCTCCAATGACATTGGTTAATTAAGTAATCAAAAACTTCAGATAATTGTGTTTAGAACCAGTCTTTAAAGCTTGCACAGATAATTTGAACTTGGTGTCCATCATAGACTTCTTAATAGCATTCTAGTCTACTTGTCTTCCTAATTGACATTGTGCAGTCAGAAAAAATTGACATTGATTTTCCATAAAGTTACATGTATAAAATTTTGAACTTTATAAAAATTTGTATACCAAAAGAATGCCTTTAGTCCTCTTTATCTCCAGCAACACTACCTGGTATTCTGTAACTGTCTATTAGAGAATTTAAGGTATCCAATTGCATTTAAATGTTTACCTATAGATAAAAATATTAAAATTAAAGTTAATTGCAAAAGCAAATACGTGGTAATACACCTTGCATGCAAGAGTTAAAATTTCTAACATTTAGTTTGTTTCTATAGATTAGCCTTTTTAAAAAGTGTATACTTTGCCTCTTTTTCTCACTTCAAATTGTAATTTTTCAGAACATTTCTTTATCAGAGAATCTGGGGGGTATGGGAATGAAATCTTCAACTGGAACATTCCTATTATGATTCTTTGATTCTTCCCCCTCCCCCGCACACCAAGGTACGAAATGATGAAGGGAAAGTAATTCGATTCCATTGTAAATTATGCGAGTGCAGCTTTAATGATCCCAATGCTAAGGAGATGCATTTAAAAGGACGAAGACACAGACTTCAATATAAAGTGAGTTAAAAACTTCAACTGTCTTCTTTTTTTTCTCTTCATTTTAAAACAGTTTGGAACATTCTAGATGCAAAACAAAACATCTAAATATAACTCACCCAGTCCATGAACTCCCACTGTAAAATTAGCATGTCCTGCCTCATTTAGATTCAGATGTTAGGTTTCTCCTGATGAGTTTGTTATACTTAGATAAGAACATAACCATATTCCATCATTTTCAGTGCTGTAACAATGCTTGGATCAAGTATAATCATGTAAAGAAGTGTCAGGTCTCCATTCACCCTACTTTGTCTTGGTAGAATTCCCACGAAAATGAATTTTGAGACGAGGAATTCTTCATTGAAAACACTTCAAGTGGTACATTGTGTGTAAAGTTTTTAAGTAGGCTTGATTAATGCACTAGATTCATGTTTTCTCTTGTAAACACAGGTCATAAAAATTAAAATAGCCTGTTAAAGGGCATTACTTTTCTATGAAAAGAAACGTTTAACCCCCACACTCAAGACATTTTGAATCATCTATTTACCAAAAAATGAAGGAAAATTAAATATCCATTGGTCCCCTAAGGATCTTTTCTGTTGTCCAGTCTTAGTATGTACTTTTTACGCACTAAGTATGCAGTTTGAAATTTGGACAATTAAGAATTTTTGAGGTGGGAGGAAAACAAGAATATTAGTGTATTCTGAATCTTTCCTCTGGTTCAACTTATATACTGACTGCACTCTTACATAATAGGAAATTTGCAACTAAAAGCCTATGATAAAAGAAAATTTGGGATTTTATGATTTTAAAAATGTAGGTTGTTGGTAGGGGTACTAGTTTTTTAAATATCTTGTCTATGTAAACAGAAAAAAGTCAATCCAGATTTGCAAGTGGAAGTAAAGCCCAGTATTCGCGCAAGAAAAATTCAAGAGGAGAAAATGAGGAAACAAATGCAGAAAGAGGAGTATTGGCGAAGACGAGAAGAAGAAGAACGCTGGAGAATGGAAATGAGGTAATATCTTTAACTTTTAGTAGCATGATAATAAATGGTTCAGCCTTTCTAAAAAACTTAGCTATTCTGAGTACGTGACTCCCATTCAAAGCAATCCAGATTTATTTAATGTACTTTTAATTTTCACTTTTCAGGAATTTTCTAGGTCTAGAAAAGAAATTCGTTAAATTAAGTTCTTAGCTATTCCAGTATTTGACCATGGCCTTGATATTAGGAATTATGTGGCTAAATGGTATATGTATTAAATATATGAAGAAATAGTTTAATATTATAAATAAATGCCTCAGTTTAAAACATGTGAAGTAGAACATTTGGTTACATGATAAAAATATCCTGAGTGTAAGATTTGGTAGATTATAGACATTTTAGTGTGTTTTTTAAAAAGAAACTTAATTACATAGGCTACAGGGAAGGAAAAATGAGAAAACATCTTCCAGAGGTATGTTCAGTGTTGGTGATGTAACTGACATATCTTCAAGTGGTACAGTTCACATACATTCAGAGTTGTGGAACCATCACCACAATTTTAGAACATTTTCATTACCCCTAAAAGAAACCACGAACCCATTAACAGTCACTGCCTATTTCCCCCCCAACCTCGCCCTCTACCCCAGGCGACCACTAATATACTTTCTGTCTCTGTAGATTTACCTATTCTGGAGATTTCATTTCAATGGAGTCATACAGTATGTGGAATCAAACAATTTGTGTCTGGCTACTTTCACTTAGCATAATGTTGTCAAGGGTCACGCATGTTATTGTATTTATCAGTACTTCATTCCTTTTTATGGCTGAACAGTATTCCATTATATTGATGTACCACATTTTGTTCATTCATTCATTGATGGACATTTGTTGTTTTCACTTGGGGGATATCATGAATACTGCTGCTGTGAGTATTTATGTACCAGTTTTAGAATGTAATTTCAAAACTATGAACAGAAGCACAATGTACACGTTTTACAATCCACTTTTTTCATTTACATATCAACTTTTAAAAAAATTAAGCCAGTAAATTTTTTTTTTCATGGCAGCAGAGTATTCTCTTGTGCCAAGGTAAGATATTCTTTATAATCAGTTCCATATTGTTTGGTATTTAGGTTGTTGCCAGTATTTTCCTACTATAATTACATTGACCATTCTTGAGTCTATATTACTGCATAAATCATGATTAGTTGCTAATAGTAAAATCAAGGAATGAAAATGTTTGATTCAAAAATACTCACACTTCAGCCTACTGGATACTATAACTCAGTGGTTCTTAGAACTTTTTGGTGTCGGGGGCAGCCAGATGGCTCAGTTGGTTAGAGTGCAAGCTCTCAACAACAAAGTTGCCGGTTCAGTTCCCGCATGGGATGGTGGGCTGTGCCACCTGCAACTAAAGATTGAAAACGGCGACTGGACTTGGAGCTGAGCTGCGCCCTCCACAACTAGATTGAAGGACAACGACTTGGAGCTGATGGGCCCTGGAGAAACACACGGTTCCCCAATATTCCCCAATAAAATAAAATTTAAAACTTCATATTAAAAAAAATTTTTGTGTGTGTGGTGTCAAGACCCTTCATACTCAATAATTGGAAGACTTCAAAGAACTTTTGCTTATGTGGGTTATAGCTGTCAAGATTTACTGTATTAGAAATTAAAACAGAAGTTTAAGTATTTATGAATTCATTTTAAATTGTCATTTTAACTTTGTTAAAATACAGTTAAATATTTAACAATTAGAATATTGAAGTATTACATATATTTAATAAAAATATGTGAAAATTAACTATAGAATAACTATGGTGAATATGACGTTTCATAGTTTTGCAAATCTCTATTTGGCTTAAGAGAAGGCAGCATAATTCTCATATCTGCTTCTGTGTTCAATATGTTATGATACCACATTTGCCTCTGGATAACTCCATTGTACACTCATAAAAGAATGAGAGTGGAAAAGGCAAATAATTTATTAATATTATGAAAGTAATTTTGATGTTACGGACCTCCTGAAGGGGTTTCGGGAAACACCTGAGGTTCCTAGACCATATTTTGAGAACCACTGCTATAACTTATTAATATCCCTGCCAATGAAAGAGTGAAATGTGGAAGCCATTTTTGTTTCAATTTGAATTGTTTTATGACTGGCAAATTGAATTTTTGTTTCATGTTTGACCGCTCACATTTCTTCTGTGGTAGAATTGCCTATTCATTTTCTTACTTACCTGTCATTGATTCATACAGATACTTCTTATATGTTGTAGTTAATAAGCCATTATTGACGTGTTACATTTAAATAGTTTTTGCTGTTATTTATGTATGAATTTTTAAAAATGTATTTAAACCTATTAGTCATATTCTTTGTGAAGTTTCTGCCTTTGTAATTAATGCATTGGAAATTCTTCTCTATACCTAAACTATGCAGTTATTTTCCCGTTCACTGATATATCAAATACTTACTAAGTACCTACCATGTGTCCGGAAGTATTAGGCAATGAGTGTGAATTGGTAAACAGTGGATAAAGGTCCCTGCCCTTAATTTAACTTAAACACATTTAATAATAACAGTAAACTATTGGAAACTAGAATGAAGATGGTTTTCAAGAGTCTTCAAGCTGTTTTTGTTCGTTTTCTCTCAAAGCCTAAATAACATAGAAGAATGGTTCTGTGCTTCTCTTGAGTTAGATGACCTAAAAGGCACTGCTTATTTCCAACCTGACAAAATTGGTAGTTTCCACAGTGCTACTTCTTATGTTTTGTATTAAATAGATTTGTTTAGAAAAACCTTATTGCTACAGAAATTGGCTTTAGAGATATGATTTCCCTTGGGGGAGTTACTGGTGTCCTACTTTGAAGCTGAAAGAGTAGAAATGAAAGAATATGAGATGGTGAAAAGAAGTTAGAGTGTGAAAATGTTGATCGTTAAAGCAGAGTCCACACTAGCTGCCCACAGTCCAAGTTCAGCCCATGGGTGTTTTATTTGGTATACATAGTATTTTTTAATCTGATCCAACATTTAAAGGCCAACGTTAAAGAGATTTAAAAAAATTAAAATCCTGAGGACCTTGGAATTGCAACCTGTATTATCTTAATGGCAATGATTAATAGAAGCTGAGTTACAACTGTTGTCTCTAGCCAGAACTTGTACTTTCTACTTTATCATAGTCTCCATCACCCTTAGTATAGTTTTCCAAGAATGAGACAAAATGTGAGTTGCCATTTATCACTGTCTTGCATTGTTCCTCATACTGGAAAAAGTCTTTGTCTCTGCCTGTATCATAAATGGGGAAATTAAAGGTAGTCATTAGGAAAAAATAGGAGAGAGCACATTTTTTTGGAGACACGAAGAAATTCCTTAATGTGTACTTTGGGTCATACTTGTCCACCAACATACATTATTTGTCTGGCCACTTTAGGTAGTAGGTATTTAAATTAATCTCTTCCTTAAAAGAGGTTGGAAGGAACTCTCAGATTTCAGATGCTTATTCTTTCAACTGTGACCTCAGACTATGAAATTTTGTTTTGCTTTCCTCTTTGTAGTCACACCTTCTCTTTTCACTTGCATTCACTTGCATTTACTTCTAGATGAAAGCAAATAAGGGAAACCAGGTACAGTAGGGAAAAAAGCAACATGTCAGGCTGATTTGGGGCCTTTTTTGACAAATTTTTATGTCATTATTGATGTAAGTTCTTGCATTGTATTTTTCTTATAGGCTTCTAATGTCATTGTGTGTTTTCAGACGTTACGAAGAGGACATGTACTGGAGAAGAATGGAGGAAGAACAGCATCACTGGGATGATCGTCGCCGAATGCCTGATGGTGGCTATCCTCATGGTCCCCCGGGTCCGTTAGGCCTTCTGGGAGTCCGACCAGGCATGCCTCCTCAGCCACAGGGGCCTGCAGTGAGTGTCCAGTTTGTTTATGTAGGGGCAAAACTGGAAGACTTTTTCAATATTAGAAGATAACAGTTTGAGGGACTAATCCTTAGACTTCTGTAATCTCGATATAACTTTTTCATCTGATTTTGAATTTTTCCTCCTTTTAATATAGGTTCTTAGCTCCTGTCTTCGTGTATACCATGTTTCCCCAAAAATAATACCTAGCCCATAGTTATTTTTTCCATTATTAGTGGTTTAGAATCTTTTTTCCTTCTTCAAATTGTGACCATCTAAAACCTACTACTACTGAGTTGAGGAGAGGATAGCGGTAGTAGCACCACAGCTGGTGAATTAGGAAAACTGTAGGAAAGATCTGCATCTTAGAGTTTGTGTTCTGTAGAAGCTGGGTGAAAGAAGAGACACCTGGGGTGTGAGGAACATTTTATAGAAGTTCAGACTATGGAAAACAAGAATTTGGTTGGTTGGTTGGTTGGTTTTCTAGAGAGCACTTAGAAAATAGCATTCCTCCTTTCTCAGTGGTCTTAACACAGAACAAGCATCTTCAAAACATTTTATTAAAAAGCAAAAAAAGTTTCAGAATTACTGGTTTTTATAGTTGAATAAAAAAATATTTTCATAACTTTTAATGGTGTGTATTATAATTGTACATGTTTTGAGGCAATGTATATATATACACATATACATACATACATACACACTTTTGGTGGTCTAAGTTTCCAGTTTGCATTTTTGTTTGTACTGAAATGGAATAAAGGAGAAGATAGTTTTAAAGGGACATTTTCCATAATTGACTTTGTTATTGAAAAGATACAACAAAAATATGTATAGTTAAAAAATAATAGTTTATTTTTGCTCAGGAAACTTTTTTTTAATGAAGTACTGTTTTTTTCTCTAGCCCTTACGTCGTCCTGACTCATCTGATGACCGTTATGTAATGACAAAACATGCAACTATTTATCCAACTGAAGAGGAATTACAGGCAGTTCAGAAGATTGTTTCTATTACTGAACGTGCTTTAAAACTTGTTTCAGACAGTTTGTCTGAACATGAGAAGAGTAAGAGCAAAGAGGGAGATGATAAGAAAGAGGGAGGTAAAGACAGGTGTGTTTTCAGGGTTATCTACTTTGTATGTTTTTGCTTTGTCTTACATGGACTTCTTACACTTCAAGTAAAAGTGACAGACTGAAGACTCTCTGGTGTTAGTCTACATGTCTTATGCTTGTGCTAGATATTTAATGTATTCAACTGCATTATTTAAATTTATATAAAACTATTTTGAGTCTGTGTTCAAAGCTGCTTTTGTAGTCTTGTAATTGCTTTCAGCTAATACTCAGTTTTTATTTATTTGTTAAATCTGTCTGACATTCAGTCTTTGTTGTAGCGACTTTTTCTCTTAATGTATTGACCATAGAAGATAAAGTCCAAGCATCAGTAGTATCTTTCATATCAAATTTTACATTATGATCTATAACATTTCATGCTTCCCTTATTTGGAAACATTTTTGTATTAGATTAGAAGTGACTCATTTTAATTTGTAAATTGTAACACATAAACGTTAATATTTACTTTTCAGTTGTCCCTGTGAGAACTTAGCTTTAATTGATTGATTTATCCGTATTTCTTATCTAAATGAAGGATACTTTTAAATATATTGAATGTTTTTATACTCGTTGATAAAAAATGAATAGTATAAAAGTAATTTACTATTGTGTGTAGAGATTATCTTGATTCTGGTTGAGAAATGTCATAATTTGATTTGATTTTACTGCAGAGCTTTAAAAGGAGTTTTGCGAGTGGGAGTATTGGCAAAAGGATTACTTCTCCGAGGAGATAGAAATGTCAACCTTGTTTTGCTGTGTTCAGAGAAACCTTCAAAGACATTATTAAGCCGTATTGCAGAAAACCTACCCAAACAACTTGCTGTAAGTATTATGGAAATGTTCATTTTCACCCCTTGTCTGGTTCAAAAGTTTCTGGCAGAACTAACTGTGCTAAAGCCTAAACCTAAGCCAACCTTTAAAATTTTGGCTTGACTTTCCATATTGAGTTTTTTTCCTTGATTGTGCAAATTGGTAGAGCTATTTTCTACTTTATCTTTTAGATTTTATAGTGCTTATATTTGGCATGAAGCCATCTTGCTAATTTGTTTCAAAATGTAAAATTGCATGTCCTCTTCCTGTTCTTTTTCCAAGATTTGAATCATCAGAGGGAAGGCAGTTCAGAACAGAAAGTGATTTTTTTTTTTAAACAAAGCTCATGTATAGCAAGGTTAAAAATTTTAAATTTCATGAACCTCTTGCGTATTTAGTTGAATACATATTTTTAAGAAAGTGTAGTTAATGAAAGAGTCTTGCTGATTCAAATTTCCCGTTTGATTGTGATTATTTTCAGTTTTCTACATGTTATAATGGTAAGAATTAACTTCTCCAGTGTCCAATTAGCAAATCATGGTAATGCACAATTAATAGAATATCCTCTTTCAGTCCTGCAAAAGCAGTTTTTTCAAGTTTAAATTTTAAAAAGTTTTATACATTAGCTTGTCAGAATCTCAAACTGAAATTTAAGATAAAGATTCCTAGAACAATTTAATGTATAAAACTCATTTCGAAACCTTGTTATTTATTTAGGTATTCTATTCTAAATATAGGAATAGACATTTCACTGGTAATGTGTATTCTACCGCACTGAGTTAGAATAAATAGTAGCTGACCACAGCAGAGCAACAGTAACAAACGGGATGCTGAAGCACACTATTGAACTCAATTAAGCTCTAACAACTCTGACACTCACTGTTCTTTGCTTTGTATTACCATTGTTCCAGATAGGAAGTTTCTTAACTGGATGAGTCTTTTTACCAGCCAGCAGGAGCCAGCAGAATTGGCATCGTGTGTCTACTTCCTACCCTCTGTTGGTGCTGCTAGGGTAATGAGGAGGGAGAAAAGTTTTGAGGACTTTGAAAGAATTATATAATTTATAAGGAACATCTTGATCCTAGTTGTGGTGCTTAGTAAAACTACACAACAGGAACTATTATATCCTAACTAATTAACGGTTAAACAATTAAGCTAAAAGCAGAATGCTCTTTCCAAATCAGTACGTACTTGATTATACAAGTGGATAAGCAAGAGAAATAGAATTAATTCTTTATCATCATCGTAGTTAACGTTTATATAGTACTTACTATGTATGTACCAAGCACTGTTTTAATTGCTTTATATAGTTGATTCACTTAATCCTGCAACAGTCCAATAGGTTAGATAGAATTGCTGTCCCCTTTTTACAGAAACAGATGTAGGGGAGTTCAAAGAATTCTAAAAAGAAGGTGGAGCCAGAGTTTAATAATACTTGCGTTTATTGCAAGGCTTCTCAGAGGAAATAGTATATGATCTAGTCCTTATAAAATGGTTGGGGTAGGGAGAAAATGAAAGAACCATAATGAAACTGCTTTGTCTGATAATGTAAAAGGTCCAAGTAATTTCTTGTACTCTTCATTACATAGGTTATAAGTCCTGAGAAGTATGACATAAAATGTGCTGTGTCTGAAGCGGCAATAATTTTGAATTCATGTGTGGAACCCAAAATGCAAGTCACTATCACCCTGACATCTCCAATTATTCGAGAAGAGAACATGAGGGAAGGAGGTTGGAAAGCCATTAAACATTCTACTTTTCTATTAACTTTTTTTTTCATTTACCTACTCTTTAAGATGGCATTAAGCCCTAGAAGGCAACATGCTGGCATTACATAAGAATTTGATGGATTTGACTTATATAGCAACCAGTTTTGCTTAAGATCATTTCCCAGAAAGTAAATGCTCTTTTTAGTAGTGGACTTTGATTATAAAACACTCATGGTATTACTGATTTTCTTGATTTTTTTTCTTTTCTTGCTAACCTCAGATTTCTGGAAAAAAAAAAGTTCAAAATTATTCTTACTGGCATAGTCGACACATGAAAAAATTAAATGTTGCTAGTAAGGGGCCACAAATTTAATTTATATTAAGAAGTTCTTGTCTTACAAAAAAGGCAAGAGTTGCAGAAATAAAATTGGTTAAATACTCATAAGTTATATTTTAAGAGGCATTGTTATATATGTAATCATGCATGGATTTGGCTTGTCCTATGGTAAATATTTCTAGTTCTCTGAGGTTACTCTTTGGTTTGGAGCGCTTTCATAAATAAATACAGACCATCCTAATGCATGTATTTGGGCATTTAAGCCCAATGTGATACTAGAGATACTGAAAAACAAATGGTGTAGAGGTAGTGAGTTATAGTACAATTCAGGGTTTTTAAACTTCTTTACAATTGTAGAATATGAAATCCTCCTGGTGCCAGCAATGTTGCTTTAGGGACTATTCTGTAACATTTTCAAAGCTTCAAAAGCTTATAAGCCAAAAAGCATGGTCAGTGTCTGCCATATATTGGTTCTGTTGTTTTATGGGTCAGATAAAATTTACTTTGTTTCCTTTCATGTTTTATACATCTTAACTTGTTGATTATGGAGTTATATAATATTTCTTTGTGATATAGATAAAGAAGAAAAGAATACTATATATTGAATATTAAAATTTGTTTAAAATAGCATCAGTAGGCTCTCAGTTACTGTCACTTTAAATTTGTTTGCTTACAGCAATGCAATTTTTTAAGGCACTGGGCTTTCTACAACCCAGGAAAAGAACATTTTATCAAAAATGTGGTCATTGGGAGACATGTCTAATTTTGCATACTTTGTATACCGTATCAGGTCTTTATGTTGTATAAGCTTTTCATCTTAAAAATAAATGGGTTTTGGGTAAAGGGTCTTTTATGTGAACACTAGTTTTCCACTTAAGGTCTGGTGATGGATATTGCTGGAAAAACAGCTCCTGAGTCAATCTGGTCAATTCATATGCAGCATATTGACTTTAGGATTCGAAAAAAATCTTCTAATATATATTATAAATAAAAAGTTGCTATACTTAAGATGAAATTATACTTGTATGAGCATTTAACTTTATTTCAGAGCACATTTTGTCCAATTATATTTAGGCTTAATTTAATTTGTGCAGTATCAAGTCATTTTTTTATGTTGCAAAAGTTAATTGTATCATATTTTAATAGAGTGTTTGATAACCTATCCCTTCTAAAGGAAACAAAATTATATTTTTGTCTGACCCAGACTTGATTTAGAATTATTGTTCTGAATTTCATAAATATTATGGTGAGAGAAATGATCAGTCCAAAATTGAAAGATTTTACTTCAAGACACTGAGCTGAAAAGTTGGATGTGCAAAAAGTGTAGAAACATTGATAAGAGTGTACTTTGCTGCAGATGACTGCAGTAAACCTTGTCTTTAGCTTCATTATGAAGATTGCTTCTTTCTTGCTGCAGAATAATGGTATGTATTCTCTCTCACTGCAGCTCCCAATGCTCTGTGTCTTAAAATCATTTAAAGCCTATAGCTTGCTTTGGGGAGTTAGTACAGGGGATAAGGAAGGCTTTGCCGGAAGAGCAATTGTAAATTACAAGACTTGTGACTTTGCGTAGTGTGGTAGCCTCTTCAGTGCTTAATGGTCCTATTTAATACCAAACATGATTTTAAGGAAGTGATTAAATTGCCCAAATAACTGTTAAACACACGATAGATCTATTTTATGGTACTGTGTTTGACAGTTAAATATTAAGTAAACATTTAATTGACTTGAAGCTTGAAATGTTCAAAATGCTCTAACCCTTGCTACAGAATGTTTTCTGCAGCAAGTCAAGTATTATGTGTGTTTTTTTCCACCTGTAGCTTATCAGGCCCGGTCCAAAGCCTTCTAGCAGAGGGGATTGATTCCTGTCAGGGGTTGCTGCCAAGACATCGGAAGGATTTTTGACCAAGGTTTTCAAAAGCTCAGTGTCACACCTGCCATTTGATTAAGAAAGGATTTTGGATGCAAAGCCTGGCATTTATTGTCCTTTGTGTGGCTGTTTTGTTTGTTTTGTCTTTGTCTCTTCTAGAATTGAGCAGTGTTCACACTAGTTTTTAAATGGTTGGGTGGATTATATATTTTACATAACCCGTGTTAATTTAAATTAATATATTCCCATTAACTTTTAATCATAAAATAGTGTGGACACAGCATGTCTTCTAACTGGTGATTAACCCCTTAAATGTATTAAATACATTCATGTAGGGTAAGAATTTGCTTTTTTGTAAAAGAAATTAACTGCTTTTTGTTTTGTTTTAACTGGGTATTAGGCAACAAGTATGATTTTAGTACAATAATCTAAGGGGTTAATCCACTCAAACTATAAAATGGGTGCAAAAATCCACACTCTAAATTTAACAAAAATTTTCTACTTATAGCCCTTAATTTGTTTTTAAATTGCAATAGGTGTCTTAGCATCTTTGAAATTCTGTCTTTAATTAAAATTTCCAAAGTCATGAATGCTTGTGTACAAAAAGACATTTTTCTTATATATTGGAGGAAACTATAACATTCTGAATTAACATTAGGAATTCAGAAACTTTTAGAAAGAGATTGCACATTGTCACCTATTTGCATTCTAGCTTTTAGCAAATAATGTCAGTAAATAGGGACATGGAAAAAGAGGGTCCTTCGGTATGTTCTGTAGCCCTGCTTTGGAGAGTGGTCTTTGTTGTTTTTTTCCCTTCTTTTTTACTTCCATAGTGAGCTGTGCTTTCCTGTGTTTTCTCTTACCTCAGAATAGCCCATTTCTTCTGCTGAGTATATTTCTGGATTCAGTAGCTGCTCTTGCAGGTTTTGAGATTATTACTTTTTAAAAACTACTAATATTTTTGTCTTGATAGTTTCTTTTTAGTACCTAGATTCCTCTTAGTGTTTATTCTCAGAATACCACATAGCGTTCTTTGATTATCTTGTAAATCTCCCTTCTAAAAGTCTTCTGAAAAATCTGTGTTTATCTGATTATTTGAGGAGTAAGAACTAATAATAGAAAGCTCAGACTGGATGGAATTCTTTGTTACTTTAAAATATGCTTTTTTGTATGTTATCTATTCAAAATAAAGACAAGTATCTCTTAAGATTTCTGAATGCTCATATAAAATATACAGTCAAGTACCTTACTCAGTTGCAGTACTACAGTTAAAATAAAATCATCTTTAAGTTTTTCTTTTATCATATACTTTTCTTTTTCCCTCAAATACTCATTTGGTGCCCTCAATGATTTATTAAATAATATCCTAAATACCCCATAATTTTGGTGCTCTTTAGCCAGAAGACTGTTAAATACAATAGTTTCCCTATATTTAGAAAATATTTATACTGTTAAAATCACCAAGAGCTGTGAATTAGATTGACTTAATTGCTTTGTACTTGTGAATAACTGATTAGCAAATTTGCTGTTACATTTACACACATTTTAGAGATATGTTTAGAAGAATACAAAGCTGGCCTCCAACTACTTTTATGAATATAAAGTTAACCTCTTGGCCTGGTTTAAGTTCAGATTTTCTTCTCAAGTTTTATGTAGCTCATTTATGTTTTAAAACAATAATTGATTAAAATCAGTTGTTACTATAACGTTAGACCTTACATATTATCATCAAAGCATCTGCTTACTGCACCTCTTCTATTTCTATACTTACTCTGTTTAACCATGCTAGTTCCTACTGCCCTTTTCTACGCTACCCATTGCTCCCCTCCAGTTATTCTTTGGAACACTTTATGGGAACTTTGGATTTTAAAGGGAATTTTATATTCCTTTACAGCTAAAATCCCCTTGTGGAAGAGAAAATAGTGAACTCTTAGAAAAGCCTATTTTGGGCTCTTTATTTTTTCTGTGATTATTACTGTATTGTCATTCCATATTTATCATTAATTCTTTGTATATAATTCTTAGCCCCAGAATAACCTATGACCATTTAGAATACTGAACAAACTCAATAACTTATTTTACAGTCTCATTTATTAAGGTGGATTTTTGTGTTCCCTCTTGTCCTGTCGTCTTTGTGCTGGTGCGCTGTGTCCAGTAATCCTTCCTTCTGGTTTGATTTTGGCGTGTAGGGTTCATATTTGCAGAAATTAGTATACTTCTAAATTGAGTTTAATTTTCCTTTTAATTGTCATTGGATTATGTAAATTTGTTGAAAATGATTCCCTGGGTGCATTAAAGTGCTGATAAACTCTCAAATGGCTCATGTGACACTGATGCTACTTTAAGGAAGTGTCTTGCTCACCTGGTCAAACACCCATTCCTCACTGCATTTTGCCAATTCAATCCATTTTAGATGTAACCTCGGGTATGGTGAAAGACCCACCGGACGTCTTGGACAGGCAAAAATGCCTTGACGCTCTGGCTGCTCTACGCCACGCTAAGTGGTTCCAGGTTCGGAACATCATTTTACTTTTTTATTGTAGCCTTATGAGAGAGTAGTTCAGTACAACATGTTTAACTGTGTTTAAACATTTCAAAACATTGCCCAAGCAACACTATTTTAAATTAAATTTCAGAAAATATGTTAACATAGAAAGCGAGTTTGAAGATCTGCATATTGCAGTTACTATTCATTTGACAATAAACTTAGGTTTTGGGGGTGTTTTGTAGTTTGGGTTTTTTTTATTTTTATTTTTAGTGACTATATATTAAAGTTGACTTCTTTAGGAACATCACATGTTTGTGTATATATATTATATTCCATAAGGCTGCAGATTAACTTTGCTTTAAATAATGGAATATGTGTTTAAAGCTTTGTGTATAGTTTTAAGATTTTTCCCCCTCTTTCTCTAAGTTAATGAGTGTAGGGAGTGAAAGGTGAGGAAGCAGCTGTTTGGTTTAGTGACTTTGCAATCATGCAAAGGCACAGAAGGGAAACCAAACAGATTTCCTTAACCTCTCAGTCCCTAGACAAACTTTTTAGCTCTTTACTTTTTCTTTTATTTCTAATGTAGGCAGATTTTTTTTAAGTTTACTGATTTAAATGAACACAGGTCAAGGTTCACAGGGGATCAAGAAATATTATTCTTGTATAATCTGTTTACTTTGACCTAAAATACCAGCTTTTAAATACTAACCCTGGCATAAAATATTGCTGTAAATGGCAGCTCATTAATCCAATTGTAAGTGTGGTTATTTTTGTTTTATTTTTATCTGAGCTTCCATTGAACAGTGGTATTTTGACTTTTTTTCATCAAGGGATATTGTCAATATTTCTAAGAGTAATTCAATTGGTTTTTGTGTTGCTCTCAAGGCTAGAGCTAATGGTCTGCAGTCCTGTGTGATTATCATACGTATCCTCCGGGACCTCTGTCAGCGAGTTCCAACTTGGTCTGATTTTCCAAGCTGGGTGAGTAGTACCTAACTGTATGGTGTGAAAAATAAACATTTAGGAAATATTTCTGCAGTCTCATACTTAATTATCAACTTTATTTTCATTTCCTAAATATAGTTTCTTTCCTCTTCTAGTGAGAAATCCTGGGGATCTTAGAGTTTTTAATTTTCTGAGAATTTATTATTTAAACAGTTTCACTTAATGTTTCTTTTTGTATTTTCCTCTCCTTTTTGTGTTCTTACAGTGTTTAATTTTTTTTAAAATAAAAGCGGTTAATTGGCTTTTACATACATAGAAGTACAACGACTAAAAATTATTAATCTCTCTTTACAAGGTTCTGTTGACATGTAAAAATAATAGATAAGGTTAAGAATTTTTAAAATTCAGAAATAATACATTATTTAAAAATAATGCATAAACATGGGAAATTCAAATAATGCAGAAACACAAAATAAGTGAAATTCTTATCACTTAAAGGTGAATTATATCAACAGTTTGTTTTGATTTCTTCCGGGGAAAAGAGGCACGCATGTACATCATATATATTTTTAATATATGTACAAGTATCCATTTGATCTTTGAACTATTTTGGTTCCTGAATAACACAAATTCAGATAAAGAATTACTATAATTGAACTTAGGATTCCAGAGTTGGGTTGGGTTAGTGAGAATTGACTAGCTAGGGTTACCTGAAGTCTTTTTCTTTTCTTTTTTTTTTTAAACACAGGAGTGATCATGCTATTTACATTATTTGCATCTTTCTTAACAAAAGGCATCTTTGGAGCTCTTTGAGAAGGGCACAGTCAGATCTCCCTCTTTCTCTGCATTGACTACATGGTATTCCTTTTGTATGGACATGCCATATTTTAACTGCTATCTATTCGATGGACATTTGGGTTGTTTGCAGTGTTTTGCTATTAAATCTTCATATTGTTGACAAACTTTTGTGAGTCTTATACTAAGGCTGGGACAAGATCAAAGAACACGTGCTAATTAATTGTGCACCAGAAAGTTGGATTATTTAAAACTTCCAAAAACTTCCAAAAACTTTCCCTTCACACCCTCACTAACTGTGGAATACCATTACATTTCTTAACAATATGATAAGTAAAAAAGTGTCTCATTTTTAAATTTTTTTTTTAAGTAATTGCTGGCATTTGTAATTATTTTTCTCTTTTAACTGCCAGTTGTTTGTTACTCATCATTTTCTTAATAATTTATATTCTGTCTATCAGAAATTAGCCTTTATCTGTATTGAAAATTAGTTTTTTTTCCTTCTTTTTTTTCCTAATTAAAGTTTATTGGGGTGACAATGGTTAGTAAAGTTACATAGGTTTAAACTGTACAATTCTGTAATACATCATCTGTATATCACATTGTGTGTTCACCACCCAGAGTCAGTTCTCCTTCCATCACCATGTATTTGATCCCATTATCCTCATCTACCAACCCCACGCCCCTACCCCATCCCCCTACCCTCTGGTAACCACTAAACTGTTGTCTATGTCTTTCAGTTTTTGTTTGTCTTGTTCCTTTGTTGCTTTCAGTTTTATATCCCACATACCAGTGAAATCATATGATTCTCTACTTTCTGACTTACTTTGCTTAGCATAATAATCCCAGGATCCATCCATGTTGTCACAAATGGCACTATTTCATCTTTTCTTACAGCAGAATAGTATTCCACTGTGTATATATGCCACATCTTCTTTATCCAATCTTCTGTCAAAGGGTACTTTGGTTGTTTCCATGTCTTGGCCACTGTAAATAAAGCTGTAATGAACATCGGAGTATATATATCTTTATGGGTAAATGTTTTCAGATTTTTTGGATAGATACCCCGGAGAGGGATTGCTGGTACTTCTAGTCTTAATTTTTTGAGGAACCTCCATGCTGCCTTCCATAGCAACTGCATCCAATCTGCATTCCCACCAACAGTTTATGAAGGTTCCTTTTTCTCCACAGCCTCTCCAACACTTGTTATTGTTTGTCTTGTTGATGATAGCCATTCTAACTGGTTTGAGGTGATATTTCATTGTGTTTTTTATTTGCATTTCTCTGATGATTAGTGATGTTGAGCATCTTTTCATGTCTATTGGCCATCTGTATGTCCTTTGGAGAAATGTCTGTTCAAGTCCTCTGCCCATTTTTTAATTGGATTTTTTGGTTTTTTTGGTGTTGAGTTGTATGTGTGCCTTATATATTTTGGATATTAGCCCCTTATCGGAGGCGTTGTTTGCAAAAGTCTTCTCCCATTCAGTTGGCTGCCTCTTTATTTTGTTGATGGTTTCTTTTGCTGTGCAAAAGCTTTTTAGTTTGATATAGTCCCATTCATTTATTTTAGCTTTTACTTCCCTTGCCTTTGAGGTCAAATTCATAAAATCCTCTTTGATCCCAAGGTCCATAAATTTAGTACCTATGCTTTCTTCTATGCAGTTTATTGTTTCAGGTCTTATGTTTAGGCCTTTGATCCATTTTGAGTTAATTTTGGTACATGGTGACAGATAACAGTCTAGTTTCATTCTTTAGCATGTGACTTTCCAAGTCTCCCAGCAACATTTATTGAAGAGCTGTCTATTCTCCATGGTGTAATTTTGGCTCCTCTGTTGAAAATTATCTGCCTATATTCATGTGGGTTTATTTCTGGGTTTTCAGTTCTATTCCATTGGTCTGTGTGTCTGTTTTTCTGCCAATACCATTCTGTTTTGCTTCTCAACTTTATAATAATTTTTGCTATATAAAAGTTTTAAAATTTTTACAAATTCTAACTCATTAATCTTTTATGATTTTGTATCCTACTTACAAAATCCTCTTGTATTTTTGGTTATAAATCAGTTCACACATGCGTTCTTCTAGAGCTTTATTTTTCCCATCAAATTTTTATTTTCTACAGGTGCATATATCTTTTTTAATATCTAGCAAAAGTTCCTAGGAGAATATTTTCCAACTTAACAGTAGTGGTTGTAAAAGGGATGAGTAAAAACGAGTGAGTAAAAGGGATTCTTAGGATAGAGATCTATATAATGTTTGTTTTTTTCCAGGATAAAATATGCATGTATTGCTTATACAATTAATTTAAAAATTATTAATTGATTAAAATTGGATCCAGCTATATGTTTTACCAGACCAATTGACAATTATTTCAGTACCATTTAACAATTTATTTAATAATGATTGTCTGTTCTCCCATTTCCCAGTTTGAAATCTTATTATCATAAACCAGGGGCAATTTTACCTTCTACAGGACATTTGACAATGTCTGGAGACATTTTTATATAGTTGTCAAAACTGGTCACCAATAGCATTGAGGTTGAGAAACCCTGTCATAAACCAAAGTTCCTTTTTTTGTGAGTGTGTTTCTGCGATTGTCTTTTTATTCCTCAGCCCATTTTCTTCTCTCGGACTAATCTCTTGATTATTGAAGCTTCATAGTTGTTTTAAAGTTCTGATTGTTCATCTCATGCCCTCTCTCCATTCTCTTCCCCCTGTTATAAACACAGAAGAATTTTTTTGGCTTTTCTCATATGTTTGTTTTTCCAAGTGAACTGGACAACCATTTCGTTCAGTTTCTCCAAAGTTCTCTTGATGGTTTCTGTGTAGTACTGCATTGAATCAGTAGGTTAATTTGGGGAATAGCATCACTTTATAATTATAATACTAACTCTTCATAGCCAAGATTATGGAACGTCCTTATTGAAATTAATTTTGTGTCCCTATTTAGATTTGAATCTCTTCTGTGCATGTTAAGTGGTTTTGGTATTTTTGTTCCTAAATATTTTATCTTTTAGAGTTTTTTTCCTTCACGTTCTATCTTCTGGTTATTGTTTATGTATATAAAAGCTGTTAACTTTGGATATTAATTTTGTAACCCAACACCTGATTGCATTTTTTTATTTGTAATAACTTTTTTCATGTGATTCTCTTGGGTTTTCTAGTCTTTGAATCATATCTACAAGTGATATTTTGCCTTCTTCCCAATATTTTTCCTTTTTTATTTTTTCTAATTTACTTGCTACTTCTACAATAAATATAGAATAAAAGAAATAATACTATCCCTTGCATGTTATGTTCCTAATTGTATTGAAAAGGCTTCTATAGTATAAAGTGATGTATAGCATTTTATTTCAGATACTTACTTGTCGTGTTAGAAGTATCAGTCTTTTCCTGGTTTACTAAGTAATTTTGAATCAGGAATGGAAATTGAACTTTATCACATAATTTGTCAAAGTATTGACATAAATGGACAGTAAATTTCTCCTTTAATCTGTTAATATTGTGTATTATACAAATAGGTGTTCTCATATTGAACTACCTTTGCATTCCAGGAATGAGTCTCATATAGTATGAGAGAATAATCTTAAAGAACTGTTAAGTTTGTTTGCTGATAGTCAATTTAGGACTTTTGCAGTGACATAAAATAATAATTTTGTAGTTTTGTTTGTCTCCTTTGTCAGATGTTGAATCTATAATGCACAAACTCTATGATAAAGTTAGAGTTTGGATTTTCTTGTATCTTGTAGCATCTTTATTATTACTTTTTTTGCTTTCAATTTTTCCTTGTTTGATTGATTGATTTGACTACCCAGTAATAGTAGTACCCATATGAAAGCAAAATGACAAATGTGTGTTTCAGTATTTCTATTTGTGATCAGAACTTACTAAATTCTTAATAGATTTTAAATATAAAAATACACAAGGATCATAACTTCAAATTTTAAAAATTTATGGAAGTAAGCATTCTATATCATCATTCTACTTCCTGCTTCCTTCAACTTCAGTCCCCTCATCCCAGGTGCCCTTTGATGCTTTTTCTGTTTTACTAAGTCCAAGCTTCAATACTTATGAGAATGGACTCTCAGGCCAGTCCTTCAAGGCCGTTCCTGGAGTCTGGAGGTCCACCACTTGCAGATGGCCTTGGTCTGCCCTATACCTTATTTTTCCTCTCATCAGAAAGAGCAATCAACTTCAGAGGGCACTCTCTCCTTTGAAGGTACAGAGCTATAAGAACCGAGTGGGAAAGAAAGGATGCACAGGAGAAAGGAATTTGGGGACATAGGCCATTGCAGGGTAATGATGGGAGAGTCAGGGAGGGCAATCTACTAGCTGATCTTTGAGATCATGTACATAGAAAGTACACCAGTATTTCAGTAGTTGGAAACACACCAAGATGTCAGTGTTTTTAAATTAAAAATTACTCCTAGTATTGTATACTTTAGGCAGTGGTTTATCTATTTTTTTCCCCCTCACCCCAAAGAATCAGCCCTTTAGATTTATCTGTCAGATCTATCATTTTCCTCTTTAATAATTCATTAATTTCTGGTTTGTTTTCCTTGGGTTTATTTTTGTTGTTCTTTTACACATTTCTTGAGTTGGATATTTGTTTCATTCACTCACACTTTAATTATGTAGAGGTGTTAAAGCTGAACACAGATTTTTGGCCATGTATGTAATATTTTTCTGTTTATTTTCTATGCTATCTGAAATTTGTATTAATATTATTACTTAAGCCAAGAGTAGTTTTGAGGGAATTTTTAAATTCTACATGATTGAAGGAGGGTGGCTTTTGTTTCTGTAAAAAAAAAAAAAAAGTTTTTATAGCATTGTCATCTAATAAATGTATTCTATTTGCAGTTTTTTTAATTTAAACTTTTTCTTTGGGGTCCAGTAATATGTACAATTTTTATAAACCGGACACTTAAAAGATGTGTTCTCAGCAGTGTACAATATATATGTCTTAGTTCAACTTCATCAGTCATTCTGTTCGTACCTTCTATATTCTTTCCTTAAATATTTTTTGTGTACTACATCTGAATATGGACTGACAAAAGTGAATTAAAATCTGCTACTTCTATTGTATTTCTGTTAATTTCTCTTACATTTCTTACAGTTTCTGCTTTATTGTTTTGTTGCAGTGATATTTTGGACATAAACGCTTAGGACGGTTTACGTTGTGAATCTGAACCCTTTGCCATTATAAAGGACCCCTCATTGAATACTGTCTTCCATGAGTTAATAAGAATTGTTCACTTATTAATATTGAAACTCTACCTTTCTTTTTGTTAGCATTTTTCTGGTGTGATTCTGTTCGTGTTTCTTTTGTTTTCTTCTGTCTTTTGCCATAATTCTTACCTTTTTCCTTTTCTTGTTCTTTTCTTACGAATGTTTTCCTTCTGATTTAGGCAATTAGTTCTCCTTCTAATTTTATGTGATATTGTCTTTTATCCATTTGTTTAACAATTTTAGATAATGTCTGTCAACCTCTCATCTATAAAAGCTGAGAAAATTATCACTTCTTCCTGCACCTCTTCCTCCTTTGGGCTTTTTGTTATGTTTTCTTCTTTCATTTGTTTCTTTTAAATAAGCAATAATGTATTTAAACTTGTTTCTTGGTTTATTTATGTTAATATATGCTGATTCCACTTTAGAAAAGGAGGGACTTTATACACTTATATTTTTTTAAACCTTAAAAGTGTAAAAGTAACTACTTTTACCTTACGTATAAAAGTAACTACGTTTGCCTTATGTAGTGTTATTTCCTATGATTGTTTATGTTCCAGATTTTTAAAACCACTAGGTTTTTTACTGGGGTTTCTCCTATTCATTTCATTTTTTTTTTTTTTTAAGATTTTATTGGGAAAGGAACAGGACTTTATTGGGGAACAGTGTGTATTTCCAGGACTTTTTCCAGGTCAAGTTGTTGTCCTTTCAATTTTAGTTGTGGAGGGTGCCGTTCAGCTCCAGGTCCAGTTGCCGTTGTTAGTTGCAGGGGGCACAGCCCACCATCCCTTACGGCAAACTGGCAACCTTGTGATTGAGAGGACACACTCCAACCAGCTGAGCCATCTGGCAGCTCAGCGGCAGCTCAGCTCAAGGTGCCTTGTTCAATTTTAGTTGAAGTAGGCAGAGCCCACCATCCCTTGCGGGACTCGAGGAGTCGAACTTGCAACCTTGTGGTTGAGAGCTCACTGGCCCATGTGGGAATTGAACCGGCAGCCTTCGGAGTTAGGAGCACGGAGCTCCAACCACTTGAGCCACCGGGTCCTATTCATTTCTTGATTGAGTGTATTTTGTCATCAGGTAGTTTTTATCAAATAGTGTTTAAGTTTCTTGAATTTCTTTTATGTTTAAGAAGCTGCCAATTGACATTACTTCAATGAGAAACACATTGTTGGGTTATAGTTTTTCCCTTTCAATTTCAAGTATTGCTATCAATACATTATCGTCAGGCATTGAGTATTGCAAAGTCTTAAGTCCAGCCTAATTATTTTGCCTTTACTTAGACTGTTAAAAGAATTCCTTATTTATTTTTGAATTTCAGTAACTTTAATCAGATTATGACTTGGATTCTATTGCTCCCCCTCCTCCCATCTTTCTTCTGCTTCCACTCTCCATTCAAGCCGTTGTTTCTCAGTCTAGCGTGTAGGCCACAGCTCCCTGGCCCGTGCTGGTATTGTGAGCCTTGCGCTCCCCCGGCTGAGGCAGTCGGTCGCCAATTGTCGGTCGGCCACTCACAGCAGCTCTCACTGGCTCCTGGTTGCTCATGGCAGCACACAGCATCCCGTAGCAGCTCAGGCCAACCTCCGGCTGCTCATGGCAGCCCAGCTCCAGGGAGAGCTGTTGTTCACAATCTTAGCTGTAGAGGGCGTAGCTCACTGGCCCATGTGGGAATCGAACCGGCGACCTTGGCTTTAGGAGCAGCGCTCCAATCACCTGAGCCACCTGGCCGGCCTGGATTCTATTGTTTAATATCAGCGTTTCATTGAAATCTTTATGTTCTTTTGTCCTGCAGATTTGATTTTTCTTTCAGTTCGATTAATTATGTCTAATTAATGTCATTCTCTATTTTAGGGACACCAATTACTCTTATCTTGGATTCTCTTTGTCCTGCATATCTATTGTCTTTGTGATTATTTTAATCTTTGTTCTCTTTATTGTTGCGTACCCTGTTATTGTCTCTTTGGCAGCAACTTGATTTTCAGTTGTGTCCTAATCCTCTGTGCTACTTACAATAAATTTATTAGTTCTATAATAATGTTATTTTGCATTTCAATTTTCTTTATTAGCTTTGTAATCTTTTCATTTCACCTTTGAGCTCTTAATTTTATTGGTTACTTCTATGCATCAAGTTTTCTTATAACTCAAAACATTAGCGGATTACATCTCCATTAAATTAAGGTTCTTCCAGAGTGGATTATTATTTATTTTAATAGTTATTTTTTAGTGCAGTTTTTGGTTCACAGCAAAATTGAGCAGAAATTACAAAGAGTTCCCACATCCCCTCTGCTACGTACAGCCTCCCCATCAATATTTTGCAGCAGCAGTGCATTACAAGCATTGAACTATTAGGTTGGTGCAAAAGGAATTGCAGTTTTGCAATTTTTTTTAATTTATTGGGATGACAATTGTTAGTAAAATTACATAGATTTCAGGTGTACAATTGTATATTACATCATCTATAAATCCCATTGTGTGTCCACCACCCAGAGTCAGTTCTCCTTCCATCACCACTTATTTGATCCCACAATTATTTTTAACCTTTTAAACCGCAATTACTTTTGCACTAACCTAATAGAATTAACTATAATTATCACTCCATAGAGTGATAATTATCAAGTCCGTAGAGAATAGATTTTTTTCATGCTATTTTCCACGCAAATACAAAGATGTCATGCCTGGTTTGTTACTGTTTTTTTTCATCTCGTTAGTGCTTAGCATCTTCAGTTCACAATATCAGCTTTTCATACCGAGACATCCAAACAAAAATTGTCACGTTTTTAAATACCTCTCCTTTTTTGTTCACCTGTGAACTCTGCCTTGAGGACTGCTTATGAAAAGGAATAGGGTTTGGCTGCATGCAGCCTTGTTATAGACATGGTCTGTGCTTTCTCCTGTGTCTTAATCAGATGTGCTGTGCTACTCTTTGAGGTGGGTTTCATTGGCACACCTTTAGGCTTTAGGTTTCAAACCCAGGATGGGCTCACGGAGCCTTTGCCTATGCAGAATCTGCTGTATTTGTTTTCTGAGCCTGTTTGTCATCTCCTTTTCAGGAACAACTTACAATTCCTTGAACCAAGAAGGGGTTTTGGGTATGTGAAGCCACTTTGGGACCTTGTGTTGAGAGTTCACAGCCATCTTTGATATTTATCTCTACCTCTCCTTTGGAAGATCTTACCTTATTTTTTATCTACATGTTATCCAAATGTCTATTTATTATTAGAGATAATTAAATGTGGATAATCAGGATTCTTTTGCTCTTTTCTTCCTCACTTCCCTTTCACTCTACTATGGTGAGTTCTATTACTTTACCTTTCTCTGATGAGATGGAAGATGGTCAGAGGGGTTTTTACAATTAGGAAAATATCTTTTCTTGGGACTATTTGCAACTTGACTTGTTCCACTTCTCCAAATTGGGAGGTTATTGGTGAAATTTTTTGGATTTTTTCACTCACCTGCCAACCCCCACCCCCGTATTCTTTCTAGAAAGCCAATGTGTAAGAGCTACATGGAGAGTTTGCCAAGCTACTTAGTTTCTTGGAAATGTTCTTTCACTGGCCTTTTCCTATGTTTTGTTGAAGTTATTACAGTTTTGATTGGTTGGCAGTAGTGTGTGTTGTAACATTTTTTTTTAACTTTTAAGTGTTTTTCAAGGACCCACTCATCAGGTCTAAGTCAAGTAGTTGTTTTAATCTAATTGTGGAGGGCAGCAGCTCCCAATGGCTCATGTGGAGATCGAACTGGCAACCTTGTTGCTAAGAGCACCACACTCTAACCATCTGAACTAACTGGCCGCCCTGTAACATATTTCTTAATCATAATCATGTTTCAGGGGCAAGAGATCTTGAGATTTGGTTTTTAACTATCACCTTAAGCAGAGACTAACTTTTCTTCTTGATTTCCTTAAAGGAAATTTGAAATTCTTACAAGCTTTATTATTTTCAATTTTATTTAGCATTCACGTTACTTAGTTTGAATAAGTCTTTAACAATGCCTGCTTTTAAGCTCTTCCTTTACAACTGCGATGAGTATTAAAAATGGTACTCTGCCTTCAAATTAGTTTTTCTTTTGTCCTGAATCTATAGTGATGGAGTAAAGAAAATACAAAGTTCTATTGTAAGTTTAGTCTGGCATCAGAATTGCTATAGTATCTAAACCTCTAGGATGCTATACCTGCTGTAATTTACGAAAAGGTATGTAGTTAATTCTTAAGTGTTTATTGTATGTTTTCTTTCTAAACAATATATATTAGGATGAGGAATATTTTACACAAAAGAATGATCTGTCACAACGTGGATGAACCTCCCAAACATGTGAATGAAGCCAGACACAAAAGGTCACACATTATATGATTGCATTGGTATGAAATATCCAGAATACACATAGTGACGTACTACAGATTGGTGGTTGCCATAGACTTGGGGAAGGATAGAATGTGGGAACAAACTGCTTAATGGGTAAGGGGCTTTACTTTGAAATGATGGAAACATTTTGGACTAGATAGAGGTGGTGATTGCAAAACATAGTGAATGTACTAAATACCACTGAATTATTTACTTTAAAATAGTTAATTTTATGTTACGTGAATTTTGCCTCGCTTATATTTTTAAAAAGAATGATCTGTCAAATGTAAAAGGACTGCTCCCAAAGAAGCTGAGAGAAATGCCATAATTATACTTTCTGCTCAAGCAGCAGTTGAAATGTGTGATTTAACATTTCTTTGCACATAAGTTATTGGATTTTCAAGAGTATTTTAGATAGATGCAAAAAATTTAGATTTTAGTGGTGGTGGCTTGTAGTAAGAAAGTCACTTTTAAAACTCACTAATAAAGAGTTTTTAAATGATAGGACACTGACAGCTCAAGGCAAAGAACTGATATTTCTTAGAATCAGCAGGTTATACTTTCACTATATCATCTCATTCACTTTAGCTTAAAAATAGTAACTCAGCACTTACCTACCCCTTAACAAAACCACCTAAAGTGCACACTCACTGCTAAATCACCAATAGCTGTGAGTAAACTCTTGATAGTTTTTATTAAGAATTGTTAAGTATGAAATAAGGTGTTGTGCATAAGTATAATACAAAATTGTAACATCTTGCAAATGGATTTAGGAATGGAAGTCTGTCGTGCATGTACCAATATTAATTACTCTGTATCAACTGGAATATAGAATTGGCTTTTGTATATACAATTGCTTGTAATTGTATTCATAAAATCCTATTTTAATAACATAAACATCTTTATCTATAAAATGGGAATTACATCTATCTCCGAAAGGTGATTGTGATGATTAAAATTGGTTAATGTGTGTAAAGGCTCAGAACAATGCTTCGTATATAATAAACACTCAGTTACAATGGTGAAAAGGGTAACTGCTACTGTTATTGTTATTTAACCATGCTACTATTACTATTATTTAACTAGAATTCCTAGTGTTAGATATTTCCATTGTTTCCAGTCTATTATAGATAAACAGCTGCACTGAATAAATTTTTGTGTTTTTGTTTAAGCATAGTAATCCTATAGTAAATCTTTAGTACTGGCATTGCTGGTATGTGCCTTTGAGCTTGCCAGTTGTATACTAAAAAAGGTTTTACCAGTTTACACTCAACACCAAATGAAAGTATCTGTGTTACCACAATCTCACAGGTGTTTTTTAAAATATGGCCCTTGACCTCTACCAGAGCTAGAAACTAATATCCAAGGAAACTAGTTGTTACCTGTCTGGATCACCCATTGATAAAAAAATATTTATTGAGATACAGTTGTAGTTAAAAAAAGGATTTTGAGTTACAGACTTGGGTTCAAATCATAGTATTTTTCACCTTCTAGCTGTATAACTTTGGACAAGCTACTTAACCTCTTTAAGTTTTCTTTTTAATCTTTAAAATTGTGGCATAATAGCATCTAGTTATGAAAATTAAATGAAATTCATTTCAAGTGCTTAGCGTGGTACCTGCCCCTTTGTAACTAGCATTATTGTTATTAATATTATTAGAGATGGGGAAGAAAAATATGCTTCCTGACTTTTTTAAAGCAAATACTACAATCATTGATTTCAAATCACTTAATGTAGAGAATTTTTCTCTTTAAATAACTTTAGCTACCAAAATCCTTTATAATTATAGTTAATTATCATTTCCCTAATTTGATTCTGTTCATCTTTCATATTGTCCTTTTCCTTATGAATGCATACATTTTAGAGTTTATAAATCACATGTATTGCACTTCTTTTGCTTAGGAAAGCCACAAACTGTAGACATCTATTGGAAAATAGCCATGTTCTGTAGAAAATTAACATTTTTAAATTGCTTGCTTTCACAGTAGATGATCTGACCTAGAAGTCAGATACTTGACTTAGTTTCCTTGTGTTTAAATACATTGACTTTTTGTTTTTCATAAGTAAATCATTTCTTTCTTTGTTTTTAATTAGTTTCTACCTTTATATGCAAGTATAAATCACAAATTCCCTCTTCTTAGGCCAGTCAACAAGCAATTTTTGAGAAAGGTTTGAATTACTTGAAACATTCTCTATCTTGACATACAGATTATAGGTGATTATTTAATACTTGTTTTTTCCTTAATATTTTCTAAAGGTACTAAGTAAAAGTTTGGAAAGTTGCATATTTTATGTTTGGTATTTTAAGCCTAACATCAGTAAGTAATTTGCTTGTTATTCTTGACTTCTTTTATCAGTAGAATTATTTTCACATTCTTTCCAAAAGTTTTCTGTTTCATAAACATATTAAGTATTTTCTACTTGCTGGCCATTTATGCTAGGCAAAGGGGTTCAAAATAGGTGACATTCAACTTATCCTTCAGAATTTCACATTCTGTCGGACATCCTAAAAGAATACTTGATTTGTTTGAAATAGAAATTTATTACACATTCGTAGAGGTGTCTGGAAAACTGCAGCTGATTCCTTAAAATACTGAAATTTTTCAATGAAAATCGTTCAAAAAATCTTGACATCTTCTGCATTATTAAACTGGATAAACTGAACCTCTTAATTTTTTTAGTTGTGATTTACATCATTATGAACATTATTTTCAATTTTATTTCAATCTCTTGTGCTGAGTTGTCATATTTTACTGTTGTTAATGTGCACTGTCTCTTTAAATTCCCGTCTCTCTTATAACTTATTCCTAATTTGTGTGGGACTGCAATATTCCTGTGTCGAAACTTTATAGAATTCTTAGTTAAAAGATTTGGTGGGGGTGGGAGATGAGGGTAAGGGGGATCAAATATGTGGTGATGGAAGGAGAACTGACTCTGGATGGTGAACACATAATGTAATTTATAGATGATGTGGTACAGAATTGCACACCTGAAATCTATGTAATTTTACTAACAATTGTCACCCCAATAAATTTGAAAAAAAAATAAATAAATTTAAAAAAAAAAGTGCAAAGAAGAAAAGGAAGGGAAAAAAAAAGATTTGGGTAATGGCCTAGGAGTGAATAACTTGACATAGTTTTCCCCTCTGATTAAATTTATGAGCTTTTTAAGCACACAACTAAAAATTGGATTCTCACTAAGGTATTTTCAGCCTCAGTATCATTTTAAGGATTTCATTGTAGTTCCAATCTGTTTACTTCCTTGGAATTGTTATTGGTGATCTTATTTAAAATTTAAGTTAAAGCTACAAAATGGGTGAACCTTAAACATTGTGCTAAGTGAAGGAAGCCAGACACAAAAAGCCACATTTTACATGGTTTCATTTGTATGAAATATCCAGAATAGGTAAATCTATAGGAATAGAAAGTGATATAGTGGTTGTCAGGGATTAAAGAAGAGGGACAATGGAGAATGACTACTAATGGGTATGGAGGTTCTTTTGGGAGTGATGAAAGTATTCTGGAATTAGAGAGTGTTTATGATTGAACAACTTTGTAAGTGTATTAAAGACCACTGAGTTGTATACTTTAAAAGAGTGAATCTTGTTATGGGAATTACGTCTCAATTTAAAAAAATCTGTATGAAAGCAAATTTTCTAATAGACCCTTCAAAATACTTCCTGGATAGGCTGCTATCTAAATCTGTGCTTTTACTTTTGTCTTTTATTCATTGTGAAAGCATAATGTGTATTTTCCTTAGGGATAATAGAAGTTCAGTTGTGCATTAAATGAAAATTTAGATAATATACATTGTTTGTAAAATAAAAAAACAAAAGTCTTAGTATAAGATTGATCTGCTCTAACTCCTTAGTATTATCAGTCTGTAGGTATTAAAGAACAAAATGTATGTTAGCTCTAAATATCTAAAGAATTTTAAGGACTGTCGTATTTTAATAGTAAAGGATAACAATAAAAATAGTTTTAAAAAACCTATTAATCTACTTTACATTTTTCTTTATCAAATATAAATTGTAAAATATTTTAAAAATCTAAATTACATATTGCCTTATGAGTTTTGTTTTCGTTACTTATTTAATTTTGATGGTTTTTATATTGTAACTTTTTTGTTTTTGTGATTTGTTCTATGTAACTTTTTAAGTCTTTAAAATTTTTAATTTTCATTAAGTAGTTTGTCATTCTAGTATTTGCAAATGAATAATTCCTTTGATCTGTAAACTGTTAAACACATTTTCTTATGCTTTTATGTTTAGGCTATGGAGTTACTGGTAGAGAAAGCAATCAGTAGTGCTTCTAGTCCTCAGAGCCCTGGAGATGCACTGAGAAGAGTTTTTGAATGCATTTCTTCAGGAATTATTCTTAAAGGTAAGTTTTACTTCATGTTTAATGTTTGTATATTTGATAATTGAATAAGAATTCTTCTTTCTTTGACAAAAAGCTAATTTTATTTTCTCACTATGGTGATTGCTGTAGGTAGTCCTGGACTTCTGGATCCTTGTGAGAAGGATCCCTTTGACACCTTGGCAACAATGACTGACCAGCAGCGTGAAGACATCACATCCAGTGCACAGGTACCTGTGTGTTCCTAATCCCAAAGCTTTGGTGGGTCACCACCCGTAAGGTTTTTTTTTTTTAATAATTGTCTTTTAGAAGAAATACTGTGTAGTATTCATTCTGCTGCTGCTTTAGTAAGTAAGCCCTTAGAAGGGATTATAATTTAAACTAGATTTCCCTGATATGCCCTTAAATTTTATTATTTTAACTGTGTGTCTAATTAAGTGTATTATGTAAATATAAAAATGCAGCAACATACATATCAAAATCAGTAGAGAAACTATGTCCTCCGGTTGTACAGAAGTGGTGTGATGTGATGTGATGTGTAGTTTGTGGAATTATTGATATAGTTTACCTTTTCCTGCCACTGGAAAGGCCATCTAATGAGATAATTAAAAGTGTGGGCTCTGGAGTGAAGACACCTTGGGTTTGAATTCCAGCTCTGCCGTCTCATCTGTAAAATGGGGATAAAAGCAGTTTTTGTCTCAAGCAGGATTGTTGGGAGGATTGAATGAATTCACATGTGGAACTTTAATGTGTGTATCGTGTACTGTTGGGTTGGCTCCAACTCCTGGCCACCCTGTGAATGAGTGATGTCCACCGTGTCCTGTCCTCAGCAGCCCTGCTCAGTTCTGCAGATTCATGCCTAGGGCTTCTTTTATGGAGTCAATCCATCTTATATTTGGTCTTCCTCTTTTCCTGCTGCCTTGTATTTTTTTCCCAGCATTATTGTCTTTTCCTAAGAACCCTGCCTTCTCATGATGTGCCCTAAGTAGGACAGCTTCAGTTTTGTCATTTTTGCCTCCAGCGATGTTTTAGGCTTAATTTGCTCTAGAACCCACTTATTTAGTCTTTCTGGTGGTCCAGGGTATGCGTAGAGCTCTCCCTCCAACACCATAGTTCAAATGAATCATTTTTTTTCCTATCACCTGCCTCAGTATTCACCTTTATGTTAGCTATTATCACAATCATTATTATTTATCAATCCTGTTTGAAGAAGAATCATGGAAAAGAAAAAAATATGAGAACTGAATGAATGAATGAAAAAAATCGATCTAAGACTCCCATAGCTTTACCTTTTTGTTTCCAGAAATGTGTTAAATGCACTATCTCATCTGACAAAAAATAAAGAGGAGTTAAAAATAGTCTAGGGGGGTGGGAGATGAGGGTAAGGGGGATCAAATATATCGTGATGGAAGGAGAACTGACTCTGGGTGGTGAACACACAATGTAATTTATAGATGATGTGATACAGAATTGTACACCTGAAATCTATGTAATTTTACTAACAGTTGTCACCCCAATAAATTAAAAAAAAGAATAAAAAAAGAAAACATGGGAGAGTTTCAAAAAAAAAAAAATGCACCAAAAATACATCCGAAACCTACACACCAAATGTAGTTAATTGGGAAAATTCCATTTTCTATTAAGTATTTTTTTTAAATCCACCAATGTCAATATAAATAAGGTTTGTATTATTATACTCTCAGAGCCAAAGCTATACCAAATTAAAGTCTTTATTAATTAAAAAAAAAAATAGTCTAAACAGCACCACTTTGGAAAACAGTTTGACTCCTACTTGTATGTATACATACCCAAGAGAACTGAAAACATGTCCACACAAAAACTTGTACACAAATCTTCATAGCAACATTATGCATAATTGCCAAAAAGTGGAAACATCCCAGATGTTCATCAATTGGTGAATGGGTAAACAAGTATAGTATATCCACACAGTAGAATATTATTCAGCCATTAAAACAAATAAGTACTGATATATGCTACAATATGGATGAACATTGAAAACCTTATACTGAGTGAAAGAAGCCAGACACAAAAGGCCATATGATTCCATTTATATGAAATATTCATAGTAGGAAAATTTACAGAGACAGAAGGGTAGATTAGTGATTGTCAGGGTGGGTGAATCTTACGATATAGGAATCATATCTCAAAAAATAATCTAAACAGTTATATTGAGGGTTATATCGTATAGTTAAAGTTGCCATTTAACCAAATAACTATAATAAATTCTCCTTGAATTAGTTTAAAGAGTATATATTCCCCAAAATTTGAGGAATAGTGCCTCAAGTCCTTCTGGTTTCGAGATTTCATGAGATCTTGTGATTGTATATACATAGCCATGTAGTGAAAATTTTTCTTAGTTCATGAAATTAACAAGTTGAAGTATGATCTTCCTTTTGTAAATCTGGGTGATTGAGTGAGTGTGTGAAAATGGGGAGATAAGTGACTATGACCCAAAAAGGGGTTCACTGAATAAGTGGACACTTTTCTTTTGCTGTATATTATTTCAGATTGTTTTTTTTTAATGAACATAATACCAATTTTTTTTATTTTTCAAATTAACTCTTAACTTCTGACTCTTTGTTACAGTTTGCGTTGAGACTCCTTGCATTCCGCCAGATACACAAAGTTCTAGGCATGGATCCATTACCCCAAATGAGCCAACGTTTTAACATCCACAACAACAGGAAACGAAGAAGGGATAGCGATGGAGTTGATGGATTTGAAGCTGAGGGGAAAAAAGACAAAAAAGATTATGATAACTTTTAAAAAGTTTCTGTAAATCTACAGTGTTAAAAACAACAGATGCCCATTTGTTGGCTGTTTTTCATTCATGATAATGTCTACTTTGAAAAATTTATCAAGAATTTCATGGAAGAACCAAGTTTTTCTATGACATTAAAATCTTAATGTACAGTGTTAGGTGTTATATGAATGGAAAGACACCCCCAAAAGAATTGTGCTCCAACTATGGGGAAACAGTGGTTCAGATGTTTTCCCCATTATTTTGGTTTTATTTACTGGTATCCTAGTTCCCCCTATTTTTGTGTCTTTTATTAACTAGTCTTATTAAATATCTTTACTGTATTTAATGCAGTATTTGTGCTTCAGTTGCTATGTGTATTTTGAGATTTTTATTTAGAGGTTTTGTTTGTTCTTTGACACTAGTTATTTCTTTGTGTTATCGATGATACCTTTACCCCTTCTTAATATTTTACAGCAGTACGTTTTTTTGTAACGTGAGACTGCAGAATTTTTTCCTTTTGTTACTCTATATGTGATGAATTACAACACAAAAGGTTATCCTGCCATTTAAGTGCTCAGAACTGAATGTTTCTGCAGATCTTGTGGCATTTGTTTCTCTAGTGTGATATATAAAGGTGTAATTAAGACAGATTTCTGTTAATCTAATCAAGTTTGCTGTTAGTTGTGCATTAGCAGTATAAAAGCTAATATATACTATATGGTCTTGCAACAGTTTTAAAGCCTCTGCATAATTAATAATAAAAATGCATGACATTTTTGTTTTTAATAGACTTTTAAAATTATAATTTTAGGTTTGACACGTAGATCTTTGTACAGTTGACTTTTTGACATAGCAAGGCCAAAAATAACTTTCTGAATATTTTTTCTTCTGCGTAAGTGGAAAGGGCATTTTTCATACTATAAGTGGGCTAACCAATATTTTGAAAAGAACTTTATTGTTGTACAACTAACAACAGTAACTAGCCCTTAATTATGACAGTTCCTTATTGGTATGTGTGAGATTACTCTAGCGACTATTATATATAACACAGTTGAATGATTCCTTCCCCCTCTACCCCCACACCCCATCACCCAGATAATTTACAGTTCTATTAACAGTGAGGTTGATAAAGTATTACTGATAAAAAATTAAGATTATCTAAGGGGAAAAAAACAATTATTTGGTGTGGCCATCTTAAATGCTTATGTGTCCTACAAAAAACTAAATATCCTAGCAGTGGTGTAATTAAAAGTTACATCTTACTGTTGATGTATGTATGCTCTGGTACACAGATGTCATTTTGTTGTCAGCACTACAGTGAAATACACAAATAAAAACTTAAGTTCATATAATGACTTAAATGTATTATATGTTAGAATTGACATCATAAACTGCTTTTGCTTTGAAATGACTTATGCTTCAGTAAAACCATATTCAAATGTATTGGGTACTTACATCTTGTTATTCCTGACAACCGTTTGTTGCCTGAGCCCATAATTTCCAGAAAATTTTATAATTCAATACTATATTGGTTCAATTTTTTTCTTGGGTCAGAAGGTTCCTCCGGTCTCTTAGAGAACCAGGAGACTGTAGAAGACCATGAGGGTACAAGAACAGGAGACTTGGGTTTTTCTTTCAAGTTTTTCACATATTTTCTTTGTAAATTGGGCAAGCCTTTTTCTTTTTTTAAAATTTCATTTTTATGGGTCTCATTTTACTCTTAAATAGTCACCCAGTAAATTTTTGGAATTTTTCATAGTTATCTTAAGAGAGATGAAAATAACTGAAATTTGTCACACACTAATGACAGACACCATGCTTGTTTGGTCTTTTCATGTTTTCCCGTTTAAACTATCATAACAATAAGTGAAGGTGCTATATTTCTTAGTTTTCAGATGAGAAAATTGAAGCCCAAAGTGGCAAACTAAAGATTACACATCAATTTAAGTGATAGAGTTGAAATTGAGGGGTTTCAAAGTTTATGCTCAGCATTTGCCATACTGCTCCCTTCATCTTGGAATTATGTTCTAAAAATGTTTTTGTCGCATGTTTTAAGTTTTTGGTTTGGATGTCTTCATCCAGATACATAATTGGTGCCATTTAAATTTTTTACTAAAATAATTATTTCGTTATTATTTATTTTTTGCATGGCCTAATTGTTTAAATAGCTGTGGCTATACTCACATTAACCATATTATATGAAATAACATGGATTGAACATTCTTTAGTATCTTCTTGACGATTTTTAAAGAAAAATACAAACTTTAGTCATGCAGCATTGGTTATCAACCTGCTCTAAAGCATTCTTGAACTACTTGTTTTGGCAACTAATTATCTAGTATTCTTTGCATCTCGGGCTGGCTTTCCCTGTTATTAGTGCATGCTTATGTTACAGTCATTTAATGATAACCCAAATAAAATTGATTTCTCTGTCCCACCCCCAATTATATAATGCATTCCAAATTAGAATTTCGTCTTCACCACTATTTTTTTCTATTTCTTTGAATAAGCTAGAATTAAAAATGCAAAATTGCATGAACAGCCTACCAAAACGTATATGATTTTTTAAGTCAATAGCATTTTAAATTATTTTTTCCTGCTTATTGACAAGAAACATCAATTTTTTCATAGTCATGCTGTTTTGTTGTCAATATGTTGTGAATTTAAGTTATAAACAGTTCCTTGTAAGAAGCCACCATTTTTTTAATACTGAATTTTACAGCTAACTATTAAAAATTTTCCCAATAATGGGAAAATTATAGTGTCATAGATAACAGTCATAGCAGTGGTCTCAAATTTGACTTTATGAGAATCGCCTGGGGAACATTCTAAAAAGCTTTCTAAGCCCTAATTACAAAGATTATGACAGGGGATTCAGAATAAGCCTGAGAATGTGTGCTTTTTAAGATGCCTTTCTCTTAAGTATTCATTTGAATGGACGGTTCATACATGTTACACAAGTCAAAAGGTATAAAGGAGTATACGGCATAAAATGTGTCCTGCCTCCCTTTGCCTTGGCACCATCCCAGAGGCAGGCAGTGTGATCATTTGTATGTCCTTCCATACGTGGTCTGGAAGCATGAATGTGCACGCCTTGTGCTTTACACAGATGGCCGCATACTGTGCATATTGTTCCGCACCTCACCTTTTTCCCATTTCCTGTATCTTGGAGCCTTGGCAATTATTCCATGTCAGTCCACACAGGAAACTGCATTTTTACCAAGCACTGTAGGATCATACCAAATCAGATTTTTCTTTAATTATAGGTGTTTCTGATGCAAATGGTACATGGATCATACTTTAATTGACATGCTTTATAGCACTGACCATAATGTACTCTATAGTGCAAAACCAAATTGTATTTTTAAGTCCGTATTAAAGGTGTTAACAGCCATACAATACATAAGCAATAAATTAATTGGGATATTCAGCAAATCATCATGTCCCCATGCCCTAAGAAATTTTATTAACTGTAGGTAATTTTAACCTTCCTTTGTTTAGTGTAATAATATTAGATGTAAAATAAAATCTGAATAATATTTTTCGACAGTATTTAAACTGGTTCCATATTAAATACAAAGCTACTATGTTCACTTTATCCTAATATAAAGTATGAATATCAAAGAGTTCAGAAGTAGAAAGGAAAAACAACATACCTATGGCTTGGATCTATATGGGCTCCATATTAAAGATACACAGGATAATGCAGTATGACAGGTTCCTGATGAGAAAAAGTCCAAGGTGGTGTAATTTACTTCAAGCTTTGCTATGAGCTGTTTAAGAACAGAGAGCTGTATTTTAGTGCAATTTAGTGTGCAATGTAAATGCAGATAAAAGCAGGCCTGCCTTTTTGTGCATACTGTGGGGGCTTGGAGGGAAGTTAAAACCTACTTAACACAAGCAACGTTAGTGAGATATCATTGGAACCCTTTTAACAGAGGAGATTGTGTCCTATATCTCAGTGATACTCAAAAGAGAATAGTTCCTTCACCCCTTTATCCACATTGTCACTTTCCACAATTTGTTACCCATGGTCAACCATGGTCCAAAAATAATACATTGAAAATTCCCGAAATAATTCATAAGTTTTAAATTGTGTGCCATTCTGAGTAGCAGGATTAGATCTCATCCTACTCCATCCCACCTGGGATGTGAATTATCCCTTTGTCTAGCATATCCACTCTATATACACTACCCGCGTGTTAGTCACCTGGTAGCTGTCTAGGTTAGATTGGTTATCAGAGAAAGACCACATTCATATAACCTATTATAGTATACTGTTATAATTGGTCTATTTTATTATTAAATCTCTTACTGTGCCTAATTTATAAATTAAACTTACGTAGGTTAAAACAGCATATATAGGGTTCGGAACTACCCTCTGTTTCAGGCATCCACTGGGGTCTTGGAACCTATTCCCCACAGACCAGGGGGGATTACTTTATGTAGTTATCCTACACTTGGCATTGGTCCCACCATATCTGGAGTATGGCTTATGGAATAATGCCCAGTTTAGTTCTGAGCATTAGTTTTTAAGTGATAAGTCTAAAGAGAGTGGCCAATGAAGCGAATTTGTTCAAAACCATACTGTGTATATAGTTGGAACCACATAGAAGGGATAAGAGATGATGTGGGAAAGAAGATTACAAGTATTTTCTAATATAAACAGCTATGGAATAACTATCAATTGAAAAAACAGCTTTTTAAAAATGTTAACTGCAGCAATAAAATGGATGGAGGTCACTTTGCAAATAAGTTGTTGCCCATGTTCAAAATTAAAACGACCTGTTTTAAGATTTTGGTTAAGGTCCTGGCATTACATATGAATGGATATAAAATGATGGGATTTTTTCCAAGTTTAAAACACTATGTGGGGGCTGGCCCGGTGGCTCAGGCGGTTAGAGCTCCATGCTCCTAACTCCGAAGGCTGCCGGTTCGATTCCCACATGGGCCAGTGGGCTCTCAACCACAAGGTTGCCAGTTCAATTCCTCGAGTCCCGCAAGGGATGGTGGGCTCTGCCCCCTGCAACTAAGATTGAACACGGCACCTTGAACTGAGCTGCCGCTGAGCTCCCGGGTGGCTCAGTTGGTTGGAGCGCATCCTCTCAACCACAAGGTTGCCGGTTCAACTCCCACAAAGGATGATGGGCTGTGCCCCCTGCAACTAGAAAACGGCAACTGGACCTGGAGCTGGGCTGCGCCCTCCACAACTAAGACTGAAAGGACAACAACTTGACTTGGAAAAAAGGCCTGGAAGTACACACTGTTCCCCAATAAAGTCCTGTAACCCTTCCCCAATAAAGTCTTTAAAAAAAAAAAAAAACACTATGTGGCCCGGGGGGGAAATAAATTAAATAAATAAATAAATAACACTTATTGGGGCGGCTGGTTAGCTCAATTGGTCAGAGCGCAGTGCTCTTAGCAAGGTTGCCGGTTCAGTCCCCACATGGGCCACTGAGCTGCACCCTTCACAACTAGACTGAAACAACTACGTGACTTGGAGCTGATGGGTCCTTGAAAAACACACTTAAACATTAAAAAAAAAGTTAAAAAAAAAAACAACAACACTATTATACTATTAGTCTATGTACCTAGTAAAGATTTGGATAGAACTCAAGTGGCCAGTTGCCTCAAAGTTGATAATTATTTCATGACAGCCAAAATAAGTTTTATAAATAAGATTTTGGGAGAGTGGGTACTGGTTTTGCTACACCTCCTTACCATTTCCCTTGTTTTCCATGGCACTGAAATTCCGGGGGTTTTTCCTCCTACCTCTCTGAACATTTCTTCTCTACTGCTGCTTCTAAGTAACACTTTCCATGGTGATGTCATCAGCACCTTCTGTATATGCACATGCTAATAATGATCTCATCCATTTTCCACATTTTATATACTCCCTTTTTAAAATTATTTCCAGATCCTGTCCCTCCGAATTCCAGTCTTGCTTTTTTTTTCTTTCTGCCCCCAGTATCTACACTATTCAGCTTACAACCCCCAGATAATTCCTCCTAAAGCGTCTGTTTGAGCATGTCACTGCTTCTCAAAAGACCTTCCAGCGATTCCACATCACTGTGTTAAAAAGTATATATTATTTCATTCTCATAACACCACATAGTAGGTATTTATTACACTGAGCAAACCAGGGTTTGAGGTAATTTGAAGTAACTTGCTATACAAAAGATCATTTGAATGATACAGTCTCGAATTGGGTCAGATCATCAGAAAGTTAAAGACTTGACGTAAAGTCTGAGCTTTAAACCTTTATACCATGTACCACCTAGATGTGTTTTTTTTAGCCAAACCTCTTTCTGTAGAATTATAATGCTCAAGACATGGGGTGCAAATAGATTTTAAGTATCCCAGTTTTGGTCTCCAAAGGCCTACCCATCAGCCTTCCGCACCCCCCTTTATTCTAAAGAACTTACAAAGCTGTATCTCTTTCATAGGTCAGTGGTTAAGTAAAGAGAAACAAAAAAAATTCCATCTCCTTTGCTGTGCATTTTAACTTTTACCAGCCAGAAGTCAGAAATGGTATCTTACCTACTATATAGCTAGCTGTGCCTTACTTGGCCCACACACTGTTAGCAACTCTAAGCCAATACTAAAGATTTCACTCAAAAATCCCAATTTGACTTATCTTGAAAAATTGGAAGAACTGATGATACAGGGCACGTGTTGCTAAGTGGCAAAAATTACCTAAAGCTGAGAGTAATGGGCACTCCCTCTAAAGCAGGGGTGTCCAAACTGCGGCCCGCGGGCCAACTGCGGTCCGCAATCCATTTTTTATTGGCCCGCAGCAAATTCCAAAAATATATTTAGTTTACTTAAATAAACCAGGTGAGGCAACACGTACTTCACCTCGAGTGAGTGGCCCGGCTGTTTGTGTATTTTACCGCATATGGCCCGCATATGGTCAAAAATGTTGAAAAAAGTTTGGATACCCCTGATCTAGAGGATAAATTTAAAGACAGAGCCTCTTCTGGACAGTTTACCACAGCAGCCTCTATGGCTCCCTGTTTTGCCTACCAGCCTGACCCTGGGGGTATTTAGTTTTATTACGTCTCCAGTTCCGGCCATGTTGCCTATGGATTCTTCCAATGAGGCAGAGTCTGTTAAACTGAGGCAGAGAATCTCTAAAATTACTTTCAGTTCCAAAATTCTTCACTTCGGTGAGCATGTGTTTCCTATACACTAGCACACTTGATGTCACCCACATTTAGTATAAAGGACAGTCGTAAATACTTGATGCATTTCCTTCTTTGTTGCAAGAGAAATAATCAGGAAAGAGGCCTAAAATTTAAACAAGCTACAGCTTTAAGGCAGTCCCTTATTTCAGAGTAGAGAACAAACTGTACCTCCTGAAAGTCTCATAGTAACATTGGAGCAGCCTGCCTGGCTTCCTGTCTGCTCTTTAGTTGGACCAAGAGAAACAGGTCGAAGAAAAGTCTGGGAGTTGAAAAGAACAAAGATGGCCTAAAAGGAAAATAAGGTTTCCTAAATGGCAAAATTCTTAATTATATAAGTTCTTAATTATTTTGTTTTTATGAAATCTTAGTGTACATCAGAAGAGATGAAAAGAAGAGGGCTTAGTATATGGTGAAGTGGAGAGGGAGCTGCAACTAAATTATTAATTGAAACCAAATTTATGAGTTTCAGTTCTGGGTGAGATGAAGTAAGCACCCTCCTCCCTGTTTCTCCCTCTGAATGCAACAATAAAATCTAGGTAAAATGCGTAGAACAGCAATTTGAGGACTCTGAAATGTAATTAGTAGCAGAGAGATTGGAGAAGACCAGAACTGAAGTATCATCAAACTGACAGTTTGCCATATTTCTCCCTCCAGAGGTAAATCACTGCTTAGCCTGGAACATGAGTGCAACCACAGGAGAGTATGGCAGGGTGTGGTAACCAAAGCCCCAGGTATCGGATCAAAGGATCGAAAAGGGGCATTCCAGGGAACTAGAACATCCTGGGCAGATTGGGGAGAGGGAGGAGATTAGGGTAAGTGACCCCATAAAGTTATTTATAAAAAATTTTATAATAACAATCGTTTTCCTGGGCTCAACCCCAACTTATTTTGTGAGATCAACATTACCGTGATCCCCAAAACATACCACAAACAAGTGGAGTTTATCTTCGTAATGCAAGCCTGGCTCAATATATGAAAATCAAACCATGAATTTTACTACTAAAAATATAAAACTAACAGTATCCTAGGATAAAGTTTTAAGAAATAACTGTGGAAGCCATTACAACATAATACACCAAAGAGTTGACATTGATAGAGATGTTCAAATCATTTGAATCTGATTCCACTAAGAAAAGAATTGGACACAGACATAAAGATTTACTACCTAAATGGTCAGAACTGGAAAAACAGGACATCTATATAGTGTACCATTACAAATATTGATGTAGCTATGCATTTATTGGCATGCTGAGATGTTCACAAATAATGTATATAAAACCAGTATCTGTGTAAGAGCCCACTTTTGCAATACATGAATCTACACACACACACACACACAAATGCAAAAAGTCCTAACTCAAAACTATTAACATTTGTTATCTCTGGGTTTCAAGTTTCAAGATCCTGGATGACTTTTTCAGCTGATTCAGATGATTTGATAATGAGCATGGAATACTTTGGTAACAATAAGAAGATAAAAACTTCTTTCTTTAAAAGGGTACAAGGGTGGACAATTCTCAAAAGAAAGTATATGTTCTCAAAAAAATATAGATGGCCGGTAGCCATATGAAAACAAATTTTCAACCTTACTAGTAATCAAATAAATACAAATTAAAAAAAAAAAAGGTAATAGACTTTTTTGTCAACCAGATTGACAAAGGTTATAAAGATTGAAAATCATCAGGTCTGAGCTAGTAATACCAATATCTCAGAGGCAAAAGCAGACGGGGCACTGGCTCAGTCAGCTTCTAAATGATCTTCCTTACTGTTTTTTTAAATACACAAAAATATATACCGATAAAGAGAAAGAGAGCCTTTGACCTACCACCTGAACTTCAGACTTCGTCTTAAAGCATTAAATCTAATCAGATAAGTATACAAATCTATAAATTCAAATACATTTCCTGAAGCATTATTGGGAAGTGTGTAAGATTATAAATAATTGAAATATCCAGTAAGTAAAGTACTTTAATACAGCTCAACTACCTAAATAGTATTATATACCAATGATTCTAAAGGCGGCGGGGTGCACCCTCCTTAAAAACCACTCGTTATTCAACCCCCATTACCCATGAGAGGGTGTCAAGCGCTATCAGGAATACTAGGTCTGGAAAAAAGTTGAAAACTATACAGGAGCATAACACATGAAGCAATTTATAACGTCTAATGAAAAAATCAGATTATAAAACGATGCACGAAGTATGATCGTTTTTTGTTTTAATGCATGAGCATATATATATATATACCATCCTCCAAAATGTTTCCAGTGTTTACTTTTGTGTAGAATGATTATGGCATGTTCAGTTTGGGGCTTTTATTTCTATTTGATTAGGAGGTTTGCTAATCTCTGTTTCTATAATAACTTTTACCACACAAATGATTACTTACTAAGTCTTAAATAATTACTACATAATATTCTTTAAAAAGAAAAAAAAATTTACCCTTAGTCATGTGTTGCTATTAGAGTGAGGAAACCCTCCAGTAGCTCCACGTATCTAAGGGTAAATTCCCAAACCCTTAGCATGGTATTTAGGGCGCCATAAACTGTAGCTCCAACTTGGTCTTCCAGCCTCCCATCCTGCCACTTGCGGTGCTAGGTCCTGCCCTTTGTTCTCACTTCTCCAACCTAGTAGTTGGCACTGCTCCCTCTGAGGTCAGCCTCATAGGCCCAGGGGGGGAACTCCATTTCTGACCAAGAGGACACAACCTTTCCTCTGGTGAGGGGGGAAGGTGTTACCCCGGCCTACAAGGAGACCAGGAAAAAAGCAAAGCCGAGAGACTCCTTTCTGAAAATGAATCAGTAAACTTCTCTGACCTTATGCGGTGCCAGATTAAGTTCCTCTTAATATTTTCTCTTCAGTCGATGTCTCACGCCGGGTGAGAGATCGAATGGTTTTTTCCCCCCTCTCTTTCTCGGCCCCCAGGTGAGCTGAGCCATAATACTTCTCAGACTTCTTAAAACTGCGCAAGATATTTGCAAAGTCTGAGACTGGCTTGTTTGGTGCTTTACTTGGCTGCCTTCAGAATCTGTTCTAAAGACCAGGTAAATGAATGGTGAATAGACTCCAGTGTTCTGGAGGGAAACAGGGGAAGGTGGAAATGGCTGATCATTAACCCTGCTCAAGGGAAGTGACTCTGTAAAAAATATTGAGATGTTTCTTTGCAGCTTAGCCATTTCCATTTCTTACATTCTCTTTTTGCCTTTTGGACAAAAAGGATTTTTAGAAAACAGTTTTGAATACATTTGAATCTTGAGACAGAAGACTATTTCAAACATAAAACAGTGGGTCTTTCACAACCTCTATGTTCTTTTACAGCCACCTGAACAATAAGCCTTTCAGGTTTTCAGTGAGTGGGAATGGGTTAGCCAAGCTCAAAACAGTCCTGACTGCACTTTGAGCAAAGATCAAATATCCCAGTGGGGAGGCATGCTTGGCCTGTTTTTCTTTGGGAAGCTTCTCCGCGCACTGATTACAGCAATAGCTTCCTCCTTCTCTCTAAGATCACCAGTAGGCTCCAAACCCCACTGGCCCTCCTCTGTGGAAAAGAGGTGTCCTCCCACTGTTGTGCCAGAGTTTCTAACCACATTCAGCTCCAGCAAAACTTGGAAGGAAGAGGGGCGGCCGGATGGCTCAGTTGGTTCAAGTGTGAGCTCTGAACAACAGGGTGCCAGTTCGATTCCCACATGGGCCGGTGAGCCGCGCCCTCCACAAATGGATTGTAGGATAATGACTGATGAGTCCTGGAAAAAATGGAAAAACACATTGTTCCCCAATATTCCCCAATTAAAAAAAAAAAAAAAAACTTGGAAGGAAGAGAAGATTCTCTCAGTGCCATCTTCCTTCAAATTAGAGAATAAACAGCCTGGATGCCAGGTCCCTCACTTTTCCACAACCAGCATGTAGTACCAGAAATGCTAAGATCTAAACTTAATGTTTGATCTCAGTTAAAATTCAAGAAAGAACAGCACATTATTTTTATTTTGTGATACACAGCCTTCAGATGATTGAATGACATGTGAAGCGTTAAGTTACGTCAGTCTTAATAATTTGAGACATCAACAAGCCTTTTTCATTCCTCTCTCCTGGAGGTCATCTCTGCATCGGATACCAGATCTTGACTGCTATTATCCTGGAATGAGTCAAGAGAAATTTGAAATGGAGAACCAACCAAAATAACAGGTTTTTCTGCCTGCTGGTTCCTCCCTCCCACTCTACATCCCACTCCAGACACACACACACACACACACACACACACACCCTCTTCTCTCTCTCTCTCTCTCTCTCTCTCTCTCTCTCTCTCTCTCTCTCTGTCACACACACACACACACACACACACACACACACACACGCACACACACTCCAGGGCTCTGAGCTGGGGAGAGAGTTGTATTGGCAGAGACAGAAAGCAGAGTTAGAAGCAGGTGCTTACGCCTGCCTCGCGGTTACCTTCTCATTTTGGGGACCTGAGGTGAGTGGATCTGAGTCTCACGCCCTGTATGGGACTTTTGGAGTGCGGTAGCTCTGCTGATGCTCTTCCTTCCCCTCCCCTGCTCCTAGGCATAGAGTAGTTGAAATGGCAGCGTGGCCTTTCCAGATGCTGGAGAACTTGCAAAAGCCCCTTGACTCTTCTGTGTCTCCCAAGGGGTTTGCAAATGATACCCGTTTTCCATGATCCCCAAGTAAGACCTAGAAGGTAGTTAGGAGAGGGAGCCACGGTGCTGCTGAAAGGCTGCCCAGCAGAGGAAACGGGCACAAACCAGCCCAGGGATGAGGATTTAGCTGCATCTCTGAGGAATTGCCGTGGCAGCCAGCTGCACAGGGTCAGAATGGAGTAACTGCAGGCTCAAGTTGGCACCTTCCCTGCCCAGGAACACACAGGACAAGCAATAGGACCAAGTCAGGGAGACAGGCACCTTGCCCCAGCCCACCCCGGGCCTGGCAGGAGCTTTGTACCAGCCCAGAGAGTAAAGGAACAAACATGGAAGGGAGTTCTGCAATAGATTGTGACTGGCTTAGAAGACTTGAAGTGACAAAGATAAAGCTCACAAATAACCAGATTAAGTTGCCTGTGTCAGACCACTGTGGATTAGAATTCATGTTCAGAAATCATATTGTGTTGTAGAAATAGGTCCCCGGAGGGCACTGACCAGCATTGTGACCTTGGACTAGTTGTGTTACTTCTCTGGGCCTTGTGACTTCCCCACTCCCCATCCTGACTCTTCAAAATGAATTTTTTCCAGCTCTGGGAGTAGTTCTACAGCTTCTGGGCTGGCCCAGAAGCTGACTCAAGCCAAGTGCTTACCACATGCTTCATGTGGTTGTGGACTCAGTAAATGTGCCCAGAGGAGGCCTGGGGAAGGCGCACAGGGAAGGAAGGGTCCCAGCCTCCTCCTTTATCATTGTCCTCTATCCTGTTCCTGAGCTGAGAGAGCTACCCAGCCTATGCTGAGACTAACTTTCTCGCTCACCACTTTTTAAATAGTCCTGTAGAGGGCACAGTTTCCTCGTCCCAGAGGCTTTGAGGCGTGTCCAATGGTTCAGTCAGGTCTGGAAGCTTTTCCATCCATCTGATAATCCCGTCAAAGTACCGAGGACATTACTATGGGGAATATCAAGATGCACAGGAGGGCCTCCCTTGACCGTGGGGAGCTGAGGGCATAGCTCTAGGGAAGAAGACGTAGACCTACTACAGTGATTCCAAGACATACTTAAGTTCACAGGCCAAAGCATCATACAGATTCTGGATGCTGAGGAATTCAGAAGAGGTCTAGACTGGTTCAAACAGTCTCTAAGGAAGATGTCCAAGAGGTGGTAGCATTGGGAGTAGACCCCGATGAATGGGATGATTTGGGAACCAACGCCAAGACAAGCAGAGACAGGAAATGGCAAGGTCTTGTTAAAGACTCTAGTTTTTAAATTAAAATCCAATGTATTTTAATCGTTCACTTTAAAATGGCTAATTTTATGTTGTGTGACTTTTGCCTCAATTAAAAAACAGAACTACATGACATGTCTCTTCTACCTAAGCCATACTGCTGGGAGTTTTGATACCATGCCCCAAGACCAGGGTTTTGGCTAGCATTTTGGCTCAATAAAACCTTAGTTAAGAACTACAACAACAGAAACCTACATGATATAGGTACATGCGTGTGTTTAATTTTTAACTTATTGTTGAACTAGGTAATAATTCTCACGGTTCAAAATCCAAAGGTAAAAAAGTATACAGTAAAAACTCTTCTTTCAATCTTTCCTCCAAATATCCAGTTCCCTCTTCTGAAAACAGCTAATGTCATAGTTCCCTTTGTATCTATTGTAAAATATTTGTTGTATGCAAACATAAAGAGCTAGGTATACGTAGTCTTTATTTCCATTCTTTTTTACACAAATGATAGCCTAGTCTGCATACCATTTGGCCCCTTGCTTTAATCACTGAATATACCTTGGTTCTCATACCTTATGTACCAACACTCTAAACACTGTATTCACTTAATTCAGCCTCATAACAATCCTATGAGGTAGATGCCATTATAAACTTCATAACCCTCATGTCCATAGGCGAGAAAATCAAGGTCCAAGAAGATAAATGCCTAAAGGTTGTACGTCTAGTAATTGGTGGAGCCAGGATTTGAACCCAGGTAATCCAACTCCAGAATATTTGCTTTTAACCGTTGAACGTTACAGCTTCTACCTAAAGAACTTTTTCATTCTTTTTTACAGATGCGTAGTATCCCGTTCTATGGCTGTGCCATAATTTGTTCAGCATGTCCCTATTGATGAACATTTAGGCTGTTTCCAATCTTCTGTATTACAAAAATTGCTACAGCAGGTAAGCTTGGACACACATATGGTATTTCATATGTATAAGTGGATCTGTAGGATAAATTTTTAGAAGCAAAATTCCTGATACAATTTTTGATAAATATTGCAAAATTGTCCACCCTCTTACCCTATCAATTTGCCCCTCTCCCCGGGTAATGATGAGAATCCCTGTTTCTCCTGTCCTCACTTAATTAAATGAGATCTCATTTAATATTGTTGCACCCAATAGGTGGTTAGGTGTTGTTTGTAGAGGAACCATTACTCACGAGAACTTCCAGACTTATTGGGAGAGGTTGGAAGATGAGTCACAGCGGGCCATTGGTAAAATTTTATTTAGTGAATAAACCAACCAGGCCATTTACTTGTGTTTTGAAGACAGAATACAGATTATATAGAGTAGACTCATCAAGACCCCCACCACGTGACCAGTTTAGATGGTGTATTTGTTTACAATTGCTGAGTCTCCCCAGCAGGTCCTCATATTAAGGTACCACAAGATTGAGAACAATCCAAATGCTTCTTAATCCAGGTCTACTCTTCATCATCTTCAGAGGAGGGTTGAAAGACCCATGGTTGCAACAAGAGGCTTAGGAACTTTCTATTTCCAGTGAAGAAGAGGGCAAGTGTTCAGATCCGGATCATTGGCTAAAATTGAAGTTTGGCAAGTGACCATTAAATAACACATGCATTTTAGTCCTTGACTATTTTATGTACATATATTATATATATGCTATATATATATAATTTTTACATATTTAGAATTATAAATAAGAATATATAATTATACATTACATAATATGTTATATATAATAATATACAGAGGGTACCAAAAAAGTGTATACACATTTTAAGAAAGGAAAAAACTACTAAAATTGTAATACTCAATATATACCGATAACAAAAGATGAGTACAACTCACGTTTGACTTCTGCAATTACAAGAGGTGCTCAAAGTGGTTAGCATCAGCATAATTTTAATACAGTTTTTTCCTTTCTTAAAATGTGTATATATTTTTTTGGTACCTTCTGTATATTATTTATTTATTTATTTATTTATTTATTTATTTATTTATTTTAAAATCAGGTCCTAGTTTGTACCCAAGTGATTTTTTTTTAAACTTTTATTTATTTTAAGTGTGTTTTTCCAGGACCCATCAGCTCCAAGTCAAGTAATTATTTCACTCTAGTTGTGGAGGGTTACAGCTTACACTGGCCCATGTGGGAATCAAACCGGCAACCTTGTTAATAGCACAGCGCTCTAACCAACTGAGCTAACCGGCCGCCCCAGTACCCAAGTGATTTAAAAGTGCAGGTTCTAACCTGGATGCTAGAGTTTGAACTCTTGCTTCCCCTGCTTACTAAGCAATTGGCTTCCCAGGCTGCTTTTCATCTAATACCGTTTCAATCACTGAGGTGCAAATATCTGTTGAATTTCTACTATGCACCTGGCAACTTTTGGACAAAGATGACTAACACACACAGTAGGCTGCTTCAAGTGACTCCAAAGAGAAGGACATGGAAATGGCTAGGTTTAGCTCTCTGCCAGAGGAATGTTTCTCCCTGTCCGGGAGTATGCTGTGGGTTTCAGTTGCCTGTGGGAAGAAAGGGCACTGCGTTTGGTCTGGCACTCGTTTCTATGGGAGCTAAGATTCGACTTGTTCCTATTTATAATTCTCCAAGAAAGCTTATGGCAGCATTAGGAGAAAAGAGTGACCTTAAACTATTGTGTGTAAATTAAAATATTTCACAGTCTAAGGGCTACCATCTGTGTTTATTAATAGATGGGGAATCATTTAACCGTAGCATGACAGGAATTTTTCAATCAGTTGGGAGAGACTCTCCCAAGGAGATGTGATCCACACCCTAAAGATTAAGTGAAAATATGCTAGTAGTTGGAGAGAATCTTAAGAGCAAGATGGAAACAGATGTTCGCTTATTCTCTGTCCTCATTGCCTTACTGCTCCTGAAAGAAGGTGTGAGTTTTCATCACTGAATCAAAACTGCCCCTGGAGGCAGCCAGCTTTTAAGTCTTTAAAAACTTTTCTTGCTTGTTGGCTATAGTTTTCTGAGAGTATATGGATGCAGTGGTTGTGTTAAGTTTCCAGATTCATCACATTACAAACCAACTGGACGCTGAAGAGCAGGATAAAATAATTATTATAACTCAGGATGGTTTGAAGGGAGGGAAATTTGGTGTGGTGGATTAGAAGTAAAAGCCATTATTTTTGGTTCAAAGATTGGGCCAGAAGTTAAAAATAAAACAAACAAGCAAACAAATGAAACCTCTTTGTTTAGCTAAGTCCCACAGTTGATTATTGAGAGAAGTCGCTTTGCTTCCCTTTCTACAGTCTGGGCAAAGGGGCAAATTATGTCCTACTTGGTTGGATTGTACGAAGGACAGACAGCACCTATTTATTAGGTTGATGCAAAAGTAATCGCGGTTTAAAAGGTTAAAAATAGTTGCAAAAACCGCAATTACTTTTGCACCAACCTAATAGTTGTTGCTGCCTACCAGGCATCAGCTAGACACCTCGCTTAATCTTCAAAACAATCTCCAACCACATGAGGTCATTACCTTTGTTGCTCCTAGCATCCTAGATAGAAACAGAGGCACAGAGAGATGAAGTAACTTGTGCAGGGACACAGGTAAAGGGTGTACGTAGGCAGGGCCAGCTACAGCACTTGCAGGGCCCAGTGCAAAATGAAAATGTGGGGTCCTAGCATGGGTCAGGGAAGTCAATTCCCCTTCCCACCGGTATAGACAACCCCCAAGGGATTGGAGTCAGTATCTGGACACACTCAGTATCTGAATGGGGGTGGGTGAGAGGCCCTGGCCAGTTACCATGGTGCTGCCAGCCTAGGGTAAGTTGGTTGCTTACCCCACCCAGAGATACAGAAATGGGTTAGGGGACTGTGCCCGACCCTCATCCTCTACTAGGCAGTGCCCAGTCACCCATGGGGGTGAGGGGTGGATGGCAATGACAGAACACGAGACTCCTCCCTCACCCCTCCCAGGCAATGAGGCTGGGCTGCTGCCCTGATGGAAGTTGGCAGCAGTCTGTGGTTTGGCTGGGGAGGATGCATAGTGGGCATCCATCAGGAGGTGGGGAGAGGATGGGAAGTGGGACAGCGCAGGAGCTGAGGCTCCAAGACTTCTGGGCTTGTTCCATTATCCCATCAAACTTCACTTTAAAAACTCAGAGATGAAATGATCTAGAATTTCAAGGCCACAACCGCAGAGCCCTAAACCCCAAGCAGGCCCTGTGTGTCTGCACTAGCTGCATGTCCAAGAAGTCAGCCCCGGCCATAGTATGTTACCTACGCTAACATACTGACTATGGAGGAAGATCATGGAAACTCAAGGTCCTTTGAAAAATAAGGAAGTAAAAATTTGCTCAGTGTGTAAAAATCTGCCTTGCCATTTCATTTTGAAAAGTAAAAACTGCTGTGAAATGTAAAGTGGTATTTTCAGTCCTGACAAATAGCTTAGCTTCATTCTTCAACACCTCCTTTCTTTCTTTCTTTCTTTCTTTCTTTCTTTCTTTCTTTCTTTCTTTCTTTCTTTCTTTCTTTCTCTCTTTCTCTCTTTCTCTCTTTCTCTCTTTCTCTCTTTCTCTCTTTCTCTCTTTCTCTCTTTCTCTCTTTCTCTCTTTCTCTCTTTCTTCTCTCTCTCTCTCTCTCTCTCTCTCTCTCTCTCTCTCTCTCTTTCTTTCTTTCAGATTCTAAGGAGTGTTTTTTTTTTTTTTAAGATTTTATTGGGGAAGGGGAACAGGACTTTATTGGGGAACAGTGTGTACTTCCAGGACTTTTTCCAAGTCAAGTTCTTGTCCTTTCAGTCTTAGCTGTGGAAGGCGCAGTTCAGCTCCAGGTCCAGTTGCCATTGTTAGTTGCAGGGGGCGCAGCCCACCATCCCTTGCAGGAATCCAGGAAATGAACCGGCACCCTTGTGGTTGAGAGCCCACTGGCACAAGTGGGAATAGAACCGGCAGCCCTCCGCCAGGAGCTCCAACTGCCTGAGCCACCAGGCCAGCCCACCACCTCCTTTCTTTATGAAGCCTGACTTGGCCTTCACAAATAGAATTGACACCCTTTCACTGTGCTCTGCCCTAATTTGTATAATGTTAAGAACTTGGGCTTTGGAATTAGACAAACTTGGACTGGAATTCCAGCTCCATCAGTGACTACTTGCATGGTTTTTATTTTTCGCCTGAAAACAGGGATAATGCAGCTCCATAGTGGCCCCAGTGCTTATGTACTGGAGTCTTAACGATGGCAATCTAGTTGGAAATGAGGCTACAGGACTTGTCTCGATACTGTTTGAAAAAAGTAAGCATATTCATTTTCGCTTAGATTTTATGTTTATTTGGAGTGTCTCTGGGAGAGGCAGTGGTGATGGGGACTCATGGTAATGAAGAGGATAAGTCCTTGATGAGACTAATGCTTAGCACAGTGCCTGACACTGTAGGAAAAATTAACTGCAAATATTTATTAGTGTTTCCCACTAGACTGAATTTTTTGAGAGCTGTTTCCTGTCTTATTTGTGTCAAACACAATGCTTTAGCGCCAAATATGTTATTTAAATGAATTTGCCTTGCAATTTTCTCTAAAAATTAGTTTTTTATTGATAACTTTGGGAAGTGGATAAGAAATTTCTTCAGGGCTTTTGATATTCAAAACACAAAGAAACAAACAAAAAAGTTTGGAAAATGAGATCGAAATGCCCTTTATAATCAAACATTCAAACCTATTCCTAAGTGCCTGTTAATTTTTGGTTTGTCTCATTTTGTCTACATTTAAAATAATAAACCTGAACGTCATTAATGTGGATTTGGAATTCATACGGGGACAAGAGATTCGATACACCACACTTTTGGGAAGTTTTATTCCAAAACCACAAGCAACGAAAAAAGATCGACTGCTATGAACCACTGCTCCTAACTTGGTGACCGCAGGATCATTGGACGACGAAGACATTCTTGTTATCCAATGGCCGAGGAGTCCGGAGAGAACGCTCTCTGGATTGGTCAGAGGGAACATCTCTCCAGGTTCATTCAAGAAGGGACTTGGCGTGAGGGCTCTGCCGGCAGCGCCGCTGGCCAATCAGAGAATGCAGCGGGGCGGGCTTTGCCGCAGGAGTGTGAAGTAGAACCTATCTCGGAAGGCGAATCTCCGCCAGTCAGACTCGTCTGCAGCTAGTTGAGGGGGTGTGGCCTCCGACTGCAGTTTTCCAACTCGCGGGGAATGGGCGGGGCCTACGGACCTGGGCGGTGCGAGTGGTGTTGGCGGCGGAGCCGGATGCGGGCGGCGCCGCGGCCGTCGCGGGCCTGGGGATGGGCGGAGCCCCAGCCGCCAGTGCTGGTGGCTACCGCCGCTGCTGGAGTCCTACTAGCCACTTCTATTGCCGCGCGTCGCTGCTTCCCAGGGCGGTGGTATGCTGGGGAAAGGGGTAGTCGGCGGTGGCGGCGGCACCAAGGCGCCCAAGCCGTCCTTCGTGTCGTACGTGCGCCCGGAGGTGAGCGGGTGCTGCGCAGGCGGTGCGTCTGGCTGGAGCGGCGGGGGTTAGGGGCGCCGAGAGCCCCTTCCCCGCTGCGGAGAGAGCGCGGGCGCTTCCTGCCGGTGTGCGAGGGGGAACCGGGCGGGGTGAGGCCAGCACGGGCGCCCTGGGGCCTCCCGTGGGCCAGGGTGGGGACCCCCGGAGCAGGCAGGCAGGTGCCCTAGCGCAGGGCCCGGCTCGCTGGCGACCAGGTGAAGGGGCCCGAGCCGGGAAGGTACTGCGGCCCGAGACGCCCCTGGGTACTTTGTAGAGGAGCTGAGGTTCTAGGCACCGCGGGAGAAGGGCTGGGTGGTCCAGACTCCCGTAGGGCCTGCCTAGAGCCCGCCGCCCGGGTGGGTCTGCTCAGCCCTGCCCTTGTAATTTTTCTGTGAGTCTTCAGAGCTCGCCTATCTCAGCTGCCTGCTGCTAAGAGTGCTATTTGATGCCGCTGCCGGGATACTGTGCACCGCCTCTCGCCTCCCATTAGCACTGCAGGGAGCAACCCGGCCGCGGCCAGTCTTTACCCTCTCCCTTATGAATTCTCCTCTGTCGCTTTCCCCCCTTTCATTTCACCCACTCATCCTCACTCTTTCTACCTTTTGCTTTCTTCCTGGAGTTTTACTGTTCATTCATTCAGAAAATATTTTTTGAGCTCCAACTCTGTGCCAGGTGCTATTCTAAACGTTTGGGATATACATCAGTGAATACAACTATCCCTGCTTTCCTGGTGCTTATTTGAGAGAGGGGAGTCAACTATAGATAAAATAGATATAAGTAAATTATATGGTATATTAGAAGGTGGTAAGTATCATGGGGAAAAGTATCACCTTCTTCCTCTTTGCAACAATGGCATTTGATCTAAAACTTGAAGAATGCTTAGGATCTGAGGGAAAATGATCTGCTGGTAGAGGAAGGAGTGAGGAGTGTTGGAGGAGCATCAAGGAAGCCAGTCCTTCGGAAGCCCAGTAGGTGATGGGGCCAGTCATAGGAGAGGAGGCGGAAAGGTTACAACTTGTAGGCCCTGCTGAGGGCTTCTTCATCAATAGCTCCTGGTACAAATGCCAGGTTAGATGCATTCTCATTTTGGATTCCTGAAGGTGTTTTCTGTTCTGCTACCCAACACTTTAATCAGCAACGTGCAGAAGCATTACCAAACTCATTGCTTCAGCTGTCTTCCCATCTCTGCAAAGCAAAGGCAGGTGGATTGGGGATGAGAGGTTTTGATCGGAAATGCGGCTCTAAGATCACCTGGGGCCTGAAGCCTTTGCATATGTATCTTCAAATTCAAAATGTGTGTTTTCTCCGGTGGAGAGTACTCTTGAAATGGGTCTATTGTTAGTCCTAATTTTAACATATAAACCACTTCCTCTTCCTCTGTAAATGCTTGATAAGGAGGCAGGGTCATCTTGAATTTTCTGCTGGCTTTCCTTGTAATAGCATGGGTAAGTATTGTGGTCAGTTTCTCTTTGTGTGTGTCTGGTTTTTTTTTGTTTTGGTTTTTTTTTTTTGATTGAGCCCTGGTTGAAGTACAACTGATCTGTAACCTTCCCTCTTCGGTGAGGTTAAACTACAAGTGGAAAGTCTTCTGAAATGTGGCCAGAGTTCAAGAATGTTCAAATTTTTCATCCATCAAGTACACATGTTGTAATTAGACTTGTTTTCCCTCTTTGCCCGCAGAGCCTGATGTATTCTCTTTGAGGGATAATTAGGGAAGGGGAGTGGTTCAGATCCAAAATAAGCCTGAAGTGGTCACATTTTTTTCAGATCCTTATAGTTGGCAGTTTTGTTTTCTTGCAATAAAATAGTGCTGTGTAGACACTATGCTTACATATAATTTTTATTTTTCAATTAGAGTTGACATTCAATATTATTTTGTGTTAGTTTCAGGTATATAGCAGTGATTTGACATTTATATAATTTATGAAGTGATCCCAACACTATGCTTTGTTGTAATCTGTCTCCAAAAATATTTTGTAGCAGAGGATAAGGCTCTGATCCAAATTGTGGATGGTTTTTAAAAGATAAATGAATGAGGGGGTGAGAAGGCAATTGGTTTTTAAGTACATATATATATAGCTTTTGCTAGATACCCCATTATTGGAAGTGCATGAGAGTGGCTTTGAGGTGCAGCTTATGTACCTCTGAGAGCACTGGGTCTGGTGACTTTTTCTTGCTCACTCAGTAGGAGTGGTTCCCTAGGACACTGTCACTGTTTCTACTCCTTTCCCTTATATTGCCTTCATTTTTACTGCCTTTGGTGTATGTCTTCTTATCACTTACTTCTTTGTACACACTTTGCTTTTGTTAGCTGGGAATTGCAGTTTCTCACACACCTTTTTGCTGGTAGGTCATTGAGCTGTCAGAACAGCCTTCACACCTTACGATGGAGTGATACCTGTCCTTAGTGATGAATTTGATCTTGGCTGAAAAGGTCTTGGAATGTTCAACAATGGCTGCCTTCAATATGCCAAAGAGTCTATCCACAGTCAGCACTTCGAGTTAAAAACAGAAGGGCTTAACTGGATAACGTATTTGAAAATTATGCTTTTAAACACGATGGCTTCTTTTTTTTTCTTTCTTCTTTTTTTCTTTTTTTTCTCAGAAAGGATTGGCATTCAACAGCCTAAAATGAGGCGTAGTACTTAGCTCTAACTCTTAAAATTGGACCTCTGCCAGAGTAAGTTGGGTTCTTCTGTCATTGATTTTCTTAAATCAATGAATGTGAACGTTAAAATACTGAAGTATAATTTAGGACCTTTGGTCAGTTTTGTAGACTCTGCCCAGAGGGTTACATACAAATCAGTAAAGCTTGTAAGTGGGAAACTAATGGCTCTGGAAGTTGAGGTGAGCAGGATGGAGAGATCTGAGCCTATCTTGGTTATAACTGATGGCTGGTACCTAAAACATCTCAGCACCCCTACCCCAGCTTAGCCCCAGGTACAAGGTACAAAGGAAGTTTGGCCTCTGTGCTGGGGAACCACTGGGTGCTGAGCTCTGCTTCACGGAGGCATTTTTCTTGTTAGATAAAATAGCTGTTTGCAATATTATTTCAGGAGGTGTAAGTGTTCAGTGTAGAAAAATAAGAAATATAGATATGCAAACAACTTTTTTACGGGAAAATTAACAAACTTAATAACAACTTGTAGTATATCCTATCAGATATGTATGTAGGTATATGCATGTTTTTTACCAAGATGGGATTAATATTATTGATCATATTATTTTGTAATCTGCCTTTTCACCAGAAATGAATATATTGTAAACGTCTTTCCATGACAGTTGTTAACCTGTAACATCATTTTAGTTTGATTCCTTTTCCTCAGCAGAGACATACAGCGTGAGGGAGATGTTAGATAGCACAAAGAACCAAAGAAAGTAGTATGATTATTAACTGGTTTTCTAGTCACCTGTTCTGTTGCTGGACGACAATTCTGATTCTTCAAAACTGTCAGCTCTCTGCTCAGTTACTTGAAATTGTAAGCACTGGTTTGATAATTTATAGTGTTTAGGAGTGCTCAGTGTCTACCTGAAAGCTTGTAAGTAAAGGACAATTAGGTGGTCCTAAGAGGAAGTTCTGATTTAATGAGTCCGTTCCATTGTGATAAGGGAGTTGAATAAAAGCTTCAGTCTACTCATGTTTTGTTCCCTGAAACTAAGACCAGGAAAAATTCAGCTTTTAGAGTCTGCTGCAGTTGTGCCCACATTTGTGTGGTATTCCAAATGCAGTTAAAGTGTTTTACTTGAATGTAGTAATAATAGTTACTAATTTCTTATTTGTGGAGTTTTAGGTTTGGCAGCGAATTTAAAGATAATCTACTGACCTCTGTACTCTTCCTCTGTTATATAACTGTGGAAATGGGGCCCCACAGGCTTAAGTGTCCTGCTATGGACCACAGCAGTATTGCAGAATGGAGTTAAGAACTGTCCCCTAACAACCAGATGTGTCAGTGGCTAAGCCAGGTTCCCAGGAGCTCGGGAAAGGTTTTATGAAGATGTGGGAAGAAAAGGCAAGAAGAGAGACAAAGACTGAGAAGGGTCCAAAAAAAATCCAGACTTAAGAGCTAATTCTTTTTTCATTAATCCCTGAGGGGAAAATGCATAGTCCTCATTTAAGGCCATTTCTTTTGGTGGGGAGAGGACCTATGATCCTATAGTCTTCCCACAGCTATGACTGTGGGCATATAGTAAAATTCAAAACCGAAGAATTACTAATTTTTATTAGGCACTTCAGTGTCCCAGGACCGGTGCTTATCTCATTTCATCCTTTCAACTGTTAATACTATTACCTCCCTTTTTGTGTGCTTAGATGTGGAAAGCGAGGCCCAGAGAAACTAAGTCTTTGTTCAGGGTCGTGCCAGGATTTAAACTAGGGCAGTCTCATTCCAGGGCCGTTCTCTTCCCCTTATGTTTATGAACACAGGACGTGTTAGTAGAAACTTGCTCACAGCCATTGTTGGCCTTTGCACACTAGAGTGCGTTATCATTTGCATTCTCCAGTAGCAGTTTCTTTCTTGGTTTTTGTTAGATTATCCACCAGGTGACTGTGAGCAGATATGGGGGACCCTTGGAAATACAGTTAATTCATTCAACAGATACTGACTCAGCATCTTCTAGTACCATGAACCATTCTAGATGTTGGGGATTCAAAACGAGTGAAATTATTGAGATTATTTAGTGGTGGGATACTGCTTATTGGACCACTAACTTTGATGACTTTGATGGATCTATGATAAGAAGAGATTGTCTTATCCTAAAACAGTCCTGCTTCCCCAGTCCTAGCAATAAAAGACACTTTAAAAGCAAAAATCGAGATCTGTTACCTTTTGTTAAAATAAATTTTATTGGGGGACAGTGTGTTTCTCCAGGGCCCATCAGCTCCAAGCAGTTGTCCTTCAATCTAGTGGAGGGCGCAGCTCAACTCCAAGTTCAGTCGCCATTTTCAGTCTTTAGTTGCCGAGGGCACAGCCCACCATCACATGCGGAAATTGAACCGGCCACCTTGTTGTTGAGAGCTTGCGCTCTAACCAGCTGAGCCATCTGGCCGCCCCTCCAGAAGCTCAGCAGCAGCTTGCTGTCTTCAATCTAGTTGTGGAGGGCGCAGCTCACTGGCCCATGTGGGAATCGAACCGGCAACCCTGTTATTCAGAGCTTGCGCTCTAACCACCTGAGCTATCTGGCTGCCCCTACGTTTTGTTTTTTGTTTTTAAAGAGTATATCTTTTTCTCCATGCCAAACTGATTTTTTCATGACAGAATTTTCTCCTTGAGCTTAGAGGTCATTGATTAAAGGACATTAAAAGTCTTCCTAAAATGATCACTTTCTTAGCTGTGGCTTTAGCCTGATGATCTGTCCAAAGCTTCTGCTTTTTCTCTCCTGCATGTGCTTCCTGTGGCATCTCCCTGGGTCGTATCCAACATCAGACGATGTCATGAGGCTATGGCAGGCAACACTTCCTGATCAAACAGCTGCCACGCGACACCCTCCATGTTAGAGCCAGACGCTCTTCTGTGCCGTACTCTGTCTCCGATGTTAAAAGCAGGGCTGCCATCAAAATCCTCGGCTGTGGGAAACCTGTACTTAGAAATTTAAAGTTGTAGATTCTTCTCTGAATATCCTCAACAGGATGTTTGATGTCCTTGGACTACTTTGATGTTAAACCGTCCTGTATGGCAGCGTGCTTTAGAGAAAACTCGATGTTTGGGGGCCAAATATTTTTTTATCACTATAGAAGATGTATACCCTATTTTTATGATAAAGACAATGTAATAAAGTTGCAGACTTTGGAAGTTAGAAAAATAGTCATCCTTAATTATGCTACCCTAACCAAAGCAATTATTTCTATTTTTTAGTAGGTCCAGGCTTTGTGTGTATGTGTATCTTATATGGTTGCAATCATATGTGTACAGATTTGTAACCCGAGTGCGGTTGTCAGGTTTAAAGATAGTACTGCTGATCCATGTCAATAGATCTTATACTTTGAGTTGTTCCAACAGAGAAGCACCCTCAGTTTCTCATGTATCTTATGCGTGTGACTTCTAATGTGTTCTTTGCGAGGCCATAAGGAGGTCAGTGGGTTTATAGTTTAATGAAGTCATTTAAAATAAACCTCTTAAGATAGGTTGGGTGGTAGGATTGAAGTGGAATAATTCTTACAACCTCTAATCTTCTATTGCTTTGGGAGGAAAGGGGAAGGGAGGTAAAAAATGGAGCAGGACGCCCGGAGGAAGTGAAGCTGTGGGAGAACTGGAAGGACCGCAGGGCCCCCCCTTCTTTGAGTCCCCTCGGCATACTTTGAGAGTCACAGCTCTAGGGGAAGCAAACAAGTGTCAGTGGCTGTCTCTTGCTGGCTGTAAGTGAGCCTCAGTTGTATTTCTATCTGAAAAATGAGAATGATAATAATACCTGTCTTATCTAATAGGTACGTGTGAACATTCATGAGTCTTAAGTGTGCTTGTGCCTGCATAGCCCTTAGCAGAATACTTGGCACGTGGCCAGCCTTCAGTAGCTGCGGCTGTCACCCTGACTGTTCACAAGCTGTGGATCAGAGCCACTTGGATGGTTTCAGAAAGTGCTTAATCTTTAATCTTAGAGTACACAAATCTTTCCCAGCTAAGGTATTAATGAAAGTGGAATATTTAGTTGTTGTGGTGGTTGCCATGGTATCATGCCAGGAAAATTCTCTGTGTGGTAACTCTTTCTTAAAATATTTTTCACTATCTCTAAAAATGTCTTTTCCTCTTTTCTTTGTTCCTTTTTACATTGAGAATGATTTGATTATATTTAAAATTCCAACCTAATGAGAACACTTAGTAGTTGACTTTTTTCATTGTTAACATTTGGCCTTTGACATTTTGCAAGTTTCATGTTGTAGACTTATTTTTTCCCCCCTCTTCCCTCATTTCTAACAAGTCTCTCTACCATAGGTCAAATTTTGTGTATTTATCACATCTGTTCAATGGTTTACTTAAGACATGAGTAAGTAAAATCAAATTACCTCTGGGAGCAATAGTCTTTTTATCTATTTCAAAGGCAGTTGCAAGACCATGCTGTTTTGATTTGATATGTAAATGCTGTTCCTAAAATATCATCATCATCATTGCTTTCCTGGCCTGTGCCCGTGTCCTTCACTGTTCCTTGTCAACCTGGCTAGTGGGCAGCCTTTCAGAGGTGGCATCTATACCCCCCGTTGTTTGCTTTTGGGGAAAGGAGGGGCTTCAGCCATAAGAAAAGCAGGCCCTGGCCATAATGGTGAAGTAGTTTGAGGTCTGCCTTTCCCTGTGACAGATTTGCCAACCCATGTTTCAGACAGTGGTCCTGAGCCTGCTAGGTTTTTTTGCTTTAGTTTTTGCTGAGCGTGTTTTACAATTCCTAAGAATGCCTGGAAGGGGATGAACCCAGTTTTTTGGATGAAAATTTTACTCTGTTCCTACCTTTTCTTCAGACATAAGATAGATTTCCTGTTTTGCATTAATCCTTTGAGATCCATTTCCCATTGTGACATCAGCTCTCTGAGACCTGTATGTAGGTAGTGTTGTTGGATGACCATCTGCCCTGCAGGCTTCTTTTGAGCATGAGAAGAAACACCACATATACCTAGCTCAGGACCTGACATGTGGTGGATACGCAACAACTGGATGCTGTTATTCTGAATAATACCTTGAATTGCTAAGCACTCTGTTTGAATTAGGAATGCAAAAAACAGTCTGTGCACTCAGGAGGTTCACACGTTGGAGAGACGGCAAGTCAGCAGATGGCTCTAACTCGCACGGAGGTGGGCGCTGCCTGTTTATGGGGAAGGAGGGCACAGGATGTTCTCTGCACGTGGAGGGGCCCCTGCAGAGCCCATTTGAAGACTGGGTAGGACTCGGAAAGGGGGCGTTAAAGTGGGCTCCGGTGTGGGGAGGACGGGCATGATGTAGCCGCACGCCAGGCCGGAGGGACAGTTCGAAAGGCTCAAAGGTGGGTTGGGACCTGGTGGCCAGAGCACCTCCCCTCATCCCTCACATAAGGTGTGTGCGCAGGGGTGCAAGTGAGAGAAGCCCTGAGGGGTGGAATCTCGGGGCGCTATGTGGACGCGCAGGATTGTTTCTTCCTCCAAATGCTGCTTTACCATTGGGTCCCTCTGGCCCTACTTGAGCCTATCGGCACCTTCTCCTTTGCCCCTGCTTCCTGTTGCTGCAAGATCTTGGAAAAGCTCCCTCTCCAAGGCTTTCAGCTCCTCGCTAGCTATTCAGCTGACCTAGTATTTGTATAGCAGCGTGGGGGGGGGATGAAGGGGGAGAGGCACGGGGGAGGCGCAGACGGCATCACCATGTGTTTCTGCAGCTGCTGTTAGTCACATCAGTTAGCTGAAATTATAAGACTCTGACAGCCCCTAACTGCCACCTGACACCTTTCTCCCAGCACTTGTACACAACCCAGGGCCACCTCATTCAATGTAATGTGGTGGTTAAGAGCGTGGCTTTGGAATCAGAGCTCTGCTACTTGCTAACTGTGTGGGTTTGGCCTGAGTATTTAACTCTGATTCTCAGTTACCTGATTTGTGAAATGGGAATAAAAATAATAGCATCTAGCCCATAAAATTGTTGGTCTTCAGTGAGGCAATCCATGGAAAGTTGTTAACACAGTACCTGGCATATAGTAAACACTTATTAAGTGTTAATTGTAGTGGCTATTACTCTTCTCCCCAGAAGCTGTAGGGGTGTGTGTGTGCGTGCCTGCGCGTGCGCGTGCTGTGGGCCACCAGTGCAGGTCCTGATAGGGGCAAGACTTTAGCTGTGTTCCCTTGTTCTTCCCTCCGCTCTCAGGGCCTGTGTGGAGCTGGGCGCCGGTGCTGCCCGTCCATCTTGTGGGACTGTGCCATCCTCAGTGGGCACTTTCCCATCTTCCCGGGGGTCTCCCTTCTTGCAAAGTTTTCTTTTTCAGTGAGCTGTTTTAGAAGTTCCCTCTCTGTCCTCCTTGTCTCAGAGGCTTTCAGGAGGACCTGTCAGGGCCCCCCTTTCTCCAGTCACCATACTCCAAACCAGGCACAGTCCCCAGGGTGCCCTTTGTGGGCGGGGCCTCTGTGGTGGTCTGCCCCATTTCATTTCCATTGCCACCCTCTCTGCTCGCGTCTCCTGTCGTGCCTGGGACCACAGACGGCAACTGCTTACCTGGTCTCTCCACCCGCCACTGCTCCTGCCGCAGCCAGTCGTGCCGCCCACCACGGCCAGGCTCCTGGGTGCAGCCTCCACGTGTCGTTTTCCTGCCTGAGTCCTCCACTCCGCCTGCCCCTTCCACTGGTCCCGATCTCCACACGCTGTCGACTCACTGCAGGTTCTGCCTGCTTGTTGTAGGTTGACAGAGCATTAGCTTGGATTTGGGAGGCCTGGGCTGTGGCCGTTTCTTTTCTGTGCGGCTCTGAGGGAGCCCCTTTCTCTCTTTCACTCTTGTTTCCTGATTTATAGAGTTGGATTAGGCAAGTGTTTTTAAACCTGTTTTGCACAAGAAACTTGTTTTTATTAAACAACAGGGTTCTTTGAAGAATTTTTTCAAAATATGCTGTTCCAAGTCCTGCTTTAGACATCGGTGTATGCCGTAGGGGGTGAAGACTGTGTGTGGGGGGGCACCTGCAGCAGAACTCTGCATTTCTTTCAGATAACTAGGACCTCTCCCTCCATCCCCTGTTGAGAGCTGCTCTATTTCACATGAAATCATAGACGAAACCCAAATATAGAGAGAAAGAAGAGAGAAAGGGTGCTGGGAGTACAGTTTGAAAAGCACCTGGCTAAACAGTCTTGAAGGTTTTTGCCACTTCATGCTCTTTGCATACTCAAGTCTTTCCTCACTGACATTTTCCCTTGTTTTTGCCTGTGATACAGGCTATCTGTAGCTCTTGGTTCTTGGTGATGCAATTGAGCATTTATTCTCCTTGGTGTATAATTCTCTATGTCGGTGGGTCCTTTTCCTCCAACAGAACTGTAAGCTCCTTGAGGGCAGGGCTGTAGTGCCACTCAGTGTGGCCTCGTGGAGCTCAGAGTGACTTCAGAGAGAACCGTGGCCATGGACCATCCCAGGAGGGGACCCCAGAAGGTAGCTGGTGGGAGGCTCATCAGAGGCTTTTATGATTTCTTCTGCAGAGTCATTTGGGGAATTGGGGTTGAGAACAGTGTTAGGCCTTAAGTGTAAGTGCTGACTCTACTCTTGGTCTCTGTGCCCCAAGAGTCAGCTTTGGCATGAAGTGCTTTTGCCATATAATATCCCCTTTAGCTATCACCAGTGACTTCCATGGATGCCGGAAACCCAGTTGTTCCCTGTGATGGGTCTCCGGCTACGCTTTGCTTCCTTAGGTAGTTTCTTATTCCATCAAGTGGGCAGACCCTCTTTATTGGAATTGAGCCAGCTGAATATTTGGTGAGCTCAGATCTGTAGTTTGTGAGGCTTGCACTGGTATTTGGGTCTTACCATTTCTTCTTTAGCTTGAGTGCTTACTAGGGAGAGGCTGACAAATCGTTTGGATTGTTTAAAGGCCTGCGGAATGCCTGGTAAGAGCATTTCATGCTAAGAAACATGGATGAGTAATAACTTTCACTGCCCTTCAGAAATGAGCTGTCAAAACAGAGTCAGGGCTTTAGTTTGGGTCTTAGTGAGCAGTTCCTTCCTTCAAGAAAAAATCTGATATAAGGAAAAAAGCATTTTAAATGTGAAAGTAAAGGATTTAGAATGGACATATGAGTATTGCTCATATGTTAGGTTACTGCACTGTCAAAGGTTGTTGGCTTTTTCTCTGTCCTGAAGACTTGTTACAGTTGAAAGGACACTTGGCGTATTATGTTGTAACAGGAAAAAAGTTTAAGATTGGTAGTTGCTGACGGCTGGCAACAGAAAGGTAGGGAGGGGGCAGATATGGAGAATGAGGGGTTGAATGCTAATAGGTACGGGGTTTCTTTTAGGTGTGATGCACATGTTCTAAAATTGATTGTGGTGATGGTTGTACAACTCTCGGGATATACTAAAAACCATTGCATTGTACACTTTAAATGGGTGAATGGTATGGTATATGAATTATGTCTTAAGAAAGCTTTTACAGAAACAAAGTTAAGAATCAAAGGTGTTAAACTTGGTGTCAGAACTACTGAGAGTGAGTCTGGTCACCATCTATTCAGTTATGTGATCCCAGGCACCTTATTTAACATCTTGGAGCTTTGCTGGCCTCATCTGTAAAGTGGGGATAAAAATACCTTACAGATTGTTGTTAAGACAAATGACATAGGACATGTGAAAGTGGACATAGTAGAACTTCTAGCAAATTATATGTTTATGTGTTTAAGTTAGACATATATTTTTGTGGGTTATAAATGCTTAGTCCAAAATGCTCTTGAAAGTTCCCAACTAGTCCTGTGAAATGAGCACTAATCATGGCTGAGAAGTGATTTCATGCTGAGTAAATAGCAGAGTCCTTGAACACCGGGCACCCGCACGGCTGTCTGTGGTGTGGTCCCGTGAGTCCAGACAGAGGCTGTCAGTTTGCCTGTTACTGCATGTCTGCTTCCCTGGCTTCAGCTGCTGTGTTTTTAGCTTATGGTTAGAGTGATTGTTGCTTGTAATTGCCAAAGACAGTGTCTAGTTAGTAGAAGCCAGCTGTGATGACAGCACCTGGCCGTGCTCTGAGCGCGGACGAGCCTGCTCGTCAGGCTGGCGTGTAAGGGAGCAGAGCCCTCGCTGGCCGGGAGCCAGCGGCCCTGGGAGTCAGCTCCAGGAACCAAGCCCCATGTCGATTTCTAGCTCCCGGGAACGGGACAGTGATGGAATCATGTAGTCTCCAGTCTGTATCCTCAATGATAAGGTTTCAGATTTAAAGTCTGGCCTTGAATACGCCCCGCTCTGTCGAGGAGACTAAGTGTGTTTCCGAAAGCCAGCTCAGGAGGGGTGGGACAGAAGTTCAGTAGTACCTGGCAGTAGTCATATACTTAGGTAGGAATTTTTAATAGAGCTGTTTCTTTCATCTCAAGAACTATGTTTAGGATTAAAGAATATTACCAGGATCAAGAATTATTTGTCTCTTTGTATGTTTTCATTTATATGTTCTTTGAGTAGACTTTTATTGACAATTTACTATCTGTCAGAAATTATATGCCAGCAGTTGAGGCTAAAAATACATAAAGGAACAGCGTCGGCCCCCAGTTGGCATCGTTGGTTGGGGAGACAGATAAGGTAAGCGATTATTACCATCCAGGAGGGAGGTTGGATCAAAGAGAGCTTTGCAGAGGGCTTCAGCTGTGTGGACTGTGGCTGGACAGGGCGGGGGGACAGTGGATTGGGGGGCACAGTGGGTACCCTGGGGCGAGGCGGAAGCAGTGCCCCTGTGATCATGGAGCATGTAAGGTGAGAGGTGGTCGTGGCCTGAGGTGACAGCAGCGTGGACGGGTTCTGGGGCTGTCACGGGAGCAGAGTGGACCACGTGGAGGGCGGGGGGAGTTAAGATGGCTCCCGGGTGTTTGGCACGGCCAGCTGGGTGGATGGCGGGCCCTCTACCGAGCCAGGGTCCAGAGGCAGGTGAGCAGGTTTGGTGACGTGCACGGGGAGGGAAGAGCGGACTTTGAAATGTGAATTTGCAGGATCTGAGGGACATTCCAGTGCAGGTGGCCGGAGGCTGTTTGGGCGTCCCGGTCTGGAGCTCTGAAGAGAGATCTGGAGGGAAGAGCCATTTGTGGGTCCTCAGCATGTATTGTTGGCAATGGTGCGAGTGGCAGAGCTCATCCAGGGAGGTCTTGTGAGGAGGGAAGAGAACCCTGCCTAGAAAGGAGACTTGAGGAAGAGAAGCCGGAGCGCGTGTGGGTGATTTGACCTGGAACTCATTTCTGCTGATTTTCAGGTCTCAGGATAAATGACATTTCCTGAGGGTAACGACATCTGTGACCCTCTCTGAATCTAGTGAGGTGTTTCTGCTGTGTTCCCATTGTAGCCCTCCTTCCCCTAGTGTAGCACTTTGTACACGTCTTCATTGTTACTGCTCATACTGTGTTCAGACTCCGTGCACTCTGGGCAGGTGGGGTTCTGTGTCGTGTTCACTCCCAGGTTTGCAGCGCTGGAATAGAGCACGTGCGTAAGAAATGACCGTTCAGCCAGTGACAGAGTGTGTGAAAGGCAGGAGAAGGCGACAGCGTTGGGCGTGTGGTCAGCAGGGCCAGGCAGGGTGTATGGCAGTGAAGAGTGACTGGTCAGGGAAACAGGCGGGAGGCCCACTCGGTCAGCTTCATTTTCCTCATCTCTGAAATGAGAACAATAATGGTGGTTAACAAAGTTGTGAGGGGGAAGTGAGAGGATGTGTAGAGATACAGTCTTTTGCAGGCTTCTAGTATTTATTGCACTGATTACCCAGTGTTCCAATGATTATTTTTTATTCGTCTGTCTGCACTTCTTGAGGACAGAAGTAAGTGCTTATTCATCTTTTTATCCGTGGCATTTGGTTTAGGATATTCAGGAGCTGTTTGTTGAATATATTACTATATGTTATGTTATCTGTGTGTTAGAGCTAGGTCATCTTGTAGCTTTGAGTAACCAGACAGACAACTTCGAGTGTTGTGTCACTGATTTCGCCCGTCTGACTCATGGGAGCCCAGTGCTTTGGACTCCTCCTCAGAATCACAGTTCTGAGAAGAGATTAGATCGACAACCTGGTCATGCTGGGCCAGCTGTGTGATGTGGGTTCCAGCAGGTGTGTGTCTTTTGCCCATAGCTTGCTGAAGAATGGGAGGCCGTTCTCACATCTTGTCTGGCTGAGCCTCTGCCAGAATGGGAATGCTTCTGGCTCAGACTCGGTGAGGTTCTTAGTTACGGCGGGGGCAGTGGCCACTGCGGGGCCCTGGGAATTGTTGATATGTACCCACAGCGAGAGCATGAACAGATGTGGCTCCTTTTGATCTGTGGTGTAAACTGGAAGACTTGTTATCCATGCCTTATCCTCTTTTTAAATGAAAACAAAGAGTAACTGTAACATTGGGGTAAATGTCGAAGTAAGGCATTAACGAAACCTCAACCCGGATCCTACCACTCTGGCAGAACCACTCTCCGTGTATGTTCATGCTGCTGTGCTGAGCTCCGGCCACGAACACCACCACAAGCCTGGACGGTCCGTGACCGGTGCCAGAAGTCTTTGCTATTCTTTTGTGCCATAGTAGCAAGCTTTGTCCAAACTCAGATGGAGCCCCAAGAGGTGCGCACAAAGCACAAGGGCCATATTTAACTGCCACATTTGTGGAAAATTTGCATCACTTTCAAATGAGTTAGTTTTCAGGTGTCTTCAGAGAAAAGTCTGTTTACGTGTCTAGTACAGCCAGTTCTGCTTGATTAGTAAGGAACCATACGTTTCTACCTTTTTATCCTTGCACGTAGAACATGATAGTTCATTGGAGTCAGTAAGGAATTTATTTCTAGAAGTATGATTGTCACCATTTGCTGATTAGGCAGCTGGGTTAGGGGTGTAAGAGTTGAAGGATAGTGAAATAGAAGGAGCAAAAGCTTAAGGGGACCCCCACTGAAACCAGGGCACAGTTTGAGAAGTTCTCAGCACCCCAGAGAACAGCTGTCACTGGACACTGGTTGAATTGGTTGCAAGAACCTGGGATGATGCCACGCCCATCCATGGCTGTCGTTCTATGGTTTTTACTGGACAGGCTTCCCGACTGCTCGTCTTTCTGGATTAACACCACGTGCATGACAGTCTGTAATGGAATGCACTCTTTCTCCAGTCCTGCAGTATGATTAGAGCATTTGGTGATGTCACCATGTTAATGCCCAAGCCCTGACATTGTATCTTAATCTCCCACATGTTTCTCTGGGCCCTGCTAGAGGTTTTTTTTTTTTTTTTTCAAACTTCTCAATATTTAAAGTCATTATTAATTAATTATTCAATGAAATCTTTTGAGACCTTACTGTGTGCAAGGCTTGTATTGGATCTGGGGCTATATGGTGAGCCAAAAACGTGACAAAAGACCTGCCCTCAAAGAGTTCGTGGATTGTTGGGGAAATAGACTTAAATCATGACGTAAGCAGATGTGAGATTGCGTTTGTGACCGGTGCTGAGGGACAGGTACATACGGGGGGCTAGAAGAACCCGGTAACCGAGAGGACTTCCCTTGTCCTGAGTTCCGATGGATACACAGAATTCACAGGGCAAAGAGGGAAAAGAGAAGCATTCGGAGCAGAAGGAGCTTCCGGGGGAAACCACTCAGGATGGGAAGGAACATGGCAGGTATGGGAGGGTGAAAGCAGGCCAGTGTGGCCAGTGTGCAGACTGAGGAAGCGGATGGTGGGACACCAGATTGGAGAAGTCGTGAGGGGCCTGACTGTGGAGGGCCTCACCGGCCATGTTCAGCCATTGTCTCTGTCCTCCAGGAATCCAGAGCACACTGTGTTCCGGAAGGATCCCTGGCGAGTAGATTAGAAAGAGGACAGATGCAAGTAGACTGATTGGAAAGATATTGTGGTCCAGGTGGGAGATGATAATAGCTTGGACTACAGGTGGAGATAAGAAAGGGGCATGGATTCTAGACATATTGAATAGGTGATATTGATAGAATTTGGTCATAGATTGGATACTGAGGATGAAAGAGAAGGAGGTGTTAAGGGGACTCTTCAGAAGACCTCTAGACGACATGCTCTTAAAGGGAAGCACAGAATAGCCCCCACAGTACATGGCAGTGTTACTCCCGGCTGGAGCCTTTGCTGGAGTGTGGTGAATTGGACTCATGAGAGTTGGTTGGGGTGACAGTCACAGATTCACTCCTTAGAGGACCCAGTGAAGTCAGTCATAGCAGGAAACTCCTGCTGGTGTTGAAGAAGCCCCAGAGTTCTTCCTCATGCAGCGGGCCCTTACTCCTGGGGTCAGGTGCCCATTTTCCACTTCAGCCTCCTTTTGCCTCTCCACAGCACTCTCTTAGGCTTTCCTTGGGTACTTTCAGTGACGGTTGTTTTGACCTGGTGTCAGGTGAGTCTAGCAGATACATTCACTGACCTTTCTGTCCTGGTTTTCCTTATTCCTTTAATGTATATAGGGAATAGTGTCTTCATTCATGTAAGAGGTAGTATGGCATCATGTAAGAACAGAGTGAGCCAGCTACCAGGCGTGGCTTCCACCTTCATGTACTAGCTGGGTGTCTTTATCTACAAAGTGGAGGTGACAGTGGGTATAATAACCCTATTTCAAAGGCTTGCTTTTTAAGCCCTTGAATGATTTTGAAGTATTAAATGAGTAAATAAGTATAAAGCTCTTTAAACAATGCCTGGCACATAAGGTTCAAGAAATGTTTATCATTATTCACTGCTCAACCTCAGTAAGGACTGATCCCTCAAAGTGCCCACTTTGGCATTCATAGATTGGACATTTGTGATTTCTGCAGTCCACAAGTGGCCCTTAAGTCACAATGTAGTAAATTGTAACACTGATAAGAAAGAGATTGTATTTACTCATCCAATGGTAAAGGTCAGGTTGGACAGTCTTTAACCACTTGTCCAGTACCTTTGCCCATGAAGACAACAGCTTATACACATACAGAACACAGTATTATTAGAGTTAGGATGTACGAAGTGTGATTAAAAAAATACGGTGAATGTTTAAAAATTATTACAGTAAAAGACACATTGCCATTCATCCCCCTCGCTTCGAACACACTTATCCCATCGTTCTTGCCACTTTCTGAAGCAGTTCTGGAAGTCCTCTTTTTTGAGAATCCTTAGTTGTGCTGTCGTGGCTGCCTCGATGTCCTGAATCGATTCACAACATTTACCTTTTATGGTCATTTTGACGTTGGGGAAGAGCCAGAAGTCTCACGGTGCCAGATCTGGTGAATAAGGTGGATGAGGACACACCGTAATGTTTTTATTTTACAGAAATTGCTGTACCAGAAGTGATGTGTGACATGGAGCCTTCCCATTGTGACCACAAAACACGGTGAATGCTGCTGCTGAGTGCCATCCAATGGAAAGGCAGGGTCTTCAATACAGGAAGCGGCATGTTGCATCTTAGTAACAGTGTGTGATGAGTTTCAACTTGTTCGGTGCAGTCAGTTGGGCGTGAGCTGCATTTGAGAGAAGGTGTGTTTTAAAATGTGCCGTAAATCATCCTCCATCATGACAATGCTCCGTGTCACACATCGCTTCTGGTACGGCAGTTTCTGCCAAATAAAAACATTATGGTGTGTCCTCATCGACCTCATTCATAGGATCTGACACCGGGCGACTTCTGGCTCTTCCCCAAAGTCAAAATGATTCAGGACATCGAGGCAGCCACGACAGCACAACCATGGACACTCACAAAAGAGGACTTCCAGAACTGCTTCAGGAAGTGGCAAGAACGATGGGATAAGTGTATTCCAAGTGAGGGGGAGTATTCTGAGGGGGATTAATGGCAATGTGTCTTTCACTGTAATGGATTTTTAAAAATTTAAACATTCACCATGATGTTTGATCACACCTCATACATATGGGAATTGCATCATGTCCTGTAACCTGCTTTAATGACCCACATCCAGACTCAGCACATCCAGATGTGGGTGCTCCTGTATCCTTGTTGTAACCACTTCCCTTGTCCTCCATTCAGCGATGTTTGTCCTCAGGGATCAACAAGCAAAAGATGTTACAACTCTTTCTCAAAAACACTGAAATATCATCTCCATATTTGTTCTTCTTCGTTTTTATTGTGGAGTTCGAAACCTACTTTAAAAATGTAGGGGTGAAGGAACTATAGAATGTAGCCAGTGAGCACTTTACATTCTGTCCTCCTTCCCTCCTCCCCACCGCCCAAACGGACAGCTTCCCAAATTAAAAGAAAAAATTCAATTTTTTGAGGGGAGGATTTCTTTATGATTCCTCTTTGCATACCCTGATTTATTGGAGTCCTCTAGGTTATTTCTTTACTCAGGACGAGTGTATATTTTGATTGGGGTGGGGGGTTGATGGTAGAGGTGGTGGTACTTATTTTTCCCTCAGTTGATTATCTGTAAGAATTAGATGGTGTACATTTAGGATTTTTTTTGAACTGTTAACCAGAGAAGGATTAGATAGATATAGTGATGATTCTCTAGAGTGTGGCTCCTTAAATTCCTGTGCTGAAGTGCTTGATAGGTTTTTGTTGTTTTTAAAAAAATGTATTGGGATAACATTGGTTAATCACGTTATTTAAATTTCAGGTGTACACCTTTATAATACAACATCTGTATACTCCATTGCGTGCTCCACACCTGAAGGCTAGTCTCTTTCCATCACCATGTATTTGGCCCCCCGACCCGCTTTGTCTTCCCTTTATCCCCCCTCCCCGTCTGGTAACCACCATTCTGTTGTGTATCAGTGAGTTTGGTTTTTTTGTTTGTTTGCTTATTGCTTTTTGTTTTATATCCCACACAGGAGTGAAATCATATGGTTCTTGTCCTTTTCCATCTGACTTATTTCACTTAGCGTAATCTCAGGATCCATCCTTATTGTCACATATGTCAGTATTTCATATTTTTTTTTATGGCTGAGTAGTAGTCTTAATTGGTTACCAACTTTCATCAACTTAATCTACTTCGAATAAATGGTCAGTCGAGAACGCTTCCTACTGCATGACATGCCTGGAAAGTCCCTTCCTGGATGTGGTAATCTTTAAGAGAGCCATAAGTTTACCCTTTTGCTCTTCTAATGCGTTGAAAGTACTTTGTATTGCAGAAGATAAGACACAGAATGACCAGACCTAAGTCCCTGGGGGCTTGTAGAAAACAAATCCTATTCATAGAAAAATGCCATTTCTTTTCCATCGTTCAGATATTGCTGTGTAGTCAAAGGCTTACGATTAGGGCCAACTTGGATGGTGTTACTTGCAGAAGTTTCTGATCCACAGAAAAGAAGAACTGAGAGGCCTCCTGAGTAGAGTTAGATTAATTTAATGTGGGAAACAGGATTAAGAGAGAAGTAGAAATTATTCTGGTCATGGGCCAGAATCTTGAATAATTGCAGCTCTTAAATAGTATGTTTGAATTGTTTTCTTATCAAAGGAAAGGAGGAGAAAACGAAAAAAGAAATCAAAGTGCAGCCCAGGTACTGCTATGTTTTACAGTTATAACAACTCATTTACTGAATACACCTGCCATGTGTTTACACACGTTATCTCTTCAGATTCTCGTATTAGGTAGTATTGTTTCCATTTATACAGGAGGAAACCAAAGTTCAGTCAGGTTAAATGACTGTAGATACCAGAGCTAGATTAGGACTGTAACACCAAAATCTGTATTATTTCTCCTTTTTAGTATGTGCACAGAGAGAAGTCTGGAGGAACAAGGGGAAAAACAAAAAATTATTAGTACTGTGAATTGAAAATACAACTTTCTGCTTTAAAAAAGGTAAATTTTGTTCTAAGATACACATGGATTCCACCAGATATGTGGGTGCAAGTTACATTTTCTCCCTGAGATTTTCTATTTGAGTGGAGAAAATGAAGAGTATTAAATAAACATCCATTTTAGAGAAGTAGAGACGAAGAAACAAAATGTCTGTGTTGTATCCTTTTAGCACTTTGGTGCCGAATGCGATCAAAAGAAACTGTTTTGGCAGTTTTAGGGATGTTGCCTCTTGAAATTTGTCTGGATTAAATTGAACTGAGAATAACTTCTGTTTTTGACTCAAAGTGCTGGTAGCAGTGAACACTTATGAGCATTTTGGCCTAAGAGCCACACTGTAGGCAAACCCCTACCACCGCCCTGTTTTCTTCAAGGTCAGTGGTCTTCTGGCAGGCCTTCCCGTTGCTGCCTTTCCTGAGGTGCCCTAGCTGCATCACTATTGAGGAGATGTGCACCCTGAATGTGAACTTGGTAAGAAACTAGAGAATTTACTTCTTGAGAACCAGTGGGATTAACATGCCCAGCTGCTTTTCAGCCTCTCGGCAGATTCTTCGAGTGTTAGCTGACTTGAGCTTTCACATGCTTATGTCCTGTATGTGGGAAATCCTTGTACAGTGAAGTACAGTTCCCTGAAGGGAATTTTTCTCATTTGTGCTAATCAGTTTTGTAATAGACTGGTTTCCTATTGTAGGCAGTGGATGTTATAACCTGTAATAGGAAACTGGAGACCATGTTTGTTAGAACTGCCACCCCAGCAGCAAAGAATGTCAGCTCCGGCATTAGGACTTGGGCTAAACCCTTGGTTAGTGACTTATTTCCTGTGAAAGGAAAGTCACTGAACCTCTTTAAGCCTCAGTTTCTGCATCTGTGAAATGGACATAATACTAGTTACTAAAATTGAGAGGATTAATGAGATACTACTGAAGAGTACTTACCTGGCGCATAATAGAAGCTTAATGAATGTTGGCTATTATAGATGCATGCAGTTGAAGTGGAAGCTGCGACTGACAGAGATTGTGGAGGGCTTTGATTGCTGTGCACAAACTTGGACGCATCTGTTTGTATTGCTCACAAGCCTTTTTGACTTAGATTTTCAAGTGTTTCAAATAGGTAAGATTGCTGAGTGATGTGTGTTTTGGATTAATAAAGTTTTGTGTTAATTTGTGTAGTGGCGTTTGAGGCAGGGGCTCACGTGCATTTGATGATTACTGTAGGATACTTTTTCTTGGATGCTGGCTTGTTAGCAGCAGCCATGTCTGCCTTACGGTGTTGTTCTGACCTCCTTTCCCTGTCTGCAGTGCTGAAGGAAGTCTGATGAATAGCGGCAATTTTAGTAGGAAGTTGAGCACTGTTAGGAATCTTGGTGGTTTTCTGTCATCCCCCTCCGATGTTAAAATTCACCAAATGCTTCATAAAATATGTGGCTCCTCGATGACTTCGCTGCTTTGTGTGATTTCCATTGTCTCTATCAGATCAAATTTTGGTCAGCAACTTGTTGCCAACATCAAAACTTCTTTACCACTTTCTAGGGAAAAAGAGGAGTCAGTACTTTTAAAATAAAAAATGTATAGTAAGCTTTTGGGGCATTTGACAGAGATGAGAGTGAGTGGGAAAAGGTCTCCAGTCTTTTCCTTTTTTCTTCCAGAAATGCTCTAGTAGATGGATAGTCATCTTTTGGAGAATATGGTTCTGTGCAGTGACAGAATGACTTGGAATGGTGGAGAGAGGGTCGACAGGAATCATCCGTTTCCGTTTCCAGCTAGGGCTCTTGATTCCAGTCTTCTCGATGGGAACACTGAGGCCAGGACACTTGCCCAAGACGCCCCTCATACGTTTGTAGGCTAAGGCCTCCCTGGCTCCTAAGTCACTCCTGTGCTTTTTCCTGCAAGACGTTTACTGGAGATAGTGAATACTGTGTGCTGAATGCACTCCTCTGCTTCAGAAGCTTCCGGCTGGGACCAACCCACCCCTCGCCCACCCGTATTTCTCATTTCTCTTTCAGAACTACTTGTCTCTGTGTGTTTGTGCCTCCCTTTTCCTGTTCTCTCTGCTCACCCATCTGTTGAACTCCTGCCCATTCCTTACAAGCTACTTCCCCAGAAGGAGCATTTGCTTCAAGAGTCTCTCCTCCCCCTCCTCCTTCTGTTGGTCCCCATGGAGTTAGGACCCCCTTTTGTGCTGCTGTAGCCCCGCGTCAATGCCTTTATTACAACATCCGTCATACTGTGTTGTGGTTGTGTGGCGTGTGGGCATTAGCTTTCCTCCCCACTGGACTGCCAGCTCCTGCTTCCCTAGCACTTGGTAGGGATTCATTTACATTATCTTTGTCTCTTATAAATCTCCTTCTCCCTTTCCATGGACAAACCTCAATTATCTTCCTCATCTTCTGCTTTAAAAAATACATATATGTATGTGTAGCTACAAATACATACATGACTTAGTTTTGAAATGACAAGGCTAAGAATGACGGGGTTTTTCTTCTTGTTTTTTTGGTCAGTTTCTGCTTGTTGTGTGTGGTGGGAGGTGGGTATGTGCCTCCACATCCAGAGGTCATGCAGGGGATGGACGTGGTCGTAGCAGCTGAGGAAAGCCACCCAGGGGCTTTAATCGCAATAATGGCAAAATCCTATGAGGCTTAATGGCTTGAGGGCCTCACATCCACATCCCACCTAAAACCCACATGCTAGAGGTGGCAGATCCTACTTCTGGCATCTGACTCTTTCTTGCCAACTTAGCGGTGAAGTGGTGGCTCTGACATCGGTTCCTGATCCTGTGACCCTGGGTGTATTATTGTACATCGACTTGTTATGTGACATGATTCTCGTCATCTGTTTCCCTATTGTTCATGCAGTTGACCTAAGTCCGTGACACCCTCGGTGACGATCAACAGAAACCCACTGCAGCTAATATGACAAGGGGATGTATTATAGAGGTCCAGGTGTGATGTATGGAGCTGTGGGCCGAAGGTGTGGCTGGGCCTCACTAACGCCTGGAGAGCCAGGGCGTCCAGGCCGTGACAGTGTGTCTGGGGGTTGGGCTTTTATCTCCACATCACCTCTCCATGTGTCTTATTCTCTGCGGAGCAGCTCCCCCTGCTTTCCCGTAGTGGGGCCAAATCTACAAGTCTGTAGTTTAAGTTTAGCCCCCCAGCCAAATTACTAGGGGAGATAAAATGATTAGCCCTTTAAGGGACTGCTGTCCGTTTCCCCTTGGGGAGCAGGCGGCTCAGGACACGGGGGAGGGAAGGGAACGGGGAACAGTTGTCTGGGGAAAGGGAGTTTTGGGTGGGGCAGAATCCTAAAAGTTGTCTCCTGGTTATTTTGTTTATGGAATGTAAAGAAAGAATTCCGTTCACCATTTCAAGAATTGATGTAGGTGGTTTTGGATAGTATACATTTTTTTATGAGTTTCTGTTTTGTTTGTTTTGGATAGTATAAATTCTTTATCATCAGAAGATGATAGATACTTCTGCGGACCTAACGATAGGGTAGTCTCCTCCACACTGGCTTAAGTGTTTGAACCGAATTCCAAGCACTACTCAAGATGATCGCTCGAGTTTTCTAACAGCTCATTGAATTTAATGAATAGCTTTGCTCTACCCTCAGAGAAAAATGATAGACCTGTCAAAAATAATTGTGCTTTAATTTAGTTCTTTGCCAACAACAGATGATGAAAACTCTCAGTGAGAATTTCTAAATTACCAAAACATTCGTAGTATTTATACATGCGAGAATACAGGCATACCTCAGCGATATCATGGGGTTGGTTCCAGATCACCACGATAAAACAAGTTTCGCAATAAAGCGAGTCTTACTCTTTTTGCTGGTGGAGGGGCTTGCCTTTGATTTGTAAAAAATGCCACATCTGTGAAGTACAATAAAGTGAAGCGCAATAAGATGGGTATGCGTGTAACCTCTTCCTTAACCTGGCGCCGTGCGTCGGAATCAAAACCAGAGGCCCAGTTGTATCCCCTACACTCTGATTCCATAGGTGTGTGGTCAGGCCCGAGTGTCTATAGAGATAACAGCTCCCCAGATAATCTGACACTCACCCAGTTTGAGGAGCACTGACTCAAAGAGACTTGAGTCCATCTTGGAATGGAAATTGTAGCCATCTCTAAAATAGTCCTTGCTCAAAATGAGTTCTCTGAAACAGCCATGACTTTATTCTTCAGCCTCAAGATGGGCTGTCTAGCCTTTCCCTGCCTCTGCTTTACATACACGTTTCTTCTAATGCTGTATTGTATTCTGAATTGACTTCAGAAAACTAATACTGTTGAAAGCCATCTGCCAAAAAATAAAACAAAAAAAAATTCCAATTTTATTTGTTGACGAAATGGGTTGTGTCTTGTAGAATTTCCCACAGTCAGGATGTCACGCGGGGTGGCCTGCGAGGTCTCAGCTCCCGCTCCCCACACAAGAACACAGGATATGGTGAGGTCAAAAAGGAACACCCACGGAGCCATAGGTAGGGGAGTCATACGACTATAGTCTCGCTGGAGGCTGGATTCACACGACGTGCGACCTGCTGTCTGCTTTTCTGCCAACCGACCGACTCTATTTGCTAGCTGCAATCCGCCTCACTGCAGTCCTCAATCCACACTCCGCTGCTTGCTAACTCAGCCACCATCTTCATGCTAGCCCCCATTTTCTGCTAGCGTAGCCACAGCAGTTATATTAGTGGCCAATGGCTCACTGGTTATAGCTGACGGCCAAGTAGCCACAGCTGATGGCCATCCAATCACCGTTGATGGCCATTTACTACTTGAGCCAGCACCTTTCCACGTGAGGCAGAGAGCCTGGAAACTGCACTCCTGGCTTTGTCCCTACACAGGATTTGATGGGTTGCATCCTCGTGGTGTCATTTAACATGTTTTTCTGTCCCAGTGTTTCTTATTGACATAGAAGCTCAAGCAGATTGAGGTTAGCTATTTTGGCAAGAATACTTCATAGATGGAGGGGTAGGTTGCATTAGGGGGCCCACCATGCCTCTCTCCTTGTTGACAACCATTTATGACTATGGCTTTGGTCCCTTAGTTCATTAAGGATTGCTAATTATCTTTGAATATCCAACAAACACTGAACCTAACAGGGAAGCGTTATAAGATATTTCCATTGAGAAACAGTGACGCAGAATCTGGCCTTAGTTCCTTATTAGAAGTGATAGTATCCTGTGGCCTTGTCTCGGGGTCTTAGGTAACGAACGGGCAGAGAATGTCTTCACTGAGCCCTGGTGTGCTACAGAGTAGGTGGTCAGTATTGACTTGATACTGTCATGGCTTCCTGTTCTTACTTTCAAGCCTTTTACTTAAGTCCTTTTTCTCTCAAGACCACACAATCTTTTGCTTTAAATCTGATTCTCACTGAAGGCAGAGCAGAATCATTCTGTGGAACGTCTTCCATTCTCTTTCTGACTCTGTTTGAGCTGCCTTACTTAGCTGTGTGACATTTGTTCCTTCAGATAGGGAGTGTCCGTCCCTTCCCCTCCTTTTGGGACAACTAATAGTTGTCAATCCTAAATAATTAGTGTAATACATTGAATCAATTGATTGGAATTTTGCCTTCCTTTAGTTAAAAATACTTTTTAAAAAAGTGAATAGCTTGTCAAATAAACCAAAAACTCCTGGGGGTATATGATGTTTTCATGTGTATTCTGAAAGCATGGATTTAATTCATTTTGAGCCCTGAAACAAAAATATTACCCTTTGCTCTTCTCTTTTAGGAAATTCACACAAACGAAAAGGAAGTTACAGAGAAGGAAGTAACTCTTCACTTGTTGCCAGGTAACAGCCATGTTAGCATCATACCTCATGTGCAACTCAAAGCCAATGATAAATTGTCAGCCCTAGTGTCACTATATATAAACACCTTTGTTTTCAACCAGATGGCATATAAGAGGAATGAGTTGGACAAAATATCAAGGTCTTTAGTTCAATAATTACACACCTGGGTCCGAGTATTACACCATTCCGCAAAGAATTTTTCTTTTCACCTCCCCAAGTTGATGAAAATAAACTCGGGGAATTCTCAGCTCTTTCACAAGCAAATGAGGCCTTCTTCAGGTTGCCTTCCTTGGTCCCATCCAGTATTTTGGTCCTCAGGAAAATCCTGGGTCCCCCAAAAGCCCTACACCCCACAGACTCTTCCTGCTGCCCAAGTGTAGTTGCCCTTGGCTAGAGCAGCTGCTTGGGCCTCCTGGGCACGCGTTGGTGGGTGGCCTCGCCTGTTGTGTGTGTATTTGAGCATGAGTGCCAGGTGTGCTGGGGTTTACCATCCCCATCCCAGGGCTGCCAGGGCTGCGCTCTGTGGGCATCACCAAGGAGCTTGAATTGGTGAGGTATTTTTGAGTTGGCGGAGAGTGACTCTATAGCTTAAATCAAGTTTTAATCGTTTCTGAATTCAGAAACAGAAACTACTTGGTGGCGTATCCTCCCCATATGTGGGGCTATCCTATGCATTCAGTTCTTCTTCCACTTTGTTTATTCTAACCCCAAATAGTTTTGGTTTTGTTTTTTTAAGGAGCATTTTATCAAAAAAATTGGGGCCTCATTCTGGTGCTTTTTATATTATTCCATTTTATTGGGAGGATATGAATATGTGCAAGCTTCTGACTGGTCCACCTCATTTGGGAAATATATCAGAATACTGTAACTTTTTAAAAATGTTTTTAAGTTTCAAAGGATTTTTCCTATAATAATGGCCTAAACCTTAATCTGTATTCCCTAGTGCTTTCCTTTTCTTGGGTTGTAGATTCTGAAATTAACTTTATTTTTGGCTCAGTGTTAGTACACCTTCTCCCATCCCCTGGATTACCTGATGGTCTCTTCTAGTGTGCTGCTGTGAGCTCACAATTCGCTGTTCTGAGCGCCCGTTCCCTAGACTAGACCAGGGTCTTTTCTGGCTCCTGCCCCCAGCACTCAGGACTCTGTACACGAGTGGATAACAGCTGCTCAGCATGCCACGCCTGTGCAGCCTCGCCTGGCTGCGTGGTCACCTCTGCACACCAACTTCCAGCTCCAGAGCACGACCCCAGACGGATGACGCTGGCCTGGCCTGCTCTTGCGGAGAGATTGGCTATTCAAGCTGTTGCACACGGGGAGTTGAAAGCACAGAAGCCTCGCTCGCATGTCTTCCACCTGGGACTTAGCTGAGGCGCTTTTTCTGGGACTATTTTAAACCCTAACGAGGCTCTGACTTCATTGTTTTCTTCAAGCTTTGTGGTCTCTCTAGAGGCTGACCTACTGACTGAGCTATCTTCCAGCATTTCCTTAGTAGTTAACTCCTTGGAAGATGGAGAAACATACCATAATAGGTGTCCCTTCATAGTCTTAGTGTCTGAAACTTTTTTGTTTACATATTGAAGGTTAGACTAAATGAATTTCAAACAAAAAAGAATTTTAAAGACATTGAAGGAAATATGCAGAGGGAGATTCTGAGGGGAAGATGTTTGTCTGTTGGAGAAGAAAATTCCTTTTTTGTTGCAAAGTATTTACAGTTAGTTTTTTTATTTCCCACATACCCTCCTTTTTTTCCCTGCCCTCACCCAGACATCCAGCCCTCGTGAGCTTCTCTACTTGCAGGAGCACAGAATGCTTACGTGTCTCTAAATCCTAATTATTCTGACTGTAAAGATAAGTACTCTACCTTCAGGAAATACAGCTTCTCATGTGGGCTGAGTGCCTGCAGATAGAGCAGGAAAGCTGACGCACTGGGAGGAAATACTCTCCTCTAAGAAAGAGAGGAAACACTTTTTTTCCCATAACCCTCTGGCCTCCCTTTTCCTCCCATCCTTGTCTGTGGAGCCAGAATGAATGTGGTCCTGCTGCAACCTCTGTGTCAGAGGAAGCTGCCTGAAAGCCATGTGGCCAGGGTGACAAATGGCCCACTTTCACCGGAAAGCGGGCTTGAGATCCGCGTTCCAGAGCATGCTGGTGAGCCTTTTGGGCTTTGCTCATTTAGGGTATCACTTCTAGAGCATCTTCTTGGGTCCAGGTAATAAAAAACACTCAGATCTTTTGCTGGCAAGTGTAGCTGAGATTATTTCCATCCCTTTGGAAACTTCTGTTATTCACAGTGAGAAAATAGAGAAATGCCCTGTGTGAAGGTGTATCTGAGACATTTCGATTTCACTGACCAGTGGTCCACACTCTGCTTCATCTTCTCCCCTAAGTTTTGCAGCTTCTCCCGTGTTGGAACGTGTAAACGTCTGAGGTGCTATGCTATATTTTGTGTTGGTCTTTACGTGGAAGAGCTGGGAAAGCTTTCACTGTGTGCATGCTGTGTGCTCCCTGCGGACTCTAAGGAGGACTTGTTTCGGTTTTGACCAGGTGAGCAGCTGCTTTGTGAAGCCAGCACAGTGCTGAAGTATGTCCAGGAAGATTCCTGTCAGCGTGGCATCTGTGGGAAACTTGTCTGCACAGACTTCAAGATCGCTTTCTTGGGTGACGATGAATCTGCACTGGATACTGATGTATGTATGAGCTGCGTTTGGCTAAGTTTGGGGAGGCAGCACAGTGTGGCCCCCATGTCTTTTTCCCTTACTTCTCTGTTACTTCACCCCCAACATACACAAACCCAAAGGACAGAAGTCCTTCTCACCACTGGTCTGCTCTCTGTCCTTCAGGGTCTCCTTCCCGTGGTCGGACCATCCTAAAATTTCCCACCCTTGCCTCATCTCACGCTACTTGCGTTTGACGTCTTTCTTTCTTCTGTATTTCATCACACTGTACGTCACTCTTTGGAATCACATCTCCCAGACATACTCGTTCCCCCCATTTTCTCGTACTAAACTCTTCTTAAATTCGGGAACTGAGTTCAGTTCTGGAACTGAACTTGAATTTGGGTTTACTTTATATTTGCTCTGCACCGCGTACTGGTGCCCTTGTAGACTCATCTGTACTTATGAAGAATGAGCAAAGATCTGCCCACCCTACTCGGAGGGCACCCAGCCGCCCGGCCCACCCTTGCTTCTTACACAGCAGCACCATTGCCATCTCAGAGCGCGGTCTGCTGGCCGCTGGCTGCCGTAGCGGCCTGGTTCCCAGTCCTGGACAAACACAGCAGTTACAGGAACTTGAGTTTCCTGGTGTTTTCTTCCTATATAACTGTCACTCACCTACTTGCATTTGTGTGGAGAAATCTTCACCTGCATGCCACCTCCCAACACTTCTCACAGTCCTTGTGAGTGGCCTGGTGTGTTTGCTTGGGAGTAGCACAGGAAAGGCATGTTCTGCCTGGGTGGGAAACACCAGTGACCACCAGTCTCACCCATTTCGTCGTTCCTTACCTAGGGATGTGACTGCATTTCCCTGTTTTTCTTAATGTGCAAGAGGAGGATGGTGATTTACTCTGTAAATGTCTGACAGTGCATAGAAAGGAGTCACAGTTGTTTCCTTTTGAATCTTTTAGGAAATCCAATTTAAGAATAAGGTTATAGGAGAAAATGACATTACACTCCACTGTGTTGATCAGATTTATGGAGGTAAGTAAGTATCTGTTTTTCCCTGGGGTGTTGCCAGCTTTTGAAAGTATAGCTGGTAATGATAATGTTTTTATGGGCTTTCATAGTTTACAAAAGTTTCTTCACATATTTATCTTGTTTAGATCAGTTTTGTGGATGGTATAAATTGAGGTGTGAAGTGGCTTGTTTGGGGTCACTTAGCTGGAGGACCTTGGACTTGAACTTGGGACCTGTTCTTTCTAATACTCCACCATGCCATTATATATTAGATTTTGATCATACTTTTTGCTGTCAGTGTTAGCCGTGTAGGTTTTACTTTAACGGCTAATCTGATAAAGGTCTTTTGTGTTGCACTTGGGTGTCTTTTCTGCTTTCAAGCCTCTCTCTGCTCTACTTCTCTATTTTTGTAGACAGGGCTTGCTCAGAAATCATCCAGTAGTCATTTATGATGTTCCTAACATCAGTAGGTGCTGCATGGTCCAATCTCTGGGACAGGGAAGGAGGTGGCAGGAGGGGCCCCGAGTCATAAACCCAGTAGTTGACTGTCCCAAAAGCATGTCCTTAGTGGTCTCCTGTCCATTTTTTGTAATGTCAGCTTTCAGAGCGGGGTTTTTTGCAGGTTGGTGGAATCGGTTCTGCTGACAATGGCCAGTCCATTTTGGTCTTGTGCTTTTTCCGGAGAAATGAAGAACCCTGACAGTTCTCGTAGAGCCAGGGCCCCTGCTGACAGTTACTTAGAAGGTAGCACCTTTCCTCCCACTCTCGAGAAGTGCTTAGGAGTTAATAGTCTGCCTTATTTCTTTAGCATTAATTTGTTGTGCTTTATAACATAATTTCCCTCCCTGATTTCATTGTTGATGTGCAGTGTTTGATGAGAAAAAAAAAACTCTCTTTGGACAACTGAAGAAATACCCTGAGAAACTCATCATCCACTGCAAAGACCTCCGGGTGTTCCACTTTTGTCTGAGGTACACAAAAGAAGAGGAAGTCAAAAGGGTAACTAGTTGCATGTATTTTTAGGTTTTGTTTCCCATCAGGTTTTCCCCACTGACTCTATTTTTTGCTTACATTGCATGAAGGTTAAGGGGAGCCTTTTACTCTGTAAAGTTCAAATTGGTAGTAATCCCATATGCTTTGATTAGAATTGAGAGAGAATTTGGTAAAGCATGCCTGTGTATTATCCTTCAGTACATAGCGTTTTTATTCCTGGAGCCTCTGCAGGTTGGGAGGTGGTAACCCAGGGGCAGGAGGCAGTGGGGGAAGGGAAGGATGGAGCAGCTAGAATAACCCTTTTCCCTTGCCTCTGACAGCCTTTCCTCCCAACTCCTGGGTGAATGAGTTCACGTCTGGGAGGTAGCGGAAGTGTGTGGAAGGAGGAGGGGGTGCACGAGTCAGATGGGCAAAGCCAGATCACCAAATGAGCCTGTGCTTTTGGACACTTTAGTAAACTTAACCTGGTCGCTGCAGCAAATTGAGATGTATGACTGGTGAACTGGTTATCGTGGTCATTGTGACTTCCAAGATTTCTCTTATTGAGATATTGAAGATTTCAAATTGCCACTGTCATATATACATCAGGGGCAACCTAGCAAGAGTTCAGTTCATCTGTTGTCTTTGGCTACAGTGAGTTACGCACACTTACAGCAGGTCCTTGATGTTCTTTCAGGTAGTGTGGAAGTTCAGTTAGGATAATGAACATGACTCCAGTATCTGTTCTGAACAGAAGAGTGGTGTAGATATGGAAAATTCCCTGAGGAGCCAGAACCTTCATTTTGAATGATGATTTTTGTCATGTATCCAAACATACTTTTGTTTGGAACTTCAAACAAAAAGCACAATGGGTTGATTTCTTTTTCTAATCTTCTAGAAGAAAGTTGTAAAGGCCACAAGTGGATCAGAATAGCTAAGTGTTTTGGTTTTTATCTGATATCAGTTGTATATCTTTAATGTCAGATTTTTAGAGTATCTGAATATAGCACTTGAGTTTTTTTAGCACTTAGTTTTTTGAGAAGTTAGACTTATGTTTTAAAAATTTCCCTAGAAATTCAAAGCTCTTAGAAACCCTGACACAACGTTGGGTTAGCGTTTCTTGATTTGGCATTATTCCGAGAGATGACGTCATAGATGCAGGCCCCAGTGAGAGAGAGTGTGCTGCCCCAGGGAGCCTGTTGGCATGCCTGAAAACCTAGACAACTCAGCATTTTCCTGCCAAAAGCATGATTGTATCCATTGCTTGGTTATTTTCTAGATTGTCAGTGGCATAATTCATCATACCCTGGCTCCTAAACTGCTTAAACGATTGTTTCTGTTTTCCTACGCAACTGCTGTACAAAACCACACAGGTAAGTGTCTTCTGGGTGGTAACTGGGGGTAGGCGGACTTTCCAGTTCCTACCTGAAAGTAGTGGGAGAAAACCCATCCATGAGGTTTTCTCCTTTCCCTAGAAATTGCTCTGCTTTTCTTGGGTGTCTCATTCAGATTTCTAGAGAAAACAGTTTCTATATTTTTACCCTGTGATCTTTGTTTCTTTAACTTATCTTTTAGGTTTGTTTGCTTTTTGTGAGGGATTATTGGTTTGATTATTTCTTATGAAAGATGAAAGCAATGAGTTGTAACCAGGAATGTGAGACTGCAACAAAATTGAGACAAATTTAAAATAGCCCCATTTGTCCCTGAGTTCTTATTTCCACTTTAATATACTTGATTTCATAAGACTCTAGAGAATGTCTTGCATTCTAGAAACAACCAGAACATGCTTTATAGCAAATATTTTGAGGGAAATGGAACAGTTGTACGTAAGAGAACATAATCAGAAAACTACGTTATTAGCAAACTTAGGATTCCAAATGTTTTCCATTCAGTTTGCTGAAAAAGAGAGCAATCTTTTAACTAAGAAACTTTGGTCATCTGAATTAGCTGTTAGTAATGACTGGCATCGTACAGGGTTCCCACAGACGTCTGTCTGCTTCCTTCTCTAGGTCTCTCCCCTCGGTCTATTCCCTTGCTCTGCCTATTATGCTTAACACGAAGTTGATGTTTAGTGATCCTGTGTGCTGTGTGCTTTTCGTCAGGAAAGTGGCATGTTAGTTTAACGGCATATATCAGGCTTTCTGGAATGCAGAGTTGCTTTGTCACCCACTGCTCATTCAGTAGACACGTGTGGAATGCTTGCTGTGGGTCAGGCGCTGTGGGGATATGGTGGGGAACAGGGCCTCTTAGAGCATCACGTCACACAGAGGCAGCTGAGTTATGTGTCCTCTGGTGGAAGGGGCCGTGGGAGCAGGAGGAGGAAGTCCGGGCCACGCCAGGAGAGGAAGGGCTGTCAGAGGGCACAGCTGTGCTGAGCTGCTGTGGAGGGTGTGGGAGTGTCTGGTAGGCACAGAGGAGAATTCAGGCAGAGGATTAACACGTGCAGAGATGTGGATATCTGAGAGAGCAGGCTGCATTTTGCAAACGGTGGTGGTGTAGTAGAAAAGGTATGAATTTCAGGGTCCCACCTCACCTCAAATCCTTGCCCAACTGCTTAGTAGCTGTGTGGTCCTGGGGATGGCACTTAAATCTTGGGCCTCTGTTTTCTCATTTTAAAAACAATAGTGTTAATGCTTCCCTTGAAGTCTTGTGAAGATTATAAATTACTAAATGTATGACACACATGGTGCAGTCATCAAATGAGGGTTAATTGAGAGTGTAACTGCATATTACTCAGGACTGATTATGTTAAGAGAATTATGTTGATGTAAAATATACTTAGCGCTGTTATTAGGCTGCACATAAAATTTGTTCCTTAATTCAGTAAGTTCGTCTTTGTGAATGACAGATCTTTTCACTGTAGATAGACGTACAAGTGCTGACTAACTGCGTGCTGGCTTGCAACAGCTTGTTGCGATATGAGACGTGCAAAATATGACTTTGTTGATTACTATAATTTATAGAAACACTTATTGGGCTTACATTTGAAAAACCATCCTCTATTTTTAGAAGCTCTGCCTCTTCTTTATATCCTGATTCTTGGTCTGGACCCAGCGTAGGACAGGGTCTCATCCGGCCACCATATGTCAGTGTGCGCCAAACCCCTTACCTTGATTGACCTGGCAGTTTCATTACCTCGTGGTGGCTTTTTGTGCCAGAAGGCCTAGGATATGAAGCATCTTCTGTGCTATTTTAATTCCATCCTTTTCTCTTACCCCCCGATTGTTGATACTAAAGGTTATAACAGATAAATGTGAATTGACTAATTGACTTTTTCATCGAGTAGGAGTTTGTGGAGGTGGGTGCTTTGTAATCTGAACATCTTTAATTATTCCCAGGCTTAATAGTTTACAAGTGTGCTTTGGCTGAAAGGTCCTAAATGCTTATAAAATGGCATTTAAGGGAAGACCTATCTGTCATTGCTAAGAAAATGATCTGCTATGCTTGAATTGGAGTATTATTATATATGTCCATGGGGAAATTTTTTTGTTTGCATTTATCACTTAATGGAAATTTCCTTTCTAGCTTCCTAGGTTTGAATTCCAGTTCTGCCATTGCCTGGCTCTGTGACCTTGTGCAAGTTACTTGACCTTTTTGTGCCAGATCTATAAAATGGAGGAAATAGTATCACCTAACTTACAGGGTTATAAGGATTGAGTTAATAATTATAATATGCTCAGAACAGTTCCTGGCACATACTAAGTACTGTGTAAGTTTAACTACTGTTTTTATCATTATTCTCACCCTTTGTGCAGTGATCTGGTGATATTAAAAATAGCAGGTGGAAGTTTTAGCAAGCACGTTATTTTCCCCAGAAGACTGGTGTTTTCAGATGTGCTGTGGCTTGAACTAACTGACTTGTGCACATTCCAAGACCACTGTCACGCCAGCAAGCAGTGCTGTGGCTTGGAGAGGGCCGAGGACACCTCTGCTGGGCTGTAAGGGCAGGCGTTTCCCCCGGGCAGGGCTGGGTGAGGGGCCCAAGTACCCGTCACCGGGAGGCAGCCATTGGCCAGCAGACCCGACCGTCACCATGGCTGTCTGATTGGTTTCAGGCCTTCAGTAAGCAGATGTCACACCGGAAAACCCTCTTGTTGGCAGTGTTATCTTCATGTTGAAGGAGGACTCACATTCTAGAATCTGACATGCTATTTAAATGAGTTTGTCAGCCTATGTGCATATTGGTAGGGCTAAAAATACTATTTTAGTATTTGCTAAGCCTGAGTTTTAGTGCCTCTCTTTTTATGTTATATAAATTATCTCATGGTCAGATGACTGAAAGTGGAGCTATAATTACTTTTGCAAGGAATGGAACTAGAATAATTCCTTTCCTCCAGTATAAAAAGACAGAGCCTCAGTCATAATTTTGGATTAATGACAAAAAGAGGAACAAGGTTAGGATGAAGCAGTGAATTCATTCTGCTTGGATGAAAACGGGCTTAGTAGAGGACATCGGAGCCCGAGGATTCACTTCCACATCCTTAAAATTCCAGCTCTTCATGACAAGATTTTATTGTCTTTTAAATTTATGTTGTTAGCCACCGATCCCAAGAACCACACCGTAATGTTTGACACACTTGAGGACTGGTGCTGGGAATTAGAGCGGACCAAAGGCAGCATGAAGTACAAAGCCGTGAGTGTCAACGAAGGCTACAAGGTCTGCGAAAGGTAAGCGTTCAGCGCAGCGCTTTAAGAAGACAGCTTTGTTGGATTGAATTCACATGCCATATATCTCACCCATTTGAAATGTGCCGTGTTTTAAAATGTATTCACACAGTTGTGCAGCCATTACCACAGTCAATTCTAGAACATTTTCATCATCCCCAAAAGAAACTCCATACCCATTAGCAGTCTCTGCCCATGTACCCATAACACCCCCGCCCTCGGCAACCACTAATCTACTCTGTCCCTTTAGATTTGCCTATTCGGGCCATTTCATGTAAATGGACTCGTGTAACATGTGGTCTTTATGCTTGGCTTCTTTCACTTAGTATAATTTTCAAGGCTCACCTGTGTTGTAGCATGCATCAGAATTTCATGCTTTTTTGTTATTGAATAATATTCCGTGGCATAGATACTGCATTTTATGTATTCATTCATTAGTTGATGGACTTTTGGGTTATTTTTGAATAATGCTGCGATGAACGTTTGGGTACAGGGTTTTGTGTGGATGTGTTTTCATTTCTCTTCGGTGTATACCCAGGAGTGAATTGCTAGGCCATATAGTAAGTGTGCGTTTAACTTTTGGAGGAACTGCCAGACTGTTTACCACGGCGAGTATTCCATTTTACATTCCCTTCAGCAGTAGAAGATGGTTCCCGTTTCTCCACATCGACACTATGCTTTTTTAAGAAACCCTTCAAGTTAAAACATTCAAAAGCGAATTTATGTCTTTTTCCCATTAATGTATTCGTAATCTAAATCTAAAATTTTTAGAGCCATTTCTGAATTTATACTATGTATTTGCTTTCCTTTCACCTAACACTTCAGTTCATTTATTCATTCAGTAAAAATTTTTGAGTGCCTACTATGTGCCAGGCAGTTGTCTTAGCTACTGAAGGTACAGCAGGAAACCGAGAGCCTAAAAATCCCTGCCCTCCTAGAGCGGTCTTTATAGTGGGGGAAGATGAGAATAAATGAGCATTTACAGGATAGCAAGAGGTAGTAAGCGTGGCAGAGAGGCTGAGGCTAACTCAGAAATGAGAAGTCTCACGCTGACGCTCACGTCTCACGCTCCACATGAAGGTCTCCGCACCCTTCTGTGCCTGCTCCTGCAGCGGCCAGGTGCTGGCTCGGCCACATGCACTTAGTTCCCCAGCCACCTGCTGCTCTACACTCCCCAGTAAGGAATCCCGATGCAGACGTTGGCGAGCTTCAGAAGCACCGCCAGCAGCAAGTGTCCCAAAGAAGCTGTGATCACCAGGACCAAACCAGCCAAGGAGGTCTGTGCTGCGCCCGAGTGGAAGGAATGCGTCCCAGGTTCCAGGCAGCACCTCGACAAGAAAACCCCAACTCCAAAGCTTGAACACTCACTCCCAGCCCAGGAGTCCGAACCTAGTTGATTTTCTTGTAGCTTTCCCTAAATGCCCTCTGATAATATTTTATTCTCTTTTGAAAGAGCATGAATTTTGTTTATTGGTATGAAACATGATGCCTTATGTAATGTTAATCTCATTTAAGTTATTAATGTTTTAAGTTTATCTTCCATGAATACTAGTTTTTTTAGATACGGAGACTTAGGCAAATTGCTTTCCTTAGTGAATTCCAGTTCCATCCCTGGGATGGGATGAGGGTGCTTGCAAGAATCATTCATTCAAACACTTGTTGTTTTAAATTCCAGACTATTGCTAAAAATGTTCTTGAGGAAATGTAGTGATGTAACTGTTGAACAATATATATATTTTTGTACAATAAAAAAGAGGTGATAAGTGCTATGGAGAAAAATAGATCGGGCATGCGGTTGGGGAGCGTTGGTTGGGGAGCATTGGTCAGGCAGCGGGAGCAGCAGGAGCAAAGGTCCTGAGGTGGAATCGTGTCTGGCAGTGAGGGACAGTGTGGCGTCCAGGGGCAGAATGGCAGGAGAGGAGGTCTGGGAGGAGAGGGGCAGCTGGATGGGAACCGGCTGGGAGGCTTTCGGGAGAATTTCTAGTTCAGTGAGGAGGAGTTTGAGCACAGGCGTCATGTGGCCCGACCTACATTTTAAAAGATGACTCTGCACAATCAATCCTCTTTGAGAAATGTGAATCTTACTACTTTGGAACATACTCCTCAGCACCCTGCTAACAGTTTCATAAAATTTGTTTAGTAGTCTGCCCTTACCTGCGGTTTTGCTTTCCACGCTTTTGGTTACCTGCGGTCAACTGCAGTCCAAAAATATTAAATGGAAAATTCCAGAACTAAACAATTCGGGGTTAAGTTTTAAATTGGGTGCCGTTCTCAGTGGGATGAAATTGCACACTGCGTCCCATGTGGGGCGCGAATCATCCCTTTGTCCGTGCTGTGGATGCCACCCACCCACTGAGTAGCTGTTTGGTTTTCAGACCGACTGTCGTGGTAGCACAGTGCTTGTGTTCAGGTGACCCTTATTTTACTTAATAATGGCCTCGAAGTGCATGAGGAGCGATGCTGGCAATTCAGATATGCCAGAGAGAAGCCCTAACCTGCTTCCTATAAGTGAAAAGGTGATACAGTACAATAAGATACTTTGAGAGAGAAAAACCGCATTCACATAACTCTTATTACAGTATATTATTATAATTGTTCTATTATTAATTTCTGTGTCTAATTTTTAAATTAAACTTTGTCATAGGTACGTATGTATATATAAGAAAAAACATTGTATGTATAGGGTTTCGTACTGTCTGTGGTTTCAGGCATCCACTGGGGGTCTGGAGTATGTCCGGTGTGTATACATGGGGCTGCTGTGTTTTGTAGAGCATTTTGTATTCGTGGTTGTCACGGGCCTCTTCAGCAGATCAGTTTTGATGTTTATTAATCTCAGACATTTGTAAGGTTAGCCGTTCTGTCGCAGCGAGAACTGGGGTGACAGTGGGGAGGGGCCTGCAGGGCTAATGCTGTATCACCGCCCCCCCACTCCCTCCTAGCTCCTCCTACCCTTTTACAGTCACAAAGCTTGAAAAGGGAAAGCTAGCTCTTACTCAGAAAGCGGTTAGAAAGCTCTGCTCCTAGGACATGATCGATTGTAATGTGATTTTGGCACTAATAAAAGGTATGCCCACTCCCAGAACTGTTTAGAAAAAATCCTGCCACGTACTGATTAAATTCATCGATATTTGCATAGATGTCAGCACATCCAAAATATAGCAGGGAGTCCAAATTCGTGGTCAAAATGGGGAGAATGGAGCGTTAGCAGGATTTTGTGCTCAGAGGGCTCAGTGCAGACACACTCCCCTTGGACTGGCCCAGCTTCCCACTCCCACGCTTTTCTGTCTCTCGGGGGTGATACAGGAAAAGCTGTGCTTTGTTTCTCAGCTGGACCATTATGGTAGCTGCCTACATGGACTCCCCCACCCACTCTGGCCGCCCTGCATCCATTCCCTATGTAGCAGGCCGAGAGAGCATCTCCAGTGTGCATCCGCTAAGGATCATCTGATCCCCTTGTCTCCTGATTCACTGGTTCCCTGCTGCTCTTGGCACATAGAACAAAACCGAATGAGTGCTGCAATGCCTTCATGGTTTGACTCCTGCCTAACTCTCCAACTTTGTGTATACATACCCATCTAGCCATACTGACCCCCACTCTAGGTCCTGCTGTGCAGTCTCGTGTCTGGAATGCTCATTTGCTGCTAGCTGCACCAGTGAGTTACCTCCACTTCATCTGTCAGATCTCAGCTCAGGTGTCACTTACAGGGAACCTTCCCAAGACTAGGTCGGGTCTCCTTGTGCGAGCTTTCCTTGCCCGGCATGCCTGTCTTCACAGCACTTCCTGCGATTGTGAGTTTATTTTTCTCTGCCTCAGCATTTGATTGTTTGTTTCTGCCACCTGTCAGCTCTGGGGAGTCAGGGACACTGTTTCCATTCATCGTTATACCCTCAAAACCAAGTGCAGTGCCTGGTTTCAAGAGGGACTCAGTAAACAGGAGACAGAATGAATACACGAATGAAAGCCCCATCAGTAGTCAGAGGGGTCTCAAATCAGTTTGGATAAGAATAAGAAACTGACTGTACTTCACCTTCCCCCAAGGTCAGAGCTGGCTGTTCCAGTCCCACAGTCTGTCCCTTCTCCTGCAAAGCCTTTCTCTCTTCCCATCTCCCTGGGAAGGCATCAGGTGGTCTTAGCCCTGTAGGATGTGTAACAGAGGAACCTAGGACTTGACTGATGCTGCCACAGGAAGAAATTGCTACCCTGGTGGTGTTGCTCAGGGGGTTCCCTAACCCTAACTAAGGCTGTCCCTGAGCAGATCATACAACTTTCTTTGCATCAAGTTGTCTTGTATTTGGAGGGGCTGTTTACTTTGTATTCTGATCTCAAGTAACTAAAATGACTGCTGTCTAAGGAGGGAGGGTTACTTGCTTGTAGACATTGGGAGTCTCACACAGAGACTCCTTAGAGCCACCTCAGTTCAGTGAGACGGGAGAGGATGTGCCCAACTCCCCTCTTGTCCATCTTAGCGAGCTCCTTGAGTGACTGCGTGGTACATACACTAATGCTCTAGGTTCTGATGTATTTTTGACCCCTTCGGTGAAAGACATAAAAAGAAAATCAACTGGTTAAACACCATTGTGAAATATTTAATCTTTACTAGTAAGGGAAGACGTGTGAATTTTTTAAAGCAACGTGGCCCCACCCCAGCTTTGTAGAGTGAGCCTCTGGGGAAGGAGCCTGGAATCTTGACTGAAACAAACCCCACAGGTGATTCGCTTGTTCAGGTTGAGAAACTCTGATCTGTTTGTAAGTTGCCATCTATTCCTAAGCAGTGCTTCTCAGTTTCTTGTTCAGCTAAGTCACCTGGGGAGCTTCTTAAAATGCAGATTCTTATTCTGTAGTTCTGGGGTTGGGCTTGAGAACCTGCTTTCCTTCTAAGCAGCCAGGTGATGCTGCTGCATACTTTGAGTAGCAGGACATTCTAGAACAACAGCTTTCATCCCGGTTGCACACCCAGAGAGCTTTGAAGCTCCTGAGATTTAATAGTTCTGAGATGGAGCCTGGACAGTGGGAGTTTTTAATAAAGTCTTCCCATGTGATTTAAATGGGCAGCCTGAGTTTGAGAGCCATTAATGTGTGAAGAGGTTTTTACTCCAGTTATAACACGTAAAGAAGGCATGTCTTACCACCCACCCACGCAAGCAGACACATACGAAAATACTCCAAGCACTTCAAAAGCTCAAAGCCAAATAATTCTTCTACATTTTGATGGTTTTTGAGGTTTCTTAGCCTTGACCAGTGGTTCCCAAACCGAGATGTACATCACAATATCATGGGAGCTTTTTTCTTCTAATTACCTTTAAAGTATTTCTAATGGAAAATTTCAAGCAGTGTAAAAGAAATGTGAATATGAGGAATTCCCTTTCCCCATCACCCTGCGTCAACAGTTATTAACTCAAGTCTCATCCTGCTTTCTCTGCTCTTCCCCTGGATTATTTTGAAATAAATCCCAGAGCTCATCACATTTCATTCATAAATATTTCAGTGTACACCTCCAAGAATTAAGGACTCTTTTTATAAACATCAAACCATTATTACAACTTTCAAATTTAACATTAGCCCCTTAATATCATTCAATATACAGTGTCAAAATTCCTCCATTGTTTTAGAAATTGTTAAAACAATTTACTTTTCATGTTTTTATCTGTTTTATCATTCATCAAGATTCAATGAGATAGAGATCTTGCAATTGATAGGTTTCTGAAGTCTCTTAATCTATAGATTTTCACACCATCATTATTTCTGTAATTTATTTGAAGAAACCAGGCCATTTGTCTATGATAGAGTTTCCCAGTCTGGATTTTGATGAGATCAAAATGTGCTGTTTAAAACGTTGGTGTTTAAAATGTTGCTTCATCCCCTATGAATTGATTTGATCTATTGGCTCGATCGCATTCAAATTATGATCGTTTCAATGAGGAAATTTATCTTTCCCCGCGACTAATACGTAAGAGATTTACTTCAAATAAGCAGCACGCATACAAACACCATCTGATTATTTTCATTGTAGTTCTTATACCATAAACACATTCTTATTTCCCTTGAGGCTTTATTTTCAAGCCCTTTGAGTGAAAGATCTTTACAGCTTCACAATGATAGAACTTAAATGGGTTAATATGAATAGAAACCTGCATCTGCTGACTAGAGGAAGAGATGGTGTCCCAGCATATCTCTGATCTCTGCAACTCTGAAAACCTATTTTATGTCCCTTTTTAACAGGATTGTTATTTTTAGAACCTAGATTTTCTCATGGAGAAACTGAAGTCTTACTGCTTGGGGTCAGGCCCAGCTCCACTTAATAGTTGTGTACCCTGGGAAGGGCCTCAGTAGTGCTGTGTCTAGTTTCTTCATCTGTAAAATGGAAACAATAATAGTACACACCTCATAGTATTGTTGGGAGGATTAAATGAATAATTCGTGTGAAGTATTTGAAGAATCTGGCATGCAGTAAGCACTTAAATGTTGTCAGAGCACTTGATAAAGGTGGGCTGTAGTTGTCATAATTACTGGTGTTCGTGTCAGTCTGACCAAAAGCAACACGAGTGCTTATGTTGTTACTGTATGATGAGAAGGATCACTCCCAATTTTGGAATTCATATAATTTTACATATCATATTCCAGTCCCCTCATTCTGCAGATGAGGGAACAGACCCAGAGAGGTGGGGTAAGTTACCTATGGTTACACAGAATCAGAGGCACGGCTAGGATTTGAACTCAGATTCCCGAGTAATTTGGCCAACGAGAGTTCATCTGCACTGGTTCTTAACAGGGAAATATGGTCCATTTCCTACCACGCTGCTTAGTTTCCTGTGTTCATTAAAGTTGAGCTTTCATATTTAGTGAATTAACTCGAGTACTAAAACTGATGACATCTTTTTCTTCTAGGTTGCCAGCATACTTTGTTGTCCCCACTCCTCTTTCTGAAGAGAATGTGTCACGCTTTCAGGGTCACGGCATACCAGTAAGTGCATCTGGAAACCCTAACAGCTCATCGGCCCATCTTGGCAAATTGTTCTACTTAAAGCCCGTGGCTTTGGTACTAAAGAGTTTGTCCCCAGGCCAAGAGTAATCCAAAAATATCTTAGGGACTCCCTAGAGGAGTCTCTTAGCCATGAGGCTTTCTGGGACAGAGTTTTGATGTTTGCACAGATGCACTGGGGTTCTTAGCAGAGATATCTTTAAAAAGCTTTAAGAGGATTTCAGGTATGTCTGGTGTTGAAAGCCAGCCTAATTTAACCCCCAAATCATTTTGAGGCTGAGCCGAGCACTCTAAAGCTAATAGGGTTTAAGGTTCTTTTAGGCCTGCACCATTAATCTTTGAATGGGCGTGGTTATGTTTTTTCCCAGAGACAACGTGGAGAGCTTACTGAGTTTTCACAGAATAGACTGGGTTGGAAGCCATATTTAATGTGTCACTGATCAAAGAAAGCAAGACTGGCAGTTACTCCAGTTTCTAATGGGTGGTTGGGAGTTGCCAAGCTTGAAGGAATTCAGTGAGGAATGAGAATTACAAATCAGTGCTATGCTGTGTGTATGGCTGATTCACCAAAAAGGTCACTCCTGTATGGGAGGTGAGATGTGCAGGGGTCACACGCCCAGAATCATGTGGAGGCCAAGCAAGTAATGAGCGTGGCCCGTGCAGTGAAGCAGAGACCCTCTGTCTGGTCCAGTGGGGAGGGGGTGCTCCTCAGGGCTAGCAGGCTTGTGCTATGTGGAAATTTGGGCCTGGTCTTGCCAGATGTCCTGATTTCTTAGGAACAGCCAGAGATACGGATTTTTATGTGAGTTTTCCTGACTTCTAAATGTATGCATTTGATTCAAACATTTAAAAAACATATCTTCGGACCCAGGTTGGCTCATGTCCCACCAGCTTGCAACCATTGATTTAGAGCAGTGGTTTTCATATTTTCTGGTCTCAGAACTCTTCACACTGTTAAAAATTATTGAGGATCTTAAACAGTTTGTTTATGTGGTTATATCTATTGGTATTTGCCATATTAAAAATTGAAACATTAAAAATTTTTGAGGGGGGTTGACACAGTGTGAGGGATATAAATGATAAATGTCTATTATATTGTTTTGTACACCGGAAACTAATAAAAAAATTTTTATTTTAGTAATAAATTCATTACATGTTAACATAAATAACATTTCTATGAAAAATAACTATATTGTCCAAAAAAAAAATAGAAGAATAGCATTGTTTTTATATTTTTAAAAATAGAAGACTGAATTCTATCCTATCTGCTTCTTTCATTCAATCTGTTATGGTATGTTGGGGTTTAGTTGAAGTACATGAAGAAAAACCAGCCTCACACAGATACGTATTTGGGGAAGGGAGGAATATTTAATAGCCTTTTCCAATAATTGAGAATATTGTTCTTTGATGGTACATGAAAAAATTGATGTGGTGGTTTCATAAAGGTTAATTGCAATAAGGAATCTGAAAACATAGTCAACAAACTTCATTCTCTTAAAATCCATTGGTCTCTCTTTGAATAGATCTTAAAACATGCATGATTTATAACATTATACATTGGCCATTTGGAAAATATTAGTTCACTAGACAATGTAGATCATCCAAATATTGACACATGTTTCCTTACATAATATAAAAATAACATTCATTAACATCACCCCTGTCTCATCAGATAAGTCTTTAAATATTGGGAAGCTGTCCAGCTAAAGAGGCCGAGACTTGTTTTCCAAAATTTTAATTTTTACTTGAAAGTTCAATTTTCATCATTGGCAACAATTTGTCAGTTGTTTTCCTTGAAGTGATAGGCTCACTTCATTCTTTTTTTTGAGAATAAATATCTGCCAGTTACCAAAGTCTGAATGCTTATAGTTTGCCTATCATTCTTTCAATTCCAGCTAGTTCAGTAAACTCAGTCACATAAGTGCTTTTCCTTGAGGCAAACATTGTATTTCACAGTGCTTACCTCCCATTCCATCACACAGAATACTAAAAAGACATGTAATGGTCAAGGTTAATACAATTAATAATTTTTAGTCCCCATTAAGGGTGTTGTCAGGTGAAACAGAAAGTGTTTTCTGCAAGTGCGTGGCAGTGAAGAATGCAGTGGCCACCCGTGCTATTTGGTAGCAGTGTCTTAACTGGTGCCAAAGCACCCATCATTTCATCTACAAGTGTACTGCACCATCAGTGCAACTGTCCACGCAGTGAAAAAGACAAACTACATCTTAGTGTTATTAGAATACCTGAAACGGTATTAAGTTCCCCTCTTTGCATCTGTAGACTGCATTTAGAGAATTGCTATTGTAGAAGAATAAAAATGAGGGTCTTCGTCCTTCAGTCTTTCATAGATGAATCTAGGAAAAGAGGGTATGCTCTGCGGGAATAAACAAAGACAAATTGTGTACACATGTGGGTGTAGGCTGCCTCTCTGTCAGCAGTGTATGGAATTTTGATATTCCGTGTTCTAGCCAGGCCTTGAGCTGAGAAGTAGAAAATGTTCTAAACCTAGGTGACGAGTCAGCAGCATAACTTTGATAGAAATTGTAGGAAGGTGTTCTCACTTTATTATGTCATCGGCCTTTATTTTATGTCCTGAGTTATTAGTGGAGTTGGCACAAATGGACAGCAGAAAAATACTACAAGATGGAATTTATGCATTTACTCAGGGAACACAGAGCTTTCAACATGCATAAAATTTACCACTAGTGACATTTAATGTATTCACAATGTTGTGTAACCATTACCTCTATCATTCCAGAACATTATCTCGATGGTTTTTTCCCCTGACTTTTCACCTAGTCTTCTCTTGCCTTCACTTATTCCTCTTCAGGGAAACCTCCATCGTTTATAATTTCAGTCATACTCTTGCTGCCGTTCTAGATTTGGCCTCCAACCGGTTCTCAGACCCGGAGTATTTACCTTTTTTCGCTGTGGGGCTAATGAACATTGCTGTAGATTATCCACACTAAACAGGACAGCATACTTGATGGGATACATGAAAACTGTTACCCTGCCTTGTTGGGTCTTTGTTCTGCTCAGCAATCTATTATTTGTTTAACTCCTTTTGGTTCCGACACCATTCTTCCCTGGGGCTGCTGTAAACATTCTTTTCATTCTCTTGAATTTGTTATTTTTAGCTCTCTTACTCTCAGGAACACTCTTTCCCCTTTTACTGGGATCTTGGAAAGCAAGTGAGAACACCTCCCTCAAGACCCCCTTCTTTCTGGGTGCCTGTTTCCTTCATCTTGCATCCACGCCCCTGCCTGGGCTCTTGGTCTCATCTGCCCTGCTCTCTCTGGAACCTGCTTCCATCAGTCTTCTCCCTTCCGCATGTATCTTTCTGCGTATTCTGCTCTTGAAGACATCGTAAAGTCTCTGCTAACCTGAAAAAGCCCTTCCTTAAGAGTCAAACTACTGTCTTCTTCTCCTTTTCTCCACTGCCAAACGTATTTAAAGAGTCTACTAATTTTCTCTACTGGCCCTGACTCCTTTCTTCTTGCATCATGACTTATGCTCCTTCATTCTGCTGATTGACCGCCAGCAGGCACTGAGCCTGCACGGCCCCAGTTCTCCATACCATCACTGATTACTGTCTCCCTTTTTTGCCTTTTAAATTCCTGTGTTGGCTCGGAAAACACTGCGTTTTCTTGGTCTTCTCACCTCATTAATAGTTCCTTTCTTTACTTACACTGCTTTCTAGCCTCCAGTTGTACATGTTCCCCTAAAGCTCTGTCTTTGGCTGTATTAAGAGAGACACTGTAAAATGTATGAAATAATAATTCCCCCCTTCCTTTTTTAGATAAACAGGATCAACAAACTATGATTCTTCTCTGTTGTCAAGTCATTCATACTGAGAACTCTGTGGCCCTTTCCCAGACAGAACTTGTACATATTGCAACAGGAGAAGACATGTACTTTTTCGCTAAATTCCTATGAGAAGTCTGTTTGACTAAGAATTTTGCTGGTTTTCCTTTTTTTTTTTTTCTAGTTTGTTTCAGGTGTACAAAGGAACGTAATAGTTAAACATTTAAACCCTTCATAAAGTGATAACCCACCCACCCCAAGCTTCTACCCCTCTGACATCTTACACAGTTGCTACAATACTGTTGACTATCTTCCATATGTTGTACTCCACATCCCATGACTATATATACCTACCGTGTTTCCTTGAAAATAAGACCTAGCCAGACAATCAGCTCTAATGCATCTTTTGGAGCAAAAATTAATATAAGACCCAGTTTTATTTTACTATGAGACCTGGTATAATATAATATAATATAATATAATATAATATAATATAATATAATATAATATAATATAATATAATATAATATAATAAATATAATTAATATAATACCGGGTCTTATATTAATTTTTGCTCCGAAAGATGCATTAGAGCTGATGGTCCAGCTAGGTCTTATTTTGGGGAAACATGGTATATATTTAGTTATAGTTGACATACAATATTATTCTGCTTCAGCTTCAGGTGTATAGCACATTGGTCAGGCATCTACACAGTCTATGAAGTGATCGCCCTGATTAGTCCAGTGCTCATCTGGCACCTTACATGATGTTTACAACATTGTTGATTGTTGATTATATACCACATACTGTATTAACTACCAATTTGTATTTCTTACTACCTTCCTTTTCACCCTGCCCCCAACCCCATTCCCATCTGTCACCCTGATAGATCTAGTGCCTATCTGGCACTATACCTAGTTATTACAATATTGTTGACTATATTCCGTATGCTATAACTTACATCCCCATGACTACTGTGTAACAACCAATTTGTTCTTCTTAATCTCTTCCCCTTTCACCCATCCTTAACCCCGCCCCGACCCCCATTTTAAAGAAGCCCTCTTAGATTCCTTGTAATACTTGTTTGGTGTTGAACTCCTTCAGCTTTTTTCTTGTCTGGGAAGCTCCTATATGTCCTTCAGTTCTAAATGACAGCCTTGCTGGGTAGAGCAGCCTTGGTTGTATGTCATTGCTTTTCATCACTTGGAATATTTCCTGCCAGTCCCTTCTGGCCTGCAAAGTTTCTGTTGAGAAATCAGCTGCCAGTCTTATGGGGGCTCCCTTGTAGGTAACTAACTCCTTTTCTCGTGCTGCTTTTAAGATTCTTTGTCTTTAACCTTTGGCATTTTAATTACGATGTGTCTTGGTGTGGGCCTCTTTGGGTTCATCTTGTTTGGGACTCTCTGAGCTCCCTGGGCTTGAATGTCTATTTCCTTCACCAGGTTAAGGAACTTTTCTGTCATTATTTCTTTAAATAGGTTTTCCATTCCTTGCTCTCTCTCCTCTCCTTCTGGTACCCCTATAATGCAAATGTTCGTACGCTTGATATTGTCCCAGAGGCCCCTTAAACTCTCCTCAATTTTTTGGATTCTTTTTTCTTTTTGCTGTTGTGGTTGGGTGTTTTCTGCTACCTTTCCTTCTGCATTGCTGGTTGGATCCTCTGCTTCATCTAATCTACTGTTGATCCCTATAGTATATTCTTCATTTCCGTTATTGTATCCTTTATTTCTGACTGGTTCTTTTTCATGGTTTCCATCTCCATTTTTATGCTTCCTATCTCTGTGTTGAAGTTTTCCATGAGATCACTGAGCATTCTTATAACCAGTGTTTGGAACTCTGCGTCTGATACATTGCTTATCACCATTTTGTTTATTTCTTTTTCTGGAGCTTTGTTTTGTTCTTTTATTTGGGACATGTTTCTTTGTCTCTTCATTTTGCCTGTCTCCCTGTGTTTGTTCCTATGTATTAGGTAGGGCTGCTATGTCTTCCGGTCTTAGTAGATTGGCCTTATGTAGTAGGTGTGCTGTGGGGTTCAGTGGTGCAGTCTTTCCGGTCACCTGAGCCACGTGCTCCAGGTGTGTCCCTTGTGTGGGTTGTGTGTGCCCTCCTCTTGTAGTTGAGCCTTGGTTGATAATTGCACATCAGTGGGAGGCTCTGACCCTTGGGCTCACTGGTTGTGAGGACTAGCCTTGACTACAGTGGAAGAGTTATTGTGCGGGACCTGATCCTATGGAGCAGGATCTGCCTCAGCAGGCCTCTGGTGCCTGCCAAATCTGCTCCTTGGGTGTGTTGTACTTGGAGGCAGCTGGGTGATGCTCCCAACTCGTTTTGAAGCTGGCCAGTGGGGGTGCCAGCCCTAGGACCACCTTGGATGGGATCCACTGTGGGTCTACTTCAGCCACAGCCCATGCCCCACCTGGGGCCACTCAGTGGGAGCCAGAAAGAAATCTGCAGATGGCTGCCACCTGTGCTATTCTTGGAAGCCCCTTGAGAGGCCAACCCGCGAACCAAGCCCGGCTGCTGCTAGTGCCAGCTTAGGGCTATGCAGCCAGAGGTACAGGATGCTCAAGCCTGATGCTGCTTGTCTGGTTCTGTGAATGTCTACAGCTTGAGCCAAGGCAGGCAGTCTGCATGAAAAAGCCACTGTAAGCGGCCTGGGTGTGTCCGAAAATTGGGTGGGGCTGGGTCTGGAATCACCAGGGTGTGGCGAATGAATGTTGGAGACTCATATATGGTGGCCGCCTGTATCCATCCGCACAGGAGGAGGGCTCAGCAAAGAAACAATGGCTTCCACCAGCTCCCCTGTCCAGGAGAAAGCCACCTCTCCCGCCCCCATCCCAAGCCAGACAACTCACTTCCCCACCATATGTCCTTGCCGCCTTTCCAGCTTCTGCCCCAGCGCTGAAGCTAAAAAGGGAGTGATTCAGTTGGTGGGTAAGTCCACGTGTAGTCCTTTTAAGAGGAGCGCCTGTGAGTGCAGCCGCCCTCCATCTCACTCAGTCACAATCTCCACTGGTTTTCACAACCAGAAATTATGGGAACTTCTCTCCCTGGCAATGGAACCCTGGCCCCGGGTGGGGCTGGGATCTCTTGCTCCTCTGGGAGGTAGGGGGAATCCCCACAGCCAAAATATCCCTCCTGATCTTTAATGGTCACACGTGGCTGTGGGACCAGCCTGTTCCACGTCTCTAACCCCTCCTACCAGTCTGGAGATGGCTTCTGTATGTCCTTAGTTGAAAGGCTTCAGTTCAGCTTGATTTTAGGCGATTCTCAATAGTGATTGTTCTGTAGATTAGTTGTAATTTTGATGTGGTTGTGAGAGAAGGTAAGTACAGCATTTACCTGCTGCGCCATCTTGGTTGTCCCCTGGTTTTCTGTTTACTGTTTCAAACAGGATAGTGAGGGAATTGCCCCGAGGCACCTCACCTGAGCTGCCCCAGATAGAAAAGGAATTACGGTTGGATGCCACCAATAGCCACCCTTTCTGCCCCAGGAGAGGAGGTAAAAAGGATTGAGAACACTTAATTTCTTAGAACCTGTCACCCAGTCATGGCTAAGAGTTTCTCTCTCCTCTTTGATCAGAGAACTGGGGGGTGTGAAGGAGTGCCTGCAGGGAGGCAGGGCTGCTGGGGTATTCCGAATATTGCCGACTTTGGCAGAGGGCTACGAACTGGTGGTTTCTGTACATTGCTTAGGATGACTTTGGAAAGGAATACGAGGACAGTAGAGGGCCCTCTGTATTATCTCAGTGTTCTAACACTTCCGCCTCATTATGAATCTTAAAGAATCAAGTACTGTTAGGCGCTCAGAGGGGAGTCAGTGCTTTTTTGGCAGTCCTGAAAATAGTTGTATCCCTCTTCCCTTCACTACCTGGGTGGGCTTGCATCTCTTTCACATCAGCTGGCAGTTAGCGCCTACGACCAAAGCCCCAGCTCATAACCCTCATCTTAGGTGCCTTCTGAACATAGTCACAAAGATGTGAAATTGGCACTAGATATCCAAACAACGTATCCAATATTGATCCCATCATCTTCTCCTGCCACCCCAAACTGGTTCCTCTCTCTGACTTTCTATGCAGTGCAGCTTGTCACCTGGATTGTGTGCTGATCTCTAGTCTCTTGACCCAGGCTGCTGCTAGCATACCCAAGGTATGGCTTATACATTGCAGAAGAATGGCAAAAAAAGGGTGTCCCCTCTGGGCAGCTGAAGTCCTCTAAGTTTACCTTTGAGCCAGGGCCCAATGGCTTGGTCAGCAGAGCAGGGCTGGGCCAGTCTCGAGCCCTTAGTCAGGCCTGTATACAGGCACAGAGTCCACAGCTGTGCTCACCTCCCCCAACCAGCCTCGCCCTCTCCTCCATTCCAGGCTCTACTAGCAGATTGCTTTGCTCCAGGATCAGGTACCTACTGGGTCCAGAAAAACATCCAAACATTGGAACCTGTCACTTATGGTCATCACATGATTTCTTCCTTCTTTGCCCTCCCTTTGTTGTTCCTTAAAATTCTTTTCTGTGATTTACCACATTCTACTTCATTATCTTTGTAAACTTATTTCCCTGTTAGAGTTTAAGCTCCTTGAAAGTAGATACAATATCCTACCACTGTTTACATCCACTTACAGTCTAATTCAGTACTTTGCACGTAGATGTCTCCTATCAACATATGTTGAATAGCCAACTTTCCATTCTTTCTAGTGTGAACTTTGTCTGATGAGCTTCCCCCTTTTTGCCATCCAGTTAGAGCACATTCTTTATTGTCATACTGCTGTGGCTGTCAGTGCAACTGTGGGAAGTCACTTGGTCTCTCTAAGCCTCGGTGTCTTGTTAATGGGAATAACAGTCATACCTGTCTCAGAGTGAAAATTAAATGAGTTAGTTCATGTAAAATCCTGACATGATAAGCCATCCTCCAGTTGTAGCCACTATCCTGATGATGATGATGACGATATTATCATCTGGGTTCCTAGCCCTAAAGCCAAGTCAAAGGGTGTATGTTAAAACATAAGCAAGTGTGAGTGTGAATACCTAGACCAGTTTTGTTTTTTAAGACTAAATCAATCTTTTTCATTGTGAGGAACTGTTCCTTGGCTTAACAAAGTTGAATATATCCAGCAATTTTGTACTAAAGTTATAGATTTCCCTGTATGCATTTAAATGCTTAGCTTATCTGTTCCCTGTTGGGTTGTGTATATTATGTTTGGAAAACCTTTGTTCCCCTCTACAGATATGGTGTTGGTCCTGCCACAATGGATGTGCCCTTTTGAAAATGTCGGCACTGCCCAAAGAACAGGATGATGGCATTTTACAAATCCAAAAGAGCTTCTTGGATGGGTCAGTACTGTTGGACATTTTGTTGTGGTTCTGCTCTGTTCTTGGTTTCTGAGAAGCAGGGAACACTGCTCACTAGGATGTCCATCTCTGTTTACCTCTGAGAGCTTAGTGCTCGAGAATGCAACTTATAGTGGTCATTTTTGATAAATTAAAAACAGAAAAGGAGTAGGCTTTGGAGTTAAATTGCTTTGGTTCAAATCATGGCTCGAACAGTTTATAAACTTCATAATCCTGGGCCAGGAAGCTCCACTCCATGCACCTCCATTTCCACTCCTGTTGCCTGGGACTGGCCTCCTTGTGGTAGTTACCTCAGTGGTGAGAATTAAATGGGAGGACACCTCAAAGCTCTTCACACAGATCTGGCCACATAGTAAGTGCTCCAGAGAAATAAGCTCTTGCTAGTTCATGTCTGCTCTTCTAATTGCTTGTTATTTTTTGATTCCTAGAATTTACAGGATCATCCACAGGCCACCTTATGAAATTGTCAAAACTGAAGACCTGTCAAGCAACTTCCTGTCCCTGCAGGACATCCAGACTGCATACTGTAAATTTAAACAGCTGTTTCTGATAGGTGAGAAGAATGCTGAGCAAAAACTTTCAAATGGGGAAAGACATGCCACGTGGATCAGGTGAAAGTTGGTGCCTTTTCCCTGGGTTCCGTAGGGTAGTACGCAGAGGTTCATGGCATGCGGGTTGACGTCATGGAGTGGAGGTGCTGGTAGCCGAGGGACCAGCTGCCATTGCCATGCTGCCCTTCCATTTCTCATCGGGCTTTGGCCCCACTGCCCCTTCTCATGGCAATGAACACAGAGCTGCCTTTCCCCTTCTCTCCTTTACTCAGCGTGCTGGCTGCCTAGTGGTGAGCATCAGAGTTTCTCTGTTTAACAGGTGTAGAACTGTACAATACCTGTATTCACTGGCTTTTGCTTGTAGTGATTTATAAAGTGAATGATCTGTTTGTTTTCCTTAGCGGCTATTGAATGGACTCCCCGTTGCAAGTGGAAATAGGTTACTTTTTTTTCTGAGTCAGTGAGTGTGCGTGCGTGTGTGTGTGTGTGTGTATGTATGTATGTAGAGCAATGCAAAAAAATTCAATTTGTCAGAAATGTACAAAGTAGAAAATGAAATATGCCCATCCCAGCCATCCCCACTTCCTTTCCCAGGCTACCTACTGTGAACAATTTAGAACTTGAATCATATTTAATCAAGCTCAGTTGGCTATTGATTCTCTTCATTCTTGAATGAGTTCTTACCCTCTGAGATTTGTCACACTTACTGGTAACTTTTCCTAATTTGGACCTTTAAGCCTAGCAAAGCCTAACTAATTTATTCAGCCAACATTTCTGAATTTCATTATATGTACTAACTATGCAAGGCACTGGACATAAAAATGAACATGACACGAAGGGAAACAGTGTATACGAGTACCTCTAACTAAAACACATTGTGGTGCATGTTATGAAATAGATTTATAAAACGTAGGGAGACCTGGCAGAAAGAGGAAGAAATTTTGCTAGTGATTTTCCACTTTTGTTATTTCATCATCCAGGACTTGCAGGGGTATCTTACCTTTTCGTTGATTTGAGTTTGCAACTCTGAAATGTATTAGACTTCTGTAAGATGCAGGGCTCTCTGTATCGGGTGGGCTGGGGGATTGTGAGGTGGTGTGGAAGGTACATGTATTTTGTATTTAGGATTCCAACAGCAGCCTGGTCCCCCTTAGGCCTCGGTGGCATCAGGACGTATCCTGTGGGGTTTTCCACTCTTAGGAGCAGCAGTCTGGACATCGACTGTTTCTGCCTAAAGCATGTTACTCTCCTTGTTGAGTTTCAGGGTGGACCGTGGCTCTGTATACATATTGCAGGACACTTTTTATTTGAGCAGTAAAAAGTTATTCCAGGAGCTTACAGTTCAAAAACCATTTCGGGTAAAGTTTTGAAAGGCCCTTTGCTAGGATGGAGACTTTTGCCTGGATTTGCACTTTAAGTCTAGGCTGTTCATCGGAACAGCACCATTGAGTGGCACAGGTGTTTTTGTGGCGGCCATGTGAGCAAACCATCTGACTTCTATACTCTTTTTCCCTTTTTCAGATAACAGTACCGAATTTTGGGACACAGATATAAAATGGTTTTCTCTGTTGGAAAGTAGCAGCTGGCTTGACATAATCAGGTATTTCAAGCCATTGTTTGGCTTATAAATTTTGTAGTTCTCTAATTCAAAGTAAAGCAAATTGACAGATAATTAAACTGTTTTATATTAGTTAAATATTTTTAGATCACATGTTCTATTTAGGGCTCAGCTAGATTTTACATTTGTTATTTATTATTTCTGTGCATATTTGATCAAAATTTAGAGACATGCTATTTGCTCACAAGGAGATTGACTCTAGACTGTATACTAGGCATTGAAAGACCATGAAAATAGGGTGAGGCAACCCAGAATTCTAATTGAGGCAACAGTGCTGGCCTCCAGGGAGGAATCAGGATTGGAAGGGGAGGATGTTGACTTTTTTACTAAATGCCTCCTTAGACGAGTGCCGTGTCTTATATGTATATCATCTATTTTGAAACATTTTCAAATCATGATTAATGTCATGTAGTTATTTTGGGTTTTGGAATTATTGTGTTTTACTGTGTATAATGCGTACTTTTTTGTCCAAATTTGTGAGGTAAAAATAAGGATGCTCATTATACACGGGTAGTACGAATTCCGTGTCTGTATAAATGTTTTTATTTATACTTGTGAGTTAAAAGTGTAACTCTAGAAATCAATAACGACATCCGTATGCAAAATAATAGCCTGGAATGTGATAATTCGCTTTGTTGAACTTACGATGAACTTGCAACATCGAAGAGTTCTTGGCCCTCTATTATGTGTAAATATCGTAAATTTGTTGCTGGTACATAAACTTTCTTGTACCATAATACGTTAAACAGTAAATGCTAAAATTCCTTTATAACACAAAAAAACAAGTACCTAAATGTAAACAAATAAAAATATGAATTAAAAAGCTAAAACGAAAGATTTTTCTCCCCTGAAAGTTTGGGCCAAAAACGTGGGTGAGCATTTTACACGGGAGTGCATTATACACGGCAGAATATGGTAGGTTTGAGATTCCCAGAGAACAGAATGATACGCCCTTTCCTACTTCATATTTTGAAAAGCTCCTGTCTGTTGCCATTAAATAGAGGAGAGAGCACAGGGAGCGGCGGAACGGAAGTGATGATTGGGGTGAGAGAATAGCTCCGGTCCTGGGATACATGTGAGGGAGGAGGAGAATTCTTCCATGCACTCTCCCTCAGCTCTGCCCTGAGGACTGTGAAGAGGAGCCTCAGCCCTCCACACTTACTAACAAATACGTTTTAAAGAGCCTGCTGCACGGTCCATAATTTCAATATAGTATTGCAAACAATAATAAGTGTTATAAAAGAACCTTTCTTTTTGTAGAGCAGGCAAGGTTGAGCGTCCCTAACCAGATGAGAGCCGGGGCAGAGGAGGGACCACTGCAGGCAGAGAACAGCATACACAAAGCGCCTAGTTATAAGTAGGGAAAAGCCAAAGCTGCCAACAATGGCAAGTCTCAGAGGGAACAGTGCACCTAGAGAGAGACACAAAGGCTTTCTGGGCATATTGGATCTTTTCAGCCACACTGACCATTTGGCAGGTGACCTTGAATGAAACAATACGGACATTTGGAACAATTTCCAGATGTGGGCCTCTATGGGTCTTACTAGGACTCCCCATCAGACTCAGGTATGAGTTCTCACTCGGGATTTCTAGTTCAGAAATCAGCGAGGAGCATTTTTACATCAATGTTGGGATTCCCTTCTGAAAATTTTAAGTTTCTAATAGGCAGATGAGTGTCTTGCTATATCTTAATCATATAAATCGTAATTTCTTTTGGAGGGTTTTAGCATGCAGTCGTAAATAAGATAGAAAACTGAAGATTGTGTCAGACTATCTCTAAATTTATTTTGATACCAAGCGTAAGAAATAATGCCTCCTTTTCTTGTCTCTTTCCCATTTAGACGTTGCCTGAAAAAAGCAATAGAGATTATAGAATGTCTAGAAGCACAAAACATGAACGTTCTTCTTTTAGGTAATATATTTAAAGCACAATGTGTGGTTTCCATTTTCCTTCACTTGAGATTCATTTTCTTTAGATACAGCTCTGTGACTGGAATTGTCTTGTAAAAGGAATGAACTAGTGTAGAAATCCTTCCCATTCTCTTCTCTCTGACCTTGGAATTTTTTGTATTGGATTTAAATGTTATGGTTTAAAAATAAATTCTTTCACTTGGAACTTGGCAGATCTATTCGCAGACAAAGAAGGAATTGTTGGGTATCTTTACCAAAGCTCACATTTCCTAATGTTTTGAATTTTGTTTTATATTAGCTCAGATTGGTTGAAGTTAAAATCTTTGGATAATCCCTTTTATAGAAAGAGACCCAGGGATGGTTTAATTGTTACTTTTATATGTTTGTATTCAACAACCTCATGCAGTTGCCACAGAAACTTTGTGGTCCGTGATTTCCTTTTCCTCCGTGGGCTTAACCTGCTGTATGTGAGGACAGGACATAAACATTGAGAATGCATAAAAGCAAGTATGAACCGCCGCACAACAAAGATCGTTGCTGGCGTTGCTTAGACCTGACCTAAAATATTATGTCTGCTGTTTAGAATATTTTAGGTTTTTTATAGTCCAGTGCTTCAAATTAAGTAGATTGTCTCATGCTGTTCTACCCTCAAGCTTTTATCATTTCTCTGACATGTTCCATGACAGCCAAGATTTTGCTTTTATGGGCAGACTGGAAAATGTCTGCCTGTGGCTTCTGTACCATGTGATGCTAGCTCACTGGCTTAGATTTTTTTATTTATTGAGCACCTACCATGTGCAGTGCTCTGTACTTCTGCCTTGTAGAAGTTTGCAACCTAATAAGAGAGTTGGCCTGAGCAGGTTATTAAAAAAGACCTCACCAACAATAACAGAACAGAGTACTGAGTTACTGGGTGAACAGGAGGAGGGGTCTGAGAGGTGGAGTCCCCAGGGTCAGACTGCACTGATCAGGATTGCACAGAATGAAATCCGAATCTTTGGCTGATGTAGCTGAGATGTTTGCTCCTAGATGGACTACTCAGTTGTCTCTCATTTGAAATCTCATTTTCTAGCCCTTCTTCCTATTACTTACAGATGTACTAACACCCTTCAGATACAAGAAGGAAGAGCCCCTTAAAAAAATGAAACTTGTTTTGAAAACTGATAGCACTAGAAAGACAAAATGAAAATCTGTTTTTTTTAAACCTATGTGTTCCCGTAGTGTAGGCTTGTTTCCTGGAGGAGAAAAAGAAGCACAAGCTTAAGCTTGGCCCTGTAGTGCTTCATGGTTATGGATCGGAATGAGAGTCTGAGCAGTGTAAACACCTCCCTACTTAGAATCCATGCTTAGTTTCTCATCCCCCGTAAAACCAGCGCCATCATCCTCATGCATGTTTTAAAATAGCAACTTGGGTTGCACTTCTTTTTGTAAAGAGGAAACTCCGGGTATGTTAGACCCTGACTGAAAACTCGAAGACAAATGCATGATGTAGGTGCATGTTCTTGTTTGCAGTAAGTCATGAATATTAAACAGGTGTTTAATGGAATTGTCATCATATGGGTTTTGTACAATGCCCTCCAGGGTGGGCGCATGGTAGTCGGCCAAGGAGTCCTTGTCCTCTAGGCCAGACAAGGAGAAGCAGGCCCCTCTGCTCCCCAGACAGAAACAGAAAGAGCCGTGGAGCTGGGAATAAGAGCATTTGGTGCAGTCCAGAAATATTCAACTTTCTCCAAAGCAGAGGTAGTGGAGGAATTGGGAGTGGAGAAAAAGAGCTCTGAGGTGAGTGATAAGCAGCTGAGCCTTGGAACAGTGAGTGCAGAGATGGAGACTTTGACACACCAGCCTGAAGGGTTTTGAGCTTGGTCTGCGGAGCCCCCCAGGTCACCACCGTGCATGTGACCCAGCCTCATTGTGTGGCCCACCTGGACACCCACATGCTGACGGTGGCCTTGCAGGGCTTCGTTTATCCATTCAGTAAGCAAGTCCATATTTGGTTCCAGTGTATGCTGGGGCCAGTATTAAGCAGGCTAGAAGCAGTCGGTCTCTCAGGCCAAAAACACCTTTTTCTCGTTGGCACTTGCCTTGAGGGAATTGGAGCGTGTCTGTCCATAGCGGACTGTGGTGTTGGGAACCCTCCTATTAACTGCAAGTACGAGTGCTCTCGGTAGCTCTTTAATACTTCGTACCCTGCTTCCTCTTCCACTGCTGCCGGCCCCTCCTAGAGGAGAACGCTTCCGACCTCTGCTGCCTCGTTTCCTCTCTGGTGCAAGTGATGATGGACCCGCACTGCAGAACCAGGGCTGGTTTCCAGAGCCTCGTCCAGAAGGAGTGGATCATGGGTGGTCACTGCTTCCTGGATCGCTGTAACCATCTGCGTCAGAGTGACAAGGAGGAGGTGAGTGTCCTCACCACGGACCTTTTCAGTCGTGGGGAGAAGTGCTCGGTCTCGGTCTCTGACTTCCCGTCTTCGGGCGCAGGGTTACTGTTTGCGAAGCGCACACTGGCCAAGCTCAGTTACATGCCTTTGAATGCTTTAGAGGATACTGAAACCCTTCCCAGAGGGAGGGTACTAACAAGTGGGTTCAGAGTCTTCTAAAGTGTGTACAGCAAGGGGGCGGAGTGTGTGTGTGTGTGTGTGTGTGTGTTCATGGTGGGAATAAAGCGATTTGTGAAACTTAAACATGAACTCAGACCCCTACAATTTCAGCTGAGTTAGTCTTTGCAAAACAGAAAAATATTCAGGGTACAGGCTTCCTATAGAAAATACATAATCACACAAAGTAATTTTTCCTTGCACATAAACCTTTCTAAAATAAAGCATAGGGTGACGGCGCCACCCGTCAACTACTCCGGCCTCTGCCTGCGTGGATTCACTCCAGGCCTGGGCGTCCGAATGTAAGCACAGGAGCGTTAGCATTATAGCTCCAGTTAGTGAAAATGAGACCCCCAAACTGCGGTGTACTACTTGTCTCGGCTACAGTTGTACAAACCCCTTTGGCTGCATTATTAATGACTGTGGGAGGAAAAATGAAAACGGGGACTTTATTTAATTAAATCGCATGCAGAGCTACCGTATGCTAGTAGCGAAGCTTGTGGGTTTTTTTACTGCACATAATAAGCATGTCTGTGGTGCTGAACAACTTGACACAGCATGCTGTGGGACTAGAGAGCCCTGGCTCTTGCCCTGCCGGCCTCGGCCTGTGTCTGGGATACCCAGGCTTCTCTTGCTAGACCTGGAGGTTTCTTTCAGGCCTGGTCTGTACTCATCTCTGTTCCATTGAGCCAAATGGAAATCACCGTCTGTCAGTCTCAGAATGGACTTTTCCTTTTTGAGAAACTAATTTGAAAGGTTGATGGGACTCCAATAATATGATGGAAAAGCGAGCTGATACTGTGTGGGGAAGAGTATATGTTTTATAACTTGAGACAGTGAGGACTGAAAGGCACCATGTCTAATGGAGAAAGCCCAAGAGGATTTCTGATCTCCTGTTCACCCAGTCCTTGGAGAAGTTTTCCCTACTCCCTGAGCCCATTTCCCTGACTGCACAATGAGGTTCAGATATTTTTTAATGGTGTTTGAGCATAAAACGAGGTGTGAAATAAAATTGTAATATAAATGTTTCTTAGCATCTCAACGTCGACATGTTGAAGTTTTGAAGGAAAACTGAGCGGTCTCATTTCTGATGTAATTGACGCAGCACTGGACTTTGATTCAGAAGCTGGATTCCCAACTCCTGTCTCTCTTGGGAGCTGTGTGTGACATCTTGGCTAGCCTCTGTAAGGGAGAGACTGTAACATGCTTGTCCTTCCCTCTGACAGGGTCACTGGGTGTCTCAGAAGGCTAAACATTTTATGAATGACAAAGCACGCCATTCTACTGAAAAACGGCTAGCCTCTGGGTAGCTAATAAAGGAGGCCATCAGTTAAAAACTACATATTTGTGAAAAAATATTAGAAACTCTTTTTTTATTGCATCTGTCTTCTGTCCTCTCTCTTCTGGGCTCTCATTGTGGGGGTGGAGAAGAAAGTATTAACAAAATTCAAAGTAATTGAGTATGTTTTTTGGTAGTAAAATTGACTAAGGAATTATTTTGGGGGGAAATGACATTTAACTTAATTGGGGTTCAGAGTTAGTGTTCCCTGTCATCAAAATCAACTGCAAATGCTCATCTGTTAATGTTGATTGATAATGAGATTTTTACATATTTCATCTTTGAAATGTCATATGTGCTGTGAAATATCAGCATTAATCCATGAGCATATGATTTCAACTGAGCATGTTTATCGCTTGGAATGGAGTCTGCGGTGTCGTCCAGAGCCTGTCGTGCTCAACAGTGGTTATCTCACAGCTGTTGAGATGGCTGCCCCTGAACTCAGGACAGCTGGTGTTGGACTCTCAGTAACGTGTATCTTGTTTTCACGTAGGTGCCTGTGTTCCTGCTTTTCTTAGATTGTGTCTGGCAGCTGGTACACCAGTATCCCCCAGCATTTGAATTCACGGAGACTTACCTGACTGTTCTGTCCGATAGCCTGTACATACCTATTTTTAGCACCTTCTTCTTCAATTCGCCTCATCAGAAAGATACTAACATGGTAAGAGTCCTCTGCGGAACCTGTGTGTAGAAGAAGCTGTGCCTCGTAAGAGCGAGGATAAAAAATGATATTGATTTAACACTGACAGTGTACTAGGCCCTGCTCTGAGTGCTTTTTGGGTGTTGATATTTAATCCTCACAGCACCTTGTGGCATCTATGTTAGTATCATCTATGGGAAGCTGAGGCACAGAGATAAGTAACTCGCCCATGGCTGCACAGTAAATGTTGAAGCTGGGAGCAAGTGTTGGAGCTGGGAAATTAAGCAAAATTAAGTTGTCCTTTGTAAAGATGATCAGACCAGATGCTTTCTCTTCTATTTGCCAGTGTGTGGTAACTCTGAAGAGAGTGGAGACGAGGCAGAGCTGGGAAGCTAGGCTGTACTTTCCATGTGAACACCCGTTAGTCTCTCTTGAGGCTGTGCTGCCAGGCTTTTAACTCTAACCAGCCTTGCACTCTGATCGGCCTACCACGGGCCTCAGGGTTGTTTGAGCTGGTCCTCCACGAGGGATTTTGCCAAATCCCACAGAACCTGGTTCTAGGCACACAGCCCTGGTTTCAGACCCCCGCCCTGTCGCTCACCAGCTTCATGACTTCAGGCCGTTCACTTCAGTTCTCTGAGCCTCAGTTTCCTCAAGTGTCAAATTGCAAAAATCATAGTGACTTCACATGTAGCTGTGGAAGTGCCCAGGACAGTGGCTGGCATATGACCTGCTGGAACAGAGCACGTCCCTCTCCCTTCCCTCCTCCCCCACCCAAAGCCTTTATTGAACAACCACAGCCAGCTGTAGTCTTTAAAAATGAAGTGCGTCTCAGAGCAGTTCAGGAGCGCCGTTCTGGTGCCTGTCTCAGAATCGTGTGTTACTTTCCACAGCCCTCCCTGGAAGCCATCCTCACCTGTGCTTGTTTTGGCAGGGGAGGGAAAGCCCAGATACACAAAGCAAACCTTTGAATCTGCTCACCGTGTGGGATTGGTCTGTGCAGTTTGAACCCAAAGCCCAGACGCTGCTCAAAAACCCTCTTTATGTGGAAAAGCCAAAACTGGACAAAGGCCAGCGGAAAGGAATGCGTTGCAAAGTAAGACATCCACATGCCTAACCCCCTCGTCTGCCCAGAGACCCCCATGTATGAAAGGATAAAAGTTACACACAGATTCTGGGACCAGCCTGCAGTCAGGGTTTGTGGTGGGTACATGGTCAGGCCCACGAGAAACCTCTGCTTTCAGCAAATCAGCCTTTGCCCAGAGGAGCCATAGCCATTTGCTGAGTGTCACTGGGGACGCTGCTGCCAGAGTGGTCATGTTGCGTGGATCACGTGTCTCACCCGGGCCTGAGAGTGTGGCTGCTCGAGTGAAAGGAATGTTGATTGTGTGGGCTTTACTCCTGGTCGCTACCAGTTCATGTCTTTAATAGCAAGACCTTTCTCCATCATAAGAATATTTATAACTCTTAACGTTTTCTGTCAGGGCCGTGCTCTCTGGCCTAACCCAACTCCTCCCCACCACCCCCCCCCGCCAGTGGGCGTGGCTGTGTCCTAATATTTATGAAAATGGGCACCGGCCAGGTTTGGCCCGTGGGCTGTAGTTTGCTGACTATGCTGTAAACCACAAATGTCGAATGATTTGGGTTTCCCCTCAGACATTTGTTCCTGACTTGACTACTTAGTAAAAAACCCCAAGTTCCCTAGATGATACATGATTTACATGGTATTTCCTGGCTCCATCTGCTTGCTCGGAATTTATCCCCCACAAACCCCAGAAAGGAGAGAGCAGAGGAGTAAATCCCATGTCAGTGCATGTCACTGCCTTCTCCATATGGCCGTACTTCTGACCCTGCCTGCCCTTCAGGGGTTCCAGGGCGCCTGACTTGTTCTGGAAGAGGCTTGGAGACCCAGGTGAGCCAAAGCCAGTACTCGCAGAAGATGGCAGCTGCTGAACAACTTAGAACCGCTGCTTTGCCTTTTTGAGGTTCCTCAGGCCCAGGGTGGATGTTTCCCACCCCGGTTCAACCTTTTTCCTGCCAGCTGGACCAGAACCCTCTGGGCTCCAGAACAGCTTGGCCAGAGGTCGGTTTTCCTTCAGTGTGCTGTGCCCCCTGGTGGCCGCCTACACACTTCTCACGACAGCTGAGTTAGGATCACAGAACTGCCCCAGGCTTGCGGAGCAAGGGGACCTCAGGGACAGCAAGGCCTAACCACATTTGCACGGGAGGAAAGTCAGTCTCTGCCTCATAAGGCTGGATTGCTTTCCTTTGCCCAGATCCAGTTTTTCTATATATCCCTTCTCCTTATAGGTAGGAGCAGATGGCCTACATTCCAGGAGCTGACCGGTGGGAGAGGTCTGAGCCAAAGAGTTGGAGAATCTTAGATTGAACTAGATAAGCTGAGTTGGGGCTGAGGCAGCAAGGAACCTGGAAACCTTCGGGTTAGAGACCAGATGTCAGGCTGGAGGCCCCTTGATGAATGGATGGACAGCCTTGGAGAAGTTCTGTAGAGACTGAAGAGGTCGTGGCTGAGCAGCCTGAGTGCTGCTCTGTCAGTTACCACTGGAGGCCGGGGGTGGTCTGCTCAGGAGTGTGGTCTCACCTCAGCCTCAGGCCTGGACCAGGCTCCTGGCGTGTGGCACTGTCACCACCCGGCCCATCTTGAACACTTCGTTCACTTAGGGAGTGGAGAGAAGGGGCTTCCCAAGCACGTAGGTCTGTTAGGAGCCCACACTCTGGAGTCAGACTGTCTGTGTGTGAAACCACCTTTGGCATTTGGTAGCTGGGGCCTTGGCAGATTCCTTAACCGTATGCCTTAGTTTCCTCATTTGTAAGATGGGGCAATAATAGTGGCTTTGAGAATTGGATAAGTCGATGCATATAACCCACTGAGCACAGCACTCAGCATATAACCCACTGAGCACAGCACTCAGTGGCTGGTAGCTTCCACCTGCATTCCTTCCTCCCCGGCCGACTCACCTGCTCACCAGGGAGAAGAGAGGCCGCCCACTGACTCTTGGGCTTAGGCTCCGCTATCCCAGGGTAGAAAGTCAGAAATCCTAGTCATCTCTGAGTTGTGTTGTGGATGGTTTTGCTTTCTTTATATTTTTTATTGTTCCATATTCTATAATAAGGAAATACTTCCTTTATAGAACCACTGGCAGAAATGTGTTAGAGAGGTATAAGTCTAGCCTGAAAAGAAAACTTTCATCTAGTCTTATTTCAGACGGATACGGCAGGAGCAAAAGAGCTGAGGAGAAGCACTTCCCCACATTTTTTACCTTCTCCTTTGGCCACTGGAGAGCCCTCGTAATCTTCTGATCGCTTTGCCCATCTTCGCAAGCCTTGCACAGTGCACCTCAAAAGAGAACACCTTGCTTTGACAGCAAATAGAATTACTCAGGAGGAAAGAAATGTAAAAGCTCTCACGTTTTCTCCTCCATGCAGCTTGTCAAACAAGAATATCTGACCAACTTAGCCAGTTCCTTGAATTCCTTTTGCTCCCACCTGACTCTGTCCAAAAGAATCTTTATGACTTAGGCTTGAGCTCCCACTGGACGGCTGAGAACCTGCAAAGTTATTTCATTAAAGGGATAGGATGTTCAGGTTGTCAGGACTGCTCCTCACAGGTGTTCAGAATATTGTAGAAGCTTTCTCCCTCGAGTTCTCAGGGGAAACATTTTGTTTTCTTCCTAAAATGAATAGACGTCCCCTCCAAACTCTCCTAAGTCATCAGTCTATCTTAAGTTGGACTTGTTCTTCAAAAGTACTCACTGCCCTTTGGTGCCCCTGTGACAGGACCAGGGGGTTGGAAGCTTTCCTCTGCATCACCGCTGGCTTTCAGCCCAGCTCGGGATACACCTGGTTTCACCCCAGTGTTTATAAACACAGTACACCTACGATTTGCATTGTGGACTAAACAGCAAGCCCCCTTTCTCTCTGTATGTCATAGCATTTGAAGCAATTTGCACTCGATTCTGATGTCTCATGACTTGTGAAGCAGGATTCTGCCCCTTTTTTGATGGGAACAGCTGTACCTGTGCTGTCAGGCTAACCAGAGATTTTTATTTGTGTTTTTTCTCAAAGCATCAACGACACCTTTCTTTGCCACTCACCCAATCTAAGTCATCTCCCAAAAGAGGATTTTTCAGGGAAGAAACAGATCACTTAATTAAAAATCTTCTGGGCAAGAGAATTAGCAAACTAATTAATTCTTCTGATGAGCTGCAAGACAACTTCCGAGAGTTCTATGAAGGCTGGCACAGCAAACCCACTGACTACCACGGCCTGTTGTTGCCTCACGTTGAGGGGCCAGAAATCAAAGTCTGGGCCCAGCGTTACTTGCGTTGGATTCCAGAAGCCCAAATCCTGGGTGGTGGCACCGTGGCCACCATGAGCAAACTCTTGGAAATGATGGAGGAAGTACAGAGCTTACAAGAGAAAATCGAGGAGAGACACCACCGCCAGGAGGCCCTCCAGGCAGAGGCGCCCTCCCTGCTGAGGAACTCTGCCCGCCTGTCCTCTTTGTTTCCTTTCGCGTTGCTGCAGCGACATTCCTCCAAGCCGGTCTTGCCCATCAGTGGTTGGAAAGCTTTGGGAGATGAAGAAGATCTGGCCAAACGAGAAGATGAGTTTGTGGATCTGGGAGATGTGTGACTTTTCCGGTGATTGTGAACAAGGAAGTTTTCAGATTGGGACAGGAGGCAAACACACTGACCTCTGGACTGGTGTGTCACGCTGAAGCTTTCCGCTGGGAGGGAGGGCCATTAACCAGTGCTCTGTAGGAGGAAACCTGGGCCTTCAGGAAAAGAGCTGGTTCTCATTTATTTTTCCCCAAGGCCCTAAAAGACTATGCAATTAAAACCATATCTCTAGTATTATTAATTGAAAGGAATTACTACTTGACCCGTCATGGAATTGCCACTGTTATCTGATGCATAAGTATTATACAGAACCTGCAGTAGCTGGTTTACTACTACAAAGGGCTTTGGTAAGATATGCTCGGACTCGATCCTTTCTTCAGGTCCTTTCTATGCCAAGATCATTGATCCAGTTGGGAATAGTCGGTGTCTCCCTAACCCATCTCAGTTCGGGCAAGTTCAGCTTTATGTGACGCGTGTGTGGCAAATTGAAAGATGCAGATAGAGGTAGTAAGATGTATGGCATTCATTTAAACAAACCACGGCATTTTTTCCTGTCTGCATCCTCTTGCCGGTAGAAAACCTGGAGAAATTCCACCCGTGTCACCCCTCCTGACGTTTCAGACCATCCTCCCTCCTGCACAGATGGGTCACTCTGGGGGGGTGCCGGGCTAGCCAGCCACACCGCCCTTCCTCGTGTGCTGTAACCTCCAGGTCTCCGCCGGCTCCGTACCAGTCACCAGTGTCTCCCCACGCCATCCGTCTCGTGCACACAGTCCCAGGATCCTGCTGCTAAACCTGTTGGTTAAACTGGGGGGCTCTCTTTGGTCTGCCCATAGGAGCTTCCGTTCTTCTGGAGGCTCTCCGTGTCTGCAAGGAATTGCTTTGCCTTTTTCTAGTAGCGAGCCAAGGCCTAGAAGCGTCTGTGACCCGGGTCCCCTGCTGCGGCCCCTGGAAACCCTCAGAGGGTTTCCCTGCTTTCTCTGTCACCTGACACACTGGTGAACATCACTTTTGAATGTGGCTTTCACAGGGAATCAGGCATAAATGTCAGAATTGGTGGTTATCATACAGTACCTCAGAGATTTAAAAAGCCATAAAAGAAGAAACTTGACTATGCCTGGTAACCTTGGTCTGCTGTCTAAATGATCTATATTTTTAAATGCAGGAAAAGTATACTTCTTAAGGACCAGTTTTTTCATTCTCAGTGGAACCCTGTCAAATCCCACAAAGGAAAGGGGGAGAAAAAAATCTAATGTTAGAATGTTTCAAATCAAATGTTTGCCTTTTATATACATTTGTTCTCCACTCTAGAGCCCAATTTGACAATTACATGTTTAGGAAAACTTTCAGTTGCTCAAGGGCGATAAGAAACTTTGAAACTGTTGACAAAGTTTTCTTAGTTTGCACTGAATCTCCTACGTACGAGAAATTGCTTTGCACGGGAAATTGCTGTGCGGTTCTCTCATTCCATGTTGACACGAGCCAGCTTGGTCTCTCTGAGGGGAGGGCAGCACTCATGCTTTGGGGGCCAGACACATGTCCAGCCTCGGTTGCCTTAAGAGTCTCACTAGCGAGGTCAGTGTTAGGCTTGCAATAGGGATTTTTTAAAAATACACTAGTTCACTAGCTACCTTCACATACGTTCTGTGGGTTTTCTTCAACTAGCACTAACCTCCACTTACTTCTCTGCCCATTGCCTCCCACGTACACTATGGAGCTATTTTTGTTACCATATTATATCATGAATATTTATACAATAGCCTTTTCAGTCTTAGGATCTTAGTAATGTTCATTCCAGAAATGCCCGGTGTGATGCTTTACACTCCATAAAGTATGGTTTAAAGGCACAAGGTCTAAAGGTCATGGCCCTTGTCATAGCAGTTGAATGTGCATTGAAATATTTTTCTATAGTTTAAAAAAAAAAATCACCGTAGAAAAATAAGCTGTTATAACATGGAAGGTCATGACAATTTATGTATTTATATTTGAAATCAGATTTCTATAAACTTGTATTTGTGTACAGAATTCTCCGTGGGTTTATATATTGTGACTTTTTTATTCAAGATTGAAATGTGGATTATGCTTAACGGTAAAAGCTGAAATGAGACCATTTACTTTAAAATGCTGCACTGTGCAAGTTTGGAAATGTACATTAATTTACTGTATATAATATCGAGTTTGTTTATACCTCCAAGTTTTTACACTGAAGATAAATTAGCTTTAATTACATTCAAAACTTTTTTTTTTTTAAGGGAATAAGCTGTTGGGCTAAATCTGTATAAGTGTGCTTTTTATTTTCTGGATGTACAATGGAAGTTTATACTTGTATCTCACTGCATCATATCTGATCGCAGAAATTAAAGCACAATTTACAAGCAGTACTGTATTCAGTGTGGTTGATAAAACATGGAATAATTACTTTTACTCATTCTGTGTGTGTGTGTGTATGGTTGCTTGGTTGGTTGGATGGTTGGTTGGTTGATTGGTTCATTGGTTGGTTGATGGTGGGAAACCAATAACCAAGTAAACATTTAAAATTTCAGGTGGTAATAAAATACTATGAAGAAAAGTAAAATAGGGTAGGAGGCCTATTGGAGTGACTAAAGAAAAGCAGTTTTTTAACCCCCTGAAATTAAATATCATTACCTCTTTGCTTTTGGGGGGATATATAAAAGGAGAATTCTATTATTTTATCACAGGAAGAGTTCTAGTTCACTTAAACCGTGAAAGAGCAAAGGTTTCGTCTCCTTCCGGAGAAGGTAACCAAGCACGCAGCGCGTGAGATGGAGGGTGGGAGCAGTTTTCCTAAGTCATTTCCTAATTCATTGTAACACTTACTAGGTTGAGACCCATCACTTATGTTTACTGGGACAAGTTCCATTCCTTTGACCTTTCCTACCTGCAGCCCTTTCCCTTTCAGGCAGGACAAGAGAAGATGTCCCCTCCTCTGCTTGCGCTGTCCTTCTGTCGCAGAGCGGGCTGTGAGATGTCCCTGGAACTTAATAAGCCCTCATTACTACCTCGTTCTTTTCACATGCTTTCGTTCTCTGATGTTTGTACTAAACTGCCACGTAGCAGTCAGGACCCTAGAGATGAGCAGGTTCTCGTCCTGTTGGCCACATCTGTTTAACAGCTCTTGGACTTTTGGTGGACTGGCTGTCTTTCTCCTGGGTTTGCTTGCTCCTCGGTTTCCAGGTGAGGGCATTGGGAGGACTGGGGGGATTTAAAGGAGGGCATCTTCCATGTAGTGTGAAACCGGATGGTTGGGGTACGGGGCTCCTGTTGAGAACAGACCCCTGGCTCCTGTGCCTTCCTGTGTGGAGGGCAGGGGGAGCCCCGACTCCAGCCTGTTTCCAAGCCCTTCCTGTGGTTGTGGTCTAAGTTGCTCAACAGGAGAAAAGTCTCCTCGGCTGTGCTTCTGCCCTCCTGGGCTAGAGCATGTGTGAAGCCAGCATGGAGCGGGACAGGTTGGGGCACAGCACCCAGGACTGCCCTCCCCCTCCCACCCCTACCCCAATGCTAGGACAACGGCTGTCCACATGTACCCTTCCAGCAACTTCCCAACACACTGTACTGCCCTTAAAAATCCTGGGGTGGGGGTGGAAGAGGAAGACCCTGTTTGTGCTGTGCGTTCCTGAGAACCAGGGGTGTGTCCAAGTGCTGCCACGTGAGCATGCTGACAACCAGGCGGCCACGGGGAACACAGAATAACTTCAGTGTCACTCATACTGAAGAGGAAAGGAATTTGGTGGCGTGGTGGCTTCGTGTTTTTAAAAACAGACGTCTTGGCCTGTTTTGTGGTTCAGGCCCAGGTTCTTTTTTTCTTCTTTTTAATCCTCCTGTTACACTGTCTGCCTTTAGCAATTAAAGTGTATGAAGTGTATAATCATGGAAATACATACAGTAAGCTTTTTGGCCTTCTTTTAAGAAAGCCTTTCTGGTTTTGCTAGTCAGTCCAGTTTTTGTTAAGCAGTTACTTTTTTTTTTTTAATCTAAGATTTGAGTATTTTATAAAAGGCTGTGTGGCTTTTTTTTTTTTTCCTTCTCTTCTCTTTGAAATCCTGAATGGAAGACTTTACAGATTATCTTCACAGGGTCTTGGGGACAAGTATGCTCACTTACCCCAGTGCTGAGGGCATGGTGTGTGCCATCGTTGGGTCATGAAAGAATGCAGGTGGACCACATTTTATTCCCTTAGACTGACCCTGAGGACCTGGGCTGGCAAGGCTACTGCAATTGGCTTCAAGAAGCGTTGAACACAGCCTATCCCCAAACTAGCGTAGAAAACAATCTGTAGAAGTTGCCTGGTGGGGGGGCAGGGATGCTGGGAGGGGACATGAAGGAATGTTCTGGAATGATGGTAACTGTCTTTAAGGGTTTGGGTTATGTAGGTATGCCCAAACTCAGAAAGTATATTTAAGAAGTGTGTTTCATTGTATTTAAATTTTACTTTATAAGGAAAAAAACAAAACTAAGCAAACATTGAAATCCAGTTAATGATGATGCCACCAAATTCTTCACGGGGAAGTGTACTGTTGCATGCAGTTTACTTTGAATGGCACCAAAAATAAGATGGATTAATGGATGGATTAGTGGGATGGACATGGCTGGATAGATATGTGATAAAGCAAGTGTGGCAAAATGTCAGCGATGTGATCTAGAGCTGCATATATGGGAGTAGACGTGCTCACAAAATTCTTTAAACTTTGCTGTTTTGAAACTTTTCATAATGTTTAAAATTTTTTTAAGTATATCCTTCAAAAATTAATTATAGGGGCAGCTGGTTGGCTCAGTGGTTAAAGCACAGTGCTCATAACACCAAGGTCACCGGTTCGATTCCCACATGGGCCAGCGAGCTGTGCCCCCCCCAACAACTAGACTGAAAACAACAACTTGACATGGAGCTGATGGGTCCTGGAAAAACACACTGTTCCCCAATATTCCTCAATAAAAATTTTTTAAAATTAATTATAAACAGAGAAAAGGCTATGGGAGTATATCAGTTCTTTATGGGAGAAGAGAAAGCCCTATCCTTATCAAACTACCTGGGCACCAGAAGGATACAGTGGAACTTGGAGAGGGTGCCAGGATGTTCACGTTTCCCTCCCTCTCCCCAACACGTAAGCCCCCTTTTTCCATTTCTGTTGTCTGTGTGTCATGTTTCGTTGCCTATTATAAACTTTTCTGCTTTTGTTCCCTTCTCTCTTGATGCTAATGAATCTTCCTAAAAGTAGTTCTGTGATTTTTTTGGCTTGAAAACTGAATGGATGCATCCATTAGCACTCTGCATTGCAATAACAAGCCGAAAAGAGGAATTGTGTGTTTGATGGTTTAGGTCAGAGGTGCTGTTGGATCTCGGTACCCAAAGTCTATTTAGTCTTTTCTGTGTGTTCTTTGCTGCTCTTGCTCTGCCCACCAGCTTTCTCATCTTTCCAGTTGATAAAACGGGACCAAACTCCTAGAGCAACTGTTTTCAAGACACCAGTCCAATTGAAGCTGGAATCTTGGTCCTTGATCCAAAGCCTGGGAAAGAGTCTGGCTGGTTAGTGGTGGAGTGGGGTCGTCCTGTGGGACTAGGGCCACGCCCACTGGCTCTGAGTGTGCGCTCTGAGGTCCTAAAATTTTGTAACAGTATAAATGTCACGTTTCTGTATTTCTCTAAATGTCTCCTGATTGAGGCTGTGTAGTGTAGTGGTGAAGGAGTGGGGCTTTCCACCTGAGTCTAAACCCGTGCCTGAGTCCAAACTGTGGGATTTGGGCAAGGGCATGAACATCCCTTTGTCTCAGATTTCTCATCTGCAAAACGCGATGTTCGTAGAACCGCCCCCCTCACTGAAGTTTTGGATGCTTAAAGTGCCTATCCCATAGGAAGTGCTCAATACATTAGCTATTACTATAGAGTGAGTATGGTCATTTAAATACTTCATATAAACAGGGGTGTGTGTGTGTGTATACGAGGTGTGAGCAAACAATATGGTGCATGTTTAAGTAAAAATTTATTACAATAAAAGACACATTGCCATTAACCCCCCATCAAAACACTGTCCTTCGCTTCAAACACACCTATCCCATCATTCTTGCCACTTCCTGAAGCAGTTCTGGAAGCCCTGTTTTGTGAGTGTCTTTAGTTGCACTGTCATGGCTGCCTTGACGTCCTGAATCATTTTGACTTTGGGGAAGAGCCAGTGAATAAGGTGGATGAGGACACACCATAATGTTTTTATTTGACAGAAATTGCCATATACCAGAAGCGATGTGTGACACGGAACATTGTCATGATGGAGGATGATTTAAGGCACACTTTAAAACACACCTCTGAACCGTAGCTCACACCCTAGTGACTGCACCGAGCAAGTTGAAACTTGTCACACACTATTACTAAGGTGTGACGCATTGCTTCCCATACTGAAGATCCCTGCCTTTCCGTTGGATGGCACTCGGCAGCAGCATTCATCATATTTTGTGATCACAACGGGAAGGCTCCTTGTCACACATCACTTCTGGTATACGACAGTTTTTGTCAAATAAAAACATTACCCCGTGTCCTCATCCACCTTATTCACCGGATCTGGCATAGTGCTACTTCTGGCTCTTCCCCACAGTCAAAATGACCATGAAATATAGATGTTTTCAATTAAGTCAGGACATCGAGGCAGCTGTGATAGGGCAACTAAAGACACAACAAAAGGACTTCCAGAACTGCTTCAGAAAGTGGCAAGAACGATGGGATAAGTGTGTTTGAAGCGAGGGAGAGTACTTTGAGGGAGATTAATGGCAGTGTGTCTTTTACTGTAATGAATTTTTATTTAAACATGCACAGTATTTTTTTATCACGCCTTGTATGTGTGTAAATTAACTTTAAGCCACCCCAGGAACAGTTAGCATTTGAAGTACTCTAAACAGGAATCCAAGTTCCAAAGGTGGCTACCTTAGCAGTTCGGATGTTTTCAAAATCTACTTCAAAGGGTTTTTTGAGCAGCACATGGGATGTTGTTAATATCTCTCAGTTGTGAGATGAGTGTGTACTTGAGATACGTGGGTGGCTAGAAATATAGAGGACCCATCCTCAGACCTGCAAGATAAAAATATCCATCGGGCTCAGCAGTGTAAATACTTTGGAATGGACCTCATTGGTCCAGTGACCTCCACATCATCTGCCGGACCACAGGATTAGCTGGTCCTGCTTTCTCAGTGCGTCCAGGTATCTTGAGTGTGAAATTTTCACACAAGGTCCTGGGAGGAAGAGAGAGAGGGACTTCCTCCACAACCTATGAACAGGAAATACGATTGTTTTGTGTGGTTAATAAATGTTTGCACATCTGGTAGACTTGGTCCAAGGCTGGCTTTTGTGGTAAATGCCATCGAAGTTGTGATGGTGGCAGAGAGCTACAGCCCCACGTACCTCTGGCTTCCAGAGCTACTGACATTTATTAGAAGACTGTCACAATTGACGAATGGCCAAATTGACTTAGGTCAATTCATGACCTCCCACCAGATTTACTGGAAATGTAATCATTATACACAGTCAGATTTCCTGGATGTCCAATTACAGTTTCACAGTTAATCTGGGGACTCCTCCCTCATTCCTTAAAGTCGTATGGCAGTCAGGGTGTATGATGGCTGCCTGTGGCCTGTGGTCTGTTGTGGCTGCTGCCTAGGGCTTCCGTGTCTGAGGTCTGTAAGTCTTAGTTTGGATTCCCAGTAGCTGAGTCTGAGACAAAGATTTGGGGGCAAGTAGTTTAGTTGGCAAGTGATTCCAGGCAGCCCTGTGAGAGTGGGGAGCTAGAACAGGAAAGAGAAAATAAAGAGGGCATTAATGAGTAAATTACTGCTGTGGACAACCGGGGTTCACCCCTGCTGAGACCCTCTGAGAGAGACCACGCGAATTTGGGGGTGGGGGGGTGGGTGTCAATCATACTCACATCTCACATCTTCATCTTGCCTTTCTCAGCCATTGTCTTGTGGAAATTTCTCTAAATGAGGTGGTAGAGTGCCAGCATATCCTTATATAATAGCTGCTCAGAGAGCATCATAAAAAGCTTTGTAACAGCTTCAAGCCGATTCCTCACTAACGCTTTCAGCGCTGTCCTACCTCAAGAGAAATTCCCAGATTTTCCCCAAATTCCAAATGTGGGGACTGCCTGTGCCTTCCTCCTTATAAAGGGGTACTATTTCTGTATCCTCAAGGACTGGGGGCATTTCTAAATGCCCTTCCTATTAACATCAGGAAGTTTGAGTTTCACCCAGCCTCGGAGCTTCTGGTCACAGAGCCTGATTTCCCAGAATTCTGGAAGACTTGACCCACACTGTCCCTTGTCTACTGGAAATGGCAAAACTAAATAGATGATTATGTGATTCAATCCTAACCGTCAAGTTGAAAATTTAATGAAATAAAAATATTTGCACAGTGTTTTCAATTCACAGAGTACCTGTACTTTCCTCATCCGATTTCAAGAACCCCTGCCAACCCTTTGAAGTGCAGTAACATTCTCTAGCACCACCCCCAAACACTCCAAGCTACAGAGCACTAGGAAAGGACAGCAAGAATTCAGGAAGTAAATGTTTTGTGATTAAAAAAAAAAAAAAACAAACTGAAAATGAGTGGAAAGCCAAGAAATTCAACAGCCTCTTTTTATAGTAGATGGTAAGAAAAATGTGATATAACACCGTTTCCTGCCTTTGCATAACCAGTTTGATGTATACTTCTGTGTGAGCAGATTCAAATCTTGTCAAGTTTTCTTCACGATAACATAGCGCATGCCAGAGAATAAGGGCTTAGTGTGTTGCAGGCACAGGGAGGACTTATCCTGGACTGACTGAGGCACAGAGGAGCCAAGTTGTTGAGACAAAGGACAATGTAGACTCGTGAATTCCAGCATGGCGCCCATGGCTGCTCAGTTCAGAGATACAGTGTTTGTGGCTAGATCCCAACACCCACATTTTTGAGTAGCCCTCTACTTATACCAGGTGGTTGAGGTTATTTGTGACTCACAGAACAGAGTGGGTGGAAGGAAGCTGCCCCTACAGCTGTGAGTTTCTTTTTTTTTGTTTGTTTGTTATTTTGTTAACAGCTTGATTGACATATAATTCACATACCGTACAGTTCACCCACTTCAGGTATACAATTCAGTAGTTTTTAACATAGTCACAGTTGTGCAGGCATCACCACAATTATAGAACATTTTGATCACCTCAAAAAGAAACCCATACCCTTTAGCTATCTCTCCCCAATACCCTATGCTCCCCAGCCTTAGGCAAACACTCATTTATCTGTCTCTATATTTGTTTATTCTGGATATTTCATATAAACAAAATCACATGTGAGGTGTTCTGTGATCAGCTTCTTCCATTTAACATAATGTTTTCAATGCTCATCCACACCGTAGCTTATATCGGAACTTCATTCCTTTCTGTGGCCTAATGCTAACCGCTTGTCACCACATTCGGTTTATCCATTCTTTAGTGTGCCATTTGCGTTGTTTCCACCTTTTGGCGAAACTGAATAATGCTGTTAGGAACGTTTCTGTGTAAGTTTTTGTGTGGACGTGTTTTCATTTCTCTTGGGTATGTATCTAGGAGTGGAATGTCTGGATTGAATAGTAAATATTTAACTTCTTGAGGAACTGACATACTGTTTTCCAAAGTGGCTGTGCCATTTTATGTTCTCATGAACAATGTTTGAGGATTCCAATTTCTCCACATCTCACCAGCCCTGGTTATTACCTGACTTTTTTTTTTTTTTAATTTATTGGGGTGACAATTGTTAGTAAAATTACGTAGATTTCAGGTGTACAATTCTGTATTACATCATCTATAAATCCCATTGTGTTCGCCACCCAGAGTCAGTTCTCCTTCCATCACCATATATTTGATCCCCCTTACCCTCATCTCCCACCCCCCACCCCCCTTACCCTCTGGTAACCACTAAACTATTGTCTGTGTCTATGAGTTCTTGTTTCTCATTTGTTTGTCTTGTTCTTTTGTTATTTTTGGTTTATATACCACATATCAGTGAAATCATATGGTTCTCTGCTTTTTCTATCTGATTTATTTTGCTTAGCATTATACTCTCAAGATCCATCCATGTTGTCACAAATGTTCCTATATCATCTTACCGCCGAATAATATTCCATTGTGTATATATACCACAACTTCTTTATCCATTCATCTATCGAAGGACATTTTGGTTGTTTCCATGTCTTGGCCACCATAAACAAAGCTGCAATGAACATTGGAGCACACGTGTCTTTATGTGTAGACGTTTTCAGATTTTTTGGGTAGATACCCAGGAGAGGGATTGCTGGGTCATATGGTAATTCTATTCGTAATTTTTTGAGGAACCTCCACACTGCCTTCCATAACGGCTGCACCAGTACCTGACTTTTTTTTATTCTAGCTTTCCTAGTGGGTGTGACGTGTATTTGTTGTATTTTTTATTTGAATTTCCCTCATGACTGAGTAATGATGTGGAGCATCTTTTCATGGGGTTGTTGGCAGCTTGTCTATCTTTCTTGGGGATGGAGAAATGTCTATTCAGATCCTTTGTTCATTTTTTAATTGTGTGTCTTTTTGAATTAAGAGTTCTTTATGTACTCTAGATACAAGTCCCTTATCAGACATATAATTTGCAAATATTTTCCCCCTTTCTGTGGGTTGTTTTTTCGCCTCTGGATGTGTCTTTGTAGTACAGAAATTTAATTTTGATAAAGTTCAATTTACCTAGCTTTTTATTCTTGTTGCTTATGCTTGGAGTATCATATCCAAGATTCCATTGCCAAAACCAAGTTCACAAAGATTTACCCTATGTTTTCTTCTAAGAGTATTATAGTTTTAGCTTTTATACTTTGGCTCTTTGGTCCATTTGAGTTCATTTTTGTATATGGTGTGAGGTAAGTGTCCGACTTCATTCTATTCCATGTGGATTTCCATGCGAGTTTCTTTTTGAGGCCTCTCTTTTCATTTCAGCTGCTAGTGGTTGAGGCTTATTTTAACTAGAGGTATGCTGTGGGATACAGAAGTGATGTGCCCGGGTGTTGTGACCCCACTGTCTAATTTTGACCCGGTATATACATGTTGAAAAACTTAACTTACTAGGAGATGAATTTAGACTATTAGTCTCAGATCTGTTATATTATTATAAAAGATATTTGTGAAGAGCCATCACTGAAGATTAAATGAGCAGTTTTATTCGTAAGAAGATAGGAAGGAAAATCCTCCCTAACCCAGTGGATCTAACTCAGCATCGTTCAGGGAAGTTTTGACTCCTGGTCCACACTCCCTGTCACCCCTGGTTCCCCATTGTCTTTATCCCACATTTTCCCTCTGTCCCTCCTATTATAGTGGAAGACTTGGACTGCTTCTATCCTTATGGAGTCCCGGTACCTGTGCTTTGGCTGCCATCCCTGTTTCCTGCTCAGGAACCGTTACTGTCTATTATCTTCTATCTTCTAGGTCTTTTAGTCTCTACTGACCCTGCATATCAGTATTTCAATGAACCCTGTTGTAGCTTATCTCAAAACAAACAAAACCCATGCCTTGACCCTCCCTATCTTTATCTTCAAGCTCCACTCCTCACCCCCATGCCCTGCCCTCCACCAGACAGCCAAACTTCTTGAAAGAGTCGTCTTCACTTAGGTTTTCACTCTCCCCACTCACACTTCTCAGTCTGTTCCCGACTTCTGAGCCCATTATCCCAAGGCCCCAGTGAGTTCCATGCCACCAAAACCAAAGGACACTTTTCAATTCTCATTTTGTCTATCAGGACTGAGCATGACAAGCCAAGAAGAAGGAGAGAATGGACATTGGGAAGGTGATGGGCAATGGCTGCCAGACCTTGCCTGACTCTTTCAGTGGTCCACACTATGGGCCGTTTCCTCATTCTTGAAAGATCTCTTAGGCTCCATAATATTTTATTTTCCTAGTTGTTTTCAACCAAGTACAAAGAGTCTGGAGGCTTCGGCTAGAAATACATAGCAAAGTTTTATTCAAGGGTTAGGATTTGCAAACTGGAAATACAACCAGGCAATTCCCAGAGCATTAAGAAGAAGAAAGAAAAGCTGAGTTCTTATAAAAAGTCCATTCTTGAGAAGAATCAGTCCTGCATTCTTAGCCTCTGGATTGGTCCGAAATGATAATCTTCCGGATGTCCAGTGGTCTGGATAATGGATGTCAGGAAGTTTGGAAATGTGACATTCTTTCCTAAGTCCTTCAGGGGGTAATCAGAAGGTTATCTATAGGATCTCTTCTCCCTCTCCCTCCCTCCCCCTATCTCCCTCCCTCCCCCGATCTCCCTCCCTCCCGCCCTCCCTCCCTCTAAGTATAACTGGAGAGTTCAAAAGTTTTAAGTTCCCGGGCTAAAGCAAGAATAGCATCATTTCTTCATGTGTCAGCCTGTTTGATGTTAGTAATTTAGCAGCTTGACTGTTGTGACTCTTTTATTTCTTTACCCTATTCCTCATTTCCCCTTTTTGATCAGCATTTTTCTCTCAGAAATTATCAAGCAAAACATTTTAAAGTCCCTCAGTGCCAACATGGCAATGCCTGCCTTGGGTCCATCATGCCTCTTGGAGGCGGGGCATGGACTAGAGACACGCTTGCCAGATACGAGTTTATAGTCAGCTCAATATTTGTGCCAAATTTTAGGTTGAAGCTTTAGGAAAGGGCCAATGAAGACATTATTTTATATCAGTTTCAGAAACCAGTCTCAGTCTTGAGAATAGGTCAGTTCAGTTAATAGTTGTCTCTCATTTTAGGAGGTGATACTGCAGGTGGCTCCCAAAGTTAGGCCTATGGTGCGAGCAATCCGGTGTTTAATAAGAGGCAGCTCTATGGACGCAAAAGAAAAACAGTGGTTAACGATTGAAGCAGACTCTAATCCCAATTTCTGAGTTCTGAAAGCACCCAGTCCAGAAGATTTCTAGATGTCTGGCTCAAAACATTTTCAGATTGAGTGAAGGCCGGCAGCAACAATCTTATAGATTCTCCTAGTTTGCAGTTTGAATGTCTCTGGTGACTTTTTCTGAAACAGTCATGAAGATTGTCCATATATATGAGTTGTTGCAGTGATTTCTCTGAGGTTTATATCAAGTTGTCCCCTCTAGCTTCTTTGGCTTTGGGGAAAAGGCAGTTTTAGTTCTCAGTGATTCCATGTCAAAGGATGGGGAAAAGATTGGAAATGTTAGTTTGGAGAGTCACAGCCAGATACTGGAGGAAAGTAGAAGAATTTGGGATCCAGTCCAGTTTACAGTTTACCTCAGAAGATAATGAACAGCACTAGAATCTAATATTCACAAAGGTGTAGTACTGAAACATACTTTTTCCCCCTAATATCACTCTCATTTTTATCAAAGATAGCCAAATTAAGACTCTTGTAAGGAAATAAGTGCATTAGAAATTCTGATTATTTTTTTTTTGTCGCTAAAATTGGTAAGTAAAATCTTTGAGTCTAAATCACTAAATATTTAGAAAAATGGATTTTCCACATTTTCAGTTAACAGTAGATTTTGATCCATGGTAGCATAGCATAGTCAGTTCAGTAGCACAGTTTCTAAATGTTAATCTTTCTTGACCTCAGTTTCTCCAAATGGAGAATGGGGACTATAGTGGTATCTCCTCCTAGGGATTTTATGAGGATGACACAAAATAAATATAAAGCAGATAAAATAGTGTGTAGTGTATAGTTGGTGCTATATAAGTATTTGCATGCCAGCAGGAAGTTGGAGAAGGTATTGAGTGAACCAGTTTGCCGTCTATGGGAAGAGAGGCCTGAAGTAGTCCAGCGTGGCAGGGAAGGAGAACAAGATATTTTCCATGCTTCTGTGGACTGACTAAATCCATAATTGAAATCCTAATCCCTGCTGTGATGGTATTAGGAGGTGGGGGCCTTTCGGGGTGATTAGGGCATGAGGGTGAAGCCCTCATGAATGAGAGGGATTCCTTGCCTCATTCACCATGTGAGGACACTTCGAGAAGACTGCCATGAAACCAGGAACCAGGAAGTGGGCCCTCGCCAGACACCACATCTGCCAGTGCTTCATCTTGGACTTCCCAGCCTCCAGAATGGTGAGAAGGAAATTTCTGTTTATAAATTTCGCTGTTATAGCGGTCTGAATAGACTACGACACATATCCTCAAGAGTGGTCTCGAGAAGCTAAGAGAAAGGGTCAGGGGTCTGAAGAGTCTTGTGTAGGAAGGAGGGCACACAACTGCAGAGGCCAGGAGAGCGCCACCTCCTGTCCCACAGCCACATCTTGAGACGGTTTAAGATGATCTTTCCCAGGAGCCTAGATACAATTCTGGGAAGAAGTGGGAAACCCCCAAATCAATTGAGAAGACCCTGAATTGACAGTTCATCCCAAATTAAGTTTCAGACAAAAACAGAGTGAAGGCTTTAGATGGAAATTATAGACAAACAAGTTTATGTTTTTGCACACCTAAGTGTGTATCTTCTATAATAAACTTATGTAGTCATACATCTTGAAATGTGGTTTGAAAAACCAAAATTATACCATGAAATTTTCATTACATAAGAGGTTAAAAATTCAGATTAGCATTTCTTCACTACGCCACTCCTATTTGCATCATGTGTGGGTGTGATTCAAGGCTGGGTCTGGGGATATTTCCCTGAAATATCATCAACATTTCTAAACTCACATTTCTATCCAGTAGCTGATCTCATCTACTGCAACAGTCTCTCTTGAACATAGGCATTCATGGAATAAAACGAAAAGTATTAATCCTGAGTGTAGCTGCTCTGTAGAGGGCATCAAGTAGCTGTATGCTAAGAAAATTAATCCTTCAAATTTTACTTAGGACACCAGTTATTTCCTTTTTTTCTCCTGGAACAGAATTATTTTACATACTTGAATCAAGGAAAATTTTTATCTTTGCCTTCACTTTCCACATCCCCTACAATCTTAAAATAGAGTAGAGGTGCTCTACTGGAGACAGAGCAGGGGGGTTATTTTGAAAAGGGGGTAATTTGATAGCTCAAAGTAGCTTTCATTCATCCAATTAACCAAAAATGGATGGTTAATTGGATCTCCCTATTAGAGGGCCAAAGTGACTAAAACATGGACTCTCCCCTCAGGAATTCTACAGTCAAGTCAGTCCTCAATAAATTCCGTCAGACATAAAAGAAGACTTGGATAAATGAAGAAACACATACTCCAGGCTGGGAAGACTCAATATTTATGAAAGTGTTGGTTTCCCTCAAGTTTATCTTGAAATTTAACCCAATCTCAAACTAAATCCCAAATCAACTTTGACCTCTACAGAATGACTCTAAAGTTCAACTAGAAAAGAAAAATGTGAAACATTTAGAAAATTCTGGAAAAGGAAGAGTAAGGAAGAGGATTTCCCCTGCAGATAAGGTATATGATATAGTTATCATATCAGATTACAAAATATCAGAAAACAAATCAAAACATAAGAGGTAAATGAAAAAGAATAAAGTTGAAAAAAGGATCCAAGTAGATATAAGCATTTAGAATATTATTACTTTGTCTTTCCAAGCAGTGAATTGATTTTCAGTCAGAAATGATTATTCAATGAAATGCAGTTGGAACAAGTGGCTAACCATTTGCAAAAAATAAAATGAAATTGAGATTTCTACCTCATACTTATATTCGATAGAGATTAAGGACTAAACGTAAGAAAACCGTGAAAGAACAAGAAGAAAATGTAGGTGGATATTTTTATAATCATGGGATGAGAAGGACTTCATTAATATGGCACCAAAAGCATAGCCTTAAAGATTGTTCAGCTTTAGTAGATACTGACAGTTTTCGAAAGTGGTTATTACAATTTACACTTCTATTAGTAATGTATAGAATTCCAGTTGCTCTATGCTCTTTCCAACAATTGGTATTGTAAGTTTTAAATTTTTCACACATTTTGGTAATATCTCATTGTGGTTTTAATTTGCATTTCCCTGATGACTAATAATGGTGAGCACAATTTTTTTCTTATAAATATGCATACATTTTTAATCCAGCAATTTTACTTCCAAGACTTTATCCTGAAGAAATATATATATGTATATATGTGTGTGTATATATAAGCAAGATGTGATCAAAAGATACAGTGAATGTTTAAATTAAAAAAAAATTTATGACAGTAAAAGGCACATTGCCATTAATCTCCCTCATTTTGGACACATTTATCCCATCGTTCTTGCCACTTTCTGAAGCAGTTCTGGATGTCCTCTTTCATGAGCGTCTTTAGTTGTGCTGTCATGACTATCTCAATATCCTGAATTGATTCAAAATGTTTTCCTTTCATGGTCATTTTGGCTTTGGGGAAGAGCCAAAAGTCACACGGTGCCAGATCCAATGAATAAGGTGGATGAGACACACCGTGATGTTTGCATTTGACAGAAATTGCTGTACCAGAAGGGATGAGACGTGTGACACAGAGTGTTATCATGATGGAAGACTGAATTAAAGACACTCACAAAAGTGGACTTCCAGAACTTCCAGAAAGTAGGCTTCGGGAAGTGGCAAGATGATGGGATAAGTGTGTTCGAAGTGAGGGGGAATTTTTTGAGGGGGATTAATAGCAATGTGTCTTTTACTGTAATACATTTTTTACTTAAACGTTCACCATATTTTTTTATCACCGTATTTTTTATATCACCTTGTATGTATATACTGGGGTACCAAAAAAATGTATACACACTTTAGGTGATGTTAACACTTTGGTCAACATTGCTCAAGGAGTAGTTTGCCATAATCAGAGGTGTCTGGATGCTGATGGTAACCACTTTGAGCACCTCTTGTAATTGCAGAGGTTACAGGGGACTTATATTCATCTTTTGCTATTGGTATATAAGTATATTAATACAGTTTTTTCCTTAAAATGTGTATACATTTTTTGGCACCCTCTGTATACACACACACACACACACACACACATAAATTGGAACTATTCAATAATTCAATGATTGTATTTGGTGAAATATATTTTTGGTGAATTTGTATTGTGATATATTATTATCTAGTGAGAACCACCATTAATATCTCAATAGTGGTTAACTCTAGGTTATTTTTTTTAACTTCTAAACATAAAACTTTATTACATTTCTAGTTATGTCCTGACAGGTGATTTTTAATATATTCTTTTTGACATTTTTCTGAATTTTTCATAATGAACGTATATTGTTTTTATATTTGGAAGAAATGGCAAAAAGTATTTCTATTTTATTTGGAACAAATAGAAATAAAAAATATTATCCCAAACAACCTGATAGAATACCCACAGTTCAATCATAAACAATGTCATTTGAGGTCGAATTCTTCATTTAAAATGCAAAAGTATGCCTAGTGCCCATATCTTTGTAAATACTGTTTTGTCTTTAAGAATCAGAGCTCTTTGGAGAAATGGCTGAATCCAGGGCTGGCCAGGGAAAACACAAAATGAGTCAGGAATATAGGAACACCTTGATGTATCAGAAAGCAAGTAAATTAAAAAAAACAACAAAAAAAAGAGATGGGGACATATTAAAAGGATATAGGAGCTAATTTGAAGGACTGCCCACTGCCCAAGTCTGGGATAATTTTTGAGGTAAAAATAAATCAGGAGAGTAAAGGATTATGGCTCATTGAATAAGATAGGAATCCATCAATTCATTCAGATAATAAATATATAAATAAATGGGGCTGAGAAAGAATGGGCTCTTCCTTACAGTGAAATACAGATTGATAATTGTGGAGGGAAGGATGGAGTGGGAAGATCATCATTTTGCAACCATCCGAGCAAAGAATGGTTTCCGCAAGAACCAGCAATGATTGCTAAATTTGGGGGAATAAGCTTGATGAGGAACAGGATATTTACTTAATCCTAAAGTGTCTCTCCACAGATTGCTTGTTAGTTTCAAGGGTAAAATAGTAACTACCCCAAGTGAAGAAACCAGACAACACCTGGATCAGTTGATTAAAATTAACCAACAAGAGTCAGATTGACATGGTGGGCTTCCAGATATGATACCCTGAGAACAAAACATCACTTTTGTGCTATTCTGGCAGGGGACTCATTACCTGAATCAAGTCATGAGTAAACACCAGGCAAGTCCAACTGAGGAACATTCTACAGAACAACTAACTGGCTTGTATTCCTTAAATATATCAGTGTCATGAAAGAGAGAAATACTAAAGAACTGTTCCAGATAAAAGAAGATTAAAGAAACATGACAGTCTAATGCATTTGTGATCCTTGGTTGAAGCTTATACTAGAGGGGGGAAAATGATATAAAGAATTTTATTGGTATAAACGACAAAATTGGAATATGGATTTTAGAATAGAAAAAAGTGTGTGTCAGGGTTAAATTTCCCGATTTGAAGATTGTTTTGTGGTTATGTAAGGAAATATACTTGTTCTTAGGAACTACACAATGAAGTGTTAAGAGTATAATAAAGGCATGATCTATATAACCACAAATGGTTCAGAAAAAATAAATAATTACAGGGACCGGCCTGGTGGCTCAGGTGGTTGGAATGCCGCGCTCCTAATGCCGAGGTCGCCGGTTCAATTCCCAGGCTGGTGAGCTGCGCCCTCTACAGCTAAGATTGTGAACAACAGCTCTCCCTGGAGCTGGGCTGCTGTGAGCAGCCGGAGGTTGGCGGGAGCTGCTGTGAGTGGCCTAAGACTGGCGACCAACTGCCTCAGCCTGGAGAAGCGCAAGGCTCATAATACCAGCATGGGACAGGGAGCTGTGTCCTACACAACTAGACTGACAAACAGCGGCTTGAACTAGAGGTGGGGGGGTGAGGTGAGGTGGGGTGGGGTGGGGTGGGGTGGAGTGGGGCGGAATAAAGGGGAAAATAAATAAATAAATAAATAATTACAGAGGGAGTGGGAGAGAAAGAGGGAAAGGCTATATGGGAGCTGTGTGTAATTTGGGCAATTTCTTTTTAAAATTTGAAATTCAAAATAAGTTTAAAAATGCACATAGTTGTATTAGTCATAGTGTCTTAATCTGAATTATTTTATCATATATATATATATATAGAGAGAGAGAGAGAGAGAGAGAGAGAGAGAGACTTAATTGAGATACTCACATGGAAATAATTTATCTGGGATAGGAGAAGAAAAAAGATAATTTTGGCGCATAATGAGCATGTCCGTCTTGCCTAATAGAGTACAGGAAGGGGAGTAGACCATGGTAATACATCTCAGATAAATTTTTCCTTTGAACCATTCACTGGACTGGCCTTTGGAAAAGGTAAACCTAACCTGTTTGTCCCTACCCCCCAATCCTTACTGAGACAAATAAATAAAAATAGAACTGGTAGGCCAGAGGCTGTATATAGCTATGATTTAGGCTTGGCTCAATGACCTTTGTGGAAACATTTAGGTGTTAAGGTCACGAGGTCCCAATCAGTACAAGGAGGCTAACGTATCTGTCTGAGGAGAGGCTGATGGGATAAAAGGGGTTAAGGATCCGTCCAAGCGCACACTCTGTTCACTCCAGGGTGAGAATCTACAGTGGGGCAAGATGGCTAATTTTAGTTGAAACTTCCTACATTTAGGATATAAGGCTTCCTTTCTTTTATTTTAAAAGCATGTATTTATAATCAAGTATTAACTTTGCCCAAGTAACAAAAATAGTAGGGGAACCAAGAAAGGTAAACATTTCAAAGCCATCTTTATTAAGAAGCTCTTTGGGAGAGCGGAATTACTTTCCAATTGCTCACCTCAAATTCCAGGTCTTAGTTAACCTCAGCTTCTGCAGCTCAGTTTTCCTGCCACTGGAGTCTTCTGTTTCCTTACTGAATAGCCATTCTAGAGTTCCTTGGGAGAAGGCACTAAAGTAACAGTTCTTAAAGGCTCAGGACAAAAGGATGTTAGAAAGTGAGTGTTACAGTCAATTAGGGAAATGGGGACCTGCTCTATTCATCAGTTCATATTCAGCTTAAAACATGGACTCTATCTTACAGAAATACTCAGCATATAGATGTTTGTACAGGGAGTTTATTGCAGCACTGCTGGAATAGTGAACATTCAGGAACAAGTTAAATGCCCATCATTACAGATCTGATTAAATTGTTTGTCCATACTGTGAAATACTTTGCGACCATTAAAAAGAATGAAGTAGAGGTAAATGCCCTGATACTGGGAGATTCTCAAAACATACTGTTATGTGGAAAAGGCAAGTTGCAGAACAACGGACACTGCATGACACTTTTACATTAAAAATTTGTATAATGTTATGTGCATGTGTTGCATGTATATGCATAGAACGGGGATGGGAAGGATCGCCCCCAAACCACCGTCGTGGCTAATTTGGGAGATGGAAGTGAAAATAGGGATGAGGAAGGAAGGTGACTTTTTTTTTTTTTTTTAAATATTGGGGAATATTGGGAAACTGTGTGTCTCTCCAGGGCCCATCAGCTCCAAGTCGTTGTCCTTCAATCTTGTTGTGGAGGGTGCAGCTCAGTGCAACCTTGTTGAGAGCTCACGCTCTAACCAACGGAGCCATCTGGCTGCCCCTTCGGAAGCTCAGTGGCACCTCGCTGTCTTCAGTCTAGTTGTGGAGGGTGCAGCCCACTGGTCCATGTGGGAATAGAACCGGCAACTCTGTTCAGAGGTTGAGCTCTAACCAACAACCATCTGGCTGCCCCGGAAAGGTTGACTTTTATATTTTGCTTTCTAGAATTGATTCTTGTTTGAATCTTTATCATAAGAAAGTGTTCATGTTGCTTATGTAACTTTCAAAAGATCGTCTGATACATTCGATTTCTCCTGAAAACAAAAAGTACGAAATTCATAACAATATATTGAACGCCCTGTGTGGGTAGCTCTTTGGCATCTGCCTTCATCCCTTCTGTCCCCTGCCCCCCTTTCAAGAGTTAAGAATGAGGATGATTTCTGTGACACTCCTCTAATTCATGCTGGGGCCATTTACCTGGTTTGACTTGTTTTGCTCTCCTCTCACAATTGGAGGGTTCTCTCATTGTCACTTGAGAGCACATCCGCTTTCTTCTCTTCATGACTGCTGCATTAACCTGATTATTTTTCTCAGCCATGTTGCTCCTGGCCCTTCTGTCCACTGGTGACTTAACGCTTCCTATGTAAAATCTCTGGCCTGTAAAATGAGTGGAGAGTCAGCTTTCACGAAATTACTTTTTCGGATGAGGGAAGCTGACGAAGGGTTCAGAGTTCTGTTGACAGTTAGCAATTCCTCATGATAACTGACTTGGTGGTTTTACTGCAAGAGGAGGGAAGTCCTTTGAATCTAAATATATACCAGACTCTGCTTTAGAGAATTATAAGCCAAGGAAACTCTTCTCACCTTGTGTTTCTGTTATCTATTTCTGATAACTATTTCAGTTATCTGTTTCTCAAAATTGATGGCTCATCTCTGCTCCACATGGCACCAGCTGGCACAACTCAACTGGAGGGCTAGAGGATTCACTTTTAAGATGGCTCACACACGTGGCTGGCAAATTTGTGCTGTTTACTGGGAGTTCGGCCAGGGTTGTGGGTCAGGGGCCTCGGATCCTTTCTAGGTGGACCTCTACACAGGATGCTTGGGTTTCCTCACAGTATGCTGGCTGGGTTCCAAAAGCAATCGTCCAAAGAAAACAAAGTAGGTGTGCATTATATTTTAATGACATGCCCTCAGAAGTTCCATGAGATCAAGTTCACCATGCCCTGTTGGTTGAGGCAGCGTCAAGGCCACTCAGGTTCAAGAGGAGGGGATATAGACCCTATCACTGGACCAAGGGCAGATGTAGGCCATCTCTTGGTTTTGAGAAATAGCATAGACAGAGCTGATTACTGGATCTGAAGCAGAATACAATAGCAGTTAAGCAAATGTAAAGATGGAGAAACTAATATTCCCAGATCTTCCTCAGTCGGATCCTCTATGTTTGATTGATAATGAATTGTCCGAAACCTAGTAACTCTTACCTTAAATGCAGATGCAAAAAAAAATAATTAAAAAAATTTTCGGATTATCTATTACTTATTTACATTTGACTTACCTAAACCTCTCATAATGGAGGAAATATTTAATTATATCACACTATCTTATTTATTAATTAAATGATGCAAGGTAAAGTTTACTGGGATTTTGAATTAAAGAAGCTATAGACATTATTAAGATTATTATGAACATTATTATGTCACCTGTTAAAATAACTTTCATCCTCATTTGGGTAGAAAGAATTTAGTTAAAATAATAATTTGTATTTTTAGTTAATTAAATTTTTATTAAAATTAGTGTTTTGTATATGAACCCTATTGCTTTTTCATATGGTTTAAACATACTCTATTCAGAAGAGATTTTTCTACTTAGTGAAAAATTCATTTGAAATATTTTCTGAATTGTTTTAGTGAATTAGTGGGGAGGGGTTTTGGTGGTGAGAAGGTAATAGAGCAGGACCAAATATGGAAGAACTGTTATGGTAAACGTCATTGGGTTATTGTAAAAATGGCCATTTGGTGCTGAAGAATATTGTGAGCTTCTAGAAAAGGTCTACATAAATGCAAAATAACACAACAATTTTGTCTGTTAAATATGGTAGGAGGTGGGATATACCTTGGAAAAGCTCTTTTTTACTTTGACAAGTAAAATAGCAGGAGAGGGAGGGAGCTCTCCACTTTAGGAGGGGGCAGAGAAGAAAGCTACTCAGGAAATTCCATGTCAGCTAGGAATGGCCAGGGGCAGTTGGCAGAAAGTCACTTGTTACTGATACAGAGCATTTATAGAAATGACGCTAAATGAAGTATATGATGGCAGTTGGAGATGTTTGGACAGGCAGTGGGGCAAAGTAAGTAGAGGTGGCTGTAAATTTGTGCACAGAGAAGAAAAAAGAGGAACTGACACTCCCACAGAATATGCAAATAGGCAAATTTATAGAAACAAAAAATTGATCAGTGGTTGCCTTAGGCTGGGGAGTGGGGTTGGAGAGCAAAGGGGAATGACTGCTAATAGGTAGTTGTTTTTTGGGGAATGATGAAAACGTTCTAAAATTGATTGTGGTAATGGTTGTACTAAACTAAAAACCATTGACTTGAACAATTTAAATAGGTGAATTATATTGTATATGAATCTAATCTTAATCGAGCTGATATTTTGAGAAAATAAATCTAAAATTGAATATAAATAAAAATACATATATATGTAGATTCAAAAAATGTTTATGCCACATGGAGAAAACAAATGCACCACCTACATGTTCACTTCTGTGTCCTTATTCTATCTTCCAAATCATGTAACCTCCTTTTGTTAGTATCCTTTATATCTTTCCAGCGCTTTAAAAATGTATATATAAACGTGAAATATATTCTTTGTTTTCCCTTTTCTTATACAAAAAGTAGCATATTATATAAACTGTTCTGCTCTTTGTATTTTTCTCTATACAGTATATGTCAGAGATCTTTCCATATTAGCACACACAGAAAACTCCCTCATTCATTTTCATAGTACACGGTCTTCCATTGTGTGGATGTTCTACTGTTTATTTAATTAATTTCCTATTGATGAACTTTGGGTTATTTCCCCTCTTTCACTTCTACAATGTTACAATGAACAACCAAGTACATATGTCATTTCATAGATTAGCAGATAAATCTTGGCGATAGAGTGAGATTGCTACATCAAAAGGTAAATGCATTCGGAATTTTGATGAATTCACAATTCACCAAATTGCCCTCCATTTTGTACTTCCAGAGCAATGTATGTTATTAGTTCTGGTATTCCCCAGACTTTTGCTTACATGTGTTGCCAAACTTTCTAACTAGTTGGTGAAATGGTATTATCAGTGTAGTTTTAATATGATTTTCCTATTACTAATAAAGTCAAGCATTATTTTTTATATTTAAGAGCCAGCTGTATTTTTATGTGAGCTGTTAATGTTCTATGACTATTCCTTCCCACCCCCACATTTGCTATGTATCTTGACTTTGATATTTTTCCCCATGCAGAAGTTTTTTTTTTTCTTTTTTTTTTCCATGCAGAAGTTTTTGATTTTTATGGAATCACATTTACCAACGTTTTCTTTCCTGGTTCTGGAGATATAGTATAGACATATAGATATAGTACAGATATATGTAGATATACACTAGCTTATTGTATACAAGTAAAGATCAACTACTTTAACATTAAATGCCATTATATCTTTAACCAGTTAAGAAATGCTCTTGGGTATGAATATGGATACTTTGCAATAGTTGTCAGATAAATCTTGAAGGATTCTCAGGTTTGAACTTTGCACAACTGTAGAAAGAAAAGAGGTAAGGTCTATTTTCCCACCTGTTGTATCTGGGCTCATCTTGGGACTTACTTTGACCAATAGAATGCGGCAAAAATAAAAGTGAAAATTTGTGAGCTTTGCAGATTCTCTTGGAACTCAGATGCCATGTGAAGAAGACGGGGCCAGCCTGCTGGAGGCATGTGGACTAGCCTACAGCCAGCACCAATCCCCACCTGTGAGGCCATGTGAAATCAACTGGCTCAAGTGAAGCTGCAGTTTGACGACAGTCATATGAGTAACCCTGTGGGAGACCAGCAGACAGCCCAGCTGAGCCCAGTGCAAATTACTAAACTGTAGAATAATGAGCAAATAGTTGTTTTAAGCCACTTTTTGGGGATGTGGTTTGTTGCATAGCAGTAAATAACTTGTACACAGGTTTTTGTAGGGCGTTTTGAATAAAGAAAAAAGGTAATTGAAAATACTGAAAGATAGGTTCGATTTTGTTAATTCACATACTCTCCATCTCCAAAAGGATTCAAGATGCTGCGGTGGGCAGCCCCTAAGGTGACCCCAGTGAGCCTTGCCTTCTGGTGTTCGTTCATGCATTTGTATAATCCCCGCCTCTTGAGCATGGGCTGAAACTAATGACTGTTTCTAACCCACAGAATATGGCAATGATGAAAATAAATGCCCTCCCGTGATTATTTGCCATTATAGAAAACTCCATTATATTACCAGATTCACACTAGGGATCTGTCTTCTTCCATGATCAAAGTTAATTTACCGTCAGGTCCTGAGGGACCACTGCAAAAGCTAATTGTCTCCTGTATCCATTGTGACTACCTCCTTGGTGAATCCTGTGAACTTTTCAAAATGCAAATCTGATAATATCACAGACCCACCCGTTCCATTTTTCCCTACACAGGGCATTTGAAAGTACTTTCGGTGGCTTCTCATTGTGTTTGGTTGGGAAAAAACCCAAATCTTAAGATGGACGCACAGCACTGCAAGATTTGACACTTGTCACTATTGCTTTTGACAACACTCTCCCCCTCAGCCCCGCCAAAATGGTCTTTGGTTTGATTCTCCATCATCCCATGATTTCTCCTTGCTATGGGCCCTTAGTACATGCTATTTCCTCTCAGGAATGACCAACCCCAATTTTGTTTAGTTAACGTCTGTTCATTTTTTAGCTTATTACTTCTTTAGAGTTGCTTTCTTGAGTCCCAGATAAAATGTATGTCTCTCAGATATTTGAGAGTGCATGCTCTCCTAATACTGTATTCCTTCTGTATTCAAAGCATTTCTCAATTTATACATTAATTAGTGTGATGATTGGCTTAATGTCCATGTCCTCCATTAAAGAGCCTCATGAAAAATGCTATGGCTGTGTCTCTTTTGTATTGCTATGATATCGTCATTGCTTATCACAGTGCATGGCATACAGCCATTATATATAAATACAAATATTTGTTCAATGATTTTATTAAGGACCTGGCTTCTAATGCAGGCTTGCACTTTGCCAGATGTGTTATGTTTGGGCAGATTACTTAACTTCTCTGAACCTCAGTATATTCACCAGTAACATGGGTGTCATAATCTGGGATGCCCAGAAAGCAGGGTCTAAGACAAAGGCTTTTGTGCTACTTTTTTGTTAGAGAGTACATCTCCTAGAAACAAGAACAAGGGAGAGGGGGAGTGAAGAATAAAGAGGGAGAGCCATATCACGAAGGTGTTGTTGAGAGCGGCCGGTTAGCTCAGTTGGTTAGAGCGCGGTGCTTTGAACAACAAGGTTGCTGGTTCAATCCCCGTGTGGACCCCACTTTGAGCTGCGCCCTCCACAACTAGATTGAAACTATTTGACTTGGAGTTGATGGGTCCTGGAAAACCACACTTAAAATAAATAAAAGTTGGAAAAAAAAAGAATGTGTTGTTGAGCTTGTTGTAGCTAAGTGTCACTGAGAAGTTGTATAAAGGATCTCAACAATCCATTTGGGGGAGAAAAAGGGGAACTTTTATGTACTGGGGTGAAGTGCTGACTCCTGCACACTTCTAGGTTGCCCCACATGGGCATAGGGTGTGGTGCTGATAGGCTACGCTTCAGGAGGTGGTTGGAGTCCACACAGAAGTATAGCACAGCAGAGGCACCAAATCTGAGGGTTCTGCTGGGGGTTACTGGAGAACATGCCTGGCACAAAGTCAGCAGTCAATAAATAAACGGTCATTGTTATTAGTAATATGTTTTGGTTCTCAAAATGCCATATTCTTTTCTGTCCCTTCCTCTCTCCCTTCCTTCCTCCCTTCCTTTCTCTCTTTTTTGTTCTTTCTAGACAAGGTGATTTTGAAGTCCACCTTGTGGAAAATAAGCAAGGAAGCAATGCTAGGAAAACTGAAAAAAAAATAAAACAGAAAGTTATGTAAAGTCTCAATGATTTGAAGAGTGGTGCCTATTTTTGTAGGCAAAATATATGTGGCTAGTCATTATATTTATTACAGCATTGTTTATAATATCAAAGAATGAGAAACAACCTAAATGTCCATCAATAGGGGATTGACTAAAAAAAAAAAATATGATATGTTTATACAATAGAATATGCACCTGAAACAAAGCTCTTAAGTATTGATATAGATAGTTCTCCAACATCAATTAAGTGGGAAAAGAATACCAAGATACAAAACAATGTGGATAATATGCTATTATTTGCATCAAAGAGAAGAAAAACATTTTCACGTTTGCTTGGGAAGGATATCTAAGAAAATAATATTAGTTACCTATTTGTGTGAATACGTGTCCAAGTATTTTAGTACCTATTACTGCATAACAAATGACCCCAAATTTAGCAGCTTAAGACAACAAATATTTATTATCTCATGGTTTTTGAAGCTCAGGAATTCAGAAATAGCTTAGCTGGGTGGTACTGGCTCAGAATCTTCCATGAGGTCCCTATCAAGATGTTAACTAAAGGTTTGAGTGGGGCTGGGGGATCCACTTCCAAGATGGCTCACTCACATGCCCGTGGGGGGGAGGCCTGTTCCTTCCCAGCTGGACCTCTCCAATAAGGCAGCTTGAATTATCTTCATGACATGGCTGCTGGCCTCCCTCAGTGAATGATCTGAGAGAGAGAGAAAGAAGCAGCAAAGACTTTTATGACCTAGCCGAAGAGGTCACACAGTCACACTTGCCACATTCTATTTGTTTGAAGAGAGTCACTAAGTCTGGCCCACACAAGGGGAGGGGAATTAGTTTTCCCCTTTTGAGAGGAAGAGTATCAGAGAATATGTTGGCTATTTGGGAAAGAATTGGGAGAGAAAGAAAAAAAAATCGAAGAGGATATGAATGGGAGAAATTGGTTGAGGAGAAATAGACCTTTGCCCAGAATGACAGGAAAAAGGGAGGGTCTACTTGTGCTCACGCTGCTCCCTCCTCCCCACCCCGGTAGAATAAGCATTCTCACTTTCCAGGGCTTGAGGTGGTGATGGTGTGACCGGTAGTTCTGGATAATGGTTTTGTGGAAGGGGGAGAAATCTGTAGCCAGAATTTCTATGGGATGGCTTTACGGCTTAATCATTTATTATAGCTTAAGTCCTGTTACAACAATATATTTCTATCTAAACCATTCTGCAGTCAAAGCCTGTGGTCATTGTTGATTTTAAATAGTATGCAATTCCATTTCTAGATAACGTTTTACCTACAAGCTCCACCCTTCCAACACTCCTCTCAGTTTTGACATTTATTCTTTAACATAACTTGCACAGTCAAGCACGCCAAAAGGATTTAACCTAGTAATTAAATCGAGGGAGATTTAATGTGCACAAAGACGTGGCATGAAACTCAACAGGTTTATTGTCTGTATATAAAGTTCATTAAGGTCGCGTCTACTGACATGGGCAGTACTAACTGTACTCACTGCGCCCTGGTCACTTTACAAGTCGGGGGGCGAGGAGAAAAGTTTTACAAACAAAACTATTCCATCTGTTCTAATCTCTTTTTATGCAGTAATACACCTGGAAAACACGAAGTCCACTTTCAAGCCATCTAAGTGCAGTTGCTCCTTCTGAAGGGTCAAGCAATGGGGGCAGAGAACGCGTCCTCTCCTCGCTCCAACTGCAGCGAGCAAAGTCCTTTCTGTGTCTCGTGGGGACTCCGAACTCCGAGCCGGGTCCCTGCAACCCCGGCCAAGGCCAGCTCCGAGGATGGTGATGTCTGGGGAGCTAAGGGCACAGCTGGAGGTTGACCGGAGTCCACTCTTGCTAGGCCACGGCTCCCCCGACTCGTGGCTCCAGCCCGGGTTTCCTGTGGGGAGAACGGGGAGACCTGCGGAGGGAGGACACGTCATGGGAGGGGATCCGCGGGCCGGATGGCGAAGGGACGCCAAGGAAAGGGCGAGACGCGGCGCACACCCGTGGGCCGGGAGACGGTCGGAGTCCGCCGGTCCCCGCCCGCCGCTTCCGGCGCCCTCCGGTCCTGCCCAGAGCCGGCGGTGCCACATCCTCCGGTGACGTCAGCCAGCGCCGCCATATTGGAAAAGCGCCGCCGCCGCTGCCGCCGCCGCCTGGGTGTTCGGGCTGCCTCCGGGGCTGCGGCCGCAGGAAGGAAGGAGCCCCTTTCTCGCCCGCGGACACCCGACCCATCCGCTTCGCCCCGGCCCGTCTCCCCATGACTGCCCCCCGCCCCGCTGCCGACGGACGTCGCCCCAGCACCGGGATTTAACACGGAAGCCCGGGTCGGGGACCGCGGCGGGGGGGTAGGAGGGAGACCCGGTAGGTCCGCGTCCCTTTCGGCCCGGCGCCTAGGGGGGAGCCATGACCTCGCTGACCCAGCGCAGCTCGGGCCTGGTGCAGCGGCGCACGGAGGCCTCCCGCAACGCTGCCGACAAGGAGCGGGCGGCGGGCGGCGGCGGCGGCAGCGGCGAGGAGGACGCTCAGAGCCGCCGCGACGAACAGGACGAAGACGACAAGGGCGACTCCAAGGAAACGCGGCTGACCCTGATGGAGGAGGTGCTCTTGCTGGGCCTCAAGGACCGAGAGGTGCGAGCAGGGCTGGGGTGGCCGGTGCGGGGCCCGTGCTTCTGCCTCCGAGCTCCCGAGCGCCGCGCCCGGCAGCGCCCAGCCGGCCTGGTGCTTCCAGAACCTCCCCGCAGATTGCTTCGGTTTTCCCTTCCTCCTTTCACATCACTCCTTTTATTTTGACTCCCGGGCAGTCGGTATGTCTTCCTCACCCCTTTCCGCGTGTTTAATAATCCATGTAGACCCCCGGTTACAATCCCCACCTGCCCGTTAGAGTGAAACACCTGGAACCACTAGCGCCCCGAACTCCTGGGTTTTGCGGGTTTTAGGACCTGGGAGGGCTCCACAGATCTGCTTTCTGGGAGACCTTTTTTTTTTTTTTTTTTTTTTTAAAGGAGTACTGTTTGGAATTTTGAAAAATTGCGGTGAAATGTTAATGGAGGCAGAGTTGTTTTACTGATAAAGTTAAAAGTCCAACAAAATTCTCGTGACAACTCTCGGAAAATGACTTTCTAGGTAAACTTGCTTTGGGTGAGGTTATTTTTAGTCGCGCTTTTACGTTTTACCAGTTGACTATTCTCCAGAAAGTCTTGCCATCTTAAGGGAGGGCTTTTTCGTGGGGTGCTTGAAATGCTAGGTTTGTGATTTGATGAAAGGCCTCAAAGCCTTAGGTAGGTTAAAGTTGAATTCTTTGTACTCAGACTTTGAAAGATTATTTTCACCCAAATACCTTACGAGAATTTTCACATAAAGAGAAGTTGAAAAAAACGCTACAGTGGACACCTTATATATTCACCTCCTAGGTTTTATCATTAACATTTTGCGCTTTTTGCTTTATCACATATCCACCTATCAACAAAAATGACTATGTTTAGAACCCGCAGACAATGAGAGAGATGGTTAGTTTGTCGAGAGAGGATTAGTCTAAATCAGGGGTGTCCAAACTGCGGCTTGTGGGCCAACTGCGCCTGCAATCCATTTTTTATTGGCCCGCAGCAAATTCCAAAAATATATTTAGTTTACTTAAATAGACCAGGTGAGGCAATAGTACTTCACCTGGAGTGAGTGGCCCGGCTGTTTGTGTATTTTATCGCATATGGCCCTTGGTGAAAAACGTTGAAAAAAGTTTGGACTCCTCTGGTCTAAATCATTATGTGCTAAAGTGGTTTCAGGAGCTTATTTTATCTCAGCATGGAAACCACAGACATTTTGAGAGTCAGAAAAATACCTATTTTTTCTTTTTGAAAATTTATTTTTAAATAAATTATAGTTGACATACAGGATTATATTAGTTTCAGGTGTACCATAATCTGTTTTGATTTTAAGAAAGTTTTCCCAATTCACAAAGGTGGGCAAAAAAATTTAATCCTCATAAAACAACTTAGTCTTACTTCACCAAAACTTAAAATCAGATATAGGTGAGGTTTATATGGACTGTTGGTGGATTCCTGATATTTAGTAATCTAATGATAACTAAAGTTTACCTTGATAGAATTGCCTAGAGCATTTGCAATATCTAGGTTTCTCATTTGCTCAGGTTTTACTAAGATGACATGAAAAAAGGTTATGTCCCTCTGGCTGTGAAGTGGGTCTCGTATCTGTTTATTAATTACTGAGTTATGATGAAATCAGTCTGTATGTGAAATTCCCTTTTGTTGTTTAGAAAAACAAACTAGATGTGTAGTGTCCTAGAAATATGATTTTAGAAAGTATCAACTTGCCAGGACAAAAGTACCATTTTAGAAAAACAAAATGAAATAAAGAAGTCATCAGTATTTCTGAGTGAATATTTTAGTTTATACTTCCTGAGACTTTTCTGTGAGGTTATGTCTTGTGTGAAACTAAAACTTAAAAAAACTAAAACCCAAAGTTTTGGACTTTTGAGTCACACTGCGTGAGAAATTATGGTGAGAAAGTGCCTTTTTGTTTTTTCAAGTATGTGTTACTCTAAATGTTTAAGCAAAAGCATAGTAACATGCTACTTCCCTGTGATTGGTTTTCATGAAGATAAGCTAAAGAATTTATATGTTGAAGCTTTAAGGGTACTTAAAAAATTCAAACAATTTAAAGTTCTTTGGTGGCAGGTAATTGAAACCACCTGTTGTGTTTGTGTCAGGAATCACTATACTTTGCCATGTCCGTGGCCAAGATCCAAACACTAGCTAATTCTGAGTATTTCTTGCTGATTTCAACAACCCCATAGGGATTATCCCCCCCTTTTCAGGCAAGTCCAGGGAGTTGAAGTGGAGGTGGGTGGCTTTGGGATTTTACATTGCTTTAAATTTATGTTTTAGGAATCAACCTATATATTTTTTCCTGTCCTCATGTCTTCACATACTAATAACCATCCCTGTCAACTCATCCATTCATGTTTTTCTCTTTTGGAGGTTCTCCCCACCCCCAACACCCCCCTTATCTTCAACTTGTATCACTCTTTAAGGGTAGGAATTACTCTCTCACCTAGAGCCTAGGCATTTATGCTTGTTAATATTAGAGCTTAATTTACTACTTTGATATTAACAAGTTCATAACTTATTACTTTAATTTTTTATTATTTTAACTTAGCATCCATATTTGTAATATCTGGGTACTCTTAAGATGTTTAAAAGCTAAACTTTAAGGTTAGGCAGGTCATTAATGATGGACACATTTTATATGGGGGGGTGCCAAAAAAATGTACACAAGTGGACACTTTGGTCAACGTTGCTCAAGCAGTAGTTGACTGTAATCAGAAATGTCTGGACGCTGATGGTAACCACTTTGAGCACCTCCTGCAATTGCAGAAGTCAAACGTGACTTGTATTCATCTTTGGTTATCGATATATATTATTACAAGTTTAATAGTTTTTTCTTTTTTAAAATGTGTATACAGTTTTTTTGGTGCCCTCTGTATATGTGATCTCACTGATATGAAATCAAAATAATCAAAGAATTTTAAAGAAATTGTGAAATGACTTTGTAAAAAAGCTGACACTTAAGGCATTTTGAAACTACTTTTTGTTGAATAATAAACCTACAGAAAAGTATATATATCATAAGTGTGATGAATTTTCACAAACTGACCATACCTGTTAAACCAGTATCTAGGTCAAGAACCAGAACATGATCAGCTCTTTAAAAGCCCTGTTTGATTTCCGCTCACTGCCTAGTCCTCAAAGGACTTTAGAATTCAGCACTGTCGCATCCTGCACAACCAGGGTTGTGGGGAGCAAGGAGGGCGGCGCAGGGTTAAGAAAAGACAGTAGCCATGAATAGAGTGCAAGAGGGGCCAAGGGACTCCAGCATCAAGGACTGAGCCCCTATTTGGGCCTACGCATAGTTTTATTAGTTAGGTGGGGAAGCAAAGGAGATAAAGCTTGTCAATCTCAAGATCTGTGAATCCCATACATTATAATAGGAAACCGATTCAAGCCAGTCACCCTTGCCTGCAGGCAGCAGAACAGTAAGTCTCAGGATGTCTGTACTTTCCCAAGGGACAAAACCTTTATGCATATGAATAGATGGAGAACACATCTCTGAGTCACTTCCCCTGCAGGTTGTGGGAAGGAATGCAGCCACAGAGGCAGAGGCTCTCCTTAGACAGGGGGAGGTGGAGGACTGTGCCCACCTCTGTGAACCCCGTGGATTCTCCTGTTGGTCCCCACTCGACTACACCTGGCTTGAGTTGTCCCCCCCATGGGGAATCTTACTCGTCGTTGGCTGACCAGCCATCTTTCTGGGGCCAAACAGGCATGAGGTGCAAACACAAAGGTGAAGCAAAGTCCCTGAAAGGATCTGTCTCACCGACCCTCCTTTAGGGGCAGGTACGAGGAGACAGACGGGTAGGCTGCTGTGTGGCAACATAGAATAATTTTGCCAATTTTTGAGCTTTTCATTATGTCTTGCTTTTGTTCAGCATTGTTTGTGAGGTTCATCCATATTGTGTGAGGTTGTCATTTGTTCCTTCTCATTTATAATCTACAATATTTAAAAAGTTACTTTGACTTGTATCCTGAATCCTGAATCTGGTGTTCTCCCTCTCCCTTCTTTACTGAATGGAAGAAGGCTCAGCTTGCCAATAAGCAAATGGTCTGGCTTCACGTTACCTATTATGGGGTGACTCTAAAGTCATTGTGAGAAGTTCTTTTTTCCCTTCTATAGTAAGTACACATTTCAGTTTTTTTACCAATGACTTTCCTTTCTGGCTTTCATTAAAATACAGATGCCTGAGCCCTTCTTGGGATGCTGGTGCTCAGCCTGGGCGGAGCCTCAGTGACACAGGTATTGACCTAACTCTTCAGAGGCCACAGCAAGGATGGTACATAGGTTTAAACTTGAATTCAACTTCCTAATGATTAGCAAGCAAGATTTCTGTAATCTCCCCCTTTTAAGGGGGAGGAACAGCAAAGGAGCCAGGTATTTTCCTTTCCTCTCAATATTTTTAATTTTCCATAGATGACTCCAGTAGTCAGAGTGTTTTCAGAACGCCTCACTATCACCTCAAATAACTGGTGTCATGTACTTGTAAATATCTTTGTTGTTGGCAAATCTTAGTGCTTTAAGGTTGGGTTTGATTATTTTAAATGACCAGGTGTAATTTAGAGTGATCCTGTGAAGTAGCAGAAATTGAAAGAGGTTGTGTAGTCCAGGTCTGAGGTGCGTCCATTGTTGTACATAATTATTTAAGCTCTCTGAGCCCCAGAGTTCTCTTCTAATGGATAGAGATAGCAGTCCTCTGCCACGGTGGTTCTGACTGGACTGTTGCGGACGTTTATTGTGGACGTTTATCGTTTTACTCTTCACCAAGATTTCCCCCAATTTTGACTGGCATTTAGGGCATGCCCCATTGCGTGTAGCCCCGGATGCCCTGTTGAAGCATTTACTCCTTCTTTCCCTTTTGTGGTGTAACCAGACCTAGACTTTTCCAGTCAGATGTTTTCTTCCTGAGCTTTGTTTGGCTCTTGAGAGCAGAACAGACTGTGAGGTTCTTTTGGAGACTTACCAGAGTAGTGTGGTGTGTGTATCAGACTATTCCTTGAGATCAGACTGTTCTCTGACATGGTTCTTTGAGCTTCTTTCTCCCTAGCCTGTTGGTGCTCTCTCTTCCATTCCTGATTTTCCAGGCACATTTCAATTTTGTAACCTTTAAGAGCTGTCCAGTAAAGTTCGGTTTTAAAGATAGTCAATCAGTTACTGATGTTTCTAAAGCTTGGAGGCAAGAATCCTAATGCAGTATTTTCACTCTATCTTCAAAAACAGGTAGGTACTTGAGCTGGATAATATACACTTTGGGTGAAATACTTAAGTTTAAAATGATGGAACTGACTTTTGTGTGGCTTTTAAACTGGCTTCAACGATTGATAACATAGATGTGTACCATTTTTGGAATAAGTTTCCCAATGTCTCTACTTTGAACTACAATACTTATCGAGATGTATAATTTTTTTAAAAATTCTCCTTACTATATATACATGCCTTCTTACTGTACATGCAGAGATATGAGTATACACCATCTCTGCATATCAAATCTGTTGAGAAATTCATTCAACAAATGTTCAGAATTTCAAGATGTGCTAAGATTTTAGTGACTTAAAGTATAATAAAGACTTCTGAGTTTTGGAATTTTGTGATTCCTTTATTAATACAAATAATATTCCCTTCATATTTTTGCAAGATTTGATATTTATTTTTTCAGGTGTATTTAAGAGTAGTTTCACAAGTATGAGAAATACAGGATCTCAAAAATCAGTTTTTAGAGTTCATTGAACTGTTTGTACCTTTTAAACAAAATTTTATCCTATTGAAACCACTTTTCAGTGTCTTGGGATTCTTTCACAGTGTGGCCAAAACACTCACTGGTTCATCTTATAAGTCATAATAATATTTGATACTTACTAATTTTAGACCATCTGATCCCTGTATAGATCATTTGAGATTATCTTTTAAAATTGTACTTTTAAATTATTTTGATTAAATCTGGAAATATTTGGGCATTTTTTCTGATATTTAAAGAATGAACTATTATAGTGTCAGCTTACATGTAAGTCTCAAAAGACTCTAAATGCGTCATGTTTGTTCTGTTACGTTAAACTTTTGGCCCAACGCCTTTATGTCCAAGCATACTTTCCCTACTTTCTACGAGCATGATTTTTCTGCCGTTAATCAGAGTAAATGGTATCAATCAGGGTTGTATTAATCTTTGCTTAGGGCATTTTATTTTCATGTGAGGCTCCTTTTGAAGCAGCACCAAGAGACTGCTTATTCCCATGTTTCTCCCAGTTAATGTAATGACAAGTAACAGAGATGGGAGCCTGGCTTTATTTTGAAATTGATGTGTTTGTGGCTCCAGTAAATATTGAGGTTTTAATTTAGGTATTACAGATATATACAGAAAATAGGCTGTTTCTCTTCTTATTTGTTGTTTGGTAAACCTCTAATCTGTAAAAATACAATTAATACTACAGTGCATTACATTACCAATAAGAATGCTCCTTAAGCTTAAAAATTTATATTTTAAATGAAAAAATGAACTTTTATACTTAATAAACTGTATTTGGTTTACATATTCCTTTAATAGAGAAATTCTTAAATTGGAATTAACAGTTGGAGTTGAGGGACTCTGAACACTCTTGCAGTTGTGTGTGTTGTGTGTGTGTATTTCCCTGGAGAAAGAGCACATAGCTTTCATTAGATACTCAAAGCATATAGTGAACAAGAAGGTTAAATTACTGAATAGGAACTGTTACTTTGTTTTAGTTTTAAGTTTTTGCTTTGTTTTGTCTTTTTTCCTCCTGAAAATTGACTAAAGAAAATTCTGGATTTCCATATTGCAGTGAGTTGGATTTTGAGTTCTTTGATATTTGAGATATGAAGCCAAAATTTCTGTAGCCTGGCCATCTTGCTAAATGGCATTTACAAGCTGTGTAACTACCACATATATAATTCTGACAATTTCTACGCATTCATCAAATATTTGAGATGGAGCCTTGACTAGGTGTACAGATTAGGAAGGTTTCTATCTTCAATCCCGTTTCATTTTAGTTCTGTGGGTCAAATCTCATATAGTAAACTACAAAACTAAGTTGGATTGCTGTTCTAGAATTTTTAATAATGATATCTTACTTAGGCTGGCATATGCTACCACTCAGAAAATATTAAGTATTTTCAGTGAGGGCAATGTCATTCCTGAGGGAGCGAAAATTGGTTCTGGGGCTGGTGGTAAAAAAATTCTTACTCTTACATATAAAGTTTAGATACACACACAGTATGTAAACAGATATACAGTGTATCCATCTTATTAAAATTTTATGGGGGAGGGATGGTTAGGGAGAAAAAGTCTGAAAAAGCTTTGGAGCGTGATAATGGAAAAAAAGGTTGAGAAACACTGAAATTAATCAATATTGAAAATACAGCTCTTTCTCTGATACGAATTTTTATTGTAATAAGATTTGTCTTGTAGTTCAGTTGTAGGAGGAGCAATTGTAGCACACTCAAGTGTAGGAAGTTGGGAGTTTAATTTTTAGGTCAAAATGGTTCTTGTTGGTTGATAATGTATAGGTAAACTCTTGTGTTCTCCCACCCATTAGCCTCTGGGAGGGACTGGAAATGAACGGACTGCATATAAATTGATAATGGTTATTTTTACTTCGGTTTCAATTTCTAGTTCCAGTTTTTTATACCATGTTAAGAAAATAAACTCAGAAATAACATTTAAGAATTTAACTGAAATCCATGCATTCACTGAGTTTTCAGTCACTGAGCTTGCTATTTAATTTTTGTATCTATATCCTATTATATAAAATGGAAACAGAGGTTTAGTGTCCATATATTCAGTTCAGTCCAACTATTGAATTACCTATGTGCCAGTCTCTTTGCTAGGTGGTGAGGATACCAAGAAAAATGTTCTACTCTCAAGCATCCTGTCTGTATAGAAGACCAACGTGCAAATATGTAATTGCAGTAATGTAATTGCTAACTTTATTGGAAGTCTATGTTCAGTTCAGTAGGGATGTAGGGGGCATACCTTGGATCAGGAGCCAGGAGACGGTGCCCTATCCTGGATTCCCAGCCTTGCCCTTGACTAGTTAGAGAAGAACTAGGATAAATGATTTCAGTTCTTAGACCTTCAGTTTCTCCCTGGGCAAAATGGGCCTGCGTTTGTGAGCTGTCCTGGAACTTCTAAATTGTCAGGATCCAATGAATTGGCATCTGTGCGAATGCTTTGAAAACTGCATGGTGCTGAACAAATGCAAATGGGTAATTACCTAGCCTAGAGAAGTGAATTGAAATTTATACTGATTAAAATTAAATGCTTGACAAGTATTTCGTTTTTATTTCAATTTTATTATTTTACAATTTTATTATTTCATGACCCTCTTATACTTTATCCACTGAGCTTAGTGAACTTTCCATTCAAATGCAATGCATTTGTCCTGAACAAGCCAACTTTTTTGGTAATCCCTGGCCATCCTGGCTGGGAAATCTGGAAATCTGAACTACCACTTGACTTCTTTTCTTAGGCCAACTCCTGAGTCTACCTTGAATAATTCTTATAGATATTGCTAACTCTGCAGAGCTGTCAGAAGCCTCCAAACCTCCAACATTATAAATGATTCTAATGACAATACATGTAAAGGGGCTAGCATAGTTGGTGCAACGTAAGTATTGGGTTTCAAAATGTCTTCAGGCTGGCTCTAAGTCAGAAAGCTTTGAAAGCTTTGACCTCTTCCAACACCTCATCAACATTTCTTCCTACCTTTTGCTGTTCCCACCTCCTGTTTTTCATGCTCCCTGCCCTTCTTAGGAAGAGGGTGTCTGTCCCTCCTATAAGTTCAAGGCCAGAATCTTCTCTGAAGGTGGTTCGGCTGGGTCCCCTGGAAAAGGCATTGGCCCATAACCCTTTTTTTAAATTTATCTTTTGAAAAAATTTTCCTATTCCCTGTTTAAAAATTTTTTTTTTTAATTTATTTTTCACTTACAGTTGACATACAATGTTGTATTGGTGTCAGGTGTACAACATAGTGATTACACATTTGTATACTTTATGAAGTGATCTCCTTGATAAGTCTATTACCCACCTGGCACCATGCATAGTTATTACAATATTATTGATTATATTCACTATGCTGTACGTAACATCCCCGTGACTTTTTTGTTTGTTTGTCTCTTTTTATTCCTCGTGACTGTTTTTGTAACTGGCAATTTGCACATCTAGTCACTTCCCCTTTTTTACCCATTCTTTCCCTCCCCCTGCCATCTGGCAACCATCAAAGTCTTCTGTGTATTTGTTTTGTTTCTGTTTTGTTTATTTTGTTTTTTAGATTCCTCATAAGTGAAATAATACGGTATTTATCTTTTTCTGACTTATTTCACTTGGCATAATTAATACCCTCTAGGTCCATCCGTGTTATTGCAAATGGCAAGATTATATTTTTTTATGGCAAGGTTTTATTTTTTATTGCCGAGTAATATTCCATTGTATATATGTACCACATCTTTTTTATCCATTAGTCTATCAGTGGGCACTTAGGTTGCTTCCATATCTTAGCTATTGAAGATAATGCTGCAGAGAACATAGGGGTGCGTACGAGTATGAGTATGTCTTTTCCAATTAGTGTTCTGGATTCTTTGGATAAATACCCAGAAGTGGAATTACTGGGTCCTTTTTTCTCTCTTGTTATAGCCTTTGTTATAAAGTCTTTTTATCTGATACAAGTATTGCCACTTCTGCCTTTTTTTTTCATTTCGATTTGCATGAAATATCTTTTTCCATCCCTTTACTTTCAGTCTGTGTGTCTAGATTTGAAGGAGGTCTCTTGTAGGCAGCATATGTATGGATCTTGTATCTTGTTTTCTTACCCATTCAGCTACCCTCTGTCTTTTTATTGGAGCATTTATTCCATTTACATTTAAAGTAATTATTGATAGGGGGGTAATTATTGCCGTTCTATTATTCGTATTTTTTATCGTTTTTTCTTTTTCTTAAAGAAGTCCCTTTAACATTTCTTGTAGTGCTGTTTTAGTGGTGATGAACTCCTAGCTTTTTCTTGTCTGGGAACCTCCAGATTTCTTAGATCATATTTTGGCTGATGCTTTAGCCTGGTCCCTGGAAAAGTGGCCGCCTTTTCCCATTCTTATGCAATTCAGGGGAAATTTTTTTTTTTATCATCTTAATAGAGGTTAGGAGAAGAGAATTCATTTGAACAGAGGAGTTCCTCGTGTGGGCTATTGCCTAGATTTGAAGAAGAAAGGGAAAAATGATTCTGTTATCAGTGGTGGTAGAGTGGGTGGGAAAGCTGAGCGCTGTGGGGAATGGGATCAAGGAGACATACAGTTGGGGTTGTGACCAAAGAGGAACAATGGAAATGGTAGGAAACACTTTAGGGAGATGAGTTTTGAGCAGAATTTTGAATGATATGTAGTATGTGACTTGGAAGAAAACTAGCATTCTAGGCAGGATATATTATGATGGGATATATAGAAACATAACTAGATAGGAAAGTTATTATCCTTAAAAATGATATTATTTTACATAGCTAAAGAAGAAAATCTAAGTTCTTTAATAATGAGAACTAAGTTGCGAGGGGAATTGTGTGTGGAATAAGGAAAATGAAAAGTCATTAGTACCTTAGGACCTTTATACATAGTTGGAAATAATATTGGAGGCAGCTGTAGATTTTAACAATAGCAATAATAATGTGAAACTGGATTTTTAGAAAGACAGTTCTTTTAAGTGAAGAAAGGATAAATAGGTGGAAAAGCTGGAGGCAGAAAGGTTGGTTAGTAGGCTTGAGGATATTAGAATCTGTGAAATGTGGTGCCTGGGTCTTGGATAAAGAGGGAACAGAATTGACCAGAAAGACAGTTTTTAGAGAATTATAAGGATTTAATTACAGTTAAGCTTAGACAGAGAAGGTGATTGGTTTGAATCTAAAGAACCAGTAGGGAGTAATGCTGTGTTAATTATTTTCTTACACTAGTCTGTGCTCATTGTAGAGAAAGATTTAGAAAATGTAGATTACGGAAGAGAAAAATGAACCCATAATTCTTTTATTCCTTCAACACATTTATGGAGTATCTACTATATGCTAGGCACACTGTACTAGGGAAGACATATCTATAAGCAGATACGTATGTGTATAATTACTCACTGTGCTAATTACTAGGAAGGAAAATTAGAGGGTGCAGTGTGAGCATGGGTGTGGTAGGGGAGGGCACAGGGAAGGACTTTCCAAGGAAATGGTATTTCGGGTGAGACCCAAAGAATGAGGAGGAGCCACATCCAGTGAAGACAGACTAGTAGCTTCAAGGGCTCGGCTTGATTTGAGGAACTGAAAGATGGTTCAGGCAGGAGTGGTGCTGTGTGAAGGGAGGCCTGAGATGATTGACAGCGAGGGCCGGACACCCGGGGCCTTACAAGTCAGGTTAACACTTTTGTGTATTATACTAAGTGCAGTAGAGGAATCATTGAAGGGTTTTGGGGAGTGACATACCCAGTCTTCTTTAAAAAAAAAAAGTTCTGTGTGGAGAATGGACTGAAGAAGGCAAGAATTGGAAGTTGGGCAATAACATTTTAGTATTACATTCTTCCAGTCTTATTTTAAATGCGTTTGCTCATCTTCACTTCTTTATTGAAAACAAACAAAAAAAAATCTCATTCCAGTACTATTTCGTAACCGTTTTCTATTAATGATACAGTGACCTCCTTTCTGTGTTAGTAAATATGGATTTTCATGGTGTGTACTCATGGGAAAAACTTCAAATGGCACAATGCGGAATGAGGTCCTGTTACTTGTAGTGAGTTCATGATAGAACATGATTTGATGTACCACAAATAATAGGTGTGTATCTATGGTCAGGTTGTGGACCTTCATTTATTTTTCTATCCAATGATATGGAAATCACGTTATTACTTCAGGCCTTCATGTTTGTATTAGCAGATTCTCCTGTATAGGGTCTTCCTTTCTTTCCCAGGCAGCCCGTTCTTAGTCATCTTTTGATGCCCATCTGAAGCTCTGTTTGCCTTATTCTACCCCGTAGGCAATGTTATGGCTCTCACGTCCCTGTGCTTAGCATTGGGTACCTGGCACCTAGCGCTGTGCCTGTGTGCCATGTGCGTTAGTCCGCTGCAGCGGCCATAGCAAAATACATACAGAATTGGTTGGTTTGAACAATGGAACTTTATTTCTCACAGTTGTGGAGGCTGGAAGTCAGAGATCAGGGTCCCTGCATGTCAGGTTCTGTGAGCTTCCTCTCGCTGTGTCCTCCCTCACAGAGCAGAGACAGAATCTTCTAAGAGCATCGAGCCCTCGTGAGAGCCCTCCCCTCATGTCTTCATCTGAACCTCATTGTCTCATAAAGGCTCCCTCTCCAAATCCCATCACGTGGGGGTTCGGGCTTTAAAATACGAATTATGGAGGAATGCAATTCAGTTCATAGCAGCTTGTTTTGGGAATGAAGAATGAACGAATGCCATTTATTCATGTCAGTATTTTATTTATCACATTAAATTATAATTATTTTCTTTTTATTCTGTGCCTTGTATCTTAGTCATTTTTATCGCCTCTGCTTGACACTCAATAGATGTTTATTGAATTAAAACTATATTTTATTTCGAGAATTAAAAGAGTTTTTTACTTTATGAGACTTTCTGCCTCTGCCTCCCAAATAGGATTGGTTTTCTGTTAAAAATCATACAGAGGCCAACATCTGATAAACACATTGTGTTGTGATTTGGTAAAAAACTTACATGCTTTTGTTATTCTATATACTTTTGAAAATGTCCTCAACATAAGATACTGCCAACGTGACGCAGTGGTACCAGCGCTGGAGCGCGAGTCACAGCACCGTGGGGTGACGTACAGCTGCCGATTCTGGAGTGTGCAAGTGGTCATATTTCTTCTTTAAACTTCAGATTCTTCAAATGTAAAATGATAATATTGTACTGGGTTATTTTGAGACAAGATGATAATTTATATATGTGAAAACAGTATTGCAAACTGAAGTGTTAAATTGTGTTGGGTTTATTAAATAACACATTCATGCTTCCTAGAGAAGAATTAAGACTATGGGAGTATAGTTAGGTCTTGTTAGTAAGATGCTGTTAAATAAAGTTTGTAAAATTTCACTAGTTCCAAAAGTGCCTTTTGCCACAAATCCTTTAAAACTCATTTGCTTGAGAGGAAGTCAGTTTCTGCTCACATGTTGTTTTGTGCTCTGGGCAGTGAAGTGATCAGTGGGAGGTATGGAAAGAAAGAGGAGTAGTACTCCCTTTCATTTTCCTGGGGCTGAAAGGAAGTACAGATCACTCATTACCAAGGAGCTTCGGAAGGCAAGACACAGTAACAGAGCCAGGGCTTGAGAGACCAGTTCAAGCTCCAGCTTTGCCACTCAGGAACTGTGGCAGGTACCTTTCACTCCCTTGCTCCTGTTTCATAATATCTCGTGAAAAATGGAAGAATAATACGTGCTTTACAAGGTCTTCTAAGGATTAGACATGGTGTACATCAAATGCTTAGCCAAGTTTTGACATACAGTAGCTGCGCAGTGTATGGCGGACTGACTTGTGTACATTGGAGAAAAAGATTTGGGAGGATATATGCCAAATGTTAATAGTTTACCCTTAAAGGAGTGGGTGACAGATTGAAAAGGACGGGGTAGGGACTTGCCTTTCTTTATATACTTGTATTTGAAATTTTTTTAAACAAGTGAGAGTGACTGAGATGTCTTAAGAAGAGTGTGTAAATGAGATAAGAAAAGCCCACTGAGCACGAGGCTTAAGGAGTCGTTAGAAGAGTGAGCTGTAAAAGCCTGAGCAGGTGGGCCGGCCTGGTGGCTCAGGCGGTTGGAGCTCCATGCTCCTAACTCCGAAGCCTGCCGGTTCTCAACCACAAGGTTGCCGGGTTCAACTCCTCGAGTCCCGCAAGGGATGGTGGGCTGCGCCCCCTGCAACTAAGATTGAACACGGCACGTTGAGCTGAGCTGCCTCCCGGATGGCTCAGTTGGTTTGAGCGCATCCTCTCAACCACAAGGTTGCCGGTTTGATTCCTCGACTCCTGCAAGGGATGGTGGGCTGCGCCCCCTGCAACCCGCAACGGCAACTGGACCTGGGGCTGGGCTGCGCTCTCCACACCTAAGACTGAAAGGACAACAACTTGACTTGGAAAAAAGTCCTGGAAGTACACACTGTTCCCCAATAAAATGTTGTTCCCCTTCCCCAATAAAATCTTTAAAAAAGAAAAAGCCTGAGCAGGAGTTGGCTAGGAAAACTGGAGAGTGGGGTTAGGGAAGGCGGGGGAAGGGGAGGGGGAGGGAGTGTCAGCAGCCTCAGAAGTTCAGATGTGGGCAGTTACTCAGGAGAAGTCTTGTTGAGAACTGGATCAGATTGCATGGGCTGGGAAAGGAAAGGGAAGAGGGGGAGACCTATTTTTGACTATATTTTCAAGGAGTTTTGGGTGAATGGGAGGAAGGAGGTAGGGCAGGGTTGGTCTGTGTGGGTGTTTGTCTTGTGAGTGATGGGCAATGATGTTTGAATGTCACTAGGCAGGTACTAGTGCATGTGTGAGATATTTAAGCTATTTTAGGAGGGCAGGAGTTGTGAGCAAAGGTACTTCTTGAGGTGAAAGAGTAGGTAGAAGGATTAGCCTTAGGCAGCTTTCCTACTGTAACCAGACTAAAGAACGGGTATGGATGAAGTTGAATTTACTGGTTTGGTTCATTGTTAGAATGTGAGGCTGTTCTAACTGATACGTACTTCCTATGAAGTCATCTGCTGAAAATGAGACGTGTGCAGAGATTTGAGCAGAGTTTTGAAGTAACTGCTATGGAGAATGGTTAAGAGCTTTGACTAGGGAAGTACCGAAGGATTTGCCAGGTATCATTGAGGGCTTAGGTTAAGTTGTACTGAGATTGCAAGATTTTTTCCCCTACCAGAAGTTCAGAAGTACCGGTACAGAAGGGCAGAAAGTAGACAGTTGGCTGGATTCATCTGGCATTGGAGTTTTTTTTTTTTTTTGTATTTTTTTTAAATTAAAGTTTATTGGGGTGACAGTTGTTAGTAAAGTTACATAGATTTCAGGTGTACAATTCTGTATTACATCATCTATAAGTCCCATTGTGTGTTTACCTCCCAGAGTCCACCCCTCCCTCACCATATATTTGATTGGCATTGGAGTTTTGCTAGGTGAATGCAATGGAAGAAAAATAGAAAATGCTGTTAGAGAAAATGCTGTTAAGAAATTAGCAAGAGTGTAGTTAAAGTGCTGTACTCTGGGCTTATTTTCCATGTTTTTGAATTGGTAATGATAAAATAGTACTTCCCTCAGAAGGTTGTTGTGAAGGTTTAAATGAGGTACTACATGCTTACTACTTGAATAGTACTTGGCACGTGGTGAGTGTTCAGTAAATACCATGCTGGCTGGAGATGACAGTAAGAATGCAGGGGACTGATACGAAGAAAGGGAGGAGGCTTGGGATTGGAATCTCCACAATATTGAGGAAGAATTGTACGTAGGTTGAATTTATTGCTTGGATTGGGTTCTAACGGGGAGGTTCTAGGTTTAGGACTCCAAGTTCCCAGGGAATGGTGGTTCTTAGCCCAGAGTCAGTGATAGAATTCAGGGCAAAACACTTGGGTGGGAAAAAATAATTTATTTTTAATGACCTATAACTGAAAGTTAGCATCTGCTTCAATGACGAATGTAGGCAACAAGCCAAAGTAGTATTAGCAGTACTTGTGAGTTTGTCGCCGGTAGAAACCAGAGATATTTTCATATCACATTATAGTTATTGTACACACCTCACATCACTGTCTGCTCATCACTGCATTGGATTATGGTACTTATTACTTGCCACTAAAATTTGTTTACTGTGCTAATAAAGAAGCACAAATTATCACAAATTTGTTTGTAATAATTTTCAGTGATTTGATTTGTATTCTTAGGCATTTTATTTCATGCACTTAAAACTCAGGATAAATACTTAATTTTCTTTTAAATGCTAAGTTTTAGAATAAGGAGTTAGTATCTTAGTTACGTCCAGTGAGGTGTGGGCTTTTTTCTTTTGTAAAATTATGATGTTATTTTTTAAATATATATATTCATTGTGTTTCAATTACTTGTATTAATTATTCTTTTTGATGTTCAAATTGTCCAACCTTTGGCCTATGGGAATTCCTTCCTTTTGGCTTCAGTGTTTTTTTGATACACCTTTCTGATCAACACACACACATGTTCCGGATTCATCTTGTAGGTACCCATTTTACATATCCTGATTCGTATCCCGATTCACACCTGGAATCAGTCATTCCTTTAAGGAATCCTAGTTTCTGTTAGTAGGGAATGAACCACAGTCTGGGTACTAGGTGTATTCAGTGTTACTGGGTCACCATTGCTTCCAGGACTTGACAGTATACAGAGATAGAAACAAAAGTTTTGTGGGAGGGAAAAAATCAGTTTACGTATTTTCTATTCCAATTTAACATTATGAATTTTTTTTTCTCACTGTATTTTACAATTGTACCTTTTTCTCATATTGAAAATCTCGGTTCCTAAAATATTGGTTTACTACATGTTATTAAAATATTTTCAAAATAGTAACAATGTCATTATTACTACTAACTGACTATTGAGTCCAGCCTAAAATTTCTTTGCAGGGCTTTTACTAAGGTTGTTGAGAAAAATAGTACATTCTAAAATCAGTTAAAATAGTTCATTTTTTTGTGTGTGGTTGTATCTCTGAGTAATATGCAGTTAGGTTAGTTCATTTGTTTTCAGTTCTTTAAAAATGTTTTTTTCTGTTTTGAATATGTATAACTGTATACAAGTTAGAAGTCTCACTTCCATAGTTGTCTCTTCTTCCTTTCTTCCCTTATTGGTAATTAAAAAAACATTGTTATCTTCCCAGTGTTTCTTAGCCCCTCTCTTCCATATATAAAAAGTAGCCTATCATATATGCTCTTTGGCATCTGCCTTTTAACACGTGATAGCCTGAAGATTATTCCACATCGTTACATCGATATCTTTTATGGCTCCATAGTATTCCATTGTGTGTGCGTGGTGTGTGTGTGTGTGTGTATATATATGTATACTTATCCATCCCCTTATTTGATGGGTTTATGGATTGTTTCCAAGCTTTTGCTACTTCATATAATATCATATTTAATAACCATATACATGTTGTTTTATTTATGGGGATGTTCTTTCAGAGTAGGTTCCTAGAATTAGAATTGTCAAGTTAAAGGGTACATGTTACTTTACTAGTAGGTGGTGTCATTTTGCATTCCTGTCACAGTATATGAGATGAGACTGCCTATTGCTGTCATCGTGCCAACAGAATATGCTGTCCGATTTTTGAATTTTTGCCAGTCTTGATAGGTAAGCACTGTCTCATGTAGTTTTTTAAAATTTTGGTGAAATGTATAGTTTAGTGGCAATAAAGACATAGTTGTGCAGCCATCATCCTCCAGAACTACTATATCGTCCCATGCTGGAACTACCCGTTAGACAACAACTCATTTCCCCTTCCACCTGCCCTGGTGGTTCGACTATTGTAGGTACTTCGTAAGTGAAATCGTACAGTGTTTCCCAGTTTTCTTACTGGCTTATTTCATTTAGCATAATGTCTTCCAGGTTCATCCTTGATTTCGCATGTGTCAGAATTTCCTTTCTTTTTAAAGATGAATAATGTTCCATTGTATGTATATACCAATTTTGTTTATCCATATGTGGACGGATACTTGTTTTGCCTATTTTTGAATTGGGCTGTTTGAGTTCTTAAATAATTTAAACTCTTAAATAATCTAAATTCATTTTATTATGAATGATGGAAGTGTTTTTTCATATGTTTCAATCATTTTTATTTTTGTGAATTTTTCCGTTCATAACTTTTGCCTTTAAAAATTTGAATATTGATCTTATTTTCTTTTAATTTTTAGGAACTAATTGTGTATCAGAGATATTAGACCTTTATCTGTGGTACGATATTTTCCTACATTTTCGGTTTTTTTTTTTGACTTTCCTTATGTTTTTGCCATGTAAACTTTTAAAAAACGTGTGTGGTATAATTTATCAGTCTGTTGCTTCCAGATTTTCAGTAATAGCTGTGAAGTTTTTTTTCCTTCCCAGGTTATGAAGGTATTCACCCCTATTTTCTTCTAATGCTTACTGTTTCATTTTCCATTTCAGTCTCTGAATCATTTGAAGTTTATTTTGATGTATAATATGAAGTATGAATCCAATTTTTTTCTAAATGGCTTTCCAGTTGTCCCAGTACTACTGCTGATTAAAATGTCATCTTTCCATCTTACACGGATTTGAGATAACACCTTTATCATGTTTATCAGATTTCAATATGTTCTTGGGTCTATTTCTGGATTTTCTTCTTTTGGTCTGTTTCTTCATGTGCCAGAATCACATCATTTAATTTGTAGAAGCTTTTAAATCTATATTAGTATCTAGAAGGACAGTTTCCATTTCTGTTCACCATATATTGCTCCCTTCTCCTCCAAGTTTTCTTGGTTATTTTTAACTTTTTTTTAGGAATTTTATTTTTTACTTGTATAGCTCTGGAGGGGGGGAAACCTTTTGCTATTTTTATTGGGATCATACTAAATTTATAAGTTAACTTAGGGAAAACTGATAACTTTATAATGTTGAGTCTTTGTATCCTAGAATTGTTATTGAACAGAAAGAGTTCATCCATCCTGCACTAGCAGAGCCAAACCCTAAACACCAAGAATTGCAGTGGAGAAATATTGGCTATTTTGTTACGAATGGTGCCATCCAGGAGAACAGGAAGCTAATGCTCAAAAGCCTGAACTCCCCGATGCTGTATATAGGTTATAGATTCTATGGGGTAAAATCACAAGACACCAAGGGTTTGGGGTTTAAGGTTGTGCTGGGAGCTGATTGGTCGGAGGTGAGGTAAGGGTAATGAATCATTTCTTCAGGTCTTAAGGACAGCTCTTGAGGTCTTTTCCAGTGTCCCTTTGTCTGGTCTCTGTCTGGTCTCCCTCTGTCTGGTCTCATGGGAAAGCAGCCAGAGGGTCGTTCCACATTAGGGCTCAGGAGCTGAAATATAACTTAGGGCAAGATGTTACCTTCAGTCTGGGAGAGGTAAGGACTGTGTGACCATTAGTCAGGTTCCGCCTACTGTCTTCTCTTGCTTTGGGGGTTGCTGATTATCCCAGGGAAGGGCTAGGTCTCTGAGGGGCATATATACTATGTACCGTATTTCCCCGAAAATAAGACCTAGCCGGACAATCAGCTCTAATGCATCTTTTGGAGCAAAAATTAGTACAAGACCCGGTCTTATTTTACTACAGTGTAAGACTGGGTATAATATAATACAATACAATACAATACAATACAATACAATACAATATATCTTATATAAGACCAGGTCTTTATAATATAATGTAATATATATAATATAATACCGAGTCATTAATTTTTGCTTCAAAAGACGCATTAGAGCTGATTGTCCAGCTAGGTCTTAATTTCGGGGAAACGGTATATAGAAAGGGATACGATTTCTAGAGCTAGGATTTAAAACTAAATTTAATCAAAATTATAAAGACCCTTGGTTTTAGAATGAGGTATTTTCCATTGTCCAAGTCTATCTGTCAGTCTTTCAAGAGAGTTTTAGTTTTTTTATTTCTATCTATTGTTTGTATATGACAGCTATTGGTGTCTGTTAATTTTATAATCCTGGTACTTTTCTAAATTTAATGTTTATAGTAATTTTCCCATTCTCTTGGGTTTTTCTAGGTATCCAATTATATCACTTGCAAATGTGGATAGTTTTCCAGTTCTTATTCCTTTATTTGCTTTTTTTCTCTCACCTTTTAAATGTCTTTACCTGAAGTTACCTCTATTCCTTTGCCAAGAACTTTTCCACTCTTAATTCTTTTGAAATAATTAAAAATTCATGTAAGATTTCAGAAGTGACTTCACACAAGGAGTGTTACTTCTTTTTGGTAACAGCTTTATTGAAATATAATTTCCATACCATACAATTCATCCATTCAAAGTGTACACTTCAAGGTTTTTAGTATGTTCACCAAGTTCTGTAACCATCACCACAGTCAGTTTTAGAACATTTGCATCGCTCCCCAAAGAAACTCCAGACCCTTTAGCTCTCACCTTCCTTTCTCCTGGAAGGCTCACCCGGAGGAGGATTCTGTTTCTTACAGGTTGTTGGACTGAGAGCCTCAGTTCCTTGCCTGATGTCTCTGCATAGGACGGCTTGAAACCTGGCAGATGGCAGAGCAAGGTGGGTGGGAGGAGGCCCAAGATGGAAGCCACAGACTATTTGTAACCTAATCTCTGAAGTGATATACCATCATATTTGCTGTATCTGTTAGGAGCAAGACCCCAAGTCTAGCTTATGTTCAAAAGCAGGGAATTACATGGGGGCATGAATACCAGGAGGTAGGGATCGTTGGGGGCCATTTTAGAAGTTGCTTCTATACAAGAGTAGGATAACTTCTTTTTTTGAAATCCGTTTTATTTTTTGGCTTTTTAATCCATATTCTTTTTGATGACAAGCTATTTTCTTTTAGGTCTAATTAGTTACCTCAGCATACTGGAATGTGGAGTTTTTAGGAAATAGTGGTGATCTCTAGATTTTTTTAAAGTCTAGAAAGTATCAACCAGAGAGTCTTTAATTTGGATTTTCAAAATCTAAATTAGTACATGCTTTCCATGGCTCTGTAACTATTAACAGTGTGGCATAGCTTTTCCAAATTTTTTTACCACTTTGACATTAAAGAAGATCCCAATGTCAAGTGCAAACTTGAACTTTTTCTTGTCTGCTTCTAGATTCTAGGAGTGCCAAACACCAGTTTTCAAGTACCCGTTGTAAGTGCTGATTGATCTTGAGATTTTTAACTTTATCCTAGACAATTCTTTATATGTTATTAAACAGTTTTTAAATACCCTTGATGATTGACTCGCAAATACTTTTTTTGAAATTAAAATAGATCATCTATCCTGTTTTGCCCTAAGTCACATACTTACCCCCTTAGGGAATTCTTAATTGATTAGAATCACTTGTAGAGTGCTTGGAGTCTCTCATTGTGTAGATGAGAAAATGGAGACTCCGAGAGGATATTAAATGACCTGCTTAAAATCCCCTAACAAGTTTTTCTTGTGGGGGGGCCAGTATTCAGGTCTCTTAACATCTGGTCCAGCCTGACTTCTTACATCTCAGTGACACTCTGTGTGAAGATTTCTATTACCCAATTCAATTTCTTGCTATAGGTTTATTCTGATTTTCTATTTCTTCTTGAGTCGGTTTTGGTAATTTGTCTTTCACAGGAATGTGAACATTTTGTCTAAGTTGTCTAATTTATTAGGATAAAGTTTCTAGTATACCATTCTAATCCTTTAAATTTCTGTACAGTTGCAAGTGATGTTCCTATGTTTATTTTTAATTTGGTAATTTGTGTATCTCTGCTTTCTCCACCGTTCTCCCACCCCTCTACTCTCCTGTTTTAACCTTTTTAAACAATTTTTGGCTTCATTTTTTTTCTCTCTTTTTCTGTTCTGCATTTCATTGGTTTCCATGCCAATCTTCATTATTTCTTTCCCTTTGATTGCTTTGGGTTTAGTTTATTCTTTTTCTAGTTTCATAAGGTGGAAGATTAAATTGTAGATTTGAGATCTTCTTTTGTAACATAGGTATTTAATAAAGCCACAGATTTCTTTGCAAACACTGCTTTAGTTGCATCCTCTAGATTTTGGTATTTTGTGTTATTTTCATTCAGTTAAAAATATTTCCTCACTTTCCGTGTGATTTCTTTGACCCATGGATTACTTAGAGGTGGTAGATTAATTCCCAAAGGAGATTTCCCAGATTTTATTTTGTTGATTTCTAATTTAATTTCCTTGGAGTAAAATACACTTTATATGATTTCATGTCGTGTCATGCAGGGACTCAACTCCCACACAAGAACACAGGATATGGTGAGGCAAAAAAGGAACCCCGATGGAGCCATAGATAGGGGTGTCATACCACGATAGTCTCGCTGGCGGCTGGGTTAGAGATACAGGAAGCAGGAGCCACACGATCCGCAATCTGCCATCCGCTTCTCTGCCAACCAAGCAACTCAACCCACCCCCTAGCGTAGCCACGGCAGTTATATTAGTGGCTAATGGCTAACTAGTAATAGCTGACGGCCACCAACCATCTGATTACAGCTGACGGCCATCTAATAACCGAGCCAGCACCTTTCCACGTGAGGCCGAGAACCTGGAAACTGCTCTCTGGGACCCTGTCCCCACAATTCCTTTTAAATTCATTGTCTTATGGGCTAGCATATGGTCTGTCTTGGAAAATATTCTAAGTGTGCTAAGTGTAGTTTGCTGCTGTTGGTTTGAGAGTTCTATAAATGTCATTAAGGTCAACTTGGTTCATAGTGTTGTTTAGTTCTGCGTCTTTGTTTTCTGTCTAGTTCTTGTAGTTTGTGTAATTTTAAGCTACTATTGTATTTCTTCTTTGTGTTGTCAGTTTTGCTTTATGGATTTTGTTGTTAGGTATGTATGTTTATTTATAATTGTTATGTTTTCCTGATGATTAGCTTCCTTTTTTTAAAAAATTAAAGTTTATTGGGGTGACAATCGTTAGTAAAGTTACATAGATTTCAGGTGTACCATTCTGTAATACATCATCTATAAATCCCATTGTGTGTTCACCACCCAGAGTCAATTCTCCTTCCATCACCATATATTTGATCCCCTTTACCCTCATCTACCATGATTAGCTTCTTTATCATTATCAAATGTCCCTCTTTGTTCCTCTTAATTTTTTTTTTTTTTACTCTCAAGTCTCTCTTGTTTCTTAATATATCTCTTCCAGCATTCTTTTGATTATTGTTTGCACGGCATACAGGCATACCTTGTTTTATTGCACTTCACTTTATTGCACTTCACAGATGTTGTGCTTTTTACAAATTAAAGGCAAGACCCTCAGCCTGCAAAAAGATTACAGCTTGCTTTATTGTGATACTTGCTTTATTGCGGTGGTCTGGAACTGAACCTGCAGTATCTCTGAGGTATGCCTGTATATTTTTTCCATTCTTTTATGTCCATTTATGCCTTTGAATCCAAACTATCTCTGTAGAGAGCATATGGTTAGATTTTTTAATCTACCTTGCGATCTTTATTTTTGATTGGAATATTCAGTCTATTCACATTTAATGTAATTATTGGTAGAGTTGGCTTTACACCAGTCACTGTGCTTTTTGTTTTCTATGTCATTTGTCCTTTTTGTTCCTCTGTTCCTCCTTTATTTCTTTTGTGTTAAATAGAAAATTACAATTATACCATTTAAATTTCCTCCCTCCTTTTTTCCCTCCCTTCCTATATCCGTTTGAACTTTTTTCTCAGTAGTTGCTCTAGGGATTACAGTATGCATCTTTATCATGCTCTTTAAATTGATACTCATTTAATTTGAGCAAAATACAGGAGCTTTGCTCCAGTCTAGCGTCATTTACTCCCCCTTCTTTTGTGCATTTTTGGCAGAACTATAGCAACTGTATATATTATAACCCCAATAGTGCTGTTTTATACGTATTGTTATATGTAATCTTTTGCTTTTAAATCTGTTTTTAAAAGCAAAAAGAGAAAATATAGTCTTTTAAAATTTATTTGCCATTGTATCGACCTTTTTTCATATGGGTTCTGAAGTTATTACTTTCAGCCAGCAGGACTTCCTTTAGTATTTCTTGTAAGGCAGACCTACCTGCTAGCAACAAATTCAGTCTTTGTTTATCTGGGCCTGTCTTTGTTTCACTTTCATTTTTGAGGTATAATTTTGCTGGGTATTATTCTTGGTTGATAGTTTTTTTCTTTCAGTGATTTGACTGTGTTATCCTAATGCCTTCTGGTCTCCAGTGTTACAAGTGAGAAATTATCTGTTACTTGTATTGATCCCTTAAGTTGTTTTTTCTTGCTCCTTTCTACATACTCTCTGTCTGTTGCCAGCAGTTTGACTGTGATGTGCTGGGGTGTCTCTGTGTTTATCCAGCATGGAGTTTGTTGAGTGTCTGGAGTTTAGATGAATGTTTTTCACCAAATCTGGGAAATTTTCAGCTGTTATTTTTTTCTCTTTTCTCCTCTCTTTTTAACACACCTGTTATTTCTATTCTGGGAGGTTTGAAGACTTTCGTCTCTGAGGCTTTCCTCATGTTTTTTCATTCTTTTTTCTTTCTATTCAAACAAGTTCAGCCATATTAAGGTCTTAATAACATCCTCTGTTCTTGCATGTTCCCCCTTGTTTTAGACCCAGGAATCTAATGAAATCATGTTTCTCTGGATTCTGTGAGGGTAGCATATGACTCAGCTCTACTTGGGATATCTCTGCCACTGCCATCTTTGTATTTAAGGTAGTGATTTCTGGTCACAATCTTGAACTTGTAGGGACCCAAAATAGTTTTTCTTGTGGTCTTCTAACGTCCAACAGGACCCCGTTGTTTTCTTCTGCAGTGAGTGGGAGACATCTTCAAGGTCCTGGGGTAAAGGTATTCCTAGTACAGCTGCTGTTTCTTCATTATAGCGGCTGATTGGCCAGTGGTTCTCCCTCGGTATGACCTTGAACTTGGAGCATTAGTGCCCTGTCCTTGGACTGAGGGCAAGAAAGATACTTCCTCCATCACACAGCAAAGACTGGTATCACTGAGCATACAGTCATAATCATCATCATTGCTACTGCTTTACCTTCTCACAATATGGTTGCAAATGTAGCTAGTTGTGCCTTTTGAACCATGTCATAAACAGCTTGATGTTGCTGGTCTTCCTCACATGTTTTAACTGTCATTTTTAATGTGGCTGGCTTGCTCTGCCTGACAGATGGGCTTTAAGATGTTTCCTGGGGTGCAAACACACTCATTCCCTGAATATATTAACCAGCGTAATGTCAATGAAAAACATCCAGCCTAAGAGAAAGCTTACAAGAGTTTATTTGAGCCAAACTGACGATAGTTGCCCAGAAGTAAAGTCTCAGTGGATTGAGAAAATGCTTGTGAAATGGCTGTTTGCAGCTTATTTTATACATACCGTGTTTCCCCGAAAATAAGACTTAGCCGGACAATCAGCTCTAAAGCGTATTTTGGAGCAAAAATTAATATAAGACACCCAGTCTTATTTTACTGTAATATAGGACCGGGTCTTATATAATATATAATATAATATAAAATAATGTAAAATACTGGGTCTTACATTAATTTTTGCTCCAATTTTTGACACATTAGAGCTGATTGTCTGGCTAGGTCTTATTTTTGGGGAAACAGTAGAATCAAAGGAGGAGGGTTACATGAAATCCACTGGTGATAGATTAAGGGGGAGAAAGCAAAGCAGGGAAATCTCTGGGATTGGATAAAAGTAAATTGAAGAGACAGGTACTTCTTCAACATAGAGATGTTAATCAAGGGACAAGAATAATAATGAGGGATTCTGTACAGTCCTGCTCTGGTCCTGAAAAAGGGATTACTGACATTCCAAGGATGTCATTTTAGGTGCAAAAAGACAATAGACAGGCCCACTTACAGGCACAGATTAACTTTATGAACGAAGCTTTTGACTATAGATGTGACTTCCCGCCATGGTCCACTTAGTTAGGAAATTTTTTTAATGCTCACACCATCTTATGTGGTTATTTTCAGTCTCCTGAGCTTGTCTGATTTAATATGTGGCCCCTTTTCCGTCCACACTACCTAGACTGCAGGGTCTTGCAATTGTTTCAGGGAGTAGTGGTTTGTCTGAGGATAGAATCCTCTGGGCAATGTGGTGGTTGTTGACCAGCCCTTGTAAAATCTTTTCCACTGAGAAGTCAGGTGGATTCGTAGCATGCCTGGATCTGAATATTCAATCCCCCAATCTTATACCAAGTTTTAAGTACTCCTGGTAACCCACAGGTGGAACTCTAGTTCATCCCTCTATTGCTATGCACCTGTGAGGCCTGTGCCACGTCTCCTCTCTTCCATGGGGTTAGGTTAGCTCAATAGACATCATATCATATTTCCTTTAATCTGAGGTACCACCTGTTTTAAAATGCATTCTAGTTTTAGAGATACTAAACTTTCCCCCCAGTTTTATTGAGAAATAATTGACATACATTACTGTATAAGTTTAAGGTGTACAGTGATGGCTTAGTTTACGTATATTGTGAAATGATTACTTCAGTAGGTTCATCTAACACCCATCATCTCATACAGAGATGCTAAACTTTTGAATACATGTTTTGGAATTGATGAAATGTAGTTTTACGGTTAGCACTAGAGATTTAAAGATTAAAGGGCTCCTAAGCACTTGGCAAGGCCAAAGCTGCAGCGTCTGACTCTCAGTGCTTCTCCTGCCCACTGGTGGTCTGTCTCACATGGGTTGTGGCATGGATTCACTGCAGAGTCTTGCTGGCCTCGGTCATGACCAAGTTCACTTGACTCTTTCCTAATCTGCTGCTTTCCCTCTAATATACTTAATTCTCAAAGTGGCATTGCCATCTGATCTAGTTATACCATTAACTTTTTTTAAATTTAGCCCTTCCCTTTTTAGTACCCCTTCTTTTTTCCCCCCAACTTGGTTAATTCCTGATCATACTTTTATGATGTGGGTTTTAGCAGGTGTTCATCAACATGCTGGACTATTCTGTTGCTTGGTGTGGCTTTGATGGCTTCATTTATCTTTGGAATGTTGCTACAGAGTCTCACCCAGAAACTTTGGTATAGAACTGTCCTTGCCCCCTTGTCTGCTTTCCCACATGCATTCAATTTGGTTTAAGTTTGTGTCTTTTAGTGGTAATGCCCAAACGTCATTTGCTAATGTAGATCTTTAAAGTCTGTTATTAAAGACTGTTGCTAACAACTTTGGGTGTACCGTTACTCTGGGAGCAGCTGAGGCTGGGACATACTTCGTCTTCTGTTAGCCAAAGAGAGCTTCTAAGAACTGTTCACGTGGAATTTCCAGACTGCAGAGATAGGGCATGGTCTTGCCCACATCCATTACTGCTTCATGAGATGTACTTTATTGTTTACAGCTTGTGGAGGCTCACCTAGGAATTCCATCTATATGTCCAGGCCAGTTGAGGCCGGATGTCTGTAACTTTGATTTCAAGTGGAATCCGTTGCCAGGCTTCCTAGGGCTTTATTTGGCATAGATACACAAGCAGTAGATTTTAACTAACCTCTGTAAATTATTGGTCTTATTAACTGCTAAACCTCTGACGATCTTAATTTAATCACTCCTAACACTTAATTTTAAAAGGGTTCCCTCAAATTCAGTCAGTGTCTGCTTCCCCTGCTTCACATTTAAATTGGCCTTTTTAAACTGATATTTTTGTTTATCCCTTTGTGGCTCCCTTAATCTAAATTCTCCTTTTTCCAAAGCCTTCTTTCTCAGGAGTGGTAGCTTCATTAGCTAATTCAAGTCCTTGTATCAATACTGAAGTCCGTCATTTTCTGAGATACAGGCTGCACAGTAAACTGGCAAAGTACCAAGACTGACCTTTAGAAAGTACCTGAACCAGGGGTCTCGGCCTCTAATCCTCAGCCCTCCATTCTTCAGAAAATTGAGTGTCTTGCCCTCCCTCTTACAAGATTACATGTTACTCTGGTCTGAGGCTTAACCAGAACCAGTTACAGCGTCTGCTTTCTTCTCTGAGTTGGGTACTTTCAATTGATTAGCTGGCAACCCTGCTGACAAAGTCCATGGCTTCATAATTGGGACAGCCCGTTTATTTGCTCCCAAAGAGTGCCCTGACTTCTTCTGGTGAGCCCGGTTGACTTGAGTATCCCCAGATCCCGAGAAGCCTGTCAAACTCTTTCTGTCTGGCTGTTCTACCTTGAATGTTGCCCTTAAATTTCTCTTTAGGGGCCCATCTGATCGCTTTACTGTTACTTATTCAGAACATTAGGCATGGGCCCATACGTACATTTTCTAGTATAGCTTTCCAAAATTAACCTCGTATTTTTATGAATGATATTCTAATTCTCTATGAGACCACATGGCCTAGATTGTCTTTCCTGAGCTGCTTCATTTGCTCACGAATACTAATAATAAACCACTATAATCTGGGGTGAACTGTGTGGGTGAACCCCTAGTCCTTGCAATCTGAAGGAGCCTAATAAACACTTAATGAAACATGAAAGATAATTATATTGTCAAACTTCTGACTTCCAGAGTAATTTGTTGTTTATCTGCGTGTAAGGATAAGGGGTGAAAAGACAGTAAGCCCCTGAAAATTGTAGATTAATAATGTGTAATATTTGTATTTTTTCAGCATTGTATTTAAAATTATAATTATGAAAAGACATGAAAGGTAAAAGCACCAAATGGCTAAAAATATTTCCATTTTTGACTGAATTCAAAATAGCTATTTTGTTTTCTTTTTTTAAATAGGGTTACACATCATTTTGGAATGACTGTATATCATCTGGATTACGTGGCTGTATGTTAATTGAATTAGCATTAAGAGGAAGGTTACAACTAGAGGCTTGTGGAATGAGACGTAAAAGTCTATTAACAAGAAAGGTAAGAGGAGCGCTAAATAACATCTTTTTAAAGAGTTTGTGCTGCCGCCTAAAAATGAAGAATGTTCCTACTAATAGCTTTCCAAAATTAAAAGAAGTTGGTTTTAAAGTTTTTGTTTTTCAGTCATGTTTCCATAGCTTTTTCCTCATTCTTGGTTTCCTGGTTCTTTGTACAGGATGAGTAATGTAATTCATTTTAGGATCAACTGGCCATTGCATCTCACATACTCACAAAGATTCCAAACTTGATTTGCTACTTCTGAAAGTCATAATTTGGAAAGACTTGACATAACTTTCTTTTAAAACTCAAAAATGTTATTGTGCCAATTAACTATCCATCGGCTATCGGTCTTTTTAGCACAATATGAATACTTCAGATCTCTGCATTCTCTGCTATGAAGGCCTATGTAAATAGAAGTATTGGCTAGTATTTAGAATTTTTGATTTCAACCTCAGTCTCAAACATTCAAGGCTGTTTCTCTTCTAGTCTTGTAATTGTGTTTCTTGCGGGCAATTGTTTCAAAACTGTTTTTGCCTTAATACAGTGTCCTAATGAAATCCAAAAAGTTTTAGGTCAGAGCTCAGAGCTGAGTGTTATTTGATTGATATCTTCTAGGCAGTAACAGTCCTATAGGAAAGACAGCCATGAGTGATTCTTGAATGTTATGTGCAAAGTACACACGGTATAGCAGAAAGTATTTCTCATGGGATTTTAAATTAAATCTAGTCATTTAAAGTAAAATCAAATGAGCTGATGTAGCATTAGTTTTAAAATTACTGTTTTTTCGGGGGTGGCCGGTTAGCTCTGTTGGTTAGAGCATGGTGCTAATAACACCAAGGTTGCTGGTTCGAACCCCACATGGGCCACTGTGAGCTGCGCCCTCCTTAAAAAAAATTTAAAAATTACTGTTTTAGATAACTATATCATAAAGCAGAATATAATTTTTTTATATCATTTTACTGTGCAACCGTAGAATTACAGAGGAAAAAACCTTAAGATTCTGCTGTTATAGTTATCAATGAAATATACACATAGGCTGCTCCTAATTAAAGTGATTGTGAGTAATTTTGCATTAATGTTATGGAGCTCAGACCTAAAGTGAAATGATACTGATCTGGTTCTTTGTGCTGATGTTGATACGTTCTTTTCTGGGAACAAGAACAAGTTTTGTATTGATTATCAACAAGTTATTTGCTCTTCCATTCATTTACTGATTTATTATATTTATTTAGTACTTAAGTCTACCATGCATTGTGCTCGACCCTAGGGATACAGTGGTGACCAAGAGACATGTGCCCTCCCTGCGTGGGCTATTGTTTCAGTCCTCTCGTTTGTGTGATCCAAAGTAAATAGTTGATATGTCTTTGGAAAAAATATTCCAATATGATTTAATTCACTCACTTAAAAATAATTACTGATTTTATTAAGATAATACATATATAATAATTATACAATCAAATTGTGCTAAAAAGCTTGTAACAACAAAAAGAGCAATCTTCTACCCACCCTCTTCACTCCCTAGTCCTACTTCTGGGAGGCAACCATTCTTAGTCCTTATATTAGTGTCCTAGTGAATTACTACAAACTTGGGGGTTTAAAAAAGCAGATATTTATCTTATCACAGTTCGGGAGGCCAGAATATGTTGTGCTTTCACTGAATTCTCTTCCTTGCCTCTTCTAGGTTCTTTTGGCTCCAGGCTTTCCATGGCTTCTGGCCACTTCTCTCTCCACTCTGTTTTCACATCACTTTATCCTCTGCGTGTCTCTTGTGTATCTCTCATTAGGACACTTTCATTGCATTTAGGGCCCATCTGGATAATTCACAGTGATCTCTAATTTAACTTCATTTCATCTACAAAGATTCAATGAGGATTAAGTTTGGGGTTAGGATATGAACACCTTTTGGGGGCCACCGTTCAACTTGCTACAGTTTCCTTAGTTATTTCTTTTGGTATTTACCTTCATCTTTCAAAATAAACTTGCTGTCTCTTGATAAATGAATTTGAGATACTGTTTACTTTTTATTAAAATAGGTGAATATTTGGCTGTCTCACATACCACTTACCTCTACCATCTTCCTCATAGTTATGTCATAATTTTTGGCAAAACAGTAATGATTGTTTTATATTATTACAACTATATTGTTTTTTACAAAGTTAAATTACATCCTATGATACTTTATAGGTTTTTGTTTTTTCTAGAGTTAATAATTCTTTTTAAAGTTTTCTGTGTAGCTGTCTTTTTCTTGCATGCTTGATCAGAGAAAAATTAGCAGTATTAATTTTCAAATGTTCAAATAGATTATATAACTCCATTAAAATTTGCCTTGTGCTCCATTCTGGACTGGTTATGTTTTGAATCTACTGAGACTTCCTGTCACATTTTTACTGCTTTCAGCACCTTGTATTCGGGATTTAATATTTTCTCCCACCCTTGGTGGAAGGAAGCTGTTTTGAGACTTTGCATGCCAGAAAACGCTACCTCATTTTTATTTGACAGTTTGATTGGGAATGGAATATCACATTTAAATTATTTTTCCACAGAATTTTGAATGTATTTCCCCATTGTCCTCTAATATACAGAGTTGCTGTTAAAATCTGGTGCTCTGCTGATTTTCATTCTTCGTATATCTGTTTTTCCCTCTCCGGAAGCAGTTGGAATCTTCTCATATCTCTGGTGTTCTGAAATTGTATGATATACCTTGATATGGGTCTTTTAAAATTCATTATGCACACAGGCTCTTGCAATTTGGAAATGTGTTTCTTTTGGAAAGTTTGGGTTTTGGAAAGTTTATAGTTCTTGTATCTTCTGCCCTCCATTTTCTAGAACTCTTAAGTTGGTTGTGGACCTTTTGGCTACTTTTTTTCTCTCCTGATTTTTATTTCCCACCTATATTGAGATATAATTAACACTCTGTAGGCCTCGTACCTTTTAACCCTCTGTTGAATTTTTTATTATGGCTCTCATGTGTTTTTACTTCCAGGAGTCCTTTTTTGTTTATTATTGTGGCTTCTTGTTCTTGTTTTATGGATGTAATATGTTCTTTTAAATCTCTGAGGATATTACGGCTCTTTTGAAAGTTTCCTTTACGTTATCTGTGTTTCATCAGAGCTTATTTTCTCTCTCGGTCTCTTTGCTGTTGAAGGTTTTCCTTCATATGTCTTAACATCCTTGGTTATGGTGTTCATATTTAAGGATGAGACTCTCCCCTCCAAAGGAAAAAAATAACTAAGTAGAAATTACGTGTGTGCAGAGGATATTTGCTGGTGGGCTACAGTTTACAGAATTTTGTTAAGGAGTTTAGAACTTACTCTGTGAGTCTTTGAAGAATTTTAATCAGATATGCCATTTAATCAGTGGAATGCCATGATAAGCTTTGGCTTTTATAAAGATCAGTGAAGAGAATGGATTGAAAAAGGCTAAAACTAGCCAGGAAATTTAAATTAATCCAAGAAAGTTAACCAGATTAGGTAGAATAATTGCAGAGGTGATGGAGAAAAGTGATCCCTCTGAGAGATTTAGGGCACAGAATTTTATAAGAAAAAGGATCCACCTATAACCAGGTTATTGTGGCCCTGATACAAGACTTCTCTCAAAGTGGGGGTGGGCATAAGGCGGCAGGCCTTGAGACCAGATTGCTGTAGGTTTAAGGAGCAAGTGGGGTTAGTGGTGTGGCATGACCACAGTTTAGACAGACATCTTTTCCTCCTAAGGCTCTCCTTTTTTCTCATTCTCTCTGACCCCCGCTACTAAAAGCATGGTCTAGAATAGCACTGTCCAGAGAACTTTCTGTGATGATGAAAATGTTCTGTATCTGCACTGTTGAATAAGATACCCACTAGCCACATGTATCTATGAGCCAGACACTTGAAATGTGGCTAGTGCAAATTGAGACGTGCTGTAAATAAAAACACACTGGATTTTTAAAGACTTACTATGAAAAAAGAAGGATGTAAAATGATCTCAATTTAAAAATACTTGTTGCGTGTTAATATTTTGGCTATAGTGGCTTAAGTCAAATATATAGAAAACAATTTCATTTGTTTCTTTTTCCTTTTTAATATAACTACTGAAATTTTTAAAAATAGGTTTGTAGCACACATTTATGGTTCTTATATTTTTATTAGGCCACACTGCCTCAGAAATGCATACCATATGTACTTTTTAACCTTTTACAAGATTGAGCAGAAAGGTAAAGGATATATTGTTGAGGACAAATTGAGAGGACTGTTGCATTTTAAAAATAATACCGTTAAATTTTATAAGATTTTAATAGCTAACATAAAGTAATATAACATTCAAATTTCAACTAGAAATTCAACTACAAATTTGTGGCTTAGGCAAGAACATTGATGAAGGCCTTCGAGACCTGCTGCTTGGCTAGAGCCGTATAATGCTGTCTCTCATCCCCCAGCTCGGGACATTTCCACTCTCATGATGGATTCTGTATTCCAATATAGTTTGCAGAAAAATTTATGGTGTTTAAAAATTTTATGTCATCAAGCCTATTGGTTATTTTTCTTTAAGGTTTCTGTTAGTTGTCAAAACTTCAGAAAAACCTGTCTAACCCATAGAATTATATTTCATTATTGAAATCTTTATCTTTTATTGTGGTGTAAGCTCTGAGGAGTCGAGTCTTAGTTAATTTTTACTGCTCATTTGTTGGCCAGTTGTTTTTCAATAACATTTATTGAAAAATTCCTCTACTGATGTAAAAATGCCACCTTTATCATATTCTTACATATAATTGAGACTGTTTCTGGAACGAATAAATGTTTAAAAAGTGAATTTCTGGATCAAATAGCCCAAGGTTTAGTAATAAAAGGAATTACAATGAGTATTCTGTTCTGTCATTTTGCTTATTTTCATTCATGATTGTAGCTAATCTGGTTAGGTTAAATATTGTATTTCCTTAACATAGAACGAGTTTAAAATCTGAACTTTGATACTGCTTGAACACTTGGAACTTTAACTATAATGAATTCTTTGCATAATGGTTTAAGTTTTTCATTTAAGGAGATCAAGGCAGAGAAAAGCAATCAGTGGATCATTTCATTCTTATTGCTTACATTTTAGGTGATCTGTAAGTCTGATGCCCCGACAGGGGATGTTCTCCTCGATGAAGCTCTGAAGCACGTCAAAGAGACTCAGCCTCCAGAAACAGTCCAGAACTGGATTGAATTACTTAGTGGTAAGTTTCTGTGTATTAATTACTGAATTCTGTTTAAATGTGTTTTTTTTTGTTTTGTTTTGTTTTTTTGTAAAAGTTTAAAATCCTTTTGAAAGGAACTGAGACAAAATAGCCAACAGCTAGTTTAGTTATTTAGGCAAACTTGAAAGTTATCAGTCACTGAATGGGGAAAATAGTGGTTTTTAAAATTCCATCCCCTTTAACCGGACTGAGCAGATGTTGAATGAGATGTAATGTTCTTCCTTAGAGCTCCCATCGTTTTTTATCATAGTTCCCTCACACTACCTTATTCTGGATAGGCTGGGTTACATTGTGGTGACAAACAACCCCCAGACCTCTGTGGCTTGAAAGAGTAGTTTATTTCTCACTCATGCTGTACGTCAATCACAAGCCACTTCGTTGTCACTCTGGCAGTTAGGCAGATGAACTGGCACCATCTGAAGCATTGTCAGTCACTATTGTAACGGGAAGGAGAGTGTAGCAGATCACTCAGGCACTAAAAGTTCTGTTCAGAAATGACACATAGTTCAGGTTTCATTGGTCAGAACATGTCACATGGCCTCCTGTAAGTTTAAGGAGATAGGAAACTGCCACCATAGTGGGGAAGACGCTGGAACATTTAGTTGACAGCACTAATGACCACTAGATTTATATTATTTGTGTATTTGTCTAATCTAGATGGAGAGCTCCTTGAGGATAGGGCCTAAGTTACTTTGTTCTTCTCTCTACTGTTAACGTGAAACGTAACTTCTCCCTGCAGTTGACCCTGGAACAACATGGGTTTGAACAGTATGGGTCCACTTATATGAGATTTTAAAAAATAAAGTATATGTATTTTCTCTTCCTCATGATTTTCTTCATAACATTTTCTAGCTTACTTTATTGTAAGAATACAATATATAATACGTATAACATAAAATATTTGTTAATCGACTTTATGATATCAGTAAGGCTTCTGGTCAACAGTAGGCTGTTAGTAGTAAGTTTGTGGGGAGCCAAAAGTTATACGTGGATTTTCGAGTGCACAGGGGTCAGTGTCCCTAACTAACTCGTGTGTTGTGGAAAGCTCAACTGGACATGTATTGTTACTTTATTTCAGTTCAAACATATTGCTGCTTAGAGCAAGTGTTTTAAAAAACATGGGACTTTGTCAGAAATTGGTAATTAACATGATGACATTTTTCTCACTTATAGTTTCTAAAATAATAGTTCTATTATGAGGTTGTTCTCTTGTCAGTAAAAGATTGTGAGTTTTGCATGTTTGTTTATTTAAAAATCATTCTTAGCTAATAGGGCGATAATGGGACTTTACACTTAGGGCAGGGTTCATTCTTCTTTTTGATGGAGAGCATAAACTTATTCAGAAGGTTGTCTTGATACTTTTGAAATTTTGTTTTTGACCACTTTCTTGTAGATCTGCTGGTAAGTTGCTTTTTACCTCATTGAGTAAGAGAAACTTTAACTCTCAACCCTTTCCCCCCTTTGTGCTTATGGTATTGGCGATGTCTTATACATTTCTTTTGTGGGCATCTTTTAAATTACTTTGCCCATTCGATAAGGATTTGTTTGGTTAAAACTAGATCATATAATCCACAAATCTCCTTATTCAGCGCATACCAATACAGTATGTCACTGTGCCCCAAACATTCTCGGCCGTCTCTGCGTTAACCCTCCACTTAACGCCTGTTGGTGACATGCGGCGGCCCTTGGACAGACTCAGGCCATTAACGTTAACTCCATATGGAAAATATTAGCAAATATAATTATTTTAAATGAAAGTGGAAGTGCTAATAACTTCTAAGTGTACCCTAATGGATCATTTTGTACATTCTTTGGAGATCACTGGCCTCAGCAGTCTTTGGTCAAGGTCGTGTTGTGCTGCCATTGTTGACCAGTTCTGTTACTGCAAATTAGACTTAGTAATTGGTAATTATGTCAACTGGCCAAAGGAGCGTTTCTCAAAGTGGTAGTTACTTTTGTGGCAGATAAGTCACAGTGCTAAAGTTCTTTTTAGGGAACATCGTGAGTATTGCCTTACTGTTATTGATATCCACTTGGATGCCACTTTCCACTATGGAGATGTTTCCAGATGTTCCATCCATCAACGATCTCTTGCTAACATCATAGGTATTGACGGCACATTGGGCTTTGGTTTAATAACATGTCCACCAAGTTTCCTTTGACAGTCTGTATACCTTAAATTGAATTCATACTAAATGAATTCAGTTAGTGTGGCATGCAGGGAGGTTGAACCTTAACATTTAAGGTGGCTGTGTACTTCTTAAATTTACCTGTTTTGTGATGTTTTAATGAGTGTAGCTTGGTACTCAATGTACAGGTACTCAACTGAACTTGGTTCTCACCTTGGGCGGATGTTGCACTGTTCTCACCTGATTGAGGAGTGAAAAAGTGGCAGAAGTCTATAAGCTCTTCTCAGAAGTATTCAAATACAGTTAAAATTTGTGAAACGGAGTATCCATTTGAATTAGGAATTTGAGTAAATGGTGAGGCTAATATAATACTTAGCAAGTTTTTTAAAAAACAATATCCTGTGAAGTTTAGGATGGCTATGAATGCCAGAATATCACTGGTAGAACCTTAGTTGCATATTCCTGACGTGTATTAGGAATGAACCATAAATTCAGCATAAAAGAAGAGAATCAGAATGGGAGAAGAAAAAAAGCACATTTCTTTTCTTTTTTTTTTAAATCTACTCCTTTTACCACTCTCCTTACTTTTTTTTATTTTTTATTTTTTATTGTTTTATTGGGGAAGGGGAACAGGACTTTATTGGGGAACAGTGTGTACTTCCAGGACTTTTTTCCAAGTCAAGTTGTTGTCCTTTCAGTCTTAGTTGTGGAGGGTGCCGTTCAGCTTCAAGTTGTCCTTTCAGTCTTAGTTGTGGAGGATGCAGCTGCAGCTCAGCTCCAGGTCCAGTTGCTGTTGCTATTGCAGGGGGCACAGCCCACCATCCCTTACGGGAGTCGAACCGGTAACCTTGTGGTTTAGAGGATGCGCTCCAACCAACTGAGCCATCCGGCAGCTCAGGGGCAGCTCAGCTCAAGGTGCTGTGTTCAATCTTAGTTGCAGGGGGCGCTGCCCACCATCCCTTGCGGGACTCGAGGAATTGAACTGGCAACCTTGTGGTTGAGAGCCCACTGGCCCATGTGGGAATGAATTGAACCGGCAGCCTTTGGAGTTAGGAACATGGAGCTCTAACCGCCTGAGCCACCGGGCCAGGGCCGGGGCCGGCCCCCATATTTCTTTTAAATTAAGAAAACATCTGTTTCCTACCTAGTACTGATAACAGCTTGCTGGTCTTTTTAGAAAAGCATTATTTTTATTGTGGTAAAATGTATACAGCATAACACCATGTTAACCAATTTTAAGTGTTCAGTTCTGTGGCCAGCTTGTTGATAGGTACATTTTAAAAATTTTTAGTTGCTTCCAGATAATGATTAAATACCAGTTATTGCAGCAATACTGACATACGTGCTATGAAACTTAAAAAGTGCTTCCAGGCTGAAAGAATCTTAAAACCCATTTGGGGAACAGTTGTATATTTCTAATTTGATAACAGATTAGAGTTTAACAGTATGGTTCTCTGTAAGTACAGTAGCTCAGAAAAAAGAGAAATTTGGGGGAGCTTTAGTAGTTGGAGGAGGAAGTGGGACTTGGTAGGCCTTTGAAGAGTCAGAATGAGACAGAAAGAAGGAAGTGGTCCTGTTCCGCGGGCTTAGAGGCGGTCAATTGGTGGACTGTCCTCACACAGCTAAGGCTGCTTGCTATTGGATTTTCAAAACCATGTGTTGTACTGTATTGTTGAGGGATACTTGCATAGGTGGTAAAGAAAAGAAAATGATGAACACAAGTGGTTCTGGTGGTTACCTCTGGGGCAGAGAAGGACGTGGGAGGCATCTGAGGTCCTGCCTGACAAAGGTTTCTTCTTTACTTGGGGGGGAGGGGATACCCAGGGGCTCATTTTGTTATCACTTCCACTGTATATCTGTACATGCTCAAACTACTGATATATTGTAAGCATTATTGTATATCTTGTTAATTTTTAAAAATAAATATACATATATTTGAGGCAAAGACTTAACAATGTTTAATGACTACTGTTTTTAAGAATAGTTTCTGGCTTTCTGAAATCTTAAGACATGTAGTTGATCAGTTTGGTCACAAGGTGTCACTAGACCGCCAAATTTAATAGCAGCTGCTTTTAATTTTGTAACATGATATCAAGGAAGATAGAAGTTATCTGTAATGAAATTACTTAGGTACCTGTCAGTTTGTTGTTTCCACTGAAATAATTGCTGGGCAGGGGACATAAATAACCTTTGAAGAATGTTTCCTCTATGTATATACTTCTTGCAATTTCTCTTACAAAAAAGTGAACTATAAATAAATTCTGTACATTTTAAATTTGCTCGTATAGCTTATAAAGTTTCTTCACATAGTGAATAATTTAGGTACTAGTGAATAACAATATGGATCACAGTAACATGTTAATCTAAAATTTTAGTATTCATCAGTCATTTATTACCAAGTATTTAAACATATTTAATATTCTGCTTAAGTTGAAGCAGGTAATCTTTAGTAGCTAGTATAGGTACTATACATACTAGTCCCTATTGTAGTATCTTTACTGTATCTTCTCTTTTTACCCATCCAACTACCCTCCTCCCATCCCAATTTATACTGGTTTCTTAAAATATGCTAAACTCGGGGGTGACTTTATTCTTTGGATTTAGCTTAATTTGGTTCTTTTAAAATAAAAGGAAGAAATGTCAGGATGCCAAGACACTTTGACCACTCAGTTATTTCATTGTACCTTTTTTTGAGGTGTCCAAAATAGTATTAAACAACATTTTCATGTTACACTATTTCAGCCTTCTGCTTATGAGATTTCTTCATTCTTTCAAGTATGTGAGGGGATCTGAATTTGTTAAGTGAGCAAACAAGGTTTGCCCCTTTCTAGGGAATTGGTTGCTATAAAGGAGATGATATCTGAGTCCCTTTTTACTACTTCCCCCTGAGACAGAAACGATTGCTCATATAAGAAGGTCCAATCAGAAATGGAGCACTTTATTTGAAGGTGGGTCTGTCTGTGTTCAGGTTCTCCTCATTTTTAGTACCAACACTAAACTGTAAGTTAGCATATTTTGGAATTGAGAAATTCTCACAGTGACCTTGTAGGCGTTACTTGTTCCATTGGTTGCCATATATAGGATTTAATTGTGGATAAGTTGTAGGTAAACCTTATTATGACTTCAAAATGATAGTAAGTCATGAACTACTAATTCCATTTATTTCCCATGAGAAAGAAAAAATGTTTTATAGCAGCATTAGAGATATTTTTTAAAATATTTATTTATTTATGTCTGCAAAGAGAAATTTATAGGTTTCTCAGAATAAATCTTTTTCCCCCTGTTGTTTGGGAATACATGGCCCAAACAATATTGGGAATATTGGGAATACAATATTCTCTGAGGCATAGAATACTTTCCTATTTGAGTAGTGAATTGCTAGGGAATAGTACTTCTTTGATCACTGATAAATTGCTAGAAGCATAGATAATTAATAATTTATCTTAGAATTGAACTATAGTTTTTTATAGTCTTTTACATAAATTTGACTGTTGATTAATTTATGGTATTAGTTTAAATTTCCCAAAGTTAATTGAGAATGTCAGAAAACAACCTAGCCAATTCCAGTTTGATTTTGGCTGCCTACCACCTGCCAAAGACATTAGAAAACACAAAACAAAATTCAGTCTAGTGAAAAGTGCTGCAGGCAGGCATTTATTGGGGAGACAGTGGGTTGGTACAGCAATTACAATTCTGCATATAATCACTGCCTATCCACTGTTCTGCCTGGAATACAGACTCCTCTTTCTTTCATAGGATGCTGAATGCTGCTGGATTTCAAAGTTTAGCTTCAAAATTCTTCCTCCTGTAACTTTCCTGAGGTATTCCTTAACATCAAGCCCAAGTAAATTCTTATTTTTATGGGTTCTTTGTTCATATTGTTTTATGGCCTTATTCACATCTTATTCTAGCCCGTTTAGTTTAGCTGTATTATGAATGTTTCCTTCACTTGATTTTAAATTTCTACAGTAAGAAATACGTCTTACTTAACATTTGTATTTTTAGTACCTTACATGATTTTTGTAGACCATTATAAGTATGGTAAATGCTTTCTGCCAAAGTGCTGATTCTGCACATGGATAAAGAATAATAGCTAACATTTATTTAGAGCTTACCATGTACCAGACTCTTTTCTAAGAACTTGATTATGTCTTATTTAATCCTCATAATGACCCTATATGCTGAATATACTTGTTATCTTCACTTAACAGATGAGCAAATAGGAATAAAGAGGTTAAGGAACCTTGCTGAAGGTCTCACAGCTAGGAGATGACCAAGTTGAATTATAAATCCACCAGTTTGAGTCCAGAGCTTGCTGTTACTACCTGTTAGGCTATAATCAAGTAACTGTTAATGATTTCTTCACATTACGTGTAGGTGTGGGGTTGTTTAACACCAGAAATTGAAATAAGTAGAATTTCATTTATTATTGAATTAATGTTTTTTTCCCAATAAATTTTGAAAAAAAAAATAGGGCCCCAAATATATTTCAGCTCTTCTCGTTTTTGAGGAGGTTGAATGCAGTGATTGTTTATCTTTTGTGGAAGCGTATTTGCCAGGGGTTTTATATTTGAAAAAGTTATGTTTTCTTTAAGTGCAGGTGGTGACTAATAATTTGTGGTACCAACCCTTCATTATTTGAAAATATTGCTTTAAGTTCCTAGTTTTACAGTGAATTACAGAATGAAAAATAATAGTTCCAGATCATTTACTCTTAGAAAAGTAGCTATCTTTTCATTGTGTTTATATTTTCCTTTAAATTATTTAGATATTTTTAAACAGCCATTTTTAAAGTTTTTGTCTGCTAATTCCATCATCTCTGTCATGTCTGATTTGGTTGACAGTTTCTGTTGATTTTTTTCTCTTAGTTTTGGGTCACATTTTCCATCTTCTCAAGTTTAGTAATTTTTTGTTGAATGGTGGACATTGTTCCTGTTCCTGCTATGTTATTGAGTGCTGAATTTTGTTTGATAGGCAGTTACTTGTAGATCCACTTGTTTTTAAACTTTGTTAGGCCAGGTATAGAGTAGCCTTTTTCTCAAGGGCTAGTTTAGCCCTACTACTAAGGGCTAAACTTTTGGAATCCCTTCTGAATATCCTGGATGTTCAGTGAGGTCTTTACACTCAGGCTAGTTGTCACTCAAATTTTTTCCAGCCCTTTTCAGCTTAAATTTTTTGATAGTGTTTCTTTGCCTAGCCTTACAGAGTTTCTCACCTTAACACACATGGCTTCGTTTTTAGCTAGATTTAAGAGAGCATGACCAAGATTTCTAAGCTCTTGTTCTGCATAGTTCTCTCTTGTCCAGTGCTCTGCCTTTCATATTCCAGCTGCCTTAGCTTCTGATCTCTGCCTTCTTAACACAGTGTGACTCCTGTGTTCTGCTTTGGGCCTTCTGTCCTGCTCTGTTTCCTCTGATGTGCCTTCAGGTAGTAAGCTTGGGCAATAGTAGGGCTCACCTAGGTTTCTCTCCAGGATCACAGCTCTGGGCTGTCTTTTGACTAGCAGCTGAAAGCAGTTGTTTCATATCTTTTATCCAGATTTCTAATTGATTAAGGTCAGAGGGCAAGTCCAGGACTGATTACTATATTACAGCCCTGTATGTTGTACTGTTAAGTCATATAGTAAAATAATTGTGTCTATGGCCAACTAAATAGTAACATATTTTAAGATAGCACTATGCACCAGAATTTTCTGTGACAATGGAATTACTCTGTTTCTTTGCAGTTCAGTCAGTAACCACTGGCCACATATGGCTATTGAGCACTTGAAATGTAGCTTGTGCAGCTGAGGAACTAAATTTTGTATTAATTTAAATTTAACAGTTGCATGTGGTTAATGGTTCCTATAGTAGACAGTACAGTTTAAGATTTTCTCTTAATATTAAAGAATTTCAACCTTACAGCTTTTGCATATAATAAAAGTGCCTGTGGTTGATCTTTAACATGCCCCAATTTAGAAAATTACTATAGTGTTTTTTTCAAATTATAAAAATAGTTACATTGGAGATCATTTGGAAAATGCAGAAAGTACAAAAAAGAAAATTTGTCCACGTAATCCCTAAAGATAACCTATGTTCCCTTCCAGTATTCTATAGAGAAAAAAACATTTTAGTGAAAAATCATTTGGTTCTGTTTCAAAAGTAAATGTGTATAAATAACAAGATTAAAATGGTGAAAACATTTTGTCCTTCAAGAATTAGCTTTATTTTATTTGTCATCAAAAAATAGTATTGCCTAAATAGGCTTTCCTATTAAGCTAGGAAAGCCTAGCTTTATAGGCTGCATGTATGTAGCAGTTTCAGGAATAACATATTAATCAGGAAACATTTTTTGTTTTTCTGTTTTATTTGTTGCAGAGTGGTGTTTAACAGAAAATAAACATCTTTATTTTGCTATTGGCTGCTTTTTGACAATAGCTGGAGAAAGGTCAAACATAATATTTGGCTCATTTCCACATAGGGTAACTGGTTTGAATACTGCCTTTAGTTTGGTCTTTTGAGTAACTTTTGTACCTGAAAATGTGCCAGGTGCTTAGAATTCAAAGGCCTGGCCCTTAAAGGGTTCATGGTTTAGTTGGCAAGAAAACATAGTTGGATTTTTCTTCGATTTCTCGAGAGGGAAAAAAATCAAATTTTACTGTTTATTTTAGTAGTACAAAATTTTACAAAATAAGCCAATAATACCTATCACTTCTTTTTTAAACAATTAAATTTTTAAACTACAGTTGACATACAATATTATATTAGTTTCAGGTGTACAACATAGTGATTACACATTTATATACTTTACAAAGTGATCACCCTGGTAAGTCTCTTACCTATCTTACCCATATAGTTATTAAAATATTATTGACTATATTCCCTATGCTGTGCTTTACATTCCTGTGACTGTTATTATAACCGGCAATTTGTACATCTTAACCCCTTTACTTTTTCCACCCATTGCCCTAAGCTGCCTCCCAACCTGGCAACCATGAGTTTGTTCTCTGTATCTGTGAATTTGTTTTGTTTACTTATTTTGTTTTTTTATATTGCACATATAAGTGAAATCATACGGTATTTATTTTTCTGTCCAACTTATCTCACTTAGCATAATACCCCCTAGGTTCTTCCATATTATCACAAATCACAAGATTTCATTCTTTTTTATGGTTGAGTAGTATTCCATTGTATATATGTATCACATCGTGTTTATCTTTGCATCTGTTGACATGATCATATGATTTTTATGCTTCATTTTGTTTATGGAATATATCACGTTAATTGATTTGAGGATATTGAACCAGCCTTACATCCTGGGAATAAATCCTACTTGATCATGTATATGATCTTTTTAATGTATTGCTGAATTCGTTTTGCTAATATTTTGTTGAGATTTTTGCATCTATATTCATGAGGGATATTGGGCTATAATTTTCTTATTTTATAGTGTCTTTATCTAGGTTTGGTATCAGGGTAATGCTGGCCTCATAAAATGGGTTTGAGAGCCTTCTCTCAAACTATTTTGGAATAGTTTGAGAAGGATAGGTATTAATTCTTTTTTGATTGTTTGGTAAAATTTACCTGAAGCCATCTTGTCCAGGACTTTTGTTTGTTGGGAGTTTTTTGATTACTGATTCATTTGTGGTTATGGCCTGTTCAGATTTTCTGTTTCTTCCTGATTCAGTCTTGGAAGATTGTATGTTACTAGGAATTTGTCCATTTCTTCTAGGTTGTCTAATTGGTGGGCATACAATTCTTTGTAGTACTTTCTTATAATCTTTTCCATTTCTCTGGTGTCAATTGTCACTTCTCTTTCCTTTTTCGACTTTATTTATTTGGCCCCTTTTTTTCTTGATGAGTCTGGCTAAAGGTTTATCAATTTTGTTTATCTTTTTATAGAACCACCTATTTATTTCATTGATCTTTTCTGTGTGTATGTGGTTTTTTTTAAAGACTCTTGTTATGTTTATTTCCGCTTGGATCTTTATATTTCCTTCTTCCTACTCACTTTGAGCTTTGTTCTTTTTCTAGTTGAGACAGTTTGCCACTTGTGCCAGGCTTGAGGTAGCTTAGCAAGAGATACAGGGCATCCTGAGGACAGCTGCTATGTGTTTGGGGTTTTTGGACCTTTGAGAGATTTTAGGAAAGGCCGCAGTAAGAGTGAGGCAGGCTGCTTGTATGGAGGAGCTGATGGAAGAGGTTCTACCAGGTGCATGTGTTAGTTGGGGTGGGATCTCAGGGAATCACCAGGGCAGGACGAACAGTGTTAGGTTAATGGAGCGCTCAGATGTGGCACCCACCTGCTCTGGACTGGCTGGGTTGGGGAGGGCTCACCAAAGGAACATTGGTGCCTGCCAACATATCTGTCTTTGGAGAGAGCTGTCTTGACCCCTGCCCCTATTTCCTCCTCATACCTCCCTGGTACGATTTTCGAGCTGCTGCCCTGGAGCCCAGAATGAGTGAGTTCGTGAGCAAGCAAGTCTGTGTGCAGGCCTCTCAAGAGAAATACCTGGGACTCCAGCAGCCCTCTGTCTTCACTGGAATGTAATCCCTGCTGGTTTTCACAGCCAGATGTTGTGGGGACTCCTCTTCCTGGCACTGGTGCTCTGGGCTGGGGAGGCCAGTGTCGGCTGGGACCCCTCGCTCCTCATGTGGGGCCTCCACAGCAGAGATATCCCACCTGATTCTTAATCGCCATGCTGTGGGTGTGGGACCTGTCCCTTTCGTGTCTCCACCCCTCCTACCAGTCTCATGGCTTCTTTGTATCTTATATATAGCACTTCTGGTCAGCTAGTCTTCAGGTGGTTCTCAGTGATGGTTGTTCTGTAATTTAGTTGTAATTGTGATATGGTTGTGGGAAGAGACGAGTACAGCATTTCCCTACTCCGCCCTCTTAATGGAAGTCAATACCTATCATTTCTAACTTCTGAAATCTTTTGTTTAGGTGAGACGTGGAATCCATTAAAACTGCATTATCAGTTAAGAAATGTACGGGAACGATTAGCTAAAAACCTGGTAGAAAAGGGCGTATTGACAACAGAGAAACAGAACTTCCTACTGTTTGACATGACGACACATCCCCTCACCAACAACAACATTAAGCAGCGCCTCATCAAGAAGGTCCAGGAAGCTGTTCTGGACAAATGGGTGAATGACCCTCACCGCATGGACAAGCGCTTGCTGGCCCTCATTTACCTCGCCCATGCCTCCGATGTTCTGGAGAATGCTTTTGCGCCCCTTCTGGATGAGCAGTACGATTTAGCCACCAAGAGAGTGCGGCAGCTCCTGGACTTAGACCCCGAAGTGGAATGTCTGAAGGCCAACGCCAACGAGGTTCTGTGGGCGGTGGTGGCTGCGTTCACCAAGTAACTGCTCAGAAGGAAGTGTTCTCCTTCTCGCTCGTAAACCAGGAGCTTTTCTTCGCTCGGCTTCTGGTTTTCTGCATTTGTACTTTCCCACATTATAATTGATTAGCTTTTGTTTTATGAAATGATAGGTGGCTTTTTTTCTTTTAAATGTATGCAGGATTCTGCTGGTACGAGAGGCTTTCCTCTTTCTGTTTTTAAAAAAAGTTTTACTGCCATATTGGCATTCTATTCCTTGTTGCCATTCTTGCTGTTTCTGGCACGCTTTGACTTTCAAAGTACCTTCAGTCTCCTTCATGCACATCTTTTGGGGTTAGCTCAGGTTGAGTTTTCCCCACGTGTGCATGTACATCTCATTTCTGCCTGCAGTTCAGACGGAAGTCACAAAAAGGCCTTTAACTTACCAAAGGTAAATATCTGTATCTATTAGGACCTTTTATACATTAGACTTCAGTTGAGATGTATACTTAGCAAAATTATTTTTAAATTGAAGCAACACAGTAAATAATATAAAATGCCCCTTGGATTTTGCTTCTCATGTAAATCTATTATAACACTTGTTATGATTTTAACTATTAAATCATAAAGGTCCATTTGTTTCACAAAGCCAGTTTGGGATGGGCTGCATTCCAGTTATGCTGTATATAGTTGGAATTATATAAATTGCCCCTTCTGGCCACCCCTGCCTCCATCTTAGTATTTTGCAGATTTAATTAGTTGTACACCTGGTGCCCCTCACTCACTTTAGTTATTATTATTTGGCAAAACAGACCTCTCAGCATTGAAGGAGAGAGAAAAGACGTGTGTCTGATTGGTCCCAAGATTTTTTTTTATCTATTCCATTCATGGTACTCTTTGCCTATGCATCTCCTTTTTGGAATGATTTTTGGGTCTTACCGTTTTTATCATTTCTATAGGGAAGAGCCTTGTGACCAGTACTAATCTTGAGTACAGTCTTTTTTTCTTTTTTTAACCACAAGTGAATTAATGTCTGCTTTTAAATGTCACTTATCTACTCACAATTTCTTGGTGGGAAAAAAAAAATCAAATGTCAGTTCTAGCAGATGTTGCATGTAAATTGTTAGCAAGTAATGACTACAACTCAGATGATTAAGAATTTTGTAACAGAAAGCTCTGCTATGTTTTAATTTTTATATACAATTATGATAATTAGCACATTATAAGAATATAAACCTTTGCTTTTTAAAGTTTATTTTTACTATTTCTTTATCACTGTTTATCATAATCACCTTCGTTTCATAATGTAAATACTATATATTGAACAAATTAAATGTCAAATTTTTTATTACTGTAGTTCATGTTAAAGTGGGGCTTTCAGGTGTGTAGAGGTTTGCTTTGGTTAACATTCAATGCAAAAGTACTAGGTGGTGTGTAACTAGAGTTCAATTTTAAGAGATTAATATGTATACTATCTTTTTATCTGAAGTAATAAATAAACTATGATTTTGAAAGTGCCTGAATTAGAGCAAGCATATCATTTGTATTTTTGTATTCTACCTTAGTTTTCTTTCTAATGAAGGTTTACTTAGCCTTAGTATAGTGTGGTAATATTTTAATTCAGGGGATAGTAAACTTTTGTTACAGAGCCAAATGTAAGTATTTTAGGCTTTAGGTTACATATGTTGTCTGTTGCAACTATTCAACTGTGCTGAATGAAAATTGCCATAGACAATACAAATAGATGGGCAAGACTGTGTTCTGATAAAACCGTATATACACAAACGGGCAGCTGGCCATGGGCAGTAGTTTGTCAGTCCCTGTTTTAAGGCATGGAAAAAAGACAGATTTTCTATCCATTAAGTAACCTCCTTTTTGGAGAAAAATGACACTGTTGGTGGTAATATAGAAACTATTAGTTTTATAGTTGCCTCCCATAAAATGGATACTGGAAACTGATAATGAGTATCCTGGAATTCCTTTTCAGGTGAAGATTCATTGTTTTTCTCTTGAAAAGATTTTAGAAGTGAGATAATGGATATTTCTAAGGGATTCTTCAGTTCAGCAGCCACTCTGTTCTCAAGCAAGGAGAAAAGGGCCTCGCCTGAACTTCTGTCAGAGTTTGTTGTAGAGAGAGAGTGCGCACACTCCTCTGTGTGTGACCCCAGCTTCAGAACATGTTTCTGTATTCGGAGGAGAGGAAAAGTACAGTCTGAGGGGGAAGTGTTCTCTAGAACTCGTTCTCCTATAAAATGCTGCTGCTTAACTGTCTTCAAAGCAGGAATGGTGTGACTATGAAAATATTGATTGTGTGTGCAGTATTTCCCCAGGCTCATGCCACTGCAGATCCAAGCCATCAGATCCAAGAATCAGGCAGTGAATTTTAATATAGTAAAACTCACGTAAAGATCTATTGTGCAAAGAATTAGTATGTTTTGCAGCTTTCTGACTTCTTCACATGTTGTTTGAGGTGTGTTCCTTAAAACAACCTGATCTAGAACAATGCTCTAACAGAATGGAGAAAGGAAACTTACTGAATGCATGTTCTGTGCCTCGTTAAGTATTTAATACCTCATTTTGACCTCCTCAAACCCCAATTGCTGTCTTCATTTAATGAAAAAGAGTCTTGCAGAGGATGATTTGACCAATCTCACATTATCTGGTAAGTGTGAGTTTTTAAATCCTGAAGTGATAGAGTAACAGTAATGGCATTCAACTTAAGTGTTCCCTTACTTAATAAGATAAGGATAAGTTGATAAGATAAATAACTAGGAGGCGGCTTCTTTAACAGACAAAAACAGAATAGCAGACATATAAAAAAATTCTCATGCTTCTGCAAAGTAAAATGATAAAAGGACCTCTCTGCTTTATTCTAATATCTTGTTACAATTACATAAATGATCTTTTAGGGTTGAAAAATTCTGTATATTCTCAGAAGAAAAAAGCATTATCAGATGTCAAAGGGCCAAAAAAGTCCCTGGCCTGCTGAAGCAAGATTGTCCAGTGGTCTCTTGACACTTTCCGTTACTCAGTTCTCGCCATTGTTTGTGAACCGGTGAGTACAATACTCTTGTCAAGTATAGCAAACCTTTGAATTTGGTCATCACTGAAAGGAAAATGAAAGAGGCTGGTATCGGACTGGTTCAGCGGCAATATAGGACCAGTACGTAATGACATCCCGTCTGATGATGGCAGTCCATGGCTGCCAGGCACATCTGCTTTTGCCCCAGGAGCATGAAAACGACCAGTCACAAGTCTATGTGAGGTATTTATTTTATGAAGTTTAATTCCAACTTGACGGCCTCTCCATCTTGTATTAACTTCTGCCCATATTGTCAGATGATATTGTTCCATTTTACTTTTATCCAGATCAAGATGACTGCCCAGCAGCCTAAGGTAATTTCCAGTTCATCACAGCCCAGCAGGTCCCAGGATGATACATACCTGGCTCTTGTAAGTTGTGCACAAATGTCATATATTCTTTAATTGTATCAGTGAGGTGGTAATATTAATATTCATAACCTTGCAGGCTATCTTTTAAAGGAGTATTGATGGTAACGTCAGTGTTGATTATGTACACTTCCTCAGCCCAATGTTAGAATTATATGGGCGTCTACTTCTGATAGTCTAGTCATGTACTCTGTTCTCACTACATCACACACCAGTGTGCAGTTTACTTTTTGCACTTACATTGTGGAGAACGTTCAGAGTAAGCACATGTCATCCTTTTTAATCATTTCTGGCTTCATTGTCTAACTTGGTTAAATCTCATTAATGGACATTTGGATTACTCTTTTTTTTTTTTTTTTTTTTTTTTTTTTTTTTTTTTAAAGATTTTATTGGGGAAGGGGAACAGGACTTTATTGGGGAACAGTGTGTACTTCCAGGACTTTTCCAAGTCAAGTTGTTGTCCTTTCAATCTTATTTGTGGAGGGCGCAGCTCGCTGGCCCATGTGGGAATCGAACCAGCAGCCCCGTTGCCCAGAGCTCATGCTCTAACCAACTGAGCCACCGGTCCACCCTGGATTACTCTTATCATTTTCATTATTGCAAACAGAATTTTAATGTACACGTCTCCGTATTTGACTTCTGTAGGCGGAATTAACAGAAATGAGTTTGCTCAAACTGCCTTGAAAATGTATAAAATCAAGCCAAATTGATTTGTAAGATGCATGTTAACTAACACTTTGACCAATAATGTGAATACTGGTTTCCTTACACCCTAGCTGGTACTTTCAATCCTGTTCTTTGCCAAGCAAATAGACGAGAATTACCAAATTGTTTTAATTACTGGGGGTGGGGGGGGAGGTTGATTATCATTTACTGTATTTATAATTTGTATTTATTGTTTTGAATTAGATTCATGTTCTTTGTCCGTTCCAATGGACATTGTTATAGAATAATTTTGTCATGTTAAAAATTCTTTTCAAATTATGATTGGACTTACATTATATGTATAGTCTAGGGAGAATTGAAATATTTATAGTATTGAGTTGTTCTATCCACAAATAAGCTATGTCTGTCTTCCCATTTGTTTGAATTACCTTTTTTATGTCTCTTAATAGAGTTGTCTGTTTTTTATGCTTGCCTATCCTTGCTAAGGTTAATTTTCAATTGCTGTTGTGGTTAGGTGTTTCCTCCCATATGGTCTAATTGGTTATTATTTATGTATAGCTATTGTTTTGGTGAATAATTTTTGATACCACCTTACTGAATCCTAATATTTTAATAGTTTTTAAATTGATGTGTTTGTGTTTACATGTATCCAACTATATCATGTGCAGATTACAATTCTTTTTTTTCACTATTTATACCTCTTTTGAAAAACTTTGTCTAATTGTATTGGCTTGTACTTCCAGAACATTGTTATTCAACAGTAACAGTGAACATCTATTTTGTGTGTGTGCTTGACTTTAATGGGAGTGATTCTGGAGTTTTCTCACTGATGCAGGCTTTAAAAAAGCACTGACATCTTTCACAGTATTGTTTTCTTTTTTGTCCCACTAACATAATGAACTACATTTATAGATTTCTTAATTTCAAGCCATTTCATTGGTATTTTCTTTTCTTTTTTTTTTTTTTTGGTATTTTCTTTAATGTCCTACTGGACTCTATTGGCTAACCTTTAATCAGGATTTTATTTATAAATTTGCTTTGTCCCTTTTCATAGTATCCTAAGCATTTTTCAAGTTCATCATTAATGTTACTGACTTGGATTTCTGGTTTCATTGAACTTGATGCTTCTAATACGGCTTTGGTTTGATAAGGTGGTCCTTTCAGCTTCTGTTCTTAGTTCTACTAGATTCATATTAATCTCATTTGAGTTTCTTATCTCTCTGAGCGTGTGCTTCTTAGTTTCCCTCTTTGTATTTGTTCATTTCACTGTGTTTTAGAGAGGCGAGTTGCATAAACAAGCTCGTTCTCCCCAGGAAAAAAAACTACCCAAGTAGAGCCAATCAGAATCTTACTTTTGGGAGATATATGGAAAATCAGGCAGGTAGCAGCTTGTATGTCCAAAGAAATTCTGTGATAGTGAGTGGGGCCAAAATTGTGACAAAATAGCATTCATAGATTTCTAAGTAAAAAGGTCTTAAGAGTTGGGGACAAGTCTGCCAACGGGTGGAGGGAGAAGTAGGTCTGCAGGAAGAGACCCACAAACAGCAGCAGGGTCCTGTCAGAGTAGGGCATTTAGTGAAGACCCGTAAGCCCCAGAGTTCTTGTAGTGTCTGAGGTCTTGTCATATGCTGAGTCCCATTCTTGGATGTTTGTGAGATGCCATCTTGCCTTCTTCCTTGGTGTCTGCATCTTAAAACCAAAGAGCCTTTAAAAAGTAGATGGTTTTTTATTTCACTCTGTGAAGTAGGATCCCAGATCATGCAAGTATTGGGGGGCGGGGAGCGGCAGAGGTGAGTGGGAGGAGTTTGAGGAAAATGAGGATTGTGGTCATTGTGAAGCAGGAGAGAAAAAACTGACAAGGAAAGCGTTGCCGAGTAGCACGAGAGTCCCATTGAGGTTGGAAACCATGAATTTATAGCAGCAGCATTCTGTGTTGTTGTGGGATTTTGTCTAGTAATAGGCATGTAGGAACCAAGAAGTCAGCTAGTTGGAAGGATCCAGGATTTAGCTGGGTTGAGGGAGCTTAGCTTATGGGCTGGATGGGGACTGTTGTGCTCTTATGGGGTCCAGTCTGAATAGAGACGAGAATGAAAGAGGTTCTGATGGGGACAAACTGACAACTTTGGAGGGCTTGTTGAAATTGAAGCTAAGAAGCAGTAGTGGGAAGAAAGGGAATAAGGTCAGAAGATTGTAAAAGTGTGGGATGTTTGTTTTTAAGATTTCAGAGGTAGACCGGTTTTGGATTGTGTCAGCTCAGGGTGTGGCCTGGGAACGAGTGGGTGACCTGAGTTCTGCTGCCTTTGTGCCCCTCACCCACTTAGGTAATAATTTAGGTAATCATAAACATTTCTTATCTTGGTATCTTGAAAGGTTATTCTGTAGATACAAAATTAAAAAAAAAAAGCCGAGTGTAGTAAGCAGAGTGTTTATTTTTTAAAATTACTTTAAAAAGATTGTTTACAGAGATGTGGGTTTACATAACTTGGCGACAACATTTTTAAATGTACAGGCTATTTCATATTATTGCACTTACTCTTTAATAATATAAGGCATTTTATTTTACATAAATAAAGGATAATGTATAATATACAACAGGTGTGGTGCCAATTAAGTCAACCATCAAATTAAATGAGATGTGTATGGTAGAATAGAAATCAAACCCAACCTACCTCAACCTTCACAATATATCCTTGTAACTACGATTTACATGTTATAACACATATTTAACCTCATAGCTTATTGTGAATGACCAGTTAAGAAACCAAAACCATGAAAGTTTGAGTAGGACAATACCATTAGTGTTCACTTCAGGAAGTGTGGGAATTCATTCGACTAATTAGAAATACTCGTCATGCCTTGAACACTGAAGACACATAAATAGCTTTCTATTTTAGGGTCAAAGATGGTTTGACTTCTGCTTGCTCCCTTAAGTTCCAACTGTCGGCCAGGGAACCCTCCTGGCAAGATCTACTAGAAATGGCAGGTGACTTTAACATAGCTTAGTGAGCTAGCGGTCTCGCCTTGCATTCAGACACAAGGTTGAGGGACGCTCACAAGGAGACGCCCCATTGTTCCACTTTGCTCTAGAAGTTCCTGTCCGTTCACAGAGGACTGTGCATTTCTTAGTAGGCACAGCTGGAAGAGTGGAGGCAAAAAATCCTTTTCAGTGTTGACTTCTAATAGTCTCTTGTCGTTTAGGCAAGAAAACAGAAACCACAAAACTGACCCCAGAGACTTAGAAACAATCTAGCATGCACCTTGCACTGACTGTCTATAGTATCCTACCTGGAATTGTAGTGAAAAATAGAAGGTAAATGAATCAGGTCTTTCTAACTAATGCCTGTACTACATTTTCTTTTGTATAACCTGTTAAAAAAATGAGAAATCTGGGCTCACACCAGCCAGATAGTTCACTCCCATCGGAGAGACCTCTCTGGCCCAACTCCACAAAGGTTTACTGGGATTAATCACTCAGAAAAAGGATGTACAAAGGTGACGGCTCACGTGCCTCCATGATTGGGGGGTATAATGACTTGAGTTCTTGTCTCTAAGCCACACACCCACGCTGTAGATTATTTAAAGTAAAAGCTCCAACATAAAACCTTCGCGTCCTCAGTATGTAATCTCACCTGGATTCCCCGGGACTCAGTCAGCCAGCATGTGCCACCTGAGAGTTTGGGTTGTAACTACATAGTTCTCTTTTACCTTGAAAGAGTGACTCACTCTCATTCTCCATTTTCCTCTTTCTTATTACATTTTGGCAAATGAAGCTGATGAGGGCCTGAAGTACAAGGGGAGAAAAGCCAACTGTGTGACAAGGGACAGCGCATCGAACAGGAACATCCACTACAAAGCTCGTGCTTTGAACGGAGAGCAGCTAGCTAGGACCAGCTTCACAAGCAGCGTGAGTCACAGTAGTTTTCTGCAGGGAAACTTTTTTGACAGAAGGAAGAATTTGCAAAACAGGGAAACAAAAACATCAACAACTTCAGTCACCTCAGAGGTATGGCATTACACCCAGGTCAGGAAAAGTGACCCAGTACTTAGAAAGGTCACATTTTTTTAAGCTGCTTGGGGTCAGGGGAGGAAAACCAACCAAAAAAAAGCCCTCTACATGGATTATTTTAAGTTCCTCTATTTGGATTGTAAATATAATGCCTATGTTTATAAATCCAAGGATATGAAAAAGAATACTTGGTTTCTAAAAATTTAGTTTAAATTACTGGTTGGAGTACACAAAATACAGAAACAGAAACCCTGTGACTGTTATTTTTGGCTGCACTTGTGTTGACCAGTCTTGAATCCAAGAACTTACTCAAGACAAGTTCCAAACTAGATGCAAGCAAGGTGCTCTCCGAGCTGGAGCTTCCTGCTCATTGGAAGCAGGGAAGTTCCTGGCTACTTAGTACAGTTCATTGGACTGTGTGTGTGTAACACAGCCTTACGACTACACTCAGATCAGGACCTCTTGGTCGTCAGTCACCCGCTGAGGTGAACTCTGCATCCGTACAGTGCACATTACACTCACTAAAAAATATTACTTTTTATTTATTTTGTTTTTCATGTTTTGGATAATTCCTGAGCTCAGCCTAAACATTAAGTCAATATTTATGTATTTTTTTTAAGTCTCATTTTCTTTTCAGGGTAACACACTGACCTATGTCTCCTTCCATTGAATGTCCCGAAAAGCATTTGGTTATTTACTTACAAAATTATATAAAACTATAATCCTTTGAGTTGTGACACTTGTGTTGCCCCTCACACAGTTGGCTCCCTAATTGCCAGGACTGGGTATGTTGGGAGAGGTGGCAGAAAGGAAGCAAAGGTCTAGCTAAATGTTGCAGATGGAAAAGAGCGTCAGGCCACATCTCGTAGCCCCATCAGTAAACATGAAACGTAAGGGCAGGCACTGGAGCACATCTGCCCTGGTGACCTAGGGGCACGTCTTCCAGAGTTCAGCTTCAGATACAAGTACAAACGTAGAGCTTTTTAGTCCTTGCCTACACCACGTTTCTCTGTTGTTTTAGGAACCTACCGTTTAAAGCAGTCATTCTGATTTGCTAACATAAGAAGGGAACTGAGAAAAGGAGATTCTTGTTTAAAAAAATGTGTCCCTACTGCCGCGTGTTTCATGAAGAATTCCTGTGCTTTCTAATTACTAACTGCACAGGTCCTTCCGGGACAGACTTCATAATGTTCCAGGCATCGAAGTGCATGAGTCCAACCAGGGGCTTCCCATTAATGGCAAGAATTTCATCACCAGCTTCTATTATTCCGGCTTGTTCAGCTGCACCACCTGTGAATAAAGACAGAATAGTGGCTTGGTACTTTCACAATGTCCAAAATGAAGTGCAAGTAAACTAAAAATTTAAATGAGAAAAATCACTAAATGACATGCTTATATTTGTAGGATAAAGAGATACTTCTTAAACAAGACACACAAAGCATATACCCATAAAAAGAAATTTGACTACATAAAAAAATTCAAATCTGTAATACCTCCCTCCCACCCCCCGCCAAATAAAAGCAACTGAAGGGAAGGTATTTCAAAGAATACTAAGTAAAGAGAAGGTTGAACAAAGGAAATCCATACCGAAAATCCAAACAGCCAATACATGCAGGAAAACAGGTTCAACTTCTAATTGTTAACAGATACTGGCTAATGTAGCCAATTTCTGAGAATCAGTGATTCATGCTCAGCCATGACCGTGGAGATTTACGGAATTCACTGCTTACACACACAGCTTTGACATATTTCTACACTACAGCTTTGTGTATGGTCTAACAAGTTGATAGACTTTGAAAATGCACACATTTAAGCCCTCATATTAATTTCTTGCACATGTACATCTAAAACAAACAATTGTATTGGAAAAGAAATACACATTGGCAGCGGAAGCACTTAAGGAAAAAAGGGCATTGAAAGGAAAAATTCCCAAGTCTGAAGATAATTAATGTTCTCAGAAATCTTAATTAGATCTCAAAAAACTGAGCAGCTGTTTCTATTTCATCCTAAACTGCTGAAAATCATTGTTAAATATTACTTGATATCAATATACATGATTATAGTTGACTATAAAAATTGAAAAATATAATAAAAATACAGCTGGAAGAAAATAAGTTCAAATTCAACCCACTCGAGGATAAAAACATTTTATGTTGTTAATGATAGAAGCACATACTGTCATTAGAGATGAGTCCTCACCAAAATCATCTCTACTGTGGGAGCAGAGAGACGGAGTTAGTCCTGGTCACTGCTTCCTGCAGATAACACATTTTTGGAAGTCCCAAAGCACTGTTACTCTACATAACCAATTATACTGTGTTACCAAATGCACCCAGTGTCCTGTTCTAGGAATATTGACTAAAGGCCCCCAAGCAGGTATGTGAGACCAAAGAAGCTTGTGTGTGTTCACGTGGATCTAAGAACTTGGGGGAGGAGGGTTCCAACCAAACAAAAGAGGAGGCTGTGAGTTAGTGGAACGTGCACTGTGAATAGCAATCAGATTGATTTTGGTCTCAAGTCTGTGACTTAAAGCAACTGCTGCAGGTTTCTGTAAACCTGTTTCCTCATCTGCAAAATAGTGATGTTAATACCTGTCTTGTTACTTCACTAGATTGTTGTAAGGATCGAATGAGGTGACGTAGGTAAAAGTCCCTGATGAGGGGGCGGATGGGTGGCTCAGTTGGTTAGAGCATGAGCTCTGGGCAACAGGGTTGCCGGTTCGATTCCCACATGAGCCAGTGAGCTGTGCCCTCTGCAACTAGGAATGAAGACAACGAGCTGCCGCTGAGCTGCCACTGAGCTCCCGGGAGGCCAGATGGCTCAGTTGTTTGGAGCGCGTGCTCTCAACCACAAGGTTGCCGGTTCGACTCCTGCAAGGAATGGTGGGCTGTGAGCCCCCTGTAACTAAGATTGAACAATGGCAACTGGACGTGGAGCGGAGCTGCGCCCTCTACAACTAAGACTGAAAGGAAAACAACTTGACTTGGAGCTGATGGGCCCTGGAGAAAGACACTGTTCTCCAATAAAGTCCTGTTCCCCTTCGCCAATAAAATCTTTAAAAAAAAAAAAAAGTCCCTGGTGAACCATTCAGTGTTGTGCAGACCAAAGAGGGTCCCAACTCCTGGACTTCTTTTATGTGAGAAAGAAACTTCTCTCGTTTAAACCGTTGTTACTTTGAGTTTTCTATTACAAGAGGCCAAACAGAATCCTAACAGACTTGACCACAATGTGTCTTTCCCATTTATTGAGGTTTTAAAAAATGTCCTTTAGAAAGCTTTTATGCTTTTCCCCAAAAAGTTCTTTCATGGCCAGCCTGAAAAAAGAATGAGTATAGTTTCCACTCAATAACTAATACAAGTTGGAGCATCTTTTCCTGTGTTTCTTGGCTGTTTAGGTTTGAACTTTTGTTTTTCTGTTTTCCTTTACTCAATTTTTTTCTTTATTTTGTATTTTTCTTATTGAATTATAGTTCTTGATATATTCTGGACATCAGCCTTTTGTTGGTTAAATACATTGTAAATATCTTCTAGTCAGTCACTTAGATTTTTATATTTGCTTATGAATTATTTTGTCACATATAAGATAAACATTTTATGTATTTTTTATGATACATGCCTTTTATGTTATGTTTAAGTAGTAATCCTTTAGTATTTTAAAGTAATGGTTATGGCTGATACATAGGAAATTCTATTGATTTTTATATGTTGATTGTGAATTCAGCAATCTTGAATTTATATTGGCTTAACATTTTATTCTTTTAGATTTTTTTCAGTCAGGAAGAACCTATAATTTGCCAGTAGTGACAAATTGTATCCCTGCATTTCCAGTCTTTATACCTTTTATCTTTCTCTTGGCTTATTATATTATTGATATTCTTGGTAAAATGATGAAAAGAGAAACATTTTTAAAGCAGCCCAAACACAGTAGTGACAATGTTCTAACCTTTACCTGGACGGCTGCCACTTCACGTAGGAGATTACAAATAACTATTTACTGCTTTTTTTTCATAGACAAAATCTCTGACTGTCAAGGAAACTTCAGGGAAATACGATATTCCTTTATTATTCAAAGAAGTTTTTTGGTATTAGACTGATTGAGTACTACTATATTGCTTTTGGTGCTTGAGCTAAAAAAAGGCACAGGAAACAAGATACACAGAAAACTTCATGCCCATTAAAATTTTAAAGTATGAAATAAAGGTTAGAAGATGAAATCTCTAAGCCTGTACAAAGAAACTGGATTCACTAGTCTCCAAAAGGTGAAGGCAGGGATCGACTGTATAATATTAAGAAATACTTCAGTGCCTTTCACAGGAATAAAACTGCAGGTTTGCACACGAGAGCATCCAAAATGCTAGTCTACGAAACAGGTGCTTCTTTCTCGTCCTCTGACCATTTATATAGTTTTCCTGGATTTCTAGCCAGATGCTAGAGACAAAGGCCAAGGAGTCTCAAGGACATTATCCTTTCTCTGCTGGAAGTAGGTCTGGAGTTGCTTCTCTCTCCTGGGGCTTCTGCTTTGGCCGGCAGAGGCAGCAATGGCCCCATGTATGGGCCTTCACATACCTCCATTTTGCTATCACTCTTGATAGTTTGGCTGACAGATGTTTATCCTCAGTCCTCTAAGGTGATATTCTGTCATCTTCTAGCATTCATGCTGCTAATCTCTAGTGCCTTTGGGAGTAATCTGTAGATTTTCTCTGTTAGCTTTTTAGATTTTCTTATTTTTACTTATATTTTGAAACTTGACTGTGATATGGAAAGGGTTGGGTTTTTTAAATAAAATTCATCCTGTTTTGCCTTGATGAGAATTTTCAGTCTGAATACTGTTGTTTCTCAATTCTGGAAAATCCTTAGTCCTGACTTCTCCAAATATTTCCTTTCATTCTATTTTTTCTTTTCTGGTATTTCTCAATATTGCCTCTCATAATTTTGATCTCTTTATTCCCTTGTGCTACAGTTTTTATGGTTTCTTCTATCTCGATTTTTATAAATTCTCTTTTCATAAGGATTTGATACACTTTTGAATTCTATTTGTTAATTATAAAAATATATTCGACTGCATGTTTGTATATGTCTGTTTTAACATATTTGCCTCCTCTGTTTGCATACCCTCTTGGTCTCGTTTCGTGGATAATATTCCTGTCTTTATTTTTTCAATGGCATCTCCTGTTTATTGGGTCTGCTGGCTGTCTCTCATGGCCGTGGGTTTCCTCATGCACTTTGTAATCTTAGTTTGAGAGCTCTCGCTGGTGAGTGCTCTTCCAGTCTTACAGTTGTTTCATGCTTGCCTTCGCTTGGCTGTGTTCTGCTGCTGTCAAGTTAACAAGTACGGGGTTTTCCGTTTACCCTGGTACCATGATTCTAGACACCACACCCAGCAGAGGCCTGATCTACGCCTGTCCTCCACTTGCCCGCTTCTGGCTGCTCCCTGAGCTGTCCGGCAGAGCTGGTTTGACTCCAGTCCTGGCAGAGAGCAAGTCCCTACCCTCCACAGCACAAGAAGCCTGGTTCCAGTCACCCACAAATACAGGGGTGTGCAGTCGCTGCTCCTGGGTGGGCACTGAAGCCCAAGGCCCACTGTCCGTTTCTCGTTCCCTGCTTCCTCTGGGCCATAGTACGGCAGCCCCTGCTGACCACGGAGGGGTTCGTTTTTAAGTACGGCTCCATATTTTAAAAATAATTTTCTATTGGTACTATGGGCCAGGAGGAGGCTCCTAAGGTATGTAATTGTAGAAACACACCTCAAGGCCACTGACTAGAGGGCATTAAAAACGTAACAGTCCCTAGCTAAGAGCTGACCTTATTACTTGCTGACCTACTAATTCTGTTATATGCCCAAATTACAAGGGTTTTAGATGCTAGACTGCAAGAAAGAGCACTTAGGTGTTTACATAGTTGGTAGATATGAGGTCTCTTCATGAATGTACTAACAATATTTAATATTGTAACAGTACCAGTATACAGTCATGCTCCACTAAGAGATGGGGATATGTTCTGAGAAATGCACCACTGGGCCATTCCATCAGTGTGCAAACAGTACACTGACACAAACCTACATGGTACAGCCTGCTTCTGGAATTATATGTGCTATACTTGTACGTGATGCAGCATAGGTGTGTTTACACCAGCATGAGCACAAACATGTCAATAATGTGTTGTGCTGTGACATGATGGCTACGATGTCACTAGGCAATCGGAATGTTTTTAGCTCCATATAATCCTGCGGGATTATAGGTTATGTATGTCACCGTCGTATATGTATGTCATTGACCAAAACGTTACATGGCGGATGATGTTCTATATTGATGTGGTTGTTTCATGCTTGCCTTAGCTTAAAATAATATTTAATAATATTTAACACACTAACAATACTAGTACAACACTTCCTAATACTAATTTTTAATAAAATACTAACATTTATATTAAATATTATTAGTGTTATATTAAATATTATAATGGTATGTATATTACATATACATATATACTGATATTGTTAGTATAATAAGCAGCTCAGGAACCTGAAGAGACTTTTGTGAACTCTCCAATATCATAAAATGAATTATTCAAGTTCATTTAGAAACTTTGTATCTACCAACCATTTCAGGGATACCTACCGCTCCCACCTTACTTTCTTGCAGTCTGGTCTCTGCAACTTGTACGTGAATACACTCTATGCCATGTAAAGTATCCCTGACTGGCACTCTGATGGCATTACTTAGCTTGGTATGTTCACATCAAGAACAGCTAATACTAATGAAGAACACGGAGACAGACTGAAGCCAGACTGCCTGGGTTCAAACCTTGTTCTGCCACTTCCGTCTGTGTGACCTCACGTGCTCGCACAACTCCCCCATGGCCGTTTCTCCTTTTGTAAAATGGGGACAGTACCTATCCGATACGACCATGGGTGACATGAGTTAATACACTGCAGGAAACACAGCAGGCTGACGCACAGTAAACCCTGTATGTCACAAAGCATTAAAAACGTTTTAGATTTTTTAAAAACAAATTTGATTTCCAACTGGAAGGCACTGACATACACGGAAGAAAATTGGTAATGGATGGCAGATTGGGTTTTCTAGGACATTACCTTTGTACACTCGTTTAATGAACAGGGGCCCATCTCCAGACATAGACGATTTTCCTCCATCCAGACTCAATCCCAGCCCCGCTGAGGTCTTCAGCACTTCAACACACACAGCATCCTGTGCAGCTGTGCTCCTCCCTGCAGTGGTGGTTAGAAAGATAAAAATGACAGGGACACACATCACCTCCTGTCCTGTCCCCCCAAAGGTATCACCCTGGCACCCTCGAGTCCCATCCATCTTGAAGTGCTGATGATAAACATTTGAGAACCGTGTTAGGGTTGCTGTCCCAAATTTGGGGCCCCTTCCTGGCTCTGTTCCCCTGTACCTGCACCCTTTGCTCTTCTGAGCGCTTTCTACAAGCGTGGAGAAAGCTTTTATGCCCAAGCAGAAATCCCCACACACTGCTGGGACATGTCTCAGTGAGGCTGACGTCACACCGGCGGAATCTGCCTGAGCGTCAGAAACAGACGCAGGGCTTTGTTTGGAGTAAGTACTGAGCGTGGCTTTCCACGCAGCCTGGGAGTGAGTGTGGAGGGCACACACAGCATGTGCTTCGGAACCTCTTTGTAAGCTCTTGGCTGATTAAGGCTGCAGTCTCTGTCTTTAGACACTTTTTGCCCCCTTATTGCCTTATGTTCTTCTAAAACAGGAAAGAGCACAAGCCCTGATGTTTTCCAAGGACAAATCTCAGTTCTGGAATTTCTCTTTCTACACTGATTCCCCCATCACACGTGTTTGTTGTTTTACTTAACAGCCACTCAAGCCCTAACAAGAGAGGATGGAATGTAGAAGGGTTTTCTTCTTAGGACATTTAGTGAAGCTGTCAAGTATTCATTTTAAATCTTCAGCAGTATGGTTCTAACTCCTGGGTCTTTTTAAAATAACTTATTTGTAACACTGCTTCTTCAGGAAGCGTCCACAAACTCTAGACTTCACTACACTTAATGTCTCCGACCCAGATGATGGTGGTTTCCTTCCTGTTCAATCGGAAAGTACCATGCCAGCTGCTCACACCGACTGGTTGTTACACTGATGTCTTACCCATGCCAGGCTCCAGGGGGGTGGTCTTTCTGGATACTGAGCCCTTCCCGTTGGCTGTGGGCAGCTCCTGCGTGGTAGAGGGACTGGGCTGCTCATTTCCTTTCTTGATGACCATGAGGACATCTTTGTACTGCTGTGCCTGGTGCAGAAGCTTCAGGACGTCCCCATGGGCTAAGCCAGCCAGTGTGGCGCCATTGACTGACAGAAGGAAATCCCCTCGGCTCATAGTGCCTTCCTGAGAAGCTGCCCCCTGAGAAAACACCCTGTGGACCTGGGACAAGGAGAGGACAAAGCCAAATTCATTTATGATCTCCAGTAAAAACAGAAGGGTTAACTGCAAATCCACAGTAAAGGAATCTTCTAAGGGCAAGTTCTCCAAATCATACAAACACTTGGTTTATCAAAACCATATTCAGTACGAGGGATGGACTTCCACACGTCAGTCCCAGCACATGAACACAGTCTTACTCAACTTCTTGCTAGTGTGTGCTCTGTGCCTGACACCGTGGGGCGATAAGATACATAGATGAACAGGACCTGGTCTTGTCCGGGGAGGGGGCCTCCCTGATGATCCCAAAGGTCACTGAGGGGATACAATTGAGGGGATGGTTCTTGAGAAAGAAGGAAGTTCATAAGCAAATGCAGGTTTGCTCAGTTCTAATGTCTTTCTGGTGCTTCCACAAAATATTTAGGTGAGTACGAGGATATAGACAATTGTGTTTATATGTATTGGTGCCTAATAGGTCACTCAGCCTGTGTATTGTACATCGGTCAGCTGTGGTAAAAGGTGTATGTTGTCAGTGAAAATATTATGTCCTCCTTTTCCATGTTTGTTTTGGCAGCAGTGAACAAACACCAGCAGCCTTTGAACTCACTGCCATGAGTTTTGTCCTGATCCCACTCTGGGGCCCCTTCCGCCGACATTCCCTGAGCATCTTGACATTGTCACTTACCACAACTGACTTTGGCTCCACATTGGTCCCTCCTGCCACACTGAATCCCAGACCTGAGCCTCCTTTTTTAGTTAAGACTACGAAGTAAACATCTTCTTTATTCTAGTGAAAAGAAAGAAACAAACAAACAAGGGTAGTCCTTGTACCCAGAGTAAGGAAGTTCTGATATAAATCCTTCTGTATGACTGCAGTTTGTCACCACTATACCCAATGGTTTTTCAGGAGCGTTCACAGGATATTTGAATTAGAGGAGCCCCATTTCGACCACCTTGCGTTCCTCCTGGGGGGGTGCTTGTACGGGTGTGTGAGGGTCCATCCCGTAGCTGCAGAACCACCGGGATGGTGGACAGGAACCCGGACAGGGTGGGGATGGGGCAATTGAGAAGCCACTCTGGTCATGCCAGGCACCAGACTGTGTCTTGCCAAATCACAGCATGTAATTTGATCACAAAGGGCATTCTTTATTCCACAAGTAAGTGTGCAGTTTAGCAAACAACAATAGCAGCAGCAGCCGCAGCAGCAAAGAGACGTATCAGCGCCAAGAGCAGGCTAAGAGCAGAATGAAGCCTTGTGCCCTGTGCCCTCCTCCCGCCATGTTCAGTTGATTGGATTTCAGGTGCAATTAATGAACTAGTTAGTACTCATAAAATACAAAGTATGTTAACAAGTCTAAAGTACATTATGATATACAAGGTACATTAAAACTGTCAACTCCTATCGAGACTAGAACATTCTTAGTAGTGTTCCAAGGTTAAATAACAGAAGACTGTCTTATGTTTCAAGCATCAATCAAAAGATACCTTGGAATAAAAGATTTTAAAATAGAAAACCAAGCTGGGCTGATTATACTGAATTTCATCTTCCTCCATACGTACACTAGAGATGATTCAGCAACATTTTACAGATCTGCCCTGCTAGGTTTTTAATCCATCAATTCAAGGTATTCTCAAACACAGCAATAGAAAAAGAATCTAATAACCTGTAAGGACTGCTCTGACGAGAAACTGAAAGCATGGAAAGAGAAAACCACCTCCGTATTGTGCTGGGGGAGGACCCAGTAGTGTTTGTTTCCATCAGTCCTAGGGACTAAACTTAAGCATTTTACACTTCTCTATAGAACAGAGTTCATTCAAACAGCCTCCATATGCCGACGCTAGAATGTCCTGCAGAACTTGGGGGGCTGGGGTATGGACTCGATGCTCAGACACCATTCAGTGGAGGGAAGAATGATGACTAGGCTTTCTCAGTAAAAACGGGTGCATGTGGTCCAGTAAATGGTCTCTGTGCAGCTTCTCAGAGGAAACGTTTGATGCTGAAATAGGAATATGTCTCAGATATTTATTTAAAAAAAATTTTTTTTCTTCTCGGATATGTAAATGCATCATTGGAGTAGAGAGACAGGTTATTTGAAAATGGGACGCTCCTGCATTCCTGGATAAGTTATCACCAGAATTTTGATTTACAAAAACTTCTTTTTTCCAGTTGTGTTTGAGGCTACAAGTGTGCTGGAAGCTGACTATCAGGCCCAGTTTTTCCTCTCTCAGAAGCTTAGCACAGCATCAGGAAAGCGAGATCCACGATCAGGGCATCCCCAAGGTTTGGGCCTGCTGAGGTCAGAAGGCCAGGGCTCGCTTTCAGACTCTCTCATCTCTCACAGCGCCCTCAAGAAGCCACAAGAAATCGTTTTATGCAGTTCCATTTTCAGCACCTAGAAACCATACCATTAAAACAAACAAACGAAAAACAAGGCAGGAAACTTCTGGTCTAAAGATGGCAGAGTAAGCACATTTCTGCTACCGGCTCCTCTCTGAAACCAATGAAGACAGTAAGAGAAGGGAAAGAAAGCTCATTCTGATGAAAGGGGAAAGATCTTTAACACCACGTGACCATGCCTGTCTGTCTGGTGGTGAATATGGAACCGGAGTGGGGAGGCCCCAAAAGATGTACCCAAGCTGGCGCTCAGCCTCCTGTCCATACAAAGCCTCCCCTTTAGTTGTGGTCTCTGAAAATGTCCATCTCATTTGTGAGTTTGGTTGAGACCTTCTACATTTGTTTGCCTCCTTTTACATTTTCTCTAACACTGTAAAATGTCTGCAGCAAAGGGGGCCCTGGCAGAGCGTGATCTCACCATGCCACCTTGGCTGCAAATGCCAGAGTACAACTTTCCATGTGTGAAATGCTTACCGTGTTGTAACAAGTTGAAGAAGGAAGGGAGAGGATGGAATTGTCCCTTTTATTGAAATGAAAAATGCTGGATGTCTCAAGGTGTTTCCTAACTGCACAGACTCAAACCAGTGGAAGCTACGGGGGGGAGTTGGGCTCCCTCGCCTGGCTCACTCCTTATTAGAAACCAACGTCACAGCCCTGCTAATATTAGAATTGCTGGAAAGCATTCTCAGATGGTATCAGTGACTCAGCTACATCACCACTCAAGAAAAACTGTTACTTGCTGTTTTCTCTAAACAGAAACTATCCATTTCTTTGGGTTCAAATCTCTCTAGATAGTCCTGAGAAATTAATGTTGTACTTCAGAGAAGTATTCTAGTATGAACTCATGGTTTCTTTGGTTATTGTTTACTGTCACATGCAGTCTATTGAAAGACTTTGTAAGACTAATTAGCTTCTTGGTCTCGAACCCCAGGCTTCAGAAGCTCTTACACTTGGTGACAGCGCAGGGCCACACAGATGCTAACTGTCATTTCCCAGCAGGTGGCTCCCTTGACAGGTAGTTTATGTCCACTTGGGTGGACAGAGGTCCTTGCGGTCGGTCATTCTCCAACAGTTCCAAGCTGCCTTGTTGTGCTTGGAGGACCTTCTGCAGACAAACTCCAAATGCAGGGTGGGGCAGGGAAGACAGTACCAGTTACCACTGGGGAATTAAAACAGCTGCTGCCCCAGTCTAGCACCGAAAAATACAAGACAAGATCTAGCTTCTGAAGCCAGCTACAAGCGAGACTGAGCTGGAGAACTCACAACTCGAGACTCGGAGGAGGACTCTCCTTGGCTCTCTGAGCTCGTGGCACACGCCGGGCACGAACATGACAACAGTTCCATCTTCCCATGTTTCTGCATTTCACTCACCTCTGATTGTGCTTTCGCTTCCTGAATGAGAGTTAGGATGGTAGATTTTGACCCCACTGATGACAAAACAGACTGTAATCTTTGCTGGTCCCCCGCTGAGTCTAGAAGTTGATCCAAACTAAACAATATAAATACATTAGAAACATCAAGAAAAAAGCAATTTCTCCATTTTTGTAAGGATGCATTTAAAATGACGTCCTTTCTACTATTTTCGTTGGTTCTTTTCAGTGGGAATTACTATGGATTCAGGGATTTCTCCAAGGTGTTCCAGAACCAATGTGGTCAGAAAATTTCTGACATATTAAAAAATTTGCAGTGTATAGGCTCAAGTGAGATATTTTAAAACGTAGAAATTCCCTGTTTAACGCCAATCACTTTCAAAGGCCCGGATTCTTCCTTGAGGTGCAGCCTTCCCTGTCTCCCCTCTCTGTCATGATGCTTTTCCCTAAGTGCCATGTCCTATAGGAACCTCTCTTCAGAGCAACATTTTGGCCAACCCTTCTCCCTGCAGCACTTTATTTTTCCAGTAATGGTATTAAAAACAGTGGGGGCTAAATGCAATGTGATACCCTTGGCGGGATACTGGAATAGAAAAAGGACACCTGTGTGATACCGGAATAAAATCTGTAGTTCAGTTAATCGTATTGTCCCGACGTTAACTTCCTGCTTTTGACCAATGGACGGTGGTTATGTAAGATGCTGACATTAGGAAGAGTTGGGTGAGGGATACATGGGAACTCTGTACTACCTTTACAACCTTTCTATAAATCTAAAACTAGTTTTCAGATTTTTAAAAAAGTTTATTTAGATAAAAGGGGGAGGAACAGATACTTACTTAACTGACCAGCTTTTTCTGGAAGGCAGATCCTGGGGCGTTTCACCCATATTACTGGCTGAACTGGGTGCTCCAGGCTCACTGGCTTTAGGCCTGCTTTCTTCTGGACAGGCTCTGTCCCCCCCTTTCACTGGACACGAAAGGGCAGTGGACCCATTGAGGCCTCCGGCAGGGGAGCCAAGTGACCTCCTGGGGATGATTTCCAGCTCGGTTTTGAAGAGCACGGCCTGCGGCCCTGCCGAGAAATCCTCACTGCAGAGCTTGTCAAGGTCGGGCATACTCAAAGCTCTCAGTTCCTGGAGCTTAGAGCGGGATAACGGCGAGGGCTGCGTATGGCGCACCGAGGACTTGTTCCTCTTGGCGGGAGAGGCCGGGGTCACGGTCGGGGTGGGAATTCCGGAAGGACCAAGCGCTTTCTTTGGTTCCGAATCAGGGCCCTTGTTACTGGCCTCCAGCACATTCTGCTGGGAGACTGTCAGCATCGTGCTGGACGGGGACTTCGTCATCTGGGGCATGAGGGGGCTGGCTTCACTTTGGCTTTCGCTGCAGGAACTCAGGCTGCGTCTCAGGGACCTCGCTGTCGGGTCACCAGGGTGGATGAGGCTCCCCGAAGCCACGCTGCCAGATGACCGTCTCCCAATGGGAGGCTTGGAGCTCACAGACAGAAAAGGGGAAGCCCCCGACTTGGCCGCAGGCCGGTCAGAATTGGCCAGGTTCTCAAAGGACTTGATCCTCTGCTTCACAGAGAAAAATGAGGTAGATTCATGGGGCCAGTTCTGCTCAGAGTAGTAATGTCTCCTGGTGACTTTGATTTTGTCTGTGACCAGGCAGCTCGTTTCCTGCAGTGAAAGGACATCCCCTTCATCTGTTACTGGAAGGTTCCTCGCCGTCTCCAGCAGGGGCTTCACACTATACACGCCCTGTCCATTGACAAGCCCAAGAGCACAGCCTCTGAATGCCTTGGCGTCAAGGAGGCCACCGCTTGTTGAAGGGACCTGGCTGTCCCGCTGAGCGCGACCTGGGCTGTGCAGGGAAGGCCCCTCCCGCCCAAAGTGGCTTGAGAACTGGGCTGGCATGGAGTAGGTCCTGGTCGCGGGCCTCGGTGTGAAATAGGGATGGTCGTCCAGCACCGGGCTCGCTGGTGTGCTGTGCTTGGGCGTCCCTGGGGAGTCTGACATCTGGCTCAACTTTCCTGGGGAGGAATCTGCCTTTTTAGCCAGCAGCTGTGGGGAGGAGGAGGAGGAGGCCAGTTTTGCCACGCTGAAAGATCGCTGCATTTCCTGCTCTACCGGGGAGGCACGGGACGTGAGTGAGGATAGATGATTTGGGGCTGATTCCATTGACGGGTGACAGGGTCTGATTTCACTCTTCTCCTGACAGTTGCTCTGGGCCAAGAACTCTCCCTGTCTGTCACTTTCAGTTGGCTTGTCACCACTTGTATTCTTTGCATTCTTTGGCATTTTTTCAGAAGGAATTTCAACTATTTTCAGCTGGTTCATTCTTTCCAGGGGATCACTAGCAATTGCTCTGCTTCCTTTGTTGCCAGTCACCCCCGGTTGGGCTGCTTCTGGTACCAAATCCGTTTGGCTGGCCATGCGCTGCTGGGCCTGCCCGGGAGGTGGGAGCTCCCACTTGTCCACTGCTGTGGACGCGCCACTCCTCAGAGCTGGGGGACCCGTCCCCGAGGCCACTGAGGGTGCCTTGCTGTCTGGTCCACACTTAGGAGACCTGGGGGTGGCTGGGCAACTTCTGTCGGGTTCAGAGTGGGCAGCCGTGTGGAACCCATTACTTGCACCTTGCTCAGGAAGAGTCTTGGGGGAGCTCAGGGGCGGAATGAAGGGTCTGATGCTTGTGTCTGACGCCGAAGGCCGGAGGGAGCCCGAGGCCGCAGGGGACGGCTTGCTCTCCAGCACACACTGGGGAGACTTGCTGGGGGCCGTGGCATCTTTGTCGGGTTCTTCATGGTCAGCTGTGTGGAACCGGTGTGATGCTACCTTGGAAAGCATTTTGTGGGAGGTCTGGGGTGAAATGAGGGATTTCCTGTGGTCTGTCCCACCAGCTTTAGGCATGTTAGTGGCAAGGGCCTCGGAACTGCCTCTGCTTTTGCTTTTGATGCCCAGTCTTTTCAGCTTAGGACCGGATTTGGGTTTCTGACAGTTACTTAAAAGTGTTTCCGCTGAAATTTTTTTAGGTGGGTCTTTATTTTCAAGGTTCAGTTTCAGCTGAGGGGTGCTATTAGGCACAGCAACCCCCTTTTTATGGCTTGTGCTCAACACCTGACTTTTGGAGTCAGGACTTCTGGCTGGCATCACGGATTGTTCCTTTTCAGCTTTGCTCTGCAAATGAGTACCTTGGTTACTTTTACTGACGTCTTTAAACCAGGCCATGATGGGCCTCCTGGAGGTCATTTTTGGTTTCTGTAGCAAGTCGTCCAGGTCATGACTTTCGGAGATGTGCAGATTTGCCAAAACAGATTCCCCGCTCTTAGGGACAGCCACATGAAAGGAGGAACGATTTTCAGTTGTGTTAACATTGGCTTCCTGTTTTTCATTTGGAGTTTCCCCATCCAACAAGGCATGTTCCAAACCATTTACCACGTGAGGAGGGAGAGTGACTTGGGGCTTGTGAAAATGCCTGGCGGCTGCAGAAGGCTGGCTGTTTTCCACAGCTGAGCCAGTGCTGCCGGCTTCCTCACTTTCTTCTTCACATGAAGGCCTGTGGTTCTCTGTAATCTTTAGGTCCCCGTGAGGTTCATGCCCATGGGAGCTTATATCCAAGAGAGAAGATGGCTGGGAAGCGTTTGGGATCGCAGGGCACAAGGCTCCTGGCACGAAGGACGCTGTCTCACACGGACTTGCCACCGCTTCACTCAGAGCACTGTGCTTTAACGGCAGAACCCTGGCGAGAGCAGGGCAGGGTGCAGCCCGGGCAGGCGCTCGCGCGGCCGTCGGGGGTGGGTGGGGGGAGCCACCCGTGGAGCAGATTTCAACCTGCTCCTCTTCAGACTCTGTAGTATCTTCCTTGTGCGAAGACCCACGGGAACGAGGAGGTGACCAGTTGTCCCTGGTGGAAGGTCGGGGGGCTTCAGTGAGCGAGTCGGGGTCAGAAGACGAGTCCTCGGCATCGCCATACATGGACGAGAGAGATGGCTCGGTGCTGTCACCCAGGCCTGACAGGGACGTACTGTCTTCGTGAAAACTGCTAAAATTTCTAGAGTAGTTGCTCAAAAAGTTTTTGTTCACAGTAAAATGTTTGTCCGGATTAATCGAATCCAAAACTGAAGGCTGGGAGGTCCACTGTGGGGGAGGGGGAGGGCCAGCAGCCCAGGCCCGCCTCTGGGTGGGGGTCTGGTTCCCCGTGACTGGCTCAGCACGGCGGGAACTTCCACCTCCAGCTCCTGTTGGAAGGTGACCCTGAGAACTACCCTCTTGACTCGCCCGGTCCCCTTTGTGAGGTGACTGAAGTCTTGCTTCAGATGCATCCAATTCCTTGATGAGTCTGTCGATATCTGTCACAGGGCTCCCTCCACTCTTCCCGGGGCAGCAGCGCCCTGAGACACTGCCACACACCTCTTTGGCCTTGTCAGTCGGTGACAGCAGGGAGGGACTGGCCTGCCGTGCCCTCTCAGACTCAGAATCTGTTCCCTTGAGCAGAGCAGACTCCTGGGAGTTTTCAGGTATGAGGATTCCTGTTGTTTGCAGAGCTTTGCTGTGGTTACCTGAAACTCTTTGTGTCTCCTCCTGGGACCTGAGTAGGTCTCGTGAGAGGACAGCACTGGCTGGAGAGGCTCCCTCGGCCTCAGGTCCTGTTCCCTGGTTGGACGCTGCCTTCCTGGTGGTGTCAGGTGAGCTGGCTTCTGGGGCTGCACGAATCTTGCTGAAGTCAGGCTCAGCTGCTGCTATTTTCCCTGGGGATGTGCTGTGCTCCCGGGTGACCCTGGGTAATACTGGCTGTCTGGGGTCTTCAGGCCGTCTCACTTGCTCTGTGTCCACTGAGGTCTTGCTGGGGTCAGGGTGAGCTGCCCTCTTCTGTCCTGGGGAAGGGATGAGGTCTGGGGAGCTGTCCAGTCCTGTGTTGAGAGTGTAAACAAAAGGTGGGGGAAATGTGAGACAACAGAACATCTCTCAACTAAAAAAGGGGAAAAAAAGGAAAAAACTGTGTAAACAATCTCAATTTTTTGTGTCTTTTTCAGAAAGACATTCCACAGCCTGGATGCAGGCCTTCCTGTTCTTTTTTTGTCTCTAAGATTACAGAGCACTCATCTCACCACCACCACCCTGCTTTCAACGCTCTAAAATAACTTGGACTGGCTGGCAGAGTGAGCTTTTGTTTCTGCCCTTTTTTCTCTCTTCTGGTTAATTTTTAAGGATGGGGGCACACCACAGAAATCCCCCACTTGGGTTTCTCGATACCGTTCACTCTCTGATGGTGGAAACCACCGGAGTCAGGCTGTGGTTCTCTTTCCTTCCTCATTTGGCACTGATTCCACAGAGGCCTCGCGTCTCGGTCCAGCAGCTGGACCACCACGCGTGGGTGCAGCCTCAAGGTGCGAGTTGGGCACCGTAAAGTATGAAACAGTCCAAGCGCCCAGCGTTTGGGACTTACTGTTGAACCATGAGATGAAGCGAATTTGGGAAAACACATGGAATGCTACAGACCGAAAGCAGGTCTACACTGAGCTTCTCTGGGCCTTGGCCAAATTCAGAGGAGAACTAGACGGCCAGATTATCCCGGGAAGCTGTGACAGAGGCATGGGGACTTGAGTGGATAATTGGGGGCATAATTTGACCAGAGTGATGAGGAGAAAAATGGAATGAAAGAGGAGAAGAAAAAGCATGAAATCTCAGAGGGGCAGGGAAAGGTGGTGTGTGTTGAGAAGGGGGAAGTAAAGTCATTCCGTGAGATGGTTCTGGAGCACTGCTCTGTCCTGGAGCTGCCACCTCCTGAGGCCCTGCAAACTCCTGGGCTAATCTGCCCACCTCTGGCCCTGGCCTCTTACAATGGGGTGGGGAGGGACTGGCATAAAAAAGAATATTAGATTCACTATTTTCTTAGGAGTTAAGGGTCTAAGGTTGGAGTGAAAAAGTCACAACGAAAGCTCTTTGAGAAATGTTATTTTCACTCTACCTTTCCCACACAGATCATATGTCTTTTCCCTCCTGAAGTTCCTATGTCACTAATTAAGAACTAACTATTAGGACTAGCACTGTGCTAAGAGTTTTTCATGCCCTTAATTTTCCTCCCAATAATGTGAGGTAGGTGCTGTGACCATCTGCACTGGGACGGTAGGAAACGGAGGCACAGAGTGGTTAAACGATGTACCAGGGTCACAGAGTTCACAGCAGGAAGTCCAGGAAGCTGGCTCTACAGCCCACACTGTTACCTAAACCCTGACTACCTGGCCTCTGTGTAGAGAGCACCTGGAGACATCACATTGGCTGAAGACAGCCATGGACATACTACATAACTCCCAGGCCCTGTGGCAGGCCAGGGGCATGGCAGGATCCTAACCCACGGGCTCCTGTCCTCTGCTCAACCTCTTTGAACTCCCTTCAGCATGACTTTCCTGCTTCTGCTGGTGCCCACTATGGGGAAAAGTAGCAATGAGACAGGAGAAGGGGACTTAAAGGTGGTTTTTCAGGGTCAGATTCAGTCACTGAGCAAACCTTAAGTTTTTCTTAGCAATTTGACTTTATTACAAGGTGTGTAACTTAAAAGGTTTTATTTGAGGGATATTAAATTGCACGGAGACAGTCCTTGATGTCACCTTTCAAACTAATTCTTCACTTGGAAATGCTCCAAATGCCCAATAATGGGAAAAATATTGACTCAATTATGGCACATCGTGGAGCAGAGGCCCAGAAGCCTTTACATGATATCGCAGGAGCAGAAGGGCATGGAGGACACCACTGCAGCTTCCTAACCAGCGCAGGTTACAGGTATGCTGTCATTTACGTCACCAGTGCTTAGGACTGCTTTTTGGGGCCGGTGCCAGTCATGCAGGTCTAGGAGCATCTTGTTGACCTCAACAAGCTGCTCAAATATTTTCTGTGGATGCATGAGGTAAAAACAGTGTTTTTTTTTACTTGTCCTCTGTTGAGGTTCCTCCTGTCATTTCTCAGTGCATGTGATTCCACAAAAGCAGAGTGTTGAGATTCTGAAGCGTGGGAAGTCCTTTTCTTTCAACTCATGTCTCATTTACTAAGGTACATGTCACAAGATGGGTAAGGAGTGTTGGCTAAATGAAAATGCATGCACTCTATGTGGAATTAAAAGTATGAGTTTAGGGGGCTGGCCCGGTGGCTCAGGCAGCTGGAGCTCCGTGCTCCTAACGCTGAAGGCTGCCAGTTACAACTAACAACGGCAACTGGACCTGGAGCTGAGCTGTGCCCCCCACAACTAAGATCGAAAGGACAACAACTTGACGTGGAAAAAAGTCCTGGAAGTACACACTGTTCCCCAATAAAGTCCTGTTCCCCTTCCCCAATAAAAAATCTTAAAGTAAATAAATAAATAAAAGTATGCGTTCAATCCTAGATACAGAGAATATTTTTGTGGTTGCCAGATGGGAGGGGGTTGAGGTGGGTGAAAAAGGGGAGGGGATTACAAAGTACAAATTGATAGTTACAAAATAGTCTAAAGGGTGTAAAATACAGTAGACGGGATAGAGTCAATAATATTGTAATAACTATGTATGGTGTCAGATGGGTACTAGATTTATCAGGGCGATCACTTCATAAGGTATATAAATGTCTAATCACTATGTTGTACTCCTCAAACTAAAATAATATTGTATGTCAACTGTAATTAAAAAATAAAAAATATAATTAAAAAAACCTGAGTTTAGGTATAGTGATCTAGTAAAGTTCTTAAACGCAGGTGGCTTTTAAATATTAACTTGTGTAAGAGTCTTCCCCCACCAAAATAAAAAAATTCTTCACATGGAACGTTTTTCTTAGGGTAACTTCTGCCCTCCCATCTTGAAACATACCAAATGATAAAAATCTTACCTGTCCCAGGTTGTTGCCCCCGGTCTGGTGCAGCTTTGGGCAGGTTCTCTGTGAGGCGGCCAGCACCTCGGTGGGACCCATCCCTGATGGTCAGCTTTCCCAGAGATTCCTGGCACAATGACAACAGCAAGTCACTGTCAGTAGCGTTCAGGTTTTCTGCATGTCAAGACATCATATATGGAAGAAAGCTGGTTTGGGAAAATTTCAGAGCCCTGGACTAGGAGCCACATGATCCAGATTCTGGGTTTATGGTCCACTAGAAATTCTATGGTCCTATCACTCTTCCTATGCTTCGGTTTCCTTAACTTTAAAATGTGGGTGATTAGGGAAAGTCACATCAAAACCACCATGAGATATCACCTCACACCCCTTAGGATGGCTATAATAAAACACCAAAAATAACAAGTGGTTCATGAGGATGTGAAGAAATTTGGGCCCTTGTGTACAGTTAGAACATAAATCCATGCAGCCGCTATGGAAAAGAGAATGGAGGTTCCTCAAAAAATAAAAATGGAACTACCATATGATCCAGCAGTCCCACTTCTGGGTGTATACACAAAAGAACTGAAATCAGGGTCTTGAAGAGATATTTGTATACCCAGATTCATAGCAGTACTATTCACAATAGCTAAAATGTGGAAGCACCTCAAGTGTCCGTTGACAGACGAATGGATAAGCAAAATGTGTATATACATATAATGGAATATTAGCCATAAAAAGGAAAGAAATTCTGATACATGCTACAACGTAGATAAGCTTTGAGGACACTATGCTAAGTGAAATAAGCCAGTCAGAAAAAGACAAACATTGCATGATTCCTCTTACATGAGGTACCTAGGTAGTCAAAATAACAGAGACAGAAAGCAGAAGGGTGGTTTCCAGGGGCTGGTGGGCGAGGGGGTGGGGAGTTGATGTTTAATGGGTGTAGAGTTTCCATTTTACAAGATGAAGAGTTTTAGAGGTGAGTGGTGGTGATGGCTGCACAACACAGTATGGCTGTGTTAATAATGGTAAAGACGGTAAACTTTATGTTATGTGTATTTTACCACAATTTAAGAAATTGGAGAAAAATGGGGACGATAAGACTTGCCCTGTCTAACTCATAGTTTTAAATAAAAGATTAAATGAGTTAACAGTTATACAAGCAACAGGCATCACATGAAAGGCTTTATAGATGTTAAGGTATTATTATTATCTTGCATAGTGATATCCAAGACTGTAAAATCAGCTCCTCGGTTTGGTAGTTAGGGAGATAAATGAAATTGACATTTAATATTTCAAAATTTCACTTTAGTCAAGTGTCAATTATTTTGTCTTCCGTTCTTCTATCTAAAATATTTTTAAAAACAAATTTAAAAAGCATTTTTGAAAACAAACCTGCTAAAACGTTAAATCAGATTTGAAATTTACCCTCTGAGTTAAAGAGTCATAATGTGGCCCAAAGGTGGCAGCAGAGGGAAGAGGTGAAATAGTGTCTTGCAGCTACTCTTGTAAAAAGGAAAAAAAATCATTTAGTAAAATGTCAATTATCTATTGAGGGAAAGCTATACGGGTTTATTTAACTCAGGTAATCTTCTATTTACCAGTAAGGCATAGATATAATATAAAAACAGTATAAGAGTTTTGGAACTACATAGTGTGTTTAACAATACTGTACAACCACTACCTCTAAGTACCTCGGAATTGTACACTTCAAAATGTTTAATTTTATGTTATGTGAATTTCCTCTCTATTTTAATAAGTATTAAATAAAAACCATAGAGGACAAGCCATTTGCCAAAAGAGAAAGATTTTTTTTTAGCTTCCAATATTTGAGGGTAAATATTTTATGTCAATGCATTCTATTTTCTTTCTCATGTAGAAATAAAATCAAATTTTGGAACTGAAATTTTTATGAGAAAAATTAAAATTTTTTTTTACAAAAGTTTTAAATGCTGCTCAAAGTTCTTACTGGGAATACTGACTCACAATGACAAAAGCCCTTATTTCAATAGATATAAATTGTTATGAATAAAAACGCCAATCCAATGCTTGTAGATGATACTATTTAAAAAAAGCATTTATCCATTAGTTGAACATTACATTTTAAAACACATGTACTAGTGGGAGGTAATAATTTTTTAGGAGGAGGGGATAAAGAGGTGTGTTTCTACTTTTTCTATAAGGTTAGAAAAACCCCTTCTGCCCAATATAGTTTTTATGACTTTTTATTTTATGGGTCTATTTACACATATGTTTATATAAATCACTTGAACACATTATTTTTATAAACATGGCCCCACAAGTCACCTCAGTCACCTTTTCTATTCTTTGCTTAGATAGAAATCCTTTATGTTGAGAAGTTTGTGAACAGTGTTAGTTTTTCTTACTCTCCTTGTTAAAATGGAGGAATACTGATTTTTTTAAAAACGAGTGATTTGGTAATTCTGGGCTTTTGTTACATAGGTGTAACCAAGTAACATAAATAATATTAACTTGCATTGACTGTGGTGCATTATAAGTTTCTTTCATGTGATACTCACAGCAAGGGTACGAGTACCTTTAATTACACATAATCACTGTAGAAAGTCGGAAAAAATAAGGATCACGCAGAACCTTATCAGCAGGAGATAATCACTGTTACCCTACATTTGATAGTGCCCCCCAACTCAGATGATCAGGGCAGACAGCAGCATCCCTACTTTACAGTCCAGACAACTGTGCCTCAGAAAGTTTCAATAACTTGCCCAAGTGGTCACCCAGCTAGTCAGTGAGGAAGCTCGTTCCAGACCCAGGAACTGCCGTCCCCTCACCCACCACGGGCCCGTGTACAGGAAAGGCAGCGATTACATCTTTTGGCCAAATGACCTATGACTCAGTACGTGGGCACCTTCCCCTACCAACCTGCTGATATGTGAACAGGCTCCCAAGCAGTCTGTGTATTGACTGGAATGAATGACTGTTAAAAGATAAGTCTCCAATCATCCTTTCTTTCAGGCAGATTATCTGATGCCTTATGACACTTCATATTCATCCACACAATATTCACTTAGATTCCAAGTAACGAAGAGAAAATCCATTACCTGCTCCACAGTTCCATCTGGTCGAAAACCAGTCATGGTCTCTTGGACTGAAGTGGCTTTGACTTTGGAGTCCAGACCATCTGGGTCATTAGCTCCGTCAGTCAGGTTTACTGTCTCCAAGCCGCTGGGCCTGGCCTCTGCCTCCGGCCTCTTGCAGTGTGGGCTGACCCTGGCCACTGGTTTGTGCCTGGGCCCCAGGCTTTCCATTTTCTGCTGGGGGCAACTGGGGCTGTCTATGCTCGCCAGACTCTGGGTACCAGATTTGTATTCCAGTTTGGGTGAACTCCGTGATCCTGAGAGTTCCTTTCTCCCCGAGCAGCCAGGGCCAACCTTGCGGGCCTCTGCAGCGGCCAGCAGGTTGGCTGCATGAGAAGGAGAGACCCCCACGCGCCCTGGGACACTCTCCTCCAAGTCCAATGAGCTGCCAAGGAGAGGCACTGAGGAGGCCTTGCTGACCAGTGTTTTCTGGGGATGTTTCCCTTGGTTGTTGATACCCATGACCTTGGTAGAGGTCGTTACGACATGCCTAGGGTTGTCCTCTGTCAGAGGCCTGCTGGGACCTGGGAGGGTCCCGGGGAGGGAAATGCAGTCCCCTTCACCATCAAATTCTTCCTCATCACTGGCGTCATTGGCATCATAGCAGCCCACCCTCCTCTGGCGGAGGAGAGGGTTTCGGAGGCTCTGAGGGCTTCCAGGAAGACTGGCTTGTCTGGCAACTGTCACCTGCTTGTGGAAGATCCCAGAGCCCCGCTGGCTTCCTAGAGACACGAGGCTGTTGGCCCTGGCTTTTCCTGATTCCTTGTGAGCTGGTGGGGAAAGAAAAGTCACATGAAATAGTTTCCCACTTGGCCTGATCTTACAATTTAACCCCCAAGCATTTCTACATTTGCCAGTAACACACCCTCTGGCCACTGGGCTCCAGGCTTCAATGACTTGGCTTCTTGGGACCTGCACAGAGTAGACAGCCAGCATCCCTCTCATTTTCCTGTTGTTTCCCTTTTTGTGTTGTTACTGCTTATACCTCAACTTCTGGGTTGTTTAGCTTAAACATGGGTGCTGCTTAGAGACAGAAATGGATAATCCATCACCATCCAGGATGTCTAACACATGGCTGGGGTTCTAGATGCTGCTGCTGAGAATTCCCCTTTAGGCGGATGCCCGGGGACCAACTAGTGCCACATGCCTGGGCCTTCTCATCACCTGAGGGCCTTCCTTCAGCTGCAAAAAAGGGGGGCTTGGTTAATGGGCCTGTAAGTTCCTAGAGTGTGTGGTACAGTGAAGCCTGTGATAACAATCCGTGAATAAATTCCAACCAGGGGAGGGAAGGAAAGCACGGCTGCTCGGCACTCTTCACACCTTGCTCAATGTCGTGAACAGTTACACGTGCTCCCACCTTGAGATGTTTGTGTTAGAGACTAAAAGTCAGCTCCTCGGCTGCTCCAAATGTGAGCCAGAGCGGTCATCACCTGCCTCTCCTAAGACAAGGGCATTTTCTTGTTCAAGCATTGGGAAGAAAACAAAAGAGGAAACCCTACCAGCAGAAGTCTGAGAGGTCAGTACGAGTCCCATCAGACCTCTCTCTCACAGTATACTGAGAAGAGAATGAGATTAAACGACTGTCTCTTACAAGTTCTGAATCTCTCACTCACCACTTCCTAAAAAGAATTCAGTTAGGGCCTAGGGAGAGAAGGGCTCTGGCATCGGGCTAACACGTAACGCCATCAAGAGGCCAACCCTAATTTGATGCCATAAATTTCAAGACTACGCCATGTACACCGCCTTCAGAGGGGGTCCGGCTTGGCCACCTTCAACACTCTGGGCAGAGCATGTGCACCTGGCCCATTTACCGCAGAACTGAGTGGCCAGTCGTCAACAGTGGGCTGCATTTTCCTGAAGTTACTCAGGGTAGAAAGACGGCTCTACACAACCAGGGCCATGGCTTCCAGTTCTCTTTTCGTATTCTAGCACCATGTCACATAAACCAGCGTGGCCAGAGTCGCTTACTGGAGGTGCCAGGCGGCAGGCTGCCGTCCTCGGAGGTGCTGCAGCCACTTCCCACGTGATCCTCGTCCTCGGAGCCGGCCACCACGAAGTCTGTCAAGGGGCCTGGGACATCTTGGGCAAAGTACTGAGAGAGTTCCGATTCAGAGATCAGGGAATCCTGTGGACGACAACGCTGGATGGCTCACAAGGCGCATCAGGATTATTTGAAATACTAATTACTTCCCCTCTTTCCAAGAACACTTTGTTCTAATCCACGGTCATTGGAAACAGCTGTGATAGTAAACACCCCTTCCATTTACTTTAGGATGGCTCAATTCAACAATTAATGAATAAAAAGCCAATGGTTGCTGCCAGACAAGGTTTTTAAGAAAAAAAAACAAAAAATTTTTGGTTTTTTTTTTTTTTTTTTTGGCCAAATGTTTGGCAATGATTAGAAAATGATTAGAAAAATGATTAGCAATGATTAGAAAAGCCACCGCAGCAATCTATCAACCCTCCCAGGGAAAACACTGGGGAAGAGATATAGGAAAACAGAATGAAATTCCAAGCCACTGTCTCAGGCTATTGATGAGCCAGAAAACCGGGGAGTTTGAATCCTGCACTCTGATCCACTGGGATTCAGGAACAGCCAGCTGAGTCCACCATCTCCTTCAAGTCACAGGCCGCCCAAAAGCAAGTGGGGCCCTCTTTGAAAACTTTTTCAAACTGCAGTTTCGTTCTTTCATTTTGTTTCTCTGTTCTTTCCCTGGCTGAATATTTAATAAAAGAAACGCACATTTGTATATTTGTCCTCAAATTAGCATTGTGGCCATTTCCTATGTAAGGTGGACAAATGCCTCACGGACAGAAATATGGGCTCCAGGAATTTGTTCATAGGCAAGCGGGGCGAGGCAGCAGTGCATCTTGACTCACCTTTTTTACAAGAGAGGGACTCATCAAGGGGGTACCTGTTGGGGGAAAAATTTTACCATATTGTCAAAACGATGCAGCTCAAATCCTTACAAACAGGCACATCCTTACCTAGAACGGGAGGAGCCAAACCTATTAAACAAACCTTCTTTGCTTGACTGGCACTGACAGGTCGGCCATGTGCATAGGTACAGACATGCATGCCGTCTACCTGGGTACCCCAGCCTCTCCCATCTGCCAAGAGTCTGCTCATGTTTCAAGTCCTAACTCAGAGGCTACCACCTTCATGATGATCCCAGCTGGAAGTAACTTCTGAATTTCAAAAGTATTGTATACTCCCCATACACTGATTACCATACACACAGTACAATTTCATCATAAGTGGGTGCATCTCATCTCCATTCCTCAGCTCTTTATGGGCAGGACTGAGACCTTTTACATACTGCCCAGCCCTGCACCTGGATCTAGGAAGTGCTCAGCGGTATTTGTGGAATGGACTGAAGGGCGAATGAACAAAGGAACACCACCCAAGAAACTCATGAAAGAGTTTCAGGAAAGGGAGAGGGTGGAATGTCTATTTTAGTTTTTTTTAGTTTAAGGATGAAACGACTCAGCATTTGAGACTTTAAGGTATATGCCACGAGCAAAAAGGTCTTGGACATGAGGATCGCAGCTTACTAAAATCTTTTATAGATGATCGAGGGGACATGTTGGGATTATGAGAGGAAGGCTTTCAGGCAGTTCAGGAGTAGAAGCGGTTGAATAAAGAACCCATTATGGCTGAGCCCACTTTAAATGTATTAGTTATGGATGCAAATAATCAGGGTATTTCATGGTTGCCGAAAAATCCTATGCCTTCCTTTTCCTCTGACAGCCAGTAACTCAAGTCTCAGTTCCTCTTTCTCCTGACATAAATCTTAACATCTTGAGCAATATCTCAAGTTCAGACATGTTTGCTGAGTCCCTTTAAGTTTCCATTCTACCGGAAATACTAATTTTAAAACTTGATGCAATGTTTTATATTTTAAATTCATATGAAATTCTTACTAGCACAATCCTTCTCTGCCTGAACTTTTCCACTTAATAGGAGGGAAAGCATGATTTTTGCAGCCTCTGTTACCTTTCTTAAAGGTAAACAACAGTTAAAACTTTTAATTCATGTAAAGAAATCCCAGGTTTTTGCATGGATAATACTCTGTATCTACCAAACAACTGGTATTTTGGTGTTGCTTCATTTTCACCTAGAACATTTCAGTGAATTGAACATAAACACATGAAATGCTGCTAACTCATTTTTACAAGTTATCTTAAGAAGCATGCAAGATTAGAACTTTAATGAAGCACATTAAATAACCACAGAAATCAAAAGTAGCAGCTAAGGGACAGGATGGAATCTCTTGGACAGCTACTTCTGCAAACCTGGTACTTACAGAGAATCCAATAATATTGCATGGAGCAGTGCCCCGTGGGGGAACTAAATGAGAGACTCTTCTGAATGTTCTATGAAAGTGTGCAATTACAGTACCTAAGACAGGAGAGGAACTGGCCTCTTTGCTCTCCCGATATGTGCTGCGTGCTATCACTTCATCCATTTCCTGCTCGGAAACCTGATTTTCAAAAGAAAGCACAAATTAGATGGTTTTATTTATTTACTTTTCCCCAATAAAAGCAGCTAGAACCAGAGTCAGAGGCTAAGCACAGACAAAGAGGAAAAGCACAGGGCCAAGGATGCTTGCTGATCATCCTTCTGAAGCAATCACTCAGGACACACAAGGAGTAGAGCTGGGTTGACGGATAGCTCTAAACAATATATTCAAAACAAGACCTTCAACTGGTTCCCAAGTCATTAAGCATTCGGGTGCCATGGTTACCAACTACATGGCTGATGTCTCCCTCTCTCTAGAACACTCACTTCTAACTCTTTTTTCCTAAACTTTTTATTTAAACAATTTCAAACCTACATAAAACTTGCAAGACTAGTACAAAAATAGACTCTTCACCTAGATTCACTATTTTTTAACATTCTGCCACATTTACACTTATGCTGTCTTTACACACACACACACATACACACACACACAGTTATAACTTTTTCCTAAACTACTTCAGGGTTAGTTGCAGACATCATAAGCCTTCACCCATAAATATTTTAGCACGTAACATTTAGCACATAAATATCTCCTAAAAACAAGAACATTCTCTTAAATACTGGCACTTAAGAGAATGTACCAGTACCCTGGTACTGGTACCCTGGTACTACCACAAATTCAGGAAATGTAATGTTGATACAAATGACTCTAATAGACATTTCCTGTTCCAATTTAGCCAATTGTCCTAACACTATCTTTCAGGAATACTACTCAAAGTGTGTCCGTCTGTAAACTGGAAGTAGTTCCCAGAAAGTTTGATGCCAGCCTGTGCTAAGATAATTTTCCTTGAGAATTCAAATCAATATAGTACCCAGCTTCTTTCATCAACAATGTCCTTCCAGGTAAAAAATGTCCAGTGAACTAACAATGTGCAGTGATGTACCTGATTTACATTTTGGTGCAAGCTCCTTATCTTGCTGTGGATGGTTACTGACCAACTTCTTTGCATAGTAATGCTTTATAGTTTTCTGGGTTTTTTTTTTTGTTTTTTTTTTGGCATTCCAGAATTCAATTCAGGATCCAGTTGTCATATCTCTTTGGTTTCCTTTAAGCCAAAACAATTCTGAGCTTTTGTCTTTCATTATATGAATACTGAGTACTGATATTTTTTTAAGAAATCAGGGCAATCCAAACCCTCAAAGGATTTGTCTAATAGTTTCTTCATACTTAGATTTAGATCATGGAAATTTTTTTTTTATTGGCATAAAAACGGAAAACAATCACTTCCTTCTCAGCACATCACAGAGGCACTTAGGGTCAGTGTGTTTCATAATTGGTGATAACTGATGACTTGATTAGGATGGGGTTCACCAGATTTCTCCACTGGATTTTTTTTTGTCATTAATGAATAATCTGTGAGGAGATAGTTTGCGACTATGTCAATATCCTGCTCCCCGATATATTTTCCCTCAATGGTTTTAGCATCATTGATTATTCTTACCTGTATCAATTATTATGACGAAGTTTTCAAAATAGCAATTTTATAACTTTTCTTTTCCTTCGATATTTATTAGTATCATGGTAGATACATGGATTTCCCCCCTATCAGTTGTTATCTACAACTGTCATTATTCATGGGAAGATTTTTTTAATAGCCTGATATATACTAAACTATGAGATAGTTAAAAGACAATTACATAGCTTATTTAGTTTCTTTGTTAAAGGTAAGAGTATTTTAAAGTTAGAATGATAATTTTGTGTACTAAAATAACATTTAGCATAAATAATATTTGGATAAGCATAGCAATTTGTCTTAATAAGTAAATAAATATTTCTATACAGCATTGAGCATTACATATTAACCTAACAGATAAATAATAATCACATCATGGCCTTTATGTAATAATTTCCCAGAGGTGTTAAAAGAAATAAAATATGTACACATACATGCACACAGGCATATACATTTACACACACCCACACACACACACACACACACTTTCACCCTTTCACAAAGCAAACAATAATTTTGTATAAATGAGCCAAGGAAAATATCAGTTAAAAGAGTGGTTACAATTTTTTCCTTGATATTAGACTTTTAGTATTTGCAATTGTTTTTCTGAGTGGGAGGAAAATGATTGGGATTTGAAACAAGTGAAAGATTTCCTGGATAATTCTAAGCATGCAGAAGGCCCCAGTATCATTTAAAAATGGGCCTCTATTACTTTCTTCTACTTAAGATAAGGTAGAAGCTGCTACCCGAAGCAGGTCCAAATCTGAGCTTGTCTAGACCTGGAGGGTTTGACTATCCCAAGCGGGCAGCCACTGCTCCAGTCATTATGAGAAACAGAAGAAAATCCTTGTGGTGTTTCTCTTGGAACAACATGAAAACTAAGGAAGCACATACATTCAGTATTAAAATATACTATTGGCATGAAATGCTGGGTTAAGTGGTACAAAAATACATTAAACATAAAATGGAATTTTGACCAAAAGAAAAATATAGTATGATGTTACAACTAAGAACACCATGTTTACCTCGGAAGAAACGTGAAATCCAGTCAAACAATTACTGAAATTTGGTTTTGCTGGACATATCTCCAACACCATCATGACGACTATTTTATTGTGGTTAGAAACATGAATCAACCTGTGTGTTCAATGGGACCATAGACCATAGCCCATCAAGGATTATTATGCTTTGCACTGAATGCCATTTTTTGGTTTGATTATATTAGAAAATTAGGCAGACGCTTTTGGGCTGAGATAAAAAGTGGACTCTGAACAAATCATGACCTGTGCTATGTTGGAATGGATTTTGATGTCAGACATGTTTTGAAACCATTAGACTGCAAACCACTGAAAACTTAACTCTATAATGTTGCTGGGGGATATGCTAGGTCAGCCACAGCTTACTGGACTGCTTCCTAAGGTGAAAGGAGGTGTGGCCATGTAAGTAAGTGGTTGAAGCCAAGAGAGGATCCTGGAGGAAGGAGCTGAGACTGCTCTAGCTGTGACTAGAAGGCAAAGTCGTGTTTAAAGTGACCCAAAGAGAGCCATGGGGAAAGTAGGGGAACAAAATAGAACAGTCTCTAAGGGAAAGTCTCAGGACTACAGAACAGAAAGGAGAAAACTGGGAAGTGACAAGTAGAGAAAAGGAAAAAGGTGGAAGTTGGACTTGATTTTATATTGATGATATTTATTTAAGAAACTTTTATATAAGACATTTTTGAGAATGCACACAGACAAGAGAAAATCTGGGGGATAAAAAGTAGTGGAGTTGAATCAGTCTAATGACAATCTTTGTTCAAGCACTGTAGTTGACATCACCTTCCCAGATCAATGTGTGGAGTCACAGCTTGAGACTGGGGAGAACCAGTACAACAAACACAGACCACTGCGACACTAAAAACGATGCCATAAAGTTATACACTGAAGAAATCCAGACATGACACCTGGGAGGACCCACAAGGTCTCTTGGCACAGACTTCTTACTCTTATAATGCCATACAAGTCCATCAAGTACAGTAGCCTGGGACCATTTAGGATATAATCAAATAACACTACAAATAATACAAGTAGGGGTGGTGGCCATATGATAGGAATGGAAATAGCTAACATTCGTAATGAGCATTTTGAGTTAAAAGGAAAAGGTCAAATTTTGTAAAATACAACCTGATTACAAAGTTGGAGACAAGCTAATTTTAAGATTTTTATATCGAGTATACAAAATGGGTTCAGAACTTGCTTACACGTCCTGTAGTGAGCTTAAAAAAAATTAAAAGCAACTGCACAAGTATAGAAGAGATACCAAATAACAGCAGAGGCCAATGAGACAGGGGCTACGATACTCTGTAAGTTCAGCATGGTCAACAGTGTGATATCAATGATGAAAAAAGAATTAGTGGGCTTGTAAACCTTAATTGCAGTATTCTGCTCAGGTCAGGAATGGCCCAGACAAATCATCTAGTCTAACACTCTCAGATTTTCTTGATGCAGAAACCCAAAGAGGTTAAGTATCTCAGCAGAGATCAAAGAGCCAGCTGGGGGTTAATGAGAATCCAGTACTCCCACCTTCTTCCAAATTTTAAATTCACCAATAACGTTGTCAAAAGTGCCCAATAAAATTTTCTAAGAGTGTAAAGACAAAGAAGTCCAGATTGATGATGCATTTCCCATGTGTATCAGTTGGGATACACATATGGCCTACGGTGTGGCCATAGGCTGATGCCCATCCCTAGCTGGGTAAACTGTGTCACTATAGAGATGTGTCATCATTGGAATATGTGTGTCACTACTACTGGACAAACAGCCAAGCCATCTTTCCAATCTCGGAACAGTATAAAATACTTCACCTTTGGATTAGGGTGCCGGCCGATGACGAGGCGAACAGGTCCTGGAGGGCATTTGCTCAAGATGGCGTGGACTTTGCTTAAAGCAGCATGGCGAACATTGACTGAGTTCACTTCCAAGATTTGATCTCCACGGCTAGGGAGGCAACACAATCAACACTTTGTGGTAACAGTTAGCTTTTCTACAAGATTTCCCTCTGGGAGAGGTTTATAATATGAAATCTTTCCTGAATACTTTACAGAAGCAAATGACATCCTTTCATCTTTGCATACACATTCACATAAACACATTCAATTTTAAATTGGCAAAGGTCATTATGCACATCTACCTGCATTTTCAGAAATAGTAAAGTTAAATAAAATGGATAATAAGGACAACAAAGGCTACCATTTCTTGAGCACATGGCATACTTGTGAGGTGCTATACAAAGCAATTTGCATAACAATGATTGAATCGGTATTATTAGTCCCATTATGTAGATAAGACCACAGGCTCAGAGAGGTCACCCAGATGTCACACACTGTTGAACTCCAATCTGTCTACCTTTTGATCATCATGTGATAGCTCCTCGACCACCATCAATTTCTTTTTTCCTACCATCTTGAAATGATTATTGTAATATAATTTAAGGAGGAAATATCTGAAGCTCAAAGGTTACCCAAGAATTTGTAACAACGTTTCAAATTTGAACAAATGAGAAATTGAGGACAAGATGCCCATTTGACTTGAAATTACAGGGAGAGAACTCAGTAGAGAGAACAAAGACTCTTTATATGGGGTTTGAAGAATGTTCATTTGGCAGGCTCCAGACATATGGAACCATTCAAGAAAGAAACATCATCTTGGGATGTCATTAAAGGATTTTTTTCCTTGGGTTCTAAAAGTATATTTTCTTTAATGTACTTTGGATGATTTGCTAAATTTTTTTTTTTCATATGGAAATTCACTCTGATGATTAACTGAAAACATAATATAATCTATTGACAGGGCCCAAAAATGGCAACCTCAAGGAATGTCATTTTGACAATTCTTCAACTGCCCAAGGACTTAGAAGCTTACAGGGTAGAAAGGTGATACTGTTTGCACAGAGGGCTTTGTGCAATGCATGTACATTCTTGTGAAGTTTAGGTGGGCACAGGCCCATTGCAACTACTACATAACAGAACACCTAGGCATGTCTTGTATAAACAGAATACCCATGCTACAACCCAGCTAGCTGGACTGAGAAATTAGACACACACTGATTTCAGGCGGTAAGCATCTAGACATCACCACTCAAAAAGGAATGAAACAACAGAAAAGGTTCAAGGGATTATACTTAATTACTAATAAAGGTCTCCCATTTAAGGGCATGATTTCAGGACTCTCTTGTATCCAGTAATTCTGAACCATTATGAGCAGTTCCTAGCATCTCCTATGAATTTTACATAACTGAATATAAAAGTGAAAGAAAATATTTAGGTAATCAGCAATATCTGTATGGATTTGTAGTTTGTCAAGTTTCTGAAACAGAACTTCTATGTCCCAATAGAACAAAATAGGTAGGAAAAGCCAAGATCCAGAGTTCTCCAATTCAACCAAAATTCATTTATATTAGCTTTTCATCTTTGGAGATGCTATTAATTATAATCCTGGCTACATTTCTGCAAATAATAAAAAGATTTAGGATCCCACTAAGGAATGTAATAGGGCAGCTATCTTACATGTGCATGTATTCACATGTTCACGAACACGCCAGAACCCTGTACCATCAGGGTTCATAACCCTGAACCACAAACCCTGTACCACAAACCCTGTACCACAAACCTCAGATTGCTCTCCATCTTGGCCACTGATCCTGGGGCAAGGCTGTGAATGTAGATGCCTGGAGGGCTGTTTTCTAGAGCTAGGCAGCAGGCACCAATGCCTAATCCGACTCTGGGCTCTGCAAGAGGCATCATGCAAAGAAAACAAAACCAAAAAAAAGAAAAGAAGTATGAGTGATTTGAAACTGCATTAATGTATATTCAGACCGATAGCCATTCATTTTTTGACCAGGCTCAGAAAGTCAATCCTGCTTTTCTTTGTCTGCATTGCCATATTCTGTTAATGAAATGAGTCCAGGGCAGAACCAGGGGTTAACTCTGGACTGTGAATTAATCAGTGGTCCATTTTCTGCTTGGTCTAAACAGCCCCTCAAATCTGTTTTTGGACATAGGCAGAGTTGGAGTGATATAGTTAATTCTGGATACACAACTTTAGGTTTCCTTCACCACTCTTTGGAGCAGCTAATCTCTTGGTTATTTAATTGTTCCTCATATTTCTTCAATAGGTGGGGAAGAAAAGGAAACAAAGATGAAAAGCAGTAAGATTTGATATCACCTCAGGACTTAGTTACTGGTGTTAACTGTATTCTTAACTATAATCTTTTTTTATTTAAGATTTTACATTAGCCTTAGAATTAAGCTAGTTAGTGGTTGTTTTTTTTTTAGATCCTTAAACTTTTAATAAATTTATCTTAAACAAAGTTATAAAAAAATGAATCATTATTAAAATCTAACCAAACTTATTTTCATATTCTATCATACCCACTGCATTACCACCATTATAACACACATACATGCAACACATAACAATTAATTAATGTAAGTGAAAAAAGTCATGTGCAAATCAAGTATATTTGTTAAAATAATTATTACAGTTTTGTTTTAATTTTTTTATTATTATTAGTTTCAGGTACACAAAACAATGTAATAGTTAGACATTTATACCCCTCACAAAGTGCTAACTCCCCTCCCCCAATCTACTACTCCTCTAGTCAGTGGTTTTTTTTAAAAAACTTGAGTCTGGCACACAGTGATTCATCTGGGGAGAGCTTAAAGGACTTTGTGTTACTGGTAACTTCCCTTTAGTCGAATGACTAAAATCTCTACTTTTGATCCCACTGTCCATTTAGAAAATATCATGTGTTGTTGGTAGCAGATTGTTCCAAAGGAACAATTCATAGAAAAAAAGCATAAAAAGGTAACATAAGAACAGAAAACAAGTTGTCAATTGAGAGAATGCAACGAAAGTGAGGAATAGCTGGCGTATCACCTTTGTTGAGTGTCACTTCCATGACAATTCTGTCCTTGGGCCCAGGGGCCTTCCGACCCAGGGATGAAGAAATGCTTTCATCTGAGCCTACTGCTGACGTTCCCCCACTGGCGTTGAAGTTCGGGGAGCTGGATCTGCTCATGTGTGTGGGTGTTGAGCACGGTGTGAGGCTTGGGCTCAGTAACTTGGTGCGTACCGTTAAGACAAATAATCCACTCCGGATTTGCTGAGGAAATAAGAAGAAAGTAGGGTTAAAACATGCAGACTGTCCCTATGTCAAAGGGTGAAAAAGAAAAATCACCAAACCCAAACCAGAAGGAAATGAAGGAAGAAAAGCATAAGGAGATAAGGGAGATCAATAAGAACGCTGTTACCTTAAAGGTATGAATGGCTTCTTGAAACGTCAAGCCCTTTATCGGTATTCCATTTACATCTAGGATTTCATCCCCTAGAGACCAAATAGGAGAATCACATTAATGTCAAGCTTGAATTTACTGGAATCTAACTGCTCAGTCTGTACTAGATAGAATAGGCTACCTCGTGGTCCCTGATTTACAACTCTATAAAGTGTTTTATTGTTCCAATTCACTTTCATTAGCCTAGCTCCCAGGAATGTTGCAAAATGGGACAATCGATGACAATGGATATTCTTTTGCAGTAATTCTGTATTTCTATCTTTAATTACAACAACTATGGAAAGCATCACCATCTTATTCTTTAGCCGTTGCCAAGTTTGATAACAGATGTCCTACATTTAGAGATCAAACTGTAAAAACCGAGTCCCAAGTCTTTCCTCATAGCCTTTGTTTAAAAACTTAAACTCACTGGCAATGAAGCATGAACACACACAACATGTGAGAAGCCACTCCTATATTTGCAGAAAGATAAGCTGGAAAATCATCACAGAGTGTGGAAAATGGTTTCAATAACAGAGACAAAAAACTTGTGAGATATTATTTAAGAATGGCAGCCCCACCTCCAGAAATAGTCTAGATGCCTGATCTTATTGATGCTGTTCCAGATTCTCAGTCATTAAGCTGGCAAATTACTATATATTTCTATCTGAGAGATTATTGGAGGCTAATCTCAAATTGTGCATGCGGTACTCCCCCTTCCCCCTACACCCTGGACTCATCTTCAACATCAAAAAGGTGTAGTCAGGTCATTTTTCAAGCTGTTGGTAGTGTCTGCTGGGAATATAAAAGAACTTGGACATCCTGTTGACTTGTTAGAGCTTGTTTCTAGTTTGTACTCTTGTAACATGGTCTGTTTTTTAAAATAACAGTTCATCAAAAACACTACAAAGGGTCCCCTGAGAGAAGAACAGATGAACAGAAGTGCAGGAGAGAAGAGGGACTTCCCTTACCTAGAACTCACATTACCCCCTCTCATGGACAGCCAATCCCAGGAGCTCACTGTGCATTTGATTCAAGGAATCCTGTATGTGAGTTTAAAAATGTAGCAATTCCCTATGCATTTGTTATGTGCCTTTTCTTTAATGCAATTAACTGAAGTTGTAAAATAAGTAAAAGAATCTGCTTAAAAATCATCTGGCATTACCAATTACTCAACTAGGTGAGGTTTTTGGTTTGTTTCCACACGGGAAAACAATGGAAACACTAAAATGATTGCTTATATTCCTAAACATTTTTTTTTTAAATTGGGGAATATTGGGGAACAATGTGTTTCTCCAGGGCCCATCAGCTCCAAGTCATTGTCCTTCAATCTGGTTGTGGAGGGCACAGCTCAGCTCCAAGTCCAGTCGCCATTTTCAATTTTTAGTTGCAGGGGGCACAGCCCACCATCCCATATGGGAATTAAACCGGCAACCTTGTTGAGAGCCCGCTGACCCATCCGGCCGCCCCTCTTAAACATCTTTGTACAATATTTTACAAAGACAGATATTCAACAGGTTGAAAAATCCAGTCCAATGACTTGTATTTATTGTAAATGAATAGAGATGAAAAAAAGTATTAGGAAGAATCAAATGCTATTAACCTATTAATTTTTTCCTGCCATTTTGCTCCATTCTACCATCATTGCAGGATGAATATCAACCAAGTGAACACATGGCACAGCTACTATAAAAATGCTCTGCTAGAATTTTACGTTGTTCTGAAAGTAGACACAAATACCACCTGGGAGTTAACCCTTCCTCTGAGAGAGAGAAATAAATATTCTGCCATTAAAATATTAAGGCTGGTCATGTCTTATCATTAGCATACAGGCTTTGATAAAGCCTGCATATAAAAAAAAGATAAAAAAGGAGAGACTCCAATTCACCCTACTGAAAAAAAAGCCAGTTTAATACAATAGGACCTACAGTTTGGGCCAAATGAACTGAACAGTCATAGCATTTTTGAAGGCAACTAGAAATACTGTGATTTAATCATTTTATGAAGGAAGTATATCAATAAAAAGGGAAAAAAATTCGAATTCATGAGTAAGTTCTGGGATCTAATATACAGCATGGCGACTATATAGTTAACAATACTGTGTTACATACTTGAAAACTGCAAAGAGAACAGATCTTAAATGTTTTCACCACACACACAAAACAGGTCATTATGTGAGGTGATGGAGGTGTTAGCTAACCTTATTGTGGCGATCACTTCACAATATGTACATATATCAAATCATCAGGTTGCAGACCTTAAAATTTACACAGTGTTGTATGTTAATTACATCTCATAAAGCTGGGGGGAAAAGCACTTGCTTATGCATGTCAAAATGGTAGGTGGTATGGGGAAAAGATGTGTATGGACTCCAGCCCAGAGGCAAGAAGGGACCACAAAATCTCAGGAATTTTCAAGGCAAGGAGCATGATCAAAGGGGACAAGATAGACATTTAAAGACCCAAGTAAAAATACCCAGCCACTTTTCACGCAATATCTAATTAAATCCTCACAATAACTCTTCAAGGTAGGTATTAATACTCCACGTTTACAACTGAGGAAAATGAAGCTCAGATTACGTCAATTGTCCAAGGTCAAAATGTGGTAAATGTTGGAATCAGCCCAGGTTTACTCGACTCCCAAGCCTACAGCCCCAGCTGCTGTAATATTCATTTCACATCTTGCAAAGGGGCAGATTCCCAGGGAGTCAAAGCTCACCACCCCTGAGGGCTACCAAGAGGCTTTCTCCTACCTTCTTTAAGTCTTCCATCCTCTGCAGCTGATCCATTTGGGAAAATGGTCTTGACAAAAATCCCCATCTGTCCTCGAATGCAGTCTCGACCTCCAGCAATGCTAAAGCCAAGGCCCTAAACACAAAGCAGGCGTCCAGGTTGTCATCGTGGTATTTAACTGAGGGCACCTTTCCCCATTTCAGTATGTAACTGAGGGCGTCCTTCCCATTGGAGTATTTAACTGAGGTGTCCTCCCCAACCAGTCTCAGAGTTACGGTAACTAGCTGTAAATTCGAGTTCGTGTTCCCTTCTCCATTACCCTCTTCAGATCTGTTTGCATTGCGCTAGCTATGCATTATATTAAAGGGAGAAAGTTTTAGGTTGACACAAATGAAACTGCCAATATTTGACGATCTTTAATCCCCAATAATGGCAATTTCACATGGATCGACTGATAGCTCATGAGAGTCGTTTCACACAATTCAGGTGCCATATTGATTTTATTCTTTTGTTTCAGTGTTTCCATTTTGTGTAATATCAAAATAGAGATTTTGATATTTGTATAATAGCAAGTTATATATATCATTTGCTTTATGATAATGGAAATACCATGAAATTCATTCAAAAAGAAAACTGGGAGTATTCTCCAAAACTGCAGAGTCTGCTTTTCTCTCAATAGTGGTAAAAGTCGGGGCATTCACTGCACCTGTGATTATGCCCTGTCAGGTATTGGTGACTTCTAATGTCATAAGGGCAAAAAGGGTGTGATCATCTCACTCGGGGGTCCACAGGAAAGGATGCCAAGGAATCCACTCAAATCCATACAAATGCCACTTAATCTATTCCTCTTTAAAGGTTTTACTTTTTATTTCATATAAAAACAACAATAATAAAAAGTAGTTAAATAATATGCTAACATTCACTTGGAGGGCAAAACTGTTGGCAGAAAAGAGCTCACCTTGCCTTTTTCTTTGTACAGCCCGATGATAGAGATGACCGATGGCCGAATGAGTCTCCAAGGAGATTCCACCTGCGTGGTGCTTAGGGAGCGGGTGGACTTCTTCACGATGTGGTATTCCTACAAGTCAGCACACGGCAAGGTCACAGAGAGTCTCATTTATCCTTCTGTGGCCTCTGGCATAGAAGTATATTCAGATTTTGAAAACCTCAGTTGTCTTTTGGGTTACACAGCATTTCTCTCTGGTCCAGTGGCTTAAAGAAAATTTATTATAAATAACATTGGAGGAATAGCCCCTCCTGCAATAGATTGCCATGCCTTTTTCTTCCACATGAAGAACAGCAAACACCTGACGTTTCTTTCCTCGATCCCTACTCCATGGATCCTGCTTCTTGCTTTCTGGAATGGAGCCGGGAATCAGAAACTCAGAGAGCTCAGAGATGTAGAATGACTACCCTGGGGTCAGGGTTCAGGTTATCCCTTGGAAGTCACCTCCTGCCCCCATCCCAAGTTCACTATCATGGTTAAAAAGTATCTTGCCATTTTAAGCTTAATTCATTTACTCAAAAACTTAGTAAGCCGGTGTTTCTTACAAAATCCAAGCCACAAACCCAGATAACTGTTATTCTGTATAAAACATCCCACTGAGAAACTGCAGCAGCTTCAGTTCTACTCCTTCACATTTGGATAATAAAATATTTTCCCGTAAGCCACACTTTCCCTTCCTGGCATGCAGCAGCGCAAATCTCGATCTCTTCCCTGTCCATCACCCACAATATACATATGTGTAAGCAGGGTGCACTATTTATAACATAAACAAGAGATTAAGTGAATCTATTGCTAAAGTACTTCTAATCTAGCTCCTTGCTATTCTTCTGAGAGTAATACATTTCTTAAATGACAGATATTCCAGTATAAGCAAAAAAAAAAAAATCACTTCATGTTTAATATGAGAAAAGAGACATCAGAAATAGTGTTTGGGGTGTCCAGTTTGCTCAGTGGTTAGAGTGCAGTGCTCATAACACCAAGGTCACTGGTTCGATTCCCACATGGGCCAGTGAGCTGTGCCCTCTGCAACTAGATTGAAAACAATGTCTTGACCTGGAGCTGATGGGTCCTAGAAAAACACACTGTTCCCCAATTAAAAGAAAAAAAAAGAAAAAAAAGAAAAAAAAGAAAAAGAAATAGTGTTTATCTTTAACTAGTGTATTCTACATTCAAAGGCAGAAATGAAATGTCTGCTAATGATATTTTTATATTCCTGGCAGCTTACAACAATTATATTTTGCGGTTTTACAAAATATCTGCCAGCTATGTGGGCCTCCCAGACTCTGATTCAATTAAAAAAAAAAAAAATGATGTTGACTTGGCAAGGTTACTGCCCTTTTACTGAAGCCACCATGGAAACAGCCAGACATAGCCCATGGGTTTTCAACTCTTGAATACTGAGGTTCATGTGTGGACTCGTAAGGGAAACTCTTTCTCTGATCACCAGTCTCCAGCACCTCCTCATTCCCTCTTCCTTTTGGGACCAATGGGACCCAGAGGCTTGCCTGCTTCACTGTTCTTTCGAAGAGTTTCAGCAGTCCCACTGCACTTTCTAGACCTGTGCTGTCCAATGTGGCAGCCACTAGCTACCTGTGGATGTCAATATTGAAATTAAGATGAATTAAAATAAAAAATACAGCTGTCAGTCTCACTAGCCACTTTTCACGTGCTCAGTAGACACATGTAGGTACCATATTGGGCAGTATGTATATAAAACATTTCCATCATTGCAGATAGTTTTATTGGATAGTTTCATTCTCGATAATACTTTTTAGTGGAGGGAGAGAGAACAAGAAAAAAGAAAGGTGAATCCTGAGGGCTAAAAAAAAGAAAAGGGCAGGGTGGCTGATTGGCTCAGTTGGTTAGAGTGCAGTGCCGCAATGCTCATAACAATCAGGTCGCCAGTTCGATTCCCACATGGGCCAGTGAGCTGCGCCCTCCACAACTAGATTCAAAAAAACAACGACTTGACTTGGAGCTGACCTGCACCCTCCACAACTAGATTGAAAACGATTCCACAACTAGACTGAAAATAATGACTTGACTTGGAGCTGAGCTGCGCCCTCCACAACTAGATTGAAAAAAAAGAACGACTTGACTTGGAGCTGATGGGTCCTGGGAAAACACACTGTTCCACAATTAAAAAAAAAAAAATTAAAAAAAAGAAAAGGGCAGAAAATAAGAAGACAGAGAAAGGACAATTTGAAGAGAAAAGAAAAGTATTTTGTCTCCTATCTTCACTAGTCTGTGCCTCCTGGTTTCCAGCTAGAAATAGATATTTCTAGTCAGGCTATAACTACGGTTGGGTTTCCTCAGCACGTCAGTTAAGAAATCACTACCTTAGTGCTAGACATCCTCGGCTGTGATGGCAGCAAACCCTCTCTCATTTTCCACACTAACTAAAGCAGCCAAACAATGTGGCTTTCCTACAACTTTTTGATCTGACTCTGTTGATCCAACTGGATCATTCTGAGCAGGCCACGGACTTGTCTTCAGTCTGGAGGAGTTTTCACCAGGTCCCACACAAGTTTTTTGCTCTGCTTTCTCTCAGTGCCCTAAATCAAGTTGCCTTTGGGTGGATTCAACACAAAACAGCTTGATCAGCAACTCCCTCTGAAATGTAGGCACTTTTCATTTTACCGGTCAGATAAAACTCTCTTCACAGTGATTCTGGCATATCTCTTTGAGCAAAATACTTCACCTCTTTAAGATTCAGTTGTCCTATCTGTAAAACGGGTGCACCACATTCAAAGTGAGGGCCCGACCCAGGTGACTACATCCTTTAGAGCTCTATGATATCTGAGTCTCCGCATATTTCCGGGTGTCGTTAGCTACACCCTCCTCACCTCCATCTCTGCTTCATGATAGACCTGGGGCAAGATGCCAGTGGTCCTCTTGAGTCCTCTTGCTGATGGTACCAGGACTCAAAGAACACTCCACAAGTTCCCCAGAGACTGAGCCGGCCTCCAACTTGGTTGTGAGACATATATCCAGTTTCAACTGGGTTGAGGATGATGTAATTGAGGAGGAGCCCCTCTCCAGGGTTATGGAGCCCCGAGCATTTATGGGGACAGGCCCTGGAATATTAGCATCACCACCCACTCACCCTCTCTGCAGCCTCCCCGGACCCTGGTTATTTAAGTCATTACTGTGTAATAGGTAGGATCCCAGGCATAGCAGAGGTGCATACACTCCCTCCCTCTCTCACACCACCCAGCATCCATCCACCTAGTTGTTAAACTGACACCCGATGCACCCACTAAGTAAGTGATGGTGGTTCACCACAGACCGTGAGGCGCCATTGTTTCCTGGCAGTTAAAAACGGCTCTCGGTTCCAAAACACACAGGAGGAAGGAGATCAAGATGTCGAGATCCAACACGGGATTCTTTTACTCTACTGTTTTCAAATATTAGGCCAATTGCCTTCCAGCCTCCTGGACAGACCTCACGTTGTACTGTATCTCTAGTCCCAGATACTCCTGGCCCACATAGATGGGCAATTCTTCAGAATATGGAAGATCTTGCTGGTCTTTGAAAGAACCAAAGCCTAGAGACCTGGGGTGGAAACATGCGCTTCCCTCCATGACTGGTCAACTCTGACTATATAAAAAAGCAAGAGTCTCCAGGGGACTGGACTACCTGTGCTGCTCCCGAAGAGTCCAGCAGTTGGGGAAGAGAGTGCTTTCGGCCATCTCGGGAGACCTCCAACATCCTGGCCCGGGGATCCCCATTTCGCACCATCAGCTCATTATATTCTTCAACAGACTCTAGACGGTGTACACCCCCTTGAAAAAGCAGGGAAAAAATATGGCTTGATACGGGACATAAAGAATGTTAAGAGCATACATAGGCATAAACCTGTTGCATTTATACCCACATTCATGGTTTTCAGAAGCTCTGGTGTCCAATCTTTCAAAGCACCCAGCTCACCATGTTCTGCCACCAAGCTCTGCATAAACCAGGTGTGTGTTGTAGTCATTAATGCCAGACTATGAAGAAAGTGTCAGTTTTTGAAAGGACCAGACTGGATAAGGGCAACGTAAGTATACGTCTCCACGTAAGATATAGCCTCTGGCAGCTTATTGACAAGGCAATACACAACAGTGAGAATGCCCTCAGGGATCACTTTTCTAGTGATGAAGGACTATCACTTTGTGGTTGGTACAGTTCCACGGGTGGGGCAGATGCTTTTTTTCACGGGTAGAAATGACTTTTTAAATATACCTTTTATTGAAGTATAACAACTTACAGAAATGTGTGTAGACATCATAAGTGTACAGTTCCATGAAATTGCACAAAGTGAATGTACCAATGTACAGTTCCACAAAGTGAATGTACCAATAACCAACACCCAAACCAAAAAATAGAATCTTGCCAGAACCCAAAAGCCCTTTTTGTGCCACTAACCAACCCTCACCCTGGGTAACCATTATCCCGACTTCTAACATCATGGATACTTTTGCCTTTTGTCAAACTTCATATAAATGAACATGCACAATATGCACTTTTTTGGTATCTGGCTCCTCATTCCTAGCATTTGTTGGTGAAATTCCACATGTTGTTGTCTGCCAATAGTTTGTTCATCCCATTTCTGTATACTATTTCATTGTATAAACCTACCACAATTTATTTACCTATTCTATTGCTGATTGGACATTTGATTTGTGTTCAGTTTTAGATCTAGAACAAGGGTGAGCAAACTCTTTTTTTGTAAAGGCTAGTCGATGTTTTAGGCTTTATGGGCCACAAATGGTCTCTGTTGGATATTCTTTAAAAAAGGGTTTTTACAACCAACTAAAATGATAGAAAACATTTCTAGCTCATGGGCCACACAAATACAGCCAAAAGCGACAGGCAGTGTGCTGACGTCTGATCGAGAATACGCTGTCATGGCACGTCCTCGTACAGATCCTGTCTTTTAGATACAGATCTAGGAGTGAAGTAGCTGGGCGACAGGCATACGTGCACCTTTACTGACACTGTATCACCAGCGTGTATGAGTTTTTCCACATCTGTGTCACACTTGGCAATGTCAGTCGTTTTAATTTTAGCCACTCTGGTGAATATAGGATGGCATTTCATTGTGGTTTTCAATTTACATTTCATTGATGACTAGTGAGATTGATCTCCTTTTTAAATATTCATTGTCTGTTGTTCTTAAGTTGTAAAGTGCCTGTTCGAGGCTTTTGCTCTTTCTTTTATTGGGCTTCTGTCTTTTTGTTGTTGATTGATAGGATTTTAATTTTTTTATGGTTAATATATTTTGGATATTTGGATAAATAATGGGCTATGTATTGAAAATATCTTCTCCATGTCTGTGACTTGCTTTTTCACTCTCTTAATGGTATTTTTTGAGGAGAAAATGTTCATGAATTTAATGTAGTACAATATATAATTTTTTTTTCCCTTTATGGTTAGTGTACTTTTCTGCCCTGTTAAAGAAACTTTTATAGCAACAATTTTTAAAGACATCCTTATCAATAACTCCTTTATGTTATATGATATTTTAAAATAAGATAAGAGATTATAATCTTAAATGATGGCTTAGTTACATTGATATAGTAGCTATAATCACATTACAATGTTTACATTTTATATATATATATATATATATATATATATACACACATATATATGTTTGTCTGTGTATATAGCTATACACTCACACAGATTCTTTGGAAAATCAAGTTCTCCTAGCCCATGTAATGTTTCATTTGATGACCTAAAATTTCAATTTACCTAAAAATTCCTCAGGAAGCTTTTTGTGGAATAAAACAAGGTGATTCTGTACTCTTTGAAAAATAATATATTATTGAGTTTTTAATAGTGATGAAAAGCTGATACAGTTATATTGAAATGGACATCACTAAAGGCTTAGTTTTTCAAAAGCTAAATATTAACTTTGTGATTCAGGTTTTCAAACACCTGAAATTCCTTTGCAGTCAAAGAAAAATTTCCATTTAAAAAGATCACAAGCCTACGGCATTAACAAGGATAAATCAAAAATACCAAAATTAAAAGGGAACCCTGCTGGCAAAAAAAGAAGGCATGAAGTAATGAAAACTCAGGTTAGAATTTCAGAAAAAATGTTCCATGAAATCGCATTAGTCACTTTGGAGCCAGGCTGCGCAAAAATCATAGTAGAAATAGCTGGGACCTCTTTACAGAACCTCCTTAATAATTCATGACCAGATTAATCTATTTTGGCATGCTTACTCATCTGAAAAAGATTTATTAGAAGAAAATTCCTTTTGAGCTGACAGCGAGGCACTTGCCATCAACAGAAGAGAAACCACATACGGTAGTGTCTGTAGATAATATACTGATATGTGAATACCAGAGTGACTCACTTTAAGAAAATATGAAATAAATATCCAAGTTTACGGGACAAATTAAGAACTGATACCATTAAACTCTTCTGTATTCAAATGTCGTTAGACTGAACATATTTCACAGCACTGAATGTAGACCCAATTCCTTAAGCCCCTTTAACAGGTCTCCCAATTGCTTTTCCAGTCTTATCTCCCACTCCCCGGCTACATGAATTCATTGCTATAGCCTGTTGATTCTCAAAGGAGAGGATCTGTCCTCCACCTACATCCTTTCCAAAACTGGGGAGCATATAAATATTACTTGACGTTTCACACAACTTTGCCGGCAGCATCCCCTCCCACCCCAAGTGTCTCCTTTCTCCTAATCTCTCCGACGAGCTCTGCTGGACTGAATAGTGGTTACTGCTGGATTATTGGATCTTTCAGATAGATGAGGAGGAAAAACAGTTGCCCAAAACTTCTCTAGCCAAATTTCCCCCTGATTGTCCCTAAGTATTTCTCGTGCATTTTGCCCCAAGTCTAGACCACTCTTTTCCTCCCCTTCTGTCCTACCAAATCCTGCCACGGTACTGGCCCTCCTTGATCTTGCATCCTCTGAATGTCTCCCAAATGCCACAACCCAGAGACACTTCCAGTCTCTGTATCGTTCATGCGTGCCTTATCATGATCTACAAGTTCTTGAGAGTTTTCCTGTCTGAACCCACTGAAGCACTTCCCCTCCTGAGAGGAAAAGAGGAGAGAACAATGAAATAAAAATGACAAGGATGAGGTGATGTTAATGACAACAATGGCGATGAGAATGGCCACTACCACACGGCGAGGGCCTACTGCCACCACACTTCGGAGTGGCGAATGGCCGCCACCACACGGCGAGGGCCTACTGCCACCATACTTCGGAGTGGCGAATGGCCGCCACCACACGGCGAGGGCCTACTGCCACCACACTTCGGAGTGGCGAATGGCCGCTACCACATGGCGAGGGCCTACTGCCACCACACTTCGGAGTGGCGAATGGCCGCCACCACACGGCGAGGGCCTACTGCTACCACACTTCGGAGTGGCAGTGCCGTGTGCATTCTCTCAACTCCATCTTTCAACAAGGCCTGGCACTTCGAAGGCACTCACACTGATTTGCAGACCAAATGAAGAAACAAAGACCCAGAGAAGTCAAGTCATTTGTCCCAGGACACACAGACAGTAGTGGCAGAGCTGGGAAGTGAGCACAGTTCTACCTGACTTCATGCATGTGCTTTTCTCACTATTCTGCATTTCCTTTTCACCGCCCTGGGTGTCCGGGAAGGATACAGGAAGAGAGGGCGGCATCCATGTATGGTAAACAGGAGCCAACCCTGGATTTACTATTCAGCTGAGTGTGCTGCACATTCTAAATTAGTACAAACAGAGCAAGAGTCATGGAACTGGGAGGTCCTTAGCTATACCCCCCTCCCCGGCCCTCCACATCTATATCTATTAAGCCCTAGACTAGAGAACAGGATTCTTCTCAAGATCCTCAGGAAATCGAGGGGAGGGTAAGAACTCTGTCTGGGAGGCAGATCTTTTTGCTGGCACTGAATGAGTGTGACCTTTGGGATTCCCTTAGCTTCTCCCGTCTCATCCATAAAATAAGGAATATGACTGCACTGGTTTCAAAGGTCCCTCATATTTCCCCAGAGCTTTGTGGCCCTCCCCTAGGAACCATTTGTAATATAAGGTATTGATCAACTCTGCCAACACAGCTGAACTGAAAGATCTCCTATAGGCCCCTGTGACTTCTGGTCCCAAACACATGCAGGATTTAAATGTGTTTCTCTCAGTTGTTCTTCAGGCTTAAGGGGACCTGGTCTTTCTCTCCACAGAGGACTTTCGGTACAACGTCTCTCCCATCACGTAGGTTCTGGTCATCACACTGCTCTTGCCATAAACCCACTTTCTAACATCTGCTCAGATATATGCTGCCTAATTATTCTGAGTTACAAATACACAGTCATCCATTTTGTTACTCAGGTTTAAAAAAAATCACAAAAATTGATATATTTTATGGTCCTACACCTGCCACCTTACCTGAGAATAACTAAGTAGAGGCAGTGCGGGAGGGAGATGCCGTTGGTTGACAGGCATAGACACTGCCTCTTTCCACTGATCTGGGTGGCAGGAAGAGGAAACTGATATTTTTTTGGAGGTTAACATTTTGTGCTAGCTTTGTGCTAGCTGATTTTTTTGTGATTTTATTATTATTATTTTAAAAAATCTGCTCAACCTTTCAAAGTCAGGATTATTAGCTCCCTTTTCTTAGGTGAGGGAGTTGGAAGTTCAGGAGTGTTAAATAACCAGCCCAAGGTTCATCAGGCAACTCAAGAGCTGAGCAGTAAACTTGGTTCTGCCAAGCTTCAGACTCTTCCTTTTCCAGATGTGTTTCATGGAGGGCTTGCCAGGGCTGGCTTCTCCATCATGCCACAGACACACTGTTGAGGGCCTATGCCACTTTTAGGGGCCTACAAAAATGTTTTAATTTCTGTTAAATTCAGAAGAAAAACAAAACAAAACAACCCATAATAGTAATGAATAACTAATAATGAATCCAGCTTGTATTTTTATACCAAGGCAGCCATAAAACATAATTTTCAGTATTTTTTTATTACAGGAAAGAGCCCGTCAAGGCAAAAGTGCCTAGGATCCACAGAAGTCACTGGGTTCCAGCACATAACCTCTGCTTTCAACACTAACCTTCTCTCACAGGGCACAGGCCAGCTGCTACAAGGATATGCCCAGGACATGTCAAATCTATTTGCTTCAAAGGTGCAACTCATCCCATCCCACCCCACCCCCCATCCCAGGCTTAATTGAAATGCAGATTTGATATTAAATAAATAGCTCTTTACCCCTTATTCTGTGGCCCAAGGGCTTGGGCAAGAGGTATGTTTGCTGGGAAGATAGGCCATCAGGAATATTCCACAGTGAAAGGGTTACCTGAAGTTCTATGAAAGTAAATGAGCCAGGAAATTTAAATTTCGGCAGACACAAACAGAGATGTTGACATTCACAGCATTATGACTCAAATAAAAATATTCACGTGGGTAGCCAGGCTGAAAGCAGTTTTATGCCCGGGGCATGCACTATCTAAAGAAAAAATAGTTTTGAGGTTTTAAGGGAAAAAAAGCTCATCCTGCTAATGTCTTTGCCTTCCCACTCCTAAGGCTGGAAGCTCATTTTCAGACAGGTTGTATCAGGCAGAGTTCCACGTACCTGAGAGGCGACTTTTGAGCTTCATTTTACTGCTGCCCTGTTTGGGACTTTCCAGGTTCCCTTTGCAATCCTCGGAGCTACACGAATCTTGGGGCTCATCTGTCCCAGGGATCTGAAATGCAGAGAACACAGAGCTGATGGGAGAGGCTGGCCTGCAATCCCCTCCGAGAAGTTATCTGGAGGCTCAAGGAACAGGGATCCGGTGTCGCATGAGAAATAAGGGTCAAAGCACAGCCCTGCGGATGGAACCATGCAGCCTCATGCTGGCAAGTGCCTCCTCAGCTTGCCCCTTGCCGCACAGAACCAGGGAGGTTTCCAAGTTTATAGGTTTTTTTCATTTCTTGAGGAAACTTGTTGGACGAGGTCACCTATGTGGTCACAAAGCCACACCTGCAGCACAGGTCTCTTGACTTGTGGGCTAGTGCTTTTTCCTACAGCGCAAACTGCAACAAAAATTAAACCAGAAATTTGAACTCAATTCTAAGGTTCTTAAAATATGGTAAGACCTTGCTTTTCTGGCAGCCAAATAACCACACCCCTCGGGTCGACCACATATTCCATGTGCTACACTCCGGAGTACTGAATAAACATCTCCCAGAATCAAGCATTGCCCAGGCTACCTGGAGGCTTTCATGTAAAGTCAGCCCCGACCTCTGTAAGCTGTTCGTCTACACTGCCAGATCCCCAGAGGTGATACAGAAAGAATGATCCCAAGGTCCATTGGGTTCTCTATCTGAGAAAAGCCAAACATGCTTAAGAAAAACCCAAAAAACCCCAAACCAAAAAACTGTGTTTATTAGAGAGGAGACTGCTTATAAAAAATTTGGGGGGTAAATTTACATGTTCAAAACTTATGAGACACATCAAACAATGAGCCTTCCCATTTAAAATTTTATTTTTCTTTGAGGTTCTGGAGGAAATAAAGTTATATTAATTAAAATAGATAAGATCCATGTGAAGGAACATAAATGTACATTAAAAAGACACAGAAGACATCCTTTAACACTTAGCAGTGATTGGAAAGTCATGTAATTATAATGTAAGAAACCCCCTGGATTTTTAACAGATTATAAAAATTGTACATGGTATATTAAGTTCAGTATATGAAAATCTATAAATTAAGCAGTAAGAGTAATCTTTCAGGTAACCTCCCCTTCTAAGAGGTAATCGTTTATATATAAATCTTATATGTAATATGTAAGATTTGGAAGATTCCCCTTCATCCTCAAGTTCAAATATCTTTCTGGATGAGAAACAGGAAGAAAAAAAAAAAGGTCTGAGAAATGAGATACAGGAAAACTGAGGAAGGAGCTTTGGGAAAACAAATTAATCCTGATATATAAAACTAAGATAAATTTGGTGGATTCCTATTACAATGTCAGGGACTGGCAGGTCTCCAGGCTTAAATTATGAAATAAAGGCAAGAACGGAATCCTGAAGATGACTTCAGAGATTCTCTAGGGGGATGCCTTTCCGAACCCCAAATGGTGACGTTAATTCATACACAGTGCAAGAGAACCCTCCTGGAGACATGCCAGGGCACAGAAGGTGACATGCAAATAGAAATAATCCAAAGAGCAGCCTCAGGGCCTCTCCTTTGCTTGGCTTAAAAACTATGGAAAGAACCTGTCTCCGGACTGTAAACAGCAATTACGGGAAACCGAGTTAAGTTCCGGGTTCTTTCTGGTTACACCACCTGACCCAGGCTATCAGCCTACAGAGGAAGGTATTCCTCGGGTTTGCAAGTGAGTACCTTCCCTGGTGCCCATTAAGTGGGCGGCTTATTATACTGTGGCCAAGGCCCAAGCCATCAGAAAACCTGTTTGAGAAACTCATGTCAAGGGAAGAAAACCATCCCAGACTACTGTTTCTGGACTTAAGAGGTTTCCTTTTTCCATTCTCCCATCTATGTTTCTAGCCCCAGGTTTGCAAACAATCAGAAATTTTGGAGATGACATAAGCACTCATAGGAGTAACCCAAAAGGAAAGTGGCCTGCCCAAGGTTTCTCAACTCTTTGCAAGCTAGGCTGTGTGACTCCTGTTTTCCAGCTTCATGTATTACCAGGATATTTTCTCCCACTCCATCTCAAGATGCCTTTTAAATTAATATTTTGGATGATCAATACTGTACTGTACTGTATAGTCCAGGCACCTCAATTTTTTTCCAACTTAATTTTTACAACAAACATATGTCCCAAGGTAAATAATATTATCTCCATTTGACCGAAGAGGAAATAAAACGGAGGCCCTTAAGTTTATAACTGAGACCCTTTTGTTTAGAACATGTATCCGGGATCTAGCATAGATTATGTATGAAGAAAGTAAGAGTACAAAATGAGTGATGAAGAGTTTTACAAGGGCTCTACGCCAGATCTGCAGTCCTTATGGTGTGACTACCAATGCTGTAAACTCTTCTGGATTTTTCAGAATCTGAGGGAGGTGGATTAGAAGAGAACCATAGCCTTAAGGAACAATGTTTTCCTTTTTTTAAATCCCCAAATGCACCAAAAAATGAAATGAGATTGTTTTTCTATGCTCTATAAATTACCATTAAGATTTCTTATACCAAAGAAATCTTACGGTAAAGATGGCATATGTTACATTACTAATGAAAGCCTGTAGCCAAAACCAGTAAGAGTAGACTTAGAGATTTCTCAGTGTTGCAGAAGGAATGGCTGGTGAGCTCAAGGCAGGAATGAAATCTTATTTCAGACCTCCCTGAAAGTGTTAGCGCAGGGCCCTGAATTTAAACAAAACCATTTGCTCTTATTACAGAAAACTGGTCTGTCATGATTTTAGGTGGTTTGTAACTCAATGAACAGGAAGTAGGTTGCTTGGATACATGAGTTCCAGATTATTTCAGGAAGTAGCAACATACAAAGTGCAATTTTGATTACAATGAGCCTCTCTTTCAGTCTTATGACTATTGTCTGAAAATGCCCACACTCTAAGAAATTCCCTTTGCTTTTTTTTTTTTTTCAGATGCACAGAACAAATCAAACTGTTCTGGAAATGATGTCATCTTAGTTGTTCTAAAATGAAATGTGCAAAAAGTTCTTCTGGAAAGCCTTTGGTTCAGAGAAACAGTTGATATAATCTATTATTCATCAGCAATTTCTGACTCATGTGTTACATAATAATGCCATTATATTAATGGAATCTAATATAATCTGCCAATTTCCAAGTTAGAGCTTCTCTGTTCGCACAGTTTTCCACATTTGTAACCTATGAGAGTCTCTCTCAATGAAGGAGAATATCTAGCTTCTGGTTTTATAATGATATGTTAGGGCAGAGTGGTTAAGAATCCAGCTGCCTGGGCACAAATCCTGGTCGCACAATTTATCAGCAACTGAGGCACATTAGTCAACTTGTTTGAGCATTAGCCTTCTCACCTGAAAAATGGGGTTTGATTTAAGAATTACATGATATAGGCTCCTGATTAAAGGCTGGCAGATTTCCCTCTCTAAACCACACTAAAATGATAGGGAAAAGATTTTGAAAATGAAAGACATAATCCCACAAGGACAAAGAGAATAGAAGACAATAGCAACACAATTCTGGAAACCAGTAAGCAGACAAATGTGTGGTAATGCATCAGAGTTGAGAAAGTTGAATCTTAAACTGGAATTGGAGAAAGCCCCAAAACAACCCGGTCTGCACACGTAACTCCCCCAAAGGCTCAGGAGTTGCCGAGAGTATCTCTGGAAATGGACATGAAGGTAAGATTGTAGTAGTGGTGTCAGAAATGGCTGAAAGAGCTGAAACTGACTAACACAGGTATCTGGAGAAGATCTGATTTTGAGGGAGATCCCCAGGGTCAGGAATGACCTGGACAAGCTTTGCTGTACATCAGATCACCCAGAGAGTTCCTAAAAGCCTAGGCTTACGGAAGGGCGACTGGGCCTGGCCTCTTTAATTCACCACTGCCCTGGTCCAAACAGAACCAGCCTCCAAAGGAGAGACACAGAGCTGAGCTGGAATTTCCCCAGCCCTTCCTGCCCTCCTCTGAGGCTTAGTCCAGAGATGCAGAATAGGAGAATGAGGCTCCCAGTTGCACCAACGTAGCCCACCAGCCAAAATATGACGGGGGTTGTTATCATCAGGCTGCAATCTATTTAGAATACAGGTATTTTAACCAGCAATTGTGGGAACTTCTGTCCCACTCTCTGTATGAACTACAAGCACATGAAGTGTAAGCAGAGTATAATGGAATTCACAGGTACCATATATGCATAGGTAGTCATATGTATCGTGCCCATAATATACTAATAGAGCATCGATGTCAGAGGCAGTTCTTTGATTACATAAAAAAGGAACAAAAGTACTTATTTTTAAAGGGGTAACATTATCTTCTAATTATCTTATAGGATTATTATGAGGATTAATAAGAATGCACGTGAGAGTGCAAGTAGAGTACCTAATGTGTATCATAGGGGTATAGAAGGAAAACAAAACAAAACCCTCAAGCTTTCTCCCCACCAGGTCTTCTCAGGTGCCTCTGGATGATTGCACAGACTACGATGATAGCTATAGACCACAGAGATATACATTTCAACTTCATACCTACAGAAAGGCAACAGATTTAAAGAAGAAAGCAAAACAAATAGGGACCCAAAGAAAATATACCATTTTCCTGGATTGAAGATGAGAAAAAGCTCCATAAAATTACTGCAAACCTAAAAGCTAAGCAGGCAGTTTAAAGGCATATGCCTGGAGCACTTTGTTTTTAGAAATCAGGTTTGCACAGGACAGCAAAGAGGGTTGGAGAATATACTCTGGTCTTACAATCAGAATAGGAGCACTGCAAGAGAGAAAATAAAGAATGCATGATGATCTGCTAGAGGAACAGAGAGAGTTCCTTAAAAAGATAAGATCTTAACAATGGATCTTGGACTTTTGAATTTTTTTTCAAAATTATCTTTTGAAAAGCTTCAAATATAGAGAAAAAAAGATGAGCTCTTAGATGATGGTGAACATATATGAAGGGCAGATGAGATTGTGAAGTCCAGGACAGAATGATGTATAAGGAAAAGAGATGTGTCTAACTACTCTTAAAGTGAGCACCCAAAAATGGGGAGACATTTAGCTATTCCTTGCTTAGAGAAGGTGACTGGGACCTATTTAAATCCAACTGAGGAAGAGAGAGGCAAAACCATAGAGAACAGAATGCAAGAACTTCCCCTCCAGGGATCCCAGTCCCGATAACAATGAGAGATGTGATTTATAAAGTGCAGATAAAGAGCATGAGTAAGAGGATTTGGGACAGCAATACCAAGAGAGATTGGATTTAAAAGTGAGAGGTGAGGAAGTCCAGGAAGATTGAAAAAAAAAAAATTCCTGGGTAAATTTTAAAGGGACATAGATATGTTTGTTGCCCTGACTGAAATGGCCTGAAAAGTGTATGAAATTAGGGCTGTAAAGGAAGCAAACATAGACATACCAATGGGGAGCCAAACAGGACCATAATAGGTCCGGACTTAATGCTGGTCTGATGGGAGAATATTTCCTGGGTGGAATTAGCCAACTCAGAGGTGGTGTTGGTCAAGATATATTTGAACATATTTTAGTAAACAGTAAACAGAGGACTCATTGATTCCATTTCTTTCACAACGATGGGCCCCACATGACAGAATCTAGAATAGTATTTTAGAAAAAAATATCTGCGTCAGAAAGCAAAGGAACAGGGGAAGTAAATAAAGGCACACAGACTCAGCACGCAGGGCTATGAAAGAAGAAAGGAGTCCATTTAAGCAGCAGGTTAAATAGAAATTCAAGGGAACCTTCCCAAAAAGAGATAAATATAAAACATTAGAGGCATATCCAATTACTGCCCAAAAATATGTAGCAGAAAATGCTACTTGACCCCTGGAACCTGAGAAAAGATGACTTTCCAAGAGGCAGGTGGCAGAAGTATTAGCACTTACTAGCTCATTAGGGGTATAAGCTTCAGAGTCATTAACAGCAGGTCTGGTGAATCTGCAGAGGGTGTTTTTCAAGCTGAATAAATGGGGGTGACAAATGCAGCTTCTTTCAGTCTAAGCATTTCTGTATCAGTAGGCAGTGGAAATGGAAAATGCCTGCTCCTGAGAATGTGGAAGCTCTGTCAGAGCTGCAATCCACACCCAATGCAGTACATCAGGGCACCCTATACTTTTATCTTAAAGTGTAAATGCAAACTAAGAGGCTCTTGAATATAAACAGAAAGCACTTTACGTAGGACCAGATTAATTCTGCCACCCAGACTGGGAAGTTTCCTGTGAGTTAAGTTCACGGTCATGGACTCCAAACAACTGCTACAGGCTGACTGGCATCTTTAAGACAAACCAAGAATATTTTCATCATCAGCCCTCCTTTACTTGATGTTACGGAGTCTCTGCTATAGCCTGTAGACAGACGTTTCTCCTGAATTTCTGGGTCTCTCCCATTTCTGTGTATCTTGTAAACGGACAGAGGCTGTTTTTACTCTGGATTATCCATCCTTAGAGGATGTTGTAGAGTGAACAGCCTTGAACATTAGAGACAGTGACTCAGGAGAAAGGGGCAGATTTGTGTAATGTCCAGTATAATGTCCCTCTCTGGAGCGAAGAGCAGTCAGGTTTGCTTCTAGCCCATCATGAGTGATTCAGGCTGCTTTTGCTCTGGGTTCCCCAGTTGTGATAGAAACCCCTGTGTGTGTACGTGCCTGAGCCCCTCTGCACCGCTCCCAAAGGACTTGTGGGGGGCAAGGGGAAATTATGCAAACATAAAGCTCTAAACTGGGACTGAATCTTAAACTGGGATTGGAGAAAGCCAAAAAAATGCTGTGCCGTGGGTAACAAAGTCATTTGTCTCTGACCTAGGAATCTCATGTCTTCTGCCAGCATCCATGAATCTGTAGTGTAAAATGTCAGACTTTTTACAGTTCTTGACATGGTCTTTGGCAAAATTAAATAAGGTGCTGGGAACAAAATTTTGCCTGGGACTACTGTCCAGGGGCTAGGGATTGGCTCTCTTTTCTAAATGTCAAGGGTGTGCAGCCAATGTTTTGATACCATTGGGAGTCCCTTTACTCTTTGTTCATTTACATTTCACTAAAAAGTAAAGCACACAAGAAACTTGCTGTTGAACAAATTCAACTTTCTTGGAGCTGAAAGAGACATATTTGCTCTAGTGGAAAATATCCCAGGCTGCAAATGCTGAAAAGCACTACCTGTACCTAGCACCTAATATAAGAATCTCCTTAGTTAAGATGGAGCAAAATAAGAAATATGAGAGATTGAAGGGGGATATGAAGTGCTTTGGTTTTTAACTCAAAAGGTCAAGGAAATTTAAGTTTGGATGTTAATTACTTTAGATTTTAACATCTTTGGATTATAACTTGCGAGGGGATTTGAATGGATTGGCATTTTAATTATTTGAATATAGTTATGTTGACATTTTTTATCTCAATGCAGAACCTCTGAAAAGTTGCACTGGACAATGAGGCTAGAAATAACTTTGGATGAGAAACAGCACAGGGACTGAGTTTTAGCTTCTGGCAAAGTTTAGTTTTCTGGGGTTGGGGAGCAAACCATCATTGTCTATGAGACAGGCCCCTCTGGTCCATGTTAAAAGTCTGGTACTTAGAAATGTCCTATAACTGCTGTCCAAAGCATTTATGAGATCTCTGTGAATACACTGTGACTAATACAATGTTGAACTACCGACATCATCTGTCTTGCTCAGCTAACTGTTGAAGCCTTACAAACAAACCATGCAAAGGGTGGCTTTTATCTCTAACCATTTCCATTGTGCAAGCATGTCTAATCCCAAGGAAAATTGCAGGACTGGTTGCACCCAGTTCATGCCATGTTTTTACAGTTCCCAGCATGTGGGGGAAAAAAAAAACTGCAGATGTGACATAAGTCATCTAGCTCCAGATCTTGAGGAAGCTTTCTTTGTTGGCTTTCTCCCCTGGTCGGTATCTACAGGACAGTGGAGACTGACGATTTCCCTTTCATGCTCCAGTCACACTAAGATTATTTTTAGGCTGCCAAAGGAAGCTCGTTTTCCAAATCTCTGGGGCAGATGTTGGAGTGACCAAAGGAGAACCAGATGGCCATCAGAGAGGCCAGGGCTGGGAATGAATAACCATTCAGAAAAAGGGAACCAGAACAACCATCAATCAGCCCCAAAGTAGCAAGAAACCTGTGAGCTGACTGCAGAAATTTAAACACAAATCTACCGCTACACTCAACTTACTGCTTTCCAACACAGACAGGACCTCAGGACTGAAGAGGACAACAGTAAAACTGAAAAGGGAAACTTGCCAAGTCCCAGTGTGCCCTGGTACACGCAGAGCACCAGAGGCTGCTGGGGGAAAGGCGGCAGCTGATGTCGACAGAGGCACTCAGGCTGTGGCTCCGCGAAAGAAATAATTCTGTCCTTGTTCTCTCTCAGCCCATTTCCGGCGTCCTCCCATTTATCATTCCCATACCATTTGAGCCCACTTTGTTGGTGATTTGGATGATATCTATGCATACAAATTAAACAGCGCTCTGGGTCCCTTTAAGAACGTAAGAATGTCATCAGTCATTGCCCCACGTTTGCGCCACCTGTGGTGAATTTGTGTCACCTCCCCAAGGAGAGGTCATTGTCCTCAAGTGACCCTCAGTCATTCAAAAATAACAGGAGATGCGAATGGCAAGAAGGACAATCTGCACGTGTCCCTCCTTGGTATTGATTTCAAACTGAGGCAAGCACAGACATTCTCTACGAAGCAGGAATCTCTCACCCTTGCCATGTTCCCATGACCCAGTGGGTGAGAAAACTGTGGGGTCTGGAGTTCTTTGGGTTTGTGGGCTGGCAACTAAAGGCAGACCCTTGGGTCATTTCTCAGCAGGAGCTGGCTGCCTGTTCACATTGGACATATCTATGGGAGCAGGACGAGGCTACACCCCACCCTAAAACCCAGAATGATAAAATCTTCTGTGTGAGTGTGTAGGAAAATCTCAAAATATACAAAAAGTAGAGGGGGGAGGGCTATCAAAAAGGCATGTAAAAGAGACCTAAGAAGTAAACAGAAGGATTGGCAGGAAAGAAAATAAGGGATGAATTGTCAGAGGTGGCCTAACAGCAGCTGAGTCCAATGCCATTCAGCAGTAACAATAAACACGCCAGATTCTTGCAGGGCCTTTTTTATTCTATACAAATGTTTTAGCGGAAGTTTTACATGATTCCATGGCTTATTGTAACAGAAAGGGATTGTTTTAACTGGGTATACCATTCAGGCGGGTTTTAGAAGAGTGACTGGTCAAGTGGAAGATGTTGTGGTCCAAGTCTGATCTGCTGCCTTTTCCAGATCAACAGGAGCTGTACTCCGAATCCCTTCTTTTCCAGAAGTGGTGTGGGGTTCATGCTGATGTGCTGATAGATATTTCGAAGGGCATGTACTTCTGGAGGAATCTGGAAAGCTGAGATGTGCTCTGAGGAGGCCACACGGGAAGCAGGACTAAAAGGCTGTCCCAGGCTCACACATGATCACCTCCAGCAGGGGCTGGCAAACTGCCGCCCGGGGGCCAAACCTGGTCCAACACCAGCTTTTGTGAAGTTTCATTAGAACACAGTCACGCCCATTAGTTCACTTAGTGCCTATGGCTGCTGGTGAGCTACAAAGGCAAGTGAGCAGTTACCAGAGACACTGTTTGGCCAGCAAAGCCTGTAATGTTTACGACCTGAACTTTACAATTGCCAACCTCTCACAGATAGGAACAGCTCGGACCCATCCCTATCCACAGTTCACTGTGAACGAACTTGAGAATTTTTAGGAAACATAACTTAGAGTAAGTTGAAGGGAAAGCACTGGCCAAGGACAGACATCTTAAGCAGGCAAGGCTGAATGGTCTACCATGGTATTTCCTCTAAAACCATCTTTGTCGTGCAGCCGTTGTCATTTTATTTTTCAGTTCCGTCTTTAAAAGATACCAATACGAGTTAAACACCAATTTGTAGGACAACTGGAGACGAGAGGAACACAGGACACACATTCCACGGATACAATCAGAAAAGATCCAGAATCTGGGAAATGCTTTAGGACAAGGCATTTAACTCTGGACATGTTCTATCCAAAGTGGCAGCCACTAGCCACGTGCCTTCTGGGCACTAGACACGCGGCTACTCTGAATGGAGATGTCCTGTAAGCGCAAAACACACACCAGATTCCAACGCCGGGGTACAAAACAAGTGAGATTGCTTGTTAAAAATGTTTATATTGACTTTTGTTGAAATAATAGCACTTATTTGGTTTATACTGACTTGAATAAAATATATTTAAATTAAAAAAAAAAAGAAATGTTTTTCTCCTCCTAGGCTGACGTAACTAAAAATAAAATTCCTTTTTCAAATTAAAATCTAATGATACCCTCTAAAGAAAAAAAAAGTTACCAACAAGAAACTCACTAAAAAAAACAAGGATTCTCATTTTAAAATGTACATATTTTGCTAAGTGTCATAGGATTATTGGCCACCACTTAAATTGGTTTAATCAGATTTCTTTACTAACAAACATTGTACTTGTTGGCCACCACTTAAATTGGTTTAATCAGATTTCTTTACTAACAAACATTGTACTTGAAACAAATGGGAAGGGTTTTGTTTGTTTTTTTGGTTTTTTGTTGTTGTTGTTGGTGGTGGTGGTGGTGGTGGTGGAGGAGGTAGGAAAAGGAAGAAAATGACTTGGAGAATAAAAAAGAGGATTCTTGGGAACCTGGAACCTCTTCGGGGAGACTGTGGGAACTTTAGGGAGGTACTAAGATCCAGGAAACCTGTGAAGAAAGGGACCAGCAGGCGAGAAGTGGATCACAGGAGGCTGGAGGGTTCAAAGGTAAACAAAATCTCATTCAAAATATTGCTTTGGATTGGCCTTGCTTTCAGGGGAAAAAAAAGGAGAGGAAACTCATTTCATTCTTCTCTACCACCAAGGAGCCCGTAGCTCGCCAAGTGGTAAGGCTTGGAGAACCCACACTCCAACTAGCAGGCTGGCCCTGCTCCCTTCCTCCACTGACCAGCCAGTAACACTGCTTCCTGCCTTTCCATTGTCATGGCCACCCTCCTTCCATCCAGGCTCTGACTACTTCTCAGTGGGGCTACAGCAAAGCTTCCAAATCCATCTCTCCACCTCCAACTGCCTTTCTTCCTCTAACTCACTGCTTGATAACCTTAAAACAAAAGATCTGACCCTGTCATGCAACCATCAATAAGTCACAGTACTTGTAAAGTAAGTCATGATTCCTCGGCCTGGAACTAAAAGCATGGGCTGGACGTTTACACTTAATACACTATTTGTTGATCCTTGAACTGGCCTTAAAATGTCCGATTTGTGGACCACTGTACATGTTATTTTTCTGCTCTAGAATGTCACCCATATTTGTGGGTGTTCCTGTGGCAATCCTATGGAATAGTCAAATACCACCCCATCCATTGAACCCTCCCTGATCACTGGGAGGAATCAGATGTCACTCCACTAGGTCATAGATAGCACATGGCTCCTAAGGGTTTATTAGACAGAAATGGGGAACATGAAAAGAACAGAAATAACCGCAATTCATTATGGAATATAGAAAGTATCGTAAGAGAGGAAGACTGTGTGAGTTGTATCTCTGTATCCCCCAAAGCACCCAGCAGAGTGCTCACGTGGATGGCAGTGACGCTGGCTGAGTCCACTGTTGAGTCATACTATGACTTGGCTGTGGGCACCTGAATGTCATGTTATCAACTTCTGAGGTTGTATCTGGCATCAGCGGAAGAGTGTTGGGAAGAATTAGAGATGTTTGCTTTGGGAGCTGAAGAGGGTGTGTATGTGTGACGTGCAGGTCACCTAGCTGCTGTCACTAGTTTACAAGGTAATTCCACCAGTATTTATTAATCTATTTGTTTCTAGGGAAATAAATTTGAACATCCAAACAACAACTTTGCCAGCACATTTTGAAAGCGTCTCCCCACCATTTATATAAATCAGGAGGTGTCTTTCTGATTTTTAAGTGCTAAAATGTGAGAAACGGGCAAATGAAATTGGCAATCAGAGGAAGCAGAGATGACAGAAGGCTGGAGTAATTAGAAAAGTCTCTGAGGAATGACGGGCATCAGAACCTTGATAGTCAGGAGCAGAAGGAAGAATATTTCAAGTGAAGGAATAAGAGCAAGAACCAGAAGGAAGAGGCATGGTTTTTTTTTTTTCTGCAAATGTCATGTACTGAGCTGAATCAGTAGCTTACGTAAAGAGCTGGGCCAGCAAAACCAAGCAAACAAACAGCAAACACCAAGCCAGGCAAGGAAACACTTGGGTGGGGAGAATTCTATTCATTTTAAACAGCTCTATGGCTTTGAGAAATTTCTGCCCTGGATTCCACAGGGCAACTTCTGCCTGCTTATATTTTGCTTTGTTTTTATTTCTCAGCTCTGTACTACCGTGTTGTATAAGATGTGGTAAACTAGAGAAAAATACCAAAAAACAAAACAAACAAGAGAAAACTCCAAATGTTCCACTGTTCGTGCAGTCTTCAGGTGAGGTGTTTTTTTGTTTTGTTTTGAGCACTCATAGCCTATTTGTCTAACTCATCTACATGCAGTCAAAGGTAATTTCGTCATTTGCCTAAAAAAACCAACACAATAACTGGAATTGAAACTATGTAGGGATTTCCTGTTTCTCTTAAGAAAGTAAGAATTTGTGTGTTTCAGCACTACTCTCTCCAGTGACAGTCTCAAAAGCCACCTACATCTCAAGGATTTCTGTGACCTTAAAGGCTGACCGAAGCGCATAAACAAATAAGATATATTACTTCAGATATATGGTGCACAAATGAGTCACACCATCCTGTTTTTTTCCCCTGTGGAATTGCCATCATTTTGTCTATGGCAGAAGAAATTTTTATTTCAGTTTCATTTCTGAACTGCCACTTTCCTTCAAGTCTTAATACATTCTACTTTACAGTTCAGTGTGAGAACTACAGATTTAAACTCCCAAAGGACATATAAAACTCAATTAATAAGGGTGATATTTATAAGAAGAACATTCAGGGGATTGGCGGAAATAGGGGGAAGAGCTGAAAGGTGTACAGGAATGCACAAAGATGGGCAATATCTTATCTGGAGAGATAAGGTCGCTTCGTGACGTCTATGGTGTTAATTTCATAGAAGAAATTGATCTGAGGGCAAAGAAACTATTATATGCTCTAGTCGTCCATATTTCATTTTCAGTGAAATATGAAGGCATTTTTCAAATCCAAAAGATGATAATAAAGTCGACTGCACTCTAAGGGGACGTCTTTAACTGCACACCATAATGCTTCGTGCTGTGACGTCAACCTTTGTAGACTATGTAGCCAGCAGGCACCCCCAGCATAGATTCATAAATTATAACCCTAGACTACTGCACTAACGTATACATGCACCATAAAGTACAAAACCATCTAAGACGAGATAAAAATCTATGTAAGTCCTAATACTTTCCTCCCACACTCCAAGGTCCCATCTGGTTCCCCCTAATCCCCAGGTGCACTCACCCCACTTTGGAGACCACTGCGGTATTAGACTATAGAATATTTGCTTTGCTATGCAGATCACACGAGCTGTTTACTTCCTTGAGAACTGCAAACTGCTTGGATGAAAATGCAGCACAGAGCCAGGTAGCGAGTTGGAACAGGCCCCAGGAAATGTGCCACGGGAATAAGCCTAATTCAAACTTCAGCAGTTTTCTGGGCAATTCATCCAGGCCAAATAATTATTCTTATCTTATTTTCCACCACCCATTTAAATACTCACTTCATCTCCTTAAGTATGAGACCAAACCAAACAAAAACCACCCCCAAATGTAAATCTTACTTTCTTAGACCAGCAATAATTGCAGCCTTGTCGTTCTTATCTTGCTCTGGCAATTCTACGTACTGTATTGAGTTTCAAGCCACCTCCTACAGATGCCAAGTTGAAGTGTGGCCTACAGAACGTCTAAGTGAACTGAGACCTACTTGGGGAAGGATTCTGGAGGGAGAAGAGAGGGTGGGTCACAGTTTGGGACAGTGGAAAGAAAAATGTACAACTTGGGGAACTGGGGGTCAGTATGTGTTGCTGCCTGCTTCGGGCTGGCGCCGGGAGTAACACAGTTTCTGCATTACCACCACCGGTCTGTATACCAGGGTGGCTGCCAAGGTGATGAGAGCCATGATGTGCAAGCAAGTCTGTTCTCATGTAGGATCCAGAGCAGGCTGGGAGAACAGTGCTTCCAAGTTTCCAACCACAAATACATTGGCCTTGATCCTTCTATCCTAAAGTACAGAAAGGAGGAGAAAGCTGGGGGCCTAAAACCTCCCTTATCTCAAAGCCATGCAGATAGGTCTGTGGCCTCATCTAGCTCCCAGCCAGGAGACTCTTAGGAGCCCTGCCACTTTGTGTCACATCATGGAAATTGCCACATGGGCAACAGAGGGGTGTGTTTGGACCTGTTGCTTCCTCTGGCCGCCAGCATCTCCCAAAGGTTTGCTTTTCAAATCTGGGAGTATCAGGATCACCTGGGATGCTTCTGAAAATTGACTCCTGGGCCCCATCCCACTCAGGCCTGCCAAATGGGCCCCTCCAGTGTAGACCGTGGAGATCTGATGATCAGCTAAACCACTCCACCCCCCGCCCCGGATTTTAGACATATGTAAGAGCTACCTGCGTCCATTTATGAGTCTGCAACACACAGTTATTCCACTTACATGTCTGTGCAGTACGAGACTGCTTTTCTTAGTGTGTTCACCTTTTCTTTCCCTTGAGCCATACTATGACTCATCTGGGGAACAAGTTTGCTATCAGCGGAGCTCAGCAGTCTTCTCTCTCGTCATGGATTTCTTGGCTATAAAATGCAAAGTTTGGACCAGCTAATCCCATGGTTCCTTGCAGCTATTTACCAGAACCTGCAGCTTCGAGACTCGCAATCCCAAGCGCCTTTCTGTGGTGCCTTCTTGCCTGGTCTTTTCACTCACATCCCACTTACTGCTTCACCAACTCCTTTGGGAAGGGCAATCCCTTATTATTGTTATTGTTGTTATTGTTGATTTGTTAAAAATCAGTCCTAAGTTCCCTTTCTAGCTGCTTGCAGCTTTTAAATCTTAACCAATAAAAAATAACAAACCTACTCGTTTGTTAATCAGGTGCAACCACGAACGTCTTGTAAGGAAAGGGACACTGTGTCCTCCCAATGCTATCCGTGGAAAAGAAATTTCTACATTACTGATATTCGTATCCCCAGCGGAAACCCTCAGAAGGGAGAGGCAGATAGACTTTCTAGTTTGTGGACACAAACAATAAGTGCCTACTATGTGCCATGCCCATTTTAAATTCATGGTGTGCTGGGGAAGGTGGGTGAGTCAGTGGAAGGTAAATAAATCTTACGATGAGGGGTATGCAGGGGCATTAGGGAATGAGAGGGTACAGCAACCATACACCTGACTGCCTACCTGGCCAACCTCTCCACCTATCCCATGATACATATTAAGCACTTGGGATACAGGAGTGAGCAAACCTGACATCGGCCCCCATGGATCACCTACTACTAATAGGGGAGGATGACATTAAACAAACTGTCACATGAATAAATGTATCATTATAGTCTGTGTTAAGGGTCATGAAGGAAATTACAGGGTGTTATTACATTCTGGGGGCTCAGGCATGAAGAATGTATGTATCCAGGAAGACTTCCTGGAAGAGGTGAATCCTAATGTTAGATAAGCAGGAAGAAGAACCCTAAGGAGAAGGGAAGACCGTTCCTGAACCAGGAGAATGAGGACATCTTTAAGCAATGGCTGCCACGGCCTTGTGCCTTGAACCTCAGAGCCCAAGGCTGCCCTATGAACAGCCTGTCATAACACCTGCCTTGGCCTCTCCAGTCTTGCGGGAAAGAACATTCACTCCCCTCACAAAAAGTTCGGGGAACCCCGTGCCAGGATCTCTCTGCATTAATAGTTTTACTCTGTGAAGATCTGGTTTTCAGCCAGACATTAGGGTCTTCCTGTTTTAAAACTAATCACAAGCTGACGTACTTGGTGCTCACTGTTCTCTGCCTCACACTCTCACTTCAATTCACCAAAAAACCCTAGCTCAGGCCCCAGTTTCCCATCCAGGCCGGCCTGACTTAACTAGAAATGGTACTTTTGGATGCTGCAATACAAATCCTCAATGGCCAGATACTTTTGGAAACATTTAGAGCGAACACTTTATCAATTATTCAATCCAAATAAAACACGAGAGCTCCTCTCCTTGCTTTCTGTATCTGGATGGATATCTACCTCAGAGGATGATGACTTTTCCAGAAAACTGTGATTCAGGTTTTCATACCTCTTGACTATTCCACCAACAAACAAAGAATCGAACACCAATGATCAAACTTACAGAATCGTCAGATCCAGCTTGGCTCTTCTTTCCTTTTGAGAGATGAGGTCCTTTATTCCTGCTTAAACCCTAATCACCCAAAAGGTCTCCAAGATTTTCTCAAACTGCTGATTCCAAAAACGGTAGAACTGATTCCAGATGCCAAAGGAAGCCGGATACAGGTCTGTTGATGGATGTGCTAAGCAAACTCTTCCTAGCTGAGCTCGCACAGATGCAGATTGCGAAAGGCAATCTGTACTTCCATTGTTGTTGTTGTTAAAAATATAAAAGGGGAGACAGACTTCCAATCACTTCAGAGGTATCACCACCCAGTTCTTCCTGTGACATTGAAACTCTTCTTCGCTTCGTTTTAAAAAGAGCCACTTTCTCAGAAAGCTAGAGCATGGATCTATTTTCCCCCTTGAAAAATGTCATTTTTTAAAAAAAGATGAACTGTAATTATTTACACTTCAGAAAAAAACACACTTTTCTGAATAGCCAATAATAACCCATATGCCACTCATTTTATTGGAGAGCTCCCACATTCTCAAACGTTAGCCTGTGTCCAAACCACCTGGAAGGCTTATTGAAAAACAGCTTGCTGGACACCACCCTCAGAGATTCTGATTCAGCAGGGCTGGGACCCGAGGATCTGTATTTCTAACAAGTTTCTAGGTGACACTGATTCTGCTGGTCCGGGACCACATTTTGAGAACCACTGCTCTACAGATGGCTGTATGATCAAGGCATATGTACTCAGTATGTATTGAACACATACAAGGCACTTCTTTGGTACTGGGGCGCAAAGAGATACCCTGACTTCAAAATTGACAAACCTTAAGTATTTTCTTTCTTTCTCCAAAGAGATAAGCAGTAACAAATAAATAGGAAAAAGCAGATGCTAACTGCCAGGGAGCAGTGATTAGCATATTTGGGAAAGAGAGAGAGATCGCTGTAGAGCTGGGGTGTCCAAACTTTTTTCAACGTTTTTCACCACGGGCCATATGCGGTAAAACACACAAACAGCCGGGCCACTCACTCGAGGTGAAGTACGTATTGCTTCACCTGGTTTATTTAAGTAAACTAAATATATTTGTGGAATTTGCTGCGGGCCAATTAACAATGGATTGCGGACCGCAGTTGGCCCGCGGGCCGCAGTTTGACACCCCTGCTGTAGATGCTTCAAGTGGAGGGAGGAGTCTCAGGTAACTTTGAACTTCATTTGGTCTTTGAGAGGAAGGTAGTGCTTAGATAACCAGAGAGGAGGGCACGTGTGTAACATCTCAAAGCAAAACCATCTCAGTTCCTTTCGGTCTCAACTGCCCCTTCCATGGGATCCTGGCAAGCAGCGGAAGAATTAGGGCTCATGCCCTCCGCAGGCTTAAGTGCTCAGCTGCACCACTCCAGGAGGGCTCCAGGTATGCAAAACCTGCAATTGAGTTGAGTCCCCCTCAACTGGCCACAGGGACCAGAAGAGAATTACTCTCCCTTATTCTCCAATCAATGGCAAGGCCAGATCTCGCAGCGCTGCAATACCCCAGGGTGCTGATACGCCAGCTGGTGGCAGAGGCAGGGAACTATCCCTCCAAAGAGCGGATGGAGAGGGGCCCAGGCAGGGCACATGTTGGGGGCAAGAAGAGGGAAGCAAAAGAGTCAGAGGCTTGGGAACCAGGCTTGTGACCTGAGGACATAAAAGGACCAGTGATTTCCGAGGGAAGGACTGGAAATGGTCAAGGAATGATAGGTGCTCATAGGAGAATCCCTCCCTCCCACCCACCCTTTATTATATTCTAGGCGTTGTACTGTCCAGGCACAGAGAGGAGCTTAAGGCATCACAGCCTTTGCCCTTGAAATGTTTAGCTCTAATGAGGAAGACAGAGAGTAAAAAGATAAATTACGAAAACAAGATGGTGAATGCTATAATGGAAACCTCCACACAGAGCTAGGCCAGCACAGAACACAGACCAAGTAACTCTGAGGGTCAGGGAAAGGTTTCCTCATGGGGAGGAGTGATGTTTGGGCTGGGTTGGCAAGGATCTTGCCAGGCAAAAAAGGTCTTCTAGGTAGAAAGAACAGAGGACGCCAAACCCACAGTAGCAGCCTGGGGAATGTGGAACTCCCAGTGCCGGGGAATGTGCATGTTTGGGGCTGCTGAGAACCTAGAGAACAGAAAGGCAGCGCAGGCAGGCTGGAGTGGATGCAGTCTATGTTCAGGACTCGGGATTTTAGCCTCGTGCGACTGAGAGCCGCCGAATGATTTTCAACCATTAACAACACGGCCAGCTTCTCATTTAAAAACGGTCATGGCAGAGCAGAAGACAAAGTGGAGAAGACAGAGCTGAGGAAGAATGACTGGTCAGGTGGACCGGGACCACAGCTGGAGAAAGAGCTAGACTTATGATATTTCCGACACCAAACTGCAGCCTTCAGGATTGGGTATGGTGGTGGGTGGTGGGAAGAGAGTCCTGTCACTGGAGCCAGACCCCACTGAGATGGATGACAAGTGTGGAAATGACTATGGAATTTCACCGTCCCATTCCCGTTCTTTTTCCTGCCTCTATTCCGCAAACTTGATATTCACCATATGGTTTTATCCTGAGCACGGTTGGAGCTTTTTGAAAGGAAAATCTCATTGCTGTTTATTGTAGCCACGAAAAATAAATCATAAGTGTGCTTCTGACAGGTCCTTAGCATTTGTATTACATTTGCTCAGCCTAAGTGCTTGGAGCATACCGCCACTTACAGGTGCAAAGCTAGTCAATGTCTGAGTAGAATTTGGCAGCAGGTGTAATCAGTCTCATCTGTGAAATAAAAGGCGGGGTAACCTAGTTGATTAAAACTGTACCAGGTTTCTTTCATTGAAGGTGGTTCATTAGGGCTTAAACATTACAAAGAGTCTTGGATTGTAAACATAGTACTAAAAAACATATATTTTTTTCTTAGTAGTTCAGCACCTTTATATGGCTCCGAGGGCAGACTGTGAAGTCTGGAAGATACCGTGTGCCTGCTGCCCACCTCCTGGCTGGCCCTACAGGGCTCTGTCTCAGGCCCGCTTCTCCTGCTTGAGACCAGAGCTCAAGAGAATGGCTGACAAATGACAGGTGTTCAAGCACGTACGGGTGGTGAGCCAGGGAAGAAGCTCGGGTGTTTCCTCCTGTGTGAGTGCTTTGTGAAGGGGACAGAGCAGAAGGTTAAGTGGGGTGAGGTGGTATCTGAGGCACGGAGAAGGGAGAGCTGTCAAAGCAGGGTCACTTCGGGTTTCTCCACCGACAATAATGAATTTGAGATTTGTGGAAGACAGCCAATAAAACGATATGTGATTAATAGGTAAACTATTTCCTTTTTAAGATCATGCCATTGGTGAGCATGGGAACTGGGCACTGCTAGTAGTGTAAATCCTCTCTGGAGAAAACCTTTGACTAAGCAATTCTAAGGGGATCCAAATGGCAGAAAGAGGGCACCCTCCCCATGGCTGGTTGGTGGGTATGGCGACAAAGCCAGGAGTGCAGTTTCCAGGCTCTCGGCCTCAAGTGGAAAGGTGCTGGCTCAGGTAGTAAATGGCCATCAACTGTGATAGGATGGCCATCAGCTGTGGCTAGTTGGCCGTCAGCTGTAACCAGTGAGCCATTGGCTACTAATATAACTGCCGTGGCTACGCTAGCAGGAAATGGGGGCTAGCAAGAAGGTGGTGGCTGAACTAGCAAGTGCGGATTCTCTGGCTCCTGCCTCCTGTGTCTCCAACACAGCCGCCAGTGAGACTATTGTGGTATGACTCCCCTACCTATGGCTCCGTGGGTGTTCCTTTTTAGCCTCACCATGTCCTGCGTTCTTTTGTGGGGAGCGGGACCAGAGACCCCGTGTGACACCCTGTATGACAGTGGGGAACAAAGGCTAATAAGAGTTTACACTGAAAATGACACATCTGTCAGTTCTGGGAGACCACAGAGCCACTGCAACCATAGTTAACCAAAAGCCCTTCTGACTGTGCCAGACAGTGCGTGAGAGCAGACCACTGAGTGTGTGAAGTGTCGCAGGCTGTGTAAGGAAGAGCTACAAGCCGTGCGAGAGTCCGGATTTGACTAAAATGTTAAGACATATCTATACAGCTTTGCCTGCATGGGTATTGTGTTATTTTCACATTCCACTTTCAACCAGAAATCTCTCTAAGTTCAAATTTACAAACAATAGTTTTCAAACACTCTGTCAGTAAGTAGCAATAAAATCCTTGTATATATTAAGCATCCTAAAAATTGATATGTGCACAGAACTTAATACCCAGTTGCTCTCTTATCCTGTGTCTAGTTTCAACTTCTTTTTCTTAAATGAAAAGCATTACCCTCACAGATCTTTCTGGAAGATTTTGATTAAAAAAATAAAAAGAATGTACTGCGATCCTTTCCTATCCTGGCCTCTATCATACTATCTCAAGCTTTTATCTCAGATCCTGGCACGTGTCTTCAGGAAAACTTCATTCCAGCAGAGCAGCCCTTCAAACCAGAGGTACACTTACAGCTCCCTGGATGGAAGACGAGCCGGTCCCTTCGTCCTCTTCCCCGTCTGGCTCCTGTTCTTCATTGTCGGTCCAAGAGGACACGTCCTCTACTGAGCTGGTCAGATCAGGCAGACTTTTCGATGTTAACCTCAGGAGGTCCTCTGCAGAGCTTTCCTATGGGGATACAATCAAAGGCCCACCAATTATCCCATGGCACCAAACAGTTCTGGGTCAAGGTCAAGGAAAACCTAGCAGAAGCAGCTGTGGGTGGTCAGGTGCTCCCAACCCAAAGACTATACGGAATGTATGTTCCACATTTCCAGGTTTGCAAGGTTACCTCAAATGTCAGTGGTGTAGATCCAATTTAAACCCAAACCAATTTTTTCCCCCTGAAGAATCTGTTTCTTAGAGGAATGTTTCCGTAGGCAATCCAAGCTTCCTGAACTTATGATCCCTCGATGCCCTCCCCTGTCTTACTTTCAGGACACAGTTTAAACCTCCTCATTAGCAGGCCAGCATCTTAGGGTTTTGGCCTCTGCCCACTTCTCCAAACTCATCGCCCTCCATTCTCTCCATCCAACCCACACCCGACATCCAAACACGCCAGGCTCTCCCTTGCCCTCTTTTCCACCAGCAGCTCCTCCTGCCTCGACTACCCTTCCTCTCATGATGAAGGCCTATGTGGGCAAAACTTGAGTATCCTCTGCTTTTGCAGGCCTTCCTGGGTCACCACAGGAGGCACTCCATTTGTTCCTCTTTCTTCTCTAATGTCCTTTACTGGGTCTTTTATTGCCTTGCAGTGCATGTTTAACTAGACTAGTCTATCTCCCCTGCTGGTCTTGAGAGTTCCCTGAATGTCACACCATGTCTGCTCATCACAGTGTCCCCAGGCCTAACACAGAGTTCAAATATCCATCATATCTTCCCCTCTCCCATTGCTCATCTCACTAGCCTATGCTCATTAGAAGGAGATTAGACTGTTTATTGAATTACCATGCCAAAGTGGAGACTGATAGTCTTTTCAATAAAAGCAGCCTTGAACAACTTTTCAAGGTCAACAAAAATACATGGAATGACTCCATTAAAATTAGACTCTAAAGGGTGCTTCTTCAACACAGCCATTCCTATGCACAGATAAAGCCAGAATAGGTTGTGGGATGCAGGCAAGATCACTGAGGCCATGTGACAATCCTAACTGCAAAAGAGGACACACAGGAGCTGAGAGGTCTCCTGCGAAATGCCACCACATGAGGCCAGGGACCAGGGCTGCAGGGCTGATCTGCGGTCAGAAAAGAGAGACACGTGTCCTCTCCTCATTCTCCCACACCAGTCATTTCTACAAGGTAGGAAACATGTGGAAACTTTTGATTGTCGTATTCCGTGGGGCTTGACAGAAAAGAGAATGAAAACAACAAAAATATCCATCTTTAACAATGGACAAACAATTGAGCTGGCACCTGGTGACAGTGACATTGGATGCAGGTTCTACCTTCAAGATACCTGAAGTTCATTTTAGATCAGTAATTGTGAATGCTATATTATCAGACCTTGCCTAAGGAAAGGAAAAAGAGCCATTAAACAAAAAATGAGTTCAGTTTAATTAAGTTTTAAAAAAGACAAAGGTCCCAACTGGTGAGTAAACAGCACAAGTCACAGGATAGAGTACTTTACGGTCATTAAACATGATGCTGTAGAAATGCAGTTCCTGATGTGGAAAGATTCTTACAGTATGCTACTTAGTGAGAAAAAAAAAATAGCTTCAAAATAATATGTCGTAACTATAGGAATAATGAAGGTAATAATAAACTGGATATAATAATATGTGATAATCATAAAAGCAAACATTTCTCCAAAGGCTTGTTGGGACCAGCTACACTGTTCAGAGCCCTTTATGGTTCATTTAATCATCCTAATATCCCATGATTCTCACTGTACAGACGAGAAAACTGAGATGTTGAGGGATGTAGTAACTTGCTCCAGATACACAGCTTTTTCTTTCCTTTTTTTTTTTAAATTTATTGGGGTGACAATTGTTAGTAAAATCACATAGATTTCAGTGTACAATTCTGATTTACATCATCTATAAATCCCATTGTGTGTTCACCACCCAGAGTCAGTTCTCCTTCCATCACCATATATTTGATCCCCCTTTCTCTCATCTCCCACGCCCGATACACAGCTTTTTAGCGGCTGTTCTGGCACGTAAGTCCAGCTGGAACGGCCTCAGGTGCACTGTCTCCTTGCGTTTGATTCCATGTAATGAAAACGTGCATGTGTATATTGCATACATGTATGTGTGTTGCCATCAGGAAGGACACACCAGTCAGTTAATAGATGGTGCTCGTGGTAGTATTACAAAAATTTTGTCTTCTTTTTCTTCTATTTTTTTCTGGGTTTTCTACATTAGATATAATAAGTACTTGTTAACGAAAACCAAGAATGAAAAAAAAGCACAAGAGAAATCTGTATTGCTATGCATGTACTTCATAGAAACATCAAAACAAATTTAGATACTCTGATTTTATTTATTCAACAAAAATGTTCTAAGCTCCTATGTATAAGCAAACAACATATTTGTGTGGAAACACGAGACAACCTCTCCAGAAGAAAGGGACTGTTATATTTCTAAAACAATGCCTTAAAGTTTTGTGACTACTATCTACAATAATTTACATTTTTATTATTCCTTATATTCAGCACATCAAAAGCTCGTTTTTCCCTCCCTCTCTTCAAAAATATGGAAATAAAGCCTGTGGATTACTTGCTCTGGTGGGATGAAGAAGAGGAACAGATGCCACGAAGTGCTGAAAGACTGACTTCTTTCTTCTACATGGTTGAGCACCTCAGATAGTGTAAATTAACTTTGGGAACAAATACTGTGTTTCCCTGAAAATAAGACTGGGTCTTATATTAAGGTTTGCTCCAAAACACTCATTAGGGCTTGTGTTCAGGGGATGTCACCCTGAAAAATTCATGCTAGGGCTTATTTTCCAGTTAGATCTTATTTACGCGGAAACACGGTAGCAGGCAGCAGCTGTAGCAGCGTATCCCCTAGTTGTAAACAGAGAACATGGGAAGAAGTGAAAGGTGTCACTGCTTTGGGTCAGCTTTAGGGCTGTAGCTTAGTACTGATGGTCACGAGCCCATGGACCGAGAATTAGACGGACACCTATTCCTTGGTTCCAGACTGTCCTACAAAGACCCCAGCCAGTGTCCCTAAAAGTCAACACCTCTGGCAGGAGCACATGATCTTTTTCTAATACCACTGACTCTGTTGCCTTTGTATCTTATTTGACTAAGGGGCAGCTTGGAGTATAGGAAGAGGTATAAATTTTGAAGTCTAAGGGACCCAGGATAAAACCTGCTTCTGCCACACACTGCTGTGTGACCTCTGGGCAAATTAATTAATCACTTAGATTTTAATGTCACTTAGATTTTAATGAATAAAAAGAATGAATACCTGTCTTATGGGAATTATTTTATTAAATGAGACGATAGGTAAGAAGCATCGGGCACCCAGTGGGCACACAATACGTTAGTGTCCTTACTTCACTTAAGTGGGTGAGTGAGATCATACATAGGTCAGGCATCAAAACTGTTTTTAAAATCCACTTAATTATTACGTATGCCCCTTAATTATTAGTTTTGCCTATAAGTGGCCCTGTTTTGTTTTTAATTTATGTTTTCTTTGTGTCTGTGTGTTTGTGGATAGTGGCTTGACATAGAAGAGATTTCTCCGTCCCCATGTTCCAAACTAGCGTGATAAAGAAGTCATCATAGAACTAAAGGTTTGGTGGACGAGGTATAATGCCTGTCCAGAAAGCCCTGCATTCATAAGCCATAGACTGTGGGGGGTTGTGCAAACATATGACTCTCTGTCTGTCTCTCTCTGTCTCTCTCTCTCTCTCTATGTATGTACACGTAAGACCGGATGATGCTTTTCAAATTCCCAGCCCATATGACTAAATGGGGAATGTGCTTCTCCTTCCTCTGTAGCATTTCCCTCCCTGTGGAATTCACCAGGCTGACAGAGAACATTCTGGCTTTGCTCCCCTTCCCGATGCCTGCTGAGGAGATGCCAGGGTGCCCAGTGGTATCTGTGGAAGGATAGGAGAATGTCTTGGCTTCTGCCTCCAGGGCCTCAATGCCAATTCTTCCTGCCAAGTCTTTGCTAAGGCTGTGTATTCTTGTTGGAAGCCTGAGTGTCTAGGTCTAGAATTTGGAGTAAAGGGTGTATGGAGGCAGGAAGGCTGATTTTTCACGTAGCTCAACATATTAAAATATTCTTTTAGTCTACGGATTAAATACTCCAAAAATAGACAATAGACCTTACAATCTAAGAGGCAAAAATATATACAAACCTGCGGATGCTAGGTTCAAAAACAATAGCAGGGATAATAAGGGGAAAATGAGCCATACTGGCAAGAGCATATTGCTCATAGCAATTCTTCCCTGAACTGCAACTCGGATGAACTGGAACGAAGCCCCCTGGCTCCACTTCACTAGCTCCTCAGTCACATGGGCTCTTTCCTAGTCTCATCAACAGCACGATGAGACAAGGGAGCAGAACCGAGAAAGCCAAGTTCCTCTTTCTCATCACACAGCTGTGGAGTCCTGCAGCCTTGATCCAGAGCGTTAAGGCTGGTGAAACTCAGGATGAAAGCAGATGCCGGGGGCCCAGGATGTCAGCACTATCCTAATACACTGGGGTCTCAGCCTGAGGCCTCAGGAAGCAGAGGGAGACGCAAGACAGAGGGCAGAGACACTGGCTGTGCATCAAGAACCTGGAACCGCATCCCGGCCACCACGAGATGAGAGCCAGACCTGGCAGCTCTCCCTCACTGTCTCACTTGTAAAATTGAGGAGGAAAAACGGGAGGTGGTGACTGGACAAACAGGATTCACAAGATTTCCTCCAGTGCCAACACTCCGTGAGGCCATGAGTCAGAACCAAGATCCTGAACATCTCTTCCTTCAGGACCTGGAAGCTGCACACCCCCACGCCTCTCTCTTCCCTGCTGACCAGCGGACTTCCATACCTCCACTTTGGTTCTCCCTGGGCAAGTTGCTACTCTCCCCATCTTGTCCTTCCTTCCACCCTAGCATTCTTACCTTTTCATTAGTCCTATTATTGCTTTTCCATCTTCTAAATATACCCACAAAGACCCTTAAAAGAAAGCAAAGGAATTAAATGCACTTCAACGAAGGGCCCCGTTGTGGGCTTGCATTGTAGAATCATGGCTGTTTAAATGGCCCAAGGTAAATGGGCAATTTCACAGGGGACGTGTGGGTGTCTCAGCGAGTGAGGGGGTGGGGGGTATGGATAGGGCTCCAATCCAAATTCACCATTAAAAATAGTTTTAGAAAGAAACACAACTACCTACCTTGCTGGCCACGACCAACTGAACCATTCCAGTGGCTGAGCGAAGAATGGCCACAGCTTCCTCATGGGACAGCCCGACCAATAAGTGACCATTGATTACCAACAGCTCATCTCCTAAGGACAGTCTGCCATCCCTGAGGAAATGGAGATGGGAAAAAATTCCCCTGTCAAGACATTCTGGGCTTGAGAAGGGTCATTTTCCTGGAGCTAGGGAGAATCGCGACAGGGGATAGTTAAAACCAGGCCAAAGAGGAAGTAGGAGTACCAGAGACAGTTGGAATGGGATCTCTTTATTCTTTGGTCTGCCTGGGTCCAGATTCCTACTCAAGAGGAGTGAAATGCTCCATCATTTCAGGTGGTCACCTTGTAAGACGCACATTCTTAAGTTACCACCACGTAACCTGGCATCAATGTCAATGAAATGTCCCATCCAGGTGGAGACAATGGTAGAGAAACCCAGACCCCCAAAGTTTTAGGATAGTCAAGTCTTTCTTTTCTCAGTTCTACCTCCTGACCTGCCCTTATGACTAAGTCATCAGCTGATTCACAGAGCTAAGCCCCAAAAGAGTGAATGTATCCTAAGCTTACCAGGAATCCCATATCCCATGCCCTCTCTCTTCCAGGTAATCATGTCCTTGGCCAGATTTCCTTTGGGGCACCTGCAACTCTGCACTACATGTATCTGTCCACCACCCCCCTGCCTGCAGACCAAGTTATAGAACATTAAGGATAAATTCTCTCAGCTCCTTTTTCATCCTTGTGTCCTACAGCCAAGCTTCATCAGCGGAAGGATGAACACAAAAATAAATAATGAAGCTGCCTAATTTACTGCTGTTGCAGGTATCAGACCTGGTCTACACACCTAGGTGTATAAACATGTTCTGTTTCTCTATTCTTTTTTTCTTTTCAATTATATTACAGCTGACTTGGAGCACCGTTCGCTTTGGGCTGACAGGAGACACAGCTGTCCCAGGAACTGGCTCTTTTGGGGGGGGTCAGGGTCTGGGGAGGCACATTGTGCTAGAGCGTTGGGCAGGCCCCTTTATTCATGGTATGTCAACAGTCCTGTGTGTTCCAACTGAGCCTCCCAGGGTCTGCTCTCCCATGATCCCAAAGGAGCCAGAGGCTTCTCATCTCCATTGTTAAATATGGGATAGGAAATCTGCTAAGGCCGAATGACCCTAAGCCTAGGGTTCCACCATCCCCTCTGAAGGCTTTGTGTTAACGCCCAGGTGCAGCCACGGGACACATGCATGTCTCCAATATTCCCATATCCACCCAACTCTGTTTCTCTCCAATCTGTGGATTTTCTCCCCCTTCCTTCCTTTCAAGGAATCAACCTCTCTCCACCCTTCCCTCCCTCACCAGTTTCTCTCTCTCTCTCTCTCTCTCTCTCTCTCTCTCTCTCTCTCTCTCTCTCTCTCTGTCTCTCTACATCCTCTAGGACATGTATCATAATCTCTTCTATGAATTTAGGTTTTAACAGAAGACAAAGGGACACCAGAGACTTCTGACTTCTGACTCCCTCTTCTGCTGTTCTTCAGAAACCCTGAAGGCAGAAATGCTAAGGACCCCACTAGTTGTGTGGAATGGAAAGAGAGGGGGACTAGAAGAGAACAAACACAACACAAACCACAGAGAACAAACAACTGGAACCTCAAGGAGGTGTGTGGGGGGCCACTCTGCAGGAGAGGGAGTCAGGAATAAGAAGAATATAATGGTTCTGGCCAGTGTCCCTGCGCTAGCTTGTCCACAAGAACATCATGACCAGCCTTGTCCCCACCTCTTCTTTCCTCCTTTAATTCCATCTCGCTCTTCTCCTGTTATTAACTAGAATGCCCCGCATGTGAACTACATACCCCAGAGGCAGAGAGAGAGACACACACACACACAACTCCAGGCGAAGGGTGAACAGAAATGGAGACCCACTAGAAACAGCTCACATAGAAAACAGACAAGAACAGTCCTCTGTAAGCTGATCTCTGAGCACAGGCATTTCCTAATTGCCAACTTTCCAAAGACAGACTAGAACCTAAGACTTAGCATTAATGGGAAAATGGCTAACGGTGGGAGTTTTTTAAAGCATACATCATTTGGGAAGTTTAATGATGCTCTTCTGGATAAAAACTATCTAAGGTCTTAATTCTTCAAAAATTACTGCTGCCCAGGTAACTGACAACGGTAGTTAATCTTGTCTCTACTTTATTTATTAGCATCCTACTTTCTAGTCAAAGGATGGATGAGCACAAAACACTTTGATAGTGTGTGCCCTGGTCCTCTCCTTAGTGTTCCATTCTTTAGACTAAATACTTCCAGTTCCTTCAACTCCACCTCACGAGATATGCCTGAGGACCCTCTTGGTCTCGGGCAGGCCAACACTGTTCTGTTGTGCCGTATCTCCTTTAGAATCGGTGGACCTGGACCAAACACTATAAATTCCAGACTACGTTCACCTCCCTCATCAGTGAAATTCTACCTTTATACGCCTACTGTCTACGTGTGGGCATACAACATAGGTACATGCCCACCGTGCCTTGCGAATGGTAGACACCCGGCGTACAGAGGGTCCTCGAATAATGTCGCTTCATTCAACATCATTTCGTTGTAACGTTGATGAGATGGTGTAGAAACTTAACTCTTGTTTATATCAATTAATCTATGGTAAAACGGGTTTCATTAGATGTTGTTTTGCATAAAGTGGCAGCACCTATCGACGATGTTAAGTGAGGACTAACTATATATGGAAGCAATTAGCTAGCGTGGCAAAATCATGCCTTCCACTTGGGGACAACGACATCCCTGTAACTCCAAATGGACTTCTTTCTGGTACAAGCTCTGCCTAAGTATTGTCTGTCTTCCTACTTTAGACAACTGTTCAGATTAAAGAGTTTTGATGTGTGAATTGTTTTCGGGTCACAAGGAGAAAAACTCACAAGGACTTTTTCCCCCTCCACATCTGCACAACAGAGACACGTGTACGTAACTGTGTGTGGAATCCCGATAGACCTGACAAATCCAGTCGCAGCACATGAACTGTGGTCACGTTCCAAACCAATCCCTTTCCCACGTCCTTAGCCACAGTCCTACAGGAGTTAGGACATCAGGAATGTGGTGTTCTATTGTGTGTAAGACTTGTCTACAGTCTTGACAAGTAACCACATACCCCAAGCATCCTCAAAGTTAGGAGAAGAAACATTCACTTGAAACTCAAACTGGACTAGAAAGAAATCCAATCTCTCCTTCATGGTTTGGCGGAGCCTGCAGGATCTCCAGCAATTAGCTACTTCCTGTGCTCAGAGATGGGTTTAATTAGCACTGCTCATGCCTGATTTCCTTCTGTGCTCCAGCATCACCAGCGCTTTGACCAAGCGAAAGAGTCCTAACATCCGGGGGAGGGAAGGGAGAGGATGAGGAGGAAAGACGGGGAGGGGTATCTAGTCACCTGTGAGCGGCACCTCCTTCCTTCACTTGAGTGACAACGATAGCGTGAGGTGAGCGCTTTGATCCTCGGCCTCCACTAACCTGAATTCCCAGCCCATCCGATTCTTTAAGCAGCTCCATCTTCCATATGCGGCCAACTTCCTCCTTGGAAGGAAAAGTGAGCATACTATGAAGTTTACAGGCAGACGCATGGCACTGACACAGGAGCGTGGAGCTGTGCGGTCAGGACGAAGACTCATAACTTGTCAACAGCTATCACAGGTAGCCACAGAATTAAAAACGCTGTGGGCTGGGCCAACATCTCTGGCTGGCAGTGCTGTCCAGTAGACGGTTCTCTGAGGATGGAAATGTTCTGTATTTGAACCATCCAATAGGGGGTCACCAGCCACAGGGAGCAATGCAGTGCCTGAAATACGGCTAGTGGCAAGTGAGACACTGAATTTTCTGAAATTTTAACTACTTGATTTTAATTAAATAGCCACCTTTGGCTATAGGCCAGGATATTGGACAGCACAGCAAGAGTGATTATTGAATTCCCTGAGTTGGGTCCTGTTAAGTGAGGTTTCTTCTGCTTGAAACCCAGATAACACTATGTGTGTAAAACACTGGCTGAGTCTGGGTTCCTTTTATTTACACAAAGCTACTAGTCAATAAGGACAGATGAAAGGAAGACAAAGCTAGGTCTTAGTGCCAGGAGACCTCAACTAGTCTGAGCCTAGCTCTGCGACTTAGCACTTATAAAAGTCATTTAATGCCTAAAAACCTCAGTTTCCTTGCCTCTAAAGTGGGAATAATTATTAATACTTTCAGGTTTGTGGCTAGGGTTAAATGAGATATTTATGGAAATAGGTGGCAATGTTCTCAATAGTTAGTAGTACATAATGTTGATAGGTAACCATATATTACTTATAACATATACATATATGCAGATATATGTTTAAAACATCATATTGAATTGAATCTCAAATTTCCTTAAAATATGAAATCTTTGGTAGGAGAAACCAAACCAGGAAATTAATTGATGAATTTGTTATTGACTTCTAAAGACATTAGTTTGTATACTTTTTCAATACATTAAAAAAATGCTTCAACTCATAAAAATTTATCCTTTTTTAAAACTAATAAATGTCTCTGGACTGCTGGTAGCTTTTCTGGTTTGGTTCATTTTCCACTTGACTCCCTATTTCACTCCAAGGACACAAACATATGAAAACACGCTGTAAAATGTTTGAGTTTCTTCAGATACTTAGCTATTCAGAGAAGTGAAAGCACAACCTTCCAAAGTGGTTTACTTAATGGTCTTATTTAGGCTCGCCCCTATAGTTATTTTTAGCTCTAGGTGTAGGGCTATGGGTCACAATGAATTCTTCAACATATAAACCAAAAACCATATGCTTTCTTCATCTATCATTAAGGTCCAATGGAACAGTTAAGGTCCAATGGAACAGTTAAGGTCCAATATGGACAAAGCCAACCTCCCTCTAGAAATAGGCAACCGGCCCATGCAAGCTGCTTGCAAAAGAGAAAGAATGTGAAGCATTTAGAAAATCTGAAATACACACTGTCAGAAACTGACGTGAAACTTTATGCAATATTAAAAAAAACAGATGTTAAATGGTCACTGATGTGCAGCAACAAGAATGTCTGGGGAAATTATTACCAGATAGAGACCTGTTGGATCCTATACTTTTTCCAGTACAGCACTGCTCGGTGGGACTCCATTACTCCAGCAACTTGCAGTGATGCCAACTGTCTCCTTCATCCACTCACCACAGACACACGAAGCCTGTCTAGCCAAATGTAACTTCAGAAGTTACTGGCTTACCACAGTAGTTCATGAGCTTGTCAACAATCTCTATATCATCCAATCGTCTCACTGTGGATTCACGGTTTTTGGTTTGTTGCCGCTGACCTCTGGAACACCTTTCTCTCTTCCTTATTCAGAAACAGCCTTCCTGGCCTTCAACGTCTCACTTAGCCCCACTACTTCAAGAAGCCATCCTTGAGAATCAGTGCTACCGCCAATATGGCAACTTTCAACATCTCCAGTACATGAGACCCTCTGGTCTAGTGGATAGCCCCAAGGGAATAAATTCAGGGATGTGCTAATTCGCTGTTGTCCTGCTTGCTGGGCATCCCACACTAGCACATGGGTCAGCCTGTGGCTGCCTCCCCGGGCCTCCAGACGCAGTTGAGAAACTAGAGCAGAGGGTAGCCTGACTTGCTCTTTCCTTGGAAGATATTTCAATGGCTCTTGGAGTCTTAAAGATGTAGGGCAGAGCTCCTCCCTCTCCCAGGACAGAAAAACTGTAGAACTCTTTCCCAAGAGAAACAGGGACCATTAATAGTCTAGAAACAAAACAAAACCATTGGTTTTAGCCCAAATTAGTAAAAACCTATCCATTCTCATTACTAGTTACACCACCGTGTCTGCCCCCCCTCCCCCCCCTCCCCCCGCCCTGCCCACCCTGTCCTACCCTTCTTTTGTTAGGCAGAACACGTTAAGTATCATTCACAGGGGGTGTGATAATTCTAGTCTTTTCTTATTTTTAAATGCTTTTAGAAATAGGACTTGGGACAAGAAACATGCAAAAGTATGATCATGGGGAAAGAATAATGGCCTAATGTATACTCTGACAGAAAGAAATAGACAATTTTCATCAAGAGTACCCACACACCATTCCTACCCCTGCCTCACACACACAACTAGTTAAAAGTAAAACAAAGCACATATCTACTAAAAATGGCTTCATAAGGTAGAAATGACCAATCTGTAATATAAACCCCAACTATATTGGTCAAGAAACAGATCATATTCTCTTTCACTTTTGTTCAATAACATGATCTTTTTTTTTTTTTTTCATAACTGAAAGTAGGAACTATAGGAGAGAGTTCAAAGCAATCAGTGCAAGTTTCCTTGCCTTGGAATTTCTTGCTCATTTAATGAGGAGTTCAGAGGTACACTAAGGAAGGCACAAACAGGAAGAGGCAGATGTTATCGGTCTTAATTGTACAATTGTCGGTATGGTATTAAATCAAGCTGCCTATGGCTGAAAACAGTGCTCAGCTGAAAATAAAATCAGTGTCTGAAGTTCATTAGGCCAAAGCCGGTACTGGCCAAAATCCAACAAAATATAATAACCAACTTAAATACAATAATTTCCAACTCCCTCCTTATAATTCCACTTGGGGATCTAACACACACTTCAGCACGATCAAAAAACAGGACTCTCCCCCACCTACTCCTGGCTTTCCCATCTCCATGGAGAAAATACTATCATCTATTCAAGATAAAGAGGATACACAATCCAAAAGCCCATGAGTTATCTTTGATTCCTCCTTCTATTCCCTAACCCAAACCATGAGCGAGACCCGTAAGCTCTACTTGCGAGATAGATTCACATCCATCTCCTTCTGCCCCTCTTCCCTGTCACCACCCTTGTCAAAGCCACCAGCATCTTCAGCTTGGGTTACCACAACAGCCTCCAATCTGGTCTTCCTATTTAATTCTTCACCTCCTACAATCCACTATTCTGCATTACACATCTAGGATGAACTTGATGCACTCAGCTGAAACCTTCCCACAGCTCCCCACTGGACTTAGAATAAGGTCCAAGTCTTCGAGGTGGCATGCACGGACCTTTGTAATCCAGCCGTTCCCACAGCTCCAGAGTCACCTCCTAGTGCCCTCCTCATCGCTCACGGTGCTTCCGTTCCTCTGCTCCTGGAACCCTGTCATTCCTACCTTAGGGCAGCAGTAGGTGCTGGCTTCTCCCTGGAAACAACATCTGGCCCCAGATTTTCTGGCGCTGCCCTTTCCTGACACTCAGTCTTCAGCTCAAACACTGGTTCTTTTATGAGGTCTTCACTGACATCCAATGACAGTTAGCAGTTCCCATCCATGGAACCGCCCAGCCATCTTCCACTTCACCCTGTCTTAGTTCATCTATGGTACTTGTTGTCATCACATAACATTCTGATTGGCTTACTTACTCCTTGGGGCCCCTTCCATGTGATAAATGCCTTGGGACGAGAACCTTGTCTCTCATTGACCAGTGGGATCTCTGGTAAGTAGAACAGTGCCTAGCACATAACAATACTGCATAACTGGAATGAACAATTATAAGATGTTTATCCACTAATCTTATGGTTCTCCAGAAGTTACTGAAACTGACCGTAAGAGGCTTGCTCAGATGGGAGACCTGCATGTTTGCCAATGTTCAGCATTGGCTGAACACGGATCCAGTTGTAGACACGACTGAGTTCTGAAACAGATCCCGTCTAGACAGATGGCTCAGTCCTTTGCTTCCTTTTACATTGGCTTAAAGGGCATGAGACTTTGTCAGTCTGTTGAGAAAAAGCCAAACCACGCAAAACTGGATGCTATGGACTTCTGTATTAGTGCTGTTGGAGCGCTACCCTCTCCTATAAAGTGCCAATTCTGTGTGAGCTCCCATGTGCATCTCTGCACAGAGGGAAACCAGGGGATTTATTTACCAAACAGGGGCGGTACATTAAACGGAGCTGTCTCAGCAGCATTTAAATGACCTGATCTTCTGCTGGAACCAAAAATAAAATTTTACAACAGCATCTTTGCCCCAAATGTGAGAAGACACATCATCCAACTAGAATGTCCCTGCAATAAATGCTCTGGCTCTAGTTGCAAACTTATTCTGAGGCTGTTTGCATATCCCTTCTTAATTAGAATAATCAGTTAGATATGAAGAAATGTGTGATCATAATGTCAAAGTTGCAGTCCCTTAGTCATCAGACCAAAATGCTCAGTTTATAGGTGAGAAGATGCAAGCTCAGAGAAAGGACATGGTGGCCCAAAGGCCGCAGAGCTGGGATGGGAGAGCTAGGGCTGGAACTCGGTGTCCCTCGCTCAGGCCTGGCGCTCTTGAGTGTCTTCATTAATAAATAGCTACATAGGACCTACTGGGCACTGAATTAGGACAGAAAGACAAATAAGGTCCTCGCCCTTAAAGTCTACTGAGGACACACAGACAAATGGTATTTGGAGTATGTGGGATTCATGCATTGATGAAGACAAGCGGGGCTACAGCAGGAGCCCACAGCGGAGATGCCTAAGGATGGGGGCAGGTGGCAGGGGTGTCATGGACGCCTCCTAGAGGAGGGTTTCATGGTGCTTGTTCCCCCAGGAAATGTAGAAGCTAAGCTACACTGGAAAGGGGAGACGAAACAGAATAGTGAGAACAGCAGCTGCAAAGCCTCCGCGACAAGAGTGAGCATGGCCTTTTGAAAAAACTATAACTAATTCAGCCCAAATCAGGGAGGGAGAAAGTTAAGGAGGGACTCAGATAAAGAAGGGCCTCACGTGCTACGCCAAGCCAAGGTGTTTACCCTGAAGGCAAAGTGGACCCACCAGAAGGGTTTAAGATGCAGTGTGTGTGTGTGTGTGTGTGTGTGTATGTGTGTGTATGCTTGTGCACGCGTCATGAGATTTGCTCTGTAGAAAGGTCTCTCTGGTTGCATTGCATGATGGGATGAGAGTGGGGGCAGTGAGATGGGTAGGAGACTACTACGACTGTCAGATGAGAAATGAAAGCAGCCCAGCCTCGACCTAAAGTTGTGGGAGTGGGAGAAAGAGAAGTGGAGGGAGCCCGGAGATCCTACAGTGAGCTGGAGTTGACAGGACTTGGTGACTGAATGGACATGGTGTAAGGGAGAGGGCAGCATTTCAGTTGACTCCAGGATGCCAACTGTTCCCAATATGGGATTAAGGCATTTCCCAGGAAATGGGATTATAAGTGCAAAACCAGGGAAACTTCTGGACAAACCATGAGTTGATTCTCAGGTTTCTGGCTTGGGCAACCTTGTGGGTGGTGAGACCTGGAACACTGGTGCAGACTTGGTGTGGAAAAGTGATGCATCCAGGTTTAGATCTGATGGGAAATATGCAAGATGGAGACATCCTGCAGACAGTTGGGAGAAACTCTGGGCTCAGGAGAGAGGTAAAGGTGCAGATATAAGTTCCCCCTAGGACCATGGGGGCTTCCTAGAAGAAGATCATCCAATGCTGCCTCTCTGCTTGTAGCAAACATCAGGGACCACCCTGCCCATGTCCTGGTGTCAATCTCCTGGTTTCCCATCCTTTCTTGCAGATTCAGACCCGGGGCAGCCTTCCTGAGGTCTCTGCTGAAGGCCTCGGGAAGAGGTCGGGCGCTGTACAGGGCGGATTGCAACACTAGGATAAGACCACAAAGTGACCCATAGACACATGTACCAGCTGTAAATAAACTCACCTACCTGTTAATGGCAGGACTTTTTTTTCTTTGTTACGTGACTACATTTGGTTTTATTCCTTTTACCACGCAGCTTTACAAAAACACACATCATATCTAAACAGCTTGCAAAAACTGTCACTTTGGATGAGTAATGATCTTCACTAGACAGGGAGTAAGTAACACTAAACGCATTTCTAAAACTGTTTGTCTATGTCCTAGGAGATTCTTATGTTTTAGACAATGGGCCCAACTTTTATAGTTTTAAAAATTAATCTGCTTGCATACCTATCATCATGTGTTAATATTTGATAGAAACATACCATTTCTTTTAAAAGCAGACATTTTCCTATAATTCTGTTAAAGGAGAACAGAACATCAAAACATGTAACAAATAGTCTATGAAAAAGAAGCACCTGACAAATAAAAATGCTCTGAAGGATCATTATAAGCCTTTTCTCTAATTTATTAAGTCTTTGCAGATATATTAAATCATTAGTAAAGCAGAAAAGGAACACTGCTGACATGTTTAATCTTTCATTATTCAAATGGAATGGAATGTTTCCCCCCAAAGACTTAAGAGGTAAATAGCTTATTTTTGTGTTTTTTTCTGGAAATTCCATTTTAGCATGACCTTGGGCTCATCCTGGAATAAAAATAAAAATCCACTCAGCCCAAGGACCTAAGTAATTTTCTGTGAAGATCTACTGGTTCCAATTTGGATGCTACCTAGATGTGGGGCAAAGTTATGTCTTGCCAACTCTGTCAATTTTAGATAAACACATCTAATGATGATACTTCTCCGACTGAAAAAGGTCCTAAAATATTTGTGTCCAAGAAGATGTGTGTCCTATTTAGACTTTCCAAGACCAAAACGTACAACACAAGGTCAATAATGAGTCTATAGATTGTGGAGAGTTACAAAAAATGCAAATTCCAGATGACAAGTCTCTCCTTTCTATAGGCATGTGGCTTAAAAAAAGAAAAAAAAAAGGGTGGCGGGTTAGCTCAGTTGGTTAGAGTGCAGTGCTCATAACACCAAGGTCACTGGTTTGATTCCTACATGGGTCAGTGAGCTGCCCCCTCCACAACCAGATTGAAAACAATGACTTGACTTGGAGCTGATGGGTCCTGGAAAAACACACTGTTCCCCAATATCCGCCCCCCCAAAAAAATGCCCCAAAGGCTATACATCAAGGTTTGTTTTTTTTCACTGTTTCATTTATAGTTTCTTGGACATTTGACCTTAAGTACAAAACCAGGAACTCTGATATGTGTAGTCTTCAGATAGTCTAATCCAGAAATTCAGTTTTTATATTATTGCCTTTAATTAAGATGAGCAGAAGATGGTACTTTCTTAAAAGTTTGTTTTTTTTTAATCATTCCAAATTATTTCCACTTATTCTAGGACAAATCAAAGCCTGTTTTTTGAATTCTATGTGAGATTCACCCGAAACCTTTGGTACCTTAAAACTTCAAACTGATTAAGAGTACCAATACTCTCTAACTTATTTTTTTCACATCAGGCTTTATGTGTATTTACAATCTAATTATTAGGGAAAAAATCATATCAAGATATAATACCCATTAATAGGGAACAAATTATAATACAGATATCACCTGCTTTTTTAAAGTTCGTGTTACGTCACTTTGCTTTTATGAAAAACCTACATTCGTACCTATTTTCACTAACTGAAAGAAATCCAAAGAGAGTTTTTGCTTTTATGTAAAAAGACAAAAAGCGAAAATAGCATTTAGCGTTTGTTTTGCAGTGAGACGTTTTAGAGGCAGCGAGCACCCGACGCAGTGAGTGGTACTGCTTTTACTACATTTTAGATCGAGTTATTCGGTATGATTTGGTAGATTATTTCTTGGGTCTGGGAACGCTCAAAAGATTTCCCAAATAAATTAATAGTAATTGCTTCTTTGCTTTATGCCATTTAGGCTTATAAAAGTTTTCATAGGAATTTTCTATTTTTGGATAATGGAGGAAAACCTGTATTTTTATGGGCCTTAATTTTTTTGGGGGGGTGTGTGAATATTGTAATCTTTTTGTTGCCCTTAATCCTTTTTGGGGGGGCATAAACTTGGTAGAAAATCATTGATAGAGACATTAATTTTTTTCTTCTGATTTGTTTCCACATTCCATTTACAAATGTGCCTCTTCTGTGTAAGGCTTCATGAAGATCATTTACCTAGCTCCTCGAATGAAGGAACACGGTCCCTTAAGAGAGGAGTATTTTGATTCTTCTCAACCCATTATACAGATTGGCAGCAAATACAGACGTATGCATGAAATAGCCTTACTAGAAATGACATTCACCTCACAGGGCACCACTTCCCAGCATGCAAAGCTAAATTTGATCCTTCTGTGCCCGTTTTCCACCTTTCCAACTTTCTCTTTCATCCCTAGACGGCACCTCCCCAGTCAGAGAAAACACCAATCAGGAACCACTTAGGGAGTTGCTGCTTCCTTAGGAATCCATAGGAGTACCTGCCAAGAGGATTCTGGGAATGAACATGCTAACCCTGAAGAAACATAACTTAATGAGAGAGTGTTGGTTATAATGGAGGAGACAGTTTGAGGCTGGAAGAGTGCCCATCACCATTGAGAATATACATACCACATCTGCTTTGCCTTTAGGTAGTAAGACCAGCCCTGACCATCACAGCTGGATATCATAGTCTCAGAGATTTCTGTGAAGTTTCTAAACTTCGCCAGAATTCAGCGATTTCATGTGATCACGTTATCCCATGAAAATGTCACTGATTTTGAAATGTTAAAAATAAAAGCAGATGCTTCCCTGAATGTTGGACATCCTTCCTGTGTAATACTGAGGCTTGGATGTTTATGCTATCAACTGCCACCAGGAATTCTTGGCTTTGCCGTGGCAATTCCACTGGTGACAGCAGTGATAAATAATGATGCAGTTCAAGTACTTTATCTGGGCCTCATATGACTCAAATTACACCACAGAAGGCTTGAATTTTCCACTTAGGATCACTCGACTAGTTCTTTATTTAAGTAGGATAAAATGACGTGGATTTTTTGGTTGTTATTGTTAACGTCTCCTGATAATTTACCTTAATAAATTTGTTGGATTCTAAGTGCGAGGTCACCTTAGATATATTTTTTAAACTTAGCAACTTCAAACAATATTTCTTTTAAAATTCTGGTTCTATAATCAAACCAAAGCTTACCCGTGCTAGGCAGTCACTTGATTGGAAGTCCGTCTTCCCAGATTTTGAGAAGCGGCGTTTATCATTGGTTGTGGGCAGAGGAGCATCTGTCTTTGGAACTCTGTGCTCTGTGCCTCTGTCCACTTCTGACTTGTCTAGATGGGACCCAGCCACCTCCTTGACAGAATCTGGGCCATTTTCTAGCTCGAAGGCATGACCATTTCCAAGTTCAGGGTCTGGGCCATTGTCCAGCTCAGAGATGGGTTCATTGTCCAACTCATAGCCAGCGCTGCTCTTGGATTCTTCAGTGGCCTTGTGGGCAGAAGGCCTGGAAATGACCCCAAACTTTCTTGCTCTTTTCCCCTTTTTCACTGTTCGGTCACCCAGCTCCAAGGTAGGTGTCTCTCCCGGTTCAGAGCTGTTGCTACTGTTGCCATTATAAGGAGAATGGACTTTGTGCTTGAAGCGACGCAGCATGATCAGGTAGATAAAGCCGCCATTCCAGCACTGCTCAGCCAGGTAACTGCAACAGACAGACAGGAGCCATGAAAACCCTTGAAACATCCCTTTTGAACAATACCGTGGGTTGGTGCATTCAATGGCCCACGTAGGACCCATGTGATTAAAAACTCGGTCAACAAATTGAGGTACTGAGCTTCCTAAAGAGGCTCAACACTCTACTCTTTTTTTAATCTCTAGAATTGTTGATGCGAAAAATAACCTGAAAACAAACTCAATGAACTGGCAATCACTAATGAAAGTACCCGAGGATAGGTAGTCAGAGAAGGATTTTTCTATTAACAGAGCCAATACTAACATATCATTAAAAACAACCCTCCACGCCACAATTTCTTGCATCCGCATGATGTTAGTCTCCCATTCACACAGTTCTGATGGAATAACATTACAAGTCCCCCAGGGTAATGAATGGATAAAATGGTTTTGGGGAAATGTAAAGTTCTGCTTTTAGGTTCAAGAAATCAATGGCACAAGAACAGGAACCTCAGCCTCACGGTAGTTAAAGTGAACAAAAGATTCTGAGTGGGGGTGGAGGGATGTTGGCTGGTAACAAGCACGAGCACGCGTGTGGTGCACTAAATGAGTATCAGGTTGATTTCTTGGTAATGGTTCTGACTTGGGTTGTGCACAGCACACATGGAGTGTCATTTCTAGTCTAGGCATCACATTAAGAGGAACACCGAAAAGGTGGAAAAGTCATAGCCTTAGGGTGACCAGGACAAAGAAGGTGGCTGGACACTGGGGCAGGCGGGCATAGTGGGAGGAAAGAGGGACGCTAAGCTTGAAGAAGGCCAGGGTTAGGCTCAGTGGTTTTCTAGGTATTTCAGGGCTGCTAAACACTTAGAAGCAGGAAATAATATAAATTCATAATGCATGTGCAGCTCGGCACAAAATAATATACCAGGTTTTAAAGGATAATGAGAAAATAGCACATCAAATGAGGTAAGTAATTAGCAGTGATCAGACCAGATCACTAGAGCTTTAGCAAAGAAAACACTCACTCAAAAGTCAGGAAACCAGGCTAGGCTGGACCCTCCCCTCGTGCCACCCAAGATAAGAAAGCACAAACTCCAGATGAACCCAGGGAAATGCCTTCACCACTGGAATCTTGCCACATTCTACACATCACCAGTTCCCAAGCAAAGAATGTCAACAACCAAATCCTTAACGGGTCAGACCTGCTTCCGGTCTTCTTGCGCCCAACAAAGAGAAGGGTTTCATCTTCAATAAGTGAAAAACAGAGAACTTTCCCAAGTATACCTAGCTAGCTGCTCTCTCTCCAGGCTGAGAGAGGGGGCCGTCAGTGTGTGGGAAGGGGGCCAGGTCGTAAGGAGAGGTGACCAGCTGTGTTTGAAATGTACTAAGTTTTGGGGCAAAGGTATATATTCCTCATATCAAATGGTCAGGGTAATGCAGTGACAGTGACGATCTAACTGAAGAAGATAGTAACTCTGAATTTTCCATGGAGTAAAGTGAACAAGACAGAAGGGTCTTCAAACATCAACCAAACCTAATAAAAACTCTCTTTGATCCTGGGCTATAAATCATGAAAATGAACTTACACATAAAATCCAGGTAGATCAAAGATACCATACAAGACTCAGGGTGTTCTGTGACTTACAGTGAGATGAAGATATAAAGAGCAGTCCACTGGAGTCTAGAAAATGAAAATTAAACCTGGTTTTCGACCTAATTTTTCTATAATGTTTAGATTTTATTTCCTTGAATTGTTGGGGTTTTTTTTGTCCGTATTAGATAACAGTGGTTAGCCAGGTTGTAAGGGTTTCTTTGAGCAAACCACTGCTATGAATACAATGCATATACTCAGACATTATGAAAAAACAGCGTGGGGTAGTAAAAACAGGACCAGGTGAGAGTTAGACACCCAAAGTTCTGGCTTTGGCGCAACTATGTGAAACAATGGTAATTTTCCCAAATTTCCATCAACTGATGAATTTATAGACAAAATGTGGTATATCCATGCAATGGAATATTATTTGGCAATAAAAAGGAAGAAGTATATGCAACAACTTAGGTGAAGTTTGAAAACATTATGCTCAGTGAAAGATGGTATATCACCTTAGGCATGTATGATTCCACTTACAGGACAGGCCCAAACTAGGCAAATCATAGAGATGGAAAGTGGATTAGAGATTGCCAGGAACTAGGGGGAGGGGAGAAGTGGGACGGAGTGCTAATAGATACAGGGTGTTTTTTGGGGAGGGACGGGAGTTGATGGAAATGTTCTTGAATTAGATAGTGATGATGATTGTACAACATAGTGAATATGCCTACTTTAAAATGGTGAATTTCATGTTATGTGAATTATATCTCAATTTAAAAATAGCAAATAGGGGGTGGCTGATTAGCTCAGTTGGTTAAAGCGTGGTGCTCATAACACCATGGTCGCCAGTTCGATCCCTGCATGGGCCACCGTGTGCTGCGCCCTCCTTTAAAAAAGAGAAAAGCAAATAAAACAATCCTGGCCAAGTCTGGAGTTCATTTTTTGAGTGGGTAATCCCTAACAACTCTTTTCTGAAGAAGAAACCAAGACTCAGAAGTACTGATTCACTTGCCCAGGTTCACATAACTGCTATGTGGGAGACCCAGGTCTGTCTGATTCCCAAGCCATGCTCTATTCACTGTGCAATTCCGCTTCTTCAACTGTTATCTTCTCAGTGCTGCAGTCTACTCATCTGTAAAAGGAGGTGTTAAAATGGGTCAGCTCTAAGTTGCTTTCAACATTCGAGTAACTGTGGATGCTGCTTTCCCAGAAGAGTTCATGGGATTGGAAGAGCAAACCATCCCAACACCACCGATCCAGTGCCAAGGACAAAACATAATCCTGGGAAAATAGAAACATTCCTTTTATGCCCATGGTGTCCTAGGACTCTGGGACATTTTCCAATAACCCAAAAAAGATTCCACCTGGCGGGGCAATTCCTTTAAAATTGCTTTCGGGACTCTACCTTTTGTACTAAAACTCTGAACAACCCAAAGGATTGTACACGGAGACCTTCTTTTCAGTACCATAAAGGTTGGTCCATGGATTCAGAATACAAGATCCTGAATATCTTTTCCATCTCTAGTCTCATGGAAGCTCCAAGAACCTTGGAAGGTTCCATGACTGAGAGTATTTTATTTTTTCAGCAGAGCCCACACTCAGCAAAATTACAAAGCCAGAGGAGTTTATCTTTAGTTCGGCACCATCTCCCTGTCCTCTCCTGGCTTCCTAGCAATAAATAAAACTCTGCCACCTTCAGGGAATTGTATGACAGGTTATTTTATTCCTTCCTGGACAGAGAATTTTCTAATGTCATCTGAAAGACAAAGCGTAATGAATGAATTATGGACACTGTAGCAAGTTGGTGAGAGACTTTTAGACAAAAGGTAATTTTCTTACGGTTCTTTGAATTACCTAAAATTAAACGCCCCCCACATTCCCTATCTATTTGTACTGAAATAACTTTCCTCACTTTTCCAGGACCTTTAGGGCTAATTCATACTTCCAAACCCCTTTTTCTGTTCAGTAGGAAACTTATCCACCATTAGAATCTGTAAAGTTCAAAGCCAACATTTGAGAAAGAAGTAGAATACAATCACATGACAGAAAAATCACATTAAAACAGGTAAAATTAGCCTTTTAGAAGCTTTTCTACAATATGATTATTCTTTGATTTCTTCCAAAAATTTGAACCTGTCCTCTATGTAAAATTATTAATTCAATCAAATGTAGTTGATTTTGACCATTCCAAGATGGCCTTAAGATAAACGAGGAAAGACCGGCATATTGACAAATGGGGTTCTGAATTCTAGCTTAGAATCCTCCCTTTGAAATGTGTGTGATTCTTCATTTCACTTGGCTTTTGCAGGCATCTGTTCTAAATAGATCCCTTCCTCCTTCCCTTCCCTCAAAAAGGGCTTTACGCAAAGAAAGCTTTGAGTACCTCCTCTGTTTCTTAATGTTCTGTCATAATCCTGGAGTCTGGGCTCTCCGGGGTGGGAGGCCTGAGAAGGGGTTGTCAGGTGAGGTTGGGTGCCTGGAAAAGCTGAAGCCTGGAGAGGCAGGAGATAAGACAGGAGCAAAGCCAGGAAGGTGTAGGAAAGCCAAAGGTACACATTATTTATCCATGCCCTGATTTCACCAAAACAGGGCTTAAGGCAACTCTATTCAAGTTTGATATCCTAGACTGTTTTGCCAAAGCCCTTGGGAGCAATTTCCAGGTGCCTCTGAAAATCATCTTGGGCATTCAGCCATCGATTACTGATGCCTGGCACACAGTGTGACCCCACAGAGGGATGCTGTCAAGTTGAACAATGGGTGTATATCTGCGTGTAACTGAAAGTAACTTGGATCAACGCCACTGGGCACTAGCCTGTTCTACAATGCCACGAAAACACTGCATAATTCAGAGAACGCCTAACAGAATTCTGTAACTCAGACCTGTTATCAACGCAGACATCCTCACTTCATCTGAGTATGTCAGGTTCCCAGTAGACAGCAGGAGAATGAACACCGACTGTAAGAAGATGTTTATACACCAATTATTACAGCAGAGTCTGAATTTCATGGAACGGGCCCAGCTGCTAATAGCCATCCTAACATACACACAGGGCACACGGAGATCAATTTTTCTTGCCTGTGATTTTCTCTTGCCTAAGAAGTAATGGGAGTCTGAAAAGCTGTTTGTGGTCCTTTGAAAACCTGCTAAACCTAATTAATCCAGAGGGCTGTCTGAGGTTGTGAAAATGTTGGTTCCCAGAGAACAATGGGTTGAGAGGAAGTGTTAAATATATACAGATAATTTTCCAGTGAAGTCTTGGCTGGGAAACAGAGGAAGGCAAGTATGTACAGCTCCATAAGAGGGGATGAGAAGATGACAGTCACTTCCTGGAGTCATTTAGTAACCAGGTTCCCCAAGGGCAATGTCTCTCAGGTGTCGCTGCCTCCCAGCTACACTGAATTTTGGCCATACTGCTCCCAGATTCCACAACGCTCCACAGAAAGAACCAAACTTCCTTTGGGGGACTCTGAACGTGCAAGTTTTTGGCTGAAAATGGTGCTGATGAGAGTGAATGATATCCTTGGTGTGCTCATAAGGCCTTTTCTGAAAATCAATCCATCTACTTCCTTGCTTGTATAGTAAGGGAGCAAGTTAGCCCCGGTTAGATGAAGGAAGATGGGGCTCAGGCACCAACGAGGCTTTGAAAATAGATGACCAGAGTCAAGGCTTAGAGTAGAAATAACTAAAACACTGTATTTCAACTGCTGCTTGCAGGAGGGCGACTGATGGGGCCAATTTTTACTACTCTCACCTCCTCTATTCTGCATGAATGGCTGGAATTGAACTCTTTCCTCCTCTCTCTTATTCTGAGTCCAGAGTAGAGAATATAAATAAATCAATCTGTTCTCTTTATTATAAAATCTGTATTTATTATTTTTTATCATAAAATTGAGATGGGGGAACACACGTTGAGAGTGCAGAATCAGGGTAAATATTTATTTGAGGATTTTCCTCCCTGACCTATGATGCAATATTAGCCATTCAAACCCAACCCAAATCATCAGCTACCAAAACCTGTTACCACCACCACACAGTTAGCAGTGAAATTTAAATCCGATACATCTATATACCAGGAGAGAGGTCCATATTGCCCTTAGGGAGATGGGACTTGGGCAAGTAGTGCAAATATACCAATTCTTTGGCTACTGTTATTTCTATGAATAATAAACTGTCTTTTCATCTCTGATCCAGGAGTCTCATGGATTCTGCTGGCATTCATGAAACTGGCAGGCTAATTTGTCAGCTTACTAGTAGAGTAAAATCACAGTTCTTGACATAAGCAGGACAATGCATGGAACAACTCAGTTTTTAATTGGTCTTGTTCCCCTACACCAAACATATTAAAGGAGCTTAATGATATATTATTCTTGACACTAGTCACTTGGAAATAAAAATCAATATGCATCCTAAATCAAACAAATACTTAAAATAAATCTTTAAGGCAGAATCAAACACAAGTGGAATTATACTAAGAGGAGTGAGAAGGAAGGTGGATCTACCCTTGGATTCCACAAACACTGATTAAATTTAGGGTGTCAGCCTCGAAGGCAGCAGCTACATTTGTGTACACCAGCCTTAAGTGCACACTCTTCTGGGGTTGTGGGGCTGGATGAAAAAGGTGACGAGATTAAGAAGTACAAATTAGTAGTTACAAAATAATCATGGGGATGTAACAGATAGCATAGGAAATATAGTTAATAATACTGTAATACCTATGTATAGTACCTGGTAGGTACTAGACTAATTATGGGAATTCACTTCATAAATTATATAAATGTCTAACTGCCAGGCTGTACACCTGAAACTAATACAATACTGAATGTCAACTATAATTGAAAAATAAAAAATCTTATCTAATTAAAAAACAGTTTACACCCTTCTGTCCTTTCCCTGCTTAGATCCCATCTCCTGTAACCATTGGCTGTAATATCTGTGCTGAAGCAGAGCTGGCTCTCTTTCTGTTTTTTGAGAAGAGCTTCTGATGGAAATGGGTGGGGGTAGGGTGAGGGGACACTGCAAAAAACAACAGATGAAAAGTAACTAAATCATATGATCAATGAGCAAAATTATTTTGGTTTCCATGCAATGAGGTATCACTGATTTTCATTTCTTAAAAGTTCACATTTCAAACTAACAAGATTAGTTTAAATTCACCACTCTCACAGCAAAGAATCCCTACACTAGGATGCACTGTGCACTCTGAACTCCAGTACAGCACTACAGGAAAGAAATAGAAGTGTGGCCCTTTCTATCATACTGCAATACCTTTACTTGAAGTTTCACTTTTCCTCAAAAGTTTTCACGCACCGTATTTCTGCATGAATCAATAAAAGCTTTTTTAAAGCACCCATACACCTTTTGGAAATAGGAATTCAGAAGCTAAATTAAGTACAAATGTCGGGTCAATGATGAAAACTGACCTTATAAAACATACTGCAGAGATTACTGGCCTTCAAAAGAGAATCTCTAGGCGCCTATTTGCAAATTATTGCATTTCTTTATTAAATTACTGTGAGGGAATCAGGGTTTTTAAATAACTATATGAGACCACCCTGCAGTCTATCCCAAATCAAATTAGAGCTGCAGCCACTCAGATTTGCTAAGTCATCCTGATGATGTTGGTCACATTTTCCCTGGGGAACAAAGGGAGTGCTGGAAAAGTTAGACTCCATTCTATGTGACTAGTCCATCTATCTCATCAGGGAATAGACGAGCATCAGACAGTGTACATGGGAACTCATTCCGCTTTTTTTCTTTTGACACAATGCTATTTTTTTATTATAAAATTACTACTTGCTTATTACAAATTCATGCCTTCATTCCTTCATTCATCTATTCAACAAATAGTTATTGAATACCTACTATATGCCAAACACTATTTTAGGCATCTTGGGGTGCAGCAGTGAACAAAACCATTTCTGTCTTTGTGGAACTTACAATCTAGCAAGGAGAGACAGACAATAAACAACAGACCTATTAAAATAAGCATCCAACTATATAGTATGTTAAAAGGTGAGACGCGCTATGGAAAATAGAAAATCTTAAACGGGATTTAAGAGGCTCGAGCATGCCAGGAGTTGGAAGAGTCAGGTTGGAATTTTTAAATGATGTGGCTAGGGTAGCCCCATTGGGAAGAATACATGGAACAGAGACTTGAAGATGAAAGAGTTGGCCATGCAGCTGCCTGGGAGAATGTTCCAGACGGAGGGAAGAGCCAGTGCAAAAGTGGTAAATTGGAAGCATGCCTGCTGTACTTGAGGAATAGCAAGGAGGCCTTTGACGCGGGAGTGAGCGAGGAGGAGAGTAACAGGAGATGAGGTGGGAGAGGTAACCTAAACCAACGTGTGCCAGGCCCTGCAGCCTATAGTACAGACTTTCGTGCAAAACGAGCAGCTGTTGAGTCTTGAGTAGAGGAATAATGGGATGTGCACTGTGTTTTGAAATGATCTTTGTTTCTGTGTTGAGAAGAGACTGTGGTAGGGCACGGGTGGATGGAGAGAGACCACGGAGACAATCATCCTCGGAAATTCCAGGGACAGATAAGGCGGCTCAGTGCAGAGCCACAGTGGAGATGGTTAGGAAATAGCACCCTGAATCGTGTTCAATTTTGAAGGCAGAGTCAATGGCCTTTGTTTTTGGATCAGATACAAGGTGTGAAAGAAAGAGAAGTCAAGGACAGCGTGGAGGTGTTTGGTGTGAGCAAACACCACGGCAAGGATGGAGTTGCCATGGTTAGGGCAGCCTTTTGGGGGTTGGGACTACTTGACTGATTCTGACTGCAGAGATCTATTCTGGAGGTAAGTTCTGGACATGCGAAGTTGGAGATGCCCATCTGGGCAGCTAGATACCCGAATCTGGATGCTGGAGCAGGTTAACTGGTCTGGAGACAGAAATTTGAGAGGTGTCAGAACATTGATGGCATTTAATGCCTCCTGAAGATAAATTCCTTTAGGTGAACCTTCTGGGCTCAAAGTTCTTGCTGCGTCAAAAGCACGTTCAAGGGCCAGCCCGGTGGCTCAGGAAGTTGGAGCACTGAGCGCCTAACTCCGAAGGCTGCCAGTTCGATTCCCATGATTCCCACATGGGCCGGTGGGCTCTCAACCACAAGGTTGCTGGTTCAACTCCTCGAGTCCCACAAGGGATGGTGGGCAGCACCCCCTGCAACTAAGATTGAACACGGCACCTTGAGCGGAGCTGCCACTGAGCTCCTGGATGGCTCAGTTGGTTGGAGAGCTTCCTCTCAAGCACAAGGTTGCCAGTTCCACTCCCGCAAGGGATGGTGGGCTGTGCCCCCTGCAACTAGCAACGGCAACTGGACCTGGAGCTGAGCGCACCCTCCACAACTAAGATTGAAAGGACAACAACTTGACTTGGAAAAAAAGTCCTGGAGGTACACACTGTTCCCCAATAAAATCCTGTTCCCCTTCCCCAATAAAATCTTTAAAAAAAAAAAAAAAGCAGCACGTTCAAGCGTTTTTCATGTACTTCCAATCTTTCCTCTAGAAAGGGTACAATAATTTGCAACCTTTCTAAGGGTGCAAAACTTTCTAAGGGTGCACCCTACCAGTAGTGTGTTAGAAAACCATTTGTTCCTGAATATTGTCACTCTTTTTAATCTTGGACAGTCTGACAGTCAAAAGCTACCTCATGTGATAGTTTACAAGTCAGTAGTGACTAGTGAGTCAAAAATTCTCAGCAGCCATTTGCCTACTTTGAAAATTGTTTATTTATGTCCTTTGTCAAGATTTCATCTTTTGTATCCTCAGACACTAGCACAGTGGCTGGCACATAAGAAGCACCACAAAAAATGACTGAGCAATGAGAAGATCCCTTCCATTAAAAAGAAAAGGCTTCTTTTTAAAACAACTTTGTTGAGGCATATTTTACATATCATATATTCATCCATTTCAAATGCATAATTCAATAACTTTTAGGAAATTTACCAAGTAGTGCAATCATCACCATAAGTCAGTTTTAGAATACTTTCACCCCAGTAAGATCACTTGTGTCCATCTATAGTCCATTCCCATGCCAGCCACTACTTTCTGTCTGCATAGATTTGCCTTTTCTGGACATTTCATGTAAATGGAATCATACAACACACGGTCTCGCATGTCTTACTTCTTAAAAGCCACTTCTTTTTAGTCGGTCCTCACTCACCAGGCCTTAACTCCTGCATCTGCTCTGTCATTTACCGTCTATGAAATCGCGATTCGTGCAAACATGCTCTTTTCATGATATCTTTCTCATGTTCCTTCAGATCACACCCAATTATCCTGAGGACATAGCCCTCCTGGCCCTGCTAGCATGTCATCCATCCTTTCCCCTTACATTTTCCAGGGAATATCCACCATTTCTCCCAGTTTAGGCTATGGGAGAAAGTTCTTTATCTCCAAACTTCTTCACGTGACCATACCAGCCATTCTTACCCATTTGGTCTCCCAGATTCTTCCCATTATTCCTATATCATCTTAAACAAACTCTGCTTTGAAAGGAAATCTTTCCTTATTAACACTAACCAGGCAAAGGTTCCAAACACCATGTTAAGGTAACAGTGTATAGTACGTATTGCAGTCTAATATATTCACGTCACTATGCCTTCATATCAATTGCATTTCGTTTTTTATTTTCTCCCTGTTATTTTTGTCCAGGACAGAACACCAGGGCCTATTGGGCCCAAAGTCTCTTCTGTACTTTGCCTGGATCAGTGCTAACGAAGCTGCCATTGCTCGCTTACGTCTTTGCTATGACTTGCCTCTGAAGCTGAAGATAGGCTAGGTCTGCAAGCCAGAAAACCCAGGCCAGCCCACTCCCCCTCTGCCTGATGTCCCACTGTCCAACCCTGCTAGGTGCATTTCCTATGGCAATTCCTATGCTTTCCCACATACAGTGTTGTCCTGGGACTCACCTGTCAATGCTCAAGGATAACTACAGGCAGACCGTGTCCCAGAGATGACGTTCAATTTATTTTCTAACCCGAGGGCCACCAAACCCTGAAAAATATGTCAAAAACGACCCAGGGACTGAGTTCCAGATTGCACCTGCCACAACCCTCGGTTCCTCCACAGTGAAAGCTGCTGGAAGCTATGAGTGACACACACACTCCCTTTCTGCCCCCACTGCCCCCAAAGCAGCCAAATCTGAGAGTTCACAGCAGCCAGTCATCCTCAAGCTCTCACACAGCACCACTCAAAAGGCGGCCACCCACTTCCCCTTCCCTAGAGGTGATTCTAAAAGAAGGGAGACTCATGTGGCTCTATGTATCTCAGAACGTACATGACGCTGCTCACACACTAATTCAAACATCGATGAAATGCCTGTACCCTCCAGTTCCCACCCCTTTCAAGTGGATCCAGCTCAGTCTTGAAACACTTTCCCCAGTTTCTTTCAATCCTTCCACAGTCTGTTCCATTGGCTTGGCCAGAGCCTGCACCCGCCTCACGCCAAGCCTGGTTTCACTTATGTCACAACGGCTTCCATCAAAATAGTAGTCTTCTTTTCTGAATTTCTTTCACTGTTTTGAAGTCAGCAGAGAAAAGACACTTATGAAATTGCAAAATGACTACCTCCATCAAAGTATTCTAGCTAATGTCAAACCCTGTTCTTCTCCTGAATCTCTTCTACACAGTATACTTTTTAAATCTGATTTTGCTTTTTAAATCTGATTTTCCTTTTTCTTGTTCTTTCTTCTCAAAGGCTCTCTGGCAGGCATGGTTTGGCTGGACATGTCTCATAATCTATAAAGGTTCATGTAGAATGACTTTCTAAGTTTTGCAGCCTTCTTCAAGCAAAGGGCGCTCCTTAGAAGTTGGATTTGTTGGATATTTTCTCTATGGTTCATCCATCTGCCTGATCCTCTAGGACTCTTCTTCATTTGGAGAACTTCAATTACAAGAAAGCCTAATCAACAGAACTCTAGCCTAGAAAAACAGATGAGCCAAATCCTTACACATGTGGATAGAACAATTTTTATACCTTGGCTTCTAATCAATACACTCTTCACGGGTGTGTTGACCAGTTGAAACGGTGACATCACTGAGTGAGCCCTGACTCTTACTTATGTCCAGACAAGGAAAATGCAGAGGCATTTGTACTTATTTCCTGGAATTTTTAAAATAACTGCAAGTGAAACATTAAATAAACTGTAAATTATTGGACGCATAAGCATAAATATTGATACGAAAATGCAAAGCTTGCATTTAATGGTGTGTTTATATTAGAAGCTCCAAAAACTAACACGAGTTGTAATAGACAAGGGGGACAGGTACCAATATTAATTAAGTTGTAACTGTCTGCTGTGTACTGAGCTAACTACACACACATCATCATCTCATTTCAATCTAGTAGAACAACCCCATTAAATAGTTACCTTATAATCCATCTTTTAGAAATGAGAAAACTAAGTCTCAGAGAGATTAACTTACCCAAGGTCATAGAGCTGCTATGGGTGGAGCTGGGATTCAAATTTCTGTCTGACTGCAAACAACCCAGGCAATGACCTTGAGACTCACTGTAGTCAAGTCCCATTCTATTGTTGTTCATTATGACTAGGTTTGGATCAAGGAAAAGGGTTGCAATTTGTAACAGCCAAGAGGCCTCTCCCCACATTAATATCATAAGGGATTCCACTTTAGTGGTATGTTAACGCTCAAAATATGTCCACGCCCTTAAGAAAAGGGCCTTAGGGAAAACAAGAGGTATTTTCAGGCAGGCCCAAAGGCAGGTGAGTATTTGGGAGGTGGTTCCTCAGGATGTGGGCAGTAGTGACCAACTGCTCCCTTCCATCTCTCAGCTATGAGCTTGATACAGTCCCCAAGAACTCTGGAAAAGGAGAGGCAACGCTTGCTCAGATTACCTAGAACCAGAGGACAAAGGAACCACCTAGCCCAAACAAAATGGCTAACACGAGATATACCCCTCCAATGCTGGCCTCTCCCCTCAGGTGCACTCTGGAGCTCAGACACCTCTCCTCCCTACCTACACCCCCACTGTGCCCCGACTCCACACCGGCCCTTCCTAAGCAGACTGGTGCACTGGATGCCTCTCCCTCTACAGTGAACCACCCCTCCTGACTGCAGGCAGTCTGACAACTTCTGGCTGTAAACAAGAGGTGTCTTAATACCATATTCACTGTTCTTGAGGATTCTTGTGGAAGAAAATGTGTTGTCGTTAGTGATGGGCCAACAGAAATCAGATTAAGGGAGGGGCAGGAAAATCCCTGGCGTGAAGTACCACTGAAGCGCCCCATTCAAGTAAGGACTTGCTGTCCAGCTGGTGGATTGTGTTAGTTAGCTCATGACCTCCAGCTAAGAGCTTCATCAGAGCCCATCTCAGCTTCCAAATCAAGGGCACGCGCTTCTGGAGCGATTCCTGGCCCACGACGATCAAGATGGGGAGGTAGGCTGACCATTTCCACCCAGTGCGGGATGTTTCTGTTGAGCCAGCTTCTACCGAGAGGTCCCTGTTGGGCTGACCCACTTGATCAGGTCAGCAGTATGATGTGCTGGCTCCCCCCACCCAGTCCGGCTCCCTCCCTTTTCCTTTCACAGGTGTTATCCTGACAGATATTCTGCACTCTTAGCTCTAACTCAGCATCTGCTTCCTAGAGGACCCCACGTGAGAGAGAGCAATAGAATGAGAAATAACAAAATAGTTCCCAAAAGGAGACAGTGAGAAATAACTCTAGCCAAAAAAGGCTTGTCAGAAATGAATAGGACTCAGCTAATCTGGGTATAGCAGCAGCCAACAAAGCATTCTTGAGAAGTCAAGTTGGATGAACGGCATTCACAAAGATTTCCTTTACATCTGTTGGCTGGTAGCAAGAAAAACCAACAGCAAAGGGCTCCTTCAGATTGGGACTCTCTTCACTCAATACATAAACAGCTTCAGCAAAATTCAGCCCAATACCAATTACAGCCAAACATATATGGATGTAGTTGATCCTGGAGTAAGATCACACTTGTTTCAGGTGTCAGCATTGCCACTTGGGCCCTCGGGCAGGACACTGAACGTCAGAGACTAATCCCTTAGTCCCATCTACCTATGGGGTTTTGGAGGAGGATTAAATGGGATCATGGACTAAGCTGGCTGGTTTCCGGCCTTGCACAGAGTAAATGCCAATAAATGTTAGTTCCTCTCCCTTTTGGAAACTTGCTAGGTAATCACTGGTCAACCAGTTAAACTTGTCTGGAGCTCCTGTCCTGGATGAAATCCTCGGAAGGCGAACTCAGATCAGGGAGGCGATTCTGTGGTCAGAATGGGCCAAAGAGAACCCCAGTTCAGTAGGGGAAAAGGAGTCCCTGGAAAAACCAAGTTCACGGGGAACAGGCAGAGAGTCAGAAATGGATTTGAAAACTAAAGATCTGAAAAGGTGGAGCAAACGTGCCTTAGACACAGAGCCTCGCTGGCCCCTTGAGGCAGAGAGGTATTTTGAGGGTCTCATGGACTTAAGTCATTGAGCTGAGAAGTATGGTGGTGTGTGTGTGTGTGTGTGTGTGTGTGTGCACGCGTGTGCATGCATGCACACACGCGCAGGGACAATTTGGCTAGTATAGACAGAGTCTGGCAATTGCAGGCCACATTCTCTGCTGGACAGAGAGAGGAGACAGATGTCTTTCAAAACACGGACCGATGGTGGCCTCCTGTGTCATGTCCATGTCCATCTGGCCAGGGTCAGGTTCCCAGCTCCCAGAGCAACCACAAGCTTTCTGGCCTGACCTGAACTCTGAGGATGGTCCCAGAGGTCCTGGAATTGCCCCAGAACTCAGGGTGGAGTCTGGGAGGCTGCCCATCCCAACCACACCGTGACACAGGCTGACCCCTGAATATTCTGTAAAATATGTGGGCTGCTCCTACTAATACAAGCAACTGCCACAAATAAATCAGATGCACGTGTGTGCGGACACACGGTCTCTCCCAGCATCCACTCCTCCTTCACCTACCTTCCCTCTACTTATCACAAATATCTGGATGACGCCCCTTCCTATAGGTTCAGCTGCCTCCTTTACAAGGAGCCTCTTTCACTTTTCTGAGGCAAGAGTTTCAAAAGCCTGGTTGTTTTAATATTAAATGGTTCAACACATGACAATGCCATTAGTGAGTCAACATTCTGATGTTTCTTAAATGTCTAGAGACGGTAGCTGTAGATCCACGATTTTAATTCCAGGGGAAAACACTTTCAGCATGAACAGCCAGCTCCTCTGCTTTTGTGTGAGGTACACGCAGGTGTGGGCATTTGAGTCACAAGCATGTTTTAGAATATTAGGAACTCACTTCCTTACCAAGAATTCTCAACAGGAAATAGCTGGCAGACGGCACATACTAGACTTGGAACTCTCCTACTTAGAGCGAACGGAAAACATCCAAAAACAAAATCAGAGCCATGAGCTGCCTGGAAAAACAAACACCAAAAGTTATTTCTTGAACTGCACATCAGGAAGAGTGTGCTCTGGAAGAATCTGGAAGGGGGGGAGAAACAAAAGCTTTGACCAGAGGACCTTCTCAAATCTGGGGAGAAAACACCCAAGAGCTTTCCACTGTGGCACTGTTTCATTTAGACTCACAAACTCTTCTCACAGATGAAGGGGCACCTTAATTTGTTCTAGTTTCCCAAGCTGGAAAGCAAACTGCACCCATTTTTCACACAGATTGGAGCTGATGGCAGCAGTCCTGGGGCAGGGGTCAGGACACCCAATTTGCCAGATACTTAAAGGGCTCGATACAGGCTCCAGGAAAGACACAGGACATGCGTTGTCAAGAACAGAGCAACACTCAGTTACGAGAGGAGTTTTTTGCTCATTCACTGACACTTTGCATCCTGAGTTCTCTTCAGCGATTCCCTCCTAAAGAGACTTATTACAGTGTCTTAAAATTATCTTGTAGGGCCTACTGAGAGCATCAAGATGAGATTTATTTATTTACCTTCACTGCCTAACTTCCTCAAAGGATTTACATATCCAAACCACCTGCTCTCAAAAGGGCCACCTCCTAGTACTTTGAGCAAAAACAAACGATCCCAGATGCGACTTAAGGCAAAGAAGATCTGTGGAAACTTTCAATACTGCTGTTTCTTGAAGAACTGCAGTGTTCTTTAAATTATCAGGCACAAAGTTCGTAAGGTCCAATTTCATTAGAAAATGTGAATATACAAAAGAATGAAATACATAATGTGAATTTATAATCTATACATTTAAAAACGATACCAATTATATGAAGAATGTTCCAACAGAAGCCCAGGTTATTTCAGAAGCTTCTAAAAGAGGGACTAGCCTGCCGTGGGCGTGGATGTGGATTGGCAAGGTTTCCCTCGGGAAGTGTCGGGGTCAGTGGCCCAGCAGAAGTTAGGCCGGCAGGAGGTGGAAGCCATGGGGTCTGGATTTGAGGGGAGCAGAGAGAGGGTCCAGGCAGAAGTCAAGACCATGTTTAAGACCTTGTGCCAGGAACTTGACTACGAATTTTACTTCAAACTGGAGATGGAGTAGTTGAAAGCCTCTTGGTTGAATAACCGCCCCCCCCGCCCCCAAATTGATGTCTATCTGGCACTCAGATGTGATCTGGGAAGAGGGTCTTTGTAGACATAATTACTTAAGGATCCAGAAGAGATCATATGGGATTAGGGTGGACCCTAAATCCAATGAAAGTGTCCTTATAAGAGACAGAAACGAACATACAGAGACCCAGAGAAGAAGGCGACGTGAAGATGAGCGTCGAGGTTGGAGAGATGCGTCTACCAGCCAAGAAATGCCAGGGATGACCTCCAATGACTAGAAGCTGAGAGAGGCACTAGAAGCTGAGTTTTCTCCCTCATTGCCGCTGGAAGGAACCAACTCTGCCTGCACCTTGATTTCCGACTGCTAGCCACCAGAACCGTGAGAAAATCTGTTTCTGTTGTTTTAAGCCATCGAATTTGTGGTACTTTGTTACCGCAGCCCTAGGAAGGAACACAACCTCCTTCCCTCCCTTTAGCTTTTCCAAGACTTTTTTAACTCTTCAACTTCTTTCACAGTAAGATGCATTCTTGTAAAACCTCCAAGACCCGCTTAAAATAATTTTGTATGTTTTGTATAGTTATAGAACAATGTGATTTTAAATAAATCTATTATATTGATATGCTATTAAAGTACTTAGAACCCTTTTCACAAAATCTTTAAAACTATCAAGAAGAATTTCCCAATTTCACAAGTGGTGCACACTGTTTCATTTACTTCCAATTAATCCATAAGAACAAAGATGATTTACTGACTCACATTTAAATAATATGCGTCATTTAAAATATTTAAAACACAGAGAAAAATTACCTATGTGATGCCTATAGCATCAAGAACCGAAAGAAAAACAAAGCAACTCTGCTGTTTTTATTTGTTGGGTGTTTAGAATTTTTGTATTTGAATTGTGGAAAATGTCCTGGTGTGTATTTAAAAGTATGATGTTTGGCATCTAGATGACAAGATGAGAGATTTCTAGCTGCAACTTGGAATCACTTCTCCTCAAACAATACATTGCAGCGGTGAAAACGTGGTCTTTATTCCAGCTACCTTGGCCAGAACAAGAGCCAGCTGTTGTATCTGGATCTCCATCAGATGCATGTAACTTAGAGACCCGGAGACCATCTCGAGGACATCACCATTAGGCTCCTCGTTAATTTCAATCACCAGTGTCCCTTATGCTTGTCTCCAATGACTCAGTAAAGACACAGCAAACAAAGATGTTACCAAGCAGGGGTAATGATGTAGGGCCATACCGTGGGCAAAACCACTGTGGTTGGCTGCGAGATGAACTGGGGGTCAGAGTCACAAGCACACCGACTGTGTTCCCATTGTTCCGTACCCACGTGGAGATTCTCAAACCACTTTGAGGGAAAATGTTTAAACAATTACTTTAGTCTCTGATTTTCATTAATACATCTGAAGGTGACTCCATAACCACCTTTAATCGCGTGAAGCCCAGGAATGCCTTGGCCAGTTGTGGGTGCCTTTGCGGTCACAGCTCTGTGACGTGCAAACTCCTGCCCAAGGGTGGGACCTCGTGGTGCAGTGAGTGAGTGTCACACAGCTCGAACCACTGATTGACTTCCCCCGGGTCAGAGCCAACAGGCATTAATGGTGCTGTCCTGTCAGCCTCTCTCCTCACTAAATACACTTCAGAGGATTTTTTAAAATGTAAACAAATCCAATCAAGATGTCAATGTGTATTATCCATGTTTCACACAGGTTTCTAAAGGACCTTCAGCTTGGCAACAAACTCAATTTCCTCTTTGTCCTTCCTCCTCTGCCATCTGACAGGTTATCAGAGCACATGTTTTAACTTGGCAGTAGCTCCTTCCTTTTCCTGTGGCACTAGAAATGGACCACCATCTTGTCAGCCAAGCATGGACGGACATGTTACATAACAGAATGAAAGGCTTCTAAACAAATGCACAAACAAAATGAAACAGAAACAAACTCAGATACTGAACAAATTGATGGTTGCCAGCAGGGAGTGGAGTAGGGGAAGGGGTGGAAATGGGGAAGGGGATTCAGAAGTATAAGATTCCATTTATTAAATAAGTCATGGAGATGTAATGTACAGCACAGGGAATAGAATTAATAACGTCATAATAACTATGTACAGTGACAGTTACTAGACTTATTGGATAAATGTTGAATCAGGCTCTTGTACACCTAAAACTAATATAATACTGTACGTCAATTATAATTAAAAATTTTTTAAAAAATGACTTCAGTCATTTGAATTGCTCAGACCTCACCTGAAAGTTCTTGTGAAGGGAGGATCCTCATTCGTGTCTTCTTTAAGACATGCCCACGTTTCTAATGGGTGTTTTCATCTAACGGGGTTATTTTCCCTTTCTTATACAATGATGTTTGGATTTGCTACTCACAGCCTTAGATGTAGGAGAGAGTCGGGGGAAAGGTCAAGTGCAGTGTTAGGCAAAGTGTATCAGTGGAGGGATAAAAGACCAAGCAGAACCGCTGGGGTTACTTACACATTGACAGGAAAGCTTAGTATCTCACTGCTATTATCAATACTACATTACTTTGGTGTAAGTCTTTATATCTTAAGAAATTCATTAGTAGTAGTAAGTAGTAGCATCACTATCTGGCCACTATGAACTTGTGAGGTGGGTAACGAAGGTGTGATTGTCTCCAGCCTATAAGTGATAAAATTTAGGAATGAAGATGAAGGAGCTTCACAGATCCCATCTGGACTCCTGGTCTAGAGATACTTCCCCCTAACCCCGTGCACTGAGGGACAAGAGACGGTAAAGCTGCTGTTTTAGGAACCTGCTGAACTCTGACCAGAAGATCTTCCAGAATTCTCCCTGTGCTGCAGGACAGGTGTGCTGTTCACTGGGGAATGGGCTGGGGTAGATCTAGCAGCTTGCTGGACACAGTGCAGGTTTTGGAGCGTGACAGACCTGGCTCCAAATCCAGGTTCCGTCACTTACCTGTTGTGTGACCTTAAAACAATTTTTTTTTCTCTTTTGCCTGGTTCCTCACCTGAAGTGGGTTATTATGAGAATTAAATGATATTTAGATGTAAAGTATGAGGTATACAATTGCAATACCTGAGAAGTGTTCATAGTGACTACATCCGAGCCTATTCGGCTATCTATGGAGTCAAGTCAACTATCTACGTATAAAAATCCCCCCTGGTCAAAGGAAGGAATGAACACCCACATGATGAAGATGAAAATGCTGGGCAACTGGAAACCACCCCAGGGCTCTGGCCCACATACTCAGGGAAAGTCGATTCCACTGCAGCCCCAGGAGAGGCTCTCTATCCCCCAAGGAAGCCAACCTTCTAACCTGGCATTCTAGAGCATCACATGTGACTTACCCCAATCCCAGAGCACGGGCTCAGCTAGAAAGAAGCCTGTTTCAAAGGAGAAAGAAGACAGGGAAAGTTGCCAGAAACATCTGTCTGCCACAGTTGGGCTCCCTGCTCCACCTCTTCCCGACTCCTGGAGAGGCTGGTCCTCTCTGGAAGTTCCACAGAGCATATCTTGGGCATCCTCCAGTGCCCAGCCCCGGGCTGATCACGCTCAACTTGGCACTTGATAAAACTTTTAGAAACTGGTCCCTAGTGGTTTTCACGTGATTGACACCATGTCAATCAACAAGACCCTGTATACCTGAAAGTGGGTTCATGGCCCTTTTGCAACCTCTTGTCCCTGCCTCCCCCATGTACTCCCCCAGAGTGCAGTGTATATTCTCAGGCACACTGTATGCCAACAGTTACCACACATTTAACAACAGAATTGAATCCTTTACCCTCTGCATTGAGCAGTAATGAGGAGTGGTTGAAAAATGCATTCAGAGTATCAACCAGCCAATGATTTGAAAAACATAAGAGAATTTTACAAAAGTACATTTAGACATGAAGCCACATTTTCTAAATGTGAATCACTGTGATTGAGGGAAGGGGTTTAGAAACAGTAATAGCTACTAGAATTTACATGCATATTTGCCATGGTTCACACACTCTGGTCAGCACACTGAGAAAATTGTGTGATTTGTGCGTAAATTCTTACAGTAAACTCATACAGGGGAGCATGTTCAGTAAACCATGAAAATCACTCCTTCATACCATCCCGAAAACCATTCCCATAACTTGCCTTTCAACTTTTATCTTATGGTATATTCTCATCCATAAGTTAAGTATATCTTCTCCTTCATGACTTCCTGAATTTACAGTCTTGGGGGGGGGCTTCCCCACCCTAGAAAATACTCTATTTTCTTCTAATACTTTCACAGATTTCATTTTTATGTTTAGCTCTATATCCCATCTGAAATTTATCTATGGATTTAAAGGCAGGACCTAACTCTATACTCTTCTCTAAAAAGTTTAACTAATTATTCCAATAAAGTTCACTAAATAGACTGTCATTTATTCTCCAGTTTTGAAACGTATCCTTTCATACACCAAATTTCCTAACATACATGGACCTATTTGGCATGCTCTACCTTGTTCCACTGGTCTATTTGTCAATGCCTGTACCACACTGTTTGAATTACTAAAGCTTTAATGTATAGTTTGCTATGTGGTGAAAGAGAACATACTCCTCCTCATTGTTCTTCTTTTCCCAAAAATTTCGTAGCTATTTACTCATCTTTACCCCTTTCCGATGAACTTTAGTTCATCTATTCAGGTTCCAAATTCTTTTCAGATTTTGATGGAAATTGCATGTATTTATAGATAGGAAAGGAAGATAACAGGACCTAGTATCCTTAAAGGACTGTCTGTAGCGCCCATGTGCTAGATATAAGAACTGTGGTTGTGATATGTAATCTGAACAACTGTACCTGAGGTGATGCTACAATAAGTTAAGATTGCCCCCATTAAAAAGCAAACAGCTAATTCACTTAGCCAGCCCTAGTGGTCAGCTTTGAATCTTTAGAGAAAAATCTCCACACTGTAATCAGCATCCCAAAAGTTTTCTTTAAAATCCAAGAAGATTTTCTTTAAAAGTCATTTCTTACCAAATCATAAATCAAAGGTATACAGAGGTTACAAATTGAGACATTGCCATCACATAATTATTTCAAGTCACTCTCTCCTTCATTCTAACCTGAATTTCAGAGTGTAGTGTTTATGATATAACTATAGATCTCTTGGCATAGCTATCTCAAAATTATTAGCATAGACATTTAGTGGAACAAGTCCAATTTTAAACTAAAAACAGTACTTTAAGAGAGAGTTCTAAATTCTGGCATCCTTGTTTATATAATAATTACAATTCAATAAAAAAGTCATAATATTAAAACAGTAATGAGTTCCTTTGAGATGCTTGACCAGATTATTCCTTAAAAAAAAAAAAAGGTTTAAACTCGTTTCAAAGTGTAATAAGAGATAGAAATAAGATCTATATTCAAAACAGACAAAAATCTAGAGCTAATGCTTGTGGGCAAAGAAAAGGAAAGCATACGTATTCTGTATAAATACTCTACTTTTCATACTTTTTCCATACTTCAGGAGATATGATTAGATACAAAGATAGCAACTTATGACTGAAGTGCAGATACCACATGTAAGAGCAACAATTCTCTGTCCAATAGACTGAAAACCTCTCTTTCAGGAGATGTTACACAGACTATCTCATGTAACAGCACATTCAAGGAGTGAATAGAAAAACCAACTACGGCACGTTTACACAATGGAATACTATGCAGCAAGGCAAAGGAATGGACTATTGATACATGTAGCAACAGGGAAAGAATCTCAAATGCATTGTGCTTCAGGGATGTCCAAACTTTTTCAACGTTTTTTACCAAGGGCCATATGCGGTAAAATACACACACAGCCGGGCCACTCACTCGAGGTGAAGTACGTATTGCCTCACCTGGTTTATTTAAGTAAACTGAATATATTTTTGGAATTTTCTGCGGGCCAATTAATAATGGATTGTGGGCCGCAGTTGGCCCGCGGGCCGCAGTTTTGACACCCCTGGGCTAAATGAAACAAGCTAGACTTAAATGGCTACATACGATCTGATTCCATTTATACTACATCCTGAAAAGGCAAAATTATAGAACATACCAGTGGCTGCCAGAGCTGGGGTGAGGAGAGGGTTTGACTACAAGAGAGCACTTTTTAGGGTGATGAAACGGTTCTTTATCTTGAGTCTGGTGATAATTCACAGGACTTGTGTTTGTCAGAATTTATAGAAAGGTCTTTCTTTAGTTTCTTTCTTAGGTTGGCATACTGTCTCAATTTTGTACTTTAAGTATACTACATTTAATCCTTTCTTCTGAAATTGGGAAAAATTTATTCTGCTAAAGAGTGTAAGCAAATTATGTCTCAATAATTTTATCATCATCATCGTAACATAATTAAAAAATCACTCTTGCAACTAAACTCTCACTCTGTCTTTACATACCATCTTCCATCAATCGATAGCCCATCAGCTATTTATTTGCTTCTGTAGGAAGGATCCATTTAATGGAAGTAAAGTGCACAAAACTGACTCTTCCTTGCTGGTCTGTGCTCTTCATTTCTCCATCCACCGAGAACTCACCTTCTCCGTCCTTCCAGCTCCATGTGGATATTCTCTAAAGCAAATCACGTTAACTGTATTGAATGCTGGTGCCAGGATGGTTGTCTTAGGCTCCTGGATCAGAATCTGATCCCATGGGATGTTTTAAACCAGTCCCACATAGCTTTAGTCCAAACCTACGGGTTTTCATGGCCAGTCAACATAATTCCATGAGAACCAACTAAAGGCATGGCAATATTTGACTGCATTAAGAAAAGTGCAGGGACCACATCAAAGTGGGTCCTAATCCTGTTCTGGATAATATTGCACGTAGATTGCACGTTTGATTCAGTTTAGGCATCAAAATTTAAAACTGGAAGTTCTGTCTTATGATGAGCAGCTGAAGAGACTAAGGGTCCTTACCCTGGAGAAGATAATGATGGGGTTGGGACGATACATATAATGGTTTTATACACAAATATCTGAAGGGCTATATGAAGAAAGGGGACGACCACTCCAGGGTGACACAGGTTACAGGATTAGTAACAACGAGAAAAAGATAAGGCGTGGAAGATATTTGGCTTCAAAAGACAAAAATTTTTCAAATACCAAGTGCTATTCCGTGATGAAAATGGCTGCCTTCTGAGGTAGGAAGGCCAGTAGGGAAGCTGTCCGCAGGGTTTCAGATTCTGTGGCAGGAGGGCTGAAAGCACTTGCATGAACAGAAATGACCAACAGTAAGCCAAGGACGCTGAACTTGGTGTCTACCAGCTATGCCACACCTGAGAGAGAATGGGGTTTCTGGGACAGGAACCGAAAGAGAAGGAAGGCAGGGAAAGAGAAAGGTGTGAACATATGGAAAGATGGTGGAGAAAGAGGAGACACACTTCAAGTCATTTTGCTTTAAGATGAATGCTGGCATGGCTCTCCAGCATCTGATCACCCTTTGGATCTGGGAGAAGCTCCCATTTTATGGGAGGTGGGAAAGAGACACGTATTCTCTGCTCCCACTCCCAGGTGCCAGTCTACCAGCACATGACTTAGATTTGGCCCACTGGAGGCTCTTGCCTGGCACTCTGGATCACGAGGAAATGACGTGAAGACACAGGGACAGATACAGGCTAGTCACAGGAGTCTAGTAATGGTGGTGGTGACGGTGGGGATGTCCTAAGGACACTGTTCCTGTGCCAGGTGTTCTTGGCTACTTGGTTCTTGACCATTCTCTTGAGTCCAGGCCTTGATACTTCCATTGGCTCCTGTGAGCTACCTGATATTCTGCCACTAAATTTCTTCTCTGCTTACATGAGCCAGAATTGGTTTCTGTTGTTTGCAACGTCAAAACCCTGTTTGGATCACGGGGATTGGGAAAGGGAGGTTTTAAGAGCTATTTTACATTGTCCTTATGTCATATATGAGGATGAAACTAAAAATTACACAGTTCCTCATATCAGTTGCATTTGGAGAACTTTTTTTAAGAATCAGGTTCTCTGTTCTACTTATATTCCTAATTGCTGCCAAGATTCTGAAATACTAAATCAGGCTGGGGGACGGCGGCAGTGGTGGTGGTGGTAGAAGCCAACATATTTTTTTTGCCCTGAAATTTTCTAGGTAATTTTTTATTTTTATTAGTTTCAGGTGTACAAAACAATGTAATAGTTACATTTGCACTCCTCACAAAGTGATAACCCCCTCCCAATTTATTACTCCTCTGACATTGTATAGAGCTGTTACAATTCTATTGACTCTATTCCCTGTGCTGTACTCCATATCCTGTGTGTGTGTGTATATATATATACATATATATATATATATATATGTATATATATATAAAACTATAGTTGACATTCAATATTATTCAGCTTCCGGTGTACAGCGCAGTGGTCAGGCATTTCTAGGTAATTCTAATGCAGACTCTCAGTAGTCTGGCATTTGGGTTTCTAAGCAAATTGAAATGATTGAACCATTTAACATAATTTGTCTGTATTACCAAAGTCTTTTCAATCTCCTGTTTCAGACCAAACCTGACCAACCTACAAGTGTCTATAGGGTGAACCTCATCTCCTGCTCTTCTCCTTGTTCGCATGTAGCTCCTTCCACAAAACCCACACAGCCCTGCTTCACCCCCATGCCTCCACTCTGGACTCTCACCCTCTAGGAATGCACTTCCCATTCTCTCTGACTATGCAGATCCTACTTATGCATCAAGGTCCAATTTAAGAATGGCTTCTCCCATGAACTCTTTCCTATTCATTCCTACTTAGGATTTTTGCATAGAATCCTATGATCTCAGAGCTGGAAGGGTCTTCTAATAAACACATGCCATCTGTGTCATGTCCTTAAATCACATTTCTTTCATTAAAATTAATTTCTTATATTTTCTTTCAAATTTCATTTCATTTATACCTTACCCAAGTCCATAAATTTTCTCTAAGCAACTCTATAGAGACATAGTTGATACTTTATATCATTAAGGTTAATTACCATCGACTGAGTTCCCTCATTCTTAACCAATGCCATTTCTTGGGGGAGAAAAATAAAGCTTTATTCATTCTAGGGCTCTCTCTTTTGGAACAGTTGCATAAACTTTTTAATTGACATTGAAATCTGTCTGGTTCTTAATCTCGTCTGGAACACAAGGTCGAAAACCCTGCCATTCTCAAAATGACAAATTTTGAAGCATTTTCACTACCCAGAGGAGGAGGAGAGGCATCAAAGGCAGTCCTTGCCTTTGAGCAGACAGAAAAACATCCTGTGACTTACATGTACCAACTCGCTCGCACAAACGATTCCTGGCTCTGGAGCGCAGCTGGAAAATGGCCATTAAGGGCAGAGGGTGTGAAATGATTCACTGATGGGCCATTAGAGCTACTTTAATCAGGAAATTCAAAAGTGATTTATTTCTATGGGAATCCTGATTCTTCCTCCCCAACCCCACCCACAAAGTAAGCCTTTCAATGGGTTATAATAAAGTATTTCTTCTATCTGTAGTGATTCTATTTGGAGCCACTCAGCGGAAGTGTTAAGTCTTTGGGGCTAATATAATAATATCGGTGATGAGTAGACCACTTTAAGACTAAATAATGGTTTGTACTTTACCCCTAAAGCCCTTCATACACTTCGTTTTATTTGATTTTCACAAAAACTTTGTAAGGGAGGTAGTAGCACAGACAGAATTATCCTCACTATACAGATAGAGAAATTGAGGCATTGAAGGATGAAGTGGTCTAATGAAAACGTGGGGCCCTCCGCACATTCTGGGAGCCTGAATCTGTCAGGGGTGGAAGCATCAGGATGGCTGATGCCTCTCACATTTTAGTGCTAGAACGGGGGACAATGTTTGGGTTGAATTTGGTCCGCATTTCACATATACACTGTACAGACATTTGATTATTGTTACTCTAATGTGACACCCCAGAAACAAGGGCCCCTGAGGCTTAGAACAGTGGGTGAAGTCAAGGAGTATGTATTGAGTGTGGTCTCCACGCACTAACCCGGATGACATCCCCTGATGCCAGTTCAGCCACGAAGCCTCAGTTTTCTCATCCATAAAACGGGGGCTTTGGGTCTGAGATAAGAGGTCTACAGGGGTGGTTTTCAGATGTGGCTGATTATACGAATAATCTGGGAAAGCTTCAATTTGAAGAAGATGACACATTTATTACACACAAGCTTTAAGCATAAATAAAAGTATAAATAAGAAATAAGAGAAATCTCCAATCACCATACCCATTGGTGACAAGACAGCAGTGACAGAAAAACATTCTCAAACAGGTGGCCACCATCAGAGGAATTGCATTACTCTGTGGAACATTTTACGACTCTAGACCCTTACCCAGAACTGGGGGTGGGGACCCTGTAGTCTGTATTTTATTAAACGCCTCTTGAGATGCAGCTAGATTCATGGGAAGGCTTTTGGGAACCAGGAGCATCCATGATTGATAGGGAGTCTTTTTGTGGAGATTAGTATAAAACATCATGTTTTGCAGAGAGAACACTCCCAGTCACGAGGTGTCATCTGTGTTTCCTTAAGGCTGGCATCGCCACTCTTGGGGCTATGGGGAATTGGCTCCAAGAGTAGAAATAGTAATAAGCAGTAAAAAGAAAAAAAAAACCAGTAAGCAAGAGTAGAGAGAGTAAGAGTCACCGTGTAATGGCGATGTACCTGCAGAAGTCCCCCCTGCCTCGTCCACACACATGAAGCTCCTCAGAGACAAAGCACAAATGGCTGGTGGGCAGGCAAGCAGACCCAGGAAACATCTGGCTTCAGCCCAGGGTAACAGATGGGGTTTCAGGCAGGAAGGGCCTGGAAATATGGAAACTGAAGCAGAACACCTGGTGGATCACCACGATGGAGGAGAGAATGAGGGAAAAGAAAACGGGGTGGGGGCAGGAGTGGTCTTACGGGAGTCTAGTTGAGACAAGTCCAGAGTCTCAGGGAATTGTGGTGTGATCACTCATCCCTAGGCTTGAGAGAGAACACTAAGTCTAGGTCCCTGGAACATCCTTAAGACTTATTTCATACTACATCCTCCTCCTCAAGTACCCTCTCCTGGGGAAACAGGGCTAAGACGGCGGAAACAAGCAAACAACAAACAAAGACAGCAGTAACATATTTAGTCATTGGAAGGATCCTTCCTTCACTAGGAATGAATAAACTGGGTTTTGGATGCCAGTCTCCTGGGAGTTTGATTAGCATGTAAGTCCCCAGGCAGCTGATAACCTCTGGTATTTGGACAGAAGTGGACTTCCGGACCTCTGTGGCCACCCTGTGAAGCTACCATCTGGCTGTATACCTAAGCGGTCTGACCAAGGTCAGTAGCACGCACACCTTTAAGAGACAGCAGGTCAGGACCGGCGTCTCTGGAGTTATTAAAGAAAGCTATTTGGGCCATGGAGGTACAGTGACTTTTCCCCCTCATACTCTCTGCCAAAGGAGCTTTCTCTAATTTGCAAATGGATACGAAAATCTTACAAGGACATACAACTTGCATCATCTAATTACACACTTAATAAATCACCCTTAGGGAAAGAAGGAAGCCATACAGTGCTCCTCAGAGCGGAGCATATGGTCACAAGGCACGTACAGGGATCAGACGGGAAATCCAACGGGCTGCAGGCAGGCAGCTGCGGTGTACTGCTCGCAGTGCACCTGGTCCACACGGGCCCCAGGAGCTCAGGGCACAGCCCCTCACACGGCTGCAGCTGCAGCAGCTTCCTGGGCAAGGCATTCCCATGACAGAGCCACCTGGGAGACACACATCTGCTACCACGCCCCTTACCTTGAGCTTTCCCCACGTTCATTTCTCAGCCTGGCAGTTGCTCTGGGCTCCAAAACACTGAGCACAGGTCACTCTGACGCAGAGGAAGTCTGCTTGTCTTTTGAGAGTCTCCAACTTTCCCTCTACTGGGACATCTCTTCCCACAACCAAGTGCCACAATAGTAAAGCTATTACCTATAACTAAGATTGATTACAATTATTGAAAGTGAGTTTGGAAAACACAGACCTTTACTTGGATTACTGTAGGCTACAGTCTGGCTACTCTGACTTTGTTAGAAATACAGAAATCTCAAGCCCCACCCCAGACCTCCTCATAAGAATCTGCATTTTATCAAGATCCCCAGGTGATTCACAGGTTACAACACATCCTATCGTCCTGCGTTAATATTTTTCTCCTGGTAAATGAAGATCTAAATAAATATAAAATGCATAGCCTTTAAGACAGGTTTTCTTTCTTTTCATTCATTCTTTTTTTATTTTTAGCTATTTTTGTACCATGGACCTCTCTACTGTCTGGTAAAGTCTCAAATAATATTTTTCAATGCATAAAATACTTAGGATTACAGAGAAACCCAACTATGCTGAAATATAATGTAAATATTTTAAAATTTGTGGTATCATAACCCATGTGCTTCTTTATAACACATTAAGCAAGAAGATCGAGCAACAAGTTTATTAACTGATGTATTTTCAAAGTAGTAACGAGTGTAGATGATGTTGGAAGTTGTCTGCTACAAATAATATGCATCTTTTCACTGGTGACAAAGACACGGGGACTGCTAATATTGTGCTTTGTTTCCTGCATCCATTATTGAAGGAAATATTAAATTTGAGCTATAGTTTAGTGATAATAAACATTTGATTTTCTTTGCTTCCAGGTTCACAGCCTCCCCCTGAACTCTATTAACAGAATCTAGGCTCAGACGAAGAGACACTTAGGGATCTTTTGCAAAAGGAATATAGATGTTGGTCCCCTATCTATCTGTCTGTCTGATCTTAGTTTGGGCATAAAATGCTCAAATCATTTCCTTCTCTGACAACTACTGCATTTGCCTTTTTGGCTTCCACGTGAGTTCCTACCACAAAGCTAAGCACTTAGATGTCTAATAAGTACTGATCAAATCCTGTAGGTTGGGGTCTAAATATTTCTGAGACAGACATGCCAGAACACATTCTGAATCCCATTACACAGAGTAACTAAAATAATCCCATTTCGTAGGAAGCTGCCTTCTCCATCTGCATAGGTACTTCTCCAGACAAATGTGGATTTAATATAAATTACTGACACTGAGTTCTGAAACATTTCTCCTGCTCTGCCAGAGAGCCTGAGGCAGGCTCTCTGTCTCTTGGATCATAGGCACCTTTTCAGAGTGGTTTTCTTGCCAAGAATAAGCAACACTTCCCACAGCCATGTCAACTGTGGTTCGCAAAATAAGATCCATTTTCAGAAAAAGCCCAAATCGATTTGTCCCCAAATTTCAAAATTGTATATCTAAGGCATCCACACTGTTCTCTGCAGGCTATTTTCTCCTCACACTAGCCAAAATGCCATGAGAGTAAAATGGAACTGAACATATCAGCCTTGGGGAGTTCATCTGACACTTGGTCTGAACTCTCACAGAAAAGTCGCTACTACACAATGAGGCATTTCTCTAACAAAAACAAATCATGTGCATGAACATGTTTGGGCCACATGTTTACAAAAGACAAGAAAGACCTACAAATTTGAGACACAGTCTTACATAAAGATTTTTGCTTAAAACTAGCTATGTCTCCAGGTCCATGTGAGTGCCATGAATTGATTTCAGCTTCAACCATTTTCCCTAACACACACACACACACACACACAAACACACACACACACGCACAGGCACATGCACACGCACAGACGCACACACACGCATACGCACACATACACCAATCACTCACACTTAGCTTTTCCCTACCTAGGTTTGCTCATCTGAAAAAGATTTCCATACCTTGCATTTTGAACATCATACGATGAGTTAGTTGCATTATCTCTATCTAGTACTCCACCTACCCGCGTTCAGGGATTGGTAATTTAGGACATGATCATAAGAAAGAAAATAGGCTGGAAGTAGAGGAAGCCTCACAGATTTGAGGGTCAATCTATAGATAACAAAAGTGTATCATAGCGAAACATATCAGAGTTAAATTGATTTTAAAAATCAGCACTGTATTATTCACCATCATTGAGTCTAGCAAGGTGACTGATGGTATGTAAGGTTTGATAGCTCAGGTTTAAGGCTGCTCAGGTTTTAAAGTAACCCAGACGCTAGAGATGAAGAACTCACAGTGAAAAGACTATAACTGATAGCAGATTCTCTCCCCATTCTGAAATCCCAGTGGGAACAAATGTAATTAATTAAGCCACCAGAACACTACAGGGATGACTAATGTTGCTCCTGGTGAGAGCTGGAAATAACTGACTCCACTCACTTATAAGATGAGGTGTTACATTTTTAGTATCCGTAAGAAATTCATTAAGAATGTCTAATTAGTTATAGACATAAGAATGTCTAACGCCTCAGCATTATGAAAACAGCATGATTTCCACCACACAAAGTTTGGTCAGGCCACTGAGACCCCAATAATATCTTCATGCACTACCAAGATGTCTCCAGGTACATTACTCAGCTCCAGCGTTCCCTTCTCTTAACATTCCTTGACTCACTTGAGAGAGAAACTGAAGTCAAGCAAGTTCTAGCCTGTAAAAAAGATTGTGCAAAGGACTTAGCTTTACAAATCCAAACTGCATCCTTCATTTCTGCCACCTCCTTCCCTGCAGCGCTTAGAGGTAATTTTCCGTTTCTCTTCCAGGTCTTTATTACTCCCATGCCAAAACTGTCTTGCATCTGCTACAGTACAATACCTGTGATGTTTTCCAAAGCCAGCAGCGTATTGCCAGCAGTCAACCCTCTACCCCATGCAGCCGTCTGGGAACTTAAGTCCAAGAGTTGCAAAGTGAAGTTGAAGGGAGGTTCCTTGGAAGGCGGACCTTTCCTCTTGCTGATGGAGCCAGCAAGCCCGGAGAAAATAAAAACACTTTTGCCAAAGAGGCAGAAACAGCAGCAAATGAAAGGGCTGCTGTCCCATGAAGAGCTCCAGGATGAATCCTGAGATGCATGCCACTCAAGTGAAGGTCAAGTATTGTGCCTTTGAATTTCTTCCCACTCCCCCCTGGCTTCGGCACTTCCCTTTGTGTTCTGATTTGGGTGGGATTTCTAAATTGTTCACCGCAGGACCACTTTTGTTTTGGAGGGAGAAAGAGGAGAGCTTATAAGAATGTTTACGTTTTTGTTAAAAGGGCAAAGCTTAGGGAAATATAATGTATAGACAGAAGCCACTTACCTGCTCTTCAAGGGAGTAATCTGCAACTGTCGTTTTGCTCCAGTCTGAGGAGTCTCACTGAAATAGAGACCTTTTAACTGAATTGATTCTCTAGGGCTACTTTGGCCTTTCCTCCAACTTGCCCTACTCTGCCAATTTCCAACTTGGTATCCATCTTCTTCTAATTCAGGAAGAAAAATAGTGTCAAAATTAGAAAGGCAAAAAAAAAAGTCCAAAGTTGTCTGACTTTAAGCCAACCTGATAGCCTTCAAACTTCAAAATTTCCAAAAACACAAACTATGGGACGATCCTTCTCTTTTACCAAAGGAGACACTTTTGGTCCCTCCAAGTGCTGAGTTCCTTTGGTGCATGTGAAACATAGTTTGATTGCTTCTTCAGGAACAGATGATAAAACGGGGAGCAGATCTAAAGTCCCAGGTCAATTGCTGTCACAGTCTGACTCACTATGCAGGGACCTTGTAGCTAAGCCAAGACCATATGCTCATATCATGCCCTACTGAGGTTATCTGTGGAGTCATAGAATGGCTGCAAACCCATGCACACCTGGATTTAACAAACCAAGGCAGCCTGGGGCAGATGTGTCCGCAGGGACAGGAAAGCCATCGGATCTCCTGGTGGGGCACACTCAGCCACTCAGCCTTCTCACTTTGCTAAGCAGAGCAAGGTGCATGTCAGTGAAGGAGGTATCTGGCATCTTGTTCCCCGACCACCGAGGAGAAGATAGAGATCCTCCAGTGTGAGAGGGATTTCGTGCTACACCCCGGACCCCACTGCAGGAAATGAATAGAAATCATGTTTGGAAGTGGGAGAGCGCATTGCCTACAGATGTTCTTAGGGACACACTTGTACGGGAACATAAAGCCATGCAAAGGGATCCTCTGCCAGCCACCACGATGTGACATTATTGACCCTCTTTCATGGGCATGGTTGCAAGTTTTGTCTTTGTAACTCAGAATCATAACTTCTTTTTGCTCAGCTGCTTCTCTCCTCTAGGTTTACACACTTTTGCACACATATGTATACCTCTAGCTCAGTCTTTTATCCCATTTGCAATCCGTAAAAAGCTAATGAAAGAGGTCAGACCCCAGCCCTGTTCAGATAGTGAAAGGGAGGGGGCAAATGCTCCAACGTTGAGCAGGACACTTAGCCCTCCCGACATTCTGTAAATACGTCGGTTAATGAAGGGCTGTTCATGGCTTGTACTCCATTTCAGCTCATTATCAGAAAACTCTGCCTGCCCTGATTCTTCTGTCTCTTCATGAGCCAACCTGATTGCATGCCTCGGAAGTGAAAAGGTGCCTCCTGCTACCCTGGGATACAAGGTAGTTCTAGAGCTCTGAGATGTACACCGTTGACTCATGTGGAGGAAGAGGTTACTCACCCTCTGATCATGGCCTTCTGGGAACCCAGAGCTGACCCTTCACCCCAGAGCCTCCTTCACTGAGTCTGGCCTCACAGCACCACACTCTCTCGGGCAAACTTGATAAATTCCCACACACGCTGTGATTCCTAACTGCCCCTCATGTGGGGAGTCTAGGCCTCAGTCTGTTTGGCTTCCAGTTGAGTTTCAGCAGTTACACAAATCAAGTTTGTGACAAGGTTTGAAATTCCAGTGCATACAGGAATAACAGGTTGTTTAATCTCTAAATTCAGAGCCAACCCGCTTTCTAAATACAGACAAAGGTGCTGCCTGGCTCGTGTGGTAGATTAAAGGACCCACCCTTGCCAGCTATGACAACCCAACTTGTCAAGTATACTGCCACCATCTTGTTCTCCAGGCTCAAACTCCCATGGGGCATCACACTGTACATAATTTTATCCTTTCTCACTTGTTTTCACCCGTCAAATTAGGCCCCACCCCCATTCTTCTCTACTGACAGTAACTAATTTCCAAATACAGGAGGATAGATGGCTGAAAGGTCCTGGAGGGAAAAAAAAAAAAATTATACCACCCATTTTATTTTTGTTCTTAAACTACAATCTTTTTGTGAAAACATTCCTGATTTTCTGCAATGGACAATAAGCAACATACAGAGGCCAGCTCTTTATCCAGGCCTGCAGTTTTAACACAAGAGCAAGGCCACAATTTCCCCCTTGCCTTATTAGAAATGACATTAACAATGAAATACTGTGCTGGGTTCAGGAGAATTACATGTTCAGGGGTAAGGCTGGCGGGCCTACAGTAAGCTTTCTTCGAGAGCAATAAAGAAACACTGTTCTAAACATGAGAAAACACGATATTCATTTAACTCGCTCTTAGTTTGTATTTTTTTCAAAGTGGCAACACCAACTTAGACTGTAGAAGTATGGCCAGCATTCAGTCCTCAGAAGAGAAAGAAGGAAGCGAATCGTTTTTGTGTAACTTAGCAGAGTTTTAGTCTCCATCAGGTTCTTTCGGCAGGGATACAGTCAACACATGTTGGGTCTCAAGGTATTTTCATCAGCAGCTTCACCAATAGGGGAGAGGGTGAAAAACCTAACTGTAGACACAGTTCATGTCCCACTGTTTGGACCCTGCAGAAAACCTTCAACTTCCTTGCTCATGAATCTACCCTTTTGGAGGCAATAATGCCACTTAACATAGACTGTGAAACTAAAATCAGTTTCCAGAACAAACAGCCCACTCAATTGTTGAGGGCGTAAGTAGCTGCCTCAACCCACTGATCACATTGCTCATAAATGATGTTAAGCAGGGGTCAGCAGACTTTTCCTCTAAAGGGTCCGAGAGTAAATATTTTAGGCTTTGCAGGCTTTGTCCTGTATTCTTCTTTGTTTTTTTTGTTTTTTCTTCAATATTTTAACATGTAAAATGCATTCTTAGCTCCCGAGACATACAAAAACAGGCTGGGGCATCCTGGACTTGGTCCACAGGCCACTGTTTGCTGATCTCCGACTGCTTCCAGAATGGTCCTGGGAAAGGAGCCTGTCCCCCAGTTCAGCTTAATTCACTGCAAACAGCACCTAGGACGGACAGGTGTGAAAGGCGGGAAACAAAAGGGACCCACCCAATAGGTGGACAGCGGGCAAGAAAGAACAAGAGTTGGGTGTAGTGATAAAAAGATCTCCTTGAAGACCACAGGAGGTGCTGTCCCCTCCCTATACATACCCTGGGTCTAGCTGTGGAAGCCTGAGAAGTCATAGAGAGAAAGAGACAAGTGATAAGGTACAGGTTTGCCTTGACTAAGTAGGCCTCCAGGCCTAAATTGCAAAGCCACAAGATTTGGCCACCATTGCACGAGGACAACAGCCAGCCAATAAGCAGTAAGCACAGCAGCTCCCACATCTGCCGTCTCAGATGCACCCCTGTGGCTAATATGGCATTCTCAAAAGCTCAGATCCAAGAGCACCAGTATTTAGGCGGGCCTATTCGACTGAAATAAAGTTCTCTACCTAATTCTGATGCTCCTGTCACTCTGACCGCACATGCCTTTTCCGACCTACCCCACGTCAGTTCAACACAACACTCTGACCACTTCCTTAGGGGAGAAATCCATGCCAAATTATCCAGGCGCCTATCAGAAGCAAGGCCTGGAAATGGTTCAGAAATCCAGACTTGAGATGGCCTTTATTCTGTTCTGCTTCTCTTATCACAAGCTCCGACAATTCTCAGAGACTCAGCTAACCACCACAGGAACCACAGATCAGTCTTCAAATTATCCTCATGTGTGGCTACAACCCATGGCCCTTCCTGTCTATTTTCTACTTCTGAGTATGACATGTCGTTGTGACCATTTCCAAACCGAGGCCCCTCATTCCCTCCCCACCATCACAAATATTCAGAATCCACACTTTACTTTCACTCTACTTTCCAATTCCCTGACTTGGAAGCTGAGCGGAGGCAGACGGCCTTAATGGAGAAAACATTAGTGCATTCAGGCTTCACTCTGGATCCCAGACAATTCTGGATATTTCACAGCTGTTATACATCCACCTCCTTTTATACAAAAGCCAGCAAAATTTAGCAAGCACCTTGTTGGCTCCGAAATATGAAAATATAGCAACGGTCAAGCCTGAAAATCAGTTTCTGGTTGACTGTCTTCAAAGTATTCGTTCTAAAACAACGTCTGCAGTTCATTTATCATCTTCTAATTTTTAAGTCAGTTTTAATTTAATTACTGCATGATTTGGGGTGATTTTTTAACTTTAAAGCAACCCCAGAATACAATTGTCATTCGGTCATCGAACCAGTAACCGAAAAACTCTTGTTTGGGCAGATACCACCAGCACAATCCAGGCTAAGTCTGTTTCTTATGTCAACATTATCTACTCATGTCTCATACACTTTAAAAAAACCCCAAAAACCTGTGGAAGACAAATCAGTTGTATTCAGAGAGAAAATCAGATTGTCTCTTGCGCTCAGGTCTCCCCTCCTACCTGCTTTAGGAGCTGATCAGGTGAGATTTCTCCTCTGTGTGCCACGGCCGCTTGACTAGGACAGACTCCAAAGTTGGTTGTGGTTCATTTCCCCTATCCATTCAGTTCTTTCAAGTCCTGGGATATTAACTATCAACAAAAACGTGAGCCACGCCAGCGTGTGCTCCGAGTTCCTGCCAGCTCCCTATGCTACTTAGCTCAGGAGCTGGTTCTCTCGCGCTCTTTCCCCTCCTCCTGGCTTCACCTCCTGAGCTCCAGGGCCCCACCCACAGCACTCAGATCATTTTTCATTTATGAGTGCATCCAGCTAAACGGTGTTTGTAAGAGAAGGAGCCAACCCTTGCCCTGTGAGTGCACTGAAACCATGCTGCGAAAAACAGCTTTAATTTTCTGAGAATATGGGGTGGGGGCGGGATTCAGATCCTGGCAGAAGTCATCTGTGGCCTCCTCCTGCAGCTCTCTGCACAACACCTCTTCCATCAGCAAGGGACGCACACCTTGGTGATGGAGTCACAGTAGCTTCATTATACAGACACCCCCCCCCCCACACACACACACACATACACAGTTCACTGAGATGTACTGAAGATTTCAGGCATAGGAAAACAAAAACATACCAAAATGTGCATTTCATGTACACTAGAAATGTGAAGGTACGATGATGGGTCAAAAAACTTTCCACCTGGTGACCTAACACTTCACTAAAATTTTGTACTTATTAAAGGGCCAGGGTTATTATTACATTCAAATGGGAATAAAAATTGGGGCTTTAAATAATTGTATAAAGAAGCCCATTGGTCATGATGATTTCAACCAAATCTATACGAGTAACTTTCCTAATCCAACAACATTCCTATCTTCCCTCCCAGACCACTACTAGCAAAAACAGAAATTATCAGCCAGCCCCTGGAATACTTACTCCTGCTAAAAATGTCAGCAACTGAAAATATGATTTGATTTTACTCCCTAAGATTTTATCAGGAAATAGAATTTTAAAAAAATACGCTCCCAAACAGAAAAAAGAAAAAAAAAAAAATATATATATATATATATATATATATATATATATATATATATATATATATATCGTGACTTCCACTATGTGTAAAATTCATCTTATTTTACAGCTGGAATAAAAGGGGTCTTTCATGATCCATTACCCAGAGAAACAAACCCCAAGGCCTTCACAGTACATATGAAAATGTATATAAATGATTTAAATGGGAATGAAGTCTTGTTATTAAAATACTGACAGTCCTTGAACAAAAGAGGAGCAAATGTTCTCTGTTCATTTGCAGTTCTTCTCAGGTCATGCTTCCAGAAAACCTGGAAGGATTGTTAGGTTTTAGGATAATGTTTGTCTTTTCAAATCTGTTCGTTTCTTTCAGAGTTTTATTCAATATGGATTTTCTCCCTATGAACACCATATTGTCATAAGCTGGTCCCAAACACCATGGGAAATTCTACAATCTTCAAAATTGTTTCCTAATTTTTCATTCAAAAAAAAAACACTGATGACTTAGTAGCATCTGGATTTAAAGAAAGTCTTTTTTCTTTTTAATTAGATGGTTAAAATGTCTCCTAAAAGGAAAATGTTATACATTTCCATACATGCTCCAACCGGGTTCTGGTCACCCGAACACCCTAACTCCACATCCTTGCGGGAGAAAAACCTAAGGTTTTTCTTTACAATTTCCCACTGGCCAGATTAACAGATGAGAAATAGAAAAGCAAGACACAAAGTAACTGATATATACATGGCTGTAAATTCACTGGTTGGGTAGAGAAAGAGCTGATAAGAAGAATACCTAGTTTCCAACTCCAAGCCAGAAACCCCATACCAGTCCAAATTTTCACGTGCCGTCCTAGGGCCTGAAAGTGGATCATGAGGGTGACCTCCCAGGACTTCCCTTCCCAGTTTAGGAGAACAGACTTGCTCGGAGTTTAAGCTAACGAGAAAGAAATCTGTTATTTACATTGTTTTAAAGAAGTTGGGGTGGAGGAGGGAAAGAGGTTAAAATTTTCTTGGCCCATGTCCTAACTAGTCTTGATCAGAGAAAATCTGCCTACACAATATTCTCTCCAATATTAGTTGGTGACATCTGCCAAAAATCTATGGTGAAACCAGTTATTCTACCTCTCGTCCCATTCTCTCAACAAAGGGCGGGTAATATAGATCCTATAATTTTGCTTTAAGGGCAATTGCTGTTCCATTTACTCACAAGACTAGCCGTGCACCACGTACCAGCGCACAGCAAGTATGTAAGCCATTAGAAATATCTAACCATGCAAGGTTTCGGGGCAGGTGAGTTTTTGGTTAAACTGCACATGGTAGGTGTTTGGAGCTCTGCTTTCTTTTCACCCACCTTGGTTTCTGGGCTGAGGACACCACTGTGCCCTCCCCCTCTGTGAGCTGGGAGGGATCCTTAGTTCTACTTCTCATTGTGTGACTGTGAAAACAGGCCCAGAGAGAGATGAGGCAAATTGCGAAGGTCACAGCATATTAGTGGAAGTATTGAGACTAGAACGTGGGTCTTCTGACCCAAACTCCAGTACAGCACTAAGTGGATGTATGTCAGTCTTCATAGCCAAGAACTACTGACAGGCTCAGAGTGGCTCTCCAGCTGGTCACAAAGCCTGGCCTAGGGACATCTAAGACTTTCCCATGAGCAAACGGAGAAGGGTAAAAAGCAAAGGCGGCATCAGAAGGATACGCAGCTAGGGAGTGATTCCAGCTATCCCCAACAGAGAAAGGGATCCTCCACACCGCAAAGCCGACGGCCACTTCCGGGTACATATCCCGAACAACTGAAAGCAGGGACACGAATGGCTATTTGTACCACCATGTTCATAGCAGCAGAACCCCAAAGGTGGAAGCAGCCCAATTCGTCCATTGACTGATGAACGGCTAAACAACATGTGGTCTAAACATACAATGGAGTATTATTTGGCCTTAAAAAGCAAGGAAATTATGCACATGCTACAACAAGGATGCACCTTGAAGACAGCATGTTAAGTAAAATAAACCAGTCATGAAAAGGCAAATACTGCATGAGTTCCCTTCTGCAGGGTACCTAGAGTTGTCAGATTCAGTGGTTGCCAGGGGCTGGGGAGGGAGGAGAATGGGCAGTTATTGTTTAACGGGTACAGAGTTTCAGTTTTGCAAGACGAAAAATGTTGTGGAGCTGGAAGGTAGTGATGACTGCACAATATGAATGTACTAATGCCACAGAACTGTACACTTAAAAATGGTTAAAATGGTAAATTTTTAAATATATATATATATATATATATATATATATATATATATATATATATATATTTTTTTTTTTTTTAAAGCCATTGGAACCTGGATTTTCTTTACAATTTCCCTTTGGCCACTTCTAGGCGGTCATGCTTCATATTATTAAAACTACAAAATGATGACTACGACTTGTCCTAAGATAAAATTCGTACATGACTTGAAAACAACAGGAAGCACTAAGGTTTACTTCTCTCTTTTCCCCATCTCCTGGTCAAAAATAACTCCCAGAAAGCTATGAAAGCAAACAAGATGCTCAGTTTGTTTCTGTGTTCTGTGATGGGAGATGATAAGGATGCTGACAGGGGACAGCCTGCAGCTTGTGCAGCAGGGAGAGCCCTGCCTGGAAACCTGAAGAGGCTCCCTTCCAGTTTCTGCGTCAACGCACAGGGTACACCCTTGAGAAAGCTCTGTGCAGCTATAGTCGATTCTTGTCCTTTATAAAGCTCTCCGCGAGTTCACACAGCCCTCACCTCACTCAACCTCGACAGCACAGACTGAGGCCATCACACTGTTTTGATCTTTAGTTATGTACAGAACTGTTGCTTAGCTGTTGAATCTGTCCATTTAGACCATATGTGTCTGGTGGGTAGAGCTGCCTCCAGCTCTCTGACCAGATCATCTGTCTCCATCTTGATTTCCCTCCTGGCGGGCCAGGGTGAGACCTGGAGGGGCACCAGTCTCTGTGTCTCTCTCTCTCCTCTCTCTCTCTGTCTCTCTCTCTCCCCCCTCCCTGGGTTTTCCCCTCTATATCCACAGCAACAACCACCAAGTAAGAGCGGCCAACTTGTCCCCCTCCATCAGAGCTTGAGCCCCAGACCTCTGCCTGCCTCCTGCCCTGTTCCCGCTGGTTGTCCTGCAGGCATCTCAAACTCAGCACCCTAAAATAAAACCCATTAGGCTCTCCCTCAAACCGATGCTTCCTCCTATATTTCCTCTTTTAATTGATGTCAATCTCCAGTCACTCAAGCACAAAATCTGTCACCCATGACTGCTCTCTTCCCTTCACAGTTGGTAGTTAGATCCTGTCAACTCTTAAATTCTTAAATCGTTCACCTGTCCCCTCCCCTGTATTCTGTCACATTTTAGGGCCTTGATTGCAAACCATTCTCTCTTCCCCAGTTGTTTTTTCCTCCAATCTATCCCACACACAGAGACATCTGATGGCAAAAATGTAACATGTGCTTGAAATGCTCTAATAAGTTCTCTTTGCCCAAAGGATAAAGCTTTGGTAGGGTGCCTAGGACCATCCCTGACCCAGTCCCAATGCCTGCACCAGGAAACACACTGGCTACTGCCCTTTTTCATGTCGTATCTATGCTTTCACATACACCAGTGCTTCCCAGCTGGGGAAGATTTCACCCACTGTGGGGAGCAAGAGGGGTTGCTGCTGGCATCTAGGGGGTAGAGGCCAGAGGGACTGCCAAACATCCAACAATGTGCAAGACAGCCCCCACAACAAAGAACAAGCCATATGGATTCTTAGAGTATTAGATTACACCATATTTATTACCGCGTTTCCCCGAAAATAAGACCTCACCAGAAAATAAGCCCTAGCATGGTTTTTCAGGATGCTCGTAATATAAAATAAGCCCTACCGTATTTCCCCCCAAATAAGACCAGGTCGTATGTTAATTTTTGCTCCAAAAGACGCATTAGGGCTTATTTTATATTAGGAGCATCATGAAAAATCATGCTACGGCTTATTTTCCAGTGAGGTTTTATTTCCGGGGAAACACGGTATTACTACAATGGCTTCCCACTCGAGGGTCTGCCAGCATACATATTGTCAGGGTGCAGAAAATTATGTAAGAAGCAGGTTAGGCAAACGCAATAGGGGGTGTATGGAGGACGGGGGCGGGCGTGCCCTTCCTAAAGCATTCGGAGTCAAAATTCCAAAAGCCCTCAGCTGACTCGTGCAACAGGGTGATGGGTTTGCAGCTTGCATGAGGCTCCTGAGCAAGGGTGGAAGTACTACATCAATATTTACTGAAAATTTCCTTCTTGCATTACATTTCCCTTCGAAGCCCGGCATACTCCTAAGTTCTAGTAAATAAATGGAAAGATAGAACAAAACTCTCTTTTCAGATCCTTAATATAGTCTCACTGTCCTTTTGAATTTTCTTCCCCCGCGGGTTCTTTCTTTGTAATCTAATAACCTTAGCCTAGTTTTCCCAAAAATGCACTCTACAAAATACCGGTTTGAGGGAGAAGGACGCCAAGGTCAAAGACGTTTGACAAGCATCGCACACTAGCTCTCCCTTTGACTGGTGCATCCAAATCTTAGTTTATCAAACAGTTCCCACCCTTGCCTTTTTATAATACAGATTATTAACAGGAAACAAGTGCTTTGATGACTTGAAGAAACACTCTCTGGCATTCTCCTTGGCCATCGGATTTGTCCTTTCTTCAGTAGAGGGCACTCTTTTGGTTTAAACTTCCATTTGTGTGCAGGGAATTGCCAGCGGCCTCAATTCAGTCCCCATCCCTCAGGCTGGGACTGTTGGTTCCTTTTCATTCTTCTCATCCTCATAGCTTGCCTCCACATCTAAATGCGGGCGTGTTGGAACGGGCCAGTTTTCTTCATGAAGGAGCCATCTCGGGGAAAGACGACGGGAGGCGATGAGCATTACACTGTGATGAGGGAGAGTAACTGATTGGGACGTGCACATTGATGCCCCAGGGCCTGGGTCCTGGGCCAGGACACATGTCTCTTCGGGCTACTGGTCACCTAAGGCCAGTTTGTCAGAATCAAGGGCCATTAGTGAGGAGGAGGCCAGTCCATTCAACAAAGAGAAGCATGTTTCTTCCGGACGTCGATGGAGAAAAAGACCAATCATTTTGGGGTAAGGAAAATCTAACTTCAGAGGAGCAGAAAGTCTTTGAGTTACACTACCGAGGGCATAACTGACACATGCCCCACAGGAAGCTGGACCAAACACACCCTCACTTCAAGGCACTGATGCCTCTTTGGCCCCTGAGGACAAACCACTTAGACCCACCAGCCAGGGGTCTTAGTCATGAGACTTAGTCATGAGCACTTGACCCCTACATTCCAGCCTGACTTGTCAGTCCAAGAAATCCTTTGAATTGGGGTGAAGACATTTTTGATTTTGGAAACCAAATCCAGCCCCATCACGACTTGAACTCACTCCCAGGAATCCCCACACAGACCCAAGAGTTCCCATGGACCAGGCCCTGGCGGTTGGTGGTAACTCACCCTCAGCTGGACAGAGGGAACAACCGGTTTCCTCAGGCAATGTCACCAGCCACCTGAGGTTTGAAAGCTCTCAATGCCTCTCAAGGCCCTGGGCTCTCTAGAAATCAATTTTTGTGAGCATCTCTGCAAATAGTTCCCCAAAGCTTCAGTATGTGGTCTTGCTGGTGTCAAGATATTAGCCACCTCCTCAGAACAAGAAACAGACAAGTAATTAATGAGTGTCTCCTCTAAGCACACATGCTGTGCAAACTTGCTGGGCAGACAAGACTCTGTTTATATGAAAAGACTGCCATCACTGCAGGACAACATGTGCTAAATGGGAAACGATGGTGAAAGGCTGTAAGGGCTCCAGGACATCCACAGGGAGGTGTCGCCATGGGCTGATAATCCGGAAGGACTTTTCAGAGGAAGTGGGTCTTAAAGCCGTGAAAGGCTGCTTCTAGGTTTTGACATTTCCCACAATTCCACGCTTTCCCCCTTGTAGATAAAAGAAAAGTGGGCTACTCCTCACAGTTGCGGCACCTGGTGGCAATTGCATTTAGCCCAACTCCCCTGACTTGACACCTCCATAGCAAGCAGAATATGTCAAATGGCAGGCTTGTTATCAGGCATTCTGGAAAGGATTGCTTCCAGCCAGGTCTGGGATCAGACAGCTGCCCACACTGCTGGAAGAATATGCACTGGATAAAAGTGACAAAGGCCCCCATCATAGTTCCACTCAGATGGTCACACATGGAAACAAAAACGATGGGCAGGGTTTGGGATTTCCAACCCTTTATATTTTATTTTTGCTACATTGTTATTGTCAGATAATGCAAGTGTTGCCATTCACTGGGTTTCCAGGAACGTAAGGTGGTGTACATGTTTAATTATCCCACGGTGGCTCTGTTGAGTGAGGTGCATCCCCGATGCATGTAGATTGTAGAGATACCCACCAGAAGATTCAGGAACAGGAGGCAGTGCTCTGGGATCGCTCCCTCGACTCTTGCCAAGGTGCTAAGTGACCAAGGGGACCCAATGACACTATGCTGCTCAGTCATCATAGATGACACTCTGAGGAGACCTGAACAGAGTTCACACTCAACGCGTGTGGCTGGGCTGCAAGCGCTTTTCAGAAGGGCTGGTGAAACTTGCATGAACTGGAAATATGGTTTTTTCAAAGCATTTTCTGAGACTAGCCGACTCCTTTTCTCCTTATCTGTCTCCTTCTGTTCTTCTGTGAGCTTAACAGTGACAATGGAATTCCCCTCAGTGCTCACAGTTTAAACGATTTGCTTTACCCAGTCTGTAATTTCCAGATCTCAAAATAATTCCTCTTAAAATAATAAAAAAAAAATACAGCCCCTCAAGCTTACCATGTCTGCAAAAATGTGATTAAAAATTATTAGCCTTGGAGTGAAGCCTTTGGGAGGAAGAAATCTATCAAAAACCACAATATGCTCAATGACACGTTTGGGCTCAGCTATACTTTCAAGGTATTTCTCATCTCTACCAGGAAGAATCTTCTCTTGGAATCACATGTCGTTCTGTGGGGGTAGGAACTTGACTTACAAAACCTCCGCTTTCAGCATTGGTGAGGAAGCTGGGTCATGTATGGAAATTTCTTTCTATAAGCTTTCAAACAATCAGTTATTTGTTTCCCCCCCTTTTTTTCCCACAAGAAGAATTTCTCTAAATAATTAGAGGAGATTTCCCATGGGAAGCAGGCGATGGTAACTTCCAGGTCTTAAACTTATCTAAAACAGTTTAAAAACAAAAGACACAAGAATGTGCCTGGCTGGCCTGTAACAATGCAAATTCTGGCAGTAAGAACTGCAGCCAAAGCATGAAACTTCTAGACCCTAGGAGGAGGGTGGGCACGAGGATAAAACCTCTTTGGTTTGTATTCAACCAACTAAGAATGTGTGGTCCTCTTAGCACTGACCAATTAAAGTTTAATTTTTAAGACCTATGGAAAAAAGGTTTGCACAGGACCTTCATAATATAAGGAGCAAGAGTAACATCAGATTCCGTAAGAAAATAAACTGGGTACAAAAGCTTCAAACATCACTTTAGCCACATCCCTTTGTGCATAGTTAACACAGAGATATCAGAGTGCCCAGAGAGGGCGAGATGTGTCCCAGGAGCACTGCGGCTGATGGAGAGCATGGCATCTTAGAGCATGTAAGTAACTTCTCTAAATCAGATAGGGGAGAGTTAGGATGCAAATTTCCAACCAAGAGGCCTGCCTATCTACAAATCCTATGTTCTTTCCTCTCTGGCACCAGACTCTTAAATGTGTCCCATGTCACAGAGGGTCTACGTGAGTCCTCTGTGAAACCTCTTAGGGGGCCTGCATGTTTTGTGAAAAGAGTGAGTTTCAGTTGGACAACCAACCATGGATTCAACTCACCACTCCCTGCTTACCAGCTAAGTGAATACTACAGCAGACATCGCTACACCTCAGCTTCCTCCTCTGATAAAGTACCATGAGGCCGACCTGGTGGCTCAGGCGGTTAGAGCTCCATGCTCCTAACTCTGAAGGCTGCCGGTTCGATTCCCACATGGGCCAGTGGGCTCTCAACCACAAGGTTGCCAGTTTAATTCCTCGCATCCCGCAAGGGATGGTGGGCTCTGCCCCCTGCAACTAAGATTGATGAACACGGCACCTTGAGCTGAGCTGCCGCTGAGCTCCTGGATGGCTCAGTTGGTTGGAGTGCATCCTCTCAACCACAAGGTTGCCGGTTCGACTCCCGCAAGGGATGGTGGGCTGCGCCCCCAGCAACTAGCAACGGCAACTGGACCTGGAGCTGAGCTGCACCCTCCACAACTAAGATAGAAAGGACAACAACTTGACTTGGAAAAAAAGTCCTGGAAGTACACACTGTTCCCCAATAAAGTCCTGTTCCCCTCCCCCAATAAAATCAAATAAAATAAATCTTGAAGATGTAATTCTGCTCACTGAAACATGAATTTTAAAAAAAATACACCGTCAATGAGCATTAATCCACTTAAACATAGTTATGTCTTAATAAATATGAATATTAAAAAAAAAGTGCCATGCATGGACAGAGGTGTGGCTACCAGAGAGCGCACCTTGTTTGAGGTCACCCCTGTGCTGGCCACACAACGAGCATGCAACAGAGCGTGGTTATAGCGACTCTTGCATAAAACCTGCTTGCTCCACCCTGATTGCTTCCCATTTAAGTTTGCTCTCTCCTGTTTCGCCTTATTGAGATCACTAACTGAATTATACACGACTTGTCCTGGTGCCCAAAGTTCCTGGCTTAATTGAAAGCACCGAAGAGGAAAGTGGGAAAACAAAGCATAGTGCTTAGTGAAGGGCAGTGCTGAAAGACACAGAAGCCGGTTCTGTGTGGTCCTCAAAGGGCTGCCAGCTCCAATCAGGCCACGGGTTACTTGACAAGAGGAGGAAAGAGGGAACCGCATGCCGTCCCAGGGTACTCCCTGCAAAGTCGCACAAAACATCCACACGGACTCCCACTGAAAAAATACCTTGGCCATGTTTCTGGGTAACTGCTTGTTATCAACACCAGAGTCAGGGCTTCCACTTGAGGATTTCCTCCTCAGGAGATAAAGCCAACAGCCTTATCCATTTCGTTTTCTAAATTATTTCCTGCCAGGTTAAGGGCGGTCAGTTATCTTCTTCTTCTTTTTTTTTTAATTGATGAAGATATGGAAGAAAAAAGAAGTCTAATGATTGTCTAAGGCTGCTCTAAAAATCAAAGGAGAAGGCTGAACTAGCATTATCAGCTATGCTGTTTAAAATGAAAGGTTATCTTTGAGAGACTCAGAACCTCAGGAGAACCATGGATCTTTCTTTGTTCTTTCCATAAGCTCACTGTAATAAATATACCTCAGGGGAGAAATCTGCAATGCCCAGAAAGATGCCCATGAATGATTTCCAGATGGTTCTTTCTTTGACTTAACTTCTCAATCCCAGGAGCTCTGTATACTCACCCCACCTGGTTGCACATTCCACGTAGGAACTGACATTTGCCGCTGAATAAGCCATTCACCTTTTACCCAGCTCAACACCTCTTCTTTCCCCAAGGCACGTCCTCCAACCTCATGGGCACCTCGGCTCTGAGTTCTTGGAAAATCCTTTCAGAATTTCTCTTTTCTTTCTATTTATCTTCCAGTGGAAAGGGACCCTATTTTGATTTCCTTCCTGGCTCTCCTTGGCCACAGGCCTACAATATTCTCTACCTGGCAGGTGTCAAATTCCATCAACGTCCCAATCCTGTGACTCCTAGAGTTTCTCTTCAGCAAATGTAAACTCCTGACGGTGGCCACCAAACCCTTCAACTGGCTGACCCCGTCTTCCTCATCACTCTACCAGTTTCTTCTGTCCTTAAGAGCAGGCTGCTGTGCTCCACCCTCACTCAAGTGGCCGTGCTCTCTTCATCAGTTTTTCCTCTCATGCCCGCCATATCCTTCCCATGTTTGCCAATAGTGCTATTGAGTTTATAAACAGTGACACACAACTGTACCTCCCACGGTGACAATTAGCACAAGGATCCTCAGTAAATACTGATGGAGAGTCACAGGAGGTGCACACTTCTATCCTATTTCACACTCAAGTCAACGGCGCCATCCATCCTGGGGCTCCCTCCCTTCCCCGGCATCTGGATTGAACTTCTATCTCTAGCCAAGTGAAATGCTCTCGCCCAGGGACAGCCAGGCACAAGGCCTGCAAAGAGGTGGGGTCCTTGAAGAAAACAACTGAACATGTGCAGGTCACAGCATTGCAAAAGTGACACTCAAATCAGGGTGAGCCCAGCCTAAAAATAGATGCATCTGAATTAGGACATCAGACGGACTCGGAAGGCACAAGAACACCACACCTATCTCACATGGTTTGCTTGTTGGGCTGGGACAGCCGGTGCCCCTGGTTTGAGGCAACACAAAGATGGCAGAGGCGTACTTGTTCACCTGTTGCTCAAAGGCTCTCAGAGACCGAGTGGGAGTAGAAATCAGGCCTCTCCACTTGACTGAGGGCACTCTCCCATCCCACACAACTGCAGCTGGAGTGGAGAAGCCAACGCTTGGATACAGCCAACAGTCTCTGAATGACACCAGGGAGAGGTACCAGGCAGGCAGCCACAGCTGCCCACATGGGCACCCAGGCCCCATTCTAGAATGAACCAATTATGAAGGCTTTTTATTTTTTAAACACAGTGTTCTGCATCTAGAAAATGTCCAAAAAAAGGAAAAACAAATTGCAGCATAAAAAACCTAGCTACCCAGCTGTTTGCCTTCCAAGGATGCAGTCAAGATGTCACGAGCATTTGCAAGGACAGAGCATCAATGGGGCCCATACCCTCTTATCAAAGGCCCTCCCAACACACGTACATGAGATGCCCACAGCCCCTGCCAGATCAACCTCCAATAAATTCTCCTTAAAAACAAGAGGCTCTGAATAAAGGGATTCTGAACAGAGCCCTGGTCTGAAGGTGCCCCGCACAAAGGAAAATTTCCCCGCTGACAGAGTGGAAACAGGACCGAACTCAGAGAGAGGCCAAGTGCTCATTAACCTGTGTGCATACGGCTGGTCCTTTCATCTGTTTTTCAAAAACATGTCTGAGAAGAATAATGTTTGTTTCGACCCAGGATAAGTGTTGAAACCAAAAAAGTTTAAAAATCAATTCACACACACACACAAGCACACAGGCAGATCAGAACTTCTTTTGCTCACATCCTCAGCCTTCAGTCTTTGAAACTCTGTGGCTTATACACAGATCAAATGGTGTGATCACAAGCCTGGGATGTCCTTCTCCCAGGGAGGGAGCTGGGCTTGTTTGGAGAGGCCATCGGCCTCTATGCTACAATGTGTGGGACTCAGACAAAGGTGGTCTCTGCGGCCAGGCCCCAGGCAGCAGCAGGAACAGACGAGACCCCCAGCCTCAGGCTTTGTTGTCTCTTTGGGGACCACCACCCGGCACAGGCGGACTGTGGCTGGCTCACTGGGGGAGTACAGACAAAATCTAGGAGAGTCTAGATTGAAACCGATCTAGAAAGGACCACGTACACACGCGTCACCATTTTCGATGCACGGACTTGACAGATGCAGTCGAAGAAAATCGGGCGGTTTCAAGTGAGAGAGATTTTCCCAAGTACAGTGTAGGCAAAAGGAGGATAGGTGCCATGTCTCCCCAGTGTTTCTTTGCATTACTGCACAATTCTGCAAACATCCAACGTGCCTTTTTTTGAAAAGTAAAGGTGTCCAGGGAAGCCCCTCCTAGGCCTTTCAAAAGAAATAGGAATTTAATATCCGTAACTTTGCCTCTCTTTCAACAACCAATAGGCACATTTTCACCACTCAAGTATTTCTCCACGTCCTACATTTTGCTGAACTCAGTCTCTGCATATGTTAATCCCCGACAGACTGACTGTAAATATTTCATGCCACCCCTACTTCCCGTACAAGCACATGTCAGCATTACTGAGGCAGCAAGACTGAATTCAGGTTTGCTTCACCAGCTTTTTATGTCAATGCTGTGTTAAGAAATGCCACTGTACATAGTGTCGGCTCCATCTCAACTGAGTTTCAGCTAGAACAAAATCAACCTTTGTCGCAGCATCATTGCCTCAGTATCTTCATCTAAGAAAATGGGGTTAGCAATGGCACCAGATTTCATTGGATTACTATCACACGCACGTCTCTGTCCTCTGAAAATTTCAAGTCGTCCCCTGAGACACGTCCCACCTACTTAGAAGATTTTTCTTTTCAAAATGAGATCCTTGTGTTAGGAACAGACTCTTTAGTATGAATCACTGGGAATGGCAATGCAGTAAATTTTTCGTCATTAAGTGATTTTAACTTAACACAACTCCAAGTTTTTGATGTTTTGGAGCTGCACGCGCTGCCACTTGAGCCAAGAGTTTTCCTAGCCTTTTAAGTTCTGGGATCGCATGGTCTGGGAGAAGTTCACCGAGGCACTTTGTGGTTGGGTGGGTGCCACTGAAGAGTTACAGACATTGACGTCCGTGTCACTGAGATGCAGGGAGTGACTCCAGCTCTCAGCAGGAGATGGTGGGGGTAGGGGAAGGAGAATGACCCAATTAAAATGCAAATGATTCTGCTTGATGCTGCTAAATGAACTCTGAAGGAAAATGAACACATATCATGCAATCTCTGGCCAAATCAAGACTTCAAGATGACCAGAAATTGCAAACTAAGATCCTTTGTGATGACTTTATCTTTTATACTGTGTGAGATCTAAACCTTGGTCACAGTGAACAGGGAGCTAAAGAACGAGATTTGGTTTTGTTCCCCCAGTCATCTTGAGTTCAACTCTGATCTGCTTATTCACCTGATGACGCAAACTACTCCTGTCATTACCAAACTAAGAAAGATAGAAATCCACATTGGCAGCAAGGGCCGTGGGGTGAATGGCCCCACACAATGGGACTGTGGCTTTTTAGAAGGACAAGAAGTTAACATTTTAAAATTGTGTGCCAGACACTGTGTCCAGAATTTAAACACTTAGTTCTTAAAATAACTCTTATGGTCTTAGTATTTGTATCTTTTCCAATTTCACAGACTAGATAACTAGTCAGAGATATGAGTTATATGTGTCTTAAGTTGCATAATTGATAAGCAGACCATCAGCTAATTCTTGGGTTCCTGTTCTTTTCACTTGTCATCCTGTTCTTCTGATCAACATATTTTCCTAGAGTCTCTATTCTTTTCAGACCTTGGGCTTCCAGCTGATGTTTTCCTTAAAAGCGATTGAAAACCTAAAGCTTAAAAGAAGTACACCACGTATTTCTTATAGAGAAAGATGCTGAGCCTTTTCTCAAATGTTACTTGGTTATTGTCGAGTTCAGGATGTGGCACCCGGCACATGAATGCCCTGAGTTAAGAGAGCACCCGGGCATGACAGGTGGGCACGGGAGCTTCTGTTCCTCAGTGGATCACCCTACCATGTGATCATCTCCAATTAGTACAGCCGACTCCAGATGGAAGGCTTCTTGCTATGAAAACGTCACTTGGGAAAATACCGTCAGGTTAGAAGGAGGCCTCCGCAAAGCAAGTTCCCTTTTTGGAGGTGAGGAGCTTTTCTGAGAGGACCCTCAGGGTAGCCCCATGGTTGGCTGTACTGAATCCAGTAGGAGCAAAAGAGCAAGGTTAATGGGTCCCAGTGCTCAGAAGAGCGTGGAAGTGCCACTCAGAACCCACCAAGGCCCTAGTTACTAAGGACAACTGCCACCCACCTGGTCTTCGTGTGGTGCCGCCACGGTTGGGGCTAGAACCGGGGTGAGATAAGTACGGTGCGCACTCTATATGGGTTCATGAACTCCCATTTAGTGGAAAATCGGGAAAACCACTTCTCTCATATTCCCTTGCAGCCAGAGTGCAGACCTGGGAGCTTGTTTTCACCAACCAGACCTGGATGCAGAAGTGGGCGGGGCTCACCCTCTGACACTCAGCTTGTGGTGAGCACTGTGGAAAGAGGGGCACAGTTCTGGCCTTTTCTCTGTAAAGTCCTGGGCCCGAGCAGCGAGCCAAGACTGTGTGGTTTTTCTGCTAGAACAGTCCCACCATGTGGTTTGGCTCTTTTCCTGGCTCCACAACATGTGAGCCTGACGCTTGGTCCCTCCCAGAAATTCTGTGAACCACCTAACTAACATCCTTTAATGCATCCTTTTCTGCTTAAAGTAGCTACAGGAATTTCTGTTGTTTGCAGCCAAAAGCCCTGCTGGGTTCAGTAAAGGAGAAAGCAGAGAAATGAGAGGAAGCTGGAAGGGCAGTGGAAGCCAGCTGGCACGGGCAATGCAGTGGCCACACGTGCTACGTCAGCGGCTTCTACACCCAGTGCTGTGTGCCCAACGAGGCCACGGGGGGGTCACCCACAGTGCACAGGCTTTAGTTGGCTGGACATGGGTTGAAATCTCAACCTCACTGCCCAATCTCTGTACCGTGCCAGGCAACTTTCTCATATTCCGTAAGCCTGAGTTTACTCACCTACAAAATGGGTAGAATACTCTCTACCTTACAGGGTTGTAGAGAGAATAAAGCTGATAATACATGTAAACAACCTAGGACAGTGCCTAGTGACCATGACTTGCTCCAGAAATAATACACCTATCCCCTTAGTCCCTACCAATTGACTTGGCTTACACGTTAACACACAGAAACATACCACATATGTCAAAATATAGTTTTTTCCCTAAAATTATCTTCCCAAGAGGTATCTTCCCAAGAGGAAGATAATTATATTTGAGCCCATATAATTATATTATGAACTACTCTTTCAATTACTTTAATTGTTGGTGGCAAAATACTGTTTAGAGAAGATACAACTGTCTCAGACTTAATATCAATTTTAGATGCTCAGGGAGGTTGAAATAAAGAGGGGAAATAAATTTAATGGTGAATTTAACAATTATTCCTGGGGGAAACAACCTCACAATTTAAGTGCTGGATTCCCTTGCAGCAGAGTAGCATGGTGTTTAAAAGCATGAACTCTGGCGCTCTAGAGCTGAGTCTCAATCCTGGCTCTACCTTTCATGGGCTGTGTGTCTTTGAGCAAGGTACTTAAACTCTCTGGTCCTTAGCTCTCTCAGTAAAATCAGATAATAGAGGTATCTTTCTCACAAGGTTGCTCTAAAGAGTAAATGAATTAATACATGTAAAGCACCTATGGCAGTGTTTGGAACATACCCTGTTTCCCCAAAAATAAGACCTAGCCGGACAATCAGCTCTAATGCATCTTTTGGAGCAAAAATTAATATAAGACCCTATATTATATTATATTATATTATATCCGGTCTTATATTATGGCAAAATAAGACTGGGTCTTATATTAATTTTTGCTCTAAAAGACGCATTAGAGCTGATTGTCCGGCTAGGTCTTGTTTTCGGGGAAACATAGTAGTAAATGCATACATAAATATGAGCTATTCTCAATTACAGGATGAAGGGTTGGGAGAATTGTGCCAGGGTTATGTGAATGGTTCCTGTTGCCTTGGATAAAAGGTCCAGTGACAGCACTACACGGATATAAAAAATTGCTGTCTTTCAAATAATAAAGATGGAAATGAAGGTGATAAACCCTAAAAAACTGACTTAGATGGTGTAAAACTTTGCTTTGAGTTTGAATAAATTTGCTTTACAAACTATGTAAGTGACAAAGGGAACATTCAAAATTAATATATCATTTAAATTTTAAAGGAGATTTTAAATGTGCGTGAATTACATCAATAAAGCAAATATTAGAGGTAGACATGACTATTTCATGTATACTGCTATATTATTTCTACACTGAACAGCATACTATTAGTACATGAAATAAACTACTTTATACGACTCCTTACGTTGGCCAAAAACCTTTTTGCAGATGATCCTGCTTATGTATGGAGCTTGTATTCCACTATGTTTAGTAAATAAGATGTTCTTATTCTCTTTCTAATCAGCACAGAAAATACAAACTGATATCAAGAGGCATCTTAAACCCTATGTTCCTACTCCCTTAAATTTGTGCTCTTATAACGCCATTCCAGCTTTTTGCTTAGATTTCAAACAGAAATAAGCAGCATCAAATCAAAATAAAATGAAAAGGAAGGAAGTGTAGAATATCTTCAGGTGTATTAAATATAGGCAATCTCCAAAATGGGTAAGGTTGTTACCCGATTGTATATACCCGATACTCTCATTATGCCTTCATTTTTTGGGGAGTGGGGTGGGGATCATAAAATCCAACTAAAACAACAAGATTTTCTACATTCACAAAGCATGAAACACAGAAAATATTATATTCCACAGGGTCTTCTCTCATCTCTACTTCGCTGGCAATAGAGGATGAAATTGGCCAGCTATTCCATACCATGTAGTAGTGGTTCTCTTAAAGGCAATGCAGAATAACGTAGGCAGGCTTGTCAGCTGGAACATTTATGATATTTATGATGTATGAAGGGTAAGGAGCGAGAACACTTAAACCACGAAGAGGAGATCAGAAGTAAACTGTCAACAAAGAGAGCCATCCGTGCTAACAAAATAAGCCCCTTTATGTTGCCCTTTTTCTCAGTTCTTTTTTGTATGTGATTATAAACTCATGTTAATCAAGCATTCTACCCAGAATTGGATAGTGTGTACGGGTCTCAACGTTTAGACATTGCATTAATTATAATTCTTACTGGATATCAGACTATCCAAATGTGGAAAAGTCCAAACAGTTTGTTCAAGATATTGTAGGCAGCTTCTTAATCACTAGATTTCTCAAATCATTGACAAAACCAAAGTAAGTAGACATCAGTAACACATAGCATACTTTACTTGTGTGGAATTTAAGCTAAAATTACCTCAATTACATACTTAGCAACACACACACACACACACACACACACACACACTTAAAAACCAAGAAGAGTCACTGAAGTTTAGCCCGAGAACTGTGGGAAAGAAACTATTTCAGTAGATGGGCCATGTGCTCCTGGCTCTGAATGGGTTGTTCCAAGCCTTTCAAGTCATCTAAAATGTGAATCAGTGCTGCCAAAAAACAGCCACATCAGAAGGCACCCAATATTTGAATAAAGCTGCTCTTACTCTGGGAAGCTCTCAGCAGGAAAGTATAACGCTTTCTTAAGAGGATACATCTCTGACCGAGAAGAATATGCAGAGAGCCACCATGAGGTTACAGTTAAGGGTGTTTAACTAGGGGTCTGCTGGGTTGGAAAATGCAAACATCCTTCTAAGATAGACTGAACTCAACCCCAAAGGGGAGGAATACAGGCCAAAAGCACTGCAGAATATTCCATCACTGACTTAGAAGAGGAAAAAAAGCAACCCCAGCATCCTTGGGTGTTAGGTAGAGATTATCAAACCACTTAAATTTAAGCATAGAACACCTGCAAGGTAGTAAAAAGATTTGCTCTGCATTCCTTCATCATTTAAAAAATGAGAAAGGAACACTAATCAGACTTAACCCCTTAGGTGGTAAAAACAGACTTGTATAATTTTATAGGCTAATTTAAAAGACAAGCAGGAACATTTAGGATGTGCTGCTTCTTTTCTGATACTTAAGCCTAACCTCTGCGTTATTCAGTGTAATTCACTGTAATTGTGCCCAGAATTCCTTATCTGTACCTTTTCTAACAACATTCATCATCTACCTCCTTGAGTTAAACTTTTCAGGCTCAAATCCCATACTTCAGCTACTAGGTGATGATAACAACAGTATTTATTGTTTTTCAGGCAATATATTGGCATGTTTACAAATACTGGTTCATTTAAAAAGACTCTAGAAAGATAGCTCTATTAATTTCCTTGATGTCAGTTCAATCATGACCAGCCTTGCTCAGAGTAAGAACTCAATAAATGTTTGTTAACTGAACTACTGTTAACTAAACTGTCCATGATTTTTTAACATTTGTGGCTGATTTCATTAAGTTAATGCTCAACAACCTGTAATTAGTATAAAGTTAAGGTGTAGTAAGTTCTTATTAATAACTGAGCTTATAAGAAATGACATAACTCAGGGCGGCCGGATGGCTCAGTTGGCTAGAGCGCGAGCTCTGAACAACAGGGTTGCCGGTTCAATTCCTGCATGGGATGGTGGGCTGCACCCTCTGCAACTAAGATTAAAAACGGCAGCTGGACTTGGAGCTGAGTTGCACCCTCCACAACTAGATTGAAGGAGGAATTGGAGCTGATGAGCCCTGGAGAAACACATTGTTCCCCAATATTCCCCAAATTAAAATAAAATGAAAAATTAAAAAAAAAAACGTAAATGAGATAACTCAATGTTGAATAAATATCTCATGAAAAACACTTATTGGTTATTATTTTGCTGCATTTCTGTTTCAATGTGTAAAATACAAATAAAAATAAACAGTACACTTGAAATAAACACGCTGCTTTAAAATATTAAAAAATGTGTATTTTTCACTAATTTGGAATGACTTTTACTTTCTCAGTTATTCTCTTTTCACCCATAACTTACATAATAATATTTAATTTTTATTTTTGAATTGGAAGAGTTTTTATTTTCTAAATGCAAGTCCCCTTATCAGATATATAATTTGCAAATATTTTCTCCTATCCTTTTCAACAAATGGTTCTGGAACAAATGGAAATTCACAAGCAAAGAAATGAAGTTGGACCCCTCCCTCACATTAGACAACAAAAATTAAGGCAAAATGGGTCATAGACCTAAATATAAGAACTAAAATTATAAAAAAACAAACAAACTAACAACTCAATAACAAACAGACAACCCAATTGAAAAATAGGCTAAGAATCTGAACAGGTGGTTCTCCAAAAACACACAAATGGACTGGACAATAAGTACATAAAACGATGCTCAACATCATTAGTCATCACCAGGGAACTGCAACTCAAAACCACAGTGAGATACCACTTTGCACCTCCTAGAATGGCTATAATAAAAAACGCAGACAATAATAGGTGTTGGTCAGGATGTGGAGAAACTGGAACCCTGAGGCATTGCTGGTGGGAATGTAAAATAGTGTGGCTACTTTGGAAAAGTTTATCAGTTATTCAAAACGTTAAACATAATTATATGACCCAGCAATTATCCTAAGTAGGTACCCAAGAGAAATGAAAACATATGTCCACACAAAAATTTGCATGTGAATGTTCATAGCAGCTCATAATAGCCAAAAAGGGGAAACAACCCAAACATCCGTCAACTGATAGATAATCTGTGGCACATCTACACACTGGACGATTATTTGGTGATAAAAAGAGATGAAGTACTATACAGGCTACAACATAGATGAATCTTGAAAACATACTAAGTGAAAGAAAAGAAGCCAGTCACAAAAGACCATATACTGTATGATTCCATTTATATGGAATAGGAAATTTATAGAGACAGAAAGTGGATTAGTGGTGGCCAGGGGCTAGGGAGAAACTGCTAATAGGTACAGGATTTCTTTGGGGGGTAACAAGAATGTTGTAAAATTAGATAATGGTGATGCTTACACAACTCTGAATATGCTAAAGACCATTTAATTGTGCACTTTAAATGGGTGACTTGTATGTATGTTTAAAAAACAAAAACCCTAGGAGGACAGGTGTGGGTTGTCCCTAACACTATATCCCTCACTAAAGCACTGAAGATTGACTGAAGTATTAACTTCTCAAATTTTAAACAGGCAAAATGAAGATCAACTAAAATGATCTAGGTAACAGTCACCTATTCTTATAGCAGCTAACCTAAATGCATATTTTAAATGCTTGGCAAGTAGAAAGTTCTTAGAGAGGTCAGTTCTTACCTCCCTGTCCCCTTTTCTAAACTGGCTAGTGCTTGGGCAAAACTAGAGAAAATTAGCAAACTATTTTTAACTACGAAGAGTAAGCATTTGTCCAGGAAGATTTATGAAGACACAGTTTAGTAGAAAATTAATAAGTGAAATAATCTCTTTAAGCATTCTTGCTGTTTTTTTCCTCCTTTTTCCTCACCCCACATTCAGACATCAAAAAATGAGAACACTTGGTTTCCTTGGGGGTTGGTACAAGCAAGTCCATTATATAGATAAAGAAACAAAAATTCAGGGACATAAAGCTAGCTGTTCCTCAAGGTCATAATTAAAATAGCTTCAGTACTTCTGGAGCTAACATATTCTTCTACCTTCTGTCCCCCAAGAAATAACAAAACAGCATTTTACATGTGAAATCACCTAATTATGGCCTCCAGTCTCATTTCCTCTTGGCAGGGCCTTGCTTCCTCAAGCCAAGGCAGACAGATGCTCAACAACAACAGGAACAAAATGGAGAGTGTGGAAGGCTGGCCAGGCCCCGCCGGAGTCTGTGTCTCTCCTCCCACCCGGCCTCACCCCATTCTCAGGTGGGCGAGCAGGCCCCACCTCGGGCTTACCCTCCTTCCAGGCCTCAAGTCCTTTACCTGTCACCTTCAGGTAAGGGAGGAAATCTGACTTCCATCAGCAAGAAACAGGGAGCTCTTTACAATTTTGTCTACATGTAGGCGGCTTGCTATCTGGGAAGGGTGAGAGTCAGCAGACCCCTTAAAGCAGGTCAGCCAAGATCGTATGTGTTCATGAGTATTTCCTGACAGCCTAATGCAGTCCCAGCACCGTGGAAGGCTGGTTCGCCAGTGCTATCTACACCTGCCTAGAATCCAGAACTGAGAGAAGCCACCAGAGCACACATAGCCACCCATCCCAACTGCTGCCATTGTCACACCATTTACTACATCATTTGCCATCGGCTTCATGTGCATTCTTTCATGGAAGCCCACCAACAAATCCGAGTGGGAAGCACGGTTATTATTCTCCATTTATATATGAACTCACTCGGCGAAGCTAAATAACTCACCCAAGGCTACACAGCCAGGACGTGGGAGAAGTGTGATGACATTCCAGACCTTGAAGCCAACCCTGTTTATCACAGAAGAGAGGCGCTGCTGATCCCAACACTGGATGGTCAGCAAGAAGCTGATCAACCAGGACAATGCAAGAAGTCTGCTGCCTTCCCGCTCGAAGAGAGGCTCCCTCTATCCGTATGACTGACCCCCAAAGCTATCCTGGGTGAGCGGTTTAGTGAGTTCCCACAGAGCCGGGGGAGAGCTGGCTCAGTGCACCTCAGTGCTCACACACAGAGTGTGCATGCAGATATCTCTCCCCCAGGTGAGAGGGATGCAGAGTTCGCACTGAACAATCCACACCAGCAGAACCGCGTCTCCGAGGACTGCCAAGCCCGGAGCTTACAGACAACAGGGTGGAAGGTGAGCGCTCAGCCAAACAGAAGCCTGGGAGAGAGCAGCTTCCAGAACAAATGACCGTCTGCACCCTCTAAGGGCGAAGACAACAGATACATCAAGCAACGGTCATGTAAAACGAGACTTTATATCATTTGCATTTTCTTCTGTACATAATAGACTGTGATCTGTTGGTAGTTGGAGTCTTTAGGTACACTGCTTGTTTCGCTGCCCTGATCCCAGAAAAAGAAAACGTTTTCACACCGATAGAAGGCACTCGATAACCTGGAGGGAATGTAAGGATTCTTGAGTTTAGTCAGAATTGGGATCACAGGTGCAACTTGAGCCAATGTTTCTTTTGAACATACATTACTCCTGACTTACATCTGAACATCAGACAACGAAAAGGAGCAATCACAGAGGTGCACACAGCTCTCCAAGGGTTGAGAGGACAATGCGATCATAGCGAGTGGCTGGGGAAGTGTCGTAGGAGACCAGAGCAGCCCAAGCTGCTCACAGATTCTCCAAAGGCAGGACCCCAGTTTTCCTGTTGTGATACGGACATCCCAGGTTCACTTTCCCAGAAATATCTTTTGTATCAGCCTGATACAGTCCTGGGGCTCTAAATTCCAAGGTGGGAGTTATTTCATTGGTTTAGGTGTTATTACAGAAAGTATTTTAAAAATATAAATATGTTCCTGCAGGAGGGAAAATATTTTAACCCTGCAATTTTCATGCAGGAGTAACATATAGAACCATTTTAAGGAGGAAAAAAATCTTATCAGAAGCCATACATCCACAGACCTCATTTTAAGTAATATTGACTTAAGAAGATAAAATATTTTTTAAAATTTTATTAAATTTATAGGAGTGACACTAGTAAGTAAAATTATATAGGTTTCAAGTGTACAAGTCTATAATATATCATCTGTAAATTGCATTGTGTTTTCACCACTCAGAGTCAAATCTTCTGTCACCATATATTTGGCTCCCTTCACTCTTTTCTACTTTCCCCTAACCCACGAAGATAAAACTTATTTTATTGCCATGTCTTTCAGTGGTATATTATTGCTGCAAAAGAGGAGGTTTTTTTCTTAGTAATTGGCAAAATACTTTTTAGGAGATCACTGTGATGAATAGTTTAAAATTTTTTTTATGCATCCCAAGATTTTGAAACCATTGTGTGAGAATCATAGCTTCAAGCTATTTAACAGCCTCAATCCAATTAACACATATCACAGGGCTTGGCACATAGTAGGAGTTCAATAAACTTTTTTTGAGGAGATGAATTCTATATGATTCATCATATAGAGACAGGAGTTGGTAAAGCCCAAAGTGTAAAACACTGCAAGCCAGGATGGACAAGCCCAGGCAAGCACCAAGCTATGACCTGGGCAGTTGAGTTTAAGAAAGCACCACAAGAGAACATCAAATAGGAATTTGATGAGGCAACTAAATCACCTAGGACGGGCTCACCCTGCCCACGGTTATCACCAGGAAACTAGCTGGTGAGGACTAACAAGCCCCTCCCGAGGATACCGCTCTGCACACATACACTCTGTGCCTAGCGTAGTAGTTATTTTTTACCTTTCTGTCACAGACCTGGGAGGTGCCAAAGAGAGGGTCAGAGGCAAGCCTGGTCTCACAGAAATGACAGGTTTTGAAGTCAGCCAATTTTGGATCCTACCATTTACTGCCTCTGCGTCCTTGGTGCATTTCTTAAATTCCAACTTTCAATCTCCTCATTAGTAAAACAACAGATCACTATCTCTCAGTGTTGTTGGAAGGATTACACATGAGAATGTTTGTAAAAGCCACTGGCACATCATTGGTAATTAATGAAGCTACATACTTCCCTAACTACGAGACAGAACGACAGAGCCCTTATCCATAGTAAGGAAGAAAGGAAAAATTCAGGATGTGAAAAAGGACTAAGGCCAAGAATAAACACAACATGGCCTTAGGGTGGAGTTGGGAGCAGACTGTGAGGGGGGAAAAAAAAGGTAGAGCTGCCTTCTAAAGGGAGGCAGGTTTATTTCAAGGCTGAGTGAAAAAGAGGAAGAGGGATTTACCACGGGTTCATCGAAGGATCCAGGTAGAATTTAAGGTCATTCATTGGCTCAAATTAGAAGATCCACTTTCCCAACATCCCAACAGAAGACATGTCGGTGAGCTAAAAGTGACGTGGCAAAAGAAAAGAGGGGACTAGGAGATATAAAGCATTTGTGCTACCAGGAAAGTGGACCAAAATTGGGGTGATGAGGCAGTTCCTGAAAGACTCTCCAGCATTTGAGTTATCCTTTGGTTAGACTTCTGGAACATTTCCCTCATCCATCAATAAGGATTCACTGAACTGCGGATAGAGCCATACTCAGGACATTGCCATTCAATCCTGCAGGTCACACCAGCTCACCCCAAACTTAATTTCAGGCTACAGTAAAACCAGAATAAAATGAAATCAGCATATACTACAATTATAATTATGTTATTATAAGTATGCCTGCAGATGGGTCTAGAAAAGCTTGGAGAAGAAAAATACAGTCAATATATATTGGGTGGTGGATTGAGAATTTTCCCTTTTAAAATTATTTTTTAAATTGTTATGATCTTATTAATGCAATACAGAAAACCTGGGAAAGGGAAAAACATCAAGTCAGGAATAGCCCAATCTCATCCATGCTACTTAAGCCTGTGGCAGGAAAATTTGGACTAAGACCACTGCTGAAATCAAACACTACATCACGCCTGGCTTCCAACGCATTCAAGAGTAGGCCAGACCAGACACAGCTGCAGCCCATCAAGTCCGGAGCTTTGGAGACTGAAAGGCTTGAGACTCAATTTCTTTTGGTCAAAACATCAATGCAAATTTCACCCACATGCAGCATCCTTATAACGCACTATGCTGATATCAAACTAGACCTGAGAATTTTTGGTCTGTGCAACTTCATGCTAACAAATACCTAAATCAACGTTTCTCTCAACTAGTCTGAAATTTTTAGTAGTTCTGAAGCACACAGACACACCCACTCCCTGCTGAGGAGCTCAGCAGTTCCCAGGATACGGGCAAAGGGGTGAGAACCTACACATACCTACACAACCCGACTTTTACCTTGAGACAGACTTCAGACGTAACGGATCACTTTACATTTACTCCAGAGGAAAGTCACCTACACCCCACTAGAATTCATCACCCACATATTTAAGGTCTTGGGTACACAAACCACAGCCAACATTGGACTAGACAGTAATTTGGGTCTAGGATGACCTCAGCGATGACTCTTGGAATATTCAGTCCTTACCAACATGTGACTCGAACAAGGCCTACACAAATAAGCCCAAGGGCAAGTTGCAAGGTCCCACCTGGTCAACGGATATAAGTTCAATAGTCCCAAGGCTAATTTGCCTCTGCTTCCCTCTAAGACTCTCCCTTACCCCCTCCTTTTCCTCCTCCCACCCCAACACCTTGTTCGTACCCCTGTTTCAATACTTATGTCGTAGTTTTGCATGTGGTTACACACCAGTCTCCGTGTCAGACTACGCGATCCTTGAGAAAAGTAGGTCTTCTTTACCTGTGTGCACCCAACTCAAGCACAGTGCCTGGCACACAGGAGATGCTCCATTTGCCCTGATTTCCTTGGGGCATCCTGCTTTAAATGATTGCCCCAGGGTAATTATTAGTGCCCCTTTCACTGAAATACACTGGTATATATGATAAATCCTATGACCATCCTATCAATCAACAGTACGTCAATGTTCGCTATGGGTTTTATGAAATCTGTTTGTTTATTCTTAAACTCACCTTCCCATTGTTTGCTGCGGTTATTCTAGGTAGACAGGCAGGTAGATGGGTAAGAGATGAATATACAGACTGACTGAGAAGCAGGAAATGCAGAAATTAGTTGTGCTAAGAATTTGGAAGCCGGATGATAGCTTTGATTTGTCACACCACACTTCCCTTCTAATTATCTAGTCAATCCTTTCATAATAGTCAAGGGACTCTGCTTTCTCTGAGCCCACTGGCGTGGTCCGGGCACCGCGCAAGGCTGGCAATGGCTGGAATGTGCTGGTGGCACTGGGGAAAGCCACAGGACTTTAAATCCACACCAGGATTACTGAGAATCGATGGTGTTGACAAGCGTTCACTGTTTCTACCTCGATGGCTCTGCTCCAAGCCCAGCATCCTGCCCATGAAGCCATCCGCTCTCAACAGGTGCCCCTGACACATGGAAAAAAACCTGAACTTGTCTTACAGTGCTCAAGGATGGACTAGCAAGAACCAGAGAAGGTGAGAGCGGGAACCAACTAATGCACTCGGCAGTTAGGGTTCTGGTTTCTACAGCAGCAAGGGGCACATTAATACAGTTGCTAAAGCACTGATAAAATCAGGATTATCCAAGGGTACGCCATTTGTCCCGGTGCCTGGCCTTTTAACTGCCCAGTAAGGATAGGAAACTAGAACCACAAGTCTCTACGGGTCCTTCCCCTCTTGTAATTGCCACAGCCAGGGCCACATAAAGGCAGCCGGAGGGGAGGGCCGCACTCCACCTGTCTGGCCCATTTCCTCTGGTTCCACAGACACTCCTCCTTGGATTTAAGGACCCAGAGGGATTTTCCCAGCTCTCTCTGCTCATTAAGCCTGTTTGATTTTAAAGGAGAAGATTAAATACACAGCCCACAGCCAAGATTCCAGATGTGCAGCAAGACTTCCTTTGTGGTTGGGTCCCCTGCTAAGTAGTACTTCTAATTAACATCTAAAGCTGGGCTTGGAGGGGCTGTCAGAGGTGGGAGTCAAGGCAGGAGGGGCCCTGGCCCCAGTCCCAGCTCTGCTGTGTTTGTTAGATCTGAACCCCTCATTTGGCTTCACTGGGTCTCGGTTTCTTCGTTTTTCCCTGCTGGGAGTAGACTATCTACCAGACCTCCACCCGTCACAAACAGGCTGTGAAAGTCAAACTTAAGAGTTCTTCAGGAGTATGAAAGCCCTCCAGAACTACACTGCCCACTAGGATACCCACTCGCCACGTGTACCTTTTAAACTTGAGCTAATGAAAACTTAACCCTCAATTCTCTGGTCACACTAGCCACAGTCCAAGGGCTCACCAGCTACAAGTGGCTGATGGCTACCGTGCTGGCCACCTCATATAGAGAACACTGTCATCATCTGGAAAGTTCTGTCAGACAGCGCTGCTCTCAAGCCTCTTGGATTTCTCTCCATAAAAAACTGCAAACAACATACTAGCCCTGTCAAACACTCAGGAAGGCAACAGTCCATGTGTATTTTAATGCCTACAAAGGGACACAGTAGGGCCATGACCAGGCTCGCTCCCAAATTCTTCAAAGAAAGTAAAAGAGTTTTTCTTCCCAACACAGAAAACAGGCACTAGCAAGTGAGGAATTTTCTCCCACAGCCCCCTGCCTGTTATACTCGGGTCACCCTCTCAGATCTAATCCATCATTTACACAGTCCTACTTTTAAGAAAATGCATTTTCAAATATTCTCTCAACAAGAGTGTTAGGTCTGTGCAAATCCAAGGGACCAGGGAGACCCAGTCACTTCCTTTTGCTTGTCTGACAGGCCTTTCCATACAGCACCAAAAAATGGCCAACTTCAAGTATTTAACAAAACAAAAGGACACAATTTTCCCCAGGGGCCAAGTGTTAAAAGCATTCCAAAAGAAAATGGCCCCAAACAGAAGCTCCTCCCCTCCAATCTGTTCCTCATCCGTCAAGGATTTATTGGCTCTTGCAGTAAATTAATCAATTGCCAAGAGAAAGTAAAACCATGGCCCCAATGTAAATACTTGTTGGTAACAATCCCTCAGTGTGACACTTTGGATTTCAAGTGGCTGGGTGGCCTTCTGAATGCCTCATTAAACGGCAACTTTATAGCATTAAGAGGAAAAGACTCTGGGATTTTCTGTGCAAATGTATAAATCAATCTTTTCAAAGACAAACAAAAGGACAAGTCACAAAACGTGTGGGACTGGGGGTAATGGGGAGGGAGGCAAGCAAACTGAGGAAGGAGAAACTGAGAAGCACGGAGAGGTTGGTCTCGAGTTTTTCCTGGCTTTATGGTATCTTGACTCTGGACGTTTCCATTCTGCCCAATATTTGTTTATCCATCATCAAAAGCAACCCCGCTCCCAAATGGTGAGGTCCTAGGCCCCAGGTGTGAGAGTTCAAGAGACAGAAAGAGAGTGAGTGAGAGAGAGAGAGAGAGAGAGAGAGATCTTAGACTAACAGTCTTTCTTCATCTTTCTACCCTGTTTCCCCGAAAATAAGACCTAGCCAGACAATCAGCTCTAATAGGTCTTTTGGAGCAAAAATTAATATAAGACCCGGTATTATATCATATCATATATTATATAAGACCCGGTCTTATATTATTGTAAAATAAGACCGAGTCTTATATTAATTTTTGCTCCAAAAGATGCATTAGAGCTGATTGCCTGGGTAGGTCTTATATTCGGGGAAGCATGGTATTCCTTCATAGAATTTGTCATGAAGATTTCCAAGTAGCAGTTAAAGTCAGTCAAGCTTACTGCTGTCTCTCAGTGACTGATTTTGTGTTAAGAAAAGCTGTATCATCAAAGTTGGTTACTGATTACCCTCTGTGTACTAGCCACTTTGGATGAAAAAGGGGCCACAAACTAAACTTGACAAGCTAGGGGAGGCCCACATGGCAGGCCCTACAAACTCAGAGACTGAAATTAACCACATAGGATGGTCTGAACATAAAAGTTCCTCACTAAAAGCGGGTCATGGCCAGTAGTCACATCCTGGGCCTGTAGCTTCCTTGACAAAGGTCAATCTTCACCTTAAGTGAACTTGTCTATCGTCTTTTTGCATCTAAGATAACATACCCTGTCAGAGTAATCCCTTTATTAGGACACCTCAGGGCACAACCTTGCACCAGAGCACGAGACCACAGAACCCCTCACTATTAACTCGTTCCCAAATACCATCTCCATGTGCTGTAAATGTTAATTACTAACTATCCTAGACCCACCAATGTAAAAGAAATATGTGTCTCTTCTTTTACTTTTTATCCAATCCCAGAGATTCCCCACCACCACTTTGCTTTCTCCCACCCCCTTTAATCTACCACCAATGGGTTTCATGTAACCTTCCTTATTTTTCCTCCTCTGATTGTAATGTAGATAACAATCTGTGAAACCGCCATTTTCCAAAGCATTTTCTTAATCTGTGGAGATTTTGCTTCCTGCAATTGTCGTCAGTTTGGCTCAAATAACTCATTAAACTTCTCTACAGGTTTGGATGTTTCTTACCTCGACCCCACTTAAGTAATGCTTGGGAAAATACTCACCCTTCGCTTCTGCCTCCCATAATTGAACATGCCTTGTAGACTGTAAACCAGCACATGAACAGTTAAACCCACAAGGAGACCACTACCTCGCAAATCCCAGAACTTAGTCTTGACCAACCCAACTCTACAGTCTTGTTTAGGAAATTTTCCATGAGCATTATTGGCTCCATCCAAATCCCACTGCTCTAAATAGACCAAAACAGCTGCACCCCTGGAACCCAGGCTTGGAAAACAGGGTTGTTTCCTGCTGATGTGCCCCCAAACACTACTGTGTGTTTGAAGTTAATTTCACTCTCACTATCCTTCAGCTAAGCAGGCTTTCAAAACTCTGTGTAGATCCAGGTAGGCCAATCCATTTTATTTTTCCTTTAGGAAAGCTTTAAAAAAACACCCCACACATATGAAACTGGCTGAAACCAAAGAGAAGACAAAGTTCTGAAATATAGAGTACGTGCACACGATCCTCTCTGCATTTGTGCTGGTGGCAATCTCAACTTTGTCTTCCTAATTGGCAGTTCTCTGTATAACTGTACTTAATTTTGTCAGATTCGTATGGAAAAATCAGCCCCATTGTTCCAGAAGAACAATGGGCAACGGATTACAAGCACAGTGCGACAAAGGAAGCAGACTCGGCAGATTTCTGGAATGGTACTTTTCTACTGTTCAAAAGGTTCCTATTGGGAAAGTTGCCATCTTGGTAGCCTTCCTCCCTCCTCAAGTCTGCTTCTCTATCTCAAACAGCAAAATTAAACAAAATAAAGTGTGTGGATTAGTGAAAACTGCTCACAGACTCGTAATGCGGTCTCTCCACCAACACCCTAGGTCCCTCCTCCAGAGTCTCCAGGGCACCAAGTTCACTGCAAGCATTTTTGAGGCGAGAGTCATTTTCCTAATACAATTCCCACTCTGTTACTGCCTGTGCGTCCACCCCATATTTTGTGGTGTGTGTGTGTGTGTGTGTGTGTAATCTGCTTCAGACTATTTAGAGTCTAATAAGTCCATATTTAAAACAACCCACTGATCAACAGGCTGTGGTATTTCCAGAACGTATCAGAGTGGTCAGTATACAGAAATCCAAAGTCCAGCTCATACCAAAACTTTAAGGACCCAGGCACAGACGGAATATGCCCATCCAAGCGTTCGCAGACCTGCAGCCGCGTATTTATCGCATGTCACTCCCAGTAGGCATGGCATGCAAGAGACTCTGACAGAATCTACTTGATGCATTAGTATTTCTGAGCTCGGCATGTGCGAGTCACGTGGTCCTAACACAAGAATTGAATTCCACGCCTGGGCACAAGGGCCAGGGACGTGGCAAAGATCCCAGGACATGGCAGAGGCCCCATGCTTCACAGCAACCTTCACAGAAGCAGTTTCCTGGAAGGAGGCTGCTGGTCCCCTGCCAACCCACAGTTCTCAGAAGGGTGGAAGGGCAAAGGGAGGAATTTCTCCAGCTGGCAGACCCTCAGCATGAGAGGAGAGCGGAGGGGAGTCTGGGCAAGTGGGGAGGAAGAAGGAGTGGCAGGAAGGAAGAGGCCCATTGGAGGCCATCCACAGCTTGGCCATGGCAGATCAAAGCGAAGCAAACCTTTGGAGTCACTGCCACCGGTCCTAGAGTCTGTCCGGTATATGACAAGCTTTAAACAAATGTGTTGTTAATGGTTTAAGATATGTACGGATACATTCATTCTGTGTGTGTGTCAATCTATATAGGTAAACCTTAATCTCTTCCTTAACTCCACTCTCCTCCCTCCCCGCAAATAACCACTGTTTTCTGTGTTTTCATCTAGACCTTCTGGACGCAGCACTTACATATTGTTTGTTATATTCACATAGGCAGCAAACATAGATCACTTCACTTAAATGGCCACATGTTGTACTTCTCATTCGACACTGTGCTTCTCTCTCCATTTAAGGCGACAGTGCTATCCCCACAAAAAGACGTCCTTCCCTCTTTGAAATTGCTGCAAAGTGTTCTACAATGTAGATGTACCGTATTTTATTTATTCACTCTTCTATTGATGTTTAATTTTCATTTTCCCCCCTTTTCAAACAGTCTGGAATAAATATATGTGCAGACTAAAGTATTTCACTAGAATACAATTCTAGGAGTAAAACTACTGAGTCAAGGAATATGTATAACTTTAAGAGATATTGACAAAATACCTGGGACAAATTTGACTCCCACTGACAGTATGTGAATACAGTAGACCACTCTTATCCAAGGTTTGGCTTTCCAAAGTTTCAGTTACCAGTGGTCAACTGCCATCCGAAAATATTACATAGAAAGTTCCAGAAAGAAACAATTCATAGGTTTTAAATGCCACGCTGTTCTGAGCAGCGTGATGAAATCTCTCACCATCGCGTTCTGTCCCACCCGGATGTTGTGTCTCCATGCTGTATCCACGCGCCACTTAGTAGCCTTCTAGTTATCAGACCGACTGTCGCAATATTGTCATGCTTGCATTCAAGTCACCCTTCTTTTACTTACTCATGGCCCCAAAGTACAAGAGTAGTGATGCTGGCAATTCGGATATGCCAAAGAGAAGCCATAAAGTGCTTCATTCAAGTGAAAAGGAATGTGAATATAGGAAAAAACATAGTATATATAAGGTTCAGTAGGATCCATGGTTTCAGGCATCCACTGAGGGGTCTTGGAAAATATCCCCCACGGATAAGAAGGGACTACTGTACTCATTTCCTAAGGTCTACACAGAGAAAAGAAGAGGAGAGGAGAGGAGAGAGGAGAGAAGAGAAATGTTCTCTTCTCTGTATGTATGCTGATTCAATCATCCTTTTAACTTTTGCCTAAGCCTAACCTTAACCCTGAAATTGTCCAGACTGGACATTGGGCAGTAGTAGGGGGAAAAAAATCCCACTGCTTTAATTTGCATTTCCCTGATTACCTGAGAAACCAAGTATTTTGTCTTATCTTTATTGGATATTTGCATTTTCTCTTCTGTGAGTTGCCATTTCATATATTCTGCCCATTTGTCTTTTGGGTCATTTGCTTTTTTCCCTTCATTAATGCATAAGTTTTAATATGTTCTATTAATCCATTGTTCTACTTGTTTTGTACATGTCTCTCAGTCTTTTTAAAACTTTGCTTGTGGCATTTCCCCACAAACAAGGTGGTGTCCCATAAAGAAACAGTGGCTTCCAAACTGTTCTTTTCAGCCGTAAACTCCTTTCTCCAGTCCCGGGGAACCCCAGTGACAGACAACAGCAGAACTGCTCCAGCTGAGGCTGAACAGGCCTCCTGAGGTCCCCCTGACTCCCCCGTCTTGATGCTGAGGAGCTCCTCAGAGCTTCCAAGAGCAGAGTTTGAAACCAAATTCAGTCCAACCCCCTCACATAAACAAAAGGAAAAATGCAAGATAAGAGCCACTAGCGGGACAGCTTAAGACCTCCTAACAGAAATAAGACCAAAACTAAGGTCTCCAATCTGTCTGTGAACCCAGCACAGTATTTAAATTATAGAGGGTAGATTAATTCCAATTTGATCTGACAACAAAACACAGACTCTTCTCCCATCAAAGAAAAAGAAAGTAACATGCTAATAAAATAAACGAAGAGATAATTCCACTCAAAAGCTCATTAAAACAACAACAACATTTATCATTGCTTTCTAGTTATTGATTACTGTACTAACTTCCTGCCTCTCTGCACTAAAATATAACCAAACGAGAGCCTGGAACCTTTGTCTTTCTCGTGTCTCTAAGACCCAGAACTGGACCTGTCAAATTATAGGTCTCAATAAATATTTACCTCCAAAACTATTCACTACAGCGAAAAACAAGCAGAAAATGATCCAAGTTGCACTTTTAAAAAATTTCAACTGCATTTATCAATTCTGCTAGAATAGCTATCCATTAGTGAGTGGCCTAAAAAGTGGGCTGCAGATTATAAAATATCTGGATAATCCAAATGAAATCATTGACAGCAATACCACTGAACACATATGACTACCCTCCTCCTCCCTCTTTATGGAATTCTTGGGGCTTCTGGTTGTCATGCCATGTTTCCCAGGACATCTGGCACTTGAGATGGAGGCAGCTTGAGTCAGCTATGTTCCCGTTTGACGTCTTTTCTTTCACCGCTGTAGCACTGATTACCAACTGTGGGAACCTGAGGAGGTTAACTATTGTGGGACCCAAGTCTCAGGTTCCCCCTCTGTAAAGTGGACACGACAAGAGGCCCCTGCCCCTCCTAGGTTTTTGAGAGGGTTGGTGTCAGTGTATGTTGCTTAACATGATGCCACACATGGAATCACTGGAGTTTGCTTTATCCGTTACGCTCGTCTACAGGGCTGTCAACATTTAAGATGGGTTTTGCATGCCCAGAATGAAGAGACAGAGGCAGACTAAACCCTATTAAATGTGAGGAAATGGGAGGAGATGAGCCAGCATTATTAAAAACCCGTTCCTGAGAGAATAACACTAATTTATAGAGCACGTCAAATCCAATCATAACGGTAAATATTAGATGTAGCTCTCAACCTCCTGGACCACAGAGGGAAGGACTGATGGGGGCTCCATTTAAATGCCAACCTGCTGATTAGAGAGCCTAGCCCCAAACCATAGCTAGAAGGCCACTTTCTATCTCTGTGTCTGAGGTTATAGGAGCTCATGTTTATTCCACTTGGCTGCAGGGACATTTACAGCTTCCATCTGCTCCCAGGGCAGTCGCAAAGAATGTGCTCTGGCCCGGGACCGCCCCGCCTGGGAACAATAACCATTTCATACACTGGTATTTAGTTACAGGGCTATGAATGCCTGATAGCCAATCAGAAAAGAGTTCCTGCAGATCAGAGTTTGATCTCTGCAAATGACAATACTGGCTACAGCCACTCTGGAAAAGCAAAAAAGAGCAAATATTCTGTTCATAGAATTTTGAACATGTTTGCTTCCTATCCATTCGCAAAGATGGTAACTGAAGCAGTTATGAAAGGCATTGAAGAGTGGAATATTGACACACAGGCAATCTGTGTGCCATGGAATTTTTTTTTTTTTAATTGGGGAATGTTGGGGAACAGTGTGTCTTTCCCGGGCCCATCAGCTCCAAGTCAAGTCCAAGTCAGTCACCGTTTTTCAATCTTAGTTGCAGGGGGTGCAGCCCATCATCCCATGCGGGAATTGAACCGGGAACCTTGTTGTTCAGAGCTCGTGCTCTAACCAGCTGAGCCATCCGGCTGTCCCTCTGGAAGCTCAGCGGCAGCTTGTTGACTTCAATCTAGTTGTGGAGGGCACACCTCACTGGCCCATGTGGGAACTGAACCGGCAACCTTGTTGTTCAGAGCTCATGCTCTAACCAACGGAGCCATCAGGTTGCCCTATGCCATGGATTTTTGACACATCCTAAAAGATGTAAATAGTAATAGGAAAATCTGTGTCTTTGTATTGGCTAAAGCAGGAAAAGCCTTAATGGATTTTAATATAAAGAATAAACAAAAACACCCATCATTACTCTGGTCTTTTAAAGTCAGGTGTCGCTGGAGAAAATGTGAATAGTTCTCAGAACACACCTCTAGCAGAGTTGAAATCAGATCTATAGATTTATCATCTACAGATCAGTTTGGTCACTGAAGCCAACCTTCTTTTTATCTAGGGGAAAAAAAAAGATTTTCTTTATTTGACAAAGATACTGAAGATAAAGAGAAATGCTACGCAGGAAAATATTTTAAAATCTGCTTTGAAAAGAAAAAAAAAAATCCCCAATCCTTACAGATCTCAGAATGTTGCAGAGGGGCGAAGAAAAGGGAAGGAGATGACAATTGATATGTAGGCATGAAACATCAACAAGTCCAAAAATCAAGTTTGCCTCTCGCGAAAATTGATTTGACCGTTCTTAACTCTCGATGCTCTTGATCTCCTGCTAAGAGACCCAGAAGAAAGCTTTCAGGATAACTAGAGTTGCTCTCAATCCCAGCTTTTGTTCTCTAAAAAAGGGTGTAAGACAACTTGTTGGGTCATCCTTGAGGAGAAATTTCAATTCTTAACACCCCAGCACCAACAGGGCTTAGAATCTATCAATGGGTGGCCACCCTCCGTGTACGATCATGTCAACCTCATAGTACAACTGCTACGTGTTCATCACTGCACAGCGGGGTGTATGATCGCAGATACTTAAACCCAGGGTTAGTCGTTTTCTACCAAATTCCAAAATAAGCTGAGGCCACTCAACCACCAGAGGCCCAGAAACTCTACCGCAAGGTATACCATTCATGGTCTCGAGGTCTGTGTTTTTCTGAGGGTCAGAGAAACAGAACGGTGCTTTCAAGCAAAATTCTAGAATGCCAGGATGGTTGATGGGGACACTGAGAAGGGATGGAGCTAGTTGGTCAAGGCCAAGTAAAAAGCCACTATTGAGAGGCAAGGGCCAGAGAGCACTTCCGGTGAATGGAGAAGGAACCCAGGAAAAGCTTTCGCAGACACCCGGACTTTCACATGTTTCAGTTCCCACCAGTCCTGAGCAATCTGCACGTGTGACGTTCTGGCGTACTTGTCGGGCTTACCAATTACAGTCATAGTATTTTCTTCTCTATCTCATAAAACACAATGCAAACCACTTCAAATCTCTGGACTCTAGCTTATGTCTCTATTAGGACAGTAGGGCTAGAGCCCTAGTTAACACCCTCACTAACAAAACAGGCCTTACAGCAGTTTGTAAAGCACATTTCTGTGAAACAACCTGCTTTCTGACCCACACTATGGTGCTTGGCACGATCTTCCTGGGAGGGATATGGTTACACTGAACAGAGCACTGCGTTTTAAAACAAATCACGAAAGAGAAAAGGCCAACTTTCTGGTAAAGCATTAATAAGTCTAAACTATTAATAATCTTATGCTTCCCATCAGAAAGATTTCAAAATACATAGTTTAGAAATGCAGTGATTATATCTCATAATAATTAATAGTTAACATGTATTGAAACTTAAACTGGGCCAGGTACATGCAATAACTCACTAAAGCCTCACAACCCTCCCTGAATAGATATTACTATTACCTCTATTTAAGAATTAAAAAAAATAAATAAATGAAGGCATAGATAGCTCCCAAGGTCATGCAGATACGGTAATATAGGAACCCGCGCAGTCTGGCATCAGAGCCCAAGGGTCTGAAAAGCTGCATATATATTGAAACCTTGTAAGAATTGTATTTGAGGCTATACCTGGTCACCACCCAGAACTGGTGCCCCACTGTCTGTTTTCATCTTTATGTCCCCTGGCACAGAGCCCAACTCGAGTCGAGGCCCTCTGCATTACATTCCACTCAGGGCACTTTGTGTAATTGTGGATGACAATGTAATTATAAAGTTTATAATTCAAAACAGTAATGAAGACCTGCAGTCAGTGTTTTACATTAACTATCAAGACCAATCTCCAAACAATTAGAATTAATAGGAGGATGCTGCTAGATTGCTGGAAACAAAAATCCAAAATCAAAGATCAATAGTAATCCTTTACAACAACGGTAACCAAATATAATTGCAGGGAAAAAAATCGGCTTCCATAGCAACCCAGACTATAATGTAGATAGGGAAAAGTCTAAAAAGCAATGTGAGTAAGATATTATAAAACCACATTGAAGGATACAAAAGAAGATCTGGAACAACGAAATGATAAACCATTTTTGTAGAGAGAGAAGGACAACATTTTTAATGTTAACATTCCTCAATTAATCAATAACGTCAGTGAAATTTCAAAAAGATTTCAATAAAAATTTTGGGAAACTTGAACAATACTTTAATATTCATGTGGGAGAGTATCAGACTAAGAATAACAAAGAGTTTTGAAAAAGAAGTACAATGAGGGTAGACTCACCTTACCACATATTAAAACACATTATAAAACTATAGTGATTAAGAGCTATGTGATATTGAGGTAGGAATCAATGAATTATCAGAGTGAAATAAAGAGCCCTGCAACCAACGTATATTTTTAGGGAGTATCTGACATATGTTAGGCAAAAGCATGCTAATCACTGTGCTTAATTTGTAATCTATTTGAAATTTATTTTTAATCCATCTTAAATTTTTCTCTTTAGAGTAAGGTGAAAATCAAATCAAAATCCCAATCATATTTTTCAAAGAAATAGAACCAAGAAATCATCAAATTTCTATTGAAGCACAAAAGACCCTGAATAGCCAAAACAATCCTGAGAAAAAGGAACAAAGCCGGGTGTATCACACTCCCTGACTTCAAATTATACTACAAAGCCACACTAATCAAACCAGCATGGTATTGGCAGAAAAACAGATACACAGACCAATGGAACAGAATTGAGAACCCAGAAATAAACCCACACATATATGGGTAATTTTTGACAAAGGCGCCAAAAACATACACTGGAGAAAGGAAACCCTTTCCAAATGGTGTTGGGGAAATTGGAAAGCCACATGCAAAAGAATGAAACTAGACTGATATCTAACACCATACATAAAAATTAACTGGATTAAAGACTTAAACGTAAGACCAGAAAGAATAAAATATGTAAAATAAAACACAGGTACTAAACTGATGGACCTTGGTCTCAGAAAGGTTTTTAGAACTTGACCCCAAAGGCAAGGGAAGTAAAAGCAAAAATAAATGAAAGGGACTACATCAAACTAAAATGCTTCTGCAAAGCCAAAGAAACCATCAACAAGACAAAAAGGCAATCAACTGAATGAGAGAAGATATTGGCAAATCATACCTCTGACAAGGGGCTAATATTCAAAATAAATAAAAAATTCACACAACTCAACAACAACAAAAAACCCAAACAATCCAATTGAAAAATGAGCAGAGGACCTGAACAGACATTTTTCCCAAGAAGACATACAAATGACCAACAGATATATGAAAAAAAATACTCAACTTCACTAGCTATTAAGGAAATGCAAATCAAAACCTTAATGAGATACCACCTCACACCCGTTAGAATGGCTATTATCAACAACACAAGTAATAACAAGTGTTGGAGAGGCTGTGGAGAAAAAGGAAATCTTATACACTGCTGGTGGGAATGTAAATTGGTGCAGACACTATGGAAAACAGTATGGAGGTTCCTCAAAAAATTAAGAATAGAATTACCACATGACCCAGCAATCCCTGTACTGGGTATCTACTCCAAAAATCTGAAAACATTTATCCGTAAAGATATATGGACCTCTATGTTCATTGCAGCATTATTCGTGATGGCCAAGACCTGGAAACAACCTAAGTATCCTTCGATGGACAACTGAATAAAGAAGAGATGGTACATATATACAGTGGAATACTACTCAGCCATAAGACAGGATGAAATACTGCCATTTGCTACAACATGGATGGATCTTGAGATTATCATGCTAAGTAAAATAAGTCAGAAAGAAAAAGGACAAGAACTATATGATTTCACTCATATGTGGGATATAAAACAGAAAGCAACAAACAAAAACCAACAGACTCAAAAACATAGACAACAATATGGTGGTTACCAGAGGGGAAGGGAGTTAGGGGAGGATGAAGAGGGTAAAGGGGGTCAAAAATATGATGACAGAAAGAAGACTAGACTGAATGGTGAGCACACAATGCAAATGCAGATGATGTATCATAGAACTGTATATTTGAAACATATAATTGTTAACCAATGTTACCCCAATACATTTAATTAAAAAAAAAAAAAAGACTGCAACATAGAACACCCTCCCTGAATTTCCAGCCTGCTGGCTTACCCTACAGATTTTGGGCTTGTCAGCCCCCACAATCATGTGAGCCAAATTAATAAAATAAATCCCCTCACCCTAATATATGAGCTCCCCTCCATTCTATTCCCTGGAGAATCCTGACTAACCCCAATGTTGCAGGTTTGGGGGCTGCCATGGTTTCTCTAGAAAAGCGTGCTTGGCAGCGTGGGGTGGGAAGAGGGGACAGACAATGACAGGCCAGTTAACGTCGACACAATGGTATTAAACACATCTTGTGTTTATTTCCGGGAACATACATCTCCTGAGAAGAGAAAGCGCTTCAGTCAGATGGCTTCTTGTTGGAGATGTTTTTTTCCAAATGGAAATTTCCCGTTGGCCTGTGATTACTTGTGGGCCAGATGGCTCTGTGGGGAGGACACACATCCCCACTCCCACGGGGAGGATGAAGAAGGGCCGGAGGAGTGAGGTTTGGCCTTCCTGTGCCTGTGATTTTTCCTGAGGGAACTTCTTCCTTGTTTGCTTCACCAAAACCACAAGCGGACAGGCTGCCCAAGATTGACTGCGCTCCGCAGACAACTTCTCCCTGGATGGACCCTCTGCTCTGCTCATACGGGGTCGAGGGCTCTACTTCATACAAGAGCCCACACTCCTCTTAATCTGCTCGCTACCCCTCCAAACGCCACATAGGTCTGGATGTAAGGGACCCCTAAGTATAACTCGGTGCCCTTTTCTCAGTTTAAAATCCCTTACTGATTTTAGAGAAAATCTATGTGAGCCATTTTAAGATTCTGCATTTCTGTTCATTTTGTTTTATTTTGGTTTGGCACTTGCAAACCAAGAAAGTTCAAATACGAAACAAGAATGAAGTTATGGAAGCAATGATTCAAGTTCACAGCGATATATATGATAAAAAATACTTGACATCAGTTTGTATTTTCTGTAGACTGAGAGGTGAACAAAGGACATCTTAGCTGGGTCATAAGTTGACTCCAAATATAAGGGATCCCGTACTGTCCCAATTAGAACGGAGTTGAAAAAAACTGGGGGGAAAATTTGGTTACATAAATGTAAGTGATATAAATAAAACAATCTTTACCTTTAGCTATTTATTAATACAGCAATACAAATACTTGTATGTATGTAATTATATACATGAATATTATGTAAACATCATAGAAGTTAATGATAATTTAGAAATATTTCCAGTTTCCTCTCACTCCTGATTCTCACACTTTAGGAAAACATTTATTCAAAGTCTTCAGTGGCACCAGTATATTTACACCCGTTCCTGTGATTACGGCTACATTCTGAGTTTTCCAGAACATATCCTCTTCACTTCCATTTAAGTTATTTGGATAAAGTTCTTATCTTGTTCCAATTTTAAATGATCTTTAAAGGTCTTGTTTACAAAGAAATCCAACACTTGTTACTGTGAGGTCAGATGCACAGGAATATTACCAGACTTTTTTTAACTTTCCTTTTTTTTTTTTACTATTACTTCCTCAGTTGACCTCTATAAGCATCCAAAACCAGTACTGACTAAGGTCCTTTCAGGCTAATGTGTGTTCTCTAAATAATACTTTGATGTTCAAGATAAAATAATTGTGAGATCCTCTCACAGTATCAGAGAATTTATGAAGACTTAAACATCCTCATTCTTGACAACGTGTTTTGTGTTTTTGTTTTGGTGGTGGGGGCGGTGAATTATATTTGGGCATGAGATAAACTGTATAACTTCATTTCCCACATTTTCTCCCATCTGCCGTTTTCCCTCAGCAGGCCATCATGGCAAAGTGGTACAGAATCATAAGTGGACTTTCTCAGGGTAGAGCTGGGGGACTTCAGAGGAATCTAATATGTTGGGTCTCAGAGGACCCAGAAACAGGTTTCTGTCTCACAGAACAGATGGGTGCTGCCACTGGAGCCAGGCTGGGAGGGTCACTGGCTTTCTGTCTTGTCTTTTTCCTTCAGCTTTTAAAAACAAATTTATGCCGCTGTGGTAGGATCCCTTTAAGGGTGGCAGCAGAGGATCTGCCTCAGGGAGACTCCTCCCAGATCCTATCCCACCTTCTGAAGGGGGTGAGATCCACCCTCTCTCAGCCCTCAGAAGCACCACTCGCCACCCACAAGACTCTGAGCTCAGCTCTCCTGCTGCTAGAAGGCACTGCCAGCAGCAAAAGCAGCCAGAGAGGGTTGTGTGTAAGAAATAGGGAGAATTTTCTGGAACATTCTGAAAGGCCTAAACACCTTGGGAGCTTCACTGAGCCCTGCCTATCACTTACATCAGTGACTGAAGTAGAAAGAACAATGGACAATGCTCCAAGCTGTAAAAGAGGCTCACGGCAGCCATTAAATTTCAGTTCAAAGAGGACAGAGGGGTGGAGGAGGAAAAAAAGGTGATAATGATGATGAATATACATCAACACTGTGATTTATAATAAGAAATATATGTATTTGGTCTTTGCCTACTGTTCCTGGCACAGAGCTCCTAAAGCCCTTGTAGTTTTCCATATAAGAGCCATAGGACATCTTTCCTTATAATATTTAGTTCCAGAAACAACTCCAGAGCAAGACAGGTGAAATGGGTATTTTTTTGTTATTCATAACAAGTCCTTCCAATCACATCTTAGTTTATGGTAATATGGTGACTTTGGAAAGTCCTTAAGGATGGGGGCTGGTTGGCAGGTGACCCAGGCACAGAGGGTGGAACTTTCAATCCCACCCCTGACCTCCAGGGAGGGTAGAGGGGCTAGAGACTGAGTCCAATCAGCAAGAGCCCATGATTTAATCATCAATCAATCGTGCTGCCACAAAAGCCCAGAAGGATGGGGTTGGGAACATGTGGAGATGCCATACCCCTGGCCCCACTCTTTGCCCTATGCATCTGCCATCTGAGTTGTACCCTTTCATAATAAACCAGTAATCTAGTAAGTAAACTGTTTTCCTGAGTTCCGTCAGCAGCTCTAGCAAATTAATCCAACCTGATTAACCCTATTAATTAATAGGAGGGGTTGTGGGAAGCTCCTATGTATAGCCAGTTGGTCAGAAGCACGGGTGACAACTTGGACTACTTTTGATTGGCATTTGAAGTGTGTATATGTGTGTGGGGGGGGGACAGTCTTGTGGGACAGAGCCCTTAACTTGTTGGACCTCAATCTCTGTCCACATAATGTCTGAACTGAACTAGTATTATTTTGTGTGGGGAAATCTCCACCCCGCCCTCCCCACACATTTGGTGACCAGAAGTGCCAGAACTGAAGTAGCATTCAGAGAGTATTGTGCATAATGTAAATGAAAACAATAAACAGAGTTTTCCTTTACAGCAGGGACAGTGAGTCATGAAAGAGAGGAAAACCCAAAGGGCAGGAACCGAGGGAATGTTGCTGGAATTTGGCTGCACTCAGAAAAGCGACCTCCAGGGCAGCGTCCAGATTCTCACCCGTAGACTTGAGAAGGTTGTGTCCAAAAGTAACACACAGACCCAGCACTGCGGAAGTTTGATAGTTACAACATGAAAGATGGGAATTGGCCTCATTCTCCCTGGGTTTTTCTCCATTGAGAAAACTGACCTTTTAGCCAAGCCTCGTTTTATGACTGAGGAAATCACTCAGGGACGTTTACAGTTGACAAAGCACATTGAAGAAGCAGCAAACCCGGTCTCGGGGCCCGGGAGCTAAATTTCACTAAGGGCTTCTGTGCGTGGCACTGTGATGAACACTCTATGTGAATATCTCGGTCCTGGCCACTAACCTATGAAGGAGGGATGCACCTTATCCCCATTTTACAGTTGAGGTAAGCAAGGCAGAGAGGCTAACTGTCCCCAGAGTCATTTACAAGCAAGTACGTAGGCCAGCTGGGTTTGGAACGTCACTACTTTACTAACAAGGTTTATATGTGGAGTCAGACAGAACTGAGAATATGATATATCCCCTTATACTAGCTAAGTAATTCTGGGTATGTTACAGCCCTTCTGAGCCTCAGTTTCCAGATCTGCAAAATGGGCTTATCACGCAGCTATCTGGGTGTGAGATCCTTTAGTTAAAGCCCCTAGCACAAAACCTCACAAATAGCAGGCATTCAGTAAAGATACTATCCCCCCTTATCTTTCTCTAATCTTCCTGAACCTGCATCTTACAGGTGAGGGGCAACACTTTACCACAACCCCACCCCCACCCCGACTTGTATGTGAAAGAATGTAACATTGGAGGAAGGAACATGAATTAATGACATTTATCTTATCACATGAAGTGAAGGTCTCAGTCAATCGGCTTTGCTTCTATTTCTTACGGGAAGGCTTTTTCTTATTCATCTTAAACCAACTTTGCATTGTGAATTAGTGGAGCCACAGGTTTCTATGTTGTAGGGAACACTTATCCTCTGGTCCTGGAGCTAAATGGACTCATCGGCAAATGCCCTCCAGGGAAACTCTGCAAGGCCTGACTTGATCACACTTGTGCAGATGAGGACTGCGAGTCTGGCTCCAATAACCACAGGATGTAGACAACTAACGCACCCAGCGCAACCTCAACACCTCATACACCCACATAAACCATTGCTCCAGAGTTTAAAGTCAGTGAAGAGAGATGTTTAAGAGAGGCTGTGGGTTGGTCCAGATATTTCCCCCAGTGGTCTACACCGGGGTGGGGGGGTGGGGGCAGGGGAGGTATGTGGGAGCTTGGGTTAGAATCCACCGTCTGCATCCTATTAGGCTCTTTTATGAGCTCAGAGCAGCACTGTCTGGTTTGCATTTGCAACACAGAGGGAAGCAAGAGGAGCAGCAGAGAGGCTTTCTCAAGGATACCACATGGAGGTTAGTTTCACCAGAAAGTACCTATGAGATGACCAAGCAGTGTGACAGTAGGGAGATAGGAAAAGGACCCCTAGGCGGAGAGTCAGGGCACCACGTCCTGGCATGATCCATACCACCTACCACCTGTGCTCCAGATCAAAGCACTGAACCTCTCCTCCTCAGTGGCACCTTAAAATGATGAACCCGGATTAGATACGCTCCGAGATTCCTTCTAGCTTGAAAATTCTATTATTATTTCAATTCTTTATGAAACCTCTTTATGAATCTTTATGAACTCTGAAAAAACATTAAAACGCGTACCTAGCATAATGTGCTGCCTGTAACTGACACTTGGTAATTGTTTACTGCATAAATGATAGAACCAATGCTGATAAGGATACAAATAAAGGTTATTTTTTTAAAAATCAAGTCACAGGTATATCATGCCCACATATACAAGGTCTGACAATTCAGTTCACAAACTTGTTGCACTGATGTTGCCAATCTTTTTTGATATCAGAGAGATTATTCATTATGAATTTGTACCAACTGGACAAACAGTTAACCAAGTTTACTATTTGGAAGTGCTGAAAAGGCTGCGTGAAAAAGTTAGAGAAAATGACCTATACTTTTCGCCAACTATTCATGGCTCTTGCATCACGACAATGCACCAGCTCACATGGCACTGTCCGTGAGGGAGTTTTTAGCCAGTAATCAAATAACTATATTGGAACACCCTTCCTACTCACCTGACCTGGCCCCAATGACTTCTTTCTTTACCAGAAGATAAAGGAAATACTGAAAAGAAGACATTTTGATGACATTCAGGACATGGAGGGTAATATTACGACTGCTCTGAAGTCCATTCCAGAAGAAGAGTTCCAAAGTTGCTTTGAAGTCTGGACTAGGAGTTGGTGTCAGTGCATAGCTTCCCAAGGGGAGTACTTCAAAGGTGACCATCGTGAAATTCAGCAGTGAGGTATGTAGCACTTTTTCTAGGATGAGTTCGCGAACTTAATTGTGAGACTTTGTATACCACATACATTCATGTACTCCTATATATATGTATGTTATAATTTCACCTCATGGGTTGCTATGACCTCTGTATTCAAAACAGTATACAGGCATACCTCGTTTACTGCACTTTACAGATATTGCGTTTTTTACAAATTGAAGGCAAGACCCTCCACCAGCAAAAAGATTATGACTTGCTGAAGGCTCAGATGATGGTTAGCAATAAACTGGTTTTTAATTAAAAAGTTAAGCCAGGTACATTTTTTTCTTTAGACATAATGCTATTGCACATTATGGCTAGAGTATAGTGTAACTATAGACCAGAGTATAGTGTAAACACAATTTTTATATGCACTGGGAAACCCCAAAATTCGTGTGATTCACTTTATAGAGATATTCACTTTACTGAGGTGGTCTGGAACCGAACCTGCAGTATCTCTGAGGTACGCCTGTACTAGATATTATAGGGAGAATAAGCCACACCCCTGCCCGCTGGGACTAGTAATCTAATAGAAAAGAATACTAATATACAAGAATAATCTAATACACAAGAATAAGATGACAACTCTTGGACAGGACAAGATACAATTCAAATTCAGATGCACTAAAGTAAACATAACTGGTACTGTGGAGCCAGACACGACAATCAAGCTTTTATATGAGAGATGGACACACACATCTAGGGTCCCAGCAGGAAACAGAAGGCACACTCAAAAGGGTTGAGGCAGGAGGAGGCACCCTGGGTGAGCAGCGGCTGGGAAACTATTACTTCCTCTAGGTCTGAAGGGAAAGGGGAAGAAGCAGTGTGAGCTGGAGCCATGAAAGTGAGCTGCCCATCAAGAGCTTAAAAGAAATCAGCCGTCGATAGAATCTTAGTAAGTTTCAAGGGACGATTGTGAGGGGGATAAACGCCCCAACACTGTCTCCTGCCTTCTGATCCGCCTATGCCTCCCAATGGCTGAACCCAACCAGAAACAGGACAAAGAGAGGCCAGATATTGTAGTTCATAGAAGGAAACCTCTTGGTACAGAGAAGAGAATGAATTGGGGGAACGGGAGAGAGGAAGGAGAAAACACGCACACTTATAAATTATACAAACACACACATACACATTTGAGATATATTTGGGGCAAGTATGTCTTTAACTTTTCAAAAAAGATGATTTGTTCTACTAAAGGGTTGCACCATAGGATGAATCTAAATTTAAATATCAAGGTCTTCAGCATATCCCAGCTATAACTTAACTGATAAAAGCGGAAACTTCTTTAATTGTAAGTAACTTCTACATAAGGCTTATGTTGCCCGAGACATGGTGTATTCGTTTACGTAGGGCCTAACAAGTGAAATTGCGAAGACAACCTGCTAGCCAGACAAAATGGTCTCCTAACAGTTTTCCTTAGTCCTCTATCCCCACCAGCCCAATTTCCAAAGATAAAACAAACTCCGAAGTTTGCACACTAACATGTTTTTCCATTTATATTTTCTATCAGTTGACAATTAAAACAAGAATCTCAGAGGTCAGCCAAAAGTCTTAAATAACAAATGAAAGAGTCAGATATATTATCTCTGGACTCAAAAGTGCAAAGCGACACGTTATAGGAAACCACCTGGAAAACGGCACTTGGCAGGCGACGTTTCAGGGATCCAGGTTTCAAACGGCCACTCCTTGCCAATTATGCTTAACTTAACCGGGACCCTTGGGAAAAGCTCCAAAAGTAGTAAAGCCTCTATAATGCAATCCACTTTTACGTAGAGTTCTACTGATGGCAAGGGGAACCTGGATCTGGGTGGGGATCAGGATGGCACCTAAGGATGGCGGAGCCAGGAGAAGGAAGACGAGGGTTAAAAAGTGTCTCACGGTCACCTCCCAATTAGTGACCACCTGTCTGAGGTTTCTCCGGACAGTCCCCGTCTCAGTTATTCTAGCCCATACTACTTAAACGTCCAATCCTGGGGAAATAGTTACACAAATTATGGTCCTTTGACTCTATGGGAAAATATGCTGCCATTAAAATTAATGAGTCTGTAATGACATGAGAAATTCTTTTGTTTATTCATTCACAGTAATGTTTGAATCCCTACTGCATACTACAGATGGTGTTCAGGCTATAATGATAAATTATGTAGCGCATATATTCCATAGCACAGAATGGGCTCCAGAACCAGGCTGCCAGCATTTAAATCTTGGCGCCACCACTGGAAAGACAGGCAACCTTGAGCTGTTTCCCTGAATACTATCTCCATTATAATAATAGCACCTGCTTCATAGGATCATTGTGAGGATGAGATGCGCTCGTAAGTGGAAAGCTGATAACATACCCGGCAAGTAGTAAGTGCTCAATAAATCTTAGCTCTATGGCAATAGGAAGTGCTCATCCTTACAGCCTGGATTTAGTAAGACATACAGCGACAAACAGGAAAATGATGGTACACTGCTAGGTGCAACTAAGCGCGGGCTTCCCTTCAGGCTAACATTTTAACGGGAATGGAAGAGATCAGAAGGGCCTCCCATTCATAAAAGTAAAGAGAGTGTGTCTTTGCCACGTGAGTCAGACTGGGGAAAACAGGGACGGACAGTCTACTTTTCCTGCATTCCAGTCTTCCTGACACCACTGAGCGCTTCCGGTGTTAATTTCATTCAAATCTTCCCCAAGTCTGGGATGCACAAAGACAAAGCATGGACGATGAAGTGTGCAGGCAGACGGGCCAGCTTCCATGATCACAGGAGTGTGTGGAAACTAGTGCCAGGCTTTTCACAAGCTGGAATGCATGAGGTTCCTTCACTGCCTTATCATTGAAGAGCAGTCTTCACTTCCGTGACGGCCCCGGAATGTTCTCTCACTGGGATCAGCTAGCACTCTCCAAAGCAAGGTTTCTTCTTCCCAGCCCCCCCAAACGTCTCAATAGTTATTCCTACCTTTGAAGTTGGAAGAGAGAATACAATTACTTTCATCTGCCTGGAAAACTGGCAGAGTAGACAGGAATCGTACTTGCAATCACAACGAGGAATCAGGCTACTCAGATCAGGGGAGCCCATGATCTGCCTTAGCTTTTTGGTGATGAGATGATGCATAACTAAATGTCCACCTGTATATGATACCAAACAATGATACCAAACTCTGATTCAAAATGGCTTGAACAGGGAGGAAATTAACCATTCCACATGATGGGAAGTGCAGAGGACGGGTGGGGCTCAAGCCATGCTTCTCAGGGACTCGCTGGGATCTGCTCTTTCCTGCATGCTGGCTGCCTCCTAAGGCTGGAGGCAAGATACCGACAGCATTTCTGGACAGTAACGGGCCAAGGAAGCAACAGGGTCATTTATTTTTTGCGTCTTTTTCTCAGTAATGAGCAAACCTTCCCTAGAAGCTCTGCAAGAAACTTTGCTTCACACCTCATTGCCCAGACTTGGCTCACACACTTTCCTACCCTTGTCTCTGGGGTGTGGAGTGGAGGTACTGCAAACCAAATGGCTAATCATCTCAGAGAACAGATGCTTCTGGGTCCACATGACCGCTGAAGCACCTAATGGGCTTCTGGTGAGGACCAAAGAAGGAAACGAACGTGAATATATTTCAAAGAACTTAATGTGCTATACAGTTATTCTCACAGATAGAATTCTGATAAGCGTTAGCACCAAACACATTTAGAAATGCCTCTGCCTGATATTCCACACATACAAAGAAGCACAATTAATGACCGGATGGAGAAGAGGCTAAGATGCCTAATATAAATGCCCAATAACCATTCTACTCACAGCCTGGGACATTGGTAATGACTACTGCTGAGATGACAGTACAACATGGCCCATTTGCATTTCTGTCCCCAGTGGGCACTTGCAGGGGTATAAATACAAAAGTGAGAGTTGGGAGGAGGGTTCCAGGGCACAGGTGGGGGCATCAGGCAGAGTGACTTAGTCACCAATAACCATAATAGACTGAAATGAGAGTAAAGGAATTTTTTTAAGTGTGGGGGAGGGGGTTCACTCAACTCAAAGCAAAAAAGAACAGAACAACGACTGCAACAACATTTTGGAAGCTGGAAAGTGGTCAAACCAGTGGTCACTGACTTAGCAGATGAGAGAAAGCTACACAGCAGTGCGGGAAGTCTGGAAGCAGGCTGGGGTTCATGCCACAGACCTTCAGAAAGCCTCTGGAATTGGGGGCACCAGCCACTGAGGGGGCAGCGGGGGCCCAAAAGCAGGAGGGCTGGCTGAGAGTCTGTGCCTGTAGCTGTCAGACCCCTGTGTCCCCTCCTCTCTCAGTCCCAGCTCCTGAGTGGCTGCCTGCCTTCTATAACATGTTTGCTCTGCTGAATTAGACACCATGTGTAGCAGAGAGACAGTTACTGCTTTAAAACAGGGGAATAACAGACAGTCTCCATACCAAATGTAGATTCCTGGTCTCCTTCCCGCATCTGGCTCCCAGAATGCCACACCGATTCCCCTCAGTGTGGGGGATTTCTCTTCCCCTGGTCAGCGTCTTCTGCGAGGAAAGACCTTTCGCCAACAAGTGGGATTCCTCCAGTAAAACTGTTCAGCATGCTAATCCACCAGCAGAGGTGCTCAGGGCCAGCCACACATCTGAATGACCTGGGGAACTTTTAATAATCATTATTACTGGGGCCCTAGCAAAATCATGCATCATTCAGTGACTAGGTAAGTATGTATGGAAAGTTCCCTGTGTGCCAGGCATTGCTGTGGATTCTGCAACACCGTTCTAGATGTCATTCCTGGTAAGGAGGCACTAACTATTTCTGGATACAAGCCCCATCCAGGCATGCACCCCTTCCTGTCAGCTTTTCAGTGATCAGTTCAGGATTGTCAGGCATTTGAGGAAAGCCTTTAAAATGCAAGATTTGAAATAAAAAACAATTAAAAAAAAAACAAAACAAAAACTAAGAAGAAACCAGAGGAAAAGAAACCATGCAGGGAGAGAGGAATGCTTCAAAGAAGCTGTCATTGAGATCCACAGAGACTTGAAAAGCTTTTCATCCGTAAAATGAGAACAGGAGGTTATAAAAAGAAAATTTCAGAGATTTCTTAAAGAGCTCTCGGAAATTAGAAATTTGATAGCAGACATAAAAATTCAGTGTATGAGTTGGAAGATAAAATTAAACGAAATTTACCCGGAAGTACAATTTTATTGTTTTTAAAAAGGAGATAGAAAACAGAAAAGTAAAAACATTCGAGATTCGATCCATGAGGACCCCTTTCTAAAGTAATAGGTGTTCTGGAAGAGAAGAGGAATTACTATTTTTTTTTTAATTCCAGAAAGCTGTTCAGAACTGAAGAGCACAAGTTTCCAGATTGAGAAGGTCCATTGAAAGCCAAGTAAAATGGATAAAAAAAAGACTCAAGTGTTATAATGAGAGAGAGAAAGGACATTACAAAGAACAAGGAGAAAATCCTAAAGACTTTCAGAGAGGGGAAATAATTATATTCAAAGCATCAGGAATTAGAATGACATCAGACATCTCGACAGCAATATTGAAACTGGAAGTGCAGTGCTTTCCAAATTCTGAAGGAAAAGGATTTCCAACGTAGAGTTCATACCCCAACAAACTATCAAACTTGGAAGATCCCCAAAAATATTATCTCCCATGTGCTCTCTCAGGAGCTTCTAGAAGATGTATTTTACCAGAGAGAGAGAGAGGAAACAAAGAAAGAGGATTCAGAAGTAGGGTCTAGAAAGCAGGGGCTGCCACATGAGGAAGAGGCAAACCGCGTCCAGTATGATGATGAGTGGAGAGACCGGGATGACGGCCATGCAGTAGGCCTCAAGAGCTGCAAATCCAGAGAGGAGCAGGAGGCCAGAGGGCTTGGTGAGCGAGAAGAACAAGGTGGAGGAATACGTACTCGCTGTCTAGACATACTATGAAGATTTGCAAGCAGCTGGCTCTGGGGCACAGGAGCTCAGGTGGGTGAGGGGTGGAGCGAGTGACTTCTGTTCCCAGTTATAAGCCTTGTGGAAATATTTGACTTTTTACATTTTGTACCTCCTATGTAGAGTTTCGATAAAGAAGGAGAGGAATCTCAGGCTCTGAATCAGATTCCAGAATGAGAACCCACACAGGGATCAGGAAGAGGTTCCCGAGTAGTGTCCTGGGGAACCGTCTTCTAGAAGGAAGCAAAGGTACTTGGCGAGCCCACCAGGAAAGAGCAGAGTTGCTGAAGAAGGCAGAGCTGATTTGCCGCAACATAGATGGCCCTGCAGGGTATTATGCTAAGCGAAGTCAGACTGAGGAGGACAAATTCCATGTGATCTCACTTATAGGTGGAATCTAAAGAACAAAATAAAACAAAACAAACAAAACAGAAACAAGCTTATAGATACAGAGAACAAACTGATGGTCACCAGATGGGAGGGGTGGGGGGGATGGGTGAAAGGGATTAAGAACAACTGTCAAGAGGGAAAGGGGGGCGGGCTGATGGCAGAAGAGGGTAAAAGAGGTCAAATATATGGTGACGGAAGGAGAATGAACTCTGGGGTGGTGAACCCACAATGTGATAGATAGACGACGTATTACAGAATTGTACGCTTGAAACCTATGTAATGTTACTAACCATTTGTCACACCACTAAATTTAATTTATAAAAAAAGAAAAACGTCCTTAAGTGGAAAGGAAAAAGAAGTACAACTGCCAGTTATAAAAATAGTCATGGGGATGTTAAGTACAGCATAGGGAATATACTCGATACCGTCGTAATAACTATGTAGGGTGCCAGATGGTTACTAAACTTATCCTGGTCGTCACTTTGTAAGGTAAATATCTAATCACTATGGTGCACACCTAAAACTAATACGATACTGTATGCCAAATAATTAAAAATAAGTTTTAAAAAGAGCAGGGCTGAGCATGTGGCAGAGCAGGTGAGAGGAGAACTCGATGTCCCAGGAAACAGGCCAGAATGGGGTCACTTTCCCTTCAAGGAAACAGTTCCTAATTGTGACCTGCATGGAGTTACAGAGATCAGTAGGAACAGAGGATTAAAGGAAGCTCTGTGCCAGGTGTGGTCAGGCAATTTATGGTGTGAGAAGGCAAGCAGAAAGGCAGTTTTGGGAAACTTTGCTGCTCTTCCCACTGTCTTCCTTACACTCTAGATTAGGAAGAGGTTGACTGAATCTCCTCAGTTACGCCCAGCAGTGCAGGCTCGCAGAGCTCCAGGCTAAAAGAGCCCGAGCACGCCTGAAATCCTGAGTCCAAGTGGGTTTCCCCGGTCACTTTCCCTGGTACATCCTATTTGTTTCTTCTGTGTGTGGCCCAGCCTGAGAACTTTTTTCTTTCCTTTGGAACCTGACACAGACCTTTCCCAAAGCACACCCTACCAATGAGTCCTCAAGGCTGCACCCTAGGGACAGTGGGTTTGACAAGAGATCCCGAAAGCAATTAACTGTGGGTGGGTCCTGTACCGTTTCAACTTCATTAACATCTCAGGAGGTGGGGTAGAGGGAGAGAGGGAGGGAAGGAGAGAGAGAGAGAGAGAACCTACAGGTCAATGAGTATTTTATGGCTGGAGTAACAATTGGGGATAGGACCATCCTCTTGTACCTTACTTTTCAATTAATCTGCAAATGAATTTAGAAGTGCAAAGTCTGAGAGTACTATATTTTATGTATATTTACAGATGCTTCTGTATTACAGTTTATGCCATCCCGCTTATGACATCAAACTCAGCCTGACCTATTTTCATAAAAAGTGTTTACTGTTTACAATCGCAGAATCTTTTCTCCAAGAAATGGTTCCCAAGATGACAGCTGTAGTTATCTCCTCCTTACCCCCACGGCATGAGACAGAAGTGACTTCATTTCACTCCTAGCATTTACAAACTGCCTCCTAGAGAGTAGCAACATGATAGAAAATGTCATTCTCTTTCCAAACATCCTTCATCTTTAAAATCTTTGATTTGTGGCTACTACAAACAAAACATTTTGTGAATCAGTGTCGGGGAGTCCTCCAAGCAGACTGTTTAGGAGTTTGAGGCAAAGATGCGTCCCCAAAGGAGATCATGACCTCGTGAGAGGGTCAGAAACTCTTCCAGCTGGTAGAAGACACAGCTTTGCTCTACCCCAGATTCGTTCCCCTGCTAGGGAGAGTGAGAGGAACAGCGGAAGGGCAGTGTAACAGACGCCAGCGTTGCTGGAACCGCGCCCCGCACCCCACATTCCCTCCTTGGGCTTCCACCGCACCTCTAGTCCAAGGTATTATCTTAAAGAACCCTGGATCTGGAGCCCCTCCCGACTTGTCCCTTGTGTCCCCCTTTCCAGCGCTCCCCCACCCCGCGCATCACACACACTCAGGGCGCCTCCTTCCGTCTAGTACTTGACAAACCAGTTCCAGTTCGGTGACTCCTCCCAAGGAACACAAACCATCTCTAAACACGCAAATCCAGTCAAAAACAAGACACCCAAGTGATCTGCGAGATTACAGCGGGGCCCTTTGGAGGCTGCTGCCTTTCTCTGAGGCTGTGGCTCCATTTCCTCAGTCTGCCCCCCAACCCAGATGGAATGGGGGAAGCCGGAGGGTTTTGTTTCTTCAGCAGATTCCTACCTCCGGTTTTGAAGTCACCTTCGGGGGTCTCCTCTCCGGTGCCTTCGGCGCAGTCTCGGTCGGTCGGGAGCAGCTGGGGTAATCCTCACGGGCGGGGCGGGGCCCCGCACGCCCGGAGCGGTCCAGGCCCTAATCACCTGCTGGCCCGGGCCGGGCGCGGAGGGGCTGCTCAGGGCGCGCGCCCCGCCTCGGACACGGCCCCACCGCGCGCCTCTTGACTGCCCTTCTGGAACATGGTTCCTGCAGGGGTTCCCGAACGCTCCTCTCGGTCCGCTACATGTCTCCCTCCTCCCTCCTGCAGCCCCGGTAGGGGAGGTGATGAAAAGACTGTAATGGAATCCCAGCTCGGCTCGTCACTCCCCTGCTCACTTGTCAAAAGTCCACAGCATTCCAGAACCCCTTCCCTGGTCACTCCCCTCGCAGGGAAAAGGAAACCGTCCCGGGGAGGGTCTCGGGGAGTTTGCTGATGCAGACACTTTGTTTACATCAAGTGCTAAGGAGCTTCCAGAGGTACCTGGGAGCAAGTTTGAAGGAGAAAACGTTCTATCCCGAGACCCTCGCCGGGTCCCAAGTTCTCCCTCCAGCCGCCGCAAGAAGCTCCACCTCCCCAACTTCGATTCATTTCATAACTGCTCCGTTTCATAACCAGCAGCAGCATGGGCTCTTACTGGGGGTGGGGGAGCCCAAACGAGAATCACAACCATCACCCCGGGCAGGATGTCAGGAAACTTTCCAGAAATCTCCAGTCAGATTCTTTCTGCCGGAGTAACCAAATGTACCACTGCTGAATTACAATCGCCGGGGACTGCACAACGTAAGCATTTCCTTTACACCTTCTCCTGCTCCTGCGCCCCTCCCGTCTTCTGGGGGTTCAGTCAACAAGTCATCCCCGGGAGAGGCATGAATGGGCTTGGGCCGTGCGGCCATCTCTCCAGCTGCAAACTGATGAGGAAGCCCGACCCATGAGGCCGAATTGTTTACATCACACCCACTGAGGGCTTCCTGCCTTAAATTAATGGGAAGACAAATAAGACAGGAAAAGAGTGTTTGCTTTTCTTAAAGCTGGGGTGGGGGGGCAGGCAGAGAGAGGAGGTATCACCCCACCTTGCATTGAATGATGAGGTTGCTTTTCAAAACTTCAATCGTGTTTTATTCCATTTTCCCACTTTAACACTTGCTGAAAAGTAAAAGCATTGCTGTGCCAAACCTCAAACTATTAAGGGACTTCTGCTCAAAACACATTTTCACCTGGCTTGGAGAGGGATCTAGGTTGGAGCTCCGGGGAACTAGAGGTGGGGTTGAATGGGACAAAGCTTGGCACAAACGGAAGCCCTGCACCTCTGGGGACCTGCAGATAAGCACACACACTCACACCACTCTTTGGGGTTCATACCAGAGACAGTACTTGACAACTAGTCCTATCCCCCACTCCTATGCCTCTAAAGCTATGGTTCTCCTCCTGGGCATCCAGCAGCCCCTGAAAGTAAATCAGGTTTGCAAGGGACAGATCTGATAAAATTCAAAGCAATTAATTACAAAGGAGAAGGCAAAAGAAGATGTTAGTTCCCAGTATTATTACTGCCACTGGAATGGGTACTTCAAGCCTGGGAGGGGCCACGCCATGTCAAGACTCGCCTAGACATCTACCCTCTCTCAGAAGCAGCCCACAGAGCACACGGCAAATAACCATCATAATTACCAGTCCTGGAATTACCCCAGTTGCTTCATTCAGATTGGCACGAGAGCAACCTGGGAAACAGGCAGGATTGCCAGGTGGTGACATTCCTCCTTTGGAAGTCCTGGAAGGAAACCAGACCCCAGGATAAAGTGTATCTCAAGGAGGTGTGAGTATCGCAACCAACACTGACAAGCAGACTTTAGAAGAACACTTCATGTGCCCAGGGAGAACAAGCTCTGCAAGCCAATCCTCAAAATACTGCAATTCCTGGAGCAAAGCAAGTTAGGCTGATGATTTTAGAAAAAGCCAAGTGTATCAGAACTTTCTAATAAAAAAGTCTGCCTTACAAATATTATAAGGGTCTCAGTGAATGCTAGCTCCCCCCCACTTCCCTTTTCCCCTCTCTTCTGCCATGAGGTGGTAGTCTTCATAGATTCATTAACATACTTTTATGAGGCATTTGGGCATTTGATAACTTTTATGGGAGTTAAGTTCAAATTGGATAAGTTTCTAATAATAATTTCAGAAGTGCTCCTTTTCTTCCTTTTTCATTGCTTTCTCCACTGACAATTTCTAATGCTTTACTTCTAACCTTCTCTACTGCTTCAATCTGATAGATAACTCATAATCTGCAAACCAGTGCTGTTTAAAGTAAATCCACGATTTTAAGTAGTATGCAAATTAATATTCCCCTTTCCCCCACCAGCTTTGTTGCCTAAGCCCAGTTTGGGTGTGTATGTGCTGGGAATTAAAATATAACCACATCTGTATAAGATCTTAATTTCAGGAAAGCTTTAAATGCATATGACATTCTCATCAGCAGGCCACAAAGATATGATCTGGTCCGTCTTTTCCCTCACCAGGGTTTCACTGCTGACTGGAAAAGAGATCAATGGCTCCGTAAAAAAAAAAAAAAAAGGGGGGGTACTAAAACTATAGCCTCCAATTTTATACTGGGTCTGGTTTAAATAATACTCAAAATTGCTATATGCACACCCACAGTGTACAGATAATATTAATTTGACTAGGAACTGTTGATATGTTAGGAGAATCCAAAGTGGATTCAACACATGAAGGAAATGGTTCATTAAAAACAGTTTAGAGGTCAGCATGACGGCTAATTACAAAAGCAGTATCCTGAGGGGCGATGATCAAAATGACAGGCACAAATAGATTTAATATCTAGATTCAAGAAAAAGTGACAAAGACATGAGGACTGCAGCAGCCCATGCAGTTAATGTGAATCTGCGAGTCATACTGATAAGAAATAGGCTCCACGATACTGGGGTGAATTCACGTGGGTGGGAGTTAGACATGAAAGGGAAGTGCCTCTCTGCATTTCTCCCTCCCCCATAATAGAGAATTTGGCAGCAGACAGACTCTTATTAGGGTGGTATGCCCAGTCTGAGGCCCCTTATTTTAAGGAAGATGTTAGAGACCCTGGAAAGGTTCCAAAGGAGAACCTAAATGATTAAAGAGACAGAAAAATAGAACCTTATGAAGGAAGGTTAAAAGATTTGGAGTTGTTTAGTCTAGAGTGAAAAAGTGCCTACAGGCAAACGTAACAGTCTCCCATTTGAAGGGTTATTACAAAGAGGATGCCTACCAGCTGTTCTATATGTCTACTGAAGACAGAAGAGGTAAGAGACTCAAAAGCAAGATTTAAATTTGGGTCGGACATAAAGAAGACTTGCTTCACATAATGAAAACTGACTTGACGTTGACATCGCTGTGACGGAGATCTTCACCCATCTGACCCCATTCCAAGTGACATGACAGTCTTACAAGTTTAGGCGGAAGCCAGGCTAGAGAATTTCTTTCATTCCCTTCTAGGGCCACAGTGTCCCTCGTGTCTCCATTGAATGTGGGAGCAAAGATGCTGAGTGTCCATGTTCCCTAATTCACAAAGTGCCATGAGAATGTAAGGCTGCCCACAAACATATGCCCGCATTTCACTGGATCTCTTTATTTATTGGGGTAGGTATATCTAAGAATACGTCCAACTTTAGACACTGAATAGATAAGTATATTTTATAGATTCACTCCTCTATAGAGTTTCTGTGTATAGACAGCATTGCTTTTTGTTTAGTGGGTATACAGATATTAGCTGACGGTGATAATGGTAATAATAGCTAAGAATTATTAAGCGCTTACTGTGATTATGTGGGGCACTGTGCTAACTACTTCATGTAGATTATTTCTCATTCATTTTTTGACGTAGCCCTGTGAAGTGGGGAAAAGTGTTAGCCTTATTCTAACACAAGGAAACTGAGTCCCAACGAGGTTGAGTAACACAGCTAGTAGATGTTGGAGTCCTAGTTCAAACCCATATAGTCTGACTCAAAAGGGTATGCTTAACTAACCGTTATACCACTGCCTCCCATCATTAAGTATTTTTAGCTTTTGGGTGGGGAGAAACATTGCAAAAAAGAAGCATTTATGCTTCTTGGCCCCAAATGATTCAAAACCAAGCCTTCCCCAGGTTTACCTCACCTGGAGAATGCAATAGCTGTTGCCCACCATCGCAGAGGAAGAAAGGACTGACTTGGCCTTCCGAATGGCAGCATGCATTGCTATCTCCCACGAAGCTGAAGAATCCGATCAAGGTTCACCTGTATTCTATTAATTAGAAACACTTGGCTATTCACCTATAGTCTAACCTTGCAGATAGTAGGTCTTTCATGACTGTTGAATGAATACAACTGCATTATGTCTGTGATGCTGTAAGACAAACTGAGCTGAATTGAGTTTTTCCAGCATGCTGGTCGTCAAGGCTATGGTGGGTCATTTCTATGGGCCTCTTATCAGATGTTCCCTAAGAGTCTTAAAAATCCAACTGTTTCCTTTAATTCAGCATCCATGAGAAAGCATATGGATGGTCACATATTTTCCCAAGTCAACGACTTTCAGATCAAGAAAAGATTTGTAAAGGGGTTTACTGAGTGCTGTTGTATATCAACAATAGATGATTCATGAGTGAAGCAGACATCAAAATGATTTTTAGAAGGCAAATGAACCACACACAAACAAAAAATGAAAAGCCTTGATGCAAATTACTCCAAAGGACAGATATTTTCCCATTAGGATAATTTATCCTGAGTCTATAAACAGAGAGGGGCATAATTATCCAAGTGTTTGCTAACAGATCTAAACCTTATGTAGCTGGAGAAAGCTACATAGAGAGAGAGGAAGAAAGAGGAAATTCCCAGGAGAAGATTCCCCAACCACATCCAGGGCCTAACAGATCTCTATAAATACAAAAGCCAGCAGTGGTACCAAGCAGAGCATGGGAAGAAACCTCAGGATTTTAACCCAAGCCACAGAAATAACTTTGAATTGTCTTAAAACTAAACAATGACAATTCTAGCCAATAAGCTTTTAGCATGGGCAGAGTGGTGAGTTACTGGTGTTCCAGATGTGATTAATCGAAATATGATGCCCGGAATAAAAAAGGTATTCAGTAAACGATGACTGAATGCATGGATGAGTGAATGAATGTCTCAACAGATGACCAGGCTGCCTCGTTCCCCCTTTGAATTTCTGTTGGAAATAGATCTTTGATGCTTCAAACCCAAAGCTCTCACGGAGGGGGGGAACCATTTGACACTGGTACTCTGGGAACATTTCGTGGGACCAGAGATTGGTTTTCGACCCAAAGATACCAATTTATGATCTTGCCATGAACACAGGAAGGGGAGTTGCAGAACCTGTGGACCATCTTTGCAGGCCTTGATTCAAAAGCTTCCCTTATTTACAGTATAGATTCTAAACTCTATTTGAAGTCTGACAGAATCAAGTACTAAATAGCAAGCATCTATTGAGCACTAACTGGAAGCTGGGTCTTGTTCTAAGCGATTTACATATGAACTCACTACATCCTGATTACAACCTTCAGACTGTGTACTACTATCATCAACCCATTTTATAGGCAACAAAACTGGGCCAAACGATTAGCTAAGTATCTCATGGTCATACAACTAGTAAATAGAGGAGCTGGAACTCAGATTCCATCTGGAACCAGCACTTGCTCTTCAATGCTGTACAAATCTTACCTCTGGTCACTCCTCAACACAAAAGTACTGTCGCAAAGTGTTTACCCAGAATAGTCAAAGAACATTCTGCAGGACGTGTTCCCTGACCTCCCTGGCCCACTGTTAGCTCTCTCTTCCCCGTGCTCACATCACCTATTCTCAGTGAACACAACTGTAACGTACTCGGCTCACATGACATCTTTCCAGCTAGATCTTAACTTCCTCTGGTGTTGGGACTGTGTATTGAATGGTAGCCTGGGGATGTAGTAGAAAAAGAAAGACCTAGATTTAAAGTTGAAATCCCATAATTATTACCCACAGGACTCTGGGTAAGTCATTAAACATTTCCTACTCTCATAATCAAACCATATTCCTTAAGGGCTTCTTGGGAAGGGGAGATTAAATGAGAAATGTAGCGGAAGTGTCTAGGATGATGTCTGATATTGTAAGCCAGTTATTCTCAGCCACTCGCTTTTGATTCCCAAGGGGCATTCGACAAAGTCTGGAGAGATTTGTGAGAGTCAGAACTGTGGGGAGGGCTCAGCAATGCACCCTACAAAGCGCAGGACAGGCCCCCACATCAAACACTATCTAGTCCAAAATGTCAGTAGCAATAGTGGTGAGGTTGAGAAACCCTGCTGTAAGTCATTAAAAATGTATTAAAAATAGAAATTCCCATTTTCTTCCCTTTCCTTATTTTTTACAGTACTGTGCTTATGGTAGCTATTCAATAAATTAAATCCTTCTTTAGTAAACTTATGCATAAATGGGTGCATGAATGTACGAGTCCCGAGATATTTTGCTGGTAAACACCTGACTTGAAGGTGTGGTCTAGTCATGGTAGGGTTTTGGGTGGGAGTTAATTAACCTAGAACCAGAACCTTCAAATATCCATGCTCCATGAAAGGAATTGTGAAAGAAACCCAATCCACTGCTGCGGGCCTGAGCCCAATGAAAGTGATGTCAAAGTTGACCCTGGGAGAGCAGAAGGACTTCAAGTCCAGCTCCTCCTCACTGGTCACTGCTCCCCAGGGACTTGCTGTCACTCTGCTCACGTTCACCTGAATCTAACGCCCACTCCCAAGAATAATACAGCAAAAGAGCCAGAAGCCCATGAGAGAGTTTGTTCAATGTCTTGTCCCTTGTCCACTGCTTACCCCTGCAACAACCTCGCACAACCTGGAGCCCCGTCAAATGAGCTCTCACCCAGAATGCTAGTTGAAAAACAAGGTGGAATCCAAAAAGGATGTACAGTTACTATCTGAAGCCTCCAACAGGTTCAGTAGGATCGGTTGCCAGAACTGGAGACCCAAGAATAAAAGCCTATGTTCCTGGATATAGCATTAACGACATTAATACAAACCAGAAGAAAGAGAAACAGAGAGAGAGAGAGAGAGAGAGAGAGAGAGAGAGAGAGAGATTTTCTATCTCCCATTCTCCCATTCTTCAGACTTGGTGGCAACATCTGCTTCCATTTCCATCTTTTATAGTCAGAATACATGAGAGATTTTTGTGTGCTTGTACATGAGAAAATTTAAAACTTAATTGTCGCCTCCAGTCATCTCTAAGCATCTCCAGGAGATATCCTGAACTAAATTACCTGTGTAGAACTGTGAGAACTAGATAGGTTTTCCCTTGCTTTGGGCTCCTGAATACATCTAAGCGGGACTGTCCTCCCCACTTTAACCACCTTCCCTTGGCTGATCCCTACTCTCCTCTCTAGAAGCAGGGCTACACATCACCTTCTCCAGGGATCCCCCCCTGAGTCTCCCCTACAATATGTCCAGGGCTCTCGGTGGTTCTTCAGTAACATCCTCACTGCCCATTCACTTGTCTGCTTACCCTTCTAGACTACGAACTCTTTTAGGGTAAGGTCATATGGCCCCATTTACTATTTTATTCCCAGGGCCTAGCATTGTGCATGGTACATAAAGGTGCCCAGTGAATATCTGTTGAATGAATGAATATAAATCAGGAGACTTCCACATGTATTCATTCCCACTTCTACTTCTTGAATGTCTGCTATGAACCAGCTATCTGTTTAGGCACTGGAAAAGCAACTATTACTACCTTGATGTTAACAACAACAATAACAGTAAAAGCAATCACAGCTAATGTTTATCGGACATTTACTATGTACCAGGCATCAGGCCAAGCTCTTGTATGTATTCTCTTTCAACATTCCGCCCCCAATATCCTATGTGGCAGATACTATTATTATTCCCATTGTACCAATGAAAGAAAGATGCCAGGCCACTCCCATGGATGTTAATGTGAAAGAATTTCTGACACTGAAGTTCCTCAAGGCCTATTTACATGGGCTTGGAAAAGATTACCTGTGAATTCACTCATGAGCTTTGTGGATATCTGTCCCCTTGCCTGGAAAGTCCCTCGCCATGCTTCATATTGCCTGAAATTTATTTTAAAATATTTTCATACAGATTATCAAGTGAGGACAGCTGTAATCTATACTCGAGAGGCCGTGTGCTAACGTTTGAAGGACACTTACCAGAGTCCGCGTGCTGCAGCGGGAGAGGCAGCTGCGGCAAACATTTGAAATATCACTATCTCAATCTGCAATAGAAGGTTCTGTAGTTACCAAAATGGAGGTGAGAACTATTTTGTTTTCATCTGTGGAATGAGAGATTTTTAAGATAAGTTGGTTAGAAAGGTTTTTATAGGCACCTCTGTCCTTGCCTGCTGAGCTGTGAGAATTCAGGGAAGCCAGCTCCCCAGCACCTCTGCCTGGTGCTTCAGCTGTGGAACTCCATAGGTCGGGGGTCCCCCCACTTAACAGAGGATTCTGTAACTAGGCCTGACAATAAAGTCAGGTGATTCTTCCCACAGAGTACTGTTGCCAGCCCTTCCGAGTGAACCTGCTGGAAAGGGGATCATTGGAGCCCCTATCGGAACAAGAAGTAGAGATGTCACCGAACTTAGAAAAGTAGGCGGTGGGACTATTTCTGTGCCTGCTTGCTAATACCCGCTGTGTGTATGGCAGGAGTCAAGGACTCGCTTTCATGGTGACGTACCCAACCTTAATCCCATTAACGCGGATTCCTGTCAACTGCATATGATTGCATGTTTTCTCTTCAAGGACGTAATACCAGAGTATTACAGATCCACGTTCTTGTCTCTGCCGCTCTGGCCTGTTCCATGTACTGGCACTCCTGCCCCATCTCCCCCTGCCCTGTTCCCTGGACCAAAGGAACATATTCCAGCCCACGGAGGTCTTCACATGGACCTACCCCTGAGAACTGGGACTTGGCCAGGATGGACTTAGAAGTATTTAATCCATTGCAGCCACTGCCCATGTCTAGGCCCGGTCCACACCTCAGCGCTGCCAGCTGGCTTTATAACAGTGAGTGCTATGTTCCCCAGAAGGCCCTTCATAGACTCTAAGGAGAGTTAAAGCTGGATAGTATCGCAGGGCCTCCTCCTTTCCCGGGAGGCCTACATCTACCAGGGGTTGCTGCCCTTCCTTCCACAGGTTTGTACCAAGGTTGCCAGATAAACTATAGGAGACTCAGTTAAATTAGAATTTCAGGTGAAAAGTGAATACTTTTAAAGTATAAGTATGTTTAGGTATTGCATGGAATTTTTTATTTGGTAAATAAAGCCCAGTTTGTACTCGCTACTCAGTTTTTATAAAAAGCACATCTACATTCATCTACATTCAGGTAAGTAATTATACAGAAAACAAAACATATGCAAATTGTTAAATCTTGGAATTCTTGAAAATGTCCTTTGTGCTGTTTCTCACTCTGATGGATGCCTTCTTACAAGGATGGGTTTTTAATCATCTTCGTTAGAGCTCACTTGAAGTCCCTCACCACTGCCTAACTTTCTCACTTGGTATATAATTCTCTTCCCGTGATCACTCTTTGCATCATTAAGTTCAACCACTTTGACCCTTCTTCTCTTCACAAGCAATTATCATTCGATTGAGTGCTTCACCTTGACTTGCTCTGTCAATGATCTATCAAAACATGTCCTCTTTACAGGTCAGTGAACCACATTAAGGAAATATTGAATGGCTAGTGAGTCATCCCCCGAATCTTCCAAATTGACCTTAAGGATCAGATTCCTCTTCCTGGTGGCCCCATGTTCTCCAACTCTAGGAAATCCTTCCAGAAAAGCAACTCCAACCCCAGTTCTGATGTGGTCCACCATTGCTCTCCACCAGCTGGAGAAAGTCCTAGTTGGGAAAAGCAAAGGACCAGATAAAGCTCCAAACTTCTCCAGGTCCCAGAGACCAACTCAACCATGCTGTTTACAAATGGTGCCATACAAAGGACACACCTTCTACCACCCCAGGAAGTGGAGAGTTTAACCCATTTATGAATGCACGCCTGGGGGTGGAGAGGAAGGGCGTGAAGGGGAACTAACGCTGCAATTACTTTCACTTTTCATAGAGAGTAACTGGGATTGCAAGGGAGAGACTGTGGGTAAGACTCAGAGAGGAAACCAAGGTAGCTGGCAAGATCTGACAAGACGTGGATGATCCCGGGTGGGCTGGTTAGAAAGGCAGGAAGGACATTAGTGAGGTGAAGAAAGAGTTGTTAATGTATCAAGTGGGTAAAAAAAAAATCATGTTGAATGACCAGAGTCACAAAGAACATCATTGAAAACAGCCATTGTGGTAGAGAGGTAAGTAATGTCATAGCTATTTAAAACTTTCATCATATTATCAATATTATCATCACTTTTACCTATCACTTCATTCCCCATGAAAAAGGTAAGGTATATAACTACTATACTCATTCCATAAAGAAAGAAAATGCAATGAGAAGGATGTAGGAACTTCTAGGGATACAGGTTTTCTGACTTCTGGTCTAGGGAAACTTCCGTTTTTTTTTTTTAATATTTTTTAATTTTTCAATTCCAGTTGACATGCAATATTATATTAGTTTCAGATGTACAACATAGAGATTAGACATTTATATAATTTACAAAGTGATCACCCTGATAAATCTAGTACCCATCTGACACCATACATAGTTATTAGAATATTATTGACTATATTCCTTATGCTACACTTTATATCCCCGTGACTATTTTGTAACTACCAATCTGTACTTCTTAATCCCTTCCCCTTTTTCACTCACTACCCAACCCCCCTCCCATCTAGCAAACATCAAAATGTTCTCTGTATCTATGAGTTTGTTTCTGTTTTGTTGACTTTGCTTTTTAGATTCTACATGTAAGTGAAATCATATGGTATTTGCCTTTCTGTCTGATTTATTTCACTTAGCATAATGTACTCTAGGTTCACCCATATTGTCACAGATGGCAAGATTTCATTCTTTTTTGTGGCTGAGTAATATTCCATTGTGTATATGTACCACCTCTTCTTTATCCATTCATTTATTGATGGATATTTAGTTTAGGTTGCTTCCATACCTTGGCTAATGTAAATAAACATAGGGATGCATATGTCTTTTTGAATTAGTGTTTTGCGTTTCTTCAGATAAATACCCAGAAGTAGAATTACTGGGTCCTTCTTTGTCTCTTGTTATAGTCTTTGTTTTAAAGTTTATTTTGTCTGGTATAAGTATTGCTACCCTATTTTTTTTTTTTCATTTCCATTTTCATGAAATATCTTTTTCCATTCTTTTACTTTCAGTCTGTGTGTGTCATTTGATCTGAAGTGAGTCTCCTGTAGGCAGCATATGTAAGGGTCTTGTTTTCTTATCCATTCAGCCACCCTATTTCTTTTGGTTTAATCCATTTACATTTAAAGAAATTATTGATAGATATTTAGTTATTGCCATTTTATTAGTCATATTTTTTATCTTTTTTTTCTTCTTCTTCTTAAAGAAGTCTCTTTAACACTTCTTCTATTACTTTTTTGGTGGTGATGAACTCCTTTAGCTTTTTCTTGTCTGGCACAGGGTGCCCTCCTTGCCTAGCAGACAGTTGTTGCTTTATTAGAAATCAACTGGACCCTGGCCAGGAAGCTGCTTTCAGACTCAGCACATTCCAGAAGGATGTGCTGGCATTTGGCATTGGGCCGTGTGAGGGTGAGCAGCCCAGTGGGAAGTGAGAGGCCTGGGTTTGGGTCTCGGCTCCTTTTTGCCAACCTGGATTCTCCCATCCATAGCTGGGGATAATGACAGTTACCTTGCAGAGCTGTTTTGAGCTATAAATAAGCTGGCGCGTGGAGAGTGCTGGCACAGGACGGCAATATGCATCAACATTATTATTAAAAATGACTCTAATTGCAGGTTCAGGAATCTAACTGTAGAAGAGCTCGAATAGATGCAAATCCCCACTAAGACAGGGATGAAATGGATGAGAACTGATAGTTTTTCAAAGCTACCAAAAAGCTTGTCGAGTTACATGGTTTTGAAGTGACAAGAGAGTTACAAACTAATAACGGCTCACATTTGTTGACGGCTTGCTGTGTGTCAGACACTGTGATAAGCCTTTACATGCATATTCTCATTTAATCTCCTGTCACCTTATAAGTTCGGGATTGTTCTTCTTTTCCCCCATTTTATAGTTAGGGAAACCTTGGCTTAGTGGGGTTAAGAAATTGCCCAACGTTACACATTTCGTAAGTGACAGGATCAAGACTCATTTGGGCCATGCTCTTAGGGGTAGCCCAAACAAACAACTCTTGTTGTGGTGTGTGTGTGTGTGTATTGTGCACGCACATGTGAATTTAGAAGAAAATATACCAAATATTAGTAGTAATTACCTCTGGGTGATTACAGGTGATGCTGACTTTCTCCTGTATGCCTTACTGAATTGAATATGTACTGCTTTTATCATTTAAAACATTTTTTTTCCATTTTGGTGACAAATACAAACTTAATAAAAAATAAACCAAAACGAGGCTTCAAGAATCTAATGAAAATGACTACTCTTTGGATGCACTAGTGGGGAGGGGGGATATAAATAACGATGGCCTTTTCAAGGACCTTTATAATTAAACTTTTAAGTTTTCCTTTCAATCAAAGAAACTTTAAGTATAAAATGAGTTTCTTGAAAATAAAAATTATATTCCTCCCTGCCACCTAAAAGCTCAGGTTCCATTAGCCCTGTCTTTTGCGTAGAAGACCTGAGTTTTAAATCTTAAATCTGCTCATGATTTGAGCATCAACATTCATCCAAAGATTTTTCCAATTATTTACTCTGTAACACCACCAATGCGTTCTTGAAATCTGTTTTGTTTGACTACATTTTCCCTTTGTGCGAATATTTATTGCTTACGAGCAAACTCCTTTCTCTTCTATAGTCATTACTAAGGATAAAATGATGAAAGATCACCAAAGCAAACATTCGTCTTACTGTTTGCTCTGAACTCTGAAGTCTTCTTCAAGGAGAACTGTGGTGATAAATTAAGATTCAGTACCCACTGTAAACAGAACTAGTCTTCAAAGATGACCTCAGTGGGGGAGCAAAGGAATTAAAAGCAAATCGAAGGAACTTAAAAATGATGACCTTTTCCTGTTTTTCTGCTGTTGGCAACGATGCAGGCGGAGCGTGAGAGAGCCGCCTATCCAGGGCTGGGGCCCTGGTCTTCCCAGTGAGGGCTCCTGGGGTCTCCCAGGTCACGTGACCTGGGAGGGCAAGAGGGAGATGTGCCCGCAAGCTAAGAGGGAGGCCGGGGGACGCAGAGGCTGCGCATTCTCTTCCATCCTATTAGAGATTGCTTGGAAGAGGAAGGGAAGAGGCTCTCATGGGATCAAACGGTTTGGATTTCAGCTAGGCACGCCATCAAGGTTGTGTTCACAGACCTGACCTCCTGGGAATGCCCACACCTGGAATTATATGGAATTATAGTGGCTCGGCTAGATGCCTTGGCTATAACTTGAAGGTGGCAGGGAGGTCTTATAGCCAAGTTTACATCGACAGTGGACTACTAAATCAATGAAAAAACCACCCCTGAAAACCACGGACCTGTGAAGAAACTAGAGACGACTTGTTTGCCTTTGTTCTATTTAATTGAATTTCAGAGAGCAATGCCTCCAGATAAGTTTATAGAAACTCACCTGCGTATTTGCATGACTGTTTACCTGTTTGAATTTTTGGTCATTTTCTTTTTCAAAGTAGAAAAGTGGGATGCATGGTCAAAGTCTTCCAGACTCTGATCCTAGAGAAGTGAGACTGTGTGCTATTCGAGCCACGTGTGTCTGCAAATCTCTCTGGGTAGCACGCCCAGCTCCACTGGTTCCCAGAGTTTAAAAGGGCCTGGGGTCCGTCAAGTCTGGAAACATAGAATATTATTTTTAATATTATTTTCTTACAGATTGAAGATGTCCTGTGGGAGCCAGTTAAATGGTTACACAGTGTACATCAGGCTGTTGCTTCACTGTCTGGGGTGGGGCCCAAAAGTCAGGAAGGTAGGAAACCAGGAAGGAAATACACAAGTTGGGGAGAGCCAAGGACTGTGGAAATGTGTAAGGATGAGCTGGAACCCAAGAAAAGGGACAGGGACTATGTCCTGCCTCAGCCTCCAACTTGGGTGATTTTGCTGGCCTGCATCAGGAGCTGGCGCTCTTCACCATAGAGCTGAACACACTTCTGTCCTGGTGTCAGGGGAGCTGAGGGAGGAGACCCGGGAGGAGCTGGGATGTGGCAGGTCAGGCTGCTGTGCCACTCCAAAAAAAAGGTGAATTATCAGAGAATGATGACTGGTGCCCTATCCCGGCCTCCTGAGCACAAACACCCACAAATCCAACTGCTGCTTCACTTCCACATTCCAAATCTCATGCACAGGGCCTCCTGCGGCCCCACTAACCCAGAACTGTGCAAGGAAGACTTTTGGGAAACATAGCTTTGGCTTAGTTCAGTCAACACAAAACCAACCCACCACAGCCTCCACCTCACACTCAGCTTCTCAGGGCATCGGCCCCACAGTAACGCTGTGAACGTTTTTTTCCCCCCCTTCTTCTGCCTCTCCCCGCCACCCCCCACTCTGGTTCGAGCCGTTGTTTCTCAGTCTAGTGTAGGACACAGCTCCCTGGCATGATGAACCTTCTGTTCCCTGGCAGCACTCAGCAGCTCATGCTGCCCGCCAGCCACTCAAGGCAGCACACGGTGGCCCGTGGCAGCCCACAGCAACTCACGCCAACCTCCGGCTGCTCACGGCAGCCCAGCTCCCGGGAGAGCTGCTGTTCACACTCTTAGTTGTAGAGGGTGCAGCTCACTGGCCCATGTGGGAACTGAACCAGCAACCTCAGTGTTAGGAGCTCGGCGCTCCAACCACCTGAGCCACTGGGCCTGCCTGGCTGTGAACATTTTATCTCCGGTATAAGGCAGGGTCAGCAAGCCCCTTTGGTAAAAAGCCAGAGAGTAAGCATTTCAGGCTTTGCAGGCCACATATGGTCTCTGTCTCATTCTCTTTATAACCTTGAAAAATGTAAAATCAATCCTCAGCTGGCAGGCAGGGGTTTGCTGTTCCCTGGGATGAGGGGCCCAGCCCGAGTCCAGAGGCTTCTCTATCAATTTCGGGGGACCTAGAGGGAGCCGTTTCACCTGGTGGGCGTGGACCTTCTCATCTGCCAAATGAGTGCTTTGGACTAATTACCAAAGACATAGTGAATCCAAATTTTGAGGGGAGGGGTCCAGGTATGTGAATTCTGTTTGAAAATTCAATGTAGATTCTAATTACAATACAGATTACAATACAGATTATTACTATTATAATATATTATTGAGAATTAACTTAAGTATACCTTTCCTCTTCTTTCAAAGTAAATAGCCATGATTTATTTCAATTATCCTGGATAGACAATACCACTTTTTCTAAACAGAATTTCTAGAGGTGATCACAAAAGCCTTTGCCTACACCTCCACTGTTATTAGAACACCATCGTATAGGAGAGATTTTAAGAGAAAGAAGGATTTAGATTGAGTTGTGAAAATTTGCAAAAATCATGTTTGTTTATTTGTTTTTGCAAAACAATAAAATTACTACTTGTTTATAGAGAAAAGACTGAAACAAACCTTACACAAATACCATCAGCATGCTATTTTTTGTAAGGATCCATTTCAGTCTACTTTGAAACATATAAATCAGACTGGTAAATTGGGAACACCAACATAGACTGTATTTCTACAAACACAGCAAGTGAAAAAGCATAAAACATATAATAGGTCTATTTATTTTTAGATGGACAATTATGGAAATTCCAAATCTGGGTCCACTGGGGTTTAAGACTACATTCTCAATGACTGATGCTTCTGCCCCAAATAATGGGACTGGTTCAGGATCAGTCATAGAAGACTTTCATTTTAAGAAGGAACATTTATTTTATTCAGCATACATTTATGGAGCTTTCATTATGTGTTATGTGCTGTGAAAGTTAGAGATGCCAACCCAACCCAAGACCATGAAGTTCTGGTTTTTCCCATGCAATTGATGAAACGTTAAATATCAGCTTTAGAAATCATTGAAGAAGAGGAGCTAGTTCCTATAATTGTCCCTAGACGAAATCTTACTTTCTTGGTCAGTAAGGCAAGATCCTTGAGGCTAAAAGATAAACTTAAAAATATTAGAGAGAAGCTCATCACAGAGAAGAAAGGTGTAGGAGATATTAGAAGGATAAGAACTTGCAATGGTCTCACATTATAATAATCAGATCAATAACGCCCACACTTCAGTGACCACCGTTCTCCTGCACCGTCTTTGGATTGTGTTCACTGGGAAGAGTCAAGCATAGAAATGATCCGAATTGACTTCCTCTAACTCAAAACACATACAGTGTTCTTTCTTTGTCTCAGAGAGAGTTGAGTCCACCAGACTGGGTTATTAAAGTTAGAAAATACCAGCTGACATTTCAGAAAAGCAAATATTCCTTCAGAGTTCTGGTTTCTTTTTGATCACTCCTTACTTAGGGCAACTCATAACAGAATGAAATAAATCTCTTAAAGATATCTATTTCCCAGTCACAAAACATTTTTTTTTCCCTCTACAAGCTGAGGTCACCTACCACCTTTTATGTTTGAAATATGAAAATGAAAACATCACCAGATGAATACCACAAAATGTTCTGGGGAGCAGAAAGACGTGCACAAAGTTGTCACCATTAAGTCACAGCTTAGAGCCATTTCTCTGCCTTCTATTTCTGCTGCATAGTCCAAAAAATTCTTTGGAGGGTGTCCAGAAATTTAAGAAACTTTTTGCCACTTCATCTGTAAGCTGATGTCTTGTTGTCAAGAAATCAGTTGTGTTAAACTCCAGGAAACCTTTTTAAGCAGAAACTCTTATTATTTTCTTTGACTAAAAGGGTCTGTATATAAGTTAAAAATGGAGATTATAAGCACACCCTATGCCACATCTTCAAACTTGGCAATTGGTGGTTAGCTAGCAATGGGGTTGGGGGAGGATGGTGGCAGTTGCTCCAATTGGGCATATTCTTCTCCAGACCTGGAGACCCCTAGAGAAGGATTGAAGGGTAGAGGAAGCCTTTTTCAGGTATTTCCTTCTCAGGGCAATAAATTCTTGCCTCCAGAATTGTGAGAAAATAAATTTCTCCTCTTTAAGCCATCCGGTCTGTAGCACTTGGATGTCCTAGGAAAATAATAACTTTTTAAGGATAAATATTATTCTATCGCATGTATATATCACATTGTGTTTATGCATTCATCCATCAAGGAACATATGAGTTGTTTCCACCTTTTGGCTATTATAAATAATGTTGCTATAAACATTGGTTTACAAATATATGCGAGTATGTTTGAATCCCTGTTTTAAATACTTTTCGGTATATACCTTAGACATCGGATTATTGGGTCATATGGCAATCCTAATTTTTCAATTTATTTAGTTTAATTGTTTGAGGAATCACCATACTGTTTTGCACTTTTTGTTTTATTCACTAATCATGACAAAATGTTGTAAAGAAGACGTAAAACAATATACATGTACGAGTATCTATATCGATTTGGATTCTGGAAAATTTGATCTCTATTCTCTTTTAAAGAACTCTTGTCTTCTACTATGATGAAAATTTCCTTATAAAGACAGAATTAGCTTTTAGTCATTTTTATTAGTTACTTCAGGTCCTTTATCTTCGTCCAACCTTTTCATTCAGTTTATAGGTTTTCCCACCCTTTGGTTATTCTTTGTATCATTAAGTTCAACCACTTTGACCCCCTTTCACTTCTCAAGCAATTACTCTTAAATGTCCATATCACTGTGAGTTACTACATCTTGTTTTATCCATCAGAACAGCTCCTATTCTACTGGCTAATGATCCATGTCTACGACAAAACACTGAAAGGGATCTGAGTCTCCACACCTCATAAATTGTCCCAAGGAAGGTCTTCATCCCCCTTGCTTTCCCACTGGGGATTTCCTCAAGAGGAACGACTTTGGAATGAAAATGCTGAATCTAAATTGTGATGCCACGATGACTCTGAATCAGCTGGAGAAGCCCTAGTCAGGAAAGGCAAATAAATTTTCATGGAAGACTATTGCTTCTCTCAAAGACCTCTGAGAAACTGTACCTCTATCTGTACAAATCAGAATGTTTGGATACTGTGCAAAAATGCTATGAAAACCCATCTCATTTTATCCTGAAGAGATTTCAGTGTTCTCTGCTTATGTTGATGATCAAGGGTGTCTGCAAGTCTTGGAAAAAGGGACAGAGGAGAATTACAGCCAGTACTCCAGGGCCTGGTTTAGTGATGGGAGAATGGCTGTGATGATAGAAGAATTTTGGGAAGCAGGAGGAGCTTGACAGAGATTAGTGGACCACACCAAGTAGGCTAATTAATAATAATAATAAAAAAGTTGAAAATTAAAAACAATAAATTTAACAAGTAAAATAAAGAAAGATGCCATTAGATTAAATGTATTAATGGAGTGGTTGTGGGGGAACTGAATAATTATAGTCAAGCAGAGAGTTGGAAAAAAATCGTGATGGTACTGGACAGGAAAGTTATCTTGTAATGATTAGTACCACTTTACTTTGGTTAAAGCGGGTAGTTAATAACTGGTAAGGAGTATGAGGGAGTTCTCTGTGGAGCTAGTCAAGTTCTAGTGATTAATTTGGGTTATAGTTAATACAAAAACTCACTAGCTGAATCTTACGATTTGTGGCTTTTTCTTTAAGCATGTTATACTTCAGAAAAAAACTTTATTGGAAGAAGCATTTCTGGAATGATAGAAAAAGGACCTCCAAAAATCCATTTCTTTATAAAAGCAACAAGAATACTGGAAAATTTTATCAAAAGCAACTTTTCAGAACTCTGGAAATGAACTAAAGGCTGAAAGTAGTCTAAAAAGCACTTATTCAAGAAAAATGACTGAATCTCAGTAAGTACAGTGAGCTTTGTGGCATTTTAACTTACACTATTACAATCCCTTTCTCCCCAGCTTCACACAGCTTTGAAAACGAACCATCTCACAACTGTGGCAGCTATGGAAACAAGCAGCCTAAATGCCACTGGGTTAGAACATGTTTGGAGGTCTTCAAAAGCCCTATTCCTAGGGAACTGTCAGTATTTGTCCTGTCTGGCAGCTCTCTGAAAAGCTCCATTTTCAGGATTTACCTTTGCTTGATTTGATTCAGAGCTGTTTCTGCAAGAAGAGCCCAATCCCTAGGTCATTTGTTGAAAACAATCAGTGACAATTGTTTAACATCCCTAGGTGCCTGAAAAAATATTCACAAATCATATATTCAATGAGGGTTGTATTTAAAATATATAAATATCTCTTACAACACAACAACAACAAATAAAGGCAACTGGTATAATTTTAAAAATGGGCAATGGATGTAAATGGACATTTCCCCAAAGATATACAAATAGCCAAAAGCACATGAAAAGGTGCTCAGCATCATTAGTCATCAGGGAAGGCAAATCAAAACCACAATGAAATACCACTTTACACCCACTAGGATGGCAGTAATAATAAAGACAGATAATAAAACATTTTGGTGAGAATGTAGAGAAATTAGATCCCTCATACACCTTTGGTAAAAAAAGTAAAATGATACAGTCCTTTGGGAACAAAGTATGGCAGTTCCTCAAAAACTTACACATAGTGTTACTATATGATCATTAGTTCTAGTCTCAGGCATACACCCACGAGAACTGAAAACATATGTCCATACAAAAACTTGTACACCAATATTTGCAGCAATACTTGTAATAGTCAAAAAGTGGAAATGACCCAAATGTCCATCAATTTGATAGGTGCTTAAACAAATTCCGTATATGCATATTATGGAATACCATTTGACAATATAAAGGAGTGAAGTTCTGAAATATTCTGCAACATAGATGAACATTGAAAGCATTATGTTAAGTGAAAGAACCCAGTCACAAAAGACCACATATTGAAATGTCCAGAATAGGCAAATCTCTATAGACAGAAAGTAGATTAGTGGTTGCCAGGGGCTAGGCGAAGGGACAAATGGAGAATGACTGGTAATGGGTATAGAACTTCTTTTTGGAAGGATGAAAATATCCTAAAAGCAGATATTAGTGATATTCAACTCTGTGAATATATAAAACCATTAACTTGTACACTTTAAAAGGGTGAATTTTGCAGTATTTGAATTATATCTCAATAAAGCTATTACAAAACAAAAAGAAATTTACTTTAAAATTACTTCATATTATTATTAATCATATTACCCTACCCCAAGGGTAAGGCCGTTTTCCAAAGCATGCATGCAAACCCCATAAAATCAGGACACTCTATGTCTCATACGCCAGTATTTCCCTAATATGTAGAGTCAGAGCTAAAACACAGTAGATGGTCAACAGATTTCCTTCTATGAATACAAAAGTAGAAAGATTAAGAAACTGTCTAGAACTGGAATTCCTGATTTTCGATTTTTCCCTTCCACCGTGGAGAGGGGTGGGAGACTGATATCATGATTAAGAAGCTTGAGGTGCCCTGGCCAGGATGCTGCTTACAGAATCATTACTGTAATTAATAATTACAGGATATGGACATGCTGTCTACTTGGGGTGGAGGTGCTCTCTATTGGGACAGACATGCTATTTGTGATGTGGGCATGAATTAACAGCATTCTAGCAAAAAGAACTCAGGTCCTGGAGGCAGGTAAACTGGGCTCAATTCCAGGCTCTGTCCCTTAGCAGCTCTATTTACCTAATCTTTCTCAACCTAAATTTCCTCCTCTCTAAATAGAGGTAATACCGCTTACATTTAACATCGTAAGATTGTTGTAAGAATTACATCAGAAGAGTAATACACACAGCTCATGTGGATAATATTTGATAAAAATTTTACAGACATTGATAACATCCAATTAGGTTTTTCAAATATCTTGCAAAAAATAAATGTGGCTGGGCCAGTAGTTGTTTTCAGACCTCTCAGAAGGCCCTGAAAAGGTCTGGAACCTCACTCCTACCCTCCCAGCTTGGTGGCATTGAACCAGCTAGAGAAAAGCAATAACTCCTCCCCTTTCCACAGCCCCCACTGCCTAGCAGCCATCAGCCTGGCTTGAAACCAACATAATTATCGGTGTGTGTGTGCATGTGTGTGTGTTGTGTGTGTGGCCACATGAGACAGGAAATACCTCACCACTAGGAGAGAAGAGGAAAACAGGTCATTTATACCCATGTTGACCAAATATTTTTCCCTGTTTTGCAGTGGTGCCATATTTAATTCTTTGTTTTTTCCAGTTAAGAAGGAGTATATGCCCATAAAAGAGTAAACTTCGTCCAAGTACATAAAGCAGAGAAGGGCTGACTGAATGGAGCTGGTTCCTGTCCCAATGAGCTACACCTTCATTAAAAGAGAAAAGACGTTTTCATTTTGTTGACATCTGTAGAAACAATTTACATACTAGGGAATAACCTACAATTGCTGGGAAGAATTGTGATTGAGGCATAATGTATGTAGAGAAACCAGCACAGTGGCTAGCATGTTGTAGGTACCCAGTGGGAACTATTATTCCAAACACCCTTTTCTTAGCAGCTCTCTGTAGAGTGTGCCCTACTATAGGATAAACATAACTGAATAGTGCCCTCCAGAGGTCACTGGGAATTCAACTGTGCTGACAGTTGAAAGTCGAAAAAGACCAGAGAAAGGCAATTTCGTTTGCGTTTACATTTCTGCGGAGGCAGCACTCAAATTTGGTGACCTGGGACTTACTAGAACCTCTCTGATTTGTCACCCACCAGCAGCCTTTTAGCCAGAGCGTATTTGTCTGCAAGGACACAGAAATCTCGTGGAAATATGTGCAGTTAGGCGCCACGGGAACTGGTGCTGGGCACTGCAGGCCCACGAGCCCCTGGAAGCTCCTGTCCCATCCCTCTCTCTCTGGGGACATTGTTACTTAGCCCTGCCCCTCCCTGCATGTCCACTCTGTGTTCCTCTAAAGGGACCAGCTTCCTCTTGATGTCTGCCCTTCTGTAAATTCAGGCAAGGGGCTCTGGCCTCTCTCGACATGGATCCTGACCTGACTGTGACCTTTCAGCTCATCTCAAACAGCCAAGCAGCTTGGCCTCTCACTGGCCTGATCCCAAATTCCCAGGAGACAAAACTGATTACCGCACATGAACTTCATCTCTTTACCATGCATTCTGCTTTAATCTAAGCTAGCTTTGTTTATCCTGATAAACCTATACCTCACTTGCATTCTTTCCCCAGATCCTCCTACCTGTACTTATACTGTACGTCCACTCCTTGCAATCATTAAGCCCTTAGGACATTAGGTTCTTGTCAACACCAAATTCATTTAAGAATAAAGCTTCAGGTTTATCAACCACGACAAGCATATAATAACTAAACCTCAAACAATGAGTAAGGGTTTAATACAACAAAGCTAACACCTTGGCCTGAGTTACATTTCAGCTCCAGACTCATGAAAGCAGAACAATCCCACGGACCACACCCCCTGGGAACCGGACCCAACAATGTTATGACTGACACCAGGACCTGAAGCCATGATCCACTGCTCCCTGCCTTAGCCCCATCCAATCCGTGGAGCCCAGGACCCCAACTCCCACAGCAGCCATAATTAATGAGTTTTCCTTATACAATGTAGCCACTAGAGGCCACTAGGGAGCCAGGTTTTTGAGAGCACTGGCTCATCTGTGTCTCCAGACTTGGCGCCAACTCCTCAAAGAAACCTTTACTGTCTTTGCTGCCAACTCCTGCTCTCCTGCTCGTGTTTTCTTTTGGCTTGCATGCACGCAAGCAAGCAGACCCCTTTGAGTCTGCGGTAACATTATGACATATCCTGATCATGGGAGTAACATCCATCAAATTCACAGTGCTGCAGTTATGAGGGCGTGTACGACAATGTGGGAGCAGGTGCAATCCTGGGTACCATCTTAGAATTCTGCCTACTACATACATCCATGAAAATAGATTTCATGGAGGGGGATTTGAACTGGGCTTTGAAGGATGGACCATGCTGGACAAGACTGCAATCCCTTGGGAGGGCCTTTGAAACTCAACCCCAGGACTCATGATAATCTGGAAAAAATAATGGGTAGGGGTTTTAAATTATATTAGAAAATATTTCAGCACTGAGATGGAGGAGAGAGATAGCACTACTAGATGTTACAACATGATCAAAATATTATGTGATAAGAATAAGAAGAGACACATAGCAGAGCAAAAATAGAACACCCAGAAATAGAAATGTACATATTTATGAATGTGTATGTGTATATCACAATAAATCAAGCCTCACAAATTAATTAAGGAAAATTAGTTATTATTAAAAGATGTTTGGAGAACTGCACAGCAATTTATCAAAAAATTAGATATAAGTTTTCCATGACATCAAAATAAACGCCAGCTAAATTAAAATTTAAATTATAAAGATAAATTTAAAATATAATCATGAAAATTGGTAGAAGAGAGTTTCAGGTCTCAAAAGATGGCAACGTCCTAAGATATGAAGCAGTAGAAAGACAATTACAAAAGAAAAAAACACAAACTCACCCACAGAAACAGTGAAAACTTCTTTACAGTAATAACAACAATCTATTAAAAGATTAAGGAAGATTTTAACTATATAGGACAAAAAGACTGAAATCTGTAACAACTAAATGCATATTCCAGTGCTGAAGATCTGGACCCCAACAGACAGTGGATAAAAGACATGTGTAGATGATTTAGATAACAGGTAAAGTAAAACAGGAAAAAAAAAAAAAGAACGTAGGGGAAATGATCAAACTCCCTGATCAAATAGATGCAAATTAAAACCATAAAGGTGAGTCCTATTTCTATAAATTAAACATAATTTTAAATTATAATACCCTACCCTGAAATGGTCCTGGGTACACTGGTACTCATACATTTTTGGTGAGAGTGTAATTTTGTAAAACCATTTGTGGAAAGCAACTTGGCAAACTGTCCTTTGACCTTCATTCCAGGAAATCTGTCCTAAGAGCATGATTCAAAAGGAAAAAAGTCACGGTCACAAGCATTTTTAAATGCAGTGTTATGCATAGTATTGCAAAACTGGGAATAACAGAAAGATCGAGCATGCTTATCTAAATTATCACCGACGATTATACCTATCAAGACTATTTAATAAGGTGGAACATGTTTGAATGTGTTAAGTGAAGCAGAATAATTCAGAATTCTGCAAGTAGTATGAGCCAATATTTTAAAAGTATTCCTTGGTATTGGTGAAGCTGTGAGAAAAACAGTATTTTTATACAGTGCGGATACAAATTAGTATAACTTCTTGGGTGAAGCAATTTGCAATGAGTAAAAAATTTAAAACGTGATTTGAGAATTCCACTTCTAGGATTTTATCCTTCACATAATTGTACTGTACATTTATGTATCATAGACAAAGACATGTAAACATAAAATATATTATAGAATTGTTATAGCAAAAAAAGACTACAATGAAAATGCCCATTCATTGGTGACCAATTAAATATCATATTAGAACCCCCAATGGAATATTATACAGCTGTTAAAAAGAATGAGAAGCGTGACATGTTCTTCTGATTTGAAACAATCTCTAAGGTTTTTAAGTTAAAGAAGGGTAAAGATGCAGAATAGTGTGCCTCTATCTGTGTAAAAGAGAAACAAAACAGAGAACTATGTATGTTTAGAGAATTTTTGGAGAGATACCACTGAACTGGTAGCAGAGTGGGGCCCTGGAGTATAGCTGGTGGTAGTGACTAGAGAATGGGGTCTGAATTGAGACGTATCACTCACTGTCCTTCTGTCCAATTCAAATGCTTTGCCATGTGCCTGCATTACTCTCCAATGAAAATAATTGTTAAGAAATGTAGTCTAAAATATATATACTGCAGATGAACATAGATGAGATGGAAATAGACAAATTAAATCTGTTGTGTTAGTATAGTGGGTTGCATGGTCACAGATTCGATCTTAACACTGAAAAATTAAATTGAGAATTAGTGTAGTGGAACTGCAAGTAATTCTTTCCTTTAAAATGCTATTTCAATGTTGTTTTAATGTTGCCACTGAAATAAAGATGAGTATGCAAGTTGGGATTGGGTGCCCAAGGAATTAACTAATAGCTTTATAAATAGGTTGCTCTGAAATGAAAAAGCAGAAGAATAATGAGCCTAAGAGAGCTCACAAAATGGTCCAGGGAGTCGGTAGTTAGCAACAGGAGTGAGAGGAGGGGAGCCAGTGGGTCTGTGCTCGGTGGGGTGGCTGTCCAGGACACACCACGGTGGGAACTCCGGACTCACCTAGAAAACAAGTGAGGAGGAACCTGAAGAGCTTAGGAATAAGGTCCAGCCTGCCGAGCCAGAGGACACCAGCCCTCCAGAGAGCCAGTAGGGGGCACATGGTTGATGAGAAACATCTAAATCCCACAAATCCCAAATGAGATGTTTCCTTAGGGAGACAAAGCTAACCTCTGTACCTATGTGATGAATACTCTAGAACCATTAATTTCTCGTTCTTCTCAGTAAAACATATAGAAAAGAAAAAATGAGCATGCATCTCCATTATATGTACATTTATTTGGTGCATACATGTACCCGTGTACTAATACAGTATATGCATTCTAGAACATATAAAAAGGTATTTTAAATAGATACACTTAACCTGAAGTGTTTAGTATCTTGAAATCTTTTTTCACCTTTACTAAAAAAATAATATAAAGTGAGTATTATTTTTAGGAAAAGCTATGTAGTTAAATACACTTCAAGGTTTTTAAAACCTTGGTTTAACACTTTGGGATGTGATCATTTATAAGTATGGTTTGCAGTTCAGAATAAACGGATGTTGGTTTTAAGGGCTGCCGTAGCTAAAGATATCTCACAAGGACAGGTAGGTCCAAATGGAAAAAGTACATCAGTAGCAGCACTTAATCATAATATTCATTTTCCAACGCTACTGACCACATGTGCAAGGTTTTGGTTGAAACTTCGTATTAAATTTCAACTTGGTTGAAATTTTCTTGCAAAGACTTTTCTTGCAAAGTCATTGAAAGGTACTGTCTTTTAATAGTTTTTAATATAAGTTCTCTAACATTCTCTGGAAGATTTAAAATACAGAAAATTTTGTTCTCAAGAATTCAATATGCATATGGAAATTTTTGTTGGCAAACAGCACTTTTGATTAAAAAAAAAAAAAAGGCATACAAATATGGGAACATCTCCAAAAATCTTGAAAATGCTCTTTTCATAGCATGAGTTGCTTTCAAATAGTAGTTACTTTCTTATTTGTTGTTAAGTCATCTTTACCTTGGAGAGACAGGTTACGTGTGTTGTATTTTCATTTGTGATCTCCAGAAAGCAGGTCACTGAAAACACTTGTTTTCATAGAGAAGATGGGCAAATTTGAAACACTTGTCTTTTTTGTAGAACAAAAAAACCACAATTATCAAGTTTAATTACTCTGTGAAATGCTGTGCCTCAAGATAAACATCAAACATCCATATAGTAAAACATTTTCATGATCATTTGCCATTTTATTACAGAGAAAAGTAAAAATTCTACCAATTTCAAAGGTCTTATTTTTATAAAATTAACTATACTGGTGATATTTGTTAGCATTTTTGGCACTTTTGGCTTTAGCTTCTTTGCTACATTCTCTTTCCTAGGACCAATGTGGTGAATCAATTTCATGTTCTGGCCTATTACTCTAAACTTACTCTAAATTCTTTTTTTCTTCTAGTAAAAGCAGTTGTTACCTTATATCATTTTCCCATAAAGCATTATTTTAACTAACAAAGTCATTGTCTTTTGAAAAATATATCTTTTCTGGTATCTCTTTGCTTTAGTGACTCACAAATAAGTAGGTATTCATTATTATACCAAAAATTTCATTATTGAAACAGAATCAAGCAAATATAGTTAAGTCCTCAGTTAACATCATCCATAGGTTCTAGGACTTTAAGTGAAACAATGTATAACGAAACCAGTTTTACCATTGGCTAACTGATATAATAAGAGTTAAGTTGCTAGGGTACCTCATCAATGTTATAATGAAATGACTTTGAAGAAAACAACATTATTCCAGGACCTGTCTTACCCTTATTTGGAACATGTGAGAAACAGCAGTACTTTCCTCCAACTTCATAGCAAACCTCCCACATAGCATGCTATTTGTCTAAAACTTCAGCTATGTTTCGATGCATCTTCCAGCAGAATTTGCCGACAAACTCAGTCATTTTATTTTGTAGTTATATTGTTTTCCATGCATTATTTTAGCTTTTTTTTTAATCTCAGAAAGAATGAATGTTTTCCTAATGCGATGTGACTTTTTGCCTTAAGCAAATAAGTAAAAAAATTTCCAAATAGGCTTTTAAATATTTAATTTAGTAAAATTCTGCACTAGATTTAGTAGTGCATAATTTTAAACACTGCTAAAACATTTAAAACTATTTGTATTCATGTTGTGGAAAGTGAGATTTTAAATATCTTGCTAATTATGATGGCTTCTTACCATCATTAAGTGTTATCTCAAGGCACAATCTATGCTGACTGTGAGATTTTTCTTTAATGGTAAAGGCTGGAAATTCACATAATCTCTTCATAGCTTCAAATTTAATTTTTTGGTCTGATTTCTTGTCAATCTGAATAGATTGTCATCATCTTACCTCATGAAGTGTCTGAACGTATACCAGTGGTAAGAAAAGGGTCAACCCAGCCATTTTCTTATGGTTGCCTTATACTTGCATTTATTACATTATTAATATAATTAATATAAAACATATTAGTTATATAATTAACCTTTACCAAATGAACAAATAAACTAAAATTCTTGAGGGAAAAAAATGATGATTACAATATGTAATTTATGTAATCACAAATATAAAAAATAACATATTAATATACATTATATATTATACAGTAATATATAATTTATATATAATATAATACAATAATATATTAATCCTCTTTTCCCACCCTCAAGAATTGTAGTTTATCTGTCCATTTGGTAAAGCTTAATTTAGTAAAAATGAAATAATTTAATCCATAAACCTACTTCACTGAGTGAGCCTACAGTCCCTTGAAATAATTCAAAAGTGAATTAACCAGTGATGGATCGGCCCTTCCTCCCTCAGGACACATCACATGTCCCACAGGACATGGGATGCTCTGACATACAGAGTGAATAAGGATGCCAGTGTCAATCCATATTTAAAACATTAGTCAAGAGCAATTTCGTAATTTTTAAGATAAAAAAATATGTTTTGTGACGTTAAAAATTTTTTTCCCTTAGCCCATGGATCTTCTTGGGCATCCTACTTGGGACAACGAACTTTCTAGAGCACGAACCATTTCCAGAGACTGCCATTTTAAGTCCTCTCTGCCCATTCTGCTGGGTCAGACAAGGGCTTCACAGGAAGCCTTTTTTTTCACAGGAACAAAAATCTGGACTAAACAAAACCCTCGAGTTGGGGGAAAAAATCGTCAAGACTTGCCATGCAATTTGACAGAGACCTGTACTTGATGGAACTTAAATTTTAAAAAAGATACCCGCCCCCTTTCGCCCCATAATAGCTCAGGCCTCCTTCAGGGACATTTGTGAAAATATATCTGTGATCCCTAAGATCACAAGTTTCTTAATAAATCCCAGCCACATTTAAATATACTAACCTTTAAGTCCAGCCTGAAGGGCTGACCAAACATGCACTTCAGCTATGCAAACAGCCCCGCTTCTGTCTCCCTTCCCCTCCCCAAAAGGAAATGGCTAAATTTAAGTCCCAAAGACATTGTAAATGATAGAATCATCCTTTCTCTGGTGAAGAAAGAGGCCTGAATGAGGTAACTGTGGGATGAGTCAGCTGTCAGACCACCTCTGACGCCCTGCATCCAGGTTTTTGTGGCTGGGAGATACAAAGAACCTGGATATTCACATTTTTGAGTGCTGCTCTAAATATTTCAACGTTGGGAAGTCCTGTCATCCAAAAAGCCACTAGGAGTCACATCTCCATGACTATTTTAAACATAGGAAAACTTAAACTCACATCCTCAACATCTTTGGAAAAAGATCGTATTTCAAAGAAGAGTCTGATGAAGAAATCTCTGTAACTGTTTAAAACCCATGTTTTATTATAAATTACACTTGGGTCCTGAAAATATCAGATTTAATTCCCTTCCAGAAGGAAGCAGCAACCCATAGTCAAATACCACAAGACCTGTGCTTCGCCAATAGGTTAATGAGGAACAGGTAGGCTAGGCTGTGCATTTACCTGCTTCCACTTTCAAACACTGAGAGGGGTGAGGGCAGAAACAGGTGCCAAAGCTTGAAACTCAAAGACCTTTTGAAAAACAAAAACTCGAGAGTCATCTGAGGGCATCTGGTGCTCAAAACGAGAGACTAAAAATGTTTAGCACTTCTTTAATACCTGGACATAAAAAATGAAATAGAAGTCAAGAAAATGGCCCGGGAATGCCCACAGAAAGAAGGGTATGAAGTCAGACCAGAAACTCTATCATCACACTAAGTAAGATGCGTTTGTCTTTTTTCTCTTTAATGGTTTACAATTACAATTATGACAATTCCCAAAAGCCATGCTAAAAGTTTCAAAGTGAGTGTCTTAAGTGGGATATTTGGGTTTTCCATCTTTCACGGCCAGTCACCAGCAGTAGCTTTGACGGGGGTACTGGAGGACAGGTAGGTCCCTGGGATGAAATTAAATAGCATCTCTGGATGGAGCTCTGCAAACTCAACCCCCTTTAGATCCTGGAAAGTGGCCCCTTTTATGTAATCTCTTCCCTCATAAGAACAAGCGGATCCTGAAAATCTCTCAAAGTGGCTTTGGACATTACCTATAGGCTGGCATTGAGCATGTGCCAAAGTCGCCAGATTTCTGAATGAATCCACCCCCTTGGCGGGCGTAGTGTTTGACGTTGCTCTGCTACTCATACCTTCCTTAAGGCTTTCTGCTTCCAGGAGGCTTGAGTTGGGCTGGGGAAGGACAATTTCCCTCCACCGTCCATCATGGAGACCTTAGCACAGCGGGTTTTTCAGATCAGCTACTTATCTGCCTGTCAGGGGACCTGAAGGCTGTGAGTGTTAGGAGGAGATGCCCTGGGGGACACTGGGATGGGGCACCTCCTGGGGGCAGCATGAGGACACTAAGCACACTGAAGAGGGGGACGGTGCCTGAGCCACTTTCTGCTCAGGGATGGCTCAGATGCTGCCAGTCTAGAGAGAGCTCTAAAGGCCGAAAACATCATCTTCACAGCACAGTTGAGAAACCCACACAGCCTGATGGAGATAATAAACTTGGCTAAAACTCCCAGCACGTTCTCGCACTGTGCTTGACTTCAACCACAAGAGGGCAGGCGTCGGTGGAAGATTCCCCACAGCCTAGCCCAGAGAGCCTGTGAAGAGCTGAGGAGAAAGCAAGCTCCCACTGTCCATGACAACGGCCATCGGTTATACCTTTAGCTAAACTCCTGTTGAGAAGGAAGGCTCTAGATGTCATCACCATCCATTTAGAGAAGAGATAGAGAAAATTATGTAGAGACTACGTAGGAAAACTTGATTTCCTATTTGTTTTTATTGTCAACGGTAACTTGTAAAAACAAACAAAGAAACAAACCTAATTTCATTGGTGTAGTGTTGAAGAAGAAGTTTAAGAATGTGAGTCAGACGCCCTGAATTCTAGTCCTTGCTCTTCCCTTAAGTCATTTGACCTCCCGGGAAGCCACCTGCTGGAGCCTCAGTTTCCTCCTCAGTCCAATGAGAAAATAGGAATGGGATGAACTCTGGGATGGATACCTTCCAGAAACCAAGTCAAGAAATGAGATAGCTTATGGGGAAAGCAGGCTGAGAAGTGGGCACAGACGGAAGGTCCTGCAACACCCCATTTGCATGGCATCCTTGGGAAATGGGCTGTTCCACATGACCAGTTTTCCAGATAATTAAATTTTAAATACTGAAACTTGTTTTCCTTTTAACCTTCTGTAATTGAAATCTTTCTAAAGTGTATTACATGCTTCTCTGGTTTCTTAAACAGCAAGCTGAGCACAATTTAACCTTTCCTGACTGTCTCGAGGTCATCATGATGACCACCTCTTACTGCACGTACAGTCCTGAACAGAACACCACGTGCCTTTGGGCATATTCAGGCTGGCAGGCCACTCGAGCTAAAGGGCCCCAGAGACTATATTACAAAGCTATAACTGGCGATTCTTCCTTTCTTCGATCTACATTGCAACCTGCAGTCATTTCTCTAACTAACATCTTCCAGCAGCCTCTTGACACTCTGTTTAAATTCGGCTATACCCTACAGAGAACTCAAGGTTGCCATGGGCAACCAGAGTCTAAGCTTGTAATGACCCTAAATTTAATTTTACACACAATGTAAAGCGCATGGGTACTGTGCTGAAGGTTACTTCTGACCAGGGCTGTTATGCAGCTAGTCCGCCCAGTATGTAATGCTTCTGCACCAGCTGGTCAATTGCCCTGAACCCCCAGGCCCCCCGATAGTCCAGCACACTGTTCTCATGCACCAGCCTTCTTTCCAGTTGGTGAATACCACATCATACCAGTTGCTCAATATTGGAATATCACCCTGGTTTCTGGGTTGAAGAGTATTCTCTTTCCTGCTGAGTGACTTGCCAGAGTTTGAGGCTCTTCTTGTCCCTCAGACTCAAAGGCCTTTTCTCAGTTGCATGCTGAGCCCTGGGTTCAGGTCACCTGAGGCCGACCTGGCGGGTTGTGAAAAGCTACCTTTGACTGAACAACTACCACCAGCCAGATGCCTATTCAGTACGTTATATAAATCGTCTTATCTCATCCACTAGAGGACCTTATTGGGGAAATAGCATCAACCTCCTGTGGCTGAGGTAACTTGCCCAGGCACACGGCCAATAAGCGGGTCTGGAAGCCAGACCCACCTCTCCAGGGCTCACGTTCTCTGCACTATGCTCCAGTTTATTAACGTACAAGGAAGTCCAGTCAAGGGTCACCTCCTGAAAAATGCATTTTAAGTGAAACATGGGCCCTTTTACTTTTCAGAAAAGGCTACTTGTTTTTTGTGTGTGGGTTGTGTTTTAATTAATTCCACATTTTGTTACTAATTTGAAACAATCTGTCCCCAGGGAACAGATCTGGTTTACTTATAGAAAGCTAGCTGAGGGAGGGAGGACTGAGGTTATAAAGTATTTGTAGGAACGAATCTAAAAAAACTTTCCCAGTTCTCCCTGCACCAAACAGAAGTAAACAGAACATTCTAGAAAATCCCATCTTCCCCAGAGTAGGTGTGATAGGGCTTGCAAACAGAACTTTTACTCCGTGTGTTACCAGATACGCCTACAAGTGGGAGCATGGGATATCAAACATAACAAATATCCCTCCCCGTCCCAAAAAGTTCCCTAGAAGTTCACTCCAGGACCATGCTATTACATTCAAAACAATGAGGGCCTCCCAGAGCTACTGGGGGAGCCTAGATGCTAACTGCAGACCTCAGGGGTCTCAGCCAGTGAGAAGGCAAAATTACAGGGATCTATAATTTTGGGACATTCACAGGCTTAGCTTTGGACCTGATTCTGGGGTGCAAAAGGGTATCAAGCCCATGGCTATGAATTTCTGTTGTCTCCCCAAGGAGGAACACTCCAAACTGAACCAAAGCTGATTTTTAAAATAAGCAAACCATGACCTCATCTTCCACATTTTGCACCTGCTCCTCCTACAGTGAACACACATGATTTTCAATGTCCTCTTCCAAAAACATCCACAGTGCCCTAATGTTTTCGGAGTAACTCTTGTCAGGGAGGAAACTGAAAAATTGACTACCCATAGGTGACAGGATCAAAATATCACATGCATGGTTTCCCAGGGCTGCCAAAATAAAGTACCACAGATTGAGTGGCTTACACAACAGAAATTTATTGTCTCACGCTTCTGGAAGCTAAAAGTCCGAGGTCAAGATGGTGGTAGAGATATGCTCCCTCTGCGGTGATAGGGAAAGATAAACCCCTGGCCTTGATCCTAGCTTCTCGCAGTTTTTTGGCTTTTGGCAGCAGAACTATCTTCACGTGGACTTCTTGTGTGCATGTCTTTGCCCTTATTATAAGGACATTAGCAATACTGGATTAAGGTCCAGCCCTACTCCCATATGACCTCATCTTGAGTAATTATATCTGCAATGGCCTTACTTCCAAATAAGGTCACGTTCTGAAGTACTAGGGATTAGGACTTCTACATATGAATTTTGGAATGACACAATTCAACCCATAACATCATCTAAGGTAGTTTTGAATTCAAAATCAAACTCAAGAAAAGGAACAGAATGAATTGCCCAAAAGATGGCCTCATAGTATAATTGCAAATAATAGTGTGGATGATTTATCGTGTTAGTGGGGTGGGTGGGAAGTTAGTATGTTGACCCTGAAATCTGTTGCTTGCAACGGTGAATATATGATCATTGAGGAGGCTGTTGGCTGGCAAGCAGAGAGGTACACTGGGGTCTCTACAGAACCCTAATGGCTATTCATCGATTTTTAGGACAAAACCAACATACCGTGTTTCCCCGAAAATAAGACCGGGTCTTATATTAAGGTTTGCTCCAAAAGACAACTTAGGGCTTATGTTCAGGGGATGATATCCAGAAAAATCATGCTAGGGCTTATTTTCCAGTTAGGTCTTATTTTCGGGGAAACACGGTAGGTATGTGCAAAAATTTAGTGTTGAAGGAAACTGTGAGTTACAAAGAGTGAAAAGCAACCTCTTGAGGACATTCAAAACACTTTAAACTCCTTGATAATTAATCTCAAAGTGCCTGTAGGTCTAAAGCTCTGGCTAGATGTAAGTTTGCCAAGGGGATTCTATATTAAAATTGGATACCCTTCTATAAGATGAGGTGGGAGCTTTTGTTTTCTTTGTCAGTTTGGGTAGGTGGAAGCCTTATAGTTTGTTCTAGTCATTTTCTTCCCTGGTGTCTATGATTATAATGAGGAGGTATTTTGTAAAGCTGTAAACCATCCAAGAAATTAAGCACCAGACCACGAGACAAGGACCAAAGTATAGCTCTGGGTCAGATTTGAGGTAGGATAGCTCAGGAGTTAGGGGCACGGACCGAGGTGGCAGACAGACCTGAGTTCAAATCTGTTTCTGTCTCTTACTTAGGTGACCTTGGGCAAGTTACATGGCCTCTCTAGGGCCAAGATTTCTCACCCACAGCTGTTCTTTCTAGTTGTAGTAGGTATTAAATGAGATAGTGGATGGCAGAATGTCCATTATAGTAGCAACTGCTCAATACATGGTACCTATAATTAGGCCAGAGAACTAGGGAGTGAACCTTGAAAAATCGGGCTAGTCTCCCTCCCTTCTGCATTGTTAACTTCTCAGGTGTTATGAGCGTGGGGAGCCCAGGAGTCCAGGAGTCTTTGCCTCATTACTTGATTCATTTCCATGCTCTCTTGAAAACCAAGCAGTGGGTCCTGGCCTTCTCCTTTTCCCACCCCCATATCTCAGCAGCTCCCAGGTAGACCTTCCCTCACCGGGCCTTCCATCATTCAGCATGCACACATGACTGCACCATCAGAGAAGGGACTTTCAGAGTTAGCAATGTTCATTGGCAAAAAAGTTAGGCTTGCAAGATTTACTTCCTCAGCTCTGCAAAATTTCCAGATGCCCAGTCCATTTCCTCATTTTCTGTATTCCTGATGCTCTAGGGCTTTGATTCTTGATTTAGGGCCTTGAGTCCAGAAAGACTGCCCCCTCTCAGGGCTAGCTAATTCCTAGAGATAGCAAATGATTCCTCTGAGAGTGTGCCTTTGATATGCAAATCAACCAATTCAGAGTCCACACCCCCAACCATCTCCTTGATCAAACTCTCATACACTAAGCCATATGAATCACCCTGGGCCAGGTACTGGTCAACTAGAGACCACTCTATAGCTCAGAGCCTGCCCAAATTATTCAAACTACCCAAAACCCCCAATAAAGGCTTTGGGCCATGCTCTCCCCACTTCCCTCTCTGCCTCCTGACTGATGCTGGTGCTTCCCCATGTGGCCCTGCGTGATGTGCCGTGACTCCTATTTCTAGGAATCTGTGAGTATAAACTTCTTCTGTCATGACAGTCATTTCCGTGTCTGCGTGTCTCACCATATTTGATTGAAACAAATCCTGGGCACACTTTAGAATACTCAGGTGTAACAATCAGTGACCCCACAAACCTGTTCCTTGCATTTTTCTCCTTGTTCCATTCCCCAAGCTCCTCAGCTTCAGCTATTTCAGTCCAGATTCCAACTGACCACATCCGTCCAAATATGTCTTCCTGACCACAGATCATAGAGTGGGTCACTGGACTGGGCACCCAGCAGGGAGTCAGAAGAGAGAGACTGAGCCCCAGCAATGCCAGTTATCACTGTGGCATCACTGGAACACTGTTTCACCTCTTTGAGCTTCTGGAATAGTTAACACCAGCCCAGATAGATCGAATGAAATGTTTCCTAGATTCACCCCTAATTTGCTAGCAAAGGCAGCTGCAGCTAACCTCTCTCCTGCCTTCATTCCCCCATCCTGGCACACTTACCCAAGGTCACAAAGCTGGTTGCTGGTGGACCTGTGCAGAGAACCTGGAATCCCAGAATCAGTCCACTGCTTCCTCCATCACACCCTCCTTGGAGCTTCCATTAAAGAGTCTAGTTTTGTGCTCCACTTCCTCTCGTGACCATGGGCCCTTCACCTTTCTATTCCTCTGTATCTTCTTTCTTTGCAAAAATGGGCATCATCCTATCACTCCCTCCAACAGGTAAATTAAAATTGCCATTGAATCCTCCCTTGGTAGCTGGAAAACAATCTCATTTCAGGGATCCGATATGCTTTCAAAGTGTGAGGCAATTTTGCCTTTTAAAGACTCCACAGCCTTAAGCAGGATATGGGAAGAGCTTCCTGAACAGATACAAGAAAATTTACCCAGTATAGGAAGAACTTCTCCAAGGTTGTAAGGACTCTAGCCGCTTCTCGGACAAGAAATTCCCAGTCTTCCCAAACACCCTCCACATATAATAGTCATTATGATGCTAATGTTTATTGAGAACTGTTTATTAGACATAGTGCTAAGCCCTTGCTATGAATTAGTTCATCATTTAGTCATTGGTATCAAGGGTGTTATCATTACCACGTCACAGACAGGGAGTCTGAGGCTAAGAGTGATAATTTTCCCAAGGTCAACTCGCTTGTAAGTGGGAGAGCCTGAAGCGGCAGCACCGACTGTCTGGCTCCAGAGCTGGAGCTCCTGACCACTGTGGTTTCTGCTGGATGTCCTCTCTCTGATCTTCCTTCTACTTCTCCATCCATATCAGCTCCCTTCAAATGAGACAGCTGCAAATGGTGGGGGGCCTAAGGGACAGCTTTGGGAGGGCTTCCTGAAGCTTCATGGTGATGCCCACTTTTAACCTTGAGGATCCAGCCACTGGGGCCTGGAATCACCTCCTCAACACCTTATAGCATCATGAGTGCTGTGGTGGTGAGCCCACTCCTTTTCTAGGAACAATCTCTAATCCTAAGTAAAATAACTTCTCTTCAACATCCTTCCTTGAAAATGAGCAGCTTCTCCCTGTCACTGCCAGGCACGCAGCCATTGGCTAAGAACGTCTCTTCAGTCAAAGAGGCAACCCAAAGGAAACACTGGTGAGAGTGTCTACTGAGGAAGTCCTCACACCTGCCGACCAGCCCTGGGCTCTCCTTTCCCTGCACTGGCTCACTGAAACTTGGACCACATTGTATGTGACTGATGGCTTCTTGTTGACACTCCCCATCCACTTTCCACCATTCTCCACCCGGCCCTCTGTCCCAGGAGGCTGACATGTATGGACAATATCAGTGGGTTCCCTTGGCACTGGCTTCTGGCTGGTTTCTGCCAGTGGAAAGCTCTGATAGGAGACTGAAGGGAAGGCGAAAATTAAACTCAAAAGTGTTTCTGCTCTGATTCTCTCCCTTCAGGGACTCCTTGGGTTAGATGTTTCCCTCATCAAAAGGTCAGCATGATTCTCAAGGTGGCCTTCTTTCCATGATTCTCTCATGGAACAAAAGTTATGCATCTCAGAATATCTTTGAACTTCTCTTTTCTTGTCTCTGTCTTATATACACATTACTAAAAACACTGGTGTGCAATCAAGGGTTAACTCAGCAGGCTTGAGGGATTTGACCCTGTACATTCCAAAGAAAGTACTGGCTCTTGACCGGCTCCTGGGAGGTAACCTCTAGGCCTTTGGAATCTCCTGCCTGATAAGAGTGTTTTTGTATACCTGGGGTCTTAGACCATACCCGATAGTTTATGCTAACAGTGTGACTTAGGGTGGGGGCGTGGGCTGTGGGGTATTAGTTTGACCTCTGGAAAAACTGGACACGGAGTAACTAAGGTCAGCTACACAGGTATTCCCTGCCTAGGTTACTGACTTACAATAAAAACCCTGGACACCGAGGCTTGGGTGAGCTTCCCTGGTTGACAGTACTTCCTACGTGCTGTCACACATAATTACTGGGAGAATTGAGTGCTTTTGTACAACTCTGCCGGGAGGGGACATCTGGAAGCTTGCATCTACTTTCTCCTGGACTCCACTCTGTGCACCTTTTACCTTCGCTGACTTGAATCTGCATCGTTTCACTGTAATAAACTGTAACCCTGAGTATAAAAGCTTTTCTGAGTTCTGTGAATCCTTCTAGTATATCACTGAAGCTGAGGGGGTCTTGGGAACCCCAATTTATCTGGAAAATAACAAAATAGTCCAATCATAACTTGCTGCCATTATGGGTGGCCACATAGGTAGAAAACAGAAGTATGCTCACTGAGATCGATGCAAGTGGATCTTGCAGGAAAGAAACTAGGCAGGGTGGGGGTGTGGGGGTTCTGAAGACATTTCTAAGCATCTCAAGGAGCTTCTGGACTGTGAGTCTGTGACTACAAGTGACATGGGACAGGCAGATGGAACACATCACCCAATCTTTGGTGTTCTAATTGGAAGTGAGATGCTGGGAGCTCATGGAGAAGGTTTCAATGTGGCATTTCTCATACTCTTGTGTCACGTACTATTGCTTTTTTTCTACCTTAAGTTTCAGGAGAAAAGGACATACTCTGAGTCTGAGTCCTCTAGGAGAGAATGACACAAAAGAAAAATATAAATACCACAAAACTTCAACTTAAAGAGTGTCTTTTCCCTTTACAGGATCAATGTCATTAGCTTCTTACCACAGCCGGACTCCTAACCGTCTACAGCCACAGATCCGAGCATTAGACACAAGCGAAACACACGGGTCCCGCATTCAGCCCCTGTGCCAGCTGGCGCTCACCCACTCACCTGGCTCCACTGACATCAACTCCGACCATCAGCTGCCCATTCAGGGAGAGGATCTCATCACGCAGTCGGACCTTCCCACTCTTCCCTGCCGGGCTGTTCTTCCTCAGCTCTGTCACCCAGATGCAGCCCACATCCAGCACGGGGCCCTGGTGGGTTTTCCTCTTCTTGCCCCCTCTGCGCTTTTCTCCATAGTCCCCGAAAACAGGGATGTTCCCAAAGCTGAGGCCCACAGTCTCCGTGTCCCCCATCTCCTTGGTGAGGTACACAGTACAGATCTCCATCCCCGGGGGGCTGTGGTCAGGTGGGACTGTAGTCTCATCCACAGCAAAGTTCAGCTGGATGTACTCCTGCAGCTTCTGGATGGCTGCCTGGCAGAGCCGCTGCTCCGGTCCCTCCCCGCCCTCCCGCAGGCTGTTCTCCAGCCACTGGCAGAGGAGGGGCAGGTGCAGCACAGCATTGTCCTGGGTGATGGGCATGGTGCTCACTCCCGGACACCAACATCATGAGAGGACCTGCTCCTGGGGGCTGGACCCCACAGGGTCCCGCGTCCCTAGGGAACCCTGGCTGTCATCAGCTTTGCCTGCGTTCATGTTCAGGCTGGCAGATGAGGGATGCCTGCTCAAGGCTGGGCTGTTTGCCTTGGCGAGAGGAGGACGGGGCACAATTAGAACAGTAGAACAATCCTTGCGCCTGGCGTGCTCAATGAGGGGAGGAAGGAAGTATCTGGCACGTCTTTGCTTGGGTCACATCACAGCAGAGCCCATGCAAATCACCTGGAAATGGGGTATTCCTTCAGCAGCGACAGCATGACCTGCCCCTGGAAGAGGACAAAACAAAATATTCCTGTCACAACAGTGAGACTTCTGACACAGAACACACAGCCTCCTGTATCACAGAAAGGCAATGTTTGCTGTTTTGAGCCAGAAACTTAATGCCTCTCCCAATTCCCCAGCTAGCTCCCTCCACCTTGTACACACACACACACACACACACACACACACACACCACACACACACACTCCTCCCCACAGACAGAAACCTCTGGAATGCTGACCTTCTCCAGGAAATTTCCTTGATCAGCAGGGAAAGGAGAAGACTTTTGCCAGGACATGCTCACATCCAACCAGGAGGCCATGTGACAAGACTCCCTGGAAGATTGAGGAGTGCATCACGATATATTTAAGAGCTTATATTCCTAGGAAGGTAAAAAAACTATGTCTATCTGCTTGATCCACCCAACTGCATACACAGGAAGGCTCTCCATTCCAGAACTGTGTTTTGACATTGTTACCAAAAGCAGAAAGAGCCAATCAACAGCACAGAGAGATTCAGGTTCTGCCCTAGGACAACACCAGTTCTAAGCGTAGCTATGCATCCCATCTTTATCATGTAGATCCAGAGGGAATCGCGTCCCTTGGCATCCTACAGCCCTTAGTCTCCTCTCTACTTTTCTTTTAGCAAATCGATGAAACCAACCTAATCTTAGGCCAAGTCCAAAGCCTTCTCCTCCAGAGAAATGTGTCTCCAAACTTCTGGTGAGAAGACTTTGGCCCTTCCCTGGCCTGTCCTTTAACACACTGCTTGCAGCACTGATGCACGCACCAGCCTGCACACCAGCTGCAGCAAGCGTGTCTCCCCTGCAAAAGCTGGCGGCAGTCTTGCCCCCGTTGATTTCTGCACAGTGCCTGGCACGTAATTAGTTCCTCCAATGAAAGGTTAATTGAATTTCATCACCAATTCTTCTTCTCTACCAAAGAAAATTTTCACCTCCTTCCCCCTGTAAATGCAGAAAAATGACCCCTTTCATTCTCTTCTCTGAACTTCACTTTGGCCCAGAGAAAGTCAATATAAACTGTGCTGTCGAAGATGGAAAACATTTTTAGCTTTCTCAGGAAGTGATTTAACAAGAAATAATAATAAATGGGAGAGGTGTCAGAAGCCATGTCAATAATAAATAACCTGATTACTCATAACCATAAAAAAATGTCCCGTATAGTAAGTTTTGATTTTCCAAAGAACTCGAGTGCCAGCTATTAATGGGTTCCAAATAAATCAAAAGCTTAGCAAATATCATCTACATACTCACATGCCTATTGAGAAGAAATGCAAGATGAAAGGAAAGATAATCCATAAAGGTACAAAAATTGAAATGTTCCCTTTGGCCAAAATAAGTAACACCTTTCACTGAAAAGTAAATCCACACAGACATTATTAAAATCTTATGAATAAATCAAAATATTTTCCATCAGGCCCAGCAACCTTTATGAATTCCCTTTTCCTCATCTGTAAAATGAGAGAGTTATGCTAATTGATCTCTAAGGTCTCTCAAACACCACAGAGAGATCTCCAATACAGTGACCGTGTCATACTCAGCAGTATACTCCCTACCCAGCACAGTGCCTGCCATCTTGTAGATCCTCAATGATTTAAAACAAAATTATAATGGTCTGTGATTCAAGGTGTTAGTCACAGTTCCGATGGTTCCATTCATATGAAAGCAGAGTAAATCTTTAAAGAGTATCTTGTCCAAAATAAGTCTGATGAAGAAAACCAAACTTAAGATTAATAGAGACTTTCTTTTCCTGATGTCAACTAGTATTTATTCAATATGTGTTTATTGAACATCAATTAAGAAGCAGGCCTTGAATTTGGCACTGGGAATATACCGCCAATAAGGCAAAATCCTTGCCCTGAAGGAATTAGTAGTGTAGTGGGGAGATACATAAATAAATGGAAACCAGTATGTAATAAGTCTATGACAACCCACTTAACAGAATCGACAAAGGTACACTCCTGGCCATGTTCATGTACTATAAGCTCCCAGCCCCTGGCAATGGATGCAGACCTAGGCATCTTGTGCAAGCTGGAATAGAGTTCTTCCTGAGAACTGAGCACTGGGACCTAGAGAGGAAGGGTCTAGTATTAAGTATGTGGTGGAAACTATAACTTTTGAACTAGGGATTCTGGATGGCAATATTCTAGCTGCTGAGTTAACTGAGTAACAAAGAAAGCCATCCTGCCAAGAAATAAAATAAAATTGATCAGAAGGCAGAGGTGCAACACTGGGGAGAGAAAGCACTCTGGTTTCCCATAGCAATCCAGGTCTTAGTTTCAGCCATCAAAGATGGGGCTGCATTGCTATCCTTCCCTGTAATCTGAAAAACCATTATCAATCCTTACGATACATCCCATTTTAAAAATTTAACTACTTAAAAAAAAAAAGAAAAAAATGTCAAGAAAAACTAAAACAAAAAACCCCACAACTTTAAATGAAAGTAAACTTTACCTTGAGTTGTTTTCTGTACTTTGCAACTCAAAAGTTGTTACATGATAGATTGGAGGTGAGCAAAGCTGATTGGCTCAGCTTGGAGCAGTTGTCCATCTGTCATCCAATCAGTTATTGCCAAGGGGGTGGGGTCATGAGATATCAAAATGGCTGCCAGGACCCCTCCCTCTGACCCTGAATGTGGTAAAAGCAGGGAAGGAGTTTTCAGAAAAGAAAAAATTATTTCAAGTATACAGACACCTTCACAGATATTTAGTCTTATTTTGGTGTTCAGGGGGTACACAATTTTTCAATTCCATACCTATAATTGGACATTTTGTATCCTTCCAGTCCCCTATTCTGTCAACTCCTTCTCCTGGGATTTCCTATAAACAAGGGAAGTAGAGGCATTCTGATCCACTGCAGTAATCTGAGATGTCTCAGGGTATAAGAAGAGATACAAATTTTGCAATACTATGAAAAGTGTGGTTCTTCCACAACATCCAATGAAACATTCCAGTGAACAAAAAGTTGACCTGGAGATGATACAGAACAGAAATCTGCAAACGGTTACAAATACCAACATCCCTCCATGGCTGATCCGTGCAAAGTTCTAAAAGTTTCTCTGATCCTTTTGTAGTTCATAAGCGTGATGATTGGGTGGTCACACTTTTCCGTGAGATGGGCCTCCCACAAACCTTGTTACGACATCGGCGCATTACCCGTCTGACGTGAAAAAAAATAAAAAAATAAAAAAATAAAAGTTTCTCATCCTGAAAATCAATCTATATCAACAGTGAGCAGAATTTGTGGACATGGAGCTCCACTGCATGGTCCAGCTCACTTTTGTCTGTCATATAATTCTCCAATTAGAGACTCATTTCAAGCAAACAGCCATGATAATTTAAATTAATTTTGAGTAGCCTGAAGCTGACAGCCTTAGCATTCTAAATAAATGCTTCTGTTACTGAAGTAATTTGTTGATACTATCTTTAGAATCTACCAACTTTCTTGGGTCCCCCTTTAGCTAAGTCATGCATTCACAACAGGGTGATGTTTCTCACAAGGGGGTGAAAATTGGTTTGGGGGTAGAAGACCAAAAAAAAAAAACTTAGATATTATAATGGTTAGTGCCCCCCCACACAAGCTTAATCTAACCTGAAAAAAAATCTCATTCCTTAGTATTTAATTTCTTGTGTTAGAGTGAATTTAAATTATTTTTTTTTTCTGGGGAGAGATGGACAATAATGAAAAAGACTGAGAAACACTGAACTAAGTGAAACCAATCATCTGCCCAGAGTCACAGGCCCAGAGTCACCCAAAATCCAGAGGCTAAATCCTGAACAGGCAGGCGGTATAAAAGGGTCCTAGGGTTTATCCAGACCTTGCCGTAAAGTTCGATTCGCAGTGCGCTGTCTTGTACAAACTCCCTCTTTCAAACTGTCCTGGATTCCTTTCATCTTCCTATTCTGACCACTGCTATGTGCCAAGTTCCTAAACCTTCATCTTGTCTCCCTACCTTCTGGACTGAGTTCCTCTTTGGACTTTCAGAAAATACTCACATTTTTAAAGGAAACCAATGTTGATAACAAGGAACCAATGTAGGAACAAAAACTCATGCAATGATGGCGAATTAGTAAACGTAAAATACTACGTCAGATGGTAATTAGTACACGAAGAGAATTACGGTAGTGTCAGAGGCTAGCGAGTGAGGGAGATAGGAGGGGATCAGGAAAGGCCCTTCTGAGAAGAAACCTGAATAAAGTGAGAGGTTAAGGAGAGAGCATACCTGGGGGAAAGTGAAAATAACCCTGAGGGGAGAGCCTGCTCAGCTGCCTGAGGGTGAGAGGGGGTGGGTGTAGCTACGAAAGAGGGAGTGGGGGAAATGCCCACGGAGCCTGGATGCTTCCCCACTGTGTTGTTCTTGCCTCACAAGCACCTTATAAAACAGGGACATCTGAGACGGGTGGTAGATTGTGGGGAAGGGGAGTTATCACTCTGTGAGGGGTGTAAATGTCTAACTATTACATTGTTTTGTACACCTGAAACTAATAATAAGACAAACAAAGAAACAAGGACATCTGACCCCATTTTACCAACACTGCCTAATGGCTAACATTTTCTGAGCATAACTACGCATCAGACACGGCTCTAAAGGAGCACTATGCATGGGTTACTTTATTCCCACAGCAATACTGCAGGAAGGTATTGTCAGTATCCCCCTTTTAAAGGCTCAGATAACTACCAGAATCAGAGAGGCTAATTAATTTTCTCATGGTCTCACAGTAAGTAACAGAGTCAGGACTATTACCCAGACCCACTGCACTGGGCCGTGTTCCTCTGTACATCAGCATGTTGCCTGCCAGCCTTTGACAATCTCACCCTTCTAAACTCATACCTGACTTACCCAGCTCGGCCCCCTGCCTGGTAATCCCTGCTCCAGGGCCACCAGGGGCCAAGTTATGATTAAGAAATTAAATAGACAAGCAGCTTGTGTCAGAAGCTGGTGGCTATCTACCTGATATCCGTTCTCTTTCTTCCTTTATTTTGTTTGGCATGGCGATGTATTCAATAAAAGCCCAGCCTCTCTTGGGGGTATGAACAGTTTACAACATAGTTCTGTCCAATGAGATGAAAGTGGAAATTGTTGGGTGAGACTAACTTATACCAGCCTTCCTTGAGAGAAGAGCAGAAATGAAAGGAAAAATAAATCCCCATGTTGTTCAATCATTGTTATTTGGATTTTTCGAAATCCAACCATTTAACTTGATAAAACTCCAAACAAGTAATATAATGTGGTACCTAAAAGTGGGGGAATAGAAAGTAACAGAACCTAAAATGTGGAATTGGATGAGCAAAGGTGGGAGGTGAGGCAGATGCCAAGGGTTTGGACACTACAGACGGGAAAGTGACCCTCGCTATGTGATGTAAAATATTTGGTTAAACTGCCAACTGCTGTGCTTTGGAAAGTCATTGACGTGTTGACTGAGGCTGTGGCGTTAGAGAAGATGACGGGAACATTTTAGAATATCGGTAGGTGACTTGTCACTCTCAGCAAACTCTAGAGCTCCTCATCTCAACCGACAAGGGAGATGAAAGAAATATCACTTTTCTAAGGAAGGCACTCTTGACACTCAGCCTGCAATCTAAGTTGCCTGAGAGGCCCGCATTCCAGACCCTTGCAGGGCTAAGAAAACCAGCTTTATCAGAAGGGGGTGGGTGGTGACCCACAAGGCAGAGGTTGTAAGCCTGCTGCGTACAAATTGTGATTACTCCCTGGAAGCCATTGTTTCAACTGTTCTGGCAGCACACGTTGAGTAGCACGTGTTAAGTTAAAATTTAGGGAGGTGGGCAGAGCTCATAAGCTAGAAAGGAAAGGAAACAAATCATCAGGAATTGGCAGGCAGCCTACTCAGTTTGCGGGGGAATTATATTGCCCAAATACCCAAACCTGGTTTGCAACAGCCTGGGAAGGTTAAACCCCAGTAACAATCTCACAACTCTTCCTCTCCCTCTCTCTCCCTGGCCATTCACATCATCAAGAAGTAGGTTGGCAAGAAGGAGGTTTCCGGGTGTGGCCCCGGAAAGGGTGTCCTTCCCATGCCCACCACAGAAGTGGCCATGGAAGACAATGAAGGAGGAATAACCTCCCAGAGAAAGGCAAGGACCATGGAGCGCAATGAGTGGGAGTTCCTGCCACGAGTGAGGGGCTGGGCTCTTGCTATCTGTGCCCAGGACAGTGACTGCTGTGTTTTCCACCATTCCTTTTATAAATGGAAGTTTTTATTGTAGTTACACGATACCTTCCCAGTATTGCATGTTAGAAGTGTCGAGGCTTGGTCACAAGGAGTTAGATCCAGAACTGATGGAGAGGACAACCGATCCTTTCCCAGAGATACAGGGCTCTCGTCTTGATACGCTAACTGGATGAGGTTTGGGTGCCGTCTTCTTGGGAATGGGAAGTCTATCCCATTCAAGGAAAGAAGGGTATGTCTGAGTAACCAAGAGGGAACTGTGGCTAGTTGCCTACACAATATTCCTTCTCTCCTCTTCTTTACTAACACAAATCCGTCTGTGTTTGAGGAGCAAGTACCCAGACAGGAAACAATGTTTCTTGGTGCCCCTTCAGAAAGGGGTGGCCATAACATACAATGTTGGCCCATGAAGTTATTGGGTGAGGCTACCAGAAAGTTTCTTTTCTTTTTTTTCTTTTTTCCCTTAAAGTGCATATGTGATGGCTGGAGCTTTAGCAGCCATTTTGTGACCAACCATAAGGCAATGGCCTGACATCCTTGAGCAGCTGTACCAACCCTAGACATTCTACCTCTAGATTTCTTGTTACATGAGAGAAAAATAGGCCCTTACCTGTCTAAGAACTGTTAATTAGACATTCTGTTATAGGTGAACAAAGTCTCTAATTAATACATTGCTTTAATTCACTCTTGACCCTCAGATTCAAGGTTCAGAAATGTAATCCTAACTGTTTCAACTTCAGCCCTGCTGCTTTGGCAATTAGCAGATATTATTGACACCATGACTTGGGGGCAGCAAAACAAACAAACAAACAAACAAAAACTACAGGACCTGTTCCTGCCCTTGAAAGAGCTAAGAGAACACATTAATTCATCCACTGGTTTACTAGGACCATTGTGCAGTCCCAGGGTTACACACAGACCCGCAACTAATTAAAAAACTGCAAATACAACTGATTGTGGCTTCTTCAGGTCGACTTACGTTTTGGAAGAGCAAGATACTAGTTAATGTTTAACTACCTACATGGCTGACTCTAGACTAGCTGGATGGCTGTGCACATGTGACAGAAGAAGAATTTGATCTAGCCTTTGTTTCATACAACAAGGGTTGATTGTGCCAGGCACTGTGCTAAGCGAGAGAAGGAAAGATGGACAACCCTGCGGAGGTTGTGGCCCACTGAGAAAGAGAGTATTCCATAAACTGTGTGAAGGGCCATGTAGTGGTACACTGGTGGGGGGGGGCACATGATTCTGGAAAGTGAGGTTTTCCAAGATCTATGCTGGGGTTTTAGGGGATGAGAGGTGTTCCCATACGAATTCGAGAAGGAGAGGACCTAGAGCAGACCTTGTGGATTGCCGCATTCAACCTTCAATTTTACAGCTGAGAGAAATGCTCATCAAGAAAGGACCAAGGTCCTTCCTTCAGTTTCTGGATCTGATGACCCTTGAAGAGCAGGGAAAAAGAAAAAATCTGAGTGAAATGAAAAAGAATGACCTGGAAGCTCTTTTGACGACCTAATACTTGAAGATATTGTGTGTCCTAAAACATGGATTATTTATCCAAATAACAAAATAAGGGAATGAGTACAAATTGCAGAAATTCATGGAACTTCATGAATGTTTTTTACTCAAGATGAGTGCAAGAAAACAATTGGGGACCAGAAAACTAAAATGAATACAAATTATGTCTGTTCCCTAACTATTTCTAAAATATATTTACTGTGGCTTCAAATACTCAAACAAGTTTGCACACTTGCAATTTAAGATTGCTTACTCAGAATTTGGCCAGTTCTAGATTAATATTTCTGGGGTGTAGGTATTTCAACTCAGAAAGAACCTAACGATTGGGGAAACAGGGCATTTATGAGGTAATGTATATACTTGTGAAATGGCAATCAATACTTCGAAACAGTTGCTAAGTGACTGAGACAATCACAGCTTCTGTGTTAGCAGCAAGTAAGCATGAGGTCACTGTGGTTGCCCATTTTAATATGACCCTCCTATTCACTTTGTATGGATTGGGCAGCCATGATGCCACCAACCTGCCATCCATAACCCTATAGATCACGCCATCAACGTATAGCATGTGTTATAATGAGTTCTTCTTCAATTCCACTGGAGTTACTTTTTTAAATAATTATTTTACAATATTTTACAATTATTCCTTTCAGAACCATTGCTTCTGGTGTTTAGGGTATGGAGTACATAATCTACTTACTATATATATTTAAATTCTCAGCGTGTGACTGCGTAGGATCTGACCTCATCATTAATTAACAATGACTCAAATATTTGTAATAGCCAGTAAGCTACTCTGCCACTAGCTACCTGTAGGTCCCCAGACAAGTCATTCAGAATTTTTGAGCCTCAGTTTCCTTATCTGCCAAATGAAGTGATTCTACTAAGCTTCCTCCAGTTCCAGCACTTTCCTGGACTTTGGAGCTGAATTGGCAAGTCAGGGATGGAGTTGCTAGCCTCATTAAGAAGCATATACACAACACAACACAACACATGGAATTTTTAAACTGCAGAAGAGATGGGCCAAATTGCTTTATCAGATTTTGAGTATCAGCCAAGACAAAGGGAGGAAGAGGGCCCCTGGGGTCGTTTTACATTCAGCTCTTCCAAAAGACAAGAAGAAATATATCCTACTGAATAAAAGCTCTTTGGAGCAGCAGAAAGAAACAAGATTTCAAGACAGGGGAACAAACTTGTCTGGGGGGGAGGGTTCAATAGGAAAGCGGGTGTTTCCACTGAGGCCCCCACAGACTCGCCAGTTTGGCAAGGGCCTCAATTGTGCAGAGACCGGCCTCCATGCCCTCTCCTCCAGGCTGCTTGCAGGATCCAGGGCTGGAGTGCCTGGTGTGAAGACAGTATTCTCAGAGGAAACCAAAAGATCACAGAGCACAAAGGTTCAGCCCGTGTGCCTCTCTGAGAAGCGTCCCCTTTTCCCAGGCCTTGCTGTGGGAAAGGCCTCAGACAATGGTCATGAGAAGGCAAGTCAGAGACCCTGGGAGTGAGAGAAAAAAGGAATCCTCATCTGACCTCTTCCAGGCAGGAAATCAGAACTAAGGAGAAGGAAAGATTGTGAAGGAGTGTGATATGCCAGTCCTCTCACTCTCAACAGCGCCCACAGAGACTCATGCGCCATCTTGGTTTTAAAAGGGGTGGGAGAGACATAAAGATAGAGAAAATAAGACAAGAGGTGGCAGAAATGGAAATGAACTGGGCTGGAAATCATCAAATGGAGGTTCAACTCGGGGCACTGCCGTGAGGACATTGGGTAGAGGTCTGGAGAAAAGAGGAGGTTGGACCTACTATCTTTTGAGATCCTGCTGTTGCTGAGTCAGTGGGGGGGTGGGGGGGGGTGCTGTGCACAGGTAAAAGATGTGGCCGGGGAAGGCGACTGGTAGGCCAGGGAGATACCACAAGGTGACCCTGGTCTTGGTCAACTGCCCCCATTCAAGTCTTCAGGTTCCCAGCTCAGAAACATGAATTCGGTCTGCAGTAGAAGAGCATCTGCCTCTCCAGTGCAGATATACAGTCAGCAGCAAGAAAGCTTCTTCATTATTTTTCAATTGGAATACATTTATCAAGTGGGCAGGATGTTTGCATCAACCTGACCAATGCCTGCTTTCCGTGCAGGCAGGATGCAGAGGAAGGCAAACTTCAGAACGAGGAGAACTAGATGAGCATAGGCGGGCCCCTCTGTCTCCCACTCCAGCCTGGGCTTTGCAAAGGAAACTGCCCACTTAGCCAAGACTCCCTTCCACGAGACAACACCGAACAGGCATCACTAACATATGGCTCCTGGCGGTCTTCTTCCCCATTCTCTGCGCAAACTACCTCCCTTTTAGTCATACCCCTTTGTCCAAACTACATACCATAACATCAGTAATTCTCTGAATTATAGGCACAATCAAATTTTAGTCCATCCTCCCTAAGATGACTATGATTCGAGTTTTGGATTCAATGTGTTTTTATGGACAATTTTACAACTTGGGTTTTCCTGAGGCTGGCTATTCAACTGTGTATGATGTATTTACTATCATGTTTTCCCAAAAATAAGACCGGGTCTTCCATTAATTTTTGCTCCAAAAGACGCTTTAGGGCTTATGTTCAGGGGATGAAGATGTCACCCTGAAAAATCATGCTAGGATGATTTTCTGGTTAGGTCTTATTTTGGGGGAAACACGGTAGTTTAATTTTCAACAAAGAAACTTGTCTTCTGTATTTCTAAGTTTAGGGTTGTGGGGAGAAGTCTCACTATTGCCCCCAAGCACCAAGGACACCTTCCAGATTTAACAAAACTGCAGGGGACCACAAAGCGGTCACACAGCAGGCACTCCGCAGCACAGCTTTGATGCGCTCAGAATGGTGCACGTGAGAGCGTGATTGGAGGCAGGACAGGAGGAACAGAACCAAAGTCACAGAGGAAAAGCCAGGGGCGTCCATATTCTCCTTCCCACTCTTGGCCTGGAGCCCTGCTGAGGGGCCTTATGCTGCTGAAATTCCAGACAGCTCTAGCATGTCCCAGAGCCCTTTGGCCCCATGGCAGCGCCTCTCACAGTGACACAGATGGGGGAACAGATTGAGAGGGGACCTGCGTTTTCAGTTGACAGTCAGAGCATTAAGTGTCCATGACGTCACTCAGCAAAAACTCATTTCAGATGGGAAGCAGGTTCTTACCCATTAGGCAAAGCCTCTCGGCAGGAAATAGAATTAAAAACAAACAAACAAAAAAACCCTTTCAAGTTCTCTTTATAGGAGATAATGCAGGCACTGGGGCACATCTATATGAGGGGGGAAATGTGGACAGTTGGGTGCATTATGGGTTTCAAGTTTTAAGACAGAAATCTAGTCTTTACATGGCTAAGCCTGTAGAGACAGGTGCTGTGGGAAACAGATGCTCCCAGGTACCCTGCAGACCTGGGGAATTACCGAGATGAGCAAAATGGCCATTACCTGCCACCCACCAAGTTCCGCTGAAGCGTTTCCAACAGGCTTTAAGCACCGTAGTCGGATGACTCCAGGTTCAGGATCATCCCCCTGGGATGCTGGGCACGGAGACTGTGCCAAGTAAGCCTCTAAAGGAATCCTGTGAAAAGAACTGAAGGCCTGTTCTCAACTTGAAATCACAAGTCTCTCTGCCTGAGGAGGTGATTAAAAACTTGGCCTACCTCCCCACGCGATGCTCTTGCATTCTGCCTGGCGGGCCCCGGTTGCTGGCCCTGCTCTCTCCTGCTCTGTCTTATCATTACCCTTCCTTCCCACTGCTCTCCAAGTCTCTCCATTATGCCTTCCACCCAGGTCCTTTCCCACGAGTCTCATGGCCAGAAAAGAAAGGGAAAGAGAGACGCCTGTGCTTCTGGGGTTCCTGGGTTCTACAAGATAAACACTGGTTAAGCCCAGGAGGATTCCTCAGGGAGGAAACATTCATTCATTCACTCATTCATTCAACAAATATTTACTGAGTGCAATAAACAAAGTGACATTCTTATTCTTACCCTCAGGAACTTAACGGCTGACGCATTCTTCCCAAGCTGAGCTGAGCCTCAGAATCACTGGAGGCCATTCACATATCTGCATTTTCTAACAAGCATTTCAGGGAACAAGGATGTAACAGGGCTTTAGAAACTACTGGTTAGGTAATATGAGAGGTGCTGGCTACTCCATGATGCAGGATGGAGACCCTGGAAAGAAAGTCAGCTCTAACATCCTAATGTTTCAGGACACCCCTCATTTCCCACATAGGGTTGTTAGATTTAACAAACAATAATATGTAGTGGCCGGTTAAATATGAATTTCAGACAAACAAGTAATGTTTTAGTTATACGTATATCCCAAATATTATAGTATCTTATTATATGTATGCCCCATGCAATATTGGGGATATACGTATACTAAAATTTTCTTCCTTGTTTATCTGATATTCAAGTTTAACTAGGTGTCCTGCATTTTATGTGGCAACCTTACACCCACGCCATCCGAAAAGGAAGCTCTTAGAGTCCTTGAGCGGCATGCCTTGTCTGCCCTTTGTGAAGTAATGCTACCCAGCATCTTTGTCTCTGCCTCAACAAGCCTTTCACTTCCTTCTGGATGTAAATACCATCCCTGGTCCAGGGGCACCCACACTGTGCAGGCAGAGAGTGAATGAGTGAGTCAGCTTTGGGATCATAGCCTACCACCTTACTCAGAAGAACTTCTCTTCCTGGCCCCCTGTCATCTCAGCCTCTGGTCTCCTGTGCCCAAATCTGTTACGCCCAGCCCAGTTGCCTTCCTCGAATGGCCTTGCATGCCTGGACTCTGTTAATACTGGTCCTCTCTGGCCAGCTGGCCTCCTGTCCCACATAACACAGCTATGTCATGAGGATGAAAGGAGACAAGGACTAGAAAAATGTTTGATGTAAACACAAGAAGTACTCTACCAGCGATTGTCAAACCATGATCCTAGGACCACAGCCTCCTATAGGTTTACAACCATAGCTGCTCTGCTTTGATCAGTTTTGCTTATTTTTCTGGGTAAGATTTTATTTGAACAAAGGTAAGTAGCTAAAAACTGTTTGAAAATCACTAGAGTATACAGTTGGCAACCAATTCTATGGCTTATTTTGAGTTGTAGAGGGCACTGCTGACTGTCTACCCAGCATCCGTTCCTGCTTCCTTACCCCATAACAGAATTCTGCTTTTTGTTCCGGAATCTATCCACCCTCTTCTACCCAATAGGTGCCTCAGCTCTAAAGATGGGCCTGACTGACCAATGGGAACATCCTTCCCTTGCCAGCAGTGATTTCAGGAACGGGCAGGTGACCCAACAGTGTTCAACGAGTCACGAGTTGACGCCTTCTACACATCTTCTGGCAAACCTTGCCTCACTCTGAAGAGAAAGGGCTAGACGCGATAATGCCTCTGCCTGTCATCCACAATCAGATGGCCAGAATTACTGCTGCCATCGTGATACCAGCCTGAGATGAAGCGTAAGGTGGAGGATGGCAGAATGGGAGAGGAAATGAAGTTGGAACCTCGATGACATTGTGGATACTGCGGAACCATTGAACACCATTTCTGTAGAAGCTAGTTTGGGTTGGATTTTTATCACTTGCATCCAGAAAACAACCTGTTATAGATGTGGTTTTCTGCTTGGAGCTTCTATTAAAAGGGAATGTGAAGACAGACATGCAAATTTAAACTGAGATTAGCAGCAATAAAGGTGGATATGCCTGCCTCTATTTCTCACTCAGAGGGCAGAAATGTGCTTACCCTTATTTCTTTATGGATAATACCCATAGTAGGAGCAGAATTGACCAGCTTTGCCTTTTCTGTGAGTTTGAGTAAAAATAAATCTAGTTTAATGTTTGTTGATGAAGTCTCAAAAATGAAAATAAATTTACTCCTCCCTCTGGAAAAACCTTCATATTTAAGCCTCCTCAGAACCATGAGAAGCAGCACACGGGGTATGAACTGCCTTCTGCACTTTTCCTTTGGAGCACGGGCACAGGTAGAGGCCAGGGGCCCGCAGGCATCTAAAGGTGCAGAATCCCATAGTCCACAGGCAGAACGCTGGGCACCTACACCCCACTCTACCCTCATGCATTTGACTTTTCCTGCCACCTTCCCCTCCAGGGAGTAATGAGCTAGCCCCCTGGTTCTGAGGGTGGAGCTCCCACTCTGGAAACTTCCTACCTATGCCTTCCGTTTCAAACATTTCCATAAACCTATAAATCAACTCTTCAGAAGAGGGCTGGAAGGCTGACTCCGGGCTGTAGACTCCGAAAAAGTGAGTTTGCTTCTTAAGGATTCTAAATAGTACAGTAAAGCCACTAGAAACTAACAACATCTTCAATCCACCAGCGAAGACACAAGTAGTGGAGGGCTATAAGCCAGGGGCTCTTATTCCAGTACAGTAAGACCAAAACATATAAAGGAGGAAAAGAAAATGTAATATGGATTAATCATGGACACCAATGAAAACAAATGCATGAAACTGGCAAGAGGATGAAAACAGACATACCAAATCGCGGCCAATTCATTCCATAAATATTTACTAAGTGCCTCCTACCTTGGGCCAGGCATAACCACAAGTTGCTAAAAATACAAACTGAGTAAGTTCTGTTTCTGCCCTCAAGAGATTTCCAATTTTCCTTGGGAAAACAGACCCATAAATAACTTAAGATAAACCTTAAAGAATGAAAGAATTCACAAAGCGGGAATTGCAGGAGATGGGAGTGATTTACACAAGCCGATTCATATGGAATTCTCAGAGTAAACGCGAATGTAGTGTGTTCATGCAAACAGGAAAGGGGTGCCAGAGAGGGTGTAAGAGGATGGTGTTGGGGGCCTGGGGGGCGATCAGTGTTAAAAACAGATTACAGTTTTAAAAAACATTTTTTATTATTAGTTTCAGATGTACAGAACAATGCAATAGACTTTTACACGCCTCACAAAGTGATAACCCCATTCCCCCAATCTACTACCCCTCTGACATCGTATAGAGCTGTTACAATTCCATTGACTCTATTGTATATGCTGTACTCCACATCCTGTGACTATCTATCTATCTAACTATCTATATATATAACATTATAGTTGACATTCCGTATTATTCAGCTTCAGGTGTGCAGCGCAATGGTCAGACATCTCTTCATGGACTGTGTAGATGTCTGACCAAAAGCAGATTACGTTTGACCTGCCCTCCTGTTCCAAGGAGTTTGACCTTTCTCACGTAGGCAATGGGTTTTGGTTGGTGGTTGGTGGTAGTTTTATTTACTCAATTATTTAAGCAAGGCAGTGATATAACCAGATTTGGGATTTCATTTTAGGAAAGAATCCATATGGGGAAAAGGTCATCACAGTGAGGAAGTAGGTGACAAAGTAGTTTTAATTGCATCTCAATTGTGTTTAAGAATGAAAACAATCTCTTTGAAGGATTTTCATGAAAATAACTGATCTCATCTCAGGGGAGTAAGGCTATGAGTGTTTTTTTACTTTTACATTTCTGGATTTTCTAAATGTTTATTAAAATATATTACTTTGCTGATTTAAAAACAAATCGTGTGTACGTAGGGATACAGATTGAATGAGACTAGACAGCAGGGATGCTGGTTGGAAGACTGTCCTCAAATGTGATATAATGACTGCCTGGAGCAGGGCAGTGCGGAGAAGGGACAGGGGTAGTTTCCTGGAACATTTCCAAGGCAGAATTGACCAGTCTATGTGATGACTTGGAAGTAGGTTGGTGGGAGAGGGGCTCGAGAAGAGGAGGTGTCAAAGATGACCGAGGGGGCTGGCGAGAGCTGGGGGTTTGCCCCACAGATACCCTGGATGCACACTGGCTCTGTCCTTTGCCTCTCACACTCCAGGCATCTGGATTTGTCCCTCTTGTCAGAGATCCAAACCAGACTCTTGGCTTCCTCTGTTCGCGCTGGTTACACAAGTAGGGGGGCAGACCAAGCCTTTCCTTCTTACTGTGACAGTGGACTCCCACCTCCCCTCTGCCCACGCACAGCACCCTGTTCCCCATACCTATTAAGAGTCTTGGCCAGAAACTCCCTGTCTCTACTCACTGGGCCTGGGAGAGCCAGGTTTGCCATCAGAAGCTCACAAAGCTCAGCCTCTTTTAAGGCAGTTCAAACTCCAGTGTGGGAAGACCTTGGCTCCCACTCTTTTTCCACCTCGTCGACTCTTGCCACAGGTGTAGTAGGCCACCAGCTCAGGAAGGCCAGCGCATTACCCCGGAGCCAAGCAGGCCATGACTCCACACACACTGCTGCTTTGTGAGTGCAGCTCTCCACTCCCTCTTCCCCCTGCGGTTTCCCAAAGCTCCCATTCAACAAGGAAAACATGGATGTAATTAGGAGGTTACTCGTGGGCCAAACAGTTGCAGCCCAATTCTCATCAGACAGACAGGAGGGGGGCCAATTTCCATCAGAAAAGCCAAGGGAAATGAGTGACAACTATAGAACTGAGCTGGCTGGGCCAAGGAGAAGGAGCTGCAAAGGAGAAAATTGCCTCTATTCAGCCAAATCTGTCCTGGGATAATGGACTACAGAATCAGCTCCAGGCCACCACATTTTCTTTTGCTTGATCACATTAATCTGTCTTTTTTTTTTTTTTCAAAGACATTTCTATTCATGCCACCTGATAAAGTGCGTCTACTCCATCCTCATATGAGGATCTATGGAACACGAGAAATGGGCACATTCTAACGAGAGGGCAACATTTACCATCAGTGGGGTAGGCTACGATCCAGCTCTAAATTCCAAAAGGAAAACAATTTTGATTCAAAAAGTAATTTGACAAAGACAACTTTCAAAAATTTAGGCGTAAAGACGATGTTGGGAGGGAGAAAGGCCAATTTGAGAACAGAACTTGGTCAACAGTGTGCTGGAGCTGGCTCTCGCTGGTTCCCAAAAGCGGACTGGTAAATTTTCAGGTATTCTGCGAGTTGTTGACATCACATTGGTAGTTTGAAATCAGCTATGGTGGAAACATTTACACCATGGAAATTGGCAGATGGTACAAACCAGGATGGCTTCTCCCCTAGGCATTTGTTAAACATTTACCAGCACTATGATCTTCCTTTCATCTAAAGGTCTATTTATATACAGATTAGTGTGTGTGTGTGTGTGTGTGTGTGTGTGTGTGTGTGTGTGTGTGTGTAAAAAGTCAGGAAGTAAAGCAGCTGAAACATTAACGTTTTAAGTCTAGGTGGTGACACTAACAAGTAGTTTTTAATCTTTTACTTTACCTACATTTTTACTACAGTGAACATAGTGAACATGTATTCTTTGTACAATAATCAACCTTCTGGCAAAAGGAACTTTTCCTTCTGAGCTGTCTGATTCACCCTGTCATCTCCTTCTTCTTCTTTTATCTCCTCCTGCCTTGGCCTGTCAGGTTTTTATTCTCTGTATAGGGAGGTGCTACCATGTTTCCCCGAAAATAAGACTAAGCTGGACAATCAGCTCTAATGCGTCTTTTGGAGCAAAAATTAATATTATATTATATTATAGTATAGTAATTAGAAGACCCAGTATTATATATTATATTATGCCTGGTTTTATATTATAGTAAAATAATATATTTTATGTTAATTTTTGCTCCAAAAGATGCATTAGAGCTGATTGTCTGGCTAGGTCTTATTTTTGGGGAAACATGGTAGATCCCAAACTACTCACTTACCCCCAGGCAGGCAGAACTCCAGGTAATGGGAACAGGAAAGCAGACGCCAGGCTCCAGGTGGGTAGAGCCCATACTTAGCCCACACCAGGCTCAGCAGCCCAGGCAAGTTGGCTTCTGGACCTCTGCTCTGCAGGCAAAGCTGTGATTTAACAAAGGAGCAATGACCAGCTGGGGACAGCAGGAATCTCAGTCCAGGTAACCCCAGGTTCTGTAGACGAGACAATGCCATCCCTATGGGTATTCATATCAGCTGTCACCAGCTGCATACTGGCCATACCTACTGTTTGTAGAGCAGGGTGACCACTCTCCACATTTTCACGTCTTTGTGAAATCTCGTTGTGTTCTTGCCATGGTTGGGTGTTTCTCTCAATTTAATAAACATAACCCAGGCACAGAAAGCCCAAGCGATTTGTCCAAAGTCACACAGCCAGAAGCAGACCTGGGACAACAATCCAGGTATTAATTTTGAACATCAGGGTTTTTATCTCAACCGTATTGAATACATGAGACCATGAATTTCTAATAGTATAGTTTGAATAGAACTCGAGCTTCCATTTTCTCATGATTAAGTAAGACAGCCTTCTCGGGTAAAGGAAAGGGGGCTACTAACCCCATTTTGACTTGGTTTTAGAACTAGTTTCTGGTCTCTGCAGAAAGTTAAGATTCCACCATGTTTTCCCCCACTTACCACATACTCCCTGTACAGGAGACTTTGAATGTGGGGTGAATGCTGGCATTATTGCTGGTGTTGCTTCACAACCACTTTCACTTCCAAATCTCACAGTGTGTGAATCTCAAGACCCACCGTTGTTTCCAAATTCCCCTGCCTCACAGGAAGACGAGAGGGCTGGGACCGGAAGGGATGTCTAACGCTCCACGGCATCTCCTCAAGCAGGCAGTACACAACTTGTGTGTCTACAGTGTAGTCCAGCTCTGGTCAAGGGCCTCCTGGCTCTACTCAGCTGGCCCGCAGAAGATTCTGGTTGGCCTGTGATTGACAGAGGCCTGACCCGGTGCAGATGGGACCCTTCTAAAACTAGGAGGAGCTGCCCTCCAGGAAGAAAGAAGTGTCTGGGAAACCATGAGAAGCTCTAGAAAAAAGGCAGCACTGATTCCATTGTCTTAGCGACCAACCTTCTGAGCTAGCAGGAATTTAAAAATGTTATCCACTCCAGTATCTTTTAATGCTGTTCCCAGGAGGTTAAGGACCCACAGTGACACATAAGACGGAGCCAAGTAGTTGGGGTTCAGGTGCCCAACCCCACTCCAACCCCACAGAGCCGACTGCAGCATGCCCACCTTTATTTGATTTGCATATTGGGCTTTTGTATCAAAATCTTGTTTCAAGAAAGGGTTTCAGTACCTAAAAAATAGTAAGTTTGAAAGTTACTCATCCAATCTAACCATGTTGTCGAAGAGGTCGAAGAAACTGAGGCCCAGAGAGGCAAAGTTCAGGCAGAAGTGAACGGAAGAGCCAGGTCTTTCCACTTACACCCACCTCCACTCTTGCTTCAACTGTCCTTGGACTTGGCAGGCAGCTGACCTTGGCTTCATGAAATATCCTATCTTTCTGGTCTACCACAGCCCTCGTTTTTGCTGGTGAGGAAATGATCTAATAGTTTTCAGTTTGGAGCCTGGCTCCGCTACCTGTACTCGCCTCCTTGTTGACTTAGATTTCCTGTCCATGGACGCTGGCCAATCCAACAGCAGACCTGCCAGACTCTGTCTTACCTCCGCATCCTCTGCCTCTCCATACAACGCAAGTCTGCATCGACTCTGGTGGTCCTGGAAACTGCCAAAACACCCACATCAACCTGGGATATAATAGACTGTAATAAACTTAATGCCCCATGCACAGTCTGCCCTGACTCAATGTTACTAATGATGCTGATAAGGAACTTTGGGAGACAAAATAGTGACACACAAGATAAGCACCAAAATATACTGCAGCCTCCGCACATAGACTGAGGTCTCCACCACGACCTCTAAATGTTACATGAATAGACAATCCCGACATCACTATTTCCTCTTTTGTCAGAGTGACAGAACTCGACCTATTGTCACCAAAGTTCCCAATTTATGAACAGCAAATACATTAGACTCAAAGCTCATCCCCAAGCAATTCTATTCAATTGTGCTTATTTGCACAACCAAAGAATTCTTCCCTTTACAAATTGCATCACTGCAGTCTTTCCTTTAACAGCAAGCTTCTCTAAGAACCACACTCTTCTGTACCAAAAATAAATAAATAAATTTTTAACAATGCAGATTTTACAACTCCTGCAAAAAATGAGGTGGTGCTTCAAAAATAAAACTATAGGTAAAAGACGGTGAAAAGACAGAAGATAAGACCCAGAGCTGAGGCCATCCACGGCATGTTTTTTTTTTCCTAACACCGAGACTCTAAGAAAGTTGGAGCTATAGCAGACACACTGCCCTGGATTGGTGCATTGCACATAAAGCAGTCCTCTGCATGCAAGTGTGCAGAGCTCTCCACGCCACTGGGTTCAGTTTCTATCAGGTGGTTCTGGGGCGGCCATTGCTATTAGCACCTGTCTTAGGGAACCTGGTCTGGTCCAAACACTCCCACAGCCCCACAGACCAGGGGAGTTCTTCCTCTGTGCTTCCTCTGGGCTTGCCGAGTGTTCTAGTCCTGTTTACAAATCCTAACCCAACAGCAGCCAGTGAACTGGGCACCGGGAGTGCCGTAGTGTTACCTGAGATGGCAACTACTCAGGGTGGGTTCCCCAACCCCAGAGAAGCCCCCCCCCCCCAAATACTCTCTTGCAGTCCAAATGCCTGCCCCTCAGCAGCAAATCAAACTCTCCGAAGCACACGTGAGGGACCCATCCATGGCCTCCAGTGGCTCCCTGTTGGCCCAAGCTCCTCGACGAGCCCACCTGGGGAGGGTTTCATCAAACCTGTGGCAGATGCAAGAGTGAGTACAGGGATGCTGTCAGACGCCAAGACTCTGACACAAATCAGTTTGGCTTAAGAAGCGGCGATGAAACGAAATTATCTGACCCTTCCTTCTTCATCCTCTTTTCTTTTTCTTTCACAAGCAGAACAGGCTCCAAATGTGACCTACTTTCTCTTTCTTTGTGATTATGCAGAACTCACAAAGCTTTTCCTCGAGCCCGACTAATATTTTCAGTGACATGCTTTTCATCTTTCAGGAAAGAAGAGTCTGCATCAGCCTGCCAGAGCACATAAGTCTTGGTGAAATGACCGACCAGGACCCATGAGGTACAAAGCACAGGGAGAAACCCAAAATCCAGGTCTGGGCCCTTGAAAGGTATTAGCATTTTGTCTGAAAGTTTTCATCAACGAGAATCAAGATGTTATTGATGAGCTAAGTGCCCCCGAGGTTCCTCCCCACAGCCTGAGTCCTGTGACTGTAGACTCAGCTCGGCCTGGAATCCTGCCACACTCCAAACCCACTCACGCACATCCAAACTCTGCATTTTGCATTAAAAATTAATTGACTCCTTCCAACTCTTCAGTGAATCAGAACACAACAGAGTTTTAAAGTATCAGGAGGAACGATTTAAAAATAAAAACCAAACACCCAGCTTGGGCGGAAACATGGCCCTATTCAAAATTAAGTTGATATTGATTCCCCTCCCCACCCCCGCTTTTACCTTGGAGGCTCTGCACTTTTTCATGTCTGATCTGTTGCCCCTTTCTAACAGCGAAACTCCAAATTATAGTCGGTAGTTGGAAAACATTTGTTGGGGACTTTAGAAATGTCACTGCTGGCCCAAACTCTGGCTCTCGGATTCTTATCCAAAACTTCCCTTTTATTCTCAGTGAGGTGAAACAGCTTGCTAAATGTTTACTGGATAAATTTGTCCAAAATAGAAACAGACTTGCAGCCTTGGATCTCACTGTGTTTGCTTCTATCCAGATTCGTTCAGCTTCATGCCACATCCAGGCTGTCTGGTCAGCACTGACTCAAATACCAGCCACCCAGGCCTGTGGGGTCTGGAAAATCATTGTGTCAGAGCAGGGCTCACCAGCTGCACCGCCCCAGCAACGTTAGGGCTGGATGCAGCTCTTGAGCGTCGCCTCTAGGGCACACCTAATTCAGTCTCCACTACTGTTAAATAGTTCCAGTTCATTCATTCATTCATTCATTCATTCATTCATTCATTCATTCAGAAAGTAGTTACCAAGCAGCCCTGGGGCAGCACTGTGTTCAGGCAACACAAAGGTGAACAAAACAGACTTTGTTTCACCTTTAGCGAATTGGTGAGCGTGAAGATAAGGAAAAGGGCGGCAGTGTTACAATGGGCAGAACAAAGGCTGCTGTTGGTTCTCAGCTTCTGCCTCTCCCTTCCCCCGACAAGCCAGCCCATGGGCTCCCTCTCGCTCTCCACCCTTGTCCCTGCTCAAAACCACCCGTAATGTTCAGTGCAATTGCGACATTTGGCAGGAAAGATTGGAGAGCTGCTCAGCGGCGTACCCGTAGACACGGCATCGATTTATCCTCCTCGCTGCTTAAGCCCTGATCACGCTCCCAGTTCTAGCCACCAAAGCCTCATCTATCTCTTGCTAGTTTTCAAATGCGTTTTAGCATCTGGAATATAGCTCTGTCTCTTGTACGGATGGCTGAGATGTGTTGCAAGCTGCCCCCCAGCCCGCCCACCAGCCTGCCCTTCACAAAGTTGCACCAGCCTTTAGAGTCCCTAGTGCCAACTGTTCGCCTGAACCACTGCATGCTGTTGCCGGTCCCCTTTGAGGTGAAACCTTGGCTACATGGCGGACAGAGACCTCACTCCAGGTCCTGGTTCCATGCTGTTGGCACCACCTATCCTCTTGCCATTGGCAGGGGCAAGCCTCTGGATATGATGACAATTCTAGAAGGAAGAGCCAACCTCACAGGTGAAAAGGTGGGCTAGTCAGGAAGGTGTTCCAAAGGAGTGGATCTGGTTGTTCCCAATTTATCACTGTGCCTTCAAATATGCTACCAAAACATATTTGGCAAGGAATTGCTCTACTCAAAATTGGAGAATGTGAAAATGGCTAAACAACAGTTGGCACAAGGAATCTGTGTAAATCCTCCCAAGAAGTATGGATCAAGAACAAACTGGGAGACAAGCCAGGAGCCTTGTCCTTAGGCTCCAAGGAAATCATGCATGGAAAAGTGAGGGGCCTGTGAAAGGGCTCTGAGCTAGTGGTCACAGCTCCACTCGGACGGCCAGTGGTGGCATCATGGGCGACTGTCTCATCTCTCTGGGCCTCCGCTTTCTCATCATTAAAACAGCACATGATATAAGGCCGTCTGGAACCTTTAAATAATCCTCCTCTTACTTCAAGCTGGCAGATGGATCTTCTATAAAACATGGTCGAAATGGGTCACTTTCTTTAGAATACCAACATATAGAAGAGAAATGAATACAAGGTATTGAGTCATCTAGTGTGAAAGATCAACGGAGACAGTGAAGACCTCTGACCCGAGGAACAGCCATAGAGCAGCCAACCCTATTCTACCGAACGACACTTCTAAGAGCCATCCTACTGAAAAGGGCTTCCACGATCAGATACACATGAGAATTTCTGTCTGTGACATACTCTTCTCAAATCACCATTCCCATGGAAGTCTCTGACAAGTCCTGTACTGTTGTAACCTGTTTAAGGCTTAAACCAGGGCTTTAAAAACGTATCTGACCATGGAACTCTTTTTTATACTTATTGATTAGCATCTTTCGGATGTAGACCTCGGAGTTTCACATTATGGGATGTAGTACTATAAAGGAAGTTTGGTTGTTTTAAAACATAAAGGAGTGCCAGCAAAAAAACCAAGCAGGCATAACCTTAATTTACTATTTTGAAACCTGAGCAACGGCTCATGGTGGGATGCATGTTCAAAGTTATAGCCTGCGTAGGCCTTCTCTTTCTCATTCACTGACCCTTCGGTCACTGTAAAGATACGGTCCAGCTGGGCAAAGTGGTGACCTCAGTCTTGGCCAGCCATTTCTTATGGGGCCCCAGGACACACAGCATGCTGTCAGCAAGCCACCCAACACAGAACTAAATCATGGTGATGTCTTCCTGCCTCGGGGACGTGCCTCTGCCTGCTCGGAGACGGCTCGGGGACAGCTAATTGCTTTTCAGCTCAGGCTACACAGCTTTCTCACATCCACTATTCCACAGGGTCATATTTTCTCGAGCTGCATTTTTCAGAGAAAAGGGCGGGAGAGGAAGAGGGAAAAGAGAGAGAGCAGTGGTGGTCAGGAAATTGCTTTTTATCTTTGTTATAACTTAAATTACCATTTTCAAAATGTGTCACTTAAAGCAATAAAAAGTCCTTTTCCAATTTTAGCTTTTGGGTGTAAGGTTAAAGGCTGAAGCTCCCAATTGGAGGGAGGTGTGGCCACTGTATTTGGGGGCAAGGACATCATCTTCCACTGAAGGGTAGGAGTAGCTTCCTCTCCAGGGCTCTGACACTCTGGTCACCAACAGCACAAGTGCTGAAGGAGTGGACAGCAGGCGTTGTCCTTGGACTTCCACAGCTTGTTTCCTCAATGCTTCTCTCTTTAGTATTCCACGGCCAGACTGTCCCCATTCACATGAGGTGTTCACTGGGAACCGTTACACGTTCCTCTGTATTTTATTATCAGTGGACTGACTTCTTTCCTTTATTTTCAAATTCTTTGAAGAGTCATTGCATGCAGTTGGCCATTTCCAACTTGTAGTCAGATGACAGTTTTGACGCGACTGCTTTCGTGCTCACTTGGGTTGCAGGAACCTCCTAACTGGACTTTTCACACAGGGACTGGGTCCGTGTACATTAGTTGAGTCGACGTCTTCCTTGGGGACAGGAGGGTCTGAGCCTTTCTATTCTACTCTCTTGCTGATGTCCCTCCTTCTCAGTCTCCTCAAAGTTTCCACGTTCCTAGTTTTAAATGATATTTAAGAGCATACAGGGTCATTAAAATTCATATGAAGAATGTGCCAAAGTGGTTCTATCCTTCTTAGTTCTTTTCCTTGAATGTGGCTCATGCACATCATTCTCTTTATGGTAGGTGGTAGTTGTTGCCAGGTTGGTGAGTTTCTTTATTTCCTTTTGGTCTGCTCTAAGCAAGAGACCGCATCGCCTTTAAGGGCAGAGCTCTGGGGCTGAAGTGCAGCAGGCTGGGGACTGGCCAGGAAGCCTGGGGCCCACGTTCCTTAGGAAGCAGGTCATCCCGACAGCTGGTAGCAGAGAGCCAGGAGAGGCTGCAGCCGCTGGCATGGAGGTGCTCGGTGGGGAGGAGCCAGGGTCGTGCTGACGCTGGCAAGGTTCATCCTGACACTAACAGTTACTGAGGGCTATTCTCGGAGCCCCTCAGCTTCTGAGAACACACATAATGACGTCTCAGTCACCGCCCTCACAAACCACTAACTTTATTCTAACGAAAAAGACATTTCTGATTTCTCATAACCCCTTAAGTGCTTTAAAAAATCACATTCTTAATTACCCGCTCTACTGAGCTCCACCTTGATTTTAAGTCAAATTATTCCCAGTTTGCTCATTGCTGAGGGGAAGTGAGTGGTAGAAGGGTGGGAGACAGTAGACGCGGGCTGAAAAATGCCTATAAATGTCAGGCCAAGCTTAAACAGCTGAAAGCGAACACTCCACGTGGGAAGGACACTAGAGAGCGCAGACTGGATTATCTCTCCAATTCAGCACTTGACTTACAATCTCCTCCCTCCCGATCCTGGTATTATTTACGGCTTCCATCTAATGAGCTTTGATTTGTGGTGAATGTTTGCACTCAGCCAGCTGTACTCAATAACTACCATGACACGTGGCTTCCATTGAAGTTGATACACAACTGTGCACGAGTTCAAGTGTTGAATAGTCACACGAAAGGGAGGGAAAAGCCTCCTCTGGCATCAGAGGGAGTGACTGTGCAGGATGGCAGATCCCATCTAAGTGATGAGGTCGTGACTTTAGCTTGGGCAAGTGAACATGAGTCATTCGGCTGAGGCATGTCCTCTCCGTCAGTCAACATCATGGTGGTCGTCAGACCAACAGAGAGCTGGGCCTTGAAGACTGTTGAAGGTTGACTCACTGCGGGCAGCACCTGGCCCTCAAAGAAGCACATGGTTGTGAAACTCTTACAGTAAGAATCAGTCTTGCTCAGTTGTGTGCCTTCCAGACGCCCCCAGCACCCTGTCTTGGTTCCTGTGCCTGCTGGCAATGACTTCTGACTCTGGCCCGTGGCCTGTGCTTCTTGGGCTCTCTGCACCTTATCTGGATATCATGCCAGTGATTTCCAAGTGTCAAGTCCCCAATCTGGAGCTGGCCCCAGCACATTCACGTGAGGACCTTCAGCTCATATCTTAACCTAATGTACAATCAAGAGAATGTGGTCAGACTGCTGTTGAATCAACCTGGTCTTTAAATATATATAAGTAGAGTTTATTCTGTTATTTTGCTCATGGCTTTAAAAATTAAAAATCATTAACTTGTATGACAGATATCCAGAGGCTCTGTCTGAATATTAACTGGCCAAGGTGCCTCAACACAACTGCTCAGAACTGTTGGTACCATGAAAAATCATGAATGAGTTAATTAATTTCAATCACCTCCAAAACATAAGAAATTGCATATTAAGCTAGAAGGCATGAATTGGTGGGCTGTTAATATTTAAGCGGGATTTCTCCTATAACATTCAACTGATTGGCCTAACATTTGGTCAGCAGAGAGAAACGGCCTTCAAGGCACCATGTACAGAGAATCCCATCAGATGCCTATTTACTATCCAGATGTCCAGAATCCCAGAGATGCTGATTTTGGAAGTTTCCATAAGGTCTTTTTGGCTCGTATCCTTGATCCTTTAATGTCTGCTTTATACTCTCCCATTGTCAATTTCAAGGTGTCCACAAAATCAATCCTCCAGCTTTCCCAGAGCTACAGACCCCAACATTCCTCTACTACTCCAACCCAACCCTAGTTTGTAATTGAATGAAAGAAGGTACTGGGGGCAGTGTGGAGCCCTTAGCTCTCTTGTTTTCCTTCTCTGCGATGTCTCATGTAAACTTCAACATAATATTTCCAACTACCTTTAGAACATCTCTAGCAGGAGGCTCTGCCATATCTTCCTACCTAACATGTCTAAGACTTCCCCAACCTCTGGACTTTTAGACATGTCTCCCCTTTTTTCCAGTGGGCTTCCTATTGTTCTACAATCCATATCCATCCCATTCTTAAACATCCACTTCTGGTCCCACTTTCTCCCAAATGCCTTCATGATAACCCTAGGCATGTCCAAGTCTCTCTTCTTTTAACTGTTCATAGCACTTACCTGTGGGCATCGTACTCCTTGACTCACAATCATGTACTGCCTTGTATTGTTCTCTGATTGTTCCTCCAGGATTGTTCAATCATGGAAACTCCTGAAGTTATTTCACACCACGAACTGTGCTTGGTTCACTATTGTTCAAACACCTAGCATGTTGTCTGCATATTTCTTAAGAATTACAGTGAGTTCATCACTCCAGATGCTTGGAACATGTATGTTTTAATGCAATTGTGCCTGAGTTCAACATAAGAGCCACCAACCCAATGGCTACTGTACCCATGAAGGGCAACTTTCCTGCACTTCCATTTCTGCTTCCTTAAGATGAAATAATGGCCAGGAAACACTCTTCCCATCCCTCCTCCCACTTGCCTCACCTACCACAGGATGTCCTCAAACCTCTGCTGGGAGATGTTCTGCAAATGTAGAGTCCTAAGGTTAGAAGATGCCATAACCATATGCCCTCTTGGAAATTCATGCTGCATTTACTCACTTTTGGTCAGCGTTTATTTTTAGGCATGGAATAAACAACAGAGACATGCTCCCTGTCCTCGGCAAATACAACATATTAATGCTTCTGAGAAGTCCCTCAGTAAACAGATTTTAGGTTTGTTTAATGGTATTTTCACAAACTATACTCTCCCTCCCTTCCCCCCTTTCAGAAGCACCTAACAAGTTTCCATGGACCACCTGTTGGGCTTCCGACGAGAGGGCTAGCAAATCAGGCTAAACCAAAGTTTTTAGATGAAGGAATAAAGAACTGATCTTTTATTTTGTACTAGGAAGTTTCACTCCCCTCTGAAGCTTCCTTAAAGAGCCTGGGTGTGTGCACTAACAGCTGTTCAAACTCATCCTTTTTAAAATACATGAGTAGGGTGGTCCCCAATACATGTTGATTCTGCAGCAGCTAGTTCATGCTGTTCCCTCCCAGGCACCCAGAAATAACAACAATGGAATGATGGAGTAAGAAGGTGGGGGAGTGGGTGGGCACAAAGGGAGCTGAGGGATGATGAGTAATCACAAGTGCTGGCGTGGGGGCTCACCGATCTCGGGTTGTAAGATTCTTACTAATGGGGTTAGAACTGGGGCAGAGCTAATGGCACAGAGAGGGTGAGGAGCTGCTGAAAACTGGGGTGGAGGAGGAGGAAGGAGTGGGGTACACAGTCAGGCAGGACCAGGAACATACTGTAACCAGGGAACACGCGGGAGGAAGAGGTGGGAGGCTGCTGGGGAAGAGCGAAATTCTGTCTCTGCCACTTTATTACTCGACCACTTTGCTCCTAAGGCAGAGACCACACACTTTGCATACTTCGGGAAGACATGGGCAGATTCAGAAATGGATACATTTACCCACCTGGGGGTGCCCTCTCTGCCCTTCTGCCTCTGGAGAGAGAAGATGGAAGAGGTAGGTTAACATGAGGACGGGAAGGAGGAAGGCAGACTCTTCCAAGGAACACATTTTGGGAAAGTCAACTTAAAGATGATACACGATTATGGGATTATATCAGGTAGACCTGTCCTGGGCCCATGTGTGAAGAAGTTTACATGTCCCCATCGCCCTCGCGTCATGTCTCACCTCCCCTGTTAGACCTCTCCAGCCCAGCGGTCGTGTAATCACACTAATGCCATGCCCAGGCGTGCTGCACCTCCAGGCCGGAGCCTGGGCCCTCTCCTCTGTGGTCTGTTTCTAGGCTCCATAGATCTGCCGAGCTCTGCCTCAACCTGTGCTGAAGGGCTGCCCGACCCCAACTCCACCTCCACTGGATAGACTTTCAGGTGTCACTCTTCCCAGCAGTGGCCAGGTGTGGTTTAAGGCAGATAGCCTTCCAGGGTACTCGAATGATTCATTGACTGAACAAAATTTGTTGAGCCCTACTAAGTGGCAGGCTCAGAGAAGCTATAAAATGCAAATGCATTAAGGCCTGGGTCTTGGGAAAGTTTAGAATCCAGTGTGGTCGAAGGCAGGAGAAGTTGCCTCCTGAGGGAGGAGTCTGAGAACCCAGAGGGCTTCTGGAGAGAGTTGCCAGCAGACTGGCAGACAAGACGCACAGAACAGATGAGCCCCTGGCCTGGGCAGTCCTGTTGTGGGCAGAAGGGACCAGACATGTGAATGAAGTAGGGAGACAGACAGGAGCGGGAATTAACGGTGCAATACAAACAAGAGTTATTTCATCCTCAGAAGCCGGAGCACTTTGTAGGGCATTAGGCTGGGCTGACAGGCCCCCTGACCCCTCCTCCCAATGGGGAACCCACAGAAAACCAGACCAGCACAGCTGGGGGCTCAGCAGGAAGGAAAGGGACAGAGTCAGAGCTAATGTTGCAGGTGGGGAATCACAGCTTGGACACAGAAACACATGTCAGTGTTCTGGCTTGGGCTGAGCCCATGACAAAACTACCTTGGCCAGTCCCTTTCACTTTGAGACTTTTCCCTGAGAATGTGCAGAGAGTCACATCAGCCAATAAGCTGTCAGAGCCCCTGGGAACTGCCATTAACATATTCTGAATACCCTGTAACCTGCTGGCCCTTGTCCACTCTGATTTGACACAAAAATAAAATTCTCAAATATATACCAGGGGTGTTTTTCTCTCTTTGTATTTGCTTAATTAACGGGATTATTCACTGCATTGAGGGTTCTTTCAACTCCTGCCCCCAGGGGACGCTGTGTGTTTGGCTTGGCCACCCAGCAAGGCCAACCCGCTCCATCTTTGGAGAGGGGCTTCTCCACTAGTACGACTGGGCCCCGCCTCCCACCAGGCTTACTCACCATAGCAAGGACTGTCAGCACCCAAGTTCACGAGGGGCTGAGGTGTTGGGCCTCTCACCCTGGACTTTGGGTCTTGAGGGACGACGTGTGCATGAGGAGCAGTTTAGGAGGAGTCCTCCACATGGGGGGCAGCACTGAGAGGGGAGGCCAGAGGAGCAGGACGACGTGCTGGGTGGTGCCCTTGTGCTGAGTGGGCCCAGTGGGCCCCAGACCATCCCTGTAAGTGGCCCAGGCTGCCGTCCTACAGTCCACCTCGATTCCTCCCTTCCTATCTTCAGTTCCCCGTTGGCTCCGTGAAGGGCACAATATCCTTCCAACAGATTATTTTTCTGCTTCAAGTATGTGAAGAGGTCTGTTACTCCACCAAGTAGTAGAGCAGCCCTGCGCTGGCCGGGCCATAAGCCCTGCAGTGGCCACACGCCCCCTTGTGTGCCGAGAGAATGGCTGGCCAGTACTGGTGTGAGGTCTTCCCAAGCGCCTCTCTCCCTTCCATTTAGTTAATAATCCACTAAATAGTAAATAACAATAATATTGGGTGGTCGGTGCTGGGTATGTGGTGATGAGAGAATCAGAAACGGTCCTTTGGCTCTTTCTCAGAGTGTACACTGGCCTTTAGAAAACTCAGAAATTTTCTCAACCCCACCTTCCCTCAAGGCCTCATTCTCAAGGCTGTGTCAAGGGGGAAGCACATGACCTTGGGCTCTGCCCAGGTCCATGCAGACACACGCCAGGTCCTGGAGGCACCCGGCCACCTGTCCCTGCACTGCCTCCCCCAATCCATCTTCTCTGAGTGCTGCTGCCCTTGCCTTTCTCCATCAGAGCTAACCTTTTCTTAGAGCCCTGTGCTCATCTGGAGGTCTAATTACAGACATTAACATGTCAGTCTTTGTAGCCAATACCCAGACCCCAAAATTTGGACCCTACTTCTCAGAATTGGAGTCAATATGGACAGTGGTTTACGGCTAACTCCTCAGCACAGTACATACACACCCTTTTTACTGCACTTTGCTCTGCCCATCCTCCGTCTCCCGTCTGTCACTGCACAGCCAGGTCAGCTACCTTCATCAGCTGCGAACAACAGCCACTTAGAAGCTATTATTCCATTTCACAGAGAGACTGGCAAATTATTTTTGGAAAAGGGGGGCACCATTTCCCTTCCCAATGAATTTGTCATTCACATTAGGTTCAGCCCTTTTAAAGAATGTTTGCTTTGAGAGAACAAAACCTGCTAATTTCTGTTATCCATTTTCCTCTGTAAAAAATTATAGCACGCCACCTAAAGATTTTAAAAAAACGGAATGTGATATGGATAGCTAAAATCTATACATGAACTTGGAGCCTCCAGGAGCAAAGTGTGCTCAGAGGAGAGAGGGAAGTAAGAATGCAGCTGTCTGATTAGATGTCTATAGGTGACATTTATACAAAATAGAGTGTCCTCTATGTGTAACATTCAAACTCTGCAAGCACCACTTCCTCCAAAACATTGGTCAAAATGGCCATTGCAGATTTGCAAGCCCAGAGAAACTTTTTCAGGCTTCATGTTTCCGTTTTCCCCCCCGCCATTCTTCCTACGTTATAATTTGCTCCCATCTACAACAAAAACAAAAAACCATCCAGAAACGGTGGTCGAAGCCACGGCAGTTCAGAACCCAACACAAATGAGGAGCTGCTTGTCATCGATGGTGAACGAGACCACAAGATCTGAACATCTGTGGTTTGTCCACAGGGTGGACCCTGGGAAACCTCCAAAGGGCGGTCGTCAGTCGGCTGTGGCTACTGCTACCCTGTCATTGACGGTCCCGCCTGTAATTTTCAAGCAGGACGCCCCACATCACACAACGCCAACATCCTTCTCTGCGCTTTTTATAACGTAAATACTGAGTTTTCGCTGAACAAGCCCTCACTTGTCCAAGCCTCAGTTAGTCTGTTGTATAACATATGTAGATTGGTATTTTTATTGACTTTTAAAACACACCAAATTTTGTTTAAGGAGGAGTTTGGTCATTTCACAGAAATACTTAAGTCATCCATTGCAAACACTGGAGGGGACTTTTGTGGTTGTGTAATTTAACCTACTCATGTATCCAGCACAGCAACGAGGCCATGAGAGGTGACTCTCCCATTTAAGTTTATATAGATCATTCTAGAAAGAGTCATAATCAGAATCTAGGCTCTCCGACTTCTGATCCCGAGCTCTTTTCACTTCGAGAGACCAAACTACAAGGGTTAATCATTTCAGATCATGTTCTATTGGCCATGGTAAGAGAATACAAGAAAAAGTTACTTAAAATACAAAAAGAAGCCAGGAGCCTGATGGCAGCCAATTAAATTAATACTTCCTTCCAATTAAACCTTTGACACAGAAGCCAGATTGTGGAATTTGAGTTCCTCTGCTGGTCTTCCAACAGAATTCCTAATTAGCTGTGGGGTGACCCAAAGGTGACAAAAGAAGGGAAAGACACCAAGAGCCTTGACAGTCCAACCTTGGACCCTCCAAGCCTGGGCACAAAGGGAAGTCCATCGTCCTCTCTCTCCTTCAGTGCCCATGGCTACAGGAGGCATTCGGACCCCTTCGTCCCTATCAGGATGGAGTGTGGGGGACTCAGGTCCCTAACAGCTGTCCCCTCCTAAGGAGAGTATGCAGATCAATGAGTGACTGGTTGCCAAGTGCTGCCAGCAGGGGCTGAAAAGCATTACATTGAGCCCAACATCATTATTATTAAACCTACAATTTAAAACCAATTATGTTTTGCAGAAGACGGCAGCCTCCATTTAAACCACTCCTGGAGGAAAATAAAAAGCTCGTTATACAGAGTTCAAGGAAAGCTATAGAAGCGCTTAGGCCACATGAAGCTGGGATTCAGGCACAAATTAATAATAGTAACCCTGGGGTTCCCACTTGGATGGAAGCAGGACAATGGAAAGCAAATGCTAGAGAATAAAAACAAGATGCAAACATCCTCCTTTTGCTGAAGAGCAGCTAGATCTCCTGGAGATTTTAAAATAAATTTACTTATTCCCCTTCGGGGGAGAAAGCCTAACAGGTAAATCAGAGGTCCTAAACTGGTAGCCAGGCCCTCCCAGCACCTCCCAGCGGTGCTGGCTGGGGGAGGAGGAAAGAAAAACAAACAAACAAAAAAACCCGAAAATCATTTGCCAACATCTAGAAATCAGAATTTTCCAGGCAAAAAGCCTGAAGTTGCAACTTTTCTTGGCAAATCAGATTATCCAGGAATACTGTGGCAACGACTGGACCTAAGGTTGTCCACTTGGTTGTCACCTTCAGATGAATGGATAGACACAGGCTCTCTGGCTCACCCCAGTCTGCACCATGGCCTACTGACTCCCAGCACAGAACGTGCAGCCATTGCCTCTGATCATCTTTTAAAGGGTTACAAAGAAAGTGAAATCTTTCTGAGGATGGCGTCTCTAACAGAAATTTTCTTATACTTGTCCCGCTTCATTTACTCATGTTCTCCATCTGACAGAGCGTAGACATTTGATTGTTTGATTCCTAACCTAAATCTCCTTTAAAAGACAAGTGTCCTGCAGCTGCTGAAAATATCAGTCATAAAGGAAGTCAGTTTCAATTTGAATACTATTTAGCAAATGCCTACTGGGTTCAAGAGACTGTGCTGGGCCTTGGGGGGAGGGACTCAAAGATAATTAAGGCCTGTCACTTCACTGTGGGCATTCTGGCTCAAAGGACGGGGTAAAACCTTGGAGAAGATGACGTCATACACGAGGCATAAACCACTATTGGGTTCAGAGGAGGCAGAAACTGCCTCTGGCTGGCACCTCAGGAAAAGTTACATGGAAGAAACAGCATTTGGAATGGGCTTCGAGGAAGGAGCGGTGTTTTGATGAGTGAAGAAGGAAAGTAAGAGAAATGCTCAAGAGAGAACAAGATGAACATTTGCAAAGGCAGAGAAACTCCAGGGTGTGCAGGGTACAGGAAGGACCCCTCCCACAAAGATGTATAAACTTGGAAAGAGAAAGTTTGGGCTGCTGAACTTGTGGGTTCTGTTCCCACCTCCTCGCCCATCCCAACTCCTGCAGAAGCGGAGGCGGCACCGTAACTCCCTGATGACAACCAGGTGATGCAGGGGGCCACCCTCACAAAAATCCCCTGCAATGTGAACATGCAAACCACCTCCTCGGATGCTGATGCCACAGAATGGAATTTCGGCTGTGTGTTCATCGGCAATGCCGGCTGCTTGTGGACTCCGTTATTTAATGCAGAACCAGCTGGGACCCAGGCTCCTGCTAGGGGTTTGCCCTTATAGATGGCATGGTCCCTGCCCTCATGGAAAGGAAACTGACAAGCAGAAAATTAGCAAAGACATGGATTTAGCATCATCTTTCTACTCAGTTGCTGTGCTGATGCAAAAAGTTTTGGAATTCAGATTTGACTTCCCACCCCGAAACCCATAGCGTCTACTCTCAGAACGCATCCTGAGGCCAATTTCTTCTCACTCTCTGCATTGATGTCACCTTAGTCCACGTCCCGAACCCTAGACCCGCAAGAACCTCTAGACTGGTCTCCTGTTTCTGCCTTAACCCGTCATATGAGTAGTTTATTCTCCACACTGGAGAAACGTACATTTTGTCATAGTACTCTTCTACTCAAGGCACCAAATAGCATCTATCATACTTAGAATAAAATCTGAAGTCCTCACGGCGACTTTCAAAGTGGTACGTATGTCACCCTCTTCCTGATTACCTCTCCCTCTCATCTTCACTCCAGCCACAGTCATTCGGGTATTAACCGAGTGCCAACCAAGTACCCAGCAGCCCTCTAGGTACTAGGAAGTGACCTCCTTGCTCTTTCGTGAATACAACAAAAATGCCCTTGCCGCAGGCTCTTTGTCCTTGCTGTTCCCTCTGCCTGAAACAACCTGTGGCTCAGACCCACATGGATCCCCCCAGCACGTCACTCACTCAGGCCTTCCCAAATACCCTACCTAGAATGGCACCCCTAGTTATCCAGCTCCTCGCCCCTTTGGGTGCCTCCTAGCACCTGTCATTAGCAGACCTTACCTTACATTATAAATGCATCTGTTCATTGTTTTCTGCCTGTTTCCTCCACTAGCATGTGTGCTCCACGGGGCCAGGGTCTTGGTCTGTTTTGTCCATTGTAGTGTCTCCACATCTAGATGAGTGCTTGGCCTAACACAACTGCTCACCAACCACGTACTGAATGACTGACATGCATTCCGTAGGTGAATCTGTAGCGATCTGCCACAGGAGCTAGCAGAGTTCAGAAAAGGAGGAAGCAAGGGTGAGCTACTCAAGGCAAAGAAGGACGTGGAGGATGAGCTGGGCTCCAAAAGCCACCTACAATGGAAACAGAGGCAGCCGAAGCAAAAACTTTTCCAAGTGGGGGAAAACCATGACCCAAAGTGTCACAGTGGGATTTGCCATGGCAGGGGCTGGAGAGGGTAAACTGGCCCATGTGACCTTAACGGTCTTTTCCTGGGGACTTTTAGCTGAAGACGAAGTTGGCTAGGAAGGCAGGATCCGTTCCTTTAAAAACCACCTGCATAGGCAGGCATCCATCTCCAGAAATCCAGATTCAGTAGAGCTGGGGTATGGCCCAGGACTCTATCATTAACAGGTTCGGGAACCACTGTGCAGAGAGGCCTACAGTCCCAAAGATAAACATCAGAGCAGGATGCCAATTTTCTATGGAACACTTACCTCCTGATCTCCACTGAGAGCTTCTCCTGGAAGGCAGAGCCAGGGACAGGGGCAATGCTGGGGGTGGAGAAAGCCTGCAGGGCAGCCCAGGGCCAGGGACACGTAGGAGAGGGCATGAGGGGCAGCAGGTAAATGCTGTGAAGATGGAGACTTTGGATTCACAACCTAACGCATTCCTCACTCCTGAATCAGTGGGGCTGGAGGAGACAGATGCCTACTCCAGACTTACTGCTAACCCAGTAACTTAAGCCTGAGAGCTTCATTTTCACATTCACTGACCTATCCTCACAGAAAACAAACATAAAGTCACTGGGCCTACTATGTGTCACTGATTGGGTCCAAGAAATGCACATGCCAAAACACCATTCTTGACAATCAAGGCACATTCAGTTCCACCAGGAGGTGGATAAGCAAGGAAACAACTTTGAAACAGTAAACCTTACTGCACAGAGTTGTTGCATATATTTAAGAATGAAATATAAACGAAGAGCCACATATGAAACAGAGAGTCAACGAAATCACTTCCATCTTGTTTGCATATTTGGGGTTGCTCCTCATTTTAATAAATGCTGACAAGGCACCAGCGTACCCCAAGTTCAGGGTTATCCTAAATGCTATTCCAGGTCTGGGACCCATTGTCTTAGAGGCGGTGCTGGAGAGAGAGATACAGATGAGGACAGTCAGTCCACACCAGACGCTCCTGGCACATCGAGCCCAGCTGCACCAGAATTGCAATGCACAGAAAACCTAACCTTGGAATTGCAAAGCACGGATAACCTAAAACCTTCTCTGTGTCTTTGGTTTCAACCTCCGCCCCAAACAAGCGTGTGATCAGAGCTGCTGACAAGCAGCAAACTGGAGAGATTTAAATTTCATCTCCTTTTAATTTTCCTACCCACCCACTGCCAGGAATGCCTACATGCAGGGAACAGCCTACCCAGACGGATGGCCAGAAGGCAAGAGGCAGGAGAGAAACATCACAGAGTCTCCTACTTGGGGGCAGAGTCAGGAAGACCCTGAAGAGGAGCCTGAGGGTCAGAGTCAGGAGTAAGGGAAAGCTCCACGAGCTCTGCTTAGTCTGAGCCTTATTTTGGCTTCGAGAGTGGCTTCAGCTCTCTCATAATCTTGGGATTATGTTATGTTTTGAAAAAACAACGAAGGAAAAAAACCAAAAAGTACTGAAACTTGATCCATAAAAGCCAAGTGCAGGGGCTCCATTATAGAGAGCCACTGATCTCATCCACCCACCCAATTTATAGATGAAGAATGGGGTGCAGGGAGGGGAAGTGACATGGGTACTCGCACAGATAATTTGTGGAAAGGCAGGACTAGAATCCAAGTCTTCTGACTCCAACACTCTCATTTCCTATTGGCAACTGAACTAAACACCACTACCCACAAAACAAAACACGATCACATTGAGGCAGACCAAGTACATTATCGGTCTGATCTAATATCTTGAAGCTCAGTCTGGGAAATGGGGCCAGCACTCCCAGGTGGCTTGCCTGAGCAAGGTCAACAAGCTTACCAGGAAAACAGCCAACCAGACACTTCCAAGAAGGAATCTCTGCACTCAAGAGTCAGCCGCCCATTGCATCAGTTTTAACTTGTGACTTTAGTCTCACACAGCCTGAATGCATTCACGGTAACCTAAAGAATGGGGGGACCTTCTTGAGAATAAAAGCAGATCCAGAGTTTCAACAAAGGAAAAAAAAAATGGACACACTTAGGGAATCCCAACTCTTTCATGCTCAGTAAACAGACTTCTACACTCATTCACTCCTGGCCTATGGCCCATGGTGTGAGCGCCCGGTAGACAATAATGGCCAGCAGATCTCAGGTGAAGGCTTATGGGGCTGAGTTTTTGAAAAGCTACCTCTCTCAGATCAAGTTGCATGGCCATGTACACCACAGGGACGGGGAAGGTAACCCCGCTATTTGGAAAAACAAAACGAGTAGATGGATTTGATGGTTCTGCCGTCAGGGGGAGCAGAAGCCAGTATTGAACACGCCCTGGAAGGCTGTCAGCATTGGCAGAAAAGTCACCCAGCCATGGAGCTCTCACTGTGAGCCCCTCTGCACAGGGCGCTGAGGACAAATGTGGGTGGGTGCTTGGGTTATTCATTGTCATGTTGGGGAGTTGAGATGAACACGCCTCAATCAAAGGGCTCCTTGGAAATATTGCTGAGCACAGTGGAAAGCGAGATCCTGCACAAGTGGCGCCTGAAACTCAGGGTGAGGATGTACCAAAGGAACGCTTTCCATTTGAGGGTTGTTTGCAATGAACAAAGTGTCGTGGGTCCTGTTTACTCCTGTTGTACTAGGATAACAGCAACCCACTCAACTCTCAAAAGTATTCTAACTTGGTAAAAACTCATACGGTCACCCTCATCACAGGGCCCTTTATAGCACACTTTTTTCAAGGGTGATAAAATAAAATACCATTTTTGAGCACAATCACTTGTCTATACCAAGGATGACAAGCAGCTGGCATACCTGTCCCCGTCCCACTCCCAAATCCATGACAGACATTGCTAATGGATCACAGATCACTTTCCCACGGATCCTAGACAAAGCCACAGAATCTTCTCAAAACAATTCTCCAAACAGCCAAGAAAATGAGTTGACTACTGAGTTGATATTGATTTGCCCTTGCTGGCCTGTATCTCATCTGTTCAGAAAGCTACTCAAGAGAGCTTCAAGTTCCTGAGGTCATGACAACAAAGCCATAAATGCCTTGTCCTGGCTACACGTAGGCATTTGTCTTGGTCAAAGCCAAAACTATTCTCTTATTTCTTTGGGGATTGGCCGTGGCTCCTGCCCAGGATGCCTGGAATCCAACCAACACTCCCTGACTTCCAAGCAGAACAAACCAGCTAGAGCCCCACAGTCCGATCTAGAGCCCTATATTTGGCCACTCATGTTGCTCTAAAGGAAGCCCATGCATTGGCACACTAAAATGGAGGCCCTCCACTAGGCTTTGTGGATCAAGTTTCACTGATTTTTAGTTTTCTGTTTTGTTTTGTTTTTCCTTTCATATTTTGGTAATGATAGAAGACACAATTTAGGCAAAAATATTGCTGAAATTTAACATGTGGCTTCATAGAACAGACCCTTTAGTTCTTATATTAGGAAAAAAACACATTTATTTACATGGATTAGGGGACACCTTACTGCAGAAAATATGACGAACACTGAATATTTTCATTTTCACTACGACAGGACATGGAGACGTAGTGTAACTTGACATAAAAGAAAACTGACCTTACAAGAACTCCTCTCCTCCAAAGAAGGGAAGATACCAGAACAGGAAGGCTAAAAGCCTAATGGACGAGACTCTAAGGAACGTGGCAGTGTGGGGAGGTAATGGGGAGGTGTGCACAGTGAGTGACAGTGGTTTTGGCCACACATTTAGGATGTCTCTCCTTATCGGGGGGATCACTTCATGAATTATATAAATACCTAACCGCTATGCTTTACACCGGAAACTAATATAAAATAATACTGAATGTTAACTATAATTAAAACAAAATAGTCACGAGATATAAAGTACCGCATAGGGAATATAATCAATACTATTGTAATACCTATGCACCATGTCAGATGGGTAATAGGCTTATCGGGGTTATCACTTTGTGAGGTATATAAATGTCTAATCACTATGTTTTTTTGCACACCTGAAACTAATAACAATAACAATAATAGTAAAAAAGATGTCTCTCCAGGTGGTGTGTGAGAACTTCTGGAGGAAGAGACTTCTAAGATCTTCTTGAATCCATTTATTTTTTTCAGCAAATATTTACTGAACACCTACTGCATGTCAGACATTATTCTAGATGGGAATAAAATAATAAACAAAACAGGCAGAGATAAAAGTCTCTCTTTTTCTCTCTTTGTATTTCGATCTCTGTCTCCATCTCTCTAAACACACAGACACACACACACAGGCATTACTAGTGCTTTTATCTGGATGATGGGATTATTGGTCTTTACCCCCTTTTGGTCCAACCATATTTTCTCATTTTTCTACAGTAAACATGACTTTATTAATATGAAAAATATTACTTAAAAAAATAACATTAAAGAGAAGGTACTGAGCACAAGTGCTAGAGAGGCCCAGGCAATGGGCATCCAAGGGACACTGCATCTGTTTGTGCATGTGCATGACAAGCTGTGGACAAAGGCCACAAAGTTATCCAGCGCAGTCACTCACTCCCCGTCCTAGTCTCTGCAGTGACCTTGTGAGGTCCCAGCCATGCAGACTTGGGCGTATGTCTGGGCAGAGAGGAAGCAGGGGAGCAGAAATGACCCTCGTTTACATGGAGCTTCTTATCCTACCAGGAGGAGAGTTTTTTAGCACTATTAAACTTCTTAGTAAGTTCCCTCAAGCCCTCTGAAACAATTTGAATACATTCTTAGCCTCAATCATTATACATTCAAAAAAAGAGAAGAGAATAAAGTGTTTTTACAGTAAGATTTTTTCCTGTTCAAACAACAAAAGGGGAAATCTATTCCACGCCCCCACCCCAGAAATTAGCATCAAGATAATATTGGAAAAGAGAATGTCGAAAGAAAAACATTATATGATTATTCATACCATATCTATATCAAAAGGCACTCTATAAGCAAGTCGTTTTCTTTCTTTTTTATTTTTAAAGTGAATTAAGACCTTCTCTTGGACATCAGCTGTGAGTGTTTTGCCCAATACGGATGTGGTGGGCCCACTCCTGTCCTCCTTTGTTAGTGGCCGGTAAACATGGGTGAGGTAAGTGCTGCCCTGGTTTTGAAAGAAACCAAACAACGTTTCTGCCCAAATCTCAAGGAACTGATATAATTTTCAATACACAAGTGTGATTTAGAAATGGAGACTACTTTAGAGCAAGGTTAAGCCAGCAACAACGCCATGGCCCTCAAAAGGACTGCGATTTATGGTTCAGTTATGGCAAGAAAAAAATCCCACCTATAAACTCTTTAGAAAGTAAGTGCCACAGCATGTTCCAGGCAAACCCAATTCCATGGACTCTGCAGGCCAGCCCTGTATAATATTCTTATCACCTTAGTAAGACGTGGCTTGTGCTTAGGGATAGAAAATAGGCACAACGAAAGGGAAAAAAATAGAAAGACTAGGACAGAAAAACTACACATTAGCTGTTACCTGAGCCAATCACCTGAGCTTAGAAATATTGATTTCATTCTCTCACCCACCAGCTTCTCAGACGCAAAGTAGCAAATTACACATCATGTGTGCCAGGCCTTTCGTTTTCTTCCATGGTGTGTGATTCCTCCATTCCTCAGCATCTGGGGCCCCAACCTCCTGGCTGAGAATATGACAGAGAGCTGACACTCTGAGTGGTTGCTGCGGATGGCTGGAATAATGAACAGGTGGACAGATGGATGGATGACGGGACAGCAATGGCACTATTATGAAAGATTTGTCCTGTAAGAACCTGGACGCTACTGGGCCTGCCTTCAGAAGAGCCAGCCACTCACCGTTTTCTTGCAAGAACTTCAGCTATTCAACTCATGAGCAATTCATTGTCTGCGGTATGCTAGGAATGCTACAGGATTTAGGAACAGAAAACCATCACTGAGTTCACACTCTAGTAGTTGAAGAGCAAAGACAGACAACAACTCGCAGTAGAATATAGTCAAGTAGGAAAACATGTTATATTTTGACCTCACAGGAGGTCAAGATCAATGGATGGCATGGCAAAACTCAGCAGGGGCGAAAGTCTAATATTACTCATTATAACATCCTCCAAAAAGGATGGACTAGCTAATAAAAGACTATTTGGAAGAGTTTCTAAATTTGTTCAGAATCCCACCTTTTAATCCAGAAGTACCAAACAACATATAGCAGAGAAATTACTAGATAGAGGATAGATACATAGATAGATACATAGGTAGATAATAGAAACAGCGTAATTTGATTCACATCTTCCAGCAGAAGTGAAGTCAAATGCCTTCAGAGACCAAGCAGGTAACTGATCAAACCCCCATGTGCACGAAGCACTGTTCTGAGTGTTTTACATGCATTTTTTTCACTTAGTCCTTGCCTCCTTCTCTGAGAAGATACACATATTAGCCCACTTAACGGACAGAGAAACAGAAGTCCTGCATATTAAGGCTTTGCAAACATACTGGGTTGGCCAAAGTCATACAGGCAGAGACTCAGGATAGGAAATTCTGCCTTCAAAGCCTCAGCCTTTCATCATCACTTCCCTCTCCTGTCATGGAGGGATGGAAGTAAGTGCTGGGGCATGGTGGGCGCGAGGCCTGGGCTCTTGTGACAGTGACGAGCCACTACTGAGCTCTAGCACATTGGTGCCATGCCAGAATTAATGCCAGGGCCCAGAGAAGTAAAAAGAAAAAAAAATTCCACACTTCAAAATGTGAAATCTTTTGATCTTTCAATATTTAAAATAAGTTCGATACTTAAAGAATAAAAAGTAGCCACACAGCAGATCCCACAAAACCGTCTGCAATGAGTTTCAGTCCACGTTCCTCCAGTGGGAAACCTCGGCCTCACTCTTTACCAAGGCTCATTTCACACTTTTGTGGTTTCACTTTGCACAATAACCCTGTGAAGGAAGTATTATTATTTCTACCCATGGATGAAGAACCCATGAAGGCTTAGGAAGGACGAATGACTTCCTATTCACGAGCAGAAGGGCCTGGGGAGCAAAGTGGGGTCCCTTGAGCTCCACCATTCTGGTCAGAGCCCCCCACTCTGCAGTTTGCAGGAGAGAGAGCCGTCCTTTGATTTACAGCTTGTTCCCTTTGCCCTATGAAAATGTAGCCACCATACACAGGGTCAGGGGTTAAGCATTTACTGGTCAATGCACCATGCATTTAATAAATATGTACTTGAAGGAACGAACCAGATCCTTTCCAAAAGGCAGTTTTCCTTAAGGGAGAATTGCAGACAGTGTGAGACTGGGCATGGGGGTGGGGGCCCTGCACGAGAGAACACACCCCATGGAAGCAGTCACACACGCATCGGTCTGCTTCATAGTCTTGCCTAGGACTGCCAGGGGCGGATCCACTCTTCTGCCAGGAGACGACAATGAGAACTTGGAGTATGTAATGGTTTCCCCAAAGTCTCAGGAAGAGACGGATGTTTGGGTGAGAATTCCAGTATTCTGACTCCAAGTTCAGCTTTCTCTTTCATGTCACTGGCAACCAGCCTCTTCTTTACCAAAATGGACTGAAACTCAGACCTCTCCTGACTTTGCAGGTCTCAGGTCAAATTCACTGTGGATTTACCGATGCCTATGTACAAGACCTCTACGAAAATTCTCAGAAAGAGCCTTTCTTTAGCAAACTAAATAAATCCTGAATCTCAACTGAATCAATTTTCATTGCCAAAAAAAAAAAAAAGGAGAAAATAGACAAATAAAAAAGAAAAGAAAGTCTTCCACAATCTCACTAATTCGACACAACAACAATTTAAAATATTTCTTCAATCTTTTCCGAAGTGTCTGGATATGCACGTACAGTATTTTGTACCTAATTGAGGTCATACTCTATATGCAGTTTTGAAGCTTATATTTTCACTTATATCATAAATATTTTAGCCTATCATTATAATTATTCAAAGACTGACTTTTTAATAACTGTGTAATACTGTAACAAACAGATCACCATCATTTATTTTACTAACTCTACGTTGAAAATTTAAGTTTTGGCCTATTTTCTTTTGCTAACATAAATGATGTTCTGATGAATAAAAGTTGTCTCTATTTCCAATTAGTTCTTCAAGATGTATTTACAGAAAAGGAATTACTGTGTGACAGGGCACACACTGTCAGGCTCTTTATACAGATTGTGAACATGCCTTCAAACAAGTTGTAGCAATTTACATTCAAATTGTAAATTAAAAAAAAATCTTTGCCCCTTAGTCTTTCATGACTTCAGAAGCACCTGCTCTTCTGGAAAGATGGTGCTCCCTCCCCTAAACAATAGTGAGGCAATAGCTGCAGCTGGGTGCTTCCCAATGGCGCTCTTACTTTACTTCCCTTCATTTCTCACGAGCAAATGAACATGCAACACTTGCTAAAAGAGGCATAACTGTGCTTCACTGTTTTTAAAAGGTCTCTGGTGAGTAGGCTGTAACGCAGCTCCGTGAACCGGCCGAATCTGTCCCAACCACAAAAACCAGATGAACAGGCCTGAAGGAGAAGCATTCCATTTGAAATGGCAGCAGCGGTTTGGATCTGTGTGGCCCAAATGCCCACTTGCTGTTTGTCAGGAATATTTTTAGAAAGTGCAGAACAAGATTATGAGGAGAACCGGAGCTACAGTGTCACCCTCTCCCCAGGAATCCGCCCGCAGCCTTCAGATGCGGACCTGGAATCAGCTGTGCTCCCTGAGCTGAAAAACTCAGCACTCCACCCCCATCCCCACCCCCCACCCCGCAAACAGCATCACAGGCACAGCCCAGCAAGCACACGTGTCTGCCCAAAGGTCTCTCTGAGGATAATCAAGATTTTCACTTACTGCAGGTCAAGAATTTCTGCTATCCGACGATACAGATGTGAGAACATGTGAGGTTAAAGCTGAGGGCCCCCGCCGTGGTGAGATGGACTGTTATTTTTTAGATCTCTGAAATGAAATGATTCTGGGGAAAAATCTCGTGATCTATAAATACATCATGGATTTCATATCTTGCAATCTCTCTAATATTCCGGAAATGTCATTTTCATTGCTGTTCTTCAGGTGTGACCACATTTTCATTGTGGTCTTCCAGTGTGAATGAAGCTTGTGCTGAGGGGTCAGGCAGGACTAGGTGACCCTGAGCAAGTTACTTAACCTCTCTGGGCCTCAATTTCCTCATCAGAAGAGTGGGTCAACATTACCGTCGAGGGTTTTTGTGAGAATTAAGCAAAACAATCCATACACATTCAGCAGAGCACCTGGTTCATAAAACGCTCCTCTCTAAGTGCTAATTTTAATACTAGTAGTCATAGGATAGCTCAAACGCAGATTTATCCAGCTATAAATTATTGGTATATTTTACTTCTGGAAACCACTGCTCACTAGCCTCCCCACCAGAGGAAGGGAAAGAAAAGAAAGGAAACTTAAAGAGTCACATCTGCATTATTTTAGCCACTCCTATAAGCCACATAATGGCAGGAGGAATTTGTAACTAGTGCTAAAAATGAAATTATAACATGACCTGTGGCTATTCCTGTCCCCACTTAGCATCTATCAAAAGCTATGAAGACACATAAAGGATGCAAAGTTGTGTGAACTCTGCACAGCATCAGGACTTCCCTCTGATTCTATCCTCCCCTCTTCCACCTGCATTTCCATGACGTGGCCGAGTCTCTCCTAGCCCCAGCATGTAAGTGGGTAAACCTTCTGGTTAGGGGCACTAGGGTCCTGGGGTCTAGCCCTGTTCTGCCACGGACTAAACAAGTCGTTTCTTCTCACCAATAAAATGGGGCAATCGAATGAGTGGGTCATCTCTAAAGTCTTATTTAGTGATATAAGACTATGTGGCTCGATTCCCACAAGCAATTTTAAGATCTAAAACATCTTTTTCCTGTGGATTTTGTGAAAGTCCCTACTCCTTTATAGTGCAGTTATTCACATCAGTATGAGCAAATGAGCCAAAGAGGATTTGAACATCAAGTTGAAACAAGGTAATATGGCTGCTGGTAGACTTGTGGGATTCAGTGCAAAAGTCCTGCATTGAATTAGGTCAAGTCAACAGGCATTTATTAAACGGCTATTCACAGTCACACACTGAAACAGACTCCCACGCGATTCCACGAGTTCTGTATGGACGTGAGTAGTGATAGGAAGAGAAGCCCAAAGCAAGGAAGCCTATTGATTATTTTAATGACACTATTTTGTTTACTTACAAAATTATCATAAATAATTAAATATTTTACTGAAGAATATTTTCCATCAATGGATAGCTGAAAATCTATACCTACAGCAAAATACAAGATACTGTTAGAATCATCTCCATTTTAGAGGATTCTGATTTAGTGAATTCTTCTAGCACCAACACCCCCCGCCCCCTTGGGTAGGACCACCTTAACAATTTGATTCCTAAAACTGCCACCTTGGACTTCATTTGTATACTTTATAGTTTGGGATATTTTTAAATACAGAGTTTATGTAAGTTGGTAATAGAAGGTCATTATTGAGACTGTATTGGTTATTTCTGGCAGGCTGGTAAGCTCCCATCAAGCTATGTGCTGTTATATCTTCTACTTCTGTCCTATAGATAGAAAAAGGCGTAACAGCCAAGTACCAGGAGAATGGAAGGAAGCAGTAAGCCAGAGATAGCACAAAGTGCCCCCATGCCATCCCAAATAAACACGCAAGGCAAAAACAGTATGTGACTATGTCAGCACAGTTTCAAAACAAGTCCCCGTCCCTCCAACCCAACAGCTACTTCTAAAGTCTCCCATATCTCTCTGCCCCCACCCCACACAATTTGGAGCTGCCACTGTATCCAAGGGGGCTCACAGAGAGACTGCATGCTCCACTGAAAGAAGTCACATTCGGACAAGTATATATAATGGTTCTGACTGATGCAGAAATAAATCTGTTTCAATCAGTATAACGCTTGGAGACAAGGAACAGAAATTCAACCCGAAGAACAGAGCAGTAAAGGAAATATATTGACACGTATAAATGAAAACTCCATGGGGAATGAAGATAGTTCTCAACATGGCTGGATCCATATACACTGTCACCAGAAATTTTGACTTTCTGTCTTCTGTGGTGGCTTCATTTCCAGCTGGCACTGTGCACCTGGTAGCAAGGACGGCCTCCAGCAGCCGAAGCTTATGTCCCTGCAGCTTAGAAACCCTAGCTGAGAGGATGTGCCTCTTTCTCAGTGGTTCTAGCAAGTGGACTCTCCTTGTCTGACTGAGGTCATGTTCCCATCACTTACCCAGCCCTGGGGTTATGCGCCTGATCCTGGAGCCAGGGGGTGGGGCAGACCACCTGCGGACTGAGAGTGAGACCGGGCATGCTCCAAGACAAGAAAGGGGGAAAGATGCCAGGAAGACAGAAACCAAGGACATGCCCCAAACCGTTCTACAGTCAGGAGCCTTAGCTGTCTGAACCCTATTAACCCCAGGAGTTTTGTATTCTCAGTTTGGTACACATTAAATACTACTTGAGGTACTGTTAAATCAGAAAGAGTTGTTCCCAGTCGAGAATTGGAACATCATCAGCACCTTGGGGGTGCCCCGTGCTTCCTTCCAGGCACTACCCACCTACAGGTAACCAATGTCCTTACTTCTAACGCCACAGATATGTTTTGCCTGTTATTCGGCTTCATATAAACAGAATCACATGGAATGTACTGGTTTAGGATTGTGCAATTTTCTGTATGTACATTATACCTCAATAAAAAGTTTAGTTAAAAAAAGAGCTGGTTTTGATATTTCCTCCATCCCATCAACGTCAAAAACTGTGGACCTTCCAAGGACTTTCTCAGCTTTTTTAGAAATGACATTCTCTCCAAACAAAACAGTCTCTTAGACAGCAAATTCTTTCAGCATCTGCAGTAAACCATAGGTAGGCAAGGTCACAGGCAGTGGGGCCCTAGGGGGGACTGGACTGCCCATCTCTTCAGTCTCCCACCTCCTTTTAGACAGCCTTCCAGCCTGGGCTCTGTTCTCTCACAGGTGGGTGTCTAGGAAAACTTCAGCCTTTGTGGGTCTTTGCATCTGGATACCAGAGGTGAGCAGAGGGCAGCTGTCAATCAAGCGACAGTCTGCCAGCAAACCTTTGAAGGCTCATGGGTAGAAGAGAGAGATGGCGTCATTGGGTCACTCCAGAACAGTGATTCAGGAACCCCTTAAAGAGTAATGCCTGTAACAAACTCTTCCCCCGCCTCTCCACACTGATGTTCACGTGTGGATAAACCTCAAGAGTCTATGGGTTCCAGGTAAAAAACTTCTCCGTAGAGCAGGACTAGGGCAAGCCAACAGGTGGCACTGGCCCAAAATGGACTGTCCATCCTTGGGAGGTAGAATGTCCCTCTGCTCTAGAATTATGCACACAGGGAATGGAGGGGCTTCTATGAGGTTTGCTATGGATGAACTTCCTGGGATGGGTGAGAAGATGGAGTAAACAATCTTTAAGGCTCTTTCTAATGCTCTGATTTCATGATTCTAGCAAAGCCCCTCTTATGGTCCTAACAGGGGACCAGGAGCTAAACCATCAAAACCAATGCTCGTGTTCCTCAAAAAGTTAAACACAGAATGACCATATAACTGAGCAGTTCCACTCCTGACTATATACCCAGAAAGAACCCAAAACAGGCACTCACACAAATACTTGTACACAACCGTTCACAGCCGCACTATTCACAACAGCCAAAAGGTGGAAACATCTCAAATGTCCATCAACAGATGAATGGGGAAACAAAATGTGATACATCCATGCCATGGAATATTATTCAGCTTTGAAAGGAATGAGGTTCTGATAACGCTACAACAGGAGTGAACCTCAAAAATACTATGCTAAGTGGAAGAAGCCAGATACAAAAGCCAGGTACATACCGAACAAGTCCATTGATATGAAATACCCAGAAGAGTTGAATCCACACACAGAGAGCAGATTAGTGGTTGTCAGGGGCTGGGGCAGCGGGTAAATGGGGAATGGCTCCTAAATAGGTACAGAATCTCCTTCAGAGAGGTGATGAAAATGTTTTGGAACTAGACAGAGGTGATGGTTATACAACATTATGAATGTACTAAATGACACTGAATTGCAATTTTATGTTATGTGAATTTTACATCAATAAAATAAATAAAACCAATGCTGTGTGAGTACCCGGTCGCCCAGCAAATATGGGGGCCCCCTTAGTTCTGCGCCTCTGAACCAGGCATGTCCAACCCATAGTCATTTCCTAGGATTTGCAAATTTAAAACAAAAACACTAGCCTCTCTGAAAAGGCTCCTTAGACTCTGAATATCCAACCTGCAGGTTGGGAACAGGGGAGGTAGATATAAATCAACCACTTGCAAGTAAAAAGGCCAAGCAAGCATTTTAAGCTTGATAACACCTTGGGAGCTCAAACAGAGGCGGGAGTAGTGTTTTCCCCTAAACTGGAAATATAGCAAAGGAATTCACTCTAGACCAATTATGATATGCATAATCTTGAAAAGACACAACAATATTTGAAGGCCTCAAAATCAACTATTTTATTTAGGCAGATCCAGCAATTAGCCTGATCATGAGAATTTCACCCAAATACACACCCCATTGTTCCTTTAATCTAAGCTTTTCCTTTGGAGAGCAAGAACGGATCAATGTGATGCACATAACCAGGCCATCCTCAGGTTTTAAAATGTTATAAAATGTAAATAATCTCATGGTCCATTCCATGACAAAGCTGGTGACTGTCTCATTTTGAGACTCATTCTAGCATATCCCTGACAATACTGATCCCTGAGGTCCAATGTATGGGGAGGACCCCTCAGCCATTTACCAGGTAAGGATTTCTATTCCATCCTAACCCATTCTCTCTCTCTGTCTGTCTCTGTCTCTCTGTCTCTCTGTCTCTCCCTCTCTCTCTCTCTCTCTCTCTCCTTCTCTCTCTGTCTCTCTCTCTCTGTCTCTCTCTCTCTGTCTCTCTCTCTGTCTCTCCTTCTCTCCTTCTCTCTCTCTCTCTCTCTCTCTCTCTCTCTCTCTCTCTCTCTCTCTCACACACACACACACTACTGATGGCTTGCCATCGGGAAGTAGTTATTTCTTCCTTGGCTGAATTGTCCTCCTATGACAGAGGGGAGGGAGACCCTGGCTGTGACCCAGCTAAACAGAGATACACTTTGTGTCAGAATCACATGCACCCACGACTCACGGGTAAGACAGGTCCTGCAGAAAGAGGGAGTGATGTGTGTGCAAAGTGACAATACTGCTACAGCACTCTTGTCAAAACAGCTGCTTCTCATGGTGTGTAAAACCAGAGAGCAACAAGAAATAATTCATCCTTGGAGCTAACTTGTAAGATAGAAATTTCCATTACTTGAAGAGTTTTCACTCCTCAACTTGCTAGAAGTACATAGGAGCTAAGAAAAACCAAACAGCACCAACTGATTGAGCACCAATTGATTGAGCACCAACTCTGTGTATGACACTTGAGATATAAAGAGTTACATGACATACTCCTGGTCCTCTTAGAATGTATAATTGCTTTGGGTAGAGAAACTATATATTGAAAACAGACATACGCCTTTTGTAAAAACAACCCTGATGTGAAAAGAGATTGTTCTTAAGTTGGTGGATGGATGAAAACACCTGGGGACAGACCTCGAGCTCCTAACCTCACTTTCCTTCCAGTATAGCAGAAAAAGCAGTCCCTGAAAACCGAACAACCAGAATTTGAATACCGTCTCCCACCCTCTACAGGCTTTGTGATCCTGACAAGATACTGAACCTTTCCAAACCCCACTTTTTCCATCTATAATATGGGCGTCATGCCACCTACTGTGCAGGCGGTTGTGAGCATCCAATGAGATATAAAGTTAACAGACCACGGAAGAGGTGCATCGTATGAGAGCTGTACTGTAAGTACCAAGTGACAGGGGAATTAGTCAATAATAATTCCTAAAAACAGCTATGAGTTGGAGGCTGAGTATGCTGCATGCACTATCTTACTTAAGCTTTCCAGTAATCCAGTCATTTTATAAATGAAGTTTAATTTCATGGCCATTGCATTTGTTAAGGGTAACTTTTGCAACGAGCGTCACGTAAATCTCTGAGTTTTCCTAGGCTTGACAGACACTATAAGAAAGCTTTGCATCAGGGGTGGTCAACCGCCATGGCCGCCCCACCCCCATTAGCACCTGCCAAGGAGCGTCCCCAAACAGGAGGCCTCCAGCACCCAGACTGCTAGGTGACCTGCACCAGCGCATGCGTTTTGTATTCAGCCTAACGGGCACTCCTCCTCAGAATTCTTCATGTTCATCCCGTGTACTGGACAATTACTTCCCTCAGGACAGTGGCTCTCAAAAGGGGGAGGGATTGTGCCTCTGGAGACAAGTATGGTTGTCACAAGTGTGTGTGTGTCACAAGTTATGTTACTGGCATCTAGTGGATAGAGGCCAGAGGTGCTGCTGGGCACCCTGCAACACCCAGGACAGCCCCCTCCCCACTCCCAAAGCCATATCCTGCCCAAAATGTCAGTAGTGCTGAGGTTGAGAAATCCTGACTTAGGGGCAGAGAGAGAATCTTAGACTTCCTTCTAACTACTGCATATGTCCATAGGTGGTCTGCGACGATTTCCCGGTTAATCGTATAGCAAGAGCCCAGCTTCATGGAGTGCAGGCTTGCATGTTTGTCGTGGGAGACAGCATCGGAGGGAGGATGAAATGTGGGTCATCCATATTTGGCTGCCATAGCTGAGCATGGGGTGGCAGACGCACAGAGCCCGGGAAGCTCCCAGTGCCTGCTGTCGGCAGTGTGTTGGGTTGGGGGTGGGGGAGGCGGCGGGAAGCCTGTGTGATGTCACAGACTGACGGTAACCTCCCAGGAGCAGAGAGCACGCGCCTCAAAGGTGGAGCAGGAAGAGGCCCGGCAGAGCGCTTGAAGGTTCTAGACTGCTTCATTCCTTCATGAAATAATTATGGAGCCCTTCTGGGCCAGATGTTTTGGATACAGAGTGTACTAGGCATATAAGATCCCTGCCTCCTCAGAACTTAGATTCCAGGAAAGACAGATGATAAAGAAACCCAGAACAGAGAGAGATTATTGTGTTACGTGCCAGAAGAGAAATAAACAGGGAGCTGCAATATGAAAATGCAAGGTTGGGGGGAGCACTATTTAGACAGAAGGTCAGGGAAATGCACTTGGAGGAACTGCCATTTAAGCCGAGACCTAAAAGATAAGAAGACAGCAGCTCCCTGGAGCAGAGAGGGTGGGAGGGCATCGGGGCAGAGACATGCTACCTGTCCAGGTGAGGGGCCAGGGTGCCAAGTCAGGAACCTAAGGATGTGCTGAGCGAATGACCACTGTGGCTGTTGGGGGATGGGGAGCGGTGGGGGTGGGAACGGTGTGCAGTGCAGTTCTGGGCCGCCACGTGCAAGGCCTTGGATTTTATCTAAAAGCAATGGGAAGCCGGCCCTGGAAAGTTTTAGGCAACAGATACTTCCGTTCTGTAATATCATCTGGCCACAGCAAGAAGACGGATTAGAGAAGACCAATCCTGGCAGCAGACTGCTGGTCAGGAGACTCTGGTCCAGGCATGAGATGAAGGTGCCTTGCTTGGGGATGGCGGCAGTGTGCCTGGGGAGGAGGAGACAAATTCGAGAGGAATGTGGGGGGAGAGAACCCACAGGACTGGCTGAGGGAAGGTTCTAGGGGGAGAGAGGGAGGAACAAATGCTGGTGACTAGGTTGCTGCAATAAGGTGATTTACCAAGTGAAACCAGTTACTGAGATGGGAAAACGCGAAAGAGAAACAAATTTAGGGGAAAGTAGGGCCCGGTCTCCCAATTCTCTAACACCAACCTGTCTTAAAAATATACTCCTTCGTAGCCTCCTCATTATTCATAAATATTTATTGATAAAATATAACATTAAGGTACTGCTACTAAGACTCACATTTTAAGAAATATAAGACATGGAAAGTGGGGAAAAAATTACAAAGCAGGTGTGATTTGATTGCATTTGAGATTTTTTAAAAGATAATATATAAATATAAACATGGTAGTTATCCAGGGACTTGTACTTTCCACTTTCCGTATTACTTTCATCAAATCATTTTTTTTAAAGAAAAAAAAGTCACTCCTTTGGAGCCAGGCTTTGTGTTTCCCAAAAGTCCCTCTGAAAATACACGGTGTGTTTTCTACTGGAAGCCATAACCTCTTAGGACATCAGAAGGGAGCAGAGTTGGGAGAGAAAAGGACACAAGCCCAGTCGGTTATTCAGAGAGCCCAACACAGGATGCCCTGAGCACTCACATGAGCCAGCTCTCACATGAGTCCACCACGAATGCTTTCTGACTCCAGTCTGCCTTTTCTTCTTGCTTCATCAGTTTTCCATTTTTTAAATCTGGCACACCCACTGTGGAGGCATGCTTAAAATCAGACAGTGAGGGTCCCTGTTCTTATTTATCTCTGAGCTGCCCCTCTTTTACCTCAGTCATCAATCACCTCCTCCAGGAAGCCATCCCTGACCACTCCAGGCTGTTAACAATACCTTTTCTGATCTCCAACATGCCATAAGCATGTCTTTTTTTTATTATTATTATTTTTATTTTAAAGATTTTATTGGGGAAGGGGAACAGGACTTTATTGGGGAACAGTGTGTACTTCCAGGCCTTTTTTCCCAAGTCAAGTTGTCCTTTCAGTCTTAGTTGTGGAGGGCGCAGCTCAGCTCCAGGTCCAGTTGCCGTGTCAGCTCCAGGTCCAGTTGCCGTTTCTAGTTGCAGGGGGCACAGCCCACCATCCCTTGGGGGAGTTGAACCAGCAACCTTGTGGTTGAGAGGACGCACTCCAAGCAACTGAGCCATCCGGGAGGTCAGAGGCAGCTCAGCTCAAGGTGCTGTGTTCAATCATAGTTGCAGGGAGCGCTGCCCACCATCCCTTGGGGGACTCGAGGAATTGAACTGGCCACCTTGTGGTTAAGAGCCCACTGGCCCATGTGGGAATCGAACCAGCAGCCTTCGGTGTTAGGAGCATGGAGCTCTAACCGCCTGAGTCACCGGGCCGGCCCATAAGCATGCCTTGATTATAGCAATTGTGCTACTAATTTTTGAATATACTTTTGTTTCCTCCATTAGACTGGGAACTTAAAATGGACACCTGCCGTACTTTCTGCCTACGCAATGCCTTTTGACACCTTTCCTATATTTGCAGAACTTCCCATTTCATGATTCCACTCATCTTTAGGGTAGAAAGCAGCAACTTGCTTTCCCAGCTTCCCTTGCCAGCGAGGGTACAGGCATGTGACCTGGACTCTGCCAAGAAGACACAAGGGGCATGAAACAGTGGTTGCCTTGGGGACGCCATTTTGGCAAAGGCAGCTGCAGACATCCAACTTTCAGAGACATCAGAAGCAGAAAACCTTAGTGACTTGTGCTCAATGACAAGCATCGGTGATCATGCACCAATAAGGGTAAGAAGGGTCTTCATGGGAGCAGTGCATGGCCTGGATAGGGAGCTTTGCTTCCAAGCCCGTTCTCTCTCTGCTGGCGCCTCTTTCATAAATGACCTCTCTGCTGAAACCAGCTAGAGTGGATTCTGTTGTTTGCAACCAAAATTTTCACTGAAAACTGAGGTCCTCAAGGCAGGGATGGAATCTCATTCATCTCTATATCACTACATCATCTCTATATCACTACTATCTAGAAGTGTTACGCAGAATCCCATCCACCTGTCACATTGAATTTAAGCAAGAATATTGATTGAAGCATTACTGAAAGTGCTCAATTATGTTAAGTAAATGAAAAAATGGAAGGAGAAGCCAGACTGCAAAATGATTAGCATCTCAAATCACCTTTCTTTCAGTGATCATTAAAAAAGTATTTGTTCTCCAAGTCTTCTGACTAATTAATTGGAGAAGGCACACAGGAATATGGCTTCCCATAGTGATTCTCAATGTTCCTCTGGAATATGGGTGATGTTGCCTTTGCTAAAACCAAAGAATAGTGAGTTTTCCCCAATACATATAAAACATTTATTTAGCACACGGAATTTTGTCAGTTTCAAGTTTTTACTCAGGAAGTTTTTAAAGCTCTGGCACCTGCTACTGTTTTGTCAGCAAGTGCAGTAGATGAAAAAAATAATTGAGCAAGTAAGCAAATGTTATAACAAAAACTCAAAACTGCTAGTCTGCTTAGTTCAACAATTTCCCCCTCCCCGTGCCCATTTGATTCACTGGGATATCCGATTGCACTGACCCAGCACCCTATTTTCTGCTAGTGAAGTTGTTAGTTCATATGATGGAATCCAATGATTTAACGTTGTAGTGAATGGACACCACTAACTTACAAATTCTTGGCCACCCGAACATCTCTGAGAATGGCAGTTTGCAGTCCCTACCACAGTGCTATCCTTCTGCGGTGGGCTGACCTATGTCCTCCCCAAATTCATATGTTCAAGCCCTATGTCCTGGTACCTGAGAACATGCTGGGAAAGCACGTTTCTACCTTCTACCCTAAAGATGTGTGGGATCATGGGGTGGGAAATTTTGCAAACATAGGAAAGGTGTCCAAAGGAATTGAGTAGGCAAGGCCTTTAAAGAGGGGATTTAGTTTAAATGAGGCCACTAGGGTGGACCCTAATCCAATATGCCTGTGATCCTTGTAAGAAGAAGAAATTTGGACACACAAAGAGGCGCCAGTGGCACGCACGTGCAAGGGAAAGACCGTGTGAGGACACAGAGAGCAGGCAGTCATCTGCAAGCTAAAGAGAGAGGCCTCAGGAGAAACTAAACCTGCTGACACTGAGCTCGAGGTATCATCCTCCAGAACAATGAGAACATTCACTTCTGTTGTGTACGTCACCTAGTCTGTGGTAGGTATTTTGTGATGGCAGCCCGAGCAAACCAATCCACCTTCCTTCTAGCTTCCTAGCCTCAAATCAGAGCTCGCAGACACACACTGGAACCTGAGCTGGAGCTCCTGGCTGCCAAGCCTTCCACCCCCATGCCCTTTTGCCTCAGTTTGTTCTCCACACCCCAGGCTGGGAAAGGGGGAGGAACAAATTATGACTGTGCTCTGGGACACATGTGGATGTCCTCTGTGAAGCAACAGATTCCCGACTCACCTTCCCCATTAGAAAGTCATCCTTTACACTAGGGATTGTGCCCTACTTCCCATGCTTTTTTACAGCACAAATACCATTGGGAGGAGTGACCTTTAAATTCCACTAATGTGACTGAGTTGTACAGAGGAGCTGACAGCTCCATCTGACATCACCTGGGTCTTCGGGAGGGCTCCTCGGGGGATCGGGAAGGGAAGAGACACACAAGGAGGAGATGGGAAGACCCCGGGACAAACTGTCTGCCTCAGAACTGTCTCTGGCCTTGTGATGGCTCCAGGCCCCTGCCAGAGACAGCGGTTTCTAGGGATAAGAGCGTCTTACAAGGGACGCTCTAGGGCTCCCGCCTTACCCCGCCAGGCGCCCCTCCCACACTGTCCCCCACCCCCCATGCCTACCACCGTCTGGTGCACAGCTGCTGCGAATTAGCGCTCAGGGCTCCGCTGTGTAACAGAGGACAAGCGGGAGTGGGGGGGCCTCCCGCTCTGAGTGTAACCAGGCCTCCAGGAGAGGCTTGTGGGAAAGCTGGGAGGCAGTGGTTTTCCTTCAGTGAAGCCACATGGCGTCTCTCTTCGCAGTGAGTAGACGTGAAGAAGGGACACACTTGGCGACAGCTTGTGAAGGTAGAATGATCAGAAGTTGATGGCTGAGGGTTAAGGAGTAATGAAGTGGGGACAGGGAGGAGCAAGGATCACCCAAGTTCTGGCTTAAATGGCCCGGTACCCCATGAGGTCATTCTCTGGCAGCAGGGCCTCAAGGAGGAGGAGGTTTGGAGATGATTGTAGCTTTCAGTACGGCAATTATCATGTTACATTAAATATATTTATGTGTTTCTTTCTCCAACTAGACTGTATATTTCTTGCGAGCAGCGGCAGCATTTTTAGGCACTACTCCAGGCATAAGTTTGGAGCATTCATTCAGCATGTATGTAACAAATATGAACCGAGGGCCCACCACATGTCCAGAACGAGCTCCAGTACTGCCCTAGCTCTAGAACCGCAAAGAACAGACACACAGCCAGCACTCAATATATGCTTATTGTCTCAAGTAAGTATTTTAAAGGATGGTGCATTAACCATTGTTTTCTAATTTTCCGTAGTCTTGATGCTCTGGTATCTCGGGCTTGCTGACATGGAAGCGACTGCGCATCCCAGGGCTAGATGGATCTTAGAGACAGCACAGCACATGCCTGCACACCACCCTTTTCATACGCAAACCAACCAATCCAGAGTCCACACACCCAGCTACCTCCTTTAGAGCGCTCTCACATGACTTCCTATGCCATAATCACCCTGGGACGTGATCACTGCAGTTGTACCACACAACTTGAGACAGTCCCTATACTTTGGAGCCCTTGACATGATTCCAAGCAGCCAGTTCTAAGACTGCTTCCCCCGCCTCACCCATTCCTTCCTGCAAAAACCACACTAAAGACTCTACCCGTACTTTCCCTTTGCTCTACTTCTGCCTTCTGACCGAGCTTCATGCTGCCCCATGGGGCCCTGTGCAGGGTGGTGTGCCTCCTGTCTCCAGGGATCTGCGCATATAAACTTCCATCACGGCCGTCATTTCTGTGTCTGCATCTCTTACCATACATAATTAAAACAAACCCCGGGTACATTTTAAAACAGATGGTTAAATGTGAATCAGCATTCCGTAACTATAAATTAACAACTGATTCCTTCCAAGCAGTGCAAAGTACATCTTCTTCAACAGAGAGAAGAGAGGTGTTAGTTCTATTTATCATCATGTCCAAATTGAATGGAAGTGAGAGAGGAAGCTAGTTTGGGAGGTGTCCAAATGCAAATCCAGGCAGTCCCCAGTCTAACGTGAGATCATGGGTTTGGGGCAAGAATGAAGAACAAAGGCCCTGCAGAGCCTTGCACCAGCTGGGAGAATGGAACACAAGGCCATCAGGTAACACAGGCTGCACCATAGCCCAAAATCTCCCTTTTCAGGAATGACTTCATTAAAGCCATGCAAACCAACAAAACAAGGAGGTGAAGGGAGCGTCCATTTTATGATGTTTATTTCTTAATGGTGGCGTCAGAAGCTCCCCTGAATCCAGAAAGATGACATGAGATCATGGGTACATAAAGCGTGTGGCACATCTGGGATCAAGTGAACACTCAGCAAATCATAGTTGTGACTGCGGGTGTTCTTAGCGATCGCTAACACGGATTCGCTAAGGCGCTTTTCTATTAGGTTGGTGCAAAAGTAATTGCGGTTGAAAAGGTTAAAAATTGCAAAAACCACAATTACTTTTGCACCAACCTAATAGTAAACAATATTTGGATGACCAGTCATCAGAAAAACAATAAAATGAAACTCACTCAACCTCATGACGGGGCTGCACATTAATTTCATCTTCCTTTGACGCTTGTGATGATTCTGAATACACTTTAAGATCCCACCCAGCTTCTGATATATTATGAATAACATTAATTGCCTCTGTATCTTCATGATCATTAAATAAATCCTGATTATATTTGGATGTATATGAGGTGACTCAATGGGAACGCTGGGGGACCACAGAACCACCAGACCAAGAAGAAACGTGACTCACCTATGGAGCATCTGTAGAGCTATGACCTTCCCAGGAATGTCAGGGGTGTGTAGGGGTGTGTGTGTGTGTGTGTGTGTGTGTGTGTGTGTGTGTGTGTCCAGGGAAGAACCAATCTAATCTTGAGGAAATGCTATAAAGTCTTCTCTACTATAGAGACCTGAGAGGAACAGACAGGAAACAGGTGTCTAGGAGCCCTGCCCAAAATTGGATATTGACTTTTTTATCCTCACTGCACCCACCCATGGATTAACTGGGTTCCACAGCAGTAGGTGCTTTATTAGAAACAAAGTACCATATATTATGATGTCTGCTTCTTCACATTTGTCTCCAGGGATGTTATATGCCTAGACAGATGACCCCAGACACAGCAATCCACAACTCAAAGGAATTCTGCCAAATCCCCGTTCTCAGTTTTGAGCTCCAAACATCAGAGTATAAGTGCCAATAAGCACTAACCCTCCAGAGGGAAGAAGGAACAAACTCTTTCCTTGGGAGGCGTGAGGTTGAAAAACAGAGATGTATAATCACCAGTGCCCATTCCCTGAAGACCTCCGAAGGCTTCTCCTTCCTCCTCCATCGCACTGCTTCCCTCTCCAGGGTCTTTAAACATCCCCCCTCCACCTACCGGAACATTGACTTCATTAAGCATTTTCAGACTGACAATTTAAACGACAGGCAACTACAAGCACCATGGGAGCCTAAACACATGTGGAACCCACGGACGCGCTGTCAGACGTTACTTGTGCGGCAACACAGGCCTCCCAATAACCTCAACCTGAACTGGCACCTGAAGCTCCCTGACCAGGAACTCTGCTGTGGCCCTGGATGGCCACCCTTGATCCAGGCAAACTCTCCCAGCAACGCCCACTGAGCCAAGCCTGTAGGTATAACCCATTTCCACCACCAAAGCCTGTGCACAGGGAAATATAGATTCAGTAGTCTATGCAAATCCTCTTTTGATGCCATCTTAAGTCACTAGCATCAGGAGAAACACCAACTTACCGGGAGCGGGAAGGAAGGATACCAAGGCATCTAAGAATCTGACCTTGACTTCAATCATCGAATAGCCTCATTAGGAATAACTAGTAGGCAGATGAAAAGATAACTAACGATGCATGGCAGTATCTAATGGTGGAAATGCTCTCAGCCTAAGTTTATAGACGTCCAGAAACTAGGGAGGTCCAGTAAAGATTGAAGGCAGAGGCAGGCCTGAAAGGCCAGGCAAGTTGCAGACAACCACCGAGAAGGCAAAGATTCCTGCAAATGGGGGCCGGTAGGAAAGCACATGGCAAGTTTAGAGAGTAATCAATACGCCTGTCTCCCTTCTGGTAAGAGCATGGCATGGTCAGACCCATGTACAGAATAAATCTAAAGGGCACATGTAATGCCACTCCTCCGTTCGATACCCAAGGCAGACATGACCATGATCTCATAGCCTTAGTGTGGTCTCGGAATCCATCTCAACACTGGGATGTAAGAAGCCACTAAGAGTCCACGAAGAGCCACTAACAGTTAGTGCTCGTGATAAATAAACACCATGGCACTCTCCCTGAGAGAGAATGGGGTAAACTTAGGTTGGGTGGGGAGTTCGGGAGTTGGACATTCCCAGACCATCAGGTCAGGATGGTTTCTGGATGTAAGAAGCAAAGATGATTGTTTGCAGCCAGAACCTCTCACTCCTAGAGCCGAAAGGAGGTTTGATCTTGAGGGACAGTGAGGCTGACACTCCTGCAACCACAAAGTCCCTCCTGATGGGACCCTGGGCTCCAAATCCTTCCAGTTCTGCCAAAGGGGACTTGTAGGAGCTCATTCCCAAAGAGACCCACGTCAGTTCCTTCCCTTCCTGTGCACACACGCCGCGTCCCTATGGAGAAGTAAAGTCTCTTCCTCCATCTCTGAATCTAAGCCGTTCCATGACTGCTCCATCGATGGAGCATGGCAGGACATGGCTGGGCCAGTTCTGGTCCTAGTCTTTAAGAGGGTTAGCAATTCCTGTTTCCTCTCTCCAGCCAGAGCTGTCAAGTAAGAAAATCAGTGACCTGGCAAAAGAGACACATGGAGAGACCAGACAGAGAAGAGGCAGCTTTGGGACTACAACAGAGAAAGAGACAGGGAGACCCAGCCATCCCAGGGCCCCGGCTGAACCCAGCATTCCAGCTCTTCACTGCCAAGGTTTCTACGTGAGAGTGAAGACTTCCTGGACCCTGGGGAACAGTCTAACCACTGAATCCCACTGAGGGAATCCCAGTCAATGCTACACGGAGCAGAAAATTGCCCAGCTAAATTCTGCCCAAATTCTTCGCCCAAAGAATCGTAAACAATAAAATGATTGTTCTCTTAAGCCACTAAATGTGGAGTGGATTGTACTGCAGCAATAGATAACCAGGATTATCTGTGTATAGGCCTTACTCCACAGGCAACAGCAAGTGATTCTCAGGGCTCTGGGTGCTCATACTGATCCCTGCAAGTCCCTTGGGCCTTACCATGTCCAAGACAAATCAGGGACGTGCACTCTGGAGCAGGTGCCACACTTCTGATCACTCATAGCCTTGGTCTCAGCTCACGGCCCACTTTTCTCCTTTAAGACACCATGTTCAATTTCTGAAGAACCCAAGTTAATCACTAACTTTAAGATGTAAAGATTCCAAGCGTTGTCTATTTGTTACTCTTTTCCTAAAGGATGAAAAGAGCAAAACTCTCCTCATTCTGAGGCTGGTGCCTTTGAGAGCTGCAGCCAGGGTTTGGGCTATGGACTGGAGAGTTGGTTCTGATCCACCAAGGAAACCCTGTGAGTCCGCTGGAGATACCCCTCACCTGCTCTAGCCGTGGGCCGTTGCACATTGGGGATGCACCTGGCCTCCTGAAGCTCAATGTGGCCTGAAAACTCAGTGTCCAACCACGTCACTTGACAGATGAGGACACGGGGGCTTGGAGATGAGATGCGGCTTCTTCAAGGTCAAAGGAGATGTCAGCACAGACTGCAGCCAGACACCAGGTGCTTGGGTCCCAGTCCAGGAATGACTCCCTCCCTTCCTGGATTGACAGCACCAGGGAAATGCTTCCCTGGCACACCCTCTGGTTTGTGCGTAGCGTCTGCCGCATCCTCCAAACAACTCTTGGTTTAAGGCATGTGTGCATTTGTCAAGCACAGGCTTGCTTGTGCTTTGGGTCTCTCTCCAAGAGCTCAAGGAAAAGTACACTCCAGGCAAGAGCAGAAAGACCTTCTCCTTGATTTTTCTGTCTCTCCCCCACCCCCCGACACACACACACACACACACACACACACACACAATCTCTGGGTATACTGCACTTTCTGGATTAGTAGTGTGCACGTGTACCCTCTGTACTTTAATTAGGTTGGCTTGTACATTCTGGTGCAAAGCCACAAGGGTTGAACCTTACTGCTTCCTGTTTTAGCAAAAAAGGCAAATCCAGATCTTCTTACCCATATCCACCCACCCGTGGATATCCTGCATGGACCTTGGCACCTGCAAATGACCTTTGTGCTCTGACCCCAGCTTGAATTCTAAGGCTTAGAGGCATCCCAGAGAGACTCAGCAGGTAGAAGATCTCCTCAAACAGTAGTTATTTTCGTAAGGCATTGTTGGAAATTGTTGCAACATGTATTTTTGATGACCAACGATGACGATGACGTACTACATGCTAGACACTCTCCTAGCTTTGCAAATGGGTTGTCTGCTTTAATCCTCACAACAAACTGATGAGGCAGGCCCTAAATCTCTAGTCTTTACATGTAAGGCAACTGGGGCTCAAGGAAGTGTAGAAACAAGCTCAAGGTGACCAGCAAGTAAGCTGCAGAGCGGGAATTTGGAGAGACGTCTAGCCCACTCCAAAATCCATGTTCTGAACCATGATACTACGTTGACTTATATCGACTTAGCTCCTTATGGGTCATTAGTGTAATGCACGTTAAACATATAAAACCATCACCCATGTAACAGTCTCAGAGCGATACTGAGACCACAGAAATACATTCCAGCAACAAAAGGAGAAATCCAAATAGTTCGTGTTCTTCTTTAAAAAAATTGAGATGCAATTGGTATATAGTATTATATTAGTTTTGATATTTATATATATATTGTGAAATACAGTTCATGCTCTTTGCATGCATTTTCCAAACACCATGGAGGCAGTTCGTAGACCATAGCTATGGTTCCTAAAATCACCCTCTCACCCCTAAACCAGTTCCTTCACGTGCTGCTACCGTACTTGTCTCTCCAAGATTTACCCCAAATCTTCCTCTTCAGATAGAAACAGAACTCAAGGAGAGCAGCTGTTTCCTTGTGTACTCTCTCCCAGGATGGCTCATTTTCAACTCATTTTTAAGGAAATGTTTTGATTTGACTTTCTTTATGGCTTTGGAAAAGGTACTAGAGGAAGTTTGATGGAACAGAGGCGTGCAGGGGGTGCTTTTTCTAAAGGTTTCCCACTCATTCAAGGTGTGGTGCCCTGCATCACCTGACGAGAAAACCTGTTCACAACCAACCTGGCCTTCGCCCTTACAAAAACCTAAGAGAACCATTCAGGCAAGGCAGGGCGCTCCCCAGAGGGTGGGCCAGGGGAAGGAACTGAGCCAAAACCCTCCTGGGTAGGGAGGGAGGGCAAATGGGAGAAAGTCTGGGAACACAGGAGTATATCCTATTAATCATTTCTGTTCTGTCATATTTACATCCTGGGTTTGTTTATCTGATTGATTGATTACTTGACTGATTTTTTCCAACATAGAGTCTATAGTGAGAATCCTGTGAAAAGTTCAGGAGTGCATAAACCCCGAGTAGCTTGGCATAGGTGTGGTATACTGGCTTCCTTCAAAGGGAAGACAAAAACATCCAGGGAAAAAGAACTGTCACTCATTTAATAGCAGAGCAAGCTAAGACATAGTTTTTCATGGAAAAACTTATTTTTCCAATCACTAAATATTTTCTTTAAAATAGCTAAATACTTTCTTTAAAAGCAATAGGGTTGGTATATATGAAAGTTGTTAAGAAAGTAAACCCTAAGAGTTCTCATCACAAGGAAAAAATACCTTTTCCTTTTCCTTTTTTTTTATATGTATGTATATATGAGATGATGGATGTTAACTAAACTTAGTGTGGTAATCATTTCACAATATATGTAAGTCAAATCATTATACTGTACACCTTAAACTTATACAGTGCTGTATGTCAATTATATCTCAATAAAAAAGGGCAGAAGAGCAAAAGAGTTAGTTAAATATTTCTAGGTCTTATTACTGCCTAAAAGCTCATCAGGTTAGAAGAAGATGGAATCAAATTAGTACAGTTATTCCCATAGCTTCTTGGAAAACATCCTGGAATCCTTATTATCTTATTATCATAATCATTTAAAAATAATTGGTGAAAATTACCAAGGCCATCAGGACCTGAGTTTAGAAAATGAAGGTTGGAAAGAGAAGATCTCAGCGCAGAGCTTTCTTGAATGTCCGATCAAAGAAGCATGAGGTTAGGCCTGCGCTGGAGGTGACCCCCAAATGACCCTGACCTGATGCCACGTGAAAGCCCAGACTTGGGCCCACCATGTGGCAAAATTCTAGGGGAGTGACTCTTGCTCCCGACTTGATCAGTGCACACCCTGTACATGGCAGCCCAACTTTACACATAATGATGTTCAGAGATAGCATTTCCTCTTACGACAAAACAGAAGCGTCAGTTTTGCCCTAAAAATAGATGTGGGGCTGCAGAAGTTAGCTGAGAAACAATAAACATTATCCAAGCCCAGAAGAGCCCCAGGCTCCTGCCACGTGGCCACTCCCCTAGGATGACGGTTTCCCGCGGGCCATTTATGGTTGGGACCAGATGCTCTAAATGAGGGGTACGCAATGACTGCTACTGTCCCCCTACCATCTATCCCATGATGTGCAATTTCAATTTATAATTGTGGGTGAGTTATATCTGTGCTTAGAGTGGGTCAGGGAGGGGCTCTGGGGGACCAGGGACTTAGATAAATAGGTTGCAAAAAATACAGTGAAAAATGCCAGACCAAAATTGAAGAGACCGAACTCCATCGGTTCCAACTGCATGAGCATGCTCTTCCCTGCCACCCCATCCTGGTATCGTTGCACCCCTCTGAGAACAAGGGCCATCGTGAGCCGCCGTTACTACCAAGGTAGGGGGCGAGGCAGCTCTCAGGCATGTAAAGACAAATTGATGATGTTTCAATTCTCTTCTAAAAATGAAAAACTGGTGTTTTAGGCTTCTGGAACTAAAGTTCACTTTTACAGGATTCACCCTTTCCAAGTTGGAGGGTATGTTAATCAGCTCAGGCTGCCATAACAAAATACCAGACTTTGGGGCTTAGACAACAGAAATGTATTTTCTCATAGTTCTGGAGGCTGGAAGTCCAAGATCAAGGAAGACACCTGGCTTGCAGACAGCCACCTTCTCACTGTGTCCTCACCTGGACTTTTCCCTGTGCATTGTCGGATAGAGAGATTTCTGGTGTCTCTTCCTCTACTTATAAGGACACCAGTCCTATCAGATTAGGGTCCCACCTTTACTACCTCATTTCATCTTCTTCACCTCTCTAAAGACCCTATTTCCAAGTAATCACATTAGGGGTGAGGGTGTCAACACATGAGTTTGGGGAACATGATCCAGTCCAAAACACAGAGTTTAGCTCTAGGGAAGGAAATGGTAGGATGATTTTGCTTTTAAATAAATATTCCTTCTGCCCAGGCTGTCTTACAGCTTCCTACTATGCCCTCTGCTCAGGTAGGGCGGCTCCTTTTCACTCCCCCTCGTCTACCTGCCAGATACCCTTCTCTGTGACTCCCACTTACCAGACATCCTTTCTAACTGCAGTCCATGGCAGTCCTGCTCCTTGGAATAGATCCCCTACTTTACCCAGACATAGCCTGGTCAAATCCTGTCCCACCGTTTGCTAAACCTGTTCTTTATTTATAAATTGAGGTCATTTCTGAACATGTTACCGTACATGCTTCGTCCACAAGAAAGCTCAGAGCCAAAACTGCATCTGACCACCAGGAATGTAAGCAGGACCATACAGCAAACATCTTACCCATCCCTTTCATTCATTCATTAATTTAACAAATATTTATTGAACATCTATGATTTGCAGTCATTAGTCTAGTTTTGTGGGATCCATCAGTGACCAAAACAGGCAAAGAATCCTTCCTTCACAGAGCGTATATTCTTCCCATCCATATTTTCCCTTTGCCCTGATTTCATTTGTTTTTGAAACAGTTATTGTCTGGTGTCTATTTTAATCATATTATATTTGCAAATATTTCCAATCTTATACTGTATAAATCTATAATCTTATTGTAGTGTACATTTTTTTTACAAGGGTCCAATTACTGTTAACAATAAATTGGTGAGGCCATTTTAAGGAATAAAGTAGATAATATGTATAAAGTCCCAAGTACATTGTAAGGGCTTAATACAAGGTAGCTTTTTATCTTTTTAATCCCGGATACTCTTTAAGACCAGCCTCAAATCCCCTTTCTCTCCAGAAGTTTTTAATAGGGCCAGGAAATGCCGGGTTATTTTCTTCTTTTACTATCTCTCCTTCGTACATATTCATCCTCTGTAAAGTTTGACACCTTGTTATATTCTGTCATACATTATTTTCTAGTTCTTTCCGGTGTGTAAATCAGGCTTCCTTGGGAGTAGATTGTAAACTCATTAATGTATATTTTTAGCCCACACAATACAATCCAGGTTTACGTAAGACATGAAGTAGTGTATGAACATCCTCTCAAACATTCTCTCTCCCATTCTCACTCTCTATTTTATTTTTCAAATCTGGCCCTCTTTACAAAACAATACATGGGTTCTTAATTGGGGTGAGGGGAGTTCTTGTGCATTTAAAAGGTAATTTGATTTACACTGCTAGAACACATCCATCATTTAACGTGGGGAAAAACACAATGATACTTCAAACAAAAGAAACATTTCATATAATTAAGAGTAAAGGGTAAGAACATGGCAGTGTTATCTATAATAGGAAAAATCTGCAGTCAAAACATTTGAGAAAAAGAGCACTGGTAAAATCAACTGTGGGCTATCCACTGGATAGAGTTATTACGCATTCACTTAAAAAACGCATTTGAAGGGTCTTTAATGAAATGGGAAGAAGCACACAATGTGCCATTAGGTGGGGGGAAAGCAGTATTCAAAACTGTAGTGTATGCGCTCAGTTTTGTAAATATTCTATTTACATATCTACAAACGTAGAAAAAAAGATGGAAAAGAAATGTCTTGAAAATGAACAGTATCTATGGGTGGTGAAATTGCTGATGAAAATTTACTTCATTTTTATACAGATATTTCTTTTATAATCAGGAGGAAAAAAACAACACTGTGTTGAAAACTAAAGTTAAGGAAGGACTTGCAGGCCTCCCTTCAGGGACAGGCGCTTTGGGGAATATGAGGATTGTCAACCACCCTGTCTGTGTGGGGTCAGGCCTTTGTCCCCGGCCCTAGCATTCAGAAAGTATTTCCTTAAGTAATAAGGTCTGCATTTTCTTTAAAGGACCCTGTCATTAGGCTTTCCACAAGATCCAATGGGCGCTCCTCACAATTAAGGCCAGAGCTGCTCTGGAGATAAACATGAGGGCTTAGTCCTCCCAATCAGGAAGGACAAAGCCCGTGTGTGGGGCTCAGAAGCCCAGCTGGCGGCCAGTGGTCATTTTCAGAAGAGAACAGGGAGGGCCACCAGTCTGAAATAAAGCAAATGTGAGGGTGCAGGCCATCCTTCCTCAGTTCTTCTCCTTTGGGGCCCCAGCAGAAGGAGAATTCAGAGCTGCTTTTTGACATCCTGCCTCAGTCCTCCACCCAGCGTCCATGTTGGTATTTTTAACAAGGCATAAAACTTGCAATTCTATTAAAAACACATGTCTCTTGTTTCGAAGCATGGTTAGCGACAGCCACTGATCTTCAGTAAACATGCCATCAAACCGGGCAACATACTCATTGAACTCCAAGCCTCAAATTCTGAGTATTATATTTTTACAAAGAAACACAGGATCTTCTGGCTGGAATAAATTTTGAGATAATCGCTTGGACCTTCTCCAGAAAACTGTCCAATCTGTTTGGAGACAACATTTCTAAAAGGGTAGAGAGAAGATCATTCAGGCAGAATTTTTTTTTTTTTTTTAAGTTTTTTTTTTTATGTCTGTTTTTTTTTATTTTTATTTTTTAATTTATTGGGGTGACAATTATTAGTAAAATTACATAGATTTCAGGTGTGCAATTCTGTATCACATCATCCATAAATCACACTGTGTGTTCACCACCCAGAGTCAGCTCCCCTTCCAAACAGGCAGAATTTTGAAGAGTAGAAGAAGGGGAGAAAAGAGATGGCTAACGAACTAAAGTGGACAAAAGTGGAATCTGAGAGTTGGGAAGCTAGACAGCTCCTAGATTTATCAACAGCCAACACGTGTCAAGGGGAAGTCCCTATGCGAGTAAGGGTTTTGCTTCGACACTGCACGGACTGCGTGTTTGTGGCCCCTCAAAATACCCTATGTTGAAGCCATAACCCCCAGTGTGATGGTATTTGGGAAGTAATTACAGTTAGATTAGGTCATGAGGATAGGATGAGTTAATGCCCTTATAAAAGGAGGAAGAGACACGGGTCTCTCTCTTTACTCCTCTCATTCACCAAAGAACGGCCATGTAAGAACAAACCAGGAAGATAGCCCTCACCAGGCCCCCAATCTGCCGAATTCCCAGCCTCCAGAACTGTGAGGAATAAGTGTTGTGTCAGCCGCCTCGTCTATGGTGTTTTGTTATGGCAACCTGAACTGACAAGACAGGTACCTTTAAAATAAGGGAAGATTTCAATTTGCTGAACTTTAAGGTTCATTCATTGGTGAAGGCCTTGGGCTCTGCCCTTAGACAAACTTGACTTTAAATCCATTTCCCCACTTGACAGCTTGACTGGTCTAAGCCTTAGTTTTCCCATCTGTACAACAGAGGTAACAAGGATGTCTCTTTCATGGGACTGTTTGGAGATTGAGACCAAAAAAGGCCATTAACAGAGGGCATGGCACATAGGACTCCATAACTCCTCCCCTCTAGCTACTCCCAGTAATGGCGTGATAAAGCTCACATCATATATATAACAGGTAAGCCAAGGTTAAGTGGTGAGAGAGAGACTCGGCCAGCAAGTAACTGAGAACTGACAATATGGGTATGAGCTGGAGTTTCGGTAGGAACACAGGTCATGTGGCTGCTTAGAAGCCAGTTCCTTACACACAAATTGCTAGGCACTTAATCACTTCTCCTCAAATCCTGATGCTCAGGGAGGGGAAAGAAGGGAGGGAACCTCCAGATCAGATATTTTAAGACTCCAGGAAAGGAAACAGAAAGCTTTATTTATCTGGGCTCCCCGGCTTGCTAATTAACTTACAGACTGGAAACTATTCTTATGTGTCAGTGCCTGCACATCTTCTCGTTATTAGAAAAACATCTGCTCATTATCCCCATGGTTTCCAAATGTGAGAGAGGGTGAGAGTTTCATTCCCAGATGCAAATGTGTGACATCAAAGCTGCCTCAGGCACTGGTGGTCTGGGCAGAGTTAGGGCTTGGGGAGATTAGAACAGGTAGCAGTTTTTCCGAAATAAAACAGGAAGAAGGCTTTCATCTTGGAGGCTTCGGAAGGGATTGAGCAGAAAGACACCTTTGTGTATCCAAAGGCCTGCCATTTAATTGGTCAAGAGAAAGTACTTATGCTCAACTCTGCCCGTTTTCCACATATAACCCAGGCTTCGGTCACTGGACAAATATTTACAGAGGATATACTGTGTTCTCAGCACTAGGTCTGTATGACTCATCCCAGGGACAGGGGACACAGGGCTCAGGTGGCAGGTAGCTCTGGCCCAAGAAGCACACTAGACTCAGGGGCAGCCAGTGTATGACCGGGCTACCATATCCCAGGTCCAGAGGGACGGGGAGCCTGTGGCCCTGCAACTCCCCCCCCCCCCCACCGGGGAGATGGGAGCCAACCTGAGAGCATGACTAGCTCCCAACACTGGGAGAAGATTCCCTCCCTTTTCCTCACCCAACCTAAGGTGATCAACCTGCCAGGTTTACCCAGGTCTGTGGGGCTTCCTGGGATGTGACACCTCCAGTGCTGGGATGTGGGAATATCCTAGCAAACTAGGAGGAGCCGATCATCTCGCTCATGTCCTCTCCTCTTTCCTTTCCCTTCTCCTTGGCCAGACAATGGATTCATCTTTCTGTCACTGGAAGACTGATATTTAACAGCTTAAAAAATTTTTTATTTTTTTATTTTTTATTTTTTTTTTGGTGGGGAACACTCATCATTTTACATTATTTGTAAAATGGAACGAAGGTAAAACTCACCTTCCCAGGGATGTTGGGGATATTGTCAGCTCTTTCCAGGGAACCAGCCGCACTGGCTTGAATAAAATGCACAGAGGAATGAGGCCAGAGGCCACCTCAGTAAAGGGACTGACAGCTAGAGGCTGAGGGTGGAGATAAAAGAGAACAGGAACATAGGAAGGGAACAGGAGGAGGAGGATCAAAGCAAGGTCCTCAAATCTTACATTTCCAACCATTGGAAGCCATCTGTTTAACTCATGGGCTTCTCAGATTCATCCTCCTCCAACAATCTACCAGCCCTTTCCTCTCCAAACGCGGCCTCCACCTCTTTCTCTGTTTCCGCCTGTCTCCTGAACAGCCCCACCACCCACCCTGGCCTGAGTCTGAAATCAGACATTCTCTTTGCCTTCTCCCTCTCCTGCTCACTCACTGCCTCTGCGCAGTCTCCCTCCCAATCTGTATCACATCTCGTCCCCTCCAATTCAATCTACTGCTTTCATCCCAGTCTAATTTGGGCAAAATCACTTCCCTGCTGCAACAGTCTATTGTCTCCAGTCTGCCCCTTCCACTGGCCTCCACTCAGAAGCCAAAGTGTGGTTTTTCTATAGCACGAAGCCGACCCTCAAAATTCTTCCATGGATGCCCAAATTTGGAGGATTGCATTCAGATTTGTTAGTATGTCACCCACCCCTTCTTTCTAATCTGGCACTTCTGAGCCCTCCAGGTATGTCCTTCACCCCTCACTCTTCACCCTTAATTTTAGCCATAATGAACCACGTGTGGTTTCCTGGACACTTCGTGCTGTGTTACTCATCAATGGCTTTAAAATTCAGCTCAAAAATGGCTTCTTCTGGGAAGCCATCCCTAACCACCACCCCACCTCCTAAGGCTGCTTTGGACTTAAAAGCTCATCTCTCCTGCCCCTGCCTTCTCTACCACTGCTCCTACCACACTACAGGGTATTGACGTATCTGTCTCCACTACCAGAATATAAACCCACCAAAGGCAGGGACTTGACATTAATTTACTTCTCGTCCCTAATGGCCGCTCAGCACTTGGAGCACATTAGGCACTTACAAATATCTGTTGAATGGATAAATGCAAACGTGCATGCAACACAATACCAAAGCCCAAAGTGAGTCAATATTCAGGAGCAGTTCTTCTCTCTTGAGAGAACAGAAAATAGTCTAAGCAAAGATAAATCCTCCTTCTACCATCCCAGCCCTGGCACAAACCATGGTGGGGAGGAAGAACGAGATGGCAAGCAGCTGGGGCTTAGAGGCAGATGACCCAGGGGGGCTCCCCCCATCTGTCTCTGCAGGTGGTCCTTGAGTGGCCCTGGGCCACCTGCATAACCTCCTGTGCCTTAGGTTCCTCCTTTATCATAAGAGACGAGATGATAGTAAGCCACATTGCCAGTGTTGTTGGGAGGAGTAAATGCAATTACGTATGTAAAACAGTTAGCACTTGGCAGTCACTGAGTGCTGGTCCAACCCAGCCCCTTCCTTTCAATGTTACCGAAGCAGAGTAAGAGCCTAATGAAATCGGTGTTCCCCGACACACACAGGCAGCTCCTGCTGGTGAGAGGCAATCAATCTACAAAAACGCGGAAGGAAGCAACGACTTGCTTCCTGGACTGTAAACCCAGAGGTGCTGGGCAAGGCCCAGAGCACCGTGACCGGGTTCAAAGGACTTCAGGCTCTTTGACTCGGAACACAGAAATCTCAGAGGCCTTCCATCACCTGACAGGCAGTGAGCAGGGGCTTCATGCCAATGCCCCTGTCCCCCGCCCCACCCCACCCCACCCCACCAGGTCCCTGCCGGAGGAATAGATCAGGAAATAGAACAGACAGCAGGCTCTTCCCCACCTTCCCTTTGAAGATAATAATTTTCTGCAAAGAGAAACAGAAGAAAGTCTGAAGTAGAACAGAGGAAATGTTAACAGTGGTTACCTCTGGGGGCAAGATTCCAGGTGAGTTTTTAAATCTTCTTAATACTCTTTTCTATTTTTAAAATTTTCTGTAGTGAATTGCTTCTATTGTCTGAAAACATTTACAATGCCCATGTTATACTTAGTGAAGGACCCGTTTCCCTGAGCCCCAGGCGAGTTATGTCCCTATGAGCACAATCAAATTGTAACATCCAGTTCTGTTCTGCAACCTCTGAGAAAGGAGGTTCAGAACTCTGTGGCCTGAGGCCAAGGATTCTAAGATGACCCTGGAAACCTCAGGTCACCAAGCAGAATCACTATAGCCTTTCAGAGGTGAGCTGATAAAGACCTCGCCCAACATAGGATGCAGGCTGACTCAAGGTACACATAGTGCGGTCAGTGCTTGTGGTGGGGAGAAGAGCCCAGAGCTGGGGACAGATAATAAGAAGAGAGAGGCTGAGGCTAAGATACTTCACAGAGAAATTTATCCACTGTTGAAAGAAAGCAGTGAGAGAACAACTGCAACTACAAAAGCCCTTCAAGTTTCTTGTAAAGGGTCTTTTAAGCTCAATTAAGAGGAATTGTGAGAGAACTCCTCCCATAGTAAAATCCCCTTTCCTGCATCTGGGCTTTCTTCGTTCATTTATTCATTCATTCGTTCACTTATTCATTAATCACTCATTGAGACCTTCTAGGTGCCTGGCATTGTATCTGTGGGGCAGTATGATGAACTAAGACCATCTTCCCATTTTTCCCATCACCACCACAACTCAAGAGGAAGTCTTAAGGAATAACAGTGGGGTTTTTTTTTTTTGTTTTTTGCTCAGGAATTGGAAATGAAGATCACAAGGAGAGAGAAGACAGTGGGCAGGAGGGAATAATTCTGGAAAACAGAATGAAAAGAAGGCTATGGAAGCATTTTAATGACATTATGCTTTTCCACCTTTCCCATGAACTCTTCAGTCAACTACACACCTTTTACCAAAAGCTTTTGCAGTTGGACTGGACAGGATCTCAAATGGGAGGCAGCTGAATGCAAAGGATTACCGAAGAGGTCCAATCAGGTCTCTTATTACACCCAGATAAAAAGACACTATCCCTGCCCTCAAAGAGAGCACGGTCCAGTGGGAGGGACACTGCAAAGACATGAGTACCTTAGGTTGTGTATGCTAAAAAGGGAGTCACCATGGCCTACAGCGCAACACTGAGAAGGGGCTTCCCAAAACTCAGGCATCAAGACTAATACAACTGCTACAGTATTTTTATAGAATCAAAATTCATGCAAACATGCATGATGAACAAAATGTCACACTTTCAAACAAAGATCTCTGGGCACGGTGGGGACAGGTGAGGTGAGTGAGGCTGAGTCGTGTGAGGCAGGGTTGGATTTTGTCTTTATTTCCAAATGTTGATATTTAGTTCAAAGTTGACCTTTTTATGCATTAATTATTATTTTTTTTAATACTGCACTAAAACATCATTTATGTTGATTACTGGGTATTTGGGTGCTCTTACATTTTGTGTCTGAGGTGGATGCCTCCCTCTCCTCACCCTAGCCTGGCCCCGAGGGAGTACTTAGGAAGGAAGGTACCAACTTGGCCTGAGAGGCCAGAAAATGCGTCACTGGGGACTGGGCATTCAAGGTGGATTCTGAAGAATGAATGGAATCTAACGTGTGCTAAATAAAATAAAATAAAACAAAGGCAATATAGCTTGAAGGCACAGCCTCTGCAGGAGCATGGAAGAGCATGGTACACGTAAGGGCCAACAGCAGTGTGTGGCTGGAGTGTCTCATCTCATTTCATCTCTGTGGCTTTCTTGGCTCCTCTCAGGTAAAAGAGCAGGATGAACCAGGTGACCGCCGAGGCATTCAGCATTCATGGTGCAGCTCCTACATGCTGGGTAGTATAGATTCGAAAATACCAGAAAATGCAGAAGATCAAACCTCTGCCCTTTAAGTGCACATGTCAAGCCAAGACACCCTATGTCATTTCTGGCTGTTAACATTCTACAAGCATTGTCTCTGTTTTTGACATTTTCAATGTTACCATTATTACAAAAGCACTACTTAGGAGTTGCCCACATGATGCTATTTTCTTTAACAACAATATTAAATCTGATGCAGTGATGTGGTTATGATCTATTTCCAAAAGGGCCTTCACAGGTATGATCCCGTTTGCTCCTCTCGTGAACCTGGCAGCAGGCTGGAGTTAGCTTTCTCACCTCTCATTTCCCAAGAGGAATCTGAAACTCAGCATTTAAGCAACTTCCTCAAAGTTTTCTGACCATAAGGGCAAAAGTGAGACTAGCAGCCAGGTCTCCTAACTCCTGTCCCTTCATTGATTTGTGTAGGGGAAATGAATGAGCAAACTGGACAGCAATTTCTCTCTAGTTTCATATGAACTTTGCTAAGAAAGCAACTCCTGGCTTCAAGCTTGTTCCAGTGGCCTTGAATATACTCAGATCACCACGGTTCATTCTGAGCTCCCTGCTGGGGGTGCTAAGAGAAGGAGTAGTCCCAAAGTTTCATCAGTGAAGGAGACCGGAAGGAAAAACATGCTTTCCTCACTCTGCCCCCAGCCCCACTTCCAGATTCAATCCCCCACTGGGGCAGCCAGAGGGCCTAGAAACCTCACACCCAACCATTCACTGCACAGCAGGCCAGTCATGTGGATCCCGTCAATCAGGACTTTCTCTCATACACCAAGGTCCCTGCCAGATCCAGAAGCTGCCTCTTCCCCTCCTGAAATTAAGGAACAAATGAGCTGTCAAAACTAAGCCAAGCAAGGGCCTGAAGGACAGCAAGATTCCCAGCTGGACGGGGTGCCATCTGATGAGGTGGCCTGGGGGTCACGCTGCCTGCCCCCACCTGGACACAGGCGGCACTTCCTCTGAAAGCCTGGATCCCGCACAGCATCACAGCTCCGCTCAGCGGCCAGCAACGGGCCTGGCTGGGCCTGGATGTAGAAGATGGGCCCGCTGGAAATGACCTCACAGAAGGTCCACACCCTTCATCAGGAAAGGCACAAGGCCTTGGTGTCCTGGCTGACGTGAGCTGGCCCCGGAGCCTAACAAACCTGGGGCAGAAGGCCACAAAGGTGTCAGAGCCATGGACACAGAGGGCTGTCCAGAATGCAGCGAAGGGTAGGAAACCGAGTCAGGCCGGAGCCCAGTCCCCTCTTTGGCACCACCCTGACCACTCTCCTAGACTTGCATGCATTTATTTACTGATTTGTGTTGTCACTGTTCTTACCATCACCATCACCACCACAGGCAGCATTTACTGAGTATAGTGAGTGGGCTGGACGGTGGCCCCCCGAAGATGTGCCCCCATCCTAATCCCAGAAATTTGTGACTGTTACCTTATTTGGTAAAAGACTGGGTCTCTGCAGATGTGATGAAGGATTTGAGAAAAGGCATGCAACCTGGATTATCCAGGTGTGCTCTAAAATGCAGTCACACGTATCCTTACAATTGAGAGGCAGAGGGAGACGAGACTAAACCACACAGAGAAGACACAGAGGAGAGGAGGAAACAGTGTGACCACGGAGGCCAAGACTGAAGTGCGGCTGCCCCAGCCAAGAACGCATGCAGCCGCCAGAGCTGCAAGAAGCAAAGGAAGATTCTCCCCCGAGGCCTTCTGAGGCAGCACGGCCCTGCCAACACTTTGATTTGGGACATCTGGCCTCCAGAACTGGGAGAAAATAAATCTCTGTTGTTTTAAGTCACCCAGTTTATGGCAATTAGTTATGGCAGCCCCAGGAAAGCAATGCACGCGCACCACGCCAGCACTACCATCACTGGTAGCATTTTATTGAGCAAACACTGAGCATCTACTAGCACATTCCAGGCACCGGCAGTGTGTTAGGTACTTTGCAAGGTGGTCAACAAGTCCATGAGATGAGCTAACTGGAGTGTCATGACCTTAAGGAACTCGCCAGGGTCATTTGGAACCCTGCTGAAACGCAACCCTGTTGGACTGCTCTTTGCAGCTAGAAGACCGTAAGTGCTTTGACAGTGTCTGACTTCGCTGCAACTACCTCAAGAATGTGCACACAGTTGACTCATTTTTGATTCCAAATGGTATTTTTACCACAGTTATCTCCGAGACTTGGCTCTTCCTAAAAGTCAGGGGATAACTAAGTGTGAGGCCGCAGACAATGTTTAAAATGACCTGAGCGGTGTCCTGATGACTTTGCCAGCACCTAAATAGCTCAGGAGTTTCCCATTCTCTTTTCTAAGGATGGACTTTGCAGCCAAGACATCACGAAGAGATGCCTCAGCACTATCGGAGCAGAAAAGCAGCACGGTCCTTTCGCCCTCTTTTGAAAGAGATGAATACCTGGACACACAAGGGGAACATCATAACCTTCCAGAAATCTCCCTTGCCCAGAGAGCAGTGCGCCAGACACGATTCCTTAACCTTCTCTAGGTACAGGGAGGAGAATCCCGGAGGAGCTCCTCTCAGGAATACAATCGACCATGACAGAGCTCAGCAGAATCCAGTCAGAAGGGGTGGGGATTGTAGGACTAAATTTCACACCATTATCTTTAACTTGTTTTATTAGAGCACACCACATATATGGGAAAGGCTGACTGGTGTCACCCACAGTTTCGCTTGTACAGCAATGTACCTTATGGCAGGATGTGGTGGTATTTAGAAATGGGTCTGGACAATTTCATCCTGAATCCCACAGATGCTGGGCCATTCAGCTTCCAAGCCCCAGCCAGTCCTCACCAGTCCCCGTATATAGAGCAGCAGCCCTGTGCTTTCAGGGCTGCTGCCTGAGTAACCGGAAATGCTAATTATCCCAGGGAGGCCTGTAAACACAACAGAAACTGCTGAGAGAGTAGCTTTGCTTGCTGTGACCCAACTAACTACCCCCTGCTCTGCTCAGAGGAAACCTCATTCCCTCAAGTAGAGCAACTATTAAGCCAACTTTGCATTATATGCATTCAATCTCCTTTGAGGAGAAAAGAAAGGGGGAGGCCCTGGGAGGTAATCACGACCCAGCGACCCAGTCGTTCCCCTCGGCTTCTAGGAAGGAGAAGCCAGCCTGCTAGTCAATCCCTCCACACCCAGGCTCTCCGTGCCTGTGGCCTGCTCAGTACATCCAGCACCCACTTTAGTCACCCGGTCGAGAAAAGTGGGTCAGAAGCTCAGTACCCAGTCATTTGGGTTTTGCCACAAGATTGCGGGGCAGGGGTGGGGGTGGGACAAGGAGAATAAGAGGCATTAAGAAACACGGATTGTTAGCAAGCCTAAGGTTCTGGCGTGTTCTGTGTGTAATTGAAGACTCTCAGAACATGGGACCTTGGAGGTCAACTAATTCAATGACAGCCAATCCCATGAGAAGGGGCCAGCCCTGCTTATCTCTTGACTGCCTCCCTAGGGGACTTGTTTAGTCTCACCAGAGCCTGTGCTTACAGGGGTCCACAGTTCCAATTTCAGCTTCCAAATCCAAAGAGCTTTGACAACTGCGTTGGTTTTGTAGGGCATTTGGTAGCAAAACTTTGCCGGATCTGAACTGTCTTGAGGCCATTTGGAGTCTTTCTTCATCCTACCTTTATAATATTCATACATTTTCCTGCCGAAATATCAATTCATTTGATTACGGGTGCTAGTCTAGACCCCAATGGAAACGGTATATAACAGATTATATGCATTGTGTGACCTAGCTAAAGATGCAAACAAAGCTGAGTTCTGAAACACATCTGACAATGAAGATTCCAATAAGGAACCGCGGGCATGGGGTTCCAGGGCTGGTTGTGCTCGTGTGTGTCTTTGCCACATTCAATCCCTCACCTCCTGGAAGCCTTTAGTCTAATCTAATCTTGCTGTGATCTCCTATACTCTGAAGCCTTTCTTGAAAGTCGGTGACTTAGTTTGGACTTGCCGACGAACTTCTGGTGCATTTACGAGTGTGAGTGTATGATTTTGATTTTATGTCTCAAGTGAGTTCCCAAATGATCCTCTGGGATCTAAGAACCTGCTTGGATCCCCTTTAGCCTCTGTGCATCAACTTCACAATGCTGTACATGGTAAATGCGCACAGACTCCACGTGTTTAGGTCCTCACAGCACAGATTCCAGAACCTTGAAACCACAGGCATGAGAAGACTAGGAGAGTTTAGAAACCATAAGAAAAGTCAATAAGGTAACAGACTACAAAGTTCATTACAAAATTAATATATGAAAATTGTTAGTTTTAATATACCGGGTGCCAAAAAAACGTACACGTTTTTAAGAGATGCTATCTCTATTATTTTTCGAAGTTGAACTGAATTATGTAGCAATGTGTGTAGTATGATGTTCGCTCAAAAGACGGCATTAATCAAATGAATGCTAGCGTCATTCATTGTATTACAATTTTAATACAGTTTTTTCTTTCTTAAAATGTGTATACATTTTTTTGGCACCTTCTGTATATATAAATAACAGTTTGAAAAATGCAGTGGGAACAAATATCTCCATTTTCAATAGAAACTAAAAAAGATTTTTAAAACTTTGATATATCGATATTCAATAAGAAATATCTATAACTAGATAGATAGATATTGATATTCAATAAGAAACATGTCTGATCTATTAGAAGGTAACTTTAAAATTACTGATAAAGAAATATTGTTAGTTTTTTCATATAATAATGGTATTACAGCTATATATATTTTAAAAGTGTATTTATCTTTTAGAAATACATACTTTAACATTTACAGATGGCATAATGATGGCAGGAATTTGTTTGGAAATAACATGGGGGAGGAGTGGTGTGGACAGACAGGCACGGCCACGAGTTGCCAGTGGTAGAGGCTACTGGATGGGGATAGGAAGGCTAATTTTACCATCCTCAGTACTTCTGTGTATGTTCTAAATTCTACATATTCGAGTTTTCTTTTTTTTAACTCTATTGAGGAACTGGAAGAAATTTTTAAGTTAAGAGAAAGGCCTCACTTGCTTTTAGACAAAAAGTTTCAATGATTTTTCCCCCCTCCAAATTAATCTATAAATCCAATGTGAATCCAATTAAAACACAAACAAAGAGTACTTTTAGAAAGTTCCTCTGGAAAAAGAAACATATAACAGCTAGGAAAATTATGAAAGAGAAAGGGGTGAAAGGGAGTTAGGGCAGAGAAAGCCTGGTCATACAAGCACTAAAACTTATTATGAAGCTACAATAATTAAAACAAGTTAGCAATGGAGAACAAAAGACAGGGCGATGGTGTAAAACAAAATTGCAGAAATAGGCTCCAGTGCCTACTATGTGCCAAGCACTGATCAAGACGTTGAAATATCAGTACCCAACAGAACAGACAAAACTTCTAAACTTTAAATAACTAACTAAATAAGGAAATTTACATAGTGGTAAGTGTTGCAGGGAAAATCAAGCAAGACAATGAGATAGAGTAATGAGGGTGACATTTGAGTTGAGACCTAAGCCACAACAAAGATGATCTAGGAGAAGTCCATTCCAGGCAACGAGAAGAGCAAAAGCAAAAATGCTGAGGTCGAAAGGAGCGTCACATGTTCATGAGACATGAAGAAGATGGTGGATGACAGGAAGAGAGGAAGATAAGCAGAGGCCAGATTATATAAACCTTACAGGGGCTGGGAGGAATCTGGATTTTCATCGAACTGAGATGGAAAGCCATTAGAGGGTTTTAGTTTTCAGATATGATCTGATTAGCATTTTTAAAAAATTGCTCTGGCTACTATGTAGAGAGAGGACTCTACAAAAGCAAGAATGGAAATGCAATTCCAGTTTTCCCCAGCAATGGTCTACCCAAGAGGTAATGTTGGCATCAACTAGGTGTTAGTGGTGGAAATGTTCACAAGTGGTCTGATGTGGGATACAATTTTGACATAGTACCAGTCTGCTGATGGGTTAGAAGGGAAGGAGGAGAAAAATGAAGGAATCAAGGACTATGCCTAGTGTTTTGGTCCGAGTTGCTGGGTACATGATGGTGCCGTTAACTAAGAGAAGATGGGCAGAGGCAGGTTTGGCAGTGACAGTAGAAAATCAAGGACTCTATTATCATATCTAACTATCGCTTGAGATACCTATCAGACATTCAAGAAGAGCCAGCAGTAGGCAGGTGGCTGCCACATGAGGATGGATCTCAACCTGTGAAAAGTATATTTGAACTTCATTGGCATAAAGACACAATGAGGGTAGCATTTCAGATCTATAGAGAAAATAGAGTGTTTGATAGTGATATTGGGACAATTGACTTTGCATTTGGGGCAAAAAGAAACAGCTGAATTCCAAATTCAAGCTCAGAGCAAAATAAGGTCCACCTGGGTCAATTTTTTTTTTTTTTAAATATTGGTGCATGTATATAGAAAATGATCCTTCAGCATGCTTGTTGGGAGTGTAAATTTGTGCAACCTTTCTTAGGGATAATATGGCAGTATCTATCAAATTTACAATGTTTGTTTCCTTTGTTCCAACAATCCTACTATCTCTATTAATTTATCCAACCGATAAACATGGAAGAAATTGTATGTTCAAGGATGTCCACTGCAGACTCACTGCAGTAAAAAATTAAAACCAAGCAGTGTATCTCAATAGAGGAATGCTTAAATAAGTGATAATATGTCCATATGGATGGACTACTTTGCAGATGGCACAAAAGGTGAAGGAAACTTGTATGTGCTGATATCAAACTATCTGTAAGACATGTGGAGTGAAAAACAGCAAAGTACAGAACCTCTTGTGTTTTATTATTCTTCTGGGTAAATATGTGTGTATCCATGTATATATGCTATATGCTTTCAGGTTCTTTTTTTTTTTTTTTTGTCATTCTGCACTGTTTGAATTTTGTTAGCATGTATTAAGAAAACACTAAAAGATATTATCTGAACAGTAAAGTCATTAGTCATCTTTTTGTTTTTTTATACTTCTTTGTATATTTTTTTAAAAAGCACCCTAACAAGTGTTATTAGAAAAAAAAAATCTCCAAAGAATATGGTCCCACATTCTACCCTCTAAGACTGTAGACAAATCACTTTAAATCAGCACGAAAATCTTATGACCTTCTTTTCTAATTCTTTCTTTTTTTTTTTCTCTGACATTCTGATCTGAGATTTTGTACCTTCAGGTTCTGTTGGAAGCAGCCTATACCCAAAGCAAAACTGTAAAAGTTGCAGGAGCTACAGAGCTGCCAAAGAGCGTGTTTAATGAGCAAACTTAAGGGTCAAGGTAAATTGCTTGCAAACACCAGATGGTAGGGGTCAGGCAGGAGACCACCTTAAAGAGAGAAAGTCTGACCACTGGTCAAGTCCAGAGAAAGAGAAAGAACTCCCATCTAACTTGGAGGGAAGAAGAGTACCACTGGATTCCTGCAGCTGGTGTGCACACTTAATGCAAGCGCAGAAGAGGTCTTTCTACTTCAGATGAGAAGCCGGGAGAAAAGCAGGAGTGAAGGATGCAGTGCATGCAGTAAGGCAGCTTGTGATGAAAATGGAAATTTCTCAGCCTGTGTGAAATCCACCTGTGGAGGTTTTGAGGCTTAGCTGCTCAGTAATCCCAAAATGTCTGAACCATGTACGTATGTTGTGTACACACACACAGACACACACACACACACACACACACACACATACACACGGTGTAATGATTGAAAATGTGCTAGTTCTATTTAACCGTGGAGGAGGAAAAAACAAATAGAATTTAATTAAACAATTATTAAGAATTTTAAATGGGGAACGAAGTTACCCAATTAGCCCTTACTTTTACATTTCTCCACCTTTAAAGTTACACACCTTATTTAAATACAAAGTTGAGTACCAGTTAGTGGCTTACTTGTTGTAATAAAGCCTTGTTTTTAATAGGAATTCCACCTCTCCCAATCGAGCACCTTTATGGGAAGCCAAGCTTCAGGAAACCCAAAGCTATCACTAAGGCACCGAGACCCTCCCAGGGGCAGTCTGCCCAGACTATGGACCCAGGACTTTGGCAGAAATAAACTTATTAGCATTGGCCTTGCATACCACAACTTAAAAGTGACCACAGACATGAGAGCATCCCATTCGAATGCTGAACCCCTCTCACTGCCAAGTCGAACCTGCACCCTATGACTGAGCTCGAGGAGCACTCCCCCTCCTGTTCCCTCCTACAGGAAATGCTCACAGCTGTTTCAGCCCGTCATTTCTACCCCTCTCTGTCACCTCCTCTGGCTTAAACAGTCCCAGTTCCTTTAAACTTTTCTGTGGGGTCTAGTTTTCCAATCGTATAATTATCTCTATGGGTTTTAGGGAGAAGAAAGAATGCGGTGTTTCAAAAAAATTATACCCTTTGGTCCTATACTCTGCATTTTCTACCCTGGTAAAGGAATCTAAACTATGCTACTATAATATATTTAGTTGGAGTAAGCACCTCTCCAGCATCTTTTCTTTGGGAGAAACTGTCGCTCAGGGGAGCTGGATTGTTTTCAAATGGAGTTTCTATAGTTACCAAAAGCATCACACACCCTGACAGCAACAGAGAAGAGTCACAAGAAGGGCACGGGGCTATGATGTGACCAGTTACCAAATGGGCGTGAGATAAGGTGCCCTGGGCTGAGGTTACAGGAAGACGGGTTGTCTCAATGCCAAATAACTCAAGCTTATCGACACTGTCCCGGGGCCAGGAAACTCAACACGATCAGGACAGGAAAACTGTAGAAAATATATACTCCTGGATTCAAACAGTTGCTAAAATCGACTTACCAATATCTTTTTAAAATGTCTAATGAAACATATTTACAGTTTTATTATAAGGACTGACTTTGGAAAAGAGCTTTATATTAATAGCTTTGAAAATTTTCCACATAGCATTTTGTGATCCAATAAGGTAGGAAAGGCAAGTACTGATAGGCAGATAGATACGCATATATAATATACACATATAATACATACATTATATATTATATTATATATATTACATATATGTATATAGAATCTCTATATACTATATGAGGAACATGAAGCCCAGAGAGTTTTAGTTTCTTGAAGCCATAGATCTAACACAAGCATACCTCGTTTTATTGTGCTCTTACCTATTGCACTTCACAGATGTTGCATTTTTACCAATTGAAGGCAAGACCATCCACCAGCAAAAAGAGTATCACTTGTTTTATTGCGGTGTTCTGGAAACAAACCCGAAATATATCTGAGGTATGCCTGTAAATAGCAGACCCTGGATTCAAACCCAAGCCGGACAAAAAATTCTTTGAAAAATCTGTGGTATCTAGAGGCGGCCAGTTAGCTCAGTTGGTTAGAGTGCGGTGCTCTTAACAACAAGGTTGCCAGTTCGACCCTCACATGGGCCACTGTGAGCTGTGCCCTCCACACTAGATTGAAACAATTACTTGACTTGGAGCTGATGGGTCCTAGAAAAACACACTTAAATAAATAAGTTAAAAAAAAAAATCTGTGGTATCTATGATATCAAATGAGTCAATACCATCTGCTGTTCACAACCCAAGATGCCAGTCAAGTTTTAGCTGTTATTAGAGAGGAAAAATGTACTTACTCCCTGTAAGAGGACTCCACAATCAACTCTGTCTTGCTTTTTTAATGCCCTGAGCTAAGATACTCTGATATTAAACAGAGATGTTACTCAATGCCCTGTGGTATCCTGGATCTCATCCTGGCACAAAGAACATTAGGGAAATCTGAATAACGCACGGAGTTTAGTTAATAGAAATGTGCCCTGTTGGTTTCAGTTCTGAGAAATGCACCATGGTTATTAAGATGTTAATAACAGGGTGAAGGGTATACGGGAACTCTTACTATCTCGGCCGTTTTTCTGTTCATCTAAAATTACTCCAGAATTAAAAGTTCATTAAAGATAAATAGAGGTAAGTCTCACTAAACCAACAGTCTTAAACCTTTGATGTTTATCACAGGTTAAAGGAAGGAAACGGTGGCTCCATATTCAGAAGCACTTAGTGATAATCTGGCAATGGTGTCTATTCACGGAAAAGGCAGAACTGTTTACACGTATGGTGCTAATTATGCTGCAGGTTTTGACCTTGAGGGCAAGAAAACTGGGGGAATCCTGGGAAGGAATTCAGAGTTGGCCAACCCCCCAAATAAACATAAACTATTATCTAAGAAGCCAAGACTTGCTAGAGAAGCACGAGCTAGACCAGTTGCTATGGCGAATCTCTCCAAACTGCAGGAGACAAGCTGCCAGACTGGGCACAAGCTCCCTGCACCTACAACAGGAGGTATTTACAAACCCAGCAGGGCTTGGCGCCTGGTCAGGGATTTCAAGGACAAGCCGGCAGGCAGCATGTGTTTCCAGAGAGCAGCAGAGAAATTAAGCTCGTGTGTCCAGACGAGAAGCCTGGCAGGCCCAGGCTGCACGGCCACCAGCTTGCTCCAGCTGCCTGCGAGTGTTTACCACCAGGGTCTAGCCACAGAAATGGGACAACATGCAGATCGATTCCAGGCAGTACAGGAAGACTAATCTTCCTGAGGCTGACACGTGTGAGGAATGTTTTTAGAAACAGGTTTTCGAAGTGCAAAGTTCTTCCCAATCCTCAGCAGGGTGAATCTACAGACATCTCACTCTACCTTTTGTTAGCGGATGGCCTGGGAGATTTTCTTTGGGCACTGCACTATTCTGACTTCCTCTCTGATTACAGGGAGGAGTGGAAGGCTTTCTGTTGCAGTCTGCAAAGCAAAGGTTTGCAATATGTAATAATAATAATACATATTATATATAACAATCATATAGCAGATTTCCAATATTTGCTCTATTCCTTCCATCTGACAAGAATCTTGGCTGCAGAGGGAAGCTGAAGTCACCATCAGACTTATCCCCTAGGATGCAGGCAAATTCTGGTGACAGGTGGCCAGTGGAAGGTCTTTCCTTCTCTAGGCCCCACCCTCCATTCAGCTTTTCCGAGACGCCTATTCCAACTGTGAATGAATGAGTGAGTGAATAGGGACTTGACAAGTCTTCGCAATCATTTCATAAATGCAAAACACACCATAAATATAAAATAATTCCATGTCAGCTATCTAAGCAAGATGCTGTAGAAGATGCATTTAAAAATCTTTAGAGCTGAACATTTGGGAGTGATGTTGTTTCAGGATTTGATAAAATTCTGCAGACTGTACATTTATATAAGTTTAGGCATTCCACAGAGTCCTTGAAGGTGAGTTTAACAGTCCTAGGTGTATAGTGTCTCAGTCCTTTAGGATCTAAGAGACTTAATAGAAAGAGGAAGCTTCAAAAATCTGTATTCATTTCTGAGAGGAAGTAGATTAAAAATAAATAAGTAGACATAAGTACATGACTTTCCAAATTTACATCCCATTAGCTGGAGGTCAAAAGTCCCTGTTGCCTCATCTATAAAAAGGTACTCCTTCATGAGGATGCTAGAGAGAGTAAATGAAATGGACTAATACTTACAAAGCATGGGAACAATGCCTGGCACATAGTAAGCATTACCTAAGTGCCTGTTACCGAAAAAAAAAAGTACAATTCAGTGCAACACAAAACACATCTACACAATACAATGACAAGTATCTTATCAGGTCACAACACCCCACGAGACACCTGTGACGAATCTCAGTGTCCTTCTCAGACACACATCTCTCCAGATGAAAGAGCAGCTGTCTCAACCTGCTTTTTAAAATCCTGTTTTCAAGAGGGAAACTTTTGAAAACATAAGCTACTGGAAGTGTCTTTAAGCATAAGCTGCTTTGCAAAAGTGAAAAAATATTTTGCTTTCCACAAAAAAACTTGGAATCTGTGCCGATCCAGCATGAATCTTTCAGTCAAGTGCAAGGAAAATAAGAAGCACCTGTAAAGTCATTTTAACAGGAAGATAATCGTCTGATAAGTATGTCTCCCACACAAGACAAGAGGGCCCTTCTCCTTGGTTAATTCAATGAAAGGCGGCATTATAACCAGAGACCACCATCTTGCCCACCTCTCTTCCCCTGAAACAGTGTGGCAGGGTAAAATTTTTTTGACAGCACCAAGTGTCTAAAAAAAGAAGAGTTACCTAATGAGACAGGACCCTAGTTAATTCTCCCTTTGACATAATCTAAAAGCAAACATAAGAAACACAATTTAAGACACCCAGACTACAGGGGGTGCTGTGATGCAGGACTGAAGCTTTCATTTGGAGGAGTGCCATCAACACACAGCCCTCAGCTGCCTGTTCTCTCAGGGAATTACCTCTGCAGCTGCTTCCAAAGTGGGGCACAGGAGCCAAGCTCCCTCATCACGACTCAGGGCAACTCTTAAGGGCCATCCTAGCCCAGAGCTCCTGGGGATTGTCTGAGTCCTTGGCTGAGACTGTGTTACAGTCCAGCCCCACTTCCCACCATTCCCTCATGGGGTCTGAGCTTGAGCTGTGCCCCAGGAACTTCCTCTGTGGTATTACCACTCAGACTTGGCTTCGCAGGGAATCCAACCTGCAACACGCATGGGCTGTGGGGGAATGCCTGTTGACCACCTTTCCCATGAGTTTGGTTTTGTAGAAAGAGTGTTATTGAACTGTAACTGACATATAATAAACCTCACATATTTAAAGCACACAGTTGGGTAACTTTTAACATATGTATATATTCATGAAACCATCATCACAATTAAGATGATTCTCTGGGATGGATGGGTAGCTCAGTTGGTTAGAGCACGAGCTCTGGGCAACGAGGCTGCTGGTTCGGTTCCCACATGGGCCTGTGAGATGCGCCCTCCGCAACTAGAATGAAGTCAATGAGCTGCCGCTCAGCTTCTGGGTGGTCAGATGGCTCAGTTGGTTGGAGCGCCAGCTCTCAACCACAAGGTTGCTGGTTCGACTCCTCGACTCCCACAAGGGATGGTGGGCTGCACTCCCTGCAACTAAGATTGAACACGGCACTTGAGCTGAGCTGCCGCTGAGCTCCCGGATGGCTCAGTTGGTTTGAGCGCATCCTCTCAACCACAAAGTTGCCGGTTTGACTCCTCGACTCCCACAAGGGATGGAGGGCTGCGCCCCCTGCAACTGACAATGGCAACTGGACTTGGAGCTGAGCTGCACCCTCCACAACTAAGATTGTAAGGACAACAACTTTACTTGGAAAAGTCCCGGAAATATACACTGTTCCCCAATAAAGTCCTGTTCCCCTTCCCCAATAAAAAATCTTTAAAAAAAAAAAAAGATGATTCTCATAGAGATGGCGGGCCTTACACAGATGGTGATGCAGCACAGAACAGTGACTTGGTGCTTTCTTGGGCTTTAGGCCCCCAAAGTCTCAAGTATGAATCCTTCATGCCTTTCGGCTCTGACAGAAGACCTCTCTCGGCCACCTTTCCTTTGAGGCAACAATAACATCAACCGCAAAGGGCGGTTGCATTGACTGAATGAAATATTGGAAATGAAGCTCACAGTACTGTGCCCGCAACAAAGTGTAGCCATTCATGTTTTATGATTACGATTCCCCAATGTTTCATCTGTCTCCAGAGTCCTTCCCTCTCCAACCTCCGCATTTCTCTGAAAGGTCCCATCCTCACTCTGTAAGTCACCCAATTCAGAGGCATCCAGTCAGCCACAAAGTTCTGTCTCGTCCTCCTTCTTCCGTTCCCCCCTCCTACGGCCATTACCCTAGTCCGGACCGTTATGATCTCTCTTCTCCACTTTTATAATTGCCCAATTCAGTGGTTCCTACACATCTGGATTTCAAAGGCCAATAAAAATTTTACAAATTATTTTTGGAATTAAAGTATTTCTGTTTTTGCCACTAAAGATACTAAATAAATACATATTATTGAGAAACACCATAATTTAATTAATGATAAGACCGTTCCTCTTCCAAAGAAGGAAGGCCATAAGTGCAGCATAAATCTGTTTTTAAAATGAATGCATTTAGCTTTAAGAAAAACTCAATGTATCGACCTTATTTTCCTCGATTCTCACCAGACTGATAGAAACTCCAACACTGACCAGCACCTGCATTTCATAGACAGCATTTGGAATCCCGCTGGTCTAAGCCATCGCCTGGACTGCTAGGACAAAAATACCACAGACCAGATGCCGTAAAAACAGGGGTATCTTTTTCACAGTGATGAAGCCTGGGAGGTCGCAAGGTGCCAGCAGATTTGGTTCCTGGTGAGCACTCTTCTTTGTGGTAATGTCCAAGAGAGACAGAGAGAGAGAGAGAGAGAGAGACAGACAGACAGACAGACAGATCTTCTCGTGTCTTTTTTTATAAGGGCACTAATCCCATGCTGAGGGCTCCATGACCTAATTACTTTGCAAAGGTCCCATCTCCAAATACTATCACATTAAGGGTGAGGCTTTCAACATATGATGGGGGAGGGGGCGCATAAACATTCAGTCATAGCGCTGATGAACCTCCCTCCTCTCTGGTCCACACAAATCTTTCTGCCGCTCACCTTGTGCACACAACCTTCCTGCTGGAAATCCAAGGGTCACATCCTGTTGTTCTGGGTAGGGCTCATCTAACATAACATCCCAAACCCAGCCAGAGAGAGTCACCAAGGTAGCAGTTTACATTTTAGAGCTCAGAATGCATGCTCCCATAGAAACATGGAGAGACCCCCCACCTTCATCCCAACACTGTACTGAAGGGGAGCACAGTCCTGTGCTCAGCCCTACAGAACCAGCAGCCACAGGTAAGAGAGCTGTTGTGGAAAAGAGCTGGTGTTCCCACCTGAGATGTCCCAGCGGGCATCCTGGCCACCCCAATTTAGAGGCGAGGATGGCAGTTCCCTGCTGCTCTTCTCCTTTCCCCACACTGGGATGCCTTCTTTGGGTGACTTTCCCTGTATAGCATCCATTCTTCTTCCCCCACAGTATCTCAGACCTTTATGCTTTTCTCTAAAGCATAGAGAAAAGGTCTCCTAAGACTTTTTGCTATTGGTACAATAGGAAACAGACAATGGCTAAAAATAACAATGGGCAAGGTGACCGGCATTTCTAAAAGCCTACAATAGAGTTCATTACCAGAATAATTCCTGGGTTCAGTGGTACTAAAGGGAGTGGCTCCGCCCACCTCCCAGCCACATCTGCCTTAGGCCTTCCTATCCCGTAAGTGCAGCCTCTTCTTTGGCTCTGAGAACCATCCCCTACACCCTAGTCCCCAGAGATCACCTCCTGTAAACGTCTTGGAAGTTCAGGTTGGCACACATGGTCTTCTTACCTTTCATAGGGCAGACCCCCTCCTCCTCTCTTCTCCTTTTAAAACTCAAATTAAAAAAACAAAAGACTCAAACGTGCCAAGTGGGCTCTTTGGGGACCGAGAAGGCCCTAGTGAGATCCCTGTGTGTGTCACTCACAGAGGAAGGCGAACACCTCCTTGGACAAGCAGGACAGAGGTCCCAGCACCAGGGCGGGGGTCGGCGGGAGCGCAAGCCACAGCTTTAATCAACCTGGGGGAATAGGAGCAAACTAGAGGGACCGTTCAAAGGTACCTCACGGGGATGCCTTGCAGCCTTTGGGTTCAAAGTTCTCCACTCACTGGAAGGTGGACCACTCTTACTGAAAGTGCGGTTGCCAGTAACATCAGCATTACCCAGGAGCTGAACAGAAATACAGACTCCCAAGCCTCTCCACAGACCTAATGAATTAGAATCTGCATTTTAGCAAGATTCCCTGGTGATGCATATGTGCATGAAAGTCTGAGAAGCAATGTTCTAAAACATCTGGGTCAGTGGATCTCAAGCTGGGATGATTTGCCTCCCAGAGATCATTTGGCAATGTTTGAAGACATTTATGGTTGTCATTACTAGGAGGTGCTACTGGCATTTAGTGGGCAGAGACCCAAGAATGCTGCTAACCATCCTACAATGCACAACAAAGAATCATCCAGCCCCAAATGTCAATAGTGCCGAGGCTGCAAAACACTAATCTAGGTGAAAATGCCCAGGAGAGAGTTGGATGAAAGGTCCTAGAACCTTGCTACTCATGTGTGGCCAGGAGTATCCACAGGGGATGAGTCTCTGACCTGACCTCTTCACTTCAGAATCAGAACCTCTGGAGGTGGAGCCCAGGAACCTGTGTTTCAAGAAGCTCTCCAAGGGAACTGCATGCATGACTTTTGCTTCCTGAATTTTTCATTGAGAAGCATGAGTACAGGGTCACTGCCCTCTGCGTGGCTGTCAGGAAACATAGGCTCAGCCAGGTCGGCCACTCCTCCAAGATTGCACACCAATAACAACTGCTATCTAGATCTGAAGAAGGACCGGCTCTTGTGATGTGCCTCTTTGCTACATAACTTCAAGGACAATGGATTAGAGGTTTCGGCTGCTGCTGTGAGCACAGAGTGCCAGGCTCATAAGCCTGCTGCTGACCACAAGAGTATCCTGGCATGACAACACGCAGGAAAAGGAGAATTCAAAGCTCTCAGACAACAAAGGTCAGGCAACACGCGACATGTTGCTACTGCACTAGGTCCTAGCAATGAGAATAAGGAAGACGCCGGTGATAGGGAACTGTGTTTAATATGTTCTCAGCCCTTCAGTGTCACCCCCTCTGGGAAGCCTTCCCTGATGTTCCCAGATGGAGGGCTCTCTTTTTTGCTGTTCTCCACTTCTTGTGCTCATCCTCCCATTATCCTGCTGATGAATTCTGCTGATGTCCTTGCCCATAGCAGAGGGAGGTCCTTGAGGACAGGAATTGTATTGTCGCACAAGCTGTGGTCACAACCCCTTGTCCCACCCTCCCAGATCACTGCACAGTTCCCAGACTTGTTCTAGGCGTCTCTCTGTGCCTGAGGGAAGTGTCAGGGAGTTCAAGCCCCCAGAAGCAACGTGCACTCCACGAAGGAGTGAGAGTGGGACTTAGCGGATGAATAACCTGGCGTTCACTTGTCTTGGTGGCAATTCTGCGGTATGTTGTCGTAGAGACCCACGGAGGGACTGAGCCAGCACGGCCGGCCGTGCAGTAACCTCACTACCATCCACTTTATCAGCTGTCTTCCCGTCCTCCCCACCTCCCCATTCTTCACCAGGGTTCCTGCAGCGAAATGAACTTCCTGCACCCAAATCCTTGTTTCAGCGGCTGCTTTAGCAGGAACCCTGATATTTACACTTCCCTTAAACAGTAAATGGGAATAAGTATTTATGGAAGTTAAAAAAAAAAAAAAAGTCCTGAAATGCCTGGAAAATCTAAAAACAGCAGCAACCAAAAAATTAGCAAAAACCTTACTGATGATGGCCTAGGTAATATAATCCAGAAGACGATATCTACATTTCTTCTCCTTGAGTTTTGGTCTAAACTCTAACGCGTCTCCTAACTACGGTAACGATTCACTTCTCAGCATCATGTTGAAAAAGAGGAGAGCTCAGTGACTAGGAGTTCCAGCGTGGAATCTGGTAGAACTAGGCTCAAATTCCTCGCCCTGCGACCTGCTAAGTGGCCTGAGCCTCAGTTTTATCACCTGTGAAAGGGGAATAGTAATAGTACCTGCTTGCAGGATCGTGGGGAGGATTTAATGAGACAAAGGATTCATTAAAGGATTTAGTAAGTCCTGGCCCAGCGAAAACCCTCAATAAGGTTCTCAGTATGACTATAGCTGTCATTGCAATTGTATTGTCCATTTTGGACAGGCTTCATGCTTACCCACGTGGTAGGTAGCAGCAGAGTGCCAGGCACTAACACTCAACCAGCAGTTACTGTAGAAATGAAGGAACTGATAATCCAAGAGTAGAATGTAAAAAGCCAGCAACAACTCCTTTTGCAAAAGCCCCTAAGGCTTTTTCCTCTCTTTTAATCCTACCTCTGTTACTAAAACCCGTGTGAGCTTAGGGAAGTTGCTCAGTCTGTCTGAAGTCCTACAGGCACCTGTGACACTTAGATTAGCATTAGATCATTAACATCAGGCCCTTCCAGGCCTTCACTTGGAGATGAAATAACGCCTAGGGGAGGGTGGCAGGGGCCACGTCTCAGCTGGAGGTTGGACAGGCGGAACAAAGAGCCACAAGTCAGCAGAAGGACATTTGGGGTGGGTAATCCTTTGTTGGGGGGCTGTCCTGTGCACTGTCATGTGCTTTTGCAGCATCCATTTGCTAGATGCCCCCAGCACCACCAGTGACAACCAAAAATGTCTCCAGACTTTGCCAAATGTCCTCTGGGGGCAAAATCACCCCTGTGGTAGAAGTTTGCTTCCCTCAGTGACCCACAGGCTCTGCGTTCCAGCCCCAACCCCACAAAGGGGAGAAGAGTTCGCCCCATTACTCCCTTGCCTCAGTTGGCCTGTTTTTACTTTTATCTTTTTAAAAAACAACATCAACAACAAATTCCCTGGATGCTATTTCTACCTGTTTGCCTCTTATCCTTCATTCTCTACTGCACTTCATTAAAAAGCAGGCTCTCTGGAAATAACCAAGCACTTACTGCTGATTTTGAATTATTTTGTTTCCCCTCGTCTATCATTAGCCTTATTTGCCTGCAAATAAGATTGATGTTTTTAAAGCTCATCTACTCACAACCCTGGAACATAATCCCCTCCCAGGTTATTTCTATCCATTTATGACTTAGGAACAGCAGGAAACCTAAACTCCAAAACCCGAACGATCTGGACATGCAAATGTGTCATAAAAACCCAACAGCAGCAGGAGATTCCAAAGCATTTATCAGCAACAGAGCCGCTGTTAACTAGACAGATCTGAGGAGCTTTCCAGGCAATGGTCAAAGTAGCTGGACAATGGGCCAATTAGGCCCGAAGTTCTCTGCGCAAAGTCAGAATCCTCTCACAAGGCAGAGCACTGGCCGGGTGAAGGGCAGCACCAGCGTCCCGAGGAACGGAAACCAGTTGTTTAATACTCCACCAACTTCCAAATGGCTTTCTCCAAACCACAAGGGTGTCTGCGTACATCAATTCCTTCCTTTGCACCAGAAAGCAAATTCCCGTAAAGACTGAAAACCAGACCTACATACCTGCATGTATTAGACTAGAGCAATGAAAAGAAGAGAGTACAGACTCTCTCTGCAGACGTGCCTTCCCTTCCTAAGGGGGAGTCAAACTGCTCTAAAGTAGCCTCACCCCCATTGCCTCCTGCCTTCTGGCGATCTATTAGATCTGTTACGGCCCTTCCTGGGGTGAGCTGGCGCGGGACTTCTGCAGTCCTACTACATGCAGGCTCCACTCCATGTCACTGGCCCTGCTGGTGTTTCTCCCTCAGGGTCCCGGGACTTGCTGTTCCTTCTCCCTGGATCCCCCTTCCCTCGGATCAGTGCCTGGTTGACTCCTCATTTCTTAGCTCTCTGCTTAAATGTCACTGTCTCAGACCAGCCTTCCCTGCCCATACTATCTAACCAAGCCTCCTCCATCACTCTGTAGCCCCTGAACCTGCCTTGTCTTCTAGCAGCATTTGGCTCCTGAAGTTAGGTAGCATATTCATTAGTTTACTTGTTTCATGTCTGGCCTCCCTCGTCCTAAAATGTGAGTGCCGTGTGGCACTGGGGTCTGCATGCCTAGCTCACCCTTGCATCCTTAGTGCCTAGAAGGATGCATAATAGGTGTTCTATATATAGTCAGTGGATGAATATCTGCACTTGGGCTGACAAATCACAAGAAACAGAGAGGACCACCTGGGGGCTGAGTCTGAAGGTTCCTGAAGGGCTGCTAGTCAAGCATTGCTCAATCAACCTCAAAGACTTCCACCACACCTTGGATTCTATGTCTTCAGTGTCTGTATCTAGGATTATTCTGCCATAGGAGATTAGCCCAGCCCCCCCGAACCCCCACCCCCAGCTTCAGGAAAAGCCTTCCAGCCAGTGTGAAGAAGAAGAGAAATCGACAGCATTCTGTGGAGAACTAGTGGGGTTAATCCTTCCTAAACCCTCCTGCCAAGTTTTTTTCTGAGCACCCAGCTCACCGGTCTATTTTTAGGTCACTCTAATGGTAAGCTAAACAGTAAAAGCAGTCATCGTCTCATAAATGCAGGATCAGCAGGCTCCTTGCATGTATGAACTTGTCAAGATAAACGCAAAAGGCACTTTTCCTTGAGATCATTAAAAATAATTAGTAAGAAAATATTTTTTGCACAAGGAGATAAGTTCAGCTACAGGAGAAACATGCTCATTTCTTATATCCCAAAAATTAAAACCCCGTGTTCCTTTGTAAGGGCCTGGGCCTGCTAGAATAGGAAGATGCACTCCACGATTGCTACACTCCTTACGGCCTCCTCTTGGAGACTGAGGCTGGCTGCATAACCATCTGCTTCTCCTGCTGGTCAGAAAGGATGCTTCCTCAGAGACAGCCTCTGCCCCGATTTGGGTGTCCCACTCCTTAACCAGCACTTGGAAAACCTTCTCATTTATTCTTTAGAAATGAACCCTGAGAAACAACTCCAGAAACCTACTGTTAGAAGTGTAGTTTCCTGAACTGAAGTGGCCTGGTAGCTTCATGCTGCCATTCCACCGCCAAATTGCTGGAGCTCTCACCTCCAAGTCATTTGAAAATGATAAAGGTCCCTGCCTCACCCCACCATCATCTAAGCCCTTCCTTACCTCCCTCTTCTCCCTAAATGTGCCTTGATCTCCTGACATTTACGCCATGTAAAACTTCTATATGATTAGCGGCAGGATATTCCTGTGGGCAATCAAATGCCAATAAATAAAAATCTTGCTTTGCCTTCATACAAGGCCAAAACACATACATGCAAACTGGATTTGTGGTTCCAGGAAAGGCTTCATGGGATAAATGCCTTGCAAGTCTGTACCTGATGGAATACTGACTTAGCCAGGGGAAGGGCAAGGTGAGGTGGGAGAAAAGTGCTAGGGAGAGGAAAGAGCATGTGCAATGGTGTGAGAGACAGAGAGAGAGAAAGAAGGTGGTATGTTGGAAAACTGAAATCAAGCTCAAGAGGAAGAGTGGGAAAGGAAAGAATAAGAAGTGTTGACTCCCTCACCCCCAAATTCAGATTGGGTGCCTCTCTTCTGTGCCTGTGTAGTGTTCTGAGCGCCTTCCACCGCCACCAAAAAAAAAGTACTTGTAAGACAATAGCAGAGAAGGCCAGCCAAACACCAAAATTCTACATATGCCCGTTCCCTAGAGTGGACTCATCGTGGGCTCCATTTCCCAGGCCCCTTTGCCCCCAAGTGGGCCTGTATGATTAGTTCTCACGAAGGGAATGTGAGAAGTGATGTGTGCCACTTTCAAAACAAGGCATTTCAGAAGTAAATGTTCCTTCTTTCCCTTTCCACTGGCAGAATACACTGCAGCCCTAGGAAATTATGGGGACACAAGATGGAAGGAGCCTAGAGCCCTAAATCACCATGTGGAGGAGAGCTACCCACTGACCAAGAATTCTTGCGCTAGGCTTTTAGGTCAGAGAGAAATCATTTTGTGTTATTATAAGTCACTAAACCAAGGGGTTTAATTGTTATAGCATCTAAGATTATCTTAATACACATACTAGGTGATATTTATTTAATTATAGGTAACCTCCTCTAGATGGAGGAGTCTCCATTATATTACCAGTACCTAGCAAAGGTAGGTATTAAATAAACATTTGTTGAACGAAAATAATCCATTTGATGAGAAAGAGGGCCTTACCACAATTCCTGAAATCCCAGTAAGCAGAAATCTTCTTACTTTGCCAAAAGGTCAGAGTGCACACACACACACACACACACACACACACACACACACACCTAAGTTTCCACACCAAAGCCACATACAGATCATGGCCAAACCTGCTTGGGCTGTCTTGTGATTCATATGACAGCAGAGACCATCCTAGGAACAACCCTTGCAAGATTCTGTTCTCCAGCATGGGTATCATACAGAGCCAAATACCACAAAAGAAAATTGGAATAGGAAAGAAAAAGTCATCAAGAAAAATAGTCCAGATTTCTCATGATCTCACCCGTGAGTCAGATTTGCGTTTGGGATAACAACTAACCTAGTAGACTAGAACAGTCTGTCTGCAAGATGTCGGCCTGCCAATTGTAACAGCACAGAGAAGGCACAATTTTAAAATTGACTTAAAAGGAAAAACCTAGTGCGCTTGCTTATTTTTTTATTTTTTATTTTGCTTAAAAATAAATATCCCAAGGTGAAGCAGCCTCCTGTTTAAAAATAACTCTCTTGGAAATTAAACTAAAAAAACAAAAACAAACAAACAAAAAAACTGATTGCCAAGTACCTGCATCTTGCCATTTTGGGAAGTGGGAAAAAGTCCTGCAGAAGTGTGTTTGCTGTGTGACCCTTAGAAAGCTGCCACACCTCTCTGGGCCTAGATTTGTTCATTTATAAAATATGAGATTAAAATCGATGCTCTCTAACAGTTCACAGAAAAAATAATTGTCAGTAGAAGGGAAACTAAATTTTTCATGCCTTGCAAGTCTTTTAATATTCATAGAACTTATTCCCAACAGAAACAGTGCATTTTTTATGGGTAGCTTAATTTAGAGGAATTTATTCATTTAGGACAGAATGTGAGGTCCAAGGCACTGCAGACATAAATGGGTCTTAAGTAGTGAGAGGCAGAAATGGGATGATCCGTTCTTAAGTAACAGGCAATGTGTGGATTATTGAGCTATGACTGAGTGTCAGGACATTTTCTTCCTTTAGAGATAAAAGAGACTTTAAGAATCATTAAGCACAATTACTTGATTCGAAATGTGGAGAAACTAGGACCTAAAGATGCTAGTTACAAAAGCTAGATAGTGATGGTACCGTGTTTCCCCTAAAATAAGACCGGGTCTCATATTAATGTTCCAAAAGATGCATTAGGGCTTATGTTCAGGGGATGTCATCCTGAAAAATCATGCTAGGGCTTATTTTCTAGTTAGGTCTTATTTTCGGGGAAACACGGTATATGGACTCGAACCAGGTGCTGGCTGCTGGTCTGTTCCTCTTTTCATTCTATCAGTCCCTTCCAAGTCTGATTTGTACCTTTTGCAATGGCAACATTTACATTTTTGCCACTGTGAAAAATCTCTCTGAAAAAAGGACCGATAGAGGAGCTGGTTATTCTATCTAACTTGAGGCTTGAGAATGATCGCTGGATTTTAATTCCTCAAGCCTTGCCTATTCTCAAGCCCACAGGCTAAGAATGCTTTCCGAGGATTCAAACAATAAGGTTAGGATCAGGTGAAAGATGGAGAAGTAATCATATACCTTACAGTAAGAGGATAAGTGCTTCTTAGAGTTCTGGGAACAGCAGCTAACAAGGGCTATTAAAACAACCTCTCACCGTTATCTGCCAGTCGAGTCTCTATAGCTTGAATTTCAGGTCCTTGACTCAGCTGTCCCCTTACACCCCTTTCTCCCGCTCAGATACTGTCCTAGACTGACTGTTCCCATTTTGATGCTTATCGGCAGTTTTAATCAGATCTCTGGTTCCTTCCAGGACAATGTATTAAAGGCAAAAATGGAATTGAGGTAAATATTTGCTTACATATTCTTTCTATACCTCAGCCAATCCTCTCCCTTTCTTTCCAGTTTGTAAAAGAAAACCAAGGATTGTCCCCTTCAGCATCTGTCACCCAGCAGGCTCCTATTTTAGCCCAGTCCAGAACCTCTGAAGCTGGGACCTGCATTTCATTAAAAGCAGTTCTAAGTAAATGAAAGAGTTAACCCTTTCTCATTTCTTCCTTTCCAAGCCTCTGGGAAAGGGAAGTGATTGCATTTGAAGCCTATGAAGATAATTGCATTTGGTGATTAGGACTGTTTGTTACGATAATAAAGGGGAAGGGTAATGGGCCAATAAATATGGGGACATTAATAAGAACTTAAGCTCCAAACTTAGTTAAGCTCTAAATCAAAGAATTGATCCTTTCTATTATCCTCAAAGGCCTAATGTGCCAATGAGGGTATATAGCTGATTACACTCTATTGAACTGAAGTCTGTCTTCAATGCCAACTAGAAGGTAGTGGCTTCCCAAAACAGTGGGCTTTGGGGACTTCGGGTCTGCGTTGAAGGCCTGGTCTACACTGACTACCCTAGTGGATTACCTGAGAAAAATTACTTGACCCTCTGAGCTTCTGGTTTCTCATCCATAAAACTGGATTAATCATCTATTAGGAAGCATAAATGAGATGAAGTGGACAAAGTATACAGGAGGGACTTAATTAGCTGTTGAATTAAATCTCAGAGTTGGCGGAGGCGGTAGAAGTCACCCAGCTCCATCTTGCAACGCCAGTCGTCCAGCGTCTGCTTGATGCCTGCAGTGAAGGGAAACTTACTACGTTTCTTGAGGGAGTCTCTTCCACTGTGAGACTATATTGGTTAGAAAAAATTTCCCAGCATGAAGCCGTATCTCTTTCCCTTAATTTCAATGCTTTGGCTCTTGTTCTGGCTTCTGGAACAGAAATGCAAGTAAGTCTTAGTAGTCCTGAACAAGAAAACCACTGAAATACTTTATTTGATCATCCAATGGATTGTAGTGGTAAACCCCCCAGGTGCAGGTATACAGAACCACACAGATTTCTTGTTTGGGGTGGGGGGGGGCGGGTTCAGAGGGGTTGCCACTAACCAAGACAGGGAACAGAGGAGAAGGAGCAGGTTTGTATGAGGAAGGTGATGAGCTCGGCCTGGGGTGTGTTATTTTGGAGTAGCAGAGTTGCCCCGATGGAGACGGTAGGTAGACACTGGCCATGGGAGCTCAAGAGGAGGGTTGGGGTTAAAGGTACAGATTCTGGAGTATTCGGTACATAGGTGGGGGCTGAAGTGGAAATGTGGCTGAAATTGCCCAGGGGGGAAATAAGAACCTGAATGTTTAAGAGGCAAAGTATAAAACCCAATCAAAAAGAGTACAGGGAGACAAAAGTTGTTGCAAAAATCAATTAAAGGGCTCCGTGGAGAGGAGTTCAGAGAGAAGATTAAGACCAAGTATTAGTTAAAGAGGTAGAAAACCAGAAGACCAGTGGTGTCGGAGAAGCCAGAGAATGGTGTTTCATAAAGAAGGAACTGGGCAGCAGTGTCAACTGAATTTAAGTACTGAAAAGTTTCCACTGGGTGTGAATCTAGAGGCCCTTTGGTGATAATGGCGAGGGAATTCCAATGGAGGGCTGGGAATGGAAATCAGACCACCCAGCCCATTGAGGAATTAATGAGAGATTAATACAGCCAATACAGACCAAGTTTTCAGGTAATTGAGTGGTTAAGGATCTAAAGGCAAAGAGGTCTTAATTAAAGAGGAGTTAGGTCTGCCCGTGGTGGAGAGGAACCGCTTATAGCCAGGGAGAAGTTAAAGACAGAGTGGACAGAACAGGCAGTATCAAGTATGATGCATTAAATTGAGCCCGGGGAAGAAAATGTTTGATAAAAAGAGGGACATCTTTTCAGAGGCAGGAAGGAACGAGGGCAGGCTGGATGAGGGAATAGTTTGTAAGGAAGAAAGCAGGACGGAGGAGTGTCCATTGATTCTCTCTGTGAAGAAAACATTAAGGCCCCCAGGTTGGAGGGAGGGAGAAAGTCGTGAGGTAGGAGTCTGAGAGGGAAGAAGAGAAGAATTAGAACAGACATTGGGGGGGTTGGGATGGCAGGGGAAGGGGATAAGAGGACTGGGACCCTGTCTGCCAGTCTGGCACTGATGAGGTTAGAGGCCACCGTTCCCCAGGGCACCAATCCAAATAGATGGGTGTCCTTTATTCTTTCACAGAAATGCTTAGCCATCAGGACAAAGAGGCAGAAAGTGCAGGTGGATGAACTTATGTGGGGATTTTGGACAGTGGGGAGAGCAAAAGGAAAGAGATTAGGGAAGTATTGGCAAAGGAGCAGCCAAAGTGATGGTCCATAGGGGTACGGGCTGGAAGGGGACAGACTTGGAAGGCAGCTCTTATCCTTCCTGCAGATCTCTCCCATAACTTCCCCATCCAGGACCTTTGCCTCTGGGCATGTTACTTTACACCATGTGTCACCTAGAGCACCACACAATCTAGATGTGTGGGACTAGTGTAGAAAGCCAACACTGTTTGGGGGCCCCTGACACCTGGGATTCACCTTTATTTAAATTATATCACAGGGTTGAGACACACTGATCATAGAGTCAAATGAACTTACTTTTTTTATTATTATTATTACGCAAAGATCGCTCTTAAAGCAGGTTCCTGACCATCTTGTAATAAATGCGATTGTTTTTTTTCAGACATAAAAGTGCAGGACTGTCCCTTGATTCTTGGAAGACTTGGCCCATCCTGTAAGTCTATTTTGATTCTAATTCTGGTGTGAAATGAGGTCACTGTGCTTCCCAGATCTGGGTCAGGAGTAAATGGGATCAACAGGTCATCGACATTTTTATTCGACTTGATAAAAACGCTGAACAGGAGCAGCATAAATCCAATGGCAGAACTGGATGGACACCAATCCATCAGCTCCTTTATACAGGCATTTAGCCAGTCAGCTACAAATTACCACATGTTGATACTGTCCAGTCCACATTTCTCCATCTTGCCCACAAAGATACCCCACGGGACCATCCAAACACCTTGCTGAAAAGTCCAGATATGCTGTGTCAACAGCTTTCCCATGATGTACTAGTCTATAACCTTATCCCCATTGGATAAAAACACAATGAGCTTTTCTTTGCTTGTGTCTTATACACCTACCACCAGATGGAAATCGGTTTATGACATTTTACAGCTTTATAACATTTCCTGTCTCACCATGACATCACTTTTCCCCAAGCCTAAGGCTTCAAAAGGCCACAAAGGTGTTAAGAACTTAGTTTCTAAACCTTCCTCCCACTCTACTGTATCAGGTTGCCGTGATCTCCCAGGCTGTTGAAATGAAGAATGCTGGCTTGATAATGAGACTAGAATAAAAAAGCCACTATTTCAGATGAGAGGAAGGGGACCTACAAGGTGGACCCACTTTGCCCTCTCAAGCTTCTTCCCAGCAGCCCTAAAAAGCATTTGAAGTTTTATTTCCTTGAATTTGATTTTGAAAAACAAACAAATAAAACCAGCTATGATTGTATCTGAGCTTTCTTGAATACAAGGTACTGAAATCTTGGTATTTTAAAGCTTACAAGCTATATATTTACTTGCTTTTAAAAAAAAAATCATAAAATGAGAAAGATACAGATAAACAATAAGGCCAAGGGAAAAATCCCAGGCTATTTATGAAGGGTATAATACCTAATTATGCCAATAGTGACACACCTTCCTGTAGACAAGGCTCCTTAGAAGCTGCTAATACATTCAACAAGAATAGTTTAAGCAATTCATCAACATCTGTTTACTGCCTGCTGCTGGGAACACAAAAAGGTGAAAGTACGGCCAAGTGCCCTGCGACAGTTTATAGTCTAGTCTGTGTGGGGATCAAAAAAAAAAAAGAAGACACTTTCAGCAAAAGGTTCACCAACCAAAGCAGCATGATGCCAAGTGAATGTGCCAGGCAGCGTGTGTGCCAGACGTTCCAAGAGACTGCCAGCTGGAGGGTGGCGGAAACACTTTTCAAAGGGAATGAGACTGTCTGGGTCTTAAGGGACAGATGGGTAGGTGGGCATTCTGGGTGGAGGGTGTGGAATAAATTGTATTACCCACGTCGATGAAAGAAGTTAAGCTGGATCCAAATCCCCTCTCACTTTTCAAATAGAAAGAGAAAAGCCTCATGCTCAACTGGAAGATTAACAAAACACTTGACTCTGCAATATGGGGTCTGCGCCTCCCCGTCCAAGTTCAGCCAGGGTCATGCAGGAATGAAGGTCCATTACAGTCACTCTAACAAGACGCTCCGATGAAAACCCTAACATGCTATCGTACACAGCACAAATTTCGTTAAAATCATCCACTGCAATTTAAGTTTTGAGACTAACGGATTTTCTAAGAATGCAACAACATATGCCACAAAGGTAAAATCCCAAGAAAGAAAAGCCAATAGTGGTTTGCAACCCTGGCTCCATCTGAGAACCACTTGGGGAGCGTTCAAGAAACACCAGTGTTTGGGCTGTACCTCCAACCAATTACATCACAATCCCTGAGGCACCAGCATTTAAATTAAAAATACCAGCGACTCTAATTCATTCTCATCAAATATTTTCTGAGTGCCTACCGTACGCCGAGCATTGTTCTACGTTTTGCAGATTCAAGAGTGAATCAAATAGAACCCACCCCCACCCCTCCAATAAAAAACAACCCTCAGATTTTACATCATAGTGGAGAAGAGCAGGCAGAAGAGCAAATTACCTCAGGAAAATATATGTTAAGACAATTGACAATATGCTCAGGAGAAAACAGAGCTGAGATGGGGGATACTTCAGGCCGGAGTAGGACGCCATGGGAGACCTCACGGAAGGCGACATTTGAATCGAGACCTGAAGGAAGTGAGGGAGCAACTCAGCTACATGAAAAGAACATGCCAGGCAGAGGAAACAGCAGGTTCAATGGCTGGAGGCAGATGTCAGTATGGCTTGAGCCGAGAGACAGAGAATAGAGATGAAGTCAGAGAGACAAGGGCAGGGGAGGGCAGAGAACAGCAGGGCCTGGTAGGCTACGTGACGAGGATGGCTCGACTCTGAGTGAGATGGGAAGCTACGGGGAAAGTTGGAACAGAAAAGTAACATGATCTGATTTACATTTTACTAGAATCATTCTGGCTGCTCTGCTGAGAATAGACTATGGGGAGAAAGGGGGAGCTAGAGAAAGTGAGCGATTCCTAAAATAGTCCAATCGAGAGATGAGGGAAGCTTGGATGAGGGAAGAGGTGATGAGCAATGGTCAGATTCTGGGTATATTTTGAAGAACTAACCAGAGACAAAGCATCTGGAAGGGGCAGTGGTGGGAATCAGGAACTTGGTTTTAGACTTTAAAGTCTGAGGCAGCCATTAGACATTCAGTGGGATTTGACCTGAAGTAAAGGTTAGGTTCTTCTCTCCCACCCAGACATGCAGGTCTGATACTAGTTTCATTCATTTAAAAAGCATTCATGAAGAATCTACTATGGTCCAGGCACCGTACTAGGGGCTTGAATTACAGCATCAAATAGGAGCTAGTCTCTGCCTGGAAGAACCTTCCAGTCTAGTGTTTCTGACCCACAGCTGACATCAACTCAAGGAGTGGCTCTGACTTCCCTCTCTGCAGTTCCCCTCCCCAGCCAAACCCACAGCACAGTGTTACATCACCCAGATTCACTCAGGCCTCAGTGCACATCTATCAGCCAATATGCCAAGGGGAGTCTTAGCCAGTTCCAGGCCTCCAACAAAATAGGATTCAGGAGGCTCACCATGTTCTTGAAGCAATGTTTTTTCTATTGTTCCCCCCCTGCCCCAGTTCCAAAAGATAGGTAAACAATTTGATACAATTGATAATTCAAGGCAATCAGTATTTTATTTTTATTCCCACTCACAGAATATGAAAAAATATATATATGTATACAGATATACATATATGTGTGTATATTTTATGTGTTTGCGTCTTTTCCCTATGTGACATGTGTTAAATAAATATTAGTTGAATGAAAAAGAAAAAAACATCTGATTTGCAGGCAAAGAGGACAAAGTAAAAGCTCTAAGGAGAACTGAGTGTAACTGATAAGACTACCTCTTTCAAATGTGTGCTGAGCTTTCATAGTTTTCAATGGTTTTATGGGAAGCTACCTTCTTCCTATCTGCAGGACCATCACTGTTAGCAAAGTTTACATACTATGTCAAAATGAAGATGGAGAATAGCATGTGAGAAAGAGCTGTAAAAAATAATCAGTCCAACTATTCTAGTGCACAGGTTCCAGCATGGATTTTAACCAATGGAAATCCAGAAACTCTTCTTGATGCAATAATTGAGAATGGTGGTGGGTAGAGATATTCCACATGAGAAGAGCACACACAATTCCACCTGGGCCCCACTGTGACTACATACCTGCCTATTAGCAGGAACAGTGAGCAGCTCCTCTTTGGTGTATGCTAAAAATAAAGAAGACTGCCAATGAGTGACACTTTACATGCACAACCCTCCAGGTAAAGTTCTGGTTACCATAGCAAACCCCACTCATGACAGCAGAGGCAAAGAGCATGACGTATCAAATGGCCAGAGTTCTTTCTGCCTTCCTGCAGGAAAGCAGCTATACTTGCCAGATACACTAATCAGCCATTATAGTCCTTTCTGTGAATAAAAGTCCAACCTACATTTGTGGGTCCTGGCCATTCTCAATTACTATTTGCCTGAAATAGTAGTCTTTTGTCTGATGTTTACTTCTCAGGATGCTGATGTAACTCTCAAGATGGAACTTATTTTTAAATAGAGGTCCAACCACAGGGAAGGAAACAAATAGCTGCTTTCTCATTCTCCCGAGCCTGTAACCTTGGCCAAAGTGCCTTTGAACCCCACACCTGGCAAGAACCTGTACTTTGGTGTCTTCCATGACTGGCCCAAAATTGGTGACAGAGAAATGGACCAGTCTTTGAGAAAGACCCAATGGAAAAGGTCTTACTATCAACCCACCTAAAAATGGGCTCCATGTTCTCATTCTAGGGTTCTATCAACTGGAAAGAGAAGTGGAGGCAGGAAAGACCAAACTACAAGAAATAATGGTGTGTAAGGCAAAACAGGAGGAAGAAGATCTCAGGGTTTCTTATGAATGCAAATAAATTCCATCTTTGCATATAAGGAGGCAACCTGGTCATCTCTGTCTTTCCTTTAAGGATTCAAGAAAGAGGCTTAAACCATGAAGTCGCCAGCTGGATCAGAAAAAATCTTGAGCCCAAATGTCCAAGTGGAGAGAAAAAAGAAATGAACTTCTTATTCTTAGCTTCTCAAGCTTAAGCCCCAGGGCCAACTTTTCAAAGAAATAGAGCATTTAGAATCTAAGTAAGTATATTTCTTTACTGTGTTTTAACAATCTGTGTCCTGGGTTTATGAGCAGGAAAATGAATTAGAAAACTCAGAGCTCTGTAGGGACTTTAGGGATTTTGGGCAGTTTCTGCTTCTCAGAGATTCTGTATGGAATAATGGTTAAGAACACATGCTTATGAGTCAGAGAGATTGGGTTCAAAATCTTGCTCCAGCTCTTAAGAGATGTGCAACTTCAGGCAAGTAATTTAAACTTTTTGAGCCTACTTTTCATCATCTGAAAAATAAGGATAACTAAGATCACTGCCTGGAATGCAGTAAGTGCTCAATTTCTTCAACAACTATTTACTGAATGCCTACTGTATACTAGGCACTGGAGAAACAGTGAACAAGACACGGTCCCTGTTCTGATGGAGCTTACATTCTAACAGGTGAGACAAATAATAAACAAATCAAACCTTTATTTGAAACAGAAGTATTGTGATAGAGTACTGGGGGTGGCCATTTTAGATTACATGGTGGTAGAGAAGATGGCCTATGAAGGTCTGAGAGAAGAAGCTTCCAGGCAAAGGAAGCTTTGGGACAGAGCTTGGTATGCTCCGGAATGGAAAGATGGTCCATGAATGTCTGGGAGAAGAAGTTTCCAGGCAAAGGAAACTTTGGGACAGAGCTTGGTATGCTGCAGAATGGAAAGAAGGACTATGTGTCTGGGCACAGAGAGTGAGTGCAATGAATGGTAACAGAAGAAGTCATTGGAGAGATCGGTTAGGGCCAAGGGACCTGGATCATATTCAAAGGGCAACAACAAAAAAAATCCCTAGTTTTAAGCTTGGGAGTGCCATGACTTGATTTGTCTTTTAAAAAGATACCTCTAGATTCTCTGAGGAGAAAGTACTAAGGGTCAAAAGTGCTCTCTGGACACCCAGTTAGAAGACGACTGCCGCAGGGGTCCAGGGACAAGACAGTGGTGACTTCAACTAGGGTGGCTGCCAGGGAAGAGGGGCAAAGGGGGTGAATAATGGAGGAAAGGCCAAAAGGACTTACAGATTTAGTTTCTGGGAGTAAGAAAAAGGGAAGAATGAAGGGTGGTTTCGAGGTTTTTGAAATGAGCCATTGGGTGCATGGTGGTGCCATTTATTGAGACGGGAGGAAGAGAAAGAAAGATCTAGCTTGAGGGAGAAACATCAAGGATGCCGTTTTGATCATGCTGGGTCTGAGATGCCTATTACACATATGTGGAGATGCCAAGTTGGCAGTGGTGCATATGAATCTGGAGCTCAGTGGAGAGAGCAAAGCTAGAGGCAGAAATTTGGGAGGCAATGGCACATAGATGGTATGTAAAGCCTTGAGGCAGATGAGATTTCACTAGGAGGGAGAATAGCTAAAGAAGACCCAAGGTCAAGTACTGGGGCAACATGATCAAACAGTGAATATTAGTTGTTGTTATTTTCATTACATAGGAAGGAGAATGTTATCCAGTTATTGTGATCAGCACATTTGTATCCACCTATCTACCTACACATCCTGCCATCCATTAATACCATAAACATTGAGCACATTTCTTGCGAGGGAGTAGACAGTAGTGGTCAAGACCGCAGCTCTAGAGCCAGACTGCTCTGTTTCCATCCCAGCTCCACCAGCTTCCTGTAACCTTGAAAAATTGGCTTAACCACATTGCACCACCATTTCTCCATCTATAAAAGGGGAGGTAGTAGGTTGAAAGGTGGCCCCCCAAAAAGGTATGTTCACAACCTGTGAATGTGACATTATTTGGGAAAAGGGTCTTGGCAGATATAATTAAGAATCTTGAGATAAGATCATCCTAAATCATCTGGGTGGCCTGAAATCCAGTGACAAGTGTCCTTATAAAAGACACGCAAAATAGAGATGCACAGACATAAAAGAAGACACAAAAACACAGAGGAGAAGGCAATGTGGTGAAAGAGACAGAGACCAGAGTAGAACAGACACAAGGAATGTCCATAGTTACCAGAAGCTAGAAGAGGCAAGGTTTCTCCCCAAAAGCCCCCCAAGGAGCATGGCCCTGCCAACATCTTGATTTCAGATTTCTGACCTCCAGAAGTATGAGAGAATAAATTTCTGTTGCTTTAAGCCATCAAGTTTGTGGTAATTTGTTACGGAAAATGAATACAAGGGTAATAACAGCATGTGCCTCATTGGATGATTATGAGAATTCAAGGAGTCAATATATGCAAAGTGTCTAGGCCAGTGCCTGCCAAATAGGCAGTATTAAACACTGTTAATTCTTACCCGTGTGCTGGATGGACTTTGTGCTGAACCCTGAAGAGTATGGGGGAAAGGTAGATCATTTTCGAAGACCCTCAAAACTAAAGACGGTGCCCAGGCAGCTGAGCAGGTGAGGGACCAGAAGGTGGGGAGGGTCCTCAGGTGCCAAAAATTGCTGAATGCTGCTCCCCAGCAGTCACCAATAAAGAAATTAATAAGCCTTACATCTGCTCAGGTTTTTCAAGGCGAGTAGTAGGTCCAGAGAGGCCTTAATGCAATCCTTTACAGTACCTTCCTTGCCTTGCACCATCTCACTGCTTGCTCTCTCATGAGAATCCACGCTGATGAGGACACAAGGAGCACATTTTCTGGGGACAGCTGTCTCTCCTTTTAGCCTAATGATATTGGGAATAATGATGACCAGCGCGGGGCAGGGGTGGAGAGTGGGCAGTGGAAAACTGGAGGAAAGCGATGCCAATTTTGTATGCTGAGTGATTTTGTAATAATATTTGCATGGCTGCTTTAGCCTTGGAATTTAATATTGTTCACCAAGAGACCCATATAGCACAATCTAGTTTTACCCAAATCTCTATAAAATACACTTTGCCAAAGGTGGGGGGGGTGTAGAACCCAACTGAAACACAGCTGAAATCAGACATTTTATAAGTGTCCATTGGCCAACACACAAAAATGTACAGAGTTTACTGACCTCTTGCTTTACTAAACTTGGCTCCATTCTCATCTTCGTAAGTGTAAAAAGAAAAATGTTCAACCATGTGAAAAGACTCTGTAATTACCGTATTGGTTCTCCTAAGTGTAAATATAAGTAGTGTCAGGGACCAGTTCACATCTTCATGGCAATGAGGGGCATTACTGGGTGTTTAAACGTACATGCACCAAGCCAGGGAAGAATGGCTAACCTGAGACGCACGTGCCTCCCTATTCTCCAGAAAGAGAGTTGTGTGTAATATCGGAATTACAATACTGCCGGAGACCCCATAGCAGGACAAGCAGGTTCCAGTTAGACAGGCATCTGCAAAGTGCTGGCCTTTGGTGAAAAGGACAGAAGAACTGGTGTTTACTGTTTCCCTTAGCTGTGGTAAGACCTTGTTAGGAGTGACTGTAGCCAGACGGGGCCCCAGGAGAGCCGAGCTCCCAGGCACCATCTCTTCTCCCACCACCTTCCTCTGGATGCCCAGAGGCCGCCCCTGTGAGGCAGCCCAGTGCCTCCACCCTCTACCATGAGTCCACCATGATCCAAATTTACCTCTCTCCTACCCTCCTCCAAGCACAACTGCTATTCCCCCAGTGGGCAGGACTCAGCCAGGAAGCTGACTCTGGATTTCCACAGCATTAAGTACGGCCCCTACTCAGGAGAGGAATCCTATGCTGTATTGTATTAGTGTGTCTTTATTTTTAGGAAAGCATGAGGGTCACTCTTTGGAGGCCAGGATAACAGGGTGTGTGTGTTTTAACTGAGATGACAGGGTTGGAGTAGTAAAGTCTAGCGCGTGCAAAGCCAGGTCCTAGAGGTGTCCAAGTGTCGATAAAAAGGAGACATGCGTGGCTCAGGTCAAATCCATTTCCACTCCTGCTAAAAACGTCCAAAGCCCCAGCCTGAGGCATCAGTCATTCCGTTAAGGGCCACATACACCATGGAGGCCCTTCCCCAGGAGGCTGTTCAAACACCACAGATCCTATCTGGAATGAACTAAATTTACTTCAACCTGAAGAGATTGAATCACGCTCCTTGCAAAACCGTAAGAGTGTGCGATTTTTTTTATCCTCCTGTGGATCGCGAGGCACTTCAGGCTGCTTCAGACAACTTCTCCTATCTCCTTGCTATGATTTCATCTAAGGCTTGTGACAACAGTGTGTGCAAAATTAGTCCTCTCTGCTGTAAAGTCAGTTCCCCGAGCCCCACTTCTCCAAAACCTCTTCATATGTCCTAGAGTGCTTTATGAGTGATAGAAACACTTTAAAACCTAAAAACAAATAATCCAAGAATAACTTAATCGGCCAGATGTTCAATGCTAGCTATCTGGTTTCATGAAGTAGCTTCATAAAGAGAGTTAATTCTTAAGTTTCTGATTTTCTGTTCACTCAATGTGTTCAAATAGGTAATGCATGCATCAAGAAGCCAGGAGCTCTCAGAACAGGGATTGTTTCCTGGCCTGACTGAGAACGTGGGGTGGAGAAGACGCCATTGACATCGGCAAGACGCCACAGCCAGGGGTAGGCCTCTTCCCGGAGCTGGAGAGACTTAAAAGACAAATGTGTCTTCTCCATACACTGAGTGCCTTAATAAGCCATCTCTCGGCTCAGCCGCCTTATCAGACCACAAAGGGCCTCTTCAACTATTGAATTTTCAAACTGTAAATGCTCCCAGTGTTTTCTTGAACACATTTGTAGACAGAATGCAGAGCTCTTTAGATCACAGGCAATTCAAGTCTGAATCGGCCGACCTACCTGGCTTCAAATCCTGCTTCTCCCCAGAACTGCAAAACCCATGGGAAATATATGCTTCCCAATTCCATCTTTTTTTCACTTCTAGACTATGGCTATGATAAGATCAAGAATTTAAATATTTTAAGTGCCATGACAAGATCTATCATTTTATATGCAACTTATGCCTAAACCCAAAGGACAACATAATCTAGACGTAGACCACTCAGTTGGAAAATAAATCAAGAATAATTTGAGAACATATTTTTATACCTCTCTTTTGTTAAAAACAAAACAAAAAACAAAACATTCTACACATTTTCCCTCAAAATCATTTAATTTGGCCCACATCTATTGAGTGCTTACTAAATCAAGCTAAGTGCACCTTTTGCTCCTGTCTTCACTAATAGTTAAGAATATTTATTTAATCTCCCTAAGTTTAATCACAGACCCGTTAATAAAACCAATGGGATACACAGATTTTTAATTTTTCCTCACCCACCTGCATCTTGTATAATCGCCATAAAAAGACAACAGATCCCCAGATCAAGCAACTGTAGATTGCGCTTTTAGTTCCAGTTGTACTGGAATGAGTCAAGTTCTCTGCTTTTCTGGACCTCAGCTTCCTCAAGTGCAGGAATTAGCAAATGTGAATGCATCACACCCCTCCAAAGCACAGCGGAGAGGGGAAACTAGGCAGGATCTCTTAGCTGTGAGCCCTGACAACTTGACCTTTGAATAAGAGAGAGAAGTGAAATGCAGATGTATCCACTGAAACAAGCCAACAGATAAAAAGGCAGACATCCTGAAAGATTCCTTAAAGGGGAACAGGGAGGTGAGACTGCTCTGAGCAGTCCAGAGCTCTTCATCTAAAGCTGAAAGAAAGCTTCAGCCGTGTCCACTAAAAAGTCCTGCCTCTGGGCTCTCACTGCCTTTGGCAAGAGGCTTATTCATTTCTCAGCACACTATGAGAAGCACCCACTACGTACCAGACACTGTCATGAAGGGGTTTGCATACACACCTCAGCATCTCCTTTTTATTCCTCCTAAGGACAACTCTGTGAGGTAACTGTTATACCAATTTTGTATATGAGGAAACTGAGGCTCCAAAACTTTGAATGATCTGGCCAATAAGAAGTTTTCTGCACGGCTAGGATTGCAGCCCAAGTCTCTGACCCTAATTCTGGAATCCTTCCTTTTCCTCCTGGTTGCCTCAGCGGGAGCCAGGTGCCAGGTTCACCTCCCCAGGCTGGCAGCAGCATTTCCACCTTCCCCACAAAACCCCCAGCCTCATGCAGTGCCCTCCGAATCTCAGTGGGCACCCCTCCTGTTTACCAAGACCCATTCTTCCCTGCATTGCAGGCTCCCTCCAGCGCCTCACCCAACCTCTGCTTTCCTCCTATCTTCCAGCAAAGGCAGATGCCAGCTTTTCTTCTCCTGCACCTGTTGTGGCCTCTTCCCTCCCAAATTCTCCTTATCTTGTCTCTCCTACTTTTTCCACTTCTCTTTTGTTTACCACACATGCCTGGGAGGGGGATTTGAGGAACTCTCCTGAATAAACCTTCCTACAATGCTACCATCTCCTCCAACTGCTCTCTGATTATTTTTAATTGGCACGCTTCTGGATCCAGTGTCTACACCCCCCACTCGCACTGTCTTGGCACCACTCTCTCCTTCATCCCTTGTAACCGGCTTCCACGACCATCCTTTGCAGACAAGGCTCTCAGTTTCCGTCAGTGGCATTTTCCCATCATCCTCTTGGGAGGCTGGCCCTTCTCGGAAATGACTGCCAGCACCTGGTCACCTGTCTCCCCGCCTAGCATTCTCCTTGGTCCTGTGGATACACCTGAGGGCAGGAAACACTTGAGGGCAGAAGAGGTTAAAGTCTCTCAAGTCTTCACATCTGCCCTATTAAAGAGATTCAGCCTCTTTGAGTTTGGCCCTGACCTTTTGTTGATTTGTCTTCTTTGGAATGCTTCCCCATGTGGTTGGTGTAGTAAGAGGAACCTGGGGGCCTCTCCCAACAGAGACAACCCCCTTCCCACCATGGGCTGAGTCACTTAGGCCCACGTGATCCAGGCCAAGGGAGCACCCACAGCTCTGTGTTATCTTGTCCAGCCCACCAGGCCTGGAACTTCTAAGTCAGGGTTGGGACAACACCCTAGAGTACAATGAACCAGGAAGGTGGTGTGAGTGTGTGTGTGAGTGTGTGTGTGTTGGGGGACACAGCAGGAAAGAAGTTTGAGGAGGCACAAAGGATTTGGAATTTATCCCACAGGAGGTCCCTGGGGACCACTGATAGGTCTTACAAGGAGAAGCAGTCCTTAGACCTTGATGACTGATTAGATATGATTACACATGGGAGGAGTGAGAAGTCTGAGAGGCTTTCTCTAGGTTTCTCGTTTACTGAATGTTAAAACTCCAAGCTCCCTATTTCAGTTAACTGTGTCTTCACACGCCTAACCTGCAGGTGGTCTTTGTTTCTTCTTCACTCCAAATCCAAACAGTGCCCATACTTCAAGTTCATTCTTTTCTTCCTAGCCGACTGCCACCCACCAGCTCAGACCTCCATCCTCCAGTTTATTACAATAACCTTCTCAGTAGGCTCCTCAACTCTCATCTCTCCCAAATCCCAATTCTTTCTGCAAGAGATCAGATTAATCTCCCTAAAGCACATAGCTGATCGTGACAGTCCCTTGCTCAAAAATTTCAAATAGTTCCCTGCCATCTGCAGAACTAAGTTCCTCCAAGTTCTTAGCCTCTTCTCCCATCACCCACCCAAGGGCCACATCCCACCTTAGGATCACCTTGCAGCACGCACCTGTCCTACCAAGGTTCTCCTTCACAAGCCTTTCCTATCCCCTCGTTCCAAAATGATTCTTTCTCCCGCTACTCCTAAAATGTTTTATTGGGACTATCTTTAGTCGCTTTATTCACTCATTCATCCTTCATTCCTTTGATCACCCCTTCATTCCTTCATCCACTGAACATAGGGTGCTTATTAGGCACACAGGCACTGGTTTTGATCGGAGTTCTCAGTATACTTACCTCCCCTCTCCTAATAGTTGAAACTCTGACAGCAGGCAGGGAGCCTCCAGTATCTATGTGTGTCCCCAGGAACCTCTAAGGCCCTGTGCACAGCCAACTACAGGTACTCCAAAAATAAATTGGTTGAAATGAATAAAGAAATTATCATAAGTTTCCTTAAATAGTAAACTGCCTTAAGTGCATGCAAACTCAATTTCAATGATAGAGATTTAAAGTATAATTCAGTATTTTCCCTGGAGCATATTAACTATGACAAGGCAGGTGCATCCGATACACTTCACAAGGTTCTGACTCTCCCTCTTCCAGCACCTGCCCTCACTTACTACCTCTTCCCCTTACTCCTACATCTCCCCCTCTCCCTCCATCATACACACACTCACACCACCGTGTTGTTATGGGTGGAGCAGCAGTTCTTGGCTCATTCTAATGGAAGAAGGAATTGATGAAGCTAGAACAACCACCTACAGCCAAAAGTGTGTTCTGAGACATTCTACGTGTTCTGGCCCCACACTTCCGTACCTGTACCAACTTGACTCCCCACCCAAAATCATAGACCAGAAAAGCTGGCCCTGTAGAAACACCAGGGCCCTAGAGCCCAAGTCCAAGGCAGACTGAGTGTGGGAAACCCCACTGAGGAAGGACCAGCAGCACTGAAAGTCCAGGGGGGCTCTTTGTAAAGGAAGATCCAGAGTACCACTTTCGCAGCCATTCAGTGACTACCTGCAGCAGCTCCATCATTATCCCTCAAGGCACCCTACCTCTGTGGGAGGCAAGCGGTCGGCCAGCTGCAAGAGACAGATGCCAGTCGTTCCTGCCCCCAACACCCCACCTCCAGTCCCAGTGCAGGTCTGCAGTTCTGGAATGCCCTCGTGCCTGCCATTCCAGTCAGTCTCTGAGACCAGTCCCTGCCAGACCTTGTCCTCTTCACACTCCAGTGTCCCCTTATCAAGGTCTCTGCACAGATCAGGACTGCTGCTGAGGACAGACTTCTGGAAAACTCCAGCCACGGGCCCCGGACCCTCCCCTTACTTAATTCAGCATTGTGAGAAGACAAGCAGCCCAAAGACCTAAAATGTCAATGCAAACCAGGGAGGGAGAGCGGAGAGGGCGGGGAAGAGAGACGGAGGGGAGGGGAGGGGAGGAGAAGAGAGGAGAGGAGAGAAAGCGAGCCACGTTTTGGGAGGAACTCCACTTAAGAGGGAGAGCAAGATTTCCCCATCGGCACGTTCTCCATCTCCCTGGCAGATGCCAGTAGCCGCCCCCAAAGATGCCCTTGCTCTTTTCGTGCCCCCTCCACTCCCTTGCCCGGCACGTCTCTTCTCCAGGCAGGGGAGGGCGAGGGATGAGGAAGCGCGGGAGATGGATCCCAAGGCAGTACCTGAAGACGGCGCACCTGAGTGCCTCCGCCCTGGAGGAGAAGACAAGGCGATGGCCCAGGGATGGGGAGCCGGGGCGCAGGGGCTCCTGGCCCTATCCTAAGTGTGCCCTGCAGTGCGTCTCGGTTTGTCCCGGTGTCTCGGACCGGCTCTGCCCGGCCCTCGTCCCGCGGCCGCGTCCTCCCCGCCCCCGGCAGGATACGAGGGGAGTTTGCGCCGCGAAACGTGGGACACAGCTTCGGCACCCCCAATCACCGCGTTGTCGCGGCTGGGATTCCCGCACCCGGATTTGTCAGTAAACTTTCCCCGGCGCACGCGGTCTCGGAGGTCCCACCCCACCCCCATCCGAATCCCCACATCCTGGCTGCAGCCGACGATCGTTTCACCTGCGCGCGGCTGGTCGGAGGCTCCTGCTGCTTCGTGCGCGTTCGGACCCAGGCGCCGCCCGGCGAGACCCGGCGCCGCTGCTGCTGCCGCCGGTGCCGCCGCCGCGCCTGCTCGGAGCTGCAGCGCAGTGGTGCTCCCGCAGCCGCAGGAGGCGCAATCCCGGGTGCCCGAGCCCAGCGAGCCCCCGCAGTCGCCACCACACCGCGTCTCCCTGCCCGGGCCCGGGACGCACCGACGCTGGGAGTCCGCTCCTGGATCGGCTCTCCCAGCTGTGCTGTGCTGAGGATCCTCGGAGCCTCCAGGATGGGCGGGGATTCCCTCCCACTGGTAGATTCGAGGGGCGGGAACTCCCTTCCTGGAGTGACAGGGACAGGGGGCGGGGATTCCCCTGCAGGAATGACAAGGTGGGCGGGGATTCCCCCCCAGAACAAGGCACACCGCGCGGGCTGAGCGTCCCTCGGGATAAACCCCAAGTCCTAGTGCGCTGGCTTCATAAACCTTGGGAGTACCTTGGGAGGAAAGGATCCAGTGAAATGGCAGTTCAGAATTTCCAGATGGCGGAGTTTTGGGCGCCATCTAGATGGAGGAGAGCGAGCTAGGGGACTTGAAGTTGCCTTTGCAGTAGCACTTTACGAAGCATCGAGAAAAATGTCAATTGCTTTATAAGAATGGGGCGGAGGTCAAAGGAGATGGGGAAGGTCTAACCATCCACTCTAAGCCACTCTTGGCCTCTGGTCCTTGGGATACCAAAGTATGTTTAACACTGGTATGAGAATTTCGGGGTTCCCTCTTGGCACCTCAGAGCTGCTTAATCCCCCGGTTAAGGCCCTGGGAGAAATCTTCAGAGACCAAGTTTCCTGGCCCTAGGGTGGTGGTTTTGGTCCTTGTGAGAACTAGCCAAGAACCTCTGCTGGGTGGATTGTGATAACTAATGCCAATCGCCTTTGGCCTTGTTCCAGGTCAGTCAAGGAACAGAAACCTCAGGCTTTTCGGGTCCTTCATTCCCGTGGATTTTCAGGAAGGCCTTCAAATATTTTTGTTCTTTTTTCCTGTCATCCTTGTCATTCTGCCTACCACAGGGAGAGGATGATAAGAACATAATAGGAAGACTGCACAGCTCTGCAAATTAAGCTCTCTTAAGAGGAAAAAGCTGGTCTTTTTCAAGTGCTAGCAGATAAGAGTAAAAACATATGAAAAATTACAAAACCTGGGATAATGAATAGTTGAATAATGCTTTTGACATTTTCTGCAGAGCAATAATTGGAAATCTTTGCTTTGGGGGGATGGGGTGGGGCAAGGATCTGCTACAGCTTTGCCCAGCAAGGCAATAGCTCCGATCTCTTTCTTGGAAGAGCAGAGAGGCATAAATCACCTGCACAGACTCTGCAGAGCCGACCCACAGCATCAGAGGCCATGCTGGTCCCAAGGCATTTCGAGATGGCATTTTCAGCAGAGGTCGGGGTGGGAAAGTACATGAATTCAGCTGTCCTTCAGCTTTTATAATTACCGGGCCCATGGGATCAGTGTATGCACCAAGCATGTATTGCAAGCTGTGCCATCTCAGGCACCCAGAGCTTCTCTTCCTATCTGTAAATACCTACCATGCAGGATTGATGTAAGGATGAGCAGTAGCATAGTGACTCAGCACAGCACTCAGGAGGTACTCAATGAAATGGCACTTTTACCTAAAAAGGTATCACTGGGACACCACAAAAGATCCTTCTAGAATCAAACAGGACTAGTGGTTTCTGTTTTTTCACAGTCCCAGTCCCATCCTCCACCGCTCTCCCAAACACATGAGCCATGAAGAGCAGTGCAGGTCTCTTCAGCCTCTGTACCCAGCACCCACCTCCTTCAGCACACACTGAGAGTTTGCTGAATAAATGGATATGTGAATAAATTGATCACTCAAACCATAAAGCACTGCTATTTCTTACCCAACTCATCCTCAACCCTCTATTCCAGCGATGTACTCCTCCCCTGTAAATTCTGTTCCCTCTGCCAGCAGGGCATTCTCACCCTCCTGTGTCTGCTGAAATTCCAGAGTCCGATGTCACCTTTTCTGGGAAGATAGCTCTGATCACTGGCACCAACATCAGCTATCTTCTTTCCCATTAATTGTTACAACAGTAGCACTTTACACAAGTTGCTACCCCTTGTCAAGTTGTATTAGGTTGTAGGCATCAGTGCTCCCTCTCACACATTTCCAGCTTGTGAGCTCCTGGAGGTAATAGAACCTAGATATTATTATCTGTGTTCCCAAAACTTAACATGGTAACCCATTAGCCACTCAAGAAATATTTGCTGAATTAAAATGAATTGTTAAATATATAGATACATATATGTTATATATGTATAAATATTATATGTGTGTGTGTGTGTGTGTGTGTGTGTGTGTATGTACTGGGGGTGCCAAAATCATGTATACAAGTGGACACTTTGGTCAACGTTGCTCAAGCAGTAGTTCGCCATAATCAGAAGTGTCTGGACACTGATGGTAACCACTTTGAGCACCTCTTGTAATTGCAGAAGCCAAACGTAACTTGTATTCATCTTTTGTTATTGGCATATATTGGGTATTACAATTTTAACCGTTTTTTCCTTTCTTAAAATGTGTATACATATTTTTGGCACCCTCTGTATATTATTTTCTCTTCTGTCTTCTTTGGACATGGCTGTGCTTTAAAGTACTTCTAATTTCAATCACTTCTCATCTGATATTTTCCAGATAGTTTTTGGCAAGTTCTGGCCTGCTAATAATAGCTCACCTCTCAAGGGGTCAATCAAATGTATGGAAATTTTGTTTTGCCCTTGCAGTCTTGCCAATTTGGAAAGCTCACAACTAAGGGCATTCATGTTCCAGTGTTTGAAGATCAAAATGTAAATTCTTTCTGCCCCCTTGTTAAATATTTAGTCACAGGTTAGTACTTTTATCCAAGTTTCCATTTTAATTTATTGCTCATAAATACATGATATGGACAAAGATATTGGATATAGACAATTTAAGGCTTAGTTAGGGACAATAGAAGATTAAAATAATGAACTAAGAAAAAACATGTATTATCCTGGGTGACACTATGTCAGTGATGGATAAATGAATGCAGCATACTTATTATGTGAGCCTTGGACTCATGCACTGCTGTTTACCTGTGAGCTTTCCCCATCTATGGAGAAGAATCTATCCACAAGGCAGCTGGAACTAAATTGGAAGTTTCATGGCCAACTCAAATGAAATCTTAAAGATTGCTTTCCATCTTTTCTGTTCAGCTGCTCTTTCAAATATGTTGAGGGTGGGGGTCGGGTGTGGGTGGGGGAGACGCTTTAGTCAACAACTGGCTCAATTCCCTTTCTCCTCCCGGGATCTGTGCCTTCATTTAATCTCCAAAACAGATGCTGGCTTCCTGTTTATCCAGCTAATTACTCTCCTTTCTTTCTTCTGCGCATTCCTGGCCGCGAAAACTTCCATTCATGAACTCATATTGGAATGAGCCATCCCCTGGCCAAAGAAGGGCTTAAAAAGAACGAATAAGGAACAGTGACAGTAAAACATTAGTTTGGTGGATCCTAACCCCACACGTGTTTAAGGATCCCCAGGAGATTTGGAAATGCAGATTCCCTGGCCCTCCCCCTGGTGGGCATCAGAGCTAGTCTGTCTCTGGGCTCTGATACTGCATTTTTCACCAGCAATCCATTGATTGTGACTTGGGTGGCCCACAGAGCATATCTGTAGAAACACAGAAATAGAGTGACTTTTAAAATGAGAGGGAGCCCAGTTATATCACACTCTGGTATTTGGTGATAGTGGTGATAGATTTTATTTTAAACCTTGATGAAAATTTTGTAACATTTATTCTGTCTCAGACCAAATCTTTTTATTAGCTAATACATGTAATGGACTTACACTTAATATATCCTGTTTTAAAATACTTGCTTAGGGGAAAGGTTTAAGTACTTTTCATCTTATGTATATTGAAAATGATGATTTTTCAGTGTATCCATGAGCATGACATTGGAATTTATGCAAATGTGTTGTGTTGATGTCAGTGTTGTATAATATTACCACACATGCAGAACTTATGGTTTTCTCCTGGAGGTGGGGAGTTCCCCCATACAGAATATACAATCTCTCCTATTTTTCTAGGTGACTAAAACATTCATTATTTTATATCTTTGACTTAGCCTTCTTTTTATATTATGAAAGCATTGGTTTCCAGGCTAATTTTTTATATAATTTTTGCAAGAAAGAATGAATTATAACTAGCAAGTGCAGACCAAATATTGCTTACTTTCACAATTTATGTGATGATTCAATAATTCTGTCCGGTGCTGAATTACCTAACCTGCTTAAGATGCCAGAAAAAGGCTACTAAAGAAAGAAAGAGCGGTTCAGCTTTGATTAGCATAACCAGTACTTTGCAATCAGCATATCTAAAGGGAAGCTATTTTAGTTCCGAATGCACATAGGTGCTGTTTTATAGTTGGCCAGTCATTGTCCTTATTTTGAATTTACACAAGAGACAGGACATGAGGGTCTTCTTGGGGCTTAGAACTCTTATCACACTGGCAAAGTTGTCAAAGATATTTCCCCTCTAGAAGGTGGGAAGCTGGTGTCCTCCCCAATTCCCTGTTCCCACCTTGTTGCAATTCAGTCCAATCATCGTGCTTCTAAATTTGGAGACTATTTTGGTAAGAAACTTCCTAACTCCTCATTTTGTGCACAACACATTCTCATTCCTAACTCCTATCTCCCCTGCTGACTATTCTCCTTGTTCTGTTCTGCTCTGTTTACTTATGAAAAGGCATCGTTCTAAGTCAATCATGGGCTATTTTTACTCCTTCATCAGATACTTCTACTTCCAGATCTCTTCATTTAATAATCTCAAAAAAAGCAATTATAAAAATAAACCTATTGCTGGTCTATCTCTAGTGCTTTCTTTGTTTTATTTTTCTAACTTTACATCTTCACTCCTCGTCTCTTGCTAAGCTTAGCACCTGTCTTTATGGGTATAGCTAAAATGGACACAGAAATAAAACTCAGGTAATGATACCCAGCCTAAAAAAACAACAAAGAGCCAGCGCTGTGTTCTGTGGCCAATCACAGTTAACACAATAAAGGGTGGAGCAACCTCAGACAAGCTTCTCTAAAATGGGGATAATAACACCTGCCTCTAAAGGTCTCATTAGGACCTTGAGTCCCCGGTAAGATCACAGATGTGAAAGTACTTTGAAAAAATTTAAAAGTCTCTTCAAATGAAAGGAGAGGAACGCAATAGCTCTTTGAACAGTGATTTCAGGTTGTCATAGAATGTACATGAATAAGATGATTTACACTTCATCTCAGTGTACAGCAAGAATCACCAAGGGTGTTTGATAGGGAAATTGATAAATCATCATTAACAACTGATTTGCATGACGGTTGAATTTGTGGGCCAAACATCACAAGTGTATTTTTCATCTCTGTTGTGTTCAAGAACTAGAGTAGGTCAGTGAAGTCCACAGAAAGTAGAATCTGTGAAGAAATGACACGGTGGACATGAAAAGCCAGTTTGGTTCAAAACACATTTTCTTTTGGAAAATATGTAAAAACATCACATTTTTGTTTGGTATTAGCAAATGCTAGTAGCAACCTCCTTCTCTCTAATTGATCATTGGAGTGGATTCCTCGTAAGGCTGCTTCTTGAAAAAAATCCCCAAGGATCATGCTCTTTGTTAGCCTTTATTTAAGTTGTGGGGTTCTTCTCAGTTCTGGTTAATAGAACACTATTCAAGAATATTTAAATGCCCATTTTTTCTATTTCTTAATTTTTTTTTCCTGAATCCAGGGAAAGGAATCATCTTTTCTGCTTTATTGTGTACTTATCAACAAAGGAAATAACCGAAATTGTTTATAAATAATTTGCTTTTATAACTTAGACATTCAGACCACCTGAGAATGAAGGCCAACACAAGTTGACAAGATCTCAGAGTTCTAGAGCCAAAGGAGACTCCTTAGGAATCAATGTGCCCACTTGGTTAGGTGACTCCCCCAGAAGTGTTTCTGGAGGGGAGGCAGAATATACTTTGGAAAACAGTAGAGAAAGATCCTGTAGGATCAGCTGGCCTCTCTTTCTGCCCATAATTTTGGAAATGCTAATTCTATCTATTGCATAATACATAATGCCTGGTTTTCCCAATCAAGACGCTGTATCTCAGGACTATGGGCTCTGGGTTAGAAAGACTGACTTCAAAGACTAAGGGAATCTATGTTACCTTGTCATTGAAGGATGTGCACATATCTGTCTCACGCCAGAGTAGAAGAAATATTCAACGAAGGCAGCAGACTTATAAATTAATTCTGTATGATCAATCCCAAATGCTCCTAAAAGAATGATGTTTTTCTTATTAAAGTCTTTTGAGATGCGTAGCATCAGTCAGAATGTCGTGGGGCTTATCAATATTGTATCTCCAGCATGAATCTGCAAGACAGTGCTTTTAGAGATCAAAAAAGTTCACAGATTTGCCATATTGTAGAGCATTGTATAGCAGAGTTTCCCAAAGTTTGCTTCTCTCTGTGTGCATATGTTTTCTAACAAGTACGAACAATCTACTCCAAATCTGAATTTTTTTCCCCCTGAAACTGTTCATTGTAAGCCTTTCTCTAAAATCATCGCGAATGGTCCCCGAGATACCACTTCATATCAGAGTTTGCTGCTGGGCCAGAACCAAGGTGAGGTAAGAGAGGTGCCTAAGGTACAAAATGTCAAGTTTGGGCTCTTACTCGCAGGGCTGTGTGCTCATTCAGGGTTGAACCTAACCCTGAGAGTGAGGACCTTCCTAATTTTGTGCACTAAACACTACTCTTGCTTCATCCTAATCCTGGCCTTGGTTCTCTGACAGAACACACAGAATGCAGAGTATACTTGAAAAGTTTGCACACTGATACATCAGGAGGAAGTGTAGCAATACTGATTAATAGCACAACCGTTGAAGGCCAGTCTAGGCTTTGCCAGTGATCACAGGGGTGACCTGGGGCGAGCTGGGCTCGGACAACCACACCCCATGATGCACTCCCTGCTCTGACCCCCACCTCATGGATGACGACACACATACTTCTATGCACAACTGTCAATACTTCACAGACAATTAGCAGAGACAGGCCTGGCACTACTACATCCTCTTTCTATTTCTTACACCTCAACTGAATTCTGGTAGGCTTGTCTTCAGCAGCTTCTAAGAGACACTGGAGACGTAAGTGATAATACCATCTTCACTTTTCCATTGGTCTATCCTCACTGTAAGCCCTTTTGGTTATTTGCCATTTGCTGTGCTCTCAGACCCATAAGTTTCCACTCCAGTCAGTTTCTTCTTCCACACCACCCCACACGCCACCCGTGAACCAGCATCCCCATTTCCTCAACCTTTTCTCTAAACATTCCTTCCTTCTGACTGTCATCCTCCTCTGAAGACATAGCTCCCCTTGCACCTCTCTCAAGTGGAGTTCATTTGGTCACAACAAACATTAACTGACAACTCCAGGTCAGGAATGGTGTGCAGGTCGCCATGTTTTTATTTTATGGCCTATCATTTCCATCGCTTTCGTATCTAAACTGCCTTGTGCCTTGGTTGTACCTATCTGGAAAACTCTAATCCATGGTGAAACTGGCCCTTCCCCGAGCCAATATCTGTCAGTTGAGGCACTGATAGAAAAAAAAGAAAAACATACCTGGGTAAATGTTGAATTCCTGGTTGCCCATCTCAACTGGCTCTAAATGGTGTCCAGTTATTATTTCTCCAGTCAACCCACTCTCCTCCTCACAAAATAAGTATTTCAAACCTTTTCCACTATACTCCAATTTCTGGCTCTTCTTGTCTTGTCCTTGTCTTACTTTCTTTTTACCTGAAGATGACCATGCTTTCTAATTCTCAGACAAAATAAAAAACGTCATGAGATAGGAGCTCCTTTAACTTCCTACCTCCAGATTAATAGATCTTTCCTAAAGCAGCACCCACCTTCCTCTTCCTTCTTGGAGGTTGCGTCTCTCCACTAGCATATCGCACAGGTACCTCACACTACATAAGTGCAAACTGAATTTATGCTCTTTTCCCCCAAACTTCTCCTCTATTTTTAACTATCCCAGTAAACAGAGCTCTAATACGAGGTCTGACAATTAAGTTTGCGAACTTGTTACAGTGATGTTGCTAACCTTTTTTGACACCAGAGTGATTATTCATTATGAATTTGTACCAACTGAACAAAGAGTTAACCAAGTTTACTATTTGGAAGTGCTGAAAAGGCTGCGTGAAAAAGTTAGATGACCTGAACTTTTCGCCAACAATTCATGGCTCTTGAATCATGACAAGGCACCACCTCACACGGCACTGTCTGTGAGGGAGTTTTTAGCCAGTAAACAAATGACTGGATTGGAACACCCTCCCTACTCACCTGACCTAACCCCCAATGACTTCTTTCTTTACCCCAAGATAAAGGCAATAGTGAAAGGAAGACATTTGGATGACATTCAGGACATCAAGTGTAATATGATAACAGCTCTGATGACCATTCCAGAAGAAGAGTTCCAAAATTGCTTTGAAGGGTGGACTAGGCACTGGTGTCGGTGCGTAGCTTCCCAAGGGGAGTACTTGGAAGGTGACCATAGTGATATTCAGCAATGAGGTATGTAGCACTTTTTCTGGGATGAGTTCACGAACTTAATTGCCCGACCTCGTACTCCCAGTTGTCCAAACGAAAAGCCTCAGTGTCCCTCCCTCCTCTTCTCCAAAAAGTACATTCTGTCAATTCTTTCTTAAGTGCCTGTAAGCTCCACCACTCTGGTCCAAGCTACCTTCATCTTTTGTCTACGCTAGGAGTTGGCAAACAAGTTTTATTGGAACACAGCCATGCTCTTTCATTTATAGATGGTTTATGGCTGCTTGCACTACAAGGGCGGAGTTGAGAGTTACCACAGAAAACATATGGCCCAGAAAGCAGAAACTATTTACTTTCTGGTCCTTTATAGAAAAGGTTTGCCCATCCCAACCTTGATCTACACTATTGCAAGAACCTCCCAAATGTACCGTGCACCACGCCTGGTACTCTGTTCTCAGGCGCATGCCCCATAGCACAGCTGGTCATCTTTTTAAAACCTCACATCCCCAGGCTTGGAAGCCTTCAAAGCAGGGACATCCTCATTCTTGGGATAAAATGCAGTGTCTCTAGCTTGGCTACCTGGGTCCCTATAATCAGCCCCGGCGACCTCTCACCTTTACCTGTAGCACTCTACGGTGCTTGCCAAACCCAGCCGTGGTATCCACCTCTCACTTCCTCCGAGGCATCATGCTCTTTTAGGCCATAGAATTTGGAACATTTTGTTTTCTCTGCCTTGGAGACTCTTTTTCTCCCTTGATTTGCCCCTCATCCACTGCCTACTTGTTCTTCAGGAATCTGCTTAGACCTTACTTCCTCCAGGAAGTCTACTCTTTCTCCACGATTAGGGTAGGTGCCCTGTTTCGTGGCAGTATGTACTCAACAGCTGTTAATTCTTTGTGAAATTATTTGTTTAATGTTTGCGTTTTTAGATAGACTGCAAGCGTCACGATAGAAAAATCTTTGTCTATCTGGTTCAGAAACGTAATCTTCAGGACCTGACCCAGTGCCTGGTACAAGATAGGCACTCAGAATATATATATTTCTAAATAAATGGATGAATAGCAGTAACTCAATAAGGTTATGCTGGTGATGCTGAGAAGTAATTTACACCTACCACTTAGTTAAATGCCTGGTACTGGCAAAAGTTAGATCATATTTATATTTTAGCATTATGCTTTTACTTTGAAATGATTCTAGACTTCTTGATTCAGCAAAAATAGAAGGTACCAAAAAAGCTTTTTATTCTTGTACCACGTAGCATGAATCGTTCTTTATTGATTTCTTCTGTTTGGTTGTTCCTAACAAGCATATCTGACTTTCATAGTGTGAGACTTCTAAAACACCACTATATCCAACCCTCGTAGCCAAAAATCATGCTAACATGTGTTTCCTAAGCTGGATAGTCCCTGTCACCCTCCAGATGTACTTTCCATCATTCTCTACCCTGCTCTGTGCCTCAGGAGGCTGACATCCTGTGTGCTACCTGCCCTCTGACTTCTGATGGGTTTATGCAATGGATACCACCGATCAGAGATTGGAGGCAGGACAGCAAGAAAAAGGTATGCCCCCTGGCTCCTCCTTTGGGCTGCAGGTTGACAGTGACTGTTCCTGTATGAAGGTCCTACGTAGCTCCTAGAAGGGGACTTCTCTAACCCGCCACTCTCGCCGGGCCTTCTCTGTAGGTACTCCTTCCTCTTGCTTCTTCTGGCCTAGGTAGTTACAGCTCCTGCTGCTGCTAGCCTTGGCATGCTTCATTCCCCCTGTTGGTTTCCCTTAACTTGTCCACACCTCTGTCCATTAAAATCTCCTCAGTTATTCCTGTTTGAGTGTGCCTGATAGGACTGTTTTCTGATAGGACCCTGACTCATCCAACTCCATTGCCTAAATAAATATAATGAAAACATGCCAAGAGGTTCTTGCATGCTTCTCTAGATCTCTCACTACCTCTCACTAAGTCTGCAAGCTCGGTTGGTGTGAGCTTAGGTGCTGTTATCCCCATTTCTCAGGTAGACAGCAGAAGTCTGGAAGTCAAAGCACTTCCAGGGATGTAGCCACACTGCAGAGCTTAGTGGTGGCAGAGTCCAAGCCACACCTCAGCTCTGAACCTTACACATTGAACTCAGAGCTATATCTCGGCTCTGTCCCTCCCGGAGGACCACCTGCCAGAATCTGGACAGCTAAGATCTAGGATAAATCATTCTTAGTGACAAACCTCCCTGCAGTGAGTCTGATCCAGGTGAATTCTGAAGCTGGTGGATGTGCAGCTGGCTCTCGGCCCCCATTTGGAGGTCTTGGAAGCATTCCCAGATGGCTTCTGGATGCCATGACTTTTTCTGGCTGCATTCCTGGGGGAGGTGGGAAAACACACATAGGTCTCCTAGCTGCAAACCAAGGCAAAGAGCACATTGTCATATCTTTAGCAAATGATAGCCCACAAACAGAGAAAGCCAAAGGACTGGAGAGAGAACTATCTACCCAGCTAACATAATTCACTCTTTAGAGCCACGGGACAGCCAGTATAGAAGATTTTCTATCCTCTTCATGAATCAATTGTACTTCTTAAAAACAACTACATGGGGCTTTGAGCAAATCACAGACAGTTCTTCATTCTGTTCTCTTAATTCCTCCTCTGGGAAGTGGAGTTCTGCCCACTAATGAGTAAAAAGGGGAGCAATTACTCATTAAGGTGAGCAAAAATATCCATAGGCCTTAACTTTAAAATCTTAAAATATGAAACTATTACTGATTTATCTCCTTCTCTTTGGGGAGAAGGCGGCTCCCATAAAGAGGCAGTATGAGTCATAGTTAAGAGTACGGGCTCTGGAGCCAGACTACCTGGGTTTGAATCCCAGCTCTGCCACTAAGTAGCTGTGTGATTTTGAGAAAGCCACTTAACCTCTCTGTGCTTCTGTTTTCTTATCTATAAAATAGGGATTACGATAGCATCTACTTCATAGGGTTGACGTGAAATTAAATGAGTTATTATAAGGGAAGCATTTTGAACAATGCCTCGTATATGGTAAAGACTACCTATGTAAGGTAGTTGACTAGAATTATTTCAGTAATTATCCATGTATCTTTAGATAAACATATCTGGAGTGTTTATAATTCCATGACTTTTTTTTTTTTTCCCTGTAGCTCAGATAACTTCTCGGGTGAAATAACAGATCCTAGAGAAGCTTTGCTAGCACCAGCAGTCATTAGATCAAGGGGATTTGGCTGTGTCTTAACTGTCATCAGGAAGAGAATATACCTGAAATGCTAATATTTGGAAAAGCACATTCTGGCACACAGACTCAGTCGAGCAAACTCATCACTTATGCCCCAAGGATAAGGGGGAGCACCAGGTGCCCTACCTGCAGGACTGATCCAGAATGATGAGATGCCTTTTAAGCCGACCATCCATCATTGATAACTGAAGGCCTAGTAGGCATGCCTATCCATCATTCACAAAAGTCTTTTCATTTAGGCATCTGTCCCACAGGGCAGACAAATCTTTGCACTTCTCAGAGGCTGGATTAGTGTGCGTTCTTCCCTCTCCTCTCATCTTCAATTTCCTGTTGAAAATCAGTGGCCAGCCCAGGTTTCCATAAGCCAGCCTTGGTTTTCTCTGCTGGTTCTCAACTAAAACACAAGTTATCCAGGTCTGAGAAGCAGCTCAGTATCCAGCCAGCTGTCTTCATCTTACAGAAGTCCTGATTGACTGATATTCTTAAAGAAAACACATCAGTTCCCCTGAGAAGTCAGGAGTTCGTAAGAGTGACTGTCCTTTCATAATAGTAATAATAGCCAATTTTTATTGAACACTTACTATATACTGGGCACTATGCCAAAGACTTTATGTAACATTCTCATTTAATTCTCATAATCATCCTATGATACAGGCACAAGAGTTCATTATCTGAGTCCCTAGAGCAGCGCTGTCTTACAGAAATGTAATATGAGCAACCAATGTGGTCACATATGTCATTTTGAGTTTTCTAGTAGCCACATTATAAAAAGTAAAAAGAAACAAGGGAAGTTAATTTTTTAAAGGTCATATAGGCATCTTTATTTCTAAATAAGTATGTACTATTTGGTCTTTTCACACTTCATCTTTATTAGCTCCATTTATTAATTATATTATTAATATATTTAATAATATATCTTGCCTAACCCAATATATTTTAAAATTGACATTTCGACATACAATCAATATAAAAGTTATTAATGAGATGTTTTACATTCTTGTTTTGGTATTAAGTCTTCCAAATCGAAATTCCAATTTATAAATGTAGACAGAATGAGGGAAACAGCAAATGACCATTTGTCCAGCACCACAGTAATAATTGTTGCATTCAAGATCCTTCTATGGATGCTAAAATTAAAGAATTAGAATTTGAGGAAATATATGTATTTTTTAAATAAATATTTGCCTACTCTGAAAATCTCTCTCAAGGTATTTATTAAAATCAAAGGGGGACACAGTACGTTTACAGTGGAGAAACGCGGCGGACACCACCTTAAAAAGCTAACAGAGCTAAGATCATCAGTAATAGGACATATCAACGTCATGCACACCCAGACAGGATGCACTTCTGAGCTCTTACCAAAAACCTGTAACCTCAATCTAATCATGAGAAAACATCAGAAACACCTCAAATTAAGAGACAGTGTGGAAATAACTGGCCAGTACGCTTTCAAAATGTCAAAGTCATGAAAGATAAGGAAAGACTGAGGAACTGTCACAGACTGGGGGAGATTGAGGAGATATAACAGTGTGGGATCCTGGATTGGGTCCTGAAGCAGAAAAGGACGTTAGTGGAAAAATTGGGGCAATTTAAATGAGGTCTATAGTTTAGTTACAAATCATGTTGACTTCCTGGTTTTGATCATTTACCCTCCTGTGTAAGTTGTTCATATTCGGGGTATCCTGGTACAGGGTATATAGGAACTCTGTCTTGGTTTTGCAATTTTTCTGCAAGTCTAAAAGTATTTCAAAATCAAAGAACACAGTGTAATAAAAATAAAAATGCAAATTGATTATACACTACCTTTGCAAAAGATGCAGGAGTCTATGAAGTTGATGAAAGTGTTTAAGTGTTGCTGAAAATGCCTGAAAAACCAGATAAAACAATGACCATTTGGAGAAGAAAAATTAACAAGGATGGCAACAGGAAGTGGGTTTCAAAAACAATGATTTAAATGTCAAAGAATTCTGAGAGATCTTTGGGACAAAGAAATGAAACTTTCTAGTATGTTTGCTAATACATTTCGGCCACAAAATCATCCATTGAGTGAAGGCTGGTGTATAACACCACCTATCATTGTAGTTCAAACATCATGCCACAATCTCCACGTGACATTTATCTGTTCTGTGTTCATTCTCAGAATGAACACATCGTTGCGATTATAGTCTATGTTCTATTGGAGAAGATAACATTGTATTTTCATAATTTGTAGCTTCATTTTCTATATATATTTTAAAAAGCTTCACTTAAAATTTTAACCCATCTTAAATGACTTGACTTTGATCTATTCCATTCTCAATTATCCCTGGCTTACACGCACTTCCCGTCAGTTAGTGGGAGAGCCAGGACTCAAACCCAAGTAATCTGAGCCTTTAGCTCACGCTCCACGCTCCACGCTCTGCGCTCCAGTCTCAGACAGTGAACACAAGCACTCTGCATTACGCCCCCATTCCAAAGAGGGGGGCTCCTCTTTGTTCCCATTACCTGATCAAAGTCATCCAAAACGAGGTTCACGTCCTTTGTGACGAAAAGTCACCCTAGCATGTTTCCTTTTCTATCACTCTCTATGAATTTGTTGAGGATGAGCAACTCTATAAATCAATGGAAGACAAGACAGAGAATGGACATGAATGAGCACATGAACTTGGTCAGCCACGTTGGTGTGGCATTTGTGAAATATCCTGGGTCTGTAAGACCCATCACACTTGCAAATGACATTCATTTTTAAATAACCTCATTGAATCCTCCTAACTCAGAATCCAAACCTATAGCCAATGAAATCCTTCAAAATGCTTAGAGTGTCAAAATGATGACTTGTGCTATTTTAACAAACAAAACTTAAAAAGGCTAGGAAGCTGAAGAAAGGAGATATGTATTATCAGAAAGGACCTCGCTACATTTGAAACTCAGCAGCACATGATAGAAGCAGAAGACTAATAAGTTACAGTGAGGAGGGAGAGGATGCAAGGGCAGAAAGGGTGGAAGGACCCTGGAGAAGCCAGGGGAGAGAACATTCTGAAATGGGCCCCTCACATCCAGGAGCAAGTATAGCTTTGCAATTATGCACACACGCACTCACAGTCGACACTTAGATGATATCAGTGGGGTCATTACTAAAGAGCAATATGACAGGTTATCAGTCTATCCCTGGCCCTGATCACACCTGAGGTTGAGACGTTTGCTTTGAAGAGACGCTCTCAGTCATAGGAATGAAACAGGGCACGGCTATTTTCTCTACGCCCACATGCTGGCACATGGGTTCATTCAGATGCATCTTTATTGCGAAATGATCCTCAAACCAATTAAAAAGTGGCCAATTTCCTAGGGGCCTATTGTGCTAACAGTTGGAAAGATGGCACACAGAAGCCAAGCCAAGGCGGGAACCTGGGCAGTAAGGCGTGGCTTCCTGTATCAGCATATTGTAAAGTCACAAACTTCTTGGTGGTCCAATATGTTCTTTTTCCTGAAAGTTGCAAGAAGAGTTGGGCCCCTTCCTATTGGCCCCTGGTGGACTAAAATCATGGTAGGGTTATTCTCATCCCAACCACACACTCCTGCCACAATTACCAAGGAAAAGAAAGGACGGGTGGGGATTAGGAGGGGTGGTGGGTGACAACAGACTATTTCTTGATCTAGCCCCACCATCCTTGTAGCTCTTTGTTAACTCTTCACAGACCTTCTGGAGATTTCCTTTTTCTGAGTGTCCTGCTGTGATGCTTCAAATTGCACAGTGTAGTGGACCCTTCCGTGCATCCCTTGGTATGCCTCCCTTCAGGGAGAGTTCTCAGCTGTCGGCACTCTTTGGGAGTTGCCTTAGCTAAAGGGCACACCCCTTTCTTGAGGCAGAATAAAGATCCAGGCCTCTTGCCCCAACTCAAGACAACTCTGAAGGGTTACTCCAGCTTCTGTGTTCCCCACAGGGTTGGCTGAGGCCTCTGCTGAGTCTGCATTGCAGTCCAGCTCCTTCTTCCTCCGAAGGAAGCCCGATTCTGCTTCCTTCCCCGCGTGTTGATCCTAGCAACACTCCCTGGTCAACTCATCACAAGCAAATCTCCATCTCAGAATCTGCTGACTGGGGGCCTAACTCAAGACATGCTCTCTGCTCCATTTTACTGTCCTCCACTGCCTGCCATGATGGCCCCCTTGTCAACCGATCCTCAGTCCCTCTTGGCATTTCTTTTCTACACTGACATCCCGGCTTAATGACCCTGGGTCCTTGGTCACTTTTGTTTCAGATTCCCAGGGAAAGATCGTCATCCCTCTATGAATAATTATCCACCTCATTCTGCCAAAGTGAAGATTCAGCCAACTGTCACTATATATATCCATCCTACCTCCTTCAGCTTCCCAGGGCACTTCCAGAGTCAGGTGGGGCCTGGGAAGGAATCCTGCCAATGTCAGCATCTATCTCTCTAGTGGCTCAACCCTCCACAGAACTCCCAGCTTACTAGAAGGAGGGATAGCCTGACTTTAGTCATTCCTGGTCCAAAGGTTACACACAAGCTGTCTTAGGCAGCTTCCATTGTATATCTTTGGCCATTGTATATATTTGCTTTACTATCCACCCAGGCAGCAGTGTCAGGTGAGCACAGCAAGCCAAGAGCCACGAGTCCTCTGTTCTTGCCTGCGTGTAACAGTTGCAAGTATCTGGAGAGGCATCAGAGTAGAATTGAAGGGTAACTGTGTACCTTCATGAGGATCAATTTTAATGGGATTAAAAGAGAGTAAGCAGGGCCAGAGAAAGGTATGTATTCAGAGTCTTTGACAGAATGGACGGGAGGAGAGCTGAGCTCAAAAACTAAGAGAGGTTAGAGTGCCATTGAGCAGAAAGGAGAGGCAGCCTCTGAGCAGAGAGGGGAGGTGAGGGCAGCCATTAAGCAGAGAGGGGAGGTGAGGGCAGCCTATGAGCAGAGAGGGGAGGTGAGGGCAGCCATTAAGCAGAGAGGGGAGGTGAGGGCAGCCAATGAGCAGAGAGGGGAGGTGAGGGCAGCCATTAAGCAGAGAGGGGAGGTGAGGGCAGCCAATGAGCAGAGAGGGGAGGTGAGGGCAGCCTCTGAACAGAGAGAGCGGGGGAGGGCAGCTTCTGGGGGGCGGGTGAAGACAGCCATTAAGCAGAGAGGTGGGGAAGAAAATGCTGTAGGTGGATGGTCCAGGGGGATAGGGCTAGAAGGGGAGTAAGATAATATGTGGACTAGGTCAGATGGTTCCGTAATCTAAACCCACAAAAGGCACAAAACAGAGTTTCTTTTTTGTCGGAGCCTCTGAGGAATTCTGCAAGGTGTGGGCAACTCCTCAGAGGTACTCTAAAAACAAAGAGCTTTACAGACATTCCCAACTCAAAACAAGGTGCTTGTTATAAGCAGCCTCAGCCAAGGTGCCAGCTCGATTGTAGGAGGTATCAGTAGTCTTGCACAGATGGTGCTCAGTCCTGACACTCTGAATTCTCACTGCTGGAAACAGAGGGACAGCTCGCACTCCTCGTGAGGATTAGGGGGCCCTGTGTATCTTTCCCAGGCCCAGCCCCAACCCCTTTGGCAGTCCCACGCCCTTGCAGACAGAGCTCAGCACACTATGCCATGGGGGCATCGCCCCACACAACTCCACCAAGACCGAGGTGGGCGGCATCACTTTGCCACACTTTGTTCTTGGTTCTGTCAAGAAATAACCCTTGGCTTTCCTCACTCCTGAGCTATGGGAGAGCTTCCTAGAGAAAGAGAGAAACGTTAGAAATTGCCTGGCCTAACAGCTTTCTAGTACAATTACAAACATAGAGAGGGAACAGCTACTGCAGCTGCAGTTGTACTGGGCTGCATGCCCCGGGAGCTGCCACTGAAGCCACTCCTCCCTGTGCCCACGTCAGAAGGCAGGGGTGCCTCGCTTTCACAATGCACTGGGTGTCCTGTTTTGTTTTTGTGGTTATATGCTTTATAATGTTGAAATGACACTGATGTTCAGGAGGAATTCCCACAGTGGAACCATACCTGTGCCAAGGGCCTTGGCTGAGGCTTATACGTTTTCTATTAATTAAAAAATCAACGCTTCCTAAAGGAGCTCTACTGACCCAGAAATTAAAATAAGCACAGTGGGAAAATCTTTTTAAAAAAGCACAATTTCCCCTTCCACTTGTTCACTTTCTAACAGTCCCTGAGAGTACTTTCCATGCCCATCTACCCACAGTAGCGTTTCAATGGTGGATTAAAAAAAAGAAGGAGGAAAAGAGTAACCTATGAGGGAAGGCTCGAATAATAATGGTATGTGGGTAGCAATTGCTAAGAATGTTACAAGTTGAGAACACAAGTGGTAATGCTTCGATAACTAAAATAATTTTCTAAAAGGGTTGTCTATGCTACATAAAAGGTGGGGATGGTGTACCACCCTAAAGCTGCAGGAAGACCATCGGAGCATTCTCAGCAACTTGGAATTTGGCCTTTGTACTTTTCTACTTACATGGGGTGAAGCTGAGCGAATGGTACAGGCATAGTTGATCAAGTGGGCTTGGCAGTTAGTGGTCTAGGACGAGGTAGGTAGCCATGCACATCTCCAAGGGAAAAAGAGAAGTCTGATGTGATGGAGGATGGAGAATTCTCCCTGGTGCTGTGAGCTCTTTCCCTGAAGGAGACACTTCTTGCTGAGTTAGGTTGGCAGAAGTGGGTGCTGCAGACACTCCCACAGTCCCCTGGGTGGGCTCTCCCATCAAATCAAACAACTTCCTGGTGAGGCCTCAAGCTCTCATCTCATATTTACAATAAGACCTTTGGGACTGAGTAAACAAAAACAAATTTCTGAATGAATGAAAACTTACTCAGTGGATGTCCTTCATTTTCCACTGGCTGGCAGTACTCAGGCAGTGATTAGACAAATCAAAATTACTCTCATCTGGTTAAATAGGGAAACAATTCTCCTTCCTGCCCCTGTGTACAAGAAATGAGACCACTTGAGCTGACATAAAGTGGGTCTACCAATGGAGTGTTACCAGCTGAAGACTGTGATTGTTGCCCACGCCAGTGGGTGAGCTGAGTAGCTTGGCCAGCTCTCTGGTGTGCCCCGGCAACACCGCATGGTCTTCAGTCAAACCTCTACAGGGTGCCCTGTATGTTCCACACAACGAACTAGGAACAAGGGCACATATCAAGAGGGTCTTAAGTCTTGATTTTGAACAGAATTCAGTAGGTAATAGGCTCATATGTACAAGTGGGACTCTCCCGTACCAAAGAGTGGCCCCAGGGGTTACCATGGTGGCCACAGACCACGCATAGAACCATCCCTGTTACCGGATGGGCCCTGAGGTTGGACTTCTCCATCCTCCAAGTCTTTGCTCGCTACTGAAGAACAACGTAGAACCAGTGAGAGCTGAGGGATCTGGGTGTGTCCTCAACTTCATAGTGACTGTGTGGTCATGAGCCGAATTCCTCAACCTGCCTGAGTCATTGGTTCTTCATCTATAAAAAGAGGGTGAAAAATATCCTGGATCCCACACTGGGATAGTGTGCTAAAAAAGTGTTTTTAAAATTGTCAGCACTGCATGACTATACAGTTTTACTCAGATCTAGACTCATTACTTGAATAGATCCTGTCATTTAATACATGTCTGGTCCCTGCACAAGCAGTTTTTATAACATTACCACGAAGATAATACCAAGGGTAGTAGGTGAGGGGCCCTCATTACCAGCATTTTGAATATCCCTCTTTTTGCCTCTCTCTTAACCTAAAAGGGGCCTGTCCTTGCTTCCTCAGTTAGTGAGATGAGTGCACAGTCACATGGTACATTTTGTCTGACATGGCAGAGACCGGACCTTATGGAGTGAATTAGCGTAGCTTCTTACATTTTTTTCATTAGCCACAAATATGTCTGCCTCTTGCACAAAAATATAAAATTACATGTTTTCAGCTATTCTGGTGTTTTGTTTTGTTTTGTTTTGTTTTACTGCTTGTTTTAGATGAAACTTAACATTGCCACATTGTGTGATCTATTTTCCATCTCTATAGGGTATAGGGGGACACAGCTCAAAAGAAAGGTACTTGGGTTGTTTAATAACATGATCTGACCATGATCTAATATGAGATCTAACACACAAGCGTGACTTTACAAATACCACGAATGATTTCTTAACAATCAGGCAAAATTTATACACCCAAATGAATATTTTCCTTCCAGAAATATCCAAAGGGAAAATTTTTAATATTGTTTTTTAAATGTTCTTAAAAGGACTCATCCCAGAAGACTATTTTTAAGTCCATTACTTTGAAAGTACAAATTTGAGTGTGTCTATTAAAATCAGTCGCCTCATTTTATTCTTCCATATCATGTACTTATCTAGTTTTTGCTAATACAGAGGGTGCCAAAAAAATGTATATACACTTTAAGAGGGAAAACTGTATTAAAATTGTAATACTCAATATAAACCAATAACAAAAGATGGATACAAGTCACGTTTGATTTCTGCAATTACAAAAGGTTCTCAAAATGGTTACCATCAACGTCCAGATACTTCTGATTACGGTGAACTACTGCTTGAGCAACATTGACCAAAGTGTCCACTTGTACATATTTTTTGGCACCCCCAATATAGCAGGGTTAATATTCAAAATATTCAACAATTGGTTAAGTACACCCACCAAGCAGAACAGACCTGGCTTGAATGTGGTTCCGGGGCATGCTAGCTGACTATTGGACAGTGAAATAGATAAAAATGATCCACATGTCTTGAGTAGTTTGAGATATTAAAACCCTAGATGGAGGATGATTTCTCCCTTTAAGATCTCTTCATCTTAGACTACGTGGTAAATTCAGATGAACTGGGGTAGGGACAAAGTCGCTCAGGGAACAAACAATTCTGGTGAGAGTTCTTGCCTTCCATCTGGAGAAAAAGCAACCTGAAGTCTTAGTATTTTTTCAGAAATTGAAGATGTATTTAAGTTCATTACCTCCACTCATAATGATATTTTGCAATTATAGCTGATGGCTATAATGTCGATACAAAGGTGACTGCTCACTCGTGGCCAGCCCTACCTCACATAAAGTCACTGTGGAATTACCTAAAACCCAAGGTTTCACTTCTATTTCTCTAAGTAATTACATTGTGTAAATTTCTTTTAATGGATCTAGTTGCATATTGTGCTGTTCCAGATCACTGCCCCTCACAATTAGCTAGTCAGCTCCACACTTGCTCATTTGAAAGACAAGTCTATCACTCGATCCCTGACACTGAGCCAGGCTCTCCTTTGCCATGTGACACTCCACACGGCTCAATAGCACCCTCTTTTGCTGGCCAGTATAATAGACTCATCTAGTTAGGGTTTCATATCCCAGACATTTGTGGGTTTGAAGAAGCTATTTTCCATGCACTACTTTGTTCTTTCTTGGTCTCATTTCAGATTCTTCCTTCAGCTGGGTTCAGTCTGGAAGAAGAATTTCAGTGGCTATTTCAACACAGGATGATGACCAAGACTAAAACAATAATATTGCAGCTTTGGATCTAACAACACACAAAAATGCTCTTTACCCTTCTGGGTCTTTGTTGTAAAGTCAACATCAAATAAAAAAGGACTTATGCACAATCCCTAAACAATCTTCTCTTGTATGTAGTTATGTCAGTCTCTCAGTTTTGTGTCTCTGTTATTACATTTATCACATCAAATTAATTGTTCACCTTCTAGAATATGAGTTCTTCAAGGGTAAGTTCTGTGTTCTATTGATCTTCTGCTCCCATCACCTAACACAGAACCTGGCATGTCATATGAATTATAAATATAGATGTGTGTGTGTGTGTGTGTGTGTGTGTGTGTATATGAAAGGGAGAGACTCAGGTCACTCCTGAATAAGACGCAGTACTTATTTTGTGCCAGTCATTCATTGATGGTGAATCAATAGGCCTGGCTGACATTTTCATAAAGGTGGTAGTTCATACTATGAGATAAGATTTGATAACCAGGGACACTAACAGAAAAACTCCCAGAATTAAGTCCCTTAGTAATGACTCTTTAACACTATCAGAGACATGTAACCATTACAATAAGAACTCAACTATTTACTGCATTCCAGAAGCAGCCCAACCTTTATTATTTCCTAAGAGCCACATGGAGATTGTAAAACACCCAATCAGATTTATACTACAGACAAAAAATAAGTTAACTTGTTGGTCCATTTAAAGATCCCATCCATGTGTCCCTGAGGAATTCGTTAAGTGTTCATGACTAGAGAAGAGATTTCTAGGCCTCAAGCCACTCCGTCTTCTGCAGGGTCACCTTTATTCCCATCTTGTTCCTAGCAATTATTTATCACTCAGCTTGGTCTTACCGTAATCAGGGTCTCCATAAAGCTGCCTTATATTAATTAATTCTTAACATTATCCAACAATGCTCTCTCCTAAATTATTTTATGACTTTTTGTACCTAAAAATCTACTTTTTTATTTTGGAATATATTGATTCCCAAGAACTCAGATTTTTGTGTAAATTTTAAAATTGGCACTTAACCCCAAGGCCTACACCGCTTAACCTTAAGGTTCTTTCTGTCTTGTTTTTCTCTCTGGATTTCATCCCACTGTATGTCATTTGAGTAAGAGTAAGAAGTGCACATTGGCTGGGTTGAATGGCTGTATAGACCACTGTTCTGGTTAGATGGTGTCACACTGTTGGGCAGAGTGTCATGACTACACCTAGTCATGGTCAGATTGAAACTCATCACCACTTTTCAGCAAAGAGAAAACTTCTCTGCTGTTAGCCATTGCCACCTTTCTCTTCTTCCTTTTAACCATTACGCTACATTACACGTACCAAATAACATGTTTCACTCTAATGATAATTATTGCGTTAAACGGAATGCCATACAATCAAAAATGGAAACGTCAACTGAAAACTAAAGGTAACATACATACCTGGAAGGATAACTATTGAAAGCTGTTTGAGCCAATTTTTCAACCCTACTCAGTTCCATGAGTAATTTGAAAACAGAGTACTTGGCACATAGAAAACACTGGATAAATATTTGTCCAGTGACGGCATGAATACTTTTGCATTTGAAAAAATCATCATATCTGCTAATTAATTGGCATTAGGGTGAACGTCACTCTCTATAAGAGCATAGACCTGTGTGGCCAATTCAGAAATGTTTTATTCTGTACTAAGTACCACTCCCTTGAAATACCAGAGTCCCAGATGAACAGCTCAAAAGTCTGCAGAGTTCTCCTGATTTTCACGTCTTGGCTGTCCAATAGAACCTCCTGCAATGGTGGAAATGTTCTGTGTCTGCACTGCCCAACACAGGAACCACAAGCCACATATGGCCACTGAGCACTTGAAATGCGGCTCGTCTGAGGGGGGACCTGAATTTTACACTTGATTTAATTTTAATTAATTCGAATGTAAGTAGCCACAGGTGGCTAGTGGCTACTATGTTGAAAGGCACGGCTCTGTAAAAAGATCAGAAAAACGAAATTTGAAACATGTGAGGACACATGTAAAGGTGTTCCTATGTAAGCTTTCACCACGGTTGCTCTCCCACGGGGGACCGTGTTCATTTCTCTCTGACTTCCTTTATTGTGATCATTTCTGAATTTTGTAGTTTTAAGGATGGTAAATGCTGTTCTATCAGCCAATTCTTTGTTCTCGTGGCTCTCAAACTTGGCTGTGTGTCAGCATCACCCCCAGAGATGAGATTCAGCGAGTTTGGGAGGAGACTGGGCATCTGTGTTTTTTAAGCTCCACAGATGATTCTGATCTGCAGCCAGGCTTGGGAACGACGACTTTACACCAGAGATCCCAAACCGGCAGCCCTTGGGCCAAATACACCCTCAAAACATATGTTCATCCCACACAATGTTTTAAAATGTTTTGAATTAGTTGCCAACTTCTACAAATTATAATTTTTTATATAAAAAAAACAAAAAAACTGGAGTTGAGGAAACGCTGCCCCCTTTGGATATAAAGCATAACTTCTTTGGTTCAGCCCTACTTACCCACCTCATACCAGCTGAGCTCCCAAGAGGCATTGAGTTTGCGACCCCTTCCTTAGCCCACATCTATATAATAGTTGCCCAAACAGGCAGCAATTCCTTTCTATTGATGCACCATTCCCAGGATGGAGCACCAACTCTTTTATCCAGGAAGCTGCCTGTAATCACCTTGGCAGGCTCAAGAATATTCTCCCACCATCATGTAAAAACCCCGAATAAATATAATGGGAGTCTCAAGGAGAGAATGAGGTCCCAGTCTAGGACCACGAAACCAATCCTGTTCAGGGGAAAAGTCATTAAATTCAGGGGAAAGATTGTCTTACTTTTTGTTTTTTTACACCCCAAACTCTCTCCCCTAAAGTACCATAAGGCCAGCCAACAAGATTCTCAGGGAAAGTATCTTTGATATAAATTCCTATCTCTACTTTGAAAAAGACTTTGTATAGCTCTGTCGTTTTTCACCCAGTCTCATTTCCGATATATTTGTATTTAGCCATGGTTCTTAACATGAAAATCAGCTAATCACACGTGTTTACCTTTTCTCTCTTTTGAGAAAACTCTATAATGATAGCTAATGAATGAAAATATGTAAGCCCAAGCGATGAGATAAAAGGTAGAAGGGCCATCAGTTCATGAAAACTAGAAAGAGGAGTGCTAATTGATTTAGAAAGGCAGAGGAAAGCATAGATTTGGAGTATTTGTGGAAACAATAGATCTTCCCAGAAAAACATACTCGAATGCATGCCAAACACCTTGGAATCAACTTTAGGGGTTTCACAGGCCTCTGAATCCCATCCACTGATTACTAGTAGTACAAGACATCATCAACCTGAAATAAAACATATTACTTAATAAATACTTATCCTGGACACAAAGCGCAGAAATTTAAATCGCGGCTTTGCCAAGTGGGACATCATTTTGGATCAAATACTATGATTAGGCTTTATTATCAAAAGGGAAAGCAGCCTGGCATACAATTAAGCTTTAAGTAAAATGCAAGGAATACATAGTCTCACTTCTGGGATCACGCTAAACTAAGTGTCATCCAGATCTTAGTGCTTAAGACACAGTGGATTTCTCAGCATACAATAAATAAATCTGTGGGATTTGAATTTTTAAAGAAATCCGTAGAGAGATCCATGAGGAGGCTCAGACACTTCCTGGAATTACACCCTTGCACACTTTGGAAAAAGTCCTTGATGCCTTAGCCTGGTCAGTTCCACTAAGTCAGAGCTGACTGTTTTGTTCCTATTCTCTTCCCTTAGTGACGGTTGGTTCCATCACTGAGGTGATAAATTAGGAGTCACCTTAAGGAATGAAATATGTGACATGAAACAATCTCCTTTGCTAATTGGAAATGCCCGCATCTATTTCTGCTTATGACAGGTATCAAAGGTCAAATGAAGAAATATTTCTTCTCACAAGATGACTTGCAATTTTCTGTTTTAGCCACTTTATATCATTGAGAATGTTTAGACTTTTCACACATTTTGATCCCCACCCCGCCCAAGTAATGCAACAGATATTTCTTAAAATCTTCACGTGCTGATCATTCTTTTTTTGCTCTCTCTACCCTGCTCTGGGGCCCTGGGAGGCTGACCATGGCAGATTTGCATCTCTCAGGCTCCCTTGACAATGGGTTCCAGTAGTCAAGGGGATCTGAAGGTGGAAGAAGAAAGGCATGTTAGGTCTATAATATAATATAATATAATATAATATAATATAATATAATATAATATAATATAATACTGGGTCTTATATTAATTTTTGCTCCAAAAGACGCATTAGAGCTGATTATCCGGCTAGGTCTTATTTTCAGGGAAATACGGTAAATAGATGAGTGCCAATTGATTTAGAAAGGCAGAGAAAGTTATAGCTCAAAGGGCTTTTGGAGGAAAAGTTGGTCAGGAAAGAAGATTATTTGCCTGACAGAATCCTAGAGAATTTGAGGACCAAAGATTGGACATGCACTGGGGGACAAGCATGAGAAATAGGGCTGCAAACAAAGCTGATGGAAAAACAGCGGTCTGTGATCCTTGATGATGTTTCTATTTTTAAATGAGGCACTGAAAAGGTGATTGGGAAGTCTGGATCTATTATCAGGGTTTATCATTTTGCCTTCTTTGTGTAGGATGATCAAGAAGGAACGGCTATTATTTTTCCTGTCCCCAGCCCACTCACACTGTCTCTGAGGATGCCTGCAGCAAGGTATGTACCCTCTTGGCAGAAATTAACGGTATCTCCCCTGGAGAAATGGAATGGCCCTGGAGAACAGACCTCCACATTCCATAACATGGGTTCCATAATATGTCCATAGCTGGTTTATTCATGTAACTCAAAACTGGAAACAACCCAAATGGTCCCTCAACAAGAAAATTGTTAAGTAAATTTCAGTATGTTCATATCATGGAATACTACTCAGAAAACAAGAGAGAAAAGAAAATAACAAACTACCGATTACTTAACCTAGTATGAAAAATCAAAAGGGTCGTTGTCTCAGGTTGGTCGGGTAGCAGGATTACTTGAAAGGAGCACAAGTGAATTTTTTAGGGTGATGAGAATATTCTATATCTTGAGAGAGGCGTGGGTTACACGGGAATATGCAGATCGAAGCTCACTAAAATCAACACATGATTTGTGCATTTCATGGTATGTAAGGTATACCTCAGAATTAAAAACCAAAAAAAAAAAAGGATAAAATTCCATTTTCAGTCATGGTAAATAAGCTCTCAGCAACTTAAAGATCAGAAGACAATTTCCTTAACCTGATGAATTAAATATCTCTCTCAAAAACCTATAGAGAGCAACACTTTAAATACAAAATTTAGAAACATTTTTATCAAAGGCAGCTAAAAGAGACATTGCTAATATCCGTATCGGTCAATATTATATTTGCCACCGTAATAAAACAAAGAATGAAGATATAGCAGGACTTTTCACTATCTACCTTTTATTATTTCTTGAAGGATGTGAATATAATACCTATTCCAAAATTAAATGAAAACAGTATCAGAAATAAACGTTGCTGACTTAGCTCAGGAAAAAAAAAATAAATGAGCTATAATAATTTGAAATGAACCTCATCCTTTTCTGATATTATCTGTATAAAAATATCCAAGAATATCTATAGACATGTTATTTGATCTCTGGTGTCTCTTCTTTTTATAAGGACACCAGTTTTATCAGATTAGGGCCCTACTCTAATGACCTCATTTAATCTTAATTACCTCCCCAAAGGCCCTATATCCAAATACAGATGTATTGAGGGTTAGGGGCTTCAACATATGCACTTTTTATTTATTTATTTATGTATTTATTTATTTATTTATTTATTGGGGTGACAATTGTTAGTAAAATTACATAGATTTCAGGTGTACAATTCTGTATCACATCAACATATGCACTTTTGAGGTGCCATAATTCAGTCCATAACAGTCAGATTCACAAGTTCATTAGTGTTCCACTTATCTATTGTATAAACCACCCCCAAAACTTATTGTCTTAAATGCAACAATAATTCAGTTATGTCTCATGATTCTATGGGTGGGCTAGGCGATTCTTCTGCCTCGTGTGGTGTTGACAACAGTTTTGGCAATTTTTTTCACTAGCACAAAACATGGTTTACCATCCTTCCAGACTTCAAGAGTAATTCCCTCACTGCTTTTCCAGCCTCCCCTAAGTCTCCTTGCTACCCTTCCCGCCTCTATCCACCAGGCAGTCCCAAGGCCATGTCACATGTATTAGGTTTTTTACTATAGAGCACCTCATTTTTTGGGTACCATTTTCTCTTGCAGCTAGTCTTTCTTGTGGAAAGACACCTCAAAACTTAGTGGCTTAAATCAATAAGAATTTGTCATTTCACATAATTCTCTGAGTTGGCTGAGCATTTCACTGCTGCTTTCACTTAGGCTCATACATGCAGCTGCATTCAGCTGGCAGGTCAGCTGGCTGGTTGCTGAACTTAGCTGAGACAGCTGGGTTTCTCTTTCCATATGCTCTTTTATCCTGGGCTTCATTATGCTATGGTGGTCTCAGGGCAGCATTCCAAGAGAATGAAGGCAGAAACAATATCACTTTATCTGTCCCAAACTCTGGGACTTACAAAATGTCGCTTCTGCCACACTCTATTGGATAAAGCAAAGAACAAAGCCACCCCAGATTCAGGAGGTTGGAAAATAGACCTCACCTTTTGATAGAAGCTGCTGCAAAGAATTTGTGCCCATATTTAATTCACCACAGAAAGTTTGCCATGTTCCTAGATGGAAAGAATATCATAAAGATGTCAGTTCCCTCAAATAAATCTATATAGTTAATGTCATACCAATCAAAATCCCCACAGGATATTTCAGGAAACTTGATAAGGTATTTCTAAAACTCATACGCAAGAGCAAAGGGCTCAGAATTACCAACACAATTTTGAGGAAGGACTGGTCCTCAGTTACCAAGATTTATTGTGAAGCTATGGTAACAGCACAGCTTCATAATTGAGGAGCAATTCATGTGAAGTCCACACTATATACAGTATAAATGCGCTGTACCTTAACACAGATGTCTTTGTGGAACAATTTACCTATGATTGAATGATGAAAATATCCAAATACAAGATTGTGGAAAGCAAAGTTTTTCCAGCTTCATTGAGATATAATTGACATATATATATATATATATATATATATATATATATATATATATATATATATATAATCAATTGATATAATTGATATATAACACTTGTGTAATACAAATTCATTACCACCATCGCATTTAGCTTACACCTCCATCACATCATATAATTACCATTTCTTTTTGTGCTGAGAACATTTAAGATCTCCTCTCAGTAATTTTCAAATACAGTATTATTAACTGTAATCCCACGCTGTACATTAGGTCCCCAAAATTTATTTATCTTATAACTGGAAGTTCGTACTGTTTGACCTGCATCTCCCCATTTCCCGCACCCCCCAGTACTTCTACTCTGTTTCTATGAGTTCGGCTGTTTTAGATTCCACATATAAGTGATATCATACAGTATTTGTTTTTCTCTGTCTGACTTAGCATAATGCCAGGAAAAAATACTTCTACGGTATGCATCTTCAACTGAGCTCTACCATAAAATACCTCATAAATACAGCTTTTTGCTTTTGGTGACTTAAACACTTTGTGCGTGTGTGTGACTTCTGTCTCAATTTTTGAAGAATATAGAAGAATTTTTACTTGAGGAAAATTTTAAACTGAGGAGATACTAATGATGTGTTTGGAACTGGAGGTGGTTTGAAAGTAAACATAATGGAATTCCAAACCTATTATAGTGAGAAGGGCAACTCCCTTGAACCCAAGATGGAATGACATGCCAAATAGGCAGTAAAACGTTTTTCTAAACTTAAATAGAAATCTCACATACCAGCAGATTCCTACACACACACACACACACACACACACACACACACACACACACACACACAAACCACCTATCATTTCATAAAACAAAAGCTAATCAATTATAATGTGGGAAAGTACAAATGCAGAAAACCAGAAGCCGAGCGAAGAAAAGCTCCTGGTTTACGAGCGAGAAGGAGAACACTTCCTTCTGAGCAGTTACTTGGTGAACGCAGCCACCACCGCCCACAGAACCTCGTTGGCGTTGGCCTTCAGACATTCCACTTCGGGGTCTAAGTCCAGGAGCTGCCGCACTCTCTTGGTGGCTAAATCGTACTGCTCATCCAGAAGGGGCGCAAAAGCATTCTCCAGAACATCGGAGGCATGGGCGAGGTAAATGAGGGCCAGCAAGCGCTTGTCCATGCGGTGAGGGTCATTCACCCATTTGTCCAGAACAGCTTCCTGGACCTTCTTGATGAGGCGCTGCTTAATGTTGTTGTTGGTGAGGGGATGTGTCGTCATGTCAAACAGTAGGAAGTTCTGTTTCTCTGTTGTCAATACGCCCTTTAGTATCAGGTTGTTAGCTAATCTTTCTTGCATGTTTCCTAACTGATAACACAATTCAAGGGGATTCCACGTATCACCTAAACAAAAGCTTTTAAATGTTAGAGAAAAACATCAGCTGTTATTTTCTTTGTTCTCTAAATATGAATAGTAAAACACATTCAATCATAGCTGGTGTGTTTCTAGAAAAGTGGAACACAAGAAGGGTGGTATGTCTGTCTGTGTTCCCAGAATGTGAACTTTTTGTGGCCCAGGAATCATATTTTATTAATCTCTGTAGACCCGGCAACAAGTATTTTCCTGGAACATAGGATTTGCTCAATAAATATTTGGAAAAGAGAATGAATAAACTGATCTAATACATGAATTAGAACAGATTGCTGATAGTTTCATTGAGAGGTAGAAATGAGCCAAATTGTAAAAGGATAATTTCTGGCACATTTCTTTTGGCATGAAGGTGTCAATAAATAGCCAAAGGATAAATCAGACGGATTTATTTATTTTTGTTGTTAATAAACTTTTAAAAAGAATAATTTTAGCTTTATAAAAACCTTGTGCCGATACTAGAGAGTTCCCATATGCCTCACACCCAGTTTCCCCGTTACTGCAGTACATTTGTCACATTAAGGAACTGATACTGACACATCACTTTAACTGAAGTCCATACACTCTTCAGATTTCCTTAGTTTTGGCCTGATGCTCATTTTCTGCTCCAGGATCCCCTCCCAGCCACCATATAACCTTTATTCATCAGATGTCCTTTGGTTCGTCCTCGCTGTGACAGGTCTCCAGACTTTTCTTGCTTTTGATGACCTTGACAGTTGTGAGAAATACCGGTCAGGTACTTTACTGCTTGTCCCTCGATTGGGATTTGTCTGATGTTTTTCTCACGATTAGACTGGGGTTATGTGTTTGAGAGCGGACCACCAAGGCTATCCATTAGGAACGTGATCGACCACTGTTGATACTGACCTTAAGCACCCGGCTGACGTAACGCTTGTCAGGTTTCTCACTATGAAGCTATTCCTCCTGCAGGGCTTCCCATCTGCACTCCTGGAAGGAAGTCAGTGTGTGCAACACACATGTAAGGAGTGGGGAGTTAGGATACGCTTCTTTGAGAGTGAGGTATCCACTTAAATTATTTGGGATTGAAAGTTTTCTTTTTCATTAAAGAATTAAATTGAGATTCTCATTAAAGATAGCGGGTTGAATAAACACGCTGTTCCAGATGAAAGTGCTATGAAAATGAGAGTAAAAGGATTTTTATAGACGCACAAGCCCATAATGAGATCAGGAAAGAAAACAATAGCAGTAAAATTTGGGACACTACAAAGTACGTTGAAAATGGTAGGTGAATTAGTGGATCCACAAAAGCTAATCCCAAAGTGGCCGTGGGCAAAGCAGAGACGTAGCCTACTTTACCCTGCAGAACCCCAAAGATTCAGAAACTGGCACCAGACAGCTGTGAACTGGGGAAGGAGGAGCAGATAATGGTAGAGCTAAAAACAGAGATTGTTGGGAAGTCTATTTAAAAAGCATCTCCAGATCTCCTCCTCTACTCGGTGCCACCACCCCAGTGTAAGAGAATAAAACAATAAAACAGGGTCTCTTGACTCAGGGACACAAGGCACAGTTGAAGGAGGCAGGGAGCTCCTACAGAAAACAAGGGGATTAAGTAAAAGCTTATGTCCTAAAATTGATGACATTTCAGCCTTCTCTTTCCTCTTGACGCATGGAACGCTAGAAGCTAGGATTGTTCTGTCCAGTCAAAACAGTGAAGAGTCTCCTCTGGAAAATTCCACCAGCCCAAGAGAAGAAGGACGGAAAACACTGACATGAAGATATTCCCCAAAGAATGACCATGACGCCCCCACTTCGCCACCTCCCACCGCACACCTACACAGCTTCCAAATAACTTTTCTGGCCTCCCTTTCTAAATATAAGCAGATTGCTAGGGAGCATCATACATTGGGCAAGAACTCTGTAATGTGAAACATAGAGTTCAAACTGAAATATTAAAATAACAAACATATGTTTATAATCTCACCAAAGTGTAAATAACCCAAATGTCTAGTCAGCCGGTGAAGGACAAAACAAAATCAACACAATACAATACTCCTCAACGATAAACAGGAACTAGTGCCGTATGCTGCAACGAGGGTGACCTGCAAAAATATCATGTGAAGTGAAAGAAATGGGATACAGAAGAACACATATCATTATGATTCTATTTATATGAAATGTCTAGGAAAGGCAAATGTATGGAGACAGAAAGCAGATTAGTGGCAGTTTGGGACTAGCGTTGGAAATGGAGATGAACTGCAAACCGGCACAGAAATCTTTTCGGGGTGATGGGAATATTCTAACACTGGATTGCAGTGGTGGTTGAACGACTCAATAAATATACTAAACGTCAATGAATTAGACACTTAAAATGGGTGAATTTTATGGCATATAAATTATATCCCCAATTAACCTGTTTTTCTTTTCTGTTTTCTTTTTAAAGGAACTCGGAGGAAACTCCGAGGGAGAAGAAAAATGGGGAAAAGAAATCATTACTGTTCTCAGAGATATAAGAGAGGATGTTATATCCATAAAACAGGAATAAAATGGTAGTTTTAAAAGAAGAATATTTGGAGAACAACAGCACAAACATTAGGAGAATAAATTTGGATGGCAGAAATGAAAACCTCAGTAGAAAAGTGGATGATATAGTTAGGGAAGCCAAGCTGTAGAGCAAAATAATTACACAATAAGAGAGAAAACTTAAGAAATTAGTTGATCAATGCAGGAGGCTTAAAAGCTGAATAATAGGAGTGCCAGAGAGGACAGAAAAGAATGGTGGAGAAAAGTATTATAAAATCACATAAGAGATTTTTCCAGAGCAGAAGATGAGCCTCTTCTCAAAAAGCCCTTTTGGTATCGAGCCCAGTGAATAAAAGACAAAAAGCAAACAAAACAAAACAAAAACAAAACCCCCAACAAACAACAAAAAACCAACAACAAAAGGCTCATTATCTTGAAATTTTAAACACTGGGGATAAAGAGAAGATTCTAAAAGCATCTGGTGAGAGTGAAGGGGACGGGGTTGAGACAAATAATGGATAGAGGATTGTGAATAAGAATGGCATCAAATTTCCCGAATGGGAGGTAGACCTTCAGATAATGAAGATAGACCTTCCAATTTCCAAGGGAAAATTGTTTTGTTTTAAACCAAGAATTCTAAATAGACTTCCTAATCACGTTTCTTAGAAAGCCAAGAATGTGTGTGCGTGCACATACAAAAGGGCTCAACTTAGGAGGAGATTGAGGTATTAAGATACAAGGAATGGAGGAAACAGGATCCAATAGAGGCAAAGAGAATTTCCCTGGTGATGGCAAATGAAAGTCCCAACACAACAGCGGACTGACAGGGCCACAGAGGAGCCATTCAGATAGCCATAAGAGAGAGGAAGCATTGGGAGGGCTGTCTGGGACTGAAGAAGGTGGGGGATGGAGACACAATTCCTCAATTACCTAACAAGTTTTGTAAAATTTTACAGAGTTGTTGAGGAGGTGGGAATATCTAGTCAGGTGTTCAAAGAAAATTAAGAAAATGTTTTAAAATGAGGCCACTTTTAACTTCAGATAAAAACCAAGTTATGTGAGAAAGGATGTATAATCATGCCACTTGGCTCAAAAGTAAACTACATAGTACATATACCTAGTCAAAATTATGAAAACACTGGGTACAGATGTAACAGATATTTGAGATATAGTTTCATTGAGAAGATGGTGGAAGAGAAAGAGGGGCTACAAATGATCTAAAATCCTTATTATCTATAACTGGAAATCAACAGTTAAGTCTATTCAGATGAGTCAAGGGAAGTAATGTATACATATATGATTTAGAAATAAGAGAAAATAGCTAAAAAAATTAAAATTGGTTACTTGGTGGATAATGGGGGTAGGGAGGTGAAGAGAATGGACCGCTGTTTTGTAAAAATTACTTTATTGCAATATTTGATCTTTTATACTATTCAAACAGCACTTTGCGAAAAACAAAAGTTGATGAAAATAATAGTCATTATATTGAATGCAAAGAATATATAGTTGAAATTATACAATAATAATAGCCAACTATGTTATGGTATTAATACTGAGTTTAATACACACAAAATTTTATTTAATCATGTGAGTTAATACCAAAAAGAAGACATGATTTGGAAAAGCCATTTTGCTCTTTATGATTTGCTTTGTAAAATTGGAGTTTTAAAGTTGTGATAATTAATTCACGAAGGGTTGAGGATTTGATTCCTGCTTTCTGAGGTTTATTAATATTTAAAGTCCGAGTCCGTACTTGAAGCATAAAGAGCATTATCAAATTAAAGAGTGGCAAATCATTCCTCTTTGAAGAAAAACATTACAACTTGCATTCAAATTCCTTCCTTATCTTTTTAAAAGAGGAAAGATAGCATTGATTTCAAGTCTCGTTATATTTACTACCCTAAGACTTTGTAAAAGGTAATTTTACTGAAATAATGGATGTAATCCTGATTACTTCTGGGTTCAATATATGTGCACACGCCTACACATAAATATTAAGAAATCAGGAACAGTTATTTTACCTATCTGCAGTCCGAGCCCAATGATGGGACACCCTCCTGCCTCCCTCCTTCTCTTCCTTTCAGAAGCATTTATTTTTTTCCAGTATTGGCTGGGTGTCGAGGATACAAAAAAGAATAACAATTCTTTCTACAGGGAAATTATAATCTGGTGCCACTTTACACAACTAACTATGAAATATATGAAAAGGGAACACAGTATGTACTAGCACACAGTACTACAAGAATAGAGAGGAATCAGAATTTACAGGGTGTTTGGGGATAGGGTACACTGGCAAAAACTCTCCAAAGAGGACACTTTCTCACTTTGACTTGGAGAATTGGACAAACCAAGGGAGAGGGCCCAACGCCCCAGGGGCAGAGGGAAGAGTAGGCGCAAAGCACCCACGGCCACGGGCAGGTACCGTGAAATGCATAGAGTACCTAGAAACCCTGCTTCCCAAGGCGGTTCACTTTTGGTCCCTTGTTCTATGACCATGCACACACTCTCTCACAGTCATCAGCACACACTGGAAGGAGACTAGGAAGCCTGGGTGCGTTGGTGTCAGAAGTGGACACACCTTGGGTGGAGGGCAGGGTGGGCTCTATAGAACAAGGAACGGCTGTTTCATTTCTAGCACAGAGAATGTATTGTAAGCACATTCAAATAAATGAATGCTCTCTGCATAGTACTAAATTAAAAATTCTTGGACCAAAAGATTATCTTCAAGTTCCAGATTATTTAGGTTAGTGTCAGAAAAGACGTGATAAACCATTTATCTGTACAAATTGGACATGAGATGTTTTTTCATTTAACAAGTATTTATTGGGCACCTGCTATGGGCTGATGGCAGTATTGTAGGTACTGGGAACAAAGAAAGTTCTTACGATTCTGACACATATTCTAGTGGCTTCTATTCATTTATAGTCCATCATTATGGATTTAAAAAACCCTAAAGCACCATTGCCAGAAATCAAATTAAAAATTCATCAAGGCCAGTTTAAGGGACTTACCAACAACATTGAACTTCGATGCAAATGTGACAAGATAATTAAAAAATTTTTTTTGCTAGGAAGAAACTACGACATTGCCTTCAGTAATATATTAGCATCACAAAATTGAAAGGGATTCTTTGATAAATCTGATCGTCTAGTGCCACCTTGTGTCCAAAGTACTCAATTATGTGATTCAACTCTAAAGATTCTGTGCTAGTTTCCTATTGCAGCTTTAACAAATGGCTACCAATTTAGTGGCTTAAAAACCAACACGGATTTATTATTTTATAATCCCGGAGGACATAAGTTTATAATGGGTCTCAATGAGCTAAAATGAACGTGTCAGCAGGGCTGTGTTCCTTCCAGGCCTTAGAGGAATCGGTTTTCTTACCTTTTACACCTTCTTGAGGCTGCCTGAATTCCTAGCTGGTGGCCCCCTACCACCTTCAGAGCCAGCAGTGGCCAGGCGAGTCTTCTCATGAGTCACTCTGACACTGTCTCTCCTCTTCCACTTATAAGGGAGCCTCATGATTGCATAGGGTCCACCTGGATAATCTGCGATTCTGTCCCCCTCTCAACGTCAGTTGATGAGCGAACAATTCCAGCGGCAACCTTAATTCTCCCCCGTCACGTGAAATAACATACTCACAGGTTTAGGGGATTAAAATGAGGACATCTTTGGGAAAGGGGCATTCTGCCTACCACAGAGTCTATTAATATTTTTTTTCTGGGGGCAAAGAAAATGGTAAAGACATTAAACTGCTATTCTGGCCTTATTTGTAAGTTGGAATTGCTGAACAGAAAAAAAAAAATCTCTTTGCCATTGTGTGTAAAATAAACCAAATATTTAGAAAGTCTCCCAGTGATTTTTTAACTTATGTTTTACTAATCTTAGCTAGAAAAACCCAAAACTAAATATAAAAGTGTTGTTAATATTGAAATTATTTCAAGCTGACAAAAGTGTAAGCCCAAATATTGCTAGATCATATGCAACATAGACAAGAAAGTGCTCTTGTTTGCTTACAGGGCAAATGGTTTTTTTCACCAACTGGTCAGAATTAAGCTCACCAAAACTTGAAAGTAGAAACCTCTGAAAGGATGAAAGAAGGAGAGAAAAGAGGAAGAGAAGAGGTGGATTTGGGCTCTTTCCCGAGCTCTCTGTTACAGTAAAAGATGAGCACTCACTTTTTATCCGTCATTTGCTCATGAGAGCAAGAGTAACAGTTCTGCTTCCTCTAGATTTAATGGGCTACTCCTGGAGTGGCTTTCAGGTAAACGTGATCCTTTCCTTTCCTCCAAATGAACGTACGGTAGTATATGCTAAGCAAACATCAATGGAAAATCAATAAGATAAAATGCTTGTGTTTTCAATCGTGCTTCCCCTTCCTTTTCTGGAATGTCATACATAGTGTGCTATGGAACGGGAACACCAATATAGTGCAGAGAGGATGAGGAAAATACATAGTAATTGTGGATTTACTCTTCTGTTATAAAATTTTGACCAGCTGTGAGCAGGGCTGACCAGTAGTGCAAATCTTTCCAGGGCCTGTGTAAGGCTTTTGTCCAGCTTGAGGGATGCTGCATCCAAACATTTAAGTGCCTCCCACAGAACCTCCTCACAAACTATTTGAATAAATAGCAGTCGTTAAATTACAACTTAAGTCCTGGCAGTAATATGTTATAATTTTTACTGTAGAGGTGTAGGTGTCTTTTGTTAAAATAGTTCCTTAGTATATTGTGAATTTTAATGCTTTTTAAAATGGAGATGGTTTTATTGCTTCCTTTGTAATATGTGTGACTTTTACATCTTTTTCTTAGCTTTTAATATTGGCTAGGACCCCATTATAACATTGTCATGCAGGAGACCCTGCTCGCTGTGCCATGTGTCGTGCGGGGTGGCCTGCGGGATCTCAGCTCCCGCTCCACACATAAGAACGCAGGACATGGTGAGGCCAAAAAGGAATACCCACAAAGCCATAGGTAGGGGAGCCATAGCACTATACTCTCGCTGGCAGCTAGGTTGGAGACACAGGAAGCAGGAGCCACAGAATCCGCAATCCACACTCCACCACACTCCACCGTGCTGACTGCAATCCGCACTTGCTAGCTTAGCCACCACCTTCTTGCTAGCCCCCATTTTCTGCTAGCGCAGCCACGGCAGTTATATTAGTGGCCAATGGCTCACTGGTTACAGCTGACGGCCAACTAGCCACAGCTGATGGCCATCCAATCACAGTTGATGGCCATTTACTGAGCCAGCACTTTTCCACGTGAGGCCGAGAGCCTGGAAACTGCACTCCTGGCTCTGTCCCCAAAAACATTGAACAGAAGTGGTGAAAGCGAAAGTGTTAGCCTTGTTCACATTCTTAGGAGGAAAGTATTCAATATTTCACTTTAGGTTTTTCCTAGATGCCATTCAATAAGAAGTTCCCTTCTAGCCTTAGTTTGCAAAGAGGTTTTTGTTTTTAAATCATGATGGCTACTGAATTTTATCAGAGGAAGTTTTTTTGCATGTATTGGTACGATCATATGGTTTTTCTCCTTTATTCTATCATGTGGCAAATAACATCAATTGATTTTCAACTGTGAAGGCAACCTTGCACACCTGGAAGAAACCCACCTAAACATGATGTAGTATTGCTGCTTTCAACTTGCTGATATTTTGTGAAGGATTTTTACATCACGAGAGAAATTGGTCTGCAATTATCTTTTCTTGTAGTGTCTCTGTCAAGGTTTTGGCAGGGTTGTATCAGTTTTATAAAATGAGTCGGTATCTGTTTCTACTTTCTAAAGGAGTTTGTGTAAGATAGTGTTATTTCTTCCTTAAATGTTTGATAGAATTCCAAAGGGAAACAATTTGAACCTGCAGTTTATTTTTTAAGTTTTTATTTAGATTTTTATTTTTCAGTTTATTAGGAAGAGTTTTGATCATCAATTCAACTTTAAAAATAGAGTTACTCAGGCTTTTTATTTCTTTTTATCTCCATTTGGTAAATTGTGTTTTTCAAGAAACTCTTTTAATCTAATTTTATTAAAGTTTATTGGCATTTAGTTGTTCATTATATTCCTTTATTTGCCTTTTCATGTCTGTAGGATCTGTGGTGATATCCCCTCCTTCATTTTTGATGTTTGTTAAGTATGCATTCCCTCCTTTTGTTTCTTGATCTGTCTGCAGCATTCCCAAAGTATCTTGTGGAAGTGTTCTTTTTTTCCCTAGGATGAACAATATGGAGAGGCTAACACCCTCTTCTCTCTCTTTTCTTCTATCTCCCATCACACACACATACACACACACACACACACACACACACACACACAAATACACTCAAAGACAGACTAGACCTAGGAGATCCCTCATTTTCTCAATGATAAGTTCCTTAAAATGTTTTTTGGACAACTAGAATACATAAACTTTGGGGGATGTAAATAAAGTACAAAAATATCTACTTATAATTGCTAATTACTATAATTATACATACATAGTTCAAACCAAATGCTTTATTGAGTTAAAAATATATGTATTTTTACCATTTTAAACATTTACCATTTTAAACATTTTTAAGCATACAATGCAGTGGCAGTAAGGGCATTCACAATGTTGTGAACCATCAACACCGTCCATTTCCAGAACATTTTATTTTCCCAGAAACTCTGTGCCCGTTAAACAACAATCCCCCATTACCTCCTCCTTTCGACCCCTCTATTCTAGTTTCTATCTCCATGATCTTGCCCATTCTAGGTACTTCGTACAAGAGAAACCATACAGTATTTGCCCATGCAGTGTTTGGCTCATTTCATTTAGCATGTTTTCAAAGTTCATCCATGTTGCAGCGTATGTCAGAATTTCATCCCTTTTTATGATTGAATAACATCCCATTATAGGTATACACCACATTTTGTTTATCCATTCATCTGTTGACAGGCCCTTGACAGGTTTCTACCGTTTGACTACTTTGGATAATGCTGTTATGAATATTGGTGTGCAAGTATCTGTTTGAGTCCCTGCTTTCACTCCTTTGGGTATATACATAGGAGTGGAATGGCTGGATCATACAGTAATTCCACGTTTAACTTTTGAGGAACTGCCAAACTGTTTTCCACACTGGCTACACCAGTTTACATTTCCACTAGCAATACCTGAAGGTTCCAATTTCTCCAAAGCCTGCCAACACTTATTTTCCATATTGGGTTTTTTTTTTTTTTTAAATAATAGCTATCCTAATGGGTGTGAAGTGGTATCTCATTGCGATTTTGATTTGCATTTCCCTAAGACTAATAATGTTGTTTCTTTTCATGCGCTTATTGGCTAGGTTTATATCTTCTTTGGAGAAATATGCCTATTCATGACCTTAACCCATTTTTTTTTTTGGCTATTGTTTTGGAGTTATTTATATATTCTGGATATTAATCTTTTATCAAAGATATGATTTGTGGGCTAACTCCTATTCTTTGGGCTGTCTTCACTCTCTTGAAAATGTCCTCTGAATTACAAAAGTTTTTACTTTTGATGAAGTCCAATTTAATATTTTTTTCTTTTTTGCCTATGCTTTTGGTGCCATATCCAAGAAATTATTGCCAAATCCATTGCCATGAACATTTTTCCCTATGCTCATCTAATAGTGTTACAGTTTCAGCTCTTAAGCTTAGGCTTTTGATCTATTTTGAGTTAATTTTTGTATATGGTATCACATAAGAATTGAACTCCCTTCTTTTGCATGTAGATATCCAGTGTTCTCAGAACTATTTGTGAAAAAGACTGTCCTTGTTTCATTTAATGGTCTTGGCAGTCTTGTTGAAGTCAATTGACTACATATGTTTGGGTTTATTTCTGGGCTTTCTATTCTATTCCTTTGGTCTCTACGTCCGCCCTTATGCCAATATCACACTGTTTAGATTATGGTCACTTTGTAGTAAGTTTTGAAATCAGTAAGTTTGAGTCTTCCAATTTGTTCTTTTCCAAGATTGTTTTGGCCATGGCAGTCCTATATTGAATTTTAAATACTGATTTTTCCCCCCTCTTATACTTCATGATTCCATTTTAATCAAACGTTTCACATGCAATATAGTCTATTCTGCTATAATTCTTTAAGGTGTATTAGCTCATATGAGGTTGGAAAGTAGGGAAATGAGGTCAGTATGCGATGGAAACTATACTGATTCATCTCCAAAATTTCCCAGCATGTAAATGTTTTATGCCAAGTAGAGCAGTGAGATGCAAGCACATCAGCATGGTTGAATACCGCAAATGCAAAGTAGAGTATTGAAAACAATGCCCTTTCTCTCCATGTTCTTTTTAATTGTTCTTTTGAAATACAAGTACAAAAGGAGAGTAGAGTTCACAAACACTTTTCTCCCTACTTCCCGTTTCTCACAATCCCATAACCATTCTACAATGAACAAAACCAGAAAAATAGCATTGGTAAATACTATTAAACAAACACCGACTTTATTTAAATTTCACTAATTTTCCCCTTAATGTCCTGTTTCTGTTTCAGAATCCAATTCAGGATGTACATTGCATTTATTTATTGTCTCCTCCAATCTGTCATGGTTCCTCGGTCTTTCTTTGTCTTTCATGACCTTGATAGTTATTTTGTAGAATGTCTTAAAACTTGGATGTTTTCTCATGAATACACTGAGGTTTTGCGTCTTGGGAAAGATTACCACAGAAATGATGTTGTATCCATCTCAGGGCATAATGATGTGAATGCAATTTATTATTGGTGAAATTCACCTTGATCACTTGGCTGAGGTGGTGTCCGTAGGACTTCGCCACAGTAATTTTTTCTTAGGCAATTGATACATATCTCAGAGACATACTTTGAGACTAGGAAATACCCTATTTCTCCTCAAACACTCGCAACCAATTTTACTATCCATCAATTGACCAGGCTTGCAACAATTACGGTATTGTCTGCCTGGTGGTGATTTTTATTTTTTATTCCTTTCATATTTATTAGTTGGAATGTTTTGTAAGGAAAAGATACTGTTTCCTCCATTTATTCATTCAACTATTTATATCAGTAAGGACTCATGGAAATTTACTGAGTGAAATCCAACACTATTATTATCTTGTGGCTCCAATTGTTCCAGCTCTGTCCATGGGGAACTCCTTCACGTTGGTTCCTCTGTCTTTTTGACATGTGCCTATTCTTTTTCAAGTACCTCAAGCACCTTCTTATTTTCTGATACAACAGGTCATTCCATGCTCATCTTGTATTTTTCCAAAGTAGACTCAGTTCCTTCTATCGGAGAATGGTGTTTAGAATCCAAGATCTAGGTTCTAGGTGTGCTCATTGTCACAAGAGTACCACTGTTGCTAGGCCTCCTTAGCAGATGGAGCTAGGAGATGTATGTAGGTATACTAACCCATGCACACACACACATTTAAATGTAGGAGTGTGTGTGTATTAAATATATATTAAATACTTTAAATGTAGGAGTGTGTGTGTATTAAATATATATTAAATACTTTAAATGTAGGAGTGTGTGTGGATTAAATATATATTAAATACAATGATTTTAATATTGATACCTCTGATTCCCACTGAACACCGCAGGTTACTTCTAACCATCCCTCCTTCCTTATTTGTAACATTTGTCTGAGAATAAGAAACCAGGCCCTTCTATACAACATATTCACTTATTTGTTCAGTGCTGGTATACACACAAAGTAGTTACTGAATTTCCCATACTCCTGTGAGAAACAAATTTGCTAGCTAGAGTGTAGTAATCGTAAACAGTTTCTTTCGTCTTTAGCCTTTCAGTATCCAGGTAATATATTGTTTTCCAGAGTTACTTAGGTTAGTTCTTTTCTTTCCCATCTCCTTCAGTATGGTAATGTTAGTCTTTTGTAATATATTTAATTTGTTCATTTATTACTATTTGTATTCTATTCTGGGCTCTTCTCCCATCCCGGTTGATTTTAATACTTTTTTTTTTCCCTGTGGATATGTGAGACATTTCTATGGAGCTCAGAGTTAAAGAGATACAGGAGGGATATTCAGAGGAGTGTCCCTCTCTTTTTATCTCTATCACTCACCCCTCCTTCCCCCTTCTTTTTTATCCTTTTTACCCACACCCTATAGGTAACCATTCTCTTTAGTTTCTGGTTTATCTTTCCTGTATACATTTAGCACAAATACGATACATGTGTACTTTCTTATATATCCTCCTTGCTTAAGTGAAGGGTAACATACTAATCTTTTATACTTTGCTTTTTTTTTTTCTTCTCATACCCTCTTCTTCCTTTTGGCTCAATTTAGTTACATGCTCTATCTTAGATATGAATAATACTCTTTTTTTTTCATAATACTCAGTTTTCACCACCTTTGTGCATTGTAATTTTGTTGCCATATCCCAGAAGCCCCCACCATTTTCTGTACCTCCTTTCATCAAGGTATTTTCAGTTGGTTTTTATTTTTTTAAAGATTGTAATCTTACTGTAGTATTTCTTTATTGCCTGTTACTATGCCAGTATTTCTTACTGGATTATGCCTTTCAAAAAAACTCTTTTTCCAGAATTGTATAGGCTTTGAGTGGTCTGCTTCAACAGTTTGCCCCCATAAGCCCTGTAATTTGTAGTGTGCAAGTTTGCAAAAGATAAAGCTTTTGCAAAAATTTTTTTTAGCAGCAGAAATGCCTGAATCAGTAGTTTCACCATTACTTTTTCAGTCTTCTAACACATTTCAAGAGGACATCATTTTCAATTCTATCTAAATCTTTAAGAGATCAGTTTTGATTTTGTATGTGATGCTGTTCCTGAAAATTTTATTCTGAGCCACGTACCCATATACTGTTTATTATCTACTGACCCACTGATTTCTATCCACTTTCAAATGTCTTGTTTATAATATCTTGCAGCTGTGACGCCATCCTTTAGGAACGAGTAAATCTGTGTAATTTTCTTTACCTCCTTAAAAAAAATCAATTCTATTCTATAAGCATCCAACATTGTTCAAACTCATGTAATTAAGGAGATTCAAACAAAGAGGCTACTGCTTACTAATCAGTGGGTAATGGATCAGCTTTTGTTAATGGGTGCAGAGGGAAGACTAGCTAAAGTTGCTTCTCAACACTGGTGAGAAGGATGCTACTCTCATTGGAGACGAGTGCAGAGTTTGTAAATCTTACTGTGCATACAAATTACCCAAGGCTCTCATTGACATGCAGACTTTGGTTCCAAAAGTCTGGGGAGGAGCCCAAGATTCTGCATTTCTAACAAGCTCCCAGGTGATACCGATGCTGCCAGCTTAGGTGGAGGTTGTAGATATTAAGACTCGACACAGCATTTGGTAGAACCTTCCACAATAATGGAAGTTTTATCATCTGTGCTGCACAGTAAGGGAGCCACAGGCCACAAGTGGCGACTGAGCACTTAAGTTGTGGCTAGTGAGGTCAAGAGGCTGAAGTTTAAATTAAATAAATTAAAATTAATTGAAAAAGCCACAGGTGGCTGGTGGTTACTGTCTCTAGTGAATATCTTTTAAAAAAATAAATGTATAATCATGTACTTGCCTCACACAAATATATAATACTGGTTTTTAAAAATATGTTTTCATAAATGGGATGCTATTGAATACATTATTCTAAACTTTACTTTTTATTCTGAATATGTCTTGGAGTCTCCCTGTCAGTATTTATTTACATCAATCTTTTATTTTTTTTATTTTTATTTATTATTATTATTTTTTAAAGTTTTCATCTTTAATGAAATGACTTTGGAAATAACGTATATTTCCATGACACCAATACTATAGTTTTCGGAGTCACAGTAAGATACACAATTAATCCGTAATTAAGATGAATGCCAACATTTCAAGCAGTAATTTCTGTTACATGGCAAACAAAATCAAGAAAGCAACCGTCAAACAAAAGAGACCCATAGCTTCAGACAACGCAAATCCCAGGATAGCATATGAGAACAGCTGCTGCTTCAGCTAAGGGTTTCTGGCGTAGCCAATAACGATAAGGCTACCAAAGACTGTTCCAATACCAGCACCAGAACCAGCCACTCCTACTGTTGCAGCACCTGCAACAATAAATTTGGCAGCAGTATCAATGTCTCTGCTGATTGCACTGGTCTGAAACTCCCTTTGGATTAGCTGAGACACACCATTCTGGGCCCCATTAAATACCGTAGAGCCCTCTCCAGTCCTAGCCTCTGGTCGGGATAACACTGATGCAGAAATTGGTCTGTATGTAACTCTGGATCCAGCTCCGATCAGAGCGGGGGTGCAGGCAAGCTTGGCGCAGGAGAACATCTTACACTCCTCGGGGCGGCGCGGCTGGAGGACTTGGGTGACAGGCGACGTGGGTTCCTCTCCCGCTTCCTCTCGTCCCGGGACGTGGCGGCGGCTGCGGCGGCGGCAGAGGTAGAAGGAGTGGCCTACATCAATCTTTTAAATGATTACATAATATTTCACAGTATGGATTTACCATGGTCTATTTAGCCATTTATTACTGTACTGATGTATACTTAGGTGGTGGTCTTTTTTTTTTTTTGCAACTATAAATTATGCAGGTAAACACATCTCTGTGCACATCACTTAAAATGCATGTTTGAGTGTTTCTACAGGATAGATACTGAGAGATGGAATCACTGGGTCATGGAGAGTGAATGACGTTTTCTCTAGGAACGACAGAAAAGTTACAAAAAGAATAAAGTTCACAGCCTGTAGAAATCTCTTTCTGGAGATATTTTGTACATATGCAAATACCCCCACTTTTTCTTTTCCCATTTATACAATAGAATATTGTACATACTATTAATCATTTTATATTTTCTGCTCGCTCCTAAGAGAGTGTTCAACATCAGCACACAGGAAGGACCACCCCCTTTTGTTTAAGGGTGCCACTGCATGGGTGTACAACAATTTACCCAGTGTCCTGTCGAAGAAACCTCTCCCCAGCTTAGAAGTAGGCACAGATATTCAGGCAGATGGAGATAAAAATGGCATCCTCAATACTGACAAACTGATATTACAGCACACGGCTTTGGTCTGTGGCAACAACTGGCTTCCTAATACTGCACCCCAGAGAGAGACTCTGCCATCTGCTGGCACCACTGGACAACTGTAAGCCTCTCCCACGGGGCCTGTTCTTACAAACTTATGGCATGGAAGGACAGAGAAGAACATATCCTTCTGTAAGAAGGCATCCCGAAATTCTGTTCTTTCACTTTTCTCGCCTGCAGAGGAGTTAAAGGGCAGAGCAAGGCCGAGACTGTAATGGAAGGTGCCTCCATAAAGAAGGAAAATCCGAAGTGAGGACTAATTCTCCTCTTCCAACAGCCGGCAAGGCTGTAATCTGAAAGCAATATTGTTTTTAGGGACCAACAGTTCATCTCATACAGTTTTCAGAACGTAGTGTCGGATGTTAAATGTGAATTTCAGGCAGGAAATCAAATTATATGCATTTTTATGTCAGGTTGACATTAAGCATTCTGGAACATGGTTCCTTAAGGTTTTTATCCATAAGAAAACAGATGACAAAATAGCTGGAAAACTGACATGATTGCCTTTCGTTTGTAACGGATATTCTATGGAAGCAATCATTAGATTACAGGTATTATCGTTTAGCTCTTTTGTCCTCATGCATTTAACATGTCTAATCCTTGGTAAATGTTTGTTCTTGCATTACAACCTGTATTTGTTCAATTTGCTCAGAGAGAACATACTTACAAGAGAACGCATAACAGGATAGAGAGTATGGTTTATTACTGCCCAGCCTACAGAATCACTGTGATTTTCTGTACTCATTAGTTCATTCAACAGTGTTTGAGGCCCGATGATGGACTGGAATTATGCCAGAGACTGGGGCTAGAAAGATGTATGATGATGCCCTCAAGCTCATGGCCCACTGGGGAGGACAGATGTAAACAAAAATGTGTGATGCTGGAACACAGTCGAGGCCCCTAGGAAGAGCGAGGGCCACAAACCACCTCTAAAACAGGACTCTGACAGGTTAAGTTGTCCAAGTTCACCTAACTTGTACTGACTGAGGTAGTACCATGTTTCCCTGAAAATAAGACCTAACGGGAAATAAGCCCTAGCATGATTTTTCAGGATGACATCCCCTGAACATACGCCCTAGTGCGTCTTTTGGAGCAAACCTTAATGTAAGACGCGGTCTTATTTTTGGGGAAACACGGTGCCTGAACTTGGGCTGATTTCAAAGCCACCAACCCCTCAGGTTCCACTCTGTGATGCTAGTGCCACTCGTTACCTGTGCCCGCTCCCGACAGGGCATCGCTGTGGAGGGTGAATGGCACTGCTGTGTAGACCTCAGGGTCGTTTCTGTCCAAAAGCTGGCTTTCAAGCCTACCTCCAATGCCGACTGCATCCCTGTCTCTCCCTTGTTGGGGGAGCAGGGTCATGTCGGAAGGGCTGCTAGCTGACCTCATTGGGCCAAGCTGAAAGAGGCATCCGATCCCCTTTCTAATTTTTTCTTACCTTCCACAAGCGGAGGCTGCTCTGTGTTAAGGCCGAGGCCCAGAGGAAGGAAGTGCGTGGGAGGGGTTCGGACATAGTCCGGGGGCTGGAGATACTCTGCCCCCACCTCTTGGTCATCCTCTGGCTTTTTCGCTCAAGGTCACCCATAAATCAGCCATGTCAAAAATGATAAGGGTAACCCTAGGTTCTATGAACGTAGTTTATAATCCTGGGGGTAGCAACTTCCAAACTCTGTCTACGTCAGATTTAGTATCACAAATCCTAGCTTTATTAATAAGCAGGCAGGAGGGAAAGTGTAAAGCGAAAAAAGAGCTGGGGCAGGCTTTGATTTCCCTGACCCCTCCCCACCAACTACACAGGAGTACAAGTTTTAAAAGTGAATAAATGGACACCTGTACCAATTGCAAAACAAAACTTTAAAATTATGAGTAATTCTGCTAAAGCCGTTAATCCTTCCTTTACGGGCAAGGACCTGCCTTCTTTGAATAAAGAAACTGAAATTCTATTATTAAATTAACAGGAATCAAGTGGAGCTAATGTGGGGTTTAAAAAAAAAAATCGGCATTTAGGAGAGGTATGAGCAGCAGTGGAGCCCTGCGCGAGCCCCCACAGGCCATTCTAATTAGGGCTGAGTTTGGCAACGACCGCTGGTGTTGACCGAGGGGTTCTTGTCCTAAAGGGTTTGCCTGTGTTATTCCTCACAGCATCCTGATGAGCTCAGGGCTCTTATTGTAAGAGGAAGCTGAGACATGGAGGCGGTGACACACGTCGGGCAGTAGCCCTGAGTCTCACCCTTAACCACTGTGCTCTACTGTACTTCAGTCCTCACACTTCCGGTCTCAATCTTGGCAGGATTCGCATCAACTGAGGTGCTAACGGCTTCTCAACAGTGCTGACAGCTGATCGACAGGCTTCAGAGATCCGCTTGCTGCTGAAGAGCATTCTGAAGTTCGAGACATGGTAGGAACGCTCTATCTGGAGGTCAGCTGAGTATTCAAGGAAGGTCTTCAAAGGAAGTGAAAGCGTGCAGCCTCAGCCTAGCCTCCCCCTTTAATGGGCTTCTGCTTCTGAATCACAGGAACCACGTTCACAAAATACTAACGTGTGTGGGGAATGCCAACTTCCTAATCTGCAGTGGTTACGATGCACCTTCCAGAGAGTGGCCAGAACACTCACTGTTCAGAGAACTCTCTCCTAAGCATCAAGGTTTACAGAAACCTTAGTCACAACTTCATTTGTTGAACTCAGATGAGAACACAGGGGAAGATGTCTGGAATCCCAGGAGTGCTGCTAGAACTAGAAAACCAGAGGCTGTGCAGAACCAGTTAGCTCCGAAGCACTAAGAGAGGGTGCTGACTCAGGATGGCCGGGCAGTACGGCCCAGTCCAGTAACGAGTACTTACACAGCTGGTCCTTGCGTATCTCAAGCATTTCTGAAAGATGTCCAACAAATCGCCCTAAGTTTCATGACAGCGCTTTCTCTTAAGATGTATGGTGACTGAGATAATCTTGTACGAACATACTGCTGAATGTAAACTACTGGCAGTAGGGTGGATACACTACCAGCAATCCAGGGCTACCACTGCTAAAACCAAGTGATTATTTGGAGAGAATATCATACAAAGAGTGAAGGACTTTGACCAAGAGCTCCTTGAGAACCTAGAATGCTTAAAGAGATTGAAACTATGCAGGCTTACATTTAAGTCACATTTCTCGAAAAACCTGCTCAAAATCCTATCCTTCAGTGATACCTGTACATAATATAAAACACTGTACTACGGCATTCGTCATTGGTACTTAGAACACCTACAAAGGATGTCATGATAAACTAAATATCTTCCTATTTGAAATGCGCAGAGAACTAACTTACTTAGTTGGTTCTAGTCAACAAGTAGGGGCTGACTTTTATTTTTCCAAGAGAATTACAGAGGATGGGAATGAAACAATCCGAGTGTTCCTACAAAGAAAATGGATGCCCTTTTACTCTGAGTTATAACAATGACGAATCACATCAGTGTTCATGGGATTGTAATAAATGACTATAAAACAGACTCAAGATCACGGCTATGAACACACTGAGATCACATATAATTAGTCCCCAAGTTTGGTTTTAAATCTTTAAAACCTCAACACACCTTTTTACTTCTTTTAGCACACAAAATTAATTTAAATCTATTTACAGAACTCTAATAACAATTTTTCAAAATTTAAAAATAAACAATAGCACTATTTTGCAATTCTGAGAAATAAATCTTTCTGGCACATAATGTTCTATCAAAACGGAAAGTTGAATCAGTTTGCTTTACTTTTCACAACAGAAATAAGCTTTCATAGTATCAGCCTTTGGAAATCAACTCGGTAACAAAAAAAATTCACTGGAAAATATAGAGGGTGCCAAAAAAATGTATACACATGACTTGTATTCATCTTTTGTTAATGATATATATTGAATAGTACAATTTTAATACAGGTTTTTCCTTTCTTAAAATGTGTATATGTTTTTTTGACACCCTCTGTAGAATCATTGGAAAAATGGGATCTGGTGCCATCTACTGAGTGGCAGTGGCAACGTGACCTTGGGTATTAGCCATCAAGTTAGGTAACACAGTATAATTTTAGTTACATGCAACTCAACACATACACATATGGCCAAGGCCCGAAAGTTCCATGCAAAAATGAAAACAATTACTGTGCTGGGATTGAGGAATAACGGATTTTTTTCTTTCTTTAAATGCCATCTTACTTTTTGAAAGAAAAGAAGTGAAGCAGGTAGAAATGATTACTTGAGTATGAGGGATACTGAAGAAGCGAAGACTTTGGCAAATTAACCTAATGAATAGTTCCATGATTAAGAGTGGCTCAAGTAGGGTCTCTAACTCATGGGGAGGCTGGTGGAAGGCATTATTTATGGTAGGCCAGAATTAAGGACTTAAGTTATTCCCCTACTATTTACATAAAGAGCTGGTTTATTTGAGAAAATATCTACCCAGACTGCTGATAAAGTGGCACTTAGGAACCATGATTATCCACACTGACCATCACAGAGGCACAAAAAACCCAGAAGGGTTTTTCTGATGAACAAACTCAAGTTAATTTTTGTTTGGTTGAATTTGTTCAAACAGATTTCCTCAATACCAGCAAGGCTGAGCATTTAGCTAGGGCTGGGCCACAGTCCCAACAGTCTTGGAGAGGTAGACTTCCTGCAGTATTGTCACGGGCTGGCAAGTTTGTTATTTTTGGTGATAGCTTTTGAGAATGATGCCCTCCTGTAAGGCCAGGCCGCCCTGAGAACCGTGAGCGTGCCTGAGACATGGCTGTGGTTGTCCTTTCCTTTCTAACATACCTTATAATCCATAACTTGTTTTTCAGCTGTCCATCAAGAGGGCGGGTGCCTTGTCTATTCTGTTCATTACCATATACCCAGTACTTAATTATGGCTGGCACATGTAAGTGCTCAATAAATGTCACTTGGCTGAGTGAATAAATCACTTAATGAATGAATCTCAGAGTCCAACTGACCTATAGGAAAAGGGAAAAAAACCCTCACAAAAGTGAAGACAGTTATAGAAAAAAGATAAGCAACATTTCCATCAATTGGGGGTAAACTTGATGCCAAAAAATTGCCATCATTCAACAACTGATGATACCTGAAAGATTTTAAGTGAAAGTTAATATAAAAACAAAGTGTTCTCTGGAAGACTCCTTTACAAATAAGTTAATGAAAACCCTGTTACTACATCAAGATGTAATAGGAGCCTAGTGTTTTGTTGTTTCAAGATGGAGAAGACTCCGCTGAATACACCAGGTGAATGTCTAGCGTCCCATACAAAGAGCGTAGCACATTGAGGACTTTTTCTTGAATGGTGTCAACTTGCTCAGAAGGACAGTAATCATCCAGACTTGACCTGGGACCAAGAGAAAGAAAAAGAAAAATACATGTAAATAGGATGAGATCATACTGTGCAGTGATGAAAAGCCTGCTTTTGTTGATTTCAGTGTGAACAGAAATGCAAGTGTGTTGAATTGTGGAATAATAACACTGAAAGCTACTAAACATTTACTCTATGTCGGGCACATTACACAAATTATGTTCTTTTATCTTCTCAGCCACTCTATGAAATCAAAAGTCTTACGGAATCTGAAGCAGAGAAAGATGAACCTACACAGGTCATATTGCTAGTAGCTAGTAAGCGCTGGTGACGGGATTCGAAGACATACGGCTCATTTTCAAAGCATGAGCACTTAATCACTAGACCGTTGTTTCCCTGAAAGGAAGATGCTGCTTGAGAACACTGTGGCTTATTATCTCAGTGACTGGGCAGCCTTCTCGTTCTTTTATTATGTGAACGTTAAGAGCTAGAAATTGTGACGGTAGAGGCTTTCCAATTGATAAGAGGGTCCTGCTTCTAAAAACAATTTGTCAATTACACAAGTGTACAGGATTGTCCAAAATGAAATGTGGGGATGTGCTGGTAATGAGATTAGTTTTCTAGGCAGTATTGAGAAAAGAGCCATGTGAGATGAGGCAGAAATCGGTATTTTGGGAGTCTTTCTAGAATCTCCACCTACAACTTGAGTGGCCAGGCAGTTACAATGTCACTGACAGTTACAGCTGGATTAAGATCTGAAATGATTTGACCAGTGTCTCCTGGTTCTAAACTGGGATAAAAAAGCAATTTAGAGGGAAGGACTGGAAAGAGTGGCATAGAAATCTTTATAGAAGGAAATGGAATTAGTTATCTAGCCTGCTCCATATCACAAGTACTATTTTAGAACTAAAGAAATAATCTGTAAGACTTCTGATAAACTAATCCATTCTCTGGTGACCAGTATTTTTGAGGCTTAATGTAAATGTTTAACAAATAATACAGAACAATTTTAAATTATTAAATACTGTCCATAAAGACTTTAATAAAGTACCATATATAACATTAATTTATAACAAATAAGGGGTACTTAAATGCTTTCAAAAAGATTTCTGGCCTCTTTAACACTATTAAAGTGGTTCTTCATGGGAGCTATCCTCAAGAGGGAATTTTGGAAATCTGTAGGTACATTTGTGATTGTCAAATCACAATTAGGGGGCTGGGACAAGAGGGCAGGGCTGCAAGAATGCTTGCAATATGCAGGATACTTCTGCAATAAGAATATGAGTAATTGTCCTGTGTCCTGCATACTTCCCAAAGTCCCTCAAAGAGCACTCACCTAAGTGAACAACTGTTTCCTGTTTTTAATTTTTTGAACCTAGAATTTAACACTCTTCTAAAATGAAAAAAGTATTTTTGAAAATGCATTCATCTGAACTAAATTTTCCAGAAATGCAACTAACTACTCTCTCAATTGAGGGAAGACTGGACTTTAAATTCAGGACTTTCAAAGAGGCTGTTGACTAGGAAAACCATGTCACCACGGCAGCATTATTCATGGTATTTGGCCCAAGCGACATGGGAGAATTTTTGTGAAGATACAAGTCTAGTGTGGCATTTTAATACATATTACTTCTTATTAATTACTTTCATTTCTCCTTTACGCTACAATATTTGTGTGTGTGTATACATATAGAAACATACGCTTAGGTTATGTATATGTAGGTTATTGCTATAGACTAAAAGTTTGTGTCCCCCCCAAATTTGTATGTTGGAACCTAATCGCCAAGGTGATCACATTTGGTATGGCCTTTGGGAGGTGATTGGGTCATGAGGGTGGAGCCCTCAGGAATGAGATCAGTGCCCTTACAGAAGAGCTCCTTCACCCCTTCCACCGTGCGAGGTTACAGGGAGAAGACAGCTGTCTATGAACCAGGAAGCAGGTCCTCAGTGTGACACTGCACCTGCTGGTGCTTTCGTCTTGAACTTCCCAGTCTCCAGGACTGTGAGCAATACATTTCTATTGTTTGTAAGCACGAGGTCTATGGTATTTTTGTTACTGCAGCCTGAACAGATTAAGACAATTAATTATATTATCTATATATTATGTATAATATCTCTATATATTTAAATTATGGATGTATGTAAGCTAGATTATTGATGAATTTTGTTTCAGGATGGTAAAAGGACGTTACAAAATTTTTGTCATAAAATATACAAATATTATTTGCCTGAGTATTTAAAGTACTTATTTTAGAATCTTACAGTTCTAAATAAAACCAGCCCAAAGATTACCATGGAAAAGAACGTTTTATAAACTGCTGTAACTATTTAGCACAGTAGTATATTCAAATTTAAAACACGGCAGCAACTACTATTCCTCTGTAGGACACAGAAATGGGAATTCCTGTGTTCATCTGAATAACATCACCAACTTCAAAGACAAGATAACATGCTGTTTGCCCACCATTACTGATAGGAAAGAGAAGATACATCTGAAATTTGAGCTGGTAGATTAAAAAAAAAAAGAGAAAAGAATTTTGTATTAGTGATCACTAGATTCATTTGAGATTGTAATAAATTTCCTACTGCTACTGTTAACAATTAACACAAACTTAGTGGCTTAAACCAACACAAATTTACTGCCTTATAGCTTTGTCAGAGGTCTGAAGTCCTGAAATAAAGGTGCTGACAGCACTTCTCTAGGCTCTAGGAAAGAATCTGTTTTCTTGCTTTTTTAACTTCTAGAGGCTACCTGCATTCATTCCTTAGCTTGTGGCCCCAACCTCCATCTTCAAAGCCAATAGCCTAGCATCTTCTAATCTCTGATTCTGACCCTCCTGCCTCCTTTTTATAAGGACACTGGGCCCACCCATATAATCCAGAATAATCTCCCATTTCAAGATCCTTGAGTTAATCGACATCTGCAAAGTCCCTTTTGCCATATAAGCCAATACATTCACAGGCTCTGGAGAGTGGGAAGTGGACCTCTTTGGTGGGCCGTCATTCAGGCTACCACACTTACCTTGCAATTGTCACAAGAGTAGGTTTTGGTAAATTTTTCAGTAAATAATATACAGATTGAATAAGATCCTCAATTTCTTGTTCTGTGCTGATATGGTGAGGAAGTTCTGAATAATCACAGGTTAGACCAGCCTGGTGAACCTGAAAATAAGACCATTAAAAATTACACTGTAGAGCTCTGTTGTTTTTAGAACATACTTTAACCATTAACGGCTTTGCTGACAAATCTTTAAATACTTTTGTGAATTTAGATTGTTTTTTTCCTTAATGATATTTATGCCATAGAAATTATCTATTCTCTCAAGTATGGAAGAGCTGGCTTATACACCTGATTGGGCTTGATTCCTTTTCTAGAAATAATTCTTTAACTACTTCTTTATGTTATCATTATGGATTTATTCAAGTTCTGTCTTTACTTGAGTCTATTTTGACAACTCACATTTTCTAGCAAATTATCCATTTCACTTACATTCTAAAAGCTGATATAAAACTGTGTATAATATTCTCACCTTATCTTTTCTTCCAATTTATTATTTTATTTACTTTTTAAATACATGCACCCAGTACTATATGCAAAGCTTCAAGGGGATACAAGGGAAAGTCTTCCTCTTCTCTTATTTAACCCACTGTTACCAGTTTCTTGTGTATGCTTTATGTATGAGGTGATCAAAAAATACGGTGAATGTTTAAATTTTAGAAAGTTTATTACAGTAAAAGACACAATGGCATTAACCCCCCCACTTAAACTACTCCCCCTCACTTCGAATACACTTATCCCATTGTTCCCACTTTCTGAAGCAGTTCTGGAAGTCCTCTTTCACGAATGTCTTTAGTTGTGCTGTCGTGGCTGCCTCGATGTTCTGAATTGATTCAAAATGTTTACCTTTCATGGTCATTTGACTTTGGGGAAGAGCCAGAAGTCACATGGTGCCAGATCCTGTGAATAAGGTGGACGAGGACACACCATAATGTTTTTATTTGACAGAAATTGCCGTACCAGAAGTGATGTATGATGCAGAGTGTTGTCATTATGGAGGATGAAGACACTCATGAAAGAGGACTTCCAGAACTGCTTCAGAAAGTGGCAAGAATGATGAGGATGAGTGTGTTTGAAGTGAGGGGGAGTATTTTGAGGGGGATTAAGGGCAATGTGGCTTTTACTGTAATAAGTTTTTTTTTAATGTAAGCATTCATCATATTTTTGGATCACACCTTGTGTAAGCACATACTACTGATATCTATATACATATGTTTTAAATGTAAATGACTGGGTGTTCCAGTCTCAGCACCAAGCTAAATATGCCTGAAAGCTAGAAGTGGCTCACAAACTGACATTTTGCTGCTTTTGCTTGAACACTTTGAAAACTGGAACCCAAATATGTCACAGTTTTGCTTAGCGTACATAAGAGCAAAGCACAGAAAAAACACTAATCTGCTATTTTATTGGAGGTTCTGGATAAACATCAAAGATTTAACTGGCAGTGATCCGTCAATGTAGTAAAATGACAGACTCTGTATGTCCTTTTCTACTAAACTGATTAAAACACTTATGTTCTAAATCCGCAGCTATAGGCACATATTTGATTACATAATCCGCAACTGAGCCCATGCCATCCCTTCTCTCAATAAACAGTGTACAAACCATCCATCCCCAAATGCAATGGAATGAAATTGCATTTGCCAGAGAATCTTCTTTTGTTTTTGTTTGGTTTTTATAATCAGAAGTTTACAGAAAGGAAAGAAAGAAGGAAAGGAGTAAAAAAAAAAAAAAAAAAAAAAAAAAAGAATCAATAAAGAAAAAACAACTTTAGAAATTGTATATTTTCTTTTCTCTGGTGAGGGGAGATCTGACCATTGACAAAAACAGAACAAAAAAACACAGCACTTTTGCTTCATAGATAAAACTGGGAAAGTACATTTTTCCTAGAAACTGATATGTGTTCTATCGTCTAAAAAGTGTGTTATTTTTTAAAAAGTAATTTTTTCACACTCCCCAGAAACACAAATAAAAGTGAATCACTTTAAGAGAAACCACATTTTTCTACCCAGAAAAATGCCTTTGGAAAGGTTCAACTTTATACTTCAATTTAAAATATTTACCATTTCATAGTCTGGCACTTCCATCCGTTTTTTCAAACTCTGTACAAGTGGAACTAGGGATTCCATTCTGGAAAAAAGCCACCCCTCAATTAAACATCACACCACCTCAACCAAAATTACAGTAGCCAATGATACATTACCCTTAAAATTTACCATTAACAATGTTTCATATGATTCTTGGGACATGAAAGATAAAGCTATTCAAATATCATCTTAAATATCAAGAAATAAATGTTCCCTGCTGTTTTCTTATCTAACGATCACAGATTGTTAAAGGCTGAAAATTAGCACTCAAGAAACTGAGATTTTCCTTTTCTTTAAAAACGGAAGTTCTGTGACTTTAAAAATTATTTTGATCAGCAAGAAAACTAAGTGTTTTTAGCACATTCTGGTGGAAGAAGATAGTTTCCTGAAAGATTTTAAAAAACATTAAGGTCCTATTTATTGACATATACAATTACAACAGGAAATGTTCTACTTCATCTGATATAATAATGATGGTGCTTTTATTTAATTCCGGTGGAACTCTTTGGAAGCCCTGATTAATGAATGAATGATTCTAGTATTTCAATGCCCCCTCCACCAACATCCACTCATCTGCTGGGAGGGAAAAGAAAGAAAAAAGGGGCATGGAGGTCTATCTGTCCACTCACCCTGTTACTTCTCCCTCTTTATTAACGACACTTGCTGCGGTTCTGGGGCCTAATCACCCACTTCTTCTACTTCCTGAGGAATACTGAACTCTTCTTCATGACGAAGGTCTGGCCCTTTAAGGGCATGGCAAGTTTGGGGAGATTTTTCTTGCTGTCCCACCTACTTTTCCTTTGTGTTAGTCTCCCCTTCCCCATGCCATTGTTGTAGTTTCCTTGTGTCTGTGACAGAATTCCCTGCAGGCGATGAAGCGCTCCGTGGGCATGCTCAGCAGGCACAGTGGGTTTCGGTGGAAGGTGGTCCCATCTATGGGCTAGACTCAGGATTCTAAGGTTTTCAGCCTATTTTTTTGGTTTTAAGTTTTACACTTAAGAAAGAAAAAGTTTTAAACTTAGCTTGAGACGTCAAAAAAAAAAATCATAAAGTAGTAGGTACTCTTCAGTATTTCTGGAAAGAACCATGTTCTGTGACTTATTTCTATATTTCCTTCTTCCATCATAATTCCAAAAAGCAGGGAATCAGTTTTACAATTATCTCCTTATACTGAAGAGAAAAAGCATTAACTGACACTAAAGTGCCGGGTTAATATTTACTGATGTGATTAATACTATCATGGCTTATTCTTCCAAACCAATGCTTTCCTTAGCGATAGTAAAGTTTCATGACATTTATATTTCAGGGATGTTTCTGAATATTTTATTTTTAAGTAAAAATTACACTGAATGTTTTGAATAGGTGATACATACACAGAGCAAAAGCTCTTTCTCCCTCTTATACTTCGTCTAGCCACGTAATTCCTCTCTCCAGAGGTAACCACTTTTCTAGTTTCTTCTGTATTCTTCTAGAGAGCTGATGAATTATTTTCAATAACCATGATATAACAAATCTTAGTTCTAATGACATTGGTACCATGATTCTAACTCTCTGTTTTATGCTGCTATCTTATGACTGGTTTCTTACATTTACATTGTGGAGAATAATCTCAGTTAGTTTGTGGGAGAACAATTTGAAAATAAGCTAGTTCTGATATTCTATGGTCCTGGGGACAAAAAGTTTGTGTCTGATACTTTAATTTTAGTTTCCTGGCCCTTTGAGTTTATAAAAAGAATTATTTTAGAGAGAAGTATGTTATTTATGTCAATATTCTTTCAAACTGGCATTAATACTAAAGGCATTCTTTACCCCAACCCCCAAATCAACAAATGATCACTCCAAAAATGCTTTTCATATTTTCAAGGTAGGTAACACCGAGAGAACTGGCCAAATAAATGACCTGATGAAAACCCCAGCTTTTAAATCTTGCACCCTGATGCCAGGGGCAGCTTGAAAATAAACTCTTCCACAGGTAGTTGGGTTGCCCTTAAAAGGAAGCAAGTTTTCACATTATAATTTACCTGTCTAGTAACTTTTCTAGTGATAGGTTCGTTTTTTTTTTTTCTTATTCCACTTAGACAGGGACTATCTTACTCCTCTTTAATCCTCCATAAAACCCAGCACCACATCTTATCCATACAGCAGGAGCACAGTTACCACACAGTGACTAAAAGCATACCCCTTCCTATGTGATTTTGGCAGCTTAACCTCTGCGCCTTCGTTTCCTCATCGATACAATAGACATAATAATAATGAAGCTATAAGATGGTTGTAAGGAATAAATGAGATAAGGAAGGAAGAAAATCCTTCCTTTTTTTCCTTAATCTCAATACTGGTAACATAGAAAACACTCAATAAATGCTAACTATTGTTAGTATATTTGTGTTGAAATTTAATAATAATTTTTAAAAAATAATTTGTCTAGTTAATCTAGCAATATATCTAGGACTGAAATATAGTAGAGTTAGAGGAAAAAATGTTTGAAGGTCTTACCCAGGGTTTGAAGCCCATTTCTGTACAGTTTCTTCATCATCACCATCACACAAATCAGCAAAAGTCGCTTCTAAATCTTCTAATTGGTGAATTCGAGTATCAACACAATCTACCAAATCTTCCTTTAAACGTATGGAAAAGACGAGATTATAGTTATTCTTTCAAAAACAAGTGAAATCCCCTTAAAATAAAAATCTTAGTTCAGGGGGCGGCTGGTTAACTAACTCAGTTGGTTGGAGCACAGTGCTCTTAACAACAAGGCCACTGTGAGCTGCGCTCTGCACAACTAGATTGAAACAACTACTTGATTTGGAGCTGATGGGTCCTGGAAAAACACACTTAAAATAAATAAAAGTTAAAAAAAAAATGTAGCATTTAAAAAAAAGAAAACACAAAACAAAACTCAGTTCAATTAGTTAATGTATGATTTTTCAAGCGTTAATAATCATGGGCTTCCTCAGCCCCCCCCCCCCCCCCCCCCCCCCCCCCCCCCACACACACACTTTGGACAGTTTTGAGAGACTGTAATAAGCTGTAAAATATTATTAGATATATGATAGATAAAACCCAAAAGAAGTAAACGGAGGATACCTCTGTCAGGTGGATGCCAGGCTTTTTAAATTGGTACAGCTGTTGTAAGATTTTGTATTCCTCCTAAAAATAAAAAAAAAAAAAATCCATATACTAGGGGAAAAAATTTTTTTTAAGTGTAAAAAGGCTGTGATACAAATAGATCTTAGATAATTATTTAAAGATTAGTCTGGGAAAATCAGGCAAAATGTGTAATTCATATTTCAGTGTAAGTATTATCATTCCTTCAGGGTAACTATCCATGTAGGCATGATATGAATGTATAAAAATTCGCTATGGAAGATGACTTGATGACTAATGGGTAATGAGGTGAAAATATTTCTAATAATAGTCCACTCTAAAAATGAATACATCCTAGATCTAAACAGATTTTAGCTCTTTATAGAAAATACACGTATCTTTAATAACAACAAAACTCTCCATGTTTACTTCGTAGCCCTTTCCCTAGCCACAGAAGAGAATTCTGGAGTACAGATACTGGATGCAGAAACAATGGAAGGATGCCCGCTACATATAGACTTTGCAGAAGACTGTCTCCCCTTATTTAGCACAGCTAAATAACCCTATTATAGGTGGGTATATCTAGCCCAATTACCCTAAGGAGTATTGTTAGGAAGAGGTTATACGCAAGAGCTAATTAAGCCTAATTTGTGGCACTGTCTTCCACATCCTGAATTGAGTATAGTTATTACTTTGATTTTATACTTGAAGAATCTTTGGGTCAGAAAGGTTAAGTAACTTTCCCAAGGTCACACGGCTAATAAGCAGAAGTAACAAACATAATTTAACTCTGACTACTGAATATGCTCTTAAGAAAAGGTAAACAACTGCTTTCTTTGCAATATTTAAAAAAAGATATTAAATGATAAGTATAATATAATACATGCTCTTTTCAAAAAGTTCCATAGTACCAAAGGGTAGTAAAGGATATAAAAATCTCCACTTTCCCAGGTTTCCTGATAGCACTGGAAAAGGAGTAACTGCCATTAAATTTCTTAATCAAACTTTTAGAAATTTTCATTGCAAATATTTGGTGAGTATATCTGTAGGATAAATGCCTGAACTTCGGTTCTTCAGCCTCCAGGTATGCCCATTCTTCAAGTTTCCTAAGTACTTCTAAGGTCATTTCATAATTCTGAGAGCTGGCGGTTAGTCACTGGCTCCATGTACAACCGCAGGAAAGAAACAGGGTGATTTTTCTTCCTTATTTCTATGTTGGGAGAGCACTCTAGGTACAGGATATACTAAATCCTCAAATCTCACCTATTTTTAATCAGTACCTGGTAGGTCTTTGTCAATTGAGACAAATCGTAATGGCATTCAATGTGTGTACAGAATAACGATTGTAAAGTGCAACATCATCATTAAAAATTAAATACTGAACTTGAGTAGAAAAAAGAGTTAATTTGAATCCCTCCAAAACAGATCTGTAACAACTTCCCAAATGTTACAGTAAGCAGACATATGTGCCCATAAAATGCACCTAAGAAAGCTCATTTGGATCGTGAATTTATCAGTTGCTTAAACACATGGTTCCGTTTCAGATCCATGCACATACTAACACTGCCTGGTGGTGTGCACTTAGGATCTGCTGAGGTGCCCTACAGATCACAGGCCTGAATCATTAGCTGCAAATAGGACATGTGTAATTAGGCACCTTATTGTTCAGTGAAAAATTTGCCACACAGGGTTTTCTCTACATAGACAATTACTGGAAAGATACCCCAAAAAACTGGCCACACAGGGTTTTCTGAGGTAAGAAACTCAGGGAATGGGGATGGGATAAGACAGTGACATTCTTTAATGTACACACTTCCTTCTACTGTATGATTTTTTCCAACCACTCATGTACACATCACTCAAATTAATAAATGCAAAATAATACAGACTATCTGGAGCAGGGATCAAGTTATATACTTTTAAAGGGTTTGAGAAAACAACAAGGAAGAATACGTGAGAGACCATATAGAACCCCCAATAAAGTAATGACTATCTGGCTGTTTGCTGGTCCCTGATCTAGAGAAATGTCATACAATTCTCAAGGTTTGCTTTAAAAACACCACATTTACCTGTGTGAACATTTCTTTGAAGGGATTCTTGACTGAAAAAAAATCTAGGTCAATATCTAACACAAATGCACCCCCTTTCTTCAAAGTTTCCAGCATTTCTCCAGTGCTGATTGCAGCCTGCGGGTCCTGGCTTTCAGGAGAACATGAACATGAAGGTCCAAGGCAAGTCTGTCCCCTTCTCTGTGTCACTGTGTCCTTTTCCAGTCCTTCTGAATGAGAGTCACAGTTAGTAGAGGCAGTGTTTTCTGCATCTTCCAGTGCTAGCTTTGGCTTCTTAGCAGAAGACACTGCATCATTTTCTTCTTCATTGTTACAGAGTTTATATGGCTTTACCATAATTACATCCAATTGTAAAGGTTTTTGGTTCTCTAGCTGGTCTTCAGTTACATAAAGACCATCACTTAGAAAGTAATGATCTGTACTTGTAACCCTGGATTAGAGGAAAAAACTATTTTAAAGATGAATGGACACATTAGCTGACATTCCCTAAAGCATTTCCACAGTACTGCAGAACAATAAGGACATATTTGACAAAAACTGACTGTTGTCTCTAATATTTGTATTGCCTGTTCTTCTGTAGAAATAGTGTTCCCCAAATTTTTAGCTGGGCACACAATTTCCCAAATTAAAATCTCTATCACAGTCTGTGTTGTAGCTACGTGTGGCTATCTGATGAAGTTCTGGCCAGAGGCTATCAATGTCAGAGAACTATGAAGAGCCATGCTCTCCCTTCCTCACCGACAGGCATATGACACGGAAGTGGCAAGCCACCTCGGACTATGAGGACGAAGGCAACGTCCTAGATATGGTGTTGCAAGACAGAGGAACTGGGGTTGTCTGAACTACAGAACAGCAAGTAGGCCCTGGACTGCGTGTGGGAAACTCTAACATGAGAAGAAAGACATGATGCTGTTTAAGCCAGTGCTCTGGATCTCTCTAATACTATTGCAAACTTGCTCCAAAAAAATCACTTAAGAGAAAAATTACATCTGGAAATAATTTCTCTTAATAGAAACTCTCTCTGATGTATTTCAAAACATCATTAAACTTCATACAGTCATAATATTTTAATATGAAAAGCAACTTAAAACAAATCTTGTACACATGCAGAATGCATTTCCTAAGTTGCAGATTTCTGATTTTAGACACAGCGGTATGCTCTTAGTTTTTCAACTATATTTATTATGCCTTGGTTACTATGAACAGTGGAATCAAATGCTTCTTCCGGAGACAGACTCTATCCAAATAAAATAATAGTTAATATTTATTTCCCACCTACCCTACTCCAACATATGTAGCCTTAAATTAAAAATAGAATTGTACAAAAAACGTTTAATGATGCATTAAAACTAATGTGCATTCTTATTAAAAACTGTAGCATCCTAAGAAAGACAAAGGCTGTACCCCCAAACTTAAATCTGTATTCTTCTTTAAAAAGTTTTACTTTGTATCAGTACAAACGTCTATATTCTTCAGATTGCGTATCTATATGTATGTGAGTCTTTCCCATAATTTTTCACTTGGATTAAAATCATGAGGTATCAAAATAGTCTTAATAGCGTTACTACACATTAAGTTTCAAATTCTGTTTCAGATTGCTCAAAATTATTTGATTCTGCAGAAACCTGTTACAGGTTAAACTAGGCCATCTCACTGCAGTACTCAATAAAACACCATCACTCTTTCACATACACCCGTAATATGGACAAGCCTTATTTATTTAGTATTATATCCTCAATAAATATTATTTTCAAGTATACACAACAGTTATTTGCGCACTTGAGAAAACATACGAAAGCTAATTAATTATATGATTAAATCAGAAGTAAAAAGCATCATTTTCGATGAGCAAGACTGTATTTCCTTTTTAGTGTATTACCATTTCATCCCACGAAACTTCAGGTTATAGAAAGTTATGGTTCCACTGTTTAAAACATTCACCCATCACAAGAGAGTTTAGAAGTCAAGATCATTCTGATACTTCTAAAGATATTATAGTGTCACAAGATAAACAAAAAATTAGTTATATATACAAAAGTACTTGCACATGTAACTCAAGTCAGAGGATCAAATTTAATTTAGATAAGTTAATTATCTAAAGATAATCATATTAATACAATTAAAACCCCAAATCTATTTTTCAGCCATTGGATTTATTAAAAAAGACAAAAAAACAAAGTGAGGTAATTTTGCTTTTTCACTGCTAATCGTTTCATTCAGCAAACAATAGTTATATTGGAAGGAAATGGTAAAATGTATCAGTAAATATGTATATAAGTCTAAAGGTACTTCAGTGATTTAATGGAGTTAGTCATCAATGGAGCCAAAATTCCAGAGGATGAAAATCATGTTATTCAAAAATGAACTTGACCAACAACAAAATATAAATGGTGTGGTGTGTGAAGAAAGTCAAGAGACTTGAAAACTTGTTCCTGGTGTTTTGAGAACTCTTTTTAGAAGAGCTAAGGCTTAATCTCACCCTATTTGTGTGTAGAGATAATTATTAAATTATTACAGGAATCCAAAATAATATATAAGAAGCAATCAACCTCTTTCATACTCATAAATATGAGGAAATTACCTGATTGTTGTGGTAGAAATGTCTTTGCCTACTGAAAAGTGATGTTTGCCCTCTCTGATTTGCTGAGCCCACGTGGGATGAAGCCATATTATATGAGAAAAATGGCCAGCATACACTGCAGGCATAATCCAATTCTCAATACTTAATTCTCTGGAAAAGAAATAGAGAGGAAGAAAGAAAACTATTAGTGAGTAATTTTTTTCCCCAATGTAATTTCATTCACCACAATATTTTAAGTAGTAAAGGTGAAACAGTTAAAAAAAATAGGAAATGAAGAATAATGAGTTTGATACAAAGGAGAAAATGTGTGTTCTAAGGGACCTTGAGGGGTTCCTGAGACCTTTTCTGTGACCATCAGTTAAAAACAATTTTCCTAAAGCATTCTTTCCTAAGGCATTTTTTCCCTTTTTCATTGTATTGACATTTGCACGGATGTTGCAAAGCAACCTGGTGGCTTGATGTCCTAAGATTAATCAAAGCGACGGCATCAAACTCTACTAGTAGTCATCGTATTCTTCACTACGAAGCACTAACACTCGCTCCCCCCCCCACCAAAGCTAGTTTCACGTATGAATGTCTGTCCTTCATGATTAAACCTTGATCCTGAGTATACATTTAAAAATATTTCGTGTGGCAAAATGAGAAGTATACAGAAAGTACTTCTACTACATACTTTGAAGTACAATAGTTGTCAAGAAAAACCACTCGTGATTCAATTGCAAGCTAAACACCGTTTTTCTTGAAAGAAAGACGGATTGATAAACCGTGGTTATTCAGACTTGAATGAATCTGAATTGTTAGATTCTATAGTCCCACTAAGCTTTAAGAAACTACCACTTGTCAAGCGTTCGTATAGTATTAAAGAATATTCACAATTATCTGAAAAGGCTATGAAAATTCTTTTCCTGAATTTTTTTCATATTCTTCCACCGACAACATACGACAATAGACTGAATGCATTAGCAGATATGAGAATCCAGCCGTCTTCTATAAAGGCAAATATTAAAGAGGTTTGCAAAGATTTAAACACTGTTACTCTTCTTACTAAATTCTTTTGCTTTACAAAATGTATTTGTTTTCATAAAAAATACTGTTATTTTGAAATGAATTAATATTTTCAACGTTTTTCTCAGTTTTAACTTCAAATATGGTAAATATCAATAGCTATGACCCATACTAAAGAAAAGCTCAATAATTTTTAAGGGTATACAGGAATCTTGAGACTAAAAAGTTTAAGAACTATTATTCTATGACTAACTGTACAGTCTGCATACCTGCTTCATTATTCTTTTCAACTTCTAAAATATAACACCTCTAAATATAAAAGAGAGTAAAGACAATGGCAGATGTACCATTTCTTTAGAAATTAGTGCTCTGAACTGGAATTTTGGAAAAAGTCAAATGTAGTAGGCTAAAATTAATTAACACAAGCATTTATCTTTTAATTTTATATTATAACAAGAAAATTACTGCTATGTTACTTTTTATATTGTACAAGTAGGCTACATTCTAACAAATATGTACATAAAGAGACAGCAACAGAATTTGGGGGAACTTTCTTACAGAAGAGAGGTTAGTAAGTCATTATTTACAGCTACATTAGGTATGATCCTTCCTGCAGAATGGAATAAAAATGACCAACTTCACTTCTACCTTTATGGTTCTATATAACTGAAAAGTCGGTAGGGTTTGTGACCTGAAAATAAACAAATTGGGAGGTTGGAAAAATATAATACTGGAAGGAAAGATATACAAATGAAAGATGTGTTGCCTATACAATTACTGAACTATGTGTTTAAAACACATTTTCTTGTGACTCAGTATTCAGACTTTTCAAGTGGAGAGGAAGGGAGAACTGGCTCAGATAACTTCTAAAGTTTCTTCTATTTCTAAAATTCCATATTCCAAAGAAGAGGTTGGCACACATTGGCTGGGCTTCCTGTTTTTGTAAATAAGGCTTTATTGGAACACTGTCACAGCCATTTGTTGACATGGTGTCTACGGATGCTTTCACACTACAAAGGCAGAGATAAGTCGTTGCAACAGAGACCATATGGCCAGCAAGCCTAAAATATCTACTACCTGGCTCTTGAAGAAAAAGTTTGTTAACACTTGCTCTAAATAAAATAAAAAAGGCAAACAAAACAAAAACAAACTCATGAGATTAAGTCTATTTCTCTTAATTATCACCTACTGCAAATTGTATTTCAAGCACATAAAAGATCATTAACAAAATCATATATTACCCGAAAAGAGTGTCCTTGTCAAACACTGTGTCAGCTGGCATATTCACAGGAATAAGCAGGTCTGGGTGTGAATCAAAATGCACAAAACTTATATTACTGGCAGGAAGATGCTTTGAGCCAATGGCTCGGTATATAAAAGGCAGAACCTGTAAAAGACACATGCACACATTCAGAATTGGCACGGAAGTGATGAGAATACACTCAACTGCAGACTGAAGATCAATGCTACACATAACTGCACATAATCTGAAGCAACTAAGTGGTTAAAAAGGAGGAAAATATATGTAGGAAAAAGTGTTCATTGAAGATGATTTGGATAATGACCTCAAACTTTGTTTCCTCAGAACTTCCAACGTGGACCTCCAAAGGCTTTAAGGGATATCTGTCCCTTGCTGCTATCCTGCCCCACAACAAACCCAACAGATAACGTGAGGATGGGTCGGGCTGGCGCTCAGAAATAACCTGCTAGTTAATAATACACGTTCCGGCATTAGCAACGTGTTCAAGCCACCCAGGGTCTCCGGGCCTTTTCCATATTTCAGGAAGGTGCCGTACAGCTCTTTGTCCTGTTCCAGTCTCTGCAGTTCCAGGGTTAAGACTGAATTTGAAAGCACCGCCTAACCCACCGCTTGCTCTTACTCTCAGGCCCATACACGTTATCTCCAGGTCCTGAGAAACCCAGCTTCAACTGCCTTCCTCTCCTCTTGCTGCATCCATAAATCCGAAAGTACCCTTTTCCTCTTTCCCAGAAAACTCCCTAGGCCTATTAATGCCACCTAGAAAAAAATTAGAAAAAAAAGTCTTACATCCATGGCCTTCCATGTAGGCTTCTAGAAGTCTACATTAAGGCACCATTTTAGCTATTCTGCCATAAAAATAGAAAATTAGCACTGCCATAAAAATAGAAAAGATCTTTAGTGTTTCTAAACGTGGGGCATCATGTTAAAAAAGTGAGGTACACGCTATGCACACAATACTAACGGCCCTAAGAGTGCTACGACGGTTGTCCCCATTTCACAGATGACAACCCGCATTCTTTACAAAAAGCCTCCCACCTACACAGGACTGTGATGGAGACGCCGGGGCACAGCTGGAAGCCTGCGCTACGGTGCAGGTTAAGGACTCGGGGCTCTGCAGTAAGGCTGCCGGGTGCGAATCTTGACGTCACCAGTTGTTGGTTGTGGGACTTTTGGGCCAGAGTCAAATGAGGTTGCCCGACGCACAGTAATCGCCCCATAAACGTCAGCGCTTATCTTTCCAAGTTAGCTTCTAAGGTAGGTTTGGTGTTCTCCCCCATTGCAATGCAACTCGCGGGCATAACAGATTCTGGTTCTCTCTCTGGCCTCCTCCGCCCTCGCGCGATTCTGCCCCAGCGCCCAACAGCCGTCCGCTCACCTCCTGATGATCCTCCACCACCCACACCGGGAGCTCCGGGTAGCGTCGGAGGCTAGCACGCTCTCCCGCGGAGTCACTCATGTTTTCCATGCAGCAGCGAGCGCCCCTGCGAGACCAGGACGCGGGGACAAAGATCCGGGAACGCCAGAGAGGAGGGGCCGCCACTCTCCCCGGCTGGAAACACACGCTCACCCGGTTGCGGTTCCCTATTGGAGGACGTAGAGGGCAGGAGGCGGGCGCCGGAGGGTCCAACGAGGGCGATTGGCTTAGATGTCCATCGCGTTTGCTGACGCGCCAATCACGGTGCACAAGGCACAGCGGAGCGCCCCCAAAGCTTTCTCTCCCGCGGTCCGGCTTTCTCAGGTTTGCCTTTTAATTACCTCGGTTTCCTGTTCCGGAGGCGCGGGCGGTGCTAAGATCTTGGCGGCTGCACAATAAGCCTGGCTTTGCTCTGACGGCGACCTCGGCACCCGGGAGCCTTTTTGTAGGTACAGGGGCCACCTTGCGAGTGTTGGGAGAGGGAGCGTTTCCGAGGGTCCGGATTTAAACTTAGGGGCTGGAGGCTGGGGCTAAGGCGAGAGGCGCCTGGAAGTTGGGGTCGGACAGCCCCCCACTTCAGATCTGCAGCTAAGGGCAAAAAAGCGACCCTAGGTCCGGATCCCGTAAATAAATAGAAGTGAAAAAAATGAGACTTTTAATTCATTTGTGGAGCGCTTGCGCTGGTCCAGGCCTGGGGGTCGCCCACGTCTGGGAGGGGAGGTAGACGGTGAGCCTGGTTGGGGTTCACAGTCTGGCGGGAGATGCAAATAGGGAAACACGCAATGCAGCCGGAGGAAGATGACCGGCCTGCGGATTCAACTGGGGAAAGAGGATGTTCTTAAAAATGTGTTCACACTTTGCAACTCTTTCTGCATAGATTCATGTTCCTGGACGTGGTGCATCAGTTTCCCTCAGTTTCCCTGCTTCCAAACAGCGACTTAGGAGTAGGCAGACGGAGAAAATACTTTTCCAGTTGCAGTGAATTCCTTGACTTTTGAATTAAAGTTTGCATCCACAGCACAGCCTGATTATGCCTTTAATAGGTCAGTTTCATACTCAGTGTTTTCAGATAGCCTGTATGGGAACGTCCATGAGGATCTAACAATGAACGTTCAACTGTTACACATTGTTTGAGAGTGTTAGTGATCCTGGCTGTTGCCCACTTCTAGATCCAGAACATTCCTTTGTTTTCCCCTACACCATTTCTATACCTCTTGTGTTTATTGCATTATATAATTTTTTTTAAAAATGGAGGATTCTGAGCTCCTTGAGTCCTGCAGGCTGTGTCTTACACATCCACAGGGCCTGCAATAGTGCCCTATGAATCAGTGGAAAGAAGGCCTGTTTTTTTTGTCTGGTTTGGCTAATGCGAATCTGTTGTGGGTATATGTGGAAGTAAAATATACAGTAGCAACATAGAAACATGTACCATCGGTGAGACAGTAAACATTTATTGACCACCTACTGTGTGCAGGATGCTCTGCCAGGGGCTGTGAAGGAAACAGAAATGACTATGAATCAACCCATGTCATCAAGGAGCTAATAATCTAGTGGAGGAGTTAGACATGTGCACACATGACTATAATATGGGGCAGTCTCTGGTAAGTGCTGTAAAAGAAGTAAGTACAGACTAAGAGCAATGGAAGTCCAGAGGGAATGGGATTACTTCCTAAAGGGAACCCGGAAAGGCTTCACAGGAGAGGTGGCATTTGACATAGTAGGTCGATGAGTAGAATTCAGTGGACAAATTCATAGTGTAGGAGATTTCAGAAGAGTGGGAGCAAAGAACAAGCTGGGTGACAGTACTTGGTATGTTAGGCAACTGGGAACACCAGAGTGATAGGTGCTTCATGAGGACTTAGTGGAGGATAAGCCTGGGTTCAGATTGTAGAGCGACTTACAAAATAAACATGGGGTTTGAATTCGATTCTGTTGGCAGTGGGTAGCTCGTGGTGGCAAGATCAGCTGTCTAGGCCTTAGGTTTATCAAGAGGGCCTCGGACTGAATAATAATCGTTACTCAGGTATTACTTGGCGCCTACTATTTATTAAGCACAGTGCTGAAACTATTTGCCTGAGCCATTTGAAAATCTACGTTAAGCTTATTTGTAAAAGTTTTAGTTAGACTGTAGGAAGATGCTTCTCCTTTAAAGCTTTTTGCACTTAATATTTATTTGAGTTTTTAAAACATTTTGCTGAAGTTTATGTATTTGGAAAGTCATTCACGTTCAGAACATTTTCCGATGAGAAGAGATGAGAATGAAAATCAAGGATAACTGTTGTCGTTACAAGATTATAATTATGTTTGAACTCACTGTGAAAGAAGTTTAGAGTACAGAGAGGGAGAGGAGAAATGAGTCCCTCCCCACCCCCCAGTCTTTTAGCATATTAGAGATGGAACACGCCCAAATTTTTAGTCTTCTTAGCTACTTACTGTTTCAAGTCAGCGGGACAAGGATATCTTAAAAGGTAATTGTAAACTTTAATTCAGGTCAACATGCTCTTAATTTTGGTATTATGATAAATGCATTGGAGAATGCAAAATTAGTGCTAAGATCATTGCAGAAATATTTTCTAGCATTATTAGTTTAGGAAACATTTTTATGTCTATTTTATTCTTTCCTCTAGAGTTTATATTCTCAGTGGAAGATGTGACGTTGATCCAGACAGAACTCCATGATGCAAGGCAATACGTGGTGAGTGGTGTGATAGTAATGGCAGGACTTTTGGGAGAACAGAGAGAGGAGCAAACACTGACCCTGGGCCATGGAGTGGGGGAAAGATTTAGTTATGTGAGGAAAGGGGAAAAAGTGTTCATTTGGGCCGCATACATGGCTAGGAATCCACACTAGAGCAGTTAGTGGGACAACATAGCCCTGTCCCGATGGAGCTTGCAGCTGTGAGCTGCAGGCAGACAATATGGATGGAATTAGGTAGTCAGTTGGTGAATTGTAATTCTTGTAGGGCCTGCCAAGAAGAAGCACAGAGTATGTGAGGGCAAGGAACCTAACTGGCCTGGGGAGTGGAAATAGTGGTTGTAGAAGGTCCATCAAAGGTGTTATTGTAGTAGTTAAGGTAGAGATGATGGTGTGAAGTGGATAAACTCAAGAAGTATTGACAAAGCAGAAATGATGGGAATTTTAAAATAAATTTTTAGCTAAAGAGGATAAAGAAGGAAAAGTTGTTAGGTTATTCCCTGGTGTATGACTTGAGGACTAACACATGTCGGGTATTTTTGCTGTAAGCATCTTTGCCGCAAGCGTTTTTGCTGCAAACATTTTTGCTGCATAACTTATTGGCCGTAAGGCTGTTTTGCCATAAAAAAGGTAAAAGAGCAACAAATAAAAGAGGAACATTAAAAAGGGCATAATGAAACATGAAAAAATGAATGACAAAATTAAAAAGACTTTATTGCGAAGTACAAAATATTTGAATACATTTAAAATGTGTGTACAGCTATGGACGGGCGCTGCTGGGGACTTAACGATGGGAACATAGAGAGGAGTGACAGTCATGCCGAGGTGACCCCCCATTTCCCATAGAATGAAGACAAGTGGTTAGGTACAACCTACGAGTTTAAATAGCTCCCCTCTCGAGGGTCTTGAGACATGTGCTCCTTCTGTGGTCAGGTAGGAGCCTGACCTGACCTACCATTGACTGGGGGTGCTGTTGCACTATTCAGCATTCTTAGGAAGAGAAGGGACATCTGTTCCTGCCTCAGTGAGGCTACCCCTCCGAGACAGTAGCACAAGCCATGTAGTGGTCCCTGGAGTAGTAATAACATTTGGATCAGCCCACCTTGCCTGCCAACACCGGTGCCTGTCACCTGCTAGCTACATGCTCCAGGAACGAGCCAGCAGCCGATACACAGCCTTTAGTTAGAAGGACTGACTGAACTCCATGGAGAACCAGCTTGTGGAAAGGTACACCTCAGCTAAATTTGGTCTTTCTTTCATCTCCCCTTTGCCTAGAACAGTAGTATGGTTAATCTATCATTGGTTTGGAATGTGTTTTTTAAATTGGCTTATTAAGAGACATTACTCTGTATGCTACTGGCTTATGAAATATTGTTATAAATTATAATTCCTTCAGTGATTCTGTGCTAAATAAATTATTTGTAAAGACAATCTTAGTCACAGCATAATTTGCCCCAGATAAAACGTGAGGCGCAGCTAAGATTTATGTAATAAAAATAGGATTAAGTATGAGAACCTCATCAATGGAAAAATTAAACCAAACCGACAACTTAGCTTAAACATAAAGTCTGCCAAGGGGGGTTGGTCAGTGAAACCAACTAGTCAGCCAAACAGAAAAACCAAATTGTCAACCAGTTATTTTACCTTTATAAATGGAAAAATTACCTGTGGCCAAATTGTTATGCAGTGACCATGTCTATGGCAAAGATGTCTGTAGCAAGGAAGCTATGGAGAAAGTCCCCAAAATCTAAACAGTTTCGTCTGAGGTAGGGAACACTAAAACAGGAGCGAGTGGTTGTCGTTGAGGGGAAGCTCATTAGTTCATTTGAGGACACGTGATGTTGAATTTGCAGTCTCTGCTGAGCGGGGAGAAAAGTGAAGACAGGAAGATACTACTACAGATTAGAAAATGGGGGATATGTGTGTGGATGGCGTGACACGGTGAGGTCAAGATTTTGGGGGACCTTGAGCAAGGATGGTCAACAAATGGTTGAACAATGGGGGGTTGCATTCATCGTTCTGGAGATGGGGCAGCTTTAGGGAGTGACAAGGTCCTGCGAGTGGCTGTGGCAGGAGGTTGGGTGGCTGAGGCCGGGGAAGAGGTGTTTCCTGGCCATGAGGAGCATCAGATATTACAGAGAACTCAGACTTAGGTGGGTGGAATATTCCAGCGGCCTAAGGGGTCTGTCAGTTGCTCTTAAAGATATTCAGGCTTTTGTGAAACCTGTTTACATAGTGAGTTTTTCTTTTCTCTTTTTCTTTCCTCCAACAAAGTCATAGAATGTCATTCCACCCAGGGCGAGGGTGTCCCCGAGGGCGGGGAGGACATGGAGCCAGACCCTCAGCACCAGCCTTCAGGCCCCAAAATCTGAGACTGCTTCACCCTCAGCAGCCTCCCGTGCAATATCAATATGAACCTCCAAGTGCTCCTTCCACCACGTTCTCGAACTCTCCAGCTCCCAATTTTCTGCCTCCACGACCGGACTTTGTACCCTTCCCTCCCCCCATGCCGCCATCGGCACAAGGCCCTCTTCCCCCCTGCCCAATCCGACCCCCCTTCCCCAACCACCAGATGAGGCCCCCCTTTCCAGTACCTCCCTGTTTTCCTCCCATGCCGCCTCCGATGCCCTGTCCTAATAACCCCCCAGTCCCTGGAGCACCTCCTGGACAAGGCACTTTCCCTTTCATGATGCCCCCTCCTTCCATGCCCCACCCTCCACCCCCTCCGGTCATGCCACAGCAGGTCAATTATCAGTACCCCCCGGGGTACTCGCACCACAATTTTCCACCTCCCAATTTTAATAGCTTCCAGAACAACCCCAGTTCTTTCCCACCCAGTGCTAACAACAGCAGCAGTCCTCATTTTAGGCATCTCCCTCCATACCCACTGTCCAAGGCTCCCAGTGAGAGAAGGTCCCCAGAAAGGCTCAAGCACTATGACGACCACAGGCACCGGGATCACAGTCACGGGCGAGGCGAGAGGCATCGGTCCCTGGAGCGGCGGGAACGCGGCCGCAGCCCTGACAGGAGGAGACAAGACAGCCGCTACAGATCCGATTACGACCGAGGGAGAACGCCATCTCGCCATCGGAGCTATGAGCGCAGCAGGTAAAACGCGTGTGGTGGTTAGTGAACTGCAGAGACCTAGACACAGGCCGTTTCTGTTTGTCAGCAAACCAAACCACAAGGGTCCAGCAGTCCATTTCAGTGTATAAAAGGAAATGAAAGCATATTTTGGGCTGTTGTAAAGTGGAACAGACAACTGACAAGAAATTGATGTCAGAAAAAGCCACCTTTCTAAAGCATTCCAAAATCATCAATGTAGATTTCATTTCAATGGACGCTGATTACGCTGCATAACACAGCTGACATTTTAATCGCTCCAGTATGCGATCTTATATATTTTTTGGCATTATATTTAATTGGGTGCAGTATGATCATCAGTTACAGCACTTGAATTCTTTTGGAATTGAGGATCTGTGTATATTACCAATTAAGAACCAAACTAATTAACAGAAAGCAGAACTTGCTTTCTGATTTTTTCAGATAAGTGGAAGTTTGTTGTACATTGTTTCCTTGTGAAATGAAATAATAGTTACACATTATCAAAATTACAGTTTTCAAAATTGCTTTTAACCTGCCTTTGCTGCACTGAAATTCATACTGAAGAAAGTTGTGTTTAAAAAATACCGTTCCATTTCAGATTACATTTTTTTCCCAAAAGACCAAATATCTATATGTACAAGAGAATAAAGTTTTCAGCAGGTGTTCTTAAACTGGGATTCATAGATGGGCTTCTAGAAATGATCCGAAGTGACATGCAAAATTTTATGTGTATGTATGTTTTTTAATAAGGAAATCAGTAGCTTAAACAGCATATTCCCAAGAGGTAGTATGAGTATATTACCCAAAAGTCTAAGACCCATTGGTTTAGATGGAAAAATAAAAATACACAGGTGATGATTACGCTAATATTTACTTGTACCTTCAGTGAACTCTGTATGTTGATGAAGATTTGAGGTTTTCCACTTACCAGGCTAGTAATGGTGCTTCTCTTTCTGTCCCCTATGGTGTGTTCACCTTCATTGTCTTGTGGAACTTCTGTGATGAAAACGTTTGAGCCCCTCAAACCAGGTCACTTCATTAGGTGGGTTTGTAGAGAGCTGGTCTTAGCTCCTGTGCGGCCAGTTCACTTCTCGGTTTCCATGTTGTTCTCATGGCTGCCCGTTTGATTGTGACTGAACATTTTGCCAGTACAATGATGGTGGTCATTCGTAGCCCTGAAGCAAGTGACGAGTGCTTGAAAGGCGTTGGCTGCCTCTTCCTGATGCCAGTGGAAGAGAGAAGGGAATGTGTTTCTTGCAGAGATGACTGATTTCTGGTGAGCTAAAGCTGACTGACTCGGTAGACTTTTAAATCTTTGCAGCTTGAATGACTGTTCCTGGTCAATTTTGTTCCTCATTATTCTGTGACGGACTAGTTGGCAGAGACCTTTGAGAGTTTATTAATATTTTACAATTTAATGATGAAAATCTAAAGTGGAAAGAATTTGTTAATAGTTTGCTTCAGACTTTAAAATGATTGTTAATAATCCTATCTCTGGGGGAACATTTTGCTGCAAACTTCAGTCTTCTGGATAGCATTTGTTTTTCTGCTTTATGGTATTCAAGTTAGAGCTGAAGTTTTAGGGTTCTGCTGTAAAATCCTAAATTTTTCCGGCCAGGCTTAAGCTTGAAGTTATGTGTTTGTATGAAGACACTCATATCTTGTCAACTGAGGTTGTCTATCAGTAAGTGAAATCAAGTGCCAGAAGAATTACTGTTAATCTCCATTGTCCTAAACCACAACTCCTTTAGTGTGAGGGGCCTACATAGGCAGGTAGCTCATCTTTCTAAGTGGCCTCCATTTATATTGGAGTTGTTGTATGAAGTTGTACTTGGGGTGTTTGCTCTGGAGCTGCCTTAGTGTCACAGCCACCTTATAATCGGCTCCCTTTGGGGTCTTAAGTAGGGTGTCAGTCATCTGTCTTATATGCAATGCTTCTGTGCAATAAACGTGAACCATGTGAAGACCTACGATAACTTCTAGAACTATATTGGAGAAAACCAAAACTTCACAAATTTATGCATTAGATTGTGGTAAGTTTATGCAAATTCTATAGTGTCCTCTGCTACCTCACCCCTTGCTTCTTGGGGTAAGTGAATCAATCCTTTTTCAAATACCATTTTCCTTCTTTTTCTCCTTCTTAGAAATGTGGTTCAATAATAATTACAGGATTGTTTTAGGGCAAACTTTTTATAGAGAAAATTTGTGAAGAAGTGAATATATGTGTTTGTTATCATGAAATGTCAAAGTTACTGTGGGGAATGGGAAAAGAATCAGCCACAGATGTAGTGCACTGAGCATGTCGTTGGCAGCGCAGTTAAGGCACAGGGTTCCCAGCACTGAGTAGTGCTGTAGCACAGTAACTGCTATAGCTATCTATTGAGGACAATGTGTAGCCATTGGAGAGCTAGTATTCTGTACCTGAGGAATATCTTAGTGTTCACAAACAAGGACGAGTCTTTGGAAAAGTAACCCAAACATTGTCTTTCTTGCTTTAAATGGGTTCATTATATAGTGTTACTGATGAGATTTATGTCTAAATTGGTCTTTTGAATTCATACCCACCTAGAGGTAGCAGTCATCATCGGCAGTGCTGTTCTTGAGTGCAAAATTCTATTGCCTATATGTTAAAAAACAAACAAAATTAGGTATATCCTCTATGTAGAGGTTTTATTTGAAAATATAGGTAATCATTCTTTTCAGCAGCCATGATACAATACTAATTACATTATATCTTTGTCATGTTGTACTGCTCACTGGTTGGGATTTACTGCCTAAAAGTAGACTGTAATTTTAGAAGTGTATCAGATAAAGTATGTAGAATCCTATACTCTGGCTACTTTATTTTGGGCAGCTGCTGTTTGCCTGAGGCTTAAGTATATGTCAAATGTATATTATTCAAAGGAGTCTTCCTTGAGGAGGTGTTGATCTTTAAGTGAAAAAAACAATTTTTGTTTTGACATCTAAGCAGTCACGGATCTCTCTGTCAGTTTTTTAAGTTTTGATTTCAGTGTATTTTTATTCCTTTTGGCTATAGGTAATGGGATATTTTTGAGTTCATTTTTAAAGTCTTTTTGCTGGACTCAGGCTAATAAAGCATTTTTTTTTCGTTCTAAGATTGGGTGGTTATTTCCCTTAAATTTGTGATTTCAGACACACTGGAGTTCCGATTTTTGTTCCAGATCTTCATTGTACTTACTAAATTATTACTAAGTTTTCCCAGTTTTACATAGGGAGATTTTAAAATTCTTCATTCTGTTTTTACATTGAGTAACCTTAGAGTCTCCATTTAGAGTTTTTTGTAGATAAAAATAGCATTTAAAGGTAAAGTGACTTACAGTCTCTTGGCAGTTAGTGATAGCTAGAACTACAGCTCAGACCTATAACCTGTGTAAGTTTAGAACTGTTTCATTGTAGAACATTGTGCTAATCTTTACTATAAAAGCTTTACTTTGCATTTATTTGATGGATGAATTTGGGAGTTTCCTAGATATCAATCAGTAGGCAGTAGAACCCTTTAAAGTTTTCCGTGTAGGTTAAGTAACCAAGGATTGGCTGGTTGGAAGGTCTCTATATATTATGATAAAATTCCCTTTGTTGCTTAGCATCAAGTATGACTTCTTTCTTTAAAGAAAACAAGTTAGTTAACTTCTGTAAAGTGAAAATCCCCTTTAATCGTCTAACAATTGAAGGATGAATAAAAGTGTCCCATAGAGAATAGTATCTGGAAAATTCTTAGGCGAGGTCCATTTATTTAGAAGATGAATTCAGGGAAAAGAGATGGTGTTTTTGAGTCTTTCTGTTGAAAACAGCTCTGTGTATTAATTCCTTTAAGAGAGCGGGAACGGGAGAGACACAGGCATCGGGACAGCCGACGGTCACCATCTCTGGAAAGGTCCTACAAAAAAGAGTATAAGAGATCTGGAAGGTAAGCAAGGAGTTCACACTGAAAGAAGTCAAGATTATCTTCTTGAATTCAGATTTCGTGCTTATGCAAATTATCGGCCAAGTCTTCATCGTAGCCTACGAGTCTTCCCAAATGCCCCATGAAAAGCTAAAGCAGCAGTAACTTAAAAATCTTTACTTTCAAAATGTGTTGATTAGGCACAAGGAAATTTCTTGATAAATTTGCAAAAATTAAAAATTATACAGGCCACTTTTTCTGACCTCAATTGCTGTAAAAGTATACATTAATAATTCAAGTTTTTTTAAAAAACCTTACAAATTCATAATTATGTTTTTAAATGTGCTTTTTTTTTTTTTAGAAAAAAGCCAAATTGCAGGTATACTTTATTTAGAAAAAATGACATTGAGATTGCCATAAACCAGAATTACAGGATGTAACCAATTCTATACCGAGAAGTAAAATTCATGGTCTTACATAATGAAGAATAGCTCTCTGGAGTCTGACAGATTTGGGGTCAATTATCAGTTCTCCCAATTTTGTTTCTGGGCAGTTATCTAACCTTTTTAAGCTTTAATGTCTTTGTCTAAAATAAGGACTGTTGTACTTGCTATGAATGGTGAATGTTCATTAAGATAATACATGTAAAATACTTAGAACTGGGCTCAAAGTTAGTAGCAAATAAATGGTAACTATATGTATATAATTATTGATTATTTCGTTCTAGAAATTGGTAGAGTATAATAAAAGCAGGAAAAGGTATTCAAAGATAAAATAAATTAATGACATAGAAAACACAATAGTGTTATAACAATACTACTATGTTTCCCCGAAAATGAGACCTAGCTGGACCATCTCATGTGTCTTTTGGAGCAAAAATTAATATAAGACTAAGTCCTACTTTAATATAAAACCGGGCATAGTATAATATAATACCGAGTCTTACATTAATTTTTGCTCCAAAAAGACGCATTAGAGCAGATGGTCCAGCTAGGTCTTATTTTCAGGGAAACAATGGTATTTGTAAACAAATGCAAATTTCTTTGAAAGGTCATACAATATAAAAAGTGGCGAACCAAGAAGAGAAAAACATACATTCCATCAAGTATGAGAAAGAATGTATCATTATAGGAATGAAGGAGATTTAAAAATTATAATTCATTGGTATTAAGTACAGATACTTTATTTAAAAAATTTTAAGACTTGGATGTGATAGGTTGATTTTTATGAAACCAAAATTTAGACACTTCACACAAGAAGCAGAAAATTTTAATAGGCCAATAACTGTGGGAAAAAATTTGAAAAAGTTGAATTTGTAAAAGAATTTGTAAAAGAGTTTTAAACTGTTCTAGAACACTGAAGAAGATGGAAGGAAAGTTCACCTCATGCTGTGTAATCAGGAAAACTCAGATGGCAAAACCTAACCAGTGAAAAGAAAACTAAAATACAGTCTTTCTTATGAATATGGATATGAAAATACTGATTAGTGTACTAACAAGTTGTTTTCTGTAGTGTGTTAAAAAAAAAAAAGAGCATTTCTTCCGATATGGCGGTGGACAGATAGGTTAGTATTAGGAAATATGCATCTAATCCTTTGTGTGAAAATCAATAGGGTTTTCTGAGTACCTGCCTATTAGGTATTTTTTCAAATAAAATCAGAATTCATTTCTGAGTAGAAACTTTGGTACACTGGGAATATCAGCACACTTCTTCATCACGATGGAGGGCGTTATCATGATGAACACGATCAACACCATCTCAAAAGAACCAAATTTAATGCTGCAACCTTATAGGCCTTCCCATACAAGTTAGGAAAAACACAAGGAGGCCCCATTGCCTATCACTCACCTAACATTGTATCACTTAATCAACAAGCAAAGGAAAACATTGTATCACTTAATCAACAAGCAAAGGAAAATATTGTATCACCTATCTCTTAATCAACAAGTGAAGGAAAACATTGTATCACTTAGTCAACAAGTGAAGGAAAACATTGTATCACTTAATCAACAAGCAAAGGAAAACATTGTATTACTGTGTATCCTAAGTATCATACTGGTGCAAGTGATACAGTCATTAGCAATAGCCTCTACTTTGCAGGAACATGAGAGTTAAGTGCTGTGAGAAATGTTCTTGATAGAGCAGTTACATGTTGCTCTGGGAACACAGCAGTGAAAAACAGTCTAGGGTAGTCATAGAGAAATTGACATTTTACAGATACCTAAAGTATGCAGAGGAATGCATTAGGGGAGGGGGGTTGTAGGGGAACAGAAAAGAACATGTGTGAAGGTTGCAGTGTGGAGAAATGCTATGAGAAGGTTAAGCCTGGAGGTTGGGAAATGAATTTAGAAGCCTTTTGTAATAATTCGTGAAAGAAGTGATTGTGCCTAGACCTGGGCAGTAGCAATGGGGAAAGGCAGAGGTAATTAGAGGTGGTTACTAGACACCTAGATAGTCAGTAGAACTTGATAACTGATAGTGAGGGGCGAAGTCTCAACAGGCATCACCTGAGGTCTGGTGTGCCCCATTGAGGGTGGGGAACATTAAGGAAGAGGAAGAGGAGGAGCACAAGTTCATTTTGGGGCATGTGGAGTTTGAGAATCTGACAGACAACTGCATGGATTTGTGTGGTGGTTAATTGGATATCCAGGTGTCAAATTCAGAAAAGAGATCCTGGAGGAAATACTAAATGCCATGGATTAGATGGGATTCACTAGGAAGAGTTTCTTCAGTGAGAAAGGGCGTGAGGAGGAGACAAGGATAGGAAAAAAGCCAACGTGTTGTGTTGGTGGAAATCATTGAGGACCCATTTGAGGCTGATGGCTTACAATGTAGAGTGCTGGAAACCTCTTCAATTTAGTGGTTTCTTCTCCAGGTTCAGTTGCTTGTGGAGAAGGCAGAGACTTTGATTCTGTGAGTTCTACCTAGTACAGTAGATGAGAAAATAAAAATTAGAGATGTAAATATTGAAAAGGAGGAAAAGTTACCATAGTTTGTAATAAGGCATATTATAAGGAAATAATTTCGAGCTTGGATTTTGAAATTTGGAATGCCAGAGACACCTATAAAAGATACCCTGTTTTGAAATGCTCCTCAAAGAGTTAAAAAAAGAAAAAAAGGGTATAGTAATTGATGTTTACAACAGACAACCCGGACCATCCATCATTCCGTATACCTGCCTGAAGCGGATGGGGTGAAGCTGTCTTTTGCCCGTGTTTCTTCATGACAATAAACATTTAGTGGGATTTTTAGTACATGTCAAAATGTCTGTGTCAAACATCTATATTAGCATTTACCACTCACTAGCTTTATGATATTGGGCAAATGATGTAATTTCTAATTCCGTTTCCCCTGTAGGGGATGTTCATAGCTGCCTCATAGGGTTCTCGGAAGGATTAAATATGAGTGTCAGTAAAGTGCTTAGCAGAGTCTCGGGCTGGCAGTGAGCACCCAAAACAAACAAAACCGCACCACTGGGCACCAACGTGCCATTATTAGCTAATGTGATCAGGAAAATTCAAGTGGATCAGCAAAGAGACAATGAGAATTATCTCAGAGGTTGACATTTATAAAATAAGTATACCAAAATTAATAGCCTTCACAAATAAACCAGGAATACCTATTTAGAAAATGTAATGGAAAAAAATGTTGATTTGCTATAGAAAATTTAAATCAATTAAAATTAAATATGTTAATAAACTTAAATATGTAGATCAATGGGAAGAAAACATAAATGTAGCTGATGACAGAGAAGGTGATATAAATGAATGGAGGGCATGCCATAGTCCCATAGTAGAACTGGAAGATAGTATTGTAAGAATACCAGTTTTGTTTCAAAGTAATCTATAATTTTTATGTAACCAGTTGAAGTGTGAGTTTTAGAACGTCATAAGGACTCAGATTCTTTGGAATAAATGTGAGAATAATGAAGAAAAATTATCATGCAGCTTTAGTAGTATAAAAATATTCTGTTATCACCTAAGAAAACAATTTGATGTGGGTATAAATAGATTAATGAAATATACTGAGCAACATTCAAATAAATGTGAAAATTGACATCTATCATTAAGTTGTTTTTTCAGATCAGAAGAGAAACAGGACAATTGGTAAGCCATATGGAGGAAAAAACTGAAATTAAATTTCTGCCTTAGATCTTGGAGACAGTAAAAAAATTTACTGTTAAAAGTAAATGAAGAAAATAGAAAATATTTAACCTTGAGATGGGAAAGGATTACAAGCATAACACTAAAGAGGACTCATACATTAAAAAATATGTAGATTTGGCCATATGAAAGTTATATATAGCAATAAGCAGATAAAATTAAAAGGAAAACAAAAAACTGAAAAAGGTTATGTTACATATGACAGAAGTAGGGTGGTTATCTTACTAAAAGATTCTTTCAATAAATAAAAAGGACTACAATCCTAATTTAAAAAATATTGGCACAGCATATAGCTGGGAAGTTCATAAAAGAAGTGCACATGAAATGTATCATTTCAGTAGTGATAAAAAATTGCAGGTTGAATTAAATGAGACACTTTTTTCATCAGAATGGCAAATATTAAAAATATCATGTTGACAGGATGTGTGGAAATGGGAACTCGATATGGTTTTGATGGTAGTCTAGCATGGCACTACCTATCTGTAGAGAAGCCTTAAGAAAATGTACATGCACTCTGTTTGAGTGAAATAACCTGGCAGGTGTTCAGAGATCAAATGTGTTCATGACAGCATTGTTTATAATGGCAAAAAAAAAAAAAAAGGTAACAACCTAAATGACTATGATCGGATTTGTTCAATGATGGTATATACATATGAAAGAATAATACACATTTATTAAAAATGGTTCAGATATATATGTATTAAAATATTAAAAAGGTGTTCCTGATTTACCACTGAGTAAGAAGGGCAGTTGTTTTGTTAAAGCTTGTATAGATTTATTTATATATCTATAGTTTTAACACATTTGTGAAATAGTGGTTCTCTCTGTGTTGTGTTATGGTGATTTTTGGTTTAGTTTTGTTAATGCTTTATTTATTTATTTATTTGTTTGCAGTGAACATACAGAGGGTGCCAAAAAAATGTATACACATAATGGCACTCTCTGTATATACGTTTTACTTTGCAGTAACTTTTTCTGATAACAAAGCTAATGATGTACACTGTAACATTCAGATGTTATATCAATAAGTAACATATATAATCTTTCTAGTTACCCACCCCTTCCCCCGATGTATACACACCTAACACACTCACACTTTTCATTTCATAAAATTAGAAGTTAGTGGTAGAATTGATGGAAAGAGTTAATTTGTGACTTTGATCCAGCTGTAAACTTTCTTGGATAATAGTAACTGTTAGTGGAGCCACAGAGGCTGCCAATGTAACTCGAATAAAGCAGTTACTCTCCTTGGCTGGATTCTTTAGATCTGTATGGTTCCACCTAAATTTCTTGGGCTTAAATGAATATCTGTCCTGTGGGTTTTTCCCTCCAAGAGCATCCATTGAATGGACCTTTGCAAATTTCAGACTCCAGAAATTCAAGGAGATAGAGTTGTTTTTATGATTTTTTAATTAAGTTAATGTTACTAGTATTTGTGGGGATCAGAATTACGCAAAGTCTTGGTTCATGAAGTAGCAATATCTGACTGAGCTTGCAGAGAGGTGTGGAGGGATGACAGAACAGTTCACTTTTGGATTATGGTCCTCAGGCTAAATTTATGGCCAAGTTGAGACCATGTTTGTGAAGCCCTTTTTTTTTTCTTAGCAAAGCAGGATGTGGAGGACTCACAGCTAGTATTCTCATTGCTGAAGTTGTCTGTACGTGGAGATTTCCAAGTATTTCCCAAGTATCTTTCTCTTCTAGGAATTATGGTTTACCAGTTGTTCCTGAACCTGCTGGATGCACACCAGAATTACCTGGGGAGATTATTAAAAATACAGATTCTTGGGCCCCACCCCCGGAGACTGTGAATCAGTAAGTAGACCTGGGGTAGGGCCTGGGAATTTGTATTTTTAAACAAGTAACTTCAGGTGATTCTGATGCCACCAGACTGGTGCTTGGGATTCGCTGGTTGAACAAAACTAAGTATGGTGGTTTGGCATGGCATTTTTATTTTAGGTGAAAAATGAACTGAACAGGTGAAATAGTATAATTTTACAATAGAAAGACATTTTTAATAATTAGCCTCCTTCGCCTCCTTTTGAAGTCGCTCCCCAAGTAGGGAGAAGAAGAGAGCTCGTTGGGAGGAAGAAAAAGACAGATGGAGCGACAACCAGAGCTCTGGCAAAGAGAAGAATTATACCTCAATCAAGGAAAAAGAGCTAGAGGAGACGCTTCCTGACAAAAACGAGGAAGAGGAAGAAGAACTTCTGAAGCCTGTGTGGATTCGCTGTACCCACTCAGAAAACTACTACTCCAGTGACCCCATGGATCAGGTGGTACGTCTGAAGTAGGACAGAGGCCATAGACCAGGGTTTCTCCACCTCGCAACTGTCGGCATTTTGGGCTGGAGAATTCTTTGTGGTGGGACCTGCCCTGTGCCTTGTGGGACGTCGCACTGCATCTCCGGGCTCCATACTAGATGCCAGTAAAGTCCCTCCCCAGTTTTGGTAACCAAAGCTGTCTTTAGACATTGCCCAATGTCCCCTGGGGAGACTCCCTTCCTCCCCCCCCGTTTGAGAACCAGTATTGTAGACAAAAGCTGTATTACATAGGCAAGAGTGCAGTAGATTAAAGTATCTCTTTGTTCTGCATTTCTTTGACACTGCTAGTTCGATACTGGTGGTGTTGTAAGCTCTCACTTTTAACTGCTTTATGCAGTTTGTGGTGTGTGTGTGTGTGTGTGTGTGTGTGTGTGTCCCAAAATGGGAAATAAGCAAGATTTGAGTTGTCCCCTACAAGTCTGTCCTTGACCAAAGAGAACATAGGACGTTTCCTGTGCACATGTGCTGGTTTGTGGAGTGGCACGTTGGTCACCCTTAGTGGGGTTTTAGAAACAGCACACACGCTGCTTGAGACAGGGCTCCTGGGGCTTAGCACACCTGTATTCTCATTGCTGTGATGGACTCCACGACCTCCGTATGTCGTTTCTCTTGCCCTTTTCTTTCTTCCATCTCCATTTTACTGCTTGACACTCGCTTGTTGTACTCTCTTTTTCTCCCAACAGGCTTTGTGCCTCCATCCCAGTAATTCAGGCATATTTGCCACAGGATAGACACACAGTACTGTTCATTGGTTAAGTGAAAGAGACAGGAATGGATATCTACAGATTTGGGACACATGAGCGTGGAGATGTTAGATTTAGTGCATGGGGTCGGATAAGAGCGTCTGCTGTTTGGAATTTTGTGAAAATAGCTTTTACTCGGACTGAATCCTTATTTATGGGGACTCGCCTGTGTTTGGAAGAAATCTCTCATAGGGTATGATATTTTACTTGAAAAATTAGAGCAGGGTTTTAAGTCATAGTTCATATGATACAGGGAAGGGAAGGCTCGCATGCCAAGCCCTCTGATGGTACCAGAACTTCACTCCATGCTTCTCATATTACGTTATTTAACCCTCAGACCATCTCTGGAAAGAGAGTATTTGTCAGTTAAGAACGTTGCTATAAATACAGTCGTGCACTGCATAGCGGCATTTTGGTCAGTGATGGACTGACTGCATGTGTGATGGTGGTCCCGTAAGAGTCTACGCAGCTGAAGACTTTGTCGCCTAGTGACTTTGGAGCCATCGTTACATCACAGTGCAACGCATTACTCACGTGTTTGTGGTGATGCTGGTGTAAATGCACCTGCTGAGCTGCCAGTTGTATAAAGTACAGCGCACACAGTGATGGACAGTATATAATCCTTGGTAATGACAGTAAACGACTATGTTACTTGGTTATGTATTTACAATACTATCACTGTACTTTTAATCTTATTTTACAGTGTACTCCTTCTACTTTAAAAAGTGTTACATTGGCAGCAGCCCTATTGTCTCGTGTTTTCTGCATCTCTTGATCGCGTCATTTTCTCTTGTGCTTCCTTTAATTCATGTTATTTTATACGGTAACAGGCGCTACAGGCTTGTAGCCTAGGAGCAAAGCGCTGCACTGTGCAGCCCAGGTAAATAGTAGGCTGGACCCTCCAGCTCTGTGTCAGTGCCCCCTGTGATGTTCATATACCACAGAATTGCATAATGATGTGTTCCTCAAAACGTACCTCCATAGTTATGCTGCGCAAAACTGTAATAGTACTTGGCTCATCGAGACTGAAATGAGCCGAATTATTTTTCTCAACAAGATGTCTGGAGGGAGGTGGTGGCCAGGGTTTGTTCAGTGGCTCAGTGATGGCAGGGCTTTAGGTTGGCATCTGCTGTCTTTGGAGCATCCCCCACAGTTGCAGGGTGACTGCAGCAGCTCCAGGCATCGTGCCCTTACACACCTCTATCTTTACACACCAGACACGGGAGGCAGAGGGCAGTGTTGGGTGAGTCTTCCTCTAGTAACTTGCCCAAGTTCCCTCAATCTCTTCTCCCATCTCTTCTTCAGAGCTGCATCACATGTCTTCCTCAGGGATTCATTTTGTGTCGCTGCCATAACAAATTACCAGAAACACACACACTTATTATCGCACGGTTCTGCAGGTCAGAAGTCAAACTTGGGTCTCAGTGGCTAATTCATGGTGTCTACTGGAGAGAATTTGTTTTCTTGCTCATTCATGTTGTTGGCGAGTTCAGTTTCTTGTGGCTGTACGTTTTAAATCCTTGTTTCCTTGCTGGCTGGCAGGTAGGGGCTGTTTCCCGCTTCTAGAGGCCATATACATTCCTTGGTTCATGGATCCTTTCCTTCATCTTGAAAACCAGCAGTGTGGTCGAGGCTTTCCGTGCTTTGCAGATCTCCTGCCTCTTTTTCCGTTGCACCTCTGACTCTGCTTTTGGGAAAGGGTCTCTGCTTTTAAAGGCTCTGATTGTATTGGGTCCCCCCCAGATAATCCAGGATAACCTCCCCATCTCAGATTCTGTACCTCAAACACATCTGCAAGCTCCTTTCTGCCATGGAAAGTAACATTCAGTGTCCAGGGAAGAAGGCGGGCATGTCTTTTGGGGGTTGGTGTGGGGGGGCTGGACACTGTGGCTCAGCCCACCTTCCCTGAGATCAGAAGTTCTCTGCCCCAAATCTGAGGGCATTCATGGTTCTGTTGCAAGGCAGAAGGGGACAGTGGCTGCTATAGGTATTATTCTTAAAACAAAACAACAGAATTGAAGTTACTGAGCTTCAGAGCATTTGAACAGCAGATCTTTTTTACCTGTCATTTTTATGGGTGTATTAAAACTCCAGTGTAGAAGGAAGGCTGAATAACCGGAAGCCCAACATCCGCCTTTGCGTTTTGTCCTCTGGCGCAGGGAGGTGGTAAGACTGTCACCGCGATCCTAGCATCACCAGTGTCAGTAATGAGGTGGGGCTGAGGGAAAACAATCACCTCCTTGTGGGGTCACTGCAGATTTTACGATTTGCTTTAATTTTCTTTTCACATCGGAAAAGTCTGGTCCTTACATTTTGAAAATTACTAAGTCAAAGAGTATGGACATTTAAAACGATTTTCAACCTGGGGGGAGAGTGCGGAAAAGTGGAAAACTTCCTCTAGGAATGTGTTGCAGGACCCTGTTTGTGGGGGGAGAGAGAGAGAGAATGAAGCCCTGTGTTTATGGGGTGTGTGTGTGTGTGTGTGTGTGGGGGGATATATAGATATTTCGTTTTGATCACCGGATTAATGTGGACGATAAACTGTCAGTGATATTTTAGTAGGGGCAGTGTATGCTTTCTAGAAGGGTGTCGGGTATTTTGAATTCTCAGGGGTCGTTATTTTTTTGTCCTATCAAAAGGGCAAAGATAAACAGTTCGAATGGTGTTGAATGTTGGCAAAATGCCCCTTCCTGTGAGCACGGTGTCAGCCAACAGTGTGTAAGATTCAGAACATCATGCCAGCACGGGGCTTTATGTTTTCAGTTGTCTGTTAAATTGAGGGTTGAAAAATGGCACCTTCCTGTTACAATTCTTTGATCACTTGTAAGGTCTTAGGTCTCTTTGGTATGACTGCTTTTAATATAGTGTCTAATACCGATCCTTTATTTTTCAAAGGGGGATTCTACTGTAGTTGGAACAAGTAGGCTCCGTGATTTGTATGACAAATTTGAGGAAGAGTTGGGGAGCCGGCAAGAAAAGGCCAAAGCTGCCCGACCTCCGTGGGAGCCTCCGAAGACAAAGCTAGATGAAGATTTAGGTGAGTCAGAGGTTCACTAGACCAAGACCCTGTGCTCTTTTATTATTGCTTAATTCCGGATTTTAGGTGTGTCCTTGAGAGTCCCAAATTGAAATTTCCTCTTTTTCATTTTACTTTCCTTAATTACAGTCAAGGAAAACACATAGCAATGGAACTTCCTTCTTTTTTATCTTAGTTTTCCTCCATTAGGAGATCTCCTTTGCAAGACAGGCTAACGGCTGTGTCCCTTGTGGAATTGTCTAGTTTCAGATTCAGAAGGGCCCCTCATCCAGCCTCCCTCCACAAGCAGGAGGCTGTTCCCTGTGCATTGTGCCTCTCCCGGGCAGGTATCCCCTCGTGGTCCCGTCCACTGCCAGTGGGATCCTGGTTTGGTGAGAAAACACCGGCCATAGCCCAGCTCTATCCCAAGGTTTCTCTCTACTCTCATAGACAGCTTCCATAAGTTTCTCATATACTGGTCTATTTTTTATGTGTCTGAGGTTCCAAGTAGCTTCTGAGATCGTTGAGGATAGAAACTGCTTTTATACTACTTTGTGTTCTTAGTCCCTAAGAGAATGCTATACATAGATGAGACGTTCTGTACGCCTTTTCCTGCATGTTCTCTAGCTTGCCTCTGCCCACCCTCATTGTGTCTCCGTGCTGACACGCAGGATCCCTGGTGGGTAAAAGCACTCACTGAACCAGCTGGCCTGGGTTCCAATCCCTGCTCCACCACTTGACATGGGACCTTGGGCAAATGTTTTCGTTTCTCTCTGCCTCACTTTTCTCATCTGTAAAAGAGAGATGACGATAGCATCTTTCTCGTGCAGTGCTCTCAAAAACACAACTGTGTAAAGGTTGGATTTTACTACTGTGTTGTACTATGTTAATCTCTTGTAAGGTTAATCTAAGTTCTAGGTCTGTTTTTTTTTTAATTGTGGTAAAATACACATAACACAAAATCCATCTTTTAACCGTCTTGAAGCGTGCAGTTCAGTAGTGGTAAGTACACTCACATTATGTAAAATCTCCAGAACTCTGTTTATCCTGCTAATCTGAGACTCTACCCGTTAAACAGCAGCTCCCCCTCCCCGCCCTCCACCGGTGCACTTTCTGTCTCTCTGAGTCTGACTGCTCTAGGTACGACGTAGAAATAGAATCACACAGTATTGGTTTTTGTGACTGGCTCATGTCACCTAGCATAAGTCTCAGTCTCTTTTTATCCAGTCACTTCCAAGGACGAAAACCTTTTATTGCTACTATTGAGAGAAGAAAATTAAACTCTTCAGTCTGGCATTCAGAGCCTTCAGTCTGGCAGTCCCGACACTTCAACCCCTCATGTCCCCGTATTTTTATGTGGGGCCTTTGCCCCAGCCAGAGCCCACCCATGCCCATGCCCCCGTGCTTTTGCCTGCAGTGCTCCATCTGTGTTGCTTTCCTCTCACCTCCTCAGCCCAACCCCACCCCTCCCCCTGCCTGGGTCATGTACATCCCTGCCAGGAAACCGTCAGTGATTTTTCCAGATTGGGGGGACATGCTCTTTTCTGAATTGCTGCACCTTTTTAAATGTGAAACCCCATACTGCCACTGTGGTTTGCATTTTCTCTGGCATTGTTCGTTAAGTCTTTTTCTGTGAAAACTTTGTTTGCTTCCCCAGCTAGATCGTGACTTAGCGTTGTGGACTACATTGTTTTTCATGGTGTTGCTTGGCGGAGTCCTTGGTGGACAGTAGGCACTCAGGTATCTGCTGAAAGAGTACACAGCTGTCCTCGCATTTAGAGCTTTGGTCATTTGCAGGTCTTGACATAGAACCACCTCGTGAACTTCTTTAACTTCTCTCCATGTTTTTCCTCTCTCCTCTATTAGAAAGTTCCAGCGAATCTGAGTGTGAGTCTGATGAGGACAGCACCTGTTCTAGCAGCTCAGATTCTGAAGTTTTTGACGTCATTGCGGAAATCAAACGCAAAAAGGCCCATCCTGACCGACTTCACGATGAACTTTGGTACAACGACCCAGGCCAGGTGTGCATGTTTTTTATGCTCTTGCTGTGCAGGTTGCATACCCACACGTCGGTCACATTTATGACTCCAGGCTCAGGATGCATGTTGGCTGGTATCGAAACTGAATTTTCCTCTCAGGGCTGGGTGTTGTTCCTCAGAGTTCATTTCCTTTCTGCTTTAGAGTTCAGCTCCAAAGCAGAAGCACCACAGCAACTGTTCCCTAAATCCTGTGTTAGGGAGCCCGATAATGGCGCTGGCTTATGAAACTTACAGTGAACAGAAGGAGACAAATGGTAGCACGAGGCAGAGAGGACTTGGAGGTCTTTCCACAAGCAGTTCATCTGGAAGGTATCTTGTAGCAACATAGTAAACAATGTCTTCAGTCCTATAAGACTTCGTATTTCTTAGTTGGTAATAGGCACGTTTCCTTGTAAGTTCTCGTCCTTGTTAAGCATGTTTGAGCTAATGATGGCATAACTGGACATATTTTTATTTCTGCTTAGTGTTTTGTTGTGAAGTAATACATAATACGAAATAATATCTCTATAAGAGATTTGTATTTTACACATATACAATACATACATAGTATCTTTAATGCATATGAAGTTATTAAGTGCAATAAAATACATACCTATAAAAATAATTTAAATTTTATATTTTGCAAGTAAATTCATACCATTCGATGTTTATTTGAATGCTCTTCTTCTGGCACTTGTATCTAAATTTTTTTTTCTTCGTAGAATTAATATAGTTAGAATGCCTGAAGGATGTACTTTGTGGTCCCTTTTGCTCTCTTGGGATTGAGCAGAAATGTTTACAATTGTCAGTGAATTTTGAAACTTAGTTTGATATATTGATCATGTACATGTTCTCTTTAAATAGCTTTAGTAAGTTATAATTCACATACCTTATAGTTTGCATACTTGAAGTGTGTAATTCAATGTTTCTTAGGATATTCACAGGATTGTACAACCACTATTACAATCTAATTTTAGAGCATTTTTGTCTTCCCTGAGAGAAATCCCATGTCCATCAGTCGTCACTCCCCTTCCCCCATGTGGTCTTTTTACTGGACTGTACCTACCCCTTGGTGTCTGTGGGTTCTTATTCTTGTCAGGGATTAACCAGGGCCTTCTACACACTCTCACCATTCTGTTTCCTAGATTGGGTTTTGTGTCCTCTGTACAGCTGAGCTTTGTAAAGGGCTGATCTGCATTGGGGCCCAGACCCTACGAAAAGGCAGGACTGTAGGATGTCTGTCTGTTCCCCAGGAAATCAGTGACCACTAAGTGATTTTTCCACATTTTCCATCACAAGTTGTGACCAGCATTAGAAGTGTGCTGTGACTTTTGAGGGAATCCATTATATCTCTGTTTGCCAGCTGTTACTTCGGGTAATATCTTAACATGATATTTTTTTAGGTAACAATGTTATTCCTCTGCTGTGCCACCGAAGCTTTAGATTTCCCAAAAGGATAAAGAAGGTTATAGTTTTTTCAGGTTACTATTTCTCTTCAAAGTGTTATTGAGATATTTTCATTGGACACAGGGAGTTAAAAATCCTTAGACCTGTAAAGAACTCTGTGTGTGTGTGTGTGTGTGTGTGTGTGTGTAAATGTATATATGTGTTATAATATATTTTTTTTTTTAAACAAAGAAAGTAAGAGATGGGACTCCACTTCCTCAGTCTCCAGACTGATGCTCTGCTCTCCTGTTTGATTCAGGATTATCATTTATATTGAATAAACTGATGAAACTGGCTTTTAAGGCCCTTTAAGATTTTTGCCCTCAGTTCTGCTTCTGTGGTCCTTTGGATCGCTTACGATCCATTTAGATGGCTCTCATGTTCATGGAACATAACATGTGCTTTTTTCCATCTCTTTTTTTTCTCATGCTGGTGCCTCGTGTAGAGTAGCCATCTTCTTTTTCTGTCCTGTTCAGTCCTTCACATGTTGTCTCTTTGAGGACAGTTGTATCTCCATCTGGACTGATCTTTTTTCTTTAAAATTTCTAAGCACATCGTATGTATGTTATTTCTCCTGTCTAGAATAAATATGCCTTGAGTACAGCAGGTCCTTGATGATGCTGTTTTATTCAATGTCATTTTGTTACGATGTTGGGATGCCTTTGGAACCTAACTCGTGTTTATATCAGTGAGCCTGTGGTACAGTGGGTTTTGTTATGTCCTTTTGCTGCAGTTCAAAGAACCTGTTTGACCGTGATGTTAAGTGAGGACTTACTGTACACAGACCCTGAACTGCTTATCCCCTTTTCTACCCCCCAGTGCTTAGCAGTCATCATTCTACCTAAGAGGCAGTCGGGCATTACTCACTTATTAATAATGTGGGTGGAGTTCAATGGCAGTGACATGAATTCAGGTGAAAAAACAGGCATAGACTCGCCTGATTAGTGTTGAAAGTATTTTGGGTTGGTTCTAGTAGGCATTTTCTTCTCTCTGCTTTGACACCTTTAGGTTTCTCTTTTGAGAACATATAATCTGCGTGTCACCTTCAAAGCATTCAGTGTGTTCCTTCAGTAAATAAAATATACTTTTATTTTGCAAAAGAGTCGTTTTCCCTGAAATAAGAAATAGGAGCAACATACTGAAGAGTGGTAGGAGAAGATGGGAGCCAACAGTGCGCTGACACTGATATTTTCTGCTTGGCTGCACAAGTAACGGGAATCCGGAGTTGTCATACAGTTTTCCTTTTATCCAACAATACAGACAAGTTTGTGGCTCTCTTGGTTTTGGCACCCCCCTTTAATCTCCTAACCAGGACAGCCTCTTCAGAGCTTTAGGACTCATGACATTAGCACCCACACAGTTTCCGAAGCATCGTGTGTGTTGTGGATTCCCCGCAGTGAAAACGAATTCCCTTTCGTTTTTGACAGATGAATGATGGACCACTCTGCAAATGCAGTGCGAAAGCCAGACGCACAGGAATTAGACACAGCATTTATCCCGGAGAAGAGGTAACTGGTTTGGGTTGTTACCTTTGTAGCACTGAGAAGCTGCATGTGGACAGATGCTGTTGCCGCCCTTTTCTCCTCACATGAAGCCAGACCACTGAAAAAGTCTTTTGCTTTTCCCTGATAGTCTCCGTTACTGTTAAGCGGAGAAGAACAGTCCTTGAGTTTGGAGTTGGAGTAGGGAATGTTACCAGGGAAATTATAACAAGTTTTGGAAGGTTCATTATTTAAGATAGGCAAAGCATTTGAGTTGTTTTTTTATTATTTTAAGTATCCTAATACTGTACGTAGTATGATCTTTTTTTCATGTTTTTATTACAAATGATTATGAATTACTCTGGAGAAATGCTCTCACTAAGGTACATAAGGCACACATCCTCTTTCCCTTGGGGTGCATGGGGTATATACTGTTCTCTTTGTTAGTCTGTTGTCCCCACTAAACTGTGACTAGCACACAGACTGTTCCAGCTGTGTCCCCCAGGCCTGGTTCGTCGGGGACACTCCAAATATGTCTAGCTGATTGAGTTGAATACTTTTACGTAATAGAGTTATATGTAACTACTCCCTTTCAGTTATTTTCTTTCATTTTGCCCCGTTATCTTTTATTTTCATAGCTTATTCTTACTAATCCCAGGATTGTCACTTTATGATTCAGCATATTATATTTAAACATAGTATAGTTAAATCCTTAATTTCTATTTAAAACTTGTTTGAGGTCATAACAATAATTGGAATAAGTAAGACAATGATGTACAATTTGAATTACTTGCCGCACTGTTACCTCATTTGTCTTTGAAAGTTGGCAAGTGTAGCAAGGTACTGTGGGACAAGATTGGCACTGTGTGAGTGTCTGCACATGTGCCTCCGTCGGGGATCTCTGACAGCAGAAAATGAAGTTTGGAATGCAAGAGGTTTAATGGGGATTAGGCAGGAAGAGAGCAGAGGCAGGACTGAGCGGAGGGAGAGGCCCACTGGTGATGGGCCTGATGAAGCCTGGCTTGCCGGAATTGTCTTGCATTGGGCTGGAATGTTCTGCATGACCCCATCAGCCTCTCCCCAGAGCAGGCTGCCCCAGGAAGGGCACGACTTTGGGGCAGGAGCATCTGCAGCAGAGGCTGACCCTCAAGTTGCTGATGGCTGCAGGCTGTCTGCTGACTGCTGTTCCCACAGGCCCTTCTTTGAAGGGAGACCTGGGTGGGTAGTGGGGCTGGACCCGAGGACCCACGGACAGGCACACTCATACCCAGAGTCATGTTCCTTCCTGCGAGACCCAACTTCTGGCCCTTTCAAGATGGACGGGGCCGATGTAGTCAGCTTCCTACCAAGAGGCAGCTTGGTCTCCTCAAGGAATGGTGCCAGTTTGGGGGCCCAGCATTGATCGTTGTAGGTGGCCAGCTGGACGTTCAGCAGTGGCGGTTGGCTTAACCTTGGTGTCCATGCTGTTGGGCTGACATGAAGCCTCCATCTGTGCTGCTGTGGCCATTTGGTTCATGTACCTGTCCTGTAAACTCTGGGGGCTGATGCGCGATTTTGTCAACTCAGTGGATAGTACCTCTTCCATAGTGGGTGCTCTCCTATGGACATCCACAGGTGACGTAGCGATCACTGTGCTCACCCCCATTTGTCCACCCACAATTCTCTATCCCAAGGCCTTCTTATCCCTGATCTTCCAGTCTTTTTCCTTCTAGGCCTCTGACCAGCTGGCATGGCCACGAGCTTCTGCCGTGAGCCCATCTGTGTTCCAACCTCAGGCTACTTCTCTTTCCACGTAAAGTGGATGACCAGGTACATGGCCTGAAACTCTGCCCGTTGGGAAGATGTTCCCTCATCACTCTTTCAGAACCATCGCTGAATGAGTCTGCAGCACAATCTGTTTTCAGCTTGTACCCCTTTACTGACTGACCCATTTACAAATCAGTCTTGGGCTTTTCCCTCTGCTGTCATCCTTCCATCCTTAGTCATCAGCAGAGGGTGGGGTGCTGGTGCAACAGTGGTGGGCTACCTGCTTATACAACTCAATTGTGCCTGCTGCTGGTTCATGTGCTTAATTCTGGATGTACCACCTCCCTCTTACGCTAGATCGTTTCTGGTCCCACCCAAACTTTTGCCTGGGTGAGACAGACTGTCAGAACACAGCTTACGATGGGCAGGGTCCAGGCACATGTCTGTTTGCTGTCCCTTGGCCCTCCTTCCATACCTACCGGGGCCCAGCAGCATACCAGAAGTTGTTTTTTCAGAGGCATAGAATTCTTTACTTTAGATGGCTTGGCTTTGCTCCAGAGCCCCAGAGACCAGCATTGTGATTCTCCCGGTATGGCCACCAACTCCTCTCAGCATCTTCCCACGAACCGTGTAGGATTTGCTGAATTGTATGGCCTCTACAGCAGGGCTGCTTGCACTGCAGCTTGGAACCCTCCTGCCTTTCTCACCTGAGCCGGATTTGGAGTTGGCGGCCTTTTGCGTCACTCTGTAAAAAGTAGTGTTCCTGGGTGGGGATTATGCTGCCTCCTGAACACGAAAAGACCCGCTTGTTGTGCTTCCTTCTTCATCGTAGGAGGTGGGAGAAGCAGTAATAGGTCTTTTACTTTGGATGGTTGTCTGGCACTCCCCCGATGACGGACTCCTGACAATGGTGTGTCTGTGGGAGGCCCCTGAATCTTCGTAGGGCTCAGCTCACCCTCTGGAGTATGTGTGTTTTAACCAAGGCTTTTAGCTTGCTCAACAATAATGTCAGAGGTGCAGTGGACCAATATAGTGTTCTGCCGAAGGTCCAGGAGGTCACGAGCTCCTTGGACTGTGTTACGCCAGTGAGTGGGAGAATTAACACAGGCCGGGAACGAAAACTCTAAATGGCGTCTGTTCAATGGGAGTGCGAACCATTTTTGATCCTCACTCTGACTGGGTTAGAAAATAATACCTTCAGCAAATCAGCCGCCACATATTTGATACCTGAGGCCGTATAATGTGCTCTAAGCTACAAGACCTGGCACAGCAGGTGAAATCAGAGCTTGTGGTAGGTAGTTTTGTGGTACGTAGTCTGTGGTCACCCTCCAGGATCCATTTAGTTTCTTCCAGAGCCAGATTGGGAATTAAACAGAGATGTGATGGGGACCGTCACCCCCGTGTGGTTTAGGTCCTGAAGGGTGGCACTAATTTCCACCATCGCCCCGAGTGATAATGTTTTTGATGTCCAGGTGGGGGGTGATGGTGATGTCAGTGGCTTCTGCTTGACCTTTCGCATGACGATGACTCTTAACTGTGGACCAGTGTGGGTTGGCGCCATCTGCCAATTTTGTCACTTCTAATGATACAGTCAGGGACCCGGGAAGTGACCACTGGGTGGATTTATGGACTCTGGACTTAACTGTGAGCCAGACAGTGACCAAGATTTCGTTTACCACCTTGACCTCATGTTTCCCCACTCTGTTGGGGGTACCAGGATGCTGCCCGCCATCTCTGAGAAGTGTTGAATCAGATGCTGTGTCTACCACGCCTTGAGCTGTCCAGGCTCCCCTTTCTCTGATGTAGTTACCCTGGTAAATGGCCTCAGGCCCTTTTGGGGAAGGACAGAGTTGTCATGCCCACATTTGCTTGTCGTGGTGTTGCAAGGCCTCTTGGGAACTGGCTACCTCTTCAGTTAGTGGATTTCAGTCTGAAAACCTGATCAGGTCTGGAACTGGGCAAGGGATCATGACTTATTGGAGCAACCTACCTTTAGCAGCTTAGTCATCCGTTCTGATTGTTCCTGTTGGTGCAAGCTAAGTAGTACTCTTGTCGGCTCCCCACTGACTTTGCACTTAAGGACACTGTGTTCTGTCCACAACTTCCATGACTCTGTGGGTCAGACCCCGGTGCTGCCACTTGGATCTTGCTGGTCATGAATATAATTATGCAGCCTGGCTTCTAACAGTGAGCATAGGGTTTCCGGGCGGGAATTCCCGCCCATTCTCAGGAATTTTTTTCACTTTCCTGTTCCCGAATCCTGAGAAAAGTTGGTCGGGAAATGGGAAAACTGGCTTCTTGAACCCAGTAATACCCACAATGGGAAATAAAGGCACTACTCACAGTGTATCTCTTAGACATTTTTCCTATTTATCGCTTGGGTTTCCGGGTGGGAATTCCCACCTGTTCTTGGGAATTTTTTTTCACTTTTCCCTTTCTGAATCGCGAGAAAAGTTGGTTGGGAAATCAGGAAAATCGGCTTCTTGAACCCGGGTGGGTGGTAGTATTGGTGGTCACTTTGTGGAAATGATTCATCGTGGAGAACAGAAAACAGTTTGTGTCTCGGGATTCGGGAACTGGAAAGCGAAAAGAATTCCTGAGAACGGGCAGGAATTCCTGCCCGGCAACCCTAAGTGAGCCCCTTTGCCAGTCTGGCCTCTTGTTTCAGAGGACCGTCGTATCTGTTAATGCGGCAAGCTCTGCTCTGTGACAGCGTCTCTCGCAGTCAGCCCTGGCCTGCAGAGGAGGGCACCACGGTGTGCCCTTCACCAGGTGCCATGTCCTCTGGGCCTTCCCGTGAAATATGCCTATCGGTTTAGTTTTCAGTCATAGGTAGAATATCCATTCCGATATGCCCACTTCCTGGAATCTTTGAATTCCTTCCTCCTCTGTCTGTCATTGCAGTTTTGGTGCTTTAACTTCACTCAGTGTGGGCCATTGCTTTCTCATGCTCTTTGGAGACATCCTAGTAGGGAGTTCCCAGCATCCCTTGGTGTCCTTGAATCCTGAATGCTCCCAAATCAGTAAAGTCTTCTTTAACCAATTTTATGTTCTGGCCCTTTAGACCAAGCACTCTCAGTATCCGGTTCTGTACAGACTTCTGCTCCTGGCACTTGCTGGTCAGTCCTTGCAGCTCCTTTGGGATATAATCTCTCCTCCCAGCACCTCCCCAGATGGGTGAGGCTGCGAAATGACCCTAATTATAGGTCTGTTAGCCAGGAGGGGAGATAGACTGATTGGGGGCGAGAGGTGGGTTGTTTCCAGGTCCCGATCTTGGCATAACAGACTTATCTTGGTTGTCTGTTAATTGTCTTTAAGGTCCATCCACTCTGACTTAATAAGTTCTGGGCTTGGTCCTGGTTTGCTCTGACCTCTCACTGTGGTGACGAGAGCTTCTTTGTATGACTCCAACAGGCCCTCTGGCTTTCACATCTGGCTTCCAATTACCACTCCTCTTCTGCTGTTCATTTCTGTAGAGAAATGATTCTCCAAGTGAGGTCTTCTGACTGATACCAGCATCCCTGGGAACTTGTTAGAAATGCAGATTCTCAGCTAGTTCAGCTGCTGAATCAAAGTCTGGCGGTGGGGAGCAAGCACTCTGAGATGTAGCAAGCCCTCCAGGTGATTTTAAGTACACCAAAGTTTGTACCTTAAAGGAACAAGGTTTGTACCTTAGAGGAACATGGTAGAGCATCCGTGGTGCTTAGCAACAGCCATCTATACCTTTATTCTTGTAGCTACCATTCTCTCACCATCTTAAACACCTGCTTCTGCTGGTACAGCCTCCCAATTTACCATCTTCGAAAGTTCCGATCGGTGTGCCATCTGGTGCCGGGGCGGTGTGCTCCACCAACCACCATGATGGGTTCCTTATTGCCAGTTGGGTGGTGATTCAGCTCCAAAACCCCATCTTATCTCCCCTGCTTGCCTTTTTTTTTTTTTTTTTAAATTGGGGAAAGGGAACAGGACTTTATTGGGGAACAGTGTGTACTTCTAGGACTTTTTCCTACTCAAATTGTTGTCCTTTTTCAATCGTAGTTGTGGAGGATGCAGTTCAGTTCCAGGTCCAGTTGCTGTTGTTAGTTGCAGGGGTACAGCTCACCATCCCTTATGGGAGTCGAACCAGCAACCTTGTGGTTGAGAGCCCACTGGCCCATGTGGGAATCGAACCGGCAGCCTTCAGCATTAGGAGCACGGAGCTCCAACCGCCTAAGCCACTGGGCCACCCCTGTTTTTTTTTTTCTTATAAATTGTATTGGGGAATGTTGGGGAACAGTGTGTTTCTCCAGGTCCCATCAGCTCTAAGTCATTGTCCTTCAATCTGGTTGTGGAGGGCGCAGCTCAGCTCCAAGTCCAGTCACTGTTTTCAGTCTTAGTTGCAGGGCTGCAGCCCACCGTCCCATGTGGGAATTGAACCAGCAACCTTGTTGAGAGCTCGCGCTCTAACAAACTGAGCTATCTGGCCGCCCCTCTGGAAGCTCATTGTCTTCAATCTAGTTGTGGAGGGCGCAGCTCACTGGCCCATGCGGGAATCGAACTGGCTACCCTGTTGTTCAGAGCTCATGCTCTAACCAACTGAGCCATCCGGCCGCGCTCCCCTGCTTTCTCGAATCACTTTTGGTACCAACTGTTGAAAATTGCATTTTCCACAAGCAGATGCTAAGGTGGAGTTTGAGGTGCGTGATGTTTCTTAGGTATCTTTACTGGTGAAAGGAAGAGGGTATAAGCAGCATTCAACAGAGGCATTAGTCGAACTATGAGTCAGCCCCAGCAAAGCCCCATCAACCTGGTGGCGAGCCGAGGAATGATTATGGCTCATTCGAATTGGGCTGCGATGGCTAGGCCTTTATACCCCTGCCTTGCTTTGAGACTCTGCTGTCCACTCTCTCCACAGGGGGTAGCAAGTCCTTCCTTGAAAGGTGGTCTGGGTCACACCTCTCTTTGTTTATCACAGCACACCCAGTGAGTCCACTGATGCTTCTTTTGCTTACTTCATCTTTTCCTTTTACTGTCTTAAGCTCCATGCATATTCTGTTCTGTTCCACCATCTCTCCTGCTTCCCTCATTTCTGGTCCCTTCTGTTTTTACTCAATATATTTAATCTTTACACTGTTGTTCCCCTCCTAATAAAACCTTCTGCTATTACTTCTGATAATTATTTTTCCTGTCTTTTTCCCCCCCCCAGTTTATTGGGATTTTAGCCAAAGGTCAATTATTGTGTTATTTTACAAATAAAAGGAAGATAGTCATAGAAATTTAAATCTAGAAAGATCTTTATGTTGTCTGAACTCGTTGTATTGCATATGAGGAAATGAACTGCATACTGGGGACAGCCAGCCTTCTGTTTTTCATCCAATAAATGGTAAAGTGAATATTGTTCTTTCTACTAGGCTATGAAAGAACACACAGAAAACCTCTTTTTGTCATAGCAATGGTTAGAAATGGCTAGAAAATACAGTCTATTTTTAAATACAAATATTTTCCTTCTTTTAATCTCTTTTGCTTTTTCCTTCAGGCCATCAAGCCCTGCCGTCCTATGACCAACAATGCTGGCAGACTTTTCCACTATCGAATTACAGTCTCTCCTCCTACAAACTTTTTAGTAAGTTTTTAACAAAATCAGATTGCATGTATTTTAAAATGTAAATGGTTGAATGTGTATATGTAGGTTAAAATATGAATAGACTACATACTGATTCAGTTCTTAAATATTATTTCTTTTAAAAATACCCTATTTTTATGCTGGTAGAATTGTCCTTTATCATAATGACTTTTATTTTGACATTCTTACTATACTTCTTTGTATACCGTTTTTATTTATATTGTTGGTACCATGTAATAGCCAAAGAATTATGGAGCTGTTCGTTGGAGCTATGGAGTTGGAAGAACACCTTCATGTCTCTTAAAAATCAGCAAATAGCTTATATATATTATCTGGTGACCCAAAGAAGAAACTCTATTGTATTTATGAAGTAATAATACTACTTAATATTTGTTGACTGGTTTTAGGCACCATTCTAAGTGTTTGACATGTATTAACTTATTTCTCAAAACTAACAGATAAAGTAGTTATTATTATCCCCACTGTATAGATGGGGCAGTAATCCATGTTTTACAAATGAGATTAAGTAGCTTGCTCAGGGTTATTCAGGTAGTAAGTGGCACAGTGGAGATTTGAACCTAGGCAGTCTGGCTCCGTCGTGCATGGCTGTGTGAGCTAGTCCACTGTGCTATGCCTTTCACAGTACAAAATTTATTAATTCTGGGTACTTGTATCGTCAAGAAATTTCAATTTCAGAATTAGATTATTAATAATTATGTATTTTAACTTTGCTGAGATACAATTCATATGCCATAAAATTTACCGTATTTAAAGTGTATATTTCATGATATTTAGTCTTTTCACAAAATTGTGAAACTAGCACCACAATTTAATTTTAGAACATTTTCATTATTCCCGAAAGAAACCCTATACTCATTAGCAATCAGTTCTTTCCTACCCCTCAGCCTTCGGCAACTGCTAAGATACTTTCTGTCTCAATAATTTGTCTATTCAAGATATTTCATATGAACGGGATCATAGAATATGTGATCAGTTTGGCTTCTGATTTCACTTAGCATAATGTTTTCAAGGTTCATCCATGTTGTCACATGCAACCTCATTCCTTTTAATGGCCAAATAATATTCCATTATATGAAGCTACCATATTTTATTTATTCACTCATCAGTTGATGCACATTTGGGTGGTGTCCACTTTTTGACTATTACGAATAATGCTGCTGAGAATGTTTATGTACAAGTTTTTGTGTGGATGTATGTTTTCATTTCTCTTGGGTATGAGCCCAGGACTGGACTTGCTGGGTTATGTAGTAACTACGTTTACTATTTTGAGGAACTACCAAACTGTTTTCTAGAGTGGCTGTACCATTATTACTTCGTCAGAAGTTCTTTTCATTATATTTAATTTAGACCAGCTTTGTTGACAATTCACATAGAAAATGACAGTAATAGTAATATTGACAAAACAAATGCTATACATTTGGATATTCTTTAGTCTCCCCCCCGCCGCCAACTTGTCCTCATGTATATATATATTATATATAGAATACATATAATATATGTAATATATATGTATGTATATAAAATACTTAAATGGATAATATTCAATACCTCGGTAAAAAATGTATCTTTAGGTTACCAATCTTGATAATTAGAACCATATTTAGTATTTAGGATTGAAAATAGTGGGCTATAAGAATGGCGTAAGGAAGACAGTCTCTTACATGTAGTCCACATTTGTATACGTGAATTACAGATTCAGTATTCAGGTAAGTAACATCTTAGGCATTACGCAGGAATTCATTTGTCGTAGCATTTGGTGGGTTGGCTTCTCCTTCGAGGGCCTGGGAATGGAGCTGTGAAGGGTTGAGCTCCAGGCAGGCACCCTGAAGCCTTCCAGAACCTTCTAGGTTATTGCTAGTCTTGACCATCAGGATGCTGAGTCTTTGTTTCAGTTGGAGCTTTGAGTCAACTGTATTATTATCTTGTTCTTGTTCAGAAATAAATAGTTCAGTAAGAACAGGACTGGGTATTGTGGGATTAAATAAAACAAGTTCCTAGAAAATGAAGCCATCCAACCTTTTGTTTTTCTTTTCCCTTTGTGAGACCCATAATAAACATTTTTGGTTGTCTCAGTACATTGTGTTAATATTACTTAAGTCAGAGAATTCCCCCTAATATTAAACTTTTGTATAAAGTTCTCCCGGGTGTTTGGAAAAACATTGACAAACTTTATGGAGTTCTTACATCTTTCCTGTTGGTTGCTCTGTGTCCTGATGGATTTTTGCATGTGCAAATCATGTCATTATTTAATTTAAGCTTAGTGTCTCTGTTTGCTTTTAGACTGACAGGCCAACTGTTATAGAATATGATGATCATGAGTATATCTTTGAAGGATTTTCTATGTTTGCACATGCGCCCCTGACTAACGTAAGTATGTGCTAATTGGCTGGCTTTCTCTCTCTCTCTCTGTGCCCCTTCCTTCTCCATTCTTGTTTTCTAAAAATCAGAATCAATTTCCTTTCATCTGACTTCTAAGTAACATTTACTTTGTGTCCCTCTTTATGAGCTGCAGGAAGTCTGTGGCAGTGTGTGTCAGGTGGGAGTGTGACATCTGTGCTAATGAGTCACAGGTTTGGGCCACATTAAATGGTGTAAGTAAACGTGTCAGAATAACATTTTGAGACTGTGAAAGATGGAAAAAGAAGGATAAACTGTGGAGTAATGTGTCAAAGCTATTTTGGGTTGGATGTCCTTCAAAAGAAAGTTGGAAAGTTTTAAGAAGCAGCTATTATTTAGTCTCTCCTCTATATAAAAAGAAATAGAGCTGGTTCAGGACACCTGGAGCCTGAATTAATTTCCTATAGTTTCCTGCTTTTGAATTCCAGGAATATATGTTCTTTAAGAGACTTTGTCTGACACAGAGATGTATGATATTTTTATACAGGTATTAAGGCTGCTCTGTTGGTAATCGGTTCAAATGAAAGTTCTGTATCTACGAGTCAAAATCTTTCTGTCTCAAAGCTGGCCGTCTTGGGAATTGTCTGACTTATTCCGTATTCCAGCTGGACATAGAGTGAATTTCTTTATGGTTCAGGAAGAGAGTGTAGCAGTATACTTTACCCAGTCTAGACACTGTTATAGAACTAATTGAATTACAGCTATGGTGTATCTACATCAAAATAGAATGTTCTTTAATCCTTTCTGGTTTGGTTACAAGAAATTACATCTTCTATTTGAAAAGTTATTTTAGTACTGTTTACTTAAGACTTGAAATTCTATTCCTTTGGAGAGTAAAGAATCAGATCTTTGCCAAACCTTGTTCCTTTCTATCATTCTTTTTTTTTTTTCTTTATAAGTAGACATGATTCCATAGCAGTGAACTAATTTAAAACATACTGTTTTTCTAATGAGATTGTTTTTACTTCCACAGTATATTTTATCCTGGAGAATTTTCTTTGAAAAGATGATTACATTGTAAATGTAAAAAAATCATTTGGTAATATATACCACGTTTACCTTCAGGGTGGACCATAATATAAAAAAGGGTATAATATTGGACTTTTTTTTTTTTTTTTGAGGTATAATTGATATAATGTTATATTAGTTTTAGGTATACAACATAATGATTCAATGTTTGTATACGTGTATATCATGAAAATGATCACCACAATAAGTCTGTTTAACATTCATCACCTTACATTGCTCACTGTTCTTAAACAATCTGTATGAGAAGGCAGTAGGAGGTTTTTGAATTTTGATGGTTTTGTTCCCTTTTTTTCCTAAATGTCTCAATTAAACACTGAAAGCGTTTGTTACAGCAAATCTCCTACTCTTACAGTTGGAAAGGCCGGTAGAAGTTCTCTAGTCCAACTTCCCCCTGCCTGATGCGTTTCTCTTTCTTTTTTTCCCTCAGAGGACTTGAAAATACAAATAATTTAGTTATCATGAAAATATTTAAAAATATCTATCATCTTATCTCTTAATTCCTTAGAAGTAATGCAGATCTGATTTTCACTTTTAGGATCACCTTAGAGACGGAAAGCAGTGTGGCTTTAGAGCAGGTGTGTCCAAACTTTTTCCATCGTTTTTTTACGAATGGCCATATGCGGTGAAATACACTAACAGCTGGGCCACTCACTTGAGGTGAAGTACGTATTGCCTCACCTGGTTTATTTAAATAAACTAAATATATTTTTGGAATTTGCTGCAGGCCAATTAAAAATGGATTGCGGGCCGCAGTTGGCCCGCGGGCCACAGTTTGGACACCCCTGCTTTAGAGAGACCAGGTTTTAAACATTAGTGAATTCCACTTAGTAGCTGTATGAGTTGACATTTCAATCTTTATAAGCCTTGATTGTCTTATCTTATGATAGAGGAATTTTAGCAATCTTACTGACTTATGTAAAAAAAAAAATTGAGATGACACATGAAAAATGTTTATCAGTCCTTGACATACAATAAATATTGCAGTTCTTATTTGGGAAAAGATGTCAGACACACCTGGGTTTGCATCTATCTTCTAATTTTTTAAAAAAATTCTTAATAAAAATTCTAATCCTTAATATTTATATAACTTTGAACAAGTGAGTCTTTGAGCCTTACTAAAGTCCCTCAGCGCAAGGTTTGGCACTGAGGGGTCACTAATGCTAAATTAATTGCATTTGTTACTGTTGTTATAAAATAAAATATAGAACTGAAAATTTCCTGGCTTCAGCATATATTTTATATGACAATATTCAAGTTCTTAAAATTTGAGAACTTAACTCTGTAATGAGAAGATAAGCCCCATCATTTATGTTAGAATTGTTGATAAAATAAATCGAGTTTTAAGCTAAATGTTGTACAGTTCATAGGAATTAGATCCATCAAAGGCTCTTGAATTTGAAATAGCCTCCCAAGAAAAAGAATTATTAAAATCGCTTTACTGATCTGATTCATTTTCTTGCTAGAGAGCGCACATCAGCAAGAATGGCACGCATATGATTATAATGTTAGAATCTCAAACAAATCTAGTTCTGACAAGTTCTCTTAAGGTCTTGAAGTGGATTGAAAGCCTTGTTGGCTAAGTATAGAGTGTTTCGGGAGAATTTTATCCTTTTATGTAGTACATTTGCTATTACTTACAATACCTGATATTACTAAGGACTTTGACAATGTAACTAAAATTATAAAACTATATGTCTTAGATGCATAATCTTCTTATCCCCTCCTCAAAAATCACCAGAAAGCCTCGTGGTCATTTCCTTCCTTCCTTCCTTGGCTTTCCATTTCCAGTGGTCTCGCTGCCCTTAATGTGGTCATTTCGTGCCTGCAAGTAGTCGAGTTAGAATGTTGACGTCTAGGGAGGGTTTTTTGGTTTGTTTATGGTAGGATGAGATAGGAGTTAGTGTCAGTATCCAAAATTGTTTTAAGAAATGATGGTAGGTATTTATATTATTTGATAGGCCAGTTAAGCTTCCAATCAATTGAGCTTTCAGTATGTAGGAAAATGACAAGTTCTCTCTGAGCCTTGAGATGAAAGTTTGAATAGAAAAGGAGACCTTGCCTTTACAATCGGTGTCTGAGAAGGGAAGGGAGGGTATCGATGAGAGTTCAAAAGAAAATAAAGTATGTATAAGAGGTCAAAGAACGAATCCCAAAAAGTGATTTTAGTTGGAAAGGATTTTACTTGCATAAATCATCCATCAGAGTTGGTTTCGCACATGGGAGAAGGAGTAAAGTTGACACTTTCTGCTCTTTCTCTGCCTGCCTCTTGACTATTCCCAAGGGCTCTGGTCCTGTTCTCATTTAGATACTACTCTCTCTTGGAGTAATGTAGTCTCACCCACTTGTTTTTCTTTCTGTGCATATTCTGATCTCCACCAAATTCACATTTATAGCTGTGACAAAGGGCTCTATGCTTCCTACTCACATTTCAGATTGCCCGTTGGGCATATCGGCCTCAGTGTCCCCTCAGGTACCTTATCCTCAATCTGTGTGAAACTGAACTTGTCATCTTCCCCACATATTGAGTTTGAGGTACTCAGTGATTACCCTATGGTTTTTTTTTGTGTTACTAATGCCATGGTGATTTACCTGGTCTCTTAGGCCAGAAACCTAGAAATTACCCTCATTCTTTCTTCTCTCTTACTTCCATGTCAGAATGAACGGTCATTGTGTATTTTAGTAACAGCACCTATGTTTAAAAAATTTCCCCTCCTTTCCAATCTTCTCTTCATTTGGCTTCTGGACTGTTTCACTAGACTCCGGTTTGGTCTTCTGGTTCCTGTCTTGCTCTCCTGAAACCATTCCCACACTGTTTACATAGCAACCCATTTAAAATGTAAACTCTGATAGTCTCTCATTTAAAATAATTGAATGACTTCTCATTGCCATGGGATAAGCCCTGAATCCTTGACTATTTATAAAGCTTGCATAATGTAGTTCATGCTTTCCTGTCTAGAATCACCTTGCTTCTCTCTCTCCATGCACTTCACTCCTGAACAGCTAAATCACTTGTTCTTCCCCCAACTCCTTTGTCTTTGTCTTGCTAGAAACTAAACATCTGCTCCTCCCCAACTTAATTTTTCTGGGTGACCTGGAAAATCTTTCCCCATCTTTGAAGACTCAAATGTTACCTCTTCTTTGGTTCTTTTCAATTTTGTCAGTTCTGTTTGCTTCTTTGTTTTTTAATTGTACTTGTAATTACATTGTATCATATTCTGTTTATCACTCAGATATTTTTAAACGATTATAGGAGTAAAGAAGAATTTAAAAATGATAGTGGCTTTAGCATGTAGCTTTAGTTCGTTGAGAACCTATTACACTGAGAAGGTTGAAAATTGATCTCTTATTAAAGTTACTTATGAATTTTACTTAAATTAGCCATTGTCCTTTAAAAAAAAAAACCTGAAAAAGCACCTAAGAATTAAACTTCATTTTTCCAAGAAAAAAGATTTCCAGTAGATGGCATTATAAGACTATTTTTGTTTTTCTTACCATTCCTTTGGCTGGTAGAATTAAAATGTTTCTTTCTGATTGCTATGGTTTGTAAAAATGATTACATTTATATAAAATTGTCTTATGGACAGATTGAGCAGCCAGAAAAGTCTACTTAACACATCTTAAGGCATATAAGTCTATTATTTCCCACAGCTAGTTAGCCAAGCCACAGCAGTAACTTCATATCCTCCCTTCTCATTCCTTCCTTTATTCCAAAATATACTGACGGAAAACCTGTTATGTCTAGGCACTAGGCTAGTTAGTGTCTGATGATTCATTGGTAAAACAAGATAGATGTGGATTGATTTCATTTGAGCGTTCCTTCATTTTCACATGGACCTTGAGTATTACAACATGTAGTGAGAGATGTATACTCTAGTGGCTTAGAGCTGAGGTCTAGAGCCAGGTTTTCAAATTCACCAGCTACTGATTTCTAGGCAAGGTATCTGACACCTCTCTGCCTTAGTTTCCCCCCACTGTACAAGGGGGATAGTAGTTGTATCTGCCTCATAGGGGTGGTTACATGAGTGACAATAGGTGAAGCATCAGAACAGTGCCTGGCTCAATAAATGCTAACCATGATCATTTTTATTATCATTTATTATTATTACTTTTATTACCACGATTGCTTTTGCTCCCGAGCCCGATAGGCAGCATGACTTGTGTGTACTTCAGTGACTTACGGATCTGTAACTGATGAGCTGTCAGCCTGCTCTCTCAGATCTGCCTGAAGAGCCGAAGACTCTGAAGGATTTTAAAAACATGAGAAAAAGAAGTATTTAATTGTGGTTTTGTTCATTCTTTAGAGGCTATTTGTTTGGTTGTAATGGGTTCTTGTCATAGTCGTGTTGTTGCTCATACAGTTAATTAAGCACCAACATCATGCAAGTTTCCTGCAGAAGCTGGGCCAGCTGGGTTCTTGCCATTAAAATCCAGCAGTTGTGGTCAAGCTTCGTGTGCAGCATTGTTAGCAGCTTAGATTAAGTGAAGTGTTGTCCTCTGGTTCACGGCCTTCGGGGGGCAGATACAAACACAGGTGCAGCGCGAGCCTGTGGGAAGGTGCTGTGGAACTGAACCTCTCCTCCTTCTGATTGCAGATTCCACTGTGTAAAGTAATTAGATTCAACATAGACTACACGATTCATTTCATCGAGGAGATGATGCCTGAGGTAAGGGAGAAGGTTATTTAACAGCTTGATGCAGTTTGTTCTTTTGTTTATTCCACACTTATATCTTTAAAGCATTGAACTTGGCCAGCTCTGGCTGGCTATTTGCCATCGGAAAGGATCCATGAGATGGAGCCCAAGGTCCAGGTCATTTTTCAACTTATTGACCAGATTTTGAACCCATGTCTCCTTGTGCTGCATCTACTGATACGTAGCAACTTTACATCTGTTTCTAGTTTGTTTCAGAAAGGGGACAGATTTGGGTTACTGGTCCTTATCAGAGAGGAAATGAGAATAGTGAAACGGAATCTGATAGTTGCTGGAATAATCTTATTCATTATCTCCAATGACAGGATCAATGCTCGGTTCATTTTTCTTCCCATATATTTACATATTTTTCCTAATTGTTTTTCATTTAGGATGCTCAGCAGCAGATTTATCTAAATATATGCAAGAGGTTGAAAATTCCAAAGCAAGATTAATGTGAATCTCAGAATGATTCATTGCCTGATCTTGAATTTAGTGATGTCAACAAATCACACTAAGAAATAACAACTAGACAGCAAACAAGCTTGTGCACTTAACCTTGTGTTGGGAGTCGGGGTCGATTTCCCAAGGCCCTGGGTCTTCTTGCAAACCTTGTTTAACAGTGCAGCTCTGTCCTAGGCAGTGAGGCCCCAAGGGGGAACTGGTAAGCATGACACACATGCTTAGTTTGCACCTACCGTATTTTGCCATATATAATGTGCACCTTTGCCCAAATTTGTGAGGGAAAAATAAAGATACACCTTATACGTGGGTAGTACTAGTAGCTCCATATCTATATAAGTGTTTTTAATTCTTTTATGCTTATGGGTTAAAAGTGTAACTCTAGAAATCAATAACGATATCCATATGCAAAATTATACCCCAGAATATGATACTCAATTTGTTGAATTCACAATGAACTTGCAACGATGAAGAGTTCTTGGCCTTCTATGATGCATAAATACCGTAAATTTGTTACTGGTATATAAAATTTCTTGTACCTTGTACCTGTTCGTGTGTTTTGTAATTATTTGTCACATAAAATTTCTTATACCATACTATGTTAAAAAATAAATGCTAAAATTCCTTTATAACACAAAAAACAAGTACCTAAATGTCAACAAATAAAATTTAGAATTAAAAAAATTAAAATGAAAGATTTTCTTTTTTTCCCCTGAAAGTTTGGGCCAAAAATGTAGATGTGTATTACACATGGGAGTGCATTATACATGGCAAAATATGGCATTTAGTTTGAAGCAAGTCCTGTTAATTTTACCTGTCTTTCAAAAAGAATTGAAGAGAAAGGGCCATCCCTTCATTTTCCAGCTGAAAAGGGCTTTTTCGCTTTCGATTTTTAAGGTCCTAAGTCCTCATTTGGTATTGTAAAAGTTTATGACTGGCGTGATCTCACACAGCGTGATTTGTGAACCCTGAGCAAAAGTAGGAGGAAGAATTATGAGACAAGTCTCACTTGCAAATAGATCATCTGTTAAGCTTGTTTACTGGAGAAATTTTGGTACAAAGTGTTGTAGATTTTCGTAGCCCTTTATTTGCCTTCGTTAAGAATTTGAACTATATTGGTACAAAAGACATCTGTTGATGGTAATTCTGTAACAGTGATTCTAGGTTTGTTTGGGGGGTGGTGGTGAGCAGGGGTAGGGTGAGAGGGACAAACCCATCAGAGCCTGCTGGCATGTATGTGGAATTTGACTGAACAAAAAGGCCCCAGGACATTTTCAGATGTTTTATAATTAGGTTAGAAAAATATGAGACAGAGGATACTTTATTTTTTCAATTTCACCTCATTTTATTTGTACATTGGGAAGGGCTGAATTCACATTTTCTTAGATATCCTAATGCTGTTATTGCCTACTTCGTTTATGTTTTAAGCCAATGAGCTGTCATTAGTAGGACAGTGGTCAAACTTTTTAGGAAATCATATGGTATTAGTATAGACTCTGTGGACATTTTTAAGACACTTGACTAGAACAAGTTGAACCTTCAGTTAATATATATTTGCAGTACTACAGTAATTTGATTTTGGTTTATTTTTCAGAACTTTTGTGTGAAGGGACTTGAACTTTTTTCATTATTCCTATTCAGAGATATTTTGGAATTGTATGACTGGAATCTTAAAGGTAAATAACAGGATTTTAAAAAAAGTATAATGCTTGTAGAACATTGTGGTATATGGGGGGGACATAGTTGAAATTCCTCTTGTTTTTAATATAATTTGACAGTGTTCATTACCTAAGATTACCATTATCTATTACCTAACTGATACTTAAGAAGGTGATATCAGTTATCATGAGTACCTACCTTGATTTATGTGTATTAGGGAAAGTCTCATTTGTTAATATTTTAAATCTATTAAACTTTAATAAACTTCTTTGAAGATGACACTTTATTAAAACAAAACTTTGGTTAGTCCTCAGAACACAACTCATACACTGTGAGCTACATTGATTCAAAACTTGGTACTTGGTTCTTAGATAATAGTTTACTCTTTTTGAGGTATCTATATTCCAGCAGACATTTATTTATTTATTTTCAAAACAGTGTATTGATGAATGTCTTTTCAAACCAAGTTTTTAGTAGCAATCTTTTTTTTTCTTTGAAAGTTGTATTGATTAAAATGGAAAGGAATTAAAACACAAGCATATTGTATCATGCAGTACTTCAATTATAACAAAAATCTATGTATTTCTTGAATTTCTAAAAATAGTTTTATCTTATATACTGTTTGCCGCATATATCTTTGGGACTTTCACTCTCCTCTTACCTTGGTAGTCTGCCCACCGGAATCTTCCTCTGATGTTTGTGGTGTTTTTTTGGTCGTTATCATGTATCTTAGGAATTAAGTTGCAGTGTTCATTTTCTAAGGCTGTTTTATTTTTTCTTTTCTTTTCACTTACTTGCTTTAGGTCCTTTGTTTGAAGACAGCCCTCCCTGCTGCCCGAGATTTCATTTCATGCCACGTTTTGTAAGATTTCTTCCAGGTAAATATTAGGTCTTGTCAGTGACCCAATGAGATAGTGTGTCTGAAAATAAGCCTGCCATTCTCCTTTCAATCTTTAGGGACTACTCTCCCCCTCAGACTCTGGTAATTATCTACTTCTTAGGTCAGGCATGGAAATGTAAAATTATACACGCTGATTTATACCCCTGCATAATTTATGGTATCCCCAAATTAGATGAGCAACGGGAGAATCAATTGATAAATATTCAAAGTCTACTTGATAAGCTATCACGGAAGTGTTAAAATTAATATGGAAAAAATGCATGGGGCTTAAAAATGCATACAGTTAATTGGAAAACAATTACAAATTTTTATATGTAATATTACTATGCTAAAAAATTACTGCAATAAATAGTTGTACTAAGGTCATGGTATTAGAGGTGGTTTTTCTTTTTTTTTGATATATACTTTTATTTTTACAGTGAAAACAATATTTTCTTCTTACTAAATTAAAAAGTATAAGTCAATATATGACTTTTATGTTTTTAAAGCAATATTTTAACTTTAAATGTTTTTCAAGAATCTATCTGTGAGATATGGCATTATATTTAGTATTTTTAAAAATGGTTGGGTTTGTAATGAAATCTTTGGATGCCTTTTTGTTTGCAAAGTCACCACCCTAAATGAATTCATCCCTAGGATCTCTTTCTGGTATCTCATTCACCAGGGTTTCTGGTGACATCCTTCTATACTGTCAGCCTCTCATGCCCTTATTTTCTTTGCTTCTACTTGAGTCTTCTCTTTTCTCCCTGCGTACAGTTACCCTTCTTTGCTTTCTTGCGTAAGTCCTGTGCTCCGACTTCTGTGTCTCAGCTGTAGCAGCTTCAGTGCCTTATGCTAACCGCCATCTTCCATGGAAATGTCAATTCAACCATTTGCCTTTGCTTCTCCTATATGTGGGCCACTCCGTGATCTGGACAAAAAAAATTTGGCTGTTGCGATCAGTCTGTGGTCTTTGATTTCAGCTGCGGAGTTTTTCAGTGTGTAAGCTTTCTGCCCATGTCTACATATCAGCAGTTTCAGAAATTCAGCCTTGGGCTCATGCTATCCTCCTCATGCCTCCTGTCTCCCTGGGGGCAGGAGGTCTTGCCTTCCCCATATCTCAGAACTGTCCTTGGAGCCTGTCAGACTCTGGTCCATTCACAGCTAGTCTTTGCTTCAACACCTCACCCTCTAACCTTCTCCCTGTCCCACTGCTGCTGCTGATGCCAAAGCCAGCTTCCAAAAGACCAAATCCAGTGGACACTTCAGTTTTAGTCTCCTTCCTAATGTGGTACCTGGGCACTTGACCTTGTCTGTCTGCTGAGCTCTCCATACTTTCCTCCTAGCTGATTCATCCTTTGTGACTTTTATTTCTTGTCTGTTCATTCTAGTTTAAATTTTCCTTGGGCTTAAGATTTTGTCCTTGGTACTCTTTCCTTAGTCCAGACACTTAGTCACAATGGCTTCTCCTTATCTTAGAATAGTGTTACTCATATTTTTAGTGTTATTGTTAATGTTTATTTTGTTTGGAAAATGCATTCAAAAGCTCTTATCCTTTGTATATGTGGTTTTATTTTATGGAGAAGTCCTTTTTTCTATTTAAGTGAACGCATCTTTGATTTTATAATGGAACTTTAGCAGTGATCTGATTAGAAATGGTGTCAGAGTGAGTGTGGTGGAAAGCCTTTCCTTTCTGTTTCTATCTGCCTCTAGGCATTTTATCACCAAGCAAATCTCTAAAAGCAGTGGGCAGTTTTAAAATCATCTTACAGAAAAATCTTATGTCAGATATTTATTTTGTGGGATTTTAACGCAAAAATGTTTTCCTTAACTATGTAGGGGTAACATTTTATTTTTTTAAACATGATTTACTTCTTCATTAGACTTCCCTTTGGAAATATACATGTTAAAAAAATCCTGAAGGATACAGAAAAATACCTAATGTGTAAAGTCCATTTTAGTATTGGGTATGGGTAGCACATTATGGTTGATTTTTCACAATGTGATTTCATTAAAGATCTTTTAGAAAATGATGAATTAAAAGGAACAACGTATTTTGATATATTTTCATGTTTTCTGTGCATAGGCTTTTTTTATATAGTTGTCATCATATTAATATATGATTTGCATCCTAATTTTTAATAATTTGTTGAGCGGATGGATATTTTTAAAGATCACGAAGTGTAGTGCCACATTTCTTGTCAAAATAATCCCATCTGTTTATGCTGCCATAAAAAATGCATTATTAATTCATCTTCACATTTTGGACTCCTCCTCCTTCCTTTCTTCTCTTCTTTCTTCCCACCTTCCTTCTTTTTTAAAATTTTCAACTGTAGCTCCTTGAGGCTAAGGCGTAAATGGTGCCTGCCTTGTATCAGTGTTAACATATTACTTGACACAAAGGAGGCACTCAGTAAATACTTGTCTAGTGTTTAATCAGTCGTAATAGTGCCTCGTTAAATAGTCATGTATTTTGTACTAATGAATGAATGTGCTTTTCAAACACTCTTTGGTGTTATCTCTCATTTTTAAAAAATAAACCTTTGATTGGCGTATAATACAAATATTAAAAAGTGCACATATCATAAATATAAAACTCAGTGATTTCCTGAGGTGAATCTGACCATGTACTCGGCACTCAGATCAAGATTAGCAGCATCCAAGAGCCCCTTTCCAATCACTACCCAGCCCCTCAAGGGTAGCCTTTGTTCTGACTTGAAAACACCATGTATTTATTATTTTTACCTGCTTTTGCATTATAAAAATTAGAATTATACATTCTTTTTTGTGTCTGTCTTCTTTTGTCTTAGATGTTTTTGAGACACCTGTTGTTAGAGTTAACTGTAGTTGGTTCATTCTCACAGCTTACAATAATATTTGGTATGACGAAATTAAGATGTATTTAATGTATCTGTGATTAATGAATATTTGGGTATTTTCAGTTGTTGCCTCTTTTCAAATAGTATACCTGTTTGTGTTCACCAAACACTTGCATATGCCTTTTAATGAGAATATATTTATGCTTTTCTATTGTGGGTGTATACCTAGGAGTGGAAATTCTGGATGTGTTTATATTATGCTTTGTAAGTACTTTCAAACAGTTTTCCAAAGTGATCGTACCATTTTATCTTCCCATTGGCAGTACTTATGAGAGTTCAGATTATTCCACATTCTTACCAACACTTGGCATTTTTCTTTTTTTCCTCAAGTTAGCCATTCTGACGAGTGTTTAGAGGTATCACATTATGGTTTTAATTTTCATTTTCCTGATGACTAATGAAATGGAACACTATTTCATATATCAATTGACTATTTGAATATCGTCTTTTGAAGTGCTTGTTCGTCTCTAGTTCATTTTTTTTTTTTTAAAGATTTTTATTGGGGAAGGGGAACAGGACTTTATTGGGGAACAGTGTGTACTTCCAGGACTTTTTTTCCAAGTCAAGTTGTTGTCCTTTCAGTCTTAGTTGTGGAGGGCGCAGCTTAGCTCCATGTCCAGTTGCTGTTGCTAGTTGCAGGGGACACAGCCCACAGTCCCTTGCAGGAGTCGAAACTGGCAACCTTGTGGTTGAGAGGATGTGCTCCAACCAACTGAGCCATCCAGGAGCTCTGCAGCAGCTCAACTCAAGGTGCCGTGTTCAATTTTAGTTGCAGGGGGAGCTGCCCACCATCCCTTGCGGGACTCGAGAAATTGAACTGGCAACCTTGTGGTTGAGAGCCCATTGGCCCATGTGGGAATCGAACCGGCAGCCTTCGGAGTTAGGAGCATGGAACTATAACCGCCTGAGTCACTGGGCCGGCCCCTCTAGCTCATTTTTCTATTGGGTTGTTTCTGCCTTTTTCTTATTTATTTGTAGGTATTTTTTATATATGAGTCATTTGTCGGATATCTATATATATCTATATATCCAGTTACATAGGTATATATAGATATATACATATACATATACATATATATATACCTGTATCTATATATTGATATATATATGTATAGATAAAGGTATATCTATATATACATCTATATCTATCTATAGATGTATATATGTATATATTTATATCTATATACCTATCTCTATATAGATATATATGTATCTGACAAATGACTATATATCTATATATCTATATCTATATCTATATCTCTATCTCCAGTACTTTTCTGTGGATTGTCTTTTCACCATCTTAATGGTGATTTTTTTTTTAATGGTGATTTTTGATGAATAGAAATTTCTTAATTATAATGGAGTTCAGTTTATATATTTTTTCTTCATGACAAGAGCTTTTTATATATTGTTTATGAAATCTTTACCTAACCCTAAGTTTATCGAGATACTCTCCTAAATTTCCTACAGATTTAATTCATACTCTGTCTCAAATTTGTTTTTACGATTGGTATTAGATATATGGGTCAAGATTCACTACTTTCAGTATGGATATCCCATTGATCCAGCACCATTTATTGAAAAGACCATTCTTTCTTCACAGAATTGGAATATTACCTTTGCCCTAAGTTGAGTTGACTGTGTGTGCGCACGCATGTATACACAAACAATACAAAGGTGTATAAGGTAAAAAAGTGAACACCCCTTTTAGGTGTGTGAAAATTACTTAAGTTTGATTTGTATTTGTTTTAACCTGTGTAGAGAGAATTATGCTGTTTTCTTTCAGGGGGCTAACACTCAGTATGTTACACAACTTTACTTTTTACTCAACTATTTCCGACATCCTCTATATAAATACATTGCCTCATTCTTTAATTCCTACGTAACATTTCATAGTATGAATGGACATTACTTGTTTTGACAATTCCTCTAGTGAAGACTATTTTGGAAGTCCCTATTTTTTCCCCATTTCATATAAATACTTCAGGAATAGTCTTGTGCATCTCTCCTTTGGCATTTATGTCAATGCTTTTTGTAAGGTAGCGTCCTAGAAGTGAAATTATTGGTTAAGACATTGGTTATGCACATTTTACATTTGGAAAGATGTTGGCCAAGTTCTCTCGAAAAAGGACATAATTAGGTACTTCTTTCTAAAAAAGACGTCATTGTAACCAACATTTTAACAATGCCCATTTCCTATATATCTGCCAACACAGGATATTACTTGTCTTCTGTAGGCAAAAGGTGAACCTCATTGTTTTTTGCATCTTACTTGAACTCCTATGCAAATGAGCAGCTCTCATATATTTCAGATATTTCATGGTTCTGTCATTCTCATTTGCTTTCCGTTTATATCAGTTTATTATATTTAATTGAAAGTTTATCAATCATCATAACTTTTCTCTAGTTTACCTGTTTTGAAGACAGCTGTCTCAATTGCTTTATACAGATTTATCCAAAATTAAGCTTACCATTTAAACCAAGGATTATTCAATGCAGGTCACTTTACCAGAAGTCAAATCATAGAACAACCAGATTTTTGAGATTTTAAGAATTTTTCAAAATTTTGGTTTCTTCCCTCTCCCTGCCTCTACCCCTAGAAGTCAGATAGTTGAAATGAACTCTCCTAGAGCCAGTTTAAGGTTTTATTTTAACAATAGTTGGGGCTGGCCCTGGGCAGGGCATCATTCAAGATAGGAAGACTGCATTTACGGGAAAGCCTGTTCATTGCTTCTATCCTTGCTGTATAAAGCTTTGGAAATCCTGAATCAATTGTGCAAATTGATTATCTAGCACATCGATTGTTGGAAATTGCCCCGTTCTAGAGAAGTAGTTCTATGGTGTGGCTGACAGAGGGCCAAAGGTTGGGAAAGAGTTCCCAGGGAGGCAAGTGTAGTTTGAAAAAAACATTGATATAGCATCTTAATATAACTTTCTATTTGGAAAGTTTAGAAAATACCTGTTGTTAATACAAATTTTCAAAAATTAAGATTATATAAAGGCAACTTAGTAGGAATATACAGGAGATATAGTAATGCAGTTATACAGTTATTCTCAGTGTAGGGAAAGAGGAAGACATGTTTGTATTTCTTAAAATTGAGTGTTAGACTGTTGAGAAATACTTGTGTAGCCAGCCACATTCTTAACACAAATTCCCTAACAAATTGCCCTCTCCCACAAATAACCATATAAGTGATCAAGCAATATAAACGGAGAGAATTGAGTCTCTAAGAAACAGTTTATAAAGTCTGTCAGTTTATTAATGACTGTCCAGATTCATTCCCTGAAACACACACTCCAGTTCTTCCCAAATAATGAGCCATTGTCATGGTTCCAGTCCCAGGGCTGGCTCGATTCCTGCTAACCTTAGCTTACCCGCTCTAATTTCTCATTTATATCATGTCCTATTTATCTCAGCCAACAAGATAAAAATTACTTGCTAGCCCTCAGTGACATTGTTCCATAAATCGCTAGCATAAACATGTAGCAAAGCAGACAAGCCAAAAGAGCCAATTCATTAACATTAGTAAATTCATGGCAGTCTGTGACCAAGTGGCCGTGTTATTTATCTGTTTCAGAAAGTCATTCCACAGATATTTATGAGTGTCTTTGTTGCTGGGCTAGGTATGAGGGATACAGCCCTCGGCCCATAGGCTCTGGCAGGACTCTCTAGTCTTGTCCACCTTTGCTTATATTTTCCTTATATTTTCCAGGGATTGTACCTCCTTACCTGGAGCAGTGCCTCAATACCCTCCCTTGGTAAACCTTTCACCTCCGGTTATCTGCCCCGGGTTTCCACTTTTTCACAGTGGTAAATATCTGTCTTTTTAGGTTTTAGTTGCTATTTTAAATATTTAGCCGATTTCACCATGGATTTATACTTTCTTAGTGTACACTACCAACTCTGCACCTGATGTGTGTATGTTTTAAAAAAAATTATTTCTAGTTTCTCTGCTGCTATAAAACTCTCCGCCTTTATTGGCAGCTTTGCACCCAGACTAGGTAGAAGCATTCTTGTAAGCATTTGGTGGCCTTCTTTCTTTGGTATCTTGCAGGTGCTCTCCTAAATTGGGCAATACCCTTGGTTTAAGCCTTAGTAGGCTTAAATATTTCCCTCCCAGTAGCTCTTTTAGTGTTTTAGTATTTTTGCTTTAAATTCAATGCCTGTAGTCCATTTCCCCTTTATCAGAAGCGCCATGAAGCCAGTCATCTGTAACTGCTTGTGGTGACATTCTGGTTCTGGTTTGTATACTTAGCATGTATTTGCTCCTTTCACCATGCACCAACATCTTCAAATAAAATCTTGATCTTTTTTCTGATCCTTATAGCAAAACAATACCTTCTTATGGTATCCTACACTCCTCATGCATCCTTACAGGCCCACAGTATTTTTAGTAATCTTCCCAAATATAGAGATTAGGAGCCAAATGCCATTTTACTCTTTCCTTGATTCCTAGCGAATCCAGTAATGTGGCAGTTCTTCTCAAGACTCTACATTTCCTTTATCTGCTATTCTGGATGTGTACATGTGCTGTGCAAGTCAACATATTCCGGCTTTAGATTCTCTTGTCCACCTGCTCACCTCAGCCCCCCTAGAGGCAGAGATCACCATGGGCTCAGATTGACAGGTAGACATTATGACCAATAGGCATTATGGATTGGCTGGGCTCCTTAGCAAGGAGGGGAATGTCATTGAGGAAGACATGTCACCTGCAGGTGGATTGAAATGTCCTTTGAGACAGACTCTGAAAAATATGTCCTTAACCACCGAAGTTTGTTAATCAAAGGTGACTCCTGGGTCTAAGGCACATGTTTTATAATGAGGCATAAAACGTTGCTCTGCTGTGAACATAATCTGAAGCAGTACACAGAACACGTTCTCATGTGGGTGGGTTGTATTTTGTGTTTTAGTCATTTCTTGGACAGTTTTTTCTTTTTTTAGAGAAGCTCAGTGTATTTGCTTAAGAGAACTCTATTTTCAGAATGTTATCTACAAAGATTCTTCTAGAAATTGTGATTGATCATTGTTAGCTTCTTGAGGGCTTAGAGCTTGTGATTTTTTTCCCCCCTGTGATTGTAACGTGGGACCACTCATAGTGCCTGACACCTAATGGTGAAACATATACTCCCTTCTGATAATAAAATCCAGAGTTCTTGCTTTGTAAAGCTTTGCACGATCTGACTCTCCTGTTGCCTCCTCACATGCTCATTTCACTCATCCACACTGGCCTCTTTGCATTTCCTGGAACACATCACTTCCGTTCCATCTTGGAACTTGCACTGTTTCTTCTACCTGAGACGGTGTTGTCTAGTTTCAGAGTAGCACCTGAGAGTTTTAAAAAAACACAAATCAAAAAGAAATCTTGATATTTACTCTCTCCTTTCTGAGATGTGGAGGCCTGTCCAAGTTCTTAGCCCATAGCAACTTGTATTAAAATCTTTTATCCTTTTCCATGTTTTGGTACGCCAAATTCCTTGGGTGTCATTAACTCCTCCAGCATAAATAGGACACTCTCATTTGTTCCCGCTCATCCCTGTCATCTCAGTCCCCTCATTTCTCCATGAAATTTTGGCCCTATACTGCTGTTCCTGGTATACCTCATGACCCGGAGATGGTAGTCATTACCCTGTAAACCTTCTGGGCTCTGCCCTTGCTTTGGGTGGGCCTAGGCAAAGAAAAGGGGGACAGGGTTGTTATGCATATTGGTGAAGAAACTAAGCCCAAAGAGGAGGCAGAAGCCAGTGGACCCAGAATTCATACCCACATTAAATGAATGTCTTTGGTTCATCAAGTACCAGGTTATTAGCCTTTTCCGAGATACTTTAATTTTGTCCTTTGTTGTTTTTTTCCTCTTTTCCTCCGTACTTGGTAATATATGCTTCTGTAAGTCTCGGAATAACTTGATATTTTTCCATGTACTAACTCCATAATGATCTTCATGATATTAGTACAAGCTCTTTACTTCTATTCATCACAGCAGCTGCAGCACATTAGGACCAAAAAATTAGACATAACACAACAATAGCTTGTGGAAAACATCCATAAATATCTCAAAAGCTTAGAATTTCCTTAAGACAATAACATTACTTCTAAAGAGCTTTCATCTGTTACCCTAGCAAGAATGATAAAATATCGAAGACTTAACATGGTTCTGTATATTATAAATTCTGGTTCTTTATGGTAGGTGTTTTTAAATTTATTTAGGTAGGCACTTTTTTTATATGCATACCTCACAGAGGGAGCCTTTTATCATTTATAATGTTGCTCTTGCCGTGTTAGTAAATGAGATGGTTTGTGAGCACTGTTCAACAGTGAAATCAGTGGCTTTCGGGTTATTTGGCACCTGAACAGTATATATTCTGAATTACCTTATTATGTAAATGCTCTTTTTTTCCCCATGGTCTTGTTTTCCCTTCTTCGACTGGTGATTGGCTGTTAATTGAGTGGCATTATTTCCCCCTGTCTGTCCACTCCCATCCAAGACGGAGGAAAGGAAGTGCTGTCCATGCACCAGATTCTCCTTTACTTACTGCGGTGTAGCAAAGCCCTGGTTCCTGAGGAGGAGATTGCCAATATGCTTCAGTGGGAAGAACTCGAGTGGCAGAAATACGCGGAAGAATGCAAGGGCATGATCGTCACCAACCCCGGAACGGTGCGTTGTAGTGCCCACGCCCTCAGGGACAGAATCCCTTTCTTTCCAGGTCTGAGTGTTTCACAGAAACAGTAACAACATTGCCAAAGCTTCACGCATTCATTGCTGTTTGTCCTTGAGTTATTTTAAAATATTTAGTATTTTAAAGAAATGTTTAGTTATTTTATTTAAAATACTTAGTTATTTAAAAATACTTTGTATTTTAAAGAAAAAATATTACAATGTAGGCATACTTAGTAGTAAGTTCATCTTATGAGTACATTGATTCTGCGCATTATGGAGAAATTTGAAATTTTTAGATATGTTCAGATTGGATTTTTTTCTAAGTATAAAGGTAATATGTCATCATCACTATAGAAAATTAGGAAAATAGAAAAACAGCCCAAAGAAGACAATAAAAATGATCCATAATTGCGTCGTCCAGAGATGATGCTGTTCACTTCCGTAGTCTCTTTAGAATAGATGTACTTCATGCTGTTTCGAAATAAAATTGGCATCATACTGTTAAATAGTATTATAGTAAATATTCAGACCTTTTCCTTCTCATCCTTCTCCAGAAAGAGCCACCACAAAATTATCATTTTTCTATAGTCTTAAATTTCTTTAGGAGTGTAATAATAATTAAAAAAAGCCCCTAAGTTACATAATTAACCTGTTGTTGGGTACCTGGGTTGCTTCCAGACTTGTGCTGTAACAAATGATGCTGTATTGAATTTGTATATGTGTGTAGAAACACATGTATACACCCATATACCTACATATATGTAGGTATCTTTGAATATGTGCCCATTTAGTTTCTTAGGAAGAAGTCTTATAAGTGAAATTAGTAGTCTGAAGGTATGCACAGAACTAGGCTTTTGATACGTGTTGCAAATGCCTTCCAGAAGGGTTGTAAAATTTGCACTCTGACTAGGAAAGTATGAGAACATCCATGTCTTCATATTGGTTATACTATTTTAACAACAAAAAACTTTGTCAGTTTGATAGGGAAAAAATATTATTTAGTTCAGTTTTGTATTTATTTTGGTTTCTAGCAAAAATCGGTATTTTAAATGTTTATTGGCCTTTCATGTTTTCTTTTGATAATGACCTATTAATATCCTGTGTCTAATTTTCTTTTGTGGTATTTGTCCTTTTTTATTGATCCTTTTATTGATCTTTTGCTATAATTATTACAAATAGTTCCCATTTATTTTGTTTCTTAATTTTTGAACATTAGTTTCTAATGTTAATTGTTGAAGTAAAAATAGAAAAATTAAAAGCAGAGAATTAAAAGATAACTAGCTTTCTCTTATAAAGAAAATGTTTTATCTATTAATCAAAATTGTTTTTTCTTGAAAATATGTTATTTCATAAAATAGTTATATGTTGGCATCTTATCAAGATAAAGTTTTCTAGAAATGGAGAATTAAAACATTTCCATGTAAATAAACAGAATAATCTATTTAAGCAAAGCTGTTGTTTTAAAAAGGCTGCCAAATTGTTTAATAGTCTTGATTCATAAAAGTAAAAACTCTGGGTCAACTTTTTGTACCATGACAGTAACATCTGCACAAACAAAATGTTGGTATTTGCAAGTCAAACATTCCAGCTTAATGCTGATTATTTTAAACAGAACTCGAAAATGAAAGTGTTTAATAAAAATATATATTAAGCATAAAACTCACTTAAACCTGAAAAAAGTCATACTTTTTTTATTATTATGTTAAGCCACATAATAATTATTAAAGTAACTTGAAAAGAAATATACAAGTCATAGTCCTGTGAGAATATGACTGTGAATTTAATTTTTCTTCTTTAAACAGTTGCATAAATTTACATTTGTTCTGTCAGTTTTATAGCTAGGTCAGAAGATAGGTGGGAGTGATGGTGGTAGCATTCATACCTTTTCATCTTGGTGGGTTCCCTTGAAGCGTGTCCTGTGATTTACAGTGGACACTTTGGGAACACTTTCACCCTGGAGCTTTCTTCCATGGCATGGTTAAAATTCTCTGAAATCCTAGAATCATTTGGAGAGCCTTTGGACATACTGGAGTGTCATGCTCTTCCCCATTCTGTATACTCTCAAGTAATGGGGCCCAAGGATCTGTATTTAACAAAAATCCCCAGGGGCTCCTGACTCACTCATTGCTTGTTTTTGAGCCAATGTTTTTGAGGAGATTTATTTACTCCATTGCCACAGTCATCCAGCTCATTTGCTGAGGACCACGATATGAGCCAGGTGCTAGTGAATTGTATGGATTGTACGTGACGCTTGTCCATGTGAAGGTGTCTGTGATGAACCGCAGATTCAGTGGACCAGCCAGTAGAAAAGACCAGCCAGGAAAGCCTGTAGTTTTAGGTGAGAACACTCGGCTGGGCTGCCAGGGATCTTCATCAACACCAGTGAGGATTGTAAGGAATTGAGAAATTGTATAAATGATTGGCAGGATTAAAGGTACATACTTGGCATGTATGGCAAGATGGCCAGTTTTGAAGATAAGGAGGAAGCCAGGTTAGTCAGGATAAAAGGTTTATTTTGGAAAGTAATCGGAAATAAGAAAGGTAAATCTGGGTGCCAGGCTTAGGGACATGGTGAAGTTAATTCTCTTTTAGTATTTATCGAAAAATATGTTTAAGGACTGAATATATCCTGAAAATTTAGTATCATGAAAATAGCCTTTCATTCTAGCCTTTTGAGAATAGGGCAGAGTATACACAACACCACATTTCATCCTCTGTGGTATTGCTTTGAAAGATTGCCCAATGGTAAAAATATTGGGGAATTTATTAAATTTTTAAGCCATTATAGCCACATTAAGTACTTTATTGCTGCAGAACTTGAAAGAATTAATCTCCCTCTCTTGGCACTTTGCCTCTGGCAGGGAATATTTTGGTCATTATGTTTTTTATTCTTCTGCAAAGATGGTATGATAGATATTGTAGGGTGTGGCTAAATTCTAGAACTTACTTCATTCTAGAAGTACCCCTATAAATTTAGAGATACTATAGATATTTTAAATCACTATTTCCTCTATTGATACCATAGCATGATTTTTCAAATCATGGAAACATAAATAATTCACTAGCATTTTTCAGTTATGCTATTCCTCTTTTAAAATCCCATCCAGCTGTTTTGATGCACAAAATATTGGAAACAATTCTTAGACCTAAATAACAGTGCTACTGATGATAAGCATTTAAATAATTTTATATTAGGTTACCTATGACCCAAACCTTCTTTAGTTATTAATTTCTAGAACAGAGATCAACTTTTTAAGATACCAGGGAAATTTGGATGGTTAAATGACATTTAAATATTCTTTAAAAACTTAAGTGTCACTTGTATTTAAACTTAGGCAGATGAACTTACACAAATGTATTCCCTTTGTTACCTGCTTAGATTTGTCAGATCACGGACTGCCGCTGGAGCTGTGGGCAGGGTAACGAGCCTGTCCCGTCGCTGGGAACTGAGGGCAGGGTAACGAGCTTGTCTCAGTCACTGGGGGCTGAGGGCAGGATAACGAGCCTGTCCCAGTCGCTGGGGGCTATCCCAGTTTTAACATTGAAGCTGCTCTGTCCTGGACATACCAGACTCCCCACCAGACTCCAGTAGTTGGGCATTGCTGTGCGACAGAATGCAGCTTATTGGCGTCTGCGTGGATCAGTTCTGTAGCCTTTGGCTCTGAAGCAGCTGAGCCACAATTTCCTAGTAAAAATTTAGTTTTGAATTTGGCATTGCCCTGAGAGTTGAGTATAAGAAAGGAGGTTGCTAAAATATAAAACATGGTAACATACTCTCCATGATTTTACCAGGTTTTCACAAATTTAAGATTTCAGTGTCAAAGGTAATTTACAAATATTAATAGTTCCTCATCTTGTAGTAACTTAAGAAGGAACTGGCTGTTGATGTCTTCCTTTAGTAGACTTGAAAAAAAAAGACATGAGGCTCTCTATTAAAATTAAAACAGCCTACATGGACTTAATAAGAGAAGCTTAACTATTTGGCCTTTGTACTACCATACCTTCTAATTAAAAAATTTAGAATTAAAGGACTGCATTAGGTACACAGAGAACGCGTGGAAAAACATTTATATGGAGGCCGCTGTCTTTATATCCTGAGTTAGCAGTAAGCTATTCATTTGAAATGTAGAATTAAAGCAGAATAAGCCAGCACATCTTTTCTCCTTGATGTGGACTACTTCCCTTGTGCCTTTGGAGAGGTTAAGGGAAAGTTATATCTGACTGGGTGTCCTTTTAAGTTTAATTTTTAAAGGTTTCTGTGTGAACTGTATAAAAGGACAAAGTCATTGTTCATTATGCCAAATGGCACAGACTCATTTACAAGGGTGATGTTACTGTTTTTGTATAGTGTCTCTGCTATGATTAAAGGGTTCTAAATGACATTTTCCCTTTGGGGATGAGGCTCTCCTAGAAAAAAACTCCGATTAATTTCTTCCCTACTTAGGTTAAAGTCAAAATTTAAAGACTTCTTATGGGAATAAATGGCTTTGATTTTTCTCTGTAGAAACCAAGCTCTGTCCGCATTGATCAACTGGATCGTGAACAGTTCAACCCTGACGTGATTACTTTTCCAATTATCGTCCATTTTGGGATCCGCCCTGCACAGTTGAGTTATGCAGGAGACCCACAGTAAGATATTTCTCAGTGTTTGTCTTAGCCAATTTCACCTTCTACTAACAGCTGAATTAGCAGAGGACTACCCTTTAGTCTTCCTTTTTAAAATGTAAGACCTGAAATGAGTCATGTTTCCAAATTTAGGTTACCAAATGAAACAAGTTTTGGTAGCTCCTTGAAGAATTATTTTCTCTACATATTTGTCTGCAGGAAACTATCTTTCAATAGCTTATCCTTGGCAATCTTGGTTAACAAGAGTCCTGTATGTTTTTAACCTTTAAGGAACTGTTTCCTTTATTTGTAATTATAGTGGTTACTGTTATTTTTATTTTTTCAATGCCCTCTAGAGGAAAATAGTACCATGTTGGTTCCTAGCACTGCTGAATTTATGCAGAGTTCTATTTTTGGGGCATCTTAATAAGAACTCAAAATCCCATGCGAAGTCAAGGGCTGTATTTGAAGGAGAAGCCGTGACTTCTGACTCTTAGAATTGATGTTACTTTCCATGTTTGGGTTTTTCAAACTGGCATGTTAGTATTTTTCCGGGAGAAGATGAGGATATGTGGGAATGGAAATAGTGCCATTATGTTCTTCAGGAGTGTTTGAATTTTCTACCTCGTTAAACAGTTTCCTGACTTAATTTATTTTTTTTTAAAGGATTCATAATGGGACAAAAGGGCATGGGAGATTTTCAATTCATAAATACAATTTTGGCTAATATATTAGAAGAGGCTAAAGGGTTTTGTTCTTTTTTTCCCCCCTTTGGATAAAAGTATGAAGCAGTGAACCAGGCACTGTGTAAGTACTTCTTTCTTTCCTCCATTCTCTAAAAAAATGTTATCAAAAAGGAGAGACCCAGCTAAGGCCAAGAAAGGAGCAGTTTCAATGACAGAAGCAATTTCAAGAGGACAGAAAAATCCTTTGAAAGTCCCTTCTTGTCAGAGAAATGTTAGTAGAATGTGATTGGGCTCTCGTGGACTCAGATGGCAGGAGTGTGAATTGATGAAGTACTCACGTTGTCTCCATTCCCGGGATTTTGACAGTATCCTTTAGACTGATCCAGGTTCTCACATACTCGGTTACAAAAGTGCTCATTTTTGTCAGGGTGTATACAGATTGGCGTATACCATTTGTCTTTTCCCCTCCCCAGCGGAAAAAAATGGATACAGCTATGTAGCTTAGGTATTGGCACAAATAGACTTCTCTTTTCTAATGCTCTCCAGCTTTTACATTCAGTATAGGCAGTTCAGAGGCTGACAGTATCCTTAATAAGTAAAGGATCTTTCTTTAACAAACATCAGAAAGTACACGTATCAATAAAATGTGTTACTTTGAAAGAGGTAACAATAAGAAACATTATCTGTTTCTATTGGTTTTGTGTGTGTTCTTTGGAATTCTTTCCGAGAGATTTATCTATATAGTGACACCTCCTTTTCAACCCAAATAAGCAATAATAATCAATTTAATAATTAGGTTCCAGATGACTCTTGGTCATCCTGACCTTCAACCTCAAAAACCATATCCTTCCCTAGAATGAAGGTTTGCTGCCATTAAGCGTATTGAGAAGAATGCAGTTTATGACTGAGCAGGTCTGTTAAAACCACTGGTTTTGTTGGACTTCAGAGTTGCCTTCTCTTTGTCTGATGTCTGTCTGTCCTTTTCCTTAGGTACCAGAAACTATGGAAGAGTTATGTGAAACTTCGCCACCTCCTAGCAAATAGTCCCAAAGTCAAACAAACTGACAAACAGAAACTGGCACAGAGAGAGGTGGGTATCGAACCCCGTTCCTCTGTGATTGATGATGGCGTTTCTCAGGTTTATTTCAGGATGTTGCCTGAGCTGCTTCTAGAATAAGATAGAAAAATACTTCCAAAAATCAGTCTTTACTCCTCTCGTCACATTAGTATGCTAATAGATTTTTTTTTCATCTTATTAGTATCTAAGGGATGATTTTCCCCCTAAAAAGGCTAGTTTCTTAATGGATTGCTGCCATTGGGAATAAATATGTCTTTTATAGAAATTAAGGTTTAAAACTCGCCAGATCAGTGTTTTTTTTTTAATAATTAATTAGACAGCATATAATACACCCTTAGGGCTTCTTCAAATTTCTTGGTCTTAAGGTTGTGAAGGATTGTCTTCCATATGTCTGTCAGTTTAGTAGGGCAAATTTATTTTGTAATTTATATTCTCAATTCCATATTTCTTTACGAATGGGTAGTATTAGCCCCAAATTCCAGGATCATTTATGTTTTAATTATAATTTTCAGAATAGACGGATTTGATACCAAAATAGATTTTGTCTCAGTGAGGTTTTATTCTGCTACCTACAGTAGTATAAGAGTAAGTCTCTGAAGCTGGGAAAAGTGTGTGAATTCTGGCTTTGTCACTTACTGTGGTCACTTCATTCTGAAGGAGGGAAGCAGGGCTCAGAGCAGCTGACTGAAAGGTCCGTGTGTTGGTGCACCCAGGGAAAGAGGTGGTCGTGTGCACTTCTCAAGTTCTCTGTTTATCTTTCCTCCAGGGGTGTTTGGCCTGGAGGTGGTGGAGGTGGTGAGGGTGGTTCCTTGTTATTACGAATTCCTATAAGATTTTTATTGAATAAGTATACAAATATAAAATTATTTCTGTACTTAATTATTTGAAGAGCTATAAAAAGGAAGAGTCAGTTCCTGATTATGCCTTGCAGAAGTTTTGGATTATTGTCTTTTTTAATAAAATGTACCCTCGCTGCAACAGTTTTTATAAGGGGTTGGCAAATTTGAAAGCAACTTTTAGAATTTCGTGGGTTGTAGGTTAATGTACCGAGTGTCTTCCTTAGATGGAAATGGCACAACATAAGTCTTGATATAATTTTTACATGTTGATTTTAAAACCCAAACACTACATTAGTTTCTTTTATCAAGGAAAGGGAATTTTTTTTGTTTGAACTCACCAGAATGGTAGATTTGGTTTAGATTTTTTTTTTCTTATCTAGTTACCCTAGGCTTTGAGCATTCTGGCTTTCCTTTCAAATAAATTATTGTAATTTGGCATGAAGAGGTTTGACTACCTGAATGTAAGGGTGATATTGAATAAATTCAGCTTATTTTCTAATGTTTGATGTTTGGCTTAATATTCCTTTACAACCGTCAGGTTCCTCATCGTAATGAATTCTTTTCTAGGAAGCGCTCCAAAAAATACGCCAGAAGAATACAATGAGAAGAGAAGTAACGGTCGAGCTAAGTAGCCAAGGATTCTGGAAAACTGGCATCCGTTCTGATGTCTGTCAGGTAATGATGCTTCTGAGAACCCAATTATGCCCATGTATCTGTTCCTTTAAAAGGCATCTGGCACTGCAGTTTTTCTAATTCTGAGAAGTTTGTTATGGAACATATTACCTTGTAGCTAAATGGGACACCATCCGTAAATTGTTTTGTATCATTTGGGTTTTGTTTTTGTTGTCACTTTTGGTATTGTCTTGTTTAATTTTGTGTGTGTGCACACGTGCGTGCCCAGTGGTAGGGTGAGGGGCACTTAGCGACAACATTCTGTCTCTGCACGTTGAGTGAAGGTCGTTCTGGTCCTCAAGTGCACCTGCCTCTTGGCAGCATATTGGTAGGTGCTTGTCACAAGAGACACCCCAGCAGCTCTGCTGGCAGACCTCTGAAGGCCATGTGCACAAACTGGACCGACCCATGGTTCAAACTTACATTGCAGAGAACCGAAGGCATTCATGAACAGAATCAGTATAATTTCATATTTGAGCCAAATGATAGTGTTTTTTCCTTGGAGGAACATTTCAGGTCTACTTCATGTATATATAACTGACTCACTAATAAGTATTGTTGTTTTCCCTGTGGGTAGAATTTATACCAGATTAGAGATCCCCAAACCCAGCATATTCTTTGGCTCTTTACTTGTGGTTTTTTTTTTTTTTTTTTTGTAATGATTGACATTGGTTGCTCTCCATGGGGATTGCAGTAAAGGAAAATGAGCACACAGGCTGGGGTCAAATAATGCAGTTTACTGTGTTCAGCCTTTTGGGATAATATGCCCAGGCTTCTACCTGTCTGTTTTGATGGTAGCGTATATTATAATAAGTTCAGGCGCTCTTAGGTATTCACTTCATCATAATGAGTTTCTTAAAAACAGTGTTGGCATTTAATTATTCTCTTGAACAGTGGGATTTAATCCTAAAATTAAAGGTATTGCTACACAATTCATTTACCATGTGATATGCAAAGTTAAATAGCTTTGTGTTAAGATGAACTGCTATTGGTGCAGTATTGCTAAACAGTTTGAGAATAAACATCTACAGTGGTAGCCAGCTACACCCACCAAGTCCTCAATTATTTTGCCAATTGAACTTTATTTTTAACTGTAGTTACTTTCAGAAGGGAATATTGTATTTACTTCTGTTGATTCTTTCTTAGGGCCACTTGAAGCCATATCACCCAGTTTTTCTATTTGCCAGTGTTTCTCGAAAACCAACATATTATCATCCTAAGGTAGTAGACACTGTAAAAACAATGAGCAGAATGTTGAACAATCTGCTCAAAATCTGGTGATCCCAGTGGTAAGTCAGAGTTGATTGTTTAAGAGATCCTAACATTGTGGAACATTGAGAAATGGAAGGAACCTTAGAGATCCTGTATTAATAGTTCAGTGGTTTCCAAACTTGAATTTTTGGTTAACATTGAAGTGTGTTTTTGTTTTTGTTTTTTTTTTTCTTTTTTTCTTTTTTTTTTTTTTTTTTTTAATCAAAACCCTGTGGAGCTCTAATTTGTAAAAAGATAAAAAATCATTGTCTTAATGATCGGTGGGTGATGGATGTGGAGAGAATATTCTGTTATACTTGATTTCTTTACCACCCCAGGTAGCATTCCCTATGGCAGGTTTGTTCTGAACACAATTTGTTTTAAAGCATGGAGCCCTTTTTCTCTTTCTCTTGGTGAAACAAATGGGGGTGCTGAAATGATCTGTTCCACTGCAGTCTTGTGTTGTTCAGCTGTGTCACAGATGTCTTACTCTGGCTCCTCAGCTAGATTAGAAGCTGCTTGAGCACTGGGTTATCTTCTCTGTGTATATATCACGTTTGCATTGTGTTTTGAGGTTGGTAGGCAAAAGCACTCAGTGTCTTTGACTAATTGGTCAGAGGAAATGGATTTTAATTGAAATTCCTGCAAAGTGGAATACTTCTTGATCTGATAATAGTTCCTCCCTCTCTGTGACTTCCATTTTTCATAGATGAAGGCTGTCTGTTTAAAAGCCATGCTTATGTGTCCGGTCCTCCTAATGGAAGTCTTTTATTAAGATTTCAGTAAAATTACTCTCACATAGAAATGACTTGATACAGAATGTAAATTGCTAAGTATGAGTTCATATACTGAATACAGGAATTGCTTTATGGTTTGTAAAAAAAAATATATATATATATGTATATATATATATATATGCATGTGTGTGTGTGATATATATTGTGTGTATATATATATATATATATGTATATATATATATATATATATCTGCATATAAATGAATGAAAGAAAGTGTGAGCCAGCCAGCTACCTGAGAAGTTGATAGAAGTGGAAAAGAAAGAAATCTGAGCATAATGGCAACTCGGGTTGGTTGTGTGCAGCCAGGGGGTGTGGACCATTAAAAACAAAAACATTAGGGATGGCCGGTTAGCTCAGTTGGTTAGAGAGCGGTGCTCTTAACAACAAGGTTGCCAGTTTGATTTCCACATGGGCCAGTGAGCTGCGCCTTCCACAACTAGACTGAAACAACTACTTGACTTGGAGCTGATGGGTCTTGGAAAAACACACTTAAATAAAAGTTTTAAAAAACTAAAACAAAACCAAAAAGTCCACGTGCTTTGGTGAAGTGGTTCCTTCCACACCAAAATCAAATCATCCTGGAGACATTCTGTAGCTCTCAACCTTAGGTGAACAGATGAAATATTTCTGTTTATCTATCTTGACATACAAAATATTCCTGCACAATCAATGAATGTTCTTGGAGTTGTGAATGTAAACTGTGACTTCTACTGAGCTTAAAACACCAACATATGGAAATACTATCTTCAGAGAATTTGGAGGTGTTACTCATCAACTCATTCATTACATGGGAGCAACCTTGTTCAAATTTAACTGCAAAAACCTAATGTAAGGTAAGAATGACTTGGAGAATGGCCAGGGTAAATTAATTTCATTGACTTTGGGCTCAAAATGCATCTTTTACAGCGAATATTTTTATACTTATTGATACTCTTCTTTGTTCCAGAGTGGTTTTAAGGTGGTAATTCTTAAACAGAGAAGTAGTTAAACAACACGGTTATGCAAGCCGTATGGTCCACAGTGGATATGGTTTAATGCATCACTCTTGTCGGTGCCAGTGGCTCGAACCTCTGATGCTTCTTCTCACATCACTCTCTGTTAGGCTGTCCTCTTGTACTCGCCCAGTGAATTGGATTCTGCAGAGCCCTCTCCAGTTTTGGTCACATTTCCAGTGAATACATGTCGTTGATACTGAAGTTCATCCATTCTCAGGGCTGTCAGAAGCCCTGCTACACTCCCTGTCTTTTCTCTCTCACGGATGACGAGACCACGTAGTTCTTTGTCCTTTCCCACCCACTCTTCATTAGGCGTTCATGAGGATACCTCGTTGTCTTGTTTTTATGGATATGTGTATTGTTCATGGCTCTGTTTCGCTGTTCTAGTTGCTCTGTTTTTATGGGAGAATTTGAATACATTTAAAACTACACACTGTCGTTTCCTTGCAATCTTCCAAAGGAACTTTTAAAAATGAAAGCAGTTGTCAGGCATAGATTGGGGGTGGGGGCAAGATGCTCAGTGAATGTGTGTATTTCAACTTTGCAGAGATTGATAATTTAAAAAAACTGAGCGACAGATTGTAAGAGTCTCAGAGATAATGTTGAGATGTGGGGGTCCAAGGTGGGTGTGGGTCATACAAGTGCGTACCTTTCCACGGTATTCACAAGAAACAGACTTATTTGAAAAGAGAAACCGGCTCTATTTGGAGCAAGTTTAGAGGAAGAGACTTAAAGCTGTTTCACATGAGTAAGGGTTAAAGGAAGTAAGACTTAGGGTAGCTAAGGGACCAGGCCATTCGGTTTTTTTTTTTTTTTTTGTCTCCAGGGGTAGAATTAGGTTCAAAGGGGTAAGGAAACAGATATGGGCTTAATATTATAATAATTTTCTAATAATTAGAGTACTCTAAAGAGGGTGTTGTTTTCTTGGTGGGTAATAATTCGTCTCTGACTAGAGGTGTTACAAAAATAAACAATTCACCAGTTTGAGTTCATACTTTAGAAAGATACTTGCACTGCATTGTCTTAATGACCTATCCACCTTCACTTCTGAGCATTGACTCCCTCCACCTCCCTGTGGTTTAAGTGGCTGGAGAACTATCTTATACATTGGCCACATACTTTGTTTCCATTATTGTATTTTTTAATACGGCACTTATAAAAGTGAAGTGGACAAAATGGCCAATATACAGATCATAATGGCCTATCTCTCTGGGAAGCCCTTGAGGACAAAAAGAGTGTTTTCATCTTTTTTCTCTTCCACAACTCTCGTAACCTTTGCACACGGAGGTGCTCAATATGCATTTATTAAACTGAACTGGAAAGAAAGACAGTCTGTTGATTAGAGATCCTATTTGGGAGAACTAATCTTTCTTTGTAAGTTAATAATACAGGAAACTGATTTCTGCAGTTTCAAGCAAATCCATTTTCATATATTTTGAAACAATACCAGCTTAAAATACTTCAAAGACTGAATTGCTATAAAGCACATGTCAGTCATTCTTAAGCTCTGCCCATCCTCCAGGTTCTAATGAATGACTCCTTTATTCTCCAGAGTTCTAGGGAAATGCTATGAAAGAAAACAATATGCCTTTCATGAAATTATCTGCTAATGAGGAATCGATAGCCAAATGAAAAGTGATTGAAACAAAAAGAAAAGGTCCATGTTCTCAGGTGCCTTGACTGTATTGGTGGTTTTCATAAAAGCTGTCCTTGGAATATGAGATCATTAAGTGTTCAACCTGGAGTGGCCTTTGGGAATCGTCTAGTACAGACGTTCTTACCTGAGGGATAGTGATGGGCTTCAGGGGTTCGTGAGCCCATAAAAATTGTGTACAACTTTTGTATGTTTGTGCACATGGGTATTTTTCTGGCGAAAGAGTCATTTTCCTTAGGTTCTCGAAAGTGTCTTGACCCTGATACAGTTTCAGAATTGATGAGCCCTAATCCTTTCCCTTATAATTAAAGATAGACAAGGAGGCACAGAAATTCTTGTAACTTCCCGGAGGTGACCCTACTGTACTGATGGAACCAGGCCTGTTCCTAATTGAATGAGGACTCATGGGTCATGTTCTAACCAGTTTTTGGTATTTGCTTACTTAATCTTTTTAACTGTTCTTGAAAGTAGCTATACTGATTTCCCCCCATTTTACAGGTGAGGAAACTAAGACTGACAAGTTAAAAAATTCATTCCAAGTAACACAACGAATGAGTGGGAACATGATTTAGACCCAGGCATTCTGGTTGCAGAGACTATACCTTTAACAACTAAGGTCCACCACACCAATGCCATGCAGCAAGTAAACTGTGACATGGAATTTGGGATTTGAGAAATGGATCTTGTTTGTTGTAAAATAAATGAAGCATTTTTTAAAGTTTTTATAGGGTTAAACATATTGAAAACAAATTTTTTTTCTTAGCATGCAATGATGCTACCGGTTTTGACTCATCATATCCGCTACCACCAATGCCTAATGCACCTGGACAAGTTGATAGGATATACTTTCCAAGATCGTTGTCTGTTACAGGTAAGAATTACTCTGCTGTACACTCAGATAATAACCGGATAGGACTAATTCATCTTGGCAGTTTACAATGAAGCATTGAGGACTCTATTTTGACGATGTTTAGAAACATAGCTCCTTTATTCTGATTGCCACTTTCAAACCTGTTTTCTCACCTTTTTTTGAGGCTGTCCCTAAATTAATAAACTAAATCAAAAATCCTTCTGTCAAAGCTGAGCCCCCTTCTTTCACCTTTTCCTTCTTTATGGCTGGCTCTTCTTTCCAGGTGCTGAGTATTGTAATTCTCCTCTAAAAGATGGGGATTTTTAGGTTTGCTTTCAGAAGAGGGTTTGCACCGGAGCTCTGGGAATTTAACAGTAGAAGAGAGAAGATGGAAAGATCAGGGCTTAATATTTGACTGGATACACAGATCTCTTTCCTGTTTCATTTGGGATGATATGCAGAGGGCGCTTTTATGTTGAGTTTTAAGACTGAACTTATTTCATTGGAATTGTAGCTGGCCATGACTCACCCGAGTCATCACTTAAATTTTGGAATGAATCCTGATCATGCCAGGAATTCTTTGTCTAACTGTGGAATTCGGCAGCCCAAATATGGAGATAGGAAAGTTCATCATATGCACATGCGGAAAAAAGGTACGTTTGGATTCAGCTGTCGTGTGTTGGCCTGTGTTCCTGTTAGAACCGGGAACGGTTCTCTGGTGACTGTTTCATCCTCTCATTCTTTAGTGCTTCCTGACCTATAAGTAATAACATTTTCTTTAAGCAGAGCATTATAATAAGGGTGGATGAGCTTTTAGAAAAATTTCTTTCTCCTATCAAGTGTTTTAAGTAATTCAGTTGATTAAACTTATGGACATGCAGATATTAAACCTTTTAAAGTCACCTTGGGATGAGATAAATAATTTTGTTTCTATATGTCATATTGTGGTCCTAGAATGCTTCTGACAGGACTTACTTGTGTATTTTTCTTTAAATAGGAATTAACACCTTAATAAATATTATGTCACGCCTTGGCCAAGATGACCCAACTCCCTCAAGGTAAAGCAGATTTATTTTTTTTAAATTTTATTTATTTATTTATTTATTTATTTGTATTGGGGAAGGGGTACAGGACTTTATTGAGGAATAGTGTGTACTTCCAGGACTGTTTTTTTTTTTTTTTTTCCAAGTCAAGTTGTTGTCCTTTCAGTCTTAGTTGTGGAGGGTGCAGCTCAGCTCCAGGTCCAGTTGCCGTTGCTAGTAGCAGGGGGCACAGCCCACCATCCCTTGTGGGAGTCGAAACCGGCAACCTTGTGGTTGAGAGGATGTGCTCCACCAACTGAGCCATCCGGAGCTCAGCGGCAGCTCAGCTCAAGGTGCTGTGCTCAATCTTAGTTGCAGGCGGTGCTGTCCACCATCCCTTGCGGGACTCGAGGTATTGAACGGTAGCCTTGTGGTTGAGAGCCCACTGGCCCATGTGGGAGTCGAACCGGCAGCCTTCGGAGTTAGGAGCATGGAGCTCTAACCGCCTAAGCCACCGGGCCGGCCCAAAAGCAGATTTTTTTATAGCAGCTTTATTGAGATATAATTCACATGCCATACAATTCACCCATTTAAAGTATACAATTCAGTAGTTTTTACTATGTTGACAGTATTGTTCAACTGTGATCACTACCTAACTTTAGAATATTTCAGCACCCCCAAAAGAAACCCTGTACCTGTTAATAGTTACTCCCCATTGCCCTTAGCCTGCCCAGCCCTAGGCAACCACCAGTCTACTTTCAATTTTTATGGATTTGTCTATTCTGAATATTTTGTATCAGTAGTATCATAATATATGTTGTGTTCCTGGGCTTCTTAGGGTGATGTATCCACGTTATAGTATGCGTCAGTACTTTATTTTTAATATTCCATGGTATGGTTGTATCACAGTTTATTTTTCCATGTAGCAGTTGATGGGCACTTAGGATATTTCTCCTTTTCGGCTTTTATGAATAATGTTGTTAAGAATATTTGTGTATAGATTTTTGGGTGGACATATATTTTGATTTTTCTTGGTTATATACCTACCTGTAGAATTGTTAGCTCATAGGTAACTCAGTTTAACCTTTGAAGAAACTGCCAGACTGTTTTCCAAAATGGCTACACCATTTTATATTCCTAGCAGCAGTAGATAGGGTTTTGATTTTTTCACATCTTTACCAACACCTGTTATCTGTATGTGTCTTTTTGAGTCTAGCCATCCATCCTATTGTGTCTGAACTGTTATCTCATTGTAGTTTTGTTTGAATTTCCCTGATAGCTAATGATGTTGAGCATCTTTTTCATGGGCTTAATGACTCTTTGTTTATCACCTCTGGAGAAATATCTGTTCAGATCCTCTTCCCATTGTTTTTTTTTTTTAAAGATTTTATTGGGGAAGGGGAACAGGACTTTATTGGGGAACAGTGTGTACTTCCAGGACTTTTTTCCAAGTCACGTTGTTGTCCCTTCAATCTTAGTTGTGGAGGGTGCCATTCAGCTTCAAGTTGTTGTCCTTTCAGTCTTAGTTGTGGAGGGTGCAGCTCAGCTCCAGGTCCAGTTGCTGTTGCTATTGCAGGGGGTGCAGCCCACCATCCCTTGCTGGACTCAAGGAGTTGAACCGACAACCTTGTGGTTGAGGGCCCACTGGCCCATGTGGGAATCAAACCGGCAGCCTTCGGAGTTAGGAGCACGGAGCTCCAACTGCCTGAGCCACTGGGCTGGCCCCTCCTGTTCGCATTTTTAATTGGGGTATTTTTTATTATTGAGTTACAGTCATTTTTTGTATATTCTAAATGCAAGCCCCTTTTCAGATACATGATTTGCAAAAGTATTTTCTCATTCTATTGATCTTTTTAGTCTCTAGATGATGTTCTTTAAAGCGCAAAAGTTTTGATAAGTCCAATTTATTATTTTGTTGTTTGTGCTTTTGGTGTCATGTCTAAGAAACCTCGCTTTGGGTTTTTCTTAGATGCCCTTTATCAGGTTGAGGAAGTTCTCTCCTGTTCCTAGTTTGCTTAATGTTTTTATTAAGGAAGTGTTCAATTTTGTCCAATGCTTTTTCTGTATCTATTGAGATGATCATGTGTTCTTTTTCATTTATTCTACGCACACGGTACATTACATTAATTGATTTTTGGCTTTTAAATCACCTGCTTTCCTGGGGTACGTTTCACTTGGTCAGGGTGTATATTAGTATAATATATAATAGTCCTTTCCTATGCTGTGAATTCAGTTTGTTAGTGTTGAGGGTATTTGTGTCTACATTCAGAAGAGATACAATTCTGTACTCTACATTTCCTGGGATGCTTTGGCCTGGTTTCATTATTAAAATAATACTGGCCTTATGTAACGGGTTGGAAAGTTTTATGTTAGTTTTCCTTATTTTATTTCTTGATTTTAAACGATACCTTCTTATATTAATATTCTCACTTAAAAATAAAAGGGTTTATTTGAGCCAAACTGACAACGTATGCCAAGGAGCAAGATCTCACATGCTCCCTGTGCCTTAATATTATCACCTTTGTGTGACCTTGAACCCCCAAGAATCTGGGGAGGAAGTGGGCTAGGTCTGTGTAAACTCATTTACACTCGGGAAAATTGAATGAAAGCAGAAGCCCAATGGCCCATGAGGCTGTGTTGATGCTCTCGGATTATCTTTGTGTGGGACGTACAGCGCGTGGTAGTTTAAAAAGACAGAGGAGATTGCTGGAGGGTGGCTCTTTTTAAAATGGGGAGCGAAAAGTTGAATAGGGAGGCTTGTCCCTCTTGGGATCCAGCCGTAGATGGATTACAGGTGGGTGGAGCAGGGTTAGAAGGGACAGAGTTGAGAAAGTCGCTGCAGCTGATAACTGGCCTCCACAGCCAAGGGAGTACCCAGCCATGGTTGGCACAGCTCCCTTTTCTACCGTTTTCTTCACGTATCACTTTTCTTTTAAAATTGGTTTGCCTTGAGTTGCTCTCTTTTGAGGTTATCATAAACCAAACTGTCTTTCCTCTTCAAGAGGTGAAAAGAGGCAGGATGAAACTTTAAAATTCCAGTTTGAAGATATTACACAGTTTTGTACAGTTTCTGTGAGAGTCTAAGATCAGAGAAGATCTAATTGCAAGAGGCCCTAATCACATCCTCAGGGATCGTGTGGCCACGATTTTATGTACCCTGCTGCATTATAATCTCCAGGTGACAGGTTCTGTATTTTAATAAGTGGAATCCTAAGTCCCCTGCAGTCCCTTTCACAAAGCTACACACACCTTAGACATGTCCTTTTCAGTCCTGAAAACACAGGTTAAAATGATCTTTGTCTCATCTTACCCAACGATAGTTGTTGGTATATAAATTGTCTTTGATAGCATTGTTCAAACCTCCTGACTTATGTTTTCTTTTGCTCTATTACAAAGAGATGGCTTTCTTACCATGACAAAAGGAATGATATCTGAGAAACTGTGCTCTTTCTGAATATCCCATTTTGAAAATGATACCACTGACAGAGAATAAGCAAATAATCTCTGTTGTCCTTTGACTTCCCGTCTTTGGTGCTTGTTTGAGAGCCTCTTGCTGTGTCTCTGATCTTTTTTGCTGATGCAGAGTTGACCCAAGTTTCTGTTCAGAAAGAGCCTCCTGGCCGTGGCTGCGGGGTCTGCTGCTGCTGGAATGCCACTATCTAGTGTTCCCCAGTTGGGCACAGCCCTGGAGCTGTACTTAAGCACATACAGATGTAACTCAGCAGATTTTTGAGTTTGAGGCAGTTTGTGGGTATTTTAGGAGATCCAAAGGCAAGTAAAGCAAAGCCCCCACTCACCAGGATGCCTGACTGCCTGGGGTGGGGTAAGAGTGCTATGAACATAAATAACATAAGGGAGACTCTGCTAAGTGCTCCAGTGAAGGGCAAAAACAAAATACACACACAAAACTGCTGTGGGTCTAAGGACAGCTCTGGTGGTTGTTTAGGGATTAGAGGTCAGTTTTATTCTGTGCACTTGAATAATTGAGTTCTCTCGAAATGATTTGCCCTCTCCTCTGTTTCTTGGTTTGCTGTTATGACATGAGATGCATTAGTCTCTGCTCCTTGGAAGTGTTTGTGTATCTTTGAAGCAAACACTATCAAATCACAAGTGTTGGTGGTTAGATGTCCTCCCAAGCAAGCTTGCTCAGAATTCCAGACTTGAGAAAGGAGAGAGCGAGCGAAGTAGTTTGTTTGGGATTCTCTTTCTGGCACTAATGGAAGAGGAGCGAGGCAGCCAGGGGACCGGGCTGAGAGGTGGGGTCTTGACTGAATTCTTCTCCTTGTCTCCTCCCACCCTGCCCATCCTGCACTACAGTTAGTGACCACATCTGCCAGCTCCCCTTCACACTGCTCCTCAGTCGGTCATCTTGCTGTTTCTGGAGCTTTGGTTGTAGTTTTTAGTGGTAACCTGCTCAAGAGCTTTTTGTGATGTCTTGTTTCCACTGAGTAGAATAAGCTGGAACCTCCCCACATGGCAGTCCCCGCGTTAAGCAGGGTCATGGTCAGAGGCATCAGCAGAGGTTCAAATGGCTGGTTAGTGCTTTACTCGATCTGATTTGGGATCAGCTAGGATTTACAAAAAGGCACAGGGACTTAAAATTATTAAATAAAACCCTGTCTGCCTAGCAAAACTACAAAATAATTAACTTTCATGATGGCATCATCGCAAGGGGATATACCACCTATAATTTAAAAAAGTGTTACTGTTTAACCACATAAATTTCAGTTGTATAGTTACTGTGTTTTGCTGTGTATAATGCGCTCCCATGTATAATGTACACCCACTTTTTTGCCCTTTCAGGAAAAAAAATCTTCCGTTTTAATTTTTTAATTCAAATTTTTATTTGTTACATTTAGGTACTTGTTTTTTGTATTATAGAGGAATTTTAGCATTTGTTTTTTAGCATATTATGGTACAAGAAATTTTATGTAACAAATAATTACAAAACACCAGAATAGATACACGGTACAAGAAATTTTATGTACCAGTAACAAATTTACAATGTTTATGCATCATAGAAGGCCAAGAACTCTTCATCGTTGCAGGTTCGTTGTAAGTTCTACAAAGCCAATTATTGTATTCCAGGGTATTATTTTGCGTATGGATATCATTATTGATTTCTAGAGTTACATTTTTAACTCATAAGCATAAATAACATAATTAAAAATATTTATATAGGTACGGAATTAGTACTATCCATGTATAATGCTTATCCTTGTTTTTCCCTCACAAATTTGGTCAAAAAAGTGCGCATTATATGCTGCAAAATATGGTATATTTAACTCATGCAAATTATAATGAAATGTTACCGCAGAAAGGGTCTCTCAAGGATTAGGCATTTGGTGGCATTCAGATAATCCATGTAATCAATAAGACTTTTAGGAAAGAGGGGCCAGAGACTGTTAATGGAAAAATGAGAGAATCAATCGCTTTGTTTTATTTTATTTTTTTGTTTGGTAGTGTCATTGCTAGACAGAATGTATAAGAATCTATTGACCCAACAAAGAGACACATACGGACTATTTATTAATGTCTGTGTGTTTAAGCAAATGATCGTTGCAAAGAATTTTTTGAAATCAGTTATACACAAGTATTTTGCATTAAAGACAGTAACTATGCACTGAATATATGTAAATTTCACTGAGTGGATTTACCGACTTCAGTGCTTCAAGTTAAATCCAAAAGATGCCTAATCTGGGATCAAGGGGTCCAGTGGGTCTCAGATTTACTAGCTCTGTGCCCTCACCTTCCCCTCAAGTGTCCAGGTGGGTAGATGTAATGAATAAAAGGAAATCCTGGATGGGTGGAAGCTTCGCCTGAGCTCCAAAGCCCCTTCTAGCTTTACTCTACCAGTCACTGCTTGGGGCTTAGAGGGCAGAGTGAGAAAATTTGTCCAACCCCTCACTCTAGCCGTTACCCTTAGATTTTGCCCAGTTCCAAGATGGTTTTTTTCTATGGAGTAAATGACATTTTACAGTAAGTACTGCTACAGGGAGGCTGTTGTGTTTTATAAAGTGCTTTGAATTCCTCAGACCAAATGTGCTGTGTAAATGTTACAGTTAATCTAGATTTCATAATACTGCTGTTTACTGGGTTCTCAAAAACAAATGGGGTGTTTACTGCTCAGTAAACATCTCATCTCGGAGCTCGCTAGTTTTATAATGGGAATGATTAAAGAAAGTATAAACAGTGGAAGGAAGAGCAAAAGGTTTGCTACTGGACTCCACAAGGACTAGCAGCTCGCTCTGTCCATTTTCCCAGGTAAACCATTGGGTTTGGAATTGTCCAGTATAATAATAAACTCAAGTGGTCGTTGGTCCCCATTTTTGTTTGTGGCTTATTGCCAGGGGTTAGTCACCATGTACATTCAGAAAAACATGCTTGATATGGGCAAATTATTTAATAGATGGCAGACTCACTGTTGAATAAACCTGTGTAGAACAGCGATCTTAGCACACTGAACAGTAGTCTAACTTTGTGGTTATTAAAATCCTAGACATAGTTCTTGTCTCCCTGAAAGTTTATAAAAGAAAGTAGAATTTACGCCAATATGACTTCATTCAAAATTGTATATGACTTAAAGCGGCATATGACTTAAAGCGGCTATTGTTCTTTGATTAGGTGTCTTATTATTCTTTAATACAGCATAAGACAATCCAAATATGGTTTAGCTCCACCCCTAACCCCCTGCCAGGGTTTCTTGCTTTCCACATTAAGTAGATTTTGTTGTATAGTACTTTGAACTGTTGGGAAGAAAATAATGTCTGTACCACAGACAGTGCATTTTTATTTTACTGGCTTGTGAGCAACAACAGGATTAATTTCTTTTTAAAAACTCACCATTTCTTTCTTTGTTCCTATCCTCTCTCAGGACAATAGCTTATTAAGTTTCATGACAGTAAATTAGGAAGAAGACTTAGGAGTTAACAGCATTAAATTGTGCCTCCTTGATGCTTTCTCCAAGAATGAGGAAAGATGCTTTTGGAGTTCTGGTGTATTTGACAGAAAAACAAAAATCACAGTACTGAGTAGCTTTTAAAAGAATTTTAAAAAAATAATACAATGTTTCATAGTCTACCATGGAACCTTTTAGTTACTCTTAGCTAGTGGATTAGCAACTAAAAAATAACATGCCTTTAAAAATCTAATATATATTTGGTAAGGATAAGAAAAATATGTTTTGGGCCCAATGCTTATTTTCTTTATTTGTTTGTTTTTTAGTAAACTAGTAGATGAATTCTTCACTATAGCCATACATTCTTTTTCCATTTACCATTATTAGCTATTAACTGCTTGCCAGAATGCCTTTTTCACATAAATAAAGGCCATACATTGAAATAAGCGTTCAGAATCACTTCTTTGTTGCTCATATCTTTCCAGTTTCTCTGATTACATTTATTTTTCTTTTAAAATTCCAAAATGTGGAAGAATGGTAGGGTAGAAGAATAAACTTATATTTATGAGATAGGTGAAATAATATAAAATTGATCTCAAAATACCACATAGATGATTTGTTAGTCAAGAGTCATGTAATTTACAAATATTTTTTATTTTTTACATATACCAAAACTGTAGGCAGACTCTAAATATGGAAACTAAACTGGCACACACGAAACAGACAGCAGTAAAAGATAGTATATAATTTTGTCATAAATTGAGTGATAAATGTGAGTCATGTGGGAATGGAGGTGTGGGTAGTAGGGGTGAGCTAGCATCCCTGAGAGCTCCGGTAGTTGGGGCAGGCCTCCCACCTGTCCTTAACAACAAGCAGGATTTAGGAGAGGAAACATGCAAGGGAGAAGCAGTGGTGTGTCTGGTACAGTGCAGAGGTTGGTGAACTTAGACTTCTGAAATTGCTGTTGAAAGCAGATAAAATGGGTGGGTACAGTGGCACTAGATAAAGAATGGCCTGGAAAGCCAGATAGGTTCAGACTTGATAGCTACTGAAGTTTTTGAGATGATGAGGGTCCGTATCAGAGATATTTAAGGAAGCCCCTGGAGTCGGGGACGCAAGCTCCCGCTCAGGCCCAGGCCTTCCCTTGCCTTCTTTGCTCAGGTCCCAGGGCTTCCTTTCCTTGCCTTCCTTTCCTTCTCACTGTTGTCACTATTCTTTCTGGTGTCCTCCCGTTATACAGTCCCCAACCCCCGTATTTTCTCTTTGTGCAGCTAGCCCTGAAACAAGCACTCAGATCTTTCTGATCTATGACTTAGGCAACTCATTAGGTCTCAGCCTACTCTAAACACAGTCAGGTTTGTATCTGTCACGTAAAGAGATTGCCCATCAGTGGCCTCAGCTATTTCTTCTCATCTTACTTGTATCTATTTCTTTCTTGAAACATGTTCTCTTTGGCTAGACGATAACAGTAGCCTGCTTTCCTCCCACCTCCCTGGCCAGTCCTTCCCTTTTGGGGGCTTCCCTTCTGCTTGACCTCAGCCGTGACCTCCCCTGGGCTCCATCCTGGGACTCCTTTTCTCTAGCTGCATGCTTTCTCTAAGTAGTGTCACCCAGGTCTGTTGCCTGAAATCCTGTCTAAACATGGACCTCTCCTAAAGATTTATTACCGGCTTTGTCCTTGCCCATGAACACTGGATTAATATATCTTTTCATTTGGATGTTTTATAGACATTTCAAGTTAATATGTCTAAAATGCAACTTCTCCTCAAACCTGTTTCACTTGGGGTCTTTCCTTGCGGTAAATAGCACCGCTTTTCACCCAGCTACTGAAGCCAAAATGTAGGTGTTGACCTTTATTCTTTTTTTTTGCTTAGCTTCCAAATCCCAACTATCATAGAGTCAGAGAGAGGCTAACATTTCACCAGTCCCTGAAGGATGAGTAGGTGTTCAGTGTGGGTCCGTGCACAGGGGAGAGTGGAAAACTCCGGCGCAGAGGCACCGAGTGTTTGGGGGGGGGGGTGCCGTTTTTAGAGAGTAGGCAGTTTTGAAGCAGGAGCCTGGTGTGCAGGTGGGAGAGTATCACATAATGGGACTGAAAAGGTAGCGTAGGCCTGTTTTGAACGACTTCTGATGCCAGGCTAAGTTTAGAGTTTGAGCACTCTATGGGAAACTGTCCTTAGACCATTGTACCAAAGCTGCTTCTGCAGTGTTCGGTTCTAACTCTCGCTGGAATATATTCTCCTTTCTCTTGTCTACCTGACAACAATGTAGAAGGATTCACAGTTGTTAGGGTCCTATCTCCTCACTTGCAATCTGATTCCCAGGGCAAGGAAGCCCCTAGGTCAGAGAGCCGGAACGACGTGGTATGAGGGAACACCTCCTCCCTTTCCCAGGAGGCGGCCCAGACCTCTGGCTAAGCTGGCGGCCGGTGCTCTTGATTAAGAGAAATAAGCAAGGTGATTTGTTTGCTGAAAGAGCTAACCCTCACGTGCCCATCCTTTGAGGGGAGAGGGAGAGAATGTAAATGCGTGCTATTTTAAGCACTCTTTTAAATTTTCCTGTAGGATTAATCACAATGAACGGTTGGAGTTCCTGGGGGATGCTGTTGTCGAATTCCTAACCAGGTACGGAGGCTTTCCTACTGTCCCCAATAGTTACATTTCATAGGTAACATGTTTAATACACCACCTTCTTTGTATTTTAGCTAAGTAAGTCACTGGAACATCTGTACTTTGTCTTTGCCGTGGAGCTTAAAAGCTGCATGTCTGTGGCTCTTGCCCTGATAACTTGCATTCACTGATGCTGTAATGAGCAAGATTACAAGATGAAAGGCTGGTGTCTCTGTCAAGTTTATGTTCAAGTTGCTCGAGCCACAAGAGATCAGCTTGCCTTGGTCTAGATCCTTCAGAGCTTATATTCAATTTGTAAAGAAAGGGATGATATTTTAAAATGTCATTTCATTTTCTAGGATTGTCTTTGATCCCTTTCTCACTGTTTCTGATCTCAAGGGAAGTAAAGCTTACAAGTAATTTTAATGATGAGATTTTGGGGGTGGGGTGTGTGTGTGTGTGTGTGTGTTTTCTCCCCAGCAGTGCTTTAGGGTCCTTAATTTGGAGGTAGGGAGGAAAGTGCGTTTTGCTTTTCCATACTCACATAATTTCTCTTTTAAAAGGGAGATAACACAAGCTTTTCTTGGAACTATCTTGAGCTATTTTTATTCTCTTTAGTCATATCTTTTTCCCAAGAAGGACATTATGAGCCAAAGGGGCAGTGCTCTAAGCCTGTTCTTCCTGGAAACAATCGGACTCAACAAGCCTAGTGGATCTTAAAAGCTGGTGTGACATTTGGGAGACACCAGGGGCCGCTGTGGCCCATAGTGGCGTTCCACTGTGGCCTTCTTCCCAGATCCCGCACTTTCCTAATCAGCCCCTTTAGGCTTGTTCTTAGCACAGCCAGCCACACGCGCCACTCTTGGTTCTCTTCCTGTCCCTCTGTACCTGTGAAGAGCATGTCTCCACTGCTGCTCTGCTCGGGGCTTCCCAGGCTCCTCTCCAGGGGCCGCTCATAGTCCAACCCAAGAAAAAGTATTTGTTTCCAGGCCGAGTTTGAGAATATCGGATAGGTTTGCTCTTAATAGTGTGTGACAGATTGTTCAGGGTTTTGTGTCGTCAGATTTCAGAGAAAAATTTGAATAAAAATAAATGTGAAAGTATGAGTGACTGGTGCTGTTTTCGGTTTTAGTACATTCAGCTACACTGTGCTTTCTCTTTAACTTTCATAGACTTTTAGACATACCCTTCAGTTTAGTTTAATTCAGATGGTGTCTGTTGCGCAGATCTTTTGTGCTGGCCCATTCTTGTGACTCAGAACCACAGACAGGATGTTGTGATGCATATTTATTTATGTGCTTTTTTTTGTTTTGTTTTGCAGTGTCCATTTGTACTATTTGTTTCCTAGTCTGGAAGAAGGAGGATTAGCGACCTATCGGACTGCCATCGTTCAGAATCAACACCTTGCCATGCTGGCAAAGGTATGTCAACCATCTGAAGCCCGGGTAGTGAAGTCTGACATGCCCTGTTCAGTCCACGCATAATTTTGCTTTTCAATAAGTAACTCTTTAGCGTGTATTAAGGGTTTAATATTTGTAGACCAGGAAGGATTTTTTTGTTTGGGTTTTAAGGATTGAGCCTTATTAGTTCAGTTACCTTTGTGAGTTTCACCAGCAGCCAGTGAACTCCATGGTGAAGTCACTTGATAACAGAAGGGGAAAAATTTGGCAGATGTGCATGAACAGAGTTTACCATTCCCAGAAAAGGAACATGAGAGCAGAGCAAAAGAAATGAAAAATTTTCATATTTCCCCCTTGTGTCATATTTCTGTATTACATTTGTTTTTAACTTGCTTAACAAGCAGAATTATAACTTTGAATAGAATACTCCGGGCCATTTATATCCATAGGGGATTACTTTACAGATCTTCGAGAATCCCCCCAAGTCACAAATGCCATTAATTAAGATTCAGGTTTTGGCTGTCCAGCTAGCTACCTTGACTTAGCTGAGTGACTAACGGAACCTTTTCTCGATTTTGATTCAGGTAAGCATTTTACTTACCTTATCTCATTTGATGTTCCTGTCTCTGAGGTGTCGTATTATAGTGAATCATAATAGAGTGCGGGCACTTGCACTGGCCGTCAGGATTCCAGTGCACCCCTCTCTTACAAACAGTGGGGCCGGGGACATATTGGTGTTCTCTTCTCTAAGGCCTCTGCTTTCTCATCTCTGAAACGGAGATGGCACTAGCACCTTCCACACAGAGTGGTTGTGAGATCTAATGACATTATCATTTGAATTTTAATGATTTATGCAGGGCCTGGCACAAGCCTGTTCATCTCGGTAATCACCCAAACATGTAAATGAATTAGTAAGAGGTAGTTGTTTTTATTGCTGCTGCCACTATTCTCATTATAAATCATGACATTTTACAACCTGCGGGGTTTATTCAAAAGCAGAGGAACCGTGGCTCTTAAATCCCCAAACACTGATGATCCACTGAAAAAGTTTTTGTGTTTTCCTTGATTTTTGTCTAAGTAATTTTAATTGTTTTTTCATTTTGATATAAATGTTGGAATTTGATAGAATCACTAGATCTAACCGATTCTACTTTAATGGCTGACTTCTTAATTTGATTTGCGAAGGCATCAATTACATCCACCCTGTGGTTTTTGTGGCAGCAAGAGGGCATCGTTTCATTTTATGTAGCAGGCAGCATCATCACAATTACAGTGGGCAGGCTCTGATCCAGCTTTGGTGGCATTTGAGAATGGAAGCAGTGATGCTTAATGAAAAACTATAGGCTACAGGTTTGCTAACTTGGCTTTAGGAGCCTCACACTGAGTAAAATTCCACCACTCCATGTACGTGTAAAACTGTTTCTGTGTTCAGCTGATTAAATGTAAAGCTGCTTCCTGATCGTCCACATAGCTGTCCGCGGGAAGTGTATGCTAGTAAATACATCATCACCACCCCCGGCCCCCATGATTTCTTTTCATTCAGATATAACGGAATTGCATAATTGGTTTTCAAACAGTTTTAGGGGGAATATTTATGAAGTGGGGGAAATTTCCATAGCTGAAAACAGAAGCTGTTATGTAACAAATTGGGTGCTCTACAAAGCCATGAATGATGAGGGGAGTGGCCAGTTTCTCTCTTCAGGGATTTTCATACGATCTTCTTCTACCTCAAGCCCCACCATCCCCAGAGCACTCAGCGCCCATCTGTTTTAGCAGAAGGCAGTGGCAGTCGTGTCTGTCTTCTGTCTGGACCAGTGCTTCTTCACCATATGGAAGCGGTGGCTTGATGGACGCTTGCTGACCCCTTTGAGAATTTAGTGAAAGCTCTAGGTCAGCTCTTCAGACAAATGAACATTTTATTTTAACACATGCACAGTTGAATATCAGTTTCCTTTTTAAAAGTTCCACTAATGCCTACATGGAAAAATGATATAGAGCGGGGCTTATGAGAAGTTGGAAAATTCATAGCATTCCAGAATAGTTGTTTATAATGTAAAATGTGGCTTGCGGTTTGCTTTCAAGCAGGGCTCCAGAGAGCGCAAACAATTGGATTTTTCCAGTGAAGTTGTGAAACAAATGAAATTTACATATTCTAGTATAAACTCTTGCACTTGGGGATCAATTTTTTAAAAGGTGTTTTCTGCTGTTGGATTTGTGGTAGTCACAACTCTCATTTGAGTATATTTTATATATGCATGAATTCCTAGCAATACAAAATACAGATAGCATACGTGTCTTGTTTTTGTTGTCTGTCTTTTTCCAATATAAATGGATATGAATATTTTTAATAAATGTACCAAGATACACAAAATCTGAGTATATTTTCTCTGAGGCCTTAAGAGACTCATATTGTCCTAGGTTGTTCATTGACTTGTGTCTTGTTCCATATCACATGGCATGTTATTGCTTAGTAGTATTTATTGAATTGAATTACATGGCGATGGGAACAGACTTAGTGTATGCTTATGCAATGTTGTATCTTTTTCCTTTATGGAAAGAATTATGATTTCTATTTATTCAGTCTCAGGAGTTTTATTTTAAAAGCTCATTCTGTGTCTAGTTCTAAAAGGACTTGAATTGATTTGTATATTATAATACAGTAAGATAAGAAATAAGTAGGTACTGCACTCAAAGAGAAAATATGGGTAAGAGTAAAATGGAGCTAGAAGTAAAGTTAGTATACACAGATGTATTCATAAGTCCTACACGGTTTCTAGAACTGGGCCACAGATTTGGCTCTACACTTTTCTGAGCCCAAATAAAAAAGGCAACATAATTCATTACAAACAATATTCCCAGAACCCTTAAAATAAATCCAGCCCATTGCTGAGAAGACCTCACTGAGCCTTCAGGAGGCTGAGTATAGAGACCTCATAGAGGGGACACAAGTGCAAATATATAGGGACTCCCAAATCCTTACCCAATTAACAAAAAAGATGGAGAGATATAAGGCATTTTGAGATCCTCTGAGGGTCTGCATTTACTCTGCCACAGAAAGATCTATTCTGTGTGGTACCAGCATCATCAGTACCACAGAACTCTGGAATCAAAGAGGTGAACTTGGGGTTGGGTTTGTGTTCTTCTAGGCATATTGGGTGACCCCAAGGGCCCGTAGTCTTTTACCAAAGTCTATTCCAGCTTAGGCTAGTGCTTGGTCCAAATTTGGAATCGAGTTCGTAGAACCTGCTTGGGGAAAAACCGAGGTTTGTCAGAGCTGAACCATATGCAAGGACTCCTAATGAATGGTAGACTACACTTTCCTAATACGACAGAGGCTAGTTAACACTTTAGGAGATGGTGAGTTATTAAAGTAACGATTTTGCCTAATTCTTTCTTTCTGTTGTTTTGAATTTTGTAGAAACTTGAACTGGATCGATTTATGCTTTACGCCCATGGACCTGACCTTTGTAGAGAATCAGACCTTCGACATGCAATGGCTAATTGTTTTGAAGCATTAATAGGTAATTTCTCTTTTTATAATTGAGTTTCTTACGTGTCTAAGTTGTCTGGAGAGCACCTAAAATTCAGTGTGGAGACTTGGGGTAGAATGACTTGTTCCCAGAGACATGAGGTCCCTAGTATTAGACCCACCTCCTTGTACTGTAGTTATTTTAGTTCCTCCAGGGCAGCAGTCATGCTCTCACATTCTTGGTGCCTGAAGTGGCATCTGATGTCATATACATGCTTAGTTATATATACTGAATTGAATTAAGTGATTAATATGGAGATGGGTTATTTACATATTTCATTCAGGATCACATCCATAAATAAACAGCAACTTGGTAGCTGGTAAGGCCCTAATATTGTTTTTGATCACATTTTAAACTATTCACAAGATTTGCTGATTTAGACATCTTGAAAACACTGCATTTTTAAAATCCCAAGGCTTGAGCCTGTATAGCTATGTTTATTCTCTTGAAGCAGGAGTGATGCAGGCACTTTACTCCCTAGTTTGTTTTTTACTGTAACCAGAGTACAGTTAGCTTTTGGTATAGGAAAGTTATGAAGAGTTAATTAGCTGGTGATTGCAAGTATGCTTTAAAATGAAATGTTACAGTAGATTGACAGTTCCTTGATTTTTTTTTTTTAGGTGAATGATTGAGTATATTTTAGTTTTCAAAGCCTTTGTACTTCCTTATCAATTTTGCCCTCTTCCTTTGAAAATGAATATAAAAGCTTCCCATTATAGTTTTATGCTGATGATGGTAGCAAGAAAATGTTTTAATAATTATCAGTCTTTTCACAGCTATGTCTCTTTTGCACAAACATCTTATTTTCAGAGAGTTTGTCACATGGAATTATGTGCTCTGTACACACAATATTTTTGACAGTTCGTGTTAATTTGGCTCCAGAGGCAGGCAGATACGATTTCTTTCCCTTTTGCATCGTTTATCAGCTCTGCATCTTCGCCAAGTTACTGACTCTCTGTTTTCCCATCTATGACATGGAGATAGTATTACTGACCTTACAGAGTTGCTTTAAGGACCTTAATATCCAATCCTGGCAGCATCCAATCCAGAGCAAAGTTTCATTTTCTTAACCGTCCCCCAGATTGCCTACTATGCACCCAATCCTGTAAATCTTTTCTAACAGCCTCTTACTGAGGCGCCTATGAAAGTGAAGATAAGAATGTGCAAATGATTTGCACGGTGCCTAGGGTATAAGTGGCTCCCAAATCACTACTTTTATTATCATGATTATTACTGCTATTATTATTATTACAATGATAAATAATAAATACAGTCATCGAAATCCCTGTGACTAAGTGTCTTAATATTTTACATGGAAAATAGCCTTTCTCAAGACAGATATAAAGATACGATTTCAAGACTCTATGACTACCCTACTCCAGAGTTATTTGATACGCAATTAAAATGTTACTACAATACTTAACTGTTTATAATTAGTGGTAAATGTGCGTAGTGCTTAAGATTCCAAAAGTTTTTAAAAATTACTTCAAATTAAAGGTAAAGGTTGTCCTGATTTTTATTTGCAGAAGCCTTCATTGATCTGAACTCAGATTTTATCTATGGTCTGAAACGTAAACTATATAGAAAATAAAACATAACATTTGACTTTTGTAAAGTCAAATATTTGTGCATAGTAAGGTTTATACACATACCTTTCATGATAGTTCATATTTGGCCTCTTGTACTTAACAGTATATTAGGTTTAGATTTTAGTAAATTGAATTTTTTATTCAGTCTCATTTATAACACAAACATAGTTAAAAGAGGGAAAAAGCTACCTTTAAGACAGTTGCTTTGGGCTTGCTGGTTATTTCTGTGAGTGGGTTCTGGCTTGCCTTTTTGCTTTTTATAGAGGACATGTAATTTTCTCTGAATATTAATGCAGGCTTCCTTTGGCCATTCTCTTTTATCTAGGAGCTGTTTACTTGGAGGGAAGCCTGGAGGAAGCCAAACAATTATTTGGACGCTTACTCTTTAATGATCCGGTTATTTATTTCGACTCATTGGTTTTTCTCAGTTACATATCATTACAGAAGCCTTTATATCAATTAGTCTTTGTGTTTTTAAACAAAGCGTAGGAGAAACAAGTACATCAGAACTAGCGTATTCAACTCTGTTGCAGGTGGGAGGGGTCTGTGGCCATCGACAATAGGAGTCTGTCTTCTACCTGAAACCCTGTCTTTCCACACGGTCACTTATAAACGAAATATGAATAAATAGAGGCGGACTTCGCTTTATTTTGAAGTGTGAAGTTAATTATGACTTTCTGTTTTATAATCGTTGGGTACCTACCCCATGTAGGCTTAGTTGAAGCTCTAGCCTTTTGGCTTTTCTGATTATGATTTGTTTTTATGTAAATTATGTAGACTAGATAAATGTATATTTGTTTTAGAAAGTCAGTTCATAGGGAGTTTCTGATAGGGTTATGAATAAAGACTATGGGAGGTACTTTTTTTAAAAGCAAATTATAGTTTTAGAAAAAATGATAGATTCTGAAATAGTTTCTGTTGTTACGAAAGTATTAAGCTATGAAAATTGCTAGAGCTACCTTTTTAATCCTGCATGTAATAGAACATACTGGAAGCTTTTTGTACCAAAACAAGTCAATTTAACATTTAAAGGGAGAGGCAGCTCTGTATTCCAAATTGAAATGTCATTATAATTGAATGAAATAGCCCTCATGGAGCAATAGAGAACATAGGAAGCCAGTGTTTTAAGCTTTTGTGCAACCTTCAGCTTAAGTGGCTGTCAGATGTTATTACTGTATTACTTAGGATAGTTAAAAAAAAAAAGAATCAATAGTTTTGAAAAATGGGACCTGGAAGATGTTTACATTTGAGGATTTGATTTTTTTAATCTGTTTTTATAGAGATATGTGATGATTTTATATGTCTGAATTTCCTCCTGATGGGAAAATTATCTGCAGATGTTCCATGCCCCCATTTTGTCCTACATCTATAAACAAGTGTGCATCTTGATTTGTATCTGTAGCAGATGGCATGTATTTTAATCCTTTTCTCAAATCTTAAATATCTTGTTCTGGCCTTTATCTTTTGTTGACAATTTCAGCAATCTCTTTACTTTGTTTCCTCCCTCCAGTCTTGCCTCTGTGTGCCCCTCACCCCTTCCATGCTTCCCCCACCCTCACCTACTCCCAGCCCCTTTCTCCCATCTTATCTGCACTCCCCATCCACTCCATCCTGTTTTCCTGAATTATATGCAGCTTTACACCTTGTGTTCTTAATTGCATCAGTTTTTGTTTAGATTCTTTCTCTCTTTAAACTGCTTCTCTCCCACTTGTCTACTTAGCAAGCTTATCTTCTATTCCAGTACCGAGTGCAATGCTGGCATGTGCAGTGTTTAATAAATATTTGTTAAAGGAATAGAATGAATAAATGACTAAATGAAAAAGCAGAGTGTGAACATTATGTTACACATAGCACAGAGGAGATTCAGAAGTCGTTTTAGTGTGCCTTTTATGAAGCGGAACAGGGCTTAGTAATACCATGTTTCCCCGAAAATAAGACCTATCTGGACCATCAGCTCTAATGCGTCTTTTGGAGCAAAAATTAATATAAGACCCAGTATTATATTATATTATATAATATTATATAAGACCTGGTCTTATCGTGAAATAACTAACTCATTTGATATCTGCATATTGGTTTACAGCTATTAATTGTAGTATGTGAAAGACGCTGGCGAACCGTTTTACCTTTTTTTTGAGTAATGGTATTGTGAAAGTCTAATCAGCCAAAGACAGCCAGGGATGAACTTGTAGGCCGACCGTCAGAATTACTGGGTCCACGCAGTGAGGGAGGGCACCCACAAGAGGGAGGTGGGCATCCTTTCTGAGGCCTGGGCTGGTGCTGACCGTTGCTGAGGGCCCGGGAAGCAGGGATCAGTTCTTGGTTGGTTGCCTCATCTGAGGCCGGATTAGAAGAAGGAAGGGATTAATTTGGAATTGGGTGCTGTCAGGAGCCGAGGGCAGTTTAGCAATTGAGTGTTCTTAGTAATCTTTATTCATGGGGTAAGACCTGGCAAAGCCGATCCGAGGACAACCCTGGCAGGAAAGCAGTTGTCCTTTAGAGAGGGGTCATCTGGCATTTTACAGCTGCTGTCAGACCGTGAGGGAAACATGGTTCTCTGTTAACTTTGCAACTGGCTGTATCTGTGTTATCCTCCCAGCCCTGTAACAGCAGGCCTGCTTTTCCTTTCTCATTCTGAACTAATTTTTACTCTTTCATTCCCAGTTTTTGCCAATTCCGTTTTCAGGTTTGTGTAACCCTTCACGGTTTACCCAGTACATTTAGAGCCGTTGTTTCCATTGATCATCCCAGTAGCCCACTTACAAAGGTGGGGCGTGATTACTGTGTGGAGAAGAAAGATAGGCAGTGATTAACACCCCCATCCGTTTTGTTTTGTTTTTTTTGTCTTTACGCATTGGTCTGTGTATCTAGAAATTGGAAAAAGTGTCTCTTTTTACATTTCTGCTGGCAGATTCTTGGCTGTTCCATAGACACCTGATTTCCTCAGGTTTAGTATTTGAATTCATCATCTTAGCCCCCGAACATACTTCTCTATTTTTATGATGTAAACCAGAAACTTCAGGATCTTCTTTTGTCCTTAAGCTTATTTTCTCCCTGTATCCATTCAGTTGTAAACTCCTATTAGTTCTGTCTGTAATCTCTCTTGAATTGGTTCACTCTTGGCCATCCTACTGCTTTAATGTTTGCACTCCTCGTCCTCACTTGAAATATTTAACTGGTTGTCATTCCCCACCATGCCAGTCTGTCGTTCATACTGCATTTAGCATTGTGTTCTTTTTAACGTACTGATTTGATTATGGTCTTTCTGGCTTAAAATCTTTGATTTCTTCACTTATGGCCAAAGTCTGTTCACCACAACACAGCATTTAACAGTTTTCATCATCTGACTCCTACCTATTTTTTCAGTTTCCTATCTTTTTACTCCCTCTTTGTACTATTGTCATGCAAGGTGTCACGTGGGTTCTCTGGTCCCGCTCCCCACATAAGAACACAGGACATGGTGAGGCCAAAAAGGAGCACCCACGGAGCCATCGATAGGGGAGTCATACCACTATAGTCTCGCTGGAGGCTGTGTTGGAGACACAGGAGGCAGGAGCCACACTATCCGCAACCCACCGTCCGCTTGTCTCTGCCAACCAACCTCACTTGTTAGCTGCAATTCGCCAGACTAACTGCAGTCCGCTCTTGCTAGCTCAGCCACCACCTTCTTGCTAGCCCCCATTTTCCTACTAGTGTAGCCACGGCAGTTATATTAGTGGCCAGAGGCTCACTGGTTACAGCTGACGGCCAACTAGCCACAGCTGATGGCCATCTACTCCTGAGTGAACACCCTTCCATGTGAAGGAGAGAGCCTGAAAACTGCACTCCTGGCTCTGTCCCCACAACTATTCTAAGAATTACCTTTTTTTAACTTATACATTTTTTAAAGAACAAATTATGTTCACAGCAAAACTGAGAGGAAGGTACCGAAATTTCCCATGTATCCTTTGCCGCACACATGCAGGGCCTCCCACGTTTTATCAACGTCCCCACCAGAGTGGTACGTTTGTTATAATCAGTGAACATCGACACATATAATCATGCAAAGTCCATAGTTTACTGTAGGGGTCACTCTTGGTGGTGTGCATCCTATGGGTTTGGACAGCTGTGTAATGCCATGTGTGTGTCATAGTATACAGAGTATTTCCTCTGCGCTGTGCCTGTTTGGAGCTAAGCATTTGCACCTGTGTACTTGAGACATCGTTGTGTATTCATGGTGTCCTGTTTTTAATTCCTTCCCTCTGCTGATTTACTTAATTCCTCATATTCTTCTGGATACATCTGAAGAGTCACCTCCTCTTTGAAGCTTTATCTGACACCCCCAGGCAGCGTTTCCCTACCACTTAGTACATATTGCTATTGCAGAATTTCAGAGTTGATTAAATTATACTTATTTACCTTTATTCTTCCCCACTAGGCTTCTTTGAGGACAGAGATAATGTCTCATTTATCTTAGTAAGCTAATACATAACAGGTGCTCAATAAAAATATGCTGCATGAGCAAATGTCCCAATAGTCAGTGATCGTTTTCCAGAAGAGCAAACTGAAGGTGGAGGCTTTGCCTAAGGTACCTAAGTTAATAAAAGGTAGAACTGGAATTCCAGGCCAGCTCTTTTCCAGGAATTTTTCTCTGCCACCAAGGTGCAGCAGAAACTTACTTCCTTGTACAGGGTAGATTAAAGGAACTGGACACAGTTGCAGTAGTCTAGTTGTGACGTGTTAAGCTGTTACACCAAGATGGGTGGCAGCCGACATCAAAGGAGAAATCACAGTGTTTCTGAATGTAAAACACATAGGAGAAAGGAGAGAGATTGGAGTTGGTGGGGAGACATAGCTGTTTGTCGTTACTGTTCACATCATTATGGATAGTAGCATTTTCTGTGTGCCAGCACTGGCTCTGGTGCTTTGAGTACATGGCTCGTTGAGGCATCAGAGAACACTTGGCAGTAGGTAGTGTAATTATCTTTGTCTTATGCTTGAGGAAAGGGAGGCTGCGAGAGGTTATGTAACTTGCCAACATGGAATCAGGATTAAAGCCAGGCTGCCTGACTCCGGAGCCTGCAGTCTTCTCTAACGCCATACTCACTCACGTAAAGGTGAAACATTATTATTTGGTCATTTGGGTGTGAGGTAAAAGATACTCCTTAAGGCACATATTGTTAAGGACTTACAGCTTGGGTGAGAGGTCAGAACTACAGCAGAGCTGAACGAGTCACCTAAACTTAGGTTGTACTTCAAGTAGCGGGAATGGAGGAGCTCTCCAGAGGAGCAGGAAATGAGGAGGCCAGGCGCGAGGCTGAAGCCTGGGAAATGTCTGTCCATTTGGATGGAGGAAGAGGACAACAAGCATCGAGAGAACAGAAGGAAGTTGTAAGAAGGGAGTGACAGTCAGTTGTAATTCATGCCACAGACAATTCAAGGGAAAGGTCATTGGTTAAGAGAAGTCCTTTAAAATGCCTTAGAAAAAAACAGTTTGATAGTTAAGCATTTTTTTAAATATTGGCCAAAAAACCCCACAAAAAATCCCTAACTATCTTTAATTAAGAAGTTAGTTGTACAGAATACCAGGTATTTTATTTCACTTTGTCATCATGTGTATCACAGTGGTAATACATTTTTCTATACCTCTTCCCACTCCCAAATAAAAAAAAAAAAATACTTTCCCCGCTTTTTAAAAATCTTTCATTATTTATTTCAAAAACCGGACAAAAAGACCAGAAAGTAGATTCACTCAGAGGCTCCCTAGAGTCTAAAACTGAAGGAAAACCGCTCTTCTCCTGAGGAAGGTCTAATTATAGCTGCCTCTAGATTTAACTCAGTGGCTAAAATAATTCACTGGGCTTCTTCATAAAGTTCACTCATTCCCGTATGTCAGGTAAACATGTGCAGTGACCCACAGTGAAAGTGTGATCTTACAGAGCTAAGAGCTTAGGAACTAGTGCTGGGATGCTTTCTACTCCATCTGAAAACAGCTCATATGAACAAGTACCTGAAATAAAGGACATTTGAGATGAGTTTTAATTACAAAAGGCACAGCTGATGCACATTTCTGGGGAATGGTAAACTGCAAAATATGATTAAAACCAGCTTAACCCGGTGTGTTAGGTTACGCAATCTGTAACTTAGTTTGAAAAGATGTCTGTGACTTCTGGGGGTGGAGGTGACTCTGTTCCTCCCCAGCTTAATAGGCTAATTAGAGTCAGTATAGGCAGTTTGAGTGGTGAGTACACTTAAAAAAAAATTAGTTGCTAGCGCTATTGAATTTGTAATAAGTGGAGTCAGCATCTGAAATAGTTCAGTATTTCAAATAATGGCATTTTATTTAGTACTCTAGAGTGTGTTAAATGGCTCCCTTGAGCATTAAAGACATTACTCCATTTTCCAGGACCTGCGCGAAGTCTGGCTCAATTATCCTCTCCACCCACTCCAGGTAAGTGTGGCCTCTGGTGTGCAGCGAGCTCTATAACTCTGGGTATTTGTGCTCCTTTAGTTTGTCTCGTTTTCCCTCCTGCTCTTATCCTTAGATTCCCTTCAGTGGCACTGTGACTTTAAGCTGTGGTGTCAGAACTGGAAAACTTTGGAACGAATAGTTACCATGTTTCCCTGAAAATAAAACCTAGCCGGACAATCAACTCTAGTTACATCTTTGGGAGCAAAAATTAATATAAGACCTGGTCTTATTTTACTATAATATAAGATCGGGTATAATATAATGTAATATAATATATAATATAATTAATATAATATAATTAATATAATATAATATAATATACTGGGTCTTATATTAATTTTTACTCCAAAAGATTCATTAGAGCTGACGGTCCGGCCAGGCCTTATTTTCGGGGAAACACGGGAAATGATCCCACACGTTGCAGTTGTGCGGTCTGGGATAGGGAAGCATTGGATGCTTCCTTGGATGATTCCTTGCCTTACAAGGCAGGAAGACCTACTTGTGTAGGTGTGGTTTGTTCCACACCCCCTCTCCCACCCCATCCCCTCGAAAAGTGATACTCAAAGCCTCTGTTGACTCCAGTATGTCTACATGCCTACTATTATAGCGAAAATGATATGGAAGCAAGTCTGGGCTTATTCCAAAGTAGAACTACTACTAAATTAACATTGCTAATTAAATTAAATTGTAACCTAATTTGGATCTTAGAAATTGAAGGCTTTGGCTCAGATTGCGTAAAACATTCTAAATTAAAATTTCGTGTGATAACTTTTTATTCAAGATTTTGGAATTTTAAAGATCTGCAGGTAGTGACATCTTTTTCCTCAGTTGGTTTAAAAATTCTTACTATTGTTTGCTTTTATTTCTATTTTACTTTGGGGATATGTATGTATATACATGTACTCATAAGTATACTCATACATACATATTGTTATATATGCAGGTATGTATATTATATATATATATATAATAAGAATAGTCACCAGTGACTGAACTCTGTCATGAGAGGCTTTACAGTAATAAATGGCATTGATTCAAAGTACTTTACAAATATTTTATTAATATGAAATTGCCCAAAGTTGTGGAAAATGTTCATTTTAATTACCCTTTAGATATTTGTTCTTTGCCAGTTGCTAGAGGCTCATTGTTATGTGAGCACCTGCCTCATGGTATAATCATCTCCATGGTAAGCTAAATGCACTTTACTGATGCGCATTTGCCAAAATAGGTTGGTCCCTAGAAGACACACAGTGGTCACGTTACTCTCATGCAGTGATTCTCAAATGGCAGTGTGCAGACCAGTAGCATCTACGTCACCTGGTAACTTACCAAAAAGGCCAGTTCTCGGTCCTTACTCCAGACGTTCTGAATGAGAAACTATGTGGGGCAGGGCCGGCCATGTGCATTTAACAGGCCCTGCATGGGTTCTGATGAACACTGAACTTTGAAAACCATTGCGTTACTATATATACGAGTATATATATATATTCTTGACCAGCAGTTCTTCAACTTATATCTTCCTTGGAGAGTTAGTATAATACTTGGGATTTTGAACTATCTGTGTACAGTACTTGGTCTTGAAATTTGATAGAAGATTGGAAAATATTATTTGAACCTTCTTTAAATATTAGGTTTGTTTGCCATTCAAAGGGATGAGAAAGAAGCTTCCATGTTTTATTGGCATTTCAGAAATTTCCGCTCATGGGAGAAGGAATTTACAAAATCCTGCCTTAGAATTGATAATTACTCTTGCAACCAAAAACTGCACATGATTTTTATTTCTCTTTTCCTGTAGCTGCAAGAGCCAAATACTGATCGACAACTTATTGAGACTTCTCCAGTTCTACAGAAACTCACTGAATTTGAAGAAGCAATTGGAGTAATTTTTACTCATGTTCGACTTCTGGCAAGAGCATTCACATTGAGAACTGTGGGATTTAACCATCTGACCCTGTGAGTTACAAGTACTCGTGTGGTTCCATTGTGACCATAAAGATAGGCAGTCCCAAACCTTTGCTGTGTGTCCTTCAAAGGAACTGGGATTTCAAACATATTCTAGGAAATTGTGAGATGGGTGAGTAGCCAGACACTGGTGTGGACCAGGGGATATGCTCCGATCCAATATTTTTGGTCTCATTGTCATGCATCTAATTTTTTCGTAAAGTATAAGAGAAGTGTGAAGGAAGTAAAAACTTACGGAACAGATATTAGATATTTTAGGCTTTATAGGCCATGTGGTCTCTGTCACATGGTCAATTCTGCCATAGTAGCTAGCATAAAGCAGCCACAGAAAAAATATAAATGAGTGAACATGGCTAGGTCCCAATTAAACTTTACTTACAAAGGCCATAGGCTGAATTTGGCCCTCCAACCCCTGTTCTAGATGAGTTATTTGAAGATGAAGTAGTATAATAGTTAAGAAAATTACCAGAATGTTGTTTCTTTGCATGTTATTTTTTATTCAGTTTTTGGCTTCCCTCCCCCAAATCAAATATTCATAACTCTCTTTAAAGAATCTTGTCATAGATTTTTTTTGTTTGGTGTTCTTAGACTGGATTCCAGATTTGAATAGTAGAGTGTATATTTCAATAAAGAGGTAAAGATTTAACAAAGAAAATTCTTTTTGTTTTGTTTTGTCTGTAATGAGATTGTGTGCAAGATTGTTGTCTGTACTATACTTTATCTTTCAGTTGACACTCCTCAGCTTCTGATTAGGCACTATTTGCCAGTCTTTATTTTAGCACTTGTTTAATCCTTAGATGGTACTCATTTTAGTCTTCCTTAAAACTCACCCTGTATTGATTCAGATCTCTTCTCAATTGAAGGGTCTTAGGGAATTATATTTAGTTTTGTGCTTTAAAGCAAGATGACAACTTTGCCTTTTAAAATCATGCCTTTTGAAAAATTCTGTTTTTTTGTTTTGTTTTGTTTTGAAATCTGCAGATGCTTACTGATCCCTTTCCCTTGATGTTTCCTTTTTCAGAGGCCACAACCAGAGGATGGAATTCCTCGGTGACTCCATAATGCAACTGGTAGCCACAGAGTACTTATTCATTCATTTCCCAGATCATCATGAAGGACACTTAACTGTAAGTTTGTGTTAAATCGTTCCCTCCAATAACATTCCTGTGTAATATGAGAGCGGAGATTAGAAGAGCCAAACATCTGCCTATGTAATTGGTGACTTAGTTCTTAGTGACTTTAGCATGCACATCATGCGGTTTTCTTCATTTCATTATGCAAATTGTATACAAAGCAATATATGATAAGAACTCATTTTGCACTTTTTCATGTAATGATTATTCTGTGCAAGATACTGAGCTAAGCTTCATGAGGGGAGCAAATATTAGTTGACATCTAGTCTGTCCATAAAGAGTTTATTTGTTTATCTACATCCATCTGTCCATCCGTGTGTGTGTGTGTGTGTGTACACACATACATGTACGCTATAAAAGTATAAGTAAGTAATACAACTAAATACAAGGGAGAATCATGTTATATATCATAAAGAGGCATAGGTAAACGGCTCACTTGTGCTGTTTAGGAAAAGATAAGATTTCTTTTAGTTGTGGAGTTCTCAGAAAGCTTCATGATGTTTGAGTATTTACCGATGGGTAGGGATTTGGCCACTGGGAGTTAGTGGGAAGAAGTTTCTGTGCAAAGACATTCCACAGTTTGGGACTGTCGACACCAGGACAAAGCATGAAAAATCAGAAGGTAGAGGGGCAACAGGGACTCAGTGGCTTGACTCGAGTTGGAAGGGACTTGCAGAGACAAGGTTTGATTGATAGGCAAAGTGAAACAGTCCTCACTCCTCCACTTTTTCCTCATTTTATGAAACTTTAATGAGCTTTTTTATTTGCTGTGTACTGTTTTTCCTCTGTGAAACTGATCAGTAATATAATCGGAAGGTAAACAAAACATACCTGAAAGCCAGTCATGATGATCTCTCAAAGCACAAGGAATAACCTTTGAGAAATCCCTGTAGAATTGGCCACTGAGAAAGCAAATGCTTTATTGGATGAAGAAAATTGCTGTAGTCCACCGTATCCATGGTTTTGCTTTCTGTAGTTTGTTACCTGAGGTCAGCCACGGTCCGGAAATATTAAATGGAAAATTCCAGGAATATGCAATTCATAGGTTTTACATTGCGCACAGTTCTGAGTAGCGTGATGAAATCCTGTGCTGGTCCAGTCCGTGCCATCCAGTCACAAGTCCTGACAATATCACTCCTTGAGTAGCCACCTCGGCCCAGTCACCCCAGTCCTCTCTACCAACTTCTGTCACCTGGACCGCTGCAGTAGTTTCTGCATAGCTGTCAAAATATTGCAGGAATATGATTGACAAAGAGACCCAGTTAGGAGGGGTGGCATTTGGGAAATCGTAGCGATCTCAAGGTTGTGTTTATACAGAGCCCTGGGCATGCAGCACGCTCAGGTTTCCCCTGAGAAGTTGGCTGCTATTTGAGAAGCTGGCCTTTTCCATCCTTGTGGGCATTCTGTATTCTGTATTCTCCTGTGACGGACATTGGCTGGGGCAGAACTCCTTCAGGAGGCCCAGGTCTCAGGCCCATTTGACAGTGTCGCAGCTTCTGGCACTGGTCTTTCGGGTTAACTCCTGCTCCCACCCACCTGATCTGTTTGATGTGCTACATTCAGTGGAGTCGCCTCACAGCCGACCTCTTGTGACCACACTGGTCATTCATCTTCAGTCCACTTTGGTTGTTTTTCGTCTCCTCAACCTCTTAATATTGGAATGTCCCAGTTCTCAGACCTCACTTCTTTTCTATTGACTTCCTCTCCGTGAGTGGTCTCATGGCTTTGAGTCCGTCCGTACACTACTTTCTAATTTACGTCTTCAGCCTTTACTTCTCCCCCTAACTCCACACTCATATATCTATATATAATCTAGAGGTACACTCGCATATCTAGATGTACAGACGCACTGCAGTCCCTAGTTGGACTTTTATCAGGCATCTCAAACCTAACATGTCCAAAACAAAACTTATTTTCACCCCCACGCCTGCTTTTCTCTAGGTGCTCTCCGTATCCGTAAGGATCATTACATTCTTCTCGTTGCTCAGTTTAAAAACCTTGACGTCATCCTTAACTCTTCTTTTTCTTACACACTACACCTCCCAACCATTAGCATATCCTGTTGATTTTACCTTAAAAGTTTGCCTGAAATGTGACTACTTTTTACCAGCCCCACTGTTACCGCCCTGGTTCAGCCCACTGTTACCTTTCCCTTGAATTACGACCATAGCCCCCCAGCTGGTTCATCTCCCCACTCCTCAGCCTGTGTTCACATACGCTAGAGGATTCATTGTTTTTCAAACGAAGTCAGATGACAACCCTCTGTGTAAAACCTTTCAAGGTTAAGGGTAAAAGATGCAGATGAGCTGCCTTCTGCATGTGTCTCTGACTTGTGTTTCTTAGACCCTCATGCTGGCCTCTGGTGAGCCCTGGGGATGCTGAGCAACCCTTTGCCTCGAGGCCATCGCGCTATGGGGACAAGCTATGGCCAGTCCCTCACCTCCTTCAGGTCTCTGTGCAAGTGTCACTACCTTGCTTAAACTCCATGAGTGTAAACTCAGGTCTAAAACCCTCGTTCCCGATTCCCTGGTCCTTGGAGAGTTCCGGGCGTATCGGTGCTCAGCACACAGGCTCTGAATGAGTGAATGGCTGTTGCATCCCAGTCTAACGCTCTTTGGATGTTCTTTGTGACTAAAGAACAAGTAAGACCCCGGGTGGTCTGTCCTGCTCGCCTGCCTGGCCTCGTGTCGCATATTCTTTTCCCTCTGCACCGGCCTGCTTTGTGTTCCTCCGAGTGCCCTCCTGTCCTCGGGCTTTGTACATGCTTTTCTTCTGCCCCCAGTCCATTCTGCTTCCAGGGCTTGCTTTCATTTGCCCCGCATCTCCTACCCTTCTGTTTGATGTCACTTCTGGAATGACTTCTGGATGCAGGGGAAACTTCCTGGTCCCCTTCGCCCCACTGTCAAAATTCCACACCCTTTTCCTTCTTGGCACTTGTTTCAGTTTGACAAACCCACTCTCTTGGAGGTTCTGTGAGAGCATGTTTTTATTTATCACTACATGCCCAGCAGTGCCTGGCATATGTTAGGCTCTCAGTACATATTTGATAAATAAAAGAATGAGTTTTGCAAGCAGCTAAGTCATACAGGGAGGGAAGTGTAAGTGGCAGTGGAGGGAAGTGGCATGTTGTTTTAATGTATAAGGAAAGAAGCTGAAAACTTACTTATGAATGTCTAAAGATTAAAATTAAAATCTGTGGAGGATTACTTATTATGTTTGCATTTGTTGCAGGGTGGTGGCAAATCATTTGTTATTGTAATTAAAGAGCACACAACGGCAGTAGTTTCACACGGGGAGGAATTAGTTAGCTTTGAGCCATTCCCTCACTGGTTTTATAGAGAATAAGGACAGTTGAGCGAATGAAATTGTAGTTTTCAAGTTTTGAATGCTGATGGGGGAAAAAATCTAGTGTTCTATAAGCTGGGTATTCAAAAAGGCCTACCTGGGAAGGAATGCCAGTCTTCTCTGATTGTTGTAGGAAGACAGTTTGAATTGGAATATAAAGGGAAGAGGTTCTATTTCAGAGACTGAAGTTTTGTTTTTTAGGTCAGAACCTACCAGTAGAGTAAATAGTGAGAGAGTCTCAAAGAGAATTTACTCAGACCAGAATGCCTGTCTGGCCACACTTTCAAGTTGTAACACTTGCATATAAGTTTTCTCCTCTATTTCTTTCTTCTCTCTTCGCCTTTTCTATGAGCTACTGAGCCCCAAATCGTTGCCAATCCCTTGCCTACTATGTGCAAGGTACTGTGTCTAATGGTGGCATGCACCAGCGAAATGAACTTACAGAAATTTTTGTTTTTAGAGGAATGATTTGGGATAATGAGAGAAAGCAAGGATTACAAATCAAAAGTTTGAGAACCAGAGACCTAATCCCTTCCTGCCACCTCCAGGCAGCTCTAAGCATGAATCATTCAGATAAAAGGTACCTTATCTACAAGACCTCCTTGAGAAGAAAGATCCCACAGCCTCCTGGTTGAAAGTTTCTCCATCACTGACATAATTTGGCTCTTTGTATCTGACTTGCATTCTGACTGCTAGCATTTGTGTATCTTTTCTTTAGTTGCCATGGGAAATGGAGACCATCTGGCTACCACTCTTGGTGTGATAGACCTGTGTGGCACATCGCTGTCACTTGCAATAATATATTTTGCCTTCACCCTCTGCTCATATATTAAAGTCCTCCAGATAGTGATCACAGTCTACTCATTTCACACTAGGTGGCCCTCACGTCCCACAGCTGTGGCTTCCTCTTTAGAATCAAGAGTGAAGGGAATAGTTGGAGGAAGAATGCCAATCGGTTTCTTTGTTTTAAACCAATAAACCTTTTTCTTATTAAAATTTAAGTTTAATTATCAAAGACTGCTGTGCAGCGATAATAGAAAACATCCTGGATTCTCAAAATCAGAACTTGAGATTTGTGACATTTACTTGGGTCCCTGCCATCGCATCAGGAACTCACCAGAACTTTTCTCAGCTTTACCAAGAGTCCTAACTGCAGCTTTCTTCACTTTTTCTGGTGATTTCAAATGAAAAAAGTTTTTGGGGGTTGGGGTAAAGGGGAGGATTAAAAAGAAAGTTAAGAACCACTTGCACTTGGTAAAAATGGAAACCTTTGAAGACAGTGAGTGGACATGTGTACAGAACATTCTGCAGTGAAGACAAATCCAGAGGAATTCCCAGAGCTTTCTGTAACTTTCCCTGCAATGGAAGAGCGAGCATATCTTGCCTAATGATGGTGCCACCGTGGCTAACAGCGGCAGTGCGCGTGTCTTACATGTCCGTGATATGCCTGCTGGTCATCGTACTAGACTATATGCATTCACGCCCATTCTCATTCCCACCTTGTAAGGTAGCTACTGCTTTCTCCATTTTATAGAGGAAGAAACTGAGCCTAGATTTAGTGACTTAGGGTCCCTTAGCCAGAAAGTGCTGAGGCCTCAGTTTGAACCCAGGCAGCTTGAGGCCAAATCTTTTGCTTTTTTCCTACATATGTAACACAAGGCAGGGTTTGCAAAACATTTGGATAACTATCTCATGCCCAACTGGGTGCTTACTGTTTGTTTTCTAGACCACTAAAAAAATAAAACGTAGATATTTCCATTTTGTAAAACAGTAATTTATAGCATCAACATCTGTAAGTTTTCCAACCTCGTATCTTGCTCCATTCAGATTCATCCACCAAAGTGATCTTTCTAAAATCAAAAAGTTACTCTGCCACTCTTCCCATTTGACACCTCTTGGGACTCTTTCCCCCGACAGGAAAGTATAGACTTCTTTACATCACCTGCAAGACTCTACCCAGAGGCTGGCCAGCCCCACCTGTCAGCTGTCCCCCACTGAGCTCTGATTTCTCCTCCAGTTCCACACCCAGCAGTCACCTTGTTGTGTCATGGCCCCTAGCTTTTGCCAGACCTCTTCCCTCTTCCTGGAAAACCCTTTCCCACTGTCTTAGTCCATTCAGGCTGCTGTAACAAAACACCACAGACTGGGGGCTTATGAACAGCAGAAATTTGTTGCTCACAGTTCTGGAGGCTAGAATCCAAGATCACAGTGCAGCATGGTCAGGTGAGGCCCTTTCTGAGTGCAGAGTTGTCGCACTCTCACGGTGGAAGGGGCTGGAGATCTCTCTGGGGCCTCTTTTATAAGGGCGCTAATCCCATTCACGAGGGCTCCTCCCTCCTGACCAAATCACCTCCCAAAGGCCGCACCTCCCAACACCTTCATCCCTAGGGGTTAGGATTTCAACATGGGAATTTTGGGAAGACACAAACATTCAAAACCATAGCACCCACCCTTCTCCCACTAGCAGACTCATTCTTTTTCAGTTCTGACTCTACGTTTATCAGATTTTTAAAGACATGCACATGTCCAAGTTACATTCCCAGAAATTCTAATTCCTCGGTTCTTGGAAGAGGCCTGAGCACCATAGCTCTAAAGTACCTTATGATTCTGATGTAGCAGCCAGGTCAGTGAGCCTCTGAAACAGTTCTGCTCTGGTGTGGCCTTTTTGTAAGGTTGGGGTGGAGAGGAGCACTTGCGTGTGCCATGGCTGCTGCTGTCATTGCAGCTACCACAGTGCATGACAGTGGCCAGTCTGTGCGCTGCTTCCTTCAGAGATTAGCAGCCCCCAGAGGGCAGCAGTGGGATGTTGATCGTTGGGGATCTCAAGCTATCAGCGCAAGGCCTGGCATAGAATCGGCCTCCCTGGTGTTAACTGAACTGCCACACTTCAGGTGGTTTTCTGCCCTGTGATCCCCTGTTGATCCCACTTGTTGGCAAACAGCATGATTCATTCTGAAGCCGAGTTCAGCGATGGCCAAGGAGGGAAGTTCTCATTTAAAGAACTGCCATTCAGACTGTATTGTAAAGAGCCCAGGTTTTACTTCGTTTCAACTCATCTTTTAAATTTAAACTGACTCTAAAAATATGGGAGATTTAGAGCTTCCTTCACCCCCACTGACTTTTGCTTCAGGATCTGAGTTTGGGCAGGAACAGAAAGGTCTCACTGTCTGCCGGCCCGCCTGCTGCTTTCAGACCTGTCAGGGCCTATTTTAAGGAAACCTGGAAGCATCCTCACTGCCTTGCTCCTTCCCCAGCAGGACTGTGCAGCAGTGAGCGAGGCCCCCTGACCCTGGGAGGCGGCAGCAGGGGCCCCCAACCAGTATGTGTCGTGGTCTGTGTGTGCTCACGTATACATCGGGTTGTGAGCTCGGAGGCGTAGAATCTCCATATATGCAGCCTTAATCCATTTTCTCCTCTCACCGAAAGCGCATATTGAGAGAGAACCCAACTTACTCAGCGTAGCCATATTCTCAAAATAACTCTGCTATTCCCCTGTGGCCTCTACTTTGAGAGCCCCTCCCCTCCCATTGGAAATCCAAACCCAAAAAGATGTCTCCCTTCCAGCTTAATTATTCTGTAATTACGAGATATTAGGCTGGTGGGGCTCCCTATTGGTTCATTCTTCTATTAATGTTATATGCTAGGCCTTTTTAATTTTGAGCTTCTCTGTGGATATTAATTTTAATGAAACACTATATTGAAGAAAAGATAGAGTTAGGGGGAATAAGAAGAGGAAGGGAGCAGAGACAAGCAAAAGAATAATAGTCTGTAACTCAACAGCAAGCATGGCTTATGAAGATCAAGTTATAATTCTCCTTCATGAATCATTGTCAGACAAATTAAGAACATATTGTTTCTTATTTATCTATTGTCAAGGATGCAATCTCAGGCGTTGAGAATAAATCTTGATTTTCATATGCTCAGTTGACACTATGGAGCCACAGAGCATAAAACTTGCATCTAATAAACAAAGTGTGATGAGGAAGGAATGCAAGGGGTGTGAAACCAGCACAATTCGCAGCTGCTTCCTGCTCCCTCGCCCTGGTGTCAGCAATATTCCTTAGCAGAATTGTTGTCATAGGCCGAGAATTTGTTGTATCTATTATAAGAAAAGTCCTAGTTGTGGGTACATTATTCCCCCCCAGCTTACAGACTGGAGACAGTTATCATCAGCCTTTGAGGAGGTCCCATCTTTGTGTGTACCGGCTTCCCCGGCCTCCCTCCCCACCTCCGCCCAGTGAGTGGTTAGTGAGTGTTACATTCCTAAACGGGGCTTGTTTTATGGGCACCTCCTCCAAGGCTTGGTTGCATAATTTTCATGCACTGTTTAGTATTACTACTTGGGTAGTTTTTACAGGACTTTTAGCTGACTGAAATTCCTAGTAGAAATTCTTTGTTTTGAATTCCTGAAGTTGAAATAGGAAAATTATATATTTTCATTTGATCAAAGGTAAAGGGTCTCAGTTTGAAACACTGTGACTCAGGGTTTGTAGTACAAATATTCAAAATAATCAAAGTAAAAATGTGGTAATAATTGAAGTATTTTAAGTAATATTCACTAAAACATCACTAGAATACCAAAATAAGCATCAGTGCCGTGAAACTTGAAACTTATTTTAGACTTTCTAAAAATGCTCCTTTAAAACTAATGTGCAGTGACAGAAAGCAGGTGGAGGTTGCCCGGTGGGCAGTGGATCAGATGGGTTGATTGCAGAGGGGTACAGCGAACTTGTTTGCGGTGATGGGAAAGTAAGTAGAGGGCTGTCAGACTCACCTCACTGTACTTAAAATGAGTGCATTTTCTTGTCTGTAAATTACCCTTCAATAAAGTTAATTTTTGAAAATTGTCATGCTCCTATATTTAATAGCATCAAACTTAATGGAGGCTGTAACCTTTAATCATAGTACAGCATCCCCTGCAACATTGCTCACTGCTACTAAACAACTAAATGAACTATTTTAAATGTCAGTCAGGTCAAATCCAGGAGCAAAATAAGGTATTAAGGAGAAGCTAGAAGATTGTGGAGTTTGTCCCTGATGCCTGGGGATCGTGGCTGAGGACTTCAGCTGTTGTTTACACTGCTGACCCGATCGGTGACATGGCCTCAGGCAGGGGGGGGCCCACACCGAAGCAGGAGAAAGACCAAAAGGGAAATGGTTTCTAAATGTACCTCAATTTCTTCTCCAGTTGTTGCGAAGCTCTTTGGTGAATAACAGAACGCAAGCCAAGGTGGCGGAGGAGCTGGGCATGCAGGAATATGCCATCACCAATGACAAGACCAAGAGGCCGGTGGCGCTCAGGACCAAGACCTTGGCAGACCTTTTGGAATGTGAGTCCTACAACATGTAGCTTTTCGCTCAACCTGCAGATTCACAGCTTCAATCAAATGGGCCAACATTTATCCTCATTATTGTTGTTGTTATTATTATTATTTTTTAATTTTATTGGGGAAGGGGAACAGGACTTTATTGGGGAACAGTGTGTACTTCCAGGACTTTTTTCCAAGTCAAGTTGTTGTCCTTTCAATCTTAGTTGTGGAGGGTGCCGTTCAGCTTCAAGTTGTTGTCCTTTCAGTCTTAGTTGTGGAGGGCACAGCTCAGCTCCAGGTCCAGTTGCTGTTGCTAGTTGCAGGGGGCACAGCCCACCATCCCTTGCGGGAGTCAAACTGGCAACCTTGTGGTTGAGAGGATGCGTTCCAACCAACTGATTCGGGAGCTCAGCGGCAGCTCAGCTCAAGGTGCCGTGTTCAATCTTAGTTGCAGGGAGCGCGGCCCACCTTCCCTTGCGGGACTCGAGGAATTGAACTGGCAACCTTGTGGTTGAGAGCCCACTGGCCCACGTGGGAATCGAACCGGCAGCCTTCAGAGTTAGGAGCATGGTGCTCTAACTACCTGAGCCACCGGGCCGTCCCTCATTATTATTTTTTAATTTTTAATTTTTATTTTTTTATTGGGGAATATTGGGGAACAGTGTGTTTCTCCAGGGCCCATCAACTCCAAGTAATTGTCCTTCAGTCTTATTGTGGAGGGCGCAGCTCAGCTCCAAGTCCAGTTGCTGTTTTCAATCTTTAGGGACGCAGCCCACTATCCCATGTAGGAATTGAACCAGCAACCTTGTTGTTGAAAGCCTGCGCTTTAACCAACTGAGCCAGCCAGCCGCCCCTCCAGAAGCTCAGCGGCAGCTCATTGTCTTCAGTCTAGTTGTAGAGGGCGCAGCTCACTGGCCCATGTGGGAATCGAACCTGCAACCCTCCCTGTTGTTCAGAGCTTGTGCTCTAACCAACTGAGCCATCCGGCCGCCTCTTCTCATTATTATTGTGTTCTGACTTTTACAGAAACCTGTTTTCTATTTTAATTTTATGCTTTATTTATGCCTTTCTCCAAAGCTTGTTTGAAGAATAATGTGGAGTAAAGACATGTGAATCATCCATTTTATGTTTAATCTGAGTTGAGGTGCCATCCCCCACCCCGCCTCTGCACCCCTCCGTCCCGATGCTCAGCCATCACACCCGTTTGTGTGATACAGTAACAGATTATGAAGATTTATCATAGTGAATCCTAGCTTTTTGGCCACCCAGCAGCCTTTATATAGGGGCCTAAAAGAATGAAGAAGAATTTATATTAAATACTAAAACTATTATCCATTGTTTCAAATGAGCTCAAAGCTATGTACAAGTCTCATTTGTACTTTCTGGATGGTCTGGTAGCGTTATAAATAATCCTGTTATAATTAACTAAAGGATTATACACATAATTTTATTGTTTCTGGTGCTACTTTAAAATAAGTGTGCCATTCACTGGGGGAACGTCTTAATGTTAGGGTATTTTTGACAATTGGAATTATACACAAATATTAAAGTCTATCATGCAAAATTAGCTCATTTACAAAGACCAGTGGCACCCTGACCAAGAGACCTAAAAGAACGTCTTTTTCAATGAACGTCTTTTAAAAACTTGCTGTTTGTTTATTTGGTTAAGGTACCTTTTAATGAAGTTGTCTTTGGGGTTACCATTTATTAATTTAAAGTTGGGTACGTTGTTACATTGTCATGATGCCCAGTATTACATTTTTCTCTGTTTGGGCCAGTTGACTCTATGAATTGTCCCATTTCTGTTCGTGAAATGTAACACATGCCCTTGTAAATGGGTGATATCAAGATGGGTGTTGAGAATGGCAGGCCCCAAAGCTGTAACTCATTCTGATGTCGTATGTGATCTTCAAGTTTTATTTTGATTTATTTGATGTTGACATGGTTATATTCCCAGATATCATTCTTCCTGTGCTGTACAATAGCATTTTGTGTATCATTTTAACTAGCTAGTCATTTAGCCCGTAGCCAGAGGGCTAAATGACCACGTAATTTGGTCTTTGTACTCTATGATTTTGCATCTGAATCACACATCTATATTACTGCCTCTCATATTAGTGACCGAGTAGCTGTTGTTTCAAGAAGGATGAAATGGTAATGCTAAAAAGTAAAGAGGGCCTGAAAGTTGAAAACCTTATTAAGGAGTTTCTTAAAAGTCTAGGTCTCTTCCTCTTTCTGGTAAATGGCCGCACATTGTGGTTTATTTTTAAATGTTCTCTTTTTCAGCGTTTATCGCGGCACTGTACATTGACAAGGATTTGGAGTATGTTCACACTTTCATGAATGTTTGTTTCTTTCCACGATTAAAAGTAAGCTTATATAAATTTTACATTGGTTATATGCTTTCTGCTTGGTGATCCCAGAACCCATTACTGACTGCTTCTTGGGTACTTGCTACAGGAATTCATTCTGAATCAGGATTGGAACGACCCCAAATCCCAGCTTCAGCAGTGCTGCTTGACACTTAGGACAGAAGGGAAAGAGCCCGACATTCCTCTGTACAAGTGAGTACTCACTGCCCACAGCCCATCGGCTTGGCCAACCTTAGAGGTGATGCTCTGGCTTCTGGAGGAGGAACTGACCACTGTGGGCTCAGCGTGTCTGGGCACCTGGGTGAAGACTTCCTGACTCTGGGCCTTTCTGTCTCTTAGCTCTAAATAAGTGGATCACACTTGATCATCTAGGCCTTCTCCCGTCCCTAGAATGCTCTGAGAACTACATCCTGTGAGGAAGACATCCTGAGATTAGGAGACCAAGATAAAAACAATTCAGATGAAACACTTTTATACACGTTTTTGTATTTGTCTTATTTCTAGTAACCTCTGCTGTGCGACTAGAAGATTGTGTAGGCTTAATTTGGAACAGTATTTGGGTCTCTCTCTCTCTCTCTCTCTCTCTCTCTCTCTCTCTCTCTCTCTCTCTCTCTCTCCACAGTCCTGTTGGCCTCTGTCTCTGTTGCCTGACTGATGTGCTCTCTCTCTCTCAGGCGGTCACTGGAAGAAACAGGGCAGTTCTTTACTGCTGCTGTGACATTCAAACATTCGGAACTTTTCTTCTCAGAATGCGTATCAAAAGCTGCCGAGTACTTTTGAATGTCTTTAGCGATAAATCTTTATTCTTTGAGTGGTAGCCAAAAATCATTCAAAAGGAATGCAGGTCACTACACACAGGGCACTGGCTTTGATGAAAACAGGAGGTTTGATTCTGAAGTAATTATCTTGAGACACTCACACGTTGATTCAGAAAAGTGATTTCAAAGAGGAATTACAAAAAGGAGGTGGTTTTAAAGAGGAATTACAAAAAGGAAGAATTATCAAAATGGGTGGGTTGCCTCCCAAGGTGTTGCCTGGAGATGTGTTTTTAAGGATGTTTAAAAATCTAGTTTCGAGACTGGTTTACCCCTTGTCTTTGCACACACTGTTGTAAGCACACCCATTTGTGTGAGTGTCCCATAGGGAATAAAAGCCCCCTTCCTGTGGATTTTCTCAAATTTCAGAATATTCAAGGAAAAATACCAGAGTAGCAGCCAAGAATTTTAAATCCTTTTTTGTGTTTTTATTAATAGTCACAACATGATATAGGCTTTTTCACTAAAAGAAAAACTGAGGCCAAGGGAAGGTTGTGTTACCCCACAGCAAGCTACTAATGAATTGTCCCAAGAAGCTGTCACTGCTAAACAATGTTTCCTTTTTTGGGGAAAAGAACCTCAAATGTTTAGAAATAGTACTTTACTATGTGGCTAATAAGCATAATGAATATCCCAACTGTATTACTTGAAAGACTCAAAGTATTTCCTCATCAAAGTGATAATTAAGGTTCAATAAATAAAATGAGGACGATAAACTTCTCATAATGTAGGCATGATTACTATAATAAGTGTTACCTTAAAGAAGCCACCCGTGTGCTTTCATCCCATGGAGAGTATAAACACAGAGGAAATGATTCTGCTCCCTTCTCATAAATCGTCCAAATGAAAGCACACAATGAGCTTGTTCTTTTTCATCAAGATGAAGGGGTTGTTTTACATAGTTTTTTTCAGGATTACTGTGTTCATTCCATTATCTTCGTTGGCTACTTTTAATTTCCCTTTTCCATGAAGTTATCAGTTTTACCACATTTGAAATCTGTACCGCATCATTAAAATCCAGTGTACCTGGAGTTTTGTTTTTCGGCAGTTGTGTTGTGTACTCAGCATTATAGCATACCTTTGAAATGATCTCAGAAGTTTCAGACATTAAATGTATTTTGTGATCTTTCTGATAAGATAACAGACGTTAGAAAGAATTCATAAAGGATGTAAAACCATTCAGATGTGGCTTGAGATGTATTACCCAAATATTTATGATTTTTAGCTATGATTAGCACTGAAAAACAATAATCAGATTGAAATAGTTAACTTTTCTCTGATAAAAGTTTGTTCATTTTATCATACTTGGAATATGCACACTTTCAAATTATTTAAAAATATTTTACACTTCACGGTTAGACTGCAGATACTATTTATAATGCTTTGGGGAAAATATATATAAATCCAGTGTTGCAATTAAAAAGTGTTTCTATTTCAAAAGCTTTCTTTATTTGTCAGGTTAGCAAATCAAAAACTTACTCCTTTAATTTTCTTGCTGTTTTTACCTTCCTCTGTGTGAGCAATAAGTACATGGTTTTCTGTGGACTTACATGTTAGCAATAACAATGAAATAACACTTGAGCACAATTAATCTTTCCTTTCCCTTTCAGGACTCTGCAGACTGTGGGGCCATCCCATGCTAGAACCTACACTGTGGCTGTTTACTTCAAGGGAGAAAGAATAGGCTGTGGGAAAGGACCAAGGTATGAGAAGAAGATACTTTTAATGTCTTCAAATGGACGTCCCCTGTGTCCGAGAAATCCCTCCTTGGTATTTCCCAAGTCCGCAGTCTGTCTTTTTTAACTTAGAGTATAGAATGTTCGAGGGTAATAGCAAAGTGAATTCCAAGGATCAGTGCCCACTCCAAGCCCAGCCCCAAATGTGAGAATGGGCCTTGGATAGTGAGTATGCTATCGCACAAGGGGCTTTGGCTACTTTGAGGAAACCACATTACCTGGTGCACAGGTAAGGGCTGTCCAGATTTAGTTACCCGGCAGAGTACCCAGCGTTGCCGCAAGCATTTCATGAAACACTTTGTACGTGCAACAGCCTTTAGACATTTGGTCTTTTATCGATACTTGAGCTTTGTGGACATGCTAATATCTTCAGGTAAAAAGAATTGTGTCTGTTGTCACCTTTCTTTGAACCCTTTAATCTATATCTTAAATGGAGAAATGATTGGAAGTCTGTCTATACATATATTTTTTACTCTTTACCTGTTTAAAGTTTACACTGAGGATATTCAAATTTAAATATAAAATACTTCAAATGTAATATAAATGGAAGGCATTTTATTGCAGTATTAAAAGTGTGGAACGATTAACTTAAATAGGCTTTGTGCAAATAAATGACATTTCTGCATGCCCTTGGGTATATTCCTATCTCTGCAATTCGGTATGTGACAGTAGAAGTAATCAGATAAAATTTTATGTACCAAACATGAAAATCAGTCTGAATAATTTGTAGCCATACCATTTGTTTTTGCAAAAAAAATCTTTAAATTAAAGTGTATCTTACCTTTATTTTATTTAATAGCATTCAGCAGGCGGAAATGGGAGCAGCAATGGATGCGCTTGAAAAATGTAAGCCTATCTCTTTTTCTATAATTATATGTTCATAATGTAATGAGTGTTTTATGGAAAGAAAATGGAAAATAGAAAAATGGTAAGTACTGATAAAATGTGATATTCTTTTCTTCATAATTATTCTTCGCACAGAGTTTAGTAAAATGTGAGACATGTATAAAATGGGTTTATAATTAAAAAAAAAAAAAGTATTCCCGAATGCTTTTTGCTGTTCATTTTCCTTTCGTGCGTGGTGTCACACTCTCAGCCCAAATAATCCATGAGAACCACTTAGTGTATTCGTCTCCATATATTTCTAAAATGTATTTCATCAGTTTCTACAATCTTACGCATGCAAAGGTTTCTTTCTTTTTAGTTTTTGGCCATTGTTTTATTAAAATGGGTTAATAGTTATACTTCTGTGCATGTTTTCTTGCTCCTCTTTTCTTTAACATTCCAGGCAGCCTTGCAGGTCATAGTGGCTTCAATTCATTCTTTCTTAATGGCTGCGTAATAGGTCATCCTGTGCATGTGTTGTATTTTAGTCTGCTTTTTAAAAATTATTAGTGGGCATTTTGTTTCTGGTTTTTTATCACTGCCAGTAAATATCTGTATAATGGTGCTTTTAGTTCTGTGGGATAGAGTCCCAAGAATGGGATGGCTGGGCTGAAGAAACCCCAATTACGTAATTGACCGTGTACGGAACTGCAGAGTCTTTCTTAAAGGCTTAAGTGCAAGGGATTGTTCTTCTGAGGTGTATCGTGCTGCACAGCAGAATCTGTGGGCAAAACATGACAGAGCAATTCGATTATGCTTCAAGTACCAGCTACATGTGGGAAAGAGCAAGGTGCCGGCAGGTGAACGAGAAGAGGTTCAGGACCCTCAGCCATGGGGCAGATTCCAGGAAGGACCAGGGGGCCAAGAGCCAGGTGCAGGTCGGCAGACCACAGAGTCCTGGGGGCGCGGTCAGGAGGAGGAGTCAGTGGGGGCAGAAGCTAGCCTTACCCAGCGTCCAGGGTCTGTGGGATCTTCACCGAGATTTTTCAGTTGACTCTGTTGGGGAACTTTGTCATCTGTTACATATAAATGCACAATCACATACTGAAATAAAAGCGAGATTCCATTTTCCGGTATAAGATTGTTAAAGGTTATCTTTACAGTTTTTTGTTTGTTTGCTTTCAATGATAAAAGCGTACTGGAGTGGTAGCCTGTTCTGAGACTGACCCCCTCATACATGCTGATAAGAAGGAACCATTTAAAAGACTGGAAAGTGCTTTGGGCGTATGTATCAGGTCCTAAAAGAGGTTCATTCCCTTGATCCAGAGATTTCATTTCTAGGAGTCAAACCTAAGGAAGTAATTGGAGTTACGAACTAAAAATCACATACCATGTAATTGTGACAACTTGATTTGAAATAACCAAAAAAGAAATATATAAATCAAACTGCATGTTTAATAGTAGGGAAATGTTTAAATAAATCATGGTATATCCCAGGGGTTGGCAGACATTTTCTGTAAAGATAGTAAATGCTTAAGAGTTGCAAGCCATACAGTTTCTGTGAACGGTGTCTCAACTCTGCCATGGTCGCCCACCGGCACGGACAGTAGCAGATGAGTGGGTATCTGTGCTCCAGTAATGCCTTATTTACCGAAGTGTGGGGAGGGCTGTATTTGGCCTACAGGCAATAGTTTACCAACCTTACCAACCCTTGTTTTATCCAAACGTTGTAATATTTTGCAGCCATTAAACTATTTTGGAAGGTAATGATCCGGCAATATGCTTATACTAGAATAAGTGAAAAAAAAGTGTACCTGTAAAACATACGTATACTGTACTCTCACAGTGTAAGGGAGTGGGGGGATGATTTTAAGTGTGTATTGTGTAATATATATATACACACATTTGCATTATGTATAGATGTGTGATTATTTTAATGCAGATTAAAATTTACAGTAGAATTTACTGAGGAAGGTAGGGTTCGTTTGTAGAAACTTGCTTTACAGCTAACTTTTTGGAATTTGTTTGATGTATTTTTTTTTTAAATACTTATAATACTTGAAACCTGTGATTTATATACTACAAAAGGAATCAGTTTAGTATCATTTGGGCGATAGGATTTTATTACTGTTTTATGTCTAAAATACAGGTGCCATTATGTTCCTCTTGTGTTTAAAAGTAATCAGTGACTCTCAGACAGGCAAGCTCTTCACTGATTCACCACCTGCTTTTCAGATACTTGCCTGTCCCTTCTCTCATCTGGGGTGAGGATGGGATGCTGTATAAAGGGGGGCAGGGACTCTAGGAATATGCTACATATTTATAGCCACTTTTATTATGCTTCAAGCTTAACAAAAAACAAAAGGGCTTTCCCCCAGGCGTGCTATGTTCTCCCCCATCTCTGATTCTTCATATGTTTAAATATGAAGTAGCACCTCTTATATATGTATATATAACAGCCCCTTTCCTGGCTTGGCAGAACAGCAGCATTTTTCCTGTGTGACTGGAGAACTTGTGTCGCTCTCATTCATGCTTGCATTCTGTTGTGATGTTTGTGGTTGAAGTATGTGTTTGTTGACAAAGTGTGTCCAATGACTATTTTTCGTTCCATACTTGATTTCTGACTCCATTGCTGCACTGGTTACAGACCATAGATGCATTGTAAAATTTTAAAATCTTAATCAGAATTTCCACTCTGTCATCACTCTTGTACAAGGTCAAATGTCAAACTAAATAATAGCTTAAACTATGCCATTGAGCGAAATGTGTCCTGTAACCAAATAAAAGTGCTTTATTGGAGTTGATGTTGCCGATACAGCTCTGGGCTTCTCGTGGTAAACTTTAAAACTAGAATTATCACATATAGTGACTTAGAATGCAGCCTCCTTTTGTCTGATCTTTTTTAGCACCTTTCAGAAACTTTAATTCTTGGTAAATAATTGTGTGATAATATTATTATTATTATTACTATTATTATTTTTTTATCATTGCTAAATGTGATTATCTTTTTTTTCATTTTTTTAGTTTCAGGTGTACAAAACAATGTAATGGTTAGACATTTATCATTTATATCCCTCACACAGTGACCACCCCCTGCCCCCATCCACTATCCCTCTGACATCGCACACAGCCATTACATTTCCACTGTCTCTATTCCTAATGCTGCACTCCGCTTCTTGTAAATATATATATATATAATTATAAAATTATAGTTGATATTCATTATCGTTCAGCTTCAGCTTCAGGTGTACAGTGCAGTGATCAGGCATCTACATCATCCCTGAGGTGGTCTCCCTAATGAGACAAGTGTCCATCAGATACCCTACAAAATCTTTACAACATTATTGATTACATTCCCCAAACTGACTTTCGGATCCCCGTGGCCATCCTGTGGTTACCGACTGTGCGTTCTAATCCCCTACCTTCCCCCTCCCTCCCGTCTAGCAACGTTCTGTTTTTCCTCTATGTCTCTGAGACTGTTTCTGATTAGTTCATTCATTGTGTGATAATGTTATTATTTGTTTGAAGTTTTTGTTTGAACTCCATTTTACAATACCCTTTGTTCCTCTCCTTGAAAATCACTTCTTGCTAGGAGAACTATGTTAAAACGCCTGCCTGGAATCATTCTGAAGCCACATGTCTTTCTGTTAACATTCCTGTATGTCTTCCTGCCTTTTATACTCAAGGTCACACCATACATTGAAATCTAGAATCAGGGGTGCTGATCCAGCCCTCTAATGTGTTTCTGCATGATAAAAGAATAAGGGAAGAAAACCAACAGTTTTTTTTCTCTCGCCTTACAAAATACAACTATATATATATTTTATATGAATATGTGTTTGTTTGTGTATGTGTTTGGTTTGCATCATTCTTTGCACTAGTGACTGTCCTTTATTAAGTATAAAATATATCTCCTCGTGTCAGATAACTTTCCTCAGATGGCCCATCAGAAGCGGTTCATTGAACGGAAATACAGACAAGAGTTAAAAGAAATGAGGTGGGAAAGAGAGCACCAAGAGAAAGAGCCAGATGAGACTGAAGACATAAAGAAATAAAGGAGGACACGGAAGTGGTAGCGTATTTACTTGCTTAATAACTGTGACTGTTGCCCGTGGAGACCTAGCCTAGTTTTCCTACAGACAATGAATGAAGCGTGCCTGTTGAAATAAAACATAAAGTCAAATTGCTATCGTTGTTTCACTGATCTAATATTCTGTTTTTAACTGGATGGTCTTTATTACCAAGTGTTTGATTTCTCTTCTATTTAATGGAAAACTTCCCTTTACTGGATGTGCGTATTCCCTTCATTTTTTTTCTTTAAACAATAAAATTTTAAAAATTTATTCTATGTGGAGTAGATCTTATTTTTCTATCTCTGTCTGAGATTATGATTCCAGACTTTTAGCAGACCAGTGAAAAATTCGCTTTACCAGCCATTTGAACTACTCTTTACTAACATCTATACTTTTGTGGTCTCTGGATTGTTAACTAGGTTTTACAGCTTTCATCTGGATGTTTATCGAGTTCTCAGCTGCAAATACTGAACTTATCCCTCTGTAAGCAGTGAATCTTTTGTAGACGGAATCTCTTTAACATTTAACTGACTAATGGGAGGGGGAACTACTGATATTTGAGTTACATATTTTCTTTGAATCATTAGAATAGGGGAGAAATCATGATTCTATGCCACATGACACTTTAAATCACGTTCTCACCCTGGGGTCAGTGGACTCTTTACGAAGTTTATGGACAGATTTCAGGGAAATCTCAGTACCTCCTGAAATTGTATTCAATTTTATGTGTGTGTTTAGGTTTTCGGAGAGGGTGGGGAGCTGGAAGAAAGGTTTATAGCTTTTGTCAGTTCAAAGTGGTCCTGCGACAAAGAGCTAACATTACAAGGAAAGACATGACAGTTTTTAAAAAAGTGTTACTTGAAACTGAACACTCCTGGGTTATTATTAATGAAAGCAGACTTTTTTTTTTAAATGAATGTGCTTTCATTCATTATTTTAACAAATATATAGTGAGTGCCTACTATGTATCAGGCACTGTTCTAGGCTCTGGGGCTAGAGTAGTGAACAAAACTCCGTGCCCTCAGGGAGTGGAGCGCGTGTGCCAGTGCAGGAATACACACAATAGACAAGGAAGTAAAACATTTGTTAAGTCACATGGTGATCTAGGTGAGGGCCAAAAATAAAGCAGGGAAGCAGGATGGGTGCAGTTTTCAATCAGGTGGTTGGGAAGATCTCCCTGAAAGGATATCATTTGAGTTAAGATGGGGAGGCGAGAGAGTGAGCTATTCCGGTATCCTATTCCGGTATCCGAAGCGTTTCTTATTTGTATAACAATTAAATGTTACATGCACATTGTTAAAATTTTGGAGAATATGTTACTTTTTAGCAAGAGAAACAAATGTTACTTTGGAAATGTGGAGAAAGTAGAAAGCATAAGCAGTAAAATAAATCACGTATGATTTCAACACCCAGAGATTTTTTTTTTTATGTTGTCGGATCAGAGTATATACCCACACGTACTCACATGCACTCAAGTATGCCTTAACCATAGGGTACCATACATATGGTTTCTATATCCTTTCATTTTTAACTTGTATTTATTAATATATCTTGCATATCTCTGTGTTGAATCCACATTTACGTTGATGGCTTCATATTAATACATATCTTACATGTCAGTTATGGATAGACTATATATTGACCAATGAAAGATGTGTAGGTTGTAAGCAGTGTGTTGCTGTCATAGACGATGCTGTCATATACATCGTTAAGGGTCAGCATGCACGCGCATGCGTACACACACCACACACACACACACACACACACACACACACACTCATACTCACTCACTCACTAGAGAGAAGAGGGAGAGACAGGACCTCTCTAGGGTTTCTTAATTTGTGAATCATAAAGATATGAGATGGCACCTGTAAGAAAAGGTTGTCCCCACCTCCCCACAGATAGCAGGACTGGAAGGGAAAGAATGCTGGATCCATCCAGCATCTTTGAAAATGTTATGAGCAAAAACAAAAGAGCACGGGAAAGTGAGCGTTTTAAACAAGGAATTTCATGAGTCTTGCATGTGCATCAAAACAGTGCCAAAGCCAACATGCTCAGGACTTTTCATTGGGCTTTGACTTTTCCTCTCTTAAGTATTCTGGCCCTTTTATGGTTCTTTGTCCATTGTAATGGCTCTTGAAACCTGGAGAAATTAAGTCCATAAGACACTGGAGAACCTCTTGCATTGAATCCCTCAAACACACCTTCAGAGCATATTAACCCCACTGGCTCTATAGAGTAATTATGATGCCAGCATCCGAATTGTATAACCAGCCACACAGGCAGCTCAGCAGGCCACTGTGACTGCAGTTTCCACCCTGCCTCTTCCCCAGCCCAACACTCCAGTTCTGATCACGAGAAGTGCCAGCGAGACTGTAAACTCATACATTGATTCGACTGTGCTAAATGCTGTTATTCTTGGAGGCTGAATATGAAGGTTCCTTCCCACAAGTCACTTGAGGTCTATTTGGGGAGACAATTAAATGACGGTGCATCTATAGAGAAAGGGCCTCTGAATGAGACTGGGCGGGGAGGGACGGAAAGTAGGCCAGACTGGGCAGGTTTCACAGATTAATACCTGAGTTAACTGAACCTGGAAGATGAGACTGAGTTTGCAAGATGGGGGAGGACATCATTTCCTTCCAAGGGAGCACGAGGATCAGGTGGCAAGAATATGGGTTAGGAGCCTATTGTGGTATTCCACGGGAGATGTGGTGAAGGCTTGAAACAAGGAATTGGGTGGGAAACGGGGTGCTGGCATAGAACAGATCTGAAAGATGCATAGGAGGTAGAACCTACAGGGCATGGAGCAGGGCAGGACGCTGGTGACGTTTTGGGCCGGATCTTGCTTTGTTGGGGACAGGAGGGACAGTCCTGTGCATTGTAGGATGTGTAATTGCATTCTTAGCCTCTGCGCACTGAACTCGTAGCTTCCCTTGCCCCAGTTGCGACCACTGAACGTGTCTCCAGACTTTGCAAAATCACCCCTGGTAGAGAACCCCTAGTTGAGAACCGCTCTTAAATTATAACTATGAAATAAAGCAAATTCTTAATGAATTCGGGGCTTGGAGAACATTCATTCTAAGATTTATTAACATTTGCAGTATCTACTATATCCTGGGCTTGGACGATTCAAAGCCCAGAAGAGTCCTCTTCCTCAAGGAGCTCACTATTGAGAAAATGAAATGCATACGTCTGTGTACACGAAGGTGCCATCTGGAGGGTGAGAGAGGGACTGAGTCACTCCTGAGGGAAGGGTGGGAATGAGAGCAAGCTGAACCTCCTTGAGAAATGATGTAAGTTCCCCTGGCATTTGATTCTGTTTCCTGTGACAAAAAGTCTTATTCAAGTCAAACATATTTGCTGTCCACAAGATCATTATGACACCTAATAAAATGATCAAAACTCCTTAATAACTTCTAATAACCAGCCCATAGTTGAATGTACTGCTGGTTTGTCCAAGTAATAATTCAAACAGGATCCATACATTGCTTTTGGTTTTTATGTCTCAAGTCACTTTTAATCTAGAACATTCCTCCACTTCTCCCTTGTGTTTCCTAATAAGTTGATTTCCAATCCAGTCAGTCTTTCTGTAGAATTTCCCACATTCTGGATACGATGCATTGCTTTCTTGTGGTGTCATTGCTATTTATCCTCTGTATATTAGATCTAAAGACTTGATTTTAGATTTAGGTTCAAAATTTGTGGCAAATGTATATTTCAGGGTTTCTTTCCCCTCCCCACCGCAAGTAATAATTATTTCAACAGTGCCACTTCTCACATTCTTGTGCATGGTTGTGATGGTTAATTCTATGTGTCATCTTGGCTGGGCAAGAGAGGTTGTTTTAAGCAGCTAAGTTTGTGATCATTCGTTATGCATCAATAGAACTCAAATGCATTTCCATTCTCTTTCTAAACAGTTTATCTCATCGTGTTGCTGTCCTGTTTAAACGGTTTCATGAATTCCCCATTGCCTATAGGATAAAGCCCGAATTCCTTATAAGGGCATGAAATTCCCTCACAACTGGACACCCGCCTCTTCTGCTGGCCCCTACACCTCACACAACACTCCAGCCTTACACCACAGGTTACAGATATTTGAACACATTCTCCTTTCTCTCCGCTCCAGGACTTTGCACTGCTTGAACTAGGCCAGCTCTTTGCTAATGATTTCTTACTCATTTTGGGGGCCTCAGCTGAGGAACTGTCTCCTGCACATCTTTCCTTGGACTTAAATTTAGGCTACGTGTATATCCTTGGGCTCTTTCCTGACACATTTGTGACACTGTATTGTTCCTGTACCTTGACTCACCCATCTCGCCCCTTAGACTAAGCTCCTAGTGGGCACAACCATCATCTTTGTCCCAGGGACTCTTGGTGGGCTCCCCCTCACTGCCAGCTGAGTAAACATTACCAGGCTGCACCTGGCCATCCTTCCACAAGCTTCAGGGGCCCTAAAGCAGAACTCCCAGCATGCTCCCAGCACCCCTCCTGTAGGAATCAGGCTACGGCGAAGAGAATGAATGACCCATTGGAGGCTGGAGCATCTGCATCCTGTCGCATCTCCTGCGCTTGGACTTGGTTTGGAACAAGATGCTAGAATAGGACAGCACGAGCCCAGTGGGATCCAGCGGGAAGCAGTTCCGCTTGTGTCCCCAGAAGCTGTGGCTCTCACACCTCTCAGAGGTAGGGAGCTCACATGAATGGACCAGCAGCAAAGTATAGCTCCAGGAGCTTTATTCTAGAAGACGAGATCGAGCCACAGAAGCCCAAGGAAAGGCGTCGTCATCAGTGACACCACCAAGGGGTGATTTGGGGCAGGCTTTTCTCAGTGGCCTCATAATCTCCAGCAGCAACTTCCTCTCCAAATTCCTTGCTATGGACAAATGATCTTTGTTCAATTTCATATCATTGTGTTACATAAACAGCCTCGATTGCCATCTCCCACTAGATTGCTGCTTCTATTTAGAAATTGGGAGCTGCTGTAAGTAAGTAAGGGCAGAACCCCCAGTTGTCTCACAAGACCACCCCAAGTCGACTCTCCATCTGTCTTGCACCATCAGTGGACCCAGAGATACCCCTCTGAAGAGCCCTCCCTTCGAAATCTGCCAGAAACTTAGCTGTGAATGAACACAATCGTCTTATCATCCACATAGCTGCTTCTGGAAGTTGCCTTTCATTTCTGCTGAAATGTTTTTCAGGTTAAGGAAGAAGTTTTAAATTAAGTTTCGGGGAAAAAAAAAATACCCACAAAAAACAAACCACAGCTAGCTAACCATTTGTATGCTGCGTATTAACTCATCACGATTGGAAACTCTGATAAAACAACTCATAATGAAAATGCAGCAAGCCCCTTAACTGTAGCGATTCTAATGCTCACCTCTATTATTCTAATAATAGGGGTCTCAAATGGAGCTGTTGAGAACAGTGGCTGCCCCTGACTAGAATTCAACCAGAAAGATCAAGAGAGAGCCCTAATTGCCTTTCTTCTCAGATCAAACAATTGACTTAATTCTCCAGGCCTACACACCGCAATATGTTTGAGGAGATTCAAATAGGTTACTACAGAGGATTAAGGTTTTCTCTGCAGATTATACTTTTATGCCCTGCAGTTCATTGCTTGAAGTGTTAAGTAGTTTTGTCAAAATAATCAGGGCTGGAAGGATTTTTTAGAAACTTACAAATCACACGCTCTTGCTGAGTAACACAAGGGAGGTCTGTCCCTCCCCCTGGCTCCCCCCCTTTTAAAAAGAAAGTTAGTGGTGGAGGCTTGGAAGTGGGGAGAAATTAACCATGTTAAAGATTAGTTGGAAATTTCAAGAGCTATCTCAGATAAGAGAAATAAAAGTGTGGCAGTTTATTGTGTTTTGCCTCTTAAAAATTGTTCCACAAAATGATTCAGCTGAAGAAGCCACATAAAGAGAAGGGATTTTCTTGCGAATGCTTAACTGCCTGAAGAGAAAGTCCAGCGGGGCTGTGAAATCAGACCCTTGAGGCTTCTTGGTAGTGCTGTGCTAATCAGGGTTATTTTACTCACTAAGATTTCTTTTCTGCTTAAGTAACTTGGTGGCAAAATAAGCTTTCGTTTTCTTACAATAACCTATTCCCCGGAAAGGGTGCTTGTCGGAAAGTCTACAGTGACATTCTGTCCTTGGTTCCTCAAGTATCCTCCCAGGTTCCCGTGGGAATGCGTTCAGCCTTGATCAGAGGGTTCCTTGGTGACGTCCCCCAGGTCATTAACTGCACGGAGCTTGGGTGACTTGTACATCTTCTCTACTTCTTCAGCTCTCCCAGGTCCATCACTTTTAGCCGAGCTATGTTAAGTAGCTTAATTGATGTCCTCACATTGCAATGTACCTACCGTGTTTCCCTGAAAATAAGACCTCACCGGAAAATAAGCCCTAGCATGATTTTTCAGGAGAACATCCCCTGAACATAAGCCCTAATGCGTCTTTTGGAGCAAAAATTGATACAAGATTCGGTCTTATTTTCAGGGAAACACAGTAGCAATTGCCAGCTGCAGACTAGATAAAGCCCTGACAACGACTGGGTAGCCGTGGGGTGCAAACACCCCTGGGACCACAGCAGTTTTGTTTTTGTCCAGCCTGGCACAGCCATAGTTTCTTCTGAGGTCACTCTTCTAGTGTTTCCAGGATTCAACTCTATGCACTGGGTCTAGCAGGTGCCAGGAAAAAACTTCCTCTTGCTTTGATCGCATCTTTTCCGGCATGGGCCTGGCTCCATTTTCCTCAGCCATGTCTCTGTCTCCCCATGTGTGAGAAATCCATAGAGACAGCAGCATTTGCCAATGCTTCCCAGCCTCCAACAGAGACGCTCTCAGCATCACCACACGCCCCAGTGTTCTGTGAGCCTGGGAAAACTCAGAGGTCATTTAAAACCTCCCCCAAGGAGGCATCTTGCTGGTAACCTCACAGCAGTTAAGCAGGGAGTGTGGGGACGCAGGATTGGCCCAGACAAAGCTAAATTTCACAGGAAAGGAGAGAAACCAAAGGCCTGGGAGGAAGGCAAGCAAGGGAGACTGACATGGCCAGCTGGTTCTCAGAGGCTGGGAGCAACCAGGGTGGTGAGAGAGGAAGATGGGCAGCTGAACAGAGGAGGGCCAGGGGCGGGTGGGGAGGCAGTTTAGGGGCACCAAGTGCTGCGTGGTCGGCATGGCAAACTCCCTTCTGTCTCCCTCAAGAGAGCATCGTCAGTACAACACCCACTGCTCAGTGAAGGAAGACAGCAATAGGATAGACACCGCTGCGTCCGGTGCCCAGACTGCCCGTGGGGAGAAAGCTGAGACCACACAGGGCCTCATCACGTCTGGGTCACTGCTCCAAGGTCACTTCTCCTAGGGGACTGTGTGTTCCACTGCTAGCTTTCTACAGCTCTCTTCTCCTCTCTGCCACTTTTCCTTGTGTTTGGTCATTCCCCTCCTGATAGAGTCCTAAGTGGACGCTCTGCCCTAGCAGTCCCCAGCCTCAGCTCTCTGTGTATGGAACATCTTTCCCTTAGAGTCTCACACAAATTCAGTCCCTGGGTGGCATGGCCGCATTCATATCAATGAGGACCCCTGAGTGCCTTGGAATAAAAGCTTTAATACAGACGTAGCAAACTTTTTGTGGAAAGGGCCAGATAGCACATGTGTTAGGTTTTGTGGGCCAACAGGCACACTGGCGCATACAGAGGTACTTACAGAACAAGAGAGAAAACCAATTTTCACAAAATTTGTAGTGGTGAAATTCAAAGATTTATAGATGCTGAAATTTGAATTTCATGTCATTTGCACATGCCACAAAATATACTTCTTTTGCTCCTGCTTTCAATTATTTAAAATTGTAAAAACCTTGCTTAGCTTGTATACACCAATCGGTGGTGGGCTAGCTTTGGCCCCCTGGCTGTAGTTTGCCAACCCCTGTTCGAAGAATGAAAAGTATCGCTATATCGGAAGCCATACTCAAAATACACTGTTCTTCCTCTATCTCTGCAGACTTGATCGTGATGATAAAACGCTGGTCATCACACCGTCAGTTCCAGAATCATTGCCTGTGAGTCATGAGAGGTAGGCAAAATGACAGAGCTACAGAATTTTCTCCTCCTCTTCCAGATAATTAGGCTCCAGGCCCACATGCCTTTGTAATTAATGGTGGCATATCCCTTAAGCACATGCCCTTTATCTGAAGTCTGCACCTGGGACCGCAGTGGTGATCTTACGTTTTTATGGCAACATACGGTTTTCAAAGCATTTTAACACATCATATCTCATTAGGTCTTCTTCACAACCCAAGAGGTGGAAAGGGTAATTATTATCCTCACTTGATGATTGAAAAGAACCTAAACAAAACCAAGGCTTCAGGAAGCTGTGGGGCTGTCTAAAATCAGGCGTCTGCTCGGGGGTGGAGATGGAGTCTCAGGTGTTCCTAGGAGCTTGGGGGTACAGCAACAGAGCTGGAACTGGAGCGTCAGTCGGGAGCGGTGGCGGCCAACAGAGAAACTAATCCCACGAACATTAAAAGAATCGGTACACATATCAAGATGAAAACAACACTCCCTCTTTGAATATTTGCAGAAATATTTAGCTTTGTTTATTGTAACCTAAAAGCATATCTTAAGGTAAAAGGCTCCAAAAGCTGAATAAATCCAAAAGATAAAAAGCATAGACTTCAAGGTAATAATTATACTTCCAGAAACAGTCCCAGGATGCTTCTATAGGTCAGCACCCAGAAAGTGTGCTTTGTTGTTACCGTCTATGTGAAGGTCTTAAAGCCGGCGGCAAAGAGAATATTAAGAAAAATCACAGAGCACAGGTTGACCCTAAAGGAAAGCATGAATGGGAGCACAAAGGCAGTGATTGTGACCCTTTCTCACAGATCTCAGTGCCATCACAGAGGCCTGAGACTTTAATGAGCCGCGGCCGGTGAGTGGCTAGGCCATCTGACTGCCCGCTTGCAGCTGGCTTTCTTCTGGGGAGAGGTCAGCGAGGCAGGGAGAGCCTGCTGCTGCCGTCTGCTTCTCTCACGGCCACACGGTAACATCACAAGTGCGTGAAGTCCTTTGAACACTGCCCTCAGGAAGTGTTACGTGGTGACAGAACTCATGCACTTTGTGGGTAGTGGTTAAGAGGGAGGGAGCTTTGGAGTCCTGCTAACCTGGGCTCCCGTCCCAAGTCCTCCCCGTACCGGCCTTGACCTCGGGGAGCCTGCCTTCGCATAGTTCATGGTTGATGAGGAAGGATAACACAGTAGCCGACATCATCAGCTTGTGCTGGGCACTAAATGAGATAGGGCATGTAAAATGCTGGGCACGTCGCAGGTGCACAAAAACTGTGCGTGCTTGTTACTGGTGTCATTTGTTAAACCCAACAGCAAGCTTGCAATGGCTAATGACTCTGGAGAGGCAGCTTGGTGACAGAAGAAAAAGCAGTGGGCTGCGATGCAAAAGACTTGGGTTGCACGTCAAATTCTGACCCGTGGGGAGAGGTTAAGTAATCTGAGGAAAATCCTCTCGGAGCCTGAGTTTCCTCATCTCAGAAATGGAGTTAATGACGCCTGTTTCACAAAGTCATTGGAGGATGAAGTAAGACGATGCAAGATCGCTTTATGTATTATATAGTGTCACAAAAATGTTCACAACAACATCTCTAAATACAGCGATATATACATATTTAAATGTGTACCACATCTCGTTCCATAAAAGATTTGAGGCATTCTTGAAGTCTCAAGCAAAGCTCAATAAATAAACATCCCCGGACATAAATAAAAAGAATACACACAAAATAATGAACTGTAAATATAATTTAAAAATGAGGACCTGGGAATATGTAAAAGTAAGAACAAAAGATCCAGGAGAAATAAACATTCAAAATTGTAGGTCAAAAGATTTTGTCTACTGTTTAAACTGAATATCAAGTACATCTCTTAGTTTTCTGAGAGTCAGAGGAGCAACAGGGAGATGTGATTTTTCATTCTTATTGAAAAAAATCCATCCATACCTGTCTTGCTCTCTCCTCTCCTCTGCTCTCCTCCCTTCTTTTCCCCTGTCCCCTCTATTCTTGAAGAGACACATTAGTTTGTAGCCCTTACTACAGCCTTGCCAATGTAAGCAGATGAAGAAACTGTGACCCAGAGAGGTTGCCTAGCTTGCCTGAGATCACACAGCTAATAGGAGGCAAGGCTGGGATTCAAATTCAAATCCAAAGGCACCAGGGCCCTTGCTCCTTCCACCACACGATGAGTACAATTTCTCAGCAGGAACCTTCCTGAGCTGCAGCACCCAGGGAGGTGACGGTATTTCCTAGTTATCCAGGGACCGTCTTGGTGCCCCAACTCTCTGCCCAATGTGTGGTTAGCTGAAAATACTTGATTTCAAGACAAAAGAAGAAGTAAACCCTCTCATTGTCTCAGTGCTGGGCAAGCAGAACTAGCCTTCGTGGAGGACACCTTCTTGGGACACTGAGGAAAAAAAGCAGCAGTTGGCCATCCTTGGGTTCGTAAGTGAATTTAGCAGAGGGCACTCGCAGAGGTCCCCCCTGAGCCAACAACTGCTGACAGTGTGTGTGTGACGTAAATATGCGCTAGGGCGCAGGAGAGCCTCCAAAAGTGCTCAGAAACAAGAAAGAGCATTTCAGCTCAGCCCGGGGTCGGGCAAGAACAGTGTTGAGCACATTTGTCAGCTGGAGTGGGACAAGGCAAGAAGAGGAGGAAAAGAAAGTGATTCTCCAGGTCCCAACCGGCTGAGCCTGTCAGGCAGGTCCGGTAACTGGTACCACCACTCCATTGTCCAGAATCCCCAGTCAGCGTCACTAAGTGAGGTTCCAGTTTACTGTGTAGTATATGGTGTAGAGTTCCCACTGGTCTTTTTAATAGGTCCATAAAGTCCTGAGTTAAGATGCTCCTCCAGGCACCACCATCTTGATACCTGGACTGGAGGAACCTTCCCATTGTTGCCGCCCAGAGTCAGTGACACTTGTGATTTTAACAAGCTTTGTGTCCCTTCGGGTGGCTGTAGATTATGTTAGCATGGATTCTAAAGTGCTTCCCGCAGAAGGTTCATTAAAGGGGCACTGAGTCACTGAGAGTGCAGTGTCTTCCCACAATATTCCTACAGCAAATGTGGCATCCAGCCTCATAGGCTTTTCCTCTAGTATGTCTTGATCAAAGCCAAGGACTTGACATCTTCAGTACAGCTCGGGGAAGGCAATTCTGCAGAGGCTAAGCCCACTTGGTTCAGTTCTGTGCCGTCTGCTGTCAAGTTTGATCAAAGGATAGACTTTCTGTGGCATTGGGTCATATATATCATGTCTTCTAAATAACTGTCCATCAACATCGCTTTTCTACACCTGAGCTTTTGATAAAAATTGGACAGTTGACAATTTAGTGTTATATTTTTGGACAGTATGTCAATTCAGGATAGAACAATGTCTTTTGGAAATAAAAAGCAGATGGCAAATTGGATGCTGTTTTATGGAAAGCGGATAGGCAAAATATGCTCTCTACTTGGGTTGCTACCTACCCATTTGACCACTGCGTGGAGGCCAGATGCAGAAAACTAGAATTGTTCTTAAAAAATACTTCAGGGGCTTTTCTGGTGCTTAAAAAAATGATTGGTTTAAGTCCTGAAAATTTTACACTATAGAAACTTTGGGCCTGTAAACCCTTAGAGCAGTTTTTACTAATTCCCCTCAATGACCATATAAAAACCTGGATAATGTGCCCACAGATAACACCATTTTGATCAAAGCGGTGGTCTGACGAAACTGCCAGGATGCATTAATTGAAAAATGTACTCGTTTTAGTTTCTAAATAAATGTACATGTTTTATGAGATAGTTTGGATATGAACCAATTACATTTTGGATGACGTCTGCCAAAAATGGTTTTAGTTGGGCCCTATAATTAGTTAACTGGAGGTCCTCTGACTCAGAAGGGTTTGCTCATTATCAAATGTAATTTGGAGGAATTTGGGCCATAAATCCCTGGCTGAGAGGATTATTTAACATTAGTCATGGTATTTTAGAGACGGCCTTAAAACGAAATCCTTGCCTCTACTTTCAGTGACAAGCATTTGTGGACAGGACCAGTGCAGGTCAAGGTAATAAGAGGTGACCAAGACAAACATGTGAGAGAACGTTTCCCAGGCCCAGCATTACCCAAATGAATTGGAAGGCCATGTGAGTTTACGTCCAGAAGCATCTGGCTTCACCAATAAGTCCTTACCCACTCTGCTGAGCAGAGTCTAGTTTGGGGAGTAAAGTTGTGATGCTTACATATTATATTTCTATCCTTTTTGTTCACATGCTTTTGCCCAGCCAAGGTACCGGTAGCATAACTAGAAATATGAGTCTTTTAAAGGAAAGGCACCCGGCGGGTGATGGCCTTCAGGAGCCCCATCTGTGGTCAGTAAAGAAAAGGTTTCTTCGTGATTTGGGATGCTGTCGGGTTACCAAAGGATTGTGATATCCCACTCACCCGCCACACAGCTTCCAAAGTATAGTCCTGACTCAGAAGTAAGTATTCAAAAGCTTCACTTAAGAAACTCTGCCCCAAATAAAGCCACGCATTTCCTTCCTTAGTTCTTTCAGATTTATTGGCCCTCCTGGACCAGGCTTCTTAGATATGGGAGTCTGGTTTCAGATGAGCAGCAGTGTGCTAAGATAGGAAGAGGAAGAGAATGTCTCAACACCAGCTAGAGATATCGTCAGAGCCAGTGAAACGTGAAGTCTGGTCATAATTTAAAACAAACAAACAAACAAAAAAAACCAACAACAAACTCTACACATGGAACCATATTTTATGTAAGAATCGAATATTGTATATTTGTGATAATTCTGACTTAAGAACTGGCTAAAAAATGCTGTTTTCCAGGGCATAAAATAGTAAGTGTTAAAACTGATCATAAAATATATTGATAAGCTCCAAATCAAATACTATCTTAGCAGGAAGTAGATTTTCCCGTATAAAGAAAAACAGATTTGCACCAAAGACAAGATTAAAAATAAGATTAAAAAAAATAAGAAAAACACTGATTTAACAGCAACCACCGTCTGTCTACAGGATGTAACAGAAAGTAAACATCTGGCTTCTCACAAAATCTGGATCACAGAAGCTCAATGTGGTTTGCACACATGACTGAGAAGACACTGCTGGCATTAGGGTTTCCATCAAGGATGAACTACCAGGCAACAAGCCAGGAAGCTCAGGACACACACCACTCTAGGAAAGACGTGTTCATGCAAGGAGGTGCCTGCACAAGGGAAACATGGGCTCAGACCCGACGGCAGTGTGGGTCGTCTGGGCTGGTACAGGCGGCTCCCAGGGGGTGCTGGGTAGAAACCAGTTGTATAAATAGACAAAGCTCACGTATGTGCCTTTAGAGCATCTAGGGGGCACCAAGTCAGTGTAAAGACAGCGATACTGTCAACTGAAGTTCAACTGTCTGTTCCTCTGTCTGAACAGACAACTGAACTTCAACTGAAGTTCCTCTGTCTCATGTTCACGGCACGGCCTAGTGAAGATGTTTGAGTTAAACTGAGGTCACACCATAGCAGCCACTGTTTTTGTTCCGTGACTAAGGAGTAGACATGAGGGGTGCTGCCCATGGTTAGCTTTCTCTATTTTCGAATCCATGGAAATATATGATCCATTTCTGAAAGATTTTCATGAAAATGTATTTAAAATAATAAAACCAAAAAAAAAAAATCTTTGACCTTTACTGTGGTACTACTGTATAGTAGTTATGTGTCTTACAAAACAAATTCAAGTCCTGGCTTTACCTCGTACTAGTTGTGTGTGTCCAGGCAAGTTTTAAATACTTTATCTCATTTTTTTTAATGAAAATACCCAGACCATTTCAAAACCACGAATACCATTGGCAGAAGGGTGGTTGTGAATATCTGCTGTCCCATCTGTGAGGTATCACTGGGGACCCCATTGTCTGCCAGCTTCCTTAAGTCTGACGTCCCATGCTTGGTGGGTGTCAGGTTCTCCCCAGTGCTTAACTGACTTGTAGGGAGAAGGGGGTGGAGGATAAATTCCCACATAAGATTGTGGCAGGCCCACCCCCTGGCCAGTGAGAATTTATAGAGGCGGCCAAAGCAGCTCTTCTCTTATGGGAGGAGAACCCCTTGAAAAGGTAATTTTTTTTTTCTTCTGGCTGTTGTCTCAGAAGTCTCACTCTCTCTCCGTCTCAGTTTCCCTAAAGAAAAGGCCAGGAAGTTCAACAGTTATACGTAGAGGGACTGGCCCAGTGCCGCATGAATAAATAGGACCATTTCCTATTGATTTTCTGTTGATTCAGCCAAAGCTGGGTTCTCAGAGTAGAGCTGTTTGGAGAGTAGACTTGACTGAGTGTTTCCTGGGGTCAGTAAGGCTGAATGAAGTGTACAACCTCCTACTTTATTCCTCTTCCTCCATGAGGGGGTCTAGAGAGCCTCTGTTTTCCCTTGCGCCTCTCTCTTCTTTGAGCTCATCTGTCCTTTGCTTGCCTATAATCTTGAATACTGCTGCCAATCAACAGAAGCAGGAGGCAGCTGGGTCTCTCAGATCTAGCCCTGCACAGTCTTCAGCTCCTACTATTGGATGGTCATGTGAGAATCCCAGCTGCCCAGAGCCTCTTCTTGCTCTGCATGGCAGAACACCTGTTCCTGGAGAACACCTGGTGGTTCCCAGGACCGTTGAGGTCCTGGCACCACCTCTGATGACCCGGTCAGTCATCCTTGGTCTGAACCCTGTGGCCTTGGCCTGGGAAACGCCATGCTGATACAGCCCTTAGCCAGTGTCTCGTTTGGTGCTGGCCGAGGTGCTGATCACGTAGGAGTCAGAACTCAGGAGTCTCGCCACGGATGCAGTTCCTGCAAGGGAATGGAGCTGCACACCTTGTCCTTATTGGATGTCCCATTAACCTTCTGCTACTCGGGAGAGGCAATCATCATTATGCTTCTGGGGTCTGCAGTGGTGATCCCCCTTCAGCTGAGGTTGGGGAGGGAGAGTGGTGGACAGGTGCTCTAAGGGCAGCACGTTCCGCAAGAGCACAGAGTTTTGTTTTGGGCAGAGGCCCAGATGGGGTGAAGGATGCATGGACTGGGGTTAAGATTCCCAGGCTGGAGGCCAGGGTGCTCCAAGGAGCTAGTTCAGGGCAGGAGAATGATGGTTGGGAGGGACCATGGGGAGTGCCAAGGTGGCAAGAAAGGTTAGAGCATGGGGATAAGGCAGAGGTGGGGGACAGGAGGCAGGGCTAGGGCGTGGGCATGACAGAAAGGCCTATAGTGAGTGGGAGGAATGTCAGGGCCAGAGGGGCGACTGGGCCAGTCGGGTCTTCTAGAAGGTGCAATATCACGATGGCAGAAGGTCCTGGGGTGGGTTTGTAGGGACATGCCTTCCCTCTCTCTGTAAGTGCTTCACAACTATCTGAACTCTTACTTTATAAGGCAAAATTCTTACTTCAAAGAGTTTACATTTTAGCTGATGATATATCATTCACTTAACATAGAGGGTTAAGTAAAAGCCCCAATAAGTGTTATTCAGAATGAATGGGAGTTCTAATCAGGGAGAGTTGACAAATGAGATGGAGTGAATGGAGGGGGCAACATATAGAAACTGGAATCTGATCCGAATCGTGAAGAATGGGGCAGGCTTTGGAGAGGTAGAGGTGGGAGGGTGGGTGTCCCAGGAAGGAAGAATGTATTATGGCAGAGTTGAGTAAAGCGTGTTATCCGGAAAAACACAGCGGGCTGGCCATGATGGAAGCTCTATGAAGGGGACAACTGGAAACTGCTTGGAGGATAGCCAGGGGGCCACAGTGATGTACTCTTCTAAGAACATGGAGGGAAGAAGGATGCAATAAATAATGGAGCCTGAGCTGAGATATGCCAGGTCACCTGAAACACCAAGCTGTATTCCTGGCCTAGAGGATTACACTGTAACAAGACAGAATCTATAGAATTAACACACATAAGGAAAACAATCAGAAAAAAGTCGGGTTAGTCAGTCTTAGAAGCCTGGTAAATGGAATTTGGCCATCCCTGTCAAACTCTGTCAAAGGGAGTTTTACCCAAATGATTTCTAGTCTGGTCTCATTGGTAAAAGCACAGCATGGGGAGATGCCAGCATCAGAAGACTCGAGTAGATATTCAATTAGATGATTAATAAATGATCACATTAAATACTCAGTCTCATTCCTCTCTTTCTATACTCAGTAAGTGTTCTTTTGATTGTAACTTAGCGTTCCTTTTAGATTTGCCTGCAGAGAGACAATTACTGATCATAGCCATTTCAAGTATTCTAGCCTCCACCACAAGACTTTCTTATTGTAAAATAATAAACTGGCATTCTGGTTTTCTATATCATACTCATAAGTTTGGCTAATGGGAAAGATCCACTTCTGGTTCCTGAGGCTCACTGCCAGACACCGAATGGTGGTCCATTTGCCGGCACACAACTCATCATGTGTAAGGTTTCTTGAGGGCAGTCTTGTCATGGTTTGAGAAAGCTGCGTGGAGCATGATTACAGAGGGTTTTACCTGCCAGTGTGATGAGTATTGCGTTTATTCTATAGATATGTGGGTGTGGTTCAGGTCAATGAGTACATACTGAGCACCTGCTATGGGAGAGGCATCGATGGGTGGGGCAGGGAAGCATTAATGAAGAGTCTCTTATGGCATGTGCAGTGTAGTGTAGTGGGGAAGGCAGCTCCTCACAAACCACTTGTGATGACCCTTGAGATAAAGGTAGAAGATGGACTTCAGGGAGGATGTGGCATTCAAACTGGGACTGAGATGGAGGATGATTTTTAATGGGCAGAACTAGGGGAAAGGCCATTGTAGGATGTGGGAGCAACAAAAGGGATGACAGGACACCCCTGGTGCCTGCAGAGGGGTGATGAGCATGGAAAGAAGAAAGGGTGGGTAGAGCAGAGATGACCTTGATCCTGTAAGTAATGGTGTTTTGTGAACAGGCAAGTGATGCAAATAGATTTTATTTCTCTTTAGCAAAAAGACAAAGGGTCATGAAAAACAGATTTAAAAAGCCTTTTGGGAGGAGAAATATAAATTGTAAGACTGTCACATGTCAGGTGAAAGATGAGGAAAAGCCTGAGCTAGAGGTGTAAAAGGAAGGTGGTGGGGGTGGAAAGAAAAGAGCAGGTTCCAAGGCAGAGATTTTAACCTGGTGGCTGAGGGGCTCCTACAGGTTCCATTTTTGAACTAAGGGGATACACAAATCTCAAAAGTTGTGTGTCAAATTTCATGGAAGTACAAGTGTGAATTTAACTGGGGAGAGGCCTGTTAGCCCGCATTTCCCAACAAGCAGATGACAAGATGGTATTAAACATTGAAGAACATTCTTAGGGGAAATGCCTGTGGGGGGAAATGGGGAGGGAGCAGGGAGAGGCTGGGAGAGCACTCCGAGAGGGAGGGAGAGAGAGAAGGAAGGAAGGAAGTTTTGGTGGGAGCCTTTAGAATGCCATGCCATCTAAGAAAGGTTCAGCAAAGTCACGGGGGAATTCTCCAGCCGAATTTCTACTCAGAGGAGTCCCTAGTCTCCCAGGAGCTGCTGTGCCTTGGTGTTCCTGCTGTGTGTAGTATTTGTGTGGGAACAGCTTGTCAGAAGCATGGCTGGGGCACAAATGCAGCAGTTCTGTTTTTGAGCACGACAGCCTGGGCACTTGGTAAATGGCGCTCTCTGCAGCTGGAGGTCTGAGAGGCTCATTCTGAAGACTACTACAAGGCACATGGCTTCTATTGGATTCCTGAATTATGTCATGACCAAACAAGGGTAAAACGTTACCTTTCAAGAAATTTCTGAGGTAACACTAATAATAGATGCAAATAACTTTTTGCATACCTAGAAGAATGGTGCTGCCATTGCCTGACACATGATACCCAGGATGAGGCCCACGGAAAGAAAATGTGCTTTGTTCCCGCCATGTTGTGTTTGAGATGCTGGTGTGAGAGCCCATTCAGTATCTACCAAGCAAGCTGAGAGCTCAGAAGACACAGTTTGAGCTGCAGCTCTATGAAAGAGAGTGTTCATAGAGCCACTGAGGTGACAATGGAAACAATAGAAATGAGTAAGTTTCCCTCGGGAAGAATGTAGATTGAACAGAGCAGAGGGTCAAAAGTCTGTTTTCGACTGAGTGACTGGAGTATAACAGTCCAAGTGCCTTTTTGTTGAGAGAAGCCAGAGAAAGAGAAGAAGTGGTCCAAAAGGGAAGGAGATAATCACTAAAGCACTTGTGTTCTAAAAGCATTGAGGACAGGGTCTAAGACATAGTGGGGTTGTCAAAAATGCCAGATGCTTGCAGAATATCAAGTAGGGCGAGGTCCAAGAAAGATCTTTCAAAGAAGATATTTTAAAGATATTTTAAGTAGAAAAGAATTATGAACCGAGACCTTATCTTACCAGTCTTACCTCTGTGTTTGGTATCTCTCGGCATTTTCATGAATAACATTTTACTACATTCAATTCCTTCTTAATTGCAAATCAGGAAAAAATGAGTGGGGTCAGGAAGGAGGTTGGGAGAATCAGGGTCTATTGCAAAGAAATTAACAATGCTCTTCATATGTTGGAGGCATTTTTTCCTCTTCCTGTATCTTGAGAAGTTGTCACCTTAACCCCACAGCACAAAAACTAAACAATACTAAATCCATGTTATGTTAAGTATTTTAGGTGTAAAACGTATGAGGTCGGACAATTAAGTTCATGAGCTCATCCTAGAAAAAGTGCTACATACCTCATTGCTGAATATCACTACGGTCACCTTCAAAGTACTTCCCTTGGGAAGCTATGCACTGACACCAACACCTGGTCCATACCCTTCAAAGCAATTTTGGAACTCTTTTTCTGGAATGGCCATCAAGAGTTGTCGTCATATTACCCTTGATGTCGTAAATGTCATCCAAATGTCTTTCTTTCACTATTTCCTTTATCTTCAGATAAAGAAACAATTCATTGGGGTCCAGATCAGATGCGGAGGGAGGGTGTTCCAATACAGTTATTTGTTTACTGGCTAAAAACTCCCTCACAGAGAGTGCTGTGTGAGCTGGTGCATTGTCGTGATGCAAGAGCCATGAATTGTTGGCAAAAAGTTCAGGTCGTCTAACTTTTTCACTCAGCCTCTTCAGCACTTCCAAATAGTAAACTTGGTTAACTATTTGTCCAGTTGGTACAAATTCATAATGAATAATTCCTCTGATATTAGAAAAGGTTAGCCACATTGTTGCAACACGTTCATAAACTTAATTGTCTGACCTCGTAGTTGCTTTTGAAAGCTTACCATAGCAGTTTTAAAAAAGCAGATCATTGGTATCATGCTTTATTGAATGCACTTTTGAAAAAAAATTTTCTAGGGTAAAGATATGTTTCTCTTTGTAATGGAGAGGGGGGAACTGGAAACTTGTACTATTGTCTGATGGTTCAGAAAAGCTTCTCAAGTGCCAGTTATTGATCCGTGTTGTTTGATGACCAAGCCTTTAATTCCTATAAAGCGTAAGTGTACAGAGGATCGATTCAAGAGTTGTCCATCTGAATGGCATATTTTGTTCTTTGCAAAATGGTAGTTTTGAATTTCTCCACTAGGTTCCTCAGTGCCCTTTCTACAAAGATCCATATAAGTCATCTACATGATTTTTGTTTTGGGAATATTATATATCTAGTGTGAAATTTATAGTTTTAACTTATTAGAAAATGAAAACTTTGTGATGTAATGTATTTCTCTTTCCCCCTAATTATCAGAACATTACTTCATTGTAATAGTGGGTTAATCCTACTCCTGGTAAAATGACTTCTAGAGAAGTACCTGGTTTTTATGCATACCTACTTGCTGAATTAGTGAATGAATGGATGGATTAGTTCCTTTGGACCAACTCAGTTCTATTTCTGATGTAAATGTCACATTTACTTACGTTGTGTTTCAGCTTATAAATTACTTTGGTTTAACAGAATTAATCTTGGATTCAATCTATAAAACAAAGAAGCAAACTGCACCTACAAAAAAAAAGAATGGGGACAATGAGTTTCTTTGATTTTTTTTTTTTAATGGTTTAATGTAATCTGCAGAAGCACAACGAATGTTGGTTTCGTCTGTAAGGTAGGTCAAGAAGAAAAATCACCACCTCACACCATTTCACCATTTTTAGTTCAAGGAAATAAGGTCATGGGAGGAGTGTGGTCTTTTAAGCCAGACAGATTATATAAAATGTACTAAGGTTGTGACCTTAGAAAACTAAATAGCTTCTTTGAATCTCAATCCTTTTGTCTATAAAACTGAAGGAATAATGCCAAGGGTGGCATATGAGTTAAATGAGATAAAATATGTGAAACCCAGGACACAGGAATGACAGAGTTAAATGTTTAGGGGACTTCAGATCCCTCCCTCCCTTTTCTGTGAGCGCCACCACAAGCAGAAATTCAATTATGGGAGAAGAAAGGCAATCAAGGAACACTCAGGTTTCCTCGCTTTCATAAATCAAGGACATATTTATAAGTTATAGTTTAGTGTGCTAATGGGAGAAAACAAAAACAACAAGCACAAAAGCCAGGTGCAAAACCTCACTGTTCTCTCGTGTTATCACGACTGGAGAAGGTCTGTGGGCATTTTCTCTTTGCCATTTGCAATCTGGTGTTTCTAGGTCCTTTGAGGAAGCCCACAAACCACTCAACTCTGCTTCAGGTATTGACATTCCTATGAAGAACTGATACATTCTACAAGATTGTTAGTCATCATGACTGGAGTTCAATAGATAAATTAAAAACACAGCCACTCTTCAGCCCCGGAAGTAACTCACTTCTCAAGTAATGCTCTCCTTCACTTCACAATCGGCTTAACGATACCCTGAATCAGAGACGCTCATTGTCAAAGGGGCCTCTGGACGGTTCCCAGAAGAATTTGTGGGTTGTCTAATATAACTGCACAGGCATTTGGCCGAGTGCTTTCTGGAGCTTGTCCTGCAAATTCCTGTAATTTGCACCAGGTCACTTGTTATCCATTTTAGCTGACAGAACAGTTTGAATCACGGATGTGAAAAGGCAACTGAAGCAATAGTTAGCAGAGACCTTCCAGGAATATGCTCCTGCCATCCTGACCATGTGTAAGCAGGGTCATGAACTACAACAAGCTCATCACTTTGCAGAAAATGCACACACACACACACACACACACACACACACAATTTGTTTAAGAATAATTATTAGTCCCCATGAAAACTGCCTCACAATGAAAATCTGCAAAAAACCGAGAAATCTAAGCCTGAGTGGAAAATACTCCAACTAATTGAAAGCAAACATTTTTTTAAACTCTAATGGGTCTCCAGCCTTGTTTTGGATGTTTGTGCTGTTAGGCTGATTAGAGCTTAAAGAGTTCAGTGTTGTTCCCTATCTAGGTTACATTGCAAATGTGGTGTTCAGGTTCTTATTTTGTAGTTTAGCATTTCACTAATAGTCTGTTATTTTCTACCTAAGTTGCTTTGTGACAATCTCATGCAGAATTTCCTCCTATGTGGTCTTTTCTCTTTTAGAGGCATCTTATTATCCGTTAAAGAGTAATGAGATAAATAGGTGCCATCAAGTGACTATACGGGAATAAGTGCCCGGCACAACCTTGCAAATAAGTAGTTGCTCTCTCACCTGGAGAGCTTTAAAATATGTCCACACTGGAAACATTTTAAAGGGCTCGTTACAAAAAATATCTTTACTTAGTATTGAATCTATACAGTTTTCACAGGAGTTTTGTTAAAACCCTACTTACTCTGAGTATACGTGGATGTTTATAGAAGCAAGAAAGTGAAATGGACATGAAATGCTTTTCCTGTTGGGCGTGTTTCATGTAGGGGATGAAGCACAGAAGTGACCAGAAATGGTAGGTTTCTGCAGGGGAAGCTAGCTACAGAGCTCAGAGCCGTGGGGAATGGTGGCTGAAAGCAGGGGTGCTCTGACTAGAACAGCTGGCTGCTGCTGCCACCAGGGCAGCAGTCACTTTCTAGACTTTCACTGTAGGAAGAAGGACTAGAAGTCTGCACCTGGGACCTGGCCCTCTGGTCGGAGGAATAAATCTGTGGCTCATTGTGCAGTATTTAGTGTGAGGAATGAGGAGGGTGCCAGCTGGGCTTTCCACGTCCTGTGTTGTTGCTAGGTGCTTCATTAGAGCAGGAGGTAAAACAATTTACCCATAATTCCAGACCACACCCTTTGTTTCTCTGCTTAAGTATCCTATGGAGTTTTGCCACATAGTCTGCGGCTTCTCTGACCTCTATGCTCCCATTGAGTGTCAGGGTCCAATCCTCTGACTCCTTCCTAGTTAAATTTGTAAAATGAAGGTTGGAAGTGAGAATGATAAACAAATTATAGTTCCAGACACTTAAAAATAATGATCCAGAAAATCTTCTCTGTCCACCTGAGTATCATGAGAATTCAGATTTAGAGATTAGTTTCTCTTAAAATCAGGCCCAATATTCATGTTGCCGTAACAACATTGCTAAGGAAAGAGAGAGTGTCCATGAGATCCATTTGTCAAACTCTGTTCCAATCACAGGGGCTGGACTTAGAAGCTGCATAGACAACTTCATCTCTTCCTCCGCTGCAGGTTCATATATTACTTTACAGGCAGGCCTCAAACCAGTTAGCTGGATTGAATGTTAATGAAATGCGATGACTGCGAGGCTAGCTATTTGAGGCAAATTAAAAAGATCATGGTCATCATTATAGAGAGCCAATGTTTTCATTCTTGACTTCATATAAGCTTTCGTGGCAAAATTTTTTCCAAATCTTGCCCATAGCTATGATATAAAGAAAAATGCCATAAAACTCCCCACAACCCAGGAAAAAAACGATACACTTGAGCTTCTGGAGCTTCAGTAAATTGAATCTCAATCTCAGGTTTTGGCTTTGACCCCATCTTCAGTGAGATGTTACTAGTTAGTGTATGGGACCACCTTTCAGAAATGGTATGTAGGGGTGTGTGGGGACAGAGCCCCAAAAAGCAGTTTCCAGGCTCTCGGCCTCACATAGAAAGGTGCTGGCTCAGGTAGTAAATGGCCGTCGACTGCGATCAAATGGCCAGCAGCTGTGGCTAGTTGGCCGTCAGCTGTAACCAGTGAGCCATTGGCCACGAATATAACTGCCGTGGCTAGGCTAGCAGAAAAAGGGGGAGCTAGCAAGAAGATGGTGGCTGAGTCTGCAAGCGGCACAGTGAGGGTTGAGAATTGTGTTGCTCCTGATTCCTGTGTCTCCAACCCAGCCGCCAGTGAGAATATAGTGGTATGACTCCCCTACCTATGGCTCCGTGGGTGTTCCTTTTTGGCCTCACCATATCCTGCGTTCTTGTGTGGGGAGTGGGACCAGAGACCCCGCCGGACGCCCCGCATGACAGGGTGTAACAGAATTCACTCCGTAACGTATATGCTTCAGTTTTAAGCAGGCAGAGTGAACACACGTTTGCCTTTTGACATTTCCCAAAAACCACTGGGGGAAAAAGAATAGAAGTAGTTAACCCAGTGAGAAGATCAGGATAAGGACAGGAGAGGTGGGTCATCAATGAATACGAAAGTTCAGTGAATTTCTGGGAGACAGAAAGAGAATGGAATGGGGTTGAAGGAAGGAAGCCCAGAACATGCCATGGGAGCCAGCAGTACGAGCTGGAACTGAGAATCTCAAAGGGACTAGGCTATACATAGGACTGCCGGATAAAAACGGGAGTAAAGAGCATTAATTCAATATCATCTTATGTAACAGCTGCACAGATGGGTCCCACAGCTCTGCAGAAAAGCAAGAAGCCTAGGACTTATCTGTAAGCCAAACCAACCAGCTAACCAACCAACCAACCAACCAACCAACCAACCAACCAACCAGCTATCCAGTCCACCAACACACCAACCAACCATCACCCAGTCAGCAAAAACAGAGTTTTTTTCCAAAACAAACATGAACTCTGAGAAAAAGTCAAGGTCCCAGCTGCATGTTGGTGCCTAGAGTAGACCCTCTTCATTCTGCCCGAGGTAGGCCTGCAGCCCAGCAGGGGCTGACCCTTTACTCATTTAAAGCAGAACCGTCAGCTAACATGCCTCATCCATGTGAGCGGACTTCCCAATCAGAATTCCCTCATAAAAGGAGAGAGCCTTTCACGGTATGGATCTGATTATACAACAGTGGAGGAAAGCCACACCAGCTGCTCTGGTTTCTGCTCTCAGAGATGAATGCACTTCATCAGCCATAGGACAAAATTGGAAGGATAATCAGTCATAGGGCAAAAACCAGCCACATGGAAAAGAAAGACCTGTATCAGCTAAGATGCATTCAACTGCAAATAACAGAAAATCCAACTAAAATGGACTTGAGCAAAGAGGACATTTATTTTCTCATATAAAGAAAAGTCTGGAGAAGGGAGTGTTCTTAAATGGAGTAGCTCGGCGATGTCATCAATGACTTGGGGTTTTCGTCTTTCTGTTTCACTGTCTTCAGCATGTTATAGTGTTTTATTTCCTCATGGTTACAGAGAGCAGCAGGTATCACGTGAATAAGATTCCTTTTTAAATTTTTATTTATTTTTTACCATGTGTCACTTACTTGGGTGAGAGTACTCTTCTCGTAGATGTCCCAGGAGATTTCCCCTTGGGTCACGTTGCATTTCATGAATTGGGTCTCTTGCCTGTGCCTATAAAATCCCTAACAGTGGGAATGAGTCTGTTCTTGGCCGAGACTAGGGTTTCCCAACCTTGGCATAGCTGACATTTGGGTCAGATAATTCTTTGTTGCGCGGGACTCTCCTGAGCATTGGAGAACGTTCAGCAGCCTCCCTGGCCTCGATCCACTAGACACCAGCATCATGTCTTCCTGTTGTGACAACCAGAAATGTTTCCGGAGCATGCCAAAGGTTCCCTGGGGGTATTGTCACTCCCATTTTAGAACCACCATCCTACAGGAACTTGTAGACCCCTGATTTTACACCATTAGAAAATGCACTGCCAAGTCATCCATCATTCTGGAGGTTCATCCTCTCAGCCTGTCTCAATCAGTAGGCATGCAAGACAGTGGTCAGCCATGGTCTCCTGGAGAGCAGAGCCATGGCAGCGGCATGGAGAGCGGAACCAGGGGAGCGGCATAGAGAGCAGAGCCATGTGAGCGGCAAAACGAGAACAGAGCCGGAGGTCAGTTTTGCTGTAGTGGAATTTGATGAATACAGTGGGGCGGTGACCTTTGTACACTTCTCATCCTGCCATTTCCTAAGTGGGTGGTACTTGTCCTGTTTTGTCTTGTTTTGGTTTGTGGGTGTTTATTTATTTATTTATTCAGTTATTCTCTTTCTTTTCATCCGTTGTGTATCAGATGTATTGTTTCTTGGCATAAATAATTTGGCACCAAGAACTAATACACCTGGCAGAGGGTAATTTCTTAGAGATTGTGGACTTCAAGCTTGATTCTGCACCTGAGACTCTGTGCATGTTCCCCTTGGGGAATGGGTGAGTGTGTTCTGCTAGCATATATGGATATTGAGCCAAAGGGAGGCTTTGGCAGACAATATAAATTGAATTATTCAACATCTATTTCTAACCCCCTTCTCTGTTCCCTGTATTTACTATAGAGGGTGTAAATGTATATACTTACGCACACAGCTAGTGGTAGCTGCATGACACAGTTCTGGCCAGGAAGCCGTAAACTAGTTTATGGAAGGGACTGCTCGAGGAAAGCATTTGCTTTATTGATAAAAGAAGCAGATGTGACTGGCCCCAGCCCTTTCTTCCCTTTCCACTTTCTCCTGCCTGGATCACAGATGTAATTTCTGGAACTCCAGTCATTTTGCAGCGATGGGACAGCAAGCTGGCGTGCTAAGGATGATGACATAGTGGGGACACAGACTCTAGGTCTTCTGTAACCTCGTTATTCACTGTATCATTTCTGGATTGCCCATCTCTGGACTTATTGATAATTGAGTAATTTATAAGTGAGGCATTTGAGTCATTCTGAGTCAGCTGTTCTTTGAAACTGAACATCAACTGATCAATAAGGTAAAAGAAGGTAGAACGAAGGGGAAAGAGTGGAATGAAAGATAGGGATGTGAATAGCTTTACATACAGTGGATTTGAGAGAATGATTTTTGTCTTTGCAATCTGGTCTATGGTAATATTTGAGAATTCCCTACCTACCTTGTCCCCCTGCCCCTTTTTTGTTTTTTAATCCCAAGATCTTCCCCTACTAAATATAGTATATTAGCCTGAGGCATTCTGGACTTATTGCCTAGAGGAGAGCTGACATAGCCACATGCATCAATCAAGTTCTTGACTTTTGAGCTTCTAGTATGCTTTTGAAATTCATTGTCTTGAAATTCAAAGACTTAATTTGCAAGAACAAGGCTTTTGAGAAAGAATATGTCATTGGATTCCAAAATCTTGGTTTTGAGCATCCAAAGAAAAATCTCTGAAGGAATCAGGGCCTAAAAGTAGGTTTGCCTGAAGTGAGGAAGGAGGTTACAGGTTTCGAGGGAAAGCCAGTACTTGCGAAGTTGCCTGTGCTCTGCCCACCACCGTCCACCCAGTCCTGAGGTGGGAGGGGCAGGTTGGAAAGTGTTGGAGTAGAAAGGAGCAGTGCACTTCTCTCGGCTTTCAACTCCAGAAGGCTGCAAGCTACACTGCAAGTTTGACAGAAGGCCCCTCAAGGCCTAATAGAATGATGGCCATAGCCATAAAATGGGAATTGTAGGGGGGGCAGGCCAAGGTAAAGAGGGCCAGATACAGCCCTGCTGATGTTCCTGTGTCCCCATAGTCACAGAAGAGAATCAGAAAACCATTCGTACGCCTAAGGTAGGTCACTGAATGGTTGAGTTGGCTGGTGGATCTGAAGAAATCTCCTTCCAGAACATGGGTGATACAAACCATGTGGACGAGTAACCGAAGATCATGGTGGTACCTTGATCAACTAGTTGGAAGTCACCAGAGATGCACAAGACCAAAGATCAGGAGATGCTAAAGAGGACGGAGGTTAACCACACAGAGAAGCCTCCTTACCCCCAATTCCCCAGCACCACACAGCTCTACTTGATGTGACCTGCCCTGCCATGAAAAGTGGGTGGGAAGGGACGGATTAAATCTGACCTTACAGACTTTAAATATAAAATGACCAAGTTTGCTTGGAATTGGCAATGATTAACGTATCTGCCAGCATGTGGAATAGGGTCTTTTAGTTACAGAAAATAAAGTTAATCCTTTTTAAGCCCAAGAACATGGCTGGAGAAAATCGAACCCGCTACATAAGAAATTGAGGCATATTAATTAAAGTAATTAAAGATAAGCAAAGAAACGAAAATGATGATACATCAAATATAAGGAGGAAGAGGTGGGAGAGGAGAGTATGGTTATAAAAGTAAATTAAATCCTTATTTTTTTCATTTCTGGACAACACGCTAAATATAAAATTTGACACATTCAGAAATCTCATATTCATGTTATTTAGTATTTTGATGGTAATAAGTGTAAGAATTAAAAAACGGTTAACAGGTTGCTTCGTGGGAGAAGGACTGGGGGTAGGTAGGAGACTGTTTCTTTTCATCATAAATTATTCTTTACTGTTTGATTTTTTTCCTTACAACATACTGGTATTGCTTTGATATAAATTAAACTAGGAAGAGAATAATCATGAGCTTCTGTGTGTGCTATATTCTGCAGTGGTACATGCTAATAGAGTATGTGTACTGAAGATAAAAGTACACCCAAATGTTATAAGAATATCAAGTGCCATGCACTAGAGAGAGAGTGGCTTTGCAGAGCTCTGCAAGAATTCCTGGACACTATGGACAACTATGGCAACCACCAGACCCATAGAAACTGGAAACTATGGGGCAAAAGACCAGAAGGACAAATAACCAGTGAAGCTGAGATGGGGATACTTTGAGAAACAGTTATTGTGAGAGAGATTGTATGAAAGGTTGTGTCAGCATTTGGAGCTGTGGGATGATGAATGTGGAATTTGGATTCTTTCGTAAAATATACCAGGAGTGGTTTTTAAGGTGCATGTATGCGTGTGCGCGCACACACACACACACACACACACACACACACACACACACACACACACACTGGGTTTAGCTTGTACTTTAGCCTACTAATTATCATCTTTTTCTTACTTAGCCCTCGAGTCTCCAGAGCCCAATTAGAGGTCCCAGAAATAGCAGTCTGTGATACTCTCTGTGCTCCCTCTCTTGTGCATTTCTTCTCATAGTCAGAGCCTGATAGACAGAGGGGAGGGGATTATGACTGAAATCAGTGGTCATTTGACTGTGACTTCACATGGATCTGGGAAACAGTCCGGCAAATCCTTGTAGTATTGTCAAGCACATGACCCTTGTGCAATAACACAGAGACCACTTTTTGTATTTTGTTTTGTGTTTAGTCTGAATGACTTTTGTACTAACTTTGGCCAACAGCCTTCATTATCTTCTTGGGCTAATGGAGCTGTAGGAGGAGAGATACATTCTGGGACAGATGAATTAGAGATATGGATTTGCATGTCCTAATTGCTTCTTCAGGCAACACATGCAAAATAACATTTTCAACATACTACCAAGTTCTTTCTCATAGAGTCTGAAGAGGCATTTAAGTGTTATATGTATTCTAGATTCTAAATCAATTTAAATTGGTTTATGACAGGTAACAACAATTAGTGGGATTAGTTAAAATTTTCAGCCTGACAAATTTCCTGAAATTATTTGCAGAAACTTTGAAAATCAGAGAATGAGCTGAGATTTTTTTTTAAAGGTTTTTATTTTTTAAAAATCTAACATACACTATTATATCAGTTTCAGGTGTACACCATAGTTGTTCAACATTTAAATACCTAAAGAAGTGATCACCATGATAAGTGAGCAACCATCTGACACCATACGATGCTATCACAAATATTATTGACTATATTATTCCCCATGCTGTACATTACATCCCCATGACTTATTTGTTTTATACCTGGAAATTTGAACCTCTTATCCCCCTTCAACTTTTACCCCTTTTTTAAATTTTCCAGTTTCAATTAACATTTCATATTATTTTGTATTAATTTCAGGTGTACAGCTTAGTGGTTAGACATTTGTATAATTTAAGAAATGATCCCCTGACTAGTCTAGTACCCACCTGGCACTATACTTAGTTATTACCATATTATTGACTATATTGCCTATGCTTTACTTTACATCCCCATGACTATTTTGTAACTACCAATTTGTACTTCTTAATCCCTTCACCATTTTTACTCTGTCCCCCTACCCTCCTTCCGTCTATCACCCTGATAAATCTAGTACACATATGACACCAGAGTCATTGCAATATTATTGATTATATTCCTTTTACTATACCTTATGTACCCGTGACTACTTTGTAACAACCAATTTGTATGTATGTATTTATTTATTAAAATTTATTGGGGTGACAATGGTTAGTAAAATCACATAGGTTTCAAGTGTACAATTCTGTAATGCTTCAGCTGTATACCACATTGTGTGTTCACCACCTAGAGTCAGTTCTCCTTCCATCACCATATATTTGACCCCATTTACCCTCTTCTACTATTTCCTCTCCCCCCTTACCTTCTATTAACCACTAAACAATTGTCTGTGTCTATGAGTTTTTGTTTCTTTGTTTGTCTTGTTCCTTTGTTTTCAGTTTTATATCCCACATATCAGTGAAATCATATGGTTCTTGACTTTTTCTGTCTGACTTATTTCACTTAGCATAATAATCTCAAGATCCATCCATGTTGTCGCAAATGGCATTATTTCATCTTTTCTTATGGCAGAGTAGTAGTCCATTGTGTATATATACCACATCTTCTTTATCCAATCATCTTTTGAAGGGCACTTTGGTTGTTTCCATGTCTTGGCCACTGTAAATAAAACTATGATGAACATCAGAGCACATATATCTTTATGGATAAGTGTTTTCAGATTTTGGGGTATGTACCCAGGAGAGAGATTGCTGGGTCATATGGTAAGTCTATTCTTAATTTTTTGAGGAACCTCCACACTGCCCTCAATAGCAGCTGCACCAGTCTGCATTCCCACCAACAGTATATGAGGGTTCCTTTTTCTCCACAGTATCTCCATCACTTGTTATTATTTGTCTTGTTGATGACAGCCATTCTAACCGGTGTGAAATGATATCTCATTGTGGTTTTTATTTGCATTTCTCTGATAATTAGTGATTTTGAGCATCTTTTCATATGTCTATTGGCCATCTGTATGTCCTCTTTGGAGAAATATCTATTCAGGTCCTCTGCCCATTATTAAATTGGATTGTTTGTATTTTTGTTGTGGAGTTGAATGATCCTTTCAACAAGCTCTCAAGGTCCATACAATTTGTACTTCTTAATCCCTTTCCGTTTTTAACCCACCCCCTCAACCCACCTCCCATCTGGCAACCATCAAAATGTTCTTTGTATCTATGAGTGTGTTTCTGTTTTGTCTGTTTGTTCTTTAGATTCCACATATAAGTGAAATCACATTGCATCTGTCTCTCTCTGTCTGACATACTTCACTCACCACAATACCCTTCGGGTCCATTCATGCCACTGCACATGGCAAGAACCCATTCCCTTCCATGGCCAAGCAATATTCCATTATATATATGTACCACCTCCTCTTTATCCATTCTTCCATCAACAGACACCCAGGCTGCCTCCACATTTGGCTCTTGTAAGTAATACTGCAGTGAACATATGGATGCACATTTTCCCTCAAAGTAATATTTTGGGTTTCTTTAGATAAATACTCAAAAATGGGATTACTGGATTCTTCTTTGTCTCTCTTAATAGCCTTTGTTTTATAGTCTGTTTTGTTTGATACAAGTATTGCTACCCCAGCTTTTTTTTTCTTCTTTTTTCCATTTACATGTTCATGAACTTTCTTTTTCCATCCCTTTACTTTCAGTCTGTATGTGTCTTTCAATGTGAAATGAGTCTCTTGTAGGCAGCATATTTAAAGGTTTTGCTTTCTTATCCATTCAGCCACCCTATATTTTTGATCAAAACATTTAATCCACTTACATTAAAAGTAATTGTTTATAGATATGTAACTATTGCCATTTTATTATTCATATTTTGGTCTTTTTTTTCCCCATCTTAAGTCCCTCTAACATTCCTTGTAATACTGGTTTGGTGGTGATGAACTCCTTTAGTTTTTTTCTTGTCTGGGAAGCACTTTATCTGTCCTTTGATTTTATAATAAATAATAGCCTTGCTGGGTAGAGTAGTCTTGGTTGTAGATCCTTCTTTTTCATCACTTTGAATATTTCCTGCCAATCTCTTCTGGCCTGCAAAGTTTCTGTTGACAAACCAGCTGACAATCTTATGGGAGCTCCCTTATAAGTTAGTAGTTGCATTTCTCTTGCTTCTTTTAGGATTCTCTCTTTGTCTTTAACTTTTGCCATTTTAACTATAATGTGTCTGTGTGAGCCTGTTTGGGTTCATCTTGTTTGGGACTCTCTGCACTTCCTGGACTTGTATGTCGATTTCCTTTGCCAGGTTGCAAAAGTTTTCAGTCCTTATTTCTTCAAATAGGTTCTTAATCCCTTGCTTTTTCTCTTCTCTTCTGACCCTATGATGTGAATGTTGTTACACTTCATGTTGTCACAGAGGTCTCTTAGACTATCCTCATTTTATTTTTTTAATTCTTTTTTTCTTTTGCTGTTCTGATTGGGTGTTTTATACTCCCTCATCTTCCAAATCATTGATTCAATCTTCTGCTTCATCTAGTCTGCTGGTGATTCCTTCTAGTGCATTCTTCATTTCAGTTATTGTATTCTTCACTCCTGACTGGTTTTTTTTTTTTTTTTTTTTTTTTTTTTTATAGTTTCTGTGTCCTTTTTAATGCTTGCTGTCTCTTTGATGAAGTTCTCACTAAGTTCCTTGAACATTCTTATAACCAATGTTTTGAACCCTGTCTCTGGTAAGTTGTTTGCCTCCATTTCATTTAATTCTTTTTCTGGAGTTTTCTCCCGTTCATTCCTTTGAAACATACTTCTTTATTTTGGTTGTCTTTCTGTTTGTTTCTATGTATTAGGTAGATCTGCTACATCTCCTGCTGTGGGGACAGAGCCCCAAAAAGCAGTTTCCAGGCTCTCGGCCTCACATAGAAAGGTGCTGGCTCAGGTAGTAAATGGCCATGGCTGTGATCAAATGGCCAGCAGCTGTGCCTAGTTGGCCGTCAGCTGTAACCAGTGAGCCATTAGCCATGAATATAACTACCGTGGCTGGGCTAGCAGAGAAGAAAAGGAGAAAGGGGGGAGCTAGCAAGAAGATGGTGGCTGAGCCTGCAAGTGGTGCAGTGAGGGTTGAGAATTGTGTGGCTCCTGGTTCCTGTGTCTCCAACCCAGCCGCCAGTGAGAGTATAGAGATATGATTCCCCTACTTATGGCTCCGTTGGTGTCCCTTTTTGGCCTCACCATGTCCTGCGTTCTTGTGTGGGGGGCGGGACCGGAGACCCCGCCAGATGCCCCGCACGACAAATGGCGAAGTCGGCAGGATCCCCTGCACTACACCTGCTGGGTGGCCTTATGTTGCAGGTGCTCTTTAGGATCCTGGCGCAGTCTCCCTGGTCACTTGAGCCAGATGTTCCAGGAGTATGTGTCCCTTGTGTGGATTGTGTGTACCCTCCTGTTATATTTGAGCCTTGATTGCTACTGGCATGGCAGTGGGTGGGATTGATTTTCAGGTGAATTGGCTGTAAAGTTTGGCCATGTCCACAACTTATGGTCTGCTGTGCTGGGGGGCTTACCACACGAAGTGGGAGTTGCCCCAGCAGGCTCTGATGTCTGTTGAGACTGCCCTTTAGGTGTGCCGCTTGTAGGGCTAATTGGGCAGTGCTCTGCTGTGGTGTGAAGTCAACCTCCAAGTATGTAGATTCTGGGACCTCTTGGGAGGGGCTCTGGTAAAGGCCCAGGTCAGCCACAGCCTGTGACTGGTCGGTGACCACCTGGTAAGAGCTACAAATTGATCCACGATTAGTTGCTGCCTGTGCTGGGTCTGGGGGCACATGGGAGAGGCCACACTGCAAACCGAGGACAGCTACCACCAGTACGGGACCTGGGGTAGCTCCGCAAAAAGCCAGGACATGCTGAGGCCTGCTGCCACCTGTTGCCAATTGCTGGCTCCAGTAAGGTTCACCTGGTAAAGTCTCCTGTGGTAGGAAGTTGGGTGTGGTGGGATCTTAGTATGTCAGCCAGGTGCAGCTGCAGATCTCACCAGGCCAATTAGAGTCAGATTTGGCTATAAGCGTAGGGGGAGGGCTCAACACAGGGAAGATGGTGCCTGCCTGCCAGCTGCACAGGAAAGGACCCCACACAGAGAAATTGCTGATTGTCCTCCAGGCCAACCCCTGAAGCCACACACCTCAGTCTACCCCCTATATGCCTCTGACGCCCCCTGAGTCACCGTCTCTCTGCCAGAGTCCAAGGTGAGTGCCTGTGAGTGAATGAGTCTGTTCATGGTTCCTTTAAGAGGACGTCTGGGTTTCCCGCAGCCTTCCGTCCCACCCTGACTGTCGGAATCCCCACTGTTTTTCACAACCAGAGGCTGTGAGGGCTTCTCTCCTGGCACCAGTACTCCTGGATGGAGAACCTGCTGTGAGGCTGGGATTCTTTGTTCCTCTGTGGGGAGCCTCTGTGGCTGATATATCCCTCTCAATTTTCATCCACCACACAGGTTTGGCACCGGCCTGTTTCACATCTCTGTTTCTCCTACCCATTTTGAGGTGGCTTCTTATTTATATCCTTAGTTATAAAACTACTGTTCAGGTAGACTTTAGATGGTTCTCCAGGTTGATTGTTCTATAATTTAGTTGTAATTTTAATGGGTTCATGGGAGGAGGCAAGCATGGCATTTATCTACTCTGCCATCTTACATCATTCTCTGAGATTTATTTTTTAAAATTGATTTCAACCTATGACACTGAGGGTATAGTCATGCCGTTCCCCAACTATGTTATGGTCCCACCAAAGAAGAATTCTTTTCAGGTGGCCACAGAGAGGTGACTGGGAGCTTGTGACCTCTAACAGTGCAATTTTGCTTTCCAAATGACAGCATCCTGGAAGCACTGCGGGTAGATTGCTTTTGCTAGACTGCAATGCATGCAGACTGGCCTTTGCTGTCTGGCCATTCATCTGGCCAACTAGGAGAGGGCTTATTTGCAGTTGACTGCATAGAAAGAGGTTTAATCAAAATCAAGCTCCATATACATATTTTATACCTACAACAGGGTGATTCTGTTGAAATTAAACCCTAAAATTTTTGAAGTCTTGATAGGTAGGAGTTGGAAAACCTGTCATTTAAAAACTGCCAGCAGTTGTCTAGTTCAGTGGAGGCGTCAAAACTCCTTTCTGAGTAAGATGATTCTTTTGTTCTGGGTGAGCTACCTGAATGGGCTGCTTAGTCGACTAAAGGCAAAAACACCTAACCCTCTTCTATCAATTTGACTTCTTTCCTGAAACCCCTGCCATTTGGTGAAAAGCTGTTCCATGAAAAGTATTTCCAGTAGTTGCTATGAATTCTGTTCTTATATGAGGTTCTCAAACAGTTTTCTCAGAGAAATATATCAATTGGATTATGAAAACAAAATTAAATAGTTAATAACCAATAATTGTAAAATACATAGGTAGAATTACTACTAAGTTTGTGGTAATTTGTTACATAAAATGTAATTTAATGAAGACTTGTTACCACTTTTTTCTCTGCATCATTTTCTTCACCAGTTTTTCAGCTGTTTTAGAGCTCATGGCTATATTGCACTCAAACTGCATTTAAAAATAAATTGAAGCACAGATAAATTTTTCTTGGGAAAAATAAAGGCTAAATATGGGAGCAATAAGAAAGACAATGAAAATGGCACAAGGTAGAGCAGAGTGAAGACTAGTAGAAGAGGCCACCTTTTCATTTCACTTGCTCAGCATAGGTACGCAAAGCAAAACATCCAAACTTGCACAATTCAAATTTGTTCCATTAGATATTCTCTAACTAGACACTGTTGGCTTGAAAATTAGTGAGTGTGTTTTTGCCTGAAAGTAAAATTTCAGAATATAAATTCTTATAGCTTATTTATTTAGTATGTTTTGGGATACAAAAATCATAATACTGAAGAAAAAAGGAGAACAATGCCCGTCCCCAAGCCCATATCCTAATCCCCCAAACCTAGTAATATGTTACTTTACATGGCAAAAGAGTCTTTGCAGATGTGATTAAGTTAAAGATCTTGAGATGGAAGGGTTATTCTGGATTACCTGGGTGGGCCGAAGGTCATTACAAGAGTCTTTATAAGAGAGAGGCAGGAGTGTCTGAGAGAGCCATGTGATGATGGAAGCAGAGGTCAGAGGGATGCAAGGAAGGGACCACTAGACAAGGATGAAGACAGATGGTCTCTAAAAGCTGGAAAAGTCGGGAAATGGTTTCTCCCCTGGAGCCCCCAGAAAGAACATAGTCCTGCTGTTCCATTTTAGACTTGTTACCTTGATAATTGTTAGATAATAAATTTGTGTTGTTTTAAGCCACTAAGTTTGTGGTAATTTGTTACAGGAAAAACAGGAAACTAATACAAGTAACACAAGTCATTTGTTTTGAAGAATCATTAAAACGTAGTAGAATTTTCAAGAGCCATTATGGCAAACTTGTTGATTTGACAGTCTTTATAAGATATAAGTCTGTGCCCACCCTTTGTTCTAGAGGACTGGGGTGAAGTTAACACTAATCTGGGTATAGATGTTTCAGACCGAGGAGCTAAATGCCTATTTTCGGAGCAGACCTTTCTGAATTCAGCTTAAATAGAAATGTGTCTCCTGAAATTTTGCTGTTGGTGGGTAATAGTGGGGAGTGGGGGAAGGAAGTAGAGGGAGTGGTGTGAAAATCTCTCTCTTTCTCCATGTGTGTATGTATATATATATATATATATATATATATATATATATATATATATAGTTCTGTGTATATATATATATATATATATATATATATATATATATATATAGTCACCTGAGGCCTTCAACGCTGGGTCTAGAGATCAGAGACGGAGGAAGTCAGCAATTCCAAGCACAGAAGGATTTGATGTCTCATTGCTGGCTTGAAGATGGAGGAAGCCAAGTGCTAAGGAATATGGGTGGCCTTGAACTGCTGAAAGCAGTCCCTGGTTCACCGCCAATAAGGAAACAGGGACCTTAGTTCTGCAACCACAGGAACTGAATTCTGCCAACCACATGCATGACATGGAAACAGATTTTTCCCTAGAGCCTCTAGACAAGAACTCAGCCCAGACAACACTTAGATTTCAGCCTTCTTATCACCTGAGCAGAGTACACAGCCATGCTATAGCCAACCTCTCACTACAGAACTATGGGCTGACAGAGGGGTGTTGTTTAAAGCTGCTGTATTTATGGTAACTTATTAGGCAGCGATAGATAATTACTAGAGCTGTCAGTACTGTTGCAGTTTCTCCAGCTCTAGATGCATGGACTCCAACTTTTCTATGGTTGAGACTCAGTTAAATAGTGAAACTCTTACTTGGAGCCACACATTCATGAGAGCTCTGCTCACTCTCTGAGGTGACTCACACCTAGGACATATTTTGGAACCCTTGGAAATTACCTTTGGGACTTTGAAACTTTATGAAAGACTGACCTTTCTGAAGCTAAGCATATGGCCTCAGAGCCCTTATAATTTTGAAATTAAAGTATCAACATGGCTCCATTTGTATCCATGGGCTGGCCCATGTTAGTTAAATATACAAATGGCCTATGTAGTCAAATATCAAGAATTGGTTAACCATTGAACATTAGGTCTAAGAATTATTTTTTATTACAAAAATTCCACTTTAACAAAAATGTCCTGATAATTCTTTCCTAAACAACCAGAAAATTCTTAAATTTTTTTAACTGCATTAGGCTTATGTTATTAGGCCTATTTTTTTATTATTAAAGTTTATTGGGGTAACAATGGTTAGTAAAGTTACATAGGTTTCAAGTGTACAATTCTGTAATACATCATCTGTATGTCACATTGTGTGTTTACCACCCAGAGGCAGTTCTCCTTCCATCACCATATATTTGATCCAGTTTACCCTCATCCACCAGCCCCCTCCCCTTGAACCCTCTGGTAACCATTAAACTATTGTTTAATAGTTTTCCTAATTAGCTATTTTCCTAATCAGTCTGCTTGATGCTCTGTGCCTTTAGACAGTATCAGCATATCTAAATCAATTAAGCAAACATTTAGTGAATGATTATTCTCTTTTCTTTTTTCAAAATTTTGTCTCAACGAATTCATGGAAACATTTTTTCCCATTGTACAAATCAGTATAATGAAAAGATGTTTATTAAAAGGCTGTGATGTAAGGTACTATGAGATCTCTAGTAACTTTAAACCTAGCTAGAGAAAAAGATACCATGTCTAGACTGAGGGAGAAAATTTTGTTGTTGGAGTCAGAATACTGCACTGAGGTCGGCTTAAACAAGTTTAGAATTAAAAAAAAAAAAAATTCTCCTACACGTGCTATTGACACAGAATAGCATGTCAAGATTAATGTGTTTTTATGTTTGTATACGTTTCCTTCATCACTGGCTGACATTAACACTCATTACTTGGTTTTGTTATTCACTGAAAGCTTTATTTTATCTTTATTTTTTAATTGAGGTATAATTGGCATGTAATATTATATTAGTTTTAGGTATACAACATAATGATTTGATATATGTTTATATTGCGAAATGATTGCTCCAGTAAGTTTAGTTAACATCCAAAAATATTTTTCTTGCGGTGAGAACTTTTAAGATCTATTCTCTTAGCAACTTTCAAATATATAATACAGTACTATTAACTATTGGAATGTATTGACTTAACTAAAGAGTATACAATTAGGCTTGGCTCCAAGTACTGTCTTACCCAGAAGTTCAAAATATCCCATTTTTCTCCATGATTGCTTTAGTTGTCTCCTCTTTGTGCTAAATCTATCTTCAGGCTGGTGTCTATCTTCAGGCTGGTGTCCCTCATGTTAGCAAAATAACTTCTGCAATTCTAGACCTCATACCTCACCACACCATCTGAGAAAGAGAGGATATGTCTTCTTCGAGTTCCTTTGGAAGATAATGGAGACCTCTATTCTTAAAGCCCCATCAAATATCTCTTATGTTCCATGGGCCTGAATTGGACCAGATCTTCCGTAAATAAAATATCAAGACTCAGGGGTGAGGGGAGGGCGAAGGTTAGGTAGTGGATTGGTTCATGTTCCACGTGAAAACAAAGAAGAAGTAAATTTCACCCAAATCACATGGTTGAAAATAGGAAAGGAGAAATTGTTTGTCCAAAGAAAGATTTGGGAGCTGTTGAAGGGAAGAGGTAAATCAATATATGTCCACAATAGTGGAGTAAGGTTAATGCAGTAAGATAAGTACAGACTGCTATGATTCTATGGTGGTCAAAAAACAGAAAAGCTCAACTTTTGTTAGGTTTTGGGGAGATAAGAAAATATTTCATTAAATAGTTGTGGTTTGCCTCATGATTGCTACTTATCCTTAAAGGTCCATCTTAGAGAGGGCATAATGACATCCTTAGAAGTAGGAACACAGCAGCCAAAGCAAGGAAGCAGCAAACTGTGGAGGTATATTATGGTGACACTAATTAATGGAGCATGAAGACAATACAAAATGTTGGAAGACAGAGCAGAAAAGGGAAGTTGGAGCCTTGTTATGAAAGACTTCCTTGAATCCCAGCAGGAGTCATATTTAATTTAGAAACCAGTGGGGGACCATTGACAGGTTTTGAATAGGGGACCGATAACCAAATACGCCTGTTGGAAATGTTTATCTGCCAGCAGTGAATCGGAAGAATTACAGCAGAGAGAGACACAATTCACGGAGACCATTAGGAAGGTATTTTGATGAAAAGCAATGAAGTAGGGTGGCCACTAAGACGTGGAAAGAGATGATGGGTGTGAGAGACCTAAGATGGTAGAATCTTCATGACTTTCTAACGAATTAGACGCAAAAAGTTCAAGGAGGAGGCTCAGTTGTGACATAGAGCTCTGATGTCACTGCCACTGTCAAGAAAGTGGTATCATTCATGAAAATGGAGAAGTCAAAAAACACAAGGTGTTTGGCAGAGCAACAGGCTCCACAAGTAGGGGACAGTAAAGGCTGCCTGCCTCCTGACGGCTGATCTTTAATTGCTTGAAAAGCGAAGGGGCCCCACTGCTATAATTCACCTCTTTTATGAGCAAAAGTAGTTAACTGTGACCTTTTTTTTTTATTGAAGAACAATTCATTAGTTCTTCACATCTCAGAGCCATAACCCGGGGACAGAATCATGAGCATTCCAAAGTGTTGGGGTCTGAGTGGGTTAGCATGACATGCATTTTCCCCTAAGCAGGTTCAGAATTGAAACTCCAGAGTCAAGTTGATGGAGACCCAAATATTATCTTTGGTGCTGATAAAACTGTGGGATAATCAGTCTTAGTGTGAGGGTCAGATGGACTTACATTGCCCCTGAGAATTAAAACAACTCTGATTTATAGTCAGTGCTTGGGATGCATATTTTCTACTGCAGGGAGAGCCTTTACATGAAAACTTAACACCACATCCTAAAAGAAAGGCAGTTTCTCTCTGGTCAGGCAGGTCCCTGAGAGAAGAGAGGGACAGACTGATACATTTTTTTTTTTTCCTTCACCAGTAGACCCTTCCTCTTCCCCCCACTGGGGAATGGGAGATAGGCAGGGGTGGGTTTTGTTGCTCATTGAGAGTGGGGACTCTCCCATGACCTCTTGCAGAAGTTGTCTTCCCTTTCCTCAAATCCCGGTGTCCCTGATTCATGATGGCCTCTGAGCTCTGGTGGCCTCTGGCTCTGGCTCCCTCTGGCTCTGGCAAGACAGAGCAGTAGAGGAAGCCATATTGGGCAGGTTCCCTTGTTCCTCACATAAGGAGTTTGAAGGATTTTAATTTATGACATGTTGTGGTCAGATTGGGGTTTTAGAAGCTTCACTCTGGTAACAGTGTGGCAAATGGCATGTGGCGGAGAGGCCAGTTAGGAAAATTGGGCTGGAATCCAGGGGGAAGTCAGTGAGGGGTATACTAACGCATTGACAATGCGCTGGAGTGGGGCAGACAGATTTTCATGTCATGAAAGAGGAAGAATCTATAAGACTCTAGGTGGATAGAAAAAAAAGGAAAACTAGATAACCCCAAGTGACTGCCTTGGGCGCGTAGGTGGACCATGATGTCTTTCCTCCATCTGTAGAAAGATGAGCACGTTGAAATGGGAAAGGGAGGTTTTGCTTTGTGGCATTTTAGTTGCATATGGTGTTTCCCGGTAGAGATGACCAGATGACCTCACCTCTTTGTGAAGCACAGGAAAAAATCAAGCTTGAGATCAGCTCGTGGTGAGAGCATGGAGACCTTTATTTCTCACTCCTCACATTTTCACAGAGGGGAGGGAATTACCCTGCCCCACCCAGAAAAGAAGGATAGAAAAAGACTCCCAACCTCTGTCCACTTCACTCATTCTTTCACAGGGAATCCTCTTTCTTCCTGACTGGTTCTGAGTCCTCTTTCTTTCAGATCCATCTGCCCAACCACAGAGTGCTTCCTCAGCTCCTCCCTCTGAAATATTTCCGGGGCGGGGGGGGGGGGGGCTGCTGTTTTGATTGCCACGCAGGCCCTGTTGGCTGCTGATCTATAGCCATATTCTCAAATCAGTTTTACAATAGATACACTTTGCTCCCATCTCTCTCTTTCTTGTCTCTTATTTATCAGTTGGTTCAGAACTGTGGAGGACAGTGTATTAATTTGCTTGGGCTGCCATAACAAAGCATCACAGACTGAGTGGCTTAAACAATAGAATTTTTTTTTTTTTTAAATCCAAGATCAAGGCATCGGCAGATTTGGTTTCTTCTGAGGCCTCTCTCTTTGGCTTTAGGTGGCTGTCTTCTCCCTGTGTCTTCAGACGGTCTTCCCTCTGTAGCTATCTGTGTTCAAATTTCTTCTTATAAAGATACCAGTCATATTGCATTAGGGCCCACTGTAACGCCCTAATTTTAATTTAATCACCTCTTTAAAGACTCTGTCTCCAAATGCAGTCACATTCTGAAGTACTGCGGGTTAGGGCTTCAACATGATTTTGGGGGAGTGGCAGTCACAATTCAGCCCATAATAGAGAGGTGATGGTACTTAGTGATGCTCTAAAAACTCCGTCAACAGCCCCTATCCTGTCTTCCTTCTTCAATTCATTCTCATACACTATTTTGAGACAAATTTCCCGCCTCACTTTATTTATTTCAACGCCAAGAACCAAGACAGTTTTAATCAGGGCACTGTGTAGTTTCATTAAAGAAAAAGCAGGGCAGTGACACTCAAAGGCTGGATCCCAGTAGGGGGAGGATTGCGAGGCTATGCATCACCCAAAACTGGAGAGTTTTCAAGACAGGGCCTGGTGAGAACCTGACCCCCTGATGGTCAAGATGTCTGTAAGTCTTCCCTCAGAAACAGCGGGGAGCAATGAGATCATTTCTGCAACCCTATGGAATTTACGATTTGCCAAAATACCTGATGTCATTGTGATATTTAGGTTCACAATTAATTATAAGGCCATAATCCAGGCCTATGTTTCTTCATTAGTTTTGTTTGATATTTCTCCCACTCAGTTTGAGTTTGAATGGTTTTCCCAAGGGAAATTATGAATCTGGAGTGATGACTAATTTTATGGGATTCTGTTAACAACCTACATGACTGAAGACGGTCATTCAGAGCTTTGTTTCAGGGACATAAAACCTTTAGGTGTCTCCATACAATGATGGAAGAAATGACAGATCTGAGGTGATGAAGTGCTTTTCTTGATCAGCATGATTATATTAAGATGCTCAACTTGGATATATTGATTTGTCTTTGAGAGCTCTTTGTGCCACATAAATCTCATAGAAATATCTTTAAGGAGCTGCCCCAGGAGGCTGCTGCTTCCTTCCTTAGCAAAGAGAAGCAAAGTCAGGGAGTCATTTGTTTAATTTTCAAACAGAATGATCCATTTATGAACTGACACTGGATGGTCTCCTCTTCTGACATTCGTGGAATTTTAAAACAAAGATGCATTTTGTGATTAACCTCGGCATACAGAAGCAAAGAGCTTTATTTGTCTCTTTTGACTTACTTCAGTTACCTGAATGTTTAAAAAAATCACCTTCAAGGAGAATCCTATTTATTACACCTCAAAAATTCAGTTTACATGCACCATTGTTCAGAGCAATTTCTTTTTTCCTGTATTTAATAGCCAAGTGGTCATTTGTTTTGGAGATGCATTCATGCTTTGGAAGATTTGGCCACCAATGGAAAAGAACATTCTTGAAAGTTGTTTTTGGTTGTTGTTTTGTTTTGTTTTCTCATTGCTTTAGTACAGGTAAAACAGGTATTAAGAAGATTATAAATGAGTTAAAAATATAGATGAAAAGTTTTTCACTTGTTCTGCGTTCTGGGACACATAACCTCAACTGTCTAAGTAATTTTTAAGAGCTGTAGTGAAAAGAGCATCTTTTCTCTCCTTTGAATTGGGTGACCTTGAGCAAAGTATTGAATTGAATTTTATTTTTTCTCCTTGTAAAATGAGTATTGGGATGTTCATGTTACTAAGTAGGCAGTAGTATAAGAAGAGTGGATAGTTTAGCACATTTTTGTTTAGGAGCATGGGTTTTGAGCCAGTGGGGTTGGTGAAACTGTTACTTGCCGGTTGAATGATGCTGAGTGTATGACTTAACCCCCTAAGTCTCAGTTTCCTTATCTGTGAAGTAGGCTTAATAATTGCTTCTTCCTCATGTGGATCATTGAAAAGGAAATGAAGTAATTCACTAACATAGTTCCTGGCCCTCTGTAAACGTGGGATCCTCGTCGTCACCATTATCATCATCTATTATTTCATGATAATCATGAACATAAATAACCATTAACTGGTTTAATTATTTTACTTACCTTTTATACTAAGTAAGACTCAGACTTAAAGGGAAAGTGAAATCCATAAAATGCAAACTTTGCCCTTGGCAACATGGATTGAAACCATTCACCATTCATATAATTTGGAATATATCTTTAGAATATCTATATTCACATCTATACATACATACGTCCATATACACACAGACACATACTTATATAGAAATATAAAAATTTATTTATACTCAGTTAAAATTTCACAGAAGTTTTAAATAACAGCTTGAAATGTATTTACCAAGATTTTATAACTATATTTCCATTTCTAATGCAAAACCATTTTCTAAATAAAAAAATATTTAGTCACAAGTGCAAAAGTGGAATAAGATTTAATAATCTCCCTTAGGAACTGATTTTAAGGTTTAAACTGTTCTTTTATGAAATGGCACTAACTCTTAAATCCGTCTTATAATGTCTTCATATTTAAGCTTCAGTGGAGAGAGAAGCTCACCATTATCTCACTTATTTAAAAATATTCCTGGATTTAAAAATATTAAGAGCTTCTGCTTGAAGATGGCAGCATAAAGATAATTGTATTAAGCTCCACTCTCTAATATCAAGTGAAAACAACACAAAGTCTGACAAAAGAGACAATCTTTAATGAAACCAGAGGCAGACACAACCCCAAACTATGAAGAATTGCTTCTAAATATAGGGACATTTGGCCCCAATTCTAAGAGGATGCCAAAAGGAGACTCACACTCTACAGTCTATGCACACACTGCAGAGTTTTCCAGTGGTAGGTGGTACAGCTCGAAAGGGCTTCACCAGTTATACCTTGCTGGAAACCATTAATTCCACATCCCACATCAAGGAACTGCAGATGGGATTGGAAGGAGAAAAATCCATTACATTTGCAGGAAATGTGCCGGAGGCATGTAATGGGAATAATACTAGTAACAATATCAACCATAACAGTGGCCCATATTCAGTCCGAGCTGACCATGTGCTTGGCACTGCTTTAAATGGTTTACCTGTGAGAACCCAGGTAATCCTCACAGTAACCCTATGAGGAAGGTTCTATTCCTGTCCCAATTTTGCTAGTCAGTTACGGAGCCCGTACCCTTAACCTCTATGTCCTGCATTTCTATGGTTGCATGGAGTCAGCTTTGATCAGTGGCTCAGTGTCAATTGAGGAGAATAAAAATAAACAGAAACTTGAGCCTTGTAGGGCAAAACCAGCTCACTTCCGGAAGGAATGCGGGTCACTGGGAGGAGACGTAGGCTTGGAACAAAGGCACTGCAGAGCCGATGAGAAAGCCGTCTGAAACTACACAGCAGAAACGAGACTCCTGCCACACTCTCCCTTCCTCATACGACTCTTGAGCGAAAACCTTTATAAGACGGAGCCGCCCTTATTTAAAAATGAGCCATAATTAGAAAGAAACTAGCATAACTAATGTATAAATATTTGAAAGATAGAAACAACAACAACAAAATAGTTAAGTGGAGAAAAGAACATTTAAAAAGGCAAGTGGATAATAAAAGTTAGAAGATGAATTAAATCATGAAGTGACTACAATTTCAAACATTTTTGACACAGAAAAGAACAGAATTCAGGGGACCTCCACAATATTTTAAAGGTTAAAAAGAAAAAACTCACAGCCATAAAAGAAGACATGATTCTGTGGATTGAAGGACACACCATGTCCTTATGTCTTAGGACAGTTATAATGGTGAAGTTGCTGGACATAAAGAATCTAGAACCTGATATGAATCTAGCAGTAAGAATAGTACCTATTATATAGTAGACATTCAACTAATACTTGTAGAACTAATGAATAAAACCAAGCCAGAAAATAAAGTCGTTCACCTATATCAAGGGAAAACCAAGCTGGCATTCAATTTCACAGCAATGATACTAAAAAAATGGTGAGGCAATTACTACAAAGTAAGTCTTCAGGGAAATAAAGTGTGTTCTGAGATTTTTATACTCAGTTATGTCATATAGAAAACAAACTTTTTTTTTGACACACAAAAGAACTCAGGAAATAAGGTACTCGTTAGATTTTTGGGGGGACAATAAACCTACTTGATGGTGAAATCCAGGCAAGAGATTAGAGATAAATAAAAATAAAGAGTTCAGGTATAGAAAATGAGAATGTTGGTATGAGCGCAGATATTATTTAAATATAACACCAAGACTTAAACACCTGGGAATTGTGGCCCTAGAAGAGAATGTAAAGCTTATAAATTGTAACAACATAGAAATAACGATCTCCATACAATAATCAGTAGGTCGGAAGGAAGTAGAGATGGGAGGACATGTTCATATCCTCATTTCCTCTTATTTCATTATGGAGCTTAAGAAATTCTAACAAACGCTGATACTTCAAATTATGGAAGTTTAAGTATATAATTTTAATGCATAAAGTGAACACCAGAAAAATTTGAAATAGCAATGTAACCAACCAAATCAGTATATGGAGGGGTATGTAAATTTGGGAAGAGAGTTGTGTATAATCATTTCCTCACCTTCCTCAGAGGAAGTTTGTAGATACTGTTTAAGGTTGATGAATAAATTTTAAAAGTTGTTTAGATGTATTTTTCAAAGGTGAAAAATCTAAAAATTTATTATAAACATAAAACCACACAAAAACAAAATAGAGAAACCCAGATCACGTAGAAAAGTAGAGAACGATAGAAGTATTAAAAACATAAAATACAGAACTAAGACTAAAGATAGGGTCAGATTAATAAACACAATTGGAGTACATGATCTATTGAGAGAAAGATAAAAAAAAAACCCCAACTCCTCATACCTCATATTGTTTAAAAATATAAACATAATTTCAGAAGATAAAGTGTAAAAGACAAATCTCAAAGTATCTCAGCAAGGTTGAAAATTAAATGTGGGTGAAAGCCTTCACTGCCAAACCAACCCACAACAAATCAAGGCAAATGCAAAAAAAAAAAAAAAAAAAAAAAAAAAAAACAGGGATTGCAACATTAATATCATCCAAGAGTAATAATAACAACAGCTAAGAGAAGTGAGTTGGTGAAGAATTGAGAAGGCAAAATATTAGATGAGTCACCAACAAGGTTGTGATTGTCCCCAAGAAAAATGAAAGGTGTACAAGTAGAGATATGTCCAGTGTAGCACAGTGCCTGGAATACAGTACGTAAGTTCTCAATAAATGCTAGCTATTCTGTTATTTATTTGAGCCCCGCTTCTGTTCTATTTGTGTTAGTCTCTCTTTCAGAAATTCCACATATCTATATAAATTCTATTCATCTACTTCTCTGCTGTCTTCCAGAGGCCAAATATCTCCATCTAGTTTTTGGTATAGTTAGACCTCTACTTCAGGCACAAGCTGTGGAGTTGTGTCTTTCCTGTTTCTTCTACCCATCTTGTCCTCCAGCCCAGCTGCCATCCAACTATTTTGGGTAGGTTGGCCGATGGGCCAACAGCACAGTTATTTCCACATGATTGTGGTTCCCTTGTGACATACTTCCTGCCTGCTCTGTGGTCCATTCTTTTCTTCAACAGCCTTCAAACTTGGAGGATGTTTCTGGTATTTCCCTTAGACCTCCTCTACTTATTTTCATTTGGTTCCATCTCTTTGAAGTTCAGCCATATGGAGGAACTTTCCCTAGTTCATATACTGATATAAATTTGTCAGCCACTGTTCTCAAAAGCATTGTGTCATTATAACAAAAGTCCAGGAGGAAGGTTAGACATTGTTGTTCAAGTCACCATTTTACATAGAGTTCCATTTTCCATTTTGTCTCGACTCGAAGGACTCTTCTATTCCTGGCCCCTTTTCTTCTGGGTTTATATCCTTGTGTCAGTTTCTGTTTTGGGACATTCTCTTTGGAGACCTGTTGACTTCCCCATTTTATTCTCTGATTTTGGCTTTTTATTCAACTGTCTACTCTGATCTCAAAATCCACCTTTACACTACCATATTCTTAGAGAAGAATCACTTCTTTCAGGTGAATCGCTTCTTGTAAGGTGTGATTCACTTCTTAAGGCAGGTTTTAAGATGGCTCCCATGACCTTTTTCCCCCTGTGTTACTTCCGTGATTATGTTACGTTATGTGGCAAATGGGAGATTATCTGAATGTGCCTGATCACATGAGAAAAGCAGAGAGTTTTCTCTGGCTGGTGACAGAAGAGAAAGGCAGAGACATTGAAGCCTGAAGATTCACCACGTCATTGCTAGCTTTGAAGATGGAAGGGGCCACTTGCCAAAGAATGCAGGTGGCCTCTAGAAGTTGACAGTAGACACTGGCTGACAGCCAGCAAGTAATCAGGACTTTAGTCGGATAGTGGCAAGGAATTAGATTCTGCCAACAACCTGAACCAACTTGAAAGCAATTTCTTCCCCAGAGCCTCCATAGAAGAGCTGAGTGAGCCCCGGTGACACCTGATTTCAGTCTGGTGAGACCCTGAGCAGAGAACGAAAGCATGCCATGCCAGACTTCTGACCGACAGAACTCTGAGCTAATAAGTGGGTGTTATTTTAAGTTACCAAGGCTGTAGTAATGTTTACACAGCAATGAAAAACTGATGTATAAACATTGCTCACTAGCTTAATATGTTCCAGAGAAAAATATGATGATAAATTCTTGATGGGAAGCTGCCAGGGAATATTGCAACACTTTTGCAGAGCGTCGACACCAATATGTACTGTTAACTCTTTTCCATCACACCTGCTCATCGTCCTCACAGCCTCAGAAGGAGCTGGTAGTCACCATAGCCTCCACTTCTCCCTCTTCCTCACTCTCAGTTTGTCAACACATTCTGTCACATGGCCATCCAAAACATCTCCCCTATTTTTTTTATTCTCATCGAGTGGTCTTATTTAGAAACCTTAATTACGTCTTGATTAGATTAGTATAATAGCCTCCAAACTCAGGGCTTTACTCAATTCTCTACATTGCTCTTGTTTTGAAGTTTTTGAATCCCTAATCTGATTAAGTCACTCTTCTATTTCAACTCTTTCAAGGACATCCTCTAACCTTCAGCAGAACATTCAAGCCCCGTGGCATAGTATTTCCAGCTTGAAATTCTCTCACACTTGCCATTGGCTTTACTCATGCTGTTACTTGCCTTTGGAGGACTACTACCAATTGTATCTGGAAAATTGTTATTCATACTTCAAACTCAATTCAAACATCATGCCTTCCAGAAAGTGTTTTAAAAGTTAGATATGGACACTTGTGCCACAAGTTCCTCTTTGTTCTTCGATAGTTGGGTGCCTGAATAGGGGCTTTCTTCCCTTCACCACTGGCCCTGACCACCACTTTCCCCAATGGCAGGAAGACTCTGGATTTAGACCAGCGTCCTGCAGATGTGCAGCAGACAGAGTCTGGTCCAGGTTCAAATGTACAACTCAATCTTTATCATTGTCTTAGTGTATGACCAGCTTTGGAGCAGAGTGGGTACAATTTGCATGGGACACGCAAGAGTTGTCTGGGAACGATGGTTAATCACTCCTCTATCTCTTCTCACTGAAATTTGAGTTTCTGCAGGGTTGGTGTTTCCAGGCTTGACTTGATGAACGTCTAATGGTGGGGAAGGATAGCAAAGCCTTTCACATAATGCTGTTTGAGTCCAAGGAGAGATATGAAGGGCCAATGCAAAGGGACGGTGGTTCCAGTCTCCTAGGTGCTGCTGAAATGGCCTTGAACTGGCTCCTATGGGGTCTGCTCTTGCCCTGAGAAGTGATTATTTGGGAAGGGAAAAGGCTGGTAACTCAGGCCCAGTGAGGCATGGCCCGCCTTGATGTGTGCAGTGGACCACCTTCTCTTGGAGGACGTCCTCACAAGCACCCGGTAGCAGCGCACTTAGCATAAGATGGGTCAGTGAACTGCTGCAGCCGTCCCTTGCGTTTTTACTCCAGGAGTGGTTCTTCAGGCTGAAGCACTTGTTTTTCACTGCTCCCTAAATGTCTGCCATCAATAGCCTGTGAGGTGACAGACACCAGAACTCGTTCCACCTGTACCTCAAGTAGCAGCCTTATACCTGTGCAAGTGGCGGAGAGAGGAAACGGAAGAGATTTGACATGAGGGCCTTGGCTAGATTCCTTCTTCCTGAGAGAACACTGTGGAGTGGGCAGGCCCCTTGTGGAGCTGCTATGCTTTGGTAGCTAGTAGTGTTGGGTCTTTGTCTCACCTACAGTGCTTTGGACACATCTGCCGCTTCTGTTCCTCAGCCCGAGCTTCTCCTCCCTGTTGGAGGTGGGATGATACAGTGGACTTCCTTCTGCTACCGGCATCTGCTACTGGCATGTTGGTGTTTGAACAGGGTGCACTTTCATAGTTTTCTTAGTAACATTTTGTTTGGGTAACTAACAGAAACAAAAGTAACCAAAACAAAACTCTGTAAGTAACAGAAATAAAATTTGAGCTACCAGAAGCATTTGTCTAACCCGCCATGGCCAGGAGACCCTAATTGTGCTGGGTTGGGACTGTCAGCCCTCAGGTAATCAAGGCTGAGCAGATGCCACAACAGGTGTTGACAAGAACATTGTATTGTATTCATTGGTTTACCTGTTTGTTTCTCCAACCATGTTATAAACGTTTTAGAGTCATTCATTTTCTCTATTTCTGGTGAGTATCTCACTCATAATATGCAATTCCATAATACTAAACAAATTTTTAAAAATTCAGCATTTTATATACTGTGTTTTTGTTCATATGTTTTATCATGCTTGGTTTTACAGCTATAACATACGTTCTCAGAGAATGATGAACTCATAATTAAGTATGCTCCTTAATTACAAGTTATTTTGATACTTGAGAAAAATATTTGATGCAGATTTGTTGGTAACATAATTTTGTCTAATCAAATAAATACTATGAAAGTTACAATAAAAACACTGCTCTGTTGACACATTTAAGATATATTGTTTTTCTTCAATTTTGAAAATTATCTAAAAAAATACAGTCTTCCTCCATAGAAAATATAGAAATAAGAAGTTAATTAAAAAAAACACATATCAAATGATTACACATATTTAGCTATTTTACAACAATAAAAATGCTTGAATATTTAATTTTTATAATAATTTTCTCTGTAATTCCATAAAAGGAATTAGCAATTTATATTCTAAAGGAAGGACACTAGTAATTTGAACTGCTACTCTAATTTTAAAATTTTAATACAAATAGGAAAAATATATTTTGTAAACCTTTTTTCTTTCCTTTGTCTATGCAAAATAATGCAAAGTGAAAATCTTTGAAATACTTAGAAGCATCATTAAATGTATCCAATCCTGCAAATGGAAAGGTAGCCTATTAATTTCTCCTTGGGAAGTTTATTAACTCAACCCACATTGCAGTTAGAAAAGCATCCATTATAGGTAAAACAGCTAAAGGAATCAAGCAATGTTTTTCTTCTAACTGGTGAAAATATATACAACTATTTTTAATGAACAATGCGGAGCCTTCCGCAGAATGAAAATATTTAACAACTCTTCCCGGATAAATAAGAATCCTCTCTCTTTTGATCTCAGACATGGCTTTGCAAAGCACTTTGCATGGAGCAGGTGTGCGACAAATGCTTTTAGAAACAATTGAATAGATGCATGCAGAAACAGAGAAGTTAGTATAAAACAAAAGTGTGCTGAAAGCAAAACCCACATTAAATGTCTTTGATGTTTGGGATGTTGAGAGTAAACTTAGGACAAAATAGTTTTTATATGTAGAAAGTTATCCATTTCATTAACCCTCATTTAGAAAATCATTATTTTCATTTACACCAGTGATGTAATTTTCTTTCCCGGCTTGAACTTTCTGGTGCTGTGCCCCAATTATCTCTCCTTGTCATACCCTTACCCCAACAATACACCAATAGACATACACAATCAAATTCAGAAAACAGTGTTTTCCTTTTTACAAAGAGCCAAACATTTAGCCAGCAATCTTATTCCCCAAATTAAAAAAAAAATAACCTAACTTTTGAAATTAAAAAAAGTATATATTTTCAAAGCTGCTGTAAGAAACTTTTTCTCATCAGTTTTGCTTGTGCAGCATTTTCCCATGGTCCACACTTTATCCTGACACTGTGCTTGCTCAGCACCATTCTCTCCATTATCATGTATTCAGAAGAGATGAACATCTCCTTTCGGTGTGTGTATTATGTCTGTCCCCCAGGTATTCAGCCTCTTTTATCCTGATTAGGAAGCCCAGCTGCAATATTCAACACTAAAAAAAAAATTAAAAAAAAAAATCTAATGTCTTTTCCTGAGTCACCATCCAATATCAAACCCTGGGGATTTCAAGGTCAATGTGTGTGATAGCTCAACACTGAGAATCTTGACTATGTGGGATCATTGCAAACATGAAAAAGATGCTTTATGCACCATCTATCAGAAAGTGAATGTGAAAGCATGTAAAATGTAAGGCACAAAAGCTTAGGAAAATATTACAATTGTTACACTTGATTACTTTTAGACACAGCTTGACATTCCCGAAGAATAAATATTAACAAGTAATTCTTCAAAGATGTGAAAATTCACTCATTCAAGTATTCAATACATATTCATTGGGAACCTACTGTGTACATAATGTGGCAGGTACATTGATGGATAACAAAGATGTATAACATATCATGTTGTCTCTGTGTGTAACATTTCCTAGAGGGCTTTACCAACAAAGCAGAAATAAAGAGGACTGATTGTTGTAAATGGTGTTGAAAGTTATTCTTTATGTACAGTTAGTAATATGACCAGGCATACTGTTAACATCCTTGTCCCCCAAAGATACATTACGTATTACTCACCAGTAACCAAGGAGAATTTTAAAAAGACACTTCTATGGAGGAAGCCCTTGACCACATTTAATTGAGGACAGACCATCTGAGGACCAATGGTTTACAAAATTTCCAAGTGAAATGAGGTAAACCTGACTTGAGTACAGAGGTCATCTGTTTTGTGAGATAATGAAACAGATTTAAAACAAAAGATGTTAGTGCAATGTAACATTTGGGTCCCGTGATTATAAGGGGGGATTTTACATGTATACAAGCTACTCATTCTCTAAGGACCCAATGAAACTAAGGGACTTTGAAACGAAGGGATCAAGAATCAAATGGGTTGTTTAAGAAAATCATGTGAAGGTTTTTTATTTTTTTTCTCTAGGAAGAAACATGATCTTTCAGACTGTGAACTAGATTGTCAAGAGACTGAAATTTTAACACTACTGAATGTCACTAAATTGTTCTATAAAACACAGTGTTACTATTTCTCTAAATTTCCTGTGTAGCTTACAAGTTTGATGGAAAGGTGCATGGCTTTACATCACATTACATCTTTTAAACTTCGGGTAAAAGGAAATGATTCAGACCGAATGACATCAGGCTAGAGACTTGAGCTACAACAGGTTCACGGTCTTGAACACCACGTTGGCCAATTACGCTACCTGGAGGAGATTGGAGGAATCCTCTCAGAGGAAACTGCCCGACCCAAGACCAAAGGTTTACAAATGCTGACATTTGTGTGTGCCAGTAAAACCAACCATTTCTGTCAATCACCCTATAGAGGCCCATTAGCTGACACAGAATTTCTAATTAGCTTTTCAGGGCCTCACTATTAACTATGAGCCGACAGCTAACAATCACCAGACATTTGAGGAAGCTGGTTACTATGACAGACAAAGATCAAAGCAAACAGAAAAGAAATTCAGAAAAAAATAGAGATAAACAGTGGGAAGCAGAAGAAGTTTTAAAAAAATTATTCACGACATCAGAGACAGGGGAAATTTCTGAAGTGATACTGCAAGCGAAAGAAAACTTGTAGAGATTTCCTTACATGGTCGAGAGGAATTTAAGAATCATGTCAGCAAATGTGTGGCTGGATTATGACAGATATATAGGAAACTAAGAAAATGTTAAAAAAAGAGGCAATTATTAATTTCAGGAAAAAATATAGTTGAACAAGAAAAGAAGTGAAATTATAGTCCAGTAAAGTATAAGGCTCAACTATGAGCAATATTTACACAGGGTAATAATGTAAACTCCTAATTGCCAATCGTGCTATAACTAACTATGAATATGGGAAGGATGAGGGAGAAATGAGTGTGTGTGTGTGTGTGTGTGTGTGTGTCTTGGGGGTGTTGCAGTAAATCTGAATCCTTGCTCTCCGTAGTGGGAAGTCAGTAGACAATGTTCAAAACTGGAAACCCAAGAAATAGTAGTATTAAGTTGAAGCATGTGAAATTGTTGATAGTAACCACATTTTACCTGCAACAATAGCAATTTCTTATGATTCAACCTAATATAGCATTATTTAGAAATATGGAAGTAAATACTAGAAGAACTATCTGGGAGAGTTGAAAGGGATTACCTCTGAGAGAAGAAGTGGAGGTGGAGGGGGAAATTTTTGCTATAAGCTTTATAGAACTATTTGGCAGTTTAGATAATATACATATATTAATTTGATAAAAATTAAAATTAATACAAGAATAAATATCTTACTTCCAAATTACCTAAGTGAAAAGACCCAACTTTACTTTGAGGGATGATTAACAGCTGTAATCGATCTGATTTGCTCACCTCTTCTCGTTTAAGGACTTTTACCTTTTAAAAGTGATTATCAGGAGAGCTTTCTCTGAAAAGATAACAATATTCTGTTCCAATGCTCGTTTATAACTCTAGTTGGAAATTTGGTTATGTCTTCTTCCAATTAGGCCAATTAAAGTGGGACTCTGATTGGGCCCTGGGAGAGGGGGACTTCCCTAGCTGAGGCTCCCCAGCTGACTTTAAACAGAGAAACAGAAGCCAATGCTTAGCAAGCCTGATGAGTCAAGTCTAGGGGGATTTTAATTATTTGCTTCTTGACTGACACCTTCAGGGGAAGTAGCCATAAAAGTTCTGAAAAAAAGAGGGAAGAGTAGAGAGCTTCACCTGAGGTTTTAAATAAATGTGTATGAACTATTTTCCAACCTTTTCTAGGGAGGACACCTGTTTTAATCCCCTTAACATTTGGTAAATAAGTTTATGCTTTGCATACGATAGGTAAAGGAAAATTGGAAGGAATGTGCAAAAATATTAGAACATTCATCTCTCCTCATCCCTTCCAGAACCTTCTTTCCTACTCTCACTGATCTGCCCACAGTTCCTTGAACATGCCTTTGCCTGTGTTACCTCAATGACTTCGCTTCTGTCTCAAATTCGGGTGTGCATAAAAATCACTGGGACATGTGCTATAAACGCAGATACCCAAATTCCATCTTCACTTCCTCCTTGGTGTCTTTGAATACATTAGGCACAATACACACAGTACCTATTAGCTTCCAGATGAGCTACAGCCCCCCAAAGCCTAATGTGTTAAATAAAGTGTTTCAAAATACATTAGGAAAATTGCAAATTAAAATCAATAAATGTCTAAGGGTATATATAACAAGGTTATATACTAGCAAACTTCAATTTGATTCACGTCTGTAAGGTAAAGCGTGGGTACACTGTAATCTAATGAAGGTGGAGCCTCCAAAGTTTGGAATGCCTATAGCCTGTGGAGTACATAAACCACCTCTGATGATTTCTGGAGTGTGACTGGGGATTTCATTTTAGAGAAGCACCCAGGGATTTGCTGAAGGTTCTAATGCTCCTTCAGAGGCTCAGCTCAGATCTTAATGCCAAAATCAATCTGCCCTTCAACCTTTTCTCACTTGAGAGCTATCATTTGAATCTTGGTGTCATTTTGCCAAATTCTTGTCAGGTAGATATATTTCTTTGGATCCAAAGGGAACCAAACAGCCTGACTTTAGCATGTTTATTGTTTTCAAATATAAATTATTTGTTTTCAATACGAATTATTTGTTAAATATATATTCAATTGGGATTTAATTTTTGTAGCTTTGCAAGATTTTTCATATAAATGTATTCACAAACCAGAAAACACTTTGTCACGACCTTCTTGATCTATGATAAGGAAAAACATTTTTTTACTCATAAAATAGGTAGTCAAGTTCTCATCATATGGGAGGTTCAGAGGTCATTGAAGGAGACTGGCTCTATCTTCATATATTACTTAGTATATTTTAATAATATAAAAAAATACGTGTAATGTTTGAGATAGTAAAGCATAAGAAAACACGTATAAATTAGCATTAAATTTGAAATAGTGACATTCTGATGTAACTTTCAGCTCTTTCTGAATCTCTGCCAAAGCCGTAATTTAGGAAAGCTTTTGATCCTGACATTCTGAGAATGAGAAATAATGACAATAACATAAAAAGTTCTGATCATTAAACTTCAACCTCCCCATTTTGTGATGGTTGGGAGGACAGACAGAGAGGGTTATGAGAATTATGTGTTTTTTTCTGGAATCTATCTCCTCTTCTTAGCTCCCGGAGCAGGTAAGCTTTAAGCTCTGACCATATCTCATCTTCCTCCAAACCCTAACTCTTTATGTTACCTTAGCCCCTTAGAACCTAGCTGTAATATCAGTGAAAGGTTGTGGAAAGAAACCCCAAATGACTAAAGTTGAGTTTTTGTTGCTCACAGAAAACAAATTAAGTTCAGTTATAGAAACGTGGAAAAAACATTACTTTTAGTTTGTTAACAAAGATTTGTAGCTACTATTGTGCCATAGAGACACCACCTACCTGGGCAGTTGGGGTTTCCAGGGGTATCACTGGGGTGGGTACCAGGATTCAGTGGTTCTCATGGCCAGAACAAGTCTCCCTTCTTTCTCCACTATGTCACCTGTAGTCATGGACTTTGAGTTGCCTAAGAAGTGACAGGAAGTCCTGATGCCTTTCCTGTCCCTCTCCTGTTCTAGGGCATGGCCACCCTACAGAGGGCTTACCACAAGTCGGTGTTTGAAATACCAATATTGTCAAGATTATTATTATATAAACAATTAGAGCTTTTGCAGCCTTGGGTGGAATTTTATGTTTCTTGGGAACATTTTTCCTTGGGAACACTGTTCCAATTTTGTAATTGGAACCAATTGGGTAACTGGGGTCAATAGGCAGAATTTTGCTTTCAGTCTCTTTTTTTCGTCACAGAGCACTTGACCTGATCTTATAGAGAGGGATGTCTTTGAGCCTGCAGCCATCAACAGAGTCCAAACTCATCTGAATTTGAAATAAGGACAAAATAATTTTTTTTTTCTCCCAATAAATGTTTCTCTCAAGTGAATGAGATTGGACTGTCCATACAAAGGGGAAAATATGGGGCTGTGTGGCAGGACTGCAGAACCTGAGTGAAAAGAAGGGAGTTTAATTCCAATTCTTGTGATAGGATCTAAGGACAAATGACCCCACTTTGTGAAATGAGAACGATGCAGCCTACTTTATGGGACTTTTGTGAGAGTTACATTAAGTCATATATATGATAGTTATTTCTAAGGTGCTGTGTAAAAGTAAGGCATTATAATCAGGCAGCTAAGCAAAGTTAAAAGCTTTGATAAAACCTTTACTGACTAAAAGGAGACATTTTCTTATCAATGTGCAAGCAAGACACATTTGCCATCGAAAGTTAAGTTTTTGGGACTAGATGGCTCAGGAAGCAATAAAGATGATCAAATATGTCAAGGGAGACATTTAAAAAAAAGGGATAAGTATATTATAGGCAGAAGTAGGAGACAATCTACTTCTTTTAAAGAGCCATATCTATTCATAGCATATTTAGAAAAATATTGAATTCACGAATATGAGACCTAGAAAAGTGATCTAAAGAAACAGGGTGTCATTCAGTATAAAATGTTTGGCCAGGCAAACTAAGATTAATAATGGGAGATTAAATCATGGCTGTCCTTGAGGGAAGGATATGCACAGAGCAAGGTGTGTGCCTGTCCATTTTACCCCTGTATCCCTATTACCTTGATCAGTGCCCGGTCCGTTGTTGGTTCTCAAATAACATTTGCAGAATGAATGTAAAAGTTCAGGAGTCTTACAGAGAGATACAGCAACCATGCTGAAATTAACATCTGACTTGTTCAAACAAAGTCATACACACTTGTTGGCTCAGATTTATGAAATGAAGATATGAGCTAACTATAATGGCGGGCTGGGCCTTCGGGCTTCCTTAATTGTCCCAAAGTTTTGACCATCTCAGGAAGAGAATACTCTTCCCAAGTGTCAGTGGTGAGTAGTCAACAAAACTTGGAATGAGAAGAAACAAGTCTTTCCCTGGACAACTTGATCTCAGGTTTGGGATGGCAAGTAGGTCAACGCTATTCTATTACTGATGGCTTCGGGGGCATTCCTGTGGGGGATTCTAAGGCTACATCTAGGAGATACACGAGACAATTGATTGGAAATATCTACCATGGGCACTGGAGTCAGGATGGTACACAAAACCTCAGGTTTTCAACTTGAAGATTGAATTTGTAAATGATTTCCTACCTGCTCTTCTGAAAACACCCTCATGGTTATGGGGTATACCTTATTATGGTGACTGAAATTGGTGGCAATTGGGAAAGATACTGCAAGTTTGACAGAGACTGAAATTACGGGGCAGATACATAGAGGTCTGCTCACCAGACACACATGTGCTTGTGTGTGTACATCTCCCAGCTTCTGTCCAGTTGGTTTGGGCCACATGACTGAGCTGTGGCCAATGAGATGTGAGCAGAAGCAGTATAAACCACATGTAGGCCCTGCCCCTTAGAAACGTCGCATAGGATCATCCAGCTAGCTCTCCTCCCCTGCCACGTTAAACCTTGGAGCGGTGCGCTCCACATGGCATAGCTACAAGAGGGTGAAAGGCCCACGACCATCATAAGCTTCGTAAGAGTACAACTTACACTTTATGGAGATTTTGGATTTTGTCTGTTGCAGCAGCTAGAGTGAATTACTCTCATACATACTAATAATTATTATGGGGAGAAGTTTGTTACGGTGATGGAAAAGGGCTTAGCCTTTCTAACTGCAGGAATCTGTGTCCTGAACTGTGTCCTGGAGACAGCACATTGCACTTCCTGCCTACGTGACCATTAGGTCAGGGAAATTTCCTAGATCCTGTGGCCTCTGCTTGCCCTGGGGTGGTACAGAGCTGGGGGCGGGGTGGCACTTGGCCATAGCACGCCGTGCGTCCTACTGTACAATGTACATATCCTTCAGAAAGTGCATTTCTACTAGCATCATTCCTTTCCATGGGTTTCTGTTCCCGACCAGGTTAACTTTCAACCAAATAGCAAACAAACAAAAGCAAAAATAAAACAACATAAAAAAAATCAGCTGCTCTGGCATCGGTGATGCTCTGTGTTCCGGTGCCTTGTCCTTTTCAGAGACCTCAGCTGAGGTCGGTGGCATTGCTTAAACATCCCTCTCTCTCTCTCCTCTCTCTCCCTAGCTATTCTTTTTGATTTCTTATCTTCCTTTATCACAATCTTACTAATTCCTAAACCTCCCCCACAACCCCATGACTGGGCAGAAACACTTTTTTCTTCCTATGAACACTTTCATCTGTACCTCTCTGAAGATCACCTCCATGCCACCTTCTGGGGGGGAGTACTGTAGTTAGGTACTGAAAATACTCACAATATACTTACGGAAGCCTTACCCCCTGGACCATGAGCTTCTGGAGAGGAGGAGAAGTATAGTTCTTTGGCGGATGGTCAGATATTCCACAGCACTCAGTGGAGTGCCTACTATATATTGAACGAATGAATGAGTAAATGAAAATCTCCTTTGCAAAGCTATGAATTCTCCCAGTTAAAAAATTATGAAACGGCCTCTGTAGAAATAGGAGGCAGCTTAAAAAAGAACAAGCCTGTAAAATATTATAGCTCTGAATATACTAAAAACATTTTATTTACTCATAGTATCAGAATGCTGGAAGGATTTTATTCTTATTGACCTTTGGTCTGGTTCTTGCTTTTCCTTTTTTTTTTTTTTTTTGTTTAAATCAGAGATCCACAGACAATTGTTTTTATGGGAGCAGAGTAAAGGATGGATATTGGGATGAGCAAAAATATCGAACTGTTCTTTTTTATCTAAAGCAATTACCATGAGGATAAACAGCTTTCTTCTTAATACAGCAACTCCATAAATAACAGAATTCTTGGTGTCCCACCAGTAAGAAGTCTGCAGGGCAGTGCCAGTGACATATATTGCTGGCTGGGAGAAACTACGGTTTACAAGCTAATTATTGTATAATAAGTTGGCTCTCGTTAGCTATCTGAGAGGTTAAAACAGCAGATTTATAAAGATGAAGTGTGCATTAGCATGTACATTTTTTTGAACGATGATTACAAACAATAGTTGGAGAGAATTGAAAAAAAAACAAGTTAGAAAAAAACAGTTTATTAAGTAATATCATATAAATAACTTGTTACAAAAATTGATTTGCAAAAGGCATATTTACTCTTTGTGAGAAATCACTTTTTAAATTGCATTCTTTTCAAATTTATACGTCCAAGAAAACAAAGGGAAATAAAAGAAGCCATTTCAAGGAGCGTGTATTTGCCATTGGACTACCATAAAAGGCCTGGCCACACTGAGCTAAAAAGTAATTGTCTCAACCCCTTTCTTCTAATACAGAAAACTTTCTCATGTAAACTGTGACGTTATGAAAACCTCCCTAACTAGAAATGTTGATGAAAGCTGAGCAGTGACGGTTTCCATCAGGTGTTCTCATTGCCAGAGATACAAGCAATACTGAGAAAAATTATATGAACTAAGCACGCCAGCCAGTAAATCTCCAAGGGTGGCATCAGCTTCAATTTATACTTGGGAGTATTTTTAATTAAAAACAATCGATACCCAAAAGCTTTTATCTTCTGGGTTTAAAAATCACAAATCACAGTAGGAGAATGCCAGATTGCTTTAGCTCGGTACTACTGGAGACGCATGTAGCATTTATTATAAGGCCGATTCTTATGCAGTTTACTCTCAAAGCAATGAAAATAACCACAAACGAAACAGTACAGTGATTTTGAAGCGTTCCTATATTTCTTCTGAGCAGATCCGTTTTATGTTTGCCACAGCATTCCCTCTGAATGCCTAGTAATTCTATACATTTGATTCCTTAATAAACACTAAACTAATAGATCATAGAAAACTAAAAGCTTCTAGAAGGTGCCTCTAGACATATTTACATAAATAGCATAGTCTCGCAAGAAAGACCAAGATCTCATTATAGTGGAATGCTTTTTCCACAGCCCTGGTTCCATGCCTCATTTGTCAAATTAACCCCATTTGAAGAGAAATTTGAGTTTGTGGTCCATGGGTTTAAAGGAAAAAATAGAATTAAGTAACTTGTAAAAGCTCTTTTGAAATTAATCTAATAACCCAGTGTCTCTTCAGCTAAGTGCCTTGGTCCTGTCTGAAATACAGTGGGTAATAGGCTCTGTTTCCGTTTGACCTCCTTTCAGCACTTTCATCGGCTGGCTCTGTCGGGCTAATGCTCCCCCCAAATTAAAAAATGAAAATGCATCATAAATAAGGTATTACAATATGGGGAGTAGATTAAAGATTGTCTCAGCAATGCTTAAATTAAATTGATGATGCAGAGACCATAAACTTGTGGCTTTAAAAATGAGCTATTTCTTTATTAACTTTTAACAAGTGTGTGAGTCAATGTATTTCTTTTCTAAGAGGGTATTGCTCTCCACGTTAAATATGGTTGGGGCCTAATATATTTTAGTAGAGAATTATCCCTTTAGAAAATTATTCCATAACGATGCCAAAGGGAGATTAAAACTGCTGCAGCTGTAATAGTGCTGAACTTTTAAGGGGCCCATACTGGAATTCTGTATTCTCTGGAACAGAAAGCTGCTTCTCATACCTTAAGAAATAATTCATCTTCCTGAACGTCCATATGCTAAGACTTAATCTTTCCACTCTTATAATCTGAGAAAGAAGGCTGAGTTGTAGTTTTAATGTAAACACAGTAGACTGCTTAGATTTTTAATCCCCTGTCAAAATTTAAAAAAAGATTTCATCTAGATAAAAATGTAAAAAACAAAATTACACTAAAATGGTCCTTTTCAAAGGATACCTTTCAAAATAGTGGGGATGTGACTTTTTAGAGTGTCCTTCCAAAATAATTACACTACTGCAAAACTAGTGACTAGGATACAATAATTTATTTGGTGATTCAATTCCTGGGGAAAATACATCTAGCTGTACCTGATTTAAATATTTAGTTTGTTCTCAGGAATCAACTCTGTTCTTTCCTTTCAATGCATACTTTGTATGGTTCTCAAGTATACAGAATTGAGGAATACCCAAGTATTGTGTATACATTATTATTTCTAGTAAAATACCCATTTTCAGGGCAAAGCATTTGATATAAGGTATTGTTCAGCAAATCAAGACATCTAAAATGTATGTACTTGAAAACAAAAATAATGGAAACATTCTAAAGTAAATTTGGATCCATAAAATTTGGATGCTCCTAAGATAAAGATTCAACTTTTAAGAACTTTTTGCACAACTTTTTGGGAGCTGAAAATGAAAACTGAGTTAGAATTGAATTGCCAGGTTTTGTTCCATCTGAAAATGGAATTAATTTGTATCTGAACCTCCCTTTATGCACCTAAATCATAAAGCTGAGAAGATCTATAAAAAACTTATATTTCCTGTGCTCAGATGCCCTCTCTTATGGTTCTGTGGAGCCATATTTGCTTCTCCCGCATTTGATTTAGTTTTTTATTTGGGGACAAATATTTTCCAGGCCTTTGAGCAGAAAGTGGCTATGAAGTGAAGGAGCTTTAAAGTTATGCACGATGGCTCACTATTTTTAAAATTCTAGCTTATTCCACTGAACATCTTTATGTTTTGAAAAAATTCTCCCATTTGAATAGAGGAAAAAACGTTTCTGAAAACAACCCATAAAAGCAATCTGCTTACATTTAATGAGTTTTTAGTTTTTCAGTGATGAAAGCAAATATTAAAATTTTTACCTCTTTCCACTTTCCGCCTTTCTCATCACTAACATCTAATGTCAGGACAGAGACAATGTGAAAAGTGAACTGAAAACTAATTGTTTTCCTCCATGATCATTCACGTTGACCCTGATCCTTGGCCTGATGTCTCAATGGGAAAAAAGTTTAGGCCTTGGCAGAAGGATGGAACTGTGGCCCTGATTGTTTCCATGATGTCAGAGAGTCTTAATTATAGGACAGTATTACTCTACCTTGATAGTTATAGGACCCTAGTGCCAACTATTCAGCACCAGTCTCAAATTACTCAATTTCTTAGAGATTCACTTCATTACCAGGTTTTGTGGTAAGAGATTAAACAGTTATTTCAGTACTTAGTCATATTAACCTGTTCTTGGTATACTGTGTAATCTTCAGGATGAGATAAAATACCCTACCAATTACATTTCAAATATTCCACTACAGAACTACCGACTTTCACTTGTGAGGGGAAAATACACCTTACCCTTAAATATTGGAAGTTGCTAGTGTCAACCTGCAGATGTTCCAATTAACGCCAGAAGTTCAAAAGGAAGACTTCAAATGATAGCTCTCTTTTTATAGGACATCTTTCTTGATCCAATTGGTTGTATCACATGAAACGTAAGGATAGAGAACTCTTTAATTTTGCAGTAAGTCGTGTGATTAAGGTGCTGTTCTATTGCTATAAATCACTAGTTTTTATTAATTAACTTCACTAAACTGTCTTTTTTCAATACTTACCTGTGACTGTGATATCTATCGATTCATTACAGTGAAGTCCTCCTGTAGTGTTTTGTTTGCATTCCTGTGTGTGTGTGTGTGTGTGTGTGTGTGTGTGTGTGTGTGTGTAGAACTAGCAAAAGAAAACCCTGAAAGCAGAAAATAACTCAAGCGTGAAATACTTGGTAGTATACAGGGAAGTCCTTTACAAAATAGGAAACCATTCAGGAAACACAAGGAAGAATGTGGTTGTACAATTTTTTCACTCTAAAGGAGTAAGCCGAACACTATATTTCTCTTACTTTAAAGGTGCTGTCTTTACTTCTTGGTAATACACCTATTTAAAACTTAACTAAACAAGTGTGTTTCCAAATAGAAAATATGTGCTAATAGGACATTATCTCCAAATGGAAATGACACTAAGATTACCTGTAGAAAATGAACATTAATGAAAATAAATCCCTAAGACGAATAATTGAAGTCAGCATATTCTTCAGTACATATATATATATACAGAGCCCACATTTTTTTTTGTTTAAAGTTTTCAAAATAAGGATGTTTTCATTACAGTACTTTGGAAATTTCTGATGACTGCACATGTAGATTCTAATGATAAAAATCATTATAAGAGCTGTATGAAACAAATGATTTGAACCTGCCAAAAGGATTAGTTCAGTTCAGTTGGGTCCGCTGGATAATAACATATAATGCTAATTGCATAATTAGAGAAATAATAGGTTGGATGAATTTCCATTACTTTTTCTGTCATAGTTTGAGACCATTACTTTATGATTAGTTCAAAGACAGGGATGGCAGAGTTGTCATGGAAACAAAGTTTAAAACAATGAAAAAATATTAATGCTTTTGAAAGTCAACTATCATTTTAATTATCATCTGAAACTCTCTTGTTGAAGGGAATCCAAGTTTTCCCTTTATAAGTGTCTTCCAAACATGTCACATGAAGTCACCATGCCTTCAACTTTTCATCTATATCTATCACATTATATAAGTATACAGGTGTTTCTGGATGTGAAGGACAGGGTATCAGGTTCAAGTGTGGCTGGCTTTCACCAACCCATTTAACTCCAACAGCAGGATTTAAGAGTTGTTTAATCTACCTTTACTAATGAATCTTAACTTTGTAAGAAGTATCTGAAGAATATGAGTTATTGTACTTCACACTGCTACTTTCAAGTATATATTAGAATAATACTGACGACAAGTACAGACAAGGAGAGAAAATGTATCTCAGAAAATGTCCTTCAAGAACTTTTAAACAATAGACTTATCTGTAAATAACCTACTGCTGGTTGAAAATAATTTCAAGTGATCTGTGGTACATTCGGTGGCGCAAACTTTGAAATATACTAAATATTTCCTTTGTTAAATAACATTATTAGCCATTTTCTGCTTTCCCTTTTTATGGCACAAGAGCAAACTTTAGTATGTCTACTATGTAACAAATTATAGTTAGTGGTAAGGAATGAAGTCTTACTATTTTTTTGGTTGTTGTTTTTGAATGTTACCATATAATTTGCTTCTATTCATAAAGAGGAAGGAGAATCTTAAAATATTGGTGGATTTCATGTTTTGAATAGTCATTGGTGCAAGAAAAAGTTCTTGAAGAATCAACAGGATGGACGACTGTCATTTTAAATTCTTTGCGACAGAAATACACATCCCCATATAGTTCATTATCTCCTTGTGATCTAAGACGCCAGGAACAGTTGTTCCTCCCTCATTTCTTTTACTGAAACTATATTTTATCATGAAAGTACAACCCCTCATCCCATTCGCATGTGAAATGTACAGTCAGAGCAGCCAGCTGACCTGAGTCTATGGAGGGTGTAGTACAAAGGCCAGGCCGGTGGAACCGAGCGTGTTACGACTCTCGGTCCTCATCTCCAGTGCGCTGCCCGGTGGGCTGACATGGTTGACTGGATGCGCTAAAAAATAAACATTTGCCTCTTGGAAGCTCATAAAAGTGTCCTTAGAAAAAAAGTCTCTGACGTTGGATCCACACGACTGCAGCCACTGACCTTGTAGAACGCGCAGAACAGAGAACCCTTCAAGGAGCAGTGGATAAATAGAAACAAAGAGCCACTTCACGCATTTCAGTGTCGTGTTGGAAAATGAAAAAGGCAACGTATTAGGACTCCTTGTCACTGTCCGCCCCTCCGTACATATCCGCGAGCTTTTTGAACCGCGGGCCCCAGTCACTCAGGTAATCGTACTCTTGGTCTCCATCCGTGGTCACCGACTCCAGCGAGCTCAGGGAATCGGCCACGGAGCCGGTGCCCTCGTAGGCGTAGGTGGCCAAGGAGTCGTAGGGCGGGGCCGTGGGGTCCGCGTCGTTTTCCTTTAACCTTTGGTTAATGAAATCTCGGACGTCGGTGTTGTCGCGAGCTGCTGGAGTCCGTCGGGGCAGAAACAGCGCTTCGGGCACGATGTCCCTGCGCAGTTTGCTGTCCTCTATGGCTTCGGGATTCCTCAGGGTGCCGATGTCAAAGGCCTGGGTGTCCTCCTCTCCACCGCCTTCGTCGTTGTAACTGACAATGTTGTCTCTGATGTCCTCTTTGGAAATGATCAAAGGTTCTTTCTTCCGCTGCCGCCTCAGAGCCGCAAACAGCACCACTGTCACTGCAAGCAGAAACACCACAGAAAGGGAAGGGGACGTTAATTTGCCACGCAATTAATGCCAGGAAGCAACACGGGGCTCCGGTGTGAAGTTTTTAAAAGTTCTCTAGGAAAGTGCAGACTCAACTTTTCTTGAAGGATGCACTCGCCTTCATGCATGATCAAACCAGGACCCAAAGAAATGGAATAAATATTTGAAAGAAGGTTACAATTTAAGTAGAGAATAAAACATTGTCATATTTTTGTCAGTAGTTCCGTTTTGCTTTGAAATGGCAAACTAGTTTCAAGGTAAGGAAAAAGATAAAATACTAATAAAAAAGCTCAGCCACAGTGAGAGTACTGTAATAAGAGTGCAAATTATGCTGAACACCTAAAATGCTCTGAAACTGCTTAAAAGCACAAGGCTGGCACCTTCCAAATGTGTTGAAGGGTTTGCATAACTCCACATCTAAAATAACTTCTGCACTATGCCTTCTTTTTTGTTTTCCTGAGAAAAGTGTAAAATTATTTTAAAACCCAAAGTAGAGATGTGAATATTTGCAAACCTTTCCCACATAGGAGGAAATATTACAAATAATACCTGGGGAGACCCAGAGACACTCCAGAAAGCTGTTTTGCCCATTCGAAGAGGTCAGGTACTAACACACAAGCCAGATTACTTCACTTGGAGCTAAACAAAATAAATGCATTTAAGTGGGAACTTAAAAAACAATCTTTCAAAGATTCATGTTCTGTAAGTGTGTTGCTGGGATGCTCATTCTTTTCATTTTTCCTCCTAATTCAAATTAGAGGCAAAGCATGGGTTGTATTTAAATAGCTTCTGATGTTTTTTCCCAGCTCGCTAGATAGAACACAACTGGCTACCTGTAGAGAGACACATCTATAAATGGACATATGTAAAAACATAGCAACAGCTTAGAGGGGAAATAGCTATCCAGGGCAGACAATGCATTGTTAAACTGGATTTGTCCATCGAAGTTGTCTAGAGCAAGTAACAGTGGCATCTCTTTATTCTCTCATCCATAACATGGTTCCGTTTTTGTGAGCCATGAAAATTGAATTATTGCAATAAGAATTACAGAATAATGGCTTTTGGTGGATATGTATATCTACCCATATAATAATGGATACATGCACACTCGTGTGTCATTATCTTAATATTTCAGATGTTAATAGTATTAATAATTGAGTATCTACTGAGAGAGTTCTATGTGTCATGCACTGGGCTAAGTGCTTTACATACTGATCTCATTTAATTATCATAATAGCCCTACAAAATAGGTTCTATTATTATAACTCCATATTACATAGAGGGCTTAGAGATGTCATGTGTACAAGCAATTGGAATCCAGGTCAGCCAGACTAAAAAGCACATATGCTTAATTACCATGCATGTTTGGATTATTGACTGTTTCTGAAGGAAATACAATTTTGCCATTTTCAAATATGTGGTTGTGTAATTGTACACATTCTCTTTTGCTACTAGAGAGTATTCTGATGTCTCATTTGTAGCATCCTTTCAGGGTATTTATTCATTCACTCAATAAGTATTTATGTAGTGCCTCCTCTGTGCCAGGTACAGTTCTCGGCACTATCAAGGACCAAAAGTTGATCAAGACCTCCATCCTAATGAGGTGGGCAAGAGTGGTGGTGGTGATGGTGGTAGATGGAGACAATGGGGATAATAAATAAGAACATTAATAGAAGGTGATAAGTAGAGCAGAGTAAGGAGGATGGGAGTGCTTCTGTTTGTGTTTGAGGGGCTGTATATGTATATGTTTTTTTGGGGGGAGAGTGCATCATTGAGAAAGTGACATTTGAGCAAAGACATGAGGAGTCAACCAAAGAGTTCCCTGGTAAAGAGAACAGAGCTAGAAGAAAGGCCCCGGAGAGGGGGTGTGCCTGGAGACCAGCCAGGAGACCCTGTGGCTGGACCAGAGGGAGCAGGGAGAGGAGAGACACAGGGAAGGGCCACCTCAGGTGAGGTTGTGGGTGCTTCTGCATGCCTTCACTGACTCTACGGTCCGGGTGGGTGGAAAATTACAGGACTTTGGGCAGAGGGATGCTCACAATATGCCTTTTATACTGCTTTGCAGTGTGACTAGTGATGTGGATTTGCAAAACATGATTGTAAGGACAGCCTCTGGGAACAGAGAACAGAATTAAGCTAACTCACTCTCAAAAAATTTAACTCTGATGTACACGGGTGGGTTCCTTCCATCATTTAAGACAAGATAACAGACATTATCTTGGTGCTTAAGTTACCTATATCTTTTATTTTAGTCCTGCATGCACCAGAAAGTTCAGTTGTCTTGGATAAAACTAGAAAGGAGCAGGCAGGCATTTGAGATCAGCAGACCAAGGTTTACTTAGAGGATTTGACCTTTTGAAGTCCGTTTCCTTCTCTGAAAAGAGAATCAATAACATGATGACCAGTGTTGTTAGGAACGAGTTAATATATGTGAAATGTTTTGCAGATTCTAAAGCACCAGAGACACATGAGATGTAGTAGTTGTTTTACTTTTGTAAATAAAACAACAAATGCCACACTATCCACATTCTTGACTGCAGATTTCCTCCTACATAAATCTGGCTTTCCTTCTCTTACAAACTTTCAGGTTTGCTTCCATTTTCTTCAGTTGTCTCACTTTCAGTTTGGGCTCTCTTTTAGCCTGGAAGTTTCCCTTCCATAAGCTCACAAAAGAGTAGAGTACACTGTGGAAGCACCAAGGCTGGGGGGAGAAGACCTGAGTTTGGAACTTCGTTCTAGTACCTGTTAGCTGTGAATCTTGGCTACATGACTACACATGTTGGTGCCTCAGTTTTTCATATGTACGATGCAGATAAATACATACCAGATGATGCTGAGGATTTAGTGAGATAAACATTTGTAAAGCACTTTGCCCAGTGTCTTGCCCATGATGTGAGGCTAGTTAAAGGTTAAGTCCCATTTTTCTCCTTTTTTATTAGGTACAGAATTCTGAAGAGTGTCCACAGGATGTAGGAAGGACTGAGGCAAATTAGGAGACATGAGGAGATGGCAAACTCATTGAAGGAAGGAGATGAAAAGGGAGGATGAAGGGAGCTGGTTAGAAGGAAGGAAAGGGGAAGGAGAAAATGGGTAGATGATGAGGGAAAGGAAGAATCACCTTTGAGATGAGAGTCAGCTTTCCTTCTACAGACCACAAAAGAGTCTATGGAATTCTACCCAACCCAGCCCTTCTAAAAGAAACCTTTTTTATGTTAAAATATGTTCATATCCTTCCTTCTCGTCCAAACATCCTTTACAATATTTACAGACTCCCCATTGGAAACACTGATTTGTCTGCATACTGTCAGTGTTTATTTAGCCTCATATCTTAAAATACTTTCCCCAACGATTAGTTGACAAAGAGAATCACAGTTCTGTAGTTGAGTTTCAAGGCTTCTGTTATAATTAGTAAAGTTGATCTGGAATGTGAAGCTCTTGAGAGGGATCCCTAGGCCATCTGTTCTTGGAGAAACGTAGGTCTTCCTTTACTCTTCTCAAAGTCACTGTACTGTTATTTTTTAAAAAGTATCCCATCCCTGTATAATCCAGATTAACTCAAATTTATTACTTTCCCTCCCTCCAGTAGAGCTGTAGGGCAAGCTCTACAAATCTTACTTTTATTTTGGAAAGGACTGCATTAGCTAACATTTGATTTCTTAGTTCACAACAGTCAAGAGTCTGTTGAACATTTTGAGCTCAACTGTGTGCTTAATTAGTTGGTTGGGGGTAAAAATTTTATTTGAATTATCGACAGGCCTTGATTTTTGCTTTTATTACATTCATTTCTTTTAGGTCCCAGATTTATTTCCTTGGTCATTGAAGTTCTTTATCACTGAGAATCTGAGAAATAATAGACATTATGTAGGGCAATCATAGAGCAATGCTTAAAAGGTAGTTATTTAAATGGGTAGATCAAAATAACTTAGAGTTAGAGAAAATTCCATTGCTTTGTATTTTCCTGTACGACAGAGAAAAAGTCACCACATTCCTCTTTCTACTTTCTCATTGATTTTTTTTTTTAAACTTGAACTTTGTAGAAAGGGCTTTCATATGCCCCATGCCTGAAGACTCTCTCTTTAAAATTTAACAATATTTGTCAGGTTAAATATTAACCAACAAATGAAATGAAAAGAGCATATTGATGTTGCCCTCCAAGCCTCCTGAGGTTCATTCCCAGTCTGATAGGGAAGAGATTCTTTTGGTGCAGCGGTTCCCAGGGTGGGTCACGACATGGGCAAGTTTCACATCTCCAAAGCCCTATTCAAGCAAAAAGTAGTTCACCGCCGAACAGCACAGATTCTCAGCATATCACTCTACTCAGCTAGATCGAGCTGCACGCCTTAATGGGGGAGGCGGATGCATCTAGAGTGTCACAGTACCAGTGTGTGCCCCTCAGCATGGGAGGTAGGGTGCAGGGGGAAGCAGTTTACCTAGTAAGGTCACGATGCACAGAAGGATGGCGACCAGAGCCCCGGTGCTGAGTCCCGTGGGGTGGACGAGGGCCTCTGCGTGGCAGGACTGCATGTTGCCATGGTGGTCACATGCGCAGACTCGGACAGTCACTGTCCCCGTGCTGCTTTGGACGGGGTAGTCGTTGTCTGAGATGACCACGGGGAGGAGATAGGAGCTCATCTCGTGTCTGCTGTAGCCATTTTTCCGAGTGAAGATTCCCGCCGTGTTGTCTAGAACCACAAAGCACAGTGGTAAATGTGTGTGGATACGGCGCCATGTATTGGGTCAGTTGTGAGCGGAATAGACAGATATGGATACAGACATAAATATATAGATAGAGAAAGGAACTCGGGCTCATTTACCTTTGTTGTCTTGAATGGTAAAGTTGGAGCCACTGGCTGCTTCCGGGGCCAACGAGAATGAGAACTGGTGCCCGCTGTGAGGGTCATCCCTGTCAACCGCCCGGAGGGTCTGAATCAACTAACACAGAAACCATAAAGCTGTCATAAGGTTTTATTAACTTAAAGAGTTTCTTACAGCTTTGCAGTAAATTGTTTGACTAAGTGACTTCTAATTTCAATTTAAAAATCATAGCCTCCTGAAATTTGACCATGAGTCCACTCTATGCAAAGAACTGATGGGTTGGAAATAGAGCAAGGGGTCATTGTTTGTTGTGAGGCTGTCCTGTGCACTGTAGGAAGTTTAGCAGAAAGCCTGGCCTCTTCCCTCTAGGTGCCAGTAGCACCCTCTTCCTTCTGACAATAAAAAGAAGTCCCCTGGGAGACGAAATCACCTGGGTTGAGAAACACTGCCCAAAAGTGATACAAAGCTGCAAAATATCACAGTGATCTGTGGCAACATTGCAACTTAAGAAAATGGAGGCGCTCTTTGGGCAGTCTGTTTAGAAATGCAATCTCGGCATATATGTAGCCATCAACTTTCAAAGAAGCTAAAAAGAAAATTTGTACATAAAACATATCATTTCAGCTTCCCACTTTAACATGCATTTTAGAAGTGCACTTCTCTTTTGACAAACTGTAGCGTAATTTTTATATCACTGGCAGAAAAGACCTATTTCAGATGGGGACAAATGTGTAAAACGTTCATGAATTTGTATTACTTGTACAGATGGGTAATGTAAATAAGTGGAACTATGAATTATAGGCATTTGTAAAGTATGTTCCAGTTATTACTTTCCAGTACATATGGTGATTAAAACTATCTGCTTACCAATAAAGATTTTTCCAATAAAGCTGTGACTAATCTATTTTAATGAAAACTTAAGACTGATTTGGAATGAACATCAGACTTTGAGGCTGATGAACTTCCAGTTCTTAAAAACTGTTTGTTCCCTTATGCAAGTTAAACATTCATTCTGGTTCTTATTTTGTTAGCATTCACTTCATGGGTAATTCAAAACCGGTCCTTTGCTCTGTTTATTATCTAAATTATTAGATAATCTAAGTTAATCTGACTAAATTAATTTACTTTCTATGAAACTCACCTGATCTGCTTTTGCTTTTTCACAGACAAAAGTTTCATAGAATTCAGCAAATTCTGGGGCATTGTCATTGACATCTAGGACTTTAATATATAGAGGTACTCGGCTGCTTTGCTTTGGATTATCTGCAACGAGCCCAAACAAAAGGAATAGGCATTTATATGTCGGTCACCCATCCCCTTTACACAACAGCCATTCACTCCTTTCTCATTCATACACAGAGTCCCCAAGGCTGCTGTGAGTACCAGAGGGCATTATGTACCAACCTAGTCACGAAAAAGGAGAATTAGATTGTTTGGTACTTCTGGTCCATCAAGTACACCTGATGGAAATACCTAGGAGACAAAGCACCTTGAGTTGCTGTAGTTCAACTGTATAATAAATACCAGAATAACACAAAATAAAGAAAAGCTATCCTGCAAAGGAACTCTAGAGCCAGATTTTAAAGGAAGCCAAGAAAGCAGGCAGACGGGGAAAAATGTGGACAAAAGGAAGAAGGGGAGGTGTGTGGGTAAAGGGATGAATGATTGTTATTGGTCGTAGTTTTTTAGTTTGAGTGCTGAGTAAGACCTAGACATTATGCTATAGTATCTTATTTAATCCTTACATACTTCTGAGCTAGATACAATTATTGCCCACATTTTATAGGTGAGGTAACTGAAGCCCAGAGAAGTTAGGTTATTTGTCCATGTTCACAGAGATAGGAGTGGAGCCTAGATTCAAATTTGGGTCTGTCTGACTCCAATGCCCAGGCTGTTCATGTAGGATAATGATAGAGCAGAATCAATGTTTGAGGACCTAAGATAAACAAAGTACTTCGGTTGTCTTCTACGATAATCTCCTGGCCTAAGAATCGGGAGTTAGAGTCTCTCATCTTAGCTTTTATCATTCACTTAACTCCTATGATTATTCATTCGCTCACTTCATAAATATTTAGTGAGCATCCAATAATCTATTTTGTGCCAGTTACAATTTGGGGTACTAGAGCACCTGGGGAACATAGCAAAGATCCTGCTTCCTGGAGCATTATTTTAGTGGGGGTAGCAAACTGTAAACACATGAATGTGTAATGTGTCAGATGGCAAATGCTATATGGAGAAATTAAACAGGGAAAAGGAATTGGAGAGAGATGGAGGTGGTACTTTGAATGGGATGACCAGGGATGGCTTCTCTGATGAGATGACATTTGAATAGACATGAATGAAGAAAAAGGGTTAAACCATTTGAATATTTCTGGCTCTCCAGATAGAAGAAATAGCAAATGCAAAGGGCCTGGAGAGGGAGTGGACTAGTTTTAAACACACTCTTGCTTTCTGTTACAACAAAAGATAGTTAAGAAGTTTAAACAGTAAAATTCTTAAGCACCTTCACACACAAAATTTTGCTCACACTATTCTTCCAAAGTTAGAGCTGCTGAAGATGAAGTTTTAAATGTCTTTGCCACTAGCCATTTCAAATGTATCACAGAAACGTTAAATCTTAAAAAAGGAAAAATTTCGGTACAAAGCTTAAAAATACATATGAAATGACTACTTCAGTAAAAATAAGCTTTCCTGATGTTATAGAAAACGGTCCTTTTTGGTGGGAAATGATTTTGTAATTTTAAAGCTTTGAGTATGGTCTGTCATTGGTGTATCCACATTAATCTTCCCATACAAATTCTGAAGAGCAAATTCCTATGTAACAAATTTATAATGAGTTCTCATCACTATCAAAAAGTAATGCTTATTTTGCCCATATTGGTTATTTATTATTCTATTCAATATCCTTCAATCACTGCAATCTCATGAGGTATATTGACAAAGAACAGTACTGTATTATATCATTCGCTATGGAATAGTTCACACTAGATACCCAAGTGAACTAAAAAATGTTTGTACTTTTATAATAAAAAACAAAAACTAAAAAAATGAGCTATAATTTGGAAGCCTATTTTCAACATTTAAATGATATTTTAAAGATAATTTTCTTTCATGTACTTAAGGTCTACACATTGTGTATACATTGCACAATTTTAACTGTGTACAATCATTTTATTTGAAACATTCTTTTGGCACTATTTTTCTGTGCCTTAGATGTCATGGGGACTGCCATAAAATTCCTGCTAAACAGTTTATTGATTACTTGGTTTGTATTGTTCACTTTGGTGTGCCATGGAAAAGTTAAAACTTATATCTCTTAATTCTATGACAATTTTGAAATAGAAATTCTATAGAAAGCTAGAGGGTGAGTATCCAAAAGATTTCTAAATAATTCCTACCTTTTAGAATATATTTGATTCCCCCACCAACACACACACAATGTCAAACCAACCACAAGCCCATTTTTTCAGCTTCTTCTGTAATGTTCTGACTTATAAGCGTTTTGGAATCAAATCTGACATACCCATTCAACCTCACTTAATAGATGCCCTCCGATTCTATTGTTTGGAACAATTTTTTTGTTGAATAATAAACTACTGCACGTTCACATTTGCCTCTGCACTTGTGACTGAACCAACACATGTCTAGAAGAAACCTTATTGCCAATCATTACAGGGCTTTTTCCCTCAATATGTATTGAGCAGGTCATCAGTAGCCCTTGTGGGGACACCCCGTCCATCAGTAGGAGACAGCAAGGGTATGAGGCTGGACTTACTGATCTCAGTGGCTATCACTGTGATGTTGTGCCACAGCAGTGTTTCTCGGTCAAGGAGTTTCGATGTAAAAATGGAACCATTTCCAGAATCAATGTTAAATATTCTGTCCATATCTGTGTGTCGATCCACCGAATACCTGAAAATGCAAAGTAGAATTTAAAAAGGTTTTCTTTGTATTTGCTATTCTCATATCCTAAAACTATTCCCAGAATATCTGTTACATGAATTTTTTCTACCTATAGCACGTGTGTGACTATCTATAACTTAACATTAAACAAAATATTCTGAGGAATTAATTCTTTACGACTGAGGTCTTAAGAGTCAACCTGCTAGATAAGTTGCATGATTTTGAGTATCTCCACTAAAGTCTCTCTTTTTTAATATGTAATTTGGATTAAGTCTGTATAGTAATTGTTGGTTTTTAGAGTGTCAGAATGTGTGTTTGTGTGTGTGTGTGTGTGTGTGTGTGTATGTAAGATTATTGGCTATTTGTCTATTATCCATTTTATTTTTAAAGTTGTTAGGTTCAAAGAAGTAAAAGATGGTTAGTGTGGCTGAGGTTAGTAAGGAAGGAGATGGATTGTAGAATGATGGGCGGCCATGATAAGGAGCTGGGATATATTCTAAGTGTGATATGACTCTACCAGTGGATTTTAAGGAGGGGAGTGTCACAATCTCAGTCACGTTTGATGAAGATCACTGGTTGAATTGAGTAGAATGGTTGGAAGTGCTGATACAAACTGATAGAGGAATGAAGAACAGGATTTGGGGAAGATTGTAAGTTCCAGTTTTGATGTGTTGAGGCTGAGGTGCCTGAGAAAAGCCCAGGAAGAGATGATCTAGTCTGAAGGTCAAGGTTACGGTCTGGACCGACAACCTGGATTTCTTATTCCACTCTCTAGGAAGGGAATGTCTAGTGAAGGGAGAAAAACACTAAGGACAGAATCACTTAAAGGATGAATGGGACAACATAGATCCACAGGGACTGAAAGAGTGCCCAGAGCAGAGCAGGAACTTGATAAATATTTGAGTTTGGAGAAATCAAAGAAAACCAAGAGTGGCGTCTTAGAAACCAAAGGACAGACTCTTCAACACTGAAATTGGTGGAAGACTAGTAGATTTTGAGAAATGTTATCTTGTTCATAAATTGATTATTCATAAATTTTTGGAATAGTTATCTAAGGGGAAAAGAAATGTACACTCTGTGTTATGGGGGAGGGGACATTAAAGAGAAAACTCAGAGGAAAGTTGTTATGTTAAGGCCATTAAGGAACAAAAAATTGCCCCTTTCAGCTGGATTCTCAAAATGTATATCGTAGTAGGAGATTTAAAAATGTTACCTCAGTAGAAACACAATTTAAGTAATAGTCATGACCTAATAGTCATGACTTAAGGATTAAGTAATAACCTAATACTCATACACATGTGGAATTATTATGAATGCTCTAACAAAAATAAGCTTTTGTTACTAACTTACAATAGTTACCATGGCCAAGATTCTATTTCAGTTAATTATTTCGTTTTAAAATATAGCTACTGAATTATAATAAATAATATATTTTATCTTAATAAAATCTATTTTTGTCATCTAGCAGGGGTCAAAATAAAATAGATATTCCATTAATGTAGCTGTGTCACCCTGACTTTAAAGAGAATGAATGAAGATCACCATATATATATATGTATATACCAACTTGCGTTAAAATTTTAGTTTCAATTTACATAAACCTAATGTTTTATTATCAAAAGTGTTGAAACAGATGAAATAGCTATTGTTTTTTCCATTTCTGTCATGAATCAGCATTTATTAAGAATTTAGGCAACAGCATCGAAATTGCTTGATCACCTTTCTTCATTTTTAATTTGAGAATGATAAATATTTATAGCACTTCATTAATTACCAAAAAGGAAATATCAATATTCATAGACTTTGAGTGATATTTAATAATCATCTACAAATACATTCTTCCCCTCACGAAAAATGTCAAACTTAAGACATGTTGCTTATTGCCTTTATCAGCTGCTACAATTATATAAGGCTGTAAGCTTTTCTTGTTGTCTCTTTTCTTCCTGCTATAGTTTGAAGTTTTACAAGTAATCATATTTTCCCATCAAGCCTTGAAATAAAGGGAACAGGGTGAGGATCTTTTAATTGAAAGCCGCTATTGATTTTAAAGAGAAAATAGCTATTGAGGACATACCAAAATGTACATTATTTCTTTAATTGGGAGATTTAAAAAAATAATAGAAAACCTAAAATGTCTACATTGTTTAGGAAAGATGCTTGCACACAAAGCTTTACTTATTGGTTGTTTTTCTCTCCAAAGTATTTTCAATTTATATCTAGGATGTTTACCATCTAGTCACATTAATTGTAATCATAACTGATAAAGAACAAGGTAATCAGTCCCACCACGACTGTAGCGGATTATCCTGCGAGGTAGCTCGTTTTTTTTTTCCTCTAGAATTTTATTGTATTCTGTGATTTAGTAATTTGTCTTCTAATGCATCCCAAGTCAGGAAGATTTGTGGGTTAGGAAAGGAAATGTGTTTGCATGTAAATTTTTCACAATATATATTCATAGTGACAGTTTATGAGACTCTTTCATGGAAATCAAAGGTCATTTGTGATAAAGTTATTGGAAGAAAATCATTTTATGTGATTGCAGAATTAAAGATTTGTGCCTGCATAATGATATATCAATGTTTGGGGGAAGAATTCTCTAGCATTAATCGTGCACCTAATATATTGTCTACCACCTAGTTGTTCAATATGTTTGTCTTGAATAACCAAAAACTATGTATGAATATACTTTCCTAATATAAGAATCAATTTTATCCTATAAAAGGAATCACTGGAATATGCATTTCTATACCAATATATTTATGTATACTTCTGTCCTTAAATATATATATCAAATCCATATGTACCAAGGGAGAGCTGACAGAAAAAAATTTACAAATTAGCTGACAGCTAACCCAGTCTGACAAGCTAACTGCTTCTTTTTAAAAACATAAAATAATGTGGTGGGTAAAAATGGTATTTGTTATAAAAAGAAAAGTAGACATAAGTATTCAGCCTAAATTCCCAGAAGACATATCTCTTTCATTTAAAAGCATGTTGACCGATCAAAGCAGTAACCAGAGCTCCTATTTGTAAACTTTCATCATTAACACTTTTAAATTGGTCTTGACATTGACTTGCTAAGATTTCTTTCTTTACGCAGTTAGAACAGACTCCACGTGAGAGAATAGTTGTGAAAGTTCTTAAAATTATTTGTGTTTTACAAGTGAAGGCCATCACTATTTTCCTTAATAGGATTAAGTGTACATGGAGGAACACTTAGATCCATGGAGCTCACATGTGGCTACTTTGGATTGACAATAGTCCAATTCAAGGAGTCTACAAACATTCCAGTAGAATGATAAAACAACCGTCTATTATCCCAGTGATTTAAAATTGTTCCCTGAAAGTAAGCCAGGCATTTTTGTGTTTTAGATATGGTACTTGCCATAAGATAGTCTTTGAACAAAGGGTTCATGGATGAAATGTTAGAAAATGACTGCATTAGAGTTTCAAACCTTTATCTGCAGCAATATTCTTAATGCATAGCCAGTGTGATCCTTTTAAAAGGTAGTTTTGGATTAGGTAACGCTTCTCCTCAAAGCTCTCCACTGGCCTCTTACCTCAATCAGAATAAAATCCAGTCTTCACCAGGGCCTACAAACCCACCACCTAACAAACCACCCCGTAGCATCCCACCTTACTTGGCCTTTCCTGGCTGATTCTCTTCTATCTGCATAGACCTCCTTGTTGCTCCTCCTACATGCCAAGCAATCACACCTTACCCTTGCATTTCCCTCTTCTTGGAATGCTTTCCCCCCACATATCAGCCTACTATTCATCCCTTCATTTCATGAAAATATTTTCTCACATTATGTCTTACCGGGGCCAAGCCTGACTACACTATCCCAGATACCTGTCGTTCCCATACTCTTGTCTCTTTTTACTGCTCCCAATTTATTTTTACCTGACATATTATATATTTATTGTTTGCTTATTTCTGTCTGCCTCCATCAGAATGTAAGCTGCATGAGGTCAGGACTCGGAATTGTTCTCCATTGTTTCCCCAATTCCTTAGACATGTCTGGTGCCAGGCAGGTGCCCTTAGGAGAACATATTTGTGAAATCTCTGACAAGAATTCCTCTAGCTTCTCAGCCGGCTTGCTTTCTTTATGGGGAATAATTTACACAGTGATATTCTGGTTTAGCACTTGTCTCATCCAGTCAACTCAGCTACTGGTTAGAGGCTGGAGGCTGGTTGACTCCAGCACTTTCATAAGATTCTAGAATCCTGAAACATCGGGTCTCAAAGAGCATTGAGCCTTTCTTGCAACATGATTTACAACTAAGGTATAAGGAAAGTACAGGGGAAATAGAGCTTGCTTACATAGTGTAAGTTGGATCCAGCTCTATTAATTTCCCTAGGATTTCACAGATATATATCATGAAGCAGTTCTCATTTTTATCCATGTGTGCAAAAGAAAATAAAAATGCGTCTAAATAGAGCATAATTCTGCCACTAAGTGTTATACAGTGGATTTTTCCACACTTGAGAAACAGACTCTCACAATGCTTTCTCCACACCACTCTTTAACAAATTTAAGACCTTAAAAAAAATAAATCCCAGGCCATTCAAGGACATTATGTTATACCACTTCTATGTAAGCAGTAAACTCCTTATAGCTCATTTTATGTTTATCCTCCCCAAATTTTGTGTTTTTAAAGTTTATGCTGCTGCTAAAATCATGTTTGTGTTGAGTAAGGAGAGAAAAGGTGCTGTGGAGAGTAGTTTTTCAGGAAGACACAACTGTCAAATTGGAAAAAAAGGATTCATCTTTTCCAACTTGCAGGCAGATATCTGAATATAAATTGACTGAAACATATGAAAGGGACGTGTCACAGAAGTGTGCTTACTTGACAGGATTCCTGGCAGCATCTGGGTCTTGGGCTGTGACCGAGCCTATCGTCGTGTTTATCTGAGCATCTTCTCTTATTTGTAGGATGTAGGCCACTTTGCTGAAGACGGGAGGCTCATCTACATCTTCCACCAGAATTCTAACCGTCGCTGAATCTTTGAATGGACCCAGGTAGAGAAAGCGGGGTTCCACGTGAGGGTTGGTGGCTTCCACTTTGAGGGTGTACACTTTCTTCTTTTCAAAGTCCAACAGCTTGGGGAGAGGGGTGGAATTGACATAGTTAAAGCAACCAAGACACAGAAAGCCAAGACATGTCCCATTTTTAGTTTGAATCACTAAGTGAAGATGATCATATTGCTTAGAGACATCACTACATAGTGTGATACTAGGCAAAGGCATGGTTGTTCAGAGGCCACACAGTCTTGGTGAAAGTGTGGGCTCACACCATACCTGCTGTTGCATTGAAAATAGATGCAGGGGTGCAATGGGTAACGGGCACAAAAGGGAAATTGGAAGCAGGGACAAATTGGCAAATATGTGGTAGATTTCTCCGGGTCAGATTTTGTCACGTCTGGCTTTAACTGAACACCAAATGAGTGTTTAAAATTTGCCACTATCTGGTCCCCACCCAGAATTATTAAACTAAAGTGTGTGTGTGTGTGTGTGTGTGTGTGTGGTGGGGCCGTGGTGGGGCTGTGGTGGGAATCTATACCTTTGAACACCTTCCCTGGTAGTTCTGATGTACAGCCAGAATTGAGAAGCGCAGGCTTGCATCATGAGTCCCTCTTCCGCATTCAGATAAAATTGATTAAAAATGTTTTTTTTTTTAAATTTTGCATGAGGTGATAAAATATTCCAAGTGCTATCCTGATAAGGACATGGGGCTAATGACTTGCCAAAGAAACTAATGATCATTGTTGTCAGAGGTTTTTAGGAAAAGTATCTCTGCTTCCGGAGACATAGTGAACCCAAATCCTTCTTGCTGACTTTTAGTTTTAGATGATAATATGACAAGGCTCACTAGAAACACAATTAATCAAGACGTTAGTGAATGTGATTTAGTCGGCTAGGCAAAATTTTAGTTTGAATCTGATAAGGTACCAGAAAAATTAAGAAGGTTAATGCACACTAATGGGCTTCCTAATTATATTATAGTATAAAACACTGGTCTGAGTATCAGTTAAACATGTTTTATTGTGTTTCCCGTTATTAAGACATGTAATCCAAAGTTAAGAGGAAAAATGTTTCTTGTTATTTACATTTCCCTGTGCTTATATTTACCAGCAAATATAACAGTGTGCTAAGGGAGAGAGACAATATTACACTATGCATGATAAAAGTGAAATCTGTGAAAATAGTAATCAAAATTAATATTATTTTTAGCTTTGAAACACAGTTTGTATTTAATTTTTGCCACGCTTTTGTTTACTGCTCTGTGGTGCTAGACAATTCTGGGGGGTTAAATAATGAAGAAGTACATAGGGGAAAATAGGAATTCAGAATATAAAATATTTATTATTGTGTCCCAAAATAATGAATAAGTACATAGGGGGAAATAGGAATTCAGAATATAAAAAAAAAATTATTATTGTATTCCAAATGGAGCTAAATAGTTTGCAGGAAATCTGTGGTCTTTGTGTCTCCTCTCTTTCTAATTCAGATTATCGTTGTCATTGCTTGTATTTACTCTTTTCCTTCAAACCATGTATCAGAATTTGTAGTTACATGTGTTGGTGTATTTGCTTCCTTGTCTCTTTTCTCCCTACAGTGGAAGTTCCATGAGAGCAGAGACCATCTTTTTGAATGAACTGGAGGTGCACCTCCAGTATCTAGAACAGTGTCTGGCACCATTTTTAAATTTATTGATCATTTATATTATTTATTTTACGTATATCATGTGTTTATATTATTTATTTAGGAAGTTCTTAATAAAAATTTACTGAAAATATGGTATTACTGAATGCATGAGATTATTGAAGACCTCTAAAAGCCAACCACGGAGATCTCAAAGTAATCAGAGTTGGTGTTTTTAAAAAATAATTACTAAGAGGAGACTCTAGAGGAATGTTCATGTGAGATGTAATTGTCCCCAGTTACTTGGGGACGAGAGAAACGTAGATGTGATCATTCATGTGGTATTTAACAAATGGCATTACCTTTTTGACAGTTATAATCCCTTCCTGGGTTTCCTGGTCAGTGATGACATCAAACATGTCCAGCCCTTCTCCCTCTGTAATGCTGTACTCAATTGCAGCATTTTCTCCCACGTCGGCATCACTGGCTTTGATTCTGCCAATTGGTGTACCCGGTGGAGAAGATTCTGGGGTGTTAAACTGGTATGTACCTGTTAATCACCAGAAAGATAGACGTCAAATGAGGACTAAGTATACTCTATGAAAACAGAAACAAAACCCATGTTCTAGCAGTTCTTTCAGACATTACCATGGATGCAGGCAGATTTGTGCTTTCCTTAAAATAATTAATGGTGCCCTGGCTCCTTATGTCTTTAGTTTCATGATTGTTAAGAACATTTCTTCTATTTCATACCTGTCTCTTTGCAAATGGAGAACACTTTTCTTGTCCTGTAAATAGGCTTCCAAGTTTATGGTGTGATTGTGAGAAAGACTGAACTGTTAGAAGAGGGTGCAGAAGGTTTCAAAGCCTCCTGTTAATGTAATCTAGCAGAAAGAATAGAAAAGAATTTAACCTGAATTGTGACTTTAAGCCAATTACTAGGTATGTTTTTAAAAGAGTTCTTTCTGTCATTGCTAATAATGACTGAAGGTGAAAATAAATTATAGCAATTTGGAGAATGTATCCTAGTCGGCATTCTTTTACTCATACATGGAGCTGGTCTAGTTGCAGTTAGGGATATAGATAATTACATTCAAACATAAAGCTCTGATTATTTTTCCTTTTGACTAATTTTTTTCTTTTAAGTTTTATTATATTATTTTATTCTATGCATAGATTTCTCCAATTCTTGAATTTATATTACTAATTTAAAAACCTGCATTCGTAGACATACACCTTTTTTATGTCCTCATGTTGCAAAATTAGTTTAAGGAAGCTACTACGTGAGTTTCAACTTATTAGGTTGGTGCAAAAGTAATTGCGGTTTAAAAGATTAAAAATAATTGCAAAAGCCACAATAACTTTTGTACCAACCTAATAGATCTGCCAAGCTAGCATATATTATATTAAGGGCCCCAAAAATAAATTAGTAAAACAAAATTTATTTTTCTCTACCCAGTACATTTTGTCAATATTCATGACAATTGTTTTGGGAAAAAATTTAGACTATGACACCACTAGAATATAGTACAATAATATTAATCCAGTAACTTTTGGGCTCATCCTTGGTAAAATGGTAACAGGCTAAGTTTTTTTTCTGGTGTATTCAACTTCCGTTTGGGGTGTCTCCTACCCCTTTCTATATTCTGCCCTCCCTTTGCCTCCATATATTACTCACTAATGATCACAGGCTATTCAAGGAGAGAGCAGAGTGAGGTAAGGTCCCCGTGGCATCAGCCTGGGGCCAATCCTTTTGTTATCCGTCCCTAGGACATTTCCATACGGAAAAGGAGGTTTTTAGGTTAAAGTGTTGGTAATCCTGATATTTTCACTTCAGGCCTCTGTGAGGGATATTGTAGAGTTCCTAAAACCTTTCTCCTACCAGTTAAATCAGAAATTAGTTAGCTAGTATTCTGTATTTTCATTTAGCCAACTGTGCCTAATTACTTGAAAAAAGTAATGAAAATAAAACTCTTTCCTGTTGATCCATGGGCATCTCCATTATAAAAGGAGCAACTATTAGAGGACCAGCTTTAAAAAAAATGCCATGATGGAATAAGTGGGTTTTTTATTTTATATTTGGGCAGCTATTTTCTCCTGGGAGACAGGATTCGGGTAATTTTCTTAGGAGATCATGGTCAGAAAGAAATTTTGTTCCTGGAAGAAAATTACATTAAAACCAGTCCCCACTTGAGGTGCTCTATCTGAAAGGGTCTAGTGCACTGCTTGATACAAAGTGGGCATTTACCGATGTTGTTTTTCCTCCTTCTTCCTTCCTCTGTCATCATGAGAGTTAATGATTTTAGAGATGACTTTTGGGATCTCAATTAACCACAATGTAGAAAACTATTTATGAGTACAGATGGATTAAGTACATAGTTATTTCCACAGATGTATTTTTAGAAACAGTAAAATGATAAATCCTCCTCTTACAAAACTCCGTAAGGATTTAAAAGAGATTACATGGCTGATTCAATTCAGAATATATAAAGTCAAATTTCTCTTAACAAATAGCAGCATGCTTGTATTCATGTGTTCTGCACAAGCGAATTTATGTCTGCGGTTGTCTTTTTAATAAGGAACAATAAACAATGATGTTGCTTTTACAATCACCGCCGTATCAGAAATCGCTCAGCTAATTACCGATACAGGAACATCAATGTTCATTTCTACTGAGCGTAAGCGTTGTCAACTCATTTTTAATGAAAAGCGCCGGTTCTTACTAAGTTCACTAATTTTGACAATAACAATACTGGACACTCAATATCATTCTTGAAGTTAGAGTTTTACAAAAATGCACTACAGGAAGTCATTCTATCAAATGCTCCTACTCTGGGGAAACCGGGGCGGGTTGTCGTTGACGTCAGTCAGTGTGATGTTCACTGTGGTGGTCCCAGATAATCCCCCCATTTGGCCGCCCATGTCCTTGGCTTGAATCACCACTTGGTACTGCTCCCTGTTTTCTCGATCCATGTTGAGCAGAGCTGTCTTGATGATACCTGTGGATATAAAATTCACCAGTGGAAAGCGATGTGACAAAGTACTGTATGGAATCATTTATGTATGCAAACAAACACAGATTGTCACCCACAATATGGACTATAATATGCGGATGTCATGGGTGACAAAAAAAGGATGGTAGGTAGCCTTTCTACTGAAGGAAATTAAAACCACATAGGGGAGTGAGATACATTAAAAAAAGCAAAAAACAAACAAACAAACAAACAAAACAACAAGAACCAAAAGAAAGAAACCTATAATGCAGGGAGAATGAGAAAAAGTGTCAGTCAAATTCTGTAAGAGTAGAGGCTGTAAGTGTTGAATATTAAGTGTTATAAGATGACACAGCAAAGTATTACTTGCCATGTGACACAGTCATATACTATTGAAGCTGCTTGGAAAAAGGCAATTTAGGTGTCTTATGAGGGAATTGTTAGGAAACCATATATGTACATGAATTGACTCTTAAGTTTCAATTTACTGAATTGCCTAATTGCTCAGCAAATATACACCATAATGAATGTTCTGAGAATTTTCTAAACCACAAAACTATGGTCTTGAAAAAACACAGCATCAGTTCTCTCATAATTATCGTCTTGTAGGATCCTAGAGAATTTAAATTTTCCTAAAGTTGAACTGAAACGTTAGTTCAAATGGTCCCAGTAGTGACCAACACTCATAAGTTAGGTTAAGTTTACCTTTATTGTTAGGTAGTTATAAAATAATTATTTGGAAGAACTTCTGAAAGTTTGCCTAATCTCTTTGTAGGATTATGTAAATTAACAACTTTCTTTCAAAAATCACTGGAGAAGGCTTTATAACCCTCTCTGGTAGTGCATTCCGGTGCTTAACAACTAATGAAGCTGAAAATATCTTTTTTATTTTTTTATTTTTAACAAGAATTCCTCAAAGAACAGGTCAATTTAATTCCTATGATCCTGGCTTTAGGGCAAGTGCAGCTGCTTTCTGTTCTTGATATAATAGTACTTCTCTAAATAGAGGAGATTACCTTAGCCTTTAGTTGAATAATTATTCCTTAAGTTGAATAATTCTAATTTTTTCATCCTCATTGTTTTTAAACTGAATATTTTCTTTGTCCTTGGGCTTCTTTCCAAGTTTATTGCACCTGCTAACACATCAATTTCCAATCGGATGTAGTAACCTAGGAAGGTTTTTATTTCTACTAACAAAATGGATGCTTGAAAAATATATAAAAGGAACTCAACTCTTATAACAAAAATAAGTGTGGAATTTGTTAGACAGTACAAACGATCTTTACTAAAAAAGTCATCATCAGATAGTATGCTATTTTGTAGAGAAAGGGCAGAAAAATGAGATGTTGAAAAAAAGATTCCATTGAGGCAATTCACTTAATTAGGGCTGTATCAGTTAGGGTAGGATACACAGTGAGGTGAACACAAACAATGCAAAATCTCAGCAGCTTAATACAACTGCAGTTTTTGCTCATGCTCTGAGTAGGCCAGCAGGAAACTATGGTCATGCTAACATTTTGATTTCCAGGCTGGAGATGCAAGTCAGCACTGGTATCCATCCCTGACCGCTGTGGCAAGAGGCGTGGAACGTGGTGGATTGTACACCAGGTCTAAACGTTCCACTTGGAAGTGACTCACATCATTGCCACATTTTATTGGCCCAAAAAAATCCTATGGCTACATCTAACTTCAGAGCAGAGTAGAGAGATGCCGTCCTACCAAATAACTAGAAAAAGAAGGATTGGAATATTTGTTAACAGCCAAAATGGCTATCAGAAGGGATTGGTCTTTAAGCTTCATACCAAATTGGAAGAAGAAAATAAATCAATGTACAATTTTCCTGAATGTGCCATCTATAAACATGGTAGATGAAAGATCCATTGTCAGATTTCTTGATTAAAATGATCCGGATGCTCTGTTTATATCACTGGTATTTGGCAGATAAATTTAAGAAAATTCAATCACCCTGATGTTTTTATTAAAAAATGTGCCAGCTCAGCTGAACATATCAATTAAAATTACAGACTGTAAAAAGAAGATCCAAAAGGAATTCTAACCTGTTTCTGATTCAACTGAAAAATAGGGCTGCCCCTGTAGGATGCTATAGACAACTTTAGCACTGTTCCCATATGTCGGATCGTCAGCGTCAGTTGCAGTGACTTGGACAACAAATGTGCCTGCAATGACAGAACATGAAGTGAAAATAAATTAAGGTCCCATTACTGATCCTTGGTGCACGCACACAAAGAGAAAGCGTGATCTCACTTTTGTACAGAACTGTCATGGCAAAGGAGTGGGAAACTTCCATAGTACGCTAGGTTAAAAAGCTCCTGATTCCTCAATCTGGAGGAACGTGACCACCGTTTATAAAACCTGTAAGGAGTAAGTTAAAGGGCAGTATGGTGGAACTGATTTCAGTTCATCTCCAAAGGTGGGGTTTGATTGGATTCTTGCTATGGTGCTTCTTTCAAGTTATCCAGGCTCAAGTCAACCCGAATCTTGCATGACTTTGTCCACAGGGATTAGTTTAGGGATTGTTCAAGCAGGGGCCCACTCATGATTTTACTGGAAATGCTGTGTCAAAGGTGTTCTTTCCCCTGGACTGTAATGTGCCTGCAGATGCCACAGCTGTTGAATGACCTTGGGGATGGCAGCCAGAGGACAAAGCTGAATAGGACAGAAAATTACAGAACAATAGCCAGAACCCAAATCAAACCATGTCTAAAGCCCATTTCACTTTTGGACTTAAGTAATGTGACTGATAAGTACTTCTGTTGTTTATAACTAGTTTGTATTGGGTTTTCTGTGACTTGCACAGAAAAGCATCCTAAATGATACATCTATTTGATAATTCTAAAAGGTTGAAAAGCCTGGAACTTTAAATGAGGTAGTTTTGGATTAAATAAAAGATTAATTGAAACAACAGAGGGTACACATTTGGAATTTATAATATCAAAAAATGATTGTAATTAAATTACAATGAAGTCTATGATGTTTTAGATCAGCACTCTCATTTTAGGGACCATAGTCACCAAATAACCTTCTAAGTACCCCTGACTGCCATAAAATTCCATACAAATTTTTATGTATGTGCCTGCATGTATATTTCACTGATGAGAAGTTCCATAGATTTTTATCTGATGCTCAAAGGGGTCTGTGACTTCCAAAAAGGGTACGACCCTCTAAGATCATTTTATGGCTGACTTTTGGTGTTCAGATTAGATAAACAGTAAGCATATTACTAGAGTTCTCCTGTCTATGAACAGAGCATGGAAGTTACATTTTTGGAATATTCGATTTTTTGCATTGCTTTTGTAATATCTAACCAGTTCCATTTATTGAGCAAATATATTGTACTGTGTTAAGGTTGGATGCTGCGATGTGGCATGTTGGTGCATGAGATCGAGCACATACCCTTTTACTTTAGTGAGGGAGTTAGGAAGAAGGAGACCATCGTATGATTTTAGAATGAGAGCTAATGGTAGGACTCAACCAACACGTTCTTATTGGACAACAGTACAAAATTCGGTAGCTTTTAGAAGACGATTGTCTGGATGTTTTGAGCACCTGTTAGTTCTAGCTGTTGTACTGGGGGCTCTGCCCTTGTTTTCTCCTTTTGTCCTCATGAGAACCCTTACAAGTTGACGTTTATTATTTAGTTTTTATAGATAGGCAACTGGAGGGTCAGAGAAGTCAAGTCTTTGACCCAAGGCCACACTGCTGCTTATTGGTAGAGATAACTTTGAACTCAGGTCTGTTTGACACCAAAGTTCATTTACATCAGTCTGCGGTTGTTGCTTTATATAGTTTCTTTAAGATGCCTTTATCTATCAGAGTAATGAAATGTGAATTTATGATCATGATGAATGTCAGCCTAACTATGCCTATGTGCAAATCAGAAAAAATGCCTTCCTTTTTTCCAAAATATATTTCTGTCAGCTACCCCCAAATATTTGTAATACGTATTTAATTCTATAATGGCTTCAAAAGTGAATGGCACCCACTCCAGTTGTATAGTGACAACTTGTTCATGCTCGTATGGTTGCCCTGGGTGGTGCTGATGAATATCCTTTATTAATTCTATCTGCGTTTTACCACCTAGTAGATAAATATTATTCTTAACGAATCTTCCTCTTAAAAGAATTCTAATCCTCCTCTTTGCTTGGTCTGGATTTTTTTTTTTTTTTTTTTTTTAACAAAACAAAGTGGCTTCAAGTAATGAGATGAGCAATTGTTTTTTGTTTTTTTTTTTTGCAAGAAAAATTTAGATGTTTTACAATTATGTCCATGGATTAGATATTTTCAAAGTCTTGGAACTGTGAACTGAAACAGCTCTGATATGTGACTCCCAGAATTATGGAAACATTTTTATTATGTTAGCTCTTTTGAATTTGACACTGAGTGAAAATGAAAATAACCCTTATACAAGTGGTTTAAACCCTTATACAAGTGGTTTAAAATTTGTCATTGTCTCCCATGAAGTGGATTAATATGGCTAAGAGTGATGTCAGCAAGAATTTTTCTTAGTTTAAGTTCTTTTTACCTTTTCCCTATCTAATTTGGAAGCAAAAGTCAAATTAAGTATAGACACATATTCACTTTAAAATTGGTTGTCGAATTGTACACAAAGTGTTAATTCTCCATTTAATGTCATGAAAGTCTTTTAATTTCCACCAATTAGTAAAGGATATATTCCCCTAGACATCCTCTGTATATTGTGTATGGATTAAAAATAAATTTTCTTTGAGTCTCTTCTCCAAATCTACAGTTACTTAAAGCAAGTGTCATTACTCTTTCGTCTGGACTGTGAATCCAGGCTTTTCTTTTCCAGTGGGGAGATCCTTACCTGGACCTCATTACAGTCTGGGCTAAGAGAAATAGAGAAGGCTTCTGTTTTTTCAGCCCAAGAAAGAGTAGGAATTTAGACTGGGAGAGGAAGTAGATGGGATGGTCTCTTTTTCTTTCTCCCAGTCTCACTCTGCCACTTTTCATACCCTCATCTTTAGAGGAAATGCTGTTTTCTTGAAAATAATAAGATGAGACTAGAATAATATTGGGAAACATGGGGACACTTACAAAAAGGACATAAGTACATTGTTTGAAATATGATAGTTTCAGAATTTGGTATCTAACTTTATTCAACTCAGTAAATTTCACTCATAGGATTCTTCATTCAATTGATGGACTAGAGGAGAAATATTATATGGTTGAAATCACATCTCACTCACCGACATCAGACATTTCAGGAACAGTGGCTGTGTAAACTTCCTTGGTGAATATTGGTTCATTGTCGTTGATGTCATGGATCTTGATAATGAATTCAGACTCCGGCTCCACAGGTCTCCCTGTCCTTCTGTTTATAGCTTGAGCTCGAAGGATGTAAACGGGTTTTTCTTCCCTGTCCAGCTTCTTGGTGGCCTGTATATCCCCTGTGTTTTCATTGATAATGAAGAGATCTCCTGCTCCATCTCCTGAAAGGATATATTTAAGTGATCCATCTCCTCTATCCTGGTCTGAATGTAACTAGTATAGGGAAAAAAAATTAAAGAAAGCAAAAGTCAAGCATGTGATTCTAAACTGTGTCTTCCCGATGCATGCATGCTATGTTACCTTTCATTCAATCCCTTCTAATAGATGCAAGTTTTCTTCTTTTACTGTTGCTTAGATCCTCAAAATAAATACCATTCATAATGAACATGTTTCCTTATAATCTAGAAATGTCCAGAACTGGGGCAGAGATTGGAGAAAGTTTAGTAACGCTGACTTTGAAGAGTGGAAAACTAAAAGCCAGAGCAAACACAAGATGCTCAAGGACATATCAGCCTGGCTGGAATGAAACTTTTCACTATTTTCACTCCAGCTTTCAGATTCTACTAATCTACCCTCGTCCTCGCTTTTAGGTGCACAGACACACTAGAGAAGCAATATATTCCTGAGAAAAGGATTCAGGATTTTGAATCAGAGAGCCCTGGGTACGTTCAGCTTCTACACTTTACGATCTTGGTAAACTGGTAAGCTGGTCCGTCTCTTTGAGTCTCATATGTTGGAGATTATAATCAAATATAGATGTGAAATTTATTTATTGGTTGATGAAATTCAACTTGAAGAGAAACATCTCATGTGCTGTCATGGACAGTGCCTTGAAAACCCCCTGACTAGGTAATTTACAAAGTTCCTTGGAATAAGAACATTTAACACTTAGATTTTAGCTTACGACAGGAAAGGACCATCTAAAAAGAAGAGCGAGCCTACAATTGAATAGGCTGCCTTATGACGCATGGGTTTCTGCTCCTGAAGGCAATCAGGCAGAGGCTCTGATATGATTGGCAGTCAGTGAAGTGGGTCCGGGCAGAGTGTTGCATGAAATGCATGTGATAACACTGAAGAGGAAGAGAGTGGTCCTAACTTGGAAAGGAGCCCCCATGGCCTATCCCAAAGACTACTTCCACAGTGTTGACTTCCGGCTCTTTCCTCTGTTCCCTCTTCCCCACTTCAGCAAAAGTGCAGGCAGTATCTCAGAGGTCTTCCAGTGTAACCCAATTCTCAATTTTTCAAAAAGTGCTTTTTATTGAGGAGAACTATTTTTAATCCTAAATTGTAAGTATCAGCTGCATACAGACAGATTCATTTCAGTGGGATGGCTGTTAATCTCTACCTTATTTCTGTCTGAACAGAGTATGGGCCAGGGTCCAACAGTTATGGCAACAATAGCAGCAGGTAGACTAACTCTGCGCACTCTTGATTAATACTGCATGGAATGCTTGGAGTGGTATCAATAAACACATTTGAAAATAGGATTTCAGGACAAAAAGGAACTTTAAAATAATGTAACCCAGCCTTTCTAAAAGTATATCGCCTGGAATATCATTTATACAAAATGCTAAGAAAAAACGGTTCCGTAGTCCAATAAATTTGCGAAATACTTCATATTCTTCCTCTGTCTCGGAAGTCCCAATTAATATGAAAGACCGTGAGTGCCTATAGTTCAGAATTGTACTTGACTTTATTTAATTTAGTTTCCCGAACTCTCTTGTGTAAAGAATCCTTTTTGGGTGTGATTCATATTGATATTCCCCATAACAGTTTTCCAAGAAACACACTTTGGGAAACATGAGTTCATTGAATCCATCATTGCAGAGTCAAGGAAACCAAAGTTCCGGTTTATGTAGTGTTTCCCAAATTACACAGCTCATGTGAAAGAGTCAGATGATTAGAATTTGAGTGGGAGAAGAGGCCTTCTAGATGATTCAGTGCAATGTCCTTGTTTTTAGAGATCGGGAAACTGTGTCCAATGCCACACAGCTAATGCCGGTTAATGGCAGAGTTTGAGGAAGAGAATATTATTCAAACAATTAGTAGCCTTGAAAGCAATTTGACAGAAATCATAGAAGATAAATGCAAATGGGGAGGAAATTGCTTAGAAGTAAGACAAATGCCGTAAGAAATGTAAAACGAAGAGGACTCCATGATTTGTGTAATGTGATGATGTGCTAAGGAGACGCTGAAACCATGATTACACAGAAAGAGCCACTGGGGAAAGTTTAACTCTCCACCGTCAAATTCTAATGACTGAAGAGAGCTCTTAAAAAGCTATTTCATTAACTCCTGAGTAACGAAACCAACATTGTGCCCATTGGGTCCTGGCTGTAGGGCAGCCACGGTTAGCAGCTTAGCACAGCGTGGGGGAGCACCACACCCTGAGTCCTAAGTGTAGGCCTTGCTCATTCTTTTTCACTCCCCAACTATAGTATCGTAGCAGCCAGTTAACCGCCCTGGGCCAGGATCCTTATCAGTAGAATGAGGATGAAAAGAGCTACTGGACAAAGCCGTCAAGATCTAGTTAGGGGCTGTATACAGGTACTACATTAATCGCCACGTACACGTGATAAAAGCATGATATGTGTTTTATAAATTATAAAGCGCCTTCCAAAGTTAAGATCTTGTTACTGTTATTAGCTCTGAATTCATAATAAGATGTTTTTGTTCTTCTTTTGACTTTGAGAACTTTGTTGAGAGGACTTTGAAAACCCAATTTTGCAAACACATGGCATCTCTAAGGTAAAATCTGTTATCAAAAGCTGGTATTCTACCAGGTGGCAATTGCTGTTTTTCCATGTGATTTATTATATTCTGCATTCCAATAGATTATAGATTCCCCTTGGCCTGTTCTTTCATCACTCTCAATATGTAATTGTTGCACACTTAGTAGGTGAATACCACATCTGGTCACAAGATTTATTCAGGTAGAAGTAATCAGAAACTTATTTTTAGCTGTCAGGAGAGAACATTTTGATGAGTTATAGAACAAACACCCGAGATGATATGAAAGGGCAGTGGGGATACCAACTAAGAGGCTGAACGGGGATTGCTCTGCCTATCTCAATTCTGATTTATCAATATTTGAAAACTAGTGGGAAAATGCATCTCTTCACTCAGGCGTTGTGTGATAATAAAACACTTTAACCTCATCCCCCTCCAAATGCAAGGTCTGTGTCTGACAAGTACAGAGCAGAAACCTGAAGAAGTTTTGTGTATTCTTTCCCCATTTTCCTCCCCTTCCTTTGAAGTCCCCTGGGGCCAGTTCTTTTCTCTCTTTTGGGGGACAGGAGGAAACATGACTTCAGGGTTAGTGAAAGGGGTGGTGACAAGCAGACACGAGAGGTTTATTGAGCGCTTAGATTTTAATTGGATATTTTCTTTTGTGATGTTATTCATCATGGCCTTTGTAAAAGGCAGAAGTTAAACAACAACAAATAAAAGGTTGTAGGTGGCCGCAGGCATGTTTTTCCTAATTTCAGTTTAATGTGGCTGTTCCATTAAGTTTAATCATCTGGTTCACTTTCAACGATTCACCATCAAGTAAAAATTACCCACTTCCCTCAGAAAGTCACATCTCATCTGGCACTGGCAGGACTTTGTACTACTGTACCTATGGCATTTAGGCTCAGAAAGAGCTCTTGGTCTTTGTTTGTTTGTTTTTCTGTTGATTTATTATCTTTTTAAGGGCAACACATTGACAAATAGAAACAGGAATTTGAATTGTAGGTATGTCCCCATGGACAGTGTCACCAAAGCAGTGCCAACATTTTTTTTTTCCAATTGGGGAGTATTGGGGGACAGTGTGTTTCTCCAGGGCCCATCAGCTCCAAGCAGTTGTCCTTCAATCTAGTGGAGGGCGCAGCTCAGCTCCAAGTTCAGTCGCCATTTTCAGTCTTTAGTTGCAGGGGGCACAGCCCACCATCCCATGCGGGAATTGAACCAGCAACCTTGTTGTTGAGAGCTTGCGCTCTAACCAGCTGAGCCATCTGGTCGCCCCTCCAGAAGCTCAGTGGCAGCTCGTTGTCTTCAATCCAGTCTTGGAGGGTGCAGCTCACTGGCCCATGTAGGACTCGAACAGGCAACCCTGTTGTTCAGAGCTCACACTCTAACCAACTGAGCCATCTGGCCGCCCCCAACATCTTTTTACTTGCTACTTGTTACTTGCCAACTTTCAACTTGATTTTGACTCCAATTGAAAGGTATAACACTAATTGTACAGATTTTTAGTGGTTTATGTAACTAGCTAATGCTGTCCCATTCCTCTTATTACCCATCACTGGGTCACTGTGAGTCAGTAACCAAACTGATTATTCTAAGTATATACTTAGAAAACAAAAGCTTATGTACAAGGCACATGTAGGGAAGTTCCTACAATAGCATGAAAAGGGTGTAGGGAAGGAATTATGTGATTTTTTTGCTAAAATAACAAATTGGATTGAGCCCAATATGCTCATATAGTGTAACGCAAATGTAATGTGGCCCTTTGAGAGATGTAATGGTTGTCAATCTGAGATGTCACAGGACAAATCAGACAACAGCTGTGGTGAAAGGTTGTTTGATGAGACTGAGGTGGAGAAACTGGAGTTACAACACAGAGAGAGGACACCTGTGTGTTACATAGATTGAACATTATTTTAGATTACAAAAATAAATCTATTGTCAAGTTAGGACTAATTGAGACTTAACTGAATTCAATATATGTGTATATGTATGTTTGTATACATATATCTCTACATAATGAATGTAAGCATAATGAGTATACTCAATGTTGTGAAGGCTGAAGAGCTCTTTGGGTAGAGTTTACGTCAGGGAGAATTTTAACCTTCCTTGAAGTACATGGCAGGGATTAGAAGTAGATTCTGTTTTAGAGATTATAAGGTTAGGTGAATAAAAATATCTTAATAATATTTTATATTATGTAATTTAATATGCTGTATTTGAATGTTATAGATTTAGCATGAGTTAATTAATTTATATCTGGTAATTACTTTACAAATCCAAAACTGAAGGTAGTGTATTGTTGTGGCAGGTTGTTGGAACTAGTTAGAAATGCAAATTCTTGGGCCCCACTTACCTCCAGAATCAGAAACTCAAGGGGTGTTGCCCAGCAGTCTGTGGTTAAGAAACTCTCCAGGTAATTTTGACGAGTGCTCAAGTTTGAGAACCACTGCCTTAACTAGGACAACCGTAATGATTCACACGAACTTAGGCAAGGGAAAGACATGCGTGTCAATTCATGCTATGCGCTAAGTCGTGGATCCTTGGGGAATTTAGTTCATTTCTCCAAGTCTCAGTTTCCTCATCTACAAGGTAGGAATAATAATGATACCTAGTTTACAGGTACATTGTTCTGAAAATTAACAGAATAATGTTTATAAAATGTTTAGCAGAAGGCCTACCTCAGAGAAACACACTACAATAAGTTATTCTTGCGTTATAAACATGAAGTATTTAGAAGGTCAGTTTTGAAGGTGGAAGGATTGGGGTCTGAATTCTGAATTTCTTATCAACTAAATTAATTAAATTATCTTAGTGTTCACTCTGTCATCCACAAGGTAGAATTCACAATAATTAACTTTGCCAGCTATTCCTCCTCTACTTGTCCCTTCAAATTTGGTAATCTTTAGGCCTATATCTCAGGTCCTTGTTTTTTTCTCATTTCACATGCTCTCTCCAAATAAGATCATCTATCTATTTTCATGTATTCAACTATTATCTATGTGCCATTGATGCCCAAATCTATAAATAACTCCAGGGCAGACCATTTTCTTGTGATCCAAAGTCAAGAATACAATTGATTCCCAGACAAGTCTCTTAGACAAATTATTCTTAGTACTTCCCAATTGAACTCATTGCCTTCTGTCCAAAACCTGTTCCTCTTATATGTCCCATGTCTGTAAAGGCCATCAGCGTCATCCTAGGCTCTCCCCTCTGCTTCCATCCCCACATTCATTAAGCCAGCAACTCCTGTCATTTTTACCTCTTACTTATATCTTGACTCACCTACTTAACTCCATTTCCATTGGTGCCACCCTGGTCTGAGTCACCATTTCTCATTGATCTATTATACAGAGGTTCACCAAACACACACTCAATCTTGCTTCCTCTTAATTTATTTTGCTTTCTGTAACTAGACCAACTTAAAAAAAAAACACAAAAGAACTCTGAAGATACCACTCTCTTCTAGTTAAATCTTTTTCTTTTTTTAAAATTTAATTTTATTATTTTTTTAAACTAAATTTATTTCGGTGACAATGGTTAGTAAAATTACATAGGTTTCAAGTGTGCATTTCTATAATACATTATCTATATTTCACATTGTGTGCTCACCACCCAGAGTCAGTTTTCCTTCCATCACCATATATTCTAGTTAAATCTTTCAGTGTTTTCTCTTTATTCTTGGAATAAAAGCCCCCATCTCCACTCCCTAACATGGCATCCAAATTCCACCACAGTCTCTGCCCCTCTCTTTAGTCTCATCAGCCACCAGTCTCTCCTTGACACTTTGTTCTAGATACATTAGTTTCTTTCATAGGCCTCCCTGCATATGGTCCCCTTGGCAGAAAGTCCTTTTGAACATCTTCACTTGGTTAATCCAACTCGTATATCAAGGCTGTGTAATCTTTGTCTCCTCAGGAAAGACTTCACTAAGCTGCTAAATTCAATTCCCCAGCTGTACACTTTCAGTTTATTCCACACTTAGCCTTCAATGTATTCTGTTTTTTTTTCTTGATGACTTATTTCATAGCTATTTTCATGTTTCAATCAGCAAACAGCTGGATTGCAAGTTTCATGAAGGAAGGCACCACAGCTGTCCGGCTCACTTCTGTATTCTCAGTACCCAACATACAGGCACATTATAGATCCTCCATAATTAATGATTGCAAGGAATAAATGAATGACTGTTATAAAGATAAAAATGGATAAAATATCAATAATCAATGAAGTTTCTGGCACATAGAAAGCAATCAATAAATCTCAGGGTCCTTCATCCCCTTTCTCATTTGATTTTAGATAATTCTGTGTATCAAGGATATATGTTCCTCATATGATTTCACTCATGTGGGATATAAAACAGAAAGCAACAAATGAGCAAATAAAACAAACAAACAAACTCATAAAATACAGACAACAGTATGGTGGTTACCAGTGGGGAAGGGGGTTTGGGAAGAGGTAGAAGAAGCTAAAGGGGATTAAATACATGGTGACAGAAGACTTGACTTTGGGTGCTGAACACACAATTCAATATACAGTTGATGTATTATAGAATTGTGCACCTGAAACTTATATAATCTTATTAACCAATGTTACCTCAATAAATGTCATAAAATTAAGAAATATATATATTCTTGAAATTGCCAGAAAATTTAGCAGTTATTACCAAACATTAGGAACATGGTCTAACCTGAGCAATCTGAGGGAGGAATGCAAATTATCACCTTAGGTCTAAAATTTTTTCTTTTATAACCAATTGCACCTCAATACAATAATAAAGCCACTTGTATTTGTTGAAAAGAACAGAGAAGTTATAAGTACATTGAGTGTACAGACCATTATAAGTACACTGGATGTTGGGACAGGAGTCATCTATTAAGGCTGAAGAAGCTGCTAGATTTTGCTGAACCATATTTGAAGTATCATCTTGCTGCAGAAACTAATGGACAATGAATGGAAAACACTCCATTTTATGAAAAGATTGTTGCATAAAAAAAATAATTTAACTCTCAGCCAAGACCATTTTAAAAACACTTATTGGCCTGAAGAGCTGCATAAGGCAGTGAATAAAAAACATCTAATATCTGCCTTCTACAAACTTGCAGTTTAGGGTTGGAAATACTGACTCATATGTGAAAGATGCAGAATAAAAGCTGAAATTAGACAGTTGAGTGCTTTTATTAAGTATTAGGAAGAACAAGCTAAGTGAAAAGGTGGAGAACAGCATAGGAGGAACTTGTAAGTTGAACAAGATGGAGTCAGGGAATGTGTTAGCGCTGATGGTTTAGGAAGATTTCTTGGGGAAATTCAGATTACTGATGGGAGCAGAATGACTTAGCAACCAGTATGAGCTCATGGCATGGTTTTAAGGCTAAGTGTGGGAGAAAATCTGAGGAAAGCTTGAGTATGTGCCTGAGGTAATAAAAGCAGTAAAGTCAGCTAAAATAGAAACACTCCTTCCCTTGAGTTGTAGGGTCCCCTGTTTTCTTGCACTGCACTCAAATGTGCAAAGAAAGATGCAGTTTCCTTATTTTTTTAAAGAGCTTATCCCTCAGGCTCTAATCCCATTGAGTATTAAGAACTTGATATTAGGTTGAATATTGAGTCAATCATTGAGTGCAATCCAATAAAATCTGCCTGATTCAATAATGCAGTCTTTTCAGATAACTCTGTTAAGTAAATCCTAGTCTTTCTGGTTTCTGCTTTCTCCCTTTGCTCCTGATCTGTCTAAGATGACATCTGGGTGTACGAAGAAGAGAGAGCCACATGGCGCAAATCAGAAATTTGGGGGCTTTTGGAGCCAAGGGCAACCCTTGTATTGCCCTCTGGGCTGCTGGTCTGTAGACAGTATCTCTCATCCATTACTTTCCTCAGTGGCGTCTATGATTTTCGCAGGTGGAATCATGATTTCAGCTCTGTAAGGTCCAAGGTATCTGGCTCCATCCTGCCTTCCCCTGTAGCCATCACATAGGCCCTGCTGTCTGGCTGTGACTCCTCCATTGCCCTTGGCACATGTGGTTGTAGCTACAGAGTTGCTTTGTCCTTGGTAGTCACCATCTATAGGATCATCTTTTCTTGCCTTGGAGAAGCTTTGGAAGGCTCCTGGGAGCTAAAATGGGCTTCTCCCTCATTACATGATTGGCCCAAAGGGAAAAGGGGAAAAACCCCTTTGCTTTCACCTTTACCCATAAATTTGCCACCTCTCCCTCCTGGTACTTCAGATACTGTCTCAGGGCAGTAAAAAGGACTTCAGGTAGTCACAGGGCTCTGTGTGTGTGTGTGTGTGTGTAATGTGAAATCCCTCCATTGGTTTCAGGAATACCTCACCACATGAGTTTTGGTGGGGGGAAGAGCTAATTCCCACTGTAAAATCTGAGAAGATAACTGGGGTGGAAGCATGACCTATAGCCCAGAGCCGGGCACCAATAATTTTTGGTGATGACATTTGTAAATGAGTTTACTGAGTTTTATTCTAGTTGGCCAGGCCTACCTCTTGATGCATTATGTGGTCTCTAAAACAATCTAGAAAATCTCTTTTTCTCTTGACAAAACCAAAGATTGGGCTGTCTCCATCCCATGCTCTTTCTTTTTTTATTACACCATATTTCCTCATATAATGACCCCCCAAATGATATTCTTTTATACAATGTAAATAATTTGACTGAGTTTTGTAACAGTGGAAATGTTTTATCTTTAAAGCATTCTTGTGCATGATTCATCATTTGGCAACTAGTCTGGCTAGGACTTGGGAAAATGATAATAGCAGACATTTATTAGGCCCATACTATGGCCGGGAACTTGTTACACAGATTGTATCATTGTTACTCATCATGAATCTTTTCCTGTCACCTCTTAACTGACAAGGAAGCTAAGGGGAGACAAGAGTTAAGTAACTTCTCAACATCATACAGCCAACAGGAGCAGAATTTGAGTCCAGGAAGTCTGACATCACAGTCTAGTATGTTAAACACAACACGGATATTTTCTGTGGATATTTACATTCGGTTCTGTGAACATTCACTAAATGCTTCCTCTGTACCAAACAATATTTTAGGTGCTGAGTTACAAAGATTTCATTCAGGATTTTTCATCCTCTACACTATTGATATTTTGGGCTGGATAACTCTGTAGTGGGCCCTGTCCTATGTATCAGCATCCTTGGCCCCTACCCACTAGATATCTCTAGCACCTTTCAAGTTGTGACAACCAAAAATGTTTCCAGACATTGCCAGATGTCCCCTGGGGGGACAAAATTGCCTCCACTGGAAATTACTGATGGAATTCTGTCTGTCTATCTATCTATCTATCTATCTATCTATCTATCTATCTATCTATCTATCATCATCATCATCTTTCTATTCTCCCTTATTTTTTCTCATTGTGTACCTTGTAACTTTTAATATACATTCAAATAATACTGTAAAGCGTTCTGAATTTGCAGAGATAACACATGGCCCCACTGAATTCAATCTTTTATCTGTTGTTAGATTTAATAACACTGAAAGAGACCTGTTATGTGGAAGAGAATTTTTGACAAAGTGCTAAGAGCGAAAAATTTTAAACCTAAACTCAATCCCTTGAATTTAATGTCAAAAGTACCAGAGCAACAATTACATGAACAAAACTTAAGTGTGATGGTCGTTGTGGTAGGCAGAATAATGACCCTCACAAACATGTGCATGTCACAGAACCAGGGACTGTTACCTTACAAGGCAGAAAGGACTTTACAGGTGTGAGTAAGATTTTAAGGTCAGGAGATTATTCTGTTATCCAGGTGAGCCCAGGGTCCTTCTAAGGGAAAGAAGTGGGGAGTCAGAGAAGGAAATGTGCAATGAGGGATTGATTTGAAGATGCTTTGCTGCTGGCTTTGAAGATGGAAAAAGGGATCGTGCACCAAGGAATGCAGGCAGCCTTCGAGAAGCTTGAAAAGGCAAGGACAACATCCTCCCTAGAGCCTCCACAAGGACCCCTTGCAGACACCTTGATTTTAGCCCAGTGAAACTCATTCTAGGCTTTGGACTTCCAGACCTGTCAGATCATAAATTTGTACTGTTTTGAGCCACTAAGTTCGTGGTAACTTGTTACAGCAGCAGTAGGAAACAGAGGCAGTAGTTTCTTGTCTTTGGCATTCAAGGTGAATTGAAACTACATGTGGTCGTTCAAGAATCCCAGTCAAGAGGGAAGAAAACTAACCTTTGGTGAGAACTCCCTGTGTGTCAGGTACTGCGAGAGTGCTTCGTGTATTATATCAACTAAGTCTCACAACGACTCCAGGAGACAGGCTTTACTTTTTCCATGTTTTCAGAGAAACTGAGGTCGGGTAGGTTAAATAACTTACCCCAATTAAGGGCAGAGCCAGGAAGGATACCAAGATCTGCCTAACTCCAAAATCTATGTTTGTTCACATGAGATTTTGTGCCAAACAATACTTCCTATGTAGATTATAAACATTTCTGGATTTATTGTATTTATTATATTAGACCCCAGGCTAAGTTATTTGTAAATTCTATTGGCACAAATGATACAAACTGTAATAGATGTTATTGTTCATTTGGGATTTATCAATTAAACAAATGCCTTTTGGTTTATTCACTGCATGAAGTTATTTCCCCAAAAAGGCTTTGTTTATTGCCTTTTGCTTGGCTCTGGAAGTCCAAGGTCTTTGGCAGACTGAGACATTAGTCTCAGCTCCTGCTTAGTCTAACATTTTCATTTTCAAAAAGCCAATGGTAAATCAAGTTGAGAGCCAGATACCCAGTCAAACATTGATTTAGTAAGACATTGTAACTCAACACTTACAATCCTACTTTTTTTTGCCTTACAGTGTAATCTCTTCAGCAATTGCCAAATCTAAGGACACACACACACACACACACACACACCCACACACCCTGACCCTCTCTCCCTCTATCTCTGACAGTACAACTATACTTTGGAAGAAATTATTAATAGATAATTGCAGACGTTTGAGACATGATGTTTCAGGTGGCAGAAATTAAAAACACTATGTTCCTCACTAGCTAATGGACTTTTCCCAAAATGTGTTTTTCTTCAAAGGTGAAGAAACGTATTAGTTATAATGATCTTATATTGACTCTTACTTAGGATCTAAAAAGTGAAAGCCATAGCTTTATAAAACAGATAGTTTGCTTCAGGGAGGGACTAGTTCTTATTCCTGTTCCTAACTGTCAAGCACCTTGTATGTGCTCAGTGAATGATGATTAAATTGAATTCTATAACCTACTCACACAGTCAAGGAAATAATGGTGAGCAATTCTAGGCGAGAAGATTATGAGCTCATTTATTAGTTTTTCTTCCTTGGGAAGCAGCTTATAAATTCTTACATGATTTGAAAAGCTCCTTCTTTTGTGCTTTAAGGGCACTAATTGTGAAACAATCAGAGAAGAGAAATGTGTGCTGTCTGAAGGGCTGCGCTGGGTGAAGTGTCTTCCTGGTGATGTTAGTGACGGAACTTGAGCACTGCAACTCCTAAGCAGTTGTGTTGTCGTTTCGTTTGCCCACCGTGTCTGACTACTCTCTGCCACTTCAATGTCTTAATAATGTGTAATGGAAGAGTGTCAGACTTAACCACACCAGAAATGCTGGGCTCCAGCCCCAGATTTAGCACTCTGCTGCCAATGGCACTGTGGTCTCTTAACCCCTCTGGGACTCTGTTTCCTCACATCCAAAAGGATCGACTCCTGCTCACAGTGGAAGAGGACTTGTGTGGATCCCTGGAGGAATGCTTGTACATGTGAGAGCACTTCATCCACTGTAGTGCCTGACAAAATGTGAGAAAATGTTTTCAGTGCTCCTTATCGCTTTACAAATTGTCTGCAATGAAACTCTGCTAAAGAAAAAAACAATCTGTGATGCGTTGTCATCTGCCAAGGGATGATTTCTCTTGTGGGGTGTTTTTTGTTCTGTCCCCTACCCGCAACTCTCCGCCCCCACTGGCACCCTCTCCTTCCTTAGAAGTTACTTAATGGTTTGCTTCACAGTAAAGATTCCGAAGGCCGCGTAATCATTTTAAAACTCAAGTAAGTGATACCCAACTGTTGGAAAGGAGATAAAACTGAATAAAGTACTGCTCCTCAAATTTGCCCAAGTCACCTCATTTTCTTTCTCCCTTTTCAATGGTAGCAGCATGGTAAGCTGTGCCTGAGGAAGGCGCTGGGGTTTGCCCGTGGTGCTATGGATGTGTAAAGCCGGGACATTCTGCCAGTTTTCTTTGAGCAATGACACCAGGAAATTGACAGCTAAGTGGAGGTACACAAGGAGGTACACAAGCTCATCGCCTGCCATCTTCAGTGGCCAAAGCCACTGCCGGACACGGCACCTTCTTCATCTGGGACTTGACCGTAGATTTCACTTCATCGACTTTGGCCACCATGTTCTCACTGTGGGTCAGCAAGGAAGGGAACGTGCCAGCCTTGTTCAGGCCTGGGCCCAGGATTCGTGGGATCTGCTCGATCAGAGATGCTGAAGCTGAAAAGGTAGCATCCTTCTTGGCCAGCTTCTTGACCAGTTTCTTATTCTTGTTGAGTTTCTTCAGCACCTCCATGTCCACGTGGGGGATGTGCACAGCCCTGGCCTCGTCACAGTGCTGCTGGTCCCCAGAACACAGATGGAGAACTTGGGGCAGCGAGTGGATTTAAGCCTCACGGTGCCCAAGAAGCGTTTGAACTTCTTCAAGCTGATCTGCAGGTCTCCGATAACTTCCTGCACTTGCTGCGGGGATTCTGCTGAGGACTGCCTACACCGCCTCCTAGAGGTTGTCACTGGAGCCTGCTGCGTGGTGCCTCCCACCACAAAGACCGGAAAAGAGCAGTCACCTCATTTTCTTGCTTTGATTTTTCAACTATATTTCCCTTTAAGAAGCAAGTGGATCGGTAATCACCAATATCATAGCTTTAACATAAGGTAAATAGCTCCCCCCTTTTATTTTTCTTACATAAAAAGCATATTTGGGAGGATGGATAGAACACCCAAGATACAAAGAAAGTAATTTCTTATCATCCATTCTGCCTCACATAATTCGTTTTTAATTTTTAAAAACTTTTATTTGGAGATAAACGCAACCTTGGAGAAGATGCAAAATGAAAATTGCTTTACTTGATGTCTACAGGGGAAATTCACTTACTGGAGGGTATTTGCCCTCATTGGGGGAAAAAAAAAAAAAAGAAGCCCGAGGCTATAGATTAAGTAAGAAAATGAGCGAGATTCTTATGCTTCCCAATTTATGAAAAGAAAACAATAAAGTGTGCTAAAGTTTTGCATAACTGTATTTTAAAGCAAAATTTTCTTTACGTCTCCTCTTTCATGTTTCTCTTCTGAATTGTACTCACAATATAAATAGTAGAAAGAAGTAAGATGAGATTAATCTCCAGAAATGATAATTTTTCCTGTGAGAACTAAAAATATGTTGATTAGGAGAATATATGGTTGGTAAAAAAAAAGAATTAGTCATTATATAAAATATTTCTCTCCTGGTATTATCACATTTTTCTCTATTGTTGATGTTATGCAAATCATTGCAATCAGTATTCTCAGGTCTTAAATGATTTCTGAGCACTTGAATTGTCTGCACAATGTAGCTTCTAAGGAATTAAAAAACAAAGAAATTTGTTTCCATTGGTTAACTCTGGCTTTCTCTCATTTTGTTTCAATCTTCCTTCTTTTTTTTTTTTTCAATCTTCCTTCTAATGAGACCCTAAATAACATCTGAATTTCATTTTTAAAAGTCTTAAAGAAACCAATTATGATTTTATTTCCTATATATTTTCTTTTTACCTTTCTTTTTAGTTCATGAACATACAACTGTGTTATTTTTAATTTCTCTGGTCTGCACTAAGAAAGCTTGAGTTTCCTCCTATTGTATCATAAATATTTGTGTCATTTTCATGTGAAATTTTCAGAGGTAGTTTCCAGGGAAAGAATTTCATAATAAATTTGTTTTATACATCTAATATATCTTTGAACATTAAGGACTTTATTTTTATTTATTTATTTAATATTTGGTCTGTATCTTTTTAAAAAAACCTTATTTATTTATTTTTTTATATTAGTTTTGGGTTTACAAAGCAACATAATGATTAAACATTTACACACCTCACCAAGTCTATAACCACCCCCTAAGTCTATTACCCCTCTGATATCGTATAAAGCTGTTACAATACTATTGCTATATTCCCTATGCTATACTTTACATCTCGTGACTATTTTATTTATTTATTTATACACACACACACACACATATACACATATACATACACACATATATGTAATTATCGACATTCAATACTAATCTACTTCAGCTTCAGGTGTACAGCGCAGTGGTCAGGCATCTACACAATCTGTGAAGTGATCTCTCTGATAAGTCCAGTACCCATCTGAAACCCTACATACTCTTTACAACATTATCGATTATATTCCCCATACTATATTTCACATCCCCGTGACTATTTTGTGACTACCAAGTTGTACTTTCTTATCCCTTCACATTCTCCCCCAACCCCAACCCCCCTCCCATCTAGCAATCATCATTTTTTTCTCTGTATCTCTGAGTCTGTTTTGTTTTCTTGTTTACTCTGTTCTTTAGATTCCACATATAAGTGAGATTATATGGTATTTGACTTTCTCAGTCTGACTTATTTCACTTAGCATAATATTCTGTAGGTCCATCCATGTTGTTGCAAACGATAAGATTTCATTCTTTTTTATAGCAGAGTCATACTCTATTGAATAAATGTATCAAAATTTCTTTATCTAATCGTCTATTGATGGGCATTTTGGTTGTTTCCATATCTTGGCTATTCTCAATAAACATAGGGGTACATATATTTTTTTGAATTAGTGTTTTGTATTTCTTTGGATAAATACCCAGGAATGGAATTGCTGGGTCAGAAGGTAGTTCTATTTTTAATTTTTTGAGGAACCTCCATACTATTTTCCATAGTTGCTGCACCAATCTGCAATCCTACCATTAGTGCACGAGGGTTCCCTTTGCTCCACATCCTCTCCAACACTTGTTGTTTATTGAACATTAAAGACTTAGATTTTCAGTTGTCAATCCAATGACGTAAGGCACTGTTAATGATATCCATGTGAAACCATCTGCATCAATAAATTGGGAGGCACTTTTTTAGATAATACAGCATATTTTTATCTTTTGTAGTCACAGTTGCTTGATTCAAGTAATTTTTAATTTGGAATTACTTAATTCCAATGTACAAAAATCTGTGTTAGGCACTTTTAAGGATACAAAGATGAGTAAGATGTGTAGTCTAGGGTTTACAAAGCTGTAAATATTCGAAGATTTAAATTCAATATCTAAAGTACTAATTGAAAGAGCAGCTCTGGGACCCAATATAAAACACTACTCAATATATTGAAGGTCAAAGTTCAACCTTAAACAAGAAATTCATTAATTTGCTCTAAAAAATTAAAGCACTCATGGTAATTAAACAATTGAATCAAGAGTAATTTTCCCACCATAAAACTTTGATTCAATAATGTAAGGAGATTATAATATTATTCCAAATTAACTATGATAATATCAACTTAAAATATTAGTGTACCGGAAGTACAATAGTCTTTTTTGGAATTGTTGGATGCATTAAACTTTTTATTGAAAAAATGAATAGAATTGCCAATAAAAATGGCGGCATGAGGTGAGCCTCTTGAAATCTCCCCTGGAATTAGCAACAAATTGAACAACTATAATGCCACAAATGACTCCCTGTGCAGCAGACAGGTAAGACTAAGAGGTGCACTACTAAAATCATCTAAAGGTGGGCAAATTGCGCAAGCAGGGGAGGAGGGAAGGGAGAAGTGCAGAGAGAAAGGAAGGGATGCGCGGGGGCAGGATGCAGACATAGCTCGGTGCTGCGAGCTCGCTGCATTCCGGAGCTGCCACAGCTTCAGGAGAAGGAAGAACTCGGACTGCTAGGGCTCCGCTTATGGCCCACAGGGCTGAGGGGACAGCATTTAACACGGCTGAACCCAACGCTCACGGCAGAGACCTCAGAGAAAAGACTGAGGGAAGAAGGCTGAAAACGGTGGTTTAAGCCCTCACTGCCAAGTAGAGAACAGAAGCCTTAGGCACTGAACCTAGCTGCCCCCTCCCTACCCTCCCAGAGCTCACCCCACCCCCGTCTGCCCAGTGCTAGAAGCAGAACAGTAGCAGTGTCAGATCAAAAGAACAGAATATTTGCAGTTCTGAAAACTGTGGTCCACAGACATGGACTCGCAGCCCAACTAGTTCCAGCAAAGGGGAGGGAGCTGTGGAAACAGGACTGGCTGTGGTGGTCGTCGCTGCCATTGCTCTGGGCCACTTCTCACAACCCACCCTGCCCCTGTCCCCACCTATCTGGGGGGATCCCTGCAGGAGTAAACACAGCTGCTGAATCACATGGGCTCTGAATTTGGTGCAGGAAGAGCTTTGGAACTTCAGAAGCTCTCCACATCCCCCCATGGAGGTGGTGCCCAAGACCCAGGTGAACTGTTCACAGAGGAGAAGCCCGCTCCTCCCCACCCATTGTGTGAGAAGCCGGAATAGTGCAGAGAAAATATAACACTACAGTGTGAGAGAGAATAAAAGGCTGCAGTCGGAAAGAAAATAAAACATTCTACCAACACCTATGGGAAGACAAAAGAAAGACCTCTTTCTATCAACCTGTTGCAGAACCCACTCCTGTAGATGTCTAGGAAGAGAAATAATAAATCAGTGATTGCCATGAATAACCAAGGCAACAAGATAGCTCAGAAAGAAAATGAAAAGTCTCCAGAAAAGGAACTTAATGATATGGAAATATGTGACTTAAACGATAGAGAATTCAAGATTGCAGTTCTGAAAAAACTCAACGAGATGCAAGAAAACACAGAAAGGCAGTTTAATGAACTGTCTTGGAAGAGACATCTCCATGAATAACCACAGAAATACAAAGGATCATCCGAGAATACTATGAAGGATTATATGCCACCAAATTCAATAACCTAGAAGAAATGGACAAGTTCTTAGAAACATACAGCCTTCCTAGGATGAATCATGAAGAATTGGAAAATCTAAATAGACTGATCACCAGTAAGGAAATTGAATCAGTCATCCGAAACCTTTCCCAAAGCAAAAGTCTGGTACCAGATGGCTTTCACTAGTGAATTCTACCAAATCTTCAAAGAGGATCTAATACCTGTCCTACTCAAACTCTTCCAAAAAATTGAAGAAGAGACATTGCTCACTAACTCATTTTGTTAGGCCAACATTACTCTGATAGCAAAATCTGGTAAGGATGACACAAAAAAAGAAAACTGCAGACCAATATCTGATGAATACAGATGAAAAATCCTAAACAAAATTCTAGCAAATCAAACGCAACAATGCATTAAAAAGATTATTCATCATGACCAAGTGCGGTTCATCCCAGGGGCACAAGGATGGTTCAATGTATGCAAATCCATCAATGTGATACATCACATAAACAAAATAAAGGAGAAAAATCATATGATTATATCAATTGATGCAGAAAAAGTGTTTGACAAGATACAACATCCATTTATGATTAAAACTTTATAAAATAGGTATAGAAGGAAAATACTGTAACATAATAAAGGCCATACATGACAAACCCTCAGCTAATATCATAATTAACGGTGAAAAACTGAAGCCCTTTGCTCTACGTTCAGAAACATGACAGAGCTGTCCCCTATCACCTCTGCTTTTCAACATAGTGTTGGAAATCCTCGCCAGAGCATTCAGGCAAGAGAAAGAAACAAAAGGCATCCAAATTGGGAATGAAGAAGTTAAATTGTCACTCTTTGCAGATGACATGATGCTATATATAGAAAACCCTAAAGACTGCACCAAAAAGCTATTAGAAACAATAAACGAATACAGTAAAGTTGCTGGCTACGAAATCAACGTACAAAAGTCCATTGCATTCTTATATACTAACAATGAAATCTCCGAAAAAGAAATAAAAAAGCCAATTCCTTTTGCATTGCAGCAAAAAGAACAAAATACCTAGGAATAAACTTAACCAAGGATGTGAAAGACCTATATGCTGAAAACTATAAGACATTTAAAAAAGAAATTGAAGAAGACACAAAGAAATGGAAAGACATTCCGTGCTCATGGATTAGAAAAATCAACATAGTTAAAATGGCCGTATTACCTAAAGCAATATACAGATTTAATGCAATCCCCATCAAAATCCCAATGGCATTTTTTAAAGAAATAGAACAAAAAAAATCATCAGATTTGTATGCAACCACAAATGATCCCGAATATTCAAAGCAATCCTAAGAAAAAAGAACAATGCTGGAGGTATCACACTTCCTGACTTTAGTTTGTACTACAGGGCACAATAATCAAAACAGCATGGTATTGGCAGAAAAACAGATACACAGATCAATGGAATAGAATTGAAAACCCAGAAATAAACCCACATAAGTATGGACAGGATAATTTTTGACAATGGAGCAAAAAACATGCAATGGAGAAAAGACAGCCTGTTCAATAAATGGTGCTGGCAGAATTGGAAAGCCACGTGCAAAAGAATGAAATTGGACCACTATCTGTCACCATGTACCCAAATCAATTAAAAATGGATCAAAGATTTAAGCATAAGACCTGAAACAGTAAACTGCATAGAAGAAAACATAGGTAATAAACTTATGGATCTTGGATTGAAAGAGCATTTGATGAATTTGACTCCAAAGGAAAGGGAAGTAAAAGCTAATATAAATGAATGGGACTATATCAAACTTAAAAGCTTCTGCACAGCAAAAGAAACCATCGACAAAATAAAGAAGCAAACAACTGAATGGGAGAAGATTTTTGCAAACAGCGCCTCCGATAAGGGGCTAATATCCAAAACATACAAGGAACTCATACAACTCAACAACAAAAAGACAAACAACCCAATTGAAAACTGGGCAGAGGATCTAAAGAGACAGTTCTCCAAAGAGGACATACAAATGGCAAATAGACATGTGTAAAAATGCTCCACACCACTAATCATCAGAGAAATGCAAATAAAAACCACAATGAGAGATCACCTCACCCCAGTCAGAATGGCTATCATCAACAAGACAAATAGTAACAAGAGTTGGAGAGGCTGTGGAGAAAAAGGAACCCTCATACACTGTTGGTGGGAATGCAGATTGGTGCAGCCGCTATGGAAGGCAGCGTGGAGGTTCCTGAAAAAATTAAGGATAGAATTACCATATGACCCAGCAATCCCTCTCCTGGGTATCTACCCAAAAAAATCTGAAAACATTTATCCATAAAGACATGTGTGCTCCAATGTTCATTGCAGCTTTATTTATGGTGGCCAAGACATGGAAACAACCAAAATGTCCTTTGGTTGATGAATGGATAAAGAAGTTGTGGTATATATCCACAATGGAATACTATTCGGCGGTAAGAAAAGATGAAACAGTACCATTTGTGACAACATGGATGGATCTTGAGATTATTATGCTAAGCAAAATAGGTTAAACAGAAAAAGTAGAGAACCATATGAATTCATTGATATGTGGTATATAAAACTGAAAACAAGAAAAGAACAAGACAAACAAATGAAGGAACAAAAACTCATAGACACAGAGGTACCCTTTAGGGGCTACCAAAGGGTGAGGGGGGCACTCTAGAAGATGGTAAATGGGGTCTAATATATGGTGATGGAAAAAGAACTGACTCTGGGTGGTGAACACACAATGTGAGATATAGAAAATGTATTACAGAATTGTACACCTGAAATCTATGTAACTTTACTAACAATTGTCACCCCAATAAACTTTAATTTAAAAAATAAATAAATAAGTAAACACATAAACGAGATCTAACCAGACTCTTAACATTTCACAGCACTTTAAATAATATAAACTCCAAATTATGGTGGTGTACAGTGATGATGTTTTAAAATAAAATGATAAATAACCTTAACAGGAGGATCTACAGAAGTTATCCAGATCATCAAATGACGTGAATGTAGAGTGCATTTCATTTTTTGCTTGGTTCGGATAATAAAGAAAACTTCATATCTTTATATATACTTACTTCTGAGTTGCAGTTGGTTAATCGTATTTGCAGATGGCTTAGCTGCTAGGGCACCATCTTCTGGCCCATAATACTTGATTTCACAGAAGGAGACAAAACATTAATGGAATCATCAGCTTTGGTTCTTCCTTCTCTTCACTTTCCCGTTCTTCGGAGGTGCACTTGATAGCAGGGCTCCTTTGCGCCCTGTACTGGTTGGTCTTCCCTTAGTACTTTACTAGTGAGTATGATATGCCAGGCTCTGTTCTAAGCCCTTTCCGTGTATTAATTCATTTAATCCTCACCTCAATGCCTTTATTGCTGCCTTCATTTAACAGTTGAAGAAATAGAGGGAAGAGAGGTTAAATAACTTCCTCAATATTACCCAGGTAGTTGCAGTGTAGCTGGGACTCAAACGTAGGCAGGCTGCTTATGCTATTAAATTTACACTCTGGTGAGTAATTGTCAAATGAATGAAAAAAGCATTTTCTCTCCAAATCTATTCGAAAATGCCATAGCCCAGATAACTTCTTCAATTGCCTTCTTAACTCCAATCTCTGTTCCTCTAGTCAGCTTTAAATCCCACATCCAGAATGATATTTCAAGCTTTTTGTTGTGCCTTTCTTACTGCCCTCAGGTCTTCCGAAATACACCAATTCACCTAAAATATTTATTCATATATTTCACACATGTATACATTTTAATCTTTTAAAATGCCTCTCTTTTCTTGTGTATATCTCTGTGAATGGAAAACTGGAAGAAACTATAAATATTTTTCCTGTGAAATACTTTGTCATGCTTCTTTTCTTCTTAGTCCAGTTCCCATAATTTCAAATTTGCTGCCTCACATTGACCTTTGAGGATGCTTGTTACTTTTACTTATTTATCAATAACGGCAATGAGAAAAAAAACAATCTCTTTCTTAGTCTCTTTGGGGGAATTCTGTACTTTCATCTTCTTCAATTCCAGATGGAAAGATAGGTTTATAAAGAATACTGATATACTTAGCATGCTCAGGAGGATTATATTACACTGTCATCTTAATAACTGACAACATGAAAGCCCATGAGAAGGTGGGGCTTGTTACCAGCCGCCTACATCTACACAAAAATGATGCTTCCTTGAGTTTCCAATGACCCAATAACATCTAAACCTAATCTCTAAATTTGATGAAGGTTATGAAAAGCAGGACCCCTACCAAACACCGCTTTATTTTTGGCAAAAGAGGGTAGAGGATTTGGAAGATATCTTTAATTTTGACCAGAGAGGTAGGGTCCTCTAAAAGTTAAATTTATAATTCTGGTTACAATATGTACTTGTCTTCTCATATTTAAGATAATATACTATTATGTCATTCCTGTCAATGGAAATGAAAAAAAATCATGGTTTAAGATATTGACCATTGAGTACCAATATGTCAGGGATTTTTATCTGATTTTTGAAATAAATTTCAGTCAAAATGATAATTAGGGATTTTGATTTTAAAAGATACATAAAGGAAGATGTTGGCATTCTGCATATTTATATTTCCATCTACTATGGCAGACCCATAATATAACAAAAAATGAAGAACTCTGGTGCAAATCAAATATTACATGGTTTAATAATAGTACAAGCAAATTAAGGCAATCAGTAAAGAAATACTGAACAATGTCCATCCGTCAGATTTGGGGGATTTGTTAGAATGAGCATGTATTGTTTCTGTAACCTTCCAACAACCTCTACCTCTGTTTGACTTGTGGAGCATGAAGGTAAAATAACTCAGTGGGAGCAAAAAAGGTCTGAACCCTTAACACTTTTTTATTCACCTTCATCTCTCCATTTTGTTGAATAAATTGAATTATAAGGAGAAGGACATAGGATTCTATAGGCATAATGACTTGGAAGTTGGAGGATTCCGGATTGCGTCCTTGTTGGCTTTCTATACTTTACTCTGTGTGACCCAGGCAGTGGAAAGTTGCCTTTGGGTTTACGACCAAGGTCAGATATTCTAACTGTTCTGCTCACCACATGAGTGACTGTGCATAGAGGGAAGTTTAAGACACAGAAAGAGAATTGCTGTTAACATGGGACATTTTCTTAGCATCAAATAGCAAATTGAAGCTTTTGTCATCAAGGAAATGAAATCAGTTGGCCGACAGTGGAAAGAAAATGGGGAGTACTGCCAGTATTGGCAGCTGGGAAGTTCTTGACACATTTTTTAAAAGTACATTCAACAACCGAGTGAATGCACGTTCTTTTAAATACACTAACCAGTCGAAATATAAAAAATGTTAAATGGCTAGGCATTAAATGTGAATGATGTAGAAGAAAGATTTGCCCAAGGCACTTGTCCTGACTCAGGGAGAAAAGATTATTACAGGTCATTGAATTAGAACAGAAGTTTAGAGGTTATCAAGGGAAATGAAAAGAAAAGACACTTTTTCATCGTGATGACCAAAAAGACCACTAATTGCATATCTAATTTTAAAATACTCACATGTAACCATTTTGAATATCACTGATGTGTTCTGGAAATTAAAAATCAAGAAAAAGTAAAAGGAATGTGCAACGTATTCATGCAAACATATTTGTGTAGCTCTTTAAAAGTAGCCTTTTTTTTTTTTAATTTTTTTTCTCTCTACTCCAGAGTTTCACACAGCAGGTCCTCAGTAGGTATTTGTGGTATCAAGTTGAGTACAGCCATTGAACACCAAAGCATGTTCTGTGTCTGATTTTTCATTTGTGCCTCTAAATGACTGTTTGAAGTAGGGGGTGTACAGAGTGGGGATATAATCGAGCCGTTATAAGGTCATGCAGAGGCCGACTGCTAAGTTCTAACAGTGTGAGACTTTGGGCTCAAATACCTGAATGTTCTGAGCCTTAGTTTACTCATCTGTAAAATAGGGGTATGAAAAATGTCTGGGTATTAAGGTTGCTGTGAGGGTCCAGTGAGATAATATGCCTGAAGTACTTAGCATACTCTGGAACAAAGTAATGCTCAGTAAATGTTAGCTGTGACGTGACGACGCTTTAATCTGATGCTCCTATTTGAAGTGATGGGGTTAAATGAGTCTCTGAATTACCCATCAAATTAGCACCAGTAAGTTTCCACTCTTCGGTTTATGTTCTTTTTGGAAAGAAACATAATAGGAATATAAGAAAGCAGTATTTTAATGACAGCATCTTTTAAACGGTCTTTCAGAATGTATAAAATATTGCTTCACGTTTACTGAATTTGGATCCTGTAATTACAAGAACATATAAAGGTTTATATGGCTGACAACTTTTATTTTTATGGGCCATTAAAACATTACTGTCTAATTATCCTAAGAATAGCGGCTTAGGTGAATTGTGTAGATATTAATTTTAAAGACTCAAGACAAAGGCATATGAGAAGACCTGTACATTAGAGTTTCAAATAAGAACCCCCCCCCAAAAGCAAAGCATATCAATTTTTGGGAAAGCTCCCCAAAAGAAAACCATCACCAGCTTCCAAAAAGCTATCAGCAGAAAATGTCTATGAAAATACACAGTTCATCGAATTCCATAAAAGCAGATCTCCTGGTCTGCTACTAAAAATAGAAGCATCTCGAATGCTTCTAATGGAGATTAGTCTTATGTGTACATTGTGTGGAAGGAGATGATAAAGGACATTATGAAGGATAAAGTGGAGGAGACAAGGAAAATTAAGTGTTGCAGTGGGCTATTTAATGATAGTATGCAAATATTTTGCCTACAATTGTGCATAGTTCTGAGATAGTAAATATATTCATTTTTATATTAACAAATGCCCATGTCTTCAAAATCTAATCTACACCTACCTATGTTCTTCTTTCATACTGAACTTAATCTTACACTATATACCAATCATCATCAAGGAAGTGCTGGCAAGAGGAGCGTTTACGATGCTTCTTATTTTTCTATTAATTTTACATAAGCCAAAGATAACCTGGGTGGATATTGTATAAAATCATATACTCTTCCTTTTAACCCTTGACAAGGAAATATGCACCCCTTTCTGTTTTCTGTGCTGGCATTAGTGACATGTTCACTATCCTGACTTGTGTCTTGAAATCTCTGAACCTCCTACTTTCTCTCCTTTGGCTTCTGTATCCAATTAATTGGGAAGTCCAGGTAATTCTCCCTCTGCAGTGTGAGCTAACCCCTTCCCTTCCTTTAGAAGTTCTTCCAACGTCATCACCTATTTCAGGAAGCTCTGCTGAACCCAAGCCCAGCTGGCCTTCTCCTTCATATTTCCATAATATTTTGTGGCTGCCCACTTTATCACTTACATTTCCTTACAATTATTGTCAATAATAATCTCCTAGGACAGTGGTACTGACATCTTGCCACCCATTGGAATCATAAATACTTAATTAAAAACCAACTAAATCAGAATCTCGGGTCAGATGAGACCCAGGCAAGGTATTGTTAAAAGCAATGCTTCTCAAATTTTAATGTGCATACAGTTCATCTGAAGGTCTTGTTGAAATGCAGATTCTCAGGTGGGCCCCAAGATTCTGCATATCTAACTAACTCCCAGGGGTCACAGATGCTGGTTCTGTTAACTCAGCTAAAAGTTGCCCCCAAATGGTCGGATATTTTAGAAAAAAATCATATTCCTTATCTCTGTATCTATATGTGTATCGTAATCTCACAAACTCTTACCCAATATAGAACCACTTCTTCGTACCTTGTTACCCCTACCTACCACCATATTTTAGGTGAGTAGAGGTGTTGAAATTTTCTCATAAATCAGAGTTTGGGTTGCCAGTATTTCAGCTATAATTGCCCTCCCACACTTCTGTTCACAGTAAGTGCGTCCCTCTCTAGCCCTGCCGAGTCCATGTTTCTGTGTTAATCTCCTGGTGACAGGACACAGTGAAATGCTGAGGAGTATTAAGATAGGAAGAGGAGAAAGGTCTTACTGCCCTTGCTTGTGTTCAAGTTTTAAGTCTGATCTTATCTATTTACTTTGTAGTCATCTGTCTGCTGCTGCTTCTTGGATGCTCATGTGAGCCTACCTTTTTTCCTCCTTGGACACCTGAGCGGCCTTTGCTCTCACACCCATTCTCAGGTTTTCTTCCCTCCACCATCGTCACTGTCCTCTATTGCCTTACCCCAAAATAACTGGAACCAATGAACACAAATACAATGTAAACAGATGCTTATACTGTAAAAACGTCTTCCTTCTACTTTAAGTGCTCTGTGCTCAACTGCATTATTTTTCCTTGGTTAACGATTCTGTTATGTGTACAGACCAGTCTTTTCAGTTTCAGGGCCTCAAGAATAGGCTGTAACTATTCCTTCGTAGGGCTAATAGCATAATTTAAGGTTCTATTAGCCTTTGTATTACTTTACATGGCAATCTAACTATAATCTGATGGTTCCCAGAGTGTGCACCGAGGCACCTGGGGTGCAGCAGGGAACTCACTGCGCAATTAAAAATGCGGGGAAATAAAGCAGCCCTTGCTTTATGCTGTCAGATACCTTGTGAATCATTGGCTCAGGGTAGTTCACAGTTTCCACAGTAAGTGATGCCATATGCCTTCCGATGATGTCATGTATTTATGAAGCTGGGTTCCCCCCAGCACTTGTGATAAAAACCAAGTGCAGTGCAAAACTCAACGTGGATAGTCATCCAGGGAGCAGAGTCCAATCTGAGAAGTTGTGTGGTGTCCAATAGGAGCACACTTTCCATTAGGAAGTAGCTGGTTATTTAAGAATGGAGTAAAAAAATGTAAGTTTTTTGTGTTACTTGATGTGTATTTTTGTCAGTTACTGATTTTCTAGAACACAAGTGCTCTAAATTGTTTGTACCTAACTATTACTTTTGGCCTAAGGGCACTATGAAAAAAATTATTGAGACATTAAGGGCATTTGTGACCCAAGAAAGTTTTGGAACCTTTGCTATAGCCTGATCTTGAAAAAAAAACAAATTTATTTTCCCCCCAAAATTTCTTGACCTTGTAGATGTGGATAATCTCATCAGGTATCTATCTGTTTTATTCCAGAGCTATTAAAAGTGGACCGACTGTTGCCACATGAGGAATCCAAACATATTTTTTCTCTTTTTAAAAATTTATTTTTTGTCTATTTTTAATTGTGGTAAAAGATGCATTATAGTCTAATCCTTTTGTTTGTTGAAAGAACATAACTCCAAAGATGGATTTTGGAAAATGCCTTATCAATAGTGCAATAATACCTCTTCTATACATCTGATGTAGCAGTGCTTGCAACTCTGACAACTTCAATTATTGCCCTTGACTTTTTTCTCCAGCTAATATTCTCTTATGTGTTATAATGCCAGGGAGATGGGGGGAGAGGCAGATTAAGGTGAGGTAGTGAAATTTATCTTGCTGCCAATACAATATCCAAATCCAACTAATCAAATTTGAAACAGTGATTGCGAAGGGATTTTGCCACTTCCCTCACATTTTCCATCCACTGAGAGATCCATTAATTACTTCATTTTACTTTTGCAATGACATAAAAATCAATATGCCATGTCAATGCATTACTGATAGATTTAATAGAGTGTATACAACTTCTTTATGCACCTACTGTGTGCCAGCCACTACTTCTCTTCTCACTTGAACTACGCTGCAACTCCATGAGGTAGGCATTGCTGCTGCATTTTCTAGATGAAAAAACTAAAGCCAGGAAAGGTTGATAACCTGCCCCAGGCCACACAACTGGCAAATGGCAGCACACCGATGCAGCTTCAGGTCTGCTTGAGTCCGTAGCTCACGACTTTTCCCCATGGCAAAATTACCTCTCCCAATTATAATTGTAAAACTGATTCCTATGCGGTTTTATACACTGCCGCTTCTAGTGCCCTGAAATATCCTGGCCTTTCTTTAAAAATATGTGGTACTTTTTATGTAAAATGTCATCACAATTTGAGAAGAAAAAGCAGAAAAGAAAAAGAGGAGGGGATCAATGATGTAGACAAAGCACTTTTAAAAGCTTCTATGGAAATAATGTTATTTGTATTGTAGAAAGTACTTTAAAGATCATAAGATTATTATTATTATTTTTATAACCATTACCCTGTTAATGTAGTGCTGCTCAAATTTCACAAAGGAAATGGAGTGAAGTACAGCTAAGTGGACTGTGTTTCTTCAGCAGTCACACGTACAGCATGTGAATGTCACAGCTAATACACGACGAGACCCTTGGGGATCTGTGTTGCCATTCACTCCATTTACAGAATACTTCCTCTCCCACTTTATTCCCCATTAATAATTCACTTCATTGGAACAAGGCCTGGTTACCTCAGCCCAAGCCACGGATGGCTTTCCTTCATTTATAGTGGTAAATACTTAAAGAAAATGTTTGCACATGATTAGTCAGGGATATCTGATAACAGATTGAAGTGTGAACTTGCAGCCCTTGGAATCTGCAAAATTTATGCAATTTGCATGCAAGACATTTTATCACCTCTGTTATGCTCATCCCTAGTTTCTTTACATAAAGGATGTGTGACAATGATTTTTCTTATCAATACCATATTACGGAACATAGAACCTACAAAGTAAAATCCTGTATTCCCTGTTTTTCTTTTTCTTTTTTTTAAACATCTTTATGCAAATATTCTGCAACAAGAACGTAGCTGATGATACAATGTCAGTGAAACTCACAATGACAAGATAACACAGCTGTTTCCCTGACTCAGCTCCAGAGATTGGTAAAGGCTATCATACGTGATGCCTCCTCATTCTACTTTCTGGAGCCAATAAAATGGTCAGATGATATTTGGAAATAGCACCTCTCCATAACCATTTTTCTCTTTAGTGAACTTTGCCACAGTTAAATCACAAGCTTTGGAATGCCTGGCTCTTGCCAATTATCTGAGACAAGACAAAACAGCAGCAGCAGCAGCAGCAGCAGCAGCAGCAGCAGCAACAACAACCAAATCTAAGGCAGTGGTGGTTTTTGAAGACAAAGGGCTCCTTTGGCCAGAGAATGGATAGCACTGTCATTAGCAGAGTTGAGAAGTAGTTAATTTGAACGTGCCCAAAGGACTAAAGCTCAGAATGTTTGCTTTCAGAATGAGAAAAGGGAACCTTCTTTTCCTTACAACTTAATCGCTCTATTCCTATTTTTAATACAGCCTACTTTATAAAATAAGCTGGGCCATATTTTTCAAACTAAAGTAAAAATTAAAGGATTTATGAGAATCCTGTGCGGAAGGTTGTGGGTGTTTCATTTGCAACTGGGGCATTTTTCTTTGTTGTAGTGCTTACGCTTCTCAGTTTCTTGCTAAAGCCTTCTTCCCAAAACGACTCAAGTGGGAAAAAAAAGTCCTACCAAATAAGCAACAATTCTTACTGTACTGGGAGACTAGTTCACATCCTCCTCATCTACTTATTAGAAGTAACTTCTTCAGGCTTTTAAAACCAGAATGTCAAAGCGCCCAATGGAATCCTACCTTGCCCACATACTGATAATCGGATCCCGTATATTCCTCCAGGAGAAAGAACTGATTCCACATCCAGCTCCTTTTCGAACGGTTCAGCTCATTTTTGCTGTTTCCAGAGAGCTCCAGGGCTCTTTTCTTTGCTGGGAAACCACTAGTCCTCTTAGATAATGGGGTTGAGACCGTTGGGTAGGGCTGTCCCACCCAAAGGAGTAGCAAGAAGTACCGGTAAGTTCTCATTCTGATAACCTGGTCCAGTGTCTGGGCAGTGAGTACTCCTCTCCTTGACGTGTCTTTTTTCACTGCGCTGTATCCAGTGTCATTCCTCCTTTCTTCCTTAATGTTCTCTGCTTGGCTCTCAGAGGATATCTGGAAAGAATAATAACATATCAAGCATTTTTAGAGATGCTTAAAATTCAGTGTTAGAGCAAATAAGCTCCGGCAAAAGAGGACAGAAATTTGAATAGCAAAACAGCAAAAAGAAGTTGGCTATCCATTTTGAACCGCGGACAACCATCTTTCAGCAAGGGCCGAGGAGGAAGCTGCTGTTTTCTTTTCTCCTTTTCTATCCCTTAAAAATCCTCATTTAAGTAATAGCGTTGTTGTAGGTCAACATGCCACAGGGGATTATTTCACTACTCTTTTACCTTTGGGTACCGTGCACTGATATCTGGCTCGAAAAAATGAGTTTGTGTTTCTGATTCTGTTTGCATATTTATGCTCATGACCGAGTCTACGGCAAAGAATATCACAGACAATTTCAATTCATTTCAGAGTGGATAAAGTTGAAATTTCACTCGAATGTATTGAGTACCTGTGATATGTAGGCGTAAGTCAAGGCATATCCTGTACTGAAACTCTTGGCTTTGGAGATGTGCTGATAGAACAGTCTGGATCAAATAAGGTGGAAAAGACCATACGCTTTTTCCTCAGAATGCATATTAGCATACTGAAGTGTCTGAAGTGGAATTTTGTAATATTGATGACAAGACTATATTTAATCCAGTGTTTCCCAAACTTGAACAGGAAACTTTTTTTCCTTATATGACCTAATACCACCATAGGATGGCTACTAGGTATAGAATTGGAATTTAATAGAATATGAGAATTAAATGAAAAATTTTGGTCGAATATCTTTAGGAAATCCTTGGCTTTCATGTCAAAACTTTACTTGTATCATAAGCAACCAACCCTATTTATTAAAATTGGTCAATTTCTGTGTAATTTTTTCAGGTGTATCAAACATATCTCAGTATCACAGTGCAGGATTTCAGAAAGTCAGCTATTATACTTGTGGGTAATAATTTTCCATGACAAATATTATTTTTCAAGAATACAACCTAGCATTTAAAAATATCCTGGCCAGACTTCTTGGCAAAGATGTCACAAATTGGTTTACTATTTTATGTAATTAAAGTAATACATGCCTATATCTCCATCCTTAACTTTTTCACATTTCTTGAAAAAAGAATCATCCAACCATTTAGTCTTTCATCGTGTTATTTGATAGATGAAAAATATTTTCTTAAATAATACTAAGGAACAATGAAGTGTTTTGTAATGCAGAATAGTAATAAAACTGGTACATTCACTCTAAATAAATGCAGAAAAGAAACATGTTTTAGATCATCTGGTCAGTATTTTTTTCCTCTCTGTCAGAAAAGATTTGTTCACTTTTCTTCTATTCTACCAGGTAGATGTATTTGTGACCAGTTTTTTTTTTTCTTTTCCCTCAGCAGTGAGTAATTGTCACCTAACACATGGCTTAGTGAAAGCTTTCTGTTGGAATATAAGTGAAATATTTCATAGTGTTCAGCATTTTAAAGCCTTTATTCCATTATTATGTATCTTCTTGACAGCAGGCTGGGGAAGTTGAAGATTCCAGAGGTGAGTAAATTAGTACTGTGACAATTAGTCATTCTGGAAAAATGCCAGACGACAGTATCCTTGTCATTATGTGGCCTTGGTACAGGTGTGGAATGACTGATGATCAATTAGGTAATGGCGATCTTCTCTCTTCTCATGGATGGTACATAAAGGGGACTGAGAGAGCACATGGAGAAAAGCCCTCTGAAGAAATCTATTCATTTTTAGTAGTAGAGATTACACTGAGGTTGACTCAGTGGAAATTACATTTTTCTTAATTTCCCACATTCTCCATTGTTTGAATAGACAAATCCCGCAGTGAAGAATTACACGTCTGCTGCTACTCGGAGTGTGCCCCAAGATACTGGCAGGGAAAGAAGGATGCAGAGAATGGAGGTGTCAGCTGTTTAAAGGCAGACTCCTAAAGTCCATTTGCAAGAAAAATCAATCCCAGTGGGTGTTGTGTGCAAACTGTACAAGCTGTTGCCACTTGAATATTAAATATTAGTTCTTTTTAATATCACAGATACCAAAATGTCAAGTATCTCTTTCTTTTTTTTCTTTTTCTTTTATTTTGCTTAGTTGGAAATGAGCTTTCAAAGCGGTGTAGATTTAAGTATTTCTAAGTATGTTAGAACATCTATTTTGTTATGCTCCAGCTCTTTTTGTATCAGCCTGGCAGGGTATGTCCGTGCTAAAAACTCAATATGAAAGATTACTAAAATTACTATGATCCACTAATATTTGATGTTAGCTTTTAGGAGGGATAGATTTCTCGGTGAAATTCTATAGTTAAAAAAAACTCCCGCAGACTAAACCGTGGAATATATAACTTAGCAATTCTTACTTAATACTTTTTAATAGGCAAGATTGCCTAGTGATTACCACCGTTATATTGTCAATGCTGGAGCCAGACTTCCTGGGTTTAAATCCAGGCTCTGCCTCATAGTTTCTGTGAACTTGAGAAAATTGCTTAATCTCGCTGTACCTTAGCTTCTTCTTTTGTAAATGGGGATAATTAGAATAACTACCTCTTAGGGTTTTGTAAGGATTAAATAACTCATTATATGGAAAGCACTTACAAAAGTACCTAGCACTTAGGTATTAATAAGCATTAGCTGTTATTATTATTACGGCTGTCATTGTTACTGTTATTTTCATTGCATGTATAGAATCCATCTATAGCACAATGCAAAAGTCTGCAACAGATAGCAGTTTCCTCTTAGGCTTAAATATTATGTTTTTATTTTTTATTTTTCAAGAAGCATTTCCAAGAAAGTCAAATTCTTTTAAAATCAAAGAATGGAAGCACTTTAAAAATCAGAATTAGTCCATTTGCTAATTGTTTTCCTTTGTGTGGTCTTCAGTTGGGGATTTCACAGTAATACTGTAAAAACAGATAAAGGCAGACTCTTTATACCTATTGCCTGCATGAAGAAGGATACTGCAAAAAGGAAAGTTCACTGGAGCATGGACTCATTCATAGAATCTATGTGTTTTTTTTCACCCTTTCCTTTTTGCTTTATACAGAACTAGCTTCAACTGTGTAATTTTGTCCTTGTAAAATGGTACTGGACAAACTGTTAATCTTGTAACTAACAGGCTGATGTTATTCTAATGTCCTATTGGATGAGAATTTGATATAGTTAAAACGAATGATACACATATTTTTTATTTTACTTATTCTAAAAACATGAAATGCAAAACAAAAACCATACTCCAAGCATGACCTTGGCTGAAAAACAAAACAAAAAAAAACCGGGATGCTTAAGGTGCTGTATGGCCGTAGGTTCAAGCAAAGGAAGACACCTTTGAGAAATGTGGGAAAGCCGTTGACTTCTGAGCAGTCAAAATACAGTAGGACCACGTGGCAGGTAGTAATCAGATGGGCTAGTCATTTTGAAGATGTCAAGAAGTAAACCAAAAGACAAAGACTTAAGGGCACACATATGACACTGAGTTTTAAAATAGCAGGTATGGTTATTCAATCAGGAAAGAACCAGATTAGGAAGTGGGAGAAGAAAGAATGCAAAACTAGGTAGATAATATACCTTTTTGCCCCCATCCCCTCATGGTATTAAGAGCAAATCAGTTAGAAGTATCAAAACTCTATAAAAATAAAACTCAAATTTCCTAATGACAGTTTAGCAATGGGCTTAAAAGGTTGCTTAATAGACCATGTCTCTACTTTTTATTTTCTTTTTGCTGGGATCTGTTTTTTTTGTTTGTTTGTTTTGTTTTTACATTTCTATTTCTTACAGGCTATTGCTTGTATCCTCTAAAATTTGAGGTGCAAAAGTGGTCGATCTGGAAAAATAGTTTAAATCTTTGCAGAAGCCTTTTTTTAGTGATGTATACAAGGTAATTAGGATGTCTGTGGATAGCAGGCAAGGCCCACATGGCATTGATAATTGCACACTTTGAAAATTTATTTGCCTGGCAGCCAATATGCATATACACTTCAGTCTTCACAAGGGTACAGAGTCAAGTCCAACTTTTATTTAATGCGTGCTATTTAGGAGGAGCCTGAGCCTCATTAATTCAGGTACTACCAATTTAGAATATGTGATAATTAATGCAGAAGTTGGGCTGAAGTTTTCCTTTGATTAGAAAACCCTTTTTTCCTAGATTATTGGAAATTAATAATGCAAAAATATTTCATAAGGATATACAGAGTGAGAAGGCAAGCTACAAAGTCTTCAAGTTCCCTCAAGTACCTTGGAATCATCTTTTATTTGCAAATAATTGGTATGCTGATTAGAAAACTTCTCTATTGACTGAATTGCTTCTCCAGTGACTTATGTATTACAACAGTCTAACAACTGTATTATCTGCTTTTGAGGTACTGTTTCTATTATACTATTTACAGACAAACGAATAAGTAAATATTTAAAAGATTTAAAAGCGGTATAATTACTTTAAAAATTTTAGAATTCAGACTGAGCATGCATTTGTTTTGGTATTCTTGATTAATTCCATTGAGTACAGTGTGACTATAATGCTATCTAGGCTTACAGATGAAACCAAGCACATTCATTCTTTGGTCTGCAAAGTCTTAACTCCGGCATTGAAAACACAGTAAGCATTCAATAAAGCAACATTATTAATATACTTTAAGCATTTACCATAGTAAGAGAATGTTTCAAAATCTCCAAATGTTTCAATTTCTCCAAATAAAGAATGTTGCATATAAATATATTGTATAGCTTTTTCATGATGCTGCTCACAGAAAACATTTCTGAAAATATTATATATGCATAAGTCATCCTAAACTATCGGCATACCCCATTAGCAATGCTTTTACCATATGTATCATAAATCCCTTATTAAATTTTGGTATAGTTTCTCACATTATCTCATTAATGAAGTAGAAAACAGCTCACTGTTGACAACGAATTCACATTTCTCCTGACCCTATTGTGTCCTAACTCTGAGCCTGAAATCTCTCTAGTCCAACACTGTCTTTGGGTACAATGGGGACAAGGATGGTATTTACTCCATGAAAACCTAGCAAACTAAAGAAGCAGCACTGTGCTATCAGAATGAATTAAACAGGGTGAAGCCAAAGGGACATGTCTTCCGACCAGTAAATCTTTAAACATATATATGTTCTTTATTCTGAGAGAAGAGTTTTACAGCCAATTAAGTTCATTCAAGATCAACTTTCAGATCACCTAAGAAACTTTGTTTTGAATAGATTGCCACCTGCTGTGAATGAAAACGAGTCTGTAGAACATGGCTGATCTTCCAGAAGTGGTGACATAAGGATAGAACCAATTTAAAATTTTTGGTAGCGATTTCACATGAAGTCTTCATTTCTAAACCTCCATTTCATTTTTCTGTAAATGTCAAAGTCACTGTTGAGTAAAATTGGTTCCGTTTCGTGTGTGTAATGAACTCCACTGAAATGTGTCAAACAGCTTTGGCATCTCTCATCACATAGCTTTTCTCTGGTGCCAATGAATCATTATGGCAACAGCCATCAAATAATGCCTGATTTTTTTGTAAATGTTTGTATTTGTGGATAATTTGCAAATCTGTTTGCAAGCTAATGTATTTCCAAATGAAGCTATTCAACAGTATTACCCTTGTTCTAAAATCATATTACACACATTGCATTAACGAAGGTCAAGTTAAATGTGTCACAGCACATAAAATGGTGTTTTATATGTAGCTGGGCTCAAGGAGTATTTGTTGGTTTGAAATACTTTCTAGGGTCACAAAGACCCCACAAACTTTAATAAGGGGATAAAAGCAATGTTATTTTTTCAAACGAGGCAAAGTCCAAACTATCGTGAGAGGAAGTATCAGAATATGGTTAAGAATAGACTCTGGCATGCCACATGTCTGGGTTAGAAGCTCAGCCCTGCCCAATACTGGCTGGGCAAGCAGGGGACCAATGTATATTTCCATTTCTTTATGTATAAAATGGGATGATATTAATAGTACCTACCTCATAGGGTGGCTGTGAGGATCAAATGAATGAATTCATGTAAGGTCTTAGCTATTAACATGAAGATGGCCACAACCACCTAAACTATCAAAGAACGTCTTACATAGCAGAGGACACATACTGCCCATCCTCAGGCCTGTTGGGCTCTTGTGCATTTCTTGTTTTGCTTTTTACAATTAAGAAACGGAAATCCGTCGCTAATCTGTACATGCCCATTTCAGGATTAACTTGCAACCTCAGAAGTTCTGGTGACATTTTTATTTCTGGAGTGGAGGGAGCTGCCTCTCGAAGCAGAGCAGGCAGGAGCTTCTCCACTGATTCTCATTGATGCCCACACCACCTTGTGGTCAATTGCCATTCAGTTGCCATTTGCCCTCTGACTTTATTGTGGTTTTCTTAAAGCCCTTGCTTCATTCCTTTATCCATACTTCCTGTCTCCTAAAGGCCTTCGGGCGTGTAGATGCTGTCTTTTCCCATTAGATTGACTCATGAAAACAAAGAAGAGAAAGCATTTTATACCTTTAATTAGCTTTTCATGGCATGAATTTTAAACATTTCTGTAGCAAACTATATGTCTAGGTTGCAGAAATATATGAAAGACGTGGTTTCATATTACTGTCTACTCTTAAAAGTTAGACTTTCCGGCTGCTAGACGCATAGCCATTTAAGACAACGAAGCTTGAACAAACCTGCAAGATGTCAAAACCTACTCGCAACATAGTGGGAATGATGTCTATGAATTTGTTTTCCCGTCAGTAGCCCAATGGAAGGGCAGCCCGAGAGTATCGGCTGGAAGCAGGAGATAAGGAAGGGTGTGAGGCATTCAAAACAGATGTAACTTTATTAAATTGCTAAAGGAATCACATGGTTGGGTTTACTGTTAAGTCATTGTGAAATGTGGCATCTCACAGATGATTTTAAAAGGCTCACACTGTGTAAAGTGTTATGAGGACTGGGATGTATTTAGTTTTGCTGATGTGATGTCTAAGCCTCTTATCAATGACATGAAGTCTAACTCATAAATAATAACGGTAGTTAAATGTGCGGTGCTCCATTCCTGAACTTCCTGTGTGCTAGCACTGTGCTAAGCACATCACCACAGGTTTTCATTTCTTCTCACCACAATCCTGTGCGGTGGATAATATTCTTAAAATGTCTGCAGATGAGAAACTGAAGCTTAGAGAGATTGAGTGACTTGTCCACGGTCATGCCATGGGGGTGGAATTAAGCCAGATCCTAGCCCTGGCATCAGACTCCAGAATCCTCGCTCTGAACTCCCTCTGAGGAGGCACAGGCCAGGCTGCTGCCCACAATAAGTGCTCAGGATAGCTGTGACCTTAGAATTGAGTCTTCACGACTCCCCTGAAAATATAACGATACAGGTAAAAACAGCTGTCACAAAGCATATAAGCTAAATAAGAACAGAAAACCATGTTTGTTCTATGCCAAGGAATGGAATAAATGCTCTATAAACATGTCACCCTTAAACAGCAATCCTTTGAGATGGAGATCGTCATTCTTATTCTCTACCTTAGAGATGAGAAACACAGGCTTAGAGGGACTGGATACTTTGCCCAAGGATGCACAGCTACTGGTTGGCAGAACTTGGATAAGATCCAGCTAATCTAGAGGCTCCTCTTTCAACCAAGACATTCACTATCTCATTTGTATTTTGCTCATAGAAACAGCATCTAGGTTTTATTTACTCTCGTTTCAGACAAAATTTGAACAACTTTATCATCAGGTTTCTAAATGCCCAGTGAATTCGAGGGATGGGGTAAGGAGTCCTGGAGGCTGAAGTACCAACATTAGTGGGAGGAGGTGGCTGAACGCGCGGAGAATGGCTGCAAAAGGCAGGCAGAACTACAGACAGAATGGACCAAGTCAGGGGCTGGCCTTGGGGAGTGGTGACACTTTACGTTCCTATGCCAACAAGAGTGCCTGCACATAGTGACGCCAGATAAACATTTATAAAATAAGTCAATGTATGGATGCATGTGTGAGTGACTGCATGCAAGAATGATTGAGCACATGAATTAATGGTGATATGACTAATGGCTGTAAGAGCGCGCATATCAATACTGCACGGCACTGGAAGAAATCCAGCACATGAATATTGATAACGATGATCTTGAGTCATTAAGAAAAGGCCCAGTTCTGTTGAATGTTTGGTTTGAGTAGGCACAGGAATGTATAATAAATATGAGCAAAATGACTGTCAAAGGTGTTACAGTAGCCTTTAGAAGAGCTGGGTGTGAGGTCTTACTGTCTTTCTCGCTCTCATTTCCCACGTTATCTCAGGCAAGCTACTCCACCTCTCTGAGCTTTTATTCCTCTTTGTGTGAAATCAGGACTGGTGTGCTAACACCCAGGGATAGACGAGCCCTGCGGCTAGTTTGCACATTTGTATTCCAGCATAAACACTTATTAGTACTGTTATGATTATTATTATTTTTGTCTTGAGACATTGGCAGGTGACTTGCTACTCTGTGCTTCAATTTTCTTCAAGTTTTGGGGTCTCAGTGGAGGCCCCTGATAAGTAGCCCTCCTCTATTTCTTCCAAACGCCAAAGAAATTAAGAAAGAAAACAAAGGAATGTTAGATGAAGACCAAAATATCACCTTTATTACTAAGATAAAAGCCAGGTTGGAAAGGTAGCTTATTTTGAGGGTCCCGCGGGTTAGCTATGTGAGTTCCAGCATTAGTCAGATTCCCCCTGGAATGGAAGTTACATTTTATTCTGCTTTTACTTTTACAAAAGCAGAAGTGGTTGCTACCGTAGGATAGCAGACTTCAATTCTACAGTCCAGAGCCAGAGGGAATGACTTTCTGCTCTCACCTCTGGCCAGCTCAGGTAGAGAGCATGGAGGTCTGAAGAAAGTGATTGGGAGAAAGTCTGTTCTAATCCCCATTAATTAAAAAAGATCATTAGAGATATCAGTGATCCTGATTTACTAATCACTTATTAATTACCAACAATTCTTGTATTTAAAGCTTTGCTTTGTGGAGTTGTTTATAGCATCACTAAAAGGAAAAATGTATAAATAATTTAAAGATGGGGAGTTTGAAGCTTCTCTTAAAATATTTTTCACTTCAGGTCAATCAGTGTATTACAGACGAAATGAATTCCTTTTCATCTCTCTTCACCTTTTCCACTGCACACACACATGCACACATGTACGCATATACACACACGGAAATATGGCCAGAAAGGGATGATCCAGATTTTTAAATGTGTTTTGGATGTTTGCCTGTTGACATTGAAAAGCTACAAGGCTATTCTCACCCAAAGGATAGCGCTATGTACAGAGTTGTAACCTTTATACTAAGTAATGATGAGAAAAATAATAGAAGCCCTACCTGCTGTTTGGATAGCTTCATTCATTCCATGGGTTTTTATGTAACACTTTGTTTGCACAGGATTAATAACCCAAATTAGATAATTTATAATATCCTGGTATAATTCTCATAATATCCTGGTATAATACCCTGTTTCCCCAAAAATAAGACCTTGCTGGACTATCAGCTCTAATGCGTCTCGTGGAGCAAAAATTATTATAAGACCCTGTATTATATTATATTATTATTATATTATATTATATTATATTACATTATATTGTATTGTATTATATTATATTATTATATAAGAGCCGGTCTTATATTATAGTAAATTAAGACCGGGTCTTATATTAATTTTTGCTCCAAAAGACGCATTAGAGCTTATTGTCTGGCGAGGTCTTATTTTCGGGGAATCACGGTAACTTAGAAGAAATTTAATCTACTAAATATTATATAACAATTTAAAGGGGTTCTGCAACATTTAAAGGTTTATTCCCTGAGACTAACTAAAGTAGAAGGGGGCCTGTGAAAGTGGGGACATCTTAGCTAATTCAAGTTAATGTTAACTGACCATCAAGTGAAACTCACGCTAGACAGGAAGACAATGTGCTTGATGGGGTGGCTGGATGTTTTATCAATTTGATTGCCTTCATTTAAAAATTCAGAGGTTCTTTAATTAGAACCTCTGTTTGCTTGAGTCAAATTGCGCATAAAATATCATGCAAAACATTTTAAAAGGGAATTTTAATTATACCACTAAAGAAATGCCCTTGTTCAATGTTTACTAAACACTTGCCAGAACAAGTTAATTAATACATGCTTAAATAAGTGAAAGAGGAAGAAGGGAAACAAACAAAAAAAAGTCACATTCATCTTTGTCAAGTTTACTGCAGTTGTCAAAGAAGCTCAATTTCTAATTTAGCGATCGCACTGTCACAGTGTACATGTGTAATTATAAACGATGGGGCAGCAGGACAAAATAAGACCGGCGGAAAGATAATTCCCCCAGGGAAGCAGTTCAAAATAATTGTGTATTGTTCCTTCATGTTCTACAATCATCACATCACGTGCTTTTCAATTTTATTCATCTATTCATTTACTCCATGGTACAAAGTCAGAATGCTCAGATTTTACTTTTTTAATAGGTCCATAATATGGCCTTTTAATTATTTAAAGCTACAGAAAAAGACTTTTTAATAGAGCATAATGTGTACAAAAGTAAAAATTTTAATGATAGCGAGTTTTAGATCTAACTTTGATATATTACCAACTTTTCTATCTTCTTAAAATTCCGATTTTCCCCATCTACTAATACAAACCATAATTGCTTGTGTTCGTAAAGAATTGATGTTGGAAAGCAGTTGATAATCTACTAGAAAAACAAAATGAAATCAATCTTTCTGGGATATACCCTGTTATCTCAGTAGTGTCGTGAAAAACCAAAAGGGAAAAGTATCCAACAGAATTTTGAAATCTTTTGGAGGCATGGAGGCAGGAAATGTATATGTCCCATCAATGATCACTACCATTATTAGGAAAATTATTCTCCTCAACAGTATAATCTTCCTCAGACCTGTTATAGTTTGTTTCTGTAATGCAGAAACCGATTGTCAGATTTCTCAAATCCTCTATGAAGCAACGATTGGTACATGTCTGGGAAATGACGTTGACTTAGGAGCAGACCTCTCTTGGAGGTCCTATTTGAAGTTCCACTGATGGGCCTGTCCAGGCCAGTTGACACAGTGGAGTTCAAGCTTCCATTGGTTTGTTATAAAAATTAAATATGATACAGAAGGTAAAACACCACATTGCTATGTAAACAGACGATAGATACTAACCAGTATTCCTTTTGATATCGTTGCTTACCAAAAGCTGACTGCATGCAGTGCAAGAAGAGCACATATAACAATCTGTAGTCTTTGGGCCAATTAATGTTAGTAAAAAACAATAAGTCAAAATATCATAAAAGGCAGCCTACTTAAAAAACATAAAAACCTATTTCTTCTACATATTATTTTTCTTTAAAGAGGAAAACTTCATAAGCAGAAAAAGGCATGTTTGGTACTTAAGCATGTCACTGACTTGCTCTGTAATTCAAACTAGCAGGGGAAATAGAATCTCCTAATGTATTATTCCTAATAAAATAAGAACCTGAAGTGCCAGCATATCTGCACACTTACCAATTATGAAATGAGTTTCTCTGAATATTAAAACTAAGCCAAAAGATAATTTAGTCCTATAAACTACTGTCAAACTCAGCTATAGTTCCACTGGGGCATCAGAAATTGTTATTTGATTAGCAATAGATTAATGGACCTTAATGTAAGCATTTATTTTTTTCCACTACGCAGTAGAAAAGTTTTTGTAAAGTTATCGTTTATCTTCTTATGAAGAAAAACATATTTGTACGTATGTATATATGTATATATGGTTTTTCAACATCTTAAAAGCACCTTTGAGAGTCAGGTGTTTCTGACATCCCGACTTTAGAATGTTACGGCTCTGTCATTGATGTAGAATTTCTTTCAGATGACTGTAAATAAAAATCATGTTTCCCTGGTTATAAATACTGCATTTCACATTTTCTTTAGCAACAGCAAAAAATTTCAATTAATTGAATCTCAGCCAACTACAAATAATGCCAGAAGTGCAATACTCGGTGCCTCAGGTCATGGGCAAGCTTTAATTAAGATGCAAAGGATCAGCATTAAAGGCCCTCGATACAGATTTTTTCCCAGAAATTTTTTTGATGGGTATGGACTGAAATATCTATAAAATGCAGCTTCAGCTATATAGGAAAAGAGAGAATTGGGCACAATCTTTATTTTGCTTGCTCTGGAATTTTTGATAAAGTTCTGAAGTGTCATTTTTGAAAATGAAAATGAAAAAATCTTACTTCAGGATTTCACTTATAGGGGAAAAAAAACCCTTTGTATTCCATGTTATGTTTATTTTAAGGGAACACCAAATTCATTGCTTTCCCATTGGGGAGATGGAGGAGAAGACTGAAGTCTTTTTGAAATTGTTAAAGCTACCAAATGTGAAATTTGTAAACTATGACATGCCTTATTTAGAAAAGTTTCCCAAATCTCTGAGGCTAATAAAAATTATTTTCAAGAGACAACCCACAATCTTTGATAATACCTAGATTTTTGGGGGCAGTGTGTTTGTGTGTGTGTGTGTGTGTGTGTGTGGTTTCTGGAATGGAGCTGTGTTCTTCATGTTGCTTTATGGTGGTTGTGTTCAAACAAGAAGAACTCTGAGAAAGAGATCAGTACAACTTGTTAGCCTCCAATTTATCATCCACCTATACAAGATTTAATGGTTGTGTTAACCCAGAGACTCAAGAATAATTATAGTCTAAAAGAAGTCCTTAAAGTAAAGAGATGAAAAGAACTATATAAAAGGAAGGCTGTCATAAAGTAGAAACTGCACACGCAGGGACCTTTCATCGTGTTGTGTCAGTACTTTAGTATGGGATTCTTTTTTAAATTAAAGTGTCTAGTAAGTTGGATGAAAATAAAATATGTATGATTAGCAGGGAACACCTTGGCCCAGAGTAGTTGGATATAAGTAGAAAAAGGACAGAGAAGTGTTTTTTTTTTTTCTCCCAAGTCATTAACCAGCTTTAGTTCACAGAAAAGTTATTTCAAATACTTGCTTTGAAAGACGGCTTTGAGGTCTGCTTTTAATTTGAAGAGTTGAATAGTATTGTTCGTATTCATGCCAGTACATCTTTTTTCTTGTGTTAATATCATTAGGAAGAAAGCCTCCCAGGCCAAAGTGAATGGTGTAATTGCTTAAAAGAAGAAATATATAACATACATAATTAATAGAAACTTTTAAAACAATTTCCTTATGTTGGCTAGGCACCTTTGTTTATATATGATAGACTTTTAGTTAAAAAAAAACCAAAACAGAAACAACTACATTGAACCATATGGAACCATCTCCAGAATAAGTTTTTAGCAAATAACCCTTCACAGCTTTTTCTCTGGTTATATCTGTTGAGGGTGTAGGTCAGTTTTATAGGATCTTTGATTTTGCTAATAAAATTAGAGTGAGCCACACTCTCTAAACCTGATAAAACTCCTAAGAACAAGAATCTTTGTTCTTGAAACTTTGGTAATAAATTCTATAAGATAAGTGCTTCGAAATTTTCCATATCTTGAAATGCTCCCATCAACTGAAAAATACTTGTTTTCATGAAAAGTTTTTTTTTAAAAATAGAATGCATCGACACTTTTCATAGCTCAACAGATTGCTGTCTTCATACATGACATTTCCCACTGCTTATAACTAAAGAGAAATGACTCTGGCACTTTATCTGTTTGAGGAGAGACTGTCATTGCAGTTGCCCTATGAGACATCAAACCACCTGTCACAGCATCCCTAACTGTTTTTTTGTCCAAGGCAATCCTCTCCAGTCAGTGTGGGGATAGGAAACCAGTGTGCCGCTACATACTTGTAGAGGTGGTTGGAGCATTCTGGCTGAGAGAATGGGCTTTGGAATTAACCAGATCGAGACTGAAAATAGATGTATTTACGTGTGTGACTTTGGACATGTTATGTAATCTTTTAAAGTTTTAGCCTTTTCACCTTAAACCGAGGATGATCATATTTGGCTCCCGGGGTATTGATGTGGAGATTGAATGACAGGGTATGCAGAAGGAGTAGATACATAATAGCTATTGTTAGGTCATTTTTCGGGGGTGAAGGTTTGATGAATTAATGGCTTTTGAGATGCTTTACTTTTCTGTAGTGGCTTTGCAGATAGGGTAGCTCGCTGACCCTCAAACTTTTCTGCAGAGGTGTCCTGAGTAAAGATTCCTGGGAGGTATGAAGGCGGGAACCAATGTGGGAAATGTACCATGTTTCCCCGAAAATAAGACCTAGCCAGACAATCCGCTCTAATGCGTCTTTTGGAGCGAAAATTAATATAAGACTCGGTCTTATTTTACTATAAGACCAGATTTTATATAATATAATATAATATAATATAATATAATATAATATAATATAATATAATATAATATAATATAATAATATATATAATATAATATACCTGCTCTTATATTAATTTTTGCTCCAAAAGACACATTAGAGCTGATTGTCTTCTTTTTGGGGAAACAGAGTATTGAAGTCTTCAGTTTTGTCTAAATACTTGTGTGTATTTTGCATTCTACTCAATAATAGATCTAAATGACTTTATTTCCAAAATCATTTTGCTCCGCAAATCTTGTAAATCAGATGCTTCTGTGTTACCTTCACACTGTGGCCTCTGAACCATGTCTGACAGAAGACTGGCTGCCCCTGGGCTCACTGGAGAAAGATCAGACAGCTTACACGTCTGTAAACTCTGTTTTTCAGTGCCTTTGTACAGTGATATGTAGGGCTCCCTCTCTCTGACCACCCTATCTCATTTCAAAATGAAACATAGGCTGGGTAAGGGTCTCCCTTATGGATTATCCTCCCCATTTTTATTTAAATTTTTAGCTGATTTGGCTGAGAAATACAGTGCAATAGGTAGGAGATGGAGAGAACAAATTTCTATTCCTTAGTGAAAAAACTTAAGTAAGATATTAAATGGTAAGGCACATGCCCCTATTTGCCCCTTATGCATTCCGATTTTGGAGTCCGTTCAGAAGATATTAAGATAACCTTAGAGTCAGGAGGGTTTGCTCTAGAAATTATGACATATGCTCAGTAGACTTTGAAGCTCAACCTATGAGTTTTGGGAAACTTGGTAACTTTGCAGATTAAGAGAGAACAAAAATTAAAAGCATACTTTGGGTGGCTGGCTATGCAGACAGCTGGGTGCTTTGCTTGGGCTTAAAAGCATTACTTGTAAGTAAAAATCCATGATGATAGTAAATCATTTTTAAATATAAACATCAATCAATAAAAGATATAAATAATAAAATCATTGTTTGTATCAGTTCTCAACCTTCTGTTACTATAATAGGTTAAACAACTATTCAACTTAAAAATAAAACCCTATAGGGTCCTTTGCTCACCATCAGCCCTTCTAATTTTGTGAGCTGCGACACAGGCTGAGGAAATTATAGAGGTAGGATGGTGCTTGAAACATTTCATCCTGGACAAAGGCCCATAAGGTAGATGGGAGAGAGAGGATAAGAGAGAGAGGGAAAGGGAGGAAGACTAAGGATAAACTCTGTGATGGTCCGTTTATAATTATAACTGGGGAAAGGATCAGAATCAAAATGTAACTTTATCTCCTACTGTCTGCTGACATTTCATGCAGTGGAAATCATATTTGCTTGTTCCTGGGGCCCATGACACATTTGGCCTTCCTCAGTTCATAGGTGGACTGTCGTCTCAATTCAGTGGTTAGATGTGTCTTACACATGCAAGGATCAAACCAAACCTGACTTGAAGTGTAAATGTTCCCTCTTCAGCCCAAGCTTGCTTCTTGCTGAAAAGGAATGATTCTTCTACTCCCTCTCTCCTAGCTCCTGGCCCTCAATTCATTAGCTTTACTTTCTGCCCCTTGTTAATGTGAAGTTGTTCATAGGTGCAAGGGGAAAGTAATGGGACAGTTCTTTATGCTTTTTGGGCCTGTCCAGTTATTCAAACTGATGTTTCTAAGTAGCTCAAGTATATGATTAAAATGGACTTTCCGGGGGCACTTTGATGGGCTCCTCTAAAGTTCCCTGCCTCTGGCCCTTCTTCTACAGCCCGTTACTGCAGGCATAGACAGTTCTATTTGGGATGGCCTGAGAGGGCTCATTCTGCAGCACACTTCAAGACTCCTTCTGCCGAGGTTGCCTTGCTTCTCCAGGCAGCCCTATTGTATGGAGCCCAACAAGACGCCCTGCCAGTTCTTTCCCATTTTGCCCACATGTGGCCCCAGGAAACACTCACATACCCGTATCCTGATAAACTCTGGCCCATCCCAGTGAGGCACAATGCCCCGGCTCTGTCACCTCAATCAGAGTCAGTCCCTCTCTCAGACCCCAGCCCACAGACTACTTTCCCTCTCTCCAGTGTGAGGCAAGAACTAGTCCTCCGCTGTGTCTCCAAAAAGCAGGAAACGCATCTCACAACTCTCTGGGTGGTCCCATTGGGATTGGAAGGTAGCTGCCCGAGGAAGGTGGGGACTCAGCAATGGCAAAGCCCTATAGTAATCTCATCTCAAAATCCTCACACTGACCTCCTTTCATCTTCTCCATCTGGTGAGGTTGCCCTTCAAGCCATTTCTAAATTCTGCACATGGTGGGAGTGGAATTCACATCCCTGTTGCCCACATTACCTCTTGGTAACTTAGTTTCAACGGCGTTACCCTGGGAGAAGTGTCCATCCTTATTATACACAAATCTGGCTTAATTCAGTTAGAAAAAATAAGGAAACTTTCCATGATAACTAAAATTTAAAAATGTATAAACATGTCGCCAACATTAAGTCACTGCCAACGCGTTTAACTTCTCTGGCAGGTAATCCAGCACTTCGAGTTTGATTTGACCATAAAAACAAGTCTGCACAAAATCAGTCCGAAACTGTCATAAAAAGAAATGAACTTTAAAACTGTATCCAATTCACATCATGAACTTTTTCGTTAAGAGTGATATTTATAGGCTTAGTGCCAACCCTGCTAAGTGAAATCTGAAGCAGACATTTCCTTTGCACATTTTCATGCGATGTCTTTGATTATATTGAACAGAGAGTGGACAAGATACTGGTTCATTCTAAAGATATATAGCGGGGCCACAGGTTTACATAGGAACTGTGTTTGTTTACCTCTGGGATTCCAGCAGGTCTAGATATGCCTGGCAGACTCTGGGGGTCAGCCTGCCCAGAGTCTGTGAGCGTGAGGTACCAATGATTCCTCCCAGGAGAGAAATCGTCCTCAGGGAGGGAAGTGTCAAGTAGACAAGCTTGAACCTGTAATGAAACCTCATCCATCACATGGGAAGGACAATTCTGAGCACAGTATGAAGTTGCCATCTGGTTTTGTCCCCTTAGGGACTCAGGTCTGAGTCCCAGGGAAGAGAAGTCTGCAAGTAGAAACTGAAAGAGCTATTTTCACTAAAATCTTCTGAGGCACTGAAGATTCAGATGACCTGAAGAGCTCCAAACCTCAGTCTCTCTCTGTGTCTCCCTGGGTGGAAAAAGCCCCTCCTCTGTCTGTTGAGACTGATACAGTCTTGCTTAAAGACGGCCTAGTAACTGCCAGATGGGATAGTCACCTTGTAAGGGGGCGCCAGCTCTCCTCATGTCCCCACCTTACCAACCCTCATTGCTTCTAGACCTGTATCCAGCAGCAGACCTCAGCAGGCTCCATGGGGCCAGCCATGAAATCATACCCAGAAGAAGACTCTCATATGACCAACAAAATGCAAGATTTTGAAGAATGTGTTTTGGAATGGATTCTAAGGGTGTTATACCAGGTAGGGAGGAACCGTTTTAGATTGGGCATGTGTTAAATTGCCAGAGTTGTTCTTTGCAGGGTGGTGATGAATATGGCAATGTTACCATTGAAATGGGCTCCTTAGTTGCCATAGTGACTATATGTTGTTAGGGTGGCAGAGGTAACATGCAGTATGTGAGTTCAAGAGGCAAGGTGTGTATGGCATCATAACAGACTCTCCAGCCAGAGTGGTGATCAAAGAAGGGTGACCCGCAGAAGTCTTTGGTGGTAGCTAATGGATCATGGGGATCTTAGGACTGAAATAGTCTACTGAGGTCCTTGATCTTTAAAGCCGAAAAACTCCAGGTTTGGCAGTCTGAGTCAGTTCATATAGAGATGAAGCTACAACCAAATTCTAAGATTTGAGACAACTCCTAGACCTAGTAATGGTGAGTGAACAGGAGGTTTCGAATCTTTGAGATCAGACCCTTTACAGACCCCAGCGTTCCCCGAGGGACTTGTAGCCATTACCAGAGTTCCTGTGTACAAGGGAAGGGAGAGACCCTTTTGATGGTGGCATATCTCTGAAACTCCACTGGTGTAGTATTGCTTTTGGTTTACTTTATCAGAGAGAGAGAGAGAGAGAGGGAGAGAGAGAGAGACAGAGAGAGAGAGAGAGAGAGAGAGAGAGAGAGAGAGAGAGAGATCTTCATTAACTTCCACTTGATTCTTTCTATTACGATGCTTGCATTCCAGGAATGGGGGCTTATTTAGAGATTCTGTTCCTGGGGTTACCCATTCTAGCTGTGTACTCAGTAACTGAGTTGGGGTGGGCACATGGACACTGGTGCTGAGCTGAGGAAAATCCTGGGGCCTAGACACCACTGTGGTACACTGGTCACAATGGGCATTTCTGGAAGTCCACAGGAATATGGAACTTTGGGTCAAGCCCACCTCTCAGTGAGTCCAATAATAGGTCCTTAGGTCTGCAAACATACACTTTGGTAATTTTCTCAGTGGGGTCGAAAAATTGAGTTACCCTGCAAGTTGATTACAATTAGGGAGACTTTGCTTGCCTAGGACTTCTTCAAAGCCTGAGCTTAAGCAGCGAATGTATTGGAGCTTCATGTCCAGATATGATATGTATTGTCCACAAAATCCATTCTGTAGGGAGGACTAGGCAGCACCTTCGTTGCCGGTCAGTTCTATCAGATCTCTTCCCTCCTGGAATAGACACTATCCTGGATACAGATTTGCTTTCCCTGCACACCGTGATCCTGCCACACCCACCATCCATGGACTTGCACTGCCGTATTTCCTGTCATAGTAAGCCACTCAGATTGTTCTGAATAAGAAACTTCTTTTACAGGAAAGGAAAAAAAAAGCAAAGCACTAGGTGAATGGCCATGGGATTTTCTGATTTTTACCATGTATCCCATTATCCTGAAGCAGCTGGCCTTAAAGAAGAATGGATTGGCATATTGTAAACTCAGTCATAGCACCAGTTGGGAGACGGCGTGGTGAGATTGGGTCACTGTCCTACAGGGTGCTCTGATCTAGTGAGTAACGTATGCTGCAGTTTCTCCTGAAACACGATTCCTGGCGTAGGATGGCAGCTCTCATTATTACATCTAAATTGCACTTGTAAATCTTTTATTTCCCAGTCCCTCAGATTTGGGCTTTGCTGGTTTAAAGATCTGATGACACAAAGGAAAAATGCTTTCACTAGGGGTGAAACAATGGGCCCACTTCATTGAATGTTGAAACTGTCACCTGGCTATTGGGCTTCGCATGCCACTAGGTCAGCAAGGAAAAAAGATGTCCCTGTGTTGTGGGATTTATCCTGATTATCAAGGGGGAAATAAGGTTGGGCATTATTGTAACAGGGGCGAAGAGGAGCTCAGGGACCCTCTTGAATGATAACTCATACTGCCATATAAGATGGTAAAATTAATGGAAGAGTGGAACAACTCTCTGTGATATAGTCACCGAAACATCTTTCCTTTTTCCTCCTTCGCACATGGCTAGACTATAATTCCTAGTCTGCCTTGCAGCTAGATGTGAGCATGTGATTGAGGTCTGTCAAGGGAAGCGTTTTATGCTACTTGCAGGCCTCACCTATGAAAACCTCCCATGGAATCTTCTGCACTCTTTTCACAAAGGCTGAATGCTGAGAATTCCAGGGCTATGGAGAGGACAGACTATAAAATAGAAGGACCTGGGGTATCAGAAGGCCACCATAATCTGACCAAGGACACCCTTTTTGGTCTTTACTTAAAAGATGAATAAATGTTCACTGGGTTAAACCACTGAAAATTTCAGGTTTATTTGTTATAGAAGCTGGCATTATCCCAACAAATGACAAACTCATTAAAAGCATGATTATCCCATGGGTCAGTGGCACACTTCAGAAAAGAGCTTGGTCTTAGGCCTTTATGCTTCTATTCTATCCAAGAGGGATACTTGCTGGATGAGGGGGATCCAAACAGCAAGAGACCACAAGGCGATCCAAACACAAGGTTGGAAGAGGTTGAACTGAAGTGGACCCCTCACCTTAGGAAACTGTGCAATTGGGGGACCCTTGTTGGATGCCTGAGAAACTCAGACTTTGTTCACATTGAGAGCTTTATTTGAATGCCTGCCACGCAGGCAGTGCTGATGGCCAAGGGACAACAGGAGCCTGGTAAGACAAGAGACACTTGCTTTGTCCATCTGTCTTTTCTCTGTACCTGGCAATGAGGATCTAGGACTGGGAGACTGGTAGGAGGAAGGAGAAGGGAAAGAGCCTGTCTCCAATCCAACTTCCTGGTGCTTCAGCCTGATTGAGGCGAAGGAAGTGAGAGAGGGTTAAGTCAGATCGACACTAGAACTTCCAATTGGACAGGACGAGACGGGACTATAAAAATAACAAGGCCAGAAAGTTGTGGAATTTAACCAAGATAAATAGAGTGGGAAAGAAAGATTCAAGACAGCATGAAAGAATATAGTGATGAAGAGAAAACCATTTCACGAAACAGAATCGTTTGACTCTGTTAAACACACAGCCTAGAGTGATACTAGAGCCACATCCTCTCTACTTTTCACTCTGTGTTGCCACATAAGCTTGGAGAATAATCAGAATGAATCGTCGTATTATGTTTTCCAATTGTAGGGGAAACCAATACATATTAATACATAAAAATTGCTGTTTCCTTCTTGGCAATTGGTGGGCTGTCAGAAAAGTGAGATTTTCCTAAGGGAGGGAGGGAGGAGGTGCTAACAGAGCTGCTGCTTGTGGGCTGTGAGGTGATGGTATCATTCATTCAGCATCATATCTTCCACTCCAAGAATGACCTAAAGGATCTTGCTGTGTCCTACCAGGCTTTGCTTCTAAGTGAAGGTCAAGATGCCTCATGCACTGATGTTGGTGGAAATATTCCCTCATTGCCCTCCGTGCACCAATGCTTCTGGTCTGGCACACTGTATAGTTGCTTCTACTTCTCTCCCCCAAACTGAAGAAAGAAATACACTATGTTATCATTTCCTAACTTCCTGTTCCACAGGAATCTAGTTCTATGGGGTGTTTATAGATGCTGTGGAAGAAAAAACAATCTCTATGATCAAATAACTTGGGTAAATCTGGATTGAGCAAAGGGAAGAGTTTTTTCTTTCCCACAGAACTTCTCACAGCCTTTGTTATGCTAAAGTGTGTGTTGGAACCCAGGACAAAGATACAGAGAGCAGAATTTCACAGACTTCTAAGTCCACGGACCCTCTTTTTACCCCAGGATTGAGTGTTCGTCGGCCGGTACTTTGAGACCTGCTGGTCGAATTCGTTTCCCCTTTTGCAGAAAAATTCACAAGTAATGAATTGATGTGAATAAAAAAAAGAAAGTGAAATTCTTTTCATTTATCTAAAAGACCATTTGAAGAATTGTCTGAGTTAAAATTATGTGCTTTTTTCCTGGACTAGAGAGAGGGCAGACCATCCTTGATAAAGTGAAGGGTGGTGAAACAGGAATGCATGTTTCATCCCAACGCTAAAGAGCTATAGGTTCCGGTTTCCTCTGTGACTCTTCTAATATATAACTTTTGTGCAACTGAGATTTAAAGTGAATACTATGCCTTTGCCTTGTCAGATTTTTCACTTTCTATCACATGCACCACCTTCAAACTGCCCATGTGGATATGAGAAGCAGCCCTTGTAAATCACACATTTTGTTATAATCACGACTGGCCCTAAATTCACATTGCTTTTAAAGATGGGTTTGTTAACCATTCATTTATTAATATTTGTTTCATATAATTCTGGGAATGTTCTTTTATATCATTTCACACCTTTGTAGCAATGTTTTCTAAAGAGCTAAATTTTATTCTTAAAAAATTCTAAATATAAATGGAGAAGTACTCTTACTCTGAAATAGTATGGATTAGAAATATGGATTTGGTAATCATCTAAAGTGTATGACCAGTAACTAAATCAATTCTCATTATTCATAAGGTAAAATAAGCTTGAACTTGGAGGCAAGGAATCTAGTTTCTTTTTCTCTTAGTTCCTAATAAGTTCTGTGGCTGTTGGCAAGTTTCTTCACTTCTCTAGGCCTCAGTTTATTCAACTGTAAAATGAAAGGGCTGGCAATGATATCCTCTAGGAACCGTTGGAGCTATGAAATTCTATGATTCTCATACACTTTTTTTTTTTTCAAATTTCCACACTTAGCAGATTTCAATATGTATCTGTCACTATCATGCCCTGCAGAGGAACTGTTACGATTTCTAGAACCACGCATCCATGGTATGTTGAAATAGATGACCTAAATTGAAGTGTGCCCCATTACTTTCTGCAGTATGAACTGGCCTTGTTCTTTTAGCTATCAGTCAAAATTGTGTTTGGGCATTTGGCTATCTAAGTGTGCATTTTTTCCCTAAATATATATAGAGAAATAAATACCCAGGGTGCCAAAAAACTGTATACAAGTGGACACTTTGGTCAACGTTGCTCAAGTAGTAGTTCGCCGTAATCAGAAGTGTCTGGATGCTGATGGTAACCACTTTGAGCACCTCTTGTAATTGCAGAGGTTACAGGGGACTTATATTCATCTTTTGCTATTGGTATACATTGAGTATTACAATTTTAATAGTTTTTTTCCCGTTCTTAAAATGTATATACATTTTTTTGGCACCCTCTATATATGACCTAAAATTTCAACTAACTTTTAACTTCTGAATATATGACAGTGCAATTAAGATTAGGAAAAAGCTGATATATATACATAGCACATAGATGAGGCAAAAATTTCTAGAGCTCTGCTGTCCAATACAGTTGCCGCTAGGTGCATGTATCCACTGAGCACTTGAGATATTAATCTAAATTGTGATGTGGGTAAAATACATACCAGATTTTGAAGACTTGGTGCAAAACAGAAAGCAATATATCATTAGTAATTTTAAAAATATTGATTGAATGTTGAAATGATAATATTTTGGATGTATTAGGGTAAATAAGATGTGTTATTAAAATGAATCTTGTTTATTTTTACTTTTAAAAATATGTCTGTTAGAAAATTTTAAATTACATCTGTGGCTCTTATATAAATTACAAATGTGGCTCTTATGTTTCTAGTAGACAGCACAGTTCTAAGAGATCCTGTCACGCTAATGAAAGTAAAGATGCTTTAGATATCAACACTGAATTCTACTTTTCCCCTTTAGAAATGTTAACTAATACAAGCATCTCCAAACTTTTAAGTAGGCTCTGTTCCAAGATTTCATGTCACTTTTCTCTCAATAACAATGATTATGTTTTAATTCTAAACAATATTGTGAAAGACTGATTAAGTGGCCAGCTCAGTTCTATAGCTTATTTACCTTTCATGCAACTAAAATATTGCATGTAAGCAATGAAACTATTAGAAAACAGTACTATTGAATTGATAGGAATTAAAAAAATACAATAAAACAAAAAACATCTTTTTGTTTCAATTATTTATGCTTGCGTTAATTCTGTTCAACCAAAGGAGAAATATGAGGAGATGGAAACCTTTACTATGGCTCTTCCGAGGACTGTTGGACATTTCCAAAGATTTAAATCATTTATGTCTGTTATCACTTCCAAACTTATAGTTTTCAATCTCTTTAAGACATCTGTGACTCTTTTACTACTTTCTTCCTTATTGCCAGTAAATAAACAATTCCAGTAACTGTTTTGATCTACAACAGTGAAAATAAAAGGGAAAGAGAGGAAGAATTTAGAAAGACTTCTTCATGTCTTCATTTAAGGGGACAACTGAACCAAGAGGCTTGCTTTGGGGGAGGAGAGGCAGAACAGCTTTGAGGGGAGAGAGTGTGCAGAGAGGGAACGAAGGCCTTCCTATGCATCGCCTTTCTTTGAAACAGTGCTGTGTAATGGGTACATTTCAGTTCTCAGCCTGAGTGTACAAGTTTCTACAATAGCAATAAAATCGTCCCATTTGATTGTCTTTTTAGAACAATTAAAATGCGCAGTAGAACTTGACTACCTTAAAGCCAGCTACCACCAGCTGACAGTTATATCCCAGACTGAAAAAAATCCTTAAATGTAAAATTTAAGATAATTTAAAAAACTCACCAATGGTCAATGATTTAATCAATCATGTCTATGTAATGAAGCCTCCACTAAAAAAAAAAAAATCAATTTGTCACATACTGAAAATAATCAAATACTGGAATATCTGAATAAATATTTAGGTGGCCTTAATTTTAGAGGGTACGTTTTTTCCTCTTCAAGTTTTCACAGAGGGGAGGAGTCCAAGGAGAAAGAGGAATTAATATCTCTTGAGCATCTTCTTTGTACCAGGCATTGTGAGAGGCAATTCAAAATCTCTGGGATTTTAAACTATTGCAATAATCTTGTGGGGTGGATATTATCATCCTAGTGGCTGGTGAGGATACTGAGACTCGGGTTTCCGAGAAGTTGCACAAGCTGCTCACATTTGCGCACTGAGCAATATGAGGTCAGAAATGGATTCAGTATCTTGTGACTTAAAAGTCCACTTAACCTCGCTGCCTCTCCTGCTTTGTCTCCTAGAGAAATTGTGAAAGGAAGAACATTGCGTGGAGGAGAAGAATTATGGGTGTGAAACATATTTCATACACAAAGAAATATTGGGAAAAAAAAAGATCAAATCCATTCTTTTACCTCTGTCTCAGGAACGAAAAGTCAATTTTTAATTATATAGGTAAGGTTGACCAGGGGCTAACCTATCGCAAATGCTGAGTTCAGGGTTGGAGATTAAATATGGAGAGAGGCAATTTATTACTATTTGGGAGGAAACAACATCCTTACATAAGAAAGAGACTGGAATCTCTCTTTCTCCAGCCTGCCCTTGACCTTGAGGTGAATAGTGTGAAGAATGATCTCTCAAGACAATAAATGAACAGCTAGTGGATAGCATGGTCCAAAATTTATGTCATATATTCTGACATATGGAGTGTGGAAAATAATGTGGCTATCACCATCTGCCGACACCTCCATCCTTTTGGGGGCGCAGATTTGCACAGGTCCTGTAACATCCTTGGGAGCCTACGGAGGGCTCCTTTTGACCTTGTGATAACATAGGCCCTAAACTGTGTACCTGACTCATTCTTTTCCAAAAGACATATCTCCCATTGCAAATCATTTGTTAACCATTATTCCTTATGCTTACCTGCCTTGTTCAGCTGCCTTAAATCCTCTCTGGAACAAGGTAGGATTTAAATAAACAAACTGGTTTCATTCATTCCTAAACATCCTGTCTTGCCACACAGCTATTTTTTTGTCTGCAGGTTTAAAAGTATAAGCTGGCTAAACAGATATGTAGTCTTAAACATACAAATCTATGTGGACTTCCTTTCAAAATACGATAAATTTTGCTTTTTACCATCTTATCAGTATGATTCCACAGTACTCCCCAAGCGTCGGAAATCACATCAAATAAGGCACTAACTGTGATGAAAGAGAGTTAGGGGAGAGAATGGTGCATCGGGACCCTTTTCTTCATTGAGATGTTGGGCACAAATATTGATGTGAAATCCCAGGACGAGGGATGAGATTTTCAAGTTCTTCTGATCAAAAGAGTTTCATAACTAGCACATTCAAGTTCCGATAGAGGACAAAATAACACTAGGAGATAGGGGGACAGGGGATGAGATCCCTTCTGAGCAGAGCCTTCCTCCTTATCCCCCAAAGTGTCCCAGCAGCTTGAAAGCAACAAAGCTCACCAAAGAAGTTGGAGGGGATTTAATGGTGTTTGTGGTAGGACAGAGCGTGTGGCAATGAACCCTGCCAGAGTTCACCACATGGCTGAGCCTGAGAAGGGTTGTGTACCCCGGAGAACTAAGTAGATCAGATGGAAATTTGCCTCTTTTTTCCCTGCTTCACATCAGCTTTACTCACTTCGTTTCTTAATTAGGGGAATATATTGTGATACTTCAGTGCGTCATTATAAACTATAACCGAAATAAAGTTGAGTGATTTGTTTCATTGAGAGACACCTTGATTGAGGTGGTTCTTAGTAAACTGTAAAGTACAGTGATGATAATCGGTATGAGCGCGACCATTATTTAATGGTGTCTTCAAACTTTCCTATTAATTTTCCTGTAGTTAAAGAAAATTACTTACATTTAGCCAATTGAATATAGCAAAGAAAAATTGTTTGCGAAAGTATAAAAGTGTTAGTTATACTTAAACTGTTAATTAAATTTATACTTTGTAAACATTGTTGCATATTTTTAGACATCTGCTTCTTACTCAAACACCTGATGAATGTTTTCTGTATTTCAAAACATGAATGGCAAAAAAGAATAAATTCTTAGCCATTAAAAGCAAATAAAACTGCAAATATCAGTCCTGGTAGTACAAAAAATAGGCATAAATTAATATAAATAAGGTAAACTCATGTCCCCAAATGTCTGTGATTCCTTTCTTCTGATACAACAACTTTAAAAGAGGTATTTTGCAATAAATTTAAATTATATAATTTTCTTAATTAATATCCTAGAATGTGACTAAAGTATAGCTTTTTGTATTATAATATATTCAGTTCTTGGCCTTCCATTTTAGATTAAAAAAATATGTTTGGAAATGAGATTGTCTTGCATTTGTTCTTTGAAAACAAAAAATTACTTATTTGGTTTTATTGCTATAAATTAATTACTCATTTGATGCTTATTTCTCTAAAATAAAGGGTTCAGGCAATCAGTCATGCATAAAATGTGTTATTTTCCCTCACTTAGTACAGTAGCTGCCTGCAGAGAAATTGTATGAGTAGCTGGTTTTCGCTGTCATTACGGCAAACGGGAGACAGAAGACTAAGGGAGGATAGTAGAAATCAAATAGAAGAAAACTGTAAATGTACTATGAGGGCAGACAGCAATAGAACTGTCGACTTTGAAATGAAATCACAGAACAATATTTCTTTACAAATATATGGGCACAGAGAAGCGGCTCAAATCACAAAATCATTTTGTTGTTGTTATTGGCTCTGATATAATGTATCAGCTGAAAAAGAGGTATTTTCTAACTTTCTAGTAGAACAAAAAAATGAGTCTTATGTAGCTTCAAAATCATAAAGACTATATAACTGTAACTATATATATAGTTATAAATATACATGAAGAGTATATATGTGTGTGTGTGTGCAGGTCTATATATACATATATGTCTGTATATGCATTATGTAACGTGTACATATGTATGTATATACAGATACATGTGTATATATCTATGTAATTCGGTTTAATCATCATTGTAATAATAGTGGCCTTAGAAAGAAGTCCTGGAGCTAGAAAAGGAGACGTTTATCTCTATAAACTCTGACTAAATACACGTTTGGGGTGTGGAAAAGGGTTGTCACAGAAGTGAAGCAAAGTGGAAAGGAAGCAATGATGATGTTCCGTGATGTACAGTGAGATCCCCAAGTTGCCAGGGAACCCAGTGGTGGACTGGAATGTAACTCCCCATTCTCCTTCCCTCCCCTTCTAGATTTATAGGATTCTGAATGGCAGACATTAGAAAAACAGCACCTTAGCCCTTAGTAACTTTCTTTTGCTGTCATTACTCTGTGGACACTTTCCCATTCTCTATCTCTGATTGTTTTGCTAAATTTCATGACATGACTTAATTAGCAGAAACACATACACTCAATATATGTGACAAGACTTTTGACGTCATGGCACAGTCCATAAAAAAACAGAAAGATAGTTACTTTGAGTTTTACCCCAGTGTATAGAAATGTACAAATTTACGTATTTCCTTTTCTAGTATTATTTTAGCATAATCTTCACCTGTATTTAAAAATCTTGTGTCATAAGTTTTGTTACAACATCAGAAAAGAGTAACATATTAATGAAGTATAAAAATATGCCCTTACATACAGTTATTAGGTTAGAGGTTTGTACATTTCCAGATTTTAAAATATATTTTGTCAAAGTATTTATTAAGAACACACTTAAACAGAATAGCATTAAAAAAAAGAAATTTTGTGATATTGACTCTCACTGTAATTTTCCATTCATTTAAGCGCCATCAGAATTGAAAATGTCATAATGGAATCATTTGTTGAGAATTAGTTCTGTGTTCCTAATATGCCACAGACACAGAGTCCTGCTTTGTGGGGTTTACACTGTGGTGGAGACAGGCTGTGAACAAGGGCCTGGATAGGTAAGTCATAGATTCTTGGATCATCGATAAGGCCTGTGTAGACAAAATGGACAGGCTAAAGGGAGACTGAGTTACAAAGAAGGAGGGGTGGCTATTTGGTATAAGATCAAGGAGGACCTCTCTGTGAAGAAACTGGAATAATGACAAGCCAATCATGCGAAGAACTGGTGGAAGTTTCTAGTGCAGGAAACAGCAAGTGCCATGGCCGAGGAGGAAGCAAACTTTTGATGGTTTTAACAGAGCAAGGCCAGAGTAACTGAAGTAAAGTAGGAGGTGAGATGACCAAAAACTGTAATGACTAACAATAAGTAGCAATAAAAAACTATGATCAGCAAAGTTCATTAATTAAAATGTAAATGCATGTCTGTAGTGTGTATATATGTGTATGGATGTGTGTTTGTGTATATTTATATATATCTGTATGTACGTGTATGTATGTGTATATTCAATTATTCATTGTATGTTATGAGTATTGGCATAGTGGACTTTGGATTGCGTAGGTTTGCACAGTGGTTCTTCCATTTACAGCTCTGTGACCTTTGAAAGGTTATTTAACCTCTTTGTGCCTCAGTTTCCTCATCTGTACAATGGGGATTATTAAAGTACGTACTTTGAAGGGATGCTGTGAAGAGTAAATGAATTAATATATGTAGAGCCCATAGCACAGAGCCTGGCACATAGTATGTTTGCTGTATAAGTGTTCCTTTCATAATTTCCTCAACAACTAGCATGTTGTTCAATTGAGTAGAATATATTGTAATTATTACTTCCAATTTACAGTCCCCTAGGCAAAACCAATAGTCAAAAAGCCTGACTCGATATTTCTTCATATTTCACTCATATTCATTTACTTGGCAAACTAGTTCAAACTTTCATTTAATTTTGGAATATTTCAAGCTTAAAGAGGAAACCTCTTCTGCTTCTAAATTAGGACAATGAAATGTTTCTGTCCTGGATAGACAGTGAGGCCCAAAACGTTTAGAGGTTAAGGGTGCATTAAATATGTGTCCACTTGAGGGAGCTCCAAGATTTCTCCTGGTCTCAGTCTTTTCGGCCCTGGGGCAGGGTGCCCACAACACGGCTTGGGTTACTACATGGTGGAAGGAAATTAAAAAAAATTTAAGTTTATGAAGGAAGTGCACGGTAGTAAAATTGATAATTATTTTACTGTTTTCCAGTTATGTATTTAATTGAGGGGAACAGAAACACTTTTTTTGAGAACTTCAAATAGCTCAGCTGGAAGCACAGGAATTAGCATAAAGTGAAATATTTATGGGAGCTTAATACTGTTTAAGACTCGTTTTCTCCTTGCCTTAAGACAAGAAGTCAAATTAACCATTTCTAATTAAAGAGTTGGAAACAAACTAGTGTGAGGCCAGAAGTAGAAGCTAAATGGTAATGTCTCAAGTTGTGAAGTGTGAAAAAGTCCTTTGACATAGAGGTCAAGAATGAGAAGATACTAAAGGATCCCCGTAGAACAAGAGAAACAAATCAGGGTGATTTAACAAGAAATAAAATTATGGTAGGCTTACTACCAGTCCTTCCTACATGAATATTTTTCTTCTTAGGGAAGAGTTCTACAACTGGACTAGATAATGCCCCTTTGTCTCTATCTGTCAGTGGTTCAGATACAAAGGAAGCATACACGCAATTTCAAAATGAACTGGGATTGCTCTAAATATGAGTCATGGGAATTCTGGCCCAAAGGATCATCCACTAAGGACACAGAAAAGGAAAGAAACTCCCAAAGCCTAATGAACACACAATCCTGGAGCTTCTAGGCCACTCTTCTTATTTCTAAACCCCTACATAGAGGCCCACTAAATTGTTTAAGATATCAACTTTATGTACTTATTTTCATTCTAATTGCATCATGAGTGAACTGTTCAAAAGAGTTTGAAATTTGGCCCTTGAATCACTATAAGCTGAATCACCTAGAGATGAAAATGAGGCAATGGAGACTGTTACCCAGAAGAAAAGTAAAATATTGCATTAGAATATACTTTCAACAAATGAAAACTATAATTAAAATATAATCTTATGAGTAGAAGCAAATTAAAAAGAACATATCATGCTTCCAGCATATTCTTCATAAGCTTAGATATTAAATTTTAAAGTTTGTGTTAACATGGCTTTAAGCATTTTGCACAAAGATTCATGTCACTCTTTTCATTTAAATTTCATGAAATTTCTTACAATTGTTTCTTTATTAATTAACATAATATTTTTACCTGGATGGTGTACTATATTTTTAAGCTAATTTTGTATGCATCTCAAATTTCTTTTCAGTGTTATCTTGGTTTTGACTAAACGGAATGGATTTGTTGTGCTATGTGAGAACAGGATCAGGATTATGCTGCAGATGGGTTTTAAAATCATTTTTTTTATCATTTCCATTTTTCACGGAGCATTTGTTTCTTTTTTGCTTTGCCTGTAAGTTTCTTCTCTTGCTTTTCACTAGTACATTACATCATGGTTTTAAACACCGTCTGTTGATTTCTTAAAGATGAAACAAGACGATATGCCTGTTGAAGAAGTCTAATGCTTTTGTATTCTCTCTTAAAAAATAAATTGGAAGTGCATTTTAATGGTGTTTAACATAAAGAGTTTAATACATACTCATGCAGACTCTTTCTCTGGCAAGTAACTGGAAATGAGCCAGGCTTTTTGGAGATTTTCTCTGTCTGTGATGGTTTCACAGACAAGCCTGTGCATTGTCTGTTTACACAACATCCATCACCTCTTAGTGCATTCTCTATGTCTTTTTGGAGCAGTTTTCAAAGGGACAGAGAGGACTTTCTCCCCATGTATATTGAGCTGATCTTTTAATTTGCAATGTAGACCTTAAACATTACCCTGAATGAGTACTTGGAGGAATACACTGGCCTGAGGCTTCTTAACTACTGCTTCTAAATTGGGACTTCAGGGCTTTCTGTGTGAAAGAGAAAGCAAATTCTTTTCAGCTGGGGTATTCTAACATGAGCGGGATCATTGTTATCCTGGCTTTGTCGTGGAGACAGGACACAGTGGTGGCAGAGATAGCATTGGCAATTTAACTCAAATACAACATCCAAAGGATATGGAAGTTAGAATTCAATTATGAAACAGATAACACTACTGTATCCTAATTGTCATACAGGGGCTCAAGTCAAGGGCCTGTGAATCACCAGCCAGAATGGATAGCAAATCACCTGACCCATGTCACCAAGGGCAAAAGCACCAGGCCACAATTACTCTGCATCTTAATAATCCCAATTAGGAGCAACAACAACAACAACAACAAATAGAAACTTCTTTTTATTTTCTTTAACATTAATATCGGGAAATATTTATTCAGTTACTACGATTATAGGCAACTGGATTTCTCTTTCTCATAGTTAATTCTTTCCCTAAGAAATCCTTAGGTGGACTCTGGAGTTTCTTTAATTCTTGCAAGTATTTTCAGAGTTACAATTCTTTTCACATAAAAAAAATTAACCACACTTATTGGTTTAGGCAATAATATCAGGGGAACTAGAGACCTATAAAAGCTTCCAAATTGGCAGCAGCCATACAGTCAGGAGAGCCAAGCTGCCATAACAACTCGTTACAAATGCCTAACAGCTCCAGAGAGAAAATATTTTCCTGAGCCTCCAGTTCCTCATCTGTTTTCTTTTCTACGAACTTCACAAGGATAATGTGCAATATGCCTGATTTCCCATACACCAATCTACTTTGGCCAAACATTTAATTTCTAACCAGTGTGGTGACCAGAAGTGGAGAACAAGTGGTCTGTTATATAGAATAGAAAAAAAAAAACACACAGGACTGGGAGTCAAAATAGCTGGTTTTCAGTCCTTGCTTTTCCCCTTCTTCCTTTATCACTGAGTTAAGTCCCTTAACCTTCATTAGACTCAATGAAGATGGAGATGGGATGGAGCTCACAGGTTGTTGTGTCTATTAAGAAAGGTGACAACAGGCCCGTCAGTGACCATGGGAATTCCATACAATTACTGGTTAGTGTTACATGAGATTGGAGCTGTAGCCTTCGAATGGGAAAAGAAGTAACCTTAATTGAATCCTTACTAAAGGTCTGTTATTATACTAGGTACTTTTGCATTTTTATGTCCTATAAGAGGTGCAATTTTCTCCATGTTACAGGTGAGGAAAGAATTATGAAGAGATTAAACAACAAAGCTGGGATGGGAATGTAGGTTTGTCTAACCGTAGGATCACACCGTTTTCCATTCCTCTAAGTTTGGAATCGAGGTGCATGCAACTTCCTTCTTCAGCTGACTCAACTCCTGAGTCCCGGCCCAGGGGATTTGTGGTTAGCAGAATAATGGTCCCCTAAGGAGGTCCACATTTCCGATCCCCAGAACCTGTGAATGTGTTACTTTAAGTGGCAAAGAGACTTCACAGATGTGATTAAGTTAAAGATCTTGAGATGGGGAGATTATCTGGGTGGGTCCAATGTAATCACATTGGGAGGCAGGAGGGTCAGAGAAGGGAGGGGAGGGCGAGGCACAAGTCGCAGAGAGAGAGAGATTTGAAGATGCTACACTGCTGGCTTTCAAGATAGAGGGGGGGCCCGTGAGCCAAGGGATGCAGGTGACCTCTAGATGGCAGGGCAATGGATCCCCCCAGAGTCTCCAAGAAGGAACACAGCCCTGCTGACAGGACGATTTTAGTCCAGTGAAACTTCTGACCTATGAAACTGTAACGTAATAAATTTGTAGCTTTAAGCCGTAAGTCGTGGTAATTTGTTACAGCAGCAATTGGTAACTAATGCGGGGTCACTGTGTTTTCTAGGGTCCTCAAGCTGTCCTGTCCTCAAGCTGTAGGGTGGCTCCACTAGAGTCCTTTAACTCAGGCGGTGGGTGGATCATGGAGGCTGGGCAGTTGACAATCAGGGATGATCTCAGAGGCCACATCTCCTGGCTGGGATGGGATCTATACTTCCTTTTCAGAAAAATGAAGTTGGGGGTGTTGAAGGCCATAGAGATGCCAATGCTGCAGGAAGCGTTGGCCTGTGAGGGTTAGTAAGAGGTGAAGGAACTAGGGGGTCCGGCTCTGATGCTGACAGGCAGGGGAGAAGATGTACATTCTAGAACCTTGGGAGTCAGAAAACGTTTCTGTTTCAGAACATATAGAACAGTGACCTTCCCAAATTGTAAAGCATATAACCCCCTAATATGTATATTTATTTATGTATTAATTATGTTGATGTACTTCTGTGCTAACATACAGTATATGGTATTGAGCAAAGAAAAATAGAAATTGAAAGAATATCTGACAAAAATAATTAATATAGAAGTTCAAATATTTTCTTCCCAAGCCCCAATCAATTATCTTCTACATACATCACGCATGAGGAGGGTTTGGGTAAGGTGGTTGGGTGAGTGGAGAGCTCCCCCTTCCTATTTTCCCTCATCTCTTGCCTCACGTAGCCTAGGAAAAGGTGCGAGGAAACCTCCACTCGTCTCTCTGAGTTAGCACTTGACCTAAATAGAGAGATGGTGAGCTTTGAAGTTTAAGGAGCCCTACTTTAAGGGAGATGTGGTGTCTGCAGGTAACATGCGGTGCTCGGGAGAAGGGATGCAATTGCCAGGGAGGAGTAATTTTCAGGCTTTGAGATTATACGATTTGAACAGACTCACCGTTTTCTTATGAAAGTCAGGAGAGATCATATTTCTTCACATTTGATTCTGAGGAGCATCACACAGTGCAAAGTCCTTAATTAGTTTTACAGAGCGATTTGACTGCATAATAAAATGAGGATTGTGGGATTTCCCTGTTCTCATCTTCTTCAAAGGACTAATTTTCTACAACATATTTGCGGCCCTAAACAATTTCTGAAAATAAAGAAGATAATGAGTTTATGTCCCTAGTTTGTAAAATCACTTCACCAGTTGAAGAAGAGGATAAATCAGCAGCTTTCCTCCCATCAGCCACGCTGCAGGGAGCAGCAGGCCAAGAAGGTGGAAAGGAGCAAAACGAGACTAGACGATGGAGAGCTGGGCTGTGGGCACAGCCACGTTTCACAACCTCTCTGAGTCTGATTAGAAGAGGGGATCCCTCATATTCCATCCTACATATTCTATTAGGTTGCTGCAAAAGTAATTGAGCTTTTTGCCATTATTTGTAACCTTTTAAATCGCAATTATTTCTGCACCAAGCTAATAGTTTTATACCGCATTTATGAAATAGCAGAGTGTATTTGTGTATGTGTGTGTGTGTGTGTGTGTGTGTGTGTGTGTGAAACAAGAACATTTCTTCTCAAACTCTCAAATCCAATGGGCTACTCAATTTTATCTAAGCTGAAAAGTATTAGGCTATTTGAGGAAGAACTCAACTGTAATACAGTAAGGGATTAGGGCAGAACTCAGGACTCCACTTTTCTCTTGCTAATTACACTTGCAGTATAGTGAACAGAGTCAAGTTTGAGATGTGAATCCTGGTCCAGCTCCTTAGGAGCTATGCAACTTTAGGAAAGTTCTTTAACAACCTCTGCTCTGTGCTATTCAGGTTCCTTGTGCACAATATGGAGAAGCTCATACCTACCAGGCAGTACCATTACGAACAGCTGAACAGGTAACATAGTTGGTGTAGTGTATGTCTAGAATAGGCTCTCATGTTGTCAAGCCCAAAGGATAAACTGCTTATGTATACCCTCCATGCCTAAGAGATGACGTGAGGCGCTGTGTTTGTTTTATGCAGTTTCTCCTATAAACACAAGGTCCAGAGTCATTTGTGCATCAAAACACAACAGTTATAACAGAAATCAAGCCATATAAAGACATGGCTACCAGAAAATCATTCACTGGATAGCTCCTTAAAACAGGGTCTCACAACCTCAGCATTACTGACTTCTGGGCCAGGTAATTCTTTGTTGTGGGGGCTGTCCTATGAATTGTAGGATGTTTAGAAGCATCCCTGGCTTCTACCCACTAGATGCCAGCAGTACCTCCCAGTTGTAACAGCCAAAATGCCTACAGACATTGCCAAATATTCCCTGGGGGCAAAATTACCCCTGGTTGAGAATCACTGCCTTATGAGTGAAACCATACAGAAAACTAGAATTGAAATATAAATATTGTCAGATTACTTGTTATAGTTGTAAATACTATGCTAGTGAGGGTGGTTAAAAGCTTGTCTCTGGAGACGTGGTATTTCACTCTACCTCTATCTATCCATGTGACTTTAGAGAATTTACTTACACACGAAAAATTTAAGTTCTCTCATTTGTGAAATAAGGATAATAATCATAGATGTCTAACAAATCATTGTGAGGATTAAAGGAGGCAATGTCACGATGTCGGGCCCATAGGAGCAGTTAGTAAATGCTGGTAATTGTCCTGTCATTATTATTTATCACCACTACCACCATCATCATCACCATCATCACCATCAACAGAGCCTTCACTATGCAGCACTGCAGTATTTCCCAACTACAGAGTATAGCTTTAAAAAATAATTATTTGGGAAAATACCAATTTAACTCCTTTATGGGATTTCAAACTTCAGCCTTCTAAATAAAGGACACGTCAAAATGTCCATCCTTTTATTTTTTGACTCATTTGTTCATTCGCAGTCATTATGATGGACACAGTTAAATATGTACTTCATCCAGAGGTGACCAAAGGAACTCCAATGCATCACACACCACCAAAACCAAAATGCAATGTTAATGGAAGTTAATGAAAGACAAATCATTCCATAGCACACTAATTAGTTTAAGAATGAAATCACTGAGAGATGCACATTTTACAAATAATTACCAAAAAGAATAAAATAAGAATCACATTAAACTATTTAAACAAAGTAATGGATTTATATACCTCCTAAGTTCCACATTAGGGAGCACAAGTATGATACCCAAAAGGAGGGATAAGGTTACAAAGCTCCCGTTTTTCTGAAATCCTAATTTTATTAGCAGCAAAATAATTCATTTTTGTTACAACAAATTCTTCAAGGATAAATAAATACCAAGTCAGAGCAATGTGAGCAAAACAGTTAAAGAAAGGTAGATGAAAATAAATCAAGTCAGTCTTAGGAGCAATTTTATCCCCCACTATGAAACTATGTGCTAAAATCTGCTTCATTGTCAAAAGCACTTTTAAACAACCTCCACTATTCAAAAGACAAAGGTGGTGTCAATGAGCTTGCCAAAAAGTCAACTGGGAAAGAAAATGGGGGATATTTTCTTCAGGTACTGAAAGACAGTGTATAGATTTAGGGAGTGAAGACATTGCTAAAAAGCTAGCTCTGTGTGTGTGTGTGTGTGTGAGAGAGAGAGAGAAAGAGAGAGAGAGAGAGAGAGAGAGAGAGAGAGAGAGAGAGAGAGAGAGAGAGAGAGAAAGAGAGAGATGGAGAGAGAGAGAGAGAGAGAGCAAGGTGTTGCAGAAAGATGAAGGACTTTACCATCTCAAAAAATGAGGACTTTGGAAGACAACATAGTCTCTCAAATATCTAATGATCACGTCATTAACCAGGATAATACATAAAATACTAAAAACAGAAGATGACCTAAATATATAGATTGGCTTAATTTCATTTTTGCCGTGTGCAATTAATGAATAGAGGCTACGTGGAATTAGATAGACTTTGATTTAGGTTATGAAACCATCATTAATGAATTGTTCCACCAGAAGTAAGTTTCTTAACTTCTTTGAATCTTAATTTTCTCATCTGTACAATGAATCTAAATATTCACATATTTATACCTGAAAAATATTGAGAGGATTAAGTGAGATAAAGTGTACCAAAGTCTTAGCATTGAACTTGGCACCCAGGAGATGATTCTTATTGTGCTGGTATCTGAGTCAACAAAAGAAAACACTTTCATGTGAAGCCCAATTTAATGTACTGTTTTGGATTTTTTTTTAATTAAAAAACTTTCCGTAGCATTATTCCAGGCAAAATAAAAATGCATACAGTTTGATGTGTATAACACATAGAAAAATAAGGGACATAGCCTTCTTACATCTAATTCATTCTCTCTGATTTATGTACAGCGCGAACTTTTATATCTATATCAATCACTTTTATAAGATGGCAGGATTACATCCTTAGAGTAAGGAAAAATTAGTTTTAAAGAATGTTCATTTGATGTCAGTGTGGTCATTGTATATCATATATTAAAAGCTATATATTTCAACTATTAAAACATCCCTAGAAGTAGTGAATATTCCTATCCAAGAAAAGTCACTTGAGTCATTTTAAGATTCATTTCTTTTGTCAAAGTTTTATAGAAAATCTGGGTTGGGAAATCTTTCCTATTTTTAGAAATATAATACGAAAGGTATTTCATACTTTTATGGAAAATGTGAACAGGTTAAAAAAAAGGAAAACTTACATACACTGAGAACTTACTATTTGAGAGCAAGCAACTACAATGGTTTTGCAAATGGTTTTTCAAAAGATTCACACAACAAATCTAGTACTTTTGATCTCTATTTTTATACATGAAAGAACAGAAGTTTAAGAACTTGAAGAATGATCTGTCTCAAAGACTCAGAACTAGTCATGGTCAAGTTGGAAGTTTAATTGTTGTATAACTCTATAACCCAAGCTTTTCCTACCATATTACATAGCCTTTCCTTTACCACCCTTCCCCAACACCTCTAACAAACAACATTTCTATGATTAACTGATGTGCCTAAATTTGTTAACTCATACTTTTCATAAGAGAGATGGCATCTATTCTACCTTACAGATGAACAAATGAGGAATAAAAGGGATCAAGTGCAAGCTGGCACACAGTCATCAAGTTCTATCATCACACTTAGTTGGGTTTTCTGATTCCTTCCAATTCCCTCCACGAGTCATTGATTTTTGATGACAGCCATCTCTCAGGTGTGTTTAATAAAATGTTTAATAAAGGTCAATAAAATACATTTAAAAAGGTAAAGTCTTCATCAGTGAGATGAGTTTTCTAAAATCTGGAGGACTGTTCCTACCTAATTCCAAGATTCTATGATTTGGAGATGTGATGCATGAATTCTTTCAGAGCAGAATTAAAGTTGATTTTAGATAACCTAAATATATGTGGACTGAGTGCAAGACCAATAATAGGTTTCTGACTTTGGCTTACACAGTCAACACTATTGGTATGTAAGGAAAAGAACTATTGATTCAATCCATCCAATCAGAAGTGTTTACTTTCTAAAGGGCTCTGGCAGTGGGCTGGAGTGCTTGACGAGTGAGAGAAGAGTGACTGGGGACAAACTGAGTTTCTGCAGTTGACAAAGGACTTCGTCAATGTGCAGCCGGGCTGTTGCTTGCATAATGAACAACCAGGACATCTATTAAATCGAATTCTGTTCCAGAGATTCAATTTGCATGACAAACTACATGGTTTCCATTTAAATGTCTCCCCCTTGCACACCCGTCTCCAGAACAGGGTGAGAATTCAGGCAAGACAACATAAGATCTTAGCCAAAGGCTAAGAAAAATCCAGAAAGGAAAGAAAACGTCCAGAAGATTTTAAGGATGATATCTCATGAAAAAAGATCCCTTCAGTTCTTAAACTGGATCGAGTACATTATTCCCTCGGTCCTCCATGCTACCTCCTTCCTGGTACCTTCTACCTTTCTCCATTTCCCACCCCCAGGTTTTCTCTTGGTTTCCTCCTTTGTATCCTTCAGGTTGGGGAATAAAATATCACTGCTTCAAATAGGCTTTTAGTGACTTCCCTATCAGAGTGTATATCCCCCCAGTTCCTCTCTATCATTCCACCAGGTCTGTCTTTCATAGCACATATTAGTTTTGAAATGACACATCTATTTATTAAATTATTTGCTTACCCTGTTTTCCTTACTCTACTACACTGTAACTTTCTCAAGGGCGGGGGCTATGTCTATTTTATTCACCAATGTATACTTACCCCCTCAGCACCTGGTGCTTAGCAATGCTTCATAAAGAAATGAATGAACAGATGAGAGAATAAATGAATGAATAGAGAATTTGGTCACCCTCACTTTAATCAAGTACATTAACCTATAAAATAATATGAGATCCCAGGATTGTGATGGAATGTGATTATGAGGTCAAAATAGTCTAAACACCTTAAAATGGATTTAACATATCTGTTGGAGTTGGTCCTGCTTCCTGAATTCTCACGTAAAAAGTATTAGGTTTTGCTTTGATCTTGACAATATGGGCAATATTGTCTCATTAATTCAAAACAGAAGAAAAAAACTAATTAGTAGGTAGAACCTTTGAAACTAGGTCCAAACCCTGACAAGACCCTTTGGTGCTTTCTAAGAGGGATGATTTGCCATCGGAAATATAAACAATTGCTTTTCATTGTGGAAGTTTAGAGTGGAAGAATAATGTTCTTGCTCCAATTTAATCAGATTTACTAGACTAAATTATAGAGGGAAAAAGAGAGAGATTTAGGACATTTTTAACATATATCTGAGTTTTCCTATTTAAGATTTAAGTATTACAACTGTGTCTGGAAACTAAAGGGGAACTGCAAACTTTTCCTGACATATGTAACTGGCTTTCTATTTCATTATATGGATCTTGGTGGAGAATGACATCCTGAACTAAACAGATTATGAGTCTTGATAAATAGTACTTGAGAAGTAATATGAACTTTGACAAAAATACTTTATCAATTTGTTCATTTGTTTACTCAACAAATAGTTACTGAATGCTTACTATGTCCCGGGCACTGTTCTAGGTTCTGGGGTCCTGACAGGGAACAAGATATAGCAGGTGTTTTCCCTTGTGGAACATGGAATCAGTCGGGGAAACAGAAAATATACAAGCAAACCAGTGAGTACAGGTCATTTCAGGATGAGACGTTTCATGAAGGAAATGAAGTGAGGTGATGTGTTGGAATACCTGGGTGAGCTCCTTTGAGCTGAGACATGAATGATAGGAAGGAGGCAGTTATATGTTGATCCTGGGAAGAGAGTTCCAGAGACAGAGAAGAGCAAGAGCAAAGGTGGTCTAGTGAGAAAAGATGTACTAGTGTTATAGGCGTTGAAGGTGTTGTAGTGAGAAGAGGTTTGGTATGTTTAAAGTATTAGTCACAGTTCTCCAGAGGAACAGACCCCACAGGAAGTCTGCCTATCTCTATCTATCTATCTATCTATCTATCTATCTATCTATCTATCTATCTATCTATCTATCTATCTATCTATCATCTATCTAACATCATCTACCTATCTATCTGTCATCTATCTATTCATCCATCCAGCTATCTAGATTTATTTTAAAGAATTGGCTCATGCAATCATGGGGGCTTGTTAGCGCACAATCTGATGGGATAGACTGGCAGGCTAGAGACTCAGGAGAGGGTTGCAGTTCAGTCAAAGCCCAGGTGCTGGCAGAAGTCTTTTTTGCTGCGGCTGGGGCAGAGGAGGTGTTAGTCTTTGTTCTCTTAAGGCCTTCAGTTGATTGGATGAGGTCCGCTCACATTATGGAGAGTTATCTGCTTTACTACAAGTCCACCAATTTAAAAGTTAATCTCATCCTCAAGTCGGCTTCATAGAAACATCCAGAGTGATATTTGACCGACACCTGGGCACTGTGGCCCATCCAAATTGACACATAAAATTAACTATCGCATTTGGGGAAGAAAAAACAATGAAATGTGACTGAGGCACAGTGTACAAGAAAGGGGAGGTAGAAAACAAGGACAGGTAAGTGCAGTGGGAACCACTGACGCTCTTAAAGCAGCACGAATGACATGTTCTGATTTAAATTTTACCGATAACTGTGTGTGTAGAGGTTGGATTTCAAAGAAGCAGGAGAGAGAAATTAGGGAGACAGCGAGGCAGTTTCTGTCGTAGTTTGGGCAAGAGGAAGTGGTGATTTGGACTTAGGTTCTGCAAGTGGAGAGAGAAGGAAAGGACAAGGCTTCTGAATATATCTGGGAAGCAGAAATAACTGGACACTGATGGACAGGATGTGGGGATAATACTGCTGAACCCTGGCCTGGAGTAAGATGGGCAGCAGTGGGAGGCACATATTTAGAAATTTCCTATCCCAATAAATAGAAGTGGGTATAATTTCTTTAAAAACCAAAAAAATTTTGTGCTTTCTCATACCTGCAATTTATACTAGTAAAATAGGTTCTTTGTTAAGTGGATGAAATCGCAGTGCATTTGGAAACACCTACCCATGTTTTACTATAATTAACTATAAATCTTTCAGACATGTGAGATAAACCTCTTTCAGGTACAGTTTTCTTTCAGCGACAATTTTAAATACAACAATTGGGTAATGTGTACTTTTTTTGGTGAATTTCCCTGCTTGCTTATAAAATGTCTAATTGCATCATTGGGTAATATATTATAATTAAGCTTAAAATAATAATGGTTACAAAAAGATATTGCAAGTATATTTCAAGATAGTATTTCCATGATTATAAATGCTCTGCAATTTCACATGTTTTATAATAATAATTTTATTTAGTAATTTAGTTATAAAAAATGAATTAAAATGAACTTGAAAACTTTAATGACAATGGAAAAAAACAAATGCTTTTTCTACTCAAGCACACAGCTTTCTAAATGCCTAATTCCAGTATCACCTATACTTACACTCAGTTTATATCTGTAGTTAAGCTAAATATTTCTTAAAGCTTTTTCTACTCTGAAAAACGGGCTTACATTTTTGGGGCATGATTAGATCTACCTAAATTCAAAGTTAATTAAAATACTAGCTAAATAGAGGCAGAGCAGTCCCTGGGACACAGATTTCTTTACCTGAAGGTGGGAAGCTGATACTATATCTAGCCCGTGTCTACTTTGGCTAAGCTGAGCAATGTTCAGCCTCTCCATCGCTTAGTCTTTGCTTGTTACCTTTCCTCCTGAACGTTCGTTCAGCCCTTTGAGGTTAAGGAAGACGTCTTCTTGATCGTGACGTCCCAGTGTCTGGCACGATGTCTGTCTGGGCCTGCCACTGATAATCTGCTCAATTAGCAGTCCTGAAAGCACCGATTCATTCCGTTCACTTGTGAGTATTCAGCTATTTATTTTGAAATACTGTCGACTCAGCTTTTCAAACTGTGGGTTGTGACGATTAGTTGGTCATGAAACCAATTTAGTAAGTCTGAGAAGAATTTTAAAATAATTAAATGGAATAGCATAGACAGCTTTGCACGTAGGAAGAGTCTTTTTACTTTCTTTTTGGTGAAACTTTAAGTTAGGAATATAATGCTTGTGTCCATTAGATTGCAGTGTAAAATATATTTCTTACTGTGGTTTACAATAAAAAAGTTAGAAAGTTGGTCTAGGTTTTAAAGTTAAAATGACCATTAAAAAAAAGATATAAAATTATGAAAATTGCCTAATAATAAGACAGGAAATATATGGAAAAATTGAGGATAAATTGACCATTTAGCATACATAACATAGAATAGCTAGATCTGATCTCATTTAACAAGCATATATTGTACACTTATAAGTGCTCTTGGCTCAGAACTGTGAGAAATATAAAAATACCTAATGTAAGCTCTCTCTGCTCAAAGAACATAACAGCACCCCACAAGAAAGGCCATATGTATCTAGCTACAGCCTTTCAATCAGGAAAAGGTTATGGAAATCTCTTCCTCCTCTTCTTTGCACCTATAGCCATCTATTTCCAAACTTCATAACTCAGGCTGTTAGTACTATGGATAAAATAAATTATAAGGTAATCAGCATTTGTGGATCAGCCTAGGAATCAAACTGTCATTTATTATTTGGTATTAATGGACAACTGACTTCCAAATAAACTTTTGGTATAAAGCTACTAACCATTGCTAAGTTGGATGTTGCCTGTATATGTGTATATATATATATATATATATATATATATATATATATATATGCGTTTGTGTGTGTGTGTGTATGTGTGTGTATATATATATATTATATATATATATAATATATATATATTTTTTTTTGGTAGAAGCACTTGCTATATTAGAGCAGGAGTTGGCAGACTTTTTCTCTAAAGAGCCAGTAGTAAAGATTTTAGGCTTTGTAGGCCATCCATGGTCTCTGCCGCAACTACTGAACTCTCCTACTGCAGTGTGAAAGCAGCCATAGATAATACACAAATTATTTCTTCCAATAACATGTTATTTATGGACACCGAAATTTAAATTTTATGTAATTGTCATAAAATACTATCCTTCCTCTGATTTGTTTTCAACCGTTTAAAAATATGAAAACCATTCTTAACTTGCAGGCCATACAAACACAGGCAGTGGCTGAATTTGGCCTGAGTCATAGATTGCCAACTCTTGTATTAGAGTAGCATGTTTTTTTTCCAAGAGATGTACTGTAATAGTTTTGTGCCACCAAATCAACAAAACAAACAGATTGCAAATAAACTTCTTAAGCCTAGGAATTGGCTCATTTATTTTTATTTTCATTTTTTTTAAATCCCCAAGGTTTCAAATAAAATGTCAGATGTAACTTCTAAAAATGTATTGAATGTTTGCATAAATGAATAATTTAAATAATGTGGTAGACTCTCTGGTAGAACTTGTAAACACGTGAGACCTCTTTACACTTCTGGTGTAGGAGGGCACAGATTTTGAACATATCCAAAAGCCTACCTCCTTCTTTCCTTCTTTATAATGGTACTGTTTCACAATATAGGCATTGTTAGGAGAAACAGGATTTCAGTCATCTGTTTCCTGGTTCCTAAGTGGAGCTGCTTTCTCCACCGTCAAATTGGATGATCCAGGTTTGATTTTTATGAAGGGAGCTGGCTGGTTTGAGCGAGAGAGAGAGAGAGAGAGAGAGAGAGAGAGAGAGAGAGAGAGAGAGAGAGAGAGACATAGAGGGAGGGAGGGAGGGAGGGAGGGTGGGAGAGAGGGAAGGAGGGAGGGAGACTGGGAAGATTCAGGAGCTGTGTTTTTACTTGCATAGAATAATCAATAATAGAAAAATTAATAATAACAAAATAATACTAATTGAGATGGCAAAGATTTATTGAGTGCCTACTGTGAGCCAAAAATTGTGTAATGGCCTTCTCTCTCATTTAGTGCTCTCAATAATTTACAGAGGTTGGACACTGAGGGAAAGTGACTGTGACTGAGTGATTTACTCACGGGAACACTGCTGGTGAGAATCCAGATAAGGCTCTGACTCCTCAACTTAATCATTACCCTGAATCTGCGTATGTGTGATAACGCTCTTTAGTTTAGACATGGAAACACTAAAAAATCACTGTTTTGGAATGAGTGATGAGTCTTCTGCACATACAGGATTTGCAATTTACCTAACTTTATTAGAGCCATATTCTATTAGGCTATATCTTCCAAGCATTGATCTGCTCTAATCAGCATTATTTTACATGGTAGAACTGAATTGGCCCCAAGCTATTTGGTTTTACATTTTCTATTATCTAAATATGGATGGTTCCCCCTAACATATCACTTTCATTGCAATCTTAAAGAGATGTTTCTACCAACAGAAAATTAAATGTTTTAAATTATTTTAGGGATCCAGTATAGGACCTGCAGTATGTTGAAGCATGGACTGAATAATCATATGCACAGCAGTTTATTATAGCTCAGTGAATGTAGTACCTAATATGTAATATTGTAGTTAAGATTTAAAAAATTCATTAAATATTTTCAATAAAAAAGCAAACTATCATATAAAGCATCACTAACTAGTTGATTGGTGCTTACTAAAGTACTTTTCTTGTAATTATAGTTAAAATATATTACAGTTAGTGGTAGACATCATTCAAGAGACTATTCAGAGAGAGTTATAGTAGAAAGGAGTTTACAGTTCTCATTTCTGCCAATTTAACCCAAACTGGGTAAGATATCCCCTCAGCAGCAGGACTATAATTTCAATTGTAGAAACTAGACAAAAACCAATGAAATCTAATCATACATATGTGTGACTTAATCATTGAAATCCATTTCTATTGGATTTCATGAAAGAGCTAACTTGAATTGTAATGCTTTTTACATCAAAGTTTCAAACTTTTTGAAGCTAGTTATTTTCAAAGTAGCAAGAGGAAACTCATAGTATAAAATCATTCGAAGTTGGCAGTTATATGAGTGTCCAAAACTTTACTAGGACATGTTACAGTTTTCATTAATTTCAGGTCAAGATTTATCTGCAATCAGTAAATAAAGGCTTACAGAAATGAGGTTCCAGTGTTTGCCTTGGCTGCAAAATGTGATTTTCTCCCAACGTGATTTCTTTTAGATACAACACAGTTTCTTTCTGATCCTGAGCAGATGGGCCTATGCTAATATGAAATGGTGTCTTGGAAAGGTTATTTCTGTTTTCTGCAGGGAGCAGTCATCCTTTGACCTACATTCAATATGTAACACAGATCTGATTGTGCAACAACCATTAGCCTCATATGAAATCCCTCATTGGAGGTCAGGACTCAGGTCAGGGACCATTACTCTTGGGTGTCAGAGCCAAACTTAATTAATGCCTTTAAACATATATGGATGATATTTTGTTCTCCATAGGATGCATGAAAATGGCCTACAGAATTTAATCTTGAAAAATGTTCAAAACAAGAATGGTTTAGTTGTTTGACATGTCCCCGTGACCTCTTTCTGAAATCACTGAGTTTGGCTTTTTCCCTGCTGTCCAGTTTTTTGTTTGTTTGTTTTGTTTTTTTGTAAGTCACAGATTCCTTCTGTGCACCTTTTTGGTGCTCATGATACCCTTTGGTAAGCCATGGGCCATCCCCACTCGTGCTGTCCCAGAACCCAGGAGGGCACGGGACAGAGAGTTACAAAGAGAAGGGCTTGGACTCCATTATGAGGAATAATGGCAGTTTCTATGGTGCCTGTGGGCAGAGGTGGCAACTCTTCTTGTGAGCCGGTGCTGAAACGTTTAGCAATCATTTTCCAATGAGAATTGGCAGTTGCCTGCCAGGACAAGATGTTAAGTCAGCACAGGTGTCAGAAAACAAGAGAGGTTTCCATAGGAAGTAATTGGCAAATCAAATAGGACTGGGGAAAAAGAAACACACTGGGGAGGCTAAGAGGAAGCAGGCAAGGTGCTATTCAGCAGATAGCTTCAAGAGTAATTTTTAACCAACATTATTTAAGAGACTTTTAGAAAGAGCCCCCTGTCCCAGAGGCATCTGCCAACTGACAGTACAACAGGAAAAGAGGAAACTACTTCCGTAAAGGCTTTAAAAAAGGACTTTTAGAGGCAGTTAAAAAGACAAACAGTCACATTTTGTGTAAACCTGTTTAAACAACAGTTTACTGCTCAGGCTGGGCTTCTTTCATGTCACAGTCTGCTGTTTTCCTTTACCCACCAATCCACCACCTCCTCTCCAGAGTCCCTCACCCAAGAGCTAAGCAGCATCTCTGTTTGCTGGCTGAGCTCTGCACAGGCTGGAGACTCCAACAACTAGTTCCATTGTATGTTGTCTGGAGCTGTAGCTTTGATTTTAGCTAATTCACCCTTGCAGTAAAATATACACCACCCCACCTCTGAATGTCTGTGATGTGTACTTGGGAGATTTTTCAATTGACATTTTGGAGCTTTCATTATGTACTTTCATTGTTTGGGTTCTGATGTCCTTTCTTATCATCCATTATCCAGCCTGTGAAGTAGCTTGCACGTATGTTTTCAGAGTTGAGGAAAATATACCCAAAGTGCCCCCTACCAGTTCTTTTTAGAATTTGCCTGGAGTTGTAAAATTCTCAGTGGAGGAAACAGGAATTGTGTTCATTATTGTATCTGTTGGAATTAGCACATAACAGCAAGCAATCAATATTTATTGAAAATAAATATAAGTGAATAAGTGAATGACTGGATGTGAATGAATGAATGACTGTTGAAAGACTAGGAGTAGGGAGTAGCAAAAGTTGGGCTAGAAAAAGAGATTCAATCAGCTGGTAGCCTTGATTTCTAGAATTGTAACTAATTTCCCCCATTTTTCACATGCGATAGTTTATTGGGAAGTGTTTTTGCAGAGAGCAGTATTTCGGGGCAGCAAAGCCAGGAAGGAGAACTGATACAAGAGAGTGTTACCGAGTTGGCCACCAATTCATGGGATGATTCTAGAAACCCCATGAAATGCATCTCAGCACCATCTCTCCTGGGGAAGAGAGGGAGAAACATTTATAAACCCCTCATTTGTCAGCGGTTCGCTTCTTGGGAGAAATTGCCTGCACTTCTGGGTTGTATATGGTTTAGCATGGAACAGGTTCCCATGTGTCACGCAGGGTGGCCTGCGGGGTCTCAGCTCCCGCTCCCCACACAAGAACACAGGATATGGTGAGGCCAAAAAGGAACACCCACGGAGCCATAGGTAGGGGAGTCATATGACTATAGTCTCGCTGGAGGCTGGATTCACACGATGTGCGACCTGCTGTCCGCTTTTCTGCCAACCGACCGACTCTCCGACTTCCTTCGACTCCCCAACGTAGCCGTGGCAGTTCTATCAGTGGCCAGTGACTCAATGGTTACAGCTGACGGCCATCTACTCCCCGAGCCAGCACCTTTCCATGTGAGGCTGAGAGCCTGGAAACTGCTCTCTGGGGCTCTGTCCCCACACTCCACCCCTACAGGGTCTCACCTCACAATCTACGTGACAAGCGTCTTCCACGAGGGGCCCTGTGCGAGGAGCCTGGAGGTGAATGCAATATCCTAGACACAGCCAGCCTCTCTGGGCACAGCCAGGGTTTCTCGGGGCATCACCAGTTCTTCTGGGCACAGCCAGACTTTCTGGGCTTCTTAGGGTACCAGCAGTCTCCCCGGACACAGCCAGGGCCTCTCAGGGCACTGCCACTCTCTATGGGCACAGCCAGTTTTCCTGGGTTCAGCCAGGGTTCTCAGGGTACCACCAGTCTTCCTGGGCACAGCCAGTCTTTCTCACATATTCTCCACGGTGGCTGGTCGAGACACAAAAGCAAACATCAGCCAGTTCCACTACACGTTGGTATGTTCCCAAACAGGCAGTCAAGCGGTCCATGAAATTAGGGATGGAGCCCATTCCCCATAGTCCACAGTCATTCACCAGGGCTGTGCGTTAGCCTCACAATGTGTGCCCTCTCCGCAGGGCGAGGGCTCCAAGTCCTCCCCAACCTGGGGGTGAGGGCCTCAGAAAGCGCTTCCCAGCCCACAGGGCCACAACAACCTTCGCTTTCTCCGGCCTTTGCTGGTTGGGGAACCATCCACGTCTTCCCACCCCTCCACGGGGGTCCAGCTCTCCAGTAGCTTTTCCCCTGGTCTTCCTCAGACTGAGTGTTCATATGCACAAACTGTTCCACCGCCCTTTGGAGAGCTTTGGCCGGCACCATACCCTGCTCGCTGTGCCATGTGTTGTGCGGGGTGACAGGCGGGGTCTCTGGTCCCGCTCCCCACATAAGAACACAGGATATGGTGAGGCCAAAAAGGAACACCCACGGAGCCATAGATGGGGGAGTCACACCACTATAATCTCACTGGAGACTGGATTCACACGACGTGTGACCTGCTGTCTGCTTTTCTGCTAACTGACCAACGCCCCTCGCTAGCTGCAATCCGCTGTGCTAACTGCAATCCGCTGTGCTAACTGCAATCCGCGCTTGCTAGCTGAGCCACCGTCTTCTTGCTAGCCCCCACTTGGTGCTAGTGTAGCCACGGCAGTTATATTAGTGGCCAATGGCTCATTGGTTACAGCTGACGGCCAACTAGCCACAGCTGATGGCCATCCAATCACAGTTGATGGCCATTTACTATCTGAGCCAGCACCTTTTAGCGTGAGGCCAAGAGCCTGGAAACTGTTCTCTGGGGCTCTGTCCCCAAACCATGGGGTTGCACTCTGTGGCATCAACAGGAAAGCCCCAGAGGGGAAGGCTAGGTGTGCATGGCACATGACTGACCGTCAGGTTGCACCTGCAAGAAGTGGGTCAGAACCTGTTCAGAAATGCTCGTCACGTCAGTGGCTGGAATGAGAGACAGGTGAAGCAGAAGGGATCTGAAATGGTGCATGAGTGGTATCTGATACAGTCTCCCAAATACTAATATACTACATGTGGCCACTGGATGCTTTTAGGACAAAAAATGTAAAACCACTTAAATCTGAGTTCATAAGTTTAAAAATTAGGATGTTAAGTATTGTGTTTAGTAATGTAAATTGAATGTAATGTTAGTAAAATCATACCATTATAGAGTTAGAGAAACAGAGAATTAGATTCATCTGGCTCTGTGTGTGTCTATGTGTCTTATTTTTGATCCACATATTGTTTTCAGGAAATCTTAAAGTGGGAGACCTGCCAGGACGGACCTGTAGGTGTGACGTTTTCTCCACTCGTGTTAGGGGAATGACTGTGCAAGGGGACTGATCTAGGCTTGGTTCAGAGCTTCCTGGACTAGATTTCTGGGAAATCTAATGCAGGCCACAGGAGTTCCCCGACTAATGAATTTAAGGATAGACCAGAGCCTCAAAGCAAAAGCATGTCGGCTAAACTTGCACCAATATAGGGGCCGGCCCGGTGGCTCAGGCGGTTGGAGCTTTGTGCTCCTAACGCTGAAGGCTGCCGGTTCGATTCCCACATGGGCCAGTGGGCTCTCAACCACAAGGTTGCCGGTTCAACTCCTCGAGTCCCACAAGGGATGGTGGGCTGCGCCCCCTGCACCTAGCAACGGCAACGGCAACTGGACCTGGAGCTGAGCTGCGCCCTCCACAACTAAGACTGAAAGGACAACAACTTGAAGCTGAACGGCACCCTCCACACCTAAGATTGAAAGGACTACAACTTGACTTGGAAAAAAGTCCTGGAAGTACACACTGTTCCCCAATAAAGTCCTGTTCTTCTTCCCCAATAAAATCTTTAAAAAAAAAAAAAAGGATTAAACTTGCACCAATATAAATGGTTGGGTACGTTATGTGCACGTTACTTTTCCAAGATCTACCATAGCAGACCTCACTCTTTTTGCTTGCACATCAAGTGAAATAATACTGAAAAAAAATGTATTTCTTCCACATGGAGTTAACAGCTAAAATATTTTACTCTAGGTTAAAGTTGTTGAAAATAATGTAATTTCTGGCCAGTTGTAATTATTAACATTAAAGCAAACTATCAAATCACTTAAAAATTTTTCCAGTGGAGTCTTAATACATTAGCAATTCAATAGCCAACATGTCTCATTTAAACATACATGAACAAGATCATTTTAATAGTCAGAAGTTTTATGCCATTCCTTTTCTTATTGAGCTTATTGTCATTCAACTTCTCCCAGATGTTTTTAATCTAATTGTGATTTTTTTATTCTTAAATGTCTTATGTTGATCCCACAGACTGCAAAAATTATGGAAGAATTGAAATTTGAAATTAGCATTTTTCTATGAGTCTCTAAGTAATAAAAAATTTATTCTGAATAGTTTTAACTATCATCAGTATGCCACAAAGCAAGCAATTTGGCAAAATTTTATAGTTATATAATTACATTTATAAACATAGAAGTAAATTTTATGTGAAAAAGGCGTATGCAGATATTTACAGTCCTGTGAGACCCTAAGCGTAAGCCCCATTGGCCACCAGTGCCGAGTGATCCATTGGCAGCCCCAGGAAGGCAGCTGCAACAGGTGAGTACATAAGGGCTACAGGTGCGTAAATAAGCTCGCCTCTGGGAGCTACCGCGAGAGCTGCAGTGAGACTGAGCACAGAGCACCTGCTGAAGCCCCCTGAGAGCACGTCCTAGGCCCCTAGGTCTCTGCCAACCCGAAGCTCGCCCAACAGGCCGAAGCTCAAGGCCAAGGCTGGCGTGTGTCAGTCTGCTGTCTGTGCAGTGCCCTGGGGGTGCAGCCTGCCAAGAACTGTCTCTCCATCATGGGGTCCCAGAAATGTGAGCCCCTGGGACCACCAGAGCCAGGCGGTCAAGGGGCATCCCCTGGGCGGCAACCTGGAAGACTGGACCACCAGACACGTGCAAAGCTCCCCTCTCTCCAGCGCCCCTCAGGTGGAAGCTCAAAGGAAAGCAAGTGAGCCTCTCCCACAGGAAATCCTGGCACCCCTCGACTGATGACTGCTTTGGCGCCGGGCCCTCGGAATGGTATGTCTGAGCGCGCGCGAGCCCCTTAAAAGCAGATTCCTACGGCCTGTGGATCTCCTGGATTCCAACCCTGTTGGTTTTTAAAGCTAGAGTTTTGGGGAGTTTGTCTCTCAGTTGCGGGTCTTAAAAGTTGGGGGTGCCCAATGTAGGTTTCAGACTTTCAAACTGTTTGCTCCTCAGGGAGCAGCTTCCAGTTTTGAGTTCCCTCGCCCACAACTTTGGGTCGCTGTGCAAGGTGTGGGGTTTATGGCGAGATTGTGTACCCGCTTAGATGTGGCCTCTCATGGGAGTTGCTCAGCCAGTTTTCAGTTTTTGTTTTTTTTCCTGAGGGAGTTGTTCCATATGTAGCTGTAGATTTGGTGTGTTGGATGGGGGTGAATTCAGGACTCTCTTACATCTCCATCTTGAATGGGAACCTCATTTCCTCCATTTGATTCGAGGTGTTTTTGCTTGTGGAGCTGTGTGGGGACAGAGTCCCAGAGAGCAGTTTCCAGGCTCTCAACCTCACGTGGACGGGTGCTGGTTCGGGTGGTGGATGGCCATGGGCTGTGATTGGAGGGCCATCAGCTGTAACCACTTGGCCATTGGCCACTAATGTCACTGCCATGGCTACGATAGCAAGCGCAGATTGTGGCTAGCAAGTGCGGTTACCAAGTGGATCACATTGTGAATCATGTTGATCCTACTTCCTGTGTCTCGCCCAGCCACCAGCAAGACTGGGGTGCAGGAAGATCCCTCATTTGGGTACTGGTGGATCTTTGCTTTTGTGTCTGGACCAGCTGCCATGGAGAATATAGTGGTATGACTCCCCTGTCTGTGGCTCTGTTGTTGTTCCTTTTTGGCCTCACCATATCCTGCGTTCTTGAGTGGGGAGCGGGAGCTGAGTCCCTGCATTACAAGCTGTTTTGTGTGTGTGGGGGGGGTGCACTTGTGTATTCTCATGTGAGCACCCTGTGTTTCTGGTGCCAAGTTGTGACCTCTTGCTTTTCTCCAGTCATTACCACCTGGACAAGGGCAAGCTGGCAAACAGGTTAGAACAGTATGCACAGGCCACTGCAACAAAGTGCTGAACAGAATTGGCATGTACCGTTTTTACTTCATTTTGGCTGCAGTTAGTTCACACCTTTGCAAGCCCAAATGAGGAGCCCAGCTCGCATTGCAGATTTTCTGGGGAATGGTGCTGAAGAGACTCTGAGGAAATTATGAATTTAAGCCACATTTGGCACATTCACTGTGTCAGCCAAAACACGTTTGAGTGAGTAGAATTATGGGCACATTGCCCCCGGTGGCACATTATGTTTGTGACATAAAAAGTGCTGTGCTTCATTCCAATTAGTGAAATTAAAATAAAGGTTTCCAGCACGTTAAAAGTACCCAAGACCCTCAAGTTGATTTAAAATTTGTAAGAAATAATAACCGTAGTCACAACAGAAACACCTACCATTTTTGGGGTGATTCCTACGTGCTCGGCACTGTGCTGAAGTTCTTTTCAGCATTATCTTAGTTACTCCTCAGAACGCTCTTATGAAGTTGAAACTACCGTTATCTTTATTTTATAGGAGGAACCTGCACTAAGAGAAATGTCCAATAGGGTCATCTGTCTGACTGTGAAGTCGTTGTAACTACACAGTCAACCTGGGACTCCCTTTGTCATGCAAAAGTAGGACAGTGTAAGAACTCAAGGATAAAAGGTGGCCCCTTTCCTCAAAGTTTCACATATAACTCATCTAACTAAATATGAAGCTTTCATTCTCATGGTTCCTTAATTCTGCCCCTAAATTGCTAGGCAAAAAAAAAAAAAAAAAAAAGGAGACATTTTTGTCATAGTTAAACATTTATAGAGAGGTGAACTCACACTGTGGCAAGGTCAGCTCTAAGGGAATACAAATAAGAAAAGGAAAAAAGGTTAGCTATTAGACTTTAGACTTCATTACAGGATGTTTCAGGAACGTCTTGGTTTGTGACATACATCACATGCCCACAAATACATTTGTAAGAAAAAGCAACCCCAGAACCTCACTTTTGCCTAAAACTACCCAGATAGCAGTGGCAGCACACTACTGGATTTTCATTTTTAAATTTTATAATTATTTCTCATACTGTTTTGACTTGGGTTTAGATAAACATCTGCATTTCAGCTTACTTGCCTTTCAAATAAAACCTAAAAGAAAAAAAAAAGGTCTTAAAGAAAAATTCGAAATATTTTTAGCAATAAGGAGAAAAGAAATGTTTTGTGATGCTATTTTTAAACAACACTTCTTAAAGTTTTCTTAAAGCTCCAGTGGTTAGGACAGTGCTAAAAGGCAACAATGTTGCTTAAGGAAACACTTTAGAATATGCTAGAAAAAGTTAAAGTCTAAGCCAAGGCCCCTGAGAGCAAGGCAAGTACTCACGGAGCATGGTGTCCTTTGAATCTTTTAAGGTTATTTTCTAAGTGAGACTAGGAGAACAAAATGAAATTATACTTTCCTTCTAGCTAGTTAAGTTTCAAATCCCTGGATGAAAAAAAAATGTTTTCTTTTTGGACAGTGATGTATTTCTAGTTAGTCTATTCTCAAAACAACTACACCAAAAACCCACTTCATGCACAGAGTAAAATAAAAAGACAAAAAAGCAGTCATCAGAGTAAAATAAAAGATAGGAACAGAGGTCATTCAGATGGTTCAGTATTGCTCTAGTTGCCATTTTGCAGGTAACCCTCCCTCAATGGAATAGGTGGGTTTTGGTCTTCTTATCTATTACCTCTCAAGCAACAGTTTATTAAACTGCATGCCATTTGAATCTGTAATTATATAATACTGTGTTTCCCTGAAAATAAGACCTAGCCAGACCATCAGCCCTAATGCGTCTTTTGGAGCAAAAATTAACATAAGACCCGGTCTTATTTTACTATAAGACTGGGTATAATATAATACCAGGTATAATATAATATAATATAATATAATATAATATAATATAATATAATATAATATAATATAAAAATACCGGGTCTCATATTAATTTTTGCCGATGGTCCCGCTAGGTCTTATTTTCGGGGCAACACGGTATGTAGATTTTCACTTAGAGCAATACTGATTCTAAGAGACTAAATTGTAGTAGACAGTGTTAGTTGACTACTCACCATCCCTTTCTCACCTTCTTTCTACTGATAGAAACCCAAATTTTTGTTCAGGTATCTTCCTTCCCCCAAATACACACACACACACACACACACACACACACACACACACACACACGAACAACAGAAGCTGATTCCAAGAATGAATTTTTAGTCTAGAAGGCCAATTAGTACATGGAATTTCTCAGCAATTAATGATATATTAAGAGTGTTTGTATGACCTAAGCTGGCTCAATCGGACTGAAGGGCACTACCCTTTATCCTTGATTGTTAGAGAGGTTAGTGTCTCTCTTCTGCTAGAATAAAGGAGTAGGTAGCCCCAGTTGCCACTGGCAACCATCTTAAAGTCTGAGGAAAAACACTGGTTGAACGACTTTGGTGCTGAAGGTGGTATAATGGAGAAACAGAGTGATCCTGCCTGAGTTTTTGATCACACCACTCATCTATGGGTCACTTGGAGCCTGCTTGCCTATGGGCTCTCTTTTATGTAAAATATGATCTTATTTATTTCTTAATCCAGTTTGAACTGGGTTCTGTTTTTTTGTTTTTTTCTCTTACCCATAGCCCAAAGCATCCTAATACACAGGCTGGAAACACTGAGTGAGAAACAGTAAGACGTAATTAGATCTTTAGAAAGCTGACCGTGAATCACTATAGCTTGCTTTCCTCATCACCTTTCCTCTGTTAATAGGCTTACTTATTGGCTTCCCCTTTACCGCCACTAACTTAATCACTCCTGAAAATCCTTTAATTCTCTACTTATCATTCTACAGTTGGGGATGTGAAGTGTGGGGGAGGACGTCCCTACACAGATTACTTGTGTTAATGCGCGATGTTACTGATTGAAAGTGTTAACAGTTTTTCAGAGGCAGAAAAACAGTGTTGGCAATCACTTTTCTAATATTTTTGGACCATAGTTTCTACTCCTTTTCCTTGGAAGTTACACTTTCCCATCGTGGTGACATGTAATGGAGAAATTCTCCAGAATGTACCATGGTACCTATTTCAGTCTTGGAAATCCACTTATGTAAAGCAAACTAACTTCTATTGATTAGTAAGTTTAAAATTCTCTATGTACCTTTGACTTCAGGTTGATGTCAAATAGGGGAAGTATAAGGAACATCATCTAAACCTCTCCCACTTCATCTCCCAACCTTACAAAACATTTGGCATACTCAGAGCTGGGCTGAACTGCATGTGTCATTGCCAAATAATATTCATGAAGATCCTATTACATGTATTGACTGCCACTTAAGGAATGAAACAGGACTACATAATCAGTTGAATTTAATTCAATCTATTTGTACAGTCATGTTCAAGGTTACAACAAGGTACGTAGAATCTGATATTAGACTTCCTATAGAACCGTAAGAAACATTTCCAGGGTAGGAATTTAAGGGAAAAATGATTTTGCTCGTAAAACATGTACATAAGAGTGTTCCATAGATTGTTTTGTAGATTCCGTTTGATGTAGTACTGTGGGTGGATAATAAACTAAAAGATAACCAAGGTTTATCATACTAGTCTAAACCAAAGAGAGAAAATATACAGCCTCAGTTTTCAACACATAAAAACTAAACAATTCTATGCCGTGGAGTGGAGTGACCAAAGAAATGTCAACTTTGGTCATTTTTTATTTTATTTGGTAATAAAATCCAAATAAAATCTCAAGTATTGTATTAGGAGACCCACTAGTTAGGGTCTGTAACCCCATTTCAGACATTTGGCCAAAGTCAGCAAGGTCCCCCGGGGGATCTCACCCTTCTGTTGGGTGTCCTCATTTGGTCTGGACTGCCGAGGAGGCTGGCACCAAGTTTATTACGTGTATTCTCACAAATGTGTCCAAAGGAAATCAGATTACAAGAACAGAAAAATTAGCATCCAACATGAATCATGTACAAGCACTTATAATGTAGTCCAGAATTTAAAAACAAGCACTCTCGACTTCCTCTTTCACAAACATCTACAGTCTTCTTGCCATTTGTCAAAAACAGTGCTATCTATGTCTTAGTGGTAAAAGTAAGGCCCCAGAGGCCTTGTTCTCTAGATGCTTCCAGTGTGATAGGTGAGACCTAGACAATGTAGAGACTTTTGGAACGACATGTTTACAGTTGCATTGAGGCTAAGTGAAGTGTATCATAGGATATTACATATATTGTGTATCCACCTATACTAAGCTGAGAGCAGTATAGGTGAGTGGCAGTCAGGGAAAGCTTCCTGGGGAAACAGATTCTTAACCTTTTTCTGAAGATCTAATACGATTTGGCTAGGTGAAGATGAGTCGGTGTACCAGAGGTAAGCAACCAGGACTGCTGAATAGTACCGGTTTCATTGTCAACACCTTAAACTCTAGAGTTAGCAATGGTAGAGCCTAATCTATTTCATGACTGAAAGACTCCTGACAGAATATCTAGTGATTCACTGAATAAATTTCTAAAATGGCAGTTTCTAACAGTCATATTGAATATTAAATACATATTGTAACCAACTTGACCTCAAAGCATGGTTGTCTCTGTGGCACCCAACACAATGTCTAGCACAAAAGTGTTTATTAAATGGTTATTGAATTGAAATCCTGTTACCTAAATTTCAGCGAGTCTTCTTGTGTAAAACGGTTTCTTGCTAAAATGTATTTCTATTGATCTGTAGACATAAGGCTGTATGCTGTATTGCACTCATTGGGGAACCTGTAGGGGTTACTGAAAGAAACTCTGTGGAAATATTCTGGGCCATACAATCAAAAATAAAACTTGAATAAGCTTTTGATAGTGCAGAGGCATGTGGTGGTTCTTTTTAAGTCGGGGCAGGAGGTCAAAAGCCAAACCTGAAAATGAATAGAGACCCTACAAATCGTAATGTGACCTAAAACTAAAGGCTAATTTCTGTATTCATGGAAGCTGTAAGTATGGGAAGACCAAATATAATCAACTCTGAATGTCCTATTTAGTATATACAAAGATGGCACTATTGGCCCATTACTAATAAGTAGAGCATGCATTCTCATGATGCCATCTTCCTTCCCTTTGTTTTCAAATTCTGGCTTTGTGCTTAGACAGTCCATTACTATCCAAAGACTGTACATAGATATCTACCTAATTGTCAACTAGTAAACTTGCAGTTTAATTTTGTGCTCAGAAATCTTTAGTCCATTTGGGAATTTACCTTCTGTGGAGTACGAGGAAAGGATCTGTTTTCCCCAAATTCTAGGTGTATATTTGTCTTGTCATCCATTGTCTCTCCAGCATTGGGCACAGGAGGCCCTCAATAAATGTTATAAGATGAATAAATTAATGAATGATGAATCTGAACCTTCATACTCTCTTGCCAGGTCCCCCTTGGGATCAATAGTAAGTGATTGCAAGACTGACTCAAATTAAAGTGAAGAGCCAGGCCTAAAGCTAAAAGGCTTTTGTGAGGCTGGTATTTGCTGCTTTGGGCTATTATTAATTGATCTAACTTGTTATGTGAATATATTGATCAGTTTATTGAGGGATGAAAATGAACGACGTATTTTCTCATTTTTCTCTCTAATTATATTTTTGAGTCCTGAGAAATGTGTACGTATTACATATATTGTGTATATATACCTTCCTACATCTTTGACATTTTTAGATTTGACATACATTTGAATCTATGTATATATCATTTGAATGTATATATATATATATATCTTATATATATATAATATATATATCTATATATATGATATATAAATATATCTTATGCATAAAAGGCACAAGAGTTTAACAGTTAAGAGCATGGGAAATCAGGACTGCCAGGATTTAAGTTTAGCTCTGACAAGTACTAGCTGTGTGACCTTGGGCAAGTAGCTTAACTGGGCTGTCCCCCAGTTTGTCTTTAAAAGTGGGAAGGTTGATAGTATTTACTTCAGAGCATTGTTGTAAACATTACGTTCATGTAAAACACTTAGACTAGTGCCTGAAGTACTGTAAGTGCTCTGTAAGTGTTAGCTTTTATTATCCTGCTTAGTTTCCCCAGTAATCTTATTTTTGCTCAAGGAATGGATTCAAAATATCTTAAAAAGAATATATAGGAGTATTTGAATGAGGTGGAAAAAGTTACTCACTTGGCAAAAAAGGAATTTCTTTATTTGTCCTGGAAAATATATAGTAACACACGTGAATACTAACACTGTAAAAAGAATAAACTACGTCAGAGAAATAAAATATATTGAAAGTGTAAACTCAGAGGCACATCCGGTTTCCAAACACAAATTAAGGATTAAAAAAAAAAATCAAAATGACTGACTTCTGCTAATCTGCTTAGGAAGGCATAAATTGTTAATCAGGCTCCAGGCACATTGTTTAATACCAAGTTTAATAAAAAGTTTGCCTGGAGGAAGAAGAGGTCTGGTGCCCATTTGTGAAAGCTGGGCCGCTCTATTTACATCCTTAGTCCTGATACCTCTCAGGACACCACTGATAAGGTTTCTCTTGAAATTGGCTCCTCTTAAAGGAGTCAGAATTACTAAAAATTACTAGCATGAGATAGAAAAGTTATATTTTTTCACTGGTAGGAATGAGTTTGATCAGGAAATAAATTGGAAAAATATTTACTGAAGAGAATCTTTTGCAGCTTGTATGAGCATTTCACCCACAGAGCACTTATTGGGCCCTCAACTACGTGCTTATATCTGCTAGTGGCACTGTCACCTTAAAACTGTGAGCTTGAGATGGAGACGTGATATTTTAAAATCACTTTGTCCTTTCTCCCCAACCTGGATTTATCTATTTCATAAGGCATCTCATATTCGTATCAGGTGGGCTTTTGCTGTTCAGGGAATCAAGTAAGGAATTGTCTACAAGTCTTCCCATCATTTTTAGGAATGCTTGTCAATCATGTAAAACCTAAATTATTTGACAACCACACCATCTTCTGAGCAGTTGGAGCCTCTCGGCTGCTGCTTTGGACTGTTGAGTTTCACCTGAAACCCCAATTTCACTCCTTGGTTTAAAGTCTTTCTCCATAACATCATGGATGTTAGTGCATATATCTTAATTACAAAGCAGGCAAGTTTGACTCTCATTTTCTGTGATTGGTTTCTCTAACCAGCCATGATGAAAAGATTGTCATACAGAGAAAAAAAAAGTAAGCCATTTAAACATTCATTTTAATTTAGTGACAAATTGGGAAGCAAACATATGCTCTATTAACGTTCAGAGTCTTCAGTGCCCAATTAATCCAGCCCTGGGTTTCAGTAATCTCTCCTCTCTCTGTCCACGACATAAAAATCTTTCATTACATCGCATTACACTTCGTTGCTTGAGAGCATTTTACTCTTATGTAGCTTTCAGCTTCATATTTTAAATACAGTAACTGCCCTAGTTAGCATTCTCTTTGGTGAGAAAGTAGTTATTCATATGATCTCTAGATATCTTGCAGTGTCCTTCCCTCTGTTGTGGTCATCTCTTGAATTTTATTGTTTCTTGGAACACAAAGTACATACACATTTAAAGGGGGAAATTTTTTAAGAAAAACAAACCACGGTGCCATTTGTAAAGATATTGTGGAACATGGCATCTGAGAATTAAAAGCAAACTTGAGGAAGAAAAGCAAGTATCATGACACAAAATTTTTAAATATGAGACCCGTATTTGGCATGTCTGTACTTACTTCAAAGGCAGTTTACCTGCTGATAAATGTACTTTGAATGCAAAAATTGTTGCAGTGCTGATACTTTCTGGACCTAGAGGTTTGGAACTACCTCTTCTCGATGACACTAACCAGTACGTGACCCCTTCATTCTGCTGTCTTAATTAAGACCTGACCCAAACATCCATTTTTTGATTAAAAGGGAGATATGAGTCAGAAAAAGAGTGAAACTTTGGCACTAATGTTTATCATAAGGCCTCCCTCCTAGAATTACCTCTTTATGAAACACTGACAAAATCCCAACTAGATACTTTTATTAAACAAGTCGTTTAATATGAGAATAATTGGGCGATACAGTAGCTCGACTTGGTTCAATTTAGGATTCGGCAATAGTACAACTGGCTTGGTGGATTTTATCATTATGCATTGGTGATTACTTAGTCTGACCACACTATTTTGATCTGTGTTAAATTATACCTGTTGCTAAGGAGAGCTTAGAATATTTTACTTGAATGTGAAATTGAGCCATTTCAAACGTTTTATAAAATGGATGATAGTAGATTAATGAATCTCTCTCTCTTTTTTTTTTAATCCTGCAAAGGAGATTTAAGCTTTGCAGCTAAAAATATGATAAGCTAATTTTCATGACCAAAATCTAGACAATATGCCAGAAGGCAATTGCTTTTTTAAGTAAAAATGCATACCTTAAAATACAAATCAACACCTTAGACAATTTATTTGTGTACAGTTATATAAAGTTCACTTTTAGGGAAAAAAAGACAACCCTTTTACAACGTATATGGTTAAATTGAGCTGCATTTTCTTTAATTCATCAAATTAGATATATATAAATTTACAGCTTTTTGATTTTTACTGAGTAATCTATGTAATCAAGAGGGCAAATGCATTGTTTATGGCACCTTCTGGCTATGAGCTTGGCAACACACATTTTTAGAGGACCTGTCAAAAATTATATTAGTATTCCAAACATTAGTATTAATCTCTATAAGGTTTAATTAAAGGATCCAAAGATACCTTTTGATTGAATGACTTTAGTTTGTTGTTCTGGCTGTTTTAAATATCAGTATAATTCCCTTTTACTTTTTATTCATCCAAATAAGAAGGAAGAGAACATGGTCAACCATTTTTCATCATAAAGTTATTCATTATCTAACCCAGTGGTCCTCAGACTTTTGGATTTCATGGAACATTAATAGTTTTTGTTTGTTTGTTTGTTTTGTTTTTTTGTTTTTAAAGGAGGGAAGTTGACATTGGGTAGCTTGCCAGATTTCAATTTTGCCAACGGAGAAAAAACAAACAAACAAACGCCAACATAATCTATCCATACCCTTACATGAAAGAATTGACATCCATACCCTTACATGAAAGAATTGACACTTCCAAAGAAGTGGGAAGGTCACTGTCTGAGTTCTTTAAATGGAATAAATTGAGAATTTTGAAAAACTCCATAGGTTGTCATCATTTTTCATATCTGACCACTGACAAATAAACTTTTTTTTACCCCCCAAAGAAGGACACTTGAGTTTGGCTAACCTGGGGAATCACTGACTTAGATAAAGCTCATTCAAAATTGCCATCAGGCCATTACAAATAAAACAGAAAACTAAATTTTATCATGTGTTCCTCAGGTACTGGTCAACATTCCAAAAGACAATTTTAATTCATCTTTGCAACAGGAGCTTTACAAAAGGGTGCAAACACATGCAAAGACGTCTATATTTTTATTTTCTCCATAAGTTTCCATGTGCACTCCTTCATAGCATATTTATAAACAATGATATCGTAGATTTAAATTTCCCCTTTAATTTTTAATGCCAGAATTTTGTGGAGATGGTAAAAAGCAATAGCACTCAACAACTAGAAGTTAGAAAAGAGAGAGAGAGAGATAAAAGAGCAAAATGTATTCAGTACCTCCAGGGACAAATTACTTCATCTCCCTGGTCATCAGTTATCGCACATGTAAGTGATGGGTGTTGGATAAAGCCATCTTTAAGCTCCTTTCTGTGTCTCACATTTTCTGACCGTACTTCTAATTTTCAGACTATCCTCGAAGGCTGGATTAACTACATGACTTTTTGATTGGTGGCAATAGAAAGAATAGAGTTTAATGAAAATGGCGCATTTTAATGTCAACCATATACAATATTACTGTCTTAAGAAGATGTCTTCCTTTCTTCTTTCCTTTTGGTGAGATTTTACTTTGTAAAGAAATCATTCAGAACAAATATTGAACTGTGATTGTAATGAAATAAAATTGTGGTTATAAAATAAGAAAATAATTATTTTTTACCCACCAGGTAGGGGTGGAAATAAATACAATATTTCTCAACTCTACCCGTTGTCCCCAACGCTGTGTACATAGTGAGTATGTCACTGCACTAGGAAAGAACAGATGCCCTCAGAGGGGGCTGTGAGCTTGGGATGACCCTTCAGTGAAGTGAATGGCTGTCATTTTAAGCTACCTTCCTGAAGTACCCCCTCCAACATGAGGCTCTCTTTGAAGGCAGGAGAAGATCATTTATTCTCATAAAAAGTGCCATTATTATGCTTGTACAGATGGCCCACACAATGCTTTTTACTACAATTATAAACTCTAACACATGCTTGCAAATGGTTTTCCCTAAAATGAATAACCTACAAACATTTTCCTCCGTCTTAAAATCTGCGTTGCTCTGGTCAAAATAATCACGTCATTCCCATGCTCTCTGCTGCTCTGCATTTCTCAGAGAGAGAGTTACACTTTTGCTGCTAAGATATCACAGGTGTTAGTTAACAGCACGTTCATTAAGTGCGTGGCCCAAACAGAGATTCCCTGGAAAAAAGAGACTACAAGTATAACATTTTCCTTTTGACCTGTTGAATAATTATTACTATACAGAAAGCACGTAAAATATTAACAGTGTGTGACATGTAGGAAAACTCAGTAAAAGTTAATTTATTATTATTTACTTTATAATTATAATCATTCGAGTATATAAAAATTCTGAGCTTACTGGTCACTATTTCTTATCTTGGCTAAATATACGTATATATTTTTCATATTTGTTATGGGGCAGGGTGAGGGAGTCGGGGGTGGGGTGGGCTGTCTTGCCCTTTCAGTCTTTCATTATGATATGCAATATATAGCCATATTCAAATGGTTGACTTATATTTGCTCGGTATCCCTATGGTATACTTTAGGTTGCAAGTGTCAGAAGGACACACAGTTTATCTTTTTAGGTTGTAGGACAATAAAGATAATAGAAGGAAAATAGTCGATATTTTTCAAAGCACTAAGAAAACCTCTTTCTTCGTCTCATGAGAGTTCGGACCACTTTTTAAAAAACATACACCTCTGTTTATTTGTGATCCATGCTTATCATTTTCTTTAGGTGGTGATTTTTTTTTTAAAGGATAATTTTGAAATTTTCATTCCATGGTATAGAAGTATAGTGTTTATAAACATGTTAATGATCTGATGGTCTTTATAAAGTTGTATTTAACAGTAGCAATATTTATATAGCAGAAAATGGACCCTGTGTAAAAATGCCAAATTTGATTCTGCCTCTATTCTTATGTTTTCCTTTTATATAAAAATTCAGTTTCTCATCTCTTTTCATTTTACTCGCTTGGATATCTCAATTTAATTTTTTCTTGCTGTTTTCTACCCCTGTAACTTATTAGGTCTCCTGAACATCTTTTGGGTGATCTACCAATTTGGGAAATTATAGGAAGAGAAAAACACAGTGCTCTTTCAAGTGATAAAATATGAAAATCATACTCTGTGATGGCTAGCTTTATATTCCTTCAGAAGTTATTCTCCTACAAGATGGCACTGCACATTGTAGGATTAGCTTGGACCCATGCTGCCCGTTTATACTGCACATCAAATTTAATAGTAGCGTTCTGGCTCTAATTAAACTCTTCCTGTTATAAATCTCAGCCAGTTGATCTGATTAATAGAGGAAATGAACACCCAGCACGTTAGTGTAAAGCTATTAAACAGATGAAACAAAGTAAAATAATTTCTAATACTCTGTGGGGGCGGGGGACACATCTCTGCAAATGTGTCTATGCCACATTTATGCATGTGTGCTCAGAGCATTCATTCTTCAGTAAGTTGTCTTTGTTGGAAGAGTTGAAAACTTCCTGGATAGTTTAGTCTTGAATAGCTAGCATAGTGGCCATATCTGGTTCCCTCTGACCCAAACATTGTGGCTTAAAGAGCTTCACTCCAGTTTACTTTTGTAGTAAATGAAGGCTCACCACCCTTTTGAAGGGTTATTTGTATTTTTCCCCTCTTACGTGATCTTCTTACTTTGTGAATTATGGGGTTACAAAGACTATATACATTTGTCTGTGTAGTTAATTAGGGAGAACCTGAAGTTGCTCATAGAACTGCTTATAAAAAGGGAGCATTCCTAGGAATAGAAATTTAAAAAAATGTAGGCCAGTTCATCTTCATGGGAGGAAAGCTCAAAAATATTACTGTTTAGGTCCAGGAAAGTGCCTCAACCTCTCATCTGTCTTCAGAGTAGAATAAAAATCCCAAGGGAAGAAGAAGAAGGGAAAAAAAAAAGTTAAAGAACAAAGAGAAAAAAATTAACCCAAACTTACATTTCTATATTTCTTTTCTAATTTTGTTGGAACAGTGTTACAACTGGGTGCCCTGTGTGTGTGTTTTAATTTTCTTCTTTTAGCAATTTCCCTATTAGCATGATGTTCTTGAGTCTTTGTACTAAGAATCATTATCCAGAAAAAAAAATTCAAATGAGAGGTTTGATTATCTACATTTTCACTTTCTTGTGAAGCCAATAAGGTAAGCTCCGTAGATACTAGCTAGGCTGAAACACTATTAAAAAATGCAATTCAGACTGAGTCACTGCTCGCTATTTTTATAAGTGAGACCCTAATTCTGATCGACCCCAAAGAATGGGTGCCATGACTAAGCAAGAAGCATAAGGCAACTGGCTTCTGCGGATGTTATCTCATTTGGAACACATTTCAAACTTTAGAACAGATTTTTAAATTAGAAGTTGAAACCTGCAGACTGTCAGCAGAAGAGGCTGATTCACTCCCATAGAACTTATCTTACTTTAAGTTACATAGTTTTTAAAGAAGTAGGTTACCTGAAATGTGTTGTGATACATCAAAGGGAGGAATAAAAGACACTCCCAGAATAAGGGTGACACATGCATCGAAACTTTCAATATATGGACTTTCAATATATGCTTATTTGACTGGGGAGTTCTTTAAATTGGAAGCGTGTAGTTCAGTAAAACTTGTGAATGTTCATGGATCTCTGAAAGGTTACTGAAATTATTTTTCTACAATTATTTCTTTAGTGGTGGGGGTGCTTCATGTGCAACTTTTCCAGGGATAGCTATTATGCCACTATTATTATTGGGTAAATTTGAAAGAACGTATTGTCTTGGCAAGATCAGAAATAAGGAAAATCTTATATTGATGGTGGCGAGTTCCTTGTTAATTGGCCATTGCTTTTATTTGGAATCAGAATAGTTACCCAAAGTCTGGATACCCAGAAAACTGTGCGAATATTCTAGAGTTCCTTAAATTAGAGGAACTACACAAATTATAGCCTGTAATGATAGCCATAAGAATTATTTTGACCTGGCTTGAATGTCAAGACAGTACTTGGAAAATACTAATTTGTCTATGAAGCAAGAGCTGTTATGTGCTTGTCATCTTAGATAACAAAATCCACGATACAACTGCACTACAGGGAGAAATGCATGGAGTGACCCACTAGAGGTCCCTTCCAACTAAAAAAAAAGTTTCTATAGTTCAAAAGAGTAAGTTGCCTTAATAAGTTGGCATTCATGAGTGCAAAACAAGTAAGAGCCAGAAGGGGGGATCACAGGTTTTACTTCCTTAGGAAGATGCATGGATTTATTCAGAATATTTGTCACATTTTATCTCTTTCTTTAATCCTTATGTGGGACAATCACTTAGATCTAATTAGATATTCAGAACTTGTTGTTCCAACTTGATGCATTTGCAATAAGAAAGTGTCACTTGATGCCATGGAACTGTAGTTGTGCTTTCTAGAAATTTTAGCTGTTTCAAGTATCTTAGAGCAGTGTTTTGCAAGACAGATTTTTTTTCTTTTACTTTTTTTTTTGTAAAATGGAAGAGTGCCTCAGTAAGTTTCTACTTGCAAAGCTGATGGAAGTGGTGGGTGGAAGAGGTAAAGTACATGTTTTCTGATAGTAGGCAATGTGGTAGAAAAAGATTTTGTTTCTATATATTATCTTTGCAAAGTTATCATTAAGAAATGTAATTGCAATAAATTGATATAAAAGCCAGATAGTAAAGGGACTAAAAGTCCCTATAGAGACACCATTCTGTCACTTATAATGGCAGCAAAAGATAATTGGAGACAAGTACAGTAGAAGTAAACCATTGCCATTTTCCTTCAAAAATATGCTGCTGCCTCTCATGTTTTTCTGTAGAAATTGGTTACTTCCTCTGCTTCAAGAGTATGCCATGAACCATCAAAATAGGGAGAAAAATATCTGCTTTTTATTTTCCTCCAATATCTTTTAAATAATTAGAACACGCCAGAGAACAAAAGTGGGTGAGATACAATCCTGTGTGATTGTACTTTCCAGTAAATTGTTGGGTTGTTTTTAAGTTTCTGCACTCTGTATTGAAAATCTGGCCTCTGGCCTAAACTTTGCCCTCCTCCTTATGACATAACGAAAACATCTGCTTGATCATATCCCCTTCCTTCACACAACTTATTTTCCGGTTCTCTAAACTAGCAAATACAGAGCCATGCAAGTGCTATTACACAAAGGATGATGCTCAAGCTAAACTGGAAGATATTTTTTTTGCTCATAAAGTAGAATCGTAAAGGTTTTCCTTTTTAGGTAAAGGCGTCAGCAAGAAAGAAAATAAGTAATCCTTGGCCACCATTTGTATAAGCATATTTGTTATTCATTCTCAGAAGAGTTGTGTTAACAAGGTATATCCCTGTATTCCAACACGGGGAGGAGTTTGCACCTCCTGGATAAGAAACACTCAGAAAGCCCATATTTTGTATGTGCACCCCACCAGAGCAGCCATACATGTACACACCAGTCACTCCAGCAACATTCTGGCAGGAAAAACCTCTTCTTGCCCACATTATGTGCTTCAGTAAGTGAAAGTGAAGATTTCGTGAGACATGGGCCTGATATACCTCTTCAATTTCACTAACATTATTAAAATGTCTTTATAAAGAGAGAGAAGGAGAGGGAGAAGGGGTGGGGGGGGGGAGAGAGAGAGAGACAGAGGTGTGGCGATTCCAGATGATTAAACTTCTTGGTTCTTAAATGTCCTCAGCAGTTAACTCAGGTGAACAGACCCTTGCACTAACAGGGACCTGCATATAACTCCCCATAAAATATGGATTTTATTGCAGCAATGACAACCCTTCTCAGCACCGTGCTGACCTCTCCAGCATCTCCCATCTCAAGTTCTCCAATAACTCTTGGCAGAAGAATATCTAACTACAGAAGTAATTCCAGCTCTGCAGCTGCTGCAGTACACAACATTGCAACGTCCCCCTTTTTAAAATTCCGGATTTACGCATTGAGGGCTCCACTTTGCCTGCATCGGACACTTAACACCAGGCGCACTCGGTCTGCTCTTTAACCAGTCGGGGGAGGCGTTGCACCCCAGCTTTGTGCCTGGCCAGCCGTGAGAGCACGAGCGAGCTGCGTTTTCCACATGACTTTTCCCTGGACAGTCTGCTCCATTTTCGGAGTCCAGTGTTGGAATTTCCTTGCAATCTAAGCATTTCTGTCCTATGCGAGTTGGCAGGTGTTGCCCCGAACAAGCAAGCTAACAGTTTTCTTTAGCTCCTTCTCTGAGCCAAATCATCTCTTTATCTTAAGTTTTCCTTATTGGGAGCATTCAGGAGTTTTCAAGGTACTCGATTTTCTGCTTTACTCCAAAGCCAAGAAACGTAACTCAGCCAAAGCGGTCCCCGCATAGACCCTTGTGATGTGGGCAGGTGGAAATAAACCAAGCCCAAAACAGCTCCGCGGGTCCTACGTGCACCAGCGCCCTTGGTAATTGACCAGCCAACTTTGAGAATGCCAGCGTTCCCCTGGCAGCCTCTGCTGGTGGAGAGAAAGGCAGCGGCTTCTCCCTGGCGGCCCGCTTACACATGCCCCCACCCAGCCCCAGCCCCACGGTGGATCGGTCTTACCAGACGGCGGAGGAGCTGCGCACAGGCTCTCCGGGTAGCGGCACGGGTCCCGGGCAGTGGCAGCAGCGCCGCCCGCGCAGCCAGACCCGCGTGCGGCCCCGACCCAGGCTCGCAAGCTGAGCATCCCTCCCAACTCCTGCGTGCGGCACCCACCCAACTGGCGGAGCTCTCTCTCTCTCTCTCTCTCTCTCTCTCTCTCTCTCTCTCTCTCTCTCTCTCTCTCTCTCTCTCTCTCTCTCAATGATTGGCTTCCATCAAAGCTACAGAATAAAAAGAAAAAAAAAAAAACCCCAGAAAAGGCATGCACAACCACCACCCCCACCGCCAAGAGCCCGAACCCACCTCTGCTTGCCTTCCTAAGCCCGGGGAAACCCTGCGACCCGCCCAGACTGCTCCTGCCTCTGCCGCCGCCGCGCTCGCTGGCTCTGCGGCTCTTGCTACCGCGCGGCTGAAACTGCAGCTCTTGGGATGGGAAGGTTACGGGCTCGGGAGAGCTGGCTCTTGTGGGCACACACTGATTTGCAAGTGAATGAAGTGGGAGGGAGCAAAGAGAGGAGGACTTTGTTAGAGGCCCAGCGCCTGCCCCCACCCGCCCCCTCCCCTTGACAGAATGACTCCCTGTGTTTGAAGTCCTGAGCAATTCGCTCCCAGGAACACTCCCTCAGCTCTAGGCTTTCCTTTCATTTCCTTTCTTATTTTTTTGGGGGGTTAAGACATACTCAGAACTTATGTGACTCTGTCTGTTGCCTCCTTCATGCTATTAAAATGCACCCTGTGCTAACTATTAGCAGCAAAGGTCTCATGCTCTTCTTCTTTTTTTTTTTTTTTCAACCGACCGAGCAATTACAGTTCCCAGGGACACAGTACCTCCTCAGCTGTCAGTTGGCCAGCTTCGTGTTACAGCATGCGTAACATGCACACATATAAAACAAACCCGGTCTCAGGAGATAACAGTACCAATGGCTTTTCTTTACAACCTAAACAGGCGTTCTCCATACGCAAGCAGACCCAGATTCAGACGTGTCTTTCCTTCTCTCCAGCCAGGAAGACAGGTTTTTACATAGTCCTCCGATCTCTATTACTCTTTCAGAGTGAGTAACCCCAGGATGTTGTAGCATGAAGCCATGCTTCCCTGGGTTTGCAGGAACACGTGCAACCCAGACCCTTCAGGCTCATCATGACTTATGGCTGATTCCATCTTTCTAAGGGAGTTAATACTTAAGATACAGAAGACTTGGCAGAAGAGGGGTGTATAATGATATTCAAAGTCTGTTGAATGGTTTAAGATCTTTCAGAAAAGTTCCTTAAGTAGGATCACCTCCAAATTAAGCTCTTTGGAATACATAGCCCTTTGAATAGCTCTATTTACAGTTACGAAAAAGTAATTTCTAATATTAGAAATTGGTACTAAGCTGCAAAAAATCTTCTGCATGTCAAAGTATTATTAAATGAGAGTGAGGGTTCTCTGCATAGGAGATGTAGACATGATGGAGTCAGGCACTGCTGGATTAGGAAAATTAAATCTAATTGCCATCGTGACCGCACCTGGGGTCAGCAGCATCCCAAGCCAGCTGTTTGTGTATTCTGCAAGTTCAGGGGGAGATTCCCATTGCGTGGGGCTCAAAAACAAAATCCAGGCTACTTTGGCCTCTGAGAGGTTAAATGGGTTGGAGGTTGGTCTCCTTCCCAACTGAGCTCTTAACTCGAAAATCTTTTGTTTCTCCAATAGAAGTTCAGGCATTTAAATAAATCCCAAATCAAAGTATTTCCTCTAGGCAGTCAGAGCTTCAAAGAAGCGTGCATGGGATGGTTTTAGCACAGATGTTCCACACATGGAAGATGGAAAGACTTTGAGTTTCTTTCTTGAAAAGACCTTTCTCTAACGAAGAATTGCCACCAACTTACAAAAAGAGGCTGAACATTTTGTCATGCAGCTCTTCAAACTCTCGTGGAGAAAGGATAGGCAGAAGAAAGCTGCTTTTCATTCATAGTCCATCCCTCAGATTATGAATTTCTTTTACGTTTAATTGGAAATACTAGCTCCTTATGTTTGTATAGTCCTTTACTGCTTACAAAGTACTTTCATAGACATTTTATTTAATTCTTCTTTCAACAAGTAGTGTGATTTTTCCCCCCATTAGAACAGAGGAAACAGACTGATGAAGAGATGGCATTGGTTAAGAAAAACGCACAGGGCAATAAACGTGGTGAGCAGAATAGGAAGAAATATTACTGGTAAAACTGTGTTACCAGTAATAAAAAAACTGTGTGTGTGAGTGTGTGTGTGTGTGTGTGTGTAGATATAATTATAGAATTATAAGTATGCCAATAAAAATGTCACATTTCAGACTACCTTTTACAGAAAGATATGCAAATTGCTGGGTTTTTTGGTGTTAAAAGTGGGATAATAGTGAAGTTGATGTTCTACCCGTTGAAGCAGTTAATATCTCACAAAGGAAATCTCTAATTGTTTGCAATATACTATTCTTCAAACCCCATTAAGCCACATATCACAGGTGATTAAAACAACTACTTTTTGTTAAGAATGGATAAACAATCAAGTTTCTTCCTAGCAGTTCAAATGGCAGCATTAAATTATATAAAGGATAGCACTTTTATACTAAAGAAAGAGTTTTTGTGTGATTTTTGAGGATTTCTATTAACATTTACCACAATAATTATTAATTTTCATTGACACAATTGATGTACGTATTCAGAACTATTTTATTCTCATTTCAGAGATAAAGAATGAGCATTGCTAAGGTTAAGTGGTTGTCTGATGTCATATAAGTGCTGTTCCAGTTCATCGTTTGGCACACCAAAACATAACTGGCAAGTAACGGAAGTTTGCAAGTGAATGAAGTGGTAGAGGTAGTTCCACCAAACAGGGGTGGTAGGGGTAGTTCCATCAAACAGGGGTCCTTGCTAGCATCATGGAGGGTCTTCTCATGAACTTCAAGAGTGGAAATTCTGCAGGGCCTCCAGAATAGCCTGGAAACAGACACCGAGAAGCTGCCATCACTCTGCCTGGAGTGCTATGTTCTTGTCCTTACCGGGATTCTGCTTCTGTTTTGTTTCTCTTCGCACCTGCTTCCTCTGTCCTTCTGTCCACAGGGCAGAGCAGCACCACCCACAGTTCCAGACCGTACCTGTTAGAGAGGGAGTTTCTCTCTCAGCAACGTTGCCAGTTTCTTGGAAAGCAGCTCTGATTGGTCAGGTGTTCTCCTGGACAGGTCAGCTGGGCCGGGGCTGGGGCAGGAGGCGAAGATGCTGCAGGGTTACCTACACACTGGCTCCTCCAGGACCAAAAGGAGGGACAGCAGCTAGGGAGTGTCCTTGTGACCTGAGATGACATTTCAAAGAGTCTGCCCTTCCACAGACCCTCTTATTTTGCTACAGCTGAAGCACCTCTCCAGTTTTTTGGGCTACTTCATTATTTTATATGCTTCAGTAAAAATTATTTGTCGTTCTATCCTTTTACAGCTTTACAGCTTGCAAAGTTTCAATTTTTTTTTTTTAAAAAGCTCCTTCATAGACCATTACTAGGGATATTAATTTTGATGAGGGATTTTTCAACTTCCACTAAATCTCTCTTCAGATGATTAAGAGGCTATCTTATCCTTATAATGGGAATGCATATAAATAAATAATTGCTAGTTCTCTGACTTTACTTTCCATAATGTACATCTGTATGCAATGATTATCTGATAGAAAACATTTTCATGATCATCAACAGTTATTCTTGATTAGCAGAAAAAAAGTTCACTTTTAAAACCATGCGCCTAATTAAGAATCTTGGCGTTGATGGTTTTGATTCAACCAGTCCAAATCTTCCATCTAAAATTTACCCTAAATGTGTTGCTGCCAGAAAAGGTACATGCATTAAAATGCTTATTATGGAATCATCATGGATGTGCACACGTGCATGGATTTCACTGAGGAATACACGCCTCTTCCACACCTCTGTCCTGCGTGTGGGTGTGTACATGTGTGGGTGTGTGTGCGCGCGCACGCACACCAGTGCTTAAGGTGGAAAAGAGGTTTAACCACTCTGGATATTATTGAACTGAAACAAAGGAGACAGGAAACCTCCATGGAATTCCCCTTTTGTGAGAGCCATGGATATCTCAATACAAGCTAAAATAAATTCACATAAACTTCATATGCTTATCCAGGTTTTGTAATCCTGGGAGAGTTTCCAATACTTTATTTAAAAATGGGTTGGATCCCAGGATGAATTAAGACATTTACCTCTTGATCATTATATTTGACTCATCACTATAGGTAGATTAAAAAAGCCAGGAAATTTCCAAATGAGATAAACACAGCACCAAAAGAGTATTGACTTACACAGATTTTAGTACTCTGGAGTTTCAGGGTAGGTAGAGTGGACTTCAATTTTTGCTGAATTCTTTTTATATTTTATTCACTGCTTTGTGGTGGCATTTAAATTTGATCAGATATATACAACTCAAGTTTGGTAGACTGTACTATGTCAATGAAGAGGCATACCCTTGCTTAGAAGAAACAGCCCGATATGAGTATATGCAACCTATCAATATATTCTTTTAAATAGCTGGTATAGACCAAAATAAAAAGGAAATTCTACACTTGTATTTAGAGAGGAAAATATGTCCTTTCTTCCACTAACTCCTCTCCGAATTATAGAGCACTTGATGGGAAGAGTGGCAGGCTGGAGTGGGAAAGATAACATAATAGCATATGTTAAAAAATATTTCAGGGTTTTATAGATTGTGAGAGCCTAACAATTTAACAAATTTTGTCAAAAAGACGACACAGAAGAAAAGAAAGACAAGAAGGAAAGAAGATTATTCTCTGTACAGGTATAAGTGTTCTTCCTAGAGACCAGGCCCCACCTACAGCCATCTGTTCCTCTTTATATACTTAAATACCCTTTTCTCTTTTTGCCCTTTCTCTTGTGTTTCCACTGTTCTTTGTCAGATACCTATAGTACTTTAGCTAGACCTCATTGTTTTCATGTTCTTTTTTCATCTACTAGACTGCATATTCATTGAATTATTGAAGGTAGAGAATTTATCTGTTTGGTCATCATTTTATCTCCTGGTGCTTTAAAAAAGTGCTTGGTGCTTTACATGTATAAATAAATAGAGATTCAGATAAACTATAATGGATTCAGTAGACCGAAACTGGAGACGGTTCATAGATATAAGATCATGCTTATGAGCTAAAGGCAATAACATTGGAAAAGAGAAGGTTCAAGTTGGCCATGAGCACTCTTCAGATATGTGAGGAACTGTCCTATGGAAGAAATTAGACTGGCTTTTAGTGTGATAGAAACTTCAATTAGTATGAGCTGGTGTAGCCACTGGAAAATACTGCATTTCTTTGATTCTAAGACACCCGTATTTTCATATTTTAGCATCTCTGAAATTTTGATGCCTCTTACAATTGACATGATAAGAAAGTATCATGTCATGTTATAATTGGCAGTATCTCTTCTTTCTTTGTGACACAAAGTAATGGTGCAACTTACGACCGTTGGCTTCTTAGATCTGATGACATGCAGGTGGTAGATTTCAGTTCAACATCTGGAAGAATTTTCAAGCTATTAGTTCTCTTCAAGATGAAAGGTCCTGGCAGCTTCAGGATAGAGATGAGCCCCATCCCTGAAGACGTTCAATCATGGACTGGATACACATTTGTTAGAAATGAACACAAACATCAGACTTGGGATTGAATGATCTTTCACATCTTTGTCAAAACTAAGATTCTTGAATTTTGATCCAACCTTCTTATTTTTGTGGTTGAGAAGAAAAGGATCACACAGGTGTTAAGTGCTTTGTCCAAACTCACACATCACCTGAGAGGCCAACCCATGGACTATCCATGTCTCCCATTTCCCAATCTAAAGTTACATTCATTTACTACTTCCTCCTGTTTTCTCTTCAGGCTTACAGTATAGAAAATGGGTACATACAATATTTTGAAAAGATCGATACCATGTACTGCATGTATACAAATGCCATTTACTTGTTCTTTACACGTGTTCATTTAATCCGTCTGACAGCCTATGTACTAGGTGTTATTATTCTTTTTTGCAGATGAGGAAACTGAGGAATGGGAGGTAAAGTAATTGCTTAAGGTCACACAGCATGAGTCAGATCTGAGTTTCAAACACACTTTGAAGTGACATCCTTCACTCTTAATCACCATGTAGGGGCTTACAGATTCACAGAATTCACTGCGGAATCTATATGCAGTGATGTGAAAATCAAAACCTGCCATAATCCAGAATTTCTGATTTTAAGATAAAGGTGCTTTGGGTCTTATATTACTATCTCTTTTTATTATTTGTCTCAAGATATCTGGATAATGGTTTCAACTCTACTGCATTTGTGTCCAAACAAACCTTAATGCTTTTGTTAAATTTTAGGGCCAACAGAAAGCTTACTGAGAAGCTAAGTAATTACCTCTCAAATCAAGAAGATTTAGTTTTCTTCTCTGCCACGAGTGAACCCAATCCATGCCAACTTCTACTCTTTTTCGCTCTTTAGGTACTTACCCTAAATAGAGAAACAGCTGTATTTAATTTGTTTCCTGACCTCTATTTCTTATTCATTGTGGGCCCTTGGCCATCTGTAAAGATGCATTGACTCTTACTGGTCTTTTTGAGGAGAGCTACCTTTGTGCACTTCTGGACCCTCAGCGGCAGTCCTTATTCCTCAAAAAGGAACCCTCCATAGAGGATGCAAACAGAATTCTTGGTCACAGCTGAGGTCTCTTCGTCTCCCCTGGGAAACTATATTAATTATTGCTCTTAGGAAAAAAAAAAAGAAAAACTTGGAAAAAACCTGCTGAATGTCAACCGATAAGGTCATTTTTAAAAGAACCTTAGTTAAGTTCATTTTGGATACTTTTCCGGACATCATAATATTCACAATATCAAAAAATATTTTCATATGCTGGTGGTTTACTGAAAAATTGTATAGTCTTGACCAACCCTTTGTCTCTGGCCTTAGTTTATTTATCTATAAAATGAAGGCCTTGAGTTTTCTATTCCAAAAGTTATTCTGGAAGGCTTTTCTTTACGTTGCTATTGGGTGTGTGGCCACTAGGGGGACAGAAGCAAGGCCTTTCTATTGAAACTTGCTTCTCATTTCTAATTCAGAATAGCGGGTTTGAAGAACCACCACAGGGAAAGCCAATTTTTCTTAATGAAACATTGAATATTTTTAAATGCCTTTTTATGGATTGGTATTAAACTGTAATATGAACTTGTACTTCTTTGTAAAATTTGAGATTTGGAGGGAAATGGTTATTATTATTTCTATGACCAGTAAAGTCTTTGTATGTATGATATAATCTCATATCTACATGAACATTACCATGTAGGAGATTTTACTAAGCCCATTAAGAATCACCAGCCATGCTATTTTAAGAATGCAGATAAATAACCTTTAAAGGATACTTTGAAAATTTTCAATGGTCCTCAAAGTTGCTAATAGTTAGTTAATATTTTCAAAAACTAAAGCAACACACTAAGAAATTTCCAATTACAGAGTTCAAAGGGAACTCAGTGTGTTGTAACTGGAAAAGGTCCGTAATACATAGTAATACTCTTTAAAAGCAATTTTAGTAGCTAACACATATTGAACACTTACTATGTACCCAGCAATGTGCTAAAAGCTTTTGTTTATACTCTTTTGATGCTCTCAACAACTCTGTGAAGCAGTCAGTTTATCATGCCCACGAGTAAATGGAGATTTAGAGAGTTTTATTATTGTGCCTGTCACAATGCCAGCCTGTCGCAGAGTGGAGTTGGAACCCAAGCACGCACACACATCGCAGTGGTACACACTTTTATCCACCAATTGTGTCGCTGTCCATTGCTAATAGCGTATGTTATATGGCCCTTACAGATTCTAGAATGCTTCATGTTCACTACTACTTAGTGTGTTTACTACAATTCTCTTCAGTAGAGGATGCATATGTTATATTATTATTAGCCTTCGTGTTTTCAGGCAGGGTCGGCAAACTCAGAAAGGTTGAGTCCTGAACAAGCATCTATAATGACAGAATGCATTTAGAAACCAGAGTATTTTATTTTCAACTACTAGAAATAGAATATGGGGATGGGATGAAGATTTCTAATTCCTGAGCTGTTGGTTTTGAAAAGCTTAGAGTTGTAGTCTAGTTGTCTCTAACTTAAAAACAAAACCATAAAATTCTCAGAAAGCTTGAAACGTTCTATTTTTGAATATCAATAATCACTCCATTTATCAAATGCCTGTTGTACACTGGGAACTACGGTCAGTGCTTTGTAATTGCCTGTTTGATTCTCCACGACAAGTTTCTAAGGTCAATATTCATTTCATATTACAAATGAGGAACATGTACCTCAGAGAGATTAAATGACTTATCTGAGGTCATACAGCCAGCAAACGGTTGGATATGAACTCAAATCTTAAGTATGACTTGAATTCAATATACTTAAGAAGGTTCAGGGTATCAGATTTGTTTGAAATGATTGTGGTGACACTTTCTATTCGTCGATATAAATATGACCCAAATTGCAGCTGGTAAGGCAGGCAGCCTGTGGGTTTATGTGGATGTGAAGAAGTATATGTGATAGAACAAGAGGGTAAGATTTCTGTTGGTCTCCTTTTTATTTTGCACAATATGATCATTTTTTTGTGAGGAATAAGGCAGATCTGTTCTGTCTTATAACAAATTGGGGCAGTTGTCCTGGAGTGATTGGCTCTGAGCAATGAACATAGGGGTTGGAGCACAAGCACTGTCCACTAATATGATAATACCCTACTAGTCTGTTGATGTTCTCACCACCCACCATAATGGGTGGTGGAATCTTCCTGTCCCCAGCCTGATCCCCACAGCTTAACCCTGTATTTTAAAAGATTCATTTCACTTTTTGTTCATTTTAATGTTGTCTTTGTTTAAAGTAGAAGGAGAAGGAAGTACAAAGCCTGCCTCTCTTCAGTCCCCTGAGGCCCTTTGAGATGCTGCTAGAAAAGGAGAAGAGCTGATAAGATCAGATGGTAGTTCAGAAATAAATTGATGGTCCTTCCTCAAAGGATTTTACTTTTAATAACTGATGATGCACATAAAATTAGACCGTGCACTAGTATGTTGTATGCCCCTCTATACAGAGGGTGCCAAAAAATGTATACACATTTTTTTTTGTATACACATTTTAAGAAAGGAAAAAACTGTATTAAAATTGTAATACTGAATATACACTGGTAACAAAAGATGAATACAAGTCACATTTGTCTTCTGCAATTACAAGAGGTGCTCAAAGTGGTTACCATCAGCATCCAGACGCTTCTGATCATGGCGAACTACTGTTTGAGCAACGTTGACCAAAGTGTCCACTTGTACTGCTGTGCATGCTGTTTCAATCTCTTCCCAAAATACCACCAGTGGAGCTGGTTTTCTGCGATACACCACATCCTTTAAGGTCCCCCCTAGGAAAAAGCGAAAGGGTGTTAAGTCAGGAGAATGTGGGAAACTCAACCACACCTCTTCGTTGTGTGCATTGTTCTGGCAAATTCTCATGGAGGTAAGCTCTCACATCTCGGTGGAAGTGCGAAAGACAACCGCGCATCCGCCGTTTTCTTTGACTGTCCTGCCGTCTCACGGTGACACTAGCATTCATCTGAGTGACGCCATCTTTTGAGCGAACGTCATACTACACGCTGCTACCATAATTCTACTTTGCAAAGTAATACATAGAAAACATCTCTTAAAATTTGTGTTCATTTTTTTTGGCACCTCGAGTATAGATATTATATATATTTGGTATATTTTATCTAGGAGGGTTTTGGATAAGTGCATGAAAATTACATTGTGTGTTTAAAGATAGTAGTTTCATTTGTTATTTTTATTTCTGTATTTATTTACAAATGTATTCCGCCTTCATCTAAGTTGTATCAAAACTTACTTGAAACAATGTTTTTACATTGAAAACTAGTAGATCCTTGACATCTTTCGTGTGTGTGTGTGTGTGTGTGTGTGTGTGTGTGTGTGTGTGTGTAGTCAGACCCCCAACCATATCACATGTCACTCCCCTGCTCCTGCGCTCAGGACTTCCCATAAAACGAGGCAAAACAATTGGGGGAACTTGAATTGTCTACACAAGTATTGTAAAGGCTGCATTTAACTATGACATTCCTGTTTGACTCCTTCATTCCTTCCTATCTCTTCCTCCCTTTTTCCACTCTCCGCTTGGAGCATCGAGGCTACCCCAAAAGGAAAATGATTATGTGATTATGATCCCAGAAAAAAAGTTGTGGCGGTGTGTCTTGCTACATCATTTTGGGGCACATAATCTTATTCCACTAGCATTCTACGACTCACGATTACAAACATACAGCATTCTTACAGATTCACTCAACATTAAAACTACAGCATCCTTTTGCATTTCCAAATGAAAATCATTAGAACTGGGTATTAAAAATGGTCAGAGAGTACATAGTCTATCGGATGAAACATTTAAATTCCTATTTTTCTGGTGCAAGTTTTTCTGGTGGAAACCATGGGGGAAATGTTATTTAGTTCACACCTCCTTTGAATCCCTCTGCATGTTGCTGCCTCTGCCGTATTTTACTAAAATGTTACAGTGGCTTCAGTGACACTTTGTGATAAGTTGAACTCCTCACAGCTTGAGCCTTCCCTCACTTTGTAGTGAACACCAGTGTTGTTGAGTGGAACACAGGTCACTCGTTGCTTAGCTGGACCCAGCAGTCTACCTAAATGCCATGTGTTTATTCCTTGCTGCCCGGTAGCTCCATTTGATTGCCCTTCTGATGCATGCCTCTGAATATAAAAGGAGGTAGGAAAATATTTGGGGGTTCAGTATCTAAAAACAGAGCTCAGTGATCTGGACCTCCCCATAGAGCAGATTTCCTGGTTTGTCGTTCGCCCTCTTGGAGTTGAGACTGATGCAAAGATGTTGATGGGTTTTAGAGGCTGGCCTCTTAGGACATGGCAGCTTGCCACCATGCCATCAGTTGAAACTAATGATTGCACAGAATTCTCATGAAGCAGATGGCTACTAACCACAATATTAATATTACTTTGCTTTGTACATTTAGGGAAAAAATCATTTCCACAGTTGCAAAGGAAAACCTCGTTTAGATTGTATAAAGAATGGTCTGCAACAGAAATAACATACTGTCAGGGCCTGTTTTATATGCTTTCATTATCAGTGACAAATGGTGATATAAATTCTATAGCAAATTTGTGCTTGGGATTTTAGCATTTTTCTCAGCCATTTCCTTTCCCTGCATAGCTAACTGTGGAATAAAATGCTATGAATTTTACCTTGGAGGGATTGACAGCTGGATTTAAATGTTATCCCCTTAATTTGCTTAGAGATACTATTGTTCATAAATTTCAAGAGTGGATATTCTTTGACAGGATTCGGAATGAAGTGGAGGTTTGAGGTAATTGCTTAGATAATCCGGGTTGCAGAGACACCTCTGCCTGGATTCCCCCATAATGTAGCCAAATCAAAATATTTTTTTTTCTTCTGTTTTTATTAGTCAGGTAATTACTTCTGAGCTTTGTTTTGTTTTGCTGATGACATTCTGCTTGTACCTATCGGGAGAGATGATGGTGACAGTCCAATTCATGTTGATGGAGCGGGTGTCCTCCGATCTGTGTAATTCAACCACGGAATGCCAATCATTATTTTATTTTGATCAGTGTTCTAGACCTTCTTTACTACTATTTTCAGGATAACTCCCAAACAAAGGTAACTCAGAAATGCCTGCTATTCGGGCTTTTAGTATGACTTTGCTTAAAGCACGACAATTTTAAAATTTGGAACACGAGAGTGAAATGAAACACTTGGCAGCAGTGTGCAGTTCCCGTTCATCTCTCAAACAATCTTGAAGCCCAGCGTAGGCAGACGCGATTTATTGTGTGGAGGCTTTTTGAATAGACCCGATGTTTGAAAATGGTTTTTCACCTGCTTGGTTTTTTGACTTTCTTATTATTGTGAAGTTTTTAAAACATAATGTAAAAAAGGAAGGGGAAAACACCAACTATTTTTTGGATCTAGGAAACAACTAAGAGAGACATAAAATCATAAGAAGATAGGAAATGGCTAATGAGTAAGAGAAGAAAACCGTATCTTTTCCCAGAAAGAGTTGGAAGGAAGACTTAGTAAGGGACAATAGGCTTATGCCACGTAGGTCTGTTTTGAACTCTTGGTAATTGAGTTCCAAATCCGAAAGAAGAAGGGTAAAGGTTTACTCAGAATCCAAGTGACTGTGTCTTAACAAACAATCTTTAATTGTATTTGACATCTAGTTTTTGACCACTTAGCAGTTTTGCCACAATAAATTAGAAGGGCAGGAGGTGACAGGATGTTAGCTGGAAGTTTAATGACACTGCAAGTGACAGCTGACCTTGTATGGAAAGAGAACCACCAGCACCACCACAAAAAAAAGCAGATACTAAGGGTGTTATAGCAGAAATACAATGATGAATCCTTGCAAGGATGACTCTGAACTTCAAGAAAAGTTAAATTATAGTCACTTTCCCTTAGAAAGTTAATAATGATTTTTTAAAGAAACTGATGAATGAGTTAATGGTGAAGATTGACATATGAATATGTAATGCTTCAATAAGTTTGGAAAATTCATTTATGTGGAATAGTGGACTTCCAGTGACACAGTTCATTAGGTGTCTTTGCATTGAGTTGGGTCATATCAAATCAAACACTCTCTCCTTCCCTGGATAGTAATGACACAAGGGATACTGGAGTGGGTCAAATATCTGAAATTACTCACTTGGAGATTCATTTCTTTGGGCCTTGAAGGTATTTTAATTTTCACAGTCTTCCTGTTAAAATTGAAATGCCTGTAGGTAAAGTAACTATACCCTGGTAATACATAGGTATTACATTATTGGATTACTCTGGAAGCTAAGTACTGTGAGAATTTTATGCAGGATGAGCACTTACTCATTTCTTGAGCTAAAACTATCTCCATACATTGGATACTGAGGAAAAGATTTTGAAGGAGAATTCAGTTAGCTTATTTCAGTTCTATAGAACAGTTGTATAGCTTTTATTTTCACCTTCCCATAGGCTAGAAATCTTCTAAGCTTCATGCACTGGAAACTTCCATATCCATGGTGCTAGCTGTAGCTGATGAACTGATCAGTCACTCTTTTGGACTAACTGACAAGCTTGCTGATATTACAATTGCAAAATAAATGTTGTAATTAAAGGGCACTTGATTATATGCAAGGAGAACTCAAGGACGATTGGCAATGTTACATACGTTAGCTAGGGAAATAAGAGATATATGTAATTCCAGCTAATACATACTTACATGGACAACCATGCTTCTGGTTAGTAATAATAAGAGAGAAGAAGAGATGGAGATTGCAGAAGGGGTGAAAGGAAAGCTATGGCTGTAGCAAGTGTGGAAATCAGTGAACTCTTGGCCAGATGGCCCAACCTTGTTTAAAGAGAGCACCAATGATGAGCTCTACCGACCTCAGTTCCAAGCAGAAAAACATTCTGTAGGAGGATTGCTTAGTTTTAGGGTAATCATCCCTTCTAGTTTGCCCGGGATAGTTCTAGTGTATGCCTGTGGTACTGGTTTAATTATTGATAGTGCTGTATTTTGCTGGCAAAAGTGTTCTGGCTTGAATGATAAATTATCACGTGGTCACTCCACTTAATTTTGAGTGAAACAAGAAGAGAAAAATATGAAGCCTGTTTTGGAACTGATCATTCACAGAAAAACTCCCTCACAACCTCTTATTTCCTTACAAGTGAAATAATAAAAACGCACCGGACAGTCTTAAGTCTAGTTTCCTACCTAGTAAAGAAATGACATCAAACCCTACATCAGCTTCAACCTTTTTCCCTTTCTGCCTTTATGTTTTATGGAGCCACCTATGTTCACTGTGAAATTGATAATAACTAGACAAAGATGAACATTTTGGATAAGTGTGGAAATAAACAATGCTGGACTTCTGAGTTTATATCCAACAGTGTATCAGCCAGGAACGGGTGGGGGAAAAAGTGAAGTCCAGACAAATGTTACTATTTCCTCTTGCGACAGGTCTGAGTACCGCTCCTCCCTGGCAGCCCTCCCTTATTTCTAGGTGGGGAGGTTATACGCATGAAGTCTGTCATCCTTGGTAGTCATTGACACTGACTACAGTGGACAGTACATTTTTCACACTTTATGAATGGGTCTAGAAAGCAGTTTCAGAATTTTTCAAAGTGACTTTTGGGGGCAATATTCCTCCTTACAAATATGAAGAACATGAAGGTCTGACTTGCAGCAATCACACAGAGTTGCTTTTAGTGTGTTTCCGGTTTTAACAATCCCTACTACTAACTTTATATTCCCACTCTTAAATAACATTAGTCTTCTCTTACCATTGGCTCTTGGAATATATTAGTGTGTAGATACCTAACCTTGGTGAAGGCAATTAAGAAATTTCTGAGAATTGTGCTCACCTACCTAACCAGACCAAATCTGATACAGAATAAAACCCTGGATTGAAATCCCAGCATCCTCTCCCTAATACCTGGTTACTTTACACAAGATTCTTAGTATCCCTCTGCTTCAGTTTCTTCATCTTAAACTGGAGATGATTGCCGTATCCATCTAATAGGGTTGGCGTGAATCAACCTATATAAAGAGCTCAGAAAAAGTCCCAAGCATATTATGAGCACTCAGTAAATGTCAGCTCGCTAACAACATCCTGGCTATTGGCTTTTGGCATGATCCTCTCCCTACGTCTGTGTGTAGTGTATCTGCTGAACCAGCAAAGACTTAGCTGACCAGACTGGCAGAGACATAGCTTAGTAACACCTGTAGTATTTCTATGTAGCGCAGTGTGGATTCTCAGATGACTGGCTTGAATTCACAATTCTCCTCTGGACTAAGGAAGACAGGAGTGCTAAAGGATTACCACATAAAATGGGGACAATTATGACCCAAAGTCTAGGCATCCACTGGGGAATATCACTTGGCCATAAAACAATGATCTATTTTCCTTTGATGGTAGTGTTAGAAAAACAGAAAGTACCTCATCTCTTCTTGTTCTGTTTGCCACATTCAAGCGGTGTCCTTGGAGACGGTGTTTATTTAGCACTGGGAAGAATGTATTACCCCTTTCCAGTCAAGAATAATCCATGCCCTATAACTGGGGTGTCTGAAAGTCCTATTTGGTTACCTTCTTAAATTTAAAACATCTTGAACATTGATTATGCAATTTTACCAGACTCTTCTGGTTTCTCATATCAATACTCAATAAACTAGCCTTTCTTGAGTGCATATGGGACTGTGCTAGCATGACGGACTTATTAGATATGGTCCTGCCTTCAGTGAACTCATCATCTAGTTGCGAAATAAAACATTAGTGTGCTTGGCAATACTAAACTGTTGGATGTCAGTGCCATTAAGTTTGTAAAAAAAAAAAAAAAAAGGCTCTGAACCCATTCTTCATATGTGTTCTGATAGTGCAACCCTTCCTTTCTTGTCGTAATTCACCATCGAAGTAACACAACACCTAATGCAGTGCCTTGTCTCCATTTGCAATGTGGTAGGTTACTAATAAACATTGTAAATTAATTACTCCCCAGCTTATTCTTGCTTGAAAAAAGAAGAAAAATGGCCCTGTTTTCTACATGCTTTTGTGATTTGTCCTGCCCTTACATAACATTTTTGTACCTGAAATTCTTGCGTAAGTGCTATTTTCATCACCTTGATTTAGCTGTAGTTTTTAAACCTCTTTTTTTATTTTTAATTGAGGCCATTTATGTAAAGTGGCTATTCCAATGTCTAGAGCATAAAAAGTGATCAATGACAGTTACTTCAACCTGTAAATATATTTTTGTTCTTCTACCTTACAGTTCCAAATTATTCTTTCCAGTCAAGTAACATATTCAAGTCCGTTTCCATTCTATATATTTATTCTTACGTTACGGAAGATGAAAACTAAAGTGGAAAGCACCAGCGGGGAGGGTCATCTCTCTCTCCAGGGACAGGAACATAGTCTCGTGTAAAATATTTTGTGGAGCAAGAGTAAGAACAATAAACATCTGCATATACTCCCATTAAGTAGGTAAAATTATTTTCCTAGTTTCATAGCTTTGTCTTTGAAGCTTGCATTTTATTTATATCGTGTTTCCCCGAAAATAAGACCTAGCCGGACAATCAGCTCTAATGCGTCTTTTGGAGCAAAAATTAGTACAAGACCTGGTCTTATTTTACTATAAGACTGGGTATAATATATAATATAATACTGGGTCTTATATTAATTTTTGCTCCAAAAGACGCATTAGAGCTGATTGTGCGGCTAGGTCTTATTTTCAGGGAAACACTGTAGTATAAATTCGATGCTCTTTTCAGTAGATGCTGCTTCTCGTACTGAACAATGGTCACTAAAGACTGTGTTTCACTCCCATGTAGTGTTCCTGATACGCAACCGAAAGCTTTCAGTTAACTTACTCCTTTCAGAGCAGCGACATGGAACACTATTTCAAGACCTTGAAAAACCTCAGGTTTATACATGGTATTGTTTCTCTGTATAGTCTTTACAAATATTCTTCCTGTACAAAGGAACTTTCAGTTATTTCTTTGAACTTAACTTTATAAAAATATGGCAAGGCTGAGCTGGATTTTCATGATTCTTGCTCAAATTTGGGCTTTCTTGTCACTGGCAGATTATTTTTTATCTCGTGGAAGATTAATTGCACTGTATCAGTTATCTCAGAGGAGATGACTAAGAAAATAACAAACATGGCTCTTTGTACACTTTTAAGTGGATGATAAGACTGTGACCAAAACTGGAAAAAAAAAAGTGCCATCTATTTTCTGGAGGTGTCTGACACTCAGGCCTGACTGCACTCTGAATTTCATCAGGGTACTCCTGGATGGTGGGGGCTGAGGGCCACCCTCCCTTCTCCATCACAGATGTCACCAGTTCTGATTCTTTCCATACGTCCACCTGGCTGCTTGGGATGGCACACTGACACGTGATTCACAGTTCCTTTGGCCATTTCTCTTCTTTCTTTCTTTCTTTCTTTCTTTCTTTCTTTCTTTCTTTCTTTCTTTCTTTCTTTCTTTCTTTCTTTTTTATTAAAGCTTATGGGGGTGACAATTGTTAGTAAAATGATATATATACACAATAAAATACTATTCTGCCATAGATGAAATAATGCCATTTACAACAACATGGCTGGATCTTGAGATGGCCATTTCTATTCCAGCATCCATGGGGGATACCAGGAAACTACAAACTATGATTTCAAAGTATCAAATGGAACAATCTCTTAATTTCACCAGAATGTGAATTTAATTCAGATTTTAAAAACATTGTTAATCTGAACAAGTTATGATGAACATACGTCACATTTACTCTTCACTTTAGAACTTGCTCTCTGTACAAGATAAAGATTAACTCTGGCTACAAAAAAAAAAAAATTAGAAGATTTTCTTTTTTTCTTGTACCTAGAGGACTGGTTTATCTTCATTTGTGTTGGTTGGTAGTAAAACCCAATGCCAAAGAAGATGACACAATGGTAGATATTTCTCAGGAATGGCTCAGAAAATTTATCCCATTCGGACCCCATATCTTATTTAGAAGCACAGCCAGTACCCAAAATACATACTCTATTAGTGCTGCACAATGTCTGTGACTATTCAGGCTTCTATTATTTTATACAACCATCATCTTTTACTGTCCTGTCCACCCTGGATGGCCAATTAACCACCTCACTGAACTTCCATCTAGTTCTGAAGAAGAGCAAAAAGGCTAGTTATAAAAACTTTCGTGACTTGAACCTTTGGGTATTACAATCCTCTGTCATTTGTAAGATGGTCATCGTAGGCTTTTTAAACTGAGTCCTTTTTTGTTGTTATGTCCTATTTATGTGAAGTAAGCAGTGTAAGGTCCAAGAGAAACTGAGGTAGACGAGAAATAAGGATTATTTGTGATTTGAGCTTCACAACTGCATACAGTAAATAATGACACATTCAATAAGACAAATTGGAATGAGAAGGCAAACGACATTAAAAAAAATGTATACATCCCTTTTGTGTAATTTTTTTTCATATCTAAGACATAGACTTTAGTTTAGAGGAGAACTTACAAATCATCTTAGAGACTATTGCATTTAATGCAATGTCTGTACGGGTGACCAGTTGGCATGGCAGTGATAGATGGATTCACACACTGGGTCTGGTGGTTCAAATGTAGTTCACTTTGGCAGTGACTAAAGTCTTTATGATACAGCAATTGTTCAGTGACCTGGATGAAATGAATTGGTCTCTCTCCCAGTGAATAGCTGTCCATGTCACAAGTCTAGAATGTAACGGGTACTAATTGTCTCTCTGGTTGATAGTTTCCATAACAGGTAAAGAGGTCACAAGGAAGGGCAAGCAAATGCCGTCTTTTCATACCATTGCTCATTTATTGAGCTCTTTGCACCAGGTCATCCTATCAGGTAGGCAGAGAGGAGGAAACCATTCACTGTTGCAACCTGAGTTAAGCCGAGCCCATCTTCAATGACACGTCTTCAGTTCTCTTGATTTTCTCTGTGACAAAATCTCTATACAGGCCAAATGTAGTCCAACACCTTCACCCTTGGGGACAGGGGACAAAAGCAAAAGCAGTGTTAGAAAAGACAAATAGTCTTTTAAATGACAAACACTTCTGCTCATGTCGAACAAAGTCCACATTTAAAATTTGTGGAATTAGCTTCATGTGGTTTCTTTATAATTATATCCTACTGCATTAGAGAGTTGATTTAAACTATACTCTCATCAATGCTTGTCCTTCAGGACCCATTAGAATATTTTTTAACTTTTGTCCTACATAAATTGAAGTCCAGGAGAATTTTCTCTGGATGAGAAGAATTAATAATGTGAAGATGTCAGTCTCTACTAAATGAATATAAATATATAATTCAATCCTAATCAGCATCCAAAAAGTTGATACTAAAGTCCATAGGGAAAAATTCCAAGAGACTTAATAATAATAATGAGCTACACACAATGATATTGAAAGAGACAAAAGAGTTACTGCAATAGAATAATATGAGACTGGAAGTTAAATAGAAAAGCAGATCAGTGGAACCCAACTGGACTGTGGCCACATATACACGTCTCCACATATGGGAAGTTAGTATTTGTTAAGCATGATATTTCAAATCTGTGAGATGTTTGGACAATTGAGTATTCAAAAGCAAAACACAAAATTGGATTTCCCCCTCACACCATACACAAAAGATAAACCACAGATGGATCAAAAGTCTAAATATAAAAATTAGAAAAGTGTTTGAAGAACACGGTAAGTTTGGAGTGGCATTCTTAAGTAAGATACAGAAACCAGAACCCATAACGCAAGCGCCATGGGTTGATTTGAGTATATTAACATTCTAAATTTTGTAAAGGGCAGAAAATCCAAAGTAAGAATACAAAGCTAATGTGAAAATATTTGTATCATATATAATACGTGTTGTAACAAATATTCCTAATATTTAAAGAGTTATTCCAATATAGTGAGAAAAAAATATTAACTACTTAATAGGAAAATAGGCAAAGAACATGAACAGGTAATTCAGAGATGAAGAACTGGAAAGGACTGATAAACATATAAAAAGTTGGTCAAGTTAAGTCAATTAAAGAAATGAAAATGAAAACAGGATACACTTTTTGGCTATTAGACTGGGACAATATAAAGAAAATTAAAAACATTCTGTGCTGGGTTATGCTCTGGCATGAAATTGACCTCTTCATACTTTCCTGACTTAAAGTGACTTTGTAAAACCTTTGGAGATTAGTTTGGAAATAACTTAAAAACTTCAGTGCACAGTTCCTATCACTTAGAAATATCATTCTGAGGAATCTCACCTGTAGTTATGGGATCAACAGCATGAGTTTGTACCCATTGCAAACATAAATGTCCATTAATAAGAAAATGGCAAAACAAATTACATCATATCTTTGCAATGGATTCTATATAATCATTAAAAAGAATGAGGTGAAGTTATACATACTAACATGAAAAAATAGTTTTGCTATATTATTGAATGAAAAAATGTGTAGTATGATGACAGTTGTTTCGTGTGTTTGTCTGTGTGTGTGTGTGTCTGTATATCTTAGGAAAATTTTGAGAAGCATGTGTCCCCCAATTGTTGAAAGTTGCTAAAAGTTAAAAGGGTGAGTGGGACTGGAGAAGCCAAGGTAGGATTTTTACTTCCTTAAACAATTTTGTTTAAAAGTATGAGAATATGGATAATTGTCTGGACTTGATATTTTGGGCTTTTCCGTGAGATAGGTTTTTGCCTGCGTGGCTGTACACCATGCATACATTTGTCAACTCCCATTTTTTTCCAATAAGGCCAAAGCAGGAATGATCATTAGCCTTCTCACCATGGGAGCAATTTAGACCTGGCTGAAAAGGCCATTGTGAATGTACAAAGCACGACCATGATTTTGAGGGGTGCCACGTTCTGGGATAGGTCAAAGGAAAGTGACCTTTTTCAATGACTGTTGGGAGAATGTTTGCCTTCCTGTCTCTGATGCTTAATTTCAGAGTTATTTGCCTTTGGTTCCTTGTTGTTGTTGTTTATGTATAGTACCTACAATAAAATAACTCTGACTAACTGTCAACTTTGTGAAATGATTGTCAGTTGGGAAACTTATTCACAAAATGTTTGGGTTTTCAATTCAGTGTTTTCATAATGTGAATATTTTAAAAATGTCAGCATTATTTCTCTCTCTCTCTCTTCCTTTTATTTCCACTTTTCTCTGTAAATAGCTTTAGTAGCTCATGTTATCAAATTGGCGTTTGAATTAAGGAGGGACTCTATGGCCTCCTCAAATAAAGAAGTGTGGCACAATTTCCAATTACTAAGATGCAAAACTTGTTTCCCTACTCATGTTTTAATAACACAGCATGGAAATGTGCCTTCTGATTTCTTAAAGTAAGGAATTAGTTTCTAAAGTACCAAATTGCTTTTAAAACCACTTTCTCTTTCTCATTCATACTCCTTTTTCCGTCTTTTGTATAACGTTTTCTCAGCTATTGGCAGGTTTGTTCTTTGTTTTTATGCAGCATACATCAAACTTGATATTTATATTTTGATATTTAAATGCATTTTTTTTTTACCATGACCAGTATCCTAATTTATAGTTATGATATCAAGGTCATATCTCTCATATGGGAGATATTTTATTACCAGATTGCATGTGAACTATTCTTCTGTTTATATCACAGCTTTCTGTTGTCATTTCTTCTAAGAAACACTTTTGTTCTTCTATAGGAAAATCATAGGGAAAATCTTAATTTAAGGGATCAGTAATGAGGAGTGATTATGGCATCTGCTCATAGTAAGCTAATAATAATACTTAGAAAGAAGGAATTATGGAGATAAATTTCCCTGAAATGCAGCTTTAGACTTACTATTCTGATGTTCAGGATTCTTTACTATTTTCGTTCTGTAGAACCTCTTGGCTTTCATAAAGTAAAATAAAACATTAGTCCCTGACCTCTACAATCTGTCACCACTCCCTTTATACCGGAAAGGGGGAGAATGACGCAAAGTATTCCCACCTGGTGGCAGGACAGGTTTTGAAAGAACTCACCTATTACTCAAGGGAGAAGTTGCAAGGAAAAATGACCTTCCCATCAGTAGTATTCTTGATCTTTCTGAGAGACAGAGAGAGAGAGAAAGGGAGAGAGAAGACAAAAACAGATGTAAAAAGCTAACAAAAGTGAAGTCAAATCCAAGGCAGATTTCAAAAGACATTGACCCATAAGTGGATATTTGTATAACAATTTTATCCATTGGAGTAAAAATTAGCCTTTTTAAAATCACTTTGGGGATAAGTTCATGAGATTTAGTGGTGGTAATTCAGATTCTAGGCAGGAAGGTCCCTGGTGTCAGCTTTGGAAGTAGGACAGTTTTTCTGGCTAGAAATCAAGAAGGGGGAAAAAAAGCACAGAATTGGTGGAATGAGATGAAAGTGATGCCGCTGAGTGGACTTGAAATAAAAATAATTTATACGTGGTTTAGTAATGAAATGATACAGACAGTATTTTAAGTGAAAAGCAATGTGCTATAATAAAGTGTGTGGAAGCATTTAGATCCAGGCTAAGGGGATGTATTTGCAGAGCAGCCTGGTGACAAATGGAGGCTTAGCTAAATCACTCATTATGGAGGGACTGAGAGTGACAGCCACTAATTCAAAGGAGCATCCCGGTGCCTGCTGAGTGGGGTTTGTCTGGCACCAAGCAAGCTTAAACGACTCAGGTGCTCAGAGAAGGAGCACAGCCATCCATGGTCAAGACGCTGCTGCGTGTGTGGTGTGGTTAGTCGAGCACAAGGCCCACCCCGTCCACATTCCTGGGTGCGCTCGGCATTAGGCTTCTCTTGTCTGGTGTGCATGTTTATTGGGCAGGAAATGATCTGTCAGTTTAATTTAGAACTTGTATTTTCAATGGAGCTGACACTGGGTTAAAAAAATCAATACAAGACTTACAAGATAAAGTAATGTTATCTTATTGACAGCTATCAGTGATGGATAATGAGGCCCTAGCTTGAACTTCCTTGAACAAACAGTGACTTGAGGCTGTCAATAGGTTATAAATGAAATTGTAATTATGTAGAATTGTTAGCTTGAATTCCAGTCTTAGACCTTAATGTAATTAATTTGTGGAAAAGTGGCAATTCGAGTATGGGAATTCAAGTATGTTTTATTTTTATTTTTTTACAAATAGTTAGACTTTTAGATAAAAATACTTTTCCCTTTTGCAAACAGAACCATTGAACATGTATAATATATGTGAGAACATATGCATATGAGACAGATTATTTTTTCATTTTATAGGATATTATTATACATTTGCTGAAAAGAAAGGAAATATAAATTGCTTAGACAATCTAATAAAATTCAGATAGAAATAATCGAATTTAAGATAGTTAAGTTATTCAGTATCAGTTCAAAGTAAAAATAAATTTTTGTATTCTGTGGAAGTTCCCTATTCTAAGTTTCTATTTTTTTCCTTTATGTGGTTTAAAATAGAAGCGCAAAAGCATAATTCCAGAGGGCTTTCCATTAGGTTGGTTTTTCTAGAGAGTTAGGATCCTTAGAAAGGGAGAGGTAGAGAGATTCCTAAGAATTCTCTCTTCTGTGCTTTTATTCATAATAGCCAAAATTTGTAAGCAGCCAAGCAGTCCTGGAATAGGTGAATGGGCAAACAAACTGTGGTACATCAATGCAATAAAATATTATTCAGTGATAAAAAGAAATGACCTATTAAGCCATGAAAAGACTTGGAATTTAAAATACTTAAGTGCGTGTTGCTAAGTGATAGAAGCCAGACTGCAAAGGCTACACATTGTATGGTTCCAAGTATTTGACATTGCAAGAAAGGCATAACTATAGAGACAGAAAAACATCAGTGGTTTCCAGGGACTGGGGTGGGGATGGGGTTGAGTTTGAGGGGAGGGATGAATAGGTGGAGCATGGGAGGTTTTTAGGGCAGTGAAACTATTCTGTATAATACTGTAATGGTGGATACGTGACGTTGCATATTTAACAAAACCCATAGAATGTACAACACAAAGAGTGAACCCTGATGTAAACTATGTCCATTGGGTGGTAATGACGTGTCAATGTAGGTTCATGGCTTGTAAGAAATGTACCTCACCTAATACAAGATATCAATAATAAGGAAAACTGTGTCTGCGGAGAGGTTGGTGTTCTTCTGTTCAATTTTTCTAAAACTGCTCTAAAAATTGAAGTCTATTAATTAAAAAAAATCTGTCTTGAAAATTAGAGTTTGGAATCGAAGCTTTCAACTCACGAGATTAAGGCTACTCTGGGTGAACACTACCTTAAAAAGCTAGGTGGCTTTCTACTTACTTGTCTGCATTGACTCTCCTTTCGGCCCACAGCAATAACCCGGATACAGCAGGATGGATTAGTGATTGCATGGATTCTGCGTTGGCCCACAGGAGGATGTGTAGGGCAAGTCTGTCATTTGTACCAACCCTGGCCAGTGAGTTGAGGCTGACCTGAATGCATCCCAGGGCAGAGGTGGTGTCACTGGTCATTTAACTCAAGGACAAGTGTTGTGTGAAGTTTTCTAATTGGATGGCTTCCATAGTAGGGATAATCACCTGCAGGGTGCTCAGGAAAGACAAGTCAGTTATTCCTTCAGGAAGCTCTCCTGAGGAATCAAAGTTCTTCTCATTTTGGAAAGATCTTCATAGTCACGTTTCAGCTACATAATCCACTGGTGCTGTTTTCCTAACATTTGCAGGTCGCTTACGCCCATTCCTAAGGTGCAAGTCCAGGTGTTTTGGGGAAGGAGGCAAGTAAATGTCTGGCTGCTCCACAGCAGGGCAGTCCCGGGGCACATATAATACCTTTGGAAAGAAAGAGCCATTTCCACTTGTTAGTACCTCTCAAATGAGACTTTCACGGGTCACAGAGAACAGGTTGACAGAGCCTCCTGGTTGGTCTGGCTGCCTGCTAAGCCTGAGGGTTCCCAGGTCAGTTTGAATAACTGAGTCTAATCCTTGATTTTGGAGGGATGACTAAGGATGGTCAGTTCATTCTTTCCTGTTTGTACCACTAGCCAGGTGGATTTTTTCTGCCCTGTGGAATGACTTAGACCTGGGAAGGGAAGAGGGGAGGATATTTAGAGATGTTAGCAGGTATTTAGCCTGGGAGGTTCAGGAGCTGGGGCCATCTGCTGTTTCTGATGTACTTCTCAGTGAGGAGAATGGTGAGAAAACTGTAGCCAGAGCAATAGGCAGGGGACGGAAGACCCCACCAGGTGGTAAATTTAAGGTGCTTGCAACAGTTAGGGAGAATTGCACTGCAGCATTTCCTCCACAAGGAAGGTTCCAGGTGTGAAACTCCCCTTCTTCCTCTGCATCTTTCAGGGTCTAACATGATCCCTTTCCAGGTGGCTGAGTTGTTGCCCTCCCTCCACTGTCACAGTATTGTTATGTCTTCATCAAGTAGTTATAACAATGTATTTTACCAATTATCGCCTACTTATTCTCAGACTTTTCATGCAGAAATACGAGGTAGAAGAGGGACATCATTATAAAACTTACATTATAAAATTTTACATTATAAAACTTACCTGAAATGTCCCAACGTCGGCCCACTGAGCCATTGTAGGGGCATTCATGGGAGTCACTATTATATGGTCCAAGGTCATCAGACCATAGTGGTCATTACCCTTATGATCTAAGACCGTGTCAGTCTAACAGAAGAGTCCAGGCAGCTGAACCCGACTCAAGTTGAATCCCCTAGTGTCCCTTTAGTCACCCAGAGAGTGTATGAACCAGATTGGCCTGGGGTTACTGTTAGGGGAAGGGACCATGTGTCATGCCCAGCAATGATCAGGGCGGAGGAGTTCTGAATTTTCAAAATAGCGTCTACATAAATCCCACCACCTCTTTGTCCTAATCATTATCCAGATGTAATTATTCCTTGTTTTGGATTACTCCAGTATTACTTATGTTTTTCATTAGCCATATTGAATAGTTAGTATCTCTCTCTGTCACCCTCATCCCCAAAAACAGTGAGTTCTTTAAAGCAAGGAATTTTGACTCTTGCTTTTGTACTCCTAGGATCTAGGAGGGTACCTGGCACTGTAGAAAGCTCTCAAAGATGTTTCTTAACTAGAACTCAGTGATGAAAGATGGACTAGGAGAATACCATTCAAATTACTGTGAATTGTGTAAAATACACAGAATCTGATCAAAAGGAAATTGTTATTGATGAGTTATGTGAAGAGGAAAACATACGTTTGAGGACAAATATTACATATTTTTTTAAAAAATTTGTAATTGCGTATCATTTCAGAAAGAAATTCACTATAAGTCTATGAGATGAATGTATTTTTCTCATGTTTTTTCTCCCCATTGCATTAAACTATTTAGCAAGGTTTTGATATTTAATAGCTATCTATAGAATTACTTGATTCAATTATATTAATTTTTTTGGTCTTAATGATGCTTATCAAATTAGTTCATTCATTAAACTTAAAAAACATCAGACTAAATTTCAAAGTGCATGCCTGAGATGAATGACAACTTCATGAAACTAAAGAAAAAGAGTCAACTACTCAAAAAAAATAAGGACAGGTTTCCCCACGCTTTGTTCAGCTATCTTGTGGTGAGTTTGCGCAACAGTGGGAAAAAGGCTCTGCTACTCTGGTTTAAGGGCAGACGCACTTATATTTGGAGGTCAGCCAACCAGTTTTATAAAGGCAACGTGAGGAGAGGCGTTGCAGTTGAGAATGGTCTGCGAGTGGCGTGGGTACTAACAAGCTTGTCTCTGACTCCTTGGTGACTGAATGGCATGCCGGACTTGCTAGCTTTCAAGTCTGAGTTACTGTTTTACTGCCGGCCTACAAGGCTCACCTTCCCTTGTTTTTCTTCTCTTTTCTTCTAAAGCACTCTCCAGGAAGTGAATGTTACAACTTGCCTTGACAGACATTCCAGAGCCTTTGGATTTTATGGACACAGGGAATGTATTCAGAAGCTTCCTGCTTGGTGATCACTTCCTTTGTTCTTTTGTGCATATTCTAAGTGAACTTTGCTCCAGACAAATTAGCCTAAGGCAAGGCGTTAAAAAGACAAAATTCCAAGAAAGACAGAATGCAAGAAAAGAGAGTACTCATTGATTTCCATTTAGGTTCCTATTTTTAGCCAAACATTAATCATTTCCATCTTTCATTTCTTCTAAGAGTGTTCGTATTTACAGTTTTATTTGTCGTGTGTATAAAATTGCTTCTTTTCCCTAAAGGTTGTAAGTAGTGGTCAACTGCAGGAGCAAGAAAGTCATGCATTTAATGGGGAAACAACTCAGTCAGTATGTCTGCTTGAGATTTTTACTAACTGGAATTTAAGGCACCACTATGGATGTTACAGATCTATTGAATTACACATGATTACAATATCCCACCTTGTGAAAATCGTAATTTTATTAAGCAAAATTTTACCCTTCCAGTGTCTGATACAATAGAATATCAGTGTCATTTTTTTTTTCTGGGAAGTATTCTGTGATGCTAGTACATTAGTAGAGTAACATATACATGCTGTGGTTGGTTGTGTCTATGTTGGGTATGTGTCTTTCTTTGGGTGACTCGGCGGGGCGGGGAAGAAGAAAGTTATATCTGTACCTCAGTTTTCCCATTATCTAGTACTTGATACAGGGGAAACACGTTTTTCCATTGCTTGTTGAATTTAATAGAAGTAAATTTTAGTCTCATCTGAAAACTTAGTAGCGTTGCTTAATTTTAATAGGAATATGGAAGGCAAATTGATATAATGATTTCATTTATGAATAATAATTTCTCATCTCAAGTAAACAGTGTATCTAGGCTTTTCCCTTTCGTGTTTGATAATATTATAATATATTCTAAGTTACCACTTCTGGTCCTTTAATTCTTACTGGACTCCACAGTGAGGCTTATCTTCCAGAAACACTTTTTCTAATATGTCTTTTTTGTGCTCAAAATCCTTGAAAACTTCCCTATTAGAAAACAGTAAACAGGTCCACTTTGTAACCTTGCAGTGCCTAGCATGGCACTTCGTAGAGTTACTCAATGGATGCTGATTAAGGGAAAAACGTCGGCCTGAAGCTGGTTCTAATACTGGGCTGCTAAGCCCTGCTTTTAGCCTCATCTTGTTAAAATCACGTATCAATGATGTGTATGAATACATAGAATGTATGCTTATCAGATTTGCAAATGACCCGAGGCTGAGAAGGATAGCAAATACCCGGGCTGTCAAAAAAATGTATACACATGACTTGTATTCATCTTTTGTTATTGGTATATATTGAGTGCTATAATTTTAATACAGTTTTTTTCCTTTCTTAAGATGTGTATACATTTTTTGGGGGCATCCTCTATATATTAGATGACAGAATCAGAATCTGAAAACATTTTGACAAGCTTCCTTTAACAGGATGAAATTTAATAAGGATAAAAGTAAAAGACTACCTTAAAAAAAAAAAAAAAAACCTGAAAAACCCCTAAAACAAAACAAAAAACAGGAGGCATCTCTGCTGAGCAACTACATGTAGAAATGTAGAAGATTCTCAGAAAGGATCATCAGGTATAGGCCTGCCACACAGGCCAATGAAGTCATAGACATTTGAAGAACAGTAGAACGGAAGTAAAGGGCATTTCCTTGGCGTTGGTCAGACCCCATCTGGTCTTGGGTACAATTCTGGATTCCACATTTTCAGAGAAATATAGACAAATCGGAATGTCATTAGAGACTGTCAAAGGGTCTTAGGTCTATGCTGTGAAATGAATGTTTTTCTATGATAAGAGAAAACTCAGAAGAAATATGCTGGTGTGTTTTTTTAATAGTGGAAATACCATCCTGAGGACATGAGATTTGTCTGGAATTGGTTGTTTTCAAAGGTCTGACTAGCATTAGCATCTGGAAGCTATTGGGAAAACAACTTTGGCTAACTCTAAGGGAAAAACTTCTTAACACCCAGCTCCTAATTAAGCCTAGCAAAACACTGAGGTGTCCAATTTCTTTCCAAGAGAGGGAAAAATCCAATAAGATAAAAGCTTCATAAGAACAACAAGGAGATATGACTACACACCTATCAGAATGGCTAAAATCCAAAACGCTGACAACATCAAATTCTGATGAGTACCTGGAACAACAGCAATTCCTACTCAGTTCTGCTGGGAATGCAAAATGGTACAGCTACTAGGGCAGTTCTTTACAAAACTAAACATATTCTTATCATACCATTCAACAGTCAGTCATGTTCCTTGGTATTTACCCAAATGAATTGACAATGTATGTCCACACAAAAATCTTCACTTAAAGTGTTTTATAGTAGCTCTATTCCTAATTACCAAAACACAGAAGCAACCAAGGTATTCTTCAGAAGGTGACTGGATAAACAAACTGTGGTGAATCCAGACAATGAAATGTTACTCAGTGATAAAAAGAAATAGGTTTTCAAGTCATGTAAAGACATGGAGGAACCTTAAGTACATATTGCTAAGTGAAAGAAATCAACCTGAAAGGGATACATACTGTATGATTTTAACTATATGAATTCTGGAAAAGACAAAACTATGGAGACACTAAAAACCTTAGAGGTTGGCAGGGGTTCAAGGAGAGGGAAGGAGGAATCACTAGGTAGAGCGTAGGGGATTTTCAGAGCAGTGAAACTATTATTCTGCATAATATTTTGATGGTGGGTATATGCCATTATATATTTGTCAAAACCCATGGAATGTACACCACCAAGAGTGAACCCTAATGTCAAGTATGGACTTTGGGTGACAATGACGTATCAATGTAGGTTCATGGATTGTAGGAAATGTACCTCTCTAATGAAAGATATTCATAGTATGGGAAACTTTGTGCGGGAGTTACCAGGGGGTTATCTGGGAACTCTCTGTCTTTTCTATAAATCTAGAACTGTTATAAATCTTTCTATAAATCTTCAACTGCTCTTGAAGAAAGGCTGCATGAGCTGGTGGTGGGGGAGAGCACAGAGGCGGGATCCACTGGGTTGAGCTTTCTCCTGTGGCATCTAGGAAGGGTGAGCAGAGACTGCAGTGGAGGAGAGCTGACGTTAGTGTCAGAGAAGCGGTACCCAGTATCAGGCCCAAAGGACACTTGCAGAACACAGACAGGAGCTACAATTCTCTAGAGGAGTTTATAAGATGAGTGTAAGGCAACAAGAGACTAAAGCCTTCAAGATGGAAAATGAAAGCATAGCAATTTGTCATGGTTGCAGGACTCTGGTGTGGGCCAGCTGATTTGAGGTGTAGGGTCTTGTGGGCCTTGAGCTTCCCATCTCTGGAGGAATTCACAATAAAATGGGAGACTACTTTCTGAATTCTACACATGCACATACACACACACACACAAATATATACCTACATACACATATGTATATATACTTATGTATACCCACATACGTATAGGTTAATCAATAAATATACATACACACAAATAAGTGAAAGCATAATTTTAGATACTGATAAGTGTTATTAAGAATATAAATTATTTTGTTTATTCATTTATTTTGTCTTTTAGATCCCATATATAAATGAGATCATATGGTATTCATCTTTCTCAGTCTGACTTATTTCACTTAGCATAATACCCTCTAGGTCCATCCATGTTGTTGCAACTGGTAGAATTTCATTCTTATGTTATGGCCGAGTAATATTCCACTGCATACATGTAGCACATCTTTATCTAATCGTGAATTGATGGGCATTTAGGTTTCTTCCACACTTGGCTGTTGTAAATAGTGCTGCAGTGAACATAAGAGTGCAAATATGTTTTCAAATTAGTGTTTCAGATTTCTTCAGATGAATACCCCAAAGTAGAATTGCTGGGTCATAAGGTAGTTCTATTTTTAATTTTTTGAGGAACCTCCAAACTGTTTTCCATATGGCTGTACCAATTTGCAATCCCACCAACAGTGCACGACAGTCCCCTTTTCTCCACATCCTCACCAACACTTGTTTGTTGATTTATTGATGATAGCTATTCTGACAGGTATGGGGTGATATCTCACTGTGATTTTAATTTGCATTTCTCTAATAATCAGTGATGTTGAGCATCTTTTCATATATCTATTGTCTATACGTATGTCCTCTTTGGAGAAATGTCTATTCAGGTCTGTAGATATAGAGAACAAACTGATGGTTGCCACAGGGAAGGGACGTTGGGGGACTGGGTCGAAAAGGTGAAGGGATTAGGAAGAAAAAAATTCATAGCTACAAAAAAGTCATGGGATGTAAAGTACAGCACAGAGAATATAGTCAGTAATGTTGCAACAACCAGGTGGGTACACTGCACAAATTATATAAATGTCTAACTACTACACTGTACACTTGAAACTAATATAAAATAATGCTGAAGTCAACTGTGACTGAAAAGAGAACTGTTTTTAAGAATATAAAATATCTATGTGATGGAAAATAACACCGACAGGTAAAGGGAGATTAGCTTTATCCAGGGTGTTCAGGTAGGGTCTCTACGGAGGAAGCATTGGAACTGATACCTGAACGACGCAAAGAAAGCAGCCATAAGAAGAGCAGAAGAAATAACATTGCAGCAAATGTACATATTTTTATATTTAATCGTTAATATTTTTTAGTTCCCTTTGGTTATTATGTCTTCTGCTTCTTATGGTCCTGAGGGAGACATGTAAGCTTTGCAAATATACAGAAAGAGCTAGAACAGCTAAGAGGAAAGAATAAAGTGAGAGAACAGAAGACAGAGGAGAGAAAAAGGAGGGGTAATAGAGAGAATCATAGTAGAACAGGATAGGTCAGAAGAGAAAGAGGACAGAGAGAAGAGACATACCGAGTCCTTTATACTATGATCTGGGAAAGAATATTTAAACCATAAACTTATTGAGAGATTTATGAATGAGTCACGCAGGAACTGGTAATGACCAAAGCTTCAGATATTTTAAGCAATGTCACCTTCAAGAAATCAACAGTGTCGTGTTCTCTTTCCTTTCAAGTATGGACCTCTTCTCATGTTTCTCTTCTGTGAAAAGGCAGGTACTCATCAGACCTGTGATATGCTATCACATATTTTAAAACGTCTATCATGTTTTTGATTAGTGGCCCTCAAATGTTTGCTCACTACAGTTCAAATCTCTGAAGAAAGGGTTGCAGCTGAGAACTGTTGAAAAGCTATTGTACGTGATATGCTACAGGCCTTGCGTGTTGTTTTCAGAGTTCCACGACTGCAACTTCTGTCACACAATTTCTCTCCAACTCATACATGTGTAAATTTAAATTCAAGGAAACGCATTCAAACAGTGAAATTAAGTAATAATGGAAGTGGATGCTAGCTACTTCAGCACAAAAGGATTTATTTTGGTCTATTTTTAGGGCTTGGTAAAACACAGTGATACAAAAATACTAAATCACCATAAAAAAAAAAAAATCAGTGGTGTTGTATAGGATGTGCGAAGGCAGAAAAGAACAAAGGACTTTTCTCCAATCAAATGCAAATGAAAATGACCTGTAAGATACTGAAAACAGTCTTTCTCCTGACAATGAACATTTTCATGCAGTGAAATCCATTTTTGAGACTCATTAGCAAATGCTGTGATCTTGCTTATTTTCTATAGCAGCGTCTGGTTATTTCAAATTGATTAGGAGACCTCTGATGTGGGAAAGCGAATCATTGAACTACCCCAGGTATTTCTGTAATTGGTTATCATGCTTAATTACAAATGTTTCAGCACAACCAATTTATTCTGGAGCAGATTTTCCTTGCCTTTCCACTGCCGCATCTGCCAGTGCGGTTTTCTGTGTTCAGAGAGAGGAAGGAGCAGAAGGGAAGGAGGGAGAGAAGCAGGGGGGATGGGGAGAGAGAGAGAGAGATTAACCTTCTTCTATGCATGTTTGGGTTCTTAAAAAAAAAAAAAAGCAGCTTAATGGATTTATAGATTCATTCTAGGTAGTCTATCCATAGTAGTAGTTGAAAATGAAAGAAATGGAAACATGTATGTATTAGTTTGTATTTGGAGGTCACTGATGGCAAACTATTAGTGATCTTTCCTGATTTAATTATTTCCATTAACTAGTGCTGGGAGCTGGAAGTCCAGCTCTCTTATCTCTCTCACCCTGCCATGGTGCTGGCTGACCTTCAATGTATTCAGTCCACTCGCTCCTGAGCTCATCAGAAGTAAATGGACTAGAATAAAACAGAATACGACTCCACACTGCGCAATCTATCATCTGGTGATTCTGACGACCTGAGCCTGTGGCTGGTGGTGCTGGTGTGCCAGGCTGCAGACAAGGCGTGCATCAGCTTCTGCATAGTCTCTCATCCACAGCCCGGGGTGTTCCAGAGTGAAATGATGGGAGCAGGACTCTGGCCAGGGCACTGACATCAGGTCTCCTACCTCAGCCCTTCTGTGAGGACCTACGTGAACTTTGCAGCACCGGAGGGAGAGAGATGGCGGGACCCTGAGTTTAAGATCTTATGATTAGAATGAAATTTAAGAAAACGTGGACGTTTTTCCCCCAGGCTATTCCTGTGGGAGACTACACATCACTGGGTCACTGCTACTTATTAAGTGTCTTCTACCTGTGCTATGACAGATACTCTTGGCACAAAAGCAAAACATGCATTATCTGATGCCAACTTTGATTTCTGTCCAGGACTTTCAAATTTAAAGAGTGTTATCATTATCATCTAAAAAACTCAAAGTAAGCCTTCAAATAAAGTGAGTTCTAGAAGAATTCTTACTGCTAAAGGACAAAGAGGTTAGATTGGATCTAGTTTGATTCCCCACTGGTGAAATTACTGGATATTTATGGGAAGTTATCAAAAAAAATGGTGCTGGGAGGGCTCCTCGAGATAATTTAGGCTAACTTGCTCATTTTCTAGATGACAGAGATCAAAAGAAGTCAAGTTACTTTTCTAGGTTAGTTTGTGGCAGAGCCAAAACCAGAATCTAGCTTTACTTGGATGGAGAACCTGCCTGATCGAGAAAAAAAATGTTTTCTGTTATCTTTGTACTGTCCACAACAACCGTCTTCCTTATTTTAAAAATGTTCTGTCTTCATAGAGTGATTTTGTTTTGCTTTTGTTGAGGCAATAGGGAAGAATTTTTGATAATTGCACAGAGTATAATAAATTATAAGGAGTGACATTTAAAAATACTTATTTCAGAATCTAATGAAATGATTTATGTTTGATTCTTGAACTTTTGAGTACTTAGAGATGGCACTTTCCTTCTGTGGCAAAGATATCTAGTTTGTAGTTCTTTGTATTTTCTATCAGCACTTCAACAAACTTTTGTAAATCATTATGGAGGGTGAGAATTAATTTAAAGAGAAGTAGCCACTGGCAACATTCACATAAATGTGTGAGAAAAACATTCCAAGTAGGGATTATGGAGTCACTGAAGGAAAAACTCTTCTGTTATATCAGAGCTGCCAAAAGAATTTAGAACTCGAAAGATTCAAATGACAGCAAAGCAGATTGAAGCCACTCTTCCCTGCACATTCCCCTTTCTTTATGCATTCAGGGCTCTGCGTCAAGAAAACTTATATGCAAGGGGTGTAGAAGAGATCCAATTCTACAGAGCTCCAGCTAATGTTTGACGCTTTAAGTTCTTGTCAGAATTTGTGTAGATCACTATAGAGTCACCTCTCAATTTCTCAAAGCAATGGGGAAAGCCTTGGAATACATTACCCCAAAACCCAAAGAATGAAGTAATTAGCATTCATTGCCGATTTCATTTCAATGGCTAATTGCTCTTCACGCTCATATATTGATACAGAAAACTGGACAGCGAGTAGCATCTACTATCATTTATTATATGGATATGGAGAGAATGGTTGAAGGCAAGTTTTTGTTGCTCCGAAAAGTCTGCAAAAATTTGCACATAGTTTGATAGAAGTGCTGATGGTACACTCAATACCAGGCGTGACACAATGCGTGGATTGAGGAGGGGGAGGGTCTTGATCAGTGGCATGGATACCCATTAAATTTGAGGAGCAGGGAATGGGCAGGGAAATGCCACGGGTGAAGGTGGTGGTGCTGGCATTTGTATGTATGGGTATGCACTCTGACACCTCTGGTCGGCCTCACTGGGTATGCGAAAAGCTTTGAGAACTGGCACTTACGTCTATTGAGGATGATGAACTGGGCAAATTTCTATTTGAGGGACATACTTCTAGATTTTCTGTTCTGATTTTTAGTTGGCAGAAAACCCCTTTGTTTGAAATCACAAGAGAGCTGTGGATGTCCATAAAAATCAACTCATTCCATTGCATCTCTTTCATTGCCACGCCAGTGCAATAGGAATAAAGAAATACGTTTGATATGTTCAGTCATGAGAATTTTCTGGAGCCCTCCTTTGGGACCTGAGCAAGAATAGAAAACACCTGAAAAATAAAAAAAAAATTGGGGGAGGAGAATAGGGCAAATAAAAAATGTGTGGGTATTGTGTAGAAAATCTATAAGGGATTCTAGTTACCTCAGGCCTCGCAAAAGTAGAATCAGAATGTCTTCCTGACCCTTAGGCCGAAGAGGGAGATAGAACTCAGAGAGAGAGGACTGGCTGTCAGGACTTCTAACTCAGTGGAGGTATAGTTAGTGAACAGGAAGCCTTTAGAGAAAGAGCTGGCGGAATAAACAATATCCCCCAACTCTCCTTCCTCTATCACATTGCATGCTGGGGATTTCTATTGGCTGAACTCAACCAGAAACCAGAAGAGAAGGAAACTCACTGGTGCATTCTGTTCTGGGTCAACATTTGGGTGGAGAGATCAGGGTGTAAGTAAGAGGGTCAAAAAGAAAGGGAAAGTTCTGAGAAGGCTGCGAATGCACGCTTCCTCTCGTCTCATTGCCGAAACAGCCTAGGGTGGGTAGCGTAAGGCAGGACTTTTAGTTGCAAACAACAGAAAACAACTTTGTCTGACTTAAGCAGGAAAGGATATTGCTGGAACACCTGGAAAGCCAGGTGCGGGGAGGACATCATTGCTCCTTACTCTGGATGTCTATCATAGATGTTACTGTTGCTGCTACTCCAGCAACTGCCTAAGTTACCTTCGCAGCCAGAGATTCATCCTCATGGACACTTTTTCTTGTTTCGCCAGCTACTGATACCAACCTGGAGCATCTGCCTGCCACTGTCAGAATCTCAGTCTTCTGACTGAGCTTAGCTTCAAAAGCAGGTGAAAGACTGAGTACCTGACATTATTAGCTATCTGCAGAGGGGCAGTGCCTCTCGCAAGAATTTTTAGGTGCAGAATTCTCCAAATTTAGGAATGGGGTTCTAGTGACAGGTGGCCCAAGAGCATTACGGATATCTACTACAAGTAGGTTTCATTAGCTCCATTTTGCAGATGAAGATCTGAGGTTCTGAGAGGCTGAAAAACTTGCCAAATTTACAGCTTTAGTTGGGAGTCAAATCTCAAACGTAGGTTTTGGCTGTTTCTACTATGTCAAATTTTTTCTCTACTCTTTTAGACAATTCAATATGATTTCCACTTTAGTGATTTTTTTTTTAAAGACAGCACTGTATATTTTTTGAAAGTGTAAATGATTCTAAAGTTAACTTGGATGAAGAAATATATAAGAAAAACACCCAAAAAGAAAGGGAAAAAAGAAAGGGAGATATGCATTCTGAGTATTAAAATATAATGGAATGCTGTAGTAATTGAAATGGTGTGGTGTAGAGATATACAGATTAACATAATAGACTCCAGAAATAGAATCCAGAAATAGATTCACATAAGTATAATACTTCAGTATGTGATAAAAGTGGAATTTTAATACAGTGGAGGAAAGGAAGGATAGATGAAAAATTTGTTGGGACAACCGCTAACCATTGATTTTAAAAAAATTACTTCTTACACTAATTGAATTCCAAAGGCATTAAATATTTTAATAAGAAAAATGAAAAAGAACAAAAGAATATGTAGGTGAATATTTTTATAATCTTGATCTGTGTAAAGCATTTCTAAGTAATAAAGGCAGAGAGGTAGAGAAAACAATTGCTAGACTGGAGTATGTAAAAAGTAAAAATTTCTCCATGGTAACAATAGAGACAAATAGTCACTTGGAAAAATACTTGCAAAACATATGAAATAACAGGGCTAATATGGTTAGTATGTAAGGAAAAAATTCACAGAAGTCATGAAAATGGCTGATTAACAAGAAAGCATGTTTAATCTCATATGTAGTAATAATCAAATACGTTCACATTACAACAAACTTAGCAGAAATTAAAGCAATTAACGATATCCAAGGTATGTGTGTGTGTGGTAGGGTGTGTGTGTGTGTGGGGGTGTGTGTGTGTATGCGTGTACGTGTGTATTTTTATTTTATATCATCACAATCTGTTGGGGTCAAAATTGATCAATTTTTTGGAGAGTTATTTGGCCTTATATACCAAAATTCTTTAAAATGCCCTTTGATAAAAAATTCCACATCTAGTAATTTTTCATTATGAACAAACACAAAAATCACAGAGGGATGAACATTGCAGTGTTATTTTTAATGAAAAAATTAGAAAAAGAACTACTAAATATTCATAAACGTAGGATAGCTAAGTGATTTATGTACATTTATGAAGTGGAATACTATTTAGCCATGAGACGGCAAATATCTATTGATAACAAAAGAGATCCATGTTATAAAAAACATGGCATAAAATACTATGACTAGCATATCTAATATTTAAAAGAAAAAATAATCATTATATTTAGAAAAAAACTGGGATGGTGATTTTATCTGACTAGTTGCATCTTAAATGACCTTTATTTTTTCTTTATCCATTTTTACATTTTCTGATTATCTTACAGTAAGCATTGATAAGCATAATAAAAAATTAAAAGCTTTCCTTATTTTGAAAAAGTGAAATAATATATATATATAGCTTCATTAAGCAACACATAAAAACTAATTTTCGTATTCTCATTTTACATGGTTTTTCTGATATAAGTGTTGTGTGTGTGTGTGTGTGTGTGTGTGTGTATGAGTGTGTGAACAGAGTCATAAAAAGCTAGAAAAAGGCAAAGAAGAGAGAAAGATGGAGAAGATAGAGAGTGATTTGTCCTAATTTGTAATCTTCAGAGGATATGGAGGGAGACAATTTATGACAGTAACCTGCTCCCAAATCTTTCTTTTTACCCAGAGCTGGACCTGATCCTCTTTACAGCCTTCCGGTCACCTGGTGTAGAAGACTATGGCTCCTACTTGCCTTCTTCCCAGCTGAAGTGCAACAGAGATGACCAGAGACTCACAAAGTAGGCAGAGGGGCACAAGCAAGCCAGAGGCTAGATAACCTTCTTTTGACCACTGGGTATTGCACTGCCTTACTCAGGCGATGTGTGCAATTTGGAGGAGATCAGGAGAATAGTATTTGGTGGATAAAGAAGAAAATGAGGCATTGGGGAAACATGGTTGGCAGGGTTAAGGGAAAGGGTTCGAGATGGCTCAGTGACTCTCACCTCGAAGGCCTCTGATCCTCACGCTGCAGGGCCCATTCTGCCTTTAATGTCTAAGTAAAGTGATTACAGCTTCCTTGCTGGGCGCTGATAGGGGCCCTGAAGCTTCCCAGAGTGTTTAGGCGTGGTCAGGATGGCTGTGCCCACGGTGTAAGAGATCACACTCTCCTTCATTGGGGAATGCCGCAGCCTGACTCCCACTCACCGTCACTGTTCATCTCCTGAGGCTCTGCTTTCCTGCTATTTCACCCCAGACCTGCATCATCTCTCTTTGCTGCCTAAAGTATCACCTATGCAAGCAGGCTTTTACTGTCGCTTTAGAACATGGCAGGAGAAGATGGGGTGGTGAAGAAGTTAATCAATAGGGCACATTCAACATGAGCTCTAAATATTTCTGAAAATTGATTGGTGTTTCGAAATCTTTCTTTTCCTTAAGCTTCCTTATATATCCCCTCTTCCTTAATTTTTGGGGCCCCACCACTTCTATTTCAGGGGCAGAAACTTAAAATTGCCTTTTCAGTGTGGGGTTGAGATGAGCTAACATTTCCTATCCAAAGATGTTTCCCTAAATGAAAGAAAATGGAGATTAATTACATTGCTTCCACATTTGCAATAAAAATTGGTTAACTATTCCTTTTATGTTCTCCCCGTTGTGCATTACTGGATCGGGACAATACGGGGGGAGAGTCAGGGTGTTCTTGGGATCTTTTTGCTATCAGGAAGTTTTCTTAATTGCCAGGGGCCACTCTGTAGGCTAGGTTAATTCTAATACCAAATGAACCTCCCTTTGGGACCTAGTAAGTAGTCAACAGGCCCTCAAATCTGAAAACGAAGAGACTTTTCTACTGAGGGCTGTCCTGTCACTGAATCAATGGGGACGTTATATGGATGGGCTGTAAATAGAGAGAAGGAAGACAGTGGGGTAAAAGGGAGACATAAAAGAGGAGCAAAAGGGAAAGAAAAGAACAGGTGTAGAGAGACACAGGAAGGAGAGTACACAAGGAAAAGAAAGACCAGAGTTGGTTAATGAAAATAGGAAGAGCTAGTTTAAATTCCTCCCAGAGTATTAGACTTAGAATGGATCGTAGTGACCTGCTCCAACCTACAGTTAATACACACGAGGAAACAGACTTGAAGAATTTAGGTGATTTGCCCAAAGCCCTTCAATGAATCAACATAGATCAGAGACTGGGATTCAGGTCTTCCAACCACCAACCCTGTGATGTTTCCACTAACACGTATTTCAGGGTTTTTTTTAGGAAGTAGTAGATCAGCCAGATCATCATGAATTAATGAAACTAGTGTGGAACAGATATGGACTTTGCACGGCAAGATTACTAATATTGTCAAGTGTTTGAGATTACCTCTTTTTGAGAATGTTGCTGCCTATTATTTTCTCTAGTTGTTCATAAAATTGAGTAGCTTTCTTGTTTTCTAAAGTAGAACATTGTATTTAGGAAAGTCCTTTTCAACACGCGAGGACTCTTAATACTAATAAGACAAACAGATCATTTTCCAAATAGGTGAATGATAACCTATTAGGGGCACAAATAATAGACCTGATGTAATAACACTTATTTTTCTTGAGCAAATATTCTCAGGTTGGAGATTTCATGTGTGTGTGTGTGTGTGTGTGTGTGTGTGTGTGTGGTGTTCCAACACATTCTCTGTTAGAAAAAGATCAAAGGGCCAGTACTCAAGAGACAAGTTCAAAAGGCAAGTCAGCATTTTGGACCAACTTTTATCACTTTGCATATGGGCAACTATACAGCAAGAACAGCAGCAAAGGGATTTGCCAAGTAAAAGGAAAGAACATTTGAAGCAGGAGAGAAATTATTTTCAAGCGAGAAGGGCTATGTCATGATGGTTCAGCTGGTGATCCATTGTGCCTGTTAAGAGGCCAAAGAGAATTGTAGATCTCTGAGGTCCATGGGGGCAGAGGCAAGCGAATAAGATGAAGGGAGCACCGGAATAAGTGAGGGACTGTTTAACAGCTGAAAAGGCTGATGGATGTACTCGGCACCTGAGAAGACAGCTCTCCCAGCAGGAGAATAAAGAGGGCAGCAGAGCTGAGCCCGCTAGAACCACACAGTTAGGGCACTGATCCTCTAATAACCTCTAGTTTCAGGAGTTTATAATGTGCTATAAAAACCCCTGTCTCTAGACTAAAACCTGGCACGATCAAACTTAACTACATTTTACTGCCATTGCAGAAATCCCCGATTTGCTGTTACTTTCTCTTAAATAGAGCTGGATCTATTTTCAGCATTGCAGGTGCCAGGATGTTTTGTGAAAAATTTCCGTAGAGAATGGATTTGATTTTTAAAATGCAGACACTGGATTTCAATTCTTAAATTGAAATGCTGGACTAGGCACCAAGGACATTTTGATTAAATCATGGCTATGTTCAGGCTATTAATTCCAACTCGGATGGTTCCGTAGATACAGAAAACTATTTGAAAAGTAGAGATATTCAGTCTCCAATGGGTGAAGGTCATCCAATAGCTAACTCTCCTCACTGGCCTTCATAACACAATTTTAGGAAGCTTTGGATTCCTATACATACTGGTAGTTCCATTTACTATCAGTCAAGAGGAGAAAAATATTTTATTTCATAGAAGAATCTATTAATACTTTACATGTGTATTTCAAATGTTGCAACCATCAGTAATGAGTCTTTTTACACCCTCACCTGACAGTTTTATTTCAATGGTTGGTTATAGTTCATGATCTCTTATTCTATACTTTGAAAACAGGCTAGCAAGAATTCTAGTTAAATGACTATGCACGGTCATATTCAGAGTCAGAAATAAAAGTCAGGTCATTGTATCTGTTCTTTCCTTTTCTGCATTATTCTCTATAATCAGAATCAATTATAATGAATTCATTATCTATTCATCAACCTACACCGTCTTTTCCTAGGTACATAGGATGCTCGACAAAGTATAGAAAAAACAGGCAAACTTCATAGAATCATAATAAATTGAAGTAAAAAACGCACTTAACAAGAGAACCAAAAGCCCAATTAAGCAATTTACAATATTTTATATTTTTCTCAGATTTGTTTATGAAGAAAGGGTCACTTTGATAGTCTAGCTGTTCCAGCTAATTATTTTCAAAGTGAATTGCTATTTGTTCTTGACTCTTGGTTTATTTATTTTCAAGTTAGAGGCCTAGCTTCAAGCCGATGTATTCAATTCAAAGGTCAAAATAATGCCCTCCTCCCTTTTTTTGTGGAACTAGTGGGCTGAGTATACTCATCTCTGGAAGAAATAATTTGCACATGGGTGTAAAACCTTATATTTTTTCCAACATTAAGCTACACGTTGCATTTTGCTTTCTGTTGTCACTAGCGCCAGTACGTGAAGGATTAAAAAGTCCCCTTTCCTTTATCTATACTTCATTACTTTAACAACTCAAGACAGCATTCTGGAAATAGACTAAGAACAAAAAAAGGCTCTCACTTGTACATGGATCCTTTGCAAGCATTTGGATTCTGTTTTTAAGGCTGAACTCTTCTACTTCAATGATCTAAATTATGGGCTGTGACATTGTTTTTTCCAGAACCCTTCTTGGGTTCTTTTTTGTGCATTTTGAGCTATGTAAGTCAATTGGTGCAGTGGTAAGAGTGTAACTGGTCTGCAATTGTTTTGGTCCAATTTTCTGAAGTACTTCGTATGATAAAATTCTAAGTGGGATTTGTTTATATACAGTGCACTTGGAACATATAAAAGGGGCGTGTTACTGAGCTTGGGTGATGGCTTTCTGGAGGAATGCTTTGAGTTGTGTCTTGAACAATCAGTTATGAGCTGCCAAATACATTCAGTTTTGGGTACCTGAATTCCAGGCAGAAGGAACTATCAGTGAAAGGTTCCAGACATAAGAAAATATGGTATATCTATAAAATTTAGTGCTGCTTGAATGTAGGGTATATCTGTGTAAGGAAGGGGAACTGTGCAGAGGAGAAAGGTGGGAGATAAGCCTGGTGGGCTCCAGATGTATAATGACTTTGCCAAGGGTGTGTGGAGGGAAGGGGGAACTCGCTGAAAGCTTTTACACATGTAACCAATTGCCTATAGTTAGACCAACTACTTGCCTTGGGGTCCTTTGAGATGTTTTGAATTCATTATTTTATCACCTCGCAGGCTGCTCTCCTGGCTTCATAAATTGTCACTTTCAACCAGATAGAGCAATTTGCTGAGATTCCCATTGGCAGGGCTCACCCTTTCTAGGTGCAGTCAATTTCTTTGGACTTCCTCTTACCTTTTTCCCTTCTGTGCTTTCTACAATGCCGATTCTTTCCCAGGTATCCCAACAAAGTATTGTATTAGTGAGTACATCTTGATTGAAATGATCCCTCCATTGTTACATATTTGCATTTGAGCCTGAATCCTCAGAAATGGCTTTCCTGGAGGAGATTTCAGCCCCCATGCCAGGCATGAAGAGACGTCAGCTTTCAACTCATCTCAAACTAGGCCATGTAAGTCACTCTCTACCCTGACTTCAAAGACATTTGGATTTTGTTCTTAAGCTGGTCTGCCTGTGAGAGGCTCACCATTATACCTTCTAAAACTAAACTGAGTGTGTATGATGTGTATTTAAGATTTAGCATAACGGTGTGACAGTGTGTGCATGATTTTCTTTTTTAGTTTGTGCTTTTAGGAGTCAACTAAGAAAATTGTTATTTGATCCTGCTGATGTTCCCTTTTCAGACAGCTGCCACCGTTTGGCCTTTTTTTTTTTTTTTTTTAATAATTTTTCTATTTATTTAAAAATAAGTTTGTAGTTACTGCACTGCAGGGACAGAAATTATTACACATGCATTCTAGTTCATATAGAAGGATGCAAAGAATTATGCATCAAAACTAACAACAGAAAGTGTCCACGTAACAGTCAAGAAAGGTCCAATCAATATGGACAAAAGAGAAAGGGCACTGCTATTCTGGTGTGAGACTGCCATTTATAACATGATACTCCAGGTTTCCATTAAATTAGCTTTTGCTTTTTTAGTCAATGTTCGGACTCGTCCTCTACTAGAAGTTCCAAAAGTCAAAGAGGTGTCTTCAAACAGCGGCTGCCTTTGCTCCTCTCAGAGTCATCCTCATTACAGGAAGCTGTCCTTGACCTTGGTTTCTAGTTCTCATATAGGGTTCAGAGATTTTAAGTTCCTCAGACTCTTCTTCCTCATCCATAGGATCATCTGTATTTTTTCGGTTACTTCTCCTTAGCATTTTAACACTTGCAGGAACTATGAGATCTGAGTCTAGTTTTTGTGTCTTCATCTTCCTTTTGGGTTTTCTGCCTTGACAACTCTTTTTCTGTAACGCATCCTCCTTTACAATATTAGTTTCATAACGAAAATTGCATGTTGAAGAAGGAACTACTTCATCTCTGATAGGATGTACATTATTTTGCTCTGAATTTTCTGGCTTTGCATACGGTAGCTTTTTGGGCTTTCTACGCCTCTTCTTGTGTATAACTTCACTGCTATTGGTATTGAGTTTTACCTTAGGTTTCCTTCCAGGTCCCCTCTTCACAAGTTTAGATGGCTGCCCTCCATGGCCACTTAGTCAAATGCTTTCTGGTACCAGAGCATTATTTTTACACTCTTATTCAATGACAGCTGATGACTTTGACAGAGTGGCTGTCTTTGAGAGTACAAATGATTTCATTTTATGTTTGACTGGCTTTTCCTTTTCCAAGTTTTCTTTTGCAGACTTATTCCTAGAGCCATGACTAAAATTGGATTGACCAGGACTTGAAAGAGTATTCAAGGTTTTGGAATGTTTCACAGAATTCTCTAGAACGGTTTTCCCTGGCATTGCAGATATAGTAGCTTTTGAAATAAAAGTCTTTGCTGCTGAAGGAGTAGATGGTTGCTCAGTGGTAACGGGATCTACAACCACTCTGTTGCTTCTGGTTCGAACTACAGAACTAGATGCTGTTTCACCATTTATCTGAGCACATTGTGCTTGGTGGTATTGATCGTGTAGGATCGTGTAGGTGTAGAGTGGCCACTTCCTTTGTATTTCATATTCCCTTTTAACTGTATGGCTTACTTTGATATGATTTCGTCTCTCTCTGTAATGATAATGGGAGAGGACGTCATTGCCCAAGACCAGGGCATGATAGGCCTTTTAATTCATTTTAGGCTTATTACCCTGCAAATGTAAGAATGATTTAGGGTTCTGTTTGCCTGGGCTAAGCCTGTTTTAGACATATTGGAAGGTGAAATTGTGTATTAGACCACATGTATGCTTGACAGCCCCTTTCAATGACGGAATTGGTCATTAGATTCCTGGGTCTGCCACTTTTCTTCCTTGTGACTTTGGATAATCCACACAATCTGTCTGCTCCCTGCCTCCTTTCTTATAAAAGAGTAAAGGGAATATAATTTTACCTTTCTGAACTCCCGAGGATGCCGTGAACTTTCAGATCAGTTGTGAAAGGTGCTTTGAATTCCATGCAAGAATGCTTTTAACATGGCTTCATAGAAAAATGCTAAATAGAGAGCATATTTTGTTTTGGAAAACAATGTGTTTTTTAGAAATAAAATTTCCATTGCATGATCAGTTTTAAAAAAATGTATTATGACTTCTGGATCTTATTTTAATACATGATTTAACAATATGCTGTGATTTTGACAGCATTACATATCTTTCCCTAGAAATCTGTAAGACCGTGCTGTTAATTTGAACGTAGGGAGTGAATCTGGTCCTCAGTGAATATTGCCACCACTGGAAACTGATGTTCTATTAACAATCCACAAAATAAAAATCACAAGTAGTGTTGCTATATTGTGGAGCAGCTCTTTCCAGTAGATTCTAGTGCCTATTTTGCAATGCATTTTTCTTTCTTAGTCATTTCCTTCTGATTACATTCAGCTTCTGGCTGACCTACGCGTGTTGGTAACTCCAAGATAGGATACATCACTCTATAACTTTAGGGGAAAAAAGCTTTGCAATTAACATAGAGACCATACATTTATATTAAGTAATATGCATAACAAAATCCCCTTATATTCATATTTATAATTTCTTGTTACTATACATCTCCAATTCTTTCTGTGTCAGATGGTGGCAATTTGCCACTATTACTTTCAGAGGAGAGGGAGCATATGGTCAGCTCCCTAGATTTGAAAATTCAGACCATATCTATCCACTAATGAAATGATTTTGAAATTATGGAAATTGCTTCTTTCTCTCTAAAGGCTAAAGCTGTGATTCCCAACTCCAGTTCCATCACCCTCCAGGGTAACTGCAATCATCCCAGAAAGTGGCATGGAAATTTTAAGACAAAATTAATTTTAACTCATTTTAAATTAAAACAAAATGCATGCCAAACTGTGCTGTTAAAGAAAGGTTATCTTGACATCCAATAAGTGCCATTTTAAACCCGAAAGTATTCTATTCAATGTATTTTGTACACTAGCCAGCAATTCTATGAGACTTATACTTGGGGTGGCGCCACTGAAAGGAGCAGACCAGAGAGGAAGAATTTCATTATTCTGTAGAAACTTCTTTTTCCAGATTTTCAAATTAAGGCTTGAAATAGTTTTAGGACAATGTGAAGGAGGGAGAATTATTGTTTAATACCGCTGTTTTCTGATAAATCTGAGTTCTATCTGAACTACAAATAAACCTCCATGCTGGGATAGAAGACATTTTGTTTCATAGTCCTTCCACTTTATGTTGTCTGCCCATTACTATCCCTACACCTGTCCTAGAATCCTTACCTGATGTCATATAACAGCTGTCTACTGAAAATACTCATAAGATATATGCCCTTACTTCATTGCATCGTCACCCTGCTTTTAAAAGAATGATTACTGTGGCAATTAATTAGCCTTTAGGAGCAAGAGCATCCTTTATTAATAATGGCAGTCTGGTCATCAATGTGGGTGCATCATTTCCTCTTTTCTGATCTCATTGCTGAAGTTCAGCATGATTTTTTTTTAAGCTCAATGCCATATTATTTCCTTTCTGCCATGCCTCTATGAATTCTCTGCCTTATCTTAAATGAGATCCCTTTTTTTTCCTTTACTTAAAATATCTTTGGGATGATTTCAAGGTAATTTTTATCTTTATAGCTCACACAAACATTCTTATATTTACTGCCCCATTTATTTGAAATCAAATTATAAGCACTTACTTTCCTTGACTCATGAATAATTTCTCTAGGAGTGGGGAAAAAAGGAATGCAACTTTATATTCAGAGCAACTGATAATGTTTTGATCAGTGGATCCTGGGTGTGTCATTGTGACTCTCAGTTAGCAATTTGGTAAGATTTGAAAAAATGTAAATCAAGGTCATTATCATACTGGACCTCAGCCTACACGATGCTGAGGCACTGATAGATTAAAGACTCTTCCAGCACTACCTAACATTTCTGTAATTTCTGTTTAGAAAATAGGGAACTACTTCTCATCATAAACTTAAAACTTTTAGGAAAACTAAAGACTGGAATGGGAAAGAATAAATATTCTTTGTGTGTGCTGAAATTTTTCTCATCCCAATTTTAATTATTTAATTTATTATTATTATTATTACTATTTGATATAAATATCAAGATTCAATTGAAGTCTACTGTAGTATTAATGAAGAGGCATAACTAATATTTCTGTTCTATAACAAAAAGGATTCATTGCATATGGAATGTGTGCAATGATTTGACTCCCTCTGTAACCAGTTTTAGATGTTTAAAGGCAAAAGATGTTGACAAAAAATGCAAACGACATGTGTAGCAGAGATACCTAGCTGAACAATCAATGGGCCCCATCCAGTGTAGAGATGCTGCTGGACCGTAGTTGCATTTCCCAGCTCCTTTCCTTTTGTAGGCAAGGTAATGTGACTAGTTCTCACCAATGCAATATGACGAAAAGTGACTTCCAGACTAGTGTGATTAAGAAAGAGGTGGGCCTTAGTCATAGTCTCTTTCACCATCCATCAGCTGAATGATGAGGGCTCCCAAGACCTACAAGAGGGCAGAGTTTTAATGAAGATGGAAGAAGCATGGGCCCTGAGTGACCATGTGGAAGGCTGCACAACCAAGAGTACCCTGGCTGATTCTGCTGTGAAAAAATAAACTTTTACTGTGTTAAGCCACAGAGAAGTTGAGACTTATCTATTATAACAGCTAGCATTTACCTTGATAAACATAACACAAAAAAATAATATTCTACTTGTGAGACACTGAGCTCAAACCATGTACAGAATAGTCAACAGTTGGAAGAACCAAGTTGAGTACATGCTTACTGAGTATCTCTTTAATTTCAACACTTGGAAAATATTCTGAAATGATTTCTATTTTTTAATATCATTAATCATCTTCCTAACTGATAGTATTATCTGAAAGGTTTTAATGAATCTGCTGAAAGGCTAAGAGTTTCGAAGGACAGTTTACTTTAAGATAAGGTGGATTTTTAAGTAAGGTGGATTTTCCAAGTAGGGCTTATCATTTATGTAATGCATCTAGCACATGGTTCAAATGCACAGCATGTAAAGATTTGCCTGTGACCATATATTAGCATTAATGTTTTGGATATTGTACAACACAGTATGTTATAATATTCATATCCAGCAATAATTAAGATTGTTCACATGTGATAAGAACTAGGAATGACAATGCACTAAACATTGGTAGAAAGAAGGATTTAACATGTTCCAACATTCTGAAGTTCATCATTCTCTAGCATGGACATTTCTCTTTCCTTTCTTCTTACTTCTTTCATATAATTCCATGGAACTTTGATAAAGCCTTCAAATTCCAAAATGTCTCAACTGAAATGGAACATGATAGTAAAAATTAAGAATCATAATTTTTATTTTACTTACCTGCATTCAAATATGCAATAGCTCTGAAGAGTTTTGGGGATTTGGGATGTATTTTTACTTTAATTACAACAATTGAGTTCTAAATATGATAGTCCCATCTGTGATCAATTTTAATATTGATCACAGATGGGACTATCATATTTAGAACTCAATTGTTATAAATATGTTCAATCATTACTTTGGGGACAGAATGTCCTCCAGAGATAGCCACACATTTGTATGATGTATCCCAAAGCTCAGCTCTATATTGATAACTCTGTTTCAACCTAGAGATGTGTAAAATCACAAATCACTGGTCAACTCTCTATTGGATGTGACTAAGAATACTTATGAATTCCATCTTCCAATTACAAAATTTAATGTTCTAATATTAATAGAAGCTGTGAACTAGGTTCTTGCTAAAATTTTCAAAAGAGATATTGAAATTGGGCCAGGCATAACTGGTACCAAGCAATATTTTGAAGTTGGATCATTCTCTCTTTTTTATCTCTATCCTGTACTCTTTCCCTCTCAAACCTCACTGTTTCTTTTTTACTGTATTCCTCTTAAATCCTCTCTTGATGACTAGAATTGACACTGTTGTGGGGTTCTGTTCTCTGTTAGTCCAAAGGAAGACAATTTATACTCTAGCCCCTGGCTTCCCACTGCGCTCTCATCTCCCTGTCATCACTTCTTACCTGGATCACTGCAATAGTTCTCATACCTGCTCTCCCTAAATACAATCTTCCTTCTTTCTAATCTGTTTTTCAGGTTGTATCCAGAATGATGTTCCAGAAATGCTCATCTGTTCATATTCTTCCCTACTTAAAACTTTCATTGTCTTTCCATTGCTCTCAAGATAAAATTCAAAGTCCTTAACACTGTTGATAGCATTGGACTTGAGGTCTGGCCTGCTACTGATGGCTATGTGGCTTGGCCTAATTACCTCTTAGTTTCATTACATAGTAAGTTCTTATCATTTGTGGTAGTTATGTCCTATAAAGTTGCTGTGAACACTGAATTAGTGAATACTGCTGTTAGGGGAAATAGGATTAATTTCCTGTAAGCCTCTGGTCACAATATTTTCATCAACAGATCAATTTATAACCTTGTTTTATGTGTATTTCTGTTTAACGATACCTTAATATATATTATATATACAGATGGTGTGTATTATAACATTGAACTCATGGCCAATGGCACTGTAGCTCATGCCTAAATGAAGCTTATCACATAAATGTATTTTCTTCATAATGTACATCTCAACCTTCCTGTATTAGACACTAGACAGCATTTCAGCACTATTGTTGGGGGCCATTTTAAATAGTAAAATCATCAACAAAAAGCACAAAATGCAAAAAACACGACACTATATAGCCTGGGAAAAGAGCACTTATTTGTCATGTGACAGCTAAAAGGAGAAGGCAGAACTTCACCTTGTTCGACCTCAGCAAGGAACCTGCTTATATCAGTGACTCAAAATTTTCACTACTCCATGCATGTCTATGAATGACCACAAAAGTGCTGTGAGTATTGATTTTGGGATTGCAAAAAAATTTTAGTGAGTATGAAAATTTGCAGATAAGGAATCTGTGAATAATAGGATTGCCTGTGCATGGAAAAGACTACGTCTATGGCAGACGCTCTTGGTTTTCAACACTCATGTCCACCTTGTGCTTTGTTGGTTAATTTCTAATTGTGAAGGAGTTGTGTTCACTGTTTCCTAGGTGGCCATGTATTCAGAGAGGAGGCCTTGGACCCTTGCTAATTTATAGCATTCTAAACCACTGCTTTGCCAGTGAAAGATTTAGGGGTGGGCATGTGACCCAGGGGAGGTAATGAGTTCTGGATGGAGGGGCAATGAGCTGCATGGTTTCTGGGAGAGATTTTCCTGTTGATGAAAGATGCACAAGAAGGGACATCTGTCCTTCTTTTCAGTTGAAAGTTTTTGTGCCTGCCTGGAACACCTGATAACAGGAATGGCCTCTGAAACCGTGAAGACAAAACTGATATACTAAATATGGCTCAAAGAAAAATTTTAACAGAATCTAGGTTCTGGAGGACTGAATCAACTGAATCAACCAATCAACCAATGAAACCTCCTCGATATGTGAGATAATAAACCTTTATGCCAGTTTGAGTAGGTTTTGCTTGTCAGTTTGCTATTTACAACCTAAAACATCCTGACAGTATACTTTATTTTCATAAGGCTGGTGTTAGCAATGAGAAAAAAAAAAAATATATATATATATATATACAGGCATATGTACATACACATGCCATCTGTTATATAGTTGAGCCTTGATAAATGTTACTTTCCTTATTGTAGTTTTAGGTATAGAAAGACTACAAGTTGAAGACTGTACTACCAAATATTTGTCATCACTCTTTCATGTTAACAATAAAATGAGCTAACTCAAAACCTTATAGGATATTTTATTTCAACGTCCTTGCTTAGAATTGTGATCCCCTTTTCCCTCTTGACCATTTCTAACTCAACTGCTTACTCTTCTATTATATAGGGCATTGTTTAATGCTTTAGGTTGCAGTATCATGATTATTATGATATTATCACAATATTTCTCTGACAAATACATCATGCTGTGGGGGGGAGAGAATCTGTATTGCAGGGGCTTTGTGAATATTCCAAATGTAGAAAGGGAAGTTTTCAGAAATTGAAGTTTATGTAAAAAAATAAAATAAAAATAGGGGTTTCATTCTCAGCCATTGTTTATTCATTCAACTAAGTGTTTTTTAAGTCTTTACAATAATCAAAGCATGGGCTGGGTTGCAAAGTGCTCTAGAGGAGATGTATTATGCCTCTGAGACTTAGGACACTTGGCATAGATTGTAAAGTTTGGAGACCATGGGTTGTTTTACAAAGCATCTTTGTATTGTCCATGCTGAGAAGTCTAAAAACTTTTACACAGTAAGTCCTCAATAAATACTTGTCAAATAATGGTCTTGTTTTGTAGAGCGCATGTATGCGACTGCATGCATGCACACACACATTTATATAGGACTAATATCTGCCAAAATATGTAATTCTTTCCTCTATTGAATTTTTAAATGGTATTGGATGACTCTGCATCCTAGTATTACCTCGAGCTCACACCTTTCTCCCTTAATTACGTTGCCTGGAACCGTCTGAGAAGTGTTGTTTGTCTAGCTTTATAAAATGCTCAGTGTTACTTCATGACACTGTCATATCTGGTGGTTCATAGGAGATAGCATTTGGTGACTTTTTGTGATTTTACTTTCCTGAGAGGCATACTGAAGCCACACCATTCAGAGGGATTTGCAATGCTGTCATCTCTCGTGAGTGTATGCTGAGACCTTGAGCTAATGCTCTTTAGCTTCCGAATGATTTCTCTGAGACATTTCTAGGATTCTGACAAGTAGTCTAACAAGCAGCTTTTTTTCTCTCTTATAGATAATGCATTTGAGCATCTAGAATAAAACCATTTCTCTTCAATAGAGATAATATTTAATTTCCTTTTAAACATTTAAGTTTAATATTTTCACTTACTCTGCTATTATTTTTCAAAGTGCATTTCGATTAGTATTGACACAGGGATTACCATATTATTTCCTATACAACATGCATGATAAAACTGAGAAACTTCTAATCAGACGTCCCTCAATCGTAATGAAATCAACATAAAACATGAATTTAAACTGTTTTAGGGTGCTATGTCAATGAAATGTTATTACTATTACTGTTAACTAGTATTTTGAACCCTTATGACTGCTGAAAACCTCACTATAATTGAAAAATAGCCTTTTTTTTTTAAATGGTAGCAATGTATCTTTTAAAATACACAAGGCTTGCATTTTAAAATGAAAGAATAAGTGGACTTTTATAGATGTGCAGAGGTACTTGATTTATGTTATTTTGAATGAACCTGTTATTATGTTGGCTAACTTTGCTGTCTCCTTAGGACACTCACGTTTCTCTGTGAAATGGTGTGTTAGGGTACACTAAGTTAGGTTGCATTAAAAAAAAAAAAATCCCAAGATCTCAGTGGTTAACACCACACAAGTTTATTTCCCCCTCAGGCTACATGTTCAGTGGGGATTGACAAAGGGGAGGAGGCACTGTTCATTGTGTCACTCACAGTGAACTTTCCAGGGAAAAGATTGTGGCTCCATCTGGACATGAACTTTCCTGGGAAAAGAAAATGCAAATCTTAAAACTTATCCTGAACAGTGACACATTTCCTTTGTGCTCATCTTTCATTGGTCAAAGCAAGTCATGTGACATGACAAACTTCAGCCAGGCGGGCAGAAAGTGCATCCTCCATTGGGCTGGAAGGAGAATTGAGATCTCTGTGAGTGGCCCTAACGCCAGTCACCATTGTGAGTCATAACAGAAAATGCAATTGGAAAGGGTAGTTAGGGACCATTACAAAACACACAAACAACTTTTATTTTATGTTCTGTGGGCTGTTTTTGTTGCTGTTGTTGCTGTTAACTGGGACAGTGGAAGAGCAGATACTAAGAGAGAAGCTATAGCTATTACTAGCTACCTCTTTGTCCTACCTGTATGTTTCTTCAGAAAGTATATATAGTGCTAACCTCTGTTTCAGGGCAATACATGCACTTCTCTATGCAAGAGAGAGAGATATCTGTGCATATTAGGTTAATGGTTTGCTTTATTTATATGTGTGAAGTTTAAGATTATCACATGGGGATATTTTTTATATCAGTATCTGTTGGTCTGATTGTCTGTGATGCAATGATCCTATAAAATCTTAATCTGATTATAATAAATGAGAGACAGACCCCTCCCATGTGTTCTCTCTTGATTTCTGTTGAAAATATATATAATTTTTCACTTCTGAACTGACTGTACATTTTAAAAAATCACAACAAAACAAAAATCATATCATTTTAAGTGTATTTAATAATCACTTGGTGTATTCACATTTTGCCATTGGTGTCAATTCACTGACAGATTTCAAAAATTAAAAACAAAAAAAGAAACAAAATCAGAAATCACAAACTGTCAGTGGCTGCAACTAAAGAGAGTGGCTTTTTGGGAAGGAATTAGAATGACCCCGAATTTGGCCTGAGTACACATTAAAAAAGACGATTTTCAAAATTGGCTTAGAGAAATATAAGCCAAACGAAAATATTTGTTTTTAGTATGAATACAAAAAAATGAAATGTGGGTGTATGCTTTTTTTGAGCAAAACTTTAGCATTAATGTGACCAATATTCCAAGTGGAAAATAATGCCCTTAATGGAAGTATAATGAGTAGTAAGGTCAAGAAATGGATGTACTCTAAATTATTTTCTTAATAAAGAACAGACCTTTTTCTCTAATTTCTTTTAATTTCAACAATAAAGATTTTTAAACAGTAGACAAAGGGCACCAAGCTAGGCTTCTATTTTATAAAATGTCATCGAAAAGTCTTAAATATATTTCTAATTGGGCTATCTCTTAAACGCTGCATTTGCTATTCAGGGACTTTGAAGCTTGGGAGGTGTTCTCTTTTGTTAGTGCGTTCCCTCCTCTGTTTGTTTATTCCCACTCCATGAAGGCTTGTTCCTTGCAGGAGCAGACATCCTCCTGGCTGCACAGAGCTGGACCTGTGCAAGGAGATAATCACTGGGACTAACGGGCTTCTACAGAGAGGTGTCTCTGCTCACAGCAAGAGAGGAAATAGGAAATGACTCAGGGTGAGTCTTGCTAAGCTGGAAAAATGAATTAGACACACTCCTAAATAGAGTCAGAAAGCATTATAGTCAGAGAGAAAGGAGAAAGGGTCTGAGAAAGGTTGCTTGCCATTCCCACCTGGCAACTGGAAAACGTTTATGGCTGTATAGTACCTCTTGACAGCTCCACATTTCTTTTCAGTTATGCTAACTAGAAAAGGGCACGACCATTGAATAGATATTTCATTATTTCCATTGGTTCTGCCTTTTTGACTTTTAAAATATATTTAGTAATGAGAGAAAGGCAGTATACTGGACACAAAAATTAGTGAGCTTGACTGAAACAGCATTTCCTGCTTAAAAATTTGGGAAATAAAACTAACAGTAGCTCTGACCTCCAAGTCACTGTCCTGTATAGTATCCAGTGTAAACTTGGGCTGCTCCATCTAACAACAGAAATTGCTGCAATTAAGTTGCAAGCTTTATGTTCTTAAATCATGTCATTATTTTGTCAAGACAATGGAAGGGAAGCCAGAAAAGCACATTTTATCTTCTAGAAAATTTAATCTCTGAACAACAGCCTCTACTGGTCTTCATGTTACTCCAGTACATTTGGTCATTTTATGCCCCTTCCTCCCTTTTTAAGTGAATTAGAATTTGAAAGTTTAAAACTCAGTGCCAACTACACTTCCTCTCATTTGATGAACCCTTAGTTTTTGTTTATTTTTAACCAGAGTTGGTAAGGATATTTAGGAAATCACTTCCTAAGTCTCTTTGGATATTTACTTTTATTGATTTTTGAATGCCAGAAGTTCAAAACACAGGATGAAATGCTTACTCTCAGGAAGATATAAAGTCTGTAAAGTTGTTTAGTCTAAAATGTAGACTAAACAACAACACAACCAAGAAAAAAGACAGAATGTGAGATGAGGGACACAAACAGAAAACAAAAACAAAAAAACAACCCACTGTCTCAGGATTAAGCAGTCATTTGTTTACATCAGTTGATTAGGGGATAGGAGTGGGAGAGTTTTATGAGCCATTTACTTTCTTCCTTCTCTTCCCTCTCCTCCTTATTCTCTTTAATGATAATTCTAGAAATTAATGCAGAAAAGAAAGTTGACAAACAAAACCTAAATGAACATCAATCACCTTATAATAATATTTTTGGACATGGTAGAGATACAGGAATCAAGGGAATATTCTCATGAAGAGCTCTCTCTGTGACCCTGTTCTTTGGGGATTATATTTAGTACTTGTGTCAAAGCCCTCTATTAAGCTTGATGCTTTGACATGACTTCTAATAAAATTTAGAAATTTTATCAGTTTCTAAGCAAAATTAGCACATTTTCATTATTGAACATTTAAAAAAAAAAAAAAAAAATCCAGTTTCCACCGCAGTCAAGCTTCCAAAGGAATGAATAAAGCAGTGCTGAGTTGCAAAGTGTACATTTTCCAGCAACTTTAATAGGTTATTTTCCCTTAAAAGGTTTTAAAAGATTTTTGTTTGAACATTTAGGGTTGAAAAATACTATCTAGTATTTACACATGTCTGTGTTTACTCTCTTTAATTGTGAGTCAGATTTAACACACAAGATATCAGACGTTTGTGTGGTCATGATTCTCAGGCTGCAGAATGTATTATTTTCCTTAGGTGATAACCTAGCAAGGGGTGCAGGACTCCAAATACAATGGTTGACCACACAACAAGTTTCAGCATCATCATCAGTCTTGGAAACCTTGTTGGTCAAGTGCAGAACTTTTTAAAGTTTAGATAAAACATTTATGGTATCAAAAGATATTTTGATGGTCAGCCAAAATTTCATGAGAATAGGGTTATGCACCATAAACTTTATCCTCCTTTTCAATCTACATTCCCTTTGTATTTGTAATGCATGTTCCAAATTACTACAATAGATTTACTGTGCAGTTTTGCTTGGACTCCAGGGACCCGAAGGCTGGCTTGGCCAAATGACTTCCAAAAGTTCCCTGGTTATTAACACACTTAATGTTGTAAACCAGATGAAATAAGGAAGTTAGCAGAAAAGCCCAGCTTTCTTGAAGAGAGTGCACTATATCTTGCTTTAATTTGCTCCTTGGGGTCTTTGCATGCTATCGGTGACATAGGTAACACAAGGTTATGAGAAGCATCTTTGTACTACTTCTTCCACTTTATACTGAAGTCCATAAATTTGGATTTCCTTAAATGCTTACGTAGTCTTATAGTTTATACTAAAGGTTGACAATCGCCCATCCGAAACTCTTGGGGCCAAAAATTCTTAAAAATTCCACTCATCCCTCAATTTTAGAAAGGTAATATTGTACATATACTATACATTCTGCAGTACTTTCAGCAAGGACTGAGACAAACCCCAGGATCAAACAGATTATTTTCCCAGCAAATATATGAATGTTCATAATATGTAAGAGAAGCAGAGACCATAAGTGACCTATTTTCAGTTGAGATCATATCTTTTCCACCGAAAATATGAAAGAGCCTGACATTTTTCAGAGTTTTTCGGATTTTAAATTTTAGATAAGGGATTGGCTTGTACCAATTTTGTTTTTCTGATATAACTTGGTAGATGTTTGTGAAGCTTTTAAATATTTATCAGTAAAAAGAAGCATTATAAAATTGTTTCAAAACATTAAATTAAACGCTTATGTTATCTTTAAAATATTTGGAAACTTTTGTTATTCTAATGTTGTAAACATAAAGACAGTAAAATATGACTGATAAGTTTATACAGACACAAGCATCATTATTTGCTTCATAGTTATAAAGATGAGATCAAGTTACATATCTAAATTTCAAAAAATATTTGTTGAAAACATTGATTATTGTTATACTTAAGATTCACATAATTACGTCCCTCTTCCAGCACTCTTGATCCAACGGCCTCTCCTATTCCAGGCATTTTTCTTTTTTAGTTACTCTTTTCTTTCTTGGATCATTTTGGATCATTTCTCTCTTGATCATTATCATCAACCAATGAGCTTGCTTTAGATTATTCTGTGTTTTAAAAAAATCTGCAGTAAGATTTAAACTTGCAATTTTAGCTGAGCTGTGCAATAAAATAAATGCTGCATACCAGAGTAGGTGCTAAACAATGTGCAGAATTTCCTAAGGGGTTTTAGAAAAGTGATTACATGACCCTTAAATTCTACACTCACACTGTGCGTAGAAAAAGGTTATAAAGCAAATTTGGAGATTTCTTTGAAGACAGCAGACTATGTGAGATGAGTCTTCTTCCTTCCGCCACTGCCTCTCATCTCAGATGTATGAGAAGACCTTGAAGAGACCATTTGGGGAGCATAATGCCTTAATGAACCCTGATGTACAACCCCATACTGAAAAACGTAACAGGCAGACATGTGATGGTTCAGAAACCCAACGTGAAGAAAAGTAGCGGCTGCTGAAGATCTCACTAGATTCTGTTTGGGTAAAGAATGCAGGAGTGTTTTCTGTGAGTTGGTTGAGGGTCTTAAGTGAGAAAGCCTGCTCTGAGATCACCGTTGATTTGACCTACTATGAGCATCTTCGGAAGATTGAAAAGGCTTCAACAAAGAAGCTGGAGATGGACTGAAGAGAGATTCAGGAACTGTTAGAATAGAGCACATTCATTTAGTCAGGGAAATGCAGGTGAGAGGCCACAAGTGAACCCATGGAAAGGTCTCACAGAGGCGACAAGTTTTTAAAACATCCACCGAGCTAAAGAGCACAAAGCCAGCTGACAACAGCACTAGTCATATAAGCCCTTTCTTTGTTTTTTTTCCCCCCCTTCTTCCGCCTCTCCCTCCCCACCCCCACTCTGGTTCCAGCCGTTGTTTCTCAGTCTAGTTGTGTAGGATACAGCTCCCTGGCCCGTGCTGGTATGATGAGCCTTGTGCTGCCCCTGCCCCCGCCCGGCCTCCACTGAGGCAGTCGGTCACAGTCACCAGTCATCAGTTGGCTGCTCAGAGCCGCTCACGGCAGCTCTTGCCGGCTGCCAGCCACTCACGCTGGCTGCCGGCCACTCATGGCAGCACATGGTAGCCTGTGGCAGCACTCAGCAACCCGCGGCAGCTTACACTGACTTCTGGCTGCTCACGGCAGCCCAGCTCCAGGGAGAGCTGTTGTTCACAATCGACAGCTCACTGGTCCATGTAGGAATCGAACTGGTGACCTCGGTGTTAGGAGCACAGCGCTCCCACCACCTGAGCCATCAGGCCGCCGATAAGCCCTTTCCTGTGTTCCTTATCTCTGTTTCTGTCTTCTCTGTTTCCCTCCCAACCCAGAAAGAATGAGTAAGAACAACCCGCCATGGGAGGGGAGGTGAGTGAGAAAGAGAATGAACTCATTTTATTTCCCAATGTTTCTTTTTTTAATTAAATTTATTGGGGTGACATTGGTTAGTAAAATTATATAGGTTTCAAGTGTAAAATTTATCTATATATTGCTTTTTGTGGTCACCACCAGAGTCAGTTCTCCTTCCATCACCATATATTTGACCCCCTTTACCCTCATCTACCACCACCCCCCTCCTTACCCTCTGGGAACCACTAAACTGTTGTCTGTGTCTATGAGGTTTTGTTTATTTGTTTGTCTTGTTCCTTTGTTGCTTTCAGTTTTGTATCCCACATATGAGTGAAGTCACATGGTTCTCAAAATCGAGAACCATGTGACTTCACTCATATGTGGGATATAATTCTCTCTGACATATTTCACTTAGCATGATAATCTCAAGATACATCCATGTTGTTGCAAATGGCACTATTTCATCTTATGGCTAAGTAATATTCCACTGTGTATATATACCACATCTTCTTTATCCAGTCACCTGTTGAAGGACACTTTGATTGTTTCTATGTCTTGGCCACCATGAATAATGCTGCAGTGAACATAGGGGTACATATATCTTTACAGGTAAATGTGTTAAGATTTTTTGGGTAGACACCCAGAAGAAAGATTTCTGGGTTGTATGGTAATTCTATTCTTAATTTTTGAGGAAACTCCATACTGTTTTCCCTAGTGGCTGTACTAATTTGCATTCTCACCAGCAGTGTGTGAGGGTCCCTTTTTCTCCACAACCTCTCCAACACTTGTTATTACTTGTCTTGTTGATGATAGCTATTCTAACAGATGTTAGGTGGTATTTCATTGTGGTTTAGATTTGCATTTCCCTAATAGCTAGGGAAATTGAGCATTTTTTCATATATCTATTGGTTGCTTGTACAGTGGTATCTTGGTTTTCAAATGTCTCTATTAACGAACATTTTGGTTTACGAATGCTGTAAATTTTATGGATCTATGGTATCATTGGATAGTAAAATTCATGCTAACTCTGTAGTTTTAGGGGTTGATTTTAAAGGTCTGGAATGGATTAATCCATTTTGCATTACTTTCTATGGGGAAACCATGCCTCAGTTTTCGAACGTTTCCGAACTCAAACGGTCTTCCAGAATGGATAACACTCGAAAACTGAGGTACCACTGTCTGTCTTGTTGAGAGAAGTATCTGTTCAGATCCTCTGTCCATTTTTTAATTGGATTGTTTGTTTTTTGTTGTTGAGTTGTACGAGTTCTTTATATATTTTGGACATAAACCCTTTATTGGAGGTGTTGTTCATGAATATCTTCTCCCATTCAGTTGGTTGCCTCTTTGTCTTATTGATGGCCTTCGTTTGCTGTGCAGAAGCTTTTACATTTGATATAGTCCCATTCATTATTTTTTGCTTTTACTTCCCTTGGCTTTGAGGTCAAATTCATAGAATCCTCTCTGAACCAAGGTCCATAAGTATGGTACCTATGTTTTCTTCTATGCAGTTTTCAGTTTCACGTCTTATGTTTAGGGCAGTCAAGTTTCATTCTTTTGCATGTGGCTTTTCAATTTTACCAACACCATTTATTGAAGAGTCTTTCTTTTTTCCATTGTATGTTTTTGGTTCCTTTGTTTAAAATCTGCCCGTATATACGTGGGCTTATTTCTGGGCTCTCAATTCTATTCCATTGTTCTGTGTGTCTGTTTTTCTGCCAATACCATGCTGTTTTGATTATTGTCACTTTGTAGTATAAATTGAAGTCAGGGCGTATGATACCTCCAGCCTCATTCTTTATTTGTAAGGATAGCTCTGGCTGTTTGGAGTCTTTTGTGATTCCATACAAATCTGATGATTTTTTGTTCTATTTTTTTAAAGATGTCATCGGGATTTTAATGGGGATTACATTAAATTTGTATAATTGCTTTGAGTAATATGGCCATTTAAACTACATTGATTCTTCTAATCCATGAACATGAAATATCTTTCCATTTCTTTTTGTGTCTTCTTCAATTTCTTTTAATAATGTCTTATAGTTTTCAGTGTATAGGTCCTTCACATGCTTTGCTAAGTTTATTCCTAGGCATTTAATTCTTTTTGTTACAATTGCAAAAGGAATTCGTTTTTCATTTCTTTTTCTGAATTTTCATTGTTAGTATATAGCAGCGCAGTGGATGTTTGTACATTGATTTTTGTATTTGTTTATTGTTTCTAATAGTTTTTTTGATGAAGTGTTGGGGTTTTCTATATAAAGAATTATATCATCTGAAAAAAGTGAAATTTAACTTCATTCTCAATTTGGATGCCTTTTATTTCTTTCTCTTGCCTGATTGCTCTGGCTAGGACTTTCAATACTATGTTGAATAACAGTGGTGATAGGGGATATGCCTGTCTTGTTTCTGATCTTAGAGGAAAATCTTTCAATTTTTCACCATTAAGTAGCTGAGGATTTGTCATATATGTCCTTTATTATGTTGAGGTACTTTCCTTGTATACCCACTTTATTAAGTGTTTTAATACAAATGGATGTTGTATCTTGTTGAATGCCTTTTCTGTATCTATTGATATGATCATATGAATTTTATCCTTTATTTTGTTTAGGTGCTGTATCACATCAATTGATTTGCATATGTTGAACCATCCTTGTGCCCCTGGAATGAACCCCATTTGATCATGATGTGTAATATTTTTAATGTATTGTTGTATTTGATTTGCTTTTATTTTGTTTAGGACTTTTGCATCTGTATTCATCAGAGATATTAGTCTATAGTTTTCTTTTCGTGTGTGTGTTGTTCTTACCTGGTTTTGGTATCAGGGTAATGTTGGCCTCATAAAATAAGTTAGGAAATATTGCCTCTTTTTCAGTTTTTTTTGGAAGAGTTTGAAGAGGACAGGTATTAAATCATCTTTGAATGTTTGGTAGGATTCACTAGCAAAGCCACCTGGTCCTGGACTTTTGCTTTTGGGGAGTTTTTGGAGGATTGTTTCAATTTCCTTACTGTCGATTGGCCTATATAGATTTTCTAATTCTTTGTGATTCAATCTAGGAAGGTTATATATTTCTAAGAACTTGTCCATTTCTTCTAGGTTATTGAATTTGGTGGTATATAGCCCTTCATGGTATTCTTGTATGATCCTGTGTATTTCTGTAGTATCTTTCATGACTTCTCCCTTTTCATTTCTGATTTTGTTTACTTGTATCTTTTTTTTTTCCATAGTGAGTCTAGCCAGGGGTTTGTTGATTTTATTAATCTTTTCAAAGAACAAACTCTTTGTTGCATTAATTTTTTCTACTCGTTTTTGTTCTCTACCTCATTTAATTCTGCTCTAATTTTTATTATTTCCCTCCTTCTGCTAACTTTGAGTTTTATTTGTTTATCCTTTTCTAGTTCTTTAAGATGTAATGTTAGGCTTTTTTTATTTAGGATTTTTTCTTTCTTCTTGAGATAGGCCTGTAATAATATAATTTCCCCTAATATTGCTTTCCTAGCATCCCAATAATTTTGATTCAATGTTTTTTCATTCTCATTTGTTGCCATGTATCTTTTGATTTCTCCTTTTATTTCTTCTTTCACCCAGTCATTCTTTGGTAGCATGTTGCTTAATCTTCATGTATTTATAGTTTTCCCACTTTCTTTTTGGAGTTGATCTCCAATTTCAAAGCATGTGGTCAGAGAATATGCTTGGTATGATTTCAATCTTCTTAAATTTGCTGAGACTAGTTTTCTGTCTCAACATATGGTCTATCCTTGAGAATGTTCCATGTGCACTAGAAAAGAATGTATAGTCTGGTGTTCTAGCATGAAAGGTTCTGTAAATGTCAATTATGTCTATTTGGCCTAATCTGCCAGTTAAGGCTGATATTTCCTTATTGATTTTCTGTTTGAATGATCTATCCATAGCTGTTAATGGGGTATTTAGGTCCCCTACTCTAATTGTGTTTTTGTCAGTTTCTCCCTTTAGTTTTGTTAGTAGTTTCTTTGTATATTTTGGTGCTCTCTGATTGGGAGCATATATATTGATAGGTGTTATGTCTCCTTGTATTGTCCCCTTTATCATTATGAAATGTCCATCTTTGTCTCTTGATATATATATATATATCTTTTATATATATATATATATATATATATATATATATATAAAATATATATATATTTTTATTCTGAAGTCTGTTTCATTAGGTATAAATATGTTACACCTGCTTTTCCCTGGATGCCATTTACTTGGTGAATTGTTTTCCACCCTTTCACTTGGAGTCTATATTTGTCCTTGCAGCTGAGATGTGTCTCTTGTAGGCAGCATATGATTGGAATTTGTTTTTTGATCCACTCTGTTACTCTTTGTCTTTTTATTGGTGAGTTTAGTCTATTTACATTTATGGTGATTATTGATGTAAGAGCATTTCCTACAGCCATTTTATCTTTTGTTTTCTGATAGCTTGGTGTTTCCATTGTTTCTTTGTCTTTGTGTTTCTGTCTGTTATTTTAGTTTGGTCATATTCTATGATTGTTTTCCTCTTATATTATGTGTCTCCGTTCTGGAAATTTTTTTTTTTTTGAATAGTTACCATTAAGTTTATGTAAAAGAAAATTTCATATATACAGTAGTCCTTTTTCCCCTGCATGCATCTTATCTTTATTCCCCTTTGTAAATTCACACGTTTACCCCCTCTCCTCTTATGTTTTATTATAACAAATTATCCGTATTTGTGCTGTGAGTTCATTTTTGAGTTGCAATAGCAAATTGTCTTCTTTTCTTTTTCTTCTTCTTTTTAATATTTTTATCTCCTTTACCCTTTGGGTTATGCACAGGGTATACTGCCCTATTCAGCATAGGGGTTGCCATTTCCTGCTGCTGTCTATTAGTAATCTTACTCATAGTTTTGTATCCTTTTGGGTTTTTTTTTTCTGTTTGTTTCAGGTAGAATAGCCTCCTGTAGTATTTCCTGTAATGCAGGCCTTGTTTTGCAAAATTCCCTTAGTTTCTGTATATCTGGAAGGGTCTTTATTACTCCTTTATATCTATAGGACAACTTGGCTGGATACCTTATTTTTGGCTAGTAATTTTTCTCTTTCAATATTTTCAATATTTGATTCCACTCCCTCTTAGCTTGTAGTTTCTGCTGAAAAATCCAGTGATAATCTAATGGGATTTCCTTTGTAGATTACTGTCTTCTTTTCCCTGGTGGCCTTGAGAATTCTTTGTCATTAATTTTTGACAGTTTCAATATAATGTGCCTTGGAGAAGGCCTTTTAGGATTGAGTCAATGCAAAAGCCTGACTCAGGAAAGAGTTTGGACTGTGTAAAGAACAGAGGAGGCAAGTCCACCCAGGACACAGTCAGCCAAAAGAAGTGTACTTGGTGATGATATTTAAGGTAGGGTTCATATCATTGTGGGAGAGCAGTGAGAATTTTCCATTCTTGTCCCCAACCACCTAGTTTTCATACATGTGTCAGGATGAATCCTCCCCTCTCCTGGAACCACAGTGAGCTCTGGGTTGTGTCCTCGGCCCTGTCTCTGCACTTCTCCCTTCCCTCCTCATCTGTTCGTCCCTATTGATGATTCACACACCTTCAGATGTTTTGATGCATGGATCTCTCAGACATGTTTGTTTGTTGTGTAGGGAATTCTTTGTTGAATTATAGCTGTTCAACTTGTTCTAAATTCAAGGGCAGAGATCAAGGGGCATCCCTTACACCACCATGTTTCTGATGTCCCACAGCATTTCTTATGGCATCCAGGAAATTCACAGGGTGTTAATTCTATGGACACTATTGGATTTAAGGTTAGACCTCTATCTATAAATTTTCCATAAAACCACAATTTACTTGTCTTTTCTTTGAAAGAAATTGGAAGCTTTGACTCTTACATGAACATTCCAATTACGAAGCTGAGATCATGCTTAGTGACTTAAGGTAGCAGCATGGAATTACTAAGAGTTATTAGAGAAGTCATGGGACTGCCTAAATTTTCATCTAGGAAGGAGAAGAAAGTAATCCCTGAATAGAGTTTAAAAGAAGACTGGGAGGTGAAAATAAATTTGATCATGATTACTTCCTCTGAATCTTTTTTTTTTGGTGTCAATTTAGTGGTTTCATATTTCATCATTTGACTCTGTTTGATTCCAGTAGGTGCCCAGTTTTGTTTTGTTTTCTGTTTCCTTTAAGTAGGTGCCTTTTTTTTTCTATTTCCCTGTAGAGCAAAACTCTGCTTCCTTGTTGAACAAATGTTTACCTAGACTCACTGTTTTTTTCCTACACTTCTCATTCATAATCCAGTCCCCTTAAAATTGTTATCATCCGTGTCCCTTCAGGGCACCTCATTTTAAATATCACCAGTCACCTTCTAGCTGTCAAATCCAACATATACTTCTTTGTTTTCTTCTTAGTGAACCTCTCAGCAATATCTGACCCCGCTGATCACTCTATCTTTTTGAAAATACTTTCCTTTGTTTGTTTCTGTGACACACATTAGCCTTCTTTTCATTTTCTCCTTGTGACGTCTTCTTTTCAGGCTCCTTGTTGATACCTCCACTCTCCATTTCCACATGGAAGTGGCCCTGGGCTAGGCTATAGGTTCTGTTTCTTCTTTGCACGTCAGGTGACTGCATTGGGGCCCATTGCTCTGTGTCATCTATAGGCTATGACATCCGAGTTTCGATACCAGCTCTGACCTTTTCCCTGAGCTATGGTATGGACTGTGCATTTAACTGTCTACTTGACAGTTATTATTGTCTGGATGCCCCAAAGTTCATATGTCTATAGGCAGTTTTCCCTTGGATCTGCTCTCTCTCTTGCCCATCTCAGTAAATGGCACCACCATTCACTCACTGTTTTGGGCCCAAAATCTAGGAATTGTTACTGTACCCTTTCCTTTATATTCCACGTTCAAGCCATGATTACGTCTTTATCTGTTTTGTCTTCATTACTCATTGTGAATAGAGAATCTATTATCTCTACTACAATAATCCAAGTAAGAGGTTATGTTTTAGATCATCCTGACACATGTATGAAAACGAGGTGGTTGGGGACAAGAAAGGAAAATTCTCACTGCTCTCCCACAATGATATGAACCCTACCTTAAATATCATCTCCAAGTACACTTCTTTTGGCTGACTGTGTCCTGTGTGGACTTGCCTCCTCTGTTCTTTACACAGTCCAAACTCTTTTCTGAGTCAGGCTTTTGCACTTGTTGGTCTTCCTGTCTAGACATTTTATTGTTTATATATTGGTTTACTTGTTTATTTCTCTTGCTTCTTCAACTAGTCTGTAACGTATGCTCTCTTTCCTGTTCAATCCTGTATTTCCAATCGCTATAGAAGATCAGTACATAGTAATTAGCTGTAAATGTTTATTGATTGAATGAAAGAATATAAGTATTTGAGGCTTAGAATTTAAATAGAAAGAAAATCATGCTAGATAGAAAGAGCAATGAGAGTCTCGATGACCACTCCTGGGTCCTGACTCAGCCGCTCTGGCAAACTGAATTAAAAAAACTTCTCCATATATTTTTTTCTTACTCCCAAATATGCAACTTCTTGTGTCCATTAAGCATAATCAAATGACAGCCTGCCGAAATAAAAATGTAGGACATATATTTCCGCATTGAGTTCAATATAGCAAAAAACACATAATTTCAAAGAAATGGTCTCTCCTCAGTAACAGGGCCCTTTTGATAAAATTTCACACCACAGGGAATCCATTACAATAAATATCTGTTCCAGTATCTGTCCATTTAGCAATAATTCTCTTTATGGTTGATGCCTCTTCCCTAATGAACTGTCTTAGGGACCCTCCTCTCCTTCCCTCTGAGATTTCTAGAGTTTATACTCTGCCTCTGAGTATTTGCTTGTTGTCATGGTAGCCTTGCTAATTTTGCTTATATTTTCCTCCATATTTTCCCACAACCTTTGAAAAGACCAAGCTAAATATGTGCCAAAGGCTATTTCTGACTTAATGTTGTAGGCATGAAAATATTTCTTTTCTTAGCCTCTTGAAAAATGTTAAATCGTTGTCTCAGCATCACTGATTGAGACTGTTTGTTTATTCCCAGGGCTGAAAGTGAAGGCCATTCTATTTTGATAGATCTATTTATTTAAAACAAGCTTGAAATCAAAGACATCTCATACAGGATGCAGGGAATGCTGTTTAACCTAAGTAATCCCAAAGTAAATAACTTATTGGATTACTTGGTAGGTTGAGAAATGAAGGTAGGATTTGGGTGTATTTGATTTGCCTTTTTCTTTTTAACTACTCACTAAAGAAATGCATGTGTTGTGTGAGATTAGAAGAAAAGAAAGCCTTTTTCAAAAGAAGACATTATCCTGGTCATGACCTTAGGTGGTTCCAAGAAAGAACAGATCCCATCCACAGCCATGTAGCAGAAGCAGCCCTGCTCTCCATGGTTGGGTGGTGGCTGTCACATTTGTATGTAACAGCTGTTTGGCTGCAAGAGAGCCGTTTAAACTCTCCGGGCTCAATTCTTTAACTATAGAACAAGAAAAAAAAGATCTGTTAGGTCCCTTCGGGCTCTAAGGTTGAGCCATTCTTTTCTAGACCAACCAAAAATTATTATAGGAGCGAGGCAAGATACATGGCAGTTTAGCAAGGGTTGAGACACCATAATGTGGATTTTTCTGCAACTCAAGACATGGATAGCCCCTCCTTTCCTTTTTATATTAAGCATTTGCTTCCTTTCAAGCTCATAAAATGTAGTTTTGTTTTATTGTGTTTTCTTTTATGAGAAGCATGTAACAGGTCTTGTACCAAAGTACGTTACGTTTGTAGAGAAAAGAATACAGTACAAAGTTTGGTTCCTTATTCTTGCCTTTTCAATGAGCTTTTGGATTGCTAATATTTTTGTTGTCAGTTAAAGATACATCTCCACAAGCCCAGCTGCTCATGGACCCATGTCGGCTGCATGCCCTGCATTCTTGGCGGTCATGCTCCTGTTATTAAGCCCTGAGATACAATGCTTATTTACTTATTTACTTTTTGTGAGGAGAATCCTGATCATTTGCTCCTCCTGGTAAACAGAAGGAAAGAGGGTAACTAACAGAAAATATTTAAGTGGACTGTAAGTAGGAACTTACTGACCCTGGGCAATAAAATGTGGGCAAAATAGTCCTAGAAGTTGTAGATGGATAATCGGTAACCACGTGTTTGGAAAGATTTAAACCACTCCATATGGAGACTTCAATTAGAGTGCGCACGATCACAGTTACTAGTCTCCCAACTCCCATCATACTTTAGTCAGGAAATCCTTGGAAATGTGAAGCGGGTATGTTGGGTCAAATTAAACGTATCATATTTCTAGAGCTTGTTATACATAAAGTAGTACATGACTGAAATATCATCAGATGGGTTTAAATGAATTTATAGGTGAAGATACACAACACATTAAGAAAGGGAACCATGGACATTTGAAATAGATACCTGGTCTAAGAAATATTCCTGCTGATAGCCTCACGTATTTTGAAATGACAACATGCACAAAATGTACCTTGTTGCCACTCTCACAGAAAGCATTTCAGACTAACTGGCTCATTAATTTGACCTATTATGGCATTTCTTATGTTCTTATGTTCCTGTGACCTCCTTGAAGGCTCATTTGGCCTTGAAGCACCACAAGGTGAAAAAAAATCTCAAAATTAATAGTTACCAGAGTGCTTTTACACAGGCTTAGCAAATTGTCAGCTTATCCTTGAAAAAACAGCTTCTTCCAGAATCTTTTCCCCTATGACAGTAGCAAAAGGGCAGAGAAGGGGATTGCGAAATTGCTGCCAGAGACTGGGCTTCCTCCCTAATTCTTGTCTAGCAGGCACAGAATAATCTTAAATTCAAATATTTATACAATCTCAGATGAAGGAATACAGTTCTACTCATTTTTTAAATAGTTTCAGGGTAAGGCCTGATTAACTGGACACAATGGGCAAGTCAAGTGTCTTTCATTACCAGTAAGAAAATCAAAACTGACTCAGCCTAAGGTAAACAAACCCACATGAAGCCATTAAGAAAGTGCAAAATGCATTTTTATTTCAAAATATTGTAACAATCTTAAAGGTGTGCCCCTTTGAAGGCATATCACCTGGTGCGAAAGTGATTACTTACCTAAGTATGATTACTTTGACTTAGGTCTAAAATGCATAACATTTCAGGGCCAGAACAAATAGAACGGGGACAGCAGTAACATATGAATAGATCTGTTTTGACGAAAAATACCAGCATACAAGCTGTGTTTCCAGAAGGTGGACACTTGCTCCTGAGGTGGTTGATTCTTTCACCTCGTTGTTATGTCTGAAAAATTAATGCTGGTTCTGCAACTATAAACCAGCCTGGTAGTGAAAGAAGCTCTGCCAACATTGTGTGAGTCATTAGAAGAGTCCACCAGTTGTTCTCCTGTCCTTTCTGCGTGGCTGAATTTCCTTAATGACCAATTCACTGTGTGTCTTCAAGCATGACACCTGAAAAGCTGTGATCTCTTTAATGAAGGATCCATTAGTCTTTCAAGAATGTGAACATGTGAAGTTGAAAAACCTATTCAGTAAGGTATCTCCTTGAAAGAACTCTAATCATGCTGTGAAGTACATTTACCCAAAATGTAACTTATTCACATGCATGTTTAACTGAGCAGAATGGGTTTTGGAGCCAACATTAGCTGACCCTGACAAGAACACGGGCTCAGTTTACTAAACACTTTCCAGTTTCATGAAATTGCTAAAATGCCACTTTTCTCCTCAATCCACATTTATATATATAGCAGAGCATTCTTGCTTAGAACATAAGCCGTTGTGCAATCCTCTTCCTGCATTCTTTGAACCTTGGCAGCACACTATCTCCAAGATTCCACGATCACAGACTGCTGTGATCCCTGCTGTTGTGTGCGATGTACGGCTTTATACAAATCTCCCTGGTGCCACTGTGAGTGACTCCCAGGAGACAAAGCCCAAGAACGACCCTGAGTATTGCCTCTTTGTATATTCACTTCTGCATTTCATCTTTGCAGTTCTAAACCTATTCAAAGGTTTTTCTGTTTGAGCTTCTAAAATTTAGCATCTCCTCTGCTGAATCGAGAGAGTAAAAGATGTAATTATAATACACGAACTGCTCTTGCTCTGCACATTAACACAGTAATAGAAAAGAGGAGTTTTTCAATACAAAAAATAGGTTTTTGCTCGTATTTCACATATTTAAAAGTAATGCAATATATCAGGAATTAATTTTAAGGTCGCCATGTGTGATTCATCACCATTAAGTCACTTTTTCCAAGGAAAATAACTCGATATACTTCCTATATCATAGGAGGAGAAGTAGAGTATATTTCATTTTAACACAGAAATACAATTTTGTCCCACAATATAATTGGATTAGTAATCTTGGAAGGTATCGCATATTAGGGTTTTATTGTATTTTTCCCTCAAGTAGCATAATAAGTATCAGCTTCCATAAAGGCACTTACCTGCAAAATCATCTGGATAGTATTTCCCTGAGTATATTCCATAGTTTCCATTGAATATGTTCACTTGGGAGATTTGTAGTCTAATGTTAATTTTTGTAGAATTAAATATTTAAATACTGATTATTTGAAAAGAACTGGAGTTAATAAAGAGTTAGGTGAGTAAAGAGTTGGTCTGTTACCCAATTACTGTACGTCAGGAAGGGTTGGCGCTAGTGGTTTTGATTACCTGTCCGGTGAGATAGCTGAGAGCTTGCCTGAGCTGAAGACCGTGGGTGCAGCCATGTGTGGGCATATCTGAAACCCAGCAGGGCACTGCCCACTCACTGCATGAAGGACAGAGGGAGAAAATGCCTTCCGAGGAAAGAAGGGCAGCAGTCAAGCTTGACCCAATAACAAAGACTGAATCTTCAGAAGGAAATAGGGATTTTGAGGTCAGCATGGAGTCTTGCTGTTTCCAGCAGATTTGTTTTCTCGTTTAGACCCCTGTGGTCTCCTTCATGTAGGTTCTGAGTTCTATGAAGTGTGTGTGTGTGTGTGTGTGTGTGTGTGTGTGTGTGTGTGTGTGTAGGAAGGAACCTGGGTGGGCATCTGAGGACAGATGACTTTGAATAAAAGCTGAAAGACCTGAATGACTAAGAACTCTCTCAGACACTGTTTTGGAACTAACAGATGTAACACAAAAAGTAGGAAGGGGAGTATCCCTCAGCATTCCCCACAAACCTAAACAGAAAACAAAACAAAAAAAACACCCAAACAAAAAATGCTGCTGTTTTGACTGATTGTTAAAAGCCCTGTTCATTTGTAGATCTGTAGTGTGGGAAATTGTGGGGCTAAGTGGGCAGTGATGTAGCTCAGCAAACATGCATCACTATGTTTAGGATTTAGGGGAAGAGGCCACTGGGCGTGGGGTGGGGGATGGGAAGAAGGTAAAATGGAGCATTGAAGCCACTTGCATTGTGATTCAATTTTGTGATGGTGAACAATGTGCTTACTTGCTCTCCTCCATTTTTACATTATTAAAATGGGTGTTGGTACCATTTGTTTACTTTCATATTCATGGAGGTGAAATTTAAAAGACTTTTATTTGCTCAATTTGTTTTTTCTTTCAGGGATTTGCCTATTTATGAAAAATCTTTCTTGTTAGTAGTTAAATGTTATGAGAACACATGAATGGCGTGAATATACCTTCTAAACTGGAGGGCGTGTGGAGTATAAATTTGGCTGGACCCCTCCCTCTCTTGAGCCTTCCAAAAAGTTAGCCCACATCATCCTCTAATGCAGGGTTACTCATCCTTGGCATTGTTGACACTTTAGACTGGAAAATTCTTTCTTTGGGGAAACTGTTTTGTTCACGGTACTATGGTTAGCAGTTTCCCTGACTTTTACCGGCTAGATACAGCCTGGTAGATACAACCCTCCTCCCTCCCAGGTTGTTACAATAAAAAAATGTCTCCAGACATTGCCAGAGGAGGGGAAGCAAAATTGCCTCAGGTTGAGAATCAAAGCTCTAATGCCACACACTGTACTAATTTGAAAGAACTTGGAGAAGACAATGTTGGTAGAATTGGCCATAAAGTTATGAAAATAATACTAATGTTCCTATGCGTTCTTTACTTAACACTTGACACATTTGTTTCTGGCTGTGAGAATATGATCGATGCTTAAAACTAAAAACAATAATAGTTGCCATTATTGAGGACTTCCTGAGGGTCAGGCACTGTGTTAAGCAATTTATCAACACTCCATTGAATTGTCTTAGCACCTCTTTGCAGTTGATATTATTATTCTCAGTTTTCAAAGAAGGCTTAGAGCGGTAAAGCAATTGCTTGAAGTCACAGTTAGTCATTGAAACATATAGCGTTTAAACCCACATCTACTTGGGGACATGCTTTGGAAGGTTACTTTATGAATCAGAGTCCTTGTAGGAAAAGGCCTGCTCCAATGGCGTAACCAGTGAGACTTTAGCAGAGGCCATATTTACACATGAGAGTGCGCCTGACAAGGAAGGATGAAGCTCCGCTGTGAAAACTAGAGCTGCCAGAACTTACGCTAGGTGACAGGGTACCAGAGGAGGGAGTAGTGACCAGAAAGAGTGTCTGTAACTTTAGGGAGGGCTGCCAGATAGGAGCACAGAGAGGTACAGCCAACTCAACAGCTGCTAGGCAGGAGCGCTCCTTGGGGAGGAAATAGGTGGACATCACGTGGGATGCCCCACCCTTTGGTCTCCCATTGATGACTCAAAGATGCAACAGGAAATGCTGGGGCAAAGGAGCCTGCGGCGATTGTTTCCATAGAGGTCAGCTCCTAGGGCTCAGAGTTGGGTAAAGGCGGAGAGCAAATCAGGAGATGCAAGGGGAAACATTCAAGGTGGCTTTCACCTTAATAAAACGTTATATAATTAAGATGCTTCATTAAATGGTTTTGCGCACCCACACAGACCACGACAATAACTACCAATAATAATGTGCTATTAAGAGATAAATTGAGGCCTATCAAAAATTTAAGAGTTTATTTAGGCATTTATCCCTTCGAATGGGGCCCTGTCGGTCTGGAAGCGGTCAGGAGTGCTCTGCCAACAGGAGCCAGGGGAAAGATTTCCATAGAAAAAGTGTGGAACGGAAGAAAGGAAGTTATTTGATTGCCTATAGCTTTAAGCCTGGTTGGCTGTTTGTGATTGGTTGTCTTTAGTGTTTTGATTTTGTAACTGTGACATTAACAGGCTTAGATTTTGGTTTGCTTACACTGGCCACCAGGGCATTAGAGCCACCTCAGTCAAATGGCCTCCTTGTTTAATTAAATTAACAGTGCAGCAGCAGGTTTGGGCAAACTTCTTCTGTAAAGGGCCCGATAGCAAATATTTTAGCCTCTGTGGGCCATATGGTCTCTTGCAACTCTAAACTCTGCTCTTGTAGAGCAACTGAATGAATGAGTTGGCTGAGTTTCAATAAAATTATTATTATTTTTTGGTCCAAAGGGCTGCAGTTTACCAACCTCTCTGCTGTAGGAAAACACAAAACTACATCCATGCATACCAAATTATGTGAAGTTATTGCTCCCCCCTACACCATATGTTGTTCTAATATAGAACAAACAAACAAATGATAAACATGGTACATTTCTTTTATATGTTTATACAGATCACCCTGTCTAGGCTCAGAAAATTAAAATCATCCTGCAATAGGATTTGTGAATTTTATTTTTTGTCATTTCAACTCTGTTATTACAACAACAGGCTGGATGAAGAGTTTGACGTTGCATTTAACCTACTTTTAAAACTCGATGCAGTATTTACTGAAAAGTGAGAAAATGTAAATGGGAAGAACAGATTGTTGTTGATGAAACCAGTGAGTTTGTGGAAAGAAATAGATAGAAGTTAATAGCATACGGAAAATCAATTTAAAAATCGTAATGATAATATCTTTGTAAAAGATAAAAAATCATAATAAATAATCTTTGTAAAAAGTGGGACCAATTAGAAAAGACCGGGTTTCTCAGTCTCCGGGATGATGCCCTATGAGGAATTAGTGAGATCTCACTGAGTCACTGATTGAAATAATCACAGCAGAGCTGAGGAGAACCAAAGGTTGCCCTTGGTGTTACTGGAAGCCTTTCTTCAACAGTTTTGATATTAGTTCTAAGAACAAGCCAAGAACCATGAATCAGGCTGACGTTGAAAAGAAATATGTGGTGATATGAATGGTATTAGACTGGAAAGTATTTATACAGTTCGATCAAGTGAATTCTGAAAAAAAAAAGCAGCATATTTTGCCTTTTATAAAAGCCTATTTTAAGGAAATTATGTATATCATGGCCTCAAGAACCTTAGCTACATTCCTTTTTGGACTCAAAAGCTACATTACTACAATGTTGATGTTATGGAAACCTGTAGAGGAGAAATTCTGATTCAAATTAATTCCTGTTACTATGAAGGTAAAAGGCAGCCAGCCAAAGTAAGGGCAAAATGAAGTATACGCCTTGAGGAAGAGAAGTTTCAGACTATAAAATTGAGAGTCTAGAAGGGGAGAGAATTGAGATGATTTATTTAACTCAGTAATGAAACTTAAATGTAATCTAAGGAATGGTTTCTAAAATAACCTAAGGTTACTTTATTTACTTTTTTTAACTTAAGGTTACTTTAAACCCTCCAACTGTGAACATTTAATTCTGAGTGTATTTTAATTTATAACAACAAGGTATAGCTCAACATATTGACTAACAAAAGAAGTTCACAACCAGAAATTTCCAGAGCATAAATCCGTAGAGAGAAGTGGATGGCAGATACATATTACAAGGCACTTTTGAAATTAGATTATTTTAATGCTTGAAATTTTGTGATTAGCATGGAATTCAAATAGCCAATAAAGCTCTTAGGACAAAGGCAAACATTTTCTCTTATGTAAAATTCTGTCCAATTCTATTCAATTCCTCAAATATTTTTGAGGGCAAGATGATCTGTGGGGCCTTTTGTATGTAGAACCATCTGACTGCGGGGGTCATGGATTGATGTGCTGCATGCAAGTTGTGAGGAGGTTTGACCACGGTGTTTGGATACACTTTTTGATTTGTCACCATCTCCCTCCCCGATTTTTGACTTTCTAGAAACATTTCTTGGTTGTTACTACTACTACTACTACTACTACTACTACTACTACTACTACTATTTTTCTCTTTTACTTTTTCCAGGTTTTTTTTTTTATAGCATGTTAATCTCTTATTCTGTTGTGGTGAGTGGGTTCTTTATGGAACCAAGTCTCTTTCATGAAAGATTCTTATCCTGGGTTATATCATATCTGGTGCCCTAGTTTAACAAGGATCCTGAGACCAGTGGTGGTTTCTGAGACTTTCAGTGTGAAGGTGATACCTGACTTTCAAACGTTTGCATCTTGAAAATGTACACAGGAATGAGAGGTGAAATCTCTATTGCAGTGTGCGTTTTTCTGCTTTATTCTTGATGCATTTATACAAGGACATGTGGCACACGTCATGTTTTATGTAGCATCATTTTACCTTTATCCTCAGACCAGCTATATCATCCATTATCACCAAGTCATAAAGCTATTGCCAGTGTCACCTTAGTTTAAACTAATGCCATCCCTGTCTTGGCTACCAAAGTAGTTTTCCCATTGGTCTCCCTGCTTCCACTCTTGTTTTCCTGAGGTTCACTATCCACGCAACAATCAGAGTGGTCTTTTAAAAGCATGAGTCAGATTTGCCTGAAACACAACAAAGGCTTTCCCTAATATTTAGAATAAAACCCAGACATGATTTTGTCCCTGTCTCCTCCTTGTTCTCATCTGGCGGGGTCCTCCTCTTGCCTACCACAGCTCAGGACCACTAGCTTCCTTTCAGGTCCCCCAGCAGGCAGGTTCCTTGCTGGGCCATGCTCTTTCCTTTGTTTATTCCAGGACCGCCTCTTACAGACAATCAGCTATTGGTCACATTGTCCGGTTTGCTTTCCCCAACCCGTCCATTGAAAGTAGCCACAAGTACCGTCATACCATCTCTCTGCATACACTTACACTATTTAACAGTCATCTCCTTTATTTATTGTTGTGTTTTGGCTACCTTCACCCAATAAAAATACAAGTCTTTACGACCGAGGACCATGCTTGACTTGTTCATCTGTATCCTCAGAACCTAGGATAATGTTTTCTATGTAGTGAGTGCTCAGTAAATATTGATTGAATATTAACCTTCTTTACAGTTTTCCACCTATGATGTAAGACTATAAACACATTATAACAAACCGAGGTCTATCACTAATTCAATTGATTAATTGTGTCCCCTATGTAAATAGTGATTAGATGTATAAGGTGTGATCACAAAATACGGCAAATGTTTAAATTAAAAAAAAAATTATTGCAGTAAAAGACACATTGCCATCAATCCCCCTCAAAATACGCCCCCCCCCCCCCCGCACTTCAAACACACTTATCTCATTATTCTTGCCACTTTCTGAAGCAATTCTGGAAGTCCTCTTTTGTGAGTGTCTTTAGTTGCGCTCTCATGGCTGCCTTGAAGTCCTGAACCATTTTGACTTTGGGAAAAAGCCAGAAGTCACACAGTTCCAGATCCAGTGAATAAGGTGGATGAGGACATACCATAATGTTTTCATTTGACAGAAATTGCCGTACCAGAAAGGATATGTGACACGGAGCGTTGTTATGATGGAGGATGAAGTAAAGACTCTCACGAAAGAGGACTTCCAGAACTGCTTCAGAAAGTGGCAAGAATGATGAGATAAGTGTGTTTGAAGCAACAGAGAATATTTTGAGGGGGATTAATGACAATGAGTCTTTTACTGTAATAAATTCTTTTTTATTTAAACATTCACATCATGTTTTATGTAGCATCATTTTACCTTTATCCTCAGACTAGGTATATCATCCATTATCACCAAGTCATAAAGCTATTGCCAGTGTCACCTTAGTTTAAGCTAATGCCGTCTCTGTCTTGGCTACCAAAGTAATTTTCTCATTGGTCTCTCTGCTTCCACTCTTGTTTTCCTGAGGCTCACTCTATCCACGCAACAATCAGAGTGGTCTTTTAAAAGCATGAGTCAGATTTGCCTGAAACACAACAAAGGCTTTCCCTAATATTTAGAATAAAACCCAGACGTGACTTGGTCCCTGGATATTGTGATCATACCTTGTATCTTTCCTGTAATAACACAGGATATCTATAATGTCTTCTGTTTTTATTAAAGAATGAATTTCTACTGCCCTTGAACTGAAAGTAGCTTGGTATCTTTTTCATTATGAATTTTAGGCATTTAATTTGAGTCTGTATTCAATCTTCAGCATCAAAACAGATTATTTTATCTTACCCTTCTCTCTCTCTAATTTTAGTTTCAATCAGGGATACCTATAATTTTAGGAGCCTAAGGCCAAATGTTTTAAAAATCTTCCTACTGTGGAGAAATGTAGTGAAGAGGTCTGCCCTTTGTGGTGCCTGGCAAGAAAGCCAGCAGGGATTGTTCACGCCCATGGGCACTTTTTTTTCTTTTCTTTTCTTTTTTTTTTTTTTTTACCCTAAGTAACAACACTAGGGTTGTGGTGGAAGCAAGATATCAAAATATATTTTGTCTAATGAAGCTTCAGTTTTAATATTAGATGGTAGACATAGTGCCCAGAAGGTGGTGAGGGTGGGAAAACAAATTTCTGACCCACTCAAGCTGACAATACAGGGTACACGTGGACTTAGGGCTGATTCAAGCACATATCTATGATCTGTGCTTCCAGGTGCTCAGGAAACCAATTCATGTTTTTAAAGACCCCATTGGAAAACCAGTTGTCATTTATTCGAGGAGAGTATGATCCTTAAATCCACGACCCATTTAAAGTAAAGATCTAAACTCAAGTGATATTTAAATTGTAGTGGATGACCATTAGTAGGTTATAAAATCAATTCAATGGGTCATGATCAGCATTTTATAAAAAAAGGAAATGTAATAGAATTGAATCAAATAGAAAGTATCAGAGGGCATCATACATTATAAAATTCATAACAGTTTCATAGAAATTATGTATCAGTTTTATGACTAGTACTCGTATGTATGGCGTCATGATGTAAAATACGTTTCTCATTGTGAATGGGGTCAAAAATCTGTGAAAGCCACTAGACGATATTGGATTGGGTTGGATTGAGTTCATCTGACATAAAATGAAGAATAATTTACACAGAGAATTTTCCCAAGGGTAGGAGGACCAGGCTCCAAATAAAGGCAAAGTCAAATTGTCACTGATCCCCATTAAATAGAAAACTGCTGAAATACAGAAGAGAATTTGTTAGAATCCATAATTCATAATTCCCTCAAATGTAGACTCATGTGCTTTGCCCACTGATGGTTCAAAACTTGTTTAATGGTGTTTTGAACTTCCCAACCACAAGTTAATCTCCTTCAAGTAAAAGTGGTCATATAATTGTTGTGTGTCTTTGTAATGCTGAGAACACTTTTATATGTAGTCATATAAAACATGAATGGAAAAATAAAAATACGAATAACTAAAAGATCAAATATAATCTGCATCATTTTATCTGGCCAGGCATTATAACCCAGTAGCTTTGCTTACCAGGCTAGTCGGTCCGTAGCATACATAGCAATTTTCTGTCTGTGCATGTTTTCAAGCCAAATCTGTTTGAATTTATATAGGCCATGCAGTAGTTCCTATATATCAAAAGTGTTTTTCAAAAATTCCAAATAGCTTATCGTAATCCGTTCAAGTGTTTTTAAACCTTCAAATCTGTGATTCTATCAAGGAAAGGTGTCACACCCTCCTACTATGATTTGTTTTTCTTCATTATGGTGAGGTCAGAACCCAGAAGAGGTGGAAATGGTTTCAGGTCCCTATTTAGATTCCTTTGTCTAACTCTGGTTTAAGATCAGCTCCTCCTTCATTATCCAAAGTCACTGCGTTAAATTAAACCAGATTCCTGAGAAGCTGAAGCCAAGTGTGACTAACATCTTGTCTCAGGCACACGTCAAGTTTGGTTAAGAATTAGACTCTCCCTCATTATGGCCGGGACATAGGAAGTCTCTTTTCGTGTGGCCCAGCATGAGTGAACAGGTCTCATGTTAGTTTGCAGCAATTTACTTTTGTATTTCACTTTTGTAGTTCACAGCAGGTCCTTTTAGTAGGAATAAAAGGGCTTCCTCTGTAATCTGCTTTTATTGTTTCACTGAAGAGGAGAAGCAAAACATATTTCAATCAGAAGAATTATACCTGAGTGCTGTAAATGTTTCCAGAGTGAACAGAGAGAGCCATGATACATTTAAGGTCAGGGCTAATGTTTTAAGAGAAAAATGTTGATGGCAAACCCATGGGGGAATAAAATCCTGGACTATCCTAAGTGAGCTATCTCATTGGGTAGTAACCAGGTGATAAGGCCAGAAATTCCAGTGATTAGCTAAAACAGATAAGATTCCCAGGCTCCTAAATAAAAAAAAAGAAAGAAAAGCCATCACTAGGATACGCAGTGACTTCTGTGGAACTTGAGTGCCACTGTTTTATAGCAAAACCACTTTTCTATTGATTAGTGTTGATGAGCTGAGGGGGACCCCACCTTGATGGATTATCAAAGTCTACCTAATCTTGTTTTTTTACTATTTAATCTTTCTTGTTGCCATGGTTAGAAATATGTGCAAACTAAATCCTTGTTTCTTCTTTCACTTGACCTTATTCTGATTCATCAAATTGATTCTCTTACACTCTGAACTATGCCAATTATTGTGTCTGTCAAGCCATACATTCATTAGAATATTGGGGCTAATGGACAGGCTCTAAGAGCACATTCATCTTTAGAAATACGGTAAAAGCTAATTCTTTTGGCTCAGCAAAGCTCAGGTTGACATCTTGCCACTCTTCTGCTGCCAGGAATATCTGGTGACTTAATGAAGCAAAGATCTTAAACACACAACTCAGTGGATTATTCAATATCAAGGTTTGCACTAGAGTCTGTGAAAAAGGATTAACACTTTCAGTTCTACAAAAGCACAGGCGATGAATTAAAACACAGGAGAACTACCACAATGGACAGTGCCTCAGAAGGATTACACAGTAACTTGTACCTCAAGAGCCCAGTGATCTTCCTTTTCATATGGTATTTAAAAAATAATCTTTTATGTGCTGGTGGTAATGCAACTGGATTAGTGGAGCCAACGGGTTGTGACTGTTTAAATATTAATTGGGACAGCAATGTCTAAATCAGTGGTTTTCAAACCTGACTGCGTATTAGAATTCTCTAGGGAGCTTTGAAAATTCATAGATGCCTCATCCCCACCCCTAGAGAGACTGTTTTAATTGGTTGAGGGTGGTGTCCTGGGATCAGAGTATCTTAAAAGCTCTCTTGGTTATTTGCCTGTACAGCTAGTGTTGAGGATCACTAGTAAATAAATGCTAAAACAGAATGGTTTCTTGTTACCAGAAGGTGTGACTACAATATCCTATTCTTTTCAAGAGTCTCAAGATACTCTTGTTAAAAGAGTAGAGCAAGCATCTTGTTTCGTTCAACCCCAGTTACTTTGGCCTTTGCCATGTGATAGCATATGATGAGATGTGCTGAATGCTGAAAGCAGTTAAAACATTTTGACCATTTTTAGCAATGCTTTTGTAATTTTCAAAATATACTTGATAACAAAATTTATGCTCTAGAAAAGTCTTAGTTTTCGCAGCATCATGGAATTTGTCCATCAGAGCCAAAAATGCAAAGGACTCTGTCAGTCCAGTAAGTAACCAAACAAAAATCATAAACCTGTCCTGTTCAGTTAATTTAATTGACCCCAAAAAAAGAAGAAGGAGAAGAAGGCGACAGTTACTTATTCATCAATATGTGGCAGAAAATAAAATCAGTGTTATTCTATATTATCACTGAGATAATATGTTGCTGTCTTCCACTACAATCTTTCCTCTCCCTAACACACACTCAGTGACCTCTCTCTCTCTCTCTCTTTCACACACACTCACACACACACACACACACACACACACACACACACAGGAATGCTAACAAAAGGCCCACCATTAATTGTCTTTGGAGTTTTGCTCAAGTCACTCAGCCGGGGCCTCAATGTCACATAGTTGAGTGAAGGACCTGGGATGAACATCTGCGACTCTTTCTCACCCTCTGTGCTCTGCTGTTTGGGAAAAGAACACTGAGGACCAAATGGCTAGAGAAGGTGACAAGGCGAACTAATGTGGGGCTCTTCCTTAGAGATGAGTGTGATTTCTATATTTCTCGACAGGCCTCCCCTCCTAACTGTGTGTGTCTGAGGAGTGCACATGTGGACACCAGTGGGGGTTCTTGTGGAAAGACTGATGTCAAGTTCCTGTTTTGGCCTGGGTTCTGTACAGACACTTGTCAGGCCAAGGGTCTTCCCAGCAGCAAAGCTGATGGCAGAACCTGTGACCTGCACCCACAGCCAGAGCCCTGAATCCTCTTCTGTCCATCCCCTATGACCCTGTGTTTTATCACAAATCCCTTCTAAGGGGTTCTCTAACCTTCTTCTGATGTGACCCTCTGATGTGACACCAACCAGCATGAGTTCCCCTGTGCCTTGAGTATCTAGTGATTGCCTTTCAGGTGGTTTCTTAGTAAAATACCATAGAAAGAGGGAGAAGCCAAGGCAAGCAGGAGGACTGCAGGTACAGTCCAGCCTTTAGGGGAACCGGAATCTGCTTTGGTTAAGTTCCTCCAATCCTATCCTACTTTCGTGTCTCTTCTCATGATGGTGTTCGTAAAAATGCAAAAACTTCTATGCTTTTGATTGCTTTCTCTGTGTATTTGTTTTCATAAAATATCTTGGGGGCCTATATGGTTTTCTCTAAATCCCTAACTTCACACATTCATATTCTAGTAATTCTGATACATTTCTCTCTAATCTGAATTTCCTCTCTGATGAATCTACCTGTACAACATCTCCTAACTTTGACATGTCTTCCTGATTTGATTGCTCTATACAAAAGATGCCATTTATGACATTTTTTCGGTTGGGCTTTGTTTTCATTTGTTATTTTATAATGCATTTCACAATATAATACTAAAAAGAACAGTATGAATTTTTGTTGTGGTAGTGCAGTTCTTCTAGTGTGTTCTTCTGAAAGTGACATCTTTACCAGGTTCAATGGCTAAGCCCAGAAGCAGTATCTTTTGACCATCATCAATAGCTTTATTCTGCTTCTTTCCCCATTTTCAAAAATATGTTGCTATCTTCCACTGCAATCTTTCCTCCCCCTAACACATGACCGTTTTCTGGTACTTTTTAACAGCATATTTCAAACATTCTGAACAGTATAGAAATAGAAGTAAATACCTGCTCACCAGCAAGTTCAGTCAATTCTTGACCTTTTCCCCAACCTGCTTTAGTTATTTTTGAGGGAATAAAACACTGCAGAAACAATTAAAGTCACCTATGTACCCCTTTTTCTCTGTTTTCATTCACCTCCAGGGTTCTTCCAAGATAAGCACTAACTTACATTGATTGTCGTCCCCATGCATGGATTTTATCATTCTTAAATGCATCTATTCATAAATAAAACAGCATTTTGCTCAAGTGGCATTTTATGAAGTACAACTTCATAAATAGAAGTATTCTGTAACTCCTTTTTTTTTGGCTCAATGTTAAGATTTTGAAACACATGGCTCAAATTTATCTGTTTTAACTCCTATATCATGTTCTATTGAATACATACAATGTGTTTAGCCAGCTGATGGACATTTTCCACTCTTCAAATATTATAGACAGTGTTTCGATTAACATTTCTGTACCTGGTCTCTTCTGTGTCCCTAATGCATTGCTAGTAGTGTAACAACTCCTGCAAAATTAAACTTTCTTGCCACTTAATGCCAGGGGGCTGCAAGGCAAATGTTCAGGCTTCCATTTCATTTCAGTACCCTCTAGGAGCTTCCATAGCAAGGTTCTGACCAGGACAATTAAAAGAGGTTGAGCTACCTAATTAGAATCAAAACAGCCTGTGCTGTGAAGTCTTTGTGATTCCTGGGCTCCTTTAACTGTAAATTTGCACTGCTCTTGCAGTAAGTGATTTTGGATTTGCCACTTCCCCAGTGTTCCCTCTAATTTACCTTCCCCTTAGAACTCAGAGGAAATTGTTCCATACAGCTGTCTAGGACGAGAGGCTTTTCTGTGCGACCTTTCAGATACTTGCATTTTGAGTCTCCTAGATCAATCAGAGATTTAATGTTTAAGGTCACTATTCCAACTTTCCGTGAGATGGGCTCTTCCTCCTAACGAAACTGGAGTCACAACCACCCATGGCTGATAACTGCACTCAGAACTGGACTGCACTTTATCCCATTTCTGCCTTGGGCTCATTTCTTTATATAACAATAGGGAAGCATTTCCTGCAAAATCTCATCAAATAATTTTAGCAATTGAGTAACCATAAAATCTAGATCTTGTAATACTGCATTTTCAAGCAGTACCAGTGAGCTTTTGAGTCAGTCATGGCAGCTTCTGCTCCATGGGATTACGTCCGTCTTCCCAGGTGGCCTCCCACACCTGGGTACATGTAGGTCCAATTCTGCTTCTTCCTGCAACCTGAGCTGCTTCAGGTTGGGAAAGAACGCCAGTTTACGTTATGCTGCTCTTCTTGCACTCTGATGAAATCAAGAAGAGTAGACCAAGCCAGGTTACCTAGACCACCGATTTTTTTTCTTTTCTTTTTTTTGGTTTGAGACAGTCTCTTGTTTGACTCTTGTGATATTCTAGAGAGCTGTCAGCTTCTGTCCCTCATGGGGCTCCTATATTTTTGCAGCTGAGTAATCAGAGTTTTTCTACTTCTATTATATTGTCTACCAATAATTTCAACCTGAGCCACATTAGTTCATTAGAGAAAACAGGGCAAGGGCCAACATTAATAGAGAGGATCAATTTCTTGGGTCAATATCCTGATTGAACAAGACTCATGGCCCTTCCACTTTCAATAAACTATATAACATTTGAAATCAGGAAAATCATAGGTGGTGTTGCCTACTCCAAGTCAGGCTGTTGCCTACATTCTTCATTTGAGCTTTCGTCAACGACACCCAGCTCTGATTATCCCACTGCTTAGGAGTTAGGACGGCAGGCATGAGGGAGCCAGCTGGACATCAAAGACTGAATTCATCAGAGGAGGAAGGATGAACGTGCTTTCCATTGTAAAATTTCCCTTAGAGGAAGGGCTACCCAATGAATTCCCAATCTTTTGTTTCTTGCTGGGATGTATAGGCAGGTGTCATCTCTATTAGAGAAGAAAAAAAATCACCGTGAGTCTCCAGGAAAATAGGAGATCTTTTTTTTTTTAATTGTTTCTTTTTTTTTCAGTGACAGTTGACATTCAATATTGTATTTGTTTCAGGTATACAGCATAGTGGTTAGACACTTGTGTAATTTATGCAGTGATCCCCCCAGTTAGTCTAGTACCCCCTGGCACCTGCATAATTGTTGCAACGTTATTGACAGTGTTCTCTATGCTGTATTTTACATCCCTGTGACTATTTTGTAACTAGAAATTTGTATTTCTTAATCCCTTCACCTTTTTCACCCAGCTCCCCAACCCCTTTTCCATCTGGCAACCATCAGTTTCATTTTCTGTGTCTACGAGTCTGTTTCTGTTTTGTTTGTTTGTATATTTTGTTCTTTAGATTCCACGTATAAGTGAGATCATATGGGAATCTTTGAGCACTCTAATTCTCATAGGTGAAAAAAAAAAATGGGGAAGACAAGAAAAAAAAAGCAAGATAAACTCAGGGCCAGTCTTACCCATGAGGCTTTGAGTTGGTTTGCGCAGTTGGCTTGTGTTACTATTTAAACCATACAAAAGGACCTGGTATATGAAAACAACGTGGCCCTCCCACCTTGGCTAAGGGAAAGGGATATGACTGGGTCTGTTCACCGTCATTACTTTATTTCTTGCCTTAAGCTCTGCAGCTTATTGTGCTGGCATGGCCATGTGTGAGCATGTGTTATTCCCACTCTTCCTGAAGCCAATTTATTTAAATTCAGGACAATCTGCTACAGATTCTTCCTAAACTGAACTGTCAGTTCAGTCTCCTCTGGGGTGGCATGGTGGTGTCTGGGTTCCCAATGTTTGGTCTTCCATTCCTCCATCCTAGTTCTCATCTGGGTGGGGAGGAGTGACTGAGCTTTGGCTGCCTATCCAAGTGAGAACGCAGCTCCAAAAATGAATCGTTTGTCGCTTGTGAGCTTCTAGTCTTTTGCCCATTATTCAAATTTTACTGCTTGAAGAGTTTGATTGTTGGCTTTTACTGATGGTAGCTGATCAAGATATACACCAATTAATCAGTCAGCTAGTATTTGTTAGTAATATACTGTGGGTCTAGCTTTAGCCTAGGTAATCAGAGCATTTATATAGTGCTTGTCTTTGATGGTAAGTAATATAGATGGTTCTTACTTCAATAGTAAGTCCATGGACAATTGGAAAGTGTGTGTGGGTAATTCCCACCAGTGGGTGATCTCCACAGGAAATACTGGGAAAGCCACTGCCTGCCATGTTACTGGGCTGGATGTGATGCAGCAGCCATCCCTACTCCACCTGGGGAGGCTTCCTTGATTATTGCCTTGGATCGCAGCACCCCATTTTTCTGCTAATAAATGGAAAAGCCAAAAATGGAAGGTTTCTATATATGAAGATCATGATCCCTTATATCCTCACTGGATTGATGACTGGATGGGGTGTGGACAGGCAGGTGTTTCCCCCTGCTCCCTGTCCCCCCTCTCCCCAGCAACCCACCACACCATCTCCAACCTCCAGTAGCCTTTCAGGTCCACCCTCGTGTGCTTCGCAAATATTACCATGACATGTAAAGTCATGTGGAAACGTTTGGGAAGCTCTCTTTAGATAAGGGTCCTTGGGCCTATCTGTACTTTAGGATCACCCGGGGAACTTGAAATTTAAAAACCCACACCTAAGCCCCACAGACAATTAAATGAGAATTTCTGGGTAAGGCCTGGGCATTGACATTTTAAAAATGGTCCCCAGGTGATTTGAATGTGCATGTAGAGCCCAGGGACCACTGCTCTGAAATTCAGACTAGCGGAGTGGATATTGGAGGTAGAAGGTGGAAAAGGAAATTTCTGGAAAGAAGGTGGGGGTGGGGTTGTGACCTGATTGAGGTTAGAAGATGAGGAGCCATATGGGAACTGAGGGATGCCAGAGGATAATCCCTCCCTCTGAAGGGTTTAACTTCTCTGTTTTTTACCCCCAGAACCTAGGAATAGTCACCTTTGTTGCCCAGCATTACATTTCTACTTTGTACTTGGCAATTCTTTTTAACTACTGAAGGACCAGGCTTGGAGAGAGAAAGGTTGTCTGCCCCACCCAGCATCTCTGTTGCTCTCAGAGAAAAATATGCCTCATGCTGGAATACATGGGTCTAGGGATTTCCACTGGTGATCAACGCCGAAGTGAGCCAAGATCCCAGGGAAGCTGGGTGTGGTGGGGAAGTGTACTTGTTGATAAGAGCCACTTCCAAGTGGACAACTAGTCAGGAAATGAGATGGAAATTTGCTTTCCTAGGATGTACCAGAGAAAGACGATACTTAAAACTTAGAGTGAATGCTTGAATTACAAAGGCAATAAAATATAATCAGTGTGTGTGTGTGTGTGTGTGTGTGTGTGTGTGTGTGTGTGTGTGTAGAATGTTCATATCCTGTTTTACTCATCACTACCAATGCCTGTGATCCAAGGAAGCAGGCCGACTCACTCCAAATCAGTCCAATAAATGATCATTTAACTGAACGGCCAAATCAATTCAATAGGCAGTTTGCCAATTTTTCTAATTTTACATCTTTACCAGAAGCTCGAGTATTCAAAAGTGGTTAAAAATAATCACACTTCATTGAAGTTTAAAAATTTATTGCTGGAAATACAAATTAAGGCTTATGTCCTAATTTAAGGAATTGACACAGGAATATTAAACATACCTAGAATTAAAAATAAAAAAGAAAGTAAATAACTCTTAAACACGTGATAGAAATAAGAAGTGGACCAAAAAATCAATTCACACAAAAATTCCTGATTTTTAACAAGTGGAATATGTTGATCTGGTAATGATTTGAACAGATATTTAACATGAAACCTGCAAACCATTCAAAGTAATGGAAAAGAAATGAGAATGCATGAAAGGTATCACTACCGATTGTGGTAACAGTGATGAGACAGTAAGCATAAGTGAGAAAAAGCAATAAAAAAGCATACATTTGGTTAAATCTTATAACCTTAAAATGCTAAAAGATGGGCAAATTTGAATAAGAGACAAGAAAAACCATGTTACTTGTTAAATTTTGGCTACTAATTGCTAGAGATCACATACTAATAATGATATACTACTTGAAAAATTGATAAAAGAAACTTAAAATTTTTGAAACGCAGAAATGACACAAAAGGAAGAAATCAGCATAAACTGAAAAGTTTTCATATGAAATTCAGAAATAAGAATCAGTCAACTAAAACTGCAGAAATCCTCAAAATGTCAGAAGTCATCTTGTCCTATATAAATTACAGTTTTATGGGTAGTTGCTTTTTAAAAACAACTATTCTGATAAATACATGCGTTAGTAAATATGGCAATTGGCCATTTAATGTATTGATTTTATTGTGAATTAATTAGAATGGTAAGGGTATAGCACAGTAGAATTATTTCCATTTTCCAGAGAAACTTAGTTTCATAGATAAAAGAACAAAGCTCATATCGGTTTTGTCTGTATGATTACTTGTTCCTTAGGAACCTGAAGACTATAGAATAGATGATTCAAGCTCAGGTCTGACATTTGAAAGGCACAACAAAAATAGTTCACAAAACATATTAATTAACGGATATCAGATAACAAATATAAAATGTACTATAGCTAATTGCCAGAAAACCTCCTAACAAGCTTTTCAGAAACACATATAATGTCACTTGAGCTCTTATAGAAAAGAATTAAATCAAGCTAGAGAGCTCCAAGTGCTAGCATATATGAGAAAATTGTCACTTCCAGATCTAGAATGGTATTTGGCACATGGTATGACATATGTCATCTTCACTGCAAGCACTTTCTTATGCATATGGTCCCTCCAGCTAGAGGAGCCCATCCACAGTGTATTTTATCAATAGTGAAGACACCCAGACTGAAAATAATCTTGCATTAAGTAGAATGAACTTATATTTGACCAAGAAAGCAGTGTATATTTTATAGATACACTTTTCCTTAAGCCATTATTGTAAAAAATACTGTACACTGGTGATATAGAATATCACCATACTTACATGCTAAACATTAATTGTATTATAACAAGACTTTGAATGTTCATTAAATATACGGGGTTTGCTATGGATTCTGAGTCCCATATCTGGCTAACTTTAAACAAAAAAGCTTTTTTTTCCCCAATTAAAAATGGTTTATAATTTTGATACCTTTTTTATGTGTAGCATTGGGAGTTTTGTTCGTCAATAGGATTTCAATATGTAACTTTCAAAAGGACGTCTTAGCACAAATTCCTTGATTATGTCTGACTGTTCCAATAAAGTGAAATTATGTTAAGTAGCTAATATGTAAATGCACTATGTTAAATAAAGCCAAGTTCATTCCCGGTTAATAGATTTTTAAATGAAAATAATGTAGCACGTCATTTGTGAGTTCTGTTTTGATTGTTTTGCTTCCTTGAAAAAATACAGGAAAGTAATTTTAGAAACTAAAATAGACCATATTTTAAATGCTCTTTTTAATAGTGGAAAATGATTTTTGAAAAAGTACATTTTACTCAGTGTGGCAAGTAAATTTCTATAGACATTAAGAAAACTCACAGCTAAACTTCAACTGCTATTTTTAAATGTCGGAAAGGACCAAAAAATTATTTTGAATATAAATAAATGGAATTCGGAAATACCCAAGACTTCAGAAAACGAACATTTTAGTTAAAGAAATATTTCCTCACATTGCTGAAGAAACCTGTGATAGGATTTGCAAAACTGGTTAAGCACTTTTACCATTGCTCTATGAGCTTATAGACAGAGAATCTAGACTTTAGTAAATTACAGTAGAATTATAGTGTTCTTTCTGTTGTGCTGCCCATTGGATGTAGTCTCCACAGGCAAGAGGCATTTAGCTCCATCTCCCTTTCAGATTGATTCTGGCAGTTACAATGACTGTCATAAGAGCCTATCTCAGATATTCTAGCTTTCCTGCTTCTGGGCCTGTGGTAGAATTGCACTGCCTCACTCCCCTTAAAATTAGACATGATCACATGACTTGCTTTGAAGACTAAAATGTGTTTCCAGGGGATGTATCATTTCTGGGTGGAAATTTTACAAGATAGGGTCCCGTTTGCTATATTCTCTTTCCCTTTGTCACACTTTTTGGGGACACTTTTCTGCATGGACAAATCTCTGTATCTTGGTTCCTAGGGAGAAGGCACATGGAGTGCCCCATTGATCCAGTGGATATGAGAAATAAGCTCTTGTTGTTATAAGTCATTAAGATTTGGGGGATTATTTATTACTGTAGCATAATGTACCTATCCTTACTCAATTTAACAATAATAAAAGTAACAGCAAGTTAGCTACGATCCTAGAAAAGAAAACCACCAACAACAAATGTATCACTATTTGTTAAGGAGACATCACTTTTTCTATAATGTGAAAAAATATATAGAGTGAGAAAGTTAATCAGTTAAAGTGTGTTATATGAAATTTTATTCAATTTTAATGTGTGATATAGAATGGATGACTGATCCTGTGTCATTTTATTTTATAGACAGGGGTCAGGAAACATTTTCTGTATATGGACTGTTAGTACATAGATTAGGGTTTGCAGGCCCTGTGATCTCTGTTACAACTACTCAACTGTGTCACTATAGCCTGAAATTAGCCATAGACAATAGACAATTACATACATAGACAATATGTAAATAAATGGACATGGCTGTGTTCCTATAAAACTTTATTTACAAAAATGGGTGGTGGGCCTGATTTGGCCTGGTGGCTATAGTTTGCCAACCTCTGTTATTAGATATTTATGAGACCTAATATGCTTATAGCAGCATTGCTTTTATTTTCCTATATGATCCAAGCAAGCATCTTTTCTTAAAAGTGAATTCCCTTTTTTTAACCACATTCCTATTCTTTTTTTTTTTTGTAGTGTAAGTGGTATAATTGGCATCAATGCAGAAATGATATTTCCTATACAGTGAGAAGAATGCATATTCAACTCCTAATATACTGAATAATATGAGTTTTGACAAGTTTAAATATTTTAACAGATAAGGCTGTTGAAGCACAGTGATAGAACAGATTTGTTTGAGGTCATGAAAGCAGTTTGCAGAAGAGCAGGGTCTACAGCCCTGGTCTTTCTGGCACCACCTATTCTCATTTCATTTTCATTATTACACACTGACTTCCAAATGACTAGAACAAGTTCAGAAGGATAAGGCCAAAAAATTTAAACAGGGTTTCTGACTTTATTTAAAGACTCTAGAAACTGATTTTAGTTAATAATGAATAGAGGAGGTTTTAAATGAGTGTATGTGAGTGTATACAGAGTGTGTTAACCTTTAGTTTAAGCTGTTTTTCAAGGTAGGGGGAAAAGGAAGATATAGAGTCCTGCTATTAACCTAATTTATGATGTGTACTTATTTCTACCTATCTGACTAATGCTCCTTTTGTTCTCTTTATAATTCTTAGTTTCTATCTGCTACCTCTTTTCCCCCCAAGAGCGGCAAACATTAGCTGATTAATACTCAGTCTTCTTAGCTGCTGTGATCAGTGGAGGTAATCTCTCACAGCACAGTGATATCTAAATCAACATAATATATCTAAATCACCTGTGCTAATCTGCTGGAATTTGCTTAATGTTTCCTGAGCTTATATCTCTACTACAACAGTGTGTTTAGAAAAAGAAATACCCAGGACATAAAGATATGAAAATTCAATTCTGTAAAAAAGAATGGATTTCACTTGTACAGTTTGAAACTTTCATCGAAGTCTTTTAAAAAGTTTTCCTTTTTTGCCTTTTTCTTTTTCTCTTTCTTCCCCTCTCCCTTCCTCCTTTTTTTTTTTTTTTTTTTTTGGTTCTGTTCTGGAGAATTTTTCCGCATAACAAGCATCAGCTTCAATGACCATTTTCCCTCATATTTCACACTCTATTTCTCTGTACCTAACTAATGTAGGAGAAGAAAAAAAAAAAGGAGGGCTAGAAAGAAGATTATAGTTTAGAAGACTGCATTCCAGCTTCATGTTATCTTGCAATTTAATTTGCTTTCTTGAAGACCTAGATTGTTAATCCAAAATTTAGACCATTGTGCCAAATCTTGATTGCTTGTGCGTTATGTGGATTCTCTGTGCATATGCTTGATCACAGATTGAATTTAGTGGCTGTGGTAATCTGAATAATTACCCTCAAAGACAGCCACATCCTAATTCCTGGATCGTTGTGACTATGTTATGTTACATACATGGCAGCGAGTATTTTGCAGATGTGATTAATTTAAAGCTCTTGAGATGAGACTATATTGGACTGCCCGAGTGAATACAATGGGATCACCAGGGTTCTCCTAAGAGGGAGATAGTCGAGTCAGAGTCAGAGAGAAAAAGATGTGATGATGGAACCAGAGGTTGGAGTGATGTGCTTTCAAGATGGAAGAAGAGACCATGAGCCAAGGAACACAGGCAGCCTCTAGAAGCCAGAAAAAGTAAGGAAATCAATTTTTCCCTAAAGCCGCCAGACGGAACGCAGCCCTGCCAATGCCTTGATTTTTTTTTTTTTTTGATTTCAGTCTTCTGATCTCCAGAACTGTAAGAACGTATATTTGTTTTGTTTTAAGTCACTCTAATTTGTGATACTTTGTTACAGTGGCAGTAGGAGACTACTACAGTTTCCTTTCTGGATTGTCAAAGAATGTAAGCAAATTTGATTTTTGCAGTGAGCACCTGCATGAGAAATAACCAGCTTTTGCTTCTGTGTTACTAGAATATATGTTTTAGTAAAATATAAATTTGTTTTAGATTTTTCATCATTTTATCCCTTTTTTTTTTCCTTTTGGGATAATTGTGAGTTCTCAGAAATGCTATTGATATTAGGCTGGTCTTCCAATGGTGACAATTGCTCTGTGATTTGCTCTGGTGATACCGTATTTTCTTCTTGCTTTCTATGAAATTGAAGAAACACCACTGGGGAAGTGGGAAGCTGGCTTGTGCTAGATAGTGTCACCAGAGCTTGGAGAAGGAGTGTATGTGTGACTTCGCTTCCAATTAGGCACAGAAAGTGTCCTGTTTTCCCCAGGGCCATTTCACCTGCGTGGCCTGAGGTGGGGCCAGGGGCCAAAGCACAACAAGGGAAACAAAAATCTCCTGTTACAAATTAATTGGAAGAGAGGACAGGAAATAAAAGAAGCTTCTCCATCCCTTCTCTTACTCAAGTGGCTTGTGAGCTGTAGTTGTTAAAGGGAGAATTAAACTCTATAATCAAGCATTTTTTTAGACTTGGGCAGGGACAAGCTGCGAAGGACTTTTAAAGACACAGTAGTCCTAGAATTTTCTAGAACTTTTAATTAAGAATAAACCTGGAAAAATGCTCAGTCACTTGCTGGTGTGACTGACAGACCCCACACCCTGTTGCCATAAACAGTCAGTGTTCTTGGAGGAATCAGCCTGCAAATCCTGTGGTTTTATCGTACCCATTACTTATAGCTGATTTCAGTTTTTATTAAGCCCAGAAGGAATACCTTTCCTAAAATAGTGAAAGTTGCAAAGTTTAAAAATGTAGATTCCATCCAATAAACGCTTTTTTTTTTTAAAATTGTGGTTCTCCCTCCTGCTGCCCATTGGGGGTTCATTTGTTTCCCCTTTCCTTCCTGGTTTTAGAAAATATTTGTTTTGGAAAGTGGTTATACGATTTATTGTTCAAGGGAAAAATAGTTTATTTTTACATTAGGGTGCTGAATTTAAAAACTACAGATGACTCTTTATAAATTGCTGCATTCTCAGGGAAGACATAGAGACATTGAGTACTTAGCACTCACTGGGCTGTTGGTATTGTACGCAGTAAGACGGAGTGCTACCATTTCCCTAAGACAATTTCAGACCTTCCTTGGGAGGCAGCATAGAAATGCTGTGGAAAGGCCAGTTCATAAAGCTCAAATGTGTGGTCTCACACCTGGTGAATGATGAAAAGTTAGAGGAGCGAGAGGAGAGAATGGGCTGGATGGAGAGGTTGAAACATATCTTGCCGGATGAGATGTGGTTGAGTTAGAGTCTGAGGCATGGGGGAGGATTTAAGAATGTGAAGAGGAGAAAGAAGAGATGAGAGAGTTAAAGATGCCAAGAGACATCAATTATGAACGCATCATGTCCCAAAGATTGAGAGGAGTCCTGATTTGTGCTGCTGAAAACGTGCATTTAGAATATAATTGGAGGGCGGGTCTCTGCAGTATTTTTCTTTTCTCTGGGATTCTAAAGAGAAACACACTCACTTCCAGGTGGGACACAGCTTTTCCTCTTTCATGCCAGTCTCAGTCTCAGCTGCTGCAGTTCTGTCTTCACTGTAATAGCAGACTCTTCTCCAGCAGGCACAGACTTCTCTTAGAAGGCGTAGCATCCTGTCACTTTTCACTTAGCATTTGCTTCAAATAGATGAAAAAAAAAATGCATTCCAGTAATTGGAAATTTTGCAGTATCAACAAAACCTGTGTTAGAGCTAGTCCTGTACTGGGTGGTTTCCCTGTTAAGGCCCAGTGGGATCTTAGGTTCTCCATCACTCATTATAATCCATAATAAGGCGTGATTTTGACATTCTCTAAACTTGGTCTTCTCGTTCTTTAATTTATTCATAAATGGCTTGGAGCTAGGTGCCATGAGAAATAAAATGCCCTACCATTCGTGGTCCCTAGCCTGAAATTTGAAAAATTGTTTTTTGCCCTCACAGTTGGAAAATATGACAAACTCTGAAAAACCACCCTTTGAAAGCAAAAACAAAGTGGGTTATGTCAGTTTCTGTTTTGAGACACGGCTTCCTAATTATCTTGTAGGACTCAAAAAAAAACAAACAAAAAAAAACCTTTCAGATGCAAAACCTAATTTTGGAAATAAACTGCTTTCCAAGAATGACAACGCGCCACACGGCCGGGTGCTCTTATTATAACCGCGAAGCAGAAGCCGCGAGCTGAGCGAGGCCAGCAGCCATGCCACCTTCTGTACCTGTTTGAATGTGCACACTCACAGAGTACTCCCAGGCCCACCTTCCAGCAATTAGTGTGGGCTTGTCCTCCAGCCATCACAGTGAATGTGTTCAATGGTTCCCTGGAACAAAAACACAAGCTCTTGAAGACAACAAAGAGCCCTACACATTTAAACAGGTTTTCAACAAGATTTTCCAAAGCTCCCCTTCTGTGTACCATTTTTAGAGCCAAGTATATTACTCCTTGTTGTCTGTGCATAATGGCATCCCTCTGGATGATTCCAGAATGTATCTATTCTCATTTGCTCCAGCAGGTTCCACTTTCAGTATTTCCAACAACAGGTTGGGCTGAAGGCCCCTGATTCAATAAGTTCAAAGCCAAACTGATTAATTTTACCCCCCAATTGCTTACATCTTCGACTTCAGCTAATCACACCACCATTCATTTGATGCTCAAAGTATGAACCTTAAATTCGGTCCTGATTCCCCTCTTCTTCACTGTCTTTCATCCCTCCCAGCGTCTCCCTTTCCACAGGGACTCGGGCTCATTTCAGACTCTAATTTCTTACCCAATTAACACCACAGACACCTCATTCTTTGTGCTATCTTCAATATATTCTTTGCACTGCCTTAAATAAAACACTTCCCCAAACACAAATCTGTTCTTTCTACTGTTCTTTCAGAATCCTTTACCCACAGAAAAATATCCAAATCTCTTGGCATGGATCATGTGTTCCTTCATAATCTGGCCCCAAACCACTTTATTAATTTTCCAGCTAAAATTATTGTGATTCTCTTCTCAAATACATTGGTCTCTGTTAAACCTTTTTGTTTTTCCTCATTTTCACTTGGCATTCCTTTCCACACATGTTAACATTCTGTCTGTCCTTCAAGACAGTTCAAATGCCACCACACCAATAACTTATTTCTGATCTTTCCCTTCAACTCTCATTACCCTTTATCTCCTTGTCTCTTCTGGAACGTATCACATTCTGTCTTGTAGCATCCTATAATAGGAGAAAGTTTCGAATTGTCATAACAAGTTTAGTTTCAGGTCTGAGTTTTTCCTTATCTGTGATCTTGGGCAGCATATTTAATTCCTTCTTGATCAGTATGAAATGGATGCTATTCCTCACTTTTAAGGGATAAGGTATGTAGAGATCTTTATTTAATTATGATGTGCTACAAATGTGATCTGTTATGATTGTCAGGCGATGCCTGAAGGTTCAATGGGACAAGAACTTTGAAATCATATCTTTTGGTTTAATTGATCAGGAGGAGATTTAAGTACAATTGGCAGAGAGCAGTTCCATCTTGAATCTCTGAATTGACAATGTCTACCTCTAAGTTCATAGAGGCCTACTTCCCACCATTGGGGAAGTCAACATGTATGGTTTTTGGAGATGGGCAAATGTGGGTGTAAATGCTGAACCAATACGTAAGTAATCTTGCCTCTGTAATATTCCATTCCTCGCCTGTAAAAAAAGATTCACTGGTGAAGATTTACGTGAGCCCATTACGAAAGGCACCAACGCTTGAAGCTCATTCTTTTCAAATGGCACAACTATAGGAAACTTGAAAGGAAAGGATGTTAATTTCTGTAAAAAAATGAAGGAGAAACTCAGTTTCAGTGGTATCCCAAAGAAGTGTTTTCAGTCCAGTCCTAGAGCTGGGTTTTCTTACTTTGGAGCAATTTCAGTCCACAATATATTCATCACTGAAGCGGGGCTCAGGAATCGTGCAGTACTAATAAAGTGTGGTGCTTCCAATAAAGTACCTGGGGTCTGTGAGTGGTAGTTTTCAGGGAGTTTTCAGGGTTGGGAGACTCATGAGGCAGACACGTTAGTTGTACTGTTTTCTTACTCCCTCGCCATCTTTAGCGCTGCACTTGGCACATGGACCGAGGACGGCCACGTCCTCATAGGCTCCACAGTGGTGGCGTTTGTTCTATCTTTGTCGAATAAGGGCTGCGTACTTCTTTTCTGAAGCCTGCCCTTATTTTGCCAGCTTTTTTATATCTGAGATAACTGCTAAGGGACTGGTGTGGTTTTAAAAATTATGTTTTAAAGCATCTCTTCTACTCTTTACGTAATAATAAAATGAATTTATATTGTAATCATGACTCAATGGCGGAGGGAGGCTTAGGTTTATGCATGTATAGGAAAGGGGAGTGGGAAAACAGGGCTTTGAGTTACTGTTGGTTCTTGGCATTTGACATGTTGGTAAATCGAGAATAAAAAGGTTGTGAGAGTTAAATAAGATAGCGTTGTTAAAGAAAATATTATTCAATGGTACTTAAAGCCTGGTAAGGAAGACTAGTCAAGTGGGGGGACTACTGTAATAAATATAGGGACCGTGCAATGGGATCTTGCAGTGAGGCAACGAGAGACGGCTCAGATCTGAGCGCAGCATGGGCAAGTGGGAATTTATAACCAAGGAGCAGTATGGGGGTTGGTGGATGGAGAGTTACTAAGAGAAAACATCAGGGGTGAGGGGAAAGGAACTCCGGCTAAAGCGACCTAACAGGATTCTTGCTGAAGACAGGCCAGGGTCACCAGACATCACCAGGACGATGGTGGCAGATGAGGAACCTGATCAGATACTGGGATTGAGGAGTTCTGGTTAAACTGACTTTGCGGGTTTCTTGATAAAGTTGAATTTTACAAGTAAGTACACAGATGGTCTAGGAGAAGGATTAGGAGCCTGATTAAAATTTTATACAGCAAAGAAGCTTTGTCAACATATGCAAATATACAATTTATACAAAACAATCAGTTAATAATTCCTTCCTTCCTTCCTCCTTCCCTCCCTCCCTCCCGTCCATCCTCCCTGTTACCCTTTTTCCTTTCCTTTTCTTCCTTCCTTCCTTCCTTCCTTCCTTCCTTCCTTCCTTCCTTCCTTCCTTCCTTCCTTCTTTCCTCTCACCTAACATATTTTCCCTGATATCTCTGACAAAAATCCTATATAGGCTGTCAAATAGATTTAACTCACTCCCTAAGACAATGGTTAGAAGTGACTGTGTTAAGAAGGATTGTGAAACTCTGCTTGAGCTTACTGGGAAAGAGGTCTTGCTAACGTCTGTCATGGAAGTGCCACAGGGACGTGGCAGCAGGCAAGCAATGTGTTTCCATCCTGGAGGCACGTAGATGACATGTGGCTATTCAGTTCAAACAAACGTTTTTGGAAAGGTCCAGAGGCAGCACTCAATTAAATACCTACATAAGCATTCATGGTCTAATCTCAAGTCCAAGGTGACTTGTCTAAGTTTGAAATCATGGGGTTTTGAATGTGCATATAAAATTACATTTTTGTTGTTGTTTAGATGAAAGATTCTGATCACAAAAATTTTGAAGAAAACAAACAAAACCACTGAAATACTAAACCCACATTGGGTTGTCATTACTCATGAGAGGATGAACTCTGGTTTTTAAAAATACACATAGCCGTACTTTCTCTACTTCTTCAGTTCCTTGTCAGAAAAAACTAAATAGCTAATGCTTTTAAAACTCAACTGCAACATAATAAATAACAGACCTACCAGTAAAGACCATTGTTGCATTAATATTTTGAGGTATAAAATACACTTTTTAGAAATGAATTTTCATAATTTGGGACCACTTCCCTTTGACGTGTAGGAATATTTTCTGTGAATCTCAACCTTTCCTCTCTGTGAGAATGAAAGCGTCCAACTCTTCCTGCACTCTCCTTCCTCGACTTGAGCCGAAGGCTGAAGCTAATGCATGACTGAGGATTCTTTTTGCCAATCTACTCCACTGGGACCCTAGAAGAGTTTATGGATTCTCTATGGTCAGGAGCAGATTTCATGCATCTGAGTTACTCAGGCAAAAGCTCTCGTTCTTTTCGGTGGAGATTGGGGAAGGAGAGGAGTACTACTTACATTTTCAGAGCAGTTACCGCCTGTCTTTTCTATGTCTGCCCTAAAAACTAGTCTGAGGTTGTTGTTTGAGAGCAATGGTGTGTGGATATTTCACTTACTGCCAGGTGAGACTCAGGCTCATCTCATTCTTTTAGGACCTCAGGGGATCTTTTGCTACGTTACTCAAATCCCCTCTCCGTTCCCCTACGTTTGTTAAACCGAGGCCCAGAGATTACAATTCAGCCTAGCAGTGCGTGCAGTTCCAATGCTGATCATTAGCTGCCTGCCCAGATGGTCCCTGCTCTCACTGACAGAGAGTAAGTCCAAATTGTTCATCTCCAGCGTTTCTTGTAGACTGCCCAATATGTTTACTGTGGCCCATTTACAGGAGGGTGACATTAGCAGATCTGATGCTAACATTCTGGCACTAGCCGTGAGGAGAAAAGTGGCAGATCTGGGAGGGAAGTGGAGGACAGCAAATGAGTGAGTTACACCCGAAAGCACCAGCAATCTGAGGTCAGCCGACTACTTTAGTCATCTGTCAAAGACAGGTAGGAATTCAGACTTGATGCTCTGTTCCTGCTGGCCTGGAGACTAGCAGTGTATCAATTGACACCTCAAACTGCTTTCTTTCCTTTAAGTCCTGGAAACAGCAAGCAACAAAAAAACCACCAGCCTCACACCTACCTTAAGGTCATTCTCATCAATGTCAATCATGCTGAGATCAGTGGGGTTTCTGGAAACACGCATCACAAGAGACTTACAACTCCCTTGCATGCTGCTTAAGAGTTGCATTTTCCTTTTAAAGTTTCGTGCTAATGTCCACTTGATCTCACAATTCTGTTAGTGTCACCTTTCTCTTAGTTCAGCTATCAACTCAGTTAACGCAGGTCTTCATTTTCTAGTTTGGAGCTGTTAATGCCAATGCCAGAAGTAATTTTCCTCGTTTTCCTTTTTTCTTCTTCTTTGAAATAATAGGCAGAGACCACTTGAATGTGTGGAATGACGAATTAAGAATGCAGAGTCATGTTTGGAGTGTGAAAGACAGACTAAGTGTCAATTATGTGCAAGGCACTTGGCTTCATGACATCATGGATCCTCGAAACTATCATATTCCTGCTATCAAACGAGGTCCATGAAAACCAGGACTGTTAATCACATGCATTGTAGGTTATTCTTTTGAAACTCTACGATGGTTGCATAGTTTCTAGAAAGCCATTAATTGCTTGATAGTCAGTTAAAAACCATTCATTATAAAGATGTGCAACTTAAATAGTTCTGGCTACCTTTAAAAAGATGGGCTGGAGAGTGAAAGGAGAAATAAAATACTCTGTTAATAACCTGCCACAATAAAGTGGGCCGGAAACATACAACCCAGTGGCCTGTGTGCTGGGGGAAAGGATAACTACAGGGTGATATGCCTGTTGTGGTCTTTTGTAACATCACCTATAACTTGTCACTTTCCAGATCTCTTGGGCATAAGATACACATATTAATTTTTCTTTTCGAAATGAAACAACACAAAATATTTCCACTTCTCCATATACAATGTGAAATAACAATGTTTTGTACCTACTAGTTTTTATGACTTAACTATGTTTTAGGGCAATGAAAATGGGCCTTACGTATCGGGAAAGAATTAAAATTTGAGAGGAAGCAAATCTAGCTATGAAAGCAGCAAGATAATTTTAAATTTTTTAAGTTCCATTCAACCTCACTCTTTGATAGCAGTGGTGTTGGAAAGAAAGAGTGGTGTGTGTGCTTCAAGCCCCTGAAATGATTCTCCTTTCTCTGGACTTCAAAGTATAGAAATTGTTCCATCCTACTTTTCTATTTCAAACCACACTGTTTGGTGGTCAGACTTTGAACTCTGGGTGAGAATAGAATTAGCCTTCAGGAACTTTTGGGGAGATTTATAAAATAAGCAATGAACATTTCTCTGCTTTCTAAAGACTTTTGCTACCATTCCAATAACATCCCTGGTGGGCTATAATAAGCATACTTAAAAAAAAAAAATCCCTCTTGGATCTCTACTGCCCCACTTTCTGGTTTTGAACAGCTACCCAGGAAACTATTCTCTCTATAACTGTTTCTGGTCTTCTGTGAAGAAGGCAAATGTGGGAAGGCTCCCTTGTCTTCCCCAAAGGTAGGATTAGAATTGAAGAATACAAGAATGAAGTGACATTTTAGGGCTTTTCATCCAATTTCATCATTGTAACTTGACTCTGAGTATTGAGATAACCTTATTTTCTGTAATGGTAGGAAATATATACGTATTTATGATTATTTTTTTTCTCTTTTCAGCATCTTGGAATTTTAGGATGACCAAGGTACATTTCTAGTAGTTCTTGATCATCAATTTACCTATTTTTATAGAATGATTGTAAGAAGCTCACCAAAATAGGAGTGCTTGGAGGAGACACTTGTTATTGAAGGGAACTTCAACCGTAACCTCTTCTCAGAATTCTGAACTTTCTGGAGTTGCTACCCGAATGTCTGTGAGAACAAATTCAAAGATAAGCTTTTGGACATCACTATCCAACCTCCTCTTCTTTTTTCACCACCATTCTTGTTGGGTGATGTCCAAAGGAGAAGTATGAAGAATAGCTTTCATTACTTTCTCTTCTTAGTCTCTGTATCTAACAGATCACCACGTCCTTTCGATCCTATTTTCTGAGCGTTTCTGATCTGTCTGCTTTTCTTAAAACCCTTTACACATCCCTTGGTGTAACTGTTTATACCTTGATGGAGCTACTGCAGTTGCTTTATTTCACAAAGCTTTTCTATTACATCTTACTTTTCACATGGTACCAAGAATGATTCAAACATGCACATTTGGTTATGTTACCCAGCACTTTGCTATTTATTAAGGGTCCTCTATTACCTGCAATCTGTAGTCCGTAAGTGCTGGTACTATGTGGTCTACAATCCCTCAAAGATCTGGACCCTTACTTCTGTTCAACCCCTTCTATCTCCAGTCATTCTTCATGTCTGACATTGCAGCTATAACAAACTATGCATGGTTACCTCAATAGTTAAGCTGTTTTATTTATCATATTCTTTGCATGTGTTGTTCCCTCTATGTGGGAATATTCCATGCACTATGCTAAAGGAAAATATTATTATACCCATTTTATAGATAAGACTGAGGCTTAGTGAGCTTAAGTATCTTTCTTTTTATTATTATTATTCTTCTTCTAGTAATCATTTTTCTGACTCTAGTCACCATATCCTGCCTGTTCTACTTATAAATATTTCTGTTATCTGCTTTTCCCTTTCTATTTCTATTCCCATAAGCATTTGTTTCTTCATTTATTCAACAGATGTTTGTTTATTATGTAGTTAATGTGTGTTAGACCCTTGCAGGTGATACAGTGGTGCTATCTCAATGTTTGTTTGTGTACTGAAGCTGGCTTATATATCTGTGAGCGTCTCTAACTGTTCAGTGACATCATTTTGGAGCTTAAAAATGGTCACAAATCCGTCCTTCCTTCCTTCCTTCCTTCCTTCCTTCCTTCCTTCCTTCCTTCCTTCCTTCCTTCCTTCCTTCCTTCCACTCTATTCTTCAAAATTTAGCCATTAGCTCAGTATTTGTCACAAAGCAAATGAACATCAAATTTTATCATTGAATTGAATGAACATTTATTTGGCATTACTTCTTTTAGTAAGCTTTTCTGGAGTCTCTTCCCTTCTCCATTATAGAGAGAGTTAAACGCTCTCTCATAGTTCTCATTTCATTATCATATGTATACATCTGTGGTCACATATAATATTGCATGATCAATTCATTTATTTATAAATCTGTTTTCTTTCTGAGGCTATAGATCCTTGAGGAAAAATGTAGAGCTATCCATTTCTGTTAAATTTTTGAAATTGAGCACATTGCAGAATAACTAACTGCACATTTGTACAGTACCTAATATACACATCTATTAGTAAGGATAGGCAAGGTTATGCTGTGATAATAAATACATCCCTAAATTTAGTGACTTTATATGGAAAAGTGTATTGCAACTTACATGAGTCAGCACACGTGTGGGCAGTTTTCCAGGGCCTGTCTCCTCTATGCCAATTTCTAGGATCCAGTTTGCTTCTCTATTTTGAGGAAACTCCATCTGTGGCTTCCAAAGTAGGTTAACAGGGGAGGACAGAAGTGGAGGAAGCATGATATCCCACATGTTACTTCTCAGAGTTCACTGAGTAACCCTGAGGAAGGTTTGGAAATATAAAGCTGAATGTCGATATTTGGAGAACATTAACAATCTCAGCCACAAAACATTAAAGAACTTGGTGAAAGGAAAATGTCATTATGGAGTGGCAGAGCTGGGGTAAGTGTTATGGCAGAAATAGGGCTTAAAGTAAACTTGAAATAAGGTAAGAATTCAGATAGTGAAAGAGAGAAGAGATTCCAGTCGTTTCTTGCCCTAAAATATAATTAAACTCTGGCTTGCTATCCAGATGATTTTTAGTTTCTATGTGACTTTCAGATTCATAATTTTACTTATGCTGTTTGATTTTTTAAAAAAATTTAAAGTACAATGAAAACTTATTTATTTTGTTTAGAATTCTCATTAAAAATTCAACAGGGGTTTGATGGTTACTAATCAAAGGCTGATAGAACAATTTAGGCAACACCAATGTCTAGAAGGAAAACTAAATCTCATTTTGTGGAAGACTAGTTATGTTAGTCGTGGAAAGTACTGGATCTACATAAACAGTTGAAAGGAGCATTTTAATAGATGTAATCTTGCACCTAAAGAAAACATGTCTGTTTTCTCATGGTGTCTTCACTCTCCACTTACATTGATTAAGCTAATTAAGTTTTGGTTAGCCCAACTAGACCATTTTCCAAATGGTCATAAATAATAATGTCTCATACTTGTATGGTGCTTCCAAATTTGTAATTTTAGATTCACCATTTACTTTGAGTTTTACTATTCTCTTGCTGTGAATTGGGCAGATTTATTAAATGCCACTTTACAGACGAAATAGTTGAGGTGTATTGACTTTCCCAAAGTAACAGGACTGAAATCTGTATTTTGGGTTCCAAGCCCAGTGTTTTTTTGTTTTTGATTTTTTTCCTTTTTTCCCTATCTCATATACCTACTGCTTTCATTACCTTTTTGATATTGACAAAATCAAACCATGTCCTGGTTCAAATTAATATTGAAGATCCACAAAGAAAACTGAATTCTTCAGGATCAAATATTACACTCAAATAAATATATCTTTGAATGCTGCCCACGTTAAAAAATGTATCCAAACAGCTAACTGATAAAGGGAAAACAATACAGATTAAAATTCTTCCTCAAATGAAGTCTTTACTTCTTCTTATTCTAGAATTTCTGAAAATAGTTGATTAATTTATATTGTCCCTGAATTGTACATCTCATGACTACCTCTGCTTGTTCATAGTACATTGAATCATTTATTTATTCATTCATTAAGTACATATTGATCACTTATAACATCGCACTACAGTAGACACCAGAGAAGTTCCCAGAAAGTGCAGTAAATGCCACAATGGAGTTAATACAGGAGTGATGAGAGAATGTGGGGAGAGAAGACTCCAGAAAGTCCATGGGGGTAAGGAAACCTCCTTGGAAATGCCCAAAAGATGGAAAGGTTTAGGTATGTGGAAAGGCTGTCCTTGGCGAGTGGGCATCGTGAGGAAGGTATTATGTTGGTTATGCCTGGAGGCCAGAGAAATACATAACTGTTATGTATTCAATTCTGATAAGTGTGTAGGTGTATTTATCATCTAGATACAGAGCTATTAAGAAAAAGAAGCAAAATGCTTTTAATAAGGAAAAGAATCTTAGAGCATTCTAAGTGTGCTTAGAAATTCTAGTGTGCTTCAGAATCACCTGCAGGCCTTGTTAAAACACATTTGTTGACCCCACTACTGGAGTTTTTCTGATTCATCAGGTCTGGGCTGGGTCCTCAGAATCTACATTTCTGACAGGTTCCCGGGTGATTGATGCTGTACGTCTGGGGGGTGAAATCACGGAGGAAAGGATTAGGATTTGTATGTTAGTGACTTTCATCAATACCTATGCCATTTGTCCTTAGCATACTTCTGAAGGCAATTAGTAGTAATTAGAAAGGTGCTTCAGATGGTACTGAATGAGTAAATCAGTGAATCTAACTAATTTTCCTCCATTGGTATTAGCATTTCTGTGGATTTATGATTATTTGAGATTCACAAAGAATATATAAGCTATACAGAAATGATATCTGAAAAACTGCAACTGAAAGAATTTACTAGATTTACTGGCTTTGTATCTTCACTATATTTTTAGGGCAACTGATTGAAAAAAATTTTTTTCATTTAAAAATAGAGAAGAGCTCACTTGGATATTTATAACCTGACAGGTTAGAACTAGCACAACATCTGAATGAGGAATTGTGACTCTTAAAACCTACACAGGCATTTTTCTAAAAACTCAATGAACTAATTCATAGGAAATTCCACTAAGAAATCTGTACTTCTGGACAAGAAATCTTATAGCAGAGAGCTCTTCCAAAAAGGATTAACATGCTAAATTATCTACCCCCCTGAAAAAATTTTAAATTCTATTAGAGGAGAGCTGCATTTTCACCATTAAGTCTTACAGAAACTCCTTCCCCTAGGTGTTTCCTGGCAGCAACTGGAAGCAGATGGAGGGAGAGAAAATAAAAAGTCTTGGCCTTTACCCAGACTCTGCCTGCTGCCTTTACCACCATCTTCCTAGATTCACTTGTTTTAAGGGCATAATTGGCCTGGGAGGAGTCAGAGAAAAAAACCACCAGCCCATTTGATTCAAAGGTAGAGTTGTAGTTCCCAGAGGCTGGCTGGTTTTGCTGGGGAGGCAATGTCTGTGGTTCTGGGTTCTGATCTACTTAATTGAGCAAAGCCTCATGGCCTGAAATGGATGCAATGTTGGGGATTGTTTTAAAGATGGGAGGGCAAGTCTTGGAAGGGTGTTAAAATGGTAGACAATACCAACTCAAAACAAGGGTGGGGGCACCAACGAGAGGAGCCAGGCACCAAAGAGAGGAGCCAGGCACCAAAGACAGGAGCCAGGTAATGGAGGAAGAAAAATTTTCCGGGTCCTTTACTGTAGTATAGGCCTGAGAGCTCATAAGCGTGACCTCATTTCATCTCACTAGCAATCCTGTGAGACTGCTATTAGTATCCCCGCTTTACACAGGACAGTACTGAAGCCCTGCGTCTTGACAGAGCAGGTAAATAGCAAAGCTAGGAGGGGATTCTAGGTCATTTAATTCCAAAACCTCACCTTATTGTACCATACCAACCTAACTTTTCAGGGAAAGGCAAGCATGATAATTGTAGAGCTCAAAGATGTTTTTTGGAGAGAGAATATGGATAGAAAAATTATTGAAAGAAACCTAAGCATTTTTATGACAGCCAGACCCTAAGAATTATTTAAACCAGAAAAAGAGTTAATTGAACCATTTCTAAAGAAGACCCTTAGAAACCTTGCTGGAACTAGCAGTAGACAGGTCTCCAGAAAGTTGTTAGCTCACAGGTAGGGTAACGTTCCTTCAGTTACTTCCTCTGCTTCAGCCCTATGTTTTGTCACAATATTCTAGATCTCTTTATTACCCCAAAGACCTGACCCTAAGTGATCAATTCCCCATCGATTACTGATTTTCTGAAACACCTCATAAGTGAGTGTTATAGGCCACCAGTGACCTGCCGCATTTTTGCATGGCACCTGTCCTCCTCAAAGGTTGCCTTTTAGCATAGCTTTTTGGGGTTCTGCCTGACCTTCCAACAAAATATCATTCCTAGCTCTTGTCTAATATCTAGTGCAGAGTGACGAGACCACTTAAGATGGCCAATTTTAGGGCAAAAATATGAACAATATAATAAAAGAGCAAGATGAGCCCTTTCTAATTAACCACTTCCTTTTCTTGCCCTGTTCTGCCTTGGACTCTGTTTGAACACAAATGTTGCTCCGTTGCCCTGCATCCCTTATTACCTTACATCCCAGATGCAGCTGCATCTATGGAATAAAAATCTTTGACATGTTTCTGAGGGAGTGCTTCTCTTAAACCATTAACCTTCTAATCCAGGAGGACTCATATTCTCCAGTTTCCATATCACTAGTTTTAAAAACCATTTTTAAAAGAATGTCACCGTAATATAGAGCATGGAGCTTTGTGCATAAGCATGTAAATCATTTTTGTAAATAGCTATTTACTAAGGATGAGTAGCAATGGGAGGTAAAGAATGAGATTTCATCATTTAGTGGTGAGACACACATACTTCTCAATTATCTGTGCTAATGGGGACAATGATTACAAGGGCAATGGAGTCCATAAGAAATCCATGGTGGAATTTCAATCAGTTCTTCTTACTGCTCTTTAGTAGCGATGGCAAACATTTTGCAAGAGTGTGAAGTTTTAGATTTTTTTGTAGATTTCAATTACTGTGCTGATCCAATTCCCATTTTTTTCTCAACAAGTAAAAGTTGGATACTTAAACAGATAAGGGCCTGTTGGATTTTGAAAATAAAGATACGTTAATCAAACTGTCTGTGAATACGTACTACCCCAACAATGGCCTGTTTTCCTCTTCTGCTGAATTAAATAAATGTTGGCATTTGGTGAACAAAGGAAATCAAACATTTTTACTAAAATTAGCAGGGCATTTACTAGAGAAAATTCTGTGATGTTATCCAGAAATAAAATGGATTGTATTTGTTAAGACTTCCCTCAAACTCTTATAAAAAATTATAGCTGCAGGTGGTAGGGTATTCACCAGTAGTTGGCTGTTTTCCTATTTGTGTCAAGAATTTTAAATAAAAGACAACATCATCTAGATAAAACCACACCATGCTGCTAATTTTTGCTGTTCATACACAAAAGAATGACTTTATTGGACAGCATAAATATTTTAAAATAATACTGGGAAAATGTAGAAATTAACTATTTAAAATAAGAACAATATATTTGACCCCCTTTTCCCTCTTCTACCACGCCCGCCCCCCTTATACTCTGGTAACCACTAAACTGTGGTTTGTGTCTTTGAGTTTTTGTTTCTTTGTCTTGTTCCTTTGTTGCTTTCACCCACCTATGAGTGATGTCATATAGTTCTTGACTTTTTCTGTCTGACTTACTTTGGTTAACATAATAATCTCAAGATCCATCCATGGTAGAAGAGGGTAAAGGGGATCAAATATATGGTGATGGAAGGAGAACTGACTCTGGGTGGTGAACACACAATGCAATGTATAGGTGACGTATTATAGAAATGCACACTTGAAATCTTTATAATTTTACTAACTAATGTCACCCCAATAAATTTAATAAACAAAAACAGTAAAAATATAAACCAAGACGCAAATGGTGGGCCTCCTCTCCTAATATCACATCTGCCATTTTTTTCCATTCTTACTTAATTTTTAACTAAACAGATCTATTTCAGAGTCAGAATCCCTTTCATTCCTGAATCCAGAGGTTCAAAGAGTTTCACTCATGTGACTTGGGCAGAAGGTAGCCTCAAACAACTTCAAATTTGAGAAACTTGATGCATCTCTTGAAAAGTCCCGTGTGCTCAAAAGCTCTTCTGCTAGCTCCTGTCTGTTCCCTCTGGCAGCACATCCGTAATTACGGTAGTTTACCTCACATATGAGCTCACACCTTTCTGGAGACCTGTTTGCTGCTCTTTCCAGCAAGATTTCTAATTTGCTACATACTTTTGCCAGCCACATCACTAAATTTTCTTCCTCTTCCAACTCAGAAAAGAATGATGAAGAGAAACAATACAGCCTCCTATCTCTTTTGAGCAGACCAACCCTCTCAGTGTTTTGAATGTTTAAAACAAACAAACAAAAAATCTCTTGAATGACAACGATACTATATTAGCCTTATTTTGTCCTTTGCTATTTTTCTTTTGGGTTTTTCTCACTTTTTTTTTTTTCCCTTGGATGACTTAATTAACAGTGAATCAGCTTTCTTTCCTGGAACTAGACTCCCAGAAGTATTTAATAGTCACCTCGGTTTATACTCTTTGTTAAAAGGAACTTTTCTTAACACTTCATTTCACAAACATGCCTGAGTACCTAGAGGTAGGAGGCAAGCTTACACAGACTCTGCTATATAGACATGAGTTGTCCAATATGGTAGCCGCTAGTCACGTGTTAGCATTGGAAACATGTCTAGCCTGAATTGAGATGTGCTATAAATGTAAATACACACTGGATTTTGAAGATTTCAAGCAAAGAAAAATCTCACAAATAATTTTCATATTGATTCCTGGTTGAAATGATATTTTTGATATATTGGGTTAAATGCAATATGTTACGTATTAAATTAATTTCACCATTTTTTTTTAAATAGGGCTACAAGGAAATATAAAATTACATATTCAGCTTGGTTTTGTGAGTTGTGTTACATTTCTGCTGTTCAGCATTGAAATACACAGCTGCCCCAGCACTGAGAGCAAAGTACAAGATGCTTGGATAGGAGCTGCTCTTCCTGTCTGGAATAAGCAAAAGTAATTATATGGGGGGGAGGTCCCTTTCAGATGTTTCTCAGAGGACAAGAAAGAATTACTCAGGTTGGGAAATGGGACAGGTATGTTCCAAGCAGGAGGAGCAATGAGCAGAAAGACAAAGTATAAGGTGGCTGGATAAGGAGGGCATGCGTTGGGGACTAGAAGATAATGATTATGGTGAGGATAATTTTAGAAGAATCTATTAATCCAAAACATGTTCCCCTTGAACAGGATGCTTGTATCACAGAGTTTCTTCTGTAGTGTAGAAAGAACTAATGATACCTAAGAAGCAGCAGAAGCTCGCCTTTGTCCTATGTCAGAATTTGGCAATTCTGAGAATTGTGAGGAAACAAATCTCTAGAAATAAGGGGAGCTCTGATTCACAGAGCCCTACTTTCCTTCACTTATAGGGGTGCTTAAACTACTTCAAAAAAGTATGAGAACAGCTGAGCCTCTCGGGAGTTGGAGAGACCACTGGTGTGCTTCCTCAACAGCAGGTCCACGGTTCTCCAGCATCTCAGGAATTCAGTCGGCTGGTATTTTGACAGGGAACAGTGAGATAAATGAGCCTGAGATGGTGAAGAGCCAGGGACCTGACAAGACCCGGGGTATGGCTTAAGATTCCACAGAGTGTGGGCAACTTGCATGGGGCAAACAGCCAGGACCGTGGACTAACAATGGCTGTGGGTACACATGTTCCCTGTCAATATGGGACCAGCCACCTTGCTAGCCACCAGTGCTGTAAGCAGACTTGTCACCCAGTAGAGACTGGCGAAAGTCTCCTTACTACCTTCTCTTCTGTGCCCACTCCACATATGCTTTGGTGCTATGTTGAACAGGAACAGGGGAAAGAGAAGGGGAGGAAGAGACACTTAAAAGCCTAAGCATTTATCCTAAAGGGATTGCTTTGTGGTACCATAAACTAGCACATTAAAATTTGTCCCTAGACCCAACTATCCTGTAGCTATGAAGATGAATCATATATATTATTTAAAAAGTACGTTTTATTTGAACATCTGAGTATAATTCAAGGCTGCCACATGAAGCAGAAGTTAGGGAGAATAGGTTCTCTAAAATTATTTTTTAATTAGAGAATAAGGTAAAGGTGCTATATACAAATGTATGTAATGTGTACATTGTTATATAGTTACAAGTACATGTATTGTTTGAAGAAAGAAATTAAAACATATGGAAGAGAAAATATTTAGCGGGATCGAAATTATAAAATGAGTAAATTTATGGAGCATAAATAGCAGATTTAATTGGCTTATTAAATTGCTTTTCATTTCCTCAGTATTTATGTTAAATCTGACACAATTTCTTCTAATAGTCACTTTTACACAATACGGAGTGGGGTTGGGAGGGGAGTGGAGAGGAGGAAGGATTATTTCTGTATCTCCTAAATTTATGTTACGTTTTTAGTTTCTGTCCCCCCCCCAAAAAAAAAAATTTGAGGTAACAAAGGAAAATGTCATTAGGAAATCGTTGGACTAAGATGTCAAGAAGAGTATAACGGGCACATCCTGGGTGGCTTCCCACTTCCCAGCAGTTTGAAGGACCCTTCTCAGGATCATAGGGAGGTGTACCTGGCTGTGGAAGTGCTATTGCTATTTGGAGTACCTGTAAGTGACTGACAGCGGCCCCACCGTTGGTCTTCCTCTTCCTTTGATTCAGAAAGCTATCTCAGTGTCCTTCCAGCAATTCCTCTTTACTTCAGTGCATTCATACTGGCTTTTAGTTAGCTGCAACCAAAGTCCTGACCAATGCCTGCTGGACTTAATAACTAAAACGAGTATATTTTTAAGTACTTTGGAAGCATAAATTTACATGCAAGGAATTCAATTGACAGATACAAGGTGGTCAACAATGCTTCAGACAGTGCTATGATATTGGAAACGTTATTTGTGCATTTTCCCCAAGCTTCAGCCCAGTAACATTAGTAACCTAGGTCAAGTTACTAAATAAATATGAACACAGTAAAATGTTTTAGTTTTATTATTCAAACATTTCACCCCACGACTGCCAACAAACTTGCATGATGAGAATCAGTGAGATTTTATTTAGCTTCCTTCTCTTCTCCAGTATCTTCATTCTGTATAGCAGCATCTCAACCTCCGTTTCTGCCTTTTGTCTTTTCCTTCTTCTCTGTCCCTCTTTACGCAGAAGGCAGGGTTAGGGATCGAGGGGATCAAGTGTGGATGTTTCTGATTAAAAGGTTTTGAAAAGAAATCTCAGGTATGGTCCAATTTAGATAATCACCTAGCACACCTCCTTTGGAAACTTGTCACTAGTTTACAGTGTAAGGATTCTAAGCTAGGACAGTGCAAAGAATGTAAATATTTTAAAGCAGTTTTGTTTTTTTATGTCAATATTCTGCCTTTCATTTAGTCATTAAAAAGACTGTACTACAGATATTTGCATGTCTACCGAGGGGTAGATCAGGATAGATGGTGACTGCAACTAAGCTATCAGTGGGAACTGTCAACTTCTCTCAGTCCTTTCCTCCTGTGTGCACGTTCTTCCACGCTCCTGCGCCATGCATGCGTTATCCTACTGGGGTAATCCAGGATTTGTTTTTCTACCATTCCTGTTCCTTCCAATTAGTGCCATCAACTCATCAGTTCTTGATTTTCAACAAGGATCATTTGACACATTTCAGTTTCTAGACAACTAGACTATTCATATCAGGATAAAATTAGTTTTTAGAAAGATCACCCTGTCTGTTGTTGCCAAATAGCTATTATGATATACTATGTGGGTTCCCAAATTACTTATATTTCCCACAACAAAATCCTAGGTCTTATAATGCTGCTTTTCAGTGTCCACTTGACACTGATTCCAATGTTTGAAAATAGTGCCAAAAAATTAATAGTCATAACAAGCTCTTGTGATCAAAATGTTCCAACATCTTCAGGGATTTAATCGAATCACCAAACACATAACATATTGTTATGTATGCAATGCATTCTGAAGAATTGCACATTTTTAGCAGAATTGGTTTTGGGAACTATATGTTTCCAAGGCAATAAACATGCTGCTAGTGCTTCACTGCAGTTTTTTGCCAAAATATTCAGAAGTAGCAGAAAATTCATTTTTATAAAGGATTAATTTAGGAAAACTGGCTCTTTAACACTTCTCATCTCTACTCTTTTGAAAGATAAAGGACTGTCTCAAAACTGCTGGCTACATTTATGGCAAGGTATTAAGACATACAATTAAATTAATGCCTATTGTTAAAGGTTTACCAGTTAATAAGGTAAATGAGATTTTCAAGAAATTGAATAAACAAAGTTATGGTCTTCAATTATCTTTAAAAGCTTTGATGTAAACTTCAATTGACTAAAAGGGAAAATGACCAGACAAATTCTGACCACATGTCAATTATGCCATCAGTATACTAAATATTGTAAAAGTGATACATAGGATTCAAGTGAAGAAATTCGGTGTGTTCCTCAGTTTAAATTTGAAAATGAAAAGTTTCACATATGTATTTGGAGATGGAACTAATCTATGTTCTTCCCCAGCTAGAATAGGAGATTTAGAAATGTGACTCAGAAAACCACCGGCTAAAAAAGGAAATAGTCAATTCATTGAAACCCATCTCAATCTAATTATTTGCTATGCGATGTAATACCAAATGGTGGACTGGTTACTGTACTTTGTATGCTTCAACACGCTGTGGGAATAGCTCCTCTTAACCAGTCTACTGGATTAATGACGCTCTTCATTCATTCTTTTTTCTTTTTTTTCTTAAAGTTTATTGGGGTGACAATGGTTAGTAAAGTTACATAGGTTTCAAGTATATTCTGCCATAAGAAAATATGAAATAGTGCCATTTGCGACAACGTGGATAGATCTTGAGACTATTACACTAAGTGGAATAAGTCAGACAGAAAAAGTCTTCATTCATATTTTATTAGTTTCATGTGTACAAAAGCGATGTAATAGTTAGACATTTATCATTTGTATCCGTCACACAGTGATAACCCCCCTCCCCCCATAAACTAACCCAAACGCATAACATATTGTTACGTATGCAATGCATTCTGAAGAATTGCACAATTTTAGCAGAATTGGACATCGCATATAGCCATTACATTTCCACTGTCACTATTCCTAATGTTGTACTCCACTTCTTGTAACTATATATATACATAAAGTTGTAGTTGACATTCATTACTGTTCAGTTTCAGCTTCAGGTGTACAGTGCAGTGATCAGGCATCTACATCATCCCTGAGGTGGTCTCCCTAATGAGACAAGTGTCCATTGGATACCCTACAAAATCTTTACAACATTATTGATTACATTCCCCAAATTGACTTTCGTATCATTCTTAAAGCGTGCTGACTGTTGCCCAAAGCACTCAGTGCTGTAGCTAGTGGACTACTCTGTAGCCCACTTGGTCACATAAGAGCCCTTACCAATAGCTAGTCAGGCTTGGTCCTAAACCTGTTAACATCATTTGAACTGGTTGTGGTGAACTGTTATGGTGGTTTTGAAAATTAATTCAATTATACCCTAAAATATGAATGTACGATGCAAGGGAGGTGATTTCTTTGAAAACCACGTCAAATACTTTTGAAAGACTCAGTAGTTGTGAGTTACTCAAAATTGCTACGCAAGTAGACGTGAATAAAACATATGTAAAATAAATAGTGAAATCTGGAGGATTTATTTTAAAATCTGTACTTTGTTAGTGTTTTTATGTTTTTGCTCCACTTTAAAGAAAACTGAACTAGAAACCATAGATTGATATGATTCATTATGATGAAAGACAATAGATGAAAGACAATAGAGAAATCCAGTCAGTGGGACTATACATAGTTAAAATGGTCTCTTGGCCTTACATCAAAATAATAGCAAAAAATGTACATTTGTTCATTCTTAGATTAAGTAAAATGTCTATGGGAAATATGCATCATTTAAAAAATCCTTGCTTTAACCAATTTTATTTTTGAACAGTTCATCAACTGCTAGATTCAATGAGCTGGAGAAGAGAGTCTGCTGGGTTTTTTGTGAGAGCAGCATATATTAAGGAAGTGTGGGTCAGCACTTTAACAGAGGCATGGACCTCCCTTACTAACTGTCCAAGCACACCACCAGGTCTAGTCTTTACCATTCTGGCCCTGGATGGAGACATTCACTTTCTCATAAGGTTATTTCATTTCATGGTTACAGCTCTCTTCACGTAATAAACCATTCCTATCAGAGGAAGGAAACATTAGGGGGATGTGTTGAGGATAACTCAGAATATCAGCAAGCAGTAGTGATTTGGAAACACAATCATCACCTAGGTTCATGTCATTGGTGATGCTATGCATTGGTGAACAGCTCCCTTCCATTGCACACTAGACTATGTCTCATCTTGTGTTTGAGAAGTGGTCAGAGCCAGAAAGTATTTTTTTAGAACTGATTTGGCTTTTAAATAGAGGGTTGCTTGCCATGAAAAGACTCCTTGGACATATAGGGCTGCCCTCTGTAGTATGAGCTTGTGGAAAATTCTTTTCACGGGTATGGCAGATAGATCTTAGGGTAGCTCAGATAGACCTTAGTGGACATTCTCTATATTATCCCCTCTCCTTGAGTGTGGGCAGGACCTTGACTTACTTCTAACCAACAGAATATGGCAAAGATGATGGGATGTTATTCCGATAATTAGGTTATCTATCTATCTATCTATCTATCTATCTATCTATCTATCTATCTATCTATCTACCTACCTGTCATCTCTCTATCTATCTATCTATCTATCATCGATCTATCATCTCTCTCTCTCTCTCTCTCTCTCTCTCTATTATCTATCTATCTATCTATCTATCTATCTATCTATCTATCTATCTATCTATCATCTATCTATCATCTCTCTCTCTCTCTCTCTATTATCTATCTATCTATCTATCTATCTATCTATCTATCTATCTATCTATCTATTATCTATCTATCTATCTATCTATCTATCTATCTATCTATCTATCATCTATCTATCATCTCTCTCTCTCTCTCTCTCTCTATTATCTGTCTATCTATCTATCTATCTATCTATCTATCTATCTATCTATCATCTATCTATCATCTCTCTCTCTCTCTCTCTCTCTCTATTATCTGTCTATCTATCTATCTATCTATCTATCTACCTACCTACCTACCTGTCATCTCTCTATCTATCTATCTATCATCGATCTATCATCTCTCTCTCTCTCTCTCTCTATTATCTATCTATCTATCTATCTATCTATCTATCTATCTATCTATCTATCTATTATCTATCTAGCTACCTACGCAGGTAGCTCATTAGCACGCACTAGAGAGACTCTTCTGATGATCCTGAAGAAACAAACTGATGTGCTAGGAACTGCCAATGGAGAGGGTCTGCTGTAGACTGACTGTGTCCCCCAAAACCCTATGTTGAAATCCTAACCCTCAAGGTGATTATATTAGGAGGTGGAGCCTTTGGGAGGTGATTAGATGGGATTAGCGCCTTTATAAAAAAGACCCCAGAGAGATTCCTTGCCCCTTCACCATGTGAGGACATAGGGAAAAAATGGTGGCCATCTCTGCACCAGAAAGCAAACTCTCAACAGATATCGAATATGCTGGTGCCTTGATCTTGGACTTTGGATGATTTCTAAAAGCTGAAGGCTTCAGTCCTACAGTTAAAAGGAACTGACAATAACCATATGAGCTTGGAAGAGACCTTAAGTTCTGGATGATAAGTAGCCTGGTGGACACCTTGATTGCAGCCCTGGGAGACCCGGAATCAGTTGAGTCGTGCCTAGACTCCTGACACAGAATCTATGAGATGGTACATGTGTTGTTTTAAGCCACTGAGTTTGTGTTAATTTGTTACACAGTAATTATCCACTAATAAAACAGGATCAGTGAGCTTATTCTTCTGGTTTTATTTCTGTCTTTTTTCTTTTTATAAAGTGATTCAGGATGAATGAATGCAAATTATGTAGGTTTGTTGAATTACAAGTTTCCCAGATTCTGTCTTTCCAAAATACCTGTTAATGTTAATTTTCTATCCTAATTTTCTCTAGAAAAGATATTTCTGAGTGTCTTCTCTTTCTCAGTTGTCTTGTAGGTCTCCCCCTCTCCTACACCCCTCCCATTTGTTACTATTCATTTAGACATATATGAGTTATTTTTTTAAGGAATTAAAAAAAGGACATCAAATATATTTTTAGGCAAATATGTGTCCTCACTAGATTTATTAGATCGAGAGAGAGAGCTTTGCAGATGAGTGACCACATTGTGTTGATTCCTTTGGCAATATATCCAGTAACCTCCCGCTCACTTTACTCTCCGCCTCCCCTTATGTTTTGTTCTTTACATTTGTTCTTGTTGTCCACAGTACACCATATTCCATTTCATCACCCAGAGGTAGTTTGCAGATGCATCTTATAAAGGTGATATAGAGGGTATTTTCTTACAGAAATACAACATACAAAGTGAAAGTTCTCCTTGATTGCTCATACCAGCAACTATGTTGTCCTCTTCAGGAAGTTTCAGAACCTTGGAGATGGAGGAATGCAAAGGAAGACCGCTTTTACTTAAGGACTCTGCTGATTACAATATAACAGCCAGTCTTGAGTTTTTCTATCGCGTTAACAGGGACCTTCTGAAAATATTCAGATGGAATAAATAGATGATACCTTACTGCCCAAAGTGCTCTCCAAACATACAACCTGAGTTTGTGGCATTAGTTCACGCTTTTATTTTTACTCTAGAAAAGCAATACAATACTGGTTTATTAATTTGATTCTGAATGAAGCATATTTTTACATATGTGTATTTGCCCACAGGACCTCCTTTAGTGGTAATGAGAGCTTAAAAAAATTGACTGTCTTGAGCTGAAAAGTTTTCACTTGCCAGTTACCTCAGAAAGAGCCAAGGAGAGCACGTATGTCATTGTCATACCAACCAAAAGTAAAATGTTTTTTACTTAATGATGAGAAATAATTCCCAGCTCTACCCACCTGGAGGGGAGTGAAAAAAATGGCTCATCCACTTTTAGTCATTAAGTTTTTTGCATGTCAGTAATAAAAACAGATCTTTTACACATAATAATAACAGAAAAGTAGGATAATGTTTTGATTTCTGTGTCAAAAACCCATAAAAATGATCTTTTAGACCAAACAAAGGAAGTGAATAAAAGAGAGTTAAAACAAGATACAGTGGGAGATTCTTCTGTCTATATAAACAAAGAGCATGAGTCATAGGAAGACAGGCAGTAATCAACTTATTGACCTTTAAGTAGTGTTCTTTTTTTTTTTTTCCATTTTTTATTTTGGAGAACAATTTTGCCACCCCAAGAATTATGGAGAGATTTAAATACTATGTGTTAACTCTTTAATGGTTTAAAGAGTTCATGTCATCTAAGTGGCTGACGGATTGTGGTGTAACTAGAGCCGAAGAACTGGCGTGCAGGAATAGGCTGTCAGTCAAGGAAGTGTCATCTTTGCAAAAACCTGGAACATGGCTTTTTTATTATTGAAGAGCATTGTCATGTTGGCAGATTCAAGGACAGAGTCTGAAATAAAAAATATTCATGCAAGTAGAAGGATTTCATTCCCCAGATCTGCTTAATGCTTTCCTTCCCGCTGCTGAAGGCCTTCCAGGTCATTTCTGGTCATTAGATGCAATTAAAAGTTAGGAACAGAAAATTGATCTTCACCCACCTCCGTCTACATTAAGTGGCCCATGGATGTTAAACTTGTTAATAATTCAAAACTTGGTGTAGACGTATTTCCTTGAAACTTAACAGTTTGGAGAAAAAAAGAATATATCCAGGTTACTCCAGAGGAGAAAACAAATTACCTTTTGCCTTTCTGACATCTTATTCTCCTTCAGTGCACCTGGCCAATCTCCATCTGGCAGGACTCTCAATCACCCAGATGGAAAGGGAGTTTAGGTGGTCCCTCCAAAAACTGATGAGGTTCAGCCTCACCACTGATCTAATAGAATGTGCTCTATAGTGGAACAGTCTCCATTCTATGCATCTGTCTTTCAGGGACCAATAGGCTGCATATATTCTTGTTTTGCACCATAAAGCAAAGAAATATTTTCCTAACTGTTTCCACATTTACTTACCCATAATATTATCAGTAGATTGCTTTTATCATTATATCTAGTCTCATGAATAAAACTTTAGCGCTATAGCTTGCTAATACAGCATTTAAGTAGGATTTTTTTATCTGCTAATATATGTAGACCAGAAATAACACTTCTTTTAATGATGTGAGTGTTTATTTTGCTTCCAAGATGTTCAGTGTTTTAATATCAAGATAATATGGGAGAGTGATATGATGGATACCGCTATGTGTGTGCACAAAACAATAAAATAAATTGAGTTAGCTTATTTCTCTGCATAAAAAAATTCTTGCACTTTATTAAAACTTGTTTAGACCTGTTGATTCAAATTCATCAAGATGGGGAATAGAGTATTTGGAACTCTGAAAATATCTGTATTTCTATTCCTGCCCACTGACCAGATAGCTGAATAATGCAAAATTTGAAGAGATCCAGTTACTAAACAGAAGTCTCTAGAGAGTATCCATAACAGTTTTCATTTACATCACAGCCCCTGTGCACATTAAAAAGGAAGGATCACAAAGTTAAGAGTCTATTTCTATTTGAATAATTTCAATACATTACCAGAGCTAATTTTCTGTAATGTCCCTAAGACTATAAGCAGAAACTTTATACTCCCTAGTCTTTTGTGTTCAAAAACTTCCAAATCAGACTTGCAAATCACATTCTCATCATATCACTGGAACTGCCAGATAAGAAAGTCTTGTAAGAAAAAGAACAGCCATCGTGCATTCATTAGTGTCATTGTACTCTAATTGAAGAAATGACTTCTTTTGTATCCTAAGATGGAAAATCAGTAAGCTTGTGACTGGACTCCACATATGTAGCTCCTGGCTGAATGGTAGAACAGTACTTACACATTCAGGAATACTTATGACAGAAAATACAATAAAATATGTACTCTACTCTTTGAAGATTACTTTAAGTTGGTGATTGCACTTGAGATACACTTTATTGCCTATCGCTTTAAATGTTATTAGGAAGCGCTTCCCACAGGGGCATTTTCTTTTACTCAGCTTACTGTTTTGCATTTAGCATGCTTGGTTGTGAAGACATGAGTCATTAATACATCTTTATGGATCTTAAATACACATGCCAAGTCCGTATTGGTCTCTGCAGAAACAGCTCTTCTGGCACCATATTTGTTCTAGTGGTAGCAATATACTCCCTGACCTCCGCAGGTAGAAGGATATGCTAATTCTGGAACCTCATCCAGATCAAAATATGCACTATTTGCCTCCAGCCAGGGTCTGTTTTGGAGGGAATGATAGCAGATCCCAAAGGCATATATTTATCAGATCTGTAAACTGTTTTATTACATAGATTCAAATTTGATGTTAGACTATTATTTTATATTTATATTTTTTTGAGCTTCAGTTTTCTTATCTGGAAAGTTGCATTTAAATTTTTACTTGGCATTAGTGCTATAAGGATAGAATGGGATGACAGATGTAAAAATACTTTGTAAACTACATAAAGTGTGGTAGAAGTGGAAGTTATTTTTATAAGAAATTATTTTTCATATCTCCTGCTGCTTGGTAATGGAGTAGGCTCTCTTGCTAGCTACTGAGCTCCCTACATATGGGTAAATTAAAACAGAAATTGTCAGACATTATATAATGACAGATACAGTGGAAGGGATGATTGGCAAAATGATTACATAGTATCTACCAACTGTAAACCTCTATGACCCTTCTATTTCATTTACAATTACGTTTAACTGCAAAGTGTTTTTGGAGGGAGCAGTGATGGGTTTGCCAAATATGCATATCAAAGAGTACATATAAAAACAGTGTTTTAAAAATTGTACAGATATGGTAAAGATATTTGATTTGTGTACTATTAAGAGATGAACTGTGACAGGTACCTCATTTAAGGTCACATGTAGCCAATGCATCTAGGTCTTTTAGAAATTGTTCCCTATTTGGGGAGACCTGAGGACCTCAACAAATCAATCTGAAATTTCAAAGGCAAAATGAAAAGTCTATTACCTAATTTTACTGTGTTATTTTCTTCATAAAAAAGCAGACTCATTAAATGTCCTTAAAAGGCACAAGTGAATATTCATTGCATAGGCTCAAATACATGCTAAAGGCACTAACCCTAATTTTTCCTTTAATTTAATGAACTATTTCTCATGGCTTGGATGTAAGGCCCCTTTGCCTTGTTTTTCTCCTGTAGTTGGTAACATCCATGAGATAATGACCTGCCAACCTAACCCGACTTACTATGCAGAATGATCAAAGTAGGTGAATACCAGCCTCTAGTAGAATCATATTTCCTGCTTCTCAGTTTAATGTATGTGTCATTGGAACTCCCTGCAAAATTGTGCCTACGGGCTTTAGGATCCAAGTCAAAGCGATTCATAAAATGGATGCGTTATAAATCTAGCTGTGGAAGATTGATGTGAAGGCTTCTTAAATGCTTGCTAAGTCAATTCACGAGCAGGGACGGTACAGTTATCTCCTTTTTAGTAGCCTGCCGTTTTATTGCTCTTTAAAGAAATCATTAAAGATATTTGAAGTTGTCAGAATCAGAGAGCTCAAGTTTTGGAGGAATTCCAGGAGGGAAATGCCTTATACAGAAACGCTCCCAAGACGATTTACGGATAGCAAAAGTCTATCCAGTAAAATAGAGTAATTTAGGGTTTTAAAAATTCGAAATACAATTGTATAGGTTTAACTCACTGATGCATTCATTTATTCATTCATGTATATCTTTGCTATGACTTATATGAGTCAAGTACAATTCTAAGTGCTTGGTTCTTAAGATGGAACAAGACACAGTGCTTTGTTTCATGAAGCTTATGGTATAATCTGTTTATATCCTGTGGGAGAAGATGGTGATTATATGTTATCCCCTGTCATTGGCAACGCTTTAGCATGTTGCACTTTGATGCTTATTAGCACTGTTAAAATGCACCTCCTAAAATGGAGAGTGGCATGTTGTTGATAAAAGGTCACTAAAGTTAAGAGCAAGTACTGGTAGTAAGAGAACTGCGAAATGATAATGTAGATTTATTCAGAGAATTCAAGAAGTTCACACATACCCTGACTGGGCATTAGGTCAGATTATTGCATGAAGAAATACTTTAAGATTGCTGTCAGTGTATTTATTTACTGACAACAAACCACATTTGATTCCAATTCAGTAGACTGGAACGACTGTCAGAATAATGGGGAATCCAGACCTCAAGGAACCTAGAGGGTGTTGAGGTTGGTGCCCCTCCACTTTCACTTCCACAATCCCCAGACCACCCCATTACTGTTTGTCTCATCAGGATCCCTGGGCAAACCAAATGGGTAATTGGTGGCTTTCGGGCTTTTAAGGTAAGGGTTTATCCTCACCTATAAATTCTCCTGCTTAAACGCTTACATCTCACCATTAAACCACCAGGCAAACTCTCAAATGCCATTAGCAGATCACATGACCACATACTGGTTGAGACTGTACTGATGAAAAGATATTGAGCTGACTCATTGTAAGGAAAGAAAACAAACATGCATTAGACAGTCCCTTACTCTTGAGATTCACATATTTATTTTGCCTCTTGTGATAAGAGTGACGATCAGGTTAACTGCTGATTAAAAGGAAAAAAAATGAAGTAGCACTTTATGGTTCTAAATGTTTTTTCCCAGGATAGTAGCTGCTGAATTGCCAGATGAATTGCTGAGCCAGGACTTTGGCCCATTTTTTGGGGCCACAGGAGGATGAATTCTATCATCCTTGTTGCTCAAGAGGGCTCCTCTTCGTGAAGTAGAGTAACGGAGCTTTCTCTAAACCGTGAAGAATTCGGTTTCCAGCTAACACAGCCCAGTGAAGGAAACACATGTTAATTATTTTCTCCATTTCCCCTTTACTCTGCGACTCTTTATAAAGCAAACGTGCCTTTTCGGTGTAAACTCTTTCCCATAGTTTGACAAGTCATCACCCATCTCGGAGTGCCTCTCTCCCTTTTGCTTTTAAGCTCCATGTTCAGACATTTATCTTCACAGAGGTGAACAGAGAGAACATCTTTAAATATGGCATCGATATGTCCTGACCCAGATGAAAGCCTCTTAAGTCAGTTTTCCACAATCCTGTTACTACACATTAACTCTGAACAGGATTATCTACCAGCCTGCCAGTCAAGATGTTCAGGGGAAAGGGAAGAAAAGGAGAGCAAAGAGCTTTTTTGTCATCAGTCTGCCATCGGACCAGTGGGATGAAAATGTGTTCTGATCTCACTCTATTCACATGGCTACAAATTATACTTACTGCCGTATACGCTGCAGGGGGGGATGGAAAAAGTTGATCAGACACATATGCCCATACATCCTTTATAATACTCCTTATACCTGAATTTCCAAAAAGTTAGATAGAAACTTAATCTTTATCTGCATACGTAATTCATAGCATATTTTAAATCAATAGTTCAAATAAAGAAGAAATTTAGCCGTTGAAGTGACACTTTAAATCAGATTGGTTTGGAGTTAATGAAATAATTAGCACCATTTCAATGTGATTAATTTATAGCGGTATATTAAGTGCTCAATTAGTTTAAGAAATTTGAGCTCCCCAATTGCTCTCTGAAGAAGGGAAATGACTCAGCAGTGGCAAAGTGTGATTAAAATTTAAGTCTTCAAGTCATTGGAGTTAGCTATTGCCATATGTTCACCTCACCACGTTGACCCTCAGGAATGACCTCTGGAGGGAGCTACTTAAGCAAACCTCAGAACATCGCAGAGGTTCATTGTGTAGTAATTGGATTGTGGAGAAGGAGAGCAGGTGAGAAAGAGCTTTTCACAATATGATTCATGAATGTGCTATAGATAAGCCAAAAAAGGCAAGATGTTTAGGTGCTTTAGAGTTACAGGTTATAGGGATCAAACATCATTGCCATTTCTAAAGCCCTTCAGGTTTGTCTTATATAATTGAAATAACAATGCGCCTTTCACAATCATAGGACACACCATCTTTCCTTCACATGGCTGATGATTCTGTTTTACTTTTTGCTGAATAGACTTTTTGACCACTATAACTCTGCTATTTTTTTATACTTTGTTTATCTTTTTAAGTGCTCAAGTACAGTTTTAAGCTTCTTCAATCTTATTCAAAAATTTACAAGTTTGACCTTTTTGCAATATAATCTCCTAGAGAACAAGAATATATTTTCAATTCAACTGTGTACAGTACCTGTCAGAAACTGGGAAAGGGATGAGAGTTTACCATTCTTGCAATCTTATCCATTACCCTGACAGCTTCATGGGTTCTGGCAGGAATCAGGTGGCTCCTGGGCCCGAGATAAAGGACTTTATTACTAAAAGCAATATTAGTTCCCAGAATATCAGATTTTCTGGTACCTTTCCCCAGCCCTAGTTGCCACAGGGCAATGCAAAGAGGGCCAGGTGATAATTACCCTTACAGTGGGTTGCTCTGCAGGAGAGGAACTCTAAGTTTTGGGAACCCAGATCTTTTATAATGGGTAGTAAAGATGCCTCCTTTTTGTTCTGGGGGAAACATTGTTTCCATCTTCTAAGACTCTTTATTTTACATTGTTGAAAAAAATTACCAGGAACAATGGCAGTATGTGCCTCTGCTCATAAGATGCGCAGAAATGTGAGAAACCCTCACAGAATTGTCTCCCAACAGCACCCAAAAAAATGTCTCGTGGAGGAACTGAGACTGTTCTTTATAAAGAAGCAAAGCCTGAGGAGAACCTGCTCTCTGTCTTCATGCAACCAAAGGCAAAGAGTTTCATCTATGCTCCTTGAAGCTCTTATTAGGTAAAATAAGGGTAAATGAGGGGAAAGTAACTGCAAGTGGATTTTAAATCACTTATTTTTGAGTTAGAAACTAATACATTGTCATTCTGAAAAATTCAATTAATATAGAATTGAAAGCTCTTTCCCATCCCACCTCCCCAGGGGTAGCTACTGTTAACATTTTGATTAAAGGAAAGAACTAATGATTAAAGCAGTCCGATGATATAATCGATTTTTCTGGGAAGTGTTTTCCTACCACACAAGCTGAGCCATGACTTGTCAAGGGTGTTATAGCAGACAAGATGCCCTTTGCACCCCTTCCAACACTTAAATTCCACAACTCTGGCACATTTAAGGTTTTATGCCATTACTCAGTTTATGAATTACTTCCATTGTTATTTTAAGGAAAAATTAATAAGAGTGCGATACATACCAACTTAGCTCTAAGCAAGCAGTCGTTATTTCTAGTGGTGCTGAAACATCTGGAGAACAGAAAAGTCTCCCATGGAAAGATTTCAATATCCTTTACTCATTAACTTCCTTCTATCAGGATAGAGACCACTTGTCTAATGGTAAAGAGAAATTAGAACCCTTTCTCAGTTTGTTCTATCATGTAGACAGAATACGACATTTCCACTTTCGTTAATGTTCCACACTTGACAAAGATTGGTGGCTAGTGTCATGAAACAGAGGGCATTATCATATTATTTTCTCTGAAAGGAAATTGTATATTGATTCTTTTTATGTGGCACTTTTCCCAGGAAGGAGAATGGAATATAAGCTGTGGTGGTTCATGAGCGTCAGGAATGCCAGATAAGCAAAATAGGAATGAATTTGTTAAATACCAGTTTTCCAAAATTAGTTGAAGCTACGGAGTTTTCTGGCAAAACCAAAATGAATGTATGAAAAGGGGCCCCATCTTATTTTGAGGAGTGGTACACTTTCGCAAGACTTGGAATCACTGTGGAGAGGTGGGGAGATAGGGGATGGGCTAGACAGCGAGGACTCCAGGTGAGTGGAGGAGGTGTTTTCAGTGCTGGGCAGTGGGTCTGATGCATGGAAATCTCTCTTTCACACACATGCACACACGCACACACACGTGCGCACACACACGCACACACACACGTTTATTGAATGTTGCTCAAGTGGGTGGAGCCAGGGGAGTGGTTCTTCTGTCTGTGGGCTTCACCTTCCTCTCACTGATGAATGGAAAACTAAGGAGTTTGACATACTCTGCTATTGCTTAGTAAGGCTTTGGATTTTAACACTGTATCCCAGTCTCTGAAATTAAATAAACCTGATACTAAAACAGTACTAAACCATAACCGAATGTGACCTTGATAATTTGGGAGGTGCAGCTTTAGGACCCTTCTTATGCTCCTATTTTTATTTGATCTTTAAAATGCTGTTTTTGGAGCTTTGACTATTTTGACTAAATTTTTAAAAATTAATTAATTAATTTTTTAAAACATTTTTATGAGTTTCAGGTGCACAAAACAATGTGATAGTTAGACATTTATCGTTTATATCCCTCACACAGTGACAACTCCCCTGCCCCATCCACTACCCCTCTGTCATCGCACACGGACATTACATTTCCACTGTCTCTATTCCTAATGCTGTATGTACTCCACTTCGTGTAACTATATATATATAAAGTTGTAGTTGACATTCATTATTGTTCAGCTTCAGCTTCAGGTGTACAGTGCAGTGATCAGGCATCTACATCATCCCTGAGGTGGTCTCCCACCAATGAGACAAGTATCCATTGGATACCGTACAAAATCTTTACAACACTATTGATTACATTCCCCAAATTGACTTTCGTATCCCTATGCAATCTTGTGGTTACCGACTGTGCTTTCTAATCCCCTCTCCTTCCCCCTTATTCCCACCCTACCTCCCACCTAGCAACTCAGTTTTTCCTCTATGTCTCTGAGACTGTTTCTGATTAGTTCATTCATTTATTCTTTTCTGTAGACTTCACATATAAGTGAGATCATATGGTATTTGTCTTTGTCTGACTTATTTCACTTAACATAATGTTCTCTAAGTCCATCTATATTGCTGCAAATGGGTAAGATTTCATTCTTCTTTATGGCTGCGTAATACTCCATTGTATAAATGTACCACAGTTTCTTAACCCAGTCTATTTTAACTAAATTTTGAAAAAGGGTCATGCTTGTAACTGAGTTTAAACATGAACTTAGTGGCACAAACCCTGGGAATTTCTGTGGAGTAGTTGGATGTAGCAATTTCTAACACCCTGTTGTGAATGATGTGGAATGGGCCACTCGAACTTGAAATTTGTTTAATCATTATACCTGACATCTTTCTGTTCTCTCTCTCTTTCTTTCTCTCTCTCTCTCTCTCTCTCTCTCTCTCTCTCTCTCTCTCTCTCTCTGTATACATGTAACTCTATCCCCATATATGTATATATATGCATACTCCATGTATATAATTTTTTCATTTCTTCCCTCCATTTTTTTTTTCATTTCCTGAGATAAAAAGCACTTGTCTCCAGCAGATGCCCTCAGGATTTACTCATGAACCTACATTAACACGTAATCCTGAAAGACAGATACAAATGATGTGGATGTGACTCCCTTTTAAGTCTGGTCTCGGTTTCCTTTAGGCCCCCTGTCCTGTGGTGTGGACTCCACCCATGCGTCAGTGCTTGTTTTCTCAGCTGCTTTAACAGTAGAATTAGACTTGCAGCGTATTGGCATTGGTGTCCAGTATCCTGGTGATGACCTCTATTTTGCTCAACTTGTTCCCATAATATAACCAAGGAAACGTTAAAAAACACAATTTAAGGCCTGGTGATTTAATTTAAATAATTAATTCAAACGGAAGTGGTTTTGAGAACACAAAAGTTAGACAGGATATAGGAGGATTATATTTATCTTAAAAGTCTGATGTCTGATGAGATGTACTTTTCTTCTCACTGTAAGTTCTCCTGAATATCCTGAGATCTCTATGAAGTCTTGTTCAAGTTTAATTTGGAGCATAAATGTGCTAAGTTCAACTTTTTAAATGGTGTTATTGGTGATTTTTTTTGAATTTCTTTTATTCATGTGATAACATATATATAGATATAGTCTGTGTGTGTCTGTATACTCTTATTCAGAATGTGTGTGCATGACTTTCTATAACCCAGCTGAAATGGAAAATACTTACCATTCTGGAATGTTTACCTCTCAGTAACTTGACATGAATGTGTTGTGAGTCAAACATGACTGCGATACAATTATGCTCTGGTATTTTTGCGTTGATTTTGGTCGCAGAAGGCTGAGGAATTGATCTGTCGACACAGAGCTGAAGTCAGTGGTCTCCAGTGCTTCCAGGCTGCCGTTCTCCCACCAGCCGCACAGAGGCTTGGCCAGCCTCTCTTTCAGTCTCCAGGGCTGACGTTTGCTTTCGTCCAGCATGCTGTGCTTCACATTCATGTAGACGCGTCCCATGATGTCAGAGATTTGGAGCCCACAGTGCCTTGCCACGTGTACGGATTGGTTAATAGTGTTCTGTGATATTTATTGACCACCCATCATGTGCCAGCTGCTGTAATACTGCCTGTGCAACGGGATCCAGCTGTGAGCACTGTACAGCATGGCGGGTTGATCGACTGGATATTTTTTCTAGTTTTGATTTCTCAGGTTGAGATGGGACTATTGGCCCATTTTTCCCCTTCTCTGTGAGGAACATTTAACTCTATTCTGCATTGTGTTCCCTGCAACCCTACTGACAATCTGAAGATAATATCACTTGGTGCTTGAAGCTAGAAATCCTTATTTGTTCTGATATTACATAATTTATGTTTGCAATTTCAGGCAGGTACAAATTTCTCAGAGTGTATGGTGTTTCTTGTAAGACCATTCAGTAAATTTGTCTCAGCTTCTTTAAAACTAGAACTTTAAAACTCAAACGACTACATTCAGCTCAATAACCACAGACAGTAATGACACTTCTAAGTAGCTAATGCAGGCGTGTAATATCCTCATAGCCCCGATTTAACTTTATTTACAGATTAAAATGGAATTGCAGTTGATTTATGGATATAATAGGCAGAAAGTGATTATCCAGCATCCATCACTGATGGAGGGAAAACCAATCAAATTATGCTCCAAGGTTTGCTTTAGCCTAACCTAACTCATCACCTTATAAAACTCAGAAGATTTGAATCGTACGCGCTCACTGAAGTCAATGAGCCACAACTCCCACTAAACTCCTGTCTGCTCCTTTCAAGGCATTCAGGAGTTAGACTAATTTGCAAAACCGCAAGTTGTTATAAAAGGAAATGGCAATGGACTGGAGATTTAGCGTCTGTACTTCTTCACCACGCTTGTGGCCATGGTGATATAATTCTTTAATATTTGTTGCCAATCCATAAGGGATTCAGCACTGTGCTGTCTGTGAAATGGTATCAACCTGTGCTGGAAAGATGTGGGGAGTAAAGGACTGTGGTGGCTTCAACAATATCAGGCCGATTAGGAAAGATGTCCCTCTGATGGGAGAACCAAGGTCAGTCAGTTGTTCAGAAAGCAAAGAAACACCTTGATTAGAAGCAGCCACCAATGCTTACTTTGGTCTTAAATGTTCATAACTATTCTCTTCAGAAGTAGAAAAAGTATGGATGAGGAGGAAGAGAATATAGTGGGGTGGATATATGACCCATGCTTAAAGCTGAGCTGGGTACCCAGGGAGCTGTAGTCTAACTAGGAGTGGCGAAGTATTCATCTCCTTCCATTCTGAACACCAAAAGCAGGCACAATAAAGTTAAAAAAAATCCAGTGCCATTGTATTTCAGCTAATGTCATATGGAACATACAACTGAAAGTTCTATCTTTATGTGCTTACACATTGTATACCCTAGGATGTATTTTTTAAAAAAAGCTATCCTATGAAGCATCACGTGAAATTTTGAAAAAATATTTACATTTATCTTCATCTATGTGTTGCTGCTATTTCATATGTGTATGATTGAAAACATGTCTTGTCAGTCAGTACTGTTTTAATTATACCTGATCCCCAAGGAGGTTTGGAGAGAGGGCATAATGATCAGAAACCCAAGGCCATATAATGGCATATTCAAGTTTGTTTTTATTACATTGTTCATTTTTACCTATTGTGCTGTACATTGTTAATTCTCAAGGCACACATCTGTACATTACAAAATGGAACTCCTTTGAATTCTTCTCAAGATCATGTCCGCCACATCTGGTAGATGGTGCTGGTTGACTTCAAAGAATCTGTCTTGTGTACTTAAGTGTCAAAGCAGTGGGGACAAAATGAAAGAAATACTCACTCTAATTACATAGAAGTACAATGTTCCTCTTACTGCTCCATCTACTATTGCTGACTCTACATGATAAACTTTTTTCCTTAATGAATGTATTTTATACTCATGTGTAAACTGATTCGTCCTCTTCCATGTTGTGCATATTTATTTTCCATGTTATCCGAATATACATGATTTAAAGAAAAGACAAGAAATGATATAATTGGGACATATCATTTTCAAGCATCTCTGAGTTGGGAGTGAGAGGTTCAGAGAAACACTTGGCTATTTTTATTTATAGCAGAATGGTGTTTGTATAGGAGGGTACATAAGATTTGTCTTAGTCAGTTTGTGCTGCTCTAATAGAATTTCATAGATTAGGTGGCTTAAACAACAGACGTTTACTTCTCACAGTCTGCAGGCTATGAGATCCCAGATCAGGTTACCAGCATGGTTGAGTTCTTGGTGAGATGGTCACCTTTTCTCTGTGTCCCCGCATGGAGAGAGAAGGAACTCTGGGCTCTTCCTCTTCTGATAAGGGCAAAAATCCCATCTTGGGGACTCCATCCTCATGACCTCATTTAAACATAATCTCCTCCAAAAGGCCCACCTCCAAATGCCATCACATTGGAAGTTAGGGTTTAACCTATGAATTTTGAGGGGACACAAACATTCAGTCCATGACAAAATTGATTACAAAAGAAGCTGCTATTCTCAAAATAAATGTTTTCATTTAGAAAATGGAGCCTGTGAGTAGAGCATGCAGTCCATGCCTAGGGCATCGCTGAAGCAGAGGCGTTCTTAATGCCTTCGTCCTTTTCACTTTGGTGTGTTTCCCAGTGCTACATATGATATACCCCAGGAGGGATAGTCTCTCTCATGATATCCTATGGGTTTCCTTCATTTTAATGCTCTTCCTCTTGCCACAAATCTCTTTTTCATTTTTTTTTACTGGAAAATCAGCTCCATTTATCATTTCAGTGTCTGCCCTTAACCGCTTGTCCCTGCCACCTCTCATCACACATTTCTTTGTGGCCCCTTCAGGACCTGGAGTCGTCTGTGAGCCATCGTGGTTCTCACGGTAACACTGTCACTAACATCTAGAGCATAAACACTTAGAGCGTTTAATCTCGAGAACTTAGAAAACACAAGAAGTACTGCGGGGTGTAAGATTCCCAGTGTTAATTTCCATTAAAAACTAGGGTTCTCTCACTTTTACTTTGAGATGCTGTGCAAAAATTTGTTTATTTAGAGGCGGCTACATTCCATAGCTCGCAGAATATTTCCCTAAGAAATCATATGAACTTAACAAATTTTCTGTTGTACTGTGAGAATGTGGTAGTATGGTTATTCGAGGGAGAAGGTGAAGGTCTAGTTTGAAATGCCGTTCTCTGTGCCTGCTTGATTGGATTTCAACTTTGGTGCTTTTACAGATTATCACGCCTCCGGGGACCTAGGAAGCATTAAGCACAGGCTATTGGCGGGATAAACTGTGCATGCTTTGTAGGCATGCACACCAAATACTCATATGAAAACGCTCTTGCTTTATATATTCAGTGATTGGGTTGTAAGCACCCGCATCTCCACCGCTTGATGGGAAACTCATTTCCTATTTTATTTCATTCAAGTAATATTTTATGTACCCCTGGCATAATGCATTTGTTGGGGTAAGTCCTAGAAATATTCATGGTGTAGGAATGAGGAAAGCCATCCGTACAGCAGATATAATAACGTGAGACAAGTATTAGCTAATTAATGCATCTATGAGGGTGGGCATTTATGCTACACTATGAACTGTGAGCAAATGATGTCAATGGGAGAAGTCGGAGCAAAGGGCCACCTATAAAGAGATCAGCATGGATCCGGAGGCAGGGATGAGAGAGCACGTGAGTTTAGACTCATGAATCCAGGGCTCTGGGGGTAGTCGGGGCTGGAAGTACAGATTGTGGAGTTGCTGGCTTTTCTGTAGTTGCTGAAGCCATGGGAAGACATCATTGAAGGAAAGAATGGAAAGAAAATGAGGAAGCCCCCAATAACGGGTAGTTGAAGGAAGAGAAGATAATATACGGAACTAATAAAGAGAAGTCAGAAAGTTTGGAGAAAAGCAAGAGTAGAGATGCTGAAGCTGGGAAATAGATCTAAAACAGTATCTTAAACATTGGTTCTGCAGGGGGGGCCGGTTAGCTCAGTTGGTTAGAGCGTGTGCTCTTAATTACCAGGTTGCCGGTTCCACTCCCACATGGGCCAGTGAGCTGCACCCCCCCAATTAGATTGAAGGATGACTTGGAGCTGATGGGCCCTGGAGAAACACACTGTTACCCAATAAAATAAAATAAAATAAAATAAAATGTATAAAAACAAACAAAAAAACTGGTTCTCCAGTATTTTTATGTATTTATTGTTGTGACTGTTTTGAGATGTTTGAAGGCACCACTAAAAATGTAAATGGTAAATGTGAGCAATTTTGTCCCATGTGGAAATGCTGAGTGTCAAATCAGTTGTCCCTTTCAAATGTTGAAGTTGTGGCACAATTATAACTTTATAAGGATGCTGAGACTTGAATTTATTTAATTTTTTTTTTAGACCTAGGGTTAACCTTAACTACATGGAGAAGTGTATGAATCAGGTTTGACATACTTCCTTTATCCCAAGCCAAATTCTGGAAAAGATGGTCTGATGGCCCTTAAAAAAGAAAGTGCTAATAACTGGCAGCCAAAATGAAATTGCTCAGAATGATCTCGCTAAAACCCGCTTGCGTGGGATAGAGTTGTTACACTATAACTCCGGAATGTCAGGGGGCAGCATTCTCCCAGAGGACAGTACCATTAGGTGAGCGTTAGGTGAGGACCAAGTGATCACTGCCCATCTGCAGAGAGGCCTCCAACCCTGCCCTGTTCAATACTTTCATCAGCAATTTGGATGAAGTCCTAGGGAATAAACCAAGGCAGAGAAGCCACAGGGAGGCCGATATTGATTCTGTAAAAGGTAGCACTTTCTCACATCACAATTGTCCAAAAATGGTTTGGTCCTGTTAATGACAGAGAGTGCTGCATTGCTGGAGACTAAGTGCTATAAAATCCTGCCTGTTTTAGGGTGATTTTCTGCTCATGGGGAGGGATTGGATTAGGTGACCACTGCTTTCTTTAGCAATTCTAGTGTTTTCTATTCTAAGGACATTTTCTATGTCTGTACAGTCTGAGTGTGCTTTCCTTGAGATAAGCGTGAAATAAGAAACTTGCCATAAGAATGGTGTTCCCTTTGACCTTTTTGTGCCTAACTGAGTGTACCCCCTACCCTTTTTCTCCATGAGTCTTACTCTATGAAGCAATTATAAATCAGAGAGCACACATCCTGAAGAATTGTGGGAAAGACTCTATGGCATATTGAGCACTTCTTTTCACTTATTATCTGTAGCAGATTATATCTCTATGGCTCAACCTTTCACTATCATTGAAGGAAAAACATCCAATTTTTTAAGCTCTGGAAAGCAGTCAAATGTTAAGCAAATCATATATGCAGAGGGCTGAAACAGTGCCCTAGAAGTGATTCTTCTTAAGGTCAGGGACACATGCTTGTTTTATCTAACTTCTTTCCAGAATGTGTGGCGAGGGCACAACTATATTACGTAGCATCAGATCATAACCTACTGTGCTCCCATATTGTCAGGCTTTGAACTGTCTGCATTAGGGCCACTAATTTACTTCACTTCACACCAATTAGTTAAATCAACTAGGGATCTAAATACAGGCTTGCTCTTTTTGCAAAATAAAAATAAAAAAATCCCTACTTCTGACAATCCCCATGCTTCTTACTTACATTTAGGGAAATATACTCTTGCATGCCGAGCTTCTGCAAAAGAACTTCACTTTAGAATTTCAGGCATTCTTGGACTCAGCAAATCAGAATCCAGTTCTTTCCTTTTCAGTTCTGTATTCAGGATACCATATTAAGATAAATAATCATGATTTATAATGGCTAAATAGAGAATTTCACAGTTGGCTGTTTGCCAAGGTTGTCTCCATCTCTTTTCTGACATAAATTTCCTGCAGAAGAGAATCAGTGAAGAGCCAAATAAGTTTTATAGGAATTCTTTGGCTATACTCTATTTCCCTATTCCTTATTTTACTTTCAGGTGCACATAAAATGGTCCAATTAGTTTTCTGTCCCTTTAATGTACATGCTGTTTCTGGTAACCAATTGGCATTGACATTTGTGATTTGAAAAATTGGTGACAAAACAACTTTCTTGAAAGGCAGAACAAAAGAATCAGGAGCTTTTGAAGTCAGGTGTCTTTTAATATCTTACACAACTGACAGTGATTTGTCCCTATCATGACTCTTCTCTGACCTATCAGTGAAGGGCAAAATTCTAAAGAAATGTTCAATTAACATGTGCATTTAGTATAACAAAGCTCTTGCCTGAAAGTGCAGGCTGCATGGAGAGACAGTCCATGAAATGAAAAAAGTATTTACCTCCCCCTATAATTACTGTGTGTTTTTGTACTACCATCCTTCATCTTATTAACATCACAGTGGGATGGTATCCCTGACTGATACCAGCAGGCGCCTATCTGCCCCACTCCTGGGGAGACTTTCAAAGAGGTCTAGGGTTTCAAATACCATTTGCTCCTTCTTGTGAACTTTTCAATGTACCGTCTATTTAAAATAATGACAGATCACATTTACAAACAGAAATATTTCATTGATTGAGAGTTCTGAATTTGCTTCTTTTAAAACCACTTTGAGTTTCCCTATAATAAATATAAGGCCTGTGAAGAAAATTTTGTATTTGTTGACACTATACAGGTCCTGATGAAATAATGTTTTATGTCAGTTTGGACACCAGGATTAGACTCTGTCGATAATCCCAAAGTTTTCTGATAAAAAGAATTTTTAAATATGCAATTTATTTGGTTTATTTTGCTGTTTGCTTTTGCCAAATGTCTGGATTTCTTTAAGTTGGTATATCATCAGAGTATCGGTAAATTAAATGATTCTATACCTATTTGAATGGTGTGAAATTTAAAAAAGGAGTTGTTATTCTTAAAGATTTGCCCTTTTTTGCTTTGAAATATGGTCAATGGAAATGGAGTTTAGAAATTTTCTCACTATGAAAACTGGCTTTCTAAGTCCAGCTCTGTGGCAGCATTTTGAAATGAAGACCTGAGACAGTCATACTGCAATTAGATAAAGATCGTACTGTTGAGTGAAAGGAAGAAGTTTGGTCCTGAGTTATGTTAAAAACTAGAGCATTTTAAAATTGTGCAATTTATATCTAAGTACAAAGTTTTTATTGCGTTTAATTATTGTGTTTTCTTCATAGTAAGGTTTAGCCTTAGTTTTCCTCACAGATGAATTGATTTGGGATATTAACTTTGACAGGTAGGTTTCTGGCTATGAATACTTACATAAGGACAGCCCAATGTATAATTCGAGCATAGTAAGATAGTGCAACAAAAATTACCTATTAAAATCTTTTCTCCTTTTTTGCATTGTGAGGCATATATTTTTGAAGGGCATATACGAATGTCCCTTATCACACCATAAAACATGATATGCATATTTCCATTTGTCCTTAAAATTAAAACTTTTCCAGAATCAAAGAATTAAATTACTCAAGTTGACAATAGTCCTTTTTCTCTAGAAGGCTTTTCAATTTAAAATTTGTATGTAGACCTCTGAGTGCATAGCACAGGCTGGGAGATGATATGATAGAAGCAATAGAATCACCCAATTTTAAGAGACCCAAAGCAACTTCTTAAGCATGAAAATGTTAGAGGTCCTTATAGGCACATAGAGGGCATGTGAGCTGTAGAAAAGGTTAAGGGAGTTCTAATCAGGGATTATTGCATTCTCTGCATGCTGATGCTTTCCTTACTCTGTCAGGTAGTAGATTCATTTATTTTATCTTAATTTATCTTCTGCTCAAATAGCTTCTTTTGTCTTTATTTTCTGATTATGTGCATTTGTTCCATTTGGCTGTCACTAAAGAGATGGAGAAACAACTAGGTCATGCGATCCAATATTGTCACCTGCTGTAGTTAATTGAAAATAACAGAATAGAACTGAGAATGTAGGCACTTGAAAACACACTCTTCAGCTGTAAAAAGGTGAAAGATGTTGTGAAAACAACATATACAGATACAGTAGCTATGGAGCAAACTTGGTAGTAATTATGGCTTGAGCAAACCTGGTGAGGCAAAAGGGGTGGGAAGAAAAGCATGTGCAGGATTACAAAGAGCTCATCTCACAAAGCATGGCAGGGTGCAACTGCATTGCTGAATTCTTAATTCCATCCTTAATTAATTATTCTCATATAATACCTTTAAAAAAAAACGTGTAGGATACATTAAGAGCTGGAATTGAAAAATATAGAAAATGTTGCATTGTCATTGAAGATACTTTCCATTTGACATTTTTATTCATATCATAATACAGTTCTTTTTTGCTAATAGATTGTGATCCAAAGGAAGATTGTATTGTATTGCCATGTATTTGATATCTTCAAAGAGTTCAGCAAAGTCCTATGTACAAAACGGGTGATCAATATAATATATCGTGTGAATTAAACTTCAAAATTCTAGAGTTTCTGGATCATCATTATCTAATCAATTAGCAGTGTACAATATTATAAAAAACATTTGATTTTCTTGAGTTTTTTAATCTTGTTAAATTAGAGTTATACATTCAAAAAGCCACAAGTTATAATTTTTTAACACAATCTTGGAACAAATAGCAAGTCATAGAACTTATTTCCCCTATGGTACAACATGACATGAATGTAAAAGCTAATTTTACATTAATTAAATTATATTCTTGGAATATTTTGGTTTACTTTCTTAGCTTAGTGCACACTCATAGTTTTTACTATGCTTGGTGCTGTTTTGTTATGAAATGGACTCTATAGTGAGCTTTGTCATAGTTGCTGGTTGGAACTTTTATTTATTTCTATAGTTTGGCACTTGTTCTACAAAGCAGGGATAATGTGTTGCAGTACGTTCTGGGAACAGAGGGAGTTTAAGCTCAGGGAGAGGGAATTATCAGGAAACAGAATGATGCCAAAATCTTCAGTCCCTTAGGGAAGGAGTTGAGAATGATAAAACCACCAGGTGATGCAGACGAAGTTCAGTTGTAAGCTAGGAATGAACACCTCAGGAATATTTGGTTTGAAAAGAAGACATATAGGCTTCTATTTTGGACTACTAGAATAAGGATGACTTGTGTGTTAAATGAAGAAGCAGGTTCGTTCAGGAATTTTGTCTGAAATGAAACAATGACCCAGCCTGAGAGACCCCTAGATAGTAAACCAAATTACAAACATGACTCCAAATAACTGACTGTGACGTAGGGTAAGGCTCTCCCATACGTTTCAACAAATCCCTGGACATGTTGACAAAACCCTAAATGTAGAGAAGTTCCAGGCAGGATAAAACCATAGAGGGGATCTAGACATTTTAGGATTATTTAAGAGGAGGTCACTATGGTAACCACCAGGGTGGCTTCAACATGGTAGTTTCTACATGGTAGTATAAATAGCTATTTTCTTTAGTATTACCAGTTTTGTTCCTTTTTCCCCAGTCCAATTCACTTATGCATAATGTGGGTTGCCAGTCTAAATACAGAGCAGCCTGTCAAATTTGTATTTCAGATAAACAATGAATTTTATTTAAGTATGTGCCAAATATACTAAAAATTATGATTGCTTCAGAAACATAATAGGGTGATACATATTAACAATCTTTCAGATTTCAGAATATCTCCCTGTTGCCTTTTGACATAAAGGGTAGTTTAGCTATCATAAAATTAATCAGTGGGAAAAAAAAATTAAGCGAAGTAAGCCTTCATTTCCTTGTTTCACAAATAAAGCTGCCTGAGCTGGTTGCTTTTGGGGGATTAATCAAAGAGACTAAATCCCAAGTGAAATATTTGTTTTCAAATGAAAAATTTTGTACATATAATTACATTCTAGTATTTATTTGTGCAGAGGAGTAAGCTGAGGCTGGCGTTACTTTGATTATTTTCCTTCTAGGATATTTCTTGGATTACTTAGCTGTCTTTGAAAAATCACTTTTTATTAGGATATTTCTTCTTGTTGACTTCAGTTTTTTAATTTACTTAGGCAAAATTTCAGATTTTTAAATTTTGTTCTGTTCTAGATTGTTTCTGTCTGTATATTTGACTATCACTTCTGAATTATTTACTCTTGTAACTTCTCCAAGAAAGTATATTATTTTCAGTTTGCATCTCTGTGTTCTCTTCTCTTCATGCCTGGTAGCTCCCTTTTCATTCTTTCACTCCATTTAGTTTTCTCCTACTAGTCCTTGGTTTGTTTTTCTCGAACTGTTAATTTAGTATTTTTCTGATGTTTAATATTTAGTTTGTTTTTATAAGCTATTTCTTATGTCTATTTTTATAATATTGAACACTATTTTATTTATATTCTTATGTAATGTAATTTATTTTTTTGTGTTGAAAACTACTACTTTCTATTTTTTTAATGTTATAAAATAAATTTATTTCAGGGAAAATAATCTTATTAAAAAATTCTTTATTTCTTGTGTTTATTTATTTTTATTTTTCAAATGCTTTTCTATCTGTGACTCATAAGCAAAATATGTCATTGATGTTTTTTAAAATTTTTATTAAAATTTTTTAAAAATTATTTTTCAATTACAGTTGACATACAATGTTATATTAGTTTCAGGTGTTCAACATAGTGATTAGACATTTATATACCTTGTGAAGTAATCACCCTGATATGTCTAGTACCCACCTGACACCATATGCAGTTATTACAATATTATTGATTATATTCCCTATACTGTACTTTATATTGCTGTGACTGGTTTTATAACTGGCAATTATACAACTGGCTTGTTAATCTCTTTCACTTTTTTCACCCATCCCTCAACCCCCTCCAGTCTGATGACCATCAATTTGTTCTCTGTATCTATGAGTTTGTTTTATTTGTTCACTTATTTTGTGTTTCTTTTAGGTTTACATATAAGTGAAATCATATGGTATTTGTCGTTGTCTGACTTATTTCACTTAGCAAAATACACTCTAGGACTATCCTTGTTGCAAATGGCAAGATTTCATTCTTTTTTTTATGGCAGAGTAATATTCCATTGTATATATGTAACACATCTTCTTGATCCATTTGTTTATTGATGGCGACTTAGGTTGCTTTCATTTCTTGGCTATTGTAAATAATGTTGCAATGCACATTGGGTGCATATATCTTTTTGAATTAGTGTTTTGGATTTTGTTTGGTGAATACACATAAGATTTAATCAATCATACCTACATAATGAAGCCTCCATAAAAATCTCTGATCTATGGGGTTTAGAGAGCTTATAGGCTGGTGAACCAGAATGCATCCGTGTACCAGGAGAGTGGTGTGCCCCAAACTCTGCTGGGATGGAAGCTCCTGTGTTTTGGAGCCTTCTGGACCAACTTCTGTGTAGCTCTTCATCTGGCTGTCTGTTTGTATCCTTTAATATCCTTTGTAATGAACTGGTAATCTAGTAAGTTAAAAAAAAAAAAAGAAATATCTTTCAAAAAACGGTAATATTAAATGGACTTAATTTACATTGTGGCTAAACACTTTGCATGTGAATACTGCTTTAGACAGTTCAGACAGTTATGTAAAGCAATTTTGATTTTACTTTTATTGACTTGCATATTAAAGACTTGGGGTGGAGGGGTGGAATTCAAGTCACTGTTCTCTACTCAAATGAAACCTGAAAAACAAAGCTACTGTTTGAGATTCCTTTTCAATACTTATTTCTACTATGAATCAATGGCTAAAAGTGAAACAAAACAAAACAAAAAACTTGGTGGATGTTTACAAATTACACTTCTTTCATCAGCTCGTAGGTACATGAGAGAAAATTCTTATTTCAGGACTTAATTTTCTATGATATTATCTTCGTTTTTGTCATAGTCCTTATTAGTTAGACTTACTGAATTAAATTCATTGTTATATTTCTAATGTGTCTTTAATTTCAAATATTTCAATAAGGGCAAACTATAAAATACCTTTGTTACCATTATTCTCTTTTTCTTCATGGTTTAAATCCTGCTGGATTTCATAAAATCTCCAATTGACTTCAGCAGTTGAATTAATAGACTTTCTGAGCTGGAAAGGGTCTCTAACCTTCTTAGCATTTCCTCCAATGAATCTGTGGCTTCCTATTCTACACGTTGATCTTTGACTCTGTTAGAGTCACTGTATTATTTATTTAGTTACTGGAGCTCCATTCTCCAAAAACCTCATGGTGTAGAGTAAATAACTGAAACAAGGATGCTAGAGTGTGAACTGTAAAACAGGTTCTGGAGAGGAAAGCAGGTGTACCAGGTGTCGCAAGCCATATCCTAATCCTTGCCTCCTTCTACTTTGAGTTCTCTTCCTGTGAACTGCCTTCCAGAGTTGCACTGTTTATCCAAAGAACTTCCTTTGCCCAGAATCCTAGTAAGCTCCCTCCTTCTCACTGTAACTGACAAACTTATGTGGATTCTGATAATATTTTTTTTCCATCAGAATCTTTCTTTATCTTACAGATGTGTTGTCACTTATCAACTAGAAGCTCAGCCTGTGCCAGTGCCATTTTAGTGTCTCCAAAGAAGCGCTTGTCTTTTCATTGCTGCTCTTAGGTCTAGTTCTTTAAGAACCACATTTCATCTGTAGTGTTTTTGGGATTTAGTTTTTGAAAACCTGGTAATGATTTATTACGATGACTTCATTGATCTATTTGTGGCAGTAACATCCATTTGGAAAGTGGGTTACACCACAAAAAAAATAGCCTCTGAGCAGCCATTCTGTGAACAAAGGATTTTGACCTTCAGGACTATACCTCACATAACTAGCCATCTGATCATGACCCTTTATAAACAGAAACACAATTACCCAACCTAAAATCTAAAACATGATTTCATAAGAAATTTAGTGGGGGAAAAAATCTTTATGTCAAAGCTCATCTACCTCTTCTTTAGAAGGTCTTAGTTAGTTTGAATTTCTTTCTATCTCATTTAATATATTTTTTAATCTTTGTAAATTAAGGGGGATGCAATATGATACTGAGGAAAGGCTAAACAACCAACATCAGAGGCTTGAGTTTTAGTTTCTGTTATACAGTTAAATAAGAGAGCTGCATGACATTAAGCTGCATGTCTTAATTCTCTGGTCCTCAGTTTTCTTCATGCATAAAATAAAAAGGTTACATTCCGGTACATCATCCAGACTTCTTAGTGGTGGGTATATAGAGATTACTTGGACTATGGACTGTTACTGAGTTTTCCCCTCTCCTTTAGCACATGAAAGTTCATGTAAAATAAATTATAGTAGCTAGATCAAAGTACCTAATTCTAATGACTGACATGAACACTTTAAAATAATTTGACCTCTATTTTTGGAAGCATAATTTCTATTTTACCATGTTAAAGGTAATAAGCAAATACCAGTAAAACAACTTTTACCATTTTAACCATATGTATAGCATGGAACAAACTAGAAAACAAGACAAAGAAAATTTAAATTGCACTATCATAATGGAGTTTAGACCAATAGAAGTAGAAACTTATTTTATAGGAAGCTCCAAACACTAGCAACCTTTATTTAATCAGTCTTTCTGAGACATGAACACAATTAAATAACGTGTGAGTATGGATGAGGCAAGGAACATTTTAGTATTAAATTAGAATGGGTTTTCTGAACATCTTGACGCTCTTAGAGATTCCATGGTTTTGGTATGGGAAGGATCATCAATTTCATCATCTCGTCCTCATGAAACATGGTATTATAGAAGCAGACTGAGCTGTTTTTTCAGTCATTGTTTTCTCTTTAGTGGTGTTTAGGTATAATAATATCAAAGAGAAGACTCCCCCACCCCTTCACTCCCCCCATTGGCCAGCTTCCAGTTTTATTCAGGGCAATCATCTATTTATCCCATTTTCATGCAGCATCTGTTGACCCAGAGAAAAGACTAATTTTGTCATTTCCTCACCCCTCAGGAACAACAGATACACATTATTTATTTGCTTAAATACATCAGAATTTTCTGGGAACGTGACCAAAGAAAGATGAAAGTATGGCCTTAGCAATTTAAACAAAATAATAAGATCAAACTCTCTTGGGTAGAGGTACTGAGAAGTACTATTTAGTTCATTCTCTACCAGTTATGGTATCTCTTGTCAGAAATCACATGCTGACTAGAGTCTGTACTCATTATTAAGGAGTGCTGTCTTTAAAAAAACCTCTGAAACGTTCTAAATTAAAACCAATAAACAACAAACAAAAAACTCCATCAATCTTTTGAATCCACAGACACGGCACTTGACTGACTCAGTTTCCATGATGGTAATAGAAGGTATTAAGTTTCTTAAGTTAATAGGTTGATATTTGTCTTTTCATTGATTTACAATACCTCAGGGAATTTACAATACCTCAGTCTGAACATTTGACAGACTGCTTAAAAATTTTGCTGATTTTTAACCTGTTCGCTATTAATTGATGTTCTTTCACATATATTGTATTAGTTCATTCATTATAAACTATAATGCTAAATTGTACTGTACGAACCATGTTCAAACTTAATAGGAACTCTGTGGCTAAAGTATATAGAGTTTCTTTCTTATTTGGAAATATGTTAAAGTAAAATGAAATCCAATGGTTCAAGGTACTAAATACAGAATTGAGAATTCAAATCTCTGTTTCTAATGTAAGATGTGAGAAACTTTTTTTCCCCTCATCTGTTGTGAGTAATTATAGTAATGAGGCACCTTGAAAATGTAAGCTGTTAATTAATAAGGCTGTGGCTAATTGTAGCTGCTTTATACCACTGTCTGGCATTTTGAACAGTAATCAGATGTTAATGTACCCTCACATTATATGAGATAATGAGGTAATATACTGAGTTTTAACCACCATCTCCCCATAATTTGTTCTTAATCCACCATCTCTGTTTAGTTCTCTCTAGATCTAAAGTCAGTCAAGAGTCTTCTATCTCTTACAACAACTACTTTATTCTAATGTTTTTACCCTTAGGAAAGATGTAGTTTACTTTCTCCCCCAAGTCAGTTTAACTTATGTCATTGTGTTTTATTGGCTTCATTTCATCTTTGCCTGTTTCCAAAAATGAGTCATCCCAATTGTTCTTTGAGTTTGTCTATACTTACTTTCAACTTTTTTCATTGTGATAATAAATCTATTATTTCAATTAAAGCCATAACTGAATCCCATTTCCTGACTGTAATGGGTAATATTTTGATAGGGATTTTGTAGCAATTACAATAATCAGATGTTAAATAGGCATGAATTTAAGGCAAGGTGCTATGCCAATTAACGTTAAAATTAATGAAGAAGTCGGAGGTTCAAGACTATAATTTGAGATGTCCTTCCATTTTCCTTCCTGCCAAAGATCTCATTGCAATGATAGTAATTACATCTTTAACAGAATGAAATAAAAACTGTATTGAAAAACAAAACCTCATTTGAGGAATTCTATGAAGATAGAAAGTGGTTAGGAGTGATGGAACAATCAGAAAGGAGAGAATCACAGCCAGAGAGACCAAGGACAAGCCTCATTTTTCCCAGAGGAGCCTAGAGAATCTTTAAGAACAGAGATCCCCAAGAAAAAGAGTGGCCTGTGCTAAGGACAATTATCAGGGAAATCAGTTAGCAACTGCTTTGGAAATAGTTATTCCTCCTGCATGTTTAAGGAGACTCCCATTCATGACTTTGCTGCTTTCTCTAAAGATGTGGCAGCTCCCAATCTGCCTGGCATGACTTCCTGATGCGGGAAACTGAGAGAGAAGCATGGTCAGGATCCAGATAACGTTGGAACCTCCTCAGCTGACATACATGAACATACACAGCCACACTCCTACACACACACACACACACACACAGACACAAGCCAGTGTACTGAAACTTGCTAAATTTTGAGCTGTTGTACCCACAGTGGTGGAAGTCCTCTACCTGGTTGCTTGTTAATTGCCCTCATTTCCCATCAGCAGGTCGGCTTCTGGACACACACTACCCACTTCCACAGAACATGCAACCAAGACTTATTTTTAAAAAGTGCTGGGGAGGTGAAGGTGGGGAGAACTTACATAAATCCAGAGGTAACTCTTGCCAGTTATTTAACTTAATCAATTAGAACTTCATTGATAAATGCATAAACATTGAGAGCACTAGGTGTTTAAGGAAAATAAATAGCACGAAGAAAAGCACAAAGATGAAAACTGTAACATATGATCTCAGTGGAAACAGAGATACTACTGAACACAAAGGTTTGAAAAAAATGCTAGTTGTTAATCTTAAAGAGATTTCAGAAGATACTACTTCCAAAAAAAAAAAAAAAAGAAGCAAACATAGAACGGGAAACACTTTTGGGAATTAAACAATATGAGTGCCAAAACCCAAAACTTTTTGTGCAGGGTGAAGAGTGGAAAAAGCATAGCTGAAAGCAATGTTTGTTATATGGAAGATAAAGTTGACAAAACCTCCAGAATGTGGGAAAAAATTTAGAGATGAAAAATATAAAAGTAAGTTGAACAAGACTTAATATAATTTTTATAAGAAGAGGAAATAATTATGAACACTAATAAGAGAAGATTTCCCCAAATAGTAGAAAGTTCAGGTCTCAGGAGACCTTGAGGGTGAACTGATACTAAGAGGAATTAATAAAAAAAAGAAAAGAAAGTGTAGAAATATCTTGTTTCAATTTCAAAATTCTAAGAGAAAAGAAAATTTCTTAAAAGCTTCTAGGAGGTAGTTTGTTTACAACAAGAAAACAATAATATTGGCAACTCTGGATACTAGAAAGTAATGGTATAGTGGCCTTAAAATTATAACGAAGATGACAGTCAACTTGTAATTCTCATCAACTTTGTAATGCAAACTGTCTGTAAAATACCTAACGTTTACATTTTTAACATGCAGAAACCCAGAACATTATATATAGCACCTTATATGAAAAAATTACCCAGCAGGTCCTCAGGATAAAAGAAAAAGGAAAGAGGATGAATTGTCACCTAAGATAGACAGTGCAACGTGACTGGAAGATTGTTTAATGGGAGTTGGGACTCTTGTTATTGTAGACAAAGCAAAAATTAAAGGGATGAACATTTTATTTAAAGCCACGTCAAAAACCACCAGTGGAACTAAAAAGAACTAATCTTACCCTTGGAAGTGATTCTAGGGATGGGAATTTTGAGAGATTTTTCACTTTTCTCTCTTTCTGTCTCTTGAAATGTATTTTACTATGTAAATATATGATTTGATAATAGTAACAATACAGGTAACTCATTTAGAAAGGGATAAGTCTCGTGTTCTTTGACATAGGGTCAAAGAAAGCACATAAAACAATTTTAAGAGTTCGCTCTTCTTAAAATTGTATAGATATTTCAGATTCTTAAACAATTGAAAGGAATCAGGGCAAATGGTAAGAAGAGGCATTACTAGAGAATGGAAATGGATGAATGCAAGGAAGGCTGGAGGTTGAAATGATTACTGTAGGTTAGGAGAAATTAGAAACAGATGGATTATGGTCAGGCATTCAGCTCCTGCACCCAGGAAAACACAACCGGCAGGGCGGGCTTCATGGCATGTGACCAGTGCAGCTGCATGGGGCTCCATGCTTAGGAGCATGCATCCCTTGCTTGGGGTTTAATGCTCTGTCTACGGCTGCAATCTTAAAATTCTTAATCATTTTATCTTTGAAGTTGTATTTTGTAAATGAAGTCCAATGCCATGCTAGAGCGTGAGCTGGGGGCACTGAGCCATGGAGCCTCAGAGTCTTGACTCAGGACTGGTCCTGCTTCTCTAACTCCCCACCTCCCTGAAATCGGTTCTCAGTCTCTTGCTGGCTGCTCTGGACTCTGCTTGGCTTCTCCATCCCCTTCTCCCCATGGCTGCTACCCTTCAGGTCACGGTGATGGGAGTTGTCTGCATTCTGCCACTGTCCTCTGCTTTTGCAAGGAGTTGGGCATCAGCACAGAGAAGTTAAGGATGAGTCAAATGCCTCGTGGTGTCTCAGTGGGAGAAAGCTGGGACCATCTTCACCCCAGTCTGCCAGTTCTATGGTGCATTGTGCAGGCAACTCGGCGGGGGCCCTGCAACAGACTTACTGTTTGTGTCTCTCAATATTCATGCACTGAAACCTGAATGGGATGATACTTGGAGGTGGGGCTTTTGGGAGGTAATTAGGTCATGAGGATAGAGCCTTCATGAATGGGATTAGTGCCTTTATAAGAAGAAACCAGAGAGCTAGTACTTTTTCCACCATTGGAGGATGCAGCAAGAAGGCATCCTTCTGCAGACCGGGAAGAAGGCTCTCAACAAGAACTTGACCACACAGCACCCTGATCTCAGACTCCCAGCCTCCAGAACTGTGAGAAATAAATGTCTGTTATTTGTAAGTCTGTGGTATTTGTTATAGAAGCCTGAACTAAGAAAGAGCCTTTCCCGTTCCCCATCCAGGTACAAAGCTCATTGAACATAGACATGGAGTATACGTATCTGCTGTAGGGTGGGCACGCTGGCTGTGGGAAGGAAAGATGGACATCACCGCTCCCAGCCAGGACCACGAATTTTCATTTTGCAGTAGGCCCTGCAGATTATGTAACCATTCCCAGGAATCAACTTCATGTAAAACAAGGGCCAAGACATCTTGGGTGCTATCCTGCCGTTTCTGTTAGGATCAGCATTTTGTCTCCCCATTGCCAGGAGATGATGCAAGTCAGGGATTTTTGTTGATCTTCATGTCTGTATCCCTGGCACAGCCATAGACCCTTCCTGAGATTAATGCCTCTTCATGCTCAGTAATATTTTCTTCTCTTGGAATAGTGACCAACGCTGCTGCAAGCTTCAAAAAGTCTCCCACTTACTTTGTTGCCAGTTCCCATTTCAAATTATGCAGTGGATTTGTTCCTACTTTACTCATCTTTTTTGACACTTTATTTCCATGCATTTTGCCTTCTGCTGTTGGGTGCCCTCATTTGTATTTTTCTGTCTCCCAGTTCCATTACTCTATTCTTTGTACTTGCATAGTCTTTTCTTCCTTGTTCCTAATCCAGTGGTAAGATTTAAAGTATCTCCTGCACGACCTAAAAATAGGTAGGCTTTACATTCTTGCTAGTGTTTATCTTTTCCCAAGCCATTTTTCATTTCGGAAATGGCTTTTTTCAACATGTCATTATTTGTTCTTTGAGCTTATATTGGATGCTTTGTCTAAATCAAAATATCGGTCTCCTGAAATTTGGGAGTACATCTATGCTTTTCATTAACTTTATGACTGCTGATCTTCATTTCGGTTTTATTGAAATAATTTCTGCGTACCTATAGTCTATAAAGCCCAGTACTAGGGGCTAGAAACTTACACATAAAACTCCTTGGAATTTTCAGGAGGGTGGCTTCTATTCGAAATAGAAGGGAAATATATAAACTACAAATTGTTTTCATCCAGTTTCTATTTCATTGTGATGGTCACTTGACTATTCTTGTAAAATTAATATCAATATTTCAAATATTGCCATTAATATTTCTTTTTTTTCTTTTATACTTTCTCACGAATGGCCCCGATTGCTTATCTAGAAAACTACAATAGCAAATAGAAAGATAACAATGTGATGAAGATGAAGTAGGAAGGCGAAAGTGTATTAAAAATCTTTGGTGGTCCACTCTGGCCTGCTAAGACAGTGTGGAGAGCACTTCGACAAACTTAAAAGTGTGTCTGGCTTTCATATTCTTGACTAAATACGACTCGATAGCAGACAATGATATAGATTATTAGTAAAGGTAGAAAGGAAGAAATCAAAATGTAATATTGACTGTATCTTCTTGGTGCCCGGTGTTATACTAAACTCTAATGTGTCATATTATTCGCTCTTCACAATTTCTCTGGGAGGTAGATAGTATTACCCCATTTATATAAAAGGGAACAGAGCCTCAAACACATTAATTTTCTACAGTTGGACAATTGAAGAGTGGAGAGCTCAGCCTCATGCATAAATCTGTCTGATTTTGTGATGCTCCACTATGCTACTCTGAGAATTCTGTTCTTTCTGAGTTATATTTGCTTCCTTTTCCTTGGAAACTCAGTGGACTAATATTCAACTTCAATTTTAACGAGACAGCCTGCTGCCTGACCTGTAAAAACCTCACCTTTTCTCTTAGGAGCCATCTTAATTTAAAGAGCTGCCAGTCTAGGAAGGGTCAGTAATCTCCTTCCTGCTGAATTATCATGCCTCATACACTTTGTTTTATGGCTTCAGATTAGAGTTAAAGTCCTCCCTTGTTATTCATTGTTTTGTTTCAATAAGGACAGAGTTGGTTAATGTTTTACTGGGAAGATCCCCTGTGGTCACATTCTGGCTTGTGAGAAAAATTGGATTTATTTATCAATATATAACCAGCTGTGTGGGAGATATCTTCCCCCATCCCTCTTTCTTCCTTGTTAGTTAGTTGATTTGGGAGGAATGTGAGTAATGAGAAAGGAGACACACGTTTTGAGGTTTTGGTTCTTCAAAGAGAAGAATCGTTCTGGGGCCAACTTTCACAATCCTGCCCCTCATAACCCCAATTTTTAAACTCCTAATTTAGAAGATCATGGATAAAAGCTAAGCCAAAATCAAGGTGAGAGAGAAAATTGTGAGCCGTGTCCACTGCTGGGACAGTCATTCTTTGTAGTATTCTACTGACCTCATGAATTAATAAGCTACATGGCCCTAGACTCAGAAGTAGCAAGATCAGAGTATCGCTAACCTAACACTGCCCACTACAACTGTACAGACAGTGTTTGGGGCATGGTCCTTTAAAGCCTACTCAGAAATTACCTTTCCAGACTTTTCTTTGAAACTTCTTGCAGTCCTCTGTCCCAGGACTTTTTATTTCCATGCATTTTCTCCTGGTTTTAAAATTTTACTCAAAACATTTATGCCGTGTTTATTATGTAGAAAAATATATTCCCATGAACGAAACACATCAAAAGCAAGAAAATAATCATGAAAAAGTCCTTTGCTACTCTTTTGTATATGTGGGCAGTATGCAGCAGCTCTGTAGTAAAATCACTGGTTTCATTTAGAGAATTTTAACTAAAGGAAATGACGGAAAGAAAGCCATATTCTGATTTCCAATTCACCCTTTAAGTCTTAGAATAATTAAAATGGTTACCTGGACAGTTTCACTTTTTTCTGGGCCTTCACTGGGCTTCTCTCTGAATTACTTTTGGGTTGCCATAACAAAGTACAATAGACTGGGTGATTTAAGCAAAATAAATTTAATTTTTTACAGTTATGGAGGTTAGAAATCTAAGATCAAGTTGTCAGTAGGGTTGTTTTCTTCTGAGGCCTCTCTCCTTGGCACGTAGGTGCCCAGGCTTCTCCCTGTATCTTCACATGGTCTTTCCTTTGTGCGTGTCTGTGTCCTAATTTCCTCTTCGTAATGACACCAGTCATTGTACTAGGACCACCCATAAGACCTCATTTTACCTTAATTACCTCTTTAATGATTCTGTCTCCAAATACAATCACATTCTCAGATACTGGAGTGTTAGGGAAAACAAATAATTTTCCCTTTACTTTTCTAGGTTCTTGGCTGAGACCACTCCCTGTAATAAAAAAACCGGTTAACAGGAGAAAAACAAACAGAAGTTTAATAACATGTATACCTCCTGTACACATGGGAGATACCCAGGAAAACTGAGTAACTCCCCAAAATGGCCCAAATCATCACCTTAAATACCATCAGTCAAAAAACAAATTCTCAGCTGAGTAAAGTTGAAGATATAATTGAATTTTTTGAGTGATTCATGAATCTTGGAAGCATCCTGAATCTCACAAATAAGACAGGCCCTCTGAGAAGCTGTACAATATGGAAGGCTTTTATAGGCAGACCCTGGGTGGGACAAGACGTTATTAGCAAAAGAAAAGATTGTTTCAGGCAAGGTTACCTTCCCTTAGGGGAAGGCAAGGGTCTTGTCAGTCAGATTGCCTCAGTTGCCTTTCGGGGAGGAAGAGGGTACACAGGACAGAAAGCCTCATTGATACTCACCAGAAAATTCCAGACTGACCTATTAACATTACATTTCTGGAGAAGGTTGAAACTGCGGTTAAGTCAGGTAGTACGTCTAGGGTTGGTGTCTGGAGCTTTAGCACAAGGGACTCCGTTTTGGGCCTGTGGTTTTCTCTTTAACACATCTTTAGCTAAAGACAAAAGAAAGATGCTGGAGGTGGGGTTCGGGGAAGGCCACTTATGAGAGGTTACCAGGAAAAGCACGAAAAACAAGTACAAGAATATGGTTGTTATCCAGATTTCAGTCACTGCCTGCTCCATTGATAAGAATAGAGATTTATTCAGCCTTCTCTTTCACGTACAGAGAGGGAGACACCCTTACAAATAGAAATTTCCTGATAAATTCAAACTGCTCTTACAAAAGGGTAACTTCTACTGGATTTTCAGAGCTTCTCCTGTGGCTACTGTTTCTTAAAAATAATCAGCCCCAAATAATCAATACGCCAAAGAGACATATTTTGAGGTAGCACATTCTGCTTCCCTTGAAGGGGTTAGGACTCCAACATGAATCCAGGGGGACACAGTTCTTCTCATATTACCTCCTAAAATCTATTCACAAGCAAGCAACCAGAGTGATTCTTGCTGAACACAAGTCTGATTGGGTTACCTCTCAGCTCCCAGTTGCAGTTTTGGACCTTTCCATCTGGTTCCTGGCATTGAGGAAGCACTCAATTCACATTTCTTGAATGAATGTGTTTTAAATGTGCTTTTTAAAACTTCAAATTGGTGCGACACCTGTTAATAAAATGTAGTTCTGTCCACTTTTTCCATATAATGCCATGTTTCCCAGAAAATAAGACCTAGCTGGACAATCAGCTCTAATGCGTCGTTTGGAACAAAATTTAATATAAGACCCGGTCTTATAGTAAAATAAGACCTGGTATTATATTATATTATATTATATTATACCCAGTCTTATAGTAAAATAAGACTGCATCTTATATTAATTTTTGTTCCAAACGTTGCATTAGAGCTGATTGTCTGGCTAGGTCTTATTTTTGGGGAAACATGGTGAATATAATAACCATGTGTTTTGACGTCCCAAGCTCCTGGTTTACCTTGATGCAAGTGTATTCTGTATGTTTAAGGCATCCTAAAGAGAATTTGAAAGGCACAGAAAGGTTGAAGATCAAAGAATTGACAACTATGTCCATTAGCCCTGCACCAGTTATCTTATATGTTGTGGGCAGCATATTTCTGAAAACCACATGTAGTTGATGCAACATTCAATTTTAAATACCCATATAAAGTAGAGCAGATTTTCTATTTGATGTAATTCTCTTGATATCAGAAGAAATGTACATCAAACTTTACATTCATAAAGTATAACTTAGGGCTTTTAACAGCAGGCTTGGTAATTAGTTGGGCAATTAAGGGACCATAAATTATAATTTTAACTCAGATAGACGTCCTCTTGAGCACCTTGGGAAGTCCATACACCATTACTTCCTCTATTTTCCCATCTGAAAAATAAGTGTAAAAATAGATTCTGCATAAACTTGCTGATGAACTAAAGAAAGATGGTTTAGAAATGGAAGAGACTTTGCAATTATCTGGTTAAGTCCCCAACTTTTGGGTACATTAACTTCATAAGGATAGATAGTCACATTCTCTATTTTATTCTTGAAATTTTTAAAACATTCATTTGTTGTAATGTTATTTTTTATACAATGACATGAAAAGATTACAAAGTGGTTTCCATGTGGTATTATAAGTGTGTACCATTTGGGAAGTGAAACTCTGGTTAATGTCTGCTACAGAGGTGAATATATGTACCAGCTGCAGCTTGGTTGCATCTTCAGTTTCCAGGTCAATCATTAACATATTTAAGGTAATCTACTTTCATTAAAGCTGTTAGTACCTGCAGGTCCTGATTCATTGATCTGTCTGTCACCTAGCCTCCTCTCTCCTGATCCCACTGTGGATTAGGAACTGACCTTTAATATTCCTTTTCCTTTCTGAAGTCATATTCTCTTAAAAGTGCTGGCTTATCTTTCTTTTTCTTATTTTGTCTCTTTTTCCCCCCCTCTCTCTTTTTAATACATACCTTGTTACTAACAAAACCATCAATCAAAACCCATTGTACATTTTTACAGTTTTGCATTTCTGTTATCCCAAAGGGATTTCATTCCTGTAATATTTACTGCTGGGCCGCATTTATTCATCTTATCTTTTAGGGGGGAAAATTATATATATATATATACACACACACACATATATATATATTTTTCTTTCTTTCTTTTTTTATATATACTGTTTTCTACTGCACTCTTCCCTTGGGACTCTGACAAAGCTAAAGTTCCTAATACTGACACGGTAGTGCATTTTGGAGGAGTGTTGCCTGGGTGACCTATGGGAGTGGTTCCCAACTTGGGGAGAGAAGGAGGAAGGCTACCAATGTCACCTCCTTAGAAGGTCATGTGTTAAGGACAAACATCATGCTGACCATGTTCACTGCTTGACACCTATTCTACTGTTCCGGTAGGTCAAAACAATTGCAATAGGGGCGAGAGAGAGGGAGCTTAACCCCAAATACAAGGACAAGTGGAAATTTTTAGCTAAGGAGTATGGTGGGGGCAGTCGGTGGATGGAAATTTACCAAGAGGAGAAACCAAAGGTGTGGGGGGTGGGGGTGGGAATTCTCGCTAAACTGACTAACAGAATTCTTGCTGAAGGCAGGCCAGGGTGATCAGAGAACATGGGTGAGACAGTAGGGGGTGAGGAATTTGATCAGGTATCAAGGGTGACCAGATATCCAGGAGGGGAAGATTCTCTCTAAACTGGCTTAATAGGATTCTTGCTAAAAGGGGACTATGCAGGCCTAGCAAGGACTGAGGTCAAGGCCGAGTCATGAAGACAGCTCTGAGGAGCCTGACTAACTTTTGGACAAGGAGAGAGTCTTCCTCAGAATGTTGTTTTGGACTTGGATGAGAGGTGTGGGAAAAGTAGTTCTGTCTTTTGTCTTTCAGAACAGCTCTTCAAATGAGCTTGATGCTGAGAGATGCCCTGAATTCAGAAAAAAGGGCCTAAAATATCTTCCTTAATTCCTTGAAAATCTCAGCTGGTTTCAAGTATGTAAATGTTCTCTACATCGGTTCTCAGCCCGAGGTACACATTGGAAACATCTAGAGAGTTTTTACAAACTGTAGATGCCTGGGCACCCATGACTGCCGTAGACTTACTGTAAATCTGTGGGAACAGGCTTTAAGCGTTAGTGTTTTCTAAATCTCCCTAGGTAATCTGATGTACAGCTATGGTTGAGGATTGTGTCTCCAGTATGACAAATTTAGCACAATTAATCAACAATGCCCCTTTCCTCTCCCAGAAATTAAAACGATTTCTATATTTACATTTCTTAACGTTTCCTTTTCTCAGCTAAACAACCACACTTCCCTTCAATTTTTCGCGCAAGAAATATTTTTTTTCACATTTTCACTATTCATCTATGGACCAATGAGAGTTTCCTCACATCCCTTTTAGTCTGGATACCCTATATTAACAAATGTCTGATTTATTTCTGAATTGGTAAAAATAAATACTTCCTAGTCCTTGTGTGGCTTATTCAAATAAGTGAGTTGCTGACGTTCAAATTACTATTTCTATGTCATCCAAGTATCAGATTGCCTTTTTTGCCCCAAAGGAATTGTGTGAGTAAGAGGTGGGAAGGATCGTAAGGCATTTAGGAGATAAGGGGCTGTGGTAATCTGCAATTGTTTGTTGTGTGAGGCAGAAACTTGGTGTAGTACATTTGTGCTGTGGAAAATTATGTAGTTTGCTCTGAAGGAGTTGTCAGCCCTGGCTGTGTTACCAGTGCCGTTCTTTGGTGGTAAGAACAATGATAAGAGCCATTCTTTTATTCTTGTTGTGAATACTTAACAATATCAGTGAGTCATCTTCTCAGGGAGTTTTATGGCTTTTCGCAGTTCCTTTCCTCTTCTCTTTTTCTATAAACAGTGATGAAACAAATGATTATTAATAAATCATATTTCTGTAACACCTTTGTTCTGCTAGAGCTCCCGGTGGCAGTACATAGAGAAATAAAAACATAAATGAAAGTATTTCTTATGCCTCTTAACTCTGCCCATTGTCTGAAGCAATCATGGTCAATCCTAAGAATTTCACAAGTCTTTTGAGTAAAGTTCTATAAAATCCTTCAACCTTGGAGGACAGCCACTAGTAGGGTGAAGTATTTGTAAGGCAGGAAGCTTTAAAGTTTAAAAACGACTAAGAGATGTCTGAACTCTGACTTTTTGGACACAAAGAACCTTGGAAGATTGTGAAAAATTATTATGTAAATGTTATGTATTTGGGGGGAACTTTTTAATAAGTATGCAGCCATGTCTTAACCAAGAAGATTACTAATTTGTTCTAACTAAGTAACTAGTCACTTTAAAATGTAAAGTGTTTTTAAAGTCTAGATTAGAATCTTAGCCAAGGAATATGAGTAACTATAATTTTTTTGATAAAGTTTGAATAACTGTGATGAAAATGGCTGGGGTTTGTGTCTGTAGCAATTATTTTTTAAATTTGTGTTAATCTTCAGTGCAAAATGCAAAGTAGGAAATCAGTTGAAAACAAAATATACAGCATATAGCACAAAAGTGTTGTGTGTGTAAAGGTATCGTGAACATATGGGATTATTTCAAAGACAGATGCACATTAGATATGGAAAAATGATAATCTTCCTATAGAACGCAATTGAACTATTAAAATCCCATAAACATAAAACGTACTTTTTTTTTCTTAGACCTCAATACATTTAAAATGAGCTCGGTTTTCTCTTCTGCTTACACACCTACATCAAAGGCTGTCCTGTCTGCATCACTTAGATATAAACAAGAATCATTGCCTGAGGTCAGGCACTTTGTATGGACTTTAGAATCAACTCTCATTACTGGAGATTACTCAAAATTTAGACATTTCCCTGATTCTGGTCACTCTGGGAATTAGGCTGTAGCTCACAGTAACTGAGCCCTCTGAGGTTACTTGTTAAAGTTGATACCTTTTAAAAAAATCAATAATCAGGACCACAGCTTGCCTAATATCGTACGTAAGTCTGTTTGTTTTTGCAAGTCCTGCACACTGACTTGGTTCTCAAAATCAGTGGGGCAATGATGAAGTAGTTAATCATTTGTTCTCTAGCCTTACACATATCTGAACTTATCATTAATCATCAGTGTCTGTGGGTCTGCTTGCATTTTTTTTTTTTTTGGACTGGTGACTTATAAATATATATATATATAACTGGTGGATAATGATTAACAGAAAATGTGTGGAGAAATATTGGTGCTGTCAGTTCATTGTTTTGTGCTTAACTTTTGCCAGTATTCATTATTACAGAACATTTGAATGACTCCATGTCAAGACAGTGACAGGTAGTTCAGTCCTTCAGAAATAGCCACAAAATACTTTGAAGCCATGAAAAATTTTCACGGTGGCATATAATGATAATCTCTCTCTATTGCTCTGTGTGTGTATATGCTTAGGTTCAGAGTTGGAAGAGTACACCCCACCAAGTGAAGAATATTTTATGTGTGGCTTATTTCAGGGTCCTGGATTATTTCCACACAGTTTTCAAGTTATTTAGATTCCATCTCTAAGGCCAACTGTATTCTCTCAAATTCAGACTGATCTCAGTTGTATTTCAAGGATTTTTCTCAAACCTGAAAAAGGTGAGTTCTTGCTATACTTTCTGGCACTAGACACTAAATTTTCTGGGGTTTGCTCTGGCCTTGATGCCAGATGCCACCCCCAAAGTAGTCTCAGCAGGCAGTTAATTGCTCAGTCACCTTACGATTTGGTGAATCTGAGGTTTGTCCCTTTCTATGAATTTATCATTACTTGATTATCTTTTCAAGGATAAATTCTTTACTTCTTAGAATATGAGGCCCATAAGCCATGGCTCCTGACAATCCCTATTATGTCTTTGGTCAATTATTCAATTGCATCTCTAGCATTTGGCATTAGCCAAGCAATGGAGAATACCTGAACGAAATTCCATGTTGGACAGATCTGGCTGTCATACGCAAGCAATAGCCGTGTGTGTGACTTTGCCAGTACACATATTTACTTCTTGCTAGTTCCGCCTGCATTGAATTCCAAAGTCTCATACAACATGTGCAGGAAATACCTACAGCATTCCTTTTTGGATAGAGAAATCAGGATTCAAAGGGTTGACTTGATCATCAAGATTTGCAGTAGCTTTTGGCCAATGATTCACCTTTTTGAGCCTTGTCTGGTATGTAGAAGACACTCAATAAATATTTCTTAAGTGAACGATTGAACATTGAATTAATCTGAAATGGTGCCAACCAACCTTATACCTTATCATGCACCTTCCATTTGCTGGTCAAGCATTTCAGAGGTTTTTCCCTAGGAGAGGGTCTGAAATTCAAACTCCTTCTTTTGTCAGTCAAGTTTCAAAATAATTTTCATCATATGTATTTTCAGTTTGATCTTGCATTATGTCCTTTTAAGAGATAAAATTTAAAAAGTCATTAATGCTAATACTAAGTCATATAATTGCATCTAAGAATAGCATACATATAGTACATTCTTTGTTTTGTTTTAAATGATGGTTTAGGTTTGAATATTATCTCTCTTCAGACTGCAACATTAATGTTGAGAACCATCTGGATGAGATTTTCTTTCTCATTGATTTTCCTATTCATTCATTTTTAGTCATATTAACCATAAACCATCATGAAGATTTAGTGAATATATCTATGAATTGACTTTTTTTAGTTCAAATTTCTTTGGTGAAAATTTGACTGAAATGCATTTAGAATTTTTTCCCTGTGGTATTTTTTATTCTTCTTCTATAAATCTTTAATTGTTTAAAACAAAAGAAGAAGTCAAAATGAATGGATGTTTAAATAAAATATCACCATATAAAATGAATACACAATGTGAAATGTTATGATGAAATTAATTAGTATAGCCAAATTTAAGAAATATATGTGAAATATGTATAAAATTATCATGTATGTATGCATGTGCAATTATAGTACATATTAATGTGAATATTTTCCACTTATTTTTGTTAGAATATTTGAAAAAATGAAAAAATAAATAAATCATGACAATTAAGAAAACAATGGAAATTTGTAATGTGTGTATTAGTTTCACCGAGAGTTTGTATACACTCAGTATAAGCAATTAGTAAAAGTATTAATTAATGACAAGAACTGAGAAAATGTATCTGTACTCGACATGAGTAAGACATTTGTCTTAATTTGTCTAGCCGTATATTCTGATATTCTTCTCAGCATCTAAACATGCTTAAATATCTTCCTCTTCAAAGATAACGTAAAACACAAAACCAGGCCAAACCAAAATACCTGTCTCAGAATCAGTTTTTCATCTAGCTTCTAACTTATTCAATTTTATCCTCAGATCCAAAATTCTCAAAAGACTTGTCTACCCAAGTTACAGCATTTCATGACTTTCCATTCACCCCTCAGTCCACTATAGTCTAGACTTTTCTCTCTTCCCCTCACCAAAATGGTTCTCTTTAAGACCATCAGTGAAATCCTTATGTGTAAATCTGCTTCTGTGTGCTTTGCTTCTCAGCAGCAACTGACACTCTAAGCCACTCTCCTTGAAACACTCACTTCCTTTGACGTCAGCTATGTGGGTTTCACCTTTCCATTACAGGTTCATTTCCCTCTACCTGGCTATTAAGTGTGGAAATTCCTCAAGACTTCATCCTTTGCTCTCTTCTGTTTTATGTGTACTTTTCCCTAGGGTATCTTCTTCACATCCATAGTTTAGTTTACCATCTGTATGACAAGGACTTTGAAATTAATATGTTGCTCTCAGACTTCTTTTAGTTTCAATTTTGCATGTACAAATTGTTCCTTCTTAAAACTTTTTAAAAGTGTTTTAAAAGTGTCTTAAATTCAACATGTCTGAAACTGCACCCATGGCTTTCTGACCCGAACTCAATTATCCTCCTTGGTTTCCTATCGCAGTGAAGGCTATAACTCTCATTCAGCCTTCTTTTGTGCTGTGTTCAAGTTACACTGGCCTGCCTACTATTCTTTGAATAAACCAAAATAATTTCTATCAGAAGACCTCTCATTTGTCTTTATATTTTTCCTTCTGCCTGTATATTTTTCCATGGCTGTATCTTATTCTCTATTCACTTCTTATCTCAAACATTACCTCCCGCAAGAAACTTTTCCTTGAGCTCTACATCTAAAGGAGTGGCTCACCCATCCCTATTATCCTCTACGTATTGCTGGGGTTTTTGTTTGTTTATGCTTATAAATATCTATTGTAATTATATAAATATCTATTAACATTATTTTAAATATATATTTATTACATTTTCCCCAAACTAGAGTCTAAGCTCCTCAAGGGAAGTTGCCTTTTAGTGTTATTTATAACTGTTGAAAACAGTGTCCGCTACATACTGCAAGTCAATTTTACTAATTAGTCCCCAAATTCATTCCTTTCTCTTTATCTCCATTGCTGCTCCCTTAGTCTGAGCTTCCATCATCTCTTGCCTGCAATGGTTTTCTAACTATGCATCCATTTAGTTACTTTTAATTTACGTATTTTCCACCTTGCAACTAGGGTGGCATTTTTTGTAGAAGCAAATCAGAATAAGGCTTTACTCCTTAAAAACATTTCAAGAGTTTCTCATTATTCTAAAGATAATGATCAAAAATTTAAACATGAACTATAAAGCTGAGTGTGATCTTCTTCTTACTGCTTTCCCCCTTGCTCTCTTTTTTTCCACTACTCCAATGTTCTCAAAGTTTCTCAAATGCACCATTTTCCTCCTCACCTAGGAATATTTCATATGTTCCTTTGGCCAGGAAGTTTCTTCCATTGCACCCACTCCTAGCTCTAGATTTTTACCTGGTTAATTCCTCCTTACTCCTCAAATTTTAGTCCAAAGTTCAATATACTGTGTGTCTGGCACTAAAATATCATGTGATCTGAAAAGAAAAGACTCTATTACCTTTTAGTCTAGAATGGAAACCTGATACAAACTCACTTAGCTCCCAGTACTAACCCTTTCTATCCCTATTAACCCTTTCACAATTTGTAAATATACATGTTTATGCATTTATGGAATAGGTTTTTATTTCTCTCACTAAGTAGTAAGCTTCATGATTTGCAGTATGTATTTGTGGAATGAATGAATCCATCATGTCCATTCAATAAGCACTTCTTAAATACTATGGTACATATTGAACCTCAAACTTGACGTCAGTAATTAATGTGATAGTATGTGCTTATCTGTCAATATATCTACAATGAAGACAATTCCACTGTTAAAACTGAGGCATCTATTATTACACACTCGGCTCATTTATATTCTGTAACAGTTTTTTCTCTCTTACATAATCTAAGTTTCATTTCTATGCACATCTCTAATTATGTCTAATAGAAAGCTTGCTTGTGGTCTTGTTTATAATATCCTTTTATGAAATTGCAACTTTGGTTAAATATAATTCTAATTGAATAGGCTTAGAAGTCTTTGCCACAAGCATTTAAGTTAATCTATTGGCAACATGGAGGGAACGTACTCTTTTCTATTTGGCAGTATATTAACTCATTTCAATCACGGAAGCTGTAAATTCCTAAATGGTTTCCTGGTGGCTGGCAAAATGCAGGTTTCCAGTCCCTTCCTTATGCCCATAGTACAATTTGCACACTGAGATTCTGTCTGGATATATGTGGATTTAAACCAATGCGTGATATAGAACATCATGAGTTCAATTCAGCAACTGTGTTTTGATTTATACTCTGTGACAACTCTTCTTGTCAGTACTAGTGGGGGATAAAATAAAAAGTATGAGAGAGTCAGAATGTTCAGTATAAGATTGCAGTCTAATTATGGTGATACAACTTACAAATGTTTCCATGGGACTTCATGCCATCATCCAATAGCATGATTTATTCTTGACTTTTTTTACCCCAAAACTGATTCTTTGTTCCAAATCCCCTCTCCGTAAGAAGTCCACTATTTGTGTGGTTACACAAGTTTGAAATCTTGGAATTCTATCGGGCTAATATCTTTACTTTCCATCCAAGAGTCTGGTAGGTCATCATGTTATATCTCTTCCTCCTTAACACTCACTATCTTGTGTAACCCCATCATTTGCCTTCCTGTGCCTTACATTACTTTTATCTTCTTATCCAATGAAGACATGAGTTTTTAAACTATTTTATAGAGCTAGGCCAGTAAGTGTTATTCACATAGATAAAAATATGAACGGCACCCCACAGGCTGTGCAAGGAGGAGGCTCTCCTCTGGAGGATCATTTAACCAACCATTGTTAAGTTGGTTTTCAAGTGTTTAATTGCTTCAAACGGAAAGGAATTCACTATTTAATTTTAAGGTTGTACATTTCTAAGGGTAGTAAGTTCTTCCTACAGTGTACTGAAATCCATCCTTTCTTTTGGTTCTTACTACTTCTTCAGTGCCCACACTTTTGGATGAACTAAATTTAATAATCCAAACATTTGGAGAAACTGTAGTACCCTGCTAGATCTGAACATCATTAAACATGCTGATCTTTTCTCTAATTGTTTTTCACCTGGTGAGGTATCTAGACACCCTCAAAGTCCCCTTGAATTTGGACAGAACTATAATACACTTCTATAGATTTTAACCTGATAGGTATTTTTGTTTGTTTGTTTGTTTTCCTAAAACTTCTGTTTTCTCATAACTGGATTTAGTTTTACCCAAAGAACTACTAAATTCAGTTGAATGTGATGTTATAAAGTCACCACATTTCAAGATGTCTGTTTTCGAATGTGATAAAGGAGAAAAACGTTCTGGGTAGAAATGTTCTTTAACTAAGAGCCAAAACCGAACAGGTTGTGCATATTGTAAACTTTCCTAAAAACAAATAGTTGACAGAAGTTTTCATTTTAGTTATCATGCAAGCCTAAAGCAATCAATACTCTACATTTGATAAGTTTTAATAGACTCAGAAGTGGGGGAGAGATTTGGGCCTCTGTACTGAAGTAAAATCTGGAAAAGGAACTTTATTTTTATCTCTAATGTAAAACTTTATTAAGATTTCTAGATGCAAAATATACTTGAAGTGACAAATTGGACTTTGGACAATTGCTAATATAGCAAGTATTCTGTGTCTTGGAAATTAGAATACTGAATGTAGGATAACTTCAAGAAAATTAATATAATATCTGTGCCAATATCTTCCTTGTTAAAACATTACACATTTTCCACCAAAAGAGAGTGGAACACTCAAAAGCAAATTTTTGTTCCCAATATGCTCTCAGGAGATAAGAATGATAGTGTGTCAATGCCTTTTCTTTTAGAATATGTTAAAAACAATACAAATAATTATTTAGGATACAAATTATGAGAGCTAGTTAAAATAGAGTGTATGCTCTGTAAAAGCAGCCATCTGATGTGTTGACCACCTGCCTTGTAATTAGTAGGATTTCTACAATCCGGAGGCAAAAGGAAGAGAACATGGCTACAGAATATGTAATCGAAGGACGGATGACCCTCTTCCCATTCTCTGTCACTGCAGTAGATGGTAATGCTATTTCATGGATAGGAAATTGTAAAAGAAATAGTCTCCTGTGTTTTCTCCCTTAGGCCCCATAAGCAGGGACCATTTCAACAAACAGGTAGAGTCGCCCATGGAGCATCACATCGGGCTCTATCTGGATGGACCATGAAGTTATTTTTGTTAGTGCCCCTTGGATAAGCGCTCACCTTAACGTCTCTGTACATCTTTGTATCAGGTACATTAATGCTGTTATTTCAGTGCCCACACTTTTGGATGAACTAAGTTGTTTGAATTCTTCCCTTAACAGTATAGTTCCATTTCTATTCAGACATCCCCAGTGATGTCCTGATTGCCATATGCTGTAGGTGTGTGTCTGTCATCATCTTATTAGAACTTGAGGCTGCCTTGGATGCCTCTGTGACACCCTCCTGTCACATGTTTCTCCTAATGTACCTCTCTGCTCCCTTCGTGGACTCCTATCTGTCTCTCCATTCCCCATGTGCCTGTGTTTCTCATGGTCATGGATCCAGCCAATGACTTGCTCAGTAGCAATCTCCTTTTTCTTTACCAAAGGAATCCTGCTTTTAATGGGCCCAAACCAGGTAAATCACTTCTCCAGATTCTTTTGAAAGCACTTTTGGGCAAGGAGATGGAATCAAAAGATCTAGAGGGAGAGCTTCTGGGAAAAACTATTGTTTTCTAGGTAAACAGGGACTTATGCCTTTTCTCTTTTGCCTTCTTGCCAAACATGAAAAGCATGCACATCAGATGCCTGAAGGTAGACAAGCCAGCATGCGACCTTGAGGGTGAGAGTCGCATGCTTAGGAAAGCAAAGCAGATTTAGGAAAGTAACGCCGGATAGATCCCGGGTTCTTTCTTTCTTGATCTGCCTCCCTCTGGATTTCTCATTGTGTCATAAAAATAAATCCTTCTTTGGTTAAGCAAGTATTATTTTTATTACTTTCAGCCCAAAGAAAGTCATGCCAATCTCTGACATTTGTATTGTGTTACTTTTCAAATTGAGTCTTTTAGTATTTATTTTTTCATCTTTTATTTTGTTTTTATGTGGTTTTTAAGTATCAGTTAACACAGTACCCTTCACTTTAATGCAAACTCCTTAAATGCAGAGGGTGGATTTTTTATCCATGTACCCAAACTACCTAGCACACCTAGAGAAAAGCAAGAACACATTCTCTGATTCTTTATACATGAATGAAAAACAGAATTGGGAATCACAGAATCAATGCATAGGTCAGCGATTTTTGTACTATTTGAACTTTTGATTATGTTACACCTTTTCAGTAAAAGGTATAATATTTTAGAAGGAGCTCTAAAAAATAGTAATTTAGTGCAAGAAATTGAAGAGAACTCAGTAAAAATAGGGGGGGTCAGCTTTAAATGGATTGAGTTCTCTAATGATATGGAAAGGAAGGAGGAGGGAATGGCTGCAGAGGCATGGTGGCATGGATTATCAAGCAAACATTCAGAAAGAGAAGAGACTGTGGTCTGAGCATAGCAATCTTCATGGTTTTACTTCTTTGCTCGTTTCCTAGTTTGTCTACCACCACAGTCACTTTAGAAATGTACAACTTCTGGACAACTTCTGTGGCCTCTGTCTTTGTCCCTTTCAAATTAATCCACAACCATCAGTGTCCTTCTAAGATTAAAATTTGGTCACGTCAGTCCATTTTCTGAACGCCCTTCAAAGCCCTTTATTACCAAAGGTAAAAATCTAAGCATGGAATACTCTCCATAGTCTGCTTTCCCCAGTCCTTCCCACTCCATGCCTCACACTTGAGCAGCTCATCCACGGGAGACATTTGTACTTCTCTGTGTGGCCCATGTTCTTCTTGCCCCCATGCTCTTCAACTGGCTGTCTTTGTGTTGCTGCTCACTTACCTGGTTGCTTGGCTAATGCCCCTTAATGTTTGAAGAATAAGCTCTACTTTGTCTACGATTGAAACTTCAACCACTATGTGACTTTGAATAAGCTACTCAACCCTTTATTTTCCTTATTAGTAAAATTTGGAAAATAATGGTGACAACCCCGTGGGGTTGTTGTGAGGTTGAAATTGGTCAACGCAGGTAAGATACATAGCACATAATAAATAACTATGATATGCGATAGTTTATAGGCATATATCAGTTATTATTGTTATTAACGTAACTTTTCCAACCCTTCTTTAATAAATCTGAACTTGATATATCTGCACTATGTTCCCATAATGCTATGTGCATATTTCTGTTTTTTTGACTTGTCACTGACAGGCGGTATGGCATTGTGGAGCCAGAGTATATGGGTTTGGTTTTCAATTTTGCTACTTACTAGCTATATGGCCCTAAGAATGTTAATAACCCCTCTGTGTCTTATTTTCCTCATCAGTAAAATAGGGGTTATGTAGGATCTATTTCATGGGATTGTTGTGAAGAATACATGCGTTGATATATGTTTTCTTAGGACAGTGTGTGGCACAAAGTACATGCTATAGAAGTCTTTACTATGCTAATTTCATTTTTACAGATATGGTTTGAACTACTTGAAAATGAACTTTCTTTCCCCCCCAGCTTTATTGATATGTAACATTGTGTAGGTTTAAGGTATACAGCGTAATGTTTTGATATACGTACATATTGAGAAATAATTAACACAGTAAGTTTAGTTAACATCTATCACCTTACATAGCTATGATTTTTTGTGTGTGGTGAAAACTTTGAAGATTTACTCTCTTAGCAATTTCCAAATATACAAATCAGTATTGATAACTATGGTTACCACTTGCAAATTATACCCTCAGAACTTATTTATGTTATGATTGGACCTTTGTATTCTTTGACCAACTTCACCAATTCTGCCCTCCCCCTACCCCAACACACATGCACACCACCTCTGGCAACTACTCTCTGTTTCTATGGGTTTGGTTGTTTTGGATTCCTCACAAAAGTGGGATCTAACAGTATTTATCTTTCTCTGTCTGAATTAGTTCACTTAGCATAATGCCCTCAAGGTCCATCCATGTTGCAAGTGGAAGGATTTCCTTTGTTTTCTTATGGCTGAATAATATTCCATTTTATCTATATACAACGTTATTTTTATTCATCCATCCATCAATGGATACTTAGGTTGTTTCCATGTGTTGGGTATTATAAGTAATGTTGTGATGAATGTCAGCATGAAGTTATCTCTTTGAGATAGTGATTTCATTTCCTTTGGATATATAACCAGAAGTAGAATTGCTGGATCATATGGTAAGTCTATTTTTAATTTTTCTTAGATCTATTTGTTGTACATTTGTGTGTGGTTTAATTTCCATATATTTGTCAACTTACAGCTTTTCTTTCGTTATTGATTTCTAGTTTTATGTCATTGTGCTCATAAAAGATTCTTGATATCACTTCTATCTTCTTGAATCATTGAGACTTGTTTTGTGTCCTAGCATATGATCTATCCTGGCAAATATCCTGTGTGTATTAGAGAAGACATTCTGTTTCTCTTGTCTGTGGACAGTTGCTAGGTGGTCTTCTTGTGAGGGGGACTAAAGTCAGGAGCTACCTGTGTCATTGTCCTGAAGACCAAAAGGAGCTTTCTGAAGGCAGGGGTTGTGACATTCATTTTATAAATTCTAAGGACCTAATGATGCATAAGGTATGTAGTTGACATTCGTCAATTCTTTCTTGAGTGAATAGAAGACTTTTTTGTTTGTTTCATAAAGGAACAAAATTAAAAGTAAAAACTCGTGAAGTTTTCATTTTAATATTCTGAAGTTTGCTGTTCAGAAAGAGTGAGATCATTGTCATACAATGGGTTTCACCATTCCTCTGCTAGTGTTTCTTTATTCCTGTCAGATTTGATAAGGAACATAATAAAACTTAGAGAAAAGATTAAACTGCTGACACTTGAAATATCAAGTTAGAAAATCTGATGTTCCCACTATTTTCACTCTCATGGTTGCTGGCTGTATGAAACAGGTTTATTCAAGGGCAGCTTAGGTCAGAAGAGATCTTATTCTGGGTGACAGATTCTACTGAGCCTATGTTATGTATGTTTCCATCACACTGCACTGAAATGGTTGAAGAATTTGTTGAGCTTCCTTGTATTTTATCATTGGTTGACCAGATAACTTAGATCAGATGAGTTCCTCTTAGAGTCACACACTTACTGCTGGAGCTTTTTCCCTCTGGAAAAAAATCTCCTTAATCAGTTTGAAGATTTTATGCAAGGATGTAACATGATCAAGTTTGTATTTTGAAAAGATCAATCTGGAGTCCATGGAAAGAAAGATTGGGGGGGGGGGGTAAGAGCCAACGTGGGAAACCAATTAGAAGACTGATTGAATAGCCCAGGCCAGGAACCAAGACAGAAACAATCATAGGGTGAGGAGAATGGGAGGAATTTGGGAAGTGTTAAGAATTTATAATAGGCAATCCTTGTTATTGACTAGAGGTGATGGGGGATGTTAGAATGGCCCCTATGTTTCTAGATCATATAACTGGGTGCATAGTGGGACTGTTAATCAGTGTAGAGAGAAGAGAAATGGTAAGTTTTATTTGGGAAAGGTAATCACTTCTGTTTCCGAAGGTGCCTGTGGCCTGGGAGATGTGCCTGGCAGGCAGTTGTTACAGAGTCTGGAACTCAGGAGAGTAGCCAAGGCTGGAGGTCAAGGTTCAGGAGTCATTACTGTATGGGTAGTCATAGAGACCACTGCTGTGAATGACATTGCAGGCAAGGTATATACAGTGAGGCAGTAAACACGAATGAACACGAACATGCCACAAGGGCAAACTGATTTATTTTTTAGGAGATAAGGAAATGGAGTACGAGAGATCTTGGAACATTTCAAGATTCTTTTTATGGAAAGTTCATTCTTAGGTCATGGAAAAAGCCTAGTGTCTTTTCTCAGAGATCTTAAAAGCCAGAGTTGCTGATTTATATTTATGTGGATGAGTCAACAAAGGAATATATGTGTAAAATATAAAACACAAACAAAGCAAGCAAACCACCAAAAACATAACTTTTAGGTATATTCTTAGTTATAAACAACCTCTATCCATCCCTTTTAATGAGAGAAGGCTACAGGGCAGGCCTACACTCTAAATTTATAATTTTTTTCAATATAAAAAATATGTTTTATGTAGCCATTTAGTACACACCAACACACCTCCACACACCCACACACACATATATGCACACCACGGGTGTAAAGGTTTTATAAAATGATTCTCACCCTTCTTGTGAGACAGTCTGATATTTTTCATTCCATTTTATTTTGTTTCATTCTGTTCCTTCATTTCTATTCTGTTCCGCTGTAAAAATAAATAAATTCTGACTCAACAACCCACAAAATTGACATTGCAAACTACTAAGAAGTCACAATCTACAACTTGAAAAACTCTGCTTTAAAAATGCTCTTGAACATTATGTAGATTAAAGATGAATTCTACTAGAATACCTTTATTGCAAGTGGGCTAGTGGAAAGGAGTTTCTAGAAGACTAATTAGGGCCCTGCGGATCTTCCTGTAGGATTCGTGCTTAGAATCACTACACCAGTGAGTTGATCATTTATTCATTGCCCGTTCAGTCAGTGAGATTTATGGACTGCCTACCCCAGGCGTGGCACCATGCTCGTGTAGGGGAGAAAGCATTCAACACAGGGCAGATCCGATGTTTGTGGGGTTGAAACTTATGTGATTTGGGGACTCACTTTAAGAAACAGGATGCAAATGTAAAATTAGGTGCCAGTGAGATTATTTATTCACGATGGAGGAAATATCACATCATATTCTTCAAGCCTCAGGTCCCTTTTGTCTGAGACTCCTTTAGGCAATTTGCCAAAACTGTTTACACAGCAATGCTTCCTGATGGCAGCCTGTTCTCTTCTCTCTTAGAGCCCCGCTGACTCTCCGCCACTTCTACCACACAGAGAGGCCTCTCTGAACAAACGGACCGTCACCTGACATTTCATTAGCTTCAAAGTAAATCTACCTCTGTTTAGTTCTGTGTAAACAACATCAACCCCTCGTGTCCTTTGGGCAAAGCAGACTCTAGGCAATTAAAGGACTGGGCAAATAAGACATTATTCAATTATTTTGTCGGATGGAGAAATACAGAGAACTAGGAGAGCATATGGGACCTGCGCGGCAGAGCATATCAGTCTGCAGCACAGGGGAGATTGTCCAGGGAAATGGCCAGCTGGAGAGCAGTCCAAGCTCATGTGCTATAATCACAGGCCGGACCCAGGATGGACTGGTGCCGGTTTGCAAACCTGTCAGCACTAGACCATGGCAATCACATCCAGAAACTTGGAGTTAGTGTCCAGAGCCTGTCCGAACAATTGGAAGGAGTAATTTAAAATCCATTAAATCTAATAATAGATTTAAGCTTGCATTTTGCACGCCCTTTCTTTTTTCATTTTGTTTTCCCAGAATTTCATTTTTCTTACATTTACACAATTATGAATCTGCGCAGAATCGGGGAAACACCTGGTCCTTCCCCACTGATACTGAGAAGCACTGTCAGAGACTCTCTTTACAGCTGAATCCAGCGTCCCTCTGAGTCTGCTTGCCATACTTAGAATAAATAAAATTAAAGTGAAAATAAATAACATTTAAAATAAGGACCATCAAGAAGCATTATCATTACCTTAAAATAGGTAACTTTATGGTAAATATGAAACAATGATATAAAAAGTAGGATGGAGTTAAGAAAAATTTAAAGCAGGGATGAGAAATTAGAATATGGTAAACTTTTAAAAACATATAGAACCATTCAAAGGATCAATCTTTATATAATATGAACTGACATAAAAGGAGTGCAAAGGACAATTTTCATTTAGGAGCTGAAAACCAAATGGGTACACATGGTATTCCCAACACCAGGCTTTCTCTCTGGCTGAGAGCCCATGTGTAGAGGTGGATGTCTTGGTCTTGTTCTGGGTGCTTCACAGTTCCAGTATCCATGTTGCTTTAAAATCCTGTGCCTACTTCTCAGTGCCTGGTATGTGTGTCTCTGTGTCTCCAGGGTGCAGTCCAGCAGCAATTCCATTGGATTATCAGATGTCCCCATATAAAGCACATCTGTTAGAAACACAAGGGCACTATATTTCAATTTTCAAAATCCTGAGCAAATTTAACTTTTTGATGTTTATGCACTAAGGTTTTCTTCTAAACATTTAATTTCATTTCACAGTAGTCACTAAAAAAAAAAGAAAAGAAAGAAAATGTTTATGGAAGGGAGAGGTACTGTTTTTCCTTAAACAGTAGTCTTTAACTCACTTGTAAAATAGTTTCTAATTGTTCAGGAGAATTTAACCTTTTCATATCATTTTTATTACATTCATGGTGAAAAAGTAAGAAAGCTGTATTGTATTTATATTGAGACTTTCCCGCATTTTTTCTCATTATTCTTGGTTTTAAACTCATCATGTTTTCTACTTTAAAAATAATGTTTTAACATGACCCCTGATTTCTTAAACAAAATTTATATAATTACTTTTGCCAATAAATAGTGACAATTTGGTCATCTTAAGAGAGGATTTATTAATTCAGTATAAAACACACACTATTTTTTATAAGTTGCTTATCATAAAAATATTTAAGTATGATTTCTTTCAGTTGAGCTAAACTAGCAGACTGTCTAATCATGTGTTCATTGCTGTAAGCTTCTAATTCTTGGGTATATGACATTATTTTAAAATTAATTCCTGAATTTGTCAATTGATTTTCTTGACAGATTTAGAACTTGTACATTGGTTGCTTTTAAAAGTGTTCCCGTATTTACAAATCAGCAGGAATGGATGACTTTTTCATTATAGCATTCTTCAGCCATTATGTCATAATTGCTTAATTTAGGCAAAGTAATGTCATGCCACACTGGTAGTTTAGCGAAGATAAATTGCATTTTTTGTTAGGTTGTTTTCCCTCCACGTTGTTAGGATTATATGCTCTTAAGGAGTTGGCGAAATTTACAATTAGGATCTACTTTGAACTGAATACGAATGAACAAAATTCTTAAGTGAGATTAATGCAGAAAATATTTGTGTTTACCTGCATTTTATACTCCTGTTATTATTGTTTTGTAAGTCATTTATTAAATCATTGAAAATATACTTGTCAACAGGAAAGGAAACACACTGTCCAGAAAGGGGGCTTGGTCTCTGTTGGATGAGATTTTTTTTTTTTTTTATAAGAGTTCGTGCTATACCCTAACAAAGAAATGTAAATTTCTCTTGGATAAATTGATGGTGATGATATTTTCATAAATCATGCTTCCATGAATGCTCTCCGATTACACTATTTGGATAGTGTGATAACCATGAATAGTTTTGTGTTGGTTAGAACACTGCATAACCATTCTCCTAACAGCATCAAGGAAGGGAAGAAGGAAAGAAGGAAGGAAGGAAGGAAGGAAGGAAGGAAGGAAGGAAGGAAGGAAAGAAGGAAAGGAGGGAGGGAGGGAGGGAGGAAGGAAGGAAACTGGAAATATTTGGAACATTGATTAGAAATTATCAAACCACTTGAAATGTTTAAAGATTTGCTAGAAATTCAGCTTTTTCATGGACTTATTTGGATAGTGTGATAAATTGATCAAATCCATTTCCCAGACTCCTGCAGGAATTTTATCAAAGCAATGGCAACACATGCTTGCACACTTTCTTTAATTTTCAATGTATTATTTATTTTTCTGAAGATACATTTCAAAGTGAAAAGTATGTGTTACAGCTGCTGTGGAATCTAATTACAGAACCACACAGATGTCATAAAAAATTTACCTTCGGGCCCAGGATATAAGTTCAGGATTTGAAGCCCAGGAGTCTGTTGAGGTAAAATCCATTGTTCTGTAGCAAACAAACATTAAAAGTTCTGAAAATGAGATGCCTAATGACATCTAATGGTGCTTTCCTCCCATTTTGCTTATATAGTTCATCTGGACCCAATTGTACAAAATAGATTGAAATTCAGTCTTATTTTAGTTGGCTTCAGTAGGGCTAATTTTGACATGCAATTGCCAAATTAGATACGTATAATAAAAGAAATGTAATTATTTAACAAATTACAATTGAAATTTAATTGCTCATAAATAAAACAGTTATGAGGAAGAGAGTAATTTGTTGGTGAGGAAAAACCGTCTATTTTGGATAATATATGGCACACTTACAATTGTGTTACCAGATCATGCTTATAAACTATCCATTGTAAAATTTAGATAATACGTTATTCCTTTCCTCCCTGAAAAGGAATCTTTTCCCGCCAGACATGGATGTGAGAATTTCGCTTTCCTTTAGCTCAAACAGATTATTACATAGCAAAGAAGAGAAGAAGAAAGAGATTAGGGGAGAAGCTACTCAGAAGAGGCCAGAAGCCTCTCCCCACTGAACATGAAGTGCTCCTTCTGATGTCGTTTTCTTCTTTTTCATTAATACAGGGTATTAAGAAAGTCACACAAGCATAATCACTGTTCACACCGCCCCTTTCACAAGATATTCTTAGTGACTTGCGTTTTTCTGGGCTCCATGTCTGACAGTGGAACAGAACTGATGCAGATGGTGGAAAAACGCATTTTGTGGAAGTGGCTGCAAAGAGCCCTATGGTATAAGCTTGGGCACAATATTTTCATTGTGTTTGCTACATTCATTCATTTGCAGATGCATTCATTTGCAAATTGCCCACGGCTCATATCTCTTTTCAAACTAAGAATATGTCATTCCAGGAAGGCCAGCACATCCACGACCCTGTAGGTTCTTTAAAAGCCTGTCTTTGTCTGTTTTTCCCCACCCCTTTTAATTCCTCTGAGAGGCTAGAAGAGCCTCAGTAAGAGAGCGTGGTCCTACGTGGATTATAAAGTTAGCTCCCCAATTGCACATGCCTGCACATTTGTCCTGTAAATACTTCATTGCACTGTCTATTTGAAGATAAATTTAAATTAGTGAAATTAACCATACGTTGTTGGAGCAATCTCCAGAGATAGAAAGAATTAGGTTGGTTACGTTTAGTTTGTCAGAATGGATGTGCAATAAGCAGAGAGAAGACAGAATTAAGTGGATACCTATTTTATTTGGTGGGGAAAGATATCGCACATCTTCTCGTTATCTGTAATGCTTGGGAGAATAAAAGGAATAGAGAGCAAAGAGATTATAATAGAGGAAGAAAAAAGCCATAAAGGAAATACTGGTAAGATGAAATAAAATTCTCCAGTAGTCAGGAACCAGTGCTTGGTGTTTAGCAGTTTCTCACAGTTTCAGGGTCGATTGACCAAGATGAATCCGGTGCTGGCTATGTACCAATGCTAGACCCAGAGTTCTAGAAATGAATGAAACAGCGTCTAGAAATGAATGAAACCAGCAAAAAGCGCACAGTTGACAAAGGCCTCTGGACAGAGTGAAGGCTGGTTGTGCAGGAAACTCATCCTTGATAATGAAATCCCCTGAGCTGAAACTTGGAGAACAATGAGGTGGCAACTAACTGCCTGCAGGGGGAAAGAGCAAAGACTCGTGCCTACAGGGGACTCAGAGAAAGTGAGTGTGTGAGATAAACAAGTGGTTTCACCATGGCTGCAGGATCTCCATTTCGGCTCACCTGTACATTAATTTAAGCATATAATTGACTTGATTTTGACCTTCTTATGTTTTGATGCTGTTCAAGATTTTATTATTAATGTTAGGAATCACTGAAATAATTTCTGTTCCCTTCCCACCTGCTATCCAATTTTTGACATTCATCCTGAGAAAGGTATTAGAATAGATCAAGAGAAACAGTGTATGAGGAACTACGAAAGCTAACGTTGTTCACTAGAAAGTACTATCGTTTGCACAAAATCAAAAACTCCATTTTCCTTTTTTTTAGACATTAGACAGTGTATCTGTACTTCAAAATGTAATATATAATAGTTCTCATGCTATTCTGTGGACAAATAAGGAAAGATCAGGGAGGATGCTAGATGTCTAAGTAACTGTTTGCAAAGGTTATTAGTGGCTCAATTATTGCCACTCTGAAGGGAAGTGTCTAGTTTCTTGCCTTTTGACTGTCATCATGACTGCACAATTGACATTGAATTGAAAGGTTAAAAGTATTCTTGTTAAGTCTGAAGTGTTATGTTTTTTTCCTTCCTTTCTCTCTCTGCAAATAATGATCAAAACTAGCAAGCATCTATTCTGCAGTTGGCATTAACATAGAGTTTCTTTGATCTTCCCTGTGTCCCTCTCATTTAGGCATATTATTTTCATCTTGTAGATGCAAGAACTGAGACAAGTAAAATAACCCACGTGGAAAGTCTTATAGCCTATAATGTGAAGGGGATATCCTAGAGATGGCTCTTCTGGCTCCCAAACCTATGCCGTACCTGCTGTTATCGGTGCCTCCTTCGAATAAGTATGTCATCAAAAATATTTGCACAATGTAATCTTGCCACTATCTCAAGTGTGCCTGCCGTATGGAAGGAAGCATCTCCATGGACTAAAGAGGCAATAAATATCCTCTATCACTAATTAGGACAGGTCCTCTTTATAAGTTGATCACTTCTCATATGATGGAAAGAGCATAAATACTACGTACTATTATTTATTTTTTTAAAATAAACTTTAAGGATGGCCACGGGGTTTGAAAATTAATCTGGGGAACGTAATTTAGTGGTTACCAGAGGGTAAGGGGGTTGGGGGGTGGGAGATGAGGGTAAGGGGGATCAAATATATGGTGATGGAAGGGGAACTGACTCTGGGTGGTGAACACACAGTGTAATTTATGGATCATGTGATACAGAATTGCACACCTGAAATCTATGTAATTTTACTAACAATTGTCACCCCAATAAATTTAAAAAATAAAATTAAAAAAAATAAATAAATAAACTTTAAAAAAATTTGGAAAGATTTTCGATTACGTTAAAATTGCAAAGATAGTGCAGAGAGTTCATATATTTCCTATGATGTTTCACATAATTTCCTGTGATGTTGATATGCGACATGGTACATTTGTCAAAACTAAGAAAGTAACATTAATACCATCGATATTATTTACACTAGAGACTTTATTTGGATTTCACTAGTTTTTCTGCTACTGTCCTTTTTCTGTTTCAGGGTCCAATCCACGATTCCACATCACACTTAGTCTTCACGTCTCCTTAGTCTCCTCTGGTCTGTAATGGTTTCTAAGTTTTTCCTGTTTCTCATGATTTTGACAGCTGGTCACGTGTTTTGTAGAATGTTCCTCAACTTGATTCATAGGAGGTATTTGTCATGATTAGCCTAGGGTTATAGGTTTGGGGAAAGAATACTACATGTGTGAAGTGCCTTTTCTCATTACATGTTTTCGGGGGCGAATTATATCATAGAGGAAGAAAAATGTCTTCCCTCTACTCATCTTAGTTTCTTGCCTGTGTCTCTGTAACAAAACACGGATTAAGATTAACAAGAGAAACGCATATACATTTATTTAATATAAATTTTAGATTACACAAGAGCCTTCATAAGGAAATGAAGACCTGAAAATGTGGTTAATTTAAACCTAAGTGTTTTTATGCTATATTTGATGAAGAGTGGAAAATTGTGGGAAAATGTGATAGGACAAAAGGAGTATAAGCTAAGTGTAGTAAACTGGGGGAAACTGAGCAAGGCCTATTCATTCCTCCTGGCATCCCTCCATCTTTGTAGATAAGGGTACTTACTGCTTTTTCTCTGAGTATAGAGAGGGTACCTACCATGTTTCCCCCAAAATAAGACCTAGCCGGACCATTAGCTCTAATGCGTCTTTTGGAGCAAAAATTAATATAAGACCTGGTTTTATTTTACTATAATATAAGACTGGGTCTTATATAATATAATATAATATAATACAATATAATGTAATGTAATGTAATATAATATAATATAATACTGGGTCTTAATTTTTACTCTAAAAGACGCATTAGAGCTAATTGTCTGGCTAGGTCTTATTTTTGGGGAAACACGGTATCATATCAGGGTTTTGTGACCTGCTTAGGGAAGAGCTAAGAATCCTTTCTGCACTTGCCATTTCTCAAATTCTTTTAGCCTGAATTATCCAATATGCATGTTTATTTTGGGTAGACATTATGCATGTCTTATTTTGGGATACGGTGTTTCTAAATCTTGTCAATATCAACATCACCTACCACTAGTGATATGAACATTAATCAGTTGGTTAAAGTTGTGTTTGCTAGATTTCTTCACTGAAAAGTTACTGGTTGTTATGGGTTGAATTGTATCTTCTAAAAAAGACATGTTGAAATCCTAGTACCTGTAAGACATGTTCCCAGTACCTGTAAATGTACCCTTGTTTGAAAACAGGATCTTTGCAGGTTTAATCAAGTTAAGATGAGGTCATCAGGATGGACCCTCATTCAATATGACAGGTATCCTCATAAAAAGAGGAAAAATATCATGTAAAACATAAGTGAACGCACAGAGGCACACAAGGTAAATGTCATGTGACAACAGAGGCAAAGATTGGAGTGATACAACTGTCATTGATTGACAGCTACCCCAGAAGCTAGGAAGAGGAGAGGAAGCATTCGCCCCTGCAAAATTTCAGAGGCAGCACGGCCCTGCTGACACCTTGATTTCAGACTTCTAGACCCCAAAACTATGACACACTAAACTTCTATTGTCTTAAGCCATTCAATTTATGACACTTCGTTACGAAAGTCCTAGGAAACTAACAGACATCTGTCGTCTATCCTTTGTAAGCAAGCCACTAAATCCAGGTCATACCCAAAGGTGTTTAATTTGCTCTTAGTGTACATTTTGAAAATTTTGGACAAAGCTTAGCACTATCTCATCTTAGTTAATCGTTGGCTAATAACGTGGGCAGTAATGAAAGTCCTCTCATTTGCATTCCCTCAAATAACACTGTTCCATTATAATGCTGAGAGTCATTATCCGTTTTTGTAACCTTTGCTTAGCAATTGAATGAATGAATGCCATAAAAATGCAGTTCTTAACTTAGGAGTTTTATGTGAAGTTCTCCAAAAACGTTTTTATTTCACGTAATTTGATTGAACTATCAAGACGGTTTTGTGAAACCACTTGAACTTCTCATCATTTATAAGAGTTTAAACTATAGTTCCAATCGTTTTCTCTTCCAGAAGGAAAGAAGGAATATCAGATTAAATCTATTTATGTATAAAAGCCCCCAAAGTAAGCTGTGGTTTCAACTGTTTCCCCAATGTAAACTATGGTTTCAATTGTGTTTGAGGAAGCTAATACACTTTATTTTTTCTTGAAATTTCTTTCTTTCTTCCTTTCTTTCTTGTTTTATTTACCTGAGAGGTCACTTTCTATGGAACTGTCTGTGTATTTGCTTTAAGTACACATTAAATCTGCCTATAAGAAAAAAGAAGAAGCATGTGAAAGTTTATTTTTTGCTACGTTATTTGCAGTATAACACCTATTTTCTGAGATTCTTGAGCATTTCATTAAATTTGCTTTAAAATTTAATTATGTAAAACTAGTGCATTAGAGCTTGTGAAATCATCATGGTTTAGAAGATGATCCCTTAAGATTTGCACACCCAAGGGATCTGGGAGGTGGCATTGCCAATTACCAAAATATGCTTAATGCAAGCCCATTCTTCTTCCTACAGCAGCAGCGTTTATTGGAAACATTGCAAAGCCCTATGAATATGTATGCCTGGAATTGTCCATTTAGCTTAGCAACAAAGAAGTGTTTCCTGTTTCATGATACGATATTGGCCATCAATTACTTTTAAAAAGTGTGCTGCTGAAGGTCTTAAGTAAGCATGCAAGTACAAACTACAGGATCCCACACCGTCGTCATATATTAAAAAAAACTAGTCGGTAGGTCCTGACACACACACGCACACACACACACACACACACACATGCAGTATGTATATATCGGGTTTCCTACATAAAAGTGTATATGATTAAAACAGTTTTTATTTTAGATATGATATTTAATGTCCTTACTGTTTTTATATGGATTTACCAGTTTAATCATTTTTATGAGTACATATCTTTGAACATGACTTATTAATTTAATCCCTAAATGCCAGGGAATTTGTTTAGGATAGTTTTAGAGAAGGGGGAAATCTAGGAGAGTGAGGCAGAGAGACTGTGAAGTTATCAGAGAAAGAAACATTTGCTTTTCTGTAATTCCTTCTTCTTTTTCAATATCACATTCTCAGGAGGCTTACTAAAGTGAACAAGTGTAATATCATTTGTGTTTGCTGATTATGTATTCATTTTGTTACTCAATAATTATTGGCAATCACTGATTACTAAATGCAGCTTTAACAATCAATCACAGAAGCCACACGTGGGGACCTGAGGGGGATGACAAGTAAGAACCAAACAGTCAAGTGATGTGTCATGGATCTGTACCATAAGCTCCTCGCCATGTTTCTTTTTACATTTGGTTTGAATTAGATTAATTGTGCAGGGACAATTCTGAGTGCTTCTTCAGTCAGTTCCTTGTCATGTCCTGGCTATCACATGAAGGTAGTTTGGCTCTGAGGAGAAAATACTCCTTCACTGTTCTAATTTCCTTAAGGAAAAAACAGTGCTACCTTTTGATGAAAGACGAGAAATCATCTAGCAGAACTGAATCCCCCTTTCCACCAAAACCCCTTACATATATTGACAATAAATAAAGATTTATGAAATCCCTTGTTTTAAAAAAATGTTCCTTTCTTTAGCAGTTTTAGCAGTTGGAACTGTTTGTTTAAGATTGTCATCCTAAGGAATAAATTTTCAAAATCTGCCAGGTATCAAGCCATGTTCCTACTGAGACATATGTTACAGAAGTCTGGCTACAGCACGTTTGGACAGATTATTTGGAAACATGACATATAAGTACATAATAAATAGAAGTCATGAAAAAAGAGAAAAACAAAGCAAGATATAATCTTTCTTTAAATTGCCCCTAATTAAATTCCAAATATTTTCAAACATTTGTAGTTTCCTAAAGAAGAAATTGTGTTACCTGCCTGAAATGCTAATTTCCAGAATGTTGGTTTACAACATGCCAGCTACTTGCTTAGATTAGAATGGAATTTGTTAGCACAGATATAAATCTTTTCAAATATGACATCTTATATTTTAAACGGAGACCAAATTACTCAAAGTTCTCTTTGGGACATTATATTAGGAATTCACCTTGATAAATACTTGAAGATATCATTTTCAGTCCCTTGCTTTACTTGGGCCCAGTCTTCTACCAGACCAGAGCTTTCAGCTATGGTCTTCAGAAACCATCAAATCCTTTTGACTGTATTTTCTAATATTTATTGATTCCCTCCTGGTCCAGTAAGAAACCATCCTAAAACACAGTGGTCTTCAAATAACAACAGTAGGACTGCTAATCCTGTTTCATGGTGTCTGGGCCTCAGCTGAGAAGATACCAAAAATGAGGTTTGGAGTCTTTACTCACATGTCTGGTAGTTGATGGCGTATCATGGTTGGGACCTCAGTTGGACTGTCAGCTGGCATTTATATGTGGCCTTTCCACGTGACTCTTCATGGGGGGCTAGTTTGGGCTTCCTCACAGGATGGCAGCTGGGTTCTAAGAACAAGTAGCCAAAGTGGACCAGGTGGAAGCTTTATCACATTGTGTGACCAAACCTCAAAAGTCACATAGTGTCACTTCTCTGTGGTTACCAAGGGAGGAAATATTGAGCCTGCCTGTAGATGGGAGGAGTCTCCAAGTCACATTGGGACTTAGAGTTGTGGGATGGGAGGTGTGGCAGCCACTATTGGATAATACAATCTGCGACATCTCTCCTCCTCTCCTTACCTACAAGCACTATTTTAGGTTTGTCTCATCATATTTTCCTGGGACACCAAGGCCAATGGCCTCCTGTCTGATCTCCTGCCTGCACTCTAATTCTCTTCACATCCACCGTCTGCCTAGCTGGAAAGGTGACTTATCTAAAACAGAAATCTGTCCATCACTCCACTGTTCCAAAACCCTCAAGACTCGGTAGAGAAGAAAGACCCGCATTCTGTCACACAGGCTTTTCATGCTGTTTGTCCAGTTGTCCAACCTATTCACATGGCACTCTCCAACAAAACTAAGCTTCTGGAAATTCTCCCCCGCCCCCAGCGCCCCAGCACACATGCTTCCCAGGCCTTTCTCGTGGTGTTTACTCTCCATCAATTGTATCCTCCACCGTCTACATCTTCCTCTTGGTAATGTATTCCATTTCTCTACAGATAGAATTAGGCATTACCTCCTCCACACAAGGGGCAACCTGATTTCAACTTCTCTTCTAAATTGTAATTCTTATTTTTACCCACCATGCCTCATTTCCCCCATCTATTAAAAGGAAATATGGTCTTCAACTCATATGGCTGTTATAAAAATTACATGAATTTAAGACATGGGAATTTCTTTTTTTTTTTTAATATTTTTTTATTGGGGAATATCGGGGAATAGTGTATTTCTCCAGGGCCCATGAACTGTAAGTCATTGTCCTTCAATCTAGTTGTGAAGGGCGCACATCAGCTCCGAGTACAGTCACTGTTTCCAATCTTTAGTTGCAGGGGGCACAGCCCACCATCCCATGCAGGAGTCAAACTGGCAACCTTGCTGTTGAGAGCTTGCCCTCTAACCACTGAGCAATCCAGCCGCCCCTCCAGAAGCTCAGTAGAAGCTCATTGTCTTTATTCTAGTTGTGGAGGGCACAGCTCATTGGCCCATGGGAGAATCGAACCAGCAACCCTGTTGTTCAGAACTCGCATTCTAACCAACTAAGCCATCCGGCCGACCCATGGAAATTTCTTATAGCAATACCCAGCATATGGGAATTGCTCAAAAGACACTAGGTATTAGTATTGTGATTATTAGCCTTTTGCATCTTATATTTTTGGCAAACTGGAATAACCCTGGAAAATGTCTTGCCTTAATGTCTTTGCTTTTGCTGTTTTCTGCATGGAATTCTCTGCCCCAGTCTCTATTTAGACTCATTGTCCCTGCTTCCCAAATTCTAGTTTGAATTCCACAAATTCTCAAGGAAGGCCTTTGCAATAGACTGAATGTTTGTGTGCCCCCAAAGTTCACATGTTGAAACCTTGTTCACTGTGATGGTGTTAGGAGGTGGGGCCTTTGGGAAGGACCTTGGTCATGAGGGTGGAGCCCACATTAAGGGGATTAGTGCCCTTATAAAAGGGACCTTAGAGAGGAAAAAGGTTGCTGTCTATGAACTAGGAAACAGGTTCTCACCAGACACCAAATCTGTCTGTGCCATCGTCTTGGACTCCCTAGACTCCAGAACTGTGGGCAGTCAATGTTTGTTGTTTATAAGCCACCCAGTCTCTGGTATTTTGTTATAGCAGCTCAAACAGACTAAGATACCATGTTTCTTCTCCAAACTTTAAAACCCTCATAACTTCATTTGTATACCCTGTTGGAATCTACTTATTCTATTTTTTTCATATTAATTTGTTTGAGTATGTCTTACTTATAGAATCGGTGAGGGTAAGGATTAGATCAATTAAAGTTTTAGAACTTTAATTCCTAACATTCTGCCTTGCTTCAAGTAAACTGATATCCACTGCTTTAAATTAGACTTAAGATAAAAGAATGACTTTTTCAGGGATTTTGATATTATCAAACCAAGACAAATGTATGTTAAGTTTGAGGTTTAGATTTTTATCCAAGAGGAACAATAAAGGATTAATTGGAGGACACCGTATTTAGGCTGGGTCTTGTAGGAGAAGTTTGGTTGGATTTGTTAGGCATGTTATTCCAGAGAAAAGGAGAAAGCGGAAAACTTGTCCAGTGAACGTAACAATGAGAACATACCTATTTGGTTGAGGGCGGCATGGGGACATACAGGCATGGGCACAGAATTTGGGAGAAATGTACTGTGCCTGTAAGTAGAGGAATAAAAAGGTGGAGGCTGGTGCCAAAGTCTTGAAATATTCTGCTTTGTTCTGTAGGTGATGTAAAGCCTTTAAAAAGTCTAGATGTGATCAAACTGAGTTAAGGGAAATTGCATGGGGAAAGAAGCACGGAGGTGAGCTGATTAGTAAAGGTGTCTGATCTCAAATACTTTCTCCGTAAATGTTTAAAGAAAATCTAATTTGGATGTGGATATATTTGCTTTGCCACTGGCAATCCTATTTTATAAGCTCGAGGTTGCTTTGTAGGTGAGGATTTTCAGTCATTCCCAATCCAGGCAGGAATCACTGCAGTGAGTGACCCTGGGGCGGCAGCTCCACAAACCAATTACAGTACTCAGGAGATTTCTGCACAAGGTCTGTGTCACTCTAATTTCAATTAACATACTTCTTAATTAGAAAGAAATACAGAGGAACAGAGGATAATACTTTTAATCCATTGCCCCTTGTTTAGCTTTCTGTCCATCTTATGTATCAAATATACTTAGAGCATGGATGGAAATGTGGAGAGCCAAAATCATGAAGAATTTTATTTTGACAATAAAAAAGTTAGGTCAGATAAATTATATGCAATTTAAAATTTTTTCCAGGTTCCACATTTGCCTTGGAGAAATTGTACAGTTGTGCTTTAAAAGCTGTTTCTGTGGACTCTAAATTAGGCCACTGTTATGGACAGTGGTCTAATTAAGCCAAGAGCATATGTAGAAATTAGGTCCCTAATTCAATTTCAAAAAAAGAAAAGTTTGCAGTCTAGCTACTCACCTCAAAAACAGCAAAATAACAAAATGAAGTTGCTTCATCGTGCCAACTGAACTTCAAGACACTGGGTCACTGGGTGTATATTTCTACACTTTCAGTATTTATACAGAGATTATTACTTCAGCCAAAGAGAAGAGCCCAATCACCAGTCCTCTGGTCTTTCCAGAAAGCTGGATAACCTGACCTTAACTAGACAACTCGTGGGATAAAAGGTCAAAGGCAAATCATTGCTTCCTGAACTTAAAACTAACTGTCCTCATAAGATGGGATGTGCCTGGTAATAAAAATGATAAGATAAAAGCAACTCAAAAGGACTTTTAAACGACAGTGAAGTGATTGCTTTGTAATAACATGTTCAGCAGAGATGATAACAGAGAAATTTGTACTGGAAGTATTGACAGGTATTAAATACAGATATCTGGCGGTGGGATTCCTTAATCTAGGGTTTCGTCTCATCTCTCTTTAATTAAAGAGGAGAAGTGCTTTTATTTCATTTCAACAGAACCTGTGAGATACTTTCATCATTTCACACACATTGTGATGAGACTAATATGGTTAATGGAAACTAGGTTTTCCCCTTTTTTTAGGTCAATAAAAATAGCTTCCATTTGTTGAATGTTCACCTTATAAATGCTTCACGTAAACTGTCTTTTTCTACACAAAGTTATGTGGTTGATATAACTACACTCATTTTACAGTGGAGGCAATTGTGGCTAAGCATGTTATTCCCAGTTACAAAGATATTATTCCCAGTTACAAGCAACTAAATAAGAGTCAGTGTTTGGATCACTGTTAGTGTGAATTCAAAATCTGAACTATCTCCCCCCTACATTTTAATGATTTTCAGGCCGTATCTCAGAATTTTCTGTGGGGATGGTCTTTTAAACTGTTCCTAGCCAATCAACACTGGCTTTGGGTTCCGACTGCATCTATTAATTGGACTGTTTCATGCCAAAGTTGTGAGGGTCACGGGCATGATACCACCTCGATGCAAACGGAATTAGGAAAGCGTCAATTTGTAACTTTCAAGTAGCCTTTTCAGATCCCTAATTTGATGAATGTAACTGTTGGTTAGAAATGAAATGAAACTATAAATTGAAGCAGTTCTACTTGCGTTTTACTCTGGGTAACTTAGTTATGTTCCTTTTCTGATACTACTTTTTTTTTTCCCTGTTCACAAAGTAATATAATTGGCAGGGTAACAGGCCTTTATATTCAGGACAGTCTTTTTGCAGCACGGTTCAGCCCTTTAGTAGAACTCAAATGAAGCTTAGTGCCATAGTTTAAGTAAGCACTTTACTTTAGACGGAGTGCTCTAGTTTCAGTATCTGTGTCCTTGCCAGGTTCATATATTGAAATCTTAACCCCCATGTATTAGGGGTATTAGAATGATGTATTAGGAGGCAAGTCCTTTAGGAGATGCTTAGGTCATGAGAGTGGAGCCTCATGTATCAGTGCCCGTACAAAAGAGATCCCAGAGATCCCTTGTCCCTTCCTCCATGTGAGGACACAGTGAGAAGTCTGTGATCCAGAAGAGGGCCTCACCTGACCATGCTGGCACCTTGGCCTCAGACTTCCAGCCTCCAGAACTGTGAGAAATAAATTTCTCTTGTTTATGAGCCACCCAGTCTGTGGTATTTTGTAATAGCAGCCCGAACAGACTAAGACACTGAGATCTCAACGTTTTAAAGTAGGAAGCCTTGCTTTTTACTCTTATTTCCTTATCTGAGTGCTTTCAGTAGGTCTAGTAATTTTTTTAGCTCTCAGTCTTGCCTCCTTAGCTCACCATATTCCTTGAATATCAACTAGCGCCAAGGGCTACTTCTTGGGTTTGTCCTGTCAATTTCTAATTTAGGAAAACTGGATCCAGCAACCTGCTTGTACTATTTATATACATTCAATACTTCTATACCTTTAAATCCTCAGGGACGTTCAAGGAAACTTCACACTTTTGTGTCACTTTCTACTCAGATTCAAGGCCATCAGAATTACAATTAATTTGCATTTTAGACCCTTGTATAAGAGGATGTCACTTCTTGGAAATGCTACTGGATGATAAAGTAAAAGAAGAGGAATCCACTGCTCTGTATGCACTTAATTAGGAATTCCAGTTAATTACTCATTATGTCCCTTTACATTTCTGGAAATTTATAGAGAAACTCGTTTCTTCCATCTTTGTGTCCAAAAAAAAAAAAAAAAAAAAAAAAAAAAAATCCCATCAGCACAGGAAAGCTTTTCTTTTTCATATGATCAGATCCCTAAGTGACCTATGTTAAAAATACCTTTCTGTCTCAATGTTTTCTTTTACCTTTCAGTTGTTAAATAACAGTCTAAGTCTGAAAAAAGGCAAATTCTATAGTTAGCGTTCCACTAAACACACAACATGGAAGAAAATAAACTTTGTTTTATTTTTTAAATTTAACAAACACTTATATTTTAAGTGCTTTAAAGTATTGGCTCATTGAATACTTATAATAAGCCTATGAGGCAGAATATCATTCCATTTTACAGATGTGACTACATCTGTAAATGATGTATGAAATTATTAGATATTACATAATATCATTAGATGGGCAATGACAAAATCTTTGAGTTCTGTATACAGATTTAAAACGATTAGCAGGAGTAAAGTATTGATTACTAGCTTCTTTAAAAAGCTGTTATTTCATTCTTTGACGATTTTCGTGGGCTTAATCTCAAAGTTGAGTCAAATTCATGTTATGAGCAGCTTCTTAAGAATTCTAGTGGACAACTCCTGAAGTTAATTCTAAAGATGAACTTAAGCGTATTCAATTCTGCACCACAGTGAGCCACATTATAGTGAAGTCCAACATGCTTTGTTTGTTGTTGTTGTTTTTTCTAATAGTTAGAGCAGCAAATTAAAGGAGATTTCATTTGCTTTTGAGCCATTCTCCAATTTAATTGTTCACACTTATCTAATAGGTGGTAGCATGACCTGTTGGAAAGGATAGCCCAAAGCAATTGAGTTCTATTGGTTCCTTAATGGACTACCCTTGTGATTTTTTAGGTAAATCCCCTTCTGATTTTTGTTTTCTTTTCAGTAAAAGAAAAATAGTGCCACTTTTATTTCCCCATGTACCTCCTAGGAATCGTCGATGATAAAACTCAAAAGAGCTATTGTTCATAGGAGGACAGGTACAGCAGTGCACCCCCTTTTCTTCTCTTTTGAGCTTATGTCAGACCACAGGTGACATTATCCACTATTCCTGCCTAGCCACCGTTTCGTGATTTTGATGGATAAGGAGTCCTTTGCCGTTTGTTAAATATCCCATTACAAAACTTTCTGATAAAAGTAATATTTTGACACCCTTCTGACAAGAGAAGCGTGTTCCTTGAGATTAAATCTGCTCTGATGTAATGGGCAGAGAGGTTAACTTCTTTACTTTTTACACAAATATTTATTAAATGTCTACCCAAAATGAATGGATATGGAATCATATGGGTCAACATTAAAGTCGAATTTCCAATGCCTCTTTTACTTCCTGCTTTGCCAATTTTTGAACGTGTGTCCTCAGACACGTTATTTAAGTCTGCTGAGATTCAGTTCCCTCATTTATTAAATGAAGGCACTAATATCTCAAGCCTTTGAAAACCATAAATACCATTTTTCTTATTGCTTTTTGTAGATAAGTGATGGTGATATTTAGAAATGAAACTATTTCAAGATGTGATGGTAACCTCTTCTAGTTTTGCATGAGCAATAATACCATTAGTCCTTTTCATTTAAATGATATTGTAGTAAATTAACTATGTATCTTCTTCTATTTTTTTAAATCCAGATTGTTAATGGGGACTTATTTGTGTCGTATCAAAACTGTCCCGATATTTTCTCTGGGCTTCCAAAACTTTTAGTTAAGTTTGGATTGCTTTGCAGATTTTCATTTGTCTCCTGCAATGTTATATGGAGAATGCTCTTATTCTTTAAGGTGAGCCCAGGTCAATGTAGCACCAGGCCCCCACTTGACTCCTCTTTTCCCTCCATACATGTCTAACAGAATTTACCATCTTTTCTCCAGAAGGCTTCCTTCTTCTGAATTTCCTGTTTTATATACATTATAGAAACCTAGAGTCATCCTGGAATTTTTTCCAGAACCTTGTTCTCTCTTCCTCTCAGGTTTGCCCATCATAATCTACAAATCATCAAGAACCATTGGTTTCTTCTTTGTGCTATTATTTATATATATGCTCTTTTACATACATATTTGTTTTTAAAACATTGAATAAATATGAGGAGCAAAGTGTCAGTGGGTGAAATAATATGTATCAGGAGAATTAAAGCCACTGAGGTGACCACTGATAGTAGAGCCTAAAGTTAGTGCTAATTATGGCAACCACAACAAAAAAACCCAAATATTTTCCTCTTCAAAACAGATTTGAAGAATGGCTTTGAATGCTGTTTAAACATTTACCGATTCACATGGAAATTAAAGCAAATCATGAACGCTAGTGTAAATATTCACTAGTGTACCAAAATCAGGCAATATGTAATATGACATTCTATTTAACAGCAAACTTAATGACTACAATAACATATGTTAGTTACAATAAAGTGATGGTTTTTGGTTGTTGTAGGTTCATGTTATATTGTATATTTGTGTATAGGAGGTACTGGCGTAAGATGTACTATTATCATAGATATAGGACAAATAGCTAACATATATTAAATATTCTTCTAAATTATTTCCCAGGTAGACTCTTATTTAAACTTTATAAACAGTTCCATGCAAGAGGTACTATTATGCTCGTTTCACAGATGGCCATGACTGGGGCAGAGAGCAGTTATTTGCCCAGAATTACACAAACGTAGTAAGTTGCAGAGCTAGGATTCTAACCCAGAAGGTCCAAATTCAGAGCCTAACCTCAGAACATTTAACCTCCACACATAGCTCCCATTCTGCCTCATGAATATTTTATTATGAACCCTTATAAGCCGTCATACTGTTTATGAGCAGACATTCTATAAACTCCATTAGGCAGACTCACCGACAATGAGGCCTAAAATATAACTGTATTATCAGGGAAGTAACACACGTCTGATCAATGCACTTTATCTGTTTATGGACACTTCCAAAATCACATTCAAACTATGTGTTGATTAGATGTCACCCTCTGGGATGTGGATGACTGGAGGTAGGCAGAGCAACCCAAAGCTTTGAATGTGGAGGGATTTGGGGTGTTGTGGGAGGGTAGAAGTAGCTTCCATTACAAAGCCTCCCTTGAGGTTGATCTGTCAGTGAGCGCAAAGTGATCTGTGCTTGACTCTTGGAGTGTGTGTGGGGGTGGGATTTAAAGAGAGGTTTCCCACCTCTCTGGAAAATCTCTGGCATGTGATGGCTATTGTATAAGATAAATGTATATACATAAGCAGTGGTTTTCAACTGGAGGCAATTCTCACCCCACCCCCCGGGGGCATCTGGCAATGTCTGGAGTTACTTTGATTGTCATGACTGGCGGAGGGGTTGTGACTGGCATGTGGTGAGTAGAGACCAGGGATATTGCTAAACATCGGCAATGCACAAGACAGCCTCCCTCGCCAACAAGGAATCATCTGGTCCAAAATGTCGATAGTGCCACTGTTGACAAACCCTGACGTAGGGGAATAGGTCCTCCTTGCTTCTCACCCCAGACTGCAGCAAGTGTTGTTTAGACATAGTGTAAATCCTTAACTGTGAACAAGAAGCATAACCCATAGGCCCTAGCAGCAACAATCATGGCAAGGCTTCTGGAGGCATCTTCATCTTCATGTGGGAGAGTCTGGAAGAAATCTGGGCCATTACTAATCCAGAGGAATTTGCGGGGAATTCTCTGGTGACCCCCAGAAATAGTAAGGGGATACGGTAGAAGGGAAATCAGAGATTCTTTCCTTTTCCCTCCCCTCACCTCACTTGAATTCCTTCTTTTCTTCATTCTTCTCTTCCTTCTTTCTTTTCTTTCCAACCTTCACTCCTTCCTTTCTTCCTTCCCTTCTTCTTTCCTTCCTTCCTTCTTCCTTTCAACCAAAATAATTGTGCATCTATTATGTGTTAGACAATCTGTGTAATTACAAAGATAAAAAAGACAAAATGTCAGAATAAAATGTTTCAGGTGGACAGTACTCTATGCTATCTATTCATCTATTTAGAACATTATAATGATAAAACCAACGGCATCAGTGCATACATATGTGGGTCAGCAAAATGTTCTCAGGCAAAGACAGCCACACTTTTGCCTTGTGAACCCCATTCAGTATGTGTAAGCTCTCAGAAATTTGTGCAATTTACTCACAAGGTGAACCAAATAAGATGGTGTGGATATTTCTGTGCAAACCTATCATCTTTAATGGAATAAAAAAAACAACCTAAAGCCCAAATTCTACTGATTAATCACTCAGATTATAGTTAGATTCAGAGAGAAGAATTTTCATTAGGCAACAAACAAACAGAAAGTACAAATATTGACAACTGCTTCTTCCCTTTTGAAATAAAACTGAGATATTGGGGGAGACACTGACTACAATAGGTGTATTTTTCGCAAAATTTTCCTGATTAGTGAAACGTGGCCTTGTATGTATATTTCTTTTTAGAAAAAAAATTATCTGTAAATTGTATTTATAAATAAGTTTTTAGTTATTGTCTTCCGAAAATATTATGCTAAAAGCAGCAGGAACAGCCAGAGTGCCAGAAGAAGCAGGAAGGAAACAAAGGAGGCAAATATTTCAGCAAGGCAAATCCAAGGCAAACATTGAAACAGATGAGGTTACAGACAACTAACTGCATGAATGTTAGTGAACATGAAGCCATATAGTGGAAATCTGCTAACTGCCTAGTTGAGGGAATTGAGAGGACATTTCCCTAACAGTTTGTTGCTGTTGCTTATAATTTAAAAGAAAAAAGACAGATATCTCAGGATGGCCCAATTTAGTCCCAACGTCATTTGATGCAGATGTATTACAATTCCCTACTGAAGTTCTGTGGAAGAGTTGCGTCTAATTTAGCACAGTTGTTTTGCACGACACCATCAAGATCAGTAAATGAATACCCAAAGCATGTGTGAAAGGCTGAGAAGTGATTGTAGTTTTGCAACCAAGAACTAAAGAGTCTTTGGAGGTTCACCAATTTGTGAGAAGGGGAAAATAAAAAACTCTGTACAACAACCAACTCACTCAAGAGTTAGTTAACTTAAGCCAGTTACCTTGGACCTAAACCTGTGTTTTCTATACATTGTTATTTTTAATGATGAAAAAGAGAGCTTTGTAATTTTACCTTTTTAATTAAAATATAACTGACATACAATAATATGTTAGTTTCAGGTATACAATATAGTGATGTTACACTTACATACCTCATGGTGTGATCACCGTGAAAGCTTTATAATTTTTAAGCAAGGGGATGACTCACTTGGAAACCTCGTTTATCTTTATGGTATCTGGAGGAGGAAGACATGCTGACACTCTTAAGATATAGCTGATATGACAGAGCATGAAGATAGACTTTTATCACACATTCAGTACCAAACTAGGCATCTTACTTCTTTCAACTGCGGAAGAGATTTTCATGGGAAAAGATCTTTGCCAACATGTACTCAGTATTAACCCTTTTCACAGGGAGGAAGAATGATATTTGTTTATGTACTTATTCACTTATCCCTTCCTCAAAGGTTTATGGAGTATGTATCATGAACAATATGGAGTGTCTTTTTTTTGAGATTCATAGTCAAATCGAGAAGACAAACATGAGACTAATGAACAATTATGCAATAAGAACTAAAAGAACTATGGATCTGCAGAGAATAAAGTGCCTAGGAGAGAATAAACTCTGCCTAGAACAATTTAGGGACGTATTCACAAAAAAAGGGAGGTATAGGACGATATATAAAAGACTAGCAAAATTTCCCCAGACAGAAGTTAAATGTGTATCATTGCATGCTTTCCTGCTATTTTTATAAGACCATTTAATTCATACACATATCAGATAATAGCATATTTGAAAAAAATAAGCTGTCAACACCCATGAGTATTCTTTCCAGATACCCTAGAATCCATCACCACTTCTGAACCTTATCATGGCCAGGATACAATTTTCTCACCACCTTACCCTGGCTTTGGTGCTAGACTTGATCCTGCTTATGTGGACAATGTGCTGGCTTTCTGTTAGCTTTCTGTTAGTCCTCATTTGATTCCCTAACCACCTCACCCCTGCCAGTAACCAATGTGGTTTCCATAATGGCCAGGCCACCCTTGATCCTCCTGAGAACAGAGAGACTCACCAGGCAGAGGGAAAAAGTATATGCAAAGGCACTGAGAAGTAATGGACTGTTGGTGTTTCCAGAAATGCAATTCCTTTTGTCTGGAGTGTAGATCAAGTGTAGGTCAGATGAAACTAGAGACATAAAATTAGTTTTTTGCCATCTACAAATATAATATTTTTTAAAAAAACTATGGTTTTTTTTAGTGAGGATTCACTACTTGACTAGTTAAAAGAGAAAATGCCTTAGATTTGTATGTTAGAAAGATGACACAATGGACAAATAGTGTAGAAGAAGGGTTACTGACGTGAAGCAGTAGAATGGAGAGAGTAGTTGGGTTTCAAGAGTTATTTAAGCAGCGGTATCTCAGGACTTGATTTCTTTTCTGCCCCATGCATTGAGCCCCTTGCTTAGAATCCTGATAGCAGAGAGTACAGGAGGATTGCTAGATTTTCAGTTTTTGGTAAAGAGTGGCCTGCCTTGATTTCACATCTACAGATCCTTTCATTTGCCACAACCACATAGTTTAATACCTAAGTTTACTTGTCTAGCTTCCCCAAGAGAGTGTGAGTGACTTCATCTCAGAGACTTTTTTGAGCTTGTCCAACTTTGTATTGTCTTTTATTTATTTATTTGTATTTGAGTATAGTTAGCATACAAGTATTTTATTGGGGTAACATTGGTTAATAACATCATATAAATTTCACATGTACAACTTTATAATATGACCTCTGTATACTCTATTATGTGCTTAGCACCTGAAGTCTAGTCTCCTTCCGTCACCATTTATTAAGGTTTGTTGTATAGATGAAGAGAGAACAGGTCTTAGCATAACAGTAAGTAGAGGGATTGTAGAATCTGGTAGAGAGTTGGGAGTTACTGGAGTAGTCATTAGTTATACTTGTGACTACTTAGAGGGAAGTGTATAGAAAGGGACTATAAAACCAATAGCCAATGATTATTGATGTTGTGGCATGTACCATGCTACCTGCTTTACATGAACCAATGAATTTCCTCATCTAACAATTTAATGTGTAGTTGTTCTTACTGATGCCCTTCTATAGATGAGGAAACAAAGTGGTTCATGGAAGGAATCTTGAGAAGCAACAGATTTTCCAAAGTGGGTATAGGAAGAGGGATCAGTGAATGCGACAGAAATGAAATGGGCAGAGTTAGGAGGAGAATTTCTGGAAAGGAACAGAGGACAAAAGACAGAACCTTAAGGAACAATGTTTGTGGGAATGGGCATGGAGAGGGGTGTAGCAGTGTGTGATCAGAAATTTAGAAGAACCGGAAGAAAACAGGAGAGTTTTGAAAAGTAAAGGATGGCTTGGTAGGCAATCACTCAGACTGTGAGAGATCAAGTTATGTGAGGATGAAAGGAGCCTTGACTTTGGCCTTTAGAAGCTTGTTCTGCTTGCTCACTGTTAGCCGGCAGATTGCACAGAAAACTGAGGACAAAGGATGAGAAGGGAATTGAATGGGAGGGGAGTAGTGAGTAACTAACTGAAGGTAGATGCAGGAAACTAATGGTGAGGAGGAGATGCATAAGTCCCTACCGGAGGAGAAAGATTAGAGAAGTTTGTGGGTTTTTTTCCTCAAGGAGGAAGAGATTTATCATTTTGTTTATATATAAAGGCTGAGGGGAAAGAGCCAGTGAGGTATTGAAGGTATAGAAGAAGGGCATAATTGACAGAATAATATCTTAGAAGATGTTGGAGGAGATGGGTCCAAGCTATAAAGAAGGGCAGAGGAAAGGACACCACCTCCCTGACTCTTGTTCCCAGGGCTCAGAGCAGGTCTGAAACACCGAGTGGGGCCGGGGAGAGAGGAAATGTGAGGAGAGCCCTAGGAGACTGGAGAAGTTCGACAGAGAAAAGCTTTTCAAGTTATTCCTAATGTAGAAGTGGGGCAGGCTATAAAGTTTTATATATTTTTTTCATAAAGAAAAATAAATAAATGTAGTACATCTGCATAATATGACTTTGTACTCACTATGGTGCCTGTTTCAAAATTAACGGATAGAGGCATAAAGTGTTAGAGAAAGTAGTTACATTTAATTTACTGTATTTCATTTGTTTAACATGGCATTTGCCATTGATGTTCCTTTTGGTATAACTAGCTATGAATTACCATGCTTTCGTCCTCAGAAACTCACCCTCTTTGAAAAGAAAAGGATTAGCAGGTTATATTAGACTGTTATTTTTTAAAATGAGTGTCTGTGACCATAAAACATACAAATCTATAGGTTTCTTAGCTACATTTATCCAATCGTATGTTACTGATTAAGTCACATTAAACAAGAACAAAAATAAAGCGAATTAAAGCAAAAAGAATAGAGGATAAAGTAGCTACTACATAAAATTTAATAGAAAGTGAAAGATTTTAGATTCTTGTATGGTATAATGGTTCATTTTAACTTTTCTTTTTCCCTCAGAGAGGAAGCTTTGCTTATAATAAGACCACTTAATAGCATGTCTCAGTGTCATTTGGGAAGAAATTCAATTCCTAGACATAATTGCAACACAGAGGATGAAGAGAAAAATCAACATTTCTTTCCCTAAAAATGTTTATTAGTTTAGTATCTTATTCAACTCTAAAAGTAAGATATTTTTGCCTATAGAATGCCAGTAGGGGTTGTCTACATATATTTCAGTTAAAATTTAGTTATTTGATATTACTCAGTCATTTTTCTGGCTAGAATGCCAAACCAAGATATATTTAAATGAAATAAAAAGCAATTTCGCTATTACCTGGATTCAATAAATATGCATTTTGACAACTGGCTCAAGAATATTCCCACCTGGCAATAATTTATTATGGGAAAAGAATGGATATTTAAGCATGACTCTGATCTTATCAGCTTCCAATTTGGTAAAAAGAGCTGTGTCCTATGTTCTGTTTTCGACCTGGATGTTTCTAAGACACCCAGTCAACGGGAGTAGGTCCCCCTCAAAAGTATCTCAAGATCTTAAGACCCAGATCTATATATGTATGTTTGTTCAACATTCTGTCCTAGACACCAGTGTTTCGCTGCTTACACTATACTACCCTGGGGGAGCCACTGTCTAAATTATTTCAATATAATGTCTTTGAGGGGTGTCATGTGAAGTGATTATTTCGTTTTAGAAATCAATTTGTAAGAAATAAATCCTCATTGATAGGGCCGGGAACAAGATACCAAGAGAGTAGTGTGGCTAGTTAGGGGTGAGATAGGATTCCCTAAAAAGTGGGCAGAAGCCCCAGAAAGTGAAGGTAGGGGATTATCAGGGGAACCTGTGCTCGCTTTTGTATTTTGCATGTGGCCAATCGCACCCTTGTTTTCAGGAATCCTTTTGACACTGGGCTTTTTCATGTGGAAGTGCTATAAATGGACTTTCCAAGAGGCACATCAAAGGGTTTTCATTTCTGATACAGCCTGTTTTTCAACGAAGTTCATTCAAACAATTTCTTGGCCTGCTCATGTAAATAACATGTCTGGATTGCCTGAAAATGTGACAATTTATTTCTCTTCCCTCAGATTTACGGAAAGTTCATGAAGGCCAAATTCTTCCCTTGCAATGTGAAAGAGCACAATTTGGCCTTATGAATGTGATTCTCAAATATACCAAATACAGTATGGATTTTCAGAAAGTATTTAATTTGGTGGCTCCCGTAAATCTCTGATCTAAAGAAATTGGGTTGGTAATCATGACATTTTCACTACAATGTTTCTTGGATATAATACTCTCAAAATAATGGAAGAAAGGCCTTTTTAAAAAGATTGCATTCTATAAATCAATCATCTAAATCTTCTGGAATATCCAAAGGTCTTTGCTTAAATTTATTTGCAGAAAACACTGATTGTAGAAAGTCACTTGTGACTAGTTGCATAACATAAGCATAGAGCTTATTTGCATCTAAATCATCATTACTTTGTATTTTGGGCAATTAGGAACTAAGTTTGTTCTGCTTACAAATTTTGGCTATTAATCACTTTTCTTCTAATGACTACCAAAACTAATATTAGATACCAACAATTAATTTAAGTTGCCCCATGCCATACAGGAGTTTCTATAATCATCCAAGTCCTGTGCGGGCGACGTCAGTATCAGTTTCTTTTTGTCATTGAGTATTTTTGTAGGTCGGAGTTGAGCAGTTGGTAGCTGAGCAGTTGGCTCAGAACCTCAGCGCCAGTATATGACAGAATTAAGACCCAGTTCAGGCTTTCTGATTCCAAATACAGTGCTCCTGCCAGCAGAAGTAAACAAAGCAGCCTATCTGTAGTCCGCAGTGTATAGGAGAACCGAAAAACACAACAGGATGATTCCTCAGAACAGAAAAAAGAAACAGCTTTCGACTCCCAAGAAATAGAATCCTTTGAGTCTGGTTAATGCATAGGGCGTTTCATGAGTGACTTTCCAAGTTACAGTTTTTTCTATTGACATCGTTGTCAATAAAGAAACTCAGTGTGATGAATACAAGCCACACTCCCTCAGACAGAAGCAGGCTGTAAGTCCTTCTGAAATGTCTACATCAAATGTGTTGTGTTGTGCAAATATACAAAGCCTCACCCTGAGATACTTGACTCTGAGATACATGCCGGAAATGTATGCATACACAGCCTGCAAAGTTATTGTCTAGTGTGGAAAACATTGTCCTGTGCTGATCGGATTATCACATAAAGGGTCTAAGATATAGCATTTTTTGGTAGGAATTCATCTTCCTTCACTCTTTTGTGTGTGTGTGTGTGTGTGTGTGTGTGCCTGTGGCATTACTAAGGTTGTAGGAAAAACAGAATGTATGGTGTCTGGAAACATAAAGAAAAAATATGTACTTATAATTCCTTTCACTAATTTTTCTTGCTAACTGTGACTCTTAGAACAATTCTGGTAGAAACTGTGAAGGTAATTTAAAGTGTAGGATTTGATTGAATAAGGCAGGCTCTTCTGTCAGAGAGAATTAAGATGTCCACATTGCCATGACTATATGTATGATGCAGTGTTTGAGGGCATCAATTCTGGATTCAGACCGCCAAGGTAAATGCTGACTATGACACTTACTAGCTGTGTGTCCTTAGTCAAGACACTTACCCACTCTGTGCCCAGATTTCTCACCTTCTTAATGAGATCTTAATAGTCCCCATCTCATGGTGTTATCATGAAGATTAAAGTGGTTCATATCGATAAAGTATTTAAAACATTGCTTAGCACATATATAGAAAGTGTATGCAAAATAAAAATAATGTAATTCCATTGTCCTCAAATATTGACTGTTCCTACTTACTGAAAATTATAGAGTCATACAAATTTAGAGTAAGGAGGAACCACATTGATCTTTAAAAAAAAGTGGGGCATTATGTGGTCTACTCTCTGCCATCTAATGACACAATTCCTTCTTCAACTACCTGTTAAAAAGAAGGTAGTTGGCTGGTGCCTCAATTTCATTGGTGGAAAGGTTTTAGCTTTAATGAGAAATAAAGTAATATGCTGGAACTGCTGATGAAGAATTAGCTTGTGAAAATGAAGTATCCCATTTAAAGTCAGCTTATGTTTGCACAGTAATAGGAAAAACCCCGATCAGAATTCTACGCATAAGTGTTGATGAAGCAATCAGGAAAGCGTGTTTTGAACAGCCACATGTCTGGTCACCTGTCGATGGACCACTGTGCAGGTAAATGGTTCTAATCGGTTGGATGGGAAGTTTCTTTGGAATGCTTTTTGTCCCTGGGCAGAAGGATAAAGCTATAAGGATGTCTCCATTCCTATTTTGGGCCACCTTTTTGTGAGTCTCCTTTTAGAAGATAATTAAAGAAGGACATTATGGAGCATAAATGAAAAAAATCAAACTCTAATATTATATAACTATGTCATCTTTTTTCCTGGATATCTTGCTTTCTTTTTTTTTTTTTATCTCGATAGCATATGGCAGCTTGAACATAGAAAAGGATATATACTATAGAGATGCTACCATTAAAACAAGTAGGTATGTTATTCTTTTTCTGTCTTTTTAGAAAAGTTCTGACCTTTTGATGTAATAATCACTGGTTAAAAGAAAGCAAGCTCTCAACTAAATTTTACTTTTCTTATGTGATATATATTCTTGTTGCAATATTTATTGTAATAACTCATATTATAAATATGGTTATATCTATGGGACAGTTTATCACACAATTTGGAATTGAGTCTCAGATTTACAGTGAAATCCAGGTCACATTGGTATTAAATTATAAAATTAGCAAGACATTTTCCTCTGGCATTCTATTTGACAGTCTTAATTCTTAACGTACTTAGAGTTGATTTGTTTTATTCTATGATTGCTTTTTTTAACTTTTGTTTGTGTTCTATCCCTGTGTTAATCGTGGTGTTTGCATAAATCATATTCAGAAAAGTAAAATTGCCTTATATTTCCAATTAAATAAGAATGGGATTTTGCAAGTATGTGATGGAAATGCATTTCATTATTTTATTATTAATAATCAGTCAACACAAAAAAACCCCATGAAATCTGTGTTAAGTGGATTTAGTTTTACTGTAAAGGAAATAGGATTTAATCTACTCATTGTCATATGTTTTACACATCATCACCAGTTGCTGCTGTCTCTAAGGGAGCCCACTGAAAAGTGATGACAGACAGAGGACAAAGGATAAGAGTCAGCTAAAGGGGCAGCCAAAAAATTGGGCAGAAATAAGTAAAATATATGTAACACAGTAGAAGAGAGAATCCATGAATGAGTTGTTCATATGATACCAAAACTACAGCTACGTGCAGTGGAAAATTCAGTCAGAACGAATACCTGGAATTACCAGCTTGCTAAAATACTTTTCTTTTTTTATTTGATCATTGCTGTGATATACACTGTGCAAAGTCACACATTTATTATCTTATTACTTTAGCAACATGTTGAATCCTTGCCTTTGTTCAAGAAATGTAAAAGAGATTATACAGCCAATTACCACATAATTCAAAAAAAGTTTCATCAAGAGGCAATGCTTAGTTGAGAAAGAAGAAATTTAATCCATTTAAGTATTTTCATACTTAAAATTGTAGAGATTTAGATCTCGAAATCAAATACCCCATATTTGATTTATATATATATGCACATAAATGCATATATACACATAAACTATATGAATGCGTACATATGCATACATTACATATTTATTTTGATTATTTTACACAATCACAATGTAGGTTGTGCAAAATCGTAATGTGTTTATTTTTTTTAAAACCCAACTCAACTCATGGGCTTTCGTTTCCGCTTGGTAGTAGGACTCTTATTCTAGCCATTTTAAGATATCCCAGTCACATCCAATTTTTAAAATATATTTTTAATATTTACTTTTAGAGCAGTTTTACAATTATAGCAAAATTGAGCAGAAGGTACAGAGATATCACATCTGCCCCTGTCCCCACACAGGCACAGCCTCTCTAGTATCAACATACCCACTACGGGGATGCATTGTTATAACTGGTGACCCTACACTGACAGATCATTATCACTCAAAGTCCGTAGTTTGCATTAGAGTTCACTCTTGTATATTCTATGGGGTTGGACATATATATCCATCATTGTAGTATCATACAGAGTAGTTCCATTGCTTTAAAAATCCTCTTTGTCCACCTTATTCATCTCTCCCTTCCCCACAACCCCTGGCAACCACTGATGTTTTCACTGTCACCATAATTTTTCCTTTTCCAGAATGTCATACAGTTGGAATCAGACAGTAGATAGCCCTTTCAGATACACTTCTTTTACTTAATAATATACATTTAAGTTTCCTCCATATCTTTTGTTGGATTGATAGCTCATTTCTTTTAGCCCTGAATCATATTCCATTGTCTGGATATAACAGTTTATTTATCCATTCACCAACTTGGTTGCTTCTGAGTTCTGTCAACTATGAATAAAACTGCTTAAAACTTCCTTGTGCAACCTTTTGTGTGGGCATAAGTTTTCAACTCCTATGGGTAAATACCAAGGAGCCTGACTGCTAGCTAGATCCTATGGTAAGAGTATGTTTAATTCTGTGAGAAACTGCTGAACTATCTTTTAATGTGGCTGTACCATTTTGTGTTTCCATCGGCAACAAATGAGAGTTCCTGGTGCTCCACATCCTTGCCAGCATTCGGTGTTGTCAGTGTTCTAAATTTGGCTATTCTAATAGGTATACAGTGGTATCTTATTGTTGCTTTTCTTTGTATTTCCTTGATGACATATGATGTGGAGCATCTTTTCATATGCTTATTTGCCATCTGTATATCTTCTTTGGTGAAGAGTCTGTTAAGATCTTTCACCCATCACATCCAATTTTAAACTTAGCTATTTCCCTGCACTGATGGGGGTGAAAGGGACTCCCTCTGGCTGTTGCTTTCAGGTACACTCACCTGGGCACATGCATCAACAATGGGGAATTCTTATTGAATCTCAAGCTTCCCTAAAAGGTTTGCTATCTCCTCAGTTAAACCTGTGAAGGCCGAACACCTGCCCCTTCTGTTCAGGGATTGCTACCTCTGAAGTATTCTATCAAGATTTCTATTATTCTGTCATCCCCTCTGAGAAGGACTTACCAGGTCTGAAGACTGGGAACTTCTCAGCATCTAAACCCCAGTAAAATTTACTCTGATTTCTCCTCTCACACCAACCCACAGTTGGTCTCCACACCTCCCCCCACCCCCACCCTGGGGAAATTGTCACGATTCCTCCATATTTTGTTTTATGGCATTATATACATCGATATTCTTATTCTTTTGGGATTTTGCTCTTGATATTTAAAACAAAGTTCTATCTATATTATTTATAGCCATGTCATGGTAGAAAGCCTCTGCTGGTAGGTGGCAAAGAAAGGTGGACAGAAATGCATTAAATATATACATATATATATGTGGTTTAAATTACAAATCTTACTCTATGTACATATAATTGTATATCTCACTTTAATGGATAACAATTGTTTTGCTACCTAAAATACCTTCGCTGCCGCAAGAATTATTTTTTTCTCCACTCAAACAATGTGGGTTGTAATTGAGCTTTCATTTTCTTACAAGACCCATCCACTGACGACATGTGATTGGTCTGGTGGTGATGGTGGTGGTGTTGGGTTCTTACTTATTCAGGGCTAATCAGAAACTTTATAGGAATTTTTTTAAAGAGAAAAACTATGGTAGACATTGGAGATGTGAAGATTATGTCTAAGAAAACAGTCTGTGATGAGAGTAGGAAACCAACACACAAAGGCAAGAGATCAGTGATGTAGAGAGTTGTAAAGACACAATTGGAAAATAAGGCTAAAAAAGTCATCTAGTTCTTCACTTTCTGAAATTATTTGGCTATCAGTCCAGTGTGGACACTATTGATGATTTGCAACATTTGGTACCTGTGTGATCTTGAATAAGGTACATAAAATTTCTAAGCCACAGTTACCTCTTCTGGGAAATAGGGCTAATGGTGCGACTTAAATGGACTAAGTATATAGAACTGACAGCTGTTATTCTATAGCTTGTCATCAAGATTGACTTAATGATAAGGCTAGTCTTAACCTTAATTTGGTCTTTTGTTTTCCTTATGTCATCCTTTTGATTTAAAAGGATGATTTTCTGTTTTCATCATGATTTTAGTGAACAGCACTTCCTGGTTGCAGGGAGTAGAAAACACAGATGAAACTGATATATTATTTAATCAGAGACGTGCAGGCTTAGCCAACTTGTCTCAATATTTAAATATATCTTATTTCCATAGTCGCATTCTGAAGTAGACAGTGCTTGCACAAAATCAATGCCTAATAATTGTGAATTGCGAACCTAAATTTTTTTGCAGTATAGATTTTTTCCTTGTTTTATAGGAACAGAGGAGTTGCAAATGACACAATTCATTTCTATAACATCGATTCAAAAGAAATACAATTACGAGTCCTCTTATATTCCTTTTACCCTTCAAGCACAATCCTTGATTTTGTGAAGAGTACAAAAATATGTGAGTTGCATTTTACAGTATTTATGCAGAAATGCTAATGACTTTAACTGTCTCAGTTTGTCATCACAAAATTGCTTTGACAAATGGAGTAGATGTTATCTTCATGTGATAGTAAATGGAGAGAACGTGGCCAGTGCAAAGTGAAGGCTATTTCTGCCTGGTTTTTTGGTTCCTGGTGGTTTTAGTGTTGCTGAGCTGGACCTTTATGTAGACAGTGCTTTGTGTGTGACTGAAGCAGACTGATGTGACATGCTGAGGATTTGGACTGTTGTTTCCCTATAGACTGTACTTTTACACTGTGGGGAGCAAAATTTTTTGGCAGGAAAAGACTCAGTCCATTCATGACCATATTTCTAGGGCCAGTTGCTCTTTAAGAAGTTTGAATTTGGTGGTTCTGATTACAAAAACAGTTAATTGGATGTTGACTGTAGAACATTTGGGTTACACAGAAGAAAATAAATTTGAAAAGAAGAAAAACACACCTTTCACTCCACCACCTAGAAGCAGTAACCATTTATATATATATATATATATATATATATATATATATATATATATATATATATGCATGACTGCTTGGCATATGTGAGATCTTTCTGTATAATCAGTTTTATCTCCTGTCATTTTCACCTACTGTTGCAGGGTAAGCGTTTCTTCCTCCTCATGGAAAACCTTTTGGAAACATAATATTTAAAAGTTTGCTTAAGGTTTGCTCTAATATAATGTATTTCTTCCTTCTCTTATTGTTTATGTATGTTTTGTAGGTTCAGAATTATAAATAATGCTGTCATGAATACTTTTGTTTCCCCCCATGAGAAAAGCATAATGAAACCAAGGAGAGCTTTGAGAGAACAAATGTTCTTTCCATTCTGCTCCAACATGTGCTGATTTCCTTATTTCTTGTAGGGATCGTCGTATCTTAAAAATAGCTGGTGTGGTTTTGCTGTAGAGTGCTCCCAACTCTGGGATCAGGGAAGGGAATACAGTTGTCCCTTGCAGCTCCACACCCTGATTCTAGAAGGAATTTTAATTTCTATAATCTTTTGCGTGGTTGGGCCATCTCCTGTTGAAGACTCCAGCGTTCTATTTGTGTACATAATGCTGCACTGCCCTGCCACGTTTGCCAGATTGTTTCCCTGGATCCGTGCCCTATTAGGTACCCCGTAAAAAGCAATGTGGCTGGAGAGCTGGGATACTGATAGTTATGCCTAACTTTTACATGTTCTCATGTACTCTAAATGAAGAAAACTTAGCACATTTATTTGTGATTGGAAATGGTGGTGTGACTGATAGCACTAAGGTTAGAGCAGGCGCATATTTTAACTATATCATATTTTAATCATACCATAGCTGTTAGCTCCTCTCAGGTTCCTTCAGTATTTTGTTGCAATGTTCTGAAGATAGTAAAAATTATACACACTCATCCTTCCCAACTGCTGGTATTGTTTTCCATTTTATTATAGTTTTCCCTGAGCCTAACTGCCATATGGCTGGTTTAAGAAAAAAGTGACTGAGAAAAGTAAGATGAATGGAGGGAATTTCAGACTAAAGTTTTTTCACTTATGACATAAAACCCCAGAAACTCATATCCAGTCTGTGTCTCTCTCTTTCTCTCTCTCTCTCTGTCTCTCTCTCCTTCTCTCCTTCTCTCCCTTTCCCTCCCTCCTTCCGCCTCTCTCCCCCACTCCCCATTACTGTTTGTGTGGAACTAGAATTATGTTCTGAAGAAAACCTTGGTTTGCCTCTAAGCAAAATGAAGTTGGTGAGACAACTCAAAATTCACAAGCGAATATAAAGAAAGGTTTAACTCACACTGGCTCTGTATTTACCTGTCAGCCTTTAAATAGCTAAATTCTAGGTATGCTAGGTACTTAACAGGGAGTATAATTCCAAACTCCCAACCTCTCAATATTTTTCAAAAGCTTGGCAGAGAAAAACAAATGCTTATGGAGGATCGCCTGAGAGAAAGGCAGTACATTCATTTTTGTGAATCAGTGATTCTCGATGCAATGTGGTGAAGTAAAGGAAGAAGGCAGCAAGAAAGAGGGGGAGGCGTGATGTCCTTTCCTTAGGAAGGCCTGGTTCCCAAGATGAGGATGAATTTGGGGTGATTCACATTACTGCTATCCACTGCTCCCCCTCAAATGCTGACGTGGCTAACATCTGAGAACCATTGCTTGAGCAATGCCAAAGTGGGGGGTGAAAAGCTAGAGACCGCTGTTCAAATCAGGCTTATAGACATGTTCTGTCCGCCGTGTGTGTGTGTGTGTGTGTGTGTGTGTGTGTGTGTGTAGGGGGCCGGGGGAGTATAAAACTTCCATGAAACCTGACTTTCCCTGGAAACAATTAAAAATGTGCTTGCTTGGCCTCAAATGCCTGGAACTGAGAAATGGTACCTTTTTGATCACTGTCCTTATTACTTCCTTTTTCTTACGCCTGGCTTACGTCCCTGATTTAGGTAACCTGTCTGGCCCCTGCAGGCACTTGGAGTTTACAGCCTTTGAGTAACAACCTACCTAACTCTAGATTCGGGCCAAAGAACAAGGCGCTGGGTACCTGGGCCACAGCATTTTGCTTTCTAGAAGTGATTTTTCTGGATTTGTGTTTTAGCATGATGCCATAGGCATTGTGACTAAGGAAACGACCCTGTAGAACTCATCTCCAAGTTTACTGTAAGAATAGTTTTGTTCATTATTTTGGGAATTTTATAAATACAGCGTTCAAAAAGGATGAACTCTCAAGTCAGACTGCCTGGAATCCAATTCCCACACTTGCATTTTCTACCTGAAAACCTTTGGCCTGGCATTTGATCTTGCTTTGATTCAATTTTCTCTTCTTTAAAGTGGAGAGAGCAATAGTACAACTTATTTGGGATTCTTGTTAAGATCAAATTTGTTAATATATGTACAGTGTTGAGGACAGAGTTTATCATAGATGAATGTTTTAGAAGTGATCCTATTACTAATATTGTTACATCCTGTCTCAGAATTAGGAATACTTATACCTGCTGTTATGTTTTTCTATTTTCTGGAGAGCCTGAAACTTGTAATGAATCATGTTTCTGTCTTCTGATTGGCTGCTGGCAAGTTTTATGCAAAATTTAATGCATGTACTTAGAAAATATATTATCATGCATCTTTTACCATGCTTCCATCTTATTTTCGTCCATATATTTCTTAACTATTCTTGATTAATCCTATTTTGCTGTATTATGTGCACCTTTGCAAGTCATATTAATTCTCTTTTGAAACAATATAGACCCTAAAAATAAACCAAAAACAAACATATGTGAGCTCTGCTAAATAGACAAGTATGATTAGTTAAACTATTATTTTCCAACATAAATTTCAAGTGAAGTTTGCTTTTTGGCTGATATTCTGAGCTTCCATGTATTTTCAGGTCTATCTTTTAGCTGTAGGGATAAACTGATCCTGTCATCTTCCATTGCAGCATTCCAGCAAGTTCCTGCAGTCACGTTATTTCCCAGATGTCTTCAAATCTATTGTATTGCTGCAAATTGATTTTTAGCTTGTCTTTAAACCTAACATCTGAGTGTCCTATGCCCCCAATTGTCCTTTTTTTAAGTTAAGTTACCAAAGGCAACGTCTTTTTTTCCTTTTTTTTTTTTTTTTATTATTTAAATTTTCTAAGTGAGTGGTATTAAAATGAACCACACATTTTATGTCTTGTGTAAAATAGGCTATTTCACTGATATAAATGAACCTATTTGGAAATGATCAGTGTCCTAAAGTTTACTCCCAAGAGACTTAATAGGGTGATTGGGGAATTTTACTAAGATCGTTTGATACAGTGAGTATCAGAACATTTTATGATCATCAACCCTGAAGCTGGTAGAATGGTAGGGCTTTAGTTCTGTCTTTCTAACTTGATGGTAAATAAGTGAGACAATTTTTAGGATCTTATCAGCTATTTTAAATCAGGGAAATAGAAACCAATCTTTTGGGGGTTAATATAGGGACATACCAAAGTGAATGGTGGATAGGAGACACAAAAGGGATAGAGTGGTGTGGTCCAGGGTTTTATGTGTCTGCACTCACCACAGATATTGCTAGAACCCTTGTTTCGAGTAGGACCCAAGGAGCCCAGACTTTCACTAACTCTTCCGTGTTCTCTTCTTCTAATGGGCAGAACTTCATAGGAATACAGCTGGCAAGGGGTTCCGGGACGTATAGTTTCAGATTTCTACCGCTGACAATCAGGAGAGAGGATAGGTGAACATATCTTCCGTCAGATAGTTCTATCCTCAACCTTTTTATTACTCTGAGCTACTTTGTTCTTCTGTTTCTTTCATGTGATATATTCATGTAAGTATTCTACTTTAAAAACATTTTGAGTTATAAAAATATTTCTAACTTCAGGACTGTGTCAGTTATGTCAGAAACACTTACAGGAGTCACATACAGGAGTGCAACTGGAAATATGTTAGGTTTATTTCATTGCCAGTTATATATGTTTTATGCCAATCTTTAAGTGATACATTTTTTTTTGTGTTGAGGGAAAATATTTAATGCACCTCTTTATTATTTTAGCTACCTGAATCCATGTTTCTTTGTAGGGATTGAAATAATTTAATTCTTACATCTGAACATTTTCTCAGCCTAATTTCTTTGGATTTGGCTTTCGTTTTTGATTTCCTGATTTTCATAAACATGCATTTGTTTTTAACTGTCCTGTGTCAAAATATGGTTTTAAAATTCGGCTTCTATATTAAAATTATGGCTGATCAACTTTCGTCTTGACTGCCAAAATATTCAGTTGAATTAGGGCTTCTTAAAATGCATCCGGAAAGACTGACGCGTTCAAGGAGCAGAGTCAGAATGGCTTAGAGCCGCACCAGTGTAACTGGGTTGGCAAATCAACAGGATCTGAGTGGGAGGGCTCATCTCGCTCCACAGCCCTTTGTCCCCAGAAGGGTTGCTTGTCATTTTGGCAATGGTTGACAGGACTAAGTTGAGCCCTGACATGTGCTGTGACTTCTGTAAGTGTTTCTGACATAAGTGACATAGTCCTGGAGGCTTTTGACAAGTTTGTCAACCTAATGAATGGGCAACTAAGCCTTAAAACCTCGGTAAAGGTCGTGTAAGTTGTTCAACAGAGGGTGCAAAACCCAGGTAACCAAATAATAGTTTCAGACTTATTCGGCTTGCCAGCTGGCTGATGACACTTCAACAGACCAAAAGAAAACAATCATGCTTGAAATAACCGTTCATCTTTAGCAGTGTAATGCAGCCTATGCCTTATAATAGAATACCTTTTAAAAGGCTATTTGTAACACTTACCTTCTCATTTTTTTTAAATCATTTTCTTTTATGTATATTATAGCTGGAATGCTTAGTGCTTTATGCCTCTGATAAATTTTGGCACTACCTGAAAGGTTTAGGTTACCATGGTGAATCTTGCCTAGAAAATGGAACCATGACGGCTAAACAACTTCAATGAAGTGAGGATTAACAGGAGTAATTAAAATTGCTTGTATTTCAGGGGCCACGTCCTATGTAGACGTACCAGGGCCTCAATTCTAGTTGAGCCGAATCATAATTAACAATGGCATTCGGACTCAATTTTGAGAGTTGGAAACAAAAAATTGATAACTGCACATGTCTGCAAATTATGAAACAAAATTAAATTATATTCTCCCTTTACTATTCCACTTCAAAGGTATGCCATTTGGCTTTGCAGACGAGGTCTACTTGAGTAAATAAATTGAACCAGGATGTTAATGTTTAATTCCATTTCTGTGGGCTCAGGTCTCTGGCACTTGAGAAAATCTATTATTCTAACTTCATACCTAGAGTAGAACATCTCCAAATGCAGAGAGGTCTGCTTCTTATCTTGAAGCTTATGAATTAATTGATATTTTTGCTCAACTGGAATGTAAAGGCAGAGAGTAGTAAGGTTTAATAATCACTAAGTTTTCATGTGCCATAATAAAGTTATTACCGTGTTTCCCCGAAAATAAGACTTAGCCGAACAATCAGCTCTAATGCATCTTTTGGAGCAAAAATTAATATAAGACCTGGTCTTATTTTATTATAATATAAGGATGGGTCTAATATAATATAATATAATATAATATAATATAATATAATACTGGGTCTTATATTAATTTTTACTCCAAAGGATGCATTAGAGGTGATTGTCTGGCTAGGTCTTATTTTCGGGGAAACACGGTAATAACTTTATTATAGCACATGAAAACTTAGTGATTATTAAACCTTACTACTCTCTGCTTTTTGGAGGGACTTTAGTCTTGCAATGAATCTATTTGAAGATACCTTCATTTTTTCTATTTTCATTCATTGTGAAGAGCTGAAGGTGTAGTAAAGATGGTCACATCCAGTGATTCTTATTTTTCCCCAAGGGTGGGGTTTAGGGGTGACAAATGGGATAGAAGGTAATAAGGTGATGGGACGATAGAAATGAGGGTGAAGTGAAATGTATACAGTTCTGCATTCCTCCCTCTTCTCAGACAGGAGGAATTCTGATTTTATATATTAGGGGTTCTTTCATGTGCAATTCTGCTGTTAACCAGCCCTCCTATGTTTCAAATGAGGAAACATAGTTCCAGAAAAACTAAGTGATTTGCCCAAGACCACAAGTTTACTTTATGGTCAACAAAATTCAGAATCCACGTCTTCTGGGTCATAGTTAGTGATAGTCTCTCTCTTTTTTAATTCAGTAGTTTCTGATAAGATTTCTGGTAGCACTGGAGAAAAAAACAAATAATACACAACTCTTGTTCTTCCATAGAACTTACAGTTTAATGAAAGAATAGATGTACAAATACATATAATAATTGATGTATGCACAGAGAGACTCTAAACATGTCTTAAGTGAGTCAAGAGAAGTTTCATAAAACTTCAATTTCTTTAAGATTTTCCCTTTCTGCTATTAGCAAAGATATTCTGGAAACCTTCAGAGGCGATTACTTATGGAATTTTTACTCTATACTCTTATTTTCATGGAAATAGGCTAATAACGTAGTTTAACTGAGCACAAACAATATTTCTTAACTGGCATTTCTAATATGTCATATAAGATGAGCTGCTTCCAATGTTTTCTTTTTTTTTTCCCTTTCAGTTGTGTGATTTGAATCTATAGTGCTTGCACTTCAGACTCAGAAGTCTACCTTTTCTTCTGGTGGAAGTTAACAATTGCTATAAATATAATGATACTTAATTAGCTCACATAACAAGTGACCTTGACGTCTGTGGCTTCAGGGATGGCTCAACAATAACATCAGTGACCTAGGATTTCTTTATTCCTCGGTGTGTTGGGTTTTCCTCCTCTGGCACATTATCGCATCGTTGTGAGATCATGATACAGTGCTGGCCTCAGGTAGTCACACAGCAGCATCCCCAGTAGGAAAGAAGGGAAAGAAAAACCACAGTTTTTCCTTTGTCCAGTGGAGCTAGTGTTCATCTGCCAAGAATCCTTGATTATTTTGATATTATAGTTTGATTACATTGACTAAATACAATGTGTTTTGGTTTATATTAAATAGAGTCCATTAGATGTGGCCGTCCAGCATTAGTGTGTGCGTGTGTGCCTGTGTGTGTGTGTGTGTGTGTGTGTGTGTGTGATGTAAAGCTTGTCTATTTCTCACCATATACCCTTGATGTGATGTGAGAGGAAAAGAGAGCAAAAGTTCCTTCACAGAGTCCATGCAGGGAGTAATGGGCTGAAAAACCATCCTGATGCTGTCCTCCAAAATATAATCTTTATTTCTAAGACACAGGAGTAAGGTAAAGCTAGGATTTATCTATACATCTGTGCTCTCACTCACTCACCTTAAGTAAATTCAATCTGTCACCGGGTACTATAGACATTTCTGCCTAAATGTCTTTCTCTTCTTTCCATGCCACAGACACTGTGCTTCAAGCTGCCACAGTCTCTTGCTGGGCCACTCCACAGCCTCCTAAATACTCCTCCCATGGATATTCCACCCCCACTCCAGTGTGTTCTCCACTCTGCAGTCTGGCTGATTGGCTCAAAATGCACGTTTCTTTATCACTCTGCTTAGAAAAGTTCAGTAGGAGCCATCGCTTTTAGAAGAAACAGAAAAATCTGAACTGCCATTTGTAAAGCTTCCTATGGGCTGGCTCACCCTTATTTTTCCAGCTCCATGTACAGGACACCCTGTTTGTTTTCTGAGCCTCACTGATCCTTCAGTCCTTCAGATGCTCTCAGTTCCTTCCTATCATGGATCATTTGTATACATTGCTCCCTCTACCTGCAATTTCCTTCACACTTTCCGTCTCCCTCTGCTACAATAGGCTACTTGTTGTTCTTTAGATTTAGGCTATGCTATGAGTTTCAGGAAAACTTTCTGACCCTCAGAAGTTGTGCTTTCTCAGCATATCTCTTATGTCCTTTACACTACACTGTAATTTTACAGTCATTTTTTAAATGTGGGATTAGTACCACCTGTTCCCACTGATAAACGGTAAACTTCCTTGGGGCTGGACTATATCTGTCTATTTACAAATTTATCTTTGTGCTGACAATGCTTAACGTGAAACTTGGCACATAATAAGTGCTCCGTATGTGTGTGTTAACTGGTTGTATATCAATAAGTGAATAAATAAATAGTATTTATTGTGTTATCTCATCTCTGTACCATTCAAGCATTTTAATTGCCGAGGTTAAGTAGTTGATGTAACTGTAGTTCATATTTCAAAATAAGTCGTGTTGGGACCTCTACATGAGAAAATCGATTAGAAATTTTTGCTTTCATTACTGATTGCCTGAGGAAATTCCTTATATATCTTGTATATGCTATACATATGAGGTTTTAAGGCAGAGAACTTCAAATGCAGAGTTTTCTCTGAATACAGTTGGAACCTTTAAATGTGTGGTTTTTTAATTCAGAAATTTAGTACAATTGAAATGGAGAAAAATTTCAGACCTTCTAGATATGGATTTAAGTTTGGAGAGATTCAAATGTCATTTGAGGTAAAGTGTGTTGATTTATTGATGTTCAAAATAATAAAAGAAGGTTAAAGTGATGTGGCTACAAGGTTCAGGTAATTTCGTTCCTGACATTCCTTTTAAATTGTTCTATTTCTCTGAAATAATTCTCATTATCTTTGCATTTGGCAATTCAATAAAATTAAGTAATGCTTGCTAAGCAGATGCTATGTGTCATTTATTAATTCAATGAATAGTTATTGGTTGCCTCCTATGTGACAGCCATAAAGTTGTATTTTTCTTGTCAGGAATTTGTCTATGAAAATGACACAATTTCTGATTTCAAATGAAAACAGCGTGGACAAGAAATTTAAAACGGAGCATGCTATGTATAAGTACTTTGTTAGAAGTAAGCAGAGGGGGCGATGAGAACATACAGTGAATGTCCCTCCCTAACTCAATTTCTGTTAAGACAAGAGAGAGGAGAATTGTGGGAAGGCTTCCTGGAAGAAATAACATTTGAGCTCAATTCTAAAAGGCAAGTAAAATCTTTGAACCTCTTCGCTGCGACATTTGTCTACAGTCAAATGATATTTCCATGCTGCTGGCTGCAGTGTTAGACGTTACCCGCGAGCTGAGTGTTCCAGAAAGGAAGTTTAGCAAAGCAGGTGTACATTTCTCTCTATCTTTGTGGTTTTCAAGAATGAATAACAATAGCAAATTTTGACAGTGAAAAGTAATCATTTATTTTCATAAAATGTAGCACCTTAACTGTATTTACTTAAAAATATAAGTCCTGTAATTTTCTGTGGATTTTTGACACATTTTGGAGAACAAACTTGAAATCAATTAATGCAGTGAAAAGGTTAACTAAATATTTATTATTTATGATGCCAATTTTCTTGTTATATTTAATTATTTAAGTAACATTGCTATTTTCCCCCAATTTTTATAATTTTTTCTCTCTCACCTATACGTTGGAGCCTTTTTGAGAATGGGAAATATATTTTATATTTTTATTTATGTAATTATTCAACATAGGGCTGTGCATCATCTAGATAAACAGTGATGATTTCTCTCACTAATATTAAGTGGATTGAAGCTTTACAGTGATGGCTCTGGGAGGCAGAGAAAGGTACTTGGGCCGGTACCTTGAGCCATGATTTATTTAGTTTGCTTGCCTCCAGCAATCTCCAGTGACCCTGCCGTTTGGAAAGATCCCAAGGGGGTCTCCCTATGTGGGCATTCATAGCTAACATGCCTATAGGGAAATGCTCAGATTGAATTATCATTTTTATCTGTTTTTTCTGTTTTGGAGTTTTTACTGAAAGCATTGCAATTTTTTTCTATTTTGTTCAAATAACTCCTGGATATAGAAAACTAAACGTTCTCTGGTCCTAAAACTCAGGCATGTGCATAGTCACCGACTCATAAGAGGGTCCGAATTTTTAAGTAATGTGTAATGGATTCTGGCTTCAGAAAGGATGAATGATGAGCATTTAGTACATATATTCAGTTGGTGATCAGGCTCCTGGGCCTATTTTTTCCTTTTTCTTTCATCTGTCACTTCTTTTACTCTCAAAACCATTGAGGGACATTTGAAGAAATACATGTAGATTATTTTAATTTAGAAAAGTGAGCAATTTTTAACCATCATGAATTAAAGATACACAAGGTGTCTTGGTTCCCAGGACCATCCTCTGAACCGATAAATGGGTATTGAACTGATGTGGAAGGAGGACAAGATAAACTCCTTCCAAGTTCATTACTGGAGAGAGAAGAAAGAGGGACCTTATTCAGTATACTGTTACATTACTTTCTTGCATTTACTCCCTAAGAAATATTACTTTATCTGATTTTTGCTTTCATTACTCATTGCCTGAGAAAAATCCTTAGATATTAAGTTTATTATTATTAAAGATGTGAAGCGTATTATTTTTGGTTCTGTTACTGACCAGTAGTGACTCCAATAGTTTTCCTACATCTGTGTTTCCCCTTCAGCTGGATTATTTACTTTCTACTAAGTTGTTCTTCACCTACAGAAGTATGTTTTGAGGAGCTAAATATTATCTGTTCACTTATTCTCTCTTCAGGTTCACATTGCCAAGACCCTACATGATTTTTAGAAGTACTTCTTTGTACTTTCCCACACTTTTTCAACTGTGTGATGCCTGGACTGTTTTAATATCTCAAATGCTGTTTGCTAATGCGTTGTAAAGTAGCAATATAACCTCTCATTATGGAATATTTCCTTTTAATCATGTTGGGTTAACACTGACCTTTTTTCTTTAAGAATGCTGTTTAGCTGAAGAAGCACTTAATGCCAAGTGCTCATTTTAAAAAGAAGAGATATTCATGTTAAAAAAGAAACGCACACACAACTGCTCACTCATTGTGGAGTCACTTATCTGAGAATCTTAACCATTTGAAGTTTCAATAACTGTTAGAAAAGGCCTCTGAGTTGTAGCCGTTGCTTGTGGCGTATTCCTTAGAAAAATCTGTGGGCTGGGGGCTTTGCGTCTGTGCTAACTGGACCCTCAGAATTTCACTTTGTGCCTCTTCACCCCTATTTACAAGTAAGTTGGGTTTTCTGATTTCTCACTGGAAATAGCAAAGAAGAAACCAGAAAGGAAACAAAAAGCAGATGTGTTTTGAAATGGGGATGATGTAAATAATGAACACACTGGATAATTTATCCCATTTTACGACTCTTTTGATTTTGAAAGATAAAAGCCTTTTGTTGACCTTTTTGCATACATTTTACCCAGACTGTAAATGGTTTTTGAGTAGGAAAGAATGTTTTTAGTTTAGATTCTTTGGTTCCTTTTTGGAAAAAATAGGGATAATAAAAGACAGAAATATGAGTTATATAGATAGTTTTTTTTTATTAGGTAGAATACTTTATAATCAGAAAATATGGTATATTTTTATATCTCAAAGACCTTGCAGTTTCAGTTATTAGTTACACATAAAATACACTGAGTATTTATCAGCATTTATCTTTATTAATTCAGTTCTAGAATTGTATAAAACAAGCAGTCTTAACCAGTTCCCCCATTTGGGAGCGTGATGGCAATTGAACTACTAGCCTACGCAAATTGTATTTATATGTTTTAAAGCAGATATAATATAACTAATGTAAACATCAAAAAAGTCATTCATGCCTGATATAATGAAAAATGAGACCATTTTAGTTGAGTACTTCAAATAACCTTTGTCCACTTTTTAAGTAGTTCTCACATAAAGAAGACTATTCTGAGACGGTTTCAGGGTGTTATATTGACACTGGGAAATCATAGATGCTAGAAATTTGAAGGTCAGAAGGACCACCTCCAAGTGCACTGCTGATAATGAATATAATCTCAGGGCCAGCGATTCTTGATCTGTTCTCTAGTTTCATATATGACAGACACTGCCAACAAGCATTGTGCCAAAGGCTATTCATGATGCAAAGCTCATGCCATTTGAGATAGCAAATAACCTTTCTCATAGGTAGGCTTTTAAATGTTTCATTAATACCAAATTATGACAATAAGTGACATATGCTGGCACCTTTTGGATTTTGTGTTAGTGACAGCACACTGCAGTCTAGCTCTCACTGCACTCGATCTTACAACGGCAACGCACATCATCCGTTGTGATGTCACCTATCCCTGTTTCTCCATGGAACCAGGATGCCCTGTCAAGTATTTCACTGATGCTTTAGCACCTGAATAAGCTACGAAGATTAGTGCTGGTTTAGTGAAGTAGGTCTGCATAAGAGCATGTGAAAGGAATCACTGCCAGCAGATGTGGAGCTCAAATGTAAATCTTTTAAAATATAAATATTCTTATATTTGGTTTCTGTTATTCTGTATTGAGTCTGGGGGTGTTAATTGTTCTTTTTAGCAATTTAGCAAAGAGAAAACCAAATAGAATAAAAAGAGGCTGATCCTCCACTCCCCTTTCCACCCCTCTGCTCTCCTCTTTTTTTCTGTTCTTTTTCTTTTAAAGTAAACATGGCAGTGAGGTGCTATTTTTATTTTGGGTGGCTATTCCTCTCCCAACCTCCCCCCCAAAAAAACCCCCAACCCAGTTAGGCCAGGTATTTCTTTAGTGTAATGGCAAAAGGTAAAAGGGAATGAAAATTTCCTCTCTCTACTAGTTTCTTTGAAAACTGCATTCAAGAAACAACGCAGTTGTGGAACAGTGTTTTTGAACAGTAACAGCAGTGGTTTAAAATGTGTGACCTCTGCAGTACAGTGTTTTTTGATTTGCCAACTTTTGAACCATCACAAATCGATATACTAACCAGTCATCTTACACACCTGGGTGGCATGCTGCTTTCCTGGACGCTGCCCTCGACTCAGTTTGGCACAGGACAAGTGAGGTGTGGGACTGCTGTGAGCTCTGGGTAATGTGTGAACGCCAGCGTCGTGTATTGAGAAATCCAAGGATATTTTCTGGAGACACCCCAAACTCAAAAGTTTGTGTGTTCCTCCATACACCATTGAGTTGAATTCAAAAAAGTTGTCTATGTCTGACAACAGCAGTGTGGTCTTGTCGAGTGTGGCTGCATTTTAATCCCTTCATGGATATTGAGGGCTTTAGTTCCAGTTTATTCCTGCCTGTCTCTTCCATCCAAACTTCCCTTTCATCTGGCTCTCAATGGGAGGGACCTGCCTTTAGGGGACAAACAGAAGCAAAAGATAACAGGAAGACCCACACTATGCCACTGGTATCTTGAAACATGAAAGGTCACACCCTACATTTCTCTAAAAATAAATCTCTTTCCACAGGGTCAATAAAATTGCTATCATTAAAGAAAATCTCCACTTTCAATTTCTTCCTTCCGTTCTGTCTCAGAAAAATATGCCAATGCGCTCTAAACTGTGCCTGAGTAACTGTTAACAGAGTTTCATTCAAACCTCCCAAGCCCTTTAGAGGGATAATTCATAAGGCCTAGCACTGCAATAAGCACACCGCCACCACCGGCCTCTTGGAGGGGGGTCTGTGGTATTAGTATCGTTATCAGCATTATTTTTCCTCCCTTTCTTCATTTTGCATAAATTGAAATTTCTTCAAAACTTTAGCAGCATGGTATTAAAGTATCTGTATATGAAAAAACAAAAAAATGCTAATGATTTTCTTCTGGAGGAAACAGCTGCTGAGGAGTCTTTGAAGCCAATGCTTTTGTTGTGAATCTGAGAGCCATGGTTACCTAACAGATTCATACCCTAGGCAGAATTGCTAGGGAATCGTGTGCGTACAACACTGTGTCAGCCTCGCATGCCTCTGAGGAAGAAGTGGGAGCAACATGTCCATCAAAAAGGAAAATACACAGGACTCAGCATCCACTGCTTTCCTACATCACTGTAGTGGTAAACCAAGCTGCATGTTCCTTAACCCTTCTCGTCTGCCCACTGTCAGGGAAGGGCTGGAACAAATCCCAAGTGGGCACTGCCCTCCTGCTGAAATGTTATCTTATCCAACTGACAAGACCATTTTCAAGGACCACTCGGAAACAGTACCGTGGGTTCAAATTTTATAAATTTGTACACACACACACACACACACACACACACACACAGGAATATGCACACGCACGCACGGTCTGACAATTAAGTTCGCGAACTTGGTTACAATGATGTTGCTAAACATTTTGATATCAGAGGGATTATTCATTATGGATTTGTACCAACTGGACAAACAGTTAACCAAGTTTGCTATTTGGCAGTGCTGAAAAGGCTGTGTGAAAAAGTTAGATGACCTGAGCTTTTTGCTAACAATTCACAGCTCTTGCATCATGACAATGCATCAGCTCTCACGGCACTGTCTGTGAGGGAGTTTTTAGCTAGGAAACAAATAACTGTATTGGAACACCCTCCCTACTCACCTGACCTGGCCCCCAATGACTTCTTTCTTTACCTGAACATAAAGGAAATATTGAAAGGAAGACATTTTGGTGACATTCAGGATATCAAGGGTAATACTATGACAGCTCTGATGGCCATTCCAGAAAAGGAGTTCCAAAATTGCTTTGAAGAGTAAACTAGGTGCTGGTGTAGGTGCATAGCTTCCCAAGGGGAGTACTTCAAAGGTGACTGTAGTGATATTCAGCAATTAGTATGTAGCACTTTTTCTAGGATGAGTTCACGAACTTAATTGTTCTACCGTGTGTGTGTGTGTATATCTATATATATACACACACGTATATACATATATATAAATGTGTATGTGTGTGTTATCTATATCTATCTATCTATCTATCTATCTATCTATCTATCTATCTATCTATCTATCTATCTATATTTATCTATCATCATCTCATCTATCATCTTTTTAACTCTAGGGAAATATTGAATAAAAGCAGTTGGAAAAAGAACTCCCTTCAGTGTTAAACACATCCTGCTGCTTTTATCTGCCAAGGCTTCCATATTCTTCTGTGACTATGGAGTTTAGTGTCTATGGAGTGGGGTGAAAGGGGGGTGCTTTGGATCATTCTTCTGTGTGTATTTGTGTTTAAAATAATATAGGAAGGAGGCTTTCAATATTTTTAAATCTTTGGAGAGATTCCACATACTGATCTTTATATACAGCAAAGGTGGGGGATGTTAGGGTAGGAGTTGTCTTGGACCTCAGATTCCTATCCAGACATTTGCTTACTGAAATTTGCAGTCGATGTTGATATATTTAGCAGCACTGTATAAAAAATAAATTACTGGTTTATAATAGCAAGAGCCTGAAGGCAATAATGATGCCTACTTGGGGTGGGACTTTTTTTTTTTTTCAGGCTTGGTGTTTATTCTTCTGTCAATCAGGAATAAAAACAAGGATACTTCCTGTTTAATTTAGAGATGTTATTATATAATGAAGGAAAATTTGTATTTCAAAAATTGCATTCTTTGGAAGGCAATAAATCCAAGTTAGTCAATTACTAAATATTTTTTATTTTCCTAAATTTGGCTCACTATAAGTGCCATATTTTAGAAAATTCAAATGCTAATTAAAAACTTAAAGTTGTGAGAAGTGTTTGGAAAATCTATAGCTGATATAGGAGCTTTCCTGTTCATCAAGTTTATTTCAGTCATTATGAGAAAACCGTGAAATGAGAAAATAGAGAATTTCGCCATGGAGAAATGAGACAATTTTACTTTGCATATGACCAACCAATAAAAGAATAAGTACACATACGAGTATATGCAATTTGATTTTGATTGAGTGTATTAATTTCCCAAATTTCTTTAGCACTAAAATGATGTACTCAATGAGTTGTATTTTATAACTGTATTTATTATTTTGTATTCAAGTTGAATAAATATTCTTCATGGAATTTTAAATGTTTAACACTAAAGAAATCTCCTCTTAAGCTCTTTTGCCATGAAGCATTTGACAACTCATTTGAAATTGAATCATTCAGCTGTATTTTCATTATTGTTTCATGATACAATATCCCCACTTATTCATGGAGATATGTTTCCAGACTCTGAGGGATGCCTAAAACTGTAGATATTACCTAACCCCATGTATACTCTTATGTTTTTTCTATACATACGTACCTTTTCGCTTTATGACTTCTCCTTGGCAAAAGCCTGGATTCAAATTGCCAGGATTGCTATTCTGTGCTTTGTGGCCATTGTTGAGTAAAATAAGGGTGACTTGAATACAAGCACTGCGATACCATAACAATTGTTCTGATAACTGGGGCAGCTACTAAGTGACTAAGAGGCAGGTAAGAAATGTATAAGGTAAGAAGACGCTAGACAAAGGGATGATTCACATCCTGGGAGGATGGAGTGGAACGGCATGAGGTGTCATCACACTGCTCAGAAGCACATGCAATTTAAAACTTTGGAATTGCTTATTCTGGAACTTGCCACTTAATATTGTTGGACCACAGTGGACCGCAGGTAACTGAAACTTCAGAAAGTGAAACGCGGCTAAGGGGGGGGCTACTGCACTGAACTTGACTCATTCTAAGGGCTAACCAGACTCAAAATCATTACCCAGTGAATTACCTAAAGTTTTAAATGTCCCCGTCCCCCAAGTGGTGACTTTTGGAATGCAGGTTCACTGGTTTTCAAGAGATTTTGGTGTTGTCTTGATTTTGATAAAAGAAATCTAAAAGTGCCTTTTATTGAACTGTCGTTCCTACAGTCCCCCACATCTTCTCTATTCTTTGATGCCTGAAGCAGTGTTTTCTGGAGTCTGTGGCCAAACAAGTTTTAGCAATAGTTGGCTCATCAGTTTCCTTTCCACAAAAGACATACACGATCATAAGTGAGAATATTGGCATATTCATAGATAATAATGTTCAAAATTGGCTCAAGGTTATTCCTGAAAAATGATGATGTTTTAATTTTCATCCCAAATTAATCTTATCCACAGTAAGCAAATGATTAGTACATCCATTAGTGAAAAGACATTTTAATGTTAAATTAGAAAAAAAAATTGAATGCTTCAGAATAGCGAATTCATGCCAAGTTTGTTCTAGAGAGGGAATTTTTATTGTATTGTATTGTATTGTAGCTATTCTATTCTTTTCTATTCTATTCTTTTCACCAATTATCTATGGATATTTACTCTTTCCTATAAAATTTGCTAATCTACTGATTTAACAGCCAGAGACAAATCACTTTCAAACTCTGTTAGACTAGGTCTATCCAGAAGGATTTGCAAAAGCCTCTCAAGGACCATTAAGTTTTTTACCCTCTATATTCCCCATACTTAAAGTCTATTCCCGGACAGCAGTATAATGGAGAACTCTTACTGTTACTACGTGTTAGGATTGCTGTAAATTCTTTGGGGTGCCATGTGTTTATTTTGATGATTTAAATGTGTTGCATTAATCAACAGAACAATAAAAAAGTAATAACCAAAAAAGAGGATTTGCAAATTTTAAAAATTGGAAGAAAAAGTTGGGAAGACTTACAACATCAGAGACTGAATACAATCAAGATTTACTTCCTATTATTTGCTTTTCAGGAATGTGTCTGCCTCTTTTAACTGACAAAGACTGCATTGACAGAAAGCCTTTCCAAAGGTTAATTATTTTACAATGAAAGTAATCAGTACTATATTGCTTGTTAACCTTTATTTTCATCTTAAAGTTATTTCCCTTAATTATCTGACTGTGTACTTTCAGGGATGTTTTTGATTTTTGATTTATCTTATCAGTTAAAATATTTTTTCAAATCTGCATCTTATCTGGTTAATCTTATTTATCCTGAAGAGAATAGATTAAATCCACTTAACTGTCCACTTTATTAAATTTTTGTTATAATTTATGTTACTGTAATAGAATCAGGACAGGAGGAAATTAAATTGCTCAAAAAATACAGAAGAGTCTGTGGCTTCCATAGTCTCCTATGTAAAGTCTGAAATCATTTCATGTTCTTTGTGGGGGGAGTAGTATTATAAAGCTTTCTTTATGAAAATAAATGCCAAAATAACATTTATTTCTTTTCATTTTAATTGTAGGAGATTGGAAAATCAGTGGATTTTCTGGTTAGGGAGTTTGGTTTCCCTCCAACTTTATAGAATAATTTCTATAATCATTCAAAAGTTTTAAGAAGAATACTTCTTCTAAAATTTTAACATCAATTGCACTAGTACTGTTTTATTGCCCAGTATTTGTTCCCTGGTCAGAAATAAAATAGAGTTTGTATTGGTTATCAATACAATAAATCAATGTATGCAACTAATTTGGACCATTCAAACATAAAAACAACACTCCAATTTATTCTATAATTATTCAAAAGATTTAACTCTTTTTTCCATTTCATTTTGCATAGCAACCCTACTTAGAATATATATGGAAAATATGTAGATGCAGGGAGATATCAAAAATTACACAGGGAAGGAATCTAATGTAAGTTCTGGAATACGTTGTGTCCAGTCTGGAAACTAAATCAATGGAAATCTGAATGAATTTGCATTGCCCAAGAACTGTAGGAAAAGGACGGTATGGTGTTATTGTTTGGGAGTGGTAAATTTGAACATTAAAAATGATATAGTTACAGGCAGTTTTCATAGTATCCACACGTGTGCTAAGAAATATGAGCCACACACCATGTTGTTTAGATGCTGTTAATTAATGAGCATTTATTAGATGCTTACTGTGTATGAATCAGTAATCAAGGTGCTATGTGTAATGGTATGTGGGGGGGATATAAAATACATATAAGACAATTGTGAAGTACTGAAGGAACACAGCCATATGTAGGGCTCACCAAAAGATTTCCAAAAGACATGAGAACAGTTATTTAGTAGCAAAGCAACAAAGTCAAGCGGGTGTATAAAATGCAATTACATCCACATGGGGTAGAACTGGGTATGGTTGTTCTATAACCCTTTTATATCAAGAGTCTGAATTCTGACTTTAAAAATAAAGTTGTATATTTTCGGATGCTCACGTAGCCTAAGCACTGAGGACTGAATTCTGTGTTTAGCTCTTTGGCTGTTGTTTGCACTGATGCATGTAGCAGAAAGAAAACAGCTTGATTTCCATAAGTTAGGCAAACTCTGGAGAGCTGGGAATGGCAGGGAGGCAATTGGCTTGCAAAATAAACTGACCAAACCGGAAGCCAAAATTAAATAGAGTGTATAAGGGTACCCCAGGGATCGCCTTAACAATGTACTGGTTATGAACTAACTATTGTTGTTATTACCACTGCTAATGAAGAAACCATAGGGGAAGGCAAGCAATACCTCTCCCTTATTACTGTGGGCTTCCGGTTTAACTAGCAAAGGCACTCAATGATCCTTTAAAAAATGAATTGACTCAAATGTCTTTCTGCTATTAGTGGAGATACCATTAGACATGGTTTAGCTTCAGAAAGTATGAAGAGAATGTGGCTACTAATGGCTGAAAGTGCTGGATAAAACATCCTTAGACATCATAATTTTTTTCTTTTTTACCACGTTTTATGACTTGATAAAAGTTTTATTTCAAATATGTTTTCTAAAATGATCCAAGGAAGTTATTAAATGCCAATTCTCTCATAGAAATAGTAGTTCATTGGCATAGTTAAGCCTTTAACTATTTTTGGTGCTGGAAGTTTGGGAAAAAGAATATTTTCCCAATGGTGGCTTTTAGAGCAATGGAAGTCAATTAAAATGTAAAATGGTGCCACCTTTATTAACTATATTAAAGATTTGGCTTTGGGGGCAAATAAAAACTAATGATTAGAGTATCTATGAAAATGTAATATCTATGAAAATGATTCTTTATTAGGCCCTCCTCAGATTTGAAGCAAAAGGTACTTTCTTATTTGATTGGATTCTTATAGATTATCATTCATTTATCTATTCATTTATTCATCCAATTCTCAACAAATGTTTAGGTCTCTACCCCATGCCAAATTAGTTGATTAAAATTTGAGACTAATAAATAACAAGAACAACAATGACAGGTAACATTTCTTGGCGTGAGAGCCTTAGACTCCAGGGTACTGATTAAAGAAAGGTGAGAGAGTAACTTTTTACATCCTGAGCTGGAATCTGTACTCTGCTACCTGCTGATTGTGTGACTCTAGGAAGGTTCTTTGTTCCTCAGTTATCTGTAAAGCAGAAATACAATAAGAGCACCCATTGTATAGGTTTATTGAGGAAATGAAATAAGATAACATCCAAAAAAGCATTTTGAACACTACAAGGCTCTTAGTAAGTGATCAGTAAATATTAACAATTTTTATTTATTGTTTCAGTTATTTAATCTTTATTTACATCAACATACCAATGAAACACTTAGTAGGAAACAGGTAAGCCGAATGAAATTAGATGGATTATAATTACTTCTTTAGGAATTAAAATACTGAGTTTCCACAGTATAATGTCTTTTTTGTTTTCATGTGTAAAATATATTTGTAAGTCCTTATGCTCTCATACAAAAAATAATTGATATACAACAATCATAGCTATATAAGTAGTAATAGGTTTGTATAAATTATTTATGAATGCAGTATGATTGTCTCCATTTTATAGATGAAACACTGAGGCACAAAGGTTCAGTAACTTGTTTAACATCAAACAGCTAAGAAGCGAAGGAGACGGGATTGAAACATAGTGCCATGTTACTATGCTGTCGCCAAGCAGGGCCACGTAGCTTTCCTCCAATTCAAAGATCACTCAAAAAAATCACACATGAAGTTAGGTTTTGAGAGCAATTTACTCAAGGTAACCTAGTCCTGAAAGCAGATAAGAGCTCCAATCTTCTATGTAAAGCAGCTATCTCTTCGTATCTGGAATAATTAATTAAAATCGGTCACTCGGAGCTATAAAGTTGTAGAAGAGCTGAATTCTGATTGCTTTTGAGATTACTTCTCTAGACTGACTGTCACAATCATCAAAGTGCTTATGCTAATATTTCCCAGATTTGAATTTAGGGAAATCAAAGGCACCTCCTTTTATTTTCACATTGTGCATTTCAGGCAACCTTATTGATAAAATGGAATTTAGGTCAAACTCACATATTCAAGCAGGTTCTTTGTATATGGAATAAGGAAGTAAATTAAGAAAGAAAGAGAAAGACCTCAATTTATCTTAATCTTGTGTTGTATGAGCCCAGATGAAAAAAGCATACACATACATAACAAATGGAAATTGCTCTTTGGCTAGAATCTCAATTCAGCGTGTTATTGCAAACTGTGAGTGGCTAAATTTCATTCCCACACCCACCCCAACAACCGCCCCGCCCCAGAATAATGAAACAAGTATCTATTTTCCCGTTTTGTATTCTTTCCTTTTCTTTTTTTCTTCTCTTCATTCTTTATTTTTCTTCTTTTCTCTCCGTAAAAGATACTCAAATAGAAATCATCCTTACTCTAGGTAAAATAAATGCTTTTACTTTTTTAGTCCTTGCCCCCACCAGAATCAAACAAAATTAAGCAGGAAAAAGCCCTGGTTTTCTCACACTGAGGTGCTGTGCCCAGATTCAGCATTTTGATTTGATAATGACGAGCTATGTTATCTGCTAAAGAATAATATTAACATAAAAACACAATAGAACTTGTCACAAAATGCATAGCAAACATTATAGCATGTAGTCTAGAGCTTTAATTAACATATTTGTTAAATGCCAGTTCTTTGAATAGACACTATCAACAAAGGAAAGACTTTCCCTAACACAGATAATGCAGATAGCTTGCCTTCTTTAAAAGAGATTTTGACAGTTACACCATTCAGCTCAGTAATTCTGCTGGGAACCAACTCCCATCCTTCTGCCACCCAGGCTTTCAAATCAGAACGGAGGAGAAAGTCAATAGCTTTTACTGCTCTACAATTTATTCCAAGGCAGGAGTTGTAAATGTATGTATATACAGACGAGGGAATTTGCATACTGAATGCCTCCTCTCAGTTTGCATATGCGTACCCCTGTCCCTGTCATTGAATTTGCATTTATTCACCAATCAAATTTGTTTCTGGTATGTCTCACTTGCATGAATGAGTAGTAGAGTAATTACAGTGAAGTAAAGTAGTTTTATGAATGAAGGCACAATTTACACCGATGTGGGTGGTATCACCTCCCCTTCTCTTGTTTAATATTCAGACCTGTCACCTGGCATGCAAGCGGTTGGAAAATGCTCTGGAAGCCACAGTTCTTCCTCTAACAAATCACACCAGGTTGTACTGCTCTGCAAGACTTTCTTGCGGTTGAGCAAAAAAGTCCTAATAGGGAGCCTGAGACACAAAAACGTAATTCATGGTTGCATATAAAGAACAAAGAATTTGAAATGGGTAGGTAAAATGAAGGGAGAAGGTTAAATAGGAAAAAAAAAAAGAATTACATTTTATTTTTGGAGAAGATTGAATTTTATTTCAAGTATTCGCTATAGGATGCTCTCTTTAGAAACCCATGGTTCAGCTCTTGAACAGAGGAGAGAATTTAGTAAGGACACCCGCGTTGACCATGGAAACAGTACTAGAGCTTGAGATTTTTCAAGTGACATCAGGCATGAATTTTTGAAAATGTTGCAGCGTATATTCATAATCTGTTTTAGTTGATCAAATAGGAGCCGTTTATGACTTCCTAGACATTTGCAAGGTTTTTCTTGATTAGTTCACTCTCTGGTTGTTTTAAGCCATTTCTTCCCTGGGGGTGATTCTTCCCCCAGGACACATTTGACAGTGTCTGCAGATAATTTTAGTTGTCACAACTGGTCAGGGGGCAGTGTTACTGGTGCGGAGTTTGTACCGGCCAGGGATGCAGCTAAATATTCTACAGTGTGTAGGACAGCCTCTTGCAACAAAGAATTATCTGGTCCAAAATCTCAATAGTGCCATGGTCGAGAAACTCTGCCTTAAGCCCTGTTTGCAAACCTGGTCTCCACCGCCACCCGCACCCCCATTCCAACGCAGCTTTCTTGAAGAAGATGGATGATCTTCCTACTTGACTCCTATTTCACAAAAACAAAATAAATAAAGGCTATCAGTCAGCTCCCTCAACTCCTCCCATTCATTCACAAACTTGTTTGCACTTCAAGTTCCTCCCTTTAAAGCCCTGACCCTCGTTCCTCTGGCCCTGAAAAAGAGGTTCCCCATTTGCTTTCCAAGGCAAATGGATTCATTTGTGTTCTAGGCTTCATCCCTTCCCCTCTCCTTCTAGGCATGTCCTCAGCACTCATTTCTTTATCCTTCTGTTTTATCCCGAACCTTTTATTCTCCATCAGTTCAAGACTCATCAATTAAATATAAATTCTTCCTTTGACTAGCTTTTCTTCTCTTTCCTTCACATAGACATTTTCCAAGAGTATCTTACAATTACTATCTCTCCTTCTTCCCGTCTATTGCATTAGTCCTCTGCATTCTTTTTCAGCAACTAGCCATGCTTCACCTGTTTGTATCAGTTAGTTATTGATGTGTAACAAACTAGCCCAGAATCCAGTGGCTTAACATAATAAGGCTTAATGATTGTTCACAAATATATGGAATATCTGGATCATTTTAGTCTCAGCTAGACTCATGAGTGGATCTGTTGTCAGTTGTGTGTCTGGTGTGCAGGATATCAAGAGAATGAGTGAAAGCGGAGGCCTCTTCTGACCTAGGGGGTTGGAATTGGCACAGTGCTGCTTCCAGCATGAGGAACAAAGCCAGCCAAATTCAAGAGGTAAGCAAATAGACTCCCTGTCTTGATGGGAGGAGATGGTAATTATATTGCAAAACATGCTGATATAGTAAGGGGACAAGAATTGGAGCCATTTTGCAAGCAATCTTTATATTAAAATTACAATCTAATATTCAAAATCAACCCAAATTTCACTCTTTATTTTCCTTGATTTTGTAGCAGGCTTTGACAGTGAATACTCCTTCCTTCTAAAAATGTCACCCTCATATCTACCATAATACCACTGTCTTTAATTGTCCTTCTGACTTTCTGATCACTCTTAATAATCCTTGATTATTCCACCATAACTGACAAAGACTGTTGGTTTTCAGGTTTCTATCCTTGGCCCTCTTTTTGGTCTACAAACACTTATTTGGCAATCTTATCTCAACTATGTTTTTATTTGTCACTTATATTTGACACACAAATGTAAATTTCTAGCATAGCACATTTCATTAGTTACAGACTTAAGTCTCTATCTGTATATTGGAAATCTTTACCTGGAGACTGCATTTATTATCATTCTTCCATTACCTGGTTCTCTTCAAAATATCTAGTTACCTAGCCAGTTATTTTTGACTCTTTCTTTTTTCTCATTTCCTCCAAATCTTTAGGCACTATACTCCACTAATAGTGGTCCATTAGATTCTATTGATTTATATCAGCAACTCAATTAAACAAATATTTATCCTGGGCTTACTTACAGCCCTCATGAAACTTAGATTATATACTACACACTATGCTGGTTGATGATAAGTGATACGGAAAGATTTAAATTTGGGAAAGGGGAAGCTAGGAAGTGCCAATGGGTGTTGTAATTTTACTTCAGGTGGTTATGAAGATCTACTGAAGAGATGATATGTTATGAAAGACCTGACAGAGGTGACAGAATGCAGCTGTGTGGGGAGAATATTCCAGGCCAATAGAAAAGCAAGGGCTAGGCCCTCCTGTGGCAGGTTGTGTGGACATTGAAGGAACAGTGAGAAGCCAGTATGACCTATAAATGCGGGAGAGCAGTACTTCTAATCTAATAGTTTTGTAAAAGTAAATTTTATTTTTTTATATATTTTCTATTAATATTTACTATTTCTATTAATAATATTCTATTATTAATATATTATCTAATAATTTCTATTATTATATATATAATTTCTATTATTAATATATTTCTATTAATAATAGTCTTTGATGCCCTCCCTATCATTAAAAGAGTAACTTAGCTCTTTTTTGTCCCTTATTTCCTGCACAAACTCTGCCTCCCAAATTGATAGCTTTGCGCTTTTAGCTCCAAATTATTATTTTAAAATCGGTAATATTTACATTTAACTATTTTGCTACAAAAATCCTTTAATAATTTTTGGGGGGATATTTTTGTAGGATTTGCTTTACTGAATGATAATTTGGCTAAATATGAAATTCCATATTTAGAACATTAACAATATCAATTCAGTGTTATCTTGTGGCTGAGGAATCCAAGGTCACTGGATTTAGCAAATAAATATATAGGATACCAGTTAAATGTGAATTTCAGGTAAACAAATGCTTTTTGTAAGTATGTCCCATGCAATATGCAATTTGGAACAGGCCTATACTTAAAAACTATCCATTGTTTATCTGAAATTTATGGATTAATTGGGCATCTTGTATTTTATCTGGCATCCCTAAATCCAATGTAATCTGATTATTACTATATTTTTTCTCTTTCTCTTGAAGATTGAAGACATGTGTGTTTAATTCTTGGATTCTTGGACTGAATTGTGTCCTGCCCCCCATATTCATATTAGGGTTAGGGTTGAAATCCTAACAGTGAATACCTTAGAATGTGACTGTGTTTAGAGATAGGGCCTTTCAGAGAGGTAATTAAGGTTAAATTAAATCATAAGGGTAGATCTTAATCCAACATGACCAATGTCCTTATAAGAAGAGGGAGAGACACCGGGGACATAAGATAAAAGGTCAGGTAAGGACACAACTAGAAGGCAGCCATCTGCAAGCCAAGGAGAGAAGCCTCAGGAGGAGCCACACCTGCCAACACCTTGGTCTTGGCTTCCAGCCTTCAAAATAGTGTGAAAATAAATTTCTGTTGTTTAAGCCACTCAGCCTCTGGTATTATGTTATGGCGTCCTAGCAAACTAATATACCTACCTTCAAAGAATGGTCTCTAGATATTTTTCCCTGTTCTTACATTTCTGGTGTACTAATGCCACTTTTTAATTTGTTTATTTATTTTCTTATGGATTTATTTAGTGTCAATACATTTTTTAGTAATTTTGTGGGACTTGAGGCAAGAAGGGTACATGTAGAAATGCTCAGTCCACTGACTATTTACAGAGTTGTCTTTCAGTAATGAAATTATATTAGGCCAGCCTTGACAAAAACCCTCTGATGACACAATATTGCCAAGAAAAGAAGGTCCACTATCATCCGCATGCATTCTTCCGTGACTTCACCTATTTCCTCTGGCCCTCTTGCTAGTCTTCCTCTTCCCCCAATATACTACTTGCAAGCTATACTCTAAGCATGTCGAGCGCTTTGAAGTTCCGATTTGCATGCCATTATGTTTCATTTTTAATGACATGCACCTCCCTACTTTTTCCTACCTGTTGAAGTCCTAGTCATCATTCAGGAGGCCAACCACCTATGTCCTGCTGTGTGAATGCTTTTCTCTTGCCATATTCTCACTGACATGCTGAAACCCACTCTTTGATACCACCAATGTGCATTATGTCCTTTCCAGCATTTACCACAAGGTATTAAATTGTTTCTTTATATTTGTTTGTATCATTGAAGAGTGAATTATTTGAGGATGGAGGGTGATTATCTTTACACTCCCATCAACTGAGATATGATTGATATGCAGAAGAATAATTGTTTAATAAAGGGATTAAAAATGAGTAAATGAGAATAGGAACAAAAGACCATGAACCCTTGAGTCATTTTTCAATTTTAAACAATTTTGAGGGCCGTGAACTGATCTTTCATCATTTCTTTTAAACTTAGCATTTTCATTTGACTCCATTTCATTGCCATTGATTATAGCAGTGTCTCTTAAATAAAATTTGGCAGGGAGACACTTTAAATCACTCAAACTCGCCCCCCCCTTTGTATTTATTAAATGCCTAAGTAAAAAGTTACTTAAAGCTTCATTAAAATGTAGGTCAATGTTTCTCGTACCTAATTTATAATGCTGTAGGTAATTGCCTTGGGACATCCAACAGGAAAGCAAAGGAATCCCATTTCCCACTTGTTTAGCTCTGCGTAGTCCAGGACACTTATCCTGAAAAGGGCACATATTCAAAGAGGAGAAACAATTATCTGCAAGTGAAACAGGTAATGAAGTTTTCTATGTGCAATAATTTTAATTTAAAGACCATGTTTGAAAGGCTAAGAGACCCAGACAGGCAGATATTTCCTTCTTCACAGTTATAAAATCTGTCACATTCTAGAAATACTCCCCCGTTGAGTGGCAATCACAGTTTTTATCCTAAAGGTTCCACATGCGTGGCATATTATGTAATGGACAGCACTTCAGAATAATCTAATGAAAAGAGAACTCTTTTCCATGCTAATAAACTTCAGATTCTGCTTGTTTCAAGAAAATGAGTTCAGACTTTGAACTGCTGAGGTCCACATAAATTCAGGTTATCCATACAGCCGTGCGGAAAATCTCCAGGATGAGTTCTTTATTAATAGCAAGACTGAGTGAGTCAGTCAGTTCCTTAATGATCAGGCCCATAATTTGAATCCATTGAAAGTTGCCTGTTAGCACCTCTGGGAGCCAAGATCAAGCATGACCTTGGCTTGTGATAGCCTGGATTAAATCCTTGTATGATTGTTCCCACAGCAGCTTTATTTTTATCATTTGGCATGCAAGCATGCTCCTTGAACAGCCTTATAATTATTATAAACATGAAAACTGTAAGGAAGTAGGAGTAAGGTCATGCTAACATGTAAAATTTATTTTGATATAAAAGAATGGACAATTCTCCTCCTCTATGAAATTGCTTGTAGATATTTGCTCAGAGTGATACATTTCGTGCAGGCAGTTTTGTTAGGTCCCTCAAGGACATTTTGTATACATGTCTATTCATTAGACTTTCCTAGTTTTTAATACATCTATGATATGATTCTAGAAGAGAAAAAAGTAGTTCACCTATGGGTGACCTTGGTCTTAATCTTTCTTGGCAACTTGACCTTGTGAAAGCTTTAAGGTTTAAAATCCTCACCATATCTAGGTAATATTGTTCTATAATTTGGATCTGTCTGAGCTTTTAAATATAGCTTCGTTTCAAGACTCATCTATCTTATGCATCCTATTATTGTTAAATATAAAATTAATGTATAGTTTTCAGATGATTTTCAGGTATGTGACATGTCTTTGAATATAGTATCCTAAAAAAAAAGAGATAAACTTCTTAATAGGAAATTAGTGACATCAAGGACAGTAGCTTTATAATGAAAAGTATGTGAATTTCCTAGACTTGCTTTAATCAAGTGCCATAGACTGGGAGCTTAGAACAACACGTATTTATTGTCTTGTGGTTCTGGAGACTACAAATCAGGTGTCAGCAGGGCTATGGCTCCCTCTGAAACCTGTGGGAGAATCCTTCCTTGCTTCCTTCTAGCTTCTGGTAGTTTGCAGGCAATTTTTGGCATTCGTTAGCAGGTCATTGTATCTCTGCAGTCCTCTGTCTTCTTGTTACATTCTCTCTATGCCCCTTCACACCTGAAGCTGGATGTCTGTTTCTGTGGCTAAATTTCCCCTTTTTATAAGACTGCCAGGCATATTGGATTTTGGCCCACTCTAATGACCTCATTTTTACTTGATTACCTCCATAAAGACCCTATTTCTAAACAAGGTAACATTGTGAGGTGATAGGGTTACAAATTCAACATATCTTTTTAGGGGGATGCAATTCAACCCATAATAGAAAGACAATTTAAAATGTTATTAATATATTGACATGTATTTTTTTTATTTTTGCATTTAATATTTCTATTTGCTATTTGAACTATTTTATATGTGTTTCTAAAGATGAGAAATGAAATTTTTCTTTGGGAATGGCTTGAAGATAGTATCAGATAGTGTGATTGTACAGTATAAATATGAAGTGATTTTTCATGAAAACGCCCCGTGCAATGAATCTAACAAGTATGTCAGAAAAATATATATTAAGAATGACAGCTTTAGGAAAATTTAGAAATGGTTACTATTATAAGCAGATTGTTACAATGAGTTGTGGCTTGTACTGGTGCTTTTATTCTTTGACTTCACACAGTTAGTTTTCCATTGCTTTATATAGCAGAAGTGATTTGATTTGATCAAAGTGTTTTCAGTTTCTTGTATTAGTAGCTACATCACATCAGAAAAGGCACAAATTCGGGGGAATATACTATGCAGACTGATTTAATTTCCTTGTACATTTTTACATTTTAGGGATTTTCAGTCTTCAAAAATTGAAATTTCCTGTCATCGGGGGCTCTGAGAAGCTCTGTTACGTACATTTTAATACTTTCCATAGCTTATGGGTTCAGAACTTTTAATAGTTTATATAGTTGTTCCAGTTCTGAATTAGTAAATAGCAAAGTGAATTACTTGGAAGTAGCATGAGTTGGCTAACAAAGTCAGACGTTCCATGACCTTCCCAATAAGTCAGTTGGAGTTCAATATCATGGTTATTTTAAGACTCGGAAGGGAAAAATTGAGTTTATGAAGTCAAATAAAAACCAAATAAGAATATTCTCTTATTTATGACTGTTGCCATCAAGTGAAAAATTAGAGGGAATTCCCTTCGAGGGAAGCATGTAGAGATCTCGTGGAAGTCTGGTAGGCAGGAGGCTTCCTGTGACCAGATGAACTGAAATGTTTGACTGGTACCAGTTGATCTGTTTTTTTTTTTTTTAGTACATTAACCTTAAAGGATTAGAACCAGTCTCTTTTCTAGGTTAACACTGGACTCTATGAAGTATGCTTTTATTTGTTTTTGGACTCTGTGACTGAATCTGCTGAAATATTTAATTTACTGTAGTTCATTAAGATAGTCTCATATGCACCGGGATTGTTGTTAGGTCATATACATATTGATTTTTGCAGATATAAGATCATTCAATCATATCTAACCATTCTAAGGTTATATGAAACTGAATTTCAATTTTCACACTTCTTGACTATTCAGCGTACTTTATGAAACAAATTTCAAACCATGATAACTAAAAAGAATCTAGATATGGTTTCCAGGTCAATTCTACCTCGGAATCATTATGGAATTGTAATAACATAAATCTTTTACAAAATCTGTGCATCAAGACATTGTTGCTTCTTTTTTGTTTTCAACACACAGAGCTTATTATACCGCTGCTGTGGCTTTCAATAGATGATAGAATGGAAGGTAGGAACAGTTTCTCATTTATTACATTGCCAGTTTAATAATTAGTTCATGACTCTGTGCTTGTGGTCAATTGCAGTATTTCTAATCTATCCCAGGGCCAGTCAATTTTAAGTAATATTTCCAAATTGAAATCCATTCATCTCTTTGGTCTGACTTCACTAAAATGTATTTATGGAACAGGTTAATTGGAGCCACCACGTCCATGACTGAGCCAGTCATTTTGAATGATATAGGTAGCATTAGCTCATGTTTGACCATAGAAATCTCATTTCCAGAGCCAAGGCCATATTCACACTCTGGACCTGTGCTGTGACTGAAGGGGTCCTTTTAGAATAGAATTAATCATACTTCACCAGTATTTACAGAGGAGAGAAAAGAAGACACCAGATATAGAACATGGACACCATCGAAACCACTGGAAAGTGCTTGACTCCTGTGTGTGTTGAAAGAAATCAATACATCCAGAGTGCTTGAAAAGATGTAGTTCATCTGTCTTTAGAACACCGTGGTGTACAGCAGCTCCCTTTACACAGCAGGAATGTCCACGTTTTTCAGGAGTGGCCTTCATGATGGCCGGTCACATTGGTACAGTCACATCGATTTTATGGAAAGCTCTGGTATGTTGAGAGGCTCTATGTTTACTGCAGAACTATAGAACTTAACTCCTCATGAATCAAGTGATTTTGCAGCATTTATTCTTCTCTTTTATTTCCTTATCAGGAGTCTTTCATAATACTTCATGTCTCATGATGTAATATTAGTGAAATTAACTTTAAATTGCTCAAAATGTTATAATTAATTTTTTCAGTTTCGGTTACGATGCTCAGTCTACTGTCCTGGCACCTGCTGGCAGGCAATTACACAAAATCAGCAGAGGCTGTGTGGTAAGCCTCTCCTTCATGTGCTTTTTCTCATGAGGTATGTTTTCCCTTTACGCTTTCTAAGTCACAGGTGGGACATGCAGTGGGGTTAAGTTTGCTTCTTGGACTGTCAACAAACACTTTTCCCCAGTGTATAGACTTTACAATATTGTTCTCATCTGTTTTTTTTGTTTTTTGTTTTTGCCTGACCTTCATTTTGTTTTTTAGTGAACTTGTCTCTGAAATTTCTGGTCCTCATTTCCAGAACTCTGCCTGTAGTCTCTTACTTTGGCTCAGCTGCAGATGTTGTGCCTATTCTGATTTTCATTACCTGGTTCTCTGGGACTGCCATTCATCCTTTCATTTATTTAACAGGTATTTTTTTAGTGTCTCCTAGAATTGTTAGCTCTTGTTAAGTCCACGGTTGTATACCAAAGGGACTTGATGTTAGCCATGGGAGATAGCAAGAGACATAAACACAGAGGTGTCAACACTCCTGTCTGCTTACTACTTATCATTGACTTTTGCTAATGTAACCCCAGTCCTTCTTAGTCTTCCCACATAAGTCAAAAACAGATGAAAACAACAGCAAACAAACAAACAAACAAAGCTCTAATTTCTCTGGCTCATATGCCCTTCAATGTACTTGGGCAGCACCAATAATGGCTGACACTTGGACTGCATTTACTGTGTGCCAGGGACTATTTCAAGTTGTTTGTTTTAATCTTTATGGCAACCTATAAGAAAAAAAAGTAGCACAGAAAGTTTAAGAAACTTTCCAACTTTGGCTGGTCAGTTGTAAAGCTGCAATTTCAGCTCCATGGCCTTAGACAGTTTCAGGTACTAAAACAAAATACCATAGACTGGTGGCTTATAAACAACAGAGAATTATTCAGTTCTGGAGGCTGGGAAACCTGAGATGAAGGCATCAGCAGTTTGGTGTCTGGTGAGAGCCCACTTCCTGGTTTATAGGCAGCCATCTTGTTCTGTCCTTGCATGGCAGAAATGGTGAGAGATCTTCTCTGGGGTCTCTTTTATAGAGGCACTAATCTCATGATCTAATTACCTCCTACAAAACCCCATTTCCAATTACCATCACATTGAGGATTAAGTTTCAGCATATGAATTTTGGGACAACACAAACATTCAGTCTATACCACCAACTAATCCGGTTCCATGGATATTTCTGTAATCTCTCATGTGAGTGAGGGAAGGCCTTTCCACTTCTTATTCCAGAAAAGACATTTCCTATGGCATTTCTGTGTATCTTCAGTTTGAAGACACATACTTAACCGAATTATATCTTGTTCAGTGTTTCAAATCGAATACCTGAACTTGAATGGATGAGCAACGAATACTGCAGTAATTATATATGGATCAGAGTTTACAAATTTCTGGAAAATGTAATTTTGAATAACTGAACAACATACGAAATTTTTAGAAATTTCAGAAATACTGTTCTATATTTTATTTCTACCCTAAAACTCTTATTGGGACATTTATTCAGTTTTATGTGCACTGTTGAGTTCAAGATCCATGTTGTCTAGTGATTGTATTCACATAATGTCTTTTTAAAAAAATTGTTTTTCTTTTTTAATTGGGGAAGAGGAAAAGGACTTTATTGGGGAACAGTGTGTATTTCTAGGACTTTTTCCATGGCAAGTTGTTGTCCTTCCAGTCTTTGTTGTGGAGGGTGCAGCTCAGCTCCAGCCAGGTCCAGTTGCCATTGTTAGTTGCAGAGGGTGCAGCCCACCATCCCTTGTGGGAGTCAAGGAATTGAACCAGCAATCTTGTTGTTGAGAACCCACTGGCCCATATGGAAATCGAACTGGCAGCCTTCGACATTAGGAGCATGGAGCTCCAGCTGCCTGAGCCACCGGGCCAGCTCCATATGATATCTTGTAGATGCCTTATATCATGGCCACAGTGAATTCCAAATCTCCCTTGCACCTCCCCTAAACAACTTCTCCTCTGGATTGTGTCTCAGAAAATGGCACCATTATCATACATCTCCTCATCTAGGCTTGAAACCAGGGCTCTTTCTCCATTTTCCTGTCTTGTGTTCCATCATCCCACATCCCCAATCAAATCATCCCCCACAATATATCTTTTCTATGTCTTTAAAGTATCTCAAATCCTTTCACATCATCTCCATGATTTCTTGTTCAGTTCATTTATTTTCTTCTTCAGCTATTTGCAGTAGATGATTTCCTGTATTCGCTGGCCCTTCCATCTGCTATATTGGTTTACTTTCTTTAGCATGGCATACAGCATGCTTTGTCATCTGGCTTCGGCCCTTGGTTCCCTTTATGACTCAACTCTTACTCCTCGATAATGTCTCCTTCTTGTAATGAGGTCCTTGCAATTCTTCAGATGAACAATGTACTATGTTTTATTCCTGGGATTCTGTGTATACTCTTCACTCTGTATGGCTTACCTATATGGTCTACTTAGAGAAGTATCCGGAGACTAGTTTGAAGATGCAGAGGCACTTGTGTTAAAGAAAGTAGGTGATTTTCCCAAATAGCTTAAAGTTAAATTTTAAAGAAGCTGGTTCAAGGGTAGGGTCTTAATCTAATTTAAAAAATGGGCAGAGGATCTGAACAGACACTTCTCCCAAGAAGACATACAAACAGCCAGCAGATATATGAAAAGATGCTCAACTTCACTATCTATTAGAGAAATGCAAATCAGAACCACAATGATATGCCACCTCACACCTGTTAGAATGGCTGTCATCAATAAAACAAGTAACAAGTGTCAGAGAGGCTGTGGGGAAGAATGAATCCTCGTACACTGTTGGTAGGAATATAAATTGGTGCAGCCACTATGGAAAACAATATGGAGGTTCCTCAAAAAATTAAGAATGAAGTTACCATATGACCCAGCTGTCCCTCTTCGGGGTATCTACCACAAAAATCTGAAAACAATTATCGGTCATATATGTATCCCTATGTTCATTGCAGCATTATTCATGGTGGCCAAGACATGGAAACAACCAAGTATCCTTTGATAGATGATTAGATAAAGAAGGTTATACACACACACACACACACACACACACACACACACACACAGGAATATTACTCCACAATAAGAAAAGACGAAATGCTGCCATTTGCAACAACATGGATGGATCTTGAGATTATTATGCTAAGTGGAATAAGTCAGACAGAAAAAGTTGAGAATAGTATCATTTCAATTTCACTCATATATGGGATATAAAACTGAAAGCAACAAATGAATAAGACAAACAAGCACAAACTCATAGACACAGACAACAGTTTAGTGGCTACCAGAGGGTAAGGGGTCTGGGGAGGTGATAGAAGAAAGTAAAGTGGTCAAATATATGGTGACAGAAGGAGAATTGACTTTGGTTTGTGAACACACAATGTGATATGTAGATGATAGAATTGTACACTTGAAACTTATATAATTTTACTAATCAATGTCGTCCCAATAAATTTAATACAAAAGAGTAGGGTTTTCATAAATGAAGGTATTTGTTTCTCATAGGATTCCAAAAAACAGATGAACTTGTTTCTATAGTAATAGTAATAGGTAGACTACTGATTTAATTTTAATTTTTCCCAATTAAAAGTATTTCTATCTATATTTATCAAAAGACCCTGTGCTGTGTTTCTAAAGGTACTTCCATGACATCTTTATAATAACTTCTATGTGTACACCTTTCTCTGAAGGAGATAGATCAGTTTATGTCTTTGTTTCCCACTAGATTGAGAGTTTCCTGAAAGCGTAGACCATTAATATTTATTTTCCTAGAAAATAATATGTGTGACACGTATTAGATGCTTTAGGTATTTTGTTGAATGATTTAAAGAATAAAGAAAATCACAGAAAATAAATAGTGTAGCAAAAACATAACTTCCTCACTTTAGTTGGAGTGTGGGTGATGGTTAGGATATTATTACCAGCTCACACGAGTCTAATATACTACCAGCCAAGGGACATGTAGCCAGTAAAGGCACATAGAGTGCTTCTAATACCAGTTTCATGAGTCAGCTTGAATCATCATGGCAGTGTAAGAAACCTCTTACTGGTCAACACTTGCATGAAAATTGAAACTCTGCTTTTCTTTGCCCCCATGCCTCTATTTTTACTAAGTGCTTATTATAAATTCTAGAAGCTGACAAAGATTCTCTCCTTGATCAAACTTGAGTTAGGCTTCTCTGAGCCCTCTGCTTGACTAGGCCAGAACTTCAGCTTCTGTCTTCATCCTTGTAGAGTCTAGGTATAGCCAGAATCCTGCTAAGTTGGTTGAGCCAGAATCTCCACCCTCAATGTCCATTTGGGTTCCTCATCCTCCATCACCCCCCAGGTAGTGTCTGGTCAGCCTGCCTTTAACAAGAATCTTGTGAGGTTAATTTAGCAAAGAATTATCCTACCTTCTTAGTAATTTTTCATCCACTGACTCCCTCTGTTATGCTCTTGGCTATAAATTCCCATTTTTCCTTTTTGTGTTTAGAGTTGAGGCCAGTCTCCTTCCCCAGCTGCAAAACCCCATTGCGGTAGTCCCCTTACCAATCATGAGAGTGTCCTGAATAAAGTGAGCCTTACAGTTTCAGTAAGCGTCTGAATAAGTTTTTCTTTCATAAGGCCAAATAGACACTGTTCTATATTTCAATATTGCAAAGACCACAGGACTCAACTGGTTGAAAACTGAAGAGAACAGTATTTGTCTGTAGTATCAAGAGCCTGAAAGTCTAGAGGGGTCAAGACGAGGACAAGGAGAAGCAACTCACAGAGGGTCTTTTGGAATACTGCAGTTATTAACCGCTGCTATCAGTCACTCAGGAAAATAAATGCTCTGAAAGATATGCAGGCATGAGAAGGCAATCTAGAGAGAGAGAAAAAGGAAGGAGAGAGAAATAGTCTCATAACCTCTGAAATTATTTGTTAAAAGTGGTAGTTCTAATAATGATAATAATGCCATTTGCTTTCTATATATATATATATATCACCTCAGGTGGAGAATAACAAGCAAGAGCAGATTAAATTTGGAATAGATTTTCCCAAATTAGTACATTTCACTTTTCCAATGCTTCATGTAGATGTGGAAGGTTTGGAAATATGTAAAAATCCTGAACCTATAATTATTCCTTTTACCTTCAAGTTTTTACTATGATCTTGCTTTGAAAAAACTTTCGTTCCATTTCTTGCCCATTACTGTCCCTGCCATTTTATTTGTCTGAGAGCAGGTAAAAATATAGAACATGGAATAACATTGGATAAAAATAATAATAGCAAACGAAGTGGTCAACAAAAACCTTTTAAGGAGCATTTATTTCCACATGTGTATGCGGTGCTTTTAGATGGTTAGGCCTGTGGATCAATGGTCATATTTGTCTTTGTTCTGTACATGCAGGAGTTCTCATTGTACTGGCTCTCCTGTGTCACTTTCAGTTAAAAATGTTATATCATAAATAAACAATTGTAGAGTTAGGTTGACTGGATATACTGTGTGCTGAGATGATAAAACTGGGGGCATTTTAATGTAAATTCTCCCAAAGCATCATTTCTCTTTCTTTATGTACAATTTACAACAGAGAGTGGTCAAAGGAGAAGAATACGAGTTTGCAAGAAAATAAGCAGTACATGAGAGAAGTCAAGGAAGGCAAGAGAAAAAGTTCTTTGACCTTCAAGGAAGAGGCCAGCCACACCTTATCAGTTATAAATACCTGAAATTTTCTTACAGTGCCATTCCTGTAAGCACCTCAAATTTACCTCATTTTTTCCCCTTGTCCCCTCTACTGCAAGACTTCCAAAGATGACGGCTGCCATAGTTGACCTCATTGCAACTTAACGACTGGGTATCTCCTTCTTTCCCTCCTCTGTGTTTTCCAAGGAGGTGAAGTGCTTACCTGACCAATAGGCTAATGCGGAGTGACCAGGAGGCAATTCTTCCCCCACCCCACCCCCTTTTTGCCACCTTCCCGTAATATATATCTTCTTTGTTTTCCCCTGTACTGCAGAAGGCTGAGGATGGCACTGTGATATAAACTTCCTTCCAGAAATCAAAAAGAGTCTGACCGGTTCTTGGCATACTGTTGGAGTGATAGATCGGGTTTAGTTCACTATAAGCCCCACCGTAAGGAAAGAGCCATGTGTTGTAACTGCCAAAAAATACAAATAAGAGTTACATGCAATGCACAGCATTCTCATCAAAAAGTTTGCTTGCAAACAAAGCTAATGACAATTATTTGTGCAGAGTAAATTGCGTGTATCAACTTATTCAAATAAATTAATAAAATTACACCATGCCAAGAATTTATAAGCAGCCAAAGAGAGAAAATGCAGGCGTTAGTGGTCACCAATCCTACTGAGTTTCTGTGTGCTGGTGCTGCTGGCAATTTAGGAGTTCTTTGCAGACTTCAGCCACCTCCAAATTAAAGAGCACCTTATATGAACCACACTTCATACAACGCTTTACTATTTTCAGAGCCTTTCGGTATAGTTCCTCAATAACTGTGGGAAAGTAACTCTTCATTTTATAGACACAGAATCTGGGGTCCAAGTGGTTTAATACTAAGGGAAGACCCTGGAGCTATAAGGCAAACTTCAGACAACCAGCTTATTAGCTTTAGTATGGACTGAATGTTTGTGTCCTGCAAAAATGTATGTGCCAAAGCCCTAAAGCCCATAAGATGGCGTTTGGAGACAGGATCTTTGGGAGGTAGCTAAAGTTAGATGAGGTCTTGAGGGTTGGGCTCTCCTAATGGGATTAGAGCACTTAAAATAAGAGACGCTAGAGAACTTGCTTTCCCTCTTTCTGAGTGTGCGTTAGCAAAGAAGAGGTCACATGAGCAAACAGTGTGATGGCACCAGCCTAGATGCCAGGAGTAGACTGAAACTTACCTTTCCGGCACCTTGATCTTGGAATTTCCAGCCTCCAGACTATGAGAAGTAAATTTCTGTTCTTTAAGCACCCAGGCCATGGTATTTTCAGAGAAGCCTAAGATACCCTTTCGTCCAGCTAAACCGTATAGCTGCTGATGGGCTATGTGCCCATGTGATATGAAACTATCAAATAACACACTTCTTGGCACAAAGCAGGTACTACATGAAATATATTTTTTGCCTGAAAGAACAATGAAATTATAGCACACTGGGTCTTGCTTAGCACTTCATATCACATACAGAAGAAGATAATTATAATTTGATAAGTGCTGTATACAAGTATTAAACAAAGATATTTGGAAGCAGGAAAGAGATCATTTAGCTTGGGTGAACTCAGGAATTGCTTCACAGTGGAGGTGACATGAACGGCTTTTTAAAGTGATTATAGGTGAGTCTTGGAACCCATCCACCCAGATGCACTCAGGGAGAACGTGTGTGATGGAAGGAAAGAGGGTGGGCCTCACCTCGGCAGGCAGCTGCAGTCTTGGGCTGTGTGCTTGGCATGATGGTGGACAATACGTAGCACTTCTGCCCACACAGAAATCTTCCAGGGAGTTTCTCTTAAAGCCAGATTCTTGAATCCTGACCCAGACCTGACCTATCACAGCAGAATCTCTGGGCATAGCACAGTGGAATAAACATATTTAATAAGTACCCCAGGTCATTCTAATACACACTGAAGTTAGAATAACAACGCACTCAGCACGCAGAAAGAAAAAGCAGGCTTTTCTCTGTATTTCAGCGTGGATGAATTTTGATGTTGAATTTCCTACATGCTCTTTTCTGACTTCCTTTAATATACTCCGGTTTTCTCATTGCACCAATGGCATTTCTTATAGCTATACTTTCAAAGCATCCACGGAATTACTACTACTCTGTCCGTACAATGATTTTTCCTTTTCATCTTTATTAATAAGCAGGGCATCATCTGCTTTGTCAAGTTGGTACCATTCGATTCTACTTTTACCTAAAAGATGTCATAGTTGGCAGATGAGAAGTGAGGCCGCACTGCCCAAGTCCTGGTGAAGTTACTGTGAAGTAGAGATAGGTCTCCTGTAACAGCATCCTCTCTTCCACTCTCTCAAAATCCCTTCTTGAATTTAAACCACTTCATAGGCATCAATTAATGATGCTTAAATTCTTCCCCAAATGCTGAATATATAATTAAGATTGAAATACTCTGAGGTTATTTCCCTAGCTTTGAGGTTGATTCCTCCTTCTGTTGGGAGGTATGTCCTTTAACCTCTATACCTCTCTTCTTCTACAAGTGAGGAATATCTAAATTACCTTCCCTGAGAAGTTTTCTGAAGATTCAGCAGTGATGTTAGTCAACTGTTTAGCACATTAAAAGTGCCAAATAACAGCTACCCGATGTGCTGGCCAAAAGCTCTCTCTGGAACATCTGTGGTACTTGACCCTTTCCGTGATTCTCTGTTCTTGGCAAATTATGACTTATTGCTTCACTGCACATGATGGAGCAACAAGATATAATGTAAATAATTAAAGCCCACGTTTTTACCATCTATTTATGTAAAATAGAAACAAAGAACAGCAATACTGTGCCACCATAGTATTTGATGCAGTTTGAAACCAAATATTTTAATCAAAGTGTTTGAAAAACCACCAAATAGCAATATGGGGTACTACTTGGAACCTTTCTTCTTTTCTTTGGAAGAGCTCCACTCCCCTATCCATCAAGAAAAAATAGCAAGCCTTCAGGATTGTTTCCACTTCAGAGCGTTATCTTAGAGGCTTCGGTTTTCTCACCAAACCTGCTGATTCCACCAGTATCTTTTTCCCCCAATTCTACTTCCACCTTTTTTTAATCTATCACCGGCCTCTGTCTATTGTCTGTTTTAATTAGTTCATAAGCTTCCTTTTTACATCTCTTCCAACCCATTCTTCACACAGCAGCCAGAATGATTCTTTAAAAATGTAAATTAAATCTTGCCTTTCTCCCCATAAGCTCTTCACGGGCTTCCCATTGTCTGTAGAATTCTATGCAGTCTCCTTCCCTGGAGTTACAGGAACCTGGCTCCGTTGACTTCTGCGTGCTTCGCCAGCCTGATTTTGAGCCAGTTTCTCTTTCTCACTGTTGTTCCAGCCAACTGTCTGCCCTTTGCTTTGATAAAAGTGAACTGGCATCTTAACATGCTTAACCATAGAGCTGGGAGGACTGAGTGGAGCTGGGCCTGTTGTTAATTCGCTAGTTCTGACTTTCTGTTGAACTCTGTGGTAAGTTCTAGGGGAGGGATGCAAATAAAGGGGGAAGCCATGGTGGTCTGGGGCTTTTTCCACGTAGGCAGCCAGTTGGGACACTGGCCGGCAAGTGTGCGTACACACACTCCTTGGTAGCTGTGTTTCTTTTTCTTTTCCCGAATAAACCGTTCTTTTGGTGGATTACCTGGAGAATCATTTGGTCAGTCAACAACTTCTTAGACTCCCCCAATCTGTGTTGTACCTCTGAGCATCTGTACACAACCTTTCCCCAATAGAGCTTCTATACAAGATGTCTCTCCCCCACTCCTTGTAATTTTTCAAATCTCAACCTAAATGTATTGAAAGATATTTTCTGGGATTGAAAAAAATAGTATTTCAACAGGTCACCCCCTTTATTGTCTAACACGGAGCATGCTTATTACCTTCCAGGCACTTTTATCATTTGTAATTATTCATTTGTATATCCACTTATCTGTTTCATGTTTATCCCATCAACTTGACCATATGCTCCATGTAAACACGGGTCTTTTTAACTTCTCACTGTATACCTAGTGCAGACAATACTGTTTGGCTGTTAGTAGGGATTTAATAGATGATTTCTGAATAAATAAATGAATAATAAAGAAAGTAGATCCTGTGTCTGAAATGCCCTTTCGTGGAAGAGCTCCTGATTAGTTTGTCTATTAAAATAAATGAAATAAAATGAAATGAAAAAGAGCCTGGAGATAAACTGATGGCAGGAGTTGAAAAGAGCTGAAATTAAATCTGAGAGTGAGGAAGAGAAGCAGAAGAGAGTGAAGGGATAGCTGCTGGCTAGATGAATAAAAGCAAAACAAAACAACATAAAAACAAAACCCTTGTTGTGGTCTATTAAAGGATTGAGTATAATTTCTAAAATTCATTTTGCATTTTTTACATGCCCTTGATGTAGACTCCCCTTTAGCCTTATCAAGTATCTAGAAAAATGTGCTATACAAATGACATATATGTATGTGAGTTTCTGTTTTAAGTTTACTGCTTATCTATTTCTAAACAAATTATCACGAACATTAGCATCATACAAGAATATACATTGATTATCTGACAGTTTCTGTGGTTCAGTAATCTGAACATAGTTTAGCTGGGTCCTTGACTTCCAGGTCTGTCACAGATTGTAGTCATGGTATTAGCCAGGGCTGGGGTTTCATCTGAAGGCTCAACAGGGAAAACATCTGCTTCCAAGCTGTTGGACTGAGGAGATCATTTCCTTAGTGGCTGTGAGACGGAGGCCACCCTTAGATCCTATCCATATGGGTCTCTCCAATATAGCAGCTTCCTTCCTCAAAGTATGCAGTCTAGAAGGCAATAGAGGGAATCTGCAGCAAAGTTGAAAACCACAATCTTTTGTGACCTACCCACAGAAGTCACATCCCATTACCTTTTCAGTATCCTGTCAATCAGCACCAAGTCACTAGGTCCAGCTAACAATGAAGGGGTGGGGATTGTGCAGAGGCATGCACTGGGAGGCAGGTATTACTCTGGGCCAATTTAGAAGTCACCCACCATTGTATGTTTGTTGATGTGTTTGTTGATATGTGTGTGTGTGTGTGTGTGTGTGTGTGTGTGTGTGTGTGTAAATCAAAGAAAGGACAGAGTTCTACTTACAGGATGATGCAATTCAGCAGGGATAGGCTGTTGGAATCAGAGATAACCATGGGAACACATTTCCTGAAAATATGGAGAAAATTTGGGGTAGCCATTCACAGGGTGTGTATAGAGGTCTGAACCATATTTTTGGCTCTGAAGGGGCACCTGAACCTTAGATGTCTGACATACTCCAATAATAAGATCATCCAGAGTATTGCTCTAACTCTCCATTTTACCTTCCCTGACAACACTTTTGGAGGTACAAATAACTCAGAAGTACTAAATGTTGATAAAAAGTTAGGGGGATATGCAGAGCACTGTGGATAGAGGGAGTTTTACAAGACTTTGTACTACAGGGTTAATGCACATCAGTGGTACAAAGGTCCCAGGTTATTTTATAGTTCATGTTGGCATAAGGTCTAATCTAGGAAGTCAGGGAAATTTCTCTAGTGATCTGCCACTAACTTGTGATCCTCTAAGTGATTAAATTAGAAAAATATTTTATTACAAGAACTAAATTATTAATACACTTATCTACTAGTAACAGATATCTCTTTTATTCAACTGAGATGTATTCAGCATTTATGTATATGACAGGCGTGTTGTCATTTTTCTAGGTGGTAACTTATAGATTGCTCAAGGAACTGTGGTGACTAAATAATTATGAAGGTGGATAGTGGAAAAGAAGTCTACTCAGAGCTTTCTAGTTTGAGAGACTGAGTTATTTATGAAATAATTATTTGAAATTATATAATGGCAGATGAGGGATCACAAGTTCTGTTTTATACATAAAATCTGACAACAGATGAGTCTATGATGATGTCATGAAGGAAGGTTTGGAGGTGGAGAGATCATATAGAGAACCATCATGAGCGTTAAGTAAGGAAGATAAGGTGAGATGACTGCTGCCCATCTTTTAAATATCAAAGTTACTCAAAGTTGATCCCTTCCAGCAGCTCTCTTCATTTTTCTTCATGCCAATAATGTAAGAATGTAATTGGTGACAACAAATGACTTGATGCTGATTAATGAATGTGTATATGTGGTAGTTAAGATTCTGAGAGCAGTGGCACCTTCCAATAAAAACAGGTAGAGATTAGTAGTGGTGTCACCTGCGTGCCTCACAGGATGACTTCTGTTGCCTTTGGAAACACATGAGAGCTGTATATATTCCATCTGTCAATGGACAGAGTCACATACTTTTCCAAGCTGTGGTACCCTACTTCTTCTGTTTGGTTTTATTAAGCCCTAGGAAGCAATCGTCAATTCTTCCAAAAATGTAATTGGTATGGAGGTTATGGAGGTGCACTGCTCAAAAGTGCCTGCTGTGGGGAGCATAGCTGACTCACAGTCTGCATGCTGAGGCCCTTGTTCCCCCAGGCTGCTGCCAGCCAAGGGCTGTTCATGGCAGATTTACTAGAGTGGGGCTATTCCTCTCCAATTCTGAACTCTTCTAATACTCAGAGACTCCCCTTCAGCCTGGCTGAGACTTTCTCAGTGCTGTGCTGTGGTATGAGGCTCTTCCGGCTCAATCCTTCCTCTGTCTCTCCTTTCACAGGTGTCAGACTTGCCTTGCTATCTGAAAGCCCTAACACCTATTTCTGTTCCCTCTTCCTTTGCCATTTCATAAATGTCTTGAACAAGTCTAATGCCATATTGTTGCCCATGTGAACTGGTCCAGGTGGTAAGTTCACCATCCCAAGTGGCAATTGTGCCATACGCTATTCTAACCAGCAGGGCCAATCTCTGAAATCAGTTTGTAGACGCTGCGGTAGTGAGGAGGTTGGGAATCGCAATGAGGGACTTAGATTCCTCAATTTGATACATTTCAGGTACTGCATTTTATTTAAAAAACAAAAACAGAGCAGTATATTATCACATCTTAGGAGTATTCTTTCTGTTCAAAACAGGATTTCCAAATTTGACATGTGTTTCAGTTTCTAGGACAATTAAGTCACTCAGAATACCAAGTTTGTACATTATGTAAGATGGCTGAGGTGCTTCACTGTAATAGAAACATTCAGTGGGTTGAGGAATGCATATGTGAATTGAGCTCATCTGTTTTCTGTGTTTTTAGATGTATGTACATATGTACAATGAGAGGTTTGTCATTGACTGGGAGCAAATCCCAGAATATGAAACGTTAGTTCATCGATTAGTATAATCCCCGATTCACCCTTCTCTGATAAAATCATGACAGCAGAGTCACAGCAGGGTTTGTACATTCCTTCTGGAAAACCTAAGGGAGAGTCACGTCTCTCGGTGGGAGAATTTAGGCTCATCTTATGGCCATTATATCCCCAGCCCTCAGTACAGAGCCTCACACATGGTAGATGTTGAGTACATATTTGTTGGAAAAAAATGAAGGGCGTTATGTTCAGGATAGTTTAATTGTGAGTAAATGTCACTATGCTAGTGCTCGGAATAGTTTTGTACATAGAGTGATGGATTCATCACAACTAGTCATAACTGTATCTCTTCAACGATCTGTGCTTCTTGGACCCTGAACAGTTCTTATGTGAGGGGTAAATGGAGTAACGTCTCTATAATATGAAAGAGGTGTAGACTCATACATGACTTTTCTCAGGGTGTTATTTATTTATTTATTTTTAAGTGATCAGGGTAAGCTCTCTCATCATTAAAGAAATGCCTTCCAAGGTGTAAAGTCCTTATGAAAAGATCCAAAACTCTGCAAAGGTGCCTTCTTGTAGTGCAAGCCATGCCTGCACTCCACAACGTAAGCTACACTGAAAGGCAAGTGCAGGAGAAGGGGATAGGCTGACGTTCCCTCCCTTATTAAAACAATGGATTTACCACATAGGCTGTGATCCAGATAAGACTGCTGATTTTGATTAACATGTCTCTATTAGAAGCAAATGCGCTCCCCCACCCCAGAAGTATACTGCAAAGGAAAACATTTACGTGCCCAGGTTCAAGTTGCAAAGAGCTGACTGACACTAGATACCAGTGCCAAACATATTTTAGATGTATTTGTGTTTTTATTAGGAATGATATTGTTTCTGTTAGTTCTCTGGATGTAGTAATTTTTGCGTGCTCTGCTCCAACCCTATATTTTCTCACAGCCGATGTTATTTTTACCATGTGATATTATAGAAAGCATGTGTCACGTGCCCGTATCCCAAAATGTATATGGTGTGATAGCAAGACTGCTTGTATTGAAAAGAAAAGGAATATAGTAACTTGGCTAGGAATTCAGCTCTAGCATCAAATTGCTTGCATTTAAGTTTCAGCTTTGCCATTTCCAAGCTGAGTATACTTGGGTATGACACTTAATATTCCATGCCTTTGAATCCACAATGACAAAATAGGGATGATTATAGTATTTGCCTCATTGGGCTGTTGTGTAGCTAAATAAGTTGATGTAGTAAAGAGCTTAGAGGAGTGTCTGGCACACAGTACACAGTACACTAATGCTAATCATCATTATAAAATAAAGCAGCTCTTTCCCCAACTAAGCCACATAGACAGAGTTCACCCTGCTGTGTGGTGACATGGCATGGTTTCCTAACTGGGGCCTTAATATTTCTCTGTAGGAATTTTAGGAGCCCATCCTCTCTACTATTTCTATTTAATTTGTATTCACTATTGCCACAACCTGTTTTTTACATTTCCTCTGGCTAGAGTCACTAGACTGTGACTTAAATTAAATTACAACTTTAAAATTGATTTCCTCCGGTTACTTGGGCTCTATACAGTAGAGTCATCATATCCCTACTGCTCTCTTATTTGACATTTGCTCTTACTTTTCTCTTGATACATCATGACCTATTATACCATTTACATTATGTGTAAAATTGATACAGTGTAATAGAAACAAGATGTAATATCAATAAAACGATCTATCATAAACACAGCTGAAAACTGAAAAACACATGTCCAAAATTAAGTGATATTAAAGTATGCTTTTATTTTTCTTCCTAGAAAAAGCCTGATGAAACCAAAGATTAGTGCAAGGACAAAAGCCTTTTAGTACCTCTAGCAATGTTTGTATTCCTGGGACTCTCTGGAAATATTGGATAAGTGCTCTGCAGGATTTTGCTCTACAAGAAGGATCTCTGGCTTGATGTGCCCTTTTATAAGTGGTTGGATTTCCCAAGTAGCCATTCGTCGTCTGCTCTCTCCAAGCTGAGTATTTTTAAATGGCTTGCAACTATACTATCACTGGTTCAAGCCTCATGATCAAGCTGAGTGACAGGTTGAACAAAAAGATTTCAAAGGTCTTTCAGGTCTATGAAATGCTCGTTAATAATAAAAGAAGGGTCCAACACCTCAGAACAAATTTCTGTATTTGTTTTACTTTTCTCCTGTCATGGTGGAAGGGAAGTATTATGAGAAAGAAAGACACTTTGACAGAAAAGGACTATATGGAGGCTATAGCTGTGTGATTTCAAATTCTTGATAGGACTGGGTTGGGTTCTTCTGAGTACACATGAATAAAATTATGATAAGGGGAAGAGTAAATTATGTATTAAACACTATGTCAGGCTCTGAGATTGATATCTACCATTTCACTTACCTCCCTCCCCTCTCTCCGAAAAAATAAAATAAAAAGCAAACAACCCTGTGAATTGGGCATTATTATTCTTAGTTTACAGCTAAGGGATCAGGAGCAGATCATCTGAGCTATAACGTCACTCAAAATCTATTTTTTTTCCACTCCATCAAACCTTGCCTTAGGATCTTCCTTCTCCTGGTCCCCACTTCCGCACCCACCCCTCTTACTAACATTGATCCTAGTCTCAGACTGTGTGGACTATACTCTCTCTTCCTACCAGTTCGCTCACCTTTATCCTGTAAAAGTCATAATTTTAAGGAAGTGTGCTGAGATCAGAAGTCACTAGAACAGATCAATTGTCTCAAGGAGACCTCAGGGTACTTTTGATAAGTGCACTGTACTTCTTAGTCTAACACTCAGTCCTATAGGTTCAGAAATCTGGTTTTAGGGAATAAGGGGAATGACTCTTTTTCTCATGCCGCACTCATGTTAACTAAATTCATAGACGTTGATCTATGAAACCAGAATATCAATCTATTTTATTTACAGTAGTAAGTACGCTGGCCAAGGTACTGAACAATCATATTCTGCGCCAATATTTTCATGTTTTGTAGACATGTCTTAAGAAGCCACATCATCGTTCCAACATTGCTAGTGATTACTGAGTCATTGGAATACAAAGAATTAGCAATTCTAATGAGGGTTGGTGGCATCTGGTAAATTAGCACAGAATACCCATATCCAAAATATGCATGTGATACACTGATGATGAATCCAGTCAAGTCCTTGGGTAGTGACAAATTTGTGTGGGCACTGTCATTGCTGTTTTTATTTATTTACCATATCGTATAAGTACTTAGGTTTCTGACAGTTCACCTTCTGATTGACTCATTACTGAAATCTTGCTGATTCCGGGGAGAACTTCTAGAACTTAGTGTGACTTTACACATGTCTCTTAATTTATTCTGTGTTGATTTTTTAGTTAAACTTTAAGGTGGCAATCTTACTTCTCTTATTTGGAAATAGATTTTGGGTTGGATGGTGGAAATCCGTCTGTACATCTAAAGCCAGTTACCAGATTACTTTCAGAAGAAAATGGAATTTACATATGTTGAACAGAGATTTGTGAAAGACTGCATTCTTGGAAATGAAATCCCATTAAGACTTAGTGAGGTATTAATAATGGGGTGCGATAGTATATTTTGCTTCAAGAATTTTGTCGGTTATGATAATAACTCTTATATAAGGAGATGTCTATTCTCAGAATATATCTTAAGGGAAAAAAACACAATCCATGGCTGCCTCCAGTATGAGGTTCAGAAAGCCTTGCGAAAGCCTTCCAGGCCTCAAATATTTTTCTCACGATTTGCCTGTCAGTCCACCTTTGAGACAAATTTATCTTAAAATCTCTTCCATTTAAAAAAAAGTCTTCTTTTAAATGTCAACTATAATTTAATATATATATATATATTTATATATACATATACACACACACCATGTTTCCCCGAAAATAAGACCTAGCCAGACAATCAACTCTAATGCGTCTTTTAGAGCAAAAATTAATATAGATACGGTATATATTATATTATACTAATTATATAAGACCTGGTAATATATTATAGTAAAATAAGATTGGGTCTTATATTAATTTTTGCTCCAAAAGATGCATGAGATCTGATTGTCTGGCTAGATCTTATTTTCCAGGAAACACAGGAGTCATGGGATGTAGAGTACAACATAGGGAATAGAGTCAATGGAATTGTAACAGCTGTATATGATGTCAGAGGAGCAGTAGATTGGGGGAGGGGAATTATCACTTCGTAAGGGGTGTAAATGTCTAACTATTACATTGTTTTGTACACCTGAAACTAATAAAAAAATGAAAAAAAATTCTTAGAATGCAGATGTACCTGGAATATTTAATACATTAGGCTAGTGTTTATGAAACGGATATCATTAAACAAGATGCAGATATAACATTAATGTATGAGAGTTCTATAGAATAATTTAATTTTAATAATGTAGTAATAATTGCCTTGTATTATTTGGGTCATCTGAATGACTACCTTATAAATGAGTATTCCCTTCTCATTTAAAGCCTAAATTTGTGTGTTTGTTCTTTTTATTATCAGCTATTATTACTTTAAATGTCGCTGACTCATTAATAATGGGATCCTTAAAAAAACAAAAAAAGCCAAACATTATTATCTAACTCTACAAATAAGGTTTCATAAAAACTTTAAGTGCAAAAATAGGTGAAGAATTGAGTCGTAGCAAAGGGTAATGGAAACATATTGTACCTGGTTAATTATTTTCTGGATGACTACTGATTTGAGACAAATGTATGTTTAAATCCTGCCCATGGGGTGGTCAGATTGAAATCAAGCTTCCTTACATCAATTATTTCCTGGATTTGAGTTAAAGATCATTTTGGTCCATTAATGTGTCCCTTACAGGAAAATATTGAATGGCTCTGATTCCTTGTAGTGAAAAATAAGATTCATTCCCCTATTGCATGAGATTAAAATTGTTTGGAGTGATTTTTCATCACAGAATCACATAGTAGCTTGCTTTTTCTTTTTAGGAATTTGTGGATTGATTGCTTACATACAGACTAGCTTTAGAGGATTCTGAGATATTGATTTAAGAGTCTCAAGCTATATAGATCTAAGAACTATGCTTTCTTTTCTCCTTAAATGAATATACACCATTGAGCTTAATTTATCCTCCTGAGTTTAAGATACCATTTGAATTTTTGGGAAAAAAGCATTGCTGAAGGCTCTGAGGATTCTAGTGGTTGTTACCTTCAATAAGTCCCATTAGTTAGTATTATAAATTTGTTACTAGAAACCAGAAACATTGCCTTTTTTGATGAAGCGTCCGTGTGAATGAACCCAAAGTTCTGATTGAAATAGCTCTAGTCATTACTGTACTGTAGATACATCTATGTCTAACTACACTCACTGTGGTTGGGGTAGGCAATTTATGGCACAGATTTTGGAGGAGTTTTCCTAAGAAAATTGTGGCCAGTATTCCACTATTTACCCCACAGTGCTACTCTTTGATTTATCCTTCTTTTAAATCCCTACTTCTTCCTTTGATTTTATTTTCCTTCTTTCTGATTTTAAGACCTTATATTTTTCTCATTTTTTTTTTTTTTACATTCCCCTTTTTTCTTCTTATTTCTTCATGCCTTGGGAAAGTAAGGAAAGGGAAAGAGTTTTCCTTAATGCTGGCAGTAAGTGTACATCAGACAGTTCATTACTTCACACACCTGACAAGGGATGAAAATGGAGGCCCTAGGTACATAAATAACAGACTTAAGACCACTGAAAAATGATGGAGGCAATTTTGACTTCATGTGTAAAGCGAAAAGTAATTCATACTTAGAATATTATTTATCTCGCCATAGCTTCTCTCTCTAGGTACAACATAGATATCACCTATCCATCCATATGTATATGGCTATGCATATGGCTTAGAAATATGTTTTTTATTTTTTTCCAGGACCCATCCCATACCCCAAAGAAAAACCAAATTTTTAAAGCAAATACTTGGGTTAAAAATATTTATAGAATAGAAAATATATCTCATAAGTTCATCATTAGAATATTTCTATTCTATTTTGTATAGAATAGAAATATATTCTTGAATATAATATTCAAGAATATAATATTCTTGAATATACAGAGTGTGCAATATTTATGGCCACATGTACAAGATACAATCAAAGCTCTTAAATCTAATTTACTTTCCCTTTTCCATTAAATACCTCAATCTAAAGCTTAAAGACATACAGACATTCACACATGCTACCAGTACTGGGTAGTCTACAGTGTTTGCCATCAAAATTTATAATCTTCAAGAATAGAATTAACATTATTATTTCAGAAAAATGAAAAGATAATGACAGATATAAAAATTAAGTTAACTTAGACATAATGATTACAAACTTAGTGTATTTCTCTTTAGTGGTAATCAATTATTGCATGTGCCAGAGTTCTATAAGAGATTGGCCTCAGAACTTACTATAGGGACTTTATCCTTTCCTTTACAAATTGCTCAGTTCCACCAAAGCAAAGACACTATTCCCCACTGAGGACTAAATAAATGACAAGCTTGAAGTAGTGAAAAATAAATTCATTTTCTGAGTTACTTGAGTAAAAAACTGTCTGAACAAAAATCACACATTTCTCTCCACATAATGGAAACTTATCACTTTTTACAACACCGTGCTTATTTGAAAAGAAGCTTGGGAAATTCATTCTAAAGGGAAGGATATTTGGGATATTAGTTCTACCACAACCACAAGGAATGGATAAGAACAGTGGGAATTAGGATTGTTTGACCTTTATCTATGTTGTTACAAACCATATATTGTTCATACATGTGAACATTTTCTGGTAAGCTGGGAACAATTTATTTATGTACTTTATTTTCACTGCATGTCTGTAAGAATGAAAAAATGTAAACATTGATCTACATAATCACATACATATATTAAGTGGGATTTCCTGCAATAGTGTGAGTCAGATCATTAAAAAATAGCAAAACGGCCCTTAATGCCTTATTTGCTGAAAGTGGGTATTTTAATTATTCTAGATAGTTTGAATTCATGAATAACTTATTAGTCACTCATTCTATTTTTTTCCCCGCTGCTCATAATTCTAGTGAATCTCTGATATTTAGATCATAGTCTTCAATGCTTATTTATTTGAATTCTTTCTAAGGAGTTCTTGAAAAGAATATGACCAGCCAGAGTAGATGGAGTTGTTGCAGCTCACCATGAGATGGTATAATCCATTTCTTAAGAAAAAAAAAGGTACCAAAAAATGTAATACAGCATACTAGAAGCAGGAAGATTTTTTCCAATGTAGATGACATGAAAAGATACTGAATTGTATGTATATTTTACATCTTTTGGTTTCTAGCCTTTAAAGGAAACAACATTGACTAGGAATCATGAGAGCTGGGTTTAGCTTTTGACTTATACAAACAGCATATCCTTCATTACATCTCTTCACTCTGCTACAGTTCCTTGATCACTGTCACAAAACTCCCCAGGGTCCCCTTCGACACCATCTTGCTTGCTCACCCAGCTCCAAACAGGCCTGGCTTCTTTCTTTCCTGGAATATACCACGATCTTTTCTGCCTCATTGCTTTTGCACATTATTTCTGTTCTTCACATTTTATCTAATCATCTCCTAATCATTCTTCTGGTCTTAAATAAGAAACTCTTCATCAAATAGGCCTTTTCCAAACCCTCCAAACCCCCCATCTGTATGAGGCTTTTGTATAACATTCTGATAGAATCATACACCACTACCAATAGGTATCGTGATTTATAAATGTAAATTTGTTTTCATGGTTGTTTTCTTATGGTCTGGAGAGGGTAGACTGTATGTTTCATTACAGAAAGGCGGGTCTAGTACGTTGTAGATGCTCAGCAAATATCTGAGAAACTAATCATTGAGTAAATTAGTAATTAGACTTAGGGTAGGATAAGTGATCTACAAGGTTTCATCCATCTCAAGCAGTCTGTGACACTAGGGTAAATTCATTGTTTCAGTTCTATTCAAAACCAATCCTGAAGGAGATTTTTATCATAAACCAAGCTTTACGCTCACAGTCAGAAATTACAAAAAAGTCTCTTAAAACATACTCTGAGTTTTGGACTTTCATTTAGCCAGTCTTATCAAGGAGTTAATATCTTAAACATACGAGTATATCAGATCCTATGCTTTCTTACTGAAACCCTAACCTGGCTTTTCACTGTATATAACCTCAAATCCAAACACCTTGGGGTGATATGCAAAGACCTTGTGATCTATCCATTATTTCAGACTACAGCTAAGAGTACTGCATTTGTCATTTAAGTCCTATGCTTAGTTCCCCACATTAATGGTCCTTTTCATCTTTTTTTCCCTCCCATTTGGTATAGTGCCTTTGCACCTGCTGTATTCACTTTCTAGAAAGCCTGTCTCCCCTTCTCCCTCTTTTAGCTTTGGTTCACTAGGCAAATTCCATATCAGCCTTCAGGATTTGGCTAAAATTTTGAAGCTTAGGTATTTTTCATCTTTCCAGAAAGACCAACGTACTTTATTGCATGGATGCCTCTATTATAACACTTAACAGATTTCTGTGATCGTTTTCCTACAGGACTGTTTCCTCTTAATATTGTGTCAATTCTGCAGAACAGGGATTGCATACTTACATGTCTGTCTCCTTGGTCCCTGGTTCAGTGCCTGGCACATTTTAAGCAATTTGTAAGTGTTGAATGAATGCACAAAGGTGAGACCCAAATTACTATGTTGAAGGAGTAGCCCATGTTTTCCAGTGCTTCAGGTGTGAGTGAGAGAATTTCATCTTTAGCGTCCAAATTCCATCCTAATATTCCAAAGTTTATTAATAATGAATAATTTTATGGTCTTGTCTTTATAAAGTTAAGAGCTACAAATCAGCATTTAAAATAATTTTATTTATGAATTATTATTTTATTGTTTTTCTGTGACATTTACATTTTTATTTTTTTTTTTTTGCATTTTTCCTAACATTAATTCATTCAAACTAGAGTGAATCATCTGTGCAGAGATAGTATTCTTTAGATTTTGGTGGTCATAATTCTGACTAGGTCAGCTTTTTGTACGGTTCTAAAATCAGAGAATTATTTTTCAACATTTTGTTCAGTTTTGTATTCATTATCACTTTAAATCTTTATCTTCCATAGTTGTTAACTGGTCTTCATTATCTCCTGATAGTTGTCTATCATAAAAATGCTTGATCAGCCCTTGGCTCCTTTCAATGGAACATTCGTTTTATTTTTTGGAGTAATCGTAAATTCTGTTCCTGGTTTTCAAGATGTTGGAAATAAAATTAAACATTTTTGCTTTTGATTAGAATGAAAATAGATACTGCATCCCATCATGATGACGCAATCATTAGCATGTTTCCTCTTCTCTTTCTGATCTGTGAGAACTCAATACCAAACCCCTGAGCTCTCCTATCCCTCCTGTGGGTCATGAGCACAAACCAGTCCATCTGTGGCGCAGGTGCTCAGAGTTAAGCTTTTACAGTCATGTCGCCTTTTATTGCCATTTATTCAGTGTGCAATACCTGACACTCATCTGATGATGGACTGGAAAAATTCAACCAACACTTCCTTTTAAATAAGGATGATGAACTATCAAAGACCTTGGATACATGATGTAGAGAACAGAACTGTCATCTTTCAGGTTTGTACTTGTAAAAGAAAAAAGGAAACTAATAAAATCAGAAAAAAAAGACAGTTTTAGAGGCACATGCTTTAGAACCACCATACACTAATAAAATACAATTTCAAAAGGAAGAAAAACTCTTTCCCAGTCTTTTAACAGCCTTATTTTAATTACTTCCATTGGCTGAAGAGCCAAGTGCTAGCATGCCCTTGCTCTTGGCCTCTAAGTTACTTCAGAAGGAGCAGTGGATTGAGCCTCCCTGAGGCCATGGAGAACAAGTGGCCCTTCAGCAGCAGCCAGGGCATCTAATGAATGGCTCAGTTGCTCCCCTTTTGCTGTCATTCTGTCTTGCCGAGAGTCAGACCACCTTGACTGAATACTCCCGCAGCAAGACTCCTATTGATAAAAACAGTGCAAAGTGACTAGAGAAGATACATATTTGATAATCAGGAAGCTCGTTTCCTAATTTCAGGTCTACGCAATGGAGCAGGTGCTACGAGTTGTGTAGGGTCTGTTATAGTATGAGGGATTAGCAGGAAGTTCCATTTGACCCTCAGAGATAACTCACAGCATTTTAAAACAAAAAAAGGCATGCTTGCTCAAAAATATCTTTACCCCCTCCAAACAAAACCATGTATGTGACTACAAACTAGAGTTTGCACAAGCATCTGCACACAGTGTGAGTGCACAGAAAAAGGTTTGCAGGGATCCTTATACTATTAATTAATCTGTTTATGGCGAAAGTATATGAATTGGAAAGGAAGAACTGATGAGAGGTCTTGAGGAGGGAAGGACGATGGATTTTTGCTTTATATAGTTCATAATTTTTAGTGTTCTAATAAAAATGCTATTTCTGTTTTTTAAAAAATATTTTCCTAATTACAAAGGCCTATTTTTTGGGGGAGTGGTGATGTAAATACTAGCCTATGTGAGCTTCTCTAACCCTAGTAATTTAACTTTACCAGTTTTGCGATAATTAGTATTTTTAAAAGGTATGAAAATCTTTCATATATACTTTAATCGCCCTCTACCATTAATAGGGCAAGGCAAATTATTGGCCCGGCAGAGGAAATCACATTTAGGGGAGAGCAGAAGGTCCCCCACTATCCCACCAGTGGTCAATGTCATCATCATCACCATTATCATCATCAACATGATCAAGCAGCCGGTTTTAAACAGTCCATCTGAGCATGACAGGGCACAGTACTCTCCAAGGTTAATGAAACGCATGCCAAGGAGAGGACTGCCATTTAAATGTTCTCGTTCATACCAGAGGCTAAACATCAACAGGAACAGACTGGACAAGTACAGACAGCTCTGTCACTGTCAAAACACTGGCTACAAGTGTCTTTGGAGATGATATTGGTCATTTCTAATTGAGGAAACCAAGACTCAGGATATTCATGTACCTTTTCCTTCTTTAAGCAGAAGCACTTTATCAGGTAGTTGTTTGAGAAAATATTTTGGAATACAATGGTTCTGCCTTTGGTAAACACAGTTTCCTCTGAAGTACTGGCATTATCATAGAACAGTTACTTGCAAATCACAAAAGACTAACAGTTCTTAGCAAACACTTTTTTTCTGCTGACTAGGAGAGGACATATTGTCTAGTTATATTTACTAGAATATTTCTCTTTGTTATCTAAGGATCTTTTTCTTCATTGATTTTTTTTTCCCTATTAACATGACATGAACTTCAGGAGCATCAAAGAAAATAAATCTTTATTCCTATGATTGATCCTAACAATTATCTGTATCTCCAATAATTGGTTTAGAAGTTGATTTAGAAGTTGATCTTATTTTTTTCCTTCTTATTTTGCAAGAAAAAACAAAAATGAACTTGAATTTTTATACAGTAGGACTCACCTTATAAAAAACATTCTGTTTGCTATTGTTACTTTGTGAGCTCTAATAAAAGCTCCTTGAACATGACATCAGTTGATCTTTCTGAAAATTACTACTGTTGCTTCTTTTTTATTAAACTCCTTTACTTCCTTTTGGGGGGGTATGGGAGAAAAATATAAGAAGACTCTCTTGCTGAGATTTTTAAGAAAGCAAGGTAGAAATTGATGTTATACCTGCGATAGCTTGTCTTCAACACATGCAAGGCAGAGAAATGGCTTAGGATTTCAAAATCACTTTTATTTTATTTTGATTTAATTTTTAGAGCTGTTTTGGGTTCACAGCAAAATTGAGAGGCAGGTACAAGATATCTCATATGCTCCCTACCTCCACACATACATAACCTCTCTCATTATCAACATTCCAAACTAGAGTGACACTGTTCCAACTGATGAACCTACATTGACACATCATAACCACCCAAAGTCCATAGTTTACCTCAGGGTTTATTTTTGGATTTGTATATTCTACAGGTTTAGAAAAATGTATAATGACATGTATCTACTATTACAGTATATTTTACAGTACAGAATATTTTCACTGCCCTAAAAATCCTCTGAGCTCCACCTATTCATCCCTCTCCCTAACCTCTAGCAACCACTGATATTTTTATTGTCTCTATAATTTAGCTTCTTCCAGAATCTCATATACTGTGTTGGAATCATATACTGTGTAGCCTTCTCAGACTGGCTTTTTTTCACTTAGTGATATGCATTTAAGTTGTCTCCATGTATTTTCATGAGTTGAAAGCTCCTTTCCTTTTAATGTTGAATAATATTCCATTGCCTGAGGTGGCAAAGTTTATCCATTCACTTACTTAGGGACATTTTGGTTGCCTCCAAGTTTTAGAAAATATGAATAAAGCTACCATAAACATATGTGTGACCTGTGTGTGGACCATATTGTGTGAACCATATTGTGTGGACCTGAGTTTTCAACTCCTTTGTGTATGTACCCAAGGAGTTCTCAACTCATTTTTGAAAAGGAAGACAGGAACTAAAATTGTAGTGCTCTGTATGGATGGTCATCTATTGCTCTGTTATTCAAAGATCCTCGTAGATGATGCTGTTATCTGTTCAGTCTCCACATTAAGCCTTTTTCTCAATTGGATAATGTTTTCTTTAACAGAAGGGCTGATCAAAAATAAGGTTGTGAGGACTTCATTCTACAAGATTATAATTACTACAAGAACAAGGACTGTTTCAAAATTTTGAGTATAATCTAATGCTATAGGTTCTCAATATATGTTTGTCAGTGACGATGAGGTGGTATTAATTAGCTTCACAAAAACACTTCACCTGGAAGTATTATTGAGAGTAGTTTTGGTTGTCATAAGAATATCACCAAGTTCCTAAAGAGACTTCCTGCATTTGTGTCAGGCTGTGTTAGATTTGATTGTATTTTACTGATCCACTTTTAAAAAAAAATTAAAATCAAATGAAATAAGTTGTATAGCAATTCAGATTTATTATTTACATATTTCTTAGCTTAGGTAAGGGTGCAACAAAGGACAAGAACAACTCTTCTGCTACACTTGAAACGCTTGGCGAACCTCTTGCGACTCTATATGCTATTGGTATCATTGAAAAGATCCCTAGTCTGTCATCTAGAAATGCTCCCACATAAAGACTCACAAGAGAGCACACATCATTTTTCAGATGAGGGACAGTCAAATAGACTTAGGACTGAAGAAAATGTAGTTATATAAAGAATCTAAAAGCAGTGAAAAATTTTCATTAACTATACAGAAGAGAAAACCATTACCATTCTGCCATTTCAGCAGTACGATATAAAACAATGCTCCGATAAAAGATAAAAACAAATCTATAAATCCAGTCTATGCTTGAGGAGAACATATCCACAGTGGCATTAAAAGTGACTTCAAATCACCTGCGGACAATGTAAAGACCTTTTCAGTGATAGGTAACCTCAACATGACTGTGAAATTCAGAAACGTGGCCTGAGAACAAAGGTTGCCCATATTTCCTTGATAGGTTTCATTAACTTCACTTATGAATCTCATTTACTAGCTAGACAGCAGCAGTAGCATTCAAGATTTTGGCTATTCCATGAGCATTGGTGAAATATAATGAAGTTGAAACAAAATGTATCGATTTAGCATTTATTTTGTGCTACAGATTAGGCTAGGCATTTTGGGAAAAATCAAAGCTATGTAAAAAAAGGAAGTCAAAAATTTTAAATCATTTTAGAGGTGACATGTGTGTGCATGAAAGAAATAGTAAAGCATGTAAGACAACTAATACTCAAATTTGAAATTTTCTAAACTGAATGGGAAGTGTTAAATTTACAGGAAGGGGTTCCACTGTGAGTTACAGTAACTGGGCTTTATTACTAAAGTAAGTCTTGGGTTATGCATTGAAATGAAGCTTTCATGGAACGGCATTAAGAAGTTTTAATTTATCCCTGCTGGATTAGCTACATAATGAAATATAAATGAAAACTGACTGTGTAAACATAAACAAAAAGAACAAAAAACACTACAAGGACACTCCTAAAAACGTAGATACGGTATTGTGCACTTTAAATTTTGTTAAGAGGATCGATCTCATGTTAAGTGTTATTAAACAAATTAAAAGAAAAAACTCACACAAGAACAGGAGGAAATTTTTGGAGGTGATGGATATGTTTATATCCTTGGTAGTGGGATAATACCGTGTTTCCCTGAAAATAAGAGCGAACTGGAAATCAGCTCTAATGCGTCTTTCGGAGCAAAAATTAATATAAGACCCGGTCTGATTTTCATATCAGACCGGGTATAGTATAATATAATATAATATAATATAATATAATATAATATAATATAATATAATACATAATACCCAGTCTTATTTTAATACAAGACTGGGTAAAATATAATATAATATGATATAATATAATACGGGTCTTATATTAATTTTTGTTCCAAAAGACGTGTTAGAGCTGATGGCCCGGCTAGGTCTTATTTTCAGGGAAACACAGTATCATGGGTATGTGCACATGTCTACTCTCACCAAGATGTATACATTAAATGTGTGTAGTGTTTTTATGTATCAATTATACCCCAGTAAAGCTAAAAAAATACAGTGATCTTGACATGTGGAAATTAGAGAAGTTCATGCAGATGACAGAGGGTCGTGATCAGGGCTAATGCTTATAAATAGCAGAATCAGCTGAATGTAATATTTACTACACATAAAGAATTAAGAATTTTATGAACCTTTGCAAATGCGTTTGATATGACAGAACAATCTCAAAAAATGTATTCAAGCTTTTGCATCACGGCAGATATCCGTAGATATTCATGGATGAATTCGTAGGATTCTCATGTGTGAAGCATGAAAAATGTTTAAAATCACTGAAAATCATATCAAGTAATTAATATGTGAAGCAATATACTATAATGAAGTTCAAATTCTAAATTGTTTGGCACAAACTATGAGAGGAGCTGTCTCTTTTAGTGACTGTCAGTCCCTGCAGTTCTCTCCAGACTTTACAGAGAACTTACACTCTCCATTAACCCTTCTCTTTTTCTTACGTTTATTTATTTAATTTTTAAAAATTGATTTACCTTTAATCTCTTACTGCTTACCGGGTCATTTTAAATAGCTTTTAGATATATTCGAGGTTCTCTCATGCTTACAATAAAACATACAATAAGTGATTTCAAATACACAAACCCGTACATCTTGCTAAGCTAATTTTTAATTGTCAGGCATCGTCATAAATATCACCTGCTTGGAAAATAGTTTCTGATTACCTCTACATGTAATCAGTCTATAGCTATGTAAAACTTTTTACTTATCCTTTGATGCACTAGCACAAATTGGCCATTTGTGAAATGATTTGCTCATTGAATGTTTTCTGTGCTGGGCTGTAATCTCTCATCAGCTGTTTATGGTCACAGCACTGGATTCTTAGTGCCTAGAACAGTGCCTGGCACGTAGTAGCCCTTGACTGATTTTTGTTGCGTAAAGGAATAGCTACAGGGCCTAGTCTTTCCAACAAGTGAAACTCTGGACCTTCCAAGATACGCCAGGCGGAGGGAAGACTTAGGCATCTGTACATGGCATCAAAGCTTATCTCCCTCATCGTTTCTCTCATTTTGCCTGTGTTGTTTGGACCCTGGCTTTTGTACGTCCACATTGAAGAAAAAGGATGATGGAGAATGTGCCAGGGTTCTGACTCAAGTTGACTCCAACACAAACTTTGAGGAGCATTTCCTAATTACCTAGCCCTGTTGTCTGCTCATGTTTACAGCTTTACTAACCAGTCCTGGGATAGAACATAATCAATAACAATATAGACTGACTGAGTATAGTTTGGTTTATTTAGATTACTCTATGCTAGCTTCTGCACCTCCAGGCTTCTGATAATGGCTACATCTACATGATGGAATAATCTAACTGGGGTTTCAATAATTTAGACACTTCAGCTTTTCCATGGTTATGTCCTATTGTACCATGGTTATCTGTAGGCCAAGTTATTTGCAAAGACTCTCCAGAATGTATGACTTGACTCTCTCACAGACAATCTACTGCCATCAGTTAGAGATAGAAAGACACCAGACAAATATTTAAGTGGACATGGGCTGCACTATAAATAAGGGAGAAAATCTGTTGAAACTTCCCAGCATCCATTTCTAGGCAACAATCCTACAATCCCCGTGGCAGCCAGAATGAATATTGTTGACTCTCTTTTCAAGGAGTGCTATGATGTACAGTTAAAATAGATAGTAAACTTTAGCACAATTAAGATACTTAATTTCAATATCCTTATATAGAGATTTAAAATAATTTTTGCTGATATTTTAAAAACTAAAATTTAGAATTTTATCTTTATGGTGGAAAAGATGCTCAGATTCCTGAGGATAAAAACAATTATAATCACAGTAGTCATTCTTTCATACTTTATGCACACACAAAAGGTAAAATGGAGCTTGGAATTCTACACAAATGAGGATAGTAATGGTACCATTTAATATGGTCACTTAAAATTTAAAAAGCAAATGTCATGTAGTCATGCAACAATATATCTCTGTACGTCTTATTTCTGATATATTCTGATGTACAGTGTCTAATTACAGAAGTTGAGTGGTTGTGCTCTGTAGATTAGCATGAAACATAAAATATTTCTAATAAACCTATACTCCTATTTATTTGGCCTTAAAATCCATTTAAGGAATCCACCTCAAATCTCTGTGCAAGTCCATTGCTTTTAGCAAGTTATAATGCAGAGGCAGTAAGATAATCCCATTTGCTATCCAAAAATATTTAAAAAATGGCAATAAACTGGTACGTTACCTTCCCCTGCTTGATCATAGGCTGCTTTTCTTTTTTTTTTTTAAACCAAAATCACCCAGATTACCAATGGGATTAAGGTTTGTTACCTACTCTATTGGAGTTACCTAAAGTGCTTTGGAGAATATATCTGCTCCTACAAATTAAAGGTAAATGATACAAATGCATGAAAATTTATTCCCTTTTCTGAAGAAGTTAATATTAAGGAGATGCTCAGTCACTCAAGGTATTTAGAACATACTTGCGTCTGAAGATCAAAATTAATGTAAAACATGATTTTAGTATCCCTTTTCCTGGCCTAAGAGTGAGGACTATGCAATGTGTGTAGTACTGCTCTCTCTCTGCATAAAACTGTGCAGAGTACTTAGGGAGATGCCAAGTATGGTGGTCTCAGACCTGTAAATTTTGACTTTCACAAAGAGGAAGACAAAATGCATATAAAATGTTTAATATGAGATAATATATGTTAGGATATCAAAGAGAATAGAATAGATAATGAATACTATACTAGTTATGAGAAGAAAAAAATTAAAGAAACTTCATCGAGACTGAAGGTCTTGGGCTAGACTCCAAAGGGGTAAGAATTGAGAAAGATTTGGTCTAGAAAGGGAGGTTTGTACGTCATCATATGCTACTGTTACTACTACTAAGATGATTAGAAACAACAGCAACAGCAATGGTTGACTGTGATGACCTGAAAGTGGTGGAAAAGACACTATGCAAGACATTAGAAGTGGCCTTTAGTGACAAAGCTTGCTGTGAGGTCACAGAAGGACTGAAAAGCCTCCCCTAGGTTTATCAAAAGAAAAACACAGGCAAATGTTACAGAAAGTGTTCAGGAGAGAAGTAAGAATGAAATGAATTGATGAGTGAATATAAGTACAGAAATTTAATAACAGGATATTTTAAGGTGTTTGGCCTGCAAGAAGAAAGAGATAACGCAGTAGCTGGAGATAGTTGGATGGAGGGACGAAGAGAGGTTTTCTAAGATTGAACACGTTGAAAGGCTGACAGGAAGGAGACCGTGGAGAGGAAGAGTTGACTGTACTGGAGAAAGAAACTATAAATGGCCAAGGCCGGGTCCTAAGACAACAAAGGGTGGTGACAGGTAGGTCATGCAGGGAAGGATGCACATGATATTCAGATGCAATATGAATTTCATGGTAAGAAGGAAAAGGGAGATGTCAATATGTTTGTCAGTTGGCAGTTCAAGGCTTTCATTTCTGGTGACTCCTGTGTTTGTTGGAGCCGCAGGGCTCTGGTTCAGAAGAGCTACAGTAGTAAATTCAGAGGCAGAAAAATTTCTTTTGGTCAGAATTAGTCTTATAAACATATCAGTGAGTCTCCCCTATCCCATGGTAGGGTTATGTTTGACTGAGGTTTCTGAGCACTGTGTTATAGGAATATACTCTTTGAAAAATGAAAATATTGTGTAAGAGAAGGCTTAACATTGATGGATGTAAACAAGATCATAAATGTGTGAGGTTAAAGCACTTGACCATAACGTCTCAAAAAAGTGTCTCAAAAAAAAAAGGCAGTACCAGCATATGGTAAATTGGAGTATATGTTATTTGATCCTACATGTCTTTTCTCAGCCTTCATAAAGAAGACAAAACAGAAGTAAGGGACATAAATACAAGTATGTGAGATAGCAGGAGTAGTGCATAAAGTTCTAAATATTGGGATTAGTACCTTGAACATTCTGGCTCTTCTGTCATGGTGGCAAGTTCTTAGTATCGGAGATGAAAGAAAAGAAGTTGGGGCAGTATAGAGCAGGGAAGAAATTCTTTTCCTTTTAATGGGTTGACTCTATCACTAATTAGCTGTGGGATTTGGGGAAGATTACTGAATCTCACTAATTTGCAGTTTTCTAAGCAAAGGGCAGCTGGGGACCTAAATTTGTGATTGTCTCAATGGTATCATCCTTTTGTATGTTGTGTATTTAAATTTCAAATGTATATTATTCCTGTTTTCTAGGTAAGAAAATGGAAGCTTAGTTAAATGAAAACACAACTTCAAGTTCAAATAGCTTGATCCTAAAGCTAGGTCTATCTGAAGTCAAAGTCTATGCATTTTCCATAACATTTACTAATCTTCCACATACCCTTCAGCCCAGAAATCCTACATAAGCATGAAGAATTAAGGAGGAACATTTTTCCTTTGGTGACACTTGTTCAGGTCCTACTTCTCTCTTTATCCATTCTCTGTACTCCTACATTCCCCCATTATTCTGTAATTCAATAAATGGATCCCTTGGCCCACCTCTGTTTTCATTACACCCTCTACCACACTCTTTCCTAAGTCCCCCTTTCTCTTTCCATACCTTTAAAATAACAGAGGATTCTGACCACCCGAGAAGGTAGCAGGCAGTGGTCATCAAAGTGCATGCCCAGTAGTAAGGGCAGAATTGTACTATAAAATAAAATTGTGTCACAGAATAAGTTCCTTTTTTGCACTGACCCCATTATCCCGGTAAACTACTCTGCTTTATTCATATCCTTAGCTGTAAAGAGACAGGCCATATTTCATAGGTTGCTTAAGTTAAAAATCTTGCTGGGCCCATCTGTTATGTAGAACAATTTCCATCAAGAAATCTAAAATTCTACAGCTGGAAGGGACTCAGAGATCATCTAATCATACTAGGTCATTTTAGAATTGGGAAATTGGGTCTTTGCGAGAATAAGTGCTTTTCCCAAGTTTACCATGAGAAGCAAAATTTATACCTGCCCAACGAACATCTTTGAATGAGGATCTTTGGCTTAAAGTCTCAACACCTGATCAATTATTTAGCCAGAAAGGAATGTGAAAGGCTTTATGTGTGCCCTAATGCGGTATATAGTCAGGCCGTACGTCTTACTGGTTGAGAAGATGTGAGGTTAGTCACAACTCTGCTGCTTTATATGTGAAACTGTTTTGCTCTGCAAGCTCTGTAACAGCAGTGATCACGTATCTTTTGGTTGTCATATTATACCCTGCACCTAGTATGTTACTACTAAGTCGGGGGTACTTGACTGCCTTCAGTGAAGGAATAAATAAATGCATGAATGGTTTCTCTTAAACTGTTACGAGGTTTCCAAGAGAATCTGAGCACACTGGGCCCATCGGCCGCTTTAAGTGAATATTAGTTATTATTATTGCTAAAAGCAAGTGTTAGTGTCCTTTTGCTTTATATCCAACATTTCTGGGAATCAAGGATCCTTCTGATCATGATCAGTACATTCTTTCCTCTGAAAGCCTTATAGCAGAGCGGAGAAATGTCCATGGGGACCTTAGAAACAATACGGATAAGAAGGACAAAAGAACAGACTGTACACTTGCTGTAGCATAAGTGTATAAAGATGATACAAGTGAAGATCAGAATACGGGTCTGTGCGTTGGAAGGTTGTGGAAAGAATGTCAGCAGTAAAGTTTCAAGAGTATGAAGACTGTTTCTGCCAAGCTTTCCCCTTCCCTCTTTCGTCTCTCAATACCGAGCAGGAACAATTCTTGTAGAAACACTATGTGTTGGCAGTTTGATTTTCTGCAGTTCCTTGGACACGTCCAGTGAAACCAGAAAAATGGAACAAAATTTAAAGGACCCATTTACTTGACCAAATAATAGAACTCTTTGTTTTGAGAGAAAGTGAAATCCAGTCCATTAATACCCAAATCTATGTAAACACAGGCTGTCACTCTGGAGCAAAAAGAAGTGCACTGTATTTATACTGGCTCTCACATTCTGTAAATTTTTCAGGGTGTACATATGTTAAAAAATAATGGTAGCCTGGAATAGGGATTATGAAATTGTAGGTCTAGATCATAAATGATATATCTGTTTAGTATTTATATTAGTACAAGGCTAAAATACTTTTAAATAGATTCTTAATAAAATTTGTTATAATTTCTCAAAATGTATTGCTTCTAGCAGATTGTACTACAACTTTTGGTTTTTTTCATGAAGCAACAAATTATTATTGGTTTCCATGAGGGTTTGGATCATATATAATTTTAGAAAAATGGTGAGATGATGTTCAGTGGCTTGTGAGTTACTCTGTTCCTTATAAGCTAAACTGTTATTATGGCCATTTAAAAAGCTATACACACACCTTTGAAATATTGCTCTTGGAAGAGAATTTCCAGTTGGGACAAAACACTTTCAAATCCATTGCTTGTAAGTGTCTGTAGAGAAAATATTTGAGGTCAAGAATAACCAAATCCTAGACAACAAGTGCAGTCTGTCAAAAAACCAGGGCATCTGGAATCCTTAGCTAAGTACCAGGAATGCCTATTGCTACTTGACCCATTTTTTTTCTCTCCTTGTAAAATAATTCACATTTGTTTCAGTGATATGAAAAGGAAGTAAGCTACAAAACTTTTATTTTATTTTGAAAGGTCTTAAAATAATCAAGAAATCCATTTTTAAATGTCAAAATTTATTAGGAATATATAACCTTTACAGGTAATTCAAAGAGTGACTATACATACAGACGACAGCCTCACTAAATTGGATTTTAACTGGACAGGGACACATGATAGCATCTGACATACAGAATTTCTCATTCAAACAGAATTCATAAAAGCTACATCCACCAAGGTGAAAGTCAAATGGGCTGTCGAGCCATTGATTAGGAATTGAAAATAGTTCCTTTATAACACAGACATTTTCCCCAAGGGTTCCTCATCTATAACTTATTTTATAATGTGTGCACTCCTATTTTGGTGATATTGGTTTTCAAAATTAATATTGACATCTTATTTCTCATAAATTACACCTTTTGAATAATAAAATTTTATTGATGATCTTGATTTTTAAGTTTAAGAAACGTGTGATTATGTTGGATGTCTACTTCAGTGTGAGAGAGATATGGTACTCGGGCAGTTTTAGCACTAAACGGACAGAGCTCTGATCAACTAATTTAAAGAGAAAAAAGTCCAGAGGTTTAAACCATGATCAGGTTGGTCCAGGCAGAGGAAATATATTAACCCTGGCTTATTTCTTCAGTGTGGCAGAAGTCAAAGAAGTAGAAGCCATGAGACAAGAAACTACTGCATTTCTCTTTTGTATATTCTCCTCCTCCTCTACTGATTGATTCATTCTGAGGCCAAGAGGATGAGGTGTTTCCTTTCCCAGCACCGCTTTCCGGGTCTTGCCTTTCTGCAGTCAGCAATGATTGCAGGGGAGATCTGCCAGAAATTCTGGTCAGTAATGGTTCCCCTCAGTTTCAAATGGACATGCAGCATAAAGGGGCTCAAGGACTGCCCCTGATCAGCTTGATAAGACCAGAAAAGAAGGCCAAGCCCAAACTCCAGAGCAGCTGCCCCTGAAAGGGGCAAATGATGCTGTAAACTACTAGATGACTGCCTGGGTAGGGCTGTGGCATGACATAAAGAGTGATTCACCACTCCTCCGAGTCTGCTGCTGCTGCTTGCTTCATTGAGAAGTTCCTAGAGTTACCATCCAATAGTAAAATGTTTTGAACAATACGAAGCTGTCAATGGAAATATTTAATCTCTTAGAGTTTCATTACCTATGTACAATGCTTGACATACTGTGTTTCCCCGAAAATAAGACCTAGCCAGACAATCAGCTCTAATGCGTCTTTTGGAGCAAATATTGATATTAGACCCGGTCTTATTTTACTATAATATAAGACTGGGTACTGGGTATAATATAATACGGGCATAACACTGGTATAATATAATATAATATAATACCGGCTCTTATGTTAATTTTTGCTTCAAAAGACACATTAGAGCTGATTGTCTGGCTAGGTCTTATTTTCAGGGAAACAGGGTAGTACTAGTAGTAACATTGATAATTTTCACTAAAGTACTTATATAAAAACAGCCTTTTGGGGTTTATAAGTATACTTCCCTTCAGTTGTTTTCATAGAATTAAACATTAAAAATCCCATTTTCAAGAGTTGAGAAATTGAGGCAAAAGAGGAAAGACACAGGATGATTTAATAGAATTTTTACAATTTCTCAGAAACTTCATTCATGTAGTGAAGTCCCTTAAAGTAGATATATTTTATGGTGTCATTATACGTGCAATGTATAACCTTATCTTTACAGATAAGCATCAGATTAGTGCTGATGTACCTTCCTCTTTAATTGGGAAATTCACTGGCCAATTTTCTGTTTTGAGTACCCTGCATCAAAGCTGTGATTAGAGTAATTGGTTTAGTAGTCGAGCCCCATTTTTTACCCTGGTTCCTGGCAGGTATGGGTTTGTTAGATGATTTGTGGCTAACATATGGGACCCACTCTGCCACTCAGTTGAATCAGCACCTCCTCGCCTGCAGGACCGCTATTTCCTGTGAAATATTGCAGTGTGCATGCTGTATTCTATGTAATATATCTAACATCCCTCATTTCTGCTACAGCATCCAACATAACCAATTGTTACTACAAATGTCTTTACAAAGAATTACCCTGTAGAGGCCTATTAAGAAGAAAAACTCGTATTAATACACATTTTTTCTCCGCTCCTAAGCCTCACATCCTTTGATCTGCATCTTTAAATCAAACTTGTCAGCCATATATGTGAGGCATGCCTGAATATATCATGGCCCAGGTTACAGAGGAAGCAGGGACAGTGATTGCATTCAGCTTACAGATATTTTCACTACTCTCCTTTCTCTGAAAAGATCCTGTGTGGTATATTGGATATGTGGCAACATTAAAATATTTATGTTTGCAGGTGTAGTCAAAGCCAAAAAGTAAAACCTCATCAATATGAGCGTGCAACCTGCATCTTTCCATCCATTAAGCAGAGTCCTTCCTTCCTGGGACTCGTAGGCTGCCTGGTGGTTTGAGTGAGTCACCCTACATATACACATGTGTTGAATTGTAGTAAACTGACAAAATATTGACTTCTGCATGAGTCATTTGTTCTTTTGAATATTTACTGAATGCCAGGCTCTGTACAGCGGTTTATAAGACAGGCCAAGTCTCTGCCTGTTTGGTGTTTACTAAGTCTAGCAGGGGGACATGGGACAAGAGAAATAATTACATACAAGTAATATTGTGGAGAGTGATGAGTGCTAAGAATGAACAAGTGGAGGCTATAATAGAGAATTATATAGGGGGACTTCCTTCACAGAAGAAACTGTACACTGCTGGGTGATAGCAGAGAGGCAGTCTCTGCCCTCAAATTACTGCCAGCCCAGGGGGTGGATGAGATGAGTACAGTGAGGGCCATTACTCACTAGAGTGCTGTTTCTCAGAGTTCTGACAAGTCCTCATTGTGTAATAGAGACATTAATAGGTATTTTATGAAAACAATGAAAACTTCTGTCGTTTTCCTGCATCACTGCATAGCAATGTAGCTCCTCTTGGAAATTCACAATATACTGGCATGAGGTGCAGGCAATGCGAAATCCAACACAAATAAATAAAATGAATCAAATTTGCTTAATCCCATATTTCAGAAATGTTTTTGATCTTGGATCCTAATTTCAGTCTAATAAGTGCTTTTCCATACACTGAATTTGAATGACATCAACGTGATAGAGGTGCGTAAGTATCATGAGATTTGTCAACATAGATGAACCAGGGTATTTTGTGAATGAAAACAACAGTTACGGAAAATGTGGAGATCATCATTTTTCGGTGATGACCATCATTGTCCAGTGATCCTCAGAAACATTTTCCCAGTGGAAATTATTTTGGAATAGTGTGTAGTTTGAGTTATTAAGGATATTAATATATATATACTGTTTATCTCATAAAAATGGAAAAAATGGTTTTGTTTCTGCTTTGGCTACTCCAGGATTATTAAGAAAATACTGTATATTAGTGATATATTACAAATAAGTCCAGCCCATAATTTTGTTTTGTTTTCATTCTTGGCAAGTCAATCCTAGAAGGTTTTTATTAGTCAGTTGATGAGCACAGATACCCTTGATATTTTGAGATAATTTGCAGAAGTGTCAGTAGAGTTTAAAAAAACCAACAGGAGATTAAAATATCCCTAAGAGAGTAAGAAGAACATTCTTTCCATCCCTAGTCCTCAACTCAAGTGGGTAGATGTTTGGAAAGATTTGCCATAAATGAATGGTGCTATTCACCATAGGGCAGCCCCCAACTCATAAACACCTAGCAGAAAGAGAACTGGAGGGATAAATATCCTGGCTTATACTCCTCTTGCCTCCTAATGCCTAAACACAGGTAGGAGACATAGAGCACAGGGGCTTGATCAGTTTCACATACATCTGCCTTTGAGGCCAGACAGCGTAAAGAAGGGTATATATTGATCTGAAGAGAACAATAGACTATATTCAGTACAAGGTCATGTTGATATTCTCCATGATAGAAAATCTACACTCCAGATGAGAATCATTTCGTCTCTTTCCATCCCTTATTTAAATGAGGAGTGTTCCCAGCCTAATGATATAACCAGCCTGAGCGAAGTAAGTACTGCCACGGCTGAGCTTTGATTGTCTTGACATTTAGGTTAATGTTCATGCCACGAAGAGTCTGTTACAATTTTTGTGTTAACTATGAAATTATTATATGTATTATACTACATTTTCAATATCTATTACCACTGTACTAGTGGAGTCCACTTTCCAATTTGCTTTTTTGTTTTTTGGGGTTTTTTTTTGATAAAAGCAGTGAGTCCTTTGCCACCTTCTCGTATTGAAAAGCAGACTGTAAACAAGGTGTTCTGGATAATCACTTAGAACCATTCGCTTCCTATTCGGTTCCTCTTGCTCCTTTATCTTGCAGGAAGATTCTATTGAAGTTCTGCTCAGATCCCCTTGGGTCCCTTTTACCATTTCTTCTTCTGCACTCCTTGGATTCTGTGTCTTTTCCTTTTTATGTTCTGTACTTGCAACTCTATTTGGAAGACTACCCTTCAGTCCTGGCACCCCTTTGCTGGTGTGCAGAACTTTCTTTCTCTGCTCAGGCTGCCAAAGCAAAAATACTGTAGCCTGGATTGCTAAAACAACAGACATTTATTGTCTCATAGTTCTGGATGTTAGAAGTCCAAGATCAAACATCTAGCATGGTTGGTTTCCAGTGAGAGCTTTCTTCCTGGCTTGTAGATGTCTGTCTTCTGTATCTTCACATGGTGGGGATCGAGAGAGAGAGAGAGAGAGAGAGAGAGAGAGAGAGAGAGAGAGAGAGAGAGAGAGAGAGAGAGAAACAAGCTCTCTAGTCTCTTCTAATAAGGGCACTAATTCCATCCTGAGGGCCCCATCCTCATGGCCTCATCTAATCTAATTATAGACCAAAAGCCTCATCTAAGTATAGACCTCCAATATGCATATGAATTGGGGGGAACACATTTCAGCACACAGCCAGCAGTGAGGTGGAAGTGTCTGGGAGTCCATTTCCCCTTGGGGTAGCCTTTAGCCAGTGACTGAATTGACATGTTGATGTGGTTAAGTTCCTGGAGCAGTAGGCTTGATTGATGTACTGATGAATCACAGGCACGATTTTTATATTTATCCAATTCTGTATATAAAACATGTTAAAAGTCTGTCAAAAGTACATTTTTATCCTCACTTGGCCCATTAAATATGTAGAAGACATAGTATCTTTGACACTGTCTAATTATCAGGTTAAGTTAACCTGTCTTTTAAAAAAAACAAACATGCTTGTTAATATTCCCATCACGGGTATTATAAGTATATCAAAGTCAATATTTGGAATATACATTATACACACCCAAGACTCTAGTTTGATAAACTAAATATTTAAAACTTTAAATATATGACTTTAATTTGATAACCTAAATATGGAAGTCAAAATCTCTACATTATTTTCAAAACCAACATCATCATCTATTTAGATTCTCAGGCTCATAGCTTTTGAAAATTACTTTTTCCTCCTATGCGAGATACTGCACATGCATCAAGTACCAGGGAGATATTCCTACAATAAATGTCATCACCTGTCCACCAGGCATCACAGATTGTAATCACCGTGTATCTTATTTAGCACTGAATCCCCAACATTTAACAGTGCTGGTCTCATTGTAGACATTTTGCAAATACTTGTTGATTGAAAGGTGAATTATTCAGTTAATTAAATGATTCCCCAAGGAATCAAAATTAACTTTTGACCAATTTATTCTTTATGGATTTTCCACCTCCAGCTCGGAAAAAAATTTGCCCTATATAGACATGTGAAGAGAAAACAATCTTTAGTTTTCTATGGCAGGTACAACCCTTACCTGTGAGTTTTTGCAAGTCTGGTTTCTAGGGTAAAGATTGGAAGCAATATATATATATATATTGGAAGCAAGATATATATATATATCTCCTTAGTATCAAAATGAATAACTTTCAAACTATTGGAAAGAGAAGTCAATTGAAGAAAATTTCAGCTTAGCCAATGATTAAGATAATAGCAGGTATATTACTCTGCTACTCTGTCTGTCAGTTTCTGTAGCGTGAAAATAATGTTATTTGCTCCTTTGATTTTCATAGAGATGATGTGGAGGTCAAAGGGGAAACGAAACGCTGGTCCTGGATTTCATCTCTGTAACGCAAAGCCGCCATGGCAATAGAGCTCGCATGTGGAGCTATTTTAAACTTGAAATAGTTCAGCCCAGTCCTTACCTACTTATTGCCCTAACCACTTTAAAACGGCACCCTGGTTTTGCTGCCAGTATAAAGTGCTGGTCAAAGCTTTTACATTTAAAATCACCACTCTCTAGGGACAGGGAATTTCTATATAAAGTAGATAAAGTGCCTTTGGCTCTCTACCTTCCGCAGAGAACCATACACGTCGTAAAAACGTGCCAGAAATCCAACCCTCTCACTGTTATGCAATAAAGGACAGCACTAGGAGTTTTGTTAGAGTTACTACTGATGAAGAGTCCACTGCCATTGGACATGCCTGTGTTCAGTCAAAAACTGGCTTAGTGATTCAGTCATTTTGTTTTGAAGTTTCTGCTCTCACACTGCATGGAATAGTGCTGGTGTTAAAGTGGAAGAAGAAGAGTCAGAATTCTTTATTGGAAGGCAGCAGCAGAAACCAGAAATGTCATGAAGGGCAGAGTGATAAGATATTGGTTACAATGGAAAACTTTGAAATGCAAGGATCTGTCAAGAACTGGGAAGAGTTGGTGATTTTACTCCAATTCCAGGTTCAAATGTTAGCCTGCCACAGTTTGGTGGATGCTGGCGGAAGACAGCGTCTCCTAGGTCAGGGACAAAGGCCTTTACTCACAGGACAGCCCAGCAGGTAGCCCGCACTTCACGTGTGCATTGGTTCCCTTGTCCATCAATCCCGCAGAGGTGACGCCCGGGGATGCTCTGAACACCGTGGGATGTGTCACAGTTGAACAATCCTGAGTTTTAAGAAAACCGTAATATCATGAAGTGGGACAAGCAAAGCTGCCCAACTTTTGCCCTAGGGAGAGGTAGCTTTTTTTTTTTTTTTTCAATTGTTGTCAGGAAGGAAATCTGCTCTTTGCCACAGATGGATATCCTTTCTCTGTCTTCCAAGGCTGTTTGCAATACTAACATCCTTGCAAAGATAGTCCAGAATAAAAGCTCTCAATACCTCTGCTCAGAAGACATGTAGAAATGTGAAAGACACAGAAGGATTGCCTCCCAAGAGTCTCATGAGGCACTGAGATCGCTTTCCAGTATTTCTCAGTTGCCAATATCCCACCCTTTCTCAGGAGCAGTGCTTCTCCACTGGCCGTGCTTATACACATAGCTGTATGCTAGTAAAGTGCCCTGCATGATATAACTTTTTTTTAAATAAATTGACTTTAAACAGTTAACCAAAGGTCTCATTTTCTGAAAGCTGTGTAAGTCACAATGTTTCCCTCAGGAATTCAGTTCTGCTCAGCCATCAGTCACTCAATGGGGAAGTTTGCAGAGGTGGCATATCAGATAAATCCACTAACCAATTTAATCCATTTATTCATACACTAGGAATTGCAGCGGGATATTTTATTTACAGCCAACAGAAGCAATTTAATAATAAATTACATCTGTCATTTCATGCAGATTTCTCTATTTACCTTTTTTGGGTTATTTTTATTAATTAATTTATTTATTTAGACTATTGATTCCCGTATCTTCTTGTATACCCAAATCCTTTGGAGATCTTTTATAGTAGTCAGGTTCTCTGGCTACTCCCTCCGAAGTTCTTACACAGGAGGTCTGGCGTGTACTTTTGGAATACTTAATTTTGAAAACTTCCTGAGTGATTCTGAGAGGCAGCTTGGGATGGGCACTTGCAGGTTTTTCACTAAATTTCACAGTGATTAACACTTCTGCTATTTATGATCTCAGAGGAAGACATTTAAAATCTAAAATGTAAGAAACTGAAGAATATTCTAGTCACAACGGTGTAATTTTAACTGAGAAAACAATACATCTTCTGAAAAGGCATGGGGCAAGTTATTTTACCCTTTCAGCACCTTTGGTGCTTTAAGGAAAAGTTTGTGGTCCAAGAATTGTTAGAACAAATCAAAAGGTGTGAAGGAGCCAGTGATCTTAAAAGGCCCGAATCGCCCATAGTGTCATGAGAACAGGCTGTGCGAGTGGACAGGACTGTGATACCAGTGCAGTAACCCAGGAAGTACCATCCCAGCACTTCTCTGCCAGAGTGTCTGGAGGCCCTGCTGGTGGTTGTGACGGAAGGAACTAACCATGTGCAAGAAACTAGAGGAAGAAAACAAGTTGAGTATTTAGGCAAAGTTTTGGAGAAGAGTGTCAAGTTTCAGAGGATTAAATTCAGGGCATTTCTCATGAAATGATGCGTCCGCATTAATTTAATCACTTTTAGCAGCCTCTGGTTATCCAGGAATTATTTTATTATTGCTTATTTTCACCCTATGTCTCTGGCTATTTGGTTGAAACCAGGGTTGGGGGTTGTCCTCAACTGAGTTTGCAACAAGTTATAGTCCTAATTCCACGTCACTAACTAGCCTTGTGATCTCTGATAAGTCTGTTACTTTCTCCTGGTCTTTGCCGTCTGATCTAAAACATGAGTTTTCAGTTAGATCAGTGGTTTAGAAATGGTACCCCATAGCTTAATGCCTGTCTCTAATAAAAATTTTCAGTAATCTAAAACAAAACCACAATATGGAAAATTTAAAAAATATGTTAAACAATAAGGAGAAAGTTTAAACTATGATCCTTTGTTCTTAGATTACATTTTCCCTGCATTTTTGGTAGTAACACTTTCTTGGTTTTATATGGTAATAGAAGAGTTTATTTATATAATTTTAGCATCTTTACTTCTTTAACTTGGCAAATGTAGCACCCACTCTATGCTGATTCTAATGTGTGTGTGTGTGTGTGTGTGTGTGTGTGTGTGTGTGTATTTCCAGATTTCCTGAAACTGAAAACTCTGAGAACATTGAGAAAAACAGTTTGACAGTTTCTCAGGTTAAACATAGAACTAGCATATGACCTAGCAATTCCACTCCTGGATACATATACAAAAGAATCAAAGTCAGGATGGACTCAAACAGATATTTGTATACCCATTTCATAGCAACATTATTCAGAATAGCAAAAAGGTAGAAACAATTTAAGTATCTGTTAACAAATGAGTGGATAAACAAAATGTGATATATGTAATGGACTATTATTCTGGAATGAAATGTTGCTATATGCTACAGTATGGATGGACTTGAAAACATTATACTCAGTGAAATAAGTCAGATACAGAGGGGCAAATATTGCATGATTCCACTTATATGAGGTACCTACAGTAGGAAAGCTCGTAGAGACAAAATGTAGAATAGAAGTTACCAGGGGCTGGAGAGAGGATGTTATTGTTTAATGGGTACAGAGTTTTTGTTGGGGATCATGAAAAAGTTATAGGTATAAACAGTAGTGAAAGCTGCACAACATCGTGAATGTTTTTAGTGCCATTGAATTGTACATTTACAGATGGTTAAAATGACAATATAATGTTATGTATATGTTCCCACAGTAAAAGAAAGTCTGAAAACTACTGGACCACAGGGCTTCTCAGTTTTGACGTCCTACTCATAGTTTGTTATTAACCTGCCTTTGCTTAATAATATGCCAAGTAGACAAGATTTAAAGATCAAGAAGAACTATTGCTCAATGATAATAAAGTCTATGATTAATATTATTTTTACAGCATGATCTCAACTCCCTGAGAAAATAACAAAGATGGAATATTAGAAGTGTTCTCTATAAATTGTGGAATTTTGGTGGCTTTCTGTGTTTTCTAAATTTAAATAAAAATTAATTTTTAAATAAGATAAAAGCTATTAACACAAAGTTTATAAATGAGAGTTTTAAAATTACATTAGCGTGGTAGACAGACTTCTAAGATCGCCTCCAGTTATCCCTGTCTCCCGGTATTTGTGCCATTGTATAATTTCCTCCCCTTGAGTATGGGTTGTATCTAGTGACATGCCTCCAACCAATAGAATATGGGAAATTTTTGTGTGTGACTACTTTATAAAGATTGACTCCCAATTTGCCAGCAGATTCTATATTGACTTCTTGGCTTCTAGGCCCTGATGAAGCATGCTGTCATACTGGGAACTGTGATGATTAATTTTATGTGTCCACTTGCCTAGGCCATGGCGCTCAGGTACTTGGTGAAACACCATCCAGTCTAGATGTTGCTGTGAAGGTATTTTTCAGATGTGATTAAAATGTTTATCAACAGACTTTGCACAGAGCATATAATCCACCATAATGTGAGCAGGCCCCATCCAATCAGTTGAAGGCCTTAAGAGACAAAACTGAGGTCCCCTGAGGAAGAGGAATTCTACTAGCAGAGAGCCTTCAGGCTGGAGCTGCAACACCAGCTCTTCCCTGGTTATCCTGCCTGCCAGCTAACCCTGCAGATTTTTGATTTGCCAGCCAGCCTAGAATGTCATGAGCCAATTCCTTAAAATATCTCTAAAATCTATCTATCTATCTATCTATCTATCTATCTATCTATCTATCTATCTATCTATCTATCTCCTATTGGTTCTCTTTCTCTGAAGAACCCTGACTAGTGCAGAGAAGCCCCCATGGCAAGGAGATGAGGGCAGCCTCAGTCCAACAACCAGTGGGGAACCGAGTTCCTCAATTCAACAGACTGAGAGGTACTGAGCTCTCCCAATGACCAAGTGAGTCTGGGAGCAGATCTCACCCAGCTGAATCTTGATTTAAACTATGTGAGAGACCCTTACACAGAGAATCTGCTGAACTGTGCCTGGATTTCCCATGCATGGAAACTGTAAGATAAAAGTGTGCAGTTTAAAGCTGCTAAGTTTTTGGATAATTTGTTGTGGAATAATAGATAACACAGTTCTAAGAAACATTTGTTAACAAAAGGAAAGCATCTGGAACAAGGCTTGACTTTTTTTGTATGTATTTTCTTATATGTTACAAAAGAGAAGTTTGCTTATAATGTATGCTTACCTGCTACTAGTCACCTACCGCCTTTCCTTCTAATTTGTTGCATCCAATCTGCTATAAAACAGGACATTCATAGCTAGTCTTTTTAGTATTAAAATTGCATAAACTGTTAGTTATGAGGGTCTAAATAACCCTTTGGGAGAAGGGAGGGCACTTGATTTGGTACAAGGACTTCTTTTTTTTTTTTTAAAGATTTTATTGGGGAAGGGGAATAGGACTTTATTGGGGAACAGTGTGTACTTCCAGGACTTTTTTCCAAGTCAAGTTGTTGTCCTTTCAATCTTAGCTGTGGAGGGTGCCATTCAGCTTCAAGTTGTTGTCCTTTCAGTCTTAGTTGTGGAGGGCACAGCTCAGCTCCAGGTCCAGTTGCCGTTGCTAGTTGCAGGGGGCACAGCCCACCATCCCTTGCGGGAGTCGAGGAATTGAACTGGCAACCTTGTGGTGAGAGCCCACTGGCCCATGTGGGAATCGAACCGGCAGCCTTCGGAGTTAGGAGCACGGAGCTCTAACCGCCTGAGCCACCGGGCCGGCCCAAGGACTTCTTGACATTTATTTTGGCATGCAGGTGCAATTTTATTTTCTGGAAGTTTCTTTCGTGTGTTTCTGGGGAAAAAAAATCCAAGAGTATCATTAATTTCAGTTTCTTCTTCTTTTATTTAAACTTGAAATGTAAGAGAGAGACAGAGAGAAATAAAAATTGGGTTTCCTGCATCAATAAGGAAAAATAAATGTTCGCACTGTGGATCTGAGAAAAATTAACCCTGAAGCAATATTTTTGAATGGGAAGATTGTGGGCATCATGAAATAGTTGCAGCATTTTTGTTTTTTGTTTTCAGCTTCAAAATTTTACTTTCACAAATTTCCTATCGTTGAGGTCACATCTAATATTTGAAGAACCAGTGATTCAAAATGAGGGCAGAAGTGTCATATCGTGTCTTGAGCACAGGCAGCGGAATTTTGGCATTTATTTCTGCCTTCCCGAGTGACTTGCGAGAGACAGTGGGGCAGGCTACTGCTAAATCTCTCTGAAGATGGCCAGTCTACAATGTGGGCCAAATCACAGAGTTTGGGAGGGATAATTCCTGTTTGTAAATACTCCGAGACCCTCGACCTAAAGATGCTATTGAGGTGCAAAGTATTATTTTCAAGTGACTGAACATCTTGCACCCATGAACTGTACAGAATAATGTGGTTTGTGCAGTTTACTTGACACTTCTAGTGTTTGGTTTTATTGATTGCTAGACGTGGAAGAAATAGAGAAGATCTAAAGAAGGTTGTTTTGTTCTCTTGTTTTAAGAACACAGTGCCACAAAGCAAATTTCACACTGAATTTGAGGGTATTCCTTTTTGTATTATTTAGTATTTCTTCACTTTCCATGAATCTCTTCAGTTTTATGAATCTCTAGGTCTAACTGCTTTTGAAAAAACCACCAACAAAACACACACACAAAAGGTCAATGCCCTAGGGATATTCTTAGAATAACTTATGAACCATGTAAGGCCACCAGGAGGTTTCCGTATCGGTCATACACAGGTGGCCTGTCTTTTCCTTACATTGAAACACACGAAGAGAAAGGTGATATTGAGGGCAGTCTCTTCCTTGGTATTGCATTCTCCTGCCTCCCAGGTTCTCTTCAGTACGGCTGTTTTAAAGACATCCTCATCTCCTCAATTTTGTAAAATGTGGGAAATTGTGGCTGAGTGGCTTTTGCATAGCGGTGTGAATGGAGGGGGAACTGTCACTGATAAACTGGTGTTTGCTTTAGAATGTTTTACATATGGTAGTGAGGGAGGAGGTTTTCAGCACGTACTTCAGTAGGCATTGAATCATCTGCGTAATTACCTTTCTCGAAATTTATCTTATTGCTGAGGAAAAACAAACAAACCAGAAGACCTTGTTGGCTTTTTAGGATACACTATGTTTTTCTTTGTTTTCCAACCTGTTCCCTGTAATACAGTTAGTTATTTCCTATATCTCACTGCCATTTGATTAGCCTGTATAAATGTCAGCCTGAGTGAATGGTTTCACTTTATGTAGTGTCTGGAAGTCTAACTAATGGTACCATTATAAAATAAGGAAAGGAAACAACTGTAAGAATCACAGTCCTTCATGGAAATTGTCTTGTTCCTTCTGATTTGTGAAGTCTACCAACTGTTAAGAGTTCCTTGATTGAGGCTAACAGTCCTTGAACATAGGGATGGAGTTGAGTTTTAATGCAATTGAGTTGCAAACTATATAGTATTTTGTAGACTCACATCGATTGGCAGGATAGCAAACGAGGACTGGCAAAAGACTCACACCCATAAAATGTCTCTTAGGCTCATCTACCTCAACTACTTTCTCTACAAATGGTAGCATATTTGTACCAGCTCCCTGGACTGAAGTACTTGCGAGGAATTACAACTCAGTATTTTAATATCATCTCTAAATGACCTCAGTCACCGTATTATCTTAACCACGAGTCTCAAGGCTTCTCTGCTAGACTGTAGGTTCTACTTTTTTGGCTTCTATCTTTTCACTTCCTACCAGTTTTCTTCTCACAACGTTGCCAGTTTCTTCTGTGTCTCCTTCCTCATATCCCCGTCTCTCTCCTATCCCTTAACTGCTGTTCCCAGAATTTTGCGTTCCTTGCATCACTCTCAATCAACCTTCTTTTCCTTAGAAATCTCATTCTCACTCATCATGTTATAATTGTCTAAATGGTAATGACTCCCAAACCTATGTATCTCGTCTTGCCTACTCTGCTGATGTTCAGATTTATACAGCCTGCTCTATCTATCTGTTTCAGTTTCACTAATATCTCAGGTGAACCAAGTTCAAAACAGAATGGTGTCTTTCTCCCCCTAGAATCATCCTCTTAAATGCCAAATGACAGTTACTGACGCACCACCCAGTGAACTAGCTAACAAAAACAGTGTCAACAATCATCCTAGATAGTTCCTGCTTCATTTTTCTTATCCAGTCAACCCCACAATCCTTTGCATTTGATCTCTCAAATATTTGTAGAGTCTTTATTTTTTCATTACTGCTATTGCTGCACAGGTTAACATCACTTTTGGATCATGATTAGTATAAAAGTATCCTAACTAGGTAAGTTCCTTGTTTCCAATCTCACCTTGACTCAATTCATGCCTTAAATGGATGGTTCTAAAACACAAATATGACCGTCACACTCTTACCCTCAGAATGGCCTTCTTTCATCTATAGAATTTATACCAAGAGCCATAATATGACCCAAAACACTTTTTGTTCTCTGTATCATATCAGTCTTCCTCCTCCAAACTGACCCCTTCTTCCAGCCATTAGTAACTCTCACTCAACCTTTAAGACTAAGTTCAAGCATAGCCTACGCAAGAGACCTTCCTTTTCTCATTTAGGCTGGTCTAAGTGCCTTTTTTTCTTTAAGTATCTCCATAGCTACATATTCACAACACCTCATTGCACTTGTGAAGTTGTAGGAGGATTATATTCATCATTCTATAAGGTCATCAATGGACGTATCCCAGCCATCCTTCCACTCCTAGAGCCCAGCCCAGTGCCTAGACCACACTTGGTGCCTGACAAAAGTTGAACAGAACCAGATTATTCCCATTTCTTAGGATCTCAAACAAATGCTGCCATAGCTTCGTAACTTCATAACTTGGAGGCCTAATGCCCATGCCTCCAAGGCATTGTCACTACAATCCATCTTGTACACAGCTGGTAGGTAGATACAAATAAAGCACCCCTTTTATGATTTTTCTTTGTACTTAGACTCTGCAAAAACTTCCTAATGCTTATGAAGATTTTTTTTTTTAAGGTTTTATTGGGGAAGGGGAACAGGACTTTATTGGGGAATAGTGTGTATTTCCAGGACTTTTTTCCAAGTCAAGTTGTTGTCCTTTCAGTTTTAGTTGTGGAGGGCACAGCTCAGCTCCAGGTCCAGTGGCGGTTGCTAGTTGCAGGGGGCACAGCCCACCATCCCTTGCGGGAGTCGAACCGGCAACCTTGTGGTTGAGAGGACACACTCCAACCAACTGAGCCATCGGGGAGGCAGCTCAGCTCAAGGTGCCGTGTTCAATTTTAGTTGCAGGGGGCAGAGCTCACCATCCCTTGCGGACTCGAGGAGTTGAACTGGCAACCTTGTGGTTGAGAGCCCACTGGCCCATGTGGGAATCGAACTGGCAGCCTTCGGAGTTAGGAGCACAGAGCTCCAACCGCCTGAGCCACTGGGCCAGCCACTTTATGAAGAGTTTTTGATCAAATGTATCTGTTTTTCCTTGTGTGAGTGGTCCTACCTTATCTATTCAAATACATCAATTGCTTCTTCTCAACTCAGATCTCTTCAACTCACACTGTTCTACTTTGCTATATCATCACTTATAGTTCAATAATCGTGAACTTTCAACTTTACATAAGCTTTTAGCATTTACAAAGCTCTTTTACAGTACGTGCCCATTCCCTCTTCCAGTAATGTTTACTCTTCTTTCTGCCTATATTGCTGTTTTTTTAATCCTAATTGAAATTTGAATTTCTTGAAAGTTCAAATTATGATTATCACTTCTGTGATATCTACTACAAGAACATGTAGCAGTCTTTTCCTTGGTCTATATCTTTCTAATACAGGCACATAATTATGCTTTTTTATCATATTCTTTTTCCCACTCTAAATATCTCCCCCAAGTTTATCTAATTTTTAAAGCCACAAATTTTGTCTTTCCAACTATCTTCACTGTTTCTCAAAAGTAAAAACAAAACCTCTCTATATATTTTCATACATGGTCCTTGGAACACAATAGATTCCATCCCTTAGTGGCATCTACTAATATTTTCTTTTTCTTCTGTGAAATAAATTGATTCTCTTCTCATATTTAAATTAATTCCTTGAAGATAATAGATGTATTCTTCAGTGTCTTTTCTAGTAGAGTTCTTGTAGTATTTTTGGAGACCCTTCAAATATTCAGAAAAATCATTTTTTCTACATCATGATATTGATGTTGACCTAATCCATAAAAATTAGATTTTGCTCTGTGACTAGTGAGACTGCTATTCCATGCAGAAACAATAATCTCTAACATAATACACTGCAATCTAATATACTAAACCTGAGATAAACAATAAATTGAGCTGTCTTTGTTTTTTTAATGCAGTTGAGTAAGGTGATAGAAACATAATATTTGAAAAAAGTATATCAATTTACAAGTTTAGTTAATTTTGTTTCGTTTTTTTTCTTTTTTAAGATTTTTTTTTTTTTAATTTTTTATTGGGGAATATTGGGGAACGGTGTGTTTCTCCAGGGCCCATCAGCTCCAATTCATTGTCCTTCAATCTAGTTGTAGAGGGTGCAACTCAGCTCTAAGTCAAGTCGCTATTTTCAATCTTTAGTTGCAGGGGGTGCAGCCTACCATCCCATCCCATGCAAGAATCGAACTGGCAACCCTGCTGCCGAGAGCTCGGGCTCTATCTAACTGAGCCATCCGGCCACTCCTCTGGAAGCTCAGTGGCAGCTCATTATCTTCAGTCTAGTTGTGGAGGGCACAGCTCACTGGCTCATGTGGGCATCATACCATCCAGAGCTCGTGCTCTAACCAACTGAGCCATCTGGCTGCCCCAAGTTTAGTTACCTTTGGTTGCCTACCATGGATTTCTACTATTTTCATATATATCAGCATTATATAGAAATAATGAGTGCCTATATCATGGAGGCTAGGGCTTTGCATTAAAAAAAAAGTAATTTTTAAATCAGACAAAGTTGAGGTAAACAATAATAGCAATACAAAGATAAAGAACCATGTTCTGTGTAATGAGATCTACTGTTTAGCTAACAACCACCTTTTTACATGTTATAATTGGGTTGGATTTATGCTTATGGTTAAAGCTTCACAAGGAAGCAAATTCTAGCTACTTTAAAAATGTAAGTTCAGTAGTAACAATAAATTCACCCAGGAAATTCAGCATTATTTACAAAGTGAACTGTACTATGACAGTGATCTTTCTTTTTATCTGTTATATAGCTCAAACTCCAGTTTGTAGCTTTTTCTCAGAGCTCTGTAACGTATAACTTAAACAGCTTATATCAGGCCCTGTAAAGTCTGCTCTTCCCATCAGGGGAGTTGCACAATTGACTTGCTGTCCTGGTGAGAAGATGAGCAAATTGGTGTGGGGCATAATGTCAGTCTCCATTCATGGTGTGTTAATGTCTTTGTAGACGGAAAAATTATAATAACCCTCCTGCACATACTATACTGTATGCATATCTTTTTAAATAAAATACATGAAAATTCTTTGAAGATATTTTAAATGAAACTGAACTGGCAATTTTATCATACTACTACTTACTGTTTGCCTTGTGCCTCCAATTTGGGAGGTTTCATGGGAAAAAATGTTTTCCTGGGACTCTCCATTCAGACAGTTCTCTAGTCACACAGAGGGGTCCAGCTCCCTTCATCTCTTTCATTTATTAATCTCATATCCAGCGGGTGATAATTTAATAAGAGTCACCCACTATTATTGAATTTTTAATGAGCACAACCCATCTGAATTTTAAAACATTGAATCCTAGTGTTTGTTTCAACATTCCATGTCCGCTGTACTGAGAGGATGTTTCTGGTGAAATCAATTAATTAACAGTCAATCACAAAGGCCCTGTCATTGGTGTCTTGAGCCGACATGCACCATATAAACATGATTAATAAAAGAACACCCTGGAGTAAAAAAGGTCAATCGTTGCATCATGACATTAAGAATTGGACTGTGGCATGTCAACAACTTTAATTGAGTTAAGTGTTCCATGAAAAGAACTGAAAAAGTCAAAATGAGAAACAGTGTCCTTCGTTTTATCCAAAATTGTTGCTGCAAGATTTTTTTTTTCAAGTGAGGGAATTTTGCATCCCTAAAAGAAATATCAAGGTATCAGTTGATCGCTCTGAAAAAGAATATTAAACACCTCCATCCATAGGAGGACTACAAGTTGATGTGATATTTACTGAATCCTCAGTAATTCTTGTTTTCTTAATTATAGAAAGATAATAATAAAAAATTCAACAAAAGAATTTCAGAAGATATAATTATTTACAAATTCTAAAGAGGAATTTTTGTTAAGTATGGGCACCTTTGCCTTTTAGCAATCTATCCCATTCTGTTTTAGATTACTGAAAAAGTAACTTTACTACTTTAAAAAATTTATGAATAATTTATATAGAAAAAATGTATAGATCTGAAACATTCCAAGTTGATAAGTTTGACAATCGCATTTATTTCTCTAAAATATAAACTTTTGCCATCCCAGGAAGTTTACTCAGGACCTTTCTATCAATCATCTGACTACCACTAGGTGCAACCATTTATTTCTGTCACCATAGATTAGTTTTAGCTGATCTGAAACTTTATGCAAATGAAATCTTACAGTATATACTTACGCAACATTCTTGACATACTTGCAGCAGGAGAAATATGGTCTGTATCCGTAGTTTGCTCCTTTTTATTGCTGATTATTATTCCATGGTGTGGATATGACACGATTTGTTATTCTGTTTTTCTGTTGATAGACATTTGGGTTTTTTCTAGTTACCTTACACTTTCAGAAATTGCTCTATTAAATTTCACTGCATAGAAATGCACCACCTCTTTACTCGGCTGTTCTCCACGATGGCAGCTAAAGCTGTTTCTTCATTGTTTTGAAGAGGGTGGGTAATTTTAAATGAGTGATAGAAAAAGATGTTTGTAATTGATGAAGAATTTAGCTATGATTGCTCATGCCGTAGAACAGTTGTAGTTTTCTAAAAAGAAACATAATTCGTGAGGATTCTTATTTAGGACATAAACACATGCATATTTGAAAAATTGTATAGATAATGTATAAGATGTAGTTTGTGCAAATGATAGGTATTTGGATAATACTTAATAATACTTATTCCATGCAGCAAAATGCCTCTTTTCTACTTAACAGAATTTAAATTTTTTTCATTTATTGATGTGCTTTAATCCTTTTTTTGTTCTAGAAGCTTAAGTAAATCTGGGTATGCAAAGATACAAATTTGTGTGCATATATTTTTAGCTATCAAGAAAATGAATGTTCTAAAATGCCATAATTATGTATAGAGCAATACCTCTGTCCAAAAAACTGTAATTATTTAAAATATAGCAGGCATACTGCTAGCATAATTCACCTCATTGTTCAAAATAGCCTTAGAAATGGTCCTATTTCAGATGACTGACAACTTCGAAAGTCTCAAAGGATGGGCCCAAATATCAAATTAAAGGCATGCCATAATGCACTTTTTAGGTTGTCATTTTGCTGCATCTGATTTTACATTATGATCCTAATATGAAATTAAATTTCCCATAATGAATGATTTTTGTCTCCCTCCACCCCCAAACTGTTAGCTCTTTGTGAACAGCATTTGTTTTTTGTTCACCTCTGTGTCTTTGAATCCTAGTGTTCACTCTAATCCCTAGAATAAAGTAAGAAGGAAACATTGGTGAGATGATCGAATACCTATGTATACCATTACTCGATTTGATTGCTATCTGTCCTGTTTTGTACTGTATTATATACTGGACCAGTAAAAATGATCACAAGAATGCCACATTTTTCTTGATTTTTGGTAATTTATTTTAAATAAGTTTTCTTATTCAATCCTTACTATGTAGAAACCAGAGTGGTGTTGGCTAGTTGACTAATGTTCTCCATTTTCTTAGTACGGAAAGACTTTCTGCATTTGTTTCTAGAAAAAATGGTTTCTAGAGCTTGGAGGCTGTGGAAAAATCTACACCAGGGGCTCTGACAATTGTCTCAGTTCGAAGGGTTGTGTATACTTCTTGTCTCTTCCTTGGTTCCCACTTAATCTCTGACCCGCTAATCTGCTTTTGACTACAACCTTCCACTAAATGTTGCTAAGTCAAATAGACACTTATCTTTCCTCATCTTACTCAGATTGGTATAATATTGACACAATAGGTCACTTCCTACTTCCTTAAACATGCTCCTTTCCTGGCACTTTTCTGACTGTCCTCCTACATGTAGTATACTTTCTAAATCTTCTTTTTTTGGTCCCTTTCTTTCAATTCACGTCAAATCTTCCACCTGGGCCTTTTCTTTTTTCTCTCCCCTGTCCTCACTTTGCAGATCCAACCAGGAGTTCTTTTCTCAGCTCTGGAATTGCATAAGAAATGCCTACTTGACACCTCTTTTTAGATGTCTCGCAGACATGCAAAGTAAACAAGGATCAGCCAAAATGTCCTTACCAGTCTCTTCCTGTAAATGGAAACTCTATTTATTCTTTTATTCAAACTAGAATTCTACAAGTCATTATGGACTCTTCTTATTTCATCCCATTCTTTCAATTTGTCAGCAAATCCTGTCAGTTTTACTGTCAAAATATACCTTGAAATCATCTGCTTCTTTCCAGGTTTCATCTATTTCCACCTTGTTGGGGCCACCCTCATCCATCTCCCTGGATTACAGAAATTACCCCCAGTTGGCCACTGTTCCTTCTCTTTTCCTTTAATTCTATTTTCCACACAGAAGCGTGAAGAATGAGATTTAAAGCACAAATTATAAAGCTATATTGTATCATTTAAAATCCCACAGTGATTTCCCAATGCACTTAGAAAAAATCCGAACTTGTTGCACGGTCTATAAAACCATGCAAAATATGGTCTCAATTTATTTCTCTCATTTCAGATTTTGATTCTGCTCCTTCATTAAAGATCATCCAACTTTCCTAAAACACACAGACTTCTTTCCTATAGCATTGAAATAAAGAGAGAACAGTATGATGCTTACATGCCTGCCCTCTGTAGCTGGGCTTTGCATTCTGACCATACTACTTGTCAGCTGGGTGGCTTTGGGCAAATCACTTAAGCAATCTGTGCCTAAATTCATTTGCTCATCTTTATGAGAAATGAGGCCAATAATAGTTTTGACACATCACAGAGTTGCTCTGAGGACTAAATGTAAAATATTCAGAAGAGTGCCCATCCTAAGTGTTCAAAAAGAGATAGCTATTAGTATTAGCTTCTGTAGTATTGCCCAGTACGTACTTCTATCCTGCTTCTTATCCTTTAGCTCTCACCTGTAAGCATCATCTGCCTCAAAGAACTCTTTGGATATCTCATCTGAAATTAACCCTTCTTGTAATTTTCTACATTTCATTTCTTCATTTATGTCCGTTATAGGACTTGCCACAATGTGTATATATGTATGCATTCTGATTTATGAACCCCTGAGTTATAATGTCCCATGAATAAATGATACCATTTGACTATACAACATGACAATTAATATGGAATCTTCAGAGAAAAAAGAATGAATGGAGGCAATGAATAACTTTTTGCGCTTGTCTTTGTATTTTTTTCACAAAATATTTAAATCTGTGGTATAAATATGTTATACCTAAATCATACACTTTCTTTTTTTCTTTTTTTTTTTCAATGAGTAGATATTTATTATTTTCTGTACAACTGGAACAAAGAAAAGAATGTTGTTTGGTATTTAGTGTGAGAAACTTGACTCGAACAGTAATTTATCCTTTGCAATAAAATGATATGATAAAAGCAGACGTTGTTCTAAGAGCAAGTTGAGTAACCTAAGCTAATCTGAGGTATAAGTGGGTGGTGGGCAAGAGTCAGGGAAGCCTCACTTAAGAAAAGGACACTTTGGTTGAAATCTGAATCATGAATATAAACTACAAGTTAAAGGGATGAGTAGAGAACATCTCAAGAGGCAGCATGCGCTACCAAATTCCATATGGTCTGCAAAAGTGTGGTCAGTTTGAGAAAAGCCAGTCTGAGCTGTTGGGCATAAAAAGCAAGGGGGATTGCAGCAGCTGGCCATGCTGGAGATGGAGACAGGAGACAGGACGTGGCCTTTCTCTACGAGTACTGGGAAACCACAGTGGGGAGATCAGCACAGTGAAGAGATGATGTTGTGTGGCTTTGCACAGTGTTAGTTGAGGCAGTTGACAAGTGGGAGGGTATGAAAGGTATCAACAAAAGGAGAATTCGTAGGAGTTGCTGATAAAGATTTGCTATCTGGGGTGAGGGGAAGGAAAAGTCCCAAGAACAATAACCAGATTGTTGGTTTATACAAGTAAGTAAATGGATAAAATTCACTGAGATAGGATAAACTGTGAGACAAGACAAATGGACCAGGCTTATCCCCTTTTAAATGGCCAGGATTAGAGGGCAGAGATCATGCATTCAGTTTTAGATTTGTTGAGTTTGAACTTGTTGTAAGCCATCTACACGGTGGGATTGAATTGACAATATGTAGATTGTTCTGGAGACCAGGGATATAGTCTGGCCAGAAGGAAGTTAGTGGAATTTAGATGGCATTTGAGGCTCAGTGGGGAAGAGATTGTCGAGGGAGGCCCTATAGGATATATACTAAGAGAACGATCTTTATTTTTCCTAGTTCAAATTGGCTCTATTTGAAATCAGCTAATTAAACATACTTTTACTTGAGAGCAAATATATAGCAGCCCTCTTGGTCATTGACAATTTATCAAGATTGTTTAGTAGGCTAAGAGGCCTAAGCAGAGTTGTTGGAGTTTTCATTAAGAATTAAGAAATAGCAACTTTGGGAATATATTGTATCCAAGCCATTAGCAAAGAGAAAATATTATCTTCTTTCTCTAATACCAGAATTTTATACCCTTCAAGGGCTTATGTTAACTATGGATTATTTGCACAGAAACGTTATGTGTGTGTGTGTGTGTGTGTGTGTGTGTGTATGTGTGTGAATTAAACTGGATATTAAACATCTGAATGTATATCTACTAGAATCTTTGTCTTTAGCCTTTCTCCATCAAATTCTCACAATTTTATAAATATTGTTTAATGTAATGATACAGAAATATTTAAAAGATTAGACTTCCTAGCTGTCTCCAGAACTAAGAAAATGAGTTCAGAGAAAATGGACCATAGGATAAAATATGCCATTCTTTGGGTTATTGTGGAAGAAGACATTCAGAACAATGGTGGCTGGGTATCTGTGGGATGAGGTTACCAGAGTGCCCCTGAAGCTGCTATAAAAGTAAATGTGAGGCTGCTTCGCAGTTTTGCCTGAGGGTAATCCTGCACCATCCAGTGCCTGGCACAAAGTAGTTTATGTGCTGGGTAAGCCATGTGGCAAGGCGTCTCAACCTCCGCACTGTGACATGTGGCTGGATTAATTCTTTGTTATGTGCTGTCCTGCACATTGGAGGATGTTCAGCAGCATTGCTGCATGCCAGTGGCACCACCCTAGTTATGACAACCGAAAATGTCTCCGGTTAGTGCTAAATGACCCCTTTCATGTGGTGGTGGGTGGCTGGGAGGAGGCAAAATGCCCTTAGTTGAGAACCACTGATTTATTGAATGAGCTGACGGATACGGGCTATTCTTAGTCCTTTTCCTTCCTACCTATATCTGGGAGGGTGGAATGGTCTTCATCTCTGGACAGTATGAGAGGGAGAGCCTCTTGGTCACCCTGCGGCAGTGGCAGAGGTCGCAGGTCAAGTCAGGTGCTGATGGGCACATTTCGTGAGGAGCAGTGGGACAGGGTCCGAGGCTGTGGGTTGTCTGTTAGCCAGCCAGGGTTCATCTGGGGCTCACACACATGCCTATTTTATGTCTTCTAGGCTTTATGAAAGAAGGTTTTCACAAGATGACAGGGGAACCCTTGTGAGATAGCTTCGCAGATAGGTCAGAGATCGGCTCTTGAGGTTAAAAGTTACCATTTAATTGATTCCTTTCCCTTTAGGTCAAATTACTTACAAGAATAGTCTGAAAAATAAGGAATTAAAACTGCTATTTCATGAACATAAAGTTTCCTTTGAACATATAAAATTTAATGACCGCATAAGAAGGAATGATGAACCTTCAGTGTGAATTTGCTTATGTATGTGATTAGACATAGTACGGGACTCACTTCTGTCCTGGACAGTCCTGCACGCTGAATATGTCAGCAGACATGTACTGTGCAACACTGAGGCTTAGACAGCCCTCCATGGAGGCGCAGGTCTGCACAGTGCTTCTCCTTTTTTCGTACCGTCTTATTGTAAGGCTTACGTCGAGGAGGGAGACCATGTACACAAGTACGCGGATGCCCGTAGGTTAATAGTGGTTTCTGAGAATAGCTCTGTCTGGAGGAAGAAAACGATATGTTCTTCCTCACCGTTTCTGTGGGTGTCTTTGACCATAGCTAATATCAAACTTCTTTGCATTGTTCCAGAAAGCACAGCGAAACTGGCTCCTGGTATGACATGCCATAGGATAGCAGCGAGGGGGAAACATGTATTGTTATGACAATAGAGGGGTATAAAATTGTGCTGACTGCTAGCAGGAGTGGAAACCTAGTGACCTAAATGAACTCAACCAGAAATCCATTAAACGATTTAATTGTAGTTCCATTCAGCTATTGATTATGCCCCTAATGCTGGAGCAGCAGCAGCAGACTATCAAAGGCAGCAGTGAAAGCCGGAGCAGAATTATTAAGAGGAGTTAACCCTTCTATCAAGTGAGTGGATACCTACTAGAAAGGAGGTAGAACAACTAGAACAATATTTTTCTGACAAGGGTGATTTATTTCCTGTTCAACGAAAACAAGAAATATTTCCACAGATTGTTCACCTCAGAACATCAGAACATAACAGGTGTCTCAACATCTCAATGTACTGTAATGTTCAACAAGTTTTGCCTTTACGACAAACTAAAGCAAATGAACAATAGGTTCATGCACAGGATGTCATGAGATTTTCATGCGGGAGAGGCTGGGTAGGGTACGAATAAAATGCTCGATGGAATGAGAATGACAATATTTAGCTATTATGAGGCTCACATTCACACGAAGAATATTAAATGCAGGACTTGTTCTGGTGAACTCAGCTGGGCCATATTATTTGTACTGTAACAGGGAAACATTTCTCTGCTGTTTTTTTTTTTTTATCCCCCAGTGCTGTAACTCTAGCTTTAAAACAAAAACTGTAACTCTAGCTTTAACGCAAAAGACATAAGCAAAAGAAGTTCAAGCCCTGTATTTCAGGAAATGGAAAAAATAGGATTATGAAAGAGTCCCACCATAATTTGAGATATTGAGAGTAGAAAAGCATGGGTATAAGTCCATAAAAATCTGTTTCCAGATTTGTGGAGGTACTCTTAAAATATTCATAGAAGTTATAATTTTTGCTTTTCTCTTATTTTCACTGAGAATAAAACAGAGAGAGAATCCAACCATTTGGGCATAATGGGGACCATACTCTTGTTAGTATTGGACAGAAAGAAGGATAGAAAAAAGATTTGTGTGAGTGTGATATTTTATTTTCAATGTCTTTTAGGCAAGGAAATTTTTGTCTTTGACTTTCACTTGCTGTAACTGGAGAAAAAGCAGAATCAGGCAACCTACAAGCTACTAAATTATGACAAAGTTCTTTTTTTTTTGTAAGCATGACGCTTAACAATCTTTGATCCAAACATAGTAGAGCAGATTTTTTTTTTTTTAATTGGGGAATATTGGGGAACAGTGTGTTTCTCCAGGGCTCATTAGCTCCAAGTCGTTGTCCTTCAATCTAGTTGTGGGGGGTGCAGCTCAGCTCCAAGTCCAGTTGCCATTTTCAATCTTAGGTGCAGGGGGCGCAGCCCACCATCCCATGTGGGAATTGAACCAGCAACCCTGTTGTTAAGAGCTCACGTTCTAACCAACTGAACCATCCGGCTGCCCATAGAGCAGATTTTTATAATCAACTGTTTCCCTCTTTTTCCATTTCTAAGTGAATATTATTAGCCACTGAAGATAAAGTGAAACGAATAATTCTGAGGTTCAGGTCAAATGTCTTAGTTTCCATAACTAGAATCAAGAATCAAGTTAGTTTCCATAACTAGAATCAAGATTCAAACTTTAGAATCAAGTTTCCTGCCTTGATTCTAAAGGCAGAAATGAACCTGGTCTCTGGTGAGGTATTTTGGTCCAGATCTTCCTATTGGCCTTGGTTATATTGAAATAGTGTAAGTAGCAGCAATAGCTATTGCTATTTGTCTTAGTTACAAAGTCATAATCATAGGAGGGATCTTTTCCTTTACAGAGAATACAAATTTTTACGTCATTAATTGTTCCTCAAAACAAAGTCAGGACATTTATGTGTAGAAACAACGAAGTTAAAGATTTTTAGTTTGTGAAGTAAGGAGTAGTGATTCAGTAAGGAGTAGGAAATAAGAAACCAGCTATGTGTAGTGATTAAGAATTAAAGTGATTAAGCTTGAGGCGACAGATTTTCTGGATTCAAATCCTGTCTTTGTCACTTACGAGTCCTAAGATTATGAGAAGTGTATTTCTCCTTTCTTTCTCCTTATTGCCCTCATCGGTAAAATGAAGGTAATAATTCCACCCAAATTTTAGGACTATTGTGAGGATTAAATACATTTTTTCCCCTGGCACATAGTAAATATTATTATTTACTGTTATTTTATGTCATTTGGTCACATGTTCAGACATTTTGAAGAGGGCTAGATTGGAAATTCCTGGATGGAAACATAATGGGAAGTTGTGGTTTCTTCTCACTCTTCAACCAAAATGAAAACATAAAAGAAAACTAAAACATGTTGAGGGTTTGCTATTCACCAGACATTTTGGCATGTGTTATTTCAAATAATCCTGATAGAAAGGCTCTGAGGAAGATTTTATCACCCATTTATAGATGAGAAGACCCAAACTGGGAAAAGTTATTAAAATTCACACATAGTAGTGGAAGGATTTGAATCCAAATATGCTGAGCAGTTTTTCCCACTTCATGACCAGAACACATTTTCCACTTTTCATGGCTCCACAATGCACCTGTCGTCTTGGGATGTCTCACTTCAACTGGGATAGCAGCAGGCTACAATAATCCAGAAGCACCTCAGGGATGAACTTGATAGATGTGACACACATGGAGGGTCTTCCCTTCCTACCTAGTCCCTTGTAGTCCCAAACCCCATCCACTCTTGGCCCAACTTTATGGCAGCAGTGTTCTACAGTCTCTCTTGCACCCAACCATGGTTTTGATTAACTGAAGTCAACTCAGATTTAAGAGCTCAAGGACTAGTGTATCCAAAAACTCATTTGTTTTAAAGTTCCTAGACCTAAATAAGTCTAGCAAGGCTCTGAAGTTTGTCTTTCTAAAGGAAGCAGGGTGTGGTCCACTCTATACCAGATGGGATTGGGGAATGGGTCCCAAGTGAGCTCAAGCCTGATTGCTTGGAAGTGGCTACTTGTAGAGCCCTATTGAAAAAAGGTTCTGAGACCACATGCAAACACAGAAGGACTGCTGTCATCAATTGGCAATGTCTGCCAGGGCCATGGAAAGGGAAATTGGTATCATGCAAAGCACTTCTTTGTCATCCCTGGGCTAGAGCAGTAACAGAATGTGCAGTTTGAATATGACTTTTATCATCCATGAATTAATTTTAGAAATCTCCCTCACTGCTCAGGTGGGCCTTCTTTCCTCACTGATCTTTATGTACTCCTCCTAAAGATGTATGCTCTCATGAAATGATAACTATGCTTTGGTCAAATAGTTGCATTATTCTGTGAAAAGCAACAAAAACTAGCTTCTGAGAAGAAACACCCATACACTCACTAGTATATTTATTTTAATCTATTTTTCAGAGTATTGGGAATTTCTCTTAAAATCTGCAGTGTTTTACCAATATAAATATCACATATTTAAGAAATGGCAATAAATTTTGAAAGCATAATAACAAAGAACGTTTAACAGTTTAGACCATGGATTTGAAGAATGAGCCAATATTTCTACATTTTACTAGGCAAAATAATTCTTCGAATGTAGAATTGAATAAAATTATTTTTCAAAATCAGGGTCTCTCAAATTTGTGTGGTTCATTTTAATTTTACTGTTTGTGGATCATTTCCCAGGAACACATTAAATGATGGAAAGATTAATGCTCTAGGGAGTTTTTAAGGATTTTATTTCTGCATTGATTGATATGCTCTTAACCTTGAGTGATATTGATCCATATTTAATAGAGAAGTGGGTATATTCTTCTCAGACTGTCTCAAGTTGAGTATTAGCAATTTAAGAAAAACAAATATACAGATAATATTCTTTACATCAACAGCAAGTATATTGTTTCAGGTGCTAGATGATGGATTAAAGAAAGACATCAGTACAAATAGGCATGCAGACATCCTCTTTTTCAAGAGCTAAGATGGCATTTCAATTGAGAGACTTACTGAACATATGAAAAAATACATGTGCCTTTTTCTACTACTACTACCTCCCCCCCCCCTTAAAGTAACAGTATGTTGGATTTGCTTACTTAAGTAATAAATAATACCAAGGAGAATAACCAACTATTTTAATTTTCAAATGTTGCATCAAGTTATACATATCCATATGACATATAATTGACTTTCTAGAATTGACTTTGGTAGAATTGACACGTAAAGGTTTGAGATTGATTAGAAGTGAATTGCTGTTCCAAACCACTTTTATTATGACCTAGCGAACTCAGTTTACTTCTAAATCATAGAGCTTTCTTTTACAGTTGGATCATCACATCTGCAAATAGAGAACTGCTTGGACATAAACAAAGTTGACTTCCAGTATGAACGTGGCTATAGAAATCAGCATTTTCACTCTTTTGCAAATCATAAAAATAGCAATAAGAAAGATGAAAAACAAAGAAACAAAAGCCTGCAGATTTCATTTTCAATTAAACCAGGAGAAAGAAAAAATGCACATATTCCAAAATATATGTAGAAGTTGCCACAAGCATCTGAGATCCGGTGGAAGCCTCGAAGGAGGAATTAAAGGGAAGAAGCACAGAAAGGGGCAAGGGAAAAGCAGTTTTTAGGAAATGGAAGCAAATATACACTTCCTTATGTGGCACAAGATTTATCCTTTGTTTTAACACTGTTGCTGAAACCTGGGTGAGCAGGGCTGGAGGCAGAAGCCTTTCTGGACTCAGTGTGTCCCTGAGGAGAAGGGGTGGGGGGCGACAAACAGAGAGGTGCAGTGCTTGAAGGAGGGAGTGTCTGTGAAAATAGAAGAAGAAACAGCTGTGGAGCTGTCTTGTTGGTCAACCAGGAGTCACCTGGGGGAACTGCAGCAAAACCACTGGATGTGAGCACTGAATGTATCTAACTCTAGAACAAGAATGAAAATAAATGTGAGAAGTAGAGTGATGGTATAGAATGTACATCTCATTTGTCATAAAATAGAAAGAAGTATTTCCTTTAAAATCATTGAGAAAGGAAGGATGAAAGAAGGTGGGAAGACCTGCATCTGAAAATGGTTTCATTTGTAATAACTGAGAGTCAAATTTTTATTTAAAGTTGGAAAAATGTATTAGGTCGAACTACCTGGAATTGCCATTTTGTAATCCCTAAACAGTTGAATATCAGAAATTTCATATAGTTCAAATCATATATGAGTCGCTCTCAATTGTAAAATGTTCTATTTTGAGATCTACCACTGAGTAAGAAAAACACACCTCCAGTTTAGTTGTAACTTATCCTTGACTGTAAAACACATTTCAGTTTTAGAGATACTGTGTGAAAAAATGGGCGTTTTCCAGTCAATAAAATGTGGTAAGAGAAAAATAAAGCAAATGCAATAGCCAAAGGAAAATACATAATACTATTGAAAAATATTATGTGATAGAAGATAAGGAAGAAGAAAAATGCTAAATTTATCATTGCTCATAATAGCGAGCAAATAGATACAACTTAAAGAAACAGAGCAATATGGGTATGCATAAATTATAAATTAATTAGAATGACAACCAATTCACCCAAAATAATAAACTTTCAAAATACCAGAAAAGCTAAACATACTGCCTACTGTAACATGTAACACAAAATATAAAATGAATCAAGTAACAAAGTTTTTCTTTTCATGTAATAGACCAAAGTAGATATTACTGGTCATCGAGGTCGCTCCTAAATGCAGAAATTCAGACACCCAGTTTCCTTTGATCTTGTGCTTCTATCATCTCTTTAGGGCTTCATCATCACCTATCACTAGCCAGCAAATAGGAAAGGCCTGCAGAAGAGATGCAAACTCTTTTTGAAAACCTGCCCCAGAGAAAGATCACATTACTTTCCATTATATTCAATTAGCTTGAAATCACTCGTTTGGGTACGCCTAACTGCAAAGGAGGCTGGGAAATACAGAGTTGAACTAGATGCTCAGGAAGAAGAGGAGGCAGAATTTGGTGAACATTTTATAGTCTCTGCCACAGCCTCAGCTCAAAAACCCTAAAAGGAGATAACAAAATAATCTAATGGAAATTAGATAGAATAAAGAAAGATGAAAATCAGGGATTAGTAAATTTGAAAAGAGAAACATTATAGAACTAATTAATAAACCCTTGAAGCAAGGAAAGCTGTATATTCTGCTATCTTTTAAATTAAAAAAGAGTGAATAATTAAGAATCTATATGTTTGAATTGCTTAGTGTAAGCATAAAACAATGCTGAAAGATAGATACAAAACTAATGGCAGTGGTTACTATGTACATTTGAAGGAACAGGGATTGGGTGAGAGGACAAGGTGGGAGGGGATCTTCTTATTGTATGTCTTTTTATATTCTTTTGATTTTTGAATCATGTTAACATTCTACTTATGTAAAAAATAAAATTAATGTAAGCTAAAGGAAACTAAAGAAAAAATTATTCGTTAGCAGAATTGAATTTGTAAACTTGAGTTCCACAGTTACTTTCTATAACAGATTTTGAGGGGACACCAATATTTTTTGTTAGGAGCCTTCAAAACGATCAGCTAAGGATGCACTATTGTTATAAATAGCATAGATATTGTAGCTGTTAGACAACTCACATAAAGGTGCATAAGCATAGATGAGTTTCAGAAGGTGAAATGATAGTAGCTGATGATATTTGGCACAGCAAATAGTGACTGTGTGAAGTCTGGCCTTTGGTGGATTGTCTCCCTAGGGCAATGTTGAGAACAATTAGACTCCTACTTTCATGTCTAGCTACACATTGTGTGATGGAACTTTCCTGCTTTGTAACAGTCCAGAAAATAGGAACCCCTGATCTTGATATTTTATTCCCTTAAGTGATTATATTAAACTTCTTTGATGGCATAAAGTATGCCTAATTTGTTCTTATTTCCCTTAAATATGAAAAATCTGAGATTCTGAATTAATGCTGAATAACTGTAGTGAAACGTGGTGTCCTGCAGGCAGTAATTCCACTGCAGGGTAAAACCAGCAGAGTGAGTCCTCTGGGAGACAGAAGGCTTATGACTTATGAGGGCTTTTGGGTACGTTACTTCCATGTTCCTCTGGAAATAAAGGGAGAAAATGTCTCATCGTCAATATTAGAGCTCTCTGTATCAGCTGGTGTTGCCTTGTTATCAGGAGGGAGTGATTGAAGATTGAAGACAAATATCAAAGAGACAGTCATTGGGTAAAAAAGAGAGAAGTAGCAAGAAGCAGTCTAAAAGTACAATCTGAACTGCCCTTTTTTTTTTTTAGACTACTCATCTTTGACCCCAATTTGCCCTTTCAATATCTTGAGATACTGAAGGAAGGAAAGGAAAAGATACTTCAAATAATCCATTTTTAGTTTTGTGTTTGTTTTTCATTTCCCCCCCCCCCTTTAAAACATAAGCAACAAGATTTTATTTTTAACTTGAATGTCTTTTGAAAAATGACCCAGCTGAGATTGGTCAGAGCGACAAATAAAAATATATATAAAAAAAAAAACTGTGAAGGAAATGAGTAGCTCCAAGTCAATACTCTCCAACAGGCTAAGTGAAAGCAGCCTACTGCATGATGGTCTCATGTAACCTGCTCAGATATGTCTGTTTTCATGAGCTTAATTCCCCCAGAGGACCTCATGTTGATTTGCAAGACTGCTTGAGGAGAGAGAATCAAAATATATCCAAGTGTGTGGTCATGACTTTCTTATCTCAGAAAAACAGTCCAGAGACAGACACTACTAAGAAGTCATGCTGTTTGAGGCCGAGGCCAAAGAAGGTCTCTGCTTGGTTTAGGCTTCCAAGAGAGGTGATTTTCAGGACGAAGCTTCATGTGTTTTTAAAGTTGCTGCTGAGTTTCTCATAATTCTCAAATGTATGAGAATTATGGGAATAATTAGGGTAACTGTGTGTCCTGGTTTGCCTGTGACGGTCTTGGATTATGTCTGTTGCAGCAAAATTATAAATAGTATTTTCTTTCATTCTCAAAAGTGTTCCAGTTTGGACGGTAAAGGGTCTCTGTAGGAATTACCAATTTTGAGATTTTAGAAATTCCGTTTGTGAGAATAGCAAACAATGTATTCAAGTGCCTTTTTCTAACAATCAGATGAATGATTGGGTCCCCGTAGACCTGATTGGGAAGAGCACCACTGGCATGTATGTTGTTTAAGACCATGACTGGATCAACAAGAAATCCAGCATTTGGTGCCCATATTTTCCAGTGAGCTTAACTACTATATCACACATAAAACAAATCAAGTTATTCAGGAATATATGTTCAGGAATTAGGCAATTTCTATAACTCCTATGAAATCTATGTTAAGCAGAGGACCCAAGATGGTGACGTAAAGTGGTTTCTTCTTTCTGAGCCTTTGAAGTAGGGTAAAGCAAAGGAGGTGACCAGGCTACAAAATTTAAGGACTCCCTCTCAGGCCCATGGAGGTGCCAACTGTGTACTTACATTTGTTGGAGAGTATTGACTTGTGCTTCAAGACAAATGTCAGGCTTTATCTGTTCTAAGGAAGCTTCTTGATCTCTGGAGTCTCCCTGTCCCCATCTCAAACTGGGTTATTGCCCCTCATGTGTCCTCCAACCTTATTTTATACAAACAAAGCACTGTTGTACTGTATTGTAAGGTAAATAAATGTTGAATCACTATGTTGTAATCTAAAACTAATATTACATGTCAACTATACTTTAATAAGACATTTAAAAAAAACAACTTTACAATGAATAAAGTGTGTGTGTGTGTGTGTGTGTGTGTGTGTGTGTGTGTGTGTGTGTAGCTATTGTTATTGTTCCTTGAGGGTGAAGGACTGTATCTTATTCGTTTTCACATCTAAAACACCTATTACTCGGCCTAATCCTTGTCACGTGCTCAATGTTTGTTGAACCGTAGCAAGAAAATTAGTTATAAATAATTGATTAAATTAAATTTCTAAACATTTTTATCTCAGCCTCAAAGAATCTGTTCCAATAACAATAATAATAAAAACTAACATTTTCTGACCTTGATAATTAAATGGTTAAAGTCCAAGTTTTGAGGTATTTAATACTTACATACAGAAGAAAGCCTGAAGAAATGATACAATTGACAGGGTTACCATGAAAACTGCAGGGACAGATTCTCATTGGGATATCCTCTGAACACTGCTTTCTTTCCAGTGAGAAATAGCATAAAGTAGTCTTTATTGTGCAGTGTTGACTTCTGATTCATCCAAAATGAATAGACTAGACTTTCCTTCTTCCTTTGCTCTGCTTCTTCTTTTCCTGAGGAAAAATGCTAAGCTATTTTGGGGGGAATTTTTAAGAACATGCCAAGTAAATGTGGTAAAGGCCATATATACACAAGGTCAATAAATCATCTCTGAACTCAATTTTTGAGGGGTCTATGATGTCTATTGAACTAAATATCTTTTCATTTCTATATTTGATATCTGAGTAATTCGATGCATCAAGGCAATACAGAATCACACTGGATATATTTGATAGGGAAAAGACTGGTTTAATTCAATTTTAGGTCCTTAATTAACATTTGAGTTTCTTCCTGAATATAGACAAAGATGACACAATATAGTGTGAAACCATAAGCTCAGGGAAAAAAAAAATCACAAAACAAGTTAACTTTCAGGATTTCTGTAATTATCTTATAATATAATCCCACACCCCTAATGCATGTTTAGCAATGAATTCATGACTAGGAGTTATAAAGCAGTGAGTTGCATAATTGTATATTGCATTGGATGCTCAGGACACTTGTAGTACAAGTGTATCACAAAGGCTCAATTATGTAGACTGACTCTTGACGAAGTCCAAGTTCACAGGATAATTGTGCATTTCTCCATCCCACTGGCCTGATAAACTCCCACTGGGTTAGGGGAAGGAGAGCCAAATTGAGCTTTTTTTTTTTTTTTTTTTTTTTTTTATTTGAGACTGTTTGTTCCCTGGTCTCAGTTTTAAATATGAATAATTGGCTTCAACCAATGCCTGTCTGGACCTACAAAATGACTGGAAACGATTGCTTTTTGTTCACGGGGTGGATTTTTCTGTGTCTTGGCCATCTCTGGTTAAAATGGTCTTCGTGGGTCAGTTGCTAGCTGGTGTACCAACATATATGCATGACCTCTGACCGTCTTGTATGGGAAAGCTGTGTAATGCTCCACTACTCATGTCCCATTTGTGCACAGTCTGCAGTTTTCCCAAAATATTAATACTCAAGTATCATTCATGATAATATTAATACCCAACTTCCATGATAAGGTATCAGGGATGAATAACATATGTAATATACCTGTGTATAATGTTTAAATATTTAAAGTATCAAAGTCTAAAAAGTTGTGTGGAAATCTTCCTTCATTGAGGTTACTCAGTGGATATATTTTCTCAGTAATACAAATCTTTTATAACATTGATTTATTGTGTGAGAATAAATGTAAAATTGGAACTTAGAGAACAAGATGTTTTACTAAATATTTATAGTTTGAAAATAAATATTCTCATTAGTTTTGCGGCTTGAAACATTAATTATATTTCGGAAAGATGAATTACTTTTTATTCCTTATATATCACTAACTTCAGAAGACATAAAATCTTTATTTACTAATTTATTTAAGTAACACCAAGCATCCTTGTATCTCAGTACTAGAATGTACAAACATATAAAAGTGAGACATGAGAAATATTTATAGAATTCTCTGTAATAGGAGCTATGTGTGTTAGGCAAGAGAGGGCTGGAGACAAGGATTTGAGAGCTGGCTTCCAGTTCCACGTGTGCTATTGCGTTAACTGCACTAACAGAGTGATACTCATTTATAAAATGGTGATTCTATCTGCCCTTCCCGCCTCAAAGTTTTCTGTGATGATCAAATAAAATAAAGTTTGTGAGGATGCTTTTCGAACTATTCAACACTATATAAATTTAGGTACCATTATTTTATTACGTTTCGGCACTATGCAGTTGAGCCCAATTTATCAATTATGGTATCATAAATTTCCAGGTATCTACTGAAAAAACCTGAAATGGAAAAAGACAGTCTCATCCCTTTTCTTTGATATGATAAGATTAAGACTCGGGAGAAAGCTTAGAAAATAAATTTAAAAAGTCATTGCCTCAAGAACATACATGATAAAAAGAAGAAAAAATGATGGTATCCTGAAAGCTAGTTCAGTGGGTTAGGAAGATAGCTATACAGTCAGTTAACTAGATCATGTATACCAGATTATGACAATTCTGTGGATGTTCAAAAACAGGCATAATGACTGTTTAGCTGAAGGGAAGAAGCAAATTCAATGAGGTACTATCAAGGCTGTGAGTTTCTGCACACCTTGGGAAGGAAGTGGGAAAAAAAGCTGAGATTGTCTTTTAGCTCATAGAGATTTAGGTGGAAAAAAATGAAAGTCAAAGATCAGTTGATGATGAAATGAAGAAAGAAGCATCTCTCCATATATTTCCCCCTCTTTATCCTGAAATAAATTACGTTCCATATAGAAATAGTCTCCATTATTTTCAATATATGAAGTTCTGGTATTTTTCAATGTAGACTTAAAACAATGTTTTATTAAAATAGTGCACCTCACTGGATTGCTGAAATGCTACCTAAAACTAATTATTAACATGAAAGGATTAAGATTTTTCTATAATCATTGACATCTTTTTCTGTAGATGCACTTTTAGTAAAACTGATGTAATGACTGGATTGTCACCCTACACCCTGTTATATTTCGATGGTGTCCAACATACCACATTCTATTGCTAACACGTCTGGATAGTGAATATACATTCAGAGCAACAGTAAACATTTTAGACATTTGCTAAACCTGGAAAATTGAGTCTTCACTGGTGCTATTTAACTCTGGCTTGAGGAGTAATACGTCACAGGAAAATCTTGTAAATCTGTCTTATAATGCTGGAGGAAGAGTAGCCTTTAAAAATATATTAGTACAATATTACAAATCACCAAGGTATCATGTCTACTAGAGCATATGTGTCTTACTTCAACATAGGTAATACTTATAAGAACTTTTTGGTTTAATGAGTTTTTATTATTTCTTTAGGTAGAATCCAAATTTCATGAACATAGGTATCAATCTACTCTCTTCCTACTATCCTGTTCCTGGTATTTAAAACAAAACAAAACACAAAAGACAGTATTATGTTAATAGGAAATATGACAAAGTGATTGAGAAATAGAAGAACGCTACAATTTTCCTTTGGCAAGTAATATCAGGGAGTGAGCATTTCTAATTGGTTACCTGCTGTAGCTGGACCTCCTGTAGTAGATACTGAGGACACTATAAAGAAAGAATTCTGAACTCAGAATCTAATAGATAAAGAACTACTCCTGATTACAAGGATAATGGCTTTTTAAAATTTAGTATGTGTAATTTGGAGCCATCCTTTTAAATTTCATAAACACATTATTAAAAAAAGAATGACTTCTTTTAATGTAGTGCTTCTGTATTCTCATTCATTCAATACTCACTGGTTCTTATCTAATTCTGTCACTTTTGTCTTATGGTGCCTTGATATGTTATTCAATTAATTTCTAGATCTCTACTCTGTGTTCTTAAAAGTGTAAAAACTCATTTTATTAAAAATTCAACAACTTATTTCCAATTTAGTTTGAAAAGGTAGGATTTAATTTAGTTTGAAAATTTGTATTTTTACCTATATCAGTTTACTTTCTTCAATAGGCCATGTTTGAAGATTATTGATAGAAATTTATATTTTCAATTAGAAACCGTCAACTCTAATGGTTAGAGAAGCAATCAAATCCCACTTGAATTCACTGTAGTAGGATCAATATTTAGATATGATCTGTGATGGCAGAGGGAAAGGCATGAAGGAAAGAGAACAGCTTGGGATATGAGAGAATTAGTTAGTCGGCATTTAATTTTTTTCCCTTGAATGTCTCAGTATCTTTTTAACACAGCAATTTGTAATCTTAATTTAAACACTTTCAATTTGAAACTCTAATTATAGTTTGTATAATTCATGTTTTCCAAAGAACGCTGTTTCTTTTTACACAGAAACATTTGTGTGTTACTTTCAGATGTTTAAATATTTCAACATGGGTAATAGGGGAATAAAGAGCCTTATAATAGCCTTATAATAACCTTGTTGAATGGAGTGGAAACCACGTATTAAAAGTTAAAAAAATAAAAACCCTAATTTTGAAATTTGATTCAATCATTTTGGTAGGTTTTCATTAATGTAAAATGTATTTAAGCAAAAATGTATAATGTTTGCAGGCAGAAAAACAACAATAATCACAGCTACATTGTCTTAAATTTAGAAATTATGGTGATTATGAATATTTGACAACCTGAAAATCGGCTATTGCTTATAATTGTATTTTATAATTTTCAAGAAGAAAAGTTGCTAATCTTTTCTTTGGCACTTTGCTAGGTGAGATATTACCCTTCAGTGTCAAGTTATCATACATTTTTGCCTTTTTCACCATTTGTTTTAGAATCACTGTGTTATCAAGAGGGATGGAAGAGCTTCTGGAAATCACAAGTAGAAGTAAAATACATATTCCATAACTCATGCGGTGACCAAAGATATGCCTTTTGTCCTTTAGAAGGAATTATGGTTTATTTACAAGTTTATCTGTCAAGTGGGAAAGTTACTGAATTTCATTCTCTGTAACACTCTTCATGGGTAGCTTATCCCAAAGTCTTAGTAAATTGATTTATAAGATCCTGTACAAATAGGTGATTTTGTGTGCACATTTGGATGTTTCCAGAAAAAAATAAATAGGTTGGCTGAGTTATTCATGTTACATCCTACTTTTGATTGTATACAGTGATAAGAGCTAACCAAAGCATAGATAATTTCTAAACTATCTTTAATTTCATTGATATTATTTTTAATTTCACCACAGCCAATAAACATTTCTTGATGTATTTGTGTGTATAAGGAACACATGCATGTAGAGATAGACACATGTATAATGTACATAAAGCCGTGACACTGAAAAGCTACATACACAATCCCTACCCTCAAGAAGCCATGATCTAGGGCTTAGCAATTTGTGTATTTACATGGAGTATAGCGCACAAAGCAAGTTCAGCATAATCTGAGAAGCAAACCTAGAATGGTAGGTAGGTAGTTCAGGGCACAGACTCTGGAGCTAGACTGCATCAGTTTAAATCTCAGCTTGGGCTCTGACTAGCTCAGTGTCTTTGGACAAGTTTTTTAAGCTTTCTGTGACTCAGTTTCCTGATGTGCAAAATGGGGATTGTAATAATGCTTACTTCATCTGGCTGTTAAGAAGATTAAATGAGTTAATATTTGTAAGCCTCTTAGTGCCTGGCACAGAGTACTATATAAATGTTAAGTAAATAAACTAAAATGCTCAACCAATATTGTAAAGTAGGATTGTAATTTTTAGTAGATGGAGAGATCACTTGGAGATGGTTTCAGTGACACGATGTACTCATATGAAGGAGATAAAACGAGTTAGATCTCAAGGGCAGAAGAGTAGCAAAAAGATAGAGGAGGACTTTTCAGGTGGATAGGGTAGACATGCTGTCCTACTCGTGCAGGATTGGTCCCAAGGCAAATGGATTTGCAGCAGCAAACATATAAGAAAGGGAAGGACGCTGGGGTCAAAGCTGCACAAACTGACCTAGCAATAGGTCATCTGAGTGACCTATTAGCATCTGAGTGACCAATCAAACTAAACTGGCCCAACGGTGTGGCATAGTGAACAGGGGCATATTTAGAATTGAGTTGTGATGTCTAAAGGGAAAGGTAACTGGCTTTTCCAGGCAGCCGTGATGTTTACCGATCACAGATGTTAGTTTTTGTTTCCAGATGATCAATTCATTTTGCAATAATACTTCTGGCAGCTGTTCAGCTCCCATTCTCTGCTGAATTAACAATGAGCCATGAAGCTGGCACCCACTAACAGACAAAACCGGGCATGCCTCACCAGGGCAAGGGTCTTGTTCCCTCTCACTCTGTTTGCCCAAATGACGTTACCTCTCAGCTCATTTCCTGGTACCTAAGTAGTTCCCGGATACCTCCATTTTCTTTGCAATGTTGCCCCCCGTTTATCACCAGCCGCCCACCTTCCCTCTTTACCCTGACCAGTCTATTTGGCACGATAGATTTACTCATTCCGGGTAGCAACTCTGCCTACTGAACCCTGGCCTTTAGGTCCCAACACAGAGTTATATCAGCCCCCCTGTAGACGGAGGAGTCCAAACCCAGGTGCTAGGCGGAAGAGAATCCAGTTTAGGAACCCAACTTGTTTTGGATGGAAGCTGAGGAGAGCCAGGGGCCTCAGTCAACAGAAGTGGAGGCTTTGGCACTGGATCCTCACGGCACAGGCCCAGGAATTTGGAGCTGCAGTAGGTTCTTACTTTAGAGGGGGATTTTATGCCCAACTCACATCCAACATCCACAGCATGTAAGGTGGTTATCCTTTTTTGTTGTTGTTCGGGCATTAGGAAGGACTGAACCCCCAGACTGAGGCACTTTCCTATATAACTAAAATAGCCTGGGAAAAGCAGAGGCTGAGGAGCGTTTAGAAACACTTTAGATGTGGAGACACGTTCCCGTCCATGTGCTTCTGAGAAGTAAAAAAGAGACTGCCAGTGCAGGGTAGAGTTGACTAGTCCTGGGAGATAAATTTAGGGCCAGGAACAGCAGGTGTCTTTGGCAGGTAAAGGGTTTGGGTTGCTTTGTAAGCAGGGGAATTACTGAATATCTTGAGCACCAATGTGTAAGAAGATTGGCTGGCAGTTGTGAGCTGAAGTATAGAGGAGGGCAAGAGATTAGCCAATTAGGATATACTCTTTATTCTCAGTGATAACACTCTGAGTTTCGGCTGTTCAGTCCCTGACATTAAGTAGGTACTTAATAAATATTTATGTAATGAAAGAATAAAGTAATTAATTATAGGCTCCTTGAGTTAGTAGATAAGTTCATCTAATCTAACCTTTTATTTGTTGTATGAACGGGTCTGACAGCTTGTCGGACTATTTCTTATCAGATGAAAAATCAGCATCTACTGAAGCAGCACTTTTCATTTGATGTGATGGCATTTTTTAATACTAGGAAGGTTTCTGTTCATAACAAGTTGAAAGAAGAGTTAAACATAATTATCTTCCTTCCCTTGCCTGGAATGACCACACATTGGTCATAGGCCTCGGAAATCATATAAAATAAACATCCCTGCCTCAGAGAGAGTTTTCTTACCCCCACAGGCTATGTCAGTGCTCTTGTTATATACTCCATGAGCACCTGCAACTCCACGTTTGAAGCACTCACTGCACGGGCAATTACTTATTAGCATCTATAATAAGTTATCTGCCTCATTCACTGCTGAATCCCTGGGGCTTAACGCAGAGTTAACACAGAGTGGGTGCTCTGTAAATATTTATTCACTCCACAATTTTCTGTGATTGTGTGCAGTGTAAAGAGCACTATTCTAGACATCGATGGGATAGCAACAAAATAAAACAAATGAAGACTATTCTCATGGAGTTTCTGTGGTGGTGCGGGAAGGACACAAAACATACACACATAGTAAAATAATATGAAATATGTCAGTGGTCATAAATGCGATGCCAACCACTAGAACTGGGTAAGGGGACCAGGTTGGAGGGTGCTGTGTTAGCTACAGTGTTTAGGGTGAACTCCCTCTAAAATGACATTTGAGCAGAGAATACCATGACGTGATGGGGCAAGATGGGTACATACTAGGGTACCAGGAGGAAAAATTCCAGACCAACACTGAGTGACTATTGAACTGGGTTGAACTCTTTGTTCCTAAGGAGATCATGACATTTATTAGGGATCGCAATCTTTTTAAACATCCCCAAAAGAATGCATACAGAAGGATCAAGGAGTAACTTCGTTGTTTGGCTAAGATCATGTTTTCTTGGAAATTGAAATGGAATTGTCATAAGATTATATACACTGGGGTCTTGTATATTCAGATGTGGGTTTTGTGAAACCCAAAGCTTGTACAGGTTTGGAGGCCTTGTATAAGAAAAAATATGCACAGGTATTCTATTTTTATAAATTTTACAAAACCTATGACCAAGAGAACATTGCCAAGCCCTTGGAAAGTGAGAGATCCTAAAACTCCAGCTTTATTAGCTTTGTGACACATCCACCTCTGGACACGCAATGCATCCAAGAGGAAAAGAAGTCATTACTCTTTCTATTGTCTCTTCTGTTTATGTCCTAATGAGGAAATGGCAGTTTGAGGTTAACATAGTGGTTTTTCTAGGCAAGAACCTAATTAATAATTGTAGAATTCCTTTCCAGTAGCAGAAAACCAGGCCATTTTGGTGATGTGGATAAAGTACTTGGGTGAGATTCAAGGTCTCTAATTTTAGTTCTGTCAGTTGCTAGCTGTAGGAAAAAAGGATGAGCCAACCAACCAACCTGACACTTCCCCCTTTTTATAGAAGGGGCTGCATTAGAGTAGTGCTTCACTAACCAGCCTTAAGGCAGTTACCATACTAGAATCTCACTTGTACTATGCTTTTCTTTGTAATTTTATAGTCATCCACAATATTTACTTAATTTGATTGAAAGTGAATTTATCATGTCACTATAATATTAGAAATAATTATTGATACAGTGACCCTTCAACAACATGGGCTTGAACTGTGCAGGTCCACTTATATGCAGGTTTTTTTCAATAAATAGTGTAAATGTGTTTTCTCTTCCTTATGATTTTCTTAATGACTTTTTCCTTTCTCTAGCATACTTTATTGTAAGAATATAGTATGTAATACATATAACATACAAAATACGAGGTGACTATTTATGTTATTGGTAAGGCTTCTGGTCAACAATAGGCTATTCGTAGTTAAATTTGGGGGGATCCAAAAGTTATATGGGGATTTTCACTGCATGAGGGGTCAGTGACCCTAAGTGGTCACTTAGGTTGTTCAGAGGTCAATGGTACTGGAAACCTGGCAAATAGCTTTGATAAAAACTCAATAATATTATTTGATTCTGGCTATATTTCTAGCTTGAAGGAATGTTTGAAGCTAAAGACATTTTTTATGTTAAACAAAGATTATCAAGTATCATCTGTTGGTAAAGTCATATCTGCACCAACTGGGCCTTTTTTTAAAAAATGATATAATCAATGAGTTGATAATTATAAGTAAATTATATTGGTAAATAAATATGCCACTTTGCTATTAATTTTGAGTACCACTAGGGTTATACATTCACAAGCTAGGAAAACTAAATTATATAATCTAGTTTGGGGTTCAAAATGTTTTCTCTTAAAGTTCCATTAAATCAGAGATCAGCAAGCTACAGACTGTAGGCCAAATATGGGCAGCTGCCTGCTCTTGTAAATAAAGCTTTATTAGAATATAGCCTCATTCATTCACTTATGTATTATCAACGGTTGCTTTTGCACTATATTGGCAGAGTAGTTCTGAAGGAAACTGTAAGGCCTGTTAAAATATTTACTATTTGGCCTTTTACAGAAGAAGTTCACTGACTTTTGTGTTAAAGAAGAGTGTAATTTTTTCCCCTCAGCCTTCTGACTTTACGGTGTTTGTATTTTCTGTGTTTAATGCTAGTAGGGATTTGCTTAATTAAAACAAAATAAAAATAAAAGTGAATTGTCTGCACTTGGATGTATAATACACATGTGTGACTCAACATGTGTCATTCAAAATACCTGGTCTTCTCCATTCCCAAACCTTTGCCATCTGTATTTGATGACATCTCCATTCTTTTCATTGCTCAGGTAAAAAACCTTGGAATCATCCTTTGCTCCCCACCGCCTTTTTTTCTCCTTACACCCACATTCAATCGATGGGAAAACTCTTGCTGGTACCTTCCAAGTAAATCCAGAATCTGAGCACGTGTCACTCCATCCAATAGCCCTGTTTTTGTTCAGACCACCATTGTGTTTCTGTTGGGTTACAACCATTGCCTTCTGGTGACTCTTCTTCTACTCTTCACTCTCCATAATCTAATTCCAGTGGAACACCCAGTCACCTCATTTCACTCATCTCCTCAAAACTTTCCACACTGTTTAGAGTAAAATCCAAAGTCCTTATACAGGAGTACAGGGCCCAAGGTGATCCCTGTTACCTGTCTTGCTGTGTCTTCTGTTGACTCTTCCCTCATTCTGCCTGGCCACCTGGGCCCCTCATTTTCCTCCAGCACATCAGCCACTCTCTCTCCCTTCTGGCTCTTTCTTCCACCTGGACTGCTTCTCTTCCTTACTCGTACTTTTCTTGTTTTGCCATTTTGTCTTTGGGTCTTTGCTCAAATGTCACCTCTTCATGGAAGCCTACTCTAAACACAAACCTTAAATTTGCATCCCTTACCCCAGTAATCTGGATCCCCATTGCTTGCTTTTCCTTTTATTTTTCCATAGCATGCAATCCTCTTTTAACATGCACTATATTATTTATTTATTTGTGATTATTGTATTATAATCATAATATTGATTATTGCATTATAATCATTATTGTCTGTTTCTCAGTAGAATGTTAGCACCATGAACATAAGGATATTTTTCTGTTTCATTTAATTATGTATTTCAAGCTTCTAGAAAGGTTCTTACAACATAGTAGATGAATGATGTATCTTTGAATTTATTTTTTGCAATAAATGAATGAATCTAAGAGATTTTAATATCTAATTTTCAAGAAATTTCTCAAAAATGCCACCCCCCAATTTTTCAGTATTTGTTCAGGTTTTTCAGATTTAGAAATGATATAGATGAAAGAAAAGTTTTCCTGAGCATGAAAAGGAAAGCTAAACTGTATTAGGATTAGATAATTCAGTTTATAACATAAACACATCATTTCCTTAAGTGCTAATATTTTTAAAACTAAATCTCTCAATTTTACTCTTTCCTTAAATGTATTTATAACTAATCATGGCTAGTTAAATCATTTATAATATTTGGCTTTATCTCTTTCTGTAATCAGCAAAGTCTCCTATAACTTTATCCTTGTTTCAGAAATTTCTCTTTATATCCTGACCTTAAAAGAAACTAGGCAGTCCCATGAGGAAACTGCTTCCCCACCTTTATCTCTAGTGGAGGTTATATTTTCTGTCATATCTCACTTACCCTATAGGTATGTGGTGGAAGCTGTGTCTTCTTAGCTCCCCATTTCTTCTCTTCCTTGCAAAATTCCTGCACCAATGAGGCTTCTACCATTAATCTATTCCTTATTTACTTCTTTCATCTCCAAACATTCTAGAAATTCCCATTATTCCTTGAAGACCTTAAGCTCTGGAACATATCTTTCTACTTCGGTCTAACAATTATAGTCATTTTTGACTAAATCCCTGTGTAACACCAGCCTAAATCCTGGCCTCCAAATTCATGACTTCTTCCTCTCTCATGATCGTTTTCTTAATTTTCTTTTACCCATCCATCTCTATATCCTCAATCCTGACCTCCAAAATCTCAAATGCAAACATCACAACTTGATGACCACAGTCTTCTCTCTTTCACATTCCTTGCTCAATAATCTTACTACCATAATTTCTCAATGACATCCTGATCTCAACTCCAGTGATCCCGTAAGTTTCTCATTATTCTATAGTCATATCTCATTTTCCCTTCTGCTTTGGCACAGCTTTTGTTTCAAAATACATCATTACAATTTCCATTATCGTTTCACTATGCATGTTTTTACTTCCAGTTCTGAGTCCACGGTCCATTGTCTTGTCACTTTCTTGAAATATATCCCAATAATCTTACATTTTCTTTTGCTCCAAAAGAAGCATTAGGGCTTATGTTCAGGGGATGTCACCCTGAAAAATCATGCTTAGGGCTTATTTTCTGGTTAGGTTTTATTTTCAGGGAAACACGGTATAAGGTACCAGCCAGGGGTAAACTCAACCATTGATCATCTCAGTGCCTACACTCCAGCATCTGGATGAAACTTGGGAAGAATTACATCACCAAAACATCACCTTTCACTTGAAATTAATCATTCTAAACATTTGACTTGGCTGACCACTTCTTCCCCTTGAAATAATTCTCTTCCTTGATTTTAAGACATCATATTCTTCTAGTTTTCCTCTTACCTATATGGTCACTTTATCATAGTTGTAATTGTTGGCTAATTTCTACTTTACAATACATCTGAAAATTGGTATTTTTTTTCAGGGCTCTGTTCCATGTTTTCTTGTGTTTTCCATCTAAACTGTATACCTAGAAAATGTCATCTAGTTCCCAAAATGTCAGGAGTATCTACATTAGAAACAAAAATCCAATTATATGTCTCTGGCCCGAATTTCTCTTCTGAGCTTAGGTAGGTCTGACTGATATCTTCACATGTGTCTCATAGGCATGTCAAAACTTAATATGGCCAAGAGCTAACTCTTTTTTTCTTCTCTCAGTTTTATTGAGATATAATTAACTGACATATAGCATGGTATAAAGTTAAGGTACCCAGCATAATGACTTGACTTACATATATTGTGTAAGTTAACTCTTGATTCCTCCCATATAGAAGTCTTCCTAAATAATCCTTGTTTCCACAAATGGTGCCACTATTGTCTCATTTGTTCAATTCTTGTTTCCTTTCTCTTGTTCATGCCCCATGTTTAGTCCAAGTACCAGTCCTGTTGATTTTATTTCTAATACACACTTTGAGAGATATCATCCCAGCTCTCACTCCTCTTGCTTAGATGACTGTGGCAGCCCCTGATTTGCATTCTTTCTTTGATTGCTCTGCTCCAACCAGAGCAATATCTCTGTAGTGTACATCTACAGAGTGGATAATGCCACTTCTCTTTATTGAGAGCACTTCCAACTGTGTGTAGGCATACAATTATTGAAACTGATGGGCCCCTGCCGACATCAACACCCTCACCTTCTGCTGTTTCCCCCTTTCAACTGCACTGGCTTCTCTTCTGTTCTACAAACACACCAAGGTCTACATAATTTCAGGGCTTTTGCAGAAACAATTTCTCCTGCAGGGCCTTTGCATAATCTTCCATTTAGTACGTTTGCATACACAGTTTACCCTTCCCTTTTCAAAGTTGTCTCCTCATCCATCATATTGTGACTAAATATCTCCTCCTGAGATATGTATTACCTATCATATCTTAGGAAGTACTGCTTTTGCTTCCAACCCAGTATTTCCTTTTTATCAGGAAAATATTCTCGTTTCCTTTCTAGCACTTATTCAAGTTTTAAATAATAACACTGTTTGTTGATTATTATGTTATATATTTTCCAATTTATTAAAAAATATCTGTGATAGCAGGATCATGTATTTTACTAACCATGGCTTGCTGGTTCTTAAACATAGTGCTTGACATTTAATATATCTTTATTAATAAATATTTGTGAATTATTGAATTAATACATGTGTTTTATAGAAAAGTTGGTTAGTTGTATATAAGTAGTCAGACTCAGCTAACTGTTACTGGTCCTCGCAGATTTAATATAGGAGAACTACCTTTTACTCAGTATCATTTCCTTTAAATTTTAAGTAGCCTATCTAGAATAAATTGATCCTTCTTGTATTGGCTTGAAAATTTTAAACTGAAAAACAAAAAACACCCGCCAAAATGAAAATAAAGATTATAGATACAAATTCCCTCTTCTGCTGTAGCTCTCAGAGTTATAATGTCAAATGTATATTTCTTCTACCCTCTGAAAACTTTTTGACTGCGTTTTTCTACACTCACGTCTCCTCCTCTCAACTCTTACAGCTTTCATTCTCTGTAACACTTATTCCCAGGGCTTACATTCTGTTTTGAACTCTTGCTCTTATTTTGATATACTTATCCCTTGATTTTAAGTAGAGTGTACTTATTTTCAAATCCCACCCAATAATTACTTACCCTGTAATAGAAAATTTTATCATCCGTCAGTTAATTTGTGCTATTTATGAATGCCATTTGAGATCACAGTTATCAAGTTAGGTCAGTGATAAGTAATTTCACACATATGTAAATTGACATAATAACAATAAGGATATGATTCAGAATAAGGATATTATGGGGCAATATCATTTACAAGCCTCCTTACCTCCTTAGTTATCTCTCTATCTATTGCTGCGTTTCACGATTAGCAATGAACTTTGTTTCACACCAATATCTATTAATTGGTTATTGTGTTTTTGGGTAGTTGTGGTTTGGGAGGTCCAATCATAGTCCTTGCATTATGTCGTAGGTAGCAATCCCGGCGCATAGTCTGGCCTATAGAAGCTATTCAACTAATCTTTTTTGAACAAATAAACATTTAATAGTATGTGACCAAGGATAATGTACTTAATGGCATCACTCCAGCCACTGCTATTACCACCAATAGCAGTAACAACAGCAGCAAAAATACAACCTTTGACAATCGTTTGAAATCACTTGTACTGTTCCCGTCTTCTCTAGACTGTCAGAGAATCACATCAGAGAAAACTGTGTGCATATGTCTTTATCTTTTGATCACAACCTCAATAATATTTGCCCGAGTCTCTCTGTTAATGGTGACATGTCTCCACTTTGCTTCACCTGTGAAGAACCTGTCTTGAATTGATGGATCTGGATGGGAGGGCAGCCAATTAGGTAATGGCCTCCAGCAAGAGCGAACTCCATAGAAGACTCTCCTTTGAACTGTGTGAAGTTGAACTAAAGGGCACAGCTGTTATATAAATCAGAGAGTAAAGAACAAGGTTACACCTGTAGGTTGGTTCAACAGCTATATTTTTCTCAGCTCAAATAGTAGAGTAGTATAATGATAGATAATACAATACTCAGATTAATTAAGTAATCTTGACTTCAGTTATTTAGATAACTGAAGAGAGTGGAGAATTATATCCAAAATTAAAGTGTTAATTTCAGAAATGGAGACCTTGCCTTAAAGGGTCCCTATCAGAAAATAACTCATGGGGAATCTGTTAATAACAGACTTAACAGTTTAATGGCAAAAAAAAAAAAAAAAAAACCACGAAAACATTATCAGCAGGACCAACGGTTATAAACTTAAAACTAGGGATCTAATATCAACTTTATTAAGAAGAGACTGAGAACATGTCACAAATAAGTTTATTGACATCTTTCTGTTGGAAATTGTTTTTTAGCTACTTGTTCCAATCTAAACTTGCCTCTGACTTGATAAAAAGAGCTGACTGACAAAAGGAACAAATGAAAGCCTTTGCCAGCTACTCCTAACATATTATTGTTCAAATTTTTGTCATAACAGAAATCATCCATGATTATGATTAGTACAAAGGTAGTATGCTGAAACTAGAGATGCCCTATGGTAAAAGTCTCTCGATAGTCCCAAGGGTGTGTACATTTATTATCAGGCATTCAGAATCTAATTATTTTTCTGTTGCTGATGTGCTTTTGTCTTTTGTCAGAAATACTGAAAATTAAGATAAATGCAACAGTGTTATGATTTCAATGAGAAATAATAAAAATATGAAAAGTCAAGTTTTTATTATGCAATTATAATTCTTTCTTAGCGTTTAAATACAGTGGAATTGACTTGCTGCTGATCCTCAGGGTCTGTGGAAAATTTTGTAAAGGTAACAATTAATTAGGAAGTTAGCAGTGCCATGATTTTATCACTTTAATCTCTGTCTCTGAGGATATAAACTGGGTCCTTAGACACCTAATTCAATCATCCAAAATATAGAAATCTTCAAAGTATGAAAAAAATTGTATCTTTCATCAATCCTATTCATTTTTAAATTTAAGATGCCCATCTTTATTATGCTCATTTGGGCTTGAAAGTAAATGATAATGTGTTTAAATTTGTACAATAATATGTAAGAGTCATATACTTCACATGTAAACTTATACTCAGTTAGGACAATCCAGTAATGAATACCCTGAAGAAAAGGTATAAGATCATACTGAAAGAAACAAAATAGAAGTATAAAATGAGCCCTTATTTGTGAATGAATTAATAGAGATTACTTTTTATACATATTGGATATGCTGTACTTAGATAATGGTAATTTACACACATATGGTACTTTGCAGTTTACAGAGTGCTTCCATGTACATTTTCTTATTTAGTTTTCAGTAAGCCCTGTGGGGATGGCTAAGCAGGCATTTTTATTATCCAAAAAGGAAATTGACTCTCCGAAAGGTTATTTGATCACTTCACACAGCTAATAGGTAGCAGAACCAGGATTTGATAGAACACAGAATCACTGTATAAATACTGTAACATTCATTTTCCTCAAACATCCACTGCATTGTCCATAAGTTCTCTTAATTGATTGACTGTTTTAGAAAGGAATACATTGCTTAAGATTTCATCAAATTTTGCCAAATAACTTGGTAGATAATTTGTGCAGCAACGTGTTTTTCTCTCAACTTGTACCGTCAGGATTTATCTCTCTGTATTGAACTGGATGTATTGTTTAAAGGACTGTGTCCTCTGGCTTCCATCAGGGATAAGTGACAGCTGTCTGTGCATTAATGAAGCACAAAGGCTGTTTTCCATCACCGCGAGAAACAGATCATTGCTTTTCACCCTCATCCTTTGAACTATTTAATTTTACAGCCATCCAAGTCAACTTTTATTCTTTTAGCATGTGTTCTAGAATTTTAAAAGGAGAGAAGGCAGGAAAGTTCAGCACCTAAGTAGACAGCTTTTGTCAAATGTTACTCCTACATTGTTTTATAAGGTTCCTTTTGTTCTGTGGTAAATGGCAGTGTCTTTCACTGAGAAAGTAATTTCTAAATGTCTTTTTGGTTTAGACTTCTATGTTCCTAATAGAACTCTTAAGTTTGGTTCAGAGTATGTTTTTCCTTTTTGGGAACTAGGATTAGAACATTTTATTCTCTGATATTAACTTAATGTGTTGCTATTAAGTAGTTGTTAGAGTGATGGAAAACAGACATGCAAAAATCATTCTTCAGATTTCATTTCGTTTTCGTTAAATAGTGTGGCTAGAAGAAACATGGTATTCTGAGTTCTTACTGTGAAAGACAAAAGGAGCAGCTCTGACATCGAGAAGCCCACCTGGCACTCACAGCTACGTCATGTTTTTCTCCAACTAGACATAAACAATCTCACAGGATACCAACCTCAGACAAGGTTACTTTGATATATGATAAAAGGAGATAAAGCAAAGCCACTTCATAATTCTGTCTGGGCACAGACAGAAAGCAAGATTGATACAGAATCACTGTATCAAAATACCACCCACAAAATATCAAATACTCCCCTACTCGTCCAAAACGCGTGACTGCTACTTCTTTATCAGTTACGGCTTTATCTTCATTCTTGTCTCCCCTCTCTATCAATAAGGTTTATTGAGATACCCACTCATAGAAGTCCCCTGCTTTATGACAGCATGCAGTCTCAGGTTAACCCCTGCTTCCCTAGGTCCTCCCCAAATCACCAAGTCAAAGGCAAAATCTTATAATAGGTTTTTCTGTCTCCTGCTGAGACAGCCCATGATTCCCAATGCAAAAAGCATTAAACCAAACCTGCCTCAACTAGAGAGATGTGTGTTCTGATGGTCTTTAGCTGCAGGATACAGACATTGTTTTGATGTTGGTCTCAGCCTCTTACTGGTTATTTGAAATAGCGTGAATTATTTAGACACTCTGATATTTTTTCTTTATAAAATGGAGATATTTTGTTAAGATATTAACAATAAAATTGTTAAGATATTAGTTGAAATAAGCAATATAAAAAAACCCTAATTGTGCTGTAACGCAGGAAATATTCAAATATTAATTTTCCCTTGTCGTATTATTTTCTATTTTTCATTCTTTTTCTGATTTCCCCACAATTCAATCATACCAGTCTTCACAATTGTTTGATCTATGATTTGTAACTCATATGATTTTGTTTTGAAATCTACAAACGAAACCTTCTTTTCAAATGGTTACCGGGGAATCACAATTTTGACATGGAGTTGGGCAGCTTTAGAGAAGTTATTCTCACTTTGCTTTAGTATGATAGTACGCTGAGGAAAAAACTCTGCTGCCCCCAGCAATCATTTATTGACAAGCCTATGTTCCAAGGAGTAAGCTGGGCAATGTAGGCACAGAAATTTGTTAGATGTTATCCTACCATCAAATAACACATGTTCATCTCCAATAATTTGCCAAGCATCACCCATGCTAATAATTCTCCAACATATTATGACACAGTCTGACATTCATAGTGCTACTTCTCAGTTGGTGAGCTGGGATTCCCTGACAAATAGGATCATAAACCCGGAAGAGAATCCAACTCAAATACAACCTGAAAGCTCTTACATGGGGATCTGACATATATAAAAGGAGACACTAAAAAAGCTGTACTTGTCGAAGATTCTAGTAGAAACTTATAGATCAAACAGGCAAAAATATTGAGAAGATATGGAGGATTTGAACAACACAAGGAGCTGTCTTGATCACATTTACCTCTGTGTGTGTGTGTGTGTGAGTGTAGCTTCACCCGAATAAAGGGAGTGATCTCACAGTTCTTAGACCTATATGGAACATGTACAAAATTTTACCCCATCCATTTCCACAAAAGAAGTCTTAAGAAATACCAAAGAATTGATAGTATGTGGATAACCTTCTCTAGCCAAAATGCAATAAAATTAAAAATAAGCAATATATTTGGGTGCTTTCAAATTCTCTTTTCAAACCAAGAGACCTGATTCCTAAAAGGAAATATATATATATGAATATATGCATATATTCATATATGTATACACGATATATATGTGTATATGTGTATATATATATTCATATATGTATACACGATATATATGTGTATATGTGTGTGTGTATATATATATATATATAAATATATATATATAAATATGAAAATATATACAAACCAATAGAAAAGACAGTAGACCAGTATAAGCAGGGACAGGTATAGTTTTGGTTGACAGGAAGAGTTAGATAGTATTTGAGTATTTGTGGGTCTGGTATGACTAGAGCAGGAGTTTTGGCTAGGAAGTAGTAGGGCATTTGTTGGAGTATGGAGAAAGCAAATGAATCAAGCAGTTTTCCGGAAATTTATACAGAGGAGTTAAGATTGGAAGCACTGAACAATGAAGAACAACTTTGTGTTTTGAAATTATAAAATTGGGCTTTTAGGAAATTCTGTTTGGCAACTATATACAATGCATTTCAAGGAGGAGAGCCAGAACTCAGGAGGCACTTGCAGAGCGTTAGGCAGTGGACAGTTGAACGATATGTGCACCAGTATGAGATACCAGTGTCCTACGTATTGCTCCAGAGTTAGGTTTTCAAGTCACCCCTAATAAATATTTCTATTTGGGCCAAGTGATTTAGTGAGAGCAAGAGTTCCCAGACCAGTGCGTAAAAAAAAAAAAACACCAAAAAACAAAAACAAAACAAAACAAAAGAAAGGAATAGAGAGGCAGAAAAAAGCGAGTCAGGGAGCCATTTTGTAATTGATTAAGGTTTGAGTATAACCATGCCCACCCCCCTACACTTCTAGCTCTGCCAACACACACTGGCATGTGGGGGGTGGGGTAGGGGGAAAGATAATCCAGGTAGAAAAATCTGTTGTTCCATCCACATAAGAAAACAAACAGTGAGATGCCGAATGACATTTTGAATTTAGCCCAAACCAGCTACCATCCTACATCTTAGAAGGTTCCATTTGGCATTAAGAGTACCAGTGTTGAAATCCAAACAGGGAGGACGGGAAATAATACTTTGGTGGCCTATCTCTCCTTTGTTTTTAGTTTCTTATACCTTTTTCCCCCACAATTCATTTTTTATCTTCTTATTTGATTTGGGGAAACTAGTATGAAGATGAATGGAAACATGCTATTCTTTTTTGTTCTGATATATTTTTAAATTGAAAGATCTTGAAAAAGGTTAAAAATGGTTAATTTTTTTCTCATATTGAAGCAGATGGATTTTAATTTAGTTTCTTACCATATATTGAAGATATGATATGCAAAGTAAATTCCACTCAAATAAATAATTTACACAAAAGAAAAATTCAGAACATTATTATGATTTTATTCTCAATTTATTACATATGCATTTTATTGTGTTAAAGATACTCCAGGTACAAACATTAACACATTGATATAGTAGTTTGTAATAAAATAGAGCTTACAGTGATTGAAGGAAATTTAGAGCTCCATGTTTTAATTTAATTTCCTTATTTGTATTATACATGAACATTTAGTTAAATATTACTGTAAAGTAATTTGAATAACTTCACTAAACAATACATTTCATATAGTTCTTTTTTCTTCTTACTTTAAAATTTCATACAAGTGTAATTTAGTGCACCTTTAAAACCGATATTTTAATAGCTATTGTAACTACTAGCCATTGTAACTGCTAGCTATTGTAACTATTGTAGCTATTATAACTACAAAACACTGCTCAGCACCTTCATCAGAACAAAGATCCCACATCAAAAAAAGCTCAATAAAACTGGCTAAACAATTACTCAGGAAAGAAATGAAAACCAATTCTGCTGCTTCAATTAAAAAAAAGAAACCAAAAAACAGCCTGAGGTATGCAGATAATCAACAGACTCAGTTGTCATTTAAAAAAAGAAATGTTCAGAAGTTGAATTCTTCATTTAATTATCATTTGAACTTTGATAGTATTTTATACATCATAAGACTGCATTAGTCTGGGTCCCAGCAGTAAACAGATGACACAATCAATTGGGTAATTAAGGAGAGTTTAGCAAAGGGAATACTTCCAAAGTCATGGACAGGATTTAGGCATTCAGAAAGGGACGCTGAAGTTCCCTGGGGCTAGCAACAGTTTGGAGTCCTGTTTACCGCAAGACTTTAAGGGACACTGGGAGGGATACAGAGATACAGAGAAGGTCACCTGACAGGAAGTGTGGACTTTGGTGGTAACTCATCAGGGAGGGTACATGGAGAATAAATACTCACACTTCACTCTCCCCTACTCTCTGGTCTCCTCTGGTGCCTCCCATTGATTATTTTTCTCTGGTTATTTTCTCTCAGAAGACACAGAGCTCCGTGGGGAAGGATTGAAGTTAGATCTGGTTGAAAAACAGAACACAGCCAGTACATGGGCACAGATGGATAATTCACTCATAAAATGTTTATTGAACATCTATTATATGTCATGTATTGTGCTAGGCACTGGGGATGCAAATATGAACAGAAGTCTAGCAGGTGGAAGACAAGCTCCTCCCTTCCTTCCTTCCTTCCTTCCTTCCTTCCTTCCTTCCTTCCTTCCTTCCTTCCTTCCTTCCTTTTCCTTTTCTCTCCTTAGAACTTACAGATGAAAAACGGACTAAGGAAAACAAAAATAGGAAAAATTTCACTATACAGGAGAAGATATTATGAAGTATAAAATATTCATTTTTAGAAAAAAAAATAAGGTTGGAACTTCCCCCTATCCTAGTCTCCATCTGCCCTGAAAGATGAAAGCTTGTAAAAATTATTTTGGACCTGAAAATTCCTATAAATGAATAGTAGGCCTAAGTTATATGAGGGAACATAGGAAATTGATTCATGCTTAATAAACCTTGCAATTAATAAAACCTTGTTCCTAGGCTACTCCCTCCTCTGGGGAGCTCTCAGTATTTTATAGCTCTTGTCTAAGAAGCCTTATAACTCCTCTGTGTTAGAAAGAATGGAATAAGTGTGTGAATGGGGTGGGTATTTTTTCTCCCTCTTCGGTACCCAGGATCCTTTAAAGGTGAATCAATCTTTCACAGCTTTATCTCTAGTGGAAAACATTTCTTCCTGTTTTATACAGTGACTAAGGGGTAGATTTCTCTGCTTGCACTAACTATGCCATGGTTGCTGGTGCTCATAATTCCTCTGGTGGTTAATTTTTCAGTTAATCCAAAGAATATTAACTAAACTCTTTGTATTTTTAACAAAAAACAAAAACAAACAAAAGTATTCTTAGTTTCATCTTAACCTTAAGTTTGATTTTCTACTTGATAAAAAATGTTCTATGATGCATACTGAGACTGAATGTGATATAGACGAAGGTGACAAAAATGACCCACTTAATAATTGATTGTTTTCTTATTCTACTCTCACCTCCTTAAAAAAAAAAAAAAAGACGTGGCTGTTTACACACAAATTGTATCTGTTGGGATTGATTTGAATAGGTTCACGAAGTCCTAGTGAGTTTCTTTTCAGGTCATTGCTTATCTAGCCTCTGTTAGAATTGTCTTCAAGACGGGCAGTGGAAGCAAGAGGATGCCTTTCCCAGCCAGGAAAGACACCTTAGTGTTTTGTGTTCCTGAAACTGACAGATGGATGAAAGTTCCCATCTGGGAAATGAGATAACCTAGATGCCAACTAGGGATTTCCTGACCCCTTGAGACTTTCTGGGACATCTGCTCATGCCTAATAGAAGCCAAAGAAATGCTCAAGGCTTCTGCAAGTTGAGGAGAGTGGGGTGCCTATGTTTGCCAGGTCTCTTCTGCCTCCCATTTTCTTCTTTTCCTACATGCAGTCATTTCAATGGCATTTTTGCAGACAGGACACAGACTCCTGCCCATTCTCCCTTAAATATGCACCCTCGCCAAAAAGGTATCTGCAAGAATTGTAGCATTGGGGAGACATAGGAAGGTATTAAGGGTATTTATAAAGGGAATAATTTCAAACTGAACCCCAGCACCTTCAAATATCCTTTTTGTCTCTCCATTTCTGGAAATTTCCCACGACCTTTCCCATCTAAGCATCTCTCCATCTCAACTTTTTTGTTGCCCACTTATTGGCTTCTGTCTTCCTGCATTTCTTTCTGTGTTCTCCACTCCTTGTTTCAAGCAGGCTTGTTCAAGCTTAAGTTTTGTTGTAACTTCTCCTACTGACAACTTAGGATCTTACAATCCATACCAAATGCCTTATCAAAGTTCTTTCCCAAAGAAAGACTTATTCTCTCTTTAAGGGGGAAATGGACAATTATTAAGGGAATAATAGCATTTGACACTTTGCTATGGTGGTCATATACTTTCTAATAAGATAACCTAGTATTTTCATTTTTTTTCTGTAACCTTAAGAAACAGAGAACAAATTCATGTCACATAACAATTACAAAAGTGGCAGCTGTGTGTCTTTGACAGTACAAGTGTGTCATTTCATAGTGTGCTGATAATATCCTTTGAAACCCTAAGCATGTTTGTAGTTCTTTGGCTGGTGAGTTAAGAGGAGTCTTACATAGATATGGGAACCAAGTAGGAAATTAGAAGATGTACTAGGTTTAAGTCGTGTATTTTCAGATAGTTTCCCTTTGATTGCTGAACCTTGGAGAGTGTCAAACAGCAGGACAGGTGTTACGATTTTTAAAGACCTGAGAAAATCCATCCTAATTGTCTACATTATTTACAAGCCAGTTTTTGGAGGGTTAAAATCCCTTTTAACTAAAGTATGCTTTTCTGAGGATAAGTAATGCTATGCTAGAGTCTATAGGAAAAACATGTTGAGCACCTGAAAAGTAGGGGGAAACGAGAGAGAAAGAGAAGGACTGACATACCTAAGCTAAATCTCAGATCTTGATGTGCAGTGAAGCTGCAGAGGAGAAGGATGGATTGATGCCAGTAAGGTGGTTTTGTGGTTAAATCCCATGACCTTTGATACTCAAAGTATGTGTTAAATTGAGAAGCTCTGTGATTGGCAGCAGAGTTGATGTCACTTGATTTTTTTTGTATCATATAACAGAAGAAAGCATGTGACAGGACTCAAGTTCAGATCTATTTTGGTGTTATAAGTGCACAAATAAAGAAAAGGAAGCTATCAAGAAATATAGAGGATTTCGCAGGGTCGAAGAGAATGTGAATGGAAGTTGGAGAATACACTCTTGGTGTTTATGTTCTGATCATCTTTCAGTTTGATTTAGAAATAAATAATTTACCTCATGCACAAAAATGTTTTCGTGGCCTAGATTGAAGATGTGCTCCAGATTATAACTGTTGAGCTTGGACATGCTCTAACTTCACAGCTGCACATGAAAAATATTAAGGTGGTACCTGCAAATCAGGACAATGGACAGCCTCAGCTAAGGAACTCTTTGTTTGGCAAGGCTGGGGAGCTCTTCTCAGAGGAGTTTTCAGCAAGGGTTTTAAAAATATTTACCAGTCAAGGCCTCTCACTATGTGGTTACACTGTTACAGGCTTACAACCTGGCTTCCCAGAGTAAAGCCTAAAAAGCTGTTTGAAAAGGTCCGTACAGACACTGTTTGGCCAACCTCGTCCAGCGTGTAGTTTACATACAGATCAATGAAGATTGAGTTCCAGTTAAATCTGAGTCCTGGCTTCTCATTGTTTCCTCTGAATTATAAGTGGATCACTTTTGCATCTTCCTACCTGAATCAGGAAATTTGACTTACTTTCAGAGACTGTGACCTCACAGTGTAAACGTTCATCTAACTAAAAGCCTAGTGGACCACTTAGCAGAAAGCATTTTCCTTTCCTAGTGCTTGCTTATAGAAATCCAATAGGGCTTTGCTGCCCCAGCTATCATGGGTTGCTCTGAGCCTTAAAAGGTTGTCTTCATCTGTTTGATAACATCTGCTCCACACGCTGGTCATATGGCAGCCCTTAGGAAATGGTTCTGTAAGGCAGAGCATAATTCATAAGATTTATATGATTTACAAACAAGACTTTAAAGTTCTAATTAGTACTTTCGGGGTGATTCATGCATAACAAGATTCTGTTTGTATGTCAGTGAAAACCTGCTGCCTTAGAAAACCATGCTAAACTATATAATTAATCTTTGTACATGGGGAAGGATTTATTTATTTGTATTTCCAGTTCTCAGGAAACAGATTCAAACAAACCTTAGTGTCTTAGATATTTAAAACATCCACGGATATCCCACCATAAGGTTTTAAGTTTAGTATGTGGCATGAGGAGAGAAAAAAACAAACTCAAAAATTTTCTCAAAAGAAGTCCTCAAAAATTTCTTTTCCTTTGCTGTCATAGCACTATTGTTTTTCTCCTCCTCCCTTCCCGTTCTACTTTCCTCTCTCTTCTTTTTTCTTCCATTTCCTTTCTCATTCTTCTGCCTTCCTTCTCCAATATTGTAGGACTCTTTTAGAAATTTATGACTGGTGCTTATGTGTTGTAACTCTGATTTTATTACCTTTCATTGTAGAATAACTCATTTTCACACTGTGCAAGTTTTACTTAAAAAAATGCTTTATTTTAGAGTTCTTCCAAGTTTTAACTACTACTATGATAATTGGATTTCTAATTTTTAGGAATTCAATTATTTTTAACATGTTGGCCCCTTTGTCCAATAAGCATATGTAGTGGAAAGAATTAAAACGCACACACACACACACACACACACACACAGACAGACAGACACACAAAACACACAAAACCCCCCACAAATCTAGAATCTGCAAGATACTTGTAATAGTAAATAAGAGGTAATTAATTTCTTGGGTTAGATGTATGATGGAGCACACACACACACACACACACACACGACTTATATATAATTTTTGTCATGTCCGTATACCTTCCTTTGGAGAACCACAACCACCTTATAGATTTTAGGTTGTGCTGGTGTTTTCCCTCCCACCAAAATAGGTGTGGCCATATGATTTGGAATGGCAAGAATGAAAGTTCTCTCCTCCCAGGACCACACAGATCGGTTCTGCAATGTGTATCTGATCTAAGATGGGCCGATCAGAGTTTTCCTTGGAATTTATGCTGGAGCTCTCAGGAGACGCATGACAATAAAGTGTGTAGGACTGGGATGAGCAGTGGCTAGCTTACTGCCTTAGGAAGAGTGTCTGAGAGCAAAGCTAGACAGAGGCAGGTGGAGTTGGATGAGAGCAAGAAACGCGACTGAGAGTGTGGATGCCCCTGACAGCATTCCTAGAGGTTTTCCACGTGGAATGTATTTCCCAGGTGTTATGAAATGAGTGGTAGAAAGGATAATATTACAGGGGAGAGAGCAGCCAAAACAAATTGAGGCGGGAAAACTGGAGCATGGCAACTCTGGGACTTCAAGGACTGTGTAATGATTGGGGTTCGGGGTGTGGACTGTTTCGTGGCAAAGATGTGTTCAAAGGTACCATGTTTCCCTGAAAATAAGACCTAACCAGAAAAAAAGCCCTAGCATGATTTTTCAGGATGACATCCCCTGAGCATAAGCCCTAATGCGTCTTTCAGAGCAAAATTTAATGTAAGACCTGGTCTTATTTTCGGGAAATATGATAGATCAGGGACTGATCACCAGAAAGAAGGACCTTGATTGCCAAGTTAAGGAGGTTAGATTCGATCCTGAAGGCAATGGGGAGCCACGAAGGCACTGAAGCCGGCATCTGACAAGGTCACATTTGCCTAACACTGGCCTGTGTTGAGGAAATATGTAAAGCTGGAGTGATTTTTAAACACCACCGTTGCTGTTTCCCACTCAGAAGCATCAAACCAATAATAAGAAAATTTGAAGGTCTAAATCAAACTCTTAAAAATCAATTTTTGTAAATCTGTAAGTTTGTCTTGTCATTTATGATCTTATAAAACAGCATGGAGACACTGTTATGAATATATCGATTTGATCTTAGACATTCCAGTTATATTAAAAAAGCGAAGTTAGCAAATAAAAAGCACTACAACTGCTGAAAACCGAATCGAAAGAAATAACGAAAGTTAGAAAATAGAAGCAGAGTTAACTTCATAGTAAAGTAGTACAACGGGAACTGAATTGGTTCTATTGCTTCAGAATAGAAGTCCATTTTCAGAAATCAAGTAAACCATAAATGTTGTTTAAACATTCTGTACATGTGTAGTCAATTTCTTCTGTCTCAAAACTCTCAAAATAACTATTTTATAGATATACTGTTCTTCTTATTTAAGATAAAACAATCTGTAATATCTGTATTACTGGGACTATGGAGCTCATATTTAAGCATATATATATATATATATATATATATATATATATTTCATATTAATATGCATTTCTTTTCCATTTGCAACGTTCTTTTCTATCTGTGTTTGCTACTCCCAACATCCCTGTGATCCAGACTTCACAGCTTATTTTACAAGTGATAAAACTGAAGCTTGAAGACAGTAAAAGTAATTTGCTCAAGGGCACACAGAGAAGCTGGCAGAATTGCTTGAGATTTGCATCTGAGTCTGAATCTGAAGCCCAGGACGTTTTAGCTTGTTTTGGCTTCAAATATTGTATCCCCTGCTTTCCAGGGCAGCAGAACAGCTGACCCAGGGTAGCCCGCTTGCTGACTCAGGAATTTGGCATCTAACCTGTAGCCTGGGGATGCTTGGGGTGAGTCTGGCACAGTCTCGTGGAACCATTGCCTTGCACTGGCCTTGTGCAGGTGAGCCTTGTTGTTAGGCTTTTGATATCATTGCTTCTGGTATTTCAGTTCCCCAAGGAGAAGAATTTTGCCCTTGATCCTTTGCCCCTGACTCTTTTTCATCTCTTTTACCTCTCCTTGCCAGCCAAGGTAAAAGTTGGAATCTCTCCCAGGATGAATGTGACTAAACACCTGGTTCAGACAAGTGACTACATTCCTTCCAGTGAGCTGATTATCACGTGTCACTCCTTTCTACCCCACTTGTGGCATTTCCCACTGTCTGACCTCCTTGGTTAGGTAAGAATGTCAGCCCATGTCAACATGCAGCCATGTGGGCCTTTGGATGCTGCATTTGCAACCAGTGCCCGTTCCCTCAGGGATGAGCCCTGAACTCCGCTGACAGCAGAATTACTTAGAGCTCCGGATTCTGCTGTGTCTTGCTGGTGGTTGGCACTGGCAGTTCCTTTCCTCCCTGTTGCCTGGTTAACTCCTTCCTACTCATTCTGCTACTCTCAGCTCATGCATCTCCTCCTTCCCCTACAAACCTTTACAGACCCTGTTAGGGCCGATCTAATTTTTTCTCCTGTGAGTTCCCACTTGTATTACAGTGGTTTCTACATTGTGTTGCAAATATCTAGTTCTCAAACTCAGCAATACCTTGAATGGAGAGTCTGTACTTTCATCTTTCTTCTCCGGTGCTACCCACAGGGAGTACAGACCCAATGAATGCTTCTCCAACTGAGGACAGGCTGACCAAAGGAACATAATGAACCTCTGAACTAAAACAATGCAAATCCTTAAATATATGTCTTACTTGCATAGCCTTTTCTATGGATGACTTACATTTTTGGTCTTAGTTTAAAATTATTGAAAGAGTTTCTTAGTGGAGGTGTCTTAGAAAGCACTGGACCTATTCAGTAAAATAATGTGAAAACAAATGAACTAACGTTTATTAATATTTATGACCTAGGACCAATTAGGACTGGCTTGTATAGTATATAAGATTAAATTTCATCTTTACATCAATTTTAATCTTTACATCAATTCCATACATGAATGTATTTTTTAAAATTTTATGGTTGAATAAGTAGGGGTTAAAGAAGTTGAGTTATCTTCAGAAAAATCTAACCTTTATAAGTAGTAAAAACGATTCCCGTAAGAAAGAGGACTCACATGTCCGATAGACTTAAATCTTAATGGTCACTCCACAATGAATATGTCTAAGACATTGGGCAAGTATTGACTCTGAGATTCTTCTGAGTGTCTGCACATCAATGTGTTTGGGCACACCTACTTGTATGTGTGTGAACAGTGGAGCTGAGGATGTCTGATCATGGGTTTGTTGTAAGGATAAAAGAGCTAATATACACAAAGTATATAGCAAAATGCCAGGTATCAACAAACTGGATGGTGAATACGCATCTGCTTTCATAGCCCAATAATTACTGAGTCTAAAGTCTTTTTTCACTCGACTATGCTTCCATTACAGCAAGCAAACCACTGCCATATTGTGGAAACCAGTGACCAGTTTGGGTCTTAGCTGGCTGCAAAGTGGTCAAAAGACTATCCTCGAATCATTCCTGCGGGATTTATTGTTAATGTGGTCCTTAAGGAAGGACAGCAGTCCAAGGAAGACCTAGAAATGAGGTTCTGCTGTCATGTACCAGGAAGATCCAACCCTGGGACAACACTTGGAACAACCAGAGCAGATTGTCATCCACTGTAGCCTGACAAGGGGGGGGCATCTCGTTGCATTTATCATGTTTGCATTGTCTTCACTGGGATCTCTGCATGATGGGAACTACTTTAGGTACTTGGGATTCTCCAGAGCGGAGGACCCAGCGAGGAGTTCTCTAAGCAGGTCTTGGCACAAGTAGGTGTTCTCGGATCCTTTTAGTTCAGAGCGGACATCGAGATAGGTCTTAAGGCTGTTTGGAGGTTGAAGACCAAGCCCTGAGCTTGGATTTTCCTCTCCTATTTCTTTAGCTCCCCTCCCCAACAGAGCACCAGCTGACTAACTCACTGAGGTATTCCACAAAAGAGAAAAGGGAAAAAATGCCTACTGTATATATGATATGACATGGAAATACTGCCTACATGAGGAAAAAGTTAAAATACGTGACAAAGTGATGAAGTCTTTTTTTTTCGTAAATTGGAGAAGATTCATCAGACACAGATAAGGGGAAAATCAAGGGAGATAAAAATATTTCTGTGTCTACAGTGGCTGTCAAGGCATTGTGCTTACAGAGGCTGCGTTCACTGCCTGAAGCGGGCTCCTGTGCTTCTTAAGGCGGTTGGCGCTTTCAGGGCCAAGTGGAACTGCACTTTACAGTTCCTCTTAATGAAGTCAGTGTGAGCCCTCTGAATAAAAATGCCTCAAAGGATGGGGAATGGAATGAGAATCAGGTTCACCCAAAATGATAAAACCATATAGATTAAGTAAAAGAAATTTCACCTCAGAGCGTTGACAAGGATTGTTTCGGCTCCTTGGGGAGCTCGGCCCTGTGTCGGCAGCCTTCGTGGTAGAATTTTCTGTCTGAAACGCAGCTTTTTCAGAGCTGCCATGGCTTGCATCAAAGGGTCTTGTGAAAAGGAAAGTTGGCATTTTTTGAAAAACTTTCCGAGTTATTAAGGAAGCCCCTTCAAATGAAATGAACTTTAGATCCTAGAAAACAATGTTTTGCCTATGAAACACAATTCACGCACTTCAGATGAGCTAACATATACTGTTTTATTCACTGAGTGGGTAGGGAGGATTTAGGAATTACTTGAAGACTGCTAAAACAGTTCAAAGTTATTTCTTAAAGAGATCTTATTTCATTGTAGAAAGATCTCTCACTGCTCTCATTGAAGATTCGGCTCTGTTAGTAATGATTTCCTACCCTCACCTACAAATTCTATGATTCATTTCTGTTATAACGTTCTCTGTTTTATAAAAAGCTTTTCTTTTCCCTCTTTTAAAATCCAATCTTACCTGTGATTAGTCCTGCCCTACTTTCCTATGTCACCTTCAAAAAAAGTGATAAAGCCTGAGTTTCCTCCAAAAATAGACATTATTTGAGTCTCCTTGTTCTGTAGCTGTGGTGTCATTAGGGACTTCTGTGGCAGTGCAAATACTAAGAAGAAATATGTCATTGGGTTCTGAGGTCAGCCTAGTCTAGGGAGAAAAGAACAATCTGATGGTGAAACACCCTACAAAATAATGTCTCTGATTCAACTCACTGGGAAAGCTCGCTGGGATTAAAAGACACCACTAACATTTTTTTTTTTCTCTTCTAATCAGGGCTATATCTATCTGACCTAGATTATCTGACCATGAAAAGTAGACATGAGTCCTCTGCAAAGTAAAATCATAAAGTCTTGGCACTAACACGAAGCTTAAAACCTTTCTGTTGCAAGTCTTCTAATTCTTAAATCTGTCTTCAATAGCTTCTCCGAGTGGTTCTTTAGTCTTTTTAGATACATTCCCTAACAAAAAACCCAGTACTCATGAGAATGTGAGCTTTTTGAGGGCATGGACACTGTCTCTCTCCCTCACCCCGGTATTATCTCCTGATTATAAACAGTGCCGCATACCTATTAGAACCTCACTAAAAAGTTGTTGAATAAATCAATGAAAGAAGAACCATTCTAAACTCCTCTTAACTGTATAGTGATTGTGGAATAAAAAACATGACCTATCTTCTTTTTCATTCCTTCTGTTTCCATCCCTCTTTCCCTTTTTCTGCTCCTTTCATACTCTGGCAGGAATAGAAATCACCCATACTGGAAATGAGAATATAATGTTTTGTTATTTGCAAACAAAAGGTAATAACATAATAAATAGCTCTTAGAATAATAATACACATTATTATTAATGTGTTTCAAGGAGGCCTAATTTGATGCAGTTAAAGATTCACTAGCTAGGTGACCATTTTACTTAAGATTCATGTGTCTGTTTTTTCTACCTGTAAAATGCAATGATAATTACATCTACTTGAGATGATTATGTGATGACCCAGTGCCACATTGGGTATAAAATACTTCAGAAATGTATCTGACATGTAGTAGACAATAAACATTTAAAAACTGATGCTCTATGAAACAGCCTCTTTTACACTTATTCATCTTTGACTATTCTGGTTATCTCTTGCTGCATAACGAATCACTGCATCATTGTCTTTCATTTTCTTGTACCCTGACTAACCTCAGATGTATGGTTCTCAGTAGGGTTTCTCACGTGTGAGTGAGGACCCAGAGACGTCTGAATACTTGCCTGAGTTGGATGTCTAAGAATGCGCACACCATGGCTGGCAGTTGGAGCTGCCTGTTGATTAGGCGCTCAGCTGAGACTCGCAGCTAGAGTGTCTACAATTAGTCTCTCCATCTGGTTTGAGCTTCTCATAGCATGGTGCCTGGATTATGAGAGGGGGCATCCCAATAGCAAGCATTGCAGAAGACCCAGCTAGAAGCAGCAAAGCTTATTATGTCTCTGCCATATTCTGTTGGTCCAAATAGTCACAGGGCTTGCCTTGATGCAGTGGAGGTAGATCCATAGATTCCATCTCTTGAGTGAAGAGTGGCAAGGTTACATTGCAGAATAGTATATGAGAGAGGAGAAATTGTTGCCGCCATCTTTGGAAAGTTTCCTCAGGCACATTGACCATCATACGTTTTTCCTTCATATTTGAGATTAAATTTAATTTATTATTATTTTTCTTCTGAAACACAAGTCCATATAGAAAAGTTTAAAACCTCAAACCTTTATTTTCTACAGTAGGCTTTCAAAAGTCTGAAGATTGTTAATGTGGCTTTAGTGAGTATTTTTCTGGATAAATATTGATAAATGCTTCAATTTTTCTATAGAAAAAAATGGTTTAAGGTTTTTTTTTGTTTTGTTTTGTTTTTAAATTTTGACCTTGGTTTTAGAGATTGGATGTGGTGACTGAAATAGTTTAAAAAAAAAGTGACTAAAAACAACATACTAATCAGGGTTGGTTTCCTTGGCTTGGGTTGACTAGTGTACCTGACCATTCATTTAACTCTTTTACATTCAGATCTTCCAACATAAAGAAAATTGAATTGAAATCATTTCTACTATGTATTACTTATTCATATCCATACCTTAAGCCTATCACGGTCTTAACATAAGTGATATTTTATAGTCCTCTGTAGCTCACATGGCATTTTTACATACAGTATCTCATTTGATCTTTTTAATACAAGCTGTGTTATCTACTGTATATTATTTCTGTCTTCTCATGAAAATATTGAAGCACAGAGATGTTATAAGAGTTTTTCTAACAAGGGAGCAAGCATTTGAGTTACAGCTATCCACTTTATATAAGTTGAAAAATGCTCACTCATTTATTAAATTTTGGATTGTTTTCCTTATAGTATTCAAAATTAGTAACAGGTCTAACACTCATTCCCAAATTGGTTAAAATCAATATAATATCTATAAATGCTATGCTTATTTCCCCAACTTCTCTTGTAGCTAAGTGTTTCTATGTAACATAGTTTTGGCCAATAAGACATACATGGAAGTCTTGGAATATTTTAGACATATTTTTATTCTTGTCTGAAAAGGAAAGATGAGGTTGATACTGTTCCCACCATGAGTGTAATAAAAATGCCTTGAACTGTAGCCATTATCTACTGAGTGAGTGAAAGACATGAGAACCACAGTGATACTGGTTCTGACATTATTGAACCACTAATCCAATAATAGCAATCAACTTCTGTATGTCTTTCTAGGCAAAGAAACAAATCCACATTCATTAAACAAGTACAGTATTCTTGATTTAAGACACTAGTAGTTGGGTATCATTACCAGCACCAGAACACATTTTTACCCAAAACTGCCTTCCTTCCTTTTTCTTCCTTTTCCTTCCCTTCTCTTCCTTTCCCTTCCCTTCCCTTCTCTCTCCTCTCTCCTCTCTCCTCTCTCTCTCTCTTTCCCTCCCTTTCTCTCTTTACCTGTGATGAGTACTGAAATGTGTAAATGATACTAAAGAAGAGATATGCTGTTTCAGAGGAATTTAGTGGATATGTTGAGAGATTTTATTGTTGACCTTTCCTTTTTGGGAAAAGAAATCTACAAAAACAAGGGAATGAGAATGATAAAGCACTGAACCTAGTAATACTCTAACTTACTAACAAGTTACAAAAACACTATCTTCTTACCTCATTAACTTAGTACAAATAATTGATGCCTTATTTGTTTAATTAATTAATTACTCTTTCAGGAATCAAAATTGACCATATGTTAGCTATACAATTGGGAAAGATATTTGAAAGTATTTTGTTGTTGTTTTGAGAAAATATACAATGAACCACTGATTCATTATGTTATATTAGATAAACCATGTTATTGTACCCAAGGTATTAATATCTGTAAAACAACCAAGTATAAATATATATTCTGATAGAAACGGATAATGTATCCATCTTTGTTAGTCACATATCTTTTCATTAGCCTTTTTTACACTTCAACTTGGGACAGGCAAAATTTCTTATCTGACACTTGCATATGCTATTCCTTCTACCTGAAATATATTTCCTCTTTTTATTAGTTATCTTCTTTTCATCTTGCAAATCACAGGTAAGGCTTTATTGCCTCTAGAAGAAGACTTCCAAGATGTAGAGTTTTAGCTGCTTTTCACATATGCTTCCATAGGGCCTGTCTTTCCTCTACCATAACTTGTTTACTTGTCAATTCCATGCTAAACTTTAAGTTCCATGAGGCTAAAGATAATACATTTCATCTTTGTATCCTCAGATCCTTGCCTGGTACACAGCGGGCACTTAACACTTGTTGAATAATTGACAGAATTAACTTTATTATTTCATAATTCTTACATTTGCTTTAAACATAAAGTCTTTAGTTAATTGAAACAGCAAGTCTGCATCATTAAATTCACTTACATGATTTTTTTTATGACAGAAATAAATAATCCTTTCTTTTGAAGTTTTCCTCTTTTTTTATATTCAATACAGACTCTTGTCTAATTCTCCAATTTCTTCTTTGACACTTTTTTCTATGCCAGAGAGCTATCAGTCTTCTCGTTTGCCAATCTTTGTTTGCCAAGTGTGAATGTTCAAAGCCAGACTAATTTCCACATAACATATACTACATTTTCCTAGTAAAAGATCAAAGAAAAACACTATGCTTGACATGATTTATTTTTGACAAATATGTGTAGCCTGCTTTAATATGTGAAAACATTTTTCATTAGGTTCCTAAGGGGGAGAATTATGTCTCACCAGATATATATCTCCATTTTAACAGAATGTTACTCTTTCCCATTTTGTTTTGTTTTGTTTTGTCACCTAATATCTTAAAAGAATACATATTCTTAACTATAAATGTTCCAGAAATGAATTTCATAGTATATAATGTGGGTGATTTTAAAACCTCTAACGTGTTGAAGCTGTTCAGACCTAATTTTACCTTCATTCTTGGGTTTTCTTTTTCAAGATTTTTGTAAGACTTGCATAACCCCTCATAGTCAAATCGATATTCTAAACTTCACTTAGCCTTTGTTCACCTTTCCATTAGGTAATTGATCTATATTTTCCTTTGTTAACTTCATATTTTCCAGTTTATTTGTACAATCATTTTCATTTTACTTTCGTGTTTTATTTTGTGTTATGGCATCTCTGACATTATTCTTTAATCTACATTATTTTTATGACATCTTAAATAATTTTGACTCTTTCCAATGATTCAGCTCTTAGAAAAATTTGAAATTGAAACTCATTAGCCTACTAACTTTTTTCCCTCCTCATAGTTTAGGGAAGGATAATGGTATATAGCTTCTGCTCCTCCAGCGCTCTTGTTCTAACAAAGAGCACCAGGCAGCGTTGGGTTGCTGAAGCAATGATTGCATATCCTTTTTTTATTCTTCCCTTCCATTAGCTCTCCATTTGAAATAAATCTCAAAACACTCTCCATTTTACTTCCTCCATATTTCTTGTGTTATTCTATCTCTCCTCCCCACTGCTACTGTGGAAATGGGTTTTCGTCAGTTCTCATTTACTTTAGTGAGACAACCTCCTAACCATTCCTTCCTTCCCATTTCCATCTAATCTCTGTCCAAATAATCTTTCCAAAGGAAATAGATTATTATATTAGTTTTCTCCATGAAATCACACAATTATTTTGATCTCTCTTGAGAAGAGTTGAAGTTTTTTTAACGTGGTTAGGCTCCAGCCCTACTGAATGTTTTTCATATCTTCAAACAAATCTTATTCTCTTGCCTTCCTGAGCTAATGACCTTTTACTCGTAATGGTTCCTTTGGCTGGAAAGCCCTCTTCCCTAACCCCACTGCCCCAATCACTTTCTTCTCAAGGCTAACTCATCGTTCAGATCTCAACTTCAAGAAGTCTTTGAAGACTACCCTCCACCCTCCTCTCCTGAGTAAGGTGCTTAATTTCCAGCCCACATTTTCCCATGAAGTCCTCTATGTCCCTTCTCCTACCTTTGAGCCCACTGAACTCTAGTGGCCACGTAGCTGTGCCTTCCATCTTATTAAAAATCCTGTGAGGTTAGATTATCTATATCTTTTTTCTACCTTGTTCCTGATTCAGAGGACATCATTCTATTTGTAAAATAAATTAATTCATACAAGTTACTTCCTGTATAGTTTTGCTAGTTTCCTATCTTCCACTTGGGAACATCTCTCAGAGAGAACCCATTCATTCTCTCTGGAAGGTAAAATGCTGTGATTTTTTTTCAATGTTGTGTGCTTTCTAAAATTATTAATTTAAAGCCTACATTTTTATCTTTTTCACAACTCTTTTAGTATTTCAAACTCCCTCATCTTATGATCACTATCTTTCAAATTGTCTTTCTTGAGAAAAATGAGTCAATATTTGATTTTTATGTGCACTGAGTGACCTCAAAATGTTACTTTATTATGCACAACTCACAGTGCCTTAGATTTATTTAATTGGAAAAGTCTGATTGTGTGGCTTCTAATTCTGATAATGTCATGCTGTTCAGCCAAGGGGAGGTATAGAGAAGTTCCAAAATTACTTGTCATTTTTATTAATTAATAATTTGTTCGATTCTTCTTGGTAAAGATGGAGTCCCTTTAATTGTACTAAAATCCCTCGATTATAGATTGAAAATAAGGTAAAAAGCTATGTAGCATGCTATTTTACAGACAAAGCCTTGTACAAAAAGGTTTAGAAAATTAGTAACTGGTGCTTCATCAGTACATGACATAATTAACAAAACTCTAATCTGAAAGAGACTATTTTATACGATTGGAAGGTGAGATTGCCTCCTCACATTAAAGTTTTTCTTTAGTGGAAGCTATGAGGGAGCAGACAAGTAAGATTAAGTTTCATAGGATTAAAAATAACTTTATAGCAGCAAGTTTTTTCCAGAGTTGTAGTTTGTTAGTGAAATTTCACAATCCACAAAAACATTAAATACGATACCTTCCTTTTGCAACCTCACCAGACCAGGCTAAAGATGAAAATTCTCTTAGAGAGGCATCTTTCTTCCCATATTTCAAATCCTTCAGGAAGATTAAATTGAATTCATTGATTCTGAATTCATTTACCAATAGCAACTAATAAATGAATGAAAAAATATTGAGACATTGAGTTCAAATATCTACACACTCACTGGCTTCTAAGGATAGTTTCTCAGATATCGCTCTTACTTGTTTCCTCAGATTATTTCCTTTGTCCAGCTAATTCACCACACAATAACTACCAACTCTTGTCTTTTGGTACTTACCATTTATCAACAACCTCTGCTTACCTTTCTCATCATATCCATATGGGGGATGCCTATTTGAATATCAGCAGATCCTCTCTTTTCTGCTCTCTAAGAATAGACCCTGGACAGCCACATTTCTGCCATGTAGCCTTGCTCACCCACCCTCATGTCATGACATACCTGCTTTGTTGAACTTGGGTATATTCAATACTTAGTATATCATTGTATGTAGTATGAGTTCTGACAATTAAGTACGTGAACTCATCCAAGAAAAAGTGCTACATATCTCATTGCTGAGGTATCACTATGGTCACTTTCGAAGTACTCCCCTTGGAAAGCTATGCACTCATGCCAGTGCCTAGTCCACTCTTCAAAGAAGTTTTGGAACTCTTTTTCTGGAATGGCCATCAGAGCTGTCATAGTATTATCCTTGATGTCCTGAATGTCATCAAACTGTCTTCCTTTCAATGTTTCCTTTATCTTCAGGTAAAGAAAGAAGTCATTGGGGGCCAGATCAGGTGAGTATGGAGAGTGTTCCAATACAGTTATTTGTTAACTGGCTAAAAGCTTCCTCACAGACAGTGCTGTAAGAGCTGGTGCATTGTCGTGATGCAAGAGCATTGAATTGTTGGCAAAAAGTTCAGGTCATGTAACTTTTTCATGCAGTCTTTTCAGTACTTCCAAATAATAAACTTGGTTAACTGTTTGTCCATTCGGTACAAATTAATAATAAATAATCCCTTTGATATCAAAAAAGATTAGCAACATTGTTGCAACAAGTTCTCAAACTTAGTTGTCAGACCTCGTAGATGCTCAATTACTTTTGAGTGAGTATATAAATGAATGATAGGTACCTGACTCAAACTGGGCTCATCAAATTCTCTCAACTTGAAAATTACAACTGAGAGACATAGTACCGGGAATCGGTGGCTGAGTCACGTTAATTGTTGAGCTCAAGAGGAAGAGTCTATAAAAGTGCTGATGCTAAGTAACCCCCCCCCATCAGGTTTGTATTTCACTGAAGTGTGGTTGCACAGCTCTGCTTTAGTTTGTGAGAGATGCCCTGCTGTATTTCTGGTAATTTCTATTGTACAAGTCACTTTTTTTCCAATGGCTAATTCATGCACTCTCAACAGAAGATCTCCACTTTGATCTTCTGAAAGTGTTTGTGTGAGTGTGTGTGGGTAGGAATAGAATGTTACTCTAATCATAGCAGACACAAATGAAACACATTCACTGTAATATGTTCCCACGAATGTATGTTATTTACCCACCTGGACTTACACATAGATTTATTACTTTTCATATGTGTTTCTTGCATTAGATATATGTATATTTTGATTAGTAGCTTTTGAGGGGGGCATATGTTTAAAATTAATATGGATTATATATGTGCATATAGATATATTGAGGACAAAATGTGAGTTTTAATGCAAATTACCATTTATTTGATGCTCTCATAATGGATCGAAGGCCGTTGTGCACCCTTTCATCTTTTTCATATTATGGAGGGATTTTATTACTTTATTTATTTTATGTTTGTATATTGTTTTCATTAATCTAAAGGTCAAGCTATTTTTTAAAAGGTGGTCTGACTAAAGAACGACAAAAAGCAATATGAAAAAAGTTAAGACATTTCTTAGCTACTTATTCATTGTTTCTTCCTCTATCTCCTCCTCCATTAGCCACATTTGTTCCAGTTCATTGGTCAAACTAGGCATCTTATGTGTAAAATCTTTCCATTTAGAATTTCTTCCACTGGAGAGATAAAAGTATTAATCTCTGATTTTGAGGTTTCCATTTCCTTTCTATTATAGTCCTTCACATTAAAACAGTGTAGCCATTTGACTAATGCCATTTTGATTAATCTTTCGTTACTATTATAGACCTTTTTTAAAACAGAATGTTCCCTGTTGCTGATTATCAGATGATATTTGGATTTTTAATTTATGTTTATTTTTCATATGCTGGAAATAGTGAAAAGATAAGCAGAGTACTCTAAATTTGTACTTCTTTCTCAGATAAATTTAAAACATTTCTAAATAATTATGAATATGTAATTGTGAATAAGAATGGATTCATTTTCCTGATATGAAGGTGTACTTTTAAGATGTACAGATGAGAAACTCAAGATTTGCTCAGTGTTTCTGTTTTGCAAGAGGTTCCATCCCAGGCTTGGTAATTATCCTTGGAGGCAGAGATACTCCAAGGGTCTGGATCCTGTATGGCCCAGAATTCTCATCCCACTGTTGCATTTTACTTCTCATAAGGGATGGAATAACTACATGAGAATAGTTCGAGATGCGGTGCTAGAATTTTCCCATTTTTAGTCTCAGGAAGCAATAATGCAGGGTATTTGTTTTTCCAAAACAAAAATACCTCAAAATATTCTGGAGATGATTTTCAGTAGGGCAGGGTAGGAGTCCTTAAAAGGAACCGTCTGTGCTTTATTTGTACCTTTTCTAATCTCCCCATCTTTAATTGGGTTCATTAATTAATAAAGGGACTTTAAAGGATGACAAGATAATACAAACAGCCAAAGTGTCAAATTAGACCCTGGGCAATCACGAGATACAGGCAAGTACTTCTGTCTTCAGAGAAGTCCACTAGCTCAACTCCCAAAATGTCCTTTCCAACATTGTCAAAGCCATTAATTCCCCTGTAAACCCATAAAATCCAGGTTTTCTTTAATACCTAAGCTAGAAAAATCAAGTGTATCATGCTTACGTTACTTCATACCTCGATAAGTACTCTCCATTATCTTTCTGCTGGTATGTGGACCAGGAGGTCAAATGAAGAGCCATGTTTACATTGGCATGTGACTGGAGTCATTCCTTGAAGTTTTATCATTTTTAGAAAAGTTGCTATTTATTGATTTCCATCAGTTTATCATAGTTGTCTTTCTTGCTTTCTTATCTTTTAGGGCATTCCATGATGGGCCTGGTACTCAGTGTCTTCAAGCTTAACCTGGAAATCTGCAAGGAATGAGGATATGTTTCAAATGAGGTAGGACTGACTTAGGTGCTAAGTCATGGTAGCCCATGATGTGGTTATGATCTGTTATTTGGTATGACTTCCCATGCCATGATAAAGCAAAGACGGCACCAGAAGTACATAAAAAGCTCTAGTTTCTGCTAAAAACGTTCTTCTTGAAGTTTATGAGTATTTTCAAGGAAATGATTTCCTAAAGTAATGGGCTTTTGGTGAGACACCAGAGAATAAAGGAAATAAGTTGAGAAAAATGCCGCGAGCTTATTTTTATTGATTGTATCCCCATAGGTTTAAAGGTAGTTTGTAATTAGAGTACATTACCAAAAATACCCTTTTCTCTTTATTTAAAAATAGTGGATCATATTTTGACCTTTTAACTTATAGCTAGAGTGACACATTCCGTGAAGAGCTTAGAAAAATTTCATCTATGATCATCCCTTGACATGATTAATCAGTTATTTCCTGAATACGTGATAATAAAATCTTAAAAGACAGGTTAACAGAGCTGGAGCTTTTTCTCAAATCAAGTATATTAATATTTAAGTTACAAAATTATAAAATTGTACAAAATATATTTGAAAACCAATTATTTTGCCTTAGTTAATGATGTTGATTTTACGAAAAGATGATCACATAAACACTAAGATATATTGGTGAGTATATTTAAAGTATATGATTGCTGTATATATCCAAATAATTTAGGGCAAATATTATCTTTGCTTTATAAATTACAAATAATCGACTTTTATATTGACATTATATTGACATGAGTGGTGTCTGAAATTTTCTGTGGTGCAAACTATTTTGATTTAACCTTAAAACTTCTTTGTTTGTTTGTTTGCTTGTTTGTTTATTTATTTATTCATTATAGTTTGACTATGAAATTCTGTATGGATCTGGAATCTCAAGATAGTCTATTGAATTTTAAATGGTTTGAAGTTTGACAAGTTATTATAAAAATGATATACATCTGTTCTTGTCCTAGAACTGTTTTCTGTCAGGTCAATTCCTCCTTTTTGCCCAGCAAGGAAAATCAGGGAGATCGCCTGAGCAGGGTGTGTATCCTCTGTGTCAGCTGCCTTCTGGCCAGGTTAAGCCAGTGAGAGATACCAGATGGCAACTGGAGAGCCCAGGATGGGAAGTAGATTATTCCTCCCCATTGCTCCCTGCTCCAGGCAGCTTCTCCAGCTATTGCTGTGTCTCCTCTATGGATCCAGCTCCTGCTAGAAAGGTCGTCTTTGACTCCTAAGCCCAAAGATCATCTCCCCCTTCTTCCTGTCTCTCTAGTTAATGGGTAGAAGTGGCTTTGTGCTTCGGCTAATCTTGGTGTTGCTTCCTTTCCCCTATTTGGTCACTCAGCTCTTCCATCATATGTAGCTATAACAAATTCCTTGCATTACATTTTATTAGTTTCAAATACTTAGTGGTTTCAGTTACCTGGGTGAACCATGGCCAACACAGTATTTATAATTCATTTTAAAGAATGCTAATGATTAACCCAAAATCATTATTATGAATTGGAACATTCCTGGTAGATCAGCACTTGGGAAGCCTGCATAAGTTTAGTTTACATTAGGTAATATAAGGTAATATAAATCAAAGAACAGAATTGGGTAATTCATCAAGATTCTCTTCTTTTATAGCATATTATTTGTTTCTCCATTACTATGAAGCATTGAAACTATTCCTATACTGGGAATTACAGTGCTGCTGGTCGTGTCGTACGAGTTGGTGTGTTTGTGTGTGTATATGCATGTCTCTGCCTCTGTGTATAATCACGTTCAGGGAGCATTTGTTTCATCTGCTTTAATGCTATCACAGCTAACATTTGTGTATGTTTGTTTTCTTTATCTCAGCTCTGGTAAACTCATGAAAAACAGATGAAAGCCAAATCTTTCATTATTCCTAAATCCCTGATTATGACATGTTTCTTCTAAAATGTGTCCCAACAGAGTGACAGAAGCATCTGTAACTGTGCACAGGTTATGCCATAGTCCCCTCAGTAGTATTTGGTCCATATGGAGCTTAATTCTGTAAACTACATATAACTAGGTATAAAATTCAGACAGAAAATTGCAATTTATCACAAGGGTCCAGCTGGTTTCTTCTCTAAGTGGTTATTTCCTAATCTGAACTCCAGCCCATTCACTGCCCACTTACATTTTTGAGCTATAAAATCAATAATAAATAGCAAGAACATTCCCTTGAGAGGTTAGCCATTCATTCCAACTGGGAAGAACAAATGAAGGGCATAGAAGTATGTGCTTGGATTTTAATGTAGAAAATAAAATATGGACAAATAGGAGAGTTCCTTTCATCAAGTTGATCAATAATGCAATGTAAGATTGTTTAAAATTCCCCCTGAATCCAGAAATGCTCCTTAAAAGCAAATTTTTAGAGAAATATATTTTCAATTAGTATAATCTTAGAAATGTGTGTGTGTATGTATGTGTGTAGATGTATACACACTCAAGTTTCAGAGTGTATATGTATGTATACACATACCTATATATAAAAGAACACACATGCATTCATATATGTTTTATATTATATAAATACTTAAAACACGTATATAAAATACGCACATATATATTATAAAATTTAGCATAAATTGTTTAATGATAGGGTATTATCTTTCTTTCATGTTCTTGTATCCATGGTTTATTTTCCCCCTTAAATATATTACTAGGAAATGAAATAAACAATCCATCATTACAGTAATGTTTTCTATGATCCTGCTCTTTATAAGAACATATGTAATAAAATACAACAAACCCCTTTGCTCTCAAGGGCTTGCGAACTAGTTAGTAAACATAAATATATATAAAAAAGGAAGACTGTGGGAAAATCATAGTCAATCAGTACCAATGATATTTCACTGTATTCTTATGCTCACACAAGGAAATATTTATTACCAATTTCACTTTAAGGGAAGCAAATCCATTTGGAAATTAACGAAAATCAGATGGTTAGTGTGCAGTTTACCAGAAATTTGAACTCAAATATGACCAGCTCTAAAGCCCTTATTCTTTTCATTATATAATGCTGAGTTCCATAATAAAAATTGATACAATAATATTAAATATATTGGAAGGCAGCCTGCAATTAAAAGATGATTGAATACAGTAGAAAATAAATGAGTCATATCTGGAATGGTTTGTGAAATTTTCATAAATGAGAAGAAATTTGATTATGTCTTAAAAATTAGGTTATGCTATGAAGAAAACTCTTAATGTGCAAAATGTGGAAAGTAGGAAGGCATGAGATACCATGTTTCCCTGAAAATAAGACTTGGCCTTATATTAATTTTTGCTTTGAAAGATGTATTAGGGCTTATGTTCAGGGGACGTCATTCTGAAAAATCATGCTAGGGCTTATTTTCTGGTAAAGTGTTATTTTGGGGGGAACACGGTATGCATAAGAGAGAAAAATAAGTGAATAAAAAATTAGCTAAAGTCTATGACGTCAGTGGGTCAAAATTTGGAGATATGGTTGAAAATGTTGATTATACCCAGATTCAGAAGAACTTGAATCCCATTTCATGAGATTAGAATGAACTTTTGGCACATAGAATACACTCAATAAATAATTTTTTGAATTAATTTATTCTGTAGGCAATAAGGAGTGCTGATGATTTTTAGTGTAGAAGCATAGCTTTATGACAATATTGCTTCGTAATTATTCTGACTGCATTATTCAGCATGGGGAAAACTAAGTTGAGGGACTTCTAAGTATGAAATAATGACAGGAGAATTTAAAAGAATGGGTGGATAACAGATACAATTAGAAGTCATATCTGGGAGTCAAATGTTCTGAGTCTATGGAAATGGAATAATTTATTAAACACTGTTAGAAAAACATGTATTGAGCACCTACTAGGTGCCACGTAAATATAAAGGAACAAAGGTATAGAACAATGTAAAGAAAGGTATAGGAGAATAAGAGAGGGCATGATTAACTCTGTTTTTAAGAGTATTAGGAAAGTCTTAAGAGACAGCTGGTTTTAATAGATGTCACCTTCTATACTGTAATTGTTCAAACAATGTATAGAGCCTCGTATGAAACATCTGCTTTCTAAAAAATACACAGTTTCTAGTAATAAAATCATTACAATAGGATGAAGATAGTGTAAAGCGATGCTATTTATGTATTTAGATATATGAAGTATGGCAATTAAATTCACGAACTCATCCTAGAAAAAGTGCTACATACTTCCTTATTGAATATCACTACAGTCACCTTTGAAGCACTTCCTTTGGGAAGCTATGCATTGATGCCAGCACCTATTCCACCCTTCAAAGCAATTTTGGAACTTTTTCCAGAATGACCATGAGAGCTGTCTTCGTATTACCTTTGATGTTCTGAATGTCATCAACATGTCTTCCTTTCAATATTTCCTTCCTCTTCAGGTAAAGAAAGAAGTCATTGGGGGCCAGACCAGCTGAGTAGAGAGGATGTTCCAATTTAGTTATTTGTTTACTGGCTAAAAATTCCCTCACAGACAGTGCCATGTGAGCTGGTGTATTGTCGAAAAAGCCATGAATTGTTGGCAAAAATTTCGGGTCGTCTAAGTTTTTCACAGTCTTTTCAGCACTTCCAAATAGTAAACTTGGTTAACTGTTTGTCCAGTTGGAACAAATTCATAATGAATAATCCCTCTGATATCAAAAAAGGTTAGCAATGTTGTTGCAACAAGTTCACGAACTTGTCGGTGTGTCTGATTATTTCTAGATACTGCAAAATGCAGTTTGTTAAGCTCTTCGAAATTCTTTGAGGGTAATTAATTTGTTTTATTTTCAATTTCTCTAACAGAATCTATAAAAATAATCTATTTAGGGATATATTTTATGTATTAATATTTATGAGTATTATATAAATATATATAATTTTGCAGAAATTATATTAAATAGCTCTATTTTAGTATGTGAATAGTATTGGTATATGTTAAAATTATATGAATTCAAAATTTTGACCTGAAATACTTTGGAATGTGTATTTTATATAAACTATTTTTAAACAGAAATATAGATGCATATATTTAGAATAAAATAACTTATGTATGCATAAGTATATAGAATAAAATAACTATAGTATATAGAATAAAATAACTTATGTATGCATATTAGGTCTGTTATTACGTGGAAAAAGGAGATGTCATTAGAAGAGCAAATGTATGAATTTATTTTGTGATTTATTTCAATTTAGAATTTCATTCAATGACTATTTAGTGAATTCAAGTAGCAAAGATAATGTGACTGGAATTCTTTGAATTCATTTGTAACCTCTTTTCAGTTAGGAAGTCCATGATATATTTGTTTTATATTTGTTTCTAGATTGCTAGCTTTCTAGAATAGTAAACTCCAATATTAAAAATGTCACAAAAATAACACTATAAAAAAACACTTTTCAAATGTAGCAACATGGAACATTGTATTTAAGCATATTTGCTAAAAATGATTATGAACATTTATCCTTGCTGGGAGTGGAAGTAGCAAAACTTTTTCTTTTACAGAGGTGTCCCTTTTGTTCTTGTGTACGAATAGAGGAGCACCCAATGAAGTACTTGGTGTGTTTACTCAAGTAACAATGTTCCCTAGCTCTTGCTTTAAATTTCTGGACTGAATGGTGAATGTGGCATGGTGATTTTCAGATGCTTCTGGTTAGTTAATAAGAAATTTTACTTAGAAACGTTTCAGCTTGCTGTTGAGAGAACTTAGAATTCCCAGTAAGAACCATCCTCAATCCATAATCAAAGCTATTAACCAAGTCGATAGAAACAATAAAATCTGACCTAGAGGATTTTTTTCTAATATGTGCTTTTTTAGAAGTGAATGAAGCTTTCTGCCTACTTCATTGTTTAAATGAATAATTAAATAAAGTAAAATGCTGAAATATTTGAAACATTGACAAGGGAGCAACTCACATGTGAATATGACAGTGGCGATCCTAGCCTACTGAATGCTGTGGACCACATTTGCTCTTTTTAGGGTGATGTTTTAGTCCTTTAAATTTTGTTCAGTCCAAATGCTTGCACATTGGCCATTTTGTCTTATACAATCTGAAGAAAGCAACTTGCTGTAAATGAACGCAACTTGAAGATTGTTGGGGCCCATGATTGTTTGATAAATAAAATAAGGCCATGAAACTAATTTTAAAATTTTTATTTATCAGGATATTTCTGAAAATACAATATAAAGCTAGTACAGGAAGTGTACATGTAAAAAATGAGCCTCTTTACTTCAAGTTTTGGAAAAATCCTTTTTTCAAAGTGTCCCATTAGAGATTGAACAGGCAGAGTAAGAAGTAACACAGAAAATCAAATTTGAGTAGAAATCAGTAAAACCAACAGGAACAAAGTATGCAAAAAATGCAATTTTTTTCTAAGAAAAAATATTTTTTCATCTTAATAATGCTTTACTCTGAGAGTATCTAAGAAAGTTTAACTTCCCTTAGTAAAATAGCATAATATTTTCAAACATGGATCCCAAACTCCAAAGTTGACTAAAAGTTAATAGTGAAAATTAGAGATATGAGTGAGGACATGAACTTTTTTTTTTCACTTAAACTCGTTAATTTGATCCATGGACTACTTCACCCTCAAGACTTTAAAAGATAAAATTTGAAAACTGAATTGTGTCATTCTTCAATCAAACATTTATCACATTGAATATATTGACCATTTAAGTAAATGGAAGGAACAGTGCGCCTTCTAGGAAATCAAAATCTTAAGAGATGAACCCCAGACATTGTTATGAAGGATATAATAAAAGTTGAAAATGCTATTTGGTTAAACATTCTCATAAATTAGATGTGATGGACTGTCAGTGCTAGCAGGCTTTAAAGAGTGAAGACAGAGAAAACACTTAAATTTTACTACAAAGGGCTAAAAAATATGGAGCTGAGCTAAATCACATGAACTTACTACCTATCACAAACTTTACATTCTTGGTGCAGACAAATTTCCAAGCCCTGACCATTTTTCCCCCCAAATGTATTGTTTTATGCTAAATTTGGTGTCTTAGTGTAGTGGCAGCATTAAAGGATTGCTTGTGTGTGCTTCTAAAATGGGCTGCAGCTTCTTAAACTATCATCTTGACTTAGTTTCTACATTTTTCTGTTTGAACATGAGACATTATTAGAGACCAAAATACTAGCTATTAATCCTCTCCCCTAAAATATGTGGCAATTCTAAATTTCTGAATGACTTGCTTGTAAATTCTTCCATCACTTCATTTGATTAGTAATTGCTCCTTTTGGGTTAACTTCAAATATTTTTTTCAAATACTTCTTAGAAAAGGTAAGACTTGCTATTTTAGTACTTCCATACTACAGCACTGTGTATGTAGCATTTCCCTTTCCAAATGTTGGAGGTTCACTAGAAGGAAAAACTATGTTTTTAAACTGAGTGGACCTATATATATATATATATATATTTGTGCAATTTTCTTTTTGCATTTTTATGTGGACTTTTCAAAAACCATACCTTCCTGTTTACACAAACCTCTCCATATAGAAGTATAAGATAGGTTGGAAGAGGGTGCTGGAAAGTAGATTACTACTCTGAAATCTGAGGAAGTGCAGACAAATTTTGCTTATAATTCTATAAGCCTTTAACAATGTTTTAAAGTGGACATCAGAATTGCTTAATGCAAATGCCATGCATATAATAAAAAGCCAGTTATTAGATCATTTAAAAAAATCTTTAGTTTAAGAGTAACCAACAAATGTGCAATATTTCATATTTATTTCTGTATTAAGACTTTTAGAAACCAGTTTCTAAGTTACATGAGCTGTAATGGACAAAGAAATATAAATTCTCCAGGTCGTTACGAAAGCATACCACAGGGTAAAAGAAAACAAGTGAAGTTAGCTATGGTAGGTAACTTTGTGTGCCTTATAAAAAGGTGTCTAATATTGTTGAAAATAAGATAGATTTTAAAAAATCTTATTAATTCTATAATGAAACATTTTCTCATACTTGGAAATCTTGTCAAAAATGCAAAGATAATTATTTGGCATATTTATTCTGGGATTGTAATATGAACATTTGAAAATCAGTAAATTACCATGTCAAGAGAAGTAAGGGAAAATATTATATGATCATTATAACAGATGCTGAAAAGGTATTTGATAAAATCTAACACTTTTTCATGAAAAAAAATCTTATCAAAGTTGGTATAGAGGTATACTTATCAATCTGATAAAAAAGAATCAGCAAAAACCTACAGCAAACGTCCTATTTAATAGTATTGAAAGCTGCCCCATGAGACAAATGAGATAAGAATGCTACTATTACCCCTTCTATTCATACTTTTTCTGGAGATTGTGGAAAGTGAAATTATGCTAAGTAAATAAATAGGAAAATTATTGGAGAAGAAGAAGTCATTATTTGCCTATAATATAATTTAGAAAAACTAGTGAAACTAATTAGTAAATTCAGCCATGTTTTCTCTATACAATATTAACACAAACTGTAAATTTATTTATAAATACAAGCAACATTTAGAAAATAAAAATTGTGTAATCGTAACTTTTAGAATAGCTTTAAAATATATCAAATACCTATGAATAAATCTAACACAAGATATGGAAACTCACTACAAACAATACTGCTAGATATAAGAGAAAATAAAGAAGACTAAGTAAATGAAGCGAAGTACCGTATTCATGGACTGGAAGATCCAATATTGTAATGATATCAAATATACCCTCAGTGATCTACACATGTAGTGGGATTCCAATCAAAATTTCACCTTCTTTTGGAGGAAATTGACAAACTGAATCTAAATTACAGATGGAAAAGAAAAAGACTAAGAATAGAAATGCTGATCTTGAGAATAAAGTTGGGAATCTTACACTGATAAATATCTAGACATACATAGCTCTCGTAATTCAGCAATTATCTAATGGACTAAGTATAGATAAATAAAGCAACACACAGTGCCCAGTTATAGTCACTTGGATTTTGATAATGTTCCCCTTTAGTGTGTAGAGAAAGATGTTCAACAAATGTTGTACGTTAGCTGGATATCCATATAAAAAAAAAATTAATCTTGAGCCCTATCTCACATTATTAAGAAAAAGCATCATGAGTCAGCGGACTCTAGACTTAAATATAAAGGTAAAACTATACTTTTTCTAAACAATAACAAAGGAGAATGTCTCCAGGGTTTGGGAGTTGACAAATATTTCTTAAGTCAGCTACCAAAACCCCTTGTTATAAAAGTAAGACTTCCAAAGTGGACTTTATTAAAATTGATTGCTTATGTTCAGTAAAAGTCACCAGTAAGAAAGAGAAAAGACAAACCACAGAGCAGAAGATGTTGGCAATACAGATATCTGAAAAAGGACTCACACCAGGAGTATGCAAAGGACTTCTTTAAATCATTAAGACATCTCAACTTAAAAAAGTAATGGGAAAAGTATTGAAGAGGCACTTCGCAAAAGAAGATAGTCAAACATCCAATGTGCATATACAAAGTTGCTCAGCATCATTAATCAGAGAAGTTCAAATTAAAACCCAAATGAGATAATATGAAAAATGAAACAGAATGAATTAACTTAAAAATGAAAGTTAAAAATTTACAAAGACAAGAATGAAAATTCTTGACGAAGGTATTAAGTCGCTGGAACTCTTACATTCAGATGGTGGTCATGGAAAATGAGCCGGCCGCTTTGGAAATCTCTATAAAAATACCTAGTACTAAAGCTAAACATACACAAATTCAATGACCCTGCAATCCCTGCATAGGTGTATACCTAACAGAAATGAAAACCTGTGTACACCAAGTGATGACAAGTTCAGAAACGTTCATGAGAGCAGTCTGAAACTTGGAACAACCAAATAAACTGTGGCATATTCATATAAAACGATGCCATAGAGTCAACGTCCATGGAGGCACTACTGCCACGCATGGTATCATGGGTAAATTTCACAAACGTAATGTGGAGCAAACGAAGAGCCATAAATGACTAGACACATTATAGATCTATTTCTGTATAAATCAAAACCAGGAAGTGCAAAGATACGGATTTAGAAGGCAGCCTAATGGTTACCTTTTTGGGAGGAGTAATGTACCAACTTGAGTAGGAGGAAGGAGATTTCTGTGACACTGGAATTGTTCAATTTATTCATTAGAGTGGTGATTGCTTTGTGTGCTCACTTTGTGATAATTCATCACGCTATATGTGTATACTTTGCTCACCTTATAGTGTGTAGAAAAGACTTCAATCAAAAGTTTATTTTATTAAACAAGAAAAAAATACATTTGACATTTCTATAAAGAAAATGTCACTAAATGTTATATCCCTAACACACATGGAAAAAAATATATATATGTGTTTCAAACCAGAGAATTAGTGTCCCTGACTAAACACTGGATTCCTGAGTATGGTTAAGTGAATTACTTGGTTGGTAAATAGAATCTTTAGTTTGTACAACTTAATTTCTCCATTTTCAGAAACAATATTGTTCCTCATTCACAGATGCTGAAATAAAACTGTAAATGGTTTCAGCAACCTGGCAACCATCACCATCAGAGGAATATGAAAAAGGAAGGCAAAATTATTAAAATCCTACAAGTGTTTTCTATTCATTAAGAAACTTTGTCAGCAGTTTCTTTCCTCATTTTAATCGGCATTATACTATTTTTTGAAAGTTCTGATTTTAAAGAAGACAATGGGCACCTGAAACTAATATAAAATAATATCGAATGTCAAAAAATCCTTTAATAAGAGTTACCAAAAAATAAAAAAAATAATAAAGGCGACAATGAATACCAAGTATTTCCCCCAAATATGAGAACAACGTTCCATAGAGCAACCTGTAGGCATTTTGTAGTTTCTAAATGGGTGGTGCTGTTTGAACTGCTTCTGGTTTTGAACTTCAGAAAAATGGCTTTGTAATATCACATTACAGGGAGCGCTACAAAAAACAATCCTTCTCCTTGAACATGCCATTGTGTTCAGTGTTTTGCGGCTGTTTTGTGCTGTGCACTTTATGTGGTTTTAATTATTATTGTTTACGATGATGATGTTTTAATTGTTGATGTAGCACCCTAAGCATTTTGGTGGAAGCTTCATAATAATTAAAAATATTATTATAATAGTCTTTGGAAAGTAAAGAAATAGCCAGGGCTCCTTAGAGTAGAGTTCTTGTGGGAACTAATTGCACCAAGTATCAACGTATTTCCCGTGGAGCAGTATGAGGTAAGATTAAAAAGCACATCTTTTTGCTGCCCTCAGCCCAGTCACTGCTGCTCCCACTGCCTTTGTGACTAACAAGGCTTACTTCTTTTTGTTTTGTTTTGTTTTATTTTGCTTTTTAACTTGATCATGCTCAGTATCAGCCCTGTTCTCCCATCTCAATGGCATATCTCACCTTGGGGAATACACAAAACGTGTATTACACGTGCACATTGTCAGCACGTTTCTTTTTGATAGGCATTTTAGCTTTATGCAATGTCTGTTACTATTTATTGCTATGAAAAAATTAAATTTATTTATTAACTTGTTTAATGGAGAAAAGATATTTGCAACAATTTGAACAATTTGCAACAATTGTGGTTTATTATCTTCTATCATTATATCATAATAGTTTTCATTGCTGTGAAAGTGATTTTAATTAAAGTTTTTTTTCCTTGAAAGATAAAGATAACAGTTCATTAGTGCTTTGTTCATGTATTCTTTCTTTCTTTCTTTCTTTTTTTTTTTGGACAAGAAAATAGTGGTTGTCCTTGGGGAAAGCATGGTGAGTGATTATATCCTTTCAAATGCCTTTCTGTGTTTTCTACTAATGTGCAGGCATTACTGAATCATTTCAAAAATTTAATTTAACCATAGGTCAAGTAATTCTTGTGTTCCTTCTGTTACTAAATTAATGACCAAACATTGGGTGTCATCATCCATAGATTGAAACTCTTATTCTTAAGATTGGACTTTATAATGCCTGCAAAAAAGACAAGTCCTAGCTAATATTTATTTATTGGCTTTGTTTCTAATAAGTAGCACATGAACTATTCCAACTGATCAATTTTTATGGACTTCATGAATCTGACAGTATGAAAGAATCCTATGAATCAACTAGCAGATGTTCTGTTACTAGTCTTTGAATGTCTGACAACTAAGAATGATTTAATTCTATTGATAATTACTTTGAAAACAAAAAACGGTACCATGAAATGGAATTTGCATATATGAGAACATGAGAATAATCAAAAACTTTTTTATAAAAAACATTAGCAGTTAATACTCTAGTGCTATAATTTTATCCTGAATTCGTTGAAGGATTAAAGATGGAGAGGCTGCGGCATTAAGATGTGTTTTGCAGAGAATATTTAATGTATAGTATTTTAAGTTTTATATTGATGCAATAATTTGAAATTGTGCTTTTTTAAAGAATAATTTAGGAGAATAGAGTATACAAAAATTAATCTCCTAAATATAATCTCCTAAATAATCTAGCAGGTAGAATATACAAAATACATACATTTCATTGATTTCCTTCTGAAATGAGCACAGCAATTAATGGATTGACTTTCCTACATTCTGACTGGAAGGTCAAAACATAATGGTGAGAAGACTGTGGGAGTTTCTAGAAGAAGTGCTAGGAAACAAATATTTTTCTGGTTAACGTCAACATTTTGCAAACTAAGAATTCACTTTTCATTTCTGGATAGGGAGAAGGGCAAATTCTGAAGAGTTCACTGAGTGTCCTGTTCTGTCCATTTTTCTATATATTCAGAATTTTAGTTTTAGTGACACACATTTTAGCTGCATCTGACATTTTCTTTTAATGGTACTCCAGGAATTCTTGGACTTGTAGAAATGACCATTCCCTCTTCCCAAGTAGAGTTGGTCAGTTTCCTTTTGTTCTGTCTTTTACAGTATATGTCCCATCTTATACACATTGGGTTATGTGTTTATCTCTCTCTACCACGTTGTAATGTCAATAAGCCATGTCATCTTTCACAGTGCCTCACCACAAGTGTGTGTTCAAGAAGTGACTTGTAAATGACTATGTGGGTGAATAAATGCTTTAGGACACCATACTCATTGACCCACAGCTGTGTACGTAACACTTTAGGTCAATTTGGGAAGCTATTTTAGAGGACTATCCAAGAACTAAGTATAATCAATATCTCTGGGTAGTTGAAATGCAACTCAGAAAGCAACCCTGTGCAAGTGGTAAGAAGTTACTGAGAGCATTTGCACAACACCAATCACAGAGTAATGAACCGTCATATGTTTTGGCTTTGAGAGTTTGAAATTAGGAGTAGCCATGCTTAAAGCCACTGAGGTTTACTCAATGCAGATTCTACATAAGGTCTGTAAGATGCAACAATGGCTATCAGACATAATAAGAACTCTAGGAAAATATTAAGCATCACGAATATAAGGAAATGCTCAGTGTGTTATGTAGTGCTGTTGGTCTCGGATAATGACTAGATAGTGATGCAAAAGAACTGGGAACCTTCTGTGAGAAGATCATCTTGACAGAACCAAGATAGCCTCTCAGACAGCAGAGAGTTCTGCTAATTCTGAGGGACTAAGGCAATTAGCCTTAATGTAAGAACTTCATTATACACACATTTTCCACCAGAGCTCCAACTAATTATGCTTTGGTTTGGGAACTTTGATTCATGACACGGGGAGGTTGTTTTCCTGATATTGAAGATGCAGTTTTAATATTGCTCTAGCCTACACTAAGCCAATTATTTATTTTAATGTCTTACATGATGGTTAAAGAAATAATTCATTAGTCTAGTGCTTAGTAGGAGAGGCGTCAGAAATAATCATACTGCGTTTGAGAAGTAGAATTGGAACGTATAACAGTGGGCAAAGAATCAAGACTGCTGTGCACCAACCTTTAATGGACGTTTTGGGTACATGGTGGTGAGATTGGGCCTGACCGGGCCATTTGGACATCTGCCTCTGCCTTACGGTACTGCTGCTTTGGCAGAAGCTGCCAGGCTGCCAAATACTTTCCAGGTTTGCATCTGATCACCAACAAGGCTCTGTCTCCTATTCCTTTATGTTTTGTCTCTCCACACCCTTTTATCCTGCTCTGCATAAATGCTCTCTAACTTCTGCAACCTCAAGCCTTTACTGCCCAGTAATGAGAAGGAGGGTCAGAATTAAACTCAGTCCCAAACTCTTTACTGCATCCTTTAAATTCTCTCACAGTTTTCTTGTAAGAAATTGTACAACGTGCAGATACAGAATGATGAAAACTGTGGTGTAGGGGAGAAATTACACAGATCAGATGAAACCCAGAGCACTCCAATTCCCTGCACTCATGTATTTCTTTCATTCTCATTTTGGATACTTTCCCTACGTTTCACTTCACTTTTGTACTTTGGCAGGCACACAGATTCAGCTGCAGATATTTTTTTCTTTGACCTTAACAAGAATGAATCCAAAATATCTGTTCAAGTGAAAGCAGAATTTCCAAATACAGGGGTTGAAGTCAGCTGTGGATATGCAAAGGTATAAAGAAATGAATGAAGTAAGAACAAAAAGGAGAGAAACAGGAAAAGAAGATTTTAAAAAAAGCTTATATAATAATGAAACAAAATTTGAAAGCGTTATGATAAAGTAACAACTAAGTGATGTCAGCATATTCATTATGTTTGGTGGCATTTTTTCTTATCTCTGTTATGGCTGCACAGGTTTGGCTTACACTAGTCATCCTGGCAAGCTGATTAAGAGTTCTGAAGCCCGATCCATCATTAAACCGTCTCAATGTATTATTAAAACAGCAGAACGACTTTTCCTCCAGGCAAACAGAATAAAACAAACTGCAACAACTTCATGCTGTGTCTGTACAACACAGAATGAAATGGAAATTTCTTACTCTCCACTTATTTTGATCAATGTGCATAACTAAATGAGAGAGCTGGAACCACATTTTTACTTTGTGGCCTGCAGGAGCCTGCATGGTTGTCATCTTGATCAGATGAGAACACGTAAGTGTCAAATATTTTTTTGTTGTTTTTGATTTGGCCCAATTATCTAGTTCAGAAAGTTTTCTGCCTTTCAAAACTGGTTATCTTTTCTTCAGTTGTTTATTTAAATCACACTGCCACATGAAATAATATGACAAAGGAAAATTGGGTATGTTTGGATGGAAGAAATGTAAAGAGGTCAACATGATTAAGAGATGCTTAGATTGATAACCAAAAAGATGGGGGAGAATTAGAAAGAGCATTTTGGGAATCTGTTTTCTGCACCTCCAACATTCGTTCATTTATAAAAAAATAAATGGTAATTAGGTACCATCCAGGCACTTTTGCAGATGTATATAGAAACTATACTCCCTTCTTCCGGGAAGCTTAAAATACAAAGATAGAGACAGACAGAAAACTATCTGATTACTTACAATGTACTGGGAAGGACTAACATAGGAGTTATAAGGCTCGGTAGGATGAAATGGGGATAGACTTGGGATTCTCAGAAGGTTTCCCACTGAAGTTACTGATGATAATGGCCATGAATACTCACTATGCTCTCGGCACTGGATAAAGGTCTTTGCGGGTGTTAACTCATTTAATCTCTAACAAAATTTTGACAGAGTTACTGTCAATATTTTCATTTCACAAATGGGTAAACAAGTTTAGAGAGACCTTATCCCCAAAACGCCTAAGAAGAAAAAACAGATTTGAATCTAGGTCTGTCTCATTCTACAGTGAGAAATCTTAACCTGTAGGCTGTAGTTTCTTTCTCTCTCTCGCTCTCTGAATGCTGTTAGCATGTTTTCCAATAATCAGGGAGAATGGAAACATTTTGCTACGGGAGTCAGCAAATAGCCAAAGATTTTTATGCTTTTACCTCATAAACATCAAGGTGTCACCAAGGAAAAGGTTGATGTGACCACTGTCATTCTGGCTCAGCACATAAACTCAAAACTGCTGCATATATTTTTCTATAACTGTACATCATCAACAGACTAAAAGGAATATGACCCAACGTTCCACTGTTGCTTCCATTGTAGGACTTCTTATTCTGTCCAATAATGCACAAAAGCCTGGGAGCTGCCACAAAGACCATCATGTGAGAAAACATTTAAATACATTAGTAGTTTAACGTAAGTACTGAAGGATGATCTGTGATTAATCTTCCCCTAGAAACTGCAATTCTAAGTGCATACATTAGGGGTGTTCATTTGTAGACAAGGAAGATTGCTGCATCAATGCTTATCTAAAAAAAAAAAAAACAACTTGTAATAAGGTAATAGTCCACTAGTAAGGGAATATTTTTAAGAAATCCTTGGCATTTATAACAGATGTGATGAAATATTGTAGAGAAGAATCAAACTATCTAGATTCAAAACCTAGCTCTGCTGTTTCCCTATAGTGTGACATTGGAGGAAGTAGCTACACTTTTCTGTGACTTTCTTTTCTCATCTGTAAAATGGAGATGATAATAAGAGTATTTAACTCATTTGTGAAAATTAAAAGAAAGAATACAAATAAAACATCAAAAGTGTGCAATAAATATCAGCTAGTAGTATGCAGTGGACCTGCACAGTTCAAAGGAAGAGTTGTGTGCACCAAACATGGGAAGTACCCAAAGACATATTGCTGAGCATAAGCAAGCAAGTTGCAGACAGTTGACACAACATGATAATATTTATAAACTATACATTTTCATAGTTAAGCATCTGGTATATAAGCACATTTTTAAAAGGATACCTGACAAAGTCTTTTTCTCCTATCTCTCAAAAAAGCCATGCAAAGCACCAATACAGCTATCATAACCATCTAGGTCTTTACTAATTGTGTTATGTTAAGGAGGAAAGAATATCTGTAAAAGTTACACATTTCGTTTGCTTTGACACAAACACGTACATATATGAATATGTGTAAGCCTTTGTAAAATTGGAGGAAGGCCAAGTTCCGTTGTTCCATTGAGAACAAAAATACATTCTGGATAGATTTCAAAAGTGTTTCTGCCAAATATAGCCTTTTTCCTATTTTCAAACAAATATTGATGCCTTTTGCTGGTAGGATTCTTTAAAAGAGTAAAGCAGTATCAATGTTTTCCTATCACTAAAATTATGTACCTCTTTGGGAGATATTTAGATTTTCTTAATTTCCCCAGGATTCCTTAGCATTAATGATTATGATGGATATTTTTGAGTCAAGAGACGGCTTCTTTGACTTCTCAGATCCCTCCTCTGAGACTACAATTGCTACCGTCATTTTCTTTTTACCCAAATGCACATCCTATATTTCCCTTCTCTGGCATTAGAGCTATACCACGTTCTGTTTGCTCCTGCAAGAGGTGATGGCCAGCCTAGCACCCATGATTCTCGAGCATTCTTTCTCAAGCCATGCCAGTCATTTTGCTCACACCACTAGAGGAGTCTCAGCAAGGTTTGTGAAAAGCATAGATTCTCCAGAAGTGTGGGACATGACCAAGTTCCTGGGGTGTCATGAGAAAGTCAGATACCTAGGGAAAACACAGCTCTGGTATCATCTCAACTTTTAGAGGTTCAAACAAATGAGTACCTGTGTCCTGATGCTAGATCCATCATTTTTTTAGGTAAGGGATAAAGTATTCGATTTTTGATGACCAACCCATTTTTCAGGATTTTGAAATCATTTATTTTGGCAGGTAAAGTACACAAGCATGTATATACATATAAGCATAAATGAATCTGTATTCTACCTACCTACCTACCTACCTACCTACCTACCTACCTACCTACTTACCTACCTACCTATGTTCCTACCTACATAATCGATCAAAAGAGTGCCAAGCATAGCACTTTTTTAAGGCCAATTAAAAATCCTTTTAATTTTAAAAGTTGACAGTTTAAAGGAGAATCACTCATTTTTAAATTAGTACTTTCTAACCAGAAAGTATATGCAGCATGTCTATAGAATTTACAACATCGCGTTAATTAATTGGTTAAGAGTTATTAACTATTTGAGGTCCTGGGTAACAAAAGGAGAAAGTATTATACTTAACTATTTTTAATTAATTATACTTAATTATTTTTAATTAATAAAGTAAATTTTGCGGTTTACAGAGCTCTTTCACATTCATTTTGCATTTTTATCTTTATACAAAAATTTATAAAATCGGTTAATTGCTTTTTATTTTTTTAAAGAAAACTGATTATCTTTTTCAAAGTTAATCACACTTTTAAAATTACTTGTTTTTTCCCCCAACTCTAATATTTATAATAAATGAAAAAAGTTTTAAAATGAAATCATTGCTTATAGTTATAAGCTACTCTGAGCAGAAATCTTTTAGGTTTAGATAAATCTGTATACAGCGCTGGCTTTAGAACTGGAACGTTTACCTTGATATTTGTCTATCGTTAATTGCAGACTTTTCAAGTTAGTATAAAAACATTACCTTCCATTTAAAAGTAATTTTTTGAATCATAGAGTTTTCAGTCATCTTGTTGGAATCTTAAAATGACACTTGTTTTTTTCTGATTTTTTTTTGTTTAACATACAAATCTAACTTTTTTCTTAGGAAATTTAGAAATTATACAATGATATAATGTAAGAACAAAGTAGTCCATCAGAATCCTACAATCCAGAATTTTAAAGGAAATGTTAACATTTTGGTTTACATATTTCCAGATTTGTACTTGAATCCAGTTTTAAAACACAGGTGCTATGCAGTAGTGTTTTATAGTCCATTGTTTTAAATAAAAATATGTTATAAATACCTTTTAGGTCATTAGATGCATTTTAAAACATGAGCTTAAAATTGAATCCTGTTTTCTGATATGCCTGTGACAAAGTTATTTTATTAACTCCCTTTTCTTTTTCCTTTAGATTACCTACTAATTCTGCTTATAAAGTAGGCTTTTAAACTATCTTTGTTCAATGAAAAATACTTTGTATGTACTTTGTATGTGAATTAACTACTCATGTATTTTATGCACTTTCTTTTGAGATATTTCTTGGGCATATCTTCATGGGATATTGATTTATAAGAACTAATTTTATATTCAGGTCATCAGCATTATATCTGCTATATATGTTACCAATATTTTTCTGAATTTGTATTTTATCATTAAATTTAATTTCTCTTTTAAACTTAAATTTTAAGTATAAAAATGTGTTAAAATATACTCTTATTTTTCTTTCTGATGTTTTCTTATTTTAGTGTTTAGAAATACCTTTCCCATACTAATATGAAACTTAATTAAGCCTCTTGCGCTACTGCTAGCGTTGGACTCATTCTATTTGGCATTTTGGTTGGTATAAATATATGTTCTGGTAAAGGAGAAAGGAGAAGGTGAATTTCTCAAGAAAGTAACAAGTTGTATGAAGGCATAGATAGAAATAATGAGGCTTGAGGAAATGCAGTAAGTGTAATAGCTGGGATCCTTGGGTACTTGATTGATGTGCTGGGTGGATAAATAAATATTGGAGAATGAGGAATGTGTCATCGAAAAAGGGAAAATTACCTTTGTTAGAGAAAAAGTGCTTTTAAATTGGGATGATCACATCACGTGACATCTCAGTGAAACAGAGGTGAGAATCTTCTGAACGCACAGACTTGGGTCTGAGGAAGACTGAAAGTTACACTATCTTTGCAGGTTGAGAAATTCAAAGGCGAGTACTTTTACAGTGCTAAAGAAACTCCAAAACAGTGAAGGAAATATGATAGGCAGTAGAAAAAAAAGAAACAAAAATACCCCCCATAAATTGCAACAGTCATTCTTAATATATTTAATATTGTTGTTGTTTTTATAGCCCCATGAAGACTTAATGAAAGCAATGAATGCTCTTCTCAGATAAATGCATGTTCGCACTATCTTGCAAACAGTTTTAGCTAGTGAGATGATTCCTCTACACGAAGTTAAGGACCTTTACTCTAGGGGATATATACGACTTCCTCCTTAAATCTGTTTACAACCTGAGGGAGCCTTATAACTAGATAGAAAAATGGGATCTTCAGAAACACAGTCATGTTACCCTTGTAGCACATAGGTTTTACATATAAAGAGTAAAGTGAGAATAAATGGAAAGACACAGACATGTTCGCTTTCTTTGGTTATTACTTTGTTCTTTCTTCTATTGCTCAGACTGCGCTTTGGGTAGGCCTCTTCTCTCGTCCTTCATATCTACCCTTTTAATGGATGTGGGTACGTGTATGTCCCTTAATCGGCAACTGCCTTCACTGTGGAAAGCTAAGCATAATCTAGGTAGGACCCTATGAAAATGAGAGAGAGAATAGTTTGCTCAGGCTTCGACTAAAGACCTCAAGCTAAAAGTACGAAAGTGGGTTGTTCAGTTTCATACATGGTCCCATCCAGACTTCTATGACTAGAGAACAAGTGAACTACAACCAGTAAAGGGAGTACAGCTGACTCATATATACTAACTTCAAACCTAGCAAATATTGTATTGGAAACCGATCAAGAACATGAGTCGTAATGGGAATTCCATTTGTCGTAAATCCCTTCTCTTCCTAAAGGATTAAAAAGGAAGTTAACTCATCATACAATTTGCTGAAAATGTTTGTGTCTTGTCGAAGGCTGTGCCTACCCAAGTGGTGAAGAGCAGACTACATTATTTTCTGCTGTATAATGCCAATGTTAATGTCAATGAGGATTGCTTTATGGTCGATTTGATCATTTCTTTGAAGATGGGCCATTCTCATAAAATAATAACATGCAAGTGGAATCAATTCTACTCTATTGATAAGGTTTATTGTCTTCTCTGAAATCATTTAAAAAGACAAACATGTGAATTTCACTCCGGAGAAAATAGACTTTGATTACAAAAGTCCTTATGCCTTGTGAGTCTCCCTCTAGAATCATTAGGGACTTATTTTATGCATAATGTGATTAGGGTGTTACATATATTAGAGAAACTCAGGTAAAAATGGAAAGATTTGAAATAATAAAAGTAACAAAAATAAAATAACATATGAAATGATAATCTCAAGTGACTTATGACTGAGATAATTTTGAGTATTTAAGCATCTCTTTTCTCTAGACATTTAGTGCTGAATTGTGTGAATACTGCACTTCAATCGAAATTAAAACAGCCTGATGAGATTCCATTAAAGGTGGAGATGCAGGTGAAATCACGTATCTCAAGCTTTTATGCACAGATGGATATGACAATAGAAAAAAAAACAAAAAACTGGTACAGAAAAACTGGAGGAAAGACTGAAGCTTGTTGTGCATCTGGAGAAATGACATCCACATTGATGTAATACCATATGAAGAATTAATTCTTACCACAACAATTCAGTGTTTAATTATGCTTAATTTACAACTGAAAAATATATATTCTTTAAAAAATCTGTTGTAATCATCCCCTTCCCCCCCCACACAGAGACCACTTCATCTAGGATTCTCAACATAACAATTTAATCAAAAAGTAATTTATAGAATCTCCTTGAAATTCTTGAGGACTTCCAAAAGCTAATAAAAATAAAATTACAGAACAAGAGACTATAGCAATTGAGGCAATGAAATGACACAAACATAACAAAATAAAGAAAAGAGCTATTAAATTTAAGAGATATAGTCTGTGAAGTTCCCTGCGTTCTTTTGTTTACTTTTAAGTTTTGATGAAATGAAACACTTCAACGCAGTAGCTTACTTAACAACGAAAGCCTATTTTTGCCCCATGAGCCAGACCGTGTGCCATAGGTTCTGAAGGATGCTAAGATAGTCCCCATATTGGGAGACAGAGGACTCTTCTGATGGGCAACCTTGCCTTGAGGATTCACCAGTAAACAGCTTAGCCAACACTGCCATGCTGTCTACAACTCTTGCACCCAGCTTTTCTTTCTTCCCTTTCCCCTGACAAGGGTCAGACCTGCATGACAATCTATCAGCTCTCCCAGCCTCCTCCAACTCTTTTCCCAGTTTCCTTCACAGATGTTTCCCCTAATACATTTTTGCACATCTAATTCTGTCTCAGTGTTACCTGCCTCCTACAGTACCCAAATAACACAAGTGGTCACAGGCATTCTCCAGGAAAACAAGGAGTAAGATAGGGATTTACCGTGTTTCCCTGAAAATAAGTCTGGGAATTATATTAAGGTTTGCTCCAAAAAGACACATTAGAGCTTATGTTCAGGGATGTTATCCTTAAAAATTATGCTAGGGCTTATTTTCCAGGTAGGTCTTATTTTCGGGGAAACACGGTAGGAGTGGCTCACTCATCATCTGGTGGGTGAAGAGGGCACTGTCCTGTTTGGTAGGTGGAACAAGCATACTCCCTTGTATAAGGAATGTCAATTGCTAAGGATTTCACGCTGGTGACAGGAAAACGTCAGGTGGACAAGAATGCTGTGGTATAGCATGATTCAAGCATTTGAACATTTTCGGGTTAATAATGTCTATGAAGACAGTGGAGTTGGCTGGTTCCTTCTAAGTTGTGTTGATGCCCTGCAGATGGGGTAATAAGAGACTAAGGGCTGTTAACAAGCTTTGGAATCTTACTAAGAGGCCCTCATCTCCCATAGTGAGAACACAGACAGAGATATTCAGCAGACCGAAGATCTAATGGGGCTGCAGAACTCCAGAGATGTTTCAATGCTCCCCCAATGCTCTGCCTTATTATGCCAAGGCCAGGGTGCTGGTTGGGAAAACCTGGAGATATTGCAAGATATCTCCATGGAAAGTCTGCATGGCGGCGCAGGAAGATATTGGCTCTGCATTTTGCAGATGAACCACTGGGCTTCAGAAGTAGACTGTCCTTCCTGAGAAAGAGCCATCACTTTTACTATAGGCCTCGGGGCGGGCTCTGGACACCGCTCTCGTCCACCAGCAGCTGCCTGGGCAAGTGGTGGCTGGCAGTGGGCACTGTGCTCGGCCTGCTGGCCTTGCTGATTCTGGTTAGCAGCTGATGAGCTCGGCCACACAGCACACGGATCACATATGCCAGCCCCATCGTGTGGCCCTGCTGCACAGTAGTGGCCCTGCTGCACAGTAGTGGAGGTGCCAGTGCTCTCACAGCACTGCTGAGGCCTCGTGCTGCTGGTCACTGGCCTGATGCTGACTGGGCTGGCCTCACACTCTGTTTGGATACTGGCTGCCATGCTGCCGGTGGGCATGGCTAGCTGCCTCACGTTCACTCTTGCTGTTGGGTTTGCTAATGTATCAGATGGGCGTGAGTGGACATTGCTGTCCCCCCAACTGTGAAGTTGTCATCTCTACCCACAGTGACCACAGTGCCAGTGGCAGTGTCCAGCATTTCAGGATGGTTGTCAACTGGCTAGTGCCATGAGAACACATCTGGCATCACCAGCTTTATCTGGCATAGTCAGAGCCCTCCTGCCTACCATCTGCCTCAGCATCCCTGGAATTGTGTGTATGTGTGTGTGTGTGTGTGTGTGTGAATAACAGTGAGTGTATGAGTGTGTACATGGCCCCAGGACTAGATAGCCCTTATGTGGGATGTGTGACCAAGAGCTTTTGTGTACACACACATCCACACCATGGGAAGGTGTATATGTGTCTCCTTGGAACTTGCTGTTTGTGTCCATAGAACTGTCACCGTCTGCCTGTCTGTCTCTGGCTTCTCTAGGCTGAGAAGTATTAGGTTGGTGCAAAAGTAATTGCGGTTTAAAATGTTAATCACAAAAACCGCAATTACTTTTGCACCAACCTAATATCTTGGCTCCCTGAGATTGTTGACCGGAGTGACTACTACCCACCCAAGAGACTGCAGCAGTGACCCTTCACTGAGTAGAGCAAACGGTGGCAAAGTAGAAAGAACACATGCTCCAGAGTGTCACAGGTAAGGACTGCAATCCCTGCTCTACCACTTACTAGCTGGGGGACTTGGGCAAGTGACTTAAACTCTGTGAGCCTCAGTCTCTTAAGGATCATGGTTATGGTCGGGGTCATGGTAATCGAATGTAAAGATTAAATTATGTATGGAAGAACTTGGTTCGTACCAGATGTGCAATAAAATGGTGGCTGCTCAAACAAAACAAAACAAACAAAATACTCTCCTCCCAAGGAAATAGATGATGCCCTCAGGAGCTGCCCCCTCATCCACTTCCGGATGCAAAGCGATTATTAGTAAGTCCCAGATAATCATATTGGGTCTGCTAAAGAAGGAAAGAGACTAAATACACTGAGGAATTGGAAAAATTAGCGATCAGGTACTGGCTTGAGCCGGGATGAGCCAAAATTCCCTGTGATGGAATGTTGAAGACACTTTATCAAAGAGACCAGAATGTATGACCATGCAAGAATGTATGAGTATGTGGAAGAGTTACTTTTCTTGGGACAAGGCATACCCGAGCAAGGACCCTAGGGGACGGAGTCAAGTTGCTGCTGCAGTGGCTCTTGGAGGCCTGAAACTGATGACTAACACTATGAGAAGTCGAAACACGTAAGTTGCCATGTCAGATGTTAAAGGCAGGAATAAAGAGACTGAGGGAAGCAGGCATGCTGGAGTGGGACATATTACAGGAGACCAGAAGATTCTAGCAGTGAACAAACAAAACAGAAAGAAGCTCCTAGATACAGAGAGCATTTTCATGGGAGGGGTTGGGGAGATGGGTGAAGGGGGAGGGGATTAAGAGGTACAAATAGGTAGTTACAAAATAGTCATGGGGTTGTAGAATATAGCATGGGGAACATAGTCAGCAGTCTTGTAATAATTATGTATGATGTCAGATGGGTCATGAATTCTTTGGGGTGATCACTTCATAAGTTTGAAAAATGTCTATTCACCATTTTGTACACCTGAAACTAATACAATATTGTATGTAAATTGTAATTGAAAAAAAATAATAAAATACAACCTCTTCTGAGTTTCTTGTTAGGAAGAGAGGCCTATGGGAACCATCGATAAGATGTTCCCCAACCTGTTAGAAAAAGTAAATCTGTGTCTGTGTGATGCGAGAGGTGGCCTGTGGCGGCCATTAACCTGTGTTTCTCGGAGTTCCAACTGAGGAGAGTGTAACTGAGCAATGGCTCCAGCTGCTGTCTTCTGAAATCCATCACTACTATCAAACTAGGGCTGACCCTCCCCATTGCTTTTCCCAGACAATACTGAGTGCAGCAGCCAGTGGAGTAGGTCCTTCCTGGAAGATGGGGAACTCCTTTGATGGGCTACTTTGGCTCAATCCTTTCCATTGGCCATTGACCTTGCCAAACTTTCTTAGACCTGCTTCTTCCAATTAACCTTTATCCTCTTTCTCCTTTTCTTGAGTCAGGTAAACCTCTTGGTCTGAGGGTCTTCAGGATGCCTCTGGTTCCCTCCCAGATTTCCCTCACAGACATTTCCCCGAATAAGTCTCTTGCCCATCTAATCCTGTCTTGGCATCTGCTTCTAAAAGATTCTGCAGTACACACAGGTGTTGAATGAAAACACAAGTGAATTTGTGGAGTTTAAGTAAACTGTATCCTAAATCTAGACTGCTTTGTAATACTAATAAGGCCACGGATATTTCTTGTTTTCAGTATTTACCAATTGGCTTTCCTTCATTGACTAATGATAACCTATATTTTTAATCCACCCAGCAACCTTTCCATTCTTTCTTACTTAATATAAACAGGAAGGACCATCAAGCAAGAGAATGTGAATATGTACAATTTCCCCACAACTACTAATAAAAAGCACTTCAAAACATGTGCCCTTCTCATCGTAGAATACTTCTGAGGAAGGATGTATATTAGAAAGTGAAGTAGGGCTATGTGCGAGGCAAAACTAATGAAAGTCAAGACCTCGACTTGCTTCAACATTATGATATATTCACTTTGTTTAGTCTTTTCATTGGCTTCAAATTCTAATAATTAAGGAAGCTCACGGAATGGTTTGCTGAAGGAGAATATTAATGAAAGAATTATTGCGTGCTTCACCCATAAGTCTGTCAAACAGGAAGCACACATCTTATATGCTAACGAATATATTCAACAAATAGATGCCTGTGATTGGATGCAGTGATAAATGCCTATCTACATTACTAATGTTATTATCAGCATAAATATTTTATAGAATCTATGATAGCAGCTTGCAGGGAATTGATGCCTCCAGAAATCGTTGTTGATCTGAAATGAAAAAATATCTTTGAGAAATAGGTTTGATTAGATGTATGGCGTAACGGTAAAACTGACTCATCAGTTGGATGTGACAAGGATCTAAGTAGAGTGAGGTGTCATCAGATGGATCCTCCTGGTCCCATTGGTGGGAGAAGCACATCGCTGCATAAATGGCTCTGCCTATGGTGATTATAGCTGACATCCAAATGGCCTCAATGTGGTTGTCACATTGAGCATCAACTTGTTGTCACATGATGATTTGCGGAAGTGGAGACTCAATGTGAATGTTTCAGGGTGCAACTCAGTCAGAGGGCTCTACAGAGTTCAGTAATTCCAGTTCCCAGTTAGGTAGGGGGCAAGTGTCTGGCCTTTACAGGTTTTTGATACCTTGAGAAAGAAAAAATCTTCTCCAGTTTTATTCCATTTACTCTCCTCCCATAAGGGTGCCTCATAGTGTATATTAAAGGAAGTTAGTTATAGGAATTGCTGTTAAATATGGAAATAAAGAGTAAGAGGGAAGTGATGGCGTATGCCAAAATTAAGGGGATGAGAATCCTTTTATGAGTGTATTCTGAAGAATACAAACAGTATTGCGATGTTTTAGACAGAAAGAGTTATTCTTATACCAAAGTAATGTAGGGTTGGGCAAACTTCATATCGGCTGATGAAGGAAAATATTACTTTCATAGGTTCACACAAGAAGTTCAAGTATTTCATCTCAGCTCAATTTTTAAGCCATTTTCCTGCAACCTAGCAAATTTCTGCCTACAGCAAACTGATGAAAATTCATGGGTGTTTTCATTCCTCCAGTTTTGGGAGGAATAGTGAAACTTTTGCCTTAGATCAAACTTTTGAATATTTGAGGGGAGGGGGTAAAAAACACATACATCAGTTCTCAAATGTGAATACCCAAAGTGAAATGTGGCCGTTTCTTACATTTTTAGATGCCTGGAAGTTTTCCACCAACTTCTATAACAGTCACTCTGCAGGCTTCTGCTATAAATGTTTCAGGAACTATCTAGGGAAATATTCTATTGAGAGGGAAGGCAGGATTATCTAGCAGATAGAGCGTGGAATTTGGACTTAGACAACCATCTGAGACCTGCACCTGCCTCTTGCATTGCCTTATGGTGCAGCTCTGTATAAATGATTCAGACTCACTTTGCTTGTATTTTTCCCTGTGGCAATAGAGGGAAATGGGCTAAGCATTAGCCCCTTCCCAACGATCAGAGAATATGATAAAGGTAAATATGACATTGTCTATAAAGTCCTATGACCTGGAATCCAGAGGTGTGAGTCCACAGAGTTTGTATAGACATTATAGAATCCAGGCATGGGGACCTGGATAGCCCATCCCCCCGTCTTCTGTAATTGGTCAGGGGTCCTTATGACACATGATCAACAAAAGTGTTGCCAAATGCTAATAATCCCTTTAACATGCATCTTCTCTTCAGAATCTGGAACATATTAACCCTCCTCTCCAAAACTCAGTGAAGGGAGACAACCCATAACAGCCAATCAATGGGCGTCTATTGATTGTCTAATAGGCCAATGATTTCTACTGAGTATTAGTCTCTGATGAGAGCCTATTAGAATGATAATGATGATTTATAAAGCATAGTTGCTGTTCTCAAAACACTTGTAATCATGGTCTAGTTAAAGGTGAATGAATGTCTGAATTCCTAAAAATCACATAAGATACTTGATAGCCATATGACAAACGATAGAGATAATTCTAAGGCATTTACAGGAGGAACGGTATAAGGATTCTGGGCTGACTCCTGTTCATAATTTCAGTTTCTGATTAGGACAAATACATTCACAAGTACAGAAGAAAAATGCAAACACAGAAGTATAAAAAAAATAAAATATCCTTGGCTGTTACGCTAAAAAGTGATTTGTTACTATTTCTGGCTGTGATCATTTACTCCACTGTCCTCATGGAATTTAAGCAATTTTGCCCTGTCCTACTGATTATTTCTCTTATGTGCCAAATTGAAAAAATTTTGATGGCTTGTTTGAAATCCAGTTCAGTCAGTCAATACGGATGTGTCTTATGAAGTTAATTCAGGGTGAAGGAAGGGTCATATGCTATAATGGGCAGAGAATTGGGTGAGGACCACAGCAATCTCACTCCGAACAATGAACGGTCAGTCACTTAACCTCTCAAGGCATCTGTTGGTTCATTTGTAAAAGAAGAGGACTGGGCTGCATTTCATAGGCCAGTTCCAAAATTCAGTGGAAACAAAAATGCTGCCTAAAAGTTCTGTATTTCCTTGTGCTGCTAGAAAGCTCATCTTGCTTTTGTATTCTGTCAGGATCCATGATAATTTCTTGTCATTGAGATTAATATCTCCTAGACTGTGGATGCAACAAGTAGAGGACCCGCAGATGGTAATATGGTGCTCTCAAAAACATGCTCTAACTGTAATTCTTCATTTAATCGTATTTCGACTGGACATTTCCAAGATTGATTAAGTTTTTATACTTAACTCGAGAGAGCTTTGGTCTTGCCTGTAAGTACTAACTTAGATGCATAGGCTGGTTCTTGGTAATGGAACTTGTCTGTGAGCGAGGCATCTGTAAAACAGAGTGGACAGGACATCTGACCCGGGCGTATATTGGCATGTACCTTTATTTCAGAATATATTGGTAAAGTAGTTGTAAATATGATAGTAGCCCTCACCAAAAGGATTAACAATGTCAAAACATTCAATCAAGTCAGAAGAAATAGTAATACCATTTTAAATAAAGTATGAAATATGTCATTTCGTTTATGTGGAAAGTTGGAAATTTTGATTTTCTTTTAAAAGGCATGTTTTAATGTGTCATGTAGATGGCCCAAGAAAACACTAAAATTTATTTATGCTGAATGGCGTAAATTATATGAATGATAGTAGGTTACTGAAAAAAAAGTTAGCTTTGTTGATCATAAAAGTGGAAATTACTTCTCCTAGAAATTTTCTACAATTTTTGAAAATATGTTTTTAAATAGCTGATATTATAAACTGACAATAAATAATTATGGCAAAACCAAGCTATCTTAACATATCAGAACATGTTTACTTATTCATATGAGGGATTTTATTGAAAGTCTACAATGCATTATGCATGACCTAGATGAGCGCTGTTCATTAGACATATAATGCAAGTCAGAGGTGCAATTTTCAATTTTGTAGTTTCCACACTAAGAAATGTAGAAAAGACACAGGTAAATTTCACATTTGTAAATTTTATTTAACACAATATCTGTACAGTATCATTTCAAAGTAAAAATTATTTTGAATATTGACACTAATTTTTTTTTTACTAAAACTTCAAAATTCAGTGTGTATTTTACTTACAGTAGAAATCAATTTGGATTAGCTCCATTTCAAGTGTGCAATAGCCAGACGTGGCTTGTCATTACTGTATTGGCAGCCTGGGTCTGGATGGTGGGCTCCAAAGGTAGATAACAACCATGGCCACTGCTTTCAGAGACTTTATAGACTGGTACGGAAAACAGACTTGAACAATTGATCAAATTGTAAAATTTTACACTTTTTACAGTTTTCAAAAAGCAATACATAAAGTTAATATTGTTGAATACATGCCCTGCATTTAATGTATTTCCACTTTACATATGCTGTAGATTGTGTTCTCTATAGGGGTGAGATAATTCTTGGCATTTGTTAGGAAATGAATTGTAAAATAATACTCTTTTGGAGTTTATTAATATTCTTTTATATTTGTGCTTCCTATTTTTCCCATATCCGTATTACACTGTAAGTTTGAAGTTAAAGAATCAAAAGTCAGGAGAATAATAATCCTTTAGTGGAATTATATATGATTAGAAAAATTAAATAGCTAGGTAAAAAATCCAGACTCGTTATCAGAGAAAACTTTATTTTGGATGAGAGAAAATTCAATATTCTTTTTCATGTACTTTCTATAGCTTTACAATTTCTGTGATTTCTGCTGACATATGTTTTCAAAGGCTTCTACTGAGTGCTATAGACCTTCTCTAGGTTTAATATAGAAGTAGTGTATTTCTTATGAGATCTTTTTATGCATAAAAGCTGCTGTGAAGAAAGTAATTAAGCATTCGAATAGTAAGAGTATAAAACAATTAAAGATATAAAGAGCATAGTTTATTGATGACATAGACCCAGTGTTGTTTAAAGATGTACCTTAATTGATTCTATGTAGCTCAGGCTTAATTGTGAATGGTGCCAAAAATGGTTATCTATATGTTGAGGTATGAAGAATGCCAAAAAGCACACATGAACCAACAGTTTAATATTCACTCATCTAGCTAAAAATATCTTTCCTCATGTTGCTTCCTAACTAAAATTACTGTAGAATTTTAGACAGAGACAATTGTATGGACTGGAAGAGTCAACTTCATGAGAACTTCCCTTAGCTGGAACTTAATGACTGCACAGGGCTGGTTTCTCGTTTGGCAAAACAACATAAATAAAGTAAGAGATTTGGAACTGGTAAGAGTTGTTGGGATCACAAAGCAGATGGCTTCAGTTCGAGGAATCACAGTGGAAGTTCAAAAAAGGATGCGCAATCTAAGGCTAATTAATGGCAACTTAGACTCTTAAATTAGATCCAATAGGTGACACGGTACCAGTATAGTTTTAAATCAGGGAAGTGCCAAAATGAAAATGGCATTTTGGGAAGATTCATTTAGCAGAAGTGACAGAATTGATGTAAAGCAGCTGAGGGAAATATCAAGAAGGTTGAGTGGAGAGACCAGATCCAATAATAAATTTGGAAGATTTAAAACAAGCCTTCTTAAAATGGGAGACTCATGCTTTTCTGACAGCATATGAGGTGGAACTGGTAAAAAGGGCAAGTAAGAGAAGGCTGAAGAAAAATAGAATAACTGCAGGATTAAACTTATTCAGAAAGTAGACTATAGCAGGATTCAGGGCTCTGGTTGTGGAGTGGGATGGACATAAAAAGAAAGAAAGACAATTCTTCCATTGATAATATAGTATAAGGCCGTGATATTTTGAACTGTAGAGGTGAGTTCGCTCAGGTTTCTCTTGTCAGCATCAAATATAATGGGGGTTACATTTTATATTATTATTCCTAGACCTCATTCCTCAGAGCTAAAATAAATTGAAAGTTGGTTGAAAAATTACTAAGTGAGCTATGGCGAGTCTTCCATCTTCTCTCTAAAAGCATACATATTTTGGTTTGAATTATTTAGGAAGTTATAAAACAAAACTGGAATTACGTTTGACTTATTTTGATGTATGGTTTACATTTTGAAAACTTTGCCGTAGATGGCATTGTATAAAATCATAATGATATATTGGGCACAACAAAAGCAAAATTACAAAATTTGAAACAGAAATAGACTTTATAAATCATGTAATTACATGTGTAGAAAAACAATAAATATTTATTGACTATCTATGAAATGGTCATTAAACAAATAGACACACACACACACACACACACACACACACATAAAAGTGATTGTTATACATTGAATTGTGTCCTCTCCAAATTCGTATGTTCAAGTCCTAACCCCAGTAGCTCCTGATATGATTTTATTTGGAAATAGGTTTGTTGAAGATGTAATTAGCTAGTTTAAGATGAGGGCACATTGGAGTAGGGAGGGCCCCTGATCCAACATACTAACTGACATCCTTATAAAAGGGGAAATTTAGATATAGACCTGAGCACAGGGAAGACGTCATGTGAAGATGAAGCAGATGTCAGGGTGATGCTTCTATAAGCCAAGAATGCCAGAGATTGCCAGCAAACCACCAGAAGCTAGAAGAAAGTCCTGGGACAGTTTCTTCTTCAGAGTTCTCAGAAGGATCCAACTCCACTGACACTGGATCTCACACTTCTAGCCTCCCGTACTGTGGGACAATAAATTTCTGTTGTGTAAGTCACCCAGTTTATGGTATTTTGTTATGGCTTTTCTAGCAAAATAATAGAGTGCTACAAAGGAAAATTATTGGTGAGATTGAGAATGTACGGGGGATGGAGGCTTATTTTCGATTGGACAGGCAATGGATACTTCTTTAAGGAAGTTTTATTTAGTCTGATACCTGAATGATGAGAATGAGGGAGCCATGTGAGGTAATAGATGAAGAGTGATCTGGACAGAGAAAAGAATATGTGCAAAGGCCCTGAGATAGGAAAGAACTTGGCACCAGTAAGGACCTGAAAAAAAGACGCATAGCCAGTGATGGTGAGAGTGGCACAACGAACTAGACAGACGTTGATAAGGAATTTGAATTTTATTCTAAGGGCTATAAGGAGACTTTCATGGGCCTAAAGCAAGTGGTGACAATTTACATTTTAAAATAAATTATATCTTCTATGCTGAGAATGGTATAGAGAGGGAAGTGAACATAGTTAGAAAATGATAGCATCAGACCAGGCATACAACCTTGGAATAAGCTTGTAGCAGAAATGATTTGAGAAAATATTTAATATTGGGAGTTAGGGAGAATGTATCATAAATAATTACTCTTGGGTTTTTGTCTTCAGCTATTGAGTGTTTCTTGTTGAGATGTTATTTATTGAAGTGGAAAAGGCTAGGGGGAGGGCAGAAGGCAGTGTAATAGAACAAGAATTCAATTCTGGATATGTTACATCTGATATGCCCATAAGATAGCCAAGTAGAGATGCTAAACAGGAAGTTTGTTGTGCCAAGGGAAGGTCTAAGGAGGAGGTGCAAAAACGAAAGTAGGTTGTGCAGTGACCACAGCGTATGGAACCCATTAGTACAGCAGAAAGCTCCTGATTCCCGGTCCTGTGTACGTGCAAACTCATGCAATTGCCTAGTCAATGATATTATAGTATCATTTAATTAGATATAAGGGGGTACTTCCATGTCATGTTGAGAATACATACACAAGCACCTCTGTATCCAATAAAAAGACATAGATGGATAAAGAGTAGTGACACAGTATCAAGAGCACAGAAATAAAATCCAGAAGGCTTGAAATTTACTTTTAGCCTTGCCACTTATTGGTTTAATTGTAAATCAGAAAAACAAATGCTTAGTGTCAGATGTTCTCTAAGATACCTATTGGTTTAAAATTTGACAACGCCCAAGCAACGACACTTCTGGGTATATAGCCTAATAATATTTTTGTGCATGTGCACAAGGAGATCTGTGTGAGTATCCTCACTAAAAATATTATTTCGAACAGCAAATTTACAGGAACTTAAGCTTCCACCAATATACTAGATTTATATGACGGAATGCTATTTAGCTATTTAAAAAAATGAGCTAGATCTATGTGTATATATAAAGATCACAAGTATAGAATGTTGAATGCAAAAAAAATGTAGGTCTTAGAATTAGCCTTGAAATAATGTACTTTTGTGGAAGCACATGCATGTAAAAATGCTAAAAAGGGATAGAAGGTTGCAATTCTGGTGAATTGCTAGAATGGAGAAGGCAACAAGACGGGGTGTGGGCTGTAAAGAAAGTTTCAAGTTAACATTTTATATAAACGTATATTTGAACTACATATAACAGGTTTAAAAGGGAGTTTGTCATATTATTCTTTGCATATTTATATTAAATTAACTTTATGATTCCATAAGTACGTTAAAATAGATTATTTTCATTTTTATCATAGAAAATAAAAGTCTCATTATATGTTTTAATACCACATCATTAATTTCCTAAGATTAGAGAAATCATTGTATACTTTGTAACATATTCTTTTCAGTTTTCCTTTTTGAATTCACACTTACATTTTACTTAAACTATGAAGTGGGCGCTTCAGTTATGTTAGGCACTGTTACATCCATATTTATTTCGTTATTTTCTAAAGAGAGCACTGTAGATCCTGTCTTACAAAGAAACAATTTGATGTTTCTAGAAGTTAAAACACCCAGTGAGATAGCTGGTCAATAGAAGAGATAAATGTTGAAACCCCACTGTTTTACTCTTGGTCCTGTTCTTTCTATTACACCATGGCTGACACACATTGCCAAGCTGAAGACACTGCATAAGTTCCACTTATATCTAACTATCGTAATTCCTTAAAGTTGATGTTTCATTGAGTTAATATAAAATTTAAATATACTGAACACAACATTCATGTAGTTTGCATACAAATGTTGTAAATATTCTGGAAATACACATTAGTAAATGAAGGAAAATAAGTAACATTAGATATTCCATCTCGTTAATGAAATTATTCATATTAATTACAGAAAAGCTATTTTCCATGTTATGCTCTGGTTGTGTTTTTCTGAATATCTTTATAACTATTACAATTTTGTTCCTCTTTTTGGAAACTTAATAGTATGTTGTTATTTTTTTTAATGTTAAAATGGACAACAATTTTGCTGTATTTAGAACAGAAACAGAATTGTTTCACTATCCAGGAGCATGTAACTTTACTGGTTGATTTTCTTAAAAAGAAAAAAAAAAACACATATAAGACAAGTTCAAGAAGAAAAAAAAAACTACAACAAATATAGCCGACAAGAGATTCACAAATGTAACTTTGCAGTCATTTAAATGTTTGCATCCTTCTTTCTTGTTTTCTCAGCCTATTGTCCCTGTTCCTCATCTTACAGTTTTTGTTATACTTGAATGATGAGCTCAAAGCATGAAAAGCTGTTGTTTTCAACCCTTATTAGTGTTTTCCAACTCATTTCCCTGTTTGCCTGCTGACAACCTGCCAAAATCACCCTCTGGTGAATTGTAAAAAGATTGGGGTAGCAGTCAGGGGACCCAAAATGTGTTGCAGATAATTAGTAGATCAGATCTTTGTCACAGCAGATACTTGGCTGCCCACACACATCTCTATTTTTAAGCCTTGTGTGTCACACAATGTATATTCATTGTCTGTTTTAGTGTGAAGAGCACATTTCTGCACTGTATATAATAGAGCTCAGTCCAATGAGAAATTCCATTATTCTTTTGTTGTTTTGAACCATCACTGGTTAACACATGATATATACATATCTGGTGAATAATGGAAACCACTTTTGGCTTTTAAGGAGCTTTAGAAAGGGGAATTACCTATTTTGCTACTTCTAACTATCACAGTCTTTGTTTTCTAGTAAAGGGAGGAAACAAAAATCTCCTTAGATGGTCACATTTGTTTTCATGTTAATTATTCTGATTAATTTGATTGGCAAGAATAGGGGGTCAAGAGATAAGTTCTTAAATTGCACAAAGTAGAAAATCTTTTTTAGTGTGAGATAAGAAGTGATAAACTGAGGTGAAAAGCAGAAATTAGACTTTAGGATCATGAAAATGCCAGGATTATCAGAGGGCTTTCACTAGAATCGATCATAGAATAGCTGGTAATAGATTATTATTGTTACTATTATTACTATTATTTAGTGGTGTGTTCCCTTTAAAATACTATCTATTGATACAGTCTCTGTGTGCACATGTGTGTGTGTTACATTCAACAGACACACTCAAAACTTGCCTCATTTCATTCTTCCTTCTTTATGTGCCAAGTGTGTTTCCCTATAAAGGAAATTCATCAGTTCACAGTGTCAATGGTCTCAAGGTATGAGAATTACATAGTCATGACATAATGAGCTAGTTACTATAATATAACCAGAAATGACTAATTTTTAAAAGAGTAATGACACCAACAACTAGTCTTCAAGTTTAAAAAAGCAGAAAAGATCATGCTTCCTCCTATAAGTAAATGGTTAACTTGGGGAAGTCATACAAACTCTAAAAGTTGTAGATGCTTTAACATTAAAATGTGCACCCCAAAGAGCTGTTTTTCTTATTTGAGAAGATTCTTATCAGGGGCAATTGAATTGATATAGATTAAATCCTTTTGAAATTTCTTAGATGTTTACCAAGTGTAAGGCATTATCAGTAGAATCTAAATCTAAATATTGACCCCAGCTTCTGGCCTAAATCAGCATTTATGTTTCAAAAATTAATATATATATTTCAAGTGTATATGCTTTGAGGTACTGGGAACAGAGTAGTAAACAAAACAGGTGGTAATTCTTGCCCCCATAGATTTTAAACTTTAGTGAATTTAAATAGCAATAATAGGTAAAATTTATAATATCAATTGGTGATAAGTGCTACAAAGTAAACTAAGACAAAGCAGATGTTCGAAATACGAGTTATTTGAAGGAGATGATGGCCTTAAGCAGCGAGGGCCAAATTGTTTATTGAAATGCTAGTTTTAAGAAAATATTCGTTCTTGAATGAACGGTCTTTCATTACTCAGTCAAAGCCTTGTGGATCACTTATCAATATTTCATAGAAAACTCAGTGGTTTGGTACTTAAAACTTTTTTTCCCACCGCATATTTTTATATTTGGAATGAAAAATTTAAAGCTAAGGCATCCTATTTCTCCATTTATTTGACATGCACACAAAAATTATTAATACGTGAAATAGAAATGAAGTATTTACTTTGTGTATGGTCATGTGAATGCAATGTAATAAAAATTTGGTATTAACATTAAGCGAATTATTGTAAAGAGTAAATGTATCCAAAATCGCATAATGCTCTTGAAAGTTAAAAAAAAAATTGATTATCATATACTCATACACAGGATGAATATATCCTTTCTTAGCACAGATGATCTAGAAAAGAGATCTAAGTCCCTAATTCCTTAATTAGGGGGAAGATTCCTAATTTTATTAGGGAGAGAATGAAGGAAGCAGTTTGTCTGCTGTTCCAATCTCCTGTTGCCCTTTCTATGGGGCTCTTCTCAGTTCTGTCACCTGGGATGCTAGAAGCCAAGACTGCAGCAGTAGCATTTGGGACCTGGAGTGCCTTACTAGTCCTGGCGTTCCAGACCTGCTCATCTACACAGCCTGCAGCCTCATAAGTCTGCACCCAGCCAACTTATCTGGGTGCAGAGTAGATCCAATAGAGCTCATCTTTCAGTGGCAAGAGGGAAGGCCTGTGGTGGGAGGCTAGAGTTGTGTGCTAGGAAGTGAGGAGCTGTGTGATGTGGACCAGTGATCACCTACTATCTTATATTTGGCCTACTGAGCTTCCACTAAAAGTCTTACCTGTCTCTTCCATGGGCTAAGGAATGTGACAGATGTCAGGTAATCTTAATTGGGTGTGAGGGGTGGTGGTGTCAGTAAATGCAGTCAAAACTATGGCCCAGTCAATCCAGGATGATAATAAACTTGTCTGGGACCTAGTTCTTATTGTAAGCTATTAAATTATAAGGAAGAAAAGCTTCAACCATATTGGAAATCTATAAAATACAAATTAAAGCAAAAAAAGATAGTTTTCTTTTAAAAAAAATCTGTCAAATGGTTAAAATAAAACTGATCAATACACTGTACCATATTTTTATTATATATGAAGGCTGAATTTTCCTGTAATGCTAATGATTGTATTAGCTGATTAAAATTCTATAGAGATAGTCTATTACTTAAGATACTCATTGCTATAGAATGACAGGAATTATTTCTCCTAAACACAAACACACAGTCATATACACAAAATTGTGGATTAGATTAAGTCCCAGTGTTTCAGAAAATAGTAGCCACCTGAGTAACTTAACTCACGTGCTCTTGGTTTCTAGGTTCCTGAAAAGAGTACACAACTACGCATAGTGCAATATGTGAAGAGTTGGATCTTTTAGGTTGGGAAAGCACATTTATTTAATGCACAGTTCATTTGTACCAGGTATAGGCAAACTATAGCTGCAGGCTAAATCTGGATCACTGTCTGTGTTATAAATAAAGTTTTATTGGGACACAGCCATTCTCATTCACTTACATATTGCTTATGGCTGCTTTCCAAAGTTGAGTAACTGCAACAGAGACCATATGGCCTGTCTAAAATATTTATTATATGATCCTTTAAAGAAAAAGATTGCCAACTCTATTTTATATTATTGACTTGCATTAAAATTCATGAAGACTTTATAGTCATAAATAAGATACACCCTTACAAAGAGTATTCATAGACATTTGAAGCAATCCTGGTTTTTGAGACAGACTTATCATTAACAAAGCCATATCCATGTTGAGAATGGGTCAAGTGCTTCAGAATTTCAGCCACCCAGAAAATTCATTTCTACACAGTCTACCCACTGACTCTAACTTAATAACTGTTTATACAAGGTCATCTTAACTAAAGACCAATCAAATATATAATATATATGATGGTAAAATATGTAAACTACTCTTTGTTATAGAAAATTCATCTCTACAAATTTATGTTAAGGCATATTTATAAAGTACAATTTTGCTATAGCGTTGTTTATTCATATAAATTTATATCAGAGAAAAAGAACAATTCTAAATGTTCAAAGATTGGTGAATAAATTCTATTACCATTATGTTGTAATTATTATGAATTACATATTGAGTAAAATGGCAGAATAGTTTACTGTAAGTATGTAGAAGATAATCACATTTTCAAAAATCTGTATTTGTATATAAAGGAATCATATTTTGAAATATAATTTATGTATTATTCTATTCTTGATAACTATATTATTAATTTCTACACCGTTCCACGATTAGGACCAAGCTACAAGGTGGATACTTACTGCTGTAGGTCTAGGGAGAGAAGTATGGAAGCTTCTTACAAAAGTGATTAATTCTTCCTTTAACTTTCAAAATAGAGTTTTAAAACTCAATTACCAATGCAATAGTCTACAAATCACAGCACATTTGTATGTAAAAAACTAGAGGATTAAGGTAAAATATTTTTCTATGCATTTTCCCATGAGCTTTTGGATTGGAAGATCATAAGCCAGAGCCTTGAGGATTCAGACCTGAGAAAAATCACAGAATAGGGATGGATGGATGATGGTAGGACATAATTAGAATTATAGTGCTCTACACTGCATGAAATTAACTGCTGCAAGTAATATATATATATATATATATATATAAAGTTGCTGAATTCTTGTGAAGTAGGTGTTATTATATTATTACTATTTTATAGATGAGGAAATTGAGGTACCAGGAGGTTAGTTAAGAAGGTTATATACAACTGGTAAGCAGTAGGGCTGGTATTTTAATTCAGATAGTTTGACTGCAGAGAACATGCCATTCATCTTTATGCATATGCAGTATGGCTTCTCCAAGATCATATTTCTCCTGCAAGAAAAATATATAACCACTTGTATAACCAGGCACTGGTCGTACAGCCATGAAGGAGGAAATGAATCCGAATCAGAAAGGAGACTAAGAGAGACAATATAGATGCATGTAAGTGGTTGAATCCTGGTTCTGCTTCCTCCTGGGTTGTAACATTGCTATGGTCTGAATATTTGTGTCTTCCAAGAATTCCTGTGTTGAAACCCTAAACCCCAAAGTGATGGTGTTAGAGATGGGAGCTTTGGAGTGTAGTTAGATCATGAAGATAGAGCCTTCGTGATGGGATTAATGCCCTTGGAAGAAGAGACAGGAGAGTGCTTGCTTCTTCTTCCACTCTTCTCTGTCATGTGAGGACACAGCCAGAAAATGGCCACTGTAAACCAGAAAGAAGTCCCTCACCAGAACCGGCTCCTGCTGGCACCCTGACTTGGGAGTTCCCAGGCTCCAGAACTGTGAGAAATCAATTCCTGTTGTTTAAGCCATCCCATCTATGATAATTTGTTATAGCAGTCCAAAATAAATAAGACAAACCCTTAGGGCATGGGTGTGGGTGAGGCACAGAAATCTGTTTTTCTACTGGGAAAATTCTAGAACGAAACCAAAGGAATGAATTTACATATACCTATAAGACCAAGTATCTCTATTTCCCTAGACAGTTGTGGTTTTCACCTATTATTGTACTACTGTAATTGTCAATAGCATTTCTTTTCATTTTCAAAAGCATCCCGTCTTTAGAGAATAAATTATACTGTCTCCCTATTTCTACATCAGTTACCACATGGAACGTCAAAAGGAGGCTGACCCTATTGGAACGTCAATAGGAGGCTGACAGAGCACCCTCCTCCCACACGAGTAGAGTAGGATACAGAAAGAGTGGCAGCAGGAGAAATTACTATGTGTTGTCTGTGACAAGAGGACATCAGCAGCAGATGCATCAGGAACAGACACTCACATCCAAATACTATTATCTGTGGAGACATCTTAGCTAAGGCCTGAGTCTTTGTACAACCTGGGGCCTTCCCACCATGCCACCTATCTTAGTTTTCTTGAGATGCACTAACAAAATACCACAGGCTGAGTGTCTTAGAAACAACAGAAATTTATTTCTCAGAGTTTTGGAGTCTGGAAGTTTAAAATCAGGGTGCTAAGCATGGTCAGTGAGGGCCATCTTCCAGATTTCAGACTTCTAGTTGTATCCTCATGTGCTGGTAGGGCCTAGGGAAGCCTGTGTGATATCTTTTACAAGGGGTCCACTTTAATGACTTAGTCACCTCTGAAAGGCCCTGCCTCCTAATACCGTCACACAAGGGATTAGGCTTCAACATATGAATTTTATAGGGGGACACATTCAGACCTTAGCACCGACACATCATGGAGAGAAAGAATAGAAAAAGAGGTTGAAACTTTGACAGAATGAGAGTGAGATAATGCAGAAGTGATTAAGTTAAATAAGTGTGTCGATCATCTTAAAATGGAAAACTCAAGCTAATTTTCCACTACAAATGTGAAAAGGGAGAGTTATGAACGAATCACGTTATATAATAATGAAATCAAATGTCTCTACATCAAAGTAATATCATTAAATTTTAAATGACATGTATTTTAACATACACGTGAATAAACAGAAAGTGAGTGTAGTCACTCAAATGTTAAGAGTAGTAATCTTAGGGAATGAGCTTATGGATGACTTCTTTCTTTAATTTTTATATACTTTCTAAATATCCTCAAATGAACATGAATCAGCTTTGCAGTAAAAAGGAAATTTTATTTTAGAACAGATGCATTTATGCATTCACTATTCTGTCCTCATTGAAGCTAGTTAAGCTGAAAACTATTCCACCTTGAAGTGTTAATGAGCTAATAAGTCATTTCAGGGTGAGTTACTTTTCAAAATTGCTGAAATCACACCTCTAACTGCACTTATACTTTATTTACGGATAGGGAGGATCTGGTTACTACAGCAGCTATAAATTAATGTAAAAAAACATGATAAAATATGCTTGCTGCCTACACAAATTCTTATAAACATCTAATTAACTGAAATAGCCTTATTTAAATAAGTTGGTAACTATCCTTTGAATCCCCTGATTTCTGTATGTGAGGCCACGATAGAAAATGGCTTAGTCTTTCATAAAGAAGCAAAGAGTGCAAATTTACTTTCATTCATTCTCAGAAACTTTTCCAGATGTTAGCTCACAGTTTTAAAACTATTCAATTAATTTAAATTTGGAAAAGTGAAATATAAAATAAGTTGTAAAGAATAATAGGTGAGAAGCTTCCAATTAACTGCGATTATAACATCATATTAATGCCCCCAACTCCTGTAATATAAAGATTGCGCCTAATAATAATGTTAGAAAATCCATATAGGGTTCTGGCTGTGCAAAACACTAATTGATGTGAATTTTAGCAATGACTGAATTAGAATTTTGGAATGATTGACTTACATGCAAGAATCTGTACATGCACGCACACATACCACCACCACCACCACCACCACCCACAAAGGAATGGAAAAAAGGGGAGAAGTAACTTGATCTTGACTTTTCGTATTCTACCTACATGTACATATTATTCCAGGGTTATAAGAAAAAATTTGGTTCACTCTCCTTTCTTAAATATTTTTACAGAAAAAAAATTTAATTTCTATTAAATTCCTCTAGTAATTATTGGCAGTTAAACAAAGGAGGCAATTATATGATTATCACATACAAAATAAGATGTAATAGATTAGATACAGTAAATGATAGCTAATTAAAATCATAAAGTGCTGGGTTTAAAACATCAACTTGTTAAGAAATGCTATATCCTTCAGAAATAACAAACCTAGTATACCATATTTTCCCCAAAATAAGACCTAGCCGGACTATCAGCTCTAATGTGTCTCTTGGAGCCAAAATTAATATAAGACTTGGTCCTGTATTATAATAAAATAAGGTAGCCAGTAAACAAATAACTGTATCGGAACACCCTCCCTATTCACCAGTGACTTCTCTCTTTACCCAAAGATAAAGGAAATATTGAAAGGAATATATTCTGATGACATTCAGGAAATCAAGGGTAATATGATAGCTCTGATGGCCATTCCAGAAAGAGTTCCAAAATTGTTTTGAAGGATGGACTAGGCGCTGGCATTGGTGCATAGCTTCCCAAGGGGAGTACTTCGAAGGTGACCGTAGTAATATTCAGTAATGAGGTATGTAGCACTTTTGCTAGGATGAGTTCGTGAACTTAACTGTCAGACCTTCTATTTGGTTCAACATTATTCTGGGTGTGTCTGTAAGGGTGTTTCGAGATGAGGTTAACATTTGAATCGGTAGACTGAGCAAAGTAAATTGTTCTCCCCCAACTCCCCAGTTTGGGTGGGCATCATCTAATCCACGGAAGGCCTGAACACAAAGGGTGGAGTAAGAGAAGGTTCATTCTCTTTGCCTGATGGTCTTTAAACTAGGACATAGGTCTCCTACCTTCAGACTTGGACTCAGACTGGAATTTATACCCATCAGCATTCCTGCTTCTCAGGCACAATCCGCAAAATAAAATTTGATATTAAAGCTCAGTAAGGAAACAACCCAATTAAAATATGGACAAAAGATCTGAACAGACATTACACCAAAGAAGATATACAGATCACAAATAAACATAAAAAGATACTCAACTTCATTTGTCCTTAGGTAATTGCAAATTAAATCAGTAATTATATACCATTACACATGTATTAGAATGGCTAAAGTGCAAAAAACCTGACAGTAGTAACTACTGGCAATGATGCAGAACAACAAAAACTCTCATTCCTCGCTTGTGGGAATGCAATATTGGAAGACCACTTTTGAAAATAGTTTGACAGTTGTTTACAAAACCAAACAGCCTCATTAGAAGACAGTCTGGCAGCTTATAAGTCTAAACATAGTCTTATTATATAATCCAGCAATCACAGTACTAGATATTTACCCAACTGATTTGAAACATGTCCGCACAAAAACCTACACGAGTGTTTATGGCAGCTTTATTTGTAATCACTAAAACCTGGAAGCAATCAAGGTGTCCTTCCACAGATGAATGGATAAAGAAACTGTGGTTCATCTATAATATGGAAAATTACTCAGTGATAAACAGAAATGAGCTATCAGGCTATTAAAATAAAATACGTGGATGAACCTTCAAAGCACTATTGCCAAGTGAAAAAAAGACAGTTTGGGAATGCTACCGTTTCCCTGAAAATAAGACCTAGCCAGACCATCAGCTCTAATGTGTTTCTTGGAGCAAAAATTAATATAAGACTTGGTAATACATTATATTTATTATATTATATTATATTATATTATATTATATTATATTATATTATATTATATTATATTATATTATTTAAGACCGAGTCCTACGTTACAGTAAAACAAGACTGGGTATTATATTAATTTTTGCTCCAAAAGACACATTAGAGCTGATGGTCCGGCTAGGTCTTATTTTCGGGGAAATACGGTACATAATGTATGATCCTACTACATGATCTTTTGGAAAAAGCAAAACTATAGCAACTGTGGTTCCCATGGATTTAGAAGTTGGTTGGGTGGTGAAGCACAGGGTATTGTAGAAAAGCAAAACAATTATGTATGAAACTGTGATAGTGCATATGTAACACTATGCATTTGTCAAAACCTGTAGAACTTCTCAACACTAAAAGTGAACTTAGATGTTTACCAAAAAAAAAAAAAGAAAAAAAGAAGGATGTTGGAGGATCCCAGCATAGTATATGCAGAATGTGACAAAATGGTACAACTCGAATATAATGTATGAAACAACCTCATTGAAACCGATGGGGGACAGTTTCTCTCCTAATTAACTTTAAAAATGAGTGGCGTTTGTAAAATTAAAGGAAAGAAAAAGTGTATATGGACTGTATTCTTTTAGATAAAGTGGTTTCCCATCAGAGTCTTGGTTAATAGTTCTGATACTGCTCTACATGAATATTGGAATTAAATAATTGAGTCAATGGATGATGGATGGTGGGAACCAGACTTCTTACTGCTGGAGAAGTTTACAAATAAAGAGGAAGAGGCTAGCATGATGCATGTGGTATAAATTAGAGTGGAATACATCAATATGAACTCATTTTTAGCTTAATAAAGGTACAAATAGTTACATATGGAAATATGTATAGATATGTGTATGTACCTAGCTTAATATACACCCATGTATGTTCTTGCTCTGTCAGCTGAAAGGGCCTAGAAGGAACCACACTGCAGGAGTAACAAGCATATTTAAACATACTGTTTTCTAATACCATTCCCCAATAAAAAGAAACCAAGTCCCTTTGGAGAAATGGTTGATTCTAGGACTAAGGCAGGACATATATAAAATGAGTACGGAACATCTTTTACCAGAAAGTAAGGAGAGTGCAAAAAAAAAAAAAAAAACACCCACAATGATGGGAATTTATAAAAGGAGAACAACAGGAAACTATTAGATCAGTCAAATAAAGAGTGAGAGAGAAAGGAATGCAAAAAGCAGCAAAAACAGAATAAAGTAAAATCACAGGAATACTTATAAGCATTCATTAATTATAAAAATATTAATGAGTTAAATTCCACTATTAAAATACAGATATTCTTAGAATGTGTTAACAATCCCGAAACAAAATTCACTGGCTATACAAGAGCCATATTTGAAATTAAAATACATAAAAAAGATTGAATGCAAACAGGTAGAATAATGTATTACCAGCAAATATTAATCTAAAGGAAGGAATTGAAGAAATGTTATTATCAGACAAAATAATTTAAAATGAATGATTTATATGGGGCAAAGAAAGGGAAGTATTTCATGCTAGCAAAAATAACAGTACAACAAGGTGATAGGAGAGTCATAAACTTTTACATGTACATGGTTACAAAATGCATAAAATGAAAATTCATGGAAAGCAAGGAGAAATGGACAAAAAAAATCTTATTAAAAGATTTTAAATCTTTGTTAGAAACAGGCAGAGCAAATAGAAAAAATAATGAGTATAACAAGAGAAGAAAATACAAGCTTCTGTTGGTGTACGTGTGTGCAGATGATATGTGTATATGCAGATATATATATATATATATATATAGTCTCAAAAAGGATAACAACATTTCTTTTCAAACATATATGGAATATTTAGGAACATTCATTTTGGATTAGAGCACATGGAAGACAATTTGTTTGCTCATTCCACAAATCTTAACTCTCCACACCCGTTCTTTCTTCTTTTTGGCTAAATAAAACAATAGGGGCTTTTCATTTCAAAGAAGGAAGCAAAAGAATCTTAAGAAAATGGACACTAATTTAGACGACTGTTTTGTGTCATTTTATTGTACTAGGAGAACAGAAACATAAACCTGTAGTTTAAAGATAGTGTGGGGTTAAGGATGGTGTTTCTTTAAGTTGGAAGATAGTGTAGACTTTTATGCTAATGAAATGAACATTAGAGAAGAAATTGATCAGCCAATTGCTGAAGTGAAGTCTTTGAAAAGGCAAGATCAAAAGGGCGTCAGATTATTAGAGGAAGTTGAGGTGTTTGATAGGAATGACACACCTCTTATTTTCCACAGTGATTATAGTGATTCAGGTTGTATAAGATATAATTTTTTTATCTTGTATCACATGATTATAATTGAAACACCAGTTTCAATCGAAACACAGGCTGTATGGCAAAATTGTAATGTTGGCAATTTAGAAGTTGCTGAATTAGGAAGAATCATTAAAATATTTTTTAGCATTTTCCTTGAATCAGGGAGTTTATGAGAAGACTGTATTTTTCCCTATACATTTTGGTTTATTCATTTGATAAATAATACCAAAGCGTGTGTTTTTATCATAACTGTGGCCGAAAGAGAATCTTTCAGCAAGCATTGTGAAACATTTTTATTGGAGCTGAATATGAAACATATAATTATAGATTAATTATGAGATAAATATTTTCAAAAGGTGTTATGCTAAAGATTGTTTCTGGAAAAAAGGTAGAGACAGAGAACAGACATGGCTAAGAAGCACTGATTACAATTTAACCTTGTAGATCATGGAAATATGTTTCAAGTTCTTGTTTCAAATCCATAGTACTTTATCCACGTGGACAATAACATTGAATGAGATCACATTTCTTTCATCTCCATGGCTATTTTTCCTTTTCCTGTCAAATGGATGTGAAAAGGAGATGTCTATGTGAAAATGAAAGAGAATGGTCAAAATGCCCAGGGAGATAAATTTAATGTGCTGTCATCTTGGGAGATGTTACTCTTTCTGTTCTTTTTATGTTTCCTCATCCTTCATTTTTCCCCTCTATTTTAGAGACTGCTTATAAAGCCTAGAAATATATAAAATGATAGACCTAGATGTTCTTCGAAATGTTAACTGAGTTCAGTAGGTTGAGTCATTACTGAATTACTTCTTTTGGGGTAAAAGAAGAAGAAGGATAAAGAAAGCAATAAGACAACTCCAGTCAACTAATAGACTGCTGTGGAATACAAATTTGGCATCTGAAGTCACCAGAAGAGAAACTAATCATTTATTGCAATTAAACAATAGTGAAGTCATCTCCAACACTTCTACCTTACCCCCTTTTGATTTGTGAGAACTCACACAGAGGAGGCATGTTTTCCAGAATTTGCGGAATTACTGCATGTGTGGTGCAACTGTATGAACCGTTACATTGCTGGGGCTTCCTTCTGTCAAGATTTTCTATATTGTCTTGTTTCTCTCTGATGTAGACATTCTCATTTTTCCTAAAAATCTTTGCGTCTTTCTTCTTTGAAGAAAGAAAACGTTTAGGGAATTGATAAGACCCATCTCTTGCATTCAACCAGGTGATGTTAAAAACTGTATGTGATCCATAGTTGACTCTTAAAGACTTTTAGGGATGGGCAACAAAGATGAAAATGCAGCAAGAAAAGGGAAAGGTTTTAATACTGGCAGTGAAAATCGAATTGAATATAAAGTGAGTTTTAGAAGAAAAGGCTATCTATGCAAATATTGCCAGTGTTTGAGTGATTCTAGACATGCATCTGGGAGAACTTAGTGAAGGCAAACTTAGTGACACAAATGAGGAAAGTGATTTTGACAAAAAAGGTGAAGATGTCCTAGAGGAAGGTGACACCAGCGATAATCTTCACATTAAAGGCACCTTCTTAGATATTTCACAACATTGAAAGTGCAAAGGATAAAATGTTGGAAGCCGATCCAAACTTACAAAAGATTATGAAAATTCACCGAGGCATAGAAAAGAAGTTTGTCGTGTGTGGTAAGTTACAGGATGGCAGCAAACGGCAAGCACTCTTCAAACTACTCTTGATAAGTTTTCTACAAAGAAATAAGACACTTTAAATCTCAATGTTGTAAATTAAAAATGTACAAAATAAATATTTTTTTTTGCTTTTCCTTATATACTTGTAACAGACAATGAGAGTTTTTAAGGTTTTGGAAAAAAAACTATAGGTAACAGAACAATCATAATTTTTCTCATGAATTATTTGATTGTTTTGCATCGTTTTAGTTTATATGCTCATTTTTATGGTCTCACGATGTTGCAAAGTGAGGACTGCCTGTATTATGAAATAAAGCCTTCCAATTTAAAGTCTTTGTGAAGTAAAGACTATTTTATCTGGAATTTTTGAAGAATAAGGGTGTCAGAAAATGCCAGTTGACTTCCCTTCACTTGAAGGAGCTCATTTAGGACATGAGATGAGGGTGATTCCAAAGCAACACTCTTGAAATCCAGAGCAATAAAAGTAAGACAAACAGCGATCAGATTTCTCACATCTATTTTTGGCCTTAGCAATTTTTCTCAGGCCATGGCCACAAAAATCCAGTTCACTTTGTGGATTAAACCTAAATGGAACAAACAAGTGGAAGCTGAAGCATCTATTTTAGATAAAAAGGCCATTTAATTCATCATCCAAACCAGAACACTAGTGAGAGTAAAAGGGGTACTAAAATTAATTAAAATTATATAATTCTTGAAGTGTTTCCTGATCTGTGAATTGGTTTTATTGTATTGGTAAAACAACAACAACAAAATTATTCAAATCATATTTTTAAATTCTTTCTAAAAATCAAGTCTAATATCTTTGTATATCAAACAAAACCCCTAAACATTAAAAATTAACATAAAAAATAACTTTACTTAATACACATTCACACTTCTTTCTCAGTTTTTTAAAGTATATCAGTCTCTAATGAGGTGCCACCCTTTTGGATAAAGAATATAATCTGTAAATAAGTCTTAACTTTGAAGATTATTGATTTTATGAAAAAAATTAAGTTTTTGATTCATACATTTTAAATTCTTAATACAATCAATTCACTTATCTATGTAGATTATAATATTGTAATTGAAAAAATACATTACAGTTGTTAAATACCCCAGTAAATTCAGAATATATGCTGTTAAATGAAGGTTATTATAAACATTATATTTATAATTCCATCTGAAATAAGTTTATATGTATTGTCTTTTTTTCTTTAGTCAGAGGAAATTTCTTTGATGAATAAGACAAATAAGTTCTACAATTTTTTTTTAATGATTCTTCACTATTGTCTAATTAAATAGCTGTAAAAATCATAGTACTTTCCCATTTCATTCAATTTTTTGTAGATTATCAAATTAGCCAATTAAAAATAGTTGGTGAGCAAAAGATAGATAGATAGATAGATAGATAGATAGATAGATAGATAAATAGATAAGATAGATGATAGATAGAGAATTTTGACAACTATATGGCCCATTTATATTGGTAGGATATTGTAGCTTTTGGGGAACAATTATGAATTATATCCTATCTACCAAGATGAATTACAAATCATCCGTACTAGAAAAACCTCATAATTTAGAAAATACACTGATTTATTTTAACAATGTTCCAAAATTTGGATTCTGATTATTTCAGCAAAATATAATAAAAATAGTTTTAACATTAATGTTGAACTTTTGAACCAAATTTACAATAGCGTTCATAATGATGTCAAATGTTCTTTCTTTGACTCAATGCATTCCAAATCTTTATAGTATATGTAAAATATCAAAACACTTTACAAATTAACTGATTTTCTATTCAAAAACATGTCTTTGATAAAAATCTGGTATTCTTCAACTCTGTAGAATTCTTGCGCTAATGGAACCAGTACATTAAAAGTTATAGCTTTACTTTTAGTATATGTACAAGACATTTTCAAATAGAAAATGAAAAAAATAATGTAGAAGAGTCATGTGATCTAAATAAAAAAGTTAAGATTTACACAGTAATAAGTAAACACACTTTTGAAACTACACATGTTAAATTGTTATTTCTCATCCCAGATTTCTTAAATAAAATAGTTACTGTCTTTTAAAATAAAGACGGACAGTTCCTTAACATATTTGCATCTTCTAACTTTTATATCACTGTACCACTATGGCCATAAAAGAAGAAGATAAATGCCCATAACCATTTTGTGCATGTTACATGTTCATCATGATATTTCATGAGAAATGGCAATTTAGTCCTTAATTCTTGATTAACTTTTACTTTCACTTTTTTAGAGCTCATTGTTGCCAAAGCTCATTGCCTTTCATTGCAAAATGAAAATGTAGGACTAAAAAGTAACACGGATAGTTTTAGACTTACACCATCTAAGAAATGAAAACTGTAACAAGGGAGTTCGAAATATTCTCTATGAACTGTACAACAGCACTGTTTGGTCTCTGTTTGCTGCATATATTTTATAACTACAAACTTACTACCTTTCCTTCTGACCACTGTAGTCCCAGCAGATTCAGGTTTTACAGATTTCAGTACTTCTCCCACCATCACCTGAAACTGGAAGGTGTTACTGTCTCTAGCTGCTCAGTCCTAACTCACTTCATTTTATCAGCAGCCTGTATTCTGTCCTGAAGGGAGGCATTAATTACCTCTGTCTGGAATGGGTTAAGGGTAGAGAGTTGGTTTATCTTCTTATTTTTTCCCCAGATATAACAATATATTATATCTGAGGCAGTTTACCAGTTTACCAAAAGGATACGTCGTTAAAATTGTGGTGGGCTTATAAAGGAAAAGAACAGGGTGTTGGGAGAGACTCTAACAGTGGAGATAATTTAGAATAAAGATCAGAATGATGAGATGAAGCATGCTTTAAAAAATAAACTATTTTCAGTATCAGAAAAGGTTGAATTTAAATTTTAAAAAATTGAGAGTGACAGAAAAGGATATTTTTTATGAAAAATGTTATATTATGCAATGAAGATCTACATGAATCTCTACACTGCAGAAAGTATAATTTCAAATATATTTTTAAAATTGTAGGAATTATAATAAAATAGCCTGAAACATTGGAAAACTTGAAATGCCTCTCAGGCCTTGAAAATCAAGTTGACAAAAACATGTAGACATGTAATAATGGGAGCATGGTAATGAAGTCTAAAATAGATACAGCTATGAACAAGCCATTGAATGTTTCAATAACAATTTTCTATCTTTATTAAATTTATTGGGATGACATTATACAGGTAAAGTTATATAGGTTTCAAGTGTACAGTTCTGTAATACCTCATCTGTATATCACATTGTATATTCACCACCAGAGTCAGTTCTCTTTCCATCACCATATATTTGACCCCCTGTACCCACTTCTACCACCCCCGTCCCCCTTGTCCTCTGGTAAGCACTAAACTGTTGTCTGTGTCTATGAGTTTTTGTTTGTGTGTCTTGTTTATTTGTTGCTTTCAGTTGTATGTGTCACATATGAGTGAATTCATGAGGTTGTCAACTTTTTCTGTCTGACTTATTTCACTTAGCATGATAATCTCAAGATCTATCCATGTTGTCTCAAATGGCAGGAATGGTACTGTATCAAACTAAAAAGCTTCTGCCCAGCAAAAGAAACCACCAAATGAAACAGACAACCAACCAAATGGGAGAAGATATTTGCAAGTAACACCTCCGATAAGGGGCTAATAATATCCAAAATATACAAAGAACTCACAATAAAACTCAACAACAAAAAAATAAAAAAATAAATAAACTCAACAACAACAACAAAAAATCCAATTAAAAAATGGGCAGAGGATCTGACCAGATGCTTCTCCCAGAAGTCCTACAAACGGCCAACAGATACATAAAAAAATGCTCAACTTCATTAGCTATTAGGGAAATGCAAATCAAAACCATGAGATATCACCTCACACCAGTTAGAACGGCTGTCATCAACAAGACAAGTAAGAACTAGTGTTGGAGAGGCTGTGGAGAAAAAGGAGCCCTCATACACTGCTAGTGGGATTGTAAATTGGTGCATCCACTATAGAAAACAGTATGGAAGTCCCTCAAAAAATTAAGAATAGAATTACCATACAACCTATCACTTCCTCTTCTGGATATCTACCAAAAAATATCTGAAAACATTTATTTGTAAAGATATATGTACCCCTATGTCCACTGTAGTATTATTCACGGTGTCCAATACATGGAAACAACCACAAAGTGTTCTTCAATAGATGATTGGATAAAGAAGATGTGAGATATATATATATATATATATATATATATATATATATTAGAATAAAGATCAGAATGATGAGATGAAGCATGCTTTAAAAGCATGTATAAAGCATGCTTTATACACACACACACACACACACACACACACACACACACATATATACAATGAATATTACTTGGCCAATTTTTTATGATGGTTTAGATACAAAACGAAATAAGTATCAACTTAACTATGCAAATGTGTATGGATCTATAGCTATGTCAAATTAAATAATTTCAAAGAAAACAGCATCAGATTACTATGGAAATTTTCTTTGATTAGAGTTTGGGTGGTTTTTTTATTTTCTTCTCCTTTTTATATTTACTGTGATATGATAAGTGACATTCATGATCAAATTAAACACTCAATATTCTTTTTTTAAATAGGAAAGATCACACTAGTTAGCTCTTTTAATCAAACATGGACATCACAATAAATAAATAAATAAATAAAGACACCAAAGTCTGGTTTACCTGTGTGGTAGATTGATTGTAAAAATGGACCTTATTCTCCATATCTCTCTTTATCAATAACCTTCACAGTCTATCTTTGAATTCTTCCCATCAAGACATGGTGTCTCCTCACCTTGAATCTGGGCTGGACTGTGACTAATTTTGACGAACAGAAGTAACTGTACACTATTTCCAAGCCTAGAACTCAAAAAGCCTTGGGTACTTCTGCTTTTGTTCTTTTTGTTAGACATTGTCTTTGCCCTGAAACATGCCTGGGCTGGCACACTGGGAGGATATGGGAAACACATGGAGAAGAGTAGCCAACAGTCAGCCAACTCCATGGATTTGAGAAAGCCCTGTCAAGATCAGCAGAACCTCCAACCCGGCCCATAGTTCTCTGCAGACTTATTAGTAAGTACAGTCAAGACCAGATGAGCCACCCAACCTATCCTTGGCATTGTGAGCAATCATACATTCGTGTGGTTTTAAGACATTGAGTTTGGGAGTGGTTTATCACAAAATTCGATTGTGGCAACAGATAGCTAGACAGAATTGATACTTGACAAAGAGTACCATCATAAGAGAAACTTGAAATATGTGGCATTGACTTTGTGACTGGTTGCAGGTAGGGGGTTAGAAAATGGTACGCAAGAGTGTTAACAAGGACATAGTAAGGACATTTTAATTGGGGTCTGGAAAAATGATGATCCTGTAATAGCATCATAAAATAGTTGACAAAACTGTTGCCTGCAGTCACTTGGAGGATAGAAAATGTGTCTAATGAACTTTTGGATTTGCCTAAGGAGTTCTCCAGGCAGAATATTGAGAATGTCAGCTGAATTTTTTAAATTGTGTATGGTACAACAAGAAAGGGAAGAACTAAAGAAAAAAAAAAAAAGAAAAACAAAAGCTAGCCAGTCCCTTAGCAGAATTTAGAGAGAATAGGATAGGGCCAGAATTATGGGCTACAAAATAAAACAGTTTCTCATTGTTAGTCCCTTTAGTCAGGAGATTATCAAAATAAAATATAGCCTGGGTGCATAGATTAAATCATCAATATGGTTTAAGACACTTTGTTAAGATCTCTGAAAAAATGAAAGAAGTGCTTAGCTGGTCCTCTAAAGTAGACAAAAGAGCTTCTAGGAACAAAGGGTATCTCCCATAATTGTCTGATATGTCCCAATGAGTGTGATTAAAAAGAATTTGTTGAGTGGAATGGGTGCAAATCAAATTGTTTGAAAGCCCACAAAAGATTTTTAAGGAGTTGTAATGCAAAAGTGGCCTCATCATCCTGACCTCAAAGGTACTGAGATTATCCAAAATGCAAAATGGCTTTGGGTCCCCATCCTTCTAAGCACAGAAAGGCAGCTGGGTATAACTTCCCCTGACCTCTCAGAAAGGGTAAACACATACGGAAAAAAACTTTCCAGAAGGTGGTGCTACGGAGAACAATGGACTAGGGGGCCGGTCCTAAGGAGCAGGTTGGAGGCCAAACTTGGAAACATTTTCTTCTCCTAGTGTCAGGGCACCGAGCAACACTTGCTCAATTGGAATAGTAATAATAATAATAATAATAATAATAATAATAATAATAATAATAATGTCGCAGATGTTCTATATACCTTCCAACCTTGCCTTTTTGAATGAGCATGCTGTTTAATGCAATTTTCCAGTTTTTTTCCACTATTGTATGCTGGGTGGTAATAGTGAAGTACAAATAACTTGTGTTTTTGTTTGGTAAGTCTCTGAATCAAAATGTACATCTAAAGAGACTTATCTAGACCTCTTGTAGATCGCAAGATGCTGGACTTGAAGGACAATACAATAATTAGAAGAAAATGTGGGCACCTTGGGAGAGGAGGAGTGTAATTCGTGTGTGGGAAGCATGTGGAGTGAGGCCAGAGGGTGGAGTGGTGGTACATTGATTGCAAACTTGGCGCCCAATTCTTTACCCCTCGCTAAAACCACACCCTTTTCAATGTGACTTTGAGCCTCTCTCATCAAGAGGTTGAGTCGATTTCACCATTGCTTGAAAATTGCTAGGCCCTGTAATACACTTTGTTTTGCAAATAACATACAACATAAATAACTGTGAGTCAGTGTTTAGCCTAGTCTGAAAGAGGCCTTCCACATGTCTACTTTCTCTCTCTCAGTCTTCTGTCTCACCATGAGAACATCCTGGGCTAGTGTGCTAAATGGACTGGACAAATACATAACAAAGCTCTAGACCAGTCAATACCCAGCTACAACCAAATATTTGATCAGCCAACATTAGAAAAATGATATACCCAAAATAAAGCTGATAATAGGTTTGTGAGTGAGCCTAGAAGAGATCAAAACTGTCCAGCTGATCCACAGATTAGTAGCATATACCTGTTTCAAGGCTCTGAGTGGGATGGGGTGATGTACAGCATTAGTGTAATAATAGATAAGGGATGCAACCTGCTATACTAATTCCTGGTGAATACACTTAAACCACGTATTGCAAATGTCAAATTATTTGTCGTGAATCAACGGGATGGAAAGTAGAGCAATTAGTTTTTAAAAGGAGAAAATTACTTTCCTCTGATGAGAAAAAGAATTAATGGGATTCCCATTTTTGTTGTATAGATGCAGGTGACACTGGATTCTTCTTTCTATTCTGAATTCTGTTGAGTCATTTGAAGTGAGAAGAATATAGGAAAGAGAGACACCTCTGGGGAATTACTTTGGTAGCCAAGCAAGACAGACACTGAGGTAGCAGAGAGCTGCCACTGTGATAGAGGCTACAGGGACTTAATACCAGACCCTGAAAATCTGATTAGAAGACCGGGGATTGTTGACAGTTGAGAGTAGTATTTTTACTCTTTATAGCTCTGAATAGAAAATAATAGAAGAATTAACAATTATAATAGTTACGGCAACTTTCCCAAAGAGTCATATTTATAGATTTTATATTTGAAGAAAAACGGGGGTTCTATGTTCAGGAAAGTTTGGAAAACATTAGGTCAAACAAAGTGAAAAACATCTTTTTTAACTGCAGGACTTCCCAGGCTCCTTACTATACCATTTGTATCGTGAGTCCCCCAAAGGAACATATAGCGTGCAATATTCTCCAAATTTATTTGACCATGGCACTCTTTTTTTTTTCTCAGAGTATTTTACAGGATTATATTTTCACCAAGTATACTTTGGGGAATGCTGAGTTCATGGTTTGTAAAGTGTGTAATTTTTACTTTATTTTTAAGGTTTTAAAATATAAAGATAACCTTTTCACCAATGTAAGTTTTAATGTTCATATTTATTTGATTAAAAAAAAACCAAAAAACATAACCTAGTAAAAAATAATGGTATTATATTCATAATTCTGTGTTATAATGCTACATCTTCTAATACTTATCTTTAATTATAGGTCAAATACAACAACTTTTATAAACATTCACATGGAGAAAAGCTTGCTATGTATGAGGTACTGCATGAATTGCTTTACATATGCCATCAGAATCACCCGTCAGAAAAAGTCCATGAGTTCAGTATTCATACTAAGTTTAAAAATGATGAAATTGAAGCTTATAGAAGTATGGCCATGCGCCAAGTTGACTTATTTAACAAAGACAAAACTGAGATTCATACACTTCTACCTGATACCAACACCCACTCATTCAATGACTGGGCACCACTAACCAGTAGGCATACTATTGGATTTTAGAGAAACACAACTCTGGAAAACCACACTTGGTGTTGGAGAACTAACAAGGGCAAATGCATCTCAGAGGAAGTAGGTGACTGGGTTAGTGAAGCTGATTAAGGAAAGTACCGTGTTTCCCCGAAAATAAGACCTAGCCAGACAATCAGCTCTAATGCGTTTTTTGGAGCAAAAATTAATATAAGACTGGTCTTATTATAGTAAAATAAGACTAGTTCTTATATTATATTACATTATATAAGACCAGACTTACATTATAGTAAAATAAGCTCGGGTCTTATATTAATTTTTGCTCCAAAAGACACATTAGAGCTGACTATCTGGCTAGGTCTTATTTTCGGGAAAACACGGTATAGCAGAAGACAGTTTGGAAACTCAGGTGAATTTAGTTGAAACAGAATATGGACACTGAGATTAAAGAGCTAATGTTAACAAGTGTGGAAAAATCAAATACTTTTGACTGCACTGGAATGGGTTATTTTACCCAAACTCAAAAAGTTTATAATTTCTTTCTCTGTGATTTTTTTTTTACCATTAGAAATTGGAATTTTGATATGAATTCTAAATACATACATAGGTTCACCATGTCGTGGTGAGTAAATTAGCAGTAAATTATTGTTGTGAGTAAACTTAGGGCACAGAACAAACATCATTTGCAAAGAAAGAAAATAGGTGCTGCATATAAATATTTTGTCACATGTGAGTACTAGTTGATGTGCCCCAGAATACATGACCAATTAATAATGTTTTAAACAGCTTTGTAGATTTTATTATGGCATACAATGAACCACACATGTAGTGTACAGTTTCATTAGTTTTGACATGTGCGTACATTCACGAAACCATCATCATAATAAAAATAATGAATATATCCGTCACCTCAAAAAGTCTTCTGATGTTCATTTCTAATTACTGTCTTCCACCTCACCCCATCCCCCAAGTACTGGCCAACCACTGCCACTACAGATTCGAGTGCATATTCTAGAATCTTATATAAATAGAATCATACAGTATGTACCCTTTCTTTGGCTTCTTTCATGCAGCATAATTATTTTGAAATTCATTCACACAGTTACATATATTAATCGTCCATTACTTTCTATTGCTGAGTAGTATTCCGTTGTAAACTCATCAGAGTTTGTCCATTCCCGTTAATGGACGTTTGGGTTTCCAGTTTTTGGCTATTGCAAACAAAATTGCGATATAGATTCGTGTATAAGTCTTTTATGGGCATATGCTTTCTTTTATCTGGGTAAACTTAGAAGTGCAATGGGACGACAGTATGGTAAATGCAAGTCTAATTCTTTAAGAAACTGTGAACTGTTTTCCAAAGTGGTTTTATCTTTTTACGTTCCCATCAGCAGTGTTTGAGAGTTCTTCTTCCTCTACATATTTGTCAATGCTTAGTATGGTCTAGCTTTTTGACTTTAGACATTCTAGTAGGTGTCTAGTGTAATTTCATTGTGGTTTTAATTTGCATTTGACTAATGATATTGGCCATCTTTTCAGGTGCTTATTTGTCATCCATATTTCTTTTTTTTGATGAAGAGTCTGTTCAAATAAATGTTTGTCCATTGTTTTTATAACGTTATTTTTTCTTTTTCTTAAGTTTTGAGATTTCTTTATGCATTCAGAATATCTGGCTTATTTGCACATTTTTCTTATAATGAAATGAGACTTTTAATTTTTAATTTTGATTCATCTGAATGGTCTTTCTAGCCAGACAGATAAGGTGGGTCCTAGAGATCTGGCTTGTTTCATTTGTCCTTTCTATTTACCAAAGTGTTCCTCAGGTCCTCACCATCTGGATTTGGGGCATGTTGAGAATCTGTAAGCATTGCCTCAGAGACTGAAAATTACAGTGGAGAAAATATAGGGATTCAGCTTCAGACCTTGCCTTTAGCTTTTGCCTTAAAATGATCAACTCAAACAGTATCACTGAAAATTAAAACTTTGTTTAAAATATAAAATAAAAACCTGAAAGTAATACTATATTTTGTCCAAGGTAATCATCTTTAGATATCCTTAAAGTTTGTTGTAGGCTCATTTACTAAATAAAAATGTATTTAAATGTATAAAAAATCTTTTACATATGCCAAACGCTTTGATAATGACTAGGCATAACAGAAATAAAAACAACTTACTGCTAGGAATTAAAAAATAAAAATATCAGATATTTCACTCTAAAAAAAGGAAGTGTTTTATTTTAGAGCCCTGTAAATATAAAGAATACGCATTCTAATATAAATGAGTAAAAATTGATAATACTCATTTAAAACAAAAATATTAGTAGATCTTTACACGCATAACACCATTGGATTATACTATTCCTGAGTCCATTATCATCTTTTCTGTATTTCATAAAATTTATTTTCACATTAAAAGTAGAAGAGTAGCTTATTATGGCCACCTTCCCTTTCTTACTAAGCTATTGCTTCTGTGCTTGCGGTGTTTGTCTAGGTGCGTATGTATGTGTATGGTGGTGGTGGGATATTAATAAAAATTCTCAGCTTCTTTTCACTTCCCAGTCAATCCTCAGTGCTGCTTGCGGGGTATGGAACTAGAGTAAGTAGAGAAGCTGCACTATGCTATCACTTTCTGTTTCTTTCCTGGGCCAACAGTTTCTAAGGTTTATGGCATGAGGTTGAATGGTTATATGGTTGTTAATGTTGAATTATGGATTCTTTTCCCTTTAGTGTTTCTGTTATTCTTATTCTTTTCATAACAGTTGGAGCAGGGACATTACTTGTTTCAACTCCACTTTTCTATTTGTCCCTAAAAATATGGGCTTGCTTATGAATAGTCATTATATTTTGCACCTTGACTTGAATGTAACAAAATAGAGGTTTTTAAAATCAGACTTTTTTAATTTTCATTTCTCTATATAAGTAGTCCTTCAAAGGAGCATGCATTCCAGGTGAGGGCATGAGAGAAAAGAATTAAATTTCTTTACACCGTATTGTGACATTAAAATATAAAGACCACATATTTAATCAATCAATCAATCAAGCAGAATCAGTCCATTGATATTAAATTAGGTTATATGATAATCTATATATGAGATGTGGTACTTTTTCACAGTAAATTTCCTTTTACTTAAATTTTTATATGAGACATGTATAATTCAGTTAAAAAGTTGACAGAGGGGAGAATCTTTACGCAAGTCAACAATGAGAATGAATACCAGGGTCCATTCCTTTGTGTTTTTCTCTTGGTAAAGCTGCATCATTCATGGGTTTTCCCTGCTTTTGAAAGCTGAGGTACCTTGACTTAGAATCATGTATTGTTGTTTTGGGTGTCAGTTCACTCAATGCTACCATCAAGAATAAATTCACTCAGCCAGAGATCTTCTAAAAAACAAATGATAATAACATAACAGCGAAGAGAAGTAGAAACAAATTTTGCAGGATTTATATTTCAAATGCCTATGAAATACTCATATCTTTAAGTATTCTAAAAATGCAGTTTTGCATAGGCCTATTCATGAATGAGTTTCTGGTTACCTGTTATATTTAAAATAATTTCTGGTTATTATGCCATTTAAAAAAAAAGTTTTTGTGATTGGAATAGAGGATATTTCAGTTATGTTTCCTACATTTTAGTTTTTTGCTGTAAATTGTTATAAGCACACATCTAGAATTCAATGCTTTGAAAAGGAAATAAATTCTTTCCATCAGCACTTTCATAATTAGAGATACCCACTTAGCTTCTCTCTCTCTCTTTTTTTTCCCCTCAGGAAAGCATTTCACCTTGGGCATAGAATTGGATTTCTTCTTTCAATTATGTAAGTACTGAACAAATATTTATTGAGTATTATCTGCACAACATTGTTTTGGACATTTTGGAAAAAATCTATAAAGAAATTTTGCTATATTCTAAGTTAAAATATCAGAGAAGAAGGCAATTATTAAGTATGGAGCAGTGAGGGAAGTTCTTAAGGAAGGGTAAAGCTTGACTACAGGAACTTAAGGAATGAAATGTATTTGTAACGGACAAATGGAAGTGGCCATTCTAAGTTGGCAGAAAGGAAAAAGGAGGTGACAGTGGGAAAGCAGTCAAAGATACCGGCCTAAGAAAAACTGAGACATGTTGAGGGGCTTGATAATACTTGTTTTGGCTGGAAAAGATATCTTTCAATTGAATGACAAGAAATACTCTTTTACACTTGGGTGATTGAGTTTACAGTTAATTTCAGGCTACAGAGTTTCAACTTGAGGCAGCAAGAGGTACACAATAAATAAATAAGTAGTGAAAGGAAATTAAAAAGGCTGAAATACTTTGCAAATAATCTGCATGGAATTTGGAAAGTAAGAGTGGATTCAAGAAGGCCAGCTCGGATCATGGTTTAAATTTGTCATCTGACAAAAAATGGCTTTCACTGGTGGTGATCGTAGAGGGCTGGGGAAAGAAAATGAAAAATTTAGAATCTGATGGATTTAAGACGAATCATTTTCTGGTTGGAGTGATTCTAATCATGGAGATAGTAACAATGATGAATAACAGAAGGAAGATCTGACTTATCTTCAGCATCTGGAAAATAAATATCCTTAATAGCAAAGAGATTTTTAAGGACGATAAATATTTAAGAGTTGCCTAAATATTAATTATTAGGAGATAGATACCAAAGTTCTTTATATTCATTATCTAAATTAAAAACTGGGGTGGTTTTATGGTGTTCTGATATAAATAAAACATATATTTCCTCTCAATTTTAAAAAGATGTTACCTACTGTTCATTTTTTGTTTAATTGGTTAGTAAATTGTTTCAACATAATTTATTACATAATTTATCCATTGTCTTTGATTTAAAATATTGTTCTTAATATATACTAACTAATGTTCTATACCAAGATTGGTTTGTGGACTTTTCATATCGTTCCTGTGGTTTAACTTTCTGTTCTGTTTGTATATTCAATTACTATTTTAAATTTATTAAAATTTATTATGATGATTTCTAAGTCATAAATAGAAAATTTATTGATTTTTCAAGGTATCATACTGTCTCTAGTCGGCTTATAAAACTTTTAGTAATTATAAGAATTTCTGGTTGATTTTCTTGTGTTTTCAAAGCAGCAAATCATATCCTCTTTAAATACCAATAGATTAATCTCCTCCTTTGCAGAATGTAAACTTTATTCATTTTTGTCTCACTAGTTTGATTAGAACTTCTAAAACTGTATTTAATAGTAAAAATATTAGTAGGTGTTCTTTTTTATGAGAATATTTATATTTCAAAGTTAAGCATGCTTGCTCTTGGTTATTGATCTAAGATAAGCCTAGTAGTCTGTATACATTTATAACAAATTCTGAAGTGTTAGATTATTTTACTTATTTAAAAAGGATATTTACTTTTGTTATATGACTTTTTTTGAGAATTGACACAATGATTGTGTTTTTTCTTTTCTTACCTGCTGATATAGTTAATAATAGTAAGTATATTACATTACAGACAATCTTGAAATAAAGTAAACTTAGTCATGATGTTTTAGTATTTTAATGTATTTGTTATATAGATTGGCTAGGACTGAAGTTTCCTGTTACTGAGTTCTTGCCAGATGATGATATCAAAAGCCACAGTAGGTAATTGAATTGCAAAATTTACACTCTTGTGTGTTCTGAAACTCTTGCAAACTACTCTTTAAAGATTTTGACAGAAGTCATTGATAAAAATTTTTGTGTCTAGCAACATTTTTGGAGCACACTTATTGGTCAAAAATTTCTTAATGGCTTTCAGATTTTCATCTTATTACGTTACTTTATGGTTACTTATATTTTCTCAGAAAATAGCCTTTTCATGTTAATTTTTAAATATATTAGTGTGGTATTCTCTTATTTCTGTCTGCAGACAGAAAATTTAGTTTAGTGTAGTTTCTTAGTGTGTTTATATTGTGTTTTTTAAATTAGATTTTCTGACAGGTGCTCTATTTCATTTGTCTCTTCTGTAATTGTATTTTTAATTGTTTTCTAATTCATTAATTCATACTTTTAATTCATACTATTCTTGGAATTATTTTGTTGTTCTTATTTTAATTTCTTGAATTAAAAGTTTAGTTTAATTTTTATTTCATTTTTGGTCTAATAACTACAAGGTTGGTAGGTATAATTATTGATTTAAGGATGTTTTTGTCTGCATTTCATAAGTTGTAATATATAGTTCTTGTGTTTTAATAATATATATTTCTAATTTTTTAAGGTCTATAATTGCAACTATAATTTCCTCTTTAAAATTTAGACATTTGTGTTGTCAAATGATTTGATTTTTAAATTGTATAATTTGTTATTGATTTTTGATACCATCTAATTGTGAGCATAGCACATAGTTTATGTAATTAGAAGTTTCCATTTTGAAAAAATAAAAATAAAACATTCATTCATGTGGATATTCACTAACAACCAAGATGGAAAAAGTAACCAGTATTTCCCAAACTTGATTGAACATCAGAATCACCTGGAGGTGAGTCTTAATAATTTTCATTTCTAACAAGTCTTCTGGTGTTGATGCCCCCAGTGTGAGGACCATACTCTGAGAATCAAATTTATAAAGAACTTTAATTTTAATCAGAGGACATTGTCCTTAATAAAGCTGAAAATTATAGTTATTGGAAATCTTTAGATAAAGAAAGTGATTTGATGAAAGCAATTTTCTTAGTAAAACTTATTTGACAAGAAGTTAAAGAACAGTTTAGATGAAATTAATAGACCCAAAACTTGGAATAACCAGCTGGAGAAACTACCTGCAGCTGTGAACCTTTCAAGGTACAGGCTAAGGTGGTTATGGGAGTGTTGCAAGACTGTGAAAGAATTAGAAAAAAGAACACGTCAGGATGTTATGTCATTGGATATTGTTGGCATATAATGAGATGATTCAATGTCATCAGTAAAGGGGATCTTGGGACTGAGATGAGGGCAAGGAGACACCTGGGTACAAAATTTAAGGAAGCACTTGCTAGTCTCACTTGCCTCTCCCTACTGGCCCTGTGTTTTATTGGGGTAAAGGCAGTGACTACTTATGAGGTTACAGCAATTTCTATTGCTGTTCATACTATAAAAGTATCCTGTAAATGTCAATTCTGGTAATAATGAAATCCAAGACTAGCTTTTATCTTCAAACTCAAGTCATGGCTGCATAACTTTCATCAAAGAGAAAAGACTAGGCGGTGGGCAGGGTGAGGGGCATGTGGGACTTGTGATTGTATCTACCTCTCAATGAGGAATAACAGAACTGGCTTGAATGCAGATGGTGAATGGTTTATTAGGGTGATCAGAGTCTGTCATCCAAAAGTCCATCTCTAGTTGATTTCAGTGGAACAAACAGTGAGCAGTGGGGTCAAGTGGACATACACAGTAGTAGCAAGAGGAAATTAACTTCACAAAAATCAGGTAGCTTACGGGAGGGTCTCACAGACAAAATTCTAGTTTATGTTAAGGGGTCTGCCAGGGAGAGAGCAATGCCTGCTGTTCTAGAATAGGATGAAAATACTAGCCTTCTTAGCCAGAACTAAGAGGAAAATCTAAATACCCAAACGCACCATAAACTTTGCTTTAGAATATCGAAAGAAACAAAGCATTATAAGATAGCTTATGTATGTGTACTGCCTTGAGCACAAACTTAACCACTTTTCACATATGACCAAAGGGGGAGGCAGTAGCTGAGATAGAAAAGCTGTTTTCTAAATCCCACGTAGTAAATCATTCCTTCAAACATAATAAAAAGGAAGGCGATATCAATGAATAGAAAGTAAAAGTTGTTATCAAAGGACTTGCCTGCCATGTGTTTTATGTATGTGGACTAAATTCTTTCCAGCATACTACCATTTGTGTTGACATTACCCCTTAGGAATCTTTTACTTCTGAAATACACATCTGGTAAGAAAAACTGAATCAATGACTTGTGCATATATAAATCACTTCCTTCATCCTTTTGGAGGCAATTTCAGTCTGAAAGCTTCCATTGGAAAAATAAATAAACAAATAAAATTAAAATAAAAAGGGAAAGTAGAAAAGATTGAAAACATAGCCTAAATGACAGTAAATGTTAATGGTCTGATCACACACACAAAAATTGTCCTTCAAACTGAAGTATGTATTAAATATAATGGATAGACATACTTCCCTGTGAGATCTGATTTTTCTAGCAAATCCTTACTGACATATACTCTCATTTACCACTATAAAGCCTTTTGAAAATGCCATTCCAGCAGAGCATAAAAAAAAGGTTATTTAGATTAAGTATAGTTACAAGATAAGCAGTATACTGAGTTCATTGGACTTCATGCACACTCATTTAATTTCAACCGCTCCATTACTCTGAATCAAACTGTCCCTGAAAGAACAAGAGGAAGGAAAAGGGCATTAAAACACACAAATCACAAAGTAGAGAACATTCTTCTTAAAAACGAAATGGTCTCCATGTGTTACCATTTAATACCATGGAAATACTTTCTTGACTTTTATAGCATGCAAAGAAATTGCACCAATCTATTAAAGAATGCAATAAAAAAAGATTTTGAGGTGGGTTAACAATTTCCAGGTCTTTATCATTCTAGATGGGCTTGGAACTTCAAAACACTGTAAAATATTATAAATGGTATCCATTTGCATCTGTGTGCAGCTTATGGCATAATGAATGCATGACAGTTTATTGAATACAGGAAGAAATACGATGAGACCTTCGGTGATATGTTTTAAAATGAGCCTCAAAGCCAGGCTTTAAAGAAAGACGGAGTGCCAAAACAGTTTATCTTTTCCTTTTTTCTTTTAACTTTAGTGCCATTAAGTGCCAGTGTGAAGCTTTCTGGTCTTCATTTGAAATTCAAGTAATTAATATAACTGGAGGAAGTAATTTTTAGAGAGGTAAGGTATTGTGATAAAGTATAAACAAGAAAGGACTGAAGTTTAGAGGACAAAAAAATGGCAGTGCTAATACAAAAGTTATACTGGGTGATTTACATAATTGTTAAGACCCTTCACATGTTCAGTGTGCATTTGACAGTGGCTGAACTTGATTAGCCTTTAATGGCCGTCATTAAATTATATTTGATATCTAAGAGGCTATGCAGTGAATGGGGATCATGAAGAGACTCTCCTTTACCAACGTATATACTTTAGCTAAGGAAATCTGACCCTCAGCGTCTTGTTTCAGGGCATAGTGTGCATTCTATCTTATTTCAAACAGCAGACAAATGGCAATTTCTGTGTTTCCCCGAAAATAAGACCTAGCTGTACCATCAGCTCTACTGTGTCTTTTGGAGCAAAAATAAGACCCGGTCTTATTTGACTATAATATAATATAATATAATATAATATAATATAATATAATATAATATAATATAATATAATATAATATAATATAATACCAGGTCTAATATAATATAAGACCGGGCATAATATAATACAACATAATGTAATATAATATGATACCGGGTCTTAGGTTAATTTTTGCTCCAAAAGACACGTTAGAGCTGATGGTCTGGCTAGGTCTTATTTTTTGGGAAAGAGGATTTTATAGGATTTCTCTCCATGTACTCCTTCCCTCGTAACATTTAAGCAGTCTCTGTTGTTAAAAAAAAAAAAAAAAAAAAAGGAAGAAAAAAAATCCCAGTGACTCTTCCTCATCCCTTGTGGCTGTTGTTCTTTAATATCATCCTCACAAGTAGGAAAGCCTTATCCTTATTTGCACCTTCTCACCTCTAACCCTCTCTCCAAACCCCAAACCACTATAATCTGACTTCTTCACAGACTGTCCCCTACTTAACTCACAGCGCACTCACTAGCAACTTTAGAATAAATTTAAACTTTCAGTCATTATCTAACGTGACTTCTTTTATCAGGTACTATTAGATCACTATATTTACAACGAAAGAAACCCTTTGTTTTTTCATGTTTTTGTACATTGCCCATAAATGTGGAGGTTCCTCTGGGTTCTTTCTAAACCTGAATTTCTTCTGAATGTGTGACTTCTCTCTGTGAAACTCACTCCCTCTCTAGCTTCAGTTAATGACACCAAAATGTATACCTATCACCAACTATTATAAACTCATGAGAACAAGACCCTTGGCTGTAACTACATGACACCCAACAGTTGCTAGCATGTAGTCAGTTGGCTGTCAGTAAACATCTATGTCTTGGCCAGCTGACACATCTTCGTTCTGTTCTCTCAGTCCATATACCAAACTTCCTAGAGGATATTTTTAATTAGAAGTTTCTCTGTTATCTGGGACTCAGAATTTTCCAAAATAATGTATTATCTCCTGAAACTTCTCCAATTCCCACCTCATTTTCCCCTTTCAGGGGTTCAGTGGCAGAACCTGCTTCTTCAGTGTGGTTTCATGTTTACATTCAACCATCTGGTTGCCCAAATGAATACTCTGGGAGTCCTTCTTAACTCCTTTCTCTCTCTCATTTACCTTCCAGGAAGCCGCAATATCCTATCTTTCTAATTCTTCCCTGCTCTCCATCCTCACCACCACCACCACCAGCACCGTATATCAAGGAACAGTTATCATTTTTCTCAGACATGGACCTCTTCGACAGCCTGCCAACTCTTTCTCAATCTCTAGGCTCAATCCAATATTTTTTTCTACTGAATAAATTTATTTTCCAAAATCAACTCTAACACCATGAGTGAAAACCCTTCCATTTCTTTTTACTTCCCCTTGAGGGGAAAAACAGGCTAATTTGTTAGCAGGAGTTAAAATGTCCCAACATTTACCTCTCCCTCCTTAACTCCTACTAGTTCCCATTACAGTAATACACCCCAGTCATAGTAAAATTTTTCTACTTCTTGAATTACATATTTCATTTGGAACATAAACACACTCTTTCTTTCTGTTGCATTATTACTTATTATTGTTTAGATTTCAATTGAATGTCACTTGAATGAGGAAGCCAACCCTTGACCGTACACCCCTACTGCCCACCTCCTCTATGCTATATACACCTGATCTTCAGACCTATAATATGATATACCTTTCTTTTCAGGCACTGTTGCTCTCAGAGCAATATAATAAACCCAGGGATTGCAATTTCTTCTTGATTATCTGTCTCCTACATATTAAATTCAGAGTACAAAAACTATGTGTGTCTTGCTTAGTGTACCTGATACAGAAGTAACATATTGCATATGATCAGTAAAGATTTAGAGTATTGGAAAATATTGAATTCTTTAGGATTGGGAGTCCCTGGGGTCATATGGTGTACCCTATGGGAAATTTCAGCAAGATTTTGATTCCCTTTTATATAGCTCAGTTTTTCATAAAAGGAAGAAAACTAGCCTGTTGACTGTTTCTAGAGGCATGGGAATTGCTATATGTGTTAACATTAATCCTTTCCATGTTTTCTTGTAAAAAAAATGACTACTCCTGAGCTCTTGCCTGCCCAGGGAAACCTGTAATTGTCTCAAAGGTATTCACTGGCAATTTATCATCCAAACATTCATCAATTGGCCCAATTTATTTGGTTTTCATTTGTGTTTCTGACTACAACACTTCATTCTTATGGCAATCAATCCTTTTGTTTATCTTAGTTCTTCCTTATTCTAATTGTAAGGAACTCTGCTTTCTATTTGTATTTTGGTGTTTGATGAAGGAAAACATAATTCCCTTAAAATTAATGTGAAAATTTTTATAGTGTTTATTATGATCCCTCTTCACTTTCCAGAACTAAGAATCCAATTATTTGTTTTGTCTTTCTATCGAAGTCCACAATCAACCTATTCTTGCAATTATTTGAGTTGCCTTAATCTATGTATTTGAGTAACTGTCAGTTCTATTCTAACTGATTTTTCGTTTTTCTTCTTCAAATTGGAAATAGGACAGGTAATTCTAAGAAACCATGAAAACACATCATCCATATCTGGATTTTCTCATCATGTTAAATCCTTAATGTGGCCAACTCGTTAGAGTCTACTGTGATGGCCTCAGTGTTTATTGCGTAGGGCTATGACCACTTGCCTATGAGTATTTCATTCTTGTGTCATTTCTTTTTGCTTCCTAGGGTATTTGCAGTTTAACATAGATTTTCTATAGAGGACTATGGTGAGCCCAAATAAATACGTCTTTATTCTTAAGCACTTTGACACTTAAATGGAGAAGATTGTTTTTCCAGTGGGACTTTCCTTACAAGATTCCAATCAACACAGCAGGGAAATCTTTTGTCCACATATGGACATGGCTTTCCTGACTGAGAGTTTGTGTTAGCAAAAGAATGTGGCAGCATAGGTAGGAAGCATTTATGCTTTCAAACTAGTATGTCCTTCTAAAGAGTTGCTGTTTCTTTGTAAAATACTTGAAGATTGGAGAAAATGTAGAAGCATGTAAAAATACTTGTAGTTTTAAGACTAAGACATTAATTTTTTTTTTCGTATTGGGGAATGTTGGGGAACAGTGTGTTTTTCCAGGGCCAGGTCAAGTTGTTGTTCTTCAATCTAGTTGTGGAGGGTGCAGCTCACTGATCCATGTGGGAATAGAACCAGCGACCCTGTTATTAAGAGCTTGCGCTCTAACCAACTGAGCCATCTGCCCGCCCCGAGACTAGACATTTTTAATGTATGAAATATTATAACTGAGACATGAACTTCCTGGATATCCCCCCAGTACTTTGCTTACTTGGGTAGGCAGAACCTTTAAACTACAGACGAAATTGTCGAATGCCTATTTCTCCTAAGGTGGAAACCTACCTTACCTCCCAGTATCTCCAGGGAGTTTTAGTGGGGGCTTAAATTTCCCCTGGACTTTTCTGGCCCCAACAACTTTTTCCTACCAATCTGATCTCGAGTGTGTCACCAAATACATATGCTATTCTGTTTCCACATTGGATCACCCTGCTGCACACCATCTATTCATTCTTAAGAGCTGACTCTATGAGCAGCAGTTTTTATTAAACTTTTAGAACAATGGAGAACAGTCATTGTAATAAAGAATCCAAAGGATTTTTGAGTGAGTTTGGGAGTCATTAATTAGGCAGTAATATATTCCCAATACAGCTTAAATATCTGTTTTTATAACCATGGACATATTAAGTGACTTCATAATTTTATAATCTGCTTTTAATTTTTTTCTCAGAATATAACACCTGGAATTTCCTAGATCTTAAAATTCAAAGTTGGGATAAAGTTAGTTGCCATTATCGTGAAAGTTTGGAGTCAACAATAATATTCTTTAAACAGCATTTACCAATCTGTGAAGTATTTGGGGAGATGAATCTGGGGACTGTTTTGGAATTGAGAGAGCTGCTATTATTAAGGAGAGCTACGCATATGTGGAGTATATCTTTGTGTAGTCAATAGTTTAGAGGTAGTAGGATATTCAAGAATACATCTCATGCTTTCTGAATACTAATTTTCAAAATAGTGATAGCATGAAAATGTTCATAATGTACCACTTTTAAGAAGAATTTCTTATAAACTTGTAGGTTCTCTTTTGAATATACATGAATAAAGTGTGAAAAAGACAAATTCTGTCCAAGAACATATAAGAATCCCTAGGTACTCTGGTTTTTCTGTGTATCCACCTTGCTAGCTATGTAATGTCTGAAGCTGGAGAGTCATCAAACAGTATGTATACTTCTTAATGACAAAGAAAAATCTCAATATAGAGAAAAATATGCCTATGAAGCATCATAACAATCAGTGTTATTAAACAAAATGTTCAAAAAACATTAATATGCTCATTGTTCTTTAGGGAAAAAAAAGAACATGCAATGCAGTTGTTATCGACAAGTATATAAATTTTTGAAGAGTAGTGGTTTTGATATTCAAAAATTTTAAAGTCATTTCTTTGCTATTTATACATCTTTAATTCTTATCTTTCCCTTCATTACACATTCATAGGCATAGTCTAGGTTTCATTTGAATCTTATGAGTCATAAGAAGTCTAGCCTTACTTTTAAATTAAGATTTTTTTCTTAAACCTAATAGAAAGAAACAGCAACACCATTTATTTTATAATTGCTGTTTATTACTCTTTATTTCATCTGGAGACTCCAAATTTGGAAATAGTGGAAGTAGTGATTAGTAGAGAATATTTAAAACAGTTGTATTACATTGTTTTTATACAAACTATAGATGAGAACTTACTGTGAAGTTCTTAGAGTTTCATTAGAATGTTTAAAACATACAGAAAATAAGATAACAGCATTCACCTGTTTACTCATCACCCTGGCATTTTTGTTTCAAATTTTTATACAATAATTATTGAAAAGTTGAGTTTTCAGTACTTTTAATACATTAGCCTCTCTCATTCTTCACATGTAACTATTATATATTAGTTTCATCTTTGACTATATATGTCTTCATGAACTATATGCCTTGCATGTGTTTCATAAAGTATTTATAAATAGCATCATATAATTTTAACACTCTTGTTTTCACTCATTATATTTCTGAGATTTGCCAATATGCTACATAGCTGTAAATTAATCCATCATATGGATAATTATGGTTTATTTTTCCAAATTGTTTGCTGCAAACATTATGGTAAACATCCTTATGCGCACTAGTATACAGTGCAAGTCGTTCTCCAGAGTCTACTCATAGACATCGAATTCCTGGGTGACAGGACATTCACCAGGTATTACCATATTGTGCTCCAAATTAGATTTCACAATTTACAATTTCACAAGCAGAAAGAGAGTCCCTCTTTTTTTTGAAAAAATAAACTTTATTGGGGAATATTGGGGAACAGTGTATTTCTCCAGGGCCCATTAGCTCCAAGTGGCTGTCCTTTAATCTAGTTGTGGAGGGCGCAGCTCATCTCCAAGTCCAGTTGCCATTTTCAATCTTAGTTGTAGGGGGCACAGCCCACCATCCCATGTGGGAATTGAACAGGCAACCTTGTTGTTGAGAGCTCCAACTCTAACCAACTGAGCCATCTGGCAGGCAGCTCAGCAGCAGATCGTTGTCTTCAGTCTAGTTGTGGAGGATGCAGCTCACTGGCCCCGTGGGAATCAGACTGGCTACCCTGCTGCTGAGACTCATGCCTTAAACAACAGAGACATCCAGCTGCCCCGAGAGTGTCCCTCTTTCGTTGTGCTCACTTCACTAACACTTAATATATAGGCTTTTTGAATTGTTCTCATTTCTTTGATTTCTTGATTTTGATTTTCAATATATTTTTACATCACAAAATTCATACAGTTTGTTCTAGGATTAAAATATTTAGCTTGGGTGTTGGTTTTTCGATAAATGTTGATTTCAACATTTAGCCTTTAAGTATTCATCCAAAATATTATACGGTGTATCTGATGATATATGCTCATATTGACTTAATATCTTTACACATAAATATGTGTATTAAAGATAAGTGTAAAGTAAGACTTTGAAGGGAACTATCAATCCTACTCACTCAGAATTGAAAAAAATAGGCAATTGTGATCTAATATCCATTCATTCATTCATTCTTTTATTTCCCCTTCGTTCCTCTTTTAAATTCAATGGCATTCATATTCAATGCTGATCACCAATAAAATAGAACCTTGCATCAGGAGATATAATACAAATTGCAGACATCTCTCAATTCCTCTTTCTGTAGTAACCCAAAGATCATTGGAATTCAGTGTGTTTAACAAGTGCTTTTAATAAAGAATATGCTTTCATTTAATTAGTTCTGGAAAATGCTGGTGCTAGTCACTTAACATAAAACAGTATTTAACTTTTCATGTCAGTTTAGTGTTATTTCATGATGAGAATTTTTTTAATGGCATCATTCTACAGAGAAGTGCTTATAATGACTGGTCCACGTTCCCCATGTCCTCGTCTCTTGGGACAGGGCAACAGAGAGAAGTAAGCAGCAGCATACTTACTTTCTATTACCCCAGAAATAGTCTGAATAGGAAACATTTTATTCCAAATTTTCTAGATAAAATTGAACCGTGGCTTTTTATAAATTCCAAATGGTGTTGCAGGTTATTTAAAAAAACACTTCACTTTTGACTCATTACCAACTGACCTCAGGAATTGAAGAATGATTTTTAAAATTTTTCTATATTCAAAATAAGATCAAGTATTTAGATATACATGCAATGAGAAATGTGCAAAATCTTTTTCTGAAGGGTCTAAAAATACCAAATAATAATGGATGTATTAAAAGAAAACCACATTTATTAAGTGATCTTCCCATGGCAGGCGTGGTAGTTGTCTCATGTATTGATTACACAAACTCTGATGAGATAGATGATTTTGTTATCTGTCCACCACCATTGTACAGCAGAGGAAATTGCTTCTTTGTACAAGTTTATACAGTTACTAAATGACAGTTCTAAGACACAGAAATATGGGACCTCCAAGCCAGTTATGTATCCACTTTCTTCTACTGCTTTCCTTTAAATTGATAATATCCAGGAAACATTCCTCCTAACTTACTAAAGCTAAAAAGTTTTGAATCTAGTGGGCACCATAAACATAAGTTCACTCTCCTCATTTTATAATTGAGGATACTGTACTAGGTTATAGAGAATGTCAATGATTTGAACGAAGTCCTACCCAAAGTTAACGAAGGGCCTAAAATCTAGTGCTAATAAACGTTGTGCAAAACATTTATTTTTTTGTAATATTTTCTGTAATTCCACATTTTCTTTATTAATTTAATGGCATAACATCACAAAATTGACTTAGCTGCTAATTTTATCTGCATAGTGCCTCTTTCCATTCTTTTGGACACAGCATTTCATCTGCTTTGGAGACTGTCTTTTCTATGTAAGTGGGATTCTGGTCTGTGTCATTCCTAATCACAGTTTTCCAGCTCCTGTCAACATGTAGACATGTGGCTCCTACCTGAGCAATCAAAGTTCCATTATTCTGCTCATTGTTATTAGCTCAGAAATGGTCACACAGCCCAAAACAAGTAGATCCCAAGAGTTTTGTGTAAGGACACTGGGGACTATAGGTTCTCTCTGTATTCAGTATTCCTCAAACTGATTGGGTATAAATTTGAAGCAGTTTTCAGTCATTTTCTTCAGTTCTTCAATAAGAGAAATAAGATTAACATGGAGAGATAAACAAGGCAGAAAATGAGGAATAGCTAAGGAGATAAAAGACACACGCACACACACACACACACACAGAATCAGTAGTCTCTTAAGATAGCTCCATTTCCTAAATTTCCCATTTCTTGGAGCTCATGAAATGCATTTTTTGTTTAGACTAATTTGAATAAAAAGGTTGTGAGTAAAAATTTTGGATATGAGCTTTGATTTTATAAAGACTTAAATTATGCTCTTTGCTTATTTCTCAAACACGTCTTATAACTTTTCTTTTAAAGGCACTTTAGGAGGAAAGAGTTATAGCAATATCAAGTTTATTGTGTAGTATTGTTTATACCTATTTCATCCAGTAAGATTTCTAAAATAATTCTAGAAAGTTAATTTTCTTTAACGTATTTTATTTAATATTAAAACCAGGTGTCATAGACGATCATAGAACTGAATTATTATCATATTACGATAGGAAGCAATGGTTAAGTGCAATAACCATCTTAGTGAAATTTATTCAATTGACAAGGTATCTATATATCTATATTTCTTTTTTCAGGAATGTAATTTTACTTAGTTTTTTAAGCTTTCCCATATTTTTAGGAATAAGTATTTGCCAAACACAAGAAACTACTCAGAAGAGAAGACAATTGCTGAAGAGGTATTGAAGAATTCATTACACTTTTATGTAGATTTAATGTTTATTATCATTTCAACACCTTCAAACTAAACAAAATGGTAGAATCCCTTTATAAAATGGACCATTATACGAATGCAAATAGGTCAAAATTTATATCAACAAAGATACATGTATACCAGAAAAGTTTAGCATAATAAGTATATAAGGTAGGTGGTGGTTCCATATTCTGATATTATCATAGAATGAAGGTATGTTCTGAACCTTACTTTCCATAATTGCTAGTTCATATAGCAGACTTGGGCTCAAAAGAACATCAAATTAAAACTATTAATAGGTAATATAATAATTTAATTTATGGAGAGTTTACTACCTGTGTTAAGCATCCTACGTACTTTATATTTTATATTTTTCAATACCCCTGTAATATAATATGTCTCTGTTTTACAGTTAGAAGACGAATTTATAGAGGAGACGTAATTTGACAGTGGTGGAGTATGGCTTGCACCAAGATCTTGCTCTAATGACCTTACTCTTAACTCTTAAACAATATTGTAACCCAAACATTATCTCTGCCCTTAATTACCATGACAGATCCCAGTTTTAATCATCACTTCTTGTCAAATTTGGAAGGGAAAGAGGCATCTATTTTCTATCCAAGCACTTTACCTAATTAAAAAAATATATATTCTCTAATATTTGTATAGGTGCAAATGTACGTGCATGTGTATTGGTGGATACATATCCTTAATACACATGCTTAACATTTAAAAAATGCATATAAAAGAGTTCATCTCTTGTATAAGGAATAAAAATCATGACACTGGCCATTATAAGGTATTAAAAAATTCATGGCAAGTTTTGTAAAAGGAAGAACGTTATTAACCTTGGTGTCTTGACCAAATTACAATTTGGTAATTACATTTGTCTTCCCTAATCTCCTTTTCAACTTTCAATTGGGTAGTGTATGCTTAATGGATTTCATTACCAAGCTTCCCTGAGGATTTAAAATAGGACTTATCTCCCAAGACTGGGTTCCAAATTTATGTTCTCTAACTTCAATTGATCTGTTACTTGAAACTCTTCAGTTGTGTGTGTGTGTGTATGTCTATAAGTCATTCCTCTTTTTTTGTTTATTGCTGTCTCATTTTGGCGTTCTCAAACGATTTCCATTCTCCTCAAGACAGAAATGCACATTTCAGCCTAGCAAATATTTTCTAATGCCACGTATGCAACCACTCTCCTGTGCTCTGAAATACCAGGTACAACTAGGTATCCCATGAGCTTTCATGGCCTACAGCATTGCTTTTTTCCCCTTACTGAGAACTTAACTCCCACTTTACTGAAAATGATTAATCATTCAGGATATACTTCTGCAGCCTGACTCTTCCATGGGAAAGTATCTGCCTATGGCCACATCCCTGACTCTTCAAAACTCCACCGTATCATTCTGTCATTTCTTCTTTCTTCATTTCTGACTGTTTTGAAGGAAGATGTGTGTTTTCTTTCCTAAATGACCTCACCTATACTCTTGATCCCTCTTTCCTTACTGTCTCACGTCTGTCACTCTTAAATTACCTTCTGTAACTACATTCCATAAACATGTAAAACATTTTTCTTATTAAGGTGGAAAATATAATTTCATTTTGGTTTTCACAGCCCTCAGGCAATCACACACTTTTTTCATTCTTTTATCATCATGTCCTTACTTCCCATTTTTTCATCAATTTGGCACAATGTAATTTCCACTCCTGCCATTTTTTAAAAAATCTGTTCTTTAAAGAAACCAGCAAATTTCAAATTGAAAAATCAACACTCTTTAATTAGCACTCAAATTTGTATTTATCTTTGGCTTTAAAATTGTTGAATGCCCCTAGTTTGTAATGTCTGTGTACCTCCAACTTCCCACACATTTTTGGTCATCCAGTTTTCTCCTCCTGCCTTTGTGAATTCATGCTCTTGCTGATTTCTCTTCAATTTGAAGATTTTAGTGTTAGATCTTCCAAAATGCTTTGTATTCCTTTTCATTCTATAACCTCTTTCTTAGTGATCAATTTTAATTAACTAGTGCAACTGAAGGAAAACTAGAGCATCTGTGTACTTACTATCTACTAGCCATTGGACTAAATACATTACATAAAATAATTTCATTTACTCAGGAAAAAATAACCAGGGATATTATCAATGTTTTATAGATAAGAAACTAAAGCTGACTTAAATATATTTTTAAAAGCACCTCTTATCTACCTGCTTCTGTGTTTTCTTATTTAATTCAACTTATGAAGCAATCTCAAGCTTAGATATTGTTATTTCTAGTGGTTAGTTGTGTTATTTCAGACTAAAGATCCTGAGTATGCTACCTAATGTTTCATAACCAAATTTTATAGTTGGCCCAGGATACAAATGCAGGTGATTCCAAATCCAAAGTTTATATTCAGTCCATTACAGCATTCTGCTTCAAAATGAATTACTCTATCATACATATCTTCATTTATGAAATCTCTCTAGAACAGCCATCCCACTTCTCTGACTATGCATTTCATATTTATATGATTTCCTGCTATTATTATATATTCCACACATGTAAATAGTTTAATTTTAATGTTTTTTTAAAATTAGATCTCTCTATCTGATATCACTGACTTTCTATTTCTCTCAAGGAGGGCTTGTTTTTTATATCACCATTTGTATATTCATTTTTAGGTCTTTCCTTTATAATCTATAACTTCATTTAAGAATTCATGCAACCACAAAGCACTAATACACAGGTCCATAAAAGAAATTGGGGAATAGTAAGCTAAGAATTATGGAATATTTAACTTAATAGTTTAAAGTTAAACATCTATAAAATAGTATATTGAGTCAAAGAGATGGATGTGTTAAGTTGGTTAAATTCAATGATGGTTACTAATATCTTACACATTAATCAATTGTGAAGCAATATATTACAGTCTGAGTGGATTAAATTTATCTTTATACTTTGCACAACGAAGCAGGGTGCTTTAGACTGAATTGTTTTCCCAAAAATCCTATGGTGAAGCCCTAACTCCAATGTGACTATACCTGGAGATAGTCTTTAGGAGGTAATTAAGGTTAAATGAGTTCATAAAGTAGGGCCATAATCTGATAGGACTGTGGTCTTATAAGAAGAGGAAGAGTTCTCTCTCCCCTCCCACCCACTGCCATGTTAGGTCATAATGAGAATAAAGCCATCTGCAAGCCAGGAACAGGGCTCACACTAGAAAGTGACCATCCTGGTTCCCTGATCTTGGACTCAACAACCTCCAGAACTATGAGAAAATAAATTTCTCTTGTTTATGTCACCCTGTATTTTGTTATGGCAGCCTGAATTGACTAATACACAGGCAAATGGGTGCTTTTCCAGAGCATTTTACAAAGACAAAAAGAGCAAAGCTATATAGTTATGAAGGCTAAAATTATGAACACAGAGAAACACATCAAATAACGTGTAATCTTGTGCATATGTATCTTTCTGCCTGAGGTGGTACTTTAAAGAAGGTTTAACAAACATAATGTTCATTCTAGAAATAGAGAAAAAAAGAGAGTATGACAGAAATTATTTGAAGATATAACATTAAAAAAAAATTGGAATTGATGAAGTCACAAAACCAATTCAAGAAACCCAACAAAGCTTAAGCAAAATATGCAAACAAAAAATAACCACCCCTATGTACACGTGGTGAAACTACGGAATAACCAACAAAAAGAGATTTTAAGAGCAGCCAGAGTGAAGCAGATCGGCTCTAATGGTGCAATGGTTAGATGACAGCTGTCTTCACATATGTGGTCATGGAAACCAGAAAATGCTGTCACCAGAAGATGCTTCAATGTGCTAAAAGAAAATATTTCTCAAACCAGTATTCTATGAGCAGTAAAAATTTCTTTTAAGAACAAGAGCAGGCAGATAAAAGCTAAGAGTTTGCCATCAGCACATTTATCACAAAATAAATTATAAAGTATATCCTTCAGACAGAAGGAAAGTGATCTCAGAAGGAAGAGTTGATATTCAAGAAATGAAAAATAAATAGCACAGAAAATGGTAACTATATGAATACCTTTTAAAAACATCAACTGTCTTGGGAAACAGTAATAATGTCTGGTTGTCTATGATCATCCATATTTTACAGATGTGGAAAGGGAGTGACAAAGAGCTTGAGTGAGTTTTTTCAATATTATATAACTATTAAGGGTCAGATCTAAATTGTGAACGCAAGAATACTAATTCTCAAATTTTATGATGAAATCTTTGTTCAACTACTTTTATGAGTGAGAGAATAAAGGATGACTGACATGATAAACTTCACCTCACAGAATTATGAAGTTTAAAGATAGACCTGGAAAAGAATACAGGAGAAAAAGGGTTAAAAAGTCAGGATTCAAGATTTGTAAACTCATCCACAAACAACAAGTGCTGGTGAGGTTATGGAGAAAAGGGAACCCTGCTACACTGTTGGTGGGATTGCAGATAGGTGCAGCCACTATGGAAATCAGCACGGAGGTATCTCAAAAAACTGGAAATGGGGGTGGCCAGATGGCTCGGTTGGTTAGAGCGTGAGCTCTGAACAACAGGGTTGCCTGTTGGATTCCCACATGGGCCAGTGAGCTGCGCCCTCCACAACTAGATTGAAGACAACGAGCTGCCACTGAGCTGCCAGAGGGCGGCTGGATGGCTCAGTTAGTTAGAGCGCGAGCTCTCAACAACAGGGTTGCTAGTTCAATTTCCACATGGGATGGTGGGCTGCCCCCCTACAACTAAGATTGAAAATGGTGACTGGACTTGGAGCTGAGCTGTGCCCTCCACTACTAGATTGAAGGACGACCTGGAGCTGATGGGCCCTGGAAAAACACACTATTCCCCAATAATAAAAACAACAACAACAACAACAACAAAAACAAAACTGGAAATGGAACTACCTTATGACCCAACAATTCCACTCTTAGATATCTATCCAGAGAAATCTAAGATGCTAATTCAAAAAAAATGTATGCACCCCTATGTTTATTGCAGCACTATTAACAATAGCCAAAACTTGGAAACAATTGAAATGCCCATCAGTAGACGACTGGATTAAGAAACTGTGATACATTTATACAATAGAGTATTACTTGGCTATAAAGAAGAATGAAATCTTAACCATTTGCAGCCATACGGATGGACCTACAGAACATTATGCTAAGTGAAATAAGTCAGTTGGAGAAAGACAAATACCATATGATCTCACTTACATGTGGAATCTAAAGATCTGAATAAATGAGCAAAGTAAACAGAAATAGTCTGAGATATAGAGGAAAAACTGATGGTTGCAAGAAGGGAGAGGAGTGGGAATGAGGAAGAAGGGGAAGGGATTAGACAGCATAAATTGGTAACTACAATATTGCATGGGGATATGAAAGACGGTTTGGGGAATATAATCAATAATGTAAAGATTTTGTAGGGTGTCAGATGGGAACGTGTCTTACTAGGGAGACCACTTCAGGGACGGTGTAGATACTTGATCACTGCACTCTATACCTGAAGCTGAAATTGAATACTGTATGTCAGCTATAATTTAATATATACAGTCACGGTATATGGAGTATAGCATAGGGAATAGAGCCGATGGAATTATAACAGCTATATACGATGTCAGAAGGGCAATAGATTGGGGGAGGGGGATTATCACTTTGTGAGAGGTAACCTGTCTAACTATTGCATTGTTTTGTACACCTGAAACGAATTAAAAAAAAAAAAAAGAGATTTGTAAACCCACCACCAAATTGCCTAGCTGTGTAAACTTGTATAAGTCCCTTACTATATCTCATCTTAGCGACATTATCTGTAACATGGGAATAATATTTGTTCCCTCTGTTAAAGTTTTGTAAGGACAAACTGCAGAACGTCTTCAGGAATAGAATGAAAAGATAAGGACCAGCTCCATCCTCCTTATAGTGCACTCATCCTTGAACTCAAGCAAGCACTTCCAGGAAAGGAAACAGCCTGTCGGGGGAGGATGGAATGACAGCAGTAACAAAAGACAAAGCAACAGTTACAAATTCCCCTTTCTTATTCTTGGTTTTCAAGAATCTTCTAGGATGGGTGTGGATGAGTTTGAATACAGGGTTACTAACCCTTTTTGAGTCATTATTTACTCCAGCCCCCAATATTTTAATCTTGTGCTTATTCTGAAGCAGCTATCGTAATAACAGAATCACTGTAATAAAAGTGCATCACAGCAGTCACTGGCTGTAACAAGTCTTCTCAAAATTTAATTTCCCTTTCTTCTGATCTCTCACATGTTCTTGATCTTCAGAAGCAATCCTTTTCATTTCTCCATCTCTCCAAGCATGTTCATTGGTTGGGGCTTGTTTCTCCCTAAATCTTCGCAGAGGTGAATGGAGCTAATCGTTAATTTGTTTATTTATTACATGTTGAGCACTGACTTGTCACTACATGTCCAGGTGACACATGAGGGAACAGAACATACCAAGATCTCTGTCCTCATGGAGCCTGTATTCTAGCAGAGCTGCCAAACAATTAACAAAATAAACAACAATTAGCAATGTTAATAGAACCCTATTAGTAATAATAGACGATAAGTGGACCAAAAAATGTGAACAATTAGAAGAGGCAGGAATGCTGGTTTTGGGTTAGGCCTTAAGGACAAAGTTCAAAAGGCTTATTTTATTTCTTTGGATCAATTGAAAAAAAAGTGATTAGTGATTCAGAATTACATACTACCAGAAAATCAAGCTTAGTTCTTTTCTAACGCATCTAAAATTTTAAAACTGTAGCAAACTCAAAATGAACTCAAATATCCTCAGTAGGATTTCATTCCGATTTTCTGAGGAGAGATAAGTTTTCTGTGGGAAATTTCCCACTCACACAGAGACTTGCTTCCCTATTTTAACCATTGCCACAAAGCCAGATAATCACAAATAGAACTAGAAGAAAATTTGGATGTGGCATCAAAGGAAATGATGTGGGTGCAAATGTGCTTCAAAGAAAAGCTATAAATAACTGTAAAATGGAAACGCTTACTTCAGTCTATGAAAGGATCTTCATATATATGTATCTCAAATATTCAGAGGGTTTTGAGATGCACACACACACACACACACACACACACAAGTTGCCAAAAAAATGTATACACATTTTAAGAAAGGAAAAAACTGTATTGAAATTACGGTGATGGTAACCACTTTGAGCACCTCTAGTAATTGAGGAAGTCAAATGTGACTTGTATTCTTCTTTTGTTATCGGTGTACATCGAGTATTACAATTTTAATACAGTGTTTTCCTTTCTTAAAATGTGTATACATTTTTGGCACCATATATATATATACATATATATATATGTATGTATATATACATATATTTGGAAGATGTGTTATTGTCCTATGACTGCTATAACAAATTACCATAATGGGTGGCTTAAAACAACAATTTATTCTCTCACAATTCTGGAGGCCAGAAATCCCAAATCAAGGTTATCAGTGGGGCTACCCTCTCTCTAGAGGCTCTATGGGAGAATCCTTTCTTGCCTCTTCAGCTTCTCATGGCTGTGATATTCCTTGGCTTCCCTGGCTTTTGACCACATCACTCCAATCTCTGCCTCTGTCCTCATATTACCTTCCCGATGTTGTCTGTGTCTCCTCCTCTTGTGTCTGTGTGTTTTTTTATAAGGACACGTGTCATTGAATTTAAAGCCTCACCTGGATAATTCAGGAAGATCGTCTCCTCTCAAGATTCTTAATTATATCTGAAAAAACCCTTTCTCCAAAATAGCTAACATTAATAAATTCTGAGATTAGCACCTGAACATATTTTTGAGGGGCTACCATTCAACCCACTACAAGGGGTTTGATTTTTATTTTTATAATCATATTTTTATTTCAAAGGACTCATAGCTTAAAATCTTTGCCATTGGTCCTGATTACAGACCATCAATACTTGCAATAAAAATGTTTTAGTAAGTAAAATACAGAATAACAATGCAATTTTATAAACTGCAACATGTATCATCTGGAGATATTGACTGAAACTTAATAATATATATTTGGAGGGAATAATTGGTTAATTTAGATGGAAACAGAAACACATCTTATGTAATCCACTTGAAATTTTCTTTTGCTCCTGCCATGAATCCCATTAGTTACTTGTCTAACACACCGTGTGTGTCTGCATGAAATTAAATGTTAAAAATGTACCAGTAGGAAGGAAAAGGTCAGAATCATACCTCTTTTCTTTCTTGTCACAAAGGATAAAAACAAAAAGAAAGGGACTGGAAAATTTGAAGCATTCATATAAGAAAGCAGGAATGAAAAGAGAAAAAGTAATAAAATAAAAAAAACAAACAAACATGTGTGCAAGACAGCAGAAATAAAATAGAAGTGGGCCATTGAAAAGGGAGAAGGCACACGTGAAATAGGAATTTGAAAACCTGACGAACATATAGGCTGTATCTCAGATTTTCTGGTAGATTCTGTTTTTCTCTTGGCATTCATATTTCTGGCCTAGCTGCCTCAGAGAATGCTGGGTGTTGGACAATTCTTGCCACACTGGACATTACAGACTTCACATCTCAAGGACAGTGATCTATTATGTACCAATGGCAAGTCAAAATGGCCATTAGTGAGGAGAATACAGGAGACCTTCTAACAACATTTACTTACTGACTGCTGCACGGCTCTGAGCCGATCATTTCCTTCACTCTTAAAACTTGGCTTTCAGTGCTGCACTGAGGCCTGTTTTCCTCTCTAAGGAAGCTGTAGTGCGTTTGATTGAGTCTCCCTTTGTCAGAGAGTGACCAGTGTAGATTTATCTGTTTCCTCTCTTCTTTCCCCTGTGGAAGGTTGCAGAACTTTTCTCTTTCAACTATGAAATGGGGCTCAGTCTTTCAGTTCTCTCGGTTCTTGAACAATAAAGAAATAAACTACCTTAGTTCAATAACACATTAAAAACAGAAAGCAACAGCAAATACGCTGATTTCAAAGTCGTCGTGTAGCCATGTTTATTTTTATCTCTTTCAAAAGAGAAGGAAAGTTCTCTGGTAGAAAATTGGTGATCCCAAGGGGATATTGGACATGTTTAATGAAATCAGTGCTATTTGATCAATTGGCTTCCGTCCAATTGAGAGGAGAAGCTTTGCTGTCAGTCTCACCCGGCTTTTATGATGGCTCGAAAATACGTTCATAAAATGCAACCTTTTAAAATGATATAGCCAAAGCCATCGCTCCCTACTTCATTGTCTGTATTCAATAAAACTTTAAAAGACAAATGAAAAGATCATTATTCAGTTGTCATTCTCAGCTGAAATCATTTGCTGGTGGTAAAAGGGGTCAATGTGACAGGAATGAGTTCTAATGGCGATTGACGTTATCTCACTGTGAGGCCACTAATGCGGAAGTGAGCCATCAACTGTGCCTTCATCTTAAGTTTGATTTTTTCCAACTTCTGTGTTACCTACGATTGTCACTCTTTCATTTGTCAGTGAGTACTGGGTGCAATTTGGTAATATGAGAACATAAATCACACAGTGGCCAGAGAAAGCTAGTGTAACTTGATATTATATTTCTAAGAGAAATGTTTCCTGGGGGCTTGGGACAAAGATGCTATGACCTTTGGAAGAAAAGCACAATACAAATTCAAGGAGGTGTTATATTGGGCTTGAAGTTCTTTGCAGATCTACTTTAAATATTTAGCTATTTTGTTAGGTAATAAGAGTCTTACAATTTTAATCTCTGCTGTGATTTAGAAAGGAATAGAGAAGTAGTGATCTGTTTACAGTACATATTAACTAAATGCATTCATTTGCATAATACCTCTTTAGAGATGGACTACATTATTCAGATATTTCTATATGTGGAACTTCAGGGATATTTTAGGCTTCAGTGACACTGAAGTCTTAACTTAAAGTCTATTAGATTAGCAGGACAACATTTCCTGATTAAAAATTCCCATTAGTGGTGAGACAACTTCTGAGAAGTACTTTTCATCTTATGGTGCTAGCAACAGGGGAGAATAAATATTCTTATTTGAAAGTGAGTTCCTTATAGAAAGGCATGAGGTTGCTTTTAAAAATACAAGAAGAACACTTTTCAACGCTGGAGGAATTTAAATGTTCTGGAGGAAAAAAAAAAAAAGGAAAGATGACTACAAAACTCCATGCTCTTAAAAATATTTAAATTCCAAATTTTAATGGTGAATATAAGGGCAGTGATGTAAAAAACTGACAGATTTCAATTTTGACATGTTCATTAAAAAAAAAAAGAAGTGTTGACACTTGTTCTTAATTGCAAACTACTAGTTTTACTTTTAATTGCATAAGTATTTGTGGTAGATTAAATCCTAATTCCCAAATGTTATAATGCCTTCCCTGTGAAAAACAACCCCCTTTTCCCCCATCCATAATCAGGGTTAGTTGTGTGATTTTTATAACTCTTCCTTATGAGAGGATTTTTCTTCTGCAACCGTTGACTGCAACCTTACAGTATGACTTGGTTTAGCCGCTGAGTTGTGAGTAGCAGTGACATTTATTCCCTTTGCAGGAAAAAAGCTTAAGGGCCACCAGTAGTTCTGCCATCTCTCTTTCCCTCTGCCATGGGAATGGCAATATCCTAGCCTATCTGCTTCTTCAGTCTGGATCTGGAACAGATCTCCACTTATCCTACAGTATGAAAGACAATAACCTTTATTGATTTACATGAGAGACCTTTAAAAGGTTGAAAACCATTGAAATTCTGTGGGTTTTGTGGGGTGGGGGGGAGGTCTTGTATTGTAGCTATTGATGTCACTGTAACCATAAACTAGGGGAAGTTAAATGGCAGAGCATTTTAAAATTCAAAATAATAACGACAATTGTCTAGAATCAGGAAGGTAAAGTTTTTATATAACAAAGAGGACGAAACCATCAGTGCATATTTCTTTTTTTTGAGGTTATATAATAGCCTTTTCTCTTGGGAAGATTGCATCTATCTTTTACCTCTTATGTAGCTATAAACCAAATAGTTATGCAGTTTAAACTTTCAAGCACATTACATTAAGAGGATGGATGCCCCAAACAATCTCTTCTGCTTCTCCTTGTCCTTCCCCCCGCCTCCCACGCTTCCTCCTTCTTATTGTTCTTCTCCTCCTCCTCCTTTCTTCTTTAATAAAACTGTAAAAAAACACTTCTTGCAATCAAACTTTTAAATGCTATTATAGTATGGAATAATAGAATTGAATCATTTTCTCTCTTTTTCTATGTCTATTGTGGAAGTTCTTCTGTGCTTCCTCTTTTCCTCAACTCAGTCAAGCCCAAAGCTTCAGAACAAGAAAGAAGATAGGAAAATGTCTCGCAGGTGAGTGGAAATACCAAAGAGAGTAATTCGTTGGGCTCTAAAATAAATCCTAGTTTGAAAATGTTCCTAAGAAGGTACAGATTGTCTACATTTGGGATATATATACACACACACACACATATATTTATAGGTAGATGATACACATATAGATACAGATATACAGCCGTGCCAAACAATGTATACACATTTTAAGAGATTTTTATCTATGTATCACTTTGCGAAGTTGGATTGTATTATGGTAGCAATGTGTAGTATGATGTTTGCTCAAAAGATGGTGTTAATCAAATGAATCCTAACCTCACCATGAGACAGGCAGGACAGTCAAAGAAAATGGCAGAGACATGATTGATGTTCGAGGTGCGCCAAGAACATTTTGAAGTGGTATTTAAAATTCGAGAACATTGTGGAAGTACAATGACGATGGAGGTGTGAGTATGCAACAGAACCTCCAACAATAGTTGTTCACATTCATGATAAGTTTGAGACGCATGGTATTGTGTGAAGAAATTGAAACGGCATGTGCAACGATGCAGGTGGACACTTTGGTCAGTGTTGCTGAATTACAAACAGTAGTTCGCCATAATCAGAAGTTTCTGGATCCTGATGGTAACCACTTTGAGCATTTTGTAATTGCAAAAGTCAAATGCGACTTGTATTCATCTTTTGTTATTGGTGTATATTGAGTATTACAATTTCAGTACAGTCTTTTTTCTTAAAATGTGTGTATAGTTTTTGGCACCCTCTGTGAGTATAGATTTATTATAGATATATAGATATAGATATATAGATATAGATACCCTGCCTAAATGGAAGGTATATAAATAGAAATAAACATTTACCTGGTGTTTTTTTCATACTGTGTAATCAAAAAATGACCTTTAGTTGGGTTCTACTTTAGGTTTGTAGTCGACAAACAAAGCAAAAGGTTTGATAAAATATTACTAAAAATTGCCATTTGATTGATGCAATTAAATATAATTTTCAGCATCTGGAATAAAAACAAAAACCTTGGAAGAAAATTAAAACAGTCGCAATGAAAGTAAAAGTGAAAATAAGCCCTAAAAAGTTGTAGTAAGACATATTTTGTTATTATGTTGCTACTATAAAAATACGGGTGTCTTCTTACGTATGTATATATCACTAACCTTTAAAAAGTGCCCGTGAAACTGAAACTCTCTATTTTAAAAAAAAGTCTTTTTTTTTTGCTATTGTTTATAAATTTTTATTTATTTATTTTTAAACAGAAACTGAAATCTGAGCTATGGCACTTTCCATCTAAAACTTAGTGGGAGCAACACTTGAATTTTACCTCATCGATGATAATGCTCTCCATATCTGTTACTTTCAATGCTACCATTGTATGGCTGGTATTAATCTCTCATGCTAGTTCATTACTGTCCGTTAGCCAAAGAGCATAGCACTACTTAAGGAGGGTGTTTAAAATATGGCCTAAGGTGGTGACATTAGGGTACATAGCAAGCATGTTATATTTATTAAGAGATGGAATTGCCTCCCATGTCCTGTTGACTGCTTTGAATTTTCACTTATTTACAATATACAGACATTTATTTGATGAATTTGGTTAAGGTTTTGGGTCTTATTTATAGCATATGCTATATTAAAGACAGGTTCATAACATCTAAATTATGTCTCTCAAAAGTGAAACAAAAATGAAATCTGCTGTGAGGAAGAATTAGAGTCAGTTATAATAGACAGCATAAGAAATGATAATTCAAAGAATGTAAAAATCAAAGAAAACAAGGAAGAAATGAGAAGACCAAGCAAAAAGAATGTTAAAGAGATGACTTTAGTCATAAATGTCAGGAATTTAGAGTTTTCTAGTGGTAAGATTTAAAAACATTGGCCAAGTGTTAAAAAGATACATAATTTCTGAGAAACCTAATGAAGAGAAACTCAGAGTTCAAATTAAAGGACTGTAAGTGAATATGGAACCAAATGAAGATATAAAAGGGAACCAAGAAACACAGCTCCCTCTCTCTCTCATTTAGTTCTAGTCTTTCAAGGCATGATCTTTGAATCAAGGAAGAGTTTGAAGGTGATGTAAAATCCTCAAATAATTACTGTGTTCTGAAATCTTCAAATAATGCTTTCCAATGTTATGGAATTCAAGGCGGACCTAGGGAGGAACTCATAGTCATTCTGTACCTTGGATAAGGCAAAATTTCAGAAGAGAACTTTCAGAGATCTCCCTGAAGAAGTAAATGAAGCACAGACATATTGAGCTTTCATCTTCTGTTTTTTTCTTTTTCTACCTAGAAAACTAAGTCCATTTGTTCTTGTCAATGTGGAGGAATCAAAAACACATTGCCATTCTTTCACCTATGCTTCTGACTGCAGCCTGCTGCCTCACCAACAAGTGTGGGGTGTGGAAATTGAGAAGTGAGGAGTATGTCGAAAAACACTAGTTTTAACTGACATGGGATAGGCAGTGATCAGGCAAAAATGGGGCAGTACCCAAATGAATTGGAAGACCTCTGTCATACTTATTGGTAGTAAATCAACTCTGAATTTGTCAACAATACCACTGGGTTGGACACTGGAAGACATTCATCAGCATGGTTGCAATATTCTAATGTAATTTGTTTGAATTTTTCTTCTTATAATCCCAGAGTAAAAATATCTTTGTGTCCTTTCTCATTAGCCTGCTTTTCTTGTTGAATTAAAATAATAATTGGTACAACATAGTATAAAATTATTCATCTATAAGTTAATATGATTATACACCTGAACTAGGTCTACTCTGTCTAGAGGCCATTCTCAGGAATCTCAGAGGCCCAGAAAACCTTAGTAAGAGGAGGAGTCAGCAAGTTCCCTTTGTATAAGCCAAAACCTACAACTGTCCTGCTGTGGTCAATGTGATTCCCTTCTCTTGGGAAGCAATATGTTGTCATGGTTAAGGGCACGACCTCTGAAATTAGATGGTTTAGATCTGTGTGACCTTGTTAAGCTATTTACATAATCTGCACCTGAGTTTACTTACCTATACAATGGGAAATATTGTATTACCAACTTCATATGATTTTGGGGAGGATTGCCAAAATAAATATGTAAACAATTTATATAAGTGGCTGGCACATAGCATGCATTGCATAAATATGAGTTACTGTTGTATTAGCGATAGGTGTCTAGAGCCCATTTTCTCTGTGCTTTCCCCTCAGTCTCTGTGTTCCAGCTTCACTCGCTACTTCTGGTTGTGATGAAAATATTCTCAACTGTGGGCTGGCCCTCTACAGCTCCTCTCACCAAGTATTTTTAGAGTCAGCTCTTCTAGCAATTAGGTGAAAAGCAAAAAGTAGATGTATGTTCTATTTAAATATCCTTTGGAAGAGGGAATTAGAGGAGTCATCTCAGTCCTCAGACTTTCTGGGGACAAGGGAGTGAAAATCCAGGTGAAGGTGGATATTTTTAGAGTACGTATGTGTAAATGAGCATATCCATTAAAATGAAAATTGCACTTAGAATGAGGAAAATTATCAATGGTAGTATTTATTTTAGAAACTGAAAAACAAAAAAGAAAGCTGTGGAAATTTACCTAGTTTTTATTTTTTTAAGTAATTTTTCTAAATTAGTTTTATGTCTATTTTGACTCAAAAGATTGTGTCATGTCATCTTTAACGTAAATTCGTTAATAAGACACAGGCTTTCAAAAATTTTGATTTCCTATTTATAACACACCTTTCAAGAAATGAGACCATTTACTGTGTTGGTCTTCATTTTGTCACGGGATTGCCAATTTTCATCCAAAAACGTAGCACACAGAATGACTTGCCCTGTTACTTCTTTTAGAGACTAGTTTCCAACTTTGGCAGGAAGTATAGTCAAATCCATATGACACTGAAATATATTTCAAGAAAGTTATTTTTGAAAAGGGGAGGCATATGACTTAGTAAAATTTTCTCTCTTCCTAAAATGCCACTGCTTGTTCTCCTTCAACTCTACATTGCTGGTTATTTTTTTATTCTTCCTTTTTTCCCCTTCCTGCTTTCCCCTTAATACTAATGTTATTTTTTAGGTGGACAGTCATCTCCTATTCTAGTAAATACACTTCCTGCATATTACCTCATCCAAAAATGCTTCCACTCTTGTTTCATTAGAAAATAGACAGATACTTTCTGAATAACATTCCAAAGATATGAAAGGTACCCAAAGACTGAGTCATTTCCTTGAAAAACAGAAGGTTGAGTCTCATAACCCATATCAACAGAGACACGAATATTTGAGTAAAATCCTGATCCCAGGAGGAATTTGAGGAAACTCAATTGAGTCTAGTTATAGAAAATCTTGGATATGTTTTTCCTATTGTTGTTAAAAATAGGTTTTAAAAAATTTGATTATTAGTATTGATGAGTTCTCCAATTGAGTCAGTTTATTTTATAAACTTCAGTCTGTGATTAGTGGAAGTGTCAGGGTATCAATTTTCAAGGACTGCCTAATCTGTATCAATGGCTAGAAATAGTAAGAGAAAATGAAAATTTTCTTACAAAGTAAAAGAAAAGTGTGAAGGACAGAGGGCAGGATAGGAAAACGGTGTGGTACCGCAGAGGAAAGCTAACGGTGCTGTAAGAAGGTTTGTGTTTCAAATGAACTAATTTTTTGAAGTTGTTTCATCTATATGGGAGTGTATAAAGCCTGATTTGGAAGGGGGATAGCACATAGTTTCTAATTGATCTAGAGTCTACAAAGACATATATGTGCAGTCCCTTAATATGTCTTAACAACTAAGCATGTTGAAAAGATAGAATCACTCATCAGATATAATGCTAGAAGATAAAAATAAGTCTAGAGAACATGCTTTCTCTGTCAACTGCCCCAAAGTCCTAGACATTACTAGCCCATGGGAATATGTGACTACATAGTAGGATCAAATGGGGTTTTAGAAAGAGTGTTATGCCTCAAGTGTGGGCATGCACCAAACTCATCAGTAGTTAAGAATATTTCTAGACATATCCAATCACAGTTAGGCGTGTAATTATCTATCATAGTAGAGGCATGAATGTTCCCATCACCACTGAATATTTTTTAACTTGAATAGCTTATTTTGTTCTTGTGAAAGCAACCCAATATCCTAAATAACATCCCTAAACATGGCTGGCTCCACATAGGCAAATACCTTTACAAAATGGACTGGTTTTTACTTGTGTGTTACAGTTAACATACATTAACAATGGCAATGGAATAGAATAGGAAATAGAAATAGAATCCATGAAGATAAATAAGAAAAACAGAAGTTTTTCTGTGTTATTTTAATACTTCTTCCCCCCATCCAAGTCCTAATATCCCTGCCCTTCTAATTGGCAACCAGTAAAATATGTAGTGTCTGAGGCATATAGACAAAAAATTCTAGTGTAAACCAGCTACAAAATATACTGTTGAAAGTCACTGGAGGAAAGTGTCCGATACCTCATCATTAATCATCTAAGAAACTCAGCAAATAACCATTTCCTTTATAAATATGAATCAGGAAGAGCTTGAACATGTGTTTATTTAGTATGAGTGTAGTCTACATATACATATGTACAGATTCAATCACACACACACACACACACACACACACACACACACACAAGTTCTGACAATTAAGTTTGCAAACTGAACCTAGAAAAAGTTCTATATACCTCATTGCTGAATATCACTATGGTCACCTTCAAAGTACTCCCCTTGGGAAACACTGAACTGACATCAGCGCCTAGTCCACCTTTCAAAGCAATTTTGGAACTCTTTTCCTGGAATGACCATCAGAGCTGTCATCGTATTACCCTTGCTGTCCTGAGTGTCATCCAAATGTCTTCCTTCAATATTTTCTTTTTTTTTTGGGTAAAGAAAGAAGTCATTGGGGGCCAATACAGTTATTTGTTTACTGGTTAAAAACTCCCTCACAGGCAGTGCTGTGTGAGCTGGTTCTTTGTCGTGATGCAAGAGCCATGAATTGTTGGCGAAAAGTTCAGGTCGTCTAACTTTTTCACGCAGCCTTTTCAGCACTTCCAAATAGTAAACTTGGTTAACTGTTTGTCCAGTTGGTACAAATTCATAATGAGTAATCCATCCGATATCAAAAAAGGTTAGCAACATAGTTGCAACAAGTTCGCAAACTTAATTGTCGGACCTTCGCATGTAAAAGCTTTCTAGGTGCAAGCATTATTTTCTATAGGATAATAAGAAAATAGGATTATAAGTTTAATATGATCTAACACCTAAAAAAGGAGATTTGACACAAATGCAAATACAATAGATGCAATGTAAAATGTAAATAATATAAGAAGAATTATAATTCATTGAGGGAGGTAGGGTTAGCAAAGCTTTTGAATCAAAATTTAACAGTGAAGAACATTTAGCCTAATATAAATACTGACTAAAGAATTCTAGGAAAAGGAATAGAATGGACAAAGACATGGTGGAAAATGGATGGGATGGTTAGATGGATGGATAGATAGAAGGATAAATGAATGAATGTCTGGGGGAATTTTAGCTTTATTTGATAGAAAGTCAACACTATTGAAAATATTTAAGTAAGGGCAAAGTGAGAATACATATGGGATGCTGGAAGCAATGGCATGTTTAGAAATGTTCTTTAGGAGCATAAATATATCCACAGCCTAAAATCAATCTAATAGGAGAGGAAAAAGTGAAATAGTGTTCTAAAGTTTTTGACCAAATTTTTTGGAAAAAGAGAAAGATATTTAACAGAAATTTTGGAAATTACTGAAGATATGGATTTGAAAAACATCCCCATAGTAGTAATAATCCGAAGTAATGGGAGGTAATCAGATCATCACTTAGGATGATAAATTTCACTGTCATTTATTAAACCTCTACTATGTTCCAATTTGCTTAGTGCTTTACATGTTATTTTATTAATTCTCACAACTCTTTGAAGCAGGTATCATTTGCATCCCTCAGCCACTTATAGAGGTAGAAATGGTGCTCAGAAAACATTAATAGCTCATTAAATTTTACACAATTAATAGGTGGCAGACTGGAGATTTTGTCTCCAGTCTGTCTGTCTCGCCCCAGACTTGAGTTCTTTTCTCTACTGCTGTGTGCGTCTCTCTCAAGGCCAATAGTTTAGGAAGATAAGGGAACAAGGAAAAAGACATGGGACCCTTCATATTTATGTTGGATGCAGAGATTTAGATGAGATGGGAGAAGACAACACAAGAGCTAAACACCTAGTCAGAGACATAAGGAAAGAATCATATGTTTTATCTATCATTTCATGGAAGGAGGGTGAGAAACTGCTTGAGTGGGGTAAAGTGAATAATCATAGAAGTAAAGAGATATAGATGAAATCAGAGAAAAGTCTATAGATGTGATGACATTAGGAGTTTTTTGGGGGAGAGAGACAAATTTCAAGATACATTAATCTGATTACCATGAAAGCAGTCATTCCAAATGGCTTTATGTGTCATTGTAGTGCCTCTAGAAATCTGTTGAGGTATTATCACTTTTAAAGAACATTCTTAGTAATACAAATGCCAATTTTAAACTTTTCTAATAGAAAAAAAAATACTTGAGTAGATTGTTTTATTACTTCCGAACAAGAATCATAAGATTCTAAATAATTTCTCCAAATATAGCTAGCTATCCAATAAAAACAGGCAGAAACACACAAATTTTTACTTTTTTAATAATTTATTTTTTCAATTACAGTTGACAATGTTATATTAGTTTCAGGTGTACAACATAGTGATTAGACATTTATGTAACTTACTAAGTGATCACCCCAATAAGTCTAGGACCCATCTGACACCGTACATATTTATTATGATATGAGTATTATTGACTGTATTCCCTATGCTGTACTTTATATTCCATGACTGTTTTTATAACTGATAGTTTGCACATTTTAATCTCTTCTCCTCTCTCACCAATCCCCCAACTCCCCTCCCATGGGCAACATCAAAATGTTCTCTGTATCTATGAATTTGTTTCTGTTTTGTTTATTTTGTTTTTTGGTTCCACATATGAGTAAGATCATATGATATTTGTCTTTCTCTGTCTGACTTATTTCACTTAACATAATATCCTGTAGGTCCATCCATGTTGTTGCACATAGCGAGATTTCATTCTTTTTTATGGCTGTGTGATATTCCATTGTATATATATAGTACATCTTCTTTATCCATTCATCTATTGATGAACACTTAGGTTGCTTCCATACCTTGGCTATTGTAAATAATGCTGCAGCGAACATAGGGATGCACATGCTAGTGTTTGGGTTTCTTTGGATAAATACCAAGAAGTGGAATAACTGGGTCCTTCTTTGTCTCTTATTATAACCTATGTTTTGAAGTCTATTTTATCTGGTATAACTGTGGCTACCCCAGCTATTTTGTTTTCCATTTTCATGAAATGTCTTTTTCCCATCCTTTCACTTTCAGTCTGTGTGTACCTTTAGATCTGTAGTGAGTTTCTTGTAGGCAGCATATGTAAGGGTCTAGTTTTCTTACCCATTCAGCCACACTATGTCTTTTGATTGGAACATGTAATCCATTTACATTTAACCTTATTATTGATAGATACATAGTTATTGCTGTTTCATTATTCATATTTTTGAACTCTTGTTTTTCTTCTTAAAGAAGTCCTTTTAAAATTTCTTGTAATAGTGGTTTGATGGTGATGAACTCCTATAACTATCTCTTGTCTGGGAAGCTCTTTATCTGTCCTTCAATTCTAAATGATAGTCTTACTGGATAGAGTAATCTTGGTTGTAGGTACTTGCTTTCATCACTTTGAATATTTTGTGCAAATCCTTTCTGGCCTGCAAACTTTCTGTGAAGAAATCAGCTGACAGTCTTATGGGAGCTCCCTTGTAGGTAACTAACTGCTTCTCTCTTGCTGTTTTTAAGATTCTCTCTTTGTCTTTACGTCTTGGCATTTTAATTATGATGTGTCTTGGTATGGGCCTCATTGAGTTGACCTCATTTGGTACTCTGCACTTCCTGGACTTGTATGTCCATTTCCTTCACCAGGTTAGGAAAGTTTTCAGTCATTATTTCTTCAAATAGGTTTCAATTCCATGCTCTTCTTCTGGTACCCCTATGATGCAAATGTTGTTGCGCTTGATGTTGTCCCAGAGGCCTCTTAAATACTCCTCATTTATTTTTTTAATTCTTTTGCTGTTCTGATTGGGTGTTTTCTGCTACTTTGTCTCCCAAATCACTTATTTGACCCTCTGCTTCATCTAATCTTTTGTTGATTTCTTCCAGTGTAGTCTTCATTTCAATTATTATATTCTTCATTTCTGATTGGTTCTTTTTCATGGTTTCCATGTCCTTTTTTATGCTTACTATCTCTTTTCTGAAGTTCTCACTATGTTCTTTGGACATCCTTATAACTAGAGAAACACACATTTTTAAAAGTATGAGAAATCTATAAGTTTCACTGATATTTCAAATATTCATGGTATTCACAGAAGCTGAGCCTGTGCTGAAGTTATGGCTGTTTTGTATCATTAGTTGCACTCTTGCCTGGTATTCCAAACTGACCATAAGGAGTTCGAATCCAAACAAGAGATGGATTATAATAATAATAGTCTGAGAGAGTAAACCGGGCTGACTACTTTGTGCTTTACTAACTAGAGACTGTAGTGACCAACTTCAATTCCTTAATGCTCAGATGCTTCAACTATAAAATAGGAATGATGTCACCTATATTGGAATAGAGTTGTGTGGTTATATGGGAATGTTTGTATTTCAAAAATACAAGTTTTGCTACTGTTTTGCATACCATTTCTTTCTAAATTTTTTTGTGTGTCATTGTTTATGGACTGAAATCATGGTCTTAGAGTGAATATTTGAAAAACAGAACCAACTTTGAGAAAGTCCTTTTCTATCTTTACTTTTATTTTACTTATGTAGTAGCTAAAATCTCCACCAAAGGAAAAATAGGTCAGCTGGAGAACATAAATAATAACACATTATAGGAAAAAAGAACTTTAGGGTTATGGGATCATTTTTCATTCTCAATCGAGTTTTAATTTAAGGGTTTGTGTGTTATTTTTTATTATTTTTTAACCAGCTTACTCAAACAGTAAGACTAACACTGACACATTACCCAAAGTTATAATTTAGGGTGATTTTTCTTATGAATTATGCATGAAGTATATCAAATCTTATGAAAATCATTCTAATCAGTGTTTTCCCTATGTAAAGTGAAGAAAAAAGCCCTTGTAATCTGCAGCTAGCATTTTATGATTTCCTCCTGGCTCCCTGACACTTACGTTGCTGTTAATGTTTCCACAGAATATTTCTTCCCTGTGAAATACAGAATCATGATGGGATATTTTATTGTTTGACTTTCTGTAGCATCCTACTAAAGGGAGTAAAGTTAATCACTGTATTTTGCAGATTAGATAAGGTATCATCCTTGCTTTCTCTTTTCCTCCAGCAATTTAATATTATGGTTGACCTGCAATATTGTAATTAAAAAGTGACTTATGAAAGTGCACAACAAACAAGACACTTATACTCCTTGGCAACCAGTGCTGGTGACTAGATGCAGTAATACTACAATGTCAAAATACTGTGATTGTTTCAATGATTAGTCCTGTGTTTCTTTTAAAAGATAGTTATACATGCAGTTATGTTTGATATTCCAAGAGAAGTGGTACCTGGAGAAGAAGAAGGGTGAGACCACATTAATGTACTCTGCAACTTTATGATAATGTGTTAAATGTATATCATTCTATACTCATGTCTTCACTTACCTCTTTGCATGAGTTTCCATGTCTTTTTATGCTAAAGTATTCCTGTTAATAAATTTGATTTTCTATACGCTATGGAATTTCACTGAACTCCAATGGAGTGATTCCTCCTAAGAGAATCACAGAGCAAAGAGCCGGGCTGATCTGAGTCAGTATTGTTGATTAGATCAAGTTTGTCTTCAGTGTACTCAATTATGCTGCATGAGATTTCAAGCTTTGTATACTTCTTCCTCAGGTAGTAACATTTCTTGCTATCTTTTTGTCTCTTTGTCTCTCTTTCTCTTTCACTTTATTCAGGCAGCTATATATAAAATTTATTCCAGCATGCAAACCATTCTTGCACACCTCTACCTCTGCCAGACATGGATAAGACACTGAGGGTAATTGATAACAACAGTGGAGAGACAAATATGTAAACAGCCACAAGACAATCAGAAGATGAAATGTCTTGATAGTTAATATATAGTTCAATCAGGGCCCAGAAAGGACAGTATAAACTCATGTTTGGAATAAATTCGTGTCAGTATCTGAATGAGTGCTTTCAAATCAAACTCTGGTGTCATAATGAAGGTCCTTGCTAAGCAACAACAGAAATTAATAGATTTTAGGTGGCATTAAAAACTAAGTTTCTACTCTTCTAAGGAATGTGTGAATCAGATTCATAGATGGAAAGAAGAAGGCGTGATGCAAGGTGTGAGTCCCTAGCACTAGGTCAGGAGCAAGGGCACAATTTCAAGCTGCTTTTAGTGTATGGTTCTGGGATTTAAACATGACAGGTGGGTTTGAAAAAGATACAAACAGGCTAGGAAATACTATAAATGGTCTATAAAAGTGTTTCCAATTTTTGAGAAGGGGGTGGGGCACAGAAGTTAAAAATTTAGGAAATAGTCAAACTTGGGAAGGAATAGCTAGTTGATTTCCCAAATTAATTGTTATTCTCGTTATTAGTTTTGAGTATGTGGCAAACCTTGTGTGACTGTAATATTTAGAGTCTAAACTGGGATACCCTTCTAGAGTAAAAGGAGGAACTGTTAGAAATTACATCAGGGCAGCAGCAATAAACAGGAAATGAGCCTGAGCAAACTGGGACATATGGGCACTCTAAATAACTCCAGTGTTAAGCAATTTGACGTTGGCTTTTCTATCTCCTTATTCTCCTTTTTGCCTCCCCTCAGTGATAATAGAGGACATTCTATGTTAAGCACACCCCTAATCTCCGGGGAAGGGGGCAGGGTAAGAGAAGAATGAGCTAGGACCACAGCAGCTGGCTGGTCTTCTCCTTCACACTTCAGGAGACGCTGCCCTCTGCTTTACCACTCTGTCTTCAAGCATGAAATCCTCTAAATTTTCCACAGTAGAGCTAATAACAGTGATTCATATTTTTATATTTAATTAACTATATTGAAGTATAATTTACTTATAATTAAATACTCTCATTTTAAGTTTACAGTTCTGTGAATTTTGACAAATACCCACATCAATGTACATGCTCACCACTACAAAGCAGACACTTCAAAAACTTCACTCCTCTTCTTTATAACTGCCAGTCCTATATTTTCTAAAACTATACAATTGTTTATTATTCTGGAATTTCATATAAATGTACTCTTTTGGTTTGGCTTCTTTCTTTTTTTTCCAGCATAATGATTTTGGATTCATCCGTAATGTATCATTAATCCACTCCATATTCTTACTCAGTAGTCCTCAATGGTGTGGTTATACCACAGTGTATTTATTCATTCACTGGTTGTTAGACATTTGGTTTATTTATAGTTTACGGATTTTGTGAATAAAGTTACTATTAAGATTCATATACAGGTCTTTATGTGGATGTATGTTTTAATTCATCTTGATTAAGCAGTTTGAAATGGAATGTTAGAGTTGTATGGCATAAAAACTGCCAAATTGTTACCCAAAGTGGATGGAAAGTGGAGGTATCTTTAAGACCCTTTCCAAGGTGTCCTCTGTATGAGGCCTACCATCCCACCAACATGATGCACCAGATTTAAGACTTTCTCCCTACCTGGATCTCAGCCTATCTTCCAATGCCAGATACTGCTTTCTCTCCACCTGTTGACCGCACTCTAATAATAACTAGAACCTTCAGAGTCCAAGTCAAAGATAGCAAGACCCAGGGAGAGTAACGAGTTTCTCTCTCCAGTCTTGGGGCATTTTCCAATAACAAATTTCTTGATTTCTTTTTCCTAAATTTCATGCTTTTCCTGATAATTGACACTGAGACTGTATATCTCTTTTAAGGGGTTCCCCCATGTCCAGTCCACATGGATGTGGTCTATCTGTTGTCTTGAACAAGACAATCACTTTAGATTACCACAGTTCAATTTACAAACAGAAGATATTCATAGGTAGAAGAGGGTTGTTTTCTTATATTTTTTCCTTAGAAATTATGTAATAAAAGAGCAGCTCCTTCATTGATAAAAATTTATTGCACTCTGGGTTATTTAATCTTCATTTGTCACACATGATGACATCAGTGGTACAGAGCAGGTTGAACCATGCCAAGCCAAGATAGTTTCTTTTATAACAGTGCCTCAGTGTGAGGGAAAACTATTCTTTGTCTATTATTTTGGTAGCCTTCTTGAGTTGAAATACTTATTTCCGTCGTGTAACAAAACAACTCAAGAATAAGTGCACACATTCCCGAAGGACATACAATACTTTGAAAACAAAAAGCAATGTAAATCCATATGTAGAAAATAACCTGTTTTAGTATATAGAGTATGCCATTTCCATCAATGTTTTAAACTTCCTGCCAAAGTTTGGGCTCTGAAGTTATTATTGCTTTATGATGCCCCAAAGTCTCTGCAAGGAAGAAGCTTTCCTACATGTGACCTGGGATTGAGAGTTTAGCCCAAAGGTGATATTTGAAAATATTTACTTTCTCTCTTTTCCTATGACTTGAGGAATCACTGCCTTTTCCCCGTGCGTGGGGAAACTTGAGCTTTCAGCAAAGCAAATCTGTAATCTTCTCATATATACTATTGTTAAATCTTGTTGTATACTCGTAAGCCTATTTATACTATATAATTATAACAGAGACATTATCCCTAATGTAATCTTTATTTCTAATCAGTGAGTAATTACTGAAGGAAAGGACAAACACTAGGAGATATAAATTTTGATTGACATTGTCATTGAGTGTTGCATCATTCAGACTGATTCAGTATAGCTTAAAAAATAGAGTAAAGGGTATTAATGATCAGTGAGCTTGAGCAATGTAATCCAGTGAGATCATATTGGGATTATACCCCATAAAAACTGTTGGATGGGACATACAGGGTATATATTTTTTTCTTTACAGAAATAAAAACAAACACACATAGACTCAAGTTTAGCACAATGTCTTTCATATTAACTATATGGGAATTGATTCTACCTAAATTGACTTTCAGATAAGTCAATAATACATGTATTACACAGATACAGTATAGCATATAGCATATAGTATAGTGTATCTATTATTATATAGTATATTTAGTATTATATACATATCTATTTATCTGTCTATCTACCTAATATGCTTGGCTCTGCCCTGGAAGCCATGTTTGGGCTCCTACATCAAAAAGACATAGGCAATGTAGGGTTCTGGTCCTGGGGGGAAAAAAAGTCCCCAAGGAGTTTTTAAGAAAATGTGATCATTTCAAAGTTTCTAGGCCTACAGTAGTTTAGGAGGAAGAATAACTTGGGGAAATTGTTACACTGGAATTGATAAGAAGGCCAGATATTCCAACCTAAATGTTCAGATGTCTCTGGTTTTTTATTTTCCTTGGTGCAACCTATCTCACCGCAGTCCATGGAACATGTCCATCAAAATATTCTTGGATGCTTTGCTGAAATCCAGATTCCTAAGCCACACGTAGACCTTCTGTGTCAGAATCTCTGGGTAGAGTTGTTAGCTTCTGTATTTTCTAGCAAGTAATCCCAATCATTTTATAGAATGGTAGATATAAAAAGTTTTGCCAAACTCTTTACCTAGCCAAACAGTGCCATGAAGAGGTCTTAGACATTTACTTGGCATGAGGTATCTCAGTTAAGGCTAATGTTTGCTAGTTACTAGAGAGGCATAGGAGTTGGTGGGATGAGATTCAGGGGCCTTGGGACAGTAAAAATCACCGGCTGATCAATAGGCTTAACGACAGTTGGCTCTGAAGGAATTGAGGAGACTGGTCGGGGACAGCCTTTATCTTTCCTAGGATGGAGGTGGGTCACATGTTGATCCTGAAGGAAAGGAATATCTCTGAAGAGCAGGCCGGAATAAGAGAGATGTGAACAATTTACCCCTTAATTTTGCCATTTAGCCATTTAAATGATATCTGATACTATGTGGTCATTGGATTAAGTATTAAGAGTGCAATGATTCTGAGGTTTGGTTTTATTGTATTTCACAGAGGATCTTTCTCTTTGTCCAAAACAAATTGATCCATGCAAAAGCTCATTTGATGTAACAGTGTCCACTTTTTGTATAAATAACGATCAGGCTCTACATCAAAAATAAAACTAAGGATCTGGAAATATATGTTGTCAGATTTAATACAATTTATTTTATAACAGTAACTATGAATAAGTACAATGAATAAAAAATCCTATGTATAAGAGTTTCCTATTTTTAAGCCTCAAAGTTTTTCTGCTACTGATACAAGCCATCCTTTACTTTTTGCTTTTGCATAATTAAAGCATGTCACCATACTGATAGAACTTTGCCACCAAATTTAAATTTGGCGGAGAGAAATCCACACTGCACCAATGAGACTTCTTATAAAATTGACTGGGTGACATTGGAGACTTGAAATTGATTGGCATATTGAAAACTCTGTTTTCGCACCGGTATATCCAGTTTTATTACCAGCATTGACTGAGTTTAAGGCCCTCAATTTGCATTTTGAGAGCTCTTGTGGGATGAGAATTTTAGTCCACATTACTTCTGAGTTGCTGTTTGATCATCAATGCAGAAATGGACAGCTGCCCAAGGAAGATTTCTGCATGACTGTTCAAATTGGTATTGATTTTGTCATTTTACAATAATAGAGTCTATGTTTATTTCTGCTTTTCTATGCTATTTCTAAAAGCATCCAGTGGTTTTCACTAATGACAAACTAAATACTATCCAAGCCCATTATTCGAAAGCACCCTGTTATTATCGGGCTGAAGTTGGTCAAACATAGATGTACCTCAATTTTTAGCACCTGCAACAGACTTTAGCATATAGGGGGCCAGAAGTTTTACAATAAAACTAAACTTCAGATGAATAGATAGCAGTTGACACTTTAGGAAGACCTTGAAATGCAACATGTTGCAATGGTTTTATATTAATAGAGTCGTAAAATTTCTTTAGAAGACAGGCATTTATTATAAATGGATGAAATTTGAAACACTTAAGGTCCTTGACAAATAGCAAATAGTCGATCACAGGTAGAACGTGATTTTTAACCTCATTTTCTTCTTAGTCACCAGTGCATGTGACTTTCAAACGGTGAGTCTCACAATTTCACATTTGATTAGCATTATATCTGGGAACAACAAAATCACAGGGATTATAGGTTCCTGTCTTCCTGTATTTTAAATCAGTTCATTTAATAAAATATTCTATAATAATGTTCGCATGTTGAAATCCTATCTTTAACAACATATACCGTGTCTCCCTGAAAATAAGACCTAGCCAGACAGTCAGCTCTAATGTGTTTTTTGGAGCAAAAATTAATATAAGACCCGGTCTTATTTTACTATAACATAAGACCGGGTATAATATAATATAATGTAATATAATATAATATATACAACATAACATAATACCGGATCTTGTATTAATTTTTGCTCCAAAAGACGCATTAGAGCTGATTTTCTGGATAGGTGTTATTTTCAGGGAAACACAGCAGTTCAATAGTAAGAATAAAAAATCAGTGTACATCAGTTGTATATAAGTAAATTTTTTATAATTTCTATAATTTTCATGACAAGAAAAATGCTTATTCTGTCCTATCATCTAGGTATTTGTCTGGATCCACATTATCCCAGTATTTTCATGTTTCTCACATTAATTGCACTAATTGTTACTTTTTTGTTGTAGAGATTCTCTGAAGAATCAAATATTAACATATTCCAATGTCATTGACTATCTGAACACAAATATATAAAGACATCTTTATCTTATTATCATGACACCCTTACCACACTTACAAATATGGACATCTTAAAAAAATAAAGCCTTAAGTAAATAAAAAAAAGTTCAAATTTATAGATGAAACTGAATTATAAAGTACATAACTTATTTTACTTGTGGATGCAGAGTTAAATTTATAAGATAATTATTATATCATCAATCATACATTTATATACTACCTCCCAAGGAACATTGATTTTTACATAAACTGGAACATGTTGCTGATTCTAGAATGGATAGTAATACTTCTTAATGATAATATATATTCATTTGCTTTTAAGTTTCTTGTTGGAAATTTAAAAACTTTGTTAATAACAAAAAAGTATACATGAAAAGAATTGTATAATTGTGGACTAGATCCAAAAAAGGAAAAATGTTGAAAAGGTATTAAACTTTTGAGATCTAACTAGGAAGGTTTTATATAACCTAATGAAATCTGAAACATGGCATTACATGGCAGGCAAACTGCTCTTTCTCTAGGGAACGTTACATAGGACATTCATTAACTACTAATGGTGTCAGATTTATGGTGAAGACTGCAAAGAGTTCCCTGAAACAAGGAAATGATTTCAAAATTACATAATGTGGATTTAGAAGAAAATGTCCTATTCTGTTCACTGAGTTCCTATCTAAAATATTTCTTTCAAAAACAAAACATCTATAAAATAATATGGAACAGAGTTTTAAAATAGATATTATTGCATGTCAGAACAATTTGGTAATTTTATTTATACCATAATATGGTTTTCTCCCTTATATTTAAACAGTGGCAAAATGTTTAATAGTGTTTTCACTGCTGCCAAATTATTTCAACAATGACTGTAGGTGTTTCCCAACCTGTGTTCCAGGGAACATTGGTTCTGATGATGGATAATAGGTGTTTTTCTTTCTTTTTTTCCCCAAGTGTGCTATAATAAGAATTCGAGCTTCAAAAAGGGTTTTGGACTTGGCATTTTTAAACAGCCACTATGGTTGTGTATTGTCTTTGGAAACTCACTAAAGTTTATTGTTTGTTTGTTTATTTATTTATTTATTTATTTATTTATTTGTTTATTTATTAACTGGTGAGAGAGGAGAAAGTGTCCTAGGCGAAACAGACAGCTGAGAAATAAAAGTAAAAAGAACCTGTGTCCCAGCTCCACGAAACTCAGTGGAAGAATGTTTCTTACATGACTGAGACCAGCATGGACCCAGCACTGACAGCCAGCAGCCCTGAACAGGATATAATGAGGTCGTGTGGGAATGGCCTTCATTGTCTAATCACCAAATAGGAGAAAAGAAAAAGGAAACCTCAGATGCCAGCTTTCGTAGACAATGACAACCCAGACAAGATGCCTCCTGTACCCCAGCAGCCTTGAGTGATTGAAACTGTATTTTCTATAATTAGCTGGACTGGTGGCTCAAATTAGAAATTATGCTTATTAAAAGTACAGAAAATTTCATTCCTTGCAAATCTGAGCCCATGGCTTGAAATTTATTATGACTGTAGGAACATTTTTTTGGACTATGATTCCTAAGACTGTACTTTAGAAAACAGTAATCAAGCTAATTAGTTCCTGGCTCTCTGTCTATATATATGTATACATTTCATACGTACTGAGCTGAGCAAGTTTATCTTCAAAACACAAATTACTTAATAGGTCTGACCTACTTAAGACTCATATTAGATGTATGAGCCATGGAATATTGATAATTATCTTAATCAATGAGGAAAAAGGAACAAGGCACGTCTAAATGATCTGCAACGTTTTTAGTCTTGACCTTGGCTTATCTTAGACCTCATTTCATACTGTGTTCAACATGAGGATCTTTGGCATAGCTATAATTTATGAAAAGTAATTACTTTCATCTAAGAATATATCTTTTCAGTCCAAGTTGTCCTTTAGAATAATCCTCTTTTGCTTCTAAAAATTGTGGCAATCTATCAAAACAATGTTGCAACATTGTTTTAAAATTTTTTTGGAGTTATTTTATCAGCTATAATCAAAACTCTATTTTATTACTTCAAATTCCCATGTACTTTTAGATCAAACAGAGTGTTGGCCTAAACTCATCACTATGTAGGGTCTGGTGATTTTGGAAAGTTTAATGAAATATATCTGGTCTTAAATGTTGATGATTTACCACTATTAAAAGTATCTTTGGCTTACTGTAGGAGTGTATTACATATTTGCTAAATAATGAAAAAAAATTGCCTGAAAAATATACTACAGGTTCTTCATTATTCTTCAAAGTCTAGTGTATCCATTATAATTGTTACCTTCTTATAAAGCATTGCTCATGACAATTCTCCTTGAAAGCTTTCTATTATTTTTATGCTAAAGGCTACCTATACATTAAAATGAATATAATACTTTTTATTTATTTTATTCTAGTTATCTTCAAGGACAAAGATAGATATTCTTATTACATGTTAATCCTACACAATATTTAGTTCAGTATCTATTATATATAATTGTTTATCTGTTTGGTTAAACTTTGTAGCATCCCCATTGTATTTGAATTGTCTTTATTAGTTTTCCCACTTAAGAGATATTTTCAGTTACACAAACAAGTATGGGCTAAACATAACTGCACTGAAAGATACTGTATAGAATCATGTCAACCGTGTATGCTAATAGGCTGAAAATACCAATATATTTTTGCATAGTATTTGAGAATTAAGTAACAAAAGCAAATTCTCGAGGCATGAATATAGATTCTGTTTATGACAGTGCTACATTTCTCTCTATAGTGCTTCTTTAGGTAATTACTGGCTCTATTTATGAATGAAAGATTATAAGAATTTATATTTTTATTTGATTTTATTCATTAGCGGAGCCATGGGTTATAAAGTGGGCATTCCATGGTTCTGTTTCAAGGTTCTGTGAATGCTGCTAAAGCATATGCTCAGTTAGGGTGTAAATGTACTTGTGCAGTTTATTGGGTGGAAATCTGTGAGCTTACAGCACATCTTTATTGAATTATTTTTTTAAAAAGTCGACTATTGATCAATTTCTATATTCTTTAAAGTTCCACAATCACAATTTAGGTTTTACTTCATACGATTAATATTTTGACTTAATAACAACTATTTGATTCCCATTTTTACACTTAAGTCAATCAAGAAGCATCTTGGGTTATTATAACGGGTCCATCATTACGTAGGTACTGAATAAGATCAGAGATATATGCTTTTAAGAAATCATAGCTTAAATAGGAAAGATCACAAAATGAATATTGAAACTAAATAATAAAACAACATGAAAGCTCTGCAATCAAGTGCAAAATCATGGAGCAAAAGTTACAGATATTATGAAAGTTTAGAATAATGAGATCTTGGACAATATGGGTAAACTGAGGAAGGCTTATGGAGGAAGTGAGACAAGATTGACCTTCAACTTGAGGTCAGAATCTGTGTAAACATTATACTGAAATAAGGAGAGACATCTAGAATTAACCCCATGTTTTCCAACCATAGATGGCTAGACTTTATTCAAAAAATTCTGATTGGGTTTAAAAATATCCCAGGGTTGAATTTCAAATCTGAATATACAGTAATTTTAGGAGTCACAGTTATATTGCAAGTTGAAAACACCCCCAGCAAATCAGTATTGTATTATTATTTAAACTACTTGTACAATGTTTTTGGAGTGTCTGCATTGCCTTACATGTCTATAAGCATCAGAGCAATTATCATCTCTTTTAAAGTATTTTCTTATTGTAGGTAGAGATTTGCACAATGGATGTTTCGCAGGGCCAAAACTTTGACTATGTTTGTACGAAGGTGTCTTAATGACTTACAAATGTCAACAAGGTGTAGATTCCATTCATGATGTTTTTCCATTTTAGTATATTTCTGTCAATCAGGTCTTTTTGCAGTTGTTTTTATAGGAATTCCTAAACAATTGATCGAATATGCTGTGAACATTTTCCACTTTCTGTTCCAAGATTTTTATCATATAGACATTTATTTCCTAAAATTTCACAGAATCATTATGTATAGAGTTAGTAAATACAACTAATTCTCTGAGATAGGTTCTTCATTAATTATAGATTTTTGTGGTGAGTAATGCTGAGTTACAAAATGTTAAGCATTTTATATGTAAATCATTAATGGGGGTATATTATGCATCACCTATCACGTATTATTTAATCATAAAATATCTGTTAATACTTAATGGAATAATTATACTGAGGTACATAGTGAGGGGAATACTAATTTAAGCCAAATACCTGAACCCCCTTTCATTTTACAGACGGACAATTCGAAGTCCAGAGATGTTGTATGCCTTGTTCTAGATCACCCAAAGGGTCACTGGCAGAGCAAACATTTATAGTCCCTCCTTCTTGAAACTACATTACAATGAGAATAAAGGAGGTTTTAAAGTGTAACAGTAGTATCTGGAAGGCATATGGAAGACAAATGATGGAGGAAATGGAGTAGAGGAAAAAAAGCTTGAATATGGGTCCTGATTAGCAAAATCAACATGGTTTCCTGATTCAGATGGTTAATGGAGGACAGCAGTCAGAAGTCAGGAGGTAAACCGAGTAGCGATTGAGGAAACCTTCATGAAATAGTTGACTCTCCAAATTCTGCCTGTGAAAAGAACAGAAGCCAGACATTTAGGTGCTCACCAGGCAAATAATAATAATTCAAACACACACATATTTAAAAAGATATTTTGTACATGAAATACAAGCAATTATGACGTGACACTTCAGCTAGTGTACTGCAGATCTATATTCTATTTCGTATTAGCTGACAGACATCTATTCTTACACATTTCCTGCCAGTTACCAACACCCACTCAGATACTGAGAGATACCAGCAGCCTTTCAATTCCTCATTCTTAAATACAGATAGAGTAAAAAAATGTATATAAAATATTTGAGAAAAAAAAAGAATAAAAGACCAAGATAAACAGATATCCATCCCTGGTACAGGCCGAGATAATTAAGAGAACAGAAACTAATATAAAGAAAAAAATACATCTCATTGATCTTAGCAAAATTTGATATACTATTTCTGAATAAAAAACAAATATTAAGGGTAATCCATATACGGTATAGTATAGCTAAGCTACTTAACTCTCTCTCTGAACAGAAACATAAAATACTAAAAAGTTGTTCAAGAAAGGAAATGTAGTCATAGCCCACTACTTTTCCACTACATTGCACTGTATTTATATATTCATAATAATGCATATGCTAGTTTATTGAGTTTGCAACGTTTAAAACCAACTAATGAACAAAGAGAAGATTTAGATATGGTCATACAGAAGAATATAAATTTTATCCTTAAAGTTGTAAAATGACAGAAAAGATACTCTTGCTAATATTTTTATTTCTTAAAGTATCTATAACGGTGGAATATTAGGCAAGGCTGTATCAGCATATTACTTAGAAATTTGAAAATAGCCATCGGAAAAAAAAAGAAAACATGTAAACTGTTAAATGAAAACATTTAAACAGTTCCTTAAATGAGAATAGCAGAGGGTAAGCCATCAAGAAGGAAACCTGGTCTTTGAATCTATAGGATTTAAAATTTTGTGCCTGTATTACTTGAATAAGAACAATAAATCCAACTTAAAAACATTTAGCAAATAGGTTAAACATGGATCAGTTCTCAAAAGACTTTAGAAGGAGATATAAGAAGTCTTAATATCTTTACCTTTTAGAGATTGAAATTATTTAATTCCATTTTTCTAGTATTTAAATTTGGTAAAGCTCATTATATTATGAATTTTGAAAGCAGATATATTCCCTAATTATCTTTGTATCCCCAGCCTCTAGTAAGTACTTTCTGTAAAGCAGGTGCTCACATGTTGGTAATGTATAAAAAAGACATGATTAATTGAAATCATAGTAAAATTCTTTTAAAAAATCTATTTACTAAATTAATAATAAAATAAATAGAGAATAGATGACTACAGTGTGTGCAATGTTCATTTTGGGGAGGTTCAAACAGACAATACACGCATTTATTCACACTCAAATATGTGATTTGAGTTACGTGTGATGTGGATTTAAATCTTATATGTTATTTTTCTATGTGTTAAAATCAGTCATTGAATATTGTTTTAAAGTTCAAAAGAAGGTAGTTGAAATGCCTATAGAAATATTTGGAATTTTATCAGCTATCAACATGCAAACTAAATATATTGTCTAAAGTTACCTAAATTAATTATTATCCTTGATCTCTTTCTCAAGGCAGAGAAGAGTGAATGTATCAACAATGATTATAAACAAGAATTTTTAAATATAGCCGCAGTTCTCAGAATATTTGGTTCTTTCGTTTTTGCAGGCTTAATAATGCATGCTAATCTAATATTTTTCCATTTATGCTGAAATAAGCATGACTATATGCTTATTTATTTCATTTTGTCCTATCATTTTTGAAAGGCTTATATTGTTCATAATTAAGGCTAATTACTTCTTACTTCTGAGTCCTGAAGAGTGATGGTCATAGTTTTCCTGGACTATTGTCTCTGTATTATCTAATGTAGAGTTCAGGGTTTCCCAAACTTTAAGCCGTCCTTTATTATTATGTTAGGCAGATTTCCACATGTAAGATAAATCATAGATACTCCAGTCATTTAACATAAACACAGTGGTTGCTCAGGATCCCATTGGCAGGACATCTTTTAACATGGTGAAGGAAACGTCATATTCTCACTAAGCCATTAAACCTTGAAGCGTATTGCTCGATAGGATGTGCATGCAAACAGGGTCACTTGCTATTAACTTTTATTTTTCCTAACGCCTGCTTGTTTCACTTGTAATTCTGTATCCCTGCAAGGCTATGACATTCTGACGTGATTTTCTGCCTCTTGTTTCATGGGAAGATTGAGGTAGCAAAATTGTTTATAATAAGAAAGAAGTCCACCTTTGCCCTGAACACAAAATAAACCTCCAGCATACTTTCTGAAGCTCAACAAAACTTGGTTACATTGTTCAAAAGTGTGCATACATGTGAAATTCCCTAATTTTTAATTCTGTCTGTGTCTGAGACAATCAATGTAAAAAATGAGTAGAAAACCTAAAGAAAGTTTTAGCCTTTCTAGATGCAGAAATGAATACGTGAACAGCATGTGCACTCATATTTAGATGAATTAAGATTCTTCTAATTTCTTCTGTATTTAGTAAGAGACCTAAATAGCTGGGAACATCATGCCAACTTTTCGTTTCAACTCCAAGACCTGCTGAAGAGTTGTGAAAAATGGTTACACACTTTTACATGTTTGTTCATTTAACAAACATAAATAGAATTTAAATGTCCTCATCTATTCTTACTTAGCTGCTATTAGGAAAAAAATGCCCAAAGGAAAAATAGGTTATTTTATTATATAGAAATCGTATGTCATTTTCTCAAATGTGAGTGTCATATAAGCAAACATGACATATGAGAGTAATTGCAAATGGGCAGATAAATAATATGTATGGAAAAAGCTTTACTTAAATTTTAAAAAATAAAGTATAGCTCTATCACACCCACGTATATAAATATATACACAGTATAAAGATATATGGAATTAAAATCTAAGTTTATATTTAAAGTGAATAATCAATTTATTTCTTAAATCCAAAATTTTAACATACTTTTATCTATGTATGTGACAATGATTTAATTTGTTAAAAATAGGGCAGTTTCTATAGTTAGGCATTTATATTGAAAGAGAAACAAAAAAGACAATCACTAAGTGGAAATAGAATGGCATGACATAAATAATAGGAATATTTTAATGTAAAGAAATAGAGCCTAGCAAAAAATAAAAAATGTTAATAGATGGAAAATTAATACAACTTCCATCAATTCACAGGACTTTAAAATTTAAGGTGAATTGCTAATTATTAAGTTCTATTTTTTCTGTCTCATTTCTAGAGTTTCATATATATTCTCTTTGGGAGCATATTCTCTTTGGGTCTGGCTTCTTTCATTCAGCGTAATGCTTTTCTTTTTTTCTTTTTCTTTTTTATTAGTTTCAGTGTACAAAACAACGTAATGTCAGCATAATACTTTTAGATGCTTCCATCTTTTTGCATGATTAAAAGCTTGTTCTTTTTTATTGCTGAGTAGTACTCTATATTATGATTGTACTCTATCATGTCCATTTATATGTTGATAGAAGAGTTTGTGTGAGCTTTATAGTATTTCTTCCTAACAATGTTGTACAAAATTTATACACATCTGGGATTTTCTGTGCATACAGTTTTTCATTACAAAATCAATTTTGTTGATAAATTAGCCATTCAGATTTTCTGTTTTATTTTGAGTCAGTCTGGTAATTTGTGTCTGGCAAGTAGTTTGTCAATTTCATGTAGATTGTTGTATTTATTGGCATTAATTTTAATATATTAATTAAATATTCCCTTATTGTTCCTCGTAATGTCTAGAGGATCTGTAAATCTCTTATTCTATTCTTGAGATTAGTAATTCCTGTCTTTTTTTTTTCATGATAATTCTAACTGGAGGTATATAAATGTTTTTATTTTTTCCAAAGAAATATATTTTGGTTTAATTTATAGTTTACCTACATTTTCTCTTTGTGTTTTCTGTTTCATTAATTTCTCCGTGTTTTTATTTGTTTTCTGCTTTCTACTTTTTTGGGTTTAATTTGCTCATATCCTTCTAGCTTCTAATAATGGATTCTTAAATCACTAATATTAGATCTTTCTGATTTTCTGATACAAGCATTTAAAACAAAATGTATAACTCTAATTACTGTTATAACTGTCTCCACAGATTTTATTATCTTATGTTTTTATTTTCTCTCAGTTCAAGGTATTTTCTAATTTGCCTTGTGATTTCTTCCTTGACTTATGATTTATTGAGGAGGGTTTGTTTTTGTTGTTGTTGTTTAATTTCAAAGTATTTGTAAAATTTCAAAATACATTTCTGTAGCTGATTTCTATTAGTTGAAGTCTGGGCAGATTGTCTATATGATCTCAGTGCTTTTGGAATTATCAAGATATTTCAATTTTGGTGATAGGAACATCTGCTTTTGAAAAGAATGTACATTGCACTGTCATTAGCTGTGTATATTTGTTTCTTAGGGCTGTTACACAAACTATCATAAAGTGGGTGACTTAAAGCAATAGAAATACAGTCTCTCAGCATTCAGGATTCCAGAAGTGAGAAATTACGTGTTTGCAGTTTGTTCCCTTCTGCAGGCTCTGAGGGAAAGTACATTCCATGCCTCTCCTAGTTTTTGGTGGTTGCCAATAATTCTTGGTATTCCTTGGCTTATACAAGCATCTTCTCACTCATTGCCTCTATCTTTACATCACCTTCTTTGTGTCTTCTCCCTTTCAGTTCTTCTTAAGGAGAAGTGTCATTGGATTTAAAGCTCACCCTACGCAGGATAATCTCATTTAAAAATCCTTACCTTAATCTCATTTGAAGATCCTTACCTTAAAGACTCCTATGCCATATAAGTTCATATTTTGAGGTTCTAGGCAGACATGAATTTGGGGGGGGGAGGCAGGGAAACTGTGCCACCCACTACAGTGGGTAGGTATTTAATAAAGGTCAATTAGGTCCAGTTGGTTGATGGTGTAGTTCACGTTTTCTCTCTCCTTACTTAATTTTGTCTACATGTTTTTTTCATTATTAGATACTGAGAGGAGTGTTTATATCTCTAACTACAATTGAAGATTTGTCTATTTCTCTTATGACTTTTGTCAGTTTTTTCATGCATTTTGAACATTTGGCATTGTAATATATTAAGAGGAATTGATCCGCTTAACATTATGAAATGTCCCTGGTATTATTGCTTGTCCTGAAGTCTACTTTCTGATGTTCACGAGGTCGGACAATTAAGTTCACGAACTCATCCTAGAAAACGTGCTCCATACCTCATTGCTAAATATCACTACAGTTACCTTTGAAGTACTCCCCTTGGGAAGCTATGCACTGATGCCAGCGCCTAGTCCAACCTTCCAAAGAAATTTTGGAACTCTTTTTTCTGGAATGGCCATCAGAGCTGTCGTCGTATTACCCTTGATGTGCTGAATGTCATCAAAATGTATTCCTTTCAATATTTCCTTTATCTTCAGGTAAAGAAAGACGTCATTGGGGGCCAGATCAGGTGAATAGGGAGGGTATTCCAATACAGTTATTTGTTTACTGGCTAAAAACTCCCTCACAGACAGTGTCGTGTGAACTGGTGCCTCGTCATGATGCAAGAGCTATGAATTGTTGGCGAAAAGTTCAGGTTACCTAACTTTTTCACTCAGCCTTTTCAGCACTTCCAAATAGTAGACTTGGTTAACTGTCTAGTTGGTACAAATTCATAATGAATAATTCCTCCGATTTCAGAAAAGTTTAGTAACATCATTGCAACAAGTTCGCGAACTTGATGGTGAGAACTTGTATCTCACCACTCATATTTCTTTTGGTTACTGTGCTCATGATATATCTTTTTTTATTATTTTGCTTTTATCACTTTTAACTCCTCTTTGTCTTTTTATTTAAGATGTATTTATTTAGTTCTGTCTTGCCTTTATCCAATTGGATGAGACTTCCGTTTTAATTGATGATTTTAGATTGTTTACTTTCAATGTGGTTGTTGATATTTTGGTTTAAATCTGCTATCTTAGTGTTTGTTCTCTATTTGTCTCATATGTTATTTCTTGTTTGTTTTTCTCTGATTGTTGCCGGTCATGTTTTCTTGTTTTTTGCATATCTGTTATTTTTATTTATTTATTTTTTTGGTCTATGGCTATTATGTACTTTACATTGCTGAGTGTGTAGTTTGTTGTTTTCCTTTAAAGAGACTTGGATTTAATTAGGTTCTTTGCAGACAAGTTAGATTCTTTTCATATTTTTTAGGCTACTAAATGTTGTCTATTATATCCTTTACACTTGGGCTAATTAGTCCCCACAAATAAGGCATGGCCTTCCTGTGAGCTGAACTGCAGCCATCTTGCATTAAACAAGGTTTCTTCATGCTGGCTGGTGAGAATTTGAAGATTCATTGGCTTTCTCTGTATTCTGTTAACTATTCAGCTTATAACTACTAGAATTGTTCTTTCCTTGAAAGTAGTTCTTCTTTCAGCATCATGGAATTTCACTTTACATATGTACAGATTGATATTCAGTGAAAAATTCAAGATGGACCCTATGCATGTATAGAGAGGTCTTTCCCTGATAGCATCTCCTTTCCAGTGTCTAGTACTCTAAATTCTACACTTTGCGTATTATGGCCTAGGTGACCATTTCAACTTTTTCTTTTCTCATCATTCCTCTTACTTATTATTTTGCCTTCATTGCCAGCTGATGGCTTTGTTTTCTAGATTACTTGAGAAAAGTTGAAACAATGAGAAGAGAACTTTGTTAAGCTTTTATCACCATACCTGTCTATCCTCAGGCATCGGAGCACATACACTCTCTTTCCTATAATTGCCTTTGAAGGATAGTCTATGCTATTCACAGTGATGTGTGACTACACATGTGTAGACATCATCTACTCTCACCTATTCAAGAACACTGCTCCAATAATTCTTTCATCTTTCTCTTAATTCAACAATTCTTTTTTCAGCATACAAATATCCTGTAATAACTTCTTTAAAAAATGGTAATCCGATCACCTTCTCCTCAACCCACAACCCTCTCCATCAATGGCAATTGCTTCCATTTCTCTGCTTCTCTATGTAGATAAATTCTTCAAAGGATAATCTACACAATCCTTCTCTATTTCCTATCCTCTCCTTTGGATTTAGTTCATTTAGACTCTTGTCTTTACCATTCCGTTGAAATAGCTTTTGCCAAGTTGCCAATAACCTCAAAATTGCCACATTGAGTCTGATCCAGGCTAGTCAAGTCTAATCCCTGCACCCAAGGTATTCACCCAATTGTTAGAAATTGATCAGCCTCTTTTTTTGTTGAAATACTTCCTTCACTTGGCCCCTAAGGCATTATTCTATGTCTCTTCCCTCACCTCATCATCTGTTCTTACTGGACTCCCTTTGCTGGTCTCAACTCTCCCGCAACCTTTCATCCTTAGAATTTTCTATGGCTTAGTTCTTGAACTTCTTATCTATCTGTGCTCACTCTCTAAGTTGTATCATCCTATTTCATGGCCGTAAATTCTATCAGCATGTTAATGGCTCCCAAATTTATATCTCAAAGTCAGACTACTCTCTATAAAGCTTAAATAAAGCTTACTATCCAAAAGATTATATCGATGTGTAATAAACATCTCATAATTGACATGTTTTAAACCAAAGTCTTGCTGTTGCTCCAAAATCTCCTGTCATCTAATCATCTCATAAATGGTTATTAAACATTTCTAGCTCCTGAAACCAAAAACCGGGGAAGTATCCTTGATTCTTCTCTTTTCCTCCCAACCCACCCAATCCATTTGCAAATTCTGGTGGTTCTAACTTCAAAATATATCCCAAATCTATCTCTTTTCTTCTGCTGCTTCTACTGTAGACCAAGCTACCATAATTTCTCTTATTCAGTTGACATATAACCTAACTAGTTTTCACGGCCCTTTTACCTTACCCCCCCTTTGCCCCTATTTTCTACATTGCAACCAGAGATACACCTCAAAATGAAAGCATCCTTTTGTTCTATCAGTCCACTGTCTTCCCTCTTTATTCAGAGTAGAAGCCCAATTTTATGTATTATCTCTTGTTCTTCTCTCCTACCACTTGATTTGACTGTTTCTCTCTATCCACATTTGTCTCCTTCTTTATAAAACATATTTTCCTTCGGAGCACCTGGTCTTATCTCTGCTGGCCTTTTTAGCATACAGTAAATACTGACTAATTGAAGGAAGAAACTGAGGTCGATGGATTATGTAACTTGGCTAATAAAATACACCAAGTTTAGTGCAGAATAAGGATTAAAACCTAATCTCTTTTCCACAATGCTTTTTCTCTAGACATTTAGAATTTAAAATTCAAACAATGAAGGTATCTTCACAGTAAAAACGCATTATATATTCAGACATGGGATTTATTTTTTATTTTAGGATTAATTCTGCCTTGCAACCTATTTATTTTTAAACACTATCCAAATAATTTTAGTATTAAAACATCCCTTATGTAAGCATGGATGATGTTATTGGAGAGCTTTCAATAGATTTCTCATGATTGTAGAGAGAAATTTTAATTTTGCTGTTTTCTTATTTAAACAATAAAACAATCAACCTAGCTAAAGTTTTCATCAGAAGAATACTCAAAAAGGAAATACGTGCAGATTATTTACAATGTGGGATTAAATTATAAAGAAACTAATTCAACATAACTGGTATAATGTTGGCCTGTGAGCTATGAGATGTTTTACTCTTTAACTTCTATAAAAAGTTAGCACTGAAACTGTCCATTTGGATGCTACTACAGCTATTTCATTGAGCAATTCTCCCTAATTCCATATTGCCAGCTGAAAAGAACAAATTGCATTTCAGTAAGAAAGAAATAGTTACATTCTTCCTCAATTCTGCCATAATTCAATTTCGTCTGCTGGCTGAGCCAGTCCACTGCTGACTGATGGCAGGTTGCAACATATGGCAACATGGAGAGAATTTATAAAAGAAGCCTGCTAATGGTAACCAGCAAATAAACAACAGGAAGACCCAACCGTCAGGAGGAATGAATAAAGCTGGCAAATGCTTGGTTAGCAGAGCTGCTCACAAGAAACAAAGCCAAGTGTCTGCGTGCATCTTGGTTGAGTGTTCCCTCATGGAGCAGAGTGTGTTAATCTCCAGGGCCGTACTGAATTTAATATAAATTGCAGATATAAGTACTTATTACTAAAGCCTGCATATTCCTTGTGCTCTGGTGATGTCCCAAAATTGAACTACCAAAAACCAAATAGGTAAACTATGAGACTCTTAGCAGAATGCAAAATCTAATTATTTCTGCTTTGTAAGGAAGAAAACAAAACCAAACATACAAATATTGCCAAAAGGTTTAGAGGTAGAATGACTAGAATTGTGTCTTTTATATCTTACAGGAAATATGGAATTTTAGGCTTCCAAGATTGTTTGATGTACAGTAAAAATAAGTCTGTGTTTTGCAAATTAATTTGATTGTATCAAACCAGTTGCTAAGTCCCTCTCTCTGTCTTTTAGCATCAAGTACTCCTTTAACTACTTTTCCCATTTCTATCATAATACTTAATAAAAAGATTAACATGTTCCCAGTCAAAGAACACACCCACACACAATGAAAGAAAACAATATTTTAGAAGAATAGATTTTCTTTCTTTGGTCATGTTCCTTTAATTATACCTTTGTCTAATTCTTTAGACTTTACAGGTCAACAAACTGCTTATCTTTTTGACCCAAATTAGAATTTTAATTGCAGACATGCCGTACAGATCTTTTTCTTTTTAAAAACTGTGATGCTTATTCTCATGTGCTTCTTTGCAATGTAGAATTGTCTCTTCTGGCTTCTTAGGTTTTTATTGTAGTTTGAGATTATTTAAAATCATCAAAGTTTCAGATTTTATACTTCAATGACTGTATTCATGATCTTTTTCTATCTCTAATATGTGAATGTATGAATGTACCTTTTCCTTTCATGATGAGGAAAAGGATTATTAGTTGTTGTCAAACGTAGCTTAAGATGCTAATCACCACCTGAAGTAAAAACAGAAAAGAAAAATTGAGTTTTAGATAAGTAGTAGTAGACTCTAGGTAAGTTAAAATTTGAAATCCGGATAACAGCATTTATTTTTAAGGCTGCAGGTGATTCAAGGGTTAAAGTATAGCCAACGTTAAAACCACCAATTTGGAAGTTGCATCAAAGCTCTGCATTTCTTTCTGTATCACTGATGAGGACTCTTCAGAGTTTGGATCTTTTCAAACTTCTCACAGTATATGTGAAACCTAAAGTTTCCTGAGCACCCCAAGCACCCACTACTGGCTGTGGAATTCTTAAGTCAGCTGTTCCCCATTCCCATCCACCTGGGGAGGGATGTATGAAGGAAGATCAAAGCAGCAACGTCCTGCATTCATAGGAATCCATGGACAGGTGTGTTAGAGTTTCGGCTTTAGCAGATCTGGGACCTTGAGCTGAGCCATTTGAATCTTGGAAAGTACTTCATCTTGCATGGCATTCCATCTCAGTTATGTCCCTTGTAAATTGCAGTTCAGGCGCCTTCATTTGACAACATTCTTCTGTACTTTTATCTTTATATTGCCCTATTTTTCATTATCATCAGAATAAACAGTAAAATCAAGAGTTGTGAGGTAAGAAAGACCTGTGTATGAATTATGGTATTTTGTTTTTGTTTTTTTAAATGGCATGTGCTTTCTAGCTTTATAGAAGAGATAGCAATCCTTACTTCGTGGGCTTGCTTCAAGGACTACACAAATTCAAGCATTTGAAGTGCTTGGTACAGTGTTCTATACCTAAAAGCTACTTCCCTCTCTAGTCTGTTGCATCCTCATACATCCTCAGGAATATAGGCCCTTTGTAAGCTAACTTCCCCCGTCCTCATCTTTGTTTCCCAGTAGGTTCTTCATGACCCATGTTGCCACCAAAATTAGATTTTTCTTTGAGATTTCAGTGTTCCCAAGGTCTTCCTAAGTGGAGACTGGCTCAAACGCCCACTTCCTCTCTCTTATTTTCACACTACATCTCCTTAAATGAATATATAAACATATTAGAAAGTTGATTATTCTACAAAACAATGCACTTGAAATCACTAAACACATACTCACCACCTACTCTTCGCCAGGCACTGTTCTGTGCAAAAAGGAGATGTTGCTTGCAACCTAGTAATGAGCCAGGGCCTGAGTGCTGGAACTGGTCAGCACTCAGATGCAGCTGCTGGTTGCAGTGTCACTGATTCTCTTCTGCTGAACACCTAAATATATTTTTGTTCCATGCCTGGATTTTAGTGATTTTCCTAACCAGTATGAGAAACTCTTACTGGTGTTGTGGATTTATGTATTAATAGGATTTAACTCTAACCACAAATTTGCAAAAAAGAAAATAGCAACAACAAAAAATACATCTGGTTCATTCTCAGATGAGTAAAGCTGTTTTGAGTTGCAGTAGCACTCTCTACTTCATTGTATATTTTCAAAAAGGTGGGCCAAAGGACAGCTGAGGATGCTCAGGGTAAACCTCCTCTCTAGGGAGTAATTTTGCAATTAGTAGAAAAGCTGACGATACACTGAGTCAGAAAACTTACAATTTGATTTGGTATTTTCATTACCTAGCTGTGATGACTCAAATCAGTTAATCCTCAAGGCCAGATATTTTTCATCTGTAAGCATTCATGTAATGCACGCCCTGGTCCCTAAATTCCATTAGACACAATACAATATATATATAAAGCTTAAGGACTTTATGCTTTAACTGGAAGGAGAATATCTTCAGACATGACATAGAGAACAAAATAAAGTGGAATATTTGCATTCTGCTTATGTGGTTGTACACTAGGTATATAAAAACACCACAAAGAGAGCAAAATCATTGTTCTCTATTGTAGTCAGATGACCCCGAAGCCACTACAAAAAGTTGTTGGGGAAATAAACTTGAACAAAAAGGGTTGCTATGCATTTTAAAGTGTAGATGATCAAAGTGAAGTGTAAGGTAGCCTTATAAAGGTAGATGGATGATTAAATGCTGCTATGTTATTCTATGAAATCAGAAATCTATTGCTGAGATCTTTATGTTAGATCCACAGTTATTTCCTTTGAATTTAAAACATGTAAGAGTAGATTCACCGATGAGCTGCTCTGACTTTTGTTGTCTGGTATAATCACTTAGAAAGCAGGTAGCCTTTGTGGGCTTTATGACTGCTCCCAGTGTTACATGATGTGCTTTCATCATTCACTTTCTCTTACCGCCAAACCAGATTGTTTCTTTGGTATAAAAGATAATATCCTTTCCATTAAACAGGAAAGGTCACTTGACAACAAAATTTTGGACAATGCCCAAATGCCATTCCTGGCAAACTGCCAACATTATGGGAGAACCATTGAGTGTCTTCATAAATAGTCAATGTCAGATCTGTAATAGGATTGATTATCGTTTGCATTCATGGAGGATCTTCAGTGCTGTAAATTCCCAGATTTGCAAACTTGACCTGTCATGAAGGTGAAAAACAAACCTGAACATATCAACCCTATGCTGGCACACAGGGATTTGATAAACTGAAATGTTATGTTTAATTGAAAATAAAAGGGATTGTTAAGTCAGAAGAGTACAATTATATGAACTGGAATAGTGCCAGGTTTCTCATTATGTCCTGGGGGCATTATAGACTCCCAAGAAGTGACCAGATTGCCAGTACTAAGGCTTACGTGTGAAGGATACCACAGAAGCAACTGGTCACTGGGGACAGTTATAAAAGGAAAGGATTTTAGTTCTTACAGTGAAATGGCCCTTGTCTAGATAGCAGTACAATTATAGGGTGAAGTGACCTAGAGAAAAGCTACTTGCATAAGCACTGTTTCTATTTTATTCTTTTGTTAAAAATCTCCAAACTGAATATGAAATTTAGCTTAAGTTATACAAAGTGAATTATTGTCCAAATAAAAGTAATCTGATGTAGGATTAAGGATAGAATTCTGAATAACTAACCACGTCAGATGAACTACATGTATTTCTAACTAGCTGCATATATTTCAGACTAATTACCCAGGTAAGAGACTAGATAAGTTGATTTTGTATTTTGGTGCTGAAGAAAATAAATATGCAAGAGTAAAGGAAATGGGTAAGGCTACAAAAAGTACCATCATGTAGACCATGATCCCAAAATGGCAGTTTTATTGTTACTAATATTTGCATAACATTTTTCCATTTTAACATTTACGTGTACATGTTACTCTTTCCTTTTCCAGGTCTTTGATAGACAACTTTAAATGAGTTCACATGTACTGAGCAAAAAATGAAAATACTGATACAGTTTTGCATTTTATTTCCATTTCATTCATGAAGAAGCAATGGAAGCAAGAGGTTGACTGGCATGTCATACTGGATGTCAAGAACCCCAAGCTGGGCTCTAGTGTTTCCACTATACAATTACTTTTCACATAGTTCCATTGTATTGAGAGGCATTTGCTATATACAAAATTCTTTGCATCCTCAGGCATGCCTTTAAGTCTCTGGTTCCATCTTTGTTCTAGAACACTAATCGGAGTGCTTCCATAAACACTCTTGTTATTTCATAGTCATTCCCTCCTGCTGTTAGCAGTCCTACCCACCATTGTGACTGTATTTGGAGACAGGGTCTTTGGGTGGTAAACCAGGTTAAATGAAGTCGTAAAGTTGGAGTTCTACTCTGGTAGGACTGGTGCATGCTCAAAAGAGAAGCCATGGGGGTATAAGGGGCCAGCTGCCAGCCAGAAAGCGTTCTCACCAGAAGCAGATCCCTGCCAGAGCCTTGACCTTGGACTTTTCAGCCACCAGGACTGTGAAAAATACATTTCTGTTGTTTAAGCTACACAGTCTGTGGTATTTTGTTATGGTAGCTCAAGCACACTAAGACTTCTGTTTTACACCTATTCCTTCCCTCCCTTATTCTCAACCATGACTGTGGCGATTTCCAAAATCAGAGATCCCATTATTCTGGAAAATTGCTAATTAAAAACAAACATCATAATCAAGATATGAACTCCTAGTTGGAGGCAAAATTTACACATTTGTACACTTTTTTTTTTTTTTTTTTACTTCTAGGCTTAAGTTATATGACCCAACAAACTTCTCAACAACATCTCTCTGTGTGTTGGCTCATAGGATTTCAGTGGTAGGAAAGAAATAGAATATGGATGTGTTCTAGAAACTGAAAAACATCAGGAATGGATGTAGCATGTCTTTCAATATGGATAGGTGATAGAAATTGTGTGTGGAGGTTGCATTATTCATACCCACCTATAGCTGGGACTTGCTACGGGAGGCATACAGTCCACCTCCCTATACCTTCTTAACATCAGGCTTGGTCACTGACTGGTTTGGCCATGATCAGGAGGGTGAACAGAAATATGAACAGAAGTGACAGCACAGTTTTTAGCGAAATTTTAGTACCCACTGTTGGTTTTTCCAGTTTTCATGTTCATTTCCCTATGGGAAGAGAATAGTGTGTCATGAGTAGGGCTGTTTACCAGCCTGATCCTGAAATGAGAAGATGTATATAGAAGAGCCACAGCCATCCCATAGCCACTGAGCTGTGTTGGGAGCCATGGAGACTTAGGACTTTGTTACCACAGCCTAACTTACCAAAAGATAACTGAAACTGTGCATTACAAAGAGTCTGGAAAGCTACTGTGATCAAAAACTATGGTGAATGTTTAAATTAAAAAAAAAATTATTACAGTAAAAGACACATTACCATTAATCCTGCTCAAAATATCCCCCCTCACTTCGAACACATTTATCCCATCATTCTTGCCATTTTCTAAAGAAATTCTGGAAGTCCTCTTTCATGAGTTTCTTTAGTTGCACTGTCATGTCTGCCTCTATGTCCTGAACTGATTAAAAATGTTTACCTTTGATGGTCATTTTGACTTTGGGGAAGAGCCAGAAGTCACACGGTGCCAGATCGAGGGAATAAGGTGGATGAAGATACACCGTAATGATTTTATTTGACAGAAATTGCTGTACCAGAAATGATGCGTCACATGGAGCCTTTCCGTTGTGATCACAAAATATGGTGAATGCTGCTGCCGAGTACCATGCAACGGAAACACAGGGACCTTCAATACGGAAAGCGGCACGTCAAACCTTGTAACAGTGTGTGATAAGTTTCAACTGGATGCAGTCAGTTGGGTGTGAGCTATGGTTGAGAGAAGGTGCATTTTAAAGTGTGCCATAAATCATCCTCCATCATGACAATGCTCCGTGTCACACATGGCTTATGGGATGGCAATTTCTGTCAAATAAAAACATTATCGTGTGACCTTATCCACCTTATTCACAGGATCTGGCACCATGTGACTTCTGGCTCTTCCCCAAAGTCAAAAAGATTCAGGACATGGAGGCAACCACAACAGTGCAAATAAAGACATTCACGAAAGAGGACTTCCAGAACTGCTTCAGAAAGTGGCAGGAATGATGGGATAAGTGTGTTTGAAGCGAGGGGGAGTCTTTTGAGGGGGATTAATGACAATGTGTCTTTTGCTGTAATATATATCTTTTTCATTTATACATTCACCGTATTGTTGGATCACACCTCATAGATCAGATCATGGAGGGTCTCGTACACTAAATGTTTAGATTTGATCTTATTGGCAAGAGGAAAAAAGAACACAGAAAGGTTTTAAGGAGGAGAGTGTAAGCTTTATTTTACTTTTCTTTTGTTTACTTGCTTATTTTTGTTTAGTTTATTGAAGTAACAAAAGCAATTTTTTTAGAAAACTTAAGTAGTACTAAAAAAATCTTATAATGAAAAAGAGTGGTACCCTTTCCCAAATGCTGGTCCTATTTCCCAGTGGCAAAGAATTTTGATAATTTGTTTTGCAAATTACATCATATTTTCACCTTATTTCTTAAATATTTGTTCATAATGCTTTTTTGATTAATACATTTTAAATATTCTTTTTATTGTTTTTACTTGGGTAGATGTGGCAGTTATTATTATTATTTTTTTAATGGCTGAAAAATCTTGAACTTGCCTCCTGTTGAGAGATAGAGTCTGTGTCCCCTCCCATTAAATCTGGGCCAATTTATCCCTTGCTTGTAACCAAAGCACAGTAGCAGAAAGTGCATGACTTCTGTGGCTAGGTGTGGCCACATGAAAATGTGTCTCAGATTTCTTGCTATGGAGAAGCTGAAAAAGAATACCCAGCCTCTGCACTCTGGATCCATCCCAGTGTTCACTCTGAAATGACACTTCCCTTGGGCTGCTCTCAGCCAATGACTGAATGCAGTGGGAAACTAAGACAGGCCAGTACCTACCAGATGTGGGACTCCTTTAACCGGCAACTTTGGCGAAAAGACTCCCCATCGACTTGCCGGAAACCTTCTTAGATCTGTTCTGCAGTCTCAGATTCTGCCTAGTCAACCTTCCTTCCTTTCCTCCCTCCTTTAAAGGAGTCAGACCTGCCTTGCCATCAAAAAATTCTCACTGCCTCTTCTGGCATACTCCACTTCTTCTCTTACAGGTGTATCATCCAATAAATCTGTTGGGCATCTAATTTATCTTAATTTCTGCTCCTCAAAGGAAACAAACTAACCACTAGGTCAGAAAAGGCAGTGCAGGTCCCCTCTCTTTTTGGAGGTCTGGTGCACCAGGTAAGAAGTCTGACTACCCTCACACTGTTATGCTGAGAAGAAGCCCAGAAATCATCAAACATGGGGAGACCATGTGAAGGTTGCCTGTCCCAGGTGAGGTCTAAGCTGACGTCTGGGATCAATTACCAGGCATGTGACAGGGAATACTGCTAGAAAATTCCAACCCTCATGTGACAGGAGATGCTGCTAGATGATTCTAACCCCCAGGCATCAGTCACCCCCAGCTGTTCAGCCTTCCTATCTGAGGCTCTAGTCATAGTATATTAAAGGGAATCATTCCTGATATGCCATGGCAGAATTCACACACAAAATCATAAGCATGATAAAATTAGTATTATTTTTAATTAAAGTTTATTGAGGTGACAATGGTTAGTCTAGTTACATAGGTTTCAATTGTACAATTCTGTAATAACATCACATTGTGTGTTCGCCACCCAGAGTCAGTTCTCCTTCCATGAATTTTTTTTTTTAAAAACTGCCAAGATTGAGTTGGTATTTGTGAGGATGTGTCCTTTCTAGGAAATTTTGCAATCGTATCTTCCAGATAGTCTAGGCGTGAATATGTGACTATTTCTGATGTTAGTTTTCAGCATTCGGTTTCTCAGAAAATGTATATATGTGAACAAGTTCATGGTTATATATATTTTTTCATCCACAGTCCTCTATACTAGAGACCTTTACAGAGACCTCTACTAGGGCAGTTACAATGTTAGCTGACGTGCTCAACACAGGACTTTTTTTTTTTTTTTAAACTCAGTGTGTTTTCAGGTTATCTATCGCTGGAAATGAAAGTAGTCACTAAACTTGATAATTGATTGATCAAAAAACGTTTGGTTGAAAATCATTTTCTCTCAAAAATCATTTTTCTGTTGTCTGTTAGCACTAAGTATGGTTGTTGAGACGTCTGATTATGTTGAAATTGGTCTGTTTTCTGAAATCTTGCCCCCGCTTGGCTTCTTCCCTTTTTCTGTTCTCCTTCCTGGTTCCCTTTTTAAATTTTCCTGGGAGCCTGCCCTTAAAAAAATCACTTAACATACCTCTGGTTCTCAGGGTTGCTTCTTGGAATTATACCTATGCTAGGTGATACAGTCAAATGTTTTATTCTCTTAGAAACGGGCATTTGTTTCAAAGAGGGATGACAAAGCCATTGAGGGGCAGGGAGGTCACACTAAGTAAAGCCTTGATCCTTGAAGTACATCATGTCTGGGGAGGAGAAGGGCAAGCGAAGCTTCATTTGAGAAGGCCAAAGAAGGGCATCTTAAACAGAAAACATGGGTATCTTTCCACCCTTCTTTCAGACATCTGCTTTTATGGTGACTTTTTAGCTACTATCATCCCTTAAACACCACTTGGACATCTTCTGTTCTTGTCTCAACTTCTGGATAGCCTTTGAATTCCAATGGGTTATTGTTAATAAGGTAAGTATATTATAAAGTCTAATCAAATTATTCAGTGGCTTGCTTTTTATTTATCAAATAAAAGATCACAAGCTTCAGATACAAGAAATTTATTGAAAAGCTTTCGTGTGTACCGAAACACCTACTTCATTTTCCTCAGAACATTAATCTATTCATCTTCTCTTTTTCATATGTTCAGACCCTGGCACCTTATCACAAACTCATAAGCATACAATAAAAACAATGCTTGCTTGTACGAGTGCTGTAACAAATTATTGCCACTTTCCCAAGAGGAAAATATTCGAAGGTTCCACTCTGAACTGTGTTTTCAATATCCTTCATTTGTTATTATCTTCCTTTTCTTCTCAGTGCACATAGTTGCATATGGAGATATTATCCCCACTGTTCATTGAGATTCCTGCTGTGCTTGAAAGCTAGTTCCTGACAGTCACTTCTGTGAGAAGAATCTAGGGCTCCAAAACTATAAAATGCTTGCTCAAGAAGAAAAACACTTACATGTTTCATTTGTACCATCATCCAACATTTCCACAGCTGATAAAATATAGAAAGAAGGCAAACAAAGGATGAGTTTCAGCATAACTTTTTGGTATCTGTGCAGACCTTTCACTGGGATACATTTCCCAACTGACAAGTGGTATATTCTGCTCAAATATTACTGAGCTGGTGAACTTAAGCTAGAGTGCATGACCCATCTCTCAGACCTCGGGCTCAGAGCAGCACCGTTCAGATAACCATCTGTGAATCTCATGCTGGAAATCTCCTCTGTAATGTCTTTATTAACCTGTGCATCTGATCTGCCCACTTGGAAATTTCTGTGCATGATGAAGGCTGAGATAATGGAATGAGCCCTCTGCTCCTCATGTTTTCTAGGGAAATTGCTCACCTGTGTCTGAAAGGCTTCTAATGGGCTCTAATTATAAATTTAAGAAAACCATATTCACATCAAGAAATACCATTTGTAATCTTTCCTTAGATTGGAACCCTTTTTAGTTTTAGTTTCCTTCGAGATTTGATAACAAATACATGCAAAGTCTTCTCATTACAGAAGAAACATAACTCTACTGGCAAATTTCCAATGTATTAGGAAAAATGAGAATCTCTTCTTTGTAATAATTATACATAACAGTAATTAATGGTCAGGGACTTGTGTGATTAAGTAGATTTCATATGTAGATTCTTCTCTAAGTCAGTACACCTGAGTATTTCCAGTTTCTAAACATATCTACTTTCTTAATTCATATTGACCCCATTTCTTTTCAATTATACTTCCAAGTATTTGAAGTTCTCCAAAGCTTATCTATTTTATCCTCTTTCCAATTCACAGCAGAAGCCATGTCAAGGTAATTAACTTTGATAATCTATTTAGCATAAAGTTATTAGAAGGGAACAGAGAGCACAATAACTTTCCAGCAAAATCCCCTAAATTCTTTAGTTTCTAAATTAGAGCACATGTTACCATCTTCAAACCTTACATAATATCTATTGTGAGTAAACTGATTAGAGTTTAGATTAGTTCTTTAAAAAGTTTCATTTTTAGTGTTGGAATGAAGAAATATTTTGAATAAGTTAAATTTAAAAATTCCAGAGATAGGTTTAATTGCCAGGTTTTAATGGGATAGTAAGTACTTTTCAGTCAAAGATCATCTATAATTTCAACTGTGCTAATACTTTCTGCAGTTGTACAGGATTTGATTATTTGGAGTCTAAGAGAAGAAATCCACAAATTTTTGAGAAAATCCTCAACTTTTGGTTACATGACAATTTGTTTTAGGTTTCTACTTCATAAGTTTTGCTTCTTGATATTTACAGTTTCTTTTGGTGAGGCCCTTCATGGATATGTTAGTTTGGTTATCTTCATCCACTGACTACTGAGATATTAGAAGGAAAAAAAAAAGTTTTTTATCTTCAAGCACATTTTAAACATAGATCAGTATTTAGAAATGCTAACAAAATAATGCTAAAGGAGGTAACTGGGAAGACTTCCAGATAATGGCTACCCTTTTACCCTGTTTCCCCGAAAATAAGACCTACCCGGACAATCAGCTCTATCTGATGCGTCTTTGGCAGCAAAAATTAATGTAAGACCAGGTCTTATTTTACTATAAGACTGGGTATAATATAATATAATATAATACCGGGTCTTATATTAATTTTTGCTCCAAAAAACACATTAGAGCTGATTGTCCGGTTAGGTCTTATTTTCAGGGAAACACGGTACGATTTAAGTTATCTGCACAGGGGATCCCCAATAACTGAATATCAGCACATTCTTCTTGAACTGGGAAAGACAAGCTTTCTCCATCACAACCAGAAAACGAATCCATTCTCTATGACATTAGCCAAATCAAAAGAAACTTTTTTTTTCTTTTCTGTCTTTCTTTTTTTGTTTTTGTCCTTTGTGTTTAGGACATTGCTAGGGTTTTTGGGAAGAGAAGGGGGGAATTTCCAAGTGAGAGTGAGAGACTGATTAGAAAATTAAGTCCAAATTGTCTTAGCCCAGATCTTCAAAGAGGCAAGGGAATTTATATTCTGTAATGACTCTGTGTTTTTGCTTCCCTTCCCTGACCTATCTCAAATACTAGATATAATATATTTTCTAGAGGAAAAAAGAAATAATCTGATGATATCTTTATACATTTACCCAAACTAAAAATATGTACATCTTTTGAAACTTTGCATGACTGTTGTTGGCTTTTCTGTTGGATCTATTATCTGTACCTTTGATGTATTAAAATGCAATGTGACAGTAGAAAATTTCCTTCTAAAAAATTTTCAAGTTACAAAACAAAACTTTAAAAAATGATCCGAATTGAGATGTTTGTGCTACCCAAGCTAAATTAAAATAATAATTAAAATTGCTAAATGTCTGCTTTAAAATCTAAGGGTGCATATTCACACATATGTAGCTGATTCTACCAATTTAAATGTATTCGAGGTTATAGGAAGTTAGTTGTGAAGATACAGTGTTTGAAAATCTAACTTTAAATGGAAATTTGATGCCTTCTTTTAGCATGAAATGCTGCCATTCGGCCGAGGGAAGAAGGAAATAAACAGAATTTGTTGCTAGCATGTACTCAAATTGGAACCTAATTTCCTTGCCATTTTGTTTAATGCTGTTCCAACTGGAGGCATGAAATGAGCTGGATGCATCATCTGAGGATGGCAGCTTCACAGGCATCCACCACCCTGCTAAAAGGCTTTGCATGTGTTTGTTTATTTTTGTGATTGTATTTTTCAGTATACAGATGCTTATCCAGAACAAGCTTTCTACACTGGCAAGCAAAAATGAATGTACTTCGACTGTGTGTGTGTGTGTGTGTGTGTGTGTGTGTCTGTGTGTGTGTGTCTGTGTCTGTGTCTGTGTCTGTGTGTCTGTGTGTGTTCTAGTCATATTGACATACTTTATTAGGAAATTAAAAACTATTTGTTGATGAAAGTGGGGTGGGGGAATCTGGTGATTTTAAAAGAATAAAGATTAACTGGATATGATTAATTTTTAGTGAACAAATTCCGGTTACTGCCTAATAGATAACTGAACAAAATAACTGAATGATGGAAACTTGTGTAATATACAAGCAATCTGTTATGGGAAAAGATAGTGTTTACATGTTGAAAATGTTAATGAGCAAATGAAGGAAAACATAGTTTCCCTTTCCTGATCTCTGGCAGGCACACACAGGCAGTGAGTTTCTCCCTTGAAGTCCTCATTCCTTTTCGTTCATTTATGTTATCGTGTAGACATAGTCATAAATAAGACTAAGCAACTATGTGACATAGATAGGCACCCATCAGCAGCAAATCTGTGTATAGAACAGTTAAGAGGCTTGTTGTCTGGAAGTTGGAAGGAAACTACAGAGACAGCAGGGCAAACTGGGTGGACCAGCCGTATGGGCAGAAACAGCTTGATAAAAACTTTGGTAGTACTTTATTTTATAGAAATACACTCATATGTCTCACATTTCTCATGTATGGTTTGTTTTGTGATGCGAATCTTTTTCCTGAAATTTGTGAGGCTCTCATGCTAGCCATTCCACATGCTGGTCTTAGTTTTTCCTCCCAGTTTTGTCCTTCAGCATCCACTCTGCCATCCTCTTTTCCAGAAAAACAAATCTGATTCATAGTGTCTTGAGTCACCTCTAACTTACTCAGGCCATTTTCCTCACCCATCAAATTTCTTCCATTCTCTATCCCTGTACATAAATGTTGATTGTATTGCCCTTCCTTCATGGAATTTTCTCTAAGAACCTTGGGCAGAATTGATTTATCTGTTCTCTCAAACCCAACCCCACCCTTTTGTTCTTTTCTTTTTTTTTTTTTTTTTTTTTTTTTGTAGTGTGTCTGTGTATGTGTAGTGTGTTGATGACATGTTGGTATATTAGTTTTCTTTTGGCATCACAATAAATTGCCATGTGTTTAACAGTTTACAGAATACTAATTTATTCATTCATGATTCTGTAGGTCAGAAGTTCAGGCATGTGATGGTGGTGATGGTTTTGCAGGTTTATACGTATCCCCAAATCATAGAGTTTTAACATCATGAAATATGTTAATATAGCTTCTTACACGCCAATCATGCCTCAGTAATGGGCTTAACCAAAGAAGTTCGGGCACAGAGTTACTCAGCTGGTCCTCTGCATGGAGTCTCCCAAGGCCGATGTTAAGGTATCCGCAGGGCTGCATTTCTTTCTGGAGGCTCTGTAGTTGCATTTATTTCCAAGTTCACAGAAGTTGTTCACAGAATTCAGATCAGTGCGGTGGTCATAGGACTGAGGTCCCCATTGCCTTGCTGTTTGTGGGTCCGAGGCCCTTCTCAGCTTTGGGAGGCGCCCACATTCCTGGGCCGGTGGCCTCATTTCTCCATTTTCAAAGCCACCCCAACAGGTTGAGTGTGTCTTATGCTTTGAATCTCTCTGACTTCTCGTTCTGCAGCATCTCTTCTTCCTCCAGCCAGAGAATTTTCTCTGCTTTTAAGGGTTCATATGATGAAGACTAGGCACCTCTCTACACTCCAAGGAAATCTCTCTATTTTAAGGACCATAACCTTAATTACATCTGCAAAATCCCTTCTCCGCTGTACCTACATTTGCATTTGATGAAATAACCAAGGGACAGGCACCTTGGGGGACATCTTTAGAAATCTGTCCACTTTAGCCATTACCACACAGTTGCCCTCTATCCTGTATTATCTTGCTTTGGCCCCAGTAGTATCTTTCTGAATTGGCTTTCCGCACTCCTTTGGAGTTAGTGTTCTTGGTGTGAATTAAATTGTGCAAAGGAAATCCTTCATTCAGACTGAAAACTATAAGACAGAGGAAGCCCCACCGCCCCTTATAGCTCCTTGCACATCAGCTAGTAAGGCAGTCGTTTTCCTAGGTGTCAAGAAATGGTGGGGGGTTGCATTGGCTTCTTAATTTGACTCTATATTCCTGGAATTATGGCTTCAGTTGCCTAGTCTGTCACTTCATCTTGCCCAGGATACTATGGCAGTGGTGGCAGCTGTAGACCTTAATGAAATAGTCCCCATTGTGGTCTTAGAAGAGGTGGCTTCCCTAATGAGCCTGTTCTCTATTCTTGAAGTATTTTTAAGAGGCTCAGACCAGAACATGCTTCTTTATGTCTTATAGGATTTTGTAAGAGCCTATTCCCCTGTTTTCTTCTTTATGCTTGAAAGCATTGCAATAGTTTATGGTTCTTCCACTGAACCCTGCCTGGCACACTGTTTAATCCTAGAAATAAGTGCAGTGTAATAGACCCTTAAAATATGTGGCTTTGGATTAGTGGTCAGGTAACAGGCATAGAGAATATGCTGTTACAGGTCGGGACCTTCTGAGGCCTTGACCAAATGTTTATTAAAATTGTTACCTACAATAACCTGGAAGGGAAATGCTGCTGAGTGCCTGGAGCTTTGAGGAAAGTGGTTATCTAGAGCAATAACGTTGGTATACCATACCTGCTTCTGGCTGTTTTTAGCAAAGTAAGATATAAAACATGATCTATCACAGGCAAGAATTTTCGGATGTGTGGGCAGAGACAGAAAGATCTGGAAAAATCCAGAAATTTGGGACTTCACAGGGCTGAAAAATCTATGATTGCCTCTGTGCCCCAAGAATCAAGTATTAAGGTCATTAAGGTCAAGCAAGGAAGCTAGTAAACAGAGTTAATGTAATTGTAGTTTCCAGAAAAGAAGTTTTGAATGTAGATAGTGGCACATGGAATCAACTGCCAGCAAATAGAACAGATGCCTAGTATATTGTGACATAATTGTGTTATTGAAGAAATTACAATTCAGAGTTGGAAAAAATCTGTGTTTTTTTTTTTTTTTTTCAATTCGCCAAACAGCGCTCAAGTTTCTCATCATGAGCAAGCAGGAAATGGCCAATAAGGTGGACAGCCCCTAGGGAGAATCTCCTAACATCCATTTTTATATATGGCCATAAGGGATGAAAAAGAAATAACCTCCAAGAGGGCAAAGCCATAGGCAACAGAAATGTATTGCTCCCAGAATGCTCAGGCAGGGTCTATGTGAGGAACCCATTTCATTTCCAGGAAAGGAGTTTTGCAATTCTAGCCCCCACCAGAATTTTTCTTCACTAGTGACTAATTATTACTGAGTCTTTAATGTCCCTCCCTTTTTGAATGGCAATTTTAATTATGTTTATCTTGTTCCCATTCCATCAGGCATCTCTCAGTTTAAGACTTTCTTCTAAAATCACATAGGTGAAGTGAATTATTTTAAATCTCTTAATCTAAGCATATTTTTTAATTAATAGGAACAAGAGATCAGTTTTTTATCTCAGTTATAGTTCCACTTTAGAAACATTGTAGTTTTATATTCAATTGCATATTTTATACAAGAGTTAAATTATCCACTTCCTAATGTAACCAATGTAGTGTTATGAATAAATTTTAATAAATGCCTTGAATTATTCTATGACTTTCATATTCTGCCAAATTTCTGTAGTTTGTGTAAATCATGCCAAATGTTTCCTCCTTATTCCCTAAATAATTAAGAAATAGTAATACAGAAGCCTAACTTTTAGGCAAATCCAAACATCATTATAATGAACCAAAATTTTTTTCTATTTGCATATTAAATGATATTATCTTGATTATTTGGTAACTTCTGCAGTTCATTTTTCTCACAAACTATGGAAATCAGGAAACATTCTTTGATTCAGCAAGGGTGAATTGATAGGAGCTTTTGTACCATGACACCATGACTTTTGGGAACATGAAAAACTTATTTTTATCATGGTAATGTCATATTCATATCTTCTCTAAAAATCTTTAAAAACTATTATTGAAGTTATTAATAAAAACAATATCTATAATACATCAACTACAAATTTGTAACATTTTGTTAGGCATATTTAGTGTTATTTATAATCTACTAGTACTTGAATATTATTTGAAATATCATAATAAAACACAATTTAATAATTTCTAGATATGTAATATGAATCTTTAAAATAAAACAAAGGTAAAGAATAAGAGTAAATAGAAATGAGAAATCATTAGGAAAGGTAAGAAAGATATTTATTGTACAGCAAATACACTACTACTCTGAGTTTCTCTGTGACTCCCCTATATATGAGGTCTGACAATTAAGTTCGCGAACTTGTTGCAGTCATGTTGCTGAACTTTTTTTGATATCAGAGGGATTATTCATTATGAATTTGTACCAACTGGACAAACACTTAACCAAGTTTACTACTTGGAAGTGCTGAAAAGGCTGCGTGAAAAACTTAGATGACTTGAACTTTTCACCAACAATTCACGGCTCTAGCATCAGGACAATGTTCCAGCTCACATGGCACTGTCTGTGAGGGAGTTTTTAGCCAGTAAATAAATAACTGTATTGGAACACCCTCCCTACTCACCTGATCTCTCCCCCCCCCCCCCGTGACTTCTTTCTATACCCAAAGATAAAGGAAATATTGAAAGGAAGACATTTTGATGACATTAAGGACATCAAGGGTAATATGACAACAGCTCTGATGGCCATTCCAGAAAAAGAGTTCCAAAGGTGGACTAGGCGCTGGCATTGGTGCTTAGCTTCCCAAGGGGAGTACTTCAAAGGTGACCATAGTGATAGTCAATGATGTGGTATGTAGCACTTCTAGGAACAGTTCCTGAACTTAATTGTCCGACCTTGTACATAGAAAATTGTACAATAGATCTCCATGGATTACAAAATTATCAGTATTTGTTATTTTATCTTCCTCTCCAACTTTTCTCACACCTCTTTAGGTGAAAAAAAAAAAGATCTAGATATCTTGCTCAGACCACTAAGCCAAATTTAGCAGTCATTGTTTTATAAAAGGAATTGGTTTATCTATGCTTTCATATACACATCTTGCAAAAATTTTGAGAACTTTGTGAGAAATTTATTTGTCCTTGAATTTTTTTCTTCTTGCCTAATAATTTTGCAGTCAATCATAGTAAATATCCTTCCTGCTTCAGTGTTTACATTGGAATATTTATTTCTCATTGTTCCGGATTGTATTATTTTAACCAGGAAGAGAAGTCGTCACATGTCATCTCCAATCCTATGCCTCTAGAACACCAAGAAGAGGAAAGCACATTTAAATTGATGGCGTTCTACTAATTTATTAGGAATTGGGGTAGTTTTCTCACTTAGGTAAGGTCAATGGGCCTGAGTGTAAAAGATTATAAACTTAATATATGTATTTATTTTCCATTGCAGTCTAATAATTATGGCATAAAGGAAAGATGTTACGTCAGATTGTGAAGTACATCGTTAGTAATATCTATGATTCATTCATTCATTACAAGTATTTACTGGACTCCTGCTGTGTTTTATGTATTATGTAACATAATGGGTACAGACCATCAAAGGTATAGTCACTCATTGTCTCTCTGAACAAACACTGTGACACAGGGGTGACCAAGGCCCTGGGACTGTCCAGAGAACAAATGGCACCGAGAATAACAGAATAAGTTAGATGCTGCGTTAAAGGGACACGGTGCTAGGGAACATAAAGAGGACTAAGAGATTGAGAAATGGAGAGGGAGTGAGGAGGTAGCGATGTGTAAGAAAAGTTTTGAAGAGAAATACAAACTGATCTAGGTAGATTGAGAGGCAGAGAGCTTAATGTGGGAGACGGAAATTTGATGCTGAGAAACTGGATAAAACACAATATTAGTGTGATGAAAACATTTGGGGTAATAAAGGATCTAGAATTATATCCTGAAGAGCTGGCCTTCAATGTATAGGAGCATATTTTAAGAAAAGGAATCATATGATCAGATATCGTCAATTTAACCATAGTTCATGTGCCATGTCATACCAAATAACTATGTTGAAAGATAGTGTGTCGTTTGCTGAGCCAGCTGAGTTTATGTTCAAGGTGAAGAGTGTGTAGATTCTACTCTAATTTAGCTTGACTTTCCCAGGTTTTTGCTATTGAAACCTATGACCACAGCTAAAACTCCAAAGAAGTGGGGGGCATTTTCCTGTTTCCCTTCTTGAGTCTCTGCTCAATTCAAGTTTATTCTTTTGTGAGAGGAAATAATTGCTGATCCTCATCCTGCAGCCTTGGGCACAGCTGGCATCTGCAATACTTTGGTACGCGTCCAAGAGCCATACAAAGATGTAATGTACCAGCGGCTTAAAAGTGATTTCTCCACTCTCTGAAGTCTCTGCTCAACACAGTGTAGTGAGGCTCAAAAGGGAACTGAAGCAGTCATTTCTGCACACACACCCATAAACCTGCACCAGAGTTTCCATCTGAAGATTTAAGCTATTCTAGTGCCTGATTTCTGGAATCGTATCAGATCAAATTTTTTTCTGTAATTACTGTCTCTGTCATAATACTTGCTGCAAGGATTGCATTCAGTTTACTCCTCTTAGGCAAGTCTATGAATTTGTTTATTGATGGTTGTTTAGAGAGGGAAAAAAAAATCCCTATGCATTCAGGATTGTGGTTTGTAAACGCTGTACCAGTGCGATTCATCGTTCTGGAGTTTCCTGGTGAGGGAGAAATTTCTTTTGGGTGTAATTTTGTCAGAACTCTCGTAAGTGCTTACTTTTGACATGTGAGACATCACAGCTCTGGGAAAGAGCTGATTACCAAGTTATACTTGTTATGGCTTTCCAGGTGGCTGGGTATTTCTCAAGCATCCTGCTCCTCATAAGCTGTACTCACACTGTTTCTTTAGAAGACTGAGTCTACACTACATAACAGCATGCAGAGGAGGGCTGCCAGTTATGCAGATCAATTATACTTCCTAAATAGGAGAATCAGGAAGGCGGTAGAGTGCAGTTGTTCCACTCAGTGGTTATTTTGGATCATCCTTGGACCAGTCATGCTTCAACAATGTTGCTGTGGGCAGTTTGCTAGACATTTAAAATCTGAGTTCAGTAATCTGTAAAATGGGGTTAGCACAAGCTCCCCCACAGGCATCGTTTTATCCTGTTTAGAGTTTTTTCAATGTATGTAAATCATTTATCAGTATCTGTCACCCAATCACCTCTCAAAAATTAATTGCTATTATTGATGTATTTATTTAAGATCTGACATAAAATCTGGTTATGTGTGCTGACAAAGTCAGAAATCTGTAAGGTATTGGAACATTTGCTTCCTTTGTAAAGCCAGATATTATCCATTTGCATTCTTCATTTTTCAGAAAAGGGGTATATCATTGTATCTATAGTCTACGTACAGAACTGATGCATTCCATTCATTGTTCTTTTTGAAATAAAAACCTTTCAGACAACTGGACAATTTTTGTTTACTTCTTTTGCTCAACTTGCAGTCTAAAGTTAGTTTTACTACTTCTTTTGAAAATTAAAGAGTAGATACTAAAATTTTGGCAAAGAGATACACCAATTCTAATCCATTAAAATAAGTTGGAGCTTTATTGAAACAATCCCTTAAAGACCGCAGCACACATTTGTTAAAGTGCTACAATTACTATTAATTTTGATATCATTTTGATATATACCACAGGGTATGTGGAACTTGACTTTATTGATGGGGTTAGTGGTGATTTCGTTTTTGCAGTGCCTTGCTTGGTCAATGAATTCAGAACTAGAGAGTTTACATTTAATTCTTAAGCCTGTAAATCTGTGTGAGTGTTTAAGCGTTGAGTATTTAAATACAATTAACTTGCTGGCTAGAATTAGGCAAGCTTTGATTGCAACAACGATGTGTTTGTGCGTTTCCAGTTGGGATTGTATTGTATCATACTGAATAGTATCGATCACGTCAGTTGGGTGATTGGCATGAACCCTCTGGAAATAATTCATCTCATACTCAGCACTACTTAGCCCTAGATCATTCATCACTGCATGCCGAGCATGGGTGTCTGAGATTATCTTGCTTCTTTTTTGAGTGATAGCCGTACTCTACTTAAATGAATAGAACACTGAGAGAAAATCATCAGACTCTCCTCTCAGACATTCTGGGGAGTTTGTACCAAAATTACTAATCAGTCCTGAATAAGGAGTAAATAAATGTTATAGAAATCATGATTAAGATGACATAACCAGTTGCTATTTAAGATTTGAAATCTAATGTAAATGTAATATCAAAAGGGCGAAAGGAAGGATCAGAATTGTACAAAAGACTAACAAAATGAGCTATCTTCAAATACATAATGATTTTGTTAGTATCAATTACTTAATATCCAAATATTATATTTCACCAAAGCATCATGTACCCTGTTGATATTTTGGAGAAATTTAGAGAATATAATTCCTGAACTTCTTTTATGAAAAAGAAGATCTCCTTGAGCTTAACTTCTCATCTTCAACACAGAGATTATAATACAGACTTCATAGATTGTTGAGTGTTAAGTGAGAAAACACTGTTAGCTGCCCGAGAAACGGGAACGGAGAATGTTATTTTTTCCCCATTTCTACTGTTACACTCTATCCTTGAAACATCGCGATTCATATTTTTAAATACTTACTTCATCACCTAAAACGCAAACAAACAAAAATGATATGATGCATGAATAAAATCCAAGAAGGTGACTTCTTGTCAATAGGCAGGTGGAGAAATGCAAATGAGACATAACTAGACTTCCTCCTGAATCTAAGACTTTCCCTGCTTAAAACACTTTCATGAATGTACTTCAGTTTTACATGAAGAAAAGTGGGAAGGGAAAGTTAAATTCCATTTAAGGCATTACTAGAAGAGCATCAATCAGACTGAACCTGTACAAATGTTGGAATGTCATGAATTCAAGATGAATTTTCAGATTCTAAGAATCTCTCCTCCCCTCAACTGGCGATTCTTTAATGTTAGGATTGAGAGACATTTACGATAGCCCCGCTAGTTTTTTAACAGAGGAAGTTTGAATCAGAAATAGACTGAGAATGGTTTTAGAGGCTGGAGGACATCAATGATAATATGTTCTAATAATTAAGTGATTTTTATACTTTCAGGAAGTACTATAGAGGCTAGAGTCCATAGAATGCGAAGCTCTACGGAAAAGTTTAGACAACCCACAGCCCTTAGATGTTTGAGATAGACTGGGCCAGAGCTGGGATTAGAGGTGCAATGGTTTCCCAGGCAGTAAGGGAGGAACGGGGCTGACAGGCAGGAGGATGTAGTCAGATAAACTTAAAACGTCAGGCTGTTTTCATTGTTGGTTTATTTCACTAGGGACTTCTCAGAGCTTTGAGATACAGATGGATATGCTGAAATTCCAAGAATGGAATCTAGGATGCTGTACTACCTAAATTTGACCATGATGATTTTATTATCTGGATGCCTTTTAATGTCTTATATAATTAGTTATTTCTTTATGGGAAATAATTGTTAAAATACAAATCTACAAAGTTCACAGCTCCTTGAGAGAAATCCTATCTACATCTCCTCTACTTCCTGATACTTCTAAAAGCAGGGAGATTTTGCACTTCCGTGGGAGGTCTTATTGAGTCATAAGCCATATTTTAATGATAGCAACATGAAAATAAATGTCAATTTAAAATAAAATATATGGTACTACTACCAAAGTAGTTTTCCATTTATCTTTTACCATTCCTATGAAGAAATTCAAGTGGAATAAGACTATGAATCAAATCCATTTTACAAATCCATTTTACAAATCCATTTTACAAAATCAACTAGCTACTAAGACTAGATTTAACTGTTGAATTATTTTCTAATGAAAACGAAATCTAAGTTGAAATATGTCTTAATTATCCAGTTACCCAAAGTTATATATTAATTATCCAAAGTTATATATTCTTCATCAATATATAAATAAAAGTAAGAATACAAAACTATTTTGAGCTAAGTGTATGTTTTTTTCAAAGAAACTTCGTGTATCTATGCATATCTGTATCTAAAGCTGTCTTTCTGTCTGTACAGTGTTCAGGAAAAATTAAGAACATGATCCCATTTATTAAAAGGTGTTTAAACTAAAATATGTGGAGCTATTTGAATGATCAGAACAGAAGATGCTTCCGAATTTCACTTCATAACGTAGGCAATTTTTTGGCTGTAAAAGGATGCTCTGGAAGGCTGAGTGGCCTAGCCAGATCTGAACACATTTGCAAAATCTCAGGGGAAGCTTCATCCTCCAGAGATTTTTCGTTTGCTTTTCACTTCAAAGCAGTCAGGCTCAGCATCTTGATAATAAGCCAATGTGAACATCCAAACATCTGTAGTTCTGCTTCACACTCTCGGTCCTTTTGTTGGTATGTCAGAATATGGCAATATAAATCATAAAGAAAATAGAGCCCTTTTACTCATGTTTTAACTTCAGCACATCTCTCAGTGAGTAAAATAATATTTGTATTAGTTGTTTATGGAATTAAACAAATTACTATTTAAAGCTGGATGGGATCAGAGTTTCTGATTTTGCTGGTTTACAGAGGATAAACGGGGGCTCAGAAATATGCAGTGGCTCGCCTAATGGCACGCAGCAGGTAAATAGACCAGCTCAGTACTTGCTGACGTGAGCCCACCCCCTCCCCTTGAACTCTTCTCTCCATTCAGTTCAAGAGCTGCTATTGGCCACTTGCCTTCCCAGCAGCCCTGTGCCAGGCTCTGTGGGGATGCTGAATCTGAATATGATGTGACCCTGTACGGTACTAGAGTAGCTAATGGTGTATTTTTTTAACCAAATGTTTTTGAGGGACATAGTAAGATCATCTTTTTCTAACTATTAAAATTCAAAGAGCTTCAAATGGGTTTCCTTATGCAAGAACACAAAGGACACAGCATTTAAATAATTTTGATAGTATACAAGGTCTAATGAATAAAGTGACTTAAGGGTGAGTTTTTCCGAGTGATTCTTTTTTTTCATTGAGCTATAATTTACACACAATAAAATGTTCACTTGGATGGGTTTGTATCTATATCTGTATCTGTATATCTGTAACAGTTTGTGTCTAGATCTATATCTGTATCTATAACTGTATCTCTATCTATCTATCTATCTATCTATCTATCTATCTATCTATCTATCTATCTATCTATTTATCTATCTATCTATCTATAATCATTAGTCTCTCAACCATTTGAAACCAAGCTTTAGTCATAATGCTGCTCTACTTCTAAATTCTCAAAGTGTGAATTTCCCTTAAACAAGGATATTGTGTTCATTCCTTCTATTCACAACCATAGGGTATGTTGTGAATATGAATAGGGTAACCGACTTTTTAGAAGGCCAACCCAAGACGCAACCATACAAGACTAAAGTTACATTTATAAAATATATAATCAATAAGTACACACATGCATGTTGTTTTTTTTCATAAATGTATGAATATAGGTGTTTAATTATATATTTACTTTTTTTGTCTCATGTTACTGTATTTACTTTTCTGTTACATAAACACTGGTATTTAAATAGGATAGTTAACAGTGGCATTACGTAAAAATTAATATCACTAATAAAACAATACGTGTGAGAAAAATATAACAATATTTTACATTTCTGTCTTCTGATACAATGATTGATTTAAACTATTTTAAAAATATTTATTACATATTTATATTTTATAGGCTGTAGTATTTTGTAGTCTTAGATGCATAAATGTAAGTCTTTTTAAAAGGAGAATGTGAAAAAATGAGGGTAATTAAATAAATATCATGCATACTTAATTAAAATATCAATGACATATTTTTTTCCTTCACATGATACAGTTGGATATTTTTACTCTTTCTGTCTCCTTTTGTAATGTTAGACCTCTGAACTGCCCACAGCCTTTAGGACGTATTTCTTCTATGTAGTGGTAACACTGGTTTTAGAGGCTGTTATCTTTGGAATCTCATCCAAAGATAACATTCCGTTTGGTTTGCAGCTCTGCTTTGGTCAAGCTCATTTCTAATGTCAGTCCAATAGGATGACATCAAGCTAAACATACTTGTCACAAAAGCATTTGATCATGGAATACTTAGAATTTTTTAAAGGACCTTAAGTTTTTAAAACACAGTTTTTATTGAGGTAAAATACACATAATAAAATTTACCATTTTAAAGTTTACATTGCTGATGTTGTATAACATCATCTCTATCTGGTTGTAAAATATTTTCAACACACAAAAAGTAAACCCTGTACCTACTAAGCACTTCCTCACTGTTCTTTCTCCCCTCAGGCCTTAGTTACCACTGATCTGCTTTTTGTCCCTATGGATTTATTCTGGCTATGTCATGTAAATGGAATTATACAATATCTTTGTGTCTGATTTCTTTCACTTCACATATGTATTCAGGTTCTGAACATGTTTTAGGATTCATCTGTGTTGTAGTAGATAATCAATATTTAATTTGTTTTTAAGATTGAATAATATTCCATTGTATAGATGTACCACATTTTGTTTATTCATTCGTCTGTTGATGGGCATATGGTTTGTTTCCACTTTTTATCTGTTGTGACTAGTGCTGCAATGAAGATTTGTATATATGTTTTTGTTTGTATATCTATTACTAATTTATTTGCATGTGTACCTAGAGGTAGAATTCCTAGATCATATGGTAATTCCATGTTTAACTTTTTGAGGAACCACTAAATTATTTCCACAGTAGCCGAATCATTTTATATTTCCATCAGCAATATATTATATATATTGTATACACCATGCTTCCACGAAAATAAGACCTAGCTGGACCATCAGCTCTAATGCGTCTTTTGGAGCAAAAATTAATATAAGACCCAGTATAGTATTATATTATATTAGTCCCGGTGTTATATTAAAATAAGACCCGGTTTTATATTATATTAAAATAAGACTGGGTCCTATATTAATTTTTGCTCCAAAAGACACTTTAGAGCTGAAGGTCCAGCTAGGTCTTATTTTTGGGGAAACATGATGTATGCAATACATACATATATGTGTATATATGTATATATACACACACACAGTGGTTCTAATATCTCCACATCCTTTCCACTGCTTGTTATTTGCAGTTGTTGTTGTTATTATTATTATTACCATGATAGTGGGTGTGAAGTGGTATCTCATTGTGGTTTTGATTTCTGTTTTCCTAATGACTAATGACATCACACATCTTTTCACGATTATTGGCCATTTTGTAATCCTTTTTGGAAAAATGTTTATTCAAATTCTTTGCCCATTTGTACATTGAATTGTTTATATTTTGTTGTTGATTTATAAGACTTCCTTATATATTCTGAGTACTAGACCTTGTCAGATATATGATGCAAATATTTTCTCCCATTCTTGTCAGTTGACTTTTCATTCTCTTGATAATGTCTTTTGATACACACGTTTAAATTTTATGAAGTCAGTTTATCGATTTTTTCATTTGTTTCTTATGTGGTTGAAGTCATATCTGAGTCCATTGCTAAATCCAAGATCAGGAACATATATAACTATGTTTTCTTCTACTGTGTTTCCCTGAAAATAAGACTGGATCTTATATTAATTTTTGCTCCAAAAGATGCATTAGGGCTTTTATGTTCAGGGGATATCATCCTGAAAAATCATGCTAGGGCTTATTTTCCGGTTTGGTCTTATTTTCGGGGAAACACAGTAAGAGTTTTATACTTTTAGCTTTTATATTTAAGTCTCTGATAGATACTGTGTTAATTTTTGTATACAGTATGAGGTAGTAGTAATACTTAGAATTTTACTTACTAGTGACAGCAGGTTTTTAGACTTGTAGGAATTATCTTTCAGTTCTCCAAAAATGTCCAGCCTTGTGACTCTACAAGCTTGTTCTGGTAGACCAGCTGTTTTTCAATCAGGTCCTTTGCATCCATAAATTTAGACTATCCATTTCTACACTCTGAAGTAAATTAAGTAAACGTCTCCTAATCAGGGAAGTGGTTTTAAAGCACAAAGTTAATTTGAACTCATGAAACTAAAGGTGGATTTCAAAATAAGTTATATTTTTAATAAAGAAATTGAGGAAGTCCTTTTTGAATTACTTATACTTTTTTTGGCTTCTGAAGTAACCTTATTTCCAGAAAATGAATATATTTATTTGCTGTATAGTTTTGTCATAACCTACACATAACATTGAACAACTAAGACATAATCATTTCATCATTTTAAGGCTCTTTACAGCTTCTTCACGTAATATCAAAGAATTTTGGAAGAACAAAACATATTTTTTTTGTTTTGCTGTGATCCTTTCAATGATTCTCATCCAGAGTGTATTTTGAAATTAGAGAAGGACATTCTTCTTGTTCCACATTTTGAAAACATAATGGTATAACAGGCCAACATTTTAACTTAAAAAAAAAAAATTCTGGCAACCGTGATAGCCATCTGGTAGACATGTCTAAGGAGGCTGCCTTGTTCAACTTCTATAAAGTCAAAGTCTCATTAAGTAGTTCTATATGTTTTGAGGTAACTGAAAACTACCAAAATATTATGAAAGCTTCAATATCACAGACAGGCAAATCACAACCATTTTAGCACTGTTGTGCATAAGATATTCAAGACATTTAGAAGGAAATATATACATATATATATATGTGTGTATATATATTATATATGTATGTATATGTGTATATATATAATATATATGTATGTATATGTGTATGTGTATATATGTATATGTGTATATATGTATGTATATATATATATTTTTTTTTTTTTTTTAAGAAAATTATAAACTGAATAGAATCTGCCAAAATTTACATTTATACTGTCTGTCAAATATACAAATAGGTGAATAAAGCTTAATTTTTATTTGGACATAATATTAACAATTCTTTGTTTTATGTTTTCTGAAGTTTCCATGAATACATCATAGATTTCAAGACGATGATTTGAAACTCCATCTTTAAAATCAAAGTCATTAAGAGCTGGTGGGGGTTGGGGGGGTTTTTTTTGTTGCTATTTCGATCCATCACTTGATAGACTAGAAAGCATAATCCTTGGTATACTCTGACAGAATCAGCTCTTCACTCTAAAGACTGAATATATCTATTACCCAAATCTCTCCTTTTGTTCAACCACAGGACAATTTAGTTGCAATTCTGATGGAGGAAATACAAACGTACTCAATTTTCACTGATCAATTTAGGACACAATACAATAATGTGTTCATGTGATATGCCCAAATTAATCCAGTGCTGCTACTTCCAACAAAACACACCTTTTGATTACTGTACTTTCTCTGTTTCCTTATCCTTTTTGTTACCCATGTTTCCTGGTGTTTGAATCTGTGTTCCTGGTTCTGTGTTTGGGTAAATAATACTGAAACAAATCCATTTATTCAGTCAACATATATTTATGGATAGTATATTATGCGAATAAAATGCATACATATTCCTTCCTCATTGTATTTACATTTTACTGGGCAGAGGGCAAAAGTAAGCAAATAAACACATATGCAAGATTATATCAGACGTTGATAAGTACTACAGAAAATATCAATGTAGAGAAAGAAGAGAGGGAGTGCGATTATGGTGTGCATTGCAACTTATAATAGGGTAGATAGGGAAGCTTGTCTCAAGATTGTTGTTTGAACAAAGCCCAGAAGGAGAGGAGGTGTGTGTCATGGGAAGGAATATGATCCCAGTTGTAACAGATGTAAAATTATATTTTTATATGTTTAGTTCCTTATCAGTATTATTTTGTTTTAAAATATTATCAGAATATTGTATTTTATTAAACAGAAAGTAAAAATCCCATATAGCAATGGGGGAGGAGCCATAAAAGTCAAATAAGTTGCACTTTGACAGACAATTCAATGCCTGACTGATTCAAAATGGCTCCATCCACATGACTCCACGTTACATACAACTATGTCAAAATATCCTGCTCTGAAAAAATAATGTTTCTTCCTTCAAGAGACTAAATTTTAGACATGTAAGCAAACTAATACAAAAACGTGTTATGTTTAAAGAAAAGGAAGATTGCAGAATTAAAGAATTAATCTATGAGCATGCAGATCAAAGACACTTTTAGAGAGATGCTGGTACATGAATAGCGTACTGAGGATCAATCAGACAAACGAGCTAGGGCATTCTGGGTTCTGAGAACAATACGTGCTGTGCTGTGATTCAGGTGGTGAGTGCCTTATCTTTGTTAAGGGTTACAAGAACACATATCTCAAAGATTATGAGATGGCCAATGAGGCTGAAGAAAGAGGCAGGGGTCAGAGCATGAAAGGACTTGGGTGACTGGTTGAGGGGCTCATGAATAACTTTGAACAGGAAAAATGGCATCATTAGACTTGCTTAATGAAAAGATTCTTCTGGGTGTAGTGGAGAATGCTAATTGGAGGGAGCAGTAAAGAGACTGAAGGAAACCTCAGGAGTTGAGATACTCATGGTAGATGCGATACAGGACAGAAAACAGATCCACAAGGATATGTATGAGGAAACCAACAGGACTTGACCATTGACCAGAATTGGAGTGTTGAGAGCGCGTTACCTGAGTGACAATGCAGGTGTCTAGATGGAGCTCTCGGTTGTTTGGAGACCCCAACCTCGAAATGGGATATGATGTTGGAAATCCTCTACATTGCTTCACATATATAGGTATAATCTGCCTCTACTTGTCTCTAATATTACTGTAGTATTTTATTCCTGGGTTGAAGGAAATGAAAGGATTAAAGTAAGTTGGATAATAAAATAATTGCTGGTACCTTTTGATTAGTCTTCACAATGAAATGTTTTCATCTTATATTTTATTCTGTAAAGGACAAGGTACATTTGTCTAGCCAACTGTTAATGATTGCTACAAGTAAAATGTTCCTTTAGAAGAGGAACAATACCAACTTTGATTGTGTAGTAAGTGAGCATTGCTAATATTTCTTACCTCATGAGAACTTGATACAACAAGACAATACTATTTTAAAGATCAGAAGCTGAGGATTATTTGCCCATTGTTCCATGATTCATAAGTGGTGAGATGGGGGATTTAATCTCTTCTTACTGACAAAGCCTCAGATCTCTGCACAACAGGAAGACAAAAGTTCAAAAGTAAATGGATAGTCTACCATTTGTATCTATGACTCTAATTAGATAAGAAATCTGTATTTTTGGTTGAATAGTAGATTATAATGAGCCATTGAAACTTTTCACTTTAGGCAAATTATTATTTTAATCAGGAATATTTGCGATTGAGACTAAGCTCAGGAACTTTGCTACTGCCATTTTGCAAGGACGAATTATAATTAAAGTTAAGTGAACTCTACCAGTGATATTCATGGTAGTATTTCTGTTTGTAACAGGCTGTATTTGGTTTCCTATTCTGAATTTAACAAATTAGAAAATTTTCCTCAAATGGGAGAAGTCAGCACATAACTTTTTCTGAAAAAGGCTTAGTAAAGTTACTTTTATATAGAAATATAATACAGTAATATGTAATAACATATATTTCATATGAGGTATGTGGAATTTATATATATATGTATATATATACATATATATAAAAGAATTTAACTTTATACGTGAAAGTTTGCTATTTCAATTCATAGTAGTAACATGAAAATTGCAAGGGAATTCACTAATATCCTCAGTGGTTACTTATTTGCTCTCAAATTTTTATTGACAAAAGCATAATCATATGCCAATTGTACACAAATGAAATTCCACAGGCTCAATACCAGTGTCCTCTTTAATGTGTGCCTAAGAATAATCTAAGAAAAGGAAAACGTTTTTAAGCAGTGATGTCAGATGTCTTTTTAGTACTGAATGACCAATTTCAACGCTATTAAAAGAGGTCAATATTGATTTTACAACTTCTTACAAGGTTATTAATTATTGTATAAGAAAAAGACTGAACATTTTAGAATCAGAACATTTTTCATTGAGGACACAAAGGCTTCTTAAAACATAGACTATTTTCAAAACCTTTTGCATAATCAATAAGTGCTGCATATGGGAATTTTGTTCCCAATATACTGATGACTCAAGCAGATATAGGGTTACAGCAGAAGTGGGATTTAGAAGAGAGTTGGAAATTGGTTTCTTTGTATTAATTCCTTCCACTGCTTTTTTTTGTTTGTTTTGGATAATTTTTTATTTTTCAATTGCAGTTGACATACAATATTATTAGTTATATTATAAAATTATAATACTATTAATTATATTAATATTGTATGTTATACAATATTATTAATTATGGTACAATATCATATTTATTATACTAATCACATTTATATAAATTACAAAGTGATCACCCCAATAAATGTAGTACCCATCTGACACATAAATTGTTAACCCTACATAGGTTTTACGGATGCTTCCAAGGCTTCAAAAACACAACTGCTTGAGTCATTGTTTGAAGAAGAAAATGTGATCGTGTCTGTTCTCTCCTTAAAATTCTACTTTTAATTATTTTTAATTGTTTTGTAAACTCAAATCCCAACATGCCCTCAAAATTTCCAGCATGATCTCTGGTTCATCTTGTCTTACTTTAACTCACTCACTTTCTTTGAGCCACTTGGGTTTTTCTGAGGCCCTCATGTCCCACATACTCTCATCTGTCTTGGGACTGTCATGTGTACAGTTCTCTTTGCCTGGAATGCTATTGTCTCTACTCCACAGCTACATCAAATTTAACTAGTTTTTAATGGCTCAACTTGAACATTGTTTTTTTCTCAAGAAACCCTCTCCAAAACTCAGAGTTTAGGCGAAAGTCTTCTGTTTGTTATACATCCTCATAGAACAGGATACTTACCCTACAGAGAACTTCGCACACTTGAAGTTAATGAGAAATTATTTTAAAGTAATTATTTAATGCATTTTCTCTATTGATGTCTAAACCCCTTGAGGCACAGAAACTGCTGTGTACAACTTTATATGTCCAGTGCCTGGTGTTTAGTAGAAAGGGAAAAGATGGTTGTACATTAACTAACTACCTTGAGATAGCACTTTCATGTAAAAAGTATTTAAAAATTGTAAGCTATCATTATGTGGCCTGGTGACTTGTCTTCTCTTGAAAAGCTCATTAAGAAAACAACAACAAAGTTCCTCTTTTGATATGTTTATGAAGTCCTCTCCCATTTTGGTTCTTTTCTCATCAATTGCTTAATGTCTGCTTTTAAGAGTGGTATGAAGAAGGGCTGATGTACTTACATACATAGACCAATGGTTCTTAACTAGAGTTATTTAGCTCTTCAAGGAACATCTGGCAATGTCTGGAGAGATTTTTGGTTGTCATAATGAGAGGTAAGACTGGCATCTACAGGATAGGAATGCAGCTAAAATTCCACAATGCACAGTGAAGGCACTCAACACAGAATTATCTAGCCCAAATGTCAATAATGCCAAGTTTGAGAAGCCCTTATATATAGAATGGGACTCCAAAATTTTCTGTCCTGGGTAAATATGGTTTCTATAATACAGCATGAGAGTATGTTATTTAGTTAATTTATTTTTGGTACTCATATAGACATGACTAGTATTCTTTTTCATAATATGTAACTGGTTTATTTCGAGACCAGTACTAATAGGTTTCCATACTAAACACAATATCTTGCACATCACTGACATTCAATAAATCTTTGTTGAATTAAATTTTATTTGGAACATCATTCCAGCTTGTCAAGATCATTTTGTATCCAAGACCTTAAGTCTAAATTATATCTAACTTCCTAGTTTCTTGTCAAGCACAGAAGGGATCAGTATGGCATCCATGCCATTGATAGAAATGGTGAACAAAATAAGACCAGACACTACGATGAAATTCTAGAGTTTCTGTTATGGAGTATAAGCATTTTAAAAATCACCGTTTCATCATAATGTTGCACTTGATCCTATGACACCTGCTTTGTATAAGTTTGGCATTCAATGAGGGGAAAAAAATGATTATAGTTTCAAAAAGATTCCAGGCATGGAAAAGAATATGAAAAGATTGGTAACAATTTAAAGTAATTATGCAAATTGGGTTAATATTTTAAATGTATTGAAATAGTCATACAGATTGCTAAAAGAGCATCATACCCTCTACAGACAAATGGACAAAGATCAGGAAAAAATTTCACCAGAGAAAACTATTTAAAATATTAGCCCTTTAAAAATTATTAAATGTTATTTAACATTGTTTTCAGGCACTGGACTAAATGCTATACACACACTTTCTAACTTATTCTGAAGTATGTATTATTTTTACCTATATTTGATAGGCTCATTAAGGTTAACTGATTTGCCCAAGTCCCTTAGCTCTATATCTTTAAAGGGATATAAAGAAATATATTCAAATTCAATAGTGGGTAAACACTTGGAAATTAAGAACTGAATAATATATTTTGCATTATCAACTAGGAAAAAATCAAAATATATTAATATTTAATATAATAAATCTTGGAATAAAAGATATACCATGCATTGGTAGAGGTGAGGTCTTTAACTCAACAGAAATCAAATTGACAATGTTTCTCAAGTATCATAAAATTGTTTTATGTTTTAACTTGCAATCTCACATATAATTTATCCTGAACAAAAATAAATATTAAAATAATTATGTATATGTACAAATTTATTTATATATAACCTTACTATTTAGAATGACAAGAAAGTTAATTAAATATTCAGAATCAATTCAAATAAATAGGGCAATGGCCAATTGATGAAACATTATGAATATTTTTAGAGATTATTATAATCTTGAAGATTATATAGCACCTAAAAATTCTGAGCAAAAAAAAGATGACAGATGCAATATAAACTAATTAAGAATTCATCAAAATATGCCTGCTTATGAGAAAATCTGGAAAGGAATATATAAGAAATAAAAATAGGTCTATAATGTAGTGGCAGTATAATTAAATCAATGGAAACAAAGTTAATACAGTAAATATGTGCTCTTTGTTTATGAGTACCAAAATTAAATTAATTAAAGTAATGCACTCTTAGGCTGTATTATAGAATCCACCATCTATTCTGAACAGAATAATTTAGAATCATGCTTCTTCTGTCAGGGTTTCTCAGTCTCTGCGTTATTGATATTTTGGGCCGGATATCTTTGTTTTGGGCAATAGTCCTGTGTATTGTAAGGGGTTCAGAAGCAACTCTCATCTCTGTCCATTAGATGCCATTACACCCCCAACCCAATCCTCCATTATGAAAACCAAAAGAATGTGAACTATTATTTTTTAGGAGAGTGTTTGGAAAACTGGCCACAAACATTTCTCTGTATATATTAATGCATTTATAATGTGACTTTGCAGCTCCTTTCATGTGGACTATATTTTTCTGCCCCTTTAATTTGGTCTGGCTTTGTAACTTTGGCCAATACAGTGAGCTGGCAGTTACGGGTCCCAGTTCCAAGCCCGGGCTTTGGAAGTCGTGCATACTTCTGCTTGCTTTGTTTGCACTCCTGTCTGTTATCTGAACAATCCCAGCCAGGGGATTAGAGGAAGAAAGACAACATGGACAAGAGTTGAGTTAGACAGTTGTCCCATCTGAGGTTCCATAGATATCTGAGATACGCCAGACAGGATAGCAAAGAAGAACTCACAGGCAACCCACAGTTAACCACAAATGCACGAGGGATCCCAATCATGAGCAGAAGAACGTCCCTGCTGAGCTTAGCCTAAAACCCCAAACCACAGAATTGTGAACCAAATATATAGTTGTTTTAAGTAACTAAATATTTGAGGGTTTTGTTGTTGTGGTGGCTTTTTAATGCAGCAATGCGTAACCGATATATTTTGTGACAGCACAACACTTGACTGCTTCTGGAAAATGTGTGTCAATGCCCATCCTCTGCAAAATGAAGTTCTATATCTTACTGTTTACCTTTCTTCCTAGGATTGCTCACTGACACTTCCAGTTAAAACATACCTGAGTATTCTACAGGATGTTTAATTTTCAATCAAGTAGCAGAGACCATTACATCTTGTGGATTTTGAGTGTATATATAGCTAGATTAACTCTAAGATATAATTTGTTTTTACTTGATTAGAGCAAATTAAGCTTTATTCAATTTATCTCACATGTTTTTCAATTAATATATGCTTTATGGAAGTAATGGAGTTGCAAGGAACAGCAACCTATGTATTATTTTGGGATATAAACATTTGTAAGAAGTAGGCTGAAACTGCTGGGATATTTTGTGAAAATAATGAGGTTTGCAGATTAATGAAGTAAAAATTATTATAATTGTATTCTAGCAGTAGGATACTGCTGACACTGAGATTGTTTGTACTGAAATCCTTGTGTTGTATAAACTTTACACTCTTTCCTGGCAAGCAGGATCAAGTTGCTTATTTTAAATTTTCTTAGAATGTCATCTCACATTGTAGTGTTAACAAAAATTTAATATAGAATATTATTTTATTCTATTTTTGCAATTGATACTAGGTTTTGTCTAAAGATTTTTTGAGGGCATATTCAGTAAACTTACAGTTATTGAAATGCAAAAATATTTTTAGATTTTAAATCAGAATATTTAGGTTGTAGTCAAAACTTCTTCTACTGACATTTTTCAAATTTCTAACCTTCTTGCAGTTTCCTTACTTGAAAGTTAGATATTGATTTTAAAAGTGGCCCCAATTCTTCTCCTTCCGCTATATGGAGTCCTTGCAAAAGGACTTACAGCTCTTTCCATCACAGAGTGGATTTTATTTTCCGCACTCTGAATCTGAACTGACCTGTGACTTATTTTGGCCAATAGAACATGGCAGAAGAAATGGTGTGCCAGGTCTGAGACTGGGCCTCAAGAAAGAGTGCTTTTGCTCCCTCTCTTGGACTCTTACCTCTATGTGTGAAGTAGTCTAGCCAAGCCTACTGGAGGAAGAGAGACCGCATGAAACCCAACCATTGAGTCACCTATGTAAGGCTAAGGTAGACGACCCAGGCCCTGTCTGACCCACCAGCAGATTGCAGGTGCCTTAGCAAACCCAGCTGAAATCAGCCTCACCCAGAGCAGATGAGCAGAAGCATCCTGCTGACCTGTAGTCTCATAGGCAATAAGGAGTCTTCTTGTTTTAAGCTGCTATGTTTTGGAGTGGTTCCTTAGGCAGTAATGATGAACTGTATTGTATAAAATAACACATCATTTTATACCTTATGTACTGTTGTGAGGCTTAAGTGACATTATTTATACGAAAAACATTATTTATAACAATGCCGTAACTCATTTTATAATGAATTGCATTGCATTTTCTGAATAAACAAATTTTATACATATAATAAATTTTTGGTTTATCTGAGTTTCAGTTCTACTGACTCTTTGAAATGAACCGTACTAAATAGAAATGCATTAAAACTTATTCTGCATGTATTTAAAAGCATTGTTGGCCAGAGTATGCTTTGAATTTGAAAGAGTGTTATGATGAAATTACTTGAAAATAGAAAAATCTGTCGAACTGTGCTTTTTAAAAACATATTTTAAGAAATCTAATTTAATGTGTTATAAGTTTATAGCCATTTCCCATTTAAATATGAAGTAAAAACAAGTTAAAGAAAGCAAACCAATTGTCCGGAGTGTTTCAAGACTTTTTAAAAATTTAAATGTATATTTAGTTACTTAAAACATTTATTGAAAATTAAATAGGAGAAAATCATAGACCCTCAACAATGAATTAGAAAATTATGCTTGTTACTTGAATGAAATAACCGTGAACAGTTTGAGCTACCACTAAACGAGAGCATATTCTCTGTAATAGGACATGTTTACTTTGTTCTGATAAAGATAGCCATTAATGTAATTTTCTCCTCTGAAAGGGCACATATGGGAAAATGACATTTACTGTGAGTTTATTGACTTGGCTCAGGACTTGTCTTATTAGTACTGCATGCTGTTAGAAAAAGCAGGCAAGGATTACTTCAAAATTCTACTGGAATCCTGTGCTGAGTTGGTTTTTATGTTAACTCTTGGAGGGGCTTCTCTGAACTGCTGGCTTTCATTATTTGTCCTTGTTTCAGCAGACATTGTCATTCATGACTGCACAGGACTATTAATGATGGTCTAATGTCACTTATCTAATTACTTGGCATCGTGCACTAAAGTTTAATCCTCCAGGGTCAATAACAGCTCTCAGCTTGGCATTCAACAAACAAGCATAGATATGTGTGTGGATATATTTACACAGGACAAGAGAGTAGCTTGTGTCTTCCCTTTACTGAGGCATGATTGAGATACAAAGAAGTGGTACCTATATAATGAATACATCTCGATGAGTTTGAAGATAAGTATATACCCATGAAACTGTCACCAACAACGCCATAACCTTAACCATTCCCTCTAAAACTTTCCTCTCTTCCTCTTTTTTTGAAATAAGAAGGTTTAACATAAGATCTATGCTCTTCACAAATTTTAAGTACAAACTATGTTAACTATATGCACAGTGCTGTACAGTTGATCTGTAGGACTTATTCATCATGCGTAACTAAGCTGTGTATCCTTTGACCAACAAATCCCTGATTCCTTGTCCTCTGACCCTTGGCTCTGCTTTTATGAGCTTGACTATTTCAGATTCCTGCTATAAATGGGATCTTGCAGTATTTGTTCTTTTGTGTCTGTCATACGTCACTTAGAATATTGTCCTCCCAGTTCATCCTTGTTATAGCAAATGGCAGAATTTCCTTCTTTCTCAAAGCTGAATAATATTCTAGTGTATGTGTATACATATTGCCTTTATAAATTCATCTGTCACTAGGCTGTTTGTTTACTTCCACATCTTGGCTATTGTGAATAGTGCTGCACTGAACATAGGTATTTTAATATCTCTTTGAGATTGTGATTTCAGTTCTTTAAATAAATACCCAGAAGTGGGATTGCTGGATTATGTGGCAGTTCTACTTTAACTATTTTGAGGAATCTCAAGCTTCTACTTTCTGCTAGTTTCCCATAGTGGATGCACCAATTTACATTCCCACCTACAGTATACAAAGGTTACTTTTTCTCCATAGCCTCAACAGCACTTGCTATCTCTTGTGTTTCTGATAATAGCTATCCTAAAGGGTGGGTGGTGATACCTTTTTGTGGTTTTGATTTGCATTTCCCTAATGCCTAGTGATATGGAGCACCTTTTCATACATTTGTTTGCTATTAAATGTTTTCACTTGAGAAATATATATTCAGGTCCTTTGCCCATTATTTAATTGAGTTATTTGCTTTTTTGCTGTTGAGTTCTAGGAGTTCCTTATACGTTTTGGATTTTAAGCCTTTATCAGATATATGCTTTGAAAATATTTTCTCTCATTATGTAGGTCACCATGTATCTCTGTTGATTGTTTCCTTTGCTATATAGAAGTCTTTTAGTTTGATATAGTTTCATTTGTCTACTTTTTGCTTTTATTTCCTATGCTTTGTGCCGTACCCAAGAAATCATTACCAGGACTAACGTCAACAAGATTTTTCCGTTTGCTTCTAGGAATTTCAAATTTTAAGGTCATATATTTAAGTCTTTAATCTACTTTGGCTTGACATCTGTATGGGGTACAATAAGATTCTAATTTTATTCTTTTGCATGTGGATATCTAGTTTTCACAATATCATGTATTGAAGAGACTATCCTTTCCCTATTGTGTATTCTTGCCCCTGAGCTTGTCAACAAAGAGTTCACTATAAATATGTTGGTTTAACAGCTTGAGTTTTAAAGACTTTTAAGTGTACATCTTTGATAAATTCGGAATAAATAAAAAGTACTTATATATTAAAGGCAAGCTTAAAAAAAAATTCACTTGAATACTTCCAAATCTGAACCAGAAGAGGTTTCCTTGCATGGACATAATTTATGGAAATGTGTTTACCCTATATTTAAACATATTTGATTAGTTGAACCACACCCAATTCCTTCAAGAGAAGTGCTTTTATTATTTCCTTTTAGCAGATGAAAAAACTGAGATGTTAGGCAGTTTGCCCAATTCCACACCATAAATCTCCAACAAGGCTGGGATTATCATTCATTGGACTTGGACTCTATTCATATATTCTCATCCCTAAATCCAGAGGCCTGATAAAGCACTTTTAGAAGCTGAGTTATTGTTACATTTGCAAACGTTGCATATCCTTAAAATTCTTTGATTTAAGTAGTTGAACAAAATACAAATTAAAAAGCAGCTTTAAGTACATATCTTATTGTGTTAGAAAAACATTGTTATTACTCTCATCATTTAGTCCATTAATGAAGCATGTGTTGGGGGGAGGAGAGACTCAAGTCATCATGATTCAGAATATTAGAAGGTCTTTGCTTTAAATGTCATATTAGTTATAGCTTTATTTTAACTAATTTTCAAAAGTTATTTATATTGCAGGAAAGAACTATATTCTGTGCTTTTTTACAATACTGTTGAAGCAATTCACAGGAAATAATTTGTTCTTTTATATTTCTGTACTTTGTTTTATACTATAATCAAGTTGATGTTAACAATGAATAAAAGATAGTCCACATACGATATGTTGGAGGATACAGACGTATCCATAAAAATTTACTCTAAGATTAGGTTTTGTATAATAATATCCTTTTCTGTCATCTGCTGGCCAATGACAACATATTTCGCAGATTACTTATTTTTTTTTTTTTTTTTTTTTTTAGGCAAAGGAGAATTCTGCCCCTAAACAAACTCCCTTATTTTCACTTTTTATGTAGTTAACATTCATTTGGAAATTCACCATTGGTAGGCATGTTCTATATTTTTTATCATACATGAATCAAAAGGAAACCAAGTTTTTTTCATGTGAACTCTTTTCTATGTCTTTGACCACTTCAGAGCACCTGTTTGCTCCACTTGGAATCACATCTCCCATTGAAATTGAGACAACTGAGAATCCATTCAAGTATTTTTTTTTTCTCATTAATAAAATTTATGCTCCCCTCTCACCTGGATGGTGGAGGCATAGCTTTGAGAGAAGGTGGAGGGAGATGCTAAAAGTATTTCTCTGTAAATTCAGGGGCAATTCATTTTTCCCATCCTGGGATAGTGATGATGGAGTCAGGATGGTGTTGCTCAAAATTCTCAAACCTTTTTTGTGGAATTCATGTGGTGCAGAGTTGTGATCTATGCTAGTGTTCTTACCTGATGCCGAACATTCCTTTACAAATTACTGCTTCCATCAGAATTTCACTGGCTTCATTAACAATGTAGACAAAGTCTGCAACAGGGGTATAAAAACTAATTTACTTTTCACTCTCCAAAAACACTACCGTATAAGACATTCAATGTACTGAAATACTGAGGCAGCCATCCTTGCCCCTAAGACTACATACATGTTAAATATCCTGTAAAGACTGAAGAATTAGTGTGCAAAAGTAAAATTAAAATATATTGTAGCACATTGGGTTATTTACTCCTGGTAGGAGAACTCTAGTAAAGTTATAAAAGACAATCCACAAATATGTTTCGCTGGGTTGCTGAGTTGCTCTGATGGCCCCATGTTCTTATTGGCAAAGAGGTGATGGGTTTCTAAAGGGGGAAATGATCTTTAAAGTGCCGTTCCTATTGTTCAAAACTATGTCTTAATCCCTTTGCATAACTTGTTCTATTTTTTTTATAATTAAGCTAACTTTATTGTTTACACATTAACATAGCAAAGAGATTAAATAGAAAGGCAATCTCCATCATCTCCTTCTTTGAGAATGGGTAATAAAATTAAGATCGCTAACTTGGCAGTTCTCTGCCTCCAGAATAGTTGAATTAGGGTCGGATATATAGACTCAAGATGGTTTTATTCGAACTTAAAAATGACTTATTACACAAAAACATATCAGATCTGAAAGAGCTAATATGGATCACTGTCGTCTGTATGTGTGTGTATGAGTGTGTGTGTGTGTGTGTGTGTGTGTGCGTGTGTGTGTAAAATACATATGTCAAATAATATTGGGAACCTATTATAAAGCAGGTTGTAGACCGAGATACTGGGAATATAACTGCAGAACAGTTATTGAATAGAATTGAGCTCAGATTGAGAAGAGTAGCCATTTTTAGACTTCAAATGTCAATCAAAAATAACTATCTGTTTCAATAGAGACAGAGGTTTGAATTAATTTCAAAAGGTTCCTTTATTTTAGAAAAAATACCTTAACAATGATGTAATGGTAAAGCAATGAAACGATTCTCAAATAGGGAAAGGCTAGGCAATGGAGATAAAATGAATTTCATAATAAAGGTTCTCCTTGCTGAGGTAGGGGTTATATCCTGAAGATTTTAATAATACTGCTGGCTGGTGGAAGTGAAACAAGCTGAAGTCTGATGTGGGTGAGCAGAAGTAATTTTATTTATTTTTGTTTATAGTTCCTACAAATTTGCTTTGTTGGATTACCCTTTCCTTCCTCTAGTCTAGAATAAAAAGTAACAATTTACTGGATAGGGCATTTTAATTGTTAATAATAGATGAAAACATGTATAGTTTTGCTGACAACCAAGGAAGTCACAACTAAAATAAGAAATACCCTTATCTGCCAGTCAGCATAACAAAACATTGAAAATTCAAGTATATCCAATGTAGGTAACAATTGGTATAAATGTTGCAGTATAAATAGTTATAGGCATGTTGGAGGGCTATTTAACAATACCTATTAAAATTCCACATATTTTTGTCTCTACACTTATATGTTCAAAGCAACTTTCACAAGAATGATAGCGACAGGGAGATTTGCAATAATTTTTTAAAATTGAAACAAATGTAAATGCTCCTCCATAAGCGATTATTTGAATAAACCACACTGACACACATTCTGTGGATTCCAATAGAATGGCTAAAAAATACTAAATGATATATTTATAAAAACAGTCTCAGTATGTTTCAAAGAGTTCTATATGCTTCTATATGTGAGACATTGACTAAAGAATGCATCACATTAACAGAGAAATTATTTAAAATGAAAAAAGAAATGACACTTTTTCTTTGATTCTTATATAAATAGTGAACAACCTAGAAAGAGAATAGTCAACTGATTTGGGTATAGTTAATTGTGGGTTTGCTCATCTGATATCTGTTTTAAATTAATATTGTGACACATTTTGGAGTCCACAAGTATTAGTCACAAACTCACCACTAGGAGTATTTCATGGTCCAATGCAGTATGAAGGAAGGCGTATTAAAGCAATGTCAGATCACTCACTCAATTTACTCATTTATTTATCAAATACTTGCTAAGCTCACCTTTTGCATTTTGCTATTTTATATAACTGCACTCTGATCTATCATTGAAGATTTTTTCAGTGAGAATCCATTGCTTTCTACTAGGTAAATTTTGAAATGACCACTAATTTCATAAACTTCAAAGACCACTTAATTTAACATTGCAAAGAAGAGAAAAGTTTATCCTCCATGCATTGAGTAGAAGTTGTTCTCTTGTAGATTGTTGTTGCAGGTTATAACCCCAGCACACTGGGGTTCACTGAAGTTTAGGAAAGAACCATAGGACATGATGAAAGTCACTTTCAGAAAGGACTAAAGGGGATATTATGTCAGATGCAATATTGTATAATAATGATAGTGTTAATATTATTATACCGTTAATAACAGTTTCTGTTTATTGTACAGTTATATTAGCTAGACATTCTGCAAGGCCCTTTATTTTCATCGTCTTATTTAATTCTCAGACTAACACTATAAGACAGCTGTTTTGAGGCCATTTTATATATGAGAAAACTAAAGTTCAAAGAAGTAAATTTTCCGAGAAAATACAGCCGGTCAGGGAAGGAGCTTAAACACAGGAGCATCTAACCCTAAAGCCATACTCCTTAAAAGTAAACGATGCCTAAAAAATCGTTTTGAGATTAAAAGCAAGATTCATTAAATGGATAATCAGCACATTAGCATATATCTGAGTAAATGATAAAAACACTAATAGCTGACACTTGAAAATTCAGGAATTTATGAAGGAGACAATTCTTATTGATGTTGGTAATAAGAAAGATAAAAGAATCTCTAAAATTATAAAATTATTTCTCCAACTTAATAACTTTAACAGTCTTATTTTTCTTGGTGACACTTTTCTTACCTGGAAATTTAGTACTTTTTGCCTGTAGTATACATTTGCTGTGGGGAAAAAAGAGGGAATGCATGAATTTTTATAGAGGATATCACATTAGTATAATTGTGCTATCTTGGCTGTGGGAAGCATCTATCAAAACTAGTATCTCAATATAAATGTGTTCCTATAAAAGTCTAACTTGTGAGTAATGTGATTAATTTGCACGAAATAAGAAAGTCAACTCCCTTCATTGTAAAAATTACTTCTTATACTTAATGGCATGAAATGACCACTTTTTCCCCTGCCTTCCTCTATATTTGCAGTCTAAACCAGAGTTTTAAACTGCACCTTTGCTAAGACCATGTGTATATGTAACTAATATGTCCTTATAATTCTTGTTTTATGGTAGGTATTTATTCAGCGTATTGTTTCTATGTTCTCTGGATAGCTGAAGTTATTTTACATAATAAATGAGTCTGTAAAAGTCTTTAGGATTATATCATTTAATGGAATTTTTGTATGTTCATTTATATTATTTTATCTTGTCTGATTCAATAATTCATTAGGGAGACCTATTTTTGTTGTTGCTAACAGAGGAAGAAAATGAGAAAGATGAATGACCCCTGAGTGAAAACCTTATTAACAATTATTCAATGAATTTAATCCTTTCTGGAATGCAGCCACTGTTTATTTTTTGGCATGCTGACATATTAGAGTTTATACTTGTAGTTTTCATGTACCCACCAGAAACACTATTCTAATTATCAAAGAACTTGGGAATATTTATCCTGAACTGACTTAAGCTTCTACTATAAAAAAGAATGATATATAACATTAAAAGTTATCAGTCTGTTATTAAGAGATAAAACAAGCAATAGAGAAACTCATAAGTGAACTAAAATAGGCTCCTCAAAGATTATGCAGTCTTAATTGCTATCAATGATTATTGTTCATATAGAGACACTAGGAGAAAGATATGTCAGTTGCTTCCAACCAAAATATTGAGCTTTTCCAAAATGACTAATTAAGAAATACGGGTTCAGAACTGAAAATTCCACTTGAGTAAAAATGTGCATGGTTGTATGTCACTGAATTTGAGTTCATAAAGTTGTATATGAAATACAAATGGCCCAGTCATAATTATAATTGTATGTATTAAAACTTAAGAAATATACTTGATGAAAAAATAAAGACTGGATAAGTATAATGGATAAGTAAATGTTAGGCAATTTTGGTTTAGTTTAAAATACGGAGGATGCCAAGAAAATGTGTACAAATTTTAAGAAAGGATAATCTATTAAAATTATAATAATATACACTGATAGCAAAAGATGAATGCAAGTCACATTGACTTCTGCAATTATAAGAAGTGCTCAAAGTGGTAACTATCAGGGTCCAGACACTTTTGATTATGGCGAACTACTGCTTGAGCAATGTTGACCAAAGTGTCCACTGGTATACATGTTTTTGGCACCCCCAGTATTTATTAAGTAACACCTATTAACAAAGCAAAGCAAAGTGGTCAATATATTTAAAAATGTGTAAAATTTGATCTAGCTCCTGCATTAAATTGGGGATTAATAAAAGTTGACAAACAAAATATAAGGAACAATAGAAAAGTACTCGTATGTATTGCTAATGCCTTCTCCTCACCTGTGGTTTACTTTTACATTCCTATAATGCTGATTTTGATTAACAGAAGTTCTTAATGTACTCTAATCATCATTTTTCCGCCTTACAGTTAATGGTTTTCGTGTTTAATTTCGCACATTTTTCTTATCCCAAGAAAAGGATGATATTGTTCTGTTTTCTATTAAAAAATTATTATTTAGCTTTGTAAATATTGTGTGATAGTCATCAAGATATATTATTTCCACATGGAAATCTATTTTATTCAACACCTCTTATTGAAAATTTTAATGTTCACCAAATGCTTTGCAGTACAATCTTTGTCATAATGAAATTGACTATGTCTGTGGCTCTCTAACTTGTCTGACTATTATTTTCCTATTCTTATATTGTAGCTTTATCTAATTGTGTTACTGATCCAGTTTTTTTACAAGATTCTCTTGGCTATTTTCATTTGTATATGAATTTTAATAAAGTTTTCAACAGTAAAAGATTAGGTGTTATTTTGATTGGTAATGGCTTTATTTTATAGATAATTTTGAGAAGAATTGATATAGTATAATTATTAATTCTTTTATAATATAGTATATTATACTATATTATTCTATAGTATAATTATTAATCCTTAACTCTTATTCCTCCCTTTTTTAAAGCTTTTCCAATTTGCTTTTAGTAATATTTTGTATTTTCATTCAGAAATGGGTAATTAGATTTATTCTCTAGGTCTCTAGTGGGTTTTGATTCTCTCACCAACCTGATGGTTTAAAAAATCATCGGTTATTGTAATGCATTGACCTTGTATCTAGCAGTATTGATAAATTCATGTATTATTTCTTAAAATTATTTTTAGAATCTTTGTTTTTCTCATACACAATCACTTTATCTGTGAATAATAGTACTTTTTTCTCTTTCCAACACATATATTTTTTGGTTCCCTTTTCTATTGCTCTGATTAGACACTTAAATGAAACACTGAATAGAGGCAGTGACAGCAGGCATTCTTGTCTCCCAATCTCAGAGGGAAAGACTTCAATCATTCACAATCAGTGTAATGTTTGCTGTAGTTTATTTGCAGGTAACTCTTAAGCAGATTAAGGATGTTTCTTTCTATTTATAGTTTATTATAAGTTTGTATAATGAATAAGTCTTAATTTGTGCAAATGTTTTGCTGTGTCTATTGAGATAATTGTATGATTTTTCTCTTTATTATCTGTTTTGACTAGTTGCATTTATTGGCCAATATGTTATATCTTTCTTATATATTGTTTGATTTGGTTCTATTTCTGCCCTATAGGTAGAAAGCCAGAAAGAACATTTCTCTGCCCTTAACAGTGACAGAAATCTGAATAATTTTGTTGAGCCCATCAGAGAACTAAGGGAAATCAAGAGCCTGACCCTAAGAGGGACACTTTCATGAGCGCCAAGACACGAGGATTGCTTCTCTAGGGACACCACATAGGAGGCAGAGGCACTGGCCACCATCCAAGTGGGTCAACATCAATTATATATAGTTGTAATACAGTACTTACAGTCAAGTTAGGGCTATCTTAAAGTTTAGAGTCCTTGGGAGCGCTAAACACAAATGTAGTTTGAACTCCCTCATACTCTCTTTCCCCAGACCTTCACCAAGTATTCTTAAGAAAGATTAAGGTTACCAGAGGGTAAATGGGGGGGTGAGAGGGGTGTTCGATGAGGGTAAAAGGGATCAAATATATGGTGATGGAAGGAGAACTGACTCAGCGTGATGAACGCACAATAGGATATATAGATGATGTATTACAGAATTGCACACCTGAAACCTATATAACTTTACTAACCATTGTCACCCCAATAAACTTTAATAAAAGAAAGAAAGAAAGAAAGAAAGAAAGAAAGAAAGAAAGAAAGAAAGAAAGAAAGAAAGAAAAGAAAGAAAGAAAGAAAGAAAGAAAGAAAGAAAGAAAGAAAGAAAGAAAGAAAGAGGTCTCACTATTATAAGGAAAGGGTGATAGACCAGAGTGAGCCACGCTCAGTGTATGGGCATGGTAGAGTAGGTAAGCCATTGCTACATAGGAGGCATGAGGAGTCCGTAAGACCTATGGGTAGATAGGGTTTAGATATTCCTTCTTTGCTTATAGCGTTTCCCCATCATTCCCAGTAGTCATGATTTTCTAGGCTTTGGCTTTCTAAATCAGAAAATCATTTTTTTTCCACTTACACCCCTACTACCTGCTGTGTACCACCCTGAATGCATGGGCAAAATTGCACAGAGGCTAATCTTATTTAATTCAGCCCCCCTCACCTGTCTTCAAACAATTTACTCTTTATCAGCTTCTCTCCACACTTCAGTGCTGTTTAGGTAGTTGCTTTTGTGTTTTGTCCATGGATGATAGTTGTCTTCTGCAGGGGAGTTATCTAAGAGAATCTTAATCCAACCTTCCCAGAAAAGGGATTCTTATTATCCTTTTAATGTCTTAAAAAAGAAAAAAAGGTGGTGGAATTGTCTTTTCAATCCTGATATTTCTAATCTATGGTTTCTTTCTTCTTTATACCTTTGCACTTATCTGACTTTATATTTAAGTTTTTAATTCATAATTTTAAATAAGTCGTTTCATTACGTTCTGTAACATTGTATTTTTTTCTAATGCTATACTCATTTTTAACTAACATTTAAACTATAACTTCATAAAATACCCTTAACCTTACCTTTTTTTGTTATTGCTCTGTTCTCACTATTATTAATGTTAAAATTATTTCTTTACCAAATCTTTCATTTCTTCCATAATTAAATTTGAAATATTATCATCTCACTCTCAAATTCTATAAGCAATTAGCAGTTATATATCACCTTTGGTTTCAAGTTCAAAATATATATTGTATCTTAACTGATGGGCAAAAAAAGTGGAAAAGGAGTTAAAGAGAAGTAGCATAATTTAGGGCATGGGAGAAATGGAGCTAACAATGGCTTGGACATAAGTTGTATTTAGAATTATTGCAATGGATACAAATATAAAGGTGGTTTAAGGCCATATTATAAAGGGCATCGTGTTCTGAATTTTAAGATTAAATAACATGTTTTAAGATCTTGAGTGATTTTAATGAAGATAAGACTGAAAAATCTAGGTGGTTTTCTAACAAATAGATGGATAGATAGGTAGATAGATAGATAGATAAATAGCACTTAAATTATTGTTTTCATTCAAACTTCTCCATGTCCTGCTTTCTTTATTTTTAAAAGTCAAATCCCTAAAATTGTGTTCCCCAGAAGCAGATCCTTAGGTTAGAATTCACTTGTATGTAATAAATTAAGGAAACACTTCTAATCAAAACCAGGAAGGAAGTGGAGGTAGAAGAGGGAAGGGGAACAAGCCAACTAAGGTTATCGTTTTAGGCGATGTTCCAGACTCAGCCATAAATTACACCTGTCTTGTTTTTTTTTTTCCTTTTTCTGGCTCTGGAAACAGGAGCTGAGCTTATACTTGTATTCATCATTTAGTGAGTAAGGGATGGCTGTGAGTTGCCTCTGTTCTCTGTGCTTATATAAGAAAATCTACTCCAGTATGTGTCGGGCAGTATGCCAAAGAACATTTGCAGCCGAGGGCTTGCATAGGAGTATAAAGTCAAACACACTATAAAACTGGGTAAGTATCACATGGAAAAGATACAAGAAATCTGAGGGGCCTGAGCACTGATAGTTTCCACTACACTAAACTTAACCATCCAATTCCCGCTACACCCACACTCAATCTAAACCCACACCTAATCTTAGATATTTTAGAGTTTACTCTTTATGGATAAATGGAAGTTAAAGCAAATGTTGGTTAAAGTCTATTAATATTTTTGTGTCTCTCATCATGCACCAACCCTGACAATTAAGTTAGTGGACTTTTTTGCAACAATGTTGTTAACCTTTTTTGATATTAGAGGGATTATTTATTATGAATTTGTACCACCTGGACAAATAGTTAACTTAGTTTACTATTTGGGAGTGCTGAAAAGGCTGCATGATAAAGTTAAACGAAAATGACCTGAACTTTTCGCCAACAATTCATGGCTCTTTCATCACGACAGTGCATCAGCACTCTTGGCACTGTCTGTGAGGGCGTTTTTAGCCAGTAAACAAATAACTGTATTGGAACACCCTTCCCACTCACCTGATCTGGCTCCCAATGACTTCTTTCTTTACCCAAAGAGAAAGGGAACATTGAAAAGAAGACATTTTGATGACATTCAGGACATCAAGGGTAATATGACGAGAGCCCTGATGGCCATTCCAGAAAAAGAGTTCCAAAATTGCTTTGAAGAGTGGATTAGGTGCTGGCATCATTTCATAGGCTTCCCAAGGGGAGTACTTTGAAGCTGACGGTAGTGATATTCAGCAATGAGGTATATAGCACTTTTTCTAGGATGAGTTCGTGAACTTAATTGTCAATCTTCGTATATGGAGAATACTGGCTATGAAGAGACTTAAAATTCCTTAATTATATCACCACAATAGATAAAAATAATTTATTATTTCAAGTTAATATTTTAACATTGTTAAACTGGGTTTATTGTTTAATAATGTAACCAGAAAGTCCTGGTGGTATTTAAAGGAAATTGATTTTAGTATAAATAAAATAAAAGGAAATAAATAAAAGGTCTTGAGGATTTTATGAATATAAAATTGTAAAGTTTCTAAAGTCAACCACCTCGTTAGTATCAGGATCAACTAGTTAGTGATAGGCTTATATAAATTCAGTGAATGTGTCTTTTCACAATTCTATGCTGCCATCTTCCTTAATTCCATATATCTATTGCTGAAAACATCATCATCTGAAATCTAAACATTGAATGCTTTTGTGTGGTGGTAGAGGCACAAGGAAGCAAAGGAGAAAGTACTTGTTTCTAAGATAGGAATAAGATCATTAATTCTGACTGTATTTTAGTTAGAATAAATCTTATTTGTGCATCTATGAATTACTATGCATTATCTATGCTGTTCCAGTTCACTTTGATTGTATTTGAAATATAAGCAGCAGGATTTAATGGTTGAATTATTAAAATTCTTTAGCCTATACAAACTAGGATATGATGGCTCAATTGTAAATCAGAGAAGTTTCCAGTAAAAAGAGGAATCACTAAAAATTTAGCTGAATTTCACTAAACTATAAAAACTTTTAACTTTAAAAGTAGGCCAGAATATCTTAAGATTAGATTTTAATAAAGGATTGCAAATACCATATTCCTCTAAATTTTGATGTAGCTAGTGAAACTGTGAGAATCTGAAAATGCAGAATATTTTCAAATAAAGCTATCAGATTATTTGCAAACATGTAGGTAAACGAAGCCTTGTCCTGAATTCACTTAAACATCACGGAAAGTATTTTATTTTACCTGAATCTGACCACATATTTCTGGTTATCATTATATAATTCTTCCCTTGCATAGTTCAAGGAAGGAATATATTCTTAACTTTTAAAAATATATTTCAAAGGTAATTTTGGACAACATTTGTTGACATTGGTTTTAGCCAGTGTTAAGAGCAAAATATGTCCAAGTTCTCCATATGGTAAAAGTCAAGCCAGTGTATTCAAACAATTATGAAAAATATACCTGTTTTCTCCTATTACTGCATTCTACAACTATGAATTCTGGGTAGGAGAACTAACGTTACTTGAATATGTACACAACTCAGTTATTTACATTGATTATGACTACATCAGTAGGAAACAATGATTCTCCCATAACCTCCCAAATATTTAACTTCCTGGCTCAGTATAATGCTTTTACTGACACACAAAGACTCTCCCCTTGCATTTTCAATATCTATTCACTGAACAATCATCTACAAATCTCACCCCTGCCCTTTCAAGAAGTTCATCTAATTAGACCACTTACTGTTCTACATCTCATTACTGTTTATTTCACATGAATGTGAGCTTGGTTCAATGAAAGAGACTGCAGACATTTGAGGGAGAGGGAGCAATGGTTATATTAGAAATCCAAGGTGAGAGACCAACTCTAAAATGCAAAATTGGTATGTTCAATTTTAACAAGGGTTGAGGAAAATGGAGAATACAAGAATGGTCCCGTGTTTCCCCGAAAATAAGACCTAGCCAGACAATCAGCTCCAATGCATCTTTTGCAGCAAAAATTAATGTAAGACCCAGTCTTATTTTACTATAATATAAGACAGGGTTTTATCTAACATAATATAATATAAGACCGGGTTTTATATTAATTTTTGCTCCAAAAGATGCATTAGAGCTGATTGTCTGGCTAGGTCTTATTTTCGGGGAAACACGGTAGGAGAAGCACTCTTTCATGTATTTAGTTTATGGGAAGTAGATAACAGGCTTCACAGGGATTCACACAGATGAGCCATATTGGAAAGATGTTCTCTGTCTCTGGACTACCAGGGAAGAAGAAAGATTTATGGTTATGCATTGCTCCAGTTTTCCTTTTCCACATAAACCATCTACACATATATGGTCTAAGAAAATCTTACTCCTTTAATGACTAATTAATTAGTCTCTGAGGGAAAATGTAGATAAACCTCCACAAAATGTATCAAAATCTATTAATACTGACCAGGAGAATATTTCATAGAGAAAATGAAAATTGGACACAGATATATTTCTATAAATAGATGTTAATTTAGAAAGTAATAAAGTGTATTAAAATTGTAATAATATTACCAGTAACAAAAGATGAACACAAGCACATTTGACTTCTGCAATTACAAGAGGTGCTCAAAGTTGTTACCTTTAGGGTCCACACACTTCTGATTACGGTGAACATTGTTTGGTAAACTTCTGTGGTGAGCGTTTAAACTGTTCTAACACCACAGCAGAAGCAGGACTTGTTGCTGTGCGAGGCCTCCTGGATCTTCCCTTGTGTACATCACACACCGTACCATGTGTCTCAGACTTATTACGGGTGCGTGCAACTGTTAGGCGTGTTGGAGGTTCTGTTACATACTCATGCCTCCAATGTCATTGTACTTTCACAATGTTCTCGAATTTCTAATATCACTTCAAAATTGTCTTGTGCCCCTCAAACGACAACCATGCTTCTGCCATTTTCTTTGATTGTCCTGCCTGTCGCATGGTGACACTAATATTCATTTGATGAACGCCATCTTTTGAGCGAACGTCATACTAGACATTGCTACCATAATTCAATTCAACTTCAAAAAGTAATACATAGATAACATCTCTTTTTGTCACCCTCTGTATATACTCGTTTGTGTGCATGTATGGATAGATAGATAGGGATCTATATCTAGATAGATAGACAGATAGATGATAAAGATAGAGATATATCTGTCTGTCTATCTAGATATAGATATCTATCTATCTATTTATATATAAACACACATGCATATATACACGTATACCGTGTACATGCACACACCCTCATACATATAAGCATATACATATACACATACACATATGTAAATATAGAATATAATCTCCATTTAAGAAAAAGTTTATCATACAATATAGCTTTGAATAAATGTTCTTTACTTTTCCTTGAGAATTTATTCAAAGCTATATTGTATGATAAACTTTTTCTAAAAAGAAGGTTATATTCAGTATTTGAGTTGGACTTTTTTTTTTTCTGTCTCCCATTTCAATGAATTGAAAAGTGCTCTATGCACACAAAGTAGTTTAAAGCGGATTTAATTTAGTCAACCAATTACTTGTTGACAAGAGAATATGCCATTTTTTAGAATATTGTTTTATATGAATGTGATTGATTTGTGCTTTGAGTGATTACAAGATTACTGTATGATCTAAAAATATGTTTTGGTAACTAACGTAAAGCATTTCAACATTGCCTAATTTATAATATGATAAACATTAAAATTGAAAAAAAATCGGTATTATTTCAACAACATACGGCTTTGCAGAGTAGATATCAAACTTGTTAAAGTGAAGAATTTGATTAATACCTTAGTCCTCTTTTCTGCAAATCTTTTTTTTTTTTTTTTGTATGAAATGTGCACATTTGGTTAGCATAATTTTCATCCCTGGCTAGAAAAACCTTAATTTTATTGCAGCAATTTTTAATAAAAAATAAATGAGTTTTAACTCCATTCAATGAGGAGTAGGATATTTATGGGGAAAGGAGCTTTAGAAGGCTCAAGGGGAAATGTCAGTATCTGATCAAGAAGAATGGAAATGTCATCTTGCATTTTTTAAAAAAAACATGATCATGCCTTTGCTGTAAAATTCACAAAACCTTTTGTGCTACAGGAAAATCTGACTTGATTAAGTGACAGCTGACACAGATGTAGATCAAATCGTAACTACCGTGCCTAGCAGGGAAGTGTTCGTTGGCGTCCCGAATACCAGCCCCTTAATACTGCAGTGCTGTTTGCACTTACCCTTGAGTGCAAGGCACCACAAGGACTGAAACCGTGAACTCTGTCAATTTGTGAATTCAAATCGTCTGCATGAATAAGCACCGTTTCCTAATAGCCAGAAAGCCTGTTTTCAGTCATAAACACTTTTCCTTCTGATGGAAAAAATGCTATTTACGACCTTAAGAAGTATGAATATCCCTTATAAACGCCACTTACCCCAGTGTTTGGTTATATCAATAATAGACTTATGGTCGATAAACTGAGCAGTTTGAAGTAACAACACACCTAAATGAATACCTTTCACATCCAGTGCACTGATTACTGATCTGTGTACATATCGTTGCAGAAAACTTAGTCACGGAAACACGTATACCTGCAAAGATAGATGGAAAATGCTGTATTTATTATGGCTGCCCAAATGCTCTGCTAATGGGTATAAAAGTTCAGAAGAAGAACGGAAATATGAATTTCTTTGGAATAACTTGTTTTTCTGTTGATGTTTTTCCCCTAGGAATACTGGTGATAGATTTTTGAATATCATTGAAAGATTATTTATATAGTAATTTATATAATAACTAGTTCCCCTAACCTAGGCATGAGCTTCTCCAGGTTAAGACTTGTATTTATCATCTTTTTTTTCAGAGTGCATTATGATGTTCATTCGTTGTATAACACATGCTCAAAAATTCATTGAATTGAATTGATTTCTGTTGTGAATTTTTAAATAAAAGTTTTATTTGTACATGAGGAAAAATATTCCAAAAAATTCTACGATAATAAATGGGAAGTGAAACATTGGTTTTAATTCTTCTTATTTTTCATTTGCTTTACTTTCTATCACCAAACTACAAACAATGTGTACATTTATGAGAGATGAAGAACTTGTTCTTTTAAAATTATTTTTATTTTTCAGTTACAGATGACATTCAATATTATTTTATATTAGTTTTAGGTGAACAGCATGGTGGTTAGACATTTATGCTTAAAAAGTGATGCCCTCAATTAGTCTAGTACCCACCTGGCACTATGCATAGTTATTACAATATTACTGACTGTATCCCTATGCTTTACTTTAAATCCCCATGACCATTTTGTAACTACCAATTTGTACTGCTTAATCCTTTCACCTTTTTCATCCAGACCCCCAACACCCTCCCATCTTGCAATCATCAGTTTCTTCGCTGTATCTATGAGTCTGTTTCGTTTTGTTTATGTATTTTGTTCTTTAGATTCCACATATAAGTGAGATCATATGGTATTTGTCTTTCTTTGTGTGACTTATTTAGCATAATACCCTCTATGTCTATCTGTGTTGTCACAAACGATGAGAGTTCATTCTTTTTTATGGCCGAGTAATATTCCATTGTATAAATGTACAATTTATTTATCCAATCATCTATTGATGGGCACTTAGGTTGCTTCCATATCCTGGCTATTGTGAATGGTGCTGCAGTGGACATAGGGGTGCATATATCTTTTCAAATTAGTGTTTTGGGTTTCTTCAGATAAATATCCAGAAGTGGAATTGCTGTGTCATAAGGTAGTTGTATTTTTAATGTTTTTGAGGAATCTTCAAACTGTTTCCCATAGTGGCTACACTAATCTGCAATCCCACCAATAGTGCACGAGTGTTACCTTTTCTCCACATCCTCGCCAACACTTGTTCATTGATTTATCGATAATAGCCATTCTGACAGGTGACATCTCATTGTGGTTTTAATTTGCATTTCTCTGATGATTAGTGACTTTGAGCATCTTTTCATGTCTGTTGGCCATCTGTATGCCTCTTTGGAGAAATGTCTATTCAGCTCATCTGTCCAGTTTTTAATTGGATTATTTGTTGTTTTGATGTTGAGTTGTATGAGTTCTTAATAAATTTTGGATATGAACCCCTTATCAGATGTATCACGGGCAGATATCTTCTTCCATTCAGTAGGTTGTCTTTTCATTTTGTTGATTGTTTCCTTTGCTATGCAAAAACTTTTTAGTTTGATGTAGTCCCATTTGTTTATTATTGCTTTCATTTTCCTTGCCTGAGGAAATATATATATATATATATATATATATATGTGTATATATATATATATACATACATATATATATATATATATATATATATACATATATATATATTACTAAGAGGAATGTCAGAGAGTTTGCTGCCTATATTTTCTTCTAGGTGTTTTATGATTTGGAGTCATATTTAAGTCTTCAACACATTTTGAGTTTTGTATATGGTGTAAGGAGGTGGTCCAGTTTCATTTTTTTGCATGTGTCTGTCTAGTTTTCCCAACACCATTTTTTGAATAGACTGTCTTTACCCCATTGCATATTCTTACCTCCTTTCTAATAGATTAAATGATCATATAGGTCTGGATTTATGTCTGGGCTCTCTATTCTGTTTCATTGATCTATGTGTCTGTATTCATGACAGTTCCATGCTGTTTTGATTACTATGGATTTGTAATGTAGTTTGATGTCAGGTATCTCCAAGTTTGTTCTCCTTTCTCAAGATTGCTGTGGCTATTTGGGGTCTTTTGTGATTCCATATAAATGTTGAGGTTATTTGTTCTAGTTCTGTGAAAAATGCAATTGGTATTTTGATAGGGATTGTGTTGAATCTATAGATTGTTTTGGAAACATTTGTTCTTTTAACACCCTGACCATTGCAACCAAATTCTCTAAATTATACTTTAATCTTTAATGCTTCTTTTAATATCAATGCAGATTGGGTTTCCAGGAAGGAGACTCTGAGATGGCAATCAGTGTGCAGGAGTTGTGTATGGACATGCTCTGACACTCACAGACTGTGGGGGAAGTCAAGGAAAAAAGAATGGGCGTATGAAAAGTTAGGCAGCCATGAAGGCTTGACTAAAGCCCCTGCAGACACCATGAAGAGGCTTGAAGCTGGAATGCCCTCAAATTATCCCTAGTTGAGGCATTGAGGCCAGGGATTTATAACCCTGCGTTAACCAGTCTCTGCATGCCAGTTGCTCCAAAAAAAAAGGTGTGACCCTAGGTAGGGTGACTTATTTCCAGCAAAGGACAATTCTTGGAGTTGGCAACAGCTGAAGACTGCCAGCTGGCTACAATGCCAGTGGTATGAGGAAGAGGTGCTTCAATGCTGAGGCAGAATCTGAGCAGTGCACCAGTGTCTACTAGACTTCAAAATTTCAACTAAGAAAGACAATCTCCATTTTTGTTTCCTTACATTTTGATACATTTCTTGACTTTAAATAAGTGGCTTAAACATAAGATTATAATTTCTATCACGTGAATAAATAGAAGCGGGGAGTCCTGGGAGGGCATAGTGACTATGATAATAGGAGTATAGGCCTGTCTGTCTCCTTCTGCTCTTTTTTCTGCAGCGCTGGTTACCATGGTCCAGATTATTCCATGTCCAAAGTGGCTGTTGTGGTTCCATTACCTACACATTCTTCTAAACATTTTTGGGAAATGACACAGTCACATGGACTATTTAGCAACCAGGAAGAGCAGGGAATGTGAACTTTAAGTGGAGTATATTGCAACACTGAAATAACTTTGAGTCTCTTACTACAGAAGAAAGGGCCACTGAATAAGGAAAACCTGTAGTCTCTGAATACACACACACACACACACACACACACACACACACACACACATGCTTATATGTTTATATGTAATGTTCTCTAACTCTGGCAAATAATAATAACTTTTTCATTTTAATTGATTTTAAATATTATTCTTAATGTGATTATTGAATAATTTTTAAATGTTATATTCAATTCAGTTTTATAACATGGATGCAAATAATTTCAATTTATAATATTTTATTTACCTCATTTAAATATAAATATTTGAAGCCTATCCATTTAGAGAGACAATTCTTTTTAAGGCTCTACCACTCAAATTGCAGAAGAATTATAAAAAAAATAATAATAACAATGCCCTAATATGTATTAAGTTTATAAATCCAAATGCACATAATATTTGAAATTATTAAAATACTAAGAATGACTATAACTTGGTGAGCTAGGGAGGAAATAGCCAAAGCAAAATTATTTGATGATAAAATATATATTGTAAGATATGTGTAAAGCAAAACAACAACAGGATGTTACTAAAGAGAAGAAAGGATAAGTTATCAAATATAGTTTTGACATTATACATTTCTTTACTTAATAAAACTTAATTACAAACCTTAAGTGTAAGTTTGGCTCTCATTTAAGTAGCAGTATACTATAGGAAAAGTTGAAAAGTTCAACTGTATTAGAAAATATGGCAAGGAGAAAAAGGAAACAACTGTCAAAAGGAAAATGGCATTGATAGTATTCTTTTTTTAAATTAAAACACAATGTAGTGAAATATTATGAACCATTTGTCAACTTTTAGAGTTATAGATTATAGCCAATATCAGTTCTAAACCAAAAAGTTTCTCAATGTCATAGTACTACAAATTTTTGTCAGCTGAAAAATAAAATTTCAAGGTAAGGAAGTAAATTAGAAAAATTTTGTTTTGTTTATCATCCCCAGGTTAAGACTTTAAATTCTCTTTCTGTTCCAAAGAAAGAGGTAAATTGAATAAAGTATAGAGCAATGACAAAACTAGGAATTTAACTATTAAAGAGGAATTATTTAATAAATCTTCAAATATATGAAGGGCTTGCTGAAAGCATGGTAATCAATATTTTTCTTATATTGAAGACAGACAAGAGGAAACTAGACTTATTAAGCATGACAGGTTTGAGTTAGCAAATAGTAAAATATTTTCTGACAGTGAGAAAGTTGAAGTGAATCTCTTTTGAGGGTCTTTCTTTCAAACAAGAATGGATTCTTATTACTCTATTTTGTATGCATTGCCTTACTGATGATTGAAAAATTGGGTGATATGATTTAGTTTTACATTTATGATCTCACTATATAAATTATGAATTGTGTATGAAACACCCTCACTAACACCCCCCACCAAAATTTAAAATAATTTTTGCGCAGAAGAAAATTATTACAATGACTTGGAATGATATGATTCTGTTTGGTATGACCCTATCCTAAGTATGTCAGTTTTTTTTTTTTTTTTTAATTGGACCTCACAGAACTAGGAAGAGACTGAAAACTAAAAGAACATTCTTTCATATGTTTTGCAAAAGTTATTGAATTTTTTAAAGTCACCCTTTTCAAAGGTGAATGCCAATTAAAGAAAAACAAAAACGTACTTATGCCTAGATTACAAATGGTAAAGTGTTCGTGACATAAAAGAACAACCTGTCTTTTTTCTGGTTTGTTCAAGATTCATGGTTTCTTCTGAGAAACTCAGAGACATTCTCATGAGCGATTCTCACTTAGAAGAACACAAATCTTACTTTCCAAAGTACTTTCATGTGCAACCACCCACCCACCAGCAAGGAGATTCTTTTCACCACTCTAGGATGTCTCCTCCCTTTCAGGCTGCCAACTTGATTGAACTTTCTAAAACTAGGATATCCCTGAGCTGCCAGCCTTCTGTGGTCATAACTTCTAATAGCAAAAATGACAGAATGAAGTTTACTATTATTCATCTAATATAGATTTTAAAATGGCTTTTATTATTATTATTATTTATTTTTATTTTATTCTTTTACAAAATTTCATGTAATAGACAAAGAATTTCTCTCTCAATCTGAGGTCATTGAGGGCAGAACGAACTAAATGTGTACAAAAGAGAAGAAAAAATATTTTTTTAAGGCTAGTAGTTTAAATTAATTCAGTTTAAACTGATAGTGAAATACAAGAACTTTCTAAAGTTAAGTTAGAAGCTTGTAAATTGAATCTTTGAAATATCTTTACATATCATAATTGCATGAAGCATATTTTTCAGACTGCCTCCAAAAAATCGTTTTGTTTATCATCCCCAGGCTAAGACTTTTATTTTTTCCTTTGGTTAGGAAAATTCTCATAATCTTCCCATTCTGACTTAAAAAGCTTTCATGAGAGTTAGGCTTTGGGCATGATCGAAGATGCAAGAGACTGGATTTTAGCTGTCCTTGATAATCACTTCTGAAAAGCAATGACTAATCTATCAGCTTTCTGAAAAGGGTATAAATCTCGATGCTATCAGATATTTTGTCTGCTGAAACAACCAGAGAAAGAAAAGCAAATAATCTACTTTTAGTCTACTGAGATTACTTAGATTCACTCATGCATTTTCTCTCGTTTGTATCTGTCAACATAATCATGAGGAACAAACTTCATTTAATTTTAAAGCATTACAATGATGTTATAGTCTTCAAGATTCAAATATCATTTGGATATGAAAGGACAAATGAAAGAAATCCTTTTCAAAACTTCTTGAAAGGGAAGCAAGTGTAAAATAATGCCAGTGTTGAAAGCACGAGAGAATAAACAAGGAAAGAGAACACTGATAAGGTTCATGGAAACGTGTCAAGGTTCACTTAAGTTTACTTAGGAATAAGAAAATGTCTTTAACTAACAGGAATATTGAAATAGTATGCCTCACTTTCACCCATAGTTGACCTGTAGGGAGTGTTTCATTCTCATTTATTCTCTGAAATATTCCTAAAACTAGTAGCTTGAGAAAACGGTGATCAAATCAGGCAAATCATTTCTATATTCATTAAACAAGGTATTCAACCCAAATTCATTTCTTAATGATCAGCTGTGTTATAGGAAATGGCATAAAGCTGTAAACAAGCAAAGAAAAAAAGTCCTATTTCCGAGATTTTATAATCAGGATTATTTTGAGATGGAGAATTGGGGAAAATGATGGAGATGACAAAACGCAAAATGATCCAGCAAAAAAAACTCTTTTGAAATCTTTCGTGAGTTGGACCTGTTTACATCCTTTACAAAGGAATTATACCTAAATTCTTTATTTATACTAGTGCCTCGCAAAACTTTCATCTTCTGGCATGCTAAGAAAAATGATAATACTCAGATGGTAAACTGAAAAATCTGAAAAAACTATATTGGGCTTGGTTAAAAAAATACATATATACACACTTTCCTTGTGTTACATAATTTCAAGAGAAATGATCAAATTTTATGAAATATATTAAATATTAAAATATTGCTTTTGCAAAAATAAAAAAAATCCAAATTATTTTTTCAGTAAGAAAATTGAGCTTCCATCTGTGCATATTACTTTTGTTATATCTAGATCGATCTATCTATCTATCTATCTATCTATCTATCTATCTATCTATCTATCTACCTACCTACCTATAATTTTCTTTTTTGGCTTAGTGCTTGGAAGATGGCATTTCTGAGAGTGCGTGGGACTTCCATGCACTCCACACCCCCATAACTTGCTCTATGTATCTCTTCCATTTGGGTGTTTCTCAGTTTTATCCTTTATCATAAACAGGTAAACATGCTACTGACCTTGATTAATAATGAAATAATCCTTTGGCAAATTATATTGAGTGATACAACCTCATCTACTTCCAGGAGAAACATTTTGGGAGTGTTCTTCCGAAGAGCTTCCACCCCAGGTTTATAGCCAAAATTTAAAGCAGCTTCTTGGTTGGCAGTTCTGTAAAACAATTATGAAATTTTAGCATACTTGCAGTGCTTTTGGTATAAAAAAAAGTCCATGTGATTTTTGGAGTGATAAAAATTACTGTTAATTGATCAACACTTATTAATGATTATATATTTTTTTAATTAAAGTTTATTGGGGTGACAATTGTTAGTAAACTTACATAGATTTCAGCTGTACAACTCTGTATTACATCATCTATAAATCCCATTGTGTGTTCACCACCCAGAGTCAGTTCTCCTTCCCTCACTATATATTTGATCCCCTTTACCCTCATTTACCATCCGCCTCCCCCTTTACCCTCTGGTAACCATTAAACTATTGTCTGTGTCTATGAGTTTTTTCTCATTTGTCTTGTTCTTTTGTTGTTTTTGGTTCATATACCACATATCAGTGAAATCATATGGTTCTCTGCTTTTTCTGTCTGACTTACTTCGCTCAGCATTATAATCTCAAGATCCATCCATGTTGTCACAAATGCTCCTATTTCATCTTTTCTTACCGCCGAATAGTATTCCATTGTGTATATATATATACCACAACTTCTTTATCCATTCATCTATCCAAGGACATTTTGGTTTCCATGTTTTAGCCACTGTAAACAAAGAGTCAAAGAACATTGGAGCACACGTGTCTTTATGGATAAATGTTTTCAGATTTTTTGGGTAGATACCCAAGAGAGGGATTGCTGGGTCATATGGTAATTCTATTCATAATTTTTTGAGGAACCTCCACACTCCCTTTCATAGTGGCTGCACCAGTCTGCATTCCCACCAACAGTGTATGAGAGTTCCTTTTTCTCCACAGCCTCTCCAAGACTTGTTACTATTTGTCTTGTTGATGATAGCCATTCTATCTGGGGTAAGGTGAATTCTCATTGTGGTTTTTATTTGCATTTCTCTGATGATTAATGATGTTAAGCATTATTTAATATGTCTATTTGCCATTTGTATGTCCTCTTTGGAGAAATGTCTCTTCAGGTCCTCTGCCCACTTTTCAATTGGGTTGCTTGTTTTTTTGTTGTTGAGTTGCATGAGTTTCTTGTATATTTTGGATATTAGCCCCTTATTGGAAGCAATGTTTCCAAAAATCTTCTCCCATTCAGTTGGTTGCCTCGTTATTTTTTCAATGGTTTCTTTTGCTGTGCAGAAGCTTTTAAGTTTGATTTAGTCCCATTCACTTATTTTAGCTTTTACTTCCCTTGCCTTTGGAGTCAAATTCATGAAATGTTCTTTGAACCCAAGGTCCATAAGATTAGTACCTATGATTTCTTCTATGCAGTTTATTGTTTCAGGTCTTATGCTTAAGTCTTTGATCCATTTTGAATTAATTTTGGTAGATAGTGGATAGATAGTGGTAGATGGTGACAGATAGCAGTCCAGTTTCATTCTTAGGCCCCTGGCTTTCCAATTCTCCTAGCACCATTTATTGAAGAGGCTGTCTTTTCTCCATTGTATGTTTTTTGCTTCTTTGTGAAAAATTATCTGTCTATATTTATGTGGGTTTATTTCTAGGTTCTCAATTCTATTCCATTGGTCTATGTGTCTGTTTTCCTGACAATACTGTGCTGTTTTGATTATTGTTGCCCTGTAGTACAAGCTAAAGTCAGGGAGTGTGATACCTCCAGCATTGTTATTTTTTCTTAAGATTGCTTTGGCTATTCGGGATCTTTTGTGGTTCCAAACAAATCTGATGATTTTTTGTTCTATTTCTTTAAAAAATGCCATTGGGATTTTGGTGGGGATTGAGTTAAATCTGTATATTGCTTTGGGTAATATGGCCATTTTAACTATATTTATTCTTCCAATCCATGAGCAAGGAATGTCTTTCCATTTCTTTGTGTCTTCTTCAATTTCTTTTAAAAATGTCTTATAGTTTTCAGCATATAGATCTTTCACATCCTTGGTTAAGTTTATTCCTAGGTATTTTATTGTTTTTACTGCAATTGCAAAAGGAATGTTTTTCTTTTTGTTTCTTTTTCTGAGATTTCATTGTTGGTATATAGGAATGCAGTGGACTTCTGTATGTTGATTTTGTAGCGAGCAACTTTACTATATTCGTTGATTTTCTCTTTTTTCTTTTTTGCAAGGAAAGGGACATTAATGAGAAACCAAAACGGAGACAAAGTGCAAATTGTCCACCCCCCACAGGGGGGCCATCCTGAACCCCTTGTGTATCCCCTCACCCCCCTTTAGGACCCCAGTGGAGGCCCAAGGCTTGGAGCTTCTGCCGTAGGTGGCTCTTGAGCTGGGGCAGGCCTCTCTGTGACTCCAGTTCCTCGAAGGGTAGCTTTGGGCAGGGTCTCGGGTAGTGGGCTGAGAGGCAGTCTGGCCCTGGGAACAGGACCTGGGAGGATGTAGGAGGAAGGGGTCCTGGGTCCTCACAGGAAGCACACAACCAGAGCTGCTGACACACAGCAGGAAGTCTGTGCAGTAACCTGGAGGCACCGTCAGGTCCTGGCGGTATTTCTCTTCCCCGAGAAGCTGGCACAGCCCCTCTGCTACTATATCTTTGTGACTGTGCTTGCAGCGGGCACGGTCGGTGATGAGTGGCTGGGGGAAGATGGGCACTTGCTGCCTTCGGGGAACGCAGGGACCCCGGTATCCTGGGAGCTCCAGCTCCACGGCCGTGTCCAGCAGGGAGAGGTAACGCCGCACAATGAGGGCATGAGGGGTGCCACTGATGTGGTTGATGAAACCTGGGGAAAAGACAAAGTGCGGGGCTCGGAAGGGTAGACACCGCAGCAGGGAAAGTGACATCAAGATGTTGACAGTGGCCAGCGGGGCCATCCCTGCTTCCCGAGCCAGGATACTCTCAAGGCAGGGCATAAACTGCTGCTCCAGGGGCAAGTAGTTCAGCCGCCCAAAGGGCAGGACCAACTTCTGTACCACCTTGCTGTTGAGCTGGGCTTCCTGGACCGCTAGGAAGTGGGCAATGGCTTCCAGAAGCTGGGGCTCCTACAAACGGTGCCGGGCCAGGTGCTGGGCCAGGAGCACCATCACGTGTGGGGTCAGTTCCTGTGGCCTGGCCCCTGCTAGGCTGCGGATGAGGTGCTGCTGTGGACGCCGCAGGAAACGAGGGCAGCTCAGAGCAGCTTCCAACCTTTGCCCACCACGAAGGACAGGCTGCAGAGGGGGAGGTGGCTTCGGAGGGAGGCGGAACCTTTGCTCACGCTCCAAGGCACACATCAGGGGCCCATCTGAGGGGAAGCCAAGTAAGACTGCAAGGTGCAGACACACGTGGATGGTGTGAATGTCAAAGGAGGGGCAGTTTCGGATGATGAGCTGACTCAAGTCCTGCAGTGTGGCCTGCTCCACAGGAGGGGGCTGTGGCCGAGACCCCAAGAGCTGGCCCAGAAGCCAAAGTGCCACAGGGTAATCGTGGGCATGCACCTTGGTAGGGTTCTGGCCCAGCCATCGCAGCAGCTCCCCAGGGCTCCTTGCTTGTTCCAGAAGCCGCTGCAGCCCCTGCACAGGGCCTGCATGGGGGCCTCCTCCAGGAGGCTGGTCCCCGCATTTGCTGGGCCCCAGGCAACAGGTTTGTACTGGTGGGAGCAGCAGCAGGCCAGACAGCCGAATAGCAGAGGCGTGGGCAGATAGCAGGACTCGAAGCATGGAGTTAGGTGATGGAGATCATGACTCCCTAGGCCCCACGCAGGTCGCTCCCTCAGTCGGTCTTGGGGGGGAGCCGGCCTCCCCTCCCCCCCCCCCCCCCCCCTCCTCATAGGCCATCGAGTCCGCCATCTTCCCGCAGCCTGATTTTTTCTAATGGCTTTTTGGTGGAGTCTTTAGGGTTTTCTATATATACCATCATGTCACCTGCAAAGAGTGACAATTTAACTTCATTCCCAGTTTGGATGCCTTTTATTTCTTTCCCTTGCCTGATTGCTCTGGCAAGGACTTCCAACACTATTTGAAAAGCAGAGGTGATAGGGGACAGCCCTGCCATTTTCCTGAACGTAGAGCAAAGGGCTTCAGTTTTTCACCATTAATCATAAGATTAGCTGAGGGTTTGTTATATATGGCTTTTATTATGTTAAGGTATTTTCCTTCTATACCTATTTTATTAAGTGTTTTAATCATAAACGGATGTTGTATCTTGTCAAATGCTTTCTCTGCATCAATTGATAAAATCACATGATTTTTGCCCTTTATTTTGTTTATGTGATGTATCACATTGATGGATTTGCAGATGTTGAACCATCCTTGTGCCCCTGGGATGAACCCCACTTGGTCGTGATGAATAATCTTTTTAATGCATCGTTGCATTCGATTTGCTAGAATTTTGTGTAGGACTTTTACATCTTTATTCATCAGATAGTGCTCTGTAGTTTTCTTTTTTTGTGTTGTCCTTACCAGGTTTTGGTATCAGGGTAATGTTGGCCTCATAAAATGAGTTAGGGAGTACTGTCTCTTCTTCAATTTTTTGGAAGAGTTTGAGCAGAATTGTTGTTAGATCCTCTTTGAAAGTTTTGTAGAATTCACTAGTGAAGCCATCTGGTCACCGACTTTTGCTTTGGGAAGGTTTTGGATGACTGATTCAATTTCGTTACTGTTGTTCAGTCTGTTTAGATTTTCCAATTCTTCATGGTTCAGCCTAGTAAGGCTATATGTTTCTAAGAACTTGTCCATTTTTTCTAGGTTATTGAATTTGGTGGCATATAGTCCTTCATAGTATTCTTGGATGATCCTTTGTATTTCTGTGGCCTCTGTGATCACTTCCCATTTTTCACTTCTGATTTTGTTTATTAGTGTCTTCTTTCTTTTTATCTTAGTGAGTCTAGCCAAGGGTTTGTCAATTTTGTTAATATTTTCAAAGAACCAGCTGTTTGTCACATTAATTTTTTCTATTGTCTTTTTGTTCTCTATTTCATTTAGTTCTGCTCTGATTTTTGTTTTTTCCTTTCTTCTGCTGACGTAGGGTTTCATTTGTTCTTCTGTTTCTAGTTCTTTAAGGTGAAACCTGAGGTTATTTATTTGGGATTTTTCTTGTTTCTTGAGCTAGGCCTGTAATGATATAAATTTCCCTCTTAAAACTGCTTTCACTGCATCCCAAAACTTTTGGTAGGATGTATTTTCATTCTCATTTGTTTCTATGTATCATTTGATCTCTCCTCTAATTTCTTCTTTGACCCAGTCGTTCTTTAAAAGTATGTTGTTTAATCTCCATGTATTTCTGGGTTTCCTGCTTTGTTTTTGCAGTTGATATCCAATTTTAATGCCTTGTGTTCAGAGAATATGCTTGGTATGATTTCAGTCTCCTTAACTTTTCTGAGGCTAGTTTTATGTCCCAATATATGGTCTATCCTTGAGAATGTTCCATGTACACTAGAAAAAAATGTATAGTCTGATGTTTTAGGATGAAGTGTGCTATGAATGTCAATTATGTCCATTTCATCTAATGTGTCATTTAGGGCTGCTGTTTCATTATTTTTTTTCTGTTTGGATGATCTATCCATAGCTGTCAACGATGTGTTTAGGTCCCCTAGTATAATTGTGTGTTGGTCAGTTTCTCCCTTTAGTTCTGTTAGTAGTTGATTGGTGTATTTCGGTGCTCCCTGATTGGGGGCATAAATATCGATGACTGTTATGTCTTCTTGTTGTATAGTCCCCTTTACCATTATGAAATGTCCACTTTGTCTCTTGTTATCTTTTTCACCCTGAAGTCTGTTTCATCTGATATCATTATGGCTACACCTGATTTTCTCTGGGTACCATTTGCTTGGAGTGTCAATTTCCACCCTTTCACTTTGAGTCTATACTTGTCCTTGTAGTTGAGATGCATCTCTTGGAGGTAGCATATGGTTGGGTTTAGTTTTTTGAACCAATCTGCTACTCTGTGCCTTTTTATTGGTGAGTTCAGTCCATTTACATTTAGGGTGATTATTGATATGTGAGGATTTCCTGTCATTCTATCTTTAGTTTTCTGGTAAGACTGTGTCTCCATTGTTTCTTTGCCTTTTTGTTGTTGTCTATTATTTCTGTGTGGTGGTATTCTATGATTTTTCCCTCTCTTTCTTCTTTTTTACAGTATGTATTTCAGTTCTGGATTTGTTTTTTAGCGGTTACCATTAAGTTTATGTAAAAAAATGTTTGATATTTAGAGTATTCTATTTTCTTCATCATGCTTACTTTCTGCATTCCCTTGTTCCGGTTCAGGCCATTTCTCTCCCCCTTTTTATGTTTTGGTTGCCACAAATTGTCCCTGTTGATGGTGGTCAAATAGGCTCCTTTAGTGTTTCTTGTAGTGCAGGTCGTGTATTAGAAAATTCCCTCAGCTTCTGTATGTCTGGAAAGGTCTTTATTCCTCCTTCATATCTAAAGGATATCTTTGTGGGGTATATTATTCTTGGCTCATAATTTCTCTCTTTCAATACTTTGAATATTTGGTTCCACTCCCTCCTGGCTTGTAGAGTTTCTGCTGAAAAATCTGATGATAATCTAATAGGCTTTCCTTTGTAGGTTACCATCTTCTTTTCCCTGGCTGCCTTGAGGATTCTTTCTTTGTTGTTAATTTTAGACAGCTTCAATACAATGTGCCTTGGAGAAGATCTGTTGGGGTTGAGATAATTAGGTGTTCTATTTGCTTCTTGGATTCGAGGATCCAGTTCTTTCCACAAGTTTGGGAAGTTCTCATCGACTATTTGTTTAAATGTACTCTCTGTTCCCTTCTCCCTTTCTTCCCCTTCTGGTATGCCCATTATTCTTATATTGCTCTTTCTGATGGAGTCAGAAAGTTCTTATAGAGTTCTTTCATTTCTTTTAAGCCTCAAGTCTCTTTCTTCTTCCATTCCTGACTCACTTCCAGATTTCTATCTTCAATGTCACTGATTCTTTCCTCCTTTTCGTCAACTCTACTACCTAAGCTGGCTATTTCATTCTTCATTTCTTCTGTTGAGTTCTCCAGAAATTCTATTTGGTTCTTTTCTAAAATTTCAATCTCTTTGGTAAAATGTTCATGTTGTTCTTTGATTGTGTTTCTGAGTTCATTAAACTGCCTTTCTGTGTTTTCTTGCATCTCGTTGAGTTTTTTTCAGAACTGCAATCTTGAATTCTCTGTCATTTAAGTCACATATATCCTTATCTTTAAGTTCATTTTCTGGAGACTTTTCACTTTCTTTCTGAACTGTCTTGTTGCCTTGGTTATTTATGGCAATTAATGATTTATTATTTCTCTTCCTAGACATCTACAGGAGTGGCTTCTGTAACAGGTTGATAGGAAGAGGTCTTTCTTTTGTTTTCCAGTACGTGTTGGTAGAATGTTTTATTTTTTGTCCGACTGCAGCCTTTTTTTTTCTTTCACACTGTAATGTTATGTTTTTTCTACACTATTGCAGTTTCTCTCACATTGCGGGGATTCCCTGGAAGGCGGGCTTGTCCTCTGTTAACAGTTCACCTGGTTCATAGGGCTCCGCGTCCCTGTGGGGATGCGGAGAGCTTTTGAAGTTCCAAAGTTCTTCTGCACGAGATTCAGAGCCCGTGTGTTTCAGCAGTTCTGTTTACTCCTTTAGGTGAATTCAGTCATGAGTCTCTTCATCTTGCCTGTCTGCTGTGCAGGGATTCCTTTGTGGAGTTACAGTTTTTCAATTTGTTGTAAATTCCAGGGGTGATTTTCCGAGACTCACGTCACACTGCCATTTTGATGATGTCAATGATTACATTTTCATTTTTTACAATCTCCACAAATGACAAGAATGTTTCACATAAGTCAATAGTAGCAAAAACTGCAGACTATTTCCAGGACAAAAATTACTTTCTAAGCATCAGTGAAAATTCAGGTAAAATTATCTTTCGTATTATACTTTAAGATTGTGACTATTATTTAAATCTACCACCTTCCATGTTTATTGTTTAATAAATGCATTATTGAGCTTTCTTAGTTGAAGTTTCCTGATCATGTGAATGTTGAATCCATTTGAATTTTGCATGCTGAGTATTTTTAAATGGTGATCAAGTTTTCCTAGAGTGTACACAAATTTTACTGTACTGGTCATACCAATTTTTCACTCTCATACAAATCACAATATTATCATGAATGAATATTTTAGTATCTGGTCTGCTGAGGCAATCACAGATAAATGAATATTTTAATAAGCTCTTTTTTATCAAACTAAAATGTACGTATTGAAAATCGTCTCATAAACAAATCAAAAGTGTACAGCTTGATGAATTATCAGGCACTAAATCTACCTGAAAATCACCATTTAGCACAAGAAAGATAACATTTCTAGCAACCTGGGTGTCCTCCTCATACTCTTGTTAATCACTACCCCCAATCTCCAATTCAAAGGTATCAACAACCCTGGCTTTTAACATCACATTTTATGTTGGCTCTTCTGGTATTTTAATGAACAAATATAGTGTGTGTGTGCATATACACACACCATATATATATATATATACACTTTTTAAAAATTTTTCTCTTTTTGTTCATCCAACAGGATATCTAGGAGATTTATCCATGCTGTTTTATATGGTAATAGTTTGCTCATTTTCTTTTACAGAGTGTTCCACTGCATAAATATATTACAATTAATTTATCCATTTTGCTGCTTATGAGTATGTGGGTTGTTTTTAGTTTAACTTTCTATAAGCATTGCGATACATGTCTTTTGTTTCACATAGGTATGACTTCTGCATACACCTATGTGAAATTTTTGGTCTTAGAGTATATATTTGTTTAGCATTAGAAGATAATGCCTGTTTTCCAAAGTGGTTATACAAAGTTTTACTCCTACAGCACTGTGTGTGAAATTCTATTGCTCTACATCTTTGCTGACATTTGGTATTTTCAAAATTTAAGCACTGCAATATGTGCATAGTGTTATCTTTATACCACTTGATAGAATTTTCTATGGTTTAATTTTACATGTAGAGAGCTTCTCAGTGAACAAAACGACATATTTCTAGAACCTCAGATTCCTTTTGCTGAAATGGTCTAAAGAAGTGTCTCTATGATATCTTATGTACTTCAAAGTATTCGCTTACCATGCTGAATATTTTAGGATTTTATTTTAATTTGGTTTGTTTGGATATATCTTCGTGGGAAAAATTAATCTTTTTTCTACCATTTTTTTCAAGGATTTTAACAGTGCTATTATTTTAAATATTCACATAAAAAGAACTTCACTGGTGATTACAAAAGAAAATTGACTGAAGTAATGAGACTATCTGGAATGATTAAATATCTTACTCAGAGGAGAGATTCACCGTTATAATGTTATAGAGATTTCTCTAGTGGTGGATGCTAAAAATGAAGCTTTAAAAGCCAAAATATTGATTTTTAAATAGAGGAGTTTTCAGAAGAAAGCTATACATATAGTATTCAACTATAATTACAGATGTAAAGTTTTGAATGAGTGTAAAAAATAATCTAAATCTTCGAACAAATTTGTAATGTATGTGGAACACCATAGTACCACTGGTTGGGAAGTTATGCTTCTTTTATTTGATCCTAAGAAAGAGATAGAGGAAGAAAAAAAGAGAGAAGGAGAAAGGGAGAGAGAGGGAGGGAGAGAGTAGAGAGAGAGGAAAACAGATCCTAATATTTTAATATTATAGAATCTTAAGTATAAGTTAAGTAAAGTAGGATTAAGATATAAAACCATCACCAGAATTTTAAAACCAGATAGTTTTAAAACTCCACTCTGACCATAATCTTTGATTTCTTCTAGTTAATAAACAATGAGTACATTTCTTTACAGTATTTCTTTACATATAACCTAACAGTATACTTTCTGAAATAAACTTACCACATTCTCATAGAAGTTAAATTTCACTTATATACTATCAAGTTTATGTAGCACTTCTTATATTAAATATGTACTTTGTAATTAGTACCCCCCTTTTCTTGTATTCTATATAAATCTTCTTGGTCTACAAGAAGATTTTTTATTATTTTTATGTACTAGTTACACATTACCATAGATTCTTAGTGCAAATCAAATGTAATTTGAATTGTAGGTTAGTTTCAATGCTAAAACAGGTGAAGCAACAACAGAAATATCTTGATTTGAATAAGTCAGAAACATTCATTCATTTATCCTGACCTAAGTTAAGACCCTTCATATTCTGGCCTTTTTAAATTGTAAATGATTTTTCACAAATTCAACATTTTCATATTTTAAGCCAGGCTGGCCAGTTCCTTTTGGTGGGACCCTGTTTAATGCACCATGGGAAATAATATTAACTGGCATCCATGCCATGCCTTTAATATTATTTCCCTCGTTCATATTACATTTTACCAAACCTATTTAAGAAGTCCAAATCATATGACACACAATGTCACAGTGATTTCTTTATTCTGCTCCCTTGAACACCCATAGCACTTACTGTCGTTTTTCATAACTCTTTGTCAACTAAGCTTAATCTGATCAGCTGATTTTACCTCACTGAGGGTGTTGCATGTGTAATACTTATTCTTATTACCTCACATACTAACAAGAATGTATGATGTTTTACGTGAGTTTAAGGAGAGCAATACTCTGTCTTTTTCCAGTGTTTCACTGAACAGGAATCCTTGTAAATGTAGCCATTAGCTGGTAAGATGTCTTTTTTGTAAGCAGTAAGTGCTTATCCCTTTCAGGGTTGTCAATTCTTGTTCTGAACATTTCTTGGTGTTTCATCTTGGCCCTTGAAGACAGTGTTAAGATGGGATGACACTAATATCGCCCTCTCGGATGTTCAAAGAACACTAAGTGGCCCAGAGTATGGGAGAAAATCTACTTCTGTCTAAGTAGTCTCTGGGCAATTAGACCCACTTCCTTCAGCAAACATGACATCATAAAAATACTGTTTATAGTTGGATAGCTGTTTTGTACTGCACATATGCTTTGAAAATGTATTTAACAAATGTGTGTTGAGTACTCATTAGGTGCTAGATGCTGTTTTAGGTAGGGAAGATTTAAGCACGAGCGAAACACAAAGTTTGCACTGCCGTGGCCACCAGAATAGTTTGATCAAAGTACTGAGTGGAGAGTGGCGAGAAGTGAGATCAGAAAATCTCTTTTGGTCAAATCATGAGGCCTTTGTCGGGATGGCAAATAGCTTTCTGTTGTGTGTGTGGTAGAGAAATACTGGGAGGTTTTGTATAAAATTTTAAATGGCCTCATATAGCTCGGAAAAATTTTATCTTGGCTGCTTGTATGATTCTCAGGGTTGAGTTCCATTATGGATTTAGGTTTTCAAAGTAATACATGAATAAATATAGGCAAATTATTACTTATAAAATATATACATATGTAATTATATAAAATTTTGCACTCATATGTATTTATATTCAGAATTTTAATAGTGGTTGCATCTAGGTATGGAATTGAGAGTTTTAGTCAATCTGCATGACTACTCCATATAGATCTTTGGGAGGCGACAGCAAACTTCCTACATAATAGTGTCTTAATTTGTCACTAATACCTTCAAGTTGTCTTTATTCTGTACTCTTCAAGATGATCTTTCTAAAATAAAACCTTGTTGAGGTTACTTGTTTAAAATCCACCAGTAACTTTCTATTGCTGTCATGTGAAAACTCAGAAATTTTAGGAAAACCCAAAAGCCATCAGCTGCGTATCTCCTTTATTGTCCTCTTGATACACTATTCAGAAACTACAATCTCCTTCCTGTCACTAATATCTAAGCTCCTTCCAGCCTAGGCACTCATTCCCGTTGGAGGATTTCTTTCCTATACCCCTCCCTGGGCAAGGTACAGGTGTCAACTCCTCTGAGAAGACCTCCCAGTTCTTCCAACGGTGCCCTTTCAGGTTGAGCCTGTGCCATCCACTGCCAACCTTTAATAATGCATCTGTTATATTGTGTCATCATTGTCTCTTTACCTGTCTTTCTGCCCACTAGGTTGTAACCTCTGTGGGATTAAAGGCTGTATCTTTCTATTTCTAGTAATTTGTAAAGTTCTCGGCACAATATTTATTAACTAAATGCCTTGTTTTCATTCAGTCAGTCAATAACCTGATTTTGTGGGATTCTATTTATAAGGCACTTTTCAGTAGACACACAAAAGGCAATACTTCTAAACCAGGCATAAGCTAACCTGATTAATAAGGGATTCGGAGAGAGATAATTTTTAAAGCAATGGTAAAGATATATTTGATGTTGTAAAGAATTATGAACACGCATATATTCCTGAATGGATTCAGCTTTTACCCCTCCTATTGCAATTCAACCTACATATAATGCCTCTAAAGCAGAAACTTTTTTTTCTTGATGGAAATATTTAAGGACTAAAATATTTAATCTTCTGTCTAATGTGCAAATTTCTAATGGTTGCATTCAGTCTTGTACATTAGGTTCCTTATCTGTGAGAGTAGAGAAAAAGAAATTACTCGGTAGAACTTACCACCTGAATTTCTGCTTCCTAAGGGAGAAACAGAATAATTCACTTGGGCATATACTCTTTGTTAAGGAAAATACCAAAGTAGGCTCTTTTTGCTATGAGATAATATATCTTCAAGGCAATGTACAGAAGACAGAAGTGAGATAAAATGAAGTAAATTGCTTTGTCTAATAGAGTAAGAAGATACTTTAGCTTATCCAGGCAAGTAAGAAGGATGAGATCTTGGAGGTAGCAAGGGTAGGTGGATCCTAGCAAAATACCAAGAAGCTAATCATTTTTCATAGAACATGGTATAGGAGAGAACAATGCTTCCTTCTGTTAGAAATAGAACCTCTTAAATTTTAGTGCGGCTCCTGGCTAGCATAGCAATAGCTACATTTCCCACCTCTCTCACAGCTAGATGTTGCCAGGAGACTAATGTGGGTGGGGTGCGAGGATGAATTTTGACCAGAAGTGTCAAGCTTATGGCTTGTTTGTATACAGATCACATAGCTTGCTCTTGGCTTTCTCCTGCCCTCTTTCCATGGGTTGGGAAATGATAGGTGCTAAAAAGCCACCTTTTGAGAATAATAGAACAACAACACCGGCTGTGTTCTACTTATCTCTATTATTACCTGAGATTAAAGTAAAATGTATTTTACTTGAGTGACTGAAATCTCGGTATATTTGTGTCAATAGTTTAGTCTATTACTAACAAAGGTTACTAATATCTAACTTTAAGACCTTTCTTTTGCTTTTCTACAATTTATTTTTCCTGTTACCCCAACACTTCAATAAAAGCCTCCTACATTTTCATTCCTATGCAAGTGATTGGCATATATTTCAAAAAAAAAAAAAAAAAGGATAGTTTGGAAAAGAATAGGACTTGAAGAAATTAAGAAGTAAGTAGAAGCAGAAAATTAAAGTCATAAGTCAATGACAAATGTAAGTTCTCTTTGAATCCCTGGAGAAATATAGAGGGCAAAATGAGTTTTCTTTTACATTTGTATTAGAACAATAGTCCCCCCTTTCCTGTGGGGATATCTTCCAAGACCCCAAGTGGATGCTTGAAACTTCAGATGGTACTGAACCATAGATATTAATACTATGGTTTTTCCTATACAAATAATTATCATAAAGTTTTATAAGTTAGACACAGTAAGCAGTTCACAATAACTAATAGTAAAATAGAACAATCTTAACAATATACTGTAACGAAAGTTATGTGGCATAATAAGTAAAATCAGGGTGACTTGAACGCAAGCACTGTGATACTGCCACAGTCGGTCTGATAACGGAGACAGCCACTAAGTGACTAATGGGCAGGGAGCTTGCACATTGTGAAGATGCTAGACAGAGGGATGGCTCATGTCGTAGTTGGGACAGAATGGGACAGCACAAGATTTTATCATGGTACTGAGAAAGCTGTGCAGGTTAAAACTTAGGATTTTTTTTTTTTCTGGAATTTTCCATTTCATAGTTTTGGACTGCGGTTGACTGTGGGTAACTGAAACAGCAGAAAGCAAAACCATGGTAAGAAGGGGACTATGGTAGTTGTGTTTAAAGCCTAAAGACAAATTATCCTAGCAGACTTGAGAACTTGAGCTTCCCACACAAGTGACTCCTGGATTATATTACTTTTCCTACCTCATCTCTTACTATTTCTTATTAGTGAGCTTTTGCTTTATTGAAAATGAGTATACAGTTCCCTGACTTCAAAACAGGTCATGTGCCTAAGGAGACTATTTTCTTCAAGATTTCCCCCTTCATCATTACATATCCACTTGTTTCTCCCTGACTTTTATTATATTTCCCTTATTTTAGCAATTTGTTCTCTGGAAAGTTTGAAAAGAAGCCTTGTTTATAGATATCAAAAATATCTAGGGCATTTTAAAGAAACTTAACAATATCCCTTGTTCATTTTATGACATCTGCTATTTAGTCTTTGACTTTAGTCACATAAACTGAAGTGGTATTGGAAATTTGTAAATATCTGGACATTGCTATAGGTTTATAAAATCTCCCACACATAAATTTAGTAATCTTGTCTTTAAATAGTATTAGAAAATGAATGACTCAGAAAATGGGCTATGTATCTTGATTCTATAGCCCAGAGACATTAATTACCTGTTATTATCTACTTATTAGCTTGGATTAGTAACAGGACTGAAAACTGTAGGTTGCTTCTTTCTAATTCAACTCTACCTTTAAATTTTGTCACTGTACCTAACTTGCAAAATATTACAGACTTTGATCAGATAATTGTCTTTATATTTTTATTTTTTCTTTTATCAACAATATATGTAAAGATAATTTTAGTACAATTGTCCTCTTTGGATTTGCCTTCATCTCACAAAAATAAGATGAGTGAAATGATTCATTTATTTATTGACAATTTCTTCTTTAATTAAAATCTTACTGATACTCCAAAAACTGGGGAGGACACTTGAGACACAAAGTAAATAAAATCTATGTTCTGTCCTCCAAAAAATTAGAGTTTAGAAGAAGTTGTAGACATGTAAACAATACATTGTAATTAAGCAATGCATTATATTTAAGTAGTATGAATTTTACCCTAAAAATTATGGATATATTTATTTAGTTTTCTATTTACAAGCTTATTATGGTAGGTAATGCTATCTCTTGCTAACCTCCCTTGCATTTACTCTAAGTCCTCTTGAAATTGGCTTACAGAGCTAAAAAGGGAGTCAGTCCAGCAACTATACCAAGCAGAGGGCCAATTAGAGTCTGAATTGCCCTCTTCTGCCATTGAATCTTGCTGCCACAGCAGTTCAAGTCGATCACACAGAGGCTGAAGAAATTGGGTTAGTGTCACAGTGACGTCTCACTGGATAACATTTTAGCCAGTATTGCAGTGGTTCTTCAGTGAGAACATAGCTCATCCCGTTGCAACCCTCTGCCATGACCATGTTTGATATTCCAAAACTGCATTCCAGATTTATGAATTTCCATTCAAAGTTATCAGTTAGAATGTCAGTTTGTCCCAAGAGTGTTGTTTCAGAATTTAGTAATGTTCCAACATCTATATATCCCAATAGTCATGTCCTCTTATCTCCCTGGCAGTCCTCATTCCTTGAAATCTGGATTGCTTTTCCATCATCCAAGGCAGGTTATCCTTGAATCTGTGACCCTACATTACTCTTATGGAAATTACCTCTAGAAACTCAAAGCTGATTTCATCAATCACCTAAAGAGGTTATCATTAAAGATTGCTCAGTTTCTGTCTTCCTAAAGTAGAGAAGAATTTAAAACTTCAATTTAAACTTCTGGTAGGGCCTCCTACAACTACAGTTGTAAATGTTATTGCAGATGTACAGGAGCCAGTAGTGGCACAGACAGTGGTGATCAATTTTACTTAACAAGCTGGATTCAGAAAAGACTTCATAAAGAACCTGGTGCCTGAACTAAGGATTGGAATATGAACATGTGTTAGTTAGTCAGATTTGACAAGGTGATGCAGGATATTCCAAAGTGGGATCTGTGAGAAGAGACTCAGAGATGAGACATTGGATGGTAATTTTTTGGAAATGTAAATAATTTGGTGTGCTGGTACTCTGAATCTAAGTGTAGATTAGTGTAAATTAGGCCATAGAGGTAGTCAAGATAAAATTAGGGACACTGTGGAATGCCTTGCTAAGTATTTTGGTCATAATCCTACAGTCAACATAATGGTGAGTGAATTTAAAGATTTTATTCAGAAGTTTTACATGATTATATTTTTAATTTTTAATTTTTTAATTTTTTAATTTTAATTTTTTAATTTTTAATCATCACTCACCTAGCAGTAAGTAGTGTGGATGATATAGTAGAGGGATTTGCAATTATTACAGTCTCGAGATAAAAGAGAATTCTTTTCTCAACTAAGGAGAAGAGTTTCAATTATACGTGGAAGTTGTATTGACAAGTTTTGGTCATGGTCAGGTCCTTAATCTATTTAAGCTAGACAAGTTAGTGTAATTTTATTAATTTTAGGCTTTTTTTTCTTAACCAGACCAGGTGGTAATTTCTGTTTAGCATTTAAGTCAGTTTTTTTTCTGTCTTTGCTGATAATTTACCCTCAAATCCGCTCCTCACCCCTCTGTGTTTGCTCAGTTTTGTCATGAGCTATCCCTGCAAACTACTTTTGCAGAGCTCCCTTGTCAATAAGCTTCTATGCAGTCTCCACCAACAGGAGGCACTGACAGGAAGAATAAAGAAGTCAGGACCTTTCTCCCCAACGTCTCTGCTTCAAGTAGCACCCCAGCAGTGGCTTCATCTCCTCAGGGTTCCAATTCCCAACAAAAGGCCACTTTTTCCTTCATTCTTCCTTCTTTCAGCCAAGCAGCCAACTCATAGTCCCAGGTCCCAGGCTTTGTAACACCAACTCCTCTCTTCACATTTCTATTCGTGTACAGCTGGATATACAGGAAGAGACTTCCTGATAACCTCCGGTTTGCCTCATATTTCCATTTTGTCCTTTCCACTCATTGAAGACTTTAGCAACTAGTCTCCAATAGTAAGATTTCTCTTTTGAGCTATCGAGCCTGAGCTCTGTTTTCCTCACTGAACACTGATTGAATTTTATTAAAAGTATTACAGGTTCAGTGACTAGAAGAGCTATTGATACTCTCTCTGTAGAGAGGATCATTATCGTATTTGGTTTTATATTCTTCAAAGCAGTTCACACTCCTACTTTCACATCATCCTTACAACAATCCTGTGAGGAGAGGCAGGGATCCAGAGATGTGTATGCCTTTCCTAAGTTCACAACAGAAAATATTTGCACCATATGAACAACTACAAAAAAGGAAAGTTCCTGATTCAGCATCTGAAGCTGCACTGCAGTGCCTTTCCTTAGTGGATTAATGTCTCTGACTCCGTCTAACTGTGTTGTGTATATTGTCTTGCAATTTTTTTGAGGTACTTCTCGTCTGGTGCCATACAACAAGCAAACTTTAAAATATTTTCTCTCTTTTTGGTTCACATAATTGATGTCAATGTTGAAAGTTTTTATATTAGACTTAATATTTGGCTACAAATCAGTTTAATATGATCAAAATATTTCTTCCCAGAATGTCAAACTTTGGAAAAGTTTTTGATAAAATAGAAAGGGAAACTTTGAAACTTCAACTCAGATTCAAGTTGTAAATAAATTTGAGAAAAGTGAGATGTCCATCCTCTTCTATTACCCACCATCATCACCACCCCCCCCCTTCCCCAGCCCCCCACCCTCCACCATTTCTGTTCTGCCTCTTACAACTCTGGGAATCTTAGTACACTCAAAATGTTTATAATAGGACTTAAGCTTGAATAGAATTCTAAGGCACACGTCCCTAATCTGGGGTTGAAACGTCTAGAAGCCTGATCTAGAGCATCTGATTGGAACCACTGAATGCACAAAGATTAAAAATTTACCTGGACTTGAGATAAGGCATGGGTAGCATCTCTAAGAAAACCCAGGAACCTCCAGCCAAAGACAAAGGACCAGTAAATCATGCGGAAAGAAGGAAACCAGCCAGAACCAGCCAAGACCAAGATGGCAAGGAGATTCACCTCCAAGTAACCTCTAGCCACGTTACACGATCATTGTAATACATTTCCATACTAAATAACATACCCCCTAGCACCGTGACACTTCTGTAGAAGACCATATAAGGACCAAAAACGGGGTGATTCCCAAATTCCCGGAAAAACCCACCTCTTCCAAAAAGTATTGAGAATATTCCTCCTCTTCATTCACATATTAAAAAGCCTGACTAATATAAATCATTGCCATAGGCAGGGTCCGGGCAGCCTCTACTCTGGCTGTGGAGTGGACTACCTCACAATAAACCACTTTTGATTTACTGCCTGGCTCACACTTGAATTCTTTCCTGCACAAAGCCAAGCACTCTCTTTCCTGCCTGCAACACAGTCACCACAGAGCTTGAAGACTTGAATGAGTGCCAAAACAAGTTTCCAAAGACTCTGAGGAAGCTCCTGCTGGAATTGCAGTGGGATGAACTCCAGATTATGACTTTGGGGATAATTGCCATTGTAAGGTCACTCACAATTAGACAGATCCTGTTTTAGCAACATTATCTGTGCATACTACACATTAAATATCCTCCTCCTTTCCCCAGCACATTATTACATATCTGTCAATTTTCAATGCAAGTGCCACTTTCTTTTTTATTATTTCTTGATTGTTCTTTTAATTTGTGGTTCTTTATCCAATTGTTTTGTTATACCATTGTGTGTGTGTATGTGTGTGCATGTGTTTGTTATACAGAAATCATCTGAAATCATCTCATTTAAATAATACACACATTAAAAATGGGAATCAGTAATGTAGATTTCTTTGTGTGGTAACATCGCTTAACCTGATGCTTTGAATTCCTTAATACAATAGGAATCAAGGAATTATTTGTTTATTCCTTAGTAGGCTGCCCTGATTCTAACCTCCCATAGCATTCTAAGCATTGTAACCTAGAGGATAAGTGAGCACATAGCTTTTGCTGTTTTGGTAGGAGATGAAAGAAGATGTGTTATTCAGAAATGGTATTTTTACATTCATTTACTTATGTTTGTGTTTAGGAGATCTTTGAACATTTTGAGCATTTTTCAGCTCCCTCCATTTTTGTCATTTTTTTTAAAAAAAAGCTGTCAAATCTTCAGTGCAAATACCCTTCAGTTGGAATGTACAGATGTTTATTTTTAACCTTATCTTTGTCATTTCAAATCCCAGATTTTCATATACAATTTAAGTGCAGTACTCTGATGAATGACTTCTTATGATTTATTTATTGGGTAAACTATATGGGAAATCCATATATTTCCATATATTTCTAATAACAGATTGGTACTTAAAAGAGCCCAATTCCCAGTAAATGCACACAAAAACAACACCAAAGATTGTTTTTGTATCATTTATTTTCAATGTGCTTTAATTGCACTGGAACTCTAATTGAGCTGTAATTACATTTTATTGCACGCATTTATATGAATTTAAAAATACTTAAAGCTGAAATGTGGTGGATGAAACAATTTCATGCATACAGTGAAACAGTGACCATAAAGAAAAGTTTTATCATCTCTTTTATAGCGTCACTATCAGGCACTTTAAAAGTTAAGCTTGCAATCCAATCACATTTTATTCATCTGTGCTTTTTATTTTCTGATTATCCCTTTATTCACCCCAAACCCGCTATTCACTCAGCTCCTCTCTGCCTTATTCTGTGCCCTGGGAGTTTGAACCTTTGTAAGTATCCTTCTCTGGCTTTCTGTTGGATTCCTCCAATGGGAAGGCTCTTGAAGTGAATGAAAGCTCTGAGGAAAGGTTGGTCTGGGTGTTTATACTTACTGTTTGGGCCTTGGCTCCCTTCATCTATGCCCACAACTCCTGATGGCTGTGAGATCTAGCTCTGGCTGGGCTCTCGTAAACACTGCACCTTCTCTTTGTCCCTTCTGCCCAGGGTTGTACTGCTTCCTGCTGTGGTTAAGTCCTGGTTGTTCCTTTCTTCTCGGTGCCCTTAACTTCCCCTTCACCCCTATGTAGAGTCCCTCTGTGAAACTGGCTTCAGGTAAACATTTTGAAGACCATCTGTTTCCTCCTGGGACTTTAACTGATCCATACAAATGTATAAAAATCAGTTTCTTTTAATGTGTCTTTAATACCCAAGAAGAGACATAAATGTATTCAACTAGGAAAAAAATTAACTCTCTACTAACTACAGCATGTGAGATTATTTTTCAGACTAAACCCTCAGATCCTTATTCACTAAGCTCCAGTTAAAGTGCAACTGTACATCCTTTTGCAAAGGTTTTGTGTTCAAATTCTCATTATTGCTGAGGCTGGATTAAGAGCTTTTCTATTATTAATTTATGCCGATGTTTACTGATTGAATTAGGCTGGCATGCAAAGTCGGTTTTTACTATAAAACAGACTACCACCAAAGTTAGATATTGCCCATATGCCTAGGTAGAAAAGATGCTACCACTGCGCTATGGCTAATTGAATTTAAATTTGATCTAGACAACCATGAAATCTCTTGACATATGACATGGCTTTTCAGTTCAAATATTTCCATTTCCATGGCTCTCTATCTACAGAGTTTTGCTAAGATATACCTAAAATTTATCGAAGAATGTTTATTCCTTGTTTCTTTTTTCTTTTCAGAATCTCAGCACAATTTTTCAGTTTGTCATGAGCATGCTCAAAGACCAGATTTCATAAGGTCTTACAATTATTTTTGTTTGTTTCCTCCATATTTATCTATTCAGTGGGCCCTCAGCTACTCTCCATACGTTTTTAGAAGATGTGTTTTCCCAGGTTCAATATTTGCAAAGCAATAAGCAGTTTATTACCATTTCTAACAAGAAACAGTTCCTGAAATTTGTATACATTTTGTTTACAGAGTTAGCTGAGATCTGTTCAGCATGCAGAGCCATTAACATTTTCACAGCCAGGCACGGATAGCAACTGTTGAACAGGGTCTGCCAAAAAAGGTTATGTTACAATTTAAGAAATGAGACTTTAAATTGAAGTACCAAATGGCCTTCATGTAATATTAAAGTATTTAATTTATATTTTTGTCTGCAAGTATTACAACCTGTGAACTATAAAATAATGATTGATGTTTTACCGAGGGCTTAGTATTTGCCAGGTACTGTATTAAGTGGTGTTTATATCACTCTGTTTAAACCTCCCAACTATTTTATGCTGCATAACAAGGAAATCCCCAATTACAGAAAAATGAGTCAAATATTAGAGTAGTTCAGTAACATGATCATAGTCACACACCTGGTATGCTGTGGAGAAATATCTCAAGTTAAGACTGTGTAACCCAGAAGGGGAATAAGAGGTCCAAATTTCCAGATATAAAACAAATAAGTCATGAGGATGTAATATACAGCATAGGGAATATAGTCGATAATATAGTGGCAGCGTGGTACAATGTCAGATGGTTGCTGGAATTATCATGGTGATCACTTCTTTAGGTATATAAATGTTGAATCACTACGGTATATACCTGAAATTAATACCATATTGTATGTTAGCTATATTTTAATAAAGATCTTGAAAAAAAAATCTGTCTGATCCAGAGCCTCATAGACTCTCATAAGCACTTACTGAGAACTTTCCATAATGCTGGTAAAGTGGTAACATGATCGCATAGGTCTTAATGTATAATTTGAGCTTTTTTGACAGAGTCAGGGTATTTATGGAGGTATTAAATATATTAGACATAAAATTTCTCTTTTATTTCATGTCTGACGAATAGGAGTAAAAGAAAAATAGGGAGCTTTAATTGAAAAATAATTATTATTCTTTGTGTCAATTTTTCATTACTATTCAACTATTCTTTTTCAAATTATATTTCATTTCTATAGAAATGCAAGTTGCTGCCTCATTTTTTTCTCTTCTAGCAGTTTCATTTCTGGAATAAAGGTCTTTTGCAATATCAAGATCATCTTTAAATTCATTAGAAAAAACATATGTGATATTGTAAATGTCATTTATGTCAGCAGCAAGTTATTTTTTTCATTCGCACTTCTGTGGGACTTTAATTATCATGTCATCTACCATCTGGTTTTCCAGAGAGATTTTTTATTACATTTTAATAAAGAGCATATTGAAGAAAGAAATTTTTGTTGTTAGGTAAAGTATACAGGGCATTTATGTATTTCCTTGGTAACTTTTCATTGATAATTATTTGTCAGTTAAAATTTGGTTAGTCTATGGGTGGCCAGTTAGCTCAGTTGGTTAGAGCTTGTTGCTGGTAGCACCAAGGTGGATCCCTGCATGAGCCACTGCGAGTGAGCTGTGCCCTCCTTAAAAAAAAAAAAAAAAAAAGTGGAGTCTTGAAAATTTCAGTTAGTCTATTTTATACTCACATGAAAAGACCATATGAAAGCCTTTTAGTATGTTTAGGGTCTTATTACATATAAAATACCATATTAGATATGATACCTATTATAAAATATATACATTTTTATATTTCAAAACTATTCCATCTTTAAAATATTGGAATAAATAAATGTGTTTGTTTGGATAGAAATAAGGTAGTGAGTGTATCCTGGCGTATCTTCCTTAAAGCTTTAACAATTTTTCTCAAGTTCTTATTTGGCCAAAATATAATGCTCCTCAAAGAGAAGACCCTTTCCAAATCTATTACTTATTGTTCCCTAATGAGAATAATCAATATTGACTCAGTCCAAAGGAATCAGGATTAGATCATCCCTTTGAGGCTGGAATTTCCTGTAAACAATACCTCCATTGTGAATAATCTATGGATGGATTCATGAGCCTAAAGTAGGAATTTAGTCACCTCTTTTATTTTAATGCATCTTCCTCTATAAAATGTATTGACTTACGAAAATGCATTGTTCCGAGGTCTTTTTCTACTTAGAAAAATATTCATTGCAGTATGGGACCATAGTGCAATACCATGTTTCTACAAAATGACATGTCTGGCATCTCTATATTCTGTACTTCAGTCTCCTTCAACTCTGATGTCAAAACAATTATCTGATACGGGAAAACGCAAACAAAGGAAATATGTGCAAGATTCATAGGCTGCCCTGGCTTTATATATTTATTTTAAAAGAGGTGAAGCCACCAAAAAGAGAGCTGAATCTCTGGAACTTCTGACACATTTCCCCTACAGTTCTCATTTGCTTTCAGTTTTGGAAATACGGTTAGACAGTCAGAAAGACATCGGGGGAACCTTTGATCTCGCTATATTTAATTAGGGAAACCAACAGGATCTTTTATGTTTAAAGGCCAGCGGTGTGTAAAAAAGCCATGTTTAATGTGAAGACTGACAAATTGTGGTGAGTATTTTTGGACAGCAGACCTAGCAGGCCCTTTGTTGTCTGTGCACTGTCAGCTTTTGGCTCAAAGAGAATGGATTACATAAAAAGAGAATCCTCCATTCCTGGGGCATGCTGGAAAGCATGAATCTGTCTCTTTTGATTTTTTTTTTTTTTTCCCTGAGCTCTGTCAGGTACAATATATAAACCATCTACAATTTATAGCCTTAAGTTTTTTTTTTCCTTTCCTCTTCTTCTTTTTTTCTTTTTAATTGGCTATAGATAGGTAGCTACCATATCTACTCAGTACCTCAGTTTTTCTCTGGGGTAAAATAGTAGTGTCTATTCACTCTGTATTTTAGAATAGTCTTCCAAGGATTAATAAACTAATGAATTTAAATCACTTTGTGTTTCTCAGTGATATATTATGTATTATAATATATCCAACTTTAACTTATATATAACTTCCAAGAGGAGGACATGAAAAACACTCTTTTAGGGAATTTTCAGTACAAGGTATTACTACAAAGTAATGAGGTTGATTTTTTTTTTCCCCAAGGTAGGGGAGAGCGAATGTTTGTGGTATGTACTTACATGACACCTGAAAATTAAGCAAGGCCTCTAATTTCAATTCCTCCTAATCATTATGGAAAGAGTCAGTATCTAAACACACAAATCCCTGAAGTCAGGTAGCTCTGCAGCTTCAATCAAATTTAGACATTACACTCTGTGTCCTCACAGGGATGCCCTGTGCCCTGGGGTCCTCCTCCTTGGGTGTACCTCCTATCACACCTTGGGATGTTCTCACACACCTCTGGCCATATTGCCAAGGTGTAAGTGTTATCTCCCAAACACTGAAAGGACCTGTAGACATCAATCCCTTGGAGTATCCTGGAGACCCTCCTTTCCCTCTGCTTTAGTGGCACTGGCCACTCTTTCTGGCATAATCCTTTAATAGTCTCAATGCTTAAAGTTCAAATGATCTGCAAATTAAAGAAGAAATCCACTAGTACTAAAGACAGAAACCCCATGCAGTTTCCATTCTGGGCAACTTCACTCTTATGCAGGTGACTTCCAGCCATCTGGCCTCCTAGGTTCCTGGATGTTCCAAGGACAACATTTATTTATAATTTACTTCAGCAACTTAGGCTTTGAATTCGTATTGTACATGGAGAAGCAAGAGGAAAAGAAATTGAATATTGGTCACTTGTCTACCATGTATATCCCCTTTTGTAGTCTCCTTTTCTTAGATTTTACAAGTCTAACTAAAGAGGACTAAGATATGTGAAGACGTCTGTTGGCTTGCATTAGAATTTCATGCTATCCAAACTTGGCTCAGCGTTCTATGTGTGTAAATGCCCAACCTTTCTCAGAAATTTCTAAACCTTCACTTTGTGGCCACTCAACATTCTTATTTTCAGCATACGATTTGGTCAAAAGAAAAACAAATGTACACACACACACACACACACACACACAAACACACACACAGGGTGCCAAAAAAATTTCCTTTTTAAGAAAAGAAAAAACTATTAATTGTAATACTCAATACATACTGATAACAAAGATGAATACAGGTCACGTTTGTTTTCTGCAATTACAAGAGGTGCTCAAAATGGTTAGCATCAGCATCCAGATACTTCTGATTATGGCAAACTACTGCTTGAGCATAGATAACATCTCTTAAAATGTGTATACATTTTTTCAGCACCCCTGGTGTGTGTGTGTGTGTGTGTGTGTGTGTGTGTGGTGTGTGTGTGTGTGTGTGTGATAAGCCATCCAAAAAGACATTCTTTGATCTCCCCTTACCCCTACACCCATGTAATTCTTGCATACCTTAAATTAGCATATTTACCTGTTTTATTTTTCTTCTTTTGTCAGTTTTACCCCAGTTTATTTGTCTAATTTTATTTATGATACACTTTCCCTTTTTCCGTCCTCTTGGCTTTCTTCATTAATTATTCTTGACTTCTTTTATATTTTCAATATTTTAAAAAAAATAGCTCTTTCTTTCCACATTTTTGCCCAATTAGATGTTATTCAGTTCAGTTCAACATATATTTTTAGATACTCAATACTCATGCAAATTAACTTTCCAGGCACTGTAGGAGATCTAAGCAGCTCACATGAATTTTAAGTCTTTATTTGATCTGGTTTACACACTAAAGAGTTTTCTACTACAGATTTTCTTCTTTTATACATCTCCAAATATCTTGAAATACTTTCACTATATTCAGTTTTTCCTCCTAAAACTCTTTTACTCATTATTCTTTGTCTCTAGGCCCTATTACTAAGTGAAACTATGTTGAAGGTCAATAACGACCTCCCTCTTTAAAAAATCTAATGCCTGCGTTTTGGATATCATTTTAGAATATTTTTTTTCTGCTGCACATGACAGTACAGAGCAAACGTTATATTTAGCACTATTTTTATTCCCAATTTCTGTGAAGGTGGACATTCGTTAATCTGCTTTTATTGCACTTACTGCTCATTCTCAGCTTCTCTACAGTTTCCTTGTTTTCACAATCCCCTTCACAGACTGACGCATTTTCTCTGAGGCATCTATTTGTGCCACTGACTCATTCATCCCAGTCATGTTTCTTTAGACTATCTTTCCAATTTGGATTGTTTGCCTGTGTTCCTGATTTTGCAGTATGACTGTCCATAGGGCATTTTCAATGAGTGTACTTTAATCTGCCACTCAATATGCCCCAACTCGAGCTCATTATTTTCACAGAAATATTTCTTACTCATATTTAACATCTATATTAAAAATATCATTACAGTCTCTCTGGCAGGTATCATTTGTCCCTGGTGACGAACACATTCTATATACAATAAAATCGGACATGGTTACAATCAAAATTGTTTATTTAAAAAATTTCTTTTTGTGTATTCTTCCTTTTACTAGATCAAAGTCATAAAATTTTGCAGCTAAGGAACTCTAAAGATCTTTAATTTTCCCATTGTTTAGATGAGTTTAGATGAGAATCCTGAGGCTTTTCAGGGTAGTGGTGGGGGGAGACATCTAAGTTAGTTAATGACTAAACTGGGTTTAAACCAAGTTACCCTTACTCTCAACCTAAGCAATCTAATGTTTTTTTCTACTGCCACAGTTTATGAATTTGCTTCCTATCTTCCTAAGTATCCTCTAATAGATCCTTTACTTTATCCCCATTATTTTATTTCTTAGGCATTTATTTGATACCTCTTAAATGCCATACATTGAAGTATCCATGCTATTTTGCATAAAATAATGTTATCTACTGAAGAAAAATAATGACTCTATAATTTTTTAAAACAAAATTCTAATTCCTTAGAAAGGTGCCCTATGACATGGTCTCAAGTCTTTTCAGTTTCATTTTCTACTATTTCCACATGCTCTACACTCCAGCATCATTTAAATCATCTGTTCTTTAATTACACCATGAAATCTCATAAGTCAATGTCTTTCCTTATACCCTATATTCCCTCAGGGTCAAATGCCCTTCTTCTCATACTGCAAAACGGTTACCCTTCTTCCTTCAAAGTGAGGTGTGGGCACCATTATAGCAAGGTTGATAAAAGTTCACGATTTGGAATCATACAGTTCTGAGTTTGAATTCTGACCCTGACACCCGTTACGTGACCTTAAATTAGTACTATAACAGTGTTGAATGAGATTTCAATTACTGGTATATGGCCTTACTATTATTCACCTCCAGAGTATTGTAAAGATCGGACAAGGTAAAGCATGTAAAGATCTAGCATTGCTGTTGCTATTAGGAGTAGAACTGGAAACGTAAGGAAGAATAAAAGAAAGAAGAGGACGGTATAGGAGGAGGTGGTATTCTTAGTGTATATAATCCCTCACCACCTTTTGCATTTATCTTTCTTTTTTCTTATTTTTAGTGCATTTTTTTTTTGTAGTCTATTAAAGTATTTCTTACAGATTTTATTTAACAGGGCTTCGTGTTGCACTTGTTTTATCATCAGTAACTTAAGTTCAGGGAGAACATTTTATTCAAATTTGACTCTTTTTCTTCAATGCCTAATATATCCTTTGTCCCCAATAGGCTCTTGGGAAATATCGAAAATAATTAACACTAGTGGCTCAGATAAAAGTGTTATAGGAATTCATGGGCTGTCTTGAGAAAAGAAGGATCATACCACAAGATCAGTCTCTCAGTTATGTAGTCTGAATGCTTTCTCTTCTACATCATGGCCTCTGGTGCTAGATAGCAGAGGAAACAAAATCAAGCTGACCCACAGAACAAGGTGGCTGGTTTTGCACAGTCCTCTTCTCTGTTATCGATTTGTGTTGTTAGGCAATACTTTTTGTTAGATTTCTCAACTCATTGAAGATAAAAATATTGACTTATACCAGTTATTCCACATCAGACTAATGCTTTAAGCTCAAATATGAAAAATTTAAAAACCCCCAAGTGTACTAATTTGTGCAAATAAGACTGCTTTTGCTAGGATTAACAATTATTGGCCGGTTCTAGAGGAAGGTTAAATTTACTTTATGCACATATATACCTGAATGTGAGGCATATATAATACACATTATAATATATGAAAGTGGCATTTAGTTTACAATTAATACACTTGTGCTTTAATGTAATGAAATTGGTTCTTAGACAACATCTTTGAGATTTAACCACAACTCCGATTTTTTATAATCTTCAAAATTTATTATACATAAAATGATAATTATTAAAAAGTCTATATTGCATAGGGTTGTTTTATTTTTGTTTTATGTATTTTTTTAATTGGGGAATATTGGGGAACAGTGTGTTTTCCAGGGCCCATCAGCTCCAAGTCGTTGCCCTTCAATCTAGTTGTGGAAGGTGCAGCTCACTGGCCCATGTGGGAATCCAACCAGCAACCCTGTTGTTAGGAGCTCGTGCTCTAACCAACTGAGCCATCCAACCATCCCATATTGTGTAGGTTTTTTCATTTACATTCTCTTCAGTTTTAGCATATGCATCTCAAGGTTTCACATATAAAAGGAGATTGTATATTTTTTAAAGTTCTAAGTAAAAATCTCTTGAGTTGCAATAAAAGATGTTTGGAGGAAGCAAATATTTGCTGAATGAAGTTTTAGGGATCTGTAGAGATGAAAATCCAATTTGGCAAAATAAAATTTCTTCAAAATGTTGGTTTTAAGTAATGAAAAAATATAAATATCAATGATTTTATTGTCTCCAGTTGCCAATTTCAATTTTGGGCTTCATATTTTAAAATTATATTTATTTTGCCAATGGAGACGTTTAACTTCATTGTGAAGCAGTCAAATGTGAATAGTGGAATGCATTTAAATTAACTTTTCTTACACACTTTGTTTATGTGTGATTAGAGTACTTATTTTCTTAATTGAGTTCAAGATACCTCAGAAATATCCTTAATGGTAAATGTTTTTTCTTCAACAAGATGCCAATAGTTATTTCTTAGATTTTAACTTATTTGTTACAGTTTGCCTAGTATTTTCACATTTATCATCTCATTCTAGCACTAAAACAATACTGTGAAGGAATCTTCACTTTAAGTAAGTTGGGAGCCAAAGCCCAGAGTTGTTAAGGGATTTGACCAAAGCCACATAAATAATGGGAGGCAAAACTAAGAATGAAATAAGAGTCTAGTAATTTAACATAACTGTTCATTCAGCCTTTCATTTGTTCTACAGTTTCTTTTTGTGAGCCAAGAACTACTTTAAGGACTGGGATATATAAAGGAAACAAAACAGATGAAGGTCAATACACTCGTGGTACTTACATGCTCACAAGGAGGGAAGATAAACAAATGCTTCCAATAAGGAAATAGTTCCATAACATAATAAAACTGAGTAATATGATAGACGATGACATATGAAGGCTATGGTATTTTTGTATTAGAGAATTCCAGAAGATCTCTTTGATCGGAGAGTGTCATTAGATTGGGAAAAACAAAACAAAACAAAACAAAAAAACTCTATGCCAAGATGTAGAAGAGGGAAGAGTTTAGTTCACTTTTTCTTAAGTATGAAAGTTTATATACTAATTGCATAAGATACTTACTGTTTTTCTTTGTGTCCAATCTAATATACAGGTAAATGGTAGTATTCATATATACAGTCTAGAAAATGAGGAAAAATATTTCCCTATGATGTGGTGCTGTATGCTTAAACTATTAAGGTTTAAAATTATAATCCAAAGTTTCTGACAGAACCTTGCTATATTTTAGATATGCTAATAAAATTAAAAGTAATCTTAATAAAACAATTCAAAAAGCTTGGGTACTTACGTAATTTGAATACAAACATAGGATTATATCAGGATGTGTACAAATACTAAGTCTCTGTCGCTAGTTTCCCTTAGTGGAGTATTTTATTAGAAAGGTTGCGTTAAAAATGTTAAGTTACAGGATGATAAGAACATACATTTTAAATACATCTCAGAGGTTATGTAGTTTAACTTTCCACAAAGTGTAGATGCATATTTTAGCAAATCTAATCAAATTGCCTCCTAACAAAGACCTTGATGATTTCTCATTATCCTTACCATGAAGATGAAGCTCAAAGTCCTTAACATGACTTATGAGGTCAATAAATGGAACTGATTCTAACTGACTGTATCTGTATTCCCATAGACACGCCCCTGTATGATATCTCCATTAGATAGTTTTTGTCTTCTAAAGCTGTTGTAAGGTCTGCTTTCTTTGCTATAATCACTAAACTGCCAAAAAAGAAAAAAAATATATAATAACATACATTCGAAGTATTGAGAAATGATGACTTAATATTGGACCAAAAGAAAAAATAAAAAAAAATTTTTTCTAAGTCCCAAATTCCTCATTTGAAAAATATTCATTATTTTTTTTTGCCTCCTTTAGGCAAATGTTCGTTTACTTATTATTACTTTATGCCGCCCATTATGATACGATTTACAGTATTCATAGTGCACAACCATCGGTGGGACTTCTGTCTCCTAAATCTTACATTCTACTTACATTCTTATGAGGGAGATAGATAATAAACACATAAGAGAAGAATTCATTAACAATTTTTTGAAGGAAATTGATTTATGAAATAGAGAAAAGCAAGTCGATGTTAAAGGCTGAGCTGAAGGAGAAATGTAGGTTATGACCTAATTGATGTGAAGAGGCACGGGATGAATGTCACCAAGGTAAAGGACAACGAGAGGGAAGTCGCAATGTGGCAAAGAGCTTAGTGCTTTCTGAGAAGTAAACAGAAAGCCAGTGTAATAGGGAAGTTAGTGGACTAAAGGCTGTCATCAGTCATCAAATGAGGTCGGAGATGTTGGGAGGGCTCTAGTCAAGCATCGGGAGGTTTTAGGTTAATTCTAAGAAAAGACAAATTCATTAGAGTGTTTTAGGCAAACAATTCCATTCCATTTATATTTGTAAAATAATTACTCAGATTTGAGTAATTTATTAGAAAAACACGAAAGGAGCTGGAAAAGAGCAGTGCAATAGCTGTTGCATTAGGTGATGACAGTTGATGTGAGATGTGAGAGGTGGATAGAATTTGGAAAACATTTTGGAGGATAGCATCAACAGAAATTGATATATAAGGAAAAGGTATTTCTAAAAATATGATTCCCTAACTTCTTATTTTAGTGACTAGATGAATAGTGGTATGAATCAGAAGAAAATGGTATTGGTAAAGCTTTGTAAACATATATTAGGAAAACATCTGTTAAGCCCTGTAAGATGAGACAAAAATCATTTAAAAAGAAAGATAAATGTAAATACTTAACATAGTTTAAAAATTATAACATATCTTTTTGCATTCACTAATACTGAATGTTTTCTTAATAAAAGAAAAATCCTACAAAATAGTAAATAAAGATAGAAGGATCAACTTTATTGAAAATAAAGTTTAGTGTGCACTTTGGAAAGAAATTTAAAATTTTAATAAGAAAAATGAGGCAAACATTCCAGTGAAATAGTGAAAATGGTCACACAACAATTTAAAAAAATAAATATAAATGACAGATATATTCTGCCTCATTGGAGACCAAAACATGAAATTTTTACCAATAAAACTGTCAGATTAAAATAAAGAATAACACTTGAGCAAGAATATGAAGGAAACTGTTATTCTAACTCACTTCAAGACAAAGAGTAAGTTTTGATGTAACGCTTTGTAGGAAAAATAGCTACTACATAGCAAAAGTGTTCCAAATCACCTCCTTGACACAGTAATTCCTGTTTCTACAAACATTGAATAAGTAAGCATGTGAATGTGTTACCTATACAATTATGATATTGTCTATAATAATTAAGAAAGCCTTAGAAAGTAGCTCAATGTTCATTAATAGAAGATTGGCCAAATAACTTATTGTAAATGCATTTGAAGAATACCTATCACATATGAAGATATCCTCAATATATTGTTATATGACATACATATTTACAAAACATTGCACACATCATATATGTATATATGTATATATGTGTATATACACATATATACATATATACATATATTTGGTTTCCCTTTGAATTATTTTATTAGTTTCAGGTGTACAAAACAATGTAATAATTAGACATTTATCATTTATACCCCTTCATAAAGTGATAACCCCCTCCCCCAACCTACTACCCCTCTGACATCGCATACAGCTGTTACATTTTCCACTTGTCTCTATTCCTTGTACTGTACTCCACTTCTTGTGAATATATATAAAATTATAGTTGACATTCATTATTGTTCAGCTTCAACTTCAGGTAATACAGCACAATGACCAGGCATCTACAGCATCCCTTGAAGTGGGTCTCCCTAATGAGACAAGTGTCCATCGGATACCCTACAAAATCGTACAACATTAGTGATTATAATTCCCAAACTGTCTTTCGTGTTCCATAGCAATCTTGTGGTTACCGATTGTGCTTTCTAATCTCAACTTCTCCCTTATCTCCACCCCCTGTCCCATCTAGGGCCCTCAGTTTTTCCTCTATATCTCTGAGACTGTTGCTGATTAGTTCATTTGTTTATTCTTTTATTTAGATTCCACATATAAGTGAGATCATATGGTAATTTGTCTTTATATGACTTATTTCACGTATATAATGTTCTCTAGGTCCATCCATATCGTTGCAAATGGTAAGATTTCATTCTTCTTTATGACTGCAGAATATTCCATTGTATAAATATACCACAGTTTCTTAATCCAGTCATCTACTGATGGGCATTTTGGTTGTTTCCATGTCTTGGCTATTGTGTATAGTGCTGCAATAAATATAGGGGTTGCATATATTTTTTGAATTAGAGTTTTGGATTTCTCTGATAGATATTTAGGAGTGATGCTGGGTCATAAGGTAGTTCCATTTTCCAGTTTTTTGAGATCCTCCATACTGCTCATGTGGCTGCACCAATCTGCAATCCCACCAACATTGCACAAGGGTTCCCTTTTTCTCCACATCCTCGCTAGCACTTGTTGTTTGCTGATTTATTGATGATAACCATTTTGACTGGGGTGAGGTGGTATCTCATTGTGGTTTTCATTGCATTTCTCTAATGATTAGTGACATTGAGCATTTTTTCATGTGTCTGTTTGCCATCTGTATGTCCTCTTTAGAAAAATGTCTCTTCATGTCCTCTGCCCAATTTTAATTGGGTTGATTTTTTTTGGGAGTTGAGTCGAGTGAATTTTTTTATAAATTTTGTATATTAACCCCTTATCGGATATATCATAGACAAATATCTTTTCCCATTCAGCAGGATCCCTTTTTGTTTTATTGATTATTTCCTTTGTTGTGAAAAAACTTTTTAGTTTGACATAATCCCATGTTTATTTTTTCTCTTACTTCCTTTGCCCAAGGGTATATATCAGTAGAAATCTTACTCCGGGTAATGTCAGTAAACTTTCTTCTTATATTTTCTTCTAGGAGTTTTATGGTTTCAAAGCTTGCATTTAAGTCTTTAATCCATTTTGAATTTATTCTTGTATATGGTGTAAGGAGATGGTCCAGCTTCATTTTTTGCATGTGTGTGTCCACGTTTCCCAGCACCATTTATTGAATAGACTGCCTTTACCCCACTGTAAATTCTTACTTTCCATTGTTGTAGATTAAATGACCATATAGGTATGGATTTATTTCTGGGCTCTCTATTCTGTTCCATTGATCTATATGTCTATTTTTATGCCAGTGCCATGCTGTTTTGATTACTGTAGGCTTGTAGTATAATTTGATGTCAGGTATCATAATATGTCCCACTTTGTTCTTATTTCTCAAGATTGCTGAAGCCATCTGGGGTCTTTTATGTTTCCATATAAATTTTAGGATTATATGTTTTATTTCTGTGAAAAATGTCCTTGGTAGTTTGATAGGAATTGCATTGAATCTGTATATTGCCTTAGGCAGTATAGACATTTAACAATATTATTTCTTCCTATCCATGAGCATGGTGTGTGTTTCCATCTATATGTATCTTCTTTAATTTCTCTCTTCAGTGTCTTACAATTTTTTTTAGTACAGGTCTTTTACTTCTTTGGTTAAATTTATTCCTAGGTATTTTATAGACTTTGAAGCAATTGGAAATGGGACTGTTTTCTTAATTTCTCCTTCTGATATTTTATTATTGGTATATACAAATGCAACTGATTTCTGAATATTAATTTTGTATCCTGCTACTTTACTAAATTCATTTATCAGTTCTAATAGTTTTTTTGGGGAGTCTTTAGTATTCTCTCTACATAGTCTGCATATTATATCTGCATATAATGACAATTTTACTTCCTCCTTACCAATTTGGGTGCCTTTTCTTTCTTTTTCTTGTATGGTTGCTGTGGCTAGAACTTCCAGAACTATGTTGAAGAGAAGTGGAGAAAGTGGGCAACCTTGCCTTGTTCCTGATCTTAAAGGGAATGGTTTTAGCTTTTCCCCATTGAGTATGATGTTAGCTGTGGGTTTATCATATATTTCCTTTATTATATTGCATTATGGTCCCTCTATTCCCACTTTCTTAAGTGTTTTTATCATAAGTGGCTGCTGGATTCTGTCAAAGGCTTTTCTGCATTCATTGATATGATCATATGAATTTTATTTTTAATTTTGTTAATGTGGTGTATCACATTAATTGATTTGCAGATGTTGAACCAACCTTGCATACCAGGAATGAATCCCACTTGATCATGGTGTGTGATCTTTTTAATGTATTGCTGAATACTGTTTGCTAATATTTTGTGGAGGATTTTTGCATATATGTTCATTAGGGATATCAGCGGTAGTTTTCTTTTTTTGTACTGTCTTTGTTTGATTTTGGGATCAGGATGATAGTGGCCTCGTAAAAAGTGTTTGGAGACTTCCCTCCTTCTGGATTTTTTCGAATAGTTTGAGGAGAATAGGTGATAATTCTGTTTTGAAAGTTTTGTAAAATTCACCTGTAAAGCCATCTGGTCCAGGGCTTTTGTTTGTTGGGAGCTTGTTGATTACTGATTCGATTTCCCTGGTTGTAATCAGTCTATTAAGGTTTTCTGTTTCTTCTTGAGTTAGCCTTGGAAGGTTGTATGTTTCTAGAAAATTGTCCATTTCTTCCAGATTGTCTAATTTGTTGGCATATAGTTGCTCATAGTAATTTCCTAATTTTTTTTTTTTAATTTCTGTGGTGTCTATTGTCACTTCTCCTCTTTCATTTCTGATTTTATTAATTTGGTCCTCTCTCTCTTTTTTGTTTTTTTTGATGAGTCTGGCTAAATGTTTGTCGATGTTACTTATCTTGTCTAAAAACCAGATCTTGGATTCATTGATCTTTTGCATATTTTACGGGGGGGGTCTCTATTTCATTTATTTCCACTCTGATCTTTATTAGCTCCTTCATTGTACTCCCCCTTGGACTTGTTTTGCTGTTCTTTGTCCAGATCCCTTAAGTGTAAGGATAAACTGTTCTCTTAAATCATCTTCATTTTTTTAAATTCTTTTTTCTTTTTGTTGTTCTGCTTGGGTGATCTCTGCTAAATTGTCTTCTAAGTCACTGATTCGATCCTCTGCCTCACTTAACCTAATGGTAATTCCTTCAAGTGTGTTCTTTATTTCAGTTATTGTACTCTTTATTTCTAACTGGTTATTCATTATGATTTCTCTATCCTTCTTTATGTTGTCACTAAGTTGCTTAAACATTCTTATCATCAGTGTTCTGAACTCTGTCTCTGATATGTTGGTTACCTCTATTTCGTTTGGTTCCAATTCTGGAGGTTTCTTCTGTTCTTTTATTTGGGACATGTTTCTTTGTTTTCCCATTCTGGCTGACTCTCTCTGTTTGCTTTGATGTATTAGATACATCCCCTGGGGTTCTTTGTCTTTGCTGGGTGATCTTATGTAATATGTGTTCTTTATATTTGACTTGCACCACTTCCCTATTCTCCTGTGCCTGTGCTCCAAAGGTGTCTCTTGTGTTGTGTATATTGTTCTGTTCAAGTTGATCTTTAATTGCTTGTGGCTTGTCAATAGATGGGATTGACTCATAGGCTGACTAATTGTGAGACTTGGGTCTGTCCACAGTGGATGTTCTGCTGCATGAGGGTTGACTGCTCAAATGAGGCTTGGCCCCTATGGGTTCTTGTGCCTGTAGAGAATTCCCTCTGGGTGTGTCACTTGTAGGTCAAACCTGGTAATACTCTGGTTTGGTCTGGAGTTGGCCTCTGGATGTTTTGAATCTTGTGTGTCTTGGGCTGGGCTCTGGTGTAGGGAAATTTCAGAGCAAAGCAAATCACCAAGCACAACAACAACAAAGAAGAAACCAAATACACTCACATGTAAAAACAACCGATAAGCGACACTCAATACAGGCAAAAATATCAAAAATACAAAAAAAGAAAAAAAAAGGAAAAGAAAAAGTAGCGCCAGTCTTGGCTTAAGCCCACCAAGTAATCTCCAGGTTGTCCTCTGCTCTACAAAAAGTCCTCTGTGTCTTTTGCAGGCTGAGCTGGCCACCTGGTGCCTAGAGTGACCCTGGCACTGCATTCTAGATGAGTGGGGCTATGGGGTATGAATGGTAGTTTTCACAAAGTCAGAGCAGTTTCTGAGCTTGCTAGGCACATATGTACACATAGAGTACCCTGTGCCTAGGTCTCCTGAGTCTTAGGGCACTTCTTCCGTCTGGGGTGGAGTGTGTGTATAGAGGGCACAAGATTTCTGAGCTGCTGAAAGCCAGGAGCTGCGTCTGCCACCTGCTGCTGACCCCTGGGTATGTTTCCACAGTTGTAACTGCCCTGCCCTAGGCAGGCCAGAAAAGGTGGGGGCTGGGGATGGAGGAGTCTTCTGGTCTCCCAGCCCAGCAGTGTCACACTCTTACCAGCCTCTTTCCTGAATCACAGTTGCAAACTGGGTCTTCCCAGATTCTGAGTGTTATGGCTCCTCTGTAATCTGACACGACTCCTCAGTTCAGGGGCCAGCTTGAGACGCTGGAAGGGAGGGGGTAGGATTGCTGTGGGAGAGTGGGGGGAGGGGCCCAGGTATGGTGTTTACTTCTTTGTTTGACCTAGGGCCCAGCTGGAGGTCTCAGCTGAGGTTACTGCCTCAAACACTGGATATGCTGCTCTCTTGCCATGAGATCAGCTATAGGATGCAGGGGAAGAGCCCACCTCCTGGCTCTTGTGATCTCTGTTCTGTCCTGGGGTCCCCTCAGTCTCCATAGCTGCGGATGCGGGCCGCGTCTCTACTCCGCTCCCTTCCCTCTTCCCCTGCTCACCCAGTTTGCCCACTTTCAAGTAATCCTCCTAGAAGTCTCTTAGCTGTTCTGTGTGATGAGCAGAGAGTCCTTTGATGGGTTATAGATGTTCAATTTGTGGTAAATTCCGGAGGAGGACTCAAGAAGACCACCTTGCTGCCACCGTTCCTGTGACATCACTCCACATTATTTTTATATTTTATATGAAATACGAAATAATATATAGATAAGGAATTGATAGATATATGGTTGATAGATAGAGGGTAGATACACAGGCAAAGTTCAGTGAGGGAAACAGAAATAAGTGTGGACAATTTGTAGAGAGGTAATTAATTAAAGGAAATTGTTTACAAACTGGTAGAAGAATAGGAGAGAAGAGGGGGAGGGATGGGTTTGATTTCCGCCAGTGCTTCTTGTTGTCAGGAGTTAGTAGGAAGCCACCCGCTGTATTCTCAGTTCCAGAAATACGGAGTAGAGTACACAAAGTGTGGGACTAAAAGACAAAAGCTGAAAAGAAGCAGACAGACAGAATGAAGGATTTAAGGTGGAGAGGAGAGATGCAGGGAGAGAAGGAGGCAGTCAGGTAGGAAAAAAAGGAAGGAAGTAAAAAGGTAGGGACGAAGGGAAAAAATAAAGCTATAGGATATATACATGAAGAATATCAAGTGATTATCTTTAATTTGCCACAATAAGTATATTTTTTGTACTTTTTCACACTGACTATATATATGTGTGTGTGTGTGTGTGTGTGTGTGTATGTATTAATAAGATAAAAAAAAGAAAGTATGTTGAATTTTGAATAGATCACTAAACTTTCTGTGAGATGTGATGGCTTCCAGTTCTGACTTTAGCCTAAATTCTGTAATCCTGAGTAATTGTTTCAGACCATCAGCCACTTGATTTTCTTGCTATATTCTTTGAAGAAACTCTATTTTGTCAAAATTCATAGAAGTAAGGAAGGATATGTCTTCTGTGAAAGGTACGTTTCAGTGTACTTGGGTAGAAAAATTTGGAGCAGAACACTATTTTTATTATAGTTAAAAAAATAGAATTGAGGATACAAACACAAAATTCCTATATCTACATTCAATAGTGGTTCTGGATAAAACTATTATAAGAGTATTTGCTAATTTAATTTAATGCCTAGATATATTAAATGTCTCTCTTTCCATATATCCCCATAATTGTGACCTGACTTTTTTAACCTAATTATTTATTCCAAGGCAAATCAAATATATACATTGCATTAAAATCTATTTATTCATAAGATAGTATTATTTTCTGTAAGAGATCTTTTGAAGATAAAACTTGTTTTTGGCTCAAAAAGGAGCAAAGTCTATAAATATATAACATATTTGAGTCACTCTTTTTTCAATTACTTAAAATCATACTATTTATATGTACAAGATCAGACAATCAGTGTCCAGACACTTCTGATTCTGGCGAACTACTGCTTGAGCAATGCTGACCAAAGTGTCCACTGGTATTCATTGTTTTTGGCACCCCTGATACATATACTGTTATCTGTAAATAAAAAGAAAGAAATTCAACAAAATCAGACAGATGAACGGGTAAAGATGATGATGATGGTGATGATATATATGTCATCACATCATCATCTTTATCCATTACACACACACAAACACACGTGTATATATGTATATGTATATATATATATATACACACACCCATATATGTATATGTGTGTGTATGTATATATATACACATATATATGTACGTGTGTGTGTGTGTATATATATATACACACACATATATGTATATGTGTGTGTGTGTATATATATGTGTGTGTGTATATATATATATACACATACACATATATATATATATATATATATATATATATCATCACCATTATCATCATCTTTACCCATTCATCTGTCTGATTTTGTTGAATTTCTTTCTATGTTTTCTTGTAGCTTACTGAACTTCCTTAAAGCATCTGTTTTGAATTCCTTATTGGGCAAATCACATATCTCCATTTGTTTGGGGTTTGTTACTGGAAAATTATTGTGTTCCTTTGGTGGTATAATGTATATTTCCTTGATTTTTCATGTTTCTTGAAATCCTTTATTGCTATCGTCACGTAAGCAGTCACCTCCTCCAATCTTTACTGATTGCCTTTGGTAGAGAAATACGTTGTGTTGTCCTGCTAGGGTAGGGATCCGGAAACTTTCTCAGACATTGTCTGTGGGTGTGCCCACTCCACACTTCCTGTTCCCTCTGGGGCGGGGGGGGGGGAATTCTGAAAATGTCTGCCCTCTCTCAATCATGCAAAGTCAAGTCCAATGCTAACAGCCTCCCGTTTGCTTTCCCTAGGGCAGTGCTGAAGGCTCAGTTTGCTAGCTTTCTCTCAGTCCTGCAGAGCTGGCGCCTTTTTCTGTGTGTTCACCTGCTGTCTACAAAGGCTCACACTCATCACCCTTAGGGGCACATACAGGGAAGCCAGCCTCAGGGTGAAGATGTGTGTAGGTGATGTGTGGAAAGTATTGGGGGTGCGCGTGGACCAGTCGAGGGGATCTGCAGGTGAGGAATCCCCAGGGGCTCATGAGGAGGCTTTCTGAGGGCATCCCTGAGAGGATTAGTAGCCTCCGTGTTCCTGATGCTCTCTGAAAGCCCTGGCTGCTGTTCTGCTAGCTCCTCCCACATCAACCCCCAGTCATGCAGCACACACACCCGTGTATTCTGGAGAGATCCGAGAAGAGGTGGGCCTCTTTAGCAGCCTCTTGTACAGGTGGGAAGCCAGGGACTCACTCACAGGCTTTCATGTTTCTCCCTGGGAGAAATCACAGGCCTAGAAGATCTGTCTGGGCACCAAGCTTGCCACCTTAGAGGAGGGATGATGTGGGTAAGGTGAAACTGTTCCTCTTAACCTCTTCAGTACATCCAATCTTGTTTTGTTGTTGTTGTTGTTGTTAGTTTTGTTTTGTTTTGTTTGCTCCATTGGTTGCTGCAATTTCTCTGCTGTACTCCCGGACTTCTACAAAGGCACTATTGTCCATAAATAATTGTCTACATTGGTGTTTTTGTGAGGAAGATGGTAGAAAACTCCTATTTGGCCATTTTACTGACTTGACTCCTCAGTGATTTTTGGCTTTGATTACACTTTCTAATAGTTCTCTGAATTGTACAGTTTGTGTATAAGTGAAGCTTATAAAATTTTAAGTATCATGAAAGCCAATGCCAAGAACTCAATTTTTGGCAGCTTAAATAATTCAGGGATTAGAGAGAAATAATGAAGGTGCCCATGAAAGAGAAGCAGAGTGTGTTAGGAAAAAGAGACAAATCAATGAAGATATTTCTTTGACATACCATAATTGGAAAGAAGTCTATAGGGAAAAAATGGAGAAAAATTGAAATTAATTGAGTACACATGTTTACTTCTCTGATTTAAGTATCTAAAAAATAAATTAATAATTCCAAAGTCACATTAAAAAAATATTTAAAACACTTTTTTTTTGTTTTTGGTTGTACTTTTAAAAATAGGACACTTTATTCAAAGTAATTTTACAAAGCAGAATCTACTTAGGTTAATCCTTATCAATTTCAGTCATGCTGCATTCATCACTGATGAGAGTAAGGAAACTAGACAGTATCTCTTTCCATACTACCTCAATATCAATGCCATTTTAAATTATAATAACACATCAGCTAATTTTAAAAGCTATTTACTTCTGAAGTACTGTACAAATAACATTTTCTTAGCATTTTCTATGAAGCAAATACTAATTATATGGTAAATAGATAATGCCATAAGTGAAAGAATAATGGTATCCTCATTTGACAGGTAAAGAAATGGAGGCTTAGAGAGGTTAGATCACCCAGTTTAATTCACTTGGGAAGTGATGGAGTCGGGCTTTGAATACAACCACTTCCGTTTCAGAGTTGAAACTTCCACATTTTCAAGGTAGCCAAATTAGATATATACTTTTTTTTAAAAAAAGAACATGACATTTATTTATTTATTTTTTAATTGGGAAATATTGGGGAACAGTGTGTTTCTCCAAGGCCCATCAGCTCCAAGTTGCTGTCCTTCGATCTAGTTGTGGAGGGCACAGCTTGGCTCCAAGTCCAGTTGCTGTTTTCAATCTTTAGTTGCAGGGGGCACAACCCACCATCCCGTAGCGGCAATTGAACCAGCAACCTTGTTGTTGAGAGCTCCTGCTCTAACCAACTGAGCCATCCGGTCACCCCAATATATACTTTGTTTTTATACTGGACATTTAAGATATTTTTTTACCCTTTGAAATTTAACAGTTATAAAAATTAGCAGATTCTTGTGGTTTTGAAATCATAATAATACTTAGAACTTGGGACCGATATAGATGTGTTCGTGTCCTTATTACTTGGCAGATTAAAGCAACTATTGATTCTTTTTTACTTGCCATTATTACATTTATGTGAAATATATTTGTTTATATATGGAGGTCAATATGTAGTGAAATTTGGATTAGGACAGTGGATATGGATTTTTTTTATTGATGCTAATTTTTTCTTTAATATTGTCAATAAAATAAAAATTATAAAGTAAGCCTGATGACTTTCATGTCAAATGTTAAGTATTTTTTAAAAAAACAAGCTATTGTATATTCAGCTTGAGGAAAAATGGAGAAAGAGGGAGCGAAAATGAGAGAGAGAGAGAGAGAGAGAGAGAGAGAGAGAGAGAGAGAGAGAGAGAGAGAAGTTTACTTTTATTCTAACCAAAAAAGGAAAAAGAAAATTCAACGTTCTAAGGTATTACTTTTTTTCCATTACACTTGCATGTATACGTGAGCCAGTCTGGTAAAGATTGCTGCATTTTATCGTGGCATATGGCAGGCTGAAAGAGAACTTACTCTGTCTGGTCACATTCAACCAAACTCAAGGCAAATCTCCTCTGAGCTGTTTTGTTGCTGTGTTACTGCTGTTTGCTTGAAGTTTCTGCAGCCCACTGTTTGATGGTCAAAGACAATAACCCTGAGTTGGAGCCAGAAGATGTTCTTATTGCTCACATGGTCCTCTGAACAGGAAGCTTCATCTTTCTCTGTGTGGGTTCTTAGAAACCTCCTCCCCACAATTGCAACCTGCTGAATTTACACCGATTGCTGACATAATGGGAGATATAACTAGATCTCAGAGACAATATCCGCAGAGCTGTAAAGGAAACACATGAGGTTGAAATTCAGAGTTCTTGTACTCCCTGACAGCACTGGGCATTTATAAGACCCATAGATCATAATGCTTAATGACACAATCTTGAGAGGTTAGTGTCACTGCTGATAGACAAAAGCGGCCATGGCAATAATCATAGTGTGAACATAAAGTGTGAACATATAGTGTAAACATAGAATGCAGGAGTAAAAACTCTTTTCTTTTCTCATGTCTCCTTTTGGATCATTACAATAATTCCTTGGAGGCATAGCACATTTACTTATTCACCAGTGATATTTAAACTAAAACCTTGACTATCCTCTATGTTTAGTTAGCACATAGAAGAATAATTGAGACTATAGTCTTTATTTTCATATAGAAATGTGGATATAGAATTATTTATTTTTCCCATGAATGTGAAATTGTCTGATAAGATCAAGATATACATAGCATGGTACACACCTTTTCTTTTTGTACGAGTCATTGCTCTCTCAAAGAAAGCCTGGATCAGATCTTTTAATTTCATGTGGGCTGAGTTCTGTGCTAATTAGCTTAGAACATCTGATTTACTGAGAAGCATTACAGTGCAATGTAAGCACAGGGATGTTCCTTTGAGGAGTCTGCAGCTCAACATAGACATGTTCAGAAACTGGGTATTATTAGGGACTGAACAAAACCCATTTTTATCTTCCTTTCTGTAGGCTAGTACTCATTTTTAAGGCTAGCAATGAAGACAAACTTTTAGAATGTTTGTGTCTATGCCTACAGACTACTCTCTAGGATTACTTGAAAACATGTATATGTCAAGCACATCATTTTAGTTCTCTGCTTATAAGTTCTTGTATCTTTGTTTTATATGTCTAAACGGATCTAAACCCTACTTTTTTTTTTTTTTTTACAATGTAGAATATATTTACCACAAAGTGATATTTATTCTGACTCCTTTACTTTTTTCTCTCTCTTAGACCAGATAGGATAGGCCATAGTGAGGTCCACTTACAGCTCCATTACTGCATTTGAGGCTAGTAAAATGGACAGGTCCTGCTGTGTTCTTTAGTAGCAACTTTCACAGCAAATCAACACATTTTGGACAAATTGTCTCACAGAAATTTCATAAATAATACTAGTATAGGGAAATTTGCTTTCAGATCTTGATGTGACTTGAGATGGATAACTGCCTCAAATTGTTTTTTTTTTTTCTACATTTTTACTTGAAAGAAAGAAAGAGAGAGAGAGAAGGAAGGAAGGAAGGAAGGAAGGAAGGGAGGGAAGGAGGGAGGAGGGAGGGAGGGAGGGAGGGAGGGAGGGAGGGAGGGAGGGAGGAAGGAAGGAAGGGAGAGAGGGAGGGAGGGAGGGAGGGAGTGAAGGAGGAAAAATACGGAGGGAGGGAGGATAAATATGGAGGGAGGGAAGATTGAGGGGGGTCTGCAGGAATATAGAATGGCAAACAAAGTTTACTGTTACCCTGAGTAGCATGAACTAAAGGAACATATCAATTCAGTAGAGTTCAGTTAGTGTGTTTTGACAGATTTAATATTTCAGGTCAATATGTTGGACCACGAGATCTAAGTATCTATCTAAAAGTTGTAAGGCAGCCAGAAGTTATATCAACTTTGGTGGTGATATTTCATTCTTATTTGAACGGAACAATTGCAGTGCTACAAAGATAAATTACTAAGCATTCTTATATTAAACTCTTGTCTGTTTGGCTATGTGGCATATATTTTGATTTGTATGACATGGTTTCTTTTCTCAGGAACCCTACAAAACGGTACCAGTGAGCATGATAGAAGGTGAAGATAATCTAATCCAACAAATGTCACATAGTAGTGATACGGATGGCTTAGTCTTTTGAGTATAGTGGTTGATAAGGACTTCAGTAAATCAGATATACCAAACTTGTCACATTCCAACTAGGATGGAATAAATGGGACCTGCCATTTATCATGGACATATTTGAGTCAATATCCTAAGAAGTTTCCATACACTTTGTTACTTAATTTAGGTACACTTTGCTACTTAATTTAAGTAAATCTAATTTGTGATTAAGTTTAAGTTGAGTGATCCAGTGTCTCCCAAGTGCTGAGCATAATATCTGATGCATATGTTTATCTAAAAAGAACAAATGTTTATCTATGACTTTCTGTTGGTCTTAGCAACGTTATGAATGCATCCTACAAGAGAAGAAACTGAAACTCAGAGAGGTTAAGTAACTTCCTCTAGATTGTATTGCTAATGCAACTGTTTATGTGAACACACACTCCTCTGGCTATTTATAATTTTAAATAATCACACTAGACAGTTTCCTCTAATTAGACAGACACATTTATGTGGTGTTCTTATGGAATCGTGCAAAAAATATTACCTATGTTTGTTTTACAATGTGAAAAACTTTGTCTTATAATTTATTTTCTTTTTGCGAATAACATGATATAAGGGTTTTTCTTTTGAAAGATTCTATAGTCCTGAGATTTATAATGAAGATATATTTACATTCTTATGGCCATCTATCAAGTAGTACTTCATGGTGATACTTATCAGGCAGTGCACAAGCATGGCTAACATATGGCTTATTTTCTATCATGCAGCACACTGACAGAATCATCTGGAAAAATAAATTCAGAGTCTAAAAATTTGGTTAGAAGAGAGAGAGTGCGTTACAGTACATGACAGATTGGCACTTTGGTTCAAACAAGAGATTGATTGACCTATAGATTTTGCTCAAAATGGTAATGTACAATGCTGCAGGCATAGAGAAGCATTAAGTTATCAAGATGGATAGGCAGAGAGTACTTATTTTCTTCGGTCCTACCTTCTTCAAGATAAATGCTGTAGTGGGGAGGCAGAAAGAACGGCATTGAGCAGTTCTAGGAAGTTGAATTTGGCAGATTTTAGTTAACAGAATATATAGGCAGACTTCTTATAGTACTTTTTCTTTGCACCTGAAAATACAATCTGTGCTAATTGTATTATTGGGTTTTTTATGGCATAAACTGTTGTCAATTTTTTTGAGCATGCTCACCTCTCCATCATTATTCAGTTACTATTTTGTTAATCGTCTCTTTCATTTTAACCAGTTAATAAAAAAATTGTCTGACTCTGTCAGGGAAAGTCAATTCTTACTTGGGCACCTTTCAGTAGTCAGTAAATCTCACTCAGATTTTGGGTTATTTTGAGAATATCTCAGTAAATACAGTATTAATATATTTACAACCATAGTAACTGAATTGTTGAAATAAATATATACATATAAATTACTTGTGTAAAACCCATTGAATATAAATCACTGTCTACTAGAGAACAGATCTAATCTGTGTCGTATTTCCTCTGCAGATACTTTGGTCTTGTCTATCAGTTATCCATTGTCACAATAATGCAGAACAATAAAGCCTTCTGAACTGAGTGGCTTGCAACAACTGATACTAATTGTTGCTTAGGAGCCTGTGGATAATCTGGATGTTTCTTCTGGTTTCTTTTGAGCTCATTCATACATTAGCAGTTAGCTAGGGGTCAGGTAGGTGACTCTGATAAATTGTTTGTACTTTGTTACCTGGCTTGGGATAAATTGGGTGTCAGTTGGTCATGTGTTTTCTCCATTTTGCTAGTCATCGTCTCTCATTATCCATCAGACCAGCCCAAGCATTTTCTCATAGTGAAAACAAGAGTCTAAGAGAAAGAATGGAAGCACGTAAGACTTCTTGAGGCCTATGCCAGGAACTGTCACACTGTCACCAATGCCACATTCTATTGGCCAAACCAATTCACAAAACCGCCACAGATTCAAGGAAGAAGGAATAAACACCTCTTGAAGGGAGAAGCAGCAAAGTCCATTGCAAAAGCATAGATTCAGAGAGAAGTGGAGGATAGGGGAAATTTGCAGTCAATTTGTCATATTGACTTCCTCTTCTTATTTGGCCACTGTCTTCACTTAAAATGGTAATAGTGGATATCCTTGTCTTATTTCAATTCTTGAAGAAAAAAGATTTTAAGATTTCACCATTCAGAAAATTTTCTGAGGTAGCTTTTTAAATAATTGCCTTTATCACATTAAAAAAGATTCTTTTTATTTCTAATTTGCCAAGGGTTTTTGTCATGAACAGTTTATGAGATAAATGATTTTTCCACATCTAATTTATTGATGATATGATTTTTCTTTCTTTTTCATGTGGAATTACACTGGTAAAATTATTGAATGTTAAATCACTTTCAACCTCTGCATTAATTTTCTATTCCTGCCATAAATTTAGCAGCTTAAACAATGCAAATCTATTATCTTAAAATTGTATTGGTCACAAGTCCATTACAGGTCTCAGTGGGCTAAAATAGAGATGTTTGCAGGGTTACATTTCATTCCCCTAAGTGCTTTAGGAGAAGATCTATTTCCTTGCTCATTCTGGTTATTGGCTAAATTCAATTCCTTGTGGTTCTAGAACGGAGATTCCCATTTCCTTACAAACCGTTCAATGATGACTGCTCCAGCTTCCAGAGACCACACACATTCCTTGGCTCCTGGCTCCTTTCCTCCATCTTTAAGCTATCAATAGCAAGTTGCATTCCTCTGGCATCACATCTTTTTTTCTTTTTTTTTGGCATCACATCTTTTTGACCCTGCAAGTGACATTTCTCTGCTTTAAAGGATCAGTGTGATTAGATTGGGTGCCACCCAGATAATCCAGGCAAATCTCCTTATCTCAAAATCCCAAACCATAATCATATCTGCAAAGTCCCTTTTGACATATAAGGTAACATATTTATAACTTTTGTCATCAGATCTCCTGACTAGTATTACTGACTAATCCTTCTGCCTCCTCTTATAGGGACCTTTGTGATTACATTGTTCCCAAGTGGATAGTAGAGGATAATCTCCTGAATCTCCAAAATCTTGCAATTAGTCACATATGTAAAGTCCCTTTTACCATTTGAGGTTCTGGGGATTAAGGTGTGAACATTTTTCCGGAGTCATTATTCTGCCTACCACAACTTCCCAGAACAAATTCATTTGATTATAATGCATTAATTGTTTTGCTAAAATATCTGTTTGGGATTTTGCATCTGTGTTTATGAGAGAGATTGGTGTAAATTTTCTTTCCTGTAACATCCTTGTTAGGTTAGTGAAACTGATCTCATAAAATAAATTGGTAGAAGTCTTTCTGTTTTGTAATGCTCCAAAAGAGTTTTTGTAAGATGGGTGCAATTTCTTCTTTAAATGTTCGGTAGAATTCAAACATTTCATAAGAATTCATATGATAGTTTTTAAATGTAAATCTAATCTAACTAAAAAAAATAATATTCATTTTTTTCTATTTAATCTTTTTGTCAGTTGTAGTGAAGTGTGCTTTTCTGGGAACTTAACCTAAATATTTAAAAAATATTCATTTAATTGTTCAAACAGTTCTCTTATTTTTGTAGAAATTTTGGTACTGTCTCTTATAATTCTTGATACTGATTGTTTATGTCTACTCTCCTTTTTCTTCTTTAGTTTTGTAAAATAATTTTTAATTGTTTACTTTATTTATAAAACATTAACTTTTGATTTGTTAATCCTCTAGATAGTATATTTGTTTCTATTTCATTATTTTTTACTCATATTTATTATCGTTTCAATTTTTTGTTTGATTTGCTATTTTTATGTTGCATTAAAACATTTATGTCCAGATCATTGATTTTTCATCATTTTTACAGTATTTTTCTATGATTTAAATCCTTTGAAATTCTTGACTTGCCTTGTAGCTCAACATATAGTTAATTTTGTTAATTTTCCCATTCTAGTTGTTGGGGTGTGTGCTCTATATACACCAATTAATTTTAGTTTGCTATTCATACTGTTCGATTCTTCTAACTACGTACTGATTTTTGGTGTTCTTAGTCTATCATTTACTGAACAATATGTTAAAACATTTTTGTTCTGCTGTGGATTTATATATTTAAACTCTTATTTCTGTTCATTTTCCCTTTATATAATTTGATATTATCTAAATTAAGATCATTTTATCTTTCTGGAGGATTGCTGCTGTTATTACTAGGCACGTTCTTCTTTAATTCTAATAATGTTTCTTGCCTTAAAGTCTTGTAATTTGCATAATAGTATTATAGGTATATCAGTTTCCTTTAGTCTAAAGTTTGTACAGTGTATTGTGTCTATTTTTTTATTTTTAACATTTTTCTATCCTTTATATTTAAAAAGTGTATCTCTTTCAAGTAGCATATAACACTATATTAGAGTATTTTGTCTATTAATATTTAGTATAATCATGATGATATTCCTATTTCTGTATAAAATCATACTCTTATTATCTAGTCATCCCACTTATTTAATGTTTCCTTTTTTATTTACTTTCTTGGCATTTTAATAATATTTTAGAATTTAGTCCTCTTGCTGTTTATTTGTTGCTCTATGTTCTTTTAGTTCAATTATTTCTGTTGTTTCCTTAAAGATTATAAGATCTGTCCTCGACTATTAATTAAAGTATATTATTATATAATCTAGGAATTTTATCTCTTCTTTTTGTCTATTTAGCTTATTCTGCCTTGAGTTCTCTTATGTGGTAAATAATTTTTGAATTTGTAATCTCATAATACTTCATATTATAGTACTATTTCTCTATATTTGCTTAATATTTGACCATTTCATCTCTTTCTTCATTAAAATTTTTCTGTGTCTGAGTTTCCATTTGTGTGCTTCTATTTGCTATTATGTTCCTTTCACTGGTGGTAACGTGCTGTTCTTTGTTTGTAAAATTATTTTATTTTCATTTTCCAAGAGTGTTTTTACTGAATATAACATTCTACATTAGCCAGTAGTTTTTTAAATCACTTTGAAGATGTCATTCCTTTGTCTTCTACGTTTAATTTACTTTTGATTTTTTTTTTTTTTTGAGAAGTTAGTTTTCAGTAACATTATTTATTTTTGGCAATAATAGACCCTCGTTCCACCACCACCATGTGGGTTCTTTTAGGTTTCCTTTTTGTCTGGTTATCAGCAATTTTACTATGATGTACCAAAGTGAGAGTTTTATTATTTCTTTTCAATTAAAAAATATCCTTCTTGGAGATTTTAACACTGCTTGAATCTGTATCTTGATGGTTTTTAAAATATTGCTTCTGCCTTATTATCTTTCACCTAACTACGGTAGAAAGATTTACATATTTATTTTACTATTCTTTGTCAGTATTTTTATCTTTTCTTTTAATTTCTTGACAATAAGTAAATTATTTTAAGGTGTGTGGATGATAACTACATTATCTGCTTTGTCCTCTAGGTCTTTTTTTTTTTGGAATTTTTTTTATTGAAATCAAGTAGCACTGTCCTGAACACCCAAGTGGTTTTGATTAAATTATGGACATTCTTTAAGAAAATGCTAGAACTAATATAATGATCTAGATCAGGAGTGTCCAAACTTTTTTCACCGTTTTTCACCAAGAGCCATATGCGGTAAAACACACAAACAGCCGGGCCACTCACTCGAGGTGAAGTACGTATTGCCTTACCTGGTTTATTTAAGTAAACTACATATATTTTTGGAATTTGCTGAGGGCCAATTAACAATGGATTGTGGGCCGCAGTTGGCCCGAGGGCCGCAGTTTGGACACCCCTGATCTAGATGATGTAGTTAGATTGCTCTTTCCTCAAGAACAAAGACACTAAAGTTAAATAAATATGTTTTGATATTCAAAGGTATTTTTAAATTTTACTTAACTAGGCTTTGCTTGGCCTCAATTAATGTAAGGCTATGGATCAGTTTATAAATTCTGTGAAGTCACTGGAATTACTTGCAAATTATTTCGTCTGTATTTGCTTTTGAGTACATAGGCCCTTGGAGAAAAGCTTTTACTCCCACTGGATGCTCTAAAGAGTAATCAATGAAAAGAGTTCTAGAACAATATGTAGATTGATTACCCAGTTTTAAGTGAGAAAGTTTTCAATAGTAACTTGAATATGCAATGGAGATCATAAAAATTGGTTACTCTGTGAGGATCTCCTGTTTCTGAACAAATTTACTTCAGTATATGATAACTAGCATTTATGCTGATTCCTGTATATTCTGCTGTAGGAAAGGAGAAAGAGCAATGACTAGTGCTCAAGTCATAAGAAAGTATGTGATCTGAGAGAAATGATCACACAGGAAAAGTATCACCAGGATCATTTGTTTTTATCTAATAAATATTTTCAAGTTAGCATATTATTTAACTACATGTTTTGATCCTTTCCATACTTTTCCTACTTTAAGCACTGATTTATTAAAAGAAACATTACTTAGATTCACTTCTATCAAATTAATAAACTTACTAGAATCTAGTTTCATGGAAATACATCAAAATCCATAAATTTCACATTTAATCTCAATTTTCTTTGCCTGATGCCAATGTCAAGAGCTAAAAATTAAAACTACTAAAAAGAAATCTGCTGATGTGAAACTAGGAATGAAAAAGGATGTCATGTAGTTATATATGTTTTTTTTGATAATGATAGATGAAACATGAAAGAAAAGGATAACAAAGTAATTGTTAAAGTAAAAATTTCATGATACAAATTACTCATTTTTATAAATAATGGAAACAAATTTAAAATTAGCTTGAAATTCAAATGTTCCTTTAACAAAAGCACAAGTAATAATTAATATTGTTACATGGCATGTGTTATATATTACTTCATTATGCTGATAGCTCAGATGTCTTTGGAACCTTACATTCATATAAAAAAGGAAAATATTTTATGCCTATTTAAAAAATTCTTTGTTCCTTTGACAATTACCCATATTCCGAACTGAGGCAGATGTTTTACTTAATGTTTTGATTCAGAATGACAAATACCGGGGGTGCCAAAATATGTACACATTTTAAGAGATGTTATCTATGTATTACTTTTCGAAGTTGAATTGAATTACAGTAGCAATGTGTAATATGACATTTGCTCAGAAGATGGTGTTAATCAAATGAATGCTAGTGTCATTCATTGTATTACAATTTTAATACAATTTTTTCCTTTCTTAAAATGTGTATGCATTTTTTTGGCATCCTCGGTATATTCACAGGTTGTGTATTTTATTGATCGACAACAGATAAAGATCTTAATATTGGTCAATGAGGCAGTTTAATTGGCCATCAAAACTTTTATTTTAATCTATTGTTATCCTCCTTCTCCTAAGATTCTTAATTTGAATGTTGAATCCATAATTGAAAGGGAATATATATATATGTATATATATATATGTAAAATATAGGGTTTGAAATTAAATATATACATATACACATATACAAACATATATATATATATATGTTTAATTTCAAACCCTATATTTTACACTAAAACACAATTTTTGAAGAAAAAGTCTTTTTTTTTGTAATTAAAGTTTATTGAGGTGACAATTGTTAGTAAAGTTACATAGATATCAGGTGTACAGTTCTGTAATACATCATCTATATGTCACATTGTGTGTTCACCACCCAGAGTGTCAGTTCTCTTTCTACTTTATCCTTTAGACATGAAGATATATTTTTCAAATAGTGATAACCAGGAAACAAAAATATATAACCATTCTGAAATTATAAACTACATAGGGAGTCTTTTACTTTTCAATATTCCAGCTCTTCTTTCTCCTCTATAACAACAGATAATAAAAGAGAGATATTCACTGGCAATATAGTAATTTTTGTCTCTCTGTAATGGGGAGGTGGTACTTAAATAGAAGAAACAATTTCTTCACCAGACAAGACATAAGCACTTACTAACTTTGTTCCACGTCTTTTATTGAGATCTACTTGGAAAGGTGCTTTACTGTGTGTGCTGTTAAATTCCATGTGGCTGACTAGGTAATGAATAGAAAAGACAGAACCTGAGGGCCACAGGGGTTTGCAGTTGTCAGCATGGTGATAAGCCAGCTCTTTATCATCGGGAACTAAAGAGTACTTAAATGATACCGCTACAGTTGTAGCCATCATTTATCGGCCTCAAGTGACTTTGTGTATGTCCTTTTCCCTTACCTAATCTCAGTTTCTGTTTCGCTGGAGTCCGCATTATAAAACTTCAGTGATCCTCCTTCACATAGCTATTATTTTTCTAACATCAAAAGAATCGGAAAGAACACATGGCTTGAAAAATAAGACGGATACTGAAGGAAAAGAGTTCAAAAGCTAGTAAAATGCTGCTAAAATGCTGCTAAAATGCCACTAGAAAGGCTGTGGACAGATGACAGTCCAAATAGAAATTTGGAGTTTAGTAGGCCCGAAGCAGAACTATAGAAGTGATGCTTTTAAACAATAATTCATTCTAACATTGCAACATGAATGAGTTGAAGTAGGCCATCTGAAAATGTTTTGTTTATTTGTAAAGTACCTTGTCTGAAAGGAATTGATTTTGAAATCCTTATCTATTAGGTCATGAGAAGTTGAACAGATTTAAATTTTTTACAAACAAGTTTTTTAAAATCTTTTTTTACTTCCTTGGACAATAGCAACTTGAAAGAGCTAATTTTTGACAGTAAGCCAAGTATACATTTGCCCCATGTTCTGAAGCTGCCAGTGACAGAGGAAATTTCTGAAAAACTACAATAAATGAAACATAAGAGTGAAATATTTCTTCTATGGACAGAGTCTTCCTATGATCACTTTGCCCCGGAATATTTGTTCCTATTGAAATCTCAGTGAGGGAATCTAAAGCTTTTCCTTTTCCTTTTTCTTTTAAATCTATGCCTCAAGCAAAAAAGAATAGTAACTATATAAGAGATGGATATGTTACTTAGCTTGGATGTAACTCATTTCACTATATGTAAATGTTATGTTGTACATCTTAAATGTATACTTTTTTTTTTTTTAATTTAGAAAAGAGAATAATGTAGAAACAACACAAATGGCCATCAACAGATGAATGGTTAAGCAAATTGTGATGTATTCATAGAATAGGGTATTACTTAGTCTAAAAGGAATGAGATATTTAAACATGCTTCAACATGGATAAACCCTAAAAACATTGTGGTAGTGAAAGAAGCCTGACACAAAAGGCTGCCTATTGTGTGATTCCACTTGTATGAAAAAGTCGGACTAGGTAAATAAATGTAGGATGCAGATTAGTGGTTGTCACAGGCACGGGGGAGAGTGAGGAATGGGGAGCGACTGCTTATGGGTACAGGGTTTCTGTTTGGGGTGATGAAAATGTTCTGGCACTAGACAATGGTGATGAAGTACAGTATAGTGAATGGAGTCAATGTCAATGAATTGTAAAATTAAAAAAAAATTGAATTATGCCACAGAATACAAATATTAAGAAAGTAGAACCAGGATTAATAATCTTAATGAGAATATGGTTAAAATATGGAGTTAATTGCAGGGTACACTTGTGTGTATTGTGAAAGTAATAGTCATGATCACTCCTGATAGAGTTTCTTATTCTTAGACAGAGACAAGAGGTCTGACGTCAAGACCGTGTTCTCCAAGAGATAGATGCTGAGATGGAGATTTGTAGGCAGATGGTTATTGGAGGAGTGCTCTAAACACACAAACAAACAAACAAGCGAAACACTTGTAAAGGAGTGAGAGAACTTGGATTGACCAGAGGAAGAAGGAAGAAGCAAGATAGACTTTGACTGAAGCCTTTCAGAAAAGTTCCAACTTAAAGCAAAGAAATCAAGCCTTGGTTCTATTGTTTGCAGTAGTCATTGGATGTGAAATGTTCCAAGGAGGAGTTGAGGTAGCTCCATCTGGCCAACAACAATTTTCAGGAAAGACCAGGGCTATGAGCCATTAATTAGCAACAAGCTCACCTTTGATCATTTTCCTTTCATTTATTTTGGTTGTATAGATTGAGCAATACCCTTGTTAGCTGCCCACCTAAATTCTCCTTAGAGTTCCATGTTCTGTTAAACATCTCCACAGTTCACTACTGATAAGACCTCATTAGCTTCCACGCCAAGTTTTTCATTTATTATTATAATTCTATTTAGCTTTTTTCTTATCCATAAGACCTGCCACCTAGGACCCCATCACCACTAGTGCTAACAAGGAGCCCAGTGTTATAAGAGCACTCACCAAAAACCCAGGCCAACAAATAAAAACTACCCCTGAGTTTCTAAAGGATGTTGGTGCCCATCTCACCAGCCCAGTCTTTATCACACTGGAATATGTGATTCCTCCAGACCCCCTCATGAAACAATCAGCTAGGGGGTATTCTGGCCTTATGTGATCAGTGGCTTCAGGCTGCCCTCAAGAAAGGTGGTACCCTTGGGAAAAGGCAGTATTTGGGGAGGGACTCATACAAGCTGTTAGCAAGCAATATTTTCAGCAGGCATCTAGGGTAATGAGTGCTTAGTTCCTAAAAAGTGGGCATTTGGGTGATGGGCCATAATATCCACTATGGGAATCCTGACCTCACCTCTTCAGAGACATCTATGTACTAACATAGCGTCCATTGTATATGGATGTGTGCATTGTATGTGTGGTACAGTGTGTGTTTGTGTACATTTTGGAGAGGAGAAAAATGAGGGTGATTTGACCATCTTCCAAGGTGATTTTGATGATGTTTACAGATAATTTCTTAGTCTGTAAATTGCTTGAAGGCATATAACTTCTATATTTGTCTATTTTGCTCTCTAGAGATCTATTAAAGAGTAGACCATAAACAGTCTCACTGAATAATCATATTTCTTTCCTTCTTTTTTTCCTTCCCACTCCTTTCACCCACCATTCTTGTTTGGTTTTCCTTTTAATATTGATCAGGTATATACTTAGTTTTTAGGGAATTTTTATGTTTACACTTTTTTTTATTTAGTTTTATTTGAATCTCCATTTTTGGATGTATTTATTGCAGAATTGCATCTAATTCTGAAAAAGCATAAAAAAATCCTGTTTAACCATGGAAAGAAAAAATAGTATCTGTACAATAGAGACATCTAAGCAAGTGATACTACCATAAGCAAGTGATAAATTATGTTGTTATTTTGTTGATATAATATACCCCTGATAGAACATGATGGTAAGAGAATTTCAGATCTGTGGTGTTCTTGAATACCTATAATTCCAATCACATCTAGGAAAAAAAAAAAATCAAACCTAAACTGAGTGTTGCTCTAAATAAATACATTTAAAAACTAAGACTTTTCACAACTGTCAAGGTGATGGGTGAAAAAAAGGGAGAAAACAAAAGTATAAGAGAAACCACTGGAGATTGGAGGAGACTAAGGGAACATGATGACTAAATGTGATGAGGTATGCTGGATTTCTTTTGGGACACAAAAATAGTGGAAAAGTTGATAACGTCTGAATAAAGTCTGAAGTTTAGGTAATAGTAATGCATTAATGTTAATTTCTTGGTGTTGACAAATGCACCATACTTATGAAAGGCCATTAACATTAAGGAACTATTAACATTAGGGAACTTTTAAATTTTATGACTTGAAGGTGACTCAGCTAATGAGGTTAACAATGAATAATCATGGACATTTTTCATTCTTCAGAATTAGTGGTATACGAGGTCTGACAATGAAGTTCAAGTACGTGTTACAAAGATATTGCTAACCTTTTTTGACATCAGAGAGATTATTCATTATGAATTTGTACCAGCTGGACAACCAGTTAACCAAGTTGACTATTTGGAAGTTCTGAAAATGCTACATGAAAAAGTTAGACGACCTGAACTTTTCGCCAACAATTCATGGCTCTTGCATCTTGACAATGCACCAGCTCACACAGCGCTGTCTGTGAGGGAGTTTTTCGACAGTAAATAAATAACTATATTGGAACACCCTCCCTACTCACCTGATCTGGCCCCCAATGACTTCTTTCTTTACCCGAAGATTAAGGAAATATTGAAAGGAAGAGATTTTGATGACATTCAGGACATCAAGGGTAGTATGACGATGACACCTCAGATGGCCATTCCAGAAAGAGAGTTCGAAAATTGCTTTGAAGGATGGACTAGGTGCTGGCATCAGTGTGTAGGCTTCCCAAGGGGAGTGCTTCAAAAGTGACCGTAGTGATATTCAGCAATGAGGTGTGTAACACTTTTTCTAGGTTGAGTCTGTGAACTTAATTGTCTGATCTCGCATGCCAGTCAGTGTCCAATCAAAGAAGTAGAATTAATAGGAGAGAAATAGATGAGAGATATATGATAGATGGATGGGTAGATGGATGGATGGATAGCTAGATAGAAAGAAAGATAGATGATAGTACAGGAAGTTGAATAAAGTAATGTGGGGCTGGCTAAGCAGTCCCTGCAAGGCAGTGTCCATCTCTAATACTGAAGCACAAGGCATTAGGAGCAGGCTGCAACCCATGAGCACAAGCTGGGGACCCCACAATCATGAGCTGATACTGAGAAAACATGAGACAGAATCCCAGAACCACGAACTGTAGCCAGGTTCCATGTCATTGTCTCGGGCCTTGGTAATGAGCCTGCAGAAGCTAGGCCCTTCCTCATGGAGCTGACATCTTGCTTCTAGTCCAAGAATCAGAGAAAATTAGGAAAGATCCAGGGAGGGGGAAGGGAAAGAGAAATGCAGGCCTAGCTACCGCTTTGTGCCAGTGAAATGAGTCAACAGATCAGCAATAAGACCTTTGTGCTACAAAATAATCGCTACCCTTCTTTTGGACATTTCCTTTGCAAGTTTATTAAGCTGCAGCCAGTAGACTCTTTTCTTGTATTGTGTGTTATCTCCTGGAACTTTGTTTCATATAACAAATATTCAGCCTCCGTAGTATGTTGCATTTGTATCTGAATACTACCATTATTTTCTAACTTTAGTCTCAAAAAATAAGATTAATATAAGTCAGTTAACTACTATAGTACATTTGTATTTTGTTTTGAATTAGGTGGAATGAAGATGTTAATAGAGCCTTTGCTATTTCTACTCATTTCATTAAATATGAAATGTATATTTATAAACATAAATATCTAACATAAAACATTGAATATTATTGCAATGCTTTGCTGCCAAAGTCCATACATGAATACCCACGGACTTTCAGATAATTTTCTGAATTGATGGATGTATTCATATAATGCAATGACTGTCTTTATTACCAACCTTTTAGTTATGATAGCTTTTAGCTATTAAGCATGAGGAATTAACTCTCAGATGGATTTTGAACAAAAAGAGATCCTGGTAACTCTTAAGATATGTTGTGAAATGCTATGATTATATACCATTAAATTTATTCCAAAGGATATTTTTTCAATTGCCTGTGGAAATATGAGTGTTTTTATTTTCTTTCCTTTTAATCATGAAACTTGCCCCAGGTTGCCAGAAATGCAGCCATAAGCGTTCTTTAGTGAAGGCAGTTTAGTTCTGTCAGCCATTTTATTTCCCCTGTTGTATGGATGATGTTTTAATCAGTAAACACACACATAAAATTGGAACCATAATCCTACCTTCGTTACACAGAAGGTCTCCAGCTGCTTCCCTGATATTTGGAGCCTATCTGCTAAAGAAACTAGACACACACATGCAGAAAAGAACGTATTGACAAATGATATGTATTGCAAAGTAACACAATTATTATAGATGACAAATAATAAAATGATGAAAGTATAAAGACCAATTAAAGGAAAAATAATAAAGAGACCATTTTGTTATTAATGTTACAAAGATTAGATGACCTCTATGGAGCTGACCCTAAAATATCTACCTGTTATTTCTTACATCAGGTTATTTTTCTAGAAGTATATCATTAACTCATGTGACTGTATGATCCTTTGCATACATTGACTTTCTATGTCATACATAAAAACCTCAGCATACTTTATTGTCTTTACACAGAAGACCTGAAGACATAATTTTATGCATAAAATGACAGAGAAGAATAGCAGTTATAACAGTTATAAAATCTTAAAACTTATGGTATATAAATTGGTTTTAGCTTTGCTTCTAAAGCAAAGGGAACTCTTTTAGATCTTTACAAATACTCTATTATGTTGCAGGATTTGCACAGAAAAGAATAGACCTGAATGAAAACCTAAAAAAAATTATAAAAATATCCTATATACAGCTGTATTTATGTGTACTTTATCATCAAAGGATATTTATTAAACACAAACAGATATGACATACCTGTTTTAAAAGCAGAGATTATGAATAATGAGGCATTTCTGCCTTTTATGAACCCATAGACCAGAGGAAGAGCATATATAAATAGCTAATTATAAACATGATATTGATGTTTTCTTTTAAGCGCAGTATTGAGTGTGTGGATGATTCTACCATTATTTGTTAACCCCACACAGCTACATCACACACACACACACACACACACACACACACACACACACATGCACACTCACATACACACTTATATGCTGTTTTGTATATATACTTCATAGTGTAAAATAATAATGAAAATACATATTGTATCAAAATAGATCCATGCTAGCTAAGGAATTCTCCAGCTCTTAATTAGGGAAGAGTTGCAAACTGGAATAAAACAAACAATGAAACAAACAAACAACACCTATGTAACAGTGTGTTCACAATTTGTACCTATGTCTGCTCACAGATAGTATATAGTAGATTATATTCAACTAAATGAAACCCTTTTACTCTACACTTATTAATATAAATATTTATTCTCAAAAATAGGTTTGGAGTTAGTAAAATGTCCTAGCTGTGTGAACTCGGATAATTATTTGAATTGATTCAGTTTTCTTATCTGTAAAGTATCTGGGTAATAATCACTATTGCACTGCTCCCTCCTTCCCGGCCTCCCATCCCTCATGGAACCCACACAACTCTTTTGTCCTCAAATACTTTCCTCAACAGAAGTGTTCTTTGATAGGTGATTGGATAAGAAAGATGCGGTACAGACTCGTAATACAACAGAATACTACTTAGTCATAAGAAAAGATGAAATACTGCCGTTTGTGACAACCTAGTTGGATCTGGAGATTATTATGCTAAGCGAAGTAAGTCAGACAGAAAATGTTGAGAATCATTTGATTTTACTCATATGTGGGATATAAAACTGAAAGCAACAAATAAGCAAGAAACAAACAAGCAAAATCTCATAGACAGAGACAATGGTTTAGTGGTTACCAGAGGGTAAGGGGGACGGAGGCTGGTAGAAGAGGGTAAAGAGGATCAAATATATGGTGATAGAAGGAGATTTGACTTTGGGTGGTGAACATGCAATGCAATATACAGATGATGTATTATAGAATTTTATACTTGAAACCTATATAATTTTATTAACCAATGTCACTGCTATAAATTTAATAAAAAACAAAAAAGATCCCCACCAAATCCTGGCCCCTTATATCTACCACAAATATTGCCTTCCAGGGAGTTCCTTCTAGCCACTATACGTTGAGTCCCAACTCCAGCTGCCCATCAGACTATCGTATTTTCACTTGAATTTTTTTCAGAGCGCTTAGAACAATCAAAAATGATTTTGCTAAACTATTTACTTATTTATCCCCTGTCTCTCCTCAGTGGCCCCTAAACTCCATAAGGGTAAGTAACTCACCTGTTTTGCTCACCACTATATTACTAGTTCCTAGCCTGGTGCCTGGTACATAATGGGGTCATGAATAGTTATTGAATGCAAGAGTGAAATATGGAAAACACACCTAGCATTAAGCTTGACACAATGAAAATTTCTATATAAATTCCTTCTACGAATAACCTCTTATTTTTCATATTCTAAATTGGGCCTTGTACATAATAAATATTCAATAATTCAGGGTTAGTTGAATGAATTCCATGTCACAGTGTGGAATGCCAATTCAACTTTACAAGACTGATGCTGACGCCATTAACAGAATTGTTTATGTGTCAATTAGCATCATTAAGATACATTCATGGATTAGATATACATTTCTTTAGTCTTCAGAAAACTGGCATTGATGATTAGAAACTTTTCACCATTTAACAGCACTCATCAAATCAACACATCTCATATTTTCATTCATCCCAAACACACATTTATAGAAATCAAAAGATTAGCTCAGTCTAAGTGATACTGAAATTTTTTTCACTATTAAATTTATTTAAATAAACGTGTGAATAATTTACTCCAAATAAGGTTGTTATTGTGGACCAATAAAGGGCCATTTACTAAACCTGACAAGCTCACAGAAGACCAGCATGCTGGGCCCTAATTTCAAAGACCAAAATTAACCACATAGGATGGTCTGAACATAAAAATTCCTAATTAAAAGTAGGTCATGACCGGTAGTCACATCCTGTAACTTTCTTGACAAAGGTCAACCTTTACCTTAAGGTCAACCTGAGCGTGTCTATCTCTTTTTGCATCTAAAATAACATACCGTTGGAATGTCAGAGTAATCCCTTTATTCGGACACCTCAGGGCACAACCTTGCAGCAGAGCAGGAGACCACAGAACCCCTTACTGTTATCTTGTTTCCAAATACATCTCTATGTGCTGTAAATGTTATTAACTAGCATGTACTCACCAATGTAAAAGAAGTATGCGTCTCATTACTTCTTATCCAATCGCAGAGATTTTCCTGTTTTGCTTTCTCTCAACCCCTTACTCTACCACCAGTGGGTTTCATGTAACCCTCCTTACATCTCCTCCTTTGATTTTAATGTGTAAAATAAGCTGCAAACCTGCCATTCTCTGAAGCATTTCCTTAATCCATTGAGATTTTGCTTCCTGGCAGTTGTCGTCAATTTGGCTCAAATAGCTCATAAAAATTCTCTACAGGTTTGCACATTTCTTACTTCGACAGTGTAAATATTTCCTAGAGATAAACTGCTGCTTATGTTAGTATGCTACAAGTGTTCATTTATTTCTTAATTTAATTTGACCAGTAACTACTGGGATTAAACTAATATAAGAGTACAGATACACTTCATCAGGTTTAATATTAATATTACATTTTAGTTAACAAAACAAGGAAAAGGAAGACAGTTACCAGAAGTTTTTGCCATGAATAAAGGAAAAAGCTTCTCCTGAAATGTTAATGGAAACCCACAGCTTCGCTCTACCATAAAAGCCATACTGCTAAGCATTAATAACTGAAGAAAAATTTTCCTCCCGGCACAGTTTCAAACACACTAAGGTTCAAACTTCTTTTCTTTTGCAACTGAACATTTTGAGCAGTTTCCCTAATATTTTGGGAATAAGAGGAAATTTAATTTTTTCAATAATGAGAAATCTCTTTTTGCCTGTTTCAGCATTAAAAACCTAAGGTTATTCAATTGAAAACATTTATTTCATATCCAATTTTACATAGATTTTCATCCTAATTTCAGTTCTGATTTTGGCTCAGAAATTCCTCTTGGGCTGACAAACAAGGTTGTGTTCCTTTGCTGTTTGGTCTTTCCTTTTGTTTTTATCCAAGATTTTTTGTTTCCTTCTAGGGAGGGTTTGGACTAGGAAGAGGCACAAACATCATTTTCTATACTTTCTCTAAGCTAATGGGCCTGGAGGTCATGCTCCATCTTATGACAAGCTCACAACTATTAGTTCTTTCAAAGATTACACTTATTCATAGAGTCACACCCACTTCCAGAGCATAGCAGTACCTTATTCCCTGCCTCCTACCATTGGTGATACAGGGTTCAGCTAATTTCTTGAGACATCTCTCATCCTGTAACCGTCCTCAGTGTTTCCCTCTCAACCTCTCACACAGATATAACATAGTTTTCTGGTTTTGTTTTCAGGGTTAGGCTATAATGAATTGGGACTTGTTTCCTCTTTTCTATTCTCTGCAAGAATTTGTAAAATATGATATGATTTCTTGAAAGTTGGTAGAACATGGAAAAAATCTTGGCGTTGTGTTCAAAAGATATAGCTATAAATGTCAATATATATGTATACCTATACATTTATATAGGTATATGAATGTGTGTATATATGAGGTGTGATAAAAATTGGTAAAAGTTTAAATTAAAAATGATTACAGTAAGAGACACATTGCCATTAATTCCCTTCAAAATACTTCCCCTCACTTTGAACACAATTATCCCCTCATTTTTGCCACTTTCTAAAGCAGTTCTGGAAACTCTCTTTCAGGAGTGTCTTTAGTTGCACTGTCATGGCTGCCTTGACGTCGTGGCCACCTTAGACACCATTTTGATGGTTGCCTAAAATGTAAACTTTTGCTTATTATGTATACATTTTCTTTGCACTTTTAACTTGTGGGGTTGTCTTAGTTTTCACTATTTCTCATTTTAAAGACAAAACCAGTGTCTGAAGGCATTTGGTCTTCAAGTATATTTTTCCCAAATAAGTTTTAAGTACTTTATTCAAAATTCTTTTCCATGAAGGTGTTTGTATATAAAAATTCTGAAGCTTGTATTTTTTATTCTTAAGAAAATGTTCATCATGATCTCATATTTAAATTACAGTTTGGCTGGTTACAAAATCCTCATTCAAATATATATTCCATCTATATTTTTAGAACTACTATTCATTCATCTTCCTCAATTAATACTAATATGGAAAAATACATTATCATTCTGTATATAATCTATTCTTTCTCTGTGAAAGCTTTTAGAATTTTCTATTTGTATTTTATATTCTCAAAATTAGTATACATTGTGGGCTTTTCCTTATTTGTTCCCTTTTGTTTTCTGTCACGTACTTTTATTCTCATTTGGTATATCTGAGAAATTTATCTCTATTTTTTTTTTTCCAAATATTTTTCCTTTTCATTTTTTCTTCTTCTTGGGATTTCTATTACTGAATGATTAGTTTTCTGCTATATTCTTGTTCTAGTGTATTTACTATATATTTATCCTATTCTTCTTTCTCTGAATGAGTTTTTAAATCCTCTTTGTCAGTAGACTAATTTATTTCTCAAAAGTATTCCATAATTTACTGCACATGTTAACCCATCAGGTTAATAATCCAAGCACTACAACCTATACAATGTGCACATATAAAGCTGGCGTAGTGGAGGAATTTGGAAGAAGCTCAATAAAATGCATGTAGTCCTCCAAAATCCTGCCATCACACTGAATTGACCGTTTGGACCTGACATTGTGTATGAACCTTTAGGTTCCAGGGAGACATTTAGAAACTTTTGTTCGCAAAAGGGAGAGTAAGAAGAATAACTCAGGAGATTTGGAAATGCCTGAAGTTTACACTTTGTGTTGCATTCTTGCTGTTCTGCAAAGCATTCTCTTCTTGGACACCAGAAGCCAAGACGTTTATATAACACCATTGGTTTTAGCTGATTGCTGAGTCACCCAGTTGATTGAGTTACAAATATCATCCAGGGCAAAAGTGACTTGTCTATCCACACCATCTATTGTATTCTTTGTTTCAATTATTATATTCCTTGCAACTAAATCTGTTTTTCTTATTTCCTTTGTTTTTTTATTTTGGTTTTCTTTCATTTTGCTAATATTATCTCATAACCTTTAATTCCTTGATCCATTTATTCTAATATTTCTGCTTCTGATGGCATTTTTTTTTAATAGCTGAACCACTCAGATTCAGATTATTTTGGTCTGTGTGTTTATATTTCCATTGAGAATAGTAGGAACTGTGTCCAGTAAAATGTGTGAGAAATCTCCTAACAACAGACTTCTATTTGAGTTAACCCTAGTGAATTCAAACGAAATTGGAATGAGTTCTACCATGGAAATCTACAGACTTGAGAACAATACAGTTAATCCATTCTTAAACCAAGGGAACAATTGTAGGCATTACCCTACGCCTCCAGGGAGAAGCGGATTTAGGGAAAACTCTTTGGAATGTTCTTCACCAGCCCTAAGAATTCAGAAAACTAGTGTTTGGAAAGCATATTCCATAGGCTGGTCAGCCCTCACAATTTTTATTTTTCCCCTGGCAATTTACCCAACTAGTTTTTATTTTATCCTGGAATACATCTACCCCAGACATCTGCTTTACATAGGTGTGGGATAGACACTGACAGTTCCAAGGTAATATAAGGTTAGGTATAAGAAGTGATATCATAGAATCTTTTTTTTATCTTATTAGACTGGTGCATGTCCATCTCTTACCACAAGCTAAAGCCACTATCACTAAGGCAGATCTGTTCCAAAGACACCCTTTTTCTCCAGGGGTTTCTCCTCACTTGTTTTTTCAGTCTTTAATTCCTCTGGGATTGGTCTTGGGGAGAACACCAGCAGTTTTTGCTAGATCAGCATAATGCTAAGACCTGGAATATTTCTACATTAAGAGATTTATTGAGGTTTGCTTCCAGTGAATTTTTATGCATATTTTATTGCACCTAAAATTGTTTAATCTCTGTCATCAGGGTTTAAAGAGTGATCTATATATTTCCTAAAACAATGCATTACATTATTTGGAAGCAGTGTTTCTTTATTATCTGAATTTATGGCCATAAGTTATATTTTCCTATTATAGATGTTATGCTGAATTTCCCTTGCAGTTCCTTCTATTTAGCTTTATAAATTTTGATGCTGTTTTATTTGGTGAAGAAAGATTTACAGTGTTTGTATTTTTTGTATTTTTTATTTTTTTGTCATTTTAAATGTTAATCCCCAAATTCATATATTTCTGGGAATTGCACTGTGATCCAAAGTTAATATTTGTTTGGTTAATTACTTTGTACTGGTTTTATAAATATTTCCAAACAGATACTGAAGTATAATCAATTGTTTACTAAATTTTATGATGAAATCTGTGTTTAATTGTTTTTCACCTTGTGGTCATTTGGATGATTTATACTATGATTTTGGTATCGTGGGTTATATTTATGTATTTAGTTTATTTAACATTTTTAAAATCAACTTTAAAAATGAAAAGAAAAAGTGTTCTAGATTTCCCTAAGACAATAATGTTGGTCTAAATTACATATTATTGTTAACAAATCTTCCTAAAACACATAAAGGTCAAAAAGAAGCGAATATAAAATATTCATAGACCATGATTTCATGTTTCTAGGGCACAGTGACGATCAACTTTTATTTACATTTAGGTGGGGAAATACTCATGTGAGATTTACAAAGGTGGGTACGGGGGGGTGCACATTAGACATATGTTTCAGACAAACAACAGAAAAGAAAGGATAGTGCATTAGGATACTAGAGGTGAAAATAAAGATATCATTGATGAATTTTTATTCTCAGAAGGAGAAGACTCTTCCATGAGTTGAAATACTGGAATCAGTTCTGTGACCTAATGGATTAAAGCCTTGGCTATTGGTGATTAGCAAGAAAAAGTTTGGAAAGTCGGTAAGATGGCAGTCTTAGAAAGATGATGTTTCATAGATAAGAAAATATTTTGGAAGGAGAAGATCTCCCTCATGGGCTTAGTGATAGAATAAAGAAGTGAATGTTGAAGGAACATAATAAAACAAGATAGAACAAAAGAAGCAGAAGTGAGAAACAAAAACAACAAAAAAAATGAAAGCACCGTAGATTAGGGAAACAGTACTTTAGCCAGAGAAGAGTCTTCTCATAAATTGAGAAATTAACGCCCCCATACCCTTTATAGTCTCCTCTGAAATTGCCTGTCTAAAAAAAATTTTAAGTATTTTAATCACAAAAAAAATATTAAACATAAAATTTTATAACAAAAAATGAAAATTAAGTTAAAAGCCTTTAGCAAAACGTACACAAACGTGCACATATAGACACATACATATAACAACCCATGAAGCAAATTTAATAATAAATGAAGCAAATGACATATGAAAATATATGTAGATTGAGGAAAATGTGAAATAAGACCTATTAAATTTCAGGAAGTATATTGAAGAATAAAGGGAAAAAAAGCATTTTAATATATAAAAACAAATTGCAAAGTTTGAATATATCTACTGATAGTTTAACAAGGAACACACAGGACTGAATAATGAGATCCAAAAATTACACAGGAAAATAAATATTTGAAAGGTAGAAGCAAAGTGATAGATAAAGAAAATAAAAAGAATCTCACATAAATATAACTGGATCTTCTGAAAAACAGAAACAACCACTATGTAAAAAGAATAGAACTTGTAATTAATATTGAATAAGTTAAAAAAAAAAAAACTTTTCAGAAATCAAAGAAAACTACATTTTCAAAGGACCTACGTCTCAATTAGGGAAATGAACATAGAAAGATTGACTAAGACATAACCTTTTCAACCATTAAACTTTGACATTAAAAAAAATAGTGTCTTTGAGCATTCAGGCAAAACATCAAAGAAAAGGGAAAAACGTCAACTTTGTTACAAAATGACTTAATAGCATATTTTAACATGTACAACCTTAGAGCATTTAGAACATTTTTCTAAGAACTCAAGGAAAAGAAGTTTAATCCAAAGATTTTTCTCCTCAGCCAAATTAGAAAATAAAATATCAGGACTATAGAAAAACTATTTTCAACATAAAGTAACTTGGTGAATATTGTACCCATGAGCAATTCCAGAAGAATTTATTGTAAAAGGTTTATTATAGAAAGGACTTAATCTTAACCAAAAGATGATTTTAAAAAATTGCAAAAAGATTGGTGGTTTTCAGTTTTATATACCACGTATCAGTGAAATCATATGGTTCTCGACTTTTTCTGTCTGATTTATTTTGCTTAGCATAATGATCTCAAGATCCATCCATGTTGTCACATGGCAGTATTTCATCTTTTCTTATGGCAGAATAGTATTCCATTGTGTATATAAACTATATCTTCTTTATCTAATCATCTATCAAAGGACACTTTGGTTGTTTCCATCTTTTGGCCACTGTAAGTAAAGTGGCAATGAACATCAGAGCACTTATATCTTTATGGATAACTATTTTCAGATTTCTTGGGTATATACCCAGGAGAGGGATTGCTGGGTCATATACAACTGAGACTAGAGCTCAGAGCTCTGTTCTATTTTTTAAAAAATAATGTCATTGGGATTTTGATGGGGATTGTGTTAAATCTGTGTATAGCTTTGGGTAATGTAGCCATTTAATTATCTTGATTCTTCCAATCCATGCATATGGAATATGGAGTATCTTTCCATTTCTCCTTTCTTAAATTTCTTTTAAGAATGTCTTATAATTTTCAGTGTATAGGTCCTTCCATCTTTTTTAAAGTTTATTCCTGGGTATTTTATTCTTTTTGTTGCAGTTGTCAATGGAATTTTTTTTTCCATTTCTTTTTCTGAAATTTCATTATTAGAATATCAGAATGCAATCAATTTTTGTACATTGATTCTGAAGGTCCATGGATGGTGGTGCTGACAAAAGTATCAAGAGTAGGTGAGGAACACATACATATTTTTTGGTGTCCCTGCATTATGGAAAGAGTTCAATAAAATATACCTAATATCAGATCAGTGGTATGTTCCCTCAAGGAAAATTAGCATATTAGAAACTCAGTTTGGGTCTCTGTTCTTGGCAAGTGATCAGCAGTGGTAAATGGAAGTTCACTTGTTGACAAAATGCCTAACTTCCATCACTCTTACTATGGTCCTGTAAGTCCTATGGACAACCACTAAAGAGGGCAGAGAATCAGGTTCACTGGCTTTCATAGAACAGGCCATCTTGGATGATTTATTATTAACAGCATCCTTTGCAGTGGTTGTCCTTTGGGAGCACTCAAATAGGAAACACATATCCTTACCCTGAGGGTACATTTTGAGTTTCCAATCACATATTTTTTCCTCAATCTCTTAGCACCAATCTTGTTCTCTGATTTTCTGTGATCTAGCCACATCATTGGCTGTGTAAACTCATGCTTCTGGTCATCTCTTCTCCCAGCAGGTGAACAGATGTTCTGCTTGAAGTTCCATTTATGGAGTGCAGTTAACATCAGCACTACCCTTCTGGCCTAAGTCAGACTGTAATGTTGCGGTGATCCATTTCTAGAATGTGCTAGTATAATACAAACATATATATAAAACAAGATTTATTTTTTTTCTGTTGTCAATTGTTCATAGAGAACTCTCCATTAGGTCTAGGTGTGGACTGAGAGGAGAAATACTTGGTGACAGTAAATTCCTTTGAGGAATTTGGCCATGTAGTCAGAGAATGGTCAGCAAGCAGCAGAAGGATACACACAAAATTGTACCTCCAAATTTTAGGAAAGCATATTAGTTCCCGCTGAGTCTCTAAATGAGAACATGCTAGAACAGTACTGGACATTTTTGTAGAAAATAATTCTGACAGCACAATTACAAATGATTCCATTGAGAAAAAAGTATAGAAGGTGTTGAAATACAGTCACATTAAATGCTTGATAGAAAAAAAGGTATAAATTGTAAACAAATACTTTGAAGACCTTGATATGATTTCACACACACACACATACACACACACACACACAGACACAGACACACAGACACACACACACTATGTTAAACTCAGATTGAAATTTTTGTATAAAACCTGAAAATAATAAAATCAAGAGTCAGCCACATCCCACATAATGAATTGGCATTTATGGGGGGGCAGAAAGAAAAGAAAACTAACAAAGGATAAGAAACATGATTTTAGGTATGTTCACAGGAAGAAGAGCTAGAAAGCTGTCAGCCACTCATTAAGAAATACCTTATAATAGCAATGATGACACTGAGAGAAAAAAGAAAAATTCCCTCCATTCCTGCTGTGCCCTCATTTTTCTTGCTGAAGAAAAGAGTCACAATGGAATAGAAAATTTACATAGCACTTTCTACTGGTAAGATAAAATTCAAATCCAAACAAAGAGGACAAATTGTAAGAAAGCAGCTACATTATTTTCCATATTCTACACACTATGAATTAAATTCTGAGGTACAAAAAATATGACAGATAAAATACAGAATCATTACCAATAAAAATTAGCAGAGAAGCATAGGAGAAATTAGATGGTCAAAGCACACAAGTTTTGAGGCCAAATAGAAGGCATATTCTGCAGACCAAGGATATTGATGCCAGTTTTGAATAATTTCCTACAGTCTATTAATAAAAGAACAGTGCTGGAACACCTATAAATGAGAATGGTGATGATGAGGAACTAATACAAGCTCGTTAAATAAGTTACACTAGGCTAATTCAATTGTCTTTTTTGATATGGTTATGAACTCAAAAAAGTGCTGAGTAAAAATGATTTTCAGCAAACTGTTTGACAGACTCTCACATTATATATCCTGTTGTGAAAAATGGAGAAATGTATATGAGCATGGTACAATAGGTGAATGAATAGAACCAAAGAACAATTAACAAGGCTCAAGTTCAAGACATTTTGACATGTTCTTTGATCTTCCTCTGACCATCTTTCCGTCTCAATGAATTGGATGCAAACTTTGATCACATCTTCACTAGATTTGCTCAGACATGGAGTTGGAAATATAAGTAGGTATTTTGGATATTTTAAATTCAGCATTCAAAAAAAATATCTGCAGTCTAGAAAGATGAGTTGAATGCAAAAGTTTGCAGTTAAAAATAGATAGCAATGTACAGAGAAAAACAACAAAAAGCAAACAAGAAGAGGAGAAAAGAAGGAAAACATAAATGACCAAAGGAGAAGCAGACTTTAATACCATATGGATGACTAAATAGAAATTTCAGTTAGGGGTAAGATTAGCATAAACTAAAGGTATGATTAGTATATGACAGTTAAAACAAAATTGTTTTATGTATTTTCTTTTTAGTCCTTTAATATTTTAAAAATTAAAGTATAGTAAACATAACAATATTACATTATTTTCAGGTGAACGACATGGTTATTCAACAAAATTATTTACCTAACAAAGTGATCACTACAGTAAATCTAGTAACCATTTGTCACCATACCAAGTTATTACAATTATATTGAGTATATTTACCATGCCAGACATTATATCCCCATTTTTCCCATTGTATATATCACCTTCTTTATCATAGATTAATTGACTATATAAAAGAATGAGTTTATTTCTGGGCCCTCTATTCTGTTGCATTTATCTCTGTGTCTTTTCCTGTGCCAGTACCATACTGTTTTGTTTACGATAAATTTGTAGTAAAGTTTGAAATTAGGAAGTGTGATACATTTAACTTTGTGCTTTCTCAGGATTGGTTTGGTTTCATGGGTCTTTGGTGGTTCAGTACTAATTTTAGGATTATTTGGTCTAGTTTTGTGAAAAATGCTATTGGTATTTTAATAGGGATTGCATTGGATCTGCAGATTGCTTTGAGTAGTATGGACCTTTTAACGATATTAATTCTTTCAATCCATGAGCACAGTATATTCTTCCATTTATTTGTGTCATCTTCAATTTCTTTCTTCAGTGTCTTACAGTTTTTACAGTACAAGTCTTTCACCTCCTTGGTTAAATTTATCGCTAGGTATTTTATTCTTTTTGAGCAATTGCAAATGAGATTGTTTTCTTCATTCCTCTTACTGATAGTTTGTTATTAATGCATAGAAATGCAACTAATTTTCACATGTTAGTTTTGTTTCCTGTGAATTTACTGAATTCATTTATTGGTTATAATAATATTTTGGTGGAGTCTTTAGGGTTTTCTATATAGAGTATCATATTATCTGCAAATGGTGATAGTTTACTTCTTCCTTTCCAATTTAGGTGACTTTTATTTCTTTTTCTTGTCAGATTTCTATGACTAGGACTTCTAATACTCTGTTGAATAAAGTGGTAAGAATAGACATCTTTGTCTTGTTCCTGAAAAGTTTTTTAGCTTTTCACCATTATGTATGATGTTAGCTGTGGAATTGTCTTATATAGACCTTTTTATGTTGAGGTATATTCCCTCTATTCACACTTTGTTTAGAGTTGTTATAAAAAATGGATGTTGAATTTTGCCTAGTGCTTTTTCTGAATCTATTGAGATGATCATATGATTTTTATTCCTTGTATTAGACTGGAATGAAATAGAGAAGATCTACAGTTCCACTTCATTTTGGTGAAATACTCAAAATAATTTTAAGTAGATAGAGGTTTTTGATGAGTTTGTTTTACAAAGCTATTAGTTAAAAACATTATTTTAAATGAAGACAAAAAAACTGTAAAAAAATCTGTATGTTATTGCATGTTATAAATTACTTTTAGATCTTGAAATGAATGATAAATTATATGGCCACCTTCTTCATGTGGTCAGAAAGGATTAACTTTAGATAATTGAGGTAATGTGAAGTGTTTAGACTTTACAAAATATTACTAAAAAGTGGAAAAATGGTTAATATTGCTTTAAAACTGTAAAATATGTTCAGGAAGAAATATTTCATTGAGGGTCTTTCATGGAAAGAATAGTTACTGAAGAATGGTTATTGAATAAATACCTGTAATATCTTCTCCAAATCTAAGTAAGAATTTCTACAAATTTGTGAAAATAATTATTCTGAATAGATTGGCGCATTGTGGTTCTAAGTAGATGCATATGTTATGAATGGGGAGGTAGAACTTATCATACTTTCTTTATGAATAAAGCTTCATTTTTATTACAATCATGGATTGTTTAACAGTTGGAAAGATTTATGATGAGATTGCTAAAATTCTCAATTCTAGCGGTGTTCACAGCAAGAGAATTGGCCATGATTACAGCCACATATGCTTACAAAATACACAGCCAACATAAACCTCTATAAGCAAGATTCTGTTATAAGTGGAGTGAGATAATAACAATCACTATTATGAAAAATAGGGATATTTTCTCTGTTAGTGTCTATGTAAAGTTTCCAAAATTACAATTGTATTAACTGAACTATTTAGGCGAGATTAGCTGAACTATTTAGGCAAAAGCCACTTGGCATCTGCTTGTTTTTAAATAAGTTAAACATTTCTGAATGGATTAAGTAACAAATTCCATTAAAATTAATATATATATTCCATTAAAATTAATATATATGGAATATATATATATATATATATATATATATATATATATATATATATATATATTCCTTAAGATCTATACTTCTTTGAGATATCCTGTGAAAGTAAATTCTTGGTCATTAAGGGGATAGAATCTATAACTTTCTCGGTTACTTCAGAGAATAGATTCTGATGACACAAAATATGAGTGTGATTGCAGTAGAGAAAGAAGGAAAGATTAATAGTGGACTTGTCTTTACCATTAGTTTACTGCGTCTCCATGTAAAGAAACAAATTTTAAAAGGAACAGATATGCCAAATAGAAAGGAAAGATGACAAAAAAAATAGATGGAGAAATTTCAAAATAGATTGTGGTGTTAATGTAGAATGTTACTTAAAAAAAGACATATAAGCCAACTAAATATTAAAAAAACTCATAGAATTTTCAAATCTGATTAGAAGTATAATTGACTACATCTGTTCTTTAATAATTAAAGTAATAAATATTAGAGAAAAATAGGTTAGAAGAGAGCATGGGAGAAAAAAGAAGAAAAATGTAGGTTTAATGTACAAATAATAGTAAATATTCACTTAATATATATAAATATTCCAGTGATATAATATTAAGAAATAATAAAACAAAAGGTTAAATCAATGTTCTTTTGAGAGTAACTCTTGTGGTAAGCATAGCAGGAAAAAAAAGAACAACTCATATTGTTCGGTAATCAGTATCATACACAAATAAGATTATAACAAAATATACATTATTTTCTGAGAATTTTATAAAACTTAACAGGTAATGCTAATTATTTAAAGAATATTAAATAATTCTTTTTAAAAGTCTTTTTAAAAGTCTATTTCCTTTTCTACAAAAAAATACTTGGGAATTTTGTACAATGGCAGGAATTTTGAGTGTGTTTCTAATTATGCTTCGAAAAATTTGCTTAGTTAATTTTTATTTAAGTAAAAACAGGTGTTCCCTTTCCACCAGGAAGTGATAACTGATTTATAAAAGGCGGTAACTGGAGATGCACAGATACATATATGAAAATAGAACACATAAGATATTAAACTTGAATTTAGATACATCTCTTTTTAATCCAAAAAAGATATCACTGTAATAACCTTTATATAAAACATGTTTTTTTCCTTTCTTTTTGTTTTTCTTTTAATGAAAAGACATACACCGGTTATTTTAGTTTTCCTGTTATAGTACAACTGAGGAAAATATATTTCATTTAGCTATGAATTAAAAATACTATGAAGTATAGTTTTCAAATCCACAAGGCTTTTGCACAAAGCCAGAAAGAAGGCACATATGTACTCTTAAGCACTTTTGTCACTTGGTTTGTATCTTCCCAGTGTCTGCCTCTGAATCTTTATTACCCATTCTTGTTCAGCCATGAAAATTAGAATTGATGTGATTGGCTCCTTTCCCGTGGCAACTCCCTCTGCTGTCCTGAACATCTAGGTTCGATGTATCTAATTTTCTACTGTTGCTCAAAACATAATGCTGGCCTACTGGCTCTGAGTTGTATTGTCATTATTTTTTGGAAGTAGTGGATATACAGAAATGATACTGGAATATTATGAAATGTTTTTATTAATACATTTGAAGCTATTGAGTAGTGTCTTTAAGTTAGAGGACAAATGTGAACCATTATTTTTAAATGTTTTAGGATTGGCATTATTCAGTATAAGTGATATTGCTTATTTTCTCAAAGCAAGCGAACTCTATGATTGTTAAAATTATTTTCCTACGGTGTTAAAATTAGTGTTTTCTGATTAACTAGTACTTTTTCTAGTGTTAAAGTTATTTTCTCTGGATTGTGATAATTCTTTTTCTCTGAATCCTATGCCTATCTTTCTTATATCCTTAGAAACCAGAATTTATTTTCTTTTTTACCTTTTTTCTCTTATTCACCTAAAGGCTTTGGTGATTGCCTCCAATTCAATCCCAGAACACCACACTGCAGCTCTTTCAGAGTGAGAATCCAGTGCTTTCTGCATTGGCTGTTTTGAAAGCACATTGAAAATCAGGTCACCTCTGATAGAATTGTACCACAGATATATGGGAAAGAATACATAAGACTAAAGGAAGGACCGGTGAACAAGGTACAAAATGATGGTGGAAGCAGGAAGAATTTTTAGGAATTCAAAAGTGATAATGGGTCATTCATGTAAGAGTTGGAAAAGAGCTGAACCCACTGTCTTTAATTTCACATGTATCATTTTTAAAAATAAACTTTTTAGTAAAAGTTTAGATTTAGAGAATTATTGTGAAGATACTACTAAGCCTGCACCCCGTTTCCCTTATTAACAACTTATATTAGTGTGGTACATTTGTCAAAACTAATGAACAACTATTGATGAATTATAATTAAGTTTATACCCTCTACACTTTTCCTCAGTTTTGCCCAATGTCCTTTTTTTGTTTCATGATCTCATCCGGAATATCACAGTACATTAGTTATAGTGTCTCCGTGGGCTCTTCTTGTCTGTGACTTTTTTTCAGACTTGCCTTGTTTTTGGTGACCTTGAGAGTTTTGAAGAACACTGGTCAGGTATTTTATAGAATGCCCCTTAACTGGGATGTGTCTAATGTTTTTCTCATAATTAGATTGGGAGGAAGACCACAAAGGTAAAGTGCCGTTCTTATCACAGCATGTCAATGATATAATATGTAAATATGATTTATCACAGTTGATGTTAACCTTGATCAAATAGCTTTACATAGTGTTTGTCAGTCTTCATTACTGTAAAGTTACTATTTTTCTTTTCCCCTTCCATACTCTACTCTTTGGAAGAAAGTCACTATGTGTAACCAGAACTTGAAGAGTGGGAATTTATGCTCCATCATCTTAAGAAAGAAGTATGTACATAAATTAGAATTCTTCTGAACATGGAATTTTTAAAATCTACCCTGTTGATTTCTTTATCCAATCATTTATTTATATCAGTATATGTTTGTGGGGTTTTTTTGGGGAGAAGCATTTTCTTAATTTTTGACATTAGACATTGTTCCAGGCTCATCATATTTCCTGCTTCAGTCCCAGAATCAGTCACTTTTCCAAGGACCCCTGGTTTCTGTTTTGTAAATAGTAATAGAAACTAAGAATTGAGCATGAGGTGTGGTTGTTACTTCTGGGGCGTGCTTACTTCTAGGACCTCTCAAGAGGAAATATGTGTGTATAGTAATATATATATATATATATATATATACATATGTGTGTGTGTGTGTATATATATATATATATATATATATACACCCTTAATATATTAATCAAAATTTTATATATGTAAATATACACGTGTGTGTGTGTGTGTATATATATATATATATATATATATATACGTGTGTGTGTGTGTGTGTGTGTGTATACATATACACATTTATATAAATATTTCAGCTTGTTGCCATTTGTTTTGGTATTTATCCTGGTTGGTGGTCTCTGAGCTTCCTGGGTATATGGTGTGGTATCTGCCATTAATTTTTGAAAGCTGTCTGCCATTAGTATTTTAATTTATTTTTCTGTGTTCTCTCTTACTTCTTCTTGGATATTAGATATTTTCTTCTGTTTACTTTTTCCATTCTTTTTGTTTATTTACATTTCATCTGGGAAGTTTCTATTGATATATCTTCAAGGTCACTGACTCTTTCCCTAGCCATGTTCAATAAAATGGTGAGTTGATCAAAGGCATTCTTTATTTTCTTATAGTGTTTTTGATTTCTAGCATTTCCTTTTGATTATTTCTTAGTGTCCATTTTTTTACTTATATTTCCCATCTGTTTTTGCATGTTGTCCAGTTTTTCCATTAAAGCCCTTAATATATTAATCAAAATTATTTTAAATTCCTGTGTGAAAATTCTAAAATATAAGTCATATTTGAGTCTCCTTCTGATGCTTGCTTTGTCTCTTCACACTGTGTTTTATCTTGTCGTTTAGCAGGCCTTGTAAATTCTTGATATTCAGAAATGTTCTATCAGTCAATAGACATTGAGGTAAATCATACTTAGTTAAGGATTTATGAACATGGCTAGAAGTTAGATTTTGTTTAACGGTTGCTGTAGATATAGACGCCTGAGGCCACAACTGCATCTCCTGTCTTTGCTTTTGTCTTCCTGCTTCGTGTCTCTCCAGAAAGTGTCTGTGCCTTGTAACTCATCGGTGATTCACTATTATTGTATTGAAGTCCTACACCATATTGTTATGGTAAGTTGTGGTGGGAGGCAAGTTGTCTGTAATTTTCCAGTTAAATCTCAGTCTTATATTGGTCTTGTGTTTCTTGTCTATTATCGTCACCGTTGTTTCTCCTTGAATAGCTTCCTCCTTCCACCTTCGATAGGATAAGAATGTTAAAGGAGACTGGCGTGGGAGGAATGCCCTTCCCTCGTGGCACTGAAAGAAGTCAATGATAAAGCCTTTCCTCCTGGATAGTTGGCCTTTTCAGTGGAGAAGTCTTTGCTCACATTTCACAAGGATTGCTCTTCTTTTGCCTGTAACACAGACCCAAAGGACTCATTCTTGTATCTTCCTGGAGTTACCAATCTGATGTATTTCCTGGAGTTACCAGGAAAGTGTAACTTGGCTCCTCCAAGATGGCACACAAGTTTTACTTACACACAAGTCTCCCTTAGTCTCCAGAAGTTTACCAAAACTACCATTTAAGTGTTCTACAAGGCTATGGCTCTAAAACTTCTGCTCCAGATAGTAGATTTTGGCTGTGACTTTCTGGATTTGCCTGTTTCTTCTCAGATTTCAGGATGAAAATTTCACCTACAAGGTCATTTGTCTGATGTGTGAAAGAAAAAAAAAAGGTTTTCAGTTTAACTATCTTTCGATTGATCGATCCATCTATCTATTTATTTATTTTTTCAGATTGTAATAATGAGAATGAAAACCTTCAGCTTCTTTAATTGTTGGAGGTAAAACTAGAAGTTCAAATTAGCTTTTAAAACCTTTTTTGTTTTCTGGTTTCCTTATCAGATTGCTCAGCTGATGGTTGCCTCTAATGGAAATTACTGTATCACTTTCCCTCCTTTTATGCTTCATATAAGCATCCTCCTCAAACTTCCTACACGTTTTCTTAATTTTTTTCTGAAAGCTACTTTTATATTATTTTGTTTTTGTCATTTGCACTTCTTTCTGTTTCAGGGTTTTTGTTTGTAATTGTAAATTTCATAATTGTATCAGGTGACTTTCTAATTCATTGTCCTTCTTTTAGCCTACAGTAACTGGGCACTGATTTAAAATAGGGAATATTGATTTCGGTCTTTTAGAAAAATTAATTCTGTTGACTTTTTTCCCCCTAGGTTCTCTTTGGTTGAACTTCCTGACAAATGTTAAATCTGGGTTTTATGTATATTTGCTTATTTAATGTCAGTTTCTTTTCATTGCTGTCACAATGCTTTCATGTGTATAAATCACAAAAATGGAAAAATTACTAACACAAATTCTTTCTGAAACTTTTCTTGATATTTTACCTTAACACTTTCAAAATTATGCCTATAAAAAACTACATATATAAGTATATAGATATATATATCTATATATATAGATATTTATATTATATATAGAGGTACTATCTTTGGTTTCTTTGGGTTCATACTCATGTACTTACAAGTATATTCAGCTCCATCAATAAAAAGGAGGCAGAGATTACTAGAAAACTCATGAACTCTTGTAAGATTTATGTAAATAGTAAATTATTTAATATTAAATTATTGAAAGGGATCTTGGATCTAAACGTGAATTACTGCATAACTTTGAATGAGAGTTGCATTTTATGGGGCTGAAATCTTTAAACACTAAAAGAAGAGAAGGTTCCAGACTTGTCATTTCATGATTCATATTCTGTTTAGTGCCTGCAATATACTCTGTTAGTAAGCTTGTGAGTAGCACATGTGTGTCTTTAGTCCTCCAGGTGACACTTGTATACCAATGTAGTACTGATTACAATGAACTGTGGAGGGCTGAAAGGGGCAACAAATAGTCTATACTGTTTTTGAAAGTAACATATAGGCACAGTGTGAGATAGTCTTATTTAGTTTTGTGAAGATCCTGGGTAAATATCAAATATGAATTAGTACAACAGCATTTTACCATTTAATTCAGGTTTTTAAAAGATATATATGCATAACATTCCATGCTACTAGTACCACCTTAAAACTAAGTAAAAATGTTAACGTATGGTGATATGTTAATAAGAAAGCAATCCATTTGCAAACTAAAACAGTAGAAAATATATTGTGTATATCCCTATTCTATTGTGTATAGTATTTGTGAGAAGATTAGTCACAAAGTTCAGGGGGTTAATCATAGCCAAATCACCTGATTCATTGTCCTAAGTAATTACTCTTAAAATCTACAATAAAGCCCTCAAAATCCAAACAATTTAATTTAGCTATGGTATTGAAAATGGAAACACTTATAAAAAAGCATATTTTAAGATCTGATTTATTTATATTTTGGTAATTGATACATAATTATCTCAGTTGGCAGATTTTACTAACTAGGTGTATATATATATATATATATATATATATAGTATATATACTATATAGTATATACTATACAGTGTGTATATATATATATATATACTAGTATATGGTATATACTATATATACTATATATATTGTACACACACACACATATATATATATATATATATATATATATATATATATAAATTTGGACAAAAAGTCCTTACAAATTGTGCCTATATAGTAAGAAGAAATTAGGTAGAGAAAATATTTTGTAAGTCTATATGTTTTAAATATATTATGTCTGATATAGCAGATATAATGTTTAAAACATGGCATAAGATTTTCTTAAAGATATAATAATATGTTCATAATATAGAGATATAAACATAAAAAAGAATATATCATTCTGTGGATAAAGAGGAGGTAATACATATATACAATGGAATATTGCTCAGCCCTGGAAAGGAATTGGTTCTCGCCATCTGCGACAGCATAGATGGACCTGGAGGGTATTGTGCTGAGTGGAGTATGTCAGACAGAAAGACAGATGCAATGTGATTTCAAACTCAGTTATAGAGATGCAGAGAATATTTTCATGGTTTCCAGTTGGGTGGGGCTTGGAGGTGGGTGAAAAAGGGGAAAGGATTAAGAAGTACAAATTGGTTGTTACAAAGTAGTCATGGGAATGGGTATAGCATACGGAACATAGTCAACAATAGTGTAATAACTATACGTATGTATGGTGTCAGATGGGTACTAGATCTATCGGGGTGACAGATGGACGGAGGTTTGGGGACAAGTTGAAAAAGTTAAAGGGATTAAAAATGCATATTGGTAGTTTCAGAATAGTCATGGGTGGTAAATTAAGGCATAGGGAATATATTCAATGATATGGTAATAATGATGTATATTGCCAAGTGGGTTCTAGACTAGTCAGAGAGATCACTTAATAAATAATATAAATGTCTACTATACTATACACCTGAAATTTATGTAAAATAATATTGAAAGTCAACTGTAATTGAAAAATTTAAAAAAGTGGGGGAAAGATGAAGGAGAGTAAGAGGTCCAAATTTCCAGGTATAAAACAAGTAAGTAATGGGCATATAATGTACAGCATAGGGAATATAACAATACTGTTGTGTCAGATGGTTGCTGGGTTTATGATGATCACTTCTTTAGGTATGTAAACATATACCTAATATAAATATAAATGTTGAATAACTATAGTGTGCACCTAAAACTAATGTAATATTGTATGTTAACTATATTTTAATACAATATCTTAAAAAAATAAGACGTTATTCTAAGGGAAAATGAGAAGTTTAGAAGTTAAATATTAAATACATGTAATGAGTACTGGGTAAGTTTAATACAATTTTTAGTCCAACACATCAATTCCAGAATGGAATAAATTATTTTTAGCTACATCAATACAATAGAAACTGCCTTGTGAAATGAATAGAAGCATATTTTTTATTTAAAACATTAAAAACATTTTATTTTTATTGAGATATAATTGACATATAAAGATTTAGGGTCTTGGTGCTAGGGTTAATAGATTAAATTCTTATTAGAAGTATTATTTTCAATAGAAAATTTTTATCCCATTGTTTTTCATATGTGTTTACTTAATTATGAAAGTAATCACATTGTCTATTCAAAATATAACTGGCCTGAATCAATCATAGCAGTAGGAGAGAAAATGACAATAAACAGGAATTAACTCACACTAGGACTTAATTGAGCTGACTCCAGGGGTGAGATATACATCTCTACATGAAACACATTAATATTAGATTATGATGGCATGAGCAGGGATAAAAGTCTTGGACTCAACATTAACTTTTGAAAGTAAAACCTTTTGTGATATAAATTATAGAAATAAGTAGTAAGAACATATTTTGAGCCAATTCAGGAAAATTTACAGTAATAAAGTTTTCTACTGTATAAAAACATTTCCCCCTTAGGGATTCCAGATTAATATTGACTGCTTTTACTGGGATTTTCTAAGACTTAGAAACAGGGAAATTACAAAGGTCTTTTAAAAGTATATAGATTAGTCTTGTAACTATTTCCTGGAGTTATTTGTACACATTATCAATAATCAAGAATATAATTATGTGTGTGTGTGTTTCTGTGTGTTTGAAGGAGAGAGGGCGGGATACAGAGAGAGAGATCATTCTAGCCACACAAAAAGTCAGGTGATAAGTTTAAAATTCTAAATGTTACTCAATTTCCCTTGATTATATTTCCATTTGATTGACACGACAATTAAGAAAAATTGAGAAATTGAGTAATACTTAGAATTGTAGATTTATCATCGTGTTCCTGACAAAAACAAGATGTTTTTGTCGTCTTGTTTTTGTCAAGAACACGATGATAGTACATTTTCAATTATTCTGTCACCACTATTTATTTCAAAAAAATGTCTAAAATAGGGGAGTATGTGTATACATTTTATGGCAAAGATTGTTTTATATACTTTACATCCATATTCTTTTTGAGAGGTAACTGCCTGAGTATGACCTTTATATCATTTTGACATCATTCTGTTTTTTTTTTTTTCCTTGTTGCTTCCCTCAGATCTGAAAACAAGGGGTATAGTGGAGTAACAATCCCATCTTATTTGATAAGTTGCAAGGATTTTTGGAGTAACAAAACTCATGAAAAGATTAACTGAAGAAATGGCCACCTACACCTTTGTTCCTAATGCTACATTTTCTCGTTAGAAAATTCTTGTGCAAAATCTGGAAATTGTAACCAACTGAATTTCACTCTACATCTGAGGAAACATGACTTTGGTTAGCAAAAATTGCCCTTAAAATGAAATGTGTTTTCGGTTTTGCTTTCTAGAAGACTGAGTGGGCAATAACTTTCATTGTAGATAATATAAAGATATCTTGGGGCCATTCTTTGTTGATGATCATCTTTCCTAAATTAGTTAAATATCTAAAAACTGTAATATCATAATTTAATTTTCCATGGACAATTGTTACCTGTGAAGAGTAATTTGCAAGAAATCAATTTAATACATACAGTCTTTCTCAAGAAAAGGAAAAGAAATGGTTTGTCTACTGAGGGATACATTTATAGATTCTTGTGTCGTACTGAGAGATCCTACCATTATCATATTTATGATTTGAAATGGATATTTAAAACTATCTTCTACTCAATGTGAAATCCCCATATTAATTCTATACATTATAGTGTCCACTGCTTATGTTTAATTTTAACATAACAAATAATTGCAAGTAGGAGATTCAAGGAGATATGATTAAAATAAAATTCTGTAAGTAAACAACTACATCAGTTTCTGAAATATTGGCATATTACACTATTTACCATATATATGACACCTCCTTAGAGCATAAATTCTTCTAGGATTGCAAACATTATTTATGCCCTACTTTCTCTAGATGCCATTTCAAATATGATTGTATCTCTCTCTTATTTCTAACAACTTTCCCATCATCTCCAAATATGCATAGGCCCTACTGTATCTTAGCAATGCCAATTTGATCTGCATGTCATTTTCTTTCCCTGTAAACTTCCCTGTAACTTCAAAGATAATATCTTTGCTTCCACAATTTTATTCATCACACATTTTAGCCACCTGTAAATTTGAGTATTTTACATATTGCCCTTAACTTCACAATTGTTTATGGTCAATATAAATAGTGAAATTTACTTCATTCATTCATTTAGTCATCTATTTATTTTTCTATGAATAAAGTATTGAGTATTTTTTCTTCTTTCTTTTTTTTTTTGAACCAAGTTGTCTGTGCTAAGGCTTAGGTTTCAAGACAGGCACATTCTCTGCCCCTACAGACCTTATATGCACTTAGAGAAGAGAGTTATTTTACCAATAATGAACTGCAAGTAGGAAACTTTACTCAAAAGGAGAAATAGAGAGTGAATAACCCTAGAAGTCAAAAGCTGAGGAGTCAGGGAATGACTCCCTGTTTTTTGGGCTGCCATAACAGAATACCACAGACTGAGTGGCTTAAACAACAGAAATTAATTTTCTCAGTTCTGGAGGCTGGGGAGTCCAAGATCAAGGTGCTGTCTTACTGCATTCCTGATGAGAGCTCTTTCTGGGTTACTGATGGCCACCGTCTCACTTTGCCCGCATATATAGCCTTGCCTTTGTGTGTGAGCGTAGAGGGAGGGAGGGAGGGAGGGAAGGAGAGAGAGAGAGAGAGAGAGAGAGAGAGAGAGAGAGAGAGAGAGAGAGAGAGCGATATCAAGCTCTCTGGTGTCTCTTCTCATAAGGGCACTTGTCCCATCCTGAGGATGACCTCCTCTAACCCTAATTACCTCCCAAACGCCCATCTCCATCTCCAAATACCATCACATTGCAGATGAGGGCTGCAACATATGAATTTTGATGGAACACAAACATTCAGTCCATAATGCTCCTGAACAAAAACTACACTTTTACTGATACTTAGAAGTGAAGTGAGGTGACAATGGGAAGGCCGAGGCAAATGCTTTTATGAAATATTTGAGTTAGAAAACAAACACAAAGCATTTGATTAACTAAAACAAGCCTAGTAATGTTAGAGTCTGGTAAACAAGACAGAGGGAGTGTCATAAGATAGAGATGAGAGAGGCAGAGATCAGATCATAATATTTTTAACATTGGACTTAAAAGCAAAAGTAAGAGTGATCGGCTTTAAGCAAGAGAATAGTGAATCCCATTTGTGCTTTTCAAATAAAATAGTGAAAAGTAAGTCTGAAAGCACAAGAGAGGATTGTTGTAGTATATCCAGGAAATAGTTATTGTGTTTTGAACTACAGCAGTGATAATGAATATAGAGGCAAGTGAACAAACTTGAGAAATACTCAGGGCTTGGCAATCAATTAACCGGTAATCAGGTAGGATGTGAAAATAAATGCTCTTCTTTGTATAAAGTCCATATTTCTGGTGTAAACGTCTCCTGGTATATTACTACCAAAGTAAGATGGGGGACTTTCGGAAAGGCATGAACACAAAGTCCATTTGTGAATGTTTTTCCTAGTTTTAGTAAAACTGTTGTGTCTTTTTCTTGGGCTAATATTGCTACCTTGAAATGGAAATTAGCTTTCTAGATTACATTAGGATTGAGACCCCGATTTATTATTTTTGACCACTTTGAGAAGGGACTGAGGGGCCTATTTCTGACCTCGCAGACCTATAACTGTGTCCTGGCTATCTCCCAAGCAGGCAGCTTTTAGTAATTAGACAGGAAGCATACGATTGGAATAGGTGACTGAATGCACGTCACATTTTCTGGTTACTGGAGATCCCACTTAAGTCACTTTATTTAGCCCCCAGCTTGGACCATCAGATTATTACATGTTCATAAACTTTCCTCATTGGGACATTCTATCCCCCCTGGCTTACTTCTCCAACATATAGATGATTTGGGACTTCAGAATCACTATCACACTCTCCAACACTATTCCTATATTAATTTTTGGAAATTTCAGTATTCAGTTAACCTGTCAACAACCTGGCTCCTTCAACTCTCTTCTTTAGTGATTGGTGATCTTATTTCCCATCCCTGTTTGACCAGTATGTACCATCATATTCTAAAGTTTGTCATCACCAATAACTGCAACCCTCGTATGATTCCAAGTTCATGCATTTGATAGTTTCATGTATCAACTTGACTAGACTATAGTACCCAGTTATTCAATCAAACACTAATATAGGTATTGATGTGAAGGTATTTTATAGATATAATTAACATCTACCATTAGTTGACTTTAAGTAAAGGACAGCCTTGATAATGTGGTTGACCTCATCCAATCAGTTAAGTTACTAAAAGAAAAATTGAGGTCTTCCTAAGGATGAAGAAATCCTGCCTCAAGAATTTGGCATGAGCTCTTGGCCAAGAGAGTTTTCATTCTGCCAACATGCCCAATGAATTTCAGTCTTGCAAGCCCCAGAAATTAATTACATAAGCCGATTCTTTGAAATAAATCTATATCTATCTCATCTATCAAGTACATGTAAATATATATCTAGTATATATTTATCTAGTAAATATATATCTAAATAGATAAATGATAGGTAGCTAGATAGATAAATAGATATAGGTAGATCTAGCAGGATCTTGATACACACACATACACACACACACACACACACACACACACACACACACACACACGACTGGTTCTGCTTTTGCTTTTCTGGAGAACCCTGACTGGTACAATGCATCTCCATTCTGAGCTCTAACGTTCATTTAACTCCAGTCAGATCTCTCATGTTGATCATCTGTTCTTTCACTTACTTTTGTGCCTTGCATGTTCTCTCTTCCTCTCTTATCCAGTTTAAATTTTATAGTAAATCAATGTAATCACTCCCTTGAATATATGTGCTCAATTGCCTTGTACCCTGCTTTCTTATTCATATGAACTCAGAAGATTCTCAACCTTGGTTAAACCTAACTCACCCAAACTCTGCACACACATCTGCAGCCATTCAAGTGCAGGTAGCCAGAGAAAAGCACTGATTTGTCTAACGTTAAGTTAATGACTAAAGAGCTCATGTGAGCTCTTCATGCTTCTTGTCCATTCACATTCCCGATGTCCTAGATGGCAAGTTTACATCTTACCTTTTCTCCTCAAATACCCACCACAATCTTTTACGTTTTCTTTCATTTAATGTCCTTGCTTTCTACATCACAGAGAAAACTGAAGTAATCAGATGAATATGCTCATAGTGTAGTAGCCGGTGCCCCTGCTTGAGCTGATACATCCAATCCGGGCTTCTGTGATTATTGGCTGCTAATTGTTTATCACTGTACAGTTCTCCAGAGACTTGTCCTTGACCATAGAAGTTTTCTTTGCTGGAAGTGCTTGGATGGGGATTCTTATGCAAGTGACTTATCCAGTGAGTGCTCTCAGGAGAAAAACCTATGAGGATGTTAAGAAAATCAAGTGAGGTCCATGCTACTGTGTCAGTGAGATTGGCTGAGGGTCATTTGCCAGTGATGTGAGGAGGCTGGTGTAGTGACCCAAGCAAGCACTGCCATCTATGTCTCTTCTTCAGGAAATTTCATCTAGAACACATAGATTACCACCATCACATACCGGGATCTGTATTCATCTACTCTGGATTTCTTCTTGTTACTACAGAATAACTATCTATGTTCCTGTCAATATATTTGCAGTAGATTCCGTCACCTCACACATACTCAGAGGCATAGTTCCTACAATTCTCTCCTATTTCTCCTACATTATTAATATTTGCCCATATACTTGACCACTTTCATTAACATTCAACATTCTGCCGTTTCTCCTGTTTAAAATTGTTTTTCCTATTCCATTTCTCTCACCTATTTATGTGCTTCCCTTTGCAATAACCTCTCAAACCTGTTAACTGTATCTGATGTTGCCTACCCTTCTTTTCCCATTTTCTCTTAAACCCGTGAAGTAAATATCTAAAATAAGATTTTAGAAATACAGGACTAAACTTTTGGGATGTCAAGGGCAATTAATTTATGAACAATATAAGTTATGAGTTATGAACAATGCAAGATATTTTTATGGTCTGGACCATAGATGTCAATGTTCTAGATTCTTCTTTATTCTCTTCTTGCTCTTTTTCATCCACTCCAATAATTTAAAAACCATGGTAATACATAAAAAGAAATGCAAATGGTTCCCAAATCCATATTCTAGCCTAATATCTTTTTCACTCATCAAATTCTAGAAATAAATGATTGAACCAAAGGTTAATGTAATGCTAACACTAGCATTGATCAAGAATGTGTTTATCAGTAGACGATAGAAAACCCCTTCACATAATAATTGCTCCTCCTCTAGATTCTGCTTTCATAATCCAGACAGGAGGACGAGAGGAGGGCAAAAGACTGCAGAAGCATGCCTAATGGATTTGCTTACTTTTAAAAGATGTTTTTTCTCCAGAAGTAACTTCCATATAAATATTATGAATTAGAAATGAATAGCCACTTCCAGCTGCAAGGAAGTCTAGGAAGTTGATGGTTTTAACATCACTGCAAATAACCAATTTAAGTTGTTTTGCTGGGTTTTTTGTTTGTTTGTTTGTTTGTTTGTTTTTGTTTTCGGTTTGGTAAAGAAAGGGGAGAATGAATGTTATGTGGTAACCAGAAGTTTCAATATAATTACTTTCAAGATTTTTATGTAGTAGTTTTGTAATGATATATAAATCAAAATTATTACACTGTAAATCACAATGAGATTATTATGTTGCTGAAAATGGTAGCACACAAAATCAATCAATAATTCATTGTAATTATTTAAACTATTTATTAAGTGATAAGATATATATATATATATCTATACTAATAATTTAAGAAAGTTTTTAATTATTAGTAACATCCTTGTAGGAATAGAAATTCCATTCTACATAATGAAAATAGAATAATTTTTTTTTGAAAATAGAATAATTTGATGATAAAAGTATAAAATATAGAAAAATGAACTTTCTTCACAGAGATATCTGAAACAAAATTTGAGTAAATTCAGAATTATTAATTTCTAGTTAAGTACAAGTAAGATAAAAATCCTAATGTTTTATTGTTTGGGGGGGAAGAGGGTAGAAAAATTTAAAAATAAAATCATTCCAAAATAATCTGAAATAAAAAGAAACATGAAACAATAGATAGTAAAATGCCAAAAAAAAAACAAAACAATACTCAGCAACCATACCACCAGATCTTAGAGTGTATTATAAAATCAGAATAGGCAAAGGAGGTAGATCAATGTAACAGGAGGAATTGGAAAGAAGAATGAGTATTTCTCAAGTAATTTATTAGGTGTTTGATAAATACATGATTTTGATTAAAATATATATTTTAATTTTACCGTGTCTTTTTTCCAAAAGTGGAGACATTTGAAATTCAGTCGTAGGCCTCCAATTAAAAGAGGAATGCATTTGTAGATTAGATTATTTATTTATTTATTCTAATATTTTCTGATCTTTGAGTTAATGTCATGACTGTGTGCTGTCTTAACCCTTGGGACCTGTAAAATCATATATTGCAATCCCTAAAATGAACAATGGAATGGCATCATGAGAATTTCTATACAGAGACAGCAATCTTGTTGTAAAAATAATGTAAACAAGTGTTTGAATAGAACTTTATATAAAATTAATTTTAATAAAATCAATTGCCCATTCCTAAAATGGTGATAGGATAATAAATATATAGATGGACAGAAGGGTAAGGTCCTTCTTTCCCAAGCTAATTCTAAACACTATCACTGCTGATTCAAACTCTTATTTACATTTGATCCCAGTTCTGAATTCCAAATTTTTAAATTAGGATTATTGACTACCCAACATGACCCTTTTATTAACCTGTATCATGCTCCTCCAGTACCCTCATTTGGTAAATACTGATTCTTCCTCCATGTTGGTGAGATTTATTCTTGGGAAATAAATAAATTAAAAAACAAAAACAAAAAACTACACAATGCATTTTGAGAAGTTTGTAACTTATTATTATTATTTTTTTAATCAGCACATAAATGAGTCTTTGGAAATGATTTCCAAGGGTAGATTTTTTTTTTTTCAATAGTTCTTGAAAGGAAAATATTTGCAGACAATGAGCAGGCAAAGTGACAAAGCATTTCTGCTCTTGTCCTGTCAACCAGTAACACTGAAAGTATGACTGCCATTAGATTGCCAAAAAAACAACTTCAGCCTAACTGTTCTTTCTCTAGAGATATGAAAAAAGGAGACATTTCAGATATATCAGTTTCCATAGTACATTCCTATTTTCAAGTCTATATAGACACAAATGTCACAAGTCTTGTGATTCCACCCCATTTCACTGGGCTGTGGTTTGGTATGTTGAACAAATTTCGATTTGTTATGTTTCCACTAAACTTTTTGACAAGAAATTCCATTTTGAATGAAATGGATATCAATTAAATTTCATTGCAGAAACATACAGTTAAGTATCCTTACTTGCTGTATTTTTCTTTACTCATGTATTTATTAATGTTGAATATATTGCATTAAAGACACATTCATAGAATGTTTTAATCCAATCTGTCTTTGCAATGGTTGGAATGAGAAACTCAGGTTTCTGAGTTAAATTGGTGGTTCAGCTATTTAGTGTCAGATATTTAGCAGTATCTCCATAAAACCACTTATTCCCTTTGAGAAAACAAAAAAAAATCAGAGATTGAAATACAGAAATATTTATATCCAGATACCTCATAGACCCTACTATCTTAACTTTATTAAAATAAAGTCTAAGACACCACATTATGCTATATTTGGATCGTTAGAGTATCAATATTATGTTTGGACTAGTATACAGTTTGTACTTCAAAAAATATATCTCTTTTGGTTTATAATCTTAAAAGCAGAAGAATGTCATTGATTCTTCATTATCTTCAATTAAATACTTTACTAAGGTCTGCAAAAGTTTCAACCACATTCAACTTGAATAGGTTATCTACAGTAATACTTGACAATGGATTTACTTTTCCAGCTCTAGCTTTAACAGAATTGCATTGTTTCTGTGAAATATTTTGCATAGAATAAAAGAAATCTTTGAGTTTCTAAAAAGCAATGGAGTACAATATATTCTTCATCATTCATCTCAATGTCATTGTATTGCCCATCTACAGATCCTCAGAAATAGTAGGGGGAATAATAAAATCATAGTTGCCATGGTGAGGTATATAAATTTGTAATGTAAGAGAAACTGGTGCCAATGACAGCAATTTGAGAGAAAAATGCAGCAAATTTTTTCAGGCATGTAACTGTGAGAGGGATGGGAGTCCAGGATATGGAAATAGTGAATACACCTGTGTTGAAAGATGAACAGAGGAAGATAATCAGGTGTTGAAGTCTCTCTGGTCCTAGAAAAGACTTGATGATAAAGCAAGTGTTCAGTAAATTAAGGTAGTGTGCTAAGAAGTGAGACTGAAAGGGAGAGATGATATCTAAAATGAACAAGGAAGTTAAACTGACGTTAAAGCATGTTAAAGGCAGATGCAGAGGCCGTGGACTGGAGGAGAATTCAAGGAGAAGAATGGAGTAATTCACGATAAGCGTTTTCATGTAGTCGCACGATTGCTCGGGTGCTGAAAGCTAAAAGGCGAAGTAAAGATGGATTTTGGATTTTTCATCTCTGTTAGTTTCAGTCCTAATCTCTCTGCTTTTAAAATAGCCTTGTCAGAGCTGCCCGAGGAACATTATATGTGCTAATAACTTTTGAAAACTATAGCATGCCAATAAATAAATAATTCATATTTTGTTTTGGTCTCTACTATCCTCTCTTTTCTTTTCTCATTTCTCCTATTATCTCCTGTCCTCTCTTCTCTCCTGCTTTCCCCTCCCTTTCTCTTGCCTTTTTTTTCTTTTTTCTTTTTTTTTTCTTTTTTTACATCTCTCTGTCTCGCCTTCCTTTCTTCTTCCAACCAATACATAAACAACTATGATGAGTATACTAGCTCAGACATTAGTTTTCCTGCTGGTAGTACATCCCTGTCCATCTTGCTTTAACGATATATCTTGCATAATATCATCAACTTTAATTTCCTAGAACAAAATCCTGGTCTTCCAAATTCATTTCCCAAAATGCATTATAAAATAGCTTCTTATTACCTATTGAAATATTTCTAAATTTTGGACTTGCAGGAGCCTCAATACTTTACCCTAGATTGGTATTTCAGACTATCATTTCTACTCTCTTGCATTTGCTGTATTTTAATCAAATAAATATTTTATTATTCTTCAAACTTGCCTTATGCCAGTGTTTCTAAAACTTTTCCTCAAAGTTCTGCTAATGGCAAAATTAAGCAAGTGCATATTCTAATTTTCCTGAAGAGAATGAGAGATCTATTAGAAGACTTGTGTAGCTTACATTATGCTCCCATATACTATATTCATTTTTAATGTAAGAAATTATATTTGTTGGTACCAGAAAAAGGCTAAAAAACTATGTTTCCCGTTGGTTACGAGAGATGTAAGATTGTGAAAGATGTTCTTTCCCTAAACTTTTCAACTTTTGAAGAATAAGACCATTAAAAAAAGTTGATTTTCTTTGACTGATATGACACACAGATTGCTTACATTCTTTACTTTTGTCACAATATTTTGAGAACCATAATTCATTTAAATCTGTGATTATTTCTGGTGGGTTTTTTGTTGTTGTTGTTGTTTGTTTGTTTGTTTTTTATTGTTTCACAAATTGATTCCGGATTATCACACGTGCACAAAGTTCAGAAGCCTGTCAAAGATATGGTATCATGAAAAGCAATCAGACTACTAATGGTAGGAATCTCAATGAGTGAGCCTTCCTGGTGGAAGGTCCAAATACTTGTCACATGGCAGGATGATGAAACCTCTGTCAGTTTTCCTCATTCTTTTAGAGAAATATCTGTCAAATAATATTTAATTGCAAACATATAGCTGATGATGGTCTCTTTTTAACCACCAGTGCTATAACTTTCATCATATTTAATTAAACAAAGTGTCTCAAATGACCACTAGTAACTATGATCTATTTTTTCTGCCAACTCATAGTTTTCATTTTAATGATTTGGATGGTTCGCTAAAAACATTAAAAATTTTGTTGACTCATAGTGTTTTATACTGAAAATAACTTCTAATTAAGTTGAGTTTTTGAGCTATACAATCATATATCATCTATGGATTAACTCATCTTATATCCTGATTATTAATTTCAGCATAACCAGCCCAACATTTCATAACTTTAAATAAAAATTTACTATTGTCTGTCACAGTTCTGTGGATTGACTAAACTCAGCTAAGTAGTTCTCATTTAAGATTTTCATATACTGTGTTTCCCGGAAAATAACACCTAGCTGGACCATCAGCTCTAATGCGTCTTTTGGAGCAAAAATTAATATAAGACCCAGTATTATATTGTATTGTATTATATGATATTATATTATATTATATCATATTATATTATAAGACCTGGTCTTATATTATATTAAAATAAGACCAGGTCTTATTTTAATATAATATAAGACCAGGTCTTACATTAATTTTTCCTTCAAAAGATGCAGTAGAGCTGATGGTCCAGCTAGGTCTTATTTTCAGGGAAACATGGTAATTGCCATCAGGTAGTAGCTTTGGACATCTAGGCTCTCCACTGAACTTGAATGTCCAAGGTGGCAGACTTGCATGGCTGGGAGTAGATGCTGACTGTTGACTCATACCTGAGTTAGGTCTGGCAACTGACATGTCTACTAATGACGTTTCCATTTGGCTTGAGTCTCTCACAATATGGTGTCTGAGTTCTCAAAGAGTATCCCCAAATCAGTATTCCAGAAGGCCCAGGTAAAAGCATAGCCTTGAAAGTAAAACAACCTCATTTCTACTGTATTCTATTGCTAGTAGCAGTCTCAGGGTCTACTCAGACTCAAGGGTATGGTGAACTACATTCTTCTTGTTCAGGGAATGACAGAATCATATTGCAGAATAACGTGCATAATAGGAGATTCTGTTGAAGTTCTCATTGCAAAACTCAATCTGAAGCAGTCTTCTCCCGATCATAACAATTCACATGTTTCCTACATGCAAAATATATTCCCTCTTTCCTCTAAAATATACTATTACATCATCAATTCAAGTCCAGGAATCAGCTAAATGTCCAGGATCTCACCATCTTAGTTAGGTTGAGGAGCAGAAGAGACTCCTTAGGATCAAATCTGCTAGTCTACATTTCCTCTCATCTGAACACCTTTGAGCTAAAGGCAAAGTATCTGTCTCTCCTATATTCAACAGGTGTTGATGAGGCTGGCGTTTAGATACTCATATTAGAAAACAGTAAAAAGGGAATGTCCATAGAAGTCACTAGTACAATACAGTTCTGAAAGTCATTCAGCTGCATGCACCAGTTCCTTCATTAGGGCCCGGTCCTTCCCCTTTGAAGTGGCTTTCTATGCTTTTCATTTTGCCTTCTGACCCTTGGTTCTGACTGTCATATTTTTCTTTTTTAATCAAAAATGACCTGTGTTTTTTAGAGAGTACGTTTCCTAGTCCATTTCCTGTGTATAGAAGTTTGGAGTCTAAGAAGCTTCTTTCATTTGGAGCCACCTTTGTCATTTTTATTACAGCATGACAATGTTCTCTTTTAAGAGAATTTTACAATTCTCTTAAAGACAATGCTTCTTTTTTATGTGTGAGTGTGGTTATTATCGAGATTTACTCCATTGGACAAGAGACACACCCGCAAATTTCTTTGAGACAGGCCTTTTCTGTCATGGACTAAGAGTCAGGGTGATGTGGGATGACTTTAGGATTCTTAAAAGACTTTTGGTTTATCAGAGGAAGTCTAAAAGACATGCCCTTATGAAACTTTGATATCTTTTCATCTAGTTCAGGAGTAGCAAACTATGGCCCCCATAGGCCAAATTTGGCCTATGACCTGTTTATTTTTGTTTATTTTTTTATTTTTAGTTTTTTTTTGTAGAGAAAGTTTTTTGGAACACAGCCATATTATGCATGTATTTCTATGGCAGCTTTCTCTCTGCAATGTCAGAATGAGTGATGCTGCATAGATCATATGACTGATAGAATCTAAAATATTTATTATCTCGTGTTTTAAAAAATGTTTACTGACACTGGTCTAGTTGAGGTGGCTTACAAGGCACTACTTAAATCTTTATGATGTCTTAACAAAAGAGGTTACAGTCACCCCGTGATAAGAAAGTTACTCTAAAGTTTTGTTTTGTAGGCAACATCCTGGATTTTATTTTTGCCCTTATGTTATTTACTGTTTTAAAAGGTTTTTTGCTGGATTTAAAGACAGTGAAAAAAAATCACGATTTTCTAGCCTAAAAAGTCCTGGCTTTTTTATATTTTGGCTAAATTTTGCTTTAAGTCAAACTTTTCAAACCTTTCTAATCTCTCTATATTCCTTCTTATCATACACAGTTAAAATTCTGCTTGGAAATATCCTTAGATCTAAAAGATCTAAAGTAAATTTTCTATTCTCCATGTAACTGTAGACCATTATTCTGCTAAATTTCTGCTGCACATGTCATCTTCATTCCAGTTTCTTAGAAGAATTTTCTCAGCATCCTTCCTATTCTCACTAATAGTCTTCTTAAGAACTTTCTGGTATATAGCTATATAAATGTCACAAAGCTGCAGTCCTACCTCATGAATTCATCTAAAATTAGTACCTGTTTTTAGAGTACATTTGAAAAATAAATTCATCTTGCCCCAATTTTTTGTCTTCTTGAGACAATATCAGAAATCCATACTTATCAAAAATATTGATTTCACATAGATTTTTAAATACAAGTTTAATATATATGAGGTTTTGTATCCTTTCTCTATTGTTCTGATCTTTATTGTGTGTTCTAAAATTATTTCTTAGATATTCATTCTTGATTTGTATCAACTTTTTAAAGATAATTCTTTGAATTGATTTTTCAAATCTGATGTATGGAGGAGCTAATTCAACTATTTCAGCCTTTAGGTTTATTAGTTCCCTTTTCCTATATATACTGGCTTACTTTTATTGTTTTCCTTGGTATCCTAATTTAAATTCTTTCTTTATTTATTTATTTCGATTTTTTTCCCCACTAAAATGTAGCTGCTTTTATCTTATTCTAGTGCTTCATTCAGCATCATGGCAATACATTTTAAGCATTGCTTAATAATACCGTGTTTCCCCAAAAGTAAGACCTAGCTGGACAATCTGCTCTAATGTATCCTTTGGAGCAAAAATTAATATAAGACCCGGTCTTATATTACATAATATAAAATGTTATAGTAAAATAAGACCAAGTCTTATATTAATTTTTGCTCCAAAAGATGCATTAGAGCTGATTGTCTGACTAGGTCTTATTTTCGGGGAAATAAGTTATTTCATGTTATTACCATGAAAATAACATGTAATTTTCTCTCAATGAAAATTATTTTTAAAAAGTCAGCAATGAAAATGGTAGACATTAAAATTTTAAAATTACACATTTGATTACTCATTATGATAGAGTACGTAGTTAAGATTAAGCCTACACTTGTGAACTAAGCATGATTTAAAAGAACTTTATTGAATTGATGATTTGTATTTGTAATCAAAAGTTTGAAAATTATAAGCAATGCAATGTAAAATGATGTATTGTTTTTTTAAAAACTTTATGTGCTAGCCTTTTTACTTATGAGAACTCATATCTCTGTTTCTACATTTATAAATTATAAACTCTTTGCATGCATTAGAAGTGTTAGTATGATCTATATTTATATGTGTACAACATGATTTCACACTAATGTAGTTTTCAATTGTACTCACATTATTTGTGTTCTTTAAGCATGGTACTTGATCAGACAAAGTTCTGTTGAAGTCCACATATACGATAAAGCCTGTTAAAAGCACAAAACTTCAATGTTTTCCAAAATTGCTGTCTTCCACTCTGACCTCTTGCCTAAATGCCACTTCCACGAATGTATGCTGCCTGTTTTGTATGTGACTGCGATTGTTCTCAAACCTATGGATATAACATGGAGTAGGGAAAAATACACAACAATCAGATAAAATTCCTCTCTCTGTGTTATTGTGAAAGGAGCCAGCAAGTAAATGCATAAATCTCTAATATTTTGCCAAGGCCTAAGCTATGGGAAAAAAAAAATGAAGCAGGGAGAATGCTATGCTTCCAGGAATGGTAGAAAACATTTTTCTAACCGACTCTCCTGCTGAGATTAACTAGAAAAGCAGAAAAATTTATTTAAAAAAAATCTACGATGTGTGTTCAAACAATATGGTGAATGTTTAAATTAAAAAAAATATTACAGTAAGAGGCACTCCCCCTCAAAATACTCCCTCTTATTTCAAACACACTTATCCCATCGTTCTTACCACTATCTAAAGTAGCTCTGGAAGTCCTCTTTCGTGTCTTTTTTTTTTTTTTTCCAACTGAAGTTTATTGGGGTGACAATTGTTAGTAAAGTTACATAGGTTTCAGGTATACAATTCTGTAATACATCATCTATATATCACATTGTGTGTTCACCACATATATACCTAAAAGATTTGAAAACATTCACTGTAAAGATATATGTGCTCCGATGTTCATTGCAGCTTTGTTTATGGTGGCCAAGACATGGAAACAACCAAAGTGTCCTTCGATAGATGATTGGATAAAGAAGATGTGGTGCATATACACAATAGTGAGTGTCTTTAGTTGCCTAGTTGTGGCTGCTTTGATGTCCTGAATGAATTCAAAATGGTTACCTTTCATCGTCATTTTGACTTTGGCGAAGAGCTAGAAGTTGCATGGTTCCAGATGCAGTGAATAAGGTAGATGAGGACACACTGTAATGTTTCTATTTGACAGAAATTGCTGTAATGTACCATAAGCAAAGTATGGATCTTTCCGTTATCACAAAATACAGTGAATGCTGCTGCTGAGTGCCATCCAATGGAAAGACAGGGACCTTCAATACAGGAAGCAGTGCATCGAACCTTAGTTATAGTGTGTGACAAGTTTCAACTTGTTCGGTGCAGTCAGTTGGGTGTGAGCTATGGTTGAGAGAAGGTATGTTTTAAAGTATGCTGTAAATCATCCTCCATCATGACAATGCTCCATGTCACACATTGTTTCTGGTATATGGAAATTGCTGTCAATAAAAACATTACGGTGTGACCTCATCTACCTTATTCACCTGATATGGCACCATGCGACTTCTGGCTCTTACCAAAAGTCAAAGTGATTCAGGACACTGAGGCAGCCATGACAGCGAAACTAAAGACACTCAGGAAAGGTGACTTCCAGAATTGCTTCAGATAGCGGCAAGAACTATGGGATAAGTGTGTTCAAAGTGACAGGGAGTATTTTGAGAGGGATTAATGGCAATATGTTTTTTACTGTAATAATTTTATTTAAATATTCACCATATTGATTGATCATATTTCCTATGTGAGCTCTTATGTTCTCATGTTAATGGTGAACACTGGCTGCTGAGTGGAACACAGATAACCGCTGCTGCAACTTCCCCCTTTCTGCTCATCGCAAATGCTCTAGCTTGCCAGTGCAATCATGATGCCTCCCAGTCACTTGCAGACTCTCTGGCCCTGGGGAATCAACAAGTTCCACAACACATACATCCAGCAGACCAAGGCCCTCTCCTTGGAGCACACGACCTACCTGTACCCTCTTACCAATTACATTTTTGGTACAAAAGGGCTCCTTGAAAGCCTTGAGAAGGATAGCTCTATTGCAGTCGTATTTCAGCATCTGTGAGAGGGATTTGATAAAATTGGAATGAGGAAGACTGTTGAAGGTGTTTTGATGGTACGTGAGCATCGGTTACCCCACGTGCTACTGTTATAGTGAGGAACAACTTTCTTCAAATTACTTGGTGGTGAACTTAACCACAGAGAAGATGAAGCTGGAGGATTAAAGTGCTTACTGACACATACTGTGTTGTCAAAATGGAGTCCTGCAAGACTGAGTCATTGACGACTACACTGATAACTGGTGGAGACCAAAATTTGGACCTCACTATCCCTATATTCTTGTACATATTACAAAGCCTAAGAAACTTAAGAAGTTGTTTTAGATTCAACTTCAAGAGAAAGCTTTTTTTTCAGTCCCTAAAAATTATAAGCTGGTAGCTACACAGTTGTTTAAATTGCATGACAGTGTACCAGGATATGGACCCATAATTTCTAATGTCCCTCAGCTTTTGAGCAGGTTCAGCAGTTTTATATACAACTGAATCACTGCATAGTGGAGAAGTAAAAAAAAAACAAAACAAAAAAACAAAAAAAACAGCAATCTCTGTGAGCACAGCTCTACACAGTGTAGACTAAACATGGTCGAAAAGTTTTTTTGGTTTTATCTCTTGCCCAATCCCTAAATGGCCACTTGCTTCCTACTGTTTTAATGGTAAAGTTAATGTGAAGAAGTAGACAGTGGTGTAAACAAATATGATAATGTTTAATTTGCTTTTGTTTCTACTCATATGTTTTTGTACAATATTAAAGAAAATGGACTTCAAAAAAATATCTATGAGGTCAGACAATTAAGTTCGCGAACTTATTGCAACGATGTTGCTAAACTTTTTTGATATTAGAGGGATTATTTATTATGAATTTGTACCAACTGGGTAAGCAGTTAACCAAGTTTACTATATGGAAGTGCTGAAAAGGCTGCATGAAAAAGTTAGATGAAAAGGACCTGAACTTTTCCCCAACAATTCATGGCTCTTGCAGCATGACAATGCACCAGCCCACACGGCACTGTCTGTGAGGAAGTTTTTAGCCAATAAACAAATAACTGTATTGGAGCACCCTCCCTACTCACCTGATCTGGCCCCCAATTACTTCTTTCTTTACCTGAAGATAAAGGAGATCTTAAAAGGAAGACATTTTGATGACATCCAGGACATCAAGCGTAATACAACAACAGCTCTGATGGCCATTCCAGAAAGAGAGTTCCAAAATTGCTTTGGAGGGTGGACTAGGTGCTGGCATTGGTGCATAGCTTCCCAAGGTGTGTAGTTTGAAGGTGACCATAGTGATATTCAGTAATGAAGTATGTAGCACTTTTTCTAGGATGAGTTCGCGAACTTAAGCGTCAGACCTCATATGTGAAATACCAAGGGAGTAAGGATTGTGACACCAAGATCCCAGAAAGAATGGAAGTCCACTAAATTATCCCAATATTCAGTATGGCTTTTCTCATTCAAAAATGAGAGACTGGGAATCTCTGAGTGAATACGGCTTTCAGCAAAGTCATGGGGATGGAAAATGAAAAATGGTGTTCGTAGCCTATTAAAGATGATGTGCCCTGATAATCACCTCAGACTCTCAATTCCAACCATAATGGGCTCAATTCGAACCAGAGAGAGAGAGAGAGAGAGAGAGAGAGAGAGAGAGAGAGAGAGAGAGAGAGATATTATTGAGGAATTGACCCATCCTGAAAGACACTGAGGGCAAGTTCAATTTAGTGCAACCTGTATATGTTATAAGATGACTGTGCACGGATATCTGCTTTAAGGAAGTAAAAGTATGTCCTCTTTGGAGAGGATAATATCTTGGGACTGTTCCATCTATGTTATCTAAATAAACAACCAAACAACAACAAAAAGAAACTAATCTACTTATACAAAAAGACAAGAATTGACCAAAAAGCATATGCAATAACAGACAATAGGGAAAAATCCAAAATATATACAGATATGGCAGGACTTTAAAATAAATAGTATGAAATTGCCAACTAATTAAATTACATGATTGTGAATTTTAGAAATAATTCAATAGTATAAACAAAATCTAATGAAATATCAGGAAATGAAAGCCATAATAATTGAAAATAAAACCTATATTTATGATAATGGATTAGCCAATTAGAAGATAAGTCAGAAGAAAATACATACCCTGAAGTGCAAGAAGACAAAATGAGGGAAACACATAAAAGAGCATGAGAGATATTTGTATCAAATTAGAAAGTTTTAACATATATGTAATCAGAGAATGAGAATGGGTTAGAAGCAACACATGAATAAAAATAATGCTGAAAGTTCTGAATTGTCTAGAAGCCCAATCTAGAACCCCAGGTGAAAAAAAGAAAAAAGAAAAAGAAAAAAGGCAAAAAAATCTAGGCACATTGTAACAAATTACTAAAAACTAAAAGTCATAGAAAATTAGGAACATAGCCAAATAATAGACATATTATCTTTAAAAGATCAAAACTAAGGCAAACAGCTAATTTATTAAGACAAATACATGCAAGGCAGAAAATAAGGAATGACATTATAAAGTATTGTCAAAATATCTGCCAAATTAAAATTCTACACTTACAAGAAATATTTATTTTGGAAGGTAGGTGCAAAATAATCTAATATTTTATATCAGAGATGCAAAATAAATGAGAAATGATGAAATGAGAACCATGTGTGTAAATCTAAATAACTTAGATTTATTCCTGCATAAAACAAAGGCATAACATTTTATGATATGTTAAAAATATAGAATTGAAATATATGATAACATATGATACAGTAAATGATAGTAAAAATGTGAGAACCTGCGTTATCTGAGAAGTGAAATATACTAAAGATTGAACAGTTAAAAATTTAACAGAGGTGAAGTGGAATTAAAACAAGTAATTCTAATGAAATTTTTTAAAAATAAGAAGGAAAAGAACAAAGAATAGGTGTGAAATGAAGCAAATTTAAGATTTGGCCTAAATTCCAACTCATCAGTAGATAATAGAATAAAGAATACAATTGAAAGAAACTTTTTCAGACAACATTAAAACGTTAAATTGTGTACTACTTATAATATTCATACAAAAATATAAGAATACTTAAAGGTTGACAATAAAGAGTGAGGAGAAAAAAGACCCCATGGAAACACACACAAAAATATTGTGTTATCTTAAATATCTGGCAAATTATACTTAAGTCAAGGAGCATTATTTTAAAGAAAAAGGGATATTATAAGATGTCAATTCACCAGGAATATATAAGAATTTCTATACACCTAATAACATAGTTTTAAATATATACAGCAGAAATCTCTACTACTAAAAAGAGAAATAAACAAATCTGAAATCAGTGGGAGACTTTTTTACTACTCTCAGTAATCAATAGAACAGCATAAAATATGTAAATATATAGAGAATTTATAAAGTATAATAAAGTAGTTTGCCATATATATATAACAATTAAACTCAATAATTGCAGTTTTAAGTTACCCATGAAACACTGATAAAAATTATCCATATGGTGGGCCATCAAGCAAGTCATAACACATTTCAAAACAGAAATAAAATATAGAGTATGTCCTCTGACCACAGAAAAAAATTAAACTAGAATTTAATGGCGAAAAAGAAGCACAGAATCCCCATGTATTTGGAAATGAACCAATGCACTTTTAAAATCATAGTCAAAAAAATAGTCATAGTGGAAATGATGCAATTTTTCAATAAATGGAAAACAATATAATTCGTACATAATTGAAAGAATTTCATTGAAGCAGTGCTTAAGGAGAATTGTAGAGTTCAAAACACCTTTTATATATGAGGAAATTATGAAAATCAAAATTATACACATCTATTTTAATGCGTTAGAAAACAAACTACAAATTATTAGAAGAAGGGAGGAAATAATAAAGATAACAATTACTATAATAGAAAACAAATGTATAACAGAAAAAGCTAACAAATACAAAAAATTGATTATTTCAAAAAAGTAATGTAATTCTCAACTTGAAGGAAGACTGCTTAAAGAAAGAGAAAAACAGAAAAACCAATGCCAGGAATGAATAAGGGACATCATTATTACATCTTAAAATTCTTTCAATATTTGCAAATATATCTGATTCATGTTGTATTAACTTCCCTAATGCCGATTAGCATTACATTTTGACTATTATAGAAATTTTGAAATGGTTGCAAAGTCTTTGACATTCATGTCATTAAGAGGTGTATGTTTTTATCCTTCCCTCTTGAATACGGCTGAGCTTGTCAATACTTTGACCTATAGAACGGCAGAAGTGAAGCCATGTTACTTCCAAGAGCAGGTCATAAAGGGCCCTGCAGCTTCATTCTTGTTTGCTGGGTTCAGCTGCACTTCGAATCCTAAGCCACCATGTAAGAAGTCCAACTAGGGGGTCAGAGAAGGAGAACTGACTCTGGGTGATGAACACACAGTGCAATATATGGATGATGTATTATAGAAATGTACACTTGAAACCTATATAATTTTACTAACCAATGTCACCCCAATAGATTTAATAATAATAATAATAATAATAATAATAATAATAATAATAAGATGTCTAACTAACATGAGTCGCCATATGATAAGGAAGCCAAATCCAGGGGAAAAGGCCATGTGTACTTGTTCTGGCCAATGTCCCAGCTGTACCTAGCCTTCAAGTACTAAACCCATGTCAGGTGTTGGTGAAGAGGGCTCTAGGTGACTTTAGCTGTCAAACTCTCAACTCGGGACCCACCCTCAGCTATATTCCCTGTGCCCTATCTAAATTTCTGACCCACAGTGTTTTCAAGCTTTAAAAAACTGTTGTTCTTTTACCCCAAGTTTTAGGTGGTGTATGATGGTTAATAGATAAACAGAACACCTGGCATCTGAAAAAGGCTATTTAAATGTTCTCCTGCTTCCATGGTTGCCCTCCTTTGATCGTTTCTCCAAATGGAAACCAGTCAAATTTTAAAATGGCAAATCTGATCACATTTCCACCTTCCTTAAAATCTATTATTGAATTTCCAAGGTGCTTAACAAAACAGTGTCAAATCTTCGTTGTGGCTTATAGAGCTTCCTTTGATGTCAGCACTTGCCTAACCTGAAAATTAAGATCAAGTTAGGTCACCCTGTTATATGCTCTTATACAATCACATTTTTGTCGTACATTTCCTAAAATTATCATTTTGCATGTATTTTTGAGATTATATAATTAATGATTTCCCTCATTGTGGTATAACGCTCTTGAGGGCAGGGGCTATGTCCAGTTTTGATGATCATTTTATCCTAGTCTCAAAAAAAAGGTTTAAAATAAGAGGGGGAATGATAGAAAAAAATATATAGATTAAAATTTAAAATGAAGGGGTTGTAAATAAATGCTTGTTTGCATGACTAGAGGTCACCTCCTTCTTTGGGATAAAAGGCCTTACACTGACATCTTGAGGGAATTTATGTGAGAAAATTGGGACAGGGCCAGATAAATTAATCAGCAAGGGACTATAATGGAAGGATCAATAAATGAAAAGTAAGGGAAAACACAATTTGCCAAAAATTGTGCAGAAGAGGTTTTAAGATGAAATTCATTATTTCTGAGAAGGGAGATTTTGACAGCTGCTTCAAACTAACAAGATTCCAAAACAAGAATCATTTTAATACTGTCATTTATATGCCTATCACAATTACAACCGTATAAAAAGAAGCATATATAGCATAATGAAATACTTAAACTTGCCAAATGGAATGAGGTAGGCATGTCAATCGAAACACTACTTCCTGTGATTTTTTTTTTTTTTTGTATAGATGACCATCTTGGTTTTGAAGGACAAACTGTGGAATTTTGGGACTGAAAGGAATTTTAATATTAAGCTTGAATCACTTTTTGTGAATATAGTACTGAATTTTATCAGGATATAGGAGATTGTGAGTTTTGAACATGTGGCAGTTTGTTAAGGAATGCTTCCTGATGACATTGCGAACTAGTGCCCGATATAGGAATATCTGAAGTTACTAGAAAAGACAATGTGATTAGTAGGATAATTTAATATCACAGCTTAAGACATAGACATTGCATTTATATTATAAAGTGGATGTTTCTGGATGATATCTCCTTTGAAATAATAAGGAATTAAAAGATAAAGAAAATATGAAAACAATATAAAGCACTCTTGCTACTGAAGAACACAGTTTTTTTTCTTTTTTTTTTAATAAAGAGAATGTTCATGGTGTGATGAAATGTCAGCCAGTATCTCAAGAGATCAAAATTCCTACAGCATTAGTCCAGCCAGTGATATTTACCAGCACTTAGCCATCTGTAAGATTCTTGGTAAACACACATAGGTAAGATCTGCGGCCATGTTCCTGTCCACAGATGCAGGGTCTTCTCCTGCCATCTATTATAGAAATGGTTTGTAAATCCCATTGTTAAGTTCTTATTTTTACAAAGTAGGGCAGGTCCTGATGAAACCACACTAAATTCATCAGAGAGAATATGTGACGAGTAGGAATGACATCAACTGGCAGTCACACGTGTCACACTTGATTGCCATTGCACATGTCTGAGGTCATTGTTTTTTTCTTGCCTGTGATGATTTTCTCTCTGTACTTTTATCACCTAACTTATTTGATTGGTTTGCCAGGTAAATAAGAGTATGAAACTAATGTGCCAGCTGATTTATTTCTCCTCATCGGAGCAAAATGTAAAAACTCTTCTGTAGAAGGAGCTGTGATTGCGGGGATAGAAAGTTAGAAGGTAAATTGAGATGAGGCAGTTACTGAAGTAGAAAGAAAATGGATATCATTACCATGGTCACTGGGCAGTATAAGAAAATAAAAGGAACTATGAGTGGTGTCCTAAATTTGAAAGCCATAGTGCTGGAGTGCTTTCATTCCTGGAAGGAAATAAGCATAATTTCTCCTTTCACTACATCCTCATCCTAGCACGGTGACATTAATATCATTGCTGGTAGTATTTCCACTTTTAGTAACGGTAATGGAAGCAGCAGCAGCGGTAATAATAGTAACAATAATAGTAATTGAAGTAGTAACTACCAGTATTCGCAGTTTCTATAGTATTGCTGGTAGTTTTCTAGCAGTTGTGGTGGAGTGAGGGTGGCGGTAGTGATGGGTATTAATATTGCAGAATTCACATTCCTAGTTGGGAACAGATAATATACTCCAAAGGCTTCATTGAAGAAAGTGTATTGAAGGATTATTTATAGAGCGTAGACGGAATGAATGGAACTAATAAGAGATAATGAAGAGACTAGTAACACCGGAAACATTCTTGACCCTGGAGCTAGCAATGAGTTATGCAAACTCAGTGATAGTTGTAGCCGTAAGTGATGAGCCACCTACAGCAGTTGTGGCCAAAGAGAACTAATATCAGCCATTTCCTGGAAGCAGCTCTTGTGCAGGGGCAATCAATACCTCCATCTCTCTCCTCCTGCCCCTGATGCCTCTGAGGCCTTGGGCAGCAGCACACAGGAAGCCAGAGACAAGGGTGTTCTGAGGAGATATTTCACAGAGAGCAACCTCCCAGAGCCTGAAACAGGGCAGAGAAGGACAGGAAATTAACTTGCAGCAGCAAATAGTGAATGACCAGCTTAATAATAACCACAGCAAAAGCCAGGATGGTTGTACTTACTTTTACTTATCACGTATCAGACACTGTTCAAAGTTATTTACATGAATTATCCGATCCTAACAAAAATGATTACTCCTGATCTATGAATAAGAACAATTTAATGAAAATGTGATGGTCATACCCCCATGTCACATATTGGGTGGATATAGACTGCCTTGTATGAGAATTTAAATAATACTATCACCCTCTATAAGAATTCGAGCCTAAAAACATGAAGTTCTTCACTTTAAAAGGATTGCTTCCCTTTGGATGAGTTAAGGATAATGCAAAAAGGAGGCAAACCTGACAAATCTTTTACTTGGATAAGAGGCTGCACAAGAAATCAAGGATAGGGGAATAGTACTAAATCGAATGAAAAAGAAAATAAAAGCTTCTTAGAGATGACTTCATCTATAGCGGGTCTTACTGACTCAGGGTTCTTTACTTTTCTGTATAGAAGAAGTGGATACATACTCCAAACTATTTATCCATCCACCTCCCATGTGATTTACAACATTGCTAATCTAAAAATAAAACAAACTGTCAGAAGACAAAGGCGTACCGAGCAATAGTAGATCAATGCACACAATGTTCGTAGCAAACTGGTGACATCAGTAGCACAGACTGCTCGTTTTTTGCAGAGCTTATGCAGTAAGGATATCTGTAGCCCTGGGAAAGGCATGGCATTCTGCACTTTGCTTTTAACCCAAGGATTTATTTTTTGTCTACTTTCTTTATCATATTTCCCCTTTGGTTTGAGATGCTAAGGAAATGAACTGTAGTGATCTGCAATGGTAACCTTAAGTGGTGCTTGTCAAACATGATTTGGTAGGTGAACAACCAAGAACAAAAGCAGCAAAGGTTAGTAGAAAAAGCAGTGCAGTAGAGGGCAGGTGACCTAGACAGCTGATATAAGCAGTAACTAACTGTGAGACTTAAGATTAATCTTTTAATTCTTACCATTCTGTAAGAATTTTTCCTCCAGGCGCTCCCCATCCTCAGAATGACTTGTATTCCAAAAGTTCATTTTGTCAGTGTGCCTTCAAGAGCACAAACACATTTCCCATAGCAACACTCTTCTGAAAGAAGGTCACAGCGTCTTATTCTATGTAATTCTTCTTGGAGCCACCTGATTGTGTTGTGTGTATTTTAGAAAGTGCCCAATATGCGGTCATGGCTAGTGATGGCAAGCAAGTATCAAGCTAGCTAGAATATAATCAACTTTAGCAATGTACACCCACTGACAAGCATGTGTGCACACACATACACACAGGATGGATTGTTTTGTACTAATTTTGGATAAAGGCAGACTCAGAATTGTCATTAGTAAATTAATAACTCACTCTTAGGGACATTACCAGTGGCTTTAATCAGCATAACATATAACCAACATAACCTCCCTTTAGACAAGGTATTGTGCAAAAAAAAAAAAAGGATTATGTTTACTGAGGCTAGCAAGAGAAAAGCTTTTTATGAAAACATAATACATAAAAGTTGTCTTTTTTCCCCCAAGATTCTAAATGCAATAAAAAAAATATCTAAAGTATTTTTTCACAGTGATGTCGATAACCAGGTGATTTAGTACATTTTTATAGACACTCGGGAAGTCAGAAAATGTAGAGCCAGCTTAGCATAAGCCACAGATCCTTTCCACTTCCTTTCCCATGAGATTCCCCATCTGTGTACTAGCTTTGATCTTGAGTCACAAACAAAGACTATCTATTTATTCAAGAGATCAAATGTTACTTTGGGTATAGACCCTGGGGAAATTCTGTAGAGGGACATAAGCTTTGGGAATACACTGATTTTCAAAGTGTTGATCTGAATAATCCATGACATATTTAGTTTCTCTGACTGTTAGAAGATATATACGAAGGTGATGAACTCAGAGAGTTTTGTTCTCTGAGCATAAATCCCTCTTTCCCTTTGCAGTCGTCTTTTTTATATAAACATAGAAAATACTCTAAGTGAAAAAGTCTGAGTTATTCATCTTCTTGCCACTAATCTCGTAAATATTCCTAGAGTTTTTTCGATTCTTCTATTTTAGATTAAAAACAAAACCAAAGAACTAGATACACATCGTTAGATAGTTGCTTTTTGTTGCTTGTCATGCTTTGAGCTAATTTCCCTCCAAAGGTTCTTAATAGAATGCACATATTTTTAAACAGGCTTTATTATTCTTTAGAGAAGTTACAGGTTTACAGAACAATTGGACAGAATGTTCGGAGTTCCTATAATCTCCCTGTCCCTCTCACATGAAGTTTCTTCTATTATTAACATTTTGCATTAGTGTGATACATTTATTACAATTGATGAACCAATATTGACACATTATTAATTGAAGCCCATAGTTTTATATAAGGGTTCACTCTTTGTATTTCTATGAGTTTAGACAAATGTATAGTGTCATGTGTCCACCACTATAATATTATGCAGAATAGTTTCAGTGCATTAAAAATTCTCTGTGCTTCACCTATCATTCAACCCTCCTTCACCTCCCTCAAATCCCTAGCAAGCACTGGCCTTTTTGCTGTCTCAATAGTTTTGCTTTTTTTCAGAATGTCATATAGTTGGAATCATACAGTAACAGTAGGTAGCCTTTTCAGAATAGCTTCCTTCACTTAGCAATAGGCATTTGTTTTCTCCATATATTTTTGAATCTTGATAGTTCATTTTCTTTTTATCTCTAAAGAATATTCCATTGTATGATGCATCATGGTTTGCTTAAAACATTCACCTACATCTCAGTAACTTCCAAATTTGAGGCAATTATGAATAAATCTGCTACAAACAATCTGTGTGCTGGTTTTGCATAGACATAATAAGTTTGCAACCCATTTGAGTAAATACCTAGGACCACAGCTATTGGACTATACGGTAAGACTATGTTTAGCTGTGTAAGAAATTGCCAGACTGTCATCCGGAGTGTTTGTACCGTTTTGCATTCCCACCAGCAATGCATGAGAGTTCCTATTTTTCCATATCCTGGCTGGCATTTGATGTTCTCTCTGTTTGGGATTTTATCAGAAATACATTTTGCAAATTATTTCTTCAAGTCTGTAATTTGTTTTTTCATTCTCTTAAATAGTATCATTTGAAGGGCAAAAGTTTTTATTTTAGTAAAGTACAACTTAATTTTTTCTCCAATGAATCACTATTATGTCTCTAAAAACGTTATAACCAAGCACGAAGGCACCTAGATTTTCTCCTAACTTGTTTCTAAATGTCTTATAGTTTTGGATTTGATCAGGTCTAAAAACTTGAACTTGAAACCCATTTTAAGTTAAATCTTGTGAAAGATGTAAGATCTGTGTCCAAATTAATTTTTTTTTTTTTGCATGTGGATGCCCAGTTTCTCCAACACAATTTGTTGAAAAGACTATGATTTCTTTATTGAATTGCCTTTTCTTCTTTGCCAAAGATCAGTTGATTGTATGTTTATAGATCTATTTCTGGGCTCTCTAGTTCACCTCATTTATCTGTCTATTTTTTTTTTTTTTTATAACCAGTACTGTACCACACAGTCTTGATTATTGTAGGCTGATAGTAAGTTTTGAGTTCAAGTATTAACAATCCTCAGACTATTCTTTTTCTTTAATATTATTGGCAATTCTTGGTCTTTTGCCTCTCCATATAAACTTTAGAATCAGTTTGTCAATATCAACAAAATAACTTTTTGGGAGTTTGATTTGGATTGTATTGACTTAATGAATCAGCTTAGGATAACTGAGATCTTAATACTGAGTCTTCTTACCATGGACATGGACTACCTCTTCATTTATTTAGATCTTTTAATTTTTAATCAGCGGTTTAGTTTTCCTCGTGTAGAACTTTCTTCATATAGTTTGTTGGATTTATACCTAAGTGAAGTTTTATTAGTATTTAAATTTTTTGGTGCTAATGAAATGTCCATATTGTTCCTTAGCCCTTCGATCTTTATAAGATACACGTTTATTTAGTTTAATAGCCTGAAGATTAAGAAAGTTTTGCATCTTTGCTCATTTATTTATTTATTGTAAATATTTTAAAACTCAGTTTTCTTTAATGTCTTGAACACACACATATATCAGTTCCATATCTGTTCAAATCTTTGTGTTTATGATAATTTCTGCATGAAAAGCTAAGTCCACTTACATGGAACTAGAATGCTCACTTCAGCTTTGTCTTGTGACAATGTAGGATATTAAAGATAGAGTCTTTAATAAATTGTGTATCTTAGGGAAGTCTTAAATATTAAACACTTTCAAAGATTTTTAAATAATATTTACCCTGAATATAGTCTTTGCAATGATTTGAGACAATAAAATGGGATCCTTATCAAAATGTCTAACCTCATAGCATTATATATAAAATTAAATTATCAGAGAGACAAAAGAAACCTGAAAAATGATTGGTATTTAGGTGAATTCAACTGAGAAGTAGAAATGTGGAGGATTTTTATACAATCATATATAAAGTTATGATGTAGAATGTACTAGAAATCAACTTTCTTTACTTCTAAACCCATTCTCTTTCCACAACACTGTGGTACCCTCAATTTTTTTTATACTTTCTTGTTCCTGTGCTCATGAAATAATTCAGTATCATCCTAGGCCACTGGAAAAGTTATCTCTGAAAAATAATCACAACACTTTCTAGTACATGACTTTTAGGGTAATTTTTCATCCCTCAGTGACTCTGTTCTAGAGAGTCCTTGATTTACATTTGCAGATATAGTTTAAAAATACAAGAATATAAATCTAGTGTAGAAGAAGTAATAAGTTGACACTATAATCATACACTCTTAATCTTGGTATCTGTGAGATTACAAGTGGTTGCTCTCCTTAACATTATCTGACAACAATTCATGAGGACACTGTCATATTTGTTGTGTCCTGCATGACAAGAGTTGAAAGAAGCAGGAAGGGCTGTGCATAGTTAAGAAAGACAATAGACAAGAGTAGAGTGCAAGCAGAGCCAAGGGACTCGAGCCTCAAGGACTAAGCCCTGAATTGGGCCAACACATAGCTTTTATTGGTTAACAAATGAGGAAGAAAAGCTTATTAATCTCAAGATCTGTGAATTAAGTTCCTGTTGGCTGTCTTTCTGAAAGTCTCCATTGTGCTCCAGCACGTACTGTGCCTTCACACACACGCATAATTCCAGGGGATCCATTAAAGGGGAGGAACCGATATTATTCCATTGGGTCTCAGTTTGCTGAGACATCCCCTCAAGGAAGTTTTTCCGGTATCTCTCCATCGGGCATCAGTTTGCTGAAGCACTCCCTTGTGAAATCCCGAGAAGAATGTGGGGGAACAAACGGTTTGGCAGCTGTAAGGCAACAGTATTAAACTTGACTTGGAGAGCTTTCATTTATTCTGTCCATTTCCTTAAACTAAATTAATTCATGGGAGTACCTAATGGATGAAAGGACTCAGAACAAGAACTTAAACCAAAAATACTGAAGTCTTAAACTCTCTCACTGAATACAGAAATACCTATTCCATTAAGAGTTTCTGGTTTAATTCGAGAGAATTGACACACTAGAATATGCTGTGGATGGCAGTAATACTATTCCATTAGATCTATTGTTAGGAAATCGCACTTTACCTATCTGGATGCACACACATTGCATACATTGCCAGGTTTTGAGATGACTTCTCTATTTGCCTTTGTGGTATTTAGTAATACTGTGCTAATGTACGACACTGCTTTTTTCTGCCCTGCTATGTTTAAAGCTTTATTTGGTCAGATTCTGGAAGAAATGCTTTGCGTAAAATCATGTGTGTGTTTCCCAAGTAAAGTACTTCCATTTGTACCTGCATATTTCTTATCTACTTCTTTTTGTATGGCATTGGCATACTTCAGAAAAAGACAGTTTACAGTATATTTGATTACACAGTTAGGCATAACAGTTTAGCACAATATATTGTAATCAGGACTACTCAGAAAAGCAATTTAGTTCTGATCTTGTCAAATTAAATGTGTATTGAATATATAACTTACCTTCACCCAAAAGAGCTATTCTGAGGCAGTAGTGAGCAAAAGACAACTATTTGTTGTCATTATTTTCTTTTAAGGACTAGATTGGTAGAATCAATTTGAGCTGTCATAGGACTAATCTTTCAATAATCTATTTTTTGTGTGTGTATACGAATGTAGAGAGGGTGAGTTGTGTGGGTAATACTGTCAAAGTAAGATGAAATAAGCTTGAAATAAAAACATGTGGAAGAAACAGAGATAATATATAAGAAATAGATGTTTGGAGTAGGGAGAAAATTTTAAGGAATAAAAGGAGAAAAACAGGACGGTCATGGAGAGGAAAACACCCAAGCCCTTTGCTTGTCAGATGCTGCCATGTAAACGACAACTGTTCCAACATTTGCCCACATAATATCCGTGCTCTCTGAAATAGAGCTGATCTCCTTTGAGCCTCATATGGGACTTTCAGGGCACATCTGATCCGTGAACTCGATCTCCCAGTGAAGTCATCTGGCTGTGACCACAGGTGGCCTCTAATAGTTGTACATTAGATTGCCTGTGTGGACTTCAAGTGGATTCCTCTTTTCTCTATTATTTTGTTTGTTTTTACTTCTTAATAAATATAGATGATTAAAAAAAGTGTTTATTGGGTAGCATATTTCTGAAATCATATCAGAAGTTTCTTGGGGAAAAAGCAAGTGACAATGTACTCAGGGATTTTTCTATTTCAATCTAAATATTTTATTATATTCAAACCAATATTTCCAAGAGTGTGGTGAAGCAGGCATTCTTACATAATATGAAAAGGTGTCAAAAAATGTCTAAAGTTCATTAACGGCAATTTATCAATATTTATCCAAACTGAAAGTGTACCAACCCTTCAATCAAATGACCACATTAAGTTTACTTACAAATTATGCTTATAAATATTTGCTGAATATATGTACATGGATACTCATTATTAATACTGCTTATTATTATTAATACAAACAATAAGAAGCAATTTGACACAACAAAACCATCTATCAAGTATGTATCAATTAAGTAAGTTATAGTACATCACTCTGCTACTTTCAGAATAAATGAGGAAGAGCTCTAAGAGCTGTTGGGAAAAATATCTAAAATATGTTCAGTGAAAAACAAATGCACAGTTTAGTGTGAAAAGTCTGGTCATTTTTATGTAATTATGGTGCATATCTTTAGGGATGTCTTGATAATACTCAAATCTCAGTTTTAATCATACATTCCCACTTTCTCTGGTATCTTGACAAAAATTATAATTTATAGGATACATTTAACCTCTGTTTTATTTCCATAAACATGTAAACAGATGATAGATAGATAGATAGACAGACAGACACAACAGAAAAGATAGCAACATAGCAGAGGAGAACCCTGAGCAATGCATAATCTGTACATTGTTCAATCTGTCCCCAGATTGTAGAGATATAGTTGTAGAAATTGGGAAGTAAAATTAGTTTTGTTGTATTCAAACCCTAGTGTAAGATACATATCTTATTCCAATTGAGCACATTTAATGTCTGTTAATCAGTGATAAAATCTTCTACAAATTTTTTTTTCCTTATTTTCCTAGAAAGCTTTCCTTATTATTAGAAATCAAAATAGTTGATGATCTCTTGTAATAAAATCAATGTTATTTTGAGAGGAGTAGGTATAAAGAATAGGATCGCCTACATGGTTCCCAAATGTATATCATACCTCTAGATAATAAAATAATAATCACATTTATCATTTTTATCTCAAATTATATTTATTAATGTAAGAGCTTCATCTTCGCTCCTAGACAGGAAGATTCTCTAGGGCGGAACGTATGTCTCTTCTTTGCAGCTGTTATTTCAATTTCAATACTACTGAATCTCAATAAATGTTTGTAGAAAAAAAAATGTTTTGATGATTGAAAATAATGCGCTATGCAATTGAAGGACAGATATCTCTCAGAACAATCAACTATTAGATTGTGTTTTAGAAATTTTTCCGCGATATAAATATGCCTCAAATCTATTTGTTCAAAGATTTGAGTTAAATTGTGTCAGTTGCATAGTTGAAAGAGTCTCAATTTATTTTGTTTACTATTTCCCCTCATCACAGGGGACTCTTTCCAAATTTGATTCTTTGAATTCACCTCAGACCTGTTAAACTTAAATATCTTCCATTTTCATTTTTTTTTTCCTGAAAGCATCTGTTGCCCTGTATCTAACAGTATGAAGTCATTGCACAGCCCGTAGGGGAACCTCCGTATGATTTCTGTCCTAAGTTCTATCCACACATCCGCACACCCTATTTTCATGGAGGTAAATGGCAGTCTGCTTTCCTTGGCAGAGATCTGTATTCTCTGTTTATATGGACACTTCCGTGGATCCTCCCATGAGTTCCCTCAGCTCCCGTCTAGGAGAGAGAGGATTAAATCACTGGCAAGTAATAATGTTCCATGAAATGTGCTGTTCTTTCTCAAAGTCAGCCTCTTAGCGGTAAGCAATTTTGTGAGAGCAAGTTGGACAATTTTAGAAGCTGCATAAACTATTTCAGGTGACAAGGGGACCATTTCATGCACTGAAGTAGTAATTTGCTAGTGGCCTAAAAGAATTAATGAAGCTTTCAAAGGCATATGACAAGCTTGAAAAAATTATGTACCAAAAAATTGTTTTAATATAAATGAAAACATCAACTGAAAAAGACATATGGTTTGTTCAGAGGATGCAAATTTACAAGAAATTCCAGTGGTTAAGAAGAAACTTGGGAAGCAATGGAAACACAAAAAACAAATTTACATAGATAAGCAGAATTGATAAATAAGTTATATAATATAAATATATGTAATGCCATACATATTAAATCCACATTAATTCATTGGCATATGTGAGGAAATAAGAGCGTGGCGTAAATCACTTAAATTTAATATAAGGTTTCAATTAAATTTACATTACAAATGTCAGAAATCATCATGGCAAATTGTCATTTTTAATGCCATATAGACATTATAGCTACATGTATAGCTAAATGATGGTGTGTAGAATTATATATGTAACTTGATACTTTTCCTAACTAAATGAGTTCCTCTAATCGGTAGTCAAGTTAATATTATTTGTACGTTGTCAAAACGCATACAACGTGATATACTGTGTATTAAAAGGGTGATGCCTGTTTCAGTTAAAAAGAGAGAGTTTTTCTATGCACAGTGATTTCTTGCAACACAGATTTGCTTCTTCACTGTTCTCCCGGATCTGTACCTGACAGTGTGTGACGTGCATGGGTAAAATCAACAGCCTCCTTTACTTTTTTCATTCAGCAGAAGGTCCAGGGAAGGGAGAGGTATTTAACCTTGTTTCTCCCTCCCTGTGCAGTCCTCTCTTTTCATGAAGATTGCCCTTTCCATTCAGTGACGCCTCTCAGTACCGGGTGCTGCCCTCTCCGCAAAGGGAACTCTCTCCACGCAGCCCCCTTTCTTTTGAGTTCTGATAAACACGTGGCCCTTTGCCCGACCTTTTCAGAGGAGACACAGTAACTGCACCAAATTTCACCAGACCCTGGGCACAGCATTCTGCTTTGTGGTATACCTACATTTTGCTTGTTCTTAAAAAAAAAAAAAAAAAAAAAAAAAAAAGTTTTATTTATCGCTGTCATCTAAATACTACTCTTTTGAGTATGCCATTATTCTCTGCCAGGACTCTAACTGACTCCAGTTATGTTTCTATGAACCCTACTAGTAGAAAGATTTTTAGTGGAGGTAATTATGACCTCATAGAGAAAATAGTCAGAAAAACCAAGAGTTACCAATGAAAACTTTAATAAGCTTCAAGTTAGATGCACTAAGTGTTATGATAAAAAGGCAGCACATGGAAAGGACTATTAATAAATTCTCACTAAAGGTCTTCAATGAGAAATAGTAGGCTTTACATTATTTTGCATCTACAATCTAATACATAGAAAGAAGTCTGTAATCCTGTCACTTTATTACTTCTTCTACCTTCCATTTGATTATTTTTATAGTTTTTATTTCTCTGCTGAGATTCCCTTTATAGCCATTAACTAAGGCAATGCTCAACACTTTATTCAGTGTAGAGATAGCAGCCACTTTAAAATACATGTCTGCTAATCCCACATATAGAGCATCGCTTGGTCAGTCTTCAAGGAGGACATTTTCCCTTAGTATGACTCATGTTCTTTTTTTAAATTTTTTCTGATTCATGTCTTCTAAATTCGGGTTTTATTCTCAATTTTGGAAATAATATTATGTCGAGACTGAATTTTCTCTTGTTCCCCTGAAAGGAATTTTTCTTTTGTAGAAAGTTACCGTGGCTAGACTCAAACAACAAACTCTGTGCTCCTGAGAAGGGTAGGAGCTGAATATCTCTTCAGTTATTTTACTCTCATCTAGGCTGCTTGTCATCTGCCTGTGAATATCTACTTTAGGGTTCAGCAGGGATTTACTTAGGCATCCGCGCATGTGGAGAGGCTCCTCTTCTGTAGCAAAAGGGTCTTTATTAAATATCCTGTGTTAGTTTTCTGTAGTTGCTGAAACAGATTACCATGAATTTTAGTGGCTTACAACAATACAAATTTATTATTTTAGAGTTCTGTAGGTCAGAAGTCTGACAAGGATATCACTTGGTAAAATCAAAATGTTGTCAGGGCCGAGTGGCTTTCTGGAGGCTTTAAAGGAAGAATCTATTTTCTTGCCTTTTCCAGTTTCTGGAGGATTTTTCATTATTATGAAACGATTTTTTCATTTTAGGTAGTGAATTTAAATCTTATTTATTTTTAATTATATTTTTATTAAATTTATTGAGGTGACATTAGTTAATAAAATTATGTAGGTCTCAAATATACAATTCTTTAATACATCACCTATATATTGCATTGTGTGTTTACCACCCAGAGTCAAATCCCCTCCCGTCACTATATATTTGACCCTTTTTACCCTCTTCTGTTATGCCTCCTCCCCCCTTACCCTCTAGTAACCACTAAACTATTGTCTGTGTCTATGAGTTTTTTTCGTTTGTCTTGTTCATTTGTTGCTTTTTTAGATCTCCCATTTCCCTGTTTATTATTTTAATGGATTTCTTTAAAGTCTTGATTTTAATTTAATACCTGTTTTGTTATATTTGTTTATTGCACCATCTCTATCATTTTGGGGTTTCTTTCTCTTCTATTGCTTATTTTTCACATTTCTCTATGTCTTAGAATGTTTAATAACTTAAGATTTTTGTTGAATGTCTCTGAATTTTTAGACTTTGTTTCACAGATTTTTTTTTCCTTGTTAGCTGTTAAGTTCTTTACGATCATTATTAGGCTTATTTTAACATTTTATTATGATTGTCTAAAATGACATTTACTCTCTGAGTAATTTATCTCCATTACTTAGATCTGGCCCTTCTGCGGTTTCTAGTACATGTTTCATTTGATTACTGAAGACTCTCTGATCTGCTGGGGAGACAAATACTTTTCAGGCCTTTGTGACTTCTGGGAACAATTCAGCTTCTAGTAGCTAGTCACCCTACAGCATGACCTTGTGGAGTTTTTCCCTATACATTAATATCTTAGTATTGAATGAAGATTCAAAGGATTGCATAATTTTGAAGCTGCTTCCCTTTCTTCAGAAATCTATCCCACCATGTTCTGCTATATCCATAAACTCTGATCTGTGTTGCCTCAATTTAGTAAGATTGACATACTTTCTTGATCCTCTGTTCTGCCCTTGGGTTAAGAATATGCCTCCTGGTATGAAAACTGGACAATCTCAGGATTCACCTCATTTCCCTTTTCTCAGTGTCACAGCTCCTTGTTGCCCATTGTCTGAAAACATAGCTGTTAAATATATTTTGTCCAATTATTTAGCTATTTAAGACAGGAGACCAAATTCAGTCCCTCTTACACCATCATTACAAAGATGGGAAGAAAGAAAGGTACATGGATTCTTTTAGTCTACTAACATAATTTAGAAATCTTAGTCTTTATTCATTTCAAAATACAAGACCCATGAATATAATAAATGGTCATGATAAATTTCAGGAAATAAATTAATGCTATATGTCCTTAATATAAAATGTACATTTGAAAATTAGGTTATCTATGCATATGAATAATTCATCTACTAGATAAATACAAACACACCAATGTAAACATATGATTGTGAAATTCATGGCTTTTTCTGTGATTCTAAATATGCAAGTCAGCCTCAGGCTATTTAGAAAAATATTCAATGAGATGTAGCCACGGTTTTGTTTCCTCCATCAGATACTTTTAGAGAATTACATACATCAACTGATAATGTTCTTATTGTATAAACAAAATCCAATTATTTTAAAAATGCAGCAAAATTAAGTAAAATGTATTTCCTTAAGAGCTTCACTTGAGAATATAACAATTCCGAAATTTTATCTGTCAAGTAAGATACAGCATGTCATACCCTTTACAAAATTCTTGTACCTATAAAATAATGAGCTGTGAGGTTTAAAACAATATTGACCACATACAATTAATTTGCTCATTAACACACAAGTACAATTGCTTTTATCTTGTTCTAAGAGAGCATGTTTTTAAACATTTCAATAGTACTCTTGCTACTAAATAATAAAGGTAGTTTAATTTAGATAGGTTAATTTCTCTTCATTAATACATAATTGTGGTAATTAAAGACCTGTTACTGAAGCTGTTTTAGATAGCTATCAATTTAAGGAGAAAGTGCTAAACACTTACATGTGAGTGATATTTGGATTATACAAAATGACGCTATTCTTTTACAAATAATTGTCAAATGTTGAAAGAGGACTATTTTGATATGAATTTCAGTTAGTATATAATTCTGATATTCAATTGATGATTTTAAGAAAAGCATACTTTTAGCACTTATTAAATGATCTAATTATTTTACTGTATTATAAGCACAAAGTACTACAGGACTTTTTACCATATTTTCCTCTTTACTCCTCCAGACTTTTATGGAGGGATTTATCATGTGGTAGTCTTACTCCTTACATACTCTTCCAATCTTGTAAGGAATATACCATACTGCTCAATCATACTTTGTCCTTATTGTAAAAATCTATTTCAATTAGGAAGCATTCTATTGCAAATAACAACCTTCAACTCTTCTGGTTTGAACAACAGATTTTTTTAAATTAACATAAGAATTGATGATCCATCAGCAGGCTGATATTAGAGTTGATTAACTCAGAACTTCTATCTATCAACATAAGCTATTTACTTTTTCTCCACATTGATGAAAAATGGCTGCAGCACTTGCAAGTATAAACAGACATGCAATGCCCATCTCTTTCTTGGATCTCTTTGGAGGATATGGGAAGCTTTACACAGAAGTACCCAGATATTCCTGCGATCTGCATCAAGACAATTTACAAGTCCATTGCTCATTCAATCTTTGTTATTAAGGCTTGAATTATGGTTGTGGATCCAATCAGAGATGGAATAGATTCTGTGAAAACTTCCATGGCTACCACTCTGCCCATCATTCAGTGAAGGGGCATGGGAAGTGAAAATGCAAAGAGGCCCAAAATGTAGGAGGATAAAATCATGCATGAGAGAATACTGGAGGGGGGGCAGGGAGAAAAAGAGAGAGAGAGGGAAAAAGAGAGAAAAAGAGAAGGAATTGGAATTGTATTTTGGCTGAGTTGATTGGAGTACTTTTTTGGAATTTGGAAGAAATAAATGTTATTGAGCAGCTATAGTGGAGTAGAGCAGAAAAAAATTAAAAGAATATTCTAAGCAGTTTGGCTGTGATTGTTTTTATCTGTGGTTTATATTTGGAATAGATATTTCTTTGGTGTCTTAGGGAGAATTTTAAAATTACATTAAAATTCTGTTGAGCTGTTATTTTGTTGAATTGAAGCGCTACAAAATATGCCTTCAATTTGATTGTCACCCAAAGTTGCTCTTTTTTTTTTTTGAAAAAGTAATGATCAGTAAACAAAATGAATAAATAATTGGTAAATAGGTTATCATATGTGCAGAAGTTTTGTACTTCAAATTAAAGGCAGTCTTATAAATATATATTTTGATAAAATGTATACTCCTGAGTTTGTGAATTAAAATGATATAGAAGACAGGCCAGAAAGGAGCTTTTAGAAAGCATGAAACTTTGCTACTAGTTGTGTCACTACTGTCTATGATTCAAAGTAAGAAAATAAAATTATCTTATATGTATAGAAGTAGAATTCCGGGGTCAGAGAGTAGGCATGTGTTCTACTTTATTAGAAACTGTCAAACCGTTCTTCCAAATAATTAAGCAAATTTACATTTTCACCAGTGATGTAAGAGTTCCAATTGCTCCACATTCTCACCAACATTTGGTATCACCAACATTTCGTATCACCAACTTTTTAAATTGTCTCCATCCTAATGCTCTATAATGTTATCTCTATATTTTTCATTTCATTGGCTGGTTCAATGATGTGAAAAAGTCATTTCACATATTCGTAAGCCATTTAAATATCTTCTTTTATGAAGTGCTAATTCAAGTATTTGCTCACTTTTAAATTAGGTTGTTTCTCTTCTTACTGATTTTGCCTATGTGAAGATTGTGAAGATACTTTCCTAAGCTTGCTCTTTGAATCTTTACACAGTTTAACACTGACATTTCAGTCTCTGTTCTATTACTTATTTTTATACATTATCTGAAGTAAGTGCCAAGGTTCATGTTTTTTCTATATACTTATTCAGGGTTTTTATTTTCAGCACCATTTGTATATAACATTCCATACCCAATATTAAACCTATGATTAAAAGTTACTGACCTTGTTGAAAGAGTAGAGGTTAAGGTACTCCATGATTTAGAGCAACAAATGCTGAGATGGTGTCTATATGGGAAAATACGGTGAACATTTTTTTCCTTAAGTTTATAAAGAATACATATGTAGAATATGACACAAATTATACTAAGGGTGGAGTGGGATGTGTTATACTGTTGCAATACGAGTTCAATCTCTTCATTTCTTTATTATTATAATTTATAAGATTATATCCTTTTATCTACTTAATTTAAAGATCTTTTTCTATTTACCTTTACTGTTCAGCAGATTTATAATGATGTTCCTTGGTGTGACTTTATTTATATTCATGAAGCAGGTTAGTAGGACTTATTGAAGTCAAAGACGGATGTTTTTCATCACTTTTGGAAAACTGACATCCATTATTTCAAATTACTGCATATCCTCATTTTCTCTCCCTTTTCTGAGATTCCAATGGCATACAATTATTGGAAATATTCTCCTTTTTTATAATGTTTGTGTATGATATTCACTACGTTTTCTACTTTTTTTCACTTCATGCTTAAATGTGGATCTTTTCTTCTGAACTATTTTCAAGATTGTTAAATTATTTCTTTTTTAAGCAATGTTGACTCTAACCATTAAATATATAATGACTTTTTTTCAGTTTATAAATTTCATTGCTTATTTTTTATATTTTCCAATTTTTTTATATTTTCTTTTATTTTTGTATCCATGGTCTTTTAAAGTCTATCTCTGATATCATTATCTGGAAGCCCAGATAGTTATTTTTAATAATTTTTACTCTCTTGGCTTTCAGTCATTTTCCTTGTTTAGTCATATTTGTCTGTGTGCTTCTCATTTTATCTGAGAAATTATTCTAATAATTTGTGGCTCTTGATAACATTTTACTCCAGAAAGGATTTACCTGTTTTCTAACAGATAGCTAGGTTAGTGGAGCAAGTACTTTTGCATCACCATATACGAATCCAGGATTAGGAATATTGGAAGCTAGATTCAGTTCTTGACTCCAGATTTCACCCAAAGCCTGAGTATTTTCTAGGGACCATGCCCCTTGTTGGGCCCTGAATTTCAGTTTTTGTCCTATTGGTCTGGTGGGTATATGGGAAGGAAACTTCTCTCATCTTCTCCGCCTCTCAGTCAGGCCATCGGAATGAGAAAATCCTATTGTGTCTAGCTGCTCTGTATAGTGTACACGCCTTCCAGCACGATTCTCCTATGGATTGTGGTAGCTTTCTCATTTATCTTAATAAGTGTACTTTTTAAATTTAATATAAAAACCCTTAATAAATGTACTTTTTATATTTAAGTCCAACTCCTCTGGTTATTCTCAGTGAAAGCGTTGACCCAAGCCACCTATTCTATCATTTCTGGAATGACTGATTGATTTTTAGGTATGTTAATATTTTCCAAATGTTACTGTAAACAATATCTACTCCTAAAAATTGGAAACATACAGCACATACATACTTTGGGGACAGTATATAACATGGTGAGAAAGAAGAGAGATATAAAATCCTTCCTTCCTGGCAATTAATAGTTCAATGTAGAATACCTAAAAAAACAATGTGACTTGAAGGTGTGAACAGGGTTTGATGATTAATTTTCATACAATTAACTCACTAACAATACTGATATTTTTGAAATTCTGTATCTGGATGCATGGGTAATGTGACATAGAATTAAATCATTGTTCAGTGAATTTTATTTGTGGAGAAACCAATAACCATAGTAAACCATCTTGATTTTTAACTTGTTTTTTTTCAGTAATGTATACTATTGTATATAAGCACATTTACTACGTAATGAGTTCATTACATAAAAATAACCTAAAATATTGTCATACTTGTCATCTCATAAGCCTACTTTCCCCTTATGGAAATCTCATGTCTTATACTTATGACTTGAAAATTTGCAGTGCCAGTTTCAGAGCATCTGCAATTTCCTGGATGTTGCAGGCCCCCGAGAGCCTCCACCAGAAAAGTCAAGAGCAATGAGGCTCTCATATGTTTCAAGATTAGAGGTTTTTTGTACCATGAACTGCGGAATTAAGAGAATTTGCAAAAAGCTTGTATGTAATTTTTACAAACCAAAACAAAACCACAAAAATTAAAAACAAAACAAAACAATTTTGGCAGAAAGAGAAGTGAAACTTTAAATTTGTTCTATTGAAAATTATAGTGGGTTGCAGTTTATAAAGAAAAGAACAGACAATATTGGTACTAATTTTGCATTGTTAATTCATAATGGATTACCAAGGAAAGAGTAAAAAAATTAAATATACCTTTTCTTTTATGTTTATACTACTGTTTTATTGCCATGTAGTCAAAGCATAATCTTTTCATTTCTGGCTTTATCCTTTTACCACTGTGTTTATACAAATATTCTCCTCTATTTTTAATGCCACAATAGTTATACAGGAGAGTTTATTATTTATGTATTGATGGATTTATTTAGATAGCTATGTGTCCTGAAATGTTTTTCAACTAAACATAAATTCTATAATTCAAGTGTAATACATATGGAGAAGCCATAAAACCTTTTTCCAACAGTATTCACAATTCATTCATACCCTGGCAATGAAAGTACTAATGAAGTACTGTATCAATATTTCCTTCATTTTTAAAGACATTCTTGTTGATTAACTACAGAACATCTTATATCTTTTGTAGAAAGAATATTTTTTCTAACAGTGCTTGGGATGGATTATGACAAGAGTAGACAAGCTGTTGAATAAGGGAGACATAACTGATTACATTAATATGTGCCATTTGGTTAAAAAAAAACACTGTAATCATGAGGACATAAACCTTGCAAAACAGAATAATTTAAAATCACGTGGGAGAGCAGAGAAATTTCCCAGGAATTTTTAATTCGTATAACTGAAAACTCATAAAAATGTTAATAGTAAGCTAGAGCAATATTATTTGTATATAGTTGCTATCTACAATTAAAAATATCTATTGATGCCAGCTTCACCTTAGTGATTACTTTTTATGTAAGTACCCATGTGGTGTGTATTTACTGCAGCCTCTGGTTAGGGACCCATGTTTGTAGCTATCTAACTGTGAGCACAAAGATAGCATATCACTTCTACACACTCGATACAGACAAGATGCCAAGAAAAGAACTCTTGCATATGCAGTTCCACTCAGATTCAAAGGAGTCAAATCTGTTTACTTTTTCAGCTGTGATCTAAATGATAAACTCTAAGCAAATCTCTCAACTGTGAGTTAACTGAATGATGAAAACTTTTCTTGGGAGGAATTCATGATTTATAGAACTTAGTACCAAATAAAATTTCTTGGAAGCATGAGAATTAATCATTTTTGGTAGGTGTTTTTTTGGGGTATTAAAAAATATGTACTTCTTTCCTTCTGTGCTACCCCCAGGCAACCTTTCGTTGCTATCTATTACTCACTGCTGTGTACAAGTGCCTGCTGGCTTAAGCTCCTTTCTCAGCATCGGCCATAGAAATGGTAAACACTCAATGACTATTGACTGAATGTGATTGTGAAAAGCTGACTGGAGTTAATACAGTGGGGGGAAAAAGCAGAAACGGAAAAAAGCAGGAACTATATTCTTTCTTTTTGATCACTGGAGTATATCATTTTTAGCCATTTTAAATCTCAAGGGATGATTTTTCTGTTGTGGAAGAAGCCTTCACATTTTTTTAAGTCTAAAGGGAGGTAAATATGTCTTAGAACACATGAGACTTCCTCTATTTCTAGCTAGTGTAATGAATCAAATAACTGTAGTTGTAGATTTAGTAGACATATTCCTTTTTATAGTTTGGTATTTTCAGCAGATGTCGTCTTTAACATGGAGTAAATAACAGATCATATGTGTGCCTTGGTTACCAGAGTAGATTGGCTTATTAAATGAGATGAATTGTGGGGTGTCAGGAGAGCCACATGATCAAAACATCTTTCATGATTTTTATTAGGCCTATGGTCTTAAAGATAAATAATATATCTCAAGTCTATATACTCACAGAAAGTATTTACTCAAATATTTCGATTGCAGATTAAGGAATTGTACAGATTAAGAAAGTTTAAGGAGAATTAGTATAGAAGCCAGCAGAATTTGAACTAACCAAATTCATCCAGTTTATGCTTAGGCCCCTTTCTAATTTTGACAACTACTTAGATTTGGTTTTAGGTCAGCTGATCAATTTCTTTACCTACTTTTGCATTAGCTTTAAAAATTTTACACTAGCATTTCAATTTACAACCAAATGTGATTGAGAGCTTTAAGCATTGCAGTGGTATTATAACTGATGCCCTATGGTGACATAGTTTAGTGAGTTGTTTTCTGCAATACAGCCTCCTAACAGCAAACTCTTTAGCAGATGAGCTTGATATTGGCAAGTGTAGTGAGTACGGAGGGTTAGCTCCCTCATCCCAAGAAAATATGGGGGCCTCAGGCAGTGTTAGGGAAGAACCCTGAAAGAAAAGGAAAGACCACCGAGGGTAGCCCTGAAAATTGGAATCAGCATGGTTGGTGTTTTCAGAGACTGTCATTGCAATGCTATTTTATGGAAACTCTTGTAATAAAACAGAATGAGTTAATGACAATGTCATTCAAGAAATACTCTGCTTCACTATGAAGTAAGACATATATGTTCGATAAAGTTAAACATATTTCTGAAGCACAGAAAAGGAATGACACAGTTAAATTCCAAAAGCAAAAGAGACATAGCATTTGAAAAAACTAGTCCTTTGTTAGTTAACGAGGATGGGAAACAGTAGTGCCGAGATATGAGGACTGAGATATTTGTAGGAGCAGATCACAGCAGAACCTGTAAACTATATTAAAATATTTGTATTTTTTCTCCCTGAGGACACGGTGGTGCCACCAGTGTTTTAAATAGGAACTCATATTTATACCATGGAAAGATCACACTAGCTGCAGTTTGAATAATGTGTGAAAAGAGGGCCAAGTAAGGATCAGGAAAACCAGACTGGAGTCTGTGTAGCACTCAAGGGGAGCCCTCATGCTGGCCTGAACAGATACGACAGTAGAATAGGAAGGGGGAATTAGATTTAAGAAATATTAAAGTAGGAAAAAGTATAGAGAAGGAGGAAGAGAGAGTGGAATTATAAATGACTCCCTTGTTCTCTTATTTCTGGCTTAAATGGCAGATATTGGAATTGTTCACTGAACAGAGGTACAAGGTACGGGATTCACTAGGAGATAAGATAATGTGCTGTGTTGGAGACATGTTGGTTTGTAATCATCTATGGATAATCCAAATAGAGATGGTATGAAAACATTAAATATTGTTCTGCAGCTTTGAAGAGATTTTTGGCCTCTTATATTTGGGATTCATTAGGTTTTGGGGTTGCCGTTAAAGCTATGTATTAGTTTTCTATGCTGAATAAAAATTGCCAAACACCTAGCAGCTTAAGACATGCTCATTTATTATCTCACAGTTCTGTAAGTCAGAAGTTTTGCAAGGCTCAACTGACGCTCTATCAGGGTCTCTATCAAATCTCTATCAAGGATGAAATCAAGATGTCTAGGGCTACAGGTGCATTTGAGTCTCAGGGATCTCCTCTAATCTCACTGGTTGTTGGCATAGTTTAGTTCTGAAGGTTATAGGACTGAGGCTTCCACTAACTTCTTAGGTATTAAACGGGCCTGCTCTCAGTTTCAAGAGATCATCTGCCATTTTCCTTCCGTATGGATGTCTCTATACCAGCACAGTTCTTCCTTCAAATGTAGCAGGGAAATCTCTTCATTTTGATGAACTCAAAGTCAATTGATGAGGGACCTTAAATACTCTCTTTCCCCGAAAATAAGACCTAGCCAGACCATCATCTCTAATGTGTCTTTTGGAACAAAAATTAATATAAGACCCGGTCTTACTTTAATATAAGACCATGTCTTATATAATATAATATAAAACTGGGTATAATATAATATATCATAATATATAATGTAATATAATACCGGGTTTTATATTAATTTTTGCTCCAAAAGACGCATTAGAGCTGATGGTCAGGCTAGGTATTACTTTCGGGGAAACACCATATATCTTCAAAATCCCACTGGCTATGTAATATACTCAGAGGAACTGGTAGTCCATTGTTTTACAGGTCTAGCTCCCAATAAAGGGCATATAGACCAGGAGGCAGGGATCTTGGGGGCCTACCGTAATGCGGGTGTGGGAAAGTTCCCTAAGGGGCAGAGCGCAGAGTCAGGAAGCAGGGAGTCAGGAAGAAGCCTGAGAACAAGAACACTTAAGAAAGCTTGATAGCAGAAAGATTCTGCACAATGGATTGTGGCCCGAGAGTACAATACGACCAAGGTAGATGTGTGATCAGCACGTCTGGCTCTACATTCTTCAGGCGATTAATCATGGTTACTTCTATGGCTTCCTTCCTCATTTTACTGCACATTCCTTAAAATACCCACAGTATTGTCACTAAATCACGACTCATATATGATGTGTTTACAAAATAGTAATTTGGCTATAATTTATAAATTAACTTTTAGACTCCAAAAGAGCATTGTCATACCAAATAATAACTTCAGTCACTTCACAGCATGAAAAGTCTGGGTTTTATGACAATTTATGTCAGAGGAGTTCCCCTGAAGAGATACTTGATGGCCTGCTAACGGTATACATAGTAACTCGAGCAATACTCAAAAATCGAAAAGTATAAGAAAGGTGTTGATCTCTGTCATTTGTGGATCAGTTCCCACAGGTCATATATATTATTCTTTTATGTTGTATGACCTTCTATATTGTATGCTTGTGAATATATTTAATTTCAGCTATTAGACAAAGATCTAAGAGAGTGCATATCGTTTCTTTTTCATCTTTTTTGTGCCTATACATAACACAATGTCATAAAAATATTATTTATATACTTGTTGGATAAACAAATGAAGGGAAAAGAGAGTTGTTTTACCTGCTAAAAATGCCTCTAATACGTTCCGTGGTTTTAATATTTCATCTATAAATTAACATAATATTTATTTAATTTTGGATAAAATAACACAGCTATAAAAGTGAAGTATTTTTTTATAGAATGTTGCCAATGATAATATGTGGACTCTTTGAAGTATGAAATGAGGACAGTTAATAGAGCTGGTCTCTGAGAAAAGATTGACCTGGAAACTTATTCATATAAGCCAGTATTCACTCAGTGCCACTTCACCTGGGAAAGGAAAGGTCCATTTAAACTGACAAAAATGATGCAATGACCCAAATTAGTAAAATAAGGCCAACTTCAAATCAGGTTAACAAAAAAAGATATATTTTTTTTAATATAAAAAAGGCGTTTTAGAAGTGAGAGGGAAGAACAAAAAGAAATTTAAGCCGTAGGAACCCAAATACAACGAGATGTATATATAAAGGTTCACAAGAAACCAGAACCAAAAATTCTAATGTATATCTCTGGAAAATACCAATAATCAGAAGCAATGCAATGGAAATATACAGATATACATTTTGTAAAAGATCTATACCTCAAATTCACAGAAACTATCATATTTGTAGATAAATAACCAAGATGGTTGTGCAAACCTAAACAAAATAAAACATATTTACTATTGAAAGAGTCATAAAAGTTAACTGAATTCACTCAAGCATAATTTTAACAATGCATTATAAATTATTATGATGTGTTATTATTCATTATAAAATTGTACAATTTTTAAATTAAAATAATGATATAACAGATAAAATAATTAGTGTTACACATTTTGCTTCACATGTACATGCCCTATATATTCAAATACATGAAGAGTTTAAATATACTAAATTAACTAGATTATGGCTCAAATAGCACATTGAAATGCTTTTGAAATTATTAGTCAATTTTATTCCAGGTAAGATCTTGGATTCTTATGTGTCTGATTTGACAGTTCTATACTTTCCTATATCAATATGAAAAAAACAGCAAATTGTTTATTACATCATGTGACTATTGCCTTCAATTTATCTGTTTATTTTGTTTAACACTAGATTTGTTTATTTTTATTTCTTCTTATTATTTCTACAATAATTTTGCAAAAGTATTATGTTAAAATGCCTACTTCAGTTTCATTGATTCTCTTATCATAGAATAATACACACTGGTTAAAAACCACTTATTCTCTACTTTGCACTCCACATTTGGAATTATGTGTGGGAAGAAAAGAAAAATCATGGTTTGTAATTTCTCCTTCAAGTATAATTTCTTATTTTTGAAATTAGTATTTAAAATAAAAGCTACAAATTCTGATACAGATATGCGTTTCAATCCCTGTGGGCAAAAGTTGCATGTTTCTTCATTGAGAAAGCAAATATGATGTTCATTCATATTTTAAAAATTTGTAGCTATTTATTTGTCAGTGAGTGCACATATATACTTGGAGGAAGGATATTGTTCAACTATATACACTACATATAGTTATCTATTATCCTCTATTAATGACAGTTGCATGAAAATTTCATTAAGTTAGAAATACTATCAATTGTCTTGAAGCATTATGAAACATCATAATTTGTTGCTTGTGATTTTGGAGATTTGTAGCTTCCCCAGTAGTTCAAGAAATTCTTTGACTTTTAACATCAAATATTAAATTCTAAGGTCAGATCTTGTCCTGCTTCTAATGTCGCATTGCTTTAATACATTCTATACTGTAACATCATCTGCGTGACCAAAGGATTTGCATTTCATAATCGAACAAGTTCTATGCAATCTATGATACACATATTATTGTGAATATGAATAATATGCCTATGAACATTAATTGGTTGTTCTTAAGCAAGACCTTAGATTCAGTCAACTTATAAAAACAACTTTGAATATGCTTAGAGAATCAATGGCAAATTTTTCATTTTGAAGCTGTGAATTATGTTATTTTGTTATGTACTACTATGTTATACTGCTGCATATTGCATGGTGATATAATTTCATTTTTATATCTCTAAAGGGATAAAATTTTCACTGAATTTTAAGTAATTTCAAAGAAATTATGGCCTTCTATGTCTTCAAAGTGTCTTTTGAAAAATAATCCTTTCCCTGTGCATATCATTTCAGAAATTCCATTGATTACAAATATATTTATGGTAATTAAAAGAGTGATGACACTTTATCTTCAATTTTTACTTTTCCGTAATTATATAGATATCATGAATTTTATCTAAGAACACATTGGCATTTAGTTTTGCAGTTCTTCCTTCATACTTTCTGCACAATTTATTATAAAATATAACACTTATTAATACTAGAGATAGATAACTTTTTATTTTGGTAATATCTTCCAAAATGTGTTCTCAAATAATATTTCTAGGTTAAAATGTGGCAATTTGATTAAAAAAAATTCTGTCAGATAAGAACTGCTTTTATACTATTTATTCTCTCTATATTGACATGGCTGTGTGTTAATAAAATTTTATGGAAAGTACAAAAATAAACTTCTATAAATTCAGTGTAAAAATGTTCATAAGAATCATATAACATAAAATATAGTAACACTTTAGTCATATAAAATGTAACTGTAGAAATTATGTTTTAATGATAAATGCGTGTTAAAATTTAAATTCATGTGAACTCTGAAGGCATCAGTTCTATTGCATTTGTCTTTCAGTGGAGAAGATGAAACTTGTGGGTTTACAAATTTTACATAGTCTATATTTGGTATGGACTATATAATCTTTTTTGTTATTATCATTATTTTCATGTGTATAAAGCAACATAATAGTTAGACATTTACACCCCTCACACTTCATAGACTGTGCAGATGCATGACCAATGTGCTAGACTATATAGTGTTTTAAAATGTCTTTTTAAGGCTTTAAAAGTGAATCATGCATGTTAGCACAGATTCTTTATGAAAAAAATGTTCATAATTCCTCCCTCCTATCCCTTGTGACATTGTTTAACTTTTACGTGTACTATAAAGAATGATATTGTTACTACTGTGTTTCCCCCAAAATAAGACCTAGCCGGACCAACAGCTCTACTGCGTCTTTTGGAGGAAAAATTAATACAAGACCTGGTCTTATTTTACTATAATATAAAACCACACCTTATACAATGAAATATAACATAAGACCAGATCTTATATTAATTTTTGCTCCAAAAGACGCAGTAGAGCTGATGGTCCGGCTAGGTCTTGTTTTGGGGGAAACAATGGTAGTATTGTTCTGGATAAAATTATATGTCAATGAAAAATAAGAAAAATAGGAGTATATTTTACATTTACTTATTCCTTTTCCACCATTCATCATTTCTTTATGTAGTACAGCATAATCTTTCAATATTCTATACCTGGTAATCCCATCTAAGATATCATCTGTTCTAGAATACAGCCATGATTTCAAACTAAGGAAGTTGCTTAGAGTAGAGAACGGTAGTATGTCATCTGCTCTCTGCACTTCATTATGTAGTTATTTGCATCTCTTCAAAGATTTGTTGATCTAGGCCAGGTGATATTTGATGGCAAAGGTGCTGCACAATTTTCATATAGATATTGTTCAATTAATCTTGCATTTAAGTATATGAGGTATGTCCAGTCTTCTACAGTAAATAGCCTGATTATTCTGAAAGTGAGCTTTGCTCACTTTCTCTCAAATTTCTTCCTTATCTTGGTCAAGAAGACTTTTTCTCTATTTTCTGAAGTTCTTGTTGTATTATTCTCCACCTTTTTACTTAAACTTTCCTTCAAAGTATTTGTCATCATCAAGCCATTCTCTTCCCATATAAATACTCTATGCTTTGAGAATTCTTCACTGCCTCTAACTACTAAAGAGTGAGGACCACGCTTTACTCATTGTTTCACTGTTTAATTTTTATCATACAGATTGTCTAATTCATGTAGCACACATCATGATAAAATATTCTATTTTTTCCTGCTCCATTCACCATTTCTTAAGATGAAGGATAGGATTTAACAAATTCAAAGTCCTGCATTGATTCTTCAAAATCATTAATCTTCTCAATATTTCAGCACCTTTCCCTTTGAAGTGCATACCAACCATTTTATAGCAATGTTTAAAACTATATTGATATTATCTAGCCACTTCCTTCTATTATATTCAGTTATTAGCACACCTGATTATAATTTCCCACTCTACTCTGCCAATATTTCAGATTCTTCAACTGAGATATTGATGATGTTTTTAATTTTTTGATCTTGCAGGTCCTTGTACACCTCGATTAGTTTTGGTGTCTTTGCCACTTGAAATATTTATAGTTAGATCTAACCCTGTACATCACCATTGTTTAAAAACACTGTACCTCCAAGCTCTTTAACCTTGAAATGATAACTATAATCCCCTATTATATAATTCTTCCTCTTTGACCATCATTCTTTATTTACTCTTCTCAATTTTCATATATTCTTAGCATCTATCTAATCTTAATTGCCTTTCAGAGGGTTTTTCAGAAAAGGGTCAGTCACTTGTTTTGGGTAAAATCCTACTGGTTTATTTCATTCTTATCTTAGGTGACTGCATGTTAAAGGTAGAAAAGGTGAAGACTTAATAGATTAAATGACAAACGTATTCTCTCACTGTATTTTAACTCTTGTCGTCTCTCAGAAATCCTTTACTGACCTCAAAATGATGGCCAACATTTCAAAAATAGTTACTTCTAATGTTTGTACTGTCCTAAATCCCACAAATCCATCTGCCTTCCAAACCCTCTATAAAAATTAGTGAATTTTGCTTTACATACAATAATGAGTTTACTTGGTACAGTACTCTCAAACCATACTTTCTGTACTGTACGAATACCTAAAACTTTCCCATATTGTCTGTCTCATTAGTAGCTCTTTCCTTGGGAAAGTAGTGGTTAAATTGTTTTCAACATAAACCATAGTGATAATTCCCTGTTACTATTCCCAGTCTATTTGCCATTTTTCAATTATGATTTATACCTTCCTTCTTTATTAGGTTATCCATGTTTTTCCCTTCAAACAGAATGTTCTTTTTCTGTCTAATTATGCAAATCACACCGTCTGAAAATTCCTGACTAAGGCTGTTTCTTCCATAATACCTTCTGTGATCCTTACAATCGGAAAATGCCTCTTTATTCTCTGAACAGAGATTGAATATTTTTGTTTTCAGTTTTTTATATTTTACATTCAAAAATCCATGCAATGCTTATATGTGTAATTTGATTTCAAAGCCTGACTCTATGCCTGACAATCATGTCCCCTTCATTAGTTAATGCAGTAATTTCCCCCTAGCATGCTAAATATTTTTATTAGTAAAGTATGAATGGATATTATTGTGGAATATTGTTTCTATATTAGTTTTCACACAGAAAAATCTTAAATATTTGCAGGTATATAGACAAAAGAATAGCTTGCAAATGCCACATGCAGTAAACAGCTTCCAATTCCAAATGTGTAATAAAATCAGTCCAAGTAAAATTAAAATTTTGGATGTGAATTGGTCTGAGATCAATCTTTCATTATGCAATGCTTAATAACTACTCCTTTCATGAATGATAGGCCTCGCCTAATGATTGTTTTGCAATTAGTAAAAAATATACATGACTCTAATTCTTTATCTTTAATGAAGTTCTTTTTGGGTTTAGTTCCAGAGATATACAAGAACCAAAGATTATTATTTTGGGTCAAAATTTGGCTTCACCAGAATCTTTCAGTGTGAAGAGAAATACTCCTAATGCGATTGCACTTGCTGTGTTCTGCCATTAATGGGAATAAGAGCCAATTAATGTGTGTACTATGTGTTAGATGTTGACATAAGTGGTTTTCATACTGTGATCAGCAGAATTCTAAGATGCTCCCCACCCAGTGACTCACATTTTCATATAATTCTCTCCTTTTGAGTGTGGCATCTGTGACTATGATGGGATGTCATTCCTGTGGTTACATTACCTTGTAAGGGCGGGGGGGGGGACTTGCAGGGGGTGCATAAGGGATTTTTGCTGATGCAATGAAGGTAAACAGTTTTGTGCCTGGACCTAGGCATGCTTTCTGCTTAGCTTTCAATATGCGGGGTGAGGGGAGTTAATCTAATTAAGAGTGGGCTGGATTTGAGATTTGTAGTTCATACGGTTACTCTAAGGTCACTGCCATCCTCAAGGTCTTTAGCGATACTCCAAGGTGCAGGGTAGGGGGTGGTTTGCCAAGGTTATTGTATTTTGTCCTTTAGCTCCTACTCTCCCCTCCCCGCTTTAGGCTCTCCTTTACTCTGTACCTCTGATTAAGCCTTCACCTTAGATGTGTGATGTGGCCTGGTTCATGGTGATGTGGTCTGTTCGGAGCTTCCGCCCTTCCCTGGAGTAGCTCGGAGCCCAGCACAGATTTGCTCCATCCCCAGAGGTAGAATGTATGTTTCTTGTTCCTTTTCTTCAGGTACCATTTTTTCCCATCAGTGCCCTAAGGGTGACAGCACCGTTCCCCTTCCCCCAGCCTTTAAGGCTTTCAATTTGCCTGTTTTAAAAAATTGTTAATATAAATTTTGTGAGCAACTGATAAGAGTAACAATGGTCCTACCACTCAGAAGGTGATAAAATGGCTTCTAGTGATACGGATCACTGGAATTTTCCTTTTCTAACGTGATTTATTTATGATTTCAGCTTTTATGCTGAAGGGAATACATTGCATGTACTTCTCCTGACATCCTGTTTTTTCCTCTTAATCAGAATTCTAAGAAATTTCATGTCTTTAAATGCCTTTCTCCCTAATAGGGCTTATCTTCATTCTAAATCCAGATATGCCATGGAAGTCAGCGATGAGCTGTCCATAATTACCTGATTTTGATAAGTTTCTTCATAAAGTCACCAGCTTTTATCTAACCAAACCCCCATGTTTAAAGGAAAGAACTGATAACTTTCTGTTTCATAATCTTCCTATCCCTACCTCAATCTTGAATGCATAAATGAAACAGCACATTGTCTCGAGATTTTTGTTCTTTGAATTTTAGGACACTGAAAATGCTCTCAGGGGCACTGCAGCCCACAGCAATGAATCAAATCAGGCATTACTGCCTTAGGATTTATGCTGTAGGTGCTGTCAGTGACACACATGGGAGAAGATGAATACCACCAGAAAATTAGAACATTAAAAGATTGGATATGAAATCACACTGTTAATTGGTTTTCCCTTTTGTCACCAAGAAATAAAAGAAAAGGAAGGACCTCCATTCTCATTCTGCATTAACTCAACCTACAGATATTTTTTGAAACCATCTAGATGGCTGAGAAACATACGAGTATTGTCACTGTACTTACCTATGAGTTGGAATTAAGAAATGTACTGGAAGTTGTTTAGGATGAGTCAATATCTTGGTTCAAGATTCTAGCTCAGGGGACAGCTTCCATAATACTGAGTAAGCTCAGCATGGTTGTTGAGGCAGGTAGTTACTTAATACAATCAGTTACCTGGTTATTATGTTCAGGGAAGGCATCGGACAGACCTAGCCACGTATCATGCAGCTCACAATATGGCTTCCTCTCTTGTCACCCTTAACAAATGAGTTATTAAGAAAAAAATTTCGGTCAATATTTTCTCAGACTTTGTTTCCACATAAATAATGGTATAATTCCTCTTGTAAATTCTATAATGTGTGTTCTTCAAACTTGGAGAGGGTGGGTAGCAATGAGGAATTGTGGTGGGGGGAGGGTGGCATATTGCTATTTACATTTCCTTCATTTAAAAATAATTTACTTTTCCCTTTGAATTCCTTTCTACATAGTAAAAATGGGCTATCCATATGATCCTCCTCACAGTAATTACTAGATAGTATTGTCCTATTCATTTATATTGCCCTTTACATATTTATAGAGCTCAAAAAGACCATTTTGAGAGAACACGTTGGTCTCATATTTCTATAAATCAAATCCAAATGTTCCTTGATCTTGGGAATAAATTGGTTCAACAAAGTTATAAATTGGTTCAACAAAGTTATTCAGATAGCCCCATTTATATTACATGTCTCCCAATATATTATTATTACTATTACTATTACTATTATTATTATTGTTATTATTGTGATTTTATATCCAAGGGTATTGCCACCTTTATGGTTCAGTAAATGACTGCAGCCTTATTGGAAATTTCAATAAGAACATCGAGGGAACATAAACACTTGAAATCATAGTTGCATTTATCTCAGAAAAATAGACAATCCATCACAAAGGCTTGTCGTACCTGACCTAATATACGTCTTGTCTTGGGAATTCCAGATTGACCTGGTAGTTTGTCATGAGTCACATGCCACTGTTAGGCAAAACTATGAGGACGTTATAGTTATCCTCAAATCAGGATTTTTTTTTTATAAGACATAAAATTAATCTTTACCTAATTTTATAACCTTTCCTGTGTTGTGATTTTATAAATGAAAACCATAACAGAGAATATAAAGCTCTATCAGGGAAGAAAGAAAGGTAATCTAAAGTTTAAATGCCTTAGTTGAATCCAAATTATGTTTTAGTTGTAGTTAGTTACAATATTACTGAATTAAATCAAATTATCATTTTCTTCAAATATACTTATGTGTGTAGCCAGCTTCAGTATAAAATTTAAATAATTATCAAGGTTACGGAAATAGACAAGTACTGTGAGGTAAAACAGAGTTTGAGTGTTTAAATTATTTGGTGTGATCACACCCACTGAAAATGAAGTTCTTTTGTTTGCATGAATGATTAGGCAGAATTCTATTAAAATTACACAGTGCTAAATGAAGTGCACTTTTGTTTTTGTTTCTGGCAAGTGTTTGAAGTCAGATGACTTAGTAATGAACAAATAAAATAAAAACGATAAAAATAACAGTGACGCTTCAGTGCCTAAATTAAAATTTGTGGTGGTTCCGTTCATTATAATGTGGTTAAAAGTATCAGAATATCACTTCACTTTGTGCCATGAGAATTGAGGGTAACTTGCTTTAGACAGAACAACTATTAGAGGAGCATGGCATGCTAATCACTGCTTCAGGATAACTGGAAAAGGCTTAGAAGCAATAGAAAGAAACTCCACTAGATAAGATGGTTCTCTGTTGGCAGGCAGGCAATTCAATTGATTTACTCAGAGTAGTGAAAAAAATTGAGTTCACTAGGAGCATGAGGGGACCATGTTTCTTCTAACAAAATAGTAGTCTGAGATTGACTCTTTTAATGTCATTGACAGGAGTAGGTCATCCTACCCTATTACAGATAAACCAAATACATTCAAATGTATATGAATTTGGGGACTGAGGTAAAGAAGCTCAGATACACCAATCAAAACGCTGGATAATTTTATTAAGGTTTAATTATATATGCTAAAACCTCAAAAACATTGTCTAAACAAGTGAAAATCCAGTTGTCTTGCCCATGCAGAAGGCAATACTCTGATGAATGAGAAAACATGTAACCAAACACATTTAGAACACATTTAATGTATGTACAAACTGGTAAGATTAAAGAGCTAAAAATTAAAAATATATATATATATATTTGACTATCTGAAGGGATGATTCTCAGTGGTCAGGAGGTTTGTGATGTTTTGAAACACTTTATAAATTACTAGAAATCATTAGTTCTAAAACTGGTATCAATATGGTATTACAATTGCATGAGCTTTTTATAAATTCATTCAAATGCATTTTAGCCGTAAGTCCGAAGTTGCACATTGAATGCTTTGATTTCATAACTTTTAGAATATGATTTCACTAGAAATGTCATTGTCGATACACACTTTATAATAGCATTTATACTTAAAATGTCATTTTGATATATTAACAGCTCTCACACTGTGTGGGATATAGTTTATATCTTTGAAATCTCTTTTGAAAATTTAGGTTTCCTAAGTCAAAAGAGGTTAAAAATAACTATGTAAATAGGATCCAGCTGAATGTGTTATGTTCTCTCTTTATTCTTCCCAAGGGTCATGTTCATGACATAGCACTGAATTTATGTTAAAATATTTGTTCTGAGAGGAGTGTTGACATAAGATAATGTGATTTATGCTTCCCATCCATCATATTGACAGATTTTAGACAGATGTCACTGTTTGTCAAACATGGTACAAAACAAGGCAAAACCCCATAATATCATAAAAACTATTTGCCTTTATCACCATCTCATTCATCTTTCATTCCTATGAAAATTTTAGTGTTAGAAAAAAATGATTGATTCAATAGGAAGTTTCAAAATATGGTTTTTGTTAAACAATTTTCCCCTGAAGACACTTAGCACTTGTCATTCAGTTGTCATTCAGATAAAATATGGTATTTTAATTTCAGTCAAATAAATATATGAAATGTATTACATTTGAACAGAATGAACATGGTTTGAGGGATTTTGTTTTAAATAAATAAAACAAAATAAATACCAGAGAAATAACGTCAATTGAGTACTTTTTTTTTCTTTTTCTTGACAAAACTTAAATACTGGTGATAAAACAGTAACCCTTCCAACTTGCTAAAATTCTCTTTACCTTAAGACTGCATTTTATGTATATGAGTTGAATACACATTTTTTGTGATATGTACAGATGTGCGCTAATAAATCACTAAAAATACAGTATCAGGTCTCTGAGGCAGTTGGGAGAACATTTGAAACATGTGTAATCTTCCCTTCTATGAATAGCAAATGTCTATGTTATTTGTTATGCAAGAAAATTTTATCCTATGTATAAAAAAAAGGCCATACATAGGACATTTATTAGAAAGCATTTTTTTTTTTCAACCTATACTACTTTGTCTTATATTTATCTGTTTTTCCACACTGTTTATTACCTCCACATGGATAGGGAACATGTACAAACCCTTATGTATCTCTTACTGAAGGTTTTAGGTTGGATATTAAACATGGAGAAATTTCATTATGCTAACTGATTGTTCAGGAATTTATCAAATAAAACTCATGGGGACAGAATATTTTCCTACTTTCTAGGAGGGCCAACAATCTTAGAAACCTTTATCAATTACTCCTTTCCTGTAATACTTAGTATAAATAGCACTTGATTTGTCTCTATAGACCATACAAAAAATGCTTAGGAGTTGGATCCAGCATTCCATTAAATTTTCGTTGAAAAAAATGTGAAAAATGTAATCATCTGAAAAATTTAAATAACAGTTCAAGCTACAGTATTATCAGATGGCTAATCTATAAAATAATTACATTAAAGTATTACTTCCAAATGTGATCCATAGAAAGCTCCATCAGTTTTACCTAAAATGATTACTGAAATGCAGATTTCTTAGACACTGAATCCAATAACCCTAACTGACTGTTTGAAAATCATTGGTTAAAGGTTGAAGAAAAGAAAAACTATAAACCCTGATATGATTTAGTATTGAGTTTTCTGTGAATAGGAAATTAGAGCTATCAGATTCTGGGGTTCAATTCCAGAGGTTTTCCTTTGCATACAGAAGTGTGACGTCAGGAATCTTCATTTCAAACTATCATTCCAGAAGTTTCTGGAAAAAAGACTTTGAGAAATAGTTAAATAGAATATAGATAAGAATATTCGATAGGAAGTGACATCTAAATGACTATCAGAAGGGACAGTGGGCTGTGTTTGGAAGGCAGAGATGTGACTAGGTAATTGCCTTAATTAATGGGAACTTAATTAATGGGGAAGTACTGGAAAAATAGAAATACATCAAGACACACAGCAAATTATCATGGATGTAGAATGTAGATCAGGACAGTAGGCGTTGGACAAAACGGTGAGGATATCTTTTATTTTTGCAAAAGATAACCTACTCCAGGCTCTATAGTTCACCTTAATGGGCCCATCAAAATCATGTCTGTTCCACTGTTTCTGACTCCCACAAGTAACTTCCTCTAACCCAGCCTTGGCTCACTCATGGCTCTGGCTGCCTTAACATGTGGCTCCTCAGTGTTTGCTTCCATTTCCCATAATATTGTGTTTATTAAGAAAATATTTAGCATATACAGAGGGTGCCAACAAAATGTATACAAATTTTAAGAAAGGAAAAAAAAAACTATTAAAATTGTAATACTCAATATATACCAATAACAGAAGATGAATGTGTCACATTTGACTTCTGCAATTATAAGAGGTGCTCAACGTGGTTACCATCAGCGTCCAGACACTTCTGATTATGGAGAACTGCTGCTTGAGCAACGTTGCCCAAAGTGCCCTTTTGTGTACATTTTTTTGGCACCCTCAGTATTGAAAGCTTATTTTATACCAAACGAATTTGACATCATGGACTCATTTACTTACCACAGCAACCTCGTGAGGTTATTAGTACTATTATTCACATTTTGGAATCAGACATCTGAAGCTTAATAAAGTTAACTTATGTATTACAAACCACAAATTTGTTAAAGTTATTTGTAAAGTAGTATTGTTAAAGTTGTGCTGCTGATTCCACATTGAATTCTTAACTTCAACCAGCTCTTTCTCAACATGGTTTATTATTTCTTTGATTGTCTGCCATTAAAAAGAATAGAATCTGTTTGGACATTACTTAGAACAGAGATGGGTGGATGGGTGTCAAAGAGATTTTATTGGCCAGTGATGACCTATAGATGGCTTCCTCCAGTCCATTTAGTTGTCACCTGCACAGTAGGTTCAAACGGTTAAAGACTTGGCACTTCATAAAGCCATTGCTGCAACACACACTAAGAAAATATATGAGACCTTCACTAGAAATATAGTAATTTAGGCATTAGAGAAAGGTTATTTATTACTCAGAACTCAATCAAAAAATCACCATGTACATGTTAGCTAATTTCTTCTAATATTTTCAAATTTATGTAATACATTTTATATTACATAGTTGGAATTTTACTGTGTATACAGTGTTGTATAATTTCAATAAAGATCCAGGAGTAATTTTATGTATAATCTTCCTGACACTTTTCCAAAAAATATAAGAATAATGTGTACAGTATTTTTAAAATGTCATTAAAATATAATAGCCATACTGAGAACAAGAGGACAAGATGTTTTACTCCAGAAACAAACAACAAGTATATGTATATATTTTACCTTTTCCTTGTTGAGGGGACCTAAAACTGATACAACCTCTCATACAGCATGAAATCTCACTTTTTCACGTTCAGAAGTTTTAATTTTGGCATTGCTAAAGCTATGGCCCCTTTTCATTTTGATTGGTGCCTTTTGGATCTGGTTTAAACATATTTTTCTGTATCCAAAGTGCTTAATCTATTCTCATACATTTTCTTCTAGTTATAATATTTTCTTTCCACATACGGGTTTTTAATTCTTTCTGCATATATTCTGTACATGGCACAATGCCTTTTTTTAAGTTTGATTTTATTTCTTTAATTTCAGGAAAGTTTTCTTATGCATTTGAGTATGCTTTCTTTCATTTGTTAGTTTTTTTTATGAACCCAGTTTTGTCCATGTTTGTCTTTATACCTATCCTTTATTGTTGTATTTTTTGTCCATTCTGTATGTGAGTTTTTTCATCAGGTTTAGCTAGCATTTACATATATTTTCAGATTATTCATTTTATTTCAGTTGTTTTTAATATTAATTGACCTCTTTTTAATTAAATTTTGTTTTCCTTTCTATTACCCTCTAAGCTCCACCAGCTCATGTTTTAATCATCTTTGTCTTACTACCTTTTCTCTTTTGAACCTTCAAATCAATTCTTTCGGGTTTTTCTTTTAAGTATTCACTTTGTCTGTAATATACTTTAGAACATAAAAAAATGTTTGCTATTCTTATGTGTTTCTTAATCTGCTTTTTAAAAATGTTATTCTTGATTCTTTTTTTGTTTATACATTTTAAAAAATTTTAGCTGTTTTTCTGAATAGGACTACAGTTGAATTCTTCCTAATTATTTCCTTGAAAGTGGCTCTCCACATTACCTTCAAAATAATTGTGGGGTGTGTGTGTGTGTGTGTGTGTGTGTGTGTGTGTGTGTGTGTGTGTCTTCCTGTCTCCTTTTCCTCTATCCAGCTTCATTTGTAGAGTTCTTCCTGCGTTAGTAGGTTGTGTTGTGGGGATCTGTATTTCTTTAACTGTGATCCCTGAATCAGCCATATCTTTATTATCTAGAAACTTTTTAGAAATGCACATTTATGGACCCCATGTTTTAAAGTATTGAATCAGAAACATTCTGTTTAGGATCTAGAAATCTGTGTTTCAATAAATCCTACAAGTGATTTTAATGCACAGTAAAATTTGAGAACCACTGATAATGAGCACTAAAATTGCACTGCAAGTCTCTACTTCTCTCTTCTCTAATTCTGCCTGTGTTCTAGAGTTTTTAACATCTTTCCTGTACTTGAACTCTTTTTATATACCCAATTAAAACCCCTATAGTTTATTGTTATATTCAAAGATTAATGGCTGTATCTTTCACATCAACAAAACTCACTTTGGGGAAAATATATAGCCTGCTCAAGATCTAAGGAGGAATGTGTCAACTTGATTGGCAGTATCATCTAGGTCTACGTTCTCCTTCAAAGTTTGTGTCTGGGGATTATAATACTTCTTTTGTTTTAAATATGATGATGTTATTTTTTGTTGTTGGGTTGATTTTATCTTTCTTTCTATTTCTTATTCTGCTCCAACTTCCCAGTACATTAAACAAAAAGTTCTTGGAGAGAAAATACAATGAAAACAAGACAAAAAATAACAAAAAATAAAAACCTAAACTTTAAATACTTACTATTCAAATACAAAGGTATAAAGGAAAGAAAAACATTAAGGCATACTTTTTGCTCAAAAATTAAAATAAATAAGACTATACTTTAAGCTTACAATAGAACATTAGCAGGAGGCATTTAGGAATTTTTGTATGAAAAAATTTGTAAGAGATCAACTGTTGACAAACTTTGTTTAATTGAGTCAAGTATAATAACTTAAAATAAAAATATGACCATGGTATTGACATATATTAATATGTTCTCTAAGCAAGTCTCACAATAATTAAGATAATGCTAATATATCTTCTAAATGAAACCATAAATAAGGTCATGGAATGACCTTTGTTTAGCAGAAAAAAAATTTTAATGAGTCACTTTTTTTGTGTGCACAGAAACAAGAATTGTCAAACAGGTGTTGTTCCAGGAATAAAATTTTCTTAACTAAGACAAGGCATGAGTTTAATATCTGGCAGTACCATTTATTTAATGACTATTGGAGATGGGACAGCTCCAGTATTATTTTGAATATTTATGAAATTTGCAAATAACCAGAGGATCAATAAGTTTTAAAAATTGATTGGAGGCCTGATTTTCATGGTAATGAAGTAACTTTGATGTTAAAATGCTTTGCTTTTTTTTGAATCAGATAAAGTAAAATGCACTCTCACAATGCTATAAATCCTCTATATTAAATAATCGTCATCATAAACTTCCTAGCAGTTTATCCTTTTAAAGCTAATTTTTTGGTAACAGAAATCGTCATAGTCCTTTAGACATTGATTAATTCCAATAATTAGTAGCAACTTTGATAGTTAATCCTCAGAGCATGCATTTCATATTAACATTCTAATTCTTTTAAGCAGAAAATTAACAAATTTTGTAATCCAAGGGAAGAATGAATTCATAGCTATTTGCTTAACAAAATGGCTTTCTCGTAAAATATCCATGAACTTACCTCTAAGCCAAAATCTTTTGTTGGCCATTTATCACTAGTAGCTTACTAAATTTTATTTTGTTCTCCTCGATCATATTCTCTCTCTTTCTCCGTCCCCTCCCACCCCCCTTCTCTCTTTAGTCTCATCAGTATTGTCTGACAATAGTTTTCACATGTGACACTGAATCATTGGGGAAAAAAGCAACTACTTTTTGTAGAAAAAGGTCATTTCTTCCAAAACCACTCTTATAGAAAAAAAAGTCCTTTTTGAGGACCTTCATAATAATAAGCTGCCTCTCATTGACTGTAGTATGTGCTAGACCCTGTGCTAAGCATGTAGAAATCCTATTTAAGCCTATAATTTATTTTCTAAGAAATGCATTATTTTATTCAATTAATGGTAAAGAAATTCATAGTGATTAAATTACATAACTCAATGTCTTAGAGGTAGTGAACATCACTGTGGGAGTTTGTGTGTCTCAATGTCAAAAACCCGCTAATAAACGAAGACATACAATTCACAAAGAAGTTATGTACATGTCTCTAAAAACATGGAGAAACATTTCCAAGTCAGCTACTTTTCCCATTTTTGCCAAGAATTTTTTTAGGCAGTGTGGTTTGCCTTTGAGGCAGTTCCTTGAAGCATCTTCCATCCTTTGAAAGGAGACAGATTCCCCTTTAAAGTTCTCTGACTTTTGTATTACTGATTGGGGATCTAAATTGTGAGACAGTCTTTGATAAAAATGTATTACCCTGCACTAGAAAGTCTTTATTAAATTAAGAAGGTCTTACACTATTCTAGTGGTTTTACATTTCTCCTAAGTTAATACAACTTTTTTTTTTTTTTTTTTTTTTTACAGAACAGAGGATACTCCACATTAAAAACATTAAACTTTTGTTCATTTAAAAATGTGTAGGGCTATCATTGATTAAAATGAGAGGCTTAATTGAATTTCAGCTAAAATAACTCTTTTATCTTTTTTTTACTTTAGTGGTTAAAACTTAAATTTATCAGTAAAAAAGCTAGAGTAACAATAGCTCCATTTGAACTGGACAAATAATTATCTCTACTTTGTTAATATCATCAAATCTGAGTATTTTATGACATTATTATTGCTATTTTCCATTCCACTCAGGTCCATTTACTGAGTTATACATTAGTTTTAGCTCCTTTTATGGCTACATGGGTTCACAGTGTTTCACTACTGAAATAGCTATAGAAATGATAACCAAGTGAGTGGAAGTACAGAGGGCAAGGGTATGGAATAGACGAGGAAGACGCCGATGCAGTGTAATGTAGGTACTGAGGTGTTAACACATGAAGAATTAAGAAGACATAGAGAGTATCTTGAAGACATGCCGTGTTCTCTCAATATTGGCTGACATTGTTATGAACAATCATGTGTGGTTTAGTTCTAAACTGGGGGCAAAGATATTTCTCATCTTCAGTAGAAGATTCAGGGAGTAAAAGAAGCTGATCTTTCCACTGGTTCTCTATATTAACTTCCTCCATGCTCCACTTGTCAGTTGGATGCAGCATATTTGTCACTATATCAACTTATGATTAGACAGGTCCTCTGCTATTAACCTCACATATTCTGGAGATTGGATTGGTGATAGGTGATAGATGGATAGATAGATGGAGAGACAGATAGATAAATGTCTAATTGCTAAGTTATATTCTTGTTATTAAAAATTAAAGAAACAAAATGCATTCACAGTTAGCATAATAAGAAATCTATATATTAAAAAGGTAGTTTTACAGTCTCAGAGACGTAGAGGAAAAACTGAGGGTTGCTAGATGGGAGAGGGGGTGGGGATAAGGGGGAAGGTGGGGGGATTAGAAAGCACAGTCAGTAACCACAAGATTGCCATGGGATACAAAAGTCAGTTTGGGGAATGTAATCAATAATGTTGTAAAGATTTTGTACGGTATCCGATGGACACTTGTCTCTTTAGGGAGACCACCTCAGGGATGATGTAGATGCCTGATCACTGCACTGTGCACCTGAAGCTGAAGCTGAACAATAATGAATGTCAATTATAATTTTATATATTTGCAAGAAGCGGAGTACAGAATTAGGAATAGAGACAGTGGAAATGTAATGGCTGTATGCAATTGGGGGGAAGGGGTTTATCACTGTGTGAGGGATATAAATGATAAATGTCTAACCATTACATTGATTTTTACACCTGAAACTAATAAAAAAGGTAGTTTTAATGCAAATATAAAATAATTATTTTTTGTTGATATGATTAGATTTTTTTATTAAAGTTTATTGAGGGTGACAACGATTAGTAAAGTTACATAGGTTTCAGGTGTATAATTGTGTAATACGTCATCTATGTATCACATTGTGTGTTCACCACCCAGAGTCAGTTCTCCTTCCATCACCATATAGTCGATCTCATTTACCCTTATCTACCAACCCTGTCACCCCTTACCCTCTTATAACCACTAAACTATTATCTGTGTCTATGAGTTTTTAATTTCTTTGTTTGTTTGTCTTGCTCTTTTGTTGTTTTCAGTTTTATATCCCTCATATGAGTGAAATCATATGGTTCTCGACTTTTTCTGACTTATTTCACTTATCATAATAATCTCAAGATCCATCCATGTTGCTGCAAGTGGCACTGTTTCATCTTTTCTTATGGCCGAATAGTATTTCAATAAAGATGTGATTAGATATTTTTTGATGCATATCAGTGCCCCATGAGTCCCTCAGAATAAGGTTTTTTGCTACTTCCTTGACTATACCAATAGCATATTTTCACTTTAGCTGCTCATCAGCATAACTTTAGATACAGTTTCAGTTGGAAATTTCAGAGGCTATATACCCCAAATGAAAAACAAACTAACGTTTCCTAATATGTGGTTAAATTTCACGAACTGCAGGTTTTGCTGACATTTCAGATCACTATTACTTTTGCAAAAACGATGTGACCAACAATCTTCCAGCAATCCGCTGGGAGACACTCCTGTTTTTCGGTGAGTGTGAATGTAGAAAAGGGTGTAATGCAAGGAGGTTTTCTAACATTTCGCTAGATTTTCTAATTCATGCCAACATTCCCATTCGTTCATTTCAAATTCCCGAAAGGGGATTTAGTATAAGCAAGGTTCCGTAATCTTATAGGGTTCCACTGTATTACTTAATGGGTTAGAAGTGATATGAACTTTTACATCATAATGATGATTATGGTTTAGAGTTTGTGTACTTCAGAATATAGTACATTATTGGTGCATATGTAAAAGGAATGTTGAATATAAATAAATAAACCTAGTAAGAGAAGTGTTTAATATTAAAGGAATCTGGAGTTTTTCAGTGATACATAACTCAGGATCTGGTTGAGGAAGATGGTCCTTTTTGGAAGGCATGACTGAAGTTAGATGTCTTACTCTGTTCAAATTGCCATAACAAAGGTGCTATAGGATGGGTGGCCTAACAACAAACATTTATTTCTCACAGTTCTGGAGAATGGGAAGTCCATGATCATGGTGCCAACAGTATCTGTGTCCGGTGAGAGCCTGCTTTGTGGTTCATAAATGGCCCTCTTCTCATTGTCTCTTCACATTGTTGAAAGACAAGGGAGCTCTTTGGGGTTTCTTTTATAAAGGCACTAATCTCATTCATCAGGGCTTCACCCTTATGACCTAATCAACTCCCAAAGTTCCCATCTCTAAATACTATCACTTTGGGAGTTAGGATTTCAAAATATGATTTTGGGGAGAATGTAAACATTCAGTCATAACACTAATCAAAGGTCATGCTTAGTTTATAAAGATTTTTACTTAGTTGAAGAGTGGCTGGAACATCATCAATGACAAGAGTACTGTGAAAAATAGTCTCTCAGGCAACATTAAAAAAACAAAACAAAACAACACAAAACACAAAACACTAAAGAAGATCGTTATCATTCACTGAATGTTTACTATGTGTCAAACATTTTGCCATTGCTATTTATTTTAACACTATTTGTAATCCTATGTACCAGGTATTATTTTCTCCATTTTAGGGGGTGAAAATAGAGGCTTAGGAGGCTCAGTAACTTGTTCAGTTTAGCAAGCACATTGCTGGAAAGTGGAAGCAGTATGGTTCTATCTGTTATGGGGACCACCCTCCTTTTACACACTATGAGGCCTTCTTTAAAAACACATAAATCATACCCAGTAAAAGAGACTGGGAGGAAGAATGCACATTGATAGGAAACCAAAGTGAATGATAGTCATGTATTAATTTATCAAATGTCCGTTGAGCATTTAATAGCCAAGAGCATGGTCCCTGCTTGCAAGGAGCTTGCAGTCTTTTCAGGAGAACTAGGTATGATAATTCCGTGTGACAACATATCAGGTCCTCTTATTACCAGTGCTCATTTTATTTGTTTTTTAAAAAAGCATGCTAACGACCACGTATTACATTTAGTTTTAATGGAGACATTATTTTATTGAACATGTGGTCCATGCAATAAGACATATTAGCGACCATTATTGACAGCAGAAGCACTGCTCTATTTAATGTTATTTACTAGAATGACTCCATTAATCATAACCCCTACTTTCTCACAGGAAAGAGACAAAAAATCAAAATTGAAGGACTTAAAATTTGTGAAAAATTGTGTAGCTCTTTGAATCCAATCTATTCCTCAGAGGAAGAGATAAGACTTTATTTCCAACTTTGGATATAATGGGTTTTGTTTGAAATTTGCTTAGAATGTGACTGATCTTTTGACTTTCAGGCAAATTTTACGTTCTCTTCTCCTCTGTTTGGAAATTGAAACATTTATGTTATTACATTATTTAATTATGGCGTATTACTTGCCTGATTGAACAAGGAAAGAATATTCTTGCTCAACTAAAAACCAATGTACCCAACTTATAATTCTTCTAATTTAAAATAATTATACTGCACAAAGTGTGAAGCCATTTATTATATGATTCATCACATCAATTTTCCTTTAAGTCGTTTCAGATATAATATGCATAAAGAATCATTTTTCAGTATGTGACAAATTTTCAAGAAAATGAACAATAATGCATACACATTATTTACTCTGAGCAAATATCCTAAACCCCTTAAATAGAGGGAATTCCTATATACTTATATATGAAAAAATTAAATAAGAGATAAAGGGAAATTGGAGGAGGAAGAAATATCAATCTACTAAGAGTACAGCACATGGAGAAATTGGTAATTCTCCTAATTTCTCCCATTCCAGTTGATTCTACATACCTTTCAAATGCTAGTAACAAAAAATAACATTTAGAAGACTAAGTTGGCTCTAACAACTCTATTCTTAGAATGGACATAGTTGCAGCTCAGGTGAAAATTACTGAGATGGAGAATTACAAACCTATTCTTATCCCTGGAAATACATTGTCTGATTCTGAACTGAACATATGAACAGAACAACTGGAATATTTTTCTGGTAAGCACTTATAATTAAAAGGCATTTATCTAGAGTCGTTAAACATTTTAATAAATATCTGATTTTGTGACATTAACAAAGTAACCTAAGTAACACAACTGTACAGCAGGTCCTTGATACTGTCATTTCGTTAAAACGTGGATGAGATGCCCTAGGAACATAACTCTTGTTTATATCAATTAACCTATGTTAAAATTGGTTTTGCTTTTCGTCATTTAGCCACAGTTCCAAAAAACCTGTTGATGACATTGACGACTTACAGTATTAATAAATGCTAGCTAATCTTAGATACTTTATATCATTAAAGTTATAGACAAAATGTATGAGCCCAATTTTCCTGGATCCTCTATAAATGATTTCATTTATGGATTGCAGCACCATAGCACACTGCCTAGGAGATGGTGTCTACATCCAACCATACTGCCTTTGTTCTAATACTTATCAGTTGTGCTCTCTTGGAGGAATTCTTCATTCTGTTATGTAAAATAGGCATAATAATAGCATCTATCTCCTAGGGTTTGGAGGAGGACTGATAATGAGTTTTGAAAAGCATCATTGACATAGTAAGCGCCCAAGAAGCATTACCTACCATCAGCCAATTGTTTATATTTTCCTAAAAATGGAAAGCTGAGACATCGAACTCTATAGGCAGACAGTAAAATAAATTGTCACTTTCAAAACCTACTGTAACATAGTCCAGTTTGATTGTTGAAAACTTTTCTAATGTAGTTTCGGTAAACTGTATGAAATTCGATTGCTGGCCAGAGATTCAAGCCACATGTGCTCGGGTCCAGGCTGATATGTAGAGATTAGACAGGGATGTTTCTCCACCTTCAAATTGAAAAATCGCTAAGAAATATTAATATCTATAAAATCAGCGTCTATGATTCTAAGCAGAGGTTCCATTACATTCAAATATGGTGCTGGCAGCAATGCATATGGGTTGCTACTGAGTTTAGAGAAGGTATATCCTAGTGACTAAGATATCTCTTGTCCTTTCTAGCCAAAATCACATGAAACAAAAATAAAATTGAATTTCAGGAAAAATATGCAAGGGAAAGAAATGTGAAAAATTAAATACCTTTTTGAATATATTTTCATCATTTTTAGGGTATTTTATATTTAATTTCAATTGAAAATTGATCAGTGGAATGATTACATTTTTATTATAAAAATAGGGGTGGCTCAAAACTTTGAATGACCACAGTATATAATTAGAGAAACAGATTTTGGAAAAATTAAATAGCAAACATCTTGAGATTCTGACCATGCTAGGAAGTAACAGACTATAATCCAGGGTCCCATTCATGTGAGTCAGTCTTCATATTTTTTTCAAATAATAAAATTTCTCTTTTAAGTTAAAACATTGTGGTGAAAGAACAATGAAAGATTCCCTTCAACTATGTAATTGATTGAAATGCAAAGTAAGTTTTGAGTAGTCTCCAGTAGAGAACTATATATTATATTATTTTCAGCTTTAATAACTTTAGTCTGATAGTTTTTGATTCTATGAAATAATCAGTATGATCTTCTCCATCTGACACATGATTCAACACTCATTAATTTTTGCTTTGGAATTCACTCAGAGACACCCATGCAGATGAATAAATCCTATGAAGCAGCTTTTTTTTTTATATACAGAAGTAGAAAGTCAAAAGATTTTTCACTTTTACGTTCTTCTTTTATCTTCATTTGATTAAATATAAAGAATTATTTTGTATGGGGGTTATAAAAGTCTGAAGGGTGACTAGTTTTGCTATCCTTCTTCAAATATTTGGATCTTAGCAAATGAGTGTTTGATCTTTTTCTAATTACAGTTTCATCTGGTTTTTCATGATAGAAATTCACCCAAATGCTTCAGGGTTCAAAAAACCTATTGGCTAGATATGTCTTTTATTTCTAGATATTTACAACTTGTTCCTGATTCCAAACATGAATTGCTTCTGGAAAAGGTACAACACATGCGCAAGGAATATTGGGTACTCCCATAAAGTGTCTTCTTTTGCAAAGAACCTGAATAGTTTTTGAAGAGAATAATTGCTATGTCCATTACACCAAGCAATTGGGTTTAGCTGAAGATGCTAAGATTTTCCATGTCATACTCTATTATGGTCCCATTTGGTGGTGGCCTCTTGTATTTAGTGAATCCCTCAATCAGATGTCATGGCATGTCTATGAACAAATTATTGTGTTAAAAGCACAGAGGTAGCTATCTCAACTCTATATCGTATAGATAGATAGATAGATAGATAGATAGATAGATAGATAGATAGATATAAATATCCTCCATTCACTATCCATTATGGAAAAATAAAGTCTGCTAATATTACAGTGATGCCAGAGAAATTTTTTAATTGTCCTCCCTGAGGACATTGCCAATATCAGAGATGATAAATAATCAATTCCCCTGTGATTTCACTATCATATTAGCAGACTTCTAGAAGTAGAGAGCAGCCATAGAAATACTCTATATTTCCTCTTGGCAGGACATAGATATAGATTTAGATATAGATATAATAATATAGATATAGACATGGATATAGACATAGATATATAGATATGTGATATAGATAGATATAGATATAATTTTTTCTCTAACTATTATTCACTGTTTATAGTCATATTTAAATTGGTCCATTCTCCCTGTCAAGCACTGAGATATTCACAAAGATAGTTTAAATAGCAGTTCTCTAAATGATCTGTCACTTACATAATGAAGCGATTGCACTGTAGATATGAGAGCCCCTGTTAACTGCTCATTCATACTCAATAACTTAGTAAAGGTCACACATGGATCCAAAACACAGTTGGGCAGCTGGTGAAAATACAAGACACTACTGTGTAGGCAGTCACAGGTCAAAGAGAAGTGGCCAGATGAAATGCCCCGGGGCATGGAGTGCCTTCTGCTGTCCTTGCTGACACTGGAATCTAACTCAGTCAAGAAAATAATTTACCAGATGTAGGACCTCAGGATAGAATGCAGATCTAATTATCTACACAATCAAAGATAATGCTAATGCCACTCAAGTGGAAACAGTTCCAGCACTCATTTCTACTAAAAGGTGAATTGTGTTTGCTGACCCGTTTTGGGGGGGGGGGAAGTTAAGTTTTCCAACAGTATTTAATAGTATTTTATATATATATATATATATGACAAATGTCTAATCACTGTGTTGGACACCTGAAACTAATATACTAATATAACATTGTATGGCAAATATCGTTGAATATATATATACATATATATGTGTGTGTGTTTGTGTGTGTGTATGTATGTGTGTGTATATATATATATATACACACACACATATATATACATATATATATTTTCAATTATATTTGACACACAATATTATATTAGTTATTAGTTATTATATTATATTAGTTTCAGGTGTCCAACATAGTGATTAGACATTTGTATAACTTACTCAGTGATCGTCCCAGTAAATCTAGTACCCATCTAAAAATGGTAGGACCGTCTAATCTTCCACATACACATTATAAAAGAGGTTTATTTTTAAGAAGTTTCAGCTTACTGTTTACTGTGTGTAAATGTATGTGTTTATGTGGGGCATTTTAAAATGTACAAACCTTCCCCATCCATTTCTTCCTACAATTCAGATACCCATTATTACTTCAGTCTCCAGTTCAGTTCTATGGAAGCAGCAACTGATATAATCTAAAAGAGTTCATAAATAGTGTTGCTAATATATCTATAGTTGCTAATATAGATAGGATAGGGTCCTGTAAGACAACCATAGACGACCATCAAGAGTAATAATACTTGATATTAAGGAATTTTAAGTGGTCCATGATTTTTTTTTTCTTAGCAATTCATGTGTCAGGTGACACTGTTTAAATTGGTCTATTCTTCGGCTCCTTTAATCTGATTCGGGGGTAACTGAAGTAAATCAATTACCCCATTATTTTATGATTGAATAGATGTCAATACATATTATGTTGTTTTAGGAATATATATTATTTTATAGTAATACTTGTTGTCTTGTAATTATTTTTTTTAACTCATGTAATCTTATTGCTTTGGTTTGTTGTAAAGGAATATATAGTAATCATGATTCTTGCCATATACATATATACAATATGTTATATATTATATGTTAGTAAAATAACATGTATTATGTATTTATATATAAGTTATTCCACCCAGTGAGTGATACTGTAGAAATGCAAAACATCATCTCCACTTTTGTATATTAGGAAATAGAGATTCGCCCTAATCCAAAATAAAAAATATCCCCAATTCTATGTTGCTTTAAGCCTGATCCCTAAAGTATCCTGCAGGCTCTCTAACACCAGTCCAACTCTTCAGTGCTAACTTGAGAAGTCAAAGTACAAAAAGACTATAATGTTAATCTGTTGCAAATATAATAACTTACATTTGAAAGTTTTGTAAAGTTAAATTCACAACATGAACTCATTGCAAAATCCCATCCAAGGCATTGGAAAGGGGCTTTAAAAGTGAGAATTACTGAAGCTTTATACTTTATGAGTTTCATGTTACTACTCCTTTACTTAATACATTAGTAAGAACCTGAATTATGGAAGATCGCAAAATGTTGCAAAGAAAAGAAATTCTTTTCTTTCTGTCACATTTTTAAATACAAATTCATCAAAATGTCCTTTTGCAGCAAAGCAGTAGATGGTCTATGCTCTAGGTTTCAGTATACCATTTCAAGCATACTGACAATATGCAAAAATCTCTTACTTTTCTGAACCATACTTGTTGCTGCCCTCCAGAAAAATGGATTCTTAAAAATGGATTCTTAAAAAATGGTATCATCTCATTTCCAAGTTTTTTTCTGTAACTTTATTTTCTATCTATATTTTAATTTTAGTGACCAAGACCATTCAGAGATATAAAACAAAATTTTAATTAACACAGACCTTCCATTTCGACGGGGTTACCACGTACAGAGATTTTGAGTAAAAGAGAAAGTTTCACGTATGAAATGAATATTTGACCCTATATTATAATATTCTAGTTATTAGTAAAACATCTTATTATACTTATAAGTATACTTATTATACTTTTAAAAGATTATTCATCTAAATTATTTATTCGATTGCATCATCAAAGAAATAGCTCACCCTAATACTTAAGACAGGAGAAGATGAACATAATGGAAATTAAATTCATTGAAGCTTGAATTTGTCAATTAAACCCTAAAATCTAAACTTATTTCTGTGTGTGTCATGACATAAGTTATTTTGTCATTCTTCCAGTGTAACTCACCTTGACAAAAATAAATCAAGCTTTCTGAATCTCTAACCAGACATTGTAACAGTATTAGTATCTGCCAAATATATAGGTTTTAGATTTTGAAAACAGTCTTGCTATGACTATACAGTCTAAACAATCTTGCTAAAACTATAGTTGTTGCTGTTGTTGTTGTTTTACCAAAGTAAATTTGGTAAAATTACCACATTAAAGCTCTGAGAGTTAGTTTTTGTTATTATTTATTTTCCAGTACAAAATATTGCTTCTGACTTACAAGTTGGTTGTCAAAACATTGTCATTTCTCAATGATCTATAACATCTCTGTCAATTTGCTGAGACTTTAAACAGATTTCACATCCTTATACAAGTATATCTGTGGGATATTTAATTTATATGATTTGACTGATAAGATTTTTCCCCAATAATATCAACATTTCTATATGGGTATTATACACTTACTAAACAGAAGACCATGACCAATTTAAAAACAAACAAACAAACACATTTTAGAGGACTCTATTTAGCCTTGGACATTTGAGAAGTGATATAAAGAAAAACCGGTTAAAACTGAGAAAGTCAAACCATCTTCAAGTAACTTTAACTACATTCTGTAATGAATAAGAATGAAGGTTGTACTTGCTCAAAACTTGTAATCCACTATCATTTTAGCCAGGTAAAAATACTCGCAGTCTGGAAGTTCTGGTTTTTGTAAACGCAGAGTAGCGTTTATTACACTAATCTTACCTCAAGTAAGCATTATGAACTCCAGAAAAATTATTGTGAATAATAGCTTAAAAGCCTTGTGGAGGTTTTTATTAGAATGAATAACAGATTAAAAGCAGGCACAATGGAATTAGACCCTTAATAGAATCGTATCACACTGGGTGAGATTTATGTTTATGAAACTTTTGCTCTGAGAGCACCTAGCAATTTGTGTGATAGAAGGTTGCTAAAAGTCAAGCAGAAATTTTCAGTTTTTTTGGCATAATAAGACATAGGATGGCATTTGGGGGCACTAATATGAATTAAAAATGAGGAGAGATAATCCAGAAATGAGAGAACCACAAAGGGACAATCTTCACAACCTTTATGTAAACTTCTCTCAAATCTATAGATGATCCAAGAATTGTGGATGAGCGAGCAAATCTTCGAAGAATCACAGGGGGAAAGACCACTGCAAAGCTTAAAGAGCTGACCAGAAATTTCAACTTCTGCTCACTTCTGTGGATTGTGCAATTCACACCCCACCAAGTTAGAGAAATGTGGCAAATCCTTACTACAACTATGTACCCCATGCTAAAGCATAAAACAATCTCAATGAATTTAAAAGGTCCAAAGTAAGGGATACATTATCTGTCTACAATGGAATTAAAATAGAAATGAATGTTATGTCAAAATAATATTTGCAAATTAAGAAAAAAAACATGGATGTAAGAAGAAACCACAAAGATAAAATGAAAATATTTTTAACTACACGGAAATGAGTACACCACATATTCAGATTTGTGGAATCCATTTGATACAGTCCTCACAAAGTATATGTTTAAATACTTATATTAGGAAAAAATTAAGTGCTTAAAATTTAATGTTCTGAGGTTATACCTAAAGAAATTAAAAAAGGAGAGCAATTAAACCCAAGAAAAATAAAAGAAAGACTATATTTTTCAAAAAGAGGGAAATTAAACTAAACTGAAAATATAAGCAATAGAGTAAACAAGGAAAAAAAGTGGGCTTTAGATGATTTTTAAAATAATAAATCTTGAGTTATGTTAACAAATAAAATAGGTAACAAAAATGATCAAAATCAGGAATTGTAGAGGGGGTACCATTATGGAGTCTTCAGATATTAGCATCATAATAAAGGAATATTGTGTACAGCTTAATGACAATAAGTTAAACAACTTACATAAAGTAGACTAATTCCTTGAAATGTACAACTTACCAAAGCTTGGACACAATAATTAGAATATTTGAATGGCCATATAATTATTTAAGAAATTGAATATATTATAAAAATCCTTTCAACAGAAATATCCCAGGCAAAATTTATTTCATTAGTTGAATCTCTGGAACATTTAATAAAGTAATAATGCCAATCTCACATAAATACTTTTAGAAAATAGAAAAGAAACAAAACAAAACAAAACTTTTTAGATTATTTGTGAGACTAGTATATCTTTGATAGTAAAACTTGACAAGGATATTGTAAGGACAAAACAGACTAAAAACAGACCACTTTTTGTGTTGCAGACTAATATTCTCATTAATTTTCATGCAAAATCTCTCAATAAAATATTAACATTTGAATTTTGAATATAAAGATATAAATAAATACATATATATGAACATGGAATGATCAAGGAGGTTTTTTGCAGAAAGGCAAAACTTATTTAACATTCAAACATCAATAATTATAATTGAACATGTTAACAGGAAAAAATGACATGGTAATCTCAAGGGATATAGAAATAATGTGTTTGATAAAAATTCATGATAAAAACTCTCACCACACAGGCAATTAAAGGAACGTAGTTGATTGGATTAAGACTATCTATGAAATTCCTACAGCTAGAACTGTATTTAATAATGAAATATTGAACATTATTCTCCCAAGTCCAAAAGCAGAAAGAGATATCCACTATCATGACTTTTAGTCAACCTTGTACTAGAGACCGGAGCCAATGACTAAGGCAAGAAAAATAAGTTAAAGTTATAAAGATTGGAAAGGAGTAAGTAAGACTGTCTTTATTCACAAAAGATGTGCTAATATACATTAAACAATAAGAAAGAATCTACAAAAAGCTACTCAAAGAAATAAATGATTTTGGGGTCAAAAAATCTGATGAAAGTAATACTAAGGAACTTTGATCTGATTTTGAAACTTGCTGTAAAGGTATAATTTTTCCAATGTGAATAGTCCACACAGATAGATCAACAGAACAAATTTTATAGTGAAATCAAATAATGGATAAATGATAAGTTTTATAGCATATGATGCTGGAACAATTAGAAATCCATACTGAAAGCAAAGGAAACATGAAGCCTTCTTCATACCACAGAGAAAAATTATCTGAGATACATGTTAGACCTAATGCAAGAGTGAAAACTATAAAAAAAATTAGAAGAAAAAAACAAACAAAGCTTTGAGACTTTGGAGTAGGCAAAGAAAAAACAAAACAATGTAAATTAGACATTATTCAGAAAAGACATGATACTTTAAAAATACAAGCAATATTAGAAATGTTAAAAGATAAACCACGCACTGGGAGAAAATATCACAATATCTGGCCAGGGATTTCAATCTAGAATCTATAAGGAATTTATACAACTCAATAATAAGTGCAAAAAAAAATATTAAACCATAGACAAAATACTAGAATAGACAACTTACAAAAGGAGAGATCCAAATGGACCACAAGCACATGAAATGATGCATAATATCATTAAGTTGATGGAATGATCATGTGAAACAGTCATTTTGAAAAAGTGTTTGGCAGTTTTTTATAAAGTTATACACACTTAATATTTGATCCTGCAATTCTCCTATCTATTTGCCCAAGAGAAAGAAAAAAAATGTCTACACGAAAGGCTTCTATGTGAATTTAATAATGGTATATCTATAATAGCCCAAATTGGGAAAAAAACAAAACAAATGACCATCAATACATGAATAGGTAAATATTGTAGTATGCCATTTAGCAATAAGAAGGAATCAACTACTGTTACATGCAAAATATCAATTAATCTCAAATCATTATACTGAGCAATAGAACGATGCATAGAAAAATACATTCTCTATGATGTCATTTATATGAAGTTCTATAAGAGATAAAACTAGTTATGGTAGTAGCAATCAGAATAGTGACTAACTGTGTTGGGGGTTGGCTGATTGACAATAAAAAAATATGAGAGAAATTTTGGAGATAAAGGAAGTATAGTATTTCTTAATTGGGGTGATGGCCCCAAAGCTCATCAAACTATATATTAAGAATGTGCATTTTAATTCTTGTGAATTTATACATTGAAGTTCATTATTTCCATCTTACTTGAAAATAATAGAAAGACGCACAAGGCGACTTCTAGATGATCATAAATCGATAAAGTTTCGAGTCTATGTGTTTACTACGAAAAGGAAGGACTATTTACTAACTATAATATTACTGTAATAGTCTAATATTATAGTAATATTAGCAACTGTAATATTACTGTAACGGTCTCATGAAAACCTTTCAGAGACAAGAATGCCATTGTTCTTACTGATAAACAAATACTTGAATCCATAGTTTTCTGCTCCCAAGCTAAGAAGAGCTGTTGATGCTATCAGGTGATCTTTAGTTTATCTGTGTTTTGAAATTTCCTCATATTGCCATGTGAGCATAAATCTTTAAGGATTTAATGTAGTAAGAGAGTAGGAGTTTGAAATCATTTGGAGACTATTACTTAGGTGGCTCGCACGTTTTTTAAAACTTTGCCTAAGATTTTTAATGTGGAGTCTTCAGAAAAACATTAGATTTTGTCTAGTAGCTGCATCGTCAAAAGAAAAGTAACCAATTTGTCATAAAATTTAATTATCTCTTCTTCAAAACAGAATCATTGTTTTGGGGTGATTTGGGGATTTTGGGGACAAAATCCAATCTGTGAAGCTTCAGTGAAAGTGTTCTGAAAGCTACCAAATAGTAGCACTATATAAATATGTAAAAATATGTGTTTGATTGAGAGAATAACTGTTTGAACTTGGGGTATAAATAGTCAATAAATATTAGAAGTATTTTTTTTTTTAGTTTTTTTCCAGAACAGTGTCCTTGGGTGGTTGAAAATGTTATGAGAAATTTAAACCAAAGAATAGCTTTTGAGAGTAGATCCTATAATACATCTTATCCATCTCTTACTCTCACAGAGCTCAGCACAAGAACCAGAGTATTTATTCTTGTTCACCAAGGTGGAAATCACAAGTAATGACAGCCCACACTCTAGCAGGTATTCTCAACTGCAAAAATGAACTCTCAGTCAATAACTACCCAATCATTGAGGTGTGTGCCAGGACCATCGGAGGCAAGAAATTGTTAGATCAGAGGAAAATGGATACTGAAAAGAGCTGCAATAAATTTGTTTAGAGATTTAAATTAGGGTGTCACTTCTACAAAGAAAAGAATTGGCAGTTAAGTGAAGAATTTACTGGAGATCTTGGAAATGAAAAATATAATTACTGAAATTAAAAAAAATCAATATGTGGGTTAAGTACTGGAATGCATAGAGCTGAGCAGAAATTAATAATATGGAAAATTAGAGGGATAAATGTTCCCAGCACACAGCATACCAGGATAACATGAAAGTAAATAAAGGAAAGAGAAGTGATGAATAGATACAGAGGTGCTAACCTCTCTGTGGCAGAGTTTCAGAATAGAGACTAAAGATAAAGATAATGCCACAATTGTTGAAATCATGAAAATTCTAGTTTCCCACAATGAAAAGTAGATAGTATCCCCAGATGATAAGACCTCACTGAGAACAAATCAATTAAAAAACAAACAAAGAAAAAAAGCAACAAAAAGAAACAAAACCACTACATATTTCAAAGCATTGTCATAATTTTTTTCAAGATGGAGAAATATCATAAAAGCTGGTAGAGTGAAGACATTAATTACCCACAGAGCAATGAGAATCAGACTGACTTCCAAATTAGTTTCACCAGTATCGGGATTAAGACAACATGAGCATCTCCTAAAAAATATTAAATAAAGAGAAATTTGATTTTAGAGATTTCATCCCCAAAATTGGTTTGTATCCCACAATTTGAATGATTAAATGCTAGGTAAAATATTTATCGCATTTATCCCCATCAGACTCTCCCTGGAAGTTTCTGAAAAATGTACTTCACTGAGGATGAATAGATGAATACAGAAGAAAAACAAATTGATACCAAAAGCAATGAAAGCAAATAAATGAATGAACCCACTTTTGTACAAATAAGCATTTAAATGAATACATGTTTTTATACTAATCTAGAAACAAAATGTAGAAAGTAAGAGTTGCGGGGTAGAAGGAAGTAACTGAGGGGTAGAAGGAAGTAAAGTCCACGGTTTGTGAGGATAATATTCATTTATTCTTAGAAGTGTCAACACGATTAGGTTTGTCTGAGAGTAAAATAAACTCAAAATAGCAATGGCTTAAACAATGAAGATATTTACTTTTCTCATAGGTAAGTCTATAGTTAGATAACTCAGGCTTAGTGATGGCCCGCTGTGCTCCTTCCCCAGGGAGCCGATTTCCTTCTCTCCTGCCTCCACCCCTGACCCGGAATTCCCAATTCACTGCATGACTTAAGGTGTTGGTTCCAGTTCCAGAATCCACTTATAGTCCATCCAGCAAGAATTCAAAAAGGACCAAAAAAAAAGTGGCGGGGGGAGGAGGAGGTGGGCATAGGGCACTTGCCAATTGTCTTTTAATGAAGCCAATACAAAATTCTCGGCTTCCATCTCTCTGGCAAGACTTGAGTCAAATGGCTCAACAACATAGACTTGGCACCAAATAGTCTTTGGATGGCTCTTTACCCTCCTAAAAACCAAAGGGTTTATTACTATGGAAGATAAGAAAAGTTATTGCCAAACCAATAGCTCACTCTGAACGATGCAAAATCCAAACAAGATAAGGGAAAAACAGAGTGAGGAAAGCTAAATTAATCCAATGGAGACTGGAATGTAGAGACAGGGAGAAAGCATGATAAGGAAAAAGACAGATCGACTATGAAAATAATCCCTATGGATGTGGCTAAGTTTTTAATATTACTGGTTTTCCCAGAAACATTTAGTATTCTTTATTTTCCCCTTATTTATACCTTCCCCTTATTTATGAATACTGGGACTGTATTTTCAGTTCTCCCTAGGAAACTGATAAATTTGAGATCAGTATTAATATTTTATTTTGCCATCATTTCTTTCACATTGTAGACACTCAGTATACTTTTGTTTAATGATTATTAGACAAGGTACGTGTCTAAGAACGTGGGCTTAAGAAGGACACCTCTCACTGATTACTTGGAAATCAACAGAGAGAGGGCCATGTTATTTAAGCTTCTTAAGCATTAATAGTTCCTCAAAGGACAAATGTAAAAGATTTTGTAGTCCAGTGAGTACACAAATTCTTTGATTTACGTTATATAGTCGATGCTGTCCAATAGATAGGAACAAAAGCTGTTGCATTCTTTTGTCTTTAAGGATATAGATAAATCATTGATTTCTTTATCTAATATACCCAAACCCTGGGGGCTTATGATTTTTTCATTAGAAACTGTCAATATGACTTAATCTTTCTTGGAGGGGAAATTATAGAGTGAAAATGCAAAATAATTTTTGAATAAATGAAATTTCTAGTGAATGAAATGAAGATAATGAATGATGAAATGGCTCTGTATACTTTCACAGTAAGTGCCTATGATGTATGTGTGTGTGTGTGAGTGAGTGTGTGTGCGTGTGTGTGTGTGTGTGTCCCCACGAACATATAATCTCTACTCTGGAGAAAAAAATAGATCGCAGATTTTTGTGAGGATATAAAGGCTCATATCCACTTTTATTTCTTGCAGGGTAGTAATAACACATTTCTAATAAACATAGATTATGTTCTTCAGCAATGCTGTTGAAGTTACTGCCAATGCTGTTTCCAATTAGGAAAGACTCTAAAGAAGAGCTTTAAGTAATTCTTATGTAATAGGAACAAATAGAAACCCTGAACATACGAAGAACAGGGCAGCCTAGGCACAGTTGTATTAACAGAAAGGGCAAATAGTGAGAGCACACAGGAAATAGAAGGAAAATAAAAACGTAGAGCTTATGATGGGGCCTGTGAGTTTGTCATAATTGCTGCAGTGATTTCAAGAGTGAATATATCAGTCAAACTCAATGAGTTGTACAATTTAAATGGGTGTAGTTTGTTGTTAATTATTCTTCAATAAAGTAAAATAAACCTTTTGGTACCCCACCAAAGAGGCTTCCTTTGATTACAGAATAAGATCGCAGAAAAACTAGAGACTTCTTTGTCACTCTTACCCCTAAGGTGTGAATTATAGGATGGGGTATATGGCAATACAGAGATTTAAGTCTACCATTATCCAGGCCACTTTCCTTATTTGGTGTAACAAGGATAGAAAAATCCTCCACTGAAACACGTACTTCTCATCTCAATGAGGCTTATTCCTTCTTAATTTTTTTTCCATGCAAGCAGTTATTTCCTCATTTCTATTTTTCTTTCTCTTCTCCTTTGTTTCCCAGCATCCCTTCTGGTGCGTCCTACTCTTCCCTGTCATTCCATACAAGTTTACTTTTTAACATACTCATATATACAAACATATATATATGGATATATATATATATATGTATGTATCTATATCTATATAGAGAGATATCTATCTATCCAAGTATGTATCTATCTATATGTGTATATATATATATATATATATACATATATATGTATATACACATATATACATACATAGATAGATAGATACAGAGAGAGAAACAATTATGATTATGATTATAATCATGACAAGCATATAATGTGCTCATATTTCCTGGCTATGCCTGCTGAGAAGGCCTGGAACCAGTGATAACACAGAACATTCAGATCTTAATTTCTGTTTATCCTCCTCCACTAAACCAACTACTATTCTTTACAGAAATGTCTAATTCTAGGACTAGAGTAGAAATGATTCTGGAACATCTTGTTGTGCCAGAAAGTAAGGAAGTGTTCAAAGAGCAACTGAAACATACTAAAGATTAGAAAAGCCCCTTTGAAAAGGGACCTCTACTCATCCTAGCTAAATCTGGTAATTTAAGCATCCAAATACATAATGATAATAATGAATTAAGTCCCATTGAATAAAATAGGAACCAATGATTCCATACTGAAATAGATAAATATTAGTTGTTTACAGTTGCCATGACAAACTACTATAGATTGGGTGGCTTAAATAACAGAAATTTATTTTTCTTGAAATTCTGAAGCTAGAACTTCAAGATCAAGGTTTTAGAAGGGTTGGTTTCTTCTGAGGCCTCTCTCCTTGGTATGTAGATGGCAGTCTTCTCCCTGTGTCTTCACAGGGCAATGTCCTTATACTAATCTCTTATAAAGACACCAGTAATATTGATTTAAGACCCACCTAAATGATCTAATTTTAATTTAATTACCTTTTTAAATACCCTCTCTACAAATACAGCCATATTCTGAAATATGAGGCTTAAGACTTTAACGTATCATTTTAAGGACAACTCAGATCATAACAAATAAGAATGAAAGGTCTTTAGTAGAATTCCAGTTAAAAGAAAAATGTATAAACAGTGATAGAAATAGAAAATCTCCATTTGGCTACTCTCAGAGTGATTATTGACTTAGATGATCGTTGTCAATGGAGGTTAAGTTTGGTGAGTGGAGTTCTGAAAAGGAAATGAGGAACAGGGTATTGGCTTAATCTCAGAATATTTCCCTACAATAATAATACTCAATGCCTAAAGGAGAAATGGTGACATTTTGGTGGAAAAACATAGAGAACACCAACGAGTCCAGATGGTCAAGGTTAATGCCAACTCTGTTGGCACAGATCAACGATGCCCACAGATGTGATTCATTAAGAACATAGTATGAGTTTGGTCATATTCTTACGAGTAAAGAATGGCTTGGCCAGGACTCTGGTCATGAGGAAACAGTGGGTGGGTGGGTCCGGTTTGAGAGACTTGATACAGAATATAGGCCTGTATTTTTTAAAATCATGGGAGACATAAAAATGGGGGGAAATTGAGAGACAATTCCATTTTGGAGGAAGATGAGAGGCAAGAAAACTACATGCAACCTGTGCTCCGAAAAAGTATACTATACCAGAGAGGAAAAATGCCTTGTTGGAATGAGTGACAAAATATGAGTGGGGTCTATGGATTGGATAGTGTGTATTGATGTTGTTATATGGGGGCTTCTTAAGAGAGTATCTTTGCTTTGGTGGTCATTGAAGTATTAACAACCTGCTCTCAAATGATTCAGAAAGAGACCACCTGATGATATTTTATGTATGTGTATTGTGTGTGTGTGTGTGTGTGTGTGTGAAATGTTAAAAGTTGGGATATATAAGTAAACAAAGATATGGGAATTTTTTCGTATTATATTTACAGATTTTTATGTATTTTTACAACTGTAACAACAAAACTTCTAGTCATTGTATTTACTAATTTTTTGCCACAAATTCATCAATTAATTAAAGGGATTATTGCTTTAATATAGTTTTCTTAGCTTACATAGAGCAATTCAGTAACTTCAAGATTCTATTCAGCTTCCTCTTAATTAGATGAATTGGACCAAAGTTCAACATACTTCATAAATTATTCATTAAAATTTAGTAATAATTATATAATCATCCAAGCTGATGAGTTATTGTCAGTAGATCTTGGCTGTGAAGTGAACTGAAAAACATCATAGTTTTAAATAGGTGTAACACATTCAATGGAAAAATTAGTACCAGAATTTCTGATTATTGTTTTTAATGGACTCAGGTCTGCTCTTGGAAATTGATAGGAGTCTTTTAATTCCAGCTATTAAATAAATTAATAATGCTACATATGCATCCCGTTAATCCATATTTACCAAGGGTTCACTCTCACAAATTAAGACAAATAATATTTTCACCACCTTAGTTATGATATATTTTAAGCAAGTAGATCAAATAGTGATCCTTTTCGCTTGGAAGAAATTCCTTTGTAGTACAATCATATTCTGCTTAATGATGGAAATATGTTCTGAGATATGAGTTGTTAGGTGATTTTGTCATTGTGCTAACATCAGAGTTTCTAACACAAAACTGGATGGTATGTATAGCCTAGTGCTATAATTGTATGTGCTTTACTTTTACAGGACTGACAGCAGAGTAGGTTTGTTTACATCAGCATCACCAATAACAAAATAAAAGTAATTGTAGTGTAAGTCCTGAGAGTTGGCATTTCTTGTTGTAATGCAAGTGTCTGACTTAAGCTTTGATGCCTAGGCATCCCCTCCAAAGAGGCATCCGTTTCAAGAGGCATCAACTTCAACAAAGGCTATCTAGAATAAACACATTGGCAGCCACAAGAATAGATAAAGATCTAGGGTGCCACCCCCAATGAGGCTCCTTTGTTGTAGAGATCTTGGTTGATTATAGGTAACTGACCATTTGGGGTACTCGTTTTTTATTCTTCCAGTGTTTTAATTACTGCTCTTATGTTGTATTTAATTTTTTCTTATTTTTTAATTACAGTTAACATTCAATATTATATTTGTTTTGGGTGTACAGCATAGTGGTTAGACACTTATATAACTTACAAAGCGATCCCTTCGACAAGTCTAGTACCCACCTGACACCATACATAATTATTACAATATTGATGAGTACGAGTATATTCCCTATGCTGCACTTTACATCCCCATGACTATTTTCTAACTACCAATTTGTACTTCTTAATCCCTTCACCTTTTTTACCCAGTCTCCAATGCTTGTCCCATCTTGCAACCATCAGTTTGTTCTCTGTATCTATGAGTTTGTTTCTGTTTTGTTTGTTTAATTGTTTTTCAGATTCCACATATAAGCTGAATCATATGTTATTTGTCTTTCTCTGACTTATTTCACTTAGCATAATACACTCTAGGTCCATCTGTGTCATCATAAATGGTAAGATTTTATTCTGTTTCATGTCTGAGTAATATTCCATTGTATATATGTACTAGTTCTTCTTATCCCATCATCTTTCAGTAGACACTTAGGTTGCTTGCATATCTTTGCTATTGTAATTAATACTGCAAAGAACATAAGGATGCTTAGCTCTTTTTGAATTAGTGTTTTGAATTTCATCTGATAAATACCTAGAAGTGGAATTGCTGGGTCATATGGTAGTTCTGTTTTTATTTTATTGAGGAACTTCCATACTGTTTTCCATAGTGACTACACCGATTTACAATCCCACCAGCAGCGAGCAAAAAGGTTCCCTTTTCACCACACCGATACTTGTTTGTTGATTTATTGATGATAGACATTCTGAGGTGATCTCTCATTCTAGTTTTAATTTGCATTTCTCTGATGGTTAATGATGTTCAGCATCTTTTCATGTGTCTGTTGTACATCCGTTTGTCCTATTTGGAGAAATGTCTATTTAGGTCCTCTGCCCATTTTACTAAATTTGATTGTTTATTTTATTTTTTGGTATTAAGTTGTGTGAATTCTTTATATATTTTTGATATTAACCCCTTTTCGGATTCATCGTTGAAGGATATCTTCTCCCATTTAGTAGGCTGTCTTTTCATTTTGTTGATGGTTTCCTTTGCTATGCAAAACTTTCTAGTTTCATGTAGTTTCATTTGTTTATTTTTCCTTTTGTTTCCCTTGCCCAAGGAGGCATACTCAAACAAATAATGCTAAGAGAATGTCAAACGGTTTACTGCCTGTTTTCTTCTAGGAGTTTTATGGTTTCAGGTCTTACATTTCAGTCTTTAATACATTTTGAGTTTATTCTTGTGTGTGGTGTAAGAAAGTGGTCTACTTTCATTTTTGTGTGTGTGTCATCTGTCCAGTTTTTCCAACACCATTTATTGGAGAGACTGTCTTTACCCCATTGTATATTCTTGCCTCCATGGTCATAGGTTAATGCACTGTATACGCGTGGGTATATTTCTGGGCCCCCTATTCTGTTCTGTCCCATTGATCTAGGTGTCATTTTTTATATCAGTACCATACTGTTTTGACTACTACAGTTTGATATTGGTAGTGTGATACCTCCAACATTCATCTTCTTTCTTAAGATTGCTTTGACACTGCTCTATTGTTTTAAATTCACCAAAGAAAGAGTGAGTCCCCAAAATTCTAGGCCTCTACCCCCAACCCCAGTAGAAGAAGCAGAACCCCAGGCCTCATGCTCTCTCTCTGTCCCCTCAACCTTATTGTGTGCCCTCTGACATGCCTTGTATACTCCAGGGCCTGTAAGTAATAAACTCTTTTTTTCTTCAAAGTTTTCTAATGACTATTCCTGAAGGGCATATTGCAATCATAATACAACCACAGGGTCGGTCCAATTCTAACACTAGTTTAAAAAGGAGAGATGTTTGTGGGGAAACGCACTGGTGCCCAGGTGAGTGACCCCCAGGCATTTCTAGCCAGTAGCACTACTATTGATAGACTGACACCAGCAGGAAACAGTAACGTGTTGTACCACTACAAAACACTAGGCAATAGGCATTTTTCAACTCCATTATAAACTTATGGGACCACTGTTGTATATAGAGTCTGTCACTGACCAAAACATCATTGTGCAGCACATGACTGGTATTATTATCATACTGACCAGCACTGCTAAGCCCTCGTATTTTATTAGGTTGGTGCAAAAGTAATTACGGTGTTCGCAATTATTTTTAACCTTTTAAACCGCAATTACTTTTACACCAACCTAATGTCTTCCTCTTATGTAAATTCTGAATGATTGCCTTTGACACTGAAATAGGAAATGTAAATTCTACCTAATGTGCAAATCAAGGTTTAAAGCTATTCTGGTATTCTAAGGAATTAGGTTAATGCCTAATTCTTTATGAAAGCATAGTGGTGATTATTCAATTTGTACCTTCAGTATTTGTTGATGGTGTCATGGTAGTAACAAAATAGAAAGATTTGCAGAAATCAAAAAAGACTGTTAGAATTATATAAAAATGAGACCAAAAATCAGTGGTAATTATTTCTTTATTTTCTTCTGCATCAAGAAGGTCTTCATCTGCTCATATTCTTCAAGATTAGGGAAATCAAACTAATGACTGTGATAAATTTTAATGAGGTATCTGTTTATAGATGGTTCCTTATAAAGTTATTATTATTATACTCATAATATTAAAATCTGGATAGAGAATATACAGTCAAACATAAATGTTCCATTTATGTCTCATCTATTTGACATTCACAATGGGGCAGGCTATCTGCTGTTGCTGTTGTTTTTCATGGATTTTTCTCACTGAGTTGCCACTGTGACAGAATGAGGTATTCAATATTATTATGTTAATTTTAAAGGTGAGGAAATAGAGGATCAGAGAGATCATGAAATATGCTTAAAGTCACACAGCTAGAGTAAAGGGGGAAGCCATAATTAACTTCTAATAACTTAATAATTTTAATTTGAAGTAATTTTAACCCTTTTTCCATGACAGTTGGATATATCCGAATGAATATATCCAAATTTTTTACACATAAAAATAATGCCATTTATATACAAAGCAGTTCAAATTGTTATTATTAAATGCATAAAAATAGTAAAAATATCAACTATTTGTTTTTTGTCGATTTCTGACACATTTTGAAAAATAAACTTGAAATCAATTAAAGGGGCAAAAGAATTAATTTGATTGATTTTAGTACTTTCAAAAGTTTAGGAACACTTATTCATTGAATGGATAGTCACCTTATTGATTAATTTCATTAGTTTGATTTATAATTCATGTAGATAGTCCTCAGAGTAGACCTAGAGAAATCTGATGACTTTTGTCATGTCAAGGAATATTCCATCTTTTCACTTTTGGAAATGACAATTTTATTCATATTGACCATATCCTAAAAAGCAAAGTTAAATACAGTTAAGCCATTTATTTCTTATCATTAGTGTTCATTTTGAGACTGAATAAGGAAATGAAATATGCATTTTTAACATATGAAAATATCATAAACTATAACGTGTGTATTTTCTATGATAATTTTTTACTCTTCCCTAAACCATAATTGATTAATCCATATTTACTTAAGTATTAACTATTTTAAGTTCTTGAAACATAACATGTATACAGAAGGGAACACAAATCATGAGAATACAAATCATGAGTGAGAACTAGAAGCCTCTCTGCATTCTTTGAATCACTACCTCCTTCTCTCCAAAGGTACTGATCACACCTGGACCTGTAATAGCTTACGTTAGTTTTACCTGTTTGGGGAATATAATAAATGTAACGATATATTTTATAGTATACTGAGTCTGGTTTATTTTATTCAGAATAATGTTTATGAGATTTATCATTTTTAAAGGTCAAACAATGCATTTCAGTACCTTAACAATATAACGGGGCAATAAGCAAATTATAAAATAATACATTCAGGAAAGAGATTTAATAAAATTCAAATGATAGCTCACGATAAAAAATTAGCAAACTGGGAGGTGAAAGAAAGAATACTTAGTCAGTTAAAATGCCGACAGATGTTCACAATTTTACAATGAATCTTCATTTTCAAAACCAGTATCACATATAGCATTGTTAAATAATAAATTGCTAAGTTGAATCAATGCATTACTATGATGCAATATTGCTACATTTTTAGAATAGTGAGGATGATATATTTTAATTACTTTTTGTTGATATTTGTTTTATAATGTATAAAACAAATGCAAATTGTTTATTTATCATTAAATATAAAATTAATGCAGATTATTTACTGAAATTGACATTAATAATTAAAGAAAAAAAGCAGATTAGTGAATGATTTATTTTGTAAGCAACCATTCTGACATGATGGAGACACAATCATTTACACCACACTAATTCTGAAAATTTTCACAATTAACATAACGCGTAACAGTAATTGGAAGCATTTTGCTCTTCATTTTTTGAGAGATACATATTTGATTTATCAATATATCATTGAATTATGCATGCATTGACACCCTTGTCTCATTGAAAATGACTTTTCTAATTTCATTTTCTTGTTTATTGAATAGACTTCCAGGGAATATTTAGTTACTCTGAATGACAAGCTATAGATTTTTTTTTTTTTATATAATGGACAATCTTATCAAGCATATAATTAGTTGGGAATATATTTTAAAAAAATATATTAGGATGGTCATTTAATTTTTTATTCCTAAAACTCTAGGCAAATTTGTGTGTCTTAGCAAAACCAGTTCTTAAATTTCTTAATTCCTTAAAGCTAAGAAAATGTTGATTAGATATATAACACCAAGTTGCTCCTTGACGTAGCTTCTATGCTTTAAAGATTACTGTGCTATATGGCTCTGCTAAATAAGTTATTCAGAAAGCTTCAGAAACATACAATAAACCCAGAGTTTGCAAAACCTTAAAGCTATCAGGAGGTTCTCTACTCTTTTTAAGATGAAAGTTACAAATGAAACTTTTATTGCAACAACTTGAAAGCAAGTATTCATAATCCAAAGAGGCATTTCTTAAACCAGCATTGCATACAAATTACAGACTTTAGTTTCAATTGTCCAATGGCTGAATACATACATGAAATTTCTAAATATAATTTTAATCCTATGCCAAATTAAGCAGAAAATCCAATCTTAAGATTTGATTGAATTAAATTGTTGTTATGTTGCAAAAGGAACTCTTTCATACAGAAAGAAAACTAGTCCATGAAAAACATGAAAACTCAATACACGGGAGCTTCCATTCCAGGGAGATGGAATAAACATACTTTTCACTGTCCTCTTGCTGAGTACAAGTAAAATCCCTGCACATTATATACAAATCAAACATAAGACTTTGGAAAGTATTCCTTGGAAAATATTTTCCTAAATATTTGTTTCAGAGGACAATAATTTTCTTCAATTGGTTGAGTTTATCGATTGATGCTTTTAAAAGACTTAAGGCTTTCTAAATCTTAAGATGACTTATTTATATAAAAAATGATTAAGAAACTGATAGCAATCTTAAAATTAGATAATATTCAATCTGCCCCACACGATCTAATTTTCAAATAAGTTTTAGTAACAGGTGAAAGGAGGGTATGTAATCATGCATGAACAATTTTTTCATTATTGATTTGTTGAAAGAGTAGTAAATTTAGGTGAAGAATGAGCCATTCATTTAGTCTTCAAATATTTATAGTGTGCTGTGCACCTTTAATATGCTACTTGTGACGCTGAGTTCTGGCACCGTGGTAAAGAAAAAGAGCAAAATCAAATGCAAAGACTAGACCTCCAGCTGCATGTAGGGTAATAAGGGACTGAGTTTGAGTGAAATAAGGTATGGAGTGAAAAGATGGGAGAGGAAAGACTGGGCCTGAATTCCCCCATGTTGTGTTGTGGGACTTATGGATTTGTGCTTCCTACGACACTAGTTTTCCTGAAGGGAAGTAGAATAATTTCTCTCTAGGATGAATTGGGGTAGAGGATCAGGTATTTCAGCTGACAGCAGCAAAATCAAAATAAATAAATAAATACAAAAAAATTTTTAAAAAACCAAGTTTTAAAATCACTTATAAAAGCTTTAACATTTGGAAGCATAAAATGATTGGTATAAAATTGAATGAAAATCTGATCCTGTGTATAAGAAAATTGCTGCTTTTATACCACCTCCCCCCATTCACACTAACATACTATTTTCAAGATACCTTATGAAACTATGCTTTCATAAGAGATTTAATGCTTTGAAGAGGAGAATGCCACAAACTGCCATTTCCAGACTCAATCAGAGAGGCAACAATTTCCTTCTAAGATCTGGAAAAATAATATTTGTTCGTACTCCTAGATTATCCGTTTTCTGAAGGAATTTTAAAGAACACACTGCTTTGAAAGATGATTATAGAGTGCACTGCATATTTTAAATATTTAGCTGATAGTATAGCTGATAATAACCTTCAAGTTTCTGTTTTCATTAATTTTAAATTATTAGGAAAGAAATGCATACTTAGCCTTGGTAAGGACATCACTACTTTATTTACACATATTTTAAAGTAATATGGAAAAGTCCACTCACGCTCTCTTTTCGGCCAGTTAAGAGAAATTAAATAGTGGATAGGATCATATATAGAGAGAATAATACAAATTAAAAGTGGTGAAATGCTCCATACTAATCACAGATGATACCTCCTATTAAACATTATTTCTACCTTTAATTCTTGGAAGTTGTAAATCAATCTTGGACAAAATGGTGAGATAAAGCTATCAGAGATCTTTTATTCAGACAACGTAGTAAAGGTAACTCAATCCTAGTAAAGTTAACCTACACAGCATTCAGTTAATTATGGCGCAATGTAAATTATTTCTTTTTTGACATAATGCAATTTTTTAAAATTTGTAGAAATAGAAAAGTAAAGTTGATAAATATAGTAATTGGTTTAATAGAAGAGCATATGAAACTAAAATAAAACATTGATTTTTCTATAACAAATGCCTCTGAACTCTTGCCTCAAATAATAAAAGTTAACAAAATGTTTGCTTTACATGATTATTAAGCTACAATTTACTTAGTTGTTTTTTCCAAGTCCATTCCCTTTTCAACCCAAATTGAAGTTGATCGTATTATAGTGAATACTTTTGTATTTTTTACTAAATGCATATATAACTAGATATCTATTTTGTTTTGTTTGTTTATTTTAAATGGTAAGCCTTGCTCCTTTAACCAGCGTCTCAGGATAGAGGAAATGTCTCATAGAATGGCACTGACCTGCAGCCTGAAGTGTGACATGAATGAGAAAGAAAGAAACTTTGTTGTTGCAATGACATTGAGATTGAAGGTTACTTGTTATCTCAGCATAACATGGGGAAAGATGACTCACCTCTTTTTCTGAGCCTACTAGTTTCACTCAGGGTAATGCTTTTTCAGTATATGTTGATAAACACGGTTTTAGTGCAGAAGCTGACAAACTAAGGCCCACACATCATATCTGGCCTTCGCAGGGTTTTTGTACAGCCCGGTTTTTACCACTTTTAAATGGTTAAAAAGCAATCCAAGGAAGAATGGTGTCTCATGACATGTGAGAATGATGTGAAGTTTGTAAGTCAATGTCCATCATAAAGTTTTGTGGGAACACAGCTGCTCTCATGTATTTACATATTGTCTATGGCCACTTTCAGGCTACGGTGGAAGAGTAGGATAGAAACTAGGATATGTCTTCATACTCCTCAAACCTAGTCATCTAATATACATGTTTTAATTTTAAGTAGACCCTCCTCACCACACACCTACTGACCTCAAGCATTCTGAAATCCACCTTTAGTGTCTGAACACAGTGCACTGCTTGAGAATGGAATCCCTAGAGAATGGAATCTTGGGGCGAACTTTGCTTTTTAAAATAGCACAGTGATGAATATCCTTATTGAATCTCTTTGTCCACGAGGACATCTGCATTTTATATGTGAATTTATAATAATATTAAATATGAAAAATAAAAAGAATCACAGAAGTGATTAGAGAGTGCTGTCATATTATTTTTTGCCAAATGGTGTCCATCCAAATTGTCCCTTTCATTGTATATGATATTTTACCTGAAAAACACAATGAAATACATTCTAAATTTTTGGTGTTAAAATTAAGTTCATAGTGTTTCTTTTCCCCTTTGTTTGGCATGCTTTCCCTGACAAGTACTAGTCTTTACATTTAAAATTAGTATACACACACACATAACACACACATACTTATATCCACATGTACTCATTTGAAAAAAAAAAACACCCATTGCTCAACTTTTTCTAGTAGCCTATTATTATTATTATTAAATAATTATACAATTTTAATGTGACTTTACTTCTTAATTCTTCTTACAGACCGTTTGAGCAGGGCCCGTGGGCCAACTGCGGCCCACAATCTATTTTTAATTGGCCCACAGCAAATTCCAAAAATATATTTAATTTACTTAAATAAACCAGGTGAGGCAATACGTACTTCACCTCGAGTGAGTGGCCCGGCTGTTTGTATATTTTACTGCATATGGCCCTTGGTAAAAAACGTTGAAAAATGTTTGGACACCCCTGGACTATAAAAAAAATATTTTGAAATTATTTTCTTTCCTCTTCTGTCTTACAAATGTATAAAATTATTAAAATGAAATGTTGGAAAAAATTAATAAATATTTAAAACATGGAATTTGTTATCTATACCTCTAAATATGTTTTTGGTGCAAAAAACTTCAGATTTTACTTTATCTTGATTTGTACTTGCAACTTAAGGAAATGAATAGATAAAAAATACAGGCTCAAGTACGTTTTTTTAAAAAAATTGATGGTTTTAATTATTTTAGAAATAGGAAATTGTAGTCAGAAAACACTCTCTAAAGGAAAGAAAAAGAAGAAACGTTCAGAAGGAAATTAAGGATTGAAAAAATACTGGAGTGAAACCACATGCGCGCGCACACACACACACACACAGAGACACACACACAAGACTTACACAATCGTTATTGAAGTGCTTCGAAATCCTGAGATTAATATCCATAGTCATTGGCATTCCAAATATGGAAATGAATACCTGACATAAATATTGGAATATAATTTATTTTTGAGTTCCAAATGGTAGGTATAACAGTGTTTCTAAAAATTGGGGCATGTTAGCTAGCATTTTTCTAAAGAGTCAGACATATAACCTCACTACCTATATAACTTGATATTCAGAAGAGAAGGTGGTTTCTATTTTATTGATGTAAATTATATGAAATGCAAAGAATCTCAAAACTTTACATTCTACCAGAGAATAACCTGATAGCTCAAAATCTAGATCAGGTCTCAACAAACTTTTTAAGCAAACACGGGTCTAGAGACTAAATACTTTAAGAGGTTTGCAGGCGAAGAGGCAAAATTGAGGATATTTCATCACTCTCTGTCGCAACTACTTAGATCTTAAAATGAGAGAGAGTCATGGAAAATTCATAAAATGATTAGTATGGTTGTGTTCTAATAAAACTTTGTTTATGAACATAGAAATTTGATTATTCTTTTGATTCTTTTCAACTATTTAAAAATCTAAAAGCATTCTTGGTTCACGTGCTATATACAGAAAGAGGCAGGAGACTGAATTTGACATGTAAATTATATTTTGTTATCAACTGATTGAGGATCTCAATCAAGGAGTAATCCTGTAATGGGGATAAGATTTCAGCAATGAAAAGTTTACCAACTTAGTAAAAGTGACAGAGTAGGGCACATCTTCCGTATTTAAATGCAAGCAACTTGAGAGAAGATTCTGTGATGCATTCCATTTTTAATATCCACAAAGCAAACATAGTGCCTCCATGCACTAAATGGTCACTTTGTGCTTGGAATCAATAAGTGAATCTTGGGAGCCATCATTGTTGAGATGTATTTCTTGTTCTTGCGTTTTTGCTTAAGGTGAATGTGACAGTGACTAATTTGTCAGGGCTTATCAAACCTTTTTGTTTTTCGAGAACTGACATCCTGAGTGTTTGGAATGTATAAAAATAACTTTGAAACCGACTTAGGAATAGAGAAATGCTGCTAATTATCTCAAAGGCCATACGAGCTTTCCATGGAACTTTCTATTTCTCAAAACAAAATACTTTGAAAATTCCCTCTGATACTTGCTTTATTTTAAAACTGTTAATAAATTTTGAGCTAAGATACAAAAGGCTTTCAGTTAATCAAGAAATTAACCTTCTAAGAATAGTTTTCATTTTAATGTCTTCTTTCTTCTATACACCAAAAGAAATGACAGACTCCTTTTGTTATTGCTGTTGTCTATGTGTTAATTGTGAAATAAATAGTTAAAAATCAGTGGCCAGAGACTTCTTAGGGTCATCGTTTTTCAACAGAAAAGAAACCTTACACTAACAATTGACAAATCCAATTTGGCCTCTGCAACTTTGTAAAAAAAAAAAAAAAAATTGAAAAAAAAAGAACTTTTCTTTAATGCTAAATATAATCCTATCGACACTAATTCTACAGGTAGATGGAATATATTAATATTATGTTATATGGTCTTAATATTACATGACCATTTTTTTCAAGTTTTGTTTTTAATTATAAAAACGATCTTTGCCTGTGTATCCATTTGTCCAGGGAAAAGTAAGAAATTTACTTGAGGAAACATTTTGCCTTGCAATTTGAGACATATTTAATTCATGCATTGGTTGATATTTAGGCAAGAAAAGAATTCTGAATAATGGAACTATGACTGAAATTACTTATTTGCTCTGCATTCTCTCTCTCTCTCTCTCTCTCTCTCTCTCTCTCTCTCTCTTTCTCTCGCTCTCTCGCTCTCTTTCTGTCTTTCTCTCCCATTTAGGAAAAAAAAAAAAGTTTGTCCATTTTCTGGATAGCCAGCTGGTAAATGGAGTATTAAAATGGACAAAAAATCCCAAATATGTAACAAAGTTAATAAAACAACCTGTTATTGAAATAGTGTTTGGCTATGTAGAAGAAAAGAGTTTTCAAATTTGCTAAAATACCTTTATTCTGAAAGAGGAAATAATACATTATAGGGGTAGTCATATATTGCTGGTACATACAGTTGGGTTAGACAATTTCCTTGAAATCTGAGAATTTTAGACTGACTCCCCTCTACCCATTAGCTGAAATGCAATTCTCTAAATAAATAATAGCTACATAGAGCTCTACAGATATAACCCTATGATTATTAACTATTTATTGATTGTTGTTGGATATCTTATATGAGACTGCATTTACTATATGTATCTGATTTGAATGGAAAGGCATTTGACTTCTGAATTCAAACACGGATTCTTTCTACCATAAAATATGTATAACATTACATAATGTTGCTTGGGACATGCAGGCCTGGGATGTCTACCTACATGGTCATGTGGGCATTTGAACCCCACCTTCTGTAATTGGGAAGTGATTTACCAGTATCTGGGATAGGTAGACTGCATATCATGCACACAGCCTTGGAGATAAACTGTGTTCGACAGTATGTTGAACAAACACCTGAATTGGAATCACTTGATCATTGTTGGGGAATGAATGTGATCACTGTTGAAGAAGTAAAATAAACCTAAACACATAAACCCACTATGACCAGCACTGAGAATTTGGAGCTTTTTGAGGAAATACTTTACTTGAATTTCCAAAATACATTTAAATGGTAGGTAGCGTGTTTGTCTAGGTAGTAGTCAGAAAATTTCAACCATTATTTAGCTTCATGATCTTGGGGTAATCTCCTATCATTTCTAGATCTCCTCTTTTATAAATTTCTTGAAGTTTGAGGTAAATTGTTTATAAATTCCTTTCAAATCTAATATTCTGTGATTTCATAGGAAGAATGTAGTATCTTTTAATAGTTTCGGACATTAATATCTGTAATCAATTCATATTTAATTGACACTTGAAAACTCATGTTTCTCAACTTTTGTTCAAGTTAATCCCACAGTAATTTAGAGGAATAAGATGACAGACTAGAAAAAAGAGCCAGAATATTACTAATACTTATATAATAGTAGCAACAACAACAAAAGCTCACATCTACAAACTCATATTAGAAAGAGCAATAAAACATTTTTATTTCTAAGATTTTTCTTCTTAAAAGTTGGCAAGATGCGTTGCTTTTGGTTGAAAGACAAACAATTACCTGCTAGGGAAGCTGAGGCTCATCATTGCTAACAATGTGTTTGAGTTAGGCCGCTTCCTTTGAATTGGAAGTACTAATAAGTTTTAAACACTTCCCATGTGCCAGAAAACTGAGGAGCAACAATGGGGAAAAAATAATTCCTTTCCATTTTATGGACTTGTCAATTACAGGTTGAATTATACAAATTTCCATTTTGGAGGTCAAAAATTATGGCTGAGTAATTACACATGGTTCATAGCTATATATTTAATATACCTTCACATGAATGTACACATATACATTTTAAACTTAACCAATGAAGCATTAGTTATTTCATAATTAATCTTTGGACAGCAAAATATTATCTCAGGCTGAAGACTCTGTACTAAACACCATAAATTGTTCTTGAAAAAAGAAAAAAAAAGGAATTAAAATCCCTTCTTTGAAGAATAAAAATGAATAATTTCCAGAGTTAAAACATATAGTTTGTTCACTTTTTATTATTTGAGTTAATACCTCTGATTGTGATATCATTTTTGTGCATCTCATCTCATAATCTGTTGAGAATTAGGGAGGGTTAAAAATATACACTCCTTAGGTGTATCATCACTTGACATACTTTCAACAATAACCAGATAAGAAGAATCTTAGTTAAGCAGACAGGACATTGGATTTCCTGCAGACATTTGTGATAACTGGTTTTTACAGAGTTACTCTTTTGAATTTCTTTAACTTATGTAAATTACTACAATGGATTATCTCGATAAGGAAACCAAAACCACTCTACCTAACTTTCAGTTTTTATTATCTCTTATATAATCTTAGCTCTCCTGCCATCTTTTGCCTCAGACATACCACTGACCAACCCATCATAGAAAATGAAAATCACTTTGTATGAGAAAGTTATAGGAATTATGCAGACACATTTCATTCCTTGGTGTTGAAAGCCACAAACTTCTTTCCCGGGCTGTGGAGGGTGGGGGAAAATGTGTGGAAGCTGGAAGGTGTATTACCGTCTCATCCTGTAAACTTCTTACCTCAGCTATCAATGTATCAAAATTTTCTTGTCTATGTTTGTTTGTTTGTTTGTTTATACACCACTTTCTATTTGGGGTCTCAACAGTATATATCATCTATCCTAACTCGGTACGAGCTGTTAGAGTAGTAGGTTCTAGGATTTTGCTTAGTCATTTTTTGTGTGTCATATTTTCCTCAATATTGTTTTACCAAAAGTAATATTACCTATATCAACATTCGAATATTTATACAAGATTATACCTGTTAAAAATTGTAACATGTGGGCCTATGGATATAATTATTGTTTAAGAAAAATCTTAGGTCTTGCTGTTCTACTTCCTTTTAGTATCCATTGAGGATTAAACATCTACTCTTCAGTGAGGCATGCTACTTTGGATATTTGGGTGCATTTTATAATTTCTACAGAACTAGAAAACTGCCAGTCAAGCCATTTACCATTTATTTATAGATCAATGCAATTGTGTTGTACAATTGCTCTAAAGTTCCTAGCAAACAACGAAGTGGAGATGAGCCTAGTATTGATTGACTCATGTCACAAGCTGTCATGGAAGAAAAGACTGCTAAAATTATGTGCATGCCGTAAAAGCAGAAGGGGCTAGGAGGCAAATAAATCCACACTATTTATCTTTTCTTTCTGAGTTATTTCCCAATAACATTCTGAAAACAGTCATTGTCCCAGCTACAAAAACCAGCTTACTGAGGCTGAAGCTGTTTGTGTTGCTAAGTATTTTATTAACACTTCGTAAACTGTAAGTGGGTGGTTATATGCAACACATAAGTAAAGAAATAAGTGGGAAATATAAAAATAAAACTGTAATAGCTTTTTTTTAAATCCATGTAAATAATGATTTAAAATGACAAGCTGGTATAAAAAGAAAGTTTCCTATTATGTCCATCAAGCCACCAGAATCATGACAAATGGATTTCTTCAAGCTGAGGAAGTACTGACATTAATTTCATAGCTGGCCATTGTGTTTCCAGTTTGAAAACATGTTTGATATAATTAGACCTCAAGGAGATACTGCAGGCAGGACTTGATAAATTTCTCATCTATCTTGGTTATCTTGTATAGCTTCAGATAGCCTAAAATTTTAGGTACTAAGTTGGAAACACAACACGTTCCTCTTCCCCCATCGGATCCCCCATAGACTTCTAAGTATGTCACAATGAGGTATGTCTAGTTCCTTAGGGTTACCTCATTCCTAATATCTCCTATCCTGAGTGGACCTGTGCAAAGATAAAACACCGTGGACTTGTCAAAAGTTTATGCCACATCCTGTGATTAAAACCGGGGTGGGCGGTTGTGAATTGGCTCTAATGTTTTGTGCTTATTAGTAAGTTTTGCTTTTCCATGAGGAGATTGTTAATTTTGTTTTTTCCTCATAATGATTCACTTTTACCAACATGACTTCCGACTCTCAGCTGAAGGAAAAATTTCCCATGGCTCAGTCAAGACAGTAGATCTTAAAGTGCCTGGAAGACAAGCCTTCTGGATTTGCTCTCTGTAGCAGTAATGTGCAGAGTAAGAAGATCACATTTCTAGCACACACATGGTGATTTCCCTAATTCTTTCAATCCAGCCTCCAGTTGGCAAATACCAGTATGCTCTGGAGACTTCTCCAACTTGTTATTGGCAAAGTATTCTCTCTTATGCTAGATGAAATTTGAAATGTCTCCAAAAATTTTAATTCAAATATAAAGGATATCCCTTTCTTTCCCTGATAAATATTTTTTTTTATCACATTAGTATTAAATATGGATTTGATCTCTTAGCAAGCTGGGCTGTGTGATAAAATAGGGTGGGGGGAGCAAGCAAAGTACTGGGAATTTTCGTTCCCTGAAGGAAACAATCTTGAGCTCATAGCTGGAAGCAGAGGAAAGAAATGCAGATATACTATTAATACTTGCGAACTACTGAAATATCTAAACTGAAATATTAAGAACACTGTATATTATGCATATATAAATATTTTATAGCCACACACTAGAAAACTATTTTGAATCTTTCAATGTTCTTATAAAAATCTAATGGTCACCTTTACACATTTTTTTACACATCATCAGGCTTTTAATTCTCAGTTGACAAAATCAAAAAGGTTTTGTCTGACTATACACTGACATTAATAATTTTATGTAAACTTAGCTTAGTTAAGCTTGCATTTACTGTATGTTAATATTGCTGTTCTCTCTTGAGTTTAAGGCTATAACTATAGCTACAGGAGTCAAATAAATACACTAGGCAACTTGCTGCAATAGAGAACACAGGCTTTTTTAAAAAAAGATAAGTAGTGTTATTCTTAGTGAATGTGTGTGTGTGTGTCTGTGCGTGTGTGTGTGTGTGTTTGAAATGAGAGCAAACATAAGCTCTGTGAGAGGGACTCAATGTTAGCTTATACAGCTAGATACAACTTACTACTAGATACTATTATAATTGCTTCATCATTATACATTCATTGTTTCAAATTAACTCAATCCATGCCTTGGCACATATACACCAGTGGCATGTCATTTATATTCCTACATGTTTCTGACACATTTGCCTAATGCTTTATGGAGAATCGGTATACCCTCTCTCAATTTCATGAGCTAACATTAAGGAAAATAATCGTGCATTCACATACGGTCCATCGTCATGATGCTGTTTGCTCCCTGGTCAGCAGCCACTTGTCCAATGTCTCCCTCTTTTTCCCCAGATTCTGACAACTGCTCTCTTCTAAGCTCTAACCATATGAATCCTGGACAACCCTCTTGTTCTTACATGATCCTGACACTGAGTATGATTGAATAAGTTTCTTTGATTTTTTTTCCCCCAAATAGGAGGCAAAAGTTTTAAAATATCAACTTTTGAACCTGTTGGAAATCCTATAACTCTATGAGGAGAAAGTTTCTTGTTGGTCAAGAGAAAGATAGCTTAGTGCTGAGGTCACGAAAGAATTCAAGTCCCCATTTCTAGTTAATATTGAGTCCCAGCGGCCACACCATTCTCCCTGTGATTAGGTTTTCCAACCCCTTCATTAATTATGTAATATTATTTTTTATGGTCCAAATTGGTCAGAATAGGGTTTCAATAACTTACAAATAAACTAACATCCTTTATTCAGGTGCCAAATGCTGAATAAAATGTGTGTTGACATTGTGGGGACCAAGTATTCTTTCTGTAACAAAAAGTGAGAAGTATTTTGTTTTTTTGAGGACTTATAAGGACAACAACAAAACAAAATTAGTTACAAAAATTGAGGCACTGTAGGGAATTACTTAAAAAACTTCGTTTTATTTAATATAAATTTGAAAAAGCAATAAAAATATTGAAAAAGTCACATACCATCTCAGTTATAGATTATCCAACATTTTTATTAGATTATGTATTCATTTATGAAACAGGACTTGAGACCTACTAGATATACGTAATGTCCTAGGCACTTGGGGACCGTGGTGGTTTAAGAGACAGGCCCTGGCTCTCATGGATATGTGCCTTGGGGAGGTAGTGGTTCAAGGTTGTCACATAATATAAAAATAAATGCACTGACTTCAGGGATGAATAAGTTCTATGCAAGAAATAAAAGAAGACTGTAAGATGTATATATAGTTGCACAAGGTGGGAAATGCTGAAAATTTATACAGAAAATTGTGGCAAATACTGCCAGCTGCTGACCTAACATATGCTTTTAATTTCTTCTTTCCTTAAAGACCTGTGACTTAATTTGCTAAGCTCAAAGATTGTATTTACCAATTTACTTCACCATGAGACTAAGTTCAGGCCAATGAGAAATACTGAAAGTGTTATGTGGGCCTTTTGCGCAAGGAGATCGATGTATCCTCTTCCCTGTGAGATAACCTTGAACATAGGACCTTTCCCCGTCCACTCAAATAGTAAGTGAAGGACAGATCCGCTACCACCTCAATCCTACCCTGCCTACTTATATTATGTGAGAAGCCCATTTTTATTTATTCATATCTTTATTCATTACGTTTTCTTTTGTGTTGGTTATATGTAGCCAAAATCAGTCCTAAGAGGTGTTCAGGAAAACTGTCTCTCTGAGGAGAAACTATTTAAACTAACACTTAAATGTCAAGAAGAAGCTACACTTAGGAAGAACTACAGAATGTATTTCACGACATTAGTATTTGCCATGTAGAATAGGGAACATTGCAAGGTGGAATTAGAGAGGTAAGCAAAGGCTATGTCGGCCCTGGTTAGAATGTAGATTTTATTCTTACTCACCTAGACACCATTTATGGACAATGATGGTCTTTAAGCAGGAGAATGACATAGCTTAAGAATGATACATACTTAATAAAATTCACCCTAGTTTTACGTGGAGATACAGGTTTGGGGGTACAAATGAGTGAGATTGACAGCTGGAAAATGCAGTTGCAAGATATTGCAACACTCCAAATAGAATGAATGCAGAGGAAGAGTGAAGTAAAAAAGACTGATGACACATGTAAGGTTTAGAATTTACATACATACTGATGGATTCTACATGCATGAAGTCATCAAGAGAGGTGATGAGTATCATTGCAGAAGATTCTTTGTCCTGTCTTTGCTGCAACTTCTCAGGTTCCTTTTGGCTTTCCTCCTCAATCATGTTGCTTTCATGCATTATGTTTCTTTTGTTTTATTCATTACTGTAATTGTAACTGCACAAATCTACACAAAGTTCTTTGTTTATTAAAATGAAATGTTTAGCCCTACTATGTACTAGGTACTGTGCTGGAAAACTGCGTAAGTCTTGATGGTTAGGTTATCCTTTTGGTAGTGATAAGTGAGGGGGTAGTTATTTATGTAGAACAGTGGAACAAAACCATATAGGGCTGGTAAGATGAGTGTAGAGTGCGATTGGGGAGAACATAAAGTGATGGTGAGTTCTAACTAGGGTAGAGGGGCTTCAGCAGGACTTCACAGTTATTGAAAACCAAGTTGAATTCAAGGTGAATGGTGTGAGTTTTGCAAACGTGGGGGAGAGAAAATTCCAGATAAAAGTAACCATGTGATTAGAGATGTTTTGACATAAAATGGTTTTGTTATGTCCAGGGAAACTCCCACAGGTCAGTGGAAATGGAGTAGGTTAAGGAGGGGTGTCAAGAAATAGGGATGAAAAAACAAACTAAGCTTTATGACATATTAAGTGAATATTGAATTCGGTTAGAGGTTTTGATAGTTCAAAGAGCAAAATACTTCATCATCTTCATTAAGTTCCTTGTTATTCTGTCTGCCCTTGAGTTCTTCCTAGAGTCAGTAATTGTGTCAAATATTTTACTTGCTTTCACTTAATTATTCTTCACAATAGCCCAAGAGGGGATATTTTTCTTCCTACCCTAAAAATAAAAACTGTGGCTATGTAACAAGCTGAGGGTCACACACCAAGGAACTGACAAAGATGAGTTTGAAGTCAAGGAATTTTTTTCCCCCACAACAATTTCTTGGTTTGTTAATACTGTTGCCTATAAAATAAATATCACTGCATTTAACTCGCTTCTCCGCTCAATCTGTTCCTCACCATTTTCTTCCACACACTTCACAAAGTAGCCTACACTTCTTTATTGCTCATTTTCTGTTCAATCCAATGCCTAGTAACCATTTTATTGATTGATAGACTAACACTTTACTTATTTTTCTAACACACATATCTCTTACTGTTTGTCTCTAAATCCATTCTCTATAAAAAGTAAGCTATTTGTGTTATAGAATTGACAAATTAATTAATCAATAGGCACGCTTCATTGAATTTCCTAAATTACATTCCAATGGCCTCTTTATGCTTATGTTCCCTAATAGACTGTTTGCTCCTGAAAATAGGAGCTGTGTTTATATTTTTCTTAAATTCCAAGTTCTTTACCAGCACATTGCCTGACATATCCTAAGTACTCAATCAATACTCACTGATCTAATAAATGAAGAAAGAAAGATTGGTATATAGCATTGCCCACATTTTTAAAGACTCTGTATGTGTTCTTTAAGCTACTCCTAAACCATCAGCCTTTAAGTCCACTGACCCTATTGAATTCAGGTTTGTACCTCAATCACCTGTCACCATTGATCGACAAATATTAGTTAAATTAAAATTAAATTAATGAAAGAACAGATGAAGATTAATGTGATTTGCATTTTATAAATGTGACTTGAGTATCTTTATAGAAGAATCATTGTATGGGCCAGATATCAGAGATTACTTTTAGGGTTGGCTACTAAAGCATTTATAAAGTTAGAAAAACATATCATGATAAGTCAAGAGCTTTAGCATGACAAGAATGTGAATGTGTTTTACTAGTAGCCTCTGTAAGTGCCTGTAAATCCTATCTCTGCTTGAGCTGGATGAGACTTTTAGTCCTCCGTATAATCAGATAGACTATATCTATCTGTATCTATAGATATCTAGATATCTAAATATGTATCTAAATATCTATATTATATATCTATATATATTATGTCATTATATTATCTATATATATAATATATATTATCTATTATATATATAATATATATTATCATTATATTATCTATATATATATTATCTATATATATCATTATCTATATATATATATAGATGTTATGAGTCACTGGCCTGGAGGAGAAGAACCTCAGGACCAATGTGGAAAAGAAAAGTCCTAGAGTTCGGGACCCACCAACCATCTCAAAATATGAAACCAGGTGAATGTGTGATAACATAAAATTTCAAGTAACCCAGCCCTCAAAAAAAAAAAAGCATGTATCTTGTAAGGTAAGAGTTAGTAGAGAAGATAAGACAAGACTCTTTAGTTGTATATTTACCCAAAATAGAAAAAGAAATTAAAAATACAATTTAAACAAAAAGAATATTGCAGCATCATCTATACTACCAACAAAACAATAATAAAAAAAACCCCAGCTAGATGGAACGTAAAACATAGCTTAAAAGTATATGAAACACTCTGTATACATAGGGCAATAACACAAATAAAAGAACACCAAGAAGGAGGTTTTACAGTAGAATGTCACCCACATTCTTGTGTGTTTTTTTCCCACTTATATATTAATGAGCAAATGACCAAGCATAAATTCAGTTTTTGTTAATTCAGTTTAAAAGAGGCCCAGATTAGTTAGATTGTTGGAGTTTACCCACCTGTCCAAACTAAGTCACATTTCAGATTTTTCATTCCTTATGGAAGTGTGTGTGTGTGTGTGTGTGTGTGTGTGTGTAAACTAAATACAGTTTAATATGGTTTAATGTATAACAGAAAAGGTGAAATACAATTTTTATAACTAAAATATAGAAATGAAAGGAAATGTAGACATTCCAATGTATATGACCCAATTTTTATTTCCACAGCACTGAACATATTATATCAGAATGACTAAATTGTCTTAAGGAAGATAATTAGAATAAGAAGATGATCTCATCTGGTGATTAAATTTCTTTGCATAGACAAAAAGTTTTGACCACAGAAAGTATCATTAACCACAAATAATAGAATGTTCTTGTACTTTCTATTGCTGAATGACTTTATTAATTTAGTAATTTATGGATTTCATTATTGAAATAAAATATAAAGAACAGTCTCTGAGATATTTATTATAGTTGGAGGAAATGCAAGTTACTTTAAAAACAATCTCCTCAAGTAAGTTGTAGAATTTTGTCATCATTTTCACTGCTTTATATCTCTGGCTCTTGCTGACCTGTCACAGAACTAAGGTTAAATAAATCCCAAATGACTGGAGCCCAGCAGGCCCATCCCCTAGAAATGATTGTGAGATGTATCTATTAATCATATGGGTCCAGTTCTGCTTCCGGCATTATGTGGCAGATGTATGTCAGCAGAGTAAGAGTATAAGCATCCAGCCAAAAACATGCCTTTTCAAATCAAAATGTATCTTGTTAGTATTTTTCTTTGGGACGAAATGCAATGTTGTGCTTTATTGAACACAAACTTGAATTTTTAACCACTAGTCAACATTTCCTACCTTAAATTGAATTTATTTTTACTTTTCTTTGTTAAAATATGATCGAGGTAATGATAATCAGTATACATTGCAAAACCCTGGGGCGCTCTATTTTTAAAATTATGTGGGTTTCCAAGATCAGCAGTAGTGATGTAGCTCCAGTTTTAAAATAATTCATCAGAACAATGTACACCAGGGGAAGTGCTAATCTTTCCCATAATAATAGTTAAGACCTCATATGTGAAGATTTTGATATTTTTAAGTTTAAAAAAATTTTCATAAATTTCCAAAAATCTGGGCCTCAAAAAGTACTGCCAGATAGGGTGGACAGATACTATTTTTATCATTTATAAAGACGGAAATTGTTAACATCAGTTAAGATATGCCAAGTAATATGGTGAGTCATTGGTAGAGCCTGAACTCAAACTTGCCGCTTGTTTTCAACTTCCACCAGGAGGCAGAGCATTTCAGAATAGAAAGAGCTTACACTCAGCAATCACAGATTTCTACATTTGAATATCAGACTCGCCAGGTGAGCTCTAGAGCGTATATCATAAACTCTCATAGCATCTACTTCCTTGTCTCTAATATGGAACTCATAATACTAAATTTTTCAGTTTGAATTGGAGATTACATGATATAAAGTAAGACTACCTTGCTAATAGTTACTTATGTGTCATTTGTTTGTTTTAATTTCCACATCTTTGCCGTACTACATTGACCCTTGATAGTTTTATTAATTTTTTGTCAAAATGAAAATTTACTAGACAGATTTCTGTGAAATGATGGGAAAACCCAAATTTGCATATCAAGTACTCTGATTTGGCTTCTAGAACATGTAGTAGGGAAAATAACAAAAGAGTGAGAACAAGAAGATTGAGATTTTAGCTCCCTTTCTGGTTATACCATGTGATGATTAATTTGAAGTGTAAAGTTGGCTAGACCATGGTACCCACTTTTTTTTGGTCAAACATCAGTCTAGATGTTACTATGAAGGTGTTTTTAATTTATTTTATTTATTAACATTTTAATCAGTAGACTTTGAATAAAACAGATTACCCTACAGAACATGGGTGGGCCTCATCCAATCAGTTGAAGGTCTTAGACAAAAGGTTGAGGTCCCCTGAGAAAGAAGGAATTCTGCCTCCAGACTGCCTTCAGACTTGAGACTGTAACATTAACTCTTCCATGGATCTCTGGAGACTCCAACTAACTTTACCTCTATTTTTTTCCCAGGGTTTCAAATCAAATAGTGAGTTTGGAAGTGCTTTAGAACATAGGGGAGAAAAATCACCACAGAAATAGTAAGATTTATTACAATAAAAACTTCACTGTAATAAATTGAAATGACTACTGGACACATCATATATGTCAGGAACTCTCCTGAAAGTGTGTGTGGGGTGGTGGGGAGGAAGGGGGAAGGAAGATAGCTTATTTAATCCCCAGGGCACCCTGTGATACAGGTACTATTTTTATCCCCATTTTATAGATTAAGAAACTGAAATGTAGGAATTTTAAGAAGTTAGCCCAGGGCCAGACACTTAAGTGACAGAGCCAGGATGCAATGAGAAATATTGATTTCAGAGCCTCTGCGGTATACCTACAATCACATACATACTGTATTTCTCTACTAAATGTTTTTTCTAACTCTTCTAAACAAAATTATTTCATCTTACCTCAGTTCTCCAGAATCTCCTCCATGCACTTTAATCTCAACAGATGAATTTATGTCCAATTCTATGGGGACAAACACAAACACAGAGAAGCAATCAGAAAAGACATTCCATACATTCCCTACACCATATCAGACAATCCACCTGCATCTGTCTTTTCACCTTAGCCAGACATGTACTCCCCAGGCCTGTATTTCCAGCCAACCCCTCCACTCTTGATAACCCTTCGACTGAACTACAGTAATAGTCCCCCTCTCCATATTCTGCATCATCTCTAATTCCAGATGGATCATTTCCCTAAACATATACATTTGCAGACATATTTTCTCTGTGATAATAATAAAAACCCTCCCTTCATACCACATGCTGCTCTAGCTGCTGTCCCATTTCTCCTTTTTCCATTTACAGCAAAGTGATTTTGAAAGTTGTTTAAGCCAGCTGTCTACACTTCTTTTATTTCCCATTGGATACGGTTCCCACTCCAATATGGTTTTCTTCCGCTCACTTCCCCTCCACCCTTACTTCTCCCCAGTCTATTTTCCACATAGCAGCCAGAAGGGGCCTTTTAAAATGGAACTCAGATTCTCCTCTAGAAATCCTGCAGTTACAGTAAAAGCCAGAGTCTTAGCCCAGCCCATTTGGTTGGTCCTCTGTGATCTAGCTGTTTGCTTCCCCTCTCTGGTTCTCTCTCCTCCAGACACACTCAACTCCTTACTGCTTCTTAAATACACCAACCCTGTACCACAAGACATTTACACTGGCTATTTCCTCCGCCTTGAAACATTTTCAGCCAGTTATCTTCATGGCTAACTCCTCTTCTTTCTGATCTTTTCTCAAAGTTTACCTCATCAAAGAGGTCTTCCCTTACCACGGACCCTAAAATAACACTTTGCACCCTTCATTCACACTCTCTATCTCTTTAATCCACTTCACTTTATCCACAGCACTCATAACCACTGGACAAATTATGTATTTCTTATTTATTTGTTACCATGTTCCTCACATTTGAGAGCTCCGTGAGAGCAATTGCTTTGAATGTTTTGTTGCTACTCTAATCCCAGCACCCAGAATACGTAGTACCACCCAGTGAATATTTCTTGAATAAAACACTGAATGCACGATTCCCATAGCTTGTACTATAATCCCTGTCACTCACTAAGCACCCATCCTCAGATTCTTGTGCAAACTGCACTCTCCCCTACTTCAGGAACATTATATTCACTGCATTTTCCACCCCACCCCAATCCAATTAACTTCCTTCTCCTCCATGAACTCTTTCTGTATGAGATTCTGCAAATGTCAGCTTAAAGTGAGAGTTCCTCCCCTGGAAAAGGGATATCTCTACCATCACTTTCACTCTCTCTGTGCCCCTTGTAATGTTGTCATTCACTCCTATGTTTACTATTTTCTTGTTTGCTTTGTCATTAGGCCATGATTTGCTACTTACGCAGTTTTGTATCCCATGGATTTTTCTCTATTCTTTTGGCTTTTAATTTCCTTGATTTCTGCTCTTACCTTCATTAATATTTTCTCTTTCTGCTGGATTTGAATTGAGTGTACTCTTACTAGTTTTTGAAGTGAAATCTTAGATTATTTATTTGAGAACTTTCTTCATTTTTCGAATAGGAATTTGCTGGTATATATTATATTTTCTTATAAGCAACTTTTAACCCCAAAATCTCACAAATTTTTATATATTTTCATGTTATTTTAGTTTAAAATATTTTCTAATATTCTTTGGGGATTACCTTTGTATCCATAGATTATTTAATGGTACCTTGTTTAATTTCTAAATGTTAGTTTTCCAGACATTTTTGAATAAATGATTTCTAGTTTAGTTCCGTTATTATCAGATAGCAGGCTTTGTATGACTTAAATGATCTTAATAAGGTTTGTTTTATGGCCAAGGATATTGCTCTTGTTGGGTAGACTTGAGTTCATACCGTAGTCCATCCTCAAAGCCTCTGATATATTACTAGTTATTTGTTCAATTTATGTGCTGCTCAGTAAGGCTGAGACCTCAGCTCAGGTATACTTTTAGCGTGTCCCCTTTTCCAGTTCCTTGCTTCTTCCTCTCCAGACTCCCCAGATCACAGAGGCCTCTTTTCCTAATGCCTGGTGGTCAGAAAAATTGGTTTATCTTAAGATGTTAGCTCCTTGTATGATTGTGGACATTCATATAACTAACTTCCCTTTCAGGCGGAAGCAGCAAGAGACAAGTTGGAAGAAACATAACAAGGATTTCCTTCCATACACTTCTGACATCAGGATCCCCTTTTCCTAGTTTAGATAGAAAGAATTGAGATGTCTGGATGGCTGCGTGGCCACCATCCCTGACACAACAGCCATGGGACTTTGACATTGGGCGTGCTTGGGTGGTGCTGCAAGAGAGATCCAAGGAAGTCAAGGAATTCCTCCCTACCCTGCACTCAGAGTCTCACAGAGGCCTTTTCCCCAGACTTCTGGTCAGAAAGAGATTGTTTCTCTCAGAGATTTTACAGCCCGACCCCCGCAAGCATTTCTAGGATTCAGCTACCTTCAAGTCAAAGCTGGGATCTGTAAGGAGAGAATGGAAAACTCACTGTGGTATTTGTCATTCTTTAAGAATTGACTTTCCACACCAATATGTCTGTTATTACTAGATTTTTTAGAGTCTTTGGGTAGTGTCTTTATGTATTTAATTTATAGTTTTTAGTTGTAATCAATGACAGAAATAGTCTATAGTGGGCTAACTCTATCTCCACTGAGATATGAACCAGTGTAGTAATGTAAATGATAGGATTCTATTGATCAAATGCTATTTAGAGTAGACCCAACACAAATCACTTAATCAATTCTAGTGAGAGATACTATAAATAAGTTGCTTCATTCTCATAATTCTGTGAGTAAATTGTCTGATAAAAATTGAATTCAACAGATACCTGTCTAAAGTTAACAAAATGTAAACTCATCTTAAAAACTTTGTACAACAATTTGAATAGAGAGTATACATTTGAATTTTCGGTTCTGCTGGATGCATGACACATAATAATAAAATACTCCCAATATAAATTTCTTGTACTCCCATTTGGTTGCTTCCTCTGCACTCATTCTTCATCTTTTCTACTTAGGTCATTTGTGAAGGGAGCCTTCTAACCTAACAAAACAGATTAGTCCCACCCCAATAAGTACCATGTTTCCCCAAAAATAAGACCTAGCTGAACAATCAGCTCTAATGCATCTTTTGGAGAAAAAATTAATATAAGACCCAGTCTTATTTTACTATAACATAAAATGGAGTATAATCTAATCTAATCTAATCTAATCTATGCAATACTGGGTATAATATAATATAATATAATATAATACCGGGTCTTATATTAATTTTTGCTCTAAAGGACACATTAAAGTTGATTGTCCGGCTAGATCTTATTTTCAGGGAAACAGTAGGAAATCTCATCACTCCAGAGCATAATTGTATGAATGCAAGCATATCTCATTTTATTGTTCATTGCTTTATTGTGCTTCACAGTTAATACGTTTTTTTACAAATTGAAGGTTTGTGGCATCCTTTTGTCAAGTAAGTCTATCAGGGCAATTTTTCCAACAGCATTTGCTCACTTTGTGTCTCTGTATCACATGTTGGTAGTTCTTGCAATATTTCAAATATTCTCGTTATTATTATATTTTTATGATCATCTGTGATCAGTGATGTTACTATTGTAACTGTTTTGGGATGCTAAAAACCACACCCATATAAGATGGTAAACAATCAGTAATGTTGTATTTATTCTGACTGCTCCACCAATTGACCATTTCCCTGTCTTTTTCCTTGTCCTTGGACTTGCCTATTTCCTGAAACACAACCATATTGAAATTGGACCAATTGATAATCTTACAATGGCCTGTATGTGTTCAAGTGAAGGGAAGACTTACACATCTCTCACTATAGATTAAAAGCTAGAAATGATTAAACTTAGTGAGGAAGGCATGTCAAAAGCTGAGATAGGTTGAAAGCTAGGCCTCTTGTACCAGTTAGCCAAATTGTAAATGCAAAGGAAGAATTCTTGAAGGAAATTAAAAGTGCTATACCAGTGAACACACAAATGATAAGAAAATAAAGCAGCCTTATTGCTGATACAAAGTTTTAATGGTCTGCACAGAAGATCAAACTAACCACAACATTCCCTTAAACCAAAGCTTAATCCAGAGCAACTCCTTGCCTCTCTTCAATTCTATGAGCCTGAGAGAGGTGAGCTGCAGAAGAAAAGTTGGAAGCTAGCAGAAGTTGATGAGGTTTAAGGAAAGTAGCTGTCTACATAACATAAAAGTACAAGGTGAAGCAGCAAATGCTGAGGCAAGAGCTGCAGCAAGTTATCCAGAAGATCTAGATCTAGCTAAGATAATTAACGGAAGTGGTTACACTAAACAACAGATCGTCAATGTAGACAGCCTAATATTGGAATAAGATGCCATCTAGGACTTTCATAGCTAGAAAGGAGAAATCAATGGCTGGCTTCAAAGCTTCAAAGGACAGGCTGACTCTCATTTTAGGGGCTAATGTAGCTGGTGACTTTAAGTTGCAGCCAGGGCTCATTTACCCTTCCAAAGATCCTTGGGCTCTTAAGAATGTTGCTAACACTAGTCTTCCTGTGCTCTTTAAATGGAACAACAAAGTCTGGATGACAGCACATTTATTTACAACATCGTTTACTGAATATTTTACGCCCACTGTTTAGAACAAAATATTCCCTTAAAAATATTGCTGCTCATTGACAATGCACCTGGTCACCCAAAAGCTCTGATGGGGATGGACAAGATTAATGTTGTTTTCATGCGTGCTACCACAGCATCCATTCTTTAGCCCATGGATCAAGGAGTAATTTCACCTTTCAAATCATCTTATTTGAGAAATACATTTCATAAGGCTATAGCTGCCAGAGCTAGTGATTATTCTGATGAATCTGGGCAAAGCAAATTGAAAAGTTTCAGGAAAGGAGTCATCGTTCTAGATGCCATCAAGAACATTTGTGATTTATGGGAAGAGGTTGAAACATCAACAATAACAAGTGTTTGGAATAAGTTGATCCCAACGATCATGGATGCCTTTCAGGGGTTTATGAGTTCAGTGGAGGAAGTAACTGCAAATATGGTGGAAATAGCAATAGCAAGATGACTAGAATTACAAGTGGAGCCTGAAGATGTGACTGAATTGCTGCGATCTCATGATAAAACTTTAATGGATGCGGAGGTGCTTCTAATGGGTGAGGAAAGGACGTGGATTCTTGAGATGGAAAGTACTCCTGCTGAAGATGCTGTGAACATTGTTGAAATGACAACAAAGGGTTTAGAATATTGCATAAACTTAGTTGATAAAACAGAGGCAGGGTTTGATAGGATTTGTTCAAACTTTGAAAGAAGTTCTACTGTGAGTAAAATGCTATCAAGCAACATCATATGCCACAAAGACATAATTTGTGAAAGGAAGAGTCAACTGATGCAGCAAACTTCATTGTTGTCTTATTTTAAGAAATTGCCATAGCCACGCCAGTCTTCAGCAACCACCACCCTGATCAACCAGTAGCCATCAACATGAAGGCAAGACCCTCCACCAGTAAAAAAAAAAAAAAAAAAAAAAAAAAAAAAAAAAAAAAAATTACAACTCACTGAAGGCTCAGGTAATGGTTAGCATTTTTAGCAATCAAGTATTTTTAATTAAGGCATGTACACTGTTTCTTTAGACATAATCATATTGCAGACTTAGTACCGTGTTTCCCCGAACATAAGACCTAACTGGAAAATAAGCCCTAGCATGATTTTTCAGGACGACATCCCCTGAACATAAGCCCTAATTAGTATTTTGGAACAAAACTTAATATAAGACCTGGTCTTGTTTTCGAGGAAGCACGGTAGTCTACGCTATAATGTAAACATAATTTTATATGTATTGGGAAACCAAAAAATTTGTGTGACTTGCTTTATTGCAATATTCACTTTATTGTGGTGCTCCGGAACCAAGCTTTGCCCCATCTCCAAGGTATGTCTATAATAGTAATAATTACTATGCAGCGAATGACTTTTCTGTTTAGGAGCTCTGTGGGGAGCTTAACGAGCATCAGCTTATTGAATCTTTATAACAATGATATGAGTTGAGACAAAATGCCTCATTTTACAGATTGGGACTCCAAGAGCCAATAAGCTGAAAGAGCTTACTTAGGGTCACTCAACTCGTAAATGAAAGAGAGATTCTAACCTAGTTCTGCCAAATATCAACTCCCTCTCCCGTTAAAAAAATGACTGTGATGACAATCCAGATCTTATCAAGTAAGCCTTATGAAATGTATGCAAACACTTCATATGCAAACGGTGTAATTTTATTAAGTCAAGATCATGAGTTAAAATGCAGATAAATTAAGTGACTATTGTAATTATAATGAATGGTAAAGTTATACCTAGGGAGTTTGAAAGCACTTGGATGTGAGATTTAGAGGCTGTACAAAGAGAAGGATCACGTGAAGAAGGGAGAGAGTAAGGGACAGCAATATTATTATTATTTTTACTATTAATTTGGTTTTTTCAAAATAATAAAAGTAAATAAATATTTTTCCTGGATATGTGTCATTGATACCTAAATCCATGGAGACCAAATTATGAATGAAAAATACAATACATTTCTCAGCACTTTGTCATATGCTCTTGGGTGCATGTTTAAGAAATCTCTTTAAGTTTTGTAAGCAGTTGTGGTACAATATAGCATACTAAAGCCATGAGATCTAAAATAAATACTTTACTCTCCCAATGTGTCTAACAAAACTCACACTGGTATATTCAAACTTTTCTGTCACATATTGTCTTCACTCTCAGAACTAAAGTTTTATACACACACACACATATATAAGCACATATACCTAATAAGCATATGTAATTTTTATGAATTATTACATTTACATTCATTTTAAAATTATTTATTTTAAATTATTTTTATATCTTTATAAAATTTAGCATCCCTGTAAGTAGCATTATTAAAATTAATATTTTACAAAGTAAACATTTCAATTACATTGGGAAATATCACCACAAAAATCTTCAATAAAATATTTGTTATATTAAAAATATATCATAGAAATTGACTTTCATCTTAATTGAACATAAGGTTAAGGGTTAAGTTTAGTTTTTTTTTTTTAATGCCAATTTCAAAGAGAGAGTTAAACCTTATACATTATTTAGTTACAGTGTTAACTCTATTTCTGTTAATATTTTTGCTCTCACTGGGCTTTGACCATCGTCATCATCATTATCGTCATCACTGTCATATTAAGTTTATTTTGAATGTATACTATTATCAGGGTTATTTCTTAAACATATATTTCTCATTTAAATATGGCAATAATATGATGAAATAGGTTCCCATTTCATAAATCAGACAACTGGAGCTTAGAAGGGATATACCTTTTCCTCCAGTTCTACCACTTGTTTGTGAGTTTCCTGGAATACAACTAAGCTGTATCAGACACAGAGCCTGAATCCTAAGCGATAAGCTATAATTGTTTCAGCCAGGAGTCCGCTCTGCCTTTTCTGGACTGTTAAAGTGAAACATTGGTATAAGTGTAAATTGTTTTCTAAATAGGGCATATGTTCTGAGTTAATGTGAAATCATTAGTCTAAATAAAATGACACTTAGGATTTTAAAACATTTGAACTTATTAGCTTGTCTTAGTTATTTCCATTGATTTTAATATTGTATGTCTGTGCCCACTCATCATTACTGGCAAGATCTACAGAACTCGTGTGTCACTGCTTCCAGAATACATTTAATACGGGTTTACAGGAAATACCAAGTAACTGTATAATGAATAATTGTTTTTTACCTTTAACAATAAGAAATTGGAACTCTTCCTACCATAGTATTTTAAAAACAACCCTACTGGACTGATATATAAAATGTGAACATCTAAGTGTTAAAAAGGCATCCGATATATATGTTGTCAGACAATAATACCAAATTGATGACTTCATTTCCGTAAAATGTGTAAACCTATAACTCTCTAGGCTTGTTACACTTCATTAAATGTTGAAAAGAGATAGAATGAAGTTATTGTCTACATATTGATATGGAATTATCTTTAAAGTATTTTTATTAAGTGATGAAAATTTCCATAAGAAGGTCTGTAGTTCATGCTTTGTGTAAGAAAGATCAGCATATAAAATATGGAACATGCATTCTGCTTATAGCTGCAAAAAAACATTGAAAGTATCCATAGGAAAATAATAGAAGTGGTTGCCCATAGGGTATAAAACAGGTGAAGGTTTGGTCATGTCTTCTCAGTGTGTCTACCGAATGGAAGCAGTTTCACTAAATACATGCTTTTAGTTCTAGATCTTACTATACATTACAAATCTCCAGTTATTTTTCCTTGGATTTACTTACCTAATGAATTATTAAGAACAGTTATTTTAAGTAATTATGTTAAATTTATATCAATCCTACTACACACAATAATATATCATGCAAAGTTACAATTCCAAAAACTGAGAGGATGGAGTCATATGTTAAGCAACAAAAAAAGTAAAAAATAATAAATAATGCTTGTTTAATTTTCTAAAAGTTAAAGTTATGACGTAGTATATAAAAACAGTTCCTATGTAATAATTAAATTCCATAAATGATGCCAGGTAACACATATATATGTTTAAGGCATAATAAATGTAGTATTCAATATTTATAGACTGACTATAAGAGATGCCAAAACTGTGGTTCCTAAATTCCTGACTGTCTTAGAAAAAGTGCCAATCTATGATAAAGTTTCCATCAAAGCTAGAGAAACAAGGAAGATGATAGAGTGTTTCTTAAAAATTAAGTCTTTATGATTTGATAAATAGTCATTATACTGCAATTGCTTTTCTGTTTTTTTTGATATTACTTTTACGACATATTGGTGACGAATAAATTATTTTTGTTTTTAATATACTAACCTGGAAATAGTATACATATGAGGTGTGATCAAAAGATACGGTGAAAGTTTAAATAAAAAAATTTATTACAGTAAAAGACACATTGCCATTAATCCCCCTCAAAATGCTCCCCCTCGCTTTGAACACACTTATCCCATTGTTCTTGCCACTTTCTGAAGCAGTTCCAGAAGTCCTCTTTCGTGAGTGTCTTTACTTCATCCTCCATCATGACAACTCTCCGTGACACACATCACTTCTGGTATGGCAATTTCTGTCAAATAAACACATTACGGTGTGTCCTCATCCATGTTATTCACCGTGTCTGGCACCAAGTGACTTCTGGCTCTTCCCCAAATTCAAAATAACGATGAAAGACAAACATTTTGATTGGATTCAGGACATTGAGGCAGCCATGACAGCGCACTGACAAAAGAGGACTTCCAGAACTGCTTCAGAAAGTGGCAAGAACGATGGGCTAAGAGTGTTCGAAGTGAGGGGAGTATTTTGAGGGGGATTAATGGCAATGTGTCTTTTACTGTAATATATATTTTTGAATTTAAACATTCACTGTAGTTTGTGATCACACCTTGTATGTGACTATCAGACTCCTCATTTTTCTAAATGGTTGAAAAATCCCCAGTCTAGGAATCCCTATCCTACAGAAATTGTAAAACACCAAGCTGTGGTGATCAGGAATTCTATTCATAATGTTACATAGATAATAACTATATTTATGCTCATGGATAGATTTGGTTTCAGCTAAGACCCTCCATGGAATTTGTATTATTCCTCTGAAATGAAAGGAATTTAAAATTTAAAATCTGACTCTCATTTTTACATCAAGGCAAAAAGCATAGGCAGCAAAGAATGTTCAAGAGTCGCAAAGTTGCAGTTACACACAAAGCAGAAGTAATTTCCTGAGTGAATTAGAGGAAGCTTCACTCTTTAGCACTAGTTAGAGAAATACCACATTTAAAACAGGAATTCTGAATAATTGTGCCAAGAATTTAATGCTTTTTGTTTAAAGAAATAATCGTTTCCTTGGTTCACAAAATCACAGAAAAGTTAAGCAATTGCTAAAACCATTAAAAAAAAAAAAATCTTAGCAGACCAGAGCAGATTAGACTCTTCTTTTCTGTCTAAAGATTCAAAGGAATCCACTAGTTAGGAATTCTGGTTCATTAACAGAAAGGTACTTTATTTCATTTATTGTTTATTATCTTTTCCTAGCTGTTATGAAATACACTGTAGTTAATCTTAATATAATAGTTGATTCAAAGGCACATGGATTAAATTTGAAGAGAAGAGAGGGCTTTTTGAGTTTGATGTCAAAGGTTCCGTGACCCTGACAGCCGTCTGGCCACCCCTAGAGAAAGGCCACTTCATTCAGTTGTCAGCACATGTCTCAAGCTGTCCAGCTGGGATGTGAGCTCATTGACAGAAGGGTACTTTGGAATTCCCCCAGCTGGGAAGTAGGGCAGACTGTTTTTAAAGCAAGTTATGTGACCCAAAATTTTCTGGGCATCCAGTTGATTTTATTGCCTTATTATGTATATGCTATATGAATCTTATTAATGTGGCTTCATTCACTTCAGATGTTCAGGTTCACAATCTCACTCTGTGACAAACCTGGCCTTAAAAAATGGAAAAAAAATATGTTAAAACATGACTTTCCTACATAAATTACTATGTCATGACTTTTTTACTTATGTAAACCTCTTTCTATTACACAACCTTTGAAAATCACATTATTGGCAGTCACTGAAGATGTAGAACAACTTTTATGTGGGTTCCCAAATGTGTATATCATTTGGTTAATTTCCCAGTGTAATAAATTGCATATATATACAGAGGGTGCCAAAGAAAGGAAAAATCTGCATTAAAATTGTAATTATATATATACAATTTTGTTTATTGTTATACTTACCCAGTTCTTTGTCACAATAGAGTCCAAATAAAATACTGTCAGCTTTATTTGGTATAGCTGGCTAATTCAGGGATTATAATGAAAACAGAATTTTTGTGTGTGGAGTGGGTGAATCAAGTAAGTAAGTAAGTAAATATAAAACAAAACAAAACAAACAAACAAACAAACAAAATCCTTTAATGCTTCCTTAGCCAGAATTATTCCTTTCTGGTTATGCCTAATGTCAAATTGATACAATTTTTTGATGAGATCAAGCATGTAAAATAAGTTATTTTAGGAATTTTGAAATTTTTGTGATGGTTACTAATTGTATAGAAAGACTCTCTACTATGTCCCATGTATTATGATGATCAATTATATTTAAAAACATGATTCATGCCATAAACTGTACTAGTTAGAAGCAAAATTAATGTGAAGATGTATTGGTGGGAACAGTAATTAAATGTTTGGTGTTCATTATTATACTTCATTTTCTCATTCTGTTTTCTTAATGATGCATTCCTCTTCTGCTTTTTTACATTCTGGCTTTTCTTTTTCTTTTTTTTTTTTTTTTTCTTTAGCTCTGGTTGTGTTTTGATGTATGCGAAGATCCAGTGACTATTTTCCTGGGAATCTGAAAGTCACTCAGATGTTGTCTTTCACAGACCACAGGAGAATAATCCACTCTTTGCAGTTGGTTATTATTCACACTAGTTCAGAAACAACTCATGACTCTTGAAATTCCTTTGGGAGCAAATACCCCCCCTCCCTTTGTTCTTTTGAGTAGCCTCCAACCTGGAGTTCAATGTTTTACTGCTAGCTTTTGTCCATTTGTATGAATTAAGTATGCTTTTCTTAAGAAGAGGCCAAGCCTCAGTCAATCTTGAAGTGAACAGTGCTTTTTCCTATATTTGGTTCCATTAGTCTCTGCAAAATCCTTAGTTAACACATGGTGAAAGTCCCCTTTGCTTCAACAAAGTGAAGGTTTCACAGAATTGATTTGATAAAAAGGTTCACCGGGTTCATGCAGCCTCTTCTTCTAAAGTGGCCTCATGTGCACACGCTCACGTGCACAGCTCAACTGTTTTATAATCTTATCATTGTACAAATACTATCGTGAACAACTTTGAATTCTGAGAGAAATTCTTGAATATATTTAGTCCTAGATTTCAAAACTTTTTAAGGGGACCATAGAATAATATTTCACTATATTTGAAATCTGTCTTATAAATGAGATCTTCGGAAAGAAAAAAACTTTCCAACTCAAGTGTGGATAATCGATTGATATGGCACTATTAGAATCCAAGTAAGTTTTTCACACAATACAATTTTGTGAAATATTTGTGATATTTTGTAGATAATAGGTACCACCTATTAATTTAATTATTCAGTTGTCTGTTCCTTTAACAAATATTTAAGAGTTTATTGCACATCAAGCCCTATGTGCGTGCTCTGAAGAAAAAGTTCAAATGCTGTGTGCTCTATTCTCAAGTAGTTTACTAGCTTAGGGGTTGAAATAAATAGATGCACATCTATATATGGCATATTTTTCTTAAACATATTGCTCATTAATTACTGAAGAAAGATTTATTGAATAGATACCTGTGTTAACCCCTATATTTGTACTATGAACAAAAGGATGATTAAGTATAAATCTGCATATGGAAAATAGCTCTAAAAAAAAAGTGATTATAAGTTACAAAAAGCAATGGTACACAGTGAGCTCTGTTCTGTTCTTTTAACCATTTAGAGATAATACAAACCCAGAAGACCAAAATACAGAGCATAGTTGTCAAATGTAGAATACTAGAAAGTGAATTGACCTGAGGAACTAAAGTATTGTGTCTGTCTTTTGTATCAGCTGTGCAAACCTGCTTTCTGATGGTTTCACTACCTTCTGCTATTAAATACATAATCTTAATGCTGTAACAGACACATCCAATGTTTGGTTTATGTTTGACCAAGCTCACTAAAAGTCCACCACATGGATATTAATAAATTTTAGTTTGAAGTATAAAATCTTAATTAAAATGAACTGTTCTGAGCCTGTAAGGAAGATGGTGCTGAATGACTTTCTTCATATGTGGAAACTCAGCCACTACTCATGTTAGTGGGTCAGCAGGACCAAGTTGAAAGAATGTGTGGTTACTTCGTTCATATGTCCCTTTAGTGTGTATTAACTCTGGAAATTATGACATAGAATTTTATTAGGAGTGTACATAAAAATGGTATATCCAAAATAGTTTTTGAAAGAAGTTGGTCAACTTAAATAGGATTTAATTTCAAGTTAGTGAAGACAACTACTTTTTAAACCTTGAGCTAAATATTTTTTTAAAAATAATTTGTGAAGTTTTAAGGCATTCTGGTGACAAAATGGGAAATGAAGACCTTAGGAAAATGTTCTTTCATTATTTTTAGGCCTTTTCTATAGAACTGGTTGTCAGACAAATTTTTTCAGAAACATTAGATTAAGAAAAAAAACACAACATAGTTTTTGCTATTTATACCTGTATCTAAAAACAATTGCATGGTTATATTTTTACCAACTGAGTCTTTGTTATGCCTTTTTCGTGGATTTTGTTTTAATATATATGGAGAAGTAGTGGTAGTATCTTCATTATGGGATCTAAGCCAAAGAGGGTTTAAATACTTGATCGATTCAGTTGGCCAAGGGGAATCCTAACAACCACCTCCACTCAGAATCGAACGTCATTTTGATGTCAAGTGGGCTCTGGTCAGGCAGGTTTCATTGAATTTTCTACATAAATCAATTGATCAGAGCTTGTTAAGACTGTCAATAGCAGTTCTAGCTCTTACTCTCTTTAACCTGCTCTGGCATTTATGGCCTGTTGAGCTTGTGTTCAAGCAAAGCTAACTGACAGAGTCTGATTATGCAGGAGAGATACACTCATCCAATCTACAAAATGCAGGGATGTTCTACTATCTGCAATCAACATAGTTTATTTCTTCTTATTTCTCCCAAAATAACATTTCTGGCATAATTTTTAGTTATTGCATAAAAACTCGCGTTCTTCTGGGTGAACTGGAATGGGCATGAGCTTTGGAGCTCGTGAGCCCTGCAAACTAACCAGCTGGTTCTGTTAGTTTCTCACCACATTTTCAGTTTGTCATCTGTAAAATGAGATTTCTACATGCCTGCCTTTCAGAATGTTTATGTGATTTAAAAAATTAAAATGCCCAACACTTTTATCTTGCATAGGTATTTTGAAAATATTAATTTTGTTAGCCTCCCTCTTTAAAGTCTTGAGTCCTCTCTGAACAAATATATGTTCTGTCATTTTTTAAGCGGGAAAAATGACATAATATCATTGGCACTTAGACCAAAGTGGTACACTGTTCACTTAACACGGGCCCTGTGATTTAGCCAAGAATTCTTTTGAGAAAAAAACGTAGCTTCTCCATGTTTGAGGGTAGATGTTTTATTCTCTAGTTTCTAAAAGCTTTTATTTTATTATTAAATTATTTTTTATTTTAATTTTTATTAACTTTTTTCTAATTTTTAAAATTAAAACTCAGTTTTGATAAATAAGGAAACAACCGGGAAGCAATACTTTTTTCTGATTGAACTTTCACTATTTTGTAAATGAGTTAAAAATAATTGAATATCTGTGAAAACTTCAACATACTCATTAGTAGTTGGAATGTGTTACAATGTAGCTTTTTTAAATCCTCTCCCTTCCATCTTAAAAAAAAAAAAGCCTATCCTAAAGCTAACTTTTTGTTGTTTAATAGAAAGATAATGAAAAAAAAGTCAATGAGAAGTTAAGATAACATTGGAACAAAACTTATATCATTAAGAAAATTGTTATGGATAAAATATATTCATACTGCCACTCTAATGTAACTTGTGGCCACAAAACCAACAAAAGATATAACTTTTTCAAAAAGCAAAGAATAATAAGATTACCATTGTCAAACCTAAAATCATATCAAAAGTACTGCATAAAAATTGTAAAATAAAGATTTTTCATAGAGAATATATGTCTTGAATTTATCACTGATAATAATAGCAGTTATATAGTCATTAGCAGAATAGATGCTGTCTTATTTGTATGATTCATTATGAATACCAGTTCTAGCAAATACCATGGTAGTAGATAACAAGGTGCCATTAAACCAACAGTTAGAGAAAAGTTCATTCTGAAATGTATGCTAGTGTATTACCTTTATATGTTTGAGAGACTTGGATTTTCTTCCTTGAAAATTTTACTGCAAAGTATTCAATAATTGTACTTTAATATAATATGGTATGCTTACTTGGGCCCTTGAATGTTTTCTGCATCCAGGAACCTAGAATTTATACCTGATTCAGGTTAAAATACCCAAAGCCCTGAATATTGTAGAATTCTGAGAGGCAGGATGGTGACTCAATTTCTTATTCCTTCAAATGACTTGAAGTCCTTCTAAACCTAATCATCTGTAAAAAAGTGGAAGAATCTTCCATGGGCTGTGAAAATGTACACAAACTGTCTAGGATTATGTCTGTCTAGTACTTAGTAGTTGGTAAATAAAATTGCCATGTATTTCTCAAATGACTGATAAATGAGAAAAATATTGTAGGCAGCATTAATTCCACAAGTCTTCTTTTCAATTTTGTATTAAACATTTCCAATTCCCTAATTTTATCCCCAGCCATTTCAATAATGGTCTTCAAATAATGTTTTATTTAATTTTGCTTTGGTAATTATATTTCCCCTAGAACTTTTACATTTTTTAGAAACCTATGCTTCCTAAGGGATTAAATTCATGTGTTAAGTCTCCAATATTTCTTTTGATATTGATTGCACCAATTTTAATGTTGAAATGTTTCCTTTATAAAAAATATTAGATGGAATTCTTTTTTGATACTACTGTTAAATGCTGCTTATTTTCTTCATATGTTTGGTGATAATTGGTTGTTTTTATTTTAAAATTAATCTCATATTTTAAAATTGAGTGTAAGCAAAATTAATAAGTATTGGTACTCAATCATAATGGGAATGATGTTCCTTCCTGTATTTGTAGTAAATTAAATTCTGATTACAGGAACTAAATTTCTAATGATTGTATCTTCTCGATGTAGTAGTTTACTGCCTCTCCTAATGCCATGCTTTTTCTGGAGTCACTCCTTTCTTGATCTGGTCCCAGGCCCACTCTCCTCAGATAGCTGTAGGGCAGGGGAGTATATGGCTCTGTTGTTCTGTATATTAAATTAGCACACAGTCTTTTCTTGTCTCCAGTGCTTTTGCTTTTGATTGCGTAATTATTTGTGGATGCTGATTGACAAGCAGTTTCTTATGATCTTGTCATCTTTGTAAGTAATTGTAGCTTTCTTAGCTCTGGTGGGTGTAACCACCCACCTGTCCCAATATGCTTTGCATCTTTCAGAAATCATTCTCTGTCCTTTTTACTTGTGGCTGTGGCTTCTTATTTCCAACTCTGATATCAAGTTTCTTTTATATTTATACTTCTCTCTGTAACCCTTCATGGCCTAGTTGATGTAGCAAGGAGGACAGTTTATTTTCATGAGAGAAAAACATAATATAATCAAGTATTTATATGGGATCCAAAGGATGGTCACAGAAGTTTTGTTGGCTTGTTTTTAATGTTTTCTTTCAGTGTACCTATCAATCCCTATCAGTCTACACTGAGTTTCTGCCTGTGACATCAAGGAGTTCCTTCTCTCTGTGCCCCTCATTCTTCCTTTAATTCAGAATACATAGTCTTCCCAGATTTTTCACATTTCTCCTCTCCCCTTAGGGTACCACTTCTTCCTCTCAACTGTAACTCAAGCTCTCTGTCAATAAGGTTTAACTGATTTTCCCTTCCAAGACTCAGAAAAAGAAACAGCTTTAGTTCCTTCAGAACTTTCACAGGGGGTTTGAGGAGTTAGCTGAGAGGGAAGAGAAATTGTCCAACCAAACTTGAAACAATCCACACAGATAAATCAAATATTTATATTGTTCACGTCAATTCTACTTTTATTGTTAACGTTGCTTTTATTTTGTTAGTGATGAAAGAATGTGTGTTGCATTTTTTTCATCTTAACAAAGACCATCATCCTCTATTTTCCTAGCTTGCTGTGAACGAAGGCTGTGGGAGGTGTTTAAAAAAACAACTTGATCCAGGAAGTAGACAGAAGTTTCACAAAATCCATACTGACATATGGAATTTCAGTGAGATTTTGAAAAGAGGGGCACTAAACCATTAGCCCTATTTATGGAATCTGTTTTTGAAAACTATAATATTTCATCTTGCACTGTAAATTATAAAAGAGAAAAATAAATAAAATGAAAATCATGTATTTGAAATAAAACAACGCTATTATCTAGGTACAATTAATCTATCGTGAAGACAGTTATAAATATACTAGAACATATTTTTTTTTTTTTTTTTTTTTTTTTTTTTTTTTTTTTCATCGTGCAGGTGGTCGTCTTCTTTTTATTTATTTGTTTATTTATTTATTGGGGTGACAATTGTTAGTAAAATTACATAGATTTCAGGTGTACAATTCTGCATTACATCATCTATAAATCCCATTGTGTGTTCACCACCCAGAGTCAGTTCTCCTTCCGTCACCATATATTTGATCCCCCTTACCCTGATCTCCCACCCCCCACCCCCCTTACCCTCTGGTAATCACTAAACTATTGTCTGTGTCTATGAGTTCTTGTTTCTCATTTGTTTGTCTTGTTCTTTTGTTGTTTTTGGTTTATATACCACATATCAGTGAAATCACATGGTTCTCTGCTTTTTCTGTCTGACTTGTTTCGCTTAGCATTATACTCTCAAGATCCATCCATGTTGTCACAAATGTTCCTATATCATCTTTTCTTACTATTCCATTGTGTATATATACCACAACTTCTTTATCCATTCATCTATCGAAGGACATTTTGGTTCTTTCCACATCTTGGCCACCGTAAACAAAGCTGCAATGAACATTGGAGCACATGTGTCTTTATGTGTAGATGTTTTCAGATTTTTTGGGTAGATACCCAGGAGAGGGATTGCTGGCTCATATGGTAATTCTATTCGTAATTTTTTTTTTTTTTTTTTTTTTTCTCTTTTTTTTTTTTTTTATTTTTATTTTTTTAATTTATTGGGGTGACAATTGTTAGTAGAATTACATAGATTTCAGTTGTGCAATTCTGAATCACATCATCCATAAATCACACTGTGTGTTCACCACCCAGAGACAGCTCCCCTTCCATCACCGTACATTTGATCCCCCTCACCCTCATCCCCCACCCCCCAACCCCCTTACGCTCTGGTAACCACCAAATTACGTTCCCCAGATTAATTTTCAAACCCCGTGGCCATCCTGTGGTCACCGACTGCCCTCCAATCCCCTCACCCTCCCCCCCACCCCCCACTCCCCCCGCCCATCTAGCAACCCTCAGTTTTTCCTCATTGTCTCCCAGTTTCTGATTAGTTCATTCACTTATTCTTTTCTTTAGAATCCGCAAATAAGTGAGATCATATGGAACTTATCTTTCTCTGTCTGACTTATTTCACTTAACATAATGTTCTCTAGATCCATCCATGTTGTTGCAAATGGTAAGATTTCTTTCTTCCTTATGGCTGCATAATACTCCATTGTATAAATGTACCACAGTTTCTTAATCCAATCATCTACCGATGGGCATTTTGGTTGTTTCCATGTCTTAGCTATTGTGTATAGTGCTGCAATAAACATAGGAGTGCATAGAGATTTTTGAATTGAAGTTCTGGATTTCTCCGGATAGATACCTAGGAGTGGAATTACTGGATCATAAGGTAGTTCCATTTTCAGAATTTTGAGATACCTCCATACTGTTTTCCATAGCGGCTGCACCAGTCTGCAATCCCACCAACAGTGCACAAGCGTTCCCTTTTCTCCACATCCGCGCCAGCACTTGTTGTTTGTTGATTTATTGATGATAGCCATTCTGACTGGGGTGAGGTGGTATCTCATTGTGGTTTTTATTTGCATTTCTCTGATGGTTAGTGAGGTTGAGCATTTCTTCATATGTCTGTTTGCCATCTGAATGTCCTTTTCAGAAAAATGTCTCTTCAAGTCCTCTGCCCATTTTTTAATTGGATCGTTTGTTTTTTTGGAGTTGGGTTGAGTAAGTTTTCCATAGATTTGTGATATTAATCCCTTATCAGATATATCACTGGCAAATATCTTTTCCCATTCAGTAGGATCCCTTCTTGTTTTATTGATGGTTTCCTTTGCTGTGAAAAAACTTTTTAGTTTGATATAATCCCACATGTTTATTCTTTCTCTTAGTTCCCTCGCGCGAGGGTGTATATCAGTAAAAATCTTACTCCGGGTAATGTCTGAGAAGTTTCTTCCTATATTTTCTTCTAGGTATTTTATGGTTTCAGACCTTACATTTAAGTCTTTAAGCCATTTTGAATTTATTTTTGTATATGGTGTAAGGAGGTGGTCCAACTTCATTTTTTTGCATGTGTCTGTCCAGGTTTCCCAGCACCATTTATTGAATAGACTGTCATTACTCCATCGTACATTCTTGCTTCCATTGTCGTAGATTAAATGGCCATATAGGCGTGGATTTATTTCTGGACTCTCTATTCTGTTCCATTGATCTATGTGTCTGTTTTTATGCCAGTACCATGCTGTTTTGATTACTGTAGCCTTGTAGTATAATTTGAAGTCAGGTATTGTTATACCTCCCACTTTGTTCTTATTTCTCAAGATTGCCTTTGCTATTCGGGGTCTTTTATGGTCCCATATAAATTTTAGGATTATATGTTCTATTTCTGTGAAAAACGACGTTGGCAGTTTGATAGGAATTGCATTGAATATGTATATTGCCTTAGGCAGTATGGACATTTTAATTATATTAATTCTTCCTATCCATGAACATGATATGTGTTTCCATCTATTTATATCTTCCTTCATTCCTTTCATCAGTGTCTTATAATTTTCTGAGTATAGATCTTTTACTTCTTTGGTTAAATTTATTCCCAGGTATTTTATAGTCTTTGGAGCGATTGTAAATGGGATTGTTTTTTTAATTTCTCCTTCTGATGTTTTATTATTGGTATATACAAATGCAACTGATTTCTGAATATTAATTTTGTATCCTGCCACTTTACTAAATTCATCTATCAGCTCTAATAGCTTCTTGGTGGAGTCTTTAGGGTTCTCTATATATAGTATCATATCATCTGCATACAATGATAACTTTACTTCCTCCTTACCAATCTGGATGCCTTTTATTTCTTTTTCTTGTCTGATTGCTGTGGCAAGAACTTCCAGAACTATGTTGAATAGAAGCGGAGATAATGGGCATCCTTGCCTTGTTCCTGATCTTAGGGGGAATGGTTTTAGCTTTTCCCCATTGAGTATGATGTTAGCTGTGGGTTTGTCATATATGGCCTTTATTATGTTGAGATAAGATCCCTCTATTCCCACTTTCTTAAGGGTTTTTATCATAAATGGCTGTTGAATTTTATCAAATGCTTTTTCTGCATCTATTGATATGATCATGTGATTTTTATTTTTCATTTTGTTAATGTGGTGTATCACATTAATAGATTTGCGGATGTTGAACCACCCCTGCATACCAGGAATGAATCCCACTTGATCGTGGTGAATGATCTTTTTAATGTATTGCTGAATTCTGTTTGCTAATATTTTGTTGAGGATTTTTGCATCTATGTTCATTAAAGATATCGGCCTGTAGTTTTCTTTTTTTGTGGTGTCTTTGTCTAATTTTGGGATCAGGGTGATAGTGGCTTCGTAAAAAGTGTTTGGGAGTCTTCCCTCCTTCTGGATTTTTTGGAAGAGCTTGAGGAGAATTGGTGATAATTCTTTTTTGAACGCTTTGTAAAATTCACCTGTAAAGCCATCTGGTCCAGGGCTTTTGTTTGTTGGGAGACTGTTGATTACTGATTCAATTTCCGTGGTGGTAATCAGTCTATTCAGGTTTTCTGTTTCTTCTTGAGTTAGCCTTGGAAGGTTGTACGCCTCTAGAAAATTGTCCATTTCTTCCAAATTGTCAAATTTGTTGGCATATAGTTGCTCATAGTAACTTCTTAAAACTCTTTGTATTTCTGCAGTGTCCGTTGTCACTTCTCCTCTTTCGTTTCTGATTTTATTAATTTGGGTCCTCTCTCTCTTTTTTTTAATGAGTCTGGCTAATGGTTTGTCGATTTTGTTTATCTTCTCTAAGAACCAACTCTTGGATTCATTGATCTTTTGTATTGTTTTTCTGGTTTCTATTTCATTTAATTCTGCTCTGATCTTTATTATCTCCTTCCTTGTGTTCCCTTTGGGCTTATTTTGCTGTTCTTTTTCCAGATCCCTTAAATGTGAAGATAAACTGTTGATTAGTGATGTTTCTTGTTTCTTTAGGTAGGCCTGCAAAGCTATGAATTTCCCTCTTAGGACTGCTTTCGCGGCATCCCAAAGATTTTGGGTCGTCGTGTTTTCATTTTCATTTATCTCGAAATATCTTTTGATTTCTTCCTTGATCTCCTGCTTGACCCATTCATTATTTAGTAATAAGTTATTCAGCCTCCATGAATTGGTGTGTCTTCCCGTTTTTTTCCTGTAGTTCATTTCTAATTTCATAGCATTGTGATCAGAGAAGACAATTGGTATGATTTCAATTTTCTTAAATTTATCAAGACTTGTTTTGTGGCCTAACATATGATCTATCTTGGAAAATGTTCCATGTGCGCTTGAGAAGAAGGTGTATTTTGCAGCATTGGGGTGAAATGTTCTGAAAATATCGATTAAATCCAAGTGGTCCAATGTATCATTTAAGGCTGTTGTTTCCATATTGATTTTCTGTCTGGAAGACCTGTCCCTTGTGGTCAGAGGTGTGTTGAAGTCCCCGACTATAATAGTGTTACTGTTGATCTCTGCCTTTATGTCAGTCAGTACCTGTTTTATATATTTAGGTGCTCCTATGTTGGGTGCATAGATGTTTACTAGGGTTATGTCCTCTTGTCGGATCGATCCCTTTATTATTATATAGTGCCCATCTTTATCTTTTAGTATGTTCTTCATTTTAAAGTCTATTTTGTCAGAAATAAGTATTGCAACTCCAGCTTTTTTCTCGTTTCCATTTGCATGAAATATCTTACTCCAACCCTTCACTTTCAGCCTGTGTGTGTCTTTTGTTCTGAGGTGAGTCTCTTGTATACAGCATATACAAGGGTCTTGCTGTCTTATCCAGTCAGCCACCCTATGTCTTTTGATTGGAGCATTTAATCCATTTACATTTAAAGTGATTATTGATAGGTACATAGATATTGCCATTTTTAAATTTGTAGTTAGGTTGTTTTGATCTTTCTCCTATTTACAGAAGACCTTTTAGTATTTCTTGCAATGCTGGCTTGGTGGTAATAAATTCCTTTAGCTTATTTTTTTCTGGAAAGCTCTTTATCTCTCCATCAACTTTAAATGATAGCCTTGCTGGATAAAGCAATCTAGGTTGTAGGCCTTTGTTTTCCATCACTTTAAGTATCTCCTGCCACTCCCTCCTGGCCTTCAATGTTTCTGTAGAAAAATCATTTGATAGTCTTATGGGAGTTCCCTTGTATGTAACCCTCCGTCTTTCTCTTGCTGCTTTTAGGATTCTCTCTTTGTCTTTAAGCTTTGCCATTTTAACTATAATGTGTCTTGGTGTGGACCTGTTTGGGTTAATCCTGGTTGGAACTCTCTGCACTTCCTGGACTTGTATGTTGGTTTCCTTCATCAGGTTGGGGAAGTTTTCAGACATTATTACTTCAAATATGTTCTCAATCCCTTGCTTGCTCTCTTCACCTTCTGGTATTCCTATGATGCGCATGTTGTTGCGCTTGATGTTATCCCAGAGGTCTCTTAGGCCATCTTCATTGTTTTTTATTCTTTTTTCTTTTTGTTGTTCCGTTTGGGTGATCTCTGCTACCTTGTCTTCTAAGTCGCTGATTCGATCCTCTGCTTCATCTAGCCTGCTGGTAATTCCTTCAAGTGAGTTCTTAATTTCGGTAATTGTGTTCTTTAGTTCCAACTGGTTTTTCGTTATGATTTCTACATCCTTCTTTATGTTTTCTCTAAGCTCGTTTGTTATGATTTCTACATCCTTCTTTATGTCTTCTCTAAGCTCCTTAAACATTCTTATCACCAGTGTTCTGAACTCAGTCTCTGAGAGGTTGGTTACGTCTGCTTCATTTGGTTCCAGTTGTGGAAGCTTCTTCTGTTCTTTTATTTGGGACGTGTATCTTTGTTTCCCCATTCTGGCTGACTGTGTTTATTTTGATATATTAGGTAGATCCCCTAGAGTTCTTAGTTCTTGCTAGGTTATCTTGTGTAGTATGTGTCCTTTATATTTGACTCGCACCACGTCGTCCTCCTCTGCGTGTGCTCCAAAGGTGAGTCTTGTGTTGTGTACACTGTCCCGTTCAAGAAGATCTTTAATTGCTTCCCGCTAATGAGCAGGTGGGGTCAACTCCTGGGCTGACCTGCCGTGAGACTTGGCTCTGCCCCCCGCAGGGCACTCTGCTGCGTGAGGGTTGACCACCCCAATGTGATTTGGCCTCTATGGGCTCCAGAGCCTGCCGAGAACCCCCTCTAGGTATGTGACCTGTAGGTCAACCCCGGCTGCACTCCGATTTGGTCTGGAGTTGGCCCCCAGATATGCCGAGTCCCGTGCCACCCAAGCTGGGCCCCGGCAGGGAAGTCCCAGAACAAGGCAAATCACCAAGCACAGCAGCAACGACAACAGCAAAGAAGAAGAAAAGAAAAAAAAAAAAAAAAAAAAAAAAAAAAAACAGCCGATAACCCCCGCTCAACACAGGCAAAGATATCAAAGATACAAGATAAAGCAAAACAAAACCAAGCAAAGCAAAACAAAGCAAAACAAAAAGCAGCGACCGTCTCGGCCTGAGCCCATCAAGCAATGACCAGGTTGTCCTCTGCTGTACCAAAGAGCCCCCTGCTTATTGCGCAGGCAGAGCCGTTCACCTGGTGCTCAGAGAGACTTTGGGACTGCAGACTTAAAAGCGTGGGCCTGAGGGGTCTGGATGATAGTCTCCACAAAGTCAGTGCAGCTTCTGCCCTTGTCCGCACGTATGCACACCGAGAGGAGCACCACCAGTCCCTTGTCCAGAGCTCGTGAGTCCTAGGGCACTCCTTCAGTGTATGTGTATGGGTGCGGGCGGGAGATTTCTGATCTGCTGACCGTGCCTCACAAGCTGGGCCCTGGCAGGGCAGTTTCAGAACAAAGCAAATCACCAAGCACAACAACAACAACAACAACAAAGAAAAATATCAAATACGTTCACATGCAAAAACCACCTGATAACCCCACTCGACAGAGGCAAAGATATCAAAGATATAAAGACAAAGCAAAACAAGACAAAACAAAGCAATACAAAAAGCAGCGACAGTCTCGGCCTAAGCCCACCAAGCAATGTCCAGGTTGTTCTCTGCTGTACCAAGGAGCCCCCTGCTTATTGCGCAGGCAGAGCCGGTCACCTGATGCCCAGAGAGACTTTGGGACTGCAGACTTAAAAGCGTGGGCCTGAGGGGTCTGGATGATAGTTTTTACAATATCAGTGCAGTTTCTGCCCTTGCCTGCACAAATGCACACTGAGAGTGGCACCACCAGATACGTGACCAAAACTCTTGAGTCTTAAGGCACCTCTTCAGTGTGTGTGTGTGAGTGCGGGCAGGAGATTTCTGATCTGCTGAAAGCCCAGAGCTGCGCCTGCCTCACTGCTGATCTCCGGGTGTGTCTCGGCAGCTGCACCCACCCCACCCTAGGCAAGCCAGGAAGGGTGGGGGCTGGAGATGGAGGGGTCTTCACTCTCCCAGGCCAGCCGTGCGTCGCCCTCTTCCCGCAGGCCAGAAAAGGTGGTGGCTGGGGGTGGAGGCGTCTCTTCTCTCCTAGCGCAGCCAAAATCACGCACACTGCCCAGTCTGCCTGGGTCAGGGCTGCCCGTCAGGCTTCCCAAAGCGTGAGCGTTAGATACCACTTCTCAGTTCAGGGGCCGGTTTAAGTCTCTGGAAGGGCGGGGTAAGATTGGGAGGGCAGGGCGGGGGGGAGGGGCCCAGGTATGGAGACTGCGCCCCCCGTCCGCCGCAGGGCGCGCCGCCTTCCCGGCGGGAGAAATCAGCCGCGGGACGCAGGGAAAGCGCCCGCCTCCCGGTCTCTGCGCTCTGCGCGCCCGGCACAGCGGGGCTGCACCGCGGTTTCCAGTCCCAGTCTCTGGAAGGGCGGGGTAGGATTGGGAGGGCAGGGCGGGGGGGAGGGGCCCAGGTATGGAGACTGCGCCCTCCGTCCGCCGCAGGGCGCGCCGCCTTCCCGGCGGGAGAAATCAGCCGCGGGACGCAGGGAAAGCGCCCGCCTCCCGGTCTCTGCGCTCTGCGCGCCCGGCACAGCAGGGCTGCACCACGGTTTCCAGTCCCAGCCTCTGGAAGGGCGGGGTAGGATTGGGAGGGCAGGGCGGGGGGAGGGGCCCAGGTATGGAGACTGCGCCCCCCGTCCGCCGCAGGGCGCGCCGCCTTCCCGGCGGGAGAAATCAGCCGCGGGACGCAGGGAAAGCGCCCGCCTCCCGGTCTCTGCGCGCCCGGCACAGCGGGGCTGCACCGCGGTTTCCAGTCCCAGTCTCTGGAAGGGCGGGGTAGGATTGGGAGGGCAGGGCGGGGGGGAGGGGCCCAGGTATGGAGACTGCGCCCTCCGTCCGCCGCAGGGCGCGCCGCCTTCCCGGCGGGAGAAATCAGCCGCGGGACGCAGGGAAAGCGCCCGCCTCCCGGTCTCTGCGCTCTGCGCGCCCGGCACAGCGGGGCTGCACCGCGGTTTCCAGTCCCAGTCTCTGGAAGGGCGGGGTAGGATTGGGAGGGCAGGGCGGGGGGGAGGGGCCCAGGTATGGAGACTGCGCCCTCCGTCCGCCGCAGGGCGCGCCGCCTTCCCGGCGGGAGAAATCAGCCGCGGGACGCAGGGAAAGGGCCTACCCCCGGTCTCTGCGCTCTCCGCTCAGCCTGGGATCCCGCGCCTGCCCGGCTCCGTGGTTTTCGGTTTTCGCCCCCGCCAGCTGAGGCTCCGCTGGGGGCTGGGCTCTCCCGCCGCTGCCGGCCGGGCGCTCCCACGCCGCTTCTCCTCCTCCTCTCCTTGCTCCGTCCAGTTAGCTTATCCCCAAGAATTTCTTAGCTTCAAGCAATCCACGAATCTCTCCACAATATTGTGTGGTGAGCGAAAATTTCCTCGATGGGTTATAGTTCCCGTTTGCAACAAGATCTGGAGGAGAACTCAGATAGTGCGCCCTGCTGCCGCCATTCCTATGACGTCACTAGAACATATTTTGAAAACAATAAAATATTTTTATCGTATGTATAATGTAAAAATTAATTATCAACCAAACAATTTGAAGTATTCATTTGGGATGTCTCATATTCAATTCTTAATTTTATTCAGCCAAAATATCAACATTAGATTTTTTTAAGCAAAATAATAAACTTTGAAAATCACTTTAACACTTTAATCACAGTTTTTGATTAATCCTTGAGGTCAATAGAGAGAGGTCCACAATTTGTCCAATCTTATTATCCTTCCCTATGTCTTAGATTATTTGTTTCCTTCCTTCATTGATAGTCCACTTAAATAACCTACTTTACTTGGATTCAGGGACATATCTGAGAACCAATAGCATTGGAAAACATCTTACTGACTTAGGTGTTTCAACTGCAGAGATGTAGATACTTCTCACTTAATAGATGTTATTTGCTATTTGTTTATTAGTAGTACAAGGATTCCTGATTAAGAACACTCAAAACAGTTTTACTCCCCATATCTCTGTCTGGTAAATAGACATCCCTTCTTATCTCTTGACAAAAATCATCAAGTTTTTCACAATTTAATTATAAGGACATTCACCACATCATACAGTTACAGAGAGGTAGAAAAAAGTAGTGTGTACCTACAGGAACATTTTATCCATTAAAAAAATTACCAATATAAGCTATTTGGTTTATTGCTGAATCATTTTCTATCTGTTCTTCAAAAGATGCTGATTTTCTATATTGTTGACATTTCCAGACAAATATTTGGTATGTTCTCATTCTATGCACTGCTTTTCAGATAAGGGAATCACATTTTGATCATATTTACCATAACCCAACTATCATCCATTTGAATTTTATAAGACTGCTGCTTATTTTGAAACACTCATTATTGTTTGAAAGTATGTAAGTGGCATACTAAGTAGTTCAATATCCCATCTTTTAATTTTATAATTAGAATGCATTCAAGCTGTGCTTCTGAGTTTTCCTAATGCCCTAAACACTAAATTGGAGTGTATTCTGAAATCATACATTAAACAGAAAAATCTTTGAATTAGTAACTTAAAGTTTAGCTTTATACACCAAGGAGTTTTACTCATTAGCAGGTAATTTAAATTCTTTCGTTTTCCCACCCCTTTCCCTCCTGAGAATGCTAAGCTTGTTTTTCAAACCCTCCTTCTGAAGTATGAGGGGCAAAAACAGTACATAAAGGATTTGAAGACACACAGGGATGCTTTAGCAGCCTTGATCTCTCTATTTGAACACTTCATATCAGTCTTCTCTGTAAGGATAACTGGGCTGTCATGGCAAAGCAGAAACAGAGTCTTGAAAACTCGATCTGCAAAGAGAACACTGGCTTATTAGGAGATGTTTCCATTTTAGCTCCTGTACTGGTTTGCTAAGGCTGCCATACAAAACAATACCACGGACTTTGTCTTAAACAACAGAATCTTATTTTCTCACAGTTCTCAGATCAAGGTATGGCGGGTTGGTTTCTTCTGAGGCCTTCCTCCTTAGCTTGTCTTCTCACTGTGTCTTTACATATTATTCCCTCTGCACATGTCTGTGTCCTAATTTTTTTTTTCTTCTGGTAAGGACAGTAGTCCTTTTGGAGTAGGGGACACCTTAATGACCTCATTTTAACTTAATTACCCCTTTATAGGCTCTCTCACCATATATGGTCACATTCTGAAATACTGGGGTTAGGATTTCAACATGAATTTGGAGTGGCGGAGACACAATTCGACCAACAACACACTCAGTAAACTTTCTCATTACTACAGAAATGATCCTACCACAGCTTAACTTCAAGGCTGACTGTGCTGCAGCCGCCGAGGTCACGGCCCTCTAGTGCTATGGCTCTCACAAGGAACAGTCAGACTAGCCTTCCATCAGAGCACTGTGGGTAATTATGACAATGACCCCACACATAAAAATGTTTGCCCAGTTGTGTGGATGAGCTCCTGACCTTCAGCGTCTCTTACAGCCTGGAGATCCCATAATCTTTCCTCTCAAAATAAATGTATGATTAAAATGGTAATATTTTCTACAAATTCAGCCTGGATTGGGGCTGACATAGATGATAGGAAAAAAAATGAAGATTAAATATCCTGTGTGAAGTACTCATAGGCTTTACTCTCCAGCACAAAAAAAAATACATGACTAAGTGCTTTTTCAAGTTTTTGCTAAGCCAAATATCTGAAGAATGTTCAAAGATGTTTTACTGATCTATAAATGCTATGAATTTTGCTGATGGAATAGCATATTTTGCACAACTTAAGTTCTTGCGCACAAATATATAATTTACACTTACTCTTTTCTGGTTTTTTTTTCCAACTAGTGGATTTTTCCCACCCAATAAATAGCTGCATGGGCTTTTGTGTTCTAATTTATGTATGTTGGCTGCAGATATTAAGTTGCTGAGATGAGCATTATCCCAAAATTTAAATTTAGATACTAAAAAATAAACCATGATAAAATTCTAAAAATGTTTTCAATAGAGTAGCTAAGAATTCTATATCTGTGCCTACACTGAAAACCATTCCTCAAAAAAGAATCTTTGAGGTGGAAAAAGTTTCCTTTGGGATTAACCCAAGTCATCACGCTCTTCTGATTCCTAGGGCGACCATCATCAATGTGTCCCTATGGGGGACTGTCCTTTCCTACTGATGTTTTAGACTTTGTAATTTGCCACCTAGCCTTTATCTTAAGACAGCTCCCAATACAAATAATAATGAATATATCACCTTAAAATATCAAGGGGCTGGGTGAGGCAGTGGGGAGCAAAATGCCAAATCCAAAAATATTGTTCTTCCACCTTCATGTAAAAATGTTTTTCCTCTAGCCTTGTGAAGCCCTGCTATATCATCCTCTACTAGACAACTGGATTTCACCAGGTTTTGGCAACTCGATTTTTAACTCACGTCTTATCATATTGTTCGAGGATTATAGCATCAATTCAGATGACCGTTTCGTTGTAAAGCCTCAATGTCAATTATATCCTTGACTTTAAAACCTTCACTACTCTTCCACTTTTGCAACTCATTCCCAAGACAGACACTGGAAATTGTCTTGACCTAAAAGTGTGCTTTAGTGTTGTGACCCTTTCCTGTTATTTGCATTCTTTACTCAATAAAATACCCATCATTTAGAATTAGTTTGCGTGTAGCTTCTCCTTCACCTAAAAGTCCCACCTGCAGGTCTCACCTTTGGCGAATCCTACAGTTTTGGACAATCATAGTCCCTCCTCTTTACTTCCTGCACTCAGCATTCATGACTGGATCAAGGAGTATTTGCCAATGATTTTATGTCCCAGACTGATAGCTTCCTTTCCTCTTCCCCTGAGATGTTATTCCAAATCCTTACAATTTTTCACAGGGTGTCTATCCCATTCCTGTGTATCTGTCTTCTCTCTCAGTAGAGAAAACTGGCCTCCCGTTTTACAGATAAACAGGGGTGATTGTGTGAGACTCCTTCAAATTTGTTACCCTCAACCTAAAAAATCTGTTGATATCTACTCCATGCCTTATGTCAAATTTCTATCATGTCTTGCTCATCCTATCAACAGTTGGTCCTATGTGTGCTCTGGATCTACATCTTACTGTTTCTTCAGGGATTTTCTCCAGCAATGACCTCTCCTCTCTTCTGTATATTCAGTCTTACCTTCTCTACTAGTGCTTTCCCTCCCAAAAAAGACACATCTAACTCTTTTTCTTCTTTAAAACAAAGCCGTTCTTTAACACCATTTTCCTCTAGAATTGTGTAATCACTTCTTCTCCTTCCCATTCACAAATAAGATTTTTTCTTTAATAGACTAACTGCCGCTTTTTTACCTTCTACAATCTCGTTAGCACAGAGTTATCTGCCCAGGTAACTCCTTCCAAGCTGTTCTTTCTGAAGTTGTCAGTGTCCATGTAAGTGCCAAACCCAAAGGTCATTCTTAAATACTCATTTCCCTTGGTCCCTGTGTGGCATTTTCAATACGAAACTTCCTCATTTTTAACAATTTTTACATGCTTGGTAACATCACTGTAGTTTTTCTCCTATTTATCCCCTTCACTTTCTTCCCAGTCTCAGTTCTTTGTTCCTTTCCTACGTGTCACTGAAATGTCAGCCTTTCTCTGTTTCCTCTATGAACTTCTTATGTACTTTATATTCTTGGAATTACCTGTTGCACACCCACACTTCCTCTGCCACCTGTTTACTGATAATTCTCAAATCTTAGCAACCAGCGCTAATTCCCCTAATATTGTCCATTAGAATATACCTTTTCCTCTAATGTTGTCTGTTAGAAATCTGCATATGAATGCTATACAGAAATCTGAAACTCAGTGTGACCAAACAGAAGTCACTTTATCTCCGCCAAATCCCTCAATTGTCCTGTATGCTTTAGTTTCTAAATAGTATCATTAGGGGCATAGCTGATGGAGTTTAAAAGTCCAGGTGGACGAATAAGTCAGTCTCGGTACACATTTTGTACTGCAACAGGTGAGCTATGTAACCACTTTAAGTCTTAGTTTCCTTTTGTGTGAAATGGGCATCATAGTATCACCAACTTTACTTACCAATTCGCAGGATTGGATGAGCTACTGTAGGGAATGCATCAGTATCATTGGCTACTTTTCAGTCAATGCATAAGGGAAAAGACCAGATCGCTGTACCTGTCACCCCTAAATTTAACACTGGGGTTCACTGGGCTCAACTTAAAAAGCCCCAAATACCAAACAAGCATGTTGTCATTTCTCACTCTAACTCCTCACATCAAGATTTCATCCTTTGACCCCAATAAAAACAAATGGCTTTAGGAAGGACTGCACTTTGATTTTAATTCAAGTCATAATAGTTTGGGGGATAGCAGTAAGTACACTGACATAGAATTTACTGGACCCCATTCATCTTCCTCTGCTACTTGAATCGCAGAAGTTCAGGGATGTCTTGTTTTACTCCTGAGGACACATGGACCAGAGCATTCAGTCTGGTGGATGGTGGTGGACACTATTTGTCCAGAGCCAGTGGTGGGGTGGGGCTGATATGGTAGAGACTGGACAGGTGGGGAGTGGGTGAATGCTCATCGTCCAAAGTGGAGATGGTAAATGAGAGAGTGGGCCTCCATCCTTTATTATCTTCTATTATCTTGCCACAGTGGTGCCTGGATGCTTCCTGTTCCAATCTAAAGCCACCACTCCAGCCACAGCCGTTCAACCTAGACCTCTGTCACTTAACGGTTTTCTTACCATTTTCTCTGTTTCTTCTTTTCCTTCTATAATTCCTCTAGGCACTGATCTTTGAGGAGGGAACTGAGAGTAATGCTAAGTTTAATATCTCAATAGGAAGTAGAATCAGATCAGAATCTAATCAGGACCTGTTTTAATTTCTCCCATGTGTTAAAATACCCATTAAATAAAGTTTGGAAGACAAACAAATGAAGAAGCAAAAACTCATAGACACAGACAATAGTTTAGTGATTACCAGAGGGTAGGGGTGAAGGGGGTGGTAGATGAGTTTAAAAGGGATCAAATATATGGTGATGGAAGGAGAACTGACTCTGGGTGGTGAACACACAATGTGATATATAGTTGATGTATTACAGAATTATACTCCTGAAACCTATGCAACTTTACTAACAATTGTCACCCCAATGCACTTTAATAAAAATAAATAGTTTCAAATATTCTAAAATAAATAAATAAATAAATACATAAATACATAAATAAATAAAGATCAGATGGTGACTGGCGAGACTCTTAGAGCAAGGACGCTCTGCCATCGGTGGGCACTTGCTGGTATATCTACTAAAGTTGTACAGTTTCCCACATGACACTTGTTATACAATCTTTGTTTCTGAATTTTTCAAAGTTTCACTGAGACTTAAATAATGGCAGATTCCCCACAAGATAAGAAGAGAGTTGTGTTTGTGTTCCATTGTTGAGTGACATACTACCATACATATACCGTAGCAGCTTTTATTATCTCACAGTTCTGTAAGTGGGAATTCTAGGCACTCTCTGACTGGAACCTCTGCTCAGGGTGTCACAGACTGAAATCAAAGTTTTCACCAGGTCTTTGATACCACCTAAGGCTAGGGGGTCTCTTCTAAGCTCACGAGTTGTTGGCAGAATTTCTTGTGATTGTAGGACTGAGGAAACCACTGTCTTGCTGGCTGTCAACAGGGACTGTTCTGAGCTCCTAGATGCTGCCTGCCGTTCCCTGACATATAATCCTCTCCAAAACATGTCATCTTGCTTCTTATGGCTGGTATGAGAATCTCTCTTACTCCTTTTAAGAATTTACCCATCCAGTATAAAAGTCCTTTCAAGTAATTCAAAGTCAACTGATTAGAGACCATAATTCTTTCTGACATACAACTTAATGTAATCATCAGGGTGATCGCCCATCATATTCACAAATCCCACTGACACTTAAGGTTCAGAGATTACACAGGGAAGGTATACTAGGGGGCCATATTAGAATGTTATAATGCCATACAGCATAAAATAAATTCAAGTATATGTCACGATAATTATAGATGGTCAATAACTTGATCAGTAAAGAGTCAATAGCAATTGCAATACCATACGATAACAATTTAAGATGTAGACTATTAAGGTTCAAGTCCTTCTAAAGTGTAAATTAAAGTGGATGAGAATTAAGGAATAGTGAGTAATTTAAGAAAGTCTTTGACAGGAACTTGGGCCTAGGACAAATATTGGCACCTTCAAATAATTAATAAAGGGACAATACTTTACTTTTCTTGCTTATTTCTTATGAATTCAGAGCAGGTAGCCCTTGAGACCATATAATTTAATTACAAAGGATCAAACGGCTATAAATAATAAAGTGCCTAATAATAGCGTAATTATACCTTAGTAGGGTAGATTCCTCTCCTTTTTGTTACATTCTTCTCTGAAATCTCATGCCTATCTTTCCAATTGTTTAAAAACATATGAATTTCTCCTAACTCTTCAGGTAACATGATACATTTTATATCGACCTTTCATATCTGAACACAAAGGAGTAAATCTAAATAAGACTGATCATTTTAAGACAATCTTATAAAAATGCAATTATTAGCCTGAGCACAAATAAGCACATTGTAGTTAAAGGGAAGGCTATCAGATTATCAGACTTTTTCATTTCTACTAATGTATAGTAATGTGATGTGCAACAACCTTTAATTTTGTAGGTCCTGCTTCATAACACCTTATGAAAGTTGATAATTTTTAGAGATGGTCGGTTTGAATGATCAGCTGAGTAAGGAAAAAAGACAAAAAAAATAAGTGCACTTTAACACAAAAAGCAGAAAATTGAGTAACGAGGCAGACATTTTTACTAAATACAATGTGAAGTAACTCTGAAAATTTTGTAAAAGTCACAAGGAAATATACCTTACATTGTTTCTCAAATGCATATGCTGTGATAGAAATTCTATCTATGAGTATTGTGAAGTTCTGTTAAATATATTACAGGGAAATGCAATTGGAACATGGAGCCTTGAGAAAGTTATGCTTTCTAAGTGATTTCAGTTGCATAAGTCATAAAATTCAAGTAATAAACTCATGAGCTTAAGGTATAATTAAAATATTTGGCAAAATGAACTGCCATGAGGGTTAAAGTATACTTACATATAAGGTAGTCATTAGTTTTACAATGAGACACCATGCTGCATAGAATACATCATGCCCAAAAAGTCTTAGTGCAGTGGTGATAAAATATTTTAAACTTAAATACAATCAAAATACTATAAGAGTCAAACATATATAAAAGATAATGGAAATGTTCATTTTATAAGAACTTTAGTAATAGAACAAGTGTATGGCCTTGTATAATGGGTGTACAAACCCCTTGGAAACATTAAATAATAACAATTTAGCCTAGTGATTTATTTAAATATATATATATATTTATTTAAATATATATATATATTTATATATATTTATATATATTATATATTATTTATTATATATTTATTTATATATTTATTTAAATATATATATATATTTAAAATCAAGGTGTGATTCTAGTCTATAAATAAAACTCAAAACGTACTTGCTACTTTGGTCATTGACTTACAAACTTTTTATCATTTTTAAAAATAGGCAATAAAATGTTCCTTTTGAATTTATTTTCTTCCTTCCCTTGATCACTCTCTCCTTTTTTCCATTTTTCCATCTCCCTCCTTCCCTTTCTCTCTTACTCCTTCCCTCTCTCCCTCCCTTCTTTCTTGCCTGCCTCCCTTCATTCCATTTTCTTTTGGTCAAATATAGATCTGGGAATAGAGGCACCTGTATTATATTTCAAGCACTCGGTGTATATTTCAAAACAACAACTTCAGTTGTTTTATTCTTATTAAAATGGATGTTGCATGAAAAGTCCAAATGTAAATAAGAGTTAGTAGTCTTATACTACATGGAACACTATATACATTTGAATAAAATTAATGTAATCTTCCACTTTACAGTAGGATCACTTATATAGATAACAAGTTTATTCAATTGAAAACAGAGGTGTTGCTAATATCTAAATTGCAGTCAGCCCTATGTGCTGAGGGAGATCTAACAGCCATAGCTCCTTCATCAGAACTTTCTCTGTGCTTTAAAATGATCATAAGTATCAATGAACATTCCTGTTGGAGGTTGATATACTACAGATCTAAGATCCTGGTTATATTGTTGGAGGTAATAGAGTACAGTAGTTAAGAGAGGACTCTTAAGAGTGGAAATATAAGAGATGGGATTCATTTTTTTTTCTACTGTGGTTATCTTGGACAGATTGCCTAATCACTTAGTACTTGATTACACGTTTGCAAACTGAAATAATAAAAAGCCATTGCTTGGTTACCAGAGGGTAAGGGGGTTGGGGGGTGGGAGATGAGGGTAAGGGGGATCAAATATGTGGTGATGGAAGGAGAACTGACTCTGGATGGTGAACACATAATGTAATTTATAGATGAGGTGATACAGAATTGCACACCTGAAATCTATGTAATTTTACTAACAATTGTCACCCCGATAAATTTAAAAAATAAATTAATTAATTAAAAAAAAGCCATTGCTCGTAAAGTGGTACAGTTATTAGGGGATCAAATGAGATAGTAAAGTGCTTAACGCAGTGCTCGGTATATAATACTCATAAATACTATATAAATGGTAGTACTTTTAGTTCTTTGAAAAATAGTTCCATAATTCAGTCAGGTCAGGCACTATCCCATATTTTATCTCTCTTTTGAGAACTCACAATACACAATAGTTAATAAAATGCTCCGGGGAAACTTGTGGTCTCTTTTATGTATTTATTTAAGACTAATATTATGTCAATTATTTGGTAGGGAGTCTGTGTGTGTGAGTGTGTATGTGTGTGTGTGTGTGTTTGTGTGTGTGTGTGTGTGTGTGTGTGTGTGTAAAACAAAGAGATTAATATTTCATTTTTCTTTCATTCTGGAATAAATTGCTCTATTTCTACTTTATCTTTCCATTATCATAAATAAGGATATTTCTGCTATATTAATTCTGTAATGGTATAAAATAATTTGAATTGGCAAAGTTAAAATTGCATGTGAAAGTATTTGTTGTCAATTAAAGCAGTTCTTTAAATTCCACACAGAAATTTTTATTTGACTTTTTTTTTAGTAGTGGAGGTGTGGCATTTTTTCCATTCTGGTCAACAAGATATACATGTTTTTTTTGGGGAAAAAATATATATAAAAATATATATAAAAATATATATATTATATATATATATATATATATATATATATATATATATATACATATATATATATATATATTCCTAGAAATTTCTTTACCAATTTCATCTGGAAACACTTTAAATTTTGTTAGGGTAAAGATCTTCCTATTTGGTAATTTAAATTCCCATAGACATTTCTCATGGATATACCAAATTTTGAAGTTGTTTTTATTGGGAATTGCTCAGTACTTTCTTCAGTTAATAAATATAGTCCATTCTTAAAATGAGGTCAATTAATTATTTAGTGTTAAAAAAAGCACTACGAAAATTTATCAAAACTATTTCAGTTTTAATATTAAACATTCATACATGAAAATTTCAAGTCAGACAAACTTCAAAAGAATTCCAATTTAGAAGAAATACAGGTATATTTAAAGTATTTTTTGTTGTTGTTGTTGTTATGAACTGGGGATTGAAGAAGGGAAAAAGATAAACTATAAGAAAAGACATGTATTTGCTGCAAAATGGCAATGACTTAACTCTTTCCAGATGTTACCCTTGTAACATATTTGTAGCAGCTGTGTACATTTTCTCACATCACAGGAGCAGCAAAATGTCCTTCTTTTAACGTGCCTCTTTTCCCAGAGACAACATTGGCAGGTAGAAATGGCTCTCTGAGCACAACTGAATGCACACCTTTGAAACTGAAGAATATTGAGGCGAGGGAAAAAAGAGTAGCATTATGGCTTTCTAGCAGTTTTCAGGAAATCAAAAGCGGGGAGTTAAGTATATTCACATTCTTTTAACTATTATTGTTTTTATTTCTCAGAGTTCAAAAATATAAAAATTTGTCAAAAGCAATGAGTTGTTTTTTTTTTGCTTTGTTTTGTTTTCTTTATTTTTTCTATAGTTTTCAGTCCTAAAGAACCTAAGTCATGCCAGTACAAAATTCAGGACAGTCTCACACACAGTAATAGCAACGCAGGACATCTATCTTTCCTGTCCTCCATAGTCCCCCTTTTTTCCATTGCCCCAGTTTGCCCCCTCCTTTATATGCCACATGGAGCTTAATCGTTATTCCCTCAACAAATCTGCTCACAAAAAGATTTTATATTTTTTTCATGAATTTATGCCCAAATGTTATCTCTCTAAAGTTTATTTGCATTTTATTTTAAACCCTAGACTGTGGAAGCAAAGAATTTAACACCCTGTTAAGGGGATTTTAAGCATCACTTGGCAGGCAGGGATATGTTTTCTCTGAGAAAATCCTTTTTCTGCTTCTCAGAAATTATATTCTCTGTAGTTGCTTCTCCAGGTGAGAAGGCAAAATAGCTTAGAAATAAAATCACTGGATTTAGGGATGGGCAGACATAAATTTGGAACCCTGCTTCTGCCAGTTATATCTTGAATGATCTGGGGAAAGTCACTTAACCTCTCATTTTCCATTTCAGTTAGATGACTTAGTAATCAACTCTATCTTGTAAGGCTGCTGTGAGAATTGAATAGGTTATTGAAAAAGTATATAATTAATAAACAATAACTATTATTATTGCTTTAGCTTGGTTTTGGCTGAAGAGTTAGAGTATTCAATTTTCCTTTAAATTATTAAATTATTTTTTTAATAGAATAGTGTGGGTCTTATCCAATCTTATATATGAAATGTTAAAATATCCATCACCTGAGATGGCTGCCTATATCCAGTCCAACGTCCTTTGGGATTCTCCTCGATATTTCCACTTCAGTGCTTGCCTGAAACATCATATTCAGCATTTTCTCTGTTCTTTTTGCACTAGGATCAATACTTACCTATAGCTGCCTAGCCTCCTTCTGAGAACAAATAATGCCTGAGAGGAGGAATGCCTCAGACTCAGCAAGACTAAAGCAGATTAGAGATCAAGCAGTCAACTATAAACTCATGGGTTCACCTAGTATCACCGGCACAGGAATTCAAATTTGATACTTTCTCACCTCTCAGGGCTGAGATTGCAGCTCTGTAAAGTAAAACCTATCTTAGTGGGCTTTCTGGACATGTCAGGTTAGTAGTGCTAGCCAGTGACACTTTCATTTCTTTTTGTTTGTTTGTTTGTTTTCTTTTTTAATTAAAGTTTATTGAGGTGACAATTGTTCATTTCTTAAGGTAATAATATCTGGCTATCTGATAACACCTCAGTATTAATCTTATCCTATGACTTACTGCTTTTATTCATTAAACAATTCACATTCATTCAGCAAGCATTTCCTGGATGCCAACATGATGCTTCTCATACATCAAGTCATTAATATGCTCACCCACGATCAGAATCTTTTAAAAATAATCTGTACTAATATGGTCAGAGATAAATTCTTTATTATCATCTCGGCCGAATTCTTCTCTTCATTTTATATTTTAGTCTATCATTATCCTCATTCGCTAATCATGCAATGACAAAGTGACTATAAAATCTGGTTAATTCTTCCTTAGTCATGGTTCCAGTATCTCCTACAGCATTTTTAAAATTCTGATTACCATGAAATTAATTCAGATTCTCACCATTTTATGCTAATGCACATGTGTATTTCCTTCATGTGCTGCCATTGGATCCCAACCCTAGTGTTTATGCCCTTGATAGAATAAACACTTGCAAAGTACAAATCTCTTGGCCTCCATGGGCAATGGCTGCCTTCTCTAGCTTCTCACCAAATACAAAAGAGTGCTCATTGGCTCTGGTTATTTTGATTCCAGCCAAGAACATGTACATGGTTAAGTAATTTTTTTTTATCATTTCATCTAAATAATTAAACTAATAATTATTAGTCAAAGAGGAAAGTATTGTTTATTGACTTATCTAAGAAAAGCTGTGTGTTGTTTTAATACTTTGTCCTTAAGTTAGAAACTCTGGTAATGAAAACTATCTAATATTTATGTAAATGATATTTATGTCATGGCAGTAAAATAAGTGGAAAGAAACTGATTTCCCCACATAGTATTATCTGTAAGTTATCCTAATGTCTCCTAGTGTGCCTGTGCTGCCAATGCTTTTTTTTTTTTTTTTTAATTTGAGTGGAGAGGAGTACAGGATGATAAGTTATAGTCAAATTGATTAATAAAGTGATTCAATTCTCTCAAAAATGTTTAGACTCTAGTATTAACAACACTGAAAGATAAATTATTTTGTAATTAGTGTCTTACTGCTGGCTTGGGATTCATTTCACAAATGCATAGATTAAGAAATTCAAATTAACATTATTCTTCAGTGAATTGGAAAAATATATATTTAAAAAGATACCATCACATTAGAACAGAACCCTTGATTTTTCTATGGGTAACCGCTAATTAAATAAATAAATTTATTTATATAAGTGACTTATTTTGAAACATGTATTTTGTGATATAAGGATAATTTGTATTTATATAAAAAGTTTAGCTTCAAAGTTTTGATTTTTAAAAATAATAACAGAAGAACATCGTATGTTATCTTTCCCAATTATACCATATATACACACACACACACACACACACACACACACACACACACACACACACACACATATATATTTTGGTTTTCCAGACCCAATTTAATAAGTTTGACTAGGATACATACATTTAATAATTAATAAAAGCTGATATTTATTTCTAGCACAGTTTTATGAGTGTGCGTGTGTGTGTGTATTTGTAAGAAAAGGATTATTTGACTGTAGGTATCTAACATTTTTGTTAAGTTTTTGAATTTAAGGTAGGTTGAATCAGTGAAATACTTCCTCCCAATATCCATATCTCATTTTACATTTTGCGATGGTGGATCTTGCTCCTTGTGAGAAGTGTATTTGTAGAGTTGCAAACATTTGTAGAACCTCCAGAAAAGAGTTTAGACAAACATATTAAATTGAACAATTACAATACTATCAACATATATTTTATGTCTTATCTACTTTATAAATACTTTAGTTAGTAGAAGTTGTTACATTGAGGTGAGATTATTTGTGTTTGCTCAGAGTTATGACTAAGTTTATATTAAAGGACTAAAAGATCTAAGTCTCCTTCCTTCTAAATTCAGAGAAATTACATCAGCTGAAGCCATATATATTCCTAAGAGTTTTATGATAATCAGTATTTCACTAAGAACCACCCTTCCAATATTTTCACTCTTACCCCTCTCACCTTAATCTACATGAATATACAGAGAGTTCCAAAAAATACACATTTTTAAGAAAATAAACTTTATTAAAATTGTAATACTCAATATATACCAATAACAAAAGATGAATACAAGTCATGTTTGACTTCTGCAATTACAAGAGGTGCTCAAAATGGTCCCCATCAGCGTCCAGACACTTCTGATTATGGTGAACTGCTTGAGCAACAAATTGACCAAAGTGTCCACTTGCATACTTTTATTTGGCACCCCAGGTATATATATGGGGCGAAGGTAAGAAGTCACCTTTCAGGGGAGTACAGTCTTTGATGATAAAGGTAGTTCCCAAGACAATAACTGCCTATTGGATATACTGGTACTTCTTCCCCTTAATGGCCTTTCAGGAGAAGAGGGTGGAAAAGAGATTTGTAACTGCCCAAATGAAGAAGCTGGGACTACCCTTCATGCGATGCTCCCCATCAGTGTTAAAGAGGGGACACATCACATCTGCAAATGTCCTAGAATAGTAGAGACATCCCACAAAGCGAGCTCTGAGTGCTTATGCAGAAGTAAGGAGTCTGTATTTTGCCTGTTGCACCCACCCTGCCTGAGGAGGAAATGTATGGAGGAGATGAGGAGGAGAAGTCACTATAGAAAAGTAGACCATATGACCTCTTCCACTCCAAGACGCAAGAGGCACTAGTCTAGTTGTGGAGAGAAGAGCTTTATATCAATTAGTCCTAAATAATGAAACTTATGAATAATGGAGAGTCACTAAGAAGCTGGGGAAGTAAACTGAGGTATTGTTAAGGAAGTGAGTCTCCCTAGTGGAAAGATAGAGATGAATTGAGGGGAGGGGATGTTCCATGCATCATTGATGGGACAGCTTTTGCAAAAATAATTTTTTTTTATGTTTGTTCCTTAGGGAACTGACCCTTTTCAATAAAAGAATGATATATATATATACATATGAAATTAAATACACATATTTATATTAGTATGATGTCCAGCAAGTGTTACATCTCCCTTTTGTGGATCTAGACTTTACTTATTTGTCATTTTCACTGTGTATTTTCACTATAATCCCAATACTAATTTCCAAAATCTTATCATTTTAAGTGGTATTGTTCAGGTAAAATAGTTTCATATAAATTATCTTAGCACCAGTATTTTATAAAATATCTCCTATGACCCTTGCATAATGCTTACAAAAAAGACACCTTTCTTCCTTAAACATTTTACAGTTTTCTTAACTGTGAAATGGTCATAGTAATAATCATCTCCCTCTTATTGCCTTATTCTTTGCCTTATCTTAATGTCTTATTAATAGATGTCAGGAAAGCTCTCCTTAGAGATAGTTGTAGTAGGACTTTTAAAATATATATTTTCTTCTATTCTCCGGAGGCAGCATCTTCTCCTCAAATATACTCCAGAGTTCTTTATTTTCTACAAAATCTGGTCATTGAGATGAGCGCTTCAGATCTTGAGGTACATGAGAGATCGTGTAGTGCAGTCTCATTTCATTAGTGAGGTCTCTAAAGAATCAGGAGTGCCTTGATGGTATTTTATCAAAGCTACAGCTCAAGGTACAAATCAGCCTTTGTCCTCCCACAGCTGCATGGTCTGTTTGTCCTCTATCTGTTCTAAGCCATTTTAGCTTAGAGCCCTGTTTTGTACCCAGCAGATCACTCCTAGGTTACCAGATACAAAATCCTTTAAAAACCTGACCATCTATGGAAATAAATGAAGTACAACCAAATGAAAAAAGCAAAGGCTATAAATTCAGAGCTTCTTACAATCAGGGCATCAGCCACCATCGCTTTCAGTTTAGCAGAGACACAAAGGCAGGCAGGGGACTGGGAGAGCTTTATGATGGACCAAAGGAAGGGCTTCAGGTGTGCCCTGATTGGAGGCTGTTGGCATGAAGAAGCTGTAAGCACAAGGTTTGAGAGCCAAAGCAAAGAAAACAAGATGAAGATATATAATTAGAATTTTAAGAAGTCTTCCCTTTGCCAAGTTAGGAAGTATGAAGACTATCACTGAGGCCTGGATACAAGGAAGTAATAATCAGGTGTGCGTTGTGATGTATTCACTCTGAGGTAGTGATGAATAACATAGTGCGAGGCAGAAGGCCTCCAAAAAGGGGGCCAAGGGGGAACCAGTTACATAATTTGCATTTTAGCAACCCCTTCTCCCTTTCTAAATAATCTAGTTAGAATTTTGAATATATCTACTAAGAAGATGGAATTTAAGGAAATTATATCAGTATTACATAATTTTAATCTTCGTTATTGTCCATGAAGGTAATAAATACATAATAAATGAAAAAAAAAACATATTCTCTGCCATGTCATGCTTTTTCCAGGTACATTTCCACATTTCCATTTTTTCCTTCCTTGTTCTTGCATATTCTGCACCCTAGTCACATATATATATATATATATATATATATATATATATATGCATATATATATATATATATATGTATTCTCTCTATATGCCTCCTCCCTGAAATCCAGAGAAGCATCACTTTTCCACAAGCAAAAGGAAAAACATCACCATTATTTGATATCCTCAAATAAATGCATTAGTCAAAATGACAATCCCATTGGCAATCAATAAAGACACAGAAACAATGTCTAAAGCAAGTGGTAAGTTCAGAAAAGCAGTTTAGTTAAACAATTGCTCACTTAACTGGACAAAATTAATAGTGATTGATTTCAAATACACCTTACAGAGCATAGTGGTCTAACCATTCATCCATTCCTATCTTTTTTCCACCTTTCTCCTTTTTCTCAGTCACTTTTATTGATGACTTACAGATGTAGTGAAAGTGCTCATTATAAAGTCTGACCTCAATACAATCTTTCATACAAGATTTATCTGTATTGAACAATTTTATACTTTATAAGATATTATTAATGCCTGTGTTGAACATAGTATAATTCTATAAGTTATCCATATGTACTTGATTAAAATTTCTAGAAGAAAATGAAAAGTCTTCCCCTACCATATCTTCCTACCCAAATCCAACTCACTTTTATGTTAATATAAAAAGCCAGGGGGCTGGTCCGGTGGCTCAGGTGGTTGGAGCTCTGTGCTCCTAACTCTGAAGGCTGCCAGTTTGATTCCGACATGGGCTCTCAACCACTCGAGATTCCTCAAGTCCTACAAGGGATGGTGGGCAGGGCCCCCTGCAACTAAGATTGAACACGGCACCTTGAGCTGAGCTGCCACTGAGCTTCCAGATGGCTCAGTTGGTTGGAGCACGTCCTTTCAACCACAAGGTTGCGAGTTCGACTCCCGCAAGGGATGGTGGGCTGCGCCCCCTGCAACTAGCAACGGCAACTGGACCTGGAGCTGAGCTGCGCCCTCCACAACTAAGACTGAAAGGATAACCACTTGAAGCTGAACAGCACGTTCCACAACTAAGATTGAAAGGACAACAACTTGACTTGGAAAAAAGTCCTGGAAGTACACACTGTTCCCCAATAAAGTCCTGTTCCCCTTCACCAATAAAATCTTTTTCAAAAAAAAAGAAAGCCAGCTTTTCTACTGATACTTTTCTGATCTTCTTCATCCTCTATCTCTTTCACTTTTCTTTTCTTTGCACTTTCATTTATTGCTTAAGTTTTTGTGATATATTTTTCATTTATTCAATAATGTATTTCAAAAATAATTGAACATGCATCAGATACTAGGCATAGCGTTGGGGCTTGGAATAAAAGGCAATGGTTTGGTGCCTTCTGTCCACAGAGGTTTAAATTCCAATGGAAAAAACCCTAAATGTGTGACAATTATTAACATAATACAGTATTATGTGTTTGATAGAAGAAAGCAAAATCTTCTTGGATAAAAGTAAACATTACAGAGGTACAAAAAAAATGGCTCAAACTGGTGGGAGTGTAAGAGCGTTATCTTGAAGGTTTCTAGGACCAGTGACTTTTAAACTTTTTGAGTAAGCCTTCTTGATATACTCAATAAGTTAATAGTTAATAGTAGAAGAAGTGGTACAGACAGAGAAAGATGCTTACATAAAAGTGAAAACCCAGCATTCAAGCATAAAGAGACATTCTACAAATGGAACTGGTTACATTATAAAACTCAAAAAGTTTGCATTTGGTACTAAGAGTTTCAGTGTTGTACTACAACATTTTTACAAGAATAAGCCATGGCTGTAAGTAACAGCAACCAGTTCTAGTTCATTAAAACAAGAAGATATAAATATAACCCCTCATACACTCACCAAGAAATCTGGAGAAGAGATCCTGGAATTCGAAATGAGGGAGGAAGTACAAAATACTACCATGGCTACTGCCTCTAGTGTGTTGAATGCTGCAACTTGAATCACCACGATGGATCTAGAGCAACTAGACAAAAGACATTTGATTTTGCTGAAAGAATCACAATTGCCAGAGATAGTTTCTTACTGTCCTTGCAATTATGCATCAGTGATCTTAAGTTCAATGTCTGGGTCAGATGTATCTCATGTTTCAGCCTATGCCACATCTTTGCTGCTAAGGGGAATAAGAAAGAAAATGTCTGGCATTCCCAGCTGCCAAATTTATGTGTCACTTTGGTTGGACATGGCACCCAGATATTTGGTCAAACATTATACTACATGTTTCTGTGAAGTTACTTTTTAGATGAAATTAACATTTAAATTGGTAATTTTGAATATAACAGATTACCCTTCAGAATGTGGGTGAGCCTCATCCAATAAAATGATGGCCTTAATAGAAAAAGACTGAGGTCTCTAGAGGAAGAGAAAATTCTGCCGGCAGTCATCCTTCAGACTTGAAAAGCAACTCTTCCCTAGGTTTTTAGCCTGCCAGCCTGCTATGCAGATTTTGGACCTGCCAAACTCCAAAATTGTGTGTGACACTTCCTTAAAATAAGTGTTTTCTCTTTATTCTCTGTCTCTCTTTCTAGATGATGATAGATTGATTAGATAGATAGATAGATAGATAGATAGATAGATAGAGAAAAATCGATTATCTATATCTATCTATCTATCTATATCTATCTATCTATCTATCTATCTATCTATCTATCTATCTATCTATCTATATCTATCTATCTATCTAAATCTCCTGTTAGTCTGCGTCTCTGGAGAATCCTGACTAATACAGTGAGCCATAGGATCTGTGTCACCAAGACTTATAAGGTAGGGGATCCCTTAAACATATTAAGTGTTTCAAAGGCTCACAGGCCAAATGTTGCACTGGTCAATGTATAACAAAAAACCCTAATATCTCAGTGGCTATAAAAAACATAGGGGCATTTCTTTCTCTTGTGAAGTCTACTTCACAGGTGGCCAGGGGCTCTGTCACTGTCTCCTTACTCTAGGCTCCAGGTTAACAAAGCAACAATGCAACTATTTTCTGGGACATTGTCAATTACCATAGCAGAGGTGAAAAAGGATAGTAAACATGTTCTGGTTCTTAAGCCCATCCCTCTCCACAAGATTTTTTTCACATACCTCATTGGCTAAAGTAAGTCATGTGATTAAATCTGAATTCACAGACTTGGGAATCAACAATTGTCCTTCAGAGAGAGGAAATATTATGAAACAATATTTCATTCTAACCTAAATGTATATAATTTAAGGTAATAATGTAACTTGTGGAAATGTCAGTCTGGTATCTGAAGGAATAGGATTGTATAGCAGTCAGAGTTGGTGAGATGGCCTTTAGTTCAGGGGGCTATTGTACTTATTCAGACAGGAAAATATTAATGATAATTTAAGTAGTGGTGGTAAAAATAGAAAAACAATGAAGAAATATTAGGAATTATTAAAAGAAAAAAATAGACAAGACCTTTAGACTAATTGACTGAGTCATATGTATGAGAAGAAGGGGTCAATGATGACAGCCTAGCTTTTAGTTTGAGTAATGGAATAAATAAGTTTGAGGTAGTTTTTTTTTTTTTTTTATGTAGCATAATCTACCATATGACTAATATGAGTCTGACTGGATCCATTATCTCAGATAAGCTGCACAGGAAAAGCAAAATGTTTTGGTTCGCTGGTATTGAGTTCAATCGCTGCCATTTTGAGTTTTAAGTATGGTACTAGTAAAGTGTCTAAGAAGTGTTATACAGCAAAATTTTGGCTGGCGCTATAGTTTTAGGAATATCAGAAAATCCTTGATGGTCTTGTTCATGGAAATTTTATAGAGAAAAAGGCAGAAGATAGAACCTGATATTTAAGGGTCCCTAAGCAGAAGAGAAGTAGATGAAACACACACACACACACACACACATACGCACGCACGCACGCACTAAGCAAGTGAGAATTGCTTAGGAGGACATAGAGATAGGAAGCAAACCAGGATAGGAAAGTGTCACCTTAAAGCCAAGGGAAGAGAAAATATATTTCAAGCAATGAGGGAGAAAAAGCTTTCATTATTAAGATGAAAAAGAGCTGAAAAAGGTTAACATTAATTACATATTATTGTTGTACAACAATGCTTTCCCTATAGCAATAGGATAGTTGGGGTATTGACCAGGCCAACCCACAATGTTGTTAGTGGAATTATCCTGCTTGGACATAAATCTGAATCTTATAATAGAAACTTTACTCTCATTATAAAAATATGGTGTGCCTTTGACATATATGACTAGACCCTCTGGGTATGTGTTGACATGCCATAGAGAAAAAACTATCTCCCCTTGAGAAAGACAAGAGTGACAGATTGATGGAGATGTGTGTGTGTGTGTGTGTGTGTGTGTGTGTGTGTGTAAATTTAATACCTATGGACATATTTTGCAACATTCACAGAATAGAACTTATTTATAGAGTTATATATCTAGTTATGGAGACTATTGCAACAAGGTAAATTTTGACATATTCTAGGGTAAACAACCATGTGAGAAGGGAGAAAATATCTGTGTATGCAGCTATCTGGAGCTATAAAGATGAAATCAGCATCTATTTAAAGCTATAGCTTCATCTTCATCCATGATGTGAACTCATATGATGGAACATTACGGTTCCCACAGCACCTGTAAATACATTATGTGCACCTATCGTTTACATCAAGTTAAAACAACCAACCAATTTTAAATTCCGTAAGAAAGTAAGTGGCATCTCAGTATTATTTACCCATGTATGCCATACTAAATTGGTATTTTGTTAAATTCCATCTAATTTACAAATCAGAATACTAATCATTTTGATGTAGTAGATTTATGTAATATAATATTTTTATTGTAGTTCACTCATTTTTCTATAAATGATATAATGATTTCTATATAAATCTGTAATCAGAGGAGAAAGAGAGTTTTGATTAGAGAGGGGTTTCCATTGACATATTTTTACTTTTCAATATACTAATGTAGAAAACTCCCCTGTATTCTTGTTGATTTCTGCTGGCTTAGTGACATGAAAGGAGCAAACCAATTTCTGCAGAAACAAGGGCAATAGAAATAAAGAGTAAAATATATTTATGTGGGAAAAATAGAAAAGTGAAACAAAATGAAAAAACAAACTTGCTTTTATTGTTTTTGTGTCAATACCAAATTGAAAAAACGAACATGCTGTATATGTGGAAAATATTTATCTTTTCAAGCTTCTTGCTGCCCTAGATACAATATAAGAGAAGAAATAAGAGAGAATAAGGAGAACTACATAATAATATTAATGGCTTCTTCTGACCTTGGGCAAGTCACTTAACCTGCTGGCGACTCAGCTTTTCCATCTGTAAAACTGAGTGGTAATTACCTCATTTATTCTGCACTCAATAGGTTACCATTTGTATAAGACTCATTCAGTATCAAGGACAACTCTTCAAGGATTCCTTCTTTCCATAGCCTGGTGTCTATTTTTCACAATTTAAATAAAGATTAATGTGATCGCTATAAATAAATGGGGGTCGAGAGGAAGCATAAGTTACCTGTTTCTGTTGAACAATAGCTGATAGTTAAGTCATAATAATATTTACCTTATATATTTTCCAGAGTTTATAAGATTGTAGATGAAAGGCAAGAGCCAAAGAACACAAAAAAACAATATTGAATTAGATATCACTGATCAGTGATTTCTTAGTGATTTCCGTATTTCAGTTCAGCTCCTAAACTATTTATAAACTCTCTCAAATCAGAATCAATGCTATCAAGGAAGGGGATACCATCTGCTGTATATACTCATTTTATCAAATTTTTTTCTCACTGTTGACTCATGAGGTCAACACTTCACTCTTAATCCCTTAAAAATGCGAACAGATGTTTCTCTTTTCTCTATCACATCATCAGATCAGACTAATGATGGTAAAGTTCAAGTTGGTGAATTGTCCCTGACCCACATTATATCTTCTAAATAACTGAGTCTCGCAAGCTTCTTGACACCGCTTTTGTCATTTAATAAACACATTGATTACTTGACAAAGAAGACTTCAGCTAAATTGAACATTTTTAAGATCGCTGTAGACACTGTCTCACTATTAGAGGAGCTAATATAATTTTAAGCACATATATATTTTTTTTCTTATTTCTGGGATACTGGCCTACAGATGCACTTTAAAATCTTCAGTGAGTCTTACATCTCAGAATCCATTAATTATATTCCAATTAGCATCCATAGTCACTAACTCTGGAAATGTGTACAAGCAATAGAGGAATGTATTGTTTAGAGTTAATGCATAATTGAAATCTTTGATAATTGTTTTTACTGATTTGTATATCCAAGTGACATAATGAAGTGTTTAACTAGAAAATAATTTAAAAGAATTTGAAGATCGATACAAAGGAAAGGAGGTGTATCAAGTCACAGAAGCTTAGCATTACCCACATCAACTAGAAGCCATGAAACATTCTTGTTGGACTAATCAAATGTCATTATAATATCCATTCCCAGTCTTATTTTTTTGAAATTCACATGTGTGTATTTTTTACTATTAAATACTTATTATAATAAAATCTCACAAATAATGCTATCACTTTTAGTGTGCCTTGTATTATGTCAAAACATACACTGTTAAAAGCCTTCTAACCAAACCTTGAATACATTGTACGATTAACACCTATCCATTGTTCTAGTTTTCTACAGGTGACAGTGTCGCCAAACTTTTCCTCATATAACAGAGGTCCCCTTTTCTCCAGATTCCAGTAACAATTTCCTTATTGATTGGGAAAATGAAGGAAAGCCCTTATCAAGTCTTCATGAGGCTTTTCCAGCTTTCACTATCAGTCCCCTTGAGGCCCTTACAGTCTCTTCCGTCTGCTGCATCCCAAAAGCAATTCTGTATGTTAAGGATGCTAGGAAGATACCCTCTCTCAACTCCTAGATAAACGATTCTGCTTTGTTTTTCTATTTCTGCATAGCAGACTGCCCCAAACTAAGGGCATTAAATAGCAACTGTTAAAATAGTATCTCATGTTTTTATACATCAGGCACTTGGGTAGTAGCGCTTGGCTGGTTAATATTTTATACCATGTGACATCAGATAAGATATAATGACATCACATGTTTTATTCCCTTGGCATATGAGCTCAATTGTAAGTTACATAATGTCTTCACTCACGTGTCTGGAGGCTTGGAGATGATGGCTGGAAGGCTGAACTCAGCTTTACCTGACAGAGGTAACTGTATGATTAGGACAGACACAGGATGGTTGAATTTCTTATCTGGCAGCTCAGGGACCTGAAGGAAGGGTTATGAAGTAACAGCCTATGGCTATTCTGTGACCATAGCCTTAGCAGCAGTCAGTTCTGCCTTGGTAAACAGGCATTTGGCTAACCATAAGGAGTATGGGGAAGTGATGCAATAAAATGCAATTATTTGGAATTGTAGTCAGTTGCAAAGGCAAAAGAAATAAAAAAAATAATAACAATAATAAATAAATCTAGCGACATTGGAAGGACTCCAAAGAATGAGAGTGCTAATTCAAGAACAGTGAGAATTATCAACAAATAATTTATCGTTTAAGATATTATAATATCATAAAAATACATTTTAAAAGCAGTTAATTCTGCATGTTCATTCTTGAAATTTGGTATTGTCAGGAGAAACTAAATTTGATGTATAGGCCAGTGTTCCAATGAAAATCATGGCATACTTTCGTTAGGATTTAAAAAAAGTTTAATAAAGGGACTGTTTAGAAAGATATGAGTGAGAGGTAAGGAAATCATGAGGGTTAATGAAATAATCTAGGAAGAGTAAGAGTGAAAATGTTAGTTACTTTTAGTGGTGATACTTTTAGAGGTGATAAGGAAGTGGAGAGGCTGCAAGAACCTGAGAAATATAGTTAGAGACAGCTTCAGTGGAGTTATACGCTGTATTCAGTGGATATAGTTGGTCCAAGTTCCTCACATGGGAAGTAAAACACATGGAAATACAAAACACAACCTTTTCCCCCTCTGATTTCCAATTTGGGTTCTCTATTAGCAAAATCCAACTGAAAGACAGAGAGCAATGATACAGCTCATTCGGTCTAATGATGAAACAAGCGAGCAAGCAAACAAACAAGCAAACAAACAACAGGAGCAGAATCCCAATTGAGGGACATTCTGCAAAATACCTGAGTAATACGCCTCCAAAATGTCAAGGTCATCAAAAACAACAAAAGGTGAGAAATTGTCACAAACAAAAAGAGCCTGAGAAGATGTGATGACTAAATATAATATGGTATTCTGGATGGGACGCTGGAACAGAAAAAGAATATTAGGTAAAAACTGAGGAAATCTGCATAGGATATGGGCTTTAGTTAATAATAATGACGTGTCAATCTTAGTTTACCAATTGTAAAGTATGTACGATACCGATGAAATATATTAAACACAGGGGAACTAGGTGTGTGTATATGGGAACTTTCTGTACCATCTTTGCATTTGTGTGTGTGTAGAATTGTTTTAAAATAAAGTTTTATTAAAAAACAAAATCTAAACATTTTTTTCATGTTTTTGATGTTATTATGAAGCTTTGAGTGAAATATTCCATTTGTAAACATCAAACCACTTCCTAGGATAAAATATGGCTTAAAATCTCAAAAACTTTCAGTAATACCATTCCCATTACCTAGTAGAGTGCCTGATCTATTGTTGGAACTCAAATATTAAAGTAACCTTTTAAGGTAAAAAATATTAAGAATGAATCCACAGTTTCAAATGAGTCATTTTGTAGAAAGATATAACATTTTTAATACCTATGAATGAAACCATTGTAACATAAAATAATTTTCTTCTTAATTCAATAGTAATTATAAGAAATGTTGAATTGCAGACATGACTTTACCTAAAAATTGAAATGTATATACATAAGGTATAATTTGTAAAAATAATGGTAGAAAAACAAAAATGCCACCAGTTTTTATCAGTATATGCAAATATTAATATTTGGATAGCAGTGTACAGTTCTCTTGACAATAATTTGCATTGGCAGTATGCATTATTGTGTGTTTTATTGTATGTTTCTTAATGCAACAACTAATTCCACTTTGCAAGTTAGATCTTGTGAAAGTTGATAGACATCACTAAATTAAACTGCACTACAGACAAAGCTTAGATAAATACTGCACTGGGTCAACCAAATAATGACTGCAATGATTATTTGAATAATACTTTGTAAAGTCAGTTGTCAGTCATCTCTCTGAATCTTAAACTAACTGCAAGAATCCATTTCAAAGAGAGAGGAAAAAAAGGCAGTATGTTTTAACCCATAACTCTCAAAACAATCTGCTACTAACATGTTTTATTGTGACACTGATTGTTAGAGTTTTCTTGCTGGTAGCCTGACGTTAGCATTGTTTAACGAGTATCCTGGGAATTAGAAGGTATCCCTCAGTAGTCACACATAGCCTTCGTTGCCGCATTCATAATAGTGCTTCTGTATCTCCCAGACTGACCTAGTATTAATTAAATTGGATGTCAAGTATGTCAACGTGCTCTGCCAGTGACATTGTTACATGGGCTCCTGACATGAAAGACAGAACACCCTGAAAGGAGCAGAATACAGGATTTGAAGAAACAGATGGAATGCAGAGGATTTGTCTTCTTTTCTTTTTTGGATGTATTATATTCTGATACTTTAGTGCTTTATTGAAACATTTACCGAAAGCTTTCTATCAAACATAGACTTAGAGGCATTTCTTCATTCATAGACCTGTAGAGCAGTGCAATTAAAACCATGGCTAACACTTGCGCTCCTCAGTGTTTTTTTAGATCCTATTTTGTAACAGGTACCAGCCTCTTACTGGCACCTAACTAAATTTTGAGAAGTATTATCATAGAAATGATTTTCCTTTATTTGCAATTTCTACATAGTGGTAAAACGTAAAAACATGGTCACATATATAACTGGTTCCTGTTTATTTTTTAATTAAAAAACATAGATTTGCTCATAAAATGAAATTTCGTATAGCTGTGTTAGAACCATAACATAAAGATTTAAAAAGCCTACTGATTTCCTGTGATGGGATGTCATTTCTTTGTTAAACTGCCTAATGATCTCATCTAGATTAGATTTCACTGTTGTTCCTGCACTATGGTTTAAGAGTACAGAATGAAGAGAAATTACTGAGTTTTAATCCATCCTTCAAGAACCATCTGAATTTATATCCACTTCAGTGTGTTTCTCTGGATTTCCTCAGGTTATACTAGTGTTGCATTTCTAAATTTGTTAACATTTCTGACCTATGCCATAAAATCAGCATTGCAAATTTACACATATTTTTCCATTAGATTATGTGCTCTTATGAAGAGAAATATATATATATATATATGAAAAAAATTAAATTGACACAGACACTTATTAATATCCATTATCTCCCTTCCATTAGTCACAGAAGTTCACATTTTAATCCAGCAGACTGTTGACCAGAATAAAAGACTTCATTTCCCGCATCTTTTACAGAGCAGAGGGATTGTGTGTTAATGTTGACAGTGAAATATCAGAAAAAGTGATGTGAAGGGCTTTCAGGAAATCTTTATAAAATGACATTATTCTTCTACTCTGCTGCCTAGAGGTCTATGTAATGGCTACAGTTCTACCAACCATTCAGAACCGAGAAGTGTACTTGAGGATATTAGAGCAGGAAGGTAGGGGCTAGAAACCCTGAAGATAGCAACACATTTCATAATGCCCAAGATACCTAATTCCAAATTTGTTTTTAGACATGGCTCATGTTGTTTTAGCCACACTAAGCAATCAAACCTAATCCTAAATAATAGAGGGAGATAGAGGCATGAGAGGACTCACCTAACATTTGACTCTAACGAACTGCACAATTCTCAGTGTATTCTTCTGTATAATTTTGATTCTTATACTTCTCAAAATTTATATTTTAAAGTGCATTTAATTGCTTAACTAAGAGTACCCTTTTAAATATACTTCCCAACCTTTGTGATGAGGCATACAGGTGTATTTAAATCATTTGTACCAAATATCACATGTAATTTGTTTCTAATTATATTATTTCTTGAGTGCAAATATGGATGAAAGTAATGACATATAGAATTTTGCATCTTATTCTCCTGTAGGCATCCAGTATATATGTATTTCTATGAGTGGACTGGTAGTACCTCTTACGTGTAGTATCACTGGTGATTTACTTATGATTGGACTCATTGTTTAAATTTAATTGGTTACATGCCCATATAAAATTTGTTCTTTTCAAATATAGTTATATTGATAAAATGAAAATATTTCATCTTAGTATAGTGGGTAATAAGCTTAAATCTGAACTATTGAAGAGAATAAATATTTCTATTTTATCTATATCGATATCTGAATCTATCTGCCTAGCTGTGACTGTATCTATAACTATACATTATGTCTATATCTGGATGTAGATATAGATAGATAGAAATAGATATATCCGCTTGAGGAAGTAACTTGGGATAAACTCCTGTGCTATAAAGAACAAAAAAAAAAAAAAAAAGTGACAACACTCCTGAAACAGAAGTTTTCAGACATTGTACAACAGATAGTACAAAATTATGATCACTGAGAAGAGAGAAACACTACATGAGCTTTATAATCACCCAAAGACTTCTACATGGAGGCACTGTGATGCTATTGAAGAATCACCAGACAAGGAATTTTACACAGCTATTATAAATGTGTTCAAGAATTTAAAGAAAAAGATAAACAGGAGATAAATGTGATACAACATATAAGACCATAGATAAATTCTAGACTGAAAATATATAATTTGTTTTTAAATTAAAGTTTATTGGGGTGACAATGGTCAGTAAAGTTGCATAGGTTTCAAGTGTACATTTCTGTAATACATCATCTATCTATTACATTGTATCCTCACCACCCAGAATCAGTTCTCCTTCCATCACTGCACAATTCTCATTCTTCCATCACTGTATATATATTTGACCCCATTTAACCTCATCATACCAGAGGGTAAGGAGGGTGGGGAGTGGTAGATGAGGGAAAAATATAAATTTTAAATGAAAAAAATATATATATAAATGAGATCTCAAGCAAAATAGACTCTCTTGAAAGAAGATCAGTAAAATTAAAAGAATACAATAGAAACTATTCAAGTTGAAGCACACAGAAAAAATAATAAACTGAAAAGCAACAGAACTGTAGTGGGTTGAATGGTAGATCTTCAAAAGACATGTTCATGCACTAAGCCCTTTAGCCTATTAATACGAGCTTATTTGAAAGACGGGTCTTTGAAGATGTAATCAACTTAAAGATCTTGAGCTGAGATCATTGTGGATTTTCTGTAAGGGCCCTAAATCCAATGGCAGGTGTCCTTAGAAGTAGCACACAGTGGAGACAAACATGGGGGGAAGAAAGAGGAGAAGCCATGTGAACATGGAGGCAGAGGTAAGCAAGTTAAAAAATAGTGGGAACCATCAGAAGCAGGAGAGGCACGGAAAGAGTCTCCTGTAGAGACTTCAGAGGGAGCCTTACAATAAAAGAACACTTGAAAACTTCTTCAAAAGAGCACAAAATAATATAACATTGAAATTAGATTTACACTGAAAAATGAAAAGCACTGGAAACAATACATAGATGATTAAATATAAAAGCGTTTCTTTTTTTGTTTTAAACATATGTCATAAAATAATTACTGGAAGGATGGAAGGAGAACTCACTCTGGGTCGTGAACACACAATGCAATATATAGATGATATATTATAGAATTGCACACTTGAAACCTATATAACTTTACTAACCAATGTCATTCCAAATAAATTTAATAAATAAAATAATAGGAATATATTGTGTGTGTTTTTCTATAACAGGTGATTGCTTAAAACAAAAAGAATAACAAAGTATTATGGACTTTAGAGATTATACAGAAGTAAAAAATATGACAATGACAAAAAAGATTAGAGGGCTGGTAGATAGAAGCATACTAGTATGAAGTTATTATATTTCTAGTGGTAAATATTAGTTGAACGTAGACTGTGCTACACTAACGGTATACATTGTAAAACCTAGAGGAATTACCAAAAACAGTAGGAGCTGGAAAACATAGCTAATAGAACAATGGTGAGTGATAAAATAGAATACTGAGAAATAATTCAAAAGAAGCCAGGAGAGAGAAAAATGAACAAAGCACAGATGTTCAAAAAATGAATTAATAGTAAAATGATAGATTTAAATGTGGCAATATGACTATTGATGTTCAAATAGTCTAAATATTGCTAGAAAGGAATTACTATAATGGATTAAAACGCAAAAACTCATTGTTTGCAGGTGACATGATTGTGTACATAGAAAATCTGAAGAAATATAGGGGAAACTATCAAAACTATCATGTGAATTCAGCAAGGTCAATTAATTGTATGTTTATATATTTCTAATAATAAATAATTAAATACAATATATCATTTACAATATCAGAAATGATTAAATATGTAAAGGTAAACTTAATAAAATATGTGCAAGACTGATACAATGAAAGTACAAAATACTGGTGATAGGGATTAAACAATACCTAAATTTATGTATGTGATTTGGTTGGAAGAAACAATATAGATAAGATATACATTATTTCAAATATCATATATAGATCCAATGTAATTTCAATTAAAATTCTAACAGGACATTTTGGGTAATGACAAGCTGATTGTAAGATTCATAAGGAAGAGCAAAAGATCTAAAATAGTCAAGACAATTTTAAAAATGAAAAACAAGGTAGGAGGATTTACACTTTATTTCAAGATATATAAAGAACAGTAATCAAGACAGTGTAGAAACATAAAGATCAATAGAAAAAAATGTCTAGAAATATATCGTGTTTTTTTTCAGGAAAGTTAATTCAGTAGGGAGATGTGAGAGTTCTAAATTTGTTAATTTGACAGTGGTAGATAATTTGATATGAATATGGAAAAAATATGAACCTCTATCTTTACCTCAAAACATAGAGAAATTTACTTAGAAATAGAACAGAGACCTAAATTTAAAACCTAAATCCTTAAAATTTCTAGGAAAAATATGCATAAGAAATAATATTTGCTACCTTGGGATTGGCAAATATTTCTTGAGTTGGACCAAGAAGCACGATTGTAAAATAAGAAAATTGATAAAAACGGACCACATAAAAATTAAGAAAATGAAAAGGTAATTGAAAGAGTAGGAGGAATATATAGTATTTGAATAGTTAGTAAGCACATAAAAAGGCTGTCAACATCATTAGTCATTGGGGAAATATTAATTAAAACCACAATGAGATAGCACTACAGATCTACTACTACGGCTAAAATCAAATAAATTGATAAAACTAAGCGGTGGAGTGAATTTTGCAGAACAGATAACACTCATACTTGGCATGTAGAAATGCCAATATGTGTACCACTTTAGGAAACAGTTTGGCATTTTACTATAACGTGCACTTATTACGTGGCCCAGCAATACAATTCAATCCATAATTATCTAAAGAAAATGAAAACCTATGAAGATGGATGTTTACAGTGGTTTATTTCTCATATCAGCCTTGAATTTGAACCAAGTGTCCATCAACTGTGGATTAATAAACAAATTGTGACCCATAAATACAATGGTACATTACTCAGCAACAAAAAGTTACAAGCCACTGATACACAGAAAAATGTGGACATATCTCAAAACTCATCAAAAGAAAAGAAGCCAGAGAGAAACATAAATAAAGTGTGATTCCATTTAAATAAAATAAGAGAAAAAGTAACCTAAACAAATCTATAGGGACAAAAAAAAAAAAATCAGACCCAAGATTGCCTAAAGTCAGGGTGTGGGGACAGAGTCTCAGAGAGCAGTTTCCAGGCTCTCGGCCTCACGTAGAAAGGTGCTAGCTCAGGTAGATGGCTGTCAGCTGTGGCTAACTGGCCGTCAGCTGTAACCAGTTAGCCAATTAGCCACTCATATAACTGATGCGGCTGCGTTGGTGCCTTGAGTGAGAGTCAGTCGGTTGGCAGGCAGAGAAGCGGACAGTAGGTTGCGGGTCGTGTGAATCCAGCCTCCACTGAGACTATAGTGGTATGACTCCCCTACCTATGACTCCCATACTCCCCTATAGCTCCGTGGGTGTTCCTTTTTGGCCTAGCCATATCCTGCGTTCTTACCTGGGAAGTGGGACTAGAGGCCCCGTAGGCTGCCTCGCACGACAAATGGCGCAGCAAGCAGGGTCCCCCGCATGACACAGAGGTATTGAGAGGATTGACCAAAAAGAGGCACTCTGTGGGGTGTGAAAAATTCCATGTCTTAATTATGGTGGGGGTTGTACAGGTGTACATTGTGGCAAAGGGCATTGAACTGTAGTTTATAAATATTGCATTGTATGTAAATTATGTTAAGATAAAATTGATTGAAAATTAATAGTACATTGATTCAATCAAAATATGCTATGCATATTTGCATATTATACTTCTGGGATAACACCATACTACTCACTTCCAAGATATCTGAAAATTTTTACCATGATGTGTTCTTTATAAACATATTTTTATAAACATATAAATAAAAGCATATACTTTATACATAATCATTATATGCACTTTTTACAGTGCAGTTAACATTACTTAATGTAGTTTTTCTTCAAATCCATGTGGCTGTTTATATAAATTATCAAATAACTGAATACTTCATTAGTTTGTAATCACAATAAATATCACTGGCAGATGGGAGAGAAATGAAATAACAACAGACAACCATCCGTATTTACAAATGATTGTGTGGTTTTCTTGCTGTCTATAAAAGCTGAGTTACACATCCCAGCTGGGAGCCTTTAGGTGAAGCAATCAATAAGCCAGCAGAATATCAAACCCTCCTGCTCACCTATCATCAGAAGACAAAGCACCTGGAGTAAATGGTCACTGGCTTGATTCTCTTTTATCTTTAATTAAGTAACTCCGTTAGGAAAAACTAAACCATTCATCTACCTTGCACTTCTCACCCTTCTTGATTTCATACTCAGTTCATTATTGATAAGACTGGTGAAACTACTGGGCTATTTTTAGTTGACTAAATCTTAAAATGATTGATTTCCTTTGAACAGACTGCAATTAGTAGTGTGAACTATTAGAGTAATATTACTCTGTGGTGTTAATATTACTCTATGAATAGGTATGTTGTTAAGAAAGTGTTTCACATCTAAATAAACTTTATTTTGGGGTGTATGTTTCCGTGTGTGCTTGTGTGGTTGTGTGTGTGTGTGTGTGTGTGTGTGTTAAGATTTTTATTAAAATATAGCTAACATACAATATTATGTTAGTTTCAGGGGTACACCATAGTTATTCAACATTTATATACTTAAAGTGTACCACGCTATCACAATATTATTGACTATATTCCCTATGCTGTACATTACATCCCATGACCTACTTATTTTATATCTAGAAATATGGACCTCTTATTGCTCTTTGCCTTTTCCCAATTTTTACTTTTTCAATTACAGTTGACATTCAGTATTATTTTATATTAATTTCAGGTGTACAGCATAGTGGTTAGACATTTATATGATTTAAGAAGTGATACCTCTGATTAGTTTAGTACCCACCTGGCACTATACATAGTTATTAACATATTACTGACTATATTCCCTATGCTTTACTTTATATCCCTGTGACTATTTTGTAACTACCAGTTTGTACTTCTTTATCTCTTCACCTTTTTTACACTGTCCCCAACCCCTTGCATCTATCATCCCACAAATCTAGTCCCCATCTGACACCATAGTTATTACAATATATTAACTATATTCCTTATGCCATACCCTACATCCCCATGACTGCCGTGTAACAACCAACTTGTACTTCTTAATCCCTTCCCTTGCTCACCCCCAACCCTGTCCCATCTGGCAACCACCAATATGTTCTCTGTGTCTACAAATTTGTTTCTGTTTTATTTTTTTTCTTTAGATTCTACATATAAATGAAATCACATTGCATCTGTCTTTGTCTTACACTCCACTAAGCACAATACCCTCCGGGTCCATCCATGCCGCTGCAGATGGCAAGAACCCATTCTCTTCCATGGCCGAGCAATATTCCAATGCATATATGTATCACCTCCTCTTTATCCATTCTTCCATTGACAGGCACTGAGGGTACCTCCACATCCTAGACATTGTAAACAATGCTGCAATGAACACATGAAGGCACATGTCACCTCAAAGTAGTATTTGGGTTTCTTCAGACAATTATCCTGAAATGGAATTACCAGGTCCTTCTTTGTGTCTTGTTATAGCCTTTGCTTTAAAGTCTATTTTGTCTACTATAAATATTGCTACCCCAGCTTTTTGTTTGTTTGATTTCATTTTCACTTTCATGAAATATTTTTCTCCATCCCTTTATTTTCCATCTATGTGTGTTTCTCAATCTGAAATGATTCTCTTGTAGGCAACATATGTAAGGGTCTTGTTTTCTTATCAATTCAGCACTCTTATTTGAGTAGAGCATTTAATTCATTTACATTGAAAGTGATTGTTGATAGATATGTAGCTATTGCCATTTTATTATAATTTTGATCTTTATTATTATTATTTTTTTCCATCTTAAAGAAGTCCCTCTAACATTCTTGTAATACTGATTTGGTAGTGATTAACTCTTTTAGTTTTTCTTGTTTGGGAAGCTCTTTATCTGGCCTTTGATTATAAATGATATCTTTACTGGGTAGAGTTGTCTTAGTTGTAGGTCCTTGATTTTCTCATGTTGAATATTTTGTGCCAGTCCCTTTTTGCCTGCAAAGTTTCTGTTGAGAAATCATCTGACAATTTTATGGGAGCTCCCTAATGAGTTGCTAGTTGCCTTTCTCTTGATGCTTTCAGAATTCTCTCTGTGTGTTTAATCTTTGCCATTCTAATTATAATGTGTCTGGGTGTGGGCCTGTTTAGGTTCATCTTGTTTGGGCCTCTCTGGGTTTCCTGGACTTGTATGTCTATTTCCTTTGCCAGGTTACAAAAGTTTTCAGTCATTATTTCATCAAATAAGTTCTCAATCCCTTGCTTTCTCTCTTCTCCTTCTGGTAACCCTATGATGCGAATGTTGGTACACTTGGTGTTGTCCCAGAGGTCTCTTAAACTATCCTCATTTTTTTTTGGACTTCTTTTTTTTTTTCCTTTTTGCTGTGTGATTGGGTGTTTTCTGCTATGTTGTCTTCCAAATTGCTGATTCGATCCTCTGCTTCATCTAGTCTGCTAGTGATTCCTTCTAGTTCATTATTGGTTTCAGTTATTGTATTCTTCACTTCTGACTGTTGTTTTGTGTGTGTGTGTGTGTGTGTGGTTTTTTTATTGTCTGTATGTCCTTTTTTACACCTGCTATCTCTTTGTTGGAGTTCTCATTAAGTTTTTTGATCATCCTTATAACTATTGTTTTGAACTCCGTATCTGGTAGGTTGTTAACCTCCATTTCTTTTTGTTCTTTCTCTGGTGTTTTCTCCTGTTCTTTCATTTGGGATGTATTTCTTTGTTTGCTCATTTTGGCTGCCTCTCTGTTTGTTTCTATGTATTAGGCAGATCTGCTATGTCTCCCAGTCTTGGCCGGGTGGCCTTATGTAGTAGGTGACCTGTGGGGTGCTAGCACAGTCTCCCTAGTCACCTGTTCAAGATGCTCCAGGAGTGTCCCTTATGTGGGTTGTGTGTGCCCTACTGTTATCATTGAATCTTGATTCCTATTGGCATGACAGTGGGTGGAATCAACCCTCAGCCTGATTGGCTGTTGGGTTAGGCCATGTTCACAGTTTACAGGCTGCAGTCCAAGGGGCTTACCCTACTGAATTAGATTCACCCCAGCAGACTCTGGTGGCTGTTGAGACCACCCTTTTGGGTGTCCCACTTGTGGGGCTAATTGGGTGGTTCTGACTGTGGTCTAAAGCCATCAAGTATGTTGGTTTTGGGGCCACTTGTCAGGGGTTTTTATGTGTGCCGAGGTCACGCACTGCCTGTGAACAGCTGGGGACTACCTGGTAGGAGCTACAAAGCGATCCATGGTTGTTCACTGCCTGTGCTAACCCTGGAGGTGTGTGGGAGAGGCTATGCTATGAATCCAGGATGGCTGCCACCAGTACCAGGCCTGGAATAGCTTCGCAAAGAGCCAGGACACCCCAAGGCCTACTGCCACCTGCTGGATCCCTTAAGGTTTAGCCTCTGATAAAGCCTTGTGAGGGTCTCAGGGAGTCAGTAGGGTGGGAAGAATTGTTGTCAACAGGTTAATGTAGTCTCTGGTTTGGTGCCAGTGCTGAGCCTGGAGCTGCTGAGCAAAAGTCTCAGAGCACTCTGAGGCCAGCTGCCACCTGCCTGTGTCCTGTGGACTCTGATAGTTTTTCAAGAAAGAGTGTAATGTGGGTGGGGCTGGCTGCTCTCAGAAAAAGTGCCTCTGGTGTTGGCGGTTGGGTGGGGCAGGTTCTCAGGGAGTCAGCAGGGTGGAGAAGCAGAGCTCACCAGACCAATCAGATTCAGATTTGGCGCGTGGGGGAGGGCTTGACACATTAAAGATGGCAGCTGCCTGCTTGCTGTATGAGAGAAGGATCTCTCACAGGGAAAGTGACAGCTTTCTTCCAACCACTCTCTCTAAAGCCACACAACTCAGTCTGCCCCCCGTATATCTCCAAATCCCCTCAAGTTACTATCCCTCTGCCAGAGCCCAAGGTGAGTGCTTGCAAACAAGAGAGTCTGTGCGTGGGCTCTTTAAGAGGATGTCTGGGTTTCCTGCAGCCTTTTGTCCCACCGGATGGTTGTAATTCCCACTGGTTTTCACTGCCAGATGTTGTGGGAGCTCTTCTTTCTGGCATCAATACTCTTGGCTATGGAAGCCAGGGTGGGGCTGGAGTCTCTCACTCCTCAGGGGGAATTTTGGTGGCTGAGATGTTTCTACTGGTTTTCAACCACCACACCAAGGTTTGGGGCCAGCCTATTTTGCAACTCCACCCCTTCTACCAGTATTGATGTGGCTTCTTCTTATATATATATAACTAAGGATATTTAGTTATTAAACTTCTGTTCAGCCAGACTTCAGATGGTTCTCCAGGTCGATTGTTCTATAATTCAGTTGTAATTTTAATCTGTTCACAGAAGGAAGTAGGCACAGTGTTTAGTTACTCTATCATCGTTGATATGTCTTGTTTTCTTAATTGTTTGCTTCTGGAGAGGAAAGCCCCCAGTGAATTTGTTAGTTCTATAAATGGTGTCCTAAAAATAATTTACTAAACTATATATCAATTATCATTTTGTAGAAGATTATAAATAAAGAGCCAAGTAAACAACATACATGTGCACTTTACAGTCTACACATTTATATTGCAAGAAAGTTGTAGCAAAAAGAAGAAGTCAAATTGCAAGTGTAACAAAGAGAGAAAGCCACAAAATGCAAAACTGATTTGAAGGAAATAAATGATTGATAGTGCAATCATTGTGCAAATAGCTAAAGAGAAACTCAGGAAGCAGAAGGGCATTAGGACAATGGAATGTATTAAATAAGAGGGGGAGTTGCTTGCAGGTTAATAAGTGTCAGTGTGGTAGACACTTGTGCAGGTAAAAGAAGGGATTCGAATACACAATTTCAGTGAAGACCATAATGCATCTCTTGTGCATGTATTTGTAATGTACGTCCAGAATTGGAATGAATATCATGAGGAAATTTTGCTTTAACATAATATTGTTAGATATTTATAATATAATGAAATCTGAAAGTTAGATATTTGACTATTGAAAATAACTCAGCGATTGAAAGTACATACCAGGTAGTCAACACTAAGAATGTCTACAATTCTTCTTCTACTTGGCAGTATATTAACATATAAAATTTGCAAAGAATAGATTAGATTCTTAAGTTCAATTTGAATTATAACCTTAGATAGAAAAAGGCTTTTTCACTTTCTTTTTTTTTTTTTTTTTTTTTGCAGTTTGGCCACAATGTAACCAAGTCAGCAGTAGTTTTCTGTTGAGCATACATCTATTTAAAAGCAGCTTCCCATCAACAAATTTAGTGTAACTAGAAAATTTTCCAAAAAGAACGAATCCGAAGAGAAAGACATACATGTTAAATTGCTTCTTTGGTGTCTTGGCATAAAATTTGCATCACAATGGCATCTGAAGTAACTCAGATTATTATTATTAATAATGAAGTAACTCATTATTATTAACACATGTTTAATAATAATGGAGCAAATTACACATCAAGTACCCATATGTGTAACAGCAAAAATCGATAGGGTATCAAACTAACAGGTTCTATATAGATGCATTTGCTTTTGTCTATATGTATAAGCCATGGTTTGTTGATGGGAGGTATGAATGCCTACATTAGAAGCTATTTATGTTTTCTATTTTTTTTTTGCTTGCTATTTATGTTTTGTGTGATTTATGTTTGCAATTCTGCCATCTAGTTTAATGTAATGCGTCTGATGCTATTTATAGCTTCGTGGAACTATTTGGTGAGGAAAAGTCCTTGTTCTTGTTACAATACAGACCAATGCCTCTTTAAATAATCCAACCAGATTATTCTACTTAATCTATATATCTCAGAGACTGGGGGAGTTCAAGAGGCTATGCAGCTGGGGTGACTATTACTCAGCTATCAAAGAGATTTGCAGTGCTCTGAAAAGACCAGTTTTATATTTTCTGTGTTCTATGGAAGCTGACTTAATTGGAGAAGATGGAAAGGGAATAACATTTACTGTGCAAATACTACATGCCAGGCACATTATGTAGGTTCACTCCTTTATCCCTCTAACACTTTGAGAATGGTATTATTCTCAGTTTATGCACTAGGACAGCAAGATTTCCAATTAATGAACTGTGTCCCTCATCCATAACATGGCAGTAAACAGTGTTCCCTCTTTCTTACCAGTGTTATGAAGATAAAGGAGGCACTACTTGCAAAATTCTGGGAACAGTGACATTTTTAAAGAATTGATTTAAAAAAAAAAGATTTAAACAAATTGTTTCTCATGTGGGAGAACTTGCTCTTTGCCTTACAATAGATGTCATGGAAAATTATACACAGAACATTTGAAACTCAGGGTTCCTTGTATAATTTACTTCCTAGACCATTATGTAATGAAGCTAGCTCATTCGAATCATTTGACTTAAAGAAAGAGATTTTGTGGCTGAGATTGCTTGCTACCTTGTCTCACTAGATAATGACTTAGTCCTGTGTCTGCCCATTATTTGTTCCTCCACCCCAACCCCAGTCCCAGAATGAGACCACCAGATTATATGGAGGCTGCACCGTGTACTTTCAATTTGGGAAGAACTGCGTAGAAAGTGTAGCTGGGGCATTAACCAGCAGAGTGGCTTCAGGCAAATTATATAGATTTTTGAACTTTTCATCAACCATGAAATGGGTATAAAATATAATACACAGAGTTGTGAAGAAAATTCAGTGTGATAACAGGGCTACCACGTCTTGCCAGGGGCAACATGAATATGGTGGCTGGTCATTTAATGTTACCTCTCGTCCCTTCCCCTTCCATAAATAAGTTAAACAAAATACTTTTATATTTGATTTTTTTTAAAAAAATTATATTTTGGTAAACTTTATATACACATGTTTACATCATCTGTCATAAATGCCTTACCACCAAACATTGCTATAGTAAACATCAATATTCTAGGACATCAGTTCTTCCCCTTCTAGGGAGACAACTAATGTGTAAAACCCATGTACACATGATATAGAGGGCCATAGGTAGAGGGCCAGAGATATAAATTTTTCTTGGTAAATTCAAATGTCAGTACTATTTATTTAAGGCAATAACTACCAAAAGAAGAATATTCTTATTGTCATGAAACTGTTAAATGTTCAATATTTTCCTTGCCAATTAATTGGCATCTGTGGTACAGATTTATAAACATATCTGATGGATAGCCCAATATTAAATGAACCCTGTCTCTATTGATCACTGAATCATTTCCATCACTTTCTATACCACTATTATGTTTTCACTTTGTAATACAACACTCGATGAAAAAGAAATCAGAAAGTTAAATCTGTTGTCTCCATTAGAATAAATAAATTCAGTTTTAAAACTTCCATGTAAAATTATTTTTTCTGGGTGCTTAAAAATGGAAATATGTTTTGTAACTAATAGTTCATTCATCTCTATCAGTACTTCTGAAATAACAAGCTGACATTTTTTTATTATAAATTATCCTCTGTTAAAAGCTGTTGTTGTTGTTTGGTAATATCGTTTCTTCTCCCTGTGAAACTAGCCATTTAACAGCCGTTAGGTTTTTTTTGTTTGTTTGTTTTCAGTGCTATTCCAAATGACTAACTTATGGCACGGTAACTCCTCCGCTGCACTCAACCTCCTGAATTTAATTTCAGTTAACTTCCTCAAAAATATTTGGGTTGACACTGATTCAGATATCAACTTGAGTTAAATGTTTTTCCTTCATCAAAGGAATATTTGCAGATACAGGAGATGGCTCTAATTGAAACACTTAGTATGTCTCCAAAGACCCATATTCTTTTTGGAAGGTTTATTTATCTTTACTTTATCATTTACTATATAACTTTTGAACATTCATTTAAAAAAATAATCTACAAAAGTCTTCAGCCAAGGAATTATATCTGTATTGTTCATCTTGGAACAAGTTTGTCATTTCTTAAAACATATTTAACCTCATATTTAACCTCACAACATATAAGAATTTATTTGGTTTAAGTGAATAGAGTTGACAGTGTGTCATCAAAGTGAAGGTGAATGGCGCATTAGATGGTTAGGGAGAGTGGCCTTGTTTTATTGAATTTTTTGATAGTTGTGATTTCCTAGGAGATTTCATGTTACAATGTACATTGGTTTTAGAGAGATATCACTTGATTTACCCATAACCCTTATAAATTCTTAACAAATAAGAAGATACTTCTTTCCCATTATTTAATTTTGGACAAAAGAAATTCCCCCTAACTTAGCCAGATTTCTTCAGGTGTTATATTAATATAATTGCATAATATTTACCTGACATTTACACATAGCAATGGATTCTTCAAACAAATGTTGATTGGCATCTATACAATGTCAGGCTCTGTTCTAAACACTTGGGGGACAGTCATGAACAATAAATTTAAAAAAAAAAACCTTCTTTTCCTTTGGAGATTCTATAGGAGAAGGCAAATTATTAAAGTGGACAAATAAACACAGTAATTTCGGGTCAAATGGCATGAATAAATGAAACAGGTAATATGACAGAGAGAAACTGCAAGTGGGTAGTTCTTTAGAGTGATTAACAAAGTTCTTTCAGAGGAAATATTATTTGAAATTTGAATGGTGAAATAGGGTGATGCTAAGAATTAAAAAGATACATCTTTTTTGGGGGGTGGAGGTGGGGGATGTCTCGAAGAAGAAAAAATAAAGTAATCAACTGTGTCAAATGGAGGTAGAGAGTTAGCCCATTGTAAGAAGTGAAAGGTATCCCTTGGATTGTCATTAGGGGAGGATTGTTGATAAGATTTGTACCAGAAGGTGAGAATTGAAGTCAATTTATGGAGTAGATCAAACAGGAGGAGAGAAATAAAGACTGTGATTGGGGACAACTCTTGTGGTCATGAGAGCTGAGAAAGAAGGGGAGTGAATGGGTGTTAGACTCAAGGAGACACATAGACCTTGGAGGACTTTTCTGTAGGGTGGGGACACTTTTTTTTATCTTGTGTATAGGACAAGGAGAAGATGACTGGTGAGAAAAAGAGGGTAAAATGTGTAGAATGAAGACTTGGAAGATAAGAATGGATAATCTTGAGAGGGAAAGAGAGACTTCTAATGTCCTCAGACCGGGGGAAGGAGGTGAACGTGGGGTGTATAAATGAGGAATGGAGTCTCGACAGTGTCATTCTTGAAAGCCTCAACTTTCTCAGGGTGGCAGCAGGCAACGATATTTGAAAATAAGTTGGAGAAGTGTTGCAGAGAAAGCATAGAGAATTGAAAGGTTGGATTAGTTGCTGCAGGGCATGGAAAAGGACTGTGGTTTCAGTGAGGACTCAGCTCTTTGGAAACCATAAATCGATGTGGAGCCAACATGTTTCATTGAGTGATCAAAGGGTTAGTTAGAAGTTTGTTATGAGGTCCAAGAAGTAGTGTATTTTGGGGGTGAAGGAAGCTGGATGGGTGATGTGTTTGAACATTGAATATAGTACTGGATTTTACAAGATACTACTACCGTGTTTCCCCAAAAATAAGACCTAGGCCATACAATCAGCTTTAATGTGTCTTTTGGAGCAAAAATTAATATAAGACCCGGCTTATTTTACTGTAAGACTGGGTAATATAATATAATATAATATAATATAATATAATATATAATATAATACAATACAATACAATACAATATAAAATATTAGTACAGGGTCTCATATTAATTTTTGGTCCAAAAGATGCAGTAGAGCTGATTGTCCTGGTAGGTCTTATTTTTGGAGAAACACGGTACAGGTAATGACAAGGTTCACAGTGAGTCTCCAAAGTGGAGCCTGGCCTTCCATAAGGTGAATTTAAATGGCTTTTGTGTGATTTGTTGTCCAAGGCATTGAAAAGCTATATCACCTCAAAAACTCTCCCCTACCCCAAGTAGGTAATTATAAGAGATGTATGAAATAGAGGGAACAGCAATTGCAACATTCTTATGTTAGAACAAGTTTGGCATGTTTTAGGAGGAAAATATCAGTGTATCTGGGGATTATGAGAAACAGACAGTGATGGAGAAATCAGATTCCCATCACAAAGAATCTTGAGGTCCACTGAAAGGTTGATAGGAAGCTACTGAGTGGAACAACTGCAGGGGAATGATAGTGTGATTTAAATGTTTAGATCATCGGGTGGTTAGTGAAAAAGAAATTTGGAATAGCAAGGAGAAAACAAGGAGAATGTCTCAGTTGTTCAGGTGGGAAATGTTAAGGTTGTTGAAGAATGAATGCAAGTAAAGATGAAAGACAACATCTGCAAACGAACCTTCAGGGAAATGGTACAGTGAAGGGTAACAGGGACTGCAAGGGTATTTAGGGTGAAGAGAAAACATTTTTATCTTTATTTAAAATAATTAGAGACACTAGAACAGGTTGTAGTTGTTTGCCAATGTGTATTTTCCAATTGGCAGAGATAAATTAATGATGTGGGAGAGAGATATGAAGACCAGGAGAACATACAGTTGAAAGTGTACTCATCCCGAGTACAAATCCCAGTCTTAAGAGGAACCTAGGCATTCCTATGATTTGAGCGAGAGAGAGAAGAGGCTGTGTGGGGGCACACATGAACACGGTTCGTGGTGATTGCCATTAATGGTATATGGAATGGTTGGCATTTGGAGACAGCCTCCTGATCCAATTTTGTGCAAAAGCTATCTCAATAAGTCACCTGCCAGGCTCTAGGCCTCTGCCAGGGGTACACTAGCTGTTTGTAAAAAAAAGAGCTCTAAAGTTACCACATGCAGTCATTTGAAGACAGGCTGGGGTAGACACACCAGATGATTTTTTGGTCTTCACAGGCTATTTTATAAACTCATTCCTGTCAGAATCTGAGTTTCCTGAGATGTCTCATTCCGTCTTCTTAGACAGTCGATATCCATGGTTAGTATTCACCCAACTAGCTAAGAGTCCTGGTATGGTAATTCACCCACCCCAAGTATTGCAAGTTAACAGTGCAACTTTAAGTATCTCTTCTGAAATAAGTAACAGAGAATGGTCGCAGGAAGAACAAATGCATATTTCTTCATAAATATCTTTCCCAAAGCCCACAGTGAAGGTCAGAACTAATTCAACTGAGGTGCCATTAGCAGGAGATATGGGTGAATAGTTGGAAGGATCAGACATTCTAATTACTTTAGTCTGCTCTGTTATCCCTGTTGCAATTTCCTAAATAGCACACTAATTATAGGGTATCAGAAATTTCAGACTCTTGAGTTTGCCTAGGTTCATGGTATTGTGATCATGACCCTTTGTGTCTACAGCTGCTGGCAGAAAAGGCATTGAGCTATGCACCTTACTGAAAGCCATCTCTGAGCTTTCAGACTGGCCAGCTGACACCACAGATTTTCTCTTCTTTCTTGATGGTACTAAAGACCTCATAAGTAAATAATCCATTTTTTATCTTGACATCTTAAAACCCTATAATATCCAGCATGGAAACATGTAAAGTAGGTATAGCCTCTAGGTAGAAGTAGCCTTTATTTCCAAAATTTGTTTTGATTAGACAAACCAATAGATGGTGACTGTGCCAGATGAAGAAAGTGAAGCTGAGAAGTTATAAGTGAGGTGAACATTTATTCTCAGTTTTCCTAGAATAGTCTTGGTCTGAGCCTGTTGTCCTGGTATAGTTAATAAATAATGCCTGAGCTTATACTCAGAAGAACCCACATTTTAAGGATGAGATATATGGTCTAAGTAACTTGTCCTATGTCATATAGCTATATGATGGCGTAGCAGATTTCAGGCTCAGATCTAGCTTAAAACTATGTTGATTCTTCTACAACCCAATAAATATGCAATTTCAGTTCACTAATTTAACCTCTCTACCCATAAATTCTATAACTATAAGCTAAAAGAGTTAAAATACATTAATTCAATGTCATTTTCTCTTTTTAGGCCTTAACTATTTAGGCCTTAATACATACCATATTAGCCATTTCAGCAAAACACAAATCAAACTAATTTCAGTAAGTTTTGCTTATTGAAAAAAATTTTCCTATGGGATATCTCTGGTAAATTTTTGGATGAAGGACTCTCATTGGACACTTGCTTTATAGTTAACTTTGAATTCAGTCTCGATTCTGTAAAACTAAATATGTGGCTACATGTTTCAGTTCAGATTTAATAGGGAGATAATAAAATATATTCAAGACAATATTATCAACTATCTATTGAAGACAAACGTGGCCCTCTGTTTTTAAATGTTAATTATTTCTAATTTGTCCTCAATAACTACAATCAATTTTTCACTCATCTTCTCTCTAATGTAAATATTGGGGTGAAGGTTTAATTCTGAGAGTTTATAGGTTTCCCTTGTTTCATTAGCTTATCTAATTTATGATCTGGGTCATAAACTCCGTAATCTTCTGTATCAAAATATGATTTTTGAATTTTATACTTCTTTTTAAATCATCAAAAGAATAAACAAATTCAAATTCCACATAAGGAGGTAGCTAGAACTTTTACAATAATAAATGATTGGGTTGAAGTTAGTATCACATCTCTTTAATGCATAATTAAAGTGTGATATTTTATCTGACACAATTAGCTTCCTAGATATCAGTTCGTCCTAATTAACTTGGTTGAGTTTGACAGGTATCAGCATCCCTTGTCTTTGTGCCCTTGTTATTTTCTGGCACATTAAATTTAGTCTTAAAACATAAAAAAAATATGCCACCATATCTTTGGTAAACTCAAGCCTCTCTAGAGCATTGAAATGACAGTCACAATCTCCTTCATTAAGCAGATACTCAGAGGATAAAAACGTAGAAATTTAACCAACTTCCACTGAATATTTTTGCATGAACAATATATTCAGTAACTTTCAAGAAAACATTTTTTCTGATGATTCCAATATAATGCTGATATAGTTTTGTTTTTATGATCATGCAATATAAAAAGGAACAAAAAGTACAGCGCCAAAACCCATTTCTGTGCATTTCTTTGCATAGGCAGGGTATGAATGTAATAACTTAAAATTGAAAAAAATAGTCTTCAGTAATAAATATATTTTAATATTTATATAAAATTATGTTAAACAGTTAAACAAATTAATTAAATTAGTTATTTTAAAATGTTTAAGTATATCTTTTAAGTATATATATATATATATAGTTACAGGCAGATGTCCTATTTCTGAAATGACAATGGATACATTTAGATAGCTTAAGTTACCCACTCAACTAGATGTTCTGATCTGTTCTGATATCCTGACAACAAAATTTTTCAGTTCATATAATGATAAAATATCTTGAACTGCTACTTTACTAAGAATAATGAGAATATCTATTAATTTATTCTAGAGAGGACTAACTTTACTTTTTGGAAGAACATAAGACAGTTACTTTTCTAGACATTATTCTTTATGCTCAACTAAAGAGCTCCATTTTAATGATTAATTTTTCTTGTTACTTTTTATTTTAAAAAGTGTATATCCTATAACCCTGTAGAATGGCAAAAAGGTAAATTAAATGGCAATTGCAAATTCTGGCACAGAACGTGGCCCAACTGGGACTCTCATATATTCCTGATAGCACGGTCACTTTGGAAAACAGATTGACAACTTGTTATGAAGCTAAACATACATTTATATTGCTCAGCTCTACTGTTCAGTTATTTATCTAAAGAATTAAAATTTATGTTCACACAAAAACCTGCATATGAATGTTTATAAGTAACTTTATTCCTAATGACCAAAAACTGGAGATAATCCAAATGTCCTTTATCTGATGAGTGGATAAACTGTGGTATGCTGTATAATCCTAAAAGGGAATACTATTCAGCAATGAAAAGGAATGAACCACTGACAATGTGCATCTTGTGGACGAATCTCCAATGAAAGAAGCCTTACTCAAGAAAACTACAATCTATATAATTCTATTTATATGACATTCTAGAAAACGCAAATGTGTATAGATAGGACACTCAGCAGTGGTGGCACAAAGCAGGAGGGAATGACTGCAAAATGACAGCCTGAGGAAAGCTTTTTGGGTAATGGACCTTTTCTATATCGTGATTATGGTGGTAAACATATGATTGTATATGATTTCAAAGCATAAAACTGTACATCAAGTAAGTGAATATCACTACATGTACATTATTGCTGAATAACGCTAAATATATATATGTGTATATATATATATATATATACATATATATATATGTATATATATGTATATATATATATATAGTTTAATCATCGATTATCTTCTTTGAACCCCATATTATTTGCTTTACTTGTAGGAGATGTTTTTATTGCTTTAAGGAACTTGACAAATAACTATTTTGTATGAATTATTAGTAATTATATTAGAACAGAGTGTCATTTAAAGAGTATTTCAATTACTCTCAAAGTTAACTTTTGAATGATTACAAGCAAAATATTAGAAATAAGTGTTATATTTTATTACATCATATTATTGAAACAAGTTTTTTTCCTATAGAACAAGCAGAAATAACATTCATATGTGGGAATAAAACTCTGCAATTTACTAACAATGCCAGTTACCACTGTAAAAGCTTGTTTTATTTTTAGATTATTATTTTAAAAGTGAAACATTAAGACATTTTCCTCAAAGATAGAAAAAAATGGAAATTGTGCTCACACAACTGAATGTCATTCATTTCATTAGACTTTACTTTATATTCATTAAAATAACTGACTTTTTCTGGGTTTAAGGGTATTATGTGTGGGGGCTTTGTCTCTTTTTTAAATAGTTTTGTTTGAAGTGATTTCATTTCTGTGAAAGAAGGAGAAAGCAGAGATAATTACAGCAGTATGTTTTACAAGCTCATGGGGTTTCAACTTTTCCATAGTTACTTCTTGAATTAGTTCTATTATAAAAATAAAACCTTTCACAGCTCATTGTCACTGGTGTTACTGCCTTAAAATGAATCACTTCTCATCTTTTCTTCTCAATATTTGACAAGGCACAACTGTTTTTTTTAAAAGCTTCTAAGATCAAACTTTAAAATATCCTCTTATAAAAAAAGAAACCTTTCTCACAAGAACAAAGGTAAGACAATTGCCTCCCAAACTGGGCAAATTAATTGAATTAAATTATTAGCTTCACAAGAAAAGTTTTGATGATTAATCAGTTTGTTTTTTATGTGTCGGATTGCCCTAATTACCTTAATGAATCTAAAACAGAACCAACCATTCCTAATTAAATAATCTATTACCCTTGAGAATTTATAAATTATAAATTAATAAGTACATATTGGTTTTTAACATGGAGCATATCAGAATAAATAAAGTGTGAGAAATGCTGTTTCCAGAATCCATATTTCAATAAATATAAAACATTTTTCATTTTATTACTAGATTATGGGTTAAATATCACATTATATTTTAAAAAGTTATTTTGCCTGGTTTATTTTCAACTTTGTATTTTCTCTCCTTCAAAAATTGAAACCTGCTTTTAATTACCAAAAATAAAAAAAAAATTGAAGAAGCATAGTCAATAATTTTATGTCTCCTTAGGTCTCATTAAGACCACAGGGAAAATTATGACTACTGTTGGTATGTCTTCCCACATTTTCTTTACGTAATAGGTTGAATTGTGTCTCCCTCAAAAAAGATATGTTATAGTACTAATGCCCAGCACTTCAGAATGTGATCTTGTTTGGAAATAGGGTTGTTGTAGATGCTACTAGTTAAGATTAGGTCCTACTGTGGTAGGGTGGGCCCTTAATCCAATCTGATCGGTGTCTGTATAAGAAGATGGCCATGCCATGACAGAATAACACAGGGAAATGCCATGTGAGGAGGAAGGCAGAGTTTTAAATTATTCATGTACAAACCAAGGAATACCAATGATTGATGGCCACCACCAGACACTAAGAAGCAAGGAAGCATACGCCCCTACAGGTTTCAGAGGAAGCATTGCCTTGCTTGATTTTGGACTTCTAGCCTCAGACTGTGAATCAATAAATTTCTCTTGTTTTTAGATACCCAGTTTATAGTATTAGTTACAGCAGCCATAGAAAACTAATACATTTCAGAAACACAACTCCCTTCTTAATGTTGACCTGGAAGTTGTGAGCAGGCAGAGACTACATTTCCCAGGGTTCCTTGCCAATTAGGTCCACTTTGCACTCTTTAAAATGCCTTCTTTTGCTTATCACTCTATGCTCCTTACCATTGCCTGGAACACAGATAAGAACATTCAAAATACCCAGTTACAAAGCAACCTCTGACTATGAGATAAACTAGTACGGTGATAAAAGAGGGTGTGGACATACACATTCCGCGATTTTTTTTTAAACCTTTTTCGAAATACTGCTGAAAAGCAGTATTAAATACTCCCTTAGTATATTAAATATGCATAGACTAAGTGTAGATGAACGTTTTCTCTAAGGCAGTGAATTAACTCTACAGAATTTATACACACACACACACACACACACACACACACACACAGTACTTGACACTCAAAGAAGTTTGTGGATTAATTGAAATAGTGTGATTTCTGCTTTTTCAGCAGAAGCTAGCACTTCACCTGGTTGGCTTCTACTTCCTTCTCCATCCTGCTTTCCCTCGTCCCTTACGAGATTCTCCTTGGAGCATTTTCTTAATAAATCACTTCCATAGGAATCCTTCTATCAGATTCTGCTCCAGGGAAACCATTAGACACTATTCATGCTGGTAAAATACTGTGATCTAACACATGTTTAAAGAGAAATGTTCTCTCTAAATTATAAGCCATAACCAAACCACTCTAAGATATTTCTTTCTACAAAGATCTCAGTGATTACACATCTATTCACTTAAAAATGTGAGCATATGCGTGCAGTATAGATGATGTGATTTTACTTCATGAGGAAGTATCTCATTATTATTAGACACTGGCAAAGGCAACACAAATTATATCTACCTCACAATTACACATTTAACAATTAATTTAACCTGACTAGAAGTCCCTAGAGGCCTTGCTTATATTTATTTACTAACTGCCTTCATAAGTAAGGTAGCTCCACCTTCTTTATCTCTTTATTCTTTTATGGTACTCTCTTTTATCCATATGGCATAAATATTTGCTGTATACATGCCAGACAAAAAGCAATGTCATAAAGATTTATGTATGTGGATTCATTTATGAATATAAAAGGAATAAAAGTGCTTTAATAAACCAATTTTCTAAAAATTATCAAAACATGAACAAAAATTTATCCATATAAATTTTAAGTTATTTGTCTCCAGTTTCCTTTTTTCACAAGTTATTCTTATATGATGGGACAAAAAACAATTAGATGTACAAAATGAATATAACTTATATCACTAAAATTTTATCATTTTTTATACTTTCTGTTTTTCAGTAGACAATTCAAAGGAACAACAGCTGAAATGGAAATACATATAAACATATATTTGAGAATATCTCATACAGCACATTAATAAACATGTTTAAAGTTCGGACTTCTGTGGGTGTCTTATTAAAATTGTTCTGTTTAAAAATAATAGACATGATATTTCATCAAGACCCCCATTGAACTCTTCAATCTTAAATTACTTTCCAGATTAAAAATATTGAAAAAATATTGATGTTACTTAAATCAAGTAAACTTTGCGACTTCAACCACCCACTTTAAGTATACTTAAAATTTTTAAATTATTTTTATGGTGAGTTCTGCTATGTAATTCTAGTTTGTATTACTTAATCTTTTTGACAGAGTAAGACACTAATATTCTGTATGATTAAGAAATTTACCATTTTCTACCTAACCCCCTCTGGTCCCTCTGGCAGCCACTATGAATTTTGTCTGTTAGTCTTGTTTGTTCATTTGTTGGTTTCAGTTTTATATCCCACATATGAGTGAAGTCGTATGGTTTTTGACTTCTTCTGTCAGACTCATTTCACTTAGTATGATAATCTCAAGATTCACCCATGTTGTCGCAAACGGCGTATTTCAACTTTTCTTATGGCTGAGTAGTATTCCATTGTGTACATGTACCAAATCTTCTTTAGCCAATCATCTACTGAAGGACACTTCAGTTGTTTCCTTGTCTTGGCCACCGTGAAAAATACTGCAGTGAGCATAGGGGTACATATATCTTTACAAATAAATGTTTATAAATTTTTCATGTAGATATCCAGAAGAGGGATTGCTGGGTCATATAATAATTCTATTCTTAATTTTTTGAGGAACCTCTATACTGTTTTCCACAGTGGCTGTACCAATTTACCTTCCCATCTGCAATGTATGAAAAGGGCAAAGGAGGTCAAATATATGGTGGTGACAGAAGATTTGACATTGTGTTGTGAACAGACCATGCTATATACAGATGGTATGTTATAGAATGGTGCACTTGAAACCTATATAATTTTATTAACCAATGTCACCCCAGTAAATTGAAAAAAAAAAAAAAACAGAAAGAAAGAAAGAAATTTACCTAGATTACACAAGTGGCAAATGGTGGAAGTTGGTCTGGAAGGTTGGGAGAGCCATAGGACACCAAAGTTCATGTTTATTTCCACTCATGTTGCCTTCTTCATGAGAAATAAATAAACTCATACTAATGTTAATAGGGAACTCTGTTATAAGATAAAGAGTAATGCAATTTTAAAAGTATGAGGTCTGACAAGTTCCCGAACTTGTTGCAATGATGTTGCTAACCTTTTTTGATATCAGAGGGATTATTCATTATGAATTCGTACCAACTGCACAAACAGTTAACCAAGTTTACTGTTTGCAAGTGCTGAAAAGGCTGCGTGAAAAAGTTAGACGAAAATATCCTGAACTTTTCACCAACAATTTATGGCTCTTGCATCACGACAATGCACCAGCTCAGACAGCACTGTCTATGAGGGAATTTTAGGGAATTTGTTTAGCCAATTAACAAGTAACTGTATTGGAACATACTCCCTACTCACCTGATCTGGCCCCCAGTGACTTCTTTCTTTACCCAAATAGAAAGGAAATATTGAGAGGAAGACATTTTGATGACATTCAGGACATGAAGGGTAATATGACAAGAGCTCTGATGGCCATTCCAGAAAAAGAGTTCCAAAATTGCTTTGAAGGGTGGACTAGGCACTGGTGTTGGTGCATACCTTCCCAAAGGGAGTACTTCAAAGGTGACTATAGTCATATTCAGCAATGAGGTATGTAGCACTTTTTCTAGGATGAGTTTGTGAACTTAATTGTCACATCCTCATACAAGCAAATTGCAAGAGAAGCTCACAGATAATTTAATTGAGGTAAATGAAAACTGTGGTCTAAGTGGGGTATGACATTAACTTTGGCTTTAAAGGACAAACTGAATTTCAGAAGGCAAGAAAGAACATGAACCTACAAAAACTTTTTGTCAGACAAAGTAGAAGGTTTTATGTTAAAAACTGAATACCCTTTCAATATTATGTCCAATTCCAAATATATCTTCTAGACATTCTCAAATGCCCAAAGATATATTAACAAACATGATCATTAATGCAATGTGTAAAAAAATATAAAGTTTGAATTTACATATATATCCATAAAAAATAGATTATATAAATAAGTTTAACTTTATAATGAAAGATATGTTAATAAATTAGAGATACAACTTGAAATAGGAGGGCATATATGTGATATACTATTTAAAAAGAAACTTTCCATCATCCAAATGGCGGCGTGAGGTGAGCCTCTGGAAATCTCCCCCTGGAATTTACAATAAATTAAACAACAGTAACTCCACAAAGGACTCCCTGCACAGCAGACAGGAAAGACCAAGAGGCTCACTACGGAAATCACCTAAAGGTGGGCAAATTGCACGATCAGGGGAGGAAGGAAGGGAGAAGTGTGAACACGGAGCCACGCGGGCGCAGGACGCAGACCTAGCTCAGTGCTCCGAGCTCACTGCATCCAGGAACTACCGCAGCTGCGGGAGAGGGAAGAACTCGGAATGCTAGGGCTCCGCTTATGGCCCACAGGGCTGAGGGGTCAGCATATAACATGGCTGAACCCAACGCTCACGGCAGAGACCTCGGAGCAAAGACTGAGGGAAGAAGGCTGAAAACGGTGGTTTAAGCCCTCACTGCGAGCAGAGAATGGAAGCCTTAGGCATTGAGACAAGTGGCACTCTCCCTACCCTCCCAGAGCTCATCACGCCCCCACCTGCCCAGTGCTAGAAGCGGAACACTAGCAGTGTCAGATCAAAAGAACAGAATATTTGCACTTATGAGAACTGTGGTCTGCAGACACAGAATCGCAGCCCAACTAGTTCCGGCAAGGGGGGAGAGCTGTGGAAGCAGGACCCTCTGTGGTGGTGGTCGCCGCCATTGCTCTGGGCCACCTCTCACAACTCACCCCACCCCTGTCCCCATCTATCTGGGAGGATCCCTGCAGTAGTAAACAGAATTGCAGAAACACATGGGCTCTGAATCTGGTGTAGGAAGAGCTTTGGAATTTCAAAAGCTCTCCACATCCCCACAGGGACCCGCTGCCCTATGACCAAGGCTAACTTTTAACAGAGGAGAAGCCTGCCTTTCACTGTGAGACCACAGTGAGAAGCTGGAATAGTGCAGAGAAAACATAATACTACAGTGTGAGAGAGAAAAAAAAGGCTGCAGTCGGAGAGAAAATAAAACATTCTACCAACATGTACTGGGAAACAAGAAAGACCTCTTCCTATCAACCTGTTGCAGAACCTACTCCTGTAGCTGTCTAGGAGAAATAATAAATCATTAATTGCCATGAATACCCAAAACAAGAAAGCTCAGAAAGAAAGTGAAAAGTTTCCAGAAAAGGAACTTAAAGATATGGAAATACGTGACTTAAATGAAAGAGCATTCAAGATTGCAGTTCTGAAAAAACTCAACGAGATGCAAGAAAACAGACAGGAAGTTTAATGAACTCAGAAACACAATCAAAGAACAAAAGGAACATTTTACCAAAGAGATTGAAATTTTAAAACAGAACCAAATAGAATTTTTGGAGATTAAGAACTCAATAAAAGAAATTAAGAATAAAATAGCCAGATTAGGTAGTAGAGTTCACCAGATGGAGGAAAAAATCAGTGACATTGAAGATAGAAACCTGGAAATGACACGGATGGAAGAAGAAAGAGACTTGAGACCAAAAAGAAATGAAAGAATTTTACAAGAACTTTCTGACTCCATCAGAAAGAGCAATATAAGAATAATGGGCATACCAGAAGGAGAAGAAAGAGAGAAGGGAACAGAGAGTATATTCAAACAAATAGTCAATGAGACTTTCCCAAACTTGTGGAAAGAACTGGATTCTCAAATCCAAGAAGCAAATAGAACACCTAATTACCTCAACCCCAACAGGCCTTCTCCAAGGCACATTGTATTGAAGCTGTCAAAAATCAATGACAAGGAAAGAATTCTCAAGGCAGCCAGGGAAAAAAGACGGTAACCTACAAAGGAAAGCCCATTAGATTATCATCAGATTTCTCAGCAGAAATTCTACAAGCCAGGAGGGAGTGGAACCAAATATTCAAATTATTGAAAGAGAAATTATGAGCCAAAAATAATATACCCACCAAAGATATCCTTTAGATGTTAAGGAGGAATAAAGACCTTTCCAGACATACATAAGCTGAGGGAATTTTCCAATACACGACCTGCACTGCAAGAAATACTAAAGGAGGCTATTCGACCACCATCAACAGGGACAATTTGTGGCAACCAAAACATAAAAAGGGGGAGAGTAAAAACCTGAACTGGAATATGGGAATGGAGAAAGTAGGCATGCTGAAGAAAATGGAATATTCTAAATATCAAACTTTCTTTTACATAGACTTAAGGGTAACCACTCAAAAAAATCTAGAACTGAAATATACACTGTAATAAAGGAAGAAACAGAGGGAAACATCATAGAATACCACCACACAGAAATAATAGACAACAACAGAACGGCAAAGAAACAATGGAGACAGTCTTACCAGAAAACTAAAGATAGACTGATAGGATATCCTCACATATCAATAATCACCCTAAATGTAAATGGACTGAACTCACCAATAAAAAGGCACAGAGTAGCAGTTTGGATCAAAAAACTAAACCCAACCATACGCTGTCTCCAAGAGATGCATCTCAGCTACAAGGACAAGCATAGACACAAAGTGAAAGGGTGGAAATTGACAATCCAAGCACATGGTATCCAGAGAAAATCAGGTGTAGCTATACTGATATCAGATGAAACAACTTCAGGGTGAAAAAGGTAACAAGAGACAGAGATGGACATTTCATAATGGTAAAGGGGACTATACAACAAGAAGACATAATCGTCATTGATATTTATGCCCCCAATCAGGGAGCACAAAAATATACCAAGCAACTACTAACAGAACTAAAGGGAGAAATTGACCAAAACACAATTATACTAGAGCACCTAAATACATCATTGACAGCTATGGATAGATCATCCAAACAGAAAATAAATAATGAAATAGCAGCCCTAAATGACACATTTGATAAAATGGACATAATTGACATTTATAGAGCACTTCATCCTAAAACATCAGACCATACATTTTTTTCTAGTGTACATGGAACATTCTCAAGGATAGACCATGTACCGGGACATAAAACTAACCTCAGCAAATTTAAGAAGACTGAAATCATACCAAGCATATTCTCTGATCACAAGGCTTTGAAATTGGATATCAACTACAAAAAGAAAGCAGGAAAAACCACAAATACATGGAGATTAAACAAAATGCTTTTAAAGAACCACCAGGTTAAAGAAGAAATTGGAGGAGAGATCAAAAGATACATAGAAACAAATGACAATGAAAATACATCCTACCAAAATTTTGGGGATGCAGCAAAAGCAGTTTTAAGAGGGAAATTTATATCATTACAGACCTATCTGTAATGATATAAATTCTGAAACAAGAAAAGTCCCAAATAAGTAACCTCACATTACACCTTAAAGAACTAGAAAAAGAACAAATGAAACCCAAGGTCCGCAGAAGAAAGGAAATAATAACAATCAGAGCAGAACTAAATGAAATAGAGAACAAAAAGACAATAGAAAAAATTAATGTGACACAGAGCTGGTTCTTTGAAAAGATTAACAAAATTGACAAACCCGTGGTTAGGCTCACTAAGACAAAAAGAGAGAAGACACTAATAAACAAAATTGGAAATGGAAAAGGGGAAGTTATCACAGACACCACAGAAATACAAAGGATCATCCAAGAATACTATGAAGGACTATATGCCACCAAATTCAATAACCTAGAAGAAATGGACAAGTTCTTAAGAAACATATAGCTTTCCAAGGCTGAACCATGAAGAACTTGAAAATCTAAACAGACCGATCACCAGTAACGAAATTGAATCAGTCATCCAAAACCTTCCCATAAGCAAATGTCTGGGACCAGATGGCTTCACTAGTGAATTCTACCAAACCTTCAAAGAGGATCTAATACCAATCCTGCTCAAACTCTCCAAAAAATTGAAGATATAGTACTCCCTAACTCATTTTATGAGGCCAACATTATCCTGATACCAAAACCTGGTAAGGACAACACAAAAAAAGATAACTACAGACTAATATGTCTGATGAATACAGATGCAAAAATCCTAAACAAAATTCTAGCAAATCGAATGTAACAATGCGTTAAAAAGATTATTCATCACAACCAAGTGGGGTTCATCCCAAGAGCACAAGGATGTTTCAACATACGCAAACCCATCAATGTGATATATGACATAAACAAAATAAAGGACAAGAATCATATGATTATATCAATTGATGCAGAAAAAGCATTTCATAAGATACAACATCCATTTATGATTAAAACACTTAATAAAATAGGTATGGAAGGAAAATACCTTAACATAATGAAGGCCGTATATGACAAACCCTCAGCTAATTTCATAATTAATGGTGAAAAACTGAAGCCCTTTGCTCTATGCTCAGGAAGATGACAGGGCTGTCCCCTATTACCTCTGCTTTTCAACATAGTGTTGGAAGTCCTCTCCAGAGCAGTCAGGCAAGAGAAAGAAACAAAAGGCATCCAAATTGGGAATGAAGAAGTTAAATTTTCACTCTTTGCCGATGACATGATGCTATATATAGAAAATCCTAAAGACTCCACCAAAAAGCTATTAGAAACAATCAAGGAATACAGTAAAGTTGCTGGCTACAAAATCAACGTACAAAAGTCCATTGCATTCCTAAATACTAACAATGAAATCTCAGAAAAAGAAATTTAAAAACAAACAAACAAACAAACAAAAAACAATTCCTTTTGCAATTGCAGTAAAAAGAATAAAATACCTTGGAATAAACTTAACCAAGGATGTGAAAGACCTATATGCTAAAAACTGTAAGACATTTTTAAAAGAAATTGAAGAAGACACAAAACAAAGACATTCTGTGCTCATGGATTGGAAGAATCAACATAGTTAAAATGGCCATATTACCCAAAGCAATATACAGATTTAATGCAATCCCCATCATAATCCCAATGGCATTTTTTAAAGAAATAGAACAAAAAATCATCAGATTTGTTTGGAACCACAAAAGACCCCAAATAGCCAAAGCAATCGTAAGAAAATACAACAATGCTGGAGGTATCACTCTCCTTGACTTTAGTTTGTACTACAGGGCGACAATAATAAAAACGGCATGGTACTGGCAGAAAAACAGACACGTAGACCAATGGAATAGAACTGAGAACTCAGAAATAAAACTACATAAATATGGACAGATAATTTTTGACAAAGAAGCAAAAAACATGCAATAGAGAAAAGACAGCCTCTTCAAAAAATGGTGCTGGGACAATTGGAAAGCCACATGCAAAAGAATGAAACTGGACTGCTATCTGTCATCATGGAGCAAAATTAATTCAAAATGGATCAAAGACTTAAGCATAAGACCTGAAACAACAAACTGCATAGAAGAAAACATAGGTACTAAACTTATGGACCTTGGGTTCAAAGAACATTTTATGAATTTGATTCCAAAGGCAAGGGAAGTAAAAGCTAATATAAGTGAATACTATATCAAACATGCTATATCGAAAAGCTATATCAAACTAAAAAGCTTCTGGACAGCAAAAGAAACTATGGACAAAATAAAGAGGCAACCAACTGAATGGGAGAAGATTTTTGCAAACAGTACCTCCGATAAGGGGCTAATATCCAAAATATACAAGGAACTCGTGCAACTGAAAACAAAAAAAAACAAAAACAAACAACCCAATTGAAAAATGGGCAGAGGACCTGAAGAGACATTTCTCCAAAGATGACATACAAATGGCAAATAGACATATGAAAAAACGTTCAACATGACTTATCATCAGAGAAATGCAAATAAAAGTCACAATGAGATATCACCTCACCCCAGTCAGATGGCTATCATCAACAAGACAAATAGTAACACGTATTGGAGAGGCTGTGGAGAAAAAGGAACCCTCATACACTGTGGGTGGGAATGCAGACTGGTTCAGCCACTATGGAAGGCAGTGTGGAGGTTCCCCAAAAAATTACAAATAGAATTACCATATGACCCAGCAATCCCTCTCCTGGGTATCTACCCAAAAATCTCTGAAAACATTTATTCATAAAGACACGTGTGCTCCAATGTTCATTGCAGCTTTGTTTATGGTGGCCAAGACACGGAAACAACCAAAATGTCCTTCGATAGATGAATGGATAAAGAAGTTGTGGTATATATACACAATGGAATACTATTCGGCTGTAAGAAAAGATGAAATAAGACTATTTGTGACAACATGGATGGATGTTGAGATTATAATGCTAAGCGAAGTAAGTCAGACAGAAATAGCAGAGAACCGTATGATTTCACTGATATGTGGTATATAAACCAAAAACAACAAAAGAACAAGACAAACAAATGAGAAACAAAAATTCATAGACACGGAGAATAGTTTAGTGGTTACCAGAGGGTAAGGGGGGAGGGGAGTGGTGGATGAGGGTAAAGGGGGTCAAATATATGGTGATGGAAGGAGAACTGACTCTGGGTGGTGAACACCCAATGGGATTTATAGGTGTAATACAGAATTGTACACCTGAAATCTATGTAACTTTACTAACAATTGTCACCCCAATAAACTTTAATTAAAAAAAAAAAGAAACTTTCCAAACAATCAGCATAGCATGAATCCATGTATGTTAAAAAAGCAAGTTAAATGAACATATCTGTTTATGTATATATAGATTACTAAAATGCATTTTCAAAACTCTGGAAGTATATAGCACAACGTGGTGTTACCATGTTTCCCCAAAAATAAGACCTAGCAGGACCATCAGCTCTAATGCGTCTTTTGGAGCAAAAATTAATATAAGACCTGGTATTGTATTACATTATATTATATTATATTATATTATATTATATTATATTACATTACATTACATTACATTATATTCATATAAGACCTGGTATATATTATATTATATTATATTATACCCAGTCTTATATTAAAACTGTGAGGGGTATAAATGATAAATGTCTATTACATTGTTTTGTACACCTGAAACTAATTAAAAAAAAAAAAAGACTGGGTCTTATATTAATTTTTGTGCTCCAAAAAATGCATTAGAGCTGATGATCCTGCTGGGTCTTATTTTCGGCGAAACATGGTAGCTAGCTCTGAAAGGAAGTAGAATTTCTGTAGCAGTACAAATTGGCATTGTGTCAATGATAATTAATGATTGTGTTTTCTTTTTAACTTATTCTCTGTAATATTCAGTGATTAAATTTTTGTTCACTGAGTGTTTTCAAATGTTATTTAACTATTAAAATATTATATATGGACCCAGGGGATTAAGTCCCTTGCCTAGACAGATTTCTTATGATCACTTAGAAAAAGCAAAGAACTAACAAACCCTCCTCCCACAACCACTAGCATAAAAGTGCATATGAGCTTTACATTCGGGGGAGGGTGCTGATGAGGGGTGTACATAAGACAATTGTTAATCTTTATTACTTCTCCCAATCAAACTAGGTACTGTCTGGAAATTTCAGGCAATTCTGGTGTTATAATAATTGAACAATAAATTGTAAAGATACTTGAGATTAGTATCTTATCATCTATTATTTTTATAAAATGTGATGTCCCAGGGAGAGCAGACGTTTCTCTATACCTCATTTGAAATATTATACATGGTCTTTTGAATTTTTTCCACATTTATATGCTCATTATCTGATGATTTATCCAACTAACCTTTCTCCCTTCCCTCTCAACATATTCCTGCTTTGCTCTCTGAAATCACCTTGTCATTATTCATTAAATATATTGGGGTCTAATTCTTATCCTTCAGCTTCTGCCAAATCCTGCCACAACTAAGGTAAATCTCAAAATTCACTAAGGAAACCGTTTTAACAGTTTAGCTTGGAAATTACTGGAGGTTCTCCAACGCAAGGAAAAAAACAGAAAAAAAAAAGGTTAAAGAAGGAAATGAGTGATAAATGTTGTAAGGAAGACATTCTCTGTAATGATCACCTAGATAGTAAGTCCAAGAAAATCAATCAAATAGCTATAAGGAAATAAGATACTGTAATTCAATGGGCAACCTCAGAGTGAAGATCATGCATGAAAATAAATAGCTTTCTGGTAATGATTTCTTGGATATAATACCAAAAGCACAGGCAACAAAAGAAAAAAGAGAGATAAGTTGGACTTCATTAAAATTAAAAACTTTGTAAATCAAAGGACGCTAGCGACAGAGTAAAAAGGCAATGCACATAATGAAAAAATGCAAATCGTATATCTGATGAGATTGATGTCTAGAATATATAAAGAAATTCTACAACTCAAGAAAAACAAATGAATCAATCAAAAATGGCATAGGACCTAAAGAGACATTTCTACAAAGAAGATAACCAATTGATAATAAGAACATGAAAAGATTCTCAACATCACTGACAATTATAGAAATACAAATCAAAACCACAGTGGGATATCACTTTGCATACATTAAAAAAGCTATTGTAAAACAAAACCCAAAAAATAACTGCTATAGAGTATGTGGAGAAACTGGAACCCTTGTGCTTTGCTGATGGAAATATAAAATGCTGCAGCCACTCTGGAAAATAGTATAGTGATTCTTCAAAAAATGAAACATAGGATTACCACATGATGCAACAATTCAACTTCTGGATATATAACAAAAAGAATTGAAATCAAAGACTTAAAAAGATATTTGTACACCCATGTTCATAGCAGCATTATTCACTGTAGCCAAAATGTAGAAGCAACCCAAGTAGCCACTGATGGATGAATGAATAAGCAAAAGGTAGTATATAACAATGGAATATTATCAGCCTTAAAAAGGAAATAAATTCTGACACACGTTGCAACGTGGTTAAAGCTTGAAGACATAATGCTAAGTATAATAAGTCAGTCGCAGAAGAACAAATATGGCATGATACAATTTAGGAGGGGTACTTAGGATAATCAAATTCATAGAGACAGAAAGTAAAATGGTGGTTATCAGGGGTTGGGAGGAGGGGGAATGGGGATTTCTTGTTTAATGGAAACAGTTTCATTTGGGGAAGATGAAAACTAAAAACAGATGGTGACGATGGTTGCACAATAATATGAATGTACTTAATGTCACAGCTAAATTTTATGTTATGAATATTTTACCTCAATAAAAATAATTAGCTTTCTTATCAGCAACCATAATTTAGGAAAGATGATGAATAAGATAACTGAAATTCACAATTAGCAACGAAACATGAATAATTAAGAAAAAAACCTAACAAGGAATTTTGAAAGTAGAAGAGAGACACATTTTTCTCAGGAGTTGGTTGCAGCCAATATCTATATGAAGGAAAATAACATTTTTACTAAAGACAAGCCATATGATGTAAGTAAGAAGAGAGGTAAATCATTTAACTTTATATAAAATGGCTCAAAATGACTATCTTCTTCCCACAGAATAGAATTCACCAAACCCCTCCTTAAGAAAGACGACAGCTCTGTCTCATCCATTTATAGTCTCTAGTTCAAAGTCAAGGATCTCTCTAAGGTTTCAATGTGACTCCTCCTGGTTCAGAGACACAAAAACAGTAACGACAACAACAAAATTATCTGACCACTCTTATTCTTCCCTACTTCTGCTAAATCCAACATCAGACAAGATCACCTGGGACATTGATGAAGGAATACATAAATGAGAACATTGTCCAAACTGGGAATGTGTATAAATATCTTCTTCTCCTAGCTAATGTGAATAATGCCACTTTATTAATTTCAACAATAGCCCCACCCACTCCACACACCTTATGGATCAAACTTATTAAGATGCCCAGGTATATCGTTGTCCTTGTGGTATATATAACAGTACTCAACCAAGGGCAAAACCATGTTTTCTTAAATTCTCCCTCGAATTACCTGGCACAAATCCAAAACACATATTTACCCTCTTCTAACATGCTTTTACTGAGACGCCCTGTGGTTTTGTGTGTAAGACCCGGTATTTATTTATTTATTGTGCTATCCAATGAAGGAACAAACCCAACTCTGTTGAAATACTGGTGTGTTCCTGGTGATCACTGGCTAGAGAATATTCTAAGTCATAAAGACTTTCTCTTTTTTTTCATATTGGACATTTTATTTTATTTTTTAAATTTATTGGGGTTACATTGGTTAATAAAATTATATAGGTTTCAAGTGTACAATTTCATAATACATCATCTATATATCACAGTGTGTGTTCACCACCCAAAGTCAGGTCTCCTTCCATCACCATATATTTAACCCCCTACCCTCTTCTACCGTCTCCCCCACCCCTTACTCTCTGGTAACCACTTGGGGAAGACTGTTGTCTGTGTCTGAATTTTCACTTGTTTGTTTATATTGTTCGTTTGTTGCTTTCAGTTTTATATCCCCCATGAGTGAATCATATGGTTCTCGAAATTTTCTGTCTGATTTATTTCTCTTAGTATAATAATCTCAGGATCCATCCATGTTGTTGCAAATGGCAGTATTTCATCTTTTCTTATGGCTGAGTAATATTTCATCATATATATGTACCACATCATTTTTATCCAGTCATCTGTTGCAGGATACTTCGGTTGTTTTGCAGGTCAGTGTTAGGGTGAATGTACAAATTTGTCCCTGCTGTTTTTATAGTATCAAACATTACAAACAACCTAACTTCCTATCATTAGGTTGTATATTTCCTATTGTCAACTTCGCACTACCTCATCTCTCTTTTAAAGTCACTTCTGCATTGCTAAGGAGAAGTTCCCAGTTTTCCTTTCCTTTATGATCTAGGATAGCATTTGCCACATGGAGTAACTCTGGAAATACTTGGAAGTCAGAGGCAAGGCAGAATATTTTATTCTCAAGAGTTGGTTGTAGCCAGATCCCTGGGGAAAGGAAAGATTTAGAGTTGTTTCTTGGTGAGCGCCTGAGAGCCACCTGATGGGCTGCTGTCACCTGAGATATTTAGTAGAACCTCTCACAGAGCCTCTTGAACATGACAGCAGTTCCCATGTAAGTGCTTCAGGCTGAGATTCTCAGTATCTCCTTCCTTCACCTACCACCCTAGTTTTTCTGGCTTTCCATGACATCCAGTGGTATTGTTCCGGGTCTTTCTATTTAATCCCTATATCTGTATTACAGAGTGTGCCTCTGTTTCACTAACTGAATAGATGATTTAATTAGAAAAGCAGTTAATATTAAATTATGTACACATGAGATATTCTATAAGAGTTTTAAAAATATGAAGTAGCCCAGGAAATTCTAACTGTTAAGAAAAAGATAATAATAAAGTTGTAGGAGAACACAAATAGTACTGTCCCACTTGGATGTATTTATAAAATTGTTAACAGTAGTTGTCTCTACAGAGACTATGGGAGGGATGGGTGGGGTAAATGGTGGTATTCACATTTTTCTCTTTAAACTTCTACATCATTTGCATCCTTTGGGAAGAAAAACCCTAATGATGCATTACTTTTACAATGAGAAATAACAACCATACAACCAGAAAGCATAAAAAAAATGCCTGATTCTTCCTAATCCCAGTAATTGCTGTCTCCTACACAATAATTTCTGATAGTTTTGTCCAGGACTACAACTTGGATCTTTTTCATTTGTAAGACAGGTACTTCTTCCAGAAAATGTATACTTATTGTAGAATTCTTCTAACACACAAACGTAACTTTCCTTTTTAGCATTAACATTAATTTACATTTCAACAGCAGACTTAGATTACCAATTTCTTCGAATTTTCTTAATCCCTCAGCCTTCTTGTTCTGTAGTCTATTTCTTTCTGTTCATTTCAACTCCTTTTACCAAGAGTACCCTAATTCCCTAAGATGCTTATATTTCTTTCCTTTCTTTCTATGATTATTCAATCCCCAAGTCACTATCTCAATCTGATCCCCCAATCCTTGACAAGGAAACTTGCATTCTGTTAGAGAATATAATCCAACTCTCAGACTATTGTTATTTGAAGCTAATGAACTACAACCGTAGCTATGACCTCAATGTACAGTTACTATTTTAATTTTCCTTTGTCATCTCTCTTTCATTCCTGTTCAATATAATTTAAAACTTGTATTTCCTTACTCAAGATTTAACATGAAACTCTATTATTTCATTTTATAAATGTCTGTCATTCTTTCTCTGAAAAACAAAAATGTGGCCACCAAATGCAAGTTCCTCATATTCTCACCTCCTTATCAAAAATATATTTATGACAATTCTGAGGGCAACTCTTTCCTGCTGCCCCAGTATTATTTCTCAGTCCTACTTGATTTTCTACAATATGTTGCATTACACCTTTCTTTATATCCTTTATAGTGGTGATTTCCCCTAAGCACAATTCAGACTCCTCCCTTCCTAGGACCTTTGACCTCATTTTAATTACTCTCTAATGGCTCTATTTGCCTTTCATCACAACATCTTAAAGAATACTTACTAACTGCTTTCCCTGCTCCCTTATTCCTAATTGACTGACACGTACATCTACTAACACCTGGTTGGCATCCTTATTAACTCTGATAGTGATGATAACTAATATTTATTGAGTACATACTATACACTAGGCATCTTTTAAGCACATTGCATATTTAATTTTTCATTTTAAATCTTTCTAACAGCCCTAAGAGGTAAGTGCTATTATAATTCTAATTTTAAGATTTGGAGACTGAGCTATTGAGAATTTAGATAACTTGCTCCAAGTCACACAGTCAGTAAGTGAATGAACAGAATTTTAAGCCCAAGTGGCCAATTCCAGAATCCAACATCTTAACCATTATGTCACACTGCCTCCCAACTAACCTCATTAATAAAATAATTTTATGCCTTAAATAGGGAGGAGGTTATATTTGGTTGATGGCTCACAGGAATGGGTGATATTATTCTAGGTGAGCAACATTTCAACTCAGTTTTAAACAACATCTAAACATTAATCAGATTACCTCCTACCTTTTATCTAAAGGTAGGGGGCTTTATCATCTGAAGGTATTAGGGCTCTTTAGCACACTAAGCAGGGATAGCTCACTAGGCATTCAGTGTCTATTGACAAACACATGTAGCAAACATTGAGTAACTTTCTGCAAATGGCCAGGTATTGTGATATACGTGATTTCTTTCTCCAGAAAAACAAAATTATGGATCGATATTGAAATTCAATTAGAACTTCATTTAGCCTCATTTGGCTAGATAGATACACCTACCTGTGGAGACATGAATTAACCACAGTAAAGAGAATTCCTTAATTTTAAGCTTTGGTTTTCTGATAATACCAGTAGAAATTTAGGACAACTTGCTTCAGAAAAATGGTAGCAATATATTTTTCTATCTGTTACAGAGTGCAGGGGAAATTATCACATGCCAGGACTAGTTGTCCTAAGCAGCGTTTGGGAATTTTCTTTAGGTTTTATCATAATAATGTTATTAAATGGAAATTCCCACTTTGATTCACCAGCAAAGATTGGACTGAACTCTATGTTTGAAATTACAGCATTTATAAACACTTTCCATATCTCTTTGTTGTGATTCAGTCTTTCCTGGTATTACTGTAAACTGAGAAACTCATTATGTAATTTTCATTTTTTCTATTTTAACAATGTATTCAGAAACCAAGGCAGTGTCCCCTTAGCCTGGATATCTGTTCTCTTAACTATATAATCAGCTCTCTTTTGTCATTCACTCATCAGCCTAATAATTACCTCCTTAAAACGGCTTTCCTTTATCACTCACATTTCTAATTTTTGTTTCTTAATTAGAATTTTAGTTCTGTGAGAGCAGGAACCGTCTCATCTTCGTTTGATACCTTCAGTGACTGACTAGAATGATGTTTGGCACAGAAGTGCCCAACATGGATTTGGTAAATGGATGAAACATCTGATCTACGTTTTTTAAGCATGAGGTTGAAATCTGAATTTCACAAACAGTTTATGAAATAATGAAATAACTGAGCAGTTTCCCTATCTCAATAAATATTGATTAGGTAAATGAAAGATTACAAATGGTATTTACTGTGAAGAATGAGGAAAGACTCAGACAACTACATGAGACGATGCTGGGTTGCCAGGATTCTAAAAATAACCTAACCAATATATTGCTCAGGGTTTTATCCCAAGTCCTCAAATAGCTCTATTATATAAAGAGCTTATTTCTTTTCTCAGTTTTATTTTTAAGGCTTAAATTATACATTGCCATCACCAGATAAAATATTAAAGTATTGTATATACAGCATAAAATACAAGATCTGACTTTAACACGTTAGCCTGCATAACAAAAAAATTAAATAAATAAATAAATAAATAAATAAATAAATAAATAAATAAATAAATAAATCAGGTTTTCTGTTGCTAATCAAGTATTATAGAATTAAAATATAAGTAATTGGGTATTTTTATTTTCAACTGTTTATATTTCAGATTTCCAATTTAAAATATAATCCCCTTTACCATGCCCAGTTGTGTAAAGTACTATGCTTATACCTTTGTTTAATGAAATAGAAATAGTCATTATGGCCTGACAATGAGATTTTCTTAACGCCCAGCTTACTTTTTATTACCTGCTTGGCAAATGCCCATAGGAATTAGGTTCTGCGCCCAAAAGTTAAAACCCTTACTAAGAAGGGAATTATTTCCTATCGTACATTTTGTAAGATATCTTCATTTTCCATGGAGTCAGTAAATAAATAATTATTGAACCATGCAGAAAAGTGCTTCCTGCTCCTTTCTTCTCTTTAGCTTGACAGAGTTTAATAAAAACCAAAACCACAACAAAACAACATACTCCTTTTGGCTGCTCCTTCAGTTTCACACATAACACATTTGACATGATGATTATAGTAAGGCTTGATTGATTCTAAGGCTGCAGGTTTTTTTTTTTTTTTTTTATTTGCTTTGCTTAGTTTCAATCAGAAGGAGTGAAGCGTGTAACTTTGTTCTTATAATGCCTTACACAATTCCCATCAATAAATCCACCAAAATGTGGATAGGCTCAGAATCCGCAGATGATGAAACACAATGTACTCACCTGAATAATCTTTTTACTAAAAATAAAAGACTTACCCCTAGATTTTCAAAAGATCTTGCTCACCTTGATAACACCTAAAACCCCCCTACCCAGACAGCTGATTTTAGTCTTTACAGGAGCACAAAAGCAGAAATTTGCTGCAGGTACTATGACTTCATTCATCACTAAATGATGAATATTCTTAATTCTACCCACTTCTAGCAAATTAGTGGATCTTTATACCTGGCAGTGAGGTAGGGCTCTTTCTGTGAAGGGCAATCAAAGATACCAGTTTGCAGAATTCATTGACTAAATCCTGGGCACCCCCATGTTCATTAAGCTGAAGTTATTAATTGCAATCACAGAGGATTCTTAGTCCGTAGAATTTGGCATCCCCACTTCTCCACTCTTCCATTTCTAAGTACCCTTGTATGGTCCTACTGTCACACAGGGACGTCCTTGACTTGGATCCTGCCCCTTCCTTAGTCCTAGGAAGAATCTCCTCACCTTGAATAAAACCTTTCCTTCTACCCCCATTTACAGGCTGTCACCCTGCTCTTGGAAATGTACTTCTTTCATTGTGTTTGATGACACTTATTAACAGGACCCACCTACCACTCCCTAGGTCAGATGCCACTGACACAGATCAAGACCTCCTTAACTGTGTTCTTTGGGGTTAGGGACAATACAATTTGTCTTGGAGAAACTAGTGCTTAGTTTTGTCTGCTCTCAGCTTCCTTCCCTTCTCTATAACTTGAGTGTCTCATAGTTGGATAAATAATCCTGCTACAGTTAGGACAGATTTTAAGACATTACAGATATTTGTGAATTATAGGAGAAGAAAATTATGCTTTTTTTTTTTTGATGGTCAATGAAAAGCCATTGTAAAACTTTGAAGAGGGCAACAAATTGATACAAGGTGCTATTGAAGAAACTTTTTGAACACTGTGACTTGGCAGAAGGAAAAATGAAAGCAGAAAGTTTGTAATGTTCCAGTTGAGAATAGAAGTGTCTTTAAAACCCTAAAAAACAACTAGTAGTAAAGAATACTTTAAATCTCCTTATGGAACATTTCAAAGAAGAAAATTTACATAAATATTTCATCAAGGATTTTAAAAAAATTTTATTTTATTGTGGTAAGAACACATGTTAACCCTCTTAAATTTTTAAGTGCACATACAGTATTGTTAGCTAGAGGCACAATGTTTTACAGCAGATATTTAGAGCACATTCATTTTGTATAATTGAAACTTTACACACATTTGTTAACAATTGCCCATTTCTTCCTCTCCCCCAGCCCCTGGAAACAGCACCCTAATCTATGATTCTATGATTTTGAATATTTTAAGTACCTTATGTACTAATAGTTGGAATCATGCAGTATTTGTCCTTCTGTGACTGGTTTATTTCGCTTAGCATAATGTTTTCAAAGTTCATCCATGTTCTTGCCTAATGCAGGACTGCCTTTTTCAAGGCCGAATAATATTCCATTATATGTACTGACCACAGTTTCTTGACCCATTCATCTATTGATGAACATTCAGGTCATTTGTGAATAGTACTGCAATGAACATGGAGGTGCTAATATCTCTTTGAGAACCTCATTTCAATTATTTTGGATAAATATCCACAAGTGAGATTACTGGATTACAGAATAGTTCTATTTTTAATTTTGGGGGGAACCTCTATACTTCTCATAGTGGTTGCATCATTTTGCACTCCCACTAAGAGTGTGCAAGGGCTCATTCCCTTTTCTCCACATTCTTGCCAACATTTGTTGTCATTTTTCTTTTTCTTTCTTTTTTCTTTTTATTTTTTGAATATAGCCATCTTAATAGGTATAAGGCAATATCTCATTGTGGTTTTGATTTGCATTTCCCTGATGATTAGTGATATTATGATATTAAACATCTTTTCACATATCCCTTGGCCATTTGTATGTCTTGTTTGAAAAACTGTCTATTCAAGTCTGTAGCACATTTTTAAAGACTTTTTTTTTAAAGGAAAATATTAGGTATACAACTCAATTGATAAGAAGGATCAGAGATTCCCCATATACTCCTTACCCTACACATGCATAGCCTCCCCATTTATCAATGTCATTCACAAAAATGGTACTTTTTTTTTTTCCGTAGGATATTCTTACATTAACACATCCATCATACTCACCTAAAGTCTATAGTTTACCTTAGGGTTCACTTTTTGTCATGCATTCTATAGATTTAGACAAATGTTAATGACATGTATCCATCATTATAGTATCACAGACAGTATTTTCACTGCCTTAAACATCCTCTTTGCTCTGCTTATACATTTTCCCCCATCCCCAGCAACCATTGATCTTTTTATTGTCTCCATAGTTTTGCCTTTTCCAGAATATCTACAATTGAATCAGACAGTAAGCTTTTCAAACTGGCTTCTTTCACTTAGTAATATGGATTTAAGATTCCTCAATTTCTTTTTTCATCTTTAGCAGATTTTTAAGTTGTGATATTAATTTTTTATTTCCTATTGAGTTGTACAAGTTTCTTATGTATTTTGGAAATTAACCCCTTATATGATATATGGTTTGTAAATGTTTTATTTCATTCCATAGATTGCTTTTTCACTCTGTTGTTTCCTTTGATGTGCAGAAACTTCTTAATTCGATGTGCTCCTGCCTGTCTATTTTTGCATTTGTTGCAAGTTCTTTTGGTGCCATATCCATGAACATTGACAAGACCAATGTCATGAAGCATTCCCGCTATGCTTTTTCTAAGACTTTTGTAGTTTTAGGTCTTATGTTTCAGTCTTTAGACCATTTTGAGTTCATTTTTTTGTATGGTACAATATGGATCCAAAAGAGTGTTGAATTTTGATAAATGCTTTTTTTGCATCTATTGAGATGATCATGTGATTTTTTTCCTTCAGTCTGTTACATTAATTGATTTGCATATCTTGAACCATCCTTGCATCCCAGGGATAAATCCTACTTGATCATGGTGTATGATCTTTTTAGTGTATTGGTGAATTTGGTTGGCTGGTATTATGTTGAGAATTTCTGCATATATATTCACTAGGAATATTGGCATGTAATTATCTTTCCCTCTGGTATCTTTGTCTGGCTTTCATGTCAAGGTGATGCTGGCCTAATACAGTGAGTTTAAATATACCCTCCTTTTCAACTTTTTGGAAGAATTTGAGAAGGACTGGCATTAATTCTTTAAACGTTTGGTAAAATTCACCAGTGAAACCATCTGGTTCTATGCTTTTCTTTATCTGGAGATATTTGATTATTAACTCAATATCCATGGTGGTTAGAGGTCAGTTCAGGCTTTCTATTCATGATTCAGTCTTGGTAGGCTTTATATTTCTGGGAATTTATTCATTCCTTCTAGGTTATATAGTTTGTTGGCTCATCATTGTCCATACTGATCTCTTAGGATCCTTTTTATTTCTATGTCATTTGTTGTAATGTCTCCTCTTTCATTTCTGATTTTATTTATATGAGTTTTCTCTCTTTGTTCATAGTGAGTCTAGCTAAAGTTTTGTCAACTTTGTTTATCTTTTCAAAAAATCACTCTTAGTCTTATTGATTTTTTCCTATTCTTTATTTATTCTCTATTTCATATAGTTCTCAAATCTTTATTGTTTTCTTTTGGGTTTATTTCGTTCTTTTTCTAGTTTTTTGAGATGTAAATTTAAATTGTTGATTTGAGATCTGTCTTTTTTAAGTGTTCACTGGTATAAACTTCCTTTTTATTACTACTTTTGCTGTATCCCATATGTTTTGATATGATGTATTTTTATTTTCATTTGTCTCAAGATATTTTCCAATTTCCTTTTTTGATTACTTCTTTAACCTATTGGTTGTTCAAAAATATGTTGTTTAATTTCCACATGTTGTGAATTTTCCAGTTTTCCTTCTGCTATTGGTTTCATCCCCTTGTGGTAAGAAAAGACACTTGGTATGATTTCAATCTTATTAAATTTGTTTAAAAGTTGTTTTGTGACCTGCCATTTAATCTATCCTCAAGAAAGACCCATGTGCTCTTGAGAAGTATGTGTATTCTGATGCTGCCGAGGACAGTGTTCTGTATATGTCAGTTAGATCCATTTTGCCTATAATGTTTAAATCTACTTTTTCTTTGTTGATTTTCTGTATGGTTGATTCCATTATTAAAAATGGGTATTAAGGTCTCATACTAATATTGTATTGCTGTCTATTTCTCTCTTTAGTTCTTTCAACATATGCTTTATAGACTTAAGTACTTTGATATCGGGTAAATATATTTTTATAATTGTTCTTTTTACAAATTTAATAAATTTTATGTATTTATAATTGCATATTTATGATGTCTTTGTACAGAATTGATTCTTTTATCATTATATAAATACTTTTTTTTGTCTCGTGACAGTTTTTGATTAAATGTGCTTTTTCCATAACATAAGTATAGCCATTCCTTCTCGCCTTGTGGTGCCATTTGCATGGAATACCTTTTTCCATCTCTTTACTCAACCTATGTGTGTCTTTGAGTCTAAAGTGAGTTTCTTGTAGGCAGCATATAGTTTGATATTCTTTTTTTATCCATTTAGCCACTCTTTGTCTTTTGTCTGGGGAGTTTAATCTGTTTACATTTAGAGTAATTATTAATAGGAAAAATTTTACTATTGAAATATTGTTCATAGTGTTCTGTTTTGTAGTTATTTTGACCCTCTTTTCCTCTTGCTTTCTTATTTTATTTTATTTTGATATTGATATACTTTGATATTTCTCTTTCTTTTGTGTAACATCTATAGGTACTTTTTTGTGGTTACCATTGTGTTCACATAGAATATCTTGTAGTTATAGCAGTCAATTTTAAGCTGATAACAACATAACCTCAATCATACAAAATCTATGCTTTTATTACTCCTCCTCCAAGCTATATGTTATTAATGTTATAATTTGTCTAAATTTATTATGTATCCATTATATATATTTTATTTATAATTTTTTATCATATTTTTGTCTTTTAACTTTCATACCATAATTCAAAGTGATTTACCCACCACCATTGCAATAATGCAATATTCTGTATTTATCTATGTATTTAGCTTTATCAGTGAGTTTTAGACTTTCTTAACCTATTGTGCTGCTGTTTCTTTTCAACTGATGAGCTCCCTTTAGTGTTTTTTGTAAGGCAGGTCTGGTGCTGATGAATGTTCTTAAATTTTGGTTATCCAAGAATGTCTTTATTTCTCCTTCATTTTTGAAGGACAGTTTTTCTGTGCATAATATTCTCTGTTGGCATTTTCTTTTCTTTCTTTCTTTTTGAATATATGTGTATCTTTGAATATATCTTCCCTTCTTTTCTGACCTAAAATTTCTAGTGACAAACCTGCTTATAATCTTATGGAGGTGCTCTTGCATTTGACAAGTTACTTTTTTTTGCTGCTTTCAAAATGCTCTCATTGTTTTTGTCTTTTTACAATTTGATTGTAATTGTCCGGTATTTCTTTGGATTCATCTTGTTAGAATACTGTAGGCTTTTGTACCTGGGTATCCATGTGTTTCACAGATTTGGTAAGTTTTCTGCCTTCTTTTTTTTTTTTTTTTTGAATAAGTTTCTGGTCCTTCCTCTTTCAATTTTCCTTCTGGGACTCCCATAATTCATACATTAGTCTGTTTGGTGGTGTCCTATAAGTTCCCAAGGCTGCCTTTCTTTCTCTTTTTCTTTCTTCCTTCTTTCCTTCTTTCCTTCCTTCCTTTCTTCTTTCTTTCCGTTTACTCTTTTTGTTCCTCTGATGAATAATTTCAAATGACTTGTCTTTGAGTTTGCTTATCCTTTCTTGTGTTTACCCTAGTCTGTTCTTCAATCCTTTGTAGTGATTTTATTTTTTTAGTTCAGTCACTATATTTTTTATCTCCATGATAAAAAATTTTAGTCCTTTAACAATATTTTTTATCCTTTTGTTGACATTCTAACTTTGTTCATGCATTGTTCTTGTGACCATGGTAAACATCTTTATGACAGTTATTTTGGATCCTCCTTTAGGCAAATGACATATCTCCATTTCATTAGGGCTAGTTTCTGAAACTTTATCTTAGTCCATTATTTGAAAAATATTTCCCTGTTTCTTCTTTTTCTTGAGTTTCAATATAGGGCCAGTGTATTAGACAAAACAGCCACCTCTCCTAGTCATCACAGATTAATCTTATACAAGGGTAGAGCCTCACTAAACAGCCCAGGCAGAGATTCTCCAGCCTTTATGCTAGTCCAACCCACTTTCTTTGTTCTTAGAGGCCACAGGCATCTAGAGTGCTCTGGGACCTAGCATCAGTCTAAGGCAACAATGACTGAAGCCAATTCTCCAGGCAGTCCCCAGGTATTTTCACTGTACGTCTTTCTCTCACCTGGGCAAAGCTCGAAGCTGGCATTTTTCAACTGTTAGTTCTCTGCCTTGTCAGAGGGAATGTCATGGTGACTACCAGCCCAAACCACAATCTCTGTTCTTTCTGACCACAGGTGACTATAATATTCCATGTTCTTTCAGCATTCTGAGACAGGATAGACAAAAGTCAATGCTCTTGGTAGCCCCAGGAAAAGTTGGGTCATTGGACACATGGTGCACCTTTTTCCCTTCCCAAAAAGAAGCTGAGATTTTAGTGGTTGGGAGTGTTGGACTTATTGTAGGGCACTATGCTGGGGTAGAGATTATAGTGAGAGGGTATCTTGAATTTCCTATTGGTTTTTATATGGCTGGTTTTGCACTAACCCAGGGTGCAGGGGACTCTTAACTAATTTTTGGATTTCTTACAAAGGGAATATATTTATAAATTATTATTGAATTGTTGTGTTCATAGTGTAAAGGGGGGTCGAGGCTTCCTATTCTACCATTTTGTTGACATTGCCCCAGTAAATATATATTTTTAAAAAGGTTAGTCTCTTTTTTTATATCTTTATGTATTATTTCCAAAAGATCTGTATGCAAAAATGAAAGAAACATGTGCAGTATGTTTGTATTTGTTTCCTGTGTGTGTATGTATAAAATCTATATTAAAGCTAATTAATAATTTGTATTTGAACATGTTCTGACACAATTTTTTAAATACCTCCTTATAAAAACTAGCCTGGGAGACACTGAGATCCATCGTGGGCTCAGCTTAAAATTATTTGTGAATATAAATTCTCATTTACCATTTAGATCTCACAGAGAGCAAAAGGAGAGATTACACTGAAAGGAAATTGTGTAAAATATTTGAACTTATACTATAATTAATGATTACATTTTCCTTTTTAGTTGAGTTAAAGCAAACTTAAAAGGCTTTAAATGTCACAAAAATTGTTAAGGAGATTAATTGTGAATGTAATAAGTATGGTAGAGAAAAATTCATAGTCAACAAAAGGGAAACAAAAGACGATTGCCTTTCAGTTTTAGAGAAAATCCAGAACTAGGAATCACTGACAAAGTCATTAAGGATTCAAACGTATAAATATTGTCCTGTTTATGAGGATGAGCTAGTCTCCTAGCATGTTCTTTGTGGCATCAACATTTCTTTCTATTTTGATACATCCCAGGACTTAACCCTAGATCTTCCAAGCTGATTCACATGCAGAGAGAATGAATTTATTTTATTTTATGGCTTAAAAGCTTCAGCTATCTGCTTCTGATGATAGATATGGACAACCCTTACTCAAGTAATTAATCAAATGAAAACATTCCATGTCATTAATGGATTTTCTACACTTAAATGAAAGTAAAATTAATCTTTTTGGATTAAGTAATTGAATGCTTACATAGTGTAAATAGTAACTAAGAAGACATGGTCATTTCTACTACAACTTAATCGTACTTTGTCTTAAAATATACATATATTTTTGTGAAGCAGTACGAAACATCATTGACTATATTTACCGAAAAAAAAAAAATCAGTGATGTTATAGTGGATGAACCAATAAATGAATGAATAGAGATGTAAGAAATGCATCCTGAAAAAATAAATACACTGGTACTCTATAAGGTGCTTCTAAAGGGAAGCTACTAGCTTTTCTAAAATGTATTGCCCTCTCAGATATATAAAAATGTCTTACTGATGCTGTCAGTTGTGTACATGTATGTGTGTGTATGGGGGTTGGGTGGGTAGTGGAGAGAGAGAGAGAGAGAGAGAGAGAGAGAGAGAGAGATCTGTCTTCTGATTTTGGAGATTGGTTTTCTGCTCATAGCACTTCTTCCTTATGTGGCATTCTACCTGATGTCTTTTTCAGTTACCATTTCACAGGTTGTTAATCGTTAAGTTATCTTATGTTTGCCAGAATCCGGTAAAATACCACAATGAATCACATTACATCACTTTAAAATCAAGCTTTATCACACCTTTCAAGATTGTGTGAGTGTGTGTGGTGTGTGTATTTGTACGTGTGTATGTGTTTCCCTTAAAAGCTTGGCCAGTTCATTTTCTCCTAACTACCTGCGACTCTTTTATTGATGTTAATAGCATTGATGACAGCAGCACAATAAAGGCGACTATCACAACCCTGTGTGTGCCCAGTGCTGAGCTAAATACAGCCCATTGTATCTAAGTTTCAACATGGTTTTTGTGTTTTGTTTTGTTTTCCTGATAAAAAGGAGTACTGTCTGATTTTTTGTAGTTAGGAAAACTTATGTTAATTCATTCATTTATCGAATATTTATTGAACGCTCACTGTATGCCAGGCCTTGTATTAGGCATGGGATGCAAAAGTTCACGAAAGGCTCAAACATGCCTACTTTTGTGTAGTTTATATTCTATTGTGAAGAGAAATACAATAAACAAAGTTAAAATGACTAATTTACCTACTAAATTAAAAGGTGATTAGGGCTGTGGAAAACAAAGCAGGTAAGAGAGGACAGGAGTGAAGAGCGTGATGTGATCTTTTATAGTGTAGTTAGGTTTAGTTTCAAAGAAAAGGTGACTTGAGAAAAAGCTTAATGAGGTCAGGAAAAAGATCATTGTAGACAGAGGAAATCACCAGTAGAAAAGCTTTAAGGTAGGAACTTGCTTCATATTTGAAGACACTCCTGGAAGTCAATGTGTCTGAAGTGGAATGAACATGGCAGAGAGCAATAGCAGACAAAGTGAGAGATGAAAGGAGTCTGGAAGCTTGTAGCCTTGTGTGCACCTTTGAGTGGAGAGCTGACATGAGCTTATGTGTTTTTAAAGGATCACCCTGGTTACTGTGTAGAGAACATGCTACCAGTAGGCGTAAAGATCCAGGAAGTAGCTATTGCAATAATTCAGAAAAAAACAAAACAAAACAAAAACATGATGCGGCAGTTTAGTAATGTTAAGGAAGTTGTCCCATCACAGACAGAGTAAGTGAATTTGAATCCAAGTCTACCTTGCTTCAAATTTGTGCCTCTATTCCCTGCTTTTGTTTCAGAACTGCTATAATTCAGACTTGGGACAGTGAGTGCAAATTTCTTTCTTGGCATACGAAGGACATCAGATCTTGTACCCTGAGATCAAGTGTTAGGAATAAATGTGTTGGTTTTGGTTATGACAGACTTATGACACTTAACAGTAAAAGCCATAATTGTGTTATTAAATTTTAAATATCTCCTTTTACTGGTCTGGATAGCTCTATATAGTAAGCAAGGAGAAAGAACATTGCTATTATAGTGACATAAAGAAAGCAAGGGACAGAATAATGCTTTGCTACTGAGAAAAAGAAATCAACAAAGTTTCCTTTTTTTTTAGCATTAGAGAACGATCCTTTCACAAAGGGCACACTACTTGGGATCCTTATTGTTCTGTGGAGTATGGAGACATGGTAGTTACTATACGTAACTCATTTTTGAGAGAGTAGATAACATTTCTGCACTCCAGACAAAATTTCAAATCAGTAGACTTGAATTGAGTACCTAGATCGTTCTTGAGAGAATTTGGAAGATGGTAAGAATACTGGGGAAACACTGGAAAATATATACTGATGAAGTAGGGCAAAACTAGATAAAATAAATAAAATACATCCATAAATTGGTTTAGTTGTACCTATCTAGAGTAGAAAAAACAATAATTTTGCATGGATTAAAATCTTCCTAGATAAACTTAAATGTATCTGTATCACCATTTTGTTTTCCATAAAATGAATTCTGAATACATTTTTTTCAACTAATTTTATATTTCATAGGACTATTAGGATTGTCTTCCATACAATCCCAGTAATTGAGTACTTACTATGATAGCACACATGCCAAATGAAAAGGAAAACAATGCCTGCATGTTTGCCTGATACAGGTGATGTTTAAGCCTTACCTTTCCTGGCTTTACACAGCAAAGGGAGTACTTTCTCTACTTTTGTGCTGTGGCTATCTAAGTACAAAGTCAGAACTCAGGACATCTAAGCAGGAGATGATGGGATTCAATTTTCTGTGTTCAAAAAGCAAAGTGATTTATACATCAAGGGCACACACACACACACACACAGGCACACACACGCACAGATGACACACACTCCATACTAGAAAATGCTATCGAAGAACATTAATATGTAATTATGCAGTTCACAAAATTTAACAATTATGATTAAGTAGGAGTTCTTCACTAGCATTGTTAGGGATTTCAAGTTAGCAATGAAAGAACTGGGTTGGGTTTTCACAAACTTCTATGATTTTTGTCACAGAGAAATAAGAAATACATGTTTTAATATCAGTTAAGTAAATAGTGATAAATAGCTTATTTCTCCACAGGTCTACGTTATTTTTAATGGAAACATAAACTAAATTGTTATTTCAGTCTACTTTTCTTAAAACTTCAAGAATCCTATTCCACCTATCACCCGCCCACACACACAAACTTTTTTTTCAACCTCTCTCTTCCTCTATTACTATGTTTACTCCCCCTTCCTTTCACAGACACATTCACTAGAAGGAGTAATCTACCTCCTGCTGTCACTTCCTCCTATCTGTCACAACTCACTCACTGCAGTTTGGGTTTATCTCATCAAGACTCTTAGGCCTTGTCTCACTAAGTCTCTGGGATTCTCCTAACTGTAAAGTCAATGAGTACTTTAGTCTTGATTTTCCATAATTTCCCTACAGCGTCTCTCTCTCTCCACTGGATAGTTCTCACTCGTTGAAAAGATTTTCTCATGAATTTCTCAAAAAACACTCCCCTGGTTCTCCCATTATTTTGGTAATATATTCTAAATCTTGTTTTATTTTATGTTTTCCTTTTATATCCATCCTTTTAATGTTTACCCCCAGATCTTCATGAAGAATCTTCTTCTCTACATAGTTACCTGTCCATCCCATGGGAACATACACATTTGCCTTCTTTCACTTATTACCAAACTCAGGGAAATCCAAATGTAAATGCATAGGCTGAAGTCTGCTCTAACCTGAGAATAAATATATTGAACTCTCTGCTTGACAAGGACTTGTGGATGGTCCCATTACATCAAACACAGCTTTTCTAATAATAAATTTATCCATCCTCTCTAAACGGTCTTCCTTTCAGTAATATGTACTATGTGAGCAGAAGCACCCTCAGCAATTGTCCCAACAAACCAAACCAGAGTCTCATCCTTCTCACTGACCCTGGTATCTAGTCAAGTTGAGAAGTTTGGTAGGTTTTAAATAGGTGCCAACTATTCATCCTTCATTCCTCCAATCTCTCTGTCACTGTTTTCTTCACTCTCTCATCTTTCTCTAAAGATTATTTAGTGAGCTCGCTATTTTTAATCTGGATTCTCACTGTCATTAATAGCTAGAAAAAAATTATTTCAGAGAGAGAAAGAGAGAGAGAGAGAGGAGAGGGTGTGGGAGAGAGAGAGATTGTTTTGTTATAACACAGTAACACAGTCTGGTCATTTCATTCCTGAGATCTTGAGTTACCAACAATCATTATGTAAGTTTTACATTTTGGAAAAAGAGTGCTAAGAAGTTTCTAACTGGCAAAAACTACCTTCTCCCACAAAAATCTGAGGGGGATGACAAAGATTTTTCATATCTATGTAACCATACTGAGAAGAATTTCAAATTCTAGCAGTAAATGTGTACCCTAGGGAGGCATTTATTTGCTGGAAGGAATATATTAATAAGACTCTCGGGATATATTCTTGAGGGTCATAATGCCCTCAGAGAGCAAGCATTAGAAAATTTTGTTGTTCCACTATCATCAGGTTTCTGTTTGCTAATCTATGTATGCCAGCTGAGAGTGAAAACCGAACTGTGTACAATAATACAGAAGACAATTTAGCAGCTCTTTAAGTGAAGAAAGAAGGGAAACATATGTTATATAGCAAAGAAAAGAAACTTTCCTTGTAGAACATATATTCTTAATTGAAAATACCATGAAATTGTTCTCAATACACATAACAATATGAATCTTTTCTCCCAGTCACCCTTCTTCCTCTCCTCCAAAGGAATACCTGTTGGCATAACAAACATTGTTTTTCACTCATCTGATGATATTATTATATCCAGCTAACTGTGTGTGTTCTTAAGGTATAGGAAAATTCCCTGTGCCCTCTGAAAGCATGCAAAATGGCAACATAAAACCTAGCTTTCTCTGCTCTCAACCCATACTCTGTGGTTCTCTATTTTAATTACTCTCAATTGATGTGGGCACTTGTCTGCTTTTTCCATCAGGCTGTAAGATTCTTAGCAGACAGAGGCCACACTTCGATCATTTATCATTCTTTCCACAACCTCCCAACTTGTTCCTTCTCTCCAGAATCTAAAATAATGCTTTTAATGTAGTATGCCAGCAATTAAAAAAATAATTTTAAAAGCTGACAAAACACCAAATCTCTTGACTTTTAAATTCTGTTCTCTCTACTTACTCTGTAGAGAGTAAACCAGAAAATAAAACCGAAGTGTTCAAACCCAAAGAACAATCTTGTGGTTAAAATCAATCTGTCAAATAAATAGAGAGACCTCAAATAAACCTCTTAACTGCTTAAGGAATGAAGCAGTCTGAAATCAAATGCTGGGCATAGTTTTTGAGATATTCTTGTGAAGTTTGACATATAAGAAAAAACTTTTCTGGGAGCTGTGTTAAGCTGTACTGGCAAGCACACTCCCTGTCTTCTGAAAATGACTTTTTTTTTTTAATGGATTAGCTCTATTACCTGCAACATCACTTTATCATTGCTTTGAGACATAGGTCATTATTTGCTTATAAAACACTTGAAAAATATTCCATAGGTGTTATTTTGTATTCTGCTGTTGCTAACCACTGTGAAAGCTGCAAACATTGCATTCCCAAAAATGTTTTTTGAGGTCAGAATCGCAGTATCTCCATCCTACGTAAGGGCTATGAACCAAAAAATATCACCGTTGTCACAAATTATTGCTCTATAAATATCCACACCAAAATCCATCTTGTGATTATTATTTAATCAGAAAATAATATGTTCTTGGGTAGAAATATCTACTATTTATTCTTTGATTTTATTAAAGGAAGTCTATTCTATACAGAATGACATTTTTAAATATAAAAGAATGGTTCCGTTCTGGTAGCACTATTGCAATCATTGTCATATATTAAGGTATATTCGAATTATTCGAATTCCAGACCAATACATAGATACTGCATAAAATAAATAGCTTTTTGTTTTTTTACAGAATAAACAAAATATCTTGAAACACTAAAGAACAATTATTATGTTTCTTCATCTCTTGGGAAAGTTTTTACTGTAGCCGTAAATCCCAGTGACGTATAGTTCTTTTTTACACAAGAGATAATGGTTATAATCCCACTATGTGAATTTCAACTTTCAACCCTCTCTCTAAAGTTAAAAGTTAGCTTCCAAAGCTTTTAGAAAGCTTCTGCCCTTTTCAAACTGCATTTCGAGTACATCAGTCTTATTGATTTATTCATAGTAAATGTTACCCACTCATTCTTTGTGTGAAGAAAACTACGTAAGTGCTTCCGAAACTCTGGCAACCGTCTCAGATGTAACTTGTCTAAACAGTAAAAACTTATTCTTTCTGGTCAGGACAGTGGGCAGCCTGGAGAGGGAAAATGGGGCTCTCAGTGCCAAGTAGGATAGGTCATAAATTCCAGTTTACCACCAATATCAATTGTGAAATGTTTTAACATTCCAGGAACTATTACTTCCAGAAAGTGATAAAGCATCTCCAGTAATAAAAGCATTGATCCTGAACTGAGCTCTGAATGCATGATGCAAATTGGAGAAATCTTTTTGGAGTAGTCCATTTGTGAGTCTCAAAATCCTTCAGTATAATGTAGGTAAATTCATATAGAAAGAAATGAGTGATGCAGCTGAATTCTACCACTCGAAATACAGACTTATAAAGAGAGACAAAAAGGACCACTTTTTTGTTTATGCTGATATCTCATCTCCCTTTATTTATACTTATTCCAATCTTTTAGCACTGATTGTTTTGTGCTGTGTGTTTTATTTTGCAAATGTATACTGAACTAAATTTATGCAAATTTATACTGAACTAAAGGACTACCACCTAAATAAAGGTTTATAAGGCAGAGAAAATCTGCAAAGCTTTATTTTTGACCAACAACCAAAAAAAAAATATGAAAGGTTAAGTTCTCCCTCTTATCACCTTTGTTCTTTTTCGTCAATTGAAAAAAAATAAATATGAACCACATGGGTTGGCCTTTCCTAATTCCATGAAAAAGAAAGATGCTAAGATGATTTGATCTAAATGGTTTGATCCCCAGCACACATTCTCCAGTTCAACATCTAGAAAGCTAACAGACAAACATATTATTATTAAACAATGATAAAACATATTTCTATTTATGTACTATAATTATATAGAAACATTATATATAAAATTAAGATAACATTAAAATATATTTGCCTAATTTCAATAAATGAACTTATTTCCAACTGCAAATTATAATTTAATATATTTATATAATAAGAATTTATCACTCACCTCGTACTAACACAGAGTAGTTTATTCTGCTCTGGAGCTGCTGAGCTCAACTCAGATCAGCTACATGACTCTGAATTGTAGGTTGGGTTCAAGTCTAGTCCATATGTATCCACATTCTGGGATCATGATGACCTGGAATATGTTTTCTCATGGCAGATGATAGAGCAAAAATGAGTAAGCTAAGACGTTATACTTTTTGAGGTCTAACAGTCCAACTTAGATTATAATGAAACAATGATGAAGTTATTATTTTCTGGAAAGCAAATATAACCAAAAGATTTTTCATTGTTATTGTTTGGTCCTGATCCAATCAGTCAGTGATGTGGCAATAAGTCTGGTTGGTAGTGAAGGGAGTTCTCAGCTGATTTTCAGTGCCTCACTGTTATAAATTTCGAAGGAGCACCTAATGTATGAGATAAGCATTTATATGAAGTAAACAAAACCTGTATGCTAACATGGGAAAGAGACAAGGCTGGGAGGTGAGAAAAAAATGTAAAGAAAATATATTTGAAGGGAAATAAATATGATCCTGTAAGGGAAATAAAAGAAAGGAAGGTAGGAAGAAAGAAAGAGAGAAGGAAAAGAAAAATGAAAGGAAATTCAGGAAAAGAGAAAAACATAATATATGTTCTAGCACATTTTTTCTTTTTTAGAAATAGAAAATTTGGCATAAAAATGAGGACATATTACAGGGAATGTAACTAAAGAAGATTACGTTAGAAAAATATAATTTTTGTATTTTTCACTTTTTCATATCAGAATATATATATATATATATATATATATATATATATATATATATATATATATATATATTCCAAGTCGAGATTTGAACAATTGAATTGATTTAGGTTCTCAGCTATAATCCCAATAATTAATGTGAATAATGTCAACAACAACATTAGCTAAGTTCTTTTGGTTTGTTGTTGTTTTGCAAGTCTAAAGATTTCTAGTAACTTCATCCTTTAAAATTCAATCACTGGGTTTTTGTTCTTGAGAAATGGAAGGTAAATTATATCCCTTCATGGCTATGCTCGTCCATGTATCCTATTACCACACAGAAAGAGGAACATTTTGCATATATTCAGCTTTAGAAAGTTAAAGGAATTCAAAATAATTTCTATATATTAAATGTGACATCAATCCTAGGAAGTCTTTGTGTGGTTTGATACAAAGGATGTTACCAAGGATGGTGCCCTGTCACAACTGAATGTCTGTAACACATTTACTTAAATTAATTTTGCAGAACTCAATTTATACAATAGTTTAATTCTGCAAAGATTGTTGGTGTAGATTTTTCACTTATGTGTATTGTTCATCCTTCCTAAAATGCATAATATTATGTATCAGTATTCTCCATCCATGCACATTAGCCTTTAAATAAATGCTTTACCAGAAGGATGACTTAGTTAAAATTTGTTTATCTCATATGCTATATTTATATTTGGACCTTAATTATAAGCTAATAATCAATGAAGATAAAAATAAAGAATAATAGAAATATATTCAACAGGAGCTATCCTCAAGTGAAATGGTTTGAAATTCACTTTACATAATAACTGATGATTTTGATGATATTATACGTAAACCCATTTTAAAAATCATCACTATTAAGACAGAAGGAAGAAAAAGATGGAAATTGCTGTCTTCTAGGATACCTTTTTTTATTATGCATAATTCTTTATCTGGTCTAGTTTTGTTCTTAATGTATGGAATGCTTATCTGTTAGGCCCTAAAACATTTTGATAATACTTCTGTTCATCTTTGGCTGTACCTCCACAATACTTGTTCCAAAACTTTCCACTTTTCTCAGTTTTATATTCACTTACATTATCCCACAAATGAATCAACATATTTCTTGAAAAGTCAAAGCTATCTGAAGTGACGTCTGTCCTTATTCTCAATTTTTCTAGCTCCCTCTTCCTACTCTCCAGCCTCAGGCCAAAAGGCATTTGCACTGCTGCCAAAAGGCAATTTCTCCATTTATGGTTTTTTCAGTTATAGTTCAACCTGAGTCCTCTATGCTTTCTCATTCTCCTTTCTAACTTTTAATTTCATCAAACCAGTGAACAATCAACACCAAGATAACCATTTAACTCTGCTGCTGCTATTTTATCCTCTAACTATATCCCTCCTTTAAATGACTACTATCTATGAATTAATATCTCACAATCACTACCTTTCTATCCTAATTCCTTATTCTTGCCTTAACTCCCCTATCTTCAATTCCTTTGCTCAACCAGCAAAAATACCAGGGATTCACAGATCATAAAACTAATAGTTTACAAGCCCACATTTTCCTTGGCTTCCTTGAAGCAAGTTGTGTTTTCTTCTCTTACTCATCAAACATCTAAGTTCATTTCTGACTTCTCAGTTTTCATCTCTACTTTCTTTACTCATGAATAAATGCAATAAATCCTATTGTCTGTGGCTCCTTGCATATGGATGTCTTTTCTCATTTTAACACAACTCATCTATATCTAAATTCATGATCATAAAGTGACGTCCTTCCCCCAGCTTTGCTGTGACCATCAATTATATAACTAAACAACAGGATCAAATTCTTAATAACTTTTAATCATTTTCTCTTTTTCCCCCTCGCATATCAGTTAAGACCTCTAAATGGTGTTTTTCCTTTCCTTTTCTTCTTCTTCCAAAAGGTAATGTAGATACTTACATTGTGTGGATTTACAATTCACACAATCGAAATATCTTGCACTTTAGGTGACAGGAATAAGCATAGTGATTACAAATTTTTTGTTTTGTTTTGTTCTTAAGATGTTTGTTTGCTTATTTATTTATTTATTTGTTAATTTATTTATGCTAACTTAGGATTTCATTTCAAACAAAATTATAAATAAAATATTGAGAGCTATTTTTCTGGGTGTGGGGATTGGGGCAAGGAATTCCTCACTGTTAGTCCAATACCCTCATGCATCAGAGGAGTTGAGAATAGTTCCCTTCCTGGCTCCTGTGATGGGAAACCTTAGCAAGTCCAGGACCCTATACCAGAGGCTACCTATCAAGGGAAAGTAGGCATAGGGGTCAGGCCCTGGAAAGTCAGGCAGCAGCATGCCAACCACAGAATCAAGTCCTAACTACCAAGATGTATTCTTTCTGCTTCCTGGAGCCAGAACAGATGAAGAGGATGGCGTGTGGGAGGAAACGCTCAGCCCTGGCAAGGAGAAGACCCCTCATGTCCTTCACACATATCACCTCTGTTTTCTGGAGGGCAGTGAGTCCTGGAGCCGATTAGGTGGTAATACTGACACAGCCAGGGAGCAGGGAATGCCTAGCAAGCCTGGACCCCATGGCCGGTTCTCTTATCCACATAAGCTCTACAATAGTAGATGTGGGTGACCTTCCTCAGGTCCTCCTGAGCCTTGGAAATGACCTTTTTGAAGGAGATGGTTCCCTGCGGCACAGCCACCCAGGGCTAGGGATATCTGCTCATCTGCTCCTTGGTGAATAGGGGCTAGAGTCTCTCGGGAGCCATCTGAGCAAAGCCCAGTGCTGCGTTTTTCCAGAGTCATGGAGACCTTCATCAGAGCTTTGGTGTGCTGCAGCAACCAGATAACCTATCAAAGCACACCTGACTCATGAAACACAGCCATCTTCTGCTTGTACTTTGAGAGGATCTCGCTGTTTTGGGGAGCACGAGCAATGATACGCTCCATCCCCACAGCGGGCTCCAAGTTCAATGGGCTCCAAGTATGGATGTGCTGCCCTCCCACACAGCATGCATCCTGGCCATTTTAAAGGTGTTGGTGGCATCATACCACTGAACCTAGGCGTCAGCTCCAACAGATGCTGCAAGTAAAAGCTGCTGGCCTGAGTTGGCTTCAGGTGTTTCTTGTGCAGCTAGAAAATTCCCTGCCTTTCCTGCAGTGTGGGAAGAGCAGTGAAGATGTGTGGGTCCATTTGGCTTGGCCTCTGCAGAGCATTGTCTAAAATGTCAGGCTTGGTAGGTGGACACCAGGATGACAATGTGGTGAGTAGTACCCATTGCTTCCATTTCAACTAGAAGTTTGTGGAGCATCTGCTCCTCCTGGTTGTTGGAGAAGCCCGACACGATGGTGGAGAGCTTCTTGCTAGTGATAATGATCTCCTCAATGTCGACCAGGTGGAAGCTGGGGGTGGGACTGGGGGAGGGGGAAGGCTCCTTGAAGAGGCTGCGCATGCACACACAGGCAGCGCTGATGCCTCCGATTACCTCTGACCTCTCGGCTGGCCAAGGACGAAATGGGCCCCCAGGCCTCTGACGCTGCTGGCCGAAGTGGCCAAAGCGGTAGCGTGCTCCCCTGTAGGACGAGCACAGTGGGCGAGCACAGTGGCCTATGGGAATTTGGGCACCAACCAGGCTGAAGAAAGCACCAGGCTCTTCAGATAATTCACAACTCTGACTTCCAGCCGGGCTTCATGTTTCCCTGCTACAGCTTTGGAACTGACTCCTTTCTCTACCCTTCCGTTGTTCACAATCACCATGTGAGCCATTTAAAGGTGATTAAGAACACTGAATCCTCTTTCTCTTCCCACCATTCCAGCCAGATGGAAAACACCCACAGCTCGGCCATGTCCACTGCTATCATCCCCCAAGCTGGAGAGGGCATCTCCGAAGAAGCCCTTAGACTTACAGGAAACTGCCACCCTGACCTTGCCTTCCATATTCAGCTCATCCACAGCTGATTGAAGCTTCTCTTCAAACGTGTCCATATTTGCAACCTGCATGAATTCACCTCATTAGGCCAACCCAGGCCACCTGAACACCACATCTCCATGGCGCAGGTAAACTTCCACCACCTCGCTCCCGGGCACCCATCGGTCGGACCCACTGCACTTCACCTCGGCCAACATTTCGGTCCAAGAAATGTTGCCCCTGCTGATTCTGAGCGAGTTCAGCAGGCTCCTGAGGACGGCGATGACAGGGTGAGTAGCCGCTGGTGGTACAGTGGTCCTTTCTCTCTTGTGCCTCTTGTCTTACTTATCATTGTGCTTAGTCTTCTGCTTCTTCCTTAAGGTGTTAAAATTGTAAGTACCACCTAAAAGTTTCCAGAGGAAACCCGGGGCCTTGGTGTAGGGACTTTTTTTTACACCCCTAGATGAAGTTCTTTTTTATTTTTTAGACCACCCAAATATATTCAATATAAAAACTGTTGCAAAACTGTTTACAAAAGGAAAAAAAAAAGAAATAAAAAGCTCAACATGATTCAGTACATTATAACAATCCAGTTAGGAGATGCAAAAATAAATAATCCTGGAGCTTGAAAAAAGGTGAAAAGAAATGACGTAATCTGAAAATCAGACAGAAGTGAAAAATGAAAAAAAAAAAAATGAGCGAAAAATAGCAGAGATGCCATGAGCTATGTGATAATACCAAATAGTCTAACATACCTTTCAAATGCACTATGAGGGGACTGAGAGAGAGGGACAAAAATACAGTTTAAAACACCAGTGATTCCCAAAATTTGGTGAAAAGCATAAACTTATAAGTCAAAGAAACTCAGTGAATGGCAGAACGGATAAGTGAAACGAAAACCTTATAGTCCAAGTGCAGAAAACCAGAGGCTAAGGGGAAAATCTTGAAATTGCCACAGAAAAAGTTCATATTACACATAGAGGAACAGTGATATGAACAAGTCATCTTATTAAAAGGGAGGGGTGGGGACAGGAAAACCAAGATAGAGGCCAGGGCATACACTCAAGAAAATAAAAGTGAAAGGAAGACACATTCACATATACAAAAGCTGAGAAAGTTCAGATCATAAAACTGCATAATCAAGATAGTTGGTATGAGAATAGGAAAAAATAGATCAATGGAACAGAATAAAGAATCCGGGAAGAAACAAACACTTATGAAGTTCATGTTATTTTGACTGAGCTCCCAAAGCATTTCAATGGGGAAGGAAAGTCTTTTAAACAAATAGTCCTATAATGACTGGATACACATATGGAATAAATAAACCTTAATTCCACTTAATAGCATACACAAGCTTAAATGCCAAACTTAAAACTCTGAAAGTTTTGAAAAAACAGTAATGGATTTTCTGTGCAACCTGAGGGAGGCAAAGATTTCTTAGAGCATAGGAATAATAAAAAAGCGAAAACATAATAAATTAGACTTCATCAAAAATGGAAAATTACCAAAATGTACAAGTAAAACCTATAACTGACAAAAGACCTGTGTATATTAAAAAAAATGTAAAGCCTCTTACAACTCCATAATAAAAAGACATAAACAATCTAACAAAAGTGGGCAAAAAACTTGTATCTGTCACAACGATGTATAAATGTCCAAGAACCATGAGAAAAAATTCAACATTATTCATCAGGAAAACATGAATTAAAACCAAATTTTTTATACTCACGAAGATGACTAAAATTTAAAAGTATATCAACATCAAATGTTGGCCAGGATAAGGAACAACTACTGTGTTTTCCCAAAAATAAGACTGAATCTTATATTAACTTTTGCTCCAAAAGACGCATTAGAGCTGACTATCCGGCTAGGTCTTATTTTGGGGGAAACTCGGTAGTCTTACACAGAGTTATCCAGAGCTGCCTTATACAGCAGTCAAAAACTGGAAGTGGCCCTAGTGACTATTAATAGGAAAACACATAAGTAGTTTGTGGTAAATTCATGTAATAAAAATACTACTCATCAATACAATAAACTAATACATAAAAAAATAGATGTCTCTCACAGACATGTTGGGAAATAAACCAGATATAAACAATTATATGCTTATTATTCCATTTATAATATATTCTAGAACAGTAAAAGCAATCCATGTTGAAAAAAATCCTGTTTACTTCTGTGGAAGGTGAAGGTGTTGTTTGAAAACAGCTAGCTACATGTTAGCTTTCTGAAGTGACGGAAATGATCTATGTCTTAACAGACTATGCGTTTGTTAAAACCGGTTAAATTTTACATTTAAGCTTCACTCATTCACTCTAATTAAATTTTATCTCAAAGGAACAAAAAAGGAATAGTAAACACATATTGAACTCCAGTTATTTGGTTTGAATTTTTTTTCTTTCTTTTGTGGCGTAAGTTACCAATTTTGAAACTGTCTTCTGTGTTTGCTAATCTTGAGCAAATGTTAAATGCATTAAGGTTAATGAGCACCAGGTTTTTCACTGTTATGGAAGGGAGTTAAGAAGATTAAGGAAAAAAACAAACATATTTGAAGGTTTCTGAAGTGTTGGATGAAATTAGAAACATCAATAGGAGCTCATCATTTTAACAGGTATAGAGAGATTCTTATTTCAGAATTCTGTTCACTGAGAAGGCATAGAAGCTATGAATATACCTATTGCCCGGTTTTGTTTTCTTGGAATGATTGTCCAGATAAAAAGAACAGGGGTTATGGCTGATAACGGGGCTGAGCCAGAAAAAGTGAGATGCAATCCTGGGCTGTCCTATGATGCCAGACGTTAAGGAAGTGCTCTGAGAATCATGGAGCTATGTCAGAATGACACAAGAGTCAGCCACATAGACACAGAGAGCAAGGGAGAAAGTGAAGATGATAGAGAGGAAAATTGTCAGCTGGTGAATGTGAGGAAGGCATAAATAGGGTACAGAACTATCTTTTGCAACATTTTTGTAAATGTGAAATGAAAACAAAATGATGTGTAACAAAATATATTATAGTAGATGTCTTACAAAGGATTGGAAACCACTGGACTATTCTATCCAAATGTGTCTGAACCCACCCATGGAATTCTGATTCTTTTCTTTTTTTAACATTATTTTCACGTGAATGCCTGTTTCCTACCTCTCTGTGACAACCTGTCCATCAGAATTCACCTAAAAGGCTTTCTTTTCCATGAGACTTTATCTGACCATCTGTGCATCTGACTGGGTGGACCACTCAGGTGTAGTTTATAAATGCTTTCTTACATTACTCTTACTTTTTGATTTTTTTGTTTTTATTTTAAAACTTGTGAAGCCCTGTTTATGCTGTTGCCAACCCAAACACCTAACTGCTTTCCGCAAGCCAATCAGGTGCTTAAAATTTCAGTTCAATTGTTTTTGGTCTGGAAAAAAAAAAAAACACATATCCCAGTGAAAGCCTGGCTTTAAAGATATTTAATTCTGTGTAATTCTTTATGCTTCTGTTTTTAAACTTATTTGTAGAAGACAAATTCATATCAGAAAGTCAAGTTTTTGTAGGGTTTGGAATAAATGGAATTTTTCTGATATCCAAACTCATTTCTTAAGTGCACCGTGTTTTAACTTGTGAGTTACTTTAATAAATACGGACATCAGTCAGTCAATGACCTAGCATTTACTACTCTCTGGTAGAATATAGTCTCTATTATTTATTCAAAAGGTTTTTACACCTTGACACTGTTTTAATTACATTGATCAAAACTACCCCAAATTCCTTGTCCTTGCCAGATATCACGTGGTCCTGGTAGGCAGATGACATTATTGCATGAAAAACTTTCTCTTTAGTGGGTTCTGGACTGACAAAAGGAGAGAGAGTGAGCAGATGTTTCCAAACTCTAGTGGCCATCTGCTGAGCTCTAAGCAACCCTCCTGACAGAGGAGCAATGCACAGGGCACTTACTCATAAAACACCCATTTTGTGAATGAAATGATTTTAGTGGTCTCTAAGGCTATCACTTTGTCATTCTCTGTCAGTGCTAAAATTAATGTGGAAATAAAAGTAAACAAAGCATCATTTTTTCCTGTGTTTCCAAAAATTTATCGACTTGTTTAAACTTCTATCACTAGTGCAAACAAACATGGTTTTATTATAATTGCATTTCAATCTTGATGGAAACCAGCAACATCTCATCAAATCGTTTTTCCTCTTTAGGATTATGCATATTCTATTCTACTCTTCAGATAGACAACCCTGGGTGGTTTTGTTTGTTTTGTTTTGTTTTTTTAGAGGTAATTTTTTACTCTAGAAATATTAACTGCCACATACTACTATCTGCATATACTAGTATCACATACAAAAAAATCTGCATTGTTCTGCTAGGGCTGCTGTAACAAAATGCCACAGACTGTGTGGCTTAAGGAACAGAAATTTATTTTATCACAATTCTGGAGGCTGGAAGTCCAAGATCAAAGTTTGTTTGTGTCGTCTGAGGGCCTAAGGGAAGGGTCTGTTCCAGGCTCTCTCGCCTTGGCTTATAGATGGTGCTTCTCACCGAGTCTTCACGTGGTTGTCCCTCTGTGCACCCATGTGTTCTGCCTATTTAAACTCCTTCAAAGCCTGTATCTCCTGTGATCTATCCTCTTAACCTAGACTTCACTTTATTCCCGTCTCTGCGTAAGCACAAAATGGGACGCTTTCCTCAGTTTCTCTTCTTCCACACATTTAATACTTCACTGTTTAATGAACTCCTATCGTAGGCTTAGCATAGCGTTCATTGCTGGAGAGAGAATAAATAAAGTATTTGTCCCTCATAATATCTAGTTGGCAGACGGCCTTTCATTGTGTTTGCAGACATATGCATGTATAGTATTATATAGTGGGCAAAGGATGTGGTGACAGGTGAGTGTGTAAGAAAACTGGTTTAGCTTTAGATGTGTTTAATTTGAGGAGATTGGAGTTGCCCAGGATAAATTGTATAAAAAGGGGAAAACTGGCAACAAAGTTGCAGTTCATCAGCTTTACAGGTAGTTGTTGAAGTCACTTAAACCACTGAAGCTCTTAAAAGGTTTCCCCAGCAGACAGCCTGAGGAGGAAGCTGAGAAAAACGTAAGGATGGAAACTGGAGACTGTGCTCTGGAAAGAAACACGGCACAGGCTCGTTCTCAACTTCAAGATTTCACAAATGCTTAGATTTTGTGAAAAATCAAAATAAAACTTAATTTCTAGTGCTTGGCCAAATTCTAACAGCTTAGAACCTGTTTCGCTTTCCTAAAGCTCAAACTCATACAGGTGAAATCGGGTGTAGAATAAGTTCTTTCTAATGAGCTGATATCAAATATACACTCCAGACTTTTGTCACTTTACCTTTTTTACTTTTATCCTCCTCGAGGGTTTCTTGTAACTGCTGAGTCACAGTGTCCCTTCTCGGGTTTAAATTACCCCCATAGATGGTCCTTTCATCCTCTAAGTTGGGGCCTTTTATGCAGACTGCTTCCCTCACGTCCCAGAAGCCTCCAACACTGACAAATTCACCTGGAGGTCTAGCTCTCCTTTACAAACTAAACCGGAAACCACAGTGAATCCCCACTCGCTGCTGTTTCCAAAGACAAGCCCCCAGACACTTTTCTTTCCTTTTCCCCCCATTTATTTGAGATATGACATTACAATTGAAATATGACATTAGGTAAATTTAAGGTGTACAAGGTGATGATTTGATACACGGATATATTGCAAGATGTTTACCACAATTATGTTAGTACAACCATCACCTCGCATAATTGCCGTTTTGTAGTTTTTGTTATGGTGAGACCATGAAAGCTCTACTCACAGCAGCTTTCAAGGGTACAATACATTATCCTTAACTATAATCACCATGCTGTACCTTAGATCCTTGGGACTTACTCATCTTACTCCAGAAATAAAGGTTTATACCCTTGGACCAACATCTCTCTGTTTCCCCAATCCCTCAACACCTGGCAACCACCACTGTGTTCTGTTTCTATGAGTTTAATACTTTCAGATTCCACTTACAAGAGATAATACAGAGTTTGTCTTTCTTTACTGTTTTCTTACAATGGGTCTTCATGCAATCACTAGGGGGAAATAAGATATGTGCAATTCAGAGATGGGGCCGTGGCAAAGCTTAGAATGTTCTTAAATCAGCAGTCCTTGAATGTATGTCTCTGCTTCCATTGGAGCTACAGCCCAATGGAGTGACTGCTGGCTTCAGATGCTGGCGATTTTTGAGAGTAGGAATCTCACTAATCTCCCACCCTCAAGTTTCTCCTCCTACCAAAGCAAAGCAACGCAGTCTTTAAATCTCCGGACGCTACAACGACTGTGTCTGAGGGGAAAACAGAAATTAACCCGGATGATGTAAGTTAGCATGAAGAGCCTCCCTCGCTCTCTATAAGCAGGAGACCTCCAAGGAAATGATTTTATTTCTCTTTCAAGCATTGTCTCAAATCCTGTATACATACGGTGCAAGTTTTGTTTTCTTTGGGCAGTGTTTCATTACAAGGGAAAGTTGTAGGTGAGGTGAAATGCAGGAACTCAGTACATCGGACACAGAACTTAGAAGGAGAGATCTTAGTGCGACTGGAGAAATTGTAATTCATTAAGGCTTTATAAACCTCTTTCCTGTTTAAAGTATGGATGAAGAAAAAGTGATTGAAGCATACGTGCATTTCTTCAGAGAAGGAAAAGGGTAGTTATTTTACTTAGAGTAAGCATGATTGCTGTCAAGTAGCGACTGAGTGTTCTTTTCTGTTGTTATAGGGACTCTGGCTTTCAACCAGTCAGTCTCACGCTCTTTGTGCCGATCTGTGAGATAGTACTGATCCCAAGGGATCTAGGAGAGGTATGACAACCTCAGTATCAGGCTGCTGTTACAAACACACATGCAACAACTTCATGGACAAAAATAAACAAAAGAAAACCTCAAAGCCTCCATCATTGTTCATCTTATTCCACTCATTATTTTATGATGAAATTTTTTTCTAAATTTTTATTAGAGTCTATTCTAAGGATTTTTTTAAAGTAATTATGGTTAAATGCTTTTTAAATTGGTAATATCTAAAAGCAGTTCACTGTTCACCTCTCTCTCAACAAAACAAAACCTAACCATTCTACTGCTGTAAAAATTAGTTTCTTAGGTGTAAATTATGCAACTAGAGATAAACTTCGATTGAAGGCGATCCTTTTTTCTTTTTTTTTTTTTTTGATTGTATTTGTCTCATTATTTAGTTTTATCCAGACCTTATTTTATCTTGAACTAGATTCTAAAATCTGGCATTGAAAAGAGTGTGAAAGCCATTGAATAAAGTTCTCTAGGGCAGTAAGCTCACTTTTCCCTAAGGGAAATGAAGAATGCATGTGGCTGTTAAAGGATGAGGCTCTTTCTTTTTATTTATTTATTTATTTATTTAAGTAAACACATTTCCTGTTGTTGATGGGAGAACTCGGTCCATTCAGAAATTGGCTGAACAAATTAAATCAGAATTTTCTTCTTGCCACCTCCTTGATTTCCCCAATCCTTCTCAACTTTCCCTTGATAAATGTCTTTCTTTCAGCCATAATTCATCTGCTACAGACCATGCAGGTTCAAGTGAGGGTAGTAATTTCCTAAGGGGACTTGTCTCTCAGGGAAATTCCAACAAAAAACTAATTTTAAACTTGGTGTTGTTATAAATCACACCTAAGAAGCCAAGGGGAGCTTTACTTTTGAATGCTATTGAAACCACACCAAATGAAACAAAAAGGAAACTTAATGGGTGATAAGCATGAATGGAACTCAGAAAAAATATATTTGGAGGGAGGGGTCCATTCTCTGGTCATTTATGAAATGACCATTTTCACTCACTTAATACATAACTGATCAATAGTTTTATCGGGTGAACATTAACAGCTGCTATCCCTCTTCAGAGTGCTACCAAGAGAGTGTGCTACCACTCTAACGTTTGAAGCAGCAGAAGAAAAAAGGACTTCCAAGAAGTCCCTTCAGTTATTTTCAGATGAAGTGAAGAGCAGAGGGCACTGTTTTGATGCACCAGCACAATTGTTTCCATAGCTGAAATGGACAATCCCAACCATTCATGCAACCAAAACAAGATAGGATCCTCCTCCGGAAACATTTGTAATTCCGTTGCTTAGACTCAGTGCTCTGTCTCCTTTTTTCTCCTACAGATGTCCTCTTTTATTATAAATCTGTCACCAAATATCTTTACTATACGGACATAACAGGAATGCAGAAATGAGTACACAAATACTTAGTCACTCATAATTTTTCTATCCTAGTGAAATTTTCCTCGAGGATCAGCTGAAGTACAGCACACAAAGTTCGAAGCATTCTAGAGCCTGCATTACAGGCAGCATTAGAATCGCGATGCAGTGCAAAGCCTCTGGTACTCAAGCTAGTATAAACCTCATTCTCATTTTAATTAAGGGTGAGATACACTGATTTGTTTTGTATTTTCACATGAACAGATGCAAATCAGATGGTTCCAGCTATTAGAAAAAAATTAATATGTGTTGCGATGAATAAGTGCTGCATTAAAATATACATGTTGTATGTTACTACTAGTTTGTGCATTTGCATGTGTATGGGAAGTTGTACCTGCAGGTAAAGACATTGTTTCTGAGGACCGAAAGACTCAGATTTCCATTTATTAGTTACATGATATCGAATATATATGTATATGTAGATATGTATATATATTTTATATATATATATATAGAGAGAGAGAATTGCTTAGTCTTTCTAAAACTTGTTTCTCAATATGTAAAATTTGGGCCATTCTAATGGACATTTCATATGATTGCACTGAGTATTACATAAGAAAGTTGTGTATAAATGACAATGATAGGCCCATAGAAGGTACTAGGTAAGACGTTTTCACCACAGCTCTTTCTTAACTAAACTTCAGCACTTTTTGATATCATAAAGTATTATTGAAGAGAGTGTTCATTAGGAACTTCTAAAATTTGATATTAGTAATTTTTTTTTTTTACTGTTACCTATTAAGAAACACCCATCTGTCCACCTTACTTATTGACACATTGAAAAGACAGCCATCTGCAAGCCAGATAGGCCTCAGAAGAAAGCAACAGTAGCTTTAGCTAACACCTCTGTCACCTGTGTGATCTTCTGCATGAGCTAAGAGTTGTGATGTATGAGCGGATAGGTCAGCCTCATCAAGAGGGTTGAGATAAAAAAGAGGAGCTCCAAAATCAAGAAAACCAGTGAGATGCAGACCTCTGAATCGTGTGGAACTGATTTCATGAGAGGGAGAGGATGGTACTTGTGGATAGCTCGATCAGAATATGACCTGATTGATAAGGTCTGATAAATAAAAGCTCGTTGTTTTTACAAACTTTGAACATGTACTTGAGTTATCTGATTCATTAGCACATTTCCCAATACTGATGCTTAGTTTTTCCAAACTACAATTTCAGTCCTGGCGAGTGGGAGTCCCTAAGAGCACTGCATTGTTCCTTGAAACATGTTTGTGTTTTTCCTCAGCAGGCATTGGTTATCAGAAGTATACATACTTATTAAGACCGATAATTTAAATGTTGTATGCATTGATACTATTTAAGAGGCTTGGTGAATAACAGCTAAAATGTTTGTCCCACTTATCACCAGAGTTCACTTAATCTGCTAAGTAAACAAGATCTTTGAAATTTTGCTTGTGATTATTTCTATGCTACTATATGCTATGGCTTAAAACACAGATCCCCCCTTTTTTTTTCCTGCCTGCTCTCTTAAGCAGTTAAATGCGCAATCTCCAAAGTTATTAGCATATCAGTGTCTAATTGACTGTAATAAAAAATGAAAAATCCTAATAACATTCCTGTATGTCATTCTCATAGACCTCAATTATTCAGAAGTTTCATAATGCTGCTGCGGCCTAGTAGAGGATAGCCCATTAAATATGCAATTGGGCTAAAATATAAAAGTTTCTCAAATGCTCATAGGATGAAACCATGGTGGTGTTTTAAAATTTAATGTTGCTTAACCTGCAACACAATGAATTTCTCAGCCCAGATATAAAGTTTATGGTGTGAAAGTCAAAATTAATCCATAGTGTTTTGTAAAACTAGTCACACCAAAATTTTTATTTTTATTTCTTTGTTCAACTTTTGATTTCTGTTCTAAATATGCAGTTTGCCTTTAGCAAAGTTTTAAAGTTTGAGAAGAAGAACGGCCATCTAAATAAATTATTGTGGATATTTTTCACTTAATTTACAAGTAAATAAGGTCAAGAAAAATAGGGAGAAATTAATCAAGTTGTTATATATTTCAAACTCTACCTAACATACATGCATGCATACGTACATACATCTATCTATCTATGAGCAAAAAAAACAAGAGTAACCTGAAACATTTTTAAAAAGAAGGAAAAAAAGCGAAAGTTCTATTGGGGTTTTCATAAGTTTTATGAAAAGTAAACACATTAGTTATATGTTAGGTAACATTGAACAAATTTAACATATAACACATATGTTAGGTACCATGCTTTTTAAATCATTTTAAACTATTTTGTTGTAATAGTCTTAAAATTTTATAAAAATAAAGACTTTTTTTGACAATAACCTTGGCTGTATACATGAGGAAAATATTGCAAATCTATACCCTGTATCAATAAAAATCTCTAATTAAAAATAATTATAGAAAAAAAACATTCCATATGCCCATGGAACTTTAACAAGACTATAATTTGTAACCTCAGTATCATTCTTAAAAGCAGTATTTCCAAAATGAGCTTAAAGCAAGAACATTATTTATCATATTCAAAATTCATTCCTTAAAAAAACACTTTAGTCATTTTAGAATTTATAACATATTTTACACACCTACTTTCTCTCCTTACCCGTTTTTTTAGATATGGACATTTTGGAAAACATTCTGAGGACAGTTATCGAGGTGATGGATTGCCTTGGACACCAGGTCACAAAAAGGTTAGATTTTTTTCTTTTTCTTTCATTCTTTTTTTTAATGCAGCTCAGAAACATGGATAAGGGGGTGAGGGACTCAGGATATGGGAGAGATTCTCTAACTTGCAGAGGTTTCCAAAGATAAATTTGCTTCTTTCAAATGTAGTGCATTGTATAATCAACTGAGAATATGTTAAAATAGGCTGGGACAACTGATCAGGTATTTTTTAGAATATTTCTTAGTTGAAACATTTGTAAAACTTGATCATGAATGGGTATTGGATTTTTCAAATACTTTCTTTGGATCAATGAATATGATCATACATTTCTTTTTCTTTAACCTGTTGATTCAATAGAATACATTTATAGGGTATGAAGGTAGAAACAGCCTTTTATATTTGGAATAAATTCCAGTTTGTCTTGATGAATAATTCCTTTTATACATTGTTAGATTTGTTGAGGATATTTAGTGTGTTTTCTGAGAGAGTATGGTCTGTAATCTTTCTTGTGGTATTTGTATCTGGTTTTGTTATCTAAATTGTGCTGACGTCACCGCATGAGTAAGGATTGATTTTCCTGCTATTATTTTCTTGAACAGACTTTGGACGATGAATAGTATTTCTTCCTTGAAAGTCTCATACCTTAATTAGTGAAATCACCTGAGTTTGGTGCTTTCTTTTTGGGAGGTTTTCAATTATTGATAGGTTTTTTAGAGATAAAGGACTATTAATGTTACCTATTTTTCCTTGTGTGAATTTTCATAAATGTGTCATTGGTCCATCACATCTAAATTTTCAAATTTGTATGCATAATGTTATCTATAATATTCCTTTATTAACCTTTTAATGTCCATGTATTTGTCAAGATAAACCATTTTTCACTTCTGATATTTGTGATTTATGTCTTCACTGTTTTCCTTGGTTAGCTTGGCTAGAAGTTTATCAATTTTATTGGTTTACTTTAAAAAAAACTTTATTTTATTAATATTTTCTCTATTTTTTCAATTTTGTTGAGTTCTGCTCTAATTTTTATTATTTCCTTTTTTCTTCTTGTTTTAGGCTTAATTTGATCTTTTTCAACATTTTAATGCAGAACTTAGGCTTTCTTTTTATATATTTTTTCCTTTGTTATACATATATTTATTTAAAAGTGTGTTAGTTAATCTGTAAATATCTGGTAATTTGCAGATATCTTTCAGTTATTGGTTTCTAGTTCAATTCATTGTTTTCTGAGCACTTAATTCATATATGATTTCTATTAAATTTGTTAAGGTATTTTTATAGACAAGAATATTATCTAGCTCTGTGAATGTTTCGTGTGAGATTGATAAGAAGGCATATTCTGCTCTGGTTTGTGTGTTGTATTCTGTAAATATCAGATCAAGTTGGTCGATAGTGCTATTCAGGTCATTTATAACCTTACAGATTTAGTGCATGCTTAATCTCTCAATTCCTTTTTTTAAAAGGGTATGAAGTCTCCAATTATAATAGAGCATTTGTCTATTTCTCCTTTCAATTTTACCCTCATGTACTTTGAAGCTCTTTTGTTAGATGTGTACACCTTTAGAATTATTATAATATCTTCTTGGAGAATTGACCCCTGTATCAGTACATAATACCCTTCTTTATCCCTGATAAATGTGGGTCAATTTTTTATCTCCTCTGAAAATCTCTGTCAGTTGGTGTAGTTAGGACATTCACATATAAAGTGATGATTGATATCTAGCATGATTGAAACTGATTTCTATTTATTGCCTTTATATCGTTTCCCCTTTGCCTTCTCTGCTCTTAACTGAGCATATTATGATTCCATTTATCCTTAATCTTAGTATATCGATTAGTGTATCAGTTATACTTATTTTTAAATTTAAGTTGTTGCCCTGAAATTAGAATATATATTTTCTCTATATTTCTACCTTTAAAATATTTTTACCTTTAAAAAAAACATTGTGTTGCTTCACATATAGTGCAGGGTACATAGAATTGAGTATTATCAAGTCCTTCCTCTTTTCTCTTGTGACATCGATGTTATTATTTCATTTATCCATATGCCATACATTATTACAACTATTTCTTTGCTTTATTATAACTATTGCTTTGAACATTTATCTTTTAGATCAATAAGAATATGAAAAATAAAGAACTTATTTTACCTTTATGTTTTTCCTCTCGTACACTCTTCCCTTCTTCTCTATGACATTTCTTCTTTATCTCTGTTTTTTCTTCTTTTGATAGTCCAAGTATGTATATATTACAACTTTTGACATTCCATAGCTCTTGGATTTTACCATTCTGCTTTTTCTTTTTTTCTTCGATTTTCAGTCTGAGAAGTTTCAATTGACCTATCTTCAAGTTTATGGATTTTCTTCCTGATTTGTATGGGATCTACTAATGATCCCATGAAAGGCGTTCTTCATTTCTGCTAGTTTGCTTTGTGTTTCTAGCATTTCATTTTTATTTTCTCCTTAGGATTTCAGTATTATCCATTTTCCATGCATATTATCTACTTCCAACATTTGTGTCTGAGTCTCATTCTGGTGATAGCTTTGTCTCTTCAGAGTGTGTGTGTGTGTGTGTGTGTGTGTGTGTGTGTGTGGTGTGTTTCTATGTTTAACTTTTGGCATGCTTTGTAACTTTTTGTTGAAAGCCAGACATGTTGTATGAGGTAATAGAAAGTGAGGTAAATAAGACTTTAGTGTCAGTATTTTCATCGGATTAGGAGTTGGACTATACCAAAAGCTTGTTGTATTTTCTTGAGGCCTCAGATTTCTCTATGTCCTTGATTGTGTCTCTTTTCTTGTCTTAGACTTTCCTAATTTATTCCTATTCATAGAGACTCTGAAGCTGCAAACTTCTGATAATATACTGAGCTTTTATTGATGTGGGGTAAGGTATGGTTGGATTAGGCTTCTGTAATCTTCTGAATAAATCTCAGTCTTTTCATGGATCTGTGTTTCAGACCTGTGAGCTTCACAAGTGTTTCTACAGAGGTGTAGCTTTTTATCCCACTTCCTATCCCCTTCCCTGACTGAAACATTCCAATTCTATCTTCTTGAGACTCTCACTCTTGTTGACTATTTTATTTTTCCTGTTATGTGAGACAGAAAGGCTTGAGGATAGTAGAGTGGAGTGCAACTCTCTTTTTCCCAGCTAGCGTAAGGCTTTTCTGCTGGAGAATAAACCTTTGCTCTGGAGAATGTCCTGGGAATAGTTTACAGTTACACTCTTCACTCTCCTTGCCAGAGCCATGAGGAAATTGTTCCCCAACCATTACTGGGAGAATCTGTTGGGGTTCCTGGAGGGAAAGCCCATGAAGGTGTGGGCCCTTCTAAAACTGCAGTTCCCTTTAGTTTCTCACTTGCATGTGACTTCATACCCAGCTTCCAGCAATTCATCACAATTACTATTTAAGTATCCCTACCATTTTATGATTCCCGTGGCTTCTGCTCTAGGTAAGCAGATCTAGGTTGCTGTACCACTCTAGGTTGCTGAACTGGGTGCACCTGTTCTCCGAATTTCAGGGCAGCAGTTTGCTTTGTGACCTTAGTTCTTTGATGGGTCCAAGAAAAGTCATTGATTTCTAGTTTGTGCAGGTTTTTTTCTTAACATAAGGCCATGACAGCCGACTCCAAACTCTTTACATGTTAAAACTGAAACCAGAAGTTTCATTCATTCAATTTAATGACATAAAAATAGTACCATTTGGTAAATCATTAGCTTCTCTGGTGTTTTATACATTTACAGAATGTGAAGCAACACATCTTATATAGGCGTTTTATGAAAATTCAATTCAATGGTTGATATGAAAGATTTTTGTGAACTATCAGTACTACATAAGTTCAAAGCATACATCTTCATATTAGTGTCTTTTTTTATTGCATGCTAAGTTCAGAATAAATTCTTGGTTTATAATGGACCACTTGCCTACAAGGATGGAAAACCTACTTTCTGAACCCAATGATTTTATGGATTGTGGTATGCTGAATTATGGCGTCCCAAAATGTCCACATAATAATATGTTACCTTATATGGCAAAACAGACTTTGCAAATGTGATTAAGTTAAGGATTTCGAGATGGGGAGATTATTCTGTGTTAGCCAGATGGGTCTGATGTTAATAATGGAAGTCCTTGTAAAAAGGAGGCAGGCAATCAGAGAGACAGGAAGGAAGAAGGTAATGTGATGATGGAAGCAGAGATTGGGGTGATATCTTTAAAAATAGAGAAAATGAAAAATACGGGAAGCCACTAAAAGCTGAAAAGGACAAGGAAACAGATTTCTCCTTAGAGCCTTGAGAAAACACCAGCCCTGCTGACACCTTGACTTTAGCCCAGCGAAACTGATTTCAAACTTCTGAACTCCGGAATTGTAAGAGAATAAATTTGTGCTGCTGCAAGCCACTAAGTTTGTAGTAATTTGTTACTGGTAATGGGAAACTAATACATATACCCATAAATAAATAAAAGCAGTGTGATAAAGGCATTTTATGAGATTGCCTGAGCCGCAGAGGAATTTTCCTCTAGCAAAAGTTTCAGTCAAAGGGTCAGTGATTTGGGGACTCGAGTTCACAGAGTCAGGAAACAAATGCCTGCATTTGGAGAAATTCTTCAAACAGGATCTGAGGTGAACGCTACTAAAACTTTCTCACCAGTGTCCCACTCTCAAGCTCACCCCTCTACACACACACACACACACACACACACACAGACACCCCACTTTCTAAATCCTTTCTGTAATGGAGCCAAGCCCTTTACCCAGGAGCTGTGATGTTTTATAGGGATTAAATGGAGTGATGTTAACTGCCAACTGCTTCCACCAACTACCTTTGGAGGCATGGATATTTGACATAGATATATTGGGGATGGGTTTAGAGGTCAAATATTTTTATATATTTGATACATGAAAGAATCACTGTTAAGAATGTTGTTAAGGAAAATTAACAACATTAATATTTTAGGTATATTCTAGCCTGCATTTCCTTGAATATTTTTGTCCCTAGATATTTTGATAGTTGAAAAATGCAAAACTTTCCTTGCTCTGCTTTTCTTGGGAAAGGATTTTTATAATCATTTTGTTAGCAGCTAATCAATCATATCTTATATGAATGAACAAAAGCCTTGAAAGTTACACATATATATGCTTCAATGAAGTGATAATAGATGTGTGAGATAGCTGCAAAATCTGTAGATTGCAATTCTGTGACTTCTGTTCATTTGCAGTGTTCATAATATAACTATAATCATAATGTACTCCAGTTACATTATTCTTTAGTACAATACTCCCAACAAAAACATCTGCAAAATCAACACATCAAAACCAATGTATTGTTTATTACAATAAGGCATTCTTTAAGGATGACTCGTGCCTCCAAGGAATAAAATGAAGATTAGGCAAATGTGTGATTAAGATGGAGGCAAAAGAAAGGTTATATTCTTTATGCATTCAGTCTCTGTAGGGTGCAGAACCCCTAAGAGTAAAACAAATACTTTCTAGAACTGAAAGGCTTCCATTTGGAAAGAAATGCTTATAATAACAAATTATGTATTTTTTGCCATCACATTTCCTTGGCACATAGAAGAGTTATATTTCCTCATCACATTTCAATGATAAGTGATTTTCGACAAAAAATATATTTTTTCATTGCAAGATATATTGGAATAGAAATAGAGAATGTTGAAACATACTGAAACTAAAATCTATTGATATAAAGGGGAAAAAAGGATCAAAAAATAATGTTGTTTTAACAATAGTTTATTTAGCAAGTTAAGTGCATTTTAAATAAATACTAATATTAATAATTCTATTTTTTTGTTGTTAAACATGGTAGATTTAACTCTAATTATCAAATGCATTCTATCTTACTATTTTTATTGCCGTTACTGAAAAATATGCTATGTCTCTACTTTGGTGTATTCAAATAACTTATTAGTCATCTGCATATACTTTTCTCTCTCACCAAAACTTATTCTCATTACATACGTTGTCAGCATTATCATTTTTTTTAAAATGTAGATAAAGAGAAACACCATAATTGGAAATATATATTTTTGTTAAGTTTTTCTGTTTCTTAGAAATGGTTCATTTAATTTATCTACATATTTATTAATTTCAGTGCTGCTTTTTAAAATTGTTTCATATGCTTTTCCTCTGGGTTTACTTTTCTTCTAGCTGAAGTATATTTGTTTACAATTCTTTCAATGAGAGATCATGTATTTTAAGATTTTAGATTTTACATATCTTCAAGTGTCATATATTTTTTGCCTCTATTCATATAAAGTAGATTAGCTGGGTATAAAATTCTGGACTAGCCATCATTTTTCTTCTATAACTTAAAATTATTTCTCAATGGTTTTTGGTCTTGTTTCTTTGGAAAAATTTGTAGTTATACATTTGTAGGTATTTCTGTTATTTTTAGTGTTATGAAGTTCACTATGATTACTGTAGGCAACAGCTGATTTTTATGTATCCTGCTCACCATAGGATTTGTTTCAAAGGTGAAGACTTGTAGTTTTCTACAATTATTGGAATTTCTAAGCATTATTCTTTTCAAATTATCACTGCTGCTGTTTCCCAACCCCCCACCCCCTTTCAACTTTTTTCTTGAATTCCTATTAAATGACTATCGAACCCTCTCATCTATGCTACTATTTTCTTATTACTCTTTCATAAACACTCATATGCATACACATACATATTTGATGCTTGTTGTAGAAATCTGGTTACATTGCTCAATATAAGCTTTCAATTTGTTTAGCTTCCCATTCATTACATCTAACAGATAGTTTATCCATTTCTTAATTTTTATTGAAATTTATATATACATATTTGTGGAATTTTATTGCCCTCTTTTGTAGAAGCCTTGCTGTGGTTGAAATGACTATTTTTGCTTTGGTTCTGAAACTAATTGCATCATAAACAGTGACTAAAAATACTTGGAAATTTTTGTAAAATCCTAATGTGTAGAAATGAAGAGTTGCAATCTTGCTGGTTAATGCAATTATAAAGTGGAGAAAAAAAAATCGGAACCTGGGTATTTTACAAGGATCTCTGGAGATATTAACCCCTTCCTTTATTTGTTTGTTTTTTTAAAGATTAATTTTTTCAGCTTTATTGAGGTATAAGTGAAAAGTAGATTTGTAAGATATTTAAAGTGTATGAGTATGTCATGATTTGATATACGTATATATTGTAAATGATTGCTCCAATTTAGTTGATTAACACATCCATCACTATATATATATATATATATATATATATATATATATATGTATTTAAGTTCTACTTTCAGCAAAGTTAATTATACAGTACAATATTATCAACTTACTCATAATGTGATACACTAGATCCTCAGATTTTATTTATCTTATACCTAACAGTTTGTATCTAGCCCCTGGCAACCACTTTCCTGCTCTCTGTTTTTATAAGCTGCCTTTTCCACATATAAGTGATACCATGCAATGTTTGTCATTCTCTGTTTGGGTTGGCTGAATAATATTCCAGTGTTCATATAAACTACATCTTTTTTTTATCTATTCATCGATTGGAAAGTTAGGTTGTTTTCACATCTGCTATTGTGAATAATGCTGGAATAAACACGGGGGTGTGTATATATCTTTGATTTTTGTTTTCGTTTCCTTTGGGTATAACCAGAAGTAGAATTGTTGGATCATGTGGTAGTTCTCTTTTCAATTTTTTGTGGAAACTTTATATTATTTTCCATCATGGCTGAACCAATTTGTATTCCCAATAATGGTTCCCTTTTTTCCACATTCTCGCCAATACTTTTCATCTCTTGTCTTTTTGAGGATAGCTATTCTAACATAATATATTGTGGTTTTGATTTGCATTTCCCTGACGATTAGAGATGTTGAGCATCTTCTCATATACCTGTTGTCCATTTGGATGTCTTCCTTGGAAAAATATCTAACTAGTTTCTTGGCCCATTTTTTAAACAGATTTTTGTTTTGTTTTGTTTTGTTATAGACGTCTTTAAATACTTTTGATGTTAACCCCTTCTCTGATATATGATTTGCAAATATTTTCTCCCATTCTGTAGGTTCATATCAGAACGGTCTATCTCTAAAATTTGTAATGTTAATCATGCTATCATATGTCAAATTTTGGTCATTTGTTCTATTTTTATGGCCTACTTTAGATTTAGGTGTTGTGTATAGAGGGTGTTGTTGGAGAATAAAAAGAAAACTGAATTTGGACACAGAATACTTGGTGTAAAGCAGTGGTTCTTAACCTTGTTCTTAACAAGAACTGCCTCTAGAGCTTTAAATAAGTTATAATCCCTAGGTTTCATCTTCAGAGATTCAGATTTAATTAGGGTAGGCATTTAATATATGCAGAGCTTTCGAGGTGATTTTAGTGTACTAATGGGTATAGGGAATAATGGAGAACTAGAGAGAAGCACAGGTATAAATATTTGTCTCTATTAATTAACAAATGTTAGATCTTGGGATCACAGTCCAGCAAAGCTTGAAGTTCCTAAGCTGTGAAATAGAGATTAAAACGTATCTTCTTATCTCACCTGACTTTGGTAATAAATAAATGAAATAATGTATTTAAAACACATTTTGCCAATTATCACATACATGCAAAAAAGTTATTTTTCTTATATAGCATCTAGATCCCCTTATCATGAAATATCAGTGTTGCTCCCAATTATGTAATTCTAAAACAACAAGATACAATACTCAAAAACACTGTCAAAGATCAATAATTTCCTGAAACAAGATGAATTTCAGCTCTGGTAGGCATTCCTCCCTATGTTTTCAACGTAAATATTGTAATAGCCATTGTTGTGGCCATATTTTTGAAACATTTCTTTGTGTTTTTTACAACAGAGAAGCTTTGTTTCGCAAATGTGAATCTTCCACATATAAGCTGTAGTATATGGAAGTAATGGGTAGATAATCGTAATAAGTGAGCTTGATAGTTAAACTTGGTTGCTGTGATTATGTAGGGCAAATTCTGAATGTGACTCTGAAAATGTCCGTGTAGTAGCGATTATCACATGTATACACTCATGTTTGTCAGTGATTGACAAGTAGAACTCATTGTAGAAAATTGCAAAGGAATACTTATCTTTTTAATGAACGTTTCAGTGGTGTTACTCTTGAAATCAGCGTTATAATTTTTCCTATTTCTTGGTCCATTGAACAAACTGTCCTGAATTTTTGAGCAAGAAACAAAGACTTTCTCCTCATGAGGTAATGCAAAAAAATAATATATTTTATGATATATGGATTTACTACCTACTGATGTATGTTCAATTAAGTGTAATGGTCACTTTATCTTCTTTCTAAACTTCAAGTTAATAGGATGTACCACTTGTTATGTTTAGAAAACCACCATTGCAGATGATGGAAGTGGTTTTATTTAAATGTAAAATATGCAGATATACAAATGTCTATGTCACTGTTTTGACAGGAAAGACATGTCATGTATAATTGAGAAATTGAATGAGCCAAATTTCTTATAAACTCATCTCTACCCATATCTGGATCTTTGCCTTCTGGGTAGAATAATTGACTCTCTCTGTATCACTTTCTCCGAACTGTATTAGCTATGGTATTTTGCAGAGTGCCTAAGAGAAAAATAAGAGCTATCAATAACATAGCCTCTGCTTCTCCCACCAAAGCATGTATGTGGTACTTCATGGCAAAGCTTACCACTTTTACCATAACATCCTCAGTTTTTGATGTGTTGAAGGCTGAACTTCGGTTTTATAAAGCATAGTGATTGCCAATATCAAAACATTTTTTCCCTAATTTTGGAAAGGAATTTTCTCTTGGCCTATAGTCATATGCTGTACCTGGGATTAACTTGGGAAATTTCTTTAGCAATCTGATAGTTTATTGATCTCATTTTGTAAAAGTGCTTCATTCAATGTGTAAAATGCATTGTACTATTGGTCTGTCAGAAATGTGGAGATTTGCTTTGCTTTCATGAGCAATTCATTGAAGAGTGTTTCTGGGTGTCGCTGTTGTTGTTTTGTTTTGCTTTATGAAATGTGCAGATCATAACATTTTAGATAAGTGCATGAATCATGTTTGACTAAATTGCTGAAAAGCAAATGGGAGATGGCAACAGATACATGAACATTTTGTGAACAAGATGCTCCCTGTTTTAAGCTATTTCCTATGTAAATTATTCTTCCTTGGCAATATGATTCTGTTCAGTTTTAAATTATAATAGAATTTTATAGCTGGCAGGGGTCTTTGAAAACCTTATTTTTGACAATAAGGAACCCAATATTGGAGAAAGTGAGTACCGCGTTTTCCCTAAAATAAGACCTAGGCAGACCATCAGCTCTAATGCATCTTTTGGAGCAAAAATTAATATAAGACCCGGTCTTATTTTACTATAAGACCGAGTCTTATATAATATAATATATAATATAGTATAATATAATATAGTTAGGTATAATGTAATATAATATAATACAGTATAATACCGGGTCTTGTATTAAGTTTTGCTCCAAAGGACGCATTAGAGCTGATGGTCTGGCTAGGTCTTATTTTCAGGGAAACACGGTATGCTATTCATATAAAAGAAAAATACAGTTAATAGACTCAGGACAAGTATTCAAGTCCTCTCATATTTTCTTTAGTTCCCTGCTTAAACTTTAAACTACCCATCCAGTCAATCTATTTTAGAGACTTGTGTCAGAACACCTATCTTATAATGACTGAGATTTCACATTTAATTTTCTTGTTGCTGTTGCAAAGCACAGATTAAAAAATGAAGCAAAATCAAACAAATGAGTATTTTGCTAGCAAATACTAACATTTGGTTCAGGGCAAATGTTTCTTATTTTCTGTTCCATCTAAAATAAACATTAACTTTGCTTTATTGTGTGTAAATGGCATGTTTTTAACACATCAATAAAATTTTATTTAATTTACGTTGCACAGCTGTCAACTACATGCAAATCCTGTTAGTGCAGTGATATGGAAACCTTTCCCTGAAATCTTGTTAAAAATACCATTGGGAATTCATATCCATATCCATTTAAGAGAGCGGATGAACAGAATCTGCCTAACCTAATTGGAGAAATAAATCAATAAGATTCTCTTATGAACTGTCCTCATTGCTTTCTGGTTATTGTTAGCACAGTAAGTATAAAGAAGGAACTATTTCTATCTTTAATTTGTTCTGTTTGTTTTTGAAATTGTGTTTCAGTTCTTTCAGAAGGTTAAGACAAACATTCTGTAAATTTTGGATACAGATCCATTACTTTAAGTGTTACTTAAAGTTAAGTTAGCCTTCTTTCTTTTCTTACACATCAGCCATTTAAAAAATTTTCTTGGAGGTAAAATTAACTGGTCATTTTACGGGGCGATGGAGGTTAGGGAGAGTAGGTCATCACTCAACACTTCTCAGTTGGAGAGTAAGACATTAACCTAGGGATCTGACATCACAGTGCCTGCTTCCCACTCTACTATGCTATCTTTGATGACAAATGACTACCTGAATATCTTTGATCCATTTGGATATATTTTATCACATAATAAATATTGTGATTGATTAATTGAAAGCATTTATTAATTAAAAATGGGCAAATGTATTTTTAAATATTAGAGTACTGTTAAAGAGTCTTAAATTCCTGTGATGTCAAATTGACTCCCTGTAGTTTAAAATTCAACAAATAATGTCTTAGTCAGCCTGGGCTGCTGTAATAAACTACCACAAGCTGGGTGGCTTATCAACAACAGAAATTTATTTCTCACTGTTCTGGAGGTTGGGAATTCCAAGATCAAGCTGCAGGCTGATTTGGTGTCTAGTGAGAACTGTCTTCCTTATTGCAGACAGCAGTCTTCTTTGAGTGTGTTCACATGGCAGAAAGTGAGCTAGCTCTCTCACCACTTATAAAGACACTAACCCTATTCATGAGGTGTCCAGCCACCTGGCCTAATTTTCTCCTTACGACTCCACCTTCAAATACCATCACTTTGGGATTAGAGTGTTAACATATGAATTTTGGGAGAGACACAAACAGTCAGACCATAACATTATGGGCAAAACTTCAGGTGTTAAGAGTTCTTCTCTCTCTCACTTAAAACAGTTTACGTAATCATTTAGGGGCACAGCAGCTAACAAATAGCTTTGGGAGGGATCAAATAGCTCCTCCCAGAAGCACAGGTGCTGCAACACTACAGGCCAGCAAGAAGGCACAGGCAGTTGAGCCAAAAGACCAGGAGACAAACTAATTATTTGAACTGAAAAGCTAAATATATACCATATATATGATTTCATACCATCTGTAGATGCCAATAAAGAAAGGTATAATTTAGCTCTATCAAGTTAAAATATTTGAAATGTTTAGAATTTTCATTGACCACATTGACAGTCCCTAACCAAGTAATGAGTTCAATGATCTGTTTGAAATGTGAAGTAATACACTTGTCATAGCAAATACTTAACCAAAAAAAAAAAAATTCAAATTTTAGGCATTAGGATAGGATTTGTAAATTGCTTTCAGAAGCCTCCAAAATGTTTACATTCTATCTTTCTAATGCCAGAATAGCCACTAAACTTACTAAATGTAGAATCAAAGTTGATCAAAGAGTTTTAGGAGCAGGATATAAAACTATTTTAGAAAAAAAAGGATGTCTTTAACTAATGTGAATATTAGTCCACTACTGTAGTTTGGTTATGGTGTCACTCAAAGGTAAAAAATAAAAATTAAAAAGTTAAAAAAATAAACTTGTGGACGGAAACCTGCAATGTTTCTATCTTCTGGTGTAATTCCTAATAGCCTTACTTACCTAAATTAGATACAAATTTCAAATAAAACTATTCCATTTCAAATCACTTAAATTTTACAATATCCATTAGAAAATAATGTCAAACAGTTGATCCTTTAAATGGGCAATAATTTATGTCCATCAGATTGAAATAATTTATTACAGCAAATACAGTTTTAAAGTTTTAATCCAGAATTGGAAAGTCCTAAGTGCATTTCCATTATTTTAAAGAATTAAACAAATGTTGGCCTTTTAAAAAATTCTGCTGATGAAAAGAAAGTGCAGTTAAGTGATTGTGTGCTGTTGAGGCATAAAATTTGATACTATCAACTAATCAGTATGCTCAATCATCTGTTCTCACTTTATGTCTAAAAATGTAAAGGCATTTCTGTAATACTGCTTTCTCTGTTTAATCTGAAGTTTACACTCAAATTCTTAGCTTCTAAAAATCAAGTACACATCAAAAACTCAGAGGAATGTTCTATCCATCACCACAACTTTTGTCTTCAAAAAAGCATGCATTTTTCCTAATAAGATATCCATGGGATCTGTTAAATTCATTTATTGAGTTCTAGATACATGAAAATATAGCAAGCAGTAGAATTGACTCATGTAGATGACTACATGAATGAATGAATGAATGATTTGAAACCAAATGTGCTATACTGTTCAATGTCTCATATTTTAAATACAGCAAGATATATCATAATCTGTAATTTAATTCAACAAGTTTTTAAGTAATGGTACATGCTGTTGTTTATGGTTCAAGCAGTATAACCACAGAATTCTTACTTAACAGGGATTGAGACTCCATCCCATTTCTCATTGATTTAACAACAGATGAACCCTTTATAAGGAATGACAACAAGGCAATAGAAATGTTATCTGAGGAAAGAATGAGTAAAAATGCTCTCAAGTAAATTAAAATGATAAGATTTGATATTTTGTCTTGTTTTGGTAAGTGCCATTTTTGTTAATGATTTCAAATCTCTACTTTATAATGAAAAAAGAAAGCTTTCAGTGCCTAGGCAACCTGTTAAGTCTCCTAAAGATTTTGCTGTTAGAACTCCGTGGTTATACCATACACATAATGAATCGTTCCCCCACCCACCCCCGATGTAATAAATTATGTATTAGAATAATGGACAGATCAGTCAGTGGAGCTGTGTAAGAGAAACATACAGCTTTTGGCAAAGTAGGGTCTGCATGTTTACATTTATCACCCTAATGCCTCCACTTTGATGAACACCTTTGAGAGGCATTTATTAATCATGATTTCATTAAAATTTCTGGCAAACTAATGACTTTTATTTGTCAGAAATATTGCTGATGATATACTGCTGGTATCCAAAAACACTAATCATCTTTTTGCTACTTAACTTTCTGTGTGATTGTTAAACAATAACTTGCATGACACATTGTACTTTAGATTACTAGAAAGGTCTTGGTGTAAGAACTAATCAGATTGTATACCTGCTGCTAGAGTAATGGTGTGGATTTGTCAAGTTCAATTCTGGCTGGAGTTCACTTGTCACATGTTATCTGTTAAAGAATGAAGAGTTTTACTCTAGGGAAAATTAATGCTTTTACTGGATGCATGGAGTGATTAATGGTGTCAATTATTAGTATTTTAATATTGTTCAATGATTATGAAAAATTTGGGTTTGAGTAAACAACTCAAAATAACCAGATGTATTTTCTTCTCTGACCTCTTTTAATACTATAAATATTAAAATTTATTGTAATACAAGGTCTGACAAGTAAGTTCGCAAACTTGCCACCGTGCGCTTACATTGGCAGCACTATACAGACAGTTCAGTAAGGTTTCATAACCTTGGTATATCAGTATCTCACAGCTGTGTCCATGTCAACATGTGGCAGTGTCTTGCTGAGTGGCATTCATTGTTGTTGCATGTTTTTGTGTGCTGTCGTGAGAATGTCTGAGCTTGAATTAGAGAAACAAACAAACATTAAATTTCTTGTTTATTTAATTTATTTTTTTTGAAGCTGAGGGAATTTTTTATTATTTTTTTTAATTTATTGGGGTGACAATTGTTAGTAAAATTACATAGATTTCAGGTGTACAATTCTGTATCACATCATCTATAAATTATATTGTGTGTTCACCACCCAGAGTCTGTTCTCATTCCATCACCATATATTTGATCCCCCTTACCCTCATCTCCCACCCCCCAACTCCCTTACCCTCTGGTAACCACTAAATTACGTTCCCCAGATTAATTTTCAAAACCCCGTGGCCATCTTGTGGTTACTGATTGTTTTCTAATCTCCTCACCTTCCCCCTTACCCCCACCCACCCCGCCCATCTAACAACCCTCAGTTTTTCCTCTTTGTCTTGTTTAACTTGGCAAGAGTGGAAGTGAAATCAGGGACATGTTAGTCCAAGTTGATTGGGATAGCCATGAAGAAAACGGCAGTGTACAAATTGATTAAACGTTTTTCTGAGGGGAGAGAATGCATCACTGATGAAGAGAGTTCAGGGAGGCTAGGAACCAGCAGAACTGATGAAAATATTGTAAAAATTCATCGAATTGTGCATCAAAATCATCAGCTCACTGTAAGAAACATAGCAGACCAAGTAAACATCAGTAGAGAAACAGGAAATCTTAACTGAAAGTCTTGGCATGAGAAAGGTGTGTGCATATATGGTCTTGAAAGAGCTCTTGCATCACGACAATGCACCACTTCACATGGCACTGTGAGGGAGTTTTCAGCCTGTAAACAAATAACTGTATTGGAACACCCTCCCTACTCACCTGATCTAGCCCCCCAATGACTTCTTTCTTTACCCCAAGATAAAGGAAATATTGAAAGGAAGACATTTTGATAACATTCAGGACATCAAGGGTAATAGGATGACAGCTCTGATGACCATTCCAGAAAAGGAGTTCCAAAATTGCTTTGGAGGGTGGATTAGGCACTGGCATCAGTGCATAGCTTCCCAAGGGTAGTACTTTGAAGGTGACCACAGTGATATTCAGCAATGAGGTATGTAGCACTTTTTCTAGGATGAATTTGCAAACTTAATTGTCAGACCTCAGTATAACCTCTGAGCAAGTTACTCTGTGGGGAAAGGAAACTGAACTTTTCCATAACTATAGGGAACTTATAATCACTTTCCTGGATAAAAATTGTTATTATGGAAAGTGAAAGACTAATAAAATGCACTATATATCAGTGAAATACCTCTAAACAATAAAACGAAACATAATACTGTTGCTTTGAAAAAGGGGATAAACCTTTGTGATTTTTTTCTATAAATTATATTTAGTAGATACAACTCATAATTAGGAAAATAATTTGAAGTTACTTAACAGAATCTTTTTCCTGGTGTTGATAAAATTATTGAATTACATTTTTGAATCGATTTCAGGGTAAGATATTAACTTTGTAAGTTTGTTTTATTTTTCTGTTTTCATAAAAAGCTAAATTAATATAACCATCATTTACTCGAAATTACTTAAATTATTTGAGTTAATATCCTAGGTGAAAAAACAGGTGACTTTTGTGGTTTTATTTGCTAATTAAAATCACCTAGGTGGACAAAATTTCTCAAACTCCATATCGCAGATCTAAGAGTCCTCAATCTGATATTATAATAGTAATCAGCTAGTTTTAGAAATGAACTTGACCCAGTCTCAAGACCATGGCTTTCACCAAAGAGAGACAAACCAAACCCTAAGTTGCCAAACTCTAAGCCCCAAAAAAGACAGAAGGCTTTTTAAGAGACAAGTCTCTTTCTGTATTGTCTATTTTTCTCATTCATTCTTTGATTGTTGATTTTCATAAAATGGAGTATTTCCTTAACTCGATTTATTTGATGTTATACATAGATTTAAACCAAAAGACACTGTCATGAAGTTGAAATGGGTTGCCTCTGAAAGTCTTTATTTTCTTTATTATAATTATTTTAGTACATTTTAATTTATAAAAATCGGTACATGTGTTTGATTTAAAAAAGTATGCCATTTTAGATAGAGCCAGTAGAAGAACAAACCAGTCATAGGAAAGCAAATAAAAAGGCCCAGAGGAAGAAATAAGTTTGGTGGGGTCAGGTAATTTTGTGTGGGGTGGGGAAGAAATCACTAGAGCATAATAGATGAGGAAGAGAGTACTAGTAAAAACAGGAGCAATTAAAGAATAGAAAACTATAAAAAGACTTCTATAAAGTATATTTTTGATTCAAAATTGCTCTTCAAAACTGATTATTATGTGGAAATGGTTGACTAACCCCATGTTTAATCCACACTCAACATATATCCTTCCAAATTGATTCCAAAGGCTATTCCAGAAAAAGGGTTGTATATTTCATATTTTTCCTAGGTTTGCCTTAGAGAAGTAGTTGCGACCCATAACTTTATATAATCAAAAGAAGATGAAAGCAAGTAGTAAGACAAATATCATTTGGTAGAGCTTGGATTATAGTTTACGATTCTAATTTCCTCATGCAGAGTTGCAACCTTATCTAACATTGTTTTTATAAGTCTGAAGGGATAAAACCAAAGTATTCCTAATATGCCATATAAAATTTGGGAGGGTCCAAGAAAATTTAAAAGCTCTTTAAGAGCTAAATTTAATATTAGAATTTTTTAAAAAAACAAAATAGACTCAAAAAGCCACAAGTTTTGTATGTTTGTTTGTTTGTTTTTAAATCAATTTAAAGATTATCAAATGAGAATTAGAGAAAGATGTGTTTTCCACTTGGAAGAAATACACAGCATCTTGACCCCATAATTTCCTTTAAATGGATCTTACATGTTTTGTGATGAAATATCAAGTCAAGAAGAAATTAAAAGCGTCAGTAAAGGGAGATTAGAACATGGGTTCATTTCACTTTATTTTCAAATTGTAGAAATCAGCTTATTGTAATATATACAAAGAAAACGTAAATGTTTATATGCTGTAAGCATTTAATTTCAAATTGTGTCTATTTTTAAACATTTTTGGCATCAGCCTGTGTATAAATATCAACCAAATGAAGAGAATGAACTTTAAAATTATGTTCTTTTAACATAACTCCAAATAATATTCTTTTAACTTAATTTCCATGATTGCAGCATACACCATGCAGTAAAATTAATCACTTTAGCATGAGAAACATCTTACCAACTAAATACCAAGTGTCATTTAAGCGTAATGGTAGAGGGAATATGAAATTAGGTTGTATGAGGGTCATTTATATAAACTCCCTTCATGGAAAACATTTAACATAGACCTGAACTATGGATATGTAAAGCCCACATTATTTGAAAGAATGTACTTCTTTTCCTGAGGCAGAAAATGCACTTTGTCATATCTTCCTGGAGCCTACATAATATTTTTTGGGGGACATATCTCTAAAGCACGCTGTTTTGCTTCTGTTCATTTGCTTAGATCTCCTAAGTTGAAAAAACGTTTCCCTTTTCAATGTAAGTGCTATTTTAATAACTCCCCTCAATTTTCAGGAAGAGAGAAAATCATCAGTCCAACTTCCTCCATGGCTTTTGTGGAGGAGAGATGAGCCTGGTAAAAACTCTCACAGTGATACCAAATACATATATTTCCTGACAGGTATTAGGGCCACAGGAGGAGAAGAAGACTATAAAATGTGGGAGCCTACCCTTAGGCCAGAGGACTCATAGCATTGTCAACCACATATTGTCCAAAGCGGGACTCTTGGGGATGAAGCCAGAACTTTGCTTCTTCAGTGTGAAACTGCCATAGGAATTGAAAAGAGGAATCCCTCATTTTATAAGTAAGAAAATTAATGACCAGAGTAGGTACTTCTATATGACAAGTTTGTGAAAGGTGATATACTAGTCTGATGTTATAGAAATCTGAGCCCATTGCTCCTTCATATTATCTATCGAACCACCTAAAATTTAAACGGCATTTACTTATCAGACATCTACTTTGTATCATTAATTTCCTTGTTGGAAATAAGACAGTGAGCCACAAAAGACCGCATTCCTATCCTCATGCAACTTACATTATATGAATTGATAGATATTTGAAAGCAGCTATTAAATAGGATTTTTAAAAAAGACACAGTTGTGTGTTTCATACGCTTTAAAATACCATGATTTTTTTTTTTTATTCTACCAGATGGTGCATTAAATCAACAGTCAGAAACTCATTTGTCCAGTTTCTTTTAACTCTTAGGCTAATTGAAAAAATAAAAGACCTTTTGTTAAAGTTATGTTGTTATATTTCAAGTTTTAAATTCTAAAAAGCTTCTGTGTCTCAGAACAGTCCTGGATTTTCATCTAGACAAACCACTATTAAACCAATATGATTACTGGATAACTAGTAAAGACCTTCTCATCATCGAAGTTTTTTCCCCCATTGAGCATTAGACTCCCATGTATAGAAGACAAAATGGTAAGGAATGAGGAATACCATCTTTGGAGGATGTTGGATTGATTGAGAAAAAAATAAGAGGGCAAATTAAAATCATGTCTTAATTTTATACTTCACAAATTACGGTGGTAGGCACATTTTTCCTGGTTCCAAACAATGCAGATTTGGTTACTGTAACTCAAGGGAGGAATCAAAATATTCAAACCTGCATTTTTAGTTACGCAATTTTGTCTGTAAACTGATCAATTTACACAGAATGATCTTAGAGTTGAAAGCAATAATTTTGTCACTAATTACTTTAATATTTAACTTAATTTTCTGTTTTCCTTGTCCTCTAACGATAGTTACAACGAACTGATCTTTGCCTATACCCAGTCTATTCTCACCCCAAGCATATGGAAACAAAGCAGATTCTTGACCTTAAGGAATCGTTTGGTTATAGAGATGGAAGGAGTGGAGGCTTCCCACTTTCCCTTGACATATTAGCCCTGTGATACTGACCTCAGTTCCAATAATGTGTGTGGCTTTGTATGTTCTGCTTTTACGTATTAGACAATAACCAGCGTATTCCAAATGCTCCAAAGGAAGACTTGGTAACATATTTATAGCATGCAGCCTGGATAATAATGTGAATTTGTGGATGAGACAATGTCAAAGAATGATGTTATCATAGAGAAAAATAGAGCCACTCATGATGAGAACTACTGATGGTGGTAAAAAGGAGAGCAGAGGAGTATAAAATTTGTTTGTGTCTGTATTTTACTTCCTGTTGGTAAGCATAAATTATATAGGAACAAACTGCTCATTTTCACACTACTTAGGTATTCTTGGTGTTTCACTAAAAAAACATCAAAAAACAAAAAACAATGCAAAGCACAAAATTGTGAAATTTACCTCTAAGGTAATTGTATCTATATATACTTAATTTTAGGAGTACCTGATCAAGTGTTACTCATATAACACTTTTTAAAATGATAACAGATGGAAGTGTGATAATCATAAGATTGATTCTCTACCAATAATGTTATATCATTTCCCTAATAATCTTTAAATCTCCTAGAACGTAATGCACCATGAGCCATGATCTTTCTTAGGCTAGACCATGCACAGTATTGTTTTCAACTGGTTTGCCCAAGATCGCAGTATTGTCCCAATTGTAAATGTGATCTACCAGATAATGATTAGTAATATTTGGAATACTTCTTAATGATGAAGTTAATAAAACTGTTAAAAGAGAGGAAAATGGAAGTCATACTATGGAATACAGTGTACATAAATTTTCCATAAGTTAAGACAAAAACTTCGATCTAAGAATAAATTACGACAGAAAATTCAACCTAACAAAAAAAGTCACTGATTTATTTTACCAATAAATCAGTTACATACACAGAAACATTTAAATGATAGACTATGGGGGTTTAAATAAAAATTTTTAATTTCCTCCTAACTATGGCATTTTAAAACTCTGCACTAACTTTCTCTGTTCTCTTTTGTTCTGCCTTTCCTTTTCTTCTATTACTGATCCTCTTGTGCCTAATTCACACTGTTGATGGCCACATCGTCATGCTCTTGGCTGATGATACCCTTTAATTAGCATCCATATTACTATGTACAGAGAATTCTAAGTCTCTAAATATTCAAAGTTTACAATAATTACATGTTTTTCAGTTGTACTTTTCAAAAAGGGTTATTTTGCTCTAAATACCATTTAAAAAATACTGCCATCAGTATTTTTTGGGTGTGTGTGTGTGTGTGTGTGTGTGTGCGCACGCGCGCATGTGTGCTAATAAGGGTAATTCATGATAATTGCTATAATAAAACCCCCAAAACCTCAGTGGCTTAAAATCACGTCTTGTTAATATCATAGTTTAATGAAGGTCAGGTGACTCTCCTGGGCATCTCCTCCATCTCGGTTTCTGAATATTACATTTCATCTCTCTTTCTACATGACAGAATGCCCTCACTTTTGCACAAAGAGTGACAACACAGAGTTCCAGTCTCCACAGATGAAATGCAGAATCTCCGGTTTATCTACATTAAGTCTATGCAGTTCTTTTCAGGAAGATGACCTATGAATAATATAGATAAGTTATTGCACCCATGTGCACATGTGTACTAACACACCCACACACATATCCAAGATATACAAGGATGGAACACGGAAACCAATAATAACCTGAATTAAATATCCTAATTGGAAAAGGGAAGAATGAAAAGCATGCAAAGTGTCTGGTCCCTCTGATTCTTGAATTTTGCAGAATCTGGATAATGATACTGGTATCCAGGCTTCTTTCATTCTATGGCTTTGTTATATCATAGTTCTTTGTATTCATCTGTGAGGACTGAAGTCAATGTATTATACAAGAGACTGGAAGACATTTCAAAGAACAGGTTTAAAACGTCCTATTCCTTTGGTCAAAAGAAAGTCACACCTAGAAGCAAGATGTAACTGGTAATATAGTCTTGTATGACTAGTGGAAGAATGAATTGGTTTGAGGAAAATAAAATTATAACTGCCGCACCAGAATGGCTTGTGTTTCTTCTCCTAGGACTCTGCAATTCTCCTCTGTCTTTTTGTAGTCCTAAATTAACATGTTTTTCCATCTATATTCTGTCTTCTTCATTAAAATGAGAGTGATTTTTTAAAAATTTTTCATAAAAAAGAGAGTGATATGTTTAATATAAGTCTTTATTGCTGAAGTAATAACTTCATGATTGAATCTAAGCTGCAATTAATCCTGCCTTGGACAGTAACATGGAAACCATGATACTTTTTGTGTAATATCATCAATATCTTCTCTTGACTACAGTGGCAAAAAGGATTTTACAGTTTGGAATTTATCTGCCATTATCTAGAAAACAGAACCAGCTAGATACAGGTTTCTTACTTCAGTGCTATCAGCCAATTTCAAATTATTTAGAATTATATCTAAATGTAACATTTGTTTGGGGGTCAGATGAATATGGTCTTTCTACTCCATTTGTGCATTTTTTCCTCCTAGGGTTGAATACACTGTTTATGACGATCTCATTCTACAGTTTGGTCTGAACCAATTTCTTTTTTTAATTAATTTGTGTTAAAAGATCAATTGAGTTACATTAAAGTTTTTCAAGTTTCCTTGATTACATCGATCGACTGGCAGCACTAACCAAAAGTGGTTAGCGCTCCGCTGACAGGAGCTGGGGGATATGCTTTTATAGGGCCGACTCAGAAGCAAAGCAAATGAATTATTTAATTAACTATAGGTTAAGTGGTAGCCTTTGTGTGTGTGTGAGTGTGTGTATGTGTGTATATGGGGCAATCTGGTTTGCTGTTTGTGATTAGTTGTCCTTTTTTCACTTTTAATTTATTGGGATGAAAATGGTCAACAAAACTACATAGATTTCAAGTGTACAATTCTACAATACATCATCTATATATTGCATTTTGTGTTCACCAGCCACAGAGTCAGTTCTCCTTCCATCACCAGATATTTGACCCCCCCTTACCCTCTTCTACCATCCTTCCCCCCACACCCCCTGCCTTAAGCTCTGGTAACCACTAAACTGTTGTCTGTATCTATGAGTTTTTGTTTCATTATTTGTTTGTCTTGTTCCTTTGTTGCCTTCAGTTTTATGTCCTACATATGAGTGAAATCATGGTTCTTGATTTTTTTCCATCTGACTTATTTTGCTTAGCATGATATTCTCAATATCCATCCGTGTTGTTGCAAATGGCAGTATTTCATCTTTTCTTATGGCTGGGTAGTATTCCATTGTATATATGTACAATGTACCACATCTTCTTTATCCAATCATCTATCGAAGGACACTTAGGCTATTTCCATGTCTTGGCCACTGTAAATAAAGCTGCAGTGAACACAGGGGTACACATATCTTTACCAATGAGTGTTTTCAAATTTTTGAAGTAGATGCCCAGAAAAGGGATTGCTGGGTCACATAGTAATTCTATTCTTAATTTTTTAAGGAACCTCCATGCTGTTTTCCATAGTGGCTGCACTAATTTATATTCCAACCTGAAGTGTATGAGGGTTCCTTTTTCTCCAGAACCTCTGCAACACTTGTTATTCTTGTTGATGATAGCCATTCTAACAGGTGTGAGGTAATATATCATTGTGTGATTTGCAATATCTCATTGGCTGTGATTTGCATTTCCCTAATAGCTAGTGAAGTTGAGCATCTTTTCATATATGTGTTGGCTGTTTGTATGTCTCCTTGGTAGAAGTATCTGTTCAGGTCCTCTGCCTATTTTTTAATTGGATTGTTTGGTTTTTGTTGTTGAGTTGTGAGAGGTCTTTATATATTTTGGATGTTAGTAAATATATTCTCCCATTCGATATGTTTCCTTTTTGTTTTGTTGATGGTTTCTTTTGCTATGCAGAAGCTTTTTAGGTTGATACAGTCCCATACATTTAGTTTTACTTCCCTTGCCTTTGAGGACACATTCATAAAGACCAACATCCATATGTTTGGAACTTATCTTTTCTTCCATGTATTTTTTGTTTTGGATGTTATATTTAATAGGTCTTTGATCCATTTTGAGTTAATTTTTGTGTGTGGTGACAAATAGCCGTCTAGTTTCATTCTTTTGCATGTGGTATTCCAGTTTTCCCAGCATCATTTATTGAAGAGACTTCCTTTTCTCCATTGTGTTTTTGGCTCCTTTGTGGAAAATTGTGTGGCTTTGGCTCCTTTGTCAAAAATTATTTGCCCATATATATGTGGGATTATTTCTGGGCTGTTAATTCTGTTGCATTGATCTGTGTGTCTTTTTTCCTGTAATGCCATGCTGTTTTGATTACTGTTGCTTTGTAGTATAATTTGCAACCAGGGAGTATAATACTGTGTTTCCCCGAAAATAAGACCTAGCTGGACAATCAGCGCTAATGCGTCTTTTGGAGCAAAAATTAATGTAAGACCCAATATTATATTATATTATATTATATTAACCTGGTACCCGATTATATTATATTATATTATATTTTATATTATATTATATTATATTATATTAACATTATATTATATTATCGGGTCTTATATTAATTTATAATTAGAATACTATATTATAAGACTGGGTCTTATATTAATTTTTGCTCCAGGAGACGCATTAGAGCTGGCTAGGTCTTATTTTCGGGGAAACAGGCTACCTCTGACTGTTTTCTTTTTTCTTAGAATTGTTTTGGCTGTTTAGGGTTTTTAGTGGTTCCACTCAAATCGGATGATTTTTTGTTCTGTTTCTTTAAAAAAATGCTTTTGGGATTTTGAGGGGAATTGCATTAAATCTGTACATTAATTTGGGTAATATGGCCATTGTAACTACTATGTTGGTTCTTCCAATTCATGAACACAGAATATAGTTACATTCCTTTGTGTCCTCTTCAATTTCTTTTGGTAATATCTTTTAGTTTTCAGTGTATAGGTCCTTCACATCCTTTGTTAAGTTTATTCCTAGGTATTTTGTTCTTTTTGTTGCAACTGCAAAAGGACAGATATTCTTAATACTGTGCTAAAATTCTCCATGGTGAAACTCTTTTGCCTTTTAAAAAAACTGAACTAAAAATAAACTTCTTAATGATATATTATTTAGAGATCTAAATTATATCTAAGGTAATAGGAAAGTTAAATCTACTTCTTTATTTGTATTAAATCCATCAGAGCATAGTTTAAAATTCACATCTAATGTCCAACAGACAACCTCAACGAATTCTGAATAAATCTCACTCTGAACAAATATAAACTCTGTTAATAGCATGAGACAAACCGATTGTCTTAACCCACCAGACTGGGATAATATGACCTTGAAATTTCTATACTTCTTCAAAAATAGATCACCTAAGATATTTATATGCTTTCTAGTTAGGAGAGCATACTTTTTTACTTGAGAGAAATATATTCAGTAATTAGCCTTATTCATATTCCTACATATTTAATCTATTTAGTTCCTAGAAATTTTAGTAGTATAAACTTTATTTAAAAATCTTTAAGTTTCAAGAAATAGAATTATACATAGGCAAAAGAGGAAAATATAAGTGTGTGGACCAAGAAAGTTGGCACACTTTCTTTTTACATGAAAACGCAGACACAAACACATGCACACACACACGTTTTTCTTTCTTTGCTCCGTCCATGAAGAAACTGTTTCTAGTTCTTAATACAGATGATATGCAAAAGGCAATCCAAACCCTGCTTTATACCTCCAATTACATTCATGTAATTCCAGTTAACCAGAACAGCTAGGGAAAAGATTTAATAGATGGAAGTTTTGAACAATATTTATACACAAACAATACAAAATAAAAACAAAGGAAAAAGTCACTTTAGTTTTCCATAGAAAGCTTGACTCTTATTGTCAAAAGCATATCTAATTTTAGTCTTTAATTCTCTTTCCTTATAATACAAACTTTAGTTAAAAATACTGGACCGATTTATTTATAGCTTCATACATATGCAGTCTTACATAGAAACATATACATGTCAGTTTTAGTAGTTCTAATCCAGAAGAGCTTTGAAGGAATTTTCCTAGAGTGAGAAATAGAAAGTTTAGTTGGAATTAAAATTCAATAAAAGAAATGGATTAAATCTATTCTGGGCAATTTTTAGAAGCAGTTTATGTATTTTATTGAAAAATGTCACATCATAGCTCTACAGATTGTTTTGTGTTAATCTACCATATTATTTCAACAGAGGTACTGGTTTAAAAAAATATTACTCCATTTAAATGCTAATGTATATACTGCTATGGAGGTCTCCTAAAGATTATGGGTTCTGACTACTCTAGTTATAGAACATTTGGCTTTTATAGATAAAGTTCCTTTACTTCAGTTCAAAAGCTATATCTATAAAAGGAAAATGACTTTGTCACTTCGTTGGTTCTTAATATTATTAAATATTTATTATGATTCAACAGTATACTAAGCATGTATAAAGTAAGAATAGAATAACGTTTACTTTAATTAACCTAGTATCTGAAGACTCTTAGGGGAGATAGATGTATGGTACATATACTATGTGTTACTTTCCTGGGTATAGATTGGATTCAGACTCCCAATAGCTCAGATCTGTTTTATTTTTTATGGGAAGAAAAAAACACTTAAAAAAAAAACACTTAAAATTTCCCTAAGTTCATGACAGTAAGCTCCCTAGAGTGAAGACAGATATATCTCTGAGATTGCCCTTATTGCTTGCACAGTTTTGCTTTTAATTTTAATTTTTATATTTATTCTGTTAAACACTGTCAGTATCCAGAATGATGCAAAACAATACATATGTTTATGGCTGATATGAAGACACTGCCATTTTTTCTGAAATATATTGAATCACCAACTGTTAGAGCCTCATGAGTCTTCTAAGATATACTTACCCACTTTGCCAGTAAATACTTAAATTTTCTTGCCAAAGAACTTAAGGCCCATTGACAACCCAATGCTTTTATCAACCTGTCAATCACGGGGACAGACAGATCTTCAAAATAGTTAAATTAACTGTGCATCTAGCCAGAAAAAAAAAAAGAAAGAAAGAGATACTGTGAACTTGAAATGAAAGCAAGCCTAGCCTTTGTCTTCAATACTTTGCAATAAATATGGACCTTGATTGTATAACTGTTGTTATCAAGGTACTGCCCTGTAAATGACTGAGTTCATCTTTTCTAATGTGTTTGCTGGAAATAATGGTTCTACGAGATTTTCTGTAGAGCAAGCAAAAACCTCTCTCAAAATGGAGTTCTTCATAGTAAAAGAAGATTTTACATATTTGTTGAAAAAGCACTTTTTTCTCTCAGGGTACAGGTCAAGAAGAAGAAAACTTCTTTCTTGACAAGTCATTTTCCTATTACGGAAATATTTCTTACGCTTATGTCATACACAGCCCTGTCTTTAAAGTGAAACATTTCTCATTGAATTTTCAGGGTTAAATTATAATATTTTAATGTTAATAACACAAAAATACATACAGACTAAAGACCAGGAATAAATTCCAACAGGTTATATTTTTAATCGAATAACGGGAGAGCCAGAGTGACTCTCCAATACTACCTGTGCCAAGATGACTCATCAATCTCATAATATTCTTCTCTGAATTACTATGAAATCTTCATTGGTGCAATGCAGCCTGATGCCATTTAGCCTCCGCGTGACAGAAAGGATTATGTTTGCCTCTATTCTTTTCTTAACGCCCTGTGATATATGTAGCGGAACTACTTGGTTTCCGAAGGCAAATGCAGAGACTGAGATCACCTGTTATACTTGGTGGTGAAGGTGGTCGTGGTGGTGGTGGTGGTGGTGGTGGTGGTGATGATGATGATGATGATGATGATGATGATGGAAGTGATGGTGTGGATGATGACCGTTATGGACATGAGCGTGATATCCAACACTGATCTGAAATCTCCTGTGTGCAAAACATTGCTCTCATCACTTGAAATGTATTATCTCAGTTATTTATCACAGTGATCCTATGATGTAGCTAAGATGGACATTCATTTTTAAATAAGAAAACTTATGTATAGACATATGCAGTACCTATATTTAAACCCTGAACATCATACTGTAACATCCTAGATTAATCAATTCATAGATTGTATACTCACGTTTCTTTAATACTCTCATTAATACAATTGACATTTTACATATTTATATTTTTTATATGGATCATATGTTTATTTACAAGATTTTACAACAAACCTGAAGATCTCAGAAAATAAGTTATTGAGTTCCGGTTTCAGATACAGTTCCATTTTTATATCACTGATACAGATCAAAGTGACTGTTACCAATGCAGGGGTCCTTGATCGTTTCAGGATAGAAATTAAGAGAGTGGGCGAAACAGTTTAGCAGAGAGAAAAGTTTATGAAAGTGGAAGCTTGATGCGCCGAGGCAGCACACTCTGGAAGAGAATGGATGTGGCTCCTGAGGTTTACAGACGTAGCTAGCCATAGCGGTTTTATGGGATCCAGGGGTTAGGGGCCTTTCCTTCTTCCCTCCCAAAGTATGTTGAGGCGGGTCCTTCCCTGCGCCTGCGCAGTGTGCCTACATGCTGCTTCATGAGTTGCGTGTCTCATTAGCGTCTTAAATCTCTGCATGGGAGTCTGCTTTTTACTATGATAACAAGGAAATGTTAACTATAGGACAGATCTTTTAACTAATGCGCATGGGCAACTTTAGGAACTTTCCCTGGGCCTGCTCATCTCTTCTGCGATTATGGTTCTATCCTCCTCGTTCTAATCTCCTTGTTTCTCTTTGGCTGAGGGATATTAACTCAAGGTAGTTTTCCCCAGATGCAGGTTCCAGCTACTTGACTGCCAACCACATGACTACTATAGATCGCTGTTTACATATTTCTCACAAATTGTCTTTAAGTCTCACAGATGAAATCATTCCGTTTAATATAAACTGTTATGACTGCCTTAATGTCTTTATGCAAAGTAAGACCTGAAGGCCATGGTGCAATTTCCAATAATTTACACTTTCAGTCATTTTCCTTATTAAAAAATATTACATTCGCATTTTGAATTATTTTGACTTACGTGAGTGACTCAGTTATCCATTTCACAATGTTAAGGGGGAAATGTTATCCAAAAGTCATATAAAAGTTTATATTAATGTGATCTGACTTGGCTATTAGACCAGATTAAAACATGAGGTTATTTGGAAATTTTTTAACATTGTATAGTTACAGTGAGTTGCACTTACTTTATCTTCAATGTAGCCTAAAATGAGAATTTTATATGTAGGGAATGTTCTTAGAATAGGCTAGTTCCACTAGATAGATGCAGCATAAATACTTAGGTCTATTTCAGGCTGTTCAAATAGACAAGTTCAATAATTCAAAACAACCATCTTTTCCCTTCTCCCCAGTAGGTGCATATGCTCCTTTTACATAGAAATCATGTAGTTCCTGTTATGGACTGAAAATTTGTGTCCCCCTCAAGTTTATATGCTGAAGCTTTAACCCCCAGTTTGACTGTATTGGAGATGGGGCTTCTAAGGAAGTAAGGTTAAGTGAGGTCAGAAGGGTGGGTCCCTGATCTGATATGATCAGTGTCCTTTAAAGGAGAAATACCAGAATTCGAGCTCTCCCTCTCTCCCTCTTTCCCACCTACCTTCCTTCCCTCCCCACCCTCTCTTCTTCTCTTCCTCCCCTCTCATTTCCCAAAGAAGTGATTATGTGAGTACAGAGTAAGATGGCAGCTGCTCCACAAGAGAGGAAGAAAGCTCTCACCAGAAACTGACCATGCTGCAACCTTGATCTTAAACTTCCAGACTCCAGGACTAGGAGAAAATTAATTTCTGTTGTTTAAGCCATCTAGTCTGTGGCATTTTGTTGTCTTAGTCTGAGCAGACCAATGCAATATCTAAATATTATTTTCCCTTGTCCCTTTTCATATCACTGTACAGTGAAGTATTTTTTGTACTGAAATTATTGGGGGAGCATAATATCTTGGGTTGCATTTATATGTTGTCTTTAGGCATTTCAGTTTAGATTCCAGAATTATTATGTTTGACCTCAGCATAGTTTTCAGGGGATACAGGCATTGACTGCAAGCTATGTGGGTTATACCTGGAGACATGGATCTTTCTAGATCCTTGACTTACTTTTTAAAATTTTTTGATCAAATCTTACCTAAATAAAATGTGAGAAGTCAACTAATTAACACTTAATTGTCCCCACAAAGCTTTGTAATAGAAAAATAGAAATGAGAGATTTTTATTTCCAGATTTAGAATGGGGTTAGGTATGATGAAATTTATTGGGTTATCTTTTCTAATAGCATGCCAGAAAAAAAATCAGTATCCTGGAACTAAGTTAGATAATAAGATATTCTCAAATTCATTTATATATTCACCTCTTCAGCTCTGCTTTGAACTTTATTATTGTATGTGATGAACAAAGAAAACAGAGCTAGTCTGGCAAGCTGGCATGAAGCTTACCGATTATTGGTTGTAAAAGAAATATCTAAATGTTAGATATTTCAATTAGATAATAGTGTTATATTGTTACTGCTTAAGAAACAGCTTCTGAAAATATTTTCTTCTTCTGAAATAGTCTCATTTAAATGTGAAGGAAGTAGGTCTTTGCTCTTACTAAGACACTGGCAAATATTAAGCAACCTGAATAGTCTTGATGATCTATATGAATAATCTTTTACTTATTTAGAGAGATTACAGTATTGGAAAGCTCCTAAAGAGGTCATTACATTATTAACCTATATTAGACAGAAAAGTGAAATAAGATTTCAGTGTATTGATTTGAGAGTTATAGGCTGTAATGCTGGTGCTATCGCTGTGGCATTATATGAGGTCATACTCTCTTTATTCACTGTTATACTGTAATTAGTATAGCTGTACCATTAGGAGACTAAGGATTAATTACACAGGCTATAAGTATGCTTTGTAAATAAACAATCACTTATTTATAGGTGTTGTTAATGTAATATTGATTCCCTAGCTCATTGTGGACCCAGTGTCAAATCCCCACGTTAGTCAGGTAAAGGAACTTTGCCTCGGGGATACAGTCTGAATTAGTGAATGGCTTCATATTTCCTGATTTTGTACAAAACTACTTTTACAAAGTTTGAAGGATAATAATTTAGATTAAGCTATTTTAATGGATTCTGGAGGTGGAATTTTTTTCGTCTTTGGTTGATGGCCTCTCTGGAAGTATCTGCCTCTGGAGAAATTAGTTTCCATTAACCGTCGGATTCATTTAACCTCCTGCAATTCTCAGAAAGCCAACGACACTGGTTGTCACCGGAGGCTTTGTATTTGAAAAAGAGACCACTTTGGTCTTATAAGCCTGTGGATCCTTTTTCATCTGCTCAGTGTGCTTAGGTAAATGGTATCTAACTATTTACTCTGTACCATAGAAGGACTGTAAAAAATGCTTCTGCTGTTTGGAACTTATCCAAATTAAAGAACTAAAGTTTCCATAGAAGTACCAACTGAGTTCAGACAGCTCTATCCTCCACTGCCTTTGTTTTCTAATTTGTTGTCCATTTTAGAATGCTTTTCTTCTCTGAAATGCCTCTCTCCTTTATGCATGTCATTATTTAATGGCCATTTATTTTACCTGCCTGCCAAATCCACAGAGAAAGGGAATGTGCTCTCATTACAACTTGCATAGGCCAGTTTGGAGATTTTGCAACTGTTTGTGCGCTTATTAGACACTCCCCTACCTTCTCCTGCATTTGCATAGAAGGAATTGTGTGCTTTATTCTATTCCTCAAAATAATTCTACTTTGAAGTGGAAAAAAACAGAAACTGAATCAGTATTAGCAATTTAAACATCTATTTATTGCCTTTTTAAGTGAAGTCATTCTAAAATGTGAAGGATTCTTAGAACTATATCTCCAGGAATGTGGAAAAATATTCCAAGTCTTTCCCTTGGTACCTTCTGCTTTCTGCTCGAAGTTGAATGTAAAGAATAAAAACCAACACGCTGCTAAAAAAACAATTACCGACATAAACATAACATGGAATTGATCTAAATGGACATCTATGATCATTTATATTGGGTAAATTGTTGGTAAAAGTATATTTTTAAAATGTACTAAAAGTTTATGCATCCTGAAAGTACCTGGCATTACCATTTGGAAAGCTTCTCTTCACTCACCATCCCCTCCATATGTACATTGTATAACCTGAGAGGATACACAGTAGATGGTAAGAGATACTTTACACCAAAGGAAAAAAAAAAAGAAAGAACAAAAATTATTATACCCCTATTGTTTTCTTCATTTTATAACATTTCTATAAGATTCTTTTAAACTACTAAAAAATATAAAACTAAGAGTAGGCTAAAATGTGAGAACTGCAAAGTCAAGATCATGATGCAAGAATCTCCATGTTAATTGACTGTACGTGAATTGTGAGGGTAAGTTAAAGCCATGTGTGGAGTTAAGGACTCGATGCCATGTGACATACTACTGCCTCCCTCAGGACTTTTTTATTTTTATTTTTTTCATAAAAACTCCTAATGCCGTTGAGAAGATTGATCCCTCATACAAAACTCACCAGTGGGAATTATTGACCTGACTGTTAGTTAGCTGTGGAAATTCCCATGAGTCTCATTAGAGAAATTTGTGTTCTCTGACAGCCACATAATACGATGACCAGGAAATGATGGGATAGAAAGGAGTCTATCTTCATATACGAGGCAGTGAATTCTTTATAACATCTTCCTATTCTGTGGTAATGGAAAAAAAAAAAAAAACTCAGAGGGCTGATTTTTGCTCATGCTTTATTGATTACTGTTTCATGAAAACAGGCCAAACCTTTAATCTGTTTGGATTTTAGTTTTGTATTTTATAAAATAGAAATTAATATAGTCTCTGCTTTTCTTTGTATTTCACAGGAATTTTTATAAGTAATCAAAGTTTTATAAAGTGTGTGTGTGTGTGTGTGTGTGTGTGAGAGAGAGAGAGAGAGAGAGAGAGAGAGAGAGAGAGAGAGAGAAAACACTTTGAGAAATGTAAACATCTAAATGTTAGGTAAGAGAAATAGAAAGTAGTCCAGAAGTAAATATTTGTTTACTTTTCTTTTTGTAGGAGGATCATTTCAAGTTTACACCCTAAATATTTGTATGTTATATAGTACAGTACTTCCATTCTTTATGCCCAAATCAGTTAAATTGAAACGTGATTTTATGGGGTACTTATAGTAAGTAGGTTCTGGACTAGGATGGACCTTTTAAAATTTAATTTGATAGAAATTAGATTCTCTTTTGAATCCATGACACTGGTATTTTGATCATATCAAGCATCTCACTTTTTTTTATCACATCAATATTTGCTTTACAAATGTATTTTTTCCCTCATCTCCCACCACTGTATACTCCTCTTGGTCTATCACTTCAGCTCATTACAATTTGAAATACAGGGAGCCTTTACTCATCTATCCATGAGATATTTATCCATCCATCCATCCATCCCTCCTTCCCTCCCTCTCCTTTTCTTTCTTTTTTTATTTTATTTTCTTCCTTCCTTCCTTCCTTCCTTCCTTCCTTCCTTCCTTCCTTCCTTCCTTCCTTTCTCTATTCTCGTATTCAATTCCTCTTGAGTTTGGAAGCATAGTAATATTCTTCTTCAGTCCCCTTCCAGAATCTCACAAGGGGTAGAAACTCTGGAGTCAATAGATGTTTTCTGTAGCAGTAACATGCTGATAAGAGGCTTCCATTACTTTTCCTGTCCTCTTAATTCAATCTTAGAAAACATGGAATACTTTTCTATTTGAAAAGGTGGGTAACTGGTATCAAAATTGTAAGTTGCTTTTAAAATATTTTCAAATAACATGCTCTAAATGGTATAATTAAAAAAACACTATATGGCTATCCTGCGGGTGGAAAGTAATTGTGTATATCATCATTAAAACTAAGATAGCTATAAAAATAAATATTGCCTCATATAGATAGGTCAGAAATATATATAATTATTGAGTTGGTCATTCCTTGTAATATAGGGTTTAACATGGTGATTGATTTATATTGGAATCAACTTTGAAAAAATAATTTGTCCATAGATGATATGTTCGTAAGATGCACTAAAATATACATTTAATAAATGGTTTCTATGTGTCCTGTACTCTCTAAGTATTTTATACACAGTATGTAGTTTTAGGTGTTATGTAAAAACAGGTTTTCTTATATAGCAGTTATTAGAAACCTATTTTTAAATGAGAGACTTAGAGGTATTAAGTGACTGGTTGCAGTTACCTCAGGTAAAAAGATATAGACCCAGGATTCAAAGTGGGGGAGAAATTTTGCTTTTACCCACTAATGTAGAATTTCTGTCATATCTGAAACCTATCCTGTATCCTTTATACCTCTTCCTGGTGGAGTAGACATATAATGATAAATAAGCTAAATGAATTAACTTTCTACACAAATTTAGCTCTTCCCAGAATATTTTAATATGTGTACATGTAATGCATGTAGCAGTGATGCATGTGGCAGGATCAAGCTATGTATCTTTAGGATTGTATCTTAAGTGAAATCTATAAGGATATAGTTGGTCTACTTCATTTGTCTCTTCATCAGGAACTGGAGTTGACATGCCTGTTAGACATATTCCATTTGCCTGATTGTTATTTGTCAGTTTCTCTGTCTAGCAAACTACTTTAGTATGCATCCAATGTGTCTACATATATCATCATTCAACCTCAGAATGCTTGCTTTGTTCTATTCATTTTTTTGATTCCTTCCCCATCTAAAAGATTTAATAATTTCTATAAAAATGACAATGGATGCAATTTATAATCTAACAGGCTTATCTGATATACTTAAGATTATAGTACTGTGCATTTTTCTTGTTTGATTATTTAATTGTGCTTGTAACATTATGCTCGTAGATATGATATTGAAATCAGGAGTGATTGAATTAAGTATACTCTAAAATGTGTGTTTCCTTGTAAACATATATCTAATATTTTATAGACATATTAAACTCAAATGGTATGTTATGTCTCTGAGGTACTGTATCTAACTGGTCCTTCACATCCAATTCACTATAAAGTTTATAATACAGAGTTTTAAAGGACATAACTTTTGTTGCAAGTACTTTATTACAAGATTTAAGAAGCTGATATAGACACATTTAATTGAAGCAAGAGCATATTCTTATAATGGCTAACTTGGGCAATAGACCTACTGGGATGTATAACTCTGTTCCAATGATGACTTACAACCTTGGGCAAAATACTTAAATTTTCTAAAACTGAATTCTCTCAAATAAAAATCACAACATTTATCTTCAGTTGTCACTATGGGATTTCTGCTTCTGGCTATGATTTAGGAATTGCCACCAGACTAGCTCTCTTGTGGAGAGAAAAAGTATACACCAAAAAACAGTTTTCAGATGTTGGACAAAAGCAACATTATTATATGATAGCTAAGAAAAGGAATGTCACTAAGGTGATCCTAGCACTTTGACTGGAGGCACTTTCCAGACTTCAGTGGTGAAAGAAAATGGTGCTGAGGTTGAGTACAGAAGCCTTGAAGAGTTGAGAAAGTAGAGATTATAGTTCGTGACTCCAGGGTTGGCTGGGATTTGTGTGACAGAATACCAGAGGGAAGGGTGTTGAACAGAGAAGAAAGTCCACAGATTTGTGTAGGAACCCCTTAAGTTCTTGACCATATGAAATATATGGTGAATATGAAGTGTAAATCTCCATGAATCTAACAGAGAAAAATTACCTTAGGGCAGTAGAAACTGGACGATATATTCGGACATGTAAGAGTATCAAACAAGTAGTCAAGAGACGTATTTGAACACAGCAGTCATTCACTTAACCCCTTGAAAGGCCATGTCTAAGGATTAAGGTGACTCTAATGAGAGGTTTATAAGACCTACCCTAATTAAGCTGAAAACAAATATCTAAAAGATAAAGATTAAATGAACTACCTGACATCCCCCACCCCCCAAAATAACTTAAGAATATTCAAAGGAAGGCAATAAAATTCATTCTCGATATTATGGCATTTAGAATGTCTATCATACACTAAAACTTTGATATGCAAAGAAGCAGCATAATGGGACCCATAACCAGGGAAAAATTAATCATAAGAAATAAAACTAGAGATGCAAAGTTGTTGAAATTAGCATCAAGTGATTTTAAATGGCTATTATAAGTTTGTTAAAGAGAGTAAGAGAAAAGAACACATTGAGAGAAGAGGTAGGGAATTTTCATTGAAAACTTAGAACTATAAAAGTATATCAAATAAAATTTTGATTAGAAAAATCAATATTCACTGGATAAGCTTTATAGTAGATTAGTTACTGAAGGTCAGTAAACTTGAAGATAGACCAAGAGAAACTATCTAAGTTAAAAACAGGAGAAAAAAAAAGCTAAAAAAGAAACAAAGCCTCAGTGATATCAAGCAATCTTCCATCTGTGTATTTGGAGTAAAGGCAGGTTAAAGCACAAAAATATATTTGAGAAAGTCATAGCAGAAAATGTTCCAGATTTCTTGAAAATATCAACCCATGGATTTAAGAAGTTTATCAAATAACTAGCAGAATACAAATGAAAGGAAGCCTAGGCACATCCTAGTCAAATTGCTGAATACCAAAAATAAAAATAAACTATTAAAAACATCTAAGAAAAATATTCATACTAAAGGGATGAGTTTGAGAGGTAAGACATACTATTGATTATTCTTCCAAAACAATCTATGCTATAGACAATGAAATGAAATACTGAAGTGCCAGAAGAAATGTTTAAAAATGCAGTCTAGAATTCTATATTTATTGAACATATCCTCCCAAAATGGGGGAAAATAAGGAACTATTTGAGATAAACCAGTGCTGAGAGATTTACCACCAAGAGACCTGTATCACAAGATATACTTAAAACAAGTCATGATGGCTGAAGAAATTTATAGCAAACTGAAACTCCGTCCCACACAAGTTATCAAAGAATAGAAACAATGACTATGTAAGTAGATGTAAAAGAATATCTTTCTCTTTACATTTTTTTGAAAAGAATGGCTGCTTAAAGGAAAATGATAGGAATGAATTTTAAGGTTTATACAAGAAATAGCACATGTATAATAAGAGAAAAAGATACAGGATGCAGGTTAAAGCGAAGCATGTTGTTGTAAGATTTACATTATACCTGAAGTGTAATAATATTTACTGATATCGTGTTTCCCCAAAATTAAGACCTAACCAGAAAATAAGCCCTAACATGATTTTTCAGGAGGACATAACCCCTAATAAGCCCTAATGCATCTTTTGGAACAAAACTTAATATAAAACCCGGTCTTATTTTCATGGAAACACGGTAGTAGATTGTAAAACGAATAAGAAGCATGTCGTAATTCTTACATCAATTTTTAAAAAACAATGCTAAGAATCACTAGAGAAGATAATATAGAATAGTAAAATTACTTAATTCAATAAAAACAAAAAGTGAATAAAAAAGAAAAATGAGACAAATAGAAAACAAAGAGCAAGGGATTAGAATAAAATTACATTATTAATATTGATTATTATAAATGGACTAATCACCTAAAAACTAGAAATTGTCATAATGAAAAAACGCAAGATTCAAATGTGCGCTAATAACAAGATAACATGTTTTACTAATAACAGTTTAAAATAAATACAATTATAAGTAAATTAATATCAGGAAATAGACTGTAAGACAAGTATTTCTAGATATAGAGAGGGATATTTGGTTATAATAAAGGAGTCGTTTCTTCAAAAATAAATAACAATTCTAAATATATACCTAGCAATGGAGTTCAAAATATACTGGAAGCAAAAATTGACCATTAGAAATGCCTCAACCTATAAATACATTAAAATTTAATCAATCCTCTTTCACTAACAGATAAAACTATTAGATTGAAAACTTAATTGGATTGCTAACGTCCAAAAAAACTGACGCTAGCACTTGCCAGTGAGAATGCAGAACAGTTGGATGCTCATTCATTGCTGATGGGAATACAGAATAGTGTCAATATGGAAGACAGTTTGCCAATTTCTTAGAAAGCTAAACGTAGTCTTACTCCAGCAATCATGATTGTAGATATTTAGCCAACTGATTTGAAGACTTATATCCACATACACAAAAACAAAACAAAACTCCTTTTGAACATGTAGGGCATCCTTATTCATAATCTCCAAATTTGGAGGCAGCTGAGATGTCCTTCATTAGGAAAATGGACAAACAAAACATAAAATATTACTCAGCAATGAAAAGTAATGAGCTATCAAGCCATGAAAAGACATAGATGAATTTAAATGTGTATTGCTAAGTAAAATAAGCTAGTCTGAAAAGGTTCCATATGATAGATTCCAATTACAGGAGATTTAGGGAAAGGCAAAACTGTATTAAAGATAAAAAGATTGTGGTGGGCTGGGTTTAGGGGTAGTTGGAGGGAGGTGATTAGGCGAAGCACCTGTGATTTTCAGAGCAGTGAAACCACTCTGCATGGGCCTGTAATGGTGGATACATGACACTATGCATTTGGCAAAACTATAAAACATTATAGAACAAGGAATAAACCATAATGCATGCATATTTTTAAAAAATCACTTAGGAACTTGGGGCGGTACCAGAAAAAAATGTAAGAAGTGACAAACCAATTGAAATGTTTTACAACTAAATGAAACAATCACACTGAATGGGATGAGGAAAATAGTGTACCCAAGTAACTTCAGAAAAGATTGGTCTGTAAGTTCAAAGGCAAAATAAACTGTACATAAGCACTGTACACTAATTGATGAAGTTGCTTCTCTTGAGGGTATAGGTTAAAAATGTTGCTACTCTATTCATGTATACAGTACTGAAAATTGTGTACATTGATGGCAGCATATGGTGGGAGCTCAGTTTTTCACTGTTGGCGTGGAAATTTACAGATAAGCATGAGAAACTGGCTGAAATGAGGTAATGAATTCTAGTTGGAGACATCACAATGAATTGATTAGATTAATATAGGTATAGATGGTTATATACAGAAGCGTTTGTAGATAAATGGCAATGCACATTAGTTTACAGGCATATATTTCCTGGCTTTTTCAGTTGAAAGAGCTTAAGAGCAAAGACATTCCCTAGCAATAAGCATCCCTCTAACCAAAATTTTGGTTTCTAATGCCATTCTCCAATAAAAAGCTCCAAGGCTCCTTGGAGAAATGACTGATCTAGCATTGGTACACATAATGTACAAAATATAAATATATTATATTTATATATTGTATATATATAAATATAATATATTATATATATTATACTATATATATATTATACTATAATATATTATAAAAAACAGTCACTCACCCACCCACACACATTTACGGGAATATGGCAAAGATACATATTTGGTGCAAGTGAAAGAATTTACATCATTTTAAACATAAAATAAAGTAATATTGCATAATAACCCTAAATAAAAATAATATCTATTAATCTGTACTGATATTAGGAAATGATTTCAATACATAAATAAAAGTGGTAGAATAAACAAATCTCGTGCAAAAAATTGAAATAATTTATGGATATACTCTACCTTCAAGGAGCTTGTGCACAAATCCCTACTTCTTAAGTGTGGATTGCCATAGTAGCCTTCTTTCAAAGACTATCATACAGGGAAGTGGGATGGAGAAGAGTAATTTCAGAGTGGAGAAACTTGCCAAACACTATCTCAGGCCATGTGACGAAGGTCAACAAAAATAGTGGTAACTCATGTTGATGGTATGTATCCTTGTTATGATGTATTGAAAGTGGCACTTAACCTTTGTGGCCTTTCTCCCCAAAACACATAGCCCTAGTCTACTCATAAGAAAAATATCAGAGAAATCTCAAGACCTGAACAGTCTTTTTAAAAACTGTTTAGGTTAGCAAAAACAAGGACAATCAGATAAATTGTCACAGCTAAAAGGAACCTACGGAGATATCACAATCAAGTGTAATATGGTATCTCGGATGGGATCCTGGAAGAAGAAAAAAAAAGCATTAGACAAAAACTAAGGAATTTGGAATAAACTATATATGTTACACATTTTAGTTAATAACAGTTTATTAATATTAGTTCATTAATTGAAATAAATGGGCCATACTAATGTAAGATATTAATAATAGGAGAAACTTGGTGCTGGGTATACAGAAATTTTCTGTACTATACTTACAATTTTTCTATACACTAAAACTGTTCTAAAATTAAAAGTTTATATACCAACAAAAATATAGAAGATTTGTACATATAGTATCAACCAACTTAATGTAATTTTCTTGGTGCAGCACTACAGCTAAAACCTGCAGTGTATACATATATATTCTTCTTCTTAAGTGCACATGACATATTCACCATGATAGATCAAATTCAGGGCTTCAATATTCATTTCAGTTAATTTAAAATAATAGACACATGTACACAGGCATTCTCTGGCCTCACCGAAATTATGTTATCAATAAAATTCCATAAAGATATTTTTTTAAAATCCAAATATTTGGAAACTAAGAAGCCATTCTAATGCAAGTGTCAGATATAAAATGATTGGGGCAGTTGAACGTATTTGGGTCTGAATGAAAAGGAAAATGCAATTTGCCCAAATTTTGAAATGCAGTTAGAGAGCCTCAGAGGAAAAACAAAATACCTACCACAAAATTAATGTATTGAAGAAAGGAAGATTATAATAAATGATATGGGAAAAATAAGAACAGCTATCAGTAAAATATACAAACAATAGAGAATATCAATTAAATAAAAACTAGATCTTCAGAAACATCAATCAAATTCAAAACAGTTAAAATGAACCAATAGTGAGGAAACATATATGTCTCCTTATATATTAATGTATATTAAGGATTAATATATTGTCCTTATATATTAATTTAATTAATGATTAATAGCTAAAGAAATGCATAGTTATTATTAATTAAGGATAAATATGTATCCTTACAGTATTCCAGCATAGTAAATAGTGCAATATCTGAATGCAGTATATGTTGTATTTGTTTTATCTTAGCAATACAATTTGGTTTTATATTTAAAAAACAATCAATTCAATTAACCACATTTATAGATAAAAGCAGAAAAGAAATAATTATCTTCATAGATTCTGAAAATCTTTGATAAAATCAATACCAATTCATGAGAACAAGTGTCTGCAGAAGGATAAAAGAAAGGGATTTTCTCCATATTATAAATAATATCTCAGAAAAAACTATAGCTATCATCCTAATAACTGGAATTAAACATTGAACTGAATACTTTCCTCCCAAAATGAAAAGGAAGGCAAGAGTGTTTTTTTCCCATCATTTCTAATCAGCGTATACTAGAGTCCCTAGCCAATGCAAGAAGGACAGAAACAGAAAAAGAAGGTACACAGATTTGAAAGGAAGAAATAATATATGTATATTTTTTGTGGTGACAAAAGATGACGGAGAATCCTAAGGAATCTAAAAGTGTCCATAGATATAATAAATAAATTTAACAAGGTTGCAAATACAGGATCAATATATATAATTTAACTGTATTCCATTAAGAAATTAAAAAACATAATTTAAAAAATACAATTTACAATGCATCACAAACATAAAATTCTTAAGTGATCAATTTAATTTCAGTGTTGATGAAAAACAAAATATAATTAAAAATGGCTGAAAGAAATTAAATAAAATCTTAATTAATGAAGAGATAGGTATCCAATGTTTATGCATTTTATGACTCTATTTTGCTAAGATACTTATACTCAACATATTGATGTATACTTTCAAAGTAGCCCCAATCAAATACAATGCCATTTTAAAAATAATAGTTGACAACCTGATTCAAAAATTTATATGTAGATGTAATGGACCTAAAATAGTCCAAATCTACTTGGAAAAAAATGGTGTTTCAGGACACACATTACCTAATTTAATTACTTTATGTAAGTATACCTGATAATATACTTGATGAGAACAGACATACAGATTAATGCAACAAATAGAGAATGAAAAACAGACAACTGCTATACATTTGCATGTTCAATTAATTTCTGGAAAAATATTAGCACAGTAATTCAATGTGAGAAAAATATTTTCAGCAAAAAATCATGGAAGATGTAGATATCCATAATGGGGGAAAAATGAAAACAAAAATGCCCTGCTTTGCAAATATGCAAAGAAGGACTGAATCCTACATGAAGGAGGTGACAAGATGTCTGTATATGTCAATTGGTGGTCAAAATAAAAAAAAATAAATAAATAAAAATAAATGTTTTGTAAAAAAATTTGAAATCTGTTTCTGGGAATACGAAGTCTGAATATCCATCACCATCTGAGCATAACCACATGACATGAACGATGTCAGGCAGAAACCATCCAGTTGAGTGTAGTCAAACCATAAGGCTATGGCGAATAATATTTTAATCAATAATTTGACATGACAAGCTACTCAACGACAGATAACTGAAATGGAAGAATCCCGTTACAGGGAGAAAACAAGCAAAAAACAGCAGCAGCAACAACACACACAAAAATTTAAACACGGCAGAAAATAATTGATAACAGGGAATTCAGGTGATACAGAGGATTAACGACCTCAAGCACCTATGACAATAGATAACATGAATACGTATTATATACCGCGGCTATGCTAGATGCAATAAGTCAGAACTCTGTATTTTACTTGGGAGCTAGAATTGTATCTTAATCAAAGCTGAGATATACTCATATGTGAATTATGAACAGTAGTGGCTATATCTTGTAAGAAATGCAAAGTATCTGACTTGAAATGAAATAATATTTAATAAAACATAGTATCATGTATATTTAGAAGCCAAGGGAGTAACTGGAAATCCTTGCAATAATCAAATTAACCTGACTATACTAAGTACTTGTAAGTAGTTTGTTTTATAGCAATTAACTGTGCTAGAGTAACAACTATTATATATTTAACTATATTATCACTAGCTTGCATTGTTTTAAATTATAAGTCCACTGAAGAGTGAAGATTAACTTGAGAATATAAACACTATTTATTACATTGTCTTGAAAAATGATATGGTGAATTGGAGAGTACTAGGTTATAAATAGATGATTAAATATGAGAATTAGTTTTGCTTCATGGGGATCAATTATGTTATGTGAACAATATAAATTATTTAAGCTTTGTTGTTATAAGCAGCATGCATATTCTAAAAGTCCCCAATTATCCTCTATGAATAATAAGTAGATATATTTTTAGTCAAATTACTTACTATATAGAGGAGTGCTAACGTTGCTTATCTTTACAATGAACTTTCAGTTCCAGGTCAAGTTGTAGCTAAGCATCTGCTGTGGCCATATGTCATCAAAGTAGATCGCCACCAGGTGAACTTTGTAATGTGACACACCAAATTCTAAAAATTATCACAGGAGATGCTACAATACATAAGGCTTCCCCCTGTGGGGCCTCCCAGTCCCAGTGGGGGAGACAATTCAACATTTCAGTTAATATTATTTTTGTTCCTGCCATGAAGCTGGAAAATATTTCTTGTTGTGTAGAATCCAGAAAGTGAGTATAAGATTAACAGTTGGAGAATTCATTCACTGTGGGAAAATATTTTTGAGGACTAGAAACAAAAATGTGAAAGATGACCATGTTTTTCTTTCTTTTTTTATATTTCTCATGAGAAACTGATCCTAAGTTGCTCACTCTAAGAGACTCCAAAAAGTGATTAGATTTTTCTGATATTTTGAAGCACCTGTGGTAGTTTAAATACCTTTTATATAGCATGAACATCCTGACTCAGTAAGGTATTTCCAAGCCCTTTTTGTTAACACAGGTCATTTAATTCACTTTTTAAACAGAATGAAGTCTCAATCTTTCAATAAATTAAATACATTAAAGTATGTTAACTTAGTGTAAAAAGTTCAGCATTAAAATATTTACTACAAATGATTTAAAAATAAATGCAAGTGTTTATTTTTCGCATTCAAGTTCTCAAAGGACAGTTTGGCATAGAATAGAAATGGGGATATTCAAAATGTGGAAACCATAACATAGCTAAGACACTACCATGTTTCCCTGAAAATAAGACCTAGCCAGGCCATCAGCATTAATGCATCTTTTGGAGCAAAAATTAATATAAGACCCGGTATTATATAATGTCTTATATAATATAATATAATATAAGACCTGGTTTAATATAATGTAATGTAATATAATATAAAATATAATATAAAATATAAAATGTAATATAATACTGGGTCTTATTTTAATATAAGATCGGGTATAATATAATGTGATATAATATATAATAACGGGTCTTTATAATATAATATAATATAATATGATATAATACCCAGTATAATATGATATGATATGATATGATATAATAATATAATATAATATAATATAATATAATATAATATAATATAATATAATATACTGGGCCTTATATTAATTTTTGCTCCAAAAGACACATTAGAGCTGATAGTCCAACTAGGTCTTATTTTCGGGGAAACATGGTACATTCAAATAGACAAAATACACTTTAGCATTTTACATTTGAAATGTACATGAAAACCATGCATCTGCACATTAGAACTACATCCCTGAGATTGCTGATTTTTAAGAGTTAAAGTCTTTTCTAATCAGGTCACCTGAAAGAACCGGGGGGTTGGGATGGTTATGAAGTTTGTATCAAATTTGGGAAAATGATCTGTGGTAGGCAGAATTCTGAGATACCTCAAATTTCCTGCTCCTTGTATATGTACATATGTAATTCCCTCTTCTTGAGTTTAGTGAACCTGTAAATATGATGGGATGCCATTCCTGTGATTAGATTACTGATCAATTCACTGTGGTTTAATGAAGAGGGAGATTATCCCGGGTGGACCTGATTTAGTGAGAAGAGCAATTTAAAAGAAAGTGAAGCATCAGAAAGATGTTTCCCTGTTGGCCCTGAGAAAACCGACTGCCATGCTGTAGAGACCATGGGACAAATAACATTGGGTGGTCTTTTGGAGCTGAGGGCCTCCATCCTGCCAGTAATTAAGGAGTTTGGAAAAGGACTCCAAGCTTAAAATGCGATTGTAATTCCTGCCAATGCCTGATATTGGCCTTGGGGAGACCCTGAGAGGACTAAGCTACTTTGTGTCTGGACTCCTGACCTGGAAACTAAAATAAATGATGTTTTACACTGCTAAATTTATGGTAATTTGTTACAAGGTAATAGAAAACTAATATATGGTCCTACTGAGCTTGTACTCTTTCCAAAGTATTAAACTAAGAGTAATAGAAAGCATGTGCATCAAGTCCGATTCAAATAATACCAAGCCAGTCTCAGCTGACTCACGTTTTTTCTCACCTGTGCAAAACTTATGTGCCATGCATTTAGAAGGTATGAAGTCTGTATTTTTTGAGATTGAAAATATAATATCTAGATGAAGAGTGCACATATAGGTTATATATCAGACATTATATGTCATATATAATATGGCATAGCTCATGTGTGTGTGTGTCTGCAGAATAACTGCTCAAAATTCAACAGTGCGAACTGTTAAGGCATCTTACATTTAAGAGGGAAAAGATTTCCATGTTACCCAAGTTAAAAGGCAGGTGAGTATCACTTAATAGTCCAGGTTTGTGGAGCCAAGTGTGTGGGTTAGACATGCCAGTTCTAACTCTTACCACCTAGCTGTTTCTAAACAAATTATCTAACCTCTCAGTGCTTCAGTTTTTAAGTCTGTACAATGCGGATAATATTGACTTACTGATGTTAATTCTTTGAAGACTACATGAATTAAAATATGTAAAATCTTTGCTTTTTACACATAATAAATTATTATAATTAGCTTTACTGTATGTCAGGAGTGCAGAAGACCTGAAGTGCTGTTTATATAAGATTACTACAAATATATATTTTTGTTATTTCTTATTGTACCAACCATCTTATCTCTTAATACCCACCAATTTGACCGGCCCCTGGTATGATGATAAGGGACTCCAAATCTTAGTAGTAATGAAAAACCAACTAACCAGAGAAAAAAGAGTTATTGGCATGGTCACAGCTGGCATAGTGGCGATCATCTCCCTAATAGCTACTGCTGTGACCGCTGCCACTTGCCCCGCCCAGGGCATACAAACCGCCCACTTTGTAAATGCTTTGGCCCAAAATACATCCATTTGTGCTAAAAACACAAGAAAAAATAGACTTAAAGATAGAATATAAAATAAATGCATTAGAAACAACTATGATGGCCCTTGGTGACAAGGTAGAGGCTTTACGCTTAAGACTAAGCCTACGTTGCCATGCTGATTTCCTAAAGATCTGTGTTACCCCTGCTCCCTACAACGGGATGCAGTGGCAGTGGGACAAGATACGCAACCACGTACTGAGTATCTGGAGCCATGAGAATCTTAGCCTTTACCTCAATGATCTCCATCAAGAAATTCTTGACATTCAACATACACACAATCCCATTCTCAACCCATCCAATATAGCTCAACAGTTGCTTACCCAGATCACGGGTTTTAACCCATTTAATCTCCTCTGATATTCATTTTGGTTTCTATGTGGTATCTCTGTTCTACTATGTACTCTATTTTGTATCTTTTCAGTAGGCTACGAGTCGTAGACCTCCTTCTTAACACCAGCTGTGGCTTAAAACAAAAAAGGAAGGGGGAGATGATGTGGAGAACAGGTTGTAAGCTGATAAGGTCCTTGCAGCCTGCAAGGTCATCTAGGGAGGCCTCGCTTCAAAATTTTCCCCCAGAAAGAACGAGATAACACTAATACAGCCACAGGGCATAAAACCTTACAAATACCCAGTACAGAGAGTCTCGTGCCTAGCCCTCCTAATAAAAATAAGAGTATGTGAGACTGATCCTTTGGGGACTTTGCTTCACCTTTGTGCTTACAACTTATGTCTCCCTGTTTGGCCCCAAAAGTTGGCTGGTTAGTCAATGACGGGTAAGATTCCTCAAGGAAGGAACAACCTAAGACAGGCACAGCCACATAGGGGCCATCTGGAAAACTCGACCCCGAAAAAGATGGCTGGTTAGTCAATGACGGGTAAGATTCCTCAAGGGAGGAACAACCTAAGACAGGCACAGCCACATAGGGGCCATCTGGAAAACTCGACCCCGAAAAAGATGGCTGGTTAGTCAATGACGGGTAAGATTCCTCAAGGAAGGAACAACCTAAGACAGGCACAGTCACATAGGGGTCATCTAAATACAGGGTTGATAAATGTAGGCATAGATCCCCAACTTCCCCGGGGCTAGGAGAGCTTCTGCCTCTGTGGCTATATTCAATGATGTGAGTAATTCTTGATGTGATAACATCACTTCTCCATCTATTCTTTTCAGTAAGTATCAACATAAAGGTTTTGTCCCCTAAAAGGTTACATACAACAATTACTATTACATTCATGACATTTTCTACAGACTAGGTTGATTGGTTTAAATCTATTTTCTGATATGATATACGAGACTCATAAACCGTGGCTTAAACCAAAAAGAGAAGGGGGAGAGGGCACCACTTGCCGTGACCTGTGTGGCCAGGAGGGCTAGGCCTGAGGGGGAAGTGTGGGAGATTAAGAAAGACACAGAGACAGGAAAGTTGGGATCAGGAGGGCCACTGTCCACAGATGGCAGAGCAGTGGCACAGTTTTTATTTCTCACACGGTTTTTATACAGTTTTAGAACAATTGCCTATACAAGCTAGTATTAGTAGAACAAGCAAGTATTAGAAGAACATACTGTTCTGTGAATATGTACGTTTGTATGTCTGTGGCTGTAATTGTGTTATCTTGTTCTTTCTGAGGCCAGGCCTCCCTTGGATGACCTTGCAGGCTGCAAGGACCTTATCAGCTTACATCCTGCTCTCCACAATTTCTAGCATAATAAAGCCTAAATTGAAATAATTCTTCTCAAAAACAAAAACTGAAACTGAAGTGTTTCATAAATGGTATGCTTAATTCATGTATTGCTTAGACAGATGCATGATTTGTCAAGGTCTTTACAGAAGATAATGTTTATTTTTAATCTAAAATTAGCAACCACTGTATTTTATTTGTTCAATTCAACATTGTATTCAGTTTTCTTATATCCCCTTCAAGTTACCTTATTTTCATGTCTTTATACCACCTTGTTTGGTTTTATCATGTGGCCATATTCGAAGTTTGCTTGCTTGTTTATAAAACTGCCAAACTGAGTTCATCAAAGGCTAATGACTACTACATAGGACATCATATGATTTTCAATAAATCAAGTAAATTAGCATCCACAGTTTGTCACTCGTTTCACTTTGAAATGAAACATAGTTCTTCCAATAATTATTCTGTCTCTTCATTGACAGTAACCAGGCTCTCATGACTAGTAAGTAATGGTTCTATTATATATCCATAAGCGTAACTTTTCATCAAAAGAGGCATTTAGTTATTAAATTAATGATCTTTCTATGATAATTAGCATTGAGCAATACAACCTAAATGAGACAGAGTAAATACTGTCCCTGAGGTAGACAGGATAATACACTTCCCCACTCCCAGAATATCCTCTTCCTAATGCCAAGAACCTGTCAATATGTTCTGTTACATGGCAAAAGGCAATTAAGGTTGCAGATGGAATTAAATTTGTTCAATAGCTGACCTTAGCATAACAAGATTATTCTACATGATAAGATGGGCCCAGTGTTACCATTGAAAAACAGAAGAGGAAGTCAGAGTGAGGTGGTATAAGAAGGATGCAACTTGCCCTTTTGAAGTTGGAGAAAGAGGGCTTTGAGCCAAGATCTGAGGGTAGACTCGAGAAGCTGGAAAAGACAAGGAAATAGATTCTCCTCTAGAGCTTCCAGAAAAGACCACAGTCTTACCAACCCCTTGATGTTAGCTGGGTAAAACCCACATCAGGCTTCTCTCCTGCATTACTGTAAGATACTTAATGTGATAGAATGGCATATAGCAATTGTTGTCAATTTCACAAACCCCACGCCCTTCTTTTGGAGAAAAAACGTGTTAGCTTAATATATTACGTTAATCTATTTTATATACTTAAAAGATTTATGAATAATTTGAAATTTTACTCAAATTGTTACAAACATACAGTTACCCATTTTCTGCCTAAAAGCTTCGAGATATGGTCCCTAGACCCACTGTTCATATTGCTTATTCAGGAGTAGTTTTACACACACACACACACACACACACACACACACACACACGGTGAGACAATTAAGTTCGCGAACTCATGCTAGAAAAAGTGCTACATAGCTCGTTGCTGAATATCACTACGGTCACCGTCAAAGTACTCCCCTTGGGAAGCTATGCACCAGTGCCTATTCCACCCTTCAAAGCAATTTTGTAACTCTTTCTGGAATGTCCATCAGAACTGTCATGGTATTACCCTTGATGTCCTGAATGTCATCAAAATATCTGCCTTTCAATATTTCCTTTATCTTCAGGTAAAGAAAGAAGTCATTGGGGGCCAGATCAGGTGAGCAGGGAGGGTATTCCAATATTTGTTTACTGGCTAAAAACTCCCTCACAGATAGTGCCATGTGAGCTGGTGCATTGCCGTGATGCAAGAACCATGAATTGTTGGTGAAAAGTTCAGGTCATCTAAATTTTTCATGCAGCCTTTTCAGCACTTGCAAATAGTAAACTTGGTTACCTGTCCAGTTGGAACAAATTCATAATGAATAATCCCTCTGATATCCAAAAAGTTTAGCAACATAATTCCAACAAGTTCACAAACTTAATTATCAAACCTTGTATATATATACATATTCTTTAGCCTTTCGGAAAAAGAATAAAGGAGCAACACTTTGGTTTGGTTTTAGAAATATATGGCTATTTTCACTCATAAGTTTGCCATAATGTGTTAGACTGTTCTTATTTCCTCCCATGCTTTCAGAAGAACATTCTTGCCAGCATTTGAAGAGGAAGAAATAATTAGTTCATAAGGTATGAAGGAGTAGGAAATTCCTTCTTAAAGTTGTCACGCTATCTTTCTGGCCACCTGGCCTACATAAAGACATACGAGAGACCAGTTTAGTTTATTATTTAAAGCTGAACACATCAGTTCTTCAAGAGAAGGCTAAGAATCTAAAGGAAGTACTTGATTGCTGGCAAGAAATTTCTATGACCTTGACTATATCTTTCATTAATAATGAATTATTTTTATTTTAAATGTCTTTTATATTAAAGAAGCAGGTGGTGTTAAATGTAAAACCAGGGAGAGGAATTGTGGCTATTTAATGACTGTTACTTTTCAATATTATAATTGAGTTATTTGGTTTATTCCCACAATGACCATGTGGTATATAGAAGAAACAGCAGCCTAAAATGTGGCAACTTTTTTAAAATGTGAGCCAAGAGCAAGGAAATAGGTGGGGGGGGAAAAAAACACAAAATAGTATGCATATTATGATACCATTTAAAAAAATGAAATATAAGTAAAAGTAAACAAATTGTTTAAAGTTAATTAAACAAGTGATGGAAATATATATTAAAAGGCAAAGGATGATAATTTTAAAATTCAGAATGTTATTACCTCTGGATGATGAGAGTGGCCATTAAGGTGTTGGAGTCATGAATGAGGAGAGTACTAGGTGGAGACACTTACGAAGTTATAGTAGTTTTGCAGTTCTTAAATTGCCTCAGGTTCTCAGGTACTCTTTTATACTTCATAATTTATGTGCCATGTTACATATATATATGTGTGTATATATACACCCACACACACATATATACACACACACACACATACACACGTATATATATGTGTGTGTATATATATATATATACACACATATATATAATATTTAAAAATAATAAATAAAACTAAACAGAAATACAGTGATTGTCTAGCCTAATATAAAATTAAATACAGTTTTATAACCTAACTTTAAACTTTGTACTTCAGAGTACAAAGAAACACAAGGTCTAAGCAGTATCTCACCAGGCGCCGTATATTCCTGAAGGTTCTGAAAATTTCTCCTTCTCTCCTTCTCACCCTTCTCCCTCTCCTGTTCCTTCCTCTCTTCCTCCTTCTCGGTGGTTACCATGAAAAAAATGTAAGCATTTGCATTTACTTTAATTATAACTTTAAGCAATTGATTGTATATTTTGCATCATTTCAATGGTTACCTTAGAACTACATAGTTAATTACAACTATAATGGCTATATTATAGAATGAATTCAGTAAGTGGATTTACTTCTGTTTTTATGATTCGTTGACTCAGCAAATCCTTTTACCTTTTAATAGTTTCAGGTTAATGAGTAAAGAATGGAGGGTCAAGGAAAAAGCAAACAATGTTCTTGCTAAGCCAAGGCCATGGGACCCTCATGACATACAGTATAAACTCAAATTTTAGAGTAGTTTGAATAACATTAACACTAAACTTGATTCAAAGTTTAAAAATTAAACTAAAATTGATTCAAGAATGGAACCATCCATTATCTGGCAGTATACTGTACTGTAGAGTAAGTATACTGCACTAAAAAAAACACACACAAAAAAAAACATACTGTTGTAGCAACTCTGTTTTGATACTTTAAGTAGTAATTTAGTTTCAGCAAAACATTATCTGCTACCTTAGGTTAATTTATCATCTTAATTCATCAATATTTTATTGTAATTCATATTTAATTAGCAAATTTTTGTTTTATAGTTATATAAATGATATAACAGAGTTTATTACTAGTTTCATATTTTAGTTTGTTTGACTTTATGATTAACATATATATATATATGTGTGTGTGTGTGTGTATATATATATATATATATTTTTGTTTTTTCTTCTAAAGGCTATAAATATTGTTAAGATCACCAGGTCGAGTCTTGAAAAGTTTAGGTAGTTTCCAAGAGTGGTGTATTTCTGTTGACTTGAATTCTCATTTGGAAATCTGAGGAACTCATAACTAATAGAATAAAAAATTTACATCTCAAATCATAATTATAGTTTACTAAAATGAAATTAAACCAGTAATATTAGGTAAGAGGTAAGAAGGCAAACATGTTTACGCTCCCACATTGAACATTTTACAATGTCCCTTTATAAGAAAGATTGGAAGATACTATATGAACTCATTAGGAGGGTATGACTACTTCTGTAAAATATAACTAATGTTTGGTGTTCTTGCATAGCTTTCCAGCTCACTATACATAGCTTGTTACAAGTAAGATATTTATGTTTATTTTCATAAGCTTATGAATGAATGAACAAATGAGGAGGAAATAAATGAACAAATCCTGCAGGAATCTATATATACAGAATTGTTCTCTTTCAATGAAAGATGTATTCCAGAATCCTGAGTTTCAGAAACTAGTTGTCCCTTCTGGTCTATGACTGACTCTTTCATGCTTCCTTTAATCTCCTTGTGTTTTCTTGCTCAAATGCTTCTTATAAGTGCCTCTGGATATATTTAAATATCGAAAATGCCTTCGGAAGCCAGCATTGTTTCACTATTATATAATTAAGATGTTTCAAATATAATAGATTGAGATTTCATATATGATTCTAATATACAGTACGTATGAAATTCCAAAGATGAATCACCATTTGTAGAATCTACAATGAAAATTTAAAATAATAGAGACAAATATATTAGTGTTTTGAATTGTCTCATCTCAAGTGTATAAAAGATGAGAGAATGAAAGGTTCGGGGCAGGGTGTGGGGGGAGAGAAGCTATTTGGAGGAAGATATTTTTGGATAAAAATAAATAATGTTATATTCTTTCCCTTCCTTTTTCTCTACCTCTACTCAAAAATTCTTGTGGGGTGCAGACTCGCATAGAGATCTGTGGAGAGCTTAATATATGATGCCTACATTTGGGAGGCTGAACGGACTAGGATCAAACTCCCACCTTGGAGCTCTTGCAAAAGAAAAATGAGTCTTTGGAGAGTGATGCTATTTTGAGGTCAACTTACATACACTCCCGGGATATGTCCTAACAGTGGATACCTGTAGGGTTCTCTCCTAGCCAGTGTGAACTGTGAGAAGAGCAAGCTGTTTAGACTTCTGTCCAATAGCGCCACCTGGAGTCATGGAGGGAAGGCAGCAACAAGAAGCCAAAGGTCCATATTTAGAGCTCAGGATAGTGGCCAAAAAAACCCCCAAACCAAAACAAACAAACAAAACAAAACAAAACAAAACAACAACAACAACAACAAAACCCCACCTAGAATAGAAGTCAAGAGAAAGGCAGGGGAGAAGTGACAAGCAAGGAACCTCAGAAGAACTCAAGAAAGAAACCCTCCCAAAATATGCTGAGCCCCTGGACCGCGTGATGGTTGAATGAAGAACCGTTCTTAGCTGGAAACATCAGGAAAAGGGGGCAGGAGAAATAATTATTTATGAGAGAAGTTTATATGTATAAATAGAAAAGCCAACTATATCCATAATGTTAGTACTGAAAGCTACCAGACTGAAATAAACTGGTGTTAATGTAAAGTGGTTAAAAATATGCTATTACATCAAAGTTCAGAGTTGTGATTAATATGTTGGAGTAAACATTCTAATTACTGAATTGTGTCTTTAATAACTATTTAAAATGTCCTCAGAACAAATTTTATCTAAGAGTGAGCAGAAAAGCCCTGATAATTACCTCAAGTATATTTTAAAGAGACAATGGGTGACAAAAATAAATTTGCATTTGGATACATCAGAGGTGTTCAACCTCCAGGTTACATAAGAAAATGTAAAACTTTTCTTAAATGAGCTAATTTAATTTTCTAGTCTGCACTGGTCTTTGACAAGGTTGTATATAGCTTTACTTCTAGTTCCTCTATTTCTTTTGGATTATTATCCAAATTCTGTATCCCCACCTAAGGTGAGAATAAGGGCAAACATCACTATCACAAAAATTCTGTTTGTGAGAAAAAAATGTGAAATTTAAAAAAAAAAACAAAAAACTTTTCTTATTGTTACAACTTAATTTTTAAACATTTAAATATTTAAGTATTAAAATCATGTTATAGTGAACAACAGCAATTTCCACACTGTCAATTGCTAGATTTCTGTTGTAGACCTATAGTACACACTTGAAATATTATATAGATGCTCATTTTCAGATAAGATCAGGTGAGAAGCAAGGTTTTTGGGGCTTCTTTTGTTGTTGTTTTTGTTTTCTCCTTTTAATAGTGACGGTCTAAGATCAAGTCTTCTCTTTTACTTCTGTATTTGAAGATATTTTAAATAGTGGCATGCAGTTTCATTTAAGCAATCTGTCCAAGTTGAACTTTATATACTGCTTGAAGAAGAGGCCTTCTGAATATGTTCCCAAGCAGATTTAAAGCTCTTGCTTTCAGTTGTATTTTGTCTTTAATTTCTTGTATATTTACTCCACGTGCTGCTCTGCAAAATCATCTGACTATGTAGTCGTAGGTGTATACGTTTGGCAATGGCCCTATTTAAAGTGTTCCAGAAAACAAAATTATTTGGATTCTCATCACCTTTCTGCGTTCATTGCACACTCATGGATTTTTGTGATTAGCAGATAGTTTGGTCCTGCCCAAATGCCCACGGAGACATTTGGTCTGCAGTTAACTTAAGTCCCTCTCTTCTGTAACATTCCAAACCCGATCCATCTATCTAACCCCGTGTGCCATAACTAGCTAGGCTACCATAGCAAAAAGGGTTATTACTGGCAATACAGTCACCAAATTAAAAAAAAAAAAAAACATGATAGTGTTTGTTATGGATTAATCCTGTAAATCAAATGTATAAATAATTGTTATGGGCTATTTGAACACAGCGACATTTCTAAGTGTGGGCATTTTGGACAGGGGCAAAGATCAAGGACCTTTTGGTATGAACCAAATGTTCTGTAATGATTAGCATCTTCCCTGCCAAAGACATAGAAGAAGGTCCGTACAATAGGTCTTATGTAAGAAATACACATATTTTGAAGATGTATCAATATCTTCATCAGCAGCAGACAATAATTGAACAACTTCTTGTATAAGTGGAAAGTAGTTGTTAATGAGTCTGGCTGTGTTAGTGCTGCTATTTGCACAGTAACGTATTTAAGATTTTTATTGGTGAAGCAGCCTTTTAACACTGTTGATAGCAGCTATCGCATTTTGTTTGAACATTTTGTGTAAATATGACAAGGTACTTAGACAATTTTTTCCATGTCACAAGGTTTACTTCAGGCTAAAAAAAATAATAATGAGGTTAGATTGTTATTTATCTGTTGGCTTTCAACCAGTTTTTTTTTTTTCTATTTTGCTGTGATAGTAAGTGTTTTATGAACACATAACTGAAGCATGTAAACGGTATATCATATGCTTTTGACACTTGGATTTCTCTCATCCTTTAACATAGTTATCTCATTGTCATGGTAGTTAACTGATTTTCCATTCTGTAAATATTTTTCAATCATACTACCATGTTGTTAGTCGAGTAACATTCTTAGACCTCTTATCAAGTAACTAAAGCAGAAACTTAGTTAAGTTTATTGTAAATCCAAGATGCTTTCACATCATAAAAGCATCTCGTTCTCCATTTCCTAATATTTGATGTAGAATAAATTTAAACAGCACAATTTATCATATAAATAACATTTTTGTGCAAGAATTTATACACTACACAGCAAAATATTGTGGTAGCACAGGGGAGCTACCGGGACAGAGGGACAAACAATGCCTTAGTGATGGAAAACTTCTGAAAGAGGATATATTTTCACTTTGTCAAAAACAAAAACAAAAATAATGAGTAAGAGTTTTCCACGCTAAAAGTTATAGAGCATATTAAATGATTTGGCCTCTGTTCCTCCTTCCTTCCCTCCTTCCGTTTCTTTCTTTCTTCTTTCTTTCTTTCTTTCTTCTTTCTTTCTTTCTTTCTTTCTTTCTTTCTTTCTTCCTTTCTTTCTTTCTTTCTTTCTTTCTTTCTTTCATTTATTTATTTATTTATTTATTTATTTATTTATTTATTTATTTATTTATTTATTTATTTATGGTAAACTGTACCATTGGTTTTTGTTTTCCAAGGTCTTTCAGATATCCGTAACTAAAGATTATTCCTTCATGATATGGGCATGTATTATGAATATCAGGCACAGTCCCTCGAAAAGAACATACAGTATGCCCATTAACACATATGGTTTACACATGTTAAAATAGTCCATTGATTTTTACCTTTTATGTATGTTCTGTCTTTGTTATCTGACTTCCTGGTTCTTTATTTTATCCTTCTCTGTATTATCCTTCTTTCATATTCCGTACAAATTTAACACTCTACTTTTCTCTATCATTTCATTCAACATGAGGAGATGCAGCAGACTTTAGCCTTCACTTCCTGTAATTTGTCTGCATTTTAAAACTACTAAAGGTTAATATATTTCCTTCCAATAAAACCAATGTCACCTTGTTTTTCTATAGAACCATTAAAAGGTCTCTCTCAGCATCTTTACCAAAGGTGCTTCCCTGTCCTAGTAATTTGTGCTTCAAATACTTTGCTGATTGTGCATTCACTCAGGTGATATTTTGAGTCACATTTATAGATCTTTGACTGTCCTTTATACTAGGTGTAAATATATTTTCCCTGTTAAAGTAAAACATTTGAGAAATGTTAATGCCCGACTCTCCTTGTCATTGTTCTCTTTCACCCTCCCATTGCATTGTGCCTTTAGAAAAGTAAAGAGGTGGATATTCAAAACAATGAAGAAGCATAAGAATATAGGATCTTAGGAAATTTATATTTCATGGGAAGAAACAGACAAAAAAATTTAAAATAAGCTCAAAACAATATGTCCCATGGTTTAGAGTGATGATAGGTGCTAGAGGATACATGAAACAGAAAGGACAATACATATTGTGAGAAAGTTGCTATATTTTTTATCACACTGACAAAGTTGTCTTCTGTGATAAAGTAACTTTTGAACAAAAACCTGACGAAAGGGAGAGAATAAGCTATGTGAATGTTTGAGGGATCAGCATTCTAAGTAGAAGGAATAGTAAGTGCAAAGACAAGAGTTGGGAGCATGTATATGAATGTATTCAAGATAACAAGGAGGATAATACATATGTATGGAGCTGAGTAATTAATACGAGTGATGGGAGTTTAAATCACAGAGGTTGCCAGGGGTAGAAGGTATAGTGCAATACTTTCTGCTCTTACTGAACTGAGTACCTTTACTTATGATTAATATATGTGTGTGTGTATACTTATTATAGGGGATCAAAATATGGCACCCCAAAATATGTACTTATTTTGAGCTGAGGACATTTGAGGTTGAACAGCTGCATTTAAAACCTTCCCAGAGCTATCCTTATCTGACTCAAAGCAGAAACTTTTGAGATATGAGGAGTGCCATAAATTCCCACTCTGGGGGAGTTTTATGGCAATGATGAAGACTGAAAGTCAGGGCCAAGATGGACCTTCACAAGCAAACCTTACTCTATTAGTTACCCCCTTCTATTTACCTCTCACAGTTTGTTACCTTGGAAGCCTAAAACCTTTCTTTTGTCTTTTCACTTCTCTACACATTTATTGTTCTTTGTTAAGATCTATATAAGCCAAATTTCTAACCATCCCTTCTAATTATTAGTCACTGAGTGTCTCCTGCATGTTTGTACAGCACAGAAGTTAATAAACTCTGTTTTTGTTTCTTTCTCTTGTTAATCTGTCTTTTTCAGTCTAATTCGTAGGGCCCTAGCCAGAGAAAAAGGTAGAGGGAAAGGTGTTTTTTTTTTTTTTTTTTAAATGTCTCCTCTACACTGTATTTTTAATTTTGCCATCTTAAAATGAAAATAGTAGATTATTTAACCATATATGCATAGTGTTTTTAAAAGTAACATAATGTCCTAACAGTAACATGAAGGAAAAAATAAAATAACTTATAAAAATCCTCATTTAAATACAGAGGCACAACTACACTTCATGACACAACAAAACTGCCAGATGCCTGCCCTCATATGTAGAAATGCAGTGATTCTTCCCCCTATAGCCTGAGTTGGCAATGCAATACTTCAGACACTTTTGCTTATGGGGATGCAATTGTTTAAAAAGTGAACAATGCTTCTTGTAACTATATATATATATATATATACATATATATATATATATGAAAACATTTAATTGAAAATAAATGTGGGCTTGAATTAAAAAAAAAGTGAACAATACTTGACAAAGTTCTGATGAAAACACAGCCTTAACTTCACCTGATTTGCCTAATTTTTGTCTTCTCAGAAATGGGAATGGGAAAGTAATTCACATTTAAGTTTAAAGTGGTGTGAGTGTCAAGGCCAGATAACAAAAAAAATACTGAAACATGAAGGGCAACTCTTTGTTGTGGGGTATTGTCTTTGAATTTCAGAATATCGTACTGTCTGGCTGTACTAAATACCGTCATCAGTGAGATAGACAAACTACTTTGAAAATTTTCCAAAATTATCCCTTGGATCTTGGTACAGATCTGAATTTGATTCTAAGTGTAATGGGAAATCATTGTAGTCTTGTGAAGAAAAGTGATATAAGCACATTTATATTTTAAAAGGATCATTCTGTAGATTAAATATTAAGCTTTATAGAGTGAAGATTAAAAATCATAAATCAAATAATTTTATTTATATACTTTTTGTTACTCTTTGTTTGACTTTTTATTTTACCTTTAGTGTTTCTAAATAAGGTATTATTTTAGGACAAATATTGAAGTTATTTTAAAAAAACACATTTTATTGTTTTGTTTACAATAACCAGGTTATCAAGCTGAAATGTTAGAGTAGGGCACTTAAATTTGACAAAGTTCAAGGATATGGGTCAATGGAAAACAGCACAAAACTACAGATTTGGAGTTGATATTCTGGAGTTCTAATAGTGTCTGTATATATTCTTAAACACTGTGAAAGTGGGCACCTAATTCTCTACACTCATAAATGTGAATCTAAATTTGTTTGCTACTTTTGAATGACCCCACATTAAAATTAACACTATGTTTTTGGGATAGCACAGTTTCCTTTCTCATTTAAATAAAATACATAATCCAGCAATGAGCCAAAACAATGGGTTTTAATTTTGGCTTAAAAATGAATTTGTTTATGTTCTCCATATCTGTTTGTATATCCTGATAAAATTATTTCCATCCCTTAATTTATCCTGAGAATAAACTGACCAGGGTAGTCAGGAAGATGACTGAAGTAAAGAGATATGTGGTCCCAATGGAAACATTACTCCTCTCTGAACCTGTATCATACTCAGTTAATCAAAAAAATGCTAGTTTAAGGGAGATGTTTATTTCTAGGTCCAATTCATCAAATATATTAGAAAACTTTTCACACTAAAAAACTGTGTGTAGCAATAAATCACTCAGTACCGTACAATATTATCTATAGGATAGGAAAAGAAAGCTGCTTTAATTGTTTCAGCAGTAAATTAGTCAAGAAGGAGACACTGATTTAGGAATTTTCACAGTCAAATTTCATCTATGAACCATCTATTAAGTTCACAATCAAGTTTGTAATTAATGATGTGTATTAAAGCATTTGATTTGACATTGATGTCAAATATTAACATATACTAAGATTAGTATAAGTGTGAGCCCGGGATCAAACAACATTACATGCATAATATTGGAGGAAGTATGGCAGGCAATCTGAATCTAGCCATCAGCGTTTAAATATTAGCTTCATCACTAACCAGATGTGTTACCTCAAGGAGGTTACTTTCCTTTTCTAGTCCTCAAATCCCCAATCTGTGAAGGGATTTCTAACTACTTACTTGTTGTGAGGAGTAAATAAGGTAATCCATGCACTGAAAATACTTTATGTTGTGATTTAAGAAAGAGGAACACAATTTTGACACAGGATCAATCAGGACATGTAAGTATATACTACATTATGCTAAACAGATACATTCTTCCTAATGCATAATGAACTGTGTTCTTAAATATGTTTCTCTCTTAAAGTGGAAAAGTTCTCATCTGAACCATAATCTGTTCTTTCTGCAGAACAGGCAGCGTCTGTTGTCACAACAGGGATTAAGGGCCAGATGCAGGTTTTGACAGCACATAGATTCTTAAATAAACTTGCATACTGGTTTGAGTTCATGCCCTTTTATTAATTTTCTGATATCCAAGGACAAAAACAACAACAACAATGGCTATTGTTAAATTGGTAATAACAATTAATTCTACAAAGTCCTAGAGAGGAACTGAGGAAGTAAGAAAATTACAGTTGAGAAGCAGAGCAAAGTGAAGAAATTACAAAGATTATTTAGAAAACAGAACACCTCTGCTTTCATTCAAGCCATTCAAACACATTTATCAAATTAGGACATTTAGTTGAATGACATTTAGTGTGGGGAAGAAACAAAGAGTTACAGGAACATTGATAAGTGTTAAACTGAAGGAAATTACACACACACACACACACACACACACACACACACGGGAATGAACACTGATGAGTGAAGAGTTTGATGGGGAATAGTATTTAATGAAGAGGTGAGGTGAGGGAAATGAACATTTCAATTGAATTTTGAAAATGCATAGTAGTTCCTCAGGAATCTCAGGAGACGTGTTATAAGCAGAAAAAAAACTTATTTGAAAATCTGCAGTGATGCTTGGGGAATTATTTTAGTCTGAAATGAATAAATGGTATGCTCTGTGGAGTGGAATTTCCAAAGGAAGATAGAAAAGGAAAACAAATGTACCTGGCCCCTTACCATTTGTTACACAGAGACATTAGTACTCCGGTACTGATTCTTAAAGCTTTTTTTTCCTTAGTACATGGAAAAAAAAAAAATTCAGGGCACGGTTTTCCTACTTTTGAATAAAAAGGCTTCCCTTAAAGCTCTTTAATAACTGTCCCTCCCCCAAGTTGCTCAAATGAAGTCGCATTGCTAGAAAACAACTTATTTCATTTTTTGAAGATAATACTCAAGGTGCATTCCTTGGGAAGCATATTTATTATTATTATATTTTTAAAGATTTTATTGGGGAAGGGGAACAGGACTTTATTGGGGAACAGTGTGTACTTCCAGGACTTTTCCCAAGTCAAGTTGTCCTTTCAATCTTAGTTGTGGAAGGCGCGGGTCAGCTAGCTCCAGGTCCAGTTGCCATTGTTGGTTGCAGGGGGCGCAGCCCACCATCCCTTGCAGGAGTTGAATTGAACTGGCAACCTTGTGGTTGAGAGGACCCGTTCCAACCAACTGAGCCATCCAGGAGCTCAGTGTTAGCTCAGCTCAAGGTGCCGTGTTCAATCTTAGTTGCAGGGGGCGGAGCCCACCATCCCTTGTGGGAGTCTAGGAGCTGAACCAGCAGCCTTGTGGTTGAGAGCCCACTGGTCCATGTGGGAATCGAACCGGCAGCCTTCAGCGTTAGGAGCACGGAGCTCCAACCGCCTGAGCCACCGGCTGGCCCAGGGAGCATATTTATTGCCTCCAGTCATGTAAAATTATAAAGGACTGTTAGGTATCTCTTTACTGACGTACACTTTGATAGGCAAAGACATATAAAGGATGCTAGGATGAGGACATTTCCAGCCAGGGAATGAAACACTTAGAGTAAGGAAAATAATCCTCGCCTCTTCCACTTGGTCTCTGGGGCTTATTGTATTCCACAGTAAAGCTGATGAGAGAATCTGCCTTTTATTTCTTTGTTTTAGTTCATTCAAACAAATAATTTTTCTGGAAAATTTAAGCTCAACCTCATTTATAAAGTTAAATGTTATCCAAAGTCGTGGCAGAAAGAAATATAAAAAGAAATAATAAAATCAGTATCAAAATTAATGGTGTTCTCTTTTCAGACTCATGTTAGCCCATGAATGCAGGAAAAATCCAAACCTGCTATTTTATTACATTGTTAGAATTATAGAAACACCAGCTGTTCATCAAAGCTGTTGATTGTTTTGTGGGGAATGATAAGAGGAAGGCAAGAGGACTACTGTATTTATTTTATGGGCGACTTCCCCGTTTTATTTGTCCATCAAATGTTTAAGAAATTATTGTGCTTCCTACTCACGTGCACAGTACTTACTGTCCAGTATCTACAATGGAAGTTGTTATTTTTTACCCTGAATAATATTCTCATCTGTTGGTGCAGATAAGTTGTCAGCAGCAGTAGCTGCAGGAAGGACCATGATATCCGGAAACCATTATAAAGACAGAGTGTTTGAAAGTCTCAAGAGAGGGTGGAGGACTCTCTCTTGTTACCATTTACCCAGACAAGTATTTGGCAGTATGGATTAGGTGCTTACTATGTATCAGGTGACTTCTTTGGGCAAGGGGGATGAAACCTGAGTGAAACAGTCATTGTTGCAGAAACACTCACCAAAGCCCCAGCCACAGCTCCACTACAGAGTGAACACACACCTACCCTGGAGGTTGCTCAGGCCACCGCTGTTCTGATTTCTCTCCCTTGTTACTAGTGTTAGCAATTCATTTGCGCAGACCCCTTCACTTCCATTTTGAAGTAAATAGGAGGGAGTACTGGTTATGAAAGTGAAGATAAGGTCAAGGATGATAGTAGGCACAGAGAAGCTCCCTATAAATTCATGTTTCAGCGAGAACGATGTTTATCTTTGACAGTGGCACATACAAATATTTATATTGGCAAGAATCTAACATTCAGTGTAAACCATGGTAGAGTTCTAATGGCTTCAAAGCACAGTTATGAAATACCTAAAATCAGATTAAGGGGATTTTCCTGATATTGATTATTTTCCTGAGATTAACTGTTCTCTGTGTACACCCTGCCTTAAAATTAAATCCACTCATGTACATATTATATTTTATACAACACTTAATATAAAAATCTCTTTCATATTTTGAAAGTTAAAAATTAAATGTGTATGGCATATATGTAAATGTGTATATAAATGTATTCATATAAATTTAATGCATATAAATGCATATAAATTTATATGCAATAATGCATAAAATAAATGGGCTCCAAATTTCTATATATGTAAGAATATAGTTAATATAGTCTTTAAATATAATACCTGATATTTCATTTAGATCTTTGAGATGACTTGGTTTATCATGTGAAAAACAAATCAACTTACAAAAATGATTCTATATATTTACAAAATGTCAAATATTTGAAAGGGAGTATCTGTTTATTAAAAGTCAATTAAGCAAACTTATGTTTAACCTTCTCTCGATGCTTTAATACAACTGCATTGCATAAGGGACATAAGGGACGGATTTTATCATCCAGCTACTAGAAGTGGGAACCTGAAAGCTATTGAACACTGTAGGTTTCCCACTATATCATAATTATAGAAACACCTGTGTTAAATAACTCTGAGTTGATCCACTCTAAAAATATAGAGTGCTTAATTGTCCTGAGAAGTGAATACATTGCCAGCGAGCCACAGGTGTTCACCACAGGAAGACAAAAAATGTGATGATGAAGGATGTGATGACATTTCCCAACCCATAATATATATATATATGTAGGTAATTCAGATCTTTCCCTCTAGTCAGTCCTGTCTGAGGTATTCCAGTTGTAATACCAGTCTAAAAGAAAAGCATATATATCCCAAAATGAACTTATGCCATCTGTAATTGCATTGGTTTTTAAAATTTTTAATGTGGCATTTAGGTTATTTTTTTAAATAAAAAGCAATAAAATTTCCGAAGTGTGCATAGAAGATTAGTTTATGAACTTGAACGCAAAAGGGATAAAAATCAAGCTAGAAGCAGAGGTTTAATTTAAAAAAGCTTTTATTCATGATAGCCCTTGAATTGCCTATGTCCTAAATCGAATCTGAAGTTTTATTCAGATAAGTAATTATATGAATAAATCTTCATCATAATTAAATACAGCTTTTGAATTTTATTAATTCAACTAACAGTCTTCAGATAGACTATTTACTGCAATAAAAAAATTATAACGTTTCACCTAAGATTTTATTGTTCTTTTTCATATAAAAAGTTATATCTACAGAAAGCCATAATCAAATCACCCCATATTTCTTTAACATGTACACTAATCTTCCTATTTAATTCCCTTCAACATAAAAATAATGCTTAGGAATTTTTAAGCTTTATTAATGCCTCCCAGACATTCATGTTTGTTAACTGAACTCGACACTTGATTATCCACACTCATGAAATGCTACGGAAGCATGGATAATTGAAAATAGTAGGTAATTCAGAAAATTGCTATGCAGTCAAATGCACATGCACAGAAACACACTTACACATGTTTATTCAAATATATCCACCTTTTGTTAGTCCTATAAGAAAATGATCCAAAATGGCTGATGAAACAGAAGCAGTTTCTTTCAAAATACATGTAGGTAATAAAATGCATGTGCCACCACCTGACAAAATGCAGAAAAAGAAGAAAGTCTCAGTTTCCGCCTCTAGGACCTAATTGATGACTTTATATTTCTATATAGGTAATTCAGATCTTTCGCTCTAATCAGTCCTGTCTGAGATATTCCAGTTGTAATATGAGGTCATTACCAGTCTAAAAGAAAAAGCATGGGTTCATTCATGGTTATACACCAGTTTGCCTGGTAGATCTGACTAGTAGAAAAGAGTCAATATAGTAGACTCTAAAGCAGAAACAGATACAACTCCAAATTTTGACCTTTTTGAAATAAATGTATTATTAAGGATATTTATTTATCTATTTCAAAAGACAATGAGGGAGGGGAATTATCACTTTTCAGGGTGTAAATGTCTAACTATTACATTGTTTTGTATACCTGAAACTAAAAGAAGAACAAAAACAAAACAAAAACGAAAAACCAACACCAAATGTCAGTGGTATAAATAAGATAGACATTTATTTCTCTTTTGTGTTCAGTGTGACCTGCTAGGACTGCCAAGGTGATAGATTTCTATGCTCCATGAGGTCAGGTAGGCGTCCGGGATCCTTGTAGTATTTTGTTGTTCCAGCTTCTGCCGCCACAGTCTCCTCACAACACGACCAGGGATATTAATAGTTCACCACAACCACATCCACCTCTCAGCCCACAGGAGGCAGAAGAGGATATGCAGGACAAGAAATTTCCATTCAATGAAGCTGACCTGGAAAGAAGCCAGCATCGTATTTTCCAGAGCTTAGGCACATGTTCAAGCCTGGCTGGTGGGGAGGCTGTGAATATAATCTCTAATTTGTGGCTCATTTACTCAAGTAAAACTTGGGAATTCAGACTAAAAGAAGAGAAAAATGAGTATCTGAAGATAATTACAGTCTCTTCCAGAAGAGATAACAGGGAAAAAAAGATTACACTATAATGAACGGCAGGACTTCCTTCCACAAAACTTATTGGCGAGCAGTTCACCTGAATGAAATTTAAGCTATCTCAATTGGGTTTTATTAGGTTGGTGCAAAAGCAATTGCGGTTTTTGCATTTTTTTTAACCTTTTAAATAGCAATTTCTTTTGCACCAACCTAATATTTGTTACTGGAAAACACTGAACTCCGTTGATACCGTTATGTTAAGCATTGATTATGTGGAGATGAATGAGGCATAGTACCAGCTCTTGACTAAGCTCACTGTCCAGCAGGAAAGCTAGAAAAAAAATCCATCACTTATTATATAGTCTCTAATGTTCACCATAGTCTGTTGAAAGAGGGGAACACCACACTACTTAAATATCAGCTTTTTTTCTTTTTCTCGGACACCTACATACCACATATATGTCGGGCGCTGTTTCAGTTACTTTAGTCATATAATCATTGCAACAACTCCGAATATAGTGCATCTCAGTCTGAGAAGACATAGGTTGAAGGGAGAAAACAAGTACTTTATTTAGAAAATAATGTGCTGAGAAAGCATGTAAGAGAGGTGCTGAAACCAAAAAAGTGAGCAAAACTTCTGAAGTCATAGATTTTGTTTCAAATGCAACGTCAAGAAGAGTAGGAGACAGGAGTGTGTGTATCAACTCAGGAGGACATCTTGTCTAGAAGATTGTATCACAATCAGAAGAAGGATAATAAAAAATAAAAACTTGAAATGTCAGATGACAGATATTAAAATAAGATAAATTCAGAAACAATGCTTAAATTCATGATTTTGGTTTAGTCCAGTTCTGTTTTCTAGCATCTAATGTGTTGAGATCATACTGCGAAATTTCTCAGTGGCTCCATGATGGTTTGACTTCCTTCACAAATCTCCACATGATGTCTAATTCACTCAAACGATACAGTTTATGTACAAGCTGGCATTATTATTATTACGAAGGATTTAAATAGAATAATGGTTTAAGAAACTATATTTTACTCATGTACCTAGACATTATATGCATAGACTAGCACTGATAAAATATAATATAAAATTATCTTAAGGGTTATGTAGTCCAATATCTTAATTTACTCAGAGGTTAGGCAAGTTTTATAAAGCTACACAGCTAATTCCATCCTTATGATACCCAAAATATTAGAAAATTATTCTACTGCAGTGTACTGACTTATATTAGATATAATGTAAAATGATTTCATACTGAAATAGAGTACTTGTATATTTAAAATGTGAATTCTATCTTAAATAATTGATTATATCTAATTTTATAGCTAGTATTTTTGAATAGCATTCTAAAGACACTTTTTAATACTGCCAATAAAGCAGGTTCTCAGGCCTTTATAATACATTTGTGGAAAGTGTTACATTCTTTGGAATAAAACTTATATTAAAAAATACCATTGTTAAAGAATTCAGCCCATTAAAAAGCCTAAAAGATGGAATTCAATAGAGATAGAGATGAACATATAATTTTGGAAGAACGACATCTCAAGTTGTATAAATATGAAATGAAAAACAAATCACTGCTAGTTATAAGCTTAGGCACACATACCTAGTTAACATAGTAAAAACAAGTTTGCCAAAAAATTTTGTTGCTAGGAAAGTAATCAAATATTAGGGTCAATGTTTACATGATATGTGAAAAAACAGATGCAATCTTTCTTTTATCCTTGGGATAAGTACAACTGGACTAAAGAATTATGTCTAATTCTGAACTCCAAAATTAATTTAAGAAAAGATTCATGAGATAGGATTGAATGAATACATAGTTATGCATTCAGATATGTGGGAATGTACTTGAAAGAAAACCAGAATAAATAGCAGTGTTTAATATTTATTTTAATGTTTATACACTATAACCCTTGAGAGCAACTGGGAGACGTACTCTGCAGCCTGAAGAAAGTATATTCATTATAAAAAAAAAAAGGCAAATAGAACGTGAGATTACTTACTAAGAGTAGTAAGAGAAAACATGGGATTAATAAGAAGTTTCACTTCACAAACTCCTCTGTTGAAAAAGTAGGATTGGTCATATCTGTCTGGGATAACATCTGGTCCGGAGTCAATGATTCTGGAATGGACAGAGACAATGAATAGTGATGTAGCCAAATGTAATGATAAACCAAGACATCTGTCATTAGAAAGATCATCTCATACCTAAACTTTGTCATCAATAGATTATAATTTTCCTGAGTGGTAAAAACAATCTATGTAATATTTGTCTTCCATTGTTCAGCGATTAGAATAAGTATTTTACAACAAGATTGACTTAATTCAAATCTCAACTCATTTTAATTCTGTTACCTTGGGAGAGGCAATTAATCTCTGCATCCCTCATTTTTAACATTATTAAAATGGAAATAATAATAATAATAATAATAATAATAATAATACCTATCTTATATTTTTTTATAACATTAACTTTTAGATTTCATAGGAGATTGTCTGACCAAATTAAACCTTAGAAGTAAAATATCTCTATTGGTGTGTACATAACGGAAAACTTTGTCAGTGTTTAATAAACTCAACTGATAGTATTAAATAAGAAAGGTTATCATCCAAAACTATATTCCAAAGATTTTAGTGCTTCTTATATACTTATTACGTCCCTTGATTATATTAATATTAAACCCTGGTTATATTCTGGTGAAAGTACAGACAAGAGTAAGACAGGCACTTGCAAAGTACATGGACTCTTTCAAGTTCTTATAGTACCATTTATTTCATTGAAATTTGGAGGTGGGGGAGAGGGAGAGGGTCTTGAATCTGAATCTTGAACCAGCCACTTACTGCCATATATATTGTGTAATAAAACAGCAAGAAAAGGCATTAATGTCCTTTGTCGATATCTAGGTAATTTTCTCAAACTGTTGTCTGCTCTCCTACAAAGAACAGCAGGGTTGGAATGTGCATAAGTTGCACATATTTAGGACCTTTTAACATAAAATGTAAATGCAAAGAGACTTATGTTTCCAGACTTTCTTTACACAGAGCACCTCAAAGTGCAAAGCCACCTCCAAAACCAAAGGTACCTACCTATCTCAATTTGTCTTTAAAAATAATGACATTGAAAAACCAAAAGAGAGCCAAGAGATCTAAAAACGGAGAAAAAAATAACATGGCTTAATGATATCTAAAGTTTCTTCTTTCCTAAAAATTCAACTGCCAAGACTGATGAACTTGTTCTGTACTCTTGGATAAGACTGGAGTATCTCACGTGAAAAAACCCCGGAGCTTCTCACTGATGGAAATGCTGCCTACAGAAACAGAACTCAGGCAATCTGGAAGCCCAAGCAGCTTAAAGGAATGGTGTTCCTGAAAAATGTTTTTTTGGGCAGATACCCAGGAGAGGGATTGCTGGGTCATATGGTAATTCTCTTCTTAATTTTTTGAGGAACCTCCACACTGCCTTCCATATCGGCTGCACCAGTCTGTGTTCCCACCAACAGTGTATGAGAGTTCCTTTTTCTCCACAGCCTTTCCAACACCTGTTACTATTTGTCTTGTTGATTGTAGCCATTCTGACTGGGGTGAGGTGATATCTCATTGTGACTTTTATTTGCATTTCTCTGATGATAAGTCATGTTGAACGTTTTTTCATATGTCTATTTGCCATTTGTATGTCGTCTTTGGAGAAATGTCTCTTCAGGTCCTCTGCCCATTTTTCAATTGGGTTGTTTGGTTTTTTTGTTTGTTTGTTTGTTTTCAGTTGCATGAGTTCCCTGTATATTTTGGATATTAGCCCCTTATCGGAGGCACTGTTTGCAAAAATCTTCTCCCATTCAGTTGGATGCCTCTTTATTTTGTCCATGGTTTCTTTTGCTGTCCAGAAGCTTTTTAGTTTGATATAGTCCCATTCATTTATTTTAGCTTTTACTTCCCTTGCTTTTGGAATCAAATTCATAAAATGTTCTTTGAACCCAAGGTCCATAAGTTTAGTACCTATGTTTTCTTCTACGCAGTTTATTGTTTCAGGTCTTATGCTTAGATCTTTGATCCATTTTGAATCAATTTTGCTACATAGCAGTCCAGTTTCATTCTTTTGCATGTGGCTTTCCAATTGTCCCAGCACCATTATTTGAAGAGGCTGTCTTTTCTCTATTGCATGTTTTTTGCTTCTTTGTCAAAAATTATCTGTCCATATTTATGCAGTTTTATTTCTGAGTTCTCAGTTCTATTCCATTGGTCTACGTGTCTGTTTTTCTGCCAGTACCATGCTGTTTTTATTATTGTCGCCCTGTAGTACAAGCTAAAGTCAGGGAGAGTGATACCTCCAGCATTGTTCTATTTTTGAAGATTGCTTTGGCTATTTGGGGTCTTTTGTGGTTCCAAACAAATCTGATGATTTTTTGTTCTATTTCTTTAAAAAATGCCATTGGAATTATGATGGGGATTGCATTAAATCTGTATATTGCTTTGGGTAATGTGACCATTTTAACTATGTTGATTCTTCCAATCCATGAGCACAGAATGTCTTTCCATTGTTTTGTGTCTTCTTCAATTTCTTTTAAAAATGTCTTGTAGTTTTTAGCATATAGGTCTTTCACATCCTTGGTTAAATTTATTCCTAGGTATTTTATTCTTTTTACTGCAATTGCAAAAGGAATTGTTTTTTGTATTTCTTTTTCTGAGATTTCATTGTTAGTATATAGGAATGCAATGGACTTTTGTACGTTGATTTTGTAGCTGGCAACTTTACTGTATTCCTTGATTGTTTCTAATAGCTTTTTGGTGGAGTCTTTAGGGTTTTCTATATGTAGCATCATGTCATCTGCCTCATGTCATCGGCAGAATGAAAATTTAACTTCTTTATTCCCAGTTTGGATGCCTTTTGTTTCTTTCTCTTGCCTTATTGCTCTGGCGAGGACTTCCAACACTACGTTGAAAAGCAGAGGTAATGGGGGACAGCCCTGTGGTGTTCCTGAGCATAGAACAAAGGGCTCCAGTTTTTCACCATTAATTATGAAATTAGCTGAGGGTTTGTCATATATGGCCTTCATTATGTTAAGGTATTTTCCTTCTATATCTATTTTATTAAGTGTTTTAATCATAAATGGATGTTGTATCTTATGAAACGCTTTTTCTGCATCAATTGATATAATCATATGATTGTTGTCCTTTATTTTGTTTATGTCATATATCACATTGATGGGTTTGCGTATGTTGAACCATCCTTGTGCCCCTGGGATGAACCCCACTTGGTGGTGATGAATAATCTTTTTAACGCATTGTTACATTCGATTTGCTAGAATTTTTTTTTTAATTATTTTTTTAATTTATTGGGGTGACAATTGTTAGTAAAATTACATAGATTTCAGGAATACAATTCTGTATCACATCATCTATAAATTACATTGTGTGTTCACCACCCAGAGTCAGTTCTCCTTCCATCACCACATATTTGATCCCCCTCACCCTCATCTCCCACCGCCCAACACCCTTACCCTCTGGTAACCACTAAATTATGTTCCCCAGATTAATTTTCAAACCCCGTGGCCATCTTGTGGTTACTGAATGTTTTCTAATCCCCTCACCCTCCCCCCCACCCCCCACCCCCCCCACCCATCTAGCAACCCTCAGTTTTTCCTCTTTGTCTCCAAAACTGTTTCTGATTTGTTCATTCACTTATTCTTTTCTTTAGATTCCGCATATAAGTGAGATCATATGGTACTTATCTTTCTCTGTCTGACTTATTTCACTTAACATAATGTTCTCTAGATCCATCCATGTTGTTGCAAATGGTAAGATTTCTTTCTTCTTTATGGCTGCGTAATACTCCATTGTATAAATGTACCACACTTTCTTAATCCAGTCATCTACCGATGTGCATTTCGGTTGTTTCCATGTCTTGGCTATTGTGTAGAGTGCTGCAATAAACATAGGAGTGCATAAAGACTTTTGAATTGGAGTTTTGGATTTCTCCGGATAGATACCTAGGAGTGGAATTACTGGATCATAGGGTAGTTCCATTTTCAGATTTTTGAGATATCTCCATACTGTTTTCCATAGTGGCTACACCAATCTGCAATCCCACCAACAGTGCACAAGCGTTCCCTTTTCTCCACATCCGCGCCAGCACTTGTTGTTTGTTGATTTATTGATGATAACCATTTTGACTGGGGTGAGGTGGTATCTCATTGTGGGTTTTTTTTTGCATTTCTCTGATGGTTAGTGAGGTTGAGCATTTCTTCATATGTCTGTTTGCCATCTGTATGTCCTTTTTAGAAAAATGTCTCTTCAAGTCCTCTGCCCATTTTTTAATTGGGTCATTTGTTTTTTTGGAGTTGAGTTGAGTGAGTTTTTTATAGATTTGTGATATTAATCCCTTATCAGATATATCATTGGCAAATATCTTTTCCCATTCAGTAGGATCCTTTTTTGTTTTATTGATGGTTTCCTTTGCTGTGAAAAAACTTTTTAGTTTGATATAATCCCACATGTTTATTTTTTCTCTTACTTCCCTCGCGCGAGGGGATATATCAGTAAAAATCTTACTCCAGGTAATGTCTGTGAAGTTTCTTCCTATATTTTCTTCTAGGTATTTTATAGTTTCAGATCTTACATTTAAGTCTTTAAGCCATTTTGAATTTATTTTTGTATATGGTGTAAGGAGGTGGTCCAACTTCATTTTTTTGCATGTGTCTGTCCAGTTTTCCCAGCACCATTTATTGAATAGACTGTCTTTACCCCAATCGTACATTCTTGCTTCCATTGTCATAAATTAAATGGCCATATAGGCATGGATTTATTTCTGGACTCTCTTTCGGTTCCATTGATCTATGTGTCTGTTTTTATGCCAGTACCATGTTGTTTTGATTACTGTAGCCTTGTAGTATAATTTGAAGTCAGGTATTGTTATACCTCCCACTTTGTTCTTATTTCTCAAGATTGCTGAGGCTATTCAGGGTCTTTTATGGTCCCATATAAATTTTAGGATTATATGTCCTATTTCTGTGAAAAACGTCGTTGGTATTTCAATAGGAATTGCGTTGAATATGTATATTGCCTTAGGCAGTATGGACATTTTAACTATATTAATTCTTTCTATCCATGAACATGATATGCGTTTCCATCTATTTATATCTTCTTTCATTCCTTTTTTCAGTGTCTTATAATTTTCTGAGTACAGATCTTTTACTTCTTTGGTTAAATTTATTCCTAGGTATTTTATAGTCTTTGGAGCAACTGTAAATGCAATTGGTTTTTTAATTTCTCCTTCTGATGTTTTATTATTGGCATATACAAATGCAACTGATTTCTGAATATTAATTTTGTATCTTGCTACTTTACTAAATTCATCTATCAACTCTAATAGCTTCTTGGTGGAGTCTTTAGAGTTCTCTATATATAGTATCATATCATCTACATATAATGATAATTTTACTTCCTCCTTACCAATTTGGATGCCTTTTATTTCTTTTTCTTGTCTGATTGCTGTGGCTAGAACTTCCAGCACTATGTTGAATAGAAGCAGATATAGTGGGCAACCTTGCCTTGTTCCTGATCTTAGGGGGAATGGTTTTAGCTTTTCCCCATTGAGTATGAGGTTAGCTGTGGGTTTGTCATATATGGCCTTTATTATATTGAGATATGATCCCTCTATTCCCACTTTCTTAAGGGTTTTTATCATAAATGGCTTTTGGATTTTATCAAATGCTTTTTCTGCATCTATTGATATGATCATGTGATTTTTATTTTTCATTTTGTTAATGTGGTGTATCACATTAATTGATTTGTGGATGTTGAACCACCCTTGCATATCAGGGATGAATCCCACTTGATCATGGTGTATGATCTGTTTAATGTATTGCTGAATTCTGTTTGCTAATACTTTGTTGAGGATTTTTGCATCTATATTCATTAGAGATATCGGCCTGTAGTTTTCTTTTTTTGTGGTGTCTTTGTCTGATTTTGGGATCAGGGTGATAGTGGCTTCGTAAAAAGTGTTTGGGAGTCTTCCCTCCTTCTGGATTTTTTGGAAGAGCTTGAGGAGAATAGGTGATAATTCTTTTTTGAACGTTTTGTAAAATTCACCTGTAAAGCCATCTGGTCCAGGACTTTTGTTTGTTGGGAGACTGTTGATTACTGATTCAATTTCCGTGGTGGTATCAGTCTATTCAGGTTTTCTGTTTCTTCTTGAGTTAGCCTTGGAAGTTTGTACGCCTCTAGAAAATTGTCCATTTCTTCCAGATTGTCAAATTTGTTGGCATATAGTTCTCATAGTAATTTCTTAAAACTTTTTGTATTTCTGCGGTGTCCGTTGTCACTTCTCCTCTTTCATTTCTGATTTTATTAATTTGGGTCCTCTCTCTCTTTTTTTAAATGAGTCTGGCTAAAGTTTTGTCAATTTTGTTTATCTTCTCTAAGAACCAAATCTTGGATTCATTGATCTTTTGTATTGTTTTTCTGGTTTCTATTTCATTTATTTCTGCTCTGATCTTTATTATCTCCTTCTTTGTGTTCCCTTTGGGCTTATTTTGCTGTTCTTTTTCCAGAGCCTTTAAGTGTGCAGATAAACTGTTGATTAGTGATGTTTCTTGTTTCTTTAGGTAGGCCTGCAAAGCTATGAATTTCCCTCTTAGGACTGCTTTCGCGGCATCCCATAGATTTTGGGTCGTTGTGTTTTCATTTTCGTTTGTCTCGAGATATCTTTTGATTTCTTTCTTGATCTCCTGCTTGACCCATTCATTATTTAGTAATAAGTTATTCAGCCTCCATGAATTGGTGTGTCTTCCAGTTTTTATCCTGTAGTTCATTTCTAATTTCATAGCATTGTGATCAGAGAAGACAATTGGTATGATTTCAATTTTCTTAAATTTATCAAGACTTGCTTTGTGGCCTAACATATGGTCTATCTTGGAAAATGTTCCATGTGCGCTTGAGAAAAACGTGTATTTTGCAGCATTGGGGTGAAATGTTCTGAAAATATCGATTAGATCCAAGTGGTCCAATGTATCATTTAAGGCTGTTGTTTCCGTACTGATTTTCTGTCTGGAAGACCTGTCCCTTGTTGTCAGAGGTGTGTTGAAGTCCCCTACTATGATAGTGTTACTGTTGATCTCTGTCTTTATGTCAGTCAGTACCTGTTTTATATATTTAGGTGCTCCTATGTTGGGTGCATAGATGTTTACTAGGATTATGTCCTCTTGTCGGATCGATCTCTTTATTATTATATAGTGCCCATCTTTATCTTTTAATATGTTCTTCATTTTAAAGTCTATTTTGTCAGATATAAGGATTGCAACTCCAGCTTTTTTCTGGTTTCCATTTGCATGAAATATCTTACTCCAACCCTTCACTTTCAGCCTGTGTGTGCCTTTGTTCTGAGGTGAGTCTCTTGTATACAGCCTATACAAGGGTCTTGCTTTCTTATCCAGTCAGCCACCCTATGTCTCTTGATTGGAGCATTTAATCCATTTACATTTAAAGTGATTATTGATAGGTACATAGATATTGCCATTTTTAACTTTGTAGTTAGGTTGTTTTGATCTTTCTTCTATTTACAGAAGTCCTTTTAGTATTTCTTGCAATGCTGACTTGGTGGTAATAAATTCCTTTAGCTTATTTTTTTCTGGAAAGCTCTTTATCTCTCCATCAACTTTAAATGATAGCCTTGCTGGATAAAGCAATCTAGGTTGTAGGCCTTTGTTTTCCATCACTTTGAGTATCTCCTGCCACTCCCTCCTGGCCTTCAATGTTTCTGTAGAAAAATCATTTGATAGTCTTATGGGAGTTCCCTTGTATGTAACCCTCTGTCTTTCTCTTGCTGCTTTTAGGATTCTCTCTTTGTCTTTAAGCTTTGCCATTTTAACTATAATGTGTCTTGGTGTGGACCTGTTTGGTTTTATCCTGGTTGGAACTCTCTGCACTTCCTGGGCTTGTATGTTGGTTTCCTTCATCAGGTTGGGGAAGTTTTCAGACATTATTACTTCAAATATGTTCTCAATCCCTTGCTTCCTCTCTTCACCTTCTGGTATTCCTATGATGCGCATGTTGTTGCGCTTGATGTTATCCCAGAGGTCTCTTAATCCATCCTCATTGTTTTTTATTCTTTTTTTTTTTCTGTTGTTCCGTTTGGGTGATCTCTGCTACCTTGTCTTCTAAGTTGCTGATTCGATCCTCTGCTTCATCTAACCTGCTGGTAATTCCTTCAAGTGAGTTCTTAATTTCGGTAATTGTGTTCTTTACTTCTAACTGGTTGTTCGTTATGATTTCTACATCCTTCTTTATGTCTTCTCTAAGCTCCTTAAACATTCTTATCACCAGTGTTCTGAACTCTGTCTCTGAAAGGTTGGTTACCTCTGCTTCATTTGGTTCCAGTTGTGGAGGTTTCTTCTGTTCTTTTATTTGGGATGTGTATCTTTGTTTCCCCATTCTGGCTGACTCTCTGTGTTTGCTTTGATGTATTAGGTAGATCCCCTAGAGTTCTTAGTTCTTGCTAGGTTATCTTATGTAGTATGTGTCCTTTATATTTGACTTGCACTACTTTGTTCTTCTCCTCTGCGTGTGCTCCAAAGGTGACTCTTGTGTTGTGTATATTGTCCTGTTCAAGAAGATCTTTAATTGCTTTTTGCTTGTGAGTAGGTGGGGTTAACTCCTAGGCTGACTCGTTGTGAGACTTGGCTCTGCCCACCGCAGGGCGTTCTGCTGCGTGAGGGTTGACCACTTAAATGTGGTTTGGCCTCTGTGGGCTCTAGTGCCTGCAGAGAATTCCCTCTGGGTGTGTGACTTGTAGGTCAAACCCAGTAGTACTCTGGTTTGGTCTGGAGTTGGCCTCTGGATGTGTGGAATCTTGTGCCTCTTAAGCTGGGCCCTGGTAGGGCAGTTTCAGAACAAAGCAAATCACCAAACACAACAGCAACAACAACAACAAAGAAAAAAATCAAATACATTCACATGTAACAACACCCGATAACCCCCACTTGACACAGGCAAAGATATCAAAGGTATAAAGACAAAGCAAAACAAAACAAAACAAAGCAAAACAAAAAGCAGTGCCAGTCTTGGCTCAAGCCCACCAAGTAATGTCCAGGTTGTCCTCTGCTGTACCAAAGAGCCTCTGCTTATTGCGCAGGCAGAGCCGGTCACCTGGTGCCCAGAGTGACTTTGGGACTGTAGATTTAAATGCGTGGGCCTGAGGGGTCTGGATGATAGTTTTTACAAATTCAGTGCAGTTTCTTCCCTTGCCTGCACATATGCACACTGAGAGAAGCACCACCAGCCCCGTGTCCAGTACTCCTGAGTCTTAGGGCACTTCTTCAGTGTGTGTGTGTATGGGGGGGTGCGGGTGGGAGATTTCTGAGCTGCTGAAAGCCCAGAGCTGCCTCTGCTGCTTACTGCTGATCCCTGGGAGTGTCTCGGCAGTTGCACTTGCCCCGCTCTAGGCAAGCCAGAAAGGGTGGGGGCTGGGAATGGAGGGGTCTTCTCTCTCCCAGCCCAGCCAAAATCACACTCTTCCCGCAGGCCAGAAAAGGTGGTGGCTGGGGGTGGATGAGTCTCTTCTCTCCTAGCCCAGCCAAAATCACACTCTTCCCAGTCTCCCTGGGTCAGGGCTGCCTGTCAGGCTTCCCAGAGCCTGAGCACTACTACGGCTCCTATGTAATCTGACACTACTCCTCAGTTCAGGGGCCAGTTTTAAGTCTCTGGAAGGGCGGGGGTGGGATTGGAAGAGCGGGGGGGGGGGGGCGGGGAAGGGGCCCAGGTATGGAGTCTGTGTTCTTTGTCTGCTAGGGCCCTCTGGCTGCCCTCCCAGTGGAAGAAATAAGCCGTGGGACGCAGTGAAAGAGCCCACCCCCTGGTCTCTGTGCTCTCCGTTCCGCCCTGGGATGCTGTGCGTGCCCGGAAAAACGCCACCGCGGTTTTCGCGGCCGAGACCCCACCGCGGGCCGCACGTTTTTACTCCGCTCCCTTCCTTCCTTCCCCTGCTCGCCCAATTAGCGCACCTTCAAGTAATCCTTCCACGAGTCTCTTAGCTGTTCTGTGTGATGAGCAAAGAGTTCTTTGATGAGGTATAGGTCCCTTTTGTAATAAGATCCGAAGGAGAACTCAGAAAGTGCGCCCCGCTGCCGCCATTCCTGTCAAATACTCCCGATTTGCTATAATTTTGTTTAGGATTTTTGCATCTGTATTCATCAGAGATATTAGTCTATAGTTATGTTTTTTTGTGTTGTCCTTACCAGGTTTTGGTATCAGGGTAATGTTGGCCTCATAAAATGAGTTATGTCTTCAATTTTTTGGAGAGTTTGAGCAGGATTGGTATTAGATCCTCTTTGAAGGTTTGGTAGAATTCACTAGTGAAGCCATCTGGTCCAGGACTTTTGCTTTTGGGAAGGTTTTGGATAACTGATTCAATTTTGTTACTGGTGATCGGTCTGTTTAGATTTTCCAGTTCTCCATGGTTCAGCCTGAGAAGGCTATATGTTTCTAAGAACTTGTCCATTTCTTCTAGGTTATTCAATTTGGTGGCATATAGTCCTTCATAGTATTCTTGGATGATCCTTTGTATTTCTGTGGCATCTGTGATCACTTCCCCTTTTTCACTTCTGATTTTGTTTATTAGTGTCTTCTCTCTTTTTATCTTAATGAGCATAGCCAAGGGTTTGTCAATTTTGTTAATCTTTTCAAAGAACCAGCTCTGTGTCACATTAATTTTTCCTATTGTCTTTTTGTTCTCTATTTCATTTTGTTCTGCTCTGATTTTTATTATTTCCTTGCTGACCTTGGCTTTCATTTGTTCTTTTTCTAGTTCTTTAAGGTGTAACGTGATTACTTATTTGGGATTTTTCTTGTTTCTTGAGGTAGGCCTGTAATGATATAAATTTCCCTCATAAAACTGCTTTCGCTGCATCCCAAAAATTTTGGTAGGATGTATTTTCATTGTCATTTGTTTCTATGTATCTTTTGATCTCTCCTCTAATTTCTTCTTTGACCGGTGGATCTTTAAAAGCATATTGTTTATTCTCCATGAATTTGTGGTTTTTCCTGCTTTATTTTTGTAGTTGATATCCAATTTCAAAGCCTTGTGATCAAATATATGGTTGGTATGATTTCAATCTTCTTAAATTTGCTGAGGTTAGTTTTATGTCCCAATACATGGTCTATCCTTGAGAATGTTCCATGTACACTAGAAAAAAATGTATAGTCTGATGGTTTAGGATCGTCTCTTGTTACCTTTATCACCCTGAAGACTGTTTCATCTGATATCAGTATAGCTACATCTGATTTTTTCCGGATACCATTTATTTGGATTGTCAATTTCCACCCTATCACTTTGTGTCTATGCTTGTTCTTGTAGCTGAGATGCATCTCTTGGAGACAGCGTATGGTTGGGTTTAGTTTTTTGATCCAATCTCCTACTCTGTGCCTTTTTATTGGTGAGTTCAGTCCATTTACATTTAGGGTGATTATTGATATGTGAGGATTTCCTATCAGTCTATCTTTAGTTTTCTGGTAAGACTGTCTCCATTGTTTCTTTGCCATTCTGTTGTTGTCTATTATTTCTGTGTGGTAGTATTCTATGATGTTTCCCTCTGTTTCTTCTTTTATTACAGTATGTATTTCAGTTCTAGATTTTTTTGAGTGGTTACCCTTAAGTTTATGTAAAAGAAAGTTTCATAATTAGAGTATTCCATTTTCTTCAGCACGCTTACTTTCTCCATTCCCATATTCCGGTTCAGGCCTTTACTCTCCCCCTTTTTATGTTTTGGTTGCCATAAATTGTCCCTGTTGATGGTGATCGAATAGCCTTCTTCAGTATTTCTTGTAGTACAGATTGTATATTAGAAAATTCCCTCAACTTCTGTATGTCTGGAAAGGTCTTTATTCCTTGTTCATATCTAAAGGATATCTTTGGTGGGTATATTATTCTTGGCTCATAATTTCTCTTTCAATAATTTCAATATTTGGTTCCACTCCCTCCTGACTTGTAGAATTTCTGCTGAGAAATCTGATGATAATCTAATGGGCTTTCCTCTGTAGGTTACCGTCTTCCTTTCCTTGGCTGCCTTGACAATTCTTTCTTTGTCGTTGATTTTAGACAGCTTCAATACAATGTGCCTTGGAGAAGGACTGTTGGGATGAGGTAATTAGGTGTTCTATTTGCTTCTTGGATCAAGGATCCAGTTCTTTCCAAAAGTTTGAGAATTCTCATCGACTATTTGTTTGAATATACTCTCTGTTCCCTTCTCTCTTTCTTCTCCTTCTGGTATGCCCATTATTCTTATATTGCTCTTTCTGATGGAGTCAGAAAGTTCTTGCAGAGTTCTTTCATTTCTTTTAAGTCTCAAGTCTCTTTCTTCTTCCATCCGTGTCATTTCCAGGTTTCTATCTTCGATGTCACTGATTCTTTTCTCCATCTGGTCAACTCTACTCCCTAAGCTGGCTATTTCATTCTTCATGTCTTCTATTGAGTTCTCCAGAAATTCTATTTGGTTCTTTTTTAAAATTTCAATCTCTTTGGTAAAATGCTGATGTTGTTCTTTGATTGTTTTTCTGAGTTCAGTACACTGCCTGTCTTTTTTCTTGTGTCTCATTGAGTTTTTTCAGAACTGCAATCTTGAATTCCCTGTCATTTAAGTCACATATTTCCATATCTTTAAGTTCTTTTTCTGGAGACTTTTCACTTTCTTTCTGAGCTGTCTCGTTGCCTTGGTTATTCATGCCAATTACTGATTTATTATTTCTCTTGCTAGACATCTACAGGAGTGGCTTCTGCAACAGGTTGATAGGAAGAGGTATTTCTTTTGTTTTCCAGTACTTGTTGGTATAATGTTTTATTTTCTCTCCGACTGCAGCCTTTTTTTCCTCTCTCACACTATAGTGTTATGTTTTCTCTGCACTATTCCAGCTTCTCACTGTGGTCTCACAATGGGGGGATTCCCTGGAAGTCAAGCTTCACCTCTGTTAACAGTTCGTCTGGGTCATAGGGCAACACGTCCCTGTGGGGATGCAGAGAACTTTTGAAATTCCAAAGCTCTTCCTGCACCAGATTCAGAGCCCATGTGTTTCAGCAATTCTGTTTACTCCTAGCAGGGATCCTCCCAGATAGATAGGGACAGGGGCGGGGTGAGTTGTGAGAAGTGGCCCAGAGCAATGGCTGCAACCACCACCACAGCGAGTCCTGCTTCCACAGCTTCCTCCCCTTTGCCGGAATTAGTTGGGCTGCGATCCTGTGTCTGCAGACCACAGTTCTCATAAGTGCAAATATTCTGTTCTTTTGATCTGACACTGCTAGTGTTCCGCTTCTAGCACTGGGCAGGTGGGGGTATGGTGAGCTCTGGGAGGGTAGGGAGAGCGCCACTAGTCTCAATGCCTAAGGCTTCCGTTCTCTGCTCAGCAGTGAGGGCTTAAACCACCGTTTTCAGCCTTCTTCCCTCAGTCTTTGCTCCGAGGTCTCTGCCGTGAGCGTTGGGTTCAGCCGTGTTATATGCTGCCCCCTCAGCCCTGTGGGCCATAAGCAGAGCCCTAGCGGTCCGAGTTCTTCCCTCTCCCGCAGCTGCAGTAGTTCCGGGATGCAGCGAGCTCGGAGCACTGAGCTAGTTCTGCGTCCTGCGCCCGTGTGGCTCCGTGTTCACACTTCTCCCTTCCTTCCTCCCCTGATCGTGCAATTTGCCCACCTTTAGGTGATTTCACTAGTGAGCCTCTTGGTCTTTCCTGTCTGCTGTGCAGGGAGTCCTTTGTGGAGTTACTGTTGTTCAATTTATTGTAAATTCCAGAAGAGATTTCCAGAGGTTCACCTCGTGCCGCCATTTGATGACGTCTGTTTGGGTACTTTTATAGTGTGAAAATATATTTTCATTTTTATCATTTCCCTTTATTTTGTATTTATTTCCCTAAGAGTTTATATATATTTAATTGTGTCAGAGTTCCAGTTCCTATACGGACAGCAGTGTGAAAATTCTGTATTTCTTTATCAGTAGATTTCTACAAAAATCTTGAAGGAAGTTAAGTTCATCGGCATCACACTCATGATTCATTCAGCTCTCACATTTGGGAATGATTCTTTCTGTTGCACTTTCTGAATAAAAGATAATTCAGTTTACAGTGTTGATTCTGACAGAAGAAAACATGAATTATTTCTTGGGTTTCATAAGCTCAACACTTCTGGAGAGTGGGATAAAACACATAAATATATTACACTTGGGACATTTTAAAACCTCAGGAATTAGAGCAGGTTTTATGACTATGTCAGGTAAAAATACTATTAAAATATTTTTCAGCCCTTTACACTATTTTCAATTTAAAATGAATACAAAATGAAATGTGAATCATTTAGGATAGAAATTTGGCAGTGATCTCAAAAAAATTACGAAAGTATGTACTCTCATAATTAAACAATTTCATTTCTGAAAATGTAGCCTAACACAATAACCCCAAAATGGAAGTGTGTGTGTGTGTGTGTGTGTGTGTGTATACGTGTGTACATACAGAGCTATCTGTTGCATTCTGAAAACGATAGTATGATTAGCACATACTTTATCTCTGGAGTTCTAAATAATATATAGCAATGAAAAGTAAATTTTAAAGTATGACCATGCTCAAAAGATGACAAATGTCTCTGCAGTTCAGAAGTAGAAAACCAACCTCACAGTGTGACGTGTGTGTGTCGGGGGGAAGGGTGAGGGATCTTGTGAGGCTCATGATTTCCAGCAAGAGTCTTGGAGAAATTTGCCTCCAGTTTGATAACTAGGACCAAACTTTCCATTATATCACTGTGGACACAGTGAGGCCAATCATTTTATACCAGGATTTGGAGAAATTTATTGTCCTCCCTTAAAATGTAGAGACAAACTCTGGCAGCTTCCTGGAGTTGCCACTGTTTTTTTAAATTGAAATATAATTTACTTACAAGATTATATTAATTTCAGGTGTACAATGTAGTGATCAGATACTGAAATACATTATGAGATGATCACGAAAAGTCCGGTTCCCTTCTGTCCCTATACAAAGCTATTCCAGTATAATTGACTGTATTCTCTATGCTGTTTACTTCCCCAAGACTTATTTTATAATCGGAAGTGCCACTTTTGTAAAACTATGTCAATAATATGTAGGAAGAAGAAGAAGGAGGCCACAAAATAGAAATCGTGCCAGAGTTTTCACTGGTTCCGTGGAAAGAGCTATACGTGAATTACATGATCTGAGGCCAGACGACCTTATTCTCATTAAGGAATTTATAAGACTGGGGGTGAAGTGGCAGTTTCATCAGAGTGGCCAAACCAGGGACACATGCACACACACACTCAGAGAGCGGGCCTACTAGGATAAATGAAGATAAAGACATACTCACTTTCTAAGGAAATAGCTGAGTATTAACTTTTCAAAATCTAAGGGTAGAAAAAAAAGAAAATGTATTAAAAAACACCCAATTACATGTCAAGCATTCGGCTGTAAGATGTCTTCACTTTGGCCACAATAGTAAGATAACTATCAAACTAGAATTCTACATCAGGGGAATAGTGGTACATTTATGTGATAAACTGCTACATAGCATTTAAAATAAATGAACTGAATTCACATGCATTAACATAGCTAGGATTGTATACATTGTACTGACTGAAAAATTCAATAATGGTGCATACATTATGATAATATTTGTATAATTTAGAAAATAATACTCTATAGTATTTGCAAGTACATTTGTGTGTAGTGTGTATACATATATGCATGTATAAAATATACACAAAATTAATGATGATGTCCTGTAATGAGGGAAACAAGAAGAAAAAGAACAAAATAAGGACCTTTGATTATTTTGCAAATTTTTATTTATGTTGAACAAACATTTAAAAAACTATGAAAAACTATTAAAATTTACTGATTTTGGATGCAGGATTCACAGAAGTTTATATTATTTGGACTACTTATTACACATGCTTCTACTAATAAATATTAAAATAACTAAACATTTAAATAAACTTCAAATAGTATCATAAAATCGAATGTTTGAGAATTTTCTATAACATGGAAAAGTCTTATGTTTGTTTATAATATGAAGTAGAAAAAGAAGGCCACAGAATTAAACCCACAGTTATACACTATCTTTTGAAGCGTTCCTGAGCCAAAACTTTTACTATATGCATTACCTTATTTAATTTTCACTTAGCCCTAAGTTTAAAATTCTCTAATTTCGTGATACCAATTTTACAGAAGAAAAAGGTGAGGAATAAAATAAATGAGTAATTGACTCTGTTAAGAAAGAACGATGATTATGAAATGATGCTTAGGAGATGATCTGAAAAGTAAAACATCAAAATGTTACTTGTAATTGTTTCAGATTGTAGGCCCATGGAGGACTATTTTTCTTCTCTTATTCTCAAAATATTCTATAATGAAATGACATTCTCTATTTTTTAATGATAAAATAATAACTTTATGCAGTTATTAAAGTGATATTGCTGAACATTGGACACTTCATTTATAGCACATAGGATCTAGAGCAAAATTAGATTAATTAGGAAGTATCCATTTTAAGATGATGAACAACTTAGAGGAAACTATGATTTTGGAGTACCTATTATTAAGATTTATTGAAAGAAGTCAATTAAGGAGGAGTTCTGAAAAGACTTATTTGGTACCAAGCCAATTAATGCATATACTTAAAAAATAGCTAAATTTTACTTTCCTGTCTAATTTCCTAAATGGTCAAATGTCTGACAGAGTGTTAGACAAGTGTGGTCCATACATGAGGAATATAAGATGGGGTCTCCAAATTTTAATTAGCTTTTATGGATTTTTGTGTTTGTTTTTTTTTTTTTTTTGTCATGGTAATGCCCTATTCTTTCTCTTGAATTTTTCTAGGACTTTTCTATAGTTTGTCAAATAAAACAGTAGTTTAATAAACTTAGATAAAATGTGTGATTAACTGCCACAATTGAAATATTTTTCATGTTTAAATGTTAACTGATATGATGCAGTTCAGTCTGGAGAATCAATGAGTCTACAAACCATTAATTTTAATAAAGAAGTACTTATGTCAGGGAACTTAGTTTTACTTGACTTATTCTACTGTTTTGCCTCACCAAGTGAGACACTGTATACATAAAAATAATTTTAATAAAGCCTATTGATGAGGTAGCTGATTTCCTAATCCTACTCATTGAAATTATGTAATTACATTCTCATTCTTCTCTGGACATAGACGATAGTTTGTTATCACGCTCATACTTTATTTGCATGAAAAAATACTTTTGTTGTTTTGATAATAATAAGTTGATTTTTACAGTGACTATAAAGGAGGAGAAAGCATTTAATGAAAAAGCATTTCATACCATAGTTTAAAATGTCTTAAAGTGAAAAATAATTCTGAAATGAACATTCATTATTTCAAGAGCTTAGTCTAACTAAACTTAAAAAAAAAATCAGTTTATTCTTTACTAAAAAACCAAAAGCTTATAAACCTGTCACTTCACTGGCATGGAAGCATTGCTATTTACAAAAAAGAAAAAAAAGAAAAGAATTTACTTCCTTTAGAAGTATTCAGAGGTCAGAAAATCATTCTGAGGCAATTAATTACAAGTGGCAATAGCAATGATGAATATTTTGGTGACAAGATAGATCCCATTTACCTCAGAAATAAACTTTGTGACTTCATGGACAAAAGCTATATTTGAAGTTGACATAGTCCATCCAAGTGTATACCTTGAAGCTCTTATTTTTTTTAAGGAAAAAAAATCTATCAGGTCAGGTGAATACGTAAATTAACTTTTAAAAATACCGCAAAACTATCTTCCTAATATCTCTTCCTTTCTTCCCTTCCTTCCCCTTCATCTCCCGTTCCCTCCCTCTCCTCCTTTCCCTTCCATTCTCTCCTCCTCCTCTCCCACTCCTCTCCCCATCTCTCTCTCTCTCTCTCTCTCTCTCTCTCCCCCGATATATAGATATTGATATAGATATAGATATAGAAACACACACATATCTATTGGGGGTGCCAAAAAATGTATACACCTTTAAAGAGATGTTATCTATGCTCAAGCAGTAGTTCATTGTAATCAGAAGTGTCTGGACGCTGATGGTAACCACTTTGAGCACTTCTTGTAATATTTATCTTTTGTTATTGGTATATATTATTACAATTAATACAGTTTTATTTTCCTTTCTTAAAATGTGTATACTTTTTTTGGCACCCTCTGTATATACACACATATTTTTTTTCTTTTACTTCAGTGAATACAGAAACATTTTCTTAAATCAGGTCATTATATATTTGACCCATAATCATTTACTCACTTGATAATGCAAGATGGGAAACAAGTCAATAGATGACTTCTTTTTCAATATGTGATGGTTATTTAATATTGAAGTTCTCCAATTCATAAACATAGAATATCTCCCCTTCTATTTAGATCTTCTTTGGTTTTTTCCATTGCTGGTTTTGTAGTTTTTAACATACAGGTCTTGTAAGTATTTTGTTATATTTATACCTAAGAACACAACCTTTTTTGGTGTTATTGTACATGGTATATAATTTCCAATTGTTTGTTGCTGGTATATAAGAAAGTGATTGATTTGTAAGTGTATGACTTTTGTATTTTGGCCTTGTATCCTATCACCTTTGCCTACTTGCTTATTAGCTCCATATGATGTTTTTTAGACTGTGGTTTTCAATATAGACAATCCTGTAATGGTTGAGTAACATGTTTATTTCTTCTTTTCCAGTCTCTATATTTTTTCATGTCTTAATGCATCTGCTAGAACTTCCGGTACAATGTTAAATAAGACTGATGAGAAAGGCCATCCTGACGCTTTTCCTAATTTTAACAGGAAGTCGTTCACTTTCTCACCATTAAGTATAAGGTTTGTTGTAGGTTTTTAGTATACTTTATTTATTAGATTAAGGTAGTTTCTCTCTGTTACTTATAAACTGAGAGTTGTTATCTTGAATGAGTATTTATTGAATGCTTGTTTGCATCTATTGTCATATCACATTTTGTGTTAGTCAGTCTATTGCTCCATGAATGTTGAATAGCCTTGCTTTCCTGGTCATAGTATATTGCAGATGTGAGTCACTAATATTTTGTTAAGCATTTTCCATTTGTGTTCATGAGAAATATTGGTTTGGTATTTTGTTATTACCGTGTTTCCCCGAAAATAAGACCTAGCCAGACCATCAGCTCTAATGTGTCTTTTGGAGCAAAAATTAATGTAAGACCTGGTATTACATTATATTATATTATACCCAGTCTTATATTATATTATATAAGACATGGTCTTATATTAAAGTAAGACCAGGTCTTATATTAATTTTTGCTCCAAAAGACACATTAGAGCTGATGGTCTGGCTAGGTCTTATTTTCAGGAAAACACAGTAGGGTAATGGTGGCCTCACAGAATGAGTTGGAAAAGTTACCTGTGCTTCTAATTTTGGGAATAAATTGTGGGGAATTGGTATTATTTTTTCCTGAAATGTTTGAATTCACCAGTAAAACCATGTAGGTCTGATGGTCTCTTGTTTGGAAGTTTATTAGATATTGATCCAATTTCTTTAATAGGTATAGGTCTATTCATATTATCTAGTTCTTGTGTGAGTTTGGTAGTTTGTGTCTTTCAAGGAATTGATTAATTTCATCTAAGTTATCAAAATTATGGGCATAGACTTGAATGTATTATTCCTTTAGTATGCTTTTAATGTCCATTAAATCAGTAGTGATAAACCCTCTTTCATATCTGATACTGGTAATTTTTTTTTTCTTGGCTAGTCTGATTAGTGGTTTGTTTATTCATTTTATTGATCTTTTCACAGAATAAGCCTTTTGTTTTTGTTTGTTTTCTCTATTATTCTTATGGTTTCAATTTAATTAATTCTCAAATTTTCATTAGTTCTTAAAAGGAAAAACAGTTTATTTCTACTACACACAGAACACTTCTGACACTAAATATGTGGGTTTTTTTTCCCCCACACTAACCAATTCTCTGATTCTTCAGACAGCACTGGGTGACCTATGATTCAATTCAGTTCAATTCGGACACTGTCTATCTGGAGTTACACCAGATCTCACAGGGCTACAAGACTTCTCTGACTGTAGACACCAGTCTCACATCCACTCCTCTAGGACTTCTGACCAGCTCTAAATCTGGGTTCTCACTACCCCCTCTTCAAGTTTGTTAATTTGCTACAATGACTCACAGCTCTCAGGAAAACTGTTTACTTACTAGGTTACCAGTTTATTATAAAAGGATGCAACACAGGAACATACAGATGGAAGTGATGCATACTAGGCCAAGGTATGGGGAATGGGAGTGGAACTTCCACACTCTTTTCAGGTGTGCCTCCCTCCTAGCACCACCATGTTTTCACCAGCCCAGAAGCTTTCCGAATGGCTTTGAGTTTTTTATGGAGGATTCATCCATGGGTATGATTGATTAAATCGTTGGCTACTCTCATTGGACTGTTGGTGACTGAACTCAATCTCCAGCTTGACTTCTCTTCTCAGAGGCCTGGCTAGGGGGGGTGTAGGGGGCTGAAAGTTCCAACCCTCTAATCACACAGTTGGTTCCCCTGGCAACCAGCCTCTATCCTTTAGGGCTTTGTAAATGACACCTCATTAACATAAACTGTAGTTGAAAGGGGGATGTTATGAATAACAAAAGATGCTCCTTTCACTTTTATCTCTTCTGAGATATTTTGGGAACTAGGAACAAAACCCCCAAATTATAACAAAAGATGCCCCTATCATTTTTGCTCTTATCATTTAGGAAATTATAAGAATGAAGACCAAAAATGAGGACATGTTCTTTTAATGCTATAAACTTCCCTCTAATTATTAGTTTCACTGTATCCTACAAGTTTAGGCAAGTTGTGTGTTCATTTTCATTTAATTCAAAGAATTTTAAAATTTCTCTTGACCCAATGATTATTTAGAATCATGCTGTTTATTTTCCAAATATTTTGGGGAGAATTCCAGCTATCTTTTTTTTTTTTTTTCTTTCAAATGCAGTGCTTTTTCCAACGTTGCTGGCAACAGCTTTGATGCAGAAATTTTGATTTCTAGTTAAATTCCATGTAGTTTGAGAACATATTTAACAAGGTTTATATTCCTGTTAATGTTTATGACGTGTTCTATAACGTGGAATGTGTCCTGTCTTGTGATCTATGTGAATTTAAAAATAAGCTATATTTTCCTGTTGCTATATGGAGTACTCTATAAATATCAATTAGATCAAATTGTTTAAGAGAGTGCATTTTATGTAATCTGTATTCCTCCTTATTTTCTGCATTGTCTCCAACTATTTCAATAAGTTTTTCTAATTGCCATTATATAGTTAGATTATGATCAACCAAATTCTAAACTGTTTTTCTTTCTATTAGTTACCTTTGTTCTGTTTCTTTTTCTTTCTCTCATTTTCTACCTTCTCTGCCTGAATGGAACATTTTATGTTATTACAATTCCTCTTTTCTCTGAACTCACCAATTATACTTAAAAATAAAATAAAATAAAAACATAGTGGTTTTCTTTGAGTTACAATATACACTTTATCTTGGGTATTTTAACTTCTCTGATAATTCCAAAATCTGTGTCTTAACTGAGTCTGTTTTTTTATGATGACTTTTTCTCCTCAGAATATTTTTTCTTGCCTTTTTTGTGTTTCTGTTAACATCTATACATGTTGCATAGAACAATAGAAAGTGAGGTAAATATACAGACCCCTAATGTGATGATGTCTGTGAATCTGGCTGGTAGTTTCACTGTTTAATGGTTGTACAGCTTGTTGGAGGTACAGGTGCTAGCTTCTAATGCTCCGAGTGTTCTTAGTTTGATCTTTTCTCTTGACTTTGAGGATTCCATTCGTTCTCCTCCATAAGAGCTTTCCCCCAACCCTTTTTCAAATATGTTAAAAAGAAACACCAGGCCAAAAATGGAGTCACTTTTGCTAAGCCCCCCTAAGACTTAAAACTTAACTCAAATGCAGTTACAGCCTCTCTGAGGAGTGGAATTTTAAATCAATCTGTCTGAAATTTCCTATCAGCACTAGTGAGATAAGAACCTCTGCACTACACCTAAGGGAAAGGGACCCTGCTGGAAAGAATCCTTTCTTTCTTTTGTTGTGTTGTTGTTTCTTTCTTCTCCTACCCAGTTTCTACGTATAGAAACCTATTTTATACAACTTCTCTTCAGAGCACCATTGTATTTATTTAGTAGATGAGATGTTGTCCGATGCATGAAACATTCAATAAAGCCAATTACATCTTTAATTTTACTCCGTTGATTTCTTTTTTTTTTTCATTAACAGATGTAACCCATTGTTTTCACACTGAAGCCTTGTTGGTTTGGTGAGGTAGGGTAGCATTATGTGTTCTGATTAAGTCCCAATCGTTCAGTGGCACTTGTGTCTTCGGTCTGTTACCTTTAGAAGCCATTTCTTCATTGATACAGCTTTTATTTCCCCTGGAACATAATACCGTCTTTAGTAACAACATTCCCACCTATTTTCTTGCAGTCCTGTCCCCTGTTCACTGCTACTGTTTTCTCCAGCTTAAGTGAGATAGACAGCCAGGATCAGCATTGTGTGGGGAGAAGTTCCCTTCCCCCAGCTGGGGTAAGACTTATGACTTGCTGTCTGGCAAAAGCTGTTTACCTGAAGAGTACCCTTGTGTTTTGGAGCAGGCACTCGTCATGTTTCACAATGATTATTACTCTTCTTCCCGTGCCAGAGGCAAGTGGGGATATTTCTTGGATCCTCAGCACAGAATCCCATGGCTTCCCAGAGAGAGCCCATGAAACTGTGAGATTCAGCTATGAACTCCACAGTTTCTTCTGCCAGTCCAGTTAAGTGATCCTAGCAGTTTCTGTGAGTTTCTCTCCCACCTGGTTTCCCCCATTTAGCACTCAGTGTTCACTCTTTGGTTTGTCTGTTTGGTTTTACTCATCCACCTGTTTCGTATTTCAAAAAATTATTGACATCCCTGTTGTCTCATATTTCTTTCTCTTAGTACTTGGAGATTTATGCCTTTTCCCCCTTCGTTGTGACTTATTAACATTTTAAAAGTAGGAATTATTTAACATGTACCTACTCTTCCATAGTTTGTGAACTTGTCTCTTTTCCATATTTCTTTGTTTGTTGAAAGTATACTTATGTAACGTCTACAGCTAGTTTTGGACATGAATAGTAACAGAATTTAGTTCCTGGCCTTATACTGTTTGTAGTCCTGTGAGGACAAATGTATGAGAAAATGTGTAAATGTTATATTGACTACAGCAGACTTAATACTCAAAACTTTATTTTTTTTCCTCATTCATTTTAAACACCCTGGATGGGCTACTTCTTTTCTTATCCCTGGATAAAGCCTTAGTTGGGTTCCATAGATTTTCAATTACATACTCATAGGCATTCATTTCATAGATTCATAGATTTCATAGACTTCAATCACATAGTCGACTTTGTTTGCACTGATAAAGGCTGTATTTCTCTGGTAGCTGGCCCTGCATTTCTAGCTTCCAACTGTCAAGAGATTTTATAAAGTGAATAGAAAGACATACCTTTAAAAACATTGAATTCAAAACAACTGTGGGGGCTGAAGTACACTTTGACTTCTCACTTTGCCCAATCCTGTTTCACCCACTTGCTTTCAGAGGTGTTATTCCCTAATAGACACCTGATACCCCACACTCAGTATCTCAGCATCGGCTAAGTCAGTTTGCGGCAATAACAAAAATCAGTTAAAACTTGGAGCATTTCAAAATACTTGTTTTTACGCTGTACTCTTCTGAGCATAAGTTACTTCGGAGAAGCAGTCCCTTCCTCATTGTTATAGCACCACCTTTACCTTGAAGGCATGGGGATGATGACAGGATTACTTGTGCAATAGAAAAATGGACAGTTCTGTCATCTTTGATTTCTCTTGTGTTTGCATTATACATATTTTCATCAAAATGCAGTCTCTTAACTAGAATCTATGTAAAATACTTCATTTTTTAAGTGTTAGTTTAGCAGCTAAACTTTAGTTTAAATTAGAAAAAATGTTCCAAAATTTGACTTAATTAGGCACACATATGCTGAAAATATACAGCCGAGTGACAGCAACATACTTCACTTTCCATTTTGCATTCCTGCTCCCCCCAGAGTGATTAAGGCGGAGTGCATAGGAAGTGTAACCTGATTAGGCCTACGTAAGACGTTACTGTAATATGTGCCCTCATTTTTTCCTTTTTCATTGAAACATATCCACAAAAACTTTACCAGATTTCTTCCCACACCATATTCAAATATGTTTCCTATACCCTGGAATGTATTTATCTCCAGTTGGACACCACTAACTGGATTAAAAGTCCATAAAGAAGGAAATTATATGTATCTCATTCTCTGCCATTTTCTGTTCTTTGCATAGTACCTGACACAATATGCATAAATACACATATACGTGTGTGTGTGTGTGTCTGTGTGTGTGTGTGTATTTCAAAAGGGATGGAGGGATTGTAAAAATGTTTGTAATTTCCAGGTCATAAAAGTATTCATAAAACCTTTTTAAAAATGGGTAACTTATCCTGAGGAAAAAGTGGTATTCTTATCAAGTTTCCTGTGAACTCTTTCTTGAACTTTTCAGCTATAATTAACAGAATCTCCACCCAGAATCCTCCCTACCTTGCTCTCCATCCACATCAATAAACCTATCAGACTTGATGTCATCCACTCTTTATATGCTTATCTCCCCACCCTCGGTGAACACCTTGAAAGCCATGCTTTTTTATTAACTTCCAAGCCCTAGTGCCTAGCAAAGAGCCTATAATATAATAACATTGCATAATAGTTTGTTAAATATAATTTAATTGACTTCAACTTTTTTCCCAAGCAAGCTGAGTTATTAAAGATACAAAATGTATTAGAAATATTGTCTAAAATGAAAAGTACAAAGCCAAACACATAAAACGGTTAGAAAGTGGATGGACTTAACAGACTATTTTTTGTCTCAGCAGCTGTCAACACAAGCAAATTAAGAAAATACAAAAGAACATGAATAATCTTTTCTGTATCTGTGCAATATCTAAAACTGAAAGATTTGTGACAATGAAACTCCATACTAAGATTTTTTTAAATAGCATTTCTTCTCTGAATTAACTCACTGCTTCCTTTTCCTTCATTATACTTTCAAATTCAAGCTAAGAACTAGAAAAGAAACTTAACTAGATAGTAAATGAAGGAAATGTATATATCAGGGGTGCTAAAAAATATGTGTGTACGTGACTTGTATTCATCTTTTGTTATTGGTATAGTGAGCATTACAATTTTAATAGTTTTTTTTTTCCTTTTTTAAAATGTGTATACATTTTTTTGGCATCCTCTCTCTCTCTCTGTATATTTATTTATTTATTTATTTATTTATTTATTTATTTATTTATTTATTTATTTATTTTAAAGCTTCATGGGGAAGAAAAGCATCTGGAAGCACTGACTGTTTTATATTCAGCTCACTATACTAGCAAACTACCTGCCAATTTGTTTGGCTTTCCTTTATCTTTCCTCTTTTCCTTCAAGATCAGTTATTTACTTTGTCATGCTCTATAGCACCTGTTTATTGTTCACAAATGTATATGTAACTTTGTTATTTATCTTTCTTTCTTTTTAATGTCCACTATGTGATCTAAATATTGGTTTTCGGAAATAAGCCCATTTTCTCACCTGCTGTTAAGTTCCTTATAAATAAGTTAGACCCTGAAGCTCCCTTTATGTGGAGAGACTCTAACTTACTGTGGACACTCCATGTTGCCAACGTGTAAGTTGAAACGCATTGCATGGGGAAGCAATCATCATCATAATATGATTGTTGTAAAAAATCATTACCTTTCATGCTGGAAATGTCATTTAAATGTCAGTTTAGAAAATATAGATATCCAATAAGGGCTCTAACTACACGCTGCATAATTCACCTATTGTACGTGAAGTGACATTCTGTTAACCAGTTTTCACATCGTCACTAAATATTTTCTTGATTGAGTAAACTGCCTGGAGTATGCACAATTCGTCAACTAAAACATTTCAGTTATTCCTTTTTCTTCTCAACCTGTAAGACCAGCTGTTCAAACTGCAACAATAACAAGAGAAGTAAACTACCAGAGGAAATATGCATTTTCACGGGTCATGCTGTCTGGTTATGCAGAATAGTAAGGTTTAGCCATTTTAGAATTCTGCTTATATGAAATTCAACTTTATAACCTTTCTTGTGTAGTAAAGTGTAGGATGAAAAAATCTCCAAAACTGTTAGGTAAACCAAATATCAGAAGAAAATGAAGAATTTTTGTTATTGAATCCCTGTGTTACATCTCTAGAAATAATTTGATTTGGGGAGGCAAGTCGAATCTAGTGACTGATTAAATACAGAAGCATACAAATAATTTCAGAGGTAAGAAAGAGTTGCTAGCCCCCCAAATACGGAAAAAGCTTCCAAAAGTTTTATCACCATAGCCTTTCACACAGAAAATAAACATATCTCCAAAGAAGTCCAGCTCCACATGGTATTTAATGAAGTAAATAAGACTCTAGTGCATGTAATTTCAGTGGAGACACGTTGATGGCTCTGGAGTGGAGAGATAACAGTGCCATTAGCAAGTATTGCCATGACTTCTTACAGCTACAAGCAATTTAACTAAAGAAAACCACATGCTTTACAGCTAGTGTGTCTCACAACCAGAATCTAAATCCCATGTGATCTCACGACTCATATAAATTAGTCCATATCATAGAACAGAAGGCTACAGCGGGAACTGTCATGTTTTTTAAGATACTAGAATCTGGAGGGTTGTGAGGAGAAGGCACAATTGTTAGTGCAGTATCAAAGTGCCTGCATTTCTTCAGCACATTTCTTTAGATAAAGCCCCACTTTGCTCCCTTGCCAAAAGTCATCAAAAACTACTGTAGAAAAATCATATAACTGAGAAGAAGGATGCCATTTTGAAGTTGCAACAGGACACTCAGGGACTCTTAACAATCCTTTTTTATGCCCCCTCAGCAGCTAGATTCATCTTCCCTTACAGGGAGTGGGTACTGAAGAATTTCATCACTTCTCTCAAAGGGTTTATATCGTATCTATCCTTGGTCTCATCTTCAAATTCGCAGATGTCATTGAGGCTAGTAAGCACAATTTCTTTGAGTTTATTATACCTGTCACCCTCCATTCCTATTGTAATCTCTACAGTCTCATAAATTTTGTCCTTACTCTTTCTCGAATTCAGTGGAGTTTTGTTTCCAAACTTTATTGTCAAACAAAATTTTTTTAAAACACAGGATGTTTGTAAAACACAGAATGTTGGGCTCCAAGCCCAGACTTTCTTATTTCGTAGGTCTGTTGTGGGGCTTGATTATTTTTACCTCCAAAAGCTTCCAAGTGGGTACTGATGCTGCTGGTTTGGAGAACACGTTGAGAACCACATGTCTAAGAAAAAGACGTAACTTTTATCATATCCACGTTTAGTTTCACCAACTGCTCTGCATTACAGCCTATTTTATCATATTTCAGCAAGTTGTTTCCGCTCATTGTTATTTGGTTTGTCCCTCACGCTATTATCATATTTAAATACCTCCTATTTTGAAGATCTTCTGAGGATCCTGTGTTCACTGAGCTATTGACCACATATTTTCAAGGACCACTTTGCTTAATGTGTCCACTTTGGTACATAACACATGTCAGTGCACTGCATTCTGGCCTTCAATCCACAATATTCTTCTAAATCTCTTCTTTATAGAATCAACAGTGATTTCCTAATTATCATATTTTCAAAATTCTTTAACCTCAAACACTGGCCATTCTCACCACCTCCTTTTCTTGACACCTTACCATCTCTGCCTCTCCTTTCAATTTCTTTCCTGAAACCTACTTCTGTCTTAGTCTGTTCATGTTACTATAACAGAATACGGTAGACTGGGTGGCTTATAAATAACAAAAATTGTTGGCACAGTTCGCACTGGAAAGTGTGGTGTCTGGTGGAAGCCTGCTTCCTAGTTCCTACATGGCTGTAGTCTCTCTCTGTCCTCACATTGTGGACAGGAGAGCTCTCTGGGGGAGAGAGGAAGGGGAGTCATCTCTTTATAAGGGCACTAATCTCATTCATGAGGACTCTGTTAATGACCTAATCGTCTCCAAAAGGCCCCACCTCCTAATACCATTACATGGGGGAGGGGTGGGAGTTCAGATTTTAACATCCTGATTGGAGGGACATAAACATTCAGTCCATTGCAGCTCCCTTGCCTCCTATCTGCTTACATTCACCAGGCTGCTCTTGTTACTATTTTTATCATCTTTACACTCAGACACACACACACACACACACACACACACACACACACACTAGGTGGATTAAATCATTCACACCCATAAATTTAGTAGACACTTGTACTCTTACAAATCAAAAATCCACCTCACTGGCCTAGAGCCTTATGCTGAAGTTCAGGTCTGTAAAACCAAATTTCTGCGAGACATAACCACCCAGATGTACCACAGAAACCTCAAACTCCATGAGAATATAAGAAAATGGTAATTTTATTGTTGTACACCTATTGTTTGGTATTTTTAAATCTTCATTAAAAGCATGTGCATCTAATGAGTTCCGCAATAAGAAATAATAGGAGTTCTGCTCTCTTGTATATGCAATCACTCAACAGACCCTCCTGATGCAGCCTCAATGCTTGCAACACTTTGGCTCCTACCTTCAATGTCCTCAAATCACACTGCTATACTACTGCCAGAGCCAACTTTCTGAAACAAAACTCTGATTTTCAAAAAATTCCCTGTATAAAATCTTTTCTAGGATCTCTCTTTCTCTTTCTCTCTAAATAAGGTACAGAAGTTCTGCCTATATGTCTAAACTTACCACCTGTCTATTCTCCACTTAGAGTTTGCATCTTTACCTACTAATTTAATTGCAATTGCCCAAAGACAATGTGTTATTTTTTATTCTTGGTGGTATCAGCGCCAATTGGAATTTCTTACTTTCCAATTAGCTACCTTGTGTTAGCCACATTGACATTTCCTTTTTGAAAAGTTTGCTCCCCTCCTCAAATAATATACTTTTACTGTTCTTTAGAAAATATTATACCATTTGGTAATTTTTTAAAGTTGGATTAGTCTCCTAAATTAATTTCCTTATGTCAAGAATTTTGACTTGTGTGCTTTACATACTTAGAGTCTACTAGATTGTCTGGTATATGATAGTTGCTCAATAGATGTTTACTGGAATGAACTCAGATTAAATGACAGTATAAGACAGTGTATGGAACCATTTGAAAATGAAGGGGACAAGGAGGCTGTTGTCCATGGGATGCGACAGAAATAAGTACAAATATTAACATAAAGACTTAATGCAGATGTTCATAGTTGCTTTATTCATAATAACTGAAAATTGGAAACAATCAAAGCATCCATCAAGTTGTGATTGATAAAAAAGGTCGCATTTCCCTATGATGCAATTATTTCTCAGTAATACAGAAGAATGAGGTATTGACAGACACACATAGACAGATGTCAAAAGAAAAAAAAGATGGTGATCTAAAGAAGCTATATTCTATATATTCTATAATACATATTCTATGATTCCATTTACGTTAAATTTTAGAACAAAGAGGCATAGGGAACTTTTCAGGATGATATAAATATTCTGTATCTTGATTGTGGTGGCAATTACATGGATATATTTATTTGTCAAACTCAAGGAACTACTGTCTTTCCCCAAAAATAAGACTTGGTGTTATATTAATATAAGACTGGGTCTTACGTTGTACTATATAAGACTGGGTCTTATGTTGTACTATATAAGACTGGGTCTTATATTAAACTAAGACTGGCTCTTACATTAATTTTTGCTCCAAAAGACACATTAGAGCTGATGGTCCGGCTACGTCTTATTTTCGGGGAAACACGGTATATACACAAAATGGAATAATTTTATTGTATGTACCTTATAGCTTGATTTTGTTTACAGTTTATGTTTAAACCTGGTTTTAGATCAGATGTTTCAAGCTCAAATTAAATAAAGATAAGGCAAGAAACATACATGCATGGAGATATAGGAGAAATTTTCATACTGTATACAGTATGAATATTAGAAATTGTGTTAAATTGGCGATCGCATGCTATATCTGAAAACTTTCAAATTTAAATATTATTAAATTTGTTTTTTTTAGCCAAAGAAAACATCTTTCCTTGGTAGAGCCAGTCCATAGACATTTGTTGGCAACTCCTACATGAGACAAAATAACAGTTTTTCCAAGATCAAGATGAAAGGGAAAAAAAACAAAAAACAAAAACATCAGATAGACAATTAAGCTAACTTATTACAATGAAAAAGGTCAATTTTGCCTTTTGGCATTTCTTCCAGTAAAACAGTTCTGCTATAAATTGACCTGGTGAGATTAATGGTGAATCCAAAAGCATAAACCATTCTCTGGAAAGATATTGCCAATCCTCATGAGGTGAATTTATTATTCCAGAATAAAATTTAAAAGGTAGGGGTGTGTGTGTGTGTGAAAGAGAGAGGGGAGACAGAGAGAGAGAGAGAGAGAGAGAGAGAGAGAGAGAGAGACAGAGAGAGAGAGAGAATACTCGTATATACTATCACACATATGTATGTAACTGGCCTTTAAAAAACCCCCCAAAAAACATTAGGCTGCATAAGTTCAGTTTGGCTAGGGAAACTTAGTAAATAAGTTAAAGAGACTCGGAGCTCTTCTGAATTAAGTATAGTTGAGGTAATTGTCAGTGTCAATCCTTTCAAAACATTTTAAAATAAATCAGCGTCAGGTTACTAAACCTGAGATTTCTAATAATACAGGGAAGAATTTTGGGTTAATTAGAATTTTGCCAGGAAGCTAATGTTACCAGTTCAGAGGTTCAGACCTGGGTTATCAAGATGTACCCAGAAACATGAAGTTCAAGGAGTCAAACTACAGTGATAATCAGGAGCAGCAAAGTGCACTCAAAGGGACAGACTCACATACAGACACAGAGCCAACCTGTGGAGACAGCTCCACCAGCGTCTGAAAAGCAGTCTCCACCAAGCAATCTCCTGACCATCGATGTCCTTCCTTGGGTCTCGTTCTCACGCAGACTGATCTGCATTTGTAGATCAGCAAAGTCTTGATTGTGCCTCCTGATCACATGTAGGTATTTACAAATATGAATATGTCTTGGAACCACATCAGAATTGCTGAATCTGGAGCAAGATTCAGTCATCTGAATTTTTAGTTTTATAAATTCCCCATGTGATTATGTCGTCCCTGTAAACTTGAGAGGCTCTCGGACAGTCCCTTTTCACATAGTCTGCATGCTTCTCTGATGCACGTGCTCTCCCACGTTCATTTCTGCCATATCTAGACCTACCATGTCTCCCGAAAATAAGACCTAGCCGGACAATCAGTTCTAATGCGTCTTTTGGAGCAAAAATTAATATAAGACCCAGTCTTATTTTACTATAATATAGGCTGGATAATATAATATAATATAATATGATGCAATATAATATAATACCAGGTCTTATTTTACTCTAAGATCGGGTATAATATAATATAATACCGCATCTTATATTAATTTTTGCTCCAAAAGAGCTATATTAAGGGAATTAATATAAAGTAATATTCCCAGTATTTAGGGTTCAGGTGCCTATCAGTTGCACCTATCTGTTTGTACACAGTCGAGAGACCAGACATCAGTTTTAACCTTCCAGCCCTTCCCAATTATTTAGTTAAAGACTAATTGCCTTTCACTAGCACTGTTGTTTTAGTTATACCATTGGTGTTCTTGTCTAGATTTTCTTACTTTTCTAATCCATCCTACACATTCTTGTCAAATTAATTTCCCTAAATAACAATTCTATTCCAGGCACAGTCCTTTCAAAATCTCTACCTACTAACTAAAATGCAAATGTTATTCAAACTGTCTAAGACCAATGTATATCTCTACTTTGAGTTTAATACTCTCTGCTCCTGTTCACTTAAAGCTCCCCAGCCAAGTTAAATGTCTCCACAACAGCTTCATGGTTTTCTGGTTCCATGCTCTGAAAAAAATGCTGTTATTCTTTCTGGAATACCTTTCTTCCACCAACTCTATTCCCCCAAGGAAACTAGTAACTCTCATCTTACTCTACTGTTCTTTTAAGGTTTAAGTGGTTCGTCTTTTGTAAAGGTAATTCCTCAAAACAGGAAGCTAATGTTCTCTTCACGTTCCATCTTTCACGGACACCATACCAACAACTAGAATCAAATTCTACCACATCCCTGAAGACAAAATACTCAGCTTTGAATAAAATTCAAGGGAAGAATAAAGTACTAAAATACTATGGTATGTTTACAAAAATGCAGGGATTTTGAGTATATGTGTGCAAAAAAAAACCAAGCAACAACAGAAATTCTGAGGAATATTTAAAAATGGTCTGAATCTAGCAATATGATTTCATATATGAGAATATCTGCATTTGGGATGTTTATATGAAAGCTGAGTATTTTGTTTTCATTTGCTCTGGCTGCTTCGTAAAACCAGACTATTTAAAGTAAATCATTGACTATTTAAAGTAAATCGCGGGGCCAGATAAATACAGAGAAAATACTCTAAATAACTAGGGAACTGAGCGTGTGTTTTGTGTTTACTATGGTCTCACCCTCAAGGAACATCTCTTTAAAGCACTCTGAAGTCTCTTTTTCAGCATATTCAAGGTATAATCAAACAATATGGTGAATATTTAAATTAAAAAATATGTATCACAGTAAAAGACACATTGCCGTTAATCCCCCTCAAAATACTCCCCCTCGCTTTGAACACACTTATCCCATCATTCTTGCCACTTTCTGAAGCAGTTCTAGAAGTCCTCTTTCATGAGTGTCTTCACTTCATCCTCCATCATGACAACCCTATGTGTCACACTTCACTTCTGGTATGACAATTTCTGTCAAAAACATTACGGTGTGTCCTCAACCACCTTATTCACAGGATCTGGCACCGTGCAACTTCAGGCTCTTCCCCAAAGTCACAATAACCATGAAAAGTAAATGTTTTGAATCGATTCAGGACAACAAGGCCGCCACGACAATGCAACTAAAACATTCATGCAAGAAGACTTCCACAACTGGTTCAGAAAGTGGCAAGAACGATGCGATAAATGTGTTCAAAGCTAGGGCGAGTATTTTGAAGGGAATTAATGGCAATGTGTCTTTTACCGTAATAATATTTTTTAAAAATTAAAATATTTGCTGTAGTTTTTGGTCACACCTCGTATTTGGCCCATACATGTGTGTGGAAAGCACCAGCACATTGAAATGCTCTTTACTGCTTGCTTCGTCTCTTTGCTGGAGATACTCAGGAGCACTTCCATTTATGTGAGCTTTCTTGTCTCATTGAGAAGGGAAAAATAGAAGTTACAAGGGTAGCAGCAGGATTCATGTCAGGGGCAAATTCCTACTGCTGGAATAAGTCAGCTTTTTTGTTTCTGCACCTCAGTTTAGTGACCAGGGATCTTAGCCATCTAGCCATTGCACAGGACACCACTGCTGTTTAAATAGATCTCACCTATGTTTTTTGGAGACCAAACATTAGCAGATCCCCCATACGCAATGCTAATTCACATGTGTATTAGGGAATAAAAGATCGATTCTAGGAAAAGAGCAGTCTACATTCTCAGTGAAGTTTTGAGGCATGGGGTGTTGTGTTAGTGTAAGACCATGCTGAGTTATTCTCTCCTTAGTTAAAGACACGTTGAATAATCTTGTTAGTCCGTCAATAAAATAGCTGACATATGTTTGATATGTTCATTTGAGTTAATGTGTATGCTTTGTTGCCTGGGCAGTGAAAGTAACACGAATTACAGAGGAGTGAAAACCAGAACACAGTTTGGCTGCCAGTGGGGCCAGTGTGAGGTACAGCTATCTTTGTCATTCTACCATGAGAACCTGCAGATCCAAAACTAATTGAAGAATTTGGTGGAATTTCAGGATTTTTGTGGATCCTGTGCCTCACTCAAATAAAAGAATCATCATAGAAACTCAGAAAGCGTTGAGCCTTTCAGTACATAACTGTTCTCTTTTACCGATATAGCTACTGCTTACGCTAGGCTTTGGGGGATACAGAATACTTCTGTACTTTCAGGCCTTTTATGAGTATAGACATGCCCCGAGGCAATTCAAACGTGAAAAGCCTGGAGGACAACACCTGAGATCTTCCACCCTGCCACAAAGTCATTGCAAGCTCGTGCTACCGCTTTCACCAGGGTGTACCCTATGCAGAATGAGTGAGGAGGAAACTCCCTACACCTGTTCATAAATTCCTCTGCTCTGTGCCTGTACCATCTGCAAGTAGTCTGCTCTACCTCATAGAGATAGTTACAGATGTCTCAGCCAGAAAATGAAACAAACAGTAATATAAAAGGATTGGAGGACTTGATGGGTATGAAAAAGTTAATTCACCTGGCCTTAGTATTAGGACCTCTCTTTCCAGCAACAGAAATTCGATTGCATTTTCTTCTGTATGTATTCCTTTTTATCTCTTTCCTTTGGCGCGTTACATTTTTCATCTAGGGTGACCAGGTTATCTTGCAAGAAGAGACTGAGCTATTCTAGAGATGAAGGTTTTTCCTTTCTTTTATATATTTGTCTGTACTGTTTGATTTTCTAGCCATGCAGATTCATTTCTCTATGTCAATAGCAGTTACATAAGTGGGGATTTCTAAGCCATTTTAAATAGGTTCTTTCTAATTTTTTGTATACCAAACACTGAAATGTTATTAAAAAATAAACTAATGCAAGAGTGATACTATAGAAAGACATTTGGAATTGACATGGAAGAAAGGTGAAGGGAATATGGGTGTTACAGATGCCACATAAAATTAATCAAGAAAGTCAGATATATAAGCTTTAAATCTAGGACTATTACTAAAAATGATAACATAAAGAAATATAGGAAGGAAAGTAATGGGAAGTGTGGGGGACTGATATATCTGAGACAGAAACACATGTTCCAGTTATGAAAGGAATCACTTTATGATCTTAAAAAGTAAAACTCATAAAATTGTTGTCTCCTGGAACAATGATTCTTAACTAGGGAGCAAATTTTGTCCCCAGGGAACATTTGGAAATGTCTGCAGATATTTTAGATTGTTATATCTTGGAGGAAAGGAGTGCTGCTACTGGCTTCTATTTTGTAGGGGATAAGAGATCCTGCAAAACATCCTGTAATGCAAAGGACAGTTACCGCAAAAGAGTTGGCTTGTCCAAGTGTTACTAGTGCCAAGGTTGAGACAGCCTACTACAGAAAGCAATGTTACGATAGTTGGGAAAGAACAGAGGGCAAACTTTCCTTTTTATCTATTTGTGATGTTAGAATTTTTCTTATTATTTTCCTTTACTTCTTCCATATTTATCATGTTGTTAAGGATTCATTGTGTTTCAGAAAAAAAAAATTATGAAAACACACCCAAGTCTAGATATGTAGGTATAGTTTTATTTGAAAAAAATCCCAGAAGAATGGAAGATCACAATTAAATAAATGCATACGTAAAGAGACAAAAGCCAAGTTGGCCTCAGAATTATCCTTTAATGATCTTCTAATTATTCTCCAGTGTACTAAATCCTAAAAGATAAGCTCCCTAGATCAACTGCATTTTAAGAGAAAAGTTTGAATTTCCAGAATTCACTTTTTATCTTAGTAGTCGTTCATATGCAAACAGAATAGAATTGAGTTCTTAGGTTTCACTGGCTGTTTTGCTGTTCAGAAATGTGTCCAAAAGATGACAAACCTGGGCCCGTGCCATTCAACCTCATTACATACTTTCAGAAGGTTCTTTGGTAGACACACTATGTCCTTTAAGGCTAATTCCAGGGAAGTAGGGCAGACTATGCCTTTTAATCTCCCCTCTATGAGATGTGCCTTCTGCTCTCTAGCCCCAGAGGTAGGTGTCAAGGAAATCTTTTACGCATATTGGGAAAACAGCTCTCACCCTGGCTGATACTGCCGAGCTGCAGGATATCATAGGCTCACCAAATGTTGCCATCGGAAGTCAAAATAGTTCTTAGGAAAGCACGGTTTGTGTGCTAGGAGTTTTCTGGACTTGACTTACAGTGATAAAATGGGTGCTTGCTTCTTTTCAAGAGAAACCACAATATGGGTTGTCATCAGAAGCAGTCTGAAATCGTAGGGTCAGGAGAGAGGGTTGTCAGTAGGAACAGCCTGCTTTTGTAGAGTTTGACATAGCCACTATATATGAGTTTTCCCTTGGGCCAAGAAGACGACCTAAAATACAACTGGGCTAAAATATCTCCTGTTTTAGGAGATAACAATTTTATGGGGTAAGGACACCCTGGGAGAGAACTGTTGGATCCAAGGGATGCATAGCTCTTGCCAAGGAATGATGTGTGGAGGTGGTGAGACTCATAAATTCACTAAACCAATCAGTAAAATCTAGTGCATGCAGTACCTGACAGTGGATGGTCTTAGAACAAGTAGTACCATCTGAGTATAGTCATGTTTCTCTTGTTATTCTTGTTTCCTCTCCTTCAGATCTGACCCTAGAGAGCCAGAAGTCAGAGTGGGAGGAGAAACGTGCAAAACAGAATAGTTTGCTATTTTGTCTCCACTATTTTTAGGGTATGGAGCAAGGCTGAGTGAAGGGAAGGGAAGGATGTTCACGTAAGGAATATGAAATTAAAGTACAGACCAAATCAAATTTCTTTAATTCAAAAAACAAAAAAAGAAAAAGAAACACAACATCATTTAAAATCCAAAAATGTCCAGAAAATACCAAAATATTAACACAAAGAAAATCTAGACTATAAATTATTTGTGTGTGTATGTGGTGTATGTGTGTGTGTGTGTGTGTGTGTGTAATTGGGAGTTCAGTTGGAAATTACAGCTAACATACCAGAGCCAATAGAAAAAAACATTCCAAAATGAAGCTTCAGGCAAAGATGCCTCCTTTCAAAGCAACTCTGAGAAGTCATGTCATGACTCGTAAACCACTTCCCCATAATCCTTACCAGTTAGAAGCTGTGTGTTCACCTATCATGTGGCAGAAGCTGAGGAGGCAATTGTTTTTTACTCCTGGGAGCTGTCAGAAGGGCACACACAGTGGGGAATCCTCTGAAGAACACCATGAAATCACTCACAGGGGAAAGGGTTAGTTTTAATCCCCATAAACCCAGAGAGTGCAATGTTGTACAACAAGTTTACTAAGTGAGAAAGTCACACTTCCTTTCTTCCTCCTGCATCTTTATGCATCAAGCTAGGAGAGAGAGAAAGTTAGAGGAAGCTGCAGGGGGAGGAGGTTCGCAATTTAGAGAGAAGTTACTCATCCCACCTTCCTAGACTAAAGTTTCTCACCTGGTGAGTGAAGATTAAATTAGGAAACAGAGTGTTTTCAATCTAAAGAAAAGAATAACCTCAACATGAAAGAAGAGTGGGATGGAAATAATATTATATACTGACTATATGTCACGAATTGTGCTAATTCCAAATACTAAAATTGTGGTGTGTGTGGAAAGAGACAGAGAGACAGAGAGAGACAGAGAGAGACAGAGAGAAACAGAGATTACAGTCCCTGCCTTCATACAATTTAAGAATCTATTGAAGAAGAAAGATGTGGGCAAAAATATTGAGATAATTAGCGATTAGTTTTTTTAAGTTATAAGACAGAGTCTGATATAGTTCATAGCTCACTGGATAAATCTGCCCACCACCTGTTTTTATTAATAAAGTTTGGTTGGATGACAATTGTGCATATATATTATATATATATTTGGGCAGAATTGAGTAGTTGTGACAGAGTCTAATTGGCTGAAAAGGCCTACATTGTTCACTATCTATTCATTTACAGGAAATGTTTCCAATCCTCCTACTAGAAAAGTTTAAAGCAATGAGAGATTGTAGGTTAAAGTTGTGAGTTGCATATGTGCATATAATGTCACTCTCTCTGAAACTTTACCACAGTGATTAAGGAAAACAGGGTTAAAAAGAAAGTGTATCATAAAATTAGCAAGGCAGGGAGAATAGGGGAGTATGTCATACATCAACAAAATATTGGAAGCTGGAAAACAGTTTGTTTAGTAGTAACAATGAATGGAACCAATACTGAATTCTAAACCAAAAATGGGGAAAGTTGAGAAGCTGAGAAATATTTTATAGTGCAGAATCCTCAAAAGGCTCATAAAATGGTACCAACAGAAACAGGAATGAGGGGAGGTGGCAATACTGGTAATGGTTGGCTGAATTGAGTGACAAGGCAATAAAGATATGTGATCCTTTATATATATATATATATTGATATTAAAGTCTGGTGCCTCTCTTTATAAAGTCAAGATTCTGGCAAGATCATACTGATCTATGTAAAAATCTGTCCTGATGATAGGAACTCTTGTATCTCTGGAAGGCTACACAAACAATTAGTATTTGTATTGCCTTTGGGGAGAAAATGTAGGTATTTTGGGGAAATTGTGTGAGGGAAGAGTAATTTGTATTGGATTGACCATTTGCATTTTTTGCCATTTATATATCATGTATTTTTAATATATATCATGAGTATTTATATATCATGAATAAAAAATCGATGATATTAAAGGCACTTCCCCAAAATATTTTTTTTTCTTCTAAATAAAGATTATTTCTACTAAAGTTTCTGGGGAGTAAGTCAAAACTTCATATGTTTTTGTCTGGATTCCTTGTTGAAAATAGTTATTAAGTGATGGATTTTATTTTACAATGCTGACATCAGAAGTTCTCAGACTCCCAGAAGTCAACTGATGTATTGCCCCTTCCCCCTTCAGCCCCAAACACACATACTCCACAGCTAAGCTCTTTGCGTTCGAGAGTGGTTCAGTGAGGGGGAAATAAGCCAGGTCATTTTCAGGAGAAGAGAGATATGACCCTCAACTGGGGACAGCGTAGATGAGTTCCTTTTGAAACTTTGCTAGGAAAGCAACTCATCTTCTCTGTCCCCAGTTGACTCTTGTCTCCCAGAACCAGCCTTACAGTTCAATGTTATGAGGCAAATATGACATTAGTCAGATAAGTGTGTGTGTGTACATGTATACCTATATGTACATGTGTATATGCATACACATACACACACATACATGTACACATATATGTATGTTTCTTATACATACTGTTCTATAAAGAAAAATTGCAATATGCTTTAAGGGCAAACATACTGGCTTCTGATAAAGTCAGCTAAGTCAGAGAGGTTTTCTCTGAACATGTGACCTTAGAACTGGTATTTTACGAGTGAGAAATAGCAAATGGAGAGTCAGACAGGTAGGATCATTTCTAACAGAGGAAGCGGCATATAAAGTATTTATGGTGGAAGACAACATGAAAGTTTGGGGGATCCCAAAGGAGGCCCTTATGCCTGGAGTGTGCAGTACAAGGAAGGCAACAGTGACAGGAAGTTGGGAGCTGCCAGCAAAACCTGTGGGTCACGGGAAGGGTTTTCTCTTTCTTTTGAAAGCAGTAGAAGCTATTAAAGATTTTTAACAGTAGAATTGCATGATTTGAATATATATATATATAAATATATATATATATATATATATTTAAAGATCACCTGTCTCAATTGAGAAGGGGTTGCAAAAGGTCAGATGGGTGGAAGGTGGATATCGTTTAAGGTAGTGCTATATACATGAGTCAGGTATTGTGATAATGTGGATTTATTGGAAAAGAAGCTAATACAAAAGACTTCCAAGATTCAGGTTCGGAAACTGAAAATATGATTGTGAAATTTCCAGTATAGGGAGCATTAGGGAACATTTGTTGAACATCATAAAAAATATATTACATGTGCTGGGGATTACTAGGTACATACACACAAGAAAGACAGAGACCCTGCCGTCACAGTATTAAAACCAAAATATAAAATGAGAAGAAATTGTGTTATGGATTTCATTATAGTACAGAGAACCAAGACACCATTTTGCAAGGAGCCAGGAAAGGCCTGTCCGCAGAGTGACATTGAAGTAGAGGCCTGAAGGATTAGAAAGAGGTATTGCTATGAAATGTTCAGGAAGCTGTGCTCCCTGCAGGGAGGATGGATAGCATGTGTAAAATGCCCAATAGAAGCAACTACATGAAACTGAAAGAAGTCTATCATCTTAGGTATCAGAGATGGAGAAGAAAAGCCATGAGAGATGAGAAGAAAGGAAATGACATAAAACGTGGATAAAGGTTTTAGCTACAATTTACTACAAAAGTGTTTAAAGTGGTATATATTTGGAAACAAAGTGACTATCCATTAATAGAAAAATGTTTAAACATATGACCTTACAGCTAGTGGATACATATTATGAATACAGCTACCATGTTTCCCCGAAAAGACTTAGCCAGACCATCAGCTCTAATGCCTCTTTTTGAGCAAAAATTAATATAAGATCCAGTCTTATTTTAATAAAATATAAGACAGGGTATAATATATAATATAATATAATGTCATGTCATGTCATGTTATGTCGTATAATACCAGATCTTATATAATACAATGTCTTATATTAACTTTTATTAGTTTTTGCTCCAAAAGACGCATTAGAGCTGATGGTCTGGCTAGGTATTATTTTTGGGGAAACACGGTAGTATATCGGATACTGTGCAGCCATAAAAATATATACAATTGTGTATACAGAAGGAAAGCACATATGCTTTCATGTACATACAAAAATATTAATGCAATTAGTAAATCTCTGTGGGTGAGTGTAATGTTCTTTATTATAATTTAATATATTTTAAAAATTTCTGTGATGAATCTATATTTTTTCACTAGTAGTTGAAGCAAATACCAAAATGAAGGTTTGAAATGTCCTAATAGGTTTTTAGAAAACTGTCCAAAAGGATAACCAAAATGAGAATACTTCTGTTTGTTTAAGAAGTAACTTCATTTACTATTGTGGGTAAAATTACATCCCCTAAAAAAGGTATGTTAAAGTCCAACCCCCAGAATCCTAGAATATTACCTTATTTGAAAATAGGGCTGTAAATATAATTACTTAAGTTAAGATGAGGTCATATTGGAGTGGAGTGAGCCCTTAATCCAATGGCAGGTGTTCTCATAAGAAATAAGATGGATACGTAAGATGGAAAACATAGTGAATGCAGACATATGGAAGGAGACGACCATGCGATGACAGAGGTAGGGACCGGAGTGATGTGGCTGCAAGTTTAGGAATGGCAAGGATTGACAATCACTGCCAGAGCTAAGGGGACAAAGAAAGGTTTTACCTGAAGTCTCAGAGGGAGCATGACTCTGATGACACCTTGATTTTGAACTTTCTGAGTCAAGAACTGTGAGTGAATAAATTTCTGTTGTTTTAAGCCATACCCTGTTTATATTATGGCAGCCTTAGGAAACTAATATAGACATTTAGAAAATTAGCTTAGATGACCTAAGTTTGTCAGCCAACAAAACCACCTAAATCAGGAGTCACTCTTCTAGCTTAAGTAAACCTTTGAATTTGTGGCCAGATTTTAATTGCGCCCCTAAACAAGGTATTCTTTCGCATGTGTATGTTTGTGTCTGTGCTTATTGTTGTGTGTTTGTGTGTGGGTGTTTATGCAGAAATATGGGTCAAAAATAAGGAGGCATGTCTTTTTCTGTTTACCTGTAGGGACTCTATTAAAATTTTCTAGCTTCTGTTTATGTGGAAAGCATAGACTAGCACAGGTGGGATATTTTTAAATCAAAGTGACAATACAGGCATGAGGACCATACTCTACATATAAGATTTACAGTCACCAAAAGCCCAGCTTCACAGTTCTTTGAAACCTGGACTGGTTTCAAGATTTACTGATCAAAACATAAAGAAATGTAGTCATATTCAAGATGAGAACTGTCTCCGTGACAAATCAAATAGTCCCCATTTTATAGGCATTCGACGGCTTCCCACAGATTATTTCCCTTACAAGTTTGCAGATAACTTAGCCAAGGAAAATGAATGCTTGTAAGCTTCAATGCTTTACTACAATTAAATTTTTGCTGACAGTAGAGTGTGATCACTTTCTTTCCTCTTTAATAAACACCAAGTGGAGCAAACAGAATTACTTTCCTAAACTTCTTTGGTGAAATGATGATGATGGATTCAATCACTTGATCAGGGCACTGTAATAAACTGAAGCTTATTTTTTTTATCTTTCCATATGTAATTCTTCTCCCTTTTTCTAGTTTCTTCTCCTCTTTTCTTCCCTCCTTCTCAAGCTTTCTCTCTCTCTGCCTCCCTCCCTCACTCTCTCCCTCTCTTCTTCCTCCCTTCCCTTTCTCCTCTTTCTCCTCTTCTGCTTTAGTCACTTTAACCTTCTAATGTAGTCTTAGTAACATTTTAACATGTGATACAATTTCGGTCCTCAAAAGAGTGTATCAGTCCTGTATAACTCAATGGGAAAGGGTCGCCAAACATCTTTTCTATTATTTTAAAAATGTATCCATCAACTTAATGTCAGTTAGATTATGGATTTGCATAGTGACTTAATACATTTCAATGTTTCTTCCAGAGGTGGTTGTATTGCTTTAAAATATAAATATTATACATTAAAACTGCATTTGAAAAGTCCTATAAGCTGCAGAATTTATATGTTTTTGTTATTTCCTAAAAATGCATATGTTTGATTTTTGTTCTGATAATGCACTGAGACACACAATTACTGTTATAAACATGTAGATGACATAGATTTACAGCCTAATGTAAACATTTCTAATTTTTAAAGATGTTTCTCTACTACTGTTATACTTAGGAAGATATATAAGTTTTCATATACTAGTATGTATCAGCAATAGGAACCCTTACGCTCTTGGACTTTAGTGACCTCAGAAGACAACTCAACAGAACAGTACAAGAATTCATGTGAGAGATCTCAAAGATGCAAACGAAAATGCCAAAATTCCTCAAGACACGTCTCAGGTGGCCACAGCCATCATAAAAGGCAATTCTGGAAGAGAGAGGAGCTTGTTTGACAAGGCAGTGTGTCAGGCAGCATGATTGCTAAAAATGAGACAAATACAAGTTATTCTTTTGGAGTTCCCTGAGCCTTAGGCACACCTACAACTTCTGGGACTAGAATGGAGGACACAAAAGATGCAGAAGCACACAAAAAGTAGACAGCGGGCACCCATCTAGGTAATGCACCATCTTTACCACCATCGCCACTACCAAAATGATGAAGTTTCCATGGTGAAGTGAAGGTGGGCTTCATGGGGTACTAGGGTTCCCTTCTCCCAAGTCACTGAAAAGGATACAGGCAGGAGCCAGCTGGCAACCCTAAGAACATCCCTAGCTTAACAAATTCCAGATTCAGGGGTCCTGCAGCCTGCTGATTATCCCCACTACCCAGATTATGATTCCAATGTGCCACAGTGGAACTGAGTGCCGCTTGCTGGTCTCAGCAAGTACTACAGCCTGAGCTAATGGATGTCAGGAGCGGCGGACAAGAGCAAGGAAGACATTATTTCATCCTGTTGCACAGATGCCCGCCCTGCAGTCAGTGGCTGCTAAATATTTTGAAGATGTATCAAAATTTATAGAAGGCAGGAAGAGAAAGATCTTTTAAGAAAAAAAGCCCTTGAGAATGAGACTAAAGTTTTCCGCACCACTTTGAAATTAGGTATAATCATATGACTATTCTGGCTGATGAAATGAGAGTGAAAATTATCTGTGTCACTTTAAAGCCAAATCAGGACACTGCGGGTGCTTGTCTCTCAAATCTGTCTCTTGCTTTCAGACAATGATCGAAAAGACTTTGATGTTTAGATGATGCAGTTACAAGATCATGTAACGTGAGTCAGCATGAGTCCTGAGTTGTTGTGAAGAGCTGATACACTTTGGCAGTTTGCAATGAATATGTAGCATGAGTGGTGTGTGTGTGTGTGTGGTTAGTCTTAGATTACCATGATTACTACACTACCCAAATTCTGAATCAAATGGGGAAACAAATATGGCAAAAAAATGTGAACTGGAAGTCAAAGGATTAAATTTATTGTTGATAAAGGTTAAATTGCAGGCAGAAAAAAAAAAGGATAATAGGCCTTTTAATTCAACCCCAAAACTAGGCAGGTTAGCAACCAGTCATAGACAATACTAGCCCTAAGGAGTCCTCTTCGTTAGACTGGCATTCATGGGGAAAGGCAACCAGTAACTTGTAAAGAGATTGACATTATGATACTCCAGTGAAAAGACACTTGGAGAATAAAGTACCATTGCCAACATTTTAAATATTAAACATATTTTATTTTCAAGATCCCAGGATAATTAAAATTTTAAGATTAAAAATCTGTAAATTTATGTCCAGATACATAAAGTTCAAAGGAATAAATACATGAAATATTAGTTTTGATGCCAAAGTGACTTTATATATCCAATAATCAAAACATCTTAAAGATCAGGAACCAAGAATGATTCCCATTACCCACTCCATTTTTTTTTTTTTTTTTTTTTGGTTTGTTTTTGACCTGCTAATTCTCAACCTAAAAAATTTCAAAATAAGGGAGGAGTTGAAGTTATATGAGGAGATTCAGCCTAGTTTCTGCAAGAATGGAAATAAATTCACAAAATGAAAGTTCTATTAATGCACTAAGTGCCTGAAATCCTCCATTTTTAAAGAGTCCAAGAATTAATAAACCATTTGTATTAGTTTTTTTTTGTTGTGTAAAAGACCACCCCCAAACTTAGATGCTTAAAACAACAATTGTTTACTTAGTTCACAATTTTACATGTGGGCAGTTTGTTCTGGGATCAGTTTGATGGTTCTTCTGGGCCTGCTTGATTAACCGTGGCTGTTTTGTCTCATTGAACAAAGCAGGACACATGCTTAAGACCAGAGTCAATGTGTGAAAGAACATAGACTCCAGGGTTTGACATGAGTTGCTGCAAAGTTTGTATCTTTTTTCTAATCTACTATAATATAGAAGATTACAAAAGCATAATTAACAAATTTAGAAAATTTCTTCAAATTTTCCCTACGATTAAAAGGTACCTTATTTATCACTTACCTAGTTTGCAATAAAAGAAAAAAAAAGTTACTATCCCAAATATTTTAAATACTGAACAACATATTTTCCACAATTCCAAATAAATGGAAGAATACATTTCCATTTTTTTTTCTGGAGAAATATTTCTCCCACATCTCTCTAATCTCCTTCTTCAGTCTGGAATGCTCTCACAGTCTACCCCACAGCTCCTGTACTGGGCTTGTTTTCTTACGCTCCTGGATTAGATTTCAAATTTCTGAATCTCATGTGTAATGATTTCTCACATTGCTCTTGTTTTACTTGTGCTGTTTAAGCTAATTCTCCAGTAGTGTCCTGAGCATGATTCAAGAGGGTTAACATTTTGAGTCCTTCTATATTGCATTCATTTTTCCTTCAGAATTCTAAAGGGATTGTTTCACTGTAAATATCTTTAGAATCCATATTGAGCAATTTGATGTTCTTCGGGTTTCTTTTTATCGATACGTAATTTGTATTCTCTCACACTTTTAAGAGTTTTTTCTGTTATCACTTATGTTCTGACATTTCATTAGGATATACTTTGATGGAGGTCACTTTATAAAGTTATGCTGAGTAATAACTTTGAATTTAGAGACTTACTTCATGTTTGTGGAAAATTTTCCTTCATGGTTTATTTTTGTAATTCCTCGTCTTCTAATTTCACTTTTATTAATTTTCCTTTGTCACATTTCTTTCCAGGTGTTGCATCTTCTGGTCAGATCTAATTTTCTGTCTTTTCTCTCATTTCTCATCCTCATCATTTGAGAAGATTAAAAAGATCATTTAATTCTTCTATAATTTTGTTTTAATTTGAAACAACATATGTGAATATCTAAGAGCTTTTTATTGCACATTTCTTTTTTTAATTTTACATAGGCTGTTAGACTTTATTATCTTCTATTAATGATCTTAAAATATAAATCTTTTTCTTTTTCTTGACTTCTTCTCTGTCCTGTGTTCCTTTTATTATTTTGTTACCTGTCCTTCCTGGTGGAGTCTTTTGACAAGTATCTGGATATCCTTGATTGTCCATTTATATTTAAGAATTACTCATTTAAAAATCACAAAAAAGTTCAATATATGTGTTTATGAATGGATTGGGGATTGTGAGAATTTGGATTACTAACAGGAGGTACATACACCAAATGTTTTTGGGTATCCTTTACCCATCTTCTCTTTCATTATCCTGGTTATTTTTCTTATCTTTCCTTAACGTTCCTACTAAATTTCCAGTTGAACGTATTCTCCTTCGAGTAGAAAATAATTATAGGAGATGAGGTCAGAGTGTAGCAGAGCCAGATTATGTAGAGATTTGAAGTCATTATTAGAAATGTGGCATTTACACTGAGTGAAATAGAATGGGTTTTGAGTGGAGGAGTGGATGTGATCTATATCCATTTTTTGAAAGAACATATCAGCGAAATTGCTATGCATAGATTTGATTAGGAGAGATGGAAGATGAAAGAAGGGGGGTGATAAATTAGTGGCTATTAAAAAAAAATGTAATAATCTGGTATGTTCCTTGAAGATATACTAAGGCATAGTTGGAATCTAGATTTTTGTATTCAGACCTATCTATGTAGGGTTGTATTATATTCTTTGCTGAAATTACAAGATGGCTATTTAAGGTTACAGAGAGATATTGAGACCAGTCCAAAGGTTTCCTGATGTTCTCTTATGACTATTCAAAAGAATATTACACCAGTTTCAATTTCAATTGTTGAGCACATCTTTCAGGTACACACTTAACTACTTTAGGGTATCCTTTGTCTGATTGAATAGTGCTTGGAAGCAACACTTTGGATATTTCTGAGGTCTTCAAAGATTTTATGGTAAAAATCTTAGCTTCATCATTAGCTCATGCTTTTTTTGTGAATGCTTGAATATGATATTTGATTTTAAAACATTTCTTAATTTTAGAGTCGTTAGCCATTTGAAGAGACTGAGAAGCTTCCAAACCACCAAACCACCAAACCACCAGCTCCTTTTAGTTTCATCCTTTTAGTTTCATACCCATTCCTTTAGTTTATCACTCTCTTAAATTTTACTGTAAGCAGCAGGAAAGGAAAAAAAAGCAGACTTTCAAGTCTACCTGTAAACCTTTGCTAGATCTCCTAGTCCGTTAGGCACATTTTCCACCTTCCACATTACTGTAGAATATAAGCTTGCTGAATGTTCTATATGTAGCTTCTGACAAGATTTTCTCACTTCCCTTTAAAGCCTCACCTGTACCTCATCAAAACTCCAAATTCTATGAATAGTGCGTTCAAGGCCAAAGTTTTCACTGCCTTTCCTCAGAGTACTTACAACCTTTTATCTCTGCCCATTGCCATTTTCAAAGTCACCTTCACATCTTAGGGTTTGCTTGTGGTACAAACATCTCTATTAAGTATGTATTAGCTGTGCCTCAGTTATCTATTGTTTCATAACAAATCACTCCCTAATTTAGCAGTTTAAAACTACAGACATGTATTATATTATAATCCATGTGGGTTACGAATTGGGGGGCAGCTGGCTGGATGCTCTGGCTCAGGGTTCCTCATAAAGCTGCATTCCCATGGTTAGCCAGGCCTTGGAAAAGCTTCTTCCAAGCTCACTAATGTGGTTGTTGCAGACTTCCGTTTCTCACTGGCTTTTTCAGCAAGACCTCAGTTTCTTGCCACATAAAGCTCTTCATTGGATATCTGAATGTACGGTATTTTAGTGGGCTTCCCAAGAGTGACTGATGACAGAGAGTGAAAGCAAGGGTGTGAGATGGACCCCAAGCAGAAGCTTCCATCTTTTAAGGTCTAATCTTCACAGTCACCTGTGACATATCATCACTTCTGCCTTGTGCTACTATTAGTTTCAGAGACCAACACCCTTGGCAGAATGTGGGAATATGTGAGCATTAGCACAAGGGGGTCTTTGGGGCCTTCTTGTAGGCTGCTTGCCACATTGAGTAAAACTGAGCTTCTCTCAGATCTTAAGTATCAAACCCAGAGTTTTCTTGGTCAATTGGTGACTGCTTGCAAGCAGGAAGCCTTTGACACTTACTCAAATTTCCCTTATAGCAGAAGTATCTGGCTCTGAAGACTTCCAGAGAACTGCAATGACTCATTTTAAGGGTCATTGAATGTAACGAACAGGTCTTTTTATTTTTTGTTAATGATAGCTCATTTTCAGAACAGTGTTATTATTATTATTATTATTATTATTTTATTTTTTTAAGAATAAAATTTGTGGTATCTATTAAAAAGCTAAGCCTTTTTAGAATTAGAATTTCTGCATCAGTTTTTTACAACAGTCAATGATAATGTAAACTGACATCCAATATAAATATTAAATACAGGCTGATTTCCCTCCTGGTCATATGCATTTAGATGATCCCCAAGGCTTTGCTTTACAGCTCATGAAGCATAGATTTTTAAAAGCAGCTGCCATTTTTATGAGAACTGATTTCGTTTTCCAACATAATAAGCACTTTAAAAGAAAATTGACATAAACCATGTTATATATACAGGTCTGGAACTATTTTGGTTTAAGAACACTGAAGATAAATTCAGTGCTATTCTATGCGTTTAAAATAAAAAGTGTATATTTTATAAATTCTAAGATAGCTAGTAAAATTTAAAAATAAAATAGCTTTACATTCAGGAGCTACCTGGGATTTGAATTGCATCATGGTTCCAGCTTCCTTTTTTACTAGGATCTCATGTCCCACATAGAAGGATCAAACTATTTGTGTACTCAAAATTTGGATGAATATCCTGGGTATTATGCTAAATAAAAAAAATGAATAAGTTTTTTTTAAAACCTGAAAAGTTTATAGGCTACATCATGATTTCATTCATATAACATTCTCAAAATTACAAAACTGTGTAGATAACAACAGATTAATGGTTGCCAGGGACTAAGGTGGTGGGCAGAGTAGGGTGTAAAAGGATAACACTTGGGAATTCCTTGGTAGTTATGAAAGAGTTTTGTATCTTGATTGTGGTGATTGTTACATTATAAATGTGGTACAAAGCCATAGAATTACACACACACACAAGTGCATGTAAAAATTGGTGTACTCTACATTAGTTCTGTAGATTGTTCCAGTTTACCAATGTCATTTCCAGGTTTTGACATTGTACCTATGATAATATAATATGTTATCATTGGGGGAAATCGGGAGAAGGGTACATAGGACTGCTCTGGACTATGTTTCTAATTCCTATGAATCTATAATTTTTTCAAGATAGAAAGTTAAAAAAATGAAATAAACAAATGAATTATTAAATGGATTGCCATCAGAGTAGACGTTTTTAATACCATACTTTACATACTTTCATAGGAATATATAGGGCCCATATTTACTTATCAAAATGCAAGGAGAATTAAACTAACAATAAAATAATAATTTAAGTAAATTACAGATATATAATTTAATAAATATATTTGAATTACCAGCAATTACACTTTGAGGTTAATAGATTATAAATGAGAACACCACATTCAATTAATAGCATTAACTTATTTATGATACTTTATATTACTTTAATGGAATGGAGGTCAATCTTTAAATTTCAAATTACATTAATTATCAGTCTTATGTAAATGAGTTAAACGTATTATCCTTCAAGGTTATACAATTTAAAGTTACTGTAATTTTCTCATCTGTGATATCAAAACCAAAGATTTCCAAACCCCTTGTCAATATTCAGGCATTTATTTAACAGTTAAATATCATCTTACAGAACAGTAAATTTAGCTACTTAAAACATGGAAATATGCGGATGGTGACGAGAACTTGTTATATTTTTTTCTCCATGGTTTTGTTTGTTTGTGTTTAAATCAGCACAGCTATCGTATTCTTGGGAATTATCCCAACCCGTGAAATTAAAATTGTTTTTAAATGAGAAACTCTTAGTAATTAATTAATATTGCTTTTAAACATGGAACAATTTTATATTGCACCATTAATTTCTCTAGTGAGAGACTTTCAATAATTTAAATGAAATGTATATTTAGCTATATAAAATATTAGAGAAAATAGAGAAACAAAATTTCAGTTGAATTGGGGTACACATTTTATTTTTTTTTTAGTATTGACAGAAGTAAAATGAAGTATTTTGATATTTAAATCTTTCTAAACTACACATTTATGGTTCTAATGTGATTTATGCTCCTTGAGAATACTTACTTATGTATCAAATATAGAACTTGTTTTGTTAAGTTATAGAAAATGCAATAAGCTGGTAAACTGAGATGTGACTATTATAAAAGAAGATGCACAGTTTTCTATCTACATAAATAAAGAGAAACAACTGAGAAACAACCTATTAAAATTAGTAAACATTTATTATAGTTTAAATAAAAACTTTAAATATGTGTCTCCGTGCAAAATAAAACAGGAAAATGGAATGAGACAGCATAAAATGAAACTTTCCTTGGATTTTCTTATGGGCTATAAAAATTTTAATGATATATTATTTGTGTATCAATTGACAGCACACTTAATAGTAGGCAAGAAAAAAATAGCTCAGAAATATATCTAATACACAATTTAAAAAACAATATGTCAGAATGAGTGAATCATAAATTACAGCTTAGTATTTATCGACAAATATACAGATGGACTAATCATTTTTTACGAAGAATAAAAGTATAGTTGCATACTTATCTAATACTACAAAGCGTTTCCGAGTCACATTATGCCAAAGTGGTATCTAAAAGGTGCAAGGAAAATAATAGCTGTAATATTGCACTTTTCATAATGTTGGAATTCAGCGGACATGAACATTTTCCCGGGCCTCTGGATCTTTCCTAAAACTCTTCCTCAGTGTAGAGGGAGTTGTGAACATCATGAGCATTATATTGGGTTTTATGCTACTGCCTGACGCCCAGAAATCTAGTATTAATAGAAGCCCTTCCTTATCCTTATTCCTCCAGCCCTTCCAACAGTTTTTCTAAGTCTATGTATTAAAGTTATCGTACTTTGTATATAGATTGGATTCTATTTTCCTAATTGATACTGACTAATGTAATGATTATTATTTGTATGTAAAGTTTAAATTGAGATAGGAGAGTGCATTCAACAGTTTGAAGTATAATGTCCTTTCCATGGAAATTATAAAAATAGATTTTTGCTCAACTTAAGGCCTGCATGATTATTTTATGAAACATGATGAGTTCACTTGATTTTCATCAATTTCTAGCCTAAGTCTATTTGTTCAATGGTCTCTAATTTAATTTTGGATATCAAATACCTGAAAGGGTTCAGTTATACAACAGTCAGAACAAATTATGAGCTAAAGCAATTTCAAATGTGCATTGAGTATATCTCACTATATAAAAACTTGGATTATCCTGTCAAAATTGACCTACCAAATTTAATGTCCTCTTCAAAACTTAATACTACTCTCTGAAAAAACATAAATCTGATGATAAAATATAGGCCTAGTGTTTTCCTTCCTAAAATATATCACCTAATTGATCACAGAGTGATAAGTCTATGTGTTAAAAATTAATATTTATTTTTAGAACTTCTATGAATTTTGTAATTTGATTTTAGCTGCCAAATCCTATACTTTTTAACTTTAGAAATGTTTTGTCATATTTTATTATAGTATGACCATTAATGATTACTTTTTAGGATTAAGTGTTTTAAAATTATTGCCTTGGATAATACTATATTTGAGGATAACCATAGGCAATGACCCTACCTATTACAATTCAGAAAATGTACTTTGGTCAAGTCTACCAAACCCATGGAATAGTATGCCAAATTTTCATTGGCTTTTCATTGGCTGTATCATATATGACTAGTTTTCAATAACCCATGTGGAAAAGCTTCTTTGTAAGTATAAAATATCCAAGTAGCCAAAAAAAATGATGTGATTCTCTGGGACCAGAAGCAATAAGCCTGAAAACGTAAGATCCTCATAAAGATAAACTTAATGTGACACACAGTTCCTGCCTCTCCTGAAATTTGGAAGAATGAATTAATTCAGTCCACAAACATCTCTCCCCATGTTACCCTAAGTAAGATGTTCTAGTATAGAAACTACCTAAACAGAGCCCCAAAGCACTTCTATTGAAAGATAATTTGGAATATGCTCAAAAATAATCTGAGGATTGTGCATAATTAGAAGCACGATTTTGCAAGCGTCTGTCATTTTTATTAAAAGAAATGTTTGTAGTGATTGAAAACCTGGATTTGCAGCTCCTATGATACAAAGATGGAAGAAAATTAGGGTCAGCCCTCAAAATGTGGTGCTGCCTCATTTGTATATTTATGGACACACCTCGTTTGTATATTGTAGTTATATTTAATTAACTGCAATGTGGCACCCACAAAGTGCTAAACTCTTAAGTAGGTTAACGAAGTTCAATGCTCACAGTATTCCCATGGGGAATGAATATTTTAATTTTACTTGTGAGCAAAATGAGTCTGGATAGTGTGGTAGCGAGTAATGGCACTTTATACAAACTCATGTTTTGTTTGTTTGTTTGCTTTGTTTGGTTTGGTTTTCTGACTACCCTTCCTAGTTCTATAAAGTTCATGGTGTCTACACAAGTAAATTGGATCAATAGAATTTACATATAAGTGTACAGGTGTAAAGGTGATGTGAGCCATTTGCAGTCTCGGTGTACATAAGTATCCCATAAGCCTTTCTTCAAGATTTTTTTCTTTTTTTCTTTTTTCCTTCTGGCTGGAATAGAGATAACTTCCAAAGAAACCAGGGGGCTGTATTTTGAAAACAAAAGCACTTTGGTGAGCCTAGATGTCTGAATGGCAACACAAAGGAGGCCTAATTCCCACACAGTCACTCACTCAGCATGCATAATAAATAAAGCTCTCCTGGGCTGGAGGCCTACATTTTGTTTTGTTTTGTTTCTGTTTGTGATTGCAGTCATCCCTCTCCAACTAATTAAGTTAGTTAAATAAATATTTAAATTCTCAAACTTGGTAAATGAAGTATTCTTGAATCCAAGTCGTAGAATTGAAGATTCCAATTTCTCTGTCCCACATAGAACGCTCTGTGTGGGGATAAAGAAGCACATATATGGCAGGATCCTTCTGTCTACGATATAGAGGTGTTTCTGAAGAGACTGATTTATAATCAATAGGCCTTTGTAAAGTACACATGTGTTTTAAAAGTTGTTCTTTCATTTGCATCTGCAACTAACTGCTATGTGGCACTACGTGTAACTCTTTCAGAACTCCTTAGCTTTGTAAAAAGAAGAAGAATGTTACTGTGGTCTTAAACATTACATACTAAGGCTCTTGTTCTCCTCCTCTCTCTTGTCATGGAAATCCTTCATATCATTTTGTTTTATTAAAGTAATTAGGTACTAAATCTTCTGAGGGCATGAAGTTGGGTGGTATAAATTATAAAAGAAGGATTTCTTAACTTGACTAGACAATTACTAGTAGTGTTTCTTTGTGCTACTAATCTACATACTTATATTTCTCTTTTGCTTTAATTTGCTCTTCTTAGTTAGGAGATGATACCTAATCTATTTTTTGTGAGGCAAGAAGTAAATAGAGAATTTTCCTAAATGGGGAAAATGAGTAGGTTTTCTATCATTAATAGGAAAACAATTGTCTTTAGGCCCCTATTCCTCAATGATTCCACACAGCAGGGTGATTTTCTCCATACCCAGAGATCACCAGTCCAGTCAACCTTTCCTAGAACTTTGTTCCCTAACACAGCTTCCTTCCATCACCCCTCTACATGTCAGGAAGAGTAATTGTATTTTATACAGGTCCGATCAAGTGGTCAAGTAACTTCTCTTCAAAGGCTTTTAATGGTCACCAATTACTCTTAAGTTAAAGTCTCACCTTCTATTGTAACAATTGCTATATTCCAATCTTCTAGAAAAATAATTCCTGATATACTTTAGTTTCTCCATATTTAACTTTTGAATGCGTTTTGAATTTATTCAATTTTGAAATAACTAAATTTGAATAAAAAGTGAAAAATCACATAGGATGATGAAGGCCTGAGAAGGTTGGGCAGTGGGGAAGTCATGAGCAATGTATGGAGATTTTCTGTGAATGTGCGGTGGTGGGATAACAGGTCTCCAGGCTTCCTAAAAGAGTAGTAGAAAAATGTTCTTATAGTGACAGTGAGGAGTAAAGGTAGTAATTTTACCTCTACATTGTATAGAGCCAGGTTTCAATGAAGGCCAGGAAGTTTACGGAATATTCAAAATTATAAGATAAAGATATGCTGAGAGTTTACTTTGTTGTTGTTGTTGTTGTTGTGTTTGTTGTTGTTTAAATGGAGCATGCCTTTATGTTCTACAGCCTACTGCATACATCTCCTTGATGTTACAATAGGCTTCGGAATGATTACAGCCTGACTCAGCTCTTCCCCCAACTCCCTTGTTCTCCTCTCCTAGTGTTCCTCATTGCCATTAATGTCTTTACTTAGCATCTCCCAGTTATTTAACCCAGTAACCAGAATCATCCCAGGATCTTCTTATTCCCATTAGAATTTTAACTCCCCAGTGTTTCTCAGTTGTGTCCCTCTGTTTCCATCCATAGTATCTATGCCCATATTCAGGTTATCATTTATCTTGGGTATATGAAAAGTTGACCTAAGGGAGCCATTTTAAAATGGAGTGAGAGTAGCCATTCCAGAGGACTGGCCTTGAATCACTTACTCCTTGGTCCACTCACTCCTTGAACTTTTGGAATGTTTGAACTGGGCAAAATAACCTTTGGACTGGGACAAATCAACATTGTCTTGCAAAGCTTTGCAAAGCTAACAGGAAAGCAGATATTCTGGCCACGAGAACTGATGATTATGGACTCTCTTTCTGAAAGTAGAATCAGTAACCAGCCAAATAACTCAGCTTGTTAGCACCAGTAGAAACTTCTTTTTTATACTCATGCAAATATTTTCTTTCTTTTCTCTTAAAAAACCCTTGTTCTCACCCTGTACTCAGTTAACAATTTGGGTTTCTGTCTGAATCTGTGATTCCTAAATTGCAATTATTTTAATCCCAAATAAACACTTATTGCCTCTCATTTGGCTTTGTTTGTTTGTTTGTTTTATAGGTATTACAATAAATTCCATGTATTTCCTGACTTTATCCTCATGAGTCTAGCACAGGGTTAGACCTAGGGCTATGTTTGAAGGTAGAATAAACCTGGATGAGAATCCTGCCTGTGCTAATGACCTTGAACAAGTCAATTGCCTATGTTCAGTTATTTGTAAAATGGAGTTAATAATCACAGGAAAAGGAGAGATTTTTACGAGAAGTAAAACAATGTATGTAAATAGTAGCTAATATTCTTATTACCTAGTTTTACTTGTGTTTAATATACTTTTCATTCAACAATTGGAATGGTAATTGTGAAAGACAAATTTGACTTAGTGAATCCTTTATTTAAATATTATCAGTGATTCTACCTATTTTTATAGAATTAAGCCAATCAAATATGCCTTCCATGGTTAAGCCCTCTGCCCTCCCAACGTCACGTGTTTCCATCTCTGGAAATGTGCACTCTGACAACATAGAATTCCTCAGAGTTGTCATATGCAACTGATTCCCCTTTCCCATAGCTCTTTCTTACTGGCTCTGTATCAGACCTCTGCTTCCCACCTTGTTTGCCTGAAAAAATCTTATGTATCTTTAAAGTTTGACTACTCAAATATTTCTTACAACCTTTCCCAGATCTCTAGGATGGCTACTTAGCCTTTTCTGTAATATCTCTTATGTTATCTAAATAATAATATAATTATATCTAAATTATCTATATTCATGAGTTTTTCCCCTTCTATGCTGTGAATGACTGAGGGTCAGAGGTTCTGACTTACTCACCTACTATATTTTCTAAATGAATTTAATTTTCATATCTAGCCCCCAAATAAACTCCGATTTCTCTTTCTTTCCTTTGTATTCTTGACTGCAAATCATGCCATTAACCTTAATTATGCATTCTAGAATGCGTTTAATTCTTCCTCATCCATACTTCTGTAATTCACATCTATGAATATTAAACTAAATTAAATGTAATTTGTTGGTGAGTACATACATATTTATTTTTTAAACTAAAGTTTCTGAATGCCATTCTGACTTGATCCTCTTGAGAAATGAGTTCTAAAATGATATTTTAAAGTTTTATTCTATAGCTGTAATACTGTTCAACATTGTTCAGAAGGATAAAACTTACTTTGTACAGTGTGAAAGAAACATTTTGTACAATGGCACAGCAGAAGGCTATACCTGTAAGTCTAGACTTGGAGAACATATGAAAGGCTCACTGATTTACCTAGATGTATCTTCTGTCTCTCCAGATTAATCATATATTTCTAGAAGAACATGAGTATGCCTCATGACTTTCTACTTTTTCATATTAGGGTTCAAGGAAGGCTACCCTAAAATATGGTGCTTTGGCATATTGATTATATTGATTATTTTGAGTAAGAGTTACTTAAGAAACAGCCACTGTAAGAAGGACACAAGTAGGAAAGCAGGAAAAAAATCTCCCCTGTTAAGTGTACCCTCCCTACACCTGGAAGGTAGAAGGCATCCTTATCGGTACAGATAAGGAATTCAGAGCCCAGAAGGCTGTACCAACAAAACTCATTACTTCACTGATTTACTACCCCCCAGCCCAAACCCCTTTGTCTTGTCAATTCTTCAGAAATTTATTGTTTCTTTGTCTATAAGATGTAAAAGCTGCCTGCTTCATTCACCTTTTTGGTTGCATAGTTCTATGAATTCCCATATATACGAAATTAAATTTGCTTTTCTTCTGTTAACCTGTATTATGTCAGTTTAATTACTTGGCCAAGCACAGAACATAGAAGGGAAGAATGGAAGAGTTTTCCTCCCCTGCAGTATATTTCAGCTAATTACAATATTGACAGGTTCTATGGGTCAGTAAATCATGGAGAGGTAAATAGCATGAGACATGATGACCAGTTAGAACTATGCAATGAAAGGATGGGGAAAACACAGATTTGAAACATACAGAATTAATCCAATAGTCATTATTCATGTTGTCAACATAAGAACATCTAAACCTATAGAGAATTTTTATAAAATTTTATTTGAGCCCCAAAGAGGATACACACCTGGAAGCAAGATCTCAGACTGAGATAAACGTTTCTGGACAAAACAGTTGGCAGTTTCTTTTATGCATTTGAAATTAAAGAAGGAACATAACGAAAATTACATGGAAGTGGGAGGAAGCAACATTGGGATGGGATCATAGGATACTCAGCAAGATTATGTGCTCACCTGGTTATGGTCTCCTAGAGGTAGGATTACAAGGTAGTTAAGTTACCTGCTCTCTTGAGAGGCATGAAAGGGGACAGTTCAAAGGTGTGCTAACCTAGATGCACAGAAACAATGGGCAGGGCATGCTTAGGGCAAAGATAAGCCTTTTAGTAAAGAAGTTACAGGCCTGGGGAGTGACTACCAACCATGACCTGCCCAGTTAGGAATTTGTGATCAGATCACCCTGTGAGGTTACTTTCCACAGAACCCCTTTTTTCATTTATAATATGACTGGGGCAGCTCCACTTCTCTGTTTATTCAGTGCGTATAGTGTATAGCACTGTACCAAGCTTCAAATAGATTCTTACTATATATTTTTTCCTTTCCTACTCCTACTCCATCCAGGTGCTCACATTGTTGAAGTGAAGATTGTGATAAATATATTTATCTTAGGGGCCTCACATTAAGAATTGCAGTGACTTAACGTGTTTTATGAAACTTAGACTTATAGAAATATAAGTTACTATTGTATATTTGTATGCTCAATTATATAATTATCAGATATTCAAGTAGCAAATAATTTGTATAAGTTTATTGGAAATTGATTAATCATTTCAGAAATATTTCTGTGTATATTCAATAATTACTAGTATCCATTCATAAAATATTGCTAAATTGAAGATTGTATTAAGTAGCAAAGTATTAGGTTCTTAAAACATTTTAGCTTTAAAATTAGATGATAAAGAGATAAAAAAAACTTTAGTAAATAAAGTTAAAACGTTTATTACAATTTAGGAATTCGGGTTTCTTATTTAGGGAATTACTGGAGTAAGAAGAAGTCAAAAAATGTTAGGACAGACATGTAAGTTAAATGGTTACATATATTTAAATTCTTATATACTCAAAGGTAACACTTGAGAAATCTTACTAAATGTCAAGCTTAATTATAAAACTGAAGAAATTTAAAACCATCAATAAATATAATTTTAGAGGCTTTTGAGAATTTGAGAATCTAATCTTATGAGTAAATCAACTTCATTACAATTGTTAATGCCACCAGCTGTCTTAGATTTCAAAAAAATATATCTGCTACTAATATTTCAATACTCTCTTCTAAGTCAACTAACGTCACTCAAAAATGTATCAGGAAGGACACCTAATTAGAATAGCTTATGTAGGGAGATTATTCTGTCCTCAAAATTTTATGATAAAATATTTTATAGAGACTTTTATTTGAATATACCATTATTTAGTTCAATAGTGCATACATGGAAAAAAAATCCAGGAAATTACATGTATTAGTTATCTTTTGTTGCATAACAAATTACCACAAATATATTGTCTTAAAACAACACAGTAATTATCTGACAGTTTCTGTAGTCCGAAAGTCTTGGCGTGGATTATCTAGATCGTCTGCGAGGCTGTGCTCAAGGTCTTGCCAAGACAGGGCTCTCAACAGAGACTTGAATGGTGACAAATCTTCCTTCTCACTTAGGTTATTGGCCAAATTCATTACCTTGTTGCTACTGTACTGAGGCCTGGGCTTATTGTTGGCTGTTGCCTAAACGCCATTCTCAACTCCTAACGGTTGCTTTCAATTCCAAGAGGCTACTCAAATTTCTTATAGATTGCAGTTTTTTGCCATTTGAACTTCCCCATAATGGCAATTGACTTCATCAAGACAGCAAGGAGAGTCTCTAGGGTGAGCCTGCTGGCAAAACACTATTTAATATAATGACATCTCATCACCTTTACCACATTATCTTAGCAGCCAGTCACAAGTCCTGCCTACACTCAAGGGGAGAGGATTGCATGAAGAAGTGAATACTTGGAGGGGAGATTATGGAGGCCAACCTAGAATCTTTCCACCGCATTATAGAAACAATAAAACTGTCAATTTTAAGTCAAATTTCAGGCCAATTTTAAACTACTCTAGGCATTCAATTCTCTAAACAACTTATGCTTCCTGAGACTTTCCTAGTGAAGGTTTTAGAACGCTATAGTTTAATCCTTAAATAGTAATTGAAAGAATGAATAAATGAAGGATTACTCTCCCACTGTAATAAATTATCTTTCTCCATGAACAAAGGAAACATTAATGAGTGAGGGAGAATATGAGTTTTAATGGGTTTCTTTTTTTCGTGTGTGTGTGTGTGTGGGTGTATGTGTGTATGTGCGTGCAAAGATTGGTCCATTTCCTTTAAAAAAATAAGGTGTCACTGAATGTACTTTATGAGAATGTATCTATTGCACTTTTTCTCCATACACTCATCAACAGTGTATAGAATTAATATTTTTTTCCAGTTTTCCTAATATAAAAGATTAAAATGGATTATTTGTGAAAGGCAGTAATATTTGCAGTTAGGCACCCAGTTTCCATTGAACCGTTATAAATATTGGTCTAGTGACACATAATTACCAATAATACAAGTGATATCAGTAGTAGCATGCATGTTGGTGTTCAGAGCAATATGTTTTAAAATGTAAAATGTAATTAGTTAGCAACCAAACAATAAGATGGTATAGTGCAGATGTGATTAAGAAAACATTTTTATCATCCAACTATACTGGATTTTTATATTCAGAGGTTTTAGACTTTTGCATAATGATTGCATGGGCCCTCAGTGCTAGGCTAGTGACGCCTTCATTACTGGTTCCTGGAAAAATTTGTTGCATGGCACCAAAAATAGAAGATATTTTATTGTTATTTGTGGTCTTTGGTCAAGAGAAAGCTGCATTTAGTAGCTAGCTCTTAGGCATGCAGCAATACTGGGAAGAACAAGTTAGGAAGAAAATTCAAAAGAGATTTTTCTGTGTCCTGGTCTATGTGGATGTAGAGCTTTGATTTGTTCATGTAAAATTAGGAGCTTTGAGAATATACTGATACCAAGTCTATGATATGCTTGTAAATAGATACTTGCTTAATTGAGTGAGTTACTCTTTTTAAATAAAGGCTATGAATATTTTTGCTGCAACATTTTTATAAAAGCACAAAATTAAATGTAGTTTATTATTTTCCATTTTTATCAATATTAATTTGATTAAATTAATATTAATTTATCAATATTAATATGATGTTATTTCAAAAAAATGTTAGGAAAAATATATACTTTTAGACGTATTGGGTCATTAAGAGCTCTTCTGTAGCCTCTTCCTGGCTCTCTGTCTTTTACGAAAGACAGTGTAATTTTCAAATATTTATGGTTATTCTGGAGTGTAACAAAATAGTTATTTAATTATTGTTTGTGTTATATATTAATCATGATTTTCATTATTTCTGGGTATGTACAAAATAACTAATTCAATACATTTTCTATATAATTGATACAAATCAAACTATTCAAAATATCACTTTAAATTCAAAATAGATGTCAGCTAACTACTGACTTAAGTGTTTGCAAACTTATTCAATAGAAACTTTAAATGTTTCACTTCTTTGCAGACGTTCTTTACTTCTAGCTAATACTGTTCAATGTCTCTTGACAGACTATATAAATCCCAGCTTGTTAAACTTATTTTTCCTATTGAGAATGTTTGAAAATTTGTCAGTCTATTATTGTTGCATTGCATGAGTAGCATCATACAAATAATTGGCAGAACCAAGTGTCTGGAAATCATTTAATTTTTTTACATTTCATCTACTCTAAAGTCAAAGATATTCTTTTAAATATGTGTGTAAAGTTCTTGTCATTTTCTCATTAAATATTTCTGCAATTCCATTAAAGCTTTCACACATGATAGCTATCATAGGCCTGGCAACACATTTTCTTCAAATGACAATGACTATACTGAAGTTTGTTTGTTTGTTATTAACTGTTGAAATTACATTCATCATCTTCAGTATCAGTTGAAAACCAAGAAACGTTTTTCATGGTTTCTCTGGGCATCATATCACATATCCCATAACATGAGAGATGTCACTTCAATTTATGGATGCAATTATTGATGTTACCGACGGAATGTTTGAATTCTACCAAAACTCCTATGTTGAAATCCTGACTCACAAAGGTGATGGGATTTGGAAGTGGGGCTTTTGGGGGGGGGGTGGGGGGGTAATAGTCATGAGGGTAGAGCTCTCAGGAATGGGATCAGTGCCCTTATGAAAGAGATACCAGAGAGCTCTCTCTACTATAGAAGAATACAAGGAGAACTGAGCTGTCTGCAACCTGAAGAGGGTTCTAAGAAAAAAAAGAAAAAGACATGGAAAAATCTATGAATATTGAAAGTAATTATTTTGAGCCCAGTAATTCAGAGTTAAGTGGCATCTGTCTGCCATATTTAGTTAAAGACATCATCCAGGCACAGACCATGATATCTGGCCCTTCTTGCCTTTAAACATTTTAGGTTTTTTTTTTTAGTGCTTTTTGGAGGTTGTTTATCATGGAAGTTAAGTGTTAGGTGTATAGTCATTGAATTATATCATGCTAGGTTCCAGTTAGTTTTTGCTATTTTAAGAGTTAAGAGATTTTAAACCATTTTCTAAATTTCCTGAACTACAAATTCCCTCTTTTTAAAATGGAGACAATAATCTTTGTAAAAAGGCTTTTCAAAGTAGTGTGGATTTATCCGTTTTTTGAACTGGTGGCACAGCTCTGGATAGTCAGCACATAATTACTAAATAATATTTTTAGAAGAATAAACTAATATTCGTAATATGTTTAGTGCAGTGCCTGGCACATAGTAAGCAATACGTGATGATGATGTTGATTTTTTGACAGCTTCAAGAGTCGCAGTATTAAAGTGACTGTTTTTGGCTTCAGGAACTCTTTACACTCTTAGAAATTATTGAGATTGCAAAAGAGCTGTTGTTTATGTTCATTATATCTACTAATGCACATTGTATTAGAAATTGAAACTAAGAAAATTTCAAAATATTTATTCATTTTAAAATCACAGAAAGCTTTGTTATATGTTAACATGAATAACATACTTTTTATGAAAAATAAGCATATTTTACAAAACAAAAATTTAGTAAGAAGTTTTATTAGTCAGATTTCTCCAGAGATATAGAAATAATATGAAAATATGCATATGAGTATATAGAAAAATATTTATTATAAGGGATTAGCTCACTGGATTATGGAGGCTGAGAAGGCCCAGGACCTACTATCTGCAGGCTGGAGCCCTAGGCAAGCCAGTGATGTAGTTCTACTCCAAATCTAAAGGCCAGAGAACCCAGTAAACCAATGGTGTATGTCCCATTCTGAATTGGAAGATTCAAGGACCTTTGCAACAATGCCTGGTATCCTAGAGCAGCGGAAGATGGATGACACAATTGCTCAGAGAGCAAGTTTGTACTTCCTCTGCCTTTTTGTTCTCTGTAAACCCTTAGTGGATTGGATGATGCTTATCCACAGTGGTGATGGTGATCTTCTTTACTCAGTCTACTGGGTCAAATGCTAATTTCTTCCCAAAGCATCCTTACAGACCGACCCACTAATAATGTTTTATCATCTATCTGGGCATCTCTTAGCCCAGTCAAGTTGACAGCTAAAACTAACCATCACAGAAGTGGAACTGCTTTACTTTATTTCTTTATTTTTTCAAGTTTCTTTAATGGCTGGCTCTGTACTGTTTAATAGAAATATAGTACAGATACTGTTAAAGAACAAAATTCAACCAAATACATTTGAAGATGTAATTGATGTTATTAAGTGGTTCATGAATCTGCCTTCCAAAGGGTTGAACAAAATGAAAGGTTTTTGTAGGAAAAATGGTGGGATATAGGAGTTCTGAGCAAAAGAAAAGACAGGGTTATTTTTAGATTATGGCATCTTCTTTTGGGGGGAAGGGAACAACAGGGTTTGATCATGTAGATTGCCTCTTCTTCCTGGTTGTGTGTGTGTGTGTGTGTGTGTGTGTGTGTGTGTGTGTGTGTGTGCGGGCGCGCGCACGCGCGCGCGGGGTGGTGGAAAGGGACCTTATGACTGATTACCTCATTGGTAATATTCTGTTGACCAGAATATTCCAGACTGGTTGATTAAGATTAAATTTCTAGTGAAGGTCAAAACTGCAAGTAGGTCAGACACTAAGTCTAGGTTTGGTGTCCTGGGCTTTAGCATAAGTGATGCCATTTTGGGCCTGTGGTTTTCTCTTTAATAACACAAATATGAGCCCTATATACAATTTTAAATTCTGCTGTAGTGACATTAAAAAAATGAAAAAAGAAACACATGAAATTCATTTTAATGTATTTTATTTTTCCAATATATACAAACTTTTTAATTCAACATGTAATTAATATAAACAATTATTAGGTTATTTTACATTATTTTTTCATACAGAATCTTTGAAATCTAGTAAGTGGTTTATATTCAGAGGTCATCTGGGGTAGGATTAGTCAAGTTCAAGTGCTCAGTGGTCATAGGTAGATAGCGGGTACTATCCTGAACAACACAGGTCTTCTTTAGCAGAAGACAGCGGCATTCAATCTGATGTTGATATCACACATCATGTAGCTTCTTGAAATTTCCTCTGAGAAAAATGAGAATGAAAAGAATAATTACATGATTATTATAAAAAATAGTTTAATCTCATAGAAACCCTGAAATTATCTCAGGGAACCCTAGGGGTCTCTAGAACACAATTGGAGAAACACTATTAATACTGGATAGGTGAATTGATTCTTAACTCTGAACTTTTAAAGTGTAGTAGATATTCTTGTTCCTACTTCTTTGCCTGTATTCAGTAGTGACAGAAATATACTGAGCTCCTCTCTACCTTTTTTGCGCTCAGGAGACTCACAGAAGTGGTTGTATTTAGGAGTGAGAGGTTGTACTGGTTTCTCTTCTAGACCTGCCTGGCTGTCAGGGTGAGCTAGAATATTAGGATATTTTACCATAAGACTGCTGCCTCCTTCAGGTTTACATTGGAAATGCTCATGTCCTCTTAGATTTCACCTGGGTTTTTTGTTTGTTTGTTTGTTTTTAGAACTTTCCTGTTTTTTGTTTTGTTTTGTTTGTCTTACAATTAGTCATCTTTAAGAAAGCCTCACCCCAATGCCTCTCTCATCCCTAATCAATCATCTGCCATCTGATTGGGAAGACAATAATAGGCCATGTTCTAAAAAGTTTAACCTTCAACAAAATGTTCAAAATGTTGACATAAGCACATCCAAGGCTGTAGAGAATTTTAATAAAATTTTATTATAGCCAAATAGAGGATATACCTGAAGGAAAATCTCAGATTGAGAAAAATGTTTCTCAGAATGTCAGTTTGCAGTTTCTTTTATACATTTAGAATTAAGGAGGGAACCTAAGGAAGATTAAATGAAGGTGAGAGAAAGCAAGGTAATGATTAGATTAAAGGATAGATAATAAGATTATGTGCTCTCTGAGGGTGGTTTGCCTTCTGAGGGGCATGAAAAGAGGCATTTCAAAGGTGTGTGAACCTAGGTGCACAGAAACAGTGGACAAGACTTGTTTAAGGCGAAGATAAACCTTTTATTAAAGAAGTTGTATGCCTGGGGTGCCACACGCCATAACCTGTCCAGCAAGGAATTTATGATCAGATCCCCCTGTGAGGTTACTTTCTGTAGAACCCCCTTTTCATCCATAAAAGCTAGTTCTCAGTTCCTCTCCCTCTCTCTCTTTACTTCCCTCTCCCTTTCCTTCTCCCTCTTTCTCCATACCCCCAGGTAAATATTGAACCATTTCTGAGCACAGAGTAATCCGCTACTATCTCCACAGTGTTCTCTCTTCATTTTCTTTTAGATCAATTTCAGTCTCTGAGTTCTTCAGCCTCTAGCTTTTATCACTGGTTTTCCTAAATCGGAAGCAGTTTTTGTCTTTACTTCTTGTAATTAAAAATGTATCTGGCCCTAAATTTTCTGAGTTGCCTCTTTTGCCCTTTCTCTTTTCCTATCTCTAGTACCAATCCAGCCCTGAGAACATTGTTCATTGGGCATAAGGATGGTCTCATTTTCATCTCAAGAAAATATTAAAAGAAAATATTAAAAAGAAAAAAAAATATTAAAAAGAAAAAAAAGAAACACACAAGTGGGTAATGGGAACATTAAAGAAAATTACACCAATCACAACAAAAGCCTGAATTCCTATCTCAGGTCATTAGCCCTTCACACAAGTAAATTTAACACTTCATGGTGTCTATCACTTTGTTTCAAGGAATTTAATGATCAAACAACTGTTACAAGAAAATGCCGTAAATAAAAATAAAGCAGGGCTATTTTAAAGAAGCCAGCTTTCGTAAATATTTGACAATTGCCATTTTGTAAGGAGAAATACAAATTAAAAATTAAAGGCTAAAATCTCCCTGTTAAAAATAAGAGGAGAGACACCCCCTGTTTGGTAGATCATGTATGTTAGAAAACTCGTAATCTCAAGTACTTTCTCCACTCTTATACTCCAAAAGTATAAGAATGTTTTTAAAACAGGATCAACCTTCTGCCAGCATTAGGGCCCAAGAACATCTTTCTCAAAGACCTAGGAGCCATCTCTGCAATATACATCATAGAAGATAGTACTCTTCTCTCACAGTTTCTGCATGAGTGGGAGCCTAACCTTTTGGTTGGGTGGCCTGGCTCCAAGGCAGAACTACCTCCTCTCATAAGCATATGAGAAGTTTATTTATTCCATAGATAAAGCCAGTTCACACAAATGGGCACTCTAATTACCAGGTGCATCTAGGGTGAACTGTGTGCGTGGTGTGATGAACAGTGCTGAGTTCAAGTCTTCTGACTTGATCAAGGACTGTTAACCTAAAGGTAAAAGGCCAAAGTGAGAGGCAATAAATGTTTATTTGAGATCAAAAAGAATAGCTAGCTCTTCAGTAAGCACTGATTCAGGCTGAAACTCAAATCGTGTACTGATTAGAAGGTGAAGACAAGGGGTATTTATGAGAAAGGGAAGGGGAATAATTACATGAATACGAGAAGGGCTTTTTATGGGTGTTTAAAAGCTAAGGAAGGACTCACTGTAGGTGCAAATAAGCCAGGGTAGTGATACTAATTCTAAAAAAAAAAGAGGCTTTAATTTCAGTAAACAGTTGTTTAGAATACAGTGCTGTTTTAGGCCCAGGCCAAAGGTTACTTTGCTCGGTTTTAACATTGCAAAGGATTGAGGAGTAAGACATGCAAGGTGTTTCCTCTGGGATGATAGCTCCGACTCCATTTTTCAATGGCTCTGTTTATATTACTTTCCACAGGACTAATTATTGTTTATCTTGAGAACATGCATGTAATGGGTTGTACCTGCTTGGCTCTATGAAAGGTTACAATTTATATTTGTCTTTGCAATATCTTAAAGAAGATTGCCTATACTGTGTATCACATTCTGGTTTAGCGTTTATTCAATAATAAAAGTGTTTTCTTTTCCTACTGCATTTGTTAAGAGGTCTTTTCGGGTGGGAGAAAAATTTTAAGTTATATTTTTCCCCACACTTCTTGCCTTAAAAGGTTGTGTATGTGTATGTGGACGGGGGGGGGGGGGAAGAGAGAGAGAGAGAGAGATGGAAGCTAAACAAAAGCTAGCACTGTTATAAATTACAGGTTAATAAAAACACTATATTCAGCACTATGTGTGGCTGCATGCTGGCTGACAGGTAGGCAGCACAGATATGAATTGAATCAAGGCTAGCCTCCCTACTCTGCTGTGCTACACTCACAGAGGTAGCTGATCTGTAGTAGAAAAGCAGAAAACAGTCTGAGCTCTTACTGATGGCCTAGAGAACGAGTGAGGATACTACGCACATTATATCATAACATGATAATTATAAAACTGAATCGATTCCCAGGCAAAATGGGCAAACAGAACTCTCAAGTTAAATCCAGCGGCGTAGTTTTCCTAAGTGAAGCCAGCCCATGTGCAAGTTCCTAGTAAAAGAAAGTTAGCACATCTTTGTGGGCAGCTTAACATGTGAAAAATTTATGCCAAGGCCAGATTGTTGAAAATTTATGACATCTATTAATACTGTGGATAATATACAGTGAACAGTCCTCTCCATCAAAACAATTAAATTGCCAGATTTTTACATATATGTACAAATATACATACATAAATAGGTAAACATATGAGTACACAAATTCACACACATACACACGCAGTACTTGTCATAAACCATAAATTTAGAAAATTACAGGGACCAAAATTAAATTGAAAGCAGGAACCATGGAGGTATCACAATGTAGCTGACTTGCAGCCTGTTTTCTAACTGAACCCTGGAGACCAGAAGCTGCCACTTGATCATCAGTACACAGGGTTGTAAGACAGGAGATAAAACTCAGGACTGAAGGAGATGAGAGGTTTAGTAGGCCTTTGCGTGAGGTTAGTGCCACAAAGGACTACATCCTATGTAGAGGGAAAGAAGAAATTATCCCCACCATGCAAAGGGGAATGGTAAGATTTGTCTGCCTTAAAATTGTCAAAGACAGGATGGGGAGAAAAATTCTCCCCAGAGAATTTAGATTCATAAGTGAGCCCATCTGTGGGTCTGTAGTCCAAATTCACACTACTTCTGTGAAACCCTCATGAGAAAAATTTGTCAACAGACAAAAATCAGTATCAAATGTAAATTTTCTCTTGAGGAAATGAAATTGCAGCTCAGACTTAAATGGAGATACAATTCCAAAGAGAAGAAGCCACTCAGAAAAAAAATATTTTTAGAAAAAGGAGCACAAAGAAAAAAAGCATTATCCGTGTGAATGATCAGAAACGAGAACAAGCAAGAAGATATTTGCACAGAGTTCAGATATCAGAATTATGACACACAATATAAAAATAATTTGTTTAATAGTTATGAATAAGTTAATGAGAAGTTTGAAAATATAGCAGGGAGTAAGAAACAACAAAGAATGATCAAGCTGATATGAACAAGAACCAAATAAAGTTTCTCGCAGTGAAAAATATATTCAAATCAAAATTCAGTTGAAGGACTAAAGAGTGCTCTGAATTGGATTATTGTTTCCATTTATTAACCTTGTGTCCTGCAACTTGTCAGTACCTCCAACTGTGGGTAGATCTGCTCACCTTGACCTATGATTGTTGCCTTGGCTAATGAATATTAGCAGATGTGACCCAAAAGAAGGTTGAAAGATGTGTGCAAAATTTGGCCATACACATAAGCCAAATTCAGCTCCTATACACATAAAAAAAGCATATTCTAAGTAGTTATGTCACTTATTTTTGGACTCTAGAATAAAAACAGGTGAAGGAGACCTGAACCTGACCACAATCTGGAGTGCAACCAGCCAGCCAAGTTCAGGCTAAATAAGCCAAAACGCAAACACAAATATGGAAATTAACATGCACAGATCCACAAGAATGACAATTAGTATGTTAATGCTATATGCATCAAAACCTAGCTAATGAAAGGGTATGTTAAGCAGAACAAAATGATTGTTAAATATATTCATCAAAATTCAATGGTGATAGGTGGATTTTTTTTAAGTAAATAAATAAGGAAAATGATAGTGATATAGAATGGACACATCAGTAAGAGTTACGATATAGTAGAGAAAATGTGGCATAGGAAAATCCAAAGAGTAGGTAATAATTGTCCAGATATTTGAAAGGCAACAACCTCAGATTCAGGAAGTCTAATGAATCATAAGCAAAGTAAGTAAAAAGAAAACTACACCTAGACACATAATAGTAAATCAATAGAACAGCAAAGTAAAAGATAAGATCTTTAAAAAAGATACAGGGAAAAGATAGATCACCTACTAATCAGTGAAAATTAAGACTGCTTGCTGACCTATCAACAACAAGAAAACAGTGAGAAGATGTTACTAATGTGTTGAGGGAAACTTGTACCCTGCTCTTTTTGAGGAAACAAGCTGAAATAAAGACATTTTTGTATATATAAGCACAGGGATGTTATCATAAAAAATCTTACAGCAAATGGACTTACAAAGAATGTATTTTACTTAGAAGAAGGTTAACACAAAGAAAAAAATCCAAGACTGAAAATCTGAAAGGCAATGTAAAATGATAGACCAAAATATTGGGAGTATATATAAGTATTGATAAACATTTAAGGAAGATTAATCGTAATGTCTAATTTGACATTAGTCTTATTGGGAAAATAAGACTGAAAATAAAACATTAAGAATTTTGTTTCATGCCCTGGAGGTGATCTAATTAGAGTTAAAATGTTCTAAGGTCAGTAATATTCTGATAAAGGATTAATACATTGATTAACTTTGAATTTTGTTAAGTAACTATCCACTCTAATGAAAATAGAGTATTATTAAATGAATTACATAGAATAATTTCCAACTAGTAGAGAGAAAAAATAAAATGAGGGAATAAAAACAAAAAAATTAAGTCCAAAGAAAAGAGGACGATACAGAAGAGAGAGAAACAGAAGACACATATTAGCATAGAAGATAAATCCAAATGTCAATACCACAAATAGATACTATTTTTTCATATTAAAATAAATATTTTTTTCTATTTCAGGGCAAACATTTTTTCTGAACAGAACATGTATGTTTATATTTAGAGCAGTCCAAAAATACCTTAATGACAAAGCATTATGAGAGGTTAATTTGGTCGTTCCGAAGGGATCCAAACATGTGATGTGACCCTTAAACCTGTACCTCAAAGCAATCCTACAAATATGAATACAGAAGTAGAATGACAGAAGTAGAATGAGAATTTTGCGAATTTTCTGTTTCTGCCTTATATGAAATTTTAATACATTTTTTTTTGATGTACCATTATTTTTTTAAAGTAGTTTCAGGTGTATGAAGCAATGTAATAGTTAGACATTTACACCCCTCCCAAAGTGATACCCTGCCAATCTGCTACCCTGCTGATATTGCATATAGCTGTTACAATACCATTAACTATATTCCATATATATATACATATATTCCCTCATTTCTGCACTATATGCCTATATATACACACATACATACATACTGGGGTTCCAAAAAATATATACAAGTGCACACTTTGGTCAATGTTGCTCAAACAGTAGTTCGCCGTAATCAGAAATGTCTGGATGCTGATGGTAACTACTTTGACCACCTCTTGCAATTGCAGAAGTCAAATGTGACTTGTATTCATCTTTTGTTATAGGTATATATTAAGTGTTACAATTTTAATAGTTTTCCTTTCTTAAAATATGTATACATTTTTTTGGCACCCTCAGTTTGTGTACACACACACGTACATGAAGTATGATAATTAAGTTCGCAAACTCATCCTAGAAAAAGAGCTACATACTCATTGCTGAATATCACTATGGTCACCTTTGAAGTACTCCCCTTGGGAGCTATGCACCAACACCAGTGGCTAATCCATCCTTCAAAGCAATTTTGGAACTCTTTTTCTGGAATGGCTATCAGAACTGTTGTCATATTACCCTTGATGTCCTGAATGCCATCAAAATGTCTTCCTTTCAATATTTCCTTTATCTTTGGGTAAAGAGAGAAGTCATTGGGGGCCAGATCAGGTGATTAGGGAGTATGTTCCAATACAGTTATTTGTTTACTGGCTAAAAACTCCCTCACAGACAGTGCCATGTGAGCTGGTGCATTGTCGTGTTGCAAGGCCTGTGAATAGTTGGCGAAAATTTCAGGTTGTTTTTGTCTAATTTTTTCACGCAGTTGGCACAAATTCATAATGAATAATCCCTCTGATATCAAAAAAGTTTAGCAACATCATTGCAATAAGTTCATAAACTTAATTGTTAGTCCGAGCGCATGTGTGTATTTACAAGGTGAAATGAGTTCACTCTGTCCATTTTTCCTTGAGGTTTTTTCTTTCCTTTTTCTTTTTTTCTTTTCTTTTCTTTTCTTTTCAGTGTAAGAATTTATTATGTACCATTTGATTCCACCCAGGGGCTTGGAGAAGGAGTGTAAAAGACATATACTAGATTTGACCTTTATTTCAAGGCTTAGTTCTATTGGCATTTATAGTTCACAGGCTTGCTGACTTGAATCTTTTCTTAGTTGCTTATATCAAACATACACAACATTGAATTACTGAACCTTCTTTATTCTCTTATTTTTTAATTCAAACTCCTTTCAGGTAAAGTTTTGTCAAATGTACCCATCTGAAATCATTGTATGCCATACCACTGACATTCTGTTTGTAAATTCTCCTGCTAATGCTAGATATTCATATATATCCCACTCATCTGTATTCTAAGTGGCTTCAATCAAATATTTTACTACTTGTGTTAGATAGATTTTCATCTTTCCAGCTTTCAATACCTATTCCCTCATTGCCCGTTTGTATAATCCTATACACAAAGATGCACACACATGCACGCACAAAAATGATGCGCGACTAAAATGCATAAGGAGAAAAATTATAAAGAAAAATCGAAGGATAATTAAGAGACAAAACAGGAGAGTGATTATTTCTATGGGGAGAGGAAAGTTGGTGTTAATAAGAAAAGCACAGTGTGTTTTCAATACACGTGATAAATTGTCACCTGGTTACCGAGTACATTAATTTACAATCTTATATTGTTCTTTAAATTTAATGGATGTGCTTTCAAAAACTGTTTGGGTTAGCTGCTACCTAAAAAATACTAGGTATCTCAAGTAGACAGACTAGGCCACTATTATTTCCTAGAGAGGCGAACTTTAAGAAAGATCATTGAGGTATGGGTACGTCACATACAAATAAGGTAACTATTTTGGAAATATTCCTATTGGAGAAGAATGCAAAGTTAAAAATCAAAGCAAATTAAAAAAAATCATTAGAGTCAGAAAGTTAGTGAGCATTGAGGTCTGAATGTGAATTTACAGGTAAATTAGGAAATAGAAACTAATTTTGCTAGGGAAATGTGAAGTCACCTCAAAATTCTAACTTTTATTTTTGTTGAAATCAATAGTAGTGGCTGATGACATTGAGTGCTGAGTGCAAAACAATAAAGCGATACAGATATTTTATATGATTGCATTATAATGAAATATATTCAGTCTCTGTTTCAGGACACTGGCACAAAGCTCCTAAAACTCTTGGAATTTTCTGAGTGATAGGAGTGCCTTTTGTCACTCCTAAGGAACTCCTTTTTGAGCATATCTGAGTTTACAGTAATATGGGGACTTACGGTCGGACCCCTAGATAGCCTCAGAATGGGGAGCAACTCTAGAAAGCAATGACGGAGATTTTATATATGTTATTCTATTTTTGTTGTTCAGGGCATCAAATTCTCATCAGACATATAATACACATACATATGAAAGAGGAGCACCTTAGTTTTTAATTATTATCTGTTACATGAATTTGTTTTTGTAAGTGGCAGAGTTCTTATAAATATTTGCTGATATGAAATAATTCAATTGTCCATCAAAATAAAGCTGTCATATTTGAACACACCAATTAAAGTGTTGGTGTAAGTGCATGCTTCTTGAAAAGCACTATAGCTACTCCACAAGAGAGAGTGAGGAAAGCTGGGGATATAAATATAGTGCTAAAAATATTTCAAGAGCAGGTAAGTCAGAAACTCTAAATCTATAATTCATCACATAAAAAAATAATTCCTCTCAGAACTAAGAGTAAAAATTTGTTCTGTCAAAAATCAGTTCTTGTATTCAAAGTATAACAACAGCTGTACTAAGTGGTGTCAAATATATAACATTTCCTTTATTTCCTTTACATTGTGATTTTTGAAGATTTGGAAAGATTACTTGCTTTGATAAATGAAACAAACAGAAAGACAAACAGACATTCAGGCATAATAAGAAAGGTAATTAGTTCTCCTTGCTCCATGGTGGTCTTACTCAATTTAAATTCTTTTGATTAGTGCAGACTGATACCAGCGAAATCATCACCAGTAGAGTAACACTAAAAGGGCCAAAATGAAAAAGACAGACAATTCTAAATATTGCTGAGACTGTGGAACAATTGGAACTGCTAAATATAGCCAGTAGGAGTATAGATTGGAAGGATTATTTTGAAAAAACTGTTTGTCATTATTTGTTAAATGTGAACATACACATTTTTGAGGTATACTGGAAAAAATATACCCTTCTAGGCATATACTAAGCATAAATGCATGTACGTGCACACTTATTCACACAAACATACATGCACACATAGAATAATGTTTATAACAGCTTTAATCATTATAGTCTCGAACTGGAAACAACCCTAATGTGCCAGATATCTCTAGCTGCTGTTTTTCCTCCACTGATCCTCAAGACAAATCAGGGGCTTCTTCTCGTTATCCTACAAGCCTTGAGCTAAATGAGAAAAAGGATCATCTCCAATGCAACAGATCTACAATACTGAACAAATAAACACAATATGATAATATGATTATGAAGTTATCAAGCAAAGAAGTTCTGGAATTAGATCTCCTGTCTCACCATTATTAGTGGTATAACTACGTGTATGTTATTTCTTACCTCTATTCCTTGTTTCCTCTTTTGTAAGGGAGCCCATAAGAGCTAACTGTTTCTCTATATGCCCTGCAAAGGACTGTGTATGTGTTGACTTATTTAATCTTTACAAATACCTCACACAGGAGATGCTATTTGTATCCTTAGTTTAAAGTAGAGGAATATGAATCACAAAAAACTTAAAGTCATAGAACTAAAAATGGTAAGGCCTGGAAGAGCTCTCTGGGGCAGCACCTTGCCCGAGCATCAGCTCAGACAACTTTCTGCATGCTGCAAGGGAGAATTTTGCTGCTGAGCAATTCTAACTACCAAGTGGTTGTTTATATGGAGGGCTCACCTGGTGTCTGGTGCTTCACAACTTCTCTGAGGGCGACGCTGGAGACGGGCTGTGCAGTTACGAATGCCCACCTAATTATAATTGTCCTCAGAATTTTTGGTTACCTAAGGAGTTGAGATGCTCTGCTTCATTTGTTTCAATTAAAATACATGCAGGTGCCTGCTAAACCAAAGTGTGTGTGTGTGTGTGTGTGTGTGTGTGTGTGTGTGTGTGTGTGTGGTTTTATCTCAGCTTAATCTTTCCCCTCTTGGACGTTCTATGGACTCTATTTCAGTTTTTTTGTTTTGTTTTGTTTTGTATTTCCTGGCCAAATCAGCCCATGAATCACTCTCCAACTTCACTGATTTGCAGTTCTTGTTCTAGGATAACCAAAATAGAAAGTTCCATTGCTTAGCAACCATGTGGGCCTCCCCCATGCCTCTTCTAGACAGAGGGCACTGGTGGTATACAGTGTTCCTTGGGAGTGGGGCTGCAGGGATCTTTTCTTCCATAATATGTTTCAGCTTATCTTCCCATGTCTCCTGTCACATAGCAACACTAATTAGGCTTTACAAAAAGATGTGTCTACAGGAAGCTCCCACACAGGAGGCACATTAGAAAAATCCAGGTAGTTCTGTTTCTAAAGCCCCCTAACATCCGCTCTTATGTCTGTTAACCTTAAAAATAAAAAGCCAAAGCGAGGGGCAACAAATGTTTATTTGAGATAAAAAAAAATATCTATTCAGACAGAACTGATGCAAGCAGAAACCCAAATAATGTTTCAATTATGGGGTGAAGGCAAGGGGTATTTATCAGAAAGGGGAATAACTACATAAATTGAAGAGAATAATTTCTATAGGTACAAATAAGCTAAGGTAAGCTATACGGGTGGTGCTAGTTCTAAAGAATGAAGTTAATTTTCAGTCCTTGTAGTCAGGGTGTCTGCTTTCCTGTTAGCTTTACAAAAGCTGTTTGGAATACACTGTTGTTTTGGCCCAGTCCAAAGGTTATTTTGCCCAATTCAAAAAGTCCAAAGTTTTGAGGAGCAAGACATCGTGCACGGCAGTTCCTCTGGGATGGCGGCTCTGACTCCATTTTGGAATGGCTCCATTTATATATACATTTTTTCATGCCCATATTTAATTTGCTAGGTTGATCCTACTTGGCAATCAGTAGACGTTATAAATAGAGGTCAGACAATAAGACAGTCCACAGTTTACAATGGGAAATAGTTGACTTCATCACTTCAAGCCACATCTTTTTTCCAACAGGGTATGCATTTTGTGTTTTCATTTCTGTTTTATGCTTGGCAAACTCAGAAGAGATTTTTCTCTTTTTCATGCATTATGCTATAATTGCATTTGCTTCCCCTAAAGCATCAACTTCATGTGACACAAGGTCTGTGCTCCTAAGTATCTCAGGAAACAGATTAATTAGTTGATTTGTACTTTATTACTTGTTGGTGATAGATTTATGCTCCAAGATCACTTCTAAGTGTTTGATGCTTGCAACTAAATTATCTCTTTCATAGTGATTGTTATCTGCAAAGGATAAAGACCACCGAAACCAGCCGAAACATACAGGGCAATTCCTAGACTTACCTCTCAGCAACCAAATGTACTATTAAATGACCTGGTACAAGGCCTATAATTCAGGAACAGAGGTCACTGTCTGTTTCTTTGGTGCGACGTGGGCTCATGGCTCTATATCAGTCTTATGTCTGAATCACCTATGTCACAGAAACAAACTCTTGGAAGATACCTCATTTGCAAGGACTCGGTCAGCTGTTCATCCCTCATGACAAATCTTTGGCTAAATGGCAGAGCCATTTGTACTCTGATGGAAGCCACATCCACCCTGTCAGCAGAGACTCAGCTGGAGAGACATCCTTAAATTTCAGCTGTCAGTCAGCATAAGTGTGAGAGATAATGTGACAAGAATATGGGGAAAGTAGAAAAAGCATTATTATTATGACAATACTGAGGATGTACCAAATTTAAACTCACAGAGGTGGAGAGGCCTATTTGGAGGCGAGACAAGGAGTGGTCTGAAGGTATATAATCCCGTGGTTAAGGATATAAGTAGAGTGGTTGCGATCACACAGATTTGCGTTGGAATCTCAATTCTTCTGATCACCAGCTGTTTGACTTTGGGCAAATTATTTAACTGTGAGCCTCAGTTTCTACTTTTATAGAACATGGACACGATTTTTAGAATAAAAATCTTTTAGAATAAGAACAAATTTCCTTAATACAATTTTGTTAGATTAAATTACAGCAATGTATATAGCCTGTAACAAAGTGTCCAGTCCATAAAGAGTCATCAGAAAAGGTTGGCGAAGTAAATACAAAACAAAACAAAACAAAACAAGGTTACATGGTGATTTATAAAATGAACATGGTAGAGGTAAACAGGAGTAATGCGAGGTAGAGATGTTGAAAAAGATAGAATGAAAAAACACCATTTGTTCTTGGCAAGTAGAACTCCCATTATCAGAAGGTTATTAACTATGGGACCTTTAAAAGAGAGAGTGGGAAGGGTGGATGCAAGTGGAGAATGTTACATTCCTATTGGGCAACACTGCTACGAATAGAGAGAGAGAGTATGGTACCAAAAAGAGAAGTCATTATATGTAGACAGTATATCACTGCAATTTATGGGATTAAGGAACATGAATGGTATTTGTCCTGAAAAGGAAACTCAATAAACATTATTTTAAACTCTTCTCCCAAGTTTTCAGATAGAGATTTTATGGCATAGAAAGCGACAGCAAAGGGCTCCTAAGTAATAAGAATCCTGGCAATGGCCTGCCAATGATCGAGGGCAAGATCTGTATATCCTCGGGGCCTTGCATGTTGCCTAATACATACATAATTCATGCTGAAAAAGGAAAGACTCCTTTTACTTTTCTTCCTTAGATTTATTTAACAAATATTCATTTAGCATCTACTGTCTGGAGATATGCATATGTTATGTGATAGATAAAAAGATAAGTAGGATGCAGAATTTCCTGTTACCTACCTCACTCTAGTGGCTGATGTATGCTTTGAAATATTAGCTGATGCTCTCCAGTTCTAAGGGAATAATTAATTGTGTGGAGAACAGTTGAAAAATACTTTCTGGGAGAAATGACTTAAGATGGGTCTTAGGAATTGATAGGAAATTCATGCAAGAGAAAGACAAAGATTATTCCAGTAGGAAGGAACAGCTAAAACAAGTTCAAAGATGAAAAAGCAGTCTATTTTTCATTTGAACTATGCTCCCATGTGATTATTTTCACACCAGAGGTTATTTTCAGATTTTTTGTGTGTGATATTGGGAATTTTTTCATCACATTTTACACATGTATATATTTCAATAGTGATGGAATGGTGAATCAAAGGGCTATAACATCCCAATATTCTAGCAGCACCCACTATGTGGTTATAACACTTAACGAAAATTAGGCTTCCAGGAAAAATAATTATTGTAGATTGCATAAGATACTCTTGATGGTTTAACGCACTATATTAAACTATACTTGTGTTCTGTAATGTGAAATAGATATTTTAAGACAAATCACTAATTATAACTAAATTAATACAAATTTTAAGTGATTCATTATGCATCGTCCTTTATTCTCTCCCACAGACACATACCATAAACACCATGATAGTGTAGAGAGCTGTAATATAGGTTAAAAGATGAAACATAAAATTTGAGGGTTTTGAGACCATACGTTTTAAATAATCCATTCATGTCTGAGCTTATTAAGGTTTCTATATGATTAGGTGCCTACCCCTGATATGACATGGAAATCTTCACTTGTTTGTGATGTATATGTGAAAAAAGTTATCACTAAAGATTTATGGAAAAGTAATAAAATATTAACCTTTCGTGTAATAAAAACAAAATTGGAATACAAATGAGGAGACATGGATTTCTCCCAGATTTGAAACTTTATTTCCACATGATGTTAGAAACCTTATTTGTGAGTAGACACTCAGTTTTGGGGATTTGAGACCTTGTTTGAGAATCTAATGAAAGCTAGACTGTTCCTATTGCCCTCATCATGTCTTTAAATCTGTATTCTGAACATATTTTTAGCATTCAGGAAGCAAGAGTCACTGAGTCAATAATTTTGGACCACAGAAAGACCTGTCCCAAACTGATGATTTGACTTTGAACATGTTTACTTTGATTTTTCGTTATCATTGGTGGCTGTTGGTAGGTAGGGGTTGGGGTTGGCTTCCTGGGGTCTGGGGAATGAATAATGATTCAATCCTCCCCTGAGATATATAGATTTTCACTATTTTTCAGGAAGCAGTGATTTTAAATAAGTCTTATTGCTTATAGCTGTTCATCTATACTGTGTTTCCCCAAAAATAAGACCTAGCCAGACCATCAGCTCTAATGTGTCTTTTGGAGCAAAAATTAATATAAGACCCAGTATTACATTATATTATATTATATATTATGTTATATTATAGCCAGTATTATATTATATTATAAGACCCAGTCTTATACTATCTTAAAATAAGACCAGGTCTTATAATATTAATTTTTGCTCCAAAAGACACATTAGAGCTGATGATCCGGCTAGGTCTTATTTTCAGGGAAACTCAGTATCATTTTAGCAAATATATATTGTATAACTTTTAGGCTGGTGGTTTTTTCCTGCCAGCATTTTAAATATTTCACTCCACTCTCTTCTTGCTTGCATGGTTTCTGAGGAAAAGTCACCTGTGACTCTTATTTTTGTTTCTCTTATAGGTAAGGTGTTTTTTTTTCCCCTCAGTCTTCTTTCAAGATTTTTTCTTTATCTTTGATTTTCTATAGTTTGAAAACGATATGCTTATATTTTTATTGTTGTTGTTTGTTTGTTTGTTTGGCATTCAATCCTATTGGTGTTCTCTGAGCTTCCTGGATTTGTGATTTGGTGTCTGACATTAATTTGAGGGAAATTACCAGTCCTCATTGTTTCAAATATTTCCTCTGATCCTTTTTCTCTTTCTTTTCTTTCTGGTGTTCGTGTGCATGTTACACCTATTGTAGTTGTCCCACAGTTTGGGTATTCTGATCTCTCTTTTGTTAGTCTTTGTTCTGTTTGCTTTTCAGTTTTGGAGGTTTCTACTGAGATATCCTCAAGCTCAGAGATATTTTCTTCAACCACGTCCAGTCTGCTAATAAGCCTATCAAAGGCATTCTTAATTTCTGTTATAGTGTTTTTGGTCTCTAGAATTTCTCTCTGGTTATTTCTTAGGATTTCCATTTCTCTGCTTATATTGCTCATCTTTCATGTATATTATTGACTTTAGTCTTTAGAACCCTTAGCATATTAATCATAGTTGTTTAAAATTCCTGGTCTGATAATTCCAACACCTCTGCCAAGTCTGTGTCTGATGTTTTGTCTTTTCAAGTTTTTTTTGTTTTTCAGTTTTTTTTGTTTTGTTTTTGTTTTTTTGGTCTTTTAGCATTTTTTGTTAATTGTTTTTTAATTGCTAGACAAGACACACTGAGTAAAACGAACTCCGTAAATAGGCCTTTAGTCATGTGGTGGGGAGGTTTGTGGGGAGTGACAGCCTTCTGCAGTCCTATGATTAGGTCTCAGTCTTTTAATTAGTTTATGCTTCTCAACTGAACTTCACAAATGTTTCCCAGTTTTATCGTTTTGTTTTTTTTCTCCCTCCTTAGGTAGGAGAGGAGGGGTATAGTAGGGGTCTGGAGTGGGCTGGCATTGGGTGATTCCCTTACCCCTTGTCAGTTAATCTCTACTAATAGCCCAGGAGGTTGGGCTCTGATTAACCAGCTGGCCCTGTTGATAGTCTTTGTTAAGAAGAACAGAGTCATCCGAATATTTCACAATGTTTCCTTCTCCTCCCCTGCCAGAAGCACAAGGGGATTTTTCACAGATATTAAGGATGGAAACCTAGTTGAGCTTCTGGAGCAAGGGTGTCCAAACTTTTTCAATGTTTTTCACCAAGGGCCATATGCAGTAAAATACACAAACAGCCGGGCCACTCACTCGACGTGAAGTACGTATTGCCTCGCCTGGTTTATTGTAAACTAAATATATTTTTGGAATTTCCTGCGGGCCAATTAACAATGGATCATGGGCCGCAGTTGGCCCGCAGGCTGCAGTTTGGACACCCCTGTCCTGGATGTAAATCTCACCCTTTTGTGAGGCCCCCCTGTGACTGGAACATCCTGGAGTTTTTACCTCTCAGACTTGCCCGCACCGCCCTTCCAGCACCCCGTCAATTGAAGTTCAGGTTCTTCTGCCCCAGCACTGGTTCCCACAGCAGTTTCTGCTTAGGGGATCTCTGCACCAGGAAGCCGTAGCGACCTGCATTTGCCTCTCAGTCTCTACAGTCTTGGGGCAGTGGTTTGTCCTGTCTGCTGCTCCTTTATGGATTTAAGGAGTTGTTATTTTTTTCAGTCTGTTTAGCTTTTTGCTTGTTGTTAGGATGAGGTGGTGACTTCCAAGGTCCTTTCTTGTGGAAATCTGCTTGTACAACTTAATGTACAGAGACTTCTCCATGTTCTAAGGATGAAATAGTGAGTGAATGCACCGGAGTTAAGATCTGAGACAAAGGAAGAGGTGAGGATGGGTGCAGACACAAGTACTTCTGTGGGTACCACAGATATCAGCTTCTGTCCCTTCCCCCTACAAAATACTTCTGAATTTTCTTGGAAATATCTCAGAACACTTGGATATGTGGATGCAGAAAACTGTCCAAAGGCTGGGCTGACATTCTTGTGTCAACACTGCTCCTTATTGGCTTTGTGACTTTGAGTAGAACTCTTAGCTTCTCTTATCCTTTTTTGTTCCCAAGGAAAACTGGAATTATCATATCATGCCTCATGGTTATTTTTGGGTAAATGAAATAACTTCAGTAAAATCATTTCAAAATCTGTAAGATCTAAAATCATGTAAGTTATGGCTATACTTCCTGGAAACTGTTTTGTAAATAACTTTAACATTTTTAAATGACCATTTAATTAAACACAACCATTCATTTAATTCTGAATATTTTAATATAATATCCATAAACATGCTTTGATTTACACATTATATGCAGAGCTTTGTGGCTGCTTAAATATATCCAATCATCCTTCCCACAAGTGTAACTATGGCCAGGGATTTTTATGATCAGCAAGTTTATTTGAAGATGGATCATGAAAAAGACCCTTCTCCTGTGATTCTTGACCAGAGATGTTCTCAAATTCTTCACTCAGGGCCTGGTTCTGAAATTGTTTTCCTGTTGTGCCACTTTGTTTGCTGAGCTGTTGTGCAAAAATTCCTCTTGTCAGTCCAATATAAAGGAAATGACATTGTTCCCTTAAGCAAAAAGGGCAGAACTGTAGCTGGCCAGCCTTCACAGGTGCCACTAGTGTTTCTTTATAAAGCACCTGCTGTTACATATCAGCCTCGTCCAGTCTTTTTAACCTAGGTTAAAAGCCAGCAAAGGACACAGACAATGACAGCAATTCTTTTATTATTATTCCTTTTCCAGGGTGTGAAAGCAGGGTAATAAATTTTATACAGACAGCATTAATTTATCGCATGCAGACAATCACTTGTTTCCTTAACCTCCAGACTCATGAATCGTAAATATTACTGTGGAAGGGTAAAGAACAAGTAGCTGCTATAGAAAGTAATTGACAGGCAAAACCAAAGAAAGGACTCAGTTCAGAAGGTATTCACTTTCCTAGAGCACTGGATGTGTAGCAGAAAATGAGTTATGCACACGAAAAAGAGAAAACTAGTTAAAATGGACTTGCTCATCTTTTTATGAGATCCTTTCATCCATTTTTGTTGTTGTTGTTATTTCTCTAATCTCATTAGATTTATGAGAATAAAATCTAATTTTAAAAAATTCCACACTGTGTGTCTACAGCAAACATGGGTCAACTATGCAGATTTCATGCCCCCCTTCTATAAAATGTATTACAATTAAGTACTTCCTTGGGTTCTTGTTTTGAGGTTCCGGTGATCACCTATGAAGAGACTTAAATTTTATCCTCAGAAATATTCAAGTTTTCAATACCAGTCTTAGTCCTGGGGCCATGTCTTCTTCCACACACAATGGTTTGTGCAGATAATATTGTATTTATCTCACAAACTTTCTGAGTTAGAATTGTCTCCCAAATCAAAGTGCTAACCATTCCTCAGGTCTCAAATCTTTTATCGATCTACCCTTGTCTTTCTCACCACTCTCTTTGGGAGAGCTCAGACCTCCTGCTCACAAACGGAATTAGTTGTCTCTCCATCAAAGCTCTGCTTACTCATTGTTTCTTTTTCTTTTTCTTTGTTTGTATTTTCAATAAATTTATTTTTTTCCTAATCCTAAGACAAAAGGAAGCTTTTCCATGAAATACACTCTGATTATTTATCTGTCTCACTGATTATCAAATGTGACATAGATAGTCAAATATACTGAATGAAGACTCAGAATCGGTAACATCATAGAAAAGAATCTCTGTGGATTTCTATTTTGGTTCTATTTATTATGTTCTAATTCTTCTGTCAGTTTTCCTCCTAAGATAACCTGATGTTTTGTGATTTCTCAAGTCTTTCCTCTTCTGTCTCTTTGTCTCCCTGATTTCAAAACCTTCTCTTGTTCTCCTTCCTGACACTTTAAACAAGTGAATATTAGAAAAGTTAAATAATTCATTTATTTCCATTGACAGAAACAAGGATGAATTTGTCCTCCTTTGGAAATAGGGAATTAGATATTTATTTCTTTTAATTTTACTTCAAAGTTGGAACAGTAATAAAATCATTATTATAAAATATTCAGCATTGTTAGTGTTTTTATTATTGCAATGATTGATAAACTTGGATCTGGCAGCTTCTATAAAAATAGATTTTTTTCTTTGATGGTGTCAGAACAGAAATGAGGAACTGCCACTGTGCTTCCTCTCTTAAGCAACTCTAGTGGCTAGGAAAGTCTAGTTATATTAAACGCTGCATTCATGGGATTTCTGTTGTTCAGAAAGTCTTCCGGGTTATATTTCATGTTGCTTCAATTTCTTGAGGTGACACTTTACTGTTACTCCAATTGTTACAGCTTCATGATGCTGTCTTCCTTTTGACTTTTCTGTGAAATAAGAAATAAAATATACATGCATTACTTTAGAAGCTATCTGTCTGCTTAAGAAGGGTTTAAAGCTTTCTCTTTACATGATAAATTCCCCACTTCACCACTACAACCATTGGCAGAATATTGACTCCCAATTCTTGTAGCTGTCCCATCTCCTATCCTCAAACTTCTTTAGAGTAAACTGGGGATAGAATGTTTTATTTCCTTATGATTGATATCATGCAAGCTTTCTGGTTAATTCTATACTTCCAGAATAAGACACAACTAATTTTCTCACATTGCCTGTTTGGTTGAAACAAATTTGGAATGAACCCTGCAAAGTTAAATATTATGTGGGCAATTTGTTGGATATGTGGACAAAATAATATATAAAAGATGCCAATATTCCAAAGCTTATTCCCATTTTTTTTCTCCTCCCTAACCTCCTTCCACTCACCCTCCCCTCTGGCCCTTATCTGCCACCTGCTCTTTATCCTGATCACAGGATGTAGACATAGGTCCAGTGTTTCCCTTGGGACAATGTGACTTAGAGAGGCTACAGTGTTACTCTTTCTTCCTGAAACTTGACTTTGGCTCAGCTGTGCAGATTTCTAAATTTTGTCTCAGAAAGGAACTCGAGAAGCATGGCTGGGCCTCGGGTTAGCCTCCCAGGGTAGCAGTAGTCAGCTTTGCTCCTTGGCCAGCAAGAACATGTGTGCATCAGAGTGAAACTAAATTCCCGCTGATCTTTCTCCTCCAAAGCAAGCAGGGAACTCACTTCTCTAATTGCCCAATGACCGTGTCTTATCTTGCATGCACTTGTACAATCCACTTTTCTCTTTCTCTCTGGATCTCTAATCCATTTTTCATCCTGCTATTATCCATTCTACTGGGTGAATTGCAAGCTCATTAGTGCAATGAGAAAGGTCCATTTTAATTTGGCACTGACTGACTTTTTTGCACAGTACCTACCAATAACCCAGCTACTAGGAATGATTTACAATTGCCATACGAGTATATGTCTCATTCTTCGCTCTCATTCCTGTGTTTTCCTGTGTCTGTAATATATTCCCTCAATTTGTCCTTTCAGTGAACCCTTGTTTACCTTCAAGATTCAGGTTAGTTATTTCTTATTCTGCAAATCCTTCCCCAAATTCTGTATTTCTGTCTTAGGTAGAATTAGGTGAGCCTCTGACTCCATACAAATGTAAACGAGGATGTAATTATATTGTGTCATTTATCACATTCTATTGTAAATGTTTCTCTACTACAGCAATATCCATTTTATTATGAGCAATAAAAAAGAATGTCTCTTTTTAAAAAGTCTTTATATCCAGAGTTATACTCGTGCTTGCAGCACTGAAGCAAAGTAAATATTCTTTGATTTCACAGAGGATAGTGTATCAATTTCACCCAAAATTTGGTTGTCTTGCATATCAATTTTGCTGCAGTAACAAAGGAGCACACAAATCTTAATAGGCTTACAACAGCAGAATTTATTTTTCATTCACATAGTATTTGGGTGGCTATAAGTCAGCTTTGGCTGCTGCAGCTCTACTGAGTTCTGCCAGCCTGTGATCACTCTGCTTCATGTGTTTTCCCATTCTAGAACCTAGGTTAAAAAAGCAGCTTCTACTTGGAACGTGCTTTTCTCATGGCAGAGCAAGATTACTGATAGTAAAACAGATACATTTTAAAGTTTCAGCTCATGTCTGGCACATTATCACTTTGACTCATATTCCTTTAATCAAATAATTTTATCAAGCTTCATAGCAAGGAGTTGAGGATGAAACTCCTCCCACAAGAGGAGTAACAGGATGACAATAGATGGGGATATATATATATATATATATATATATATATATATATATATATAAAAATATTTTATAGTGTGATTATTTGCTATGAAAAGCTAAGTATGTGTTGTTCTAGAAGCATGTGGAAAGTGCCTAGACTCAGATATGTAACAAAAACTTGATCTGCACTTGGGAGGGCGATGGCACATACCTGGAGTAGATCAGGAGTAGATAAGTCTGAAAGGCAAATGTACTTACAGGAAGCATTTTGGAGGATAAAATGACTGAAGTATCTGCACTGAATTTTAATATTGTCTTTGAGGCTGTGTATAACATTTGAATATAGGCCAGTTTGTAATTTCCTTCAATTCAGACTTTATTGTAAATGTGTTCCTCATTGTTTTATTTCAAAATAATAGGCATTTCTCTATGCTAACCACTAACTTAAGAAAATCAAGTTGCTGAGGTATGCTCAGAGATGGCAATAGTTTTAATTTTATGCTAGCTGAAGAAAATGAGAGAAAATGTGAAAACAATTAAAGGACTTGATAAATTTGAAGAAGTATCATGTGGTGTCCATTAGTTGTTCAATTTATCCCAGACAAAAATGTTGGTTATGTGATATTAACATATTTTCCACTGATACTCTATATTACAGGTATTTAGGATATACATCAATTCATATGTGAATTGACATAAATCATTTTTGCATTTGGATTGATGAAAACTGGATGGTACATTCACTTAAATACCTTGAAATAAAGAGAAATAGTAAAAAGTATTAAAATACATTTCTGATACATTAAATATACAAAGGTATGACAATTAAGTTCACAAACTTGTTGCAATGATATTGCATCAGAGTGGGCAAATAGTTAACCACTTCTATTTGGAAGTACTGAAAAGGCTGCGTGAAAAGTTAGACAACATGAACCTTGCACCGAAAATTCAAGGCTCTTGTATTACGACAGTGTACCAGCTCACACAGCACTGTCTGTGAAGGAGTTTTTAGTCAGTCACCAAATAACTATATTGGAACAACCTCTCTACTCACTTGATCTGTCCCCCAATGACTTCTTTCTTTACCCAGAGATAAAGAAAATATTGAAAGGAAGACATTTTGATGACGTTCAGGCCATCAAGTGTAATACGACAACAGCTCTGATGGCCCTTCAAGAAAAAGAGTTTCAAATTTTCTTTGAAGGGTGAATGAGGCGCTGGCACCAGTGAATAGATTTCCAAGGGGAGTGCTTCGAAGGTGACCATAGTGGTATTCAGCAATGAGGTATGTAGCACTTTTTCTAGGATGAGTTCACGAATTTCATTGTCAGATATTGTATTTGTGTATATATACAATGTAGAGTGCACATAGTGTATATGTTTGGGTATTTACATAAACAAATAAATGAGCTATGTGATGTACTCATATAATATACAGTGACGACTCTGGAGGTAACAACCATGGAGTGCTGAAAATATCTCTGACCAGAAAATATCCCTGCTACTCTCTGAGTAATTAGGTTTACGAATGCATATGAGTAGCAAATTGTCTGGGCCTCAATTTCCTTTTTTCTATTGAAATAGATTCTAGTCTAGTCTAACTTAGGATCTTTCAATATCTAGCATTTTATTATACAAATATTGGAAAATGGAGGTATACAGATGTTGATTTAGTATCTCAACTAGGAATGGTAGAGACAGAAACACTGACACCATTTCTTGACAATTTACGCCAAGGAAGTAGACTTCTATTTTCACTTTTTTAAGCACTCTGGTTTTATCCACTGTCCTTGAATTGTAAGGAAGGGTAAAAGGAAAGAATTTCTGTGTATCTATTTTATTCTATTCTTTACTTAATATGCTTGCATTTTATCACCTTTCCCCTTGGTTTCTCAGAGCAATTCAGCCTAGTCTTTTTAATATCCCCCTCATTTGGAGTCTCCTCCTATAGTATTACTCATGATTACAATCCTTTTCATTGTCCTTCACTGGGCTTCTTCTATTTCTCTGAGGTTTATTTAGAGATGAGGTGACCACAACTGAAAACTTTATTCAAGGTGCAACTGACTATGATACATGTACCTGTACACTTGCAATGGGACTTATATGTTAATTCATGTTATGTCCTTTATAAAGATATTAGGACACCGCAAAAATGCCATCAAATACTAAACATATGATCACACTTTTTTTAAGTGATGGAAGTTAATTTAAAAAATTTACGAGTATAATAGCACTTTTCAGAAAAGATAATGTTTTCCCCCTGGAGCCAGTATTTTTCCATTAGCAAACATTTATCTGCATTTCATCATCTGCAATATTTCATATGCAATAAGTATTTGTTGAGCATTTACTATGTTCAAAGCACATCTAAGTGGTGCAGGTGAATACAATTAAAGTAAGAAAACCTCTATTATTAATGTTGTACGGTTTAGCAGCATGGGTAAGTCACTTGAACAACTTTATCTAAAACACTGTAAATGATATAATATAGTCCTAAAGTACGATGGAAAAGATGGGGGATGTAATCAGAAACATATCTCCAATGCAAGAGAAACTTAAAGCTCCACTGTCATATTTCCACAGGTCATATGAATTCAATGCTACATACATAGATAAATATTACCATCCATCATTATTTATCTCATAAACAGCAAATGAAGAAACAGTCACCATAAAATACAGGCATTTCAGCTCTCGTTTCTGTAGCCAACAGTGATGTCTAAGCTAACATTCATGCTCTTTCTTCTATCAGTATCATTCTGAGTTGCACTATCTACTGTTACCAGCTTGGCTGGAAGGATTCCACAAATTTTGATGCCCAGAGGATCCATGTTTTAGTGATCCTATGTGTATTGGCTACTGGCAATCAATCAATTTCTCACAGAGCTCATGGTTGTCCTCTTCTTGATGGCAGTAATCCAATATAATCAACCTTCCACCAAGAAGCTGACTGGTAATCCCAGAACATGGTATCCTACCTGGGGTCCAGCTCTGGCTTTGCTGTTGGTAGATTGAACAATCAATAGTGTTAGTAGCTTGATCTGCTTTGGTGAAGAGAAGTCTACCACATTAAAACTATAAATAGATTCCATCACAGAAATTTTATACATAGATCTAATGAGTAAACATCAGGTTGACTTGGAAGAAAAGTTGACTGACATGCAGAAGACAGATCTTATACATTGTTTTATAACATTCCGTAATGAATGTCCTGTGTAGGGTATTGATGTATGATGCAAATGTCTTCACATTCTAGGCCCTTTCTGATAGGCTTATCCACTGGGGACATGTTATAACATAGTTTCCAGGCAAAAATGAATGACCGAAGACCAAATGGAAAGTGGAGATCCATAAGAAATATGTAAAGCAAGACATGAGGGGTTATGATGGGCGTTATTACTTGGGAGTCTCAAAAACAAGGGGAAAAGTGTAGAGTTTGTGACTGTAATTGAAAGAAATGCATGTATTACCTAGCATTTAGAAATAACTACTTGGTAATTGCATAGCTTTCTTTCTAGGCTAAGTACTTCACTTCCTAAAAAGTAAAGAGTAGTGATTACTCTAAAATCAAGTTGAATTAATGATAGAATTTCTCCACTCTATATTGAAATTATACTATTCATTGTATATTAAATTAATGTTTAAAGTAGTAAGTTCTTATTGTAGAAAATTTGGAGAATACAAAAATAATACAAGAAGAATCTGAAAATTACTTTTTTCAAAATTATTCCAAATTACTGTATCTGAGGGATATATATATATATATCTATATATATATATAGATATATATATACATATATATATCATAAAACTGTATTTCTTTTATAAAAATACTTTTAAAAATATGTATTTTCCTAGTAATTTATTCCACTAAATTTGATTTTTTTATTTGTACTAATTCCAAATGTATAGGTTTAGAATAATGAAAAAATAAATCCCATGCACATGGTTTGCATTTTTAAAAATGTTTCCAATAAGACTATTATGAAAAGACTTGTTTACAGTTTGTTTTCTAAGTGTCTTATATTGTTAACATAAAATCCTAAAAGCAGAATAATCTCTGGGTTAAAGATGCTGTCATGTGGGGCGGCCTGCAGGGTCTTTGGTCCCGCTCCCCACATAAGAACGCAGTCTATGGTGAGGCCAAAAAGGAACATCCACGGAGCCATAGATAGGGGAGTCATCTCACTACAGTCTCGTTGGTGGCTGGGTTGGAGACACAGGAAGCAGGAGCCGTAGAATCTGCAATCCACAGTCCACCACACTCCGCGCTTGCTAGCTGCAATCCGTGCTTGCTAACTCAGCCACCATCTTCTTGCTGGTCCCCATTTGCTGCTAGCGTAGCCACGGCAGTTATATTAGTGTCCAATGGCTCACTGGTTACAGCTGACGGCCAACTAGCCACAGCTGATGGCCATCAATCACAGTTGATGGCCGTTTACTACCTGAGCCAGCACCTTTCCACCTGAGGCCGAGAGCTTGGAAACTGCACTCCTGGCTCTGTCCCCACAGGTGCATCAATAGCTTTCTTTTGCAGCTCTTTGTTTTCTTTATTAAAGTTTATTGGGGTGACAATTGTTAGTAAGGTTACATAAATTTCAAGTGTACAATTCTGTAATACATTGTCGATATCTCACATTGTGTGTTAACCACCCAGAGTCAGTTCTTGTCCATCACCATAAATTAGACCCCGTTTACCCTCTTCTAGAGACCCCCCTCCTCCCTTACCCTCTGGTAACCACTAAACTATTGTCTATGTCTATGAGTTTTTGTTCCTTCATTTCTTTGTCTTGTTCTTTTGTTGTTTTCAGTTTTATATACCACATATCAGTGAAATCATATGGTTCTCTTCTTTTTCTGTCTGACTTATTTCACTTATTATAATCTCAAGATCCATCCATGTTGTCACAAATGGTACTATTTCATCTTTTCTTATCGCCAAATAGTATTCCATTGTATGTATATATACCACAACTTCTTTATCCATTCATCTATCGAAGGACATTTTGGTTGTTTCCATGTCTTAGCCACCATATAAATAAAGCTGCAATGAACATTGGAGCACACGTGTCTTTATGGATAAATGCTTTCAGATTTTTTGGGTAGATACCAAGGAGAGGGATTGCTGTGTCATATGCTAATTCTATTCGTAATTTTTTGAGGAACCTCCACACTGCCTTCCATAGTGGCTGCACTAATCTGCATTCCCGCCAACACTGTATGAGGGTTCCTTTTTCTCCACAGCCTCTCCAACACTTGTTATTATTTGTATTGTTTATGATAGCCATTCTAACTGGGGTTACGTGATATCTCCTTGTGATTTTCATTTGCATTTCTCTGATGATAAGTCATGTTGAACATGTTTTCATATGTCTACTTGCCATTTGTATGTCCTCTTTGGAGAAATGTCTCTTCAGGTCCTCTGCCCATTTTTCAATTGGGTTGTTTTTTCTTTGTTGTTGTTGTTGAGTTGCATGAGTTCCTTGTATATTTTGGATACTAGCCCCTTATAGGAGGCACTGTTTGCAAAAAATATTCTCCCATTCAGTTGGCTGCCTCTTTATTTTGTCGATGGTTTCTTTTGCTGTGCAGAAGCTTTTTAGTTTGATATATTTCCAGTCACTTATTTTAGTTTTTGCTTCCCTTGCCTTTGAAGTCAAATTCATAAAATGCTCTTTGAACCCAAGGTCCATAAGTTTAGTTCCTATGTTTTCTTCTATGCAGTTTATTGTTTCAGGTTTTATGCTTAGGTCTTTGATCCATTTTGAATTAATTTTGATACATGGTGACAGATAGCAGATCTGTTTCATTCTTTTGCACGTGGCTTTCCAATTCTTCCAGCACCATTTATTGAAGAGGCTGCCTTTTCTCCGTTGTATGTTTTTTGCTTCTTTGTCAAAAATTATCTGTCCATATTTATGTGGCTTTATTTCTGGGTTCTTAATTCTATTCCATTTGTCTGTGTGTCTGGTTTTCTGCCAATACCATGCTGTTTTGATTATTGTTGCCCTGTAGTACAAGCTAAAGTCAAGGAGTGTGATACCTCCAGCATTGTTCTTTTTCTTAGGATTGCTTTGGCTATTCGGGATCTTTTATGGTTCCATACAAATCTGATGATATTTTGTTCTATTTCTTTAAAAAATGTCATTGGGATTTTGTTGGGGATTGCATTAAATCTGTCTATTGCTTTGGGTAATATGGCCATTTTAACTATGTTGATTCTTCCAGTCCATGAGCCAGAATATCTTTCCATTTCTTTGTGTCTTCTTCAATTTCTTTTGAAAATGTCTTACAGTTTTCAGCATATAGGTCTTTCACATCCTTGGTTAAGTTTATTCCTAGGTATTTTATTCTTTTTGTTGCAATTGCAAAATGAATTTTTTTTTTTTAATTTCTTTTACTGAGATTTCATTGATAGTATATAAATGGACTTTTGTACATTTTATACGTTGATTTTGTAGCCAGCAACTTTACTGTATTTGTTTAGTGTTTCTAATAGCTTTTTGGAGGAATCTTTAGGGTTTTCTATATATAGACTCATGTCATCTGCAGAGAGTGACAATTTAACTTCTTCATTCCCAATTTGGATGCCTTTTATTTCCCACACTATGTGAAAAGCAGAGGTCATAGGGGACAGCCCTGTCGTGTTCCTGAACGTAGAACAAAGGGTTTCAGTTTTTCACCATTAATTAGAAGATTAGCTGAGGGTTTGTTGTATATGGCCTTTATTATGTTAAGGTATTTTCCTTCTATACCTATTTTATTAAGTGTTTTAATCATAAATGGATGTTGTATCTTGCCAAATGCTTTTTCTGCATCAATTGATATAATCATATGATTTTTGTCCTTTATTTTGTTTATGTGATGCATCACATTGATGGATTTGTGTATGTTGAACCATTCTTGTGCCCCTGGGATGAACCCCACTTGGTGGTGATAAATAATCGTTTTAACACATTGTTGCATTCGATTTGCTAGAATTTTGTTTAGGATTTTTGCATCTATATCCATCAGAGATATTGGTCTGTTGTTTTCTTTTTGTGTATTATCCTTACCAGGTGTTGGTATCAGGGTAATGTTGGCCTCATACAATGAGTTAGGGAGTACTGTCTCTTCTTCAATTTTTTGGAAGAGTTTGAGCAGGATTGGTATTAGATCCTCTTTGAAGGTAGAATTCACTAGTTAAGCCATCTAGTCCTGACTTTTGCTTTTGGGAAGGCTTCGGATGACTGATTCAATTTCCTTACTGGTGATTGGTCGATTTAGATTTTTCAATTCTTCGTGATTCAGCCTAGGAAGGCTATATGTTTCTAAGTACTTGTCCATTTCTTCTGGGTTATTGAATTTGGTGGCATATAGTCCTTCATAGTATTCTTGGATGATCCTTTGTATTTCTGTGCCATCCGTGATAACTTCCCCTCTTTCATTTCTGATTTTGTTTATTATTGTCTTTTCTCTTTTTATATGTTAGTGAATCTAGTCAAGGGTTTGCTAATTTTTTTAGTCTTTTCAAAGAACTAGCTCTTTGTCACATTAATTTTTTTCTATTGTCTTTTTGTTCTCTATTTCATTTAGTTCTGCTCTGATTTTTATTATTTCCTTTCTTCTGCTGACCTTCTTCTGCTGACCTTGGTTTCATTTGTTCTTCTTTTTCTAGTTCTTTAAGGTGTAATGTGAGGTTATTTATCTGGGATTTTTCTTGTTTCTTGAGATAGGCCTGTAATGATATAAATTTCCCTCTTAAAACTGCTTTCACTGTATCCCAAAAATTTTGGTAGGATGTATTTCTATTTTCATTTGTTTCTATGTTCTTTTGATCTGTCCTTTTCTTCTTTGACCTGGTCATTCTTTAAAAGTATGTTGTTTAATCTCCACATGTTTGCAGTTTTTCCTGATTACTTTCTGCACTTGATATCCAATTTCAAAGTTTTGTGATCAGAGAATATGCTTGATATGATTTCAGTCTTCTTAAATTTGCTGAGACGAGTTTTCTGTCCCAATATATGGTCTATCCTTGAGAATGTTCCATATACACCAGAAAAAAAATGTACAGTCTGATGTTCTAAGATGAAATGCTCTATAAATGTCAATTATATCCATTTCACTTGATATGTCATTTAGGGCTGTTCTTTCTTTATTTATTTTCTGGTGGATGATCTATCCATAGCTGTCAATGATGTATTTAAGTACCCTAAATTGTGGTCAATTTCTCCCTTTAGTTCTTTTAGTAGTTCCTTGGTATATTTAGGTGCCTCCTGATTGTGGGCATAAATATTGATGACTGTTATGTCTTCTTGTTGTATAGTAAGTACCCTTTACCATTATGAAATGTCCATCTCTGTCTCTTGTTACCTTTTTCACCCTGAAGTCTGTTTCATCTGATATCAGTATAGCCACACGTGTTCTTTACTGGATACCATTTGCTTGGAGTGTCAATTTCCACCCTTTCAGTTTGAATGTATCCTTGACCTTGTAGCTGAGATGAGTCTCTTGGAGACAGCATATGGTTGGGTTTAGTTTTTTCATCCAATCTGCTACTCTGTGCCTTTTTATTGGTGAGTGCAGTCCCAGTTACATTTAGGGTGATTATTGATATGTGAGGATTTCCTATCATTCTATCTTTAGTTTTCTGGTAAAAAACTAAAGTGTTTTCTGTGTCTCCATTGTTTCTTTGCCTTTTTGTTGTTGTCTATTATTTCTGTGTGGTGGTATTCTATGATGTTTCTCTCTGTTTCTTCTTTTATTATAGGATCTATTTTAGTTCTGGATTTTTTTTGAGTGGTTACCCTTAAGTTTATGTAAAAGAAAGTTTGTTATTTAGAGTATTCCATTTTCTTCAGCATGCCTACTTTCTCCATTCCCATATTCCGGTTCAGGCCTTTACTCTCCCCCTTTTTATGTTTTGGTTGCCACAAATTGTCCCTGTTGATGGTGGTCGAACAGCCTCCTTTAGTGTTTCTTGTAGTGCAGGTCTTGTATTAGAAAATTTCCTCAGCTTCTGTATGTCTAGAAAGGTCTTTATTCCTCCTTCATATCTAAAGGATATCTTTGGTGAGTATATTATTCTTGGCTCATAATTTCTCTCTTTCAATAGTTTGAATATTTGGTTCCACTCCCTCCTGGTTTGTAGAGTTTCTGCTGAGAATCTGATGATAATCTAATGGGCTTTCCTCTGTAGGTTACCATCTTCTTTTCCCTGACTGTCTTGAGGCTTCTTTCGTTGTCGTTGATTTTTGATAGCTTCAATACAATGTGCCTTGGAGAAGGCCTGTTGGGATTGAGGTAATTAGGTGTTCTATTTGCTTCTTGGATTTGAGGATCCAGTTCTTTCCAATAGTTTGGGAAATTCTCATCGACTATTTGTTTGAATATACTCTCTGTTCCCTTCTCTCTTTCTTCTCCTTCTGGTATGCCCATTATTCTTATATTGCTCTTTCTGATAGAGTCAGAACGTTCTTGTAGAGTTCTTTCATTTCTTTTAAGTCTCAAGTCTCTTTCTTCTTCCATCCGTGTCATTTCAAGATTTTTATCTTCGATGTCACTGATTCTTTCCTCCATCTGGTCAACTCTACTCCCTAAGCTGACTATTTCATTCTTAATTTCTTCTATTGAGTTCTTAATCTCTAGAAATTCTGTTTCGTTCTTTTTTAAAGTTTCAATCTCTTTGGTAAAATGTTCATGTTGTTCTTTAATTGTGTTTCTGAGTTCATTAAATTGCCTGTCTGTGTTTTCTTGCATCTCATTGAGTTTTTTCAGAACTGCAATCTTGAATTCTCTGTCATTCAAGCCACATATTTCCATATCTTTAAGTTCCTTTTCTGGAGACTTTTCACTTTCTTTCTGAGCTGTCTTGTTGTCTTGGTTATTCATGGCAATTAATGATTTATTATTTCTCTTCCTAGACATCTACAGGAGTAGGTTCTGCAACAGGTTGTTAGGAAGAAGTCTTTCTTTTGTTTTCCAGTACGTCTTGGTAGAATATTTTATTTTATCTCTGACTGCAGCCTTTTTATCCTCTCCCACACTATAGTGTTATGTTTTCTCTGCACTATTTCAGCTTCTCACACAATGGGGGCATTCCCTGGAAGGCAGTCTTCACCTCTGTTAACAGTTCGCCTGGGTCATAGGGCACCGCGTCCCTGTGGGGATGTGGAGAGCTTTTGAAGTTCCAAAGCTCTTCCTGCACCAGATTTAGAGCCCATGTGTTTCAGCAATTCTGTTTACTCCTGCAGGGATCCTCCCAGATAGGTGGGGACAGGCGCGGGGTGAGTTGTGAGAGGTGGCCCAGAGCAACGGCTGTGACCACCACCACAGCCGGTCCTGCTTCCAAAGGTCCCTCCCCTTTGCCTGAACTAGTTGGGCTGCGAATCTGTGTCTGTGGACCCTAGTTCTCAGAAGTGAAAATATTCTGTTCTTTTGATCTGACACTGCTACTGTTCCGCTTCTAGAACTAGGCAGGTGGGGGTGGGTTGAGCTCTGGGAGGGTAGGGAGGGGGCGGCTAGTCTCAGTGCATAAGCCTTCCATTCTCTGCGGCAGTGAGTGCTTAAACCACTGTTTTCAGCCTTCCTCCTTCAGTCTTTGTTCGGAGGTCTCTGCTGTGAGCATTGGGTTCAGCCGTCTTATATGCTGTCCCCTCAGGTCTCTGGGCCATAAGTGGAGCCCTAGCGGTCTGATTTCTTCTCTCTCCCACAGCTGCAGTAGTTCCAGGATGCAGTGAGCTTGGAGCACTGAGCTAGGTCTGTGTCCCACGGCCCCGCGGCTCATTCTCTGCACTTCTCCCTTCCTTCCTCCCCTGCTCGCGCAGTTTGCCCATTTTTAGGTGATTTCAGTGAGCCTCTTCGTCTTGCCTGTCTGCTGTGCAGGGAGTCCTTTGTAGAGTTATAGTTTTTCAATTTCTTGTAAATTCCAGGGGAGATATCAAGAGGCTCACCTCACACCTCACATTTTTATGACATCCTCTTTTGCAGCTCTTAGAACTTTTTCAATCAGATGCAATTAAAATAATTCATACACAGAGATATACACACATATGGTCTTATTATACTACATTTTAACTTCCAATATATAATCCATTGTTTGTGTTACTCTGTGGTGTTGAGTGTGTGGGTAAGTTTGAAGATGAAGAGTCTACATTTATTTATTAGCTTAATTTTATTTTATGTGTTTTCCATTCTGATCCTTGGCTAACACCCTACTGTTTTAAGTGCTAACTGATGCACTTAGTAGATGGGGAAAGTATATATTCATTATTCAAATTGAAAAATGTTTTGTAGAGTTTAGCATTCATATTTACCCAGAAAGATTGCTTTGTGACTCTCCCTACTTTCCAGTCCTACTGGCATTTGTATTAATTGATTTAATTTGATTAATAAATTTGGAATGAAGTAATAAGTGTATGTCATTGAATGTATATATGTGGTTGGACAATTAAGTTCATGAACTTACCCTAGATGAAGTGCTACATACCTCACTGCTGAATATCACTACGGTCACCTTCGAAGTACACTCCTTGGGAAGATATACACTGATGCCATTGTTTACTCCACCCTTCAAAGCAATTTTGGTATTTTTTTCTGGAAGGGCCATCAGAGTTGTCACCATACTACCCTTGATGTCCTGAATGTCATCAAAATGTCTTCCTTTCAATATTTCCTTTATTTTCGGGTAAAGAAAGAAGTCATTGGGGACCAGATCAGGTGAGTAGGGAGAGTGTTTCTTTACAGTTATTTGTTTACTGGCTAAAAACTCCCTCACAGACAGTGCCATGTGAATTGGTGCATTGTTGTGATGCAAGAGCCATAAATTGTTGGCGAAAAGTTCAGGTTGTCTAACTTTTTCACACAGTCTTTTCAGCACTTCCAAAAAGTAAACTTGGTTAACTGTTTGTCCAGTTGGTACAAATTCATAATGAATAATCCCCCTCATCAGAAAAAGGTTAGCAACATCGTTGCAACAAGTTCATGGACTTAATTATCAGAACTTTTATCTAGTTTTTTTTATTATTATTATTTAGGTGAATTTTGTACTTTCAGTAAATATTTTTAAGCGTATTCCTAACTACTTATTTTTGTTTTGTTGCATCTACAGGTAAGGTATTTTTTTTTTTATAGTCATGAACTGCTGATTATTTTTGTATAACTTACTGGTTTTGCATAATAGTTTTGCAAATGATAATGTTATTAAATTATTTTAATATTTCTCAGCTAATTTTCTTACTTTTACAGATAAAGAGCTACATCATTACATGTAATTGTATTTTTCTCCTCTCTTCCTGTATTGATAGTCATTATTTCTTTTTCATGTACTTTGAATTGACCAGAACCTCTCAAATCATCTTATAAAAATGAGAAAGAAAAATGAGGAAAGTAATTTTTATTACTGAAATTTATGCAATTATTTTTGTTGTTTTATTATTAAAATTGTTGAAATGAGATAGCTTTAAATCAATCTAAGAATACATTATATGCATCTTATTTTTTAATTAATAGTATCAGGAATGTATAGAGAACATTGTTAAATACTAAGCGAAAACTTTACACCAAATTACTGCCTCCCTTGTACTACTTATTATTGTAGGTATGGTAGACCAAATTCTAAACTGGCTCCCCTGATTTCCACTCTTTCCTCCTCTCCCCCCCACCCCGCCCCCCATGTTCCCAATGGCTGTAATTATGATAGATGCCACTCCCATAATTAGGATATGTTATATGGCACAGTGGATTTTAAGAAACAAGATTAGGGAGTGGGCCTGAACAGGTTCACTGCGGAGAATGGTGTTTTCAGGTATTATTTTTTATATCTTTAGTCATCCTAAGTTTGTCTAAGTTTTCTAATTATACTTGAAATAGCTTAGTCTACATTATTCTAAGTTTTGCTGATTTTATTGGTATTTTACATTTTGTTTCTCTTAAGGAAAATTCTGATTTACTTTAACATTATTTAAATTAGGCTGATTGTCTATAAGACCATTTCTAAAATGGTGTTTTAAATAATTTCAGTGTTCAAATCATGGACATTCATAAGAAAATTCTTCATTCTTGGATATCATTGTTTGAATTTTTAAAAATTTATTATATTGGGAGCATTCAAAAATGTGGAAAAAGAGAAATGATAGAGACATAGGTTCTTATATCCTGGGATTGATATTTGCTAATATTTATTTGGATTTATTTCACTGGTTTGCAATATAAAAAAATAATAAAGTACAGATATATTTCAACTCCACCATACGACCTCCAGTTCCCTCTCACCGTCATGTTCTTGCTGTGCATCCTTCAGTCCAATATTATATGTTAGACCGTTATACATTGAATTCATACATTACAAATGGAGTTTACTTTGTGCTTTGAAAGTGTTACATCAATTGTTGTATTCTTAACCTTGCTTTTATTATTAAACATAAAATCTTGGAGATTTAGCTTTGTTAATAAATGTCAAGCTTTTTAATTCTTTCTATTTGATATTTTCCTTTGTATACATATGCTGTATTTTGTTTACTAGTTTTACTCTTTTAAAATATTGAATTTACATCATTGAATACCTTTGAATTGGAGTCTTAGGCATTAGGCCTTTCGTAAGGGTTTCCCTGTGTGTATTCCTAGACAAAGAGTGGTTGGACTGTAGAATATACAAAATTTTAATTTTACCAGGTGATCTGAATTGCCACACAATTTTGATACATCTTTTTTTTTTTTCCCTCCAGTACTAGTATGGTTTTCCTTCTACCTTTCCACTAAATAATGCATATTTAATATTTACCAACTTTGATTTTATTGCCTGGCTAAGCAAACTAAAATGACATATTTTGTTTCAATTTTTATTTTGTTGAGTACAGGTGGTATGTTCGGCCCCCCTCCTATATATATTGACTATTTCTGTTCCTTTACTGTGAATTACCTATTTATATTGCCCTTTTTAATTGAACGTTTGTCTTTTTTCTCATGTTTTATATTTAGAGCTACTTTATATATTCTAGGGAATGACTTTTTAAATTGCATACATTACAAATTCCCCCTCTTGTTTGCACTTATACTTTTAATTTTTCTAACTTTTTAATTATTTTTAAAATATATGCTGAATATTGAATATCACTCTCTAACTTGTTTTTCCAAACTAATCACCGATTTATGGACAGTTTCTACTCATTTTTATAAAAATTAACTTAAATACTATTTTTTATGTTTACTTAAAATTGATTTCTTCAAATACAGTGCAAGACACTTTATAAAGAAAAATACAATATACCAGTAATATCTAAGACTTAGTTTTAATATTACCCTCACTGTGTGTTATCCTTTAAGTATTTGTGGGTATACTTCAAACTATATCATGATTTGGATCATTGCAATGACAAAATCTGTGTTTATCCATTTATTTCTCAAGTAAGAACAATTTGATGAAAAATATGTTCCTTGAAAATTATGCCTTGTATTTGTTTTCTAAAATGTCTCATTTTTTTTGTTAAGAGTCATTTCGAACCACATAATGTAGTGCAATGAAATGTAAACAGACATGACAAGAGACATTTCCTTCTCTGGAAACAAGTATTGATTTTTTTTTCACAGTGTTTACTCTGCATATATTTTACTCCAACCATTTTTAAAATCTTCATCTAAACTGATTTTCAACTAATTGCACAGTTCTGTTTTTTCCTACCTGGCAATCAAAAGTGTACTATCAATGAAAAAAGGCACTTTTGAAATAAAATGTATAAAGTGTTGCATTCTAAAGCTCTTTACTATTTATTTTTGAATCAGTGTTTAACTTCCTACTCTCAGTCTCTAAAACAAGGTAGAACTGAAACCAACATGAGATTGAAACAATGCCATTAATAATTGAATAAATCTCCATTCAGTTAGTATATTTAAAAGAAACACAGATACATTATAGCAGAGCGTAGTATGGTTAGCAAGATTCAAACTGAAATGAAGACTAGCATCATCTCCAACCTGTGATTTCTTTTCCTAACGGTGTTGTTTACATGGTGGTGTCAAACTAAATACTGGGGATGCCAAAAAAATGTATGCAAGTGGACACTTTGATCAACATTGCTCAAGTAGTAGTTTGCTGTAATCAGAAGTGTCTGGATGCTGATGCTAACCACTTTGAGTACCTCTCGTAATTACAGAAGTCAAATGTGACTTGTGTTCATCTTTTGTTATCGGTATATATTGAATATTACAGTTTGAATACACTTTTCCTTTCTTAAAATGTGTATGCATTTTTTGGGCACCCTTGTTATGAAACTCTGTCTTTTGAGTAAGATTAAGAGGTGTGTGTGAGGGTGGGGGTGGGAGGTATCATTGATAGCCTCACTTTACTTCTGCTGTGTTTGGAATGTTCCTCTAGTAATCCTGGTTGTTTCTAAACCTAGTGTTTCCATTTGAATTTACTGTAGAAAGAAAATATGCCCTTTCCTCTGATGTTTCTTTCAAATTCTGACATTCTTTTTTCTTTTCATGAATCTCCTGAAAAACGGTCTATTTACACTCCCATTTGTGCCTTCAGTGCTTCAAAGAGCCCTTACATCCATCCCTTAGAAAATAACTTCCATCAGTGACTAAAAGTGACTTATTGTGTTAGGAGTGACCAGTATTACATTTTGCCACCCTTCTTGTTAAAGTCTTCAAGAACATCGTAGTAATGTCTGACAGGGTATTTTATCACACAGACACACAATTTTCTGGTCTCTGGAAAATTTTAATATAATGCAAGTAATTCTCTCCTTAATGATCACTCTGGATTTACCTTGCCACTTTATTGCTCGATTGTAATGTTGTAATTTTATTATCTACCCCTTTCTACCTGTTATTCCTATTTTGTTTGGTTTTCTTTCTTATATGATACATTAATTATATATAATCTATTGACATAATATTATTTCTATACGATTATATATCTATAATTATGTATGTATATTTTATAAATTAGTAGATCTTTAGATTTTTCAATAAAAAAGCTCATATTTATCTATTTTATGGTTATGTTGATTTTTTATACTTCATGACTATCTAATTCTATCTTTATTATTTACTTATATTGCTTCCATATATTTTCAAGTATTGACTTATTAATTCAGTGAAATGATTCTTCAATTTTTTTTGCTTAAAATGGAAAAATAATTTTTTGATAAAGCATATTTTAATTAATAGCACTTTAAAATATATATTTCAACTGTCTTTTAAAATATGTTGCTGTATTTGTTTCCTGTGGCTTGCTGCTGTAACAAATTACCACAAACTTGGGGTCTTAAAACCACAGACATGCATTCTCTTCTATATCGTTCTGGAGTGCAACAGTCGGAAGTAATGATCAGAGTGATGAAATCAAGATGTGAGAGCATGTGCCATGCTCTCCCCCGAAGCTCTAGGGGAGAATGTGTTCCTTGCCTTTTGAAACTTCTGGTGGCTACAGAATTTGTCGATTTGTAGCTACTTTAGTCTAATCTTCAAAGCCAGCATTTCAAATCTCATTCTGCTCCGTTTGCACACTGTTTTCTCCTCTCTTTGTGTTTAATATTGCTCTGTCTTCCTCTAATAAGTATACATGTGATGGCATTTAGAGCCCACCCAGATAAGCCACGATCAACTCCCCATCTCAACATCTGCAAAGACACCCACCACCCAGTTTAAACAACAACAACAAAAAAAAGCTATTTAAAGTCACATCACAGGTTCCAAGAATTAAGACATGACTATCTTCTGGGGGTGGGGTGGGTTGTGAATTTCAGCTACTATAGCTATAATAATTTATATTTTCTCTGCATTTATTAGTTTCTTTATTAACTCTCTTTTTATTATGGCTTAGTTTTGCTGACATATAATGCACATGAAATGAGGGATACTCTTGCTCACAAACTTGGGCCCCACGTCAGTGTATTATTATGTATAAAAAATGCTCACCTTCCTCACCTACAGAAACTCAGAAAATGTGCTTACTTAATGGATGGATATGAGACCTCTACTTTTAGAATTTTGTCACTTTCCTTTAGGTGCTTAATTACTTTATCCAAGTTTTTTCTACTAATACTCACTCCAGATTCTTATGTCAGCTTGCTAAAGTTAAGCACCAGAACCTATTAATATATATTTAAGTTTGATGTTTTGTTTGTTTTCCTCTTTGGTCTTAGTTTTTAAAACATAAAATGTCAGGAAATTAAAAAGCAGCATTATACCACATTTTAATGTAGAGATGCAATCGAACCGAATGATAAAAACAAAATGATCACCATAGAATTATTTATAAAACAAAGGATGCAAATATGCATATTTGAACACTAAAGAAATTGTTTAATACGTCATATGTATTTGAAATAATTTTAGATTTACAGAAGAGTTGAAAAACAGTTGAGTGTTCCATATGCCCTCCCCACAGCATAGATTACCTCTTACATAACCATGGTACAATTATCAAAACTAAGAAATTATTATTTACATATTCTACCAAGTTAAATAAAAAGAGGACAATGTTGACCTTCCCTCCAATATTCTTTTTTCTTTTCCTGGATCCAATCCAGAAACCACGTAATCTTTAGCCATAATGTTATCCTCATTTTCTCCAAAATGCGCCCTTCATCTTTCCCAATGTATGACAATTTCCTGTGTTTCCTAGTTTGTCACAGCCTTGATGATTTTGAATAGTACTGAACAGATAGGTTGTTTATAGGATGTTTCATAGCTTGGGTGTGTCTGATATTTTCTACTGAGCACTGAGGCTGTTTAGGAAGAATACTACAAAAGTGAAGTGATAGTCTTCATCCCATCAACTTGGTTAGAGTGTTGTCTGCCAGGTCTCTGCACTCCAATGTTACTATTTTTACCTTTCTATTCATTAAAAGGAATGACTATTCATTCTGTTCATTAAAAATGAGAACCCACTTAAGAATGTGTGTTCTTATGGTCAGATGAGTATCAAAGAATTTGTGAACAAAGTAAATCATCTACAACGATTGATAAATATTTTGAAAAACTAATTTTCAGTCTATATAAATATCCTGTTTTCCCTTAAAGTTTCTACCATTTTAGCATTCATCCATGGATCTTTCCTGCATCAATTTTTACTGTGATGTTCTGCTGGTAATTTTCAAGTTTCCGTGCTAGAATTCTATAAGGAAGAATGTTTCTTCCCTCGTTCATTTATTAACGTCTTTATTTATATCATTATGGACTCATGGATATATTTTATTTTGTAGGCTATAATGCAACACAATTGTATTTATTTTGTTGTTTGAATTGTTCCAACTTTGGATGTTGGGAGCTCTTTCTGGATAGTACTTGTTTTCTTGTGACCAGCTCTCATTCTTTTCATTTGTTTTGAAGTTGTTTATTTGCTTGTTTATTTAATTGAGTAATCTCCTCCTTCCTGGCACTATACTATGCACCAGACTCATATTTATCTTACCCCCATCCTCGAATCTCCCAGTTCTCAGAAAACCTTATTCTTTTTATTAAAGAATGATATTTTAAAACTAAGACATGGGTGCTAGATATGCTTATTGCTACTGGGGCGTCAGTACTTTTAAGTCCTTTCAATTGTCCAAGCTAGAAAAAAAAAAAATTGTATGTTTATTAACTGATGCATACATGCATATGTTTATTTCAGGATCTCTCTGTGAGACAGTGGTGTGTGTGTGTGTGTGTGTGTGTGTATGTGTGTGCGTATACAAAGGATGCCAAAAAATGTATACACATTTAAGAAAGGAAACACCTGTATTAAGATTGTAATACTCGACATATACCAATAACAAAAGATGAATACATGTCACATTTGACTTCTGCAATTACAAGAGGTGCTCGAAGTGGTTACCATCAGCATCCAGACACTTCTGATTACGGGGAACTACTGCTTGAGCAACGTTGACCAAAGTGTCCACTTGTATACATTTTTTTGACACCCCCAGTATCTCTCTCTCTCCCCCTCCATATATATATGTGTGTGTGTATATATACATATATATATATGTAGAGTCTCCGTGCTCAGACTCGAATCCAGCACCAAGGCGCCCATTATGGCCCGCCCTGGGACCTCGCTTATTTGTAACGTCTTTCACCGAATGTGAACAGCCTGTTTACCATTATTTACAATTTATTTACTTATTTGTTCAACCCTGGCATACGTACAGAGAAGATTCACAGTTACTGATTTATAATCCACTGATGAACACGTTTACCAACTAGAGTATAGTATTTATTTACTGTTTCTTTTGTCTTTAGCCTTTTTAAAAAATCCAATTAACACAATGTGATATATAGATGATGTATTATACAATTGTACTCTTGAAACCTATGTAATTTTACTAACCATTTTCACTCCAATAAATGTAACTTAAAAGAAAGAAGAATAAATAGAATGAGGTAAAGCTAGGTATACTGACATGAGACGATGTCTATATGATACATTAAGTAAAAAAAAAAAAAGAAAGGAAAAAAAAGCAAGTTCACGATATGTTAATTAACTAAATGGGAGGAATCCTTTCTCAATGGATATGTATATCAAATCATTATCATGTGCACTTTAAACATCTTCCAATTTTATTTGTGTCATTTATACCTCAGTAGAGCTGAAAAATATTTTAAAATCCAGTTAAAACACTGTTTCCAAATTTACTAAGATTAGCTCCCTTTTTTTCCACCTCTTTCAGTGAGGTTTCATCATGCATTTATGAGACAGATATAATCATTTGTCGTCATCTGCATTTCATTCTGGTATCCATGATATACTGGTTGATTTTTCAAATTGAATATGTAATATTCACTCTCTGTGGTGTGAAGTTATATTGGTTCTGATAAATGTATATAGTCATACATACAGTACCACAGACACTTCCATCTCCCTAAGAGTCCCATTGTACAGATTCTTTTTAGTAAACCACTCTTAAATTCTTTTCCATCTTAATCACTAGTCCCTTTCTTATTCTTACAGTTTTGCTTTATCCAGAATTTCATGTAAATGGAATCATACAACACATAGCTTTGGGAGCCTGGCCTCTTTTATTGAGCAAAGTGAATTTAAGATTTATCCATGTTATGTAAATCAATAGTTCTTTTATTTTGAATTACTGCATGGTATTACATTGTATGGTTTAAAATCAAATTTTTTTTAAATCTATCAACATGTTGGTAATGTGAATGCACATCTTTGTTGCTCTTAGTTTAAGACAACTATGGATCGCATTACTATATACATTATAATATAGATATTGGTATGAATACATTGTCAACTCACTTGGGTAAATATATAGAAGTGGGAATTCTGAGTCATATGATGGTAAGTCATTGTTTATCTTTACAAGGAAATAAACTGGTTTCCAAAGTGGAAATTTAATTTCCACCAAAATGGATAAGAGTTCCTCTTGCTCTGCATACTTCCAGGAATTCATGATTTTTTTCATTTATTTTTTTCTTTATTGTTATTCTAATAGGTAGATAGTGGCCTTTCTTTGTAAGTTTAACTTTCATTTCCTTAATAACTGATGTTGTTGAGTTTATTTTATTGTGTTTGTCATCTGAATATATTCTTTGGTGAAGTTTCTGTTCATAATTCTTTTCTGCTCATTTTTTAATGTTTTTTTTTTCTTGTTGTTGTTGAGTTGTAAGTGTTCTTTCTAAATCTCAAATATAAATTCTTTACCAGATATTTGAATTGCAAATATTTTCGTCTGGTTTGTGGCTTGCATTTTCATTCCCTTAAAGAATGAAGTTCTTTTAATTCAGATAAAGTCCAATTTATCATTTGCTCTTCTACAGATTATCATTTTGTCACGTATAAAAATATGTTGCCAAACTCACCATCATGAAGACTTTGTTCAATGGTTTTTTTCTAAAAGATTTGTGATTGTATTTTAAAATTTTGGGCTATGATTCATTTGAGTTAATTTTTGTGAGATATGTATTCGTTTTGTCTTTTTCTTTTCTTTTTTTCTTGGTGTAAAACTATTTTTGTGTTTATTATACAAATTAAGGTCTATTAAATCAGAAATACAAAAGATATCAGTATACAAACTTAAACACATACATTTTAAGGAAAATGAAAACTTATGGATCTTGGGTTCAAAGATGGTTTTATTGAAGATGAATTTGATTTCAAAGGCAAGGGAAGTGAAAGCTAAAATAAATGAATGGGACTATATCAAACTAAAAAGCTTCTGCAAAGCAGAAGAAACCATTGACAAAACAAAGAGGCAACCAACAGAATGGGAGAATATATTTGCAAACAACACCTCCGGTAAGGGGCTAATATCCAAAATATATAAGGAACTCGTACAATTCAACAACAAAAAGACAAACAATCCAATTAACAAACGGGCAGAGGACCTGAATAGATATTTCTCCAAAGAGGGCATACAGACGGCCAATACACATATGAAAAGATGCTCAACATCATGAATCATCAAATCAATGCAAATAAAAACCATAATCAGATATCACCTCACCCCAGTTAGAATGGTTATCATCAACAAGATAAGTAATAACAAGTATTGGAAAGGCTGTGGAGAAAAATTTACCCTCATACACTGTAGGTGGGAATGCAGATTAGTGCAGCCACTATGGAAGGCAGTGAGGTTTCTCAAAAAATTAAGAATACAAGGGGTGGCTAGTTAACTCAGTTGGTTAAAGCATGGTGCTAGCAACACCAAGGATGTTGCTTCAATCCTCTCACGCGCCACTGTGAGCTGCACCCTCCTTAAAAAAAAAGAAAGAAAAATTAAGAATATAATTACCATATTGCCCAGCAATCCCTCTCCTGGGTATATACCCCAAAAATCTGAAAACATTTATCCATAAAGATCTATGTGCTCTGATGTTCATTGCAGCTTTATTTATGGTGGCCAAGACATGTAAACAACTGAAGTTATGAAGTCCTTTAGTTATGATAAATGATTGGATAAAGAAGTTGTGGTGTATATACACAATGGAACACTACTCTGTCATAAGAAAAATGAAATACTGCCATTTGCGACAACGGGGATGGATCTTGAGATTATTATGCTAGGCAAAATACAAGTAAGTCAGAGAGAAAAAGTCGAGAACCATATAACTTCACTGATATGTTTTGTTTTTTTCAATGTGGACGTGTAATTGTCCCAGTACCCTTGCTGACAAGACTATTTGTTCTCCACTGATTTTTCTTTACAGTTTTTTTTTTTTTCATTATCAGTCTATATTTGTGTAGGATTTTTCTGGTCTCTGTATTCTGTTCCTGTATATTCTTCAGGAATGATCCAACAGTCTTAGTTATTATAGCTTTATAGTAAGTCTTGGAACCAGGAGGTATGGGTCCTCCAAATTTGTCATGTATGCATGTCTGTTTTTTCTTTTTCTTAAGAATAGTTTTGGCTATTCTGGATCCTTTTTCTTTTCATATTCATTTTGGAATCAGCTTGTTACAAAAGCTGATATCTGCAAAGGAGCCTGTTGGGATTTGGATTTAGATTACATGATATCTATAGATACAGTTGCAGAGAGTAGATTTCTTAACAATATTGAGTCTTCCAATCCAGTTAGTTAGGTTTTATTGATTTCTTGCATTAGTGTTTTGTAGTTACGGACATATAGATTCTGTATATATTTTGGTAGAGTTATATCTAAGTAATCTATTTTTGGAGTGCTGTTTTAAGTGTATTGTTGTTGCTGTATGTATCTGTGTATTTGTGTATGTGTATGTGTGCTAATTGACACTATTTTTTTAGAGCACTTTTAGGTTTATGTGAAAATGAAGCAGCGAGTACAGAGAGTTCCCCTATACCCTCTGTTTCCATGCACATAGAGCTTCTTCCAATATTAGCACCCTGTGTTACAGTGGTAGATTTATGACAGTGGAACCAGCATCAACATATCATTAGCAACCAATTTACATTTGCGTTCACTCTTAGTGTTGTCCATCCTATGGGTTTTGACAAATGTGTAATGACATGTACCCACCATTTTAGTACCATATAAAATAGTTTCACTGCTCTGATAATCCTGTGTGCTCTGCCTATTTATCTCTCCTCCCTCTGAACCCCTTGCAACCACTGATCTTTTTACTGTCTCCATAGTTTTGCCTTTTCCAAAACGTCACACATTTGGGATTATAGAGTATGTAGCCTTTGCAAATTATCTTCTTTTTCTTAGTAATATGCATTCCACATCTTTTCATGTTTGGTAGCTCATTTCTTTTGAGCAATGATTAATATTCCATTGTATGAATATACCATAGTTTATTTATTCATTCACCTAGTAAAGAGCATTTTGGTTGCTTCCAAGTTTGGGCAATTATTAGTAAGCTGCTATAAACATTCATGTACAAATCTTTCTATAGACTGAATTTTTTTTATCTCGAATTTCAATTGTATACTGCTGATATGTAGAGATAGGATTGACATTTGTATATTAATCTTGAATCTTATTATCTTGTTCAACTCATTAATTCTAGCAATGCCTTTATAATTTGTTAAGATTAAGTTTTACTTCTTTCTTTTCAATCTGTATGTATTGAATTTTCTTTCCTGTTGCACTGGCTAGCTCTACCTTTATCATGTTGAATAGATATTCTAAGTAGGGACATTCTTGCCCTGTTCCCTCTTTTTGGGAGAAAGGAATCAGTCCTTCATTATAAATAGAATGTCAACTATATGTTTATTCAGGGTCATCCTGGCTAGAAATGTATTAATAATATCGGTCTTTTCAAAAAACTAGCTTTTGTTTTCATTGGTTTTTCTGTTTTTAATTTTACTGATTTCTGTTCTAATCTTCATTGCTTTTGCTTCCATTGTGTTTAAGGTGATTTTTTTTTTTTTCTACCTCAACTTTCTTGGTAACACAAGAAACTTTTGTTACAGATTTTATATTTTCTTTTCTAATATAAGAATTTAATGCTATATTTTGTTTTTAGTCACTGCTTTATTTAATTTTGATATGTTGTATTTAATTTTTTTTTCCCTTAATTCAAAGTTAAAATTTCCCGTTAGACTTCTTTTTTTTATCTATGGATTATTTAGAATAATAATTTTTTTTTTTTTTTTTTAGTTTTCAAACTTTTGGGAATTTACCAGATTACTTTCTAGTAGAGTTTTCAGGTTTAATTTTATTATGTTTTAAGAATCCACATTATATGCTTTGCATTATTTTAAATTTGTTAAAGTTTGAATTGTAGCCCAAAATATGATCTTTCTTGGTTAATGCTCCATGTTCACTGAAGAAGAATGTATATTCTGTTATTGTTGGGTGGAGTGTTCAACAAATATCAATTAGATCGAATTGGTTGATATTTTTTCAGGTCATCTATATCTGAACAGATTTTCTGCCTAATCGGTCTGTCAATTATTGAGCGAGGAATGCTGATGTCTTTAATTATAATTGAGGATTTATCTTTCTTCTTTCATATCTATTTGTTTTTATTTCATGTATTTTGAAGTTCTATTATATATTACATACATAATTAGAATTGATGTGTTCTCGAGAATTGATCATCATGCAGTGACTTTCTTTACCTTGGCAATATAGTCATCTTTTTCCTCCCCAAGTTTTTAAATGATTATCCTGGATTTACAACATACATTTTGAAATAATCAAAATCCACATTTAAATAACATTACATAGATTTGTTTATAGTGTAAGAGACTTAAAACATTATACTCCTATTTCATCCCTCCCTTTCTTGTTGCCACTATAGTCAAACCTTTCACTTTTCAAATGCTATAAACATAATACATGTTATGACTTTTGCTGCAAAAGTCAGTTTTATGTTAGAACAATTAAAATTAAAAGATTAATTTTTATCATTATTAATTCCATTTCTAAAGCTCATCATTACTTTGTAGAAATCCAAGTTTTGATTAAACTTTACTCTTTCTGGTTAAGTAACATCCCCATTTTTCCTGTGAGCACTTGGTGGTAATCTTGGGAGGAAAAACTTGTAAGAGATTGATACCCCCACATATCGGCAGAATTCGCTCATCACACTCTTACACTATTAAACACTCGGCCTTTAGCAATTTGTTAAACATCATTGTTTTATTATTTTACTGGCTTATATGTCATTCCACAGTATTTGGCCCAAGAAAACAAATGTTGGGATTTTGTTAGTCCCAGCAAATTCCTGTTTCTATTCATATTTAGGATTAGTTGTTTATACTGTGATGTCAGTTTTCTCATAGCTTTAAGAAAAGATAATTTGCAGCTTGCCCAGTACTTTCCTTCTTATAAGAGTGGGAGCAACACTCATTCCAAGTCCACATCTCTCATCTGAAACCAGAAGTCCGATAATTTTGTTTTGTAAAAAAATACACAAATATTTTTAAAAAGCTGGTTCACTTTAAAGGTAGCAATATCTATTTGTAAAATATAAGTTCACATATTGAGCCTTTCTACACTTCCCAATATAGTGAAATTCCCCTGTAATTATTACATAATCAGAAAAATATTATTAAAATTATATGAACACAGTATAGTGAATATTCAAGAAGATAAATTAGAATGGAAATTTATAGGAGAAAATAGTACATTTGAGGATAAGTAATTTAAAATATGGTTATACAGAAACCATAGATAAATAGGTACTTATTTCTAGCTTTTGCAGTTTCAAAAAGTATTCGTATAAACACAAAAGGGCACATTTTGATAAATAGTTTCTTTTTTATTTCTTAGTTCCTGGCAGAGGAGCAAGAAAAATTTGGACATCGTTGACAGCTTAATTTGAATTCTCTTTATGTTGTTATCCCACAGTTTCATCTCACACTTGTGGATATGGGTCTTAAGAGTTCTTGAAACCTTTCTTGATTTTAGCAATGAGTTCTTGGAGAGATCTAGGAGGAAAAAAAAAAATCACTTAGCCTTGCCTTCAATTTTCTTTTTTATCTGCAAAAGGAGAATGGCAGTAACTTTTTGTGTCTTCCAAGCGTATTTTGATGAATGATGACATGGCATTCTATATTCCTTGGAAGGAAAATGATAGATAAAAGTGCATGTATAATAGAGGAAGATTATAAGTAAAGTTTACAAACACAAACACAATTGGAAAAGTGCAAATACATTTCAGTATGAGTGCCTCAGCCCACAATTCAACTCAGTTTGATTTAACTCTGTAAATTGACTTTTGTCTCCCTCACCCACAGCAATTACAATCCTTAAAACCACCTCGTTTCTCACATTAAATATACCTCAGAGGGAATGCTTGTGCTAGATCCATCCACTGTCACAAGCTGACTAAACATTAAAACTTCCATCTGATATGGAACAACGTGCTTCCAAGTTCAACTGGCAGGTAGAAAAAAAAGAAGAAAAAAATCTAGTGACACTGAATGACACTGAATTGCACGAAGGGAAGCAAGCCTTCCTCCACCTAATTGCCTCCCAAGACCCTTGAGGAGGTCTGGGTTTAAACCCAATTTAGAAAGACAAATAGAAAATCAGGCATTTTAATTTCAATTCAATCAATTTGATGTTATGGAGATAACTATACTATATTTTATAGTTTAATTAGATACGCATCTTAATTATTGACTGTTGTGATATGGACTCTAGCAATATTTTGTGCTGTGTGAAACTTCACTATTGCTTTATTATCTAAAAATAGTTCTTGTACTATTGTAGAGCAATTGGAAAAATTTCCCAATTAACATTTTTTCTGTAACAAATAAGGCATCTGGAGCTTAGAATGTGGAAAAAATAGATATGTGATGACCTCAGCTGGTTATTTTATGTTTTATTTTGTTTTGTCTTTCTGTTGAGTTTAGTTGGTAGGACCACATACGTTGTTAGTTGTTGACATCTCATGGGGAATGTGAGAGTGAAAACAATGCAATGTAAGGGCAAGAAAAGGGAAGCAAGACTATAAAGTCTGATACCAAGGAGGAGGACAATTGTATATATAATATGGCCAAAAAATGTATACGCAGTTTAAGAAAGGACAAAAACTGTATTAAAATTACACGGATGGTAACCACTTTGCACACTTTGTGTAACTGCAGAAGTCAAACATGACTTGAATTCATCTTTTGTTATCTGTGTATATTGAGTATTACAATTTTAATACAGTTTTTTTCCTTTCCTAAAATGTGTATACCTTTTTTTGGTACTGTGTGTGTGTGTGTGTGTCTGTGTGTGTGTGTGTGTGTGTGTTTATTTATTTAAATTATATGTAAATATATATCCAAATAATAAACTGATCTTTGACATCATGGAAGAAAAATAGCGTCATGAGAAGATCATGTAAACATAATGATGTTTAACTTGTGTGCGTTACTGTATGTTTATAAAGAGCCACAATTTATCTTAAGCTAGATATGCCAATATCAAATATGAAAAAGATTGTATTTTCTGATGGGTCCTTTAGGCAATACTGATTATATATTTTATCTATAATTTCACTTTTTTAAAAATGTAGCAAGAAAAATATATATTTGATAAGTGAATTTATAAAAAACTATTTTAAGTGAAAGTAATGAATTCACATAATTTGTAATTAAAACATTAGTACTATACTGTTTAAAACATGAAAGATCATTCCTATGTGCAGTCTCCAGGACACATTCAAATCTCTCTCCCCTCAAGGACTTGTAGCTTTTTAATTGTTTCTTCTGATTGTACACGTTCCAGTTTTCACTGTAATATTATATGTCCCTTCTCAATATCTTTCGCCACCATCCTCTCCTTTTCACAGCTTTTCAATGTCAGAAAGCTCTTGAGTTACCTTAACACATCTGTTTTAAGATACCTTTCAAAAACCGTCAGTATTAGTCAGGGTTCTCTAGAGAAACAGAACCAATAGGATACATGTAGATGCATAAAAGGGGGTTTATTACAGGAATTGGTTCATATGATTAAGGAGGCTGAATCCCATGATGTGCTGTCTGCAACCTGGGGAACCAGGAGCGTTAGTGGTGTAAATTAGTCACTGTCCAAAGGCCTGAGAACCAGGGGAGCCAGTGTAAAAGTTCCGGTCTGAATTCAAAGGCTGGGGATTGTGGGGAGTGCTGATGGTGTAAGTCCAAAGGCCCAAGGACCAGGAGTGCCGCTGTCTGAAGGCAGGAGAAGATGGTGTCCTGTCTCAAACAAAAAGAGCAAATTATTCTTCTTTTCTCTGCCTTGTTGTTCTGTTTAGTCACTCAACAGGTTGGAGTCCACCTGAATTATTCAAGGTGATCTTCTTTACTCAGTCTACTGATTTAAATGCTAATCTCTTCCGGAACCATCTTCACAGACACACTCAGACACAGTGTTTTACCAGCTATTGGGGCATTCCTTTAGCTTAGTCATGTTGACACATAAAATTAACCACTCATACTCTGCCTTATGGAAACATACTCTGGGCCATTTGTCATATGACAGTGATTCCTTGATCTGGAAAGGGAGGATCATGATAAATTGTAACCTTTCCTTTTCAGGTCATGGTTTTCCATAGCCTTGGTCATGTTGTCTTTCCCATCTCTGAATGTCCCAGTATGTAATGTGAAACATTTTGCATCACATCAGAAATATCTGTCAATTGTATTAGCACTGAAGGAAGAGTAAATTAATTATCCTTGAGAAGCAAGAATCCGTCCGTACTGACAAATCATTTTAGTAATTTGTAATTTTGTTTGTTCTCCTTTTCCTAGATCTGGAAAATATATAATGTTGTTGTTGTTATTAAATATTCAGCAGGATAATATAAGATTGGAAACTAACCTCTCTGATTTGTAGTATTTTAATTTTTATAGCATTACTTTCATAATTAAATGTGTCTTGGAAAACTCAATTGTATAAAGCAGGTATACTTTTGGTTGAGGCCCTCTGAAATCCTATTGCTAAACTTGTCTTATGCTTTTGTATCAAATTATACACTCTGGATCTCTGTTGCACCGACAGAGAGTAAAATAAACAGTGCAAGCAGGAAAAATTTTCTGTCGTCTTCTTTTAGCTGCTTAATGACCAAAGAGAATGAAATTGAAAGGAGGGAGAAAAGATAGTAGATGAAGGCCTTCTGGACTCATTCTATTAGATAAAGCACCTTAACATGGAGAAAAGTGATCACTTTAAGGTGAAGATAAACTTTTTGCAGCAAGTTTGATAAATTGTTATCATTCCAGGCAATTTGAGATAATGCAATTTCCATGCTGAATGGCGTAATTTCTAGATATGTTGCGAGCTGTCAGGAAATCCAGAGATCAATCACCCCAAAGAATTGGATGGATCCACACCTATTTATCCCCAATTGGGGTAAAAAAAGCCCCACAACATTGTGAAGAACAAAGATTAAAGAATAGTAATGCAATAAAAAATAAAGGAGGTTAAACACTAAAGACAGATGCTCAGTTTCTGGGTTGTAACCAGCAAAATGTTCAAATCCGTAAATATAAATAAAAGTTATTGTGAGGTTTACTTTTGTATAATCCTGTAGTGTAAAATTAGAATGTTAAAAAAATATATTTGAATGCTATTTTATAAGTTAAAATACAAATTGACTTGAATTAAAATTTTTATAGCTTTCGATGCAAATTAATCTGAATTTATATATATATATATATGTATTTTTTTTTAATCTAGGAAGTTTCTTAATAGTCTACGTCAAAGGTAAGAGTCAAGAGGGAAGAACATGGAATTTATGTCTAACATACCATTTTTTTCTATATTCTTAACGAGTGAGTAGACGTGGGTGAGGTGTAAAGGATTTAGTTATCTATGGGTATAGATACTATATGAAAAGAGTGCATGAGTCACTATGATACTTGGTTTACAATGGTTAAACTACAAAACATATGAAACAACAAAGAAGTATCATTTTATTACACAAAGATATTTTCCATATGTGGCAAATGAAAAACAAAACAAAACAACAACAAAAATTATCCATTACATATGGGAATCCTAAATACTGCATTATGACTTCATTTTACATACATAACTTTCTCTAATGGGTTTAGAAAATTTTAGAGGAAAGATATTATGCTCATAAAGAATCTGTTTCACTTGCTGAGCAGACTCAATCTTCTAGTTACATGGGGCAACCAAGTTTAAATGTTTCATCAGCAGTTCAATCTAATTCAACAAGAACTAAACTCATCACCTTCCTCCCAGTAGTCCCGATCCATCTTCATGCTTCCTGTTTTGTTTAATGGTATCATCACTCACCCAATCAACAATTTCAAGATCTTGAACTCTTCATTAGTTTTCCTTCTCTCTCATGATGTTAGCAAATCTTATTTGTTTTATCTTGACAACGTGTTTAACTTTATTTTTCCATCAAAAACAGCAGTGTCTGGGCCAATGTTAAAACATGTTTGTACTATCACAGTATTTTCTTAGAGACTTATTTTAAAACATCCTTTATCTAATTTACCCAGAGTATTGCTGCCTCAGCAATTTTTTCTATTTCATCTCCAAATATGACTGTATTAGGTAGATTAAAATTCAGCTGTGTGTCGTAGAGCCCTATAATGACATTTGTTTAATGGGTATAGCAGTTTCTTTTTCTCCCTTAATGGGCTGGTGTCATGAATTTTCTCAGTTGTCCTGGGACAATGGCTCCTCCCATTTTTTTTGATCTATCCCTTGCATCACTAAAGATGACTTGTTACTGTGAACATGGTGCAAGCTGAGGATGAAGGAAGGGGTTAAAGGGTAAGGACAAGCATTGCACCCATCACTTCAGTTCATATTCCATTAATTAAATCTTAGCTACATGGGCAGACTTAGATTCACAGATGATTGGTATTTGTACCAGCCTTGAGACGGTACCACTTGAATTTCCCTTCAAGAGAGTGATGTAGTTAGCTGATGATGTCCACCAGCCATATATTTGGGAGCCACCACAGTGTTTAAATTGAGGCTGTGCTCTCCCCAGGCAGTTTCCAGCTACTGACAGCATTGAGGGTGTCCTGGAACCAGGCCATTACTGTCCAGCATAGGACTTCTCTCACAGACAGCCTCTGATCTGGGGTTTTCTGTCACACTGGGTAAATGTTTTTTAGAGCTGCACTGCAGTCTGAAGTTCTTCCTACTCAGTCCTCCTTCTGTCCCTTCTCATTTTATGGATGGCAGACCTGAATCTCCATCTCAAGGCTCTCTCTTCCTACTCATGTTTCCTCTCCTCTTTACTTTCATGGGAATATCCTCCAATAAATCTTTTGCATGGAAAATTCATCTTGTCATCTGCTTTTCTGAGAACTCAAATAGGCTAGTAATGGTCCAGCCTAAATCAGGAGTTTTAATATTATGATAATGAAGGGCAGACCAATACTGGGGAGCCATCAACTGTCTCTGCTAAAAGTAACAAGTCCTTAATTGTTTCCTTGAACCTACAATAAAGTTCTAAAAAAATAGCTTTAGGTGAAAACTAATTAGTAGTACTTCATATACAAAAAAGTTATTCTAACACTAAATATTAGCACACAGACAGTTCTGCTTTAAGAACCTCTTGAGTATGTATGACACAAAATAAAGTGTTCTAAGTAAATGGATTCTGATACTAAATAAGTGTCAATTCAAATGTCAGATCTGCAGTTGATTGCATGTGGAATCTTGAACAAGTCAGTAAATTTCCCCAAGCCTCTCATTCTGGATCCTAACAGTGGTATAAATAGTTCTCTTCCAGCAATGTTATTATAAAGTACAGTGAGATGATGAAGACTGTAGAAGACGTATCAGAGGGCTAAACACAGAGGGAGAATTTCTTCCTCCCCCTTTTGCTGCTCGTCCTCCTCCTCCTCAATATTGTTATTGTGTTGTTGTTGCTATTATTATTATTATTATTTATTATTATCATTATTATTACTTTCTGCAGCATCCTGGTCTGTTTCTTTATTTTGAAAATCCCAGCACCTGGGAGAATGCCCCACCCCCTGTAATTTGGTCTTTGTATAATTAGTGTTTACAGCCTAGTGGAAAAAAATTACGTTTGAATCTTTGTGAAAAGTTTATGAGATCTCCTAGATATATCCGGAACAACAGCTTTTACAAAGTTCATAACATTGTGCATGAGGAAGTGTGAACAGGAACTGAAAAACTGTGGTTTGTCATTTGTCATATACAATCACCTCCAATTTGATTTGTAGATTGTAGAAACTTTGAGTACTTAAATTACTTTTTTGATGTCCTACCTTAAACTGTGTGAATTTGGTTGAAACTCACTTTTTTTTTTTATCTTGTCTTTGGCATTCTTGAATAAAAGGGCAGCCTCAAAAGAACTAACTGCTAGTTGGATGAGATTTTAGGTGGGCAAAGCTGATACCAGCACGAAAAAAAAGAGAGGTGACATCATTGATTCTTTGGGCAAGTTACCTAATGTATCTGTGACTTAGTCCTCTCCTATTCCAGGAGGCTAGTAATCATATTAATTCATAGACTTGTTACCATTAAATTATATATGTAAACTGCCTGTTGTCATGTCTGTTGTAGTGTAAGTAGCATGCAGTGTCTCTTCCTGGGGCAACATGTCAGAATTAGAAAGATAATGGGGTCTATACAATTTCATGTGTTAAATAAACTAATAAGACGATCAGATTGTCTCTTAACAATTTCTATATGAGAAAGGGCTCAATAAATAATCATTTAGGAATAACCCCTTGTCTGTAAACTGTGAGGGGACTAGGTATGCTTGGATTGCACAGCAGTCTTTGTCTTGTTACAGATACCTAATTAGGAATACCTCAGCAATTAAACTCACACCATCTCATCTTAAAGGCAATTCAGCAAGTGATAAAGTTCATTAGAGAAGCCACAGAGCATCAATACTACAGTTGTTTTTCTAGATGTGTGTTACTAAACTCTAGAGTGGAGACTTTTTAAATAGATGCTAGACCAAGGCACTGAGATATTACAATTGAGGCAGAAAGAGAAGGCAAATGATAGCAATTTTCTCGGGCCTTGAACTCAAAGCCATCTGTGTCTTCAAACCTAAAGCTCACTGCTAAGAAGCAATTGGACAACTGTTTGATAACATGGAAAGCAACCAGAAAAAAACTTGATGCATTGGCAAACACACATTAGTAGAAATGACTCAGTTATTTTTTGTTTTTGGAAAATTGATGAAGGTACATAAATTGTCAATGTGCAGCTCAATGAATTTTCACACAGTGAACACACATAAATAGCACTCAGGTGAAGGAATAGAATATGATTAAAACCCAGACGTTTTCCTTTGCAATTTTTCTCTCTGATAGGTAACACTATCCTGGCTGTAATTCTATAGGTAAGTATCTCAAAATAAAAATACTTAAAAATAACTTACTTAAAAATAAGTAAAAATACACAGCAAATACTTAAAAAAAAAAAAAGTTTTGCTAATATAGTCATTAGAAAAATCAAACCTAAAGTCAAATATTAGTAAGGATGAAATAGATCATTACCTGATAAAAGGAGTACTTTATCACTATAAATTCTGTAATCTGTATTTGCCTAATCACACAACTTCAAAATAAATGTCAAAGATTGACATAATTATCGATACATTGACAAAGCCACAGCTACATAATTTCCTGTATTTACCATTTGTGGCAATAAAAGCAGGTAATTTTTGTTCATTTGTTACTTTTTATCATTTGGGGAGGGCACACTGGCCTCTCACTGATATAAACTACTAGTATAACATTTCTATGACTTGTCTGTAGACCATACAAATATAAAAATTCTCATTTGGAATTTTTTTTCCCACGGAGTACTTTAAATAAAGTTCGCTAATATTAGTTTATTATGAGTAGGATCAACAAACATTGCCTATTCTATATTAACTCTTGCCTAGAGTGATGACTCCAGAACATATGATCCTGGAATGTTGCCTAAATTGGAATAATACCTATACAGACACAATTCAGTATTAATGTTACTTACAGTTTGACTCTGCAAATGTTGTTTGATCTACGATTCAATTCCCATAAGTTTTCTTAACTCTATCTGAAGATATTTCTTTAATATGGAACTTTACAAAGAACTACATATGATCTGAGACGTTTGTAGCATTAATGAATAAATTATCTTGTCCTATAGCACAGTCTCTCTCCCTGCCCTATCTTTATCTGTCATTTATCCATGTAATCTCCTAAAGTCTCAGTGAATGCAAGGATAGCTAGAATTTGTTTTTTATTGATCCATTCATTAAATATTTATTAAGTTACTATGTACCAAATGACATTCTAGATACTGAGGTGAAAACAATGAACAATGGGCTTACATTTTCATGTTACAGCTTTCTGAAACTGTGAACCTTTGAGTATTGTGGTTCATGTACAGTACCAGACTCTCTGGTTCAGCACATTTTATGGTTCTTCATCATGTACTTTATGTCCCTTGCTGATCAATAGACAAGTATGGCCCGTATTTTTCTTAATGAAATCTTGCCTATGATATGAGTTATTGCAAGTTGATACACTGATTTTGCTGAATTCTCAACTTCTTTATTTGAATTTGCTCCAATTTCAAACTCTGCAGATCAAGGCTTTCTATTGGAAATATACACATTTTATTATCCCGGTGTTTATTATCTACCTATTTCTGTTCCTATTCACTATTTTATAAAACAGAAGAAATTCTCTTACTTTCAGTGTCTATACATTCCTCAAAATGTCTCCTATCTACAAGGATCTGGATATGCCCTTCTATAAAATTCTTTTTTGACTATATCATGGAAATACTATTAAGAAACTTCCTGGCATTTGATACAAGATAACAAACCCATACACACAAAATGAAAACTGGGCCTGAACCATAACATTATACTTTTGGCTTTTAATTATATTATTGTATTTATTATTTTTATGAACTGCTTAGTTTCATCACTGTCAAACATCCTCTCTTTCCATTGCTACATCTAAAATTAAAAGCTCAGAAATTTGCTATTTACCTGTTTAATATCCACATATAAGTAAAACCATATTTATTCAGTCAGTACACTTGAGATTCAGTGTCAAATTAACACATGACAACATAAATTCTTTTTAGAAATTTGCTAAGGAAAGTATTTCCAAAATATACTGAAAGATAAAAGGCAACAATTGTTAAGCTGTATCTATGAGGGAATTATTTTGATTAAAACATTATATTTAAATATTTTCTATTTCAAATAAGCTCATTTTTTAAGAAGTACAGTAAGCTAGATTTTGTTTAATGAAACTTGAAGTAAATATATGTTTGTTAGAGATCTTTGCCCTGTTATGTCTCCTTGGGGAATAATATTTTTTTATTACTTTGCTTAATTTTCAGTGTTAGTAAATATTAATAAAATATTTAGATTGTATAATTTTAGTCACATATAGACTTTCATAAATAAAATTAAAATGCACATTAATCAAATTAATTCCTAAAGGGGTTTTATAATAGTAGAGGCTAGAATTTAATTCTTAAATAGTTGAGAGAATATAGGAAATGCTTTCATTGGAGTACGAAGATAGAATTGGATTTGTTCCACATATAGTTTCTAAATTCTGAAGAAGAGATTTTCAATACAACTCCATACAATATAAGTACTTTACATTATAAAGCGAGGGTACTAATTATACTTTATTGGGAGTTGTGCTGAAATATAAAATTATGTTGAAATAGAATGAACATATTTTTCTACAAATGCTCAATATATGTGTAAAATTATTAATATACACTTGTTTTTCAATTTACATCTCTTTCCGTTCCAAATTACTTACTCTAACTTTTAAGGTTTCAAAAATTAGCATGATATAATAAGTTAGATATGTAAATGGAGTATGGTGAATAGAATTCGGACCAGGAATTTAAAGCAGTGCGAGAATATTGTGCCACATTTTGACAAAACATGTCAAAATTCATTTTAAAAGTTTGAAAAGAATTCATAAAACACCCTGGTGGGGAAAAAAGGTACATAGTATGCAAAAGTAATAGTAAATCAAATGAATTAGAAAACAGGAGTTTCGTTAAACGTATCTAAAAATATACGAAATAAACACAAACTAAACCGTTGGCAACTATAATCAAGAAAGAAAAAACAGTAAAAGAAGAATGAATGAGGGAAGGAGGCAGGGGAGACACAGAAAGAGGAAAAGGATTCAAGAATAAAGGAGCTCAAGAGAGTATGTAATCACAGTCTCTTACTCAAAACCCTTGGGTACAGATGTATTTCGATATCAGAACTTCTAGATCAGAGAATCTAGAAATGCAATGTGGTACATATGTTGTTATGACATTTCCCACAAGAATCAAATCATTCATGTTATATAAGTCTGCACAACCAGGCAACCTCCCATTTTACTTTAAGAACCGACTATAACTTTGATGCAAATGATACATATAAAGACAGTTTTTGCCAAATCCCACTGTTAAAACTAATTTCAGAAAAACAATCAGATTCAATATTTCAATGAAGTTATAGCCCATTATCAAGTAAATATATTTTAGGAATGCAACTACGGTTGAATATTAGTGTATATAACAGATTCAGTAGTAAAGTAAAATCTGCCATTTAGTCTGTGGCAAAATTTTTTTTCATAGTTACTACATATTTATAAATAAAAATCTTGTTAATGTTGGTACCTTTGGGATGGTGGAGAGTGTAAAATTCCTGCTGATTTTCAGCGTCTGCGATAGAGAAGCAGAGGTCTGCTCATTAGAGCAAAGAACAAAGGAGTGTGTGATCAGTGATTACTCTGCTTTCCTTAAACTTTGTTTGAACATTCAAGCCATGGTAGTAACAGGAATAGAAATAGAGTTTGTAAGTAAAGGAAAGAGACGCCAAAATGTTATTTTCTAAATTTTTGATGGTATCTTTCTCTGTAAAACTTATTATGATCAATCCAGGGAGAGGAATGCAGTTATACTTACTTGAAAGTGAGTCCAGTGAGTTGCTCGTTGCCATATCAAGAGCTTTTTGAACATTTCCATGAACAGTTAAGAACCTATTATGGATATAATCCATTCAATAAAAACATAAAACCCCTAGAAATTAATTTAATAATAAGCATGAAGGATAGTTAATGTTTTTTTCACCAAATTAATTGTTATTTCAAAGTTTGACTTCAAAACTTCATGAAGACGTATTTAGCATTATTCCTATAAGAGCCTTACTTGAAATTGTGAAAAATCACCCAATTGAATTTAAATACAATAATTTAGGAGGATCTATGCCACATGATAACAGTTTTATAAAATATATAATGATAAGCAGGAACAAAAAATAGTTAACTGCAAAGTGAAAAAAAATCAGGGTACACAGATATATATATATATATATATGTGTACATATACATACAAACGTGCATATATATATGTGTGTGTATATATATATATATAATTATGGCAATTTTATAAAAATATATGTTTTCATATGTTTCTTAGATATGTTTTACATATAAGCTTGTGCATGCATTATGTATGAATATATCTGTGTGGTGCTTTTGTGGGTTTGTGTATGTATACATTTAATATTAAATATATGCCACCCAAATTAAAGCTAAATAACACATATTTGGGATTATACATATTAAAAATCTGCCCTAAAGTACTAGTAAATGATGGCAATATTTATCTGAGGACTAAACTATATTTAAAAATAAGCAAGATTATATACTCTTCATCACTTAGATCTGATTAGTTGTCCAGACTCATCCTATTCTCTAGCCAGCATTGCCTGTCAGGCTTTTCATTGGTCCAAGAGCTATATCTGTATCTCTTTGTGGTGTACAGAGTAAGTGAAGATAAAATATATAATATGACCTTTCTTCCAGGATGCATTCTTGTTTAATGAAAAAGATGGGCTCCTTGAACAATCATGGACTAAATATGAAGGATATTTTGATCAATCATGCAAACTTTATTAAAATCAAGTGGAACATTTACTCTGTTATTTCCTTGCGATAAAATATATTGTTTACAAATTTAAAGAAAGGGCAATGCTGCAACAATATGAGCAATTGACAAAGCCTTTATAAATTTCACAGTCTCTACCTATCTGTTTATATACCTATCAATTTTTCTGTCAATCAAGACAATAGAAAAATTTTCATATAACTTCACATTCTGATTGCCGCTGATACTATAATTAAAGCCACAATGGAGTCTTTTTTTGTTAGTTTTGTTTTTGAGTTTTATAGTCAAAGACCAAACTGATAGCTTAGTGGATTCATTATAGCAAACTTTATATCTTATAAAAGTTCAAAGCATTGCTCTTTTTTCTCCATTGGTTTTACTGAATATTTTATGAAGATAATTTTAAGCAAGTATATGTTTTACTCAATGCATGCCTATAGATGCTATGGAAGATAAAAATTCAGTTTTCTCAGTCTTTAAAAGCTGATATTTGAATCTATGTCAAAAATATCTCTTGCCAATAATATATATTTTAAATCATGTCGCATAACTTCCTGCTTGAGTAACATTAAGTCTATAATCAGAATTTTGTATTATGAACCCAAAGAATGACTCACTTGATTTCAGGACATTGCTCTATACCCTGTATGTTGATTGCTAGCAGAAAGTATGCTTGGGCAATTATTGAGATGAAGGATGCACTTTATTTTTAAAAAGTAGTTGGAAAATAAGAAATTACTTTGAAATTGGAACACATATATATATGTGTCTATCACATGTGTCTATATATACGTATATATGTGGGTGTGTATATATGTGTGTGTGTATATATATGTATATATATATGTATATATATGTCGCCTTACAGCTGCCGAACTGTCTGTTCCCCGCGCCTTCCCCATGACATCACAAGGAAGTGTCTCGGAAAGCTGAGACCCAATGGAATGATGTCTGTTAAGCTTCCTTGCAGGAGTGTGCCGGAAAGCTAGGAACTGATGGAATAATATCAGTCAGGCTCTCTTATCTGATGGTTTCAGTACAGTGATTCCATCCTCTGGGGTTATGCATGTCTGTGAAGGCACAGTACCTGTTGGAGCACAATGGGGGCTTCCGGGAAGAAAAGTCAGGCAGGTAACTCATGGGCCATGGAAAAAAATCAAACTTTATTTCCTTGTATAATTACTAATAAAAGTCATACATTGGCCCGATTCGGGGCTCAGTCCTTGAGGCTTGAGTCCCTTGTTTCCGCTTGCACTCTACTCGTCTACTTAATCTTGCGCCGCCCTTCTCACTTCCCACTGCTCTTGTGCTGGACGCAATGTATATGTATATGTGTATGTATGTATATATATATATATATATTCAGTGTATGACTAATTTAGCAGTTATGTAGAAAGCATTGGGTACAATAGATTTGAAACTTCTAGAGAAAGACCCAAAATGGATTTTGCATTACAAAATACTATGAGCTTGTATAGCCCTAGACCCATGATGGAGCTATGGAAACCACATGTTGGCATTAAAGCTTTATTTCAGAGATTTTAAAAAAGAAGATGGAAAAAGACTTATTTTTGTATTCTTAATATACAGAACTATGCATTCACCTCAGTTGAATATGTTATACTTAAGGTAAAAGAAACATCAAATCCAACGGTTTCACCCAACTGGGAATTATATTCTGAATACTTTAAACATAATTCTAAGTAACCTATGACTTAACATAGTAGTAAATATTATCAAATATTACTGCATAGTGCACTATTTTATAATCGTCAATTTAGGGTTATTCATAAAAGGATGAAAGCAAAATGCAGTGAGCTGGATATTTAATTTAAAACACCGAAACTTCCAAATATAAGTGTAGAATAATGCGGAAGGACTTGAATTTTACTTAAATTGAGTAGCATTGTTCTCAGTATGAAATCAGTAGTAACTGGTTATTAACCTTGAGATTGGGTGAATAGAGGTTTGCCTATACAGAGCATATAGCTACTGAGCTGCCAAGTGCTACCGATGACCTTTCTGCTGTTTAGCGAAATTAAAAGCATAGATTTCTGTTGCTAAACTCTCATATGGTTTGGGATTTAGTTACCTTGGGACTGCCTCTCTACCCTTACATGGGGAAAAGGGTTACTCAAGGGTTACCCTTGAGAAAATAATGGAATTTCTTTTGAAATATACTCATGGTTTGAAATATACTCAAAATCTATAAAATGCACCAGGAATATAAACTCCATATCATCAACAGTGCTGTATCACTGTGAATATATCATAGCCTGCATTTATTGAATGCGTAGTCTGCAACTGGACCCTTCCTAAAGCTTTACACAGATAATCTCATCCTGCCAAGAAAACAAACCTGTCAGGCAGAACTCTGGTACTCCCTTTTAAATATGAGAAACCTGAGCTTGTTGAACGTATGTTTTCAGGGGTAGAGCTTCCAGTCTACTCCAGAGCACATGTTCGCATCACTTTCTTTTCTGACACACTTCTACGTGCTTCAGAGAGAGTTTTTCCTTCCTTGTCATAAAATAGACTGTGATTAAATATATGTGTAATGAAGACAATATTCCTCCACTCCCTGAACTCACTGGGGAATTTCCAGATGACCGTTCAATCTCCTCTTACTCAGGAGTAAAATGTTGCATGCTATTATCCTCCAAACACACACCTATGAGATTTCCAAGTATTTATGCAGAGTTCAGAGTCTTAGGACCATTCAAGACTGCTAAATAAGTACTAAATAGACAGTTGTGAAGTGGGAGATATGAATCATTGGTGTTCTGGACATTCAACAAATCAGTGACTGATGTTCTATTGACTGGATGTTAACAGTGCTCATGGAAGACAAAGTTCTATATCATCAATATGTCCATTATATTAAAAATGTAAGCTTATAACTCCCACATTTCTTTGCATTTTTCTTTGGATTTTTTTTGGAATTCACCAGTGTGAAACATTGAAGCAGAAGGTATTCCATTTTGTAAATATGAAATTACATACTTAGATTTCAATATCCATTATTAGGACACTCATCTGGAAGTGATGAATAATAAGTCCTTTCCTTCCCTTCCTTTCCTTTCTCTTTCCTCCCTTCCTCACTGCCTTTCCTCTCTTCCTTCTCCCTTCCTCTTTCTTTCCTCTTTCCTTCCCTCCCCCCTTTCCTCACCCCTTTCTCCACCTCTCCATTCTTTTTCTTTCTCCCTTTCTCCCTTTGTCCCTTTCCTTTTTGTGTTATATCTATCTGTCTATCTGTCTGTCTGTCTATCTATCTATCTATCTATCTATCTATCTATCTATCTATCATCTATCTATTTATCTATCTAGCTAGCTAGCTAGCTAGCTACCTACCTACCTATCCTACCTACCTACCTACCAACCATTTATCATCACTACCTAGCTGTTCAACAACAAGCTGAAATTATACTCTTTAAAAATAAGATAACACACTGTTAGTAGGATTGCAGATTGGTGCAGCCACTATGGAAAACAATATGGAGGTATCTCAAAAAATTGAAAATAGAACTACCTTATGACCCAGGAATTCCACTCTTGGGTATCTATCCAGAGAATTCCAAAATGCTAATTTGAAACAATCTGTGCACCCCTATGTTTATTGCAGCACTATTCACAATAGCCAAGACATGGAAACAAATAAAACACCCATCGGTAAATAACTTGGTTAAGAAACTGTGGTACATTTATGCAATGGAGTTTTACACAGCCATAAGGAAGAACAAAATCTTCCCATTTGCAATGATGTGGGTGGACCTAGAGAACATTATGCTAAATGGAATAAGTCAGACAGAGAAAGACAAATCCATATGATCTCATTTATATGTAAAATCTAAAGAATAGAATAAATGAATGAACTAATCAGAGACAGTCTCAGAGACATAGAAGGAAAACTGAGGGTTGCTAGATGGGGGGGCGGTGAGGATAAGGGAGAAGGTGAGGGGATTAGAAAGCACAGTCGGTAACCACAAGATGGCCATGGGGATATGAAAGTCAATTTGGGGAATATAATCACTAATGTCGTAAAGATTGTTGGGTATCCGATGGACACTTGTCTTATTAGGGAGCCCACTTCAGGGATGGTGTAGATGCCTGATCACTGCACTGTACAGCTGAAGCCGAATAATAATGTCAATTATAATTTAATATATATATATATATATATATATATACACACACATACACACACACACACATATATATACATATATATGTGTGTGTGTGTGTGTATATATGGTCACAAGAAGGGGAGTACAGCATAAGGAATAAAGACAGTGGAAATGTAATGGCTGTATGCAATGTCAGATGGGTAGTAGAGTGGGGGAGAGGCATTATCACGTTGTGAGGGGTATAAATGATAAATATATATTACCGTGTTTTGTACACATGAAACTAATAAAAATAAAATAAAATAAAATAATAATAAAAATAAAAACAAGATAACCCAGCACAAGAAAAAAATGTCCCCTAAGTTCTTGTGTGACTATACTATTTTACCCCCAGACATAGCCTTTCAGCCCTTATAGAAATAAAGTAAACTGAAATTTAAATCATTTATTGAGGAATGGTCAAAGTGTTGCTCTGCCTTCAAAAGAAAAATGTATCCATAATCTGAGAAAATGTTCACATAATATTTACATAGTCTCATAAATAATACACTTGTTTTTTTCTCTCATATTACTAAATCTTTACACTAGGAAATATTTCAATTTGTCAATAACTTTCATGAAATACATTTTTATTTTAATAAACATATAGCAAGCTACCTTAATATAAGAGCTCTTTTTTTAAATGCTTTAATAGAAAGGTTACTTTGACATGTTGCTTGATTATGGGTTGGCTACGTTTTTTCCAACGTTATTGTGATATAATTGACATTAACATCATATAAGTTTAAGGACAATGTGATGATTTGACACTGCATATATTGAGAAATGTTTACTACAGTAGGTTAATTAACACATCTATCACCTCCTATAATTGCCACTTTGGTGTTGTCATGTTAAAAACATTAAAGCTACTCTCACAGTCATTTTCAAGTATACAGTACACTATTGTTAACTATAATCACCATGCTAAACATTACATCCCCAGAACTCACTCATCTTATACCTGGGAACTTGTACACTTTGACCAACATCTCCCCATTTCCCTTACCTGCCAGCCCGTGGCAACCACCATTCTACTCTCTGTTTCTATGAATTGGGCTCATTTAGATTCCACATGGTAAGTGATATCATGCAGTATTTGTCTTTCTCTGTCTGACTTACTTTCACTTAGCATAATGTCCTCAAGGCTCATCTACATTGTTCCAAATGGCAGGATTTACTTTCATTTATGGCTGAATAATAGCCATTGTGTGTGTGTGTGTGTGTGTGTGTGTGTGTACACACACATAAATACACACACACACGCACATATGTATATATACATATATATATATATATATATATATATATATGCATGCCACATAGTCTTTATTTGCTCATCCATCAGTGGACTCTTAGGCTGTTTCCATGTTTTGGCCATTGTAAATAATGCTGCAAGGAACATGGGAATGCAGAGATCTCTTCAAGGGTGTGATATCAATTAGATCATATGGTAAATCAATTTTTAATTTTTTGAGAATCCTCCGTACTGTTTCCTATAATGCCTGTACCAATTTACATCCCCAACAACAGTGAACCAGTGTTCTCCTTTCTCCGCGTCTTCACCAGCATTTGCTGTCCCTTGTCTTTTTCATAATACCATTCTAACAGGTGCGAGTTTATATGCCATTGTGGTTTTTATGTGCATTTCCCTGATGATGAGTGAAGTTGAGCACCTTGTCATACTTGTTGGCTATTTGTTTATCTTTGGAAAAAATGTGTATTCAGGTTCTCTGCTCACTTTTGTAATGGGATCATTTGTTTTTTTGCTCCTGGGCTATGTGAGTTCCTTATGTATTTTGGATATTAACCCCTTATCAGATATATGATTTGGAAATATTTTTCCCATTCCATATGTTACCTTTTCATTTTGTTGATAGTCCCCTTGCAGTGCAGAAGCTTTTTCGTTTGATGTAATTTTCCTTGTTGATTTTTGCTTTCCTTGTTGCTTGTGCCTTTGGTATAATATCCAAAAATTGTTGACAGGGCCAACATTAAGCAAGTTTTTCCTTAGGTTTTCTTCTAGGAGTTTTACAGTTTCAGGTCTTACATTTAAGTGCTTAGTTGATTTTTAATTAATTCTTGTGAGTGGTGTAAGACAGTAGTCCAATTTTATTCTTTTGCAGGTGAATATCTAGTTTTCCCAACACCATTTATTGAAGAGACTAACTTTTATAAATGAGTATTATGTATTACTTTGTCAAATATTAGTTCGCCATTTATGTGTGGTTTATTTATGGGATCTCAATGCTGTTCTATTGGTATATGTGTCTGTTTTTATGCCAGTAGCATGCTATTCTTATTATTACAATTTGTAATATAGTTTGCAATCAGGGAGTGTGATACCTCCAGCTTTGTCCTTTCTCAAAATTGCTGTGTCTCTTTAGGGTCTTTTGTGATTCAATACAGATTTTAGGATTGTTTTCCTATTTCTGTAAAAACAATGCCATTGGAATTTTAACAAGAATCACACTGAATGTATAGATGGTCTTTTGTAGTACAGGCATTTTTACAATGTTAATTCTTCTGATCTATTGTATTAACATGGGATATGTTTCCATTTATTTGTATCTTCTTCAATTTCTTTCATCAATGTCTTATAGTTTTTAATGTATAGATCTTCAACTTACTTTCTTAAATTTATTCCTTAATATTATATATTTTTTTTAACGCTGTTGTATATGGGATTGTTTTCTTTATTTTTCAGATGGTTTATTGTTTGTGTATAGAAATGCAACTGATTTTTTTTTTGTATATTGATTTTGCATATTGCCATTTTACTGAATTTGTTTCTTAATTATAACAGTTTTTTGGTGGCGTGTTCAGGATTTTCTATTTTTATTTTCTATTTCTAAATTATATTATCTGCAAACAGAGATAATTAAATATATATGTATATATACACACACATATATATCATATAATCCAAACATAAATACACACACAAACACACACGTGCATACACGTGCACACACACAAACCCACACATGTTCATGCACGCGCGCACACACACACACACACACACACACACTATTTCTATGGTTTCTTCCTTTCTAACCTAACAGTTTTTATCTGTGCTGTAAAATTCTTCACTGATTGCATGGGGTGTGTTTCTATTTTATCTATTATTTTATCTTCTTGAAAGAAAACAATGTGGTTTATTTTTAAAGTAAAGCCACAAAGATTACAAAGATTACAATACTGAGCCTGATTCTGAAGGGGGCACACCATGAGTGATGAGATTAAAAAACAAAAATGAAGCAAGGAAAGATATACAGCAAAAATTCATAGAGAGAAACAGCAAATGACTTAGTAGATATTTGCTGGACTAGGCACATGAGACTAACTTATGTGAGAATTATTCATGGAAGAAAATTCAGAGAGAAACAATATGTTCACCTTTCTCCTTTCTCTTATGCTTCGTTCATCGAGATTAAGTACGTAGGGATGTAATGAACACAGATTCTATGATCGTAAAATCTGTCTATTAGGAAGCCGTATTTATTGACCTATAATGTAGTATTTTGTTCAAGTCCAAGAGTGAATTTGAGAGCCCATGAAAGTGGGCTTTCCCGGGAAAGAATAAGGAAGGCATTCAGAAGAATTGAAGAAGTCTCACAGATGTATACAGTCTTATCCAATTTAATCTATTCATTGTGCCACATAGATATTTTATGACTTCCCATTTTATATTGGTTCCATATTATCTATTTTCCCCGCTATGTTAATAAATCCACCTCTACTTCCTATTTTATCTTGGTGATACTACCCATTTTCCCTCTGTAATAAATTCACCCCTAGTTCATCAGTGAGAGAAGTACAAATCTAATCAGTCACAGTGTCTCCTCCAAAATGCTGGCCAATTGTCATTAGTAAGTAATAACTTACTTACTTCTAAGTAAACTGAGAAGACTTAGTAAAAGAAGCTATCACTAATTATATAAATTAACCAATTTAAATTAAATTGGTTAAATTAAATTAAATAAATTAAATTAAATAAATTAACCAGCTATCACTTTGACTAGTCTGGTTTGTTTGTTTCATAGAGTAACCACAATCATCTTTCCCAAGGAATCTGATCTGTAGATGCCATGTCTTTATTAGGTTATGGTTGTTTTAGTTCCACCTTGATAGTCATTACCATACATGACACTGATTCAATAATCAAATTATAGTTCTATTTTCTGGATTGATTTTCCTGTCTAATATAATAACTCCTACTTGTCCTATAGGAGTATGAGGAGATCAAAGTCCCTAATTGATAATTATAGCTTCCAATTTAGTAGAAGATCCTGTTGTGCCCCCCCTAACAAAAACGGTTCACATTTCTCATTTGATGAAACCAGAAATTAACCCAGTAGAATATATTATTGAGAAAAGATTTCAAAAATGGATCTCTGGGTTTGATTTTGAGAGAGATGATTTCTATTCTTCCCCCATTTCCTTGGCTCCCAGAGGTGTGTGTTGTAGCTGTAGTGAACAATTTTTACATTGGTTTTTGATTTAAGGTATATACCAGATACAAGCAGACACTGCCATAAACTGATAGTGTTTTCCCATAGCTGGAATCTTGGCTGAGGTTTCACCACTCTATTCCAGTGTTTTATCAGGCTGACTTTTCCAAGATATAGGGTTCATAATAAGACCTGTGGTGATGAGTCCATTGCTACACATTGGGCTTGGGCAATATCTGTATGATACCGTGTTGATATAATAGGCATTCAAAGACAACAGACTCTGATCTGGTATAGATACTGTGAACAGGGAGGATAAACCCTTATCTAGAGTATATGTAACTCCAAGAAGGACAAATTATTGCTTCTTCAAAGTTGAAAATCATCCAATATAATTGATTGCCTTCAGGTGGACACGAGAATGGTGCCATTTTGATCTCCAATGTCTGTCTCTGCTGTCATTTTAGACATTTAACAATGGAAGTAACTAAATCAGCCTCATTGAGGGAAATTCCGAGTTATTGGATATATGAATATCTTGTACGCCTGCCACCATGGTCCCTCTGTTCCTGGGATTTTGGGAGGCTTGATAGAGAAGTTGTCTGACATTAAAAATATGGGTGATCCTGACACCTTCTTATTCCACAGAAAAAGATGCTTTCTGGAAGGCATTATTGTGACATGAAAAATCCTCATAGTTCACGTCACTTCCATAGGTCCATCACATATTTCTTTCTGGAAACCTGTTGTCAATTATTCTTTTTTGTTTACTCCAGGTTCTGATGATGGCACTGAAATGATCCATAATCCAGAAATTCATATATATATACAAAACCCCAGACTACCTCTAATCTATACAAAGTGGATAAAAAAAAAAGTGTACTCCTCACAGTTCTCACTGTGAAGATTTTCCTTCACTATTCTATTTCTGAGTCATCCCTAAATGTGGCTAATATTAGGCTCTACCATTCATCTGACTATTGCCAATATGTTGTGATAACTCATCTGTGAATCAGACCCAAGTTCCTTCATTTTCTGTTGTATGGCTGTAGAAAAGCTTTCAGAAAGCTATAGGTGTGATTAAAGATGGGCAACAATGTGGCAGAGGTAGTTGTCATGGGAATTTTTTAATATAATTGTGCTTTCCAGACCTGCTTAGGTCTAAGTTAAATGAAGGATTGCTGCAGCACAAACGTGACTTAATCACCTGCTTCATGAATAAAACTCAGCTCACAATGAGCAGCTTTAAGACTTAGCATTAATCTGTGATCCTGGTTAGGAAGTCATTCACTTCTAGAACCTGGTAGCATCTTAGATTCTAAAAACAAATAGAGAGTAGTTCTGTGACATAGGATGTATATTGTTTCTCCCAAATCTTAGAAATTATTGCTACTCTCATATTAGAGCTTGACAGATATTTCATTTAGCATCCTTATTTATCTTGGTATATCTCTGGATATGATATATCATGAAGTACAACAAGAAGAAAACATTTATCATATCCCAGAACTCTGGCAGAGACCTCTTTTTCTTTGGACCTTATGTTCTGTTGTCAGACTTCCAGGAAACCCATTCAATAGGTTGGCATAGTTTTCCAATGGTAGTCAATGGTGTTTCAAAATCTAGAGTCTGGTTCACTTAGTTAGTGGTTGAGGTGCAAGATGCAGAGAAATGCTTTTTACACTAAAGGACTTTCCCCAACCTGTCCAACATGATGATGAGGTAAAAAGTTTATCCATGTTTATCCAAAGAATGTTGAAAATGTATTGGGGTTCCATATGTATTTTACATGGATGGCATCTAGGGATCTTGACACTTCCAACTCAACAAATCATTTTAACTTGATATCATCAATATAATAAATTACTCGTATCTTCTGTGGATTGTCAAGATCCCAAATACTGTTACACATACTATTATACAGAGAGCAAGAGAGTTGACATAGAACTTCCATGAAGGTGAACTGCTACCTTGGTGTTTGCCATATAAAAACAAATCTATAGAATCCCTTTTAATGGAGATAGAAAATATACTTATTATTTGCTAAACCAATAGATGCTTCCCCAAATCCCCAGTGATAGTGACTATGATAAACTTTTCTAGTCAAGGTATCACATGTAGGAAGAGCAATTTCAATCCAAAACCAGGCTACCATACAGTTAGTCCAATTTATCTGTCATAATTGATCATGGTTGTGCTAAAGCCATATAAGCAAATTAAATGGGGATATCTAGGGATCACAACTACAATGCCTTTCATATCTTTGTCAGTGAAATTTCTTCAATAATTTCCAGGACGTGGTGTTGCTTTTTATTTGAAGTTTGTTGGAATGGGATACAGGTTCAGTTCAGTTTCATGTGGCTCTACTATACAAGTCTGGAAACTAGGACAAGGGGCATTCTATCACTAGATATGTTTATGCCACTTGTATATTCAGCAGGAAAACTATCTTTTATTTATCAATATATGATTTTTATGGTTAGAGATACACTACTAATTTGAACTTTACACTCAAGTGAGATCTCTAATTTCAAATACACAGGGAATATTTAATTGGCAACACAGGAGAAAAACAAGGTTTTTTGGTAATCTCTCATTTCTGATGCATACATTTATGTACTTTTATGTTTTACTAAGTATTTAGCCCCCGATGAGTGTCTGCACTTAACTTGGAGGTCTCAGATTCACCCCAATTTAATAGAAGTCCACAATTTAGTCAATTTTCCTTAGATATAATATTGGATTTACCTATAAGACAATCTCAGCTTTATTGTTTGATTAACTTCATTTCCTTATTGCAGCCACCCTTTTTTTATTATTTCTTTTTGGAGGGGCACGTGGCTACTTGCCTTATTTTTTTCTTATCTCAGCAATGTGTTAACTCTTATGTTTATTGTATTTTAAACTGTCTCAGTTATATTACAGACTGACATTTTTTTAGAAGCCTACTGGTATAATTATTAATAAAATGAAATATATATTTTTATAAAATGTATGCTTATAATATCTTTATTTTAATTTTAACATAAATATAGTAAAACAGTAAAGGAGGAACATAGTTTTTCAAAGAAAAATACAACTAGATTTATTTGAATTTCCTTACACTCTTACAATCATGAAAAACTATATATGGAGGCCCGCTGCTCCTGGTCTCACCTGCCAGGTACTACTGATATATTATATTTCCAGTAGTACAAACAATCTTCATGTCCAAAGTCTTTATAAATTTTGTTGTCAAGAAATCCAGTGATTTCCTAGCATACTTATAGTAGATATAGCAGTATACTTAAACCATAGCATTTCTTCCTTATACTTAAAATAAATCTGGTCATATTAGGTACCCAACCTTCCCTCAGGCATCCTTGCTATTTCATAGGCTTATGGATGACACATCAGTCCCTAATAATATGCTCTTCATCAGAGATCTTGGTTAAGCTATGTCATTCCACTTGCTGGTAATTTTGGGGGGAATAGAAATGTGATGAAATTCAGACCACAGAGAATCATGAAGTTTGCTTTTGGAAAAACATCTCCTATGCAATCAATAATGATTTCCAGAAATATTTCTTGTTCTACAATTGATGTGAGTGAAAATGTAGGTAATTTGTTCATTCTTCATAATAATTCTCCAAGTATTTATAGAAGCAGTTTTAGGAGGGTGTTACTACTGTGACCAGGAGAGTTGAGAGATAATGAAACTTGAGACTTTGTAATATCAATAAGCTCCTGAGTTGATGAACTCAGAAGATTGCCTTTCTCCTAGACTTCCTCTATATCAGCTTATTCATAGTATCCGTGTTTAAGCTATTTGAATCGGGGTTCCCCGAGTCAGCAGTCTAAATACATCGGATATTTGTACCAGAAATGGAAAACTGAAAATAACTTTGGAAAATATGGTATTGCTTGAGTATAATTTATACAAGGCAATCGTGATCCTAATTTTCTGCCTCAGGAATCTGGGAATAATATAGTCTGTAGAAAACTTTTGTTTTGCTATTAGCTATTGAATATTAACACACCAACTTCTGATAATGACTGAGTCATCTTGAAACTCAGAAGGGCAAATTGATGACATTGGACTAGGTTGAATCTTTTCTATGTCATCATGTAATATCTTAAAATATACAGGAAACTTTTGTCTTCAGGTGACGTATTCTAAATATGAGAGAGAAAAACATGTCTCTGTGAAAAGGGGCCATCTTCACTTATGGCTTGTAATCAGAACCATGAAAGTTTAGTAATTAGGTGATTGGAAGATTTAGAAAAGCTAAGCCTTGCCAGGAAAACAATATAAAAGTTTGAGAATTTGGGAGAGAATATGATTGGAACAAAAACCTCTCCCAAGCACCTCCTGTAAAGCACTGTGTGACTGATAAAGGGGACAACATGATTATTGTGAAGATACAGCTGTCTAAAGCAAGGAGGTACCTTCCAGAGGCAATTGGCTAAATCACCTGGTAGGTAAGACAAACAGGAAAGGAAGGTATTAAATTAAGGTTTCATGGCACAAAGTAAAGAACTTGTTATGATAAATCAGAAACTTCTAGATTCATAGCCCCAAACAATTTCCAATTGTATAGTTTGGGTCACGGAGTTTATTGAAAACAAGTAGAATAGACAACTGGTTTTGAAAGAACTGTATTACCAAAGTGACCCCAAACATGGTTAGAGTATATAACTATTAAACTTTCTAAATCAAACACTGTACCAAGAATTTGCACCTCCCGAAAGCATGTTGTGAAGGTAGCACAGCGCCCAGAAAATAACTTTTCTCTAGTGTCCACTGTAATGTATGACAGAGACAACAGACATGGCTGTACTCTGAGAGGAGAGAAAAAACACTGTCTGATTCACAGGCTATGAAAATCACTCCCCTGTCAGAGCAGGACGTTTTTGTATCCCTGTTCAACATGCAATGTGTATTTTAGACAACTGCAAAATTTCCCATTGTCCACCTTCACAGAAAGGAGTGTTTATTGCAATTATCATGCTTTTTACCACTTGGTATTTGTGTGCATTTAAAGAAGATAATTCTTCCTTTAGTGAGATATCACTGGACCATTGGAAGCTACATCTAGACATAATGGAAAGGACTGCGCACTACCCAGAGATCTTGTACTTCAGGTTAAATGCAATGATTGACTTTGGAGTGTCTCCTTTTGAGGAGGAATTGGCATTACAAGTGGGCATCCATATTTAAACATATATTTGTGTAATGAATGAAATGAGAACATATATGTGGAATAAGTTCTTTGTTAGCCAACGAGCTCATAATATTAGGTTTTGATAGTTGCTTATCCATCCATAATCCATTTCTCCCCTTTCATTTTCCTGCTAGAAACTGAACCCAAATATCTACCCCATTCTTTGAAACTTATACAACTTAGTAGAGACTAAGTGGACTCTGCTTAATCTAAATCAGTCACAATCTTTATATTTCTACCTGTCAGTAATTGGTTGGATGATATTTGGTTGGATAATAGTAATTGGTTGAATTATTCAGGAGTGAAAGAGTTGAGAAGTCTGCTGAAGGCTTCTGGGAAAGCTTCTCCTTGCTCTTCAGCCAAGAGCCTAAGAATAGGAGTCAGCCTCTAACACTGATTGCTACTGGCAGTCACCTTGTAACCCTGAATGCAGCCAGTCTTATCGTATAGTCAACGCTGAGGACAGTACAGTCAAAGACAGATAAAGCCAATGACTCGGATGCCCTCATTAAGTCAGGTCTTCAGTGAACTTAACAATCTGCTCTAACTTGCAGTTCTTTGAGATAATAAATGTTCTCCTTGTTTTAATATGTTTTATAAGACTTTCTATTAATTAAGCCAAAAACATTCCGGGTAATTTAATCATATTCCTCATTTATTCCCTCTGGGAAACCTAGAGGGTTCTTGTGAAGAGATTCTGTATATGACAGTTATCCAGGAGTAGTCACAGTTTTCTCACACATCAAGCATCTCTGTGGTCCATTATTACAGAAAACTAAGTGCTTTGTATGCCATCCTGTCACCTTTATAACGATCCCATGTAAAACAGCATCATCTGTACATGTCTAACCCCATTTCTGGACTACTCAAATACTTAACCATGTGACTTCAGGTTTCCTTGAACAGCAAAACATTATACTAGGTATTCATTTCAATGACTGGAGAGCTTGTGAGAGAATATTCTATTTTCTCTGGTTTTGTCAATAGGGAGAGTTGTGTGCTCAGAGGAAAATTATAACCAAAACAATATAACATTTTCTTAGGCTTGAGGATATTAATGCTTTTAAATATTTCTTCTGAAACACTGTGTGTTTTAGAAGAAGTCATATGACTTAAATGATTAAGAATGGCAGAATAGGAAGGAACCTAAAAAATTATCTAGGGAATTTGATCCTGTGCATGAACATTAATTTATTCTATCTTTAATTTTTACACTTAAGTTTTTTTATTGTTCTTTGTTATAAAGAATTATCCTATGAATATTTTTATACAAAATAAGTATCATTCAATGAAAAACATTATTTGGATGTCTATCTTGAGCAAGATACTTACGTATTTCAGGTTAGGACTAGGTATTTATTATGAAATTTGGTTCATGTCATTATGGAGCTTACGCAGTAGTGAAGAGAAAAACAAAATGAAATCTCGTGACATTTTTGCGATAAATACTATCCAACAAATGTATAGTATTTTATAAGGGAATTGAAGTGAGAGAGAAAAAAAAATTTTCTGCATTAAGAAAAAGTCCTTTCAGAGGTACTAATCATTATCCTGATGTTTGAGGGAGATGTAGAGGAGAGTGGATTTTTCAGGGAGAAGAAACATTCTACATGATGTCTAAATGTAGGAAAGACCATTTTGCACTACAGAAGCTGGAAGAAAGATATTGTGTTTGGAAGAAACAAGAAAGTATACAAGATAAAGGTGAAGAAATAGGATAGAACTGGAATGTGCAAAACGTCAAATTATATCAAGAATGTAAGATGTACCAGTTGTGGATTTATTAGGAATAACCACTTTACATGTTGAAAAATATCTGATATAGGGAATCATAGTTTCACACAATATTATTCTTAGTTATGAAACCATACTGCAACTCACCATCATTTGTTTAATAAATTTATAAATAATAAATTTTCTGGAGTATGTATGGCAGAATGTACCCAAAAGGACACCCAAGTTTCTGATCTGTATAGTTGGATTGAAAGGTGGAGGAATGATTGTAACAAAGAAATGAAGTTCTTCATTAAAAAAAAAAAAAAAAACACCAAAAAACAATGAAATGAGGTATAATAATTAGAATAGAGAATAAACAAAAAAAAAATAGCCTTATCTGCTCATGTATTTAGGTCTACCAGAAAATTCCAAGAGAAGAAACTAAAATACAATAAAGTAATAATTATTAAAAATTCCACATATCCTTTATAACATATTCTCGTCAGCAAACATATCCTGTGAAGGGGAAGAGAATAAATGTTTTAGGCTTTGGGGTGATATGGTCTCTATCATTACAGAAATCTGCTATTGTAAAATGAAAATAGACATTTTATAAGTAAATTAATGAGCCAAAACTCCACAGATGAATTGAAAATTTACTATAAAGTCTTATCTGGAACTCTATTTCAATAAATTTGAAAACATCAAATAAATAATTTTCTTGTGAAATAATAATCTTGATTTATATCAATTCAGAAATAAAAAAATCAGTCACATATATTTCTGTACAGAAACAATGAACTATCCGAAAAGAAAGTAAGGTGATAAATGTTAACTACACTCATCGTGATGATCATTTTGCAATATATACAAATATTGAATTATTATGCTGCACTTCTGAGATTACTATATTGTTAGATTTTAATTATATCTCCATAAAAATAAAGAAAAAAAGTTAACATTTCTATACAAAAACAATGAACTATCCAAAAAATTTAAAAAACAAAAAAAAGTCTCATTCATAGTAACAAAAATAATAAAATACTTAGGGGTCAACTTAACCAATGTGGTGAGACAACTGTACATTGAAAATTATAAAATAAAACATTGATGAAATAAATAAAACAGACAAATGGACAAAAATTCAGTTTTTATTGATTGTAAGAGTTAATATAGTTAAAATATCCATATTATACGAAGTGATCGACAGATTCAATGCAATCCCTATCAAAATACTAATAGCATTTTAAACAGAAATGGAAAAAAAGACCTATAATTCATATAGAACCACAAAAGACCCCTAATATCCAAAGCAACCTTGAGCAAGAACTAAGCTGGAGGCATCACACCCCTTGATTGGAAAAAAACATATATATGTGTGTGTGTGTGTGTGTGTGTGTGTGTGTGTGTATACACACATCTGTTTTCAAAGTTGCAGTACTCAAAATACTAGGGTACTGGCATCAGAATAAAAACTGACATATAAGCCAATGGAACAGAATAGAGAGCCCAGAAATAAATCCACACTTTCAAAGTCAACTTTTCTTCAACAAAGATGTCAAGAACACACAATGGGGAAAGGATGGTGTCTTTAGTAAATGGTGTAGATAAAACTGGATATTCACATGTACAAGAATGAAAATGGACACTTACCTCCTACCAGGTACAAAAATCAACTCAAAATGAATTCAAGTCTTAAATGTAGACCTGAATCCATAAAACTGCTAGGATCATAAGGAAAAAGCTGCCTGACATTGTTGTTGGCAATGAATCTTTGAATATGACCCAAAAACCACAAACTACATCAAACTAAAAAGCTCTGCACAGCAAAGGAAAGAATCAACAGGAATGAAATGGGAACCTATGGAGCGGACAAAATACTTGCAGACTATATATCAGATAAAGGGTTAATATCTCAAATACATAAGGAATTTATATAATTCAATAGCAAAAAGAAAAAACAAAACAACAACAACAACAAAAAAACCCCACAAAGAACCCAGTTTAAAAAAAATGGACAAAGGGCCTGAATAGACGCTTCTCAAAGTAAGACATAGAACTGGCAAAGAGGTACATGGAAAAGTTGCCCAAAATCCCAACCATCAAGGAAATTGATATTAAAACCACAATGAGATACCACCTCATACCTGTTAAAATGACTGTTATCAAAAAGACAAATGGTAACAAATGTTGGTGAGGATATGGAGAAAAAAGAACCCTTGTACACTGTTGGTAGGAATGTAAATTCATACAGCCATTATGGAAAACAGTATGGAGGTTCCTCAAAAAATTAAAAAGACACAGAAGTACCTATGATCCAGCAATTCTACTTCTGGGCATACATCTAAAATAAATGAAATAAGTATCTCAAAGAGATCTACACTCCCATGTTTATTGTAGTATTATTTATATCCAAGTATGGAAACAACTTAAATGTCCATTGACAGATTAATAAATAAAGACAATATTATTATCTATATATATATATGAATATTATTAAGCCTTAAAAAAAGAAAATCCTGACGTTTGCGACAACGTGGATGAACATGCAGAGCATTATGCTAAGTGAAAATGCCAGACCCGGAGAGACAAATACTGCTCTGTATGATCTCACTAACATGTGGAATCTAAAATATTCAAATTCATGGAAACGCAGAGTAGAGTGGTGGTTTCCAGGGTCAGGATGAGTGAGGGAAATGGGGAGATGTTGGTGAAAGGTTATATAGTTTCAGTTATGCAAAATGAAAAATTTCTGGAGAGCTAACATACCGCAGTATGACTATAGTTAACAATACTGTATTATATACATGAAATCTGCTGAGAGGGTAAATCTTAGGTGTTCTTAAAACACACACACACACACACACACACACACACACACACACACACACACACAAGCAAACAGTAACTATATGAGGTGGTTGATATGTTAATTATTTTGTTGTGGTGATTATTTCATAATGTGTACATATAGCAAAACATCAAGTGTATCCCTTAAATACATACAATTTTTATTTGTCATCATGCCTCAATAAATAAGCTGAAAAAAAATAACAACAACAACAACAAAAGAGATGAGGTACTTGTATAGTTAATTTCTCTGTAAACTTTAAATAATAGTTAATTCTAATGCTATTTAACCCATTTCAGCCATGGAATAAAATATAAAATTCCTTGATTCATTTTGTAAAATAAAAATATAACAATATGAATAAATTATGATAAAACCCAATCCTATATCAAATCTAATTGATATGATTATATATGCTAGGATATGATGTGATATAATGTTATATCATATCATATATAAAATCATAATATAATATAGTATTGAGAGCGTAATATGTTATGTCAAAGTAGAATTTATTGCAATATTGAAAAGTTAGCTGAATAAAAGGAATACTAACAATATGTCTCATTATAGCCATAAAATCAAACATAAGTACCTTTCTCTAACATGCAGGCTAATTTCTTGGTAGCATTTAAAAATCATTTGTAATATAATGTCTACCAAAATGGAACTTGTAATCAAACTCATTTAAAATTTGAATAGCAAGTACCACTTTAGACAATGGGACTCTGTAAAGTCTTCACCGAGAAAAAGTAGGATTAACACAGAGGAATATCATCCACATTATTATGCAGTATTATTATAAATTTTCTGTTACAATCAATAAGATAACAAGAAATAGTCTTTATAAATTTAAAAAATGAAGAGATAAAAATCAATCCCTGTGATGATATGAGTTTTATACCTGCGAAAACTAAGAGACTCAAATAAATTCTTAAAAAAATATAATAAGAGATCTAGGGAAATTGAAAGGGTGCAAAAAATAATTTATAACGAGGTCTTTCCTATTAAAAGTAGTAATAAGATTTTTAAAAATCCATGCAATACATCAGAAAAGCTGTAAGACTTTGGAATAAACTTAAAGGAAAAGTACTGACTTTTATGAAGAAAGCAATACAGTTTTATTGAAGGACATAAAAGAAGACTGCAACAAAGGGAAGGAACATACCATATTATTTGATAGAAATATGTACATTTATTAAAAAGTCAATTTTTACAAAATAATATGAAAAATTCAATGTGATTTCAGTTTGAAATCAATTTTTAGAGTTATACTGTGCCCTCATTGTTAATGTGAAAGTTTTTCTTTGCTGTTTGTTTTGTTTGTTTGGTTACAAACTGGGAACTGTTTATTGGTTGTGATGAGACCCATACCTACAAAGGAAGCCTAAGCTGAGTGAGGGAACTGTCCAGTGCTGATAAAGTTGGTGGCCGCTGGAGACTAGGGCTGGCAAAACATCAAGGAGGCAGGAGAAGTTTTCTGAAAAATTGGCTCAACTTCTACAATATGCCTCATGGGAACCAGGCTCCAGGACACACTCCGTGGGGAAGGAGACAGATAAGCTTGCCTCTAAAAGCCACTCTCCTTCCTCCAGGCTCCCTATCTTTAGTCCATCAGTGAAGTCTGATTAGATGTGGTAGGGACTTAACTTTCTTTGTGATCTACATTCAAGCATCATTCCCCCTATGCTATTGTAACGGGACTCCAATTCATTATCTAAAGCCAGGACAGTAGTGGTGGTTCAGAATGCCAACCACCACAAGCTACAAATTTATATTTTAAAAGAATAATTACAAGGGAATCTTCTAGATTTTAACATGTAATATGGCTTAAAACAACTAACAAAACTCAGAAAACTATAGACAGAGAATGTATCAAATCATAATGTTAAATTAAAGACATTCAGAAAAATGGAAGCTGGGAGTCTTTTTTGCCAGTGGAACTGCATTAAAGGAAATACTAAAGTATGTTCTTCAGGCTGAAGGGAAACACCACCTGTTGGAATACATTATGTATAGGAAGGAATGCAAAAAGCAAATTGTCATTATTTAAAAACAAAAACAACAACAAAAAAATAAGATCATTTTCCCTGCTGTTAATTTAGTTGAAAAACAACTGTCCTTATTAAGCCAAAGTAATTTCAGTAGTGTATGGTATAACTGTCCCCTGGAAATAATAATAAATATATAATAAGAGTAGATTCCTAACTTAAGTGTTTAAGAAAAGGGAAGGGGGGATGGCGGGAGTGTGGGGAGGAAGAGAGAGAGAGAGAGAGAGAGAGAGAGAGAGAGAGAGAGAGAGAGAGAGGGAAAGTTCTAGGATGTAAAAGTATTTATTAAGACAATTCTGCAGATTGGAAGAAGGAAGCCCAGAACCTATAATGAACTACAAACCAAAGAGGAGTTGGTTTGAGAAAGATCAAGTACCAAAATTTCAGGAAAAACCGCCAGTGACATGACCCTTCGATTTGGCAACATAGGGTCTGTTGGGGTCCTCCAAAGAGCCTTTTAAGTAGAGTAAGGAGAGAGATGCCAGACTGTAGCTAATTAGATAAATAGTTGTTTGGGTGATGGTTTGAAAAAACTTTCCACTCAGGTAACTCATTCTAAAAGTTGACTGTGGAGTAGAAGAGAAGAACACAGTCTACCTGGAAAGGAATATGTAGTCAGTATGAATTGTTTTATTCTTTTTTTTTCCCCCTTAATTTTAAAGCAAAAAAATGTTTCCACTTGTGCAAGGAAATTGGCTGGCCTGCAGAGCAATAGAACATTATTTCCCCTACTCTATAAAACATATATGGGAGTAAACAAAACAACATCAGTTTTCTTTATCATTTGAGAAGAAGCAATAATTTTGGTTAAATCTAAAGTGTAATCTTACTTGTTTGTTTTTGTTCATCTTTTTTTCAATACAAAGACTCTGAAGGATTTATCATTGTAGCTTATTGAATATAGCATTGCCAATGGAACTGACAGACAATTAGTCAAGGATTTGTTGAATTAAGAAAAACTGCAATTTACATGATGTAAACAAAATGAAAAAGGAAAAAGAAAAACCATTTATTAAGAGATAAAAAGATTTAAAAATCTTGTAGGAAACTGACCTTTGGTTTAAATGAATGCATTTATGTACATACAGAGACATTTAAGAGTGGTATCCTTTATCTTTGAAATCAATGGATAAAATGGCTAAACGTCTATAATGATGCCATTCATATGTTAGACAATTATTGTCCATTTTAATGTTTTCCCACTGTATCATGCCTTAGGCAAATACTCTCCTTGTTCATGAATATTGGGGAGAGCAAGTCATAAATCTGGAAACTGAACATAAACATCTTTCAAGCTGTCTGACCTCTTGCAGTGTTTGCAAAGCTTAACATATATTTTAATCTGTGTACTGCTGTTTTTCTTTGCTGCCTTCCATCTTTCTGTTCATCTTCCTGCCTCCTGTTTCTATCAATCCATCATTTTTTTTTCAAATTAAGGGCAAGTTAGATGACAGATGAGTGTCTAGATGACAGACACTCACTGTCCAATGCTACAGATTCTAAGTAGAAGTAATTACAGTGTATGAAACTAAAGCAGTGCACCAATGCTGCCACCACAGGTCCCCATGACAGTAGCTTACTTGTTTGAGTAATATGCACAGGGATGAAGTGAAGAGTGGGGAATACTGAAATGATTATTTAAGATAATCTCTTTTATTTTTAACAACAAAGTAAAATGCATGTTTCTCTGAATTTAAAATTGAGGAAATCATTTAATAATGGATGGTGGCATGCTCTGAACAATACAGCCCTAGAGGGGAAGATTTTTGGGAAAATGCTACAGGATTTAGAGGCAGAAATATCCTTGATTTTCTCTTTTCATAGCACTTGTCATTAGAAATAAGGAAACAGCAACTTACAGCTAAGCTATGATAATAATATGTATTTATTCAGCCATGGATACAGAGTGAATTGTGTGTAAAATATTAGACAAAGACATATACACATAATTTGTAAGTATCACCACATATGATTTATATATATTTAGTAAACTCAGAAGGTATTTTGCTCTTTGTAACCATATTATAGAAAATGTATCTGTTTTTAAACCAATGCATTAATCCATAGCTCTTTAAAATGAAAACAGTGAGTTAGGTGTCTGGTGGAAATGCACATTATGTGATCTTCGAAACAAAAATACATCCATATTGTATTTAACAATATAATAATATCAGAGCAGACTATAAGCAATCATTTTACTTGTTCTGTGTAATATAATTTGTAATGTATCTTTTGTAAAGAAGCTGGAGATGCCACTTTTTTTTACAATGATATAACAGCTGTTCTGGTGCCAAGATTGTTGTCTTTAATACAATTTGAGGGGCCTGGAATTTGCCTTGGGGAAATGTCTCGTTGTGCGTTTGGGGCATAAGATGTACAAGATAAATCTGACACATACTGTAACACCAGAAAAAATATCGCTGCTCAAAACTAACAAGGTCATGTCCAAAGGACCCAAGAGTCAGCTTAAACTGGTGTGTATAGGCCAATAAGATAGTTTGAATATTTTATGAATATTTTAGCTAGATATAAAGGTTTAGTTAGATATAAAGGGGGGGAAAAAAACACAACAAAACAGAAAAAGACCATTCAGTTGATTAAACTCTTTACGTGTAGATAATGAGTTCCTAAAGATAGGAGGTTGGACAATTAAGTTCGCAAACTCATCCTAGAAAAAGTGTTGCATACCTCGTTGCTGAATATCATTATGGTCACCTTCGAAGTACTCCCCTTGGGAAGCTATGCACTGACACCAGCATCAAGTCCACCCTTCAAAGCAATTTTGGAACTCTTTTTCTGGAAGGGCCATCAGAGCTGTATTACCCTTGATGGCCTGAATGTCATCAAAATGTCTTTCTTTCAATATTTCCTTTATCTTTGGGAGGAAGTCATGGGGGCCACATCAGGTGAGTAGGGATGGTGTTCCAGCATAGCTATTTGTTTACTGGCTAAACACTCCCTCACAGACAGTGCCCTGTGAGCTGGTGCATCGTCGTGATGCAAGAGCCATAAATCGTTGGCGAAAAGTTCAGGTCGTCTAACTTTTTCACACAGCCTTTTCAGCACTTCCAAATAGTAAACTTGGTTAACTGTTTGTCCAGTTGGTACAAATTCATAATGAATAATCCCTCTGTTATCAGGATGGTTAGCAACACCATTGCAACAAGTTTGCAAACTTGTTACCTCATAGAAAGAAGAAAAAATAATATATCAAAATGATAAAATCATTAGAGTTTGCTAAAGTATAAACTCATTACTCTGAAAATAGATAATGGTAAAGAAATGCACATATTACTGTCTTTCTGGAAGGAACTGCCTTTTATGATAAATAGCTTTTAAGGTCACTGTTTTTAAAAATGGATTCTACTCATAAAGATTTTACTCATAAAGTAAAAATAAATTATAAAATTTAAATAACTTTGTTTGCAGTCAATGTTGGAATTACTGATTTAGGCCATAATCATGATGGCTGGTACCATTATGCTAAGGTGGAGTGTTAATGGGAAGTTATAATGAAGGAGTTATGTTACTATTGTAATGCATTAATCAATTTTAGTATTAGAAACAGTTAACCACTGCATTAATCAATCTTAGTATCAGAAATAGTTACCATGAAGATAATTAAGTTTAGCTTCAAGATTCTTTATTTGCATATGCCACTTCCAAGCCCTGGGGGAGGCTAGAGCAATGCATGATGTTTGAAGTAATCAGTTAGGTTTAATGAATTTTACTCTTTTGTGTGTGATTTCTTTACTATTTCTAACTAAATACTTATATTTGCAACTATTTTTTTTTTTAATGTTATAGGTATTTTGTTAGAGGAGGCATCAAATTGTAAAAGCTTCAGGCCTCTCACATAATCTGGACTTATTCCTTATAAGAATAACTGTACTTGAGACAAAAAAACAACATGTTTCCCCATGTTATGTAATACAACCACCCAAAATTATCTACACAGTATTCTTGCCAATGTTTTTGAGGCTCAATATAGTCAAACCTTTATATAACTAAAATAGTAATAAAATATGGAGAACAGATATAAAGTTAAACTATTCCATAATGAAGCAATAAATGCAATCTAAAATATGGAGTGTACTATAGAATAACTGACTCTTTAAATTTTTAACAGAATGGAAAAACAAAAAAATTAGAATGGATGATTTTGCATGACTTATTTTATGCTGATGTGACCAGAAACTGTAAAGATACAGTTTTTTTTTCAAGGAATAGGTGAAATTGAATATAGATTGAATATTACACAATATTAATAATCCATTAAATATATAGCATGTGGTATTATTGTGTTGATGTAAGAAATGTTTCTGTTATTATCTTTGAGATTCATATTAAGTTTAAAATCTCTTGGTTTGAAGAACAAATATTAGGAGATTGATTTAAAAACAGATTTTTGTTAAAACTGGATAACGAATTCATAAGTTATTGACCTTTCTTTTGTGAATATTTGAAAACTTTTGTAATTTAAAAATAATTACATTTTTTTCCATAAATATTCTACCTCTTTACACAATGACCAAGTGGGATTTATTCCTGGAATGCAAAGATGGTTCAGCATATGACAATCAGTGTCATATACTACATTAATAGAAAAAAGGGAAGGAAAAAAATACATGATCATCTGAATTGCTGCAGAAAGAGCATTTGATAAAACTCAACACTTTTTCATGATAATAACACTAAAAAAACTAGGAATAGAAGAAAATTACCTCAACACAATAAAGACCATATGTGAAAAACCTACACCTAACTTCATGCACAATGATAAAAGCCTGAAATCCTTTCCTCCAATATTAAGAAGACAAAGATGCTCTTTCTCCACTTCTATTTAAGACAGTACTGAAAGTCAATGAGAGCAATTAGACAAAAAAAAGATATAAAAATGATCCAGATTAGAAAGGAAGAAATAAGTTTTTCTCTGTACAGAGATGACAACGATATTATGTATATGTAAAAAGCCCCAATGAATCCATAAAAAGGAAAGTAACAAGACTAATAAATGAATTCAGCAAAGTTAAAGGATAAAGCATCAAGATATGGAAATCAGTTGTTTTTTTATATAGTGAAAATGAAAAATCAAAAAGCAAATTAGGAAAACCATTTAATTTATAATAGCATCAAAAATAATAAAATACTATGAATAAAATCAACCAAGGAGGAAAACCATGTATACACTGAAAATAAAGAAATGAATTAAAGAAGACACATGTAAATGGAAAGATACCCCATCTTTATTGATGGAAAATTTAATATTGTTAAAATGTCAGTGTTACCTGTAGCGGACCAGCCGTTACGACTCGAACAGTTCCTGACAAGGGGAGTGGGAATAAAAAAGAGACACTCACACAATTGATGATGCGGCCGGTCTTCAGTGATCCTGAAGCACCGTCTTTATTCACTACCACCGTTTATATACGCTTTGAGTATGTGCAGTTTAACAATCACAAGTGTGCATTACCTCACAGAAAGTAAATTTTTAACTTCTACCCAGAAACTTACAAAATCACTAAAGAACTCCCCAAAAGCAATTATCCCATGACAGAATCTATCCATTATCCTGATAGCCATCAGTGATCTGTGTCCGAGAAACTGGCCGTTCCCACCGCATACCTCAGCAGTGTGCAAGCACCCTCCAGGTGCAGGCAAGACAATGCCTCAGGAGCAGAAACAAGTTAATCATAAACTGAGCCAGTTCTCAAAGTTCCAAAGCATCAAGAAATCATGGCTCCCCACAGTTACCCAGAGCAAACTACCGATTCAATGCAATCCTGATTAGAATCCGAGTGATACTTTTTTTTTTTTCAGAAATAGAAAAATCCACTCTAAAACTTGTATGGAATTTAAAGGGAAATCAAGTAATACAACATTCTTGAAAAAGAACAAATTTCCTCGTTTCAAAACTTACTTTAAACCTGTGGAGTATTAAACCTGTGGAGTATTGACATAAAGATCAATGTAATACAATAGAAAGCCAAGAAATAAGCCCTCACATATACAGTCAACTATTTTTGACAAGGGTACCAAGACCATTCAATGGGGAAAGGACAATTTTTTCAACAAATGGTTTTGGAAAACTAGATGTCCACATGTAAAAAACCCAAACCAAAACAAACAAACATACAAACAAACAAACAAACAAAAAGTGGCCCTTACCTAACATCATATAGAAAAATTAACTGAAAATGGATCAAAGGCCTAAATATAAGAGAGGAAACTATCAAATTCTTAGAAGAAAACATGGGGACAAAATTTCATGACATTGGATTTGACAGTGTTTTATTAGATATGACATCAAGCACAAGTAACAATAGAAAAATTAGATAAGTTTTATTTCATCCAAATTAAAAACATTTGTACATCAAAGGAAACTATCCACAGAGTGAAAATACAATCCACGGACTGGGAGATAATATTTGCAAATTATATATCTAATAAGGGTTTGATATTCAGAAAATAGAATGACCTCCTATACCTCAACAATAAAAATGCAAGTAGCATAATGAAAATATAGTGGACATTTCTCCAGAAAGAATATATGGAGCCCATGAGCATATGAGAGGATGTTAAACATCACTTATGTTTGGAGAGGAGTCCTTGTGCATTGCTGATGGGAATACGACATGATGTAGTGCCTCTAGAGGATACTATGGTCCTCAAAAATTGTGCATGGAATTCTCATGTGATATAGCAGTTCTATTTCTGGATATGTACCCAAAAGAGGTGGAAGTGGGTGCTTGAACAGATACTGTACACATGTTCATAACAGCAATTTTTACAGTAGCCAGGGGATGGAGGCAACCCATGTGTGCATCCAAGGATGAGAGGATAAACTGAATGTGGTAGATGCATACTGTAGACTATTGAAAGGAAAGGGAATCCAGGCCCCTGCTACAGCATTGACGAACCTTGAATATGTTACACTAGATGAAGTAGGCCAATGACGGAAGGATAAGTATTGCATGATTCCACTTGTGTGGGACTGCTTTCAATGGCTAGTTTTATAGAGACAGATAGTGGAATCACAGTTACTAGGGCCTTTGGGGAGGGAGAAATTGGAATTTGGTATTTAAGGGGTACAGAATTTCAGTTGGGGAAGACGGAAATGTTCTAGAGGTGGATAGTGGTGATGTTTGCACAGCATTGTGGGTGCGCCACAAAGCTGTACACTTGGAAACAGTGAGAATGGTGGATTTTGTGTTGTGTATGATTTGCCACAATAGAAAAAAAAGTGAAATAAAATCTATTAATAAAACACAATTTTTTAAAAATTGGAAACACATCAAGCACATATAAAAAATACTATGTTTACAAAAAAAAAAACAAACAAAAATTCTTGGCATGCCTTTCAGTTACAGACTCAAACTTTCTCAGTAATTTCTAGTGGGATATATGGATTGATGTTTTTCACACTTGTTAAACAATAATATAGGCTCTGGTGGGGACCTCTTTGAATTTTCACATGTCCAGTATTACATCAGAAACAAACATTACTGAAAAAATAATAATAAAGAAGAAACAAAAATAAAATATCATCTGTCATGTACGTACTTATATCTGTAGTCAGCAAACTTTTTCTTTAAAATATTTTAGACTTTGCAGGTCATATGGAATTTGTTGCAACTATAAAGCTCTTTTGTTGTAGTATAAAAACAGCCATGAAAAATACATAAATGAATGGGCATGTCTGATTCCAATAAAACTTTATTTATAGGGACAGTCACTGGCCAGCCCTGTGTAATTTGCTGAGTTTAATCTTTACCATGTAGAAAGTTGGATTTTCAAGACCTCCAGCTTTCGTTGTGGCACTCAGGGGAGGCTAATGGCTAGATTAAATTTAACATAGGTTGGTTATGAATTGCACTGGTGAGAACTCTTGAATAATTGTAGCCGTTACGATTGATGTTGAAAATCATCCCAGATCTATTCCTTTTCCATTATCTTTAAATTAAACATTGTCATGTGACTTGATTTGGCTAATTAAATATGAACAGAAGTATATGGATTTCCAGATGGGAATTTTGAAATCCACATACAATTTGCCATCTAGCCTTCTCCCTGCTTCAGTTGTTGTGGAGATACCTATCAGGATCAAGTCTCTCCCCCTAGATTCCTGAGTGACAGTTATAAACAGAGCCCCTGCTGTACTGCAAACAAACAAACAAACAAAAAAACATGTTTAATTGACAAAGAATACATTTTGGTTGTGTTATGCCAGATGGATTTTGTGATTGTCAGTCGTCACAGCATAATTTAATCCATCCTGCTTGATATTACACTATTAGGTTAGTAATTGTGTAATTTTAAAATTTTCATTATGAATCATATTTGAAGCAGTGGTTAAAGGAGTTCTCAATTAAAGGGCATGACAGGCTTACATCTGCACAGGTTTAGTGATGAAGCATTTTGGAAATCTACTAAGTCTTTCTAAAGTGGACATAGCAGTATGACACAGGCTTTCTTAGCTCATACAGCCAAATTTGATGTTTATTTGGAGTGCCATAAATCTATATTAATGCAATTTCTATAACTTCTATTAGATCCTGATCATTTAGTACAGAGGGTACACATACACTCACACACACACACACACACACACACACACACACACATTTTAGGAAAGGAAAACTGTATTAAAATTGTAATACTCTTTATATATCGATAACAAAAGATGAATACAGGTCACGTTTGACGTCTACAATTACAAGAGGTGTTCAAAGTGGTTACCATCAGCATCCAGACACTTCTGATTACAGTGAACTACTGCTTGAGCAATGTTGACCGAAGTGTCCACTTGTACACATTTTTTTGGCACCCTCTGTATGAAAATTATAGGTTACAATGTGTATATTATAATGCTGATTTTAATACTGAGGCACATCAAAATATAGTGATTAGTAAGTAAGCTTATTATGCAAGTAAGAAAATGAAAGATGAATCCGTCACTTTCCTTCCTTCTGCCTATTGAGAAAGCTCTTCCCAATTGTAAATCAGAGTACTTTTTATTATAGCTCTATTTAACTTTATTCAGATAGAAAAACTCCAAATAGTGTATACATCTATAATAATAACAAATTCTAAAAAAATTAGGGTCAAAATATAAATTGTGTTGTGTATTTTCCTAATTTATGCAGTTCATTTCATTATAATATATACTTAACTTTATAATATTTAACATAAACTTTCATCATTAACATTTTAAAAAATAAAATCCAAATCTAGTATTGAATACCCACAGCATGCTAGCTGGGTCTCTGAATTTTATGTACCTGATCAGCCTGTGAAATAGCATTCGTCATCTCAGTTTATGTGCAAAAAACCCCCGGAGTAGCTCATCACATAGTATGTGGTACAGTGGTAGACAAATGATGGTGACAAGCTATGATCCCAAAAACTGTGTTTAACAGTCTATTAGAATAGGTTGAACATTGAGAGTGAAAACATTTATTGATAATATTTCTGACTGATGTTCTGTTGGGGAATGAATGACAGAGGGAAGCAACTGCTGGCAATCAGCACACACCAGGGAAAACAAACAGTGAATATCTTTGCAACCTTTGTCACCTCCTATTGACTTTACTTTAGCCATTGGTTTTAATGAATACGATCTGGGTTCCAACAGATCTCTGCAGGGTTCTTCCACTTTTCTCTGCACTTCTGCTACTAACACAGCTCCTTGAACCGTCAGCTGTAATAAGTGTACATTTTGAACCTTAAGAGGATCTGCAACTTCAGTACAGACAGCATAGAAGTAAATGTCCTATACCGTTTGAATACGTTTTTCAAATCCCATTTTAGGAATATTTGTCCCTGAGATCAGTGTATGTGAAGTCTTAAGAAAAGTCTTACACATCTAGTTGAGACCCTGATGTTTCTCAGACTTCAAAGGCAACAAATGTGATAATCTAGGTGAGTCATTGAGTGTCATTTTAGTCAGAGGCTAAACTGATGTTATACTTTAATTCAAGTAAATATATTATCTGAATTATTTTCTCTTAGCAAAGTATCTGTTTATTAAAATTTGTACAGTGCCTATGTATAGTTTATTGCAGTTTTCATTTTCAGCCTCCACTTATTTCCAAAGTTACTTTGGTTCTAGCCTTTTTTCCCCTAACCCCTACTTGCATTTTGGGATTCTCCTGACCCTCTATATTAGTTTCTAAAAAACTGCATATATTAAGGTTCACTCTTTGTGCTGTAAATCTCCATGGGTTTTAACAAATACATAGTATCCTGTATCTACACTACAATATCATACAGAATATATGTAGTTTCATTGCCCTAAAAAATTCTCTGTAACACTTTTCTATCCCAAAATACCTGGCAACCTCTGATTTCTTTTTTTTTTTTTAAATTATCTCTGTAGTTCTGCCTTTTTCAGAATGGCATACTATTTTCCGTTATTTATTTATTTATTTTTAGACTGTCTTCTTTCACTTAGCAATATGCATTTACATTTCATCCCTATCTTTTCTGGCTTGGTTCCTCATTTCTTTTTATCTCTGAATAGCATCACATTGTATGGATGCACCACAGTGTTTATCCGCACACATTGAAGGATGTCCTGGTTGCTTCTGGTTTTTGACAATTATGAGTAAAGCTGCTATAAACATTTGCATGCATTTTTTGTGTGTGTTTTTTCCAGAATTTTTTCATTATCTTTGATTTTCTATAGTTTGAAAATGATATGCCTACGTATAGTCTTTTGGCATTTCTTCTTGGTGTGCTCTGAGCTTCCTGGATCTGTGATTTGGTGTTTGACATTAAATTGGTGGAAATTCTCAGCCATTAAGGTTTCAAATATTTCTTCTTCCATTCTCTCTTCTCCTAGTATGCATATTCTCATAGATGATGTCACACCTTTTGTAGTTATTCCACAGCCCTTGGATATTCTGAGGTTTTTTTTGTTGTTGTTGTTGTTTGTTTGTTTTTCTTTAGTCTTTGTTCTCTTTGATTTTTAGCTTTGAAGGTTTATATTGAAATATCCTCAAGCTCAGAGATTCTTTCCTCAGCTGTGTCTAGTATACTTGTAATCCCATCAAAGACGTTCTTCATTTCTGTTACAGTCTTTTTGATCTCTGGTGTTTCTTTTTGGTTCTTTCTTAGGATTTCTATGTCTCTGCTTATGTTGTCCATCTGTTCTTGCATGCTGTGTACTCTATCCATGAGAGCCCTTAGTGTACTAATCATAGTTTTTAAAATCCACTCCATGCCATGTCTGGTTCTGATGCTTCCTCTGTCTCTTCAAATTGTGTATTTTTAAATGTATTATTATTATTATTTTATTATTATTATTATTATTTTGCATTTGACTATGCCTTGTGTCATGCAGTGTCTTAGCTCCCGTTCCCCGCACAAGAACGCAGGATATGGTGAGCCTGAAAAGGAATGCCAATGGAGCCACAGATACGGGAGTCATACCACTATATTTTCGCTAGCTGCTGGGTTGGAGACACAGGAAGCAGGAGCCGCAACCTGCCTTCTGATTCTCTGCCAACCAACCTAACCCCCTAACTTAGCCACGGCAGTTATATTAGTGGCTAATGGCTAACCGGTAATAGCTGATGGCCACCCAGCCACAATGGATGGCCATCTACTACCCAAGCCAGCACCTTTCCACGTGAGGCCAAGAGCCTGGAAACTGCTCTCCTGGCTCTGTTCCCACACCTTGTAATTTTTTCTTGATAGCCAGACATGAAAAAGGAAGTGCTGTCTGTGTCTGTAGAAACGTGATGGGAAGGTGCGGGGGAAGCAGAAGTGTTGTCTAGCCCAGCGATTGGATCTTTCTTTTAATGAGCCTAAGCCTCTGGACAGTGAATATCACAACTGTTTTTTATTTGTTTGTTTGCTTGTTTTTCCCTCCCCGTAAGTGAATAAGGATGGCTAGAGTGGGATAGAGTTGGTATTTCCCTTCTTCCACATGGAAAGCTAGAGTGGGCTAAGCTGGGTACAGGCATACCCCATTCTATTGCACTTGGCTTTATTGCACTTCACTGGTGGTGTGATTTTTATAAATTGAAAGCAGTTCTCTCTACCAGCAAAAATCTTTAATACTCACTTTATTCTGATGCTTGCTTTATTTCAGTGGTCTGGAACCAAGGTATCCCTTGATTTCCCTTCTATGGGTAAGGTGGAGTTGGGTATTTCCCTTCTCCCAGGTGAGTTAGGCTCTGATAATAACCTAGTCCGTGAGGCTCTGGTTCATTAGTTTCTCCTGAGGGCAGGCCTAATGAAGAACACGGTGCTCTGGCAGATTTCAAAACGACTCCTTTCCCTGTATGGCTGCTGGAAGCATGAGGGGAGTTTTCTCTGGTACTTACTGTGAAAATCTGAGCTCCTGGAAGCAAAACTCACAAGAATGTGGGAGCCCCTACCCCCATGACTGGGTCTCCCTAGAGTTTTTAACTTGTAGAGTTGTCCATACTGGACCTATATCATTTCATCAATTACAGTTCAGGTATTTGTTCTCCAGGCCCGGATTCCATTGGTAGCTTCTGCTCTTGAGTCTCTGCTCAGGTAAGTCATGACTTCTTGTATCCATTTATTTAACTCTCCAGTCTGAGGGACTGCAGTTTGCACTGGGTTCTCCCCTCTCTTATGGATTCAAGAAGAGTTGTTTTTTCAGTCTGTTCAACTTTTTATTTGCTGGTAAGAGGGACTGTGCAGATTCCAAGCTGCTTACATAGAATTAGAAACCTGAAGTTTGCAGGGTTTTTGTGAATATCTTTTCAAGTAAGTTGGGTAAGTACCTAGGAGCACGACTGCTAGATTGTATGGTAAGCATATAGATTTGGAAGACTACCACACTGTTTTCCAAAATGGCTGAAATGGTTTGCAATCCCACCTTCAATCAATGAGAGTTCCTACTGCTCTACACCCATGCCATCAATTTGTATTGTTACATTTTTGAATTTTAGCCATTCTAATGGTTATGTAGTAGTATCTCTTTGTTGTTTCAATTTCCTAATGACAACTAATTTTCAGTATAATTTCATGAGTATTTGCCATCTGTATGTCTTGATGAGGTATCTAGATATTTTGCCCATTATTCTTTTATTGAGTTTTAAAATTTTTGTCTATAATTTGTATATAAGACCTGTATCAAATATGCATTGTTTTCCAAATAGTTTATCTCAGTCAGTGGATTGTCTTTCTACTCCCTTGAAAGTTTCTTTTACAACATAGAATTTTTTTTTCGTTTAATAAAACCCAAGTTACCAAATTTTTTATTTCACTGAATGTGTTTTTGGTATTGTTTCTAAAACCTTATCACCAAATTCAATGTCACATGGATTTTCCCTTATTTTTACCTTTGTAGTGATAGTTTATCATCTTGTTTGCAAACTTTTCTTTTTAACCATGGCACTTGAGTGAAAGCTTCAAAAATCTGAAGATTTTTAGCCTCTTAATTATTTCATCATTAAGTATTGACTTTTCAATCTGAACAATATGCAATCTAAATGTAAAATATTCCTAACAAAAAGTTCCATTTTTTAAAAAAACACTAAATTTGTTTTACAAAGTTTTTCTTTGAAGGCTTCACTATTTGAAGAGAGGTATTAAAGAGAAAATTCATACTGCCATATGGGAGCTCTTTTTTGGCTATTGTTTTATTTTTACATTAGTTTTGTTGAAAATTTTTTGTAGACATTTGTATATATAAAACATTTAAAAATTTTTAAGACCTCTACTTATTTTTTTCCAGTATTATTTAGAAATAAGTGACATACATCACTGTATAAGTTTAAGGCATGCAGCAGAATGGTTTGATTTACATATATTGTGAAATGATTACCGCAGTAGGTTCAGCTAACACCCATCATATCATATATATATATACATATATATACACACACATATATATACACACATATATATATATACACAATAAAAAAGAAGATAAAAAAAACTTTCCTATGTATCATACATAGTGTTAACTATTATGAATTTTTAATATGAATTTTTTTCAGTTGAGATAAAATTCAAATTCCTGGACACAAGTTGTTGACATAATTGGAATCCATGTATCCTTTATATTATCTCTCTTTTCCAAAGGGGTTTAAGATATGAACACATTCATACACTTTGGTTTTGATATTTTAATACATGCATCATAGGTAAATATAACAGACAAATTTTGATAAAAATGGAAGGCTCAAAGAAACCAGTTTCTTCAATACTCTCGAATCTTCATACTAGAAGGAAATAGAGAATGATCACAAAAGGAAATAATATGGTAGGAAAATACAGGCATTTATTAATGGTCCTAGAATCATTTTCTCTTGTAGTCTAATTTTAATGAATTTAATATCATTTATTCTATCTATCTATATCAGCTTTTTTCATTGATTATAGAAAACTCTCATAAATGATTTATGATTCAAATTTATGAATCCAGACAGAGAATTCTATTTATATAACAGTGAGTCCCATGTGAAACACTCCATTTAAACTAAGAGGTGTCAATTTGGAAAAGTCCTACCATGTGGTAACCTGAAGGTGCTCAAAATATATTTGCTGAATAAGTTATAAATTGGTTATGAAAAGTTGGCAGAGCATGAGAGGATGACAATGTTAAATCAGCGCATTTTGAGTCTAGATTGCCAAGAATATTAATATTTGCTAAGTATCATTAAGTACTTGCTATGTTTCAAGCTTTATTCTAAGTATTTTACTACATTAATTTATTCCTCCCCATATCCTTCTGAGATAGCTGTACTTTATAAGAAATAAGCTACTTCTAATTAATATTTGTTTTTTTATAAAATTGGTACATATTTCTAAGTTTGATTACAAGCCTAAATGTAGCTAAGATATTTATACCCATTGCATTGAATTGAGGATTTTAGGGGCTGATCAAGGAAAATATATATGCCACAGGAGGCAGTAACACAGGAGGAGTTTCACTTGGGCCTCTCTTGATAGGCTGCAGGTGAAAAGAAGTTCTTCACAGCAGGAGACCTTTTAGACCCTGAAGCATAGGTCTCCCATCCAGAGGGGAAGAGGGCAAAGAAAATACTGAGGGTGAGAATTGGATAGGAAGCATACGTGTCTAGGTGAGGTCACTCAGCAGCAGGTTGGGGAATTTCTGGCTCAGAGAGCTCTCAAAGCCAGCAGTGGCTTAGGAAGGATCTTTAATAGCCACAGGTCTACCTTATTTATGGCTAGCAGACACTGAGCGCAGTTTCATGGGGTCTACTTAACAGGCCAGCTTTACAATGACTGAAAATATGCTTATTTGTACTATATTTAAAGTAATTGGATGTGTGAGAATTTCAGTTTAGCACTAACAGGCTTTTGCGCTAACAGTCCTAGACTGTTGTGAAGAAGTAAACAACGTCGAGGCCAAAATATACAGGGGCCATTTTTGACTTCATTTGTGTAATACTTATAAAGCAATTTCTATTCATTCCTAACTGTACAAAATAAAGCATGCATACTGCTGATTTTAAGTTACTTAGTATAAACATGTTTTTATGTAATATTACATGAGCTGTTCTTTTAAGAACATCCACACTTGCACAAACCCTAAAACTATTAAGTATCTGAAAAAACTTTCTACAGATGCTACCATCCAACAAGGTTGGTGTAGAGGATTTCCTTCTTGTGCTTTTTGGGTTTAGATAATTGTATCAGTCAGTTAAGGCTGTCATAACAAAATACTACAGACAGGGTGACAATAGAAATTTATTTTCCTATAGTTCTGGAGGCCAGAAGTCCACAGTAAAGGCTTGCTACTAGATTAGGCTTGCTAAATGGATTAGGGCCCTGCCCTTATAACCTCATTTAACCTTAATTGCTGCTTTAAAGGTCCCATTCCCAAATATAGTCACATTGGGGGTTAGGACTTCAACATATGAATTTGGGGGGGACATAATTCAGTCTATAACCATATTTACCTCTCCATTGCTATTTTATATACATATATACATATGTGTGTGTGTGTGTTTGTGTGTGTGTGTGTATTGCAACTTTTCCATTTAGATAAAGAGCCTATAGTATATGCGCTGCACTATTTCACTATTTCAAGTGTGTGTATGTGTGTGTTATATCACAAATCTACTTAACTTGAACAAGAATTGCAGGTTCATTTGGCTTATGAAATTCATTTAATCGATAATCAGTTTCACACACCACTTCAGTGAAAACAGAAAATTAACTTTCTTAGATGAATAAAACCAAAATGGAAACAAGTTTTTTAGTTCCTAAAACAGCTTTGTAAATTATTTTGTATCACACATTTCATTTAATTAGTTCCGTCAAACATTAAAATATCTGTTAAATATTCTTTTCCTATGAAGATGTTCACAACTACAAAATGGAGTAGCCATCATATTGTTAAGAGCTCAACATAATTATTAAGACTATACTTTATTGAGATCAACCCATTCTATTAAAATATCATTAAAAATGAATAAATTGAAAAGCTCCTCAGAGAAATGAGAAGGAATAGTTATGAGTTACTGAAATTTCAGCTCTTTGAAGGCAGTATTTTGTTGCCATGGTTCTTGTTCATATACACAAATAACAAAAGCTGGTAGCATTACATTTTAAAATGACTATATATTAATTTTACGCTTCCCCACAAGCGTTAGGCAATTTTCAACATTGTATCTACATGCCAGGAATAGATCTCTGAATAAAACAAACCCCCTGCCTTCATAGAACTTCATTCCACCATAAAAACAGATAATCAAACACTTCCTTAAATTTGGGTTTCCCCTTCAGGAGTAGCCAGTGACCTTAACAGAAATTTATTGGTATTTGATGCCTAAAAGTGTATGTATAACTTCTAAACTATAAAATGTACATATAATAATTGTATCTATAATTGCTGCATTTCAGATGCTGTCATAATCAACCTAATCTATGCGGCTAAAATAAAATCAGCAAATACAATTCAGTTAGTTCCTAAATGTATTAGTGGTGAACAGTGGACCATAATGCTGGACGCCATGTAAAGGAGTGGTTAGAAATTAGTTTCTTGCTCTGCTTGCTTCCATTCTGATACTTACTACGTCTTTGACATGAAGCAATGGATTCCATCTCCACAAAACTCAGGTGTTTCCTGTGTAAAATGAGGGAACTAGCAATTGTATTAAAGGATGGCTCTGAGTGTTATGGAAGATAACATGTGCGTTGTACTTAGCATGATGCCCATCAGGTAAGAGTCAGTCCAATTCGTGCTAGATATATGTATATGCACATACTGGTACACACACATGACCTTGTCTGTCATCTGAGGGGGCCTAGAAGTAACAAGCCTTCAGCAGTAATGAGTGCACGGAGCGACCTTTTCATAGTTTCTAATTCCATTCTTCAATAAAAGGCACAAGTGCTCCCTGGAGAAATAGCTGATTCTAGCAACAGATTAGAGCACATACCTTATGGGCCTGGAGGATATGTGCCAGGGAGTAAGTTGAGAAAACAAAAAACAAAACGTGTAATGATGGAATACGTTGAAGGGACGGAGGAACCAGCTGACAGCTCCCCAGTGACCAAAGCTGGAATCATTTGAGCATCAAAATAAAGTAGTATTGGGTTGTCACATAAAGTATAAAATTAATATCAATGAGGCCATATTGATATAAATAAATGCTGAGTTGCAAATCATTTGTGTACATACTCCACCCTCAAAGAGTTGGAGCATATCTCCCGTGACTTAAGTGTGGACTGTGCATAGTGTTTTCCTTCCATTGAGTACAGTGTGGGGAGTATGAACATAGAATAATAATAAAAATCTTTATAGTGGAAAAACCAGACAAACACTATTGCAGCCAGGTTTTCAAGGCTATCGTCAAGAGTGCGAAGTCATGTTGAGAGTATGTACCCTTGATATGATGTAATGAAAATGTAACATCTGTGGTTTTCCTTCCAAAAATTCCAAATTGGAGGCTAATAATGAGGAAACAACAGGGAATTCACAATTTAGGGACTTTCTCCAAAATACCTAAACAGTTCTCAAAACTGTCAAGGTCATCAAAATCAATAAAATATGGGAATCTGTCACAGCAAAGAGGAGCCAAAGGAACACCACAAGTAAATGTAATGTGGTATTCTTGATGAATTCCTGGAAAAGAAAAAGGACATTAGGTAAAAATTCAGCAAATCTGAATAAAGTATGGATTTTGTTAGTTATTTAATAATAATGTAGCAATTTTGGTTTATTAATGGTGACAAATGTATTATACTAGCAGATACTGATCTGTAGTTTTCTCATCTTTATCTGGTTCTGGTATTGGAGTAATTCATGTCTCATAGAATCAGTGAGAAATTGTTCCCTTTGCTTCTATTTTTTTAGAAGAGATTAAAGAAATTTGAGATCAGCGTTCTTAAATATTTGTTAGAATTCACCAGTGAAAAAAATCTGGGCCTAGTGCTTTCTCTTCTGGAAGGACAATTATGATTTGAATTTCTGTAACATATAATGGGCCTATTCAGATTATTTATTCCTCCTTGTGTGACTTTTGGTGGGTGTCTTTTAAGTATAGGTCCATTTCATTCAAATTATCAAATTTGTGATAATGAAGTTTTACATAATTTGTTACCTTTTTAAATGAAGGTCCCTCTTTAATTTCCTATATTGGTAACTTAAGTCTTTTCTCTGGTCTTATTCTTGGCCTGGCTAGAAGTTTATCAATTATATTCCTATTTTCAAAGAACTAGCTTTTTGGTTTTATTGAATTTCTCTATTTTTTTTTCTGTATTTCTTATTTTAAACTTTGATTTCTGCTTTAAGTTGTTATTTCTTTTCTTCTTTATTTAGGTTTGCATTGCTCTTCTTTACCTAGTGTCCTAAAGTGAACGCTTACATTTTTACTTTTAGATCTTGTAGAACACATGCATTCCATGCTATAAATTTGCCTCTAAGCACTGCTTTCCCTATATCCCGCAGGTTTTGATAAGTTGTGTTTTCATTTTCATTAAGTTCAAATTATTTTTTAAATATCTCTAGGCATTTCTTCTTTGATCCATTTGCTATTTACAAGTGTGTTGTTTAATTTCCACATACTTTGGAATATTCTGGCTGCTCTCTGTTATTGGTCTCTAATCCTGTTGTGTTCTGAGAGCATACTTTGGATGATTTCAGTTATTTTAAATGTGTTGAAGTGTGTTTCATGTTCCCGAATATGATCTATTGTGGTGAATGTTCCATGTGAGTTTGAGAAGACTGGATATTATTTTGTTGTTGGATGAGTATTCTATAAATGTCAATTAAATCTAATTGATTGATGGTGCTTCAGTTCAACTATATCCTGACTTGTTTTCTGTGGGCAGGATCTCTCAATTATTGATATAAGTTTGTTGAAGTCTCCAACTATAATAATAGAGTTGTTTATTTCATCTTGTCATACTATCACTTTTTTACTCACATATGTTGGTGTTTTGCTGTCAGGCATGTACACATTAAGGATTGTTAGGTCTTCTGAGAACATTGACCTCTTTATCATGATGTAATACCCCTCTTTATCCCCAATAAAATTCTTTGCTTGAGTCAGCTTTGCCTGAAATTAATGTGGCTACTCCATGTTTCTCTTCATCAGTGTTAGTATGATATATTTTTCTTCACCCCTTTACTTACAATCTATCTGTGTTTTCACAGTTAAAATCAGTTTCTTGTGAACAACATACACTTAGTTCTTGTTTTTTATTGCCCACTCTGTCATCTTCTGTTTCTTATAGTTGTATTTAATCTATTCACATTTAATTAAAGTCAATTTTTATATACTTGGATTAATCTCTCCCCTTTCTGAAGTGTTTTCTTTTCTTTGCACTTTTTTTCTCCTTTTTTAATCTTCTACTATTTTTCTGCCTTCTCTGATTTAATGGGCATGTGTATGATTTTGTTTTCTCTCATTTCTTACCAAATCAGTTATATATCTTTTAAAAAAATAATTTTGATACTTTCCCTAAAACTTGCAACATACATTTAGAGCTAATTCAAGTCCACTTTCAAATAAGACTGTAACATTTTATGAGTAGTGTAGGAATCTATAACAGAATATTTCAAATTCATCCCTCCATCACTTATAACATTCTGTAATTCATTCAATTACTAAGAAGCTATAATCACCCAATATATTGTTGCTATTATTAGTTTGAACAGTTATTAGTTTGAACAGTTGATCTAGTAAATCAACTAGGAATAAGAGAAATAAAAGATTTTATTTTACCTTCATGTATTCCCTCTAATTCCTTTTCTTTATTCCTTTTCTATGTCCTTCTGTTTTTGACCTACAGTTATTTTTTTCTTTAAATATTTTTTAATCATTGAACTTATTTAAACAATTTTTTGAAAGGCAAGTTTACCGATGTCAAATTCCATCATTTTTTATTAGTTTTAGGAAGTCTTTATTTCTTTTTCACTTTTGAAAAATTATTTCCCTTGACACAGAATTCTAGTCTGGTGTTTTCTTTCTTTCAACATTTAAAAATTTTCACTCCTCTCTTTTTGCTTGCATTATTTATGACAAGAAGTCTGCTACAAATCTTATACTTCTTCCTACATATGTAAGGTGTTGCTCTTCTGTGTGTTTCAAGATTTTCTTTGTCTTCGATTTTTCCATAGTTTGAACATGGTATGCCAAGGTGAAGATTTTTTGCTTTTTATCCTGCTTGGAGTTCTCCAGGTCCTTGATCTATGGCTGGTGTCTATCATTATTTTTCGAAAATTTTTAGCCAGTTTCATCTCACATATTATTTCTGTTCCTTTTTTCTTCTTCTTCTTATTTTCCTTGTGGTATTCCTAGTACATACCTATGAGGTCAGACAATTAAGTTCTCAAACTCATCCTAGAAAAAGTGCTACATATCTCATTGTTGAATATCACTATGGTCACCTTCAAAGTACTCCTCTTGGAAAGCTATGCATCGATGACAGCACCTAGTCCACTCTGTGAAGCAGTGTTGGAACTCTTTTTCTGGAATGGCCATCAGAGCTGTCGTCATATTTCCCTTGATGTCATGAATGTCATCAAAATATCTTCCTTTCAATATTTCCTTTATCTTCGGGTAAAGAAAGAAGTCACTGGGAGCCAGGTCAGATGAGTAGGGAGGGTGTCCAATAGTTCTTTGTTGACTGGTTAAAAACTCCCTCACAGACAGTGCCATATGAGCTGGTACATTGTCGTGATGCAAGAGCCATGAATTGTTGATGAGAAGTTCAGGTCATCTAACTTTTTCACACAGCCTTTTCAGCACTTCCAAATAGTAAACTTGTTTAACTGTTTGTCCAGTTGGTACAAATTCATAATGAATAATCACTCTGATGTCAAAAAAGCTTAGGAACATCATTGCTACAAGTTTGCGAACTTAATTGTCAGGCTTCGTACATATTACACCTTTTTTAGTTGTCCCACAGTTCTTAGCTATTGTATTCGATCTTTTTTCTCTGTGAATTTCAGCTTGGAGTTTCTATTAACACATCTTTAAGCTTAGTGATTCTTTCCTCAGTTTCATCAAGTCTACTGATGAGCTCATGAAAGGCATTCTTCATTTCTGTTATACTGATTTTGATTTCGGCATTTTGTTTTGATTCTTTAGAGTTTCCTTCTCTCTGCTTACAATACCGTGTTTTTGTTGTGCCCTATTAATCATAGTTATTTAAAATTACCAATCAGGGAACTTCAAAATGTCTGCCAGTTGAGTGTGGTTCTGTTACCTGGTCTATCTCTTCAGACTATGTTTTTTTCTTGCCTTTTAGTATTCCTGTTAATTTTGTTGCATGCTAGACATATTGTATTGGCAAAAGGAACTGAGGTAAATAGGCTTTTAGTGTGAAACTTTATGTTTACCTGGCTAGGAGTTAGGCTGTTTTTACTGAATGATGTAACTGTAGTTGTCAGATGATTCAATGATTTTAGTGTTCTTGATTTTTATTTTTCTGTCTCCTGTGTGTCTTTTGATTTAGATAGGATGGATATGTGTGTGTGAGTGAGTGTGTGCGTGTGTGTGTGTGTGTATATTTGGAGAGAGGGAAAAAAAAACAACAACAGAGAAATAGAAACAGACAGAAAGATGTGTTTAAGGAATTTATTATTTCAGAGGTAGAGTTATTGTTTATTTACTTATTTTTTGTTTGTTTGTTTGTTTGTTTTAAGGAACTGGCTCATACATGCAGTTGTGGGAACTAGCAAGTCCAAAATTCATGGGGCAGGCCAGCAGGTTGGAAATTCCAGCAAGAATTGATGTTGCAATCTTGAGTCCAAAGGCTGGAGACTCAGGAAAAATTTCCAAGATTCACAATGGAGACAGAATCCCTTTGTCTTTGGAGATGCCATTCTTAGCCTCTTACCTCTTAAGCATTTCAATGATTGTTGAGACATACTGTCATGTTGGGTGGAGGGATTGCTTTATTCAAAATCCACTGATTTAAGTGGACACATCTCAAGTATATTTTCAGAGCAGCATCTACTGGTATTTGACCAAGAAACTGGGTGTCGTAAACTAGCCAACTTGACACATGATAGGAACGATCACAGATTTCCCTATGAATTTTTCTTTTTTTTTGAATTTTTCCTTAATTAGAGTCTTAGCCTGATGTCATTTCTTTCAATGAGCCTATGCCCCTAGGCTATCGTCTTCACAAGTGCTTCTCAGTTATCCCCATCCCCTAAATATTAATACTAAAGGGGGCCGGAGTTGGAAATTTCCCTTCCCCAATTATAGGTTAGGAAACTATATGGTAAAGTTGTTTCCCCTGAGGGAAGTTATGGAAAGCAGGATACTGAAAGTGTTTCAATATGGTTACTTTTCTTTTAGTCATATTTCAAGATGATATTTCAAAATGCACTTGGCAAGGTGAGGTTTCCCATCAAATTTGGGAAGTTTTTCAAATACTCTTGTTTTCAAATTGTATGAAATATACTAGTATGATATTGGTTAATAAAATGATACAGGTTTCAAGTGTACAAATCTGTATATTGCATTGTGTGTTCACCACTCGAAGTCCAATCTCCTCCTGTCATGATATATTTGACCCCCTTTGCCCTTTTTACCTCCCCAACTCTTTTTTCCCTCTGGTAACCACTGTAGTCTGTTTATGAGTTTTTGTTTGTCTTGTTTGTTTCAGTAGTATATCCTACATATGAATGAGTGAGGTCATGTGGTTCTCGACTTTTTCTTTCTGACCTACTTCAATTAGTATGATACTCTCAAGATCCCTCCATTTGTTATAAATGGCAGTATTTCATTATTCCCATTTTATTGACTATATTCCTCATGCTTTCCTTTATGTCCCCATGACTATTTTGTAACTACCAATTTGTACTTCTTAATCCCTTCACCTTTTTCACCGTGCCCCCAACCCCCCTCCCATCCATCACCCTGATAAATCTAGTCCCCATCTGACACCATATATAGTTATTACAGTATTATTGACTATAATCCTTATGCTATACCCTACATTTTCATGACTACTTTGCAGCAACCAATTTGTACTTCTTAATCCCTTCTCCTATTTCACCCCAACCACAGTAAGCTTCCTTTCAATCTTTTGAATTTAGCTTCCTGGATTGATTTAAACTTTTATTAACTTTAGTAGAAAATTTTGTTTTAAATAATGACAGTTTAAACTATTTTCTAATAGTTCATCAATGTAGCTATAGGCATCTTGTTTTATTACTAAATTAAGTTTTTAAGTGTTATATGCAATTTGCAAGGAAAGAGTGATGAATATATTTCATTACTATTTTTAATTAAATTTGTGTATTAGATTAGAAACAAAGTTTTGCCAGTGGAAGTGTATCATTACATTGGGGCCTATTATGACCCTCATTTTGTAGGAAAACTAGTTTTTAAGTGACAATTTTCTTTTCCCTTTCACTCATTCTTTTTCTCTATCTTTTTGGAAATTTTCAGCAATTCTGTGTGACTGAATAAAGTATTTAACATATGAGAACACAGTTGGATTTTTTTAAAACCTTTCTTATTGTTTCATGTTAATACAGCATTCTTGAAAAAAAGAAAAAATTTCTCATATAGAACAAACCTAAGTGACTTCACAGTCTTCATTTAAAAAGTGAAAAACAGTTTTCCAAATTCTTGAGTTTTTACTTGTTAAACCTGTTTTTAAGTCATATTTATAAATAATCTAAAATGAAGAGAATGTTGAACATTGGATCTCCAATATATTAATAGGTATTATGCTAGAAAAAAATGCATGATAGGCAATCAAAATCATTTTAGAAATCCTGATTAAAAACTTTGAGGTTTATTTATGGCAGAAATTCTCTGTACATTTGTAAAATTTTTAAAACATGTTATTTTGGTTTCCCCAACCTGCCAATTTCTATCTTGACTAAAATTACATCATTAAATATTTTTATTACTGTTCTAGAATATTGCTAATTACTAGAAAACCTGAAGTGATCTGCTTTTAAAGCTTTCCAAACCAATTTACAGGAAATTCTAAAATCAACAATTATAAAATATATTAAAAATTTATTTAAAAATATGTCAGTGAGTTTAGTGTAGCAAACAGAATACAGTGTTACATACTAGGTATCACCAATATTCCTTCCATTTTATCCCACCACCACTTCTAGGGCAGAAAATAGCTTTGTTTACCTCAGGTAATTATTTAAAAATATTAATTGTGCTGAGTTTCTTCCAAAGCTTTTATCAGTATTTCAACGGTATCAAATTGTGCTCCTGGGTCTCATGTGAACTTCGGTTTTGACCACTTCTGTAGTCTCATTTTGTGAACTGAAATAGTATGTCTTCTTGCCGTTTCATACACTCATCTAATATTCTAGTCATCAGAAAACCAACCACCTTATACCTCTAGGTTCATTCACTTCTGTTGAGGCCATTCCATCAAAATGGGACCTAATCTCAAATTGGTATTTCGCATTTTCTTTCTATGAAGTGCTGAGTAGTGGAGACTTCTATTGGATAAACTGTTGTCTTTTACATAGTGTGTAGAATGTTTAATTTTACAAAACACATGTGTATATGGCTAGTATACACTATATTATTAGGTTGTTGCAAAAGTAGTTGTGGTTTAAAAGTTTAAAAATAATTGCAAAAACCGCAATTACTTTTGCCACACCTAATACATATATAGTCTTCTGATGCCTTACTTTGAAATATCAAATCCAGGGCAACAAGAAACAGAAAAAGGGAGAAGTGAGGCAAGGTTTCCCTCTTACTACCCCTTATTTTATTTTATTTATGTGTTTATGTATTTATGTTTACCATTCTAAGTAATCTATTTAAGTCCTCTCCTGTCACAAGCATGGGGATAGAAGACCAATCATTTGATACAAGTAAAGAACTTGAGCTTAAAGTCCTATATACTTTATTGGTCCTTGTGCAGAGTAATGGTCCAAGCCAATTCCCCGGTCTGTAATGCGGGGAAATTGGTTCAGCTTCTCTTCATTCACCTTCGTTGTGGCTAGAAAATGTTATCGTCTAAGGGTTATGGGATATGGTATGATTACCATCTTCCACCTGTGGGGATGCGAGGACCTTCCACGTGTAAGATGAGCCCTCCTCTCTTAGAGCACCTTTCAACATCGGCAGCTGAGACTGTGGCTGGGACTCATCTAGCAGCCCAGAATTCCGGGAAACAATAGCTACCTCAAGTTTTCATCTGGATCAAAGCTCTCATTATCTGTTCATAAACACAATTTTTCTAGAGATTAGCAAGAAAATATGTATTTCTAATTAAAGATAGAATTATCAAATTTAAAATTCTTGTGATGGCAATAAACAAGATACATTCCTTGGAAAATCAGTTCAATGAAATACATATTCAGTAAATTAGCTCAGCATTCAGATGAAAATAATAAAAACTAACTATGGTGGAGAAAAATTAAGAAAGATAAATGTGGAAAATAAAGTCCAATCTGCATAAAATTACAATTTCATGAAACAATCAGAACTGATAAAATACTGAATACAAAAAATACCTTGTTATCGTGAAAGAAGAGCCCACTTGACAAATTTAAAATATTTAAAAAATAACAAAAATAAATCATAAAGCTCTAAAAGTAACAGGCATTATTAATAAAACCTCACATTGGTTACTTTCGCAAATAAGAAGGATTTTTTAGAAAGTAAAAGTGCTTTATCAGAATTTATTGGTTACTAGGTTGATTTTTCTAACTTTCTGAACACACAGGTCTAGATAAAGCTGATAATTACCAAACATTTGATGTGATAAAAACTTAATGCCACAAAGGGGGCAGAAATTTCCTCTACCAACTGATTAGATGCAGGTAGATCGAAGGTGGGGGAAACAAAGCAAGTTTTCACCTTATGAAACTGAGAGTGCATGAAACAATGCTGGCAAAAATTGTGATTAACCACAGATATTCACTCTCTGAGTTTTAAATAGATATTTACAGTTTTCCAAAGCAACCAAAGCAGCAACTCATTTTCATGGGACTAGGTAGTGAGTTCTAAAATTCTGTAATACATCCCATTCCCTAGGACTGTGGTAAGTGAAGACTCTCAAGAACCTAATATTCTTGAGAACATTGGTTAAAGAGAAAGAGATTAGGAAGATGTTTTCTGTTGCACAGCAAGTTAGTATCTGCTGTTAAATTTATTTTTCCTCTCTGAGAACCCGCTCTCTTGATTGTATGTTATTCTCTTTAAGAGACACATTATGCCCGCCACTCCATAGTAGTGTGCTTTATATGATTTCTGTTGGGCACAAGTTTCATAATATGATAACATAAAATTAATATGTTTTAATTAGCCAATGGTTGATCTCCTTATATAGATCTTGAAATATAAATCAAAATATAATTCAAAGGGAATAAGGACTAAAGTGTATAGAGCATAAAATTACTGAAATAATATGGAATATTGAAACTGAGCTCTACAATAAAAGCAGACGTAATGATAGACTTGATTAAATATCAAAAAATTCAAAAGGTGAAAAGAACTCTTGTAGAGAAATAACTTTTGCAATGCAAAATAGTCAATGTAGGGTTAAGAGAGTGTATAAAACAAATAGAAGATGAATAGTACATTGAACAAATGCCAGGAAGAGGCAATTCAGAAAAGTGAATATATAAAAGCTGATAAATGAAATGTTCAAACTGCCTAGCATTCAACAAAACACAATTTAAAATAAAAACTGTTTTTGTTTTGTTTATATGTTTAATTCATAAAATTTGCTAAATGCAAAGTATTCAACTTGGTAGAAATATAAAGGTTAAAATACAAATAAAAATTTCCCTTTATCTAACTCTTTGTCTCTCCTTAAAACAACTTCTGTTAACATATTGATATGTGTATTTTAATATGTATCCTTTCAGACAAACATTGGTCTGATACTCTTTTTATTATTTTGGCTCTTGCTTTTTATTTGATAAGATTTAGAGACTTTTTGCCATTTTTATAGATTTATAACTCTTTCAAAATAGTTTCATACATTTATACCTTCTGGATTCTTCAAAACTTATTTTTCATTCCTATGGGGACACTGAGTTTTCCTTATTCAGTTGCCATATAAACAGTTCTATCACGGGCAACGTATCTATACATTTTGGTTTGGATATGTGGTTCCTAGCAGTCATCCTTCCTCCTGGGAAAACCTTGCCCCTTTTCCTGAACTTCAATTCAGGAATCACAAGGTTAGTCACTTATTTTTAGAACTTTGTATTTTACTATTGAGGTCTGTACTGTTATTTTTGTGATTTCACAATTGTCCCACAATTTAGTAATATTTCTATAAAGAAATCTTCTGTTGAGAGGTTAACAATTTTTTTTTTTACCTTATTGAAGATTCACTTATTACTTATTTTTCATTTTCTTTTACTTTTGTTGTTGGCACTAAATTACTGAGAAGAGGACACAGGAAACAACTTTTTGTCCTATGTATAATTACAGATCAGTTTGTTTATTTTTAGTAACATTAGTTCTCTTTATACATTATATAACTTAAAATTTAGGATATTTGCAGACTCTCGGAAACTTGAAGAAATTAAAATTACACATGAGCTTTACTCTTGAAATACATCTGTGGGGTTTTTTTGTTTTGTTTTGTTTAAGGAAAAATATTTATCTATAGTACTTTTTGATATAACTACATTAAGAACATTTTCCACATTATTGAATATCTTTGAAAGCATGTTAACAACTATACAAATGCCACATTAACTTACCTACCTCTTTATTACATGATACTGAGTATGTTTCTAATTTTTCCTATCCAAAAACATTCTACAATAAACATTCTTGTACATTAATTCCTGTCAATTGCTCTGTTTCTTTAACATAAACAATTATAATGTCATATATATAAAGCATATTGTGGGTACTCAAAACCATAGAGAAAGCAATGCATCTAAAAGTATGTGTTTAAAACTCATAGTATGTCTAAGGGAAATTTAAGTAAATGAACCCAATGATCAATTTTAAGGACACAAAATCTGGGACTGCCCGTGGGATAGGATATGGTTTTCTCAGATCTGATCACAGTTCCCCTTCTTTCTTAGTCCAGTCCTGCTGCAGGAGTTGGTCTCTAAAATCTTACACCACAAAAACCCATTTCATCATGTGTGTCTGCACTTTTTCGCTCAATTTATGACTTCTTCATAAATTAGGGATAGTTTCTTTTTATTTTCCCTTTTTAGTCATGCAATGTTTTAATTATTATTTTCTTTTTTATATACTCTATCAATATTTTAGTTTTGGATAGTGAATACTATTGTTAAAAATGTATGTATTCCTGCTCTAGAAATGAATTTCACTGATGATTTTTAATTTTGGAGCTATGATTCATTTGGAAATTATTTTCTTTGATTTTTGAAGTATGGATACAATATTGTCTTTTAAATTTTTTCCAAATGTCGAGTTTGTGCTTTCCATGGTGTCTCTAACCTGTTTTCTCCAATCTAATATACATTTCTGAATGCTTTTCCTAGTTCATTCTTGCAGTCAGCCCTCTCCTTTTTCATATCTTCCAATTGTATACCATGTTTCCCTGAAAATAAGACCTACCCGACAATAAGTTCTAATGCATCTTTTGGAGCACAAATTAATATAAGAGCCAGTATAATATAATATAATATAATATAATATAATATAATATAATATAATACAATATAATACTGGGTCTTATATTAATTTTTGCTCCGAAATATTCATTAGAGCTGATTGTCCGGTTAGGGCTTATTTTCGAGGAAATAGTGTAGGTATCCCATTTATGAAGTTTCTTATTTTAATTTGTGTTGTGCTTCAAAGCATTAATCATTTTCTTATCTTCTTTCAGCATATTTTGATATATTATGCCACAGTTTTATTTTGTGATGTCATGTTTCATTGTCATTATTTCATGGAATGACGTTGGTTAATTTCATTATGTTTTTCTTTCAGTGTATTTGTGTGGGTTTCAAATTATTCCTGTTTTGCTGTTTGTATTTCAAAGAAATGGGTTTCATAGTAGGTATATTGGTTCATTTTATGGATCAACTTGATTATGCCATGGGGTGCCCACACATTTGGTCAAACATTATTATTCTGCATGCGTCTGTAAGGGTGTTTCCAGAGGAGACTAAGATATGAAGTTGTAGACATGTAGACTTAGTAAAGCAGATTGCCATCTGTAATATAAGTTGTTCTCATCCAATTAGTTGCTGACCTGAATAGAACAAAAAAGGCTTAGTATGAGATAACTCCTGTCTGACTGCCTTTTAGTTAGGCCATTGGTCTTTTCCTGCCTTCAAACTCAGACTGAAATATCCTTTCTTCTTAGGTCTCAAGCCGACAGGTTTTGACGGGAACGTACATTGCTTCTCCTGGTGCTCAGGCCTTCGGACTCAGACCAGGAACTATATACCCCGAGCTCTTCTTGGTCTTCAGCTTGCGGACTGCAGATCCTGGGACCTCAGCCTCCATAATTAGGTGAGTCAGTACTTTATAATAAGTCTCTTAATATATATGCGTATATAGAGACAGTCCTGACTTATGATAGTTAACCTTACAATTTTTTACTTTGAAATGGTGCGAAAGCAAATGCGTTCAGTAGAAACTGTACTTTGAATTTTGAATTTTTCCCTGGACTAATGATGTGCGGTGCAAAACTCTCTCGTGATTCGGGCTGGGCAGTGGCAGTGAAATGATTTAGCCCAACTGTAGGCTAATGTAAATGTTGTGAGCATAGGTAGGCTAGACTGAGCTATGAGGTTTGTAGGTTAGGTGTATTAAATGTGATTTCGACTTAGGGTATTTTCAATTTACGATGCACTTATCAAGACAAAGTCTCACCATGAGTCCAGGAGCATGTGTACATCCTACTGGTTGTGTTTCTCTGGAGAGCCATGAATAATACAGTAGGTTTCTGCAGAAGTAGGAACTTCTTTTAAAGGGCTTTGTGATGTCCTCATGCTTAAGAACCCGCTCTTTTATTGTTGATATTGTTTAGTGTTCAAAAATACAGCCTCTCTGTGTGGCCATGGCTGTACATGTCAGGGTTAGTGTGATTCTAATGCTGTCGTCTCGCATGCTCGACGCCTTGTCTGCTAAAATAATGATTCACTTTTAATGTTACATTATTTTGGGCTATTGTTTTCTGAGATCTGTTTACTTTGGACCTGTTTACCCCTAGCGTCGAAACAGCCTTTCTGTGAGGTTACTTATGTTTTTATCTTCTCAGTGTGGATTTTGTTTCCAACAGTTTTCCTTTAGTGTAGATTTTTGTCTTTCTGAAAAAAGCATATTTGTGATACATGTAGTGATGCCTGAAAATTGATGTTGCCGTGGCTTGATCTTCTCCTTGCCCAATGTATTTCCCTGGGTCTCTCATATATGTATGTATCTGAAACCTGGAGCCTGCAAATTTGTTGTATTGTTATGGATACTTTGGAGAGCAAGCTTTTGTTTTGTTATTTTTGTGTCCCGTGACTTGTATGGTCCTTTCAGTGTTCACCGTCTAGTCTACTGCTGGACAGAATCTGACCCAGCATGGATGTGACACTGAGGAGTGGTTTGGCCACCCTGCTGGCCCTCAGAGGTTCTTGTTGTTTGCTGCCATGCAGCTTTAGCTAATATGTCATCTGGGAATTAGTTATTTTGAGACCTCTTTTTGTTTGTTTGGTTTTTACGAGACGGTTTCGGGGATATTTAAAGAAATTGCTGCAGTTTTGATCCTGTTGTTAATGTCTCAGAAATAATTGTTGGTCTTTATTCATAATATTAAAGTTATTTGTCCTAGAAATTTAAATGTATTTTGTATTTATATAGAATGTTGACAAACTTTTAAGCATATACCATATATTCATAAGTTATATCATATATTAGTTATGAATTCTATATTATGTATTGTATTATGTGGTATGCAGTGTTTATTTTATGATGTACTTTACACACAATCTATACTAAATAATTTAAATATGATTAAAAATTTCCAATAGTATTTTATACAATTCTATGTTGAGTTTATGATAATAGAACATATTTAGTTTTCACACTGTCTTCCTCACTATAATATAAGCCATTTGAGAGGTGAAATTTCTATTTTATTAATCTTTGTACCACATGATTAAAACAATACTTGATATGTGTTAGCAATTAAAAATGTAATTTAAATAGTGTTGAAGTTCAAACTTGAAACTTAAAACCCAAGAAATCCAAAAAATCAAGCAATCATGGTCTGGAATAATGAGAAAGAAAAAAATATATATATATGTGTGTGTGTGTGTATGTGTATATATGTGTGTATATATATATGTATATATATACACACACACACATATACATTGTATACACATATATTACATACATAATAAATATATATGTAATATCTACATATATACATATATTATATATACACATATATATATGCAACACCACTGAAATCATATTGCAGAAAAACAGTTATTCAAATTTTATATATAAAGCCTTTTGTTGACTTGATTTTGCATATTCATCCATGATATCATAATCATTCTTGTGTGTAAGAATAAAGTTTCCTGAAGAATTTCTAAAATCATTGATGAGATCACCATATCTAACCTTCTATGAAGTAATTTTTTGCACAGACATTTACTTGCTAAGATCCAGTAGCAGGGCAACTTTGGACACTCATTGTTCTTTCCAATATTTCATTTTAAATATATTTTGGGGGTGATAGAAAATAAATATCTTATTTAGATACTGAAATATTTCTTTCCTGGATATATCCTACACTCAATAAAATTATAACACATTGGCAGAAACTTCTTTAATGGAGTGTGGGTTTGAGTAGAGGGCATTTTGGTGAAAAATGCATCCTGTATCTTATACAAAATTTACCTTTCTTATTCACTACCACTAATATTTTTTTCTCAGTGTAGAAATAAATGTGTATTAAACCAGTCCCTTAAATCCTACAATCATTATTAATTTTTTTCTGTGAAAAATTATACTGTATATCACTATTTTAATGTTTCTTCACATCTTCAAAAGTGTGTATCAGATTTTACTTACCAGTTCTATAATTTTCCACTCCCCTGTCACTATTTTGACCCCCACTGTCACCTGATATTATTCTAATCCACAGTGTTTGAAAGAAACATTTATAAAAAGAACTGTCTTGAAAGTGTATGCAATTTTTAGTACAAGTACTTATCAAACTTATAGACAAAAAGATCTGGAGACAAGTTTTTTCCCATGCTTAGAGAACAAACGTTAGCACCAATTCAACAATTTATTTGACTTTCACTGCCTATTTCATCCAAACAATCAATTTATCTTTCTCTGTAGAGTCTTTGAACAGGACATTGCCAATTGACAGGTGGCACGGATTTCCCTGGTAAACTGTCCTTTTGCTCTTTTTCTGGTGTTGTCACCAGGGAAAAATGACTCTAGGCCTTGGTAAAGCAAACACTTTCTGACAAATAGTGCCATCCATGTGGAAAGAGGGCAATACATATCCATATACAAACCTCCACTTGACTTCCTTCTTCCTAATAGAGCTTGCGCTTTGTATGACTGCACAGAACATTCTAGTATGCACAAAGAATTCTGAAAAAGAAAGAACTTAACAGGGACCAAAATAATAGCCTTTGACTTTTATTTGTGAAATTTGTTAGGTAGGCAAAGATCATCTTCAATGCTCTGCTGTTCATTTTTTAAAATATATTTGTAGATTTTTTTTTTCTTTTTCCCTTCACTCTATTTCATGCCTAAATGTGCAAGCGATATCAAAATGTATCCTAATAAAAGAAGAGTGATAGTTATCTGTGAGAGAGCCAGGAAGCCATATAGAGACATCAATTTGAAAGAAAAGTCCTAGGGCCTGTTTTGTTCAAAGATTGCCCTTAAGTGAGTCTCTTTGTCTCTTACTTTCATTTCTCTCCCTCACATACAGAGCTTTACTTGTCTGAATGAGCACTGTGCTTCCTTTGTGTGAACACAAGGTACTGTGTGACCTCTCCTGGTGGATTTTGATTTCATATAGGTATCATTATAAATGGGCAATAAACTATACTGCTACTTAAGACATTAAGGATAGTGAATTTACAGATGGTGCATTTGGAGAGTAATTGATGTTAATTCTTCCTAGAAAATTTGTTAGTAAGGACAGCCTTGGTATTACAAATAAGTCATAGCTTCTTGCTACTCAGGACTGTTGTTGAGTAGGTCTTTCTGGTGGAGTTCCATGGTTTGTGTTTCACAACAGTGTCTTTTATCCCTTGATAGTACACAAGAGACATATTATATATGTGTTTAAGGATTATACCTTTACTTTAGACTAATTCTGATCAATTTTCCATTGTTAGTATTACAATTTCAGGGCTTTCTCCCATGGCTTAAGGTGATCACTTCATGCTTCTTAAATGTATATAGAACATCCGTAATGTGTTCTTATATATCATAGTCCTATTTTTCTGTACCTATCATTATCAGAACATAAATATCATATTATAATTTTATAATAACTAACATTATTTTTTGGTCTTATAGTGTTTGTGTAGTTTTGTTGAGTTTTAAGAGATAAAAATGCTTTGAGGCAAGGGTAGATTATCTTGTTTACCATTAAGGTTTGATAGTTATTGACAAAACACGCTTTATATTATGAATGCTCTTGAAAATAGTAAACAACTTGACAAAGTTTATGTTTACAAATTCAGTGCAATCAACTCTTGTGTTAAAGCAATGCACTATTGACTAGCTAACAAATATGCTGAAACACCCTCACAGAATTCCATATTTGTTATTCCTCCTATAAATCACTTGGGAGGTATTCATTTGGCAGGTTCAACTCTTATATACGTTTTAATCAAATTATCTTTTATTTTATTAAAAACCTTATGAACATAATACTAAGTCATCTAGGACTTATAGTGGTAAATTTTGACTTCAAATAGCATTGTTTTACTGGGAAAACAAATCTATGTAGAATACTGGTAGACCCAAGAATTTTTAGGTTTTAAAATGAGGTCTGTGATGAAAAAGTGGCCACATGGGAAACCTAACAAGCTCAGGGGAGGCCTGCATGGCAGGCCCTACAAACTCAGAGTCTTAAATTAACCACATAGGATGAACTGAACATAAAAATTCCTAACTGAAATCAGGTCATGGTGGGTAGTCATATCCTTGGCCTGTAGCTTCCATGACAAAGGCCAGACTTTACCTTAAATGAGCCTGTCTATTGTCTTTTTGCATCTAAATTAACATCCTCTTGGAATGTCTAGTAATCCCTTTTACAGGACAGCTCAGGGCACCACCCACCACACCAGAGCAGGAAACCACAGAATCCCTCCTTGTTCTTATCCCCTGATTATGATCTCTATGTACTGTAAAATGCTAAAAATTAACTATCCTGTATGCACCAGTGTAAAAGAAGTATCTGCCTCTACAATTTACTTTTTATCCAATCCCAGAGATTTCCCAGCTCTTCTTTCTCCCACCCTCTTAATCTACCACCAGTGGATTTCATGTAACCCTCCTCCTTTGATTCTAATGTATAAAATAAGTTGGAAAACCGTCATTTTCAGTAGCATTTTCCCAATCCATTGAGATTTTGCTTCCCAGCAATGCCGTCAGTTTGACTCAAATAAACTCATAAGCTTTCTCTTAGGCTGGATGTTTTTTCCTCCATAGATCTAATAATCTCATCATTTAACTATTGGAGGCGCAGTAATTTCCACATGCCTTTATGTTAAATGGGTGTACTTTTGGGAGAAATTAGTAGTCAACCCATTTATCCAGTTTAAATTCCAACAATGCCCTAATTGGACTTCTTTATTACAGTAAACCTGAATCCTACTGCCACAGTATAAACCTATGTATCCTTGATAGATATTTTGTATTTAATCTTCTATACTTCTTAAAAATGTTAAAAGTGGCTACAGGTAAGACATGTAAAAATATCGATTACTTCAGGAATGTTCTTAGAGCAGTGGAGCATACTGGATCCAGTACTTGAGTAAATCTGCTGGATTAAATTTTGGTTTCAGCCATTATTAGGTATGTGATATTGGAGAAGTTACGTGATTTCTTAAAATATCAGCTTCCTCCTCTGTGAAATAGTCAATTTTAGTACTTAATTTGTGGATTATTGCGAAGGTTAAATATGATAGAGCATATAGATTATTAGAAACAATCGAAGTGCATAAAAATATGTAATAAATGGTAGTCATTTGGTGAGTGAGTTCAAGGCATTTAGTTATGCTTTTCCTTCCAACCCCAAAGAGCCCTCAAAGCTCTGTTACTTTTTACAGCTGAAAATATAAAAAAACAAAAATTGAGATTAGCTGAAGAGAAAGCAACAGAGTCTCTCATTTTACCAATTTGGAATCATTTCTTTGACACAGGAAAAATGGTTCTTTTCTAACATGCACCTAACATACCTTGTTTGCCTTTTGAAAATTTATGCTGCTATTAAACATCAAAAATTGTGTCATATGGAACTGCCTTCCTGGGAGGGCCTGCTGTTACTGCAGAATCATCTGTTTGTGCTATCGTTGGGTGTCAAAGCTTTGAAGTAAGACCTAAAGCCAAAATTCTCACAGATGTTGCGTGGAAATAAACTTCAAAAAGGTTGCTCAGTGCTCATTCATAGACAGGTAAACATCTGTGAGAGAGAGAAAAGAAAGCATGAGAGACAAAGACTCACTTAAAGGCTTTGCTTTGAACAAAACAGGCCCTAGGCCTTTTCTTTCAAATTGATGTCTCTATTTATATAGCTTCCTGCCTCTCTACCAGGCAACTACTGAAGTCTCACTTTTTGAAGTAATTTACATTGACCTCTTCCTTAGCTCCCAATAGTGTCCTTTAAAGTGAGGTTTGTTTTACCTAATGAGGATCAGCTGTGAGCAGGGGTGACCAAAAGGAAATAAATTTGCTCTAACAAGCTATGCCTCTGCTTAGGCTGATATTTGGAGAGAGAGCCAGGACTGCATTAGAGGACCTGAAGTCTGCAGGTTTCAAATTGGAGATCCTATATATGCAATGTATTTAGACTCACCACACTTTTGTTGTTTTTAATTAAGGAAGTATTATATTCCAGCTACTATGGCTGTGAAATGGAGATAAACGATGCTTTACAAAAAATGACCATTTTTTATAACTCTTGGGCCATGGGTTAAAATATTTCTCTATTTTTAAAAAATATGCAAAATTTACAACACATTTTACTCGAAGAAAATGTGGTCTTTTTGTCTTCACTTTATCAACTGATGCCTTAGAAGTCCTGATGCCATCATAAAATGAAGAACAAGAAAACAAAACTACAAATTAGAAAGGGTCAGTCTGTCAGGATTAGAGCTTGATCTCTCAAAGCCGAAAGCTTACTCAAAACCCCAAATAATTTTATCAAACAGTGTTAAAACTGGAGATAAACAGCCCAGTTCTCTTTGAGTTTTCAATTCTCTTGTCATCTAGTATTAGTTTATCATATGATTTATTTTTCAAAATCAAGGATCTATCAAATCTGTGCCACTGTATCTGTTCACTGCTTTAATCTTCATTTATGCTTGAAGGCAAAGCAGCGTAGGGGATGCTCAGCTTTATGAAATGTAAAGTCTTTGCCCTTCCTGTACCAGGCAAGCTCCCCTCACCCTCCAAGCGTTCTGGAAGTGATCGATGGCACGCCTGCCTCAAAAAGTCTTTTCTTATCCTCAGTGAAAATACATCAATAAATAGGAAGGGATGATGATACTACTGAAGCCTGTGAGCGCAACTTCTCATTTCATCAGCCCTGCTGAGGTTACCTTTGGCTCAGAGGTTCCATTTTCTCTGTCTCTATGGGATGCACAGGGATTGCTTTGACAGCAAGTCCCAAGGCAAAAGGCACGATGTTTCTTGCTTTTTAAGCCTGCTTTTCCTGGCTCACCAGTTCCGTGCAGTAGCAGCTCTGATGATAACTGGGCAGCTGGTAAAATAATCCAAATAGCGCTATCGTAAAACTCTTGAGTTAAGAAAAAAGAAAAACTTATTAAAAATAAATACATCTTACTCTGAAGATAAAAGGCGAGATGATATGATTCTGGGTAACACTAATTATCTTTATATGACTATTATTACTAGTATTGTATTCTTTTTTCTTAAAAACTCATGAGCTTTGAGTCAGAAAAATGTGGGTGAAAATCCTGACTTTATCACCTACGAGCATCATGACTGGGGAAATTAGAATAACTTTATAACTTCCTTGAAATTTATCTTTCCTGCGTATTAGTTTGAATTCAGCTATTAGTCAATTGCAATAATCATATGCTAAGTAAGGTTTTGTGATGTTCAAATAGCATAATATGTGCTTATGTTTAGGGTTATTCACTCAGCATGAAAATTGTTTTTGTCTTAAAACAGACAGACACAAACACACACAAAAAAACAAAACAAACAAAAAAAAACACTTAAATCTCTTTTCCTCTGCCAGGTTAAATACGCTTATTTCAGGAGCAAGGGGTTCCCTAACTTATTTCTTTATTCCTATAGCTTTTGGTGTTTTATTGGCTATCGTGAATTGAATCATGGCCCCGAGAAGGTATGCCTATGCCCTAAAATCCAGAACCTTGAAATATTACTTTATACAGCAAAATATCTGATCAGTTAATGATCTTGAGAGGAAGAACTCATCCTGGATTATCCAGGTGGGGCCAAAATGCAATCATATTTCTCTTTATGAGAGAGACACAGAGTTTCCAGGCATAAAAAAGAGAAGAGGCACAAGCAGAAGAAGAGGCTATGTGACCCGGGGAGATTGGAACAATGCAGCCACAAACCAAGGACACTTGGAGTCACCAGAAGCTCGAAGTGGCAAAAACAGATGTTCTGCTATAGCTTTTGGGATGGAGTGTAGAACCTGCCAACACCGTGATTTAGGACTTTTGGCCTGTGTAACTAAGAAAGAAGAAACTTGTATAGATTTAAGACACCTGGTTTGTGATCATTTTCTTTTCTTTCTTTCTTTCTTTCTTTCTTTCTTCTTTCTTTCTTTCTTTCTTTCTTTCTTTCTTCTTTCTTCTTTCTTTCTTTCTTTCTTTCTTTCTTTCTTTTTTTTTAAAGCAACTGCAGGAAGCTAATATGTTGCCATTTTATCACTTTGAATATTTCCTGTGCATTTTGGCAGTCTTAAAGTAGGCTGCCAGGATGTTGAAGGTAGAAATCACTTCTTATTTTTACTTGTGTTGTACTTAATACCTAGGGCAAGTCCTTACACATAGCAGGGCCTAGAAGAAAATTCCCAAGTGGATTAATGAAATCCACCATCAGTGAGATAATTATTCTGGACACAATACCTGAATACAACGATTAAGACTAGATTGGTGAAAAGTCAAGACAGAGTGACTGATTATCTGGAGATTTATCTTTTGGGGAAAGGGTGAAATGAAACATGCATTTTTATACTGAAAAAAATGGTGACATAGTAAATAACTCTGATTGACAAATCTAATAGACAAACTGACAATCTGAGAGGAATTACTAACAGGGTTTTTGTATATTATGTTGCTTGAACTTCTGGTTTCCAGTTCATATTGTAAGGAGGTTGGAAATTGTCACTCCCTTTCTCACAACATGAAAAAAAGATGAATGAACTGATAATTAATAACTCTTTTCAGAGTCACCAGAGAATTGAAGTCACAAGGCAAACTGCTGCCCCTAAAAGCAGAGAGATAGGTGAATACAGAGTATCACAGTTTATTGGGCATGTAAGTCCAGAAATTAACAGAATCCCATCACTGGTCCCAGTAGGAACAGTGTAATTGACAAATTGCTAGAGACTCAGTATGCACTAGCTTGAGAATTAAAATCTCCATGTGGACCTAGTCTTTCATGAGTGTTATCTCCAGGAGCCCCTTTAAATTAGAGAAAATTCCTTTCTTATTTCTGGCAGAGGAAGTGGGGGGAAAAAAACTCACTGTTTTGAAATATGCCCATATATCTCTGTTCTCCTTAACAAGGCCTGTCCTCAAGAGAAACTATTTTATCAGAGCCTAACTGTTTGGAATTGATCTAAGCCTAACCTATGTGGCAGAAGGGAAATACTCAACTCTAGCCCTCCAGCTCTTTGAAAGAGAAGAAAATGGTACTGGTAGATGGTATATTTGAATACATGTTTAGGAAATAGAAGTGTAATGAGAGAGTTACCATTGTCTTAGCTGCTCAGAAAAGTTCTGACCACCCAGCTCTCTGATTAGGGGCATCCTGGCCATTACCAAGTCAAGTAGATACAGAATCCAAGAAAGACTCAACACCAAACCCAAGATAATTATGTATGGATGGACCCGAGCAAAGTTCATATGAAACAGAAAAGCATGACAATCAAGAAACAATGGATGCGTCATAGTGGAAGAAGTCCTGGTTGAAGATTAATGGGAATCCAAGGAAGAAGAATGCACAGCAAGACTAGAGAGCAACCAGTCCAAACTGGAAGAGAAGAGCTATCTGGAAGAAAAAAGTAAAGTTTGGCTGGGGAAGAGTCTATTTGTAGGAGTAGAATAGATCTATTGGATAATTTGGGGAAAACTTAAAAATAGTTACAGAAAACAGGCAAAGGAAGCAATGAGAAAATAATTTCCGTGAAACACAAGAGTGTAGGAGCTATCTGCAAGAAAGCAAACTAAATTTATAGTATCTTCTAAAAAATGCAAACTAAAGTTATAGTATCTTCTATCTTCAGAATTCTCAGCTCAATCATGTAAGATTTATAAAGATGTTATATATCATGTGCAAGACGGGCTCAGCAGTGAGCACACTTTACGTAGTATCATTAGTTTTCTTTCTGTGTATATTTCTTTCTTGGAAATGGCTGAAATTAGTGGTTTTTTCCCCAATATTAATAAAAGTGCATATTGTAGAGGTTTTCAGATTGATTGATAGCCATCAGTGGATATATTACCTTCTAATATAACCTCAGGTGTATATTGGCTGCAAAACATTTTACATAAATTGGTACTTTATGTAAATTTTGGCCAGATCAGTTTTCATTTTTTTGCAGCAAAATCGTCTGCTTAATACAATTAATATGGTTTCTTCTTCATTTCTCTTCATTCAATCTTCTTTTACTTCTTTTTCCTTCCATCTCTCTCCCCTTTAATTATACTTTTATTTACAATCTCACCCATTCTTAAAATATGGAACTGATTCACTTCTGAAGAATACCATGAATATGTGCATAGATGGAAATTAACTGGGATTATCACTACAAAAGGAGAGAGAGGGAGAGGGAGAGGGAGGTATCTAAAAGAGGACAGAAAAACGGGAAAAGTAACATCTTAACATGCCTTTGGAAAATCCTCTTCTCCATTAAGACACATTTATTTTTTTTTTTTCCTTTTCCCTATATACAGCTAGATTCTGTATAATTTCAAATCCATTTTTCTGGTACATTATGACCCAACATAGTCCTATTTCCTTTTGTTTTTAACTGATTATTCATTTCTTATATTTCCTTGGGTCTCACTTTGTTTCTTCCTCTGATAGGAAAGAAAACACTTCAAGAAATCCATCATTGTTGCCCTTAGAGTGAGTGGTTTTCTATAGGTACAGTTTAAAGTTCTCAGTTTAATATGGAAAAAAAATTCATATAAGTAATGCACTTTGATGCATAAAAAATGGAAACTAAAGTTATAGTATCTTCTATCTACAGAATTCTCAGCTCAATCATGTAAGATTTATAAAGATGTTATATATCAATGGTTCTTATAGAATATGTGGTCTAAGAAGTTCTACATCAGTAATAATCAGTATATTACAAATAACTGACAAATACAAATATTCTTTGAGGCCCATATTATTATATGCAATTTATATGTAAGGAGATAGGGACATATATGAGTACCTGTTTCAAGAAGACATAGTTCATAAATAACAGGTAGTGCTGAAATTTAAACATACACATATTTTAACCCACACATGTTTAAATCCAAATTTGGTGTATATATATTAAATATGGATAAATATTGCAAATTAATAGATATTAATGATAATCTGTTACATTTCATGATAATTTACATTGTATAATATTTATTTGATTTTGACTACTTTTTTCTCCTCACTACTTTTTCACCTCTCATAGACTGGCCAAAAGGAAATAAAGAAGACAACTTTCTGTTAGAGTGAAGTTCTATTTTTTTTAATCCATGATGTGGAATTGAAAACTAAAATTCAAAAAATCAATAATGTATACATAATAATGGATGGTACTGACTTCTTAAATTGTCAAAATAAATATGTCAGCATAAGCCTGCAGAACATTAATTATAGGTTCAAATAGAAAGATCCATCCCTACAAGCAGTATAAAGCATTTTCACTGACAGGCCATGGAGTCCCTGTTATTGAGTTCTGCTCAATAGCTAAAGAAACAGTCATCAATTTGGTGACTTAAACATTTAATTTTCTAGAGACATCAGAGTGAGCACCCAGTGGAATGAGAATCGTGCACGCGATTGCAATTTGTAATGCAAACAGGAACCAAACAGTACAAAGTGACATAAGATAAGGTTTGCCTGAACTGAGATATTTAACATGTTCTTGACTGAGAACGTCCAACACTGTAAATACATCATTTTCCCTTGTGAATGTGCATATTTAATACAACTTAATAAAAATCTCAATGGAATTTTTATACTAACTGAAATAATTTAAAGCTAGTCTGGAAAGGAAGCTGAGGATCATTTTGTAGTCCATTGCCCCACCACATGTGCAATTTATTGCAATTTTCAGTCTAATGACATTTCTACTTCCGCCCATCGACGGGGCGTTTCCTGTCCTCATTTCTATGTCTCTTAAATCCCTGGGCTTCGGATTCCCACCTCTCTCTTCCTAGTGCTTGAGAAATTGTTGTGCTGTTTTCTTTCATTGTCTTGGCCCAGTTACACTTGCTGCTGACCATGTGCTTTAACTGCCTTCTCCAGGCCTGTGCCAGCGGGGGAATGGTGTAGAGACAATCTCAGAGCCAGGGAATGAATACCCTTGTGACTTGACTGCCTGCAATGGCTGGCAAACCCACTCTCACAATCACTGAGAAAGGACAAGAATCTAAGTTGCTCACTACTCTCAAGGCCTTTGAGAGCCTCATGTTCCCCTACATCAAAGTGATGAGGTTTTTCCACTTCTGCACAAAAAAATAGAACACACTAGGAGATGACCTGTTCAAATTCGTAACACCAAATCCCCAAATATTCCTACATGGGAACACTAGTTTTCTCCTCTCCCGTATTTACACATCAAAGGCCATCTTCTCTGCTACTACCATAAATATAATATTTTCAGGAAGCTTGTAATATCCGTTACTTACTATCTTATTTGAATCGTCTAACTCTGTCTTTAGATACCTTAAAAGATTTTAAAAATGATTGTCAGTATCACCCTTAAAGAACATAATTTTTAAACCCCCCATCAGGATATACATAGGGACTCTCGCCTATCTTTTCACCTCTTCTCGAAAATTATTTCAAAAGTTGGAAAGAAGACTCTAGATATTAGCCTATCAATATTAGCCTAATTCTCCACATTTTCATAGACAAACTTTATGAAAAAATTTTTTCCTCAACTTCTTTCATTTGCAACACATTCTGGATTTTACAGGTAATGCCCACAAAGGACAACAGCAGTGATTTCCATCCAGTAAATCTGATTAGTAATTTTAGACCCAACTTTCTGATTTTTAGCCCAGCACACCTTCCTTTTGAAGTGCCATTGTCACTTCTTCTTCTTCTCTCTCTCTCTCTTTTTTTTTGCTTAAAAAATGATCATGGATTTTAACTCCCTGAATTCCTTTTCTTTGTGGGCTCCTTCATGTATAAACCCCCACCATCATGTAGGATTCTTAGCTGGGCCCTCCTCTCTACCCTGGCTTTATTACTATGTATTGGAAATCAGTTTCCAATTGAAATCTTTAGCTTAGACAACTGTTTTGTGATATTTTTTATTTATAATCAACTTTATCTTTAATACTTCTTGTTGCATGTCTAAAAAATAAACATGTAATCAACTTCAATTCCCAACTTTTTCTTCATCAAAACTCTCCAAGTCTCAGTGGATGGGCAGCATTTCCTCCTAGTAAAGGTGGGAAATATATTTAATTTGATTAATATCTGTATCTGTTCCTTCTCTCTCTCTTTCTCACTCTCTCACTCCAGCATTTTGCAGAGCTGAAGTTTTTCCTTTAACGTACCCCAACTGAAATAACCATGCAATTATAATAGTTCCCAAATATATTTCTAGGATACTAAATGTCGTAGTTGGCTTGGGTTGCCATGATGGAATACCATAGAGTCGGTGGCTTAAACAACAGAAATGTATTTTCTCACAGTTCTGAAGATACTGTCTGGCAAGGTTCAGTTTCCGGTGAGCGCCCCCTTTGGTTTGCAGATATTCATCATCTCACTGTGTCATCACATGAGAAGGAGAGAGAGAAAAAGAAAGAGAGAGAGGGCGGGGAGGGAAGGATAAGCTGTCTGGTGTCTCTTTTGGTAAGGATAATAATTCTGTCTTATCAGGACGCCACTCTTAGGACAGCTTTTAACCTTAATAGCTGTAGGCCTACCACCAAAATATAGTCACATTGGGGGGTAGGGTTTCAGCATGTGAATTTGTGGGGGACACAATTCAGTCTATAGTACTAAATATTGGTGAGGTAGCTAAGTGGCTAAAGTATACTGGCTTGCTTTTCTGTGATATTCTAAGTATATTAACTGTATTTAAATAATTAACTGTGCGGTAATCAGGCAGATTTATGGGTTCCAGCATACTCACCCAAATTAAGATGTCAAAGTGAGATTTCCTATCTTTATGGGAATTCCCCAGAAATCCACCCTTACCAGCCTAAGAAGTTTGCTGCTGTATTTGTGTGTTCAAGGTTCCGGATAATATGAAAGACTAAGAAAGGAAACTTGTTTGGAAGGAAACTTAAAACAATCAGACAGGAAGCAAGGCGTAGTCTGGAGGACTTTAACATCTTCCCCATTTCTATCATTTTTTCTATATACACCTTCTTTCTTTTATTTAGGCCGTGTCATTTTCTTATTCTTATATGTGTGTGCTTTGCAATTATAATATCAAGACAAATCTCAGAGCCCATATTCAGAACAGGTTTTTGTGCTTAACTTCTACAGTTGCATTTCATTTGGGAACTGCCCATGAGCATAGGGTTCAAAAATCGTCTAAAAGGTCAAATATATTTTACATGTTTTATCTCTTGTAACACAAGTATATCTGGTTTTATCCTTTGCATTGTTTTCCCCTCCTGAGATGGTGAAAAGTTTTATTTATTTATTTATTTATTTATTTATTTATTTATTTATTTAATTTTAAGAATTTCTATAGGAAATTTATATATTAGAAATTAATCTATTTTATTTATCACAAATGTCTTATCGTCTCACTTGTATTTAAATATTGTTGATGGTGATTTTAGTATTTGGTAACAAACATTCTCTATGAGAACCTCTGGCCCATTTTGCTGTGTATATTGAAAGAAATTGTATGGTAAAAGATCTGACACTTTTATTATGATATTATATGATATGCTATTTCTGATGAGGAACATGATATAATAGCGCTACATTTTAAATCATATGTTGTTATCATTTTTTTTCTTCTTCATCTACTTTATCTACTTCACTCCTTTTTCATCTCCTTCTTCATTTTCTTTATTTCCTTCTTCATACCCTTCTTCATCTCCTCCTCCTTCTCCTCCTCCTGTTTATTTCATCCCTTTCTGGCCTGTCACTGGTACATTGCCAGCTGTTTTTGTCTCTTCCCTAACCAACACTCAAAAAAGGCACAACTGTTTTATGAAAATTTTGATTTATGGGTAAGACTGGTTTTCTTCAAAAGCAAGTTTTGTAGTTTCTGCAGACCAGACAAGACTGAGGCTGGGAGATGGGTATAAACAGTACGGACATGGTTCTGGTAGAATGATCAGAGTATATCAGAGTAAAGGTAATTCACCCGATGAATTGTCCTCAAATTCCCCAACAGACATCCTGTGGATAACTCATGCTTTACTATCCGTCACACTTGAAACACCTCATAAAAAGGAGATACGGAATTTGTATTCTTATATTGGGATGGAGAGAAGAGAAGGGGATCAATTTCACCTTTTGAACCAGTTAGAGCCAGTTGGGAATTTATCTAGGATTAGGTCAGCATTGGATATGTAATTATCTTTAAATTGTAACTTGAAAAGAATAAAAGTATATCACTTTTTTTTTTAATTTTCTAGAGAATCTATGATAAACCAGAGCTCTTAAGTAAAAGGTTAATCAAGATATGACTAGCATAACAAGTAAAAGGGTTTTGCCTCATCCTCTTATTTGAGATCTTTCAAAATTGTGATAGATATAATAGACAGATAGTATGTACATATGTATATAAATATAAATTTTAATGAGCAATGTATATTTTTCCAGTATGTCATTAGGGAAAATTCAGGGGGTTGTACATCTTCACTAATTCTATACCAACCAATATAAAGACCTCCCCCCACACCCATGTGTTCTTGAAAACTTGTGTTCCTACTTAGGCTCTCTGTGTGCTTTTTCCCCATAATCTAGAATGACTTTCCCTAAACTCCTATTATTCTCCTAAGTTTATCTTGCAGAATTTCACATTTTTTACCCATTCTTGAGAGTATATTAGAGTTTATCTTTGCTACTTGAATATTTCTTGTAGCCTCGGTCTTCCAATCAAATGGCTAATCTCATAATTCTTTCACATAAATGCAATTTTCTCTCTGAAAACAGCTGATAAATAACAGAAAAGCTACACTAAAGTTTCCCTTTCTGTAAATATGAGTTTTGTGGACAAAAAAGGGACCATATAGTAAACCTGACAAGGTAAGGGGAGGCTTGCATGGTGGGCCCTACAAACTCAGAGACTGAAAGTAACCACTTTGGGTGGCCTGAACATAAAAGTTCCTAACTAAAAGTGAATCACAGGGGAGTTATGTCTTGGGCTTGAAGATTCCTTGACAAAGGTCAATCTTTACCTTAAGAGAGTCTGTCTATTTTCTTTTTGCATCTAAGGTAACATACCCTTGGAATGTTAGAGTAATCTACTTGTTCTGGAACTCACAGGGCACAACCTTGCACCAGAGCAGGGAGACCACAGAACCCCTCACTGTTATCTTGTTCCCCTCATACCATCTCTCTGTGCTGTAAATGTTAACTATTAGCTATCATGTACACACCAATCAATGTAAAAGAAGTATGTGTTTTTTTGTTTTTTTCTTTATCCAATCCCAGAGATTTTCCTGCTTTGCTTTCTCCCACCCCCTTTTAATCTACCACCAATGGATTTCATGCAACCCGCCTTATGTCTCTTCCTTTTGATTCTAATGTGTAAAATAAGCTGTAAAACTGTCATTCTCAGGAGCATTTTCTCAATCCATTGAGATTTTGCTTCCCAGCAGTTGTCGTCATTTTGGCCCAAATAAATTCATAGACATTCTCTACAGCTTTGGATGTTTCTTACTTCAACAGTTTTTAACTAAAAAAAAAAAAAAAAAAAAAAGACATTTCATTATTTCAAACCTGGGGATTAATTTGCTAATCATAATATAATTGTGAGTCATGATATCATGACTCAATCTTTGTAAATACAGACATTTGCGCTATAAAGAAGTTTGGGAAATACCTTTCTCATTATTTATTCTACTCAGGTGTTTTGGAGCTAACATTGATCTTGAAAGATTTCAGAATATGTCCAAGAGTTCTGGGGGTAATGTTCATGTAGATTTACTAGAAACTGGAGTTCTTCCTCATCACTGTTGTTCAAAAATTCTGAAGGAAAAGTGAATACACTAAGACTGGGTAAAACTAGTAATTGCTTTTCAATGACATTTATTTTGGTGTAGAATTTAAATTAGCACAATATTTTTGGAATACATACTCTTTCCCTAGTCTATTTTTGGAAATTTTAGGACATTAATTCACATAGCTGTTTGTATGTTCAATATTAAATGATATATACTAGATATCATGCAGACAAAATAGGTTACTATGAATGAGTAAATTGAGGGAAGCTCTGTAAAATCTAATAGTAGCAGAACTGCAAATGACTTTGTGCTTTTCTGTATAGTCCTGTGCTGCTTAACTATGGGGATTCATTTTGAGAAATGTGTCTTTAGGTGAGTTTGTTATTGTGTGAACATCGTAGAGTGCATGTACACAAACCTAGATGGTATATCCTACTACTGTAATTGTACGTGGTATACTGTACATGACTGACAGTGCTGTAGGTTTGTTTACACAAGCATCACTACAAACGCGTGAGTAATGCAATGTTCTATGACTTTATACAGGCTATGACATCACTAGGCAATATGAAATTTTTAGCTCATTTATAATCTCATGGAACCATCATACATGTGGTCCATTGTTCACTGAAATGTCATTATATAACACGACTATATCTTTTAACTTCTTTCTTACATTTAAGTCACAAATCCAATATGCATCATTTACTTGTATAAATTAATACATTAAATCTTAAATGTATCTCTCCTTTCAAGATTCATAAGACAAATTGCATAATTGCTTTAAAGAATAGGAGAAGTTACACAGATGTTACTCTCACTTATTTAAACTTAGTATTTTGCACGTGTTTTTCTATGATGGTGTTTATTCTTTCATGCCTACCAATACTAAAGATAATTAGTGGTCTGAGGAACGCATTTTGTGAAATACTGAGCTATATCATAAGCCTTATGACAAAAAAAGAAAGAAAAGTTAAGGACCTAATCAGGAATTCTTCCTTCCAAATAAAATATAGCATGGTAGAGAAGGAAGAAAGTCACTTTTCATTTGCTGAACTACTTTAAACTACTCAACTACATAAGCAAATACACGGAGATGCCTGAATGTGAGAGATGCCTGAAATCTGTAAATGGACCTCAAGTTGGACAGTTGAGATACAATACTGTGTTCAGTCCATCCTAAGACTAGTGAAGCATAAGGACTAGTGTGAATTCACACAGGTTTTCATCTCTACATAACTGCATTGGAATTTTCATGTGTGACACTCTCAAGGTTACAAGAAAAATCACATATACTAAGAGTATTAAATACAGGCTGTGCCTATTGGAGGTCAGGTTGTGGTTAATGTTAAAGTTAGATTGAATTCACATCATAGACCATAAATGCCGGGTTGAGAAGTTTAATATTATACATTATTGGAGTTTATCAAATTATTTTTATAATTTAATGAAGCATTTCTAATTTTTATTTAAACTTCATATATTTTTTAAAAATATAATAAAATGTTTACTGCAAATGTAATAAGGGTAACAATTTCAAAACAAACAACTGAAAAACAACCAACTGTATCATTAAGGATAAATTCATAAATCTCACCTGAGTCCTTCTGATCACTTCCCTGGGGATGATCAATTTGAAAATTGATTCAAAACTTTTCAGGTAATATTGATTTGTTCTCAAACAAAATATCTAAGAATTAGTACTACATCCATAATCATAGTGTTCAAAATATGTAGGTACTTGGATAATCATTACAGATTTGCTTTTAGGGCTAACAATTTAGCGATAATAAGAGTCAGTCCCCTTAACTGGGGATTGTTACATAAATTAGAGTATAGTTATACACTATAATAGCGTATAGTTATACAGTATAATATATTCATTAAAATATGTTATAGGCAATATTTAATAGTAAAAATATTTTATGGTAATATTAAGAAAAATATCACCTAGAAAACTTATGCAAAATTAGTATCCTTACTATTTAAACATTTCTTTATATACCTTGAGAAAGTAAGATTGGAAAGAGAGAGGAAAATATGAGTGGTTATCAAATAATTATGAAGTAGCAAACAATTTTAATTAACTCTATTTGTCAATCTGTATTTTATAGCTTTTCCACAATGGATGTGTATCACTTTAATAAGAATGAAAAAATAAGAAAATAACAGATGCCACTCATTTAGAAATAATTTCCTCAAACATAATTTTATTTTTATTTATTTTTGCCTTTGCACATTAGTGAGGGAAAGTGAGATTGGACTGAGAAACTGTTGATTTTTAAGTAACTTTTTTAAACTTTTTTCCTCAAAAATAATTATAAAATGTATTAGAACTTAGAATTTTCTTGCTACACTTAGCCATGTGCATAAGAATGATTTTTATTTTAGCAAACTTTGTCAAATGTTTATTTTATGCTCTGTGCCAGGATCTTTACCCTGCAGTGCTTTTGTTTTATGGAGCCAAGTCTTTCAAAATATCAGTCCTTGTGTCTCTTAACATTATCATAACGCTTACATGTAATTAATAATTATCAGTTGAAAATGGATATAAGAAGCAAATTATCTATTCATTGACAATCACACCAACTCTGTGTAATGTACTGTGGCACACACACACACACATATTGTGAGTATTGTTATAGTTAATTGTCAATTTGACTGGGTAAAAGGATTCCCAGATAGCTAGTAAAACGTTATTTCGGGATGTTTCTAGGAGGGTGTCTCTGAAAGAGATTACATTTGAATTAGTAGACTGAATAAAGAAAATTTGCCTTCATCAATGCAATGGGGAGCCATTTTCCAATATATTGAGAATCCCAATAAAACAAAAAGGAAGAGCAAGGACATTTCTCACTCTCTCTAAAGCTAGGACTCCATTCTCCTGACCATGTGTACTAGAGCTCCTGGTTCTCTGTCCTTCAGACTGACTGAATTGTACCACTGGCTTTTCTGAGTATGGAGCTTGCACATAGCTTATTGTGGTATATCTCAGTTCCCCAAATCCCATGAACAATCCCCATAATAAATCTCATTTTATATATCTGTATATCTGATTGGTTCTTTTTCTCTAGAGAACTCTGACTAATACAGCTACTATCCACAAATATCATCATCTCTAAACAACTTATCTTAATACGCATTCATATTTGCCTGTTTTCTAAAAATTACCATCATTGCAACTATTGAATTCCACTCGTTCATATTTAGTGTAAGAATCAAACATGTAAAATTATATTTCATGAAAGTTTCAGCTTCAAACCATTGCTTTGGAGGAGGAAATACCGTGTTTTCCCAAAATTAAGATTGGGTCTTATATTAAGGTTTGCTCCAAAAGACACATTAGGGCTTATGTTCAGGGGATGTCCTCCAGAAAAATCATGTTAGGCTTATTTTCCAGTTAGGTCTTACTTTCAGGGGAAACACGACACTTGAAAAGAAAATGCTAAAATATTTGGAATGAGTAAACTTAAAATACAGTTTTTAAATGTCTCATTAAGTCCTTGTTGGGAAATAATACAGAACTTTTAAGCAACTATCACAAATTAAAATGTTTGATTTCACAGTCCTATAATAAATACGAGTTACATTTTCTAAAACTACTCTTTATATATTGTAAATCTGATGCTGTGTAACATGATGAGGAAAGGAGAGGTATTGCATCAAAATGCTTTAAGCAGCCTGGAACTAAGTATGTTTTCAGTGTTTATGTGAAGAAAGTAAATCCCTAAAGCTGTAATATATTTCATAAAATGTTTTAAATGCTTTGCTCAGGAGACTCTCATTGAACTGAAGTGAATGATTAAATTGTAATTGCATGCCTTAATAAGCCAAGATACATTTTTCTCTCTCCGTGTAAATATTAGAATAAAACATTCAGTTGAGTTTTTTCTTCTAATTTACAGTATATTGTTAGTCTTATAAATAAAAAACTAGCTACCAGATATGTCTTATAAAGAGTATAGAAACATATTTGCAGTTATGGAGGCTAAATGAGTATTTGCATACATTAATTAGGAAAATAAAGAAGCTAGAGAGGAAGGCCAAGATTCATTTCTGCCAGATTTTATCTAGACTTCATTGTTATTCTTCCATTCATTAGTTTTATTGAAGTTTTTGCAAGTTTCAAACTGTTCACACTTATTAAGCTCTTAAGGAATATTTTTGTTTTGTTTTTATTACTGATTTATCTGCTCCTTGACTGATGATAGTGTTATTTATTAATGCTATTGTTATTATCATTAAAATTTTAACGATATAGAAAGTTAATAGTACTTTAGATACGCAAATCAATAAAATTTTTAAAAGTTTACACTTTCATATACATTTCAGTTGTTTTCTAAAAGTATATAATACATTACTGATTAAGTGAAGGATTTATATTATTTCTCCCCTACTTACTCATTTTTTAACTTCCATAGGCAATCATTTACATGCTTTGGGCATGAGTCCTTTTCATCTCTTGTTCATGCTTGTTCTCATTTGTGTGCCCTCTGTCTCTGTCTCTTTCTTTCTCTCATCTAGCTTTGTCACTATATCTACATCTGTGTGTGTGTGTGTATGTGTGGCTGTGTATGTATTTACCCGTATATACATTTTTATATTTATATGTCTATGTAATCTATATATCTAAAAATCTATAAACTAATGCAGACTTTATATAGCCATATTTATATGTTTGCTCTTCTGATGGATATTAAATTCATCTTCAGATTGTGCTATTGCCTTATATTCAAAATTTACTTTTTTTATAAATCCTTAATGAGATTGAGCAAATATTCAGTTCTTTTTTTAATCATTTGTTAATTTTTAGCTGCAGTTTATCTTTTTCATATCAATATAAATGCTTTTAAAATGATTATTAGATGGCAGTTTTTCTCTATATTTGAAAATATCTTTTACCATATATTTAAATATCTAGGATATCTTTATCATTAAAAACATTTTGTTTTATTTTGAAAATCTACTTGTATTTATATATGTTTTTATTGTTGAATATTTAATTAAATTAATCCTTACATTAAGCATAATATTCTATATTATTTCTGAATTTTTTTTTTTTTTAGTTTTAGGTTTTCAATTTTCAATTAACCTGGCATGTGTGTATGTGTGTTTCATGGCTCCAAGTATGTTTTTTCACAATGAAAGCCAATACAAAATAATAATGATATCTAATTTCCCCAGTATGTCTGTTGGTATAAATATGAAAACATTATATATATATTTAAAGGTGTTTGGGGCTCTATTCTTTTCTATGTCAGTTTCTATTTTTATTATCTGTTTTTGTAAAGTACTATATATGCTTTGATTGATATCAGATAGGGTATGTCTATGTCTTCTTCTGTTATAATTATCATAACTATTCATGTATCTTTACAACTCCTTATGAAATTTGAAATTAATCAATACATATAAGATTTTGTTTAAATTTTATTAAAACTGTATTAAATTGTAACTTAATTTAGGAAAAATTGGTATCTAAACAATATGAATCTTTCAGCTCACACAAATTGTATATCTTTCTCTTCTTTGTATTTGTTCTCTGTATGCACATCTTACACATACTTTATTAGATATATCCTAAGCATCATTTATCTTGGTCTATTAAGAATGTGATTTTCCATTTTTTATTAAAGGTTCTGATATTAATTGCTAGCAAGTAGAAATATAGATTTTTGTATGTTTACCTAACTTCTGGCAAAACTGAAAAACTCACATTAATTACACTACTTTGTCTTTAGATTCTCTTGGATTTACTGTGTTGACAGTTTTTTTATCTGTGAATCACTGAAATTTTTCAATCTTTACTTTCTATTTCTTTTGACTTTTAGTTGTATTTTCATCCTCTTTCCCATTATTCTCCTTTTCTTCTTCTTCTTCTTATTTTAAAGTTTTATGATATTTAATCACAATTTAAACTAAAATACTAAAGAGATGAAGGACTATGGAATACTTTTAATATCAAATATATTAATACCTCTGTGGACCTTAATTGTCCTTTGTTTCTTCTCTCTCTCTCTGCGCCTGCCTCCCTCCCCCTCTCTAGCCCTTTCTCTTTTATTCCCTCCCATCCTTATTATTATTTGTACTAATGTATTGCTTCAATTTCATTTTTTTAAATTTATGAAATTTAGACATTTTCTTTTTAATTTCAGAAGGATAGATTTGGGGTGGTAGGCCTACTAGGAGGTTCTAGGTAGTAAATGTTTTTTGAAAAGAATGTTCTACCTACATATATTGTTTGCAAACGTTTAATTTTGCTCTTCAAACAGCCCTCTGGTTTTCTTTCTTACTTCTTTGTCAAGGTACATGCTTTAAAGAATTTTAAAATGTATAACTTTGTGAATTTTTTGTCTCTGTTGAATTGTATCAAATTTTTCTTTATGTATTTTAATGAAAGGTATACTTGGTACATAGAAATCTGATTGTTTTATTTTCATGGAGTGTTTTTAGTTAATCATTAGGTAAATATTCACTGTTACTCTCCATTATTTTTATCTCAATTATGCTGTGGTTGATAGTGATATACAGCCTCATACATGTGTATGTGTATATCTAGATCTGATGGATAGATAGATGGATAGATAGATAATTATGTATTGTGTAGAGCTAATACTGATTTAGCTAAGTAATAGCATTGACCAAGTTCTTTGTCATTGTGTCATGTATTTATTTCTGCATTTGTTTCTTTTCCTCTTTTCTCCAAAGCTCAACTTTCTGTTTCCTATGGGGGGATGTTTGGAGATTTACTTATGTACCTATTCTTATTTCAGAAAAGTCAAAATTTTCAAGTATCAAATAATATCACTAATGATTTATCAATACTGAATTTGTGGACAGCATATGTATTATACAAAGCATGTTATATCTGCAACTATAAGTGATCGATGAGTCCTTTTTTAAAATTTTTAATTGTGGTAAAATATACATTAGAAAATTTACCATCTTCACCTTTTTTAAGTATATAGTTAAGTGGTATCACTTATATTCACGTTGTTATACAACCGTTACTGCCATTCATCTCCAGAACTCTTTTCATTTTGCAAAACTGAAAGCAGTATACATTAAATAATAAGTGACTCCCCTATTTTCTCCTCACCCCAGTCCCTGTCAACCACCATTCAACTTCCTGACTGTGAATTCAACTACACTTGGTAACTTATTAAAGTGTAAATCATGCAGAATTTGTCTTTATGTGAATGACTTATTTCAGTTAGCATAATATCCTTAAGGTTTATGCATGTTGTTGTTGTGTGTCAGAGTTTTCTCAATTTAAAATGCTAAATAATAGTCATAATATTCCACTGTATTTATATACTTTATTATTATTATCCATTCATCTGTCCATGGACACTTGGGTTGCTTCCACCTTTTTGCTATGGGAATAATGCTGCTATGAACATGGATGTAAAAATATCTCTGTGAGACACTGCTCTCAGTTTTGGGGGTAGATACCCAGAAGTATAATCCTAGATTTTATAGTAATTGTTAATGTTTTCAGGAACTGCCATACTGTTTTTCATAGTAGCTACACCATTTTGCATTTCCACTGACAGTGCACAAGGTTCTAATTTCTCCACATCCTCATGAATGCTTGTTATTTTTTGTTTGTTCTGTTTAGCTATTCTAATGGGTGTGAGGTGGTAGCTCATGTTGTTTTTCATTTGCATTTCCTAAAGATTTATGTCATTAAGCATCTTTTTCATGTGCTTGTTGACTATTTGCATATCTTCTTTTTAGAAATCTTTTTTAAAAAAATCAGATTGTTTATGGTTTGTGTGTTTTTAATTCAATTATAGGAAATCCTCTTGATTGTCATTTAGAAAGGTGAATACAAAAGATTGTGTGTGTGTATGTGTGTGTGTGTGTGTTTTTGTATATATAAGATAGTGTTTCAATGTGATAGGATATGATTATATTTATACAGCTACATTTAAATTGTATATAAAATAACCCAATGTAAATACTAAATTTCCCAAATAAAATAGTAAGTTCTTTCCAATAAGGTACAGTTTAAATATATTTCTCAACCACTGATTTACTTTCATTTTGGTAAGAAACACTAAATGCATAATGTTATAGTTTTTGGTCAAAAAACAAGGGTCACTATTCAATTTTTTTATCATGCTTTTTCCTCAACTATATTCTGATTAAGGTAAACCCTACAAATGTATTCAAGTATAATGACAAGATGGCAAAAATATGAATATTGAAGAAAATTTCTAAATACAGTGAATGCAAGTGTTTCTAGAAATATCAGATTATTTAATATGTTGACTTTTTGAATACAGATGTTTCACAGATTTGAAAATACAAGTTACATTGAATATTCTATCAAGAGTTTTGAAATATCACTAATAAAGAATTATAAAAAGTAATAAAAATGAAAAATAATGTATGCATTTAAAATAATAAAGGTGAAATGCATGCAGATATGAAATCATAAAATAGTATGTTTAATTTGATATAATCACATTCTAATATCTCAAGTAGATGATTTAACATGAAAATATAAATTCTAAAACAATGAATGAAGAAAACCGCTAATAAACTGTAGTGAATAATGATCATAAAACCAAACCAAACAAAAAGTATAAAACCAAATGAAAGCATAGTCTATTTTAGGACAGAATGCTTTAGTTTGCCCCAAGACATTTAAGTTTAATGACTTCAACAAATTCATAAATTTTACGATTTTAAAATATGTTACTTTTACGTACTGACAGCAAATGTACCCTAGTTGCATTGAAATTAAAAAGAACTTAGAATTAGTTTAAACAGGAAACTTTCACATGTCTTCATTGTTACAATCATCCATCTGTGAGCCACATTAAAAATTACACTTAATTTGAGACCACATTTTCCAAATGATTTCCCTAATGGACCAAATTTTATATTTATGGCTATGCAAATGTTCCATCTACAACATGGAAATTTGTATGGTCCAGTAGTTAAGGACATAGATTTCCAAACAAAAATATCTGGTTAAAATTTCTGCTTTGCTACTTATTCTCCATGTGAACTTCAGCAGATATCTTGAATTTCTAAATATATATATATATATATATATATATATATATATATATATATATATATATTCATTCTGTGATATACAGGCCATGATGCTAATAATACATCATAGAATTACGCATGATGCTAATACATCATAGACGTCTTTCATAGGATTACTGTGAAGATTAAACATTAGCATACATGAAGTCATTTGTACTCTATAAAAAGTTCATGGTAAGAAAACAGATGTAGAAGAGCGAGAATTGACTAAATGTATCAAGGCTGGAATGAGAGTGGGTGTAAAGCCCAAATCTGCCACTTACTAATCACTCATGGCCTAACTGCTCTATAAATCTGTGTGTTATATTCAAAACAGGAATATTATTTATTTCATTCCCCAAGGAATGTTATGAGGTTTTGATAATTTAATTCATTTAAAGGGCTTAATACAGTGACTACTAAGGAAACCTAGTTAGTGTCAACTACTCTTTTAATAAATGATGACAATCAGGATAGTGTTCTTGCTTTAAAGAATATTGTATACATTATGGCTTTTATTTCCTTTAATTTCCTTTTATTTACTTTTTCACCTCTAAATTTATTATTGTCGTAGTAGTATACACCTGTACTTTGCCCTCACTGCAAACCCAACTCATGTCTCCTAGTGTCTTTGACTCCAACCTGTATTTATATACATGCATGGTGGAAGGGTGATTAAGAAGAAACATGCACACACACTCACACACACACACACACACACTCACATTTAAATATAAGAGAATGTGTGTGGGTGTGTGTGTACACTATTTACTGTATACCATTTATGGACATAGTCATCTAATCATACTTGATTTCTTCCTGAGCTGCCTCATAGTAAGTATCATGACATAATGTAATACTCTACTCAGGCTGTGACTTGGAATAATTATTATTCACCCATTCATCCTCTAGTATGATTAAGCAGCCTTATGATATGTCAGTTTGATAGATTTTGTACATTACTAAAATTGTTACTTATTTTACATTCCCTAATTTTTTTCCAATTCTTTTATTTAAAACACTTTCAAATATTTAGAAGAGATTTATAGGCAAAACAACATCTTTGTAAACATCGTTCAAGGCTTTTAATTTGCTCCCAGTTCTAAAAAAACATCTGTCATTTGATACAATGTTGGGTTATGTGAATTCATGGATAAAAAAAGAAAAATATCACATAAAATGAGATACGTTTTTATTATAATAATGATGAAAACATGGTTTTATTTAACCAGCTTAATATTTATTGATACTATACACAAGTTTAGGGAGATAAATGACATTACTAATGAGTATTTTCTCTCAACTGTATTATGAAACGAAATATACTCCATGAAAATGTCAGAACCCACCAAAAGTTTATACAAAGTGTTTTTCATTGGATAAATCCTAGAAGGTCAAAATGGAATCACTGTCTCCTCTTTAAGGTTTTGAAAATACAAATGTATCTATGCTACATTTCAAGGACATTTTATAACAATTGTGTTAAATGAGAAATACTGAATTTAGTTTTAGACAGTAGAACAGAAACTTCTGATTTTTAATTAAATTGCAGTAATCTGTTATGTCAATGCATGTTCACCTGAACTTTGTTAAATTATCAAGCCCACAGTTTATTTTTATATGAAACAGAGTTCATGTTATTTATCACATATATCACATAACACCTCCATTTATATTGGTTTTAGAATTCTGAGCCCCTTTAAGTAATTTTCTTAATATTAATTCTAGAATATGTAGTATATTCTAGCTGTAATGGCTATTCCCGATGTGTATTAAAGTATATGTTGATCAGTTTTGGATTTCTTCTAAAGAGAAGCATATGTTTATGTTCATATAACTATTTGAAATGTGGTTAATATTATAGAAGATTGAAATAAGTATATCAAATCAATAGTTTAAATACAGTGGCCTATTGAATATGAGTATAAAAACAATGATTTATTGTTTGCTATAATGTCTTTTTCAATAATATAATGCATAACTGTAAAAATATTTTCAAAATATGTGTCAGTGTAAATTATACCTAACAATTAAGCTCAAAGTCAAGCCAACTCTATTTTCTTGCTGGATGCTCTATTATTCAAATCAGAAAATAGAAAAGTATGCAACAAACGCAACAAAAAATATGCCTTTTTTCTACATATTTTTTTAAAAATTAAAGTTTATTGGGGTGACAATTGTTAGTAAAGTTACATAGATTTCAGGTGTACAATTCTGTAATACATTACCTATCTCACATTGTGTGTTCACCCCCCAGAGTCAGTTCTCCTTCCATCACCATATATTGGATCCTGTTTACCCTCATCTCCTACCCCTCACCCCCCTTACCCTCTGGTAACCACTAAACTATTGTCTGTGTCTGAGTTTTGGTTTCTTTATTTGTCTGTCTTGTTCCTTTCAGTTTTATATCCCACATATCAGTGAAATCATATGGTTCTCGACTTTTTCTGTGTGACATATTTGCTTAGCATAATAATTGAAAAATGTGCCTTTTGATGCAAGGCAGGACATATCTGAATGAAGAGATCACAACAATTTACTCACCAGGCAAATATGCCTGAGACTGGCGCCTAGTTATTTATTATTCCATGGTAGAGCATGGTGTCAGGAACTGCTTTGACCCTCTAACACAGTTTCCAACTATATTCAGATTCAAATTTGAGCACATTTTTCTTGTTAATGCCTTAAAATCCACACCATTGTACTAATTGGAGTGGATAAAATTTGGCAATTGGTTTAGGATTAATTTTTTTTTTTCTATTTTGTTTTTCAATAATTATGTTGAACATCTATAGTATGTAGGAAATGGTTTTCTTTAGTCTCTAAAAGTGTCATGGGTAATTTATTGAAGGAACTCATAGATTTTTTAATTAAATAACTAAGGAGTTCAGAGAAAAGTGAAATTTATTTAATGGGGTCAAAATGTCTCCAGTGAAATGTAGTTGTATGAAACTGAATCTTGCAAGACATGGAGGGACATGTAGGTAGACATTTAGGGGGGTAATTCCGAGAGAAGGAACCACGTGTTCAGAGGGAAGTTTGAAGTGTGTGAAGGAAAGAAAATGTAGCCTCTCATCAGCTGGACCACAGGAAGCAGTGAGGATTGATGATAGGAAAGATTTTGTAGGAATTTCAATGATAGGCTAAAGTATTTAAGTTTCATTCACCATGCAACTGGAAAGCTATGAAAATGTTTCCGTACTTAGCGATAAGATCAGTATTATTCTGAAGGGAAATTAATTAGGTAGCAACATTCAAACTACTTAGAGCAAGAAAACATGGACTACAATAAAATATATTCTGTTCCCCAACTTCTCTTCCCTGAATATTCATCCTCTAATGGATGAGGTGGTGAAAGCAGACCTGTAAACATAAAGTAAATTCCATTGATTGTTCAAAGTACAGTATCAGATGGTTGATGGACTTATCATGGTGATCACTTTTTTAGGGATGTAAATGTTGAGTAACATGATGTACACTTGAAGCTAATAATAGTGTAAGTTATATTTTTAAAAAGTCTTTTAAAAAGTCAAACAAAAGGCAAAACACAAATTTCAAAAAATGTTACAAATACTCCATGTTTGTTTATTGAAAGTAAATTAAATCCATGCTCATTTAAAATGTACATTTTTTGCTGGATATAGAATTCTAAGCCAAAAGTTCTTTTCTCTCAGAGTATAGAATTTATAATTCCATTATCGTATGTCTTCCATTATTTCTGTTGATAAGCACTTTTGTGCTTTATAGTTAATGTAAATTGTTATATGTATTTTCTTTGAGTTTAGTTTTTTACAGTGATATTATAGTCATGTGGTATATTCTAATCTATTCTGTTTAAAAGTGACTGGATCATTTGGACTTTTGATTCTATCTTTTCAAGTCTTTATTCTATTGTGATAAATTCTTACCGGTTTTGCCATCGAATATTTGATCCCAGTATTTTTTTCCTCTTTGTGGAAGTATAGTTATACAGAGTAGACTATTACTCCCAATTGTGGGAAAATTTTGGTCAGTGGTACAAAACTAATTAACTTGAACTAATTAACCATACTAATTAACATAACTAATTAGCCATAACTAATTAATACTGAAAGAGTGGCATAGGAGCAGACAAGAAATTCTGGGAAGCCGTGTACATCCAGTTACCAAAGTGGCACTGCAGGAGGAAGCTGGTGGAGACTATGTAAGTCTGGTGTCTGTGCATTTGGTTTTAGCCATGGACTCAGGTGGTGGCAGGGCAGGCCGTTGGGAAGAGCTGGACATAGAAGTGGGAGAGTTAGGGCAAGTTGGAAGCTGCTGACATTTGTGCAATAATAATAATAACACCTCTTATTTAGTCTTCACAATTTTATAGAAGGTACTATTACTTTATATTCATTATATATATATTTATATGTAAATAATTCAGCATTATATGTGTATATACATATATATTCATTCCTCCTATATTTTTAATTGAATATTTATATACCTCTGCATTATAATTGACTGTTTTAGTTCTATAGTTTTGTACTATTTTGTATATATTAATATTTACATATTTGATCATCTAAACATGAAATAAATACATGTCAGATACAAAACCAAGAACTAGGGTGTGTCCCCTCCCCATTTGTTAGACACCTTGGCTATCTTAATGAAGTTGTTTTTCAAGTTCTGTGTTGTAAAATGTTGTCAAAGGAACTTTCTTTTCTCTTAAAAAAAGAACAAAGATGTTGCAAGTGTAAGTATACACCTCCACCTGGTCCCCAGGGGACTTCAGTTCAGAACCAAGTCAGGTATTGGCAGCATGTCCTTTGTATTCTGTAAATAGACCCCAGACTCTGTCCCTAAGCTAATACTAAGATTGTCCCCTGCCCTTAGTATGACTCTCTCCTTCAGTATAGTTCCAGGCAGTGGTCACGGATCATTTCAGTGTCTGTGCCCAAGGGATCTCTGCTGCAGCCCCATTTCCTCTCTCGCTGCAGGCTCAGATTTCCAAAGCACATCACTGCTCTCCTCTGCGTAGCCTGCAGAGATGAAATCCTCCCTGTGTTTATTCCCAGGACCAGGCCTTTGCTGCCTTATGGCATCAGCTCACAGGTTTTCTTAATTATCTTTTCTAGATTATCAAGGTGTACACTTATAATCAGAGTATCTGACTCCACTTTCTGATAACTTTGATAGTTTTAAGCTTCACCTTACCTCCTTCCCCTTCTGCCTCTCATGAGTACAAGTTGATAATTAAGACTCTTCTGTCATCTGTCAAATAAATCATCAATCTTTTATCTATCACTTATCTATCAATCATCTTGTATCCATTATATATCTATTATGTAAATACCATATTTCATCTATATATTATCTATCAAATATCATCAGTCTTACCATGTATCAGCAATTTATATTCATATTGAGTACGTACTGGTAATTCTAGTTGTTACAGAATCCTAATATTCTTTGTCTTTCCTCATTTTACGTTTTCTTCCATTCTACAACAATTACAAATACATCTCTCAATTCTATCAATATACTTCTCATTTGCTTAATCATACAATAAAACAGAAAATTGTTTCAGAATTGCTTACTCATATCACTGAGAAAAAACATGTACCACATAGAATTCAATTTGTTTGCAGTTCTTTTTCGTGTTCATATGAGTATACGTGTTGATACAGTGTTACATGGTTACCTCGGTTAGTTTCCTCTTCAATATTATTATTAAAAATAAATGTGGTGAGGTTTATTTATTTCTGGTTTCTGGAATCTATTTTGTTCCATTTTTCTTTAAGACGATACTCTCATGTTCTCTTAAGTACAGTAGCTTTATAGGATGTTTAATTCTGGTAGTGTAAATCCCATTATTTTGTTCCTCTCACCCTTGTCTTGGATATTCTAGGCACTTTGGATTTCTCTAAAAATATTAGAATCAACATTAAAAAAAGAGTTCCACATAAAACTACTGAGATATTGTTTGTGCCCTCTTTGAGTTTCTAAATCAATTGGTAAGAATTAATATTTTATTATTGCAAGGTCTTCCAATCCACAAATTTTGAATATTTCTACATTTACTTAGGTTTTCTTTATTACACTCTGCAGTGTTGCATAATTTTTAGGGTATTGGTTTTGCATAGCTTTTGTTAGATATATTCCTAGGTCTAGGAAATGTTTAAGAGTATAGTGATTTACTTCTGTTCAAGTGTCAATTTGTGAATGACCTTAATATTTGAAATGTTGTCTATTGCATAACATGAATTATTCAGAAGGCATAATGACTGTTCTGTTGACATTTAAACATAAAATGAAATTATATGTTGATTTTTGTCCAGTGAAGCTACCAACTTTACATATTAGTTCTAGTTTTTTGTTTGCTTGTAGTTCTCAGAGAGTATTCTTTGTACACAATCTTGTCATTTAAGAATAATGACAGCTTTAATTCTTTACCCATCTTAATTTCATTTCTTATGGTTTTGTTTTATTGCAAATATGACCTTCAATACAATATCATAAAACAGGTGAGGATAACAGAAATTCTTTTCTGTTTTTGAACTAAGAGAAAACCTGGTTTTTCTTTCTTAAGTAGAATGTTAGTTGCATATTTTTATATCTTTCCAGATTGAAGAAATTCCTCTAGTCTGAATTTTTTAGCTGTCTCCTAATCATTATCTATATTTAATGTTTCATAAAATATTTTGATATATTTATTTAGCAAAAATATCTTGATTTTACGTTTATTCTGTTAGTATGCTGGATTACTTTGATTTATTTTTTAATGTTAAACTAATTTGAATTGTTGCAAAAAAACACATGAAGTCACAATATTGTGTTGTTTTGTGTATTTCTAGATTATGTTGCATCATAGTTTTAAAAAGATTTTGTGTTTCTGTTAATAGAACATATTGCCTTGTGTTCATTTTTCCTGTAATATTTTTATGTATGGTTATTCTGAGTTCATAACATGTGGGCTTATTTATTTTTTCAATATATGGAAATAATAAGTTTTTCTGTCCTTGTTTTGGTTTTGGTGTGTTTTTCTTTCCCAAATAGTTTATACATTATACCTACATTGTTAAATTTATTGTCATTAAGTTGTTTATATTACCAGATTATTATCATTGAGGATTGAAAAATCTGAGGTTGTAGTATGTGCAATTTGTGTTTTTTGTTTTCTTGATCTGATTTTCAGTGTTTGTAAGTTTTATTAAAATTTATTTAATAAAATTTATTAAATGTCACACTTAGGCTTATTGGTTTTGTTTCTTGAACACATACTTTACATTTTATTTTTAGCTAATTATGCCTCGCCAATTGTTTTCTTTGGGTTTACTTTTCTGTAATGTGAGTTTAGATTATTGTTTTATATTTCATTGGTTTTACTTTTTTATTTAAATTACACTTTCCTTTAAACCCTCCTTTAGCTGAACCCCCCCCCTCCAGAAAATTGATATGCTGTTTTCATTATCTCTCATTCCAAAATATGTTACAATTTCCACTACAATTTATTTTTAAATTTTGTCTTGTTTAACTTCACACATTTGTGAATTTTCTGGTTTCATCTTTAGATTCTGCTATAATTGTTTTATGGTCAAAGAGTACATAGCAGGTATGATTTAAAACCCTGTGGATTTTATGGTTCTTCATATAAAATATATTGTCTGTTTTGGTAAATAGTCCATATGTCCTTGAAAAGGATGTGTATTCTATTAATGTTGGACATAGTGTTATAATAAAAAGACCTTCCTTAATGATTATATTGGAGATTTTTGATTTCTACAAGGAAGAATGAGCCATCTTTTAACTGTCATTGTGGCCTTCGCTTTCTTCAGATTGTAGATGAACAGCCAACATTTAGGTTATATTCAAAACTGATTCACATATTTCACAGTTGAGCAGATGTCGATTACTGAGTTAAATATTAAAGGCCAATTTTTCAATGCTGCCATAAAACAGGCATTTAAAAAAATACTGATCTTGATTCTTAAATGCATGAATCAACTATTTAGAATGAAATCTATGGTAACTGATTTAAACAGCTAAACGAATGATGAGCTAGTCTATAAATGGATTCCTAGGAAACTCACTAAATGCTGGGGAACATAGTCTAATAGTTTCTTTTTTTTTTTTGCTTCATTTTAGTCATTTGGATATGTTTCCCAGCCCAGCCCTAATTATAAGTAAGAATACTTTCTTATTGTAAACAGAAAAATAATCCCTCTGAGATCATTTGATAATGTTTATGGGAAATAGTTTTTACAGTTATGCACATTTTGCTGGTGCTTCCAGTGAGTTCCCCATATATAATACCCTCCTTTTATTCTGAAAATGCGACAGTAAATTAAAGAATAAATATAGAAGACACATATCATCCTTATTAGAAAATAAGCTGGAGGATGTGACTTGGCCGGAGAGCCAGATGGGCCTATTAAATGAACTTGAGCATTGGGCACTCTGAGCCTCTCAGTGACAGACAGTCCTGGACAAGATAGGACACGTTGTGGAGAAGAGCTGACAGGCGTTATCTTCAGCAAACCACTCCCAAGTTGAAACAGCAGGGATTGTAGGCAATCGTATTGTTTCTCCAGTGCCACAGTACTTTGTAATAAAGCCCCCTAAACTCAAGTTTTAAAAAAAAACCCAAGTTTATATTTTACTTTCACGGATCTGTGTATCAGTAAGAGGGGTATGGGGATAGAGCCAGGAGTGCAGTTTCCAGGCTCTCGGCCTCACGTGGAAAGGTGCTGCCTCAGGTAGTAAATGGCCATCAGCTGTGGCTAGTTGGCTGTCAGCTGTAACCAGTGAGCCACTGGTAACCAGTGTAACCACTAATATAACTGCTGTGGCTACGCTAGCAGAAAATAGGGGCTAGCAAGAAGATGGTGGCTGGCAAGCGCGGATTGCAGTTAGCACAGCGGAGTGCAGGTTGCGGATTGCAGAGAAGTGGATGGCAGGTTGTGGATAGTGTGGCTCCTGCTTCCTGTGTCTCCTACCCAGCCGCCAGCGAGAATGTAGTGGTGTGACTCTCCTGTCTATGGCTCCGTGGGTGTTCCTTTTTGGCCTCACCATATTCTGTGTTTATATGGGGAGCAGGACCAGAGACCCTGCGTGCTACCCTGCTTCACAAGGGTCTGGTTCAGGTCAGCCGAGCTTGGCTTTGGGCTACAGTGGGTTTCAGATGTGTTCCACATTCTATTTGTATCAGCAGCCAGCTGAGCATGCTTCTCTCATGACACATGACTGAAGCACAGACTGGAAACAGACAACACCTCTTAAAGCCTTCGCTCAAAATCTGACCTGTTTTTATGCCCATGTTTTCTTTCTCCAAACAAGTCATGTGATTACACACAAATCAGTGGGACTGAGAACGATATATATATATGTAATGTGGGGCACCGAAAATCATGTGACAGTGTGTGAATATATAATTTTAATACAGGGAGAGGAGAGTGGAAAACTGAGGTTAATAATCCCCCTCCCCCCTCCTGACACAAACACACACACACACACACACACACACACACACACACACGCCTAGTTATTCTGCCCAAATTTAGCAATCAGACCTGAATGTACACCGTAGTGGAGTAAGGAAAAAGTAAGAGGCGTAGAGTTACTAATGTTTCTCCCTTCACAGTATGAAAATATTAGTAGTAGCAAAGAAAAATTCCCCGTTAAAATAGTTACATAATTATTAGTGTACTGAGTAAAGATAATAAAATCAGTATAAGAGCAAGTTTAATTTAAACAGTGTCTTTCCAGAAAATTATGAAGGATTATTTCATCTTAACAGTGAGAGAAAATAATTATTTTCGATGTTAATTATCACACACATTGCAATTTCTACAGCCTCATTCCCTGACAGCTTAAATTTATAGGAAATAGAACATGGATGTCTTAGATCCCAATTACTCCACTTTGAAGGTATTACATCACAGACATTTTACTCCAAAATCCATGCAAGGACCAAAGCCTTTTATAGAGTTTGGACTTTTGGAAAGAAAATATAATTCCAAGTTTCATTGTGTGTGAGTGAATTGGGAAGCTGCTAATTTTACTATATAATGCAAGAGAATTTAACTGGAGAAAATAGCAGAATATATATTGTCAGATTGTCACCTCAAACCCTATTCAGGGATGATAGTTTTAAAAAAACTGAAGATAAAAAAGGAAAAGATAAATATAGAAATATATTACTTTAAATTTTTCTTACATGCATTTTTGGAGCATATTTAAAAATAACTTCTGGAACGAGTAATACTTTAAACTTACCTAAATGGGGGAGAACAAAGAGCTTACTCCTGATTTAGAATATTTGTTCATTTCTCTGCTTTAAAATTTTTCCAAGTTTCTTTGCTTTTAAAAAATCCACATAAAACTAATTGGCTTTCTACAGCACCATTCATAAAAAATACAGACTATAAAGTAAGCAAAAATAGGTGATTGTCATTGATGAAGGTTAAATTTTGCCTGAAGAAACAGACTTTTGCTTTTAATATTTTTTGGCCAAGACATTTAAAGATAAGCTACTTATGTTTTATTAGTGCCCGTATTCATTCACTTTTAATATTTTAAAGCTAATAATTTCATCAACAAAATATCAATTATGTGTTTATTTACTACATTAACATTCTCCTCATAAAGATTCAGGATAGCATATAAGACATTCAATCTAGTTCTGGGTAAGATTATGTATATATTTTATCTATAATAGCACAGAATTCTTGTGTTTTATGTAAGTAATAAATTATGAACACAAGGTAGACTGAAAAATAATCATGTTAATTGAAGGAAATAGACATAAAATCTAATAAAAAGATAGAAGTATACTGCCAATAGGAAAATAACTTGAAAAATGCTTGATCAATCCACAAGAACAAAAATAAGGATTTTTACTTAGCAATAAACAAATAGTGAATAATTCTCACACTCAAGAACCTGGATGAACTTCAAGATGCTATATAGATTTTTTAGCAGCAGGTCAAAAAACATTCATATAAATGTGTGTGTGTGCGTGTGTGTGCGCGCGTACGTACATGAATGTGTTTAAGACAAAACTAAGTTTTTGGGAAAATATACTCTAGAAATTTGATTGCCTACAGATGAGGAATTAGCAGGGAAATAAGGAAAATTTCTGACATAAGAAAAATATTCTATACATCAATAGAGTTGTACATCACATGAATGAACTGTCATTTGTCTGAACTATCAAATTTAAATATAGAAATAAAACTAATAAACTTGTTGCTCATAGTGTTGCTCATTAGCGTTTCTTAAATATTTTCTGTGAAGTTTAGATTGGAAAAAAGAGTAATGATTTTATTGAGTTTCTTTTACTACAGATGAAGCAGGAGGTAACAAATGTGGAAAGAGAACAGACTAGAATGCCTACCTATTGTAGATCTGAACTAAAATTGTAGGTAACAATATCAATTCATGATTTTAATTTTAGATTTGATATAAATCTACACATAGTTTTATATATTCGTATATATGAACATTAAATTCATACATAATAGTATTTATATATGTATATGTTATATACATATGTATGTGTGTTTTTATTTTTTCCAGTTCTGCTTTCTGAGAACACCTAAAAGCAGTAACACCCCAGTATCAATGAAAACACTTAGCATTCATATGATGCTTTCAATTTATTTTCAATTGTGGCAAAATTGGTGTTCCACATTATATATATTTCAGTTGTACAACATAATTCAATATTCCTGTACACTACACAGTGACCACAACTCTAAGTCTAATTGCCATCCATCAACATACAATTGATCCCTTCACTCATTTTGCACTACCCCAAACCCCATCCTTTCTGGTAAACACTAATCTGTTCTTTGTGTCTAAGAATTTGTTTTGGTTTTGTTTGTTCCTTTGTGTTTTTGGATTCCACATGTATGTAAAATCATACAGTATTTATCATTCTCCATCTGATATATTTCACTTAGCATAGTGCCCTCAAGGTCTACCCATGTTGTCTCAATGACAAGATTGCATTCTTTTTTTTTTACAGCTGAGTAATATTCCATTGTGTATATGTCCCACATCATCTTTATCCATCAGCCTATATATAGACACTTAGGTGGTTTCTACATCTTGGCTGAAATGGACATAGGTATGCAAATACCCTTCCGGATTAGTGTTTTCCTATTCTTTGGGTAAATTCCAAGAAGTGAAATAGCTGGGTCATATGGTTATTCTATTCTTAATTTTTTGAGGAATCTCCATATTGTTTTCCATAGTAGTTACACCAATTTATATTCCACCAACAGCATATGAGTGTTCTGTTTTCTCCGCATCCTCTCCAATGCTTGTTATTTCTTGTCTTTTTGATGATAGCCATTCTAACAGGTGTAAGGTGATATTTCATTGTGGTTTTGATTTGCACTTGCCTTGATAATTAGTGGTATTGAGCATCTTTTCATGTCTGTTGGCCATCTGTGTATCCTCTTTGGAGAAATGTCTATTCAGATCATCTGCCCATTTTTAATAGGATTGTTTGTTTTTATGTTGCTGAGTTGTGAGAGGTTTTTTTTTTTTTTAATGTATTTTGGATATCAACCCCTATTGGATATAAAATTTGGAAATATCACCTACTGTTCATTAGGCTGCCTTTTTGTTTTGTTGTTGCTTCTCTTCAGTGTACAGAAACTTTTCAGTTTCATGAAGTTTCATTTATTTATTTTTGCTTTTGCTTCCCTTGCTTTTGGAGTCATGAAAAAAAAATGTGAAGGCTGATCTCAAGGAGTTTATCACTTGTGTTTTCTTCCAGGAATTATATGGTTTCAGGTCTTACATTCAAGTCTTTAATCCACTTTGAGTTTACTTTTGTATGTGGTGTAGGAAATTGGTCTAGTTTCACTCTTTTGCATGTAGCAGACCAGTTTTCCCAGCTCCACTTATTGAAGAGACTGTCCTTTTCCCATTATACATTCTTGGTTTCTTTATTGTAATTAATTGTCATGTATGTATAGGTTTGTCTAAGCTTTCTATTAGATTCCGTTGATCTGTATGTCTGTTTTTATACCAGTTAAGAAATTGTTTTGATTAGTATAGCTTTGTGGTATAGTTTAAATCAGACAGTGTGATACCTCCAGCTTTACTCTTTTTTTTTTTTTCAAGATTGCTTTGGCTATATGGGATCTCTTGTGATTCCATACAACATTTTAATATTATTTGTTCTATTTCTCTGAAACATGCCATTGGAATTTTAGTAGGAATTAAATTCAATCTGTAGATTGCTTTGGGTAGTATGGACATTTTAACAACATTAATTCTTCCAATGTATGGGTATGAAATATCTTTCTATTTATTTATATCTTCTGTAATTTCTTTCAGTTTTAAGTGTGAAGTATTTTACCTCCTTGGTTAAATTTATCCTGAGGTTTTTTATTCTACTTGATATGTTTGTAAGTGGGATTATTTTTCCCTTAATTTCTCTTTCTGATAGTTTGGCATTAGTGTATAGAAATGACCCAGTTTTCTGTATATTGATTTTTTATACCGCAACTTTACTGAATTTGTTCCTTAGTTTTAATAGTGCATACACACTAATTGTTTAGGGCTAAGAGAACATTGTGCATACAACAAGAGAGGAATGGTGTTTTGGGATCAAGGGGATATGGTTGCCTTACAACTTGTCTATATATATGTATATACATATATGTATATATGGTTGAAAATACAATAGAGCCAGGCATAGTGTTTTTCCCCTAAATGCATTATAAGGAATCTTGTATATTGCTGTCTAATAAGTATTTCAAAAAGCATATATTATAATGTATGAGGGTTACAATAAATATAACAAAAAATTAAATATATATATATATACACATATATGTATATATGTGTGTGTGTCTGTGTGTGTGTGTGTGTAGTTACTTAGAAGAAGCACAAAATTCTTTGTAATTTTTACAAATTCTCAAAGAAAAAATATGGTATAATATAATGAATCATGTAGCAAATGATATCCTTATGCAAAATAAATTGGAAAGTTTCAGAACACAGTTTCTTATAACACCCCTAGATAGAAGTTAATGGCAACATCTGTGCTGCTTCATGATGGTTATTTTTACAACAGTACATTGTGAATTAGTGGATGGGCCTCATAATTGTTAGAATAGCTTATGAGTGTGTTCCGTACTTAAGATTTTGGAAGGTATTTTACAGTTGATTGCAAAATTGTGATGTGTTGAGAACTTATTGCCTAACATGCACTGTGCTTGGAATTAGATACAGTTGGACTTTGATGCTTTTTAGGAGACTTGCAAGTTTTCCAGTTTGCTTTAAAACATACAAGAAAAGATTAGTGTGTATGGATCCAAACTCGTACTCAAGCTATGTTATTATAATCCCTGGTAATATAACTTAGTTCCCTGCAGCAAACATTGCTAAGTGAAATTGTGATGATGTATGCAAAATGATTTAAATATGCATTTGTCAGTGTAAGTTATTTTCTTCAACATATATTCATTGAGCAACTATAATAATGGTGATTTTTACTAGATATATGAAGAACAACTATGCCCATAGTAGATGTGGCAAGGAAAGAAGGTACCAGGCACTGTTCATAAAACTAAAATTGAACATAAAAGTTATTGTTTTGCTAAAAACAAACCAATTACATAGAAGGTATTTTCACGTTGAATCAAGGTAGTACCTATTAAGGGTGTGCACATAAATCACTTAAGCAGATATTTTACATCTAAATAAATTTGGGAAACACAGTTAAAACTCTTGCAGGAATTCTCACGGCATTTAATATGCAAACTCATACTTGAATATCATTTAGAAGTTAATATAATATGCATTGTACCTCCAATTCAAATTGGTATAGAACTGCTGCTTCCTTCCTCACATTTAAAAAAAAACAACTCCCTCTAATTAAAAAATTAGAGACCACAGAGTCCAAGCATCACAGTCAGACTGGGATGATGTGAAAAAACTTCAAAGGGGAGGCTGAAAAAGTTGGGAATGGTTAAATCCAGCTCATTGGAAGGAAATACAGAGACATTTCAGGTATTTGGAAGAGGAAAATCACAGACTGAGTGAGAAAAAAGTGTTGCTTGATGATGAGAAGGCTTACATGCAAGAAAATATTACCTCTGTTGTCGCTGAGATACATGTCAGTGGCAAGTGAGGAAAAACATGTTGGATATAGATTAATTATAATGGTACATGAATATGACATCTCAAAAAGGGTATTAGTCTGGATTAAACATTATAGTAAAATTGTATTATATTTGATAATAAATATCAAGGAGTTGAAGAAAAAAAATGACACGTGTAAAGGAGAGAAGGAATAATTTATAGATCAAGAACTGTGATTACACAAAGGGCTTATCCTTGGAAAGGGTGTTGGCTGCTACTTTCTCTGAGGAGAATGGGCACTAGATCGGAGGTTCTCACATGGGTCCCCTCACTCAACAGTGTCAGTGTCACCTAGAGATATGTTTGAAATGCAAACTCCAGGGCTCTCTCTTAGTTTGGACTGCTGTATCTAATTTCCAAAGACTGGATGACTTAGGCAACAAAGATTTATTTCTCACAGTGTGTGTGGCTAGAAGTTCAAGACCAAGGTGCCAACATGGTCAAGATCTTGGTAAGAGCCCTTTTCCTGGTTTAGAGGGTGACTTTCTTAATTCACTATGGAGGTGGTGGGGGTGGATACCTGGCAATCTGTGTTTCTCCAGGTATTTCTGTTTCATCCTTAATTTTGAGAACCCATGCATTTGATGTTAATTCTGAGGATATTTTAAACTTTTCCCAAAAGATAATGTGTTTTCCAGCATTTGCCATGATAAGCTCACAAAGTATTATATAATGATCAAAGCTTCAGTAATTTTAAGAAAGAGATTAGACCACTGATTGAGAGTAAAGGACAGTGAGGAATGAAGACTCCCATGAAATGCAATTCCGTTTTTTACAAGATATAAAGGAAAGAAGAGGCACAGATGAAACAAGAAAAGATGAAGTATTTGATTTACTTTTGTTTCTCTAAGAATGTTCTACAGTTTAAGAGCATGAATGATGAAAGCAGATAAAATGGACAACACAATCAGGTTTTTCTTTTTACTGGCTGTGGGGAGTTCTCATGGGAGCTTGTGATTCTGTTGTGCTAGTTAGTAACCATTTCAAAATTATTGTTGTTATTTTTTGCTATTAAGTTGTATGAGTTCTTTATATATTTTAAATAGTAACCTTAAATATCACCTTATGCCTGTTAGAATGGCTATCATCAGAAAGACAAGCAATAACAAATGCTGGGGATAATGTGTAGAAATGGGAACCCTTGTCCACTGTTGGTGGGAATGTAAATTGGTACAGCCACTGTGGAAAATGAGCAGAGAGTAGAGGTTTGAGGTTACTCAGAATATTGAAAATAGAAATTCCATATGATGTAACAATCCTACTTCTCGGTATATATCTGAAAGAAACAAAATCACTGTGTCAAAGAAATATCTGCACTCCCATGTTTACTGCAGCATTATTTATAAATGTCAAGACATGGAAAACAACATAAGTGTCCATTGACAGATGAGCATAACAACAAATTGTGAGAGATGCATAGTATATATTTCAGTCATAAAAAAAAGAAATCCTGACAAAATGGATGGAACTTGAGGGCATTATGCGTAGTGAAATAAGTCCCACAGTAACAGATACTGTATGATCTCGCTGATATGTGGCACGTAAAAACAACCAAACTCATAGAAAAAAAGACCAGGTTTCTAGTTGCCAGTGGTAGAGAGTGGGGTAATTGGGTGAAGTAGGTCAAAAGTAGGTCAAAATACTGCTTTGTATGGTGGCTATATCAATTTACATTCCCCCCACCAGTGTATGAGGGCTCCCTTTTCTACACATTCTTTCCAACACTTGTTATTTCTTACCTTTCTGATGAAAGCTGTTCTAACAGGTGTGAGGTCATATTTCATTGTAGATTTGATTTGCATTTCCGTAAGAATTAGTGACGTTGAACATGGTTTTGTGTGTCTGTTGGCCATCTGTATATCTTCTTTGGAAAAATGTCCACTTAGTTCCCTTCACCATTTTTTAATCTGGTAATTTTTTTTTATGTTGTTGATTTCTGTGAATTCTTTATATATATTTTGTATATTAACCCCTTATTGGATATATGATTTTCAGTATCTTCTCCCATTTATTAGGTTGCCTTTTTGTTCTGTTGACAGTTTCCTTGCAGTGCAGAAGCTTTTTGTTTGATGTAGTCCCATTTGTTTATTTTTGCTTTTGTTTCCCTTGCTTTTGCAGTCAAATCTCCCCCTCAAAAAATTGCTAAGATCAATGTCATGGATGTTGAGTCTGGTTTCTTCTATGTATTTTACAGTTTCAGGTCTCACATTCAAGTTGTTAACCTTATTTAATGAAGAAATACCATACTGTTTTAATTAGTATAGCTCTGTAGTGTAGTTTGAAACCAGGGCATGTGATACCTCCAACTTTGTTCTTTTTTTCTCAAGATTGCTATTCAGGTCTTTTATGATTCCATAGAAATTTTAGGAATTTGAATTCCATTTTTGTGAAAAATGACATTGGGATTTTGATAGGGATTGAACTGAATTTGTAGATTGCTTTAGGTAATGTGAACATTTTAGCAATGCTAGTTCTTCCAATCTATGAACATGGGATATCTTTTTATTTCTTTGTGTCTTTCAACAATATCTTATAGATTCAGTGTGACGGTCTTTTACCTTCTTGGTTAAATTTATTTCTAGGCATTTTATTCTTTTAATTTTAATTGTAAAGGGAATTCTTTACTTAATTTATCTTTTGATAGTTTATTATTACTGTATAGAAACATAACAGATTTTTGTATATTAATTTAATAGCTTGCAATTTTACTGCATTCATTTTTTACTTGTAATAGTTTTTCATAGTCTTTAAGGTTTTCTATGAGGTCTGGCAGTTAAGTTCATGAACTTGTTGCTAACTTTTTTTGATATGAGAGTAATTATTCATTATGAATTTGTACCAACTGGACAGTTAACCAAGTTTACTATTTTGAAGTGCTGAAAAGGCTGCATGAAAAAAACCTGAACTTTTCACCAAAAATTCATGGCTCTTGCATCATGACAAGGCACAGGCTCACATGGCACTGTCTGTGAGGGAGTTTTTAGCCAGTCAGAAAATAACTGTATTGCACCACCTTCCCTACTCACCTGATCTGGCCCCCAATGACTTCTTTCTGTATCCAAAGATAAAGAAAATATTAAAAGAAAGATATTTTGATGACCTTCAGTACAACAAGAGTAATATGACGGCAGCTCTGATGACCCTTCCAGAAAAAAAAGAGTTTCAAAATTGCTTTGAAAGGTGGTCTAGGCACTGGTATTGGTGCATAGCTTCTCAAGGGGAGTACTTTGAAGGTGACTGTAGTGATATTCAGCAATGAGGTATGTAGCACTTTTTTTAGGATGATTTTGCAAACTTAATTGTCCAACCTCATATATAAAAAAACTAGTCATCTAAAAATAGTATCAGCTTTACTTCTTTCAAATTTGGATGCCTATGATTTCTTTCTCTTGTTTGAGTGCTCTGGCTAGGAGTTCCAATACTATGTTGAATGAAAGTGTCAAGAGTGGTCATCCTTATCTTGTTTCTGATCCTAGAGGAAAAGCTTTCAGTTTTTCATTGTTGAGTATGATGTTAGCTCTGGGTTTGTCATATATGGTCTTTATTATGTTGAGATGTATCCCTTTATACTCTATTTGTTGAGAGTTTTTTATTCTTGTTTTTAATCAAAAATGTATGTTGGATTTTGTCAAATGATTTCTTTGGCATTTATTGAGATAATCATATCATTTTTGTTCTTCGTTTCATTAATGTGGTGTATCACATTGATTGGTTTTCATATGTTGAACCATCCTTGATCCCACTATATCATGGAGTATGATCTTTTTAATGCATTGTTGAATTTTGTTTGCTAATATTTTGTTGAGAATTTTTGCATCAATGTTTATCATAAGTATTGGCCTGAATTTTTTATTTGTGATGTCCTTGTCTGGTTTTGGTATTAGGATAGTATTGACCTCATAAAATGAATTAGGAAGCATTTTCTTCAATTTTTTTGGAAGAGTTTGAATGGAAAGGTAAACAATCATCTTTGAATGCCTGGTTCAATTCACTAGTGAAGATATGTGGTCCTGGACTTTTGGGGTGTTTTTGATTATTGTTTCAATTTTCTTACTACTTATAAGTCTATTCAGATTTTCTGTTTCTTCATGACTCTGTCTTGGAAAGTTTTATAATTCTAATAATTTATCCATTTCTTATAGATTTTTCTCATTGTGGCATATACTTGTTTATAGTGGTCTCTCTTGATCCTTTGTAACTTCTTTTTCATTTCTGATTTTATGAATTTGAGTTTTCTCTTTTTTTCTTAGTCTAGTTAGAGGTTTGTCAATTTTGTTAATTCTTTCAAAGAATCAGCCCTTATTTTAATTGATCTTTCCTATTGTCTGTTTAGTTCCTGTCATTCATTTCTACTCTGATTTTTATTATATCCTTTCTTCTACTTACTTTGGGATTTATATGTTTTTTTTAAAGTGCCGTTAGTTGTGAAGTTAGATTGCTTATTTGAGATTTTTCTGGTTTTTGTTTGTTTGTTTATTTGGTGTGTGTTTTTTTGAGGTTGATCTGTATTGCTATAAACTTCTTTCTTAGTACTATTTTTGCTGCATGCTATTGTAGAGTTTACTATGTTGTATTTTTATTTTCATTTGTCTCGATGTAGTTTTTAATGTTCTATTTGATTTTTTTTTGTTGACTCAATAGTTCTTCAGCAGCATGTAGTTTAATTTCCATATATTTGTGATTTTTCCAGTTTTCTTCTTGTGGTTGATTTCGAGTTTCATACTGTTGTGGTTAGAAAAAGATGCTTGATATGATTTTAATCTTCTTAAATTTATTGATATTTGTTTTGTGCCCCAACATATATTCTGTCCTTGAGGACGTTCCATTTGCTCTTGAGAAGAATGTTTTTTCTGCAGCTCCTCGATATGACGTTCTGTATATATCTATTGTGTAAATCAGATTCAATGTGTCATTTGAGGATGATGTTTCTTTGTTGACTTTCTGTCTGGATGATCTATTCATTGATGTGATCGGGGTGTCAAAGTCCCCTATTATTATATCTTAGTGTCAAATTCTTTCTTTAGGTCTGTTAATAGTTACTTCTTAAATTTTGGTGTTCCTACATTGTGTGCATAGATATTAATAAATGTTTGGTCGTCTTGATAGATGTTCCTCTTTATTGTTACATGGTGTTAATTTATCTCTTATTACCATTTTTTGGCTTGAAGTCTTTTTGTTTGATATAAGCATGGCTACCCTCCCTTTTTTTGGCTACCATTTTCTTGGAGTAGCATCTTCCAACCATTCATTTTTTTTTTTTTTTTCAGCCTATGTTTGTCTTTAGAGTTAAATCTCCTGAAGGCAGTCTGATTTGGTGAGTTCATTTTGGTGAATACATTTTGATCAGGGAGTTATTTCTATTTACATTTAGGGTAATTATTGCTATATGAAGATTTACTACTGTCATTTTATCTTGTTTTCTAATTGTTTTATATCTCCATTTTTTTTTTCTTTTCCTTTGTTTTTCTGTCTGCCATTTGGTGTTTTTCTATGATATTTTCTCAGTGTCCTGTTGTTAATGTTTTGTGTCTCTGTTCTAGATTTTAGTTTTGTGTTAGCATGAGGTTTGTATAAAACATCTTATAGATCAAATAGTCCTTTTTTCTGCTAATAGTTTCTTATTTTCATTTTCCTGTCCAGATCCTGTACTTTTTCTCCTTTCCTTTCATTTTTTTGTTGTCACAAATTATCCCTTTTTAGTTTTGGAGTTTGTTACTGACAAAGTAGCTATAGCTATTTTAACGTATTTTTTCCAAACTTAAGCTATAGTTTAGTGTTTAACACCCTATTTTGAGATGGCTTTGCTCTTTTCTGATTCTATTTATCACTGTACTCAGAGTTTGGTGTAGTTTCACCTTTTTGTTTCAGGTAGAAGCACTCATGTGTAACACTTTCTTCTCTGCAACTCAATTTCTACTGCTCTTACTGGTGTGAACTCTGATCTCTAGCCTTAACTCATTAACAATTTTAGGCTCTGCTTTGCTCTTTCTCTGTGCTGTGTCCTGGAAACTGCCTTCAGGTAGTATATTGGTGACAATTATTGGGTTCATATCATTTGTTTTCCTTTTCTCAGTAATCACAATCTTGTGTTGCCTGTTGAACAAAGTATGGTAATTATTATTTAATATACTTAGTCCTTGGAGTTGTTTATCACAGGAGAAACACTCCAATAAAGCTCATCTCCTCTTTTTTTAAATACAGTTTTGCTTTTTTGTGTGTTTGTTTTCTTCTCTTAGATTTCCAAGCAATGTCACCACCATCCTTCCAGTTGCTAAAACCTGGGTGATTGTTTTGAATCCACTCGTTAAATATCCCTCCAGTTCTACCTTTTGCCTGTACCTCCCATCAGCTTTTAAAAGGGCCTATTCTTCCACTTTTGTTTCCCTGAATTCTGCTTTCCACTATTTTCAAAACTTCCCACTAGATCTAGAAAGAAAGAAAACTCATCTCTAAAAATGTATGTGATTTAGCGCCAATCTAGCTCTTTTAGCCCATATTTGCCAGTCTGTGTCCTTATCCCATAATCTCCATCTCTTCTTGATATACTTCTGCGTTGGATTGTTCTTCTGTGAGATAACCCTAAATTGGACCCTTGTAGCCGTTTAGTATTCATTTCAAATACCATCTCCTCGGAGAGAGCTTCCCCAACCAACTTATCAAAGTTCTTCTCCTTTTCAGCCATTCTTTTCTATTGTCTTATTTATCTTACTATATTTTTTTATTATTATCATCATATTACCATGTTCTTATTATTGCCTGCATTCACTAGTACAAAGTAATCTCTGTGAGGAAAGTGATATATCTATTACATTCATTGTTGTGTCCCCAGTACCTAGAACCATCCCTCGCTCATCCACATTTATCTTAAAATTTTAGACAATAAATTGCCCTAGATAAATCAATGATAGAAAAAGCTTTACTGTCTCCATGCATTGAGGGAAACTACCTGCCAAAACAATCATGGGACAACTTGCCAAACAAATAAAAATGGATTATAGTATATGAGGATACAGTGGACTTTAGTATAATTTAATGGAGCAGTGCTTTTATATGGTTCAAATAAAATTGGGATTGTCTAGAAAGGTGGGCACATCAGGTCTCTAGTGGTGTCTACTCAAAATCCCATTTTCTTGGAAACTGTAATGTGAAGATTGATTTGGGATTCTGAGCCCGGAAACCACTTATCTGAAACTCTGATCCTGGATTTCCAATCAAGACAAAGTTTCCTTTTCAAAGTGACTTTGGTTCTCCAGTCAAGAATGGGATGTCTCATTCTTACAGATATAATTTAAAAAATAATATGTTTTATGATATTCTATGATTTTAGACACCAAAATTTCTCAGTGAGTTAGAAAGCAGTTTTTTCTGAAAGACAAAACAATAGGGTGGTGGGGATGCTACAACACTTTGAGCTGCAGCATCCCTGGGAGAAATATTTCCTGTTAAGGTTACAACTGTCTTTAGGTGTCTGTTTTTACAGTCTGATCAATGCCTGGGAAATTTTTACTTTCTTTGTCTGAGTTCACTAGTGTTTTCTCACTATGGATGAATAACAGAATGAATATTATAATTCATAAAAGAATTTTTGAAGTTTCAGGACTGATACTACTGGCACTAAATAGATCTTAAAACTAAATTTCAACTGCATAATAATAATATACATCAAAATGTTGGAGAGTGCAAAATATGAATGCAAACATTAACAATCTAAAATTTTTAAAATGATTCTGATCTACAAAACATTGCATAAATTGTATGAGTAATATACATGAGAATACATTATATATTACTATATAACATGAGGGTATTATATATCATATCATATTACATATAGTTATTATTATAAAATTTTGTATGTGAGCACTATTCATATAGCTCTAGAAAAATAAGACCTTAAAACTAAATTTCAACTTTATAGTAATAATAATAAATATAAACAGAATATAGTGTGTATAATAACAGTGAAAATATAAACATACTAAAATTTTAAAAAAAGATATTGATCAATATAATATTGCATGGATTATATCAGTAGTTATATATGATAATGAGTATATGACAAATAATCATATAGCTCCAGAAAAATTAACTTGATACATTAAAAGGGTAATTGACACACTTTGCTACACACACACACACACACACACACACACACACACACACATATAAATGTATACATATATTTACATATATTTACTTTATCTCCTTTTTCTTTTTTGAACGACACACCAGCTATTAGAATATGTATTATCTTCAGAATGTGAATATATTCATACATATATTCAGATGAGGTTTGATATTGCTTGCTATGTCATATGGGCAATAAATGAACCAGCATGTACAATTAGATACACAAACTTAACTGTCTTCTGCACCACTCTCCTTTATTCACTTTATATCTGTTATGGTTATAATACATTTTGAATAGAAAAAAGAGAAATTGTATCTTTAAAACATTTAAAAATAAATTCATCTAAATTAATGGGTTAAATCTCTAATGGGCTAAATCTCTTAATGGGCTACATGTGAGAGATTCTGTTTCCTACGTTTGCTTTCCTGTGTACACAGAATTAGGAAATAATCATATGTCCATATTGTGGCTACCTTCTCTGCAGTGAATGTTTTTTGTACTTTTCTAAAGATATTGTAAACTAACTTGGAAGTTCAGTGTCAAAGAGCATAAGTTCATTCTTTTATTTATTCATTTATGTGAATTTTTATTTATTATTTGTTTGCTTTTCCAAAGGCAATGAGAAAGTAATAATACAAATAAAACATGGAAAGTAACTGCTTATGGTCCTGAAAACATGTGAAATGCTTTAATACATGATCTAAAATCCTGACAACAACTCGACAAAATAGTGCTACTTGGCACATTATGATACATGATAGACGCATAAAGTGTCTCTGGCCGCATATTGCAAAAAATAAGATGAAAAGAAAGTTTTTTTATTAAATCACCTACATGCATCAATTTAAGAACATGAGTGAACTGAGTCCAAATAAATGATATCCAACAGACATTTAAGGGTTACTGTTAAATACAAGCTGTCAATTGCAAACACATTTCTGTTGGTTTCATTATAAACCAACATTTCTGTTCAGAAAATTGCAAATAGTTTAGAAAGGGAACCTCGAACAATGGAAAGCTAAGAAAGGAAAAAAAAAACCCTAAATATTTCCATTTCACATTGTGTATTTCTTTCATAAAATCAATCTTTTTCTTCCAATCTTAAATTGTGAAAAAAAGACAAGGGTCAGGTATATAAATATAAACATAGCAGCTTTTTCACTGATGAGCAGATTCTAAGGAGACTTAGACTTGGTTAACAATGCTGTTCCCAATAGAGAATTCTAATACAGGTTTCATTCGGCCACAGGCAGCACTGAACAGCCTCAATTATTTCCCAGTAGGGGAGACTATCAAACGACAGGCGTCTGGAGAGAAATCAGAGGGAAGAAAAGTCTGGGTTAAGAATATACAGCTTCCAATTTTTTTTTTTCCATTTAACCAAAATCATGGATCAGGTTAATCACTCTTCTAAGGAGAGAAAATAGAAAAACAATTGAGACATTTTTTTTCTTCTGCCTACCAATGCCAAACATGGTCCAATCACATCTCAGCCTTGTGTGCAATCCTAAACTAAGCTGAACCTCTACAGTTCAGTGTCAAGCTATAACAGCCAAGAAACATAGTCTTGAACTTTACTGAGGACATTACAGACCAGCTAAAGCTGGCACATGCTGCTCTTGCGTAAGTTAAAAAAATAAAAAAAGCCAGCTGTGGACAAAGATACAATACACTACAGTTATTGCGAAGACTAAAATCCCTGAGTCAAAGGCTAATCTCACAGAGTCACACACATATACACAACTAGAAAATACAGGATATCGGTCATTTTAAACTGTGGAGGTAAGAACAAATAAAAACAAGCCAACAACCAAAAACTAATACACAAATGGAATCCCACCATCTTCTGGTGTTAGTACAATAGCACCGAACTTTAAAGTCACCTGCCTTGGCTGTGCCAGAGACTTGTTCTGTTTGCATCTTCAACCTACTTCCTCTTTCTCAAGATTTCCAGTTGATTTCACAGATGATGATGTGAAAATATTCCCGTTAAACTAGAGCTCTTCCTCAACCCACTTCCGAATCAATTGTAGGACAGCCAAAAGAGTCAGTCAATAGGAGCCAAAACATCAGTTTTATTCATAAAAGAGTTGCGGGAGAATATGGCATAGGGGTGTGAGAAGAATGTGGTCTCTGTTGTGGGGTGCCCGTATTAGATGCACACAACAGGTGCAGGTCCCACGGGAACACCTCACACTTCATTCACTAGGTAAAGGTATTGTCTATACCATCAAGCTTAGGACAGACCATTCTGTCTGTCCTAGTGTACCGGTACACTTACTCTGCGCATCCAGATTTCTACAAAAGGAAGGAAGGGAGGGCCAAGTTCGAAGTTCCTAACTCCAAATCTACGAAAAAGAAAATTCACTATTCTTAAACCAAGGTGGACTGTATAAAGAAGTATTGAGAAACCAAAAAAAAAAAAAAAAAAAAGGAGGAGAAAAAAGGGAGAGAAAAGGAATCTTTATCTCTTTGGCATGTTATGTCCTTAATTTACTTTACTGAATAAACGATATTCTTCCTTTTGTCCTGTCACTTTAAATATCACACCCTAGGGGCTGGCCCGGTGGCTCAGGCGGTTAGAGCTCCGTGCTCCTAACTCCGAAGGCTGCCGGTTCGATTCCCACATGGGCCAGTGGGCTCTCAACCACAAAAGTTGCCAGTTCAATTCCTCGAGTCCCGCAAGGGATGGTGGGCTGCACCCCCTGCAACTAGCAACGGCAACTGGACCTGGAGCTGAGCTGCGCCCTCCACAACTAAGACTGAAAGGACAACAACTTGAAGCTGAACGGCACCCTCCAGAACTAAGATTGAAAGGACGACAACTTGACTTGGAAAAAAGTCCTGGAAGTACACACTGTTCCCCAATAAAGTCCTGTTCCCCTTCCCCAATAAAATCCTTTAAAAAAATAAAATAAATAAATAAATATCACACCCTAAAGTATAGTATAATTATGTGTCAATTATGGATTAAAAAAATAAACTATGGAAGTAAATTTTCACTCACTAGCAGTTTCTAGAATAACTTATAAACCTCTTCAGACACATATCGAAAAGACAATGAATTACTGTATTTTGAAGGGGGAGAAAAGCAACAATGAAATATTTCTTTCAGGGAAAATGAAAAACTATTACAGACAGCAAGGGTCAAAAACACTAAGCCACCAGTTATTAAAAATTATTTATCATTTGGACTTTTAGTAGGAAAATTCCATTTCCTGTAGAAATGAAAGAATTTCAATCAAAGAACTAATGTCCTGAGAATTAATATGGTTTATTCTGAAATCTTAGACGATTGGGCACATTTTTATAGTTTTTGAACCTAGATAAACTATAAGATTTTTTAGATAAAATATGTAGATATAAGTATTTTTCAGCCATAGTTTAGGACTTAATTATTAAGCTGCTGGACTGTATTTTAGCCAAACTACATGTATTCTTTTAAAAAATGTAATTTGTCATTGATTTTGATTGAGTGAGTGTGTGTGTGTTTGTGTGTGTGTGTGTGTGTGTGTGTGTTTAAATTCACCTTTGTTCATCTTTTTAAAATATATCCAGTAGCCTCCACTGAATGTCTTACTTGTTTTTATTTATATTTTGTCTATTTCTTTATCAATTGTTTATCATTTTTTTTGTATTTCTCTTAATGGGTTAAGAACTCCCTTTAATTAAACATAATTACTCAGTTTTTAATGCATATTCTTTGCATTAGGTTTCTGTTATTTAGTAATATAGTTGTAAACATTGCAGCTTAAAACTACATACCAAAATTTACAGAAGGTGCTGATAAAGCATTGCTTAGAGTACATTTTATAGCCATAAATGCCTATGTCAAGAAAGAATGAAAGATCTCATATTAATAATCTAATGTACCATCTTAAGAAAGTATAAGAAAAATAAGAGCAAACTAAATCCAAAGAAAATAATAAAGATTAAAGAACAATAAATTAAATAGAGATTATATAGAAATTTTTATTTAAAACACACATACTTACAGTAGAAGTACATCTTAATTCAAGATCAGGTGTATGTGTATCTTACCATCTCTGTCTCTATATCAGTCTTTGCCTCTACTTCATCCACCTATCCATTTACCTGTGAATTTATTATTTACATTCAGATGTATTTAACTTTGTAAACAGGTCATTTAGATAATTTCTAGTTTTTTTTTTTCTTAGCAGTTTCATTATTTGTTTTAAATTTCTCTAGTCAGGTCATTTAACGTATCTTAAGCTCTCATTTTTTTACAATCGTTTCCATTTTTTAATTGAAATGCATATTGAAATCATATTAGAATTATACATATTAACATATTTTCACTTAATACGCTCGCTATATACAGGCCTTAGATCAAGAAACTGAACATTACAGCGTCCCAGAAATCTATTTCACCAAAGATTAAAAACTGTCCTGACTTTGAAGATATAGGTTAGTTTTCCCTGCTTTCATAGTTAATATATCTGAGACCATATCATATATACTCTTTATCTTCTTTTGATCCCATTCACTCCTTTTTTTATCCCCCACCACCCACATCTGACAACCACTAATCTGTTCTCTATTTTATGTATTTATGCGCTTGGTTTGTTTGTTTATACAATTCCACATGTAAGAGAGATCATATGGTATTTGTCTTTGCCTGACTTATATCACTTAGCATAATGCCCTGGAGGTCCATACATATTGTCACAAAGGCAAGATTTTATTCCTTTTTCTGAATATATCTATATCTATATCTATCTATCTATACCTATACCTATAGATAGATAGATAGATAGATAGATATAGACATAGATAGATAGATAGGCAAGATTATATTCCTTTTTCTGAATATATGTATATGTATATATATATATGTATATATATGTATGCATATATATGTAGATAGATAGATAGATATGTACATAGATAGATATACATATCTATATACATATCTATCTATCTCTATCTATCTATCTATCTATCTATCTATCTATCTATCTATCTATATGTTTATATATACTGTTTTTTGTAGTGGCTGAACCAATTTACATTCCCACCAACAGAGTGCAGAGGTTTTCTTTTTTCCGTATCCTCATCAAAATTTGTTATTTCTTGTCTTTTTGAAAATAGTCATTCTAATAAGATATTATCTCATTTTGGTTTTGTTTTGCCTTTCCCTGATTATTAATGATGTTGAGCACTTTTCTTATACCTATCACCATCAGTATGTCTTCTTTGGAAAAATATCTATTTAGATCTGCATTTTTTAAAATCAGATTTGTTTTTAATGTTGAGTTGTATGAGTTTTCCAAACATTTTAGATACTTGTCACTTATCAGATACATGATTTGCAAATATTCCCTCCCATTCAGTTTGGTTGCCTTTTCATTTTGTCAATAGTTTCATTTTCTTTGCAGAAAGATTTTAGTTTGATGAAGTCTCATTTGTTTATTTTTGCTTTTCTTGTTTTTGCTTTTGGTGTCATATTAAAAATATCATGATCAAGATCTATGCCATGGAGTTTACTGCCTGTGTTTTCTTGTATGAGTTTTATGGTTTCAGTTCTTATGTTCAAGTCTTTAATACATTTTGAGTTAATTTTCTGTATTATGTTAGTGTCAAATTTCACTCTTTTGCATGTGTTTGTCCAGTTTTCTCAAAACCATTTATTGAAGAGACTGTCCTGTCCCCATTTTATATTTATTGCTCCTTTGTCATAAATTAATTGACCATAAAAGTGTGGGTTTACTTCTGGGCTGTTTTCTGTTTCATTGATCTATGTGTCTATTTTTATGCCAGTACCATACTGTTTTAGTTACTAAAGATATATAATATAGTTTGAAATCAGATAGGGTGATGCTTCAAGATTTGTTCATTTTCCCAAAATCGCTTTGGCTATTCTGGGTCTTTTGTTGTTCTAGACACGTTTTAGGATTCTCTGTTCTACTTGTACAATATTGTGGAAATACAAGCATAAGCACTGCGGACCATCAAAGCTGGGAGTTCTGGCACTGTCTCCTAGATGGCAGCCGTAAAAAAACAGCATATCCAATATAAAAACCAGGATACCAGATGTGTGTAAAACTCCCTTCCAGGACACATTTGTTCTCTGGAGTGCAGAGGAGGGAGATTGAGAAGATAGCACCTGCCCTTGAGGTCTTTGGAAAGGATTACAGTCAGCTCCTAGATGCATGTTAAGAACTTGTCTCTCATGCCGTACCCACAGTGATTAGATGATAGACTCCTTCATAGAAAGACAGGACTACTGGGTCCACTACCTCTTGCTGGGCCCTCAAAGTGGTGTCTGTTTAAGAATTTTGTCCACTGGAGAGCCAGTGGAGCTTATGAATGGGTCTCAAAGGATTGTAACCAGTGGAGAAAATTCTTAAATAGGTGATCCCTGGCAGCAGCCACAAAAATTGGGGTGCCAGATAAAGGGATGAGCTCCTTTCTGAGTGACACTGATTACTACAGTCCCATGAGACAAGGAATGCAAACTCTGCAGGCTTCTAGAGCCAAGTGGTAAAGAGGTATCCCCTGGGTGGCAGACACAAAAATTGGGGCACCAGATGCTCCTTCTGGGATTTTATGGTGAGATTGGGTCCTGGCCTCTCCTACCCACTTCGATATGGTTTTCTCTTTGTTTGCCCATATGTCGTCATCACTCAGCTAGCATTTCGTGTTTTAAAGAGGAAATTGTTCCATATGTAACTATAGACTCAAGTGTATCTGTGAAAGGAAGTGAGTTCAGGATCTTCGTACATTGCTATTTTCAGTATATATTTTTTTGTGTCTAGCTTCTCTTAATATACTGTTTGTGAAATTTATCCATATCATTTTGTATGGTTGTAAGTTTTTCATTTCCATTGCTGTATGATTTTTTTGTATGAATGTGACATTTATCAGTTTTACTGTTAATGGATGCTCTGAACATTTTAGCGCATTGGCTTTGGTGAAACACATGTGCATGTGTGGAACTTTTTGCACATTTATATAAGGTTGGCGTGAGGGATCATGGATTATACATATATTCAGCTTGAATAGAACATTTTAATGTGTATCAGACCATGGGTCTCCCCTGCACAAAACCTCTTAATGTGTTCAATTCTAGGTATGTAGACCGTACTATAAACTGTTTGCCATAATCTGTGCATCTCGGCAAAACGGTTCCTACCTATTTGTGCAGCCTCCTCTCATGCTAAATTTTCCCTTGACCATATCTTTTTAGTGTCTCCTTGGTGATGTTTCTGTATTCAGGGCTTTTGCACATGTCCTTCTTTCTGATTGGGAAACTCACTGCTCCTCTCTATAAGCTTCAACTCAGTCTTCACAGCTAAGCTCCTTTCCATCATTCAGATTCAGCTGTCGGCAAAATGCCACCTCTCTAGAGAGGTTGTTGCTATCTGAGTAATACGCATAATCTTTCTTTTATTGTACATACTGTTATCTGATTTCTTCATAGCACTTGTGACAAAGGTGTGACTATATATTAAATTACTTGTTTCTGTCTCCTAGTATGTGTGCTCCAAGCAGAACGTGGCCAGACACACAGGAAATGTTCCGTGATGTCTTTCCCACACCATTGTATGTGGAGCTCAAAACTGAACTTTTAAAAGTTACGTCTTTTTCTATTTAATACTGTAAAAGCTAGCATAATACAATGAGTCCTAGGATTTGGAGTTAGAATGCCATGAGTTCAAGTTCTAGTTCTGCCACTTAATATGTATATGGCCTTGGGCATACTACTGAAATATTATTCAATTCTTCCCCTGTAAAATGTTAATAGGTAACCGGGATTTACTGAGGCTTCATTAGAGTCATGAAAAATAATACACATGATATAAAAAATTCAATTCCTATTCTTTCCCACCCCCACAGTTAATGGCTCAATATAGTCTCTTACCGTGTTTTAGAGCCCCGCACTATTTTGTGCACAGCCCCCACCATCTACAGCAGAGCCATTATGGTAAAGGTTTATGATAACGTGCTGTGGAGTGCACTAGAACCTCTATTTTTTTCTTCACATTCACCACGTGTAGATGGTTTATCAGCCATGCTAAATGTGCCCTAATGTAGTAAAGAGATTTGTTAGGGTTAATTTGTCCTCTTGACTTAATTATATAATTATATTAATTATATAATATATAATTACATTATATAATATAATTAATATAATTATATATTATATAATATATAATATTATATTATATAATATATATAATTAATTATATATTATATATTATATAATATAATATTATATAATATATATAATTAATTATATATTATATATTATATAATATAATATATAATATATTATATAATATATTATATATAATTATATAATATATTAATTATATATTTAATTATATACTACTTAATTAATTATATAATATATTATGTATATGTGTAAACAATTCAGTAATTTGTTTAATAAATACATAGAGTTCAGTTGTCACAATAATTCAGTTTTAAAACATTTTCACCATCATCCATGGAGCCTGTTAGCAGATAATCCACTCCTTACCCCTAACACCCAGCTCCAGACAAACCACTAGTTTGCTTTCTGCCTCTTTAAATTTGCCTTTTCTGAATAGTGAAAAGTTCATGTAAATAGAATCATAGAGTATGTATTCTTTTGAAACTTGGCTTTGCTTATTTAGCAAAAATGTTTTGAGTTATATTCATATTGTAGCATGCGCCAGTATTATTTTTTTTATTATAGAATAGTATTCCATAGTATGGATACATTACGTTATATTTATGCATTCACTAGTTGATGGGCATTTATGAATTTCTTTCAATTTTGGCTGTAATGGGTAATGCTGCTGTGAAATACAAGTGTAAGTCTTTGTTTAGACATATGTTTTATTTCTCATGGAAAGATTCCTAAGAATGGAATTACTGTGATGTATGGTAAGTTTACATTTAACTTTTCAAGAAATTGTCAAACCTGCATACCAAAATGTCTGTAGCATTTTACAGTCTCACTAACAGTGTTTGAGGAATCCAGTTTCTCCACCTACTCACCAACACTTGCTATTATCTGTCTTTTTCATTATGGTCATAATAGAGAGTTTGTGGAAATATTACATTTTGGGCTTAATTTGTATTTCCCTATAACTAATAAGATTGTTCACCTTGTCCTGTACTTATTAGCTAATCATATGTCTTCCTTGGTGAAATGTACAAATTTGCCATTTTGTCCTTTGAGTTTCTTGTCTTACTGAGTTTTAAGTAATACATTCTGGTGGCAAGTCCCTTGCCAGGTATATAATTTGCAAATTTTCTCCCAAACTGTGGCTTGGCTTGTATTTTCATGTCTTTAATATTATGTCTTGAGGCATAATATTTTCTATTTGTAAAAATGAATTCCGGCGTATCATTTAAAAATATATATATATATGTGTGTGTATGTGTGTATATATATATATGTGTGTCATATATATATATAGGTCATGCTTTTGCTATCATATCTGAGCTCTTTTTGCCTAGTCCAGTGTTACAAATATTTTATGCTTTTTTTCTAGGAGTTATATAGCTCTTAGCACTAGTATTTTTGTTTGCGTGTGTGTATTATGATTTTTTTTATAAATAGAATCATCTTTTCCAAGTAAAGAAGGTTTTGCTTTTCTTTAATAATGATTTTGGATGTATGTTTTTGCAAAACTTGTTTTCTATTTCCTGTCTTTGAGAATAACTGAGCTATAGCTTGTCTAAAAATGTCCTTATTTTGTCCTTTTATTAATGATACAGTATGACCCCAGTTATTTGTGCAGTTGAGTGGGAGTACACCTGCTGTAAGGTGTTGTAATCACAACCCTGTAGATGGTGTGTTAAACACAGTATCACCTTCCGTTATTGGTGCAGGCCCATGCTCCATCAGTCTCTGACATCTAAGCAAACTGGCTTTAGTTGTTCAGTACTTAAGGGACAAGGGATTTGGTCTGGCAGGCCCTGTTTTTATGTATTTATTTAAGTAGTACCTTATTACCCCAACTATTGACCCAAAATATCTCTTTCACATACAAATTTGTAATTTGGACTTCCAAGCTGAGAAGACTTCTTAAAATGTTCTTAACTTTATTGAAGTTATTTTCTGTATCTACTATTCATTTTTCATTAATACATTTTCATCTGCTATTCTCTCTACCCACATTCTTCTCAATTTGTTGTCTGCTAATAGTAAGATATCTTGATGGGGTTCTCCAGAAGCAGACCCTGAGAACAGCACATATGCAAATGATTTATGAACAATGTGTTCCAGGATAGGTTGGTAAATGACAGAGAAAGCCGGATCAGGAAGAAGAAGCCATTTAATGCAGTGTCAGCATGAGCTTGCAGGGGATCACAAGAGCATGATTTACTTTAGAGTTAGTTCCAAACGGAGGGAACAAATCCAGGCTTTTATGTTCCCTCATTGATTAAGAAGGGTCACCGGTGAAGTTTGGAGGCCATAACCTTCCAGGGACTATTGGATCTCTGTATGTAGAAATGAAGCAACTCTAGTAGCCAAGAGCAATCCTCCAAAGACAGTTTGGGTACAGGATATTAGAAGCATCTACATAGAAAGCTGGGCTGTGAGCCCACAGATGACAAAAATAATCTAAGTGATCTGAGTGTGATATTAACAATGTTCGTTAAATTAGATTTTCAGGTTTGATATTACTTTTGGGAATTCTGGATATTTTTTGTAAGTATAGTGGGGGGAAATATTGGCAAAGCATATCTGTTAGACAACACGCATCTAAATTATACAAAGAACTCTTAAAACTCAACAATAAGAAAAATCCAATTAAAATGTACAGAATATCTGAATAAACACCTCACCAAAGATATTCAGATGGCAACTAATTATGTGAAATTTTGCTCTAACTCATTTGTCATTAGGGATATGCAATACATGGGCAGCCCTATTACAATATCTAAAATCCAAAACTTAACAATATTAATTGCTGGTAATAATGTGGAACAAATTACAACTATTATTCTAATTACGTTACTGGAAAAGGTAAATATGGTAAACAGATCAATGGCTTCCAGGGGTCTATGAGGAGGTGGGGAGAAGGTTGAATAATGGAAACACAGGGTGAGTTTTAGTGTGGTTAAACCACTGTGTATAAAACAGTAATGGTGGTTACATGATACTATCGATTTGTCAATACTAAGTGTTTTAGAGCACGAAGATTGAACGTTAATGTATGAAAAGTGTTAAAAGTCCTTCAGGAGATCGAGGGATTCCAGGATGGAACACAGAATATGAAAAAAAAAAATCACTGTTTAAAAATGTATTGAACAACCTCACTGGAAAGGGTATGGGAGATTGTTAATCTAAGTAACTTTGGCAATAAATGTGATCTGTAAGACTGAAGGCAAAAGAAAGTGTACAGAAGTACTGTATCTAGTTGTTAAAGTTATTTTTCATGAGATATGGGGTAATAATTCTGCTACTACAGTATATCTGTACTAGAATTGAAGAATTAAGTAAATGAATAGAGAATGGGAGGAATCAATTTTCTCACTTCCTGAACAGGAGGTTACATGTAAGGAAGAGAAAGAGGTTAGAATGATACATGTGGTAACTGAGTAGAGTTAGAGACCTCAGTATTAACTTATGTTAACTTAATATGGATATAGATAACCATTTAGAAATACTTATAGGACTGTATACATACGGAATTGCATTGTCTGCTGCATCGCTGAGCTGGAGAGAAATTTGAGATGTCAAGTGTTGTAGTAACTGATTAGAAACAAACCAAATTGAAAGAGTTAAGCCTTTAATCACTTACTGAAATGGTATACAAGAGAATCTAAAGAGGAGAAAGTACCAACACCCCCACTGCACCCCAGTGAATGCTGTGCCAGTCAAAGGTCAGATGAAGGTTGTCTCACAGTAGAGGGACTTCAACAGATTTCTGCAAATTTATGGACCCTGGGCTGGGGGGTCTGAGGGGAGGTGCGATGATAGGGAGAGAAAAAAGTGTTAGAAGTAGAAAAGCACTGAGTATTGAGTCAAAGTGGGGAACAGCATTTTTAAGATATCCACCTCATCCCCTGATAAGTAGATGCCAAAAGACCTTGGCTGAGGAACCCAGGAAAAGAAACGGAGAAATGAAGTCACCAGCATATTGAAAGTTATGGAGTTTTAACTTGTCCTATTATTATCCTCCTTTTCTACTAGACGAGAAAATTAGCACCCTGAACTCACAATAAAAAGCAGCAGCATGACAGCATTTAAGGCTGCAAGTTGTATGGAGAACTTTCAAAGGCCCATTCTTAATTATTAATATTTGACGGTCTGGTAAATCCCTGAAAGCTGCACTAAACAGGCTTGTCTTTATTTGACCTGGCTCAGGGCTTATCAATTGTCAGACAAATTTTCCTGGTGGACATTTATTGAAAACAATAGGCTAACAAAAAGTTTTAAATGGAAAAGCTAGAGGAATTAGATGCTCATAGAGGGCTTTGAGTCGCTTTGAAATATTTCTAGAAGGTTATACACAAATAAAAGTTTTGTGCTTCTCTAAGGGATGTAGGCATGCTACAGTCCACATACAGAAATTCTTGGCAAAGAATGGGAGCCTTAGTAATCACAAACATTTAAAGAAATCACTCCAAAATCATTAGCTGTCCACTAAACTAAGCAGAGTCTCAGTGGCAATGCAATTACAAAAAGAATACATTCGTTACATAATTATCAAGAAAAGTCAATAAGCAAGAAAACAGATGCTGGCTAGGGGTTTGAATTCCAGAATTGTCATATTTAATGTATTCATTTTTTAAAAAAAATATAAACTATACAAAGAAACATGAATGTATGACCCACACAAAGGAAAAGAAGCAGTCAATAAAAATTGTCTCTTAACAAACCAGATGTTAGATTTACTAGACAAAGACATTGAATGAGTTATCCCAAACATGTTCAAAGAACTTAAGAAAAACATATCTAATGTACTAAAGCAAAGTATGAGAACAATGTTTATCAAATATTGAGTATTAATTAAATGATGTAAATCATTTAAAAAAATAGAAATTCCAGGTTGAAAATTACAATAAGCAACATTTAAAATTCACTGGAAAGACTCCAGGACAGTTTTTACTTGACAGAATTAAAAAACAGCAAACTTGAAGATAGCTCAATTGAGATAATCTCAATTATCTCAGTTAATCAATTATTAAATTATATTACTCAGATAGTTTCAATTAAGATCCTCTATGACTTGGCACAGATCATGACATGTACCAACATAGCTTAATGTGATTACCAGACGGAAAAGGGACAGAAAGAGTATTTGAAGAAACAGTGGACTGAAATTTAGCAAGTTTGATGAAAAACATTAATGTACATATTTAAAAGCTCAACACACTTCATATAGGATAAACTGAAAGATATCCACACGTAGACACAATATAAACAAACTATAAAAAGACAAAAAGAGAACCTTGAAATTAGCACGAGAAATGCAACTCATCATGCAAAAGTACTCCACTAAAAGATTAACACTTTATTTTTAATCAGAAACCATACAATCCAGAAGGCAGTGGGATCATATAGCAATGGATTAATCAAAGGAACAAATGAAAATATTATACTTTTATAATTCTATATCCAGAACAACTATCCATCAAAAACAACTGAAAAATTTAGAGCTTTTCAGATAAGAACTGAGAATTTTATTGTCAGCTGACATGCTCTACAGGAAAATAAACAAACAAACAAAATGCTGTTGGAATCCTCCAGACTGAAAGAAATGACAGTAGAATCCACTGGAACACTTAGAATACTAATAAAGGTAACTACATAGGTAAATGGCAGTATAAATGCAATTTAATTTATAAAGGAGTAAAAAGAACAAAAACTATAACTACAAAAAGCACAATTTATAAATCTGCATTGATTGGCATACAGTGCACAAAAATTTTCTTGGCTGCCATGTTAATAACATTATAATTAGCCAAAGTTCACCTTAAGTGGTAGATGGAGTACTGGATCCTCTATTGGCAGCTGAAATCCAGTTCAGGCTGGATTGTGGTGGCTCTTTCTCCTTAATGACTGACCCTGTCTCCTCCTCCCATTTTTACCCCTCTTCCCATGCCCCTATTTTTTCTGCCTATGGAAACAATATCTCACAAAATAGAGTTAAGGACAGAATTTGTTATTAGAGATATAGAAAGATTTTTTTAATACTAAAAGGGTCAGTTCATTAAAACATGACTTATAAACGTATATGTGCCTAATAATAATAGATCCCTTATTATATACCAAAACTCATAAAATTGAAGAGAAATAAACCATTTAGCAATAGTGTCTGGACATTTAAGTTCTCCATTTTTAATGACAAATAGAATATCTAGGAATAAGATCAATAAATAGAAAACTTGAATTGCACTCTAGACCAACTGCACTTAAACATATCTACAGATCACTATACCCAGTGAGATTTAGAGATTCTCAGATAAAACAAAAACTGAAAATTTGATTGCTAGCAGACACTTGTCTTTGTTTTGGCCTCCTCATGTTTCAGCATCTTCCCTGGCAGCATCTATTGTAAAATTCACAGAAACATACTCATATTTTAATTAATTCATTTACTTATGGCTGTAGACATTTAAGGACATCTATGTCAAGTAACAGCCTGACGAAAGAGGTAATGGAGCAGACACATCAGTAATACCACACAAGGAATACAGATGGGGCAAGATTATTGTGGAAAAATCACTACAGACCTCAATAAGTAATAAAAGCAATCCTTGATGAGGAAGAGAATCTGATATCCAAAGTTATCACATTAATGGTAATTCAAAATGTCCAGTTGTAATTAAAAAATTACAAAGTATACCCCCTAAAAAGGAAAATATGAATCACTCACAGGAAAACACAAAGTATTGCTGAGGAATCCCTGACATTGACATTACTAATTAAAGAGTCTATATCAACTGTCTTAAATATGCTCAACTGTTAGTGGAAACCATAAGCAAAGAGCTGAAAGAAATTAGGGAAAATAATGCATATGAACAAATAAGGAATGTAAACAAAGAGAAATTGTGAAATAGAATTTCTGGACCTGAAAGTATAGAACTCAGCAAGTGAAAGTAAAATAGCTAAACTGAAAATTTCATTAAAGGAATTCAATGACAGATTTGAGCAGGTAGAAGAAAGAATTAGGAAAATTGAAGATAAGGTACTTCTCACAGTAGAAAAAAATTAAGAAAAATGAAGTGAATCTGAGGACTTGTGAAACACCATTGAATGCACTAATAATATACTTATATGCATCATGGGAGTTCCAGAACAGAAGATATAATGTCAGAAAACTTTCCAAACTGGATGAACTATATGAATGTACACATCCAAAAAGTTCTGTGAACGCCAAACATAAAAAACTCAGATTGATACCAAGACATATTATAGTCAAATTCCTAAGAGACAAAAACAAAGAGACGGTCTTGAAAACAAAAGAGAGAAGTGAGTTATACATACAGGGACCATTAATACGATTAGCAGTTTATTCTTCATCAGGAATATTGTTAAAGTGCTGAAAATTGAAAGAAAAAAAAAAGCAAAACATAACACTCAGTCAAGTTAACTGTATATCTGGAAAGTTGTCCTTCAAGAATGAGGGGAGAATTAAGACATTCTCAGATAAACAAAAGCTAAGGAATTTCACTATTAGTAGACCTGTCATACAAGAAATGTTAAAAGGAGCCCTTCAGGCAGAAATGGAATGATACTGGACAATAACTTAAAGGGATATTAAGAAATAAAGGACCACCCAGAGTCAGTTCTCCTTCCATCACCACATATTTGATCTCTTTTACCCTCATCTGCTGCCCTCCTCCCCCCTTACTCTCTGGTAACCGCTAAACTATTGTCTGTGTCTATGAGTTTTTGTTTCTTCATTTGTTTGTCTTGTTCTTCTGTTGTTTTCAATTTTATATACCACATATCAGTGAAATTATATGATTCTCAACTTTTTCTGTCTGACTTATTTTGCTTAGCATAATAATCTCAAGATCCTGACTCTGGGTGGTGAGCCCACAATGTGATATATGGATGATGTATTACAGAATTGTGCACCTGAAACCTATGTAACTTTACTAACAGTTGTCACTCCAATAAACTTTAATTAGAAAATAATAAAGAAAAAAATTACGCAAGGGGAAAAAAAGAAATAAAGGATATTAATAAAGTTATTAATTAAAGTTAACTTCTAGGTAAATATAAAAGTCAGTATTATTGTGCATTTAGTTTTTAACTCATCTTTATTTCCTATATGATTTAACGGTAAATGCATAAAAAAATTACAAACTTGTATTAATATTTCACATATTTGAACATGTAATCTGTGACAACAATATAAAAGATGTGGGATGAAGACATATAGGAACAACATTTTTGTAAACTATTGAAACTTAGTTGGTCAGAATTCAAACTACTGTGTTATGTTTAAGATGTTAATTGCATTCCCCAAGGTAGTTACTAAAAGGAGGAACTAAATATATACAGAAAAAGAAAGAATAGGGGAATGAAAATGTTACACAACAAAAATTAACTACTTACAAAAAAGGCAGTGATGGAGAAACTGGGGAACAAAATCATATGCAGCATACAAAAAACAAGTACCTACATGGCAGAAGTCTTTCCTTAACTAATAACTTTAAAATTTCCAATTAAGAGGCAGAGATTTACAAAATGGATTTAAATATATGGTCAATCTATATGTTGTCTATAAGAAACTTTAGATATAAAAAGAGAAAGAGTTTGAAAGATGTGTAACTTATTATGAATTTGTCAAGTTAACACACAAGTGGAGCAAAGGGTTTTGGATGGTAAACTGAGATTCAACAAGACTACATGAGGAACCGAAATAGAGCAGTTTATTACTCACAGGTCCTGAAGGAAGTACCCAGCACATCTTGAGGGTCCACATGGAGAGATCATGACAGAGTCAGACAAAGAGAGACAGGACCTGGGGTACATACCTTTATGAGGCTCCATAGATGCAGTCCTTTGCTGGGCTAAAGCTGGATTGGTCAGTTCAATCCAAAAGAGCAGGGTGTCGGTACATTACCTGGGAATCTTATCTAAGGGGTGCATATGAAGAAGGCAGTGGGAGGCAGGGGAGACTGTTGACCACAAGGGCTGTTAGGGAAGTCACATGTGACTTACCTTTGCTTGTGACTCTATGGGTGTTCACTTGCATGAGGGTTCTAGTATTATCAGTTTAAGATCACTGCAGGCATCCTGGTTAAACAAAATGGATGTCATAATGCCATGGAGTAGCTTAGTTAAACTCTTGATCCAACCCTATAAAAAAAAATGAACAAAGACGCTGAATTGAATATTTTACGAAGAAGATATACAAACAAACAATAAGCTCATAAAAGATGTTCAACATCATTAGTCACCAGGGAAATGGAAGTCTAAACCCCAGTGTTATACTACTTCAGACCTACTAGAATGGCAATATGTTAAAAAAAAAAAAAAAAAGAAAGAAAGAAAAAAAGAAAAAAAAAGAAAAAGAAAGAAAGAAAAAAGAAGAAAAGATACTAAGTTTTGGCAAGGATGTAGAAACATTGGAAACCTTATATGTCGCTTGTGGAAACACAAAATGGTATAGCTATTTAGAAAATCAGTTGAAAATTCCTCAACAATGTTTATTGTAACATTATTATATGGTCCAGTAATTTCTAGAAATTCTACTAAAAGGAAATTAAACATGTGTCCACACAGAAACTTGTACACAAAATTTATAGCAGTACTTATTATAATAACTGAGGTAGAAACAATACAAATATCTGTTATCTGATGAATATATAAACAAAATATGGTGTATCCATGTAACAATGTATTATTCATCCATAAAAAATGTAGGAATTATTAATACATGCTAAGTGAAAGAAGCCAGACACAAGTAGCCAAACATCGCATGATGCCATTTATATAAAATCTCCAGAATAGGCAAATCCATAGGAATAGAAAGTAAATCATTGGTTTCCCAGTGGAAGAGGAGTATGTGGAGTAACTGCTAATGGATACATTGTTTCCTTTGGTGGTGTGAAAAATGGGAAATTAGATAGTAGTGATGGTGACACAATTTTGTGAATGTATTAGGTTGATGCAAAAGTAATTGCTGTTTTTGCAATTATGTTTAACCTTTTAAACTGCAATTACTTTTGCACCAACCTAATACTAAAATCCACTAAATTTGTGCACTTTAAAATGGTACCTTTTATGGTAGGTGAAATACTCATATATCTCAATTTAAAATCTACATGAAACAAAAACTAAGTACTGACATAACTTCTGTGTTACATTCTGTTGAGTCGGCTCCAACTCCTATTGGCTCTGTGAACGAGTGATGTCCAGACCATCATAAAGCTGAGAGAGAGGTTGCAGATCCAGAATGGCCATTAATACTTAATTCTACATCGTCAAGATGATCCTGTTCACCAGAATCTTTGTGTTCTATATTCAGTGATAATTAAATAGATACAAGAATGATTGCCATTCTGAGATGTCAAGATGCGAGCTACAACTGCCTTTATATCCTTACAAACATTTGAGTTGATGATGTTCTTAAATGAGAGACAATACAGAAGAGCGATTTCCTTGTCCAAAAATCCACAAATACCCATGAATTGTCTTCCTCCTGCATGGAGCTCTGAGATTGAATTGGAGACCTTTTCTTTAAATTCTAAAAGTAAATGTCCCTCTAGTCTACTAGTAGAAAATGAGTTTTATTGCTTCTCCTTAGATATTTTCTTTAAACATTTCTTAAGGATTGCACCTACACAAATAGAATGTTTGATTTCATTTCAGAGATTATAATTTGTATAAGCTTACAACATAAGAATAAATATATAAGCATGCAATTGACCAGTTAATTTTAGAGGAAATACAGTGTTAACAGCCACGTCCCCAGGTAATTTCTAAAAAAAATAATCTGAATTTCTTCACATTGTTTAGATTTGCCATGTTAGAAGAATCTGTTTTTAAAATAGCACTTAGTGTTCTAATTTCCCTATTGTAGTGTCTGGAAGCTTGCAACTATGCAAATACCAAATTATTCCATCTTATTATCATTGAATCATTAATTTTCTGCAGGTTAAATGCATTTTAGATCATACTTTCAAGTTTCATATTATATCAGCAATTTTCTAGCTATTGTATAACACAAGCAATTTAAGGAAATGTTGCAAGTGAAATTAGAGTACAGTAAAAGCAATTTTTTTTTATTATTAAATATCTTGCACCTCCCACAGATTATAATACATGAAGTGTTCAAAGGTTCCTAAACCATTCTACTGTGTTTTCCCATTGCAGCTAATGTTGGGATGCTATGGCAGGGGAAATAAAACAAGACTTCATAATTATTATCACACTTCTGAAACCTTCGCAATCAAAATCCTGTTTTGAATGTTTATCTAAAAAACAGCACCCATTCTTTTAATGGGAAAGTTGCACTAACCTCTGAACTGGCTTCCTGCTTCCATGATTGTCCTACAGCTCTCTCTACTCTTCTCCCTTTAAGATTCTAAGTACCAATTTAAAGATGTAAAAGGGATCATGTCATTTCACTTTTCAAAATCTTCCAGTCACTTTCCATTTCTGAAAAAAAAAAATTCAAAATATTTCCAAGACCTACACAAATGTCTGTTATCTGCATCTCCTCAAAATTCTGATTTTATTACCTTCCTATTGTTCTTAGATATACAATAATCGTTACTTCTCCTTGGCCATGTTAATCCCATTCCCATCTGAGTACCAGTGTGTCGCTCTTTCTTCTGCCTGGAATTATCTTCTCTCTGTTTTATTCAGGGATTTGTTCTAGTACCTCATTAACTGGGGGGCCATTCCATTCCTAAGAAGTTTTTGCATCTCTTAGCTTGCTTTTTCTTTTCCTTGTGCTGATTTTTTTCCCCTGCAAATATTTCTACCCTTAGTCATAATGTGGCTAATTTCAAGTATGATGCCTCACTTTAGCCTCACGTCCAGCAGGGAGAGTAGATAGGTGTGCTAAATGTGACTTCCTCTTACACTAAATGATGACATGAACTGAAGGGATAGGATAAGTTTATCCCTTTAGAAAAAAATTGCTTACTTGTGAAGTTGAGCATGGGGGTACACCCATTCAAACTGAGTGAGATAAAAATGAGGGATAGGTAGTTTCAAACAGAAATGAGTTCATTATTTTGTAAGGATGTGGATAGATTGAAGATAGGGAGAAACAGAAAACAATGATGTCACATACTTTGGTAAATCAGTAGTGTGCAGATATCCTATTAAAATAAAAAAATATATATATTGAAATAAAGATAATATTTCTTAATCCCAAAGTTTTGTAAGTTTATTGGAGCAATACTAGAAAATCAAGACAATCAAATAAAAAGTGTCTCCTGTAACTCAAAAGCCTAGGGATAATTCAGAAAATTTTGATACACATGTACAGCATCTATACTTACTCAAATGTGCTTATTTGCCAATTGTATATATTTTGGCGTGTCTGTTTTAAGCAATGTGTGCTATACTTTTTGCTCTTAAAAAGAAAACTATAATCTCAAGTAATATCTCAAATTTGAATACTTAAAGAAAATTGTCTTACTTCTCTTTCTTTCACAGCAAAAATAATGGTATCTTGTTATTCACTCTCCCTTTTACCACTCTGTTATCAGCCTTTTTTTCCCCAAGCTAATCATCTTCTTACTGTGTTTTTGTATCTTTGGTTATGAATTACGTACTATCTACCTTAATTTAATTTGTCCTTCTACTAGAGATTTAAGGAAGTAAGCCTATCAATTGGAGAGCAGAAATAAGCTATTAACAGCTTTTACAGGAAAAGACGAATACATTTGCCTACTCCATCTCCCATTTTGTGGTACATCAGAGCAGAGATTGTATTGAAAACAGGCCGGGTTTTAGGTAGTAATATTGAAAATGGTAGCAGGGAAGGGAAGCAGGTATGTCATAGAGAGAATGCTGGCATGCACTAGTCTTCTGTTGATAAGAGACCTGGCTGGCATGTGGTTGGTGTTCATTTCTGTGACTTTTATGTTCTAATTTCCCGATAAGCTGTCACCTTGAACATGATTTCTGTTAATAGAATAATTATTGGATGAATAAGAAAGTAGTTTCCTTTCTTACTTGACCTTTCTTTACCTGTTTTTCTCAGGAAATATATAAGGATAGGAAAAGGAGAAAATGTTTTTGACAACTACGCATACATTTGTTCAGTGATTGGCACTCTTCAAGGGCAGAGGAAGTCTGTTATCGTTTTAAGGAAAGACTTACTATACATGTTTTTAATAACAGTCTGTTTGGTTTAGCTTTCCTCAACTACACTATTAAGGATAGATTCATGTTTTTCATATTTGGATGAATATTATATTACTAGGGGCCAAGTAATCTTGAAATAAATGAATACATTTATTAAGTGTACAAAAGTGGGCCTTTTAATCATGTGCAGTAAGAAGAGATCACAGATAGCTAACAGCAATGTTACTTATAATTTTCCAATCATCTTTTTCTCAGTCCAGTAATTTCTTAAGTAACCAAGAAAAGATGCTTCAGTAGTTAGGGGTGTCAGGGTTCAGAATGATTCACCCCAAGATGTGCCTCTGTGGTATGCAGACTATTTTGAGCTAAGGGCAACCAAGACCCTGTGGGCTCAAGAGAAACTTCTGCCCCCGCCACTCCTTAAATACCTAGAAGAATTTGAATTAGGGTCCTTGACTGTCCATAATAAGGGATTATCAGAGATAACATTTTTTGAGCTATCTATATGGCAGGGCAAACTACTAATTAAACACATCTGCTCTTTTTTTATCATCCTGAAATGACCTACAAAGGTGATCCTTAGCTCAGAAGGTCATATATACCTAACATTTTGACATTGAACCTCTTATGTATGTGGGGTACTTGACCCTTTCAGGTATGTGAGTTTCCCATGTGTTCACATGTATTAAATTTGGTTACTTTCTCCCGTTAATCTGTCACATGTAAATTTAATTATTAGACCTGCTGAAAGAATCTTGAGGGTAGAAGGAAGTTTTTTCCTCACCAATAAGGGTTATGTTTTCCAGCAATATCCCACTTAAGTGCTGTCAGTTTAAAGGAAATCTTACCTCCTGTTAAGATAAAGGAATAGCAAAATTAAAGCACATTTAAAACTCACCCAGGGAATCATCTGAAAGTACTCTCTTTGGCTTGTCAAATGTACAAGTAGGTGGTGAGCTCCACTGGAATCTTGCTTACTTTTCTTTAAATTGGCCTTTGCTCACAATTACTTTTTGTCCGGTATTCCACTCACTGAGTTTGTCTTTGATCCATCTCCAGAAGGAAGCATGGATTTGCACTTCCAATTTCATGGTATATGTAAAACTATCAAGAAATCAGTTATTTTATGTTCATTGCTTTCAGTTATACAGACCCTAAATTGTCTACACTCATACACTTGTCAAATGAATTAAGAATAAAAAGAAAGTGACCTATGTCGATCAGATTGAGAAATTTCAATATATACAAGGAACCTTACATTTACATCTGCAATTTTAAGATTCCTGTACTCTAACATAGCCCACAGCAATAGAGGGAAAAAAAGGAAACTCACACACACACACACACAAAAACTGAGGCAATAAATATGCTTTTTTAAAAAAATAAACATTACAAACAAATGAAAAAAACAGAAACTCATAGACATAGACAATAGTTTAGTGGTTACCAGAGGGTAAGGGGGTAGGGAGGCTCCAGAAGAGGGTAAATTGGGTCAAATATATAGTGATGGAAGGAGAACTGACTTAGGGTGGTGAACACATAATGTGAGATATAGATGATGTATTACAGAATTGTACACCTATGTAACTTTACTAACAATTGTCACACCAATAAACTTTAAAAGAAAAATAATAAACATTATATATTTCCATGTAGCTCTCAAAGAACATAGAAAACTGACTTAATTAGGATAAAATCAAGGTCATTTTACATGGTTAGGCATTCATTACTAAAATGTCACCTATGACCTCCTCAAATAATTAGATTCTCTATTTAAATATTCAGAGAATGCATTTTCAAAGGCAAAGCAACTACTGTTAAATGATTCCTTTTTATTCGGGGTCTTATTTGCTGCTTTGTCACATCCGTACAGTGCTGTTAGTGATTTAAATAATTAAACTTGGGAAGATTGGTATGTTAATTTAATTAAAACTTCTCTGCCAATTGTTCTTGTTATTTTGCCATGTCTTATTGCCAGTACTTTCATAAACTGTGGAAGCTGTTGAGGAAAGAACTTACAATTTGCAATGAATTTCTCTTTCTGTTGAAAATGAGAACTATTATAAAATTTTATTTAGTCATTTATCCAAGATGGCAGTGCACTATGCTCAGGATTATAGGCCTGTCCCTTTGAAATCTTCCAGTGATTTAATACTGACTGTCCTCTCCCAGCTCCATGGTAACCGGATTACATTACTTTGAAGTAGTAAACATGCTGCTTGACATCTAAATACATGCAGAATTTTTGCCAAAGGCACAGCATCTATTAATGAATTTCAGTGGTGTCGGCCAGGAGAATGTCAGTGAAGGCCAAGTGCAAGGCTAAACTTGAGAGTCTTGATACTGATCACCAAAAGAACTTGGCTGGAGACAATGTTTTTAAGCCTCAGATTTTGCAGGTCAATTAACAAGTTAAAGGTGACAATATGAAATGTCTGAATACATCTACATAAAGGCAATATGTAGGCAGTAAACCCCTCAGGAATCAGAGAACTTGGATCTAGGTTAAATTCTCCACTGTGAAACTTTGGGGGGAAATGCCTTTCCTTGTCAATTTATTTAGAGAGAATTTGTCAATTTATTTATGGAGAATTTGATTTGAAATATGAAATGAGAGAGAATGGAACCTAACATAAAATGCCAATACAGTTAGATATTATTTACAAATGGAAAAGCAGGTTTAAGGAAATCCAGTATTTGCACGTTAGTGATTGGGGGGTCAAGGATTTCACATTGGCCCATTGGATGTCATACACAGCCCACAAACTTCACCTTTTGTACAGTATTATATTTGCTCCAAAGTGCTAATGTAAGGTTCAGGCAATGAAGGTAAATAAAATTCAAAACAAATCAATCATCTCAAATGTGCTCTTTTCCTCCCTTTCCCAGAAGTAACCTAATTATTCCATGTTCTTCTCACTGGCCAGGTCCATCCACTCTGGTTCCTGGCACTTCTCCCTACTGCAGATTGTCTCTCCACCCACATTAATAAATGCCACCTAACCTTTCCTCGAGTAAATAAAGATAGATAATAGTGACTCTATTTAAAACACAAACAAACAAACAAAATAACAACATTAAAAAAAATCTTGGAAAATCTGGGAAGAAAGGGTAAGCCCAATGTTAAGTGTTTCTGTAATCATTTGATGAATTACAGTTTATCATGAATTCTTTGACACTCTTCCAGTGAAAGGACCCCTCCCTTAAATGAGGGCAAACTTCGACTGCTTTCATTCATAGAATGTGGAGGAAATGATGCAGTTCCATTCTCAGGGCCCAGTCTGCTTTTGCTTTCTGTCTCTTAACACACACATTAATACAATGAGAAGCCCCACAGTACATGAAGAGTCCACAGGAGAAAAAAGCGTTTTTCAGCTCTAGCTGAGCTCCAAACCAAAAAACAGGATCAACTCTCAGCAGTGTGAGACCCTTTGGATATCCTGCCACGTCAAAGTTAAAAATTACTCTAGTCCCAGCTTCTTTTCAATTGCAACCACTGCAACAGGCATTCAGCAAGACCTGCTTGTATGGTCCTATTCAGCCCACAGAACATGAGAGAAAACAACCTTTGGTTTTGTGTTAAGCCATTAAGTTTTGTGGTGCGTTATACCGCAGTGGAAAAGGTTTTAATGTACCCAGTTATCTATCCATCACAGTAAATGTAATGCCTCATACCACTAAAATATACTTGTACCTGGCTCATATCTGTCATCTATTTAAAATGTGTTACCAAGTACTCCATCCTAACTTGAGCTACTGATGTGGCTCAACTGTTTTTCGATTTCTCTATCTAGAACTTCCATAGGTAATTCAAACTTAAATGTTACCATCCTTCAACATGTCCATTCTTCCTATATTACTTTCTCAGGTTAGTGGAAATAAAACTTGAGAGTCACATATCCTTAAAGATCTATCAGTTATTGCTTGGAATATTTTGGGAATCTGACCTCTTCTTTCTATTCCCTTAGTACTAGCATCCTTAGTTGAAAATCCTCTTCTATTTTATATAGATTAAAGAGTTTCTTAGAGTTTCCCTGTCTAATTTACCACTTACCATTCTACATTTTTGGGTTATTTTTCCAAAAGCTAAATTTAATAATACCATTACTACACTTAGTTGATTCATTGCACAACAAAACATTTTTTTTTTTCTGTCTATAAGATGCCAGGTAAAAGATACACAGACAAATGCCTGAAGGTTTAAAACTCAGGAATTAACTAAGAGTCAAAGAGCCAGTGCATGTCTTTGTAGGAATAAAGCCAAATAAAAAATAATGACACTAATAAGAAATAGTCAGTACTAACAATGACCCAGATACTGTCCTAAACATCCGACATGTATTAACTAATTTAATTATCACAATATTTCTATTAGATAGTTACTGTTATCCCACATTACAGATAAGGGGATTGAGACACAGAGGTAAAATAATTTGGAGACTTTGCACACCTATGAGTATATCCCTTTAGAACATGAGTGCTTGGTAAGCATTTGCACTCCACAGCAGTTTTCATAAATGTCATATTTATGAAATATATGAAAAAATGGCAGAGAATATAGATTAGAGCATGTAAGTCTCTTTCGAAACCATCACAGTATATAGATATCAAGTTGCTCCAAAACATAAGAATGACCTGGTCAGGATTTCAAAGTCATCTGCGAAGCTAGGAAAAAATACTGAAAGCATACCCTTCCATGGAAGGAGGAATTGTATGGGAGCAGCTTCTGTAAAAAGTGAAATAAATAGTATAGAAGGTGTGTACTAGAATGTAAATTAATGATATTGATTAATTTCCATTATCACATCCTACTTCTTCCACAGATATTTATAGGTGAGAAGATAAATGCTAGATCAAGAATAGTGGATGTGTGTCACAATATCTTTTCGTGCATCCCTCATCATGTGTTTTATATGTATAACATATGTTTAGTAAAAGTCCTGGGAAGTTTTTTCATTTCTTTTTTTCAAATTTTTTACTACACTTTTAAAGTGAAAGCCAATAGGCACGCTTGATAGAGGGCAACCCACCTCTTAGTGTCATCTTCTAAGCGTTAAGAAGTACACTAACTCCTTGATATTACTTCCTTCACCCCATCCTATCAATATAATCAGGAGAGACTGAACAACCGATATAATCAAAAGATAAACTCACTTGATGAAGGGAAATCATTGGAGTGGAGACCTCTTTGACTTTTCCTATGGCTCTGTTGAGTATGAATAATGAAAAGGAGATATTTCTTACACTTGGAAATTAAGGTATAGGAAGGGTGATTTGATATAAAATGGCTGAAAAAGTAATGAAGTGAGATATAAAGACACTTTATTTTTAACACTATTGAATCCATACTCTTTAATGTGTTAGTATTAAATGTTACAGAGGATTTAAGAATGACAAGAAATAGCACATGTGACAGCTCTATTCTCTATCCTGTTCCTCAAGTTGAAACTTTGAATCAACTTCCAGGCAGCTATTTCAGCAATTATCTAAAAAGAATTGCCAACTACCAGACACCACCACATCCTGCTTATGCGTGTACTTTCTGGACTGCTGCCCACAACCAATATATTTTTATTTATTTATTTATTTATTTATTTATTTATTTATTTATTTATTTATTTAAGTTTCTACTTCAGTTTGAGAATTGGCTCCATAACCTGATAGGATATAATACCAGTACTTAAAAAAAAAAAAAAAGAAATAAGAGAATATTGATCCTTGCTATGGAAGATGGAAATTTAACTAACTTGTATTGGCATCTATTGCTGACTTTATATGTGTTTGAATGTTATAATATTAATTTTCATTCTTGTATTTAATGAAAATATTTCTTAAAATTAATGTTCATTTATATCTAAGTTACCTTTGCACAGAATTAATTATTTAGTTCTACAAGGCTTTTGGTGGAAAATATCAGCCTGCCCCAGAATCAGTTTAATTCCTGTTGCCTACAGGCTACAACTTTCAGCACTTTTAGCTGATTCTTTTGGCATTTTTTCCTATCTCTAAATTGCATGCTTATGTTGTGACAAGAAAAGAAATTCTGAGATGTCCCAAATTAAATACCGCAGGCCGGAGGGTGGGAAAGAGACAAGGGAATTTAATCAGTTAGCAGCCACAGGCCGAAACCAGCAAAAGACTGCCCACATTTCTGAATGTAGGTTGAAACTTTGAATCAACTTCCAGGCAGCTATTTCAGCAATTATCTAAAAAGAATTACCAACCACCAGACACCACCATATCCTGCTTACGCATGTACTTTCTGGACTGCTGCCCACAACCAATCCTAAAGCAACAAGTACTCCCTCCTTAGAGACTATTCACCTATCCCAGAACTTTCCCTGTTTTACCCTTCCTTCACCTTATCTATAGCCAATGTAAATTCTTTCTAAATGACTTACATCTTTCTTCCCCAAACTCATTGTATTATTGAGTCCTGTCCATCCCAGGATGGCAGATATGATTCTCCATCTAGCCTTGCTGTTGGTGGTTTACCCTGCATGTCCCAAGACCTGGTCCTTTCTCTGGCTAGCATATAGCTAAAGAAACCTTTTCTTTCAAGTCAACTTTCAGTCTCAAAGGTTTTTGTTTAACAGTTTCTACTCATTTTTTTTTTTTAATGTTTTAGTCATTATCTAGTAATATCCATCTATGAAATCTATATGTGTAGTCTTTCCTATTACTCTGTCACAGACCTGGTTTTTCATCCTCTGATCCTCTGAAAGATGATACATTATACATTTTATTAGATCACTATTTAGTAGTTATATTGTTCTGACAACATGAATATATCCAGTAGTCCTTCCTTCTTTCACTTAGCAATATTTAGTGAATGCCTGTTACATGCTAGCATTTGAGATCCATTGGTAAGTGCCAATAGATAAAATACTTCACCTTATGGAGTTAACATTGAAGAGAAGAATATAAACTATAAACGCTAGTAGATTAAAAATAATATTAGAAGTTAATACATACCATGGCCAAAGTAAAAAGAAAAAAAAAGTGGAGCCGAAAAAGGGATATCTGGAATTCCTTGTAGGAAACGTAGGATAAAATTTAAACACATTGCCAGGCATTTGAAGACCTATATATGAAAGTGACATTTGAACAAAGATGTGTATGAAAGGAAAGGATTGGATATGCAGCTATGTTGGTGAAAGCATTCGAGGCAAAGAAAATGATGAGCATAGAGTTCCTTTGGCAGGACCATGGCTTAGATCTGGGGATTTAGGCTAGAAACATACGTGGGGAGGGAGGAAGTAGATGGCTAGATCATGAAAGGCCTTGTGAACCACTGGAAGAACTTTGGTTTTTCCTATGAGTGGAATGGATTGTGAGTGAAGAAATGATCAGACTTAAAAAAAAAAAAAAAAGAGAATCAGTCTGGCTTCTCTGTTGAAAATAGAATGTCTGTTGATATGCTTTATGGGTCTGTGCTGATTCATTTGTTGGCACATTCTTTGCCTTGTGAATCTTCCTTTTTGGGCTCTCGGGACTCTTCCCCTCCAGGTACTCTGATCTCTGTTTCTAGACCTTCTTTTAATTCTATGTATACTTTGTCGATGAGTTGTCTGGTTTTGCTCTGTCTAGTAACTTCCATTTCATTTGTTTTTGTTCTACTTTATTGGTGATTTTTAATCCTGTAATTTGTTTAATGTCTATTAAATTCTTTTTTCCCCTCTGAGTGTTGCTTTTTATGGCATCTGCTTCTTTTAATGCTCAGAAACTGTTTAAAGTTATCCTTCTGAACGGTATCTCTTCTTTTTCCACTGTATTCTCTTCTCTTCTCTCTCTCGCTCTCTTTTTTTGGTTACAGTCTCAATTTACTACAATAAAGGCTTTTTGTGTTTCTTTTTTAAAGTACTGCTATAGAGATCCCTGGTGGTTTTCTTATCTTTAAAAGCAGGAAAATAAAAATACTGTTTGAAAAGACTACAAATGTGGATGGGGCTTCTTTTCTGTGATCTTTGAGGTATCAGCTGGCTGATCCATTCACTAGGGAATCCTTACTGTCAGAATTTTTAGTCATTTCTTTTGAGCTGGTAAGATTTTCCAGCTTGGAAGACTATATGCCTGGCTATCTGTCTCAAAAATTCTAGAATTCTAGCAGGGAAAGTTGAAGGTGGATTCCAAAATTCGTAATATTTGGCATGTAAACGTTTCTTTAAACCATACCTGGTATCCATCATTCCAGGGCCTTTTATGACCCTTGTCAGAGAATTATGTTTAGTCTTCTGTTAGTTACAAGTGGAATCATGTGTGGGTTGCATGAAACGGGGCAGGTGGACTGAGGTACAACTTCTATTCAGTTACCCTCGATCTTCCTGTTTTCAGATCAAGTTCACTCCCACGTCCAGATTTATTTGTTACAGCCAATTCCAGAAATGTTTGGGAGTGCAAACCCAAAAACCAGACTGTTCCTCAGCTTTCCACATATCTGGCTTAATATTCTGCTGTCTCAGGTCTACTAATGCAGACATTATTTATGTAGTTTCCAAAACATTGTTGAATTTTCATCCCTATTTCATTTTTAATTTAGTCCTTAAAACTTACTCAGTTGTTGTTTTTGGAGGGTTTTGTGAGTTTGTGGAGGTTAATGAGACTTCAGTCTGCCATAATACTACTGAAGATCTCTTGTAACATTTGTAATTTTAACATGATATGATGTATGATATTTTTGTTTCCTCTTTCATTTTTGCCTCAACTTCATGTTACTCAAATTAGCAACATTCTTAACTTTACACATTTATGTCCTGTTCTGAAACAATAACACTTTTGTCACTTTTCTAAGTTGTCTTAAAATGTTAGAAAACCATAACCTTGATTTATAGTAACTTTATTGTTTAATTTAATCCTATTGTTTAATTTCTTTCCTTTTGAGTCTGTTTAATATAGCTTTAGGATACTTGAAGAGAATGGTTTTAGTATCAACATCAAATACTTCTTTTTTTTTTTTTTACATTCAATTAATTTCTTAAAAGCTTTTTAAAATTATAACACAGTACCTTTGTGTTGATTTTATAGTTGGTTGTTTTTGTTACTTATGGAGGTCTATTTGCCCTGTTCTCTGCAAATGGAAATATGACTAGTACGCCTTTAACACATTCTCATATTTACAGCAGTTTCAGTCATTATACCTGTTACAAAGAATCCTTTTTATTTGTGGAGATACCTACCTATCAGTATGTCATGTTGAACCATAGCTCCCATCTTCCCCTTATGCTTGTCATAATTAGCTAATTCTTTGTACAGACTTCCTCAGTCTCTTCATATTGATATTTTACATATATTTTTGTTTTGTTTTTGAAATTTCACATCATTCCTTCTTCTAACCCCAGTGGTCTTCCTTCCCTGATTATTAATCTAATATTTTTGTGATCTTATTAAGTTTTCTAAGGTAGCAAAGCTGGTAGTGTTTATTCAGTTTAACGATAAAACATGAAACCTTGGCAACTTCAAAAACAGAAGGTACAGAAAGTAGACCATAGCTCTTTTCCAGAAATAATCCCATGATCTGACATTTATTGGTAGGACAGCTGGTATAGTCTAGTTCCTTATGTCAGGAATAATTGAGTATTTATGTGGCACTTCACATTTTCAAAATGCTCTTCAATCATTAATAAAACATTTCCCATGAAATTCCTGTCACAGAGGTCATTATAACTACCAGTAACTAGAACCACTTAATAACAAAATGGTGAAAGAGTTACTATAATCCTATTGATTTCCTGGTATTGATGTTCAAACATGTAAAATTGGAATATTTATTAAATCCATTGGCTACATTGTGTTAAATTTCATTAATTCACAGTAAGCATAAATTACTATCAGTGATTTTATGAAAAGCTTAAGAAATTATAACTCCCCTTTCATAAGCAGGCTGCATTCAATGGAGTCTGCTAATAAACATAATAAATGTTCTCTGGACTAAGGGCTATTATATAAATTCTGAGAGTAGAGATTTCTAGGATACCTAGTGTTGCCCAGAATTAAATAATGTAAAAGAGATTGATTAGATTTAAGTAATATTTGAGAAAGACTGTTGTTTCTCAAATCATTTTAATAGAAACATAAATCACCATTTTGCAAATAGATAATTAAAAACAGTAGGTAATATACCTACTAGATGCTGGTACACTAAGACACATCTGACAAGTATTATGTTCTTGTACACAGATACCACACAATGAAATGTGTCATATCACCTACATTAATTTTAGAAGGAAAAACTGGCAGAACTTGGCTTAAAGGACAATTACAAAGTTTCTGGCCTCTTGCAAATTAGATTCTATAACCTTCTTTCTTAAAAATCTCAAATCACTTCTTGCTTCTCATTTTAATGAGAGTAAAATCACCTGCTCACTATGGTCTTCAAAACTCTACATGATATAATTTCTTTGGGCCTTGAGATAATCTTCCTAACTAAACACTTCCCATTCACCCTTGTATGTTCTTTATGCCTTCGTACAGCCAGTTAATTTACTTGTCAGGGCCTTTGCTCCTTTTTTCCTTCATATCTCTACCTTTCTGGCTTGTGGTGGTGTACTGTAAGGCTAGGGCCACTGCTCTGCCACCAGACCATCCTCATAGCTCATGAATTTGATACCTAGAATAGTCATTTGTAACATTCCCCTCCTCTATGTGGCTTTTGTTTGTTTTTTTTTTTTTTTAATCATCATGGGATGAAAGGAATAATAATAGTGGTCAGAAGGTAAATGAAGACAACACTTTTTTTTTTTTCACTGAAATCCATATCTATAATCACAGAAGAAAATAAATTAGAAATTAAAATATTTCTTAAAATAATGACTTCAATATAACAAGGGACATAAATAAATATTTCTAGTTATAATATGCAGTTCTTGAAAAAAAGTGAAAAATAAAATATGAGTACATCAGCCATGGACCTCAGCAATGAGACCAACCACCTATGGACTCTACCAACAGGACTGTCTGCCCACAGACTCTGGCTGCTGGTCGACCCACAGTCCCTGCCAACTGGCCTACCAATAATCTCTAGCCTGGGTTGACTGGTGAAGAGCTTTCCTTGCCAAAGCAAATCTGCAGACTGTCACTATCTATCAGTAGTTCAAATGCAAGTGGACTAAACTCACCAATCAAAGTAAATAGAGTGGCTGAAAGGATTAAAAATAAATAAGATCCAACTGTACACTGTCTACCAGAGACACACTTTAGATTTAATGCCACACATAGGCTGAAAGTGAATGGATGAAAAAATGTGTTCTATGTAAATGGCAACTAAAACAGCATAAGGTGGCTATTCTATTATAAGACAATATAAACTGTAAAATCTTTCAACAAAAGAAAAATAAGGTGGTTGTATAATGATAAAAGATCAAATGAACAGGAAGATATTATATATACATATATATTATATATAATATATGTATTATATATATATATATATATATATATATATATATATATATATATATATATGTATGTATAGTCTCCAGCATCAGAGCACCTAAATATACAAAGCAAACATTGAAAGGTTTGAGTTGAGAATCAGACAGTAATACACTAATAGTAGGGGACTTCAGTATTCCAATCCAATAAGAGAACATCCAGAGAGAAAATCAGTTAGGAAACAGCATTCTTGAACAATACTATATACTAATAGACCTAATAGACATACACAGAATATTCCATTCAACATCAGCAGAATATACATTCTTCTCAAGAGTACACAGAGCATTCTCCAGGGTGAATTACATGATAGGTCACAAAACAAATCTTAGCAAATTAATAAGATTAAAAGCATTTCTCATCTTTTTCAGCCACAATGGAATAAAGCTAGTAATCAAACACAGGGGATGATAAAGGGAAAAATCAAAAATATATGGAAATTAAACAATACACACTTGAACAACAATTGGATTCAAGAAGAAATGAAAAGAGAAATCTTGAGACAAAAATAACGAAAACACAACATATCAAAACTTACAGGGTATGCGAAAAGCAGTACTAAAGCGGATGTTTATAGCAATAAATACCCCACCCTCTTGCAACCACCATTCTACTCTCTGCTTCTATGAATTCACTATTTTACATTCCTTACATAAGTGGTATAAAGTAGAATTTGTCCTCCTTTATCTTATTTCACTTAGCATAATGCCCTCCAGGATCACTCATGCTAATGCAAATGGCAGGATTTCCTTCTTTGCTAAAGCTGCAAAATAGTCCGTTGTATGGATATACTCCATTTTCTTTATACATTCATCCATCCATGGACTTAGATTGTTCCCATATCTTGGCTGCTGTAAATAATGCTGCAATGAATAAGGGAGTTCAGATATCTTTTCAAGACTTGGTAGGAAAAAAAGAATGCAAATTTTTTCTTAAGCATATTTTATATTGAGTCCATATCAAGGTGATGCAATTTTTAATATGTTGAGTTAAATATATTATGAAACTTAGTTTTATGTGGTTACATATGTGGCTTACATTATATTTCTATTGGACAGGGCCGATTTAGAGTGTATTTGAATTGCTGACTTCACTTAAGAGAGAGAGGTAGGAAAGGAAGAGAAAAATGGTTTTTCTAAAATTCTCAGGACAAAGAGGAGTTTCTGAACAAAGGTGGTTGGGTACCATCTTTGGGAGAAGGTAGAGAATGCTTATCAACATAGGAAGGGTTTTTGAATTATTGGGGGAAAGTCAAAAGTTTATGTCTGCATTCTGTGTGTGATATATGTGCCAGTGTTTCAATGGGTTGCTTTTACTTGTTTTGGACCCACGATAGCAGACTGTGGTGGACATATCCTAGGGTAGTCTGTCATGATTTCCATTCCCTGTTTTCTCACCTTTTAAAATCACTTCTCTTAGGTGTGGGTAGGTTCTGTGACTTGGTTCTATTTTGTTTTCCCGAAAATAAGACCTAGCCAGATCATCAGCTCTAATGTGTCTTTTGGAGCAAAAATTAATATAAGACCTGGTATTATATTATATTATATTATATTATATTATATTATATTATATTATATTATATTATATTATATAAGACCCAATCTTATATTACAGTAAAATAAGACCGGGTCTTATATGATGTAATATATATAAGACCAGGTCTTATATTAATTTTTGCTCCAAAAGACTCATTAGAGCTGATGGTCTGGCTACGTCTTATTTTCGGGGAAACATGGAGGTAATAGAATATGACAAAGGTGAAAAGAGTTTGCCAATGTAATTAAATTCCCAAACAGTCCAAAATGGAGATTATTTGGAGTTGGACTGTCTTACTCAGATGAAAGCCCTTAAAAGAGAGACTGGGGCCTCCTTGAGGTGAGATAATTGCTTTTGCTGTCTTGACGAAGTAAGTCGTCATGCCAAGGAAGCCCCCTTGCCAAAGAACTGTGGTCCGTCTTTAGGAATTCCTAGCAGCTTTTAAGACGTGAAATTGGCCTCTAGCCGAGGGTCAGCCGAAAGCTAGTGCCCTCAGTTATACAGTCACAAGCAAATGACTGCTGCCAATAACCTGAACAGCGTTGGAAGCAGGTTCTTCCCTCATGAAGCCTGGGTTGATAATGTTGTATGGCTAACAGCCTTTTGAAACCCTGAGTAGAGTAGCCAGTGAAGCCATGTCCAGACAGCTGACTTACAAAAACTCTGAGATAATAAATATACAGTTCTTTTAGTTGCCAAATTTATGTTCATCTGTAATACAGCAAAGCTTCTGAGTTTTCTTTCAAGTAAATAATACCTTACTATGAAGTGGAATACTAATAATAGGCATATGCTAAATACATTTGACATAAAATACAACTATTTTGTGCCCTATTAAACTTGACTGGTAAAACCTGTATCACATGGAAAAGAAAATTCGCAGTTCTAGAAGTTGAATCTGATTGTGAAAAGAGATAGCTCCTTTCTTCCCTTCTTATATTTGTGTCAAATTATAGAATAGTTTACATTTTACTAGCAAATTTAATTGGAGGGTATTAGAGTAAAATGTGCACACATTTTATAAAAGTGGTCGATTTTGAAAGTGGATGATGGTAAATAATAAACTCATGATGGAGCTTATTAGTAGGGTGGTGTGGAGTACTATATTCCTGTCAGAGTTAATACTTTCATTGATGATCCAGAAAAATAAGTAAAGCAGCCCACTAACTATATTTTCACATTGAAGGAATGTGTGGAAATTACATTGAAGGAATGTGTGGAGGGAAAAGGGAAACAGTGTAAAACAAATAGACTGTGACAAGATCACAGCAAACCCCTCTAGTTGTTGACAGTGTAAACCTTCAATCTAAGAGTTCTTTGCACACATCAGAGTAGAAATGAACGCCAGTGGGGTCAGTGCTGATTTCATTATTTGGAGCTGAAAAAAAGAAAGAAATATTGGAATGTGTCAAAAAATGATTCATTATTGCACAAAAAGATAACAACACAAATATATTCAGGAATAAATAGAAAGGGAACACATCAGTATTTTTTTCTAACTTGAAAATGAACTGTGAAATTTGAAACAGTAGATATGCAAAAATAAATGGCCTAACATGTGAATTTGTTTGGGGATGGGAAAAAGAAATGCAAGGCCTGAGTCCGTCACAGCATCACCCCTCATGGCATATGTTTTATATATAAGCTAACATAACATTATTTTTATTTCATCAATCAGGAACTGTTCCTGATAAGTGTACAGAATATTTGGCACAAAGGAAGGTTCTCCTTGAAATAGTGTCATTGTTGTGTTTGTTCCTCATACTTGAAAGTACATATTGTAACTTTTTTCTTGGAAAGTTAGTATATGTGATATATAGCTTTCTCTATCCTTCATGGGTATTTCTAAAATAAAACTATGTAAAAGCTTTTGCCGTTTCCCGGGAACCCCCCCCACACACACACACACGGGGGAATAGTAGGGAACAGTGTGTTTCTCCAGGGCCCTCCAAGTCGTCCTTCAATATAGTTGTGGAGGGCACTGCTCAGCTCCAAGTCCAGTCACTGTTTTCACTCTTTAGTTACAGGGGGCTCAACCCACCATCCCATGCGGGAATTGAACTGGCAACCTTGTTGGGAGCTCACGCTCTAACCAACTGAGCCATCTGACCACCCCGCCCTCTTCTTAGCAATATTCCTCCAGTCCACTTTGTATTCTTCTATGAAACAATGACTTTTCAGGTACACATTTTATACATGAGGAATTGAACAGAGAACATGCAATATGTTTGAATGCCTTCAGGAGTTAGAAAGAGTGATGCCGGGACTGAGCCAAGCTCTACATTTCCTCAGCTATGCTTCCTGGGGTAAGTAGCTAAATTTCTGTGAACTTCTGTTTCCACAACTGGAAAATGGAAACACTGACACATAATTCAGTGTGTGCAGAGGCTCAAATAAGTTAATGTTATCTGTGAAAGTATTTAATGCATATAAATGGTTTATAATATGTGATGGCAACTACATTTTATTCTCTCCGGGCAAAAATAAAATGCTAGTCATCAATGGGTGGGCTGACAATTACTACCACTATCTCCATTGCAATCCCATGTTTAATAACCTGCTCCCATCTGCCCTCTATTTCTAGTGTTGGCAAGTTGATCATTTCTGATTATAGGTACAAGAGGAGATGAGGAGAAAAAGAAATAAATATTCTAGTTTTCTTCTTCTCCCTTTAGGATTTAAGTCACATAATGTGTCTAAACTGGTTTATACAGAGTGATGAGTTTATATAGACTAATTCTAAGATTCCATCCATACATTTGACTCCTTTGCAGAGGATTCATTAATCTTATATCTCTCTTATCTTTCATTTTTTACAGTAATGCCTCTTGGTTAGTATCTGTTGACTGATTTACTCATAGATTAGATAAAAACTTTTACATGTTTGAGAAAAAAAGAAAAATCCTTGGTTGGGTTAAAGCCATATCTATTTAGTAAGTGTATGCTATTTGGTAATGATTTAATATTCCTAAACAGTTTTTTGCTCATTAACAAAATAGGTGTATTAATAGGTTTCAGTTCCAGATACACCCTAAGCCAATTAAAGGTATAGGGTCTGATGAAGGGCATGAAACAAGAAGGCTGCCTTCTTTCTTTAACTACATGGGCGGACCAAATAAACCTATAAATCTAACTTTGCAAAACAGTGAGTTATTTATTAGGAAGCTGTAGACAATAGGAGAGTTCTGAGGCCCAGTCTCAACATTGAGCTGAATGACTTACTGGTTGGATGAATGTGACATACAAGTTTACTCCTTATTTTCCAACAAGTACATGTTAGAAATAAGTGGCCCCAAGGTAACCAAGCCATAGTCCAAGCAAAGACATTGAACTTATCACCAGACACTCATATGGAAAAATGTTCACCTATAAGGTAATATGTCTACATTGTGAGGTTATCTTTGAAGAGGAAGTGTGGAAATAGGAGATAATGGAAAATTGTACATATTCTTTCCTTGTCTACTGTTTTTTTTTTTTCTTTCCTTGATAGGACCCAATGATATTCTGAATATTTATTAAATAATTAGGTATTTTTATAAGGCTTAAACAATAACAACAAAACCTCACTTAAAAATGAGAATAAAATAAAAATTTTTGTTAACATGTAAAAATAGGCATACCAATACAGGACTACAAAGAGTATAAACACATAAGAAACATTTTATAATGTAATACAACCTTGAGCACTGGGTTTGGACTTGTCATTATTTTCCTAAGGTGACCCACTTGGATCGACCTTAATTAAGAAGTGTACCCTCATAAAATAGATATTACCTTGATTACTATGCATGGAATGTCAATACTCATACTCCCACTTGCTATTTGTAAGGGAATAATAATCAAAACATATTTATTCTAAAGCTATAAAGAAGCATAAAGCCAGAAGGCATGCTAAGGTCATTTGGTCTACTTTTTTATGTGGTTGCAATTAAAATGCCTTAATGACTAAACCTCTCTATTTGAAAAACTTTAGAGCCTACTTTTCCACCATTTTAAGCAATGTCAAAACAATACAACAGGAAAAAAAAATGTGTTTACTAAAAGCATTTTTATGGCATATGTGTTATAATTTGATTATATTTTCCAAATGTTCTTAAAAAGATGTTTTAATAAGCTCCAAAATTCTCCATTTTTAATATCCCCAAATTCTACGTATGCCAGAACTACTAGCTATCCTATATTGAAATTAAATAAATTTGCTTTTAATTAACGATTCGTACTATTTCCTAAATTTATTTCAGCCAAAATTTTAGGATTAGAATTTTTAATGAGTTTTAAAAAAAATGAAACGGAATATTAAAAAAAAATTAGCTTTGTATTAGTTATTAGACTGATCATAGTGATTTCAATCTTAATGAAAAGGTACTCTCACCATTTGACTTTTGGGTTAATTTAGAATTTAAGAGCATTACTGTCTCTTTATTAAAAACACGCAGTTTGTATTTTTGGGGTGCCACAATTTATTCTTTTTCAAGCCCTCCCTTTCATATTGAATCCCAATTTTTGTATTAAAATAATAATCTTTTTGTGATGACAGGAGAATAAAATGGCCTAATTTTAGATTAAAAATCATTCTCATAGAATAAATCACATATATAAAGTATCACAAAAATCCTGAAAAAAATGAGATACTGATAAAATCATTCTGTAGAGAAAGACAACAAAGAAAAAACTCATCTTTTTAATGGAATCTGTTTTATTGCTAATTCTGGTTTTGTGGAATTAAGTGTTACATTGCTTTAAGTATTTCAGTAGTTTTATTTTTTGATATATTTAAATTAATACTTTTTTTCTCTGTATAAAAGTGTTTGTTTTTGACATTCTAACAGGTGAATAGTGATGTCTCATATTTTTATGTTTATGTTTGCATTTCCCTCAACAATAATTTTGTTGAAAATTTTTCCGTGTGTTCTCATTATTATAGTTTAAATTATGAGACTAGACTTCTAAAACTTATCTGTAATGATATATATATATATATATAATATATTTTATATATATATATATTTATATATATATATAATATATATATATATTAATATATATATATATATAAATAATTTAATTTTGTGGCAGAGTATTTAACTTCTTTAAATTCAACTCCAACTTTTTAAATTCAACTTCAAAGTATAATTTATATAGTTTTTGTTTCAGTTTTGACAAATATCCACTGAACTCTCTGATACAATCACGTGTAGAATATTACTTTCACTTTGTAGACAATCCTTCTGCTTCTGCTCTCCATTCCTGGAAAAAACACAGATCTACTTTTAAGATAATTATCTAAATGCAAGGAATTTTGAATTTTGAAATGGACCAAAGCAACTTGTCCTTTCCTACTATAAAATATGGAAAACCAAAGACTAAACTCAACCACTACAGACAAAAGAAACTAAAATAAAAGATCTACTTTTTTTGACTAGAGATTAAGTTGTATTTTCTAGAATTTAATATAAATGGAATTATATAGTATGTATTCATTTATGGCTTGTTTCACTAAGAATTTATTAGTGTTATCAGTATATAAGGAATTCATTTTTTCATTGTTTCATATTATTTCATTATACAAATATACATTTTGTTCATTCATCTTTTGATGAGTAGCTCAATAATTTTAATTGTTGCAGCTTAAGGAGTTCTAGAAATGTGTGTACTAGTTTTTGTGTGGACATTAAGAGTGGAATGGTTGGGTCACAAGATAGTTTCACTTTTTAAAAAAAATTCCTAAAAATTCTTCTAAATTTTTATTCCTTTCTACATTCCTGTCAAGGGTTCCTATCAAGAGAATCTAGTTATCCACATTCTTGTAAATACTGGGTATTGTTTGTTTTGCATTTATAAATATCTAGTAATACAGCATTGTGATTTTAGACTGCATTTCTAAGAATAATAATGTCTAGTAATCATTCATGTGTTTTTTTGTTCATTTGTGCATCTCCTTTTGTGACTTGCTCTTCAAATTTTTCTGTCTTTTCAAAAAATATTAGGTACTTTTTTTTAATATTGAGTTGAAGATTTTATATATATTTGGCACATGTCAAATAATAAGAATTCTTGTATCTACAAACTTTCTTACCTGGAAGCTTAAGGCAGAAAGCACATGTAAGTTTGTATCATTTCCTTAAAGATGGAAAAGAGGGAGTTTCCTCTTTAAGTCACTATGCAATGCCAGTATTTTGAATGCTCCAATAGGGTGTTATTTATAAGTTGACAAGGTGATAATAAAATTATCATTAAAATAAATTACCAAGAATAATTAAAGCAATATAAAATAATAGAATTTTTAAAAGTGAGGATAGTAAAACTGTCATATGATACCCATGGAAAGGAATATGTAGCTCAAAAACAGATGTACTCTGCAGATGGAATATGTGACATACAACATATTGGGCATTGCAAATCAGTAGGAAAAACAGAACTTTCAATAAATCATGATAGGATAATTGGTTATCCATATGGCAAACAAATATAATTAAATATCCATCTCATATTAAATATATTTTCTTTAAATACTTGAATATGAAGAGCAAAATCATTTGGACAAAATATAGGATGATATATTCTTAAGAGATTACAGCATTTTTTAAACTGACCAAAACGTAAGCCTTCTCTTAAAAGACTAGCAACAAATAGAAAGAAATGGAACAAGCTCAGATATAGAACAGGTAAATATTCAGCCTATATGAAGAATTTAACAAACGCTCATCAACAACAGTTCAAAATCGAACAGAAGAGCGAGGGAAGAATATCTTGTGAGTGGAAATTGTAAAACAGGAAAACCTGATGGGTAACTAAACGTGAAAACATGAAAGTTATTAAATGCAAGTTAAAAAATAACCATGTAACACCTATTACTCTCTTTATGGTAATATCCTAATAGTCTCTCCAACAAATTATTGACAAAGAGATAAAGAAACAAGAGGCACTCATAGATTACCTACATTGTGTGAAACGGTTTGTTAACAATTTAGTTGAAAATTCATTAAATTTGCAATTTACTGAATTGCAATTTAGTGAATTTGCAATTTAGTGAGGAGCAATTGCAATTATAAGAATCTCCTGAAATGTTCTTATGAGTCCAAAGAACCATGGATGATGAAATAATAATTCAGTCATATATTTAAAATAATGGCCAATACTTAAATATCTCTTTGTAGAGAATAAGTAAACAGTACAGTCATGAAAAACAATGTATATGCATATTGATATTAGAACACTGAAAAGAAAAACATTTTGCAGAATATCTGCAATATATTATGCATGTGAAGTTTACTAATAAATGGAACCCTATTATATATTGTAATGGGCATGTTATTTTATACATAAATTTATTTATTAAGTTCATGTTTATTAACATATATATGTAATAATATGTACAGTGGTCTTGATGAATCCTCAGCAAGACGAGCTATGTGGAAATGTATAGAAATGAGGAGGACTATAGAATAATATTTATTTTCTAAAATCTTTGGGTGTGGAAGGAACTATAATTCCTAACTCTAATTTTTCATTCTTTTTCCATACAGGCATGTAAATGCTAATAATTTTTAAACCCCCTCGATTGGTAAATGTTTGCTCAAAATTTACCAGTCATGCCTTGGTATTTATTTGAATATTTTAATTGATAAGATTGGAATTGACATTCAAATGGGAAAAAAAAATACAGATATAGATTTTATAGGAGGAGTTCCATTAGAGCCAATGCAACGATGGGAGACACTTTTAGAAATAAGTTGTTTTGAACTTGACTTGCAAGGTTGTAAGTGCTAGTGAAGGGAGTTTAGTACAACATAAACCAGGAAAAATTATTTTATTTCCTTCTAGACCTTCCTATGTTTTATCTCAGTTAAGCAACCTAAAAGTTCGCACTGAAGTACTAGTAAGAAAAGATATTAAATTTAGCAAATGAATAGGAAAAACGTTTCCACATGATGACAAGGTAGATAATCTTCATGCTTCCAGAGTCCTTCCTAAGGATGGCTATTACAGTAGGTATGTGTTGGTGCCATGGCCTCACTGGATCACTACTTTGCCTCTGCCAGTTCCACTACTTCATTTGTTAGATCTGTCAGTTTACTGGTTTAATTGTATCTCAAAGCAAACCCTGCTTTAGTATGTTATAGTGGTTACAAACTCTGAAATCAGTTTAATCCCAGCTCCCAGAAAATTACATTTGTGGGATGTGTCTCAGTCATTCTGTATTTCTGTCTTTAACTCCTTTTTCTAATGACTAGAACAAAGCCAGGTTTTCAATCCAGTATCCTCTTTTATTTAATTTTAGTATTATTATAAATAGAGCTATCCTTCTCTTTGGTTGAAATATTTTAGTGCTTCTTAGAAATAAGTATGACAATGATAAAACTCACAATTCTCTGGGAAAATTCTCTCTAATCTATTGTGTTTTCTAAATCTAACCCTACTGCAAGTTTGAATCCTTGCTGGTAGGACCTGTGCTTTTTGTTTTTTCAAAGGGCAAGAAACCATTGTTATTTCTAAGACTATCTTTAATATAATATCGACACAGGCCTTTCCTTTCTTCATTCTGAATGATGTCATTTCAGAAAGCGTTAATTTTAAGGAATTGCACTGGAAACATTACAGGGAGTTAGGTACATAGTAAAATTGTGGAGGTAACATGGATTTCGATATTTTCTGCTTTTTACACTGGATTAGCTTGAAAAAGATGAACTCATTCACTAAAAAAGCCAAAAAAAAAAAACACACACACAAAAAAACAAAAACAAACTAAAAAAAAAACTAGGACAGTTGGTTAAATTAAAAGGATATAATTGTGGACATTAGAGAAATAAAAAGCTAGACTTGATTTGATGGAATAAATCCTAAAGGAAGGAAATGCTTCAATGTGAATGTGATATTATACAACCAGTTTTTCACTTAGGTGATTTCCCAGTTTGTAAGCCAAATGATCGGAATATAAAAAGTCTTTGTAGCCAACATAGCACCCCCCCAAAAAAAAAAAAAGCTAGACACAAAAGACCACATAAGATATGACTATATATACATTCAAAATTATTTTATGTTGTTAGAAATTGGAAGGGTAATCATTTTAAAGAGAAGGAGGTTTAGATTATGGGAGGGTTATGAGAGAGGAATCTGGTGTCCTGGTTATGATCTATTTCTTCATCTGCTGATGGTTACATGGGTGTCCTTCCTTGTGCAATTCAGTTTGTAAACTTTTTCTGTATGTCTGTATACACATGATACTTTAGTAAACAAGTTACTATCGTAGTGATTGAAACTTTGCATTTGTCAGTAGGTAGGAATTAAATTCTTGGGTCCCAACTAGTATTTGGTTCAATGCATGACAATATACACATATAGTCACAGTGATTAATTGAAAAATAAACATTTTTTTCTAATAAGAAAATGAAATAATCTTTATGTCTTGATGGGACAATTAGGAGAATTAATTTGATTGATCTTTCCTCTCCTTCAACCATCCTTCCTTCCTTCCTTTCTTCTCTCCTTCCTTCCTTCCTGCCTTCCCTCCTTCCCTTCCTCCCTCCCTCATTCCTTCCACCCTCTTTCAACACATATTTCTCATCTATACTGCATCAGATGCTGTATTTAATTTCTCAATATCCTATTTTCACTGAGACATTTTTGGTGAGCTGAGATTCTCAATTTTCAAGATCATGCCATGGAGCAGAAATCTACAAGATGGACTTTGGAAGCTCAGACAAAGTGTTTATGGGATAAGTAAGAGACTATAGTGCTGTATAAGTCAAGGGATGAAGATACCTTCAGTAGTGTGATGGGGAAAATGGAGGGGATGTTTGGGTAGTAAACGGGAGGTGAGGCAGTCAGCACTCAGGACCCTAAATGCGGACAGTGCTTTCAGGAAGTTAGATTTGAGCTATAGATGTATATGTGGTTCTCTGATTTAGATTTTGATTGCTTGTCTTTAGATCAAAGTGAATGGAACATGTATACCTGCTCATAGAAATTGTAGAGAAGAAAAAAGTGACAATACAAAAGGAAAGAAAGATGGAATAAATAGTGGCATAACTTTGTTGAAATGTTGGATGGAATGGGATCCAGAACCAGGGAATGGAAGGTGAGGGGAAGACAGGGCAGTCTTTGGGTAGGGTGACTCTTCCGGCTGTATAATAAGTTAGGTAGAAAAAAACAATTAGAGCATATGCTAGAGGGACTGGGGGTAGGAAATCAAGATACATCCTGTTTTTTGAGGATTTTATGAAACACCAGAAAACAGTAACCAGAAAAGTGTCTACATGTTCATAGAAAAGTGCATTTTAAAATGATAAATTTTACTTTATGCAAAGTATACCTCAATAATTCTCTCTTAAAAATAAAATAAAATAAATTATCTGATTCCTTTTTAGCTTCGTCATGTCATGATACAATAATAATCCCTATTTACCCTAGGGAAAAGTAGAATACAAAAATTATGAAAATATTTCTGTGAATAAAGATAAATGGTATTTAAATGATGGTGAGCAACATGTCACTATTTTTAATTATAATCGATGTGTTTATATCACACACACTTCATGATGTCCAGTTTATTAAAAATTAGATTGACCAGCATAACATTTTCTCTATTAAAATTATAAGTAAACTTACATGTTAGTAATGGATATATTTATCAAATGATAAAAGCAATAAATAAGCCAAGAACAGTAGCTATAATATGTAGTTAATAAATAAATATAGTGTATATTGTATTTTCTTTACTAGTGATGTGTGTTTAAGAGAAATAAATATCTGTCATGTAGACTACTTTATTTTATAATCACTTGTAAATTACTTCCTTATCTGTGCCTTAAAGGTATCTAAAGTTTTATGTTTTGAGAGTCAGACATTTATTTACAATTAATTTATATATTTCAAAATTATCTTTATGGATTATAGATACAGTAATAAAAAAATGTCAAAATTCAGGGTGGGGTATTGATGAGTAATAATCATCTTAATTTAGTAATGAAAGCACATTTCTAGTAATGCATAGCAAGCTAATAGCCAACTAATATACGAACTGTGATCAAAATATATAGTGCATGTTTAAATTAAAAAAAATATATTACAATAAAAGACACGTTGCCATTAATCCCCCTCAAAATATTCCCCTTTGCTTTGAACACACTCACCTCATCATTTTTGCCATTTTCTAAATTAATTATGCCGGTCCTCTTTCGTGAGTGTCTTTAGTTGCACTGTTGTGGCTGCCTCCAAGTCCTGAACCTTTCATTGTCATTTTGACTTTGAAGAGCCAGAAGTCACACAGTGCCAGATCCAGTGAATAAGGTAAATGAGGACACACCGTAATGTTTCTATTTGACAGAAATTGCCATATACCAGAGGCGATGTGTGACAGAGTGTTGTCATGATGGAGGATGATTTACAGCACACTTTAAAATATACCTCCTCTGAACTGTGGCTCACACCCAACTGACTGAACCGAACAAGTTGAAACTTGTCACACACTGTCACTAAGGTTCGAAGCGCTGCTTCCCGTATTCAAGATCCCTGCCTTTCCGTTGGATGGAACTGCGCACCAGCAGTCACCGTATTTTGTGATCACAACAGAAAGGCTCCATGTCACACATCGCTTCTGGCCGGATTTGGCACTGTTTGACTTCTGGCTCCTTCCCAAAGTCAAAATGACCATGAAAGGTAAATGTTTTTAATTGATTCAGGACATCGAGGCTGCCATGACTGTGCAACTAAAAGACACTCACAAAACCAGACCTTCAGAACTGCTTCAGAAAGTGGCAAGAACAATGGGATGAGTGTGTTTGAAGGGAGGGGGGAGTATTTTGAGGGGGATTAATTGTAATGTGTCTTTTACTCTAATAATTTTTTATTTTTTTATTTAAATATTCACAGTATGTTTTGATCACACCTCATATACATTGGTAAGACTAGCAATCACAGCTTTGCAGTATTTTTCCTGGTTACAAAGAAGTCACTTTTAACATTTTTCTTTTTTTCCCTAAAGAAACATTTACCCAGCTGGGCTGAGGGTGAGGACATGTTTCATACAGAAATAGAAATTTTAAAAACGGACTATATCAAAAGTAATATGAACCACAACATGTACAGAAATTTATTGAAATACTATTTTGAAGATTTAACAACTTCTTAGAATTTATTCATATTTTAAATTATTTTTAAGCACTATCCCATATATAATGAGTTGTTTTTTGTTAAGACTTTCGTATTATTTGAGAGGCTAATGTTCCTTTTGTGGAAGGATTGTATCTATAGTGTCAGGTAGCCGCATAACTAATAATACTTTTGATATAATTCAAGTACCATAGGGGTATAAACTAATGTGTTAAAATTTTAATTGGGAACACACAAACACTTGTTATAAAAAAATTCAAACAAAAATGAAGAGTTTTTGATTTTTTTACTTTAAATATTACTTTCCATTTTCCATCTGATATCTTTTGCTATATTTCTACCAAGTATGTCTAAAGACGTCTGAATCTATTACTTTCCTGCATTGCCCAAGGATGTAATGGTATTTTGAACCACTGGTACCATTCACTTTTAGATAAATCATTGGAAAAAACTAAGTTGTCTGATGTTTTTCAAAATTGTTTATATTTTTATTTCAATTGTATTTTAATCTCACATTTATTTCTACGACCCATAATTTATTTACACATTTTCGACATAATTTAATACTGGTGTGATGATCCTAAGATTCCTGAATACTGGCTTGTTACCACTTAAGACAATACACCTTCTCCTGAGATTCTCAATAGAGAAAATATCAAATAAGAACAAATAAGAACAAAGCCATAAAGCAAAAGCACTTGATTATTGATAGGTTTTAGGCTTTAACTTCACAATCAGTAGAATCTGTTAGTAGGATGAAACCTACAGTTTAAATGTGATACCTAAATCAGCTCCTTGACGCTGGAAATATAGAGCCAATTAAAGAATATGAGTTTAGAGTGACAAGATAACAGAATGGAGGTTTTTAAAAAGAAGGCAAAAATAGTTTCCTATCTCCTACTTTACAGTGTGAAATCCTAGTCTATTGACGAACAGCATCATAAAAAAATTGGAGCCAACTATTTTTACTCTCCATGATAACAATTATTAGAAAACAAGGACCACAAATGTATGGTATGTGGTATCTCAATAAATATGTTAACAGTCACTTTTGGAATAGTTTAAATTCCCAGTGATACATTTGAGAAATGGTTACATATTTTAAGAAAGGAAAACTGTATTAAAATTGTAATACTCAATATATACCCATAACAAATGATGAATACAAGTCACGTTTGACTTCTGCAATTACAAGATGTGCTCAAAATGGTTACCATCAGTGTCCAGACACTTCTGATTGCAGTGAACTACTTACTGCTTGAGCAACATTGTCCAAAGTATATATCTGATATATAGGATATCTATATATTAGTGCTTGTATGCATGAGTTTTTCTACGTGTGTGTGGTATCTGCCTGGTTTTACATTTGCACAAAACCATATCATGAATACACACCATATATTTTTTAAAAAATCAAGACATAAACACATATTCAAATGGTTCTACATTCATTGCTGATGCTGGTTATATTTCCTGTTAGTTAGCACTTGCTGTCAACAAGGTATGTGAGTCTATATTCACAAAAACAGACGGAGCTCCTAATGTATGAACACATTTCAACACTCATAATTCATTGGCTTGCACCATTTTACACGTGGCATGACCGTAATATTGGACCAGGTCTGCTTCACAAAATCTTGAAAAAACACAACTATGATGAACTAAAATTATTTTTTTTATAAAAGATTGTAATCAAAAAAATCTCAGCTATATTTAGCTTTACTGATTTCTTGAATTCTAATTAAAATTGCATGTATACTTGGTTGGTATTTTCCCAAATTACAGAACTCCTACCTTTTTAGAAGTTTGACTTCTGGGGTCACTCAACACAAAACAAATTAATAAGTAGGGATACACATATATTAGAGCAAATAGCAAAGGTCATATACTTGATATGAGTTGAGTTACACACTGAAATATTCTGCTATGTTGCAATAAATTAGCAAACCACTTCAAGGAGAGTGTACTACACCCCAAAGGATATTAAAAAGTGGATGGATAGTTTCAAAAAATATTATAAATAATGGCATATTTACAATCCAAAAGATTCTCTAAGGATGGCTATGTATGACTTTTCTGGTAAAATATAGAGATATGTGTGTTAATAAACTTAATGTAGAACAGTTTTAGATTTATGAATTATTGTGAGGACAGAACAAGTTCCCATATACCCCATCCCTAGTCTCCCTTATGATTAAAATTTTATGTTACTATGGTGTATTTGTCACACTTAATATCGATACATTATTATTAACTAAAGTTCATGCTTCATAATGATTTCCTCTGTTTTTCCCTAGCATCCTATTTCTCTTTCAGGATTTTATCTAGGATACCACTTTGCATCTAATAATCATGTCTCTTTAGACTCCTCTTGGCTATGTCAGTTGTTTTTCATGACCTTGACAGTTTTGAGGATTACTGTTTAGCCATTTTGTAGAATGTCTCTCAAATGGGATTTGTCTAACGTTTTTTTCTCATGATTCTAGTGGTGTTATATGTTTTTGGTAGAAAGACCGCAAAGGCAAAATATAATTCTTATCACATTGCATCAAGAGTACATAGATGTGATGTCACTTTTGATGTTAACCTTGATCACATGGCTCGAGGTAGTAGTATTCATCAGATTTCTCTGCCCCCTCTCTGCCCCCTCCATGGCATAACTTTTTCCCATTTCCATACTGTACTCTTTGGAAGAAAGTGAAGAAAGTCACTATAAATAGCCCACACTCAAGGAATGGGAGGCTTATCTGCAGCTCCTAAAGGGTGGCATATCTATATAAATGGTTTTAATTCTTCTGCACAGCAAATTTGTCTATTCTTAATCATTTTTTATTCAACCATTTGTGTATATCAATGTGGATGTATGAATATTTATTTTATACTTACAACACTATTTTGTTGCTCAAATTGTTCTCGCCCCTTCAGTTGGCCCTTATATCACTTTTATATTCCCTCATCGTGCGTGTGTGTGTGTTTGTGTGTTTATCAATTCCTTACTTTCTGGCAGTACAAGATAACCCAGGCTCATCTTGCACATTTTTTGTCCCAGTCTTAGAATCAGCCGTTTTCCAAAGAGCCTGGTTTTGTTTGGGAGAATATTGCAAACCAAGATCTGGCTACTCATGTGTGGTTGTTGCTATTGACGTTATGTTGATTTGAACTGTTTTAATTATACAAATACAAGTATCTATAGGAAGTTAGACATTTAAAGACAACAATTACTCATTAATGAATACATATTTTCTTCATATTACACCTCTCAAAGAGTCAAAGAAAACCAACTTTGGGGCACTAGACACTTAGGAACTTTGTGGGGATGGAAATTTGGGGATATATTTCACCCAGTCTTATTTTACTATAATATAAGACCGGGTCTTATGTAACATAGTATAAGACCAGTCTTATATGAATTTTTGCTCCAAAAGATGCATTAGAGCTGATTGTCCAGCTAGGTCTTATTTTTGGGGAAACACAGTATATATATCTATATATGTACATGTACATACGAATATATTTTGTATATGTATATATATACATATATATATATATAAAATGTATCAACATTAAAATATATATACATGTATATTAGTATGTGTAAATATGGTAAAGATAAAAGTTAAAATAGTTTCTAGATTCTTCCCTGACCATTCCTTTATATAACAAAAACACATTGGTCATTTTAATATGTAAATAACTGTTAGAATGGGGTAATCATAAATATAAATTTAAATAGATACTCTGAATGATTTCAGTTTTTGGAATTTGTTAATAATTTTTCAACAACCAAGAATATAGATAATTTTGATAAAGGTTATATGTGACCTTGAAAAGCACCAAACTCATTTCCATTTTTATCACCTTTGCACTGTGTTTCATCTAAGCAGTTTCTGGTTTCTCTTACTGTCTTCCTGGGCCAAGTCCTGATTCTTGGCCTAAGCCAAGAGAGTAAAAACTACTACCGTGTTTCCCCAAAAATAACACCTAGCTGGACCATCAGCTGTATTGCATCTTTTAGAGCAAAAATTAATATAAGACCTGGTTTTATTTTAATATAAGACCAGGTATAATATAATATAATTAATATAATATAATATGATATAACATAATATAACATATAATACTGGGTATAATATAATATAATGTAATATAATAATATAATACCAGATCTTATATTAATTTTTGCTCCAAAACATGCATTAGAGCTGATGGTCCGGCTAGGTCTTATTTCGGGGAAACATGGTAGTTACTGTGAATTTACTTCTGAATGATTCTTCCCAAGGAATTTTATTCTAATGACTGTTCTTTATTCCTTTAGCTCTCTGTTGCTGTTTCCTTTAAAATAAATTTTTGTAATTCCTCTTGCTTCCTTTTTTTTTTTTCCTAATCAGTAGAAGGGACAGCCTGTTGGAGTCGAGTATTTTCTAACAGAATGTATTAAACTGATAATACTATTAAACCATTGCTAGAATATGTCATACTCCCATTTACCAAGTAAGCCCAATACACCAACATGGAGGAGTTACCTTAGGGTTATCTAAATTATTGTGCGTGCTAGCAAACGGATTTGATATGGACATCACAGTCAGTCTTGCTTGAAGAAGTATATGGGCATCATCTATACATAGTCAAAATCTTACTAGAGAAAAGAGTGATCAACTGAGGTTGGAGTACAATTTTTTATTTTATTTTTATTCTTGATCCCACCATTGACTTGCCACTCAACCTTGAGAAAATCACTACATTTCTCTGAACTTCAATTTTCTCATTTCCAAAAGTAGGATAATACTTACCCTGGCATGAAGTTTGATTGTGTTTAGGATGACTGCATAGGGAAAACCTCGAATAGAGCAGCAGAGCCTCACAGTGTTCATAATAGGTTTGTCCCCATACTGGGCACAGAATTTTTAATGTCTGGCTTTTCTTATATTTCAGATTGCATGTGGTATTAATCTTTGAAAGCTCTCATTAACATTCACTGCTAGAACTAGTATTTAAGAGAATAAAATGTTTTTATAAATGAAGGGAATTGTTTTATTTCTTTACCTTTTGAAAATTTAGAGGAAAATGTCACAAATTTATAGGTATGACAAAATTATTTAAACACAACAAATAGTCACTGAGCTTTTATCTGTAAAATAGAGCTATTAATTTAAAGTGGAATCAATGACAAGTTTTACTTGAGCCTTTTAAAAATGTACAAATGGCTCTGCCTAATAATGACTTTCTTACTGGGACTTTACACCAAATAAATAATATAATTATTATGATTACTACAATACACAGATAGAATTTTTATTACTATTATTATTACAAAAGTAGAAAAACCCTGAGGACAGGTTTCTGGGTTTTTTTGTGTTTTTTATTTTTTTATTTTTTTTTTTAATTTTTGAGGACAAAGACACATTTCTGTAAGTTAGAAACAACTTGAATTTTACCAACATGTTTCCAAGTTTTGCTGCAACTCACCATAAAAATTTTGACAAACACTCTTAATATTCCAAATCTATTTACAATAAATATTAGAAGCGTAGAACAGTTATATATTATGTAAGAAGAAGTGCCATTCAAAAGTCATTAGCTGAAGCTTTATTAAATATCACAATATGAGATTATTTCAAGATGACTCTTCTGGGTGCAGTATAAATATAGTATAATATAGTATACTGTACTAGTCCATATGCTATAGATTGAGAAAGATCAGTCAAATTGATTTTGTTCTGAGTATTTGTATGAGATTATAATGAAGACAGGATCAGATACAGAGGCAGCAGGTCTGGGGCCATGCTTTAGCCTGCGCTGGTGAGTCAATTTGAGTATAACAATTGGGGTTGTAAGGAATAGTTTGGGCTAGCTTTAGCTAGAGTGAGTGGGTAATTTTCAGTTCTTCAGCATCAATTAAATTATATAGTAATTATGATTTAGGGTAAGTGGAGGAAAATATGAGCTTATTTTAGAGAGTTAGATTTTTATTCATCAAAAATATGGACTTTTTTTATTAAATAAGAAAAGCATCACATCAGGCTGTGGGCAGCGTTGAATTCAGGAAACAAGAGTGTAGGCAATTACTAGGAAAGACTGAGACCAGTGAAAGTAGTATATTTAAATTTATCTTCCAAGTCTCAACTATTTGGAAAAAGAGTGTGATAGAATATTACATTTTACATTTTAATAAATAAGCACCTGCAGATTGAAAAGTAAAGAAGATGATCTTTTCATGGAAAACTCATGTCTAATCCCAATTACATAACATTTATATACGTTCCATACATTTTATATGTTTTATAGTTCCCTAAGTGTTGTATTTGACACTACGCTATAAACTGTCGATAAGAATTTTTCCTAAATGTATGGACAAGCTAAAAAAGATGTACAATTTATTTATCAGTCATTACTTTATTCAGTTGTTTATAAAACCCTGCATCTTTATAAAGAAATTATTTACAAAGCAATCTGTGGGGAATACAAAGAAAAATAAGATATCGTTCCTGTTGTGTGACTTTGATGTCTAGAATCTCAGTATCCAATTTCCATTTTAAGGGAACTCTTTAAGCAGAAATGTCTAAAATCACAATATATCAAGATGTAGGAAATCTTGCTGATACATAAAAGCATGAAGAGCTGTTGATATGTTGCTGAGATAAAAATCCGTAAAAGCTAAAATCAAAACTTGAAAAGATACAGCATAAACATTAAGTCATTTCTCAGTAATTTTTTACTTCCTGACCTTTTATCTTTTCACTCTTTGTCATACCATCAAATATCTTCTCTTTTTTATGTGTTGATTGGCTTCTGCTCGAGACAAATGATTTTTATGGTATAATATAAAAGCATGCCTAATTCATGGGACACGGCATTGAAACTTAATATCCTACATAGCTTATGATGTATTTTTATGTAACAGATTTGAATCCGGGATTGGATAATGACATCAATCAGATTGTTACTCTGGCCCCCTGATACCAATGTACATCTGTGTGGAGACTTGTTACTCTAATTTTTCTCAATAAATCCTAAGTGTTTCCACCTAGTGTCACACTGTAATTAGGCTCTCCATTTAGCTTACTGTTTTGTAACCAAGCTGCCCACATTATGAAACGAATTGTTAAAATCCATGGGCAGTTACTTCTCACAAGGTTAGTAGTCATAGTTCAATGGAATTGTGCTTTCTTAATGACACCTGGCAAACTGGAAAAAAGAAAGAAAAGAAAAGAAAACAGACTGGAATTCTATCTGTGGTACTGACAAGTAATACGAACACCAAAATTTCCACTTTGATATTTCTGTCTGCATAATTCTGTGGGTAATGTGGTATTGCAGATTGCAGCCATCCTCTGTACTCTGTTGTACAACTCCATCACCTAATATGGTAGTTACTTCCTTCATGGTAGTAATCATGCCTCATTTGTCTTTGTTTTGCAAGCATCTAGCATACAGCATTACAAAAAGTGAGTTCTCACAAATATTTATAAAATAGAATTGAATCCATAGACTTGAAAACAATGACTCATATGCCCACAAAAGGAACTGCTTCCATTGGTCTGAGTTGTTTAGCAGAAACAAGGAAACTCACAAAATGTTTTCAAAGCAATAAGAGCACCAAATGTTTGGACGCAGTATTCATGGAACTCTATTAGCTACAACTGATACTTGTTAAATTTTCTTAGTTACAACAGACAACAGCCCAGATTGGCGGAAAAAAAAAAAAATACACACTTTAGTATTGGCAGACGTTACCTTTTCGTTTATTTCTTGTGATACTCACAAGATACCCCACCAAATCCACAATGCACAGTAACTTGTGAAATAACGGAGGCACAGATCTTAGTCATGGTCATGCCTCTGTGTGTTCCTCTTAGGAAGTGAACTGAGCTAGCCATCTGTCATCTTACGTCAACAGAGCTTTGTTATCTCTATAAGCAGAATGACTTAACGGTGACATCAAGAAGGTCTAATGGATTCCGGTAACTTTACTTCATCTTGCCACACATTTGATTTTATTGTCATTCTTGTTTACATACTCTTGAAGTTGGAGCAGCAAAACACTGTGTACATCGTTTTAACTTTTGTAAATGCAAATATATTTTGGTCATTGTTGATAAGGTGATAACATTAGGTTTCCCAGAATTAGTGAAGTCATTTTTAAGATCTACTTCATTTGATGGTTAAAATAATATGTTTTAATAATACAGCTGGCCCCAGAACAGTGCAGAGGTTATTAACCCCAGCCCCCAAACAGTTGAAAGTCTGCGTAGAATTTTCGACTCCCTCCAAACTCAGTCATCCCTTAGTATCTATGGAGGATTGATTTCAGGATCCCTCTCAGATACCAAAATGTGGATGCTCAAATCCTTTAAATAAAATGGTGTAGAACAGTGCATGCAGTCGGCCCTCTGCATCTACATATTTCGAACCAGATTCATACTGTGTTGGAGTATGTAAAATACATATGAAGGGCCATCTATATATTTATTGAAAAAAATCTGCATATAAGTGGACCCACACAGTTTCAGTGTTGTTCAAGGGTCAACTGTATTTGGGAAATTGGGGTTTCTCAGGAATCTTAAAACTGACCTATAAATGTAAATATATAGAGAAATTAATTTTAAATTAAATTTAAAGTTTCTGCTTTATGATTTTTCTGAAAATTCTTCCAAAATGGAGCCATGGAATATGAATGTCACCAAAAAAAAAAAAAAAAAAAGAAGAAAAAAAATCTGAAAACAACAAAACAAAAAAGAAAAATCAAAACCAAATCCAAAGAACTTAACCTTTAAACGACATACATTTTACTAAACATATTCTCAGAACAATACTTTCAATGATGTAGAAGATGGGTTGCTTATTTTAGTTCAAAGGGAGTAAAACTAGTTTGGTTGGCTTTAGGAGCTTCTTAAATCAACACATAAGTTTGGTAACCTATTTTCAAATTCTGTTGACTTCGGGACCTTTTCAAATCTAGTACACAAGTTTGAAAACCTATGTGTGTGTCTGTAATATGTGTGTGTGACAAATGGAAAAAGGAGCATTTTCACCACTAAGAAAGAAAATTTAGGAAACACAGTCACACCATTTAAAAGAATAGAATTCATAAACTGAGGGATTACAATTCAACATGAAAGTGCTATGTTTTCATAAGTTTGACAAGAACAAAGCCTAGCTACTCCTTTTAAAAATCCTTTGCATATTCTTGTTTGTGTTAGATAAAATATTTAAAGGCTTTTATTGATTCATTTGTCTGATTAATATGTCAATTTTTCTCCTTCTAAACAGTGAAATATACAATGTATATACGTGATAAGATAATTTCTCATGGATCTAAGAGTTTGAAAGGTAAATGTGTCTATAATACAAGTAGTTTTAGAAATAATGTTCTAAAATTTAAAATTGAATGGTGTTTGCTTCAATGAAGGCTTCACTTACTCTTTAAGATACAGGATATACCAAATTCTGGACATGGCTTAAGTATTGTAAGAATAGACCAAAAACATGGTTTAATAAATGAAGTCTATGAAAGATAAGATTACAAAAGTTATAAGATTTATGAGTAAATCAAATAATGTGAACAACAGTGTTGACAAGAGTAGGAAATAAAAGTAAATAAAAGCAGAGAGCAGAAAGGTCTACCTTGTATGAGTTTAAAGTGTTTTGGAAGTCATTCCTAGCCTTCTACTCACTTCAAGAATCATAAACTTGAAAGTGACCTGAAGATTTATGATTTTTGTGGAGTTCAAGAACAATAACCAAAAAAACAAGTGTGTGCATGATAAACCCCCTCAGAGTTTATCACAACTGAACCAGCAAAGATTCCAACAGCTCCAGTCAGTAGCCCCTGAGGGTGCTGGGAGAGGAATTTGTGTTGCGAACAAGATCAGTGCCTCGTGTTTTCACTTGAGGGATAGCTTCTGCCTTTGATTTAAGCAGAATTAGAGATAGAGACAGAGAAAAGGGAAAAATAGAGACCAAGGCAGAGGAGTGTGAGAGAGAGAGAATTTAACAAGCAAAAGAATGAGATGTAATACTGTACCGTCCAGTATGGTAGCCATTAGCTACGTGAGGTTATTCAAACTTCAGTTAATTAAAATTAAATAAAATGAAAAGCTCATATCCTCAGCCACGCTAGCCTCATTTCAAAATTTCAGCAAAGCTGAGTCGCTACCATATTGACCAACACAGATGGAGAACATTCTGCTATCTCAGAAAGTTCTATGTAAAGGGCTGATACAGAAAGATAGGAAGAAAGAAAAAAAAAAAGGGACATAATTAGAGGTTTATATTGAGTGACAATAAAGAGGAGTGAGAGTTCTCGAGCGATAGAGGTAGACATCAGAGAGAGAGAAGTAATTGAAAAAAAAAGCTTTATAGAGTTCCTTTTATTATACATTTTAAAGAAGGAAAGAGTGGAGTATAGGAATAATAGGTGCAGCAAGAGTATAGAACACAACAATCATCTGAGTGTTTTGTGATTTTAAAATATCCATGACTACCGGTCAGCTTGGATGAATGATGTTCAGACTCGAGGAAACTAATGACAGAAAAGAGACTCAGAAAAGTCATAATCTGAGAACCAAACAGTTCAGCAGCTTTTGTTTGACTTTTTAAAATTGAAATTTCAGATTGGTTCATCCTTCCTGTCCACATTTGTATATGAAATAAAATGACTGCCTTACTAGGGCAGGAAGCGAGAAGTGGTATAGAAAGAAAATAAATAGAATATGACAAAATCATAGCAAAGATAAGTACTTAAAAGTATATGTGAATTTTTCCATCTTGAGGTCCTAATACTCTTTTTTTTCCCTGAAAAGGGGAATATGAATTTTGCATATAAGAAGGTTTATTAATTTTTAAATTAAAAAATATCAAAGGCAAAAAAAGAAATGAAAGACAATCATCCGGATTTTATATAGAAAACATGCAAAATTTGGAAGACTAAGAGTTCAGTTAAATCCCCAACAAGAAAATTTACCAGATAGGAGAGTTTGAGCAAGGAACTTAAAGAGAATTTCCTCATTTTTTAGAAAATATTTAGCCTATTATTTAACATTACATTTACACATTTTCAATTTACATATAAATTTACATATTTAAAAAAATTAAATAGGAAAAATAATAGAGGCAGGCTTTTAAATTACATGTCATCAATATTCATCAGTCACTAAACATTGCTTTTAAGTTGCATGTAACTTATATTTAGCACTCACTGAATATGTTAATCAAAATGGGAGAATTTATCTGTATGTTCTGCAGGGATTACACTGGGAGTTTATTTGTCTTCTATTTTGTAAAGTCTTTGAAAAAAGGATTACATGACGAAAACACAATCCATGGTGATAAACTTGAAAATATCAAGTCTCTTTGGAAGAAGAGTAGAGATTATGTGAATGGCCCGTATAGTGGAAAATATGAGTCAGTGGAGGAAAGTGTAAGATGATGCATCATGTAACAATCTAATTATATGCATGGGAGGCTGTGTTATTATTGCCAAGAACTTGACGATTGTCACCCTTTCTTTCTATCCTGTGTTTTGAAAGAGTAGTTTCCTTTCTACCTCACCTTAAATTTATTCCTCCGTTTAGTACAATGAAATGATATTTAAAAAGTCTTCTAAAATAATCATATAAAATAATGTGTGAAATAATCTTACTAAAATAGACTGCTGAATTTTTCTATTTCTAAAGTCACTAAGGAATTTCTAATCCTAATTTCAAAAACATTTTCAATTCTTAAATGGACAGATCTCTTTGCAAAATGTTTTACTCCCCAGTTCTTATATATTTGGAAACCTTCTACCCACCATATAATTTTGAGACAGATCTGCCTTTTTCTTATTTTTCAAGGGTTTCTCTTCGTGCTGCCTAAATGCTAGTGTATCTAGCATGCCCTTTGCTAGGCACTAACTGGCTGTTTCATTCTATTTGCTCTTCTGCCTGGATGATATTATTAACTTTAGATATTGACTGTGTTTCCAATTGTATTTCTTTATTACAACAGTCCTCTGGAATCTCAGCTGCCTTCTAGAGTTCTCTACTTAGATCTATGATTTTAGAGCTCACCACATTATCTTCTTATATACGTGCTTTTCTTGTCCTTTTTTTTTTTAATCAATTCCAGTACCTCTCCTCCCTTTCTCCCCAGTTATCTGTCTAATTGGGATCAATGTGCCTAATTCCTGTGTTCATACTGATGGAACTTCATATTTGTGGAATTAGCTGTAACCCCATCTGACATTCGACATCTTATATTGTGTCATCATTTTGAATGTCCGTGACCCTCAGTTAGCTCCCTGAAGTAGAGAATGTGTTATTGAATATTTTTAAATTACCATTACTTATGCAGTTCTTGGCATGAAAAGATGCCCCCAAAAATTTCATAAATTAATGAATTAAATCAGGATGTGAAAATAAAACAAATATTTAATTCTAAATATTAGTCACTATACTACACACATTTAATTATATAACATTATGACTATTCTCCATAAACTTCTGAAGTATTATTATCTCTACATTAGAGATGGTAATAGGAAATTAGCCACTAAGATGGTAAGTCAAATGCATAAGTTCTCATAGTTGAGAAATGGTAAGTCTTTCCAAGACACACCAATCGTAATCATCTAGGAAGCTTTAAAACAAAAACAAAAGGTATCACACTAAATATACAAACTCTAAGTAAATTCTGACTCATAATTTGGCTTGTAGTTTGTAGCACTCTATTGCTACAAAACATAAAATGGCACACCTGGAAAAATTAAAGCTTTTTTTAATTTTTTTTATTTTTTACAAATAATTACTAAATGTACTAGTAATTATGTTACTGGCGTACAATTATCAAATGTAACTCACATACGTATTAGTAATACCAAATATGGTAAGAACTGAACTTATCAAGTCAGAAGTGAGATAATAAAACATTTCCTTTTTAGGTTTGTATATTTTGAATATTATAGATGTTTATGATACTCAGTACAAACGTATAGTAAGGTTTTAAGGAGACAACTGTAAAATTTTTAAGAGAATCATTTGGCTACCTTCTGAGTGGTAAACTTAGCTATGACAAATAAGCTATAAGATTGTCCAGAGTGATGATATCTGATTCCTGCACTTCTTTCAAGAACTTTGACCATGCAAGATTTTATTTTTTTAATTATCTCAGTATATGATTGGATAGAAATGGTCAGAAAGTAGATATTTATGGAGTAGAAAAAGAAAAAGCACATAAGGACAGTAGAGTATATGTAATTTGGGATTTAAAAAGTGGTAGTTAAAAGCATAAGTGGCACATCTTAACAAAGTCTAAATAAACTGTATGGAATTCATTAACAAATTGGAAAAATTCAGCAACCTACTGAATAGGAGAAAATATTTACAATATGTATATCTGATAAAGAACTCATAATTCAATAACAAACAATCCGATTAAAAAATGGACAGAGAATCTGAATAGACGTTTTTCCAAAGAAGACATAGGAATGGTCAGTAGGCACTTGAAAAGATGGTCAATATCACTAACCATTATGGAAATGCAAAATAAAACCACAATAACACCTCACACCTGTTATAATGGCTATTATCAGAAGACAAGAAACACAAATGTTAAGGATGTGGAGAAAAGGGCACCCTTGTGTACTATTGGTGGGAATGTAAATTGGTGCAGCCACTGTGGAAAACACTATGGAGGTTCCTTAAAATATTAAAAAGAGAACAACCATATAATCTAGCAATTTCTCCTCTGAGAATTTACCCAGAGAAAATGAAAATACTAATTCAAAAAGATATATGCACCCCAATGTTCTTTACAGCATTATTTATAATAGCCAAGATATAGAAACAAACTACATGTCCATTGATGGATAAATGGATAAAAAAAATGTGGTATGGAATACTACTCAACCATAAAAAAGTGAACTCTTGCATTTATGACAAAATGGATGGACCTTGAGTGTATTTTGCTAAGCGAACTTTTCAAAAACAAATTCCATATGATTTGAATTATATGTGGAATCTGAAAAACAAAACAAATGAACAAACAAAACCTCGTAGACACAGAGAACAGATTGGTGGTTGACAGAGCAGAAGGGGGTTGGGTGGTGGGTAAAATGGGAAGGAAGTTCAAACTTTCAGTTATCAAATAAATAAGGCATAGGGATGTAATGTACAAAAAATAAGTACAAGGGATGTAATGTACAAGATGGTGACTATTGTTAACACTTCTCTATGATAAATAGGAAAGTTGTTTAGAGAGTAGATCTTAACAGTTCTTACCACAAAGAGAAGTTTTTTTTTTTTATTTTATCTATGTGAGATGACTGATGTTAACTAAACCTTTGTGATAATCATTTCACAATATATGTAAATCAGTCATGCTGTACACCTTAACTTACACAGTGATGCATGTCAATTATTTCTCAATAAAACTGAAAAAAAATCAAATGGACTGACATTTACATAATTTAGAAAATAGTAAATATTGACCACTTTAACCTCAGATATCAGGAAACTCAACTTGAAATAAGATTTATTCTTTCAGGATTATCTAAATGTGTTTAAGCCCTTTGTAACAAACATAATCTCCATGGCAACATAATTTTTTGCTATTTTTCTGTTTAATGCTGTTTTAACAGTAGCTATATCTTGCCCAGCATATAGCTGACATACAATAATGCAAGCATCCTACTGTTCCTTCCTCATGCATAGTTTATTGAGTAGGAGTTTTTCCTAAGCATGTGCTAGGTTAAAATGTAAAGTCAAGGAGCTTAGAGTGATACAGACAAAGAAAAATGTAACACATTTTGATGAAAGACAGAGGAAATTGCAGAGTTTGTATGAGGAGCACAAAAGGAGTCCCACTTGAATGTGTTTACAGGACAAATTAGGGAGAAGCAGATTTGGGAGTTGGATAGAGAGGTGCAGAGGCATGTGAAGGTTAAGAAGAGAGGAGCACAGGCCAAGTAGCCTAGATTTTGATCCCAGCCTGTCTTTCCTTGCTGGGTGACTTTGGGCAAATTACGACTCCTTCAATCCAGTTTTCCTTCTGTCACTATGGCAAGCTGTTAAAACCTCACTAAGTCTTCATTTCTTTTTATGTTTAAAATGTGGCTAGTAATACCAACACGCAGTTTACTTCAGAATATTGGGTAAGAATCGAATGAGATAAAAAGCATACTTTAAATACATTTGAAAACGATCAATTAAGGCACTCAGAAGCAAGGATACAAGACAAATGGGAAAGTTTTTTGACATTTTTTTGTACTGTGTGGGTGGCGACATTTCTCATCATATTTACTGAATACTTTAAAAGTCAAATAGTATGTTTTTAAAAAATAATAGCCTGAAGATACCTTATTAGTCACTTTTTCTACCAAGGAAATCTCAGAAGCTCCTTGGTTTTGTCCAGATATGGTATTTCCAATCCGGAACTGGATTTTTCCAGGTGTATAACTACTCCTTGAAACAGTAATCTCAAAGGTTTCTGCAGCAGCTTCTGGAAACACAATTTAAACTACTCAACCTGAAAATGTACAAATATATCAAACAAGTCAATTTTGGCAGAAGGACTCAAAAGGATTAAGTGTAAGATTTACATGTATGTGAACATTGACCATTTGGGGATCATTTCAGTACCTTTCTTATGCTATTGTAATGTTTGCTCCCAGAGGAGACAGGAGGGAAAAGGGCTACCTCACATTGTGTAGTGTGCTTTACTTTATGCAATCAGATTCTTCATTTTGTTTGATACCAGGTATACAGCTCCACATTATTTCTTATAAGTTTCAAGCCTAGAGGACTGTGATGAAAATAAATAACTTACGCTTTGGTTCTAAAAGTTTATCCATTTGTTTTGCGTTCACCTTTCACCATTTTGTTTTGTTTTATTTTCTAACATAGGCATAAATAACTGTGCATGCCTGATACAGCATTATTTTAAAGATATTTATGCTAGTTCCTGGATCATAACTTGGTACTTCAATAAATACTAAAGGAATCGTGTTACTATGACCTACTGCGGGACTATCAAAACAAATAATATTTAAGTAAAAGGAACTGAAAGTGAAAGGGATCTATAGTCTTGATGAAGATGAAAAATGGCATATACACAAATATAAGTATATATATACATATACACATATACTTATATATGTTATGAACAATATCATAAATATAAAATATATTGTATAAATCTAATGAGGGATTTTTAAGGAGAAGGCAAATAAAAAAAGAGCTAGTCATGAACTAATAGTATAATAAAATATTATTAAAATATTGTATCCTTCTGTAATTTTAATGACATATCCCCTCAATTGTAAGACACACATCTTTTCATATGTTTATGTGTCTGTTAGGACCCATCTTAAGTTCAATGGCATATTACAAAGCATACTACAACTGTCATTGGCCACGTGGTAGTCTCAATAACACTGATTGTCACAGCTTTTACTTGGGTGAATCTTATTTCTGTTAGGATGACTAAACACCCTTAACCGTTTGAACTTTTAGTCAGCAATAATTTAAGAATTGTTTGAGGGAAAAACATGAGTCTTACCTACCTTTCTGCCAATCTTTCATTGTTTTAGATGTGGTCAAAAAAAGCAGGATCTTAATACTTGGAGGACAGATGTAAATACATTGGGAAATATCTCTGAGATAGGATAAAACTCATTTTTAAAAGAAATTCTTTACCACTAACATTATTGATGGCACAGAGGAGAATATTAAGTGGATAACATAAACTGAAATAACCTTAGGAGAAAACAATATTTGGAAGAGTTGGATTCTATGTGATAAAGTTTTAGGGATACTTTAGCATTTTGACTTCATAATGTTTTCCTTTTTCACATATACAAGTGTGATTATATTACAGCAGTTTATATCTAAATAAATATAAATGAGCCCTTTTGTAAATAAAATGTCATAGTGATAAGAAAATATCACGTTATTGATAATTGGTTTTCAATATTCTTAGCCTTAGATAGAATAATTATGTATATTACAATGATGGTCTCTAAGCTTGATAAAATATGTTTCTAATTACCTTAAATTTTTCTCTCAGGAAAAAAAGGTGTTTAAATTTATATCATAAGTACCAATATTGTAGTCAACAAGCAAAAAGAAAAGCAGTTAGAAATTGTCATCTGCATTGAAGTTGTTTCCAGTTTTTACTTACAAGCTGCTAAGTTTGAATTGGACTTCATGTCATGCTGTATTTCATTATATTTTAATATGAGTATGAAAATTTATTTTACTGATTAAATTGAGTTATAGTTATATTAAACAATTATCAATTTTTCAGAGATATTGGGAGACATGTTAAAATTTAAATTATTGTTATGTCACCTGAAGTTTAATTACAGCTAGCCTACTCAATAATCTGTTGTTTCATCACAATGTTTGAAAATGTTATTTTAAGAAATTGACACAGCTGAGTCTCAAAGACATGGCAGATATATGATTATCATTGTAACACAATTTACATATTAATGTCATCATCATATAGTAACATGAGAGCAGATTGAGTGTACTTCATAGATGTAATTCCAAGAATCTAATGATATTTGAATCATATAAAATAATTGTAATTTGTATGTATGGACATGCATTTCTCCAGATAGAGCTTTTCTTCAGTTTGTCATTTCAACTAACATTTTAAATATGTTTTTACTGTTTCATTTTTATTTCCAATTAATTAATGTGTATTTTTAAATCACTGTAAGAACAAGCACTGATTTTTGCATATAGCTTAACTCTAATATCAGCCAAAAATTTCTATATATATATACTTAATTCTAGCTTCAGTTCTGCCAACTTCTTGAGAAAATTGCTTGTATCAGTAAACATATCAGTATTACTCAAAAATCAAGGAAACTCTCCTAAAAGACTCATTAACCTGCTGGTACACATGAGAGAATATTCAGCATCTGTTTTGTTTAAAAATGTTTATTAGTATATATTTGTTATTTTGAGAAAAACATAGGTAGCTACCCTTCTAGAATTTTGAAGGATGTGGAAGGTCAAGACTCATTGTCAGGCCAAGCTGAAAGTAATAGCGTTCCTTATTTGTGTTGCTTCAATAATTTCAAAACTTTTCTTTCTCTCTCTCATTTTTTTGTTGTTTGTTTTTGTTTTGTTCTGTTTTAAAGAATATAGAGACTGGATAGGACTAAACTTTAGGAAGCCACACACAGTGATTTATGTGGAAATACGCATTATGTGTATTTCCAATGCTGGCAAGGAAAAGAGAATAAAGCTAGCCTTGTGCTTTGTCAAATTGACTCAACTCACCAGTTTGTCTTTTCTCACTGCTTTTTTTCCTAGGGGTTTACCATTCTCAAAGTTAGGCACTAAACTACGGGGAACCAGTAAGAAAAGGCTTTCCAAAAGTTAGCTTTTCAAAGTCGATTCAAGTTCCTCTGTTGGAAGATTTAGGCAGTGATGGTATGTCCCACACATGCTGTTATTTCTTTGCTTCCCTATCTTTTTTCCTGACTTTATAACTTTATTTGCTAATAAATTAAACGAAATGAAAGCAATATGAATTTGTTTTATTCCAGGTTCCCAGGTTGACCATTCATTTCAATGCAACCTATGAGTAGATCAAGGAAGTAAAAAGAAATACCTACTTTTTCTGAAAGAGTGTCTTAAGCAATAGTAAAGATAATGGATGTTTGATCCAGTAGTCTGGAGTGTCAGAACTATTGGACCATAGCAACAAGAGAGAGTTTATATTAGGGTTCTTCTGTTATGGTATCACTGGAAAGAAAATATTTTTATAGAAAAAGAAACACTTCAATGAATATAGATTTGTACATTCTAAGATTCTGTTTAAAGGTGTTAGAATTCTTTTCAAATTGTCATGCCTATTGATTAAATTTTTACAGTGAAAACATTCAAGGCCCTCCACAAACCCCTTTTTCTAACTTCTTTCCCAAGTTGATCCAACCTTTATGAAATCTTTCGTACCTTTAAAGCATAGCTCAGATATCACATTCTTCTGCACATCTTCTCCAAACTAGAATAGACTGTCAATCTTGACATTCTTTGAATTTCTCTCCCTTCTTTTTTAATACTCTTTAGATGTTTTTAAAAAGATGTCTTTTTTCTTACTATATAGCCTTTAAGCTGTTGCATCGTAACACTTAAAGACAGCTCTTGGCATTTCATACTTGGTCAGTAAATGTTTATATATATAAAAAGAGTCTACACTTCACTTAAAAATATGGAAAAGTAAAATTATATATAATATGGTATGTTAAACAAACAAGAAAAGAACCAGGTCTTGGGGCCTGTAGTCTGAACCACCAGCAGCAGGGGTTGGTGGAAAAGACCACAAATCCGTCATCCTGGATTGACAGCGCTCTTTTATGCAGACGGTTTGGGGAAGAAAGATGTAAGTTGTTTGGAAAGCATTTACCCTGGTTATAGGTGAAGGGGGCTATGGGAGAAGGTGAAGCAGGGTTAGTTCTGATATAGGTGTATAGTCCGTAAGGAAGAAATGTTTGCCTTTTAGGATTGGTTGTGGGCAACAAACCAGAAAGATCACCTGTAAGCATGATGTGGAGATGCCTGGTGGTCTGCTACTTGACTACACTATTCCTGCTAAATAATTGCAGAAATAGCCACCTGAACATTAAGTCAGTTTCAACATAGATTCAGGAATGTAAGCAAGCTTTGTTGATTTTTCTCTGCAGTGGTTAACTGAGGACCTCTCTTTATTTTAAATTATTATTTTTTCAATTACAGTTGACAATATTATTTTATATTAGCTTCAGGTGTACAGGTGCACAGCACAGTGGTTACATATTTACATAGCTTATGAAGCGATCCCCCAATTAGTAGTACCCAATGGCACCAAGCATAATTATTGTTTGGTTGCAATATTTTTTGACTCTATAGTTACAATATTTTTGACTATATTCCCTATGCTGTACTTTACATCCCTGTGACTATATTTATAACTGGCAATTTGTACTTCCGAATGTCATTTTCCATCTATTGGGATGAAATGGGATTTTTTTTTCTTCTTTAGTCTGTTGATATGATAGATTATATTGATTTATTTTCAAATATTGAACCAGCCTTGCAAACGTGGATTAAGACATACTTGTTTGTAGTGTGTAATTCTTTTTATACATTGTTGGATACAACTTGATAGTATTTTGTTGAGAATTTTTGCGTCTATGATGTCTTTGTCTGGTTTTCGTAATGCTGCCCTCAGTGAATGTGTCAGGAAGTATTCTCTCTGCTTCTATCCTGTTAAAGGGATTGCACAGACTAGGTATGACTTCTTCAGGTGTTTGGTAGAATTCATCAGTGAACCCATTTGGACCTGGTGCTTTCTGTTTTGGAATACTATTATTTATTGATTAAATAGAACAGGCCTATTTTGTTGTCTGTTTATTCTTTTATGTGAATTTGCAGATTGTGTGTCTTTCAATAAATTAGTCCTGTTGACTAGACAAAAATAATTTTCTAGGTAGTCCGCCAAAAAGAGGGCTTATTTGAGAGAAGGAAAAAGCAAAACCACAGCAGCAGGTGCGATTGCACACCTGCGGCCTGCCACCCATGTGCAGTTCCGCTCCCCTTCTAAGATGGCTGCTATATATCCCCCCAGCTCCTGCAGGACGTTAGAACCATAGAGTGTTAACAGAAAGTCAAGACGACAGAGCAACAGGAAGCCCAGCTCTGTCCATAGAAGCTCCCAGCTCCCGGATCAGTTCTCTTAAAGTGCCAGTTCATTTTTATCCATCCATTTCTTTTAGGTTATTAAATTTGTTGGCATAGTGTTCATAATATTTCTTTAATATCTTTTTAATGTCCATGGAATCTGTAGTAATGTTCCCTCTGTCATTAATGGCATACGTATTTGTGTCATCTCTTTTTCTTTGCCTGGCTGGAGGCTTATTTAAGTTCATGGATCTTTTCAAGGAACCAGCTTTTAGTTTCATTGATTTTGTCTACTGATTTCCTGTTTTCAATTTTATTGATGTCTGCTCCAATTTTATTATTTCTTCTGCTTAGTCTGGAGTTAATTTGCTCTTCTAGTTACTTAAGGTAGAAATTTAAATTACTGATTTTAGATATTCTTTTCTAACATGCATTCAGTGCTTTAAATTTCCCCATAAGTACTCATTTTGCAGTATCCTATTTCTTTGGTTTTTTACAAATAATTTTCCTCTTTCCTTAGTTCTAAATTATGAAATATATTTATTCAGTCACTATTTCAGGAAATGAATTCATTTCTCAGAAATGATTATTCCTTTTTCAGTTATTTCTTTATTCAAAATTTGGAAATGCATATTTTGTAGTTCTTGGATTTGTGTTTGTTTTGCTCTGTGATGCTTCTTTATTTGTAATTATTATTTTTATAATTATAATTTTTTTCTTTCTCTTCCATTAGTTCATTATAGTCTTCCTCCATCAAGTTATGGAGTCATCAGACAAAAAAAAAAGAAAAAGTTTTTCTCTGCTTACTCAGGATGATATGGTTTCTTAACAATTGTAGAATTCAATTTGTTGATATCATGTAGCAAAGGCCAAACAGCAAGAATAAGAGTTAGATAACTGCTTCTGCTTTTTAGGCTGGGGGGAAAAAAAAAACAGTATCTCATATCCCTCTTTTCAGTTACTGAGTGACATTCTCTCCCTTCTCAAATTTATCTAAATGCAAAAGACAGTCCATTCCAAAATTAAAAGATTATAAATAATTTAGATTACCAATGCAAGTTTTGGTTTATTGGTTAGGTAGATCGAATACCTCTACTTTTCCCCATCCCCCACTTTCCCCAATAAGTCAGGTACCTTTAAATAGATGAAGGTTTCTAAAACTATCATTGTATCCTTTCTGTTGCCTGTGTGTTATCAAAATTTTGGTCCTATGTTAGCTTTCTATCCTCGAATACCTAGATATCTTGAGTTTTGATGCTTCAGAAACCCCACTCAAGTTTCTGACACTGTCCTCTTATTTATGGTGTTACATCAATAAATGTAATTGGCAAAAAAATGGGGGGGGGGTAAATGCCCATTCCAGTATACGCTTTCAAGGAAAACTCAGTGGTATACCTTGTTTCCCCGAAAATAAGACCTAGCCAGACCATCAGCTCTAATGGGTCTTTTGGAGCAAAAATTAATATAAGACCCGGTCTTATTTTAGAGTAAAATAAAGTCTTATTTTACTCTAAAATAAGTCCGGGTCTTATGTAACATAATATAAGACCGGTCTTATATTAATTTGTGCTCCAAAAGACTCATTAGAGCTGATGGTCTGGCTAGGTTTTATTTTCGGGGAAACACAGTATTACTTTCCTATTTGCTGTCATAACAAATTTTTACAAATTTAGAAGCTTACAAACACACACACACACACACACACACACACACAATTTATTATCTTGTAGTTTCAAGGACGTCATTCTGATGTGGGTCTCACTGGGCAACAATCCAGGTGTCTGCAGGGCTGTGTTCCTTCCTAGAGTTTCTTGGGAAGAATCTGTTTCCTTGCTTTTTCCAGCCTTTAGAACTCCCAGTCCTCTATTTTAAAAACCAGCAATATCGCATCACTCTCTGCCTTTCTTCTGTAGCATATTTCCTTTTGACTCTTTTACTTCTTTCACTTTTAAAATCCCTTGTGATTACATTGAACTCATCTGCATAATCTGAGAAAATCTCCTTATTTCCAGGTCAACTGATTATTAGCCTTAATTTCATTTGAAACCTTATCATCTTTGTCATGTAACCTAAAGTATTCATGAATTATGGTGATTAGCATGTCGATCATTTCAGGCGTTCATTATTCTCATTACCACACTTTAATTTTGAAATATATTTACTTTGTGTACACACATATATAAATTATATAATCATAACTTTATGTTATATAATATTGTATGTAAATTAAAAGGGATTAAAAGGGATATTTTTAAAAATGAAGAATGTAATATTCTTATAAATTTATAACAAGTCAGTGTTATTTTACTGGCTGGAAAATTATATATTATTATAAAAATATAGTTAATTCAAAGAGTTCAAAGCACCTCTTTCAAAAATCATTAAATTTCTCTACACTGAATTTAATTACATAATTGTTAGTTACTTATTTCTCTGTCATTTTTTCCTATTTTTAAATTTAGTAAATTGATAAAATAACATAAAATAAATAATTGATAGCTTCATGTTAAAAATATGTCACTGTAGTGTAATAATTCATTGTATTTTAAGTTTTCTAGGCACATTGCTGAAAGGAGTTTCTTAGACAAAGCTGATAATATGTAAAATAAAACACTGTGTGCTCAATTTTATTATTTTTTTTAATAAATTTTATCAGGCAACAGTGTGCTTCTCCAGGGCCCATCTGCTCCAAGCTGTTGTCCTTCAATCTAGATGTGGAGGGTGCAGCTCAACTCCAAGTCCAGTCGCTGTTTTCAGTCTTTAGTTGCAGGGGGTGCAGCCCACCAACCCATGGGGGAATTGAACTGACAACCTTTTTGTTGAGAGTTCGTGCTCTAACCATCTGAGCCATTCAGCCACCCCTCTGCAAGCTCAGCGGCAGCTTGTTGTCTTCAGTCTAGTTATGGAGGGCGCAGCTCACTGGCCCCTGTGGGAATTGAACCGGCAACCTGTTGTTCAGAGCTCAGGCTCTAACCAACTGAGCCAACCGGCTGCACCTGTGTGCTCATTTTTATTGCTTGACACTTGTAGCAAGTGGTAAGTCACAAACCATGTTAGAGCATAGCATCAAAATTGCAGTCTTTAATGAGATTACAAAGATGTGAAGATAACTCTGTTAGGCTTTGATGGTGTGCTTTCAGCATTTGTAAAGAAAATTTACTCTACAAGCCTATTAATTACACTGTTAACAAAAGAGCAAGTTAACAAAAAATAGTTGTTTTCTAGGAGTAACAAATACAAATAATAATGGAGAAAAGAATAGCATATATTGAGGAGTATAAAGTGTATTTATTATGGCTTTGGAGTTAGACTAATTACATCTGCTAATTCTGTAGACTTTTTTTTTTTCAAATGAAAACATCAACACTAATTAGATATTTTAAAGAATTCTAAATGTAAAGGAGGTAAAGACTACTAACATATAATATAATGAGGCAAATTTGGAAACTGTGCATTTCTCTATTCATAGTTCTCTACATTGCTACATATTTTTCCAAACCCTTGACTTCCATACAAGAAACACTGTATGATCACATGGAGAGTTGTAAGTTCAGTGGCTAAAAGGCAAATTCAATACAATCACTGTCATATTATTTTCAATTGTCAATCACAGTTTCAGGTTATTCATAGTTTCAATTTGTTCTCAGGATTTGACATCATTTGGGCAATATGGAACTACCTCCCCAACATGAATGAGCTTTCCAGGGAATTACTATAGACACCATTTTACTTCAAATGTACTAAAGTTAGAAATGGGCAGGCTGAAAGTATAATTATGTATCAGAAAATTGTGAGTAAATAGACAGGAAATTGATCATTTTCATTGAGTATCACAAATATCTATATATACTTTGGCATTATTTGAAAGTTTAAATTTAGCAAATTCTTTAGAAGTAATAAAATGGAACAGTTTAACTAATACGGCATATTTTATGTTATTATTTACTAACGTAAAATTTAATTAGGGAATATGCTGCCCCCAAAAATGAAAATCTGAGTTGCAGTGCAGAGGTATGGTTTTAGTTGACTATTATAAGTTGGCATGTGGTAAGTTAAAGTAGGAAAGCTGTGAACATGAAAATATACTATTTTTTAATAGAGTATAATTGACATATGACATTATATTAGTTTCAGGTGTATAACATAATTCAGTATCTCATATATTGCAAAATGACCACCATAATAAGTCTAATTAATATGTCACCATACATAGTTACAAGTTTTTTCTTGTGATGAGGTCTTAAGATCCACTGTCTTAGCAACTTTTAAATATCCAATACACTATTATTAACTGTAGTCATCATGATTTATATTATGTCCCCATGACTTATTTATTTTATAACTGGGAGTTTGTATATACTGACTTTTTCACTCATTCAGCCCACTTCCCCCACACCTCTGACTCTTACAACCTACAGTCTGATCTATGTACCTATGTGCTTGTTTTTTTGTGTGTTTGTTCATTTTAAATTCCACGTATATGTGAGACATATGGTATTTCTTTCTCTTACTTATTTCACTTAGCATAATGACCTCAAGTTTCATTCATGTTGTTGCAAATAACAAGATTTTGTTCTTGTTTATGGTTGAATAGTAGTGTGTGTGTGTGTGTGTGTGTGTGTGTGTGTGTGTGTGTTGTGTACACATGCGTGTTTATGTATCTTACATCTTTTTTATCCATTCATTCCTTGATAGACACTTAGGTTGTTTCCATATCTTGAATATTATATATAATTCTGTAATAAACATTGAGGTGCATATCTCTTTTTGAGTTATTGTTTTCATTTAAAAAAAATAAATATCCAGAAGTATAATTGCTGGATAATAAGGTAGTTCTATTTTTTTTTTTATTTTTTTTTAGGAAAACTCTGTTTTAGGAAAACATACTGTTTCCCATTGTGGATGTACCAGTTTGCATCCTCACCAGCAATGTGCAAGGGTTTCCCTGCATTCTCCCAACATTTGCTATTTCTTGTCTTTTTAATAATAAACATTTTATTGTGTAAAAAATGGTAGTATACTAATATTTTGTCAACTTGCTAGGATATTATACTCAGATATTTGGTCAAACACTAGTCTAGATTTTTCTAGAAAGGTATTTTTTTTTTTTTTAATGAGACTAACATTTAAATCAGCAGATATTGAGTAAAGCAGAATACCCTCCATCAGGTGGGTGAGCCTCATCCAATCAGTTGAAGGTCTTCAGAGACAAGATTGTAGTCCCTGAGAAAATCAGAATATTAATTCCAAATGCAATATTGCATTTGACCTTGTGCCAAAACATTAATTCTTCCCTGGGTTTACAGCTTGTCAACCAGACTTGAAGATGCTAGACTTGCCAGCTCCAACATTCACATGAGACAAATCTCTATCTCTATCTCTCTTTCTCTGTCCCATCACCTGTTTTATGTTTCTCTGGATAATCCTAATACAAGTAGATTTTGGAAAATTACTTTGAATCAGGAAATTCATAATAATATATATTTTTAATATTTTTGTTGGCAATGATGATATACATTTTTAAGTATTTTCATTTGAAATATAAACATCTGAAAAAAAAACACCCCAAAAGGCAAAAAAAAAAAAAATCCAAAAGTTTTACTGATTATATTCTCCACCTAGAAACAGTGCATTATATTTCATTTATCTCCACACAGATGTGGGATTTTCTATTTCACACAAAACATTTTCTAGGCTCAAATCTCTTTTTCTGGAGTTTACAAATATGCTAGTACTTTATACTTTCCTGACATGACACTGTTATTGTTAATAAATTGAAGTCTGAGCAGCAAAGATGATAATATGCTTATTGCTCCATCATCCTTTATATCCAGGACTCTTAACTCATGTCAAAACCTTCTTTCTCTCCTCCCTCATTTTTCCCCTCTTAATCCTCTGTTTCAGGTATCCATTGTGTAATACAACCATAAAAATTGGAAGCTTAAAATGGAAGTACTGTACTATTTCTTAAAAATCTGTGTGTAGAATGGCAGAGAGAGGGTATTTAGCCAACAATTTTTTTTTTGCAAAAAGTTAAAAATGGTAAATATTTCTCAACTCATTTTTGATCTAAGCATGTTCTACTAGCAAAATCTGGCAAAAACATTACAAGAAAAAATACAGAGAATAATATGTTTTGTGAACAATGAAAGAAAATTCAATACTAGCAAATGAAATTCAGCAGTATATAAAAATAATTTGTATGAGCACATGACATTTATACCAAGAATGCAAATATGGCTTAACATACAGAAATCGTTCAGTGTAATTCACAACATTAACAAATGAAAGGATAAAATAAAAGTTGGAATAAATTTAAAAATTGTTTGAATAAGAATAAATGTAATTCCAAGCCTTCTGTATTGATATATGTACAATTAACAAAGAGACTCAAAAACAGAGCTGAGCTAGTAAATACTTGAATTCAACACTGACCCCCACTAAAGAAAATGAGAAATTGTGTAATTCTTTTGCCTTAGTTTAGAGAAAGGGATTTAAAGAATTTTGAAATTAAGAATGATAAAATGGATTTATCTTGTTGCTCTAAGGACCCATTTTGTAGGCTAATTCTTGGGAGTGCACGTAAAACATATTAATGAAAAAGTACAAACATCTTTTAGAAAAGTTTTAGTAACTGTTTGATGGCTGGGAATACATTAGCTTTTTTCATAAATATTCTAGTTCTGATTTTTCCAGGAACTTGGGAGGATTGTGTTTCTACATTCTACTTAGTTGTTGTTATTGGAATCCCTGAAGGGGAATTAGAAGGCAATAGAAAAGAGAAAAGGACATTTTTTTGCTCTGACTGTGGTAGTAGAGTCAACAACTGATTTGGGCACCTCCAGGAAACTGAGCTCCAACACCACTAGCAGTGGTGATGACAGGGAAGGCTCCAGACGCACAGGGGCAAAGGTCGATTTGTGGGCTCCAGTTAGGGTGGTAGTACCTTCCAAGTTTCTAAGGAACTTCTTCATTTTTTTTTTCAATTTTAAGCCTTTCAAACAAATTTGTAACTAAATATTTATTTGCTTGAAACATCTACAAGGTGCTTCAGTTCTCCTGTCTGCACTGACTGATACAAAATAGGCAACAGAAATGAGTTGAACAGAGAGACAAATTAGGATGAAGAAACACCTTTAAGAGGGACACTGGAGCACAGGCAAGGAGCTCTGCAGTGTTACTATTGGTTGTAGCAACAGTACATGATATAATAGAAGTGCACTGCATACTTTGTTTAATAGAATGTGTTTGGAGGTGAGGGTGGTAATATAGGTGTATGCCAAATCAAAAATGTCAGCAGAAATAGATTAAGCAGGTTGGATTTAGTAGTTTATATTTCCATAATTTGTCTACTCCTTTGATGTTACAAAATCTTTGTAAGAAAGACCAAGAAGGCATACTTACATTCATATTACAGATGAGCAAATAACAAATCAGTTGAAGTTAGCCAGTTATATATTGAAGTTAGCTAAGTCAATACTTGAGCTTTACTGTAGTGTCCTTTGATTTTCACATTTTTTTAAAATTAAAAATAATTGGTATTTTTGAGGCATCCCAACTCTTTTTCTTTCCTTGATTTTGTTCTGAATGTAATTACCTGTAAAAATCACCCATTATGTTTTAGCTCAATTATTTTTTTAATATTATGCTTTAAGAAGACATTACAATTTATTTTCTAGATTCATTTGAGTAAATAGTCCAAAGAATGGTTTCAATAACCACTTACTTTTGACAAGATACATATTAATAAGAGCTAAACTATATGAACGGATTTGAAGTGCTGAGCCATTTTTGATGATATAATATATCTCACCTGTAAGTCAAATAATGTTCCAATCTGAGCAAAGAAATCTAAAAAAAGTGGTTGAAACATGTTAATCTCAAATCCCAAGTCTGTATTTTTCTTCAAATATTATTTTTAAATTTAACTTACACAGAAGATACAAAGTAAATTCAAATGCAAAATATCTTAACATTAATAGATTATACAAGGTAAGGATGGAGTGTCTCATTTTTGCTAATGTATGTGGACATATTAGTCTTTTCAATAAAGAGCTCCATTATGAATTAATTTATGTTAACATTCAAGAAATGCTGTGGAAGCTTTTGGAAGTCGTTCTGCTTTACAAACTTCAGTCCACCGTAGGTAAGCTTATTGAGAAGATAAAGATAGTTTGACGAAAAACATCCTTGAATATCAGAGACCATGAAATAGATACCCAGGGAAAAGTGAAACTCAAAAGAATTCCAGGGCATACATATAAAAACGAGCAGGAATTAATTATGTTTATGCCTGCCAACATAGTTTGTCTCAGATTTGATCTTCTCTTTATAAATTACATCTGTGTACATGAGAACATATTTGATTTCCTGGGAAGAAGTTAAATCAATAGGACACTTAATAATTATATTAGACTTATAGCAATATTTGAAAACATTTAAGAGGATACATAATTTATTAATAAAAATGGACATTTATGAAATGACACTAGCCATAGTAATAAATATTCTTAGGTTTACTAATATATGCACATGAGTTTTCATTTCTCAATACTAAGAACAGAGGGAGAAGTTTGGGGATCTCAGTGGACAAGGGATGAATCTGTGCTCTATTGAGAGGAAGTATTGAATTTATGTTCGTACAAATCACTAACTGGATAAACTTGACTGAAACACTGAACTCTAAACTAAATTCCTTATTTATAAAATATGGGATTTAATGAAACCTTTTAAACATTTGTGATGATTAAATGAGATCCTATAAACCTATTTAGAGATAGGAAGTGCTCAATAAATATTTGTTCATAGCTTACTTTCAAAATACTTTACCTCTGTTTATGAAAGTAGTTATATATATGGTGAGCATTGCTTGAAGGAGAAATCACAGTGATGCTGATAAGGATAATAAATATGTCAGTTATTGATGTTCATTTTATTTAGTTTATTTTGTCTTTAAAGTCAGCCATGGAAAATTGGATATTCTTCAATTAATCTAACTGTGCGCTAAAAATTCAAGTGTATTTTCATTTATTGTAATTTAGAATTATTAAGTATTTCTAGATTGACTATTTCACAATGAAATGCGAGATAAAGGTTGTATATAAGTTAAAGAGTGATTAGGATATATAAAATTTGACATTTACCATTTCGTGAATTACTAATTTTTTTTCTCTTCTTGTTCTATATGACACCAAAATAAGCTGAGTGCAATTAATATTAGAAGGTGACAAGTTTATGAACAGATATTGAGTGAATCTAGACCAGTGAGGTAGGGGGAAGGGATGTTGAAAGTTGTAATGAAGAGGTCCAGATAGGTCTGAGTGAGAAGGAGTTATGTGAGTGCAGGTATGTGATGAGAGTGTGAACCAAACACATTTCTGGTGGAAGAGAGTTCATGCAGAAGGGAAGAGCCAGTACAGAGGTCCTGATGCAGAATTATGACTGGAATATTTGGGGACAAATTCAGTTTGACTCAACAAGTGGAAAAACAAAAGGAGATAATGTAAGAAAAGTCAGTGAGAAGTAGGTGGACAGAATAGGTACAACACATTCAGGGCTTCTTAGATACCTTACAGCGGAGAGGTAATATATTGTCACGGCTAAAAGCATAGAGACTGGGAAAAGACTTCCTGGGCTTAAATTCTAGACTACCACTGTTAGCCGGGCACTATGGGTCAAGAAACTGAAACTCTCTGTGCTTTAGTTACTCCATTTGCAAAATTGCAGTAATAATACTGCCAATACCAGAAGATTGTTCTTAGCTATTATTTTACACTAAGTGAAATGGGGAGCCACAGATTTTTGAGTGTAATGATACCATTCGATATGTTAAAAGTTTACTTTGACTAGAGTATTGATAATACTCTCTAGGAGGAAAGCATGAAAAAGTAAAAGAAAGAACACTTAGGGAACTGTTACAACAATTCAGGTGGAAGACAATGAACATATTGTGCTAGCAGTGGAGCTGTTGAGAAGTTTTAGATTTCAGACATACTCATATTTCAAAGAAACACCAACAGGAGGTCATGACTGACTGGCCAGGGGACTATCAAACAGCAACGAGAGTTAAGGAAACCTTTAAGATTTTTCACCTGAGTAATAAAACGGATGGGAATCACATGGAATGGGGAAGACGTGTAGAACAGAACTGGGTGATTAAGAAAACCAGTAAGTTTTGAAAGTGGAAAATTTGACCTTTCTATCACATAGTGATTGCACAGTTGGGTACAAATATTGAATAGATTTGTGTGGCTGGTGTGTGGGAGAGGGAATGAAGCTTGAAATATACATTTTAAAATTTCAGGATATGATATCTAAAACTATGAAACTAGATGAGTTAAACAAAAGAATAAATACACATATACACACTATATAATTTCCTATACATACATATGTTTAATGTGTGCATATATATGCATATGCATATATACACACACTTTGTGTGCATATATACACACACTTACTTGAACATAATTGATGATGCGTTTTATAATAAATACCAGGAAGAAAACACCTGAAAGTATAGTGATTTATGTTATAAATCAGAAATGTCGTTAAATTGCACAAATTTCTTCTTAGGCAACCTTGTCATGTGGTATATGATTTGGCAAGTGGTAAATACTTGAAAAATAGAGAAAGCCAGCATCTATTTCTGAAACATGGCTTATGGCACGAAAGGACAAATTGAGCAAAAGGTCAATAGAGCAGAACTGAGCACAAAATCTCTCCTGCTGTGAACACAGACTTGCCATGGATGTCACATTCAGCTTCTTGAGAAGCTGCAGCATGTCACTATGTGCCATCCTCACCATCAACTGAAAAGACAGCCTTACAAATCAACTAGATCACGAGTATTAAATTCCCAAAGAGATCCATGAAAGTGGAAAAAGAAAGCAACTATTACCTGACCTGTTACAGAGAATTTACTTAAGGATAAGCTGGGAGTAAATGTCAAGCCAAAAGATCTGACCTAAGACACATTAGAAACTTTCCACCAGGCAGACATATGAGAAGATAGAAAAAGGCTGAGACTTTATTTTGAGGACTGAAAAATTCTGTACTTAGTGCAGCAAACCAACAACTAATGTAAGTATAGCTCTAAAGGGCTAACACATGAACACATGCAGTGGCACTGTAAGCCTTGATATTTTCAAACAGGATACTGAAAGGAGAAACACACACACATGCCATGGTCCTACTGAGTAAGTCCTTTAGGTTAATGAACATAAATAATTATTAAGAAACATAAATAAATAATGGTTTCTTTATAACACTACTTACAATGTGTTATGAACTGGAGTAATTATAATCATTTTTTTCCTGAAAAATAAAAACTAGATAGTCCAGATAAAATACGATGATCTAAAAAATTGTGTAGTAGTTTACCAAAAAAAGGAAGGGAAAATTCTAGATGCCAGTAGTGAAGAATGCACCGAGAACTAGACAGAGAGGTAACTAAGATGATACAGCAAAAATCCTATGAAGTTATTGAAATAGTAATGGTTACTATTACTGTGCTTTCTGGCCTCTCAAAGTCCTACAGAGTAGGTAACCATCAAAGCCTTTTTTATCAGTGAGAAAAGAACTAACTGAATCTGTCATCAGCGAAAATTAAGCTTGTCTTTGCCATGACTCTGAGTGGAGGGCAAAAATTCTCACAAGAAATCAAAAGAACAGTCCTGTAACTTTGTGTCTGAACATGATTTTACACTATGCTCATGATATGAAGATACCTCAAGCTGAGAAAGTAGCAATTAAAAAAAGATCCTGGTGTTGTACAAACCCTGTGTGGTCTAGAAATCAAATCCAAAATTGCTCTGGAGGGACACATTAGTCCATGTAGGATTTATAAAGGGGAAAAATCAAAAGAGGCCAGATTAATTGAGCTCACAAGCTCAAAATCAGAAATTACAAAATTCATGGTAAGTGAAAGTCAGCAGTCGCAAACACTAGGGGAACTCAAGCTATTGGGTTTAAAACCTCAAAGTAAACCTGAAGAACAGAGCTCCTAGGATGACTGGAAAAATTACACACACATGCATACACAGATATAGCCTAAGTGTGTTAAAAAGAATTAGAGGTAACAGTGTCTTCTGGTTAAATGCAGTAAGCTTGAGAAGACAGAATCTTAATTTAGCAGGAGCAAAGTCAAGGAAGAAGTTAATATATCCCCATAGAGCTTCCAGAAGCTATAGTAATTGGTAGCAGTACATTTTGAAAGGTAAAGGAAGGTGATCTTTAAAGCAGGTGGACTGGTTGAAAGTCTAATTGAGAAGAAATTATACCTAAATATCCTGTCTCCAGTCCATGCAGCCATGTGAGTGCATCCCCCCGTACCTAAGAGAAGACTGAAGGATTATACTATAAGGAGTATAAAACACACGTTCTCTTGCCTGGGAGGAGAAATTGAAGCTTAGGAGCCTGTACTGTTTATATGAGTATTAAGGGATACCCAAGGTCTTTTATTTGGTATTCTAAGTGGAAAACAGGTGTTCACCCTTCAGGAAAGAGATGGGCATTAACTTCTCTAAAATGTATGGGAAGTCCAAAACTACAAACAACAACAAAAGAAGAAACACCTAAAAATGTTATCAGCAGGTATTTTGACAATGATAAGTGCTAACCAGATCAATCTAGAGTAAAAGTGACGGCCAGGGTTTCTACCTGCATGCCATTTGAACTTGCTTTTTGGTAACGTTGTCTTATATGTTACAGATCAAGATCAGAAAAACAACTGATATGAAAACAAGCTAAAGCAACTTGAGAGAATCAGTTTATTCATGAGCAAGAAATATTACTTTCTACTCTTAAAGATATCAGAGAACACAGCATCAAAAAGAATCAGATGAAACACACATTTACACACACACACACACACATACACACACATCGTACTTGTAGTAAAGTGTTTAATAGAAAAGGTGAAAGCTGACAGTGTTGTCTTGTTGAGCGCTTGTCATGAGTTCAAGAGGAAAGTTTTCAGTCTCTTATCATAAGTAAGATATTAGTTGTAGTTTTATCTAAGATGCTCCATATCCAGATAAGGAAGTTTATTTCTCCGGCAGCCATCCCAGCGCTCCACTCACAACTCTCTTCAAGAAAGAATCTTCTGGAAACAAAAGTTGGTTGACAGTCTTCAGCTGCCACGACTTCAGGATTTACCAGAGTATTTGATCAAAGCCACATCCTTCCCAGACAATGACTGAAGATGCTGGGGTTTCTTGAGCTATGATATTCCTGATTAACACGTGATGACTCTAATAGGATATCATTCTTCTGGGGCTTGTATTATCCTAGCCAACACTTTCTCAGCGCAGCACTGCAGGCTGAAGCTCTTTCTGTACAATTCTCCTCTTCTCTCCCTGCATTATGGTCTGAAGTCTCCTCGCTACTGATCTTCTTTTTTTCTTTTCCCTCTATGCTTCTGAGCATAGGATTCTATACTTAGTGAAAATATCATTTAAAATGAAAACAAAAATATCTTAATGACATATAAAATATGAGAATTATCTCCAGGAGATTGGTGATAAAAGAAATGTTAAATGTAGTTCTAGTTCTTCACACAAAAAGAAAGTAACAACAGATGGAAATACATAGTTACACAAAAGAATCAAGAGTACTGGAAATAAACATGGGTCAGAAAATATGCTCCTTTTGAATTATTAATTTATACTCATTTAGAGTTGTTTCTACAGTCTACCTGAGGACTCATCTTAATGTTGCATGGCTACTTGAATGTGTATGCTTCAATGGTGGATTGTATCCATCTTTTAAATGTCAGTTCCGTCAATCAGATCTACAGAACTTAAGTTAGTTGATTGTGTTGATCAAATATCTATATCTTCATGGTTTTTATATACTTGCTCTATCAACGCAATATGTAGGAATTCAGTTTTAAAATTAAATATGAGTGATTTCAGTGGGAAATAATTCATTGTTACCCTGTTAAAGTGTAGTTTCTTTCACAGCACAACATACATACACATATCTATTCATATACATACATACATACATACAAATACACTACATACTCTTTTTGTTGTGACCTGGCAGGAGTTCTATGTAGGGGGTCAGATCTTTTAGGTTAAATACACTTTTTTTCCTATCGCCAATAGTTTCTCAATCCTTATACCTCTGCTCATATACCAACCCTCTGAAAAATGGCAATCAGTGTTAATTTTCCAAGTACTTTAAGAAACGTTTTAAAAGTATACCTTCTCTGAATTCTCTGGATAGATTTGATAGAATACCTTTTCACTCTCAGTGAAACACTGCGTTTATAAAACCCTTGGAAGGTCATATGAGGTCAGATTTAATGGTTTGCTCTATTATGCAGGAGGGAACTAGGTGAGGACATTCAGGACACATTGGATTTTTATTCACATTCTGATTTTCTCTCCTCAAATCCAATGGAATCTGTGCTCATTACTGAACGTTCCTGTAGCTCAAAAGAAGATGGCCATTGAAGGGAAACCTGTTATACAAAGATGCCCTTCCATCACTGCATAATTCATCTCTGCACCAGTAACAGTAGATCACTTTCCTTGCATTCTGTCCAGCATCATGTCCACTGGAACAAAATAACCTGGGATGGTCCATGCAATTTGCATGAACAGTATCTGGTCTACATCCCCAGAGGTTGCAGGTCTACTGAGTAGTAGTTAATAGGTAACAGTAGAATGCTTATTTAATTTTTCAATTTAAATGCCTAGATAATGCTGGGGGCAGTGCAGTATATAAACAACTTGTTCCTCGCCTTAAGAGGTGTTGTTATAGCTTAGGATGAGCAATTATTCAGGATACCCCCTGGGAATGTGGGATGTGACAGAGGACACACTGGCCCTGTTGAGGCGCAGCCTGCCAGATGGTCACAACCTGCAGTGGTGAAATGAGGACAATATGAAGGGACCTGGGGCAAAACCGTTTTTTCTGTAGCAATCTGGTGGAAGCAACATTTTGAAGTCTGAGGGACTGGTTCCCAAGTTTTTTTTTGGGGGGGACAAACTCCACAACTCCATGAAAATTAGTCACATCTAAACTGAAATTAGACTGATTTCACAATTCATTCTTTTCCTGATTCAGTCATCTTCCCTGGCCTAGATAGGTTGGCTGTTTTTACTTCATGATGGCAAAACACACAAGTTATAGTAAAATATTTTACCTTAACAAGTGAGTTGTTTCTCTAGAGCCGGAGGCAAGAAAAAAAAAAAAAAGAGTTGGGTATTGCTCTGGCCACAGTTTTGGCAGTTGTAGACGTAAGCTGCCCTTGTTAGAGAAATATTTTGCTCTCTCCGGTCTCCATATGTTGTCTGCAGTTTGCAGGGTCAGGACCATTTATTTCTTTGTTCAACCAGTATATCGTGGGTGGGTGAGTACACAAAGGGGTATGAACTACTAATGAGTGTTAGGGGACAGGAAGCCGCATTCTGGGCAGCCTCATTTTTCAGTGTTACATTAGAGAAGCTCACCACACTGGGGAGAAAGAGTTTCTCAAGAGAAATATCAGAGACTACCTGCCCCAGCAGGTGTATGCAATTCAGCTGCAACATTATTTCTGGCATTTTAAATGGAAGGAAGTTTCATTTGCTAGATTATAGCAGAGCAGGTATCACTGTAATAACACATCACTAGCCTTTATTTAGATTTTTAAATTAAATACAGTTTAATATAATTCAAATATAATAAAAACACACCCATGCCAAAGCGATGCTGTCTTGATGACTATAGTTTTATTGTAAGTCTTGATAGTGAATAGTTAAGTGTCTGACAACCTTTAAATTATTTTTCAAAATAGTTTTTTGGCTAATCTAGGCAAACTCCATTTCCAATAAATTGTAAAGATTGTCAAGTTTACAAAATTTCTTGCTGGGGGTTTGATTGGATTGAAATGAAGCTATAAAGTCTCCACATTTATACACTTAGTTCAATAATCTGTTTCTTTAATTTTAAAAGCAATTTTATAATTTATAGTGTACTTTGTCAAATTCATTCCTAGATATGTTGGGTTTTATACTATTTTTAAATGATGTCTGTTTTAAATTCATATTCTAATATTTTGTCCATGGTATCTAAAAATGAAATTTAGTTTTATGTGTTAACCTTATATTTTGAAACTTGCCAACATCAATTTTTCACTTTATTGTACATATTTAGATTTTTCAGTTTAAGAGTGAAAATATTCAGTCTTTCACCATTAAATATGATATTAGTTCTAGGTTTTTCATAAGTGACTTTTATACTACTGACAGTGTTTGTTCATTTCCTATTTGACTTATTAAAAATCATGAATGGGTTTTGATTATGGCAAATTCTTTCTTGGCAATTTTGAAATAACTGAGTTACTTTTTTCTTTATTCTGTTCATGAGGTGAATTGTATTGCTTCTCAAATATTGAAGAAATATGCATCCATGGTCATAAATTCAACTTAACAGTTAATATGTTGCACTTATCATGCTAATGTTTTGTTGAGGATTTTTGTATCTGTGTTTAAAAGTGATATCAGTCTGTAATTTTTTTTTTTTTTCTTATGACATCCGTGTCACATTTGGGTATCAGATACATGCTAGCCTCAAAAATGGCTTGGTAAGTATTCTCTCATTTAGAATTTATCTGTAATTTTAATATATTTTCTTCATGGGAAAATTTGTGGTTAAAAATGAAATATCTCTAATAGATGTGAGGTTAATCAGTTATTCTATTTTTTGAGTCAGTTGTGTACATTGCTTTTCGAAAGTTTCTGAAATTGTTTCTCAAATTTTATAAATGTATTCGTTAAACATAAATTAAGCATTTTATCGTAAAGAGTTTACCAACTTTATTTACCTTTTTAAATAGCCACCTTTTGCCTTTGTTTTCTCTTTTGTAAAGCATCTTTTTGCCACTTTGCTCTTCTACTTATGACTGCTTTTATGATCATTGTGTAAAAATGACACGAACAGAGTTATTTTAAAATGGAGTCAGATCAGGCATTCCAGAGGAACTGCCTTGCCTGTCTTGCTCCTTGACATTTTTGGAATCTTTGTTCTGGGTGACATAAGCTTTGAACTGGCCCATAGCAACATTGTCTTACAAACAGTTGTTTGTAAAGCCAAGAGTAAAAGCAGACATCCTGGAGGCAAGGACTGATGATTATGGACTCTTTTTCTGAGGACAGAATCAGTAACCAGGCATGCATAGCTAAAGAGTAACTCAGTTTCTTAGAACCGATAGAAATCTCTTTCTTCTGTTCACGTAATTATTCCCTTCTTTTTCTCATTAAAAAAACCTTTACCCTCACCCTGAAATCAGGACATAATTTGGGTTTCTTCCTTAATCTGTGCTGCTGCAATTGCATTTCTTTTTTATCCCAAATAAATGCTTGTCGCCTCTCATTTTGGCTTTTTATTTTTAAGTTAACAATTGTTCCTTTCCTTGTATTTACCAGGTAGGAGTTTAATTACTTTTCTAAAAATTGTCTTAATGTAGAAACACCTATCATTGCTTTAAACATTTCCTTTTTCGAATATAGAAATTTTGTGGTAAAATTTTTCTTTTAACCAAGGCTTAACCTTGTTTCACAAATTCAGATAGGTTATATTTTCATCATTCATCTTGAAATGTTTTATGATATCTCTGGTGATTTATTTCTGATATACTTCTTGTGTGTGATCACTTGATTCAACTGAATGTGTGTTATTCAATTCCAAATTTAATGATTTACTGTATACTTATAATTATTAATATGCCACTTAACATAGCACAGACTAAGTTATAATTCAGTCCTTTAAATTTTAATGAGTTTCTTCTTGGCCCAATAGCTGGTCAGTATTACTGAATGTCAGTCTATACTAGAAGAAAGCAAAATGTCTATTCTGTAACAGCTACCTGTACTGTTCTATAAATGCAAATTTGGCCAGTATTTTTGATAGTTCTGCTCACATCTTCTATATTCTGATATTATCATTAGTTTTATCAGTTACTGAAATAAATGTTTTTAAAATCTTCAATCATCATTATTGATTTATTTTACCTCTTAATTCTGTCCATTTGCTTTCAGAAAGTTTGAAGCACTCTTACTTGGCACATAAATATTTAAGATTGTATTAAAATCGAGATAAAAACACTGGTGTACACATTATCTCATGAAATGTTACCTTATGATTAAAAACACTTCTCAGATTGTTGAATCTATTTGGCCTCTGTCAGATTTCTAAAGTAATTTGTAATAAAACTATTTGGATGCATACATATTTTGGAAAAAGAAATTAAACTTCTAGTAAGTACAATGAAAGGAACAATTGTTAGCCTTAAAATAAAAAGCCAAAATGAGCAGTAACAGGCTTTTGTTTGGGATCAAAAATGTGCTAAAAACATTTTCATACTCACTGAATTTTTGTTGCATAATTAAGATTTTCTTGATAGTAGTAAAATGTGTTCTTTAAATTATTTTTTATCAAGGAAAATAATCTAGGCCTCACAGTTCTTTTACATTGATAGCAATAATACTGCCTTGAATAGTACCTTGCTTGTAGTGATCAGTTCCAGCTCTGTCATTTTCTATGTACATGACTTTGATCTCATTTATTTGTACTTCAGATTCCTGATCTCTCTATATATTCAACTTTTTGAGATAATTGGATGAGTTAATACATGTAAATATATATTTTTTAAATTGTACCTATGAGTAAGATCCCAAATGTTACCTAACAGAATGATCATTAGCTTTATACATATAGTGATGGACATTTTACACATTTTCATTCAAGCCAGATACACAAATATACCGTTAAATGCCCATATTTTTAAATGATGGTATAGTTTAAAAAATGTTCTATATCAATTATAGGGTAATATAACTGATACATATTTATAAAAAAGTTGATCTTTGATAAAATTAAGGCAAGCATTTTACATGGTAAACAATGCTATTCAATTAGATCTATGGACTCTCAGTAGAAAACACTTCTAGTAAGGTCGTTCATTTGAAGCAGACAACAGGTAAAAGTTTGGAAAATATACCTTAATATTTTTAGCACCAAATTCCTTGTTTAGCATGTATATAATAAGTATTTAATTATTGATAGTATAATTAAATTTTAATTATTGATAGTATGCTGACAAGTAGTATCTACATCATTTTATCTATCAATATTTATCTTTCTACCCATCTCCCTATTTATCTATATCTCTGGATATATTGTGTCTATGTCTGTGTCTATATCTATGGATAGATCAATATATCCATAAATATATATGTGTGGATATGTAAACAGAGAGACCTAGATATAGAGATTATATGTAAATATAATTTCTCTATATAAATGAATATAGAGAGAATTTATCTACATGTATATGTCTATATCTCTATATTGAGAGAGGATAGGGGAGAGTGAGAGAAGACGAGTAAGGGACAGAAACCTATTCCTGTCTCTACCTACCTACCTGGGGAAAGGAGGAGGGGCAGAGAAAGAGAGTGTATTATTAATTCCTGGACATTCTTTTCTCAATATAATGTAATTACCTAACGCACGGGGAAAATAAATTGATACATCTACTCTATAGAAAAAACACCATTCATCTGGTGCAGTCATGCGATTTACAATCCAAATGTCATGACAAATATAGTCTCTCTTGAACTTTGTGGAAATCTTATCCTTGTGAGTTAAGAGCAAATAAAAGAAAATATAACCTTTAATAGATTCTTTGAGAGCGTTATTTAATTCTGTAACTGGCAAATCTTTATTTCCAGCAATAATTACAAAATAGGCAAAATAAATAAAATTAGCTCCATTAAAGTCTTTTGAGAGTCACTTCCTTCTCTCCCCCAGTTTTTGTGATCATACAGATACCAAAAAAAAAAAAAAAAAAGGGAAGAAAAAATGAAACTTAGAAAAAGATTGGATTTGGAAGAGATTAAACAAAAACAACTCTACATCAAACTAAGAGAAGACATGGTTCCTTTATTTAAGCATGCCCCACAAAGAAATTATGACAAGATCATTAAGAAAACTAAATTTCAAAAACTTAACTGTGTGAGAAGATTTACATGAACTGAATTTAAACTTCAAGTAAGTAGGATGACAGCAGTAAAGAAAATATCTCCTATTTCAGCATAGTCTATAAATATTCTGCCCATGTCATTGTAAGATTATTGACAAAATTCTACTGGGAAACATACGGTTTACTGAATTATAAAAATGTTAACATCACCTGTGTCCCTACTTAGAACACTCAATTTAGTTAATCCTAAATATCAAAATCATGCTCATTACTCATTACCAGGGCTGAGTTAATCACATAATAATGAGTAATATCAAGATGTCAAAATCACTGAGAATTACTTAGACTAATTGCATGTCAAAAGAATCAAATATACTCATCATGGTCCACTAAAGCACAATCAGGTACATATGACTATTTTTCCTACAGTATATCACCACTTCCAGGTCCTATGCCTACAACCCCGGACACACAGAAAGTATTTTTGAATTAGTGTATAAATAAATGAACCTCTGTAGTAGGAGGCTTCACCTATAAGAAAATTAATGACGTCAGAGGATCAGTGAGCTTTTGCAGTCCTATTACTATTTACTTTTTACTAGATAGGGCCTTGTTATCAGGCTGGAAGCTACTTTTCACACAGTAATTCTCAACTGCAGATTGCATGCCCTCTCTCCAGAAATGTAGATTGCTACCAAAACTGTCCTATTAAGAGTGGACAAACTCTACACTGCGTCCTTATTCACCACTTATACTTCCAGGACAAGGGATCTAATTGTTCAAATGCTCCAGCAGCTGGGGTAATGTACACTGAAGCACTGACGTGCTACAGATACCGGTTTTGTTCTGGCCCCATTTAAAACTGAGAGATTACCACCAAGTACCTTGCTGAATGGTTCCAATCTATTTTCCAAAATGTGCTGAGCTCTCTCCAAAACCTAAAGAGGCCTAGTGAGTGCTGTTACTCTTTTTCTGGAAAAAGATACAAGGTACAATAGGCTTATGTTGGATGTTCCAGCATGCCCCAGACAAATGGACTCCAAAATAAACACCCCAACAGGCCTCTGAATCTTTAGAAGATTTATTTCCATCTTCTCATGTGCATGCATTTTATGAGGGCATCCAGGTTATTTGTCACTTCTTGCTTACCGGGTCTGGTTCATAGCATAACATTTATACAGTGGACCCATGTGATTGTCTGTGGGATATCTATATAATAAGTCTGTTTGTAACAAAGGGACTAATATGTCCCTGGGGCACTGTCATTAATATGAACTACTGTCCATGTCAGATGAATGTGAAATACTCCTGCTTCTTCATCTCATTAGGGATCGGAAGGAATGTATTTGCAAATCAATAGCAGTATACAATGTGTTAGAAAGTGTGCTGAATTTTTCTAATTGATCACATACCTCCAGTAGAACAACTGTTCTAGTGGCTAAGGCTTGATTCCTTTTATTATAGCCAGACATCTCTGTGATTCATACAGCAGCAATCCCTACATCTCTTAGGTGCTTAAAGTATTCATTAAGCTGGTTGATGCCTTTCTACCGATATCTTACCATAATTCACAGGGTTAATAAAGTCTTAGGAACTGAGGTACTTCAGCAAGCCAGGGCCTTTCAATACCCAGCTTCCTACCATCTGGCTAGCAATGATTTGATCCCATCCTCCGGGTCTATTCCTAAAACCTCTTTTGTTTTCAACTCTCTTGATTTGAGTTCTCTTGTAAGCAGACCTGAGACAACAAGGATTTGAGTATAATTTGTTTCTTTAGAAAATGACCCAATTAAACATTAGTAGGGGAGTAGGGAAGTAAGAATGGGAAGGAGAAAAATAGAGCAATAAAGTGTGCATTTATCAAACCAGTTACCACTGTGTGCACCTGAAGGTCAGTTTTTCTCTGAAGGTGCTCTGGGGATAGTATAATAAATGCTCAGAGGTCTTCCCACTAAGGAGCAAGAATTATGTGGTATTTTATCTACCAAACCTCTAATGTCAGTGGATGAGGGTCTCTTCAGGGGCACATATGCTCCAGCGCTCTGACTTTCTCTGAACTTGGATCAGTGATCTCCTCAGGCCAGAAAAACACCTCTAGGCAAAAAGCACATATACGTTCAATAGGCAGCCTCCATCCTGTAAAGCAATGACCAGATACTGACAATTTGTGTTACTACCACAGAATCTAGGAATTTGTACCAGGATAGCACACACAGACTGATCAAAGTTGAAAGGTTGCTCGCAACAATTGACTAGTTTGTATAAAAAAGTAAATGAATGTCAGAAAGAATTGGAAAATAAGCGACAGAGAGATAGAATGAATAGATGCTACGCTGTGGATAAAAAGACAGGAGTAGGGGAAAGAATAAAATATTACAAACTGAAGGTCACTGTTACCCTCCAAACACAAAGAGAAACAGACCCTGTGGAGTCCCAAGTTTACAGGACATCTCAGCCTTGTATAGGTCTACAACTAGCATTAGGAACTTGATAGAGGAGCAGGCTTTGCCTTTACAACCACATTGATTTAGGTATAACGATAGTAGCTGTGTTTCTCATGAGGCTACTGGGGAAGCAGTATCCTTCGGAGAGTCCCGGGTTTATACTCCGCAGGCAGAGGCAACTGTCTCAGAGTTAATGAATAGCAGGTGTTTTTAAAAAAGAACACTTGTATTCGATTATTTTTCTAGATTTATTTTTGCCTATTTTGAAATTTGTTTTGCTTTGCTTTAAATCAACATTCCAGAAAGCACAATTAAAAAAAAAAAAAATCCTGGAGCGGAAGTAGTTAGGTACTGGATTGAAGGATGGAAACCCTGTCATAGAAATGTATGAAGTCACTTAAGATGAGAGGACTGAGTGCATCAAAAGGCACATGGCTATTCTTTTAATCTACATCCCCAGGCAAGAGGCAATGTTGCAATGCCTTCTATTGTTGTCCCATCAAATATCGATTATATTCTTACATATTGCCAATGAAAGGGAAGAAGTGACTTATCCATCATTAGAAGGATTTGATGTATATGTCACATAGCAAAAATTATTTGGAAATAGACTGTATGAAACTAAAGGAGAAATTGAGTTTCCATAGGCATTGCTTTTGATATGGACCTAGCATGATAAATAGCATTTAATGATACCGAGTTAGTGAAGGTGCTGCGTGCCCATGACGAAGGAAAATAGAAAGAGAACTATGGACCCGGAAAAGCAAACACTGGTTAAAAGAATACATACACTGGTTTAGTACTCCTGAGGAAGAGAGTTCCTGATGAGGAACAGACTGAATAGACAGCCTCAGGTCAGCAGGGAAATCGTTTTGAAAGTCTAAGTGCTTTAGCATTCACTCTGTAGGAAATGACCAGTAACGGAGGGATTTTAAACAGAGGAGTGGCATGGATAGAAATAAGAATGATGTTTAGGCTTAAGAGAAGGGAGAGAGACACATAATAACCTGAAGATTATTTAGCAGTGGAATAAAGAGAAGAGGGGACAGTTAGATTGAGACAAGACAGAATATTTCAGAGTTGTTTTAAACTGGTCATTTTCATTATGATTTTTTTAAATTATGAAATAAAATCCACCAGGGACATCATGAATGTTATCCCATCTCAAGGGACACCACCTCTGACCTATGCACTCATGTCAAAAGGGATCATGATTAAGATGTCATTAAGCCACACATCTAGGAATGCCCGAATGCCAAAAGCTTTTTCTCCAATATCCCTTCCTAATGCACCCCAATGGCATGGCTCAAACGAACGACATCTGAGCTCTGAAATACCTTAAAATGTATCTGAGGATTCATATAGAACACACTACCCTTCAGTGTGGAAACATATGGGGAAAGGGTGTACAGCATAGCTGAAAATGTCTTCCCCGAAGCCCTTCATTGGACTCTACCTCTGTGAAAGACCCAACCTTTGATTGTCATCTCTGCATTGCAAAGGACTTTACCTTTTATTCGCAGTGTGTTGGGAGGCTGGGAGGCTATCTTAAGTAGGAGAATAACATGATCTAATTGGCATTTTGAATAATGCGCTCTATTTGTTATGTGAAAAATGGATTGTAAAGAACCAGAAGAGGTAATATGGAGACTAATTAGGAGGCTGAGTATTGCTCAAGCTCCATGAGGGATATTTTGGTTGCACTAGGATGGTAGTATATGAGATGTCGAAAATGATTGGATTTAATATTTATTGTGAAATTCGATCAAATAAGATTTGTGTTTAGACTATGCTGAGATGTGAGAAAGAAAGATAAGAATAACTCTTGAATTCTGAGGTGTGAATAGCTTGAAAAATGTCAGTGTCATTTACTGAGGTAGGAAATGGTGGGAAAGACATAGATATTAATATAAGTAAAGTTCATGATGTCTGTAACATCCAAGACAGACAGATGCATGATTATGGAGTGCAGAGAGGAGATTTTCACAATAGATAGATGTTTGAGGGATATCAACATATTTGGGGTACATTGATGACACAGTGCAAAAGGCGCTGGATGGAGAAAAGAGAAAAGAGGGAAGAATTAAATTCTGGGAGATGCTACACTTAATAGGTGGGGGTCTTAAAAAGAGGAAGGCCTTATCAAGGAAAGATGAGAATACACTATCAGTGAAATATGAGAAAAATCAGGAACATTTGCTATCCCAGGGAATGAAGTCTTTCAATCTTCATTTCATCCTCACAACTACTCTTCATGACAGAATAGCTAGCTATTTTATATTTATGTTACCTATTGGAAAAACACCTGAGATTCAGAAAGATAATTGACATTTCCATTATTATAAAGTCAGTAAATAGTGACAACATGCCTAGAACAATGTGTCATCTGAGACCTAGATCAAAAACCTCAACTGAAAAGAAAAATATTTTAAAATAAAATTTAAAATGCTAGTAGTATTTTTTTTAATAGAGAAAATGATTTTAGCTATCAGCAGACCTCAGTAAAAACTTAAATTTATAGCTTTTGAACAAAGTACTGAAATTTTATCAATGATAGTGATTTTCCCAGAAGAGAGAAGAAAGACTACAGCTCATCTTTCTTTTTATTCCAGGGTCAATATGTTTGAAACATTTCAGTATGAAAAGTGATTGTCCTATAATATACACTAGTATAATTAATAGAGTAGACAAAAGCAGGGTTACTTCTTTCATAGATCAAATTCCACAGGGTCCTAGAAAATTGAGCTAGTGATATTAGAAGTATGAGTTGGTAAATAGATTTCCTCAAAGTTATCCATATTTGATGAAAATCAAAGAAGCACAATTTAACTACAAAGAAAATGAGCTAAAACTGAAAAAGAAAAAAATTGAGTAATCTAAGTAACATTTTTCTTCAATATAATTACATTCTTCCAAAATATCACAGAGTGATGGAAAAGATTGAGTTTGCTTTTATTATGATTTTGAATTATATATTTAAAATTTAAACAGATATTTAATTCCTAAATATAAAAAATGAGACTAGAAATTATTTACTTCCATTTATTGAATGTACAAATTTGTTTTGTTTTATATTATTTTATATTGTTAAGCCTGTTTACTTCCATTTTTAAAATATAACTTTGATAACGGTTCTATAATTAAAATATGATATTTACCACAATTTTAATCAAAGTTTGCATTTCTGAGTTCATTTTATCTTAGATTGTCCTCATTTTGTTAATGCATGTACTTCGTATCGTAGCTACATTTTAGAATTTCTATACATTGCTGTGGTACTTGAGCAAAAATGATTTATACTTTTCTTAGCTAACACATTTGTTCTTTCAACAATTGTAGAACTGGGTTTTTATGTTTGTTTGTTTGTTTGTTTTTATTTTGTGTGTGTGTGTATATTGAATGACATGTGAGAAGCCCAAGTCCAATGTGTTAGTTATTATAGTTTGTTTGTTTGTACTGAGATGTCTCTTGAATTTTTCTTTTTCTTTGAAAAGAAACATATTAGCTCTGTATATCTTAAGAGTTTGTAGGTCTTGATGGAAAGTACCCTTTCCCACTGTAAATGAAAAATTTTCCTCATTAGAAGTAAATATTCCTAGTAGCATAAGTTTTAATCCTTCTCGATTCCTACTACATTGCTTCTATAATTTTTAAGTACCAAGGATGCTTATATTGTATTGATATTTCTGTCTTTGCTGGCTATCATATTTAAAAATAATTTCTTATTTTATTCTTAATTCTTTCTAATAGTTATTAATATGTCCTGGGTACAATTTTTGGAATTTTACTGTAAATATATATGCCAGAGTAAATTAGACTATAGAATAACCTCTAAAATAATTTAACTAGATATCAAAAATCAATATGGTCACCATTTGAGGTAGGGCATTAATCAACAAATAACGTATTACAACCTTCAAAGTTTCTGATTAGAATTGCACTAGTTTCCAAGAATAATTATTTCTCATTACACATGCTCGATATATAAGTAGGTGAACAGCTATGAATTTCTACAAATACTTCCAATTTGGAAAGAAGAAAGTGAGTGATTCTCTTTTATTGTCTTCTAATAGTATGAGTTTGTGTAAATTATGTATGTGTGCTCACATATATATGTGTACCTGTGAGAATACAGGTCTATATATACTCACAGTGAAAATGATGCAGTGGAGAGAGTGTTGAACTCTGGAAAGAAAACAACTGAATTAAATTCTTTCTGGCAACGGAAGATCCCTAAGTCGAGTGAGTGGATCAATTTTATAACATGGACAGATTTCCCACAGATATAACTTTTACTAAAGTGGAATAAAACTAGAATATACAACATGTAATCATAGTTTTGTTTTGTTTTAATTACCTTTCCCTCTATGACTTAATTGGTTCCTTTAGAGTCAATATTTATGATTGGCTATATTACCTTCATTTATCCCTCTGTACTGGTAGCCCTAAATACCTTCTAATCTTGATTGTCTTTCCATATTTAGGAATAGAGCATCAATTTGATTAATGCTAATAGATAGCATCTTCATCTTTCCTATAACTGAGCTCTGCCCTAGAGGAATGGAAAAGAGTATAAGCTTGAATTTCTTCATAGCATTCACAAACAGATTTACCACACATCATCAGATACCAGAACAAATAACATTCTATAGAAGTTGCACAGCACTATCACGAAAACCCAAGTTCCTACTATTTAGGTCGATCAGGTTTCCTGTGAAGGTATGTAATTTACAGATTCAGCCTCTATTGCTGTTATAGTTACCAACCCCTATTGCTGTATGTAAAGGAGATATAATTGATAAGGCAAAACCTAGCAACATATGTGCAGGGAGTTCTTCATTTAGCATCTAAATGCTATTGAGAATAAAATTTTACTTAATTTCCTTTTCAAATTGTTTATTGCTAGTATATAGAAATATATTTTATATCAATTCTGCATTTATATATCTATAAGAATTTATCAATTCTTAGTTATATTGTGGATTCCTTTGAATTTTCTATATTGACAATCATGCAGTTTGCAAATACAGGATTACTTAACTTTTAAAACAGATGACATTGATTTTCTTAATTTCTCTTTTTTATTTCTCTCCTGAATTGCATTTGCTCTAACTTCTGGGATAACGCAGAGTAGAAATGGTAACAGTCTTAAAGGGAAAGCTTTCAAGTTTTACTCTTAAGTTAGTTGTAAACTGTTGGTTTCTGTAGGTTCCTTTCGTTAGGTTGAGGAAGTTGATTTCAAGTCTTCATTTTGTAACAGTCTTTCTCATTAATCAGTGTGGAATTTATCAATGGTTTGCTATTGAAATCATCATGTGGTGTTCATCTTTTATTCTACTAATATGAAGTATTACATTAATTGATTTTCAGATGTTAAACCAAATTTGCATTCCTGGGATAAACTCTGTTTGATCATGCTGTTTAATCTTTTATATATTGCTGAATTTGTTTTTTTAATTTTATTTTTTAAATGTTACTTTCAGGTGTATAAAACAACATAAACATTAGACATTTACACTCCTCACAAAGTAATAACTCTTCCAAGTCTAGACTATATTCCCTATGCTGTACTTTATATCCTGTAACTACACACACACACACACACACACACACACACACACACATAATTTAATTATACTTGACATTCAATATTATTCTACTTCAGCTTCAAGTGCACAGCACAATGGTCAGGCATCTACACAGTCTATGAAGTGATCTCCTGATAAGTCCAGTACCCATCTGGCACCCTACATAATCTTTACAACATGATTGATTATATTTCCCGTACTGTATTTCACATCACTGTGACTATCTTGTGATTACCAATTTGTACTTTCTAATCCCTTCACCTTCTCCTCTGTCCCCCATCTCGCCTTCGATGTTTTTTTTTTCTTACTATTTTGAGCATTTATGTGTTCATACTTGTGAAACACAGTAATTAATAATTTGTGTAATATCTTTGTATAGCTTTGGTATCCGATTAATACTGGCTTCAAGGAATGAATTGGAAAACAATTTCTCCTATTTTTTGTAAGAATTTGTGAAGGATTGGTATCACATCGAAGTGTTTTTGGTGGAACTCAGCAGAAAAAACCTGTGGGCAGAGCTTTTGTCAAAAAATTATTATTACTATTATTATTATTATTATTATTATTTTACTTCTAATAGATCTGTTTAAGTTCTCTCTTTAGTCTCTTAACATTTGCATCATTTTTTTTATATGTATTCTTTTCATCTAACGTGTCATCAATAGTCAAAATGTTATTCACAAAATCCTTCTGATTCTGTAACATCAGTAGTGATGCCCCCTCTTTAATTTCTTTTTTTTTAAATTAAAATTTATTGGGGTGATACTTGTCAGTAAAATTATATAGGTTTCAAGTGTATAATTCTGTAATACATCATCTATATAATCACATTGTGTGTTCAGCCAGAGTCAGTTCTCCTTCCATCACCATATGTTTGACCCCATTCACCATTACCTACCACACTCCTCCACCCTTATCCTCTGGTAACCATTGAACTCTTCTTGTCTGTGTCTATGAGTTTTTGTTTCTTTATTTGTTTGTCTTGTTCCTTTGTTGCTTTCAGTTTTCTGTCCCATATATCAGTGAAATCATATGATTCTTGACTTTTTCTGTCTGACTTATTTCACTTAGAATAGTCAAAAGGTTCATCCATTTTGTCGCAAACGACACTATTTCATCTTTTCTTATGGCAAAGTAGTATTCCATTGTGTATATATACCACATCTTCTTTAGCCAATCAACTATCGAAGGCCATTTTGGTTATTTCCAGGTCTTGACCACCATAAATAAAGCTTCACTGAACACCAGAGTTCATATATCTTTACAGATAAATTTTTTTCAGATTTTTTAGGTATATACCTAGGAGAGGGATTGCTGGGTCATATAGTAATCCTATTCTTAATTTTTTGAGGAGCCTCCACACTGCCTTCCATAGCTGCACTAATCTGCATTTTGGCATTTGTTTCATCTGTCTCATTTTCTTAGACAGCAAATTATTTGTCATGTCGTGATCTATGTATATCCTTAAGTATGTAAAATTATAAAACTGTTTTTGATATACTGGTATACAGAGTGGGTCAAGGGATATAAGGCAAATGGCCATCTTAATAGTGCTGGTAGTTTATAGGAAATGGGTAAAACTTAACTGGATGGGTATACAGCATGCGAACAGGTAAAGACTAAAGAGTTTTCTAAAGTAGATTGAAAAAATATACATTACTGTATGTATATATATATAGGGAAATAGACAAAGTTAATTCACTGTCATGCAACAAAAAAAATAGGGCATATTTCTGAATAAGTATTATTTTAATCAATTTAAAATATAATCTATCTCTGTATAAAGACTGTTCATATCTCCCATATGGGAGATATCTCCCATATCTCCCATATTCATATGCATGCTGCTTTTATTCCAAGGATTCAAGAGTAAAACTATAATACATATTCTCATGGCACTGGTCCTGGTTTACTCTTGTATATATTTGTATTAGCCTTCTCTACTTGCTACACATTAAAAATATTTTGTGATCTTATCCTTAGATGTCAGCCCATCTCCAATAAAATAACTTTTAACATTTCTAGAGTTGGTACTTTACATGGAAAGGTATTTTAGTTGGTTAGATTCTAATAGTTTTCTTCTTAATGACTTTCCCTGACCTCAGACCCCATTAGCACTACAGGAAATTTGATTCTCCATGCTGGCCTTTGGCTTAGGATTTCTACTTGCAGATTATACTAATACTTTATCTTACCCTTTCGTACATTTATGCAACCAGGTCTGCTGACCTCAAATCCAGATACCAGATACCTGCTATGTTATGTACTGCGTTTATGTGAGGGCTTCTAGATTCTTTCTAAACCACACAATAGAGCATGAGTTGGGGTACGGGGAGATTCTATTTCTGATTGCTTCTTTTTGTAAACACATTACTTCACCTTCTAAATATGACATACAGCCAGGTCAAGTAATTCACTTCTATATATGCTAGATTTTTTTTTGCCCTTGTCTTTTTGTTGTTGTTGTTGTTGTGTTTTTTATTTTGTTTGTTGGTTTTGTGCTTTTTTCCTTTTTTTTTTTTTTTTTAAACCTAACATACACATATTGGTTCATTGTCTCCTCTGGGCTATCTAAAGGACAGGTAGGGAAGGCATCCACTCTTCTTTGAGATTTCACCTTTGTCTACATGATGTTTTCTGTATTTGACTACTTCCTTCCCATTGGGACTCATCCTCAATGCATGCACATTAGTTACCTCAAGGGAAATAAAGAGGATTCACTTTCCTTTTCAATTCTCAATTTCATTTCCTATTGTAAAAATTGTTAATTTCCTTCCTTTTGAGGTATTACTGACATAACTTTCCCTGGAGCACTAAGATATAGGCCTAAGTGAGGGCAAAAGACTCTCAGGGGAATAAAACCAACAAAATATTTCTAAGGGTAAATCATTATCTTAGAGTATTTCACAATATTCTCATTAACAATTATATAGGAAAAGACCAAATCATGATATGAAACAAAATCATCATTTTGACAGATTATTCTTAGCCAGGCCTTAATAGAAATGATTTACATATATTTTTATCTTCATTTTCAAAAACATTGACTCAAACATTCTTAGTAAATTTCTGGCAAAAATATAAGAATAATTTTTCCATTATGGGATGCAAAACCAAAGTTTATGCACCTCTTCCCTATTAATTTAAAAGCTACTCTGGTACAAACATACACACACACCGTGAATAATTATTTCCAGGAGTTCATGGTCAAATATTTTAAATGATGGTGATAGTTAATGTAGAATGAAAAAGGAAGATTTAAAGTGGAATTCAAAAGGAAAATTGATATCATTCCACAAAGTTTTTTGACTATTTGGCTAACGGTAGTGCATTTCCCCCCATTACGTCATTGCTTTTCTACTCTAGCTTTATGTTAATATTTAATATAATTTAGAGTTGATTTGCACTATCTTTATGACTTTTCTCTAATGTACTTTGATTCTACTGATATTTCTTGAGTTAAAAACAAATGGATAGAATAATACTAATATGCTAGGATCTATATGTAGCCTGAGTCTTAAAGACTGCAGTGCTCACAGACTTAGAAAAATCATTGATAATGGATGCTTTTGTGAGAGTGATTTCCAGGGAATGTTGGAGGAAAAAAAAAAAAAAAAAGAAGGTCCAATGAATTAGGCATTGAACGTTGAACAAAAGAGTCAGCAAGTCTGAAGCACAGATACAGGGAAGTAGCTTAAAAGTGTCATTTATTTCCCTTTGAGGTAAAGGGATCATTTGCTTATGACAGAAAAGTCTTGAACATATTCGTATGATGAATAAATAAAATCATACATACGATGAAGATAGAATAAGGGAATGTGAAATGTAAATTGCTAGAAAATACCCTGAGTGTTTCTAGTCATTTCTATAGATGCAGTCAAAGATTATATTACATTTTAATGTTGATTTACCTTACTAGGATATAAACTGCATTATGGGAAGACCATATCTATCTCATAAACTTTTATAGTCTCATTGTCTAGCACTGTAGCATTCAATAAATACTTGAAGAAATTTATGTTAGGTTTGTAAAGAAATACAAAGAAAGGGCTGAGAACCATAAAATGAATAGGTAGTAATCCTAGGTAAGAGAGAATACCCTACTTAAATTCAAGACCAAGATGACTAGGATGGGGACAGTTTAAATAATTAGAGATTGGTGATTGGTCTACCTACCTGTAAGGCATTTCAAAGCTGACTGCACTATTTTCACTGTAATTTAGAATATAAGAACTCTATTAAGGAAAATTGAAAAGTTGTAAAGGTAATATAATTTAATGATGTAATGTAAATTTTTATAGCAGACATAAGCAATGCCAAGTTGAGTGCAACAAGAGTAATATGTGCCATTGAAATCAGATTCTGCCAATATTAAGGGATTTATTAATGCATTCCTTTGTGCTTTCACAGCTCATATTCATTTACTGAATTCCTATCTGTTACACTGAATTGACACTGTATTGTAAATATCTACTCAATTCCAGAATGGATTGGCTATTTCTCCAAAGTAGTGACCATTTTCTAGTCTTCATTACAGATAAAAAAAATCTAGCATAGTAGTAAACATACTTAGGGGACACCCACACATAAACATTTAAATTACTAAACCAAGTAGGAGAAAACACAAATAATATTTTGAAATTTAATACATACTAGATAGTATTCAAATGACCTCAAATATCTAAGGTAAGATAGGAGTATGCCATCTTCATTTTTCTAATTAGTTATTTGTTTCAGCTTGAAAAATAGTGGATTGCATGAGGTCATTAGGAAATGAATATGTATTTCTCATTGACATCCTGGAGGCATAGGCAAAAAATATATATATATATATGGGGTAAACTGACTTTGCAACCCATTAAAAATAATAATTATAGCTTATCCTTGTGGAACCTTAGCAAGATTCAAGTGTGAGACTTTGAAGTTGCCTTTCATCACAAGCTAATGGGGAAAATTAAGTAAAAATATATTTATAGAAGTGCATGCCCAAATCATGTGATGATGATAACTAGCATTAAGTCTTCACTATATTAAAATCACTCTGTTTATCCCATCATATGTCTTTAAAGCTTCATAGAACTCTCTCTGGACCCTGTAAATTGGGCCAGGTATGTTCCATGTATCTCCTCTTTCTCCTGGGAATAGTATCTACCCAGGACATTTTCGTAGCATCAAGAGTAATAGAAGCACAGGAGAGTAAGTAAATCCACAAGAATATGTAAAAGCTCTGCTTTCATCATGGTCAAGTAGGCTATATACACTATGCATGGAGGTATACACTGGCCAAAGGAGTATTTTTGTGGTGAGGGAGAAGAGTTACTGTTTATTGAATAATAATCTGACCTGTTACATATTGCAATTAAAGTGCATAGTTTTAGGTAATACTGGACCAGAGTAGGGACTACTTTAAATATATGGCTAATGAAAGTTATTTCATAATTCAGTTATTTTTCAATTACAGTGTGGGTATCATGCAGGGTTCCTGCAGGAAATAGATGGCACATGTATAGTTTGTAGTTTGCGGAGAGTTTAATAAAGGGATAATTTACGAGATATAGTCAGGGTATAGAAAGTACAAAGGATACTGCCGTGGCTTGAGGCTAGAAAAAGCGGGCCTCTGTTAACACCTTTAGCTCTCAAAAAACAAGTAGGGGAGCCATGACTGGAACACATTGATGAACTGCATAAAAGCGATTGGCTGACAAGCTGTGTTTTGCATCCAGGCAGTAATCAGCCTGCAACTGGAACAGCATAGGTAGCAAGTCAAGAAGATAAATATCCAGACTTCACATTCTCATTCCCTCCTGTTGCTGTCTGCTGTTCCACATTGGTTAAACCTTAAAAACAAACAAAAAACCAAAAAAAAAAAAAAAAAACACAAACAAACAGAAAACAACAACAGAGGAGTAACAGCCTCACTGATGGATTCCATATAGAGTGGGGGGTGTATTTTTAGGGACACTAAGAATACAGTGGGTGCCAAAAAAATATATACACATTTTAAGAAAGGAAAAAAAAACTGTATTAAAGTTGTAATAATATATACTGTTAACAAAAGATGAATACAAGTCACATTTGACTTCTGCAGTTACAAGAGGTGCTCACAATGGTTACCATCAGCACCCAGACACTTCTGATTATGGTGAACAGCTGCTTGAGCGTCATTGACCAAAGTGTCCACTTGCATACATTTTTTTTTGACACCCCCAGTGTATCTTGTGTAGTGTGGCAAACTATTTATATTTCAGTATAACTTCTAGGGGATGTTTGATTATCTCTATAATGCTCTCTTCTCCATGTACTTCTATTATACCTTCATTACATATACTATTCCTTTTCAGGGAAAGCTATAGAGTTGCAGGTAGTGAGTTCATAATTACACATTGTCTCTCAGCTGTCCTATTTTGTCACAGCCCATAATAAGGTGACTTAGTATTAAGAATTGTCAAGATTATCTGTGGTGTTCTACTTGCCTGAAGTTTTGAGGGTTGTGTATTTCAAATCTGTAGGAATGTATGAGTGTGTTATGCGTGTGAACATTAATCATTATGAGTACTGTTTATAGATCCCTGATGTAACAAAACTCAGTTAGATCCCCTGAATGTGAACCTTGTGTATGACATTAACTAGAAATTTGATCTAGAAGTTTTACCTTAAGAAAGACTTGAATTTCTGCATGTGTCAGTTTTTTCATTTAAAGAATCGGTGTGAAACAATAAGAGCTAAATTACAGGGAAAGGCTTTAGAATGATGTCTTGTACATAATAAGCATGCAGTAAATATTTGCTATTTTATTAATGCAGAATAAATTATGTAAGGTCATACACTTGATGAAATTTTTAACATAATGTTTAGAATAAAAATAAGAGGTGACAAAAACATTATAAATATTAATAGAATGAATATTTAAGAGTTTAGTACGTTAAGCAAAAATTTTGAATTTAAGTGTGGAGATAATGAAAAATAGTGTTTTCTTTCTTATGTGTTTATGTTAACATGATTTTATGAGCCTCTTCATTGATATTATGATAGGTTTTCTTCAGTATTCATTTTAATATTTTAATATTTTATGAATTTCACAACAAAATGCTCAGTTTAATGGTAAAATACCTCTATTATTATTATTTTTTTAATGTCATGCATGTAACTTGGATAGTGTCTGTAATGGTGTTTTCTGCTTTGTCCAGGAAAAAAGACTGATTAACTTTCTGAGACCTCAGGAGTGGTACAACATTGCTTTGCTTATTTCCTAGTTTTTAGCACATCTCCATATGTCAGTCTCTATCTTTTTACCACCATGGTGAAACCAAGAAATACTGAAACCATCATTATAGGGGTTTAGAACGAGTATCCTCAGAATGTGCCACCTTGGCATAGGGATTAGTTTAAGTTGAAGATAATTGAGGCCCAAAACACTAAGGAAGAGCTTTTACCTCCCCTTTAATTGTTTAAAAGAATTTATATAGGGACTTGTTCCAGGAAGAGAATCAGAGATAACTATGAAGAATATGAGCTACATGTGGTAGACTGGGGGAACTTAGCAAATCCCACTATTCAAATCCCACTGTTTCCCTTTGTCTCTGCTTGGCAGGACAGACTTTCATTTACCAAACATTTGTTTTCTTTCTGTCTTCCTATAAATTTTTTTTTGTTTTTTCGTTTTTTGTTTCTTTTCCCTTTTGAAGCCCCAGACCCTTACCCCCTTCTCCTTGAACTCAGAATGACATATATACCTTGATAGTCTGATTGTGTGTAGGCCTCGTATTCTTACGGAGCCTCTAAAAATATGAGATTAAATTAGATTTCTCCTGTTAATTACATGTCAATTTAATTCTTAGACTAGCCAGAAAATCCTAGAAGGGAAGAGAAGAAATTTCTCTTTCCTTCCCAACATTTACATTGTTCCAAGGGACTACCATCTGAAGTCTATTTTCTGAAGGAGCTGCACTAACTCTTGGGTTTGATCAACTCTTGGGTTTCATCTCATCTTCAGAGGATTCGTTTATACTCTACGTAATTTACAAAATATACTAAAAAAATATATTAGTCCTACTGTATTTGAGATACATATTAAACTAAAATTATATGTACAAACTTGTGATAGTGATTGCTCATACTTGCTACTTCTATTTCTGGAAAAGCTATCACTTCCTAAATTATCTACCAAGCACTGAAGAAGACCATGGAAGGGGAGAAGTGACACTATTTGGGTTTTTGTATATAATATAGTTTCAGCGCTCAATACATACATTGGATGGGAAGGAATATTGAGAAGTTGTACTACTAACTCAGTCCCAAAGACCATCATTCTTTAGGAAATCTCGTAATTTTCCATTTCATGAAATAGCTATTTTCCAAATTTCCCAACTAGGTTTAACAATATTCAATACGAACAAATTCATGGTAGTTTTGAAAAATTGCACTTCTCCTAATATTGGTTCATTTTCTTACCATTTAAAAAATAGACATTTTCTTTTTCATTTTTTTAAGGGTTTTGAATTTTGTGTTGTCTCAAATTTCCTAGTAATAATAGCATGGTATATGATTAACATATGTATAACAGATATTATATACATAACTTTTGAATTGGAATTTCAAATGGAAGGGAACAAAAATCTAATGCTTAAGAAATAATTTAGGTGATCTTTACAATTATACTCTTATAAGTACATAAAATACTAATTAGATTTGTTTTTCTTATATTTATCCACCTTAAAATTATTTGTCTATGTTTGTTGTAGAATGATATCCTTATATTACTATGACAATAAACCCAACATTTTATGTTTTTCATAAATTGCCTTTTATAATTTATTTTTGTTATCTCAGTTATTACAATGGGGAAACACTTAATTCACTTGTCATTGTGTAATTACTACTCCTTTCACAAACTAATACTCAAATACAAAGGACATCAAAAATGGCTTCCAATTTGACAATTTATATTTTTCTATAATAAAACTTTCAATTTTGAGCTATTAAAATATAACCATGTTATTTCAAAAATCAAAAATATTTTAGAATATTTATCTTCTTGTTTCAGTCCTTAGTAATTATTATAGTCATCTGTTTTGAGTTAATTGTGTCCCTTCCCCCAAAAAAGAACATATTGAAATTCTAACTAACCTCAGTACCTCAGAATGTGAGGGTTTTGAAAATAGGGTCTTTACATAGGGAATGAAGTTAAAATGGTGTCATTATGGTGAGTTCTGAATACAGGGCCCTGATGGTTTTCCTCAGCTTGACTAAACATTAGACAGGCTTCTTTATGACTCTGAGATCCTGACCTCCCATTTTTATACAGCATTTACTTAAGCCTCATACCAGTTTTACAACCTGGGAATGACTTTCTCAAAGACATGGGAGCCATCCCTTTAAATGTAATGAAGAAAGATAGAAGCCCCTACCTCCTCCTAGTCTCTCTGGGAGGGTAGGGGCCTGCCTTGAATAAGGACCAATTAGCAAACACAGATGGTCTAACCACAATAGGCAACCCTCTGCCCCTTACCCCCACCAACTTCCTCCAGTACTTTTTCCACTAACTTACCCCAAAGCTTAAAAATTATCTTTCCATTTGTTACAGCCGAGTTGAGTTCAATTTCTCTCTTCTAATACAATAATAGTCTTATCCCCTTTTGCAACAGACTTGCATACAGTCTTTGCCTGTTGAACTTGTCTGGTGCAATTTTTATTTAACAACCCTAATCCAACATAACTACAATCTTTAAAAAGGGGAAATTGAGACATGGAGACATGCACACAGGGGGAATGCCATGTAAAGATGAAGGCAAAGAGCTGAGTGATGCAGGAGAAGCGAAGAATTGTGACAGACTGCCAGCAAACTACTAGAAGCTAGGAGAGAGGCATGGAATATTCTCCTGCACCATCGTCAGAAGGAATTGATTCTGCTGACACTTTGATCAGGGACTGCAATAGAAAACGTTGCTTTTGTTTAAGCCACACGATTTGCAGTACGGACTTTGTGATGGCAGCTCTAGATCACTGCATCATGTTATGTAGTGAAAAGATCACCAATTTGTAGTTGAGAAAGCTAGTCTTGAAGACAAATTCAATTGCTTCTTAGGTTTGGAGAGTGACGTGAATCATCAAAGTTTGTATGTCTCCACATTTTCCTCTGCAACTGAATAACCTAACATTTGAGAAAGGTTGGCTCATAATAGGACGAAATAAATGTTTTGATACTTTAACTTGTCAGTCAATACATAGTATAATTTTCTAAGGTGAAGACAGCAATAACAAAACGTAGTTTCTACAAACTTCAACCAGAAGTAAGCACTCAGCAGCAGGGTCACCTTATCAGGTGAGGAAACCTGGGAATTCAAAACCACATTCTTTTGATTTCACTGCTTTATTAGCTTTTTCCATGGAAGCTAAATCCTGTTAAGCTTTATCCAATGTACACCATCTCAACTTAAGCATAGATGTAAATGATTTTTCTCTGTTTTTATCACAACCACCTTACACAAGGGTGGGGGTCTCAAAATTCCTTAAGTAAAAATGCACTTTTCTCTTTTTCTTTTTTAAGAGAGCATACGTAGCGTGACTTAGAAAACTTACATTTACACTATAAACCTCAGCCTTTTCATCACCAGCATGTGCTTTTTAACACTACTTCATATTAACGTTGGTGCTTAGTAAAGTGATGTGAGAGATAGTATAGCATTTCTTGAAACTCTATGGTTTATAAAAGGGGAGGTTTTTATAATAAGAAGCCAGTTGTTTTGTGGTACTCTTATGTTTTTCTGGCCCTCTCAAAGAGCTGAGGGAAAATAAATAGAACTCCATTTAATGATTGGGTGAGTGCCAGTTTGACCAGTTTCCACGCAAGACAGTGTGCCATCATTTAAAAAAAAAATTAGACTAATCAAACATGAAACAGTAATAACAGCAAATGAAAAAAATAAACTTGAGAAGAAAAAAAATGCCTCTTAATAATCAGGTGGAGAACAATGGTTAAGAACAGAAACAAGTGGTGATGCGCTTTGTTGTCACTTTTCCTACTTGCATTTACCACAGAGAACATTCTTTTAAAGGTAGTTAACATCAGTTTAAGAATTTTTATTATTTTATGATCAGTAGACCCTATCAGTGTCTGTATTCACAGATTAGGTGAACTGAATGCTTTCAACAAAAATGCTAAAATGTATCCATTAAAAAATAGAAAGCTATAGAGAGGTCATTGGACAGAACATGTATTCTTTTAAGTACTAATTTTAATTTCCTTAATCCTAGGTTAATTAACAACATCCTCTTAAAAGAATTGTATCAGTATTTTATTGTATAGTTCAAATTTGAGTTTATCAAAAAGGTTGGATGTAATCAAGCAGATTGATGGTGAAGAAAGCAATTTCAGCTGCAGGAGATAAAGAGAAAAATATTTCCTTCCTCTTTCACCTCTGGCAGTGGACTACCAGCAAAGACCATGTTATCTCTCTGATCCATTACTGTGAAAACTGCTGGTTTCAACTATTTTGACTTTTATTTATTTACAAATATTTGGCACATGAAGTTTTCCAAGCTCTTTATTCACCATGAATAAAGCAAGAGTAGGTGCTTTATTCAAGATGAATACAGCATGAGTAGATCACAATCATGTAATTTGTAGAGAGGAGTGATGGTGGCTTGGAGTCAGTAGGGAGCAGAAGTAATACAATAATGACTTCTAACAAATTAGTGTCAATTACAGGATTTTGAAAGTGAAGCTTGATAGGAACATGAAAATGTCTGAATGGGAAATACAATGGCAACAGAGAGACCAACTATAAGGTTATTGCTATGCTCCAGGTGAAAAATGATGAGAATAATTTAAGATTGGGGCAAAGATGATGGAAAGAATAAAGTCAGATTCATCCGGCTTGGAGACCAGATGGACATGGAAGAAGAGAGAAAGGTATCAGTGAAGAATATTCCCAAGGTTTTAAATTCAATAGTTGGGTGAATAATAAAGATGGTGACAAAGAATACACATAGGTACCAAAACAGGTTGGAAAAGAATACAGTTGGCTCAGTACCAAAAGTGAATTTCAGAAACCAGTTGGGTATCCAAGATCAAAGTGAAATTGATCTTCAGCTTTAAAAGAAAAAAAAAAAAAAGCCTGGAGATAAGGATAATAGGAATAATGGGACTTATACAGTGAGTAGACTTTGAAGAGGACAAATTAAAAATATTTTAAAAAGTTTTAAGAAAAAACTTAGGTTACATGATGCACTTGAAAGAGATTTATCAGAAAACATTAAATGCAGCATCTCCATTTCTGAGAGCTGTCTGGCAGAGTTGCAAGTATACTCACACTATATTTTTTTCCACTGCTTTATGACTGAGTTGATTTTTTTCCTCGTAAACTCCCCACCATTGAATACAAAGAAATAGAAGCAAAAAAAAGAAAAAAAAAAAACCATAAAGCAAAATTTTGGTTTAATCTCACTGTATTAGTTTTCTATTTCTGCTGTAACAAATTACCACACGCCTAGTGGATTAAAACAGACCAAATTTATTTTCTTACCATTCTGTAGGTTAGATGTTTTCCTGGACTGTGGGGACAGAGCCAGGAGTGCAGTTTCCAGGCTCTCGGCCTCACGTGGAAAGGTGCTGGCTCAGGTAGTAAATGACCATCAACTGTGATTGAATGGCCATCAGCTGTGGCTAGTTGGCCGTCAGCTGTAACCAGTGAGCCACTGGCCACTAATATGACTGCTGAGGCTAGGCTAGCAGAAAATGGGGGCTAGCAAGAAGATGGTGGCTAAGCTAGCAAGCGCGGATTGCAGTTAGCGAGTTGGTCGGTTGGCAGAGAGAAGTGGACGGCAGGTCGCATGTCGTGTGAATCCAGCCTCCAGTGAGACTATAGTGGTATGACTCCCCTACCTATGGCTCCGTGGGTGTTCCTTGTTGTCCTAGCCACATCCTGCGTTCTTATGTGGGGAGCGGGAGCTGAGACCCCGTAGGCCGCCCCGCACAACATGGACTAAAACCTTTGTATTGTCATGGCTGTGACTTTTCCTGGAGTTTCTAAGGAAGAGAGAGACTCCATATGATGGGTTGAGTTCTTCTCAATTGAGATCACCCTGATTTCTGTCCCCTACATTTCCACTTTTAAGGATGCTTGTGATTACATTATGCACACCTGCATCATTCAACCATCTCTCTATTTTATAGTCACGTGATTAGCAACGTTAATTCATCTCCAACTTTAATTTCTCTTTGTTATGTAACGTTTTCACCTGTTCTGTGAATTGGGACATGAGCACCTTGGTGGGACCATTATTCTACCTTCCACATTGACAAATAGAGTCAATGAAATTATCTTATTCTGCTTAGATATCTTCTGTATTAATGCTCAGCCTCTAATATAGCTTTTTACATAATATTCTGAGTGTTAGTGGGATTGAGGCTCTGTGATTTATGTAACCTTCCATTGTGAGTGGAGGCCAGGACTTCTCAGATCCCAGCTATAACGACTGAATTCTCCCTGCTTGCAGACACGGGTCTGTGCTTATCTGCCCTTGATTAGAAATCTTGGAGTATAATTGTCCTACCTGGTGTGAGGTGTGTTATATTATCAGCAAAATCCATAGCTCATTGTGTTAGATCAAAGTTTCCATCCACAGTGACTGTTTTGTCATGATTAGTTTTTTTACCTTTACCATTCACTGGTGCTCCCAGTACTTTGTCCCATAATGGGGAAAAACGAAAATGCTAGCTCCACTAAATAATGTACAGGTGAAGTGCATGCAGTGGCACTACCTCAAGTTCATCTGGCTATTCTGTCCCATCGCAAAACATACCAGCTCTCTCCACTGAATGTTCCTGATCACACAGCTTCAGCTTTCTCCTTTCAGTTGAGGTTTCTTCTAAAACTCCAAATTCCACTTTGTGGTTTGGTTTTGAGGTAGCAGAAATATGAGAACTGCTCTCTTCTAGCTCCACTCCCATTCTCCCTCAATATCTCTGGATCAGAAAGGACAGTCATCTTTCTCATTCTTCTCCTTGGTATATCCTCCTTCTACCCTATGGCAAGAAACAGTGGAAGAAATATTGGAAAGATCCATATTATATAAAGGGTATTGAAAAATTCTGCATTATGTAAAAAACTCTATGATCTCAGTTTCTCTTTGTGTCTCTTGATATGGGGACCAAGTTATAATTTTTAACTAAGGATTTCAGATGATAATAATGTTTCCTTAATATCCCCAAATATGCACAACATTGCAGATGAATATCAAATAGCAATTATTAAATTCCCTGAATAAATTAATTTGACTAAGTTGTAAAGAACTAGAAATTTAAATAGACATTAAACTGTAGAGAATCTGCATCAATAACTTCTGATTTTTCCAGACAATAATCAAATAGATTTAGAATATTTTTTTTCTAAAATTTATAGAGCAATAAGTCCAAGCTTATATACATCCTTGCAGAGAATTGAAGAAATAATGTTAAATTCCTAAATGTAAAAAGTAGTAAAAACAAAAAAGGCAAACGCAATGTAAGAATATATATTAAAAGATAATATAATAGGAAAATATAATAGGATAATGGGATATATAATATAATAGGATATATAATATAATAGGATAATATAATAGGAAAAAAACATTTGTTTTTTCCTAGAAATTTTTGATTAATTTAACAACAGTGTATTGATCAATATGATTTTACACATTAACATATTAAAGAAAGGAAACTGTATGGTGATGACAATACCTGCAGAAAAAGTGATCGATACAATTATATATAATTTCCTGATTAGAAAGCCTTAGTAAATTATGAAATCTTTTAGTCTAATATTGAAAATGTACAATAAATTACAGTAAAATGCCATATATATTAGAAATAATATATAAAGTAACTTTTTTTCAAATATAATGGTTTTAATGGAAAAATGGAATTTGATTTTAAATATTAAAGGCCTATAAAACTGATAGAAATATTATTTTTATAGACAGACTAAAGATTGAAAATGTGACTATACTTTCCAAACTGATCTGTATATTTAATATAATTAAGATGTCAGTCCAAACAGACTTATACTCATGGTAATCAAATTTATGACAGTAGTTACACATTCTTGGAGATAAGGTGACTAATAAATGGGAATGTAAAAATAGTTATAATTTTATGAAAAGGAGGTGAATATTTAACTGACAACATAGATAACAATTGATGCCAGATTTATCTTTGACTTAATTGTGAGAGTGAAATTTATATATTTTTTGAAAATGAAAATGATACTTTATGGTCTTGGATAGGGAAGTAATTTTTAAACAAGATTCATAAATTATAAAAAAGGAAGGAAATTATAGATGATTTGAGTAAATTTAAGAAATTTTGTTCATCTATAGATACCATAAATGAAATGATAAGTCAAAGTGGAAGATATTTTCCACAAATATAACTCACAAAGAATTAGTATACAGAAGAAATTCAGGTACCTAAGTGAGCAAATAAGTGAATGAGTGTGTATGTGTGTGTGTGCATGTGTGTGTTAATGCATGTGCATCAAAAAAAAACAACCACTAACAAAATTTTAAACTCGTAAAAATATATCAACAGGGATTTCAAAAAAGATAATGTATGAATAATAAAAGGACGTTAGAGAGCAAAGGAATGTGACTTAAAACCACAGTGACCGATTTGGTAAACATTCTGAGGTGAAAATACCAATTATTGGCAAAGATATAGAGCAGGGACACCTTCGCTATCTGCTTAGTAACTGCTTGTCTTATTGCATGTTGATGCAGCCACTTTGGAAAATAACTTGGCTTACTAAATACAGTTGACACGTGCATATTTTGTGGCCCAGCAATCCCACGATGTGGTGTATACCCTAGAGAGAATCTTGCACATGTGCTTCTGCAGACATAAAATCAGAATTTTCCTAGCAGGGATGTTCATAATAGTAAAACACTGGAAACCACCCAAATGTCCATCAACCGTGGAATAGACCACAGCTGCATGCATCAAAATTGGAAGAATCTCAAAAAGGTAAAGTTAACTGAAAATAGCAAGCCCCCCCAGAAAAAAAATACATAATAATTTCATTTGTATAAATTTAAAATTCAGAGAAAAACTATATATATATATATATAATATCCACATAAATATATAATATCCACATATAATATATATATGTATATATACATATATACACCATGTTTCCCCGACAATAAGACCTAACCAGAAAATAAGCCCAGCTTGATTTTTCAGGACGCTCCTACCATATAAAATAAAACTGGGTCTTAGAATAATTTTTGCTCCAAAAGACACATTAGGGCTTATTTTATATTATGAGCATCCTGAAAAATCATGCTAGGGTTTATTTTCCAGTTAGGTCTCATTTTAGGGGAAACATGGCATATATATATATATATATATATATATATATGTACATATATATATATGTATTTATGATTTAATAATACATAATTCAGCATAAGTAGCTTCTACTCCTAGGTGAATGAAGTAGACCAGAAACATACAAGGGCTTTTAAGGTATTAAGCTGACTTGTGAATACACTGTGTTATCTTAATATTTAATTGTATATGTATTATATATAGCAGTTGTATATATATTTCACAATTAAAAATATAAAAAAGAAAGCTGTGCTAAAAATGTGCTATATGCAGAAAACACCAGAGACATTGTAGGTCATTAAAAGGGCAGAGATTTGGAATCAGAAAAAATCAGGACTGGATAGTTATTGCGCCACTTAATAGGTTTGTGACCTGCACATTTTTAAACTGGAGATAATAATATCCATTCTATAGGGCGGCCCAGAGAATAAAAGAAAAATGAGTGCAAGATGCCGGCAGAATGCCTGGCACATAGGTGTTCAAATCGAGAATCAGCATGAAGGAAATTAACTCTCCTTTACTGACAGCAGTTTCAACAGAAGACAAGGATTGTGTTCTCTGAGGCAACTACAATATATTGTAGGAGGAATTGTCAAATTGTGAGTGAAAAATGCAGTGGAGTAACAGGTTCCAATAAATAACACTGTAAGAAAGCCGAGTTTCATCCTACTCAGGCATGCACATACATAGGCAGAGAGGAGGTGTGATCGAAGCTGCTCTCTTCTCACTGAGACTATTTCACCCTTAGATGATCTGTCATTGTATGTAGAACACAGTGGCAGATTTATCCCTACAATTCAGGTTGCTCAGTAATAGTTCAGGTGAAAGCATTTCAGTGTGCCATGAAGTGGGAACTCATAAATGACGGAGTCTATTATTGGGTGACAAGCTCCAGCCGGTGACTTTGTTTGTGACTTTGTATAGACTGCAGAAATAATTCCATTGTCAAGAGCTTCAGGAAGACAAAAAAATAAAAAAAATTAAAAAAAAAATGCAGTAACAGTGGTGAGCACATTTAACCACCTGATACTATTAAAAACACCTCCTATGGACTGAGGCTAAACAGTTGAAAATAATTGTCCTGATACAAAGTAATTACATACACTGATACGACTCATAAATTGGTGAGAGCTGAGTGTGTTTTATTGTTTCCTTAACATTACAGATTAACTGTTATTTCCATATTCTGAATAAAGCCTCTGAATTTTCACTCTGCATTTATTTTCTGTTATAATCAGAATGATGATTAATACTGTGCTTCTCCACAATTAAATGACTGAAATGACTGGCAAAAAAAAAATATATATATATATTTTTAATTAATAAAATAAATATATATATATATATATATATATATATATATATATATATATATATATATATATATATATGTCAATAGCAAATACCTGTGACTAAGATTCCCGGTAGGAATTGCTTTTGGGGGCGTGGTGATAAGGCAGCACTCTGACTCATAAGACTAGTGCCTCATGCAATGGATCTTTCAGTGGTCAGTCAGAAGGACCTGGTTACTTCATGTTACTATATTTAAAGTTTGAATTACTTGTTTTTTTTTTAATTTTTTTAGTGTTGGAGAAATAATGATGCTGTTGCTATCTAATTATCGGTATTACAGAGAATGTTAGAATCTTTAGAACCAAGCTATACATAATTTAACACTGTGTCTATTAATATTTCTGTTACTATTTCATAGGATTTTTCCTTGATGTTAACAAACAATATAGATGACTTCCTTCATCCATGTTTTCTGTGATATGCAAAGAGCTACACCAACGCTTGAACTAACCCCAAAATGTATGTTCAATACTATTTCATATTTTTGCCCTAAACACGTAATTATTTTACTTTTTTTTCCTGTCAGGTGTTAATTAATTAGATTAGGTAGAAGCAGGAGTCAAAAACATTGTCTAAATACCTATAAATTGTTAGTGATCTGCCTTGATAGCCCAGAAATACTCACCGTCTAACAGGGCTTATGTGTACCTTTTTATATGCATTGAATTATTTTTAAATGACGAGACAATTCAATACAATGGCACAGAAATAAGAGAAATTAATTGTGGAGAATTTTAAAGGAATTACATAAAGAAGGATTTCCTAGAATTAACATTGGATACAGCTTTACTGCTATTTCAATTCTGTCACATTTAGACTTAAACCAATATATAACGAGAGAAGATTTCTCAAAAGTTGAGAAAAACCATTTAAAAAAGATATACACACAACTCATTAAAAGTGATAAAAAAGAATAGAGGTTTTATATAATCCTATATCCATGAGAAAAAAACGGAATATCTGATTAAATAAATTCCCGCAAGAAGGTCAGTCTCTTTCTCTGGCAAATTCTTTGAAACTTTCAGGGCAACAAGTAACATTGAGCTTACACAAACTCTGCAAAGATCAGAAAAAAGAAGAAATACTTGCTACGTGAATCTCTCTCATAAATTGGTATGCCTAAATTCTAAATACAATATTTTGAACAGTATATATGAATGAGAATTCATCGTGAACACATTGGATTTAGTCCATGAATAAAGAGGTCCTTTGAAATTCAAAACTTTATCAATATAATTTCACCATAATGACTGCATCACAAGAAAACATATGTAATCATAAAATTAAAAACCAGTAAAGCATTAGATAAAATTTATTTACCAATCTCAATTTAAAAAAAAAAGAAAAGAAAGACTAGTAACAGAAGAGAATTTCCATTACCTGATAAAAGATATTTTAAAATCCAAGAAAAAAATATGCTAATATAGAAAATATTTTCTCTCTAAATGAAGAAGACAAAGAGGCCTGTTCTGGTAGACTTGGGTTTAGAATGCATGGGCAGTAAAATAAGGCAAAAAATTAGAAGTATGCACTAAAAATATTATTATTCAGAAATATAAGATTGATGAAAAATTAAAATAAGCTATTTGTATACCATTAGATTTATAAAATGGACTTATCAAAGTTCCTTCATATAAGGCTAATGGACAAAAATCAATCCAATATCTATATACTTCCAGAAACAAATCATAAAGAAAGATGGCATTGACAGTGGAATCAAGAAGCTTGAAATATTATGTAGTCATATTAATGTATAAGTCCTCTGCACTAAAGACTATAAAGCCTCTTGTTATATATTTGAAAAGATCTAAATAAATGGAGTACAATATCATATTCCTATAATTAATGGTTCAACATTAATAAGTGTAAACTTGCTGAGATTGTTCTAAACATTCAATCACAAACAAAATGACAACTGGGTTTTTTTGGTGTATATTGTCAAATGTATATTAAAATATAAAAGGTGATGCAAAGACAGTAATTTAAAATAGTGAAAATGTTGGTGGATTATTCTAATGGCTAACACATTTATTGGAAAATAAATCAGGGAGATACACATTGTAGACTGAGGATAGGCACAGACATCAATGGTACAGCTTAGGGAGTCCAGAAACAGACTCACACACATATGGAGATTTGATAAATGACAGTAGGGGAAGGTGATCTGGTCAATAAATAGTATTGTGCCAATTAAACACACACATGCACATTATGTACATTCAAAGACACAAACTGAGAAGCCATATTTGCAAACCATGTCATTGACAAAGGTTCATACCCAGAAAAATATAGAAAGCCCTACAAATCAATAAGCAAATACAGAGGATACCATAAGCAATGGACAAGATGCTTGATGAGGCCCTTAAATAAAAAGAATAGCCAAATTGCCAAACAATGTATGAACACATTCTCATTAATCATGAGGGAAATACAAGACATGGTCTCCATGAGAAAAACAACCTACAGGAGATAACACTACATGTCCACCAGGTTGCTAAAATTACTAGGACTGACAATAATTCATATATTGCTAATGGAGATAAAATATGGTAGTAAAAATGGAAAGTAGACATTATCTACTGTTGATACCCGTGACCCAACAATTTCACTCAATTGTGTATAAGTGTTACATTTTAATTTCCCAATGAAAAGTTTTCATTTCCCACAGAAAGTAGCAAGGCTTTGAAAGTAACATATAGTATAGTGTAGTATAGTATAAATTAAATTCTTAGAATGAAAGAAATGAAAAATAAATCATTCTTTTCCTTAGTTTTTCTTTCATAGTATTTGTCACAGTGTCTATTTTAAAATGTTTCTGGTCTACTCTTGATTTTATTCAAGACAAAATGAGCTTTAGATATTACCGTTGAGATACCACATATGTTTCTTCTTAAAAATAGAAGAAAGCATATTTTACTTAAAAATATAAAGGATTTTTTTAGTGTCTGAGATTTGGCTTTACTTTTTTTTTCTTTTTTTTTTCTTTTAAGACCTGCTATAATTCTTTGAGAGAACTATAAAAGTCTGCTCAGAAACATTATAATGCAAAATGGACAGAGAAGGACAATGAGATATTTAATTTACCACAGCAAAGCCATTGCTGTGAAGAATGGATAATATATATCAATGGTAATATATGGAGAAATAACACAGGTGAATAGCAGAGACAATAAATCTGTTTTTACCACAGGACTTGTCTTAGGCATTCCTCTTAGTAATAAATAAAATAATTTTAGGCCACTTGGAGCTGGCTTGAAAATCCTTTGTTTATTGCAATATACATCAGTTATGATTCAAATAATGTAGCCCATTTCCAAAAACCTGCAAAAAGGAGATAAATCGTCATGTGAATACTTAGATCATTATTCATTCCAAAGGGTCATTTATGTCTTTATTGATTTTCTTTATTGGAAATCCTGCATTTGATCTCTTCTTCTACTTTATAAAGACAATATTGTAGAGATTAGCATGTGTCCCCTTAACCAGTTAAATCTGCTCATTTACTACTTCAGCTTGAAATTTTCCATGTATGTATTATAAAATAAGAAAACAAACAAACAAAAATGACACAATCTATATTTTGGTCTGGTTTCACTACTCAGTAAAAGAAGCAGAAGTGGGCAATTGGAAGATGGAACTTTTTTTGTGCTGTTATGTTTCATATGTTCTCTCTCTCTCTCTCTCTCTCTCTCTCTCTCTCTCTCTCTCTCTCTCTCTCTCTCTCTCTCTCTCTCTCCCCCTCTCTCCCTCTCTCTCCCTCTCTCTCCCTCCCTCCCTCCCTTCCTCCCTTCTTCCCTTCCTCCCTTCCTCTCTTCCTTTCTGTCTCTCTGTCTCCAATCTCTGTTCCTCCCAACCCTGCTGCCATCTTCCAGAACCACATGATAAATTGCTCAGGACATTCTGAAGTAGGAAATGCATTTTGTAACCGCTTCAAGCTTACTTGAGGTACACATTACTGCAAAATATAGAGTGAAGATTTTGAAGTCATGCTCCTGGGAAGCACAGTGATTCTATATACCTAGTGCTTTTTCTTATTATTTTACTTTTCATCTCTTTTAGTTATATTCCTAATACCCAAAATGCCTTTATTTATCTTCTTCTTTAGTTACATTTCTAACGTCTATTAGAGGGCCTTGTAATATTCTATCCTTTGTATGTTCCCCTTGCCTAAAACTATGATATGCAATATCATTTTAACTGCAACAAAAAGCTACATATACAACAATGCTATTCTATTTGGTCTCTGTCAAAGGCAAGTTCTAATACAGGTACACAAACCTACTAACATGAGCAAGAAATAGCTGTTCTAATGAATCATGTAATCTAGTGGAAAGAAAGAAAATAATTTTTAAAACAAAATCACAATTTCAAATATATATATATATACGTATATACATATGTAATCAGAAATTATATATATATCTTCTTAGGTAAAAATTAGTACTAATATCTATCTCACAGAGCTAAAGAACTAATGGATGTACACACAATTAGTTCTCCATAGGTAAATCATACTCTCACAGCATGTTCACAAACACAGTCAATTTTTATATGCAAATAAAATATTTTAGTGAACTATGATTATTTTTTGTATATTCAGATTCGTACAACACATTCATATCCCTGATTTAATTAAGTATTTATTGAAAAACTTGCAACGCATTATTGAGGGAGTAGTATTATTGTGTGCTTATGTATAAATCTACTCTATAGCTGATATTTATTTTCTGCAATGGGCAATAATTTTATTTATTTAAAAAAATTCAGAGTTGACTAACCCTGATGCTTTTGAAAAATTTTGTTTCAGAACACAATGGTTTTATGGTTCAGGATGAATACACACACACACACACACACACACACACACACACACACACAAACAAACACACAAACACACACAAGTGTATACCCTGTTTCCCGGAAAATAAGACCTAGCCAGACCATCAGCTCTAATGGGTCTTTTGGAGCAAAAATTAATATAAGACCTGGTCTTATTTTACCATAATATAAGACCAGATCTTATCTAACATAATATAATATGAGACCGGGCCTTTATTAATTTTTGCTCCAAAAGATGCCTTAGAGGTGATGGTCCAGCTAGGTCTTTTGTTGTGGGGAAACAAAGTATATACATATACATATATATGTAATAAACATGTCTTTTCATTAGTAAATGGGTTTCCTACATATTTCTTACTGATATTCTATTTCTATTGTGATGAAATTACACAAAGCCTTTTCTTAGACTAGTCATGCATTGGATTTCAGTCTTACCTGTAATTATAGTTTACTTTTCCTTTCTAAGACTTCAGTACCATTTTATTAGGCATTTATAATTTCTGTATTTTTTCTTTAAATAGTTATTTGGTCCTCTCACCTATTAAAATTTTAATGTATATTTTAACAGGGTATCTATCAATGAATGAAGGCTACTGCTTTCCACATAAACTTTTACTTAAATTATGGACTCACCAAAAGGGGTGCTTATAGTCAGCAATGAAACTGAAAATAAATGAAAATTATATATACATGGACAATGAGCAAAAGATGTATTATGTCTCCAACGTATATAATTCCATGCCCTTCTCAAGGAAGAAGTAATAAATATAATAGGATAGGGAAGATAAAGAAATCTTAGTAACTCAACTGAGTTCTTTTATTTTTTTAGTAATACAAAATTTGAATTATTCAAGCTGAAGCTATTAAATATTCATAGTGCTTCATATTATAAAGTTATTGATTAATGTCTTTGGTGAAAAACACTATTATATCTGATTACATCAAGGTCATCCTGAGGAACAAGACCAAAGCACAAAGTTTTATGTATGGAAATATGAGAAGCCAATACATAATTCATATTTAACAGATAACATAAAGGTTAACCCCTTGGAGAAGCTGAAGGTAATACTCATGTTCTTCTGACAATCCTTTATACTGGCAATTTGGAAAATGCCAGTGTTTTATTACTACTTGTTCTTGTACTATGATTTGAATTAATGCATACCTGCCTCACCATTCCTATGGGCAAAAGAGGAATTTGAGTTATGTACAAAAGAGGTTTTGCAAAATTAAATGAGCCAACATACTTTCCCTGTGTATACTCCTTAGGAATATTCTGAGAGTAGTCGTCCCTTTCACTTTTAGAGAAAAGTGGTACTTCATTGTAACATTATACCAGATTATGTTAAACTTTCGATGCCTACTGAAAAAAATAAAGATATTTGGAATCAATTCACATTTTGGAATCATATACATACTAAGTGGAATTGAAATATGTCAACTCTAATTGATTTAATCATGTACTTTCAATATTAAAAAAGTCAGAAAACTTAATTCCAGTAAATTTAAGTAGCTTGTTCTAGGTTTCTACATATTGGCTCTCTCATGAAATGTTAAACTCTAAGTGTCATGATTTTTCTTACGTATTACAAATGAAAACAATGTCAACTTTGTAAGATTTGGTGGGAGAATAAGATAACGCAAGTAAAAGCATTTGGCACATTTTATCACTTTATAAAAATGATCTTTTTTGTGGAGGGAATAAATCTAATATCTTGGCTTCCAGAATTTCTTTCTCTTCCTCTTTCCACTTCACTGCCCTATCACATTTAAGTCAATAAATCTGCCAGTGAGATTGGACTGGGGATAATTATGTCCCAAACCGAAATGCTGTTTTCACTCCTTTCAACTGTTTTAAGATGATCTAAATACCATCTTAAAACAGTAGGAAGGAGCTCTGGTTACAGAATGGCACTGGATTTTTTCTTTTTCTTTTTTCTTTTTCTTTTTTTTTAAATTTGGCCACATTATCATTGACATTCCTGTATGACTTAAAATTATGACTTAACTTCAAATATTGAACCAACGAGATTTCTCAATCCAAAAAATTAATTAAAATGGAATCCTTTTTGTCTCACACCTCAGAACCTATCCATCATTACTTCTCATGGATTATGTCTCCAAAATACAGCTTATTTCTGACCTTTTTTTGCTACTTCTGTTAGTAGCATTGTAATACTAGCTGCCAATGTTTATTGTGTGTGTTGTTACAATGCCCTGCAAACGTGTGTCTTTGATATGCATCAAGCATATTCTTCAAAACAGCACTTTAAAATAGAAATCAGATTATGAGCCTCTTTTCCATAAAACTCTTCAATTTATTCTCATTTCACTTATTGTAAAAGCCAGAGTTTGTATAAATGATCCTGCATCATATCGACTTTCCAATTTCTATGAACTTCTCTCCTCCTCCTAGGTCATTTCCGCATTCTGTTTCAGTTGTAGTAGACTCTTTATTATTACTGAACATAGCAGTAGATGCAGTTTGCCCTGTATCTTTTTTATATCTTCTGTCAGATGCCATCTTCTCCATGAAGCTTCCAGTGTCATTTTATTAAAATATTCAAATCCTCTCTGCTCTGTAGACACTTGCCTTGCTTAACTTTTTACCATAGCACTTAAAGACCACCTAACACACTATGCATTTTACATTGTTGCTTTTTATTTTGTATCTTCACTAGGATATTAGTCCCATGAGGATGAGATTTCTGTTGACTTTTATGGTGCTATGTCCCAAAAGCCTAGAACACTGCCTGGCAATAAATAGTTGTTTAAGGAATGAATTAGGAATGGGTGAACCACAGATTAGAGAGACAATGTAGTATAGTGGTTAAACAAAGCATGAACTTGAGAGTCACAGATATTGGGATTTGCATCCCGCCTTCACCATTTACAATTATGTTACCCTAAACAAATTGTTTACATTCTCCATTCCTTGGTTTCTTCATTACTCATATACTGGAAATATTATCTGCCTTAGAGTCCTGCCAAGAGTAATACTGAGGTAATGTATAAACAATTTTTAACACATTGTTAGACAGTCAATAAATTATTTTTATTAAATGTAAAAAAAAAAAAACAAAAGAAAAAAATCACAGACTGTTTGCTAGAAATACTGAAGATGGAATTTTAATAAAGACCATAAAATATGCTGCAAATCAGTGGAGGAAAATCTGGAAGATATCCTTACAACACTCTCTATCCCAAGGAGTAAAATCTGTGTGTGATGGAGAGCTCATCCCTTTTCTTCATCTTGCCTCTGAGGACTGATAGCACTTATTAACTAATTTTTCTTAACCAAGGGATCTGAAAGTATCACAAAATTGTTCTTTAAGCTTGAGTATCTGCAATGACTTCTTACCATGTGTTTGTACTTCTACCATTACCTCTCCAATATATTATGGACTGAAGCCAGAGTAATATATTAACACAAAACAAACAATTGATTAATTAATTACCTCATTCTAGCCCAAAGGCCAAATGCACAGTTCTAACTTTGATCATTATAGCTATGTGGTTTTGGTCCCTAAGCAGGGACATTATCTGTTTACCTTATCCCAAGCCATGTCACCCTGGTTCACTTTTGTCTAGCAACACAGGTTGAATTCATAATTTTCTAAGGTCTTCCTTGCTTAAGATCTTTGCAAATGCTGTTTCCTTGGCTTGGAACACTTTTCATCTGCTCCTTCAAAATGGCCGACTCCTTATTCTTTAAGTCTCTGCTTAAATATTGCTTCTCAGAGAAACCTTTATTTGAATTAGTTCTTTTCATCTTCAACCTATTATTTCCTATTATAGTTTCCTATTTGTGTGTTTATACCCCTTATCAAAATCTGAATACTTAATTATGTTCTTGGGTTATTTAAATTACCTCCTCTCTACTAGATGCTATAAAAGCATGGCTCATGCCTATTCTCTTTATTGTTCCTCTAATGGCTTGCTGCTGAGAATATTCTCGATAAATATGTAAATAGATGAGTAATTCACATACCCTATTTCAGTGCCTGTTTTAGATAACCTCAAGCTGTGATGCGTAATAACCTACATAGGACCTCCTGGTGAGGGGTGATTTCCTTTATACTTATATGTGTATAAGTAGAAATCTAATAACTCACATATAAGGTCCCATTTCCAAGAGGTGATTCTCTTGAAACTAAACTACAGGGTGTATTTATTATCTAAGAGAACAGAACCCTTTTCTTGATTTCTGCCATGCATTTATATTCTATCATTTCTATTTTGTCTAAAAATCTCCTCTTTATTAAAAAAAAAATAAGAAAAAATTGAAAGTCTTATTTACTTTTAAACCAAAGCAAAATAGTCCATGCATCACTGCATGGCATTAGAGGAATGTCCCAAACATCACAGCTAAGGTCTAATACCCTAATGGCCATTACTCCTGTACTATTCTACATATCAGAGATACATAGGTTCCAAACCCAAGGTTGGTTATTTATTTTATTGTTTTCAATCCATATAAAAATCATAAAAATCCTCATGTATCACCACTAGTTACAAATAAAACAGTGTCAATTCAGCTGGAGGCCCCTGTGAACATTCATCCCATCCCCTTCTCTGCTCATAGAGGAAATGACTCTAAATTTGATAATTCCTATATTCCTGTAATTATTTATGATTTTAGCATATGTGCAAGTATCTATACACATAATTGAATAATATTTATGTGTTTTTAAAAGTCAAAAATGTATATGCCTATCTACATCTTGCTTTGTTTTGCTCTACGTTACATTAATGAGATCCTTCCAGGGTGACACATATGTCTTATGCATTATTTTAAATGCTGTTTAGTATTGAATTATGTGAAAATATCACCATAGTTATCCATTGTTCATAGTTATCCATTGTTCAAACAGAATACTTGTATTCTATTTTTTAAAAAACAGCTGCTCTCAGGATGTATTCTTATATATGTGTGTCATAACTTTTCTAGGATAGTATCTTAGTCCATTTGGGCTGCTCTAACAGGGGTGGCTTATAAACAACATAAATTTAGTTTTCAAAGTTCTAGAGGCTGGAAGTCTGAGGTCAAGGTCCCGGTATGGTTGAGTTCTGGTGAGATCACTCTTGCAAGTTGCAAACTGCCAACTTCTCCTAGTATCCTCACATGGCTGAGAGCAGAGAGATGTCCCTGAGATCTCGTTTATAAGGGCATTAATCCCGTTCATGAGGAGTCCTTTTTCATGCATTATTATCTCCCAGAGGCCCCACCTCCTAATACCATCATTTGGGGTATGAGGGTTACACCAGATGAAGTAGGGGTGGGAGGCATAGAAATTCAGTACATTGCAGATATATACGTAGGAATGTAATTTCCACATCAAAGGATGTATTGGACACCTCTTACACCACTGCACATCCTCTTAGCCTCACTTTTTGTTCCAGCCATGACCTTAGATACTAGTGTTGTGTAAATTTTTCTTACCTTTCTAAAAATGCAATTGATAATATCCATCCAGAGTCCCAGGCAAGACTTCATTTTCTGCTTTGGGACTTCTTGGACTATGTTGTGTAAATTGCTGGAGAAAATTTATTTAGTACTCATGCCGTATGTAACTAGCATATTTCAGTTAACATCCATGGGGCCACTCTTGAATAACGGAACCCCTAGAGCTAATGGACACATGTCCCCCTTTTGTTTCACTTCAGTGAATGACTCTGGAGTATCTAATTACCTAACTTGATGTGTACTAGATTTGACTCTCTCTTCCCCCAGTACACTCATCTTGTTCTCCATTACTCCACCATGATCACTTTACCAAATATATTACTCACCCGGTCTGTGTTCTGGGTGGGATGGTGAGGTGATCCCAGAGTAGCATAGCATATGTACTTCTGTTTTTCTCTAAATTAATTGTACTGATTTACACTCTCACCTGCAGTTCATAAAATCACCAGATATAGCTAATATGTGGGCACACAACTCCCAAATTTCTATTTTTAGCTGATTTCTCTGAACACTCAACTCATTTACAACTGCCCAGAATGTCAAATAGGCATCTCAAACTCAACAAATAAAACAGAATTATTGATCTGTCTCCTCCCAAAATTGCTTCCATTCCAGTGATTTTCCACTTAGTAATTTGAGCTGTCATTAACCCATTTTCTAAGGCTCCAAAACATGGAGTCATCACAAACTCTTTTATACACACCATGCTGATGTATTAAATATCTATCTATTCCACCTCACCTTCAAACAAATTACAAATCTGACTATCATCTCTTTCATGAGCTACTAAAGTACCTTCTTAATGCATCTGTCTGCTACTATTATTCATTCTTCCTCCAGTTTCTTCTCCACAAAGTGGCCAAAGTCATCTTTTACAGTATTATTCAGATAATGCTGGACTCATTTCTCCTCAGTATTCCCATCATACTTTTATGAATGTCATGGAATAATCTGGCTCCAACCTACCTCTCTCGCCTTGTCTCTCACCACCCTCTGCCTTGACTGCTCTGCCCTGTGGCACTGTCTTGCTTCCTCTGACACAAGGTCTTTGTATTTGGTGCTCCATTTGTGGGAGACACACTGCTACAGGATTTTTCTTCCCTAGAGTGCCTTCCTGATCAACCAATCAATATTTCAGTGTCATTTCAACCTGGTTTGACTGTGCCACGATTATCACTACCCTGATATCGTCATATAATACACATTTAATTTATTTTTCAGATTATTTACTGTCTAAATATAAACCTTGAAGTAGAAATAAGGTGCTCTGTCTATTCTGGTCAAGGGTATGGGCCCAGGTCGAGCACAAGGTCAGGAACCTACATGGTACCCAATTAGTGGTTGTTTGAGGATTTAATAAAAATAACTATAACCTGGAGATCTGTTCTTACTGTGACAAAGAATGATGCCAGGAATGTCAGGCCAATAGCTCCCACTACTCAGCCAGGTGATCCTAACTGAGGTGGAGGTATGGGAAGGCAACACAGCTAGTTAAAATTGTATGTTAGGGAGAATAATTGGCAACGGTGGCCATCTCACTTTAAAATGAATGAAAATGAAATGTGTTAATACAATTTTCTGTAATTTTATCATTGGAATAAAACTTCCACTTGGTTCTGCCTAATGAAATTAGGCAGGAAGAAATTAGACAGGAACCAACTGGAAATTTTGTCACTCGGACAGTTCCAGGGACTCCGTTAACTCATCCAGTTCTATTTCTACCTACTTGGAATCAAAGTGACTGAAGGTGATGGGATGCTGCACCATAAGGGAAGAGGAGGATGTGGGGACACCACCTCCCAGGACGACTGTGTGAGCAAAGAGCACAGAGCCTGCAGATGACCAAGCACGGCTGTCATGCGAGTAGAGGACTTGCCAGGGCCCTGGGAGGGGAGCCAGTAGAACAAGGGGAGGGCTGGCTACAGACAGAGAATGTGGATACCCCTGGAATGTGAGTCTACTCACTTAGCATTCACTACAGTAACATTTTTCTCTGCTACAGATGCAAATTAATGTAGCTTGTTTTATGCATAAAGGCAAGAACCTATGTGGATGGTACCAAGGAAGCCCTTTATATTACGTAATAAAAAGTAAATCCATTTTAAAATCATCATACACTTATCCTCTTACCTTTAGACACATGGCTGTGGTGTAAAAGTGAGGTATGTTTATGGGGAAATAATAAGATAAATAATGAGCCCTTTTGCATTTAAAAATTAAAATATTTGGATTACACATTTAAAAATATTCACCTATGGTATGTGTATTAAAATACAGCTTTTTGCTATCAATGAAAATGGACATTTATGGACTTAAAATCTTTTTAATTGTCCTTTTTTCGTTTCACATTTATGAGTCTTTTGAAATTTGTTTTGTATAAAGCAAAAGAGTTATCTTTATTTATTTAATTTATATTTGAATCACACCTGATTTAGAGCTCATGGAGGATATTTATCTCATAGTGCGCCCCATAACTACTCAATGCATCTTTTTAAAGAACACATGGACTATTTATAAAAAGAACTGTAGTGGGCCAAAAAAGCAAGTATTACCATATTTTAACAGTTTGGCAAATATTACGGTTCTGGTGATGATGTGAAATATCATCAGTATAGATCAATACAACGTCTTTATTTAACAGTCATGAAACTAAAGATATATATGCTTTCTTATTGAGCAATTTCACTCCTGGCTATATATCCATCTCAGTACATGTGTAACAATACCCATAGCACAATTGCTAATAATAACAAAATTTAGGGAAAAAAACCCACATAACTTAACAATAAAGTTTGTAGCTGAAGACTGCACACACAATGGAATAATATATGTCAAAAAAAAAAAAAAAAGGAAAAAGTACAAAGTCCAATACCAAACAAAACTAAACCATATTTCTATATGGAAACTTAGATAATGAAATTACAAAGAAATGGCAAGAAAAAAGATTATCACAAAAATTGGGGTAGATGTTACATAAAAGGAGAGCACAAGGGATCTGTGGCATCCTGAAGAAGTTAATGTAATTTTAAATAGCTATTGAAATCCAACCCAACTCTCAAGGCACAGCTCATATGTGACTTCGTGAATTCCAAACCATTTCCCATCTCATAAAAATTCATTTTCCTCAGCAAACTCTTAATATTAAGCGTAATTTGCCCAATTATACTTTTGACAATTTTTTTTTTTTTTAAAATTGGGTTGTATGTATCAGAGTCTCCTGGTAAGAAAGAGAAAGCAGAATCACCTTGCAGTGTGAGGAGGATTTAATGACTAGACTTTTTAAAGAGGTATGGGTTGGAGTAAGGACACAGATAATGATGATGAGGCACCCAGCAAGGAATAATCAAAGGAAGGCTTCCTAGACCTGAGAAATGAGGAAAAGAAGTGGTGTTATGAAAGCCCAGTGAAAGATGAAAGGCACTGAGGTGGACAGCAAAACCCAATCAGATGGCAAGAGAAATTGGGTGATGGAATCCATTAGGACTGAGATTGGATAAGATGGGCAGACAGCTCATGGGTCTTCACCATTTGTTGAATATATCTGAGTAATACATCAGTTATAAGACTTACTATAGTGTTCCACAAATAGTAGGTGTTAAATAATGTTTGTTGAACTTGTGAAAAATCTACATATGTCATACAATGTAGATTTTATTAGTATTATTTCCTAAGCTGTTTAGAGTATAAATGTTTTGAAAGATTTTGAGACCTTTTCATGTATGTCTGAAATTAATATTTGCTTTCCCTGGGGACATTATTTATTTTTTCCCTAAAATTGATTTATTTACTTTTTACCAATTTTTTGTTTTTCTTATCCAGTGTCCATCAATGAGATGAACTATTGGTTGCTCACATATTTTAAAAGATATGAACCATTCTTGGGAATATCTGTTTCCAAGAAACTAGTTTTTCTCAGGTAACTGGCATTGAAAAACATCGTCAAAGAAGGATAAACTGCCAAGAATCACTCACTGATTCCTTAAATCTTCATGAAAATAGTCCATGATTTAATTGAGCTTGAAAACTGTTCTGCATCTACAAAAATATATATCATTTAATGCAGGGTTTATATTTCCTTATTCCAGGCCTCCATAAGACTTCTAGGGTGTTTCTTAGTAGAGCAGCACACTGTGCTTTATCAGCTCCCTCAGATTCTTTTTGGAGACACTGGGGAGCAAATGTGTGCTCACCTTATCCTTACTTCTTATTCAGTCTTACAGAGATGAGATGATGATAAAGATCAAAACTATATGTACACAGAATGAAGTCATGTTTATTGAGTTATTTTTCTGTTATCAAAGACAATCATTTTTTCGGGCTTTTATTTTTTCTGTACGAAATATAGAGTACAGAAAACTTTTGGATTTTACTCAACTTTTTTGTTTTCAAATTTCAAGGTTTGGATTTTGAGAATATTATTTCTAATATCAATTTGGTGGTGTTTTTTCAGGAGTATTCTTTCACCATATATAGTTGGAGTGATTCGTTCAACAGGCTCTTCCCTATCTTCACTCATTCAGGGTAACATTATTTCCTCAAATCAGGAGACTACTCTGTAGACATTCAGAATTCACTGTGAGGTTTTTGAAACATGAATTAGGTAATGTTAAATAACTTGTTGAAGATGTGCTGTCTTTAAAGAGTTTTTCAAATCATCATTTCATTGACCTAAAAGAGGGTCTTGAATTTAGTTTAGGGAAACTTTCCAATGCTGCCAACTATAATTATCAAATATCATGGCAATGAATGTGAGTCTTATATTGTTATTTTGGCTAAAATTTTAGAAAAATCAACAAATATTCATAAATCTACATTTAAATATTTCATAATTAAAATAAAGTTAAAAAACCTCCTCTCTTGAGATTCTATAAGTAAAAAAAAAAAACATGTGAACTCAGAAATAATTAATTTGGCTAATAATTTTTTTCATTTTATATGAATAATAGACTTATTGCTCTCTGGAAGGAATACAGTATTAAGAAAAAGAGATTTTCATTGGTGCAAAAGTAAAATTTGACTACCATAATTTCACATAGAAACTTCAACATACGGCTGTGTCCTTACTATGATTCACCTTGCTGTGATTCTCACTCTGCACAATTGGAGAATAGCGACTTTGTTATCTAGAATTCTTCTGCAGACATTTTGCACTTTGTGTTGTATGGTTAGTCTGATTCCTCTCACACTGGTCTCTATTTTCCTCATTCGAAATCTCATTCATTCTCAGGCTATTGTTCTTTGCTTTTTCCCAAATGATATTTAGCTTTTTTTTCATCAGACGCTATCTTATTTTTTACAGCTTCCCCTAATTTTGATTTCCCTCGTTTTAAAAGATTATGTTCCCGTCTCAAGCTTGAATCTAATTTGTGGTATCCTTAATTCCATATTTTTTAAATTAATTAAATTTAATGTGAAGATGCTAGCTAAAAGAAACCCTAGAAATCCCATAGATCAATAGCCTCAATTTACAAATGAAGAAACTGAAAAGAAGAACTTACCATGTCAAACGACAAGTTAGTATGGACAACTCTATTAGAGAGGACTCGCGTAATGTTACAGTGCACTATATTTGTTCTGTATGGTTTTGAGCAGTTTTATTTAAGAAAATGGACATCAAAACTTCTATCATTAAGCAGTTTTCTGTGAAAATCACGCTTAATATAGAGTGTGTATTTTAGGATTACAATAAAACGGTATTAAAAAGATTCAAAGTGTGCTGATTGCTTTTGCATACTTTTGATTATAATAACCACGCTCTATAGCAGAAAGGTCAGATATTTCTACTGTGACAATTTGAAATTAGAAGGAAATAAACACACCTGAATGGTTAAATAACATATAAAATTGTAAAATACTTGTAAATATATAACTTGTAAGTAATCTTATGAGAATTAGCATTAAATGCCGTTTCCAAATTTCGACTTTATGTTAGTGAAGTTAGTTGAAGTTAATGAAGTTACTGGAATTACTCACTATTAGCAAAAGCTGCCTATGTTTATATGTTTGAAGAATGAATGGGTGTATGTGTGTGTGCTCTTTTAATTTTGATTTTTCTCATTCTGGATTATGCAGCAAAATTGTACTATAATTATGTTTAAAATTTTATTGATATTTTAAATAAATTACAGGATAAGTTATGATAACAGGACAAATGATACTTAGCTGCTGAATATAAACAAAGTATAGAGTTGCATAAATCTTGCAAGCACAAATGTGGTAAAAACAGCAAGATTTAGAGGCTCTAGTACAAGAGAGATATATAGTAACAACTTCAGTAATCTCAGAAATTTATATCCCAAAATGTGCAGACTTGATCTTATTTTCAGTCAGTGTGTTCTGTATGGAAGATGAACATGCTCGTGACAATGGAGTATGATTTAGAAAACTAGATCCTGCACAGAGGAATATAAAATGTGATTATATACTGTACTCCTGTGCAAAATTTTAAACAGAATTTAATCAATCATTTTGAAAACTAGATATATTTTTGGAACAATGACATCACTTTTAAATTATGTATAGTCTTTAAATGCCCAAAATTAATAATGTCTTTGTGTACATGTATTACTTTGGAAAGAAACTACTAAGAACTATATTATCAGACCAAACAGTCTTTGCAAATTCGTGTGCTACAGGGCAATTTGTTTCTTCATTTTAATGGAATGTTCCATCCTGAAAATATCTAACTGCTCAGAAGAGGAATAGAAGTGTAAATTTATTACCTGAGAAAAGAAAATTAATTGACACAGTCCAAGAATATAATGGAATTAAACCCATGTGGAATAACTGAGGACTTCAGTAACTCTATCTAGGCTCTATGGAATAATAAAATTATATGCAAAAATTAAAATGAATCATTTTGAACAAAGCTTCGAATTTCTCAATGGAATGTCACATAAAATAATTAAGGCTTCTTTATCTCCAAGAGAATCTAGTCTTAGAACAGAACAGAAAATGTCACTTGAGTTACAAAAAATTTTTATTATTTTGTTGGTTTTGTTATTGTTTAAAGTAAATACCACTACAGAGAGAGTTGACAATTACTGAGATAAAGTTTAAAATACAGACACGCACACATACACATATATTTAGAGATCAGGGCAAGATGTAAAAAAAGTGTATTCAGTCTAAAGCCATTTATTGAACATCTCCTGCTTTGTAGGTCATGTTCTAACAACTGGGGATACAGGCAAGATCTATTCAAAATGGAAAATTTGATGACACTGTCATCAGGGATAGAAAAACCACTTAGTTTACAATAGCTGTATATCCTATGGAAATGATAAAAATCAAACATTAAGAAAACAGCAATGGTAAAGCCATCGTGTAGTAACAAATTTGCCAGATTTTTTTAAACAGAATACAGTCCAATATGGAACCATGGTGAAAGTCAGAAATATGGTGTAGATTATGGTTTAGAGAAGCATTCAGTGGTTTTCCATCACAGTATTACTTATATGAATGTGAATAGAATTTGTAAATAGAATTTGTTCAGCAACGTTGGGGTTATCAGCTCCACGCTCTAACTGACTGAGCTAACCGGCCACCCTGATTGTAGATAGAATTTTAGTTCTAAAATATTATCTATGTTGTGATAAGTTAGATTACTGGTTTGGAAAGAAACATCTCAACTTATCTATGATTTCTACTGCCTTTTCAGAGAATGACGTTGACTTGTAAATCTGTGACTTGTTTTCTTTAATTTGACCATTTCTGAAATTATGTCTCTGAGTATAGAAAAAGGTTTTTCTCACTAAGCCAACATTATTGTCTCCAGCTAAACATAGAGATTATTTCTTTTCTAAATTGTATGGTATAATGCTATTTAGGACATGAGTTGCAACTTTATTAGTATAAATGCTAGCTTCCTCAGGCTTCTTAAGGCCGAAATCTAAATTTGTAAACATAGAGCCTTCTTGATTTAAATAAATTTGTCCACTTTTGTTCAACTATCAATTTATTTCAAAAGGTAAAACAATGAAAATAAAGCAAAAATATCTTAAAACCCATTAAATTATATTTTTTTCATAAGGCTTTATTTTTCAAAAATTAGTTTTATAAATATCTAGTTTTTGGGTGAAAGCCAGTTAGTAATGAAATTTTTCTCTTACAGGATTTAGCCAGTTCAGTCAGATTCAAACAAGCTATCACTGGGGGGGGGGGGGGGGGGGGGGATTTGTCTTCAATACAATATGTGTTTTTCCCAGATATTTGAAATATAAATTATTGCAAAACGTTTTTTTTTTGTTTTGTTTTGTTTTGTTTTTACTGTGGAGTTCGCCATGCAATTTTAGTCACTGTGGAAGGTAGCATTCTGATATACCCAGAGAGTGTATGAAATTAAATGGAGGTGTCTGGGCCCTAAAACCTGGTGAGCCTTTATAAGTAATTGGGCAGTTGGAGAACTCATTTGGGAATGCTCCTTCATCTTTACAAGAATGCTCAGCAAACACTCACATAGTGTAAATCCTATCAACACGGCAATGGGTGATTATGAGAATTGAGGACAACACTTAATCCATCAGTTTAGGGATTATCAGGATCCAAAACAGATTGAATTGTAGGTCAAAAATGGATCCACAAATAGCCTAGCTAGTGAAGAACTATTATTAGTTTCATCTAATACAGGATGATAGGTGCTCATGTAATTTATTTTACTTATAGTCATAAATTGAATGTGCTAAAATCAAATTGGGAAACCTGGTCTTTGATTTCAAAGTCTCCTTTTTTTCCAATACATAATGAAAACTAAAGCACTGCTACATTTTACAAAGCATTTGCTAAGCACTTTAAATATATATTCACATACACATAGTATACACGTAGTGAATCTACTTGCAACTGGTACTTTCAGCTTTGGAAGGTTATTAATTATTGACTCAAATTCTTTAATATAGCAAGGCCTATTCAGATCATCTATTTATCCTTGTGTGAGTTTTGGCTGAATGTGCCTTTCAAAGAATTGCTCTATTTTATCTAGTTTATCAAATTTGGAGACACAGCATTGTTCATCTTACTCTTTTATTATACTTTTAATGTTCATGGCATCAGGAGGGATGGACCCTCTTTTTCATTTCTGATATTAGTCATTTGTGTCTTCTCTCTTCTTTATTTACCTGGCTTCAAGTTTATTAGTTTACATCACGTCAAAGAACCAACTTTTGGTTTCATTGATTTTTATTTCTTTACATCTGCTTAGTTGCTTTTAATTTGCTCATCTTTTTCTAGTTTCTTAAATTGGAAGCTTAGATTATTAATTTTAGATCTTTCTTCTTTGTAATATATGCATTCATTCAATACTATAAATTTTCCTCTAAGCACCTGTTACACTGCATCCCACACATTTTATTAAGTTGTATTTTCATTTTCATTTAGTTGAAAGCATTTTTAAATTTACCTTGAGATTTCTTTTTTGACCAGTGTTTAGAAATGTGTAGCTTAATCTTCAAATATTTTGGAGTTTTTCAGCTATTTTTCTCTTACTGATTTCCAGTTGAATTCATTTGAAGTCTGAGAACATATTTTTATGATTTCTATTCTTTTTAAGATCTGTTAAGGTGTATTTCATTGGCAAGAATGTGTTCTCTCTCAGTGAATTTTCCATGAGTTTGAAAAGAATGTGTGTTCTGTGTTGTTGGATAAAGTATTCTATAAATGTCAATTAGATCCAGTTGATTGATGGTGCCCTTCAGTTCAACTATGACTTGACTGATTTTCTGCTTGCTGTATATTTTAATTACTGATAGAGTACTTTTGAAGTCTCTAATTGTAATAGTGAGTTCATCTGTTTTTCCTTGTAGCTCTGTTAGTTTTTGTCTCACATATTTTGTCACTCGGTTTTTAGGCCCTTGTACATTAAGGGTTGCTATGTCATTTTTGAGAATGATGCTTTTATTGTTCCGCAGTGCTCCTCTTTATCACTGAATGCTTTCCTTGCTCTTAAGTCAGGTTTGAGGGAAATTAACTACTCCATTTATATTTTGATTAGTGTTGGCCTGGCATATCCTTCTCCAGCGTTTCCTTTTAATCTTGTGTGCTTTCTATTTAAAGTGGGTTTGTTGCAGACAACATATAGTTGGATCTTATTTTTCATTAACTCTACAGTCTCTGTCTTTTAATTGATGTATTTAGATCATTGGTGTTTAAGTTGTTATTGATATAGCTGGAATAATATCGATGTTTGATACTATGGCCCTTGTCTTGTTATTTTTCTTCCACTTTTTTCTGCCTTCTCACTTTTTAATTGAGCATTTTATAAAACTCTGAGCATTTTATATAGTTCTATTTTTCTCCTCTATTACCATACCCATTACTTTTTTTTTCTCATTTTTTAAAACTTTTTTGTGGTTTTTCTTGAGTTTGTGATATAAATTGTCAACTTATCCAAATACACTTGAAAATAATACTATACAATTTCATGGAAAGGTCAAGTTATTATAACAGACTATTCACCAATTCCTCCCTCCCATAATTTAGACAGTGATACCAATCATTGTTCATTTACTCATAAGCCAAAAATCACTGAGTACATAACTGTTATGGTTATTTTGAGCAAACTGTTTTCTGTTAGATCAGTTAAGAATAAAAACAATAAAATATTTTGCCATCATTTGTTCATTTTGGAATGCTCTTCCTTTGTTAGGTATATCTGCGTGTCTGACCTATGTCATTTTTGTTCTTTTTGAAGAACTTCTTCCAGTATTTCTGTAGGTGCCAGAGGCTAACATTTCCTCCAGTATCCTTGTTTTTATTTCCCCTATTGTTTTGTCTGTGTGTTTCCCAAAAGGCTCCTTTTTAAATAAGGTCTAAGATGAGCCATTCTTTCAGTTTATTCTTTGCTATTATCCAGTAACCCTATTGAAGCAGTGGTTAGGTAGAGGGGAGCACGCTATAGTCCTATCATTGAGTCTCAGTCTTTTAGTGAGACTGTGTCCCTGGCTATGACCTGGACAAATGTTTTGCAGTTTCTCCTCCCCTTTCTTAGGTGAGAGTAGGAGATTGGTATTTCCTTTCTCCTATGTGGAAAGCTACAGTGGACTGGAGTTGGGTATTTTCCTTCCCCCAAGTTGCTTAGGCTGTAACATATACTAGTTTTTGTAAGGACAAGGCTTGTTAAGAAGAATAGAATGCTATTAGCATATTTCAAAATGGCCACTCTACTTTCCTTTTGCCCCAATGGAACCATGTGGGGATTTTCCTCCAATTTACCAGGTTCTGACAGTGAAGATTGAAGAAAAGTTCCCAAACTGTTCTTAGTTTTACTCCCAAACACTGGCCCCCTCTAGAGTTTTTAACTCTCTGGCTAGTTCATATTGAAACTGCTGCAATTTGTCAATTGAAATGTAGGTTTTCCTATCTCATTACTGATTCCAGCTGAGTTTTCAGCTTCTGGGCTACTATGATTCTCTATATTTACACATCTGTCTCCAATTTGGGGTGCAGCAGTTTGCACTGTGACTTCGATTTTCTGATAGATGTAAGAAGAATGGCTGATTTTTAGTTTGTTCAGCTTTTTTCTTTGGTCAGTGTCTGACAACTTCTTTGCTCATTATATGCTAGACCCTACCTTTTGATCCTGGACTGACTTCAGAATCAAATAACTTAGGCTTCAAAGAGCTTTGCAGTTTTTTTCTGCTATTCCTCTTGGAGCCTTGTCTCCATCGTAAGGCAATGTTGTCACTCTGAAGGATAACGGAAAACACAGACAAGATTTTAATATTATCAGTAAGATCTTAAGTATACAAACCTAGATCAACCAAGTCTAGTTCATATAAGCAGAACTACCAACATAACCCATGGCATTATGAGAAATACTAAATTATTGTTGTTTAATGCTGCTAATTTTGGGATGGTTTATTACTCAAACATAGCTAATTGATAGAGTACATCTCATTGATTTCTCCTGGATTTACTTTATTTTATTTTATTTTTGTCTGAATATTTTTCCCAAGAGTAATTTTAAAGTCATTACATATCTGAAAATAGAGAATTACATTTATTTACCACCATATTCAAGATGGTTAACCAGAATCCAAATTATCGGTAAACTTATTACATGCTAATATGATATTTGTATAAAATATAACATATCATCAAGATACTAGCTATTCTCTTTAATGGTATATTACATACAGAGTTTTCTTGCATTTATATGTTAATATCAATCTGACTCCTTTGTAGTTGTGATTTTTCTTTCTGAAAACTTACTCTTTTTAACATTTTTCATTTTAACATCAATATTGTTAAATTAATGTAGAAGCATTTTGTTATTGATACTTTTATTGTTTTGTTTTAATCCATTGTGAGTTTTCAGCAAGTCAAGTTACATTTTAAATCAATTATTGAAGGTATTTGACTATTCCTTTTTTCAGTTTATATCTCTGAGACTTCTGAAAGATGGTACTTTTCAACATCACTTCTCTGCATCTTCTTACTTTACTACCGTGTTTCCCTGAAAATAAGACTGGGTCTTATATTCATTTTTGCACCAAAGGCACGTTAGGGCTTATGTTCAGGGGATGCCATCCTGAAAAATCATGCTAGGTCATATTTTCCCACTAGGTCTTATTTTCAGGGAAACATGGTATCATATTATCTATCACTATACTTTCCCAATACCTTCTAGTTGATTTTTCCAATTTGACCTTCCAACTCCTTATTTACTTCTTCTATCATATTCTCTTTACTTTCACCTTACCATTTTTTTGAGGATAATATATATTATAAATATATTAAATATATATTAGATAAATACATTGCATATAATATATTTAATTGAAAGAGGATTTGCTCTCAGTTAAGATTTTGCTGAGCAATCATACAATGAAGGACAATATAGCTAAAGATATATTTTCTAAGTTATCTCTAAACTGGAAGTTGATATAATTAAGAGAAAAAGACATAAAATAACTATAAAATACCATTGCATATTTGTTATGTACATATGGTCACATGAACACTTTGCTAGTGTCCCATCTAGATCTTTGGTAAGGGCCAGTACAAGTGACAGACCTAGGAGCCAAAACTTTGGTTGAACCACATGTGCTTCTAACCCTCACTAGGTCTCAATGCTTCCAGTTTTACTCTACCCCAGACTTGAAACATGTCATCCCCTGAAGGTTTCTCACAGTTTTGTTCCAAATGCTGTGTATGACCCTGCATTCTTTCTACTTCCATATCTCTAGGCAGCACATTAGCATTCAGTTTTGAATTGATGAGAACATTGAATCCATGCAGTGCTTTTCAAACAGCACGGATGTGCTCAAAACAATGGACGCCTCAACTCCCTTGTTTTGTCCTTGTTGATACAGATTGTTTCCTTGCTGAGGCAATGTTTCTAATGACGTGGTGGCATTTTAGTCCATGTATTTTGCAGCAGAAAAACAATGAGGGAGCTGCTGGAATGACAATTACCTTCATTTAGGAAAGTAAATAAATAATACTTTCTATTAATGTGCAAACACTAATGCTTTATTGAACTGAGAAGGATTAACGCGAAAGGTTTTAGGTATGCTGCAATTTAATAGATAAAACTATTTATTAAAGATCATGCAAAATTAAGAAGAGTCAGAAAAGTGATTTATTTTCTGATAAATTATGTCTATATCAAATGTAGAAATCTTGAACCTAGTATTCTAAACTTGTATCCTTCTTTTGAACTGACAGCTGTGCTAGGTTTTCTAACAGAATGCCTAGAATTTATTATTAGGGAGCTTTTATTCTCACACTGTTATGTATAACCCTGGCTTTGATGAATTTGGCTGCGTAACATGTGAGCATTAAACATCCTTATATCCAGAAGATGCAAAATTAAATAGACGAAAGAAAGACAGGTAAAGTGGCTTTCTCGCACTATGCTTTAGGTAAGAGGTATGACTTTCCTTCTCTGTATATTCTGAGTAGAACAATAAACACATCAAAGACCAAATCTAAAAATACAGCTAAGGAAAGAAAGCGTTTATCAGAGATTGCCCAAGTTACCCTCCAAAACTTTGCTGTGGTGGAGTCCTTCCCAAATAATAGCAATCTCAGACTCATTTCATAGCACCAACTGCAAAAGGGACATGGACACACACACACACACACACACACACACTACACAGACACATACAATGAGATGGCACCAAAGAAATGATTTTGAAAAACAAAGGAAGCAAATTATTTAACTTAAAAAGTCCAGTAGAACTCCCAATAAGCCATAGCCTCTACAAGCTTTCAAAACTTTGTAAATCTTTTGTTCTCCTAGAACCATGTGACCCAACTGTGACCTTGACCTTGACCCTACTTAATATTAATAAATCTCTTTGCCTGGAAGTAGAAAGAGAGGAATCTTTCAGTTCTTTATAGAGGTTGGAATGTGCTACTGAACAAACTCAGTAAACATGCTTCCATCTATTCATGAATGCATTTAATAAAACTATTTATGTAATGTTTTCTGTCTGTCATACTTTTCTAAATGTATGCATTTTCCGATGAAGTATATAGAAATTGAACTTGGGACCAGAAAGAGAAGCTGTGTTCCAGTAGTATCGGTTGAGCTCATAAATGGATGAAACAAGCCAGCATAAAAAGCTAGAAAGGTATTAGTAATTCAGAAGTTCATGGTGATATCATAGCCGAGTGGAACTACTGTCCAAATATATTCCTATATAAATGTTAGCAGTCATGTGTATGATCATAAATATAATTGAAATAATTAAGGGAACTTTGCCTGTTCTGAAAGAGCCCAATAAAAAAAAAAAAAATGCCTGTTCTGAAAGAGTCTCCTAAGGTTTCTGATCAAATTAAGAAACAACAGCAGAGTCAGAAGATGAAGTACAAAAACGATCAACATGATTACTGAGAAAACCCTGTGGGACACCTCACCTGTTATGCCAGCTGACTGGTTCTACTTACTCTAACTAACTTCCTCGAAGTCCAGCTCTTATGTCAGCATACCTGAGGAAAATGTCGAATTTAAAAGAGAATACACTTGCCCAGTCCACTCCTTCCCACTGGATCAAGGCAGGAGGAAGGAGTGAAGGGGTAGACGTACCAAAGGTTCTAGCTCAAGACATAAGATGCTTCCAGTTTAAAGCTGATACCATTGCGAGTTACTCCCCAAGCAATAAACCCACCTAACTGTAGTGGAGAGAAGTAAAGCTTACAGCAAGAGTGCAGAATTAAGCAGGGAAACTGTCCTCATGAAAACGGAAAATTGAAAAATGGCATTCCCTCCTAAACAAAAAGAGTAGAAGCAAGAAAGTACTCATAGATAAATATAATCATTTAACACACACACACACACACACACACACACACACTCACAATCAGAGATAGCACACTTTTCCTTTTCAATGCATTATTTTCTGAAACCCTAAGGATGTAAATATGAAATGATATATGAATAATTCATAAATATAGAAGATGGGTAAGTTCTTTCATTTGAATGAGTAGGGATCTTTTTGCCAGAATACACTGAATAAAAATAACAAGGAAAATGGTTCTACTGCTAGAGTGACTATATAATGATTTAAAACATATATGTGTATATGTATACATTTAATCAAAAATGCAGTAATTTATTAGTATGTAAATTCAAACTCATCTTTAGAAAAAAATGGGATTTAGTAGAAAATAAATTATTGCTAAAATTTTATGTAACAAAAATACGTCTGACGATGGGCAAGTGATAGATAAGTTATATGCAGTTATTTTGCTATATTTGAAAGCTTGCATTGTTTGCATTCATTGCAAGCAGACATTAGACTTGCCTTACTTCAAAGAAGATGCAAATAAAACGTAAAGGGAGAAAAACCATCTCTCGAAAAATGCAACAATAGTCATTTGCTGAATATGTTCCAATAAGCACAAAAGAATTCATATAAAATAACTAATTTTCAAAAAGTACAATGTTGCTAAGCTTGTAATGCCTATTTACTTCCCCTGTGTAAAGAAAAGCATTGAAGAAAGTGACAAATCATCCATTTCATGATCAAATTAAAATGTTTGGTGTGTAGAAATGTTCCCCTAATTTTAAGCCCTCTAAATTCAATAGCTAGACTAACTCCAGCAATCATGTTATTCTGCTATCTGAACACATGGGTAGGCTGCGTAATGGAAAATTAGTATTTCGTTTTAAAGATTGAAATCAGTGTTTTTAGTTTAAACATTTACCACAGAAACATAGTAAATTATTACAAAGGCATAATGTTATCTGATGATGATGCACACAAAGAATTGCAATATTCCTGTCAGTTTCAGGAGTCCACTGCTGTTCTGGCTATAATACCTTCAGTCCATGTTTACAAGATACGCTATGAACAGAGGAAAGTTTCTTCCAGGTTAGTATTTTATTAGGTACAGCCTCTAAATTTAAATTGTGAATTAACAATTAGGTACAACCCTTAAATTCAAATTACAAATTAAGAATTTGTCTTTGGAAATTGCTTTTTCAAATTTCGGTTCAGATTTTTGTCTAGTCAGACATATTTTCAACACTGGGTTCCATTTTTATTTTGTAAAAGCTTATTGAGATACCTCACAAATTAAAAAAATTCATCTTTTTAAAGTGGACTAATCAGTGTTTTCTAGCATATTCGTGGTGTTGTGTGACCATCACCACTAGCTAATTCCAGAATATTTTCATCACCTGACAGGAAAACTTCCATGCCAGGAGCAGTCTCTACACATCCTCCCTCTCCCTAGATCCTGGCAAACAATAACATATTTCTGTTTCTAGGATTTGCCTATTTTGACCTTTCATATAAATGGATTCATAAAATATGTTGCCTTTGTGTCTCAATCTTTCATTCTAACAACACACTTTTAGAGAGGATGACAGCAAGAGGTCCTAGCCCTCTTTTCCCCCACCACTCCCAAATAAAACAATGATTTAAAAACTACTCGAGTGAATATAGCTCTTGGAGAGCCCTCGTGTACAACTAAGAAGCTTCCGTAACCTAGTGGAGAACAAAAAACATGAGGATTGCTGCATAGAAAGTTTATGAAGCATTTAACCTGAGTCACTTCATCCCCCAGTCTAACACAGGTTGGCACTAAGATAGATCCCCGTGGCCATGGTTTCCCTCCATGGGGAAGAAGAGCAAGTGGATCCCCACAGCTTTTGCCACCAAGGACACCCACAGTCTTTGATGACATTGACACTGGTAGACAGAGCTGCCTGCAAGTTGTGCTGCTGAGCCTTGCTGAAGCCCAGGCCACTGCTGTGCCAACCCTAAAGCTGGAGTCTCGGGCATGGCAGCCATTGCTGTGGGCCACCATAAGATTATTAGCAGATTTCTCAGCACAAGTCTTGAAGTCCAGGAGAGAGAAGAGTGATATATTCAACGTACTGAAAAAGGAAGGAAGGAAAGAAGGAAACACTACCTACCAAGAATACTATACCAACAAAAACTATTCTTTAAAAATAAATGAGAGATAAAATCTATCCCAGAAAAACAAAAACTGACTTGCAGGGAATTCATCAAACTGAAATTAAAGCATACAAAACAGCAACATTAAAGCATATGAAATCATAAATCTTACTGGTATAAGTAAACATATAGACAAATATAGAACAATTGAACACTGTAATGTTGATGCATAGATTGACTTTAATACTAATATAGAGTTAAAAAATAAAAAAGTTGTTACATAATACCAAAGAATCAGATTCTTATGTCAGGAACACCAAGTTCTAGGGTCAGGGACTAAATATGTAGTTTTATACTAAATATGTAGTATAAAATAAAATAAAATAAAATAAAATAAAACAAGATCCAGTGATATGCTTTCCACAGGAGACTGACTTTAGATTTAAGTACACACAAAAGGAAAGTGAAGGAATGAAAGAGATATTCCATGCAAATTGTAACAAGAGAAAGCAGAAATGGCTATACTTATATCAGACAAAATGGACTTTAGGTCAAAAGTTTTTGTAGAGACAGAATGTTATTGTATAAAGATAAAACGGTAAATTTATCAGGCAGATATCACACTTATAAATATATATGCACCCACCATAAGAAAACCTAAATATAGTAAACAAATACAGACACATCTGGAGGGAGAAATTGAAAGCAATACAATACTAGCAGGATACTTCAATACGGGATAGAACACTTTCAGTAATGGATTTGACATCCAGACAGAAAATCAAGAGATGATTAACTGGAATGACAATGTAAACCAAACTGACCTAACAGACATATTCAGAACTATACAACCAAAAGCAAACAAATAGACATTTTTGTGCACATGAAACATTCTCTGGGATAGATCACATGTTAGATCACAGACCAAATCTTAACAAATTTAAAAGATCAAAATTATTGTAAGTATCTTGTCTGACCAGAATAAATTAGAAATCAAAATTTAAAACAATTTAAAAACATGTAAAAACTAAACAACACGCTTTTGAACAACGAGTAGGTCAAAGAGGATATCAAAAGGTAATATGAAAATATCACAAGACAACTTTAAAACGAAAACACAGCATGCCAAAACTTATATAATGCAGCAAAAACAATACTAAGAGCAAACTTTATAGCAATAAATGCCTACATTAAAATAGAACAAAGTTCTCAAACAAACAACCACTTATTTTACACCTTAATGACCTAGGACAAGAAGAAGACAGTAAACCCAAAGTTAGCAAAAGGAAGGAAATAATAAATATTAGAGCAAAAATAAATTAAACAGAGACTAGAAAAACAATAGAAAAAAACAACAAAACTAAGAGTTGTTTTTTGAAAAGATAAACAAAATCAATAAACCCTTAGCTAGACTAACTAAGAAATAAAAGAGAAGACTCAAATAAATAAAGTAAGAAATGAATAAGGAGACATTAAAATTAATACCTCAGAAATAAAAAGGACCATAAAGAACTTTTATAATTATATGCCAACAAATTGGATAACCTCAAAGAAATTGATAAATTCCTAGAAATATACAACTTACCAAAACTGAATCAAGAAGCAATAGAAAACCTGAACAGACCAATAAAAAATAATGAGATTGAATCAGTAATCAAAAACCTTCCTAAAAGAAAAGTACAGGACCAGATGGCTCCATGGGTGAATGCTTCTAAACATCCAAAGAATGTAATAAAACATTGCAACTCTGGAAATCAATTTTCTTTTTTTTTTCTCTCACTCTCCTTAGGCTTTGCTGTTCTGTCTCATTGTATATCTAGTTAACACTGTGGATGAAAAAAGGTTCTAAGGAAAGGTACCTCACAGGGTGGTCTGATTATAAATTACTAACTGGACAGGTCATGGTGAGTATTCATGCCCCAGCCATGTAACTATTTTATTAAAAGGTTTATCTGAGCCTTAAGCAAGCCCTTTCCATGTGTGTGTTTGTGTGTATGCCTATGTTAATACACCTTTGAAATAAGCATAACCATTGTCAAGAGAGCCCATAATCTTGCTAACTATCCTGTAATCCAATCCTTACCTTACTTTTTCCCACCTTCATGTAATCTTCCTTGTTTTCTCTTAATTCTGAATGGATAAAAGAAGCTGCAAACTGCCATTCTTGGACGCATTTTTCTGTCTGTTGAGATCTTGCTTCCAGGATTATCTTGTTTGGCTCAAACAAATTTTTATAAAAATTCTCTACAGGTTTTGGAATTTCTTCCATTGATATTTTAAATATGACAACTTTTGAAATCACCCTCCCTCCTCATCCTCAGGGGTCCCTGTTGTTTTTGTTATCATTGTTGGTACATGTTCATTTTGGTGCCTTTTCTGGACTAATTTCTATCAAATCTATTTCTTTGTCATGTGAAGTTTCTGCTCCATTCACTGTATGGTCACTTGAGGAATCTCAAATTCTTTGAACCAGTAAGTCTTGTAGCCTTTGCCAATGGAGTATGTATGTGTTTAATGCTCTGCCAGGAAGTTTTCAAGCCTACCTTAGTTTTCACTTTCTGTTTGCCTATAGTCTTAATGTCAGCCGGAGTTCAGAGTTCAGGGCCTTCTCTGGACATGTGCAGTCCTGGATATGTACACAGTTCTGCACATGTATGTGGTATTTCAGAATCCCAGGATAAGTCAGAGGATTTCAAAGCGCCCATTGAGTATCTCATTCCCCATTTTTCCTTTTAAGTATTTTCAGTCAGACTTTTGTTGGTCCCAACTATTATCACCTCAGGCCACTGTTTGTTTTCAAAAACGCCCTGAGGATATGACGGTTTGCAAAGAACATGCTCTGTGTCACCTCAAATACAGAAAAGCCCAGACAAATGAGCTTTTCAGGGAGCACCCAGAGAGGTCATAACGAAAATTCACTGATAAAAGCTTTGGGCTTTTTATTTTGGATATCCAAATCTGTAGTGTCCCTCCAATGGCTGTCAGTCTGCTGTTTTGTTTTGTTTTGTTTTGTTTTTTATAGCTATTATAGTTACGAGGCTGTTGGTTTTCAAGGCTACTGTGTATCTCAGTGACAAGAGGATGGGATTAGGGCAAGATAAAAAGTGCCATGAAGTTTGCTGTTCTTACCAAGATTAAACATGTTTTCTTGAATAAACACTCTTTGGATGGTTGCAAGCTTTTTAAATTTAATTTCCTGAGTTTTGAAAACATTGATTTTGACTTATTTTTTCTCCCAGTATTCTCATTGCTCTTGTGGTGAAGTGGATTTTTGGATGCCTTTACACTATCATTTTAAAAGTGTCCCTTAGGACCCTTAAAGGAATTTTTCTTGTCAGTTAACATAATTTTTTATCATTTTTATGCTAAAATATAATAAGTGGCAGTATTTTATGATATTATTTGTGGTACAATAACAGAGCATACAGACTAGTCCATTTTCTGATCTATAGTTCCCAGACCTCTTACAAAGCCATTTGGCTGATCTGGTCAATGAAAAGTGAGAAATCACATGTCACTATCAGCTATCTTGGAAGGTTGTGGAGGAGATACTTAGAGCTAGAAGTAGAGCTACCAGTTCTTTCTCAAGTCATTTTTAAAGGTAGAAATCTGCATCATGGACTGCCTAAGGCTGACTCTAGTAGTGCGCTTTGCAGAAAAATGCTTTATTTCCTCCATCCCTAACTAGTTATGAAAAGTGTATATCCATAATCTATTGCTCCAGAATTAAAAATGCAAATAATTATACACACCTATATATAAGGTAGGTGATTCTTACAACAGGTTAGATAAGAGTGCATCTCCCCCTAATTTTCACTACTTAGTTTACTTAGTTGTAAAAGGCAGATTCACAGAAGCATCTTTCAAAATCCAAGCACTGGAGATTCTTTGAATCAGGCTGTATTCTTCGAGGCAGCCCTATACTGAGTTATAAGAGATATAAGGTGTTATAAGTTACATACGAGTTATAAGATAAGATGTATTAACAGCACCCTGCCCATTGCAGTACAATGTAGTCTAAAGTCACTTTAAATGATAGCGCACTTCAAATTAAACATCCTCAGTGATAGACAATTGATTACATGGTGAGACAGTCTTCTTTGTAGTTGGCACCTCTAATTCTGAAAGAGACCATTTCTTGGGCTTGTAAATATATGTGTTTTACCTGCCCACACTGCTTTCTAATCATGGGCAAATTTCCTACAGTGGATATGGAATATATCAAACATTATTTTTGGTATACTGTGATCATTCCTCAATTTTCATTTAATAGCCAACAAATATGTTAATTGACAAAAGGGTTTGTATTTAGTCTTGACATTATTACATATATACTTTCAAAAATTAAAGTTATTATTCCTCTAGAGAATTGCAACAGCCTCACAAGCCTAGCAAAATTTTGTATATTTTGCTGCAAGAATTTTTTTTCAAAAATTAACAAATAATGTTTCCTCAAAAAAATGTATATCCGGAGGAAATAATGAGGATATGAAACAATAACATTAAGGATATTAAATGTCCTCTGCTGAAATATTGAATGCTCAATAAATAAATCTATCTGAATTTTTATAACTAAAGAAGCTTCTGTAATATTGTTAAACTATATTAAATAGAAGATACTAATGGGTGGAAACAAACAAAAGCCACATTAAAATAGCTCGCATAGTTATGTGTGCAATAAAGAAAAGTAGGTCCAGTGACGGGAAAATAAGGTAAATACAATGTTGAATATTTACCAATGTGCAAAAATATATTTCACTAGACATAAATAGTTACCCACAGTTAATTGAACAGACATAGTAAATACTGAACCATCTTAGTTCTCACATCCAGCAACGTAGAAGGATGACCATTAGGGTAAGGGCTTATAAGACCCTATTAATTATATAGTTTCCCTGGAGTATTGTCGTTTTCTGTTGCTTCATAACATATTAGCAGAAACAGAGCAGCTTCAAACATCCTCTGATCACTACCTTACAGTGATTCACAGCATTTTTACCTAAGTCATATTTTTCTCCCAGGGATCATCAATGCAGTAAGCAAAGATATGCAACTATCAAATGCAGAGAACAAAGCGTTCACGTCCAATCTCTGGAGAATCATATTCTTGAGTACACATGCTCTGGAAAACTAATCTCAAATATTTGGTTGCAAACCTTTCTAGTTGGGCATCTTAGTTCTCACGTCCACATTTCTAGTTGGAGATATTCACTTATGCCAATGAGGGCTTTTGCTATTCTCACCATTTTGAGTTTTAGTAGGGTCACGAAGATTCTTAAGCTCAAAATGGGTGTTAGTCATTCTTTGACTGTTGTCATGTTTGGCAGTTGTGCTTGTTGAGTCCTTCAGTAAAGCGATGCTGAAATGCATTATATTATTATATTAGAGGGTATATTAGCAGCATATTAGAGGGAAGCCTCTGAAAGATAGAAGGAGTGAAAGGAAGCAGAATTGGGCAGTGAATGCCTTTATACCTTGAGACCATATTAATCTACTCTAACAAATATACCATCTCCTGCACAGAAGCTGCTATCTACAATACTACTTATCTGACTTTGTGGTAGCCTTTGAATCATTTTTCAGGATAGTTTTCTTCACTGCACAGATGGTGAATAAAAGGGAGGTACAGTAGGCATTACTATTCCTGAACTGGTAAGATCTCTAAGACTAGCTCTTCTTCATTACTCAATCCAGGATATCGTTTGTGATTTGCTATATTTGTTGTTTATTGAGGTAGGGAGGTCAGATTCAGAGACTTCCACTTCATCTTTGCCGCTATAATAGGTTTTACCCCACAATCTAAGGACAAATGTGAGAAGTCCTATAACTGCCATGTGTCACTCTCAATTTTTCATTTGGAACTCTAGAAAATCCACTCTAATGATGATCGGCCAAGACTCCATTTATTACATGGTCTCTGTATGCTCTCTTTCAAACAGGGAGTGGCACTAGGGAGGACATCATGGTACTTATAATTCCCATGGGTATCTGCTCTTACATCCCTGGCCCATGTGAGAAAATTCCAGGTTTCCAACAAGAGTGCAGAGCTTGGCATTGCAGATCAGCATGAGCTGAAGATTCAGTAGTCTTTAAAACCCACGGACTCCAAATAATGAATCCTGGATTTGGTCTTCAGATTTTCTTTTTCCTCTCCCATTTCAGAAGATAAAGGCCATTTGCAGACTACCAGAGTGAATACACTTGGTATTCACATTTAGTGGCCAATGGGGGGTTAACTGCCCCCGCCATTTTACTATCTCTCTACAGTGCACCAATGAAAGTTAATAGGAAAAAACAATCCCATTTTTCTTGTATATATTGTTCTCCACGCTTTACTTTTCAAATGACTGACTAATTGTCACTGCCTGAACATTCCTCTCCACAGGAAGATAATTAAATGAACCCGGATGAAAGTTTCAAAAATTGGATCCCAGTCTTGTACTAGGGACTCTCCCTGCCCCACACACCTTACAGAATCAGGTCTTCATTGTTCAGGTAGTGAAAGGTCCAGTCCTAAGTCCTCATCTTCCCAGCTGAGTCCTTGAACCATTCCTCATACTGGCTGTATTAGTTTGACTCTTTGGAAAATAGAAAATAAGGGAGAATTAAAGAACGTCAGCAATTTATTATGATAGATAAAAGGGAAAGGGGGAATAATTACACAGAAAAAAGCTTGTAGACTACATATCTGAAACTTTAGAGGAAAATAAGGAAGTGGCATTCCTTGGTCAAGGAGATCCACTAACTGACGCAGACTTGACAAAGCCTTCATAAAAACAACGGGGATTTGAAAGTAAAGATGGCTGTTTTGAGGAGTCCCACATTCAGCTGAAATAGGCACTGAAATCCTTGCGCTAGTCAACCATCACCTGATGGCTATCATGGAAGATGAGGTAGAACCCAAATTACTGCATCTGGAGATAACCCACTATTTTCATTTCTTGCAGCTGAACAAATTATTTCTTAAAGGGAGACGTGAGCAGCAAACCTTTGTGGTTATCACAACAATACACAATACATATGGTTATTATAAACTTTGCTGCTTGAATCATTTTCTTTGTTTTGATTTAATTTACAAGGAGAATGCTTTTCAAAATCCAAATAACACCTTTTTTTCCTAAATATTAATGAATACACATGGTACAAAAGCCACAATGTAAGAAAGGATATACTATAAAATAATTTCTTTATTGTCAACAGCTAGTTCATAAATTTCTTTCTGAGAAAGATACCACAATCTTTTTTTTCATGGCCCCTTCCAGAAAAATTCTATTCACAAAGAAGTATTTGTATATATGTGTGAAGAAATCAAAGCAATTGGCTTGCGATCCATTCCTCACTCAATTGCTGGAATTTACTCCTGGGAAAAGAAAGAAGGCAAGAAGCCTGATCAGTATCCATGTAAGCAGGTTGATCACTTGATCTACCAGTAAAGGGATAATAGTAGTTACTAGGAGTAGAGTTCAGATTTAGAAAATGCTTTAAGCATCATACCCCACTTTATGATTGCTGATGGTAAGTAACCTTCAATTTATGGATTTATGAAGAATACACCTTTATTGAATACAAAGTAAGCTACATAACATTTTGAGGGTATTAAATATAGTTTATAACTTAGATGCTTCTCGATATATGTATATGGTAGTTTATGTACCTCATCCACTCCAGGTAAGACAGTCCATGTCCAATGATGAAAAAGACTTAAGGAGACCAGAGCTTGATTTATAAATTATCTCTTGATATTTTGTAATCTTAAAAGAATATATTAATAATTATTAATAAAATTGGTAAGATCCTTAATCACAAGAATTTCATTTGACAGTACAATTTATTATGTTAGCTCAATATGTATTTTGTGAATTTTCATATTTTTCAGATTATTTTATAAAATCTATCGAAGAAACTCTGAAATAGAATCCCATGAAACTACTTAGTTCATGTTTTTATTATTATTCTATAGTATTTGATGTAATGATTGCAGGAGATGTCATAGGGTTGGCAGATTTTGGAGTCTGTAATCTCTTTCATTAATTTATTGCATATTCCACTCAAACAATAGCTTTCTGTCATTTTAATTATAAATTCTAGTAAGTCTTGATTTCTGATTGTATATGTACTCAAACTTTGTCATGTGAAATTGTCCTGGCTATTCTCAATATTTCAATATAAATTTTAGAATCAGCTTGTCATTTTCCACAAAAATATCTGCTGGTATTTTGAGAGATATTGCATTTAACCTATAAATTAATTTCTAGTGAATTAACATCTTTAGAATACTGAGTGCTATAATCAATTAATATCAGAAATCTCAACTTATTTAAAATTTTAAAGAATACTTTTAATGTGTTACTGGATAGGTTACATACATCTTTCATTAAATATATTTCTGGTATTTTTCTTCTTCTTCCAACTTATATAAAAGTTCACTTCTACATCCTTGCTAGTGTTTAGAAAGACAAGGGATTTTTTCGTGTGTTTACTTTGTATCTATCTACCAGGCTTGATTAATTAACTTATTTGTTCATTATTTCTAATAGTTTGGTAAATTTTATATTTACACAAATGTATTATCTGCAAAAAATAAGTGTTAATTTTCCTTGTAATTTCTATATCTTTGTTTTTTATGCCCTATTTCACTAGATAAGACCTCCAGTAAATTCTTGAAAACTAAATATTGAATAACATTTGTAGAACATTTATCTATAATCTTATGAATATTAATCCTTATCCTACTGCTTAGGTGAAAGTAATACACTTCCTATTTTATGGGTAAGAAAATGAGGCTCAGGGAATTGCTTTCACCTTCTCCAGGTCCAATTGCTTGTGTGCGGGCAAACTAACACTTGAAACTCAGTTAACTCACTGTAATTTTTGTGATTTTTTTTTTTGCTTTTTCTACTTGTACCACTAATTTCAAATTCAATTGAAAGTACCTTTCTTCTAATGTTCTTAGTATATGTTTCTTTTACCATTCTGACTGAGCATCACCTGCACTGGTAAATTTAATGGAAAATCAATTTCTCCTACTAAAGGCTACATCTAGAGTCTCCACATTTGAATCTTCACTTCTCAAAATTCGTATGTGCTCAGGACTTACCTTAATATGATTTCATATGTGTAAATATAACAATTACCTTAGTGACATTGTATGGAATTTTGTTAACATGCCTATTTGGAGAGTCTCTAATTGTAGTATTAATAACTGTTCTTCACAAGCATAGGTATAGCCAGTCCTACATTTAGTGTGTACAAATTCCATAAAGATCTCTTTTAGCTCTGTATTTCAATATTTCTATGTCCAACCCTAAAAAGTTAAATACTGAGTACCAAAGAGCCCACCTAATTTTTACTATGTACAAAAAGAATAATACAATGTAATTTAAATAAAATTGTCATACTTCCATATGATCTGCCTGAGCGTATTTTTAACTACCTGCATTAGCCAGTTAAGCCATTTTTGATACTTTATATGAAAATGATCATAGAGGCCATTTGATGTTATTAAATTGCATGAAAAAACCCTACATTTCTCTAGTTGATGAATCTCACCCCTGAGTTTCATTTTATTAAACTATAATTATTAGATCCTCTAATATTCATACAAGAAGAGCCTGTATCAAATTTTGAGCTCAAAACTAAGCAGTAAGAAGATGAAGTGTAATGGGACAGAGAACTAAAATAGCTATAGGAGTTCCTTTTCAAATGTATCAATCCATTTAATATCCAAAGCTACAGGCATAAAAATGAAGTTTGAATATAGATGGTTTATCATGCACATTGAAGTTGACTTTCTAAAAAAGTGTGCTCCTCAATTTTTAAACTTTAAAACCATCTTCCTATTTTATACGTTAAAATTTACCTTAAAATACCATATATTCTTTTCTTTCTAGCAATTGAAGTGGTTGGTATCTCTTGCTGCTTCATATTATTCCTCATTTAGAACTGGACTCCTTACCTACCATTCTTAAGAAGGAACACAACAGGAAAGGATCCTAGTAAAGAATGGACCTGGAATCCTAGAGGTTTATTGTTGCGGAAAACGGTGGGGACTAAGAAACTCAGGCGGCACGCAGAGATCAGGGAGAACACAGCTTTATTACGCCGGCGGGCTCAGGGGGATTGTTCCCAAAGACTGAGCACTTACTGGGGTCGGGGGCTTAGTTTTATAGGGTTAGGCCTCCGGGTTTGGGGGGCAATTCGCTCCATTGCTATTGCGGCACGAGGGATTGGTTAAATCTGGCCGGGGTGTCGGGGAGGTCCATCCCTAACAGCTGTGATCGCTCAACACTGTTTTGACGGGAAAGCCTCTAACTGTTGTGCTCGCAGGGAAACCGCTCTGATAAGATATCAGAGGAGGGAGGGGGATGGAGAGCTCCTAGTGGCTGTGCTCGAAAAAAAAATACCATCCCAACATTATAAAGACCACACTTCAGCAGAGAGGCTTTTTCACCCTAGTTTCATTTCAGAGTTGTAATGGTTTCTAGGTTATATTCATTCATTAAGATATGAATTTTAAAATATTCAAACTAAACTTACGTATAGCTGGATGATATATAAAATGATAATCAGTGAAATATCCCTATAATCATATACTAAAATACTCAGGAGTTCATATAATGCCCATTTTTGAAATAATATATTTCCCTTTTCTATGAAACTCTGGCAATTTATGGAGTCCTAGGACATTTTACTGTTCTTGCTGGAAAGCATATATAGAAAGTAAAGAAGGAAACCATGTATAATGAACACTAACTGTGCCTATCCGTATCACCTTGGGGCATTGTTTTGTCTAGTTCTCACAACAACTTTATGATTAATATTGTTTTGCTTGTTTTATGTCAAGGAATCTAGTTTACAGAGGGAAATTGACCAAGTTAATAGGTAGGAAGGACAATTGTGGAGATATAGATTCAACACTACTCCAAAACGGGTGGTGAGTAATTTACTTCAAAAGAAGGAGGTTATGGAGGGAGAAAAGCAGACAAGCAGACACTCTTACCCTATTCCCCAGTGATGTTCTCTTGTCTGTTTATAATGGTGCATTGTTTGTGCTTATGCTTTTGTGACTAGCTCCTTCTTTTTCAAGCTTTTTCTTTGAAGGAATTTAGGAGCCCTACTACGAATACCAAAAATAGAAAGCCCTACATGAACCCAAAAGAGAAAGTGCCAAGCCAGTTCAGAACAACCTTACGGTGTGTGTACTTGGATTCCAGATTCAAATATTTTCAACTCTCAGAGCAGAACTACATGGTTTTTGGAAAATGCATACTAGTTTCTAAAAAGTAAGATGTCCTTGCTTTATGTGCAAGTGTGGATCTTTTAAATTCATGACACATTCAATATTTCATTGAATTATTTGAAAGTAGTAAAACAAAATAAATATGTATCTTTTACCTTAATCCAGGTTCAGAGAGGTTCAAAATCTCAGCTATATCTTTATTTAAAAGGCAGAGAGGTTAAAAAAAAAAAAGGCACAGAGGCTAATCTGAATATACTACAAACATTGACTTCTTAAATGTAACACATAGCATGTCAAATAAGTGTTTAATATATTCAATGAATAAATAAATAAATATAACTGAATAAACACCGATGGGGATATAATAAATTATATCTGTTTATATTTAATGCCAAACACTGGAATTTGAAATCGCTAATTAAAGACATTAGTGAATGTCAATACAGCAATATTTTAATGACTTCAAGTTAATCCCACAGCAATCAATTTAGAGCAGAATGCGTGTATTGTAAAGTGCCAAAGGTGGGGAAAAAAATGCTTCCTTTGCACTATACAGTAACAATTTCTCAAATGAGTAATGCCTAGTCAAAATTTAACTAGATAATTATTTAATTTACATTTATTAAAGAAATATAATGCTTGGGAAGACAGCTCTTTGGGAAATGACCTAAGAGTTAACAGTTGATTTAGGAAACACTGTTTTACCTTAATTCTGAATACACAAATATATTAATGATACTAAAAATCAGAACAACAATAACAAGGCAACATGAAATTTATTTCACAGAAAGCAGGTGCCAATTTCATACTGGTATATGTAGAAAAATTGCAAATCTTTCGTAGAGAGGTACTTTCTCCAGTGAGTTAAATAAGAACACAAATTCAGTTCCTATATTTTAATGTCTGGCTTTCCTTGAAGCAGCTGAAGTGTATCTATTTCATTTTTGTGCTTGCATAGGTGAAAATAAAAATAAATAAATTCATGAATCTTGCTTGTTCTCATATTATTCCAAAAGGATAGCATTGTTTACCCTTCTCATAATACTGCAAGAAAGAAGGCCTGAAAAATCACAATGAAAAGTCAAATATGCCTCTTTTATATAATGACTAGTTTAATCCAATGGGGCTCCTTTGGACTATGGTTCTGGCAGCAGTGGATTTTTACTAATAACAAAGGCAGGAATTATAACAAAGTTCTGAATTGAACTCAGAAGTGATTTAAAGTCCAAACAGGTCAGAGGGATGTCTAATCTTTTTGACAATAAAGGGATCAAGAGCAAACATTAAAGTTCATGAAGGAATTAGGAATTATAAAAATTGGAAATAAAGTGTAATAGATTTCAAACAGGATGACAGACTTTTCAGCTCCTCCCATAATGAAGTAGATCTATCTTCCCACCTTTTGAACCAAGGCTGGCTTTGTTAGTTGATTAGGTCAATAGAATATAGCATAAATGACATGTGCCAGTTCAGAAGCATACAATTCAAGAGGACTTGCAGATTTTGCTTTCATGCCTTATAGTTCTATTGCTATGTGAACCAGCCCCAAATGTTCTGTGATATATACCTTTATCACTTTAGTAGAAAGCTTGCCATTGCCCACTATGTGAAAGTGACAATCGGAAGAATCCATTCACTAGTAAAACTTTCAAATGTCTGCAGATATATGAGTGAGTGATGTGGTGTCTACCAAGCCCAGCGCACACCAGAAAAAAAAATAGCAAAATGAATAGCTAACTAAATATTTTTAAAACACTGAGGAATTATAAATAAATACAAATCTGAACAGTCCAATAACAAGTAAGCAAATGGAGATAGTAATTAAAAATCTCCCAACAAAGAAAAGCCTAGGACCAGATGGTTTCAGTGTGAGTTCCATCAAACATTTAAAGAAGAATTAATGCCAATCCTTCTCAAACTCATAAAAATTAGAAGGGAAGGTAACACTCCTAAACTCATTTTATGAAGCCAGAATCACCCTGACACCAAAGCCGGATAAAGACTCTACAGGAAAATAAAATTATAGACCAGTATCCTCGATGAATATAGATACAAAAATTTCTCAACAGAATATCAGCAAACCAAATTCAACAGCACATTAAAAGGTTCATAAACCATGATCAAATGGGGTTTATTCCTAGCATCTAAGGATTGTTCAACATACACATGTCAATAAATATGATATGCCACATTAATAGAATGAGGAATGAAAATCATATGATTATCTTAATAGATGCAGAAAAAAAACAATTGACAAAATTCAAAGCTTTTCATAGTAAACACTGTCAACAAATTGGTTATAGAAGGAATATACCTCAACATGATTGAGGCCATATATGACAAGCCCACATCTAACATCAGATTCAATGGTGAGAAAGTTTAACGGTTTCTCCTCTTAGATCAGGAACAAGACAGGGGTGCCCGCTGTCACCATTCTAATGAAATATGATATATAGCATAATATGTAATTATCGTAACATGATATATTGCATATAATATGTAATGTATTTTTCATTGGATGCAGATTTTATTAATATATAATATAATGTATATTGCATAGAATGTGCAATATAATATATATTATATAACAATATAAAATTGTTTGTGTATATATTAACATATGCACACATACACATACATATATAAATATGCATACACACATACATGCATGCATTCATACATGTATACATTTTTCAGTCAGGATTGGGAAGAGAACACAAACAAAACTCTATCCATCGATCTATTGGGCATATTCATGATAAGAATTTCTGAATCTTAACTTTATAAACTAATACATTTAAATAAACATGAGTATAGACTTATAGCTAAAGCAAGTTAGACTATCTCCTATCAAAATCTCACTTCAGCAAAATTTTGCTTAACACAATATTAGCGTTCCTTCTCGTGTTCATTTTGTAAAACTGAATGTTTTATATTTGATATGCTGTTATTGAGAATAAATGTTTTAGGTGCACTGCAGCTTATGTGAACAACATGAGGACATCTTTTAGGAAAAAAACAAATACTGTAGTGTAAATGACTTAAGGAAACTTCATTTACCCATTCATTTATACATTTACAGATTCTCTCATCAAAATTTTCTCCTTGCTCATGTGATCTAAGCACCATGTTGAGAGACTGCTCTGGAGGAGCTTTTGATATAATGTGTCAGAGACGCCTGTCTTTGTAATATGAGAATAATTGGGATAAGGATAAAACACAAATAAATTCTATTTTTTTTAATCTGGGCTTCATGACAAAATATTTAATAGAGGAAATGGCACTTGATTTAAGTTTACAACGGCAGCATTTTTCATATCAATAGATCGGGAGACGACTTGCAAGACAGAGGAAAACAGTATTGCTAGCTCTCGCTTCCATTGAAAATTATTAAATACAATATTTTAAGAAATGTCCCAACTAAATCATCTGTGCAAATTTTCCCATTTACTTTTTAAGACATGTTATTTAAAAGCCAGATTGGTAAATTTATAAAGTGAAAAACAGTTTCTGACTTGAAGCAGCATGAACATAAGCTAGAAAAGAAAGCTCTATATATTAATCCTGAGAAAGAGAAAGGAGAGAGTGAGGTAATGAGTCCATGGAAGTCTGTAGGTATAGAAGAGAGTTACGGTTCCTAGATCTGAGATATAGTCAAAATCTGTTTATGCTTCAGTGAGACATAATATAAGTTATGTTTATAAAACAAAGCAACACACAGACACAAACCAAAAAATATTTTAATGTCCTCGTTGAATAAGGTAAACTTTATCTTCTTGCTGTAGCACAGATTTTTTAAAAATTAGTTTTGTCTAAAACCAAAAAATAAATACAAACATATATACATACAGTTGAAATATAGGAGTAAAAGCAGTGCTATGTAGAGAAAAACAAAAAAAAAATTAATAGTTTAAAACATACGTTTCTCTGTCCAGTGATTAGATATTATATCTCCTGAAATTTAAGTTAAATGCAAACTTGTTCTTTGCTAGACAATGTAAACATAGGAAGGGGAAAATATTTGTGGATCACAGGGAAATAATTACAGTTAACAATCCATATGCCTACAGACTTTAAAATGTTTACCTATAGGATCTTAATGGGCACCAAGGGAGGGCTCAAATATCTTTCTATTGTTTTCCTATTTGCAAATATCAGTGAGGCATTGTGTGTCTGTCTGATTCTGTTTATTTCTCTTGTTTATGAGGCTGTGTATTATTGTGTGTATGCATTTTGAATACACAGACACAGTGTATTCACCCATTTTTACTATTCACCCATTTTTACTATTATAACTCTGTTGCTTCCCTTTTAAACTATTTTTCTTTCTACTTTAATTTCTACTTTTCTTTCTACTTTCTTTAAAAACCATGTTCTTTCCACATAATTCGCCATAGTATTCAGTTGAAATAAGTCTTTTTTTTTTAATTTTTTTTTTTTTAAGGATCAATTTTTTTTAAACTCTTTTTTTTATTTTTTAAATTTATTGGGGTGACAATTGTTAGTAAAATTACATAGATTTCAGGTGTGCAATTCTGTATCACATCATCTATAAATTACATTGTGTGTTCACCACCCAGAGTCAGTTCTCCTTCCATCACCATATATTTGATCCCTCTTACCGTCATCTCCCACCCCCCAACCCTCTTACCCTCTGGTAACCACTTAATTACATTCCCCAGATTAATTTTCAAACCCCGTGGCCATCCTGTGGTCACTGACTGCCCTCCTATCCCCTCACCCTCCCCCCCACTCCCACCCCCCCCCCGCCGCCCATCTAGCAACCCTCAGTTTTTCCTCTTTGTCTCCAAAACTGTTTCTGATTAGTTCATTCACTTATTCTTTTCTTTAGATTCCGCATATAAGTGAGATCATATGGTACTTATCTTTCTCTGTCTGACTTATTTCACTTAACATAACATTCTCTAGGTCCATCCATGTTGTTGCGAATGGTAAGATTTCTTTCTTCTGTATGGCTGCGTAATCCTCCATTGTATAAATGTACCACAGTTTCTTAATCCAGTCATCTACCGATGGTGATATTTGTTGATTCTATTATTAAAGAATAATTGACCCGTGTATTATATATATATATATATATATATATATATATATATATATATACACACACACACACATGTGAGTTGTGTGTTTGATATATATTTTATTTGCATTTTATAAATAGGGATCTTTATTTCTTGAAGAGTCTCTGGTTTCCAGTAGAAAATAAAAACTACAAAATGATATAGTAAATATTTCTTATAAAGAGCTGATAAAATAATAACATATTATCATAAAATATCTATAGAATTTTCAGATACCAGGCATTATTTCTAAATAAGCATTTAAAAGCTTAATATTACATACCAGCAGTATAGATACTTGTATATTTTGTCATTTACATATTTATTGGAATATAGTTAACATACAAGAGTATATATATTTTAAGTGTGCAGATTCGTGACTTCTGATATAGGTATATACCTGTGAAATTATAAAGACAATCAAGAAGATAAGGATAACTACCACGCCCAAATATTTTCTAGTACAGTTTTGTAATCTTTCCCATCCGTACCCCTAGAATTTTCTAAATTTCATAAAATTAGAAACTTACAGCATGTACTGTTTTTTTGGCCAGCTGCTTTCTTTCAGTGTAATTTTTCTGGAAGTGATCCATATTGTAGCATGTGTCAATAGTCCATTTCTTTGTATTGTTGAATAGTAGTCCATTGTATGGATATTTCAAATTTGTTTATCCATTCACCCTTGATGGCCACTTGGATTATTTCCAGTTTGGCCTATTATATATAAAGCTGCTATGTACACTTATGTAAAAACCTTTTTATAGACACATGCTTTTATATCTCTCGGTAAATGATATCTAGGAGTACAAAGTCTGGAATATATAATAGATATACACTTAAATTTTTACACAACTGCCTAATTATTTTCCAATATGATCTTACCAATATACATTCTTATCAGTAGTGTATTTAAGTGTAAGTTTTTCATAGATGCTCATGCATATGGTTGACAATATTCCTTTCTACTTATATTTTGCTAGAATTTTATTATTGCTGGATGATTACATTTGTCAAATGTGTTTTCTATGTATTGAAATAATCATAAGATTTTTCTTTCTTAATTTATCTTTAAATTTATTAATATGAATTACATTGATTTATTTGCATTCCCATGAAAAAGCCTACTAGGTCACAATGAATTTTTACTTTTATTTATTATTTAATTAGACTTGATAAAAATTGCGTTCATAATTTTTGCATCTTTTTATAATATGTATTAATATATTTTATTTATTTACTTATAATAGTGTGGGTTTTTTTTGTTTGTTTGTGTCTTTGTTTTTGTATCAGGGAAATGTTGACCTTATCAATGATTTAGAAAGTATTCATTTCTTTTCAGTTCTCAACAAGTTTTTTTTTATAGGATTCATATTATTTTTTGGAAGACAGTTTAGTGGTTTCTTACAAAATAAATGTACTCTTGCCATACAATCCAGCAGTTGTACTCTTTGGTTTTCAACCAAAGAAGTTGAAAACGTGTCCATGCAGAAACCTGCACAAGGATGTTTATAGAAGCTTTATTCATAATTGCCAAAAGTTTCAAGCAATCAAGATGTCCTTTGGTAGGTGAATGGATAAATAAAGTGTGGTAAATTTAGACAACGGAATATTGTTTAGTACTAAAAAGAAATGAGCTATCCAGCCATGAAAATATATGCGGAAACCTTAAATACATATTACTAAGTGAAAGAAGCCAATCTAAGAGGCTGCATAATGTATGAATGCAAGTATATGACCTTTGGAAAAGGTAAAACTATAGAAACAACAAAAAGATTAGTGGTTGCTATGGGTGAGTGGAGGAAAGAGGAATAGGCAGAGCATGGGACTTTTTGAGTATATTTTTAATATACTCTGTATGATATTATCAAGATGAATGTATGTTGTTATACATTGTCCAAACCCATAGAATGAACACCAAGAATAAACTATAAGGTCAACTGGGGACTTTGGGTGATTATGATGTGTTGATGTAGGCTCACTCTTGAAAAATGTACCATTCTGCTGAGTGATGTTAGTACTGGAAGAGGCTCCGAGTATGTGGAAATCTGTGTACAACCCTGTCAATTTTGTTGTAAAACCAAAACTGTTCCAAAACAATAAAGTATTAGAAAAAAAGTAGCATTTAGTTATTAAAATGAAAATTATAGCTGTAAAACAGCCATGAAGACCTAGCATATAAATAACTGGTGTTATGAAATAACAGATCCCGATAAATTAATGAGAAAAAAATGATAATCAATAGGAGAAAATACTCCTAGAATAAGAAAGAACTTAAATTTCATGATACCAAAATGTGGGCAGAAAAATAAACAATTATTCATACAAGGATTTATCTTTGTGAAGTTATTGAACTTCAGAATTCTGAAAAACAAATTTCATGACCAACTACCATTCAGATTTCTCAACAGAAATAAGAAAAGTCTCTTTAGAATTCTGAAGGGAATGAAATGTAAAACAAGAATTGTAAAGGATAAAGTCTACAGATAGACTTTCAAACATTCATGAACTCGGGACTCTTATTACTTCTGAATCATTCTTTGTTACAGAAGAAGGAGTTGATTGAGCTACCCAACATAAGATTAAAACAGAACTGAGCAGGAAATTTTCTTCTGTTTTAAAATGGATTAATGTTTACATTGAATTAGTTTTAGAAGTACACCAAAGAGTTGTTATAGAACTTAATGTAGTGTTATAATCTCTGATAATATAAAATAATATTAAGAACAAAAACTGAAAGGTAAAATTAAGGATACAATGTATTGTCTAAGTCAATAATCTTTCATTGCAGGATTCAATAGACTATAAACCACTACCTATATCTTTAAATACATTTTATAATCTTATTTTCTTATGTTTGTTCTTTTAAGAATTATTATCATTGAAAATAGTCATTTATCTGAAATTTTACTAATTTCAGGAAGTGATAATATAGTTAGAAGTCATAATAGAGGGCATAAGGCAGTGGGTATGAAAAAGAAATAGACATATTTAAGACATGAGAACTCAAATTAGTAGAGCTTAATAACTATTTGGAAGGGAATGGGAAAATACATAAGGACCATCTAGAGATGATACCCAGTAAGGCTGTTGTAATATAAATCAGGGTAGGAAAAACAAGAAGAAACTTAGATTTATGAAGAAACATGATAAGCTGAGGTTTGAACATGTTAAGTTTGAGATCCTTGTGGGCTGTTCAAGTGAGAATTCAAATTACAACATATGGACTGGATTTCACAAGAGAGCAGGCTCAAATACTTAATTAGATTCATTATCTTACAGTTGTGATAGCCATGTGACTGGATGGGATCAGGAAGCTAAGTAAGAAAAGGAGAAGAAGAAATAATGCACAAACCTCTGGGACACCAATACAATACCGGTGATGCCAAAAAATTGTATACACATGACTTCTATTTAGGGTTTCTAGGCAGGAATTCCCACCCATTCTCAGGAATTCTTTTCACTTTCCCCTTCCTGAATCCCGAGATATAAACTGTTTTCTGTTCTCCACGATGAATTATTTCCACAAAATGATGACTGGTACTACCAACCACGTGGGTTCAAGGCGCCAGTTTTCCGGATTTCCCTACCAACTTTTCTCAAGATTTGGGAATGGGAAAGCGAAACAAATTCCTGAGAACGGGCGGGAATTCCCGCCTGGAAACCATACTTGTATTCATCTTTCATTATCGGTATATATTGAGCAGTACAATTTTAATACAGTTTTTCCCGTTCTGAAAATGTGTATGCATTTTTTTGGCACGCTCTGTATATATATTGATGGACCAAAAGTGTGGCTTATGTTTAAAAGAAGCCAGGGGAAGAGATCTCCATGAAAAGGCCTGGTAGTAAGGGCTAGCAGCATATTTGAAACAAATGTAAAGAATTCCACTGTGGCCAAAGTTGAAATTCAAAATTCATTTCTTAAAAAAAAAAAAAAAAAAAAAATTGAATCCAAATGACTTACTGTTTCTAATTCAAAGAAATGGATAGCCTGAACACCTTAAGTTAGAGTTATTTTGTAGAAAGAAGAATATTATACTGAGATATTATTATCCATAAACCCCAATTAGAGGAAACTGAAATACAATTGTTCTATTCTGCAAAAGAATGACATAAAGGAACCCACTGGGAAAATGGCCAAGTTAGTTATTGAAATATATTGATATTGTGACGTGAGCATTTTTGAATAAAAACTATTTCACTCCAGGGAGAGTTGCATTATATTCTATTATTGTTTTGAATTTTGGTTTTGTTTTCTTCTGTTTATATCCAGTGGTTTTTATTTTAAGATATTTAGTACAGACATCATAAAGTATAGTTACTTTCTATTTTTTCATAATTACCTCTTGTATTATGTTTAAAAAATATCAAAGGCAGGTATGTATGCATAGTGTGTTACATTATTTTTCCCATAAATTATCTTTTTTAAACCAGTTCAAACTCTGATATTGGTCATTGTTGAAAAATCCACATTTTCTTTTTTTTTTTTGGTTGCTACATTTAATTTTTTCCTCTGCTCTGTCTTACACATGTAATTTATTTTATCTCTCAATAGTTTAAATGTGGTTTAACTTTTTAAATTAATGTTTCAAGATATGAAATGTAGGAAAGAAATTAAGAGAGGTCAGCTCTTTGAATTAAATAAAATTAACTCCTGGGAAAAAATCATAAATCTTTCATGGTGGCTGAACACAGAGTGCTTAACTCTGTATTAATTTGTGGACGTAATTGAAAATAATGAATAATACTTCTCCCAGCCCTGAATCTACATTTTAAGAGAAAGTAAGACTTTCCTTTTGCTTAAATATAGGTCTTAAAAATCTCCCAGTTTTATTTTGTTGCTGGAAAATTTCTCTTTTTCACAAGCTTTGTTACAACTTTTAGGTTACATTTAAAATGAAACATCTTGAGTGAAGTGGTCCAATATTCAGGGCCTCAGGAAAAGATAGTGACTAGGTGCCCAAAGTCTACAGAACTTACCATCTGCTCTTTTTCTTTTTTTGTTTCCCATTATGTGCTCGTTCATAATGGGAATTTTTTTCTGTTCTGAATTCATGTGAAAAGAAGAAAGATCTCGTAGACTTACTTATATTTTCCCACCTCAAAGCCCTAGTAAAAAGAAAATAGCATGGGTTTTCTTTTATTATTATTATTTGGTTTCCTCAAATAAGGGAGGACCAGTGATGCACAGTATATATACACCCAGCTATTGGAGAACTTACATGAGTACGCCACAGGTACTGTTCTCAGCAATGGGAGAATCCTCCTGAGCTGAGCAGATGACGCCAAAGTTAACTAATAGTCAGGTAACAAAAGTATTTCTCCGGGGATAGCTTCTCTACCGTGCCTCCTTTGAAATGGTGCAGCTCTTTAAATTGTAAGTTAAAAAAACAATGCTTTCTCATAACTTCACTAATTTGCACATAATTCCCTCTCCTCCTATAAAGTTCTCACACAATTCTTTAAACCTCATTTCATCAGTTGCTTCCCTGTCGTTCCCTGATCCCCGGTGGTCTGAGTCTGGCTCTGCCCCAATATCTCACATCTACCCTATCGCTACTTTGTGTTTCTCTTTTCTTCATTCACTACCCTTAGTACTTCATGAATCAAGGCCTATTTCTTTCATTTTCTGTTTCTTGAATCAAAAGCTTACTAGAATAAACATTAAAAAGATGAATGAATGACTTATTGAGTTATAGTTTTACACACAATTAAATAAGTGTTGTTGGATCATAAATTAATCAACGCTTAATAAAACAGAATTTTAAAAACAAAACAAAAAGGATTTGACCTAAAAAAAGCCAAATTAATTATGGTAAATACAAAGCAATGTATACTGTGACTTCCCAGCTTAGTTTTCATGAATGAGAGACTGATTTGAAAGCATTCTGCAATAGATTTTCCCATCCATTCTCAAACATACATTTTTTTCATTTAAAAAAAATTAAAGTGTGACGAATAAAATGTCCCAGTATATGATTTTGTTATAGACCAAGGATTTGCTTAAATAGGCTCTCATCGGATGCCATATATGTTCTCCTTAGAATTGCTTATTAATCAACATGATGTCTTTTGTAATATGTGTATATATATGGAAAATCAGAGAAAAAATGTCATGTATTCTAAAATACTAAATCTAAATATGTCAAAAACTTAAACTTATTAAATACAATTTCAGATGCAAATAACAGTAAGTTTTCTATTAGAAAAAAGGCATAATAGCTTCTGTTGCCTTTTTTGTAATGAAAGAATTATATCACAGAAACCCATGTCCAAAAGAAAGCATTATTATTTTGTATGTTATATAAAACAAAACCAAATATAGTGTTTTAAAATGTTCAAGCAAAAATAGTTATTAAGAGTGTCTACTTCATAAACTCTGTCAACTAAGATTGTAAAATATGATACCAAAATTCAATAAATATGACAAAATTGGACTATCTTTTACTTGTACATTTTAATATACATTTCATATCCATCATCTATCTACTATATAACAGCTTGTTTAAAAAAATCCTTTATGTCTTTGAACTTACTATTTAGTACCTTTAAAAACAAAATGATGCATGTTCTTTAAAATGTAATATACTATTGAAGGGATGGTGTTTTTGGTCACCACTCTCATTGAGAAACAAATGATACATTTAATAGATGTAGTAAAATACATGATAAAATCTTATTTCACAGCAAATGTTACTAATCAGAAAGTGCAGTTCATGGGAAAATGGCATGGTTATGATGTCATCTTTTAAAATATTGTAAATAGGTTGAAGTAGTTTATTTGATTTGGAAAATATACTTCGTTTTAAGCATCCGCACTGATCACAAGTAATGCGACACTTCTTCTGTGTGTGTGGCAGGATGATACTTCTCTACCCATCTGAGGTCAGATGAGGCCACATTACTTACTTGGGCAATGACCTGTGAATGTTACTGGTCTGTGACATGTTCTGCCATAAGCTTTAGATGGAGTATACCCTTGTCCAATTTTCTCTCCTCTCTGCCATGGTGACTGCCAATGGTTCAGAAAGAAATGACTTAAATCACATTATTATACAATGAAATGAAGCACATGGGAGTCTGTGGTCCACAAAAGGACATTCAGTTTTAAATAGCATAGAAAGGGATAGGTTCATTGAGGAGGTAAAAATTGGCCAGAAACTTAGGATGGCCACGGTATCCAGGTCTCTGAAGAAACAGTTTTCTAGACGTGTAGGCTTGCAAGAGCAAAGACCATTAGGCTGGAGGCTAATACAGCTGTTTTCTAGTGAGCAAGAGAGGGAAGAGTAGTACACAAATCAAAGATGAAGCCCCACAGGCAACCGCAGGTCGGATCCTGGAGGGATTCCTAGGTTGTTGAAAGAATTAGATTTAATCCTCTATGAGGCAGAAGTCACTGCAGGGCTAGAGCATGGTGAGCAATGGACTGATGTGGCTTCCATTTTCAAAGGATCATGCTAATGGTTTGTGTTCAGTAGAAGGGAAGAAGGTTATGGCCCAGGAGGGAGACAGGATTGAAGGTTATTGAAGTAGACTGGATAAAGTGGTGAGAAGTGGTCAAGTTTTGTTATTGTTTGAATATAGAACCAACAGCATTTGTCGATGGATTGAATGTAAAACGTGAAAGAAAATGAGTCAGAGATATTCATTAGGTGAGGTAGGAAACATTAGAGGAAAGGGTTTGACAGAAATGTCAGCTTGTCCTAACTACTCCATAAATAACTTTTCTGTTTGATATGTTAATTATAGATGTAGTTTCACTGCTTGCATGAGTAGATTATGTCTCCTTCGCTAAAATGAACGTAGTTTGGATCAGAAACAGGAAGCCACTGTGGATAATCTTTTTGATATGACTCTCCCATGTCTCTCCAAGGTATCACCAGCCACCCAGAACACTGACATACCTGCTCGGTCCCGTTGCTAATCACCTGGTTGTTTTATATTGATTCACCTCCTGCTGATATTAGATGCCAAAGATCATTGTTGGACAGTTCTTTTTTAATTTATCTACCACTTGGTCTTTCAGTTATAGTTTATTTTTTCTCTCTTTGTAATGAATTAAATCCTAGATAAATAAAATATTCAACATCTGTGAATAAAGCTATAGATAACTCGAGAGAACATAACTGGATGTTTCTCTTAGGTTTGAATGTGGAGAATATAACAGCATATAAAGGAAAGGATAAGTAATTTTGAGTACAGAATTTATTTTAAAAAACTTTGTAACCTGAATATCTGCTAGCTCAATAGTTATTCTCTCATAAGAGCAGGTCTCTGCCCGCTTCTTGGTTATTTTTTTGATACTCTCCAAAAGGTCAAAGCTGTACTCTATAAACTGCAGTCATAACTTCATAGCTACTTGTCACTATGTTCTTCCTGCAGCACATTGAATGGATTTGTTGATCTCCACAAGCCATCCTGAGAGTCTTTAATATTTATGCAATGGTTAGAATTTCTGATTGATCCCAGATATCTGTGGAGCCTAGAAAAGTGCTTTGTTCCATGTAAATTCATGAAAAAGATTTTGTCCCACACTCTTAGCCACCCATCAATAATGCTTCACAGCGATTCTACTTATGCGCAGTTTTGCGAAGAATCTCTGGAACTGTTTTGTCATAATTGATTCTCATTTGTCTACCTTTAGATGCTTCACATCAGTCTAGGGGAATTTGTGGGTGAGAAGAGTCATTTAAACCCTCCATTCTTGTCTTCTTTTTATTTTGATCTATTCTAAAACACTTCTCACATTCCAATGCTAAATATAAATAAACAGGTTAATAAGACTCCTTGTTTATTAATGGAGGAAAACATATTTGCATGTGTAAAGTGCTTTTCTACTATAAGAGGCATTCATAACTACCTGGATATAATGTCTTAGTGATTTCATTTTTTTAAAATTTATGTTTTGTTAAAGAATACTTGACATACAATATTGTATTAGTTTCAGGTGTATAACACATTGATTTGACATTTACATACCTTATGGTCTTGATCACCACAATAAGTCTAGTAATCATATGTCACCATACAAAGTTATTTCAATATTATTGACTGTTTTCTATGCTGCACATTGCAGTCCCATGACTTATTTATTTTATAAGTTGTAGCTCATATTTCTGTTAGTATCCTTATTTTGCCTTATCAATCCTATGATCTGATGGGGAAGTGAAGCTCTAGGGGAATGAGTTACCATGTTCAAAGACACCTACCAATTAACTGAGCTGGGATTTGAACTGATAACTCTCTAATACCAAAGGCATATGCCCTTATACTCTAGCCTGGTGCCAAACAAACAAACAAACAATCAACTATCGAGCTATTAATGACATTATAGAACTCACACACAGAAAAGAAAATATGAAAGTTCGATAAATGAAACAAAGATTGTTGTCCTGTAGAATTCAAATGAATAGCTATGGAGTTTAATATTTGCCACATATCAAAGTGGCTCATGTTAACACCAAATTTCAGCAATATTGTGATGGAACAGACATTCTCATACACTGAAGAACAGAATGCAAATCAATATTGAAGTTTTATAACAACTTAACAATTTTTATAAAAACCTCAAAATATTTCATGTAATTTGATCCAACAATTCTCTGCTTCCTGTTTGAGGAGTTTGATCTATGGAATAATCAGAAATGCATCTACATAGGTTTGTGCAAATAGGTTTGTGCTGACATGCCAATAAGCAAGTTCCAATAATATAAAAATAGGACAGTCCAAATGTAATGGAATCTGGGTGTGTGTGTGTGTGTATAAATTGTTTTTATTGGAGAGGCAAATATGCTTAGTCACACACAGGTAATATTATGACAGTTGGATCCCATAGGATTAAAATCTACTTTTTTGTTTTAAATCTGAGTCATGGCAACTCTCCAAGTTGCCCAGCTTGTGATAATTTGACTATATTTGAGCAAAATTCTCTTGAGTTGAGGAAATAATACTACCTTTCTTCTTTGGCTGCCAAGAAAATCGCCAAACTTTCATATTTCTTGGCATCATATGTATGCATTACATATTTTAGAAATAACCCTATACTGGATATTAAATTGGAGAAGAAAATTATTCCACATTTCAAAATAACTTAAGAAAAATTGACTTGTTGTCTATGGGGAGATCACATACTTCTTGACTTTTTTCTTAAAGCTATGTTCTCCATAATAAATTGTTTCTAAAATAAGGGAAAAAACACTGTAAAGTTCATTCCTTGTCCTACTAAAATGAATTACAGAAATCTTCTGAAAACTATTTTTAGAATATTTAATTGCTTTTTCTTCTGTTTGCTGCCTGCAAAGTATCTAGTGATAACTTTTTACTGAATTAGAAGTAGCATTATTAACTCTGTCACAGACACTGCTGATAAAACCAGAAAGAATAACCATTATTTATTTTTGTAATTCAGAGACACTTGTCTACGATTTTAACTTATGTTGTACTGTTAATTTTAAGTTAGTAGATATGTTGGAGACATGCTGTTTAAGCAATCCAATATTTGTAAAAAGACAGCACTTTTTACTGATTAACAGTTTCTGAAAATATATTGAATAATAAATGGGCAAAAGACAACCTAGAAAGATAGGTAATATTAGTTTGTGAAGAATAAGAATGCATTTAAGTAAAAGATAAACTTTTAAATTAAATATTGCAGAATTCAGACTACACAGATGTCTATGTGTATCTATATGTCTCACATGTTCTGTGTTATTTAATTTACTCTGTAGGCAATATGGGAAGGATTTTCAGAACTCATGTTCTGGTATCAAACTCATCTGGAATTTGAGTACTGGCTCCTCTACTAATTATGTGCCTGACCTTGAGTAACTTGCTTAAACAGTCAAAGCTATACTTTTCTAACCTAAAATGCTCATATAATAAGGCAAGCTATGTCAAATAGAGTTTGTCAGGAATAAATCAGATAATTCATGTGGGGAGTTTAGCAAACTTCCATGAAATCTTGCGGTGGTTCAAAACTTTGGAGCTGTGATACTAAAGATCATCCCAGTGATGATCATGATGGTATAGAAAGAGTAAAAAAAAAAATATTCAGGGATGTACACAGTCATAAGAATTCTAACCTACACTGACAAGTATGTACAAAGGTGTCAACAAATTCACCTTTGTACAACAGTCAACAAATTCTTTTTGCTGGAGATATTTTATTCACTAATTTTTAAATGTTTATCATTTCTTCTATGCAGAAAAAAAATGTACTAATTGGTAGAATAGGAAAGAAATAAGATGATAAATTTCCTTCAAGAAACTTTAAAAGAGTACACATAATTTTTTAAAAGAACACCAGTTTATTGAGATATAATTCACATATCATAAAGTCCATATTTTTAAAGTGAACAATTTAGTGTTTTTTGTTTTTGTTTTTTAGTATATTTGCAGGGTTACACAACCATCACCATTGTCTAAATACAGGAGATTTTCCTGACCAAAATAATGGTTATAACCAATTATAAGATCCCTCTGCTCCCCTATGTTCTGTCTTTACGGATTTGTCTCTAACCTAATATCTGTCTCTAGGAATTTATCAATAACCTACTTTCTCCATGGATTTATCTATTCTCTCTTCCCTCTAAGACATCTTCCAAAAGGGCCTGTCACAGACTATATTCCCCTTCCCTCCAGCATTACAGGGTGGCCACGTACTTAGTTTTCATCCTAGAAGGCAAAACACATTGATGAGCATTATTTCCAGGAGAAATTTTAGAAATCATCATTCTTACTCCATACACTCCACTCCACTGCACTAGCTGGTAACAAAGAGACCTAGGTTTGACAAATCTACAGCAAGCGACCTGGACCACAGAAGTATGCCATAACAGAAGGGTGTTTGCTTAGGTACAGCAGCCTTGAAATGTTATGTTTATAGAGATAAAGTTCTTGTTTTTAAACTACCAAAGTTAAGAAGCTATTTGTTATAGAAGCTTATATAACATTAACTAATGAAATATATAAAGTCGATTTGCTGTATAACTTTGTTACTTTATTTCAGTATAGGTACACACATCTTATATGATCCTTAGAGACAAATATGCTTTGGGTTTCAGAATTGTTTAGCTTTTAGAAGATTGTCTATACTTTATAATAAATAACATTTAATGGGAATCTGTGGAAGCACACTCAAATATAAAAAAAATTTCCTTAATGAAATATGTGAATATTCACACTAAGAAAAACAAAAAATATAGTTTCATTCAAGTTCATGTCAAATTTTCACACAAAAATGTGTTTTGGGTCAGAACTTATGTAGGGGTTGGATTTAAAATATCAGTTTAGGAAGTTGACCTTGTGTCCCATATTTAAATTAATGGTAAATATATTATCTCATTTCTAAAGTTTAAATACACGGTAAAGGTAGCTAGTAATGTTGGAGGGTAAATCTGTAAAATTGACATAACTTGATTTTCCAAAGTGCTCATGCATTAGCAAAATGTCAAGATCTATAGAAACCCAAACCCACAACCTTCTAAAAAAGATCATTGTATCTATGAGTTATAAGATTTAGAACCCATTAACAACTTCTTAGAAGCCAACCAGGAATGATTTAGCAAATCATAACCCAGCAAAAACAAATTCATCCTCTTATACTGAGGTAATGTTTCTCACAAGATGACATTTATGTTTGGAATTTTAAAGGTTATAAAAATATATATATTGACATTTGCATTCTTCTGCCACACCAACATTACTTTTAATGACATGGTATTATGGATTGTACAATACAAGCTGCATGATCCAAAGACTGTAAAACAACAAATGTTTTCTCCTTTATGAGAATTTGTGTATGATAGAAAAGAGTGGAAATTATTCTAGAAGGTTAAGTTCTAAATACATTGACTTAATGGAAAAATCAAGCTAAGTACTAGCTACTTTATCTTGAAGCTTGATGATGCTAAAATATTTACACAAGTCAAATGTTGAATATATATTGTTAAAACTATGTTAAAATATTTAAAAATCATGTAATTCTAAAAATTATAATGATTTAAATAGTTTGAAAAACTTTAATTTCATATGGTTAAAAGATTCAACATTGAAAAATATATAAGTAAAAATATCTAATTATTTTAAAAATATCCTTTTATATTTATACAGTGAATCCTCAATTAATTCTTTGAATTTGAATATAAGTGTTAATTAGCAATTTTGGAAAGACTAAGAATTATCAAAAATACGTATTAAAATGCCATGAAATAGGCACTAATATAGCACTGGACAAAAATAAACAAGTTCTAGTTTGGCCAGTAGAAGAAGAGAATCCAGAAATAAACTTTCCAAATTGATTTAAGACCATTTTGAAGTAGAATTATCAATATCTTCCTATATTACATCTCTTATATTTTGAATGTTCTTCTCTTTTAATAAGATTCAACTTATTCTCCACATAGTTTTGCTAAAGACTCTGATTCAGAAGAACTAAATTTGCTTCTTTCCATTGTATGGTATTCTGTCCCAATCCTATCACCAAATCAAGTTCCTTTCAAAGTTCCTGATAATAACTAAGTCAGATCATCCTTGTATCTCATTCCTGGATGCTAGGGAGTTTAAGCATATCCAGCATTAGTCAATTATTGTCTGAATTACGTTTCATTATACTCGCATACACACACACACACACACACACACACACACACACACACACGGTGCCAAAAAAACGCATACACATTTTAAGAAAGAAAAAACTGTATTGAAACTGTATCACTCAATATATACCGATAACAAAATGCGATACAAGTCACGTTTGACTTGTGCAATTATAAGAGGTGCTCAAAGTGGTTACCATCAGCATAATTTCACTACAGTTTTTCGTTTCTTAAAATGTGTATTCATTTTTTTGGCACCCTCCGTGTGTGTGTGTGTGTGTGTGTGTGTGTGTCTGTGTGTATGTGTGCGTATTTCAAAATATGAGTACCTCTTTTGATCATATACTTCCTGAAAATAAAAGCTTTATTATATTTGATTGAAAAATATATTTTTATGTATATGTACATATACATAATTTTTAGTTCAATTATATATGTATATACATACATATATATATAATGTATATATAATTACTTATTTAACTTTATTTAAAAGTTACTTAAAAGATATTATTTACCTGTTACTTAAAAGATATTAAGATTGTCAAGAAGACACAGCTTAGATTTAAAAGTTGATTGATCTTGGGGTAATCCACTGGTTTTTATGCTTTTCAGTCTAACCCAGACTGCTATATTGGTTACTTTAAGATGATTAAAAACTTAATAATTATGAAAATATTTTGTTTAACCCAATCCCAAAGTCACTAGATTTACTGCTCTATTTTTTTCTTTTTTTCAAAATGCATTTGCATTATTACACAGACTTTGAGCACATCCCAGGTCCTCTCTAATTGCTTAAGTAAGGATTCTTTTTGCTTCATATTTTCCAGTATATGTTACCACATCTTGCTCATTTGAAAATATCTGCAGTTTACGAAGGCCAAGTTTCTTTTGCAGTTTGCTTTTGCTCTTTTTTTTCTTCCTGTTCTGATTCTGATAAAATTGTATGTATTTGCAAGAGAAATAATCCAAATTTGTTGTACACTTGCATTGAAAGAAAAATTGGAGAAAACTGTTAGAAATAATTTGTAGATAACAAGATCATCTGAAGTGCCAAGTGCCTCTCAATTGTAGGCAAATCAATTTTATGTTGTTTCATTTCTCAAAGAAGACATAGCATGACATTTGAAAAAGGTAAAAGTGCTTTACCCCTCCAAGTCAACAACTTTCAGAAGCTATTCTACACAGTACTGGAGTGTTGGTATAACAAATTAGCTCTCTCCCTCTCCATATCGTCATTAAGGGAATGAAGATGAGGATTCTCTAGCATATTCTAACTAGAAAATTATCGTTATAAGTTATGAATTGCCAGAGAACAGTTCATTACACCAAGTCATTCAACAAGAATGTGTTGAATACTTTTATTTCTGTATTATAAACTTGGGGAAAGGAAAATTTTATAAAAAATACCTAAGTATCCTTTAGGTGGTGAAACAGTCGCCAGATTTACTCATAGACACCTACTGCCCTGACTAATCAATATATTAGTTTTCTTTACAGTTAAGAGCTATCTGCATAAATCAAATTGAAGTGTTTTGTTTCATAACTTGTTATTATAATGATGATAGTGAAAATTTATTAAGACCCAACAAAGGAGGTTAAGTGGGAAAGGATGGGAAAGAAACAGCATTTAAGATAATCTAGCACTATTTACAGCCTTTTGTGTCCTAGCTTATTCAGGAATATTCAGATTTCAAAAGTTCAAATTTAGAATCACACAGATAAACTCTCAATTTTTCTGAATATTTTATCTCTTCAACACACCTGATCTATTTCTTTATTTTAATTATCTCCCATGTTGCTTTGTACAGTAGTGCCACATTGGTTCAATAAATATTTCATTAAGTGGGATGATACAACAATGATAATATGGTAATAAATTAACTCATATTTTTAAGACAGAAAGAAAGCATGCATCCATTCCAGAGGCATTCCCTCAAGATAATTGAGTATACTTTCATGGATAATGATGCATTCATTTGAAGAAAAAAAAAAAGATTTAAACTGGCTAACACAATAAATATGGAAAACAGTCCTAATAAATTAATTTTCTATTAGTTAAAATATTTTTCAGTTTTTCTCTCCTAACATCTCTGATACCTCCTATTTCGTCTTCCCCTTTAGCCAATGACAATATCAAATACCTCACAAAGAAAATATATGAAATTAGAAGAAACCTGCCTAACTTCCCCACCATCATTTAAACTAACGTATTTAATCCTGTTTCTATATCTTCTGTCTTACTTTCATTGCAGTAAGAATTGCTCATGTTCCTTTCTACAGTCAACTATGGTTTTGGCTCTGCACTTTAATCTCTTTTCACTGTTTAAAACCCTTCATAACTGCATGTATTCCCTTTTCCTTGCATCAAAACTTTACCCAACTTTATTTTGACTATTCCCATAGGGAAACAGATGACAAAATATCCCTTTCGTTTGATCCTATTCTAGGTTCTGCTCTATGTTTCTGTACCCTTTGTTCACAAACAGAAACATTTGCTTATATTAATTTATTTTTTATAACTCTCATTGTATCCTTCACCTACTCCAACTCTTCTTCAGAGAGACCATTGTTTTTAACAGCATGACTAGTGCTAATAATCAAATTTCTGCCTACATTTGTATCTATCAGTAATAATTGTTGGCAGAAAATTGAAGAAACAGCAGATGGCTAAAATAAGCAGAAAAGGAATTTATTAAGAACATTTGAAAGTGTAGATAATTGTTGGAAACGGTGCTTGTCGCATGGCTGAGAACAATAACCAAACTATCCTTTCAGAATTGTTTCTTGAAGAAATTGCTTTATTACCCATAGCTGTATAGATGCTTCAGCCTGACATGGAGACATCATTGAGAAAGCACTTCTAGATAGATTCTGGTATTAACACCACTGACATTGTCACCAAGTAAGAAATCTTGCTGGAAATGCCATTGCAGGAGAATGCAATTTATGTAGTTCTAGAATCTTTGTGTCACTTTTTTTTTTTTTTTTCAATCTCAGATTAAAAACACTTGATTGTCAGAGCCTACTGGGTCAGATTCCATGCGTGTTCTTCAAGTGCTTTGAGAAAGAGTCTACCTGGTCTTATCTGCTTCTACAGTAGGAAGGAGGCTCCTATTTAGATTAATAAGGTGAGGGATTTCCCAAGCATTGTAACTGGATATGAAAAGAAAGAAAAAAAAAATGGATGGAAGGGAGGGAGGTAAAGAGGAAGGACGGAAAGAAAAGTAAAGGAGAAAACAAGCACTATATTCCACACTATTGTATTTCCAACAAAAAATACATCTTCCCATCTTTACAACTAAAAATGGTTCTTAACTAGCATAATTTCAATGTTTCATAATATCAAACACTATCTAGCTCTCTAAGAGAGAGAAAATACAACTGCATATTATTGGTTGCACTCTACTGAAAATGTTTTATCCTAAGAAAGACTGTTTTTTCTATAGTTCTGTCATAATCAATCTTAATATTTGGAAATCTGCGGATTAAATTATAATTTAATTATCTCTATAAAAAATTGATAGATATGAAAAATATTATTCAATATAAACAATATAATAATTTTTAACTCAGCAGAGAAGAAAACACAAAATACTTCATTAATACTAATATCATCAACTAGTAGTGAATGTGTATTTTATGATGGCTTTCTTCACTATTCATTCCCTGTTTCCTTTCACTTTAGTTTGATTATTAGCTAGTCATCACTCCTTACCAAAGAACATGAGTGAAACTTCACATTGGAGAGATCTAAACCTTCTGTTTTTCTTCTTGTACAGACTGGCTTTCTTTTTCCATTAACTTTTATTTACTAGACAGGCAGTACTAGGATACACAGAGGAGATTTCTTGAAGTCTGTATGTCTTTTTCTTCTTTCTGCAGTAGCAATCACATTTCTCCTTGAAAGTAGGAATGGATTATTTCAGCCCAAATCACACTCCCTTTTTCCTTGTCCTTGCCTGTTTGTGTGTGTGTGTGTGTGTGCATGAGAGAGAGAGAGAGAGAGAGAGAGAGAGAGAGAGAGAGAGAGAGAGAGAGAGAGAGAGAGAGAATGAGAATACATATAGCCTCAGCTTCTAGGTAATGAGAAGTCTGAAGGTCGGCACTTTTTTTCTTCAGGAAGTGTGAGTCTGAGGAAAAAACGTTTACAATGAAATAATTTGGTGCAATGTTCAGCATGCACTATTCCTCTTTCATACTCCAGTTCCCACACCGCGTGTTGGATCAATGAAAAAAAGAGAATAGTATGGATGGAATTCCAAACTCAGAAGGTCTGTTCTCCTGCTGCATCTAGGTTCAAATTTCTAGAATACTCGTTGCTTCTGAATTATGTAATGTAGATAAATTCCATAATAATTAGCTCATTGCCCCTTTCTTTTAGGGTAAAGTGATTTTTTTGTCCTGATACAGGATTGTGTTCAATAAAATATTAGTGATTAAATCATTTCTTAATCAAGCAAAGAGTGCTTTGAAAGAAGCATTGACGATAGAGAAAACAAATACAAACTATAAATAAGTGAGTACTATCAAAACCATACTAAAAGTCCAATGGAATCTACTTAAAATAGCTAATGGATGGTTGTAGGGCTCCTACAGAGTATAGTACTTTTTCAGGGAATCCTAAGAGAAGTCTACCTGTAGAACGTAGAGCACACTTACTTTATGTCAACTTTGATAACTAGAAGGTTCGAGTCTTTATTTCTTGCCAAAGAAAGAACCATTGAAAAAGAGCTAGGTAGTTAGAAAGAGCCTGTCTGATTACCACAAGGCAACTCATCTTTTCTGTTTGATTACTGGGATCCTGTTTTACAGATAGGACTTTTGGTGAGTTAATAATGTCTCGAGAGACTCATACTTTTGACTCACTCTAGGAGATAATTATCATAATACTTCCCTAAACTTTTTTTTCTTTAATTCCCCAAAATTATTCCCCGCAAGCCCTGATCACCCTAAGGAAGCCATTAATTGATGGTAACAAGAATTGTTGTTAATCCGTATCTCAGACTTTAGAGTCAACACTTGATTAAACTTAGACAGGGGTTAGCAAAGTTTTACTTCATAGGACCAGATAGTAAGTATTTTAGGTTTTGTAAGCCATGGAGAATCAGTCACAATTACGCACCTCCGCCATTGTAGTGTGAAACCAGACATAGGAACTTGCAAACTAAATATAGCTGCCATGTTCCAATAAAATTTTTAAAACAAACAAACAAAACAACTAAAAGACTGGATTTGGCCTACAGGACATAGTTTGCTATTATCCAAGATTCAAGTTCCTTCTGTTCTGGCTAAACAAGTATATTAAAAGGGCATATGAAAGGATTTCCATTAGGCATATTTGAAGTTCTAGCCATTAAATTGTATTATTCCCCTTATATATAGTATCACATTGGGTTTGTCACTTTACAGATCAAGCAGCAGGGATGGCTTCTTTTTCATTGTTTCTGTCTAATATACCAATATAGCATAAGCCTAGAGGCTGATGCGGATATTACGAACGTTTCATGGTAGAATTGCAAATGAAACTTGATATAATAATGGAATATATCTTGGTTCTAGTGGGAACTCCATGAGGAAAACTCATATCGGAACTATAAATATCACTTTACCTTATAAAGTCCCATTTCAATAGTGGAATACAATGGGATTCTGAGTCTTGAGAGCCTGTGTCTCACATTCCCTAGTAGTTCTGTTGTTTTTCCTTTTTATAACTAACAGGGAACCTATTAAATAGCTATACATGATTTTAGGATACCCTTGTAAGCTCAATTGTGTTCCTCCAAAATTCACATTGAAACGCCCCAGTGAAGCATAATTTGGGCAGGAGATGGCTACTTACATAGTAAAGTGAGATAAACAATTAAAAAATCAAAAATTGGGTTGTCGATGATGTTGGGAGCTTACATTCTGAACATGTATAAGTATAAATACATGTATATAGCATATATGTGTATGTACATACAATGTATACATATGTACGGGACTTCGTATGCCATCACTAAAATACTAAAATGTCTACTTTCTGTTGCAGCTAGGGGGCTAATAAATACCTGAAAAAAGTTTACAGATTCATTAGGTGTAGCATCAGTTTGATTCATAGGCTCGTGAGTGTCTTGAAATCATGAATGTTGTACTTCTCAGAGCTATCCCTTAGCGAACTCGCTGACAATCACTGCCCTCAGTGCTGATACAAGCAGATAGGAAGTTGCAGATTCTTTTCCCTTGGCTTAGGATCTTTTACTTCTGATTCCAGTTTTTGTATTAGTAAGGGTCCTTAATTATTACTACTGGAGTTGTGTCTAGAGCATTGAAGTATAAAAGGGAAAGAAAAGATACTGGGTGACTCACAAAATTGTTGGGATACATAGGAAATCATTCTTATAAAATATACAACCTGAGATTATGTCCAAAATCCTTCCATAAAACTGGTTGAGCGGGGAAATCATGGCCACCTTGTCAGAATTCTAGATACTGCAGCTTGTACCCCTGTCAAAGTGCTGCCCACACAATTAGCCTTATCTTGAAAGCTGATGCTAACACTACTTCACATGTTGCTAAAGGAACTTAAACTCAATGCAGACAGCTGCCACTGCTGCCAGGAAGGATAATCTACCATCGCTGCCAATTCTTTTGACTGTAATCTCTCAAATCAAAATGTAGGCCATGTGGCCCTGACTGCAAGAGTGTTAGTTCTGTGCCGAGGCTATTGGTGTAAGTTACCCGGGAAATTGATTACTTGGCATTTATATATATTATGATGGAAAACATGCATTGTATTGCATTGATTAAGACCCAAACATGAAAAGGTGCTTTTGATGCCATATAGCCAAAATAATAAGATCATTTGCATCATATTATTATCAATATACCACCCTTCCCTAAAACATACTTATCAGTAAATAGATCATAATCCATCCACTTAGACCAAACATTTTAGATTTATCTGTGATGAATTAGATTTATCTGTGATCCTTTACACTCTACATCCTGTTCACTAGAAAGTCCTCTAAATCTATTTCAAAAGAGATTTTAATTTTATTACTTATACAACTGCAATCCTTCTTTAAACCACCAATATCTGGACTCCAGATACAATATCCTGTCAGGTCTCCATGCCTCCCTTCTTGCTACCCTGCAAACCAGCTACTACACAGTAGCCAGAATGATCTTTCATAGGCTCAAAAGACATTAAGCTGTTACCCTATTCAAAACTCCCCATTGAAAAGAAAATCTTTCTTACTTCTTACCATTTCTACAGATTCCTACATGATCTACTCCATCTTGTGCTCCACCGTGATTTACTATTTACAACCAACTCTGTGCTTCCCTACACCACCACCCTTTTTGTTTCTCAGGTCCTATGTATTTCTTCTCATTTTGACCAAAAAAAAATACACACACACACACACACACACACACACACAGATATGTATATATGTATATACGTATGTATATGTATATACATACGTATATACATATATGCACATATGTGTGTACACATGCATACATATATACATATATACACATACATAGATACATATATGTATATACATACATATATATATACACATATACATATATACATTTACACATACACACATATATACATATATATATATATATATATAAAATTCCTCAAATCTTTGCTTTCTCTTTCTTGTTATATCAATGAGGGATCAAATTTATCAGTTGCAGAGGGATACATCTCTCAACTACCCTTGCTAAAGAAATATCAAGTCTTGTCTATCCTATTTTCTGTTCTTCAAGTTTTTAATGAAGAGGCAAGGACTCTCTCTTTCTCTCTCTCTCGCTTGTTGCTGTAACCACTATGCCTAAAATAGTGTTTTTTAAAGAGTAGGTACTCAATAAATGTATTTGATTTTAAGTCTAAACCCAAGTTTTAACCACAAAATCTATTACCCCAAATAAAAAAGCTGATAACCACAATGGTTAGTACTGTCATTGAAGTTAATTTTTAGTAGCTCCATAAGAAGTTGTACCCCTCTTGCCTATTCTGTATTGTTTATATTTGGGGAAGTTGGGAATAAATATGTATCTATATCTATACATATATATACACACATATATACGTATATATACATATATACGTATATATGTGTGTATATATATGTATATATTTCTGAAAATATTAAGAATGTTCACAATTTTGAGATTTTTTTTTAAATTGAAGTTTATTGGGGCAACAATTGTTAGTAAAGTTACATGGGTTTTAGATATACAATTCTGTAATACATCATCTATATATCACATTGTGTGTTCACCACCCAGAGTCAGTTCTTCCATCACCATATATTTGATTCCTTTTACACTCATGTACCACCCCCCTCCCACCTAGAGAGTTTTTTTATATATCAAAATTAATTAGATAATCCAGGTTCTCTTATTAATAATCAAAATTAAATGTACCGTTAGCCTTGTAGATAAGATGGGGACATGAGAACTGAATACTATTGGGGTTTTATCCTTTAGTCATTTTCTTAGCATCTTGGGTGACTCTGAGTGGGTTTTTAATGATTTTTCTTTGTCATATTCTAAATTACTTTTAATTCCTTGAAAACAGATAAAAATATTTAATTACCAAACATCTGTATGACAGCTAATTAAATTAAATTTAAATATAATAAATAATGGAAATAGTTAAGTTGGCATAAAGTGGAAGAAGATTATCTTGACTTCGGTGAGATTAAATTTTACAGGGGCCAGTTGAAAAAAAAACACCTTGATAATTAGGAATATCACACACTTACTTTGAATCTATGCTGTTGAGGAAAAAATACTTTAAAGGTGAAATGGAGTCTTTATATTAATAAACCTTTGTGTGTAATCTACTGACAAAAACGTTATCGGAAATAACTGTGTCCTGACCACATGTAGGATACATTTCCAAAATAAGAACAATGCATTTTTAAATAAATGTTTGACTAAATAGAAATCTAGAAGAGGGCACACACGCTGAGAGGAATCTGAATGTCACATGTGGAATGGATGAACAAAATGATGCACACGGTCCAGAGATAATTAAGAGGGAATATTGTCATATTCTAGCCATATTTTTTAAAAACCATAATGTAAAATGAAATTTTCATTTTTGCATCATCACTGCAACTCAAGAGTGGAATGGCAAATGTACCTTGAAATAAAGAGGTCAGAACAAGCACCACAGGATGCAGGGTTGGCAGGAGGGAGGATTCAGTTTAATAAAACTAAAATTGGACCCAACAATGGAACTGGCCTTCCAATAAGGTTTCTTCCCTTCTCAGTCAAAATGGTCAGAGAAGCCCTTTCTAAATCTAGAAATGAGCTAAACTAGACTTCCTTACTCTAAGACTGTATTTCCATCAGTAACATATTTGTAATAGAAAAAAAAAAAGAAGAAGAATGTGTAGACAGCAATTAGTGTAAATCATGTTTAGGAAATATTTCAATATTGCAATATGTTCCCTGAAGCTTTAGATGAACAGATTTCAACTTTGAAAGATCAGGTTCCATTCTGAATAGCATCTTTTACTAACTAGGTTATAGCTGGGGAATGTCATTATTTAATTTGTGTAGGAGTGTGGAGACAGGCTGCTGAGTGGAAATATGCCTCTGCCCAAGAAGAGAGAACACATAAAAATGTGACAGCTTATGTAGTTTATCAGTGTGTGGGTGAGGGTTACAGTACTCGCATGAAAGCTGACATGAAATAAAATGATATTTCCTTCAATTAAAAACTAAAATTCTGTGAGATAATGCTCACGTGAAAATGAGACATCATTAATTTATACATGAGGTCAGTATAAAGTAAGTTTTAATGCTACATTTTATATTACCTTAGAAAAGCACAGCATCAGTTCAAAAGGCAAGAGCTTCCTTGTCTCAGTTAGTGTTTGCAAAGAGTTAACATACTATTCTCACCCCATATTCCAAATTACTTTTGGAAGTAATATCCATATTGTACCTTGAAGGAAGGCCTAAGCAGTAAACTTTAACGGCTGCCTGAGTTGGCAATCATTTCATAGAGACAAGACACTGCACTGGAAATTGCTCTATAAATAAGATCCCTTACAGAAAAATTAAAATGGAATTCATATTATTGATGTTCACTAGCAGCCATAAGAAATGCAAGGGATCCAGGAAGTGGCACTTGTTTCACATCACGATGGGAGGCTCCTGAAGGACGCCCTCAAAGTCAGCTTTGATCAATGGTGATAAGTCGTTTGTCCAGCATTCAGAGTGGGCTGTAATGTATTTGGAAACCTTGAGGAATTTGCCTACCCAATAGAAATGATCCAGACATTAACGGCTCCACCACAAGTTTTTCTCTGCATTGGCTATTAATTCGCTAGATTTCTTGCAGAATAAAGTCTCTTTTCCTTCCTTCCCAGGCCTCTATCTCCTCATCTTTGTTCCCATTTGTTTATTTTTGCATCTTAATTCAGCTTCAGGCCTCATATTCCCCGAGATATTTTCTGGATTTTGGACTGGAGGATAAGACACCTACCATGCTGCTCTTACTAATTATATAAAACACTATGCTAAATGTATGTTTCAGTGTGAAACCTGACACATAAGATGGCGATATCTAGATTATGCTGTGTTTTTATATGCCATGAGTGCTTATTGTAATGCCCCGTATTATAGTAAATTAAGCTGTCCACATCGAAAGGGAAATAACCATGTAAGTGTGAATGTTTAACCCGTAAATCCAAGCAAACCAGAGAGAATGAAGGGGAGACCAGAGGTGAGAGCAAGGACAGTAAAATGACAGCAAGAGTTAGACTGAGAGAGATATAGAAAGAGCAGAAAATAAATTGGAAAGACAAAGCAATTGGAAAAGGTAAGAAAACTAAAAATGCACAGGCCTACAAGAAAATTGTCTTCTGTGCTAGGTATCAAATTTATACAGGGAAAGTATGAACTGAATTATAAATAGCAACGTAAAGAATAACCTTGCTAACAGATGCTCGTTTTGATTATTTCAGTAGAACTGAAAAAACATTTTACTTTTCTACAGTAAATAAAAAGATAATCACTAGAAAATAAAAATTAATGTGAAATAGGACCAAGACTACAGATATTAGAGTTCATTCAACTTTACCTTGTATCAACTGTAGGTCTTCTGAAGAAGGCTCAACATTGTTTTTTTTAATCTGTGAAAATATAATTCCAGTGTAAATATACAAATTGTAGATACTGTGTATAAATTACTTAATGCAATGTCTTAACATGGTAAAATATCAATAATAATTGTCATAAGCATTAATAATATGGTATTAATTTTAATGTTATTTTTTGTGACTAGACATTAAATAGAGGATATTAGTTACGATTATAATAGAGTTTACAGCAGAACTGTAGTCCAGTATTCAATCCAGAGTTATTATTAGGTTGGTGCAAAAGTAATTGCAGTTTAAAAGGTTAAAAATAATTGGAAACATTGCAGTTACTTTTGCACCAATCTAATAGCTATGTGACTTTTGAAAAGATAAATAATTTCTCTGAGATTCAGTTCATATGTAAAATAACAGTGACAGTATTGTCAGTGTGTGCAGGCATAATTAAATACCAACAATTATAGAATATATATTCTATATGATCAGTTGATTCTAAAGAAATTGGACCACAATTTGCCAATTATCTGCATAATTTATAAATACTTTCCTTAAAAAATCACAAATGAGTCCAGTGTTATAACAAGTAAGGTTTAGTGTCAAGAATCATAAAGCTTAAAATGTGGAGATTGTAAAAATATGTACAGGTATGAGACAAAGATTAGATTAGATAAGCAACAATGTTTCATACCCTAATTATTTCTAGTTATCCTTTTTTCTGTATGTATATGAATGGAATTGGATAAAATAATTTTTAACTGATCAATTCTATGTGTTTACCTGCTTGTTTGTGTGTGTGTGTGTGTTCTGAGTTGTTGACTTACCATGCCATGATGTCTTACAGTTAAACATACACTCATCATATAGAAAAATTGTTAAGCAAAACTTTGCCAATGTATGTCAGTTGATTGTATATGAAAGAGGAATAAAAATGTCTGTGTTGAATAAACATGAAAAATGCCAGGAAATTTATAAGTAATAAAATAAGTGAATAATCAATGGATTTTTTTACTTTTGTATTATCAAGAAGCGTAGGGTAAAAGAGAGAAAACCAATGTGTCAGTTAGGGTAGGGAGGGTGAGAAGGGTGTCATTCTTCCCTTTCCAATAACAAGTAAATATAGGGTCGTAGCAATGTCAGTCGTCTGGGGTGTACCTGAAAGAAGTAACTTTGTGTAAACCCACTGGTTTATCTTTTAGAAGTCTAATAACTTTTTTTCTTAATTATGAGATTAATCTTATTCCTTATACTTAGTCATAGAGTAATGTAATGTGAAGATAACAAAATATTTCCTGTTTGGTCACTTCACTTTAATAAGTTTTCTGCTTAAAGAGACTCTAGTGTGTTTAATTGTATCAGCTTACCTCAAGGTGAAAATCATGACAAAATCCCAATAGGGATCATTTTGCTACCAGGAAACACTGAATTATCATCTGAATTCAACACGAGCCTAAGGCAGAATTCATATGCTCTAATGTTCTCAAGATGAAATCGTTTAGACTACTACCATCAAAAGATTATCTATCTATGTGATTTAAATTGAAAAGACTGAAAGAAAAATTTAAAACAAAGTGCGTGTGTGTATGTATGTGTGTGTGTGTGTAAACACACACACCTTGTTCTCATGGAAGTTTTTAATGACAGTGATACCATTTGGGTAAAACTTCAAGTTCCTTGTTTAGTTCTGTGTGGTTTTATGGATTTTGAATTGTAACCAGCATTTATGTGTCATGTAACATCTAGCAAACAAATCCCTTCCTATGACAATTTCAGGCTAATCTGTAAAATTATGCTCATCTCTTGAGGACAGAGTCAATCCTGTGTCTTCACCATATAAAGTCAGAGGAGTTTTATGTGATGAGCAGTGTCCTAGGTGAAAACAAGTAAAAATGGGCATTTAGAGGAAGCAGTGACATTGTCAACAAAACTTTGAAGTGAAAATAAAAGGCATGTTTAAGAGACTGTGAGAAATGTCATGTGCTTAGGATACAACATTTCACAATGCAATTCTTCTGTTATGCTTATATTGAGTACTGAACAAGGTGTTTTCTAAGTAAGAATTATGTGGGCAAATATATTTAGAAAATCTTTAGTTCAAAACATTCATATTTCTTTACTGAAGAAACTCAGATTTCTTTCCTTCTCATAGTCTACATATCATTATCTGTTCTGCATTTCCAGAGAAGTGTAAAGAAATTAGAATTTTCCAAACTTAAACAAAATAATAATTTTGAAAGAACTTCCTGATTTTCTATTGTTATACATTTTGAAGAATGGATTGGTTAGAACAAAGACAATCAGTTTCAGAATATTAAAACTGAGTCTGAAGATATATACATATACATATACATATATATGTATATATATATACATATACACGTATGTGTGTGTGTGTGTGTGTGTGTGTGTGTATATATATATATATATATATGGTAGTGAGCTTATGTAAGCTCTCACATGCCACAGAAAGGAATTTGGATTACAATCTTTTGACAATTTTATGATGTAAGAATGGGCTTAGCTGCATGTAACAGAAAACCTAACAAAACATGAAGCAAACGGACTTATTTTTCTGATGTAACTAAATGTTCAGCATATATATATGTGTGTATACATATGTATATATATATACACACACATGTATATTTCTTGTATGTGTATATATATATGTGTACACATTATAAATGTATATGTATGCATATATATGAATATATATAATATGACATATTTTATACTTTATATTACATTATGCATTATGCAATACACATTACATACATATTCTACAACATATGTTATATGCAGTTGGCACTTTCAACATTCCGTTTGGTAAATTCTCAGCCAAATCTACTGATTTATTTTTATAATCTATTATTATAGGTGACAGCGTTGTCAACTTTCCATTACTATGTAACAGCAATTGCAATGAATTTCAATTTCCTCCATCTTTTATGTGATTTAATGGAAGTTCAGATTTAACGGAAAAGGAACCACACAATGATATGCTTACCAGAATATTCAGTTCATTGTGTGGCCATATTTAAAGAAGAGTTATTTGATACCTTCTAGAAACCACAAATACTATGGAGGATAGGTGAGCAAGATTGAAGAATATAGTCTTGATTTTCTGGAAGACAATATAAAGAACAAATTAGATAAATTAGAAGCAGCTAAAAGGAAAACCAAAACTCTTTCAACAAACTTTGTTTACTTTGAAATATTACTTGCTTTTAGACTTGGCATTTTAAACCCAAAGTATGACCTCATTGAGTTCTTGCTGCTATAATTTCATCATTATTGAGTTTTATAAATATAAATTGGGAATAGCTATACATCTAGCAGTCATTACAGATTAAAAAATGTTAAAGGCACATTCTAAATATGCTTCTAACGGAAAAAATAGAGGCACGTGACAATGTAACCTTATAATAATATAATTAATCTTTCATTGGGGTGATTTTAGAAAGTTCCATAAAGGTTAAGAAATCTGAAAGAAATTGTAATACTGAGACTATGTGAGATGACACAGCTTTGAAAATGTTCTGTATTTAAATGTGTATAGTTTAAGTAAAATTTAAATAAATTTCACTGAAATTCAGTTTCTGTTTATAAACAGCACAATATTGAACCCTTAGAAATGTAAATAAATTATTGGTGAGTTGTAGATGCATTACCTGAAACTTTTATTTTGAGCATTCCCGTTGGAATAATTTAAATAGAATTTTATAGTATTTAATTTCCTCCTAATTCTTAGGTATTTATCTATCTGTAGAATGTAGGCTATTGAAATAATGTATCTAATGCATGTACTTATCTAGCGTAATAATGTTTTGAATAGTCTTGCTTCTAGTAAATGGAGAGGGGAGACTAATGATCGAGTATTATCCAGATTTAATTGAGAATACTTTGCCTTTTAAAGTCTCTTTTTCTCTAGGATTCTTATAGTGCATGTTAGATGAGTGATGCGTATTTTCTAAGTCATCATTTTATGATGTAATCATTCAATTTTATTCTGTATATTACTTTTATCATGCATTTCACCACAATTATTGTCAGTTAATCAGATGTGATTTTCTTCAGTGGTAGATAAAATGCCCAAATTTGCCATGGACTTTTTCACTAAGTTGGTAATGCGGTTTTCTTGTATCTTTTTTTTTTAAGAGGGTAAACTTGCAAATACCATCTGTAGAGGGTATTCTGTCAGATTTACTTTATTTTTTAGAGCTTATTCTTATGCTTAACAAAGTTAAATTTAGATGAGTGCCCTTGAAAAAAAGTAAAGCAAAGATAAATGACATTGCTGAAGTACACACAGATATATACTGATTCTTCATAATTTGTTATAAATACAGTTTGTTCTCAGTATTTTCAAAGGAATCCTTAAGTGGGTGTTCATGGGAGCTGTGGATGTGAAATTTATGGTGAAGATGCTTATGCTCTTTTTTGGGTAGAAGATCTTTCCATAATATCTAATAGTATTTGTGATCTATAAAAAAGGGCAATAAAACATTAATTATTCTTAATTATTTATATGAACTATTATTTTAATATTGTTTCATCCCATGTCTATCATTCTTAAATTTCTGAAATTCAGAATATGTTCATCATTTAGCTATTTGCACAATAATCTATGTTATCAGGCAACGCTAAAATATTAATTGTCACAGAACAATTAATATTTCTTTGGCTTATACTTCGATTTGGTCTAGATTCAGTCAGACCTGCTTCAAGCTGGACTTTAGGCCGGACTTGCTTATCATCTGTGTGTTGGTAGGGGTTTGGCTGACCTAGGTTCGCCTCAGTAACTCAACTGAAATTAGTTGGCTCTGCTTCACTTGTCACCAAGTCTATTCTATTGGATCAGTAAGCTAGTTTGGAGACATTCTTTTCATGGTGATGGCAGAGGTCTGAGACAACATACAGAAAATTGAACCACAGAGGTAGCAGGTTATCACTTTCACCTATTGGCCAAAGCACATGGCAAAACCCAAATCTGAAGGGTGGGAAAATATTACCCTCTTATGTGCCCCCAAACCCACCCCCCACACACATATACCTCTCTAGTGGAAGGAACTGAAAAGTCGTATGTTCATTGGATATGGACCCAGAGAGGAACAAGCAATCGTGACTAGCAGTGTGATCAACCACAGGATTAGTCTCTGGAAATCTGTATCATAAATGTATTTTTAAGGCATTTGGGTTTTATATAAAGAAAAATATGCATCACATGGAATGAAGTAGCTCTCTTAAAATAGAACTGATTCTCTAATTCATGACAATTTTGATGGGGATTCTAATTAATAATTCTGAGTTTTCAGGAATTTGATAGGAAGCGGTTTTAGTTTTATAGTTGAACAATTTTAGCACGGCATAGTTTGTGTAAATTTCCAACCTTATATTTTATAGTAATTCTTAGAAATGTAAATTGTGCTTAAGAAAATATTGGAAATTAGTAATGGATTAAATACTTCAAATAATCATACAATATAAATGGATAAATACAGTGTTTCCTCTCTGGATTAAAATTAATAATGGATTTAAGTTACTGACAAAGAAAAACAATGTTTATCTCACTATTGGACTTTAATAGAACTTAAAAATGTATTTACGTGAATAGTATTAAGGCTTCACTAAAGTGAAGGTGCTATCTGCACACTTTATGTCAAAACTTCCCCAGATCTTGGGAACTTAACTCATTTTCAGTTTGCTTGGATACAGTTTAGCTTATCAATATGATCATAATAACCAATAACTTTGGTCCCTAGCTGAATCAAAATCTATAGAAAAGTAAGTTATATCAATATTTCCAAGGTGGGGTTATAGATAAAACTATAGGTCAGCGGGGAAAATTCTATCTCTTATTTATTTTATATGTCATTATTCTTTATATCTAATAGTCTCTGTACTTAAGCAATTCCCAATTAACCATAAACAGAAATAACATTAAGTTTTCAAAATCTCAGATTATGGCACTCTGTTTCCCTGAAAATAAGACCTAGACAGGCAATCAGCTGTAATGCGTCTTTTGAAGCAAAAATTAATACAAGACCTGGTCTTATTTTACTATGAGACCCAGTCTTATAATATAATATAATGTAACATAATATAATATAATAAATATAATACCGGGTCTTATATTAATTTTTGCTCCAAAAGACACATTAGAGCTGATTGTCCGGCTACGTCTTATTTTTGGGGAAACACGGTACCTTCTGAAGTTATTTTGTTGTTGTCTCAATCACACACCTTGCAAAGTTGTCACTTCCTACACATGAAATGGAACAAGCTATCTCAGCAAGGACTTTGGACATTATTAAAGAATACTGCCATCCACAGCACTTCTTTCATTTTTTTTTTTTTTTATTTGTTCTTTGGAGTCAAGAATAGAATCACTGGCTTAAGACATTCAGGGGTGAACTACTTTCATGCTGTAACTTTGCTCTGCGAATGACTTAGGGCGGCACTACTTGAAATAACACTTTGATTTGCTTCAGTGAATTAGAGGAAAGGTCAAGGAATTGCTCCACAACTAGTTGGCCACCCAGAAATATGTTTACTTCAAAATCAAGTTTTCTGAGGTTGTTCAGCACTCATACAAACTCTAAAGAACATGCACACACACACACAAAACAAAGCTCTGCGGACTACTGCTACATAGTATAGGAAGGCTTAACGACCTCTCAACAGACTCTTAAAAACACAGATGTGTGAGTCGTGATTTAAACTCAAACTATATGAAGAACAGAAAATAATTTCAGAGGGAGATTTAGAACATGAATTTTCCCAAGGGTTAGTGATCCAATTACCATTAGAGCTATTTGGAAAGGGACTTTCACTTATCTCTAGACAGTGTAATTTGAAATGCCCATTTCAGTTCACTTTATCACATTTATAATATTTCAGAAGCATTGCTTTATTTATGATCTCTCATGTGATGACATGCAGGGTAATATAAAAAGGTTGAAAGCATAAAAATACAATGCAGCATATTCACTAAAGCTGAAAGACAAAATAAAGCAACACAGAAAAGCTTATTCTATTAACTTTGCTCTTACATATATCCTTATTCTTGCCAATATTTCTAGAAGGCAGGTTATTCTAAGCCACACTGGTTGTGGCATATAATACAAAACCACACTCATCCCCATCACTTTAGTAGTTGTTACTACCTCTGTAGCTAGGTAGAACTATAAAGGATGCTGGTATAAAAGGTGACACACAAGAGCAAACTCTCAAAGAAAAACTGGGGGTCTTCTTTTTCTCTTCAATTAATACAAATCAAATGTCCAAAAAATGGGAAGAAAGGTTCATATTGGTTCCAACATTAAGACGTTCATGCACCTTTACAGATTGTGATGTTTACATAAATCTTCATTTCCTAATTCAATACATTTCTGTATCACAGATTAAATTTCTATGCTCAAAAATGAATTATTCTTAGGCTGTTATACTTCAAGGCCATGTTGTCATGATCAGTACACTGTTTTCCATTTGGAATGACTGTAGTATTATCAGGTGTGCTATGTTATCTTGTTTCTGGCATTGGCCGCATTACCAGATAGATTATACTGAATACCACTGACCTCTATATGGAGAAGGATAGATAGTGTTTAATAATCTAATAAGAAAGTTAAGATATATTTGCAACAAATCAAATACAGCACTGTAATGTTTCAGTTTCTTTAAGTGAAATATTTTCTACTAAGCTAAAATTCGAATGAAGAAAACTAACATTTGTCTTCGTGTTTTATACCCAAATTACTTCCTTCTTCAATTATATGTATAATAAATAACATAGCCTGGAGTAGGCAGAGGTGGTTTAGGTGGAAAACATACTTTGTGAAATAACTTTTAAGCAGAATTCTGAAATACATGTAAAAGTCCTGTCGAAATGATGGGGGCGGAAAGGCTTAGGTGATCATTGCAGTCAGATCACGTACACAAAAGCACGGCAGTCTTCTATTCTCCTTAAGTGGTTCTTCTTCTTCGTCCCACATTTACCTTGGATTTTATGTTAACTTTTTTTCATTCCTCACTCTGTTTACTCTCTCTCTGAACAGTACTTCCACTATTGACACACACACACACACACACACACACACACACACACACACAACCTGTAAGGGATTTTCTCTTTGAATTTCCATAGTCATCTAAAATACAACATCCTACAGACTGATGATACCATTCATGTGTTCAGAACCCACCCCCACATATCTTTTATCATACATTTAGAATATTAATGTATGACCCTTTCAGTCCTACATTTACAACTGATTACCGATATTTTTGAATTCAGCCTTTTAAAATTTATTTTGAATTAACTCATGTTTTCTCCATCTGTGTTATAAAACCAAAGATATAACTTAGATTACTGCTATCATCTTTTAAATGTTTTCTGACTTGTTACTGTAAAATTTCAATTCATTTCCAAAGTAAGTCACTTTTTAAATAAATATTAATAGTGTGTAATGCTATCTCATGTATATGAGACAAGGGGCATAGCATTCATTATTCTACATGTTACATTTCTGGAGAGGGAGAGACAGTCTTTTATCAGGAGAAATGAATTTGGAAGGAAACTATAGATGCCCCTTTCACGTGTTCTCTCTCTATTCCAAACTCTTGAGTTTTAGAAATACTTTTTTCTCTTTCTCTTTCCAAATCTCTATGGAAAACTGTCATAGGCTACAAGTCACCCAGTCTTCTTCCTCCCTCTTTTTTTCTGTCTCTTACAAATGCTTTCTCTAGCTAGGGTTGCTAATGTTTGTCTCTCTGCTTCTGACTATATTATTATTTAGAGTAATTCTATTTGCTGTAACAGAAAATCCAAAAATCTCATATAGACTTAAACCTTTGTGCCTCACTGGGGTGACTTTCCATAAATCAAGGAACCAGACTCCTATTTTATGGCTCTCTTATCTTCAATACATCACACCTGTGATCACCAGGAAGGGGATCAGAAATGGGGATGCATACTGAAAGATAACAGGCTGGGCCTATAGGCCCTCCATGTCACTTCTCTTCACAGTCTCTTGTCAAAACCCAGTGTTGTGGCCATGCCTAACTGCAAAGGAAGCTGAAAATTATATTCAAACTGTATGACTCGGAAGAAGTGGAAAAACATCTTATAAATAGCTTCCCTAGCTAACCTATGTGTGCAGGGTCTGTCTTAGCAGGTGGTTGTTTAAAAATAGTAAACTCTTCTGCCTTAGATTGGGAGAGCAAATCCAACTAATTGGGTAAAGGATAAGAATACACTTTAGGTTCCTACGCAAGTCAGTTTTATCCGTTTCATTTTACTACCAATAAAGGCAATAGCATTCGTCAGTCTGTTTCTCAATGTTTTAGAAGTAAGCACTCTTCTTGCCTTCAATAAGTATGTAGATATTTAAATGACTAACAAAATTGGCTTATTTCTCCTGCTTTATTTTTCTCCATACCCTCTCCCTTGTAAAGAGTTTATTTCCTTTATTATGTTACTGCCACTCCAAATCCCCTAAGATTATTTCTGCCACAGCCATCACTCTGTCTATGCAGGAATTACTCTCCATCCCCATTCTTTCTAACATTTGCTTGTCTCTCAGATCTCTGTTCAGACATATTTTGCTTCTGGAAGCCTTGACTTAATGATACTAAAAATTAGAGGTGTCATTTAGTGCTTCAAAACACCCTATTATAACACATATCACAATGCCTTATAATTATCTGCTTACATGTCTCTCCTTTTTAATATAATTTAGAATGCAGACCTTGCCTCCTATTGAATTTCCAGTGATGACTAGTGCAATGCCCATATATTAGTTTCGTAGGGCAACGGTAACGAAATACCACAAGCTGGGTGGGCTAAAACAACAGAAGTGTGTTCTATCACAATTTGGGAGGCTGCCAATTCAATATCAAAGTGTGGTAGGGTCATCCTCCCTCTGATGCCTCTAGGAAAGAATCTGTTCCACGCTTTTCCTTTCTAACTTCTGGTGATTGCCGCACTTTTTCATCTCCTTTGTGTTGCAGACATATCACTCCAGTTTCTGCCTCTGTCTTCATTTGCTGTTCTCCCCTCTGTGTCTTCTTATGGATTTCTTATAAGGATGTCAGTCATTGGATTTAAAACACACTCTAATCCAGTATGACCTCATTTTAACTGAAAAATCAAATGAAAGAAGCCAAACACCTTTTGTTAACCTTGACTGAATCAAATAATTGAATGAGTAACAAATACTTGTTTCATATTCTCTAATTTGTATTTAACTACTTTTATAAAATAGCTATAGTTCCAAAGGAAAGATAATGAAGAAATATATAATACTGCATATATTTTATGCAAATTATTTTTATCTTTTGGTGAAATTATTAATTATCTACAATGTACCTAAATTGAGACTATGTATTAAATGTGAAATGGATCACGGTGTTTCCCATTACATATTCTAAAAAAGTACCTTGATGAGAAAATGGCATGATTGCTTTTATAAACATAACATGCAAAAATTAAACATAATATTACTATTTCTGAGATCACATTGCTAGATCTCATGAAATGCAAGATTAGTAATAAATCACTTCTCGGCCTTTTGGCTAAGATCAAGTGAAGGTTAGTAATAGAATTTATGCTAGTCACATGAACACATTTTCAGTTTCAATTTTATTTGATAAGTGGGATAGTAACTAATGAAAATGAGCCACTAAACCATTGTCAAGGACCTGGAAGATGTTTCAAGCCCACTCTCCCATAACCAGAACTTAACTGACATTTTTCCCCAAAGACTATATCTAACTCTGATCTTATGTCTGAATTCTCTTCTTTGTCCCAGCTACATAGGATGTACTACACATTTATTCTTCTGTGGACATCCAAAACCATCTCTCACCTTACGTATTCCAGAGTTTCCAAGAACCCTGTATAAGTTACCCTGCTCAGAAAGGAAGAGAGCATGTCATTTTCTGAGTTGCCTTGCATGCTACAACACTTTGCAAATAGACTGCAGTCATGTTTTAGTCTAAATTGAATACAGTCAGTGTAACAGATAAAACCAAAAATGCCATAGAGACCTAAACCTATGTGACTCATTGGGGTGATTGCACATAAATCAGGAACCCAGACTCCTTCATTTGTAGAATTGAATGCATTTTTTACAACATCAATACCCAATTTGATCGCATTTCTTTTTTGCCAGTGAATAATTTGCAAAGGCAATGCCAGTGACAATAGGAACTGTTAGCATTTAAAAGTATGAACAAAGTCCCAGTAAATCTCTTGGAAAGATTTAAGTTACTATGAAGATATGTTTCATGGAAAGCAATGAATTAGGAGACACGGAGAGAAAAAAATAAGGTCTATTGATTTCTTGCTATAGAATAAATAGCTTAGATTTTAGAAAAGAGCAGAAGAAAACATTTAGAAAATGGGTAAACTTGATTATTTTATTAGTACTATAAAAAGAAGAGAACCATTACCATAATGTAAGCAAGGAGTTACTTATGGAGACATATATCATATGTAGTTCCCAGCACTGTTCAGGGGTGCCTTTAGGAAATATAAAAAGACACGCAGTACTGGAAATACAGTTAATGGCTTCAAGAATATGAGACAGAAAACATTTAAAACTGAATTTAGACATTAAGGATAATCTTTTATAGCCATAAATGACCTACCATGAGACCAGGGGAACAATTTAAAATTATAAATGCAATTTCATTTATAAGACACAAAACCATGATGACCAAAACATAAGAAGACAATTCATGGGTAAGGTAAGGTCTTCACCAATCGTTTATGAACAAAGATTAGAAATTAGACACAGGACATATTTTTATTTAGGCCAACATGGTTTTAATTGCTGGACTTATTTATGTTTAAATGCAAATTACTAAAAAATGTATGGCTGATTTTCTACAATAAATTAAATTAGCCTTCTCTAATCCCTGGTTGTCCATATGAAATTCTTGGTTTGCAGATTTCTTGAAATGTTGCTTAAAGCAATGTATGACCTGAATAATTGACATTTGAAAACACAAATCTATATGTTGGCTAGCTGCTTGTTATGCTAGTTAAAGAATGCTTAAAAAAATTTCACTGTGGTGCAGTTCTCACAATTATACTGTCAATGTCTTCAAATAATATTTTATCACTTGAACACTAGCTTTATCATAAATAGAAAGTGATATAGAAAGTGTCATAAAGACAAATGTCTCACACATTACACATATTTAACATTGGCTTTTCATCAAGATAACATATTCAGGACCACACTTTCAGAATTACAGACACATACCTCTAGATGATCAAAATTATTCTGAAGATTCAGAATAAGTATGATGCTCTGTACTCTCTCTTCTTTTCTGGGGAGATGTAACAAGCTATAAAGACATTTTTAAAATATATTCAGAGGTACAGATGAAGAATGAATTCTGATATTTTTCTTCATTCATCTTCTTTATTCAGCTCTTCTTATTATTCCTTAAAGGAATAGTGGCTCAATTAAAAACATATGCTTGTGGATTGATAGCAGTACTTGACATTACCTATCTCTATGAGAAAAGATTTTCATGGAGGAAATAAGTGAAATCTCATCACAGATCAACATTAACTGATGAATATTTACAAAGAAAGATTTTGATGAGGTGGAACATACCCTTTGTATCCCAATGGAAAAAAAAGAGAGAAAGTAAATATATTCTGTTATTCTCATTAGTGGATGTCTATTTCAAAAAAAAGTGAATTCAGAAGTTTGTGGGAATTGTGTTCTCTCTGATATAAGGGGATACGTACGTTAAATCTTCACTTTTGTCTCTTGGTCTTTAGCCCTAAAGCATCTACTATCTAGTCCTTTGTCGGAAAATATTTGCGGACTTCACAATTAGAGAACCACCTATATTTTCTAGAGATTTTAAACATTCCATTTCACAATTATGACAGTCCACTTTTTCTAGAAATTCATAAAGATGTAGTTGTTTTACAGTATATGTAAACACTGGACAAAAACGTTTAGCAACATTTATGACCATTACATATCAAGTTTTAATATAATTAAGTCTGTTTTTGTTCTACTTAATCTGTCTTCATTCATATATTTAGTCACATACTCACAGATATTTATTCTAAGCCATTAAGCATTAGTCATATATATGTATATGTACATATAATAGTTTATATATAATAGTCATTTGCAGATATTAGTCATACATATATACACATATGCATATATAGGTGTGTGTGTTTAATGCATCTGTATGTATACAGAGAGAAAAAGTAGAACTGTTTGAATTTTCATCTCAGTTTTAAAATAGATTTTTACCTCAATGTTGAAAAGTAATGTCTATAGGAAATAACATTTTCTTATCTGTATTTAATGTTGATATATAAGTTAAATCATATTTGTATTATATTCCTGTGTGCATTATGTCTTTCTTAGTTTTCTGGAGATTTTTTTTGATATAGGGATTAGCTATTTCTTGAATCTTGTGTAGAACCCCCTTCTATAATTCTCGAAATTTGATGTTATTTTTGTGGTTATATATAATAAAAATAGTTTTATTAAAGGTTAACATTCAAATTAGTATTTCTTTATGTTTTTAAACATTTCTGTTAAAAAAATGAAAATTGCACAAAGCATAAATGTGCATCTTAATGAATTTGTACGAAGTGAAAACTCATTTAAAAGCGACGCCCAATATAATGATTGGTGAAACAGCACCAATCGTTATATTTCACCTTTCCAAAGGTTAGCACCATATTAACTATTACTATATAGTTAAGTTTTATCTGTGTTTAAAATACAGAGGGTGCCAAAAAATGTATACACATTTTAAGAAAGAAAAAAAACTGTATTAAAATTGTAATACTCAATATATACCGATAACAAAAGTCAAATACCCATCACGTGTATACATTTTTTTGGCACCCCTAGTATATAAATAAGTGAAATCAGTATATATTATTTTGAGTCATGTTTCTTTTATTTAATATCATGTTTATGAGTTTCCCCTAGGTTGTTGATACAGTTGTATTTCATTCATCTCTTTACTTTTTGATAGTCTATTTTGTGACTATAACAATTCTGGTACTAGACGGAGAGTAAGGAATTAAGCATCAGGTTTGTTACCTCTTTTGTCCCTTTCCACTGGAAAGAAAGAAGACAGATGTCCCAGTCTAATCTTGAAAACATAATGATGGCAGATCTCCAGGCAAAAAACCTGAATTCTATTTTTCTGGCAAGAGAGTTCTTATCTATGAAAGACTTTTAACAGTGTGTGCCTAGTTATCTAGGTCCGCTTACTGTTAACACACCTGGGGTCTATAGATGTATAGGACATGGCTCCCTTGACAATGTCACATAAGCTGTGCAACTATCTGAGTATAAAATGTAGATGTTTTATGACCTAAATGGCTATGTTTGTGTTAGTGGCTATGTTTGTGTCACACTTCATTCAGAAATCTCATTGGCTTTTCAAAGCCTGAGTATGTCCAATATCGGATAAAGGGACTTACAAAGTCTTACAAGAGACTCTGGATATCTGCCTTCTTCGCCTGCGCATTTTGATTATGTGTGTTCTTCAAATAATTATAAACTTGAAAGTGGGTAAGATCTGCAGTTCACCAGAGTCTAACCTGAAAAACTGATCCTCTGAGTTATCTAAAGAGACATTCAAATTGTTTTAAATTGTATGCTTACGTTGAGTACGGCACTCTGGAAACAGAGTCTGAGCTAAAGATTTGCATGCAGACGTTTATTGGGCATTGGTAGAATGCCTGTAAAGAAGGGAGAATGTAGGACTGGGCAGAGATAATATTTCATCTGCAGAGAAATTCGAAAAGGACATAGAGGTCGCATAGAAGCTCTGAAGCTGGGGTGGGCTTTCAGAGATCACCCAAACTGAGGCAAACGAGCTGGGAGTTAGTACCACTCATTACTTTCATTGGAGGAGGGATTTTTCCAGCACAATACTATAACTTCTTAGATCGGCTCCTTCTACTTGAGACACATTAAGATGAGAGATGACAGCCCAGCCCCCACTTCCTTCAACTACAAGGACTGCTGGATTGCTATCACCTGGAAAACCGTGAGCTAGAACTTCCCATATGAACCCTACCTATGGATAAAATGAATCATGGCATTTTAATATAAATACTTAAATACAACTGTTCTTGATTTATAACAGTTGACTTCTGATTCAGCAGCTTTCTGAGTTACTGCTATTATCTGAAAACTGCAATCATGGTAATCAGATTTAGGATTTATAAAATCTGACTATAAAACTGTCGAATCAGGATAATATTTTGGGATATTCTAGGATAATATTTTATCCTAGATAATATTTTATAGATTTAGATAATCTTCTAGGATAATTTAGATAATCTTCTAGGATAATTTAGATAATATTCTAGGATAATATTTTATCTTCTAGGATAATATTTTGTTTCTTTTTAGTCTTAATTATAAATTTTGGGGTCTGTATATTTGTTTTCATTTGAAAATTAACACTTATTATGGAAAAAGACAGTTTAGGAAACCCATTAACAATTGGTTTTGTACTATCCACATAATGTTCAGTCATACACTTAGACAGTCAGTCTTCTGTATTACCAAACTTAGGTAGCAACTCTCTAATTACTACTTCCTCATCTAGTACATGAGGAAGACAGCATTAAACTCAATAAGAATAGGCCTACACTAAATTGAACTGCCAGGGCACGTTTTATCATGCTTAACAACTCGCTGAGTTATCTCTAAAAATTCAGGCCTCCTAGCCATCCCTCTGGACTCTCATCCCGCTCTTCTCTACATTCCCCTCATTTGAAATGTCATTGCTACCCTTACCTTTATACACAAATTATATTACAGATACTTCTCTGTTATCCAAAAACACCCCCAACTCCAACTCAGAAAATTCTTTTAATCTCCTTGTTTACATTAAAAGCTTATTGACCATTGAAAACGTACTCTCTATAAAGGACACCTAAATGATTTAAAAATAAATAAATAAATACAGCACCTTATCACAGAAAGACCGTGATATTTCAGAAATATCTATTATCACAGTTATCCATCTGTACCTCACTGTGTGACTTACCAAATTTCAAGCATGTAAACTAAAATACAAGGATCACTTCTGTTGTGTTTCTTTTTTATAAAGTGCAAATATATAAGTTACTAATCTTTATTTTGATGATGTATTCCAGGTAAACATAACAGGGTACCTATTTTATAACATGAATGCTCATTAACCTACATGTGTGGTTAATTTTACAGTATCAGTGACATATGCACGCATAGCTAGTGGATATTTTTATCATTTTTATATAGTTATGTGTGATCTTTATTGAAAGTAGTGCTATAGCTGGTAGTATTGATTCCTATTTTTTTTTTTTAATTATCCGCAGCTTAACAGAAAGGAAAAATCAAGATGAATTTTAAATACTTACAAATGTTGAAATTTATTTCAAGGTTATTTAAAAAAAGAAGTGAGAAAAATGGAAGAAAGTGTGATGAAATCTGTAGGAGGCACAAGACAGGAGGGAGGATGGCAGGATCATACTCCCACCTCCTACCCCTGCGTTGGCCCAACCATCCATTCCCTTTGGACTGAGGATGGGGATATCCAATGAAATAAAGTAGGAAAATGACTTTTGGTTGTGGACACTTTCATGTAGCCCACAGAATTGTCTTCAAAAGACTGGTAGATTTTGTGGGGTGTTTTAGTTTTGTTTTATTTTGTTCAGTACTGCCCTGTTTTGTTTTAAGGAGAGATTTTGTTTTGATATATTGTTGTTTTGCAATATCTGAAAAGAAATTTATAGTTCAGAGAAAACAAATTTATAGCTCTGAGAGGAATATCAAAGGCTTCAAAAGGTTATAGACAATATTTGCTATCAGAGGGCAGTGGGAATGTTGGAACAAACACACAATGATCTCTATTTATAAAGCCCAGAGAGAAAATCTGCTCTCAGCCAGGTCCTTCAGTGATGGAGGGGGACATTGCCTGAGCTAAGATGAGCTGCAGCTGGAGGTTTTGTTGTATGTTGAACTGGCCCCAGGAAAGTAGCAGGTTTTAGGCTTACCTGACAGCATCTGTTTTCTGGATAACACTGTTTCCCCTTGATTCTTGGATATAAAGCCAGAGAGTCAGGGAGCAGAGATGACTTCACCTCATTCCTGTTCCAGGCTAATCTAGCCACCTCCTCCATTTCTTTACCCTTATCCCCAACCCTCACCCCAGCCCCCCAAAAAAACAAAAAACAAAAAAAATAAACCTGCCTTCCTCTTTGCAAAACTGTCAATAATTTCCTGCTTTGATTAAGAGAGCAAAAATGCTCTACCATTTTCAAAAGTCAGGGGAAGAAAATTAGAAGGAAAAAACAAAGCATATTTCCTTGTTATACCACCCCTTTCTTTTTTAAACAAGTAATTGTGTTCTCTGAGAAAGAGAAAAGTGCCATCTTAGACAGTAATATAAATTTGTTAAATTCAATCCTGAACCTCACATATCTATCCCGTGCAGTCTGAAACAGAAAGGCCAAAAGGATGCCAAAGGACTTTGCCCTAAAAATGGTAACACAGGGCCATGCAGAGAGCATTTGGCTTCATTCAGTGATAGATAAAAGTATGTTCTCCAGTAGAACAACATACTTCTAGATGTTTAATGTGTTCTCTACTTTCTCAGAATTAAACTGAGTCATCCCACTCCCTTGTCTGACTGCAGATGGCAGCTTCCTTTGATCTTAAAGTGCCAGTACAGGGACTTTTTCTTTCATTCTCTTGAGGATGACCTAGCTTCCTGTATTGCAGCTATACTGGAGAGCTTTGACCTAGCTAATTTCACATAAAAAGCATCTTCACCCTTCTACTCTTCTTTCAAACTAGGTCGCTATCAATCATTCTGAAGGTTAAATTCCTATGAATCACGTAGATGAGGGTGAAACAAATTCAGCTATTTCTTTTTCTTTCTCTGCATTGAAATCAATTGAAACTGAGACTTAACTATGTGAGCTATGTAAAATAACTTTTATGGCTTGAGCTAACGCAATATTTCATGATTTCTTATATTGTTATTCCACAGACTAAGCTAGAACAGAAACCTACCTCTATAGAGATAATTAATATGCACAGTTTTTATTTGTAACTTTAGCCCTTAGATTAATAATTCTTCCATAGCCTTCCTCTCACCTGTTAACCCAGAAAAAGGTTGAAGCTCAAGGAGAAATAAAAGCACTTATTTGAGGTCAGAGGTTGCAATTGGGAGACACAGATTTAGGTAATGGCGTAAAGTGTGCTACAGAGGGAACAAAGAAAGGCAGGGCTTGTAAAGGCTTAAGCTGCTATCCTGTCTATGTAAATGAAGGATTCTGGCTAGGTTAATAAGGATTGGTTGAGTCCAACATGCAAATGAAGGGTCCTGGTTGGTAAAACAGATTGGCTCATTTCTAAGTAAAGAACACAGATGGTCTGAGTATGGTGGTGAGAGAGGCATAAGGTCCAGGCATGGTTGAGAAGTTTCAAAGCTCACGGAGAAACATGCTGGATGGAATATGTGTAAGGCAAACTTCATGGTCCCCTGCCTCCATTTTAGTTCCTCTGACAAATGACTCCACTTGGGCAATCTCTGTTGATATCGCAAAGTAAAGAGACTCCAGTCGTGACTTCTACACACTACCCACGTCTTTCTCCCAGCAGTCTGCGTCTGTGAAAAAGCATGAGTGAAAAAAGCTGAGTGAAAAAGCATGGTGGGTCCAAGAAGTGACTTTGAAGAAGAATCTGGTAAATACACACAGCATTATGTACTCAGGATCTCTGTTGAGGTGTTTGCTACAAGTAATAAAAAAGCAAAGGAATTATTATTTTAGCACAGATGTAATAGATTTAAAAAAATTATAAATAATACACTATTTTGCTTTAAAAAGTATTACCTTTATCATTGTTATTAATATACAGATTTCTTATCTGTAACCAATTGATGCAAATTCACTGATATATTTTGTACAGCACCATGGAAATGATAAAAATATATGCTAATAAAGTCCAAAGAGAGAAGGTATAAAAGATTACAAGTTTCTCTATTATTTGCCATTAATTATAAGTTAGAGAAGTAAAATTACCATTTGTGAATATTCTTAATTTTATGTTAATAAAACAATTAAATTATTAATAGGAACAATATCCTAAATGGAGCTGTGGCTTATTTGAATTATTACCGTAGTATAATATTTGCTTTTCTTATATAGTTCTTAACGGCCTTATAAAACTCCACAAATTGGAACTTTCAATCACCATAACAACTGGAGGAGTTAGATAATGTCAAAGCACGTTTCTATAAAATCATCCAATAAATAATTTAAAATAGATTAATGTGTAAAAAATTATAGTAATAATTTTCTCTCCACATATTTTTTTTCATTTTCCTAGTACTAGGTGCAAACATACTTAATGTGTAATTCTAAAGTCCTTTGCTAAAAATGGTGGTGATGATGCTTGCTATTTACTTGTGACAGAAGACAGTTTTTATATTTATATGGATGCTGTATGTAAACATTAAAACTGGAACTGACATGATAGTCCAGGAAACATCTTTATTGCAATTTAAGATGTAAAATAACTAGAGCAAGTGTCCATTTCTTTGCATAATACTTTTTAAGATATGTAACATTTCCTGGTGTAACAACTTTCCAATTATTTTGGAGTAAATACTTAAGTCTGTAGAAGGAGATATAATTTTTTCGCATTCTCTGTTTCCAGACCCCAACCTAAGAAAAAATGATAAATTACATTTTGCAAATTTTGTTACATTACACTTTTTTCCAATTTCTGATTACCTTCCTATTTTACAAATATTTCCCCTACCTTTAGATGTTGCTTTAGGTGAGTTTTTAATATAAGAATTTATATGATCAGTCATAATGACTAAGAAAAGGAATCTGAAATAATGCAATTTCAGTAAACTTGACATACAATAAAGGAAATGGAGGAGGGAAGGGAAATTGTGTGTACATGTTTGTGTATGTGTGAATGTGCACTTTTGATCATTTTATCATTTGATTTTGAGGCAGAAGTCTATCCCATTGTCTTTCCATTCAGTACCCCATGTTTCATCCATGTTTATAATGGTGGTCTTGTTTAACATATGTAGTTCAATAATTTCAGCCTGTTTTGGTTGCATTAAGAATAAGGAAGAAATAGGGCAAATTGTACCTATCCGTAACATTTAAATTTGTAATGTCAAGGAAGAAATATCCAGCCTGAGGAGAAAGCTTATAAGACTTTATTTGAGCCAAACTGACAACAATTGCCAAAAAGCAAAATCTCAACGGATTGAGAAAATGATCCCCAAAATGGCAGTTTGCACCTTATTTTATACATGGAATCAAAGGAGGACAGTTACATGAAATCCATTAGTGGTAGATTAAGGGGGTGGGAGAAAGCAAAGTGGGGTGAAGGGGAAGAGTATGACAGGGGACTCTGGGATGGGATAAAAGTAAATTGGAGAGATAGGTACTTCTTTCACATAGGTGGGTACAGAGTTTCATAGTTCACTTTTTATAGCACATGGAGATGCTAATCAGGGCAGAATAATAATAATAAGGGATTCTGTTGTTTCCTTCTCTGGTCTGGACATTCCAAGGGCATGTTATCCTAGATGCAGAAAGACAATAGGCAGGCTCCCTTAAGGTAAAGATTTACCTTTGTCAAGAAAGCCACAGGTTAAAGATCTGACTTCCTGCCATGGCCCACCTTCTTTAGGAATTGTTATGTTCACGCCATCCTATGTGGTTATTTTCAGTCTCCTGAGCTTGTCAAGTTTAACCTGTGGCCCCTTTTTCCATCCACAATATAACTCAGGTGTTCTAATCACTAGCAGAGGATTCAAACAAACAAACAAACAAACAAACAAAAAAAAAACCCAAAAAACAACTTACTAAGGCACCCTACAAGTCTGAAAATTCATTAAATAAATCAAAACAATATGAGTCAGTCTATCTGTAATTTTCCAACGTGAGAAGTAAACTATAAATGTATGGCTGTTGTGTGTCCAAGATATTTTTGGTTTGTGTAACCAAAATAAAAGTTAAGCATTACTAATGTATCTAAAACTAGGACAGTTTTCTTATTAACATATTTAAGGAAAAGAGGCGGAAAGAAGGCCTTGACTATAGTTTTTAGTAAAAGGAAAGCAGATAATAAAAATGTAGTCAGTGTATTTCTTGACCTTTTTTTTGTAGTGTTTACTTATAGACATATACCTATAATGTAGTCATTTTACCAATATTGTTTTTTTTCTTGTGATTAAATTTATGTTCACTCTCAAAACTAACCAAACAAACAGATTTTCTTCAGTAATAACCATAGCAATAAGGAAGAGTCCGGCATAAATTGAACACAACTTCACCAAAACAAAAGGTAGGAAAGTTTTTAAAGTTTGGAGTGTGCTAGAAGAAAGGCTCTCAGGGAAAAAAGAGGGCTGTGGTCCGGTGACCAGGCCATCTGGGTTTGCCAATTGGCACTTATCTGGAGGACAAACAAACTTATAGTTATGCAAGTTGGAGCTTAGCATCCACCAGTTTCATCTTGAACTCCTACAGGACCAAGAGAGCAAGAATTAGCACCCTGAATGTTTGCCTTTCAAAAAGATCAATTCATTGAGGAAATGGTTCTGGGTAATATATTTACATCTCAAAGGTCAAAGGATTTATAGTTGCAAGCTGTCTAAAATAACTGCTTTAAGAGGAGTTCAGGGGTCTATCTGCTCTGGTGCTTTCTCAGGCAAGCATTTTAGGGGAGCTGGGTTATCTTAGGGATATGGCCTCAAATTGGTCAAGTCTAAAGTTTGGTCAAGTCTCTTAGTACAGAGGTTTGGATGGACTTACTATGTGCCGAGTTTCTACAGTTCTCATTGCTACTCAATTTTCTGATTTTTGTTTAGAGACCAATGTATGTTTCCCTAGGAAAATAATGTGCTATAGCCAAAGAATTTAATATTTGGTTATTTTGGCAAATTCATTTCTAGATTATGTTACTAAATTGATATTCAAAGATTCTGTTTTATAATGATTAGTTTACATCTTACATTAAATAGATTAGTTTACATCTTACATTAAAAAACAAAACAAAACAAACAAAAAACTTCATGTAAACTATTAAAGCATTCCATCACAAATGGTGAAACTATGATGAAGTTCCAAGACCCACACAAGCTGATAAAATTAAATTGATAAACGTAGCCGTGTCCCTATTCTTGATCATCTGCCTAGGGAGAGGATGACCACTTGATTTACTGTTTCCTAATTCAGCAAGAAAATCTACCAACTAAAAAGTAAAAATAATAATAATAATAATGATAATAATAATAATGCTATTATTGAAGGTTCCAAAAAACCACTGGACAAAAATAAAATGTTCTTGACAATTGAGCCTGCATCTTGAGATGTGTAATGCCCAGAGGCTCTAGTGGCAGAGACATAGTAGTCCTGTTAGCACTGGGTGATGGAGGTTTTCATGTGCTTCACCTGAAGACTGAATATAATTTTATCTCAAGTCCCTTGAGGCTCAGTAGATGAAACAAACAGTATTACACACCAAAATTGGGCAAAAGTGATGCATTCACTCTGTCCTCCGGCTATGAGTGTTGAATGAAAGACTGACATTTCTAAGGACCAAGAATAACCTGAACTCCAGTGTCCATTAACACCCTGATCCACACAAAGCTTTCTTGTGTCAAGATAAAGAAATGAAAAAAAGAAATGTCTCTTCAGGTCCTCTGCCCAATTTTTAATTGAATTGTTTGTTGTTTTTGTTGTTGAGTTGTATGAGTTCCTTATCTATTTTGGATATTAGCTCTTTATCGGAGGTGTTCTTTGTAAAAATCTTCTCCCATTCGGCTGTTTGCCTCTATTTTGTCGATGATTTCTTTTGCTGTGCAGAAGCTTTTTAGTTTTATATAGTCCCATTCATTTATTTTAGCTTTTACGATAGACATATGAAAAAATGCTCAACATCACTAATCATCAGAGAAATGTAAATGAGATATCACCTCACCCCTGTTAGAATGGCTATCATCAATACAAATACCGTGTTTCCCCAAAAATAAGACCGGTCTTATATTAATTTTTGCTCCAAAAGATGCATTAGGGCTTATGTTCTGGGATGTCATCCTGAAAAATCATGCTAGGGCTTATTTTCTGGTTAGGTCTTATTTTCGGGAAAACATGGTAGTAGCAAGTGTTGGAGAGGCTGTGGAGAAAAACGAATCCTCGTTCACCGTTGGTGGGAATGCAGATTGGTGCAGCTGCTATGGGAGGCAGTATGGATGTTCCTCAAAAAATTAAGAATGGAATTACCACATTACCCAACAATCCTGGGTATCTCCTGGGTATCTACCCAAAAAATCTGAAAACATTTATCCATAAAGATATATGTGCTCCAATGTTCATTGCAGCTTTATTTATGGTGGCCAAGACATGGAAACAACCGAAAGTCTTTCGATAGATGATTAGATAAAGAAGTGTTGTACAACGGAATACTATTCGGCCATAAGAAAAAATGAAACAGTACCATTTGCAACAACATGGATGGATCTTGAGATTCTAATGCTAAGCGAAATAAATCGGACAGAAAAAATAGAGAACCATATGATTTCACTTATATGTGGTATGTAAAACTGAAAACAACAAAAGAACAAGACAAATGAAGAAACAAAAACACATAGACACAGAAAATAGTTTAGGGGTTACCAGAGGGGAAAGGGGGAGGGGAGTTCTAGAAGAGGGTCAAATATTTGGTGATACAAGCAGAACTGACTCTGGGTGGTGAACACACAATGTGAGATACAGATAATGTATTACAGAATTGTACACCTGAAATCTATGTAACTTTGCTAACAATTGTCACCCCAGAAAACTTCAATTACAAAAAAAAGAAAAGAAAGAAATAGAGATAAACTAGAATATATACTGTAGATGCTACAAAATAATGTGTCCTTATTAAGCCATAACCTCTTTTTATTGTGCTTTGCTTCATTGTACATAGAAGAAACTGCATTATTTACAAATTGAAGATTTACAACATCCCTGGGTTGAGAAAATCTATTGGCACAATTTTACAACAACATTTGCTCACTTCATAACCCTGTGTCACATTTTGGTAATTTTGCAATATTTCAAACCTTTTTATAATTATTATATTTGCTATGGTGATCTGTAAAGTAAGTAATTAATTTAACTTTATTTAGTTGAAAAAGTAGTATGAAATTCAGCCTGTGGGGTAAAGATTTTGAAATATTTGTACATTTTCCAAGCACATATTTGGGATCTTCTGCATAACCTTGCCAATTCAGATGCAAGCAGTGGCAAGCTAGAACTGACTGGCTCATAATGGCCCACGAAAGCTAACTTGATTTTGATGTTTCACTGTTGACAGCTTTCAAGCCTCACCAGCCACCACCCTTTTCATGCCCCACTTCTAGGTAAACTGATTAAAAAAAAAAAAAGAAAAAAAAAGAAATCTGTATCTGGGTACTCACTTTTTTGTACTGGTAAAAAGGTCAAATAATGCAAGCCCTGGGCTCCACAAGGGAATCTCACCTTACCTTCAACCTCTAACCACAAAAAGCTAAGCTAATCTCTCCCTGGTCTCTCAAGCCCATTTCCTACCTGCTTTGGAACGTAGAACCTAGCCTGCTCTTTCAGAAACCTCATTATATGTATAATAAACTGTTTCATACCCTCTCGGTGCATGTGTGGCACCCTTAGTCTTGCAATGTAGACCAAATTTTGACTGGGGATTCATCTTGCCTCTGTGGATTGACAACAATACAAATTTCAAAAATTATATGAGACAACTACTGTAAAACAAGCAATATTAAAAATAAAATTGTATGATTCTACACTTAAATAATAATCACAAAGATATGTAACACACAATACTCATCACTTCCTAATAATATATTTTGACCTTATCTTATAATTTCCCAAGTTCATTACCAGTGATACCATACTGGTGGCTTGAAATCAGTCAGCCTGGGAGGATACCACAGGGAAAATTGGCAAATGCTACAGAACATGACTTCAATTGTTATTACAGTTAATTGTCTAGACTTAAGTGATGAAGAAAATGTTAATGGAAATTAAACTTAAAAAATGTCTGTATGTTTGCATTGTATAAAAAACACAAAAACAATTCAAGAAATATTCTTTGGTCATCTGAAAATCAGGGTCTAATGTGGTTAAAAAAAAAAAGTCATTGACAAATTCATGAAGATCTGACATAGATCTTTCTTGTTTTGCTTTTGTCTTATTGATCCACAAACAGGGTGACATTTTAACAGTGGGTCACAATCACCCTCTCGAAGTCTAATCATGTTGCTACCACTGCTGAACACTCCAGCTTCCAAGGACATAGACTGATGTTGCACAGTCAGTATGGCAGCGTTTCCCAGGGATATCATTGCTCTAACTGGCAACTTCCGTTGTTTCAGAGGCAGCAAGTTATCCTTCCAAGAATCAATATGTACTCTGTGTATGGTTTGCCTTTGCTCCATGTATTAGTTTTCTATTACTGCATTAGCAAATTATTAGCAAACCAGTTTAAAACAGCACAAATTTATCATCTTACAGTTCTGTAGCTTGGAAGTGTGATGCAGGTCTTTAGTCTGCATCAGGTAAAAATCAAGGTGTAGCAGGGCTCCATTCCTTTCTGTGGGTGCTAGAGAAGGACCTGGTGCTTTGCTTAATCTAGTTGTTGGCAGAACCCTGTCCTTTGGTCGGTCAGGCTAACATCTTTTTTTTTTTTCCTTGCTGGCTGTGACAACTCATTCTTAGACCCCTTTTTTCCGTCTTCAAAGCCAGAAACAACAGGCCAAGTCCCTGTCAAATTTTGAATCTCTACTTCTTCTACTTCTGTGTCTGACCTAGTCAGAAAAGATTGTCCACTTTTAAAAAATCCAATAATCTGGGATAGTACCCTCATCTCAATTTCTGTAACCTTAATCATATCTGCAAAGTTCCATTTACCATGTAAGGAAACATATTTATATGTTCTGGGCGTTAGGGCATGGGCTTCTTTGGGGAGGAGTGGAATTCTGCCTCGTCAGCTTCTCCACATATGTGCTCACGGAATTCATGAACTTTCACATGGCATCACACTCACAAATGTTCTTGGATGAAGAGACCGCCTCCATGGCAGAACAGACATAGCAATGGTATTAATATCATGACATTTCCTAGTTTTATAGCATACCCTATTATCTTACTTCATTTGGACTTTTATAACAAAGAATCACAGACTGAGTGCTTATAAACAACATACATTTATTTCTTACATTTATGGAGGTTGGAAATCAGCAACCAGGGAGGGTGCCAGCACTGTCAAGTGAGGGCCTTCTTATGGATCATCGTATCCTCGTGTGGCAGAAGGGGTGAGCTAGCTTCGGTGGCCTCTTTTATCAAGGCATTAATCCCATTCATTTGAGCACCACCCTTGTGACCTATTCACCACCCATAGGTGCCACCTCCTAATCCCCTCACCTTGGGCATTAGGTTTTCAGAGTATTCATTTTGGAGGAGACGCAAACGTTCAGGCAATAGCACTTAAAATTTGTAAGCATTGGTATTCTGTCTTCTAGGATCAAATGATGTGCTAAGTTTGTGTACACTTTATATATGATGAGGTGTCTTTTATAACTAGAATCTCTGGACCTCGAAAAAGAAAGACAGGAGTAGGATTGATCCTCTTCACCTTTATTGCCAGGACCCACTTCCCTGATGTATGTTTCATGTCCAAGAATCTTAAAGTGTGCCACATTAAAGGAATTGATTTGCAACTCCTTTTGTAGGAAAGAGATAATGGCATTTTGTCCTTATACAGTGTCTATATACTATAAGAAAGTAAGGTTACCAGCTGTTCTGAGTTTTCCAAGGCCTAGATTATTTGCCCCAAAGAACAACTTGGCCCCATGTTTCAATCCCGCTCCTTGAATTTTTTTTAAGGACAGAGTAGCCCTAGTAATGACTTAAACCCGTTCCTGGAATTATGCAACCAAAAATTCGTCTGACACCAATGCTACTACCAAGATTAAGGAGGTCCCATGCTCTGCAACAAATGGAAAAAGGAGACTACTTGACCTAAGCACTGGGTGAACTGGATCCATGGATATCTGCATTCGAAGAGGCTTCCTGAAGAGTTCTGGCAACACATTCAAAGATGCAGGAAAATTAAATCCAGTGGGATAGGCTTTGACCAGTGAAAGAAAGAAAATTGGCTGAAACTAGTGGGTAATTTGTTCATTCTTCCTCCTTCCCAACAGACCATTCCAAATTGTGTGGTTTTGTGCAGCATTTTGGGAGAAACCCCATGAAATTTTGCCACCAGTTGTGTTATTGCAAAACAGCAGATGACTTGGTAAAGCATTCTTGTTTTTGCTCTTTCCTACTTTATTTCACATTCACCCTCATTCTTGCTTCTCTGAGATTGTATTCTCTTACATAAAACATAAGATTTTTGTCTTAGACTCTTTATTTTAGGAAACTCAAGTACCAAAATTGGTTAATATGATAAAAGATAAGGTGCATTTATTACTACCATGTTTCCCTGAAAATAAGACCTCGCCGGACAATCAGCTCTAATGCGTCTTTTGGAGCAAAAATTAATATAAGACCTGGTCTTATTTTACGATAAGACCAGGTCTTTATAATATAATATAATATAATATAATATAATATAATATAATATAATATAATATAATATAAGAATATAATACTGGGTCTTATATTAATTTTTGCTCCAAAAGACGCATTAGAGCTGATTGTCCGGCTAGGTCTTATTTTCAGTGAAACACTGTATTGAACTATCCAAGTAATACTATAATATATACCATTTTACATACTCATTATTTTTAGATTTGTTACCTGATTTACTTTGTCAATATTTACTTAAGATTTTGGCATGAGTGTATAGCTATATGTCTTATTGGTATTTAGTTGTATTGTTTATTTTTGGTGATAAACCTGACAACAGATTCTTTATTTTTCCTATGGTGATTTGTATTTTTTCTATCTCAGGTTTTCTGCTTTGGAAAAACTAGGTTTTCAAGAAAAAATATTTATTTAATTTATATGTATATATACATATCATACTGTATATATGTTATATGCATATGTCAATTCTCAGAGTGTATTAAAATGTTGTATTTGTTTTCTGATAAATGAAAATTTTTATAAATGTTTCTTGTGCATCAAAATTTTGTACAATGAAGGACAAATATTTTAACATTTTTTTTTATAAGTTTTACTTCATTGGTTGGGTAGTTTGAATTTTTGTAAGTACACTAAGTTTTCTCTACTTTTTTCTGTTTAGATTTATTAGAGATGTGCTAATACTATTATTAATGTTTGCCTAGTTCTTTCATACTCTCTATTATTTATTATCTACTCTTTGAAAGTAGTTGCATTTAATAGTATATAAATATTTATACCTTGATAGTTGCCATTTTTAGCATCATCCAGTGTCCCTTCTTATTAAATGTGTAGTCACTTGAATTATACCTAGACTAATATCCGTATCTTAACGACTACTTTTAAAATTTGTGTTGATTTTGTATAATGTCATTTATTTTATTTTTCACCACCTGAATAACCCTCATTTATGTACACACACACACAGACACACACACACACACACACACACAAACACAAGCATGCACATACATGGTGCTATAATTCCCATAAAGGACAATATTTTGAACATGAAAATAAATCATTCAATGGCGTATATTATCTAATCTTAGTTTATATATTATTTTTAAGTCTTTTTGGGTACCAATTGGAATAGATATTTTTCCTTTAAATAATATTTTGTATCTCATTCTCTCCCCACCACTCCTAGTTGTTGCTGATACTAGTAGGTGAATTCTCAACATTCATTCTTTCTTGTTCACTGATAGAACACCAAATTTGTTCAGTCTAGCTAAAATATTCACCTTTGCAGATTCCCGTATATTCAAAGTGAGTCTGAGATTCAAACTCGACTAATAAAATTACATTTAATAGGCCTACTGACAAAAATGTTAAAAGTTTCCTATCCATCTGTCTGGATCATAAACCAATGCCAAGAAGTAAACTTGTAACTTACTATTATAAAACAAACAAACAGACAACAAAAATTCTCCTAATTAGATTGCTGGAGCACAAATCTAGAATGGACTATAGTCCTTGAAGACTTCCTTCAGTGGCTGTCCGAATCATGGAAAGCCTGGTTCCAAATTTCTAATCATATGGGGAAAAAGAGCTCTTAATCAAGTATACTACTGTTTTCAGATATTTGTTACATGCTCCTCAACAAAATTGTAATTGATATAGAGCTGGTAAAGATATTAGATTTCAGAGTTTCCCTTGGATTACTGAACACCATTAAACACATTATTTTAATGCTTTTGATAATAAACAACTACTTATGGAATAGGTACTCTGGGCCAGATATTGACCTTATCATAAACATTATTTTTACATAAGAATGTGAGTCAGAAAAATTAAGTACATTAACCAATCAACTGGAAAGTTTCAAGCAGGAAATTTAATTCTGTTTGTTTATATCAAAGTTTGCTAATAGATATTTATTTCAAAAGTTCAGTGTTATTTTTTTAATCACATATAAGAGCTCTTTTTTTTCTTAAAGCAATTGATAAGTGATATTTTCAGATTAGTATGATGATAAAGTGTGTTTTTCAAATCTCTCCAACGAGAGCACAGCAAGCATAAATACAAGAAAATCCAAAAATATTATTTTAAGTTTATAACTAATACTTTATTCAAATCTGTGTTTATTTATAGTAGCATTAAAGAACCAGATTCAATTAGCTAAATAAAAGACATCCTGTTTACATTTTATGTGTAGTTAATATTTTGTCATTATCACTAATATCTTTAAATAAGTGGTATTAATAATATATTATCAGTTCAGGTAAATGAAGATGGGTGATTATTTCCCTAAGAAGTAAAATTTTTGTATTTCATTTAATTATTTCTAATCTCTGCTGAAACATTTTTATCTGTGATTAACATGTGACCCTGTGTAATTCAAATATTTCTACTTTCATAATTTATCTTAAGAGGGCATTCACTTAAAGCTTTACAAGTGAGAGGAAAGATAACTAATCAGATTTTTTAAGCTTAGAAGACTGAGAGGTGTTGAGCCTTACCTAAAAGATCTGCTGGAAACAACAGATGCATCAGTGAAGTCTAGATAATTCTAGGTGAGCCAAAACTTATACATTTAAAACAAGTCTTTCTGGCTTTATGAGCCAACAAATACAAACTATTTTATGCAACAGACAATTATTATTCCTGGTGAAATACAAATAATGAAATCAGCAGCTCATATATTTTATTTTGTATATGGCTTTATAAGGGACTGGCTACATGATTTTATTAGTATATTGTATATGTAAATTAAATACAATAAAACAAATGTTTCATTGTATTAATATAATTTGAATTTATCCAAATAATTGGAATAATAGGGTCAAAATCAAATCTGAAGATCTAACATTTGTTTAAATTTACTTTCATACTCAGCTATGTGATGAGACTTCGACCCTGATTATTCCAATTATTTGCCAGCCTTTGATAATCAATGTCATATATTATACATTTATTTTCCCACAGAGTCTAGATTTGTAGAATTCTGTTATGATTATTTTCTCTCTCTTGTATTTCCCATTTTCCATTGTAGTTTTGTTTATTCTTGGCTAACTTCTTAGATTTTGTTTCATTTTTATTTTGTTTTGCATTTCTTCATGATTTTTTCCCCAGAATTGCATCTTCTTTGTTAGTCCATTTCAGAAATAAGCCTTTGGCTGGGAAGATATTATTTATTAAAATGTATTTTAAATTTCTTTTTGTTTTCTGATTTTAGCTTAAGTTTCCCAAACATGAAATTAATAACTTTGCCCTAAAGAGTGTTATCTAGTCAGGAGATAAGATACAGTCATGATGATTAAAAAAGTATATGCTAAGTTCCATGTCAGTACTTCAGGTATTGTTGCTATTGGGGTGACTATAGATTCAGCATAATTTTTTATTGCTATAGGACTTGATTGATGAAGCATAATTAACAGAAAAAAACTGCAAAAAAATGTGGGAAATGTGCTCAAGACAAATTTTTGTTTATGAGTCACATCTAGGACTCACTTTAGAAACAAGCATTAAGAACAGAGGATCAGGCTATAAGGATTGGTCTAATGTAGGAGTTTCATTGTTTTGCAATAAAAAAAGTAATAATAATAACAAAGATGATGGAAAAGCTCTGCTTCTGAGGAAGAAGAGATGGAAACCAAACTTGGTGATGAAAGAGTCAAGGCTAGAAAGAGAGAGACCCTGTTTAAACAGTTGCCCAGAGGCAGAAGAGATTCTAGAGAGTATCAGATGCTGCAGCAAACTGGGGAGCATCCAGTTCTTTCAAATGTTAAAGCAGCCGCTCAGCTTCATATTATTGCTGCTATGTGGGAGTGATAGCCTGGTACTGCCAATTAATTTAATTTTTCAATAGATTTTTGTTGTGTCATATGCTGAAATTTAAAATACGGTGGGAGTAAAACTACACATGTCTATGGACCAATTGTGTTTCTGTAGGTCTATTAAGAAAGTCTTAGGCATCTGGTAATCACTTTCATTTGATATGAATCACTAACATTTTATTATTGTGCATTGGTTTGAGATATAAGATACTATCTTATATTGTCAATAAAAAAGATAGCGCTACTAAAGTGTAGATGTTTCCTCTGTTTGTTTACAAAAATATTTTGATTTTCTGTTGTTTACTTGAAAGCCAGAGCTTAAACCAAATACGTTCTTCTACTTGAATACTTTACCAGTTAGACAGAAACTTTATTCCTGTTTATAATACAATTCTCATATATCTTTTTAGATATTAAAAGGATTACAGATGTACATTGTTGATACTAACCGTATTTTAGCCATTTTCAATAAATTCATTTCACAGTAGGCAGTTTATTTTCCTCAACTTTTTTGAACCATTCATTCACAGATACGCCCTAAGTTTTTACTGTCTGAAAAGCTCTATTCCAGGCTCTGGAACACAATAGTAAACAAAACAGACAGAAGCTCCTCTAATGGAGCTTATATTCTAGTGGGACAAAAATAAAAATAAAAAAAAAAACACAAAAAAACACTAAACACTATACATAAAATATAAAGCAGGTTATATTGTGGTGTGTGTGTGCTGTGTGTGTGTGTGTGTGTGTGTGTGTGTGTGTGTGTGTGTGTGTATCTGCTTGTTAGGGAAAAAGGGTTTTAATTGTTGGAACATGGTGGGGGAGAGGAGAGCAAGTTTTAACACTTGAGATAGAGTGGTCAAGGAAGACTCCATTGAGGGACGGATTCTGATTAAAAAGTGAGGTAAGATATCAGTGAAAGAATATTTTATATTGATGTTTCTCAACATATTTTATATCATTTTCCACTTTGGAGCCTTTTTAGACATAATCCTTCTTTCCTCTTCTACATGATATTCAATCCTAAGAATAAGATTTTGACCTGCAGGGTTGAAAATTGCAGGGCCAAAACCAATTTTAGTGTTTCAGTTTTTTGCCCTCAAGAACCCTTTTTTTCTTTCTTAGGGGCAACACTGACCAGGTTAAGAATGTATTTTCTAGACTTAGAAACAACAACTGCAGAAATTCAAATGCCCTGATATGGGAATAGCATGTGTCTAGGAACAGCGAGAAGGTTAGTGACTGAGTCAGAGAGAACTAGTGAGCGAACAGCAGGAGAATGACAGAGATGAGAGCAATTTTATTTGACCTTATTAGTCAAAATCTCAACTTTTACAATAGTCAGAGGACTTTTAAGAAAGGAACAATATGATTTCATTTAAGTTTTGACAGATCACCTTTGGCTGTTCTGCCCAGTCTACTGGGAATGAGAGTAGAAGCAAGGAAACCATTTTATTCAACTTCTGCAATCTGCATAATTTTAAGGGTCCAGTACAAAATGACAAAGTTGGACTCCAATTTAAAAAAAGTATTAAGACTGTCAAGAAGCGGAGAACACAGCATTAAATCAAGAACAGGTTCCTTCCACTCAATTCTATTCAGAGGTTGCTCATATATGAAGCTGGTTCTGTTTGGCAATAATCCGGAGATCAGAATGGTAACTCTAGCAGTTGTTAGAGATTTAAGGTTAGATATTGAAGGCATGACACACTAGATTTCTTTATAATGTAGATAAGGAATGTGATAGGAAGAGGAGATGAACATAAACTTGGGTTTTGTCTTAGCAATTAGAAGAATGAAATAGATCTGAACTGAGGTAAAGGAGACAGCAAAGGAATTGACAATTAAGATGCTTGTGTTACTGTCCTCATTCTTGCAATTTCATATGATATTGTTTCTGAATAATAATTTTTTCATATCATTTTTCTGTTATTATTATTAACAATTTTAACAGTTATTTTAATTTAAAAAAATTGAAGCCAGAAATTTTGCATTTATTTGACTAATGAAACTCTAATTAGACAGACAAATCCTGTTTGGAATTTAAGTCAATTTCAGCAGGTATTACTGAAAATATATTCATAATTGTCATCAAAATAGGTACATGTGCTTTCACATTTATATTATGTGCATTATTGCATGATTACATTTGATTCTACTTTGAGAGTCTTTAAGATTAACAATTACCTTATTCACTTGAAAGCACTTATTGATGAATCAAATTAAATATTGATATTCAGTTAAAATAATTTATATCTCAATTTTTAAATCTTAGCCTTATGATTAAATGACTTACAGGTCCTCTTTTCACCTTCATTCCTATTTATTGGGTGACTACAAAATAATCAAGTTTTGGAGTTAAAAAATAATGTATAAACAGCGTAACATATTTTGAGATAGAAATTGATTATACTTTCTATGTAGAAAGCCTATTATGTTTTTAAAGACAATATCTGGTAATGTTTATTAAGCTTTAAAATTTATCTATTTTATGAACCACCAAGTTAACTTCTTTACAGATACTTCTATGTCTTAATAGTATTCCTTATGCTGACTTTTTGTTCTCTAATTAAAAATTCTGAGGACACAAATGTCAAGTATATGGCCTATAATTACATTCATACTTATTAAATTCAATTAATAAGTATACTCTAAATATATATGAAAATGAAAGTGTGCATTCAGACTATAATTTTGGTACTAATCTTTTACTTATTTTCTAATCAAAGCTGAAAAAAACATTAAGATACCCTTCAGCTTTGACTCTGGAGGTCAACAAGGACAGTAAGAGCAGAGAGCTGATAAAACAGGGGGTACAAGGCAAAGCGAGCCACCGTGATTATTTCCTCAGTGTCTGTTTTGCAGAAAGATCTTTTTATCTCAAAACTCAAGAAGATTATAAAGGTTATTTTTCAAGGTAGGAGATGTGTCAAGAAAACTACTCAATCATGCTGTCAAAGATTTGTGTAGCTGAAAGCAGAATTTATATTAGAAAATACATTTCTTGTCTATATCTGATAAAACTGAGAATTTAAAATTGATAATTAAATTTGTCCTAAAGTTCATGCAGCCAAACAAATTTTAGAGGATTCTAAAATACTGTTTTGATTAAGATGTGTAATTATTTTCAAAAGTAATAAAGTATGAGCATATCATACCACATAAATTATAACAGAATGAAGAGTTAATTTCATATGTTGTATTATTTCAATGTCTAATTTAAATAATTAAATTTTAATTAATCATTAATAAAATGGCTTTAACACATATGCATATTTCTAAATATAAAATATTTGCTTACTATGAAGTATTTATCAGAACCTAATCTCTCTACATAATAAAAGACACTTAAAATATTTGCAGATACATGTAACCAGGTATATTTGAGTTATGTGTATCTTAAAAAATAGGGGTATAAAAAATGTTGACATCAATAGCATTGTAAACAGCTCTGAATTTCTAATATGGGCTTCTCATATTACCTATTCAAGTATTAATACAAGATTTATTTGAGATATCTATCTATCTGTCTATCTATCTATCTATCTCTCTCTCTATCTATCTATCTATCTCAGTTTGGAACCATGAAGTAGAACCTTAATATATATATATATATAGGTATATATATATATATATACCTACACACACACACACACACACACACACACACACAAACACACACATATGTATATTCATATTAGGTAAGGTAGGAAAAAGGAAGTCATGTATGTGAGAAGGGGAATGAGTAAGACAGGGTAAGTTCTACCATCCTAGAATAGAACAACAGAAGACTTTTTGCTACTTTACCATTCCATTGTTCACCACTTTGACCTACTTGCAAGAATTCATGGTCATCCCAGTAGCTGTAGAATCTAATTTATTTGCAAAGATCTGTGTGGAAAAGGAGTTTACTTATCTCTCTTGGTAATTATTTTCTGGGTCTAGTATGAATTTCTGTCAAGTGTATGTTCCTGTTGTCCAATCTAAATCACTCCTGCTGCGATTTAAACATATTTTCATGTCTTCTGCTCTCAGTGGAAATGAAGAGCAGCTGGTTATAATACTGCTTCATGTACTTGAAGGTTACAGTGTTATAAAAGGCACTCATTTAATCGGCTCTGTAAAAAACTTATAAATCTTAGACTATTTCTTTACAAGTTGATTGAGGATTTTTAAGTGATCACATGCCATAAAAACTATTAGCGTGCTAACATAGCAATAGGCCAATGAAGTAGAAATAGTTCTTATATGTATTTCTTTCCTTGTTCACTGCCTTTAAAGTATTGATAGCTTTTGAAAAAGGTACATTTTATTTTGAATCCCATGTGGATCACAGGATATTGTCTAATTTTGAGTGAAAGTTGGAATATGAGAAGAAAAACGTGAGTATATGCAAAAATACTTATGACTAAAAAACCTGAGAAATATTTATGAGTTTAATATATTTTATGACATCACCTGAATTTGCTTCATTTTCAAATTTGAGCTGTGCAAACATGGCAATCTACTGTGGTTTAAGAGTTGGTTGAATTATGTCTAAAACTGTTGAATTCAAGAATTGAACTAAATGACTTCACTCATGTGTGGGATATAAAGCTGAAAGCAACAAAGGAACAAGACAAATAAACAAAGAAACAAAATCTCATAGACACAAATAACAATTCAGTGGTTACCAGAGAATAAGGGGAGAAGGGGGAGGGTAGAAGAAGAGGGTAAAGGGAGACAAATATATGTTGATAGAAAGAGAACTGACTCTGGGTGGTGAACACTTGATGCAATATGTAGATGATGTATTATAGAATTGTACACTTTAAACCTATGTAATTTTACTAACCAATGTCACCCCAATAAATTTAATAAAAATAAAAACAAAAACCTGACAGAAAAAAAATTGAATTAGATAAATAATCATCAGTAGACAGAGAAGATGTGGTTGGGAGAGAACAAGGTTTTATCTCGTGATATACGGCATAGAAAACCTCCAGAAAGACCATCAACAGATGTATAAGAATCTCACATATCTCCTTTCTATACATACTGCCTATTTAATACAACTCCCCAGCCTGAATGCCAATTGTTTGCAGTAATGTTAGCATCTTGAAGGATTTCCCCAGTATACCCTTTTGATACTTTCAGCACCTTTAGTTCCAGACTCACTAGGACATCTTCCTATGCACATAATCCATATTTTTGCAAAGCTCAATATGAAAATAGAATAGCTTCACCAAAAGATTAGTTTGTCTCATCCTGAATTCACCCTATAAGTCATTTGAATTATGTGAAACAGAAATTGCTACAACTAGGTTTTTAGAGCAGTGGTCAGACAAGGAAGCGATATCTTCCCTACTCCTTGACAAAGGGTCTGTTACTGACAAAGGTATAGCAAGCCTGGTGGACCTTTGCTGTAAGAAAATGCCTTTATGTTGATTCTCAAATTTCTGTCCATATCTTCGATCCTTAGCCATCACTCCAAGGAAAGCAGGGAAAAAAAGAAAAAAGTAATGTTCCAAGAATGATATTATATCTATAAGAAACTTGACAGTGAACTAGTGAGCTTCGTGAATATTCTTGTGTATTTCCCAAACAATATGAGCACTGCTTGTCTTCTCTTAGGAAATTACACAGTTAAAGAACTTGGTTTTTAATTTCATTATTCTTTCAGGCATGAGGGAAGTGCAACTCAAAAAGTCATACGTGCATCTTTGATTGGCACACTCAAGTAAAGAGAATTTTCCAATATAAATGTTACATTTCCTTTTCCACACTTTATTAGATGTTTATTCTATTATCATGTGGTTATCTCCTCTGTCTTTAGATCTCCCAAGCTATCAAAGGGTGTTCAAGTCAATCATTGTAAATCACCCTATATTCTACTGCTACACAGAATCAGCCACAAAAGTATATCATTGCTCAGGTTAGCTTGATGTCAGCTGATCTACCTTGGGCTAAGCAGAACAGTCTGTTCATTTTGGGCAGATTTGCTCATGGATCTTCCAGTCAGCCTAAGGCCAGGTGATCTGTCTTGTGCTGGATCTCATTCTTCTCCGGAGATCACAGACCTAAGGGGGACATACTCTTAGGAAGATGAAGAGCTGCAGAGGACAGCAGAAACAGATGAGGTCTCTTTAGGCCTAAGGTCAAAATCGGCACACTGCCATTTCCCTCCATATATCACTGTTTAATACAGGCCAACTGGCCAAGCCCAAAGTTAAGGTTCAGATTTATACATTGGCCATTGGTGAGAAGAACCAAAAATTTATATGCCTTGAAGCATGTATATCTGGAAGGGTCGAAAATTAGTGTCATTAATAAAATCTAACATACAGGTTATCTGTTCAATTTCCCAGTTTTGTTCTTCTCTCCAAGCTGCGTCCCTTCCCCATGCAGAAGAGGATGAAAAAAAGAGAATTACTAAAAGCTTTTCCCTGAAATTTAAAACTAGGATTAAAATCTCTCTCTCTCTCTCTCTCTCTCTCTCTCTCTCTCTCTCTCTCTTCTCCCCTGCCCCCCACCCCCGTCCCCATCTGGTGGACCTGGAACAGTGATTTTTCTCTTGCCCTCAGTGATCCTTGTTCTTACGCTGTTAGACCTAGACTGGAATCTACACCATCAGCTCTCTGGTTCTTGGGCCTTTGAATTAAATTACTGGCCTTTCTTGGTCACCGTCTTGCAGAAGACAGATTATGGAATTTCTCAGCCTCCATAGTCATGCCAGTTAATACCTTATAATAGATATCTTCTAGAAAAACATATATATGTGTACACGCACACACACACACACACACACACACACACACACACACACACACACATCTCACTGGCTGCGTTTCTGGAGATCTGATACAGATCTCCACTTCATCTCTTTCACTGTCTGAGTGGAAATAAAAGGCCCAAAATCTACTGCTTGAATGGTAAGGTGGAGGTGCATCAGTAGTTAAACTCCATGAATAAGCACCTGCTTACTAATACTCTCTTTGAATAGATTATGCCCCCTTTTTTATATCTATGAATATTAAAAGTAGAGATATCGATTACAAATTTTCTTTTTCTCATTTGTATTCTTGAGAATCTAACTACCTCTATTCTCTGATAGCTACAGAGTAGCGAACTTTTAACTATCCTCATAACATAGTCCATTATATACATCTACCTAAACATCAGTTCTGTAAATGTATGTTAATATTCATCCATCGTGCAGTTATTTTTCAATTATTTTTATTTAACTAGGTGGATATAAAAGCCCATATGAAATGACTTGAAAAGAATGTGTAAGGAAGTAAAAAGGAACCTCTGTTTGGTTACTATTTTTGCAATGGGCAGCAGAGAATTAGGAAGTTCCTAGAAGGAAATATTGGGTCAAGGAAATTTTCATATGGATTTTAAAAATAAAGCTCTGTAAATGATATAGAAGTAAAATAACTTGATAATAAAGGGTGGGAGGAAAATTGCACTATTGAAATCCTGAAGTTAATGGTGAGACATGGCATCAGATCACAAATGAAAGATGGGGCATTTCTTAATCTGTAACATGAAGAAAGTCAGAACATGAGCACTCAGATGAAGAAGAATTACTAGACCTCGGAATATAAGTATAAGGCATGAGATTGTTTTTTTTCAGATTGCTACCATTTTCAAACAAAACGTTTGGAAAAAGTTTTCTGCACAGTGTACAGGCACAGGTAGAAGGGGTAAGATTTTAAATAGGGATAAGGGATGTAAAGTAGTTATATCAGAGAATGGGAATATGAACTTAAAGATCCATGTAGTAGTGCCCATTTGAGATTTGTGTACATAAATAAGTGGGGCCATGTAACATTTTTATATTATTTTTCTAGTGATATCCCAACACTTACCAGGTTTCCCCGAAAATAAGACCTAGCCGGACAATCAGCTCTAATGTGTCTTTTGAAGCAAAAGTTAATATATAACCCAATCTTATTTTACTATAATAAAAGACAGGGTTTTATATAATATAATATAAGACCAAATATAATATAATATAATATAATATAATGTAATATATACCAGATCTGATATTAATTTTTGCTCCAAAAGACACATTGGAGTTGATTGTCCGGCTAGGTCTTGTTTTCAGGGAAACACGGTAGGTGAGCACCCAGAATAGATCACTAACTGGGATGAGGTTTGAGGAGTTGCATGTGACTGATGGAGTGACTAGCATAAGACTTCAGGGGATTAAGAAAGGAAGTAAGGAAACAACTTGATTGAAAAACAGTGAGGAACTTGTGGCTTCAATGGGTTGGAGTTTTCAGTGAAGCCAAGGACTCTTGGGTTACAACACAGAATAAGTGAACTGGGGGAACAACATGCTATTCAAGGGACAGGATCCTTAAATATATATATATCTCAGAGCAGAGGCAGTTACTATTGTTGACAGTCTCCTGAGTAAGAACATGTGAGCAGTTAGCTCAGGTAAAGCAGAAAAATGATCACTGTAATTTTGATTTTATAGTTGTATGACAGCTTGTATTGTCCTGTGGAAATTTTTCTTGAAGACTTTCTGCCGCTGAACAATCTTGGGGAGAAGTTTGAAACCATACTGATTTCATTCCTTTAACTTACTTGAAATTTGCGCACTACCTGTGGGTGCTTCAAATAGACATGATATTAGTATATATGAAGTGTTGCTTGACCCTTAATCAGTTAATTATTAACATTTTTTTTTACTTCTAGTTTCCTGCTTCATTTCTTCTTCAATTTTGATGAATTTATATTTCACTATATTTTAGAATATTTTTCTTCCATATTGTATCTTTCCTGCTTTAGATGAATCAATTATGCATTTCTTAAATATAGTCAGCCCTCTGCATCCGTCAGTTCCACATCTGCAGATTCAACAAACTGCAGATCAAAGATATCTAAAACAAACAAACAAACAAAGAATTAGAGAAAGTTGGTCCCTAAGCAATATAGTATAACAACTATCTACATAACATTTACATAGTATTAGGTATTATAAGTAATCTAGAGATAATTTAAAGTGTATGGGAGTATGTGCACAGGTTATATGCAAATTCTAGGCCATTTTATGTAAAAGACTTGAGCATCCAGGATTTGGGTATCTGAGGGGGTCCTGGAACCAGTCCCCCACACATACCAAGGGACGATTGTATTCTTGTAATATGTGTTTTGTAGTTATTACCTTCCTTCCAGTTGGCGTTATCTAATTTTCCTCTGATTATCCCAAATTTCTCCTGGTCTGTTGATTTAGGAACTAATATAAGGGAATTTTTCTACTATGTTTTTTCTTACTCATGCTTGTTTCTATAATCATTTTCTGTCCTCATCTTGTTTAGTTCTGCATTTTCTCTTTATCTTAGCCTGGCATTTTATATAACTTCTTTGTACTGATATTAAAGTTTCTTTTATTATCCTAAGAGTGAAACATATGAGTGGACTTTATCTTTAAACATTGGTAAATCATGATTTCCTCTTTCCCTTCTTTTTAAATTCCTCCACAGTTTTTGTCATATATATCTTTCCATCTTTCTGATTTGCAACATGGACAGTTGTACCTAAACTAGGTATTTCCTGGACAAAGTGTTTAACAATTCTTCCTGGCTTCACCTGCACACTTTGTCTGAGACTGTTTTTCTTCTCAGAGGTTAGACCTCAAGGATAAGTTTGCAAAACTCTAGTGTCTATGCTTTACATTTGCCTGTTGGTAGATTTAGTCTTTGATCTTTTAAAGTATGTTAGGTTAAAAGTCCTCAAACCACTTCTGATTTGAGGTGGATTTTATTCTTGTCCAGGGTATCTTAAGATTTTGAATAGCTTTTTCCCCGTCAGGGTCACTCTAGGAGCTTTGCTTTTCAGAGAAAATGAACCCTGAAGTGTTTCCTCCTCATTCCAATCTCCTTAACAGATAGATCCCCAACTCCAGTAAAATGGAGAAAGATAGTTAGAGTTTCAAGAATTGTTCAGGGAATTGTTAATCTATAGAAAAGTAGGAAAACGTCAAAGAGCCTATACATGTCTATTTTTCTTGTTAAAGTGGTAAATAATATGTATTCCATTAGCAAAATATTATCTCATTGTATCATACACATCAGAAAAATATGTAATGACATTTTTTCTCATTGAAATTTGATTATGGATACCAAGAATCTTTGTAGTCTGAAGCAGATAATGTAAAAATTCTAAATAATCATCTATTAAATCAAGATAAATTGCCTAATCATTGGGTAGATATATTAAATATGAATCCTATTTACCTCAAACAGCTAGAACAAAAATATGTATTACTTCTATATATTTTAAGATCTAGAATGTACATTTATATCAATTTTGCAGGGAAAATGTATGTATTTCACGAGTATGACGACTTGTATTAATCCTATTTGTTTCCTCTAGGAACTTGGCTACTTTTGTAAGTTAGAAAACAAAAGACTTCTTACACTTATACTTACTTTAGCAATAGGTATTTGACTTTAATTTTTCACAAAAACAGGGTGAAGTTTTAAAGTCTATTGAAGCAGTCAAACATTAAGTGAGATTCAGTGATTTGTGTGAAAATATAGCTAAATACAACCTTAATTGGTACTGTAAGTCTGATGGCCATTATGGCATAGAATGCATCTTCAAAAAATTAGGAATCTAATACTGAGGTAAATTATATTGTAGAGGTGTATGTTGTGATAGGGAATGATCTTTTCACACATACTCTTTCAGTGATGATGCAAATATGTGAAGCATACATGCAAAACTTTTTTTGTTAGAATAGAGCTGTTGTAGATGGCTTTATTTTTTAACTGCTCTCTTTATCTTATGATTTTAACCTTAAACTTCAAAAAAAGAAACTGCCTAAATTTCGTGAATGACTTGAAATTGCTGGGTGACACGCAGTTTAAATCAAGATGGGGAAAAGTATTTTTTCTTGAAATATACCTTAAAGACATTTTAGAGGGAGCCATGGGAGCAATGTCTGTCATTATCACTCAGTGTGTTTTAGGAAAAAGGAGAAATGAGCACAGATCTATCCCTTAAGGCAAGAACAAGCTCTGTGACTTTTCTGGCTCAGAGAAACAAAGGAGCCATGGATCAATTTGTTAACTATGGTGCAGAGTCCTAGACTCCAAGGAAACGCTACAGATTGCTTTAACTTTGTTTGTAAAGGATAAGGTCTGCTTCATTCTAAAATATCTGGAGGTTACAATTGTAATAATCATGTACTTTCTTATGTGTCATTTTTTTTCTGTGCCGGTTCTAATGTTCTCATAGTTCCCTAGTTTCCAACCCTATGGCTTTAATGACAAAACTCCCAGATTGTATTCGTATACAGTGTGGGGCATATTGGCTGTATACATACATAGCAGTAAAAGAAAAATAAAAGAAAACCAAAACAAAACATAAAGGCATGTAGAACTTGCACAAAATGAATCAGATAAAAATGCTGATCAGTAACAGTGTGCTTTTATCTACTTACTTTTACCTATAAACATTAGAAATAATTGGAGACACCAAACCAAACTAGAAATATTCACATCAACTATGACAAAATTTTAAGAACTTAAAATAAGAGATTAGAAGGTGATACAAAACAAAAAAAAAGTAGAACATGTACAACTAATTGACAAAACATATGAACAAATATAACTCACCAAATAGATTATAAACAGATATTCTAATAAAAAGGTGACCCTGCAATATGAAAAACTCTGACCATTCTTATTTAACTTTTCATAATACTTCAAACACAGGATAACATTAAAATGCCACAGGGACACTCAAGGAAAAAAAATGGTAGAACGGTGTCTCTATAAACCAGAAATCAAATAAATCCAAAGTACAAAGTTTAGGTTAATCAAAACAGACACACATTTGAGAATTTCACATCTATAGAATAACAGAGGTGACATCACTAGTCTAGCTAGGAGCAAAGACCATTTTAATTAAAATAAATAAATAAATAAATAAATAAACTTTTAAAAATTGGGATGAGACAAGACTATCCTACCTATTCACCCTCTATGTGACTATAGTTTATGTTAAGGCTACGTAGTTGAGGATTGAGAGAAAGTACACTCACCCTCACAGTGGGCACGACATCCAAACCAGGTAGATCAGTGCAAGGTCCAAAAGTGAACATCATGAAAGATGACTGAGCTGTGACTATCTGAGCTGTGAAGTATTTTGGGGTCTTAGTGTCTCTGTTAAATACACAATGTCTCTTGTCCTAAAACCACCAGTTTATTAAATAAATAAGTGTCACATTTTTGTTGAAAGGCTAATAAACTTTATTACAAATATAAGCAATCACTTGTACCAAAATATCACAAGTCAATACACATTTAAAATGCTGACCTGAACAATCAGTTGCTTTTCAATTAGAAAATATTACTCCTAAAGCATTATTTTTTTCTAAAATTTCCACAGTGTTTGCCATTATTTTTAAGTTATTGTAGGTATGTGTTTAACACACTAATATTTTAACCTGTGACTGTTTTAGCAAAATACCAATTTCTACCCTAGTTTTTATTCCATTGTGATATATAACATATATAAAATATTTTACTGACAGTCTTTCCTTCTCCACTCAGGAATGGACCTTTTTGCTTCTTTGTATTTCTCTCTTTTCAAAAACATAACTGCAGCTATTAAAAAAAATGCATAGAGTAAATTTTTAATATACTCCACTGATTTTAGAGGGTGTCTTCATCATCAGAAAATATCCAATCGAATGACTGGTCTATATTTACAAAGATGTGTTATCCTTAAGGAAGTTCTTGCCCATTCAATAGCTCTCGCTATTAAACACTACACTGTGTTAAATTGCCTTAACGTGCTAGAAATCCACTATTTCTTTAATAACAAAACATGTTAAGTATTGTTTATGCTTACATTTTATATTTAAATACTCAAAATGTTTGTTATATTGATATAGCAAGATTTCATTCACTCCTTATTCTTAATCAATATTCTAAGGATATTTTTTTGTAAAATGAAAAAAAATTAACAGTAATTTTTAATTCATCCCTAGTGCCCAATATTGGAATTTTATGGGGGTTAATGGCTCTGTTCTTTTACTTGCTAAATAAAATGTGTCCCCTTAGATGATGGTTACCATTTCTTAATTAAGAATCCACTAAAGTGCCATCCAAATGTACATAATTTATTCCCTTTATATTATTGCACTGGGAGTTTTGCCAATGAATAAAACATCTCATTATGAGACAAAATGGAAACTAATATTTTAAAGCTTAGTGAGAAACACCATTTCTTTAAATTGTTTTAATAATAAATCTGTATTATAATGAAGAGTAAATCAGGGTAGTACCTAATTTGACTTTTAGTAAGGTCACTAGCTAAAATCTAACATGATTGTTTCTAAACGAAAGTATAGAACCTTTAGGGATGGAGGGAAAATATTTATATATGAATATGTGTTTGTGTGTGTGCAATATGTAAGATGTATATATGTGTGTGTGTGTGTGTGTGTGTGTGTGTGTGTGTATTATTATTATTATTATTCATTTCTTACTTGAAATAATTAGTCTTGCTCCTAGCCTAGTTGTCATAACAGAAGGTAAATATATTAACTTAGTGTTTTGAATGACAAAAGATGTCAGTAGATTTATAAGGGAGCAGCTTTTAAATAAAATAGTAAGTACGAGATGGCACTATCTCTGCATAGGTTAACAGAAGAAAATGATTCAAAGCTTCATAAAAGCTTTCTTTGAAAAAATTGTGTAATCTTTAGAAAGTCCCTAGTTATAAAGAAACAAGTCTGAAATTGTCAGTAAATATGACATGGACAGAAATGATGGCTGTATCTGAACTTTGCCTAGTCCTGAGTTTTGGTTAGTCTGTAGACCTTTTAAGTCACTCTCTACATTATTTTTATGCCTATCATTGGACAAAATTGATTGACATTTCAAATAGTAATGATAATCAAAAAGTACATAATATGGAATTGTTACATTAAAATTTCATTTGAATCATTATTTTTATGAGAAATAGCTTCATTTCGGGTTTTAATTTGTTCTGTAAAAAAATCCTTTATTCAGTGAAAGAGTTAAGATTTACATAAGTTTGGTGCACATCCTTTCTTATCATATGTCCATAATATAATGGTGATTTAAATATGTAATCATCACCAAATACACTAAAGATATATACAAAATGGATATCAAGACAATAACACTGAAAATTCATATGAAGACATTCCACTGGCATTTTTTATTCATATTGTAATTTAAATAAAGATTCTTCATGGGGGGGTGATGTTTAATATTGAAACATTCAAGGACCACGATGAAGATAAGGTAATATTTCCTTTAAGTCATCTTCTGGAATAACTTAGTCACTTTGTCTAGATTAACCACTTATTTGGAATTACTTACTTATAATTCTAACTTCTATCATAGTTAAAATATCTATTTATTCTATCCCACATTTCATCAATCCACAAGTGACTTTTGCATAAAAGTAAATTTAACTTCTTACCAACTTGAGACTTCCGTCCTAACTATTTTCCATTGTTTTGCTGCTGAGTGATCACTAAAAATGGCAGAACATAATTTTCAATTTTTTTTGTTTCTAAAATTATAATGTAGACATATTCTTCAGCATCTAAGAGGTTACATGCCTGAAGAATGTTGCCTAAGGATTATTACTTGTATGAGAAATTTATGAGAATTATTTTACCTTGTCTCAGTTTTGCACTTGCTGACTCCAACAAAATTTCAAACATATTGAATGGATTTATACTGAATTATTAATACAGGGATAGAAAAAGTAGTGGGGCAAATACAAAAGCACATGTGGTGAGGCTTTCCTCCTATTTGCAGTTGGTAATGAAAAAGTGATCATTTTGAATCGTAGCAAGAGCTGTCCTATTTTAGCAGTCTCCTAGAAAACCCAATCATAGCAGTTACATCTTTCTTATCCCCTTTAATATTGATTCTATAGGTCTAGGTATAAGTGTGCAAAGAGAAAACTAGAGAATATAACACAGAAGTGTTATTTCTTTGCAGTGGGAAAGAGAAATTATAGGACTAAGGATTTCCTGAAATTGATGTGTAGAGTTCCAACATTCCTCTAAGACAACTTTTTTTTTACAATACACTGATTAAATTTAAAAAGACTAGTATTATTTTTCCATTAATATTTGTTAATTCCCAACCTAAAGTTCACATTTCAAATTTTTTTTTATAAAATGAGGATGAAAAAGCATGCTTAAGGAACTAATGAAATTATTTCAAGCATATTGGCCATAAAAGTAGAATTTTATGAGAGGAAATGTCATGTTTTTAAATAACAATCTTTTTAAAAACAAATTGCCTGTCATTTCAGATTTTGTTCTTTTAATATGCTCCTTCTAGGAACACCGAACCCAATTTGTAATTAAAAATACCATGTAATTGTCTTTCTGTGTTAGGAGGGAATAATACCAATCCTGATGTCCCCTTCTGTGAGGGCAGGCATCCATCCGGTTAACACTTCTGGTCTCTAATTTACTCCTTCACAACTTCTTCCTCTGGGCAGAAAGAACTACTTACTTTCCTACTGGACTATTTAAGAAAGAAGTGGGTAGTCCTTTCGTCCTTCACGTCTAACTGGAGTTAGGCTACAGAAGCACACATTCTTTTTTGTTACCCCATGCTGTCCTTTTTCCAAGACAGGCTCTGACCAGAAAGACATAATCCAACACAGCATCTGACCAAGAGTATAAACTGTCCAATTCTGGGGTGTGGTATTAAAGCTGTGTTGATTTTCCAATATTTTCCATATTAGTGATATGGCTATTTCTCTGCTTTTGTCTTTTTTCCCCCCATTGGATTCAGAAACTGCAGGTGCAAATTTTGGAGCACCTTAAATACTCTTGAAGCATCTATCCCTAGTATTTGTCATAATACTAAGCATAAAGTACTAGCACTTACTTATTTGCACATGGATTTCCACTAGCTTTGGCAGAAAAAGAAAAAGACATTTAGTAGCTTCTATAAAGGATCAGTAGACAGATCAGGAATCTATATGTGCTAAGGAATGGCCAGATTACAGAGTTGAGCACCATCTCTCTTCCCTGATCTCTCTCTCCAATCTCCCCTCTGATTCTTTGTGATTTTACTTTGTTCTCTCAGGTCATTCCTTCCTCACAGCAGGAGCTATGATAGCAAACAAATCTGTGCTTCTATTTTAAGAGTTTCATAAACAGAGAGGTTAATAAAGTGGGGGGAGGCACTTCCTTATCTGATATCCATAGAAAACAAAAACAAACCTAGGAGCAAAATATCTGAAAAAAGGCTTTTCATTGATCTGTCTTAAGATTATGTTCCACATTTCCCCCAAAATAAGACTTAGTCGGATAATCAGCCTTAATGTGTCTTTTGGAGCAAAAATTAATATAAGACCCAGTCTTATATTTTAATATAAGGTCCTTATTTTAATATAAGACTGGGTCTTATATATTATAACATAAGACTGGGTCTTGTATTAATGTTTGCTCCAAAAGACGCATTAGAGCTGATTGTCTGGCTAGGTCTTATTTTGGGGAAAACATGGCATGTATTCCTTGAACAATCACTGTTAGCTAATAGAATTGACTTTGCCTGAGTCAACAGAAAAGAACTCTGTGACTAAAGATTTAGTCTGTTATGAGAGAGAGAGAGAGAGAGAGAGAGAATAAAAAAAGTAGAATAGGTGTAGTTCCTGAGATTTAATGTCTCAGAAAACAAAAACAAAACGTGTTGATTTGCTTCTAGAAAATGTACATGTTGGATACTATGTAGAATCCAGAAATGGATGTGATATACCGCCTAACACTTAAGAGTATATGTAGGAATACATAAGGTAAATATTTATTTTAATATTAAGTTATTTAATAAGTATCCTTTCTTCCTTTTGTCAATAAGGTGTGAGTAGCATTTGCAGATGCTCTGTGTGTCGGTATTGAAAATGCAGAAGTGAACAGCAAGCTGTGTAGTATCAAAGGTGTTCAGATTTTAAATTTTTCAAGGTAGCACAAGTAAGCTTTTGGACAGGTGTGTCTCCTAAAGCACCTGTCCATATGAGTGAATGTATTATTTTTGTTTTTGTTGTTATGTACAAATAGGGATGATCAATTTGTCTGCCTTAATTATCTGTGACTTTGTAAGAATTATATGGCTTCAGCAAATTAAAAAATAAATCTTTTGCATGTCTTATTCTTACAGAAGTAGGGCGTGAGACTGTTTTTCCTGTGGGGGTCGGGGTGAGACATTATAAACCTCAGACTCAGGAGAATTGTAGGTTTAGTTTAATAAAAGTGGCAGTGAAAAGTTCTGGATATGATAATACCTGCAACAGTTTACTTTCATATTGAGATGGTTAAGGAACATAGGAAGTTAATATTATTTTTATATTTTGAAACATATCAAATCAGCAATGTTCAGGTTATTACAGAAAAAAAAAAAACATCCATCTACCTGAGTCTCATTTAAAATAAATGTGATTTGAACAAAATGTAAAATTTTGTTTTACTCTACAATATGAAAAGAAATTAATAAATTAGCCTTTTAACTAGAATTACAAGAAGGAGGCTTAACTTACTTCAGTGCAAAGTTGCATTTTGAAAACCCAAATTACATGGAAGTGGTTTATTAATATTTACCCATTTTTTAAAGTGTTTTCTGACAAGAAGTCATTAACTAGTTCATGGAAAAGTGCACTTTTAAATTAAACAGCAGAAACTGTTAATATGATACATAAATGTAATATTTTTGTATATTTAGTTAAAGCTTTATTCCTGTTAGATTGAATTAGTAGAAGTTGGCTGTTGTGTGATTGTAATTTGCCTTAAAACATTTAATAGCTAATAAAATGTAGATGATTTTCTTCTCTATTTTAAGGCTAGATTTAGAAAAAGTATAAACATTCTCCTCAATTATCTCAATCATCTGTTTAGAGTTAATGGCCCATATGATTATAAAGGTTCTAGTCCTACCTGCCAAAGAATGGAAGATCTATCAGAAGGGTTGAAAAGAGAGAGATGAAGGAATAGTCTCAAAAAGAATTGAAAAAAAGAATGTTTTTCAGCTGAAGTTTGTGCTAGCTTTTATCAAAGAACACTGCAATTTTTCAAACTCGAAAATACATAGCCATTTTATTGCTATGGTAACTAAGGTATAGACAAATTAAATGTTTTTGTTTTCCTAGTGAATGATAAAGTTACGATATAAAACTAGGGTTATCTAGTCCCCAGTTGTATGCAATTTCTATTGTGTGATATTGGTATGTCTAGTTATATATTGCAGAAAAAGTTTTCAGGCATAGTTAGCCATTCCAGTCCTTTAAGTCAAGAAACAGAAACATAAGAATATAGAAAGGCAACAGGTAAGTATTTGGCATATAGTTACTTCTGGAGAGGAAAGCAAGATGAAGTGGGGTAACGACTCAGGAATAAAACTCAGAACTAGAGAAAGACTGAACTGTAACTCTTAAATCACTAGTATTTATAATTCATTCCTTTTTTTAAATCAATAAATCAATGCATGCTGAAAATGTGTGAATAACATTAAATATTTATCACGTCACACTATATTAAGGCAATGGTTGAATGAGTAGTGATTACATGCAAGGATTTATACTAATAGTAAACTAGCAGGGTGATAAATGGCTTTACAGTAGTTACATTTCTGGTCATTGTGATGAGTTACATCCCACGATTAATCTGCTCGATTTCATAATTAGCAAGTTATACCAGTTCAAGTTTCATGTTTGAGGACATAACATTGTTACAACTATCAAACTTCAGACTTCAAAATATTCAGCTTATGGGTCAATAAGAACACTCTAGAGGGATTTCATTCTGCTCAGGAATTTGTTGAAGGGGCTACGAAGCAGGAAAAATACCTTATGACTTAATTTGTCTACAGAAGCCTGGAAATGATCATGAATTATCTGTGTGATTATAGGAAAAAATTAGGAAAACTCAAGAGTAGTTTAGAATGAAACCTGCAAATTTATAATCAAATTTGAAATATATTAAATGCGATGATAGACTATTTGTCTAGTGCAAGATTTACTCAATGATTATTACATTTGCATCTTGAAATATAACTTCATATGTAGAATTTAGTACTTCATTACATATATTTTTATATAAAAGGCAATCTATAGAAAAAATATATTTTACACTAAGGGTAATTGTTTTTCTAAAGATCTTTAAGAAAATCCACATGGACTCAGTGGGCTCAGTTTTATTTCAGTAGTTTTTTTAAAGTTTTTTATATGGCTGGCAGGAGGCCAAGTCCTGTGGGCACTAAATCAAGTATGATACTCTCTGCTGTTAAGAAATTTAAGGGTCAAGCCTTTGAAATAGTTATACAGATTTGTATCTTATCAGAATTTAATTTCATTCTAAAAGAAAAGAACAAAAATATGAGCTGTCTGGTATACATACTTGCATTCCACCAATTAATCATGTGCATGAGGAAATTAGCGATCATAAAATTCTAAAAGAGAAAGAACAAGAGCAAGAGAGAGAGAAAGACCACTAGCTCAGAACAAGGAGCGAGGGAAAGAGAGAGGGAGAGAGAGGGGAAAAGGGAATCGTATATAGTATTTAGGCTATTAATTATATGAATTACATTTATGCTATTATATTTATGCTATCATTAAAATATTCAGAAACAGATTTGTGAAAATCACATAGATAGTAAATTATCTTTGGTTAGGCAAGAGATTAAAGCATCTTTATCTGGACTAAAATGCTTTAGATAGGTAATTATTTTTTATAGTAATAACAATTTTTTTACTACAAAGTCAAACAATTAAGTTCACAAACTCATCCTAGAAAAAATGCTACATACCTCATTGCTGAATATCACTTCACCTTCGAAGTACTCCCCTTGGGAAGCTATGCACCGACACCAGCGCCTAGTCCGCCCTTCAGAGCAATTGTGGAACTCTTTTTCTGGAATGGCCATCAGAGCTGTCATCATATTACCCTTGATGTCCTGAATGGCATCAAAATGTCTTCCTTTAATATTTCCTTTAACTTCTGGTAAAGAAAGAAGTCATTGGGGGCCAGATCAGGTGAGTAGGGAGCGTATTCCAATGCAGTTATTTGTTTACTGTTCAAAAACTCTCTCACAGACAGTGCTGTTTGAGCTGGTGCATTGTTGTGATGCAAGAGCCATGCCATGTTGGCAAAAAGTTCAGGTCTTTTCCATTTAGCCTTTTCAGCACTCCCAATAGTAAACTTGAAAGTAAACTTAATTATTTGTCCAGTTGGTACAAATTCAAAACGAATAATCCCTCTGACATCAAAAAAAAGTTAGCAACATTGTTGCAACAAGTTCACAAACTTAATAGTCTGACCTCATATACAAAAGAATAAGCAAAGAAATTGTGTGATGCTACGTGAAACTTAAATATGTGATTCTGTCACCACTTGTATTTCTGGGTATGAGCATTGTGGGTAATACAAAATTAATGTTTTGTCTGGGATAAAACTGTAAATACATAAGTTACTTTCACATGTTGGCAATACAAAAAAGCATTATTTACCTTTAGCAGTTTAATTTTTTTTCCTTTTTTTAATTTCTTGTTTTTATTTTTAATTATTTTTGTATTAAAGTTTTAATGTGCAATTAGGTTTATGATACAACTTCTTTTGCTACTCTTCCATTAATTTTTTCCTTATATTGTACTTACGTTTAAAAAAAAGGTTTTTATTAAAATGTAGCTAACATACAATATTATATTAGTTTCAGGGGTACAGCATAGTTATTCAACATTTATGTAACCTAAAGAAGTGATCACCCTGATAAGCCCAGCACCCATCTGACACCACACCATGCTATCACAATATCATTGACTACATTTCCTATGCTGTAAATTACATTCCTATGACTTACTTGTTTTATACCTGGAAATGTGGACCTCTTATTTCCCTTCACCTTTCCCCTTCCCATTTTTAATTTTTCAATTATAGTTGACATTCCATATTACTTTATATTAATTTCAGATGTACATCAGAGTGGTTAGACATTTGTATCATTAAAGAAATTATCCCTCTGACTAATCTAGTACCCACCTGGCACTATACATAGTTATTACCATATTATTGACTGTATTCCTTATACTTTTCTTTACATCCCCATGATTCTTTTTTAACTACCAGATTGTACTTGTTAATTCCTTCACTTTTTTACCCTGTCCTCCACCTCCTCCCATCTATCACCCCAGCAAATCTAATACTGATATGACACCCTACACAGTTATTACAATATTACTGATTCTTTTTTTCTTTTGGCTGTTCCGATTGGGTGATTTCTGCTACTTTGTCTTCCAAATCTCTGATTTATTCCTCTGCTTCATCTAGTCTGTTAGTGATTTCTCCTAGTTCATTCTTCATTTCAATTATTCTTCATTTCTGACTGGTTCTCTTTTCTGGTTTCTATGTCCCTTTTTATGTTTGCTATTTCTCTGTTGAAGTTCTCATAAAGTTCCTTGAGCACTTTGGTTCCTTATAACCATTGTTTTGAACTCTGTATATGGTAGATTGCTTGTGTTCGTTTCATTTAGTTCTTTTTTGGAACATTCTCCTATTCTTTCATTTGGAACATATTTCTTTGTTTCCTCCTGTTTGTTTCTATGTATTAGGTAGCGCTGCTATGTTTCACAGTCTTGGCCGGGTGACCTTATGTAGCAGGTGCCCTGTGTATCTATCTGTGTGGCCCTGGCACAGTCTCTCTGTTCACCTGCTCTGGGTGCTCCAGCAGTGTCCTTTGTGTGAGTAGTATGTGCCCTCCTGTTTATAGTTAAGCCTTGATTGCTGTCGGCATGTGAGTGGGTGGGATTGACCCTCAGGCCAATTGTCTGTGGGGTTTGGTCATGTCCACAGCTTACAGGCTCCTGTGTGGGGGACCTACCCCACTGAATGGAATTTGCCCCGGCAGGCTCTGTTGCATTTGAGACCACCTTTTGGGTATACCACTTGTAGAGCTAATTGGGCAGTTCTCTGCTCTGGTCTGAGCGAACTTCCAAGTATGTTGGTTCTGGGGCTCTTGTGAGAGGCTTCAGTGCACACCCAGGTCACCCACTATCTGTGACCAGCTGGGGACTACCTGATTGTAGCTACAAAGTGTTTGCTTACTATGCTAAACCCGGAGGCAGGTGGAAGAGGCCACACTGCTAACGAAGTATGTCTATAACCAGCTCTAGGCCTGGAGTAGCTCCTCAAAATGCCAGGACACCCCGAGGCCTGCTGCCACCTTCTGGCTCCCTTAAGTTTCAGCCACTGTACATAAGTTGGGTGAAGTGGGGTCTTAGGGAGTCACAAAAGTGAGAAAATTTGTGGTGAACAGGTTAATGTAAATTCTGCTTTGGTGCCAGTGCTGAGCCTGGAACTACTCAGCAAAAGTCTCAGGGCAAACCAATGTTAGTTGCCACCCACCTGGGACCTGTGGAATCTCATAGTTTGCCAAGAAAGTTTGGGTGGGGCTTACTGCTCATGGAGAAAGTGCCTCTGGTGTTGGGCGAGCTGGGTGGGGTGGGTTCCAAGTGTCGGGTGGAGTGAGCATAGCTCACCAGGCCAATCAGATTCAGATTTGGCCTGGGGGGAGGGCTCATCCTAGGAAAGATGGTGCCCACCTCTCAGCTGTACAGGAGAAGGACCCCACACAAGGAAAATAGTGACTATCTTTCAGCCCTTGCTACTAAACCACACATTTCAGTCTGTCACCTATATATCTCCGACACACCCCAAATTACTGTCCCTCCACTGGAGCCCAAGGTTAGTGCCCGGGAGTGAGAGAGCCTGTGTACTGGCCATTTAAGAGGATGTTTGAGTTTCCTGCAATCTTCTTTCTCACCTGGATGATCAGAATCCCCACTGTTTTTCATAGCCAGACGCTATGGGGGCTCCTCTTTCTGGAACCAGTACTCCAGGCTGGGGAGACTAGTTTGCAGCTGAGGTCATTTGTTCCTCCTGGGGGAAACTCTGCAGCCACAATATCCCTCCCAGTTCTCAACCTCCACATGGAGGTTTGGGGCTAACCCATTTTGTATCTCTGCTTCTACCAGTTTTGATGTGGCTTCTTCTTTATATCCTAGGTTACAAAACTGTTAAGCTATACTCCAGGTTCGTTTTTCTATGATTTAGTTGTAATTTTAATATGCTCATGGAAGGATGCAGGCACAGTGTTTTTGTACTCCGCCATATTGGATCTCCTCCAGGTTCAGCAGTTTAATTTCTTGTAAATGTTAATGCTATTAATTACTCTAGCTGACAAAAAGTAGAGGGCACCAGGTAAACCTTCTGGAAGGAAAACATCAAATTTGTACAGCTGTACACCTACGGGCAACCAATGCATATTTTAAGATTCATTTTCTCAGTTCTGGTATGCATATGGTTACAGATTGCTTTTCACATAAATCTGTGAAACGTTGTGTGGCATGTGAACATTTGCCCATCTGGAGGATGTTCATAAAACTCATTTTTTATGATTTAATGAAACTAGAAATCTACCAGCAAGGACAGTTTTAGCTTTGTATTCAGATGTTGGTAGGTGTTACAATCACTTGTATGTTTCATAATATTTTCCTAATTTTACAAATGATAAACTAATTTTTTAAAAATGATAAACTTGGTGTATGACCTTTGAATATCAATTCGTGACAATATATATCAAAGACATATATGTTTCAATATCCCTCAAACCTTTTCCCTAATATAACTACCCCTTCTTCCTCAAACACCACCTCTTAGAAAATTTAGTAGTTCGGGAAAGCTGAGCGTCTTAGAGAAAATGATTATGTAGTTTAGTGGAAGCTGTTGCTGGCACTGCATAAAATAAAACATAGATTATATCATTCAAATGTACCAAAAAAAATTGTATTTTTGGAATTAAATTATAATTTTATTGCTTACTGATCATTTGGAAACCATTCTGTAATAAAAGATTATTACCATCCATGCATGTGCATAGAATCTCTCCAGATGCACACTTCAGATCAGAAGTTGTCCACCAGCATCCACTCAGAAATAAAAAATAAGTGCATTTTCATGGAAAATATTAATAACTTAAGAAAGTAAATATTTTTATTTTTATAAAAATGAACTAATAATCTACTCCAGTCAATCTTACAAGTGTCTTTGAGTTAAGAGATGAATATAATATGGTCCAGGACTCCCCAAAATTTACAATATTTTCTAGAACTATGTGGTCTAGAAACTTATCTTCTTGGCAAAAATCTATGAGAAATTTGTTTAAGCTACTAATGCTCAATGACATGATAGTTCTCGTTTCCTTTGCAGACTATTTAATTTAATGAAACAAATGTCTTTCAATAGATAAATCTGAACTGCTATACATCTAGATTTATAAATAAGTAGTACTTGGTGAGAACTATCAATATATCCTAATTCTAGTAAAGATAAATAATATGGAAGAGCATAAACTTTTTTAAAAAGTTGTATATAATATATGTTGACATTAGACTATTCTCCATTTTGATTTCTATGTTTATCCTTATTAATTGCCATACTTAGTTATAGAGATAATATTGAAATGGAACTAGATCCATGCTTTCAAATATGGTGGCTGATAGCCACAAGTGGCTAATGAGTTGAAATGTGGATAGTCTGAATTGAGATGTACTGTTAAGTATAATATATATACCGAAATTTGAATATTTTGTACGGAAAAAAAGTAGTGTATCAGATGAATATTTTAAGAAGTCTCTATCTTCTTTATAATAAATCATTATTTTAAAGAATTAAAAAAATACACAGGTGTTTTGTTTTTTAACCAGGGCTTTTGTATATCTTGATGTGTAACATCAATATGTTAGTCTATTTTGCTATGAAATTATGGTAAGAAAGGAAAAGAATAAGTCACATTGTGTATATGTGTATTGGTGTGTACATATGTTTCCTGAGTGTGCTTATTTTTGTTGATGTAAAATATATTAAGAATGAGATTTGTGGTCTTATTGAAATACATTGCATTATATTTGAGTTGGTAGAACTGAATGAGGCAGATATAAATAAAACTTACCTCATGTAAATGATAAATATATTTATTATAGACCAACAGATCCAGAAGAGATACTTAGAAATAACTGGAAAATTGGGGCTTAATTAGGGGGGAAAAACAAACAAAAACACAAAAAACCCACCATTGAAGGCAAATTAAAACTATCAAGTCAAACAGGGTGTAAAGGACCAAAATCCTCGAAAGAAGGAGAGTTCAGTGACGTTAGCTAAAACTCAGGCAATAATGCTTTCTGTCTTGAGTTTATGAGTGGCTAATGAAGAAAGGTTAAGAAATGGAGGCTAAGAATTTAAGAAGCCAAAGAGAGTTTGGATACTGTGGTCTTAAGGAGTTGGGAAGACAACAAATGGAGTTCATGGGCTGCCAAAGATAAAGGGTAAAATTTCCGGGTTTTAGTTAAAATCCACGAAGTGCTAAACTAGAAAAATCAGCACTAGAACATTCCTCACAAACGCTTAATCCCAGTCTTTATCATTCTCATTATCCCTTTGGATTAAGACGATCTGACCCTAAACTACCCACCTAACAGAAGAAATTGTAAGACTCACTTGGAGAAAAAAAATGTTATTGAGAAATTGGTTCATATCCTAGCTGTGGCCCAAATTTACTGCTTGGGAATGCTACATTATATCTGTTTGTTTCCTCAGGTGTCAAATTAGGTAAACAAGAGTATTTTGAGTTTTTGTAGAAATTAAATTATTTACACATCCAAGGTTTATAAAAACATGTCTTGCATATGCTAAAAAAAATCAATATTAGTCATCTTTATTTCTTATATTCATAATTCCAGGGGGTATTAATAGATGTTCTCAGTACATGGGAAATGTGTTTAATGTAGTATTTTACAATTAGAATTCAATAATAACATTTAGAAAACATTATTTTAGGGAAAGTCATCTGCTGTATTAAAAGAGCACTCTATTTTACCATGAATTGTCAGGTTAGAAGTTAATATTGGTCTTGAAAACTCATTTCTATTTAAAAACAAAAAAACTTTTTTCTTTTGCACTGTGTATATTTCATTTGTTTGTTCTTTATGGAGAACATAATCTTTGTTTTTCTGATCCCAGCTTTTACATTTCTTCAGATTCCCTTTTTCATTTCTGTCACCTTCAGAATACAAAATTATCCTATATGACCTTGAAAGTTGAATTTTTTTTCCTTTAGTTTCTCTTTATCATATTTTTTCATTAAAACAAGCGTTTTGTGTAGAAGGACACCTTTTTTTTTAAACTAAATTCACATTTGAAGGTGTTTGATAGCAATTATTTGCTTTCTTGAGAGTTCATCAGAGACAACATGTGATGAGAAAATGTCTCACCTCCAAGCTCTGAGTACACACTCAGCTTCTATTACTGCGTTTTATTTTTCAATTTAAAGGGGGCTAAGTATCATCTAAAAGTACTCATGCATTTGAAAAGACTTTTGAACTACAAAGATTTATCACATATCGATGGCATCTAGCTTGTTACAGGAATCCTACACACTGTCCAGCAGGAAAGAGCATTCACGGATATGTTGGCACCTGCTTTCTACTTGCAACAAGCAGGGAATTAACATCTGCAAGGAGAAGATTATACTCATGCATCATATTGAGATTTTTCACACACTTCTGTTATTGCTTCAAAAATACCTCCCTTGTGACATATTCCATGAAGGAGCTAACAAATCTGCAGGCAGCAGACAACCTTGAAACACTGCCACTGCTGGTGAAAAGTAATTAATGATAATATCTTCTCCTAACCACTATGCATGCCTTTTTTTTTGTCTCTTGACTAGGACACTTGTGGATTATTTTTTAAAAAATTAGACATTTCCATTTATATTATACCCTGAAGTACCTTATTCTTTGTTATTAACTCCTCTCTTGGATTGTCAAATTAGAAAGAGTTTCTATATATTAATGAAGAGGAAACAAGGATAGTATTTTATTTGAATACATATTACATTTATGTTAGAGCTTTTCAATTAAGAACACGTAGTTTCATGTATGTTTTAATAATTTTTAAATTGCTCTGTGATTCTTTACATAGTGGTTGTTTACTCTGGGTGATGTTTTGTTTTAGTTTGTGTGTGTGTGAAAATGAATTGGTATCAAGACAACCTGGTAACTTCCTGATTACTTCAATGACTTCTGTATTATACAGAAACTGTATTGTGGAAGCATTTGCCATCTTGGTAAAATATAAACGAACTCTTTGCTCCACACAGTATATCAACAATGTGTTGTATACTCTATTTTTCTAGGTAAAACCCTTTTTATTTGGGGTCAAAAGTTCAAAACCCCAGATGATCATAATGGTAGAAAGAACTGAATATATCTCTGAAATGTATTATATATCAGGCAGGTATTCTCAGTTTGCCCAATATAAATGTGTTCAGTTTATTTTGAATATCAAATACAAAATGTGTTATGAATATCTGCTAGCATTATTATTAGCTAGCTCCTCCTTTTTGCGTGTTTATTAGGTGTCAAGCACTATGCCAAGCATTTAAATAGGTAAGTTCCTGTAATTTTCACATCAACCTTAAAAGATGAGTTCTATAATTATTTCTTTTTAATAGTGTAAGAAATTTAAGTTCAGAAAGGTTAAATAAATTGCCCAAAGTCATAAAGAGAATAAGCAACAGAGCCTGGATTCAATTCCAAGAAATTTGCTGCAATTCAGTATCTATTCTGATTGTCTTATTTCTTCAGAATTTTTAAAAAATTCAAACAATATGGGAAATTACTAATTTCCCACATAGATAAGAAAAAAATTCTTAAGCTCCTTTTTTTTCTTTTTCTCAGTGGAATCTTTTAAGTCCCTTATTATCCTAGTATGTAGATTTGCTGTGGATTTTTTAACTTTAATTCATCATGTCTTTGTCTTTGTTTTTGTTAATCAATGCAATTAAAATAGGTATACTATACTTAAAAAGAGGGGAAAAGTCAGTACAGGTACACAATTATTTTCAGATTCTTTTTATATAGAGTTTAGCTGTAGGTTTATGATTGTACAAAATAGTAATTTAGTAAGTATAAGTAATAAACTATTTACATTTGAATTAAAATAAATTTACATAAAACATTATCAATCTCTGTTTCTCAAAAGAAAACCTTATACCGTGAACCAGAATTAGTGATAAATTTAGTCTTTCTGAGTTTTTTAAAATAAAAGACACTAGAGAAAACTAAAATAGAAAGAGTATTTTTGATTAAATTTACATTGATGTTTTCTGATATATACTTAGTTTCTGAATATAAACATGAATTACACTCTTCAGACCCAGTAACTTTTACCAAATAATCTGACAACCTGTTAAACCTGTTGCATAAATGCAATGCAAATTTTCTTATGTTGTACTTGTTATGAACTCAATCTTTGTGTTTTACTTTCTCATGGAAAATCAGGTATGTGATGAATTCCATTAGCACAATCTATACTATTCAGCAAATGGATAAATAGCATAGACAACTGAACAATTGAATCACACATCGTATTAGTCTTCTCAGGTTGCCATAACAAAATAACACAGATTGTATGGCTTAAACAACAGAAATTAATTTTCTCCAAATTCTGGCAGTTGAAAGTCCAAGATCAAGGTGCCAGAATGATTAGTGGCAGGTGAGGGATCTTTTCCTGGCTTGCAGCTGGTGCCTTCTTTCTGTCTTGTCACATAGTCTTTCCTATGTGGAGAGAGAGAAAGAGAGAAAGACTGACTGTAAACACTAATGTATTTTCTTCTTATAAGGACACCAGTTCTGTTGGACTGCATGGTCTGTAAGGATCTAGGCTCTGAAGATTTAGAGAGAGAGAAATAAGATTTATTGCCTCCAAGATGCTTATATTCTAGTATGAGAAACAGAGGATAAGTAAATGACTAAGTTCCATAATAAAAGCATGGTAAGGTGAATTGCTAACCAAGTACTGAGGATGGTAATAACCTTTGTGGGGAAAATTATTTTAAAAAAAAATCACAACTGTCACAATAATGGGTCATACAGACTAAACCAGAAGTCACAGGAAGATGAATCATTAGAGTTCATGACCAGCTGTGTATTATAATTTGCACAAACTTGCATATAACTGCAAATTGTTCAATATGGCTAGAACAATGAAGGGTAGGAGAGGAAAACGTGTAGTGGATTTCATATTTAGGTGTTTGCACTAGAACTGGCAATCAGTGAAAGGGTCATCAACAGGGAAGTAGCATTATCAATCTTTTACACTTTGAAAATAGCACGCATGATATTATTAAAAGAGATGTCAGGGAATGAAGATACTGGAGCTTTAGAGAGTAGAAGATTTTGCAATAGTTTATGTTAGAAAATATATACCTAAAAATATAATTATATCTATAACAGGAAACATAGGACAGAGTCAAATAATAGCTTGAGGGGTTTAATAAGTGGGTCACGATAGGTGATGAGGAGTAACAGGGAGTCAGATGTCAAGGCCTGGATTTCTAACTTTGACTTAAAAATTCATATGGGTTGGATCTATTATGTGTGGGCAGTTGTTGGTTGTTGATGTTGTTGTTGTATATGTGTGTTGAGAGTAAGGAGATGGTTGTTTGTTAGCAATTATCCAAAATGGTGCACACTGACTTGTCTGATACATTTAATATGTGCATGACTTTGAGAGAGTAGTCTGTTTAGTGGTATATGAGTATGTGGATATGGAACTCAGAGTTCATGTATGTGTATGGTTTGGGGAAGAGGTAACATTTGGTAGAGGATTATATAAAAGATTGCTTAAGGAGTGAATGTTGTATCACATGAGAAATGATGAACAAAACAGAGTCAAGCAAAATTTCAGAACGAGACAGAAATAGTTGGCTAACTCACCACCCATTCCCAAACGACTTTTATCTTGCCAACTTCACTCCAGAGATTGGAGAAGCCAAATACTTGCTTTGCTGTCTCCACTGCTGTTTGGAGTAACAAATAACATAATCCGTACTATAGAAATCAAAAACAAAACTGCTGGGAAACTTCAAGGAAGCTTTTACTTCCCTCATACAGGGTGGTAATTTTTCTTCCTCCTTCTTCCTGTGTTGACAATGAATAGGATGACTCAAGTTGCAAGTTAGATGTTGTGGACAAAGCCACAGAGATGTTTTCCTCATAGCTCTGAATTACTCAGTTATTCAAGATGAATAAGTCTTAGAGATTGGCTGTATGACATAGTGTCTGTGTTATAGTTAGCACTGTACGGTGCACTTAAAAAATTGTATAGACGGTAGATCACATGTTAAGTATTCTTTGCCTTCCTATTCCCCTCAAAAAAGGGGATCATGAGGAAACTTTTGGAGGTGATAGATATGCTTATTATCTTGATTTTGGTGATGATTTCACAGGTGTATGCATATGTCCAAAATCATCAAATTATACATTAAATATGTGAAGTGTTTTTAACATCAATTTTACTTTAATAAAGGTATTTTTTTACAAAAGAATTGGAGCCATATGTCTCCAAATATTTTGTTATCTTGAGACACTATAACAGTTCTGTGTAAGCCCCTTACTAAAGTTTTCAATCTCTTGAAGAATTCTATATACTACAAGTAATAGTGTGTAAGGCAAAGGGACACTCAGAACCAGCCAATATGCTAATACCCATTGTCAACATCAAACCAAGAAGAAATTAAGAGAAAGCAACGCCAAATTGTTAATATAAATAAAGAGCAAAGCATAATTTGATTTGTAAAAATTTGATTTTATCTTAAAATTTAGAAAATCACCAAAAATGGACCTACATTTATGATAGATACCTGCTATTATTAAATAATGATTTCTAATCACTTTAAAAATTAGTATTGTGTATATCTTCGGTCAATTTTGAATAGATCAATCATCCAATGAACATTATTTTTAAGATTAAGATATGTTCACTTTATTTTTCTTCCAAATTGGAAATAGACCTTTAAAGTAATAAAAATAATGTATGCTCCTTAGGTAAAAAAAAATCAGATGCTGTAAATAAGTATAAATAAAATGGTAAAAATACCTAGCATTCCCAGTACCAAAAGAAACTTTGTATTTTGGTTCCTAAATTTCCAGATATTTTTCATTGGTTTATTCACTATTTAATATATTCCAACATGGTATGCAGAAATTAATGAAATATGTGTATAAAAATTTTTATAGAGACATATTTTGGACATAAAACCATCACAGAGAGTAATAATATATTAGCTTAGCCCTTTTTTCACTCATTCCTTCTTTTTAAAATGTTTTTTCTATTAATACATTTTAGAAACGTATTTTCTTGTCCTTGTCTTTTGGCTCATATTATTGAAGGGGGACATATACTAAAGCAAATTTAGTGTGGATAGTTAACATTAAGGTAAAAAAAAATTATCAAACAAAAAAAGCCTGACAGCTATGAATTGATTAACTTTTGCTTTGCAAAGAGAAGAAATACTACAATCTCAAAGCTAAAAAAAAAAAAAAAAAAAAAGGTGGAATTTTTATTGTTTTCTTTCTTTTGCTTGCCATTGACTTAATACACACTTGCCTTAATAATTACATTATTCAAATTTGTTTGTCATTTCACTATATTTCACAAGGCAATATGGTTTTATTATAATAAGAAATATTGGAATTAAAATTTACATGTGAAGTATACTAAGAAATTTGAGATATAATATGAGGCTGATCTACATATTTAATTTGTCTTTAATGTTGTTCCTGTTAAATTTGGAACAATATAATGTACACTCGTTTAAAGTGTGTGTAGCTCTGTACTTCTCAATTTCTTGTGATCGTGGAACAATAAATATAGATCCAAGTTGTCAGCTCTTATGGCTATTTAATGCTGCATTTTATAGGCACATCTTAATCTAAATAAAGTTTACTGCTCAATTAACATGAAACTTTATTTACCTTGTCAAGAGATAAAATATACATTTTAATTACTTTAATTTTCGAAGGCTATCAATATAATCTATTTTACAAATGATGTATTTTGATAGCATGCACTTTTTTTGGCATTGCTTCTTTTTGATGTTAGAAGCTCATTTGTTTTTTTTTAAATAAAAAGAGTAAGTGAGAATGATCATTTGGTGATTTCACTCAGTTTAGTAATTCCATTGTCAACTTCTTTATTTTTCTTGATGTATATTTGCTTATAGTCTGATTTAACAAAATATTGACAGAATGTTTCACTTCATGAGAGTAGAGAGGTTTCTGAGTAAAGAGAAAGACTTCTCTATAAAGAGCTACATGGTTTAAATTTTGGACTTGCTCTATTAAGTACTATCACAAATTAGACACAACTTATTAATTTTTTAGAACCATCTCATTTATAAACATCAACTACAAAACACCCTTTAATTTCATGGTGATTACTAGATAAATAGCAAGAAGAAAATAAAAATGGAAACTAGAGTATAGCAACTATTAATATTTTATTTCAATATATATTTTTATATACACAACACTTAGCAGGTTAATAAAAAATAAATAAGGGTAGACAACCATGTAGAAACAATTAAATTAAAAAGGTATTTAGCTAAATAAACACATATATCAGCCAAAGTAGAACATCTCCTCACCTTTGCTTAGAAACCATTCCATAGAATCAATGCCTTTCCATTTCTAATGCATGTATTTAACCTGAAAGTCCATTTTAATGTCAAAAGAATTCCTCTCACCCCGACTGTGGTGTTGGGTAGGTATTGTCTTTCTCCACTGCTGCATTTACAGATAATATATTGATACAGAAAACTTTGGTTCACCCAAGCACCATTTTACAGTAGACAATAGGACTTTAGCAATCCTAAGTGAGGGTACTTGTGTTTTCTCATTATGAGAAATGGATTTCCTTTATTGGTTTGGAAAATTCTAGACATCCAAAACAATAAACATGCAAAAAAAAAAAAATAGAAAAATAGAAGGGATGTCAAAAGAAAAAGCAGATATTTTAACAACAGCTTCCTGGATTCGTCTGGTCACTCATAAACATGACAGTGAAACCAACTTGCAATATGAGTGCCATCAGATTTATGAGAGACAAGAAAGATGGAGTTGCTGGATTAAAACAAAGCATCTTCTTGTGGCTTAAAATCTATGTCTGGGTCTAACGGCCCATTTTAAAACATTCATACAGTTAAATTACAGAAATTAAAACATTATGCTGAAATTCTAAGACATTTTGTTCAAATTTCAGGCTGTTAAAGAACTACATGTTAAAGAAATCTGAAACAAAAATTGATGGAAGAGAGGAGACAGGCTCTGCCACTATTTGAACGCAAACTGAAAAATCTTCCATTAACTCTATGTTTTAGTTTCTATATCTGGAAGATAATACTGTGAAACTAGATAACCTATAATGCCCATTCCAGCACCAGTATATATTCAGATATGATTTATTTGTATTTTCACTAGAATTTTCATTTCTATTGTAGTTGACTTGTTAAAATACAAATAAATTATGAATATATATGAATTATGAATTAACATTTCTCAGCTACCCACTATTTTTATGGTTAGCCCAATAAAGTTTTATTAAACTTGGAACATGATTACATTTTTGACCAAACTATAGTTTTCTATTTGTGTAACATATGTCATTTTAGTATGTTATAAATGAGTAACATAACTTTTATAGTACCAAAGAGGTAGGCAAAATAAAGCAATCATGAGTATCATTATTATTAAAACTGTTTTATTTTTGCCTGGTAGGGATGAAGTTGAACTTTGCTGAATTGTTTTAGTTTTCATTATTTGACCTATCCTCTGGACTATCTTTTGGAGATAAAGATATATGAGATAGGTTATTGCTGTTAATATTTACATTACACCTGCAATGTACTTATTAGCTTTTATAATTTTTTAATCTAATTATGTTGTGTGTTTCTTCTTTCCCCCAAAATACGGTATGTACATTAAAGGTGTATGTACATTATTGTCCTGCCACCAAAACTTTTAGATAATGAATATTTGAATCAATGCAATTAGCCCAATTAGAATATACTTTAGGCACTCTGCAGCTCCTTAGTGAATGAATGGTGGATCAACTTTCTTACATTGATTATTCATGCCCAATGGAATACAAAATCTTTTGTACAGGAATATAGATTTTGTTTATTCCTGGAGGTATATACATTTAAATAAACACAATCATCACCGTCACCATTTGTTGCAAGCTTTGCTATACCCGACACTGTTCTGGTGTTTCGTTTTTATGATCTAATTTAATAATCACAGCATATACTGTCTCTGCAAATTTGGAAAAACAATAACTGACATGTGACAGAGGAGGAAGAAAAGGAGGGTTGAATAAATAATGTATATATACCACTTAACAGTATGTGAAACGATGGTCTAATTATTTAGAGTATACCACCATATTTACTAAGAAACATTCTATTAGACAGCTATATTAATATTCCCATTTTAAAGGTAAGGAAAATGAGACACAGGTCAAATTTCCTTCATAAATTTGCAGAGCTACTAAGCATTCCAACCAGAATTTTAAGGCAGACATATCAGGTCCACTATAATGTAATGCTTCTCAAGTTGGAAGCAATTTACATGTAAATAGAGTAAAACTCAGGTTAAGTAGTTTGCCAAACATTACTATTAGTAAATTTCAAAAATAGGATGGAAACAAGAAATGTCTAAACCCTATTTCTTTAACACTGCCTTCTACTGGCTTTATAATCACTTACTGCATCTAAGGTAAGGGTCCTCCATAGGTTTAGTTGATTTATCATCTCTGAAACATATACTTAACACATATCTTTGCCATACGCAGGTGTAGTTGTACATAAAGTTCATTATCTATACCTTCTTTTCCAAAATAATTTTATAATATGACATCTATCTCTATCAATTAGTAGTGCTGCAATAAAAACAAAAAAAATCAAACATAGGGACTTAAAACATCCGTCAATTATTTTGGCTCCTGATTGCATGGGTAGGTATTTTTAACTGGACTTAGTTGGCTGGTTCTTCTGATATGTGTGCAGCTTGGCTGGTCTTGGCTGAGCTCACATACGTGTATGTGATCACACGGGGAGTTGTCTGGGATGACTGGTTAATAATAACCTCATCTCAGATGTGATCTTTATCTACATGGTCTGTCATTCTCTAGCAAACTACCCTTACTGTTTTTATCTGGTCGAAGAAGTAGTGAGTGAGTAGCTGACAGTAAGTCCCAGTGAGCAAGCTTAAATTTTCTGCTTCCCATGGATTTGTTGTTTGTCCCATTGGCCAAAATAAGTCACATAGGCAAGCCTAGTCAGAGTAGAAGAGAACTGCACAGGTTCATGATAGGGAGGGGTATGAAAAATGAGGGGCTATTACTGCAACAATATGCCACGATATGTGATTTTGGCATTTCAATATAAAATAGAATATCTTGTATTTTCAAATTACTCTAGAACAAAAAGCAAAGTGCATTTTTCTGTATTTTTCAAACTACAATATTTGGTCTTAATTTGTAAAATTAATTTCAGAGGGCATTTCCTGATTTGCTCCCATGATTTATGTTGTATTCAGTGTGAGATTCAGCTGAATGCTAACTAACAATGAACCAATTTGAGTTAGCATTAGAAAATAAAATCTAAAATGCTGTTGTTATCTTTTTTTAGAGCAAACAAAATAAAGAAAAAAGTGATGTAGCTGATGAAGAGTCTATGTTAATATAGTTAATATGTTATATGTACATTTTAGCTCTTTTGTAATGTGATTTTATTTTCTTAGTATTTTGCAGTTTTCTCATTTGTAGGATATAAATTTTAACTCCTATTTACTGGAAGTACATGCCACCTTTTCTAAATATTAGTAAAATACCTAAATTATTATACAGTTTACTAACTCAGTTTCCATGTTATTTCATCAGCTAGTGAATACAGATATTAACATATTCGGAGATTCAATTCAGTATAGAGTATAGGATTCAGGGACAAATCGAAGCAACCAAAGCTCAAGAAGCATTTGTGTGTAAGTAGGAGATTTAAATTATTTTTGTAAACATTACTTATCTACACACCGTTTTAGGGTTTTTTGTTTCATTATCTCACACTAGCATTCAGCTGTTTCATAAGTTGTCCATGGACATTTCTAAATTGCTGCCTCTACCTAATGGAAGCCTCGGGAAATTAAAATGCCAATTTTGCTATAGTTATTAAGCAAAAGTTTTCTAAATTATCCAGGAGACACTGTGGAATAGCATTGAGTCAAAAGTCTAATGTGAGTTAAAGAGGTTAACCAGCACTTTTTGTCCACATGCTCTTGCATATGACCACAGTGAAGAAGTTAGAGAGAAGAGCAAACATTTTGTGCAATCAGCATTTAGTCGGCTTTTCATGAGCCTTGACCTTTCTATATCATTAGAGCATGATGTTTTATTATGCTCAGACTCTATGGCTGCCTTCCATGGTTTTTCTCTTTAAATTAATGATAAAAAATGGTTTAGGAAAATTTCTGTTGAGCTTTTTGGAAACAAATGTAGTTAAACATAAAGGGATGGTTGGTGCAGCAAAGTAGTGCTGTGAGTTCATCTATGGGTAATTGTTTTTGCTGCAAATATATTACAATAATGGATAATATATAAAATAAAAGTTATAAAACCAGGCTCACATTAAAAAAAATGATAGGTATCAACCAGTAAAAAAAGAAAAGTACAACAATTTTAAACAATAGTGAGCACACTTAGGGCATTGTCTAAAGGGGCTTCAGTCCTGTATGCAGTGGTGACCAGAAATTTGGCTCCTACAACATAACAGGTGCTAAACCCACTCCATGACAGATGAGAAACTCTCATCAACAAATAGGCCACAGCTACTTTTTTCTTTGGTAAAGCGATAGGAGGAGGAAGAAGAAACCTGGGTAAGAAGAAGCAGATGAACATGTGAGTGACTCTTCATGGCAAAATGAGAGTATAAACTGGAGTAACAGATTTAAATGCAGACTTTATGATCAGACAGTTATTTTACTGGTCTTCGCTGAATACTCACAGGAAGACTGAAGGCAAAGCAGGACACCCAGGAGAGTCATCCCTGTGAGGCAGAGATAGATCATACCTGAAGAACTCATTAGAACAAGGTAGAGAACTGATATAAACACAAAAGACTTTTCAAGCTTTTGCTTAGTCCAAGATAGCGGCCCTCTACACTTGGAGAAATAGCTGGAGAGGTGATAGAGGATGTGCTCAATACCAATCGTGGGCCCATTTATGGCTGAGAAAGTCTCTCTGCATCTTATATGGAGTATCAAATATTGGACATATGCATCTGGAAGAAGGGCAGGAGAACTGAGAAAGAGAGAGGTTTCTCCTGGGTTGTAATTGCCCAGGGCCAGAGTGCTGATGGCAGGGAAAAGTAATTAAAATCAGATATCCAGCAAAATAGAAGCTTCTGGTCCAGAAATCATATAATTTGAAGTATGCAATGAATTGAGCCTAACAAACACAAGATGATGATGATGATGATGAAAACGAGAAGGAAGAGGAGGGAGAGAGGGAGAAGGAGAAGGAGAAAAAGGAGAGAAAGAAAGCTATTTCAACATGGACTTGCTAACCTCAAAAAAGATTTCTCTGAACATAAGAGAAGGCTTAAAATTTTCTGTATACAATTATTACTTTTCAATGTCTAATGTTATTCCACCAAAATGTCTAGCACAGTGAAAAAAATTAAAAAGCACAAAAGAAGCAAGACAGCATGGCACATCATTAAGAAATGAAACAGTCAATAGAACAAGAAAGAGAGATAACATAGATTTTGGAATTATCACATATGTATTTAAAATAACCAATTTAAATGCATTAAGAAATCTAGTAAATAAAGGGAACAACATTTACAACATATAGGAAAGAAGTGAAATAAAAGAAATAAAAAATCCAATGGAAAACTGTTGTGCAACAAATAAATTGCTTTTTTGCCTTATCAACAGAGAAAAAGATCAATGAAGTTGAAAATACAAATACAATTTGAATGACAAAAAAAAGGAATTAAAAAAGAAGAAAAAGAAGACCAGATGATACAAAACCTGTAGGAAAATATCACAGTCTATCATACCTATCATTGTACTCCCAGAAAACATATGAGAAATGATGAATTGGACATTAAAAATATTTGAAGGGTGATGGGTTAAATTTTTTTAATGGCAAGACATTCCAGATATTCATAAAGCTGAGCACATCCCAAGCAGAATATGTGCAGAGAAAAGTATACCTGTGCACATTATATCCAAATTGTACAAAAACAGTATATTAAAAGTCATCAGATAGGGAAATGAAACATTATAAAAAGTGGGAAAACAATTTGAATGACAACTCACTGAATCAAATAAACATTTGAAGTCAGTAAACAATTATATACCATTAAAAGTTATGAAAGAAAAATTTAGAATTTAAGCAGTCAACTTAGAATTTTATAAATTGGTAAAAATTTTTTTCATCAATAAGATAAAAATAAATACATCTTTTTAGGCAAGCAAAAACTGAAATTTTTTTTAATAGACGTATAGTATAAAAAATGAAGAAATAAAAATTGGAATTACCAATTCAGGAAAAACTAGAAAACATAAAAAAATCAGTTACAATAAAAATAAATTTGTAATTTAAAGTATCATTCATAAAAAGAAAGTAAATCCGAGTCCTTCAGATTTGTTAAAACTACCCTTTTAGGAATATATAATTCCCATTTTATGTCAGTTTTTTTAAGAAATTCATCCAATGTGTTTTAAGAGAACATGATTTCCTCCATTCTCTCTCTCTCTCTCTCTCTCTCTCTCTCTCTCTCTCTCTCTCTGCCCCTCCCTTCTTTCCTCCCTCCCTCCCTCCCTCCCTCCCTCTCTCTCTCTCTCTCTCTCACACACACACACACACACACACACACACACACACACACACAAACAAAATAGAAGTAAGAAATATGTTCAGTGGGACTGATCACCAGATACCATCTTCCAACTCCTGACCAGGTTTTCAAAAGCCTAGTGAAATGTCTCTACCTAGCCTCAGACTTAATACTTCCCTAAGCAGGGCATTATGTGGTTACAGGAAAAAATTTAATCCCTGACTTCACAAAACCTTCTATATAGTTTTTGTAATAATGTAGATATAATAAAAGACAGAATATAAAAATGTAAAAAAGAAAGTAATAAATTTATCAAAATCTATAATAAAAAATTAATTAAATAAATGGTTCAGTGGAAAGAGAGGGTAAAGAGAAGAGTAAGAGTGAAGATACAAACTGTCGAGAATACTGCCTAAGTAAATTAAGCAACAGTATGATTGGACTCTAATATTTACTTAGGGACTTAAAAAGAAAATTCCAATAACACAGCCTTTCATATTCTAGACTGTTCTGCTAATTGGAAATAATCTGGAAATTCAAAACATCCTTCCTTCCATATTTGCTTACTTACAAGGCGGGCACATTTTTATGATGTGTTTAGCCAGCAGATTAGTGAAGTGGGTACGTCAGGAAGATTCAGCTTCCTAATTAGCGTTTTTAATGAGTTTTTGCTATGTCACTCCCTAGTAGTCTATTTACTGTTTTCCATACTCTAGTTTGGAAGCCAAACTGCTAGTCAGTTTCAATTAACTCAAAATACTTCTACTAAAATCAGCTCAGTGGTAATATTTAATAGCAGACATAGTAATAATAAGGCATGGTATAATAGCATAAGATAGTAATAATGAGGCAAAGTATAAAAACAAGTATATAAATAAACATAAATACATAACACATCTGAATATTAAAATGATAAAATAAAATAGAAATGTGTTCATGTAAAATTCAAAAAAGCATTGTCTATATTAAACATGTTATTATATACCAGGGGTGCCAAGGAATGTATACAAGTAGACACTTTTGTCAGCATTGCTCAAGCAATAGTTCGCCATAATCAGAAGTGTCTGGAGGCTGATGGTAACCACTTTGAGCACCTCTTGTAATTGCAGAAGTCAAACGTGACTTGTATTCATCTTTTATTATTGGTATATATTGAGTATTACAATTGTAATAGTTTTTTTTCCCTTAAAGTGTGAATACATTTCTTTGACACCCTCTGTATATGCAATAGTATTTATTAAAATAAAGTTTAATGAACTTGCAGTTAATTTCAAACTATTTTAGTTTTACAAACTGCATACTACGTGATAGATTGTTTCATCTGCAAATTCGGTGGCCTTTGGTGAATATATTAAGTTATAAACAGTACCTGTATATCAACTACATTGATTTGTTAGTATATTCTTGCTCTATTACTATACTTTTTATGGTAAATCCTAATTTGGCATATATGATAGCAAAATGAAGAAATACATGTCCATCCATTAAGTGACAGTCTATAGACCAGAACAACTCCCAATTCAGAAAATCTTAACTGTGCTCTAGATTATCTGGCTTTGACTGTATTGCAATTTCACATTAGAGAGAGAATTTAGAGTTAGATTTCAGACTTGGTGAGGCTAAACTTTGTGCAAAGCTGAGATTGGTTGAGGCTTTTCAAAGTGAGAAGCTTCTTTTAACTTTCCTGGTTATTTTTCACATATATGATTTATTTCCAACAAAAGCCATACTTCCTCTTCTATGTCATAGAGCTCTCATTGGGAAGTAACATCTCAGCTAGAGATGGCATTCCATGAACCCCTGATATGTGGTGGTCCTATGAGTTGTCCCCAATGTAATATGAGCAGAAGTGTCCATGTAAAGTTAATTAAAAACCAGGGGAACTTTCTCCTTTTCTCTCTTTTCCTGTTGAAGGAATAAAAGCAGAGGACTGGAGGTTCTGGGGGGTAGCAGAAATACATTCTGGAAGCAACGTGGTTCCTAAATCACCATATGAAGAAGACAATCCTATATAAGACAGGAATACCTACATTAGATAACTAAAAGAGTGAGAAGTAAACTTATCTTGTGTTAGGTCACTGAAAGGTTAAGGTTTACTTTTCCCTTTATGAAGATCTACTCTAATTATAGAAACAATTCAGAATTCTTCACACATGAATATATTTTAATAGCAGTGCCTCAGAGATCATTTGAATGATTATTAGATATATTTAGATATTGGTCTCCTAACAATGGCCTGTCAAGTGAAATTGAACATATACATACATGCACATCCATTATGCATATTTAAAGAATGTGATAAAATCAAAGGTTGAACGTTAGTATTTAGAAAACTACCTCAAAAGCAATACTCACAAACACATTTTATTCATGCAGCATATCAACACATTGTAGAATGAAAAGGCAAATAGGAAAATATGTTTTCTTTCTCTAGGGATTATGTCACCTCCTCTGTTCTTTTTATTTTATCATTTGCATTGCCATGGGGATCCGGGAGGTCTATTATTAAAACAGTCTGTAATCCTAAACAAAAGAAACAAGCTGGTGATACAGATGGAGTCCAAGTGAAGAGAATAAGGTAGAAGAAAGTTCAGTAAAATCATATTATAGGAAGAATATGCAGAACACTGGTTTCGCCATAGGAATCTAATATTATATGAAATGAACTTTCAAACCCCTTTGTTATTGCTCATTGATAGTTGGAGGTATCTTAGCTAAAATATGAAAAGAGGAAACATTCAATTAATCATGATTCCACTTTTAATAAAATGTTTTACTTCTTTACCAATTATAAAAATAATAAAAGTCCTGTCTGTACATAACTACCAGAAATTCATTTGGAGGCTGATCAACATTTGACTTCCAACACTCTTATTGCGGTAAGGTCAGAAACTTTTATTTGCAGAGCTATTTCGCCCCATCTGTTCAGTCACACCTAAATGAACAAGGGGTAGGCACCTCACTTCAGTGAGAACAATCAGAACTTTTAATTGGGGATGTTAGAAACAGTTTTCTCTTGGCACTTGGATGTTCAACTTTTAAACTCAGCAGATCTGAAGAGGCCCTTTTACCATATGGACTCAATTGCCTTTCTGGAGAAAGAGTAATGTCTCAGGTGACTAGTGAGATAAGAGAAGGAGAATCCTTGTCATCAGGTCCTTAGGGATATTTTTAACTCTGTGATCCGATCCTGCACTTAGTTTAGGAGGGGACCCTGTATCTTTTTTTTTTTTTTTTTTTTGCTTAATCTGACTTCATTCATTAATGTCCTATTTCTTGAAATCAAACAAAAACAAAAACAAAAACAAAACAAAAAACAAAACGAAAAAACCTCTACTAGAAATATGTTACATAATGTTAGAAGAAGAAATGAGTTTCTTATTCTGGTAACTCCTTGGATCATGTATGCTTTTTGACTTGCCGGAGAACTGCTTCGGCAAAATTGAATAGCGTCAATGGCTTGTATTGAGAATAGAGGAAGGACCTCCTGATTTTTCTGAACTGTAGAATGTATTCTGTCTTTCAAGTCTGGGAACTTATTTCTCTCCCGCCTGTAAAAGTTAAACTTCTCATAGTTCACCCAAGAGCAGTCAAGAACCAAACCTCTTTCCATTCAAAGTGGTCCGAACTCTCCATCTCTTTTGGCAAATCACAACCCAATTAGTATAGTTCTAAATTTTACTTTCTTTTCTGATAAATATATTTATGAAATTTTATTGAAAGTAGAAATCAATCATTCAATGGCTTTAAACCTCGCCTAACTTACCCCATGAATTGTAAAAATGTTGTGTGAAATCTAAGACTATAGGCAGTGAGGTTAGATCCTGAGGTTATATGTGGTTGAGGCTAAAAAGAAAAGATATTTAACTAAATCTCAGGCTAGTGATTTCACTCCATCCCTTCAGTCATAGTTCACTGAACAAGAGGTAGGTACCTATATTATTGTTTAAAAGTGTCACTGTCATTTATTCACTAAGTAACACTTAATATATTTTTGACAAGTATTGCTCTTGCTTGAGAAAAATTGATAAGAACACTTTGTTTCATTTCCCTCATAAGCCTTTTTATTTTGAATGGAACATACAAGGTTCTGCTTGTTCTATTTATTGTACATTCCCTGCATGAATGACTGTAAGAACCAGGCAGCAAGGATGTACAGCACATTTAAGTAGAATCAACCAAAGACGGACAGAGTCTCCCCAGCCACAGACCTCACGCTCCTGATGTAGGACAGGTAGGATGAGCAGGACATAGGATGGATGGGAGGACAATGAACAATGTCACTGTTCTTGCTGATGGATGGGCTGTGGCCAAAAACACCAGGTAGAGGAAAGACAGACTCCAAGTACTCTGGCCCAGACAGATCCATGACTGTGGTCAGCGGGTGAGAACCACCCGTGTGCTCCCTGCCTTCTTTTGTCCTTTTGTGGCTGCAAACTTGGCTCCCGGTAGCATTTGGACATAGAGTCAATATTCAGAAAAGAGGGTGCTCAGAATAATTTTTATACATGCTACTCAGCAGCCACATTACATGAACATTGTCACTCAAAGACCTGAAAACTAAAGCACTACAACTATAAATATTTTTCCAGCAATTAACACTCAGCATCAGGTTCAAATTTAAGCACAATTTTTGAAAAGCCAGGGCACACATTGTTTAATAAAATGATACTTTGCCTTCCCCATCCCTTCTTCCTTGGGACACATGACTATTCACAGTGACAGCTCTCTCACTTAACTTCAAACCAAACCATTCAAAGATTTGAGGAAAACAGACATCTGGATAATTTCATTTGTCTGCACCCAAGGAATAGATAAGCATATTCAATTCCAAAGTTCACAGAAGTCTAACCCGGGAGTCATCTGTCTTAGCCAAGTGTTTTGTGGTTTTATTTTCTTATAGTTTGCTTTTTTCTTAGCTTACCCTGAGAACAGACAGGACAGTCTATAGAACCTCCCTAAGCAATTCTTCCCCAGATAAGGTGGAATTTCCTGGAGGAAGCCAGGCAGGTGGCACAGATGGCAATAAATGACTCCTGTATTACAAGGATGCCCCATTACAGAGGAGCAGTGCAGGGTCTGACTCCTCGGCAAGACCTAGTGGGAGTTGAGCTTCACTGGCTTGAACCAGGTGTCCTGTTTTCCTGTCTGATCCACTGCCCACTTAAACAGGTAGACAGAGGAATCAAAGCCAGGACCTGCATTCGACTCCCGCCTTTGGAATCTCCTCCAACCCTCTGGTCTCCAGGTCACATGAGATAAGGCCACCTGTGCGGGTGAAGTTAAAGCTTAACCCTGACACTGAGAACTTTGCAAATCCCTGGGGCAAGTCTGCACAGAACTTTATTAAGGTTAGAAAGGAAGGGTTGGCAGACCACATTGTGGGCCCTTTATCACAGTGAAAATAAGGCTGAAACCACATTGGTCGAAGTCCAGCCAACTTATAGACCAGGAGAGAAGAGGGGTACATAAAGGTGTCATGTTCTGTTTTGTTTGTTTGCCTGTTTGTTTTGAAGAGTTAAAGTGAGGGGGAATGCTCAAAACCATTTGACCATATTTCAAAATCTATCCTAAGAATATAAGAGAAAGATAGAGGCAAATTGTTCTGTAGACCTCCATACCTGAGTGTACCAACAAGCATTTCTTCAGTCCTCTCTCATTTTTTGACTATTTTTTTCAATTTTATTGATGCATAAATGACAAATGTAATCATAGTATATTTAAAGTGTGCAATGTGATTTGATATACATATACATTGTAAAAGGATCCCCACCATCAAGCTAATTAACAAACACATCCATTACTTCACCTTTGTGTGTGTGTGTGTGTGTGTGTGTGTGTGTGTGTGAACTCTTAGATTCTACTCTCCTAGCAAATTTCAATTATGCAATACAGTACTATCAGCTACAGTTGCCATGGTATACATTAGATTCTCAGACCTGATTCACCTTTAAATGGTGCCTGTTCTCATAGAGACTGTTGCCACTATTGGAGGAGGCCCCAGGGTAAATCTGAGTGCTAACCAGGAGTTAGGGGGATAGGACAGCTTGGCAGTAGGAAGCCAAAAAGCTGGGCTGCCAAGGGGCTTGACTCTTCTATTGGTTTAGTGAGTCAGTGTAATGAAAAATGAATCCCAGAGCACAGATAATCTTAACATTGCCAATTTTCTAAGTCAGCTTCAGCACTTTGTTCCCCAGAAACTTGAATTTCTGCAGCAGCAAGCTGACATAGGTGAGATCCATGCATACATAAAAATGGATGGTTTTGTGGCTGGATCTCCATATTCCAACAGACATACTTGGCTGCAATCTCAAAGTTTCCAACCACTCTTCATTCTCTGCATCTATGAGACCAAAATTTTCTGCAAAGTCCTAATACTCGGAAGATGCAAAAAAAACAAAAAACAAAAACAAACAAATAAACAAAAAAACACCTCAAGTTCTTCACATCTTCCATCTTGTTCTTGTGTACTTTGTTTTAAAGGATTTCTTCCAGTGTGATGGCATACGTCTCAAGGAAACTAACTGCCTTCTGTCCCAATATTCTGTATATTATTTCAACATGTTCCCATTTCTACTTTGAAACTGGGGGATAAACAAGGGTGGACCATTTCTTTTCAATCTTTAGCAGGTTCCCTTCCACACCACTCAAAATTATGAGCCTTGCCAACGTCAATCCAAGCCCCACAGGATGTAGAAATGCAACTTATAGGTTCTATTAATCATTTGGAATGATGTTATATCACTGACTGGGGATATCATAAGGGTGCTGTCAACTCCTGGAAGGAAGATAACCGGAGTGGATCTTCCCCCCAAATCCAGCATGCCTACATTGAATATTCCTAGAGGTGGTTTTACAGCTTGTGAGGAAGTTGACTGTCATCCATGCTAAACCCCTTCATCTGTTCCATTCATGATGAAAACAGTCATTTTCTATAAGGCCAGGAGATGCCTTAAACACTTCTTTCACATTTTGTCTTTTGCAGTTACTTCTGAGCCTTTTCTCCCAAGTCAGGCATAAATTAGCTGTTGCCTTGAGGAACAAAGAGGTGACTTTCCAGAAGGAAAAAGGAATTCCTTATTTAACATCATCTCTTATTGTCCTTCCAAGGTCATCGGAATAAGCAGAAAGGCCCAGCTGCAGTGCTCTGAAGCATGAGTCAAGTTGGGAACTTCCCTGGGCTATGGGGCAAATGGGAAGATGTACGTGGGTACCAGTAATCCTCCTGCCAAATACGATCCAGTAAAAGACCCCATGGCCCACATCCAGCTGTGGGGAGGTGGGTGCAGGCCTGTTAGCCTCCTCATACCCCTAAAGCTTCCTTGAGAATGCTGAAGAAAACCCCAATGACAGAGACGCAGTGCCCCTTTGATATATACAACGTAATAGACACACAAACAGCCCCAGGAGTTTTGCCATCCTCATTATCCTCAGGTTCCTTTTTATTTGGTAGTTTGCTCATTTATTTGTCCGAAGACTGTGCTACAGCTATGACGGCACAGCTGGCACATGACAGAGCACAGACATGAATCCACAGCTTCTCTCTCCAATTCAAAAGTACTTTATCAATTCATTTTTGTTGTTTCACAGGATTCTGTGGTAGCATAGGCTCTTATAGGCTTCTTGATACAAATGGTTGTTCAGATTCTGGTGCTTTGCATGAGTCCTTCACAGCCTCCTTTGTTCCATCCATGGACATAGGTGTCATTCCCCTGGATCAGGTAGAAGGAGGCTGCTTCCAGTTCTGCTGCCAGCTTCCCTAACAACACAATTTCAAATGAAGCAAATTGAATTTATTTCAAATTAAAGATAGATTGCTAGAACAACACTTAGCCTTGGACACATGGAAATAGTAGAACCTAGTACAATCCTTTTTGTCTATAATGTTAACCCAGCTCACTATTTAAAGGCCGTGCAGAAACTCACAGTAGACAACACACCATATTTGAATGATCTTCAATATTTCACAATATTTTATAGGCATTTTAAAATTCTAGAGTAAAAGCATGGGTTTAAATACACTGTTTTACTGCTGCAAAGACTTCTCACTCCACCTACCCAGAGCCAGGCCAGACTTCCTAGGTTAAGGCCATGTTCCTTCATCAGGCTGCCCTCACCAGCTCTACGTTTGGAGGTCCTTGGGCCACCATCAGTTTTAACTATGAATTTGTGGGTTCGCACCATGCCTTCAGGGTTGATAGTTAGAACAATTCACAGAACTGAGAAAGAGCTACACTTTTGATTACAGTTTTATTGTAGCAAAAAAGATACAAATTAGAACCAGCCAAAGGGAGAGACACAGAGCAAAGTCCAGGAGGATTCCAAACACAGAACTTCTGTTGTCTGCTCCCAAGGCTGTGGGGAAGCATTAGCCTTCCAGTACATCACTGTGTAACAATACACCAAGTTGCCAACCAGGACGCTCACCCACGCTGCAGCAACCCGTTTCTTTTGGGGTTTTGTTACATAGGCATGGTTGATTGAATCATTGACCAGGCCGCTGTACTCAATTCCCAGCTCCCCTCCCTTCTCCAGAGCTCTGGTTGATAGCAGGTGGCTCAAAGCCCTAATCCTCACATGATAAGTCTTTCTGACATTGCCAGCCTCCATCCTGAGTCATCGCCTTAGCACAAGCTATCTAGGGGCCCACGCTGAGCCACCTCAGTATAAAACATCAAGTGTGATCGGAGCCCGCCATGAATCACAATGACATTCCTATCACTAGGGAAGTTCCAAGGATTTAGATTGTGCTTCCTAGGAACTGGGGATGAAGGGGGACCAAATTTGTTAGTACACAACTGCTCCATCATAACTAAAAATGAATTAAAAAAATACTTCTGTGGTGCAGGTGACAGTCTAGTAAAAAACCTTAAACAAAATCAGTGTTCTCACTCAGTAGTAAACCATTCAAACATGACCAGAGAAGTTGGTCCAGAGACGCTCTGCTGGTTAAGCTAGAATTGTCCTCTGGAAATATTTTTGGAAACAGTGTAGACTATAGAGAAAGGACAAAAAAAAAAAAAAAAGATGTTTTTCCAGCATTTCACAGCATAGCAGGTATCAGAAACAGTGATGTTTTAAAATGTACTCTTAATCCCATTTCGTTAGGACTGTGTCTGTTTGGATATGGAGAGATGTATGCTGGAATGACCCCATGGTCCAGCAAATTCTAAAGACAATAGTTTCTACATATGTCAATAGAACAAGTTAGAAGCAAAATCACACCTCAGATACTTGAGCAGCTTACATGAATGTATAACACTGTATTATCTGTGACCCAGATGCACAGGGATATTTTTCAGATATTGTGGAATCTAACGTAATAAAGTGCTTTAGACTGCCTTTTCTATAGATTATCTTCCTAGGTTCAGATACCAGCTATGTGCCTGAGGAAAGTCAATTAACTTATGATGTTAATAATTCATAATATTCGCTCAGAAAAGTGTCAAAATTAACTAAAAATAACTCACATGAAGTGATTAAACAACATTTGACTCATAGCAAATATTTAATAAATGTGAGCTAATAGTGGTAGTGGTAGTAGAAGTAGTAACACATATCAGAAAAGCTTTTAGCATACATTCTTACATCTAAATTACAGAATTCTTCCATCTGAAGCGTAGAATTATTTGTACTGAAAATTAAAAATCTAAAAATATGCCTTTTAAACAGAGGAGACGTTAGCTTTAATTAGAAGATATATTTTAAAGACACCTCTTTGGGGCAGAATAAAGCTCCAGCTTATATGTTATTGGTGTGCAGTTTTTGACAGTGCAGCAGTAGTCACAGCGATTTCAGCAATGGACGAGAAAGGAGACAGAGCACATGCTTACTAGTGAGGCTGGGGAAATGATTCTTCTTTTTTCCCCTTTGGCATTGCTTGACTGCCTCCATGACTGCTCATCTAATGTAGCTAAGAGACCACTTCCAAGTAATGAATGAAGGCATTCACTTCTTTGTTCCAGGAGACTATTGAATGTGTAAGGGCTTTGTTTTAGAGAATATTGATTTGTTCGATTTGAAATTCCTTTTCCATAATATAGCACCTACCTTGGGGTTCCTTTCATCCTCCAGTCATCTAGAGCCCATTTCCCTAACAATATAGCCAATCCGGTAGATACTGTCTAAAAAGCTCTATAAATTCATTTCTTACCATGGTTGTTATTATCTAGTGGAATCAGGAAGCATCAACGTCCTGATTGAAATACCACTGAAACGAGAAACACAGCTCTTAATTCTACTCATTTAGGGAATATATCTTTGACTTACTCAGTCAAATGCGGCTGTCACAGTTCACATTTCTTCATCTGCTACGATGAACATTACTTTTCTACTAAAATTCAATGTAAACATCTTTTTTTTCCTTCATGTTTCCAAAGCTAAAGCCTAATAACTACATATGTCAAGACTTATTAAAATATTATAATCTATTACATGTTACTGTAGACCATTTTATGTTTTGCCTATTGATTTCAAAAATAGATTTTTTTTTTTGCCTATTGATTTCTAAGACGAGATACTATATTTGTGAAGGCAATGTTTGTAACATTAAAATGAGAATTACTTGGAACTTCTGAGTATATCAATATTATCAAGGGCTAATTTTCAACTTTTGTGTAATAAGAACTTACCTAATTTCTCAAATGTCTGCATAGTAACATAAATGTCTTTGAAAACACATGGGCATTGCAAAAATAAATGGTAATTCTTTGTGATCAATTTGGATAAAAATGTGTTCTCAAAACCATTCATGTATTCTTAGAATTATTCTAGTTATAAAATATTACATTATATTAGAATTGTTTTTCTAAATAAATGACATTCATTAAATCTGACTTGCATAAAAAGCGAGCATTTTTCAGTATTTCATTATATAATACACATAGTATCAAATATGGGAAATATGCCTAAATATAGGCTGATGAGTAGCTCATTGTGACAGCTGCTGTCTTGACAAAATCATTATGTCTTTTATATATATATATAAAACATATATATATATATATATATATGTTAGCTAGATATCTAAATATATATATATAGTTGTTTGTTTGTTTGTTTGTTTGTTTTTTCCTGTATCTAGCTTGCTATAACCAAACTTCATTGACACTTTAGGAAATATGAGTCTTTCTCCATCTGGCACATGGCTTTTAAAACTCATTTGCTATAATTTAGAAAATATGCAAACAGCTGGCACAAAAAACATTTTTATTAAGTTATTTAACATCATATTTGAAAGATCTGTAAACCAGAATATTTTTATAAACCAGAATATTTTCTTCATTTTTCAACTGTGCAATCTCTACAATCTCTTTCTAAATTCTAAGAGACTATTTGGTTTGGGGTTTATTTGTCAACTGTACATTAATCTCTAGTATTTAAATTTTATACATTGATAATTCAGCTGATCATTGGCCTTGAAAATATTAAAAGCAGGAGGGGTTCCCTTTCTGTTTGTTTGTTTTTACAATAAAGATTTTAGATTCTGCCTCTCAATTCGTATAAGATTACTGAATAAATAATTAGTATGTTTGTGTTTTTTAGTCTTTCTTCTTACATATAGTACACACCATATAAAATTTTTATATTACCAAACCTCTACTCATTTATAGTTATATCTTTCTGATTTTCTCAATACCTCCCATATTAAACAGTAATATTGGTAATTTATAAGGAAAGTAAAAATTTTGGAATATATATGTTTTATATAAACACAATCTCATAAACACAGTTTATAAAAGGAAAGATTGTAATAAGATATTCAAAAAGGGCTTGTATTAATAACTATGAACTATTTAAATAAATAAAATTGCGTCTTGTTGGTAGTAAATTAGGTGGCTAAGTATTCAGAAAATAAAAAATGCAGCAGTGAGGAGAATATAAATTATTTATACAAATGTTCTTAAAAGCGTTGAAAAGTTAGCTAGATATCTAAATGAAGGTGAGAATCTAATGTCAGAGACAGTTTTGTTCTGGGGACGTTGTCATCAAATGATGAACTTGACAAGCTTTCGTTCTCCAAGACTCAATGAACAACAAAGTATAAAGACACAGTCACAATGCCTGCCTAAATTGAATTCAAGACCCTTCTCTTATAAAACTACAGTGCCACAGGGTTATAATTTCTGTGAAAGGGAGTACCAAGTCTCAAACTCTTCCTGCTTCCTCATCTAAAGAAGATAGAAATAAAAGTTGTTCATGTAGAGAACAGTAGGTCTGATGAGGAAAATCAGAAGCAAGTTATAATCACAAGCAAATTCTAATGGATTTGAAAGTCAAGGTCGCATCACATTTTCAGCCCAAAGGCAGTTGTCCTAAATGCCTACTATAATCAAGTACATACACATCATCTTTGGAGTACTTTTCCTCAATAATTTCACAAATAATTTTAAGGCAAAATGAGCAAATCATGGTAAAAAAAAAAGACCAACTGAATGAACAGATGTCCTATGTTTTTAGATTAGAAGACCTAAAGCTATGCAAATGTCAGTCATTTCCAATTTGGGCTATAGATTCAAAAATATATGTCAAAATTCCATTTTTTAAACATTTCTTGATATTATTTAACAAATTTTCTTAAAATGTATCTGAAAACAAAACAAAACAAAACAAAACAAAAAACACAAAGTGCTAATAGTCAAAGTACTATTAAAGAAGAATCACATAGTTGATGGACTTTTCCTAACCACAGGATTTGTCATAAAGCTACTGTAATTAAGAGAGAATGACTTCAGTGTAGGTGTAGAAAAATGTGTCAATGGAATAGAAAAGAGGGCTCAGAAATAGACCCATATTATATGAACACGATATTTAACTAAGATTGCATTGTAAGTCAGTGAACAAAAGATAGACATTCAAAATAAATGGTGCTGGATGATTGTCCAACTGAAAGAGGCTGGGTAATAGTTGTTAAAGACAAAAATCTTGAACTAAACCCTACATACATAATCAGATGTGCGCTTACCAGCTCTATAATCTCAAGCAGTTAGTTAATGTCTATGTGCCTGAATTTCCTCATCTGTAAAGTGGGATAGTAATGGCATGCATGACTTAAAGATTTCTTGTGGGTATCAATTGAATTAATACGTGTAAAGTATTAAAATGAATAATTGACAAGTAGTAGAAAATGACATTTATTATTATTATTATTATTATTATTATTATCCATAATTACCATAAACACCTTTATCATCAATAACATAATCATCATGATATGGGAAAACAACTTTATAATCCTACCTTGTAATATACATAAAATCATTTTCAGGTAGAATAAAGACCTGAATGAGAAAGGCAAAAATTTAAACATATTTTATTTCTATGTTTGAAGGATGTAAGTGGCTTTTTTGAACATAGAGATTGAAGACTTTTATATTGTATTGTCTGAGAGTTGATAAAAGGTTTAACATTTCCCAATCAGTTTTCATGTTTACAACAACGTTGTCATTGAACTAACTAGCAGATTATTGTTTTAATGCAGATTTGCGTTTCAGTAAATTTTCCAAATTCTTAAAAATTCACCACACCCCTTTTTCTCAGCTTACCTAAATGATTCTCTTTCATAGAGAAAATACTGCTTTCAATTCTATATGAAAACTTTCTGGCTCATCCAAATTCAGAATTATGTTCCAATACTGTTCACAACACTCATTTAGCATTTACCATTTCCTTCTTATACTTTTAATTTGTACAATGGCTAATAGATCTGAGTTTACAGTAAGACATCACCTAAGTAGTTTGAAAAACAAATTCTATCAGTTATTAATTGAGGGTCTGGGTAAATAACCTCTCTAAATCAAAGTTTCCTGATTTGCAATAAAATAATAGTAATAACTGATTTATGAGATTTAATTGGCATTAACTTTGATATAAGCAATATACCTATCATTGCAAGTCTGGTTACTTTGCCATTTTGAATTTTACTGTAAACATATTAGCAGAAAATATTGAGCTATGTTGTTAATATCCATTTGAGTATCATTCAAAATATCTTGTACAAAGAGATATTTAATAAGTATTTCTTGTTTGTTATGGAAACTAGCTGCTTAAGTTCAAGTTCAGTATCCCCCATTTTACTGTGTATTGTCTTTTGAAAGCCCTGAGCATGAAAGATCATTTCTTTTTCTTCTATTTTTTTGCATAGGTGCTACGCAAAGATGTCCAGTTTTAGAATAATTGAGAAAGGGAATTTTTTTCCCTTCTGTTGTATCCACATAATTACACAATAAAAGTTGGAGAAAAAATAATCAATGGAATAATATAATTTTGCTCTTGTGTGTGAAACATATTAAAACTAATGATCCTGTGTATTCTATAGCTATTGAGTGTCTTCATTAGGCGTCTTTACCTTATTTAAATAGCTTCGTTTTTCTTATTATTATACTGTTTGATATTCTAAACTCTTAATGTGAGTGAAAGACATTTATCTTTCAAAAATGAACACTCAGAAGAGCTTCTTTTCAAAAGTTGTTTTCGGCTGATCATTGAGCATATTTAATTATTACAAAAGTTACTGAAAACACACACTCACCAATCATCTCTTTGTTACTGCAGAATAATTCCTTTCTCTCTCTCTGGCTTTCACTCTCCCTGTCAGTCTCTCTCTCTCTGGGAGGCATACTTTTATTTGTCTTATGCCCTAAGTGAGAAGACATACTTTTTTTCTTTTGCCATTATTTGACAAACAATATATTCAGATTATCTAGGCAAACTGTTATACTCAGATCTTTCTGGCAGTTTATATAATAGCCATTTTTGATTTTTTTTTTTCCTGGAACTTACCCAATGTCTTTTAAAAAGCTAAGTGTCTTTGCTTTGAGTGAATATTTATTTTTATGGAATCCATTTTAAGTATTACGATAGAGCCCAGTCAATTTAACATAGACTTACTGAACATCAGAATTCTAGGAGATCTTCACATGTACTCTATTGGACTCTAAACTTCTTTACTTATGGCGTACTCTCTGGTTTCTGTTGCAAAACATGTAAACAGGGAAATAGCTACTTATCAATGAGGCTCATTCAACTTTTGTCCATATATAACTTCACAAAATGGCCTTTTATCCTAAGCCTGAAACTTTCTTCTTAAAATTTCCACCAAACAAATGTATGTTTAATTTTGAAGTTACTTAAAACAAGCCTCTTATTTTTTCTTCCCCATTAGAGACAGTAAAGAATACAAGTTTGGGAGGGGGAGCAAATATTTTCTCTCAGCAAAAATTCATTTGCATTCTCCTAAACAATTTTACCATTCAGTTCTCACAAAATTTATTTTGGGTAACTATTTTTAATCCTGTTTTTCATAGGAAAAAAATCAGGACACAGCTTCTAATATTAAAAAATAGCTACCATGGCTTTCTCATGACTTTCGTTTTCTAAGAAGAAGAATAGTTTGTTTGTTTAGAAACTGACAATTTCAACTCTTCCTTAGTACCCTGATTTGTATTCATTAGACATGCTGCATTTTTCTTTATTTTAATTTTTTTTTCTTTACATATCATTGCCAGGAAGGAGGAAAGGAAGGAAGGGAAGGAAGGAGGGAGTGAAAGAGGGAGGGAGGGAGGAAAGGAGGGAGGGAGAAAAAGGTGTTCTGATGCAACCTCTGTAAGACATGTGTCCTAAACTGAAAAAAAAAGGTAATTATCTACAGTTTTAGTTTTAAATCTGTTAGAATCTATGTAGGCATAATTTGGAACCTTGAAGTTTCCTAATTATGTTAAGATATTTTTGATACATCATGGCTCATGGCTTCTAAGAGTGTTACTATCTATAATATACTTCTAAATATGGTGTGAGAAAAAAAAAAATAAATGACCTATTTCCCTAAAATTGTCATCCATGAAGCTAAACCATCAAACAGGTGACCAAAAAAAAAAAAAAGACATTTTTAACCTCTGTAATCATTAAAGGGTAATATATAACATTTTTAACTCACTTTATTCTATAAATTTAAATGAAATTATTATTCTATCTAATACTATTGTACCTTATACTATGTTTCTACTTCTATTTTATATTAACCTATTTGGATCACAGACTCATGAATATTGCCTATAATACTAAACATAGATTCTCACATCTCAGCAGCTCTTGCTCTTACCCCATTAAACATACAAGTAATTTTATATACTTAGGTCACATAACAATATTTATTGCCCAATAACAACTGACAAATATTGATTGGAATGAATCTTGGTGCTTTACCTGTGTTAACTAATTTAATCCCCATGAAAAAACTTTATGTGGTTATATACTAGCTTTCTCCTCCTTTTGGAGAAGATGCTGAAGCCATGAGGAGGTTAAGTAAGAGGACCAAAGTTACAAAGTTTGTTAATGGCGTTACCTAGGTTGAAATCCATGATATTTGGTTCTAGAGTCCATGCGCTTAATCACCAGCTCTTATGGAAGGCTCCGTTATCTTAAATATTCACAATCCCTATAAATGCAGGTTATATTAAGTCAATTTGTCTTCGAGTTCCTGGCACACAACAGTCTATCATGATTGTTGATTATAATAGTACTCAACTCGTGAATGGCTATACCATTGCCACACATGTGCACACACACACACACACACACACACAGAATTGTGTTTAGAAATATCTGGGGTTCAGTTCACTCTCAGATTTTATAACTTTAGGAGGCAAATGATGGAGTGATAGATGGCTTGGCAGCTAGTGCTAAAAGAGAGCTGAGTAGATATATGTGGTTACAAATCCCCTACCATTATCATTTCCTGATTCCTTTCATAAGGATTCCTGAAAATGACATTTTGGAAATCATTTATCCAATAAGTTGTTACTTATCGAGCTCCAGAGGTTCTTCCTTTGCCCTTGAAATGTCCTTTGAACCCCAGCGTTAGCATCATCACCTGGGAACTTCCTAGAAATGCAGAATCATCCCAGGTCTGCCGAATTAAAATATTTATTTTACCAAGATTCCATGTGACTCATAGGCACATTCAAGTTTAATAAATATTGCTTGAAAATACCCAATGGACTCTGCCTTCTGGTAGCCTACATTCTTCTGTGGCACACAATACTGTACCCACACATGGCATTTGCATTTAAGTGTAAATTATGTGAGATGAAATAACATTAAAATTTCAGTGCTTCTGTAATGCTAGCCGCATTTCAAGTGTTTAATAATTACTCGTGTGGCTAGTGGTACTATACTGGATATATTGAATATATACTAGATAATACTATGTTGGAAAGCATCCATATAGGATATTTCCATTATTGCTGAAAGTTCTATTGGAAGCACTGCTCTGGATCAAGGAAAAACCATTTTTATTCTATTGTTAATGATCAAGAAGGCACGATTTTAGGTTTTGTCGTCTATGTATGGTCTCGGTTGCAGTCTTTTTTCCTCAAACAACCGCTATAAAAAATGTAAAAGCAATTCTTAGCTGGTGGGTAGTATGAAGACGGGCGGGATTTGGCCAACGGTCCCTGCTTTGTAGATCCACACTCTAGCGATAACTTTGTAGAGAAAACAAGTCTTGGATAAGAATACTTATAAGGAGAGATGTGCAAAGTACTGGGTGTGATCCAAGAAGACCTTAAAGGAAAAGAAAAACACACAGAGCTTCTAAGTTTTATTTTCATTTAAAGCATCCCTTGATATTAATTTGACAATTTTCCTATAAACACATTCTAAAGAAAGACAGGTGGTCCAAAATATATCTTGATTTCTACCCAGTGCTAGAGTAGCACTGTAATCAATGCGAGTATAGCTACCCCAAGAAGGGACTGACAGATCAGCACTCTAAATTGACAAAAACTTGTTACCTGTAACTTGAGTTATAGTGTAGCAATTCCAGGGAAAAACCCTGATATCATATCAACCCAAACAACCGTAGTCACCTTTATGTGTGGCCTTTCTCACAAGAACCTCAAACTCCTATAAAACATTAAACAATTGTTTCTGTGAGAATCTTGAAATATTTCAGTTGAATTTTGAACAAAAACATGTCAATCCACAACCCTTATTTACCACCCATGAGCATGAAAATCTTGTTTTCTTCTGTAACTGGAGACCCAAAGCCCTCAAAGAGCCACTACACAGGAAAACCTTCTTGAAATTTCCCCAAATACTAAGGTTGCTAGACAATGGGATAGGATATCATAAGATGACTTATATTTTGCTTCAGGTTTACATGATACAGTAATTTCAGCCCTAGTTTGACCTCAAAATGTGTCAGAAAAGTAAAGGAAAAAAAAAAAAATCCCGTAGCAGACATCTGACTGTATTCAGAATTCCTCATTTCCAAAATAGAAACGTCTTTTACCCAGTCTCGCTCTTGGGGCCTAGTCTAATCTTCTCTTTGAATGTGTTTCCTTTGAGGAGGAGCTTCTTAACCATATAGAGAAACTCCTCTTGAGCCTATATATTCTTTTTTCTTATGTTCCTAGATGTGTCTGGATCCTCGCACTGAGAGCAGATCAGAGTCAAGTAACTAGAGTATTTTTGTATTATGAGAGTGGAATGAACCCTGAGACAGGTACAATAGAGAAGGAATCGAAATAATTTTTAAAATTCTGTACTCTTGATAAATCACAAAAATAACAAAATAACTTTTGTAAGACCTATCAAATTAAGTTAAATACTATATTTTTTATAATAATTATCAAATGCATTAAAGTTCAAATAATGAAACCATAAAAATGTTTCATTTTACCAATTTTGTTGCCAAAGTTTACAATTTTATAATAGTAAATAAAAGGAGCACAGTTGAATGCTAAAAACACATCTTTCCACTATATTTGGGTTAAACATTTTGACATGATTTATGGTGCTTAAATTTTCCCTGTATTTAAAATTAGCCATTACTTCTGAGTTTTCAATGTATGTGGGGGGGGGGGGAAATGCTCTTCTATCTCAACCCCATTAAATTATTTGTCTGATTATGTAAATTGTAAATGTTTTAATAATGCAGTTACTTGAAATACATAATGCTTCCAACAGCTAATTATATTGTAAATTTTATTATAGCAAGTTTGCTATTTCAATTTTACTGCTCATCCAGGAGGTATGAAATTTGTAGCTAAGCATTCAAAGTATAATTACTTTAATAAATGTGTCATACCTTGTCATACCTATTTTCAATCTCCAATTCATTAAAAGAATTATAACTATGCTCCGACAAAAAAATAACTTGATTCTTTCATATCTGAATATAATTGAATTTTAAAACTGTAACATTTAAATGGAAATATGTTAAAAGCCTTAAAAGCATGTTGATATATACCCAATACACAGATGTAAGTTAACTAAATGTTATTTTCATGTTGTATGTCTTTGCTCTGAAATTTCATTAATTAGTTTCTCATAAAAAATATAAACTAAAGCATATCGGCAATAATATCATATAAAATATATCTTAGCTTTCATTATTATTAATATTATATTTTATAAATATATATAGTAGCTCTTCAGGCAGAGAACATGAAAAAGAATTAGATCATAGGTAAAAATAAATACAGATACCAAACACTCCGGGCAAAGAGAAAAACAGGTTGATAAATCTACATTATCCATTCATTGCTTGGTTGTTATCAAATACATCATGCCTTGTCAATCAAGAATATCTGCTGCCCATAGGAGACTTTCAGCCATTGATGCAACATTCACACTACACAACTTATAGTGAGAATGTTGAAGGTTAACAGAAAATATTCAGCAAGTTGAAGACAAAGCCCCAACCAAATCCGAGAACTTACATAGACAAAATATTGTGTATAACACACTACTAGAGCATTATTTTTTGTTTGTTTTCTCTGTATTGCAACCTGTCCACTAGTGTATGTCCTATTAGCTGCATGTTATATAAGGACAAACCTGGGGAACAAATCCTGTTAAAAGCCTTACTAACAAATCTTGTGGCCTCAAAGTGGACAGGTAGTCTACATGACCTTTGGTTTACACATGTGTAGAAAACAAATAACATTGCACACCTGAGACACTGATCCTAAGAAATCCTAAGGATCCCACTTGTTAAGTTGACCCTAGGATGGTGTCTAGGAACTTGGTGGATAAACACTTCCTTAAGCTGGTATCCAACTTTCTTCAAAGATAAGACTGGCTTACTGTGGTTTATGCTGAATCTTTAATTTTAGGAATTTGAAATTTTGGTATGTTCCTGGTAAGGTGCACTAAAGGGTCTAATTCTATATTTTAATGTTTGACTATAAGCAGCTTTTAAGCGTTGTCCCTTACTCTTTCTCTGATGGTTCATATCTGGCTAAGCTAGCATGGAAGTACAAAGCTACCTTCATTGGCACTAGAAAGAGTTTAAAACCATGCAGCCCTCATCCCAGCCCCAGCCCTTACAGACCATAAAAACCCCTAAGCCAGCCTCCTTTCTAGAACCTGCTTGGGTGTCACCCTGCTCTTTACCCAACCAGTCCCAAAAATCTCACTGTATGATTATAAAACTTTTTGTACCCCTTGGTGTGTGTGTGTGTGTGTGTGTGTGACCATCAGTCTTGACATACAAATCAAATTGTGTGTTGATCACAAGATACAGATTGATCACAAGATAGAGAGTAATGACACCACCAACCTCTGTAAAAACCTTGGGTACCCATGAGTTCCCTACAGATAACACTTTATATATGTTACAATCTTTTGCTGGAGGAAGTAAGCCCTATGTAACTCTCCTGGGAAAGGAGTCTTGGAAACTTGTACCAAATTTTCTCCAGACTTTGCCCCATGTGCTTCTGCTCTGCTGACTTCATTTATATCGGTATGCCATTATAAAGTATAACCATAAGTCTAACAATTTTTTAGTACTGTGAATCCTTCTATCTTCTGAAAACAGATCCTGAAATGAAAGCAGTATATTTAACAAGCCTTTGGAGCACATAAAACAATTGCATTTATGCAAACATTATAAATATGCTTTGAAAATTAAATGAGTTTTGAGATTGATACTGACAAAATTATGGGCTCCTGTTTTAATTTGAAACTTTGTTCTCATCATGAAAGCAATATTAACTATGTTAATTGCAGGAAAAAAAACCTTTAAGGACAAAATGATAGGCACTTGTGTTCCCTTTTCCTGTGATAACTGGTATGATTTGTCTATGTACTTTGTATGTGTATGTCTCAATTTATTTTCCACTTTCTGTATGTATACAAGTAATCTAATTAGTAAAGATTTTAAAACACTTTTAATTTTTTTCATTTAAAAATGTTATGAGACTTTTATTATTTTGTTTGTTTTTGTTTCCAAAACATGATTTTTATGATCTCACATTGTAGTTTGACTATTAGTATTTCTTATTAGTCTGGGAAAAATCTGCACAGATATTCAGAAGATAAATAGAGGATATTAAGAACAACTTTATGCCAATTAAATTTGACAATTTGTGTGAAAGTGGTAATTTTTTAAAAGCACAATGTAGCAAAACAAATAAAGGAAGCAATAGATAATTTGAAAATCTGATATCTACTAAAGAAATAAAATGTATTATTAAAAATGTAAAATCCTCAAACTTAAGCCCATATGGCTTCCTTAGAATTCTTCCAAATATTAAAATAAAGAATGATAGCAATATTACACAAAAGTCTCTTGGTAATGGAAATAGAGGAACCCATAACAATTACTTTTATGAGGCCTCAGTAACTTTGATATCAACACCACACAAATGTATAAGAAGAAAACAAAAATACAGAAACGTCATTCTCATGAGCACAGTTTTTAAAAATTATAAACAAAATAATAAAAGAAATCAGGTGATAAATAAAGAGATAAATACATCTAACAAACTAGGTTTATTGCTAGAATATGAGTGATGTAGCATCCAGAAAGCATTCAATAATTCATATTAACTTAAATATAATATTTTGTTGTTCTACAAATACAGAAAATTCAATTGATAAAATGATCAACCCATTCATGCTATAAACTCTTAGTAACCTACAAATACTGACCTTTTTATTTAAATAAAGAGTATTCCCCAAAACTACAGCAACTATAATAAATACTAGTGAAATATGAAAAGCTTAATACTGAGTTCTGGATGAGGCAAGGATGCCTGATATTACTAATATTATAAAATATTCTACAGAAGTGGGCCACTCCAGAACAATGAGATCAAAAAACAAACAGAACAACAACAATAAAAACACAACACGATGCAAAAAAAAAAAAAAAGGAATATGGTTTGGAGCAGAAGAAATAATTGCCATTATTTGCAGATGACACTGTGCTCTCACCAGAATGCCTGACATATCAAAGAGAGACAAAATAAAATATTAGGGAGGTCTTGAATTGCATAAAAAATCATAATCTGATATTGGAAATGAAAATTAATAGAAAACCTGGAAGAGTGAATACATGCGTGCCCTGGAACTAAGCAGTTTCACTCCCAGGTAAATAACCTAACGTAAATAACCTAACAGAAATGTGTTAATACTTTTACAAGAAGCGATGTAGATGCATGTTCACAAAGGCACTATTTGATATAACCTAAAACTGCACACTAGTCAAATGCCCCTGACAGTGGAATGGAGTTTTGTTATATTATGTAACAGAACACTATTTAGTAATTAGAATGAACAAACTTCAACTAAACAAGAATATGGAATAGTCTCACAGCACATGTTGATAAAAGATCCAGAACCAAGAATATTTTCTGTATGAATCAAGTTCAAGAGAGGAAAAAACTCATATTTGTTGTTGGAAGTCAAAATACAGCTTATCCTGGAGTAGGTGGTATTAGTGGTAGGAAAGAGGCACTAAAAGATCAGTGATGCTGATAATTTTCTGATTCTTGAGTGATTTGTGTACTTTCTGATTCCTTTCAATGTTCAAGGAAGACTTTAAATAATTTTCTTTGAATTCTATTTCATTCCAATTTTCTCTAACAATACATCTTAATTTAATATGTTTTATTCTTTAAAATATTTTATATTTATCACCTTAATCAGAGTTTCCTACAATAAAATGTATACATAATTTGAAGTTTATTTATTAAAATATCCTGTTACCTTAGGTCTCTAAGTTTTACATAATTTCTTCTCAATAGAGTTTTTATAAAAATATTATCAGAACAGGATTATCCAAGCAATGTATGCATGTTTATATTTAAAAACTTGATAAATATTTATCAACAATAAAATCTTATGATCTATGTATCTCTTAATTTGACAGAAGATACATATTTAAAATTATTATATACGTGGATAGATACTGATACCTGCTGGAATGAAACATTGTCCACCAGTCTTCATTTATATATAGCGATAGACTGAAAATTCGTTCACATAAAAAGGTCATGGACATTGCAATATTCTCTTAGTGACGCCACTCAACTCTTAGTACTCCTCCTGATTTATATGACAAAATTTTTATAGAGATTTATAAAAAAAAATCAGCTGAGAACTGACTTTGTTTCCATCCAATATGTTTAGAAAAGAAAAATAGACTGGTTTTAAAAGGATTTGATACTCAGGATTTGTCATTTCTCTTTTTTTCCCCCAGTAACTTCATCAGTTAGGTACTGTAGTCTGAAATGTCCCTTCGTTGTATTCAGCATATTGTTCTATGGAGAAACTCCAAATACATGAGGGATACGAGAGGAGGGACAGTTGTGAAAGTACCGGTGAGAAAGACTGGCAGATGAATTCCCTTAATGATCAGATTTAAGGAAGAATGTCAATAGAGTGTAAAAATCTAAAAATGAATTATCTTAAGATTATTTGTAGTCTCATGAGTTTTGGAAAGAGTCATGTTTCCTGAGATAACCGTACATCACTATAATGATTACTACTATACTATTCTGCCTTTCTTCTTAGATCATTGTCTATGTCCAAGTGAAAGAACATTCTGCAGCAGGCCCAGATATACCATAAAGAGGCTAAATCAAAGTGCAAAGGGCCCAGGGAGTGGTGAATTAGAAAGGATAAGTCGTGAAAATTACTAAAGGAATGGAGATTCAAGTGCAATAGTAGTGACTTCTCAAGAATCATCGATAAACTGCCTAACTATTCTGTGTTTCTAAATAAGAAAGGAGAGAACAAGAGAAACGTATACTTAATTACTTAGAAAATATATTAAATGTACTATCCTTAGATTTCATATGAAAATGTATTATTTCATTTGACCATAGCATGGCACTTTATACAGAACTGGGAGTAATTAAAATGGCAAGCAAACTCATTTCTAGATTGTCTCTCACAATCACAAACTGTTTGCATTCTTAATACAGAGATATTTTTAAATCAATTTAATTATTTTTTATTAATGCATTTTAAAATGTTCCTGATGTTGATAGACATCATAAAATATACCTATAAAACAAAGTAGTTGTTATTTTATATATGGTTTGATGAAAACAAATCAATTAACTTTGTATTGTATAGTGAAATAAAATTTGATTTATATAAAGTGATATATTGTTAACATATTTCATTAATTTTTATTAAATTTGTTGGGGTGACATTGGTTCGTCAAATTATATAGGTTTCAAGTGTACAATTCTATAATATTATCATCCATATATTGCATTGTGTGTTCAGCACCCAGAGTTAGTTCTCTTTCCATCGCCACATATTTGGCCTAATTTACCCTCTCCTATAAGCCCCCTCCCCCCTTACACTCTGGTAACCACTAAACTGTTGTCTTTCTATGAGTTTTGTTTCTTTGTTTGTCTTGTTCATTTGTTGTTTTATATCCCACATAATGAATGAAGTCACATGGTTCTGGACTTTTTCTGTCTGACTTATTTCGCTTAGCATGATACTTTCAAGATCCATCCATGCAGTTGCAAATGGCAGTATTTCATCCTTTCTTATGGCGGAGTAATATTCCATTGTATATATGTACCACATTTTCTTTATCGAATGATCTACTGAAGGGCACTTTGGTTATTTCCATGTCTTGGCCACTGTGAATAATGCTGCAATTAGCATAGGGATACATATATCTTTATGGGTAAATGTTTTCGGGTTTTTTGGGTAGATACCCAGAAGAGGGATTGCTGGCTCACATGGTAATTCTATTCTTAATTTTTGAGGAACCTCCAAGCTGTTTTCTATAGTGGCTGTATCAAATAACAGTCCTACCAGTAGTGTATGAGGGTTCTTTTTTCTCCACAACCTCTCCAGCACTTGTTATTATGTGTCTCGTTGATAATAGCCATTCTAACGGATGTGAGGTGGTATCTCATTGTTGCTTTGTTTTGCATTTCCCTAATAGCTAGTGAAGTTGAGCATTTTTTCATGTATTTGTTGGCGATTTCCTTGTCTCCTTAGGAGAAGTGATAGAAATATTTTAATAAGATATAAGAAAATGCTTTTTCTTTCATGATGCATCATTTTTCCATCTTTCTATTGAACGTGGCACTTTGGTTCCTTTGAATAACATTTTACTTAAAGGCCATGAACCTGAAAGCTTAGACTTATTAACTGACACCAAAAAAAATTCTCTGAACTTTTATTTTTCATATTATCATTCTTATCTCGTAATATCCCTTTGGCCATTTTGAATATCATCATACATGTTTAATGCTTCCTGATCTATCTTGTCTTCAAACCTTTTGATATGCATTTAACATGCACAAAATATTAAGTAAAATTTATGACAATAATGCAGTCTCTAAGCTCAATCTTTCATACAATGGAATATGAAATATTCCTGTATATATAGGTTGCTAATAAATTTCCCACCATTATGGTTCTAGATGTGAATTCCTAACACTCTCTTTTAGATAGGAAGCATGGATGTAGGGAGATATTGCTCGCTTCCATTATTTCTGTTGTTGCCTTTCATCATATTTTCCTTTATAGTCTCTAAACGCTTCTGTCTCCATTCTGGTAAACGAATGTCATTTAGAGGTATTCTAAAACAGACAGAAAGCAAAATCATCCCATATCTGTCCTTCTTGGGATGAGACGAGGGAGAATTTTCTGAACCTGAAGCTAACCATCACCTCACAGGCAGTCTTTCATGTGAGGGAACAAAAAGCAAACCAAAAGCGAAACATCGCCTCACATGCAGTCTCTCACGTGAGGAAACAAAACAAAAGAAAACACAAACAACAACAACAACAACAACAACAACACCCCTGACATCAGCTAATGCACACTATTTTTTTTATCATCTTCCCTACACCATGTTTTAGCCTTGACCAAGAAAAGAATGATGATCAATTTTCTAGTGATTTACTGTACCATCTACGCCATTGATTGTGGAAAATCCCATTCCTTTATTAGTGTTATTAGTGTTATTATTTGCTAGGCAGCAGATGTCAAATACTGTAGCTGAAACTGCTTAGCTGCACTCATCAACTCTTTAAAAAAATCACTTTACATTTAGTGTTAAATAACCTTTAAAACTGGCTTCAAGTGAAGCTATGCTAAATGTCTAAAATTGGCATTGTAGCTGCAAGTTCAAATCCAGATTAGTATATAATACATTTGCATCTTTCCATACCAATTATTTCAGAGTTATTATTTTTTTTAACTCTTATTTATTTAAGTATGTTCTTCCAGGACCCATGAGCTTCAAGCCACATAGTTGTTTCAATCTAGTTGTGGAGGGAGCAGCTCAGAGTGGCCCATGTGGGGATTAAACCGGCAACCCTGTTGTTAAGAGCACTGTGCTCTAACCAACTGAGCTAATTGGCCACCCCTCAGACTTAAACTGTTATCTTCTATAGGAACATTCCCTAGTCTCTGTCTCTTCCTAACTTATTTCTAGTCGTCACTACCCTTTTTATTAAAAATATGTATGTTGGGTTAATTAAAAAACTAACAAAAACAAATAAAACTGAATTACAAATGAATATTTAACTTTGAAAATTAAGAAAATAATAAAAAGCAATTGGTTAAATTTGGGACCATTTAGACAGTTTATATGTACTTAATTTTTAATACTACCACCCATGTTTCTGTAAGTAAGTAATATGATGTAAAGAATGGAATGGCCATCATCATAAATCAAGGTCAGATATGCATCACCTTTTTTGTATATGAACACAGAAATTTTACATCATTTAATGTTTTATAATCAACTTTTGTATCTATATTATCATCATTAGTTTTAAGTAACTTCAGCTTTAATAATAAATTCAAATAATTTCATTATATTTATTACATCAGTTAAAATGGCCAGGCCAGTGTCTTCTGTTATTATCTATCAATTGGAAAGAAAAAAGTATCCAAAATTTGAAAATAAGGCAATAGAGTATAGAATATGATTTCAATTCATACAGAGTATTGTTTAACAAGCCCCTCTCCCCGACCCCCTGTTAGAATTAATTATCTTGGGGGATATACCTGTGCGGACTTTTTAATTTACTATTTGATTAAAGCCCAGACAATGTGAAATTTATAGCTAACATGCAGATTTCTGTCTGATGGAGAAGACAACCCTAGAATTTATTATTTTATTGCCTTATAGGATATATACTAGTTTTATATCTAATTTTGCCATGTTATTTCAGCATTTTTTATTATATTTTTTTCAAAAGGACTATTAATGCCCAATTTTTAAAATAGTTTTTGAAACAGCTTTATTATTTTCTGATTTCCTCATAATGACTTAATAAATGTTTATATCATACTTATAGAAGAGGCATGCTTTTAACTTTTCAGAGATTATACTTTGACATTTTAATATAGTTTACTCCTCTGTATGATCCCTGTGTTTCATTATTGAATTAAATTTTATATATTATTTGTTCAGTCACTATAATTGAAGTTGTTAAACATATAGCCAGTTGCAAATTTAAAAATGTTTATCTTTCTGTGACTGTTTAAAAAAAAGAAACTTTTTTATGAGCTTTGATTTGCATATGACTTTACAGTTGACAAAAATATTGCAAATTAATGTTGAATTTTCTGAAACTTCCCTTTGATCTTAATGCAATTTAGCTGCAGATTTTCCAAAGCTTAATAACCATTTTAAGACACTATTTGTTCACTGTTCATGTGTCTTTAATTCTCTTTGTAAGTGTATAAACTTTGAACTAATTTTATCCCTTCTCTCTGACTTGATTCTTCATACTGTATAATTGGAATTAATTTTTTTCTGCTTACCCTGTCCTAAACTAGTTTGCTCACAGAAATCTATAGTCAAGTGCATTATTTTTCTATTGTTACAACTCAAGTTAGTTTATGAGGATTGAGGTATGAGCTTCTCTTATCTGTCAGGAGCCAAAATATTCCTCTTCGCATTTCTTACTGAAACTGTGTGTACACAAATGTTGGAGAGGTTGTGGAGAAAAAGGAACCTTCATACACTGCTGGTGGGACTGTAACTTGGTACAGCCACTATAGAAAACAGCATGGAGGTTCCTCAAAAATTAAGAATAGAGTTACCATTTGACCTAATAATCCCTCTTCTGGGTATCTACCCAAAAAATCTGAAAACATTTATCCGTAAAGATATATATACCCCTATGTTCATTGCAGGATTATTCACCATGGCCAAGATATGGACACAATCAATGTGTCCTTCAATAGATGATTGGATAAAAAAGATATGGTACATATATACAGTGGGATATTACTCCGTGATAAGAAAAGATGAAATACTGCCCTTTGCAACAACATGGATAGATCTTGAGATTAGCATGCTAAGTGAAATAAGTCAGACAGAAAAAGTTGAGAACTGTATGACTTCACTCATATGGGGTATAAAACTGAAAGCAATAAAGGAAGAAGACAAACAAATAAAGAAACAGAAACTCAGGCACAGACAATAGTTTAGTGGTTACCAGAGGAAGAGGGGTAGAGGTGGTAGAAGAGATTAAACGGTGCCAAATATATGGTGATGGGAGGAAAACTGACTATGGGTCGTGAACATACAATGCAAATGTAATATATAGATGATTATTATAGAATTATACACTTGAAACCTATGTATTTATTTATTTTTTTAATTGAGGAATGTGGGGGAACAGTGTCTTTCTCCAGGGCCCAACAGCTCCAAGTTGTCCTTCAATCTAGTTGTGGAGGGTGCAACTCAGCTCCAAGTCCAGTTGACGTTTTCAATCTTCGTTGCAGGGGCACAGTCCACCATCCCATGCAGGAATTGAACCGGCAACCTTGTTGTTGAGAGCTCATACTCTAACCAACTGAGCCATCTGGCTGCCCCTCAGACAGCTCAGGGGCAGCTCGTTGTCTTCGGTCGAGTTGTGGAGGGTGCAGCTCACTGGCCCATGTGGGAATCAAACCAGAAACCCTGTTGTTAAGAGCTCGCACTCTAACAAACTGAGCTATCTTGCCGCCCGAAACCTATATAATTTTACTAACCAATTTCACCACAATAAATTTTATAAAAATTTAAAAAATAATTTTACACACACACAAACAATAGATAAATAAATTAATTAATAAATTAATTAATTAAATTGCCATAAAAACATGTCTTAAAAGAAAATTTTAGGCCCAGTTGGTTTTCCTGGAAAATCCTACCAAACATTAAAAGAAGAAATAACACTAATTCTACAAAATCTCTTCCAGAAAAATAGAAGATGAGAACATTTTATAATTAATTTATGAGGGTAACATTATTTTCCCTTGAAAGTCTGAGAAAGACATACAGAAAAGAAAATAGTAAATTAATATGCATCATGAACATATATGCAAAATTCCTCAACAAAATATTAGCAAATTTAACCTACCAATATATAAAATGAATACACCACAACCAAGAATGATTAATCCAAGAATGCAAATTTGTTTTAATAATTGGAAATCATCAATTTAGATCACTATATTGTGAGTCTAAAGAAGAAAAAAAATCAAATCAATTGATACAGAAAAAGCATTTTGAAAAAAGAAATATACATTTACAATGAAATCTCTCACTAACAAGGAATAGAAGGAAATATACTTGACTATAAAAGGAATTTATAAAAGTCTACTTCTAACATCATGCCTAATGATGAATGACTAAAGATTTTTATTGTAAAATTAAAAAAAATATATATGAAACAAAACAAGGATGTCTACTCTTATCACTCCATTCAATATTGAACTGGAAGGAAGAATCAAAGGAAGGGAGGAAGGAAGGGAGATACAATACAACTTTTAAATTGAGTAAGTTATCTAGGAATAAATAAAATAACAATATATTAATTCCAATTTGAGTTTTAATGAGAATGCAAATTTGGCTTGTGATTGAAAAGTAAACTATTATAATTTAGCATATAATTTAATTAAAGGGACCTATCATATGTTTGTTATAATAGATGAAGAAAGTATTACTGTATATAAAGCCCAATACCTTTTTTACAACAAAGGATAAAATGACAAATTAAGAATAAAAGCTAACTTTGTAAACTAATGAAGATATCCATAATAAAGCTATGTTATTATATTGAAAACATTCCTCCAGAACAAAATAAAATATTCTATATCACCAATTTTATTCAACATGGCACTGAATGTGTGAAAAAATATATATGCCAATTGATAACGGTAATAAAGGTTATTTACTCTCAGATGATATGATTGTGTAACAAGACAATCCAAAAGAATCTTCCACATAAAATTGTTATAATTGATGAATTCAACAGATGAATGAATATTGAAACTCGAAAAATAAATAGCAAATTACCATATGATCCAGCAATTCCACTGTTGGGTGTATACCTAAAAGAATTGAAAGTAGGGTTGCAATGAAATATTTGTATATTTACATTCATAGCAGCATTAGTCACGATAGCCAATGGAATAGAATTCAACCCTAAAAACTAAGGACATTCTGACACATGCTACAACATGAATAAACCTTGAGGACATTATGCTAAGTGAAAAAAGCCAGACACAGAAATACGAATACTATATGATTCTACTTCTATGATATACATAGAGTAGTCAGATTCATAGAGACAGAAAGAACAATAGTGTTTGTCAGACACTGAGGGAATGGACAGTTGTTTAATGGGTATAGAAGTGCAGGTTTGCCAGGTGAAAATAATTCTGGAGGTATATGGTGGTGATGGTTGCACAACATTGTGAATGTACTTAATGCCACTGAACTGTACCCTTAAAAATGGTTAAGATTGTAAATGTTATGTTTATTGAACAACAATTTTAAAAATCAAGTACATTTATACATACCTTTTTTAGTATCATTTTTTCCCCATTCTCTTTACCTTGTAAAATCCAGCGTTCTTCAACTGTGCTAACTTCTCCCTACTCATTCTCTCCAGTTGGTACATCTTCTACCTAACTATCCCTCCTCTAAATAATCAATATCAATTTATTCATTCAAGTCACATCTATTAAGAGCCAACAGATTGTAGGCACTGGTGCATGTACTAGGGAAAAAGTGACCAACAATACAGGGAATGCCTTGCCTTGACAGCCAAAAAACATTAAAAAGTATATATTTCCATTATTCTACAGTGCATTAGTTGAGTAAAATCATTTTCGTAGCAAGAAGATCAGTACAGTGAGTAGAAGTATGTGGGTAGCCAGAAATGAATGTGAACTACAGAAACAGAGCACTAAAGTCAAACTATCTCTTTCACACACATACAGTAGATAATTTCAAATTATGATCAACACTATTTAAAATGAATTAATACAAGGTATTGAAGGTGAGGTGCTCAGAGAAAGCTTTGCCTAAGAGGACATCTAGGCATAGAAATGCACTACCAGTAGAAGCATGCTTTGTGAATAACTGGGTGAAAATATCATGGGACATGGAAGTAAAAAAATATAAAAACCCAAGAGATTGGAACATGCCTAGAGCTTTCAAAGACGATAATAGTACTAATGTGAACAAAATATGAGGGATGGGAGTTTTGGTTATAGGGATAGGAGAGGCCAATCATTCACGGGATTTGTAAACCTAGATGAAAACTTTAGATTTTTTTACCTAATGATGGAAGATGTTAAAAGTATAATCAATGGCATATATATATATATCATATATATATATATACATATGTATACATATATATACATATAAATAAATGTATACATATAAATATATGTATATACATATAAATGTATATAATGTACATATAAATGTACATATAAATGTATATACATATAAATGTAATTTCAAATGGACAATAGAATGAATGGTTATACAGTAAGACTGGGACAATTAAAGAAGCCAAAGTTCTGGATTAGATAAAAGAGGATAGAATCCATCTTCTATAAAAGGAATTCAGATGAGAACAGAGATGTTTCTTTCATTGTGTTAAGAAATAATAGAAACAGAAAAAAGGTTTACCAGAAAGCTAATGAAGATTAAACTTCAAGACCACTTTCTTTCGTGGGTCCATGGGGGGCAATGATAATGTATTCACAGGGTCATTTTTTTAAAATAAATTTTGAGAAATATCCTATTTTATCTGTAATAAGCTAACGTTGCTATTTCTTTCTGCCAGTGTTTTCCCCACCGTCACATTTCCCTGGTATCTGATGGTGTTGCAAAGTCCATAAGCATTTTTGGTATCTATGTAAGGGGAATGTGGGTGAAACACACATTCAATTAGACTTTAGTGCTATAAGTTTGTGTAGTTCACGTTCGTTTCTGGCTTCCAACAATATTTCTACCCATTGCACTGATCTTGTTACAAAAAAGATTTTATTTAACTAATACACTGTAAAGTAATAGGAATCATTTGTAACTTTGGCATTTATTCTAAACACAAGATGTGCTAGAAAGACTTACTTAATTGATCTGGCGAAAGTTAGAGGAAATGTTGAATGTTGTGCAATTGGAATGATAAAAGCCTAAACATGTATAAGAGAAAGACCAAAGTGACATAGTATGCAAGAGTGAAGTTGATTGAAGTATTATTATTAGAATTTTAGATTGAATTTAAGTAAGACATTAGGATTTACCTTCAGGATGAAAAAAGAAGGAAACAGAGGGTAGAGATTTAATAAATTATATAAATGCATGAACACATTATTTAATTTAACAAATTATGTCAATAAAATATTATAGAACAGCCCCTCTTATGTCATTTTTCCTTTATAAATGAATCTATGAGAAAATATAGCTGTAGCCAAGTTCTCATCTGTGGATTTCCTTAAAAGGAAGTTAGTGGCATATAGGCACTTAATTGCTCTTTCTAAAATTCCCCCTGTACTCACCAATCAGAGTTATATAGTATAGCATTATAAACTACCAAGAGATGCAAAATTGTATGTCTTTTCTCTGCTTCCAATAAATTATACTCTTTCGACTTCTCCAGTAATATTCAGAGCAATAAAAGTGAAAGAAAAAAGTAGCCAGTAGCTATTGATCATTAAATGTGTAATCTCCTGAAGCTATATGATTCTTTTTTTTTTTAATGATGGATTACTGTCTGTAGCCCAAAAATTAGACCAAGTGTCATGTATATATTTTCTAAAAGGCAACAATGACAGAATTATTTTTCTTCTTTGGGAGGAGAAGTGGTTCTACATTTTGGTAAAGGAGGACGATGAACTAGAGAGAGAACATAACCCAGATTCATGAGCTCCCATTTTCAGTTGCTGACTAGTTATGCCACTTTGGGCAAAAGAGTTCATTTTTGTGAACCTCAGTTTACCAATCTGTTTTAAAATGTTGTTTAGATTTATGTCCTCCAAGTTTACAGATAGTACAAAATGATAGCTTCTTACTCTGCTGGGGTTACAAAGATTTAGTCCTTATATTTTGTAAATATGTAAATCTCAAAGACAGGTTAAAAAATAGCCTTAAAGAAGGGGCCCTAAATTTAATTTGGTCAGATTGTGGAACAATTAACTTCAGAGCATGTCAAAAACAATAGAGAAATCAGCTGATGATTAGTGGAGGCTAATAGCTGGATGTGATGTCAACAAAAGAAGGCAGATTCACATGTATTAGAGATGTATAATTTAAAGGCAACATTGTGAAAACCAATGTCGTTCCATGGTGACTGTGTGCAAACCCAAGGCTGCTCCCTCTGAAAAATGATGTCAGAGTATTCATCCTGCTGGAAAAATAAAAGGAAGTACACTCAAATCGCTTAACAAATAAACAACAGAGAACATCAACAAACCAGCTCTGGGTAGAGGGGGTATCATAATCCAGAATTATTACCATATATTATCTAAAATATTCACTCTTTAATGAAAAGTTATGAGACAAATAAGCAAATGCATATATAAATAAAAAGAGCAATGCATACACATTACATAAAGTAGAGCAGACCCAGATATTGGACTTAGAAACAAAAACTTCAAAATGGCTACTGTAAATTTTCAAACAACTAGCTGAAACTATACTTAAGTAAATTAAGGAAAGATATGATGACACTGTCTCATCAACTAAAGTATATCAATAAAAAATATAGACATTATAAAACAAATAGAATAGAAATTCTGGAGTTGAAAAGCATAATAAATGACATGAAAAATTAACTAGAGGGGCTCAACTGGCAGATGTGAACTGGCAGAGAAGGAATAAACAAAACAAAAAAAGAAAACCTATAAATATAGTGATAGAAATTATGCAATCTGAATAAGAGAGAAAGAACAGAATGAAGATAAATGAATTGAGCTTCAGAAAAATGTAGAACAGTTACACCAACGTACAAATAATGGAAGCACAAGGAGAGGAGAGAAATAACAATAGAAAAATTATTTGAAGAAATAATAGGTAAATTTTTCCAAATTATTATAAAAATATTAATTTGTACACTCAAGAAAATAAATGCCAGTTAGGATTAATTTAAGGATATTAATAGTCAGTCACATCATAGTAAATATACTAAAAACTAAAGACAAAGAGAATGTCTTGACAGCAGAAAGAGAATAGTAGCAAACCAAGTGTATGGAAACCGCAATAACCATGACAGCTAACTTATCATTAGGGGAAAAAAAAAATGGAGTCCAGAAGTCAGTGAAATTATGTATACATATTGTGCTAAAGGAAAGTTTAAAAAATATGTATCCAATCAAAAATGTTATCTCCAGTAAAACTCTTTCAAAAATAAAAGTTAAAAAAAAACAAACACTTCCCTAGCAAAACAAAATTGAGATGAGAGATTTATTGCTATCAATTTTTTATTGGCCTTGTAAGATAATAGGAAAGGAATTTTTCAAGTTGAAATCAAGAGACTCTACAGAAATTCAAATGCATACATAAGTAAAGCACATGTTAAAGGTAATTACATAATTATAAAAAGCAATATAAATGCATATGCATTCTTCCTCTTTATTTTAGTTGATACAAAAATCAATTCCATAAAGCAATATAATTATATTGTTTAGCCTGCCACATATAGAAATGTTGTATATTTCACATAAGAAAACAATGCTGGGTTTGGGCACAAAACTGTATTGGAGAAAGGAAATGACAGAAGATGGTAACTCAAGTCCACAGGAAGAAATGAAGAAAACCAGAAATGATAAATAAGTTAATATAAGAAACTGTAAATATGTACTTGCTCTCCATTATTTTCTCAGCTTTTTAAAAAGACCTAAGAATGTATAATGTAATAATTAAAACAATGTATTTAGGGGTTTAAAACATAAATTGATGTAACGTATACCAATTACAGCACAAAAAGAGGAAAGAACGAATTAAGCTATACAGGAGGAAGATTTCTGTATCTTACAGGAATTAAATGAGTATAAATTTGAAGGTGATTATAATAAATTAAGATGTTTATGGTAAACCCTAGATCAACTATTAAAAAATAACTGAAAAATACAGTTAAAAAAGTGATTAAAGGAAATAAAATGTTTCGTTAGAAAATATCCACTTAATGAAAAAGAAACTAGTAATAGAGAACCAAAGGAGCAAATAAGACATGAAACATTTGAAAATGAAAATAAAATAACATACATGAATCATGAATCAAAATATATCAATGATAACATTACATAAAAATGGATTATACAACATACTTAAAAGACAGAGATTAACACACTGGATAATAAAATCAGGACTGAACTCTATGCTTTCTACTGGAAACACACAAATCATTGATGCAGATAAGTTAAGTAAAAGGATGAGAAAATCTCCATCAAGCAAACCTCAAAAACTAAAGAAGCTGGATTGACTATAACAATATCTGACAAAATAGATTTTAAAATTAAAAAAGAAGTGTTACTAGGGATAAGATATTACTGAGCCAGAAAAATGCATGAAGTACTGGTATATGCTACAACATGGATCAACCTAGAAACAGTAAGTTAAGTGAGAGAAGTCAGTCTGGAAGAGACCACATATCATATGATTCCACATATATGATTTAATTCTCTTTAGGCTACAGTACATGCATTTTTAGAACAAGAGCTACAAATACAGCTTTGTCATAAAACACCCACTTATCAATTTAATAATCACCATTCTAGGTGTATGAAAATACCACTCATACAGAAGCATAGCTCTGCACCAAACTACAAATATTGATAAAATTTTATCATCTAAAAGTTGTAAGAAATAGTAATACCAGTTTAAAACAAAAAATCAAGAAGGCATCCTTGTATACCTTCTTCCAGGACTTTGAAGTCTTTTAAAATTAACTGGTATTTAAAAAAACAAATTTCTAATAAGTGAAATATAAAGTTTAGAGATACTTATCACATAGATTCCTCTCTGTATTGGTTGAATACTCTGAAGAACCACATGTCGTCGGTGAGGTGCCAAAGCCTTTCAAATAATTAAGTCACTATATTTGGCTCTGCCTCTAGTGGATTTACTGCTTATCCCAAGCAGGTGTTGATGGATTAGGACATTTATTTCTGGCTGATTAATGATTACATTTGGACAAAGAAATTGATAGCTGCCATGTCTCTGTTTTCCATAACTGTTTCCTCAAATCAGAAAGCACCTAGCCTACCACATGAGAAAAGTATAGAGAGCCATCTTGTTCAGACAACTCTAAAGTTAGGAAGAGGTATGAAAAAAAACATTATTTTAATCATCTCTTACTCAGCCATAAGTTCCGTTTAAATTGAACGAGAGCAGGGGCTTTTAAAAAGTCTAATTTATTGTATGCAATTAAAAAGAAGGATGTGGTGCTCATTTTCCATTATCTCTATTATCCTATTAAGAAGGCAAAATATTCTTATGGTATCAGATTCTCACCCTCAAGATAAATATGGGTGAGGGTGAGTGTAAATCTAATTGTCATTCATGAGTTGTAACTCGGCTGAACCAGATTTCTTTTAAGGCCTTTTTGTCCAGAGCACATTAAAGAAGATAAGTTGAATCTCAGATCATCAACAAAATGGAAATTTTTGATTGGTCTTGTATCTCTTTATAGTATTCAAATTATTTAAACACATTTGCTTTTGTAAAGGAAAATCATTTCAGAATAAAATTCTTAAGTAATCTTCACGTTCCCTATAGCTCTTTTTCTCCTTTTTTTAATGGCAAAGCATGAAATAATACCTTATATAGTAATTGCTTATTGCTTTGTTTTCTGGAAATTAAGAGCATACCTTCTTTTGCAGCAAGGAGAATAGACTTATCCATCCCTCTTTTCCATATTTCCTCTGAACAAAGAAATACACGGTAGGACTGCTAATGAAACACTTGAGACAAATTGTATTGTACTTACATATTCTGCCTTTCCTTGGTTTCACTGCCTCTGGTGTTTTCTCTCTGTTCACTGGAAAGCAGTGTGGGTCACTGCGCGAGTCCTGGTGATTCCACCTTCTGAGGCCAACCACGTAAAGGTCTGGGTCTGGAATTTGGTTAAAATATTACTCAGTCCATGGGACCTGCCTTCCCCAGAAGCTGCCAAAGTGACCAGGTAATGGCCTAAAGGCCACTGGTCTGAGGTGTGTGGCAGTGGTGATTAACTCCTCATGGAGAAACTCTCTTTGACAAGAGCTGGAAGGGAGACAGGAGACAGTTTTCTCCTTTGTTTCCTCCAGTAGTCAATTTAGAGGCAGGTTTTTTTGTTGTGTTTTGTTTTGCATGGGCTCTTGGAAGACATTACATCGCGGAGAGACATTTGTGCAGCAACTTGTTACAACTCTCCCCAGGTTCCACAGGTTTCTGTGAAACCCTGGAAGGTGTGTTTGTTACTCACCTTTCTCCACCTCAGTTTCTGTCTTCCACACTCTCTCTGGTCTGCAAATCCTCCACCCAAGAAATCATTTGCACTTAAGCCTTGCCTTGCTTCTGTCTTCAAGGAAACTGGATCTAAGGCACAAGGGCAAGGAAACTGTGTTTTCTCATCCGAGACAATCCTTTCATGCAATTGTGCTATGTACTACGTACACATAAGAGAGTTCCCTACAGTTTGTGAAGGCCAGAGAAGGTTTTTCAGAGGAAGTGACTGATGGACCAATATCTGTAGCAGGATATAACATACATATTTAATATATATGCCTGAGTAATGTTATAGGATATCCTTAAAACCAGAACAAATGTAGACACGGTTATGATTTGGTTTTACTCCATTAACAAGATCAGTAAATTTCGTATTTTTTTCCTCCTAGAAGAAAGAAAAGAAACAATAGAAAACATATCATAGAGTATATATTAATCATCTATTACATAGGTCGTGGAAACAGAATGACCTTTATCCAAATTGCTGGATTCTCTAGTTTGTCAAATTCTCTGAACCTGAGTTTCAGGTTTTGTGATTATAGGAAAATAATATTTAAATGAAATAAGTTTGCAAGGGCCAAATTAAATGAAAAGATATGTCAGAGTATAGCAAAAGGCTAGATACTACAAACATCATTTTTTCTCATTCTCTTATATGGATGATAGTTGTCTTCTTATACAATGACCAGAAGAATTATCTCTCATTAGCCATTTTGGGGCTGAGGAGTTTGTTCCCTCCTACTTTTTACGGGTTGGTTTAATTCGTTAATTCCAGTCTGCATATATATTTATTAACTACTATGCATGTGAGACAGCAGTAACCAAAAAAATAGAAAGTCTTTGTCTTTTTCGAACTTAATGTTTGAGAAGATGGGTCCTTTCTTACTCCTTTAATCTCTTCCAAACCACTGGATTAGTTTCCCCTGGCCTAATATGTGCTAAATTACCACCCATAAGCAAAACAAAATACCCTCTGTGTTTGTTCTCCTTTAAAAATCTAATATAATTTATTTTAAAGCTAAGCTCCTGCAGTCTGCAAATGCTATTTTCATTTTTCTGACCTCCCATTGACTCCTCAACCTACTATAACAGAACTTCTTCCCTCTACATTTTAATAAAACTGTTTTCCCCTGTTTACAAATTATTTTCTTAGTTTCAAAACATAATGAATCCTCTTCAGTTCTTGTCTCACTTGAACTCACTGAACTATTTAATTTGTGGTCCATTAATTTATTCTTGAAAATGTCCTTCTTGGGTTCTGTGACACTGCTCTACTAATTTTTTTTTTTTTTTTAGTTCCCCTGAGCATGCAAGCTAAATACTGAATTTCAATTTCTTTGACTTTGTCTATTTGGTTTAAAAAAGTGTTTCAGCCCCAGGCCCTCTTATCTTTTTCAAGGCACTAGTCTCGCTTCTGAAATTCTTTCCTGTGCCGCACACAGGCATCCCCCCACTGCACTTATACTACTCTAAGCATGTCTCCATCACTCCACATCCAGCTTCTGACGTTTTTCTCTTTACAGGTGTAGTGCCTGTGCACTATGAGGTCCTGTGGGCAAGAGCAGGATTTTCATCAAGTTAGTGTTATTAATTTCTAACATAATTTTGAATATAGCCTAAGCACTCAAGAAATGTGATTTTTTTAAAAAAATATATAATCTTAATTAAATAAAATGACTAATGAGTGATGTTACTCACTCTCATGGCATATACATGCTACCACTTCTGGTGTCTCCCATATCATTAAATCAAGCTCTTTCTTAAAGAAGTCTCATTTCTTTACTCACAGTGGGCCTCGAGTTATCATTGTAAAATAAGCTCAAATCTTGACAATTTTCATGCCTAAATATTTTCAGCATCTCTTAATTTTTTACAGGATAAAATCCATACTCCTTAGCAAGGGATACATTTTTGTTGTTGTCATTCTGATTTCTGCCTACAAGCTACATACTATTTTGTTTTGTAATTGCCATTTTGATTGTCTAGGCTACAATCCCCAGTGGTTCAGACACTGACTTGGTGTTTCTATGAAAGCATATTTTAGATGTGATTAAACTGAATAATCAGTTAGTCATAATCAGTTTAAGTAAGGAATAGATAATCTAGATGGCCCTGATTCAATCAGTTGAAAGGCCTTAAAAGCAGAGTTGAGGCTTCCTGAAAGAACAAATTCTACCCATGGCTGCAGTTTCAGCCTATGCCCAGGAGCTCAAGCATGCCCTTCCCAATGACATGCCCTATGGACTTGCCTACCTAGCTCCCACAGTTGTGTAAGCCAATTTCTTGCAGTAAATACCTTAGTATATATCTTTTAATCCTTCTGGTTCTCTGGAGAACCTCGATTGATACAGATTTCAGTATAGAGAGTAGTTCTAAAAGAACAGATACTTAATGATGACCTTTCTGATTTTTTGGTTTTGTGTGACACAGAATTGGTTCTCTAATTAGACTTGATTTAGAGGAATTGATTAGTCTATGTTTAGTGGGAAAAAGAATATTGGTAGCCCATGGCATAATGTGGCAATAAAGATACAAAACACGGCACCTTCGGATACTCCTAACCAAATACTTATATGAGGCAAGGTTCTGGGGAACCATGTATTTGAGACCTTGGAACACGTTTATTAAACTCATGAGTATAATGAGATTGATTAATTGTCCCTAACTGAGTTGGACAAAGTGGAGAAAGAAAATGAATGCAGGTATTCAAATTGGCAGCTCAAGCTCCACATACACATCATGAGAAGTTTCATGTCTCCCTGAAAGAAATGCTTACATCCTAGAGTCACAGGGCTGAGATTTCTGAAAACTAAACCTGGAGTTTAGAGTGGAATGGCTGGGTTACAATAATAATTGTATTTTACTCTGCAGCATGTCTTCTCTTAAAGCAAGTGTATTGAATGAAAAGAGATAGGATCCTTAAAATTGCAATTGGGACGTATGGACAGATTCTAATGAAACTGGGGACATCAAAGCCTCTCATCTGACATCTTCTTTCCCAGTAGTAGCAATGTTTGCACCTCTCCCAGGGATGTCAGCCCATTTTTCTCCCAATGAATCTGTTAGGGCCTCCCCTGAAGACCTGAAGTAGTTGCTTTTCAAGGCACTGTTGATTTTCCTCAGAGCCACGGCTCTTTGTTTCTAGACTTATAACTACACTGAAGTCCAGACAATCCGCAATGAATGAAGTATAAACTGACCTACACGGAGGTGTGCTACATACCAACAGAAGTACATAATGTTCCAAAATTAGAGAAACACAGAAATCTGGAGGAATATGGTGGGGATCCTAGTGGGAAGAATATAAAGTTGAAGCAGCCTGAATTTATTGACATGGTCCACTAAGCAGAGATTCTGTATTCAGTGCTTTAGCTTGATGTGTTAGAAAGACTCTTAATTTGTTTGGTTGGTTGGCTGTAACATGGACGCAAAGGCGGCCGACACCAGTAAGCTGAAAAATCAAAACTACTTTGATATTCTATAGAAAAAGGGATCCACAAGGTTAGAGATTTAGGGAAATGGAGTGTTCGAATGGATTTATCATAAAGAACTAGATCCTCCTCCCTTAGGAGAGTCCATAGGACACACTTTTTACCAAGACTATGAGCAATAAATTTATGACAGAAGCTCCCACATTTTCCAGTAATTCTGTGGCCCTTGTTCATTTCCATCCTCTGCAGATAAGGGTTCTCTTTTTAGTAAAAGGTTTTGGCTTGTAGTGGGCCTTAGCAGAGACTGAAACCTGAGCTGCTCATCATGAATAGCATGTTGTCTGATGAGCCAAGCTATAAATATGAGTATGAAAGGCAACACTGAATGATGAAATGGAAATGATATATATGACAAAAAGCTCCAGCTGCCCAGAAGGCGCAAGTAGCTTGAACTTAGAAATGGAAAAAAATACCAATGCCTCCACTTCTGCTTCATTATCTTTCCTCTCTGGCTTCATTAGGAATTCCCTATGACCAGTGAGGAAGTCAGAACTTGAGACTGGTTTGCTGATAGATCTGTATGATACACAGGCACCTACTGGAAGTGAACAGCTGAAGCTCTACAGTTTCTTTATGGGACATCCCTGAAGATCACTGCTGGAAGGAAGCCACCTGTGTGAAGAGACCATACCATGTGACTCTGGAGAAATCCATGACACCGACTCATACGAGTTTCCTCATCTGTGAAGTGCATAAAAATAATCCCCATTGCATGAATTTTTTTGGAAATTATTTGAGATGATACATATGAGCCTTGAGGACATGTGTTACCTTGTAAGCATGTGATGTTTGCTTTTATTATTTATTAGTATTTCATGATGTTCCTTGATTCTTTTTAAATAATGTATATTAATATTGTCAAAAATCTCCAGTTTAAGAACTACTTAGATATTGATAGAAAGAGCTTCTTAGTTGGTAGATAGACCTGACCCCTCAAATTCCATACTGGGAACTGCTAAATTAAACCAGTTACCTAAATGTTACCCAAACATAATATGATTCATAAAATTGAGTAATATAATTGAATGAGAAATCTAGTGTTATACAAGTTTACTTAAAAGTAAGTATACAGTGTCTAATTTTGAAAAATTCTGTATTTATAATCATAAATGATTCACCAACTTTTTTTTTTTGGATGCATACAACATATTATCTATAGCAGCATAAAGTGTCATAGAAAAAAAGAGGAAAACAAATATAAAAAAAGAAGTGCCTGAAGGTTTGAATTAAATCAACAAAGAATAACTTAAAACTGACATCCATTTAAAATCCCATTATGAAACAAGAAGTCACAACAGGAGTTAGAAATGTCAACTCCAAAGAATGAATTTCTTTGCTCTTGTCAATGTAACAAAAGGCTTAAAATATTGTTTTGAGTACATTCAATCTTTTCATATTTAAAAATATCTCAATGGTTGAAAAATTACTATTATCCTAATTTAAAAGCATATTACACATATACCTTTTATGCTCTCATATTATGGATAACCCACAGGCATTTTGCATATCTCTGTAGAATTTTGACAGGCATTGTTAATAGTTGAAATAATACTTGGGGTGTGAACAATTTCTAGAAAAATTATTTTCTTTGAAAAGGGGACATGTGGAAAGAACATGTTCTCTTCTCCTGTGGATTTAGATATTCTTGGGTGAAACTGAACTTATAAAATAGCTTTGTTCATTTTATAAACATGAGAGGTCAAACCTGGAAATAAAAGCCAGCCCTCTGAGGATGGCAGAGGGGAAGAATTGATAGTATCTATTCCTTGATGATATCGTTGAGCTCCTTAGCTAACTAATCTTAAAGTTGCCTTTTCTTTCGGGCTTTATGTTAATTGAAACAGCAAAGTTTAATACATTTATAGTTACTTTGCTTTTTTACTTGACCAAAAGTATCATAAATGACAAATACTCCAAAAGATATCCAAATCTGGATATTCTAACACATCTTCAAGCTATTATTATTCTTGTTATCTAGAAGTCATGGTCACGCATAGGCTATACTTTTAAGGCAGAATTGCTTAAGGTATACCAGTATCTGAGATCCATAACCTACACCTTGGAGGCAGAATTGCACTAGTACCTGAGATCTGCACAGAAGAAATTGTGGGACATCAGCTAGCAACTCTAGAGGAGTTGGATAAGGAGAAAGTGCAGCAAATTTGTGGGAGTGTCTATAATACCTGATTCCATGGAACTTGGTGGCATTTGGTAGTTGGATTCCCCAGAATTTTTATTTCAGAACTATAACAATGGAGACCAATAATGCAAAGTTGATAAATCTTGCTTATTTTTAAATTATGTCTAGGAATGAAATACATTTACGAACTTGATATGGCTAACTCTGTTCCATACAAAACAATGTCATAACTAGGATTATCAGACATGGATATCTTGGTTCATATATATATATATATATATATATATATATATATATATATATATATTCATTATTCATACATATATATACATATGTATATACACACACACATTTGTAACATGATGCATGGCTCAAATATAGGCAATTATAACTTCACCTATGAGACAGCTCAACCATTGACAATATGGACTTTTTGTCTCATTTATAATATTTTTGGGGCAATCGTGTATTCTATCTCAAAGTTTCTGTCTTGGTGAATCTCCTTAACAGATATTTACATATTTAATTTTCTTTTGCTACAATGAAAATTCAAGTAATTTTTCTATATTAATGTATTATGTAAGGACGGTAAATTTTCTTATTAGTTCTAGTAGTGTTTATTTGATTTAGGGAAAAGTTTTTCTCTTATCTCTTGATACCTAACTTTGTAGAAATTTTTGAGGAAAACCTTATTTTCTTATCAGAATGTAAACAGGGGTAGGTCATTATATTTAATATTCAATATAACTTCACTAGACTAGCCTCATGATCAGGTTTTTGAAGTTCTTTTTCCTGAAAAATAATGATTCAATGTACAAAGTATTTATTTTATCCTCAAGTCCTTCATAATCTCTGCCTATCACCTTTTCCATGAATCACGTGTTTTATTGTATATATTTCTAGTTTCCTAGTAAGAAAGCCAAATAATAATAGAACAAATTTGAGAGCATAATATAATGAAATGATATAAATTTGTTTTCCTTTATGGTGGAGTTTTCACTGAAAAAAAAATCATTAAAGTATTCACTTTGAGCTAACATTAATTCACCTAGTCAGATACTGTTTTAAATTTATTCTTTGTACTGATAAGAAAACTATAGAATGTTTTTCAGGCTGCTAAACAAAAACCTTATTTTTTAAATTATTAAATAGAGATAAGGATTCCAGAAATGTATATGTTACTATGCTATTTTCTTTACCATGAGTAAAAGAGGTTTTATTATATTTGTGGAATTCATTGCAATGAGCTCTGGATCATTTCGAATAATTTTATGACATAGCCCATCTTTACTAATATAAAATGCTAATCTGCATCTTGTATAGATGCTACATTTCTGAACACATTTAATGTAATTGTAGGAAGTCATAAAACACGATTGATAATATTTCACCTATTGTTAATCATTTCAGATTTAGCTGACTTTAAATTTAGCTTGTTGAGTTATTTCTTAAAACCTATTTCTCCCACTCAGTCGTTTTATTACACACAATAAAAACTCAGTACAATTTCTGGTATTTGAGACAATTCACTGTTTTTTCTGCTATAGCATTTTCAATGGGACTGAGTCAAATTAAAAGTGCTCTTTTAGTTTCTAAATCTAGAACATAATAATGAAGCTTTAAAGGTTCCTTTCACAATATTTTTAGTATTTGCTTCAATTTCTTTGAAAGAATAAAAAATTATTTTTTTTTTCTGAATATCTTCTTTTAAAGTATACAATTCTGTTTTCTCTAGTATACTGCTTTCTGACCAACTATGTAAAAGTAACATGTTTCTTTTTGTAGGTTGATTCACCTCCTTGGCTTATCTATCTATAAGTACAGACAGTCTTATCCGGGTTTACAATCATGAAATAGTAGCATGAATATGTTCTTCCTTGACTTGTCTCCCTGTTTATCTTGACAACATTTCTTTCCTAAAACTCAAAATGTAATAAGGTGCTAAATTTTATTGTTCACTATTTTTTTTGGTCTGATTTTCTGTCTCATTTGGCAAGACCAAACAACATGCCCAAATACTTCCAACTCAGTTACAAATAATAGAGCTTTTCAAAACTCTTCTTTGAATTTTACATGATATTAAACATGAAAATTAATATAATGTAATGCAATAGTTAACTTTCCATATCATGTTTCAATTTTGTTCAAATGATTCTATGTCAAAAATATAATGTTCATTTATATGGTATGAGTTTGTTCCAGTGCAACTTTGTAAATAAGCAATATGCACAAAAACATTTCCATGCAGAAACTGGCTTTCAAAATTAGTTTCTTACTGAATCAGACTTATTCAAACCTGTGTATTTAAGTAATCATAAACTATCTGATTGCTTCTGTTAAACTGATAGAGACTTCAGTATAACAAAAAATACAAATTACTAACTTCATTTTTCTGTTCCTTTGAAAATAATTTGAAGATTTTAATTTCTTTAGTGATGGAAGTATAGATTCAGGATTCCAAGTGAGTTTTATAAATACAACATAAATAGTTTATTATTTAATAACTATAAGGATCATAATCAGTCAGCATTATATGTAATGAACTTTTCATACTAATTTATTATTTTGTTTTCCCAACTGTACATAATGCAGCAAATAATTTATTCCTGCAATTTTTTTCTCAGAAACAAATATTTATATATCTATTCATAATCCGTCCACTTTACAAGAACAAAATGTTTCACTGAATAAGCCTATTTAATATTAAACCAATATACCAAGTGTTTAAATAATTTTGTTCAATAAGTATATTAACATAATACCTTCTGAATGGATCTCTGTTTTATTAAAATGCATACATATATTCAAATTATTTTATTGTACTCATTAAAAGTATTTATTTATATTTCCCTAGTAAATAATTTCCTAATTTTAATGTTTCCATTTATACATGAGATTATTTTATCTATGTTCTTATGATCTACAAAAACATTTTTCTTTTGTAGTCCTGTGAATTTTATTACATTGTATTTCTTTCTCCTGGTCTTTCATACCACAAAAATAGTCATTATTCTTGTGTCTCATTCTCCTTTGCCATCCATCATTCAATTACCAGTTCTAACTTTAAAACTATCTTGAATATGTCTACGTTACTTCAAATTCCCTATTATTACACTAGTCAGGGAAACCATTATTTCTTACCTAGGCAAGTATGAAACTCATTTTTCTCTATTCTTATCATCCAACCTATTGTTTTGGCTTTATAGGCTTAAGCCAAAACTTGATATGGGTTCCTAGTCAGATATAGCTTTTCATAGGGCTTCAATCTTCTCTCTCAAAAACCCACAATAAAACACAATATGTCATGCATCGTAGGATGTTGTCTACCTATCTGGAACCTGCCAAATATATTTTTTTTTACCCCTTTTCTTTCAAGAACAATATTCTCTCTGCTCAAAAAATTATTTCCCTCATTCCTTACCTGGCTAATTCTTCATGACCTCTCCAGACTTAGTAAAAATATTGAATAGCTACTCACTATCGCATGGATCTCAGATTTTGTCTTCATAGGACTTGAAGTTTAAATTTATATGAGTGATCTTTTGTATATACCTACATCACACATTTGTTCATAAATTTTGTAAGCCATACCATTTTAACTTACAGAGATCAATAAGCATATTTTAATGAAAGGACACATGTGTAGAAATTAGTTATTTTAAATTGTAAATAAAGATAAGATGATGAAAGATGTACAGATGAGTCTAGATGACTCTTTTTCTGGAGACATATATTATTTTTCCACTTCTTTCAAAATGACATATTGGTGCTTGTTTATATTTGTTATTTGCTTTTTGGGGATGCTTATCAGTTTTACAGTAGACCACATTCATCTTCATGTTTATGTGCACTTTTATTTGCATAAGTATAATTTTTGTACTTTTTAAAGATACTAGGTACTTTAGCAATCACATATATCACATAATTTAATAATCTTTTGTAATTGCTTTGTCTTCCCTCCTATTAATTTGTAAAACAACAACAAAAAAAAATACCTCTCTTCTAAAAATCTTGGAGCCATCCACGACAAAAATGTGAAATTCAACATTTAATTTATTATCAAATCCTAAACAGCTAACTTCCTCTCTCAAAGCCAAAAATCCATATAATGGCTTGCAAGACACTACATAATATGCCTTCTCGCCCCTACTTCTACAACTCTAACCTTGCCTACTCTAATTGGTGACATCCTTGCTTACTGCATCCAGGGTAAATATTACTCAATTGATTGATTTTTAAGCATCACCTTACTGGGAGCTATTTCTTCCCATTTAAAATTTCACTGTTTTTGAAGGTTCTCCTTTTCCCACTTTCATATTACTTGCTTTAGCATTCATTAACTATCTGTCATGTGTTTTGTTTATTCTTTTATTTGTCTATTTCCCTTTAAAAAACTAACTGACATAAGAAGAAAAAATTTACTGTACTTTCTTTGCTGCTATTTAGTTAATACCTAGAACAACCCCTGACACATAGAAGGCCCTCAATTAGTAGCTTTTGAATTGATAAATCATCTTCCCCAAAACTATAAATTAAATCTAATAAAGAGGACACTGAGATTTGAATGTCTTCTGGACCACAAAACATTTTCTTCTACCACATTCTTGCATATTTTAACCCATATCTATGAAGTTCTGTATAATAATGTAACTTGTATGAGAAACAAGTAATTTTTATGTCATTAGTATTTGGTCACATCACGTGAAACAGTAGGTTTTACCAAGCTGAAGAGAGTTTGCATATATGAAAGAATAAAATAGGTTAAAATAAAAAGTACATTGTTGTGTAAACATTCAAGGCTTTTAAAAACATGGTATACTAATTATATATTAGTCTGATGAACAAAATTTAAATCCAATTACCGTAAAACATACACTACAAAGAAAAATTACGGATGAATTCTTCCCGCACATGATACTTTTGAATGAGCACATTTTCAAAGTGATTGAAATTAGACTTTGCATAATGATGGTAAATTGAAAAGCATCTAATTTCTACCCCCGAACCCCCCAAAAGCACACTATGATCAGAAATATATTTACTATGAATTGAGTTAATATTAAACTTTAGGGTACCTAAATTGCATGAACTGCTTCCAAGATCCTGTATCTAATTTTTTTTATTCATTTTTTTATATTATCTTTCTTAAAGAAAACCCCCCTAAACATATAATCTCTTCATGTATCCCCAAAACTATAGTTGCTTTTGAGAGTTCAAAAAGATGATTCTTTAAGGCAAAACCCTCTCAAGCAAAGAAAAAAATAAAGAATAACCATCAACTATTAGCCAAAGGAAAGCGAATGAATGAGTGTTAACTAAATTAGTAGACCATAAAAAGCAAAGTTTTAAATTGGTGGTGGGGATAGGTAATTATCAATTTTATTTATAACACAGAATATATTAACACTTCATGAATTGACAGCAAGTAGTGATAAGACTGGTGTCACAAAATTAGAATTATCATTTGAAACTTATTAAAAAATGAGAAGATCCCTGAATTCCTTCTTCTGCTACTTTCAGCATGACTGACAGTCCCTGAAACTAGCAATAGAATGCCAATTTGTTGTCTGGAGATAGTAAAAGGCCTATTAATTAGGGGAATCCAGACACTGTTGTAAGCAAAGATACTATACCAAAAGCGGAAATCAAAATTATATATACAAACTGAAACCTGATAGCTCTTCTCCACCTTCATCCTTGTGATCTACTGTCAACAAAGACTTTCTAGGAGTACCTCTAGGAAAAACTGACCAGCCTAAAAAGAAATATCATTTAGATTGTTATTGAGGTCCTTTTCTAAAATGTACCTGTCCTGTCAACATTCAGCGAAGCTACTAGTACAAACAGCTCTTCAGAAGCAATAACAGAAAATAGAAAGTTACCTAATCTCAGAAAATTATCAAACCTGAATGTAAAGGATTAAATGCAACAGATAATAAAACATAGGGACTATGCAAAAAAATGCATTTATACATTAATATTTATAAAATCTTCCCTGGAATATTCTCAGATTAGTTTAGATAATGATCATGTGATGAAGCAGGATACCGTCAAAAGGATATTCAGGGGGAAAAACAAAAAAACTGACGGATATTAAAAACACAATAGAAGGAATTTTTTAAAAATTAAAAACTTCTTTGAATGTTTGGAACATGAAGTTGAATAAATAACTTAGAAAGTCAAAAATATGAGGAACAGGAGAAAAAAAGGGGGGATCAAACACCAGATTGAACATAAATACATGTATATAGACTGTCCCCTGAAAGAAAATAGGGTAGGAAATCAACAAATCAATGAAAATGTGTCAGGACTGAAGAACATTTTCCAAATTAATAAAGTCCACTGAGGCTATAGTACACTGTATAAATGTAAATTTTATGAAGGCAGAGTGTCCAGAAATTTTAGAATGCTGGACAGAAAAAGAATATCAGGACAGGAAATGGATCACATTAGAATATTAAAAATCAAAATGACTTCATATTTATGAACAGCAGAACAGGAAACTAAAAGATAATAAAAGTAATGGAGGAATGTGTTCAATATTTTGAAAAGAAATTGTTTTCTGCCTAAATTTTACACCCATCTAAACTTTTAATTGCATGGACTAAAATAAAAATATTTTTAGACATGCAATGTATCAAATATTTATCACTCCTAACATCCTATTTAGACGATACTGGCTGAAGGAAACCAAAAACCCAGCAGGAAGGAAAGATATACCTTGTCTCCAGGAGAAGAGACAGGTGACAGCTAGATATGCACAGGGACACTAAATATATAGGGGAAACAATCCAGATCGAAGCAGTTCAAAAATCTTTTTTTATAAGAATTTTGTTTTAAAAAAAGAAAGTTATTAGTAAACTGAAGTAAACACAAACCTAAGAGAAGATTTAGATACTGGAAAAGAAAAAAAAAATTGTGACCGAATTATTGATAAAGAGCAAATTAAGCAAATGTAATTATAAGACATGTTTGAACTCCAAATAAAGAGTATGCAGATGACAAATAAGTAAGCATGTCTACTAGTTGGTTAATTTATGAATAGAATTCACTTACCTCATATCAATGTAAATGCTCAATACTGACCTCACTTATACAATGGCATGTTTACTTGTGGAGGATGGTAGAGTGGAAATGTATATCCACGTGTTGGGGCTTGTGGAAGAAAAGGTTAAGTCTATAACGTCTATGATGGGAAGTCAATACCAAAATGCCTGAAAGATCAATCAAGCATGTTCTCTGGAGATATGGAAGTAAATCACAAAAACTCAGCTAACAGATCTGAAAACAGTTACTTAAGAGGAGAAAATGAGAAAGGAAAATGAAGAGGGCCTGTTGATTGCATTTTTTCTTAACAAACGTTATAAAATTGGTTGTCTCTTTACATGGCAGTCTAACTTTGCAAAATTAAATATAAATTCAAATCAGAAGTAAAGTAATATCACCATCCAAATATAAAAACATATATGCATAAAATTTTTCAGAGCAGATGTGCCATAGGCAATCAACGTAACAATTATCAGGACACTAACTGGAATAAAAGATTAATAAACTTTAACTTGCAACTAATTCATATGTGTAATGAAAAAATTATTATTCAGTGAGAAATGCAGTTGATAAATCAGAGAGAACTGAATATTTGAATATGCTGGTAAATTCTTTGATGATACATGTATATTGTATTTGGCCTGAAGTGGTGTTAGTAAGACCACTAGAGAAATGTGGTGCGTAGAATTTCCTTTTAAGTATTAACTGAATTAACATTTAATCTTTTTTATTTAGTCGACACTCTCCTTTGTTCTTTTCACAAAATAAATCAATTTGTCTCAAATAAAGCTTAATGTAGTTTTATAGAGTGAAGGTTTGTTTTTGGAATATGTGTTTCTACTCCTCTGTCCTTTGGAATACATTAGATGGAAATGTTCATTTTACACTTTGTCTCTAACATCAAAGAATGTGTGCCAAAGCATTTGAGGAGCTACATACTAATCAGAAATTTAACAAAAGAATGTTAAGATTGCTTTATGTATGCAAAACTGGTTAATATCTCACAGGGCAATAAATTTGGGGGTTTATCATTTTCACCAGAAAGAAATTATTTGCATCTCTGTCATACAAATTATACACAGTAACATGTGATTTCCTCAAATTGAAGTCTTTTAATCAATTGTTTTACCAATCACTGTATCAACTTTCTACTATTACAGAGGAGGGAGCTTAGACATTTGATGCTTTGCCTCTTCTTCTATTCACATGTATTTCTATTTCTTATCAGAAAGCATCTGTCTTCACATCCACTTTAGATTGGATGCATTTCCTGTATGCCATATTCTGATTTATCAGTGCTCTACAGTTAAGGAATAAAGAAAAATCCTTTCCAGATTAATAATGCTTTATTTCTCAGAATATGGTGACTCAATAATTTCACTTACATCTCTTTTTTTTCTTTTTGAATTACCAAAATTCTAATTGTCTCTTAGGCAAAATGAAAGTGTCACACTCATTAGAAGAAAGATGAGTACAAGAAGCTGTAAAAAATAAAACTGTTATTATAGCTAAATATTAAAGTTTTATGTACGTACTTTTAGTCCCGCATCTTTAATCCTTGGCATTGTTATTAGTTAAGAATTATTACTCCCATTTCACACATGATGAAACATGGGATAATGAAGTTGAAATAATTGATCCAAATCATAAAGAAAGTAAATGTACAGCTAGTGTTTTGAAATGTCTTTAACACCAAGACCCCAATAGGCTACACTGATTTTCAAAGGACCTGCTGATTCAGATATCTCACGTGACATGTAGTTGATGAAAGAAATGTCATCTTCTTTGAATTTTCTGATCAATGCTTTCTGACCTGGGAGAAATATATGCTTTATAAAAGAACAAGTCAACAACTAAATCAGCCAAACCAAGGATTAAATGATAAAAACTTCACAGACAGTAGGGAACCTTGTAAATATTATCACTTATTTCTGAGTGTTTATATTCTAGTAAGATAAACTTCTCAACACATAGCTTGGTTAATATTTTTAAAAGATTTAAATTACATAGGTAAATACATTGACATATTTTCATTATTTGAATTTATCATATGAATTATGTAACACAAAATTTTTCTTCAACTGGTGATAAAAAATATTGGGGCCCAGTGGCACAGTCTCCCTGGTCACCTGCATTGGGTGCTCCAGGAGTGTCCCTTGTGTAGCTTGTGTGTACCCTTTGTTATAGTTGAGCCTTTGTTGTTACTGACATGTCAGTTGGTGGGATTGACCCTCAGGCTGATTGGCTCTGGAGTTTGGCCACATCCACACCTTACAGGCTGTTATGCGGGCAGGGGGATTACCCCATTGAGTGGTTCTCACCCCAGTGGGCTTTGGTGCCTGTTGAGACAGACCTTTGGGTGTGCCACTTGTGGGCTAATTGGGCATTGCTCTGCTGTGGTCTAAGCCAACATCCAAGTATGTTGGTTCTGGGACATCTTGTGAGGGGCTCTGGTTCAGACCCAGGTCACCCATTACCTGTGACTGGCTGGGGACTTCCTGATAAGAGCCACAAAATAATCCGCGGTTTTTCATGGTCTCTGCTAACCCTGTGAGAGGTCACACTGTGAACTAAGGATGTCAGCCACTAGTAATGGTCATAGGGTAATTCCACAAAATGCTAGGACACCTTGATGCCTGCTGCCACCTGTTGGTTCCCTTAAGTTTCAGCCACTGATAATGCCTCTTGCAGTACACAAGTTGGGTGAGGCAGAGTCTCTGGGATAGTGGGAAGAATTGTGGTCACCAGGTTAATGTAAATTCTGGTTTGGTGTCAGTGCTGAGCCTGGAGTGACTCATCAAAAGTCTCAGAGGACACTGAGGCCAGTTGCTGCCTGCCTGTGTTCTGTGGGACTCTGATACTTTTCTAAGAAAGAATGCAATTAGGAGGGGCTGGCTGCTCATGGAGAAAGTGCTCTGGCATTGAGGGAGTCAGGTGAGGTGGGTCCCTGTGAGTCAGCAGGATGGACCTGCAGAGCTCACCCAGCCAATCAGATTCAGATTTGGCCTGTGGGGGAGGGCTCAACACAGGAAAGATGGCACCTACCTGCCGGCTGCCTGGGAGGAGGACACCACACAGGGAAATGGTGACTGTCCTCAAGCCTATAACCTGAGGCAACACAACTCAGTCTGCCCCCACATGATTCTGACACACTCCGACTTACTGTCCCTCTGCTGGAGCCCAAGGTGAGTACCTGGGAGTGAGAAAGTCTGTGTGTGGGCCCTTTATGAGGACACTTGGGTTTCCCTCAGCCTTCCATCCCACCTAGCTGGTTGGAATCTCCACTGTTTTCCACCAGTACTCTGTAATGGGGAGCCTGGAGTGGGGCTGGGGTTTTCTCGCTTCTTTGTGCGGAACCTCCACAGCTGAGAAATCCCTCCCAGTTCTTAAACCCCACACGGAGGTTTGGGGTTAGCAAGTTTCATGTCTCTGCCTCTCCTACCAATCTCGACATGGCTTCTTCTTTATATCCTTCTCTTCAGCCAGACTTCAGAGGATTCTCTAGGTTGATTGCTCTATAATTTAGTTGTAATTTTAATTTGTTCATGGAAGGAAGCAATGTCGGTATTTATCTGCTCTTCCATCTTGGATTTCCTAGACAAATATTCTTTGGATAGCATAGTCCTTCCTAACTTAGTTACTTTAGTCAATTTACTTTTTTTTCCATAATTTCACTCCTATTATCTGTAAATGAAAAAACAATAATACTAACAATTAACTTGCATGGAAATTGTGACAATTAAATGAAATAATATGAGAAAATAAATCTATCCCAACCCTTGGCACATAGATAGTAGGTAATAAATAATAACTGTTATTATTACTGTAATTATTATGATTTTACATCCAGAAATATATCCATTGTTCTCCATGTGTTTTCTTGGTTTCATATCTTGTAACTTTGTTAATATTGTGTAGTGTTCATAAGTAGTACTTACTGCTAAGCAAAGGAGAGATACACTGCTTTTTAGAGGTAAATATTGTAAATTAAAATGTTTACTTTTCCATATTTTTGGAAGAATATGGAAAGAATTTCCATATTCTTTGCATATTTTCTCTAACCTTCCTTCCGACTTCCTACAACGTATCTGTATAGAAAATAATAAGTAGATCAGTGCTTCATTGGAGGAAGAATTTGATATTTTGTCTGCCATTGGTAAAGTTTTCTTATCACTGAGCACAATAGTTCCCTTTGTTTCCCTTTTATCTACTCACATAAACCATATCAGAATTCCCTATCAAAAAACATTCAGTACTTACAACGACTCTGACATCCACAGCATTCAGTTAAACCATAAGTTTGGCACATTAACAAAGATAATTATTCTTCTGATTATCATATATTTCCATTGCTGAAAATAATTTGTTTTTTTATAAACTTGATAGCCAGCTGTCCCTAACTTCAGTAAATCTCTATCATGGAAGAGATTACTGGGAGTCATTGAGTTATTTCTATCAGGTGGCAAAAGATCAATTAACAGAGTCAAAAACATCCAATTTGTGGTAGTACATTGTTGAGGAACAAACACATCTCTTAATTGGAAATTGACAGCTTTGGCACTAAGTTGAACTAATCATTACTCACATTCACACTAGCTTTTATTTCCTAAAGCTCTATTAAGTCATTAAAATGCCATGACAATCTTCTCCACAGGTGTGGAAAACCAGATCCTTGCCTGTGGCAGACTTAATTAAGGTAACAGCTGGATAGTTACACTTAAAAAGGAGAAATCCAAGACATGATAATGTTTCTCAAAGTGTCCCAAATGAAAAGAGTAATAGGGAAGTGGCTGTGGGGACAGAGCCCCAGAGAGCAGTTTCCAGGCTCTTGGCCTCACGTGGATGGGCGCTGGCTCAGGTAGTAGATGGCTATCGGCTGTGGCTAGTTGGCCATCAGCTGTAACCATTAAGCCATTGGCCACTAATGTAACTGCCGCGGCTACGGAGGGAAGTCGAGTGGAGAGGGAGTCGAGGAGAGTCGGTCGGTTGGCAGAAAAGCGGACAGCACGTTGCACGTCGTGTGAATCCAGCCTCCGGTGAGACTATAGTGATATGACTCCCCTACCTATGGCTCCGTGGGTGCTCCTTTTTGGCCTCGCCATATCCTGTGTTCTTGTGTGGGGAGTGGGAGCAGAGACCCCGCACGACACCCCGTGTGACAAATGGCGCAGCGAGACAAAAGGGTACGGTACTGGCCAAAGCCCTCCGAAGAGCGGTGGAGCAGTTTGTGCCTATGAACACCCAGTCTGAGGAAGAGCAGGAGGAGCAGCTGCCTGAGAGCTGGACCCCCGTGGAGGGGTGGGAAGACGTGGATGGTTCTCTAACCAGCAAAGGCCGGAGAAAGCGAAGGTCCTTGCGGCCCTGTGGGCTGGGAAGTGCTTGCTGAGGCAGCCCGGATGCAGGACATATAGTCCCAGGAGGAAACGCTTGCTGAGTCCTCCGTGGGAGCTTAGGGTGAGGTCAAGGTCATCCCTCACCCCCAGGACAGCCCTGGTGAATGACTATGGGTTATGGGGAATTGCCTTCCATCCCTAATTTAATAGAGCACTTGACTGTTTGCTTGGGAACATATCACCATGTAGTGGAACTGGCGGATGTTTGCTTTTGTGTCTCGACCAGCTGCCATGGAGAATATGTGAGAAAGACTGGCTGAGCCCAGGAAGTCTGGCTGTGTCCAGAGAGAGTGGTGGTGCCCTGAGAGGCCCTGGCTGTGCCCAGGGAGACTGGTGGTACCCTAAGAAGCCCAGGAAGTCAGGCTGTGCCCAGAGAGAGTGGCAATGCCCTGAGAGCCCTGGCTGTGTCCAGGAAGTCGGGCTGTGCCCAGAGAGAGTGGCAGTGCCCTGAGAGGCCCTGGCTGTGCCCAGGGAGACTGGTGGTACCCTAAGAAGTCCAGGAAGTCTGGCCATGCCAAGAAGAACTGGTGATGTCCTGAGAAACCCTGGTTGTGCCCGGAAAGCCTGGCTGTGTCCAGGATATTGCATTCATCTCCAGGCTCCTTGCACAGGGCCCCTCGCGGAAGACGCTTATCGCGTAGATTGTGAGGTGAGACCCTGTAGGGGTGGAGTGTGGGGACAGAGCCCCAGAGAGCAGTTTCCAGGCTCTCAGCCTCATGTGGATGGGTGCTGGCTCGGGTAGTAGATGGCCGTCAGCTGTAACCAGTGAGCCATTGGCCACTAATATAACTGCCACGGCTACATTGGGGAGTTGAGTGGAGAGGGAGTCTAGGAGAGTCGGTTGGTTGGCAGAAAAGAGGATAGCAGGTTGCACATCTGTGAATCCAGCCTCCAGTGGGACTATAGGAGTATGACTCCCCTACCTATGGCTCCGTGGGTGTTCCTTTTTGGCCTAGCCACATCCTGTGTTCTTATGTGGGGAGTAGGAGCAGAGACCCCGCAGGCCGCCCTGCACGACAGTGGCCTTGTTTGTTCTTAACTTAATCCAACTGTTGAATGGAGATTATTTTATATATGCTTGCTAAATCTGTAACCAATCTGTTATATATGCTTGCTAAATCTGTAAATCTGTATGATTAAAAGTAATCATAACTTCTAAATAATATATATATTTAGATTATGTTTCAATAATTTAAAATTTAGGATGCATAGTTTCATGGGTAGCTTCTCAATAGCAAGAATATATATATATTTTAGTTTTTAGTATTTTTATTAAATTTATTGGGGTGATATGGTTAATAAAATTATGTAGGTTTCAAATGTATAATTCTATAATACATCATCTGTATATTGCATTTCATGTTCACCACTCAAAGTCAAATATCTTTGTGTCACCATATATTTGACCCCCTTTACCTTCTTATACCACCCCCTCTCCCCGCTTACCCGCTGGTAACCACTAAACTGTTTTCTGTGCCTGTGAGTTTTTGTTTCTTTGTCTTGTCCGTTTGTTGCTTTCAGTTTTATATCCCACATATGAGTGAAATCATGTGGTTCTCAGACTTTTTCTGTCTGACTTTTTTTGCTTAGCATGATATCCCAAGATGTATCCAAGTTGTCACATATGGCAGTATGCCATCTTTCCTTATGGCTGAGTAATATTCCATTGTATATATGTACCATATCTTCTTTCCTTACCAATTTGGATGCCTTTTATTTATTATTCTTGTCTGATTGCTGTGGCTAGAACTTCCAGCACTATGTTGAATAGAAGTGGAGATAGTGGGCAAACTTGCCTTGTTCCTGATCTTAGGGGGAATGGTTTTAGCTTTTCCCCATTGAGTATGATGTTAGCTGTGGGTTTGTCATATACCCAAAATTATCTATCGGTAATTTTTGGATCCTCCAAAAAATAAAAATAGAATTATCATATGCCCCAGTAATCCCTCTTGTAGGTATCTACCCAAAAGAATCAGAAAACATTTATCCATAAAGATATATGTATCCCTGTGTTCATTGCAGCATTATCCATGGTGGCAAAGACATGCAAGGTTATAGTTTTTGCTGTTGCTTTTGTTTTTCTTCAGTAAATGGTCTACTTTTGTATCTTATTCCCATTTTTTGACATAACCATTCCCAGAACAAAGTTTCTTGGACCCTCGCTTGGGGAGAGGAAGAACACCTAAGTATTATGAATTGTGTTGTGATGATGAAACTATCATTAGCTTATAATAGTTCTTGTGGTTCAAAGTAGCATCCGTCCCTTCAGGAATGTATCTGCCTTGACATTTTCTTGGAAAACAATATATGATAGAGATTTTTCTAAAATTTTAAAATATAAGAAATTTGACCTCTTATAAGTAATTTGACTTTCTTAGTTTGAGTTGAGAGTTAGACTTTGAGGTAGACTACTCTTGATTCATAATCTCAATTTAAATCTGACCTTATTATAAAATTCCTCCTTTCTATAATATATAGAATGCTTTACTCCTTCCAGAATTATCTTTCTTAGACGAAAATCCAAGAGAGTTAATTTTTTCTTTTCAAAAATTTTCAACACTTGCAACTTTTTCTAACCAGTTTCTCCCTATGGATCAGAATTAGGTTCTGAATTATCTAGTAAATCGGTCGGTTTTCTGGGAAACTGTTAACAAATCTGTACGGGAAATTCAGATATTCCCTATTTTGGAATGGAACTTTCATCAGGTGTTTGAATATCTTGTCTTTTACTCCTATTAGATAGCTGGCACAGTGCCCATCTTATGTTTTTACATTTACCATTTTTACTAATAAATTATTTTTGAGTTTTCATGTCTTATTCATCATTAGGTTCCCAAGACCAAACCTATTGAATCAATTTATTAAAAATACATTATCAATTCCTGATATTTGTTCAGAATAAAATTGTCAAATTCCTTTATTGTTAGTATGCAAGGTCACTGTGAGGATTGATGAAGATAACTCATATAAAGTATGCACTGCCCTGGTATATTATATACATATGATATAAGGTAACTCATTTATTTGGTGTTGATGCTAGTAATAGTAGAATATCCATATATGCATGCATTTCATTATTATAACAACTCTCTTCATATTTTTATATACAAATACAGTTTAAGTATACAAGTACACAGGTAGTTTCAAGTCAATCTATGCCAGACACATAGGCCGATATAGAATCTTGCCAAAATTGATTTGTCTGAGAAATGCCTAGTGCCATGATAATTCTTCTTGCCCCACTTTTCATATCTCTCATCCATCCGGAAACTTATTTATGAAGTAAGTCAAGTAAACTCTTGAAGATAACCAAGTAAATGCAATTCTAAATACCATGTTTGTACAGAGTAGGTCAATTATACTAAAGACTAGTTAAAAATCATTTGCAAATTTAGTGATTTCAAAAATGGTTTCCTTCAAAAATTAACATATAATTTAATGTTTTTATCTTTTATTAGCTATCATTAAATAGAATATTTGATTATATGCAAAAATTGATTTTTGTGGAATAGGACTCAGAAATACAGCCATCTCCTTATTTATGTTAAGATTTCCTAGTTCTTAATTCTATATACAGAATCTAAAGGCATAGTCTTGCTGAATACTGTCAGATTCTAGAAACATACATCCTGCATGGAAGTATAAATTAATATTTAAAAAAATATTTTCATCTCATTGAGATTAATTTTATATATATATAAAAGAGAGAGAGAGAGATACACTGCTTTTTAGAGGTAAATATGGATATGTATGTGTGTGTATATATATACATGCATATATATATAATTTAAATTTCAATTTATACATCTTTATCTCTCTACATCTACAATTATACTTATAGGTATCTATCTATATTTATCTATCTTTTATGGGATAAGTTCACTCAAAAGATATATGTTGAAGTCTTAACCTCCAGTATCTCAGTGTCTCCTTGTCTTTAAAGAGGTAGTTAAATTAAAATGAGGTAATAGTTAATATGTCTGGTATCCTATGAGAAGAGGAAATTTGGACACAGATGTACTGAGTGAATTCTATCTGTAGGCTATCTTCAGACTCAAGCTGCATTATTAACTTCTCTGGGTCCTTCTCTGGGTCTCCAGCCTCCTGATCTATCACGCATATGTTGGGCTTGCTGGCCTCCACAATTGGGGAGCCAAGTTCATAAAATCAATGTCTCTCGCTCTCCCTCATTTTCATTACACATACGCACCCTGTTCTGTTTCTCTGCAGAACACTGACTAATTATCGAGAGAGAGAGAGAGAGAGAGAGAGAGAGAGAGAAAGAGAGAGAGAGAGAGAGAGAGAGAGAGAGAGAGATTTTTGTTAAATAAAAGTGATAAATTGAACATTTTCAAATATATAAGGCATTTTTAGGATGAAGATGAATTATTAGGAAAAAATTTTGAAAAGGAAGTAAAATGAAAATAGTTTTTCCATGAAGAAAAATAAAATATATAAACTACCCATAACTTAAAAAATAGCTTCCACAGTTGGAAAGATATGGAGGCAGAAGATAATGATGATTATCCAATTGTTATGGTAATTTATACGGGTAATTTAAAAAGTAGTGCACTTATTTAAAAAAAAAACACAAAAAAAAACAACCTCTAATATCACAAAAGTAAAAGTCACATCATTTGGATTGTTTAACCTCATACAGAAAACAAATTAAAATGTGTGAAAGAATACATAGATGCCCCTGTCCAAAATAAATAAATAAATAAATAAATAAATAAATAAATAAATAAATAAATAAATAGGGAAAAATAAAACCAAAATGTTTGTGGGCTTTGTTACTAGTTAATATGTAATGGTTTAAAAATGTCAACCTAAAATGAAAGTACATCCTTAAAATTTTAAAGGCTTGGTTTTCTGTGTGACAAAAACAATCTGCAATTTAAATTTATGAATAAACTTGTTATATGTACATGTATATATATATTAAGTTGGTGCAAAAATAATTGTGTTTTTTGCAATTATTTTTAACCTTTTAAACCACAATTACTTTTGCACCAACCTAGTGTGTGTGTGTGTGTGTGTGTGTGTGTGTGTGTGTGTGTGTTATTTATCCAATGTGTCCCTTTATTTTAAGTCCAGTTCCAATAGAAAAATATTACTTTGGACCAAAGGGTAACATTTAACAGTGTGGGGAAAATGCTATATAAAAGAATGACTTTTGACTTGTCTTCAATAATACAGTTTAATTATCTTAAGCATGTTTTCAATTGTATAAGAATATTCTGAAGTGCCATTTATAAGTAGTCGTATGCCCTGGGAGGAAAATAGTAGTTAAGTATTTTTTTCCTCAAATAGCTCACCTATATAAGTCAATAAATTAAGATTCTGTGTAATATAGTGCTATACTAGATAATATAGGTAGCACACAGGAGATAAGGCAGAGAGAGGATATACAAATATCCTTTCCGGGGAACATAAATCTTGAACTTAAAAGAAAGAGCAAGCAAACAAATAAGAGTTAACTAAATAGAAGAAGTTGATTTAAAAGGTCTTGGAGACAAATACAGATGTTTGAACTGATATTCTGTGGTTGGTAGCTGAAGCCTAGAATTAGAGATGCCAGGTGGTAGTATATGGCTAATGCCAGCTATTCTAAGAAATTTTTTCCTAATAACTATGAGATGCTTTCAATAATTTTATGACATTATCTGATATGAACGTTAGAAAATTCTCTATAGACCTAGTTTGGAGGATGTATTTATAGTATTAAAACTAAAATAATATCATCACTTTAAAGCAATTATTATTTAGGAGGTCAAATAAATTGGCCCAACAGGCATTCTGATCACATTCTAAACAGAGCTAGTTGTATAGAAATAGACAGTGTATTTGAAAGAGTACATGATACGTATATCTTCATTCCAGAAAGACCTAAATTATCCCCTTTTATTTTCAGGAGTTTGATGTTAGTGAGATTATATTGCAAACATTATTAAAAATTATAGCTTCAGAATTTTAAAGTTATTTTTATGAAATTCCCATTTATTTTATCAATGTAGCATTCAGTTCTGCAATTCAAAACACCCTACAGTTAGTACTGGAAGTCTGAGTGTAACCTTTTTGCAGGTGTAATTCAACAATGGTAGGTGATTAAAAGTATCAATTAGAGATATGCAATTTTAAAGTATGTGCCAAAATAATTATACCCATGAATTTCTTTTTGTGTTTTTGTAATGTTGATAGCTATTTAATACATCATTATCTAAAAATAATATAAAATCATTCCTTAAGAATGTCTCCTTTTATCTCTGAAATATTCAATATTATCATCAGGGAAAACTTTCAATAGAAGTGATTCATTTCATTTTATTTATTTATGTTTTAGTTATTTTATTCTGCTTCTTTCTATTCATATAAAGAGGATACTGAATCTTTGAAATCTTATGCAAAACAAAATTCTTTATTCATTTTATTTTTTTTTTTGAGAACTGACTCTAAATGTTTGGAAACATGATTTAATATTTGTCATTCATCATAGAGAAGCTGATAATTCAATAAAAATATTTTTAGTAATAAAGGTTTTTAATAATTTAGATTTATTGTGTTTTTCAGTACTTTATTTTACAGATATATGTTTCAGATGACACACACTGACATTTTTCATGTCTGAAAACAGTACTCTAGGAAAACTAAAATACTTGGATTTTATATTATCAAACACTTGATAAATGTTACTTCTCATATCCATTCTAAAAAAACAGTTTTATATATATTGCCACATCCATGGTGGCAAGTTTGCGAACTTAATTGTCAAACCTTCATAATATATGTTTATGTCACAATACATTGCAAAGGATATATACATGTATAGATAACTATAGGTAGATGAGATAGATAGATAGATAGATAGATAGATAGATAGATAGATAGATAGATAAACAGGGAGACAGAGAGAAAGCAATAAAATTAAAACCCAAATAAACCTAACTGTACCTGCATTCATATATTAATTGATAAAATAAACAAGAATCCTATACTTTTACAAATACAAAATTTTACAACTTATTTCATCACTAGTTGAACCCATGTGTGGAATAACTGAACATGCCTGTCTTTTGTTTTAAACATGTATACTTCAATTGACATGTTTTAAGTTTGCCACATAATGATAAGTGTATTAGAAATACTCATTTTTCTCTATAGAGAAAACACGTTATTAAGAAAAATGTTTAAACTACAGATACACTCGTGGATCTTAATTTCTTCTCATGTAGGATAACATTAGTCACTTTTATTTCTAGACTTGACAAACAATAACAATTAAGGGGTAATGTCTAAAATAAGTATTAGTATCCAACACCAAAAATAGAATAAGTATATGTTGCCAAAGTTGTTTTTATGGTACATATAAATGTGAGCCTTTTCCATTCCTGCTTTATGTACCAGTTCATAAATAAATAATAACAATGCTACATACTTTGGAAGGAGCTCCAGAAACATAAGATAATCCTAAACATAAATAAAAAGTAGGTTCTGTTAATAAACAGAAGGGGGTGTGGATGTCAGTTAAGTATTAATAGCATCTGAAATATATCTGAGGATTGCCTTGGAATTCTTTCATAAAGGTTTCGCTTGATGCATTCTTGAAAATTTATTGGGAATCCCTTAGTTAATGTCCTATAACAAAACGCACAATATCTTTTCCTCCTTCAGGTCATTGACCTTGGCCTACAATATTGAAGTATAAAATATGCATAGTCAGCACATCATTGTTAATCTTTGGATACTCATTAAGCATTGGATACATTCCCAATTTTTGAAGTTGTTTAAATAATGTTAGGGACAGATTCTTCAGTTTTGGTCCTTTGTTCACTACTATGTTTTCAAAATTTGCATAACTATTTTTGCCCTATAATAAATTGCCTTGAAAAGGTTAATGCTGTATTTGGCAACAAGTTACTGAGTATTTAAGTTAGCTCTTTTAATTAGACCATGGATGAGATTTAAGTCAAGAATTCAATTGCATAGTGGATCGTTTAACTTATTTATGTTCCTCCTCATTCTAGAAAACTCTCCTGACAATCCATTTTATTCATCATAAGAATGTTAATAAGAATAAAATAATGGGCTTAATATATCACTTCAAACTAGCTAATAAATCAATGCAAATGTTCTAATAACTCCAAGTGAATAGTATACATTTTAGGTACACATTTGCACAAAAATATTGTACACCGAGGAGAATCAGGATAGATAAAGGGTCCATTTTCCCAGAGACCACCTAAGGGGAATTAAATATGATATTATACACAGTCTGAGATAGAAAATAGTGCATATAAAATCTGTCCCTAATTGAAGCTATAAGGAAAAGGGTGATTCTCTCTCTCTCTCTCTCTCTCTCTCTCTCTCTCTCTCTCTCTCTCTCTCTCTCTCTCTCTCATCTATGTATCATCAATTTATTCAGCCATTTAGGAGAAAAACAGAACTGTAAAAGATCTCTTTCCTCTATACCATGCTTTCCACTTCTTTATCTGGGATTCATTAAGGGTATTTTTTTTCTTATAAATTTGCAAACACTTGGATATGTCATGTGTTTATAGTGAGGGGAGACATTTATTTTTAACTATGTATGTGAAATTACTTATCTAAAGAAGGTGATATTAATGAATCTCTACTAGCATGCCTGTGCTAACTACTTATCATAACTAATAACTATTAGTATTAATTAGTATATAATTATTCCACATACAGTTTCCAAATTCATCATAATATAATCATATGCACTTACTTCATTACATACTCGTACAAACTAATTGCTATTGTTTCTGTTATTTTCTACCCCAATTTACCGTTATTTATTTGTTCCCTTAAGACTTATAATGTATTTATTTTGGGGATTAATATACAACATTCCATTTACAATAAAGCGTCAATATTTCTGTCCACATGGAAATAGTAATATCTAGTGAAGGATTCTGATTATCTTGAAACTCTATTGGCTTTCCATAAAATATAACCCCACACTTCACAAGGGTTGATCTGTAGGATGTTTTCAAAAGTATTTCTAATCTGCACTCATCTTTCATTCTCTCCAATAGAAATCCAAGCAGTCTAGCCCTTTATAAAATTCTAATTGAAGTCCTATCTATCTTAGAGGGTTTAATGTGTTAAAATATGCTAAGAGGTTGGAAACGTCTGATCAAAGTAGCGATCAAAATGCAGAATATTACTGTCATTGTTTTCAAAAGGTAAATAGCAATCATTCATGGGCTTTGTACATTGCCCTCCAGTCACTGTGATCTGATCTGCTCCTTGAAGCTGGTTTTCCATTGATTAATGCTCTTATCTCTATTGCTGAGTTAATCTTGTGTGGCACCCAAGCTTTTATTTTATCTTTCTTACACAGTCTCCTCCTTTGGGCTCTGAAAATGTGAGTAAACATTAAAGGAATCAGAAACCAGCAGTCATCCTTTCATTCTTAACAAGTTGTTTTTTCAGAAAACATTCTTTAAGTCTCTAAGTTCTCTTTAAGTGCAGACTTCCTTTTCTTCAAGAATTGAAAATAACTTGAAAGTAATGGAAGATTTTGCTACCTCCCTAAGAGCTATTGATAGGAGGATATAATCAGCCAGGGCATTTATGTGATAGGCTAAAGTCCTTATAAAGAATAAAGGAGTGGGGAGAGGAGGAAGAGTTAGAAAACTTCAGTTGTTCATAAATTTGGATAATTTATGTTACTTAATAACACATTTGGTAAGGAGGCTTGTTTTCATTGTAACATTAACTTATATCCATGTTAATCTCTGTTTTATTATTTAGCTAATGGTCAATGATCAGAAAATATATATCATATTAAAAGTAAAATAGTTCCTCACAGGATAATCTTTGACTTTGGCAAAATCCAGGACTCTGTGACATAAATTGTGTGGAAGTAATACTTTACTGTGACAAACATAGGGAATGTAGGCCCTGTCTTAGATGCTAGTAGAAGTTCAGTGAGCGTCACTTCTTAAGTCTACCAATTATTATATATAGGAGATGTGTTTTGGTTGTATTAATGGCCATCTCTTTATTCTGGTTGAGGTTTTGCCAGTTTGTGGGAAACCCCAAATAGGTTTTACCATGTCTCTCACATACTAAGAAATATGTCCTAAATAGCCACCATAATTTTTAAAATAGTGTTTAAAACACTATTAAGATATATCACCTGATTCTGACTTCAAGATTCTGGAAGGAAAAAAATGTCCTTTAAATGACCACTTCTCTCTATAGCAGACAGAAAAGGGAAGAGGACAAGGAACAATTGCCACAAGCTACAGAATAAAAACTTTAGGTTAAACATTAAGAATTAGCTTTCCACACAAAGGGCAACAGTTTGAATGATACTTCCTCAAGGTTATTGCAAGAGCTATATTACTTTATATATTCAAAAACTAGAAATATTTTTAAGTCATATAACAAATAGATGGTCCAGTGGTGAATGTCAGACTGAGTGTTTTTTTGCTTGTTTGTTTTTTAAATTAAAGTTTGTTGGGGCAACAATTGTTAATAAAGTTGCATAGGTTTCAGGTGTACAATTCTGTAATACATCATCTGTATATCACATTGTGTGTTCACCATCCAGAGTCAGTTCTCCTTCTATCACCATATATTTGATCCCCTTTATCCTCATCTACCATGCCCTTTCCCCTTTACCTTACAGTGATCACTAAGTTATTATCTGTGTCTATGAGTTTTTGTTTGTTTGTCTTGTTCCTTTGTTGTTTTCAGTTATATATCCCACATATCAGTGAAATCATGGTTCTCGACTTTTTCTGTCTGACTTATTTCGCTTAGCGTAATAATCTCAAGATCCATGCGTGTTGTTGCAAATGGTATTATTTCATCTTTTCTTATGGCAGAATAGCATTCCATTTTATATATACCACATCTTCTTTATTCAATCATCTATCAAGGGACACTTTGGTTATTTCCATATCTCGGCCACTGTAAATAAAGCTGTAGTGAACGCCAGAGCACACATATCTTTAAGGATAAATGTTTTCAGATTTTTGGGGTAGATACCCAGGAGAGGTATTGCTGGGTCATATGGTAATTCTATTCTTAATTTTTTGAGGAACTTCAATACTGCCTACCATGGTGGCTGCACCAATCTGCATTCCCACCAAATTAAAAAAAAAAAAAAAACAAATTTCATTTGCAATTGCTGCAAAAATAATAAAATACCTAGGAATAAACTTAACCAAAGATTTGAAAGACCTATACACTGAAAACTATAAGACATTTTTCAAAGAAAATGAGAAAGACACAAAGAAATGGAAGGATATTCTGTGTTCTTGGATTGGAAGAATCAACATAGTTAAAATGGCCGTATTACCCAAAGCAGATTTACAGAGTTAATGCAATCTCCATCAAAATACCAATGGCATTTTTTAAAGAAATGCAACAAAAAAATCATTAGATTTGTATGGAACCACAAAAGACCAAAGCAATCCTAAGAAAAAAGAACAATGCTGGAGGTATCAGAGTGAATGGTTTTGACTCTATAGGGACGAGAGAAATACCATGTCTACCTAAGTGTTTATAAGAGCCATGCCGTGGTGTGTAATATAAGATGTTGCCTGAAATTATTTTAGTACATTATAACATATTATGAAATATTATGACGTATTATGACATGTTATGACATTATGACATATTATGTTATGTTATTACATTACATTGTATTACATCACACTTACATTATACGCATATTTTCCTCAGTCTTCCTGTAATAAAATATTTACATAGAAATGTGCTCCTTAGAATACAGTGAGGTTGCTACATTTTTAAAATGTTCTTAAAATAAATATTTTACTAATCATATATTAATCATAAAAAGATTCTAAATAAATTATTTTGATCGTTCATTCGTCTATTTATTCACCAGAGTTGAAACACTACATGACTAGAAATACACCATATATGTGAATATATATATATATATGTTTATATTAACATTTATATTTATTTACCTTAGAAAAGACATATGTGTGATTACACTTTCCTTCAGAAATTGGAAATGACAGAAATTGTTAAGTATTCAGACAATAAGTAGACCTATTCTTGCCTTTTTTTTTCTTTGTTTCTTTTTTTTTTTTTTTTACCAGCAACTGTTAAGCACAAATATGTTGGATTTTAGTCATTCTTTGGGTAATAAGGTAACCCAAAATGAGTGTCTGGTTTTCGTCACAAAATTATCTAAGCACATCACTATGGACTGGATTGCTTGTCTCTACTCAAAGCTCCTATGTGGAAGCCCTAAGCTCCAATGTGACTCTATTTGGAGACAAGTCTTACATGAGGTCATAACAATGGGTCCTAATCTAATAGGTCTGGTGTCCTTATAAGGAAAGGAAGAGAAACCAGGGTTAGGCATGCCCAGAGGCAAGGCTATATGAATACAGAAAGAATGGGGCCATCTGCAAGCCAAGGAGAGAGACCTCAGGAGAAACCAAACTTGCCGAAACTTTGAACTTGGACTTTCAGCCTCCCGAAGTATGAGAAAATACATTTCTGTTGTTTAAGCTACCCAGGCTGTGGTATTTTCTTATGGCAGCCCTAGAAAACTAAATACATATACCATAAGCAAATCAGACTCTGGAAAACCTGGAGACATGGGAGAATTGTGTCTCTCCATTGGAATATATACATATATATTCATATATATATATATATATATATATATATATATATATATATATATAATTTAACTAGGTGCATATCTGAGATGATATGCACCTAGTTAAATAATATACACTTGCTGTATTGCAAAAATATTCAGTATCAGATATCCTATACCTTCCTATTCTACACTGAGCAAATATAATGGTGATAATAAGTAGGGGATGCAATGATATGCCTCGATGATTGTGTGAGAGGGGAAAAAAAGATATGCAATTTTCCAAACTACTTTTAGTTAATTTAGGCATCAGTAGAAAATCTATAACAAAGACATATTTAACTTATATAGTATTTCCTGCCACACATCTTAAAAATGTGCCCTAGGAGGTTTTAAATTGGGAGCGGGGAAGAACAGCTGCCTATATTAGCTTAAAGTTATGTTTAGTATTCAATAACTAACATAAAAATAAAAAAAAAGAAATGTAAGATTTTTGAGCAAAAATAGAAAAAACACATTCTTAATATCCTGTTTTTAAAAACAAAGAAGAAGTATCCTTGAGATGAGCAGTGAAAAAAATCCACATTGTTTCACCCATTTATTTAGTAAAGCATCTGAAATATTGTTAAAGAAGAATTGTGAATAAATATCTTATTTTTGTATCATTTAAATTACTTACAAATCTATCTTGTAAAATGAAAATGACTTTTTAAAACTGAGGTATAGATTGTTTCTGTTTATTCAGTGATTCAACTGATTTATAATTACAGGAAAATGTAGGCAAAGTGATCATTGACTTTAATACTTTCTATACGTTTCATTGCCTTTGCAATATCAACATTTTTCATGATGTAAACTTAATCAGATGCTTTTATTGAAGTCAGAGTAATCATGGCATTTTAAAAATAATAAGATACAAAATATAATGTAACTTCAGATGCTAGAGTTGCTATTATATTGGTGCTTTCATCTAAATAAGTACACAGAAGAGTCTTGATAATAAACAATTTTGCTTCGTTACTTGTTATCTAGGTGAAATGTGGTTAATTGGGGTAGATACGGTTATGGCTACAAAATGTTTTGGTCAACTACTGACCGCATATACAAACGTGGTTCCATAAGATAATGGAGCTGAAAAATTCCTGTCCCATAGTGACATCGTAGCCACCCTAATACCATAGCACAATGAGTTATAATTGCCTACAGTATTCGGTACAATAACATGCTGTGTAAGTTTGTAGCCTAGGAGCAGGAGGCTGTACCATATAGCCCGGTGTGTAGTGGGCTATACCATCTAGGTCTGTGTAAGTGCACTCTATGATATTCACAAAGTGACAGAATTGCCTAAGGACACACTTCTCAAAATGTACCCTAGTGATTAAGTTATATGTACAAGATCTGACAATTAAGTTTGTAAACTCATCCTAGAAAGTGCTACATACCTCATTGCTGAATATCACTACAGTCACCTTCGAAGTACTCCCCTTGGGAAGCTATGCACTGATGCCAGCACCTAGTCCACCCTTTTGGAACTAGTCCAGCACTTTTGGAACTCTTTTTCTGGAATGGCCATCAGAGCTGTCATCATATTACCCTTGATAGCCTGAGTGTCATCAAAATGTCTTCCTTTTAATACTTCCTTTATCTTCAAGTAAAGAAAGATGTCATTGGGGCCAGATCACATGAGTAGAGAGGGTGTTCCAATACAGTTATTTGTTTACTGGCTAAAAACTCCCTCACAGACAGTGCCGTGGAGCTGGTGGGTCTTTGTGATGCAAGAGCCATGAATTGTTGGTGAAAAGTTCAGGTCATTTTCATCTAACTTTTTCACACAGCCTTTTCAGCACTTCTAAAGAATAAACTTGGTTAACTATTTGTCCAGTTGGTACAAATTCATAATGAATAATCCCTCTGATATCAAAAAAGTTTAGCAATATCATTGCAACAAGTTTGCAAACCTAAATGTCCAACCTCGTAAGCACACAGTGGCAACTTTGCGAACTTGATTGTCAGAACTCGTAACTCGTATTAGATTTTGAAAATTCAGATAGGTTCACCTTTATCACGTTTTATACTGTATTTAATAAATTTAAATTACTTTTTCTTGTTTATTTTATACAGACTAATTTACTTAGATATGTATAGCAATTCACTATTTTCAGAGAAAAATCGAATCTCTCTTATGAGCTCCTATTATTAGGTATACTGACATAATAATAGTTCTAATCTTAATCTCTATTTGAAGCCAATTTAAGATCTTAGGCTCTGTCTCTGAGGAAGAACATCCCTGCCTTTTTTGGAGGTTCATTCTACCATCTGTGTTCAAACCTTTGTTCCTTCTCTGCTCACAGGCTTTCTTTGTCCTGCATCTGTAACTTTTCCTTTTTCTATTAGCAGATTTTCCTTGAAATAAATGTGTGCTCAAATCTCTTTTATTTAAAATAAATAAAATATGATGCCATTGCCCTTCACCACTAAATTCCTGGATGACAATTCATCATTCATTATTTCAGTTCCTTACTTGCAAATCCCCTTTCAATCTGCTGTAATTACGCATATCCATATTCTTATCAATTCTAACAAACCTGCCAGGGGGTACTAGACTAATCAGAGGGATCACCCTGTAATACAATTATATAAATGTCTCAGCACTGTTTTGTACATCTGAAATTAATACATGAATGTCAACTGTAAACCAAAAGCCTTTGTTGTCCTGAAGTGCCTCTCTTATACCCTCATCTACCCATTTTTATAAAAAAAAAATCATGAGTCATATCAGTTTTTCCTCCCCTCCGCCCCCAGGGTTTATGTCCAATTAATTTCATCCCATTGTATTTGTGAGGGACTGGTTCCAGGAACCCCCTGTAGATACCAAAATCAGAGGATATTCAAAATCCTTATACAAAATGTCATAGTATTTGCATATAACCTATGTATATCCTCCTATTTACTTTAAATTGTCTGTAGACAACTTATAATACCTAGTACAATGAAACTGCTGAGTAAATAGTTGTTATACTGTATTGTTTAGGGAATAATGACAAGAAAAAAATATACACGTTCAGTACAGATGCAATCATTGTAGGCCTGACTACATAGTATGTGTACACGTTAACAGTGTAAGTTTTTTGGGGGGATATTTTTGATCCATGTCTAGTCCAATCTGCAGATGCCGAGTCTGCAGATACTTAGGCCTGACTGTGTTTTTCCATCAAGTTTTGTTGGCCATACTTTATTATTACCATACAAGTCTCTCTCTTTTTATATGGATATTTTCATTATTACTTTAAATCTTTACCATTTTTTTACCTGTCTATGTAAAGAATACTCTCTATTGTTTTGAAATCTGTTTCATTTCTGACTTTAATATGTATTTTATTGTGTTCTTCCTGCTTAATACACTTTAGTGTCTATTTTGTGACTACCTAATTTATGTTAATTACATCATTACATCAATGTTTTGACATATCTTGCTTGATAAAGCCCTTCGATACCATTTTAATGCTACAGACTGTTTTTGGATCTAGGGTAGAACAGTGAACTTAACAAAAACCATATCCTATGGAGTTTGCTTTCCAGAGATGGAAAATCAATATTGAACAAGTAAAAGTTAAATCAAGGTGAAAGGTGGTGCAATTTTAAGTATTTTAGGTGGGGAAGCCAGAGAATATTTCTCTATTGAACAGAAATTTGAATGAAATAAACAACAATACTTGTTATGATTGGGAGAAGAATATTGTGTTGGGACTATGTTTAATGTGAGTCCAGAGGTAAAGGGAAATCATATTGTATAGTAGTCTCTTCGAGGGTATTGCAGACGTTTTTTGTTTGTTTGTTTGTTTAATTTTGTTTGTTTTTGCACTTAATTTATAGATTATACAACATTGGAGGGTTTTGACAGGAGAATTCCATATCTGATTTATGTTTTTAATGCAATCCGTTTGGCTACTTCATTATTAAGAGTATAGAGAAGGTTGATTAAGTTAGCTACATAGGGTGCTTAGAGCTGTCCTGCTCCTACAGATGTGCCATATATACAGCTACACATGAAGCAATTCCCTTTGAGAGACCCAGAATCTATCTGAGCTACTCCTACCTACACATTGGACAAATGAGAAAACACATTACAAAGGGTAGGAAACACTGAGATACACTCACCATAAACCCCACCTCCATCCATGCCATACAAATGAGAGGAAACCCCCAACTCTCAGGTTCTTGTTTGGAAGTGAAGGGTTTCAACCCCACTTTTAGCATACCAACTTATAAGAGCGACATGAGTGACAAGTGCTCCGTACACCCAGCTCTAAACACCAAAGAGGCTTGCATCCATGAGACCCAAAAGCTATAGCAAACACAGAAGGATTTCCTAAATGGGCCTCTAATTGAGTAAACATCTAGAGCTGTTGGAAATTTTAAACAGCGAAGTGACATGAATTGTGTGGGAAATGTGCTCAGGTGAAGAATTGAAGAGGAGCTACTGCCAATAGTTTATTCAGTACTGGGAAAACATAATGGTAGACTTGACCAAAGTGATACACGTTGATAATACAAGATTTGACAGACATTGCTTTACAAAGTTTCAGAATTGACCCATAAATTGTACATGTTGTATGAGTGAAAGAGAGACAAAGAAAGATTAAACGAAAGACACTTGGAAGGTAAGACCAGTAATAGAGAACACCTACTCTTTGAGGAATTTCAGAATTCAAGAAAGGATCAAATCTTAAGGAGAATAAACAGCTGTGAGTAATATTTTTGATAAGTTGGATAAAATAAGTTTCAGGATGAGCTATTAGATTTGACTTTGTGAGCAGCATTGGTGATCTTGTTACATACTATTTGAAGGATGATGGGGCATTTCTTGTATATATCTTCAAATTCCTTTCTTTTGTGGGTCAGAGTGTATTGAGAAGTCATTTTGACCAGAATTTATTAAAATGTTAGTTTCCATAGAAGTTGTAAATTGTCTTGAAATAGAACTGTCTTTAAGTAAAATCTGCTTTTTTAAAGTTAGATTGTGCTTCAGCTACCTTATATTTCTATTAATGATTTCTTCTCTTCTTTCAACCTTTGATAATTTTTCACATGGCTAGATGGAAGATGATTTTTCATACGTATTATTACAAAATATTTTTATGGATAATATTGAAAATGTTTTATATTTTTTCTTCTATGTGGGTGTTATGATAGTAAATTCTTATTTATTGCCCAAGACTAAAAATGTCCAAATTTTCTTTAAGTTCCATTGTCCTAAATGAAATTAAATAGCTAAATTTTAAATGTAATTTTCGCTACTGGTTATTTTGGTTAAAATTGTGAACGCTAGTGTACCAAACAAGTCTATAAAGATTACAATTACGCTAAATAATTGCTATTACTTTGCTTTGCAGTATTATTTAAATGTTTATAATTTTTTCAATTGTTCTTATTAGTTATATCTATCTAATATACCCCATCATTTGCAGAAACTGAAATTAAGTATCTTCTTTATTTACTTATTTGAAATTCTTTCATAATTTGTTTCATAATTAAATGCATTAAAATTATCATTTATTACTAAGCATTATTTCCTTCTGCTCATATCTACAATTTATAAGCACTTAGTATGTGGCATGTCAAAACATCTAGACTTTTTTCTAGAAAGCTTACCTAAATTTAACTAGAATATGCAGATATTTTAGTAAATAAGAATGGCATGCATTGTTATTATGCTGATTAGGTATGATAGTGTTCTGTATACCCAATGGATCATTGATCCTGCCACAAATACAAGGATGCTAGAAATCACATTGACATTATAGCAGGTGGTTATTCAATTTTCGAAATTCAAACCTGAAGTGAAAGCTAAATAGTTGATTTTTATGAAAGTGTAAGGCCATCTAACCTAATCCTATGTGTGCGTATGTACTTATGTGTAATATTAAAACTTAACAAATCAGAATTTTATTATATGCAATACATTCCAACATGTTCTCTTTTTTGGCCATATTTTTTTTTTTCATTTTTGAAAATATGTTTTGTCAACTCACTAAATTGATTTTATTTTCCTGTTAACAGCTTCCAATCGACCACCCAAACATGCTAAAATGAAGTATAAGTCATTGGTAATGTATTGCTGAGAGATCAGGTTTTAATGCCATAAGAGAAAAGGAAACGTTTTGAGTTTCTTGGTACCATGATATTTTTAAGAAAAGATTGGAGCTTTGCATCACGGGAGAGGGTCATTTGTGTAGCTGTGCATGAGACTGAGAATTTTGAATCTTGGATTTCCTCTGAACACCTTTCAAAGGACACAGCCCTATTCCATCATATCTGAGAACCAGCCCCTTCATGTGCTATATAAGATCTTTTAAAACTACGTTATCAAAATTGCATACCGCTTCCCTTCCAGATTCTCCTCCCCATGACCACCACATGTTATTGCCTACCAGTACAAAATGAATTAGAACCCAACATAATTTTGAACATACATATTCCTGATGTATTCTAGAAAGACATAGCCTATACACTCAAAGTCCTAGCCCACAAGAATTTCTATTCCTGGGACTTGAAGAGCTTATGTGGGAGTCAATTTAAGGAGTGTTAAACCAAGTAGTAAGAAGAGATATTTAGCTTAGTAGAACCAATATGGATGCAGTCACCTAGAATTTTAAATTTAGTGTGTTGATTCATGCACTTGGGCATGAAGTTCCTTATTCTGGTATTTTGGTTAATTGTAACTTGGACTAACTAGTGGCCTATAGTTAATATCCTTCGTTTTCATCATTCATATTTCTGAACAGGAACTAGGAATAATGTCTATTTCTTTTTTCCTATCCTTTCTTTTTACTTTACTGTGAAAAATAGCAGTCTAGCCGCTGCAAGTCATATACTGAATTCCATTTGTTTGTCTTGTTCTTTTGTTGTTTTCACTTTTATATCCTATATACCAGTGAAATCATATGGTTCTGGACTTTTTCTGTCTGACTTATTTTGCTTAGCACAATAATCTCAAGATCCATCCATGTTTTCACAAATGGCATTATTTCATCTTTTCTTTTTTGGATAAAGAAGATGTGGTATATATACACAATGGCATACTATCCCTGGAATTATTCAAACAAGCCGATCACATCCTCTGTGGGATCTGGGGTCACCCAATCCTCTCCATACTACAAAGCCTGCCTCCCATAGCTCTTGCTCCTTCGCTACATTCCTAAGTGCAATTCCCCTGTGGCCTTGGGTGGTGTGCTGTGCCATTCTCCCCTGGGTTTTAAGTATAGGTGATTAATGAAATGCTGTTGAGCCATCTGTCTGTCATTAGGCATCAGGTGTTTGGCCATCCCCCGTAACTCCAAGTGGGAATTCCTCTCTCACAAAATAGCTGGCAAGGAAATTTCAATGTAGCTGCTTAGAAGTCGGTAACCTTCAAATCTTGAAAGTTCTTAGGATTTCAACATGAAAGTACTGTTTCTGCTCGTAATTATCGTCATGTACATTAAGTTGACTATACTTGTCAGTGTTATTGCAAATTGCCAAAAGGAAGAGTTGCTTTAAAATGCCATTGCCAATGTTTTTACTATTCATAGAGGCATTTATATACAAAAACAATACACACAAACAACAACAACAAATGTGGTAGATTAAAGAAATGGCTGCTTAAAGATAATAAGGATGGATGGTCTGTCAGCTAGGTGGGTAATTCTTATTTTCTAGAATGAATTTTTAATCTCTTTAAAATCATTAAAAAAACCACGATACTTGAGCATTTTAATAGGAATGCTTTCTACTCTCCAGAGGAAGCTATAAATTACATCAAGCAAACATTACATCAGTTTAGTCCCAGACAAGGTTTGGGATGAGAGATTTTTCTCCTGTACACTAGATTGCATTTAATATAGGCACGCATTTTAAAATTAGATATTATTGTTCTGAATTTTCTGCTCATGTGCTATTTACTTGTCTCAAATCTGTCTGCAAAGTCCTCACATTCACAACTGGACCACATACAAACCATGGGATATGTTAATTTTGGTATTGCCAGGTAGCAGCTTTGAGTCAGCACTATTTATTTATTTTATTTTTTTGCCTTCCATAGATAAACTACATTTTTATGTTTCAGCTCTTCTTTGTACCAAGAGGCTTATATTCTGACTACTTCATCTAAATATTTATAAAGGGAAGTATGATGAACAGGGAATTTGTGAAGAAATGAACTCAAAATCTTATACTATTTCAAAAGCAAAACATTTACAGAACTGCTTGATTCCACTGAGAAAATCTGCACACATTTAGTACTGTTTTGACATAAATAATTTTGAAATCCTGAGAATATCTGTGCCTTTCCAAATTGAATAAGATTAATTGAAAGTACTTGTGCAATTTTGAAAGTTATATATTACACAATTCAAGAGTCTTATGCTTAAGATTTATTCAGTTGACATTTTTAGATTCATTAGTTAAATGTTTCATTTACTAAAGTATTACCTGAGCCATATGGTGTATAAGATAAAATGCAAGGAAACGATTTAAGAAAAATGTATCAGTAAAAGAATACTAAAAATAGTATCTGAGATCGTGATTCTCATTGAGATGTCTTTTGGGGATCAACAGTTTTTCCTTGTCCTGGAGAATGCCCTGGCCCTTTGTCATTAAATTACAGTAGTGACGCCTAATCATTGGGACTACCAATAATTCTGTCACCCAATTACAATGCATCTGGTTGGTGTAACTCCTGGTAAAGACTTTTTGTTTGAACTTCTATATGTTCTGGACCGTATCATCTAGCAGAGACCTTTTTATTATTACTGAGTTCCAAAGCTAGTTCTTCGTGTTTCTTTCAGACCACCAAAAAGTGATGACTTTTTCAAAATAGTTGAATTCCTCTATTTTTCATTCTCTGGTCCTGCTGCTATGACTTATCTTCCAATGACAACATTCAGAAAGGTGCCATATTCTCATGGACTTCAGGCTTTGTGGCTACTTGGATTTCAAATTAACATACTGCCAGAATATACTTACATTTATTCTGACATATTTTCTTTTTCCCCAGCTTCTCCCCTCCACCCGTTCCAGCACTAATCAGGAAGACAGACACCCCACCAGTTAGCTTGACAAAATTCAGATAATTACTTGAACAGGTAATGGAGGATTTAAAGTGAAGGAAAAAGAAAAAAACAAACAAACTGTGATGGGCACTAAAGTATCAGAGAAACAGAATCTGCAGGAAACAGCTTCCAGGAACAAATGGATGAAGTTAGGACTATTAGATTTTGAAAATTAGGTGAAAGACCCTGAAGAGCTGTGACTCAAAACCGGAAGATAAGGCACTGCCAAACTGGGCTAGTGTCAGTGTCCAGTAGAGCACTAGATGTTCTCTTAAAAGTTCAACTAAATCAACAGCTAAATGTTTGCTAAAACATGTGTTGTTAGAATAGTATGTTAGATGAGATATGGTATAGACATTGAACCGATGGTCATTATATCTTGCTGAGAGATCAATAGGTAGAATGCTTGCATTCAAAAATCAAGGTGTAATTATAGAATTGATATCTGTTACCATCACTCTCAGTAGCCAATGGACAAATTTGCATTTCCCATCCTTTCCAGTCTATGATGTGTTGATGATTCTGGTCTCTATGTGGTGGAAGAAGGGAACATTTCCATGAACTAATGTTATGAATATTATCAGTTTATTTTGGGCTCTTAACACAAATAAATGGATCAGTAGGCAAGGAAAGGCATTACTCTATTGGTGGGTGAAAAGCCTGGAGTAAAATGAAGAGCTAGACATATTGCTACATTATGGAGACAGAAAGAGTAAGTCGGGAAATAGAGAATACACTGAGATACCTCTGAGAACTTCCAAACTTGGTGACAACAATCAATTGTCAGCTGCAGTGGCCATGGCCTGACAAGGGCTAGGTAAGCAGGTGGTTACAACCATCAGAGATCCTTGCCTGCACCACTCTGCTGGACAAGGAAACCAAGCCGCTGAAGTGCTAACCCAACATGAAAGTTACTAGAGAAAGGAGAGTAATATAATTACAGCCTTGGGAGTAATTGCTGTATCAGGGACGATAGCTTGTTCCATTTTACTTCTGGTGTCACCTCATTTTTAGATATTATGTTTAGCCATTACCTTAAAGCCTCCATAACGAAGGAGACTCGGGGCAGGGCTTAGGTAGACTTAAATGGAACAATGAGTGGACTAATAGAGTCAGTGTGGATGAACTGCTCCATACCTTCTCGGTCCACTCGGAGTCCAGTTCAAATGTTAGGGGATATTTTCCATGTACAGTGACAACATATGGTCTCAAGCCCCTGTGTCAATCTGCTTGTCTGACGGAGGGCTTTCTACTGTGCCACAGGTGCTGGCTAGATCTATCAGTGGCTGGGATTCAAAAATTGGGACTGGGGCACACGCCAGCAGGCGTTGATGCCTCTGAGGAGGTTTAATGGGGCTGTTTACAGGAACATGGAGTCAGTTCTAACTGGAATCCACTGACAGAGTCATTGCTGTAGTGGTGCTGACACGATGAAGCAGGAGAACATAAAAGGACATGTGGTTGGTTCCTCCTTCAGCATGCCAATCTCCCCCTGGGTGTTGATATTGGAAGAGCTAAACTCATAGCTGGCTGACAATAAAGACATGCTTGGCAGAGCCCCCATACAAGCAACACAAAAAGTATAGAGAAGGATGAGTTTTGAGAGACAGTATTTTAAAACTAGATTATTTTTGGAATCTTCTCTTGATTTGTTTCTTAGGGCTCTGATGTTATCTTTTTGAACTAAAATAGTTGGTTGATCTATTAGCAATGAGAATGCCTTTTAGAAATGTTTGTATTCTGGGAGATAGAATACTATTTTAGTCTGCCCTGGCTGCTATAACCAAATCGCTTGGACTCGGCACGTTCAACTGTCTTTTTATTGTATCCTCATATGACAGAGCGAGGAAGCTCTGGTGTCTCTTCCTCTTCTTTTAAGGCCGATAATCCCATCATGGGGTCTCCACACTCATGACCTGACTTAAAACTAAGTGCTCCCCAAATGTCCCCCCTCCAAATGCCATCATATTGTGGTTAGGGTTTCAACATATGAATTTTGGGGGAACATAAACACCCAGTGCATAACAAATACCATAAAGCAAAGAAAAAAGAGTGGTTGGGATTTTTTTAATATTAAATAATGATAGCATCACAAATATCATGCCAGAATGACATATCTACTCTCCCTAAATGTGGTCTTTGTTCTCTGTAGGAACTCATGGGCATGTCTGACTGACATCTTCTAAGACTTCTCATTTCAAATTCATGATGACTTAGCTGTAAGTAAATTAAAATTCTGTTTTGTTTGTTTGTTTACAGTGGTGGGTATTTTCAAAGCAATTCATTTGATTTCACAAGAAATCTTTCGAGGCTCTGACTTTAATCAATATATAGCATCCTTTAAATACAATGTTAATAAGCATAGCGTTGCTAAGAGTTTATATTGCATTTCACTGAAGAAGATGGCAGCAGGGGACATCTTGTGGTTAAAGGAGCAAGTTGATTTCTTTGAACAAAATTAAGAAATAAGAGAGAATGGTCATTTTATATGCAGAGGATAATATGTAGAGGATAACAGGAGAGATATATGTAAGACAGATATGAGAATCAGAAGACATATAACTAAAACATTACATGTAAAACATGTATAAACATTACATGTAAAAATCTCTATCAGAATTGTATATGTATAAACATTACATGTAAAAATCTCTATCAGAAAAATCTCTCACACAATCTAAAAGTAAGAAGAAAAACCTAATTATTTAAAAAATGATAGACCAAAACATTTTAATCTAATATATCCCCTTTAAGGTTAATATAAAATTATGCCAGTGTACTAGTTTTTATTATCTGAGTTCTCATTTCCAGTCAATCATTGACCCTGATCACTTCTTCTCATATTTCTTTCTTTTAAGAAAAAAATCAGTAAATTAAAAAAAAAAGAGAGGTGGAATGATTATAACTCTTAATTTACCACATAGATTAAACAAGTTGTCATTTTTGGTGGGGAGAGGTTATATTGGCTTCTATCCATTTATATTTATCTGTCTGCATCCTTTATTTATTTATATAATTACATTGTTGAGCCATTTCATTTTTTTTTGTATACCATATACATCATAAAACTTCACACTAGTTATGTATCTCCTTAGTATAGGTATGTTTCCTTCCTAAAAAATATGCCGTTATTACATGAAAAACATGTAAAACTAGTATCATTTAAATCCCATTCCACATTTAAATGTAACCAACTTTCTCAAAAACTTTGTAATATTTTGTTTCTAAACAAGGATTCTATCAAAATGAAAGCATTGTAAGAGGTTGTTTTATTTCTTAGACTACATTTTTTCCTTCTCCTTTTTTGTGGCTTTTTAATATCTTTCACCATGTTTTGTTGAGAAAATTTTCAAACATACTGCAATATAGAAAGTATTTTATAATAAATATTCTATACTTACCACCTATATTATATCATTAATATTCTACTTTATTTCATCACATATCTACTCGTTTCTATATCTGTCCTTCATTCCACTATTGTTGGCGTTGGTCAATTACTTTAATATTGGCAATGATCCAAAATCTGTGAAAATGTGCAAATGGGGAGGATGGTTGGCCAGAGCATTCAGTGCTAAGATGACTGCTTGAAATTTAATTAATTCTGCTGACCCTTGAGTATCATTTTTTTTATTAGAATTTCCTGGTTAATATATGGAAAACAACAGCTTCACACTGTGCTCTGTCATGTGCGATGATGGTGATGCCATCTGCAAATATGAACTCCATCCTCTGTTTATTCAGTTGATCCTTGGGGACTTCTTAGGTAACTAAAGGGACTGGAAAGGAGTGACCAACTCTAGCAACATAACATCCATCAAAGATAGTGGATATAGCTTACAGGTGGGATACGCAAGAAGGTTGGGATAGTGAAGGTAGCTGACAGGTGGGATATTACCTTCATCCTGCAGCAAGGGAGCTTTTATAGCTGTGCTGTTTTATGGGTTGCTGCTTCCATGTCCCAATGCTTAGTGGGTAGCTAGGTATGAAGAATCAAGAATTGTCACTTTAATGGCATATATTGTAGTGCCAAGAGGGGGCAGTTTCTTGCATCAGAAACCCATGGGCAATTTCTGGTGACAAACGTAAATGCTAAAGATTCTAGGATCCATGAGAGCAAATCGTTATAGCCTCTACAGAGGAATCTCGTTGGCAGTAATGGAAGGGCGTGTTAAATTGCAATTTATACAGATATTAGAACTTTTTCTTGAAGGGTGTGTCGTTCAAGGGGGGGCTGATTTATACCTGTACTCCTTGATAGAATTGGATATGGTGAAGATTTTGCCTGCAACGATTGTGTGAACTGTCAAAGTTACTGGGGTACCCTATGATAACCAGTTGAAAAATGTTAAAATAGGCTGAAAAGAATAGATTAGCCCATACTGTAACAGCAAAACATTTACCAGTTGCTGATTGGCTAGGTCAGTAGTTTTAGTAATATTGGTTAAGGGGAGCTCAGTGGATGAGACCATGGCATTAAGTGGCATTAAGGTCGTGGTAATTATTGTGAGGTGCCACGGATTCTTTCTAAGTATAAGAACATCAGGTTGGATTATAAATGAAGAAGTAGTAGGAATAATCACTCCTCTGAACAGGTCTTTTATAATGAGTTTCAATGCTGATAGAATTTACATTGGGTTTTATTACCTATTTTAACTGTAGGAGAAGGTCCATGGGGTCTTACTTTGTCAAGCTAATTTGTAAATGCCCAAGACTAAATTTAATTTTAATTTATTACTCATTGAATACAGTGGCTATGTGCACTGTAGGATATTTTAGGGCAATGAGTGGTGTGATTATAGGGAATGTAGTCAAGGTAATAGTTGCAATAGTTTAGGTTAGGCATGCCTATTTGTCCTCTATTTTATGTTCAGCAACTTAACTAAGATTATAGTGGCATTTTGTTTAAATTTAGTTTCCCCCCCAGGTATAAATGAAATTTGAACTCCTTTTGATTAAGGTCATGAAGGCTTGCCAATTACGTATTTCAGAAGCTGTTAAAGTTAAATCATAATCTATGATTTAGAGGTACAAAAACCCATCTGGGTCTTTTTATGTGTTTGCTGTATAAATTATTTCAATAAATCTTGGATTTCCAATTGGGTCAAATTAATTTCTGTCTTTGCTCCCTTTTTGCTTCTTTCCTTCTTTAATTCCTTCCTTTTTTTCCTTCCTTTCTTACTTCCTTCCTTCCTTCCATCCTTCCTTCCTTGTGCCAATTGACTATCCTAGTGGTGTATGATCATTGTCAGGACATAGTAATAGAGGAGCAACATATTAGGAATTTTATATTTTAATTCCTATTCAGTAACATTAAATTCGTCATTTCAACACTCCTGAAAAGTGTATGAAAATGTGAATTAATTCAGTAACACCTAAATTCATTTTAATCTAAGGATTCAAAGGGTATGAAGAATAAACAAAATTTAATAATATTGATAAAAATTCTATGTGGTATTTTTCTGTATATGTATCCACAAAGGCAGATTTAATTTTGAGAAAAACATGAGCTATGTACATATACTGAGAGTATTACAACAGTACATTTATTTACTTTCTTATATCACAAAAATGCACCTCTTTGGTTCCTTTGCTTTAATGTAATATTATCTTTTCAGAATAAATTAAATTTCTTTAGAAGTGCTAATAAACGAAAAATCACTGGTAACTGTGGGTGCCTCCTAGAACATTTCAGCAGTAATCTATTTTCCAGTTTTCTAAATCGTTTGACTATATTTTTTGATGTTTGACTACTGATATATTTTAAGTCTACTCCTCACAGGAGTCAATTCTTTCATTTTTGTGATGCATATGATAAGGTACATATATATAATTTGGATATATAATAGAAAAATAATTCTATCGCAATATCTTACTGAAAGAATTAATTATATTAATATATATACAAACATTTTATATTCATACATTATATACTGGGGGTGCCCAAAAAACATATACACATGACTTGTATTCATCTTTTGTTATCAGTATATATTATTACAATTTTAATATAGTTTTTTCCTCTTAAAATAGGTATACTTTTTTTTTTTTTTTTGCCACCCTCTGAATGTATATATACTGGGGTTGCCAAAAAAAAAAAAATGTATACAATTGGGCACTTTGGTCAACATTGCTCAAGCAGTAGTTCACTGTAATCAGAAGTACCTGGAAGCTGATGGTAACCACTTTGAGTACCTCTTGTAATTGCAGAAGTCAAACATGACTTGTATTCATTTTTTGCTATTGGTGTATATAGAGTATTACAATTGTAATAGTTTTTTCCTTTCTTAAAATGTGTATACATTTTTTGGCACCATATATATCAATATATCTATATCTATATCTATGTATATCATCTATATATAACCCTTTTACTGAACATATTTAGGAGAATTTAACATTTGTATAGATGTAAAACTTACTAGCTCATTTTAATCAGCAATAATGACCATTTTACCTTGTAATACATGTGTTCTTGTTCTAAAGTACTCAATATTAAATTAAGGTATCCATTCACTTCCTCTAAGCACCATGACATATAGCCTAAGTTAATATTAGCCTTTTTATTAGTTCAATAAAATAGTTCAATATCTTAACAGGTGCAATTAAGAAACAGTTGCTTTCATTCACAAAGGTACATTAAGTTTTACTGTGAATTCAAACCCCACTTGATCTTCCAACCACAAAACATAAAAGTAAAATCTGCAGACAATGTCTATATTTAGTATCCATTAAGTGATTCTTCAGTATTCGAACTTACTGAACACCAGAAAAATAATGAAACCTAAACTGAGTCAATTAAATGACCTTTGCATTTTGGGGTTTCAGAGTATTTTCATATTTAAGAAGAGATCAGCTTCCACTTTTGAAATTTTAATTCTCATTGTAATTCATAGTTAGTGTTTGCACGTGTTACCTTTTGTATGTTGTAAAACTATGCTGCCCCAAATGGTTGTTGTTAGACACATGTAGTCATTTTAATCTTAATTTCAATTAATTGAAATTTTAAACAGTCACTGATTTAGTCTCACTAGCCAAATTTCAAAAGCTCACATGTGTTAGTACCATGTTTCCCCGAAAATAAGACCTAGCCAGACAATCCGCTCTAATGAGTCTTTTGGAGCAAAAATTAATATAAGACCCAATCTTATTTTACAATATATAAGACCGGGTCTAATAATATAATATAATATAACAAAATATAATATATATAATATAATATAATATAATATAATATAATATAATATAATATATAATACTGGATCTAATATTAATTTTTGCTTCAAAAATGCATTAGAGCTGATTTTTGGCTAGGTTTTATTTTCGGGGAAACACGGTAACTACCATATTGGACAGAATAGAAAAAGAGTAGAAATTAAAGCATCATTTCACTTGATTTTAGCCAAAGGACTGAGAATAGATAAAATATTTCAGAAAGTGTTACCACACATTAATGTATAAAGGATGCAAGGTGTGGAATAAAGGCAATGTGCAAGCAGTCACACAGTGTATAGTTGTAGACTAGGAAAACAACTGCTGGGGATTCAATTACTTAGTCTGTAGGTTAAATAGTTCTTCAATTATGTGCCCTGAAATTGTTAAAAATATATCACGTACTTTTGAAGTTTGTATTTTTAATGGTATTTTGACACAACTGAAATATTTTTAAATAGATTTAAATATTTTCTGATGTATTTTGTATAGCATTTTGGATATTTGATTTATTTTCATCCATTTAAGAATATTCAGAAAATATACACATAAATAATTCCTAAAGTCCAAGTAATGAAATAGTCAATATTAATTTGTTGGAGTATTGTTTTCTAGAATATTGTGTTTTTTTAGATGTAGTTTAAAAATAATTACCAATTTGTCTCATACTGAATGAAAAGTCTCAAATAGTTTGTTTACACAACTATATATATAATAAATCCCAAGTTACCCTGCATTTTCTTAAAACAACAACAACAAAACACTCTTACCTGTCTCTCATAGTTATAGTCACACTATATCTATCTATATTTACAGAGGGTGCTAAAAAAATGTATACACATTTTAAGAAAGGACAAAAACTATTAAAATTGTAATACTCAATACATACGGATAACAAAAGATTAATGCAAGTCATGTCTGTACATTTTTGGCACCCCCGGTATATCTATCTCTATCTCTATCTCTATAAAAGTTCAAAGCATATTTTTCACTTACGTTTGTAAAATAATAATCTTTAAAAATTAGACTTTTGTAAAATTCCAACTAAGCTATTATTATTTCTCCGATTATATGATAACAGATTAGAAAAGACTAACATTTACACTGAGAAACATTCATAGTCTGACTTTATCTGTTCATATATTCTTGGAGGGACACATAGTCAAAGCAATGGACTTTTCTTTTTAAATTGGTTCTGCTTATGAGAGATTAATTCCTGGTCTTAGTAGGTATGTGATTTGTTGTTTATATTTAATAATGTGCTAAAAGTTAAAAGCAGCAATTTTAGCACTATGTCCCAAAAGCAAAAGGGATTACTATTTTTGTATGAAAGGATGAAATGTTACAACAGGATTACTATAACCCAGTGAGAGAAAATTCTAGATGTGGCTGGTAGGACTTTGAACATTCTTTCATCTTTCAGTGATTAACTATTTTGGGGGGATCTGACATGAGATATATGGGTTACAGAGAATACAAAATCAAGGATTTATGCTATATTTCTGACATAATATACAGATATACAGAACTCGACCCAGTATTGCAATGCGCGTCTGTCGTTTTCTACAAAGCTATAGATATGTTAGCTTGACTGTCCCCAGAAGCAGTCCTGAAATAAAGACTATGTTCTCTGTAAAGATATTTGGGTGAAGTGATTAGGTAGCACAAGGGAGGGAGTAGAAAAAGAGACAGGAAAGAGAGAATTGACAAAACAGGGTGATTTTTTTTTTTAGTAGGTTCTAAGATGGGCCCTTGACAATCAATCTTCTTGGAAATACCAGGGAAACTATGTAGAATGCACCTGAGAATTGTTCTAAAGAAATATGAGGAGATAGGAATATTTAACTTGTGGCTTTTGCCCTCACAAATTGAGAGTAGACTATGAAAGCCTTCAATCTCAGATATCCCAGAGCTACTATCCCCCTGGTGAAGGTAGCTTGCTCCTGTGGTGCTGTAGGAAGCCCTCAGTCAGAGAAGTAAAGAGGGGCATGTGCTTGATGTGGAATGTTCTCAGTGTTGACAGGAAATGTCTACTGCTGCTTCAACGAGACAGACAGGTGGCTGAGACAATACAAAGCGTGCATGTACATTGACTTTTATAGCCCACCCATTTCAGCATTCAAATCTGCCCATGACTTACTCTAAGTTCTCTGTGTTATGGAGGCTCTGAAGTGATGACTAGCCAGACTCTCTAAAAACAATGTGACATTCTAGGGTAACTCCATAAGCTAGAATCCCCATGAAGCAACTACACCAAGGCTGTAGTTAATATTTATCTCCTTTCTCAATCAGTTGTAACCCTCACATTTGGCTAGAACTTTAGCTGGTTATTATTTTTGTTGTTACTATATTTGAAAGCATATATGAAAGCAGCCAGAGGTACTCTAGTGAATCCTGAGTTCCAAACATATCCTTCTCTTCTTTCTCCATTATGTAACCACACCAATACAATCTCATTAACCAGGTAATTCACCTACCAGTAGAATAATGCCTTTTTCTTTACTTTTCTTTTTTTTTTTTTTTGTCTTGCTGATATAGCAGCATTTGATATTTCCTGAATGCTGCAAGAGCTGTAGATTTGGAGGAGGAGCTGTTGAACATGAGCTGTGGCCTGAGAAAAAGGAACATAGTCATGACCAACCCTTAAACGAGCTGTGAGGTAGCAAGGCAAGTAAGCATCTCAGCCCTTTCCTCTACCTGCCCTCTGTTCTGCCACTGAATCCCACAGCTAAGCTCAACCAGAAACCAGAGTGGAAGGGGTCCCAGAATAGTGTAGTCAGCAGGAATTATTCCACTGGGATACAGAGTGGACAGACAGACAGGAGTGGAGCTTGTTTCTAGAGAACATCTATACCACTGTCTACGTTGTTTGTTCCTCCAACTTGGCAGTTTGAGTTACTTCATATGGTCAAAATATTTATTTCTGGGGCAGTTAGCCAGAGTCACTTCCTATTTCAGCAACAACAACAAAAAATACATGATACTTATATTAATCTGGGCATAATCAAAAGATAGAAGCACCCCAGTCATTTGAACAGGAGACGTTTAATAGAAATTATTTTTAATGTAACATAAGATTGAATTAATGTGGGAACTGTATAAGAAATAAAGTGAATTCTGAAGAATATAGGAAAGCAAATATAAAGAGCAGCCACTTCTAGGAAAAGTCTCATTTCTAAGGATGATATTCAGACCTTGAGGAGAGGGCACCTCCATGGCTCTGAGATGTCAATGATGTTCCCGTGGTGCCATGCCAATAGAATTTGGTGGGATTTTTCCCTCTGGAACTTGCCAGAATTCTGCCCTCGAGTGTGCCAGGAAAAGCTGCTCCCAAGGGTTTCTCTGGAGACATTCAGCTATAAAACTGAACAAATTGAGGTGCCCAGGGAATCTGCTGGCCACTAGTTTCTGTTGGCTGCAATGCAATGAGGAGCTAAGCACTGGGGAAGCTGTGAATACTGGAGAAGCTGGCCGGAGGCACTCCACCATAAAACTGCCCAAATCAGGGTGCCAGAGGTAACAGCTGGCCACTGAGTACTGCGACCCCAATGCATGGCAGGAACCAGGCACTGAGGGAGCTGTCACCACTGAGGCACCACGTCCAAGAGGAAACCATGCATCCTACAGAAACTTGTCAAGCGTACCAGAACCAGGAAGCAACATTCTGTTCTTCTAGGCTTCCCTATCTCATGAACAATCTCCATGGACACAGCTTCTTTGTTAAGAAATGGAGAAAACAATATTTATTGGCTAAGAAAACAATATGTAAAGGACCCAAACTATTTGAACAGAGCAAACACAAAGAGTCACTTGGAGCTTAGAGCCAATAAATTGATAACCAACGCACATCTGTATAAACTTAAAATTCAGTACTTTTATCTACTTTTGAATTATTTTATATTAACGTAGCATAGATCATCCATACGATCCTTCCTAAAAACTAAAACTTTTTAATGTATTGTACAAGTCTGACTAATTTTATGCATCTAAAATGAGAAAAAAAAAGTTACCAGAAATGAAATGGAGTGCCTTTTTCAAATAGGACAATGGTAGTGTTTAATTTTAAGATGTATTAATGAATTCCATCTAAAGATATACTCCTACTGATTTTTTAAAAATGAACAAGTGAAGGCAATTTGTTATATAACTTCAAGAACTGCATCTCCTTAACCATTACATTCTTAGTCCTTGACAGAGTTTTGTATTTGAAGAGATTGATGTATTTTGACACCCTTCAAATATTTTAAGGCATTTCCTAAATATAATGTGGCAAAGGGTACTTGTCACAATTATTCTTGAGTTAAATCAGGAACATTGACTCTCCTCCAATCAGATTCTATTACCAAAGTCCAATTATTAACAAATCCAAATGATTAGTATGTGCATGATCGCTAACAAACAGTCTGACAAACAGAAAGTACTAACAAACATTTCTATGGGAGGAATGCTAAGGTTTTGTTTTTGTTTTTGTTTTAATCTATAAAAGATAATAAGTTCAAAGTTCACATACAATAGTGTTAAAATTTATGATAATTTTGCAAGTGGATCTGAGCTTTGAAATCAATGCATGTTTTAATATGAGGCACATAACCGATGCGATATTATTTTATATTCATTGGAAGCACATGCTATTTCTACTGTATCCTCAAAAATTTTACTGCAGACTTTTACAATTTCCATTAAAATTTACTTCTTTAAGATATGAATGGTTAGTGCCTGATAAACTTTGACATCACAATTTATTGCACGTCTCAGGAGACTGCAGAATTTTTTTCAAGAAATATAAATTAACAGAATAATGACATTAACATTTATCTTTGTAGATGTTTCACTCTGGGTTATACGTATAGACTCATACAAGTTGAAGGAAAATTTATTTGACATTTATAACAACTTTCCTGGCAGCTTCCTTACTTGAACAATTCCAACTTTTGATTTCCACAACTACCTTAGCCTGAAAATGCTCTAACATATACAAAATATTTTTTATATTATCTAACAAATTAAAACAATTTTGAGATTTGAGTAGAGTGGCTATAGAAGAGATCATCTAAATGGAATTATTTTTTATTGCATGGGAACACAATTATTAATTTAATCTTAACAATAAATATAAATTGAAATTTCATTAGACATGCCAGACATATAGTCACCCTGTTTCTCAACTGCCTTGATATATGACTGTCAACTCTGACTATTTTTGTTTTGTTTCTCTGGATTTTTTTGTTTGTGCTTTAAAAATGAACTCTATTGCACTTTCGATTCATGGCAATTTGGGAGTTAAAAATTCTAGATTCTTTTAATGACTGTGGATTGTAGAAAATGTGTCCACTTTCCAAGTTTAAAATTTTCTACTCTGCTAGTATAAAAAATTAAAACAATTACTTTATTATTGGATGCAGACTATATACCTATATCTATCGATCTAAAATAAAATGTATACACATTTTAAGGAAGAAAAAACCTGTATTAAAATTGTAATATTCAATACATACCAATAACAAAAGATGAATGCTAGTCATGTGTGTATATTTTTTGTCACCCCCCAGTGTGTGTGTGTGTGTGTATTTGTAACAAATCAAATGCTGAATTGATCAAAATTCTGACAGGAAACAGATGACACGCAAATTGGTAATTGAATAGTGTTAATTGAGGACATGGTTACCACGGTGTGGGTAGAGCTAAAGGAACCACAAAAAGATGGTGAAGCTCCCAGCATCCAGAAGTATTGAGAACTGTTACTGTCTTTAGGACTGAGGAGCAACAGGGAAGAAGCAGCAAGAATAAATATCCCAAGCTGTCTTTTCTCATCCTTCTCATGCTATTGCCATCTGTTGACCAACATCAATTAGAAGTCAGAGGGCATGGGAGCCCAGATAGGACGTGGATAGCATTAACCTCTCAGTGTACAGAGTAAGATAGAAAAGTATAAAGATTATATTTGGAGGACAAAATAGAATATTCAACACAGAGACTAAAACAGGACACCGTGCCCTCAAAACAAGCAATCAAACATAAAAAAACCCAGGATTTATTTTTCCTGATTCAGATTTATGACCTATAACAATCCTTCAACCTAAAATATCAAGTGTGTATATATGTTTTCTAGTGTTTTTAGGTTGGCATGTAAAATTAACTACTGTGGGTATTTGCTTAATTAATTTTACTTTATTATTATTATTTTTTTAAACCCTCACAGGTTTTTCTCAGTAATTGCCACATAAAGATTTGTCAATAAAAGACTGGCCATGAAACATGATAGTTGATGAAAGTTAAATACATGGATTACTCCCAAAGTTGAAGATAAGGATAGCAACAAAGAATAACAAAGTAACACGAGAAGCAACAGGGAACAGAGGGAGATGAAAAGAGTGGTCACATAAGCTGTAGCAGGTAGAGGAAAGGGAAACGTCATCTGACAAAAGTGTCACCTCCAGTAGAGAGAGACAGAAACCCTTCGCTACCAGTTGGGAAAAGTCCAGGTGACCAGGCTTTACTCTCTTCTATTTTCTTATCACCTATTGTTTCTTCCAACTAACGGAATCCAGCGAGAATCAGAGAGCAAAACGCTCAATGATGTTTTGCATTAAGGGCAGTGGCTCAGGTCACAGGAAAGATGAAGGATAAAGAAAGGATCTGAAAGGGCAAACATATAATATCCAGCACACCAGGAAACTATGTCTTATAACTCCTAATTTCTACTTCAGAATTCCTATTAAGGACAGATATTTAAATCTGGTGATTTTCTTTAAAAATGTCCTAGTTTTCCAGAGAAAGAAATCTGCTCAGAAGACTAATAATACTCTCACATTAGACCATGACAAAGCCATGTGCTTTCAAAAATAGAAGGGAGGAGACAAATCTGATAGGGAGCAATGTGGAAACTTTGGAAGTTGGAGACAAAGAATAAATCTAAAATTAAAGAAGCTATCCAAATTCATTTTAATAAATACTCATTATTATGACAGGTAATTTCAAGTCATGTCTCGTGTAAAAATTTGATGGACACTCTAAGTTATCAGAGTTAGTTTCAGCTATGTTCCAAAATGAAATTCTAGACCTTGACAAAGTTAAATGACCTCTAACTACTGGCCTAGGAAAAAAATATTTTAAACTATGTGAAAACCTCATGTCATTTTTGTGTTTTATGTTTTAAAAAGATTTAAAGTTTAAAATGTTTTAAAAAGATTTAGTAATTAATGCTTTTATTTATCAATGAGGAATTGACTATCCATATTATTTTAGAAGCAATATTAGTATGCACTCTAAACTTTATTATTTATTACTGAAATGTAAAGAGAACAAAGCAGAAAGTCATACTATGTTTAATATGAAGTACAAACAAATATTAGCAAAATATAACTTCAATCACACTGGGTTTTTTGCCAAGGCACTAGTATAATAAAAATATTACCAGTACGTGGAAACTATAGTTAAAAGTCTGAAATTAGAATGATATTATTTAATTACATTATATTCTCTCTACTGTTAAATTAACATCTGGATTTATACACTTATTATATATTTTATGCAGAATTTTATTTCTATATCTCATTATAAACAACAACTTGATATTATAGCTCTGGGAGCAGTGACTTATTTCATTAACGCATTCTAAATTCAAAATGATTTGGTGTTCTATGAAGAAAAATTAACAAAATATAAGAAAACTAACAAAATTTAAAAATCAACAAGCAATATATAAATATAATAATAAAATATAAAATATTAACAAAATATAAAATATATAAAAATATAAAAATTAAAATATAATGCGATATTTTAATTTCTAAATTTTTTCAAGAATATGCATGTCTGTTTTAATTATGTTTGCATAAATGGAAAATTGATTGTGAAAACGTCTTAAAATATTTTCTCCATAGATAACTATAGCTAATTTAAAAAAATCATAATTAATCTGGGAAAGCTTCCATGATTGAAGCATTCTGATACGACGTTTCAATATTCCATTAATATTAGGATTAAATATTTCTGTTTTTAAATGTCAGGATTTTTTAATATTAAAATGTAGGTAGTTGAAAACGTTTACCTGGCTTCAATTTGATTGATCTGATCTTCAAATAAATGGCTCTCTAATAATGAGACAGAAAAGAAATACAATTAAATACAAAAAAGTAATGTAATATATCTGTATTTTTTTATGAACTGGTGAAAATACTAATTAAAATATCCTTTTAAAGTGCTTTAACTTGGTTTCTTATGTTCTATTAAATGCAGGGGAATAATTTATTTAATTTAATTTTCTTATATCATTAAGTTAGTTTATATTAGGAAAAAAAATAAACCCTTTTATAAAAACTTTTAAATAAAAAAGCTATTAAATAAAGACCTTTATAAAAATATTACATAGTGGGAAAATAATGAATAATTATTTTTGATATCAGAGGGATTATTTATTATGAATTGTACCAGCTGGACAGATAACCAAGTTTACTATTTAGAAATGCTGAAAAGGCTGCGTGAAAAAGTTAGATGACCTGAACTTTTTGTCAACAATTCAAGTCTCTCGCATCACGACAATGCACCAGCTCACAGGGCACTGTCTGTGAGGGAGCTTTTAGCCAGTCAGCAAATAACTGTGTTGGAACACCCTTCATACTCACCTGATCTGGCCCCCAATGACTTCTTTCTTTACCTGAAGATAAAGGAAATATTGAAAGAAAGACATTTTGATGACATTCAGGACATCAAGGGGAATAAGACGACAACTCCGATGGCCATTCCAGAAAAAGAGTTCCCAAATTGCTTTGAAGGGTGGACTAGGCACAGCATCGGTGCATAGCTTCCCAAGGGGAGTACTTTGAAGGTTACAGTAGTGATATTCAGCAATGAGGCATGTAGCATTTTTTCTAGGCATGGTTTGTGAACTTAACTGGCAGACCTCATACTACTTTCTAAAGCAAACATAAATTCTGTGGTAATTTTATTTCATATGTTTGTGTAATAACGTTTAAATTACATAATTCTTGATGAATTTGTAAGGAGAAATAATATTTTAAACAAGTTCCTAATCCTAGTACTTTAACACAGTTGTACTAATCATTTCTGTATCTTCTTTCTGAAAAGTAATGTAATTTAGGAGAATATGAAGTTTGCATCAGAGAGGCCTCTTATATATGCCAATCCGGATATGTGTGATGGTGGGCAGTTATTGTACTCCGAATCCCAGAGTACCTTTCTTTAAAATTGGAATAAATAATAGCAATCAAATTAGTATCACTATAGTAAAACATGAATTGCCACACCAAGTAGCATAAATTAATTTTCTAAATAGGCTTTGAATAGTTTGGGTCAGGTCTTACCCCCAAATAAGTTCAGGTTGTGTCTTTTTTTGCTTCCAAATACGTGGTGTTCAGGCTTGTTTGGAGTTTAGAAATGCATATTGTACCTATTGTACTTACTGTATTTCTCATTTGTCTTTCCCCTGTCTCTCAAGTATATATGCATAGAAAACTGATAACATGTAGTAATTCAAATAATATGAAATAGCTAATAGCTTTCTAGCACTCATAGTTCTAGTTACAGTTCTAAGCTCTTTAAATATATAATTTAGTCCTAAATATATATTTTAATGCTTAGAACTGTGACTAGAACTATTAATATGTATAAAAATAAATTATATAAATATATGTTTATATATTTATATTTATACACACACACATATATTTAATGGCTTAAAACTGTTACTGGAATTATGAATCTTATATAAGTATTAAGTATTATTATTATTATTATTATTATTTGGATTAAAATACAATTAATTTTCATAACGAAACAATGATATTGATATAATACCATTATCTCCATTTAACAACTGAAAAATTGAAGCCTAAGATCAAATAAATTTTGAGTTTTATAGGTAAAATCAAACCAAAGTGGCCAATATCCAAAATCATTGCTCTCATAGGTTATACTGAACTTTCAAATATCCCCCTCCCAATACAATCCACGAATTGGGCAGTTCATGAATGTCAAATATAAAGATTAGTTTGTCAATCAGTATGAAATTTCTCTTCTAAAAAGATGGTTCCTCTATTTGTCTGAATGCTAATATTGTTATAGTAAGAGTATAGACAAAAGCACTAGTCCTAATCTAGGCTACTTAATTAAAATAAATTAACTTTCAGGATGCATAATATATTCTTGATGGTCAGTCAATTGCATAAGCTTTGGTTAATATACAGATCACAGTTTTAATTCATTGGTGAAATTTACCCAGTCCAAGTCTTTATGAGAGATTTGTACATTAATAGTTGTGACCAATCTATAAAATATCACTTCCTCTTAACATTCCCTGAATCATCCATCAAAATTGTTTCCTGTGTTTCAAAACATAAGTCTTTGGAATGATTTTGAAAGAACTACAAGCTAATGGTTATCAATACATTGCTGTCAATAGAGCATTAATGTGCCTAACTGGAGAACCTGTTCTTCAATAATACTTACTGAGCTTAAAAGATTCCCTAAGATGTAGTACTTTGATCCCTATGAATTAACTCCAGGGCTCCTTATTTCAGGTCAGTGGTATTCTGATAAGAAAAAAAAAAAACATTCTTGACCAGGAATTATTTTTCAGTTTCTGTGTTTGTATATCTAATCAAAAATAAAATATTTGAATTTTAGTTGAGTCCAACAAGTATTTATAGAAATCACTCTGAGAGGCTGCAATCTTCTCTTCAAATCCACATGAGTTGGGAATGGAGTTTCCTCTCCCTTGAGTTTTTTCTTGTGGTGAGATTGCACTTGAGTAATGAGAGGACAGCACTATGTCCATGTGGCTGGGGGAACAATATGTACTTCGGATTGAATGGCTGTATTAATGAAGACATTGTTACCATATGTTATCATGAATAAAATCCCAGGTACGATTGGGTTCAAGATACCATATAAAAAAGATTTTCTAATATTTCAAAACTCATGGTAAATCATTTCTAGGGTATAATTAAATGTTCATTACAAGGAAGTGAAAATTAGAGTAGCTATGCCCTGCAATTATTAGATTTTCAGGTAAATTGTAATTATGGTTTTTAAACTTGAAATGGCAATGGGAATAAGAGAGTGTTATAACAGTGCATATAAAAGTAGGCTTGAAATTTTTAAAAAAGAAAAAAATGTAACAACTGTTTTTCATGAAGCTTAAATTCAGGACTCTCGTTTGCATCTTCTTACCTCACAGTTCTAAGCATGCCTTTACCCTGTTAGACAGTAAATAGATGGGAACAATTAGGCTTAGATATGCTTAGTAACTGAACAAGTTTCCTAAGTGTTTTAGATTGCAACTGGTACTCTTGAGAGAGCTTTGCCTCAGCAACCTTGATTCTAAGTTTGTTTGCTTGATACCAAGTGTTATTCCTGCTTAAAGTGCAGGGTTTCTAACCTGGTTTTCTCCCAAATATGTAATTCTCTTTGCTAGTCAGTAACCCCATTATAAGTTATGACTGTCTCTGAACCATTTTTCTTTTTCTTTTTTAAGAATGCTTATAGCATTGCTTACTTTTCTGCTCTTCCTTGACTCTGCACATACCATATTTTCCCTGTATCATATCAGGTTTCATCTCAGTTGACATTTAGAAATTGATGAATGCAGTCTACTAAACTGCCATCTTGAGATCGATTCTTGACCTTTCTTACTCTGGTATTCACCCTAGGAAGTTAACCTATATGAATTACATCAATGGTCTCCTTTGACTTCTGCTTTTGGGGGAGCATTGCCAAAGGGGAACCCAAAATTAGAAGGAAAGAGGAGAGTGAGATGAGAGTGTTTACCCAATAGCTTCCTTTCTGCAGTGACAGGAGCTGACTGTGCTCCAGGCACATTGTCACAGTAACTGCTCTCTGCCCTATTCTGTAGTCTCTTTGGGCTTTAGGTGCCTAGACCCTGGTAACTCACCAGGGAGGCTGCATTATCTTTTATTGCTTTCTTTACCTAACCCCGATTGTGTAAGTGGTCCTTTTTTAAAAAACACTTTTACTCTGGCCTAAAACATGTGTGCTTCCTGTACCCTAGTGTGATCGTGACTCATACAAGTCCATTACTTGGCAAAAATATTTACAAGTAGTGGTATGGTTCTCAATTTATATCAACAATAAGTCATTCAAGCATATACTATTCCAAATGAACAAATGGATAATTGTATCTTGTGTGGGAGATAATTTATTAAGGGTAGAAGAATATTGACCATGAAAATTGGCACAATAGCACATTGAAGTCATTTGAAAAAATAAATAGAAAGTATTCAGCTACCCAGATAAAATGTATTAATAATAATTAGACACGTGCATTCCTGTAATTTTCTTTGGCACTGTCCTGGCTTTTTTCAGGATTAGTTCCTAAACTGTGATCCCAAGAATGTGGAGTACATTAAATGCTAGAGAAGATTAATCAGAAATCAATTTATGTGCAGAATTACCTGGAAATTCAAATGATAAATGAAAGCTCTCTACTGGCACAATGAAACGCATGTTCTTTTTAAACAATTTTACAAGAATTCCTTAAAACTATTTTTAACTAATATTTGATATTTTACCCACAACTATAAACATAAAATAATATCAAATTAGTATTTGTCAAAAAGGTAAACCAGTAAGTATAAGTGTGATTTCTTGTTTCCTTTGTATTAATTGCATTTACAAGAGCTAAATGTAAATGGGCTACTTTGGGACACTAAATATAACCGACGCCCTCCTTGTGTTCTACCTGAAGCACAATCTTCAGGCCCTTTGACTGGCATGTTGATTTCCTCTCCATAAGGGTGATATAATTAATGTGACCTTTTGATAAGGTGGGAGATACAGGCTGAGACAAGTGCTCTCCAGAGAGCTATTAGCAGCTTCTGAGCAATTTGCTAACAGTAAAGCTACCTGTATTAAAATCATACAGTTAAGAAGATAATTGACAACCATAATAATGAATGTACAGGAAAGCGAGAGAGTGTAAAGTAAAACTATTAATTACTTTAAAAATAATGAACTTTCCGTGGTAAGTAAACTGTGATTTGGCAACTCTAGTTTCAAAAATACAATGAATAATGTCCACAAGCCTGCAAATATTCATAGGTCTATCCTGTGTGGACAATCATGTGGTTTTATTTCTACTGTCAGCATTTTTATTAAAGTTTTTTGTTTGTTTTGTTTGTTTTGTTTTTTTTTTAATTTCTGTCAACACCCAACCCCAGATATAATGATGCATAGATGTTTGTAGTGGAGGCATGACAAGTTTATACGAATGCATGAGTTCTTTTCATATTCTCACTTTAAAAAGACCTCCTTATATTCTAGACTTTAAAACCTGCCACATGACACGTTAATACCTATCAGTTAATCTATTGTGATTAACAAAGACTCATAAAACCACAGGTGTACTTGAAGAGTATTTTTAAAATAATGTGACATAAAAAGAGTATTTATAAAAATAGTGTGATATAAAAAATGGTTTATTGATTCTTTTCTATCAGAATTCACCAATATGTCCTTTGGATCATCAGGAACTCTCTGTTCATCCAGACTTTTGTGTTTAGTTGTTATTTTCAATTAGTTGTAGTTAATTAACAAGATCAATTTTAGCTTATAAATTGCAAGATTACAATAAGAGGAGGATATTTTGGAAAAGTGGGAAATTAGAGAAGAGAGGAAGAGGTGAGTGTGAAACATTGTCACCATTATGTTTATTCTTTTTTCAAATTTACTTGTAATCAAGTTTATATTTTGACAGTTGAGAACAAAATATCCACAGTTTCATTTGTCAAAAATAACAAGAGTACTAAAGCAACTTATGCTACCTGATCATTGGCTGAACATTACTTTCAAATGATTATTTTGAGCAACCTAAGGTATTTCTGATTCTGAAGCATACGTACCCTGAATATTTAGCTGAGTTCTTGTTAACAAGGTGATTCATTTTTATAGGTGTGGACATGTTCTGATGGGGTTTGCCAGGTAACTGAGCAACTTTACTAGGATTATCAACCCCTTTCATGTTGTACAGTAACAAGCCCACTTGCTAATGTTCACCAACGATACTCTGGACAGAAACTAAAGGTAGTGCATCTGAGTATTTTATATCACCTTCAAAGGGAATAGATCTATAATTACATTTCATAAGTGAAGAAAAAGTAATACATCCTCAGTAGGGTTCCTGACTGTAGAATTTAGCAAGTTGAATGAATGGGTTTAAATTCGAGAGTAAACCCAGGGATGGGGCTGCAAAATAAATAGAATTAGAAAGAGTTGAGAATTTCCTGATTTCACAGATTCATGACCTGCTCCATGATCCCCAGGAGATCCAGGTTATTCGAAAGTGATACATAAATGGAACATAAAAATTATATTGAATAATATACACCTTCTCCAATAATATTAAATTATGAAGTGGAGGGAGTTTAGGAAACACTTTAAAATCTTCAAATATCTTGTAACTTGGCCTAAGTTAGATATACCATAGAATTCAGGATATGTGTCACAAAGCTACTATTTTTGTCATATTTTATATTATTTTTCTATTTTAAGCAAAATTTTATTATTCAATATGTTTTTAATGACATTCAAAGCAAGATTCATGTGATATACCACTTTAATACAATGAAATATTATTAAATTATTTAAAGGGGAGAAATTGATATAACAAAAAAAAAAGTGTTTCATCACCATGGTTTTTTAAAAAATATTTTTATGGAGTGAGGAAAATGGAGTATTCTATACCTATATTAATAAAAAATAAATATAGTAAATAGGGTAACTCTATAAATTAGTTTTGAATATATAAAATCTGCTTATTTAAACAAATGGCTTTCTTGTTCTATTTAAAATTATATCATAAATATTGTGCAATGTAAATAAATTTGTTTTAGAGTTTAGTAATTATTATTACTGTTTAAGTTAGAATTTCAAAGTGCCTCAGTTCTAATTTGTCCTATTCTTTTGATTTAGCCCTAATTCATTAAAAGTAGATCTTATTGCTACTGCGATGTACACAAACCAGGCCACCTAATAATGTTTTCTGAAAACGTCTTTCCTGCTCAGAAGTAGATGATTGCTATATCTGAAATATTTGTTTCCCTCTAAGTATGTATATATATCATCAAGAAGAATAAAAAAGAGATCTATAAAAATAGTTTGCCTTCCTGTGAAATTCACATTTCATTATGGGTACTCAATTTTAACCCCTCTTAAAAACTGGTAATCATGGGGAGTAAGATACGGGGTTTGTGTGGCAATGGACAACTAACTCTGTGTACTGCATTATGCAGTAAATTTGTCACCCAGTATATGCATAAATCAAATTATGATTTCTCAAGTACATCATATTCCATATGAAATTAATATCATAATTAATTATGACATTTTAATATTTTATGAAGTTACTGATTCATCTAAAACAGAATGCACTTGTAACTGATAAATAATTATAGGTTTCATAATAAACAACAAGAATCATATGCAAAGGGTTACATAATCTGACCCTTTTATATGTTGCTGCAAAAAAGTACCCTGTAATTTTTAAAGCTGGATTTGGCACAAAATCATATTCATTGAACATGGAAAATTCTATAAACATTCCACTTAGGTTAAAACAGAGCTAAAAAAAACTGTTTAAAAGTAGAATCTGCTAAATAGCTAGGACATACATCATGTGTATAGATAATGAAGAAAAGCAACAATATAAAAATACTTATTAATACAGCAGCTGCTACATGTCAAAGTTTCAAGAACTAAGAATGCATGATAATTAAGACTGATTTTCTAATTAAGAGGAGGTGAATAGTTTGTTGCAATAGATATATTTCAACCAATAAAGACATACAATGTATCAAGGATAACAATAGATGAGAGAGTAAAATACAATTTTATTGATTTTGGGGATTAGGAAATTGAAGAAATTCAATGATTATTTTATTTTGTTTTATTTTATTTGGTGAGAGCATTAGAATCTGAGTTTAGAATTACTACCCCATCCTACTGAATTTCTTGTTTGGTGGAAAGGAAAACAATAATATATAATATAGTGATATTTCATAGTCTAGTATAGAATAATAATATTGGGAGACCAATACAGAATGGAGATGGATGCAGCAAAACTAAGAGTTGTTAGTTTTAAAAGGATTAAGATGAATATTGAAGTCACTGAGGAATGATTTTAGGAAATTACATACAGTGAGCATATATATATTCTGTGGTTGATTTATACCTTGTAAGAGCCATGGTATAAAGAAGACAAAGTTACAAGGACTTTAAATGATTAAACAAAGATAGATTTTATATACATATACATATATATATGTATACACATATAAAGTATACCAAAAATGTATACACGTTTTATGAAAGGAAAACTATCAAAATTGTCATACTCAATATATACTGATAATAAAAGATGAATACAAGTCACGTTTGACTTCTACAGTTACAAGAGGTGCTCAAAGTGGTTACCATCAGCGTCCAGACACTTCTGATTACATCAAACTACTGCTTGAGCAACGTTGACCAATGTTTCCACTTGTACACATTTTTCTGGCACACCTGTTATATCCATTTCTGCTATTTGAGACAAAGATAGGTTACCTGTCTTGCCCTATGTGCCATGTGTGCCAATGAGTACTTCTTTCCTGAGGTCACAACTTCTCCCACAGATGTATTAACATTTGAAGAGAAAAATCAGGTCCCTTGGTGTATAATGGGCCATCTGAGCTCTCAATAATAATAACAAAAAATAAACATGTAAATAAAAAGTAAGTCTGGAGTGAAAAATAATTTTATAAGTTTGTAGCGAATCTTCTCTATGTCATAGCAGAAGGATTTATAAGAGAGTGGAGAAAGATCAGTAAAAAGGCAATGGAGGAGGCTTCCAATTTCCAATAATGCTACGTGAGATTTAAAACCAACCCTCCCACTGTAAACAAAACTAAAATAGTTTGATAAAATATTTTAAATATGTTGATGAATTAAATAGATACAGGGAATTATCATACTACAGTTAATTTCTGTAGAGTATAGAAGCCATTTTGGTCACAAGGGTTTGCTTCTATGGTCATTTTAAACTACTGAAAAATGAAAAATGAAATTAAACACCCCCCTAAGATAGATGGAAGACATTGTCCATAATAAGCTAAAATGGATAAATGCTAAGTAATCCAGCCTTCACAATATTTGCTGTTATTATTATTATTGTTGTTATTATTATTTATTACCATTGATTGGGTGGTGCAAGGATAAAAGTATTGAAATTTATTTTAGTCGGTCCTTTCATAGTTTCCCTCCCACAGACATTTGAGAGGAAAGGCAATTCTTATGCAATTCAGTCCCTTTATCCTAAGTTTAAAAATATTATTTTTTCAAGTGTTTTAACCATCACTGTATCAAAAAGGATCAGACACACAAGAAAGAAATAGTACCCTGCATAACCAACAGGTACAAAAGACAACAGATTGAAACTCACAAAAACTGCAAATATTATCATTGTTAAACAAATAGCATAAAGTGAAGGTCCTTATTGAATTATTTTGCTAGGGTTGCCATGACAAAATATCAGTGTGTGGGTTAAACAACAGACATTTATTTTGTCAGAGTTCTGGAGACTAGGAGACCAAAATCAAGGTGCTTTTAGGGTTGGTTGCTTCTGAGGCCTCTCTCCTTGGCTTAGAGATGCCCAGCTTTGTGCTGTGTTCTCACATGGACTTTCCTCTGTGTGTGCACACCTGTGTAAATCTATGTATCCAATATCCACTTCTTATAAGGACACCAGTCAGATTAAATTAGGGTTCACCCTAACAGCCTCATTTTAACTGAATACCTTCTTTAATAGCACTATTTCTAAATATAGTCAAATTCTGAGGTACTGAGGTTTAAGGCTTCAACCTATGAATTTTAAGGGGACAAATTTATCTTACGACATTTACCAAGCACATATGCAAAGAAAATTACTACAGAATCTCTTATAACTATGTTTTTTTGATTATTGTTTTTTTTCCACAAAAAGCTAGCTTGGATCATCCCTACTACTACAGACAATTAAAGGAATAGGATACAAGTTTAAAACATTAATTAAAATATCATTATAGAATCACAAATTAGGAGGAAATGGCAGGCCGGCATCAAATAAAGAAAAGAACTTTTATGCTTAAAAAGCCAGTTCGAATCTGTGAGATCGTCTGCATATCTAGAAGTAACATTTCTGAACCTTAGTTGTTCTTTTGGAAACTTCTCTGAACATCAAGCCAATAAATTGAAGACTAGGCATAGTGCCTGAAAAACACTGGGAATCTAACAAAGCCTGAGAAAAATAAGTGGGAATTGGAAGGAAGTCAGACCTCCAATAAACTTTTAATTTGATTTCACATTTTATTAATTATTCAAGAAAATGAAAACACTTAAGAACTTTTAAGAAGCTCACACACCGGTAGCACTGGCTTAAACAGATACCAACCCCAACCTCCCCCACCCCCCCAAAAAAAAAATCCTTATAGCAGGAAGATATACTCATCTTAGTTTAAAGAAATTCCCTCAAAAATGTTTTAAGATCATGAACAGAGAAAAACAATGGACATAGACACAATTACTACATACACACACACACACACACACACACACACACACGTAATTATAGAACCAAAATTTGTAACATCAAACTTCGAATTTCAAGGATAAATATTAAAAGCAGTTTAGATATAGATGAAAAGAAAATCAATAAACTGAAATATAGTGCAGATGCAATTCTAAAAAATGAAGTATGAGACCCAAAAAGGAAAATAGAGTGTAAGAAAAAAATAAATAATAGTACCACATCTAAAATAAATTTAATTGAAGACATAGAGAATGAAGAAGTGAAGTGACCCTAGTAAAGATAACAATGAAGAATTTTAAAAATATATTAAAAATATATTCTAAGACGTCAAAAATGCAATGGAGGTGAGACTTCAAGCATGGAAGTGTGAGGCTGTCTGAATCTCTGTTGTTTCACAAAAGTAATGAAAACACAGGCAAAAATTATTACAATCAACTTTTTAAGAACTCTCAAAATTAATAAAAAGCTCTCAAAAATCTAAGTAGCCATTATATAAAAACAGCACCATCAGCAATAATGCTGGAGAAGTTTTGCTGGAACAGCAGGCTATGTTGTATTGTGACTTGACCTACTCTCTGTCTCTTCTCTGTGTCTCTACAGTAGCCTTAAAAAACCAGCAGCCTCTGGACTATGGTAATCGTGAAAAGTAGCACTAGGTTTTATTCACTTGTCAAATTAATTCATACTGAAATCTCTCATTTTCCCTTAAATCAATGCTCACGTGAACATTTCTCATCAACACTTGTTAATAAGTTTTGAAATGTATTTTCTGAAATTCCAGGGTACAAATTTGATTATTTTAAACATTCCATTTTCTGGCTACTTATAATTCTGTTCATTCTGGATCATCTTTTAGACATACCTAGTTAATCAAATCGAAAAGTACATAAAAATCATCCTCTTTATGCTTTCTGCAATGTAATGCCAGTACATCAACACAGCAATACATAAAATGTATCTATCTTAGCAGAATTAAACGTCAAGAAGATAATTGAAATTACTTCAGCATGACATGTGTGGAATAAATCTGGAATTCTCTTCATTTATTTTTAACACAAAAATGATTCACTTTATTTTGTACATATATGTTCTATGGCTTCAGTAAATGCAGTGTCTCTCTTAACTTTGAAAGATTTTAATGTATTTGTTATGTTGGAAAATACACAGATGTTAATCAATAACATATTTTGTTTACTTTTTGTAAAATATCTAATAAGATAAGAAAAACATTATATTATCTTTTGATGATAACTTTATTTCATAACCACTTATTTATCATTTAAATTTTTGTTTTGAAAAATAGGTCACATCAAGATTCAGTGAATTTCACTTTAAGAAATAGTTTTCTTTTAAGGAGAAACAAATCTTAATGAAGAGAGTCAAAATGTCTCAGTCTTTCTAAAAGGTCTATTACTGATTTATCAGTTCATTATCTTCCTAATTTCTCCATTTATAAATCTGAGACATCTGATTAACTCTCTGGTGCTATTTAAAGTATCAGCCATGTATGATGCATCAAATACACTGAGGACATATTAAGATTATATGACTGCTTTAATAAATGATACTGGTGTATTCCAACCTGCAAAAGACAATAACGTAGAACATTAAGCCCAGCAAATAAACACAGATGTCCATCTTAAAGTAAGAAACAAGTTATACTTTGGCTTCTGGTTTGTATTTGGTTATATTTTGTTGTAATGTTTCGCACTCAGGGAAATACAAAATTCTATTTTTTAAACAATGCATAAAAAATGAATTACAAAAGTTCATAAACTAATTACAATGAAAATATATAAGGCATTTGGGCTTATACCAGTAATTCAATAAGTCTTTATGTATGAGTGCATTGCATTTTTTTAAGTATCGTGGAAATAACTGTACAAGACACTAAGTCTGTCGTCATTGATAATGTAATCTAATTAGGCAGGTAAATGTACTTATGCTTAAATAATCATAGGAGGCATTACCCAGAACTCAATGACAGACTATTAATACTGTGAAATATCAGATAAGAAAGAAATCAAAGTAAATACTTTCATTGATTTCATTCCCTTCACTTAATTATTTATGTGCTAATAGTGATTCATTCTGCGAACATCAGTATTTTATTCAGTCAAAATAATACTTGTTGAGTGAGTACCAGGCATATCAATGACAAAACTTTGTATTTCAGTAACAATGCTTGGTGCTAATAAAACAAGGATAATTATAATCCAGCTCCATCACTTCAGATCATTAGAGCCCAGACAATTAAAAAATGTATAGCAATGCAGTAAGTAAGCATCAGGACAGTTTAGTGGGAAGGTAATTTTGTGTGTGTGTGGGGGGGTGGGGGTCAAAGGTTCAAATTTGAAAACTCCCAAAAGAGTTATTAGCTATTTGATTTTTCCTCAAGGCTTAAATTCTATTTGCAAATATTGCTCGATAAATGTCATTTACAATTGCTCTAATAGAGACAAATATTATGGCTTAGGAGTACAGAGAAAGGACTGCTTAGTTTGAAAGGAGAATAGAAGATCCCCACTGAGGTTCCCACGTGAACTGACTTTTAAAGGATGAGCGTATTTGTCAGGGTAAAAAGTGAAGGATGGACATTTCAAACATGTACATTCAGTCAAGTAGGCTACAGATATTTCTATAACCAAGTATGAAGGGTGAGTGTGGGAAACCATCAGAGACTAGGTAGGAGCATATAAATAATTCAGATAAGGCAGGGCTTGCGTACCATGGAGACAAATGAAAGACTTATTGCAAAGTCAAGAGGTGAGATTGAAGGAGTGGAAAGAATTAGGAAGATATCTTAAAAGATGAGAAAAGGTGACTATGAATTTAGGAGAAGAGAATGTGATTGGAAAAAACAGTGAGAGCCTTCAGGAGGAAATTATAACCACTCAGATGTGGGAGACACAGAAAATACATATGGCCTAGGATATTTAATAGTGTTCTGTTTTTAAGAACTAGGCCTATGGTAGTCATATTCAGAACGCAAGCGGACAAGCTTGGCAGAAAAGTGAATTCTCACATTTTACATAATAAGTTAAAAGTGGTTGGAAAAATATTAACAGGGCAATATGATTAGAATTATGAAGAGAATTAAATAGGCAGCAAAGATTTAGAATGAGATCCATGTAGGTGGCCATTGAAAACTGAAGTTTGGAAAAAACCAGGTACCTGGGAAGTGAAGAGTAAAATGATTGGGGTGTTGATATGGTTCTGTGTAACACTAAGGAAACTATGTAGCAGCAAGAGGAAGGGAATACTTAAGAAAATAATACAAATTCATTAAAAAGGAACCAGAAGAGAAGGGTGTCATTAATATCATGGAAAGTAAGGGTTTCAACAATGAAATTTAAAACGACGTAAAACAATGAACAATGTTCCAATGAAAAGAATGTTTAAAAGGCCTCCTTTGTTGCTGTTGTTTCTTTAATTTGACAATTAGTTTAGGTTTTGTCTTGAAGTAGTAAACCAGGCTGCAATGGTTAAACTGCATATGGTGGGTAAAGAAGTAGGGGTAGGTAACATATTTTATTTTATTTTTTAGAGAATATGACTACATATGTGTAGAGAGAAAGCAAACCAGAGCAATAGAGACTATGTGATATACAATGAAAATCATTTCTAAAGTTTTTTAAAATTCATTTATTGTTCTTGTTATTGCTTTTTTGAATATGTCACTGGTTTTACTATATTAATGGTTTAAGATATCATAATATAGTCTAGAGAGGAGAAACACTGAGTGTAGAAGAGTTAATGGAGGAAAATTAATGGATTAAGATGTTAATAAAAAAAAGAAGAGATAACATATAGAGAGTGGACAGAGGAAATCAATTATTTCTAGTATGTTAGACTCATTCCCAATCTAATAGTTGCAGAACAAAGGCTATTGTCTAAAATACCTGATCCTTTGGGTTAACAATATTGTTATAATGAAAATGTAAGTAGACGATTTTGATGGATGCAATACTATTTATATATAAAAGGATAAAGATGCCTGAATTTATGCAAAGAGAAAACCATAAGCAAAGTTGTGGAAGTGAGACTGAATGTGATAGAGTAAAACTCTCAGAAAATTGTACATTTATATTAAAGAATAACAAAAGATAAGTTTGAAGGGTATATTTAGGATGTCTGGAATGCCATGTTAAAGGCCTTGAAATTTCATTGTAAACAATTTGTATGCGTGCCTATTTAATATGCAGACATGCAAAACAAGTGACTAGTTACATAGTTATTACAATAACACAATCACATTTCAAGTAAGGTTTCCAACTATCATGTTACCGATATCAATAAATAATTGCCATATGTAAGAAAGGACGAAGAATGGCTTAACAAGATTAATTGACCAATTGGTCTGATGAAAAGAGTCAAAAACAATTTTAAGTAATATATCAAGCATCTACTTTTTTCATTGCTTGGAGAGGTCACATGCTGAAACAAGGGAACAAAGAATAGACACAAATTATAATAGATAAAATGTTAATGAGAAAAAGAAACAATAACAGAAGAAAGTAAATCCCACAGAAATGCATTTTAACATTTATATGCCATGTGAGACTTCTTCTGGACAACAAAGAGCCTCGTTTTACTTCATTTCATTAGGAGTGTGGTGTAGTACTTAGCCAATGTTACCATTTAGTCCCTGTGAATAATTTATTATTTTAAATGGCATGTTTATTTATGATGTATAATATTTAAAAATTCATAAATAATAGGCATACATGACTTGAGCTCCAATTACTTTAAAAATCACTTTCCTAAATGCTATTAATGCATTCTTAGTATATTGCTGGTCAATAATTTTAAGTAAATAGCTTTATAATTTTATTTTGTAATGGAAGTTCATATTTCAATTTTATATCCAATCTATGTTTACTGATATAAAGAAATATGTTATTCAGGAATATTGATGTAGTGTCTCAAATATTTATATAAAAACTTCTAAAAAAATATTTCCTAGTATAGTTTCAATTGGATTTTGATTAAAGTGTGTCTAACACAGATATCAAATTAAGGTACAGTTATTACATTAAGATTTATTGCATATATTTAAATTGAAATTCTGTGACTCTCCTGAACAAAATGAGCTATACTTTCTTGCCATAAATTTCTGTATACTTTACATATCAGATATATTATTGTACAAAGTAAAGTCAAAAGAATGTATACATTATTAACATCCTAAAGAATTTAAAAAAAACAGGTTATTATTAACAAGCTGTAAAAGGAACAAAATATCAGCCTGATTTCAATTGTATACCTGAGAATGTTTCTTTCAATATATTTCACTTAATCATATTTCAACAGATACCATGAATAGAAATGTCAAACAGGTGAAATAACAAGAGAAATATAAAGAAAAATGAACCAAATTCAATAGAAACTGTCAGTGAAGTGGGAATGAAGTATGTTTTATAAAAATGATTTGATCTTCTCTCCAAAATAAAATTACCAATTGCTACTGCAGTAGTTCCCCTTATCTGCAAGACCCTCAGTGGATGCCTAAAATTGTGACTAGACCAAACCATATATACACTCTGTTTTTCCTAGGCATAATACTGGTGATAAAGTTTAATTTATAAATTAGGCACAGTAAGATATTAATGACAATATCTAACAATAAAATAGAACAATTATAACAATATACTATAATAAAAGTTATGTTAATATGCTCTCCCCGCTCAAAACACCTTATTGTCCTGTACTCACCCTTCTTGTGATGATGTGAGATAATAAGTTTCCTTATTAAGTGAAGAACTTTTACCATTTTACTTGAAGTAAGCCCTTTATTTCTTCTCTTTGGCATATCCAAATTACCAGCATCACTATTCGTGCTTTGGGGCCGTGAGTAACTACAATAAGGGTTACTTCGAACACAAGCTCTGAGATACCACAACAGTCAGTCTGATAACCTAGACTGCCTCTAAGTGACTAACGAGCTGGTGGCATAGAGAGTATAGATATGCTGGACGAAGGATTGAAACATGTCTTGGGCGGGATGGAGCAGGAAAGTGCAAGATGTTGTTATGCATGGGATTTAAAACTTATGAATTGTTCATTTCTGGAATTTTCCACTTAAAATTTTTGTACCACTGTTTACCGATGGTAACTAAAATCACAGAAAGTGAAACCTTGGATAAGGGATGACTATTACTTCATGAGATCATTTCCCCAAAAATTCATCCTAGGTGATACCTAAGATAGCTTTTCACATTTAAATGTATTGGATTTCATATCGGAAAAGGTTTTGCAGTATGTTTTGATCACTACCCAATAATATGAAAACATTTATGTAAAAGAAAATATTCATGAACAGGAAACAACAAAATCCCACTCCTTTACAATAAATATTTTAGGATATATCTATCATGAAATTTCTAATCTCCTATATTGCATACATACCTGTATAGTCACATGCAAAATTATAAATGTTTAGGTTCATGTGTTCACATTATTTTAGGAGAAAAGGAAATGTTCACGATATGTCTTTTTTTAAAACTATATAATCATTTATCTTCTTTAAAGCGAAAATGCCTAGCAAATAAAAAAAAAAACAAAAAACTAGTGTATCTAGAATTGAAGACATCATAACAGATTTATGTATCATTTGGTAAAGATGCAAGTTTCATACTGGTTTGCGTTTAGTTCGAAAAGATACACAATAGAGAGCTGTGCTTGAGTATGCTGCCAATTTTGCTTTTCTAGTTGAAATTCTACAAAATAGAGGAGACAATTGTTCCTTAGCATTAATGAATGAGATTCTTTTAGGATAAAGAATTGAGGGAAAATGGATCTAATGCCCTTCACATCTCTCAATCTAATGGGCTATTATTATTTTGTATTATTAAGCATAATTATTAAGAAAACTAAATCGATGTGTAAACTAATGGTTCAGTGATAGTAGTGCATCATTCATAAAACAACTCAGATTAAAGAAACTAGTTATCAGAATGACTAGATTTATGGGCTCTTGATTAGGATGAATAAGAGATTTCTGCATATTCCATAAGCTTATGCTTTTCATAGTTAGTGCTTTATATTAGAACTCAGCATTAAAAAGGATATCATAATCAAAAAGTACAAATTTGGGCATTATTTTGCCCTATGATTTTATTCACACTGAATGTTTCAAATGTTTAATTAAAATCAATTTTCCATAAAAAAAATGTTGTGAAATAAGCCTCTACATACGTGTTTTGTAAGATTACAAATTACTATTCAATTGTCTTTTTGCACTCTTAAAAGTATTATTTTTTTAATCAATTAGACTTAATCCAAATGGAAAGATTACCTTTAAAATCTAATGTAAAATCTAATCTAACCTATTTTAAAACAAATTATTTTCTATGGTGTCATGCAAATCATGTGGATGAATTGTGGTTAATGTGAATATGTATGTAAACAAATATGTATTTTTAATAGCATTTTTCTAGGGAATCATGACTGTTATTAAATATTCAGAATTCAGGATTTTTTTTATTTATTCTTTTCATGGAGGTAATGATAACTTGATATTATAGTAATGATTTATTATAATTATATATTTATTATACAGAAGGATACATAAATGACCTATACTACAAGGTAGCCAAATTACTTTACAATCTAAATATTTAAAAAGTCTAATAGTGAACATATTGTATGAAAAAAAAATTCTGTCTATTTGAGTGAACCCTAGATTAATGTTAAATGAATCTGTCAGAAATAGATTGATTCAGAGATACAAAAATAGTTTTTATTTTGTGAATTAACTAATGGATCACTTATTAAGATATGGAATAAATTTTCTGAACCTTTTATAGGAGTTTACCTTAAATAACTTTTATGAGTCATTCATGTTGAATTTTTAACTCCCATGTCCATATCCTATAGGAGAGAAAAATTGTTAAATCAACTTGAAAACAGCATTATAAAACTTCGTACAGAGGAATCGCACACTGAGTTGGTTTTTCTTGTCCTTTAAATGTAAATATAATGGATACTAACATCCAAATGACTTTATGATCCATATTTTATAGACAATTTGCTTACAATATTCATGTAGAACATAATTGCATCACCAGTAAATTTCCAGTGTCAGGGTTTAAGGTAGTAGTTGTTTATCATGTAAAAAACTGAAGCCTGAGTAGACATTAAAATTATTTTGACTATAAAGAGGTTTAGACAATTAAGAAAATGAAATTTAAAAATGGCTTGGAAGTCGTAGAATATTTAGAATCCAAGATGCTATTTCCTTTATGAGTATTTACCATGTCGATCCTGTTTATTTCCTAAATACAACTGAGGTAATCTCCCTTAGAATCCATCCCTGAATTTTCTTTCAATTTAGATTCATTTCATTAGTTCTCCCCTCTACTGAATATGAGTCAAACTTATGAGGATACAAATATCTTATTGCACAATGAGCTGAGAGTAGAAAAGGGTATGTAGATCATGGGATCTGAATTTTCTTTATGACCATCAACTATATGCATTATTAAAATAGCTGCCTTTGAAGAAAAAAAAATGTTTAGGAATATCAGGTATCCACTTGAAACAGTCTAATATGATCTAAAGGGATTTTACCAAATTCAGAGAGCTAACTACAGTATAAAATCTGAAATGTATTTATTAAAATAAAAACTACGATTTTCAAACAGACTGGATACTCATGTCCTGTGATCAATGAATACTCTTACGTAAACTAATCTACATAATAAGCCAAATTAAAATCATGAGGTTGTTCAATAGGCAGACAGGACACAGAACAAAAAGGAGTGGCTGAGTCATCTGCAAAGCTAAATTGTCCAGGAAAATTATCCCAATGAATCCAGCTTCTCCAGAGGTATATGCCTTCGGCTATTCTATGTACACTGCTGTTTTGTCCTTATGGGTTAGGAAACCCACTCCCTTGAATAGTGAAAACACACCCACACATGCTTTAAACTGTCCAATTTTTCTATGTTCTTATTTTTAATCAGTCCATATCCAACTGAGTCTCGTATAATGGGATATAGAAGAGGACTTTCTGTATTTTGTAAATTTTATAAAACCTGGAGAAAATGTGTGATAAAAGCCTCTACCTTTTAAAAATAGACAATTTGTTCAAGACTTACTCAGGTGTAGCAAAAGCAAACTAGCAAGTATTACCTATTTAAGGAAAGACTCTGGGAATTAATTGAGATTATTCAAAGGGATTCATTGCAGCAAAGAGAGGAGTGCTGGTCCCCTCCTACTTCCTGGGGTAGCGAAGTGTTTTCCTCAACTTTGAGCTGAAGGAAAGTCAAAGGAAATTCCAAGAAAAAACATAAGGATAACTCTAAGAAGGGGGGAAGCAAGCCATTCACTCTGTGTTCATATGGGAGGGAACCTAGTGAGAAGTCGGAGAACATTGTACCTAGTTTTGCTTTCTGAATAGAAAAGTCTTAAAATGAGGGACTAATTAGAATTGCTCGTGATTTCAGGGCAGAAATCTTTCTCACTTTCACTTCTATTCCTTGTGTTGGCAAGAATTCATGATGCTACTTTTGAGCCATATGTGGACCCTACTGAGATTTGTAAATGGTCATTTGGAAAAGATTTTGCCCAGGGACTATCTCCTTTGGCGAAGGAAATTTAGAAGGAAAAAAAAAAAAAGATGCAGATGCGCTATTTATGGGGTATTAATAGAAGTAATAATGGTAGAGTTGAATTTTATCTGTGATTGAGACAGGAGAAGAGGCAGCAAAGAGTGGTACTGATGACCAGGTTACAAAAGCACCATTTATTTGAGAATTACTATCTTTTTCTCTAATTCCGCTACCTTCAATCCTTTGTCCTGGAAAATCTAACTACAGAACAAGGAAGGAGACATAAAAGAAACAGATACAAAGTGCAAGATAAAAACAAGTACAGATCTCCAGCCCAAAATGTGAACAGAGACTAATGGCCTAAAGAACTGGAAAATGGATGGGGAACTCTTGAATTAAACTGGACTTAAATAAATAAATAAATAAATAACCTTAGAGTAACCAAACTGACAACTTCAATATATTATATTTGAAAGTGTTGAGAAGAAAAAACAAAACAAAACAGTAATTTCACCATCTCACTGCAATAGATTCAGATGATTTGATGAAATTAATATATATTTCTATTAACATGTGTGTTCATTCATATCTTCTGGTCTCTCTGAAGCTCTCATTTTTCCTATGTGATGATTTCTTGAAGGTACGTAATAACCTGGTAATTTGCAATTGTTACAGTTCACTGGTAAATAGCTAATCTCCTCCCTCTCCATGGAATAAAATGATCCACAGGGCAAATGGAGACACTGTGGAAAACACTTCTATTTTGAAATAATTTCTTAGTAGGACGTCAAGCTCTCAGAAATATCGCACCTTTTAGGGATTATAAAATAGTAAGGTGATTCCTGTACATTGCAAAGTGTCCAAATTGTAAGGTACATTTAGACTCATATCACAGCACTTTCATTGTTATTCCAAAGCTAAATTACAATGACAATGATGAAAATGATTATAATCTATCAATGACGTGATTCTATATGTACAGAAAATTACACAAATTGTGGAAATTGCCACTTTCTGACAAGTTTCTTGTCCACACATTACCAGATGATCATCTTTAATAAAGCAACAGGAATTGGGAGGATCCAAAACGGAAGAATTATTCACATTGGCTAGAATTCATAGGCAGGACACACATAAGGAGAAACACATTTCCCAATGGGATGCTCAATAATTACTAATTCTAGCTCACCTGACCAGAGAACAGAAGTCAAAAAACGCAAAACTGTGAGAAAATGTTGAGTAGTAGAAGCCATTGTAAGCAAAGGCACGAAGTGATCCACAAAACTAACTTAGAGAGAAAAAAAGACATTCTTTCATTTGCTAACAAATGAAGGAGATGAAAGACTGTAGAGTCCAGAGCATATACTGATCACGAGAGCTTCTCTCAACTATTTTCACACTTGTAACTAACATATTAATGCATAATATCTCATTTTTCCCCTCACCAGGAAAAGAAAAACACTTAATAAGGTATCAGAAAACATATTATTTTGACATGGTTAAGCCAGTTATTTCAAAAGAGTAAAGTATTAGAAAGAAAATGTAATATTTGAAATGCAGTCATACAGAAAATTGTCCCCAGATTGAGTAAATAAATATAAGCTGTTTGTTGTGACTCATCCTTAAATTTGTTGTCGTATGTTTCATGCTAGAAAGGAAATGCTATCAAAGTTACACTAATCTCAATTTTACACTTCCATTGCCTTCCGTCCATTCCCTTTGCAAGCACGTTTCTACTAAAATTGCACCATCAGAGATATTTATTTTGTGGGTTACTCCAGCACAAATGAAATCCTTAGTATATTTTATTTACCAGCTGCAAATGGGAGAGGCATGATCAGATGAATGACAGAAAGTTTTTTTGTTTGTTTTTTATAAAAATGAATAAGTGGATAATATAGTAAACAGGCCAAAGCATTAAAACAAAACAAAACAAAACAAAACAAAAACACAGAAATTCTTGATGTAAAACATCCTATTCTATAAAACATACATTATATTTGTCACTACTTGGTGTAGTTATAGCAGCCAAAGTTTGAGTAGGAAAAGATAGCTTCTGATCTGATGTGATGACTGTCATATTGCTATGGGAAAATCGTGATTTTTTGATTTATTAAATCAAACAGTAGTATATCAACATTTATGTTAAACATTGTGAAAAACCAGCCATTTCTTATGGTTCAATATAAAAGGAGACCTTGACACAATGACCAGGTGCAGGCACAGATATGGGAAAGAGCTGAGTGAGGTTGACTCTATATTGTCTACTTTCAGGAATTGGACTACTTTTTCTCCCATTTAATATCTATCTTGATAATATATTATGGTGTAAGCCCTGTCAGTTGGCTTTTCTTTTGTAATGCATGTGCCTGATTTAAGCTTTAATTGCAGAGGCATCCACTTCAAAGATAACTATGTTCAGTACAAACATTGCCAGCCACACAACTAGATAAAGGGCCATGTGTCCTGCATACCCAAGGATCCTCCATTCAGAGATCTTGGTTGATTTCCATAACTGACCATACGGGCCCCTGATTTTTATCTCTTCCCATGCTTCAAATTTCTGCTCTTATGTCTTAAATATACCAGTAAATAGTAAGCCAGCAAAACCTTAGGCCCCACCTTGGAACTCAATAAAAGCAGAACCTTGGGTCCTTGAGTTCTCCTTCCACCTCCACCCAAACCAGTCCTCACAGAGTGACTCTAGTCTTGCCTTGTAGGCTCCAGGACTGGTAAGTAATAAATCTTAGCATTTCAAGGTTTTCTGATGATTATGGCTCCAAAGCATCTTTCAATCATAATAAGAACCACAAGGGCCAGTCCAGCCACAACATTGGTTATCAATAGGCTGAGAGGACACTTCTGTCTTTAAATACAATGGTCTGATAATATGTGTCATAATAATAAAAGGGTTAACATTTGATTTTAAGTGTAACTAGTTACACTCGTCCTATACTTATTTGGGCAATTGTAGTTTCTTTGTCAGGCAAAATATGAAGATACAAGATAAGGAAATATATTCTACAGAGAAACTGTTACAAAGAAGGGAAAGCCATATATCTGTTTTCTGTCCTATTCATAGATCAGAGCTGAAATTCTAAGCTGAGGCTCACAGCCAGTGAAGTGAAAAATAAACATCGAAAATTACAGCTGAAAACTTTCGTTTTGCTTTCTAAAATGAATCACTTTACTAGCAAAACATCGCTATATGCTAATAAGTTAATCAGTTACTCCTAGAATCCATGAGGTACTGCAATGCACAGTAAAAAAATAAGAAGGAAAATAGAGAGTAATCCAGAATTAATCAAACATGGCCTGATTGTTTAGATTCTGTTATCCACAAAGCCCATTACAGTAAGATTTCTTGAGAAGAAAATGACATGTGCCTTCTGATTTGACTAGTCTCCTAGTCTCCTAATCTCCTATTCTTTTGTATCACAGTTGTGTTCTCCATTACAATTGATTAAATCTGATATCAAATGTTAAAAATATTTATCATTGGCACTCATTTTAGCATGTCATGAAATTTAAAAATAGAAGAATATACGGAGGGTGCCAGAAAAATGCATAAACATTTTAAGAAAGGAAAAAACTGTATTAAAATTGTAATAATATATACTGATAACAAAAGATGAATACAAGTCATGTTTGACTTCTGCGATTACAAGAGGTGCTCAAAGTGGTTACCATCAGTATAATTTTAATACAGATTTTTCCTTAAAATGTGTATACATTTTTTGGCACCTTCTGGGAGAGAGGAAGGGGGGGGGAGAGAGAGAAAGAGAGAGAGACTATTAGAGAGTTAGTTGTGAGTTAAGTAGCTTTGCTTGAGATTTACACAAAGGTTTTTTAACTAGTGCTTGGGCCATATGGATATAAACACTACCTGTTACTGAAATTAGAAATATAGCACCTATATGTAATCAATGTGAAATCAAATTAAGTGAAAACATAATGCAGACATAGACTTCAGTTACTTTTGCATTACAATATGCTCGCTGATGATTTAAAGAACAACAATCACTATGTAAAAATTACTGAGCCAGATCACGTCAAGTTTTTTAAGGAACAGATGTGCTGTTTTTATGGTTCACTCAAAAGTAGCAAGCACATCATTGTTTCTAGAGCGCATACACTGAAACAATAATAAAGATGTCAAAATTATGTTTCATTGCTCGTCTTTTTTCAATGGATGTTTTGGAGATTTGTCATGTTTTTAGTCACACAGCAAGTTTTGAATACCTCTTATTTATGTTTAAGTAAATTCTCATACCATTACTTATTTCTCACCAAGGTACAAGTCAGAAATTTTCTTTCCTAGCCTCTCATACCACTAGAGTATTTCACAGTGCTTCCATCTTCTCAATTTTAAATATAAGACTGTCATCCAGAAAAGTGCAATGAAGGCAACAAACAGAGCACATCATTCATGTCCTGCAAGAGTGATGGACAAATCACCTGAATTATTTCAGAGCCAAAACTGAAAAGGATTCCTGGCATTCAGGGCCCACATCAGTAATGTAAGATGTGGTGACTCTGTCCAGCCCTGCCAGTTGTAGGGTCTTTGCTGGAACGTTCCCATGTTGGGATGTGTGGCCATGTACTAATAATCTCTATGCCTGACTTGGTGACCCACACAAAGATCTAAATATCTTTCAGTAAATTCCATTCATACTTCAAATTGCTAGTCTTTCTTTCTTTCTTTCTTTCTTTCTTTCTTTCTTTCTTTCTTTCTTTCTTTCTTTCTTTTCTCTCTCTCTCTCTCTCTCTCTCTCTCTCTCTTCCTTTTCTTTAATAATTTTCATTATATCATATATTGATGGCAAGCATGTTTACAGGCAATAAAACCTTTAAAAAATGAAAATCTAGGTCTCATTGTATTACCAGGCAGGAAGAATCTAGTGTGAGACCCAAACCGTACTGAATTTTCATTGTAACAATAGTTATTCCTTCGCTTCTCTATCATGCGTCTGTTTCTATTTTGCTTAAATGTTCTACAGTAGTCTGTTTCTGGCAGGTGCCTTGTTGGAAATGTAGATATTTTTCAAACCTCACACATGGCCTCACTTCAAAGATTCCAGTTTTATACTCAAGTCAAAACCTGTTTGTTTGAGAGTGAATGAGGTCGGGCAAACCTGGGATAAAATTTTCATAACAAAATAATTTAAAGGTTTTGCCAAAAGACATTATCAAAAATATAGAGAATGCATGTGGGCATGGATTGTGTCAAATTTAGTTTTTTTTAAGAATGTAGCAGAACATAAAGAAAATTTCTACTGAATTTCACAGGAAATTGTGGAGACAAGTGCCACCATCAAATGTGAGAGACATGAAAGATGCACACCATTTTCTATTACTTTTCTTTGCCTTTGAAAAATACAGATTAATAATAAGCACGTACATACCAAAGATTCTGAATTCAATGCAGTAATTAAGGGGGCTGGGCAAAAAATTCCTGGAAAAGACAAGATAGTAAACATTTTCAGCTTTACAAACCACATGATTTCTGTCATGTCTACTCAAGTTTGTCATTGCATCAAGAAGATAGGATAGATGATGCATAAATGAATGAAAACAGTGATGTTTCAATACGAGAATATTTACAGAAATCGATTGTGGGCTGTGTTTGACCTGCAGGCTATAGTTTGCTGATCATTGTGCTGGCACATACATTACCAGTAATTTTAAATGTTTGTTCATGTGGTTGACTGAAATCTCTGCTCCAAAGTAAGCAAAAGGTAAATGAGTTTGAAATGACAAAAGTTCAAAGACTTAGCTAGAGTGGACTTGATCACAGATTCGTCAAACAAGCTGTCTGCAAAGGCCTACTGTGTACTGGATGTGCAAATGAGAAGGGGACTTCATGTGTTGTAAAAACAGTGAAGATAGTCCAGACTTAACTTATCATCATGGACTCCCACCCATTTATCAGATGTAAATTATTATCCAGTCCTAAATCTTCTTGAACAAATGTAAGGCTGTTATCTTTAGAAAGAACCCTGTGAGAACATTAGCGGTATATGCTATAAAACTTCCTTCTAGCCTCCCTTAAAGAGATCTATGGCAAATTGTTAGAATAATTATATCAGGAGACCTGGAACTATTTAGAAAAATCAGTCATTATTTGAAACTCCCTCTAGTTAACACAAATATATGGGAACCAAGCATGACACTGTCAATTAGTCAACAAAAGTTTACTAGGGTCCAGGCATTTAAATTCAGTATTAATCAAGTCTAACTCAAGGTGAGTCCACATAAGCACTGAACATTGTCTGTAATTATTTTACCCTGTTCCTCAATGTAGAGCTATAATTATTATGCTCAGCAAGTGACAGAAACTCCACATTCCCTTCCCAATTCCTAATTAAGGAGAGTCAAGTGGAAGCCTTGAGATCTCTCTTTTCTTATCAAAATATTAAATCAAAACTTGTACTGAATTTCTCAGGAAATTGTAGAGACTAGTGCCACCATTGTAGAGACTACATGTGATAGATGTGAAACATGCACACTATTGGCTATTACTTTTATTTTGTCTTTGAAAAAGACAGGTTTAGACAGTTTCAACGGGTTTTCATCAACATATTTAACTGTTCTTTGTTACGTGTTTGGGAATGTGTGAGTGTGTCTGAGTGTGTTTAACTTGAACAAATATAACTGGTACCTGATATACAGCTATTGATCTGGAAATTTGTTTTCTAAACATTCAAATAATTACAATCCTAAAAATAATTTTCTGCCGTATGGTAAGGGAATTGATACATCTTTGCCACCTAATCACATAAATATATAGATTCTAAGGCATTGTGCCAGTTTTGTCTGCAAGGACAAAATATTGTTTTAGGAAGTACCATGATAACCTATTACTAAGATTGCATTTTGCTAACAAGAAAATGAGAGTCAGAAGTAGTAGTTACACTACATATTTTGGTAAACTTTATGTATGGCTGAGAATGACAGATACATTACACTGTCGAGTTTCTTGGTGTACAGGCTTTAGAATGTTTTAGGATATCCTCTCCGAGTGAAAAGTAATTTATTACTCTTTATAGCCCCTATCACTTACAAAATAAGAACAGTTCTGCTATTTGCCAAAACATCGGTTGATTTTTGGAGATAGCATGCTAAGTGAAGAATATAATACAGGATGTCATTTACATCAGGATTCGAATATTGTCCAACTTGTAGAAGCAGAGAATAGAATGGCGGTTACCAGTGGTTGGGATGAGGGAGAATCAGGGAGGTATTGATCAAAGAGTGAATGGATTCACTTAAACAACATGAGTAAGTCCTAGAGATCTACTGTACAGCATAGCGCATATAACTATACACATAAAACAGTATTGTATTATATACTTAAAAATGTGTTGAGTGTAGATGTTATGTGTTATGTTGAACATTCTTATACCAAAAACAAAAAAAAAAGGAGGAAACTTCTAGAGGTGATAGATAAGTTAAGGACATTATACTTGTATATGGTGACATTTTTATAGGTGTATACTTATCTTCAACATCAAGATGTGTACATTAAATATGTACAACCTTTTTTACATGTCAATCATACCTCAATTTAAAAAATAAAAGTTTTTTGGGTTTTTTTGTCTGTGTTTTTTTGTGTTTTTTTTGTCTTTTTATTGACAAACCTTTCTGGATATTGGAAACAATGCAAACCACAATGAGATGTGATGCTTCGATCCATTTCCTGAGTGACTCAGAAATCTGTAACCTTTGAGTGGACCCCACGCAAAAGAACTCAATCCAACAAACTCAAGTTTTATATCATGCAAAGAGTTCTATTATCTTGACTCAGTGACACCCAGTAAGTCTAAGAAAACTTGATGTTTCCATTGGAAATCACAATGCTGTATATAAATGCCTTCCTGGTGCTCATATTGTAATGACACAGGTAGACAAAAATAATATAATTTCTATCATAACAGGTATTTTACATATTTTTTCAGTCTATTGTCTTCCCTTTGAAGATTAGAATATAGGTTTCATGAAGATAGAGTTTTGTAACCATTTCCTTTTGTTTTGTTTTGATTTTTTCTCATTTGTTTATTGTTGTGTCTCCGGAATCTAGGATACATCCTGTTGCGCAGTAGTAACTCACGACTTAGTTGTGCGAAATATAGTATAATAAGTTCTCTAAAGAAATTAAAGCAGGTCAGTGATTAAGGGGAGGAAGGGTTATGTGTTCTGGGACAATGGGATTATTTTAGTATTTGTTTGGAGAAGAATTTTGTCAAAAATAATCTTTAATAGGGCCCTGGATAAAGTGAGGAAATGAGTCATAAGAAATTGGGGAGAAATTGTCCTAGGTAAAAGCAATATCAGTTATAAAGTTCCTAAGGTTACGGTGAACTTTATGTATTTGAGAGAAAGAAGAAAAGCTAAATTACGTGGAAAGGAAAGGAAGAAGAGGATTGCAGGACATACTTTTAGAAAGACAGATTATCTAGGGTAATATAGGGCATGGTGAGAAATTTGGATTTATTGTTTGTTTTTGTTTTATTTTTAACTTTTTATTTTGTTTTTTTTATATTAAGTGTGTTGTTCCAAGACCCATCAGCTCCAAGTCAAGTTGGTGCAACCCAGTTGTGGAGGGCACAGCTCTCTGTGGTGGCCCATGTGGGGAATCAAACCGGCAACGTTCTTGTTACAAGCACTGCACTCTAAACTGAGCTAACCGGCCACCCCCCAGATTTATTATTAAGTAGAATAGGAAGACACTAGATTTCTAAATAAGGAAGTTATATAATCAAATTTATATTTCAAAGAACTGTTTGGCTAGTTACTGTGTAGAAAATACACTTGTAAGAGTGTGTTAGTAGCAGTGGAGGATCAATTAAGACAAGATTGTTGTAACACAATGAAGAGTTGATGATGGCTTAGTTTAGATTGGTAGCAGTGATGAGACTGGGCTAGAGGGGTAGTCATAATCCCAGTGGTGGTAGTATCAGATAGTGCCGCTGTGGATATATTCATAATAGTAGAGGCAGTAGTGATGGTGGCGGACTAGGTAATAGCAGTGGTAATAATATGAGTAATGGTGGTTGTCTCTACTTCCTTCTCTGTGACATGGGGTTATGTACCTCTTAGAGTGGCTCTAAGGATTAAAGTAGCTAAAACATTAAAAGTAGCCTAAAACAAAAAAAAAAAAAACTTAGAAATGTACTGAAAAAAGGGAGCACACAGTAAAAGCTGATTGAATGTTACCTTGTTTCCCTAGCTACTAACCTAACTTACTGTTCTACTTTCTATGTCTGTGTGGCCTGCCCACTCAAACCAAGTGAAATTCTCTTCTTTAGTAACACTAGATCATATGTCTTCCTTTGAACATGCTTTATATTCTTTTCTGATCGCACGTTAAATGAGTAATTCACCTTGCTGAGACATTCTAGTTCCTCATGTTCAGTTCTCTGATTAATATGTCTTTCAAAGTACATTAAATTTTTTATTACTTTGGAATCTTTCTCTGTCCTTCAAAAAAAAAAAAAAAAAGGATATTTTCTTATAAATAAGCACCTGCCCAGTATACTTTTTCAACCACTTGGCCTTTTATCATTCATTAAGAAAATAAATAACATAAAATATATTGAAAAATGCATCAAGAGAAGCATGCACAATACAATACAGGACACTTATAATGTCTATATTTGCATAAGTAAATCTTATAATGTTGTGATCATAGAAAAGAATGTATAGCTGTATCTTTTAATGTGGTAAACTAAAAGTCAAATGAGTATTACTATGCCATTTTAACACTGTTACAAACAAACAAACAGACACAAATATTTTAATTTTTTTCCTTAGGGATTTCCAAAATGCTTACAATATTTAAAGCACGATGGTTTCTACTCCTCATAGTTTATTGGTTGAACAACAACAACAACAAAAATAACAGGGAAAATAGAATAAGGGCACCAAACTTTAATAGAATTTAAAGTGTTTCCATTATTTTAGTTATTGGGAAATAATTACATGCATAATTGTTACATGTGTAATGTGCCTTTGTTAGGATGAATAAGACTTTACTATGTGTGTTTTATTTTCAAGAGCAAATGTGCAGATATAAATATTCTCCTTATTGAAGAATAACATCAGATGCCTTCATTTTGACAAGTAGAACATTCTGAAATAAATAGACAAAGTAATGTGTAAATCAGATTCATTTCAAGTATATTTAAAGTTGCAACAATTAATCAGTAATGAGGTAATGGAATTTTAGATAAGTTGTGGGGCTGATGCGGATTTTGTCATGTTAATATCAATATGTATAACTGGAAACATCTGCAATCTGCCTTTTTCTGTATGGTAATGTGGAGCTTCGTATATCTATATAATAACACAGTAAGTCTCGTTACTCTAAAGATCTTATCCACAGTCAAGTGAATGCTCCAAGACAGTGAGTGATTGGTGAGCCTTAGTTAATCTCTGTAATATGATTTATAATTCTGTCTAGCATCGTTAGACATAATACCTCTAGGAATGTAACATGGAAGGAATATAGTAATATTTCATTTTAACATTTTGGTACATTCCTGATTTGATGTGGAGGTTTTTGAAGTATGAGTCCCCCTTAAAAAAAATATATGCTATCAAGTATATTGTAACCCTAGAGTAATGAACTAGTTTCTCACAGAAAATGTCAAGGTATGAGGAAGAATTATAGCATCATTTTAAGGAAAAGACTTGAGGTTATAGAACTTAAATTCAAACCTTGCTTTAGCAATCTAACAAGATCTTGACCTTGTGCAAATTACATGGTTTCAGACTCAGTATCCTCAATCAAAAAAGGTGATGTAAGATTCTATGGAGAAAATATATGTAACGTGCTTAGTTTAGAAAACACATAGTAAATAAGAGAATAAAGCCACTGACATTAGTGAAATACCCCAAAATAAAGGTGTACTTCATACTGAGTGAATTTTACGAGTTTTATCTAGGGAAAAAAATGCCAAAAAAAAATAAATAAATAAAAGAACCCATATATTATTGTGGAATGTTATAATCTAAGTATGAGGTATGATCAAGCAATATGGTGAATGTCTAAATAAAAAAAAATGCTACAGTAAAAGACACATTGTCATTAGTCCTCCTCAAAATACTCCCCCTCACTTTAAGCACACTTATTCCATCATTCTTGCCACTTTCTGAGGCAGTTCTGAAAGTCATCTTTCCTGAGTGTCTTTAGTTGCTCTGTCGTAGCTGCCTCAATGTCCTGAATTAATTAAAAACATTTATCTTTCATGGTCATTTTGACTTTGGGGAAGAGCCAGAAGTTGTGTAGTGCCAGATTTGGTGGATAAGGTGGATGAGGACACACCATAATATTTTTATTTGACAGAAATTGCTGGATCAGAAGCCATGTGTGACATGGAGCCTTTCTGTTGTGATCATAAAATACGGTGCATGTTGCTGACGAGCGTCATCCAACAGAAAGGCAGGAGTCTTCTATACGGGAAGCTGCACATTGAACCTTAGTAGCAGTGTGTGATGAGTTTCAGCTTGTTTGGTGCAGTTGTATGCGAGCTACAGTTGAGAAAATGTGTGTTTTAAAGTGTGCTGTAAATCACCCTCCATTATGACCATGCTCTTTGTCACACATGGCTTCTGGTATGGCAAGTCCTGTCAAATAAAAACATAAGGTGTGTCCCCCTCCACCTTATTCACCGGATCTGGCACCATGAGATTTCTGGCTCTTCCTAAAGTCAAAATGATTCAGGACATCGAGGCAGCCAGGACAGCGCAATTAGACACTCACGAAACAGGACTTCCAGAATTGCTTCAAAAATTGGCAAGAGCGATGGGATAAGTGTGTTCAAAGCGACAGGGGGTTATTTTGAGGATGTTTAATGGCAATGTGCCCTTTACTGTTTTTTATTTTTTTATTTTATTTTTTTTAATCATTCACTGTATGGTTTGATCACACCTCATAATATGAAAACAAATTCCAGCTGTTAGAGTAGTAGTAGGACTTCTATTACTGGCCACAAACTATACCACTTCCAGAAATTTATTGTGGTGTTTCTCAAATCTTGTCACAGAACAAAATAGTTCTTGCTTGTTATCCAGGAACTATTTTAAGTTTATTGCACTTGACAGAGATCACTTAATTGAGAAGTGCAAGCAAACTATCTTCTCTGCACTAAAATACCTCTCCACCTGTCAGGTTGTTTAAATACCACTATTAGAATTGTGAAATTCTATCAATATTTTATAATAATCTATTAAACTATAGATATCCTTAGAGTGAATAAAATCTAAACTGTTTTCCATTTAACAGGAATTAGTTTACCATATATTTTTTGAATAATTATAGTGAGATTAAACACTTAGAAAATGAAGCATAAAATAGGCAAGGATATTAAAGACACTGCCTATTTGAAATTTTACTAGATCCTGACTCTGATCCTTGTGTCTGTTGTCCTCAATCGAGTCTTTGTTTATGTACATTTTGGCTTGGTTAATGTCATTCTCTCTACAGAAGAGAGTGTGGTGGGGGGAAACTATGCAATGTCTTATAATTGCCTGAGAAAATAATCCCACTTGCAACCATTTAGCCAACTAACTGAATGAGTGTATGCACCAACATGTAAGTTACAATTGCTATAGGCCAATCAATTTGTAAAGACTACATTCATATAGACAGATTGATCGATAGATCTCATGTCTAATATCTATATCCATATTTCTATCATCTCTCTATCTATCTATCTATCTATCTATTGATCTATTTATCTATTGAACTGTGTATCTAATCTATCATCTAGCGATCTACGTATACATAGCAGCAGATAATACACTCTATGTCAGGTGGGTAAACAAAAATTATCTTTTGTTACTACTTTTATCTATTGTTCCCTGTGTTTGTACCTATTTTTCAGTTGAAGATACTATAGATATTTTATCCCTAGAATAAAAGTCCCTAGAAAAATGGGTAGAACAAAATTTCTATTTAGACATTTTTGACTCCATATGTATAACCCCAATATCTGCAGTATATGAAGGAAAAACATTTCCTAGGAAGTCAGATAATCTGCTCTTTATTATAAGAATATTTTACAAGTCAGCTTGTATGGTAAAGAGGATACTTTCAGATTTTCACCAAGCATTTCTATTAAAAAATAAAGAATAAGTTATCAGTAAATTAAAATGAAATGCTAAGGAATGGTTTTACCCTGAGAGGACTCACACACAGATAGTAACAAGTGAAATAAATTCAAAGGTATCTCTTCTTTGGTCTTTAATTTTTTTTTTTTTTAATGTATTGTACCACAGAAATAAGGCAAGTAGCTCTCTACTGAAGTAACTACATTTTGGAATAGAAAATATGTAGATGAAATTAATTTTTTTTACACCCCTCCTATGCCTAAGTCATTTTTATAGCAGGTCTTTTTTTTTTTTTTTACAAGTTTTTATTCATATTTGGTTTCTATTAAACTATATTATTCCAACTTTTTCTTTCAGCTGTCTATACTATAAAACACTACTTTGTAAGTGTAAATGTCTTATCTTTAAAATTGGGAATATTTTAAATAAATTATTAAAAATAAAAGCCTATTAAAAGATTCTATTAAGATTATACAATAAATAAATATTTTTCCAATGGCTCATTTCATAATCTTATTTAAATTTAAAACAATAAATAGTATTTTGAGTTTGTAAAATACCTGAGCTTAATCAGGCTAAATTATCACGTGCATATTATCACTGAAAGGAAACCTCTGTTTATGCATATTGTAAGTAGAAAAATATGTATTTTTATACAAAATAACATCGTATTCAAATCTGTTTTTAATATTGATAATAGAACTTATGAACATGGGTTTCTCAGTATTAGCATTTTCTCTCTCTAATGATAAATAAATTAGCAGTTTTTGATACTTCCTTCCAAATTTTGTGTGTGAGTATTTATATGTTTTTTACCTAGAAAGGTCTACTATTACATTTGATAGCTAAAAAAGGCCTCAAGAGATATCAGGCCTTACTCCCTGGAACACATAATGTACCTTCTTTGGAGAAAGACTCTTTGCAGATGTTATTAAATTAAGCATCTTCTAATGAGAAAATTGGCCTGGATTATCCAGGGATATCCTAAATGCATTCATAGGTGTCTTTATAAGAGAGGCAGAGGGGGATTTGACACATGGAGGGAAGAAGGAAACTGTAAGATAAACAGAGGAAGATTTGAAGATGCTAGGTTTTGAAATTGTAGTGATACAGCCACAATCCCACCCCACAAGCTAAGGAATGCCAACACCTACTAGAAGCTCGAAACAGCAGGAATGGAGCATTTGGAGGAAACATGTACTGATACCTTGATTTTGCCCCAGTGATACTAACACATTGTATTTCAGGCCTCCAGAATTACACAGAATTAATTTCTGTTATTTTAAGCCTCCGAACTTGTGATAATTTGTTATAGTAGTCTCATGATACTACTATACTATTGATAGTTCTAAAATGTGCTATAGATATAAATATTTTATGGGCATATTTTATTTGATGCTATAGAGATCTTACTCACCTTTATTGAGATCTATATGATATAAAAAGTGTTTGATGGTAACCTTTCAATACATTTTTATTGAGTTTCATTGATAATTTCGTTGATAGTTTCTTTGATAGTTACATTGATAGTTTCTTTTTTAATTAAAATTTATTGGGGTGACAATGAATAATAAAATTACATAGGTTTCAAGTGCACAATTCTGTAATATAACATCTGTATGTCATGTGAATTTACACCCAGAGTCATTTCTCCTTCCATCACCATATATTTGAACCCCTTTACCCTCTTCTATCCACTCTCCCCCATTATGCTCTGGTAACCACTGAACTATTATCTGAGTCTATGAGTTTCTGTTTCTTGATTTATTTGTCTTGTTCCTTTGTTGCTTTCAGTTTCTATCCCACATATCAGTGAAATCATATGGTTCTCTACATTTTTTGTCTGGCTTCTTTCGCTTAGCGTAATAATCTCAAGATCCATCCATGTTGTTGCAACTGGTATTATTTCATCTTTTCTGAATGCAGAGTATTGTTCCATTGTGTATATATACCACATCATCTCTACCAAATCATCTATTGAAGAACACTTTTGCTGTTTCCATGTCTTGGCCACAGTAAATAAAGCTGCAATGAACATCAGAGCACATATATCTTTACAGATAAATGTTTTCAGAATTTTTCAGTAGATACCAAGGAGAAGGATTACTGGGTCATATGGAAATTCTATTCTTAATTTTTTCAGTAACCTCCACACTGCCTTCCATAATGGCCGCACACATCTGCAATCCCACCAACAGTGTATGAGGGTTTCTTTTTGTCCACAGTCTCCAACACTTGTTATTATTTGTCTTGCTGATGATATTCATTCTAACCAGAGTGAGGTGATATCTCATTGTTGTTTTCATTTGCATTTCTCTGATGGTTAGTGATTTTGAGTATCTTTTCACATGTTTGTTTGCCATCTGTATGTCTTCTTTGGAAAAATATCTATTCGGGTCCTCTGCCCATGTTTTAATTGGACTGTTTGATTTTTGGTGTTGAGTTTATGAGTTCCTGATATATTTTGGATATTAGCCCTTTATCGGAGGCATTGTTTGCAAATATCTTCTCTTATTCGGTTGGTTGCCTCTTTATTTTGTCGACAGTTTCACTTGCTGTGCAGAGGTTTTCTAGTTTGATGTAGTCTCATTCATTTATTTTAGTTTTTACTTCCCTTGCCTTCGAGGTCAAATTCATAAAATCCTCTTTGAACCCAAAGTCCATAAGTTTAGTGTCTATGTTTATTGTTTTGTTTTGTTTTGTTTTGTTTTTGTTTGTTTTTTTCAGTTTATTGTTTCATGTCTTAAATTTAGGTTTTTGATCCATTTTGAGTTAATTTTGGTACACAGTGACAGAGAGTAGTCTAGTAGCATTCTTTTGCATGTACCTTTCCGATTCTCCCAGCAACATTTGTTGAAGGGGCTATCTTTTCTTCATTGTATGTTTTTGGTTCCTTTGTCAAAAATTATCTGTCCATATTTACGTGAATTTATTTCTGGTTTTTCAATTCTATTTTATTGGTCTCTGTGTCTGGTTTTCTGACAATACCATGCTGTTTGGATTATTGTTGACCTGTAGTACAAGCTAAAGTCAGGGAGTGTGATACCTCCAGCATTATTCATTTTTCTTAGGATTTCTTTGGCTATTCTGGGTCTTTTGTGGTTCCATACAAATCTGATATTTTTTTGTTCTATTTCTTTAAAAAAAAATGCCATTGTTTTTTAATGGGGATTGCATTAAATCTGTATATTGCTTTTTAATCTACAGGTTGCATTACATCTGTATATTGCATCTGTAATATAGCTATTTTAACTATATTGATTCTTCCAATCCATGAACATGGAATGTCTTTCCGTTTTTTTGTGTCTTCTTCAATGTCTTTCAAAAATGTCTTATAGTTTTCAGTGTATAGGTCCTTCACATCCTTGGTTAAGTTTATTCCTAAGTATATTATTCTTTTTGTTGCAATTGCAAAAGGATTTTATTTTTATTTCTTTTTCTGAGGTTTCATTGTTGGTATATAGGAATGCAATGGATTTTTCTACGTAGATTTTGTAGTTGGCAACTTTACTGTATTTGTTTATTGTTTCTAATAGATTTTTGGGGTTTTCTATATAAAGAATCATGTCATCTGCAAAAAGTGACAATTTAACTTCTTCATTCCCAATTCGGATGCCTTTGATTTCTTTCATCTTAGCTACAAGGACAAACAGACTAAAGTGAAAGGATGGAAATTGTTACTCCAGGCACATGGTATTCAGAGAAAATCAGGTATAGTCATACTAATACCAGATGAAAGGGACTTCAGGATAAAAAAGATAACAAGAGACAAAGATGAACATTTCATAATGATAAAGGGGTCAATATAACAAAAATATATAACACTCATCAATATTTATGCCCCCAATGAGGGAGCCCCGAAATTTACAAAGCAACTGCTAACAGAACTAAAAGGAGAAATTGACCTCAACACAATTTTAGTAGGGGACCTAAATACATCATTGACAGCTATGGATAGATCATCCAAACAGAAAATAAATAAGGAAATATCAACCCTAAATTACACATTAGATGAAATGGACATAATTGATATTTATAGAGCACTTCATCCTAGAACATCAGACTATACATTCTTTTCTGGTGTACATGGAACATTATCAAGGATAGACCATATATTGGGACATAAAACTAGCCTCAGCAAATTTAAAAAGGTTGAAATCATACCAAGCATATTCTCTGACCACAAGGCTTTGAAATTGGATATCAACTGCGAAATGAAAACAGGAAAAACCACCAATATGTGGAGATTAAACAACATGCTTTTAAATAATGACTAGGTCATAGAAGAAATAAGAGGAGAGATCAAAAGATTTATAGAAACACTGTTGGTGGGAATGCAGATTGGTGCAGCACCTATGCAAGGCAGTGTGGAGGTTCCTCAAAAAATTAAGAATAGAATTACCACATGACCCAGCAATCAGTCTCCTGAGTATCTACCCAAAAAATCTGAAAACATTTATCCGTAAAGATATATGTGCTCTGATGTTCATTGTGGCTTTATTTACTGTGGCCAAGTCATGGAAACAACCAAAGTCCTTTGATAGATTACTGGATAACTGGATTACTGGAGTACTATTCTACCATAAGAAAGGATGAAATGATGCCATTTGCCACAAGCATGGATCTTGATATTATGCTAAGGAAAATAAGTAAGACAAATAAAGTCGAGAACCATATGATTTTACTGACATTACATAAAACTGAAAACAACAAAGGAACAAGGCAAACAAATGAAGAAACAAAAACTCATAGATACATACAATAGTTTAGTGGTTAGCAGAGGGAAAGGGGAAGGGGTGTGGTAGATGAGGGTAAAAGGGATCAAATATATGGTGATGGAAGGAGAACTGGGTCTGGGGGGTGAACACACAATGTGATATGTAGACAATGTATTACAGAATTGTACACCTGAAACCTATGTAACTTTACTAACAATTGTCACCCCAATAAACTTTAATTTAAGAAAAAAGATACATAGAAACAAATGAGAATGAAAATACATCTTATCAAAATTATTGGGATGTAGCGAAAGCAGTAATAAAAGGGAAATTTATACCATTACAGGCCTATTTCAAGAAAGAAGAACAGTCCCAGATAAACAACCTCACATTTATCTAAATAGACCAATCAATAGTAAAGACATTGAATTAGTCATCCAAAACCCTCCCAAAAGCAAAAGTCTAAGATGAGATGGCTTCACTAGTGAGTTCTATCAAACATTCAAAGAGGCTCTAACACCTTTCCTCTTCAAACTCTTCCAAAAATTTGAAGAAGAGGCAATACTCTGTAACTCATTTTATGAGGCCAACATTACCCTGAAACCAACACCTGGTAAGGATAACACACAAAAAAAATGAAAACAGCAGACCAATATCTCTGATGAATACAGATTCAAAAATCCTAAAAAAAATTCTAGCAAATTGAATACAACAATGCATTAAAAAGATTATACATCATGATCAAGTGGGGTTTATCACAGGGGCACAAGGATGGTTAAACATATGCAAATTGATCAGTGTGATAAACCACATAAACAAAATAAAATACAAAAATTATATGATTATATCAATAGGTGCATAGAAAGCATTTGACAAGATACTACATCCATTTATGATTAAAACACTTAATAAACTGGGTATAGAAAGAAAATACCTTAACATAATAAAGGCCATATATGACAACCCTCAACTATCATAATTAAAGGTAAAAACCTGAAGCCCTTCACTCTATGTTCAGGAGCAAGACAGGGTTGTCCATATCACTCTGCTTTTCAACATAGTATTGGAAGTCCTAGCCAGAACAATCAGGCAAGAGAAATAGATATCTTTTAAACATAAAATGACTTGACATATAAGCCTTCTTTCAATTTGATCACTCTGTCACTGGCTGACTAAAACTATGGTAGGAATCTACTTTCCTACAGAAATATCTATTTCTTCATATAGTAAAAAAAAAAATGGGCATAGTTTTGAGAATTTAAAAAAAAACTTACCTCATTTTATTATAATATGTATTTTAGTTAATAAGTTAATACAAACATCGGACAATTAAGTTTGTGAACTCATTCTAGAAAAAGTGCTACATATCTCATTGCTGAATATCACTCCAGTCACCTTCAAAGTACTCCCCTTGGGAAGCTATGTACCAACGCCAGCACCTAGTCCACCCTTCAAAGCAATTTTGGAACTCTTTTTCTGGAATGGCCATCAAAGTGGTTGTCGTATTACCCTTGATGTCCTGAATGTCATTAAAATGTCTTCCTTTCACTATTTCCTTTTTCTTCAGGTAAAGAAAGAAGTCATTGGGGGCCAGATCAGGTGAATAGGGAGGGTGTTCCAATACAGTTATTTGTTTACTAGCTAAAAAAATCCCTCACAGACAGTGCCATGTGAGCTGGTGCATTGTTGTGATGCTATAGCCATAAATTGTTGGCAAAAATTCAGGTCACTGTTGTCTTTTTCTCATAGCCTTTTCAGAACTTGCAAATAGTAAATTTGGTTAACTGTTCGTCCAGTTGGTACAAATTCATAACGAATAATCAATCCCTCTGATATAAAAAAATGTTAGCAACATCATTGTAACAGTTCGCAAACTTAATTGTTAGACTGCGTATAAGCTTTTTAATTATATATTAACAATTTTTGTAAATTTGTCAAAATAAATATCATCAATGATAAGAATAAATAATAAAACATTCCTCTTGTTAGTGAAATAACTATTGTAAATCATATTTACTAAGATATAATTAAAATAAAATATTTACCTCTTATTAATTTACAAAATTATATGTTTTAACTGATACATACAGTCCTTAAGCCTCATAACAATCACAATATAGATCATTTCTATTATACCCCAAATGCTGTCTTACCTTTTTCTAATCAATAATCGTCTCTCCCAATATAAGATAATTTTTTTCTTAAGTATTAATATTTTGAAACACAGACTTACATTAACTGTATATATGTAAAGAAACATATATAAAGTTCATAAAGATATATGCAAATCAAATCAGGTATTTAAATTAAAACAAATCTGGCTGATATGCTTTAAGAGAATTAAAATTGAAAACACAAATTACCGCTTTGTACTTCAAAAACAACTGAAAAATATTCTTAGATTTTTGTCCTGTGATTGGAAGGAAATTAAGGAGAAACAGAACTCGCCAATCTGTTTTCTTCATAATTCCAAAAATGCATAAGGTATAACTAAAAATTTTTATCTGAGACTTGTGTTTCACATTGAGATATTAGGGATTTTCTAGTCTTTATTATGTAATGTCGATGGCACATATACACATGTAATTATATATATATATATATATATACATGTGTATACATATATACATATATATGTGTATATATATATATATATACATGTGTATACATATATACATATATATGTGTGTGTATATATATATATATATATATATACACATATACATGTATATGTAAACAAGCTTTAAGGACAATTGCAGTAAAATATTGATAACAACAGAGAAAATTTCCCTAGTAATTCCCAAAGCTAAAACCTAATAAGATCAACAAGTAATTGACACAGTTTTTCCATCCCAAGGGTCTTAATTTCCAATAGCTTTTTATAGGAAATTATTGTGTTTCCTTAATATCTCTTGTTCTTTTCTTGGGAAAGATGTCAAGTTTTTAGGTATTCTCAAAATTAAGTAACTGTACTCTCTGCTATTGTTTTTATCAAGTACACTCTAAGAAAACTCCTTGAGAGATTGAAATACACAGATACTAAATTTTAACAAGATATGTGGTGATCTGTTTATTTTTTAAATATTATGTAAACTTACTTACATTGTACGTATACGTGTGTGTGTGCATGTATGTATAGTTATGTAGGATATAGATATATAGGTATAGATATAGATTTATAAAACATAAATGTTAATTTCTGTTAAAGGAATATTAAATACCTGCCTGAACATCCAAATGTATTATTTAACTACAAACAAATTAAAAAATCCTGTTTTTCTTTAAATTTCCATATAGTTTCCCATCAAGCCTATAAAATTTAATTACAAAATTTAAAAGTTTTATTAGCACTAAAAGCTTCTGTCTTCCCTGTACATCAAACTTTTTTTTGTCTTTTTTTCTCAAAATGTACTTAAGTGTTGAATCTACATATAAATCAATTTAGAAATACATCATTTTGCTGTCTGAGGGAAGATAAAAATTCTTACTTGCAGTATATTTGGAAACCCTTGGCTTTAGATCTGTATACGAGTAAGTTTTAATAAGTCCTTAATTTTAAGTCATCTACTAAACATTAATTGTGTAGTATATTAGTCCCTGAGGATCTGTTAATTTTATAACAGTAATTAATTTTGAGTAATATCCCTTAACCCATTCTAAACAGAGGAAAACAAATGAAATGATTAAGGAAGAGACTTGAATAAGTTGAGACTGAGGACTTCTCTGGACATAGGCCTTATGAAAGTCATAAGAAAGTGGGACATTTAAACAATAGAGCTGGGATGGAAAATAGTACAGAAAGAGGAGAAAAGAAAAAAAGAATGACATTACTTGTATAGCAATTTGCAACAGATTTGGTCCCTACTACCTAAATGTGTCATGAAATTTGGATTGTCTGACCCTAAAGTGTATATTTAGACTATGATGCAGAATATCTGGTAAAAATCATAAAATATATTTTTGAATAAATATATTCAAAAACGTATTCATTGGTACTTGTACCTGTTTTTGTTGCTGTTCTTCGTTTGCAATCTCAGATCCTCTCACCTTCTCACAGACTACACTGCATTTTATTATCGATATATTATGCGAGATAATTCCCCAAAACATGCTTAGTATCTCCAGTTTTAGCGTGTTATTTCTCTCTCTCTCTCTCTCTCTCGACACACACACACACACACACACACACACACACACACACACACACACACAGTTTTATTTTTCCTTGATTCATAGCACTCATAGCTCCTAATCACATTTTGCACTTCTCCACAAACCAACATCTGAGGAGTTTCCCACACCTGCTGTGTCCCTGTGCCATACACTTAGTCACAGATCAACCCATTTCAATACAAATTTCATTCTTTCCAGGACATACACTGAAACAATTCCAAGGTCACAAAGACCTCCAATGGATAGTTTCTTTTCTAAAATGCAATGAGATTGTCTCAATGTACTATGCAAAACCTTTTTCTGATTGGGGTTCTGTATGCTAGAGTGAAATCTAAGCAGCTCATCAGAACCTGGAAGTCATAGTCTGGCTCGTGCCTACTCTCTTGCATCTCATCTCATCTCATCTCATCTCATCTCATCTCATCTCATCTCATCTCATCTCATCTCATCTCATCATCTCTTCTCATTCTTCCACTTGCTCACTAAGAGCCACCCACTGACATCCACTGTGCCTCAAACTCCCAGAATTAGGAAATTAAAAAAAAAAAAAAAGTTCATGTTATTACCAAAGATACAATGGCCCTCATTTCACTCTATGTTTTTCATTTAATTATCTAAGCATAGAAAAGTTTGGTATGATTTCTTTTTTATCTTCCAATTTCTCATTATAATTTTAACCTTAGAGGGATGCCACAGGCATTTTATAGCAATTTGCTTCACACTTGCAAATGGGAAAGAGCCAAACCAACCCCATGATAAATAATTGTTAGTGCGATTTAAACTAGAAATGAACTATTTCAAATTTGCCAAAATTCAGAGAACATGTATGATTTTATAAAAAATAAATGAAGCGGTATTATTTTCTATAAATGACATTTAAAGAAATTATTGTCTATAAATGACATTTAAAGAAATCATCTCTTGATGATGATGATGATGATGACGGCATTATTTCTATTCTGACTCTTTCAGTGTTGAGTAATAATTTATGAGGAATAAAATATTTCTATGAGCTTTGTGACAGACAGTGACGTACCTCACATTTGGGCGGTCTAATTTTCTCTTAATGATTGGAATTTTTGAAAGCTGATCCCATTAATCCCAGCACTTAGATGCCCTCAGTAAAAGTAAACCCTAGACAAGAGCATTTGCAAGAAAGAGAGAAAGTTCTGTGTCCTGATTAGCGGTAAAACACACAATCCTGCACAACTATTTGATTCTCCTGGGTGAGAGGGTTTAGTGGAAAGATTGATACACTTGGATCCTGTAAGTGTCTATTTTAAGCCCCGACTCAGCCAGTTTTCCACTATGCTTTGTGACTTTGGACATCCACTCTCTGATCTTCAGATGTTTTATCCACAAAAAACTAGAAAAAATACTGCATACAGTAAGACTCTCAGTTGCCTAGTGGAGAGATCATGCGAAGCATCTGCAAACATACCTAGTAGGATAGCACCATAGGAACATAAATTATTTTCCTTTAGTAACAGTGTATGGGTGGGCACTGTTCTTTGTTCTTGCTGGTCCAACACTATTGGAAGATGTGGTAGACAGTATGCTTGACTCGGAGAGATGATGATAATACAAAATATCCTCTGGGCATTGGTTTGGAGAATGAGAATATGGGCGCTGGGATATTTTCCTTTGGCTGTTGGGTGGGGAGACCTGCAGCTGGTGTATTAAATTAAGAATATACAGATTATGACCTGCTGAGTGAGGCAGCACAAGCCACCTCCCACTCCACAGGGTCAGCAGATGGCTCTCTCAGCATCCCAGCTCCTACTTTGGGCAAGTGAAAACACTAGGGTCATTTTAATTGAAGACATAATTTCAACATACTCTCACAAAGGGAAATAAGTCACAAGATTTATTACTTCCAGATCCCAGAAACAGGGGTGGGAGGGTGGGAAGAGGAAGAGCACGCACAATGAGCCAGGATGAGGCCAGTCCTCAGTCCCAGGCCTAAGATGGAGAAGAGATGGAGAGCAGGGTTGCAGGCATTTATTACTTATAAGGTGGCTGGGGCAGGACTAATGACTCTTCTCAGGCTCAGCGCTAAGTGATTATTTTAAAAGGGTCTGTGGGAAAAGCAAAGTAGCAACTTGTGGGAATCCTGAGCTCACGTTCTTATCTAAATGTCCAGACTTGGCATAAGCAGTGTTGTCATACTGTGACATGCCTAGGCAGCATCTAAAAATAGTTATTTTTCTCATCATAGCTTTACTATCAACTCTATGGAAAGCACAGAAAATATCTATCTGGATCAAGAACTTCATTATTTGGGTTGATACGGTTTTCAAGTCTCTATCTTTTTTTAAAAAATGTAAGTATAGTTGCTATACAATGTTATATTAGTTATATTAGGTTCATGTGCACAATATAGTGATTTGATACCTCCGTATCCTACAACGTGATGACCCCACTACTTCTAATAATCATTTGTCACTGCAAACTTAGCGCAACATTATTGGTTAGAATTCCATTCATCTTTTTCAACTATCCCACCAACCCCCTGCCCTCTGGTCTCTGCTTCTGTGAGTCTGTTTTTATCTTGTTTTGTTTGTTCATTTGTTTGTTTTAGATTCTAGATATGAGTGAAACCATACGATATTTGTCTTTGATTTATTTCACTTAGCATATAGCATCTAGGTCCACCCATATTATTGTAAATAGCAAGTTCATTCTTTTTATTGCTGTATAATATTCCATCATAGATAAATAGAAGATAGATGATAGATAGATAGATATAGATATAGATATAGATATACATAGATACATCTATATATGTCACATCTTCTTTATCCATTCATCTATCAATGGACACTTTGGTTGCTTCCATATCTTGGCTATTGTAAATAATGCTGCAATGAACATGGGGGGTGGAGATATCTTTTCAAATTAGTGTTTTTGTTTTCTTCAGATTAATACCCAGAAGTGGAATTCCTGGATCATCTGGAAAATCTATTTTTAGTTTTTTGAGGAATCTCTGTACTGTTTTCCACGGTGGCTGCACCAATTTACAGTCCTACAAGCAGTGCATGAGGGTTCCCTTTTCTCCCCATTCTTACCAACATATGTTATCAGATATCTCTCTTGAAGGTTGAGGAGAGTCCTGAATTTCAGGCCTTTATGCCATTTTAAGCTGGTAGGAAGTCCACACACGCAATCAGATTTTACCTTATAACTGTAAAGGAATTGCTTTCTGTGTCATAGTTAGATAACCAGATTTCTTCTGAATTATATTTTGATGCATCCAGCCAGGCTGTCACCTAATATGCTGTGAAGAAAACAGAAAGTCACAAAATTTCAATCCTTCAATATAAAATAATGAATATTATGATACTCCTTATTTTTCTATCCCAGGTTTATCAATCTGAGGAAAAGTACCATTATAAAATGAATTCATTAAACCAGACATTTATCACATTGATATCAATTCCTGTGCTTCATTTTTCTGTGTAATGCATTCTCAAGTGGTACTGTATATATTATTCCCATATCACATGACTGCATTGCATTTTCTCGTTCTCCATTGTCTTCATTTCTGCCCAAACCACAATCATCTCCCATCTAGTCCATTAGATGAGAAGATGAGGTTAATATTATCCTAACCAGTCTAACTACATGTTTTCTTGTCTCTGAGTAATTCATTATCCATTAATAGTCAGAATTACAGTTTTTAAATGTGACGTGTCCCTATGGAACTTCTCCACAGAGATAGAACCATAACTGGCAAAAATTTAAACATCAAGCAAATAAAAGTTATTTAAGAGAAACCACTATAAAAATAAATATTATTAAATAAATACTAAAATAACTGTTATCTAGTTATTTAGGCAAGGGAAATAAATTATTTCATGTAAAATGCTCACTCCTACCAGGAAGGAAAAACGAGAGTACAATTTAAAAAACAAAAAGAACAAGTACAACTTTAGAAAGGAGTTAGAAACATGGTAGACATTAATCCAAGTACATAAATAATCTCTTTGAAAATGAATGCTTGTGAGAATTTAGCTAAGTTCCTCCATGGTATTGCTGCTTTTGTATACACTCCGTACAACTGTGGGTAAACAATAGAATAGAATAAAACTTAAGACATCTTGCAGGTTTGTTGTTCTAAAAGCTACAATGAGTATTTTTTGGCAAAGTTAATGTTGACAAATAGCAGTGGATAAGAATCCCTCTTGTTAAGTGGCAGACCCATCTGAATTTTTCTTGGGTATAGTTTCATTGCTACAACTGGGGACAAAGGGAAAAAACAATGAATCCTACATATGTGCATCTAGATGTTCCCTAAGAGATGGAGAATTTAATTATGCTGATCTAATTATGCCCAAATCTAGTTTGTCTGATTTGATTACAACAGAATTTAGGTTTTGTGTAAGGTTACTGCTGAATCGGGACTACTCTAATTTCTACCAAATCTAGTTAACTTGCTCTTTTCATGACCAAAATTATCTAGCTTATAGCCCCAACAAAATTAACATTTTGTTACACAGGGTATTTATCTGCATAATTCCTCTGCCCCAAAAGCAAGAAAATATAATTAAAAACTTAAAGAGATCATTGGAAGGAGCATAAACTGTTCTGGATTTATAGAAGGCAAACTAAGAGTTTCCATGTTTTACACATAAGGGAAAAGTATTCAGTATTTCAAATGTAACTAACTTCCTAATCACACTGTATACATTTACATCTTTCAGACCCAGAGAGCCTTCCCATTTGGAGGAAAGTTATATTGTTGTTTGAAACAAGTGATGGCATATTGGGAAGGATAAACACAATGATTTTTTCAGTGCAGGCTTAATTTCTCCAGATCCCGAGAATTTATGATTAGCTTGGGGATCTAGAGGCCCATTTAGCTAGTCTCAACGCACAGTTTCTTGAGTTGCTATCTGCTTTCTCTTCGGGGAAGGGAAAAGCGGGGCAAAGCATCTCCAGATTGTATATTTTCTCAAGGAAACAATCGCTGCCATTTATTTAAGAAGGCTCTGGAAACTCCCAGCATACTCGTCCCTTCAGCTTTCAGGATGGGGCAAGAAGGCTGGGCTGTGCAGGTTCAGTTTATGACATCACGTGAGTGTTAATTAAGCCTCAAATGGGTGTGAGACTTTTTGAGAAAGTTAAGTAGCATTGCAGAAGTAGTGAGTTGTAAAGAATATATGAGAGAGAGACTTAGAAAAATAAGTTGAATTTCACTAAATAGACAAAATTGTGCTTTTTTTCCTCCTGTGACTTAGAAGCTAATCATTTATATTTGCTTCTGTGACATTTTAAGAAACTGCTCTCAAAACAAGCAGACGAACGATTACTGATGTAGAATGTGGTATTATGACCACTTACTATTATAGGGGACAAATTAACTGTTAACATGCTTTGCTTTGTATTACTTTTCTTTATTTTGGAAAAAAAATCTATATATTTTCCTCTTCCACATTTTAATGCAAACTGGTCAACTGAAAACAAATTCAAGCCAAAAACCTACGGTAGCACAGCAAATCAGAACAAACATACCAACACTGAGCTCAATATCCTCATGAAAACTAATGCTCAAATAAACTCAATACATTCAATTTTCCTGTTTTTCCTTGATTTTTTTGTAAGAACAGGAATTTATTAGGAAACCATAGATTTGTTGTGTAGATAAGCTACAGGACATAAAATAGCTTTAACTATAGAGCAAGAAATCCAATATTTAACCTATAAACCTTGTTTGTGCTAACTTACTCTTTTTTTTTAAGATTTTAATTAAAATGTAGATAACATACAGTATTATATTAGTTTCAGGTGTGTACTGTAGTTATTCAACATTCATATACCTAAAGAAGTGATCGCCATGGTAAGTCCAGCAACCATCAGACACCATGCTATGCTATCACAATATTGCTGACTATATTTCCTATGCTGTACATTACACCCCCTGACATATTTGTTTTATACCTGGAAATTTGAACCTCTTATTCCCTTTCACCTTTTTCTCCCTTTTTAAATTTTTAATTACAGTTGACATTTAATATTATTTCATATAAATTTCAGATGTACAGCATGGTGGTTAGACATTTATAGGATTTAAGAAGTGATCCCCTTACTAGTCTAGTACTCACCTGGCAAAATATATGGTTATTACCATATTATTGACTATATTCCCTGTGCTTTAGTTTACATCTTCATGTCTATTTTGTAAGTACTAATTTGTAGTTCTTAATGCCTTCACCTTTTTACCCTGCCCCCCAAACATCTCCCATCTATCACCCCAATAAATATAATATTCATCAGACACCATACATAATTATTATGATATTATTGACTATTCCTTATGCTATCCCCTACATCCTCATGACTACTTTGTACAGTCAATTTGTACTTCTTCATCTCTTCCCCTTTTCCACCCATTCCCAACCCCTCTTCCATCTGGCAAGCATCAAAATATTCTCTGTACCTATGAGTTTGCTTCTGTTTTGTTTGTTTGTTTATTTTGTTTTTTAGATTCCATATATAAGTGAAATCGCATTGCATCTGTTTTTCACTCCCTGACAGACATTAGTCAGCACAATACCCTCCAGGTCTATCCATGCCACCGCAGATGGCATGGACCCATTCTCTTCCATGACTGAGCAATATTTCATTGTATATATGTACCTCCTACTCTTTATCCATTTATCCATCGACAGACACTGAGGCTTCCTCCACATCTTGTTTTAAACTATGCTGCAATGAACATATAAATGCACATGTCCCCTCAAAACCCTTTTGGGTTTCTTTGTGTAGATATCCATAAGTGAGATTACTGGATCCTTACTTGTCACTTGTTATAGCCTTTGTTTTAAAGTCTGTTTTGTCTGGTATAAGTATTGCTACCCCGACTTTTTGTTGTTTGTTTCCATTTCCATGAAGTATCCTTTTCCAATCCCTTTACTTTCAGTGTGTGTGTGTCTTTTGATCTGTAGTAAGTCTCTTCTAGGCATCATGTGGAAGGGTCTTGTTTTGTTATCCATTCAGCCACCTTTCAATTGGAACATTTAAACCATTTACATTGAAAGTGATTAGTGATAGGTATGTAATTATTGCAATTTTATTATTCTTATTCATATTTATGATTTTATTTATTTTTTTTATCTTAAAGAAGTCCCTCTAACATTCTTTGTAATACTGGTTTTGTGTTGATGAACTCCTTAGCTTTTTCTTGTCTGGGAAGCTCTTTATCTGTCCTTCAATTTTAAATGATAGCCTTGCTGGTTAGCGTCCTCTTCATTGTACATCCTTACTTTTCATCATGTTGAGTATTTTGTGCCAGTCCTTTCTGGCCTGCAAAGTTTCTGTTGAGAAATCAGCTAGCAGTCTCATGGGAGCTCCCTTCTAAGTTACTAGTCCCCTTTCTCTTGCTGCTTTTAGGATTCTCTCTTTGTCTTTAAGCTTTGACATTTTAATTATGAAGTGTCTTATTGTGAGCCTCTTTGAGTTCATCTTGTTTGGGACTCTCTGTGCTTCCTGCGCTTGAATATACATTTCCTTTGCCAAGTTAGGGAAGTTTTCAGCCATTTTTTTCTTCAAATAAGTTTCAATTCCTTACTCTCTCTCTTTTCCTGGTGGTCCTATGATGCAAATTTTGGTATGCTTATGTTGTCCCAGAGGCCCTTTAAACTATCCTTATTTGGGGGACAGGATTCTTTTTTTTCTTTTTGTTGTTCTATTTTTTTTTCCTACTACTTTATCTTCTAAATTGCTGATTCAGTCCTCTGCTTCATCTAATCTATTGTGGCTTTCTTCTAATGTTTTCTTTATTTTAGTTATTGCATTCTTTATTTATGACTGGTTCTATTTTATGTTTTCTATCTCCATTTTTATATTTCCTATCTCTTTGTTGAAGTTCTCCCTGAGATCACTGAGCATCATTATAACCAGTGTTTGGAACTCTGCACCTGGTAGATTGCTTTTCTCCATTTTGTTTAGTTCTTTTTCCAGAGCTTTGTTGTTGTTGTTGTTGTTATTATTATTGTTATTATTATTATTTGGGATATGTCTTTTTCTACTCATTTTGGCTGCCTCCCTGTGTTTGTTTGTATATATTAGGCAGGGCTGCTATTTCTCCCTCTCTTCATTTAGTGGACTTATGTAGTTGGTGTGCTGTGGAGCTCAGTGAAGCATTCTTCCTGGTTACCTGAGCTATGCACTCCAGATTTGTCCTTATGTGGGTTGTTTATGCCCTCCTCTTGTAGTTCAACCTTAGATGCTGTTTACATATTAATGGGAGGGCTTGCCCCTCAGGCTGATTCGTTGTGAGGACTGGCCGTGACTACAGTGGAGGAGCTGTTGTGCAAGGGCTGATCCTATGGAGCAAGGTTCACTTTTGTAGGGCTCTGGTGCCTGCCCAGTATGCCCTTTGGGTGTGTTGTCCTCAGAGGTGGCTGGATTTTGTTCCAGCTCTGTCTGAGGCTGGCCACTAGATGTGCCAACCCCAAGGCCTCCTGGCAGGGACCCTACTGCAGGCCAAGTTCAGTTGCAGTCTGTGCCCTGCCCAGGGCCATTTAGCATGAGACACAAAGCAATCAGCAGATAGCCACCATCCACACTAGGTTTGCAGATGCTTCAAAAGACCAAACCATGACCACGACTGGCTGTCAAAAGGGCCAGGCTGGGGGCTGCTCAGCCAGAAGTATGGTACATGCCAAAGTCAGATGCTGCTTGATTGGGTTTTGTAAACCTTGGGAGATTTTACAAAAGTCTGCAGCATAAACCAGACAGACATTTTGTAGAGAAAAGTGACTGAAAGTGTCTTGGGTGTGCCTGAAATTTGGATGGGATGGTGTCCCAGAGAATCAGCGTGAATGAACAGTGTTAGCCAGATTGATGGAGACTCAGATATGGCAGCCACCTGTGTCTACACGCCCGGTCGGGGGAGGACTCAACAAAGAAACAATGGCTTCTGCCAACTTCTCTGTCCAGGAGAAAGCTGCCCCTCCACCCCACACTCTGAGTCAGACAATGCTGTTCTTCCCCATGTGTCCCTGTGCCTTTTCAGCCCAGTGTTGGAGCTCAGCAGAGAGAGGGAGTCCATCAGTGAGTAAATCCATGCATGGGCCCTTTAAGAGGAGTGCATGTGACTACAGCCTTCCTCTGTTTCACATAGCCACAATCTCTGCTGGTTTTCACAGCCAGTGGTGAAGACTTCTCTCCCGGCACTGAAACCCTGACCTGGGGAGCCTGATATGGGGCTGGCATGCCTCACTCTTTCAGGAGAGGTGGGAAACCTCTGAGGCCCATATACCCTCCTGACTTTAAATGGTAACAGATGGGTATGGAATCAGCCTGTTCCACATCTTTGCCCCTCCTACCAGTCTGAAGGTGGCTTCTTCTGTGTGTCCTTAGTTCTAAGACTTTGGATTAGCTAGACTTCAGGTGATTCACAATGATGGCTATTCAGTAGTTTAGTTGTAATTTTGATGTGGTCGTGAGAGACAGTATAGTGTTTACCTACTCTGCCATCTTGACCAGGTGTATTAATTTTCTAAGAAACAGTGGCATCATTAATACTAAAATGAAATAAAATGAAAACAGAAGGGAAGGAAGAAGGAAGAATTAGAAAACAAAAAAATAAAAGAATAATGGAAGGAATGTAGGAAAAAAGGAATGAAGGGAGGAAGAATAAAGGAAAGAGAATCTCTTCACTATAGAAAAAAAGTCACATAGTGTTTACCTTACCATAAATATAAGCGGACTTTATTAAGTAAAATTCCCAAACGTGACAACTCTCCATACTAAACATCTCAATAGTGTTCAGGAATAGAAGTATGTTCATATGTATATTTAGTCATGTTATTTGACAAGCAAATACTGCACATAACTTGTGAAGGAATCAGGTTGGAATACAAAAGAAATGACTGCATAGAATTCCCTGTCAACTAGATGAGAATCTGTCTGTTATCCTCAGGGAAGTGTGGCCATGATAAGAAGGAACATACAATTGTGAACTGATAATTCTACCACAGTGCCTGTCTTGTGGTGATATAAGTTGAAACAGCCACTCATCATTTCTCTGGAAATTTCATTGTAAACTTCTGCCCTTGATACACTATCAGTTTAGGGTTTTTGTTTTATTTATTTATTTATTTATTTATTTATTTATTTATTTATTGTTTTTAATTTTTATTGTTTTTTTAAATAATAACTCATGACCTCAAGAGAGATCACATTCATACATTCGTATCAAGTTTGGAGCTAGCTAACTGAAATATTTTCAAGACATTTTTCAAGTCATCCAATATGAAAACTCATTAAGGAGCATTCAAAATAAATGTATTATGTTGCAATCTGTTAGAAAAAAAAAGTTATTTTTATGCTGTGAGTTTAAATCTGTCTACAATTGAGCTTCATTGTTCAGGGGATGTTTTTAGATCTGAAATAAGTAGAAAGACGGGTGGTTTTGGAGACATTTCTCTTACATAACATTTTTGAGCTATTGTTATTTACAGTAAATGATAAGAATAGCTAGTTTATTTTAACTTTTTTACATGATATCCTCTGCTAAGTGCTTCATCTTTGCTGTGTAATTTAATCCTCCAGGAAATTCTATGAGGCAGAACTATCTTCTGTGTAGGTGTGTAAAACACAGGACATTGTGTATCAGTGAAGCTCTGTAACTGGACCAAACTGTATTTGTTTAATTCCAAATTATCTCCTTTTAACTATTGCATTATTTTATATGTCAAGTTGTTTGAAAATGTAAAGCACATGGCTTAAAATGGTGAATTCAGTTTTAATGAAAAGCTAATGGCTAAAATAAAATTGATGAAGAGGAACATCTAGGAGTCAAAAAAACACTTGGAAGTTCCCAAACTGAGGTGGTACAGGTTTTGACATGGCAATACATCAATCATAAAAGCAAAATTATCTAAGTCAAATACAAATAGAACCAATTTTTAAAATAAAATCTGCTGATATCAAAGTGCCTGTCATGCTGAAAGCATGAGATGACACAGTTTTGAGGTTATTTCACTGTCTGAGTGATTCTGGCCGAGCAGGCACTACAAAGACAATAATCATTATCAAAGCCAATTAAGTCTGACGTATTCTTCTATCTGGGGCATTAGATCCTTGCTTTGGAAGAATATGGATGGAGTTGGAATGCACAGGGAAAGTGTTTGGTTCCTAAGAAATCATTTTTATGTGAACTTTTCAACTAAAGTGTGATACAAAATTTTCCACTTCTTAATATAACCCATAAATTTTTGTGAAAATATATGTGGAGCGGACAGATTTTTCAATGCAAATTTTGATTCTCATGTTTTGTTTGCCAATATAGATTTTTAAGGATACATGTAAATGTGACATTCAGGGCTTTTTTTTCTTTTTGCCAGACTGAGAACAATATTTCTTTATAAAACTGTATTGAATACTATTTAAATGCATATACCAGCAGTCTTGCAATATATGGAAATTAATATTTTATGCAAAACACTTTGAAATACTCAAGGCAATATCTGTTGCAACTATAAATGGGATAAGCTGCTAATTTTTCAATAATGAAACTTGTATTTATCATTAGTGATAGTTATATTATATATTTATGTAGTTAACATAATTGATAATATACTAAGACCAGGGGCTTATAAAAATGAGAAATTCGGAAAGCTTAGGAGGACTCTTCATATTGAACATTCATCTGGACTATGTCCATTTCATTTTCATTTGCAAAGCCTTGCCTTTACATAAAAAACAGTTTTCTCAAGAACACTTAATGAACAAAAGAAAAGTGATGTCTTTGAAATTCATGAATCCAGTGGCAATGCTTCCTGTCTTAGGTTAATACTTTCCTGTTATTGTTATTGTTTGGTGATATTCTGCCAGTAGGGATTCAAGTTATAATTATTTGATAAATTCTCAGGGTGAGAGGATTTATGTCACCACTCATACAATGAAAGAATCTGTTAACATATTAGGTATATGGAGTTCTATCATTGAAATAATTATTTGTTTTATATGTTTCCAGTTTCATATACAAGTTCAGATTATATTAGACAGTATATGACAATTTTTCAGTGACAAGAGGAGCTTTTGTTTTTAATATTTTTAGATGAGCGTTTAGATGCTGTCTTTTTTTGAGAAAGCCCAGGAATTAAAAATCAGTGCAAAATAAAAGAAGAAAATTATAGTGAATTATATTACAACTCATACCATTATTATATTTCGGTTTTAAGAATTTTTCCCATAGAGGGCCAATTCTGTAAATAATTGAATGTACTATCCAATTATTGGCAAAATAACATATTTATACATATAAACCTTACCCCTTTCTAATTCTCCTTTGATCACTTCGGAGAAACTAATTTTTAAAAATCTAAAGGCATAGAAGCAGAAATAATTTTTTAAAAAAGAAAAGGAAGGAAGGAAAGAAGGAAAGAAAGAAAGAAGAAAGGAAAGAATCTAACTTGTTAAGAACATTCTAATCAGGTTCCAATCCTGAAAATTCCCATGATCATCGTAGGCCCAATATATTTCAGACTTTTGAATTCCCAAATTAACATTGTAACTATGGCTCCAAATGGATTTTGCCTTTTGGATACACATAAAAGTTTAGGTAGGTTATTGGAATTTTATCTAACCACTTAGACCTGAATATGTTCAAATAATAAAGAGAATTTCTATATGACTGAAAATAGTGAATGGCTTAATATGTTTTAGAAGTTTCCTCATTCCTAAAATCACACATTAAAAAAATCTGAGAACATTTTTGAAACCCAACAAAAGTAATGATTTTAGTTGTAAACATAAACATTAAATTTAAGATCTACTTGTGAGATATTTTTCCCCTTAATTATATTTCTGATGGTTCATCAAACTAAATTCGGTAATGTTAAGTGGAACAACACAAATCTAATTTATATTTGGGTGAGATTCTAATTTTGAAATATTAAACGAGTCTACACAATACTCAATTTCCTATTCCTTTTGGTTTTTCTCTGTATTTAACAGCTAGATCCTCCTTCATTTTTTTTCCTAGGAAAGTGGTAATGCAATTGATCATATAGCAAAGATAACTTCTATAGTTTGGTGTTGGAAAGTTTAAGCCCTGAGGGAATACGAAAAGTCCTGATGAAGATTTCAGCATGGGAGAAAAACGTGAAGATGTTTGGTTAAACTAGCAAACTCTCAGATTATATGATAGGCCTTTTGTGCTAAAGATTAGTAGGAGTAAGTAGGAAGAGAAGCAAATAGATGTGGCAAGTCCTTAAGAAACTGTAGGGGATTTAAAGATATACAGATTTGAAAGAAGGATAGAGATATTGCAGATAGATAGATAGATAGATGATGGATGAATGGACAGATAGATAGCTGTGGGGATTTGAGAGTACGAAGAAACCATTATTATTTTCCTAAGAGGAGTGTGAAGTGACATTAAGGCCCCAAATTAGACAGGACATATTGTGTCTATGTATGGACTATACTAATACAATGACAAAAAACTGGCACGTTGCCAGTGCATTTAAAATAGTCTGACGCACATGCTAAAGTGTTTTAAACAATGCAACAGAATACCATGTGCCTCAGAAAGTATACCAAGATGAAACCTGAGAACCAAAGAAAGGCTTAGAAGTAGTTAATTTTGAACATGCCAGAAAAAGGGCAGGACTTTGCAGAAATGCAACAGTTACTTGCCTACATGTGGGAGCAAATATCAAAATAACCAAAATGTTTCAGTCAGTTCCATCATGGGTGAGTAGAGACACCAACGACCATGTAATTACTAGTCCTTGTCGTCTTGGTATTATGTGTGCTCCACAAGAAGTTAGACTCAACCCCAGGAGAAGGATAGGGGAAACCCGATTTACTTCAACTTTCTACCTCTCCGGAGAAAAAGCACTTGACATAGACATTGTTTTACCTAACATTGTAGAAACTCAGATTTTTTTCTCATAGCATATAATTCCTGAATGAAAGTGCATAGCAATAAACAAGTAAGAAGTTTCATTCTGTCTTGTAAGGTGAAGGAAACAAACAAACAGATTTGGATGAATGCAATATTCTTAATATCAAATGTGATAATCATAGTGCTAAAGAAATTACTTTTCTGGTTCCTTTGTTAGTAGTTATGAATTAGTTTATAATTAACTTAATTAGGAAGGCAATTTGAAACTATCCAAAAGGAAGCAGTTAAATTTGACTCAGATATGTTTTTCTTAGCTGACTTGTTGGATGGTGAACTTGTCCAAATTCAGATATGCAGGCTGGAGCAGTTTCAGGAACCTGAAGAACCTTGAGATACTCAAAACAGTATACTTAGTAAAAAGTGAAAAAAATAGACGTAATATACACCAGAACATCTTATAAAATATTACACTTACAGATATTCAATAATGATTTTTTGAATAAATATATTACCTAAGAAAAAATAGATGAGAAAAATCAAATCAATTTCAGAGGTTTATTCATATACAATCATCATACTGATTCATGTGACATCTTCATTTTGGGTATTTTAATATTCAATTTACATAGCATTTTAAATCTGATGGCTTTCATAATCTTACTGCTTTTTATTTAATTTGATTATGATCTGCGAGATACAGGGTTGGGCTTTCTTTGGATGGTTAATTTATCTTGTGTAGCCAGATGGAAAATGATTAATTTATGAGCAAAGTTGAGGGAGCCATATTCAGTTAACAAGTTCAAGATACTGACTTCTTTGACAAAACACGTCACAAGACAATAGCATCAAAAATGTGGGTTGTTTGATAGCACATAAGGATGTGGAAAGGGCACCAGAGAAGTGGAAAGAAACTGAGAGTGTCCAAAGCTTTGGCATAATTAGAACCAGGATTCAAAAACAAATGTTGAATGTTCATGGGCCTGAGATTATAAGGATATGACACACACCATGTGACATGATGCTAGTACATGCTACTATGACGATAGCATTTGTAAGGCAAGAATACATGTCTGTGGAAATTTAGTAATGTTTGAAGTGGCTCTTTGAAACAATGGCTCAGTGTTATAATGTTACAAATGTAATAGTAAATGTAATGTATCTGTATAGATATATTGATATATCTATGTATCGTGTATATATACACACAATTACATATGTATGGATTCTGTAGGGAAAGCCAGCAGATTGGAAACTGAGGTAAGAGTAGGTATTATAATCTTCAGTCCAAAATCTACAGGGCAGGCCAGGCAGGTGGAAAACTCAGACATGCAGGAAAGGTTTATATGTTTTATTAGTAAGGAGAATTCCATTTTCTTCAGGAAACGTCAGTTTTTGTACTTAAGGTTTTCAGCTTATTTCATGAGACCCCTCCACATTAGGGAGGGTAATCTGCTTTATTGAATGCCTCCTGATTTAATTGTTAACCACATCTAAAAAAACATCTTCACAGTCACATCTATGCTGGTAGTTGACCAACAACCGGGCACCATAGCTTAGCCATGGTGATACAGAAAATTAACCACTACACAGACAAATGGGCTAGGAGAAGGTAATATGAATAGTTATACTCAGCATGACCCAAAAACTCACTGAAAAGTAGAGTTTCAATCTTCCTAGGTTAGGGGCTCATTTTTCATGGACGAATGGAAACATTGCTCATTAATTGAGATCCTAGTACAGATGAAGTGCATAGTGTTTCTCCATCCCAGTATTACAATAATATGTGTGTTAATTACACTGCATTTGCACATCTCTTTCTGTGGTATTCTTTACATTGATTTTGTTGTCCTCTCATGACAGCATGTCTGATCTTTCAAACTTCCTAAACTGTGACATATTTATTGCTCCAACGTTATCAAGTTAGATCCAATACTTTAAAATATTGAAATTAGGATTTTAGTTGTTTTTTAAATATAAGTAATTTCAATTATGTATTCACTCAATGATTCAAATATATCTAAAATGTGTCAAGTGTCAGGTTCTATGCTCAAAGTTAATATGCAAATATGACAAAACAGAATTGATAGTTGAACGACAATATCAAAGAACTGTATTTTAAGGCCCTGAGATGGAGACAATTAAAAGCAATTATGTAATATCAATAAAAACTTTTAAAATTACCCCAAAATAAGAATTATCACTCTTCCATCTCGGAAAAGTTGATTTAGGTGAGCCACTACGATACACAGAAGGCTCACAGACCAAAATATCATCAAAATTATGTTAGTATAGATTTAAGCCAACCAAACTTACCTAAAACTTAGTAAGTCTAGCTATGGCTTGATCAATTATACTTCTTTAATTTTCTTAGGTGTAGATTTTCACTATAAAATCCATTTAAGAAATCATATAAAGCATTGGTATGGGAATGAGTGTTTTAAGAACAAAGTGATTAAGGTATTTTTATCATCCAATTTTGATATGAAGAAGGCATTGGCACTTGAAGTTTGTTAGAAATATTTTATAGTCACATTCGATAGTTATGGAAGCACCTTCAATGCATATGTGAATGCATTGAAGTTGAGTTTGAATAATTTAGGTTAGTTCAGGACATTTGTATCTTGGCTCAAATTTTCTAAATCACTGAGTGCCTAGCTTTTCACTTCTCACAATTGTCATATCAACTTGGCTTCCAATGTAGAGCTACAGAGAACAGAGAACCACATCACTCTCTTTCCAAAGATAGTCTCTTGGACTCTTTTCACTCTTTTCACAGTACTCTTTGTTTCATTTCTATTATTGTCTCTATTTATACGGTAACCTTCGCTCAGCTCTGAGAGTGAAGGGTGTAAGCTAATATGATTTAAAATACATATAAATTTTTTATTCAAATCTACTATTTTCCAAATATAGCCTATATTACATTAAGGCAAAATTATTAATAATTGAATATCCTAAGTGTCCTCTGAGGGTTTGTATTATCTTTTTTTTAAGTTAAAAATCATTTGACATTGGCATTATAATTCAAGTAAATCCTGAAGTGATACTGTTACGTATTAATAGAAATATATTAATCACTATAGTATCCCATTTACTTTAGAAATCTCTACAGTACTATATGTAAATTCATAAAGACAATAATTCACATTCACTTAGGAGAATGGATATTGAAGCAGTTCATAGGAGCAATGACAACTATTCATTGTTTTTACTCAAAGTGAAATTTCTGTTATGACACTCCACGGAGACATAGGCAAGTATACTATCTAGACACTGTCTACAAAAAATAAAATAATATACAATATCGCCCATGTTAAGTAGTATAAATATCATTCCTAAATAATGCAACTCCTAGAAATCAATGTCTTAAAATGTACCTTTAACCCCAGAGGTCCAATGGGATAAAATTGCTAATTAATAATTTGATTCTTCTACAACATGTAATAATGCTTGTAACTATACAGCCTCATTTGAACACACAGCTTAGATTAGACTAGCCATGTCTATGTGCAAAATACAAATAAATTAACATTTAAATTACTAAAAATATATTAGTAACATGTGGTGGTATGTCTCCAGTGACAAAATGTAAATTAATATTATTACTATTTGTCAATAGTAGAATCCCTTAATAGAAATAAACATGCTACATAATTTTTTGGGGAAAAAAACAACAACTCTTCCAGTGCTCTGGCTAGTGCTAGGTAATTCTACACATTCTTCTCTTTTGGTTCTCAGCACATCACTTTAAGCCTTCTTCTTACTATTTGGGAAGAATTGACCAGAGAAGTAAATTAAGATTCTTCCCCATGTGCTCTGAAAACCAAATCTCAGAATAGGTTCTAGCAAGACTTCGCTGGCTGGACTTGATGAGAAACATGAGTGAGTGGTAAAGATAAAGGTGCTTTTCAAAATGAACCATGACAGTAAATTTATGCAGTGATGGCTTGTATTCTACAGTTAGTGCAACCTTCATCTGGTCCAACTATTAATTCTAAAAGACTATTTTGTTTTGTTTGTTTTGTTGTATTTTCTCTTTTACCTTATTTTCTGGCCATTTTTACATCTTGATTCTCTAGTTTCTGTCAAATTTGTTAATCCCTAATGTCAATTATTAAATTGTCCATTCATCCACCACATATTTCTTTAAGCGCCTTCTATGTGGCAGGCAGTGTTTGAAGTGTGTAGGCATTAAAAATGCATAACATAAAACATCTGCTGTCAATTAGTTACACCATTTGGGATAAGACCTATAATAAAATAAACAAAATATATAATCTATCATATCATGATAACCAAAACAAAGAAAATTAAATCAGGGAAAAATTAATCAGGGCTATGGAGGGTCTGTTTTCAATGGGGTGATAATGAAAGATATCTTTGATAAGCTGTTATTTAAGCGAAAAACTGGAAGAAGGTGGAGGAGAAGGAGAAGATCAGTACATGGATGTGTGGGGAGAAAACTTCTTAGGCAGAGGAAACAATAAGACCAAAACCCCTGAGGTCGTTTATATTTATTGTGTTTAAGGAACAAAAAGGTACCAGCATTTATCATCTTCTAACAAGTTCACATTGCTTTGTGAAAGCCAGGGTTACTTTCTGTTACATATGTCAGAAAGTGTCTTTTCTGATGTTAAAGGAAACATGTAAAGATGTGGAAATAAGTCTTTGAGAGTTTAAATTTATTTTAACAATGGAGAGCCTACTTTCTGTATACACTTATTTATATTTTACCTGTGATTATATGCGTACATGTAACTATTCATATAATTAACTACAATTCTATCTATCTATCTATCTATCTATCTATCTATCTATCTATCTATCTATCTACCTACCTACCTACCTATCATCTATCATCAAACTATCATCTTCTGGTACCTTCAAATTATGACATATTTAAGTTCTTTTTTTATTTTGTGTTGTAAGATGGCACCTACTGGTGACATTTAAAATTGCTGTCAAAGTAAATAATCAAAAGAAATACAAAAGAAATCCCTACTTCTGACAATGCAAATCAGTGTGGAAACAAGAAATCCATCAGAAGAATTCAAGGATATTATGATGTAAAGAAGATCTTAGTAAACTCAGGATGAATATCAGAGTCTTTTGTGCTTTACATTCAATTTACAACTTTGTCTTTTTTGTTGAGACGAGACTTTGCAACTTTCACAACACCTTTCTTCCTAGAAACACTGGAAGGAATTAGGTCAGCCTATAGTCCTTTTTACTCTGTGTCTTAGAGATCTGATTATTATCTGGGTGACTCTTACAATAATAACACAGAAAGGCTCAAAGAAAAATATGGAATATTTTACCTACTGTTAAATAGTTTCTGGACTTTACCTGTACCCAAATCAAATGGGTGAGATCTGTGCATAAAAATTATAACAAAGACAAAATTGCAACTGACAGATTTAATGGAACAATTAAATAATTAGGAAAGAAAAATGAAAATTAGCTTTTATTAGAAATTTCAGGGAAAACTACTCAGAGAATGTTACATTTATAGAGGGCATTGAGCATGAATTAAATGTTAATAAAATGTAATCTAAATTAAAAAAAAATAAAAAGAGGTGAACTTAATAGAGTCCCCCAAAACATAAAGAACAAAGAAGTAGAGACATAGATGATCAAATTCAGCAAGATTTTGTGAGGGTTGTTGTGGCTGGAATAGGTTTTCTGAAAGGCTGAGTGGGGACTAAAATAGAGCCTTACTTTTTCAATAGAGAAGAACTTATTGTCAGAGAAATTCAATGTTTGTTCATGGGTTTGTATGGCAAGGAGAGATGGGTATTAACAGTTTTTGGAATAGTATACAAGTTACACTATTTGCCCTCAACAAAATATTGCTAAAGATAAGAACCAAGTATTGACAATGGTCGTTTAAGACCAATATGAAAAAAATCATTCGGAATTTTTATTTGATAGGCCTTTACAATTAATTCTATGTTGGCAGTGATGAAGAAGGAGACATCCAATGTGACTCTTTAGATTTTTATATGGTGGGATGGTGACTCAAATAACTGAAAGTTTTAACAGACAAATTATAGAGTGTGATCAGAAGACTTTCTGAATAAAGTTTAGGGATGACAATTTAGAACTCCCATGTTAAAACAAGGTGAAATTGCCTACCACACATTTAGAAACATACATATCTGGAACCTAGAAGAATAAGCAAAGATGATAAATATTGGGGAGTTAGCCTACGTGCAACAAATTTTGTTCCATGTGAAAAAGAAAGGAAAAATTAATGATGCAGAAAAGTAAAAGAAAAAGCACTGAGTTTGGGGTAACATTTGCCATATTTTTCCTTATGAGAAATGTGGAACAATTAATTAAACAAAGAAGTTGAGAGAAGCAGAAGTACTATGAAAGAGAAGAATAACGTAAATCAATGGAAGGCATTTTCTACATGGAGTATGCCCCTTAATCGTATTAATCATAAAATTGGTTACAAAGCAGCATATTCAGTAAAGCCCTCTGTTTCTTTTCTATCAGTTTCTCTATTTATGCGGAATCTTGGCTCAGCTCTGAGACAGGGTGTATTTTTTTTCTTTTCTTTTTCTGTTATATTTTAATTATAAAATACATATAACATAAAAATTGTCATTTAACCATTTTCACATGTACAATTCACAGCCATTAATTGCATTCACAATGTCATGCAACTATCACTACTATCCAGTTCCAAAACATTTTATCACCCCAAAGGGAAACTCTATACTCATTAGGCAATAATTTCTTATTCCTCATCACTGATAACCTCTAATTTATCTTCTGTCATAATAAATGTTTGTGTTTTAGCTATATAAGAGAAGTCATACAGCATTTGTCCTTTTCTTTCTGGCTTGTTTCATTTAGCATATTGATTTCAGGGTGTATCCATGTTGTAGCATGTATCCGAATGTCATTTATTTTCATAGTTGAATATTAGTTAATTGTATGTGTATCCCACATTTTGTTTATCCATTCATCTGTTAATGGATGCCTGTGTTGCTGCCATCTTTTGGCTTTAGTAAGTAATGCTGTTATGAATATCTTCATACGTATATTTGTATGAGTTCCCTGACTTCAATTCTTTTGGGTATATACCTAAGAGTGGAATTGCTGGGTCATACAGTAATTCTATCTTTAACTTCTGAGAAATCACCAAACTGTTTTTCATAGCAGCTGCACAATTTCCACATTTCTACCCACGATGTGTAAGAGTTGCAGTTTCTTCACATCATTGCCAACGTTTATTGTCTTCTGTTTTTTTGATAATAGCCGTCCTAGTAGGTGTAAAGTGATGCCTCATTGTGGTTTTGATTTGTATTTCCATAATAAATAATTGTGTTGAATATTATTTTCATGAGCTTATTGACCATTTCTCAATCTTCTTTACAAGTCCCTTGTATATTTTTAATTGCTTTGTCTTTTTGTTGTTTAGTTGAAGTAGTTCTTTATACATTCTGCATATTAATCCCTTATCATATAAATGATTGACAAGTATTTTCTTCTGTGTGTTATTTTTCACTCTCTTTATAGTGTCCTTTGATGCAATTATTTTAATTTAAAGAAAACAATTTATCTAATTTTTTTTATTTAGTTCCTGTGCTTTTGGCATTATATTTAAAAATCATTGCCAAATCCACATTCATGCAGATTCATTCCTATGTTGTTGTTTTTTTTGTAAGAACTTTATAGTATTCTTAAATCTAGGTGTTTGATTTGTTTTGAATGATTTTTTTTTTATCTTAATTTCTCCTTTACTCTCGAAGAATAGTTTTGCATGACAAGTCCCCTCCCTCCCCTCCAAGTTTAGGAATTTTACTATGTGATCTGCTGCCTTTTAATCTCCATTGTTCAGGTAAGAAATCAGATAGTTTTAATGGAGGATATCTTGAACCTTGCATGTCACTTTCCTCTTGCTGCTTTTAAGAAACAACTCATGGACATAGACAATGGTTTAGTGGTTACCAGAGGGTAAGGGGGAAGGAGGTTGTAGAACAGGGTAAACAGGGTCAAATATATGGTAATGGAAGGAGAACTGACAATGTGACATATAGGTGATGTATTACAGAATTGTACACCTGAAACCTACGTAACTTTACTAACAATTGTCATCCCAATAAACTAATTTAAAAAAAAAAAAAAAGATTCTTTTTTTTGTCTTTCTCTTGATAATTTGACTACAAATGTGTCTCAATGTGTCTCTTTGAGTTCATCCTGCTTAGAGTTGATTAAGCATCTGACATATATAAATTCATATCCTTCATCAAATTTAGGGAACTTTCAGCTTTTATTTGGTCAGATATTCTTTCTGCCCCCTTTTCTCTCACTGCTCCTTCTGGGCTTTCCATAAGGAATATGGTGGCCTGCTTGATCATGTTTCACAGATCCCTATGATGGATTCACTTTTTTTCAGTTTTTCCTTCCTATTCCTCACACTGTGTAATTTCAATTGTCTTAGTATCATATTCACTGATATTTCCCTAGTACCTACTCAAATTTGTTATTGAACCCCTATAGTGAAATTTTTGTTATTGCACTTATCAATTCCAGAATTTCTATTTAATTTCTTTATTTAATTTCTCTATATTGACATTTTTATTTAGTTCATGCATTGTTTTCCTGGTATCTTTTAGTTCTTTACAATGGTTCCCTTTATCACTAAGTATATTTAAGTTAGTTGACTTAAAGGCTTTGTCTAGTAAGTTCAAAGTCTGGACTTCCTTAGGGATACTTTCTGTCTTTTTTTTTGTTTTGTTTTGTGTTGTTTCCTTTAAATGGACCACACTTACATGTTTCTTTGCAGGTTTTGTGATTTCTTTTTTCTAATTGTAAATTGAATGTTAGCATATTATACTGTAGTAGCTGTGGAAGTCAAATTCTCCTTTTCCCTAGATTTTATCGCTCTTGATTATTAAAGGCTTAGCTTGTGTCTAATATTTTGGCTGAGATTGTCTTGTTTTACAAAGCATTTTTTATGTTGTCTTTTATTGATTCAACTTTCACTTTGTTGCTGTAAGAATTTGACTATTTTCCAGAATTCTGACAATGGTTCAGATGGTTCCTTTATGTTTCTTCTTTTCTTAAATATATTTATTGGGATAACATTGGTTAATAAAATTATATAGGTTTCAAGTGTACAATTCTATAACATACCATCTTTATATTCCATTGTGTGTTCACAACCCAAAGTCAAATCCCTTTCTGTCATCATATTTTTGACCTCCTTCACCCTCTTCTACTTTTCCCCTTGTCCCTTGCCTTTTGGTAACCACTAAACTGTGAATCCTTAGATTTTTTTTTTTTTAATGTTTCTGTAGATACACTGGAGTTTGGAGCTGCCTACTTTCTGTTTTGCTGGTATCATTCCCCAAAGCCTCCATGCATATTCAATCAATTTTTCTTCCCTGAAATGGTATGTGGAATTTTATTTGTTCATAGTTTTATATCATTACTAAGGTATTCTCAGCATAGACCAAACATTATAGAACAGTTGCAATCTTGTTCAAATTATAATTATATTCTTAGATAATGATTTATAATAATAGATTTACAAATTAGAATAAATTAAATGAGTAAGTTTAGTTTATACAATTATTTCTTAAAGACTTAACTTGCTGACTCCAAGCAAATATTGCTTTATTTTATAATTATATATTTTGTATTATTGAAATCATGATTTGAAGCCAAAATACATTTAATTTATTTCTACATGAGATATAAAACTGCTTTTTGTTTTTTTTTGGCATGGGCTTATGGTGAAAATTAGTATGTCTTAGTGACAAAATTGTCTACCACAGAAAAGATTCAAAATGTGTGTATATTAACTCCTGGCCATGTCATGTGAACTATTAATTCCCAGTATGATTTTAGTTTTATTTGACCATCTAAATATTAGTTATTAATTTTTCTACTTAACTCATAAATGCTCATAATCAGAGATTAACGGAACCAGCAGTACTTTTAACACACATCTTTGCCATGATAAAGAAGTCTATATAAAAGTAAATTTAAAAATTTGCCTTCAAAAAGTTCTTTTTGAATGAAAAAAACTAGAAATTACAAAAATAAACCCAGCCCTTGTACTTATTCTATATATCTAAGAAAGTATTTTAAAATGCTTGGTAAATGTGTGTGAAATGTGAGATGAAGCTATCATACCACAAGGTGGCAGATTAAGGCCACTAAACCAGTATTTCTTGCAGGTCTAAGACTGTTTTCTGTTTTATATACATATTGACATTTTACAGCATTTTTAATAAAATAATACAAACTGCACACAATTTAGATTTAAACTGATAATTGGAGCTCCAGTACATCAAACATTATTTTTCAATACAGAATTCCTTTCTTGTTTTGCTTTATTAAGATATGCTAAATATTTCTTTTCTAAGGATAAGGAATTTTTTCTATAATTTAAATGTCTCTGTGAGGATTTCCCTGAAATCCCCAAAATTTCTATGTATCCAATGAATATCAAGGTGCACACAACAGCTTTATGGCTTTATTTCTAAATAAAATTTGTATTTTGGCCATGTTTGGAATCATGAGACATTTAGAGTTACTGAAAGCAAACAAAACAACTGAAGAAAAAAACAAACCAGAATTGAAACATTTTTAATTTGGAATCAGCCTAATTCAGATTTTTGGTAATATTATTTAAATTCTATAATGTCTACTTGAATAATCTTTTTGTCATCTTAAATATTAAGGTGTCTGATATCCTCTTATGATCCCAGGCTTTATTTATATTTCAAAATATATGATGCTGATTGTTGCACAAGTGTATACGTATGTCCTAACTCAACAACTTGTATACATTAATTAATTAATTATATACATTGTGTGAAGTTTTTGCATACCAATTATACCTCAATAAAGCTGGAGAAAAAAATAAAATCTGTTCAATCAATCAATAAAGCAACTGCATCTTTATATTTGAAATTGTGTTAAAATTACTATTATAGAATCAGTACAATTACATTATTGAAGTAAGGAAATCTACAGTGAGGAGGTGATGAATTTTCCAGATATAGATAACACCTGGTGAGAAAGCTCTTAGCTATAAACAAATTGTAAAAATGTATTTTCTTGAGGGAATATGAAGGTGTTCAATAATTCTGTGTTACAGAAGGTGCATGTGGTTATTATAGCTTCAGACTGAGACTGAGACTATGTTTTGAAGGACAATTTACTCCCAAAAGGAAATGCCTGGATGAGCCAATTCATATTGGAAAGATTTTTAAATGTTAAACGGGGGGTTTATTATTATTTAACATTTATAAAGATCAAATTTCCAGCCTTATTGTGGATGACACTGACTGGAAGGGAAAGCAGAATTTGGGTCATAGAAAGACCAATTAGCAATCTTTTCCAATATTCATGATAACACATAATGAATATTCAGACATGGGAAGTGAAGAGGAGAAGGACACCTAAGATGTTCAATTAATCGCACAGGTAGGTGTGAGGAATTCCTAATCAACCAGTGAGTTCAAAGATCGTTTATCTATTCATTCAGCAAATGAAATGAACTCCTACACTATGGTAGGCACATTTTTAAACATTAAATCACAATTTTGAAAAAGACAAAAATCTAAAGAATTACAGAGTTATCGTCTACTGGGAATATATACACACTCTGTGAGGGTGTGTTTCAGGCAGAGAGGACTAAACTCACAAAGTATTAAAACTCAGGTGTTTTAAATACATTTTTGTGTAAACTGTATTTTACAAATAGGCTGATTCCAAAGTAAATGAGGCCAAAGTTACTATATAGGAATGAAAAAGGGAAAGAATATTAGGGGAGGCTTTTTTAAATCACCTACTAATTTGTGAATCAGCCGTGCATAGGCATTGGGTATATAGAAGTGAAAAAATATAACCCCTTTTGACAGATCTTACAGTCTAATTGCAAATTTGTTTATTGGAAGAGAGGTAAGAACCCATGTAGGAAAGAGCAATATTTGGAGGTATGAAGAAAAAAACAAAACCAGCAAGGGTATATGCTGTGGATTCTGGGTAAAACCAGCTAGTTCTATAGCAATGCCATTAACCCACATAAACATATGAGAGAAGCAGTTATGGGCGGGACATTGGGGAAGAATGAGGATAGTAAGTGCTGTTTCTCAGATATCGAATTTGCCAGACTGTGGAAGTACTAGACGATGTCAATAAAAATTAAAATATTAGAGAAAATGATACACAGTCAATTTTAAAGATAGAATATAATTAAAATAAGTGAGGTACACAGCCCTATTGAATGTTAAAGGGAAACATATATTTGGTTAAGAAACCACAGAAAGCTTCCTGGAGAACATACCCACCGGTATGTAATGTCAAGAATGGGTAGGATTTCGGGAGAAAGAAAATATGTTGGGGAGAGAAAGTTACTCAAGCAGAGAGAAAAGCATAGACACAGTTAAGGACATTTAAAAAGCATGGAAGAGGAGCTGTTTTAGAAACAACAAATGATATACTTTTGCCCGTGCAAAGGAGGTAGATAACTAGGATTGTCATTATCTCACAGACTTATTCATTCAACTAGGGGAGTAAATTTCTCATTTTGCAATACTCAATTTTCACCTAGTTTGCCTGGTGTCAATGATAATGCAAACATAGATTGAGGCAGGGGACAAGCAAGATAGGAAAGAGAAAACCTTATTTCTAAGATTGAGGGCATGGGGATTTTTGTTCACTTGTAAGAAGATGAAGAAAACAAGGCTCACACGTCAGTGGTCTGTCTGATTAATCAAGCATTAGGATACACAGTTCTCTAACACAATTTATCCAATGACTCTTCATGATGAATCTGGGCCCAGCAGTTTTACGATAGCTAAGAAAGAATATGTATGTCAATAAAAGGCACGTATTAACTCAAAGATGCACTACCAAGTGAAGGCCAGGCTAGACTGCTGGCATGGAAATATATAGACGTCATAAATTCCTAATGCATATTAATTTCTTTGGTTGAGTTTGAAGGAATAGTCTTTTCAATTAGCCATCATTTGCTATGGATAGTGTGGTGGATATCTTCAAATACTGACAGATTGGGAGAAGGGTATCAACCATCAGAGGAAAACAAATATGCCCACAGACTATGGGGAAGAAAACGAGTCAATAATTATGCGTGTAATAGTGTTTTGATAGATACAAGTAGGCATATAGGGATGCCATTAATTTAGATAAAGATTTTGAGAATGACCACTTTGTTGGGGCAGGGTGAGAAAAAAGAGAGAACAATAATAAGTAATCTTTTATACACATAGAATTTACTATACTTAGGAGAGTTCTAGTGGAAGAAATAAGTGAGAACTTATTACTCACGGAAGTAGTCACATGGTAAACATTGACATTGATGCATGTAGAAGACATTAATTACATTTCTGGCCTCTGAGGCAAAGGGCAGAAAATGCCTCTGAATTTGCATTTCCTTCTGGCTGAACACTGTATCACAGTCAACATTTATATAGCTCCATCCTCATTTCATTCTCATCTCTATTTATGTGTCACTTCCACAAAGAGGTCTTCACTCACAAACCTGTCTGAAATAACCACCAATCATAAATTTTGCCCTGCCCTAATTTTCTTCATAATGCACTTATCACTTCCTGGCATTATGTTGTGTATGCTACTTGCCTGAAGCTATTAATCTGAAACAGTTTAATAATTTTGGAGGCAGGACAGATGGACTAGACAGCAGTTATTATCTCATTCTAGCCAGTTCTACAATTATAAAAATTGATTGTTATAGTTTATTGTTAAGGATCAAAATATGTTTCCTGTTTTAATGATCAGAAGGACAAACATTTCTTAGTTCGGTTATAAATCATAAAATCATAATGTGAAATTGCGCTCCTGGTTTTGTACTTTCGATGTCAGCCATTTTTAATTTGTTTTGGTGACCATCAATGCAGAAGCTGACTTCATCTTTCCCTTTACTTCCTGATAGCAAATAATTAGATTCTATAAAAGACATAGATTGTAGCTTATGTAGGTGTCGATCAAAGATGCACAGATATTTAGACCAGGTGGCACACTGTGTTGTTCACTTGATGTCACATCTTTGGTTAGATAAATTCAAACCTTTGACATTTAGCCGTAACTGAGAGCAAATGAGATTGTCATTCTGTTCTGAACTACTGCTGGTCAGCAAAAATATCTAATACCTGCTTTTTTCCCCTTGTAAACTCATACTTGCAACAGGATTTATTTATGAGGTCTGGCAATTATGTTCACAAACTCATACTAGAAAAAGTGCTACCTACCTCTTTACTGAATAACATTACGGTCACTTTTGAAGTACTCCCCTTGGGAAGCTATGCACTCATGCCAGCCCCTAGTCCACTCTTCAAAGCAGTTTCAGAACTCTTTTTCTGGAATGGCCATCAGAGCTGTCATTGCATTACCCTTGATGTCCTGATGTCATCAAAATACCTTCCTTTCAATATTTTCTTTATCTTCGAGTAAAGAAAGAAGTCATTGGGGGGCCAGATCAGGTGAATAGGGAGGGTGACCCAATACAGTTATGTGTTTACTGGCTAAAAACTCCCTCACAGACAGTGCAGTGTGAGCTGGTGCGTGATGCAAGAGCCGTGAATTGTTGGCAAAAAGTTCAGGTCGTTTGCGTCTTTTTCATTTTCATCTTTTTCACACAACCTTTTCAGCACTTCCAAATAGTAAATTAAGTTAACTGTTTGTCCGGTTGGTACAAATTCATAATGAATAATCCCTTTGATATCAAAAAGGTTAGCAACATCGTTGTAACAAGTTCGTAAACATAATTGTCATACCTCATACATTTAGTAATTAGAGATATTTACAAGAAAGCATATTTTATTTTCAGTTTACTATTGTCTTACTCAAAGTTTTCAATGAGGCTTGACATTGAGTTAACAAGCTGTTACAGTGAGAGGAGCTTTGCAGGAGAAATTTAACTAGTATCTCAGGTTTCCAGGGAAAACATCCAGCAGCTAAACCATTAAGGTAATTACAGGGAAAGAGAAGTGAACTGAAGCAGTTTGTCAGAGCAAGAAATCATAGATCTAACTTAATTGAATTCTCTGAATAATAATAAAAAAATGCATCAGCTAAAATACAGAGAGGAATTTTAAGCCAAGTCCTGAGCTACTGGCAATATCTCATTATAATAGAAGTCACTAAGTAGAATGATTTAAATGTGCTGAATGTAAAACATTTACTAACATAAATAAACAGTATGAGTTATAAAAAGTCTTCATTATAATCTTGGAATATTTAAATACAAATAGAGATATTAGGCTTTGCTCTATTTTTTTCAATTTTTAAAAGCATAGTTAAAACAGATTTATTTTTCCACCAATAAATGAGGTGATACACATAAGTGACTTAATTTGTGTTAAGTATATTGATTATTCAGGAAAACAATGAATATAATGTAAAGGACGATTTACTTCAACATTTTATGCATACTAGAAAGTGAGAACATATAGTTTTTGTGTTTATTTTATATAAATTTGAAACTTCTATAACTTAAGTAATTGTTTCATATGTCACTTACTGTAGTTCAAATGCATCCTACAGAAAATATTTCTTAAAAAAAATCTATTTTAATGATATTTTAGATATATAATAGCTTAGAAATATTCTCTACAAAAATTACCTGTCTCAATTGTAAAATGCTCTTGGGTATTTTTCAACAGACGTAGAAAATTTGCTATTAAGTCATGAAATTTCTTTAACAAATCATTCCTCCCTGTTCCCAAAAATTCTGGAAAATCAAAGTAAATAAAAACTTTCATTTATGTGTATCTCTTTGGTTTTGTATATTTTAGGAATTGGAAGAATGTGGAAATATAATTTTAGTATTTATATAATATGGTATATACTGTAGATTTATTTCTTCTTTACAGACAAGTAATCAGAGAAAGGCAACACATAAGCCTCTTATCATAACATTAATTCATTCCATTAGATTTACGTCTAGTATCTTTGACCTCCAAGGCATTGATTGTCACATTTATTGCAATGTTCAAGAACCTGTCAGCCAAAGTAAAAGAATCTGCTGGACCCTTAACTACAGAAAGGAGTGATTCCTGGAAATGCAATCTGTAATGTTTCAAAGTGTATTGATTTGAATTTACTTTCAATATTATTTTTTTCTAAAACTGAACGTATGGGCTTATTAAAATGCATACTCGTGAATAAAACTTGAAGACCTACTACCAATTATAGGCAACATGTTCAGCTGGGTATTCTACCATTCATCCAAATTACCTCCTGGTGAAATGACCTAATTTTTTAAATCCCAAAACAGGAAAGACCTGCGGAATGAATAAAGATTACTCAATCTATAGAAAGAGCCTACTTTATATTAATTTTCATATAATCGATGATTGAAAATAAAATTTTCGTTAAGCTCTCACATAAATAGTTTACCACTTTCCTTTAACTTCCCAGTTCATAATTAGTTGCAGATTCTTCAGCTCCAATTGAATGTGCACTCATTTTCTACCATATTATTTATAATGAAATATGTAGGACCACTATTTATGTCACATGGACTTGTTTTGTGTTATGCCACAAACAGGTTAGAATTCTAGGGGATTTTGGTTATTACCGTCCTGGGTTTACACATATGAAATTACTCTGGATGTGCCTGCAGAGCCCAAGAACCAGGGTTTTATGACATATGAAAGTTCCAGAGCTCAGTTTAGCCTGGGAAATTGAACCTTATTTTTATTCAAATGTTTCATTGATGAAAAATATAATACACTATTGACTATGTAAACTAGACATAAAAAGACAAATATAATATATAATCCCACAGTAGTTAATTGGTTTATATGGCCTCAGTAACCAAAAATAATAAATTTACTTATACTGGCTAATTAAAAGTTAGTAGTTTTGTGGTTTACTACATAGGTATTGCTGAAATCAGAAGTGAAATGAATAGTTTAAAGAGTCATGACTCTTTCACTTCAAGATGTTATTGGATTTCTAAACATAAGTCAACACATGGGAGAAAAAAAAAGACAAGTAGAGTCACAAAGTAGAGGAATGGTTTTATCAATGTAAAAAGGAAAGACAGAGGTGACCATCATGGGAAGTAGAAGAGGGGAGTATGGAGGGAGAGTGAAGCACTTTTACTTTACATAGAGTGCAACTTCTCTTGTAACAGTGGAAAATCAAGAGATGGTATCAAAATTAACGGATCCTGAAATGTATTTTAAATAAAGTATTTAAGTATACAAAGATAATAGCGAAATGGCATTTTAAAAAAAGGAAAGAAAACAGACCAAGGAGAAAAGATATGGCATAAGCTGAGCCAAATCTTTAGGGGATTCCAAGGTTAAGAAAGTAAGCAATAGAGTTGTAAAAATGTTATCTAAAAATATATTTAATGTAATAACCATAATCATAATAACATAATAACCATAATAACCACCACTGGATTGAACAAAAGAAAAAGAAATCATTGAAAGGAGTTGATTAAGGAACCGAGGTGTGCAATTTCCTTTTCTAACACATAGACACATGTACGGCTAGAGGTCAGCGCTAAGATCCTCAACACCCTTGTATTCCCAATGACTATGTATTGATACAAAAGTTGGACAATGAAGAACGAATAGGAAACAAAAAAACATGATTCGTTGGGAATTTGGTTTTGGAGGAGAGCTCTACAGCTACCCTGGACCACCAGAAAGACTGAATAAATGTGTCCTAGAGCAAATTAAGCCTGAAACACTGCTGAAGGCCAAACTGACAAAACTGAAGCTGTCCTACTTTAGACACATCATGAGAAGGTAGGGTTCTTTGGAAAAGATAATAAAGCTTGGAAAGATAGAAGGCAATGGGAAAAGAGGAAATACAAATAAAAGATGGATTGACTCCATAAAAGAAGCCATAAGCATGAGTCTGCAGGAGCTGAGCAGGGCTGTTGAGGACAGAACACTGGGATATCACTCATTCATAGGGTTGCCAGGGGGTGGAGCCAACCCAACGGCGTGTAACACACAACACCCATATACAGAGGGTGCCAAAAAAATGTATACACATTTTAAGAAAGAAAAAAACAAACTGTATTAATTGTAATAGTCAATATATATACCGATAACAAAAGATGAATGCAAGTCACTTTTGACTTCTGCAATTACAAGAGTTGCTCAAAGTGGTTACCATCAGCATCTAGACATTTCTAATTACAGTGATCTACTGCTTGAGAATAGATATCTCTTAAAATGCACCCCCGATATCTGCTACTTTCATAAAATTAACAGTATTACAAACCTTGTCCACATATGGCTACTTATCTGAACCCAGTCATTACTAGCATAATGAACAGAGATAAATTCCATGGGGAAAATGATGAATGCTATTAAATAATGGATGAAAGTTAAAGGGGACATGAAATATGTTTTTAAGATTTCGTGACTTACCACCGAATTTTTTTAAAATGCTCACATTAGGAAATAATAAGCTGTGTTTGTATGAAGAGTGTCCCGAAGGATAATTTCCCTCTTTCAAATGAAAACTTCAAAAAATTATGTAACTGACCCACGTGGAAAACGGAATGACTTCAAAAGTAAGTTTTTTAACACAACTTAAAAATAAAATCCTACTGAATGGATATCCATATAGTCTATATAGTTTTCAATAGCTGTTAGCACACTTGTGAAATAATTACATTATATATAGAAACAGTTCAGTAAGCATTTAAAGTTTCTGAGTATTAATGGAAACTAAACAAATACCAAAACACTATATAAAACTTTTATTGGCAATAACTGCTGAGCAGTTATAGATCTGCTTTTCCAGCTTGACAGTAAGCTTCAAAACAGATTCAATCCTTGAAATAATAATGGCGGAAAAAAATATAAGGAAAGCAAGGATTTCTTCATGCACACCATTTTGGAGTGAAACTCTCAAAGCTCTCGTCTTTGAATACAAAAGATAATCTTATTCGTGAATAGGAAACAACAATGAATATTATTCCTGATTGGAATGGCATACATAATGTTTCCATCAGAAGGTGCGGTGTGTAAGAATGGAAGGGAATGATAGCATGTCTTTAGATAGACTAATAAAGAATGTCTATTGCTCTAATATTATAGATGATCGAGAACTTGCTCTGTTCTGAGCTGAATCTATGCCACCAGACATAGTTGTGTGAATCACTACTGCCTGATCAGCATTTCCCTTGAGCAGCGGTACAATCAATATATCTGATCTAATTCCAGGAAGTCTTTTTTGTTTCTACAGATTCTAAGAAACTATGCACCATTTAGGATAATGTGTCAATCATATAGCTTTAGAGACTCAATTAAGGAAAGTAGAAATTTAAAACTAATGTGATTTATTTTTAGTTTATATGGAATAAATATGATAACTTTTTCAAGAAGCTACAAACGAAAACTTAATCTAATCAATTCACAGGGATTACAACTTTAATGAGCATGCAATACCAAAACATACCATAAAATGAGATAATGCAAAAACTAGTCACATATTCTTAAAGCTTTAAATTTGTAGTTTGAAAAAGTCATGAACAGTTGTATAGCTTCTATATGTATTTTATTTCTGATTAGAAAAGAAGAACTCTTTAAGTATTTTTTTTTTAATTAAAATTGTTGTACTACACTTCTCTATTTAGTCTACTGAAACGTAAGAGGCATTCACTTAGAACTTCCAGCTGCTCTGAATTCTCAAACATCTGGAAAGAGCAAATAGCCTACAGGTCCTATAATCAAATGAAAAGAAAAAGAAGTAGTAAAACATAATCAGAATTTTTAATGTTTTCTGCCTTAATATTAGCTAATTTGACCCAAAAAAAAATCCCATTTTTATAAAGGAAAACATGCATCTCATAGTTCCTTATAGATGTTTAGGTTATTTTTATTTGTTTAAGTCTCAAAGATATACTAAAATTTTCAAATGGTTTTATTCAGAGAAACATCAGTATGAGTGCTAACATTAGTATATAGTATTCATTTACTTACTATTGTTTTTTGCAGGAAAGGGGTTTTCCAAACCCTGCACATTTGGAAGGTCTTTAAGATTGATCCTTCTTCATTGGCTCCTGGGAGATAACCACAAATAATACTGGGGAGTATTCAATATATTTTAGGCTCTTTGGATATTTCTCAAAAATATGCCCAGGTAAATTTTTGAACTTTATATTATCTATTAAATATATTTAAGATATCTGTTGAGTAGAACATTTATCTTAAGAAATATGCATCTACAGTACATAAATATTATATGGAAAGGTAATCAAAAATTATTTTTAATGAGAAATTGTGATTTTAGTCAAACTAATTAAAATACAAAAAAAAATGTGAAGCTAACAATATAATCTGAATGAAAGTTTTTGTGAATACAAATTGAAATACAAGAGACTCCACTTCCCCTCTGTCAAATACACACATAGATATGAGACTAGAGACTAGCACCTACGTATGCAGAAAGTCTTTTCAGAACACCACAGACAAATAATCTCAAAATTAATGCTCAAGGCCTGTGCTTGAAATAAAACCTAAGGCTATATCACATTGCCAGAGAATTGACTTAAAACTGAAATGGTACTGCCAATTATCTCACTTATTATTTAGAGAATGAGACCCTGTACTAAATTGAATTGTACATGGTCAGTCACAGTGGGCCGTGACTTCTACATGAAGGTCCCATGTCTACTAATTTATTTCTTTATGTATTTACCTATTCCTCCTTCCCTCCCTCTAGTCGTTATCTATCTGCTTCAATTTTCCCAATAAACTCTGTCTTTATAACCCATAGAGGTTAAATTGGATATTAAAAACTCTCTATTTTTCTTATAACACTCATCACAAGATGTTACATTATAAATATTTGAGCACTTTAAAATACGTGTGTAAAGTGTTATCTTTTTCTAATCTAAGTCTCTCAAGGACAAAATTTTTAGTGTCCGATAGAGGGTCTAGCAAACAGCAAGTATGCAGTAAGTATTACAGAAAGGATAAATATGACATGGTGTCATGTACATAAATTCCAGAACGTACATATACACATCCGTAAGCAATGCTTTACTTACCGTGTTTTAATAGGCAAATTAAGACCACAGAAAATTTCAATCTCATAGTACTGTGGAGTACAGAGGCAAGGTATGAACAAAAAGGGCAAGAAAGCAAAGGCTAAAAAAGTAATTTTAGCTTTAATATATGCTCTGAATTTTGATGAACATGTCTTAAGTGGAATAAAAGTTTTCTGTGAAAATACCTATTTAGTTAAAACAATTATATTAATTACTGGAAGGAAAAAATAAATCTAAGTTATCTTTAAAAGATCTTAAAGCATATAACACTACAATCTAGAGAAAATGTATTACTCACTGGCAATATAAAAACAATTTCTAGAAAATTTAACGTATTTTATATATTCTTTTAAATGTGAAAAAATGAATAAGAGGGATCAATTTATACCCTGAGATTTACCAGGTAATTAAATTGTGGTGTTCCTTTTGTAAAAACAATCTGAGTTATGCATTGAAGTATACATATACACTTTATGTCATAGGACAGCATTATCAAATTCTATGCCCCAGAAACAACACTTATGCTCCAGTAAGCTCTAAGAAGTTGAAAGGACTAGACATACCTCTGCTGTTCATGGTGAGTAGGCACCAGAATGATTACATGCCTCAAACAGGAGGTGAAACTCTAATTGATGTTGTTAAAAAATAACCCTTTTTTTGACATGCATGGATAGTTGATTCCTAACTATTTTCACTTACCTTCAAAAAAAAAAAGGAGAAATTATTCACATAGAAGCTTGACTGTAGTGTAGAAAGTAATAGGTACAACATATGGATTAACCACTTCTCTAAATTCCAAAGCTTAGTTCTGAAATAAACCATGGTCTTACACTTACTTGGTATGAGGTCTTTAGCAAATTACAAACACACACCCCTCATCCCATCATCTGTAAATGGGGATAACAATAATGTAATATCCAAAAAGTCATCGTATGGATTAGATTAGCCAATTCCTACCATGGGCTTGGAGCAGATATTTGGCAGATAGTATCTATTATTGTTGATGTTGTTGTTGCAATTGTTATTTCCAGTCTATTCAAAGGCTCCACAGACTCTTTGATTATCTCACACTGCATCTACTGAGCAGGATGTGCTCACATTCTTTACATAATATACCAGTGCTAAGATTTATACCCAGACTCTCAGTTAAACCACCTTGGAAACATAGAGTAATGGAGACATAGTACTACCACATATCAGAAAATGAAGAGTTTCCTTCTGTACACAAAACCTTTCTTTAACCTAGTTTACTGAATTACTAGACTCAAAGCCCATGATCCTTAGTTTTCTCAGTTATTACAACTGGAATAATGATAACTACTACTTTAAATTGTTATAATGGAATAAAAAAATGTTTGATATAAAAGTGTTTGACATATGGATATTTGCTAAATATTCTGTTTCCTATCTTTCTCTGCTTGGATATATTATTGCCCAATGGACTATTTCACTGCATTTCCCTATCTTCATTACTTTTATTTTTACCAGTTGTATTATATCTTGGTACAAAACTGTGATATGGCAATGGAAGGTTACCTAGTGGGTGATGTCAAAGCAAACCGACTAAAATCATTGGTGACCTTAATCAAGAGAATGACATGATGTTGCATTTTGACAAATTCCTCTGGATACATGATAACAATATCAAGAGATGTAAGATTAGATATATTACAAGGCTGAATTGGGCATCTGTTGTTTAGATCTTGTGTGGTAAAGGATTCAATCAATAGGACTGAGTTGTTCAAACCCTGAAATTCCAAAGGTGTTTAAGATACACCCTAGACCAGCTCCTGGGAAGATAACATCTAGGCTGTGCCTGTTAAGAATGTGTTTTATACCTAGGGCCTTGGATCATATCAGATAGTGTATGCTAACAATGTGATTTGTGATGAATGTTTATTTTTGATAATTTGGGGCCTTTGGCCATTCTTTATTAATTTGACTTCTGGAAGGGCTGGAGACTGAATAGCTAAGGTCAGTTACATTCCTATGTACTCCATTCCTATATGACTGATCCCCAATAAAAATCCTGGAAACCAAGGTTTAGGAGAACTTCTCTGTTTGACAACATTGTATGTGTTATCGCAAATTGTTGTTGGGAGGATTAAATATTATCCACATGACTCCACTAAAGAAGTCACTGTGATGTTTTGCTGGGTTTCTCCTGGACTCTGTCCCATGCTCTTTGGATTTTGCTGATTTTAATCTGTATGCTTTCACTGTAATAAATCAGAACCATGAGTAAACAGCTCCTCTAGGTTCTGTGAAACCTTTTAAGAACTCACCAAACTTGACAATGTCCTTTTGGACACTGCATGCAGACTTAAATCACTTCCTTTGGAGAAGCGTAATGTCCCCAATCCTATGTCATTCTGGGTGGTCTGAAAATACAGTGCCTTAAAAAACAAACTTTTAAAATATTTATAACATCCAATTAATCTGCTGCTTTGTTGGTCACTTGTAATTCTTATGTCATTTCTAGGAATGCTTTTCCTAACTCACGAACACAAAAATTAATCTTATATTTTGTTTTGTTTTTAAAGAGTTTACCTGTACTAGTTTTAGCTCTTTCACTGAGGTCTATGATCCATTATAAGATAAATTTTTTTGCATATAGTTTGTGGTAGATATCCATCTTAGTTTTCTTTCTTTTTTTTTTTTACTTGTACATATAAATATCCAAAACATTTGTTGCGAAGATTGCTTTACCAATGAAATGACATTGGACTCTGTGTTGAAAGTCAATTGATCATAAATATAAGAATGTATTTCTGGACTCCCAATGCAATTCCATTGATGCATGTCTAGCCTTATGCTAGTACTACACTGTCTTGATTACACCAGCTTTGTGGTAAGTTTTGAATTTGAAAAATGTGAATCTTCCAAATGTGTTCTTCTTTTAAAATGGTGGTTTGGCTCCTCTTGGTCTTTTCTATTCCCATATAAATTTTAAGATAAGTTTAACAATTTCTGCAAGGAAGGCACTGGCACTTTGATAAGGATTGTATAGCGTCTGTAGATAAACTTGGGAAACAGTGGATGTTGATTCATGTTGAAGAATATATAACAATTTCCGTTACATATTAGCAAACTTTTCCAATAATAAATAGAAACTATTTCAAAAATGTCATGTGAATAATATGAGCAAGTAAATTAGCCTTGCTAATACAAAGGTATGACATAACTTCAGTTTCTAAACTGCAGATACTGGAGCAGGCATTGTCAGTTCCCAAACAGCAGATATATGAGTGGCCATTTCCCACACAGTAAGGATTTTTTTTTTTTTTTGTAAACTTAGGTTAGAATTTTGTTCCTATCTGCTTGCTGCTTTTTAGGTGGCAGTCGATTTTATGTCTGTAAATAAGAAAGGTCAGAAAGTACTTGGACTGCTTTCATATGATCCATACAGTTCTCAGAAAAGTCCAGCTTCCTGGACTCTTTCTTCAGAAGTACAAGTCTTTCAACAGTGTCTTTTACTTTTTTTGTTTTTTATTAGTTTCAGGTGTACAAAACAACCTAATAATTAAACACTCACACCCCTCACAACGTGATAACCCACCGCATCAACCTACTACCCCTTTGACATCGTATATAGCTGTTACTAAGTATGTTTTAAAACCCACTTTATGTTTTTTATGCTGTCACCCTAGTGTGACCCTTGGAAACACTCCCACAGTTTTCCCTCATTACATTGCTACATAATTTTTAGTGCCATCTGACTCAGTATTTTTCTTTATTATAGTATTTTTTTTCCTAAAATACTGTCTTGGCTTTTGGACACTCTTTACTCTTCACCCTCAGAAGATGAGATTTTATTTGTTTGACTCATTGTTTCATCGCTTTTGTCTCCTCAAGCACTGAAGTGACAATGGTTTCATGCTGAGAAAATTCTCAGCCTTAGGTTGAAATTAGAAATCTTTCTCATCACATGTAAAAGTTTGTGAATCATTATAATTTTAAACACTTGGATATCCATCATTAAAACTGTCAATGGGATACACATAAAGAAAGTTGTAATAAACTGAATGTATCATTATAGTATATTAAATCATGATCTTAAACAAAGATCTTTCCTTTTGTATATTCTGTAAATCTATACTATGAATCTACTGTTATACCTATACATGAACACACACGTGCTCACTTGAACATACACACACACACTCACACACTCAACATGCAATTTTCCTTCCATAACTATTAGCCAGTACCCATAGTACAGGAGAATTAGACTTTCTTTCCCCACAGAACGATTTCTGACAATAGAATCATGATATGATTTTTTTCCTCCTGTCCTTGGGAAAAATGAGTGTCCTTTTCCTTTGTAGGATGGTAATACCGTACTAGGTTAAAGGGTACCACTTATGTGTTTTCTATTTAACAGAATGACTAACACAGATTCACTATGTCAATAGCTGCTTACAGGAGCCAGGGATGTATTGATTTCACTATTAAGGCAACCAGGGCTGCAAATGGAATCTTAACTTCATTAGGCTTAAGTAAGCGCATTGCAATTACCCCAGACCCATCTGTCTTTTTCCATTGGCTGACCAAGTATATCAAATGGGATGTAATAGAAATCACAGCACTTGTAGTACAATATAAGAGCAAAGGTATTGAAGTCCAAGTGCTCAGGTACAAATTTAGTTTAATATGGGCTAGCAGGGAAACTTAGGTATATTATCTAATAATCTTTGGTCTTCAGTTTCCTCTTCCATAAAATGAGAATAGTAATTTTGCCTGCTTCTTAAGTTTGGGTTGGGATATAATGAAATATTGCATGTAACATTATCTAGTATCAAATAAATATCAACATTATTATTATTATTATTATTCATGATGCATGGTTATATATTTTGTAGATATATTTAAGAAGGGAAGATATGAATGTTTAACTTTAGAATATGTTTGACAGCACATCATTGCATTTTCAATAGAGGAAGTTGATTGTACATAAGGATACAAGTATGACCATTTTCATGAGGGTACATGTCTGTGAATGTTGTGGCATCGGAGCTCTATGACAAAGTACTCAAAAGACTTCACATACTGAAAGGGCGCAAGGAGGAACAATAAATTTTTTGATTTCAGTTTTCAGCTAAAGTTTGGACTGATAAATATAGTCAAATTACCCTAGTCAGCATGTAGATATGGGTAGGACTTATTTATTATTGTATTTGTTTTCCACATTTCCCTAAGCACCAATACTTGTTTTCTTTGGAGTGATATTGCCCTCACTGATAAATGCAGTTTTATAGCAGCCTTCATATAATAACAATCTGGAATTTCTGATGGCAACTTTCATAAAAAGTTTCATTTTTGTGGAGAACTAACAATATGACTATTTCCATAAAAAAAATTAAACTCTACCTTTGGTCTCATATTCAATTATTTATGTAATGTCCAATTCAATTGTTTATGATATATGTGTGTGTGTGTGTATATATATATATATATATATATATATATATATATATATATATGTAATACATTCCAACATTCCATGTTGATAATATCAAACACAACTGAAATAAGCTGTTTTATCAGTAATGGAAATTTCTACTATATACATGCTTATTCACTTTGGATTGACTTGTGTGTGTGTGTGTGTGTGTGTGTGTGTGTTCATTTATTTGTATATATTTCTGTGTGAGGGAAAGACTAATTTATTAGGTAAATATAACATTATTGAGTGAACAAAAATCAGAAGAACAGATCAGAAAATGGTGTTTGTTAATTTTTTATTGTTGATATTTTTAATTATGAAATTAAAAAAATACTAATTTCTAAGAAATATTTGTATACTGATTCACAGGCACTGGATTGGTGGTATGGATTTCAATTAAAATCCTAGAAAAATCCTTGATTGAATTTGTCTTTTGATTTAAAAAAAAAAATCAGCCTGAAGTTATTCCATAAGGAAGTATAAATGTTATTATTTCTACCTAAGTTATTTATCAAAAGAGTTATTAAACTCATAGCTTAAATTCCTACATACCATTCCCTTTAATACAAATGAGCTGTGAAATAACAAAGACTTTTTGAATATCACATTTGAGGAATTTTTCAATACTAAAATTTTATCCTATCTTTATTAGGTTTTGAATTAAAATTAGATTTTTAGCAACATATTTTTAATTCTCTGTATTCATGCAGCAACATTCAGATAGCTTAACATATCGCATTATATAGCTCCATCATAAATGGCTTATGGCTATCACAATGGTGTCAATTCAACAGAATTCATATCAGGGTTTTATATTGTTAAACATATATCTTTGGTTCATACCTTACAAATTAAAGATTATTATTACATAATATTATCCTTGAAATATCATTACAGTAAAAGTAAAATCATATTAAATGCACAGAAAATAGTCATTGATACATGAAAAAAAAGTGTAAAAGAAAAGCTATTTATTAATAGAAAACTGAACAAGGAAACTTTATATGTTTATATATAAGATTTGGATAAAATCCCAGATTCAATTCACATATATAAAGAACATTGAACCCTGTCAAAGCAGGATGCATTGTCTTTTCTAAGTGGGCTTCATTAGCTATGGATTTTATTCCTACTTCTTTTAATGACTCACTGAGAGAGGTTATAGAGGGTTATTGGGGAGGTTATATAAAGAAGCTTTCTGGATCATCCATTTTAAATAGGAAAAGAAAAAGAAAAATAGAACGCAGGTCATGCCATTATTTAAAAGCACCAAAATATATAAAATGATATTGCATAATATCTTTCTAATATTAATTATGCACATAAGATATATAGCCACTTTGTGAATAACAAATCTTATGCCATTCTTTGTTAAAAAATAGCCAATAAATCTCACCTAACTGGAAAAAAGATGTTTTTAACTAACTCTTTCACTAAGCCTCCATATGTGTGTGTGTGTGTGTGTGTGTGTATGTGTGTGTGTGTGTCTATGTGTATTAATAACTTAGTTTTTGAAATAGGAGAATGCCACTGATTTTCTTCTACATTTTTATTTAGAAATTCAAGTTCAAATGGTACTAACACTATGTGAATTTGCTGCTCTTCTCCAAAGAAAACAAGGAATGTTTATGCCCTATCTGCTTTTCCCTTGTTTAAAAATGAAAAGAAATGTTAGGTTCTTATGGCCTCACTTTTCTTTTTATAACAAACAGTAGGACATGTAAGTGAGAGTTCCAAGGCTCCTTGCTAAGTGACAAGTTGTACAAGAAGCACTCATTGGTTTAGTAAAATGTTCAGGTCATGAAAAATGGATAAGATATCTATACTTGTATCTCCATTACTATATGCTAACCACCTTATGCTCTGTATGTTAACATGCCGTTGTGTCAACTCTTATTCCTCGTGACTCTGTGAATGAGTGATGTCCCCAGTGTCCTCAACAGCTCCTGTAGATGCAAGAGTATGGCTTCTTTTATGGAGTCGGTCCATCTCTTATTTGGGCTTCCTTTTCCCTGCTGACTTCTAATTTTTCCAATATTATTCTCTTTTCCAAAGAACCCTGTCTTCTCATGATAGACTCAAAGTAGGACAGCTTCTATTTCATCATTTTTGCCTCCAGCAGTGTTTCAGGTTTAATTTGCTCTATGACCCACTTACTCATTTTTCTGGTCATCCATGGTGTCCGTAGTTTTTCTCTAACACCGTATTTCAAGTGGATTATGTTTTTTCCTAGCAGCCATTTTTACTGTCCAACTTTTATATCCATATATAATAATTGGGAATATGAGGGTTATTTTATATATATACGAAAAAAGTACAATTAAGTGGTTGGCAATACAAGACTGGGAAATGTATGCTAAGAAAATGTAACCTGAAGAAAGTTGTTTATATAACTTTCCTACTCACCACCTATCAATAGATAACATTATTACTAGCCACAAAAATGATTTAAACTATTTAAAAAAATAAGATCCAATAGTATGCAATAGGAAAAGGAGATGAACACTTTATCTTGTCTACTAGATCTTCATTTAAGTTAAAAAGTTTAAAAATAGATTTATTACTGTAAATATATACTTTCTACTAGAGTCTTATGAAAAAATACCATAATGAGAATTTTATTATTTAGGATTAAAAATCTTAGACAAGTTATTTACTTAAGCTACTATTGTGATGTGGTCATGAGAACCTTCTAATTATAGCTGCTGAAAACGCTGGGACCACAGTTGATGACAACTCTGTCATTTTGTTGTTTGCAAATAATTGCCTCCACATCATTTTTAGACCAGGAACCCTGAATTTCTTTCTTTCTTTCTTTCTTTTTTACAAGATTCAGAAAATATTTATTTACAACTTTTTGTAAGGCCCTTTCGTAAGTTCCTCAAAAGTTGTTAGCTGTAGCACTTTACTAAGTTATTGTAGCTTTTTGCACATTTTATTTATAATTAAAGGTCATTTTACTATTTTGAATTTTTTTCTGTTTTTTTAATTAAAGTTTATTGGGGTGACAATTATTAGTAAAATTACATAGGCTTCAGGTGTATAATTCTGTAATACATCATCTATATATCACATTGTGTGTTCACCACCCAGAGTCAGTTCTCTTTCTATCATCATATATATGATCCAATTTTCTTTGTTTTGTCTTACTATTGATTTGTATTTAGTTAATTTCCCACTGTTCCTTCAATAATCTTTGGAAGCTGAATTTCATTCTCATATGCACAAAGATAAATTGCAGCAATATGCTACATGTTAGTTTCTTAACATGAATTGTAATAGGTTCCTGATGAAAGTTCATAAAAATCTCTTTTGATATTACACTAATATTCTTTTCATTATGCATTATCACTAAATGATGATAAGGTAATTCTTGGTCTCACCTAAAGACCTGACTTTTCCTAAAAATGAATCCATGAAATTAGTTGTCAATCAAAAATTAAGTTATTAAGACTGTACTCAGAAGTAAAGGTCTGTATAAGGAATAGGAGTCATAACTTTTTAATGTAGTTTGTATTTATTTTTATGTCTGCCTAATATTATTCCTTTAAATAGTCATAAAAGAATGAACATATTAGAGATAATTATTAAAATGGTATGTAAAATGTAAAATGCAATATAGTTAATTTAAGTCATAATTTAAAGCCATGTATATTTTTACATAATTTGAGTGGAATGTATTTCTAAGCATTCTCAAACAGACACAATTTTTACTACTTTTACTTCTTTTCCTGTATATATGATTTAAATGTTGTTATAATAAAGTACATACATATGTGCATATATATATGTGTGTGTACAAAAATACATGTATTTACATGTACATGTATAAATTATAGTACCCTAAAGATATCATAATAAGATTTTGATAGTTTCATTCATTTCTAATAATATTGTTACCATTTAAAAATATATACCATTTAAGAAGTCATGAAAACATACATATTTGACTCAGGACTAATATATGTATATAGAAAATTATGTGGGAGATATCCAAAGTGGACTGTATTTGGTAGGGAGTGTCTATATTTGAAGTGGGAATAGTGAGTGGATTTTGGGTGTGTGCTTTATGTTTCACAAAATGTATTCATTTGATTCTGGAATCCCAGCTCACTGTGAGGAGATCAAGCTGTTATATAAATCGGGTCTACAGAGAATCCCTAATTTATTGTGGCTTTCGGTTCTCAAGTTTAAGGTACAGGTTTGGGTGCTACTTTCACAACTTTCAGAACAGATTCTAGGAACAGAAGTGAGATTTCCTGGAAATGGCCAAGTTCTCTGGATGAGAACAGAGAAAAGAACACCAATCTGAATGTTGTATGAAGAGGTCCAGCTGGCCCAACTGAGTGGATACTACTAGCACCCAGCGAGGAACTGTCTCACTTGCCTGTATATAAGTCCATGTATATACACTAGTTAAATTACTGCTCTTAATTTTTGTCCTATCATGATTTGAAGAGTGATGGCTGTCTTTACCACACCAGAGTTGAAATTCAGTTAGTATCCATCAGTACATTCTCGGCTATGATTGTTGGTATCAATGTTATATCATTGTCAAATACTTTGAACATCACCAGCAGTTCATTGCATATTATCACTTACAATGTTATTTTATTATTTTTGCACTCCACTGAATAAAAATTTTGCCTATTTTAAAATAAGAGATTTTGCCTTTATAAATATTATTTAATCAAAGTGCTTTTGTCTTGTGTTGTATGTATGAGATTTATGCTTTTAGGTTTTCTAGTTTTTTCCTTTCAAATTTATATTTCTTCTTTTGTGCTATGCTATTAGATTAGTTCTTGCTGTATTTCTTTTATTTTTAATGATTTGAAATGAACAAACATTTCATTGTATTGTATGCTTTTTATATTTGTAGAATAAAGGAGTGAGCATATAAATAAAAAGGGACTAAGTACAGGATGGTGTGAATACAGTATCATTGTATAGAGAGAGAGAATATACAACTCTATGCTAACAATTAAATTTTACATTTAAATGAAATGGCATGGAAGACTGTCTCAGGCTTTCTGTTGAGGACAAAAATATATTTATGCTACATATACATGTACATCTGTTCAAAGAAAGAGAGAGAGAGAAGGATAGACAATAAACTTTACATAAAGCTAATCATTAATATACCAGTTAGTATGAATATTATCTCAAATTTTAGCCCCATTGGTCTAGTCTTTGGTCCCAAGACCAGTACTTAGTAGATTTCCAAATTGGTTTGTTGGCTTCATTCCTGCTGAATTCAGATGATCTGCTTAAATATCTTAGAAAATATCTCAAACTTTAATTATGGTGAGGGTAACTGAACAATAGTTTTAAAAAACATGTTAAACTTTATGTTGTATTAACAATTAGGAATATTTATTTTTCATTCAATATAAGAAATAGGCATTGATAATGAGAAAAATATATGGTATTTTCAAATGTTTTATAAAATATTTAAATTATTTAGGACAGTATTTTAATTAGTTTAAATAAAACCATGTAAATTATTGATTTAACTTAATATGCATTCCTTCTACTGGAATGTAAGCTGCATGAGGACAAAGCCTTTGAGACATTGTCCACAGCATAGAATGGGGACAGATATACACATTGAGCACTCAATGAATATATACAATAATGAATATGTAGAGAGTGAATGATAGAATCAGCTACTTATGACACATAGAAATGACTAAATATTGTTGGAAAACAAAGGAGCTAGGAGAAAGGAACAAAAGAGAACTTGATCTAGGGAGAGGAAGAGAGAGGAAAGGAAGGGAAAAAAAGAAGGAAGACTGGAAATAACATTATGAAATACACTTTCTCTTGGCTGGAAAAGTATTATATTGTATATGGAATTCACAAACACCAAACTGAATTTCTTTTCCCAGTTGGAACAAAAAAGATTCTTATGTCAATTTAAATTGAAAATCTCTTTCAATTCTTCAAGCAGTTGGTAACCTGAATGTTTGTAATTTGAATAAAAAGTAGGATGATTTCCAAAGAGGAATTGAGATTTTAAAATTCAGGTCTCTCAAATGGGAATAGGAGAGCAATTCTCTGTTTGTGAAATGCATTGCCTGCTGTTTTCATTAAACAGTAACTGTGCTTTTTTTGAACCTTTGCCCTATAAAAATAGAAAGAAAGAAAAGAAGATCAAATGAATTCAAGTCAAACAGTTGGAGTTTTCAGTATAGCTGTCGTAGTTTAGCAAAATGTCAAGTACTTAAATGCAGATGGTTTATGTTCACTGCTATTTTAAGAGCAACATTCCTTGGATTGAAGCTCTTATTGATGAAAGTAATGCACATTACCACCTTCTCAGGAGGTGGAAGAACTCACCCATAGGAGAAGTATAAGTGCAAGGAAAGCACCTGCTCTGAACCCGAGAGGATGCTGTAGGGAAAAATACATCCCTAGCTATGCCAGCTATGCCTAGCTATGCCAGCCGAACTATTTAATAAAGATCAACTAAGCAAACAAATCATGTTAGATTTCAATGTACAGCTAAAGCAGACAATTCAACAAAAACATTTAAAGTATGTTTAATTATTAATATATTTGCAATGAAATGTATAAACATTTTATCTAATCACATATTTACTCATCATTTTTTAAGTTAATTTAAATGTTTTGTTTTACTTCTATAAATTATTAAATGATAGGGTAGTTTGCAAAAGCTGATTACAAAATATTAAATTTTGTTTCCAAGATGCTTATTTTCAAACACATTTTTTGTGTTTATTAACAAATTATTAACAAAATCCCATCCCTGCGTTTGTATTGTATTTAAATGCTGGCAACAATTCTAATCTGGAGATCTGTATAAAGTATCAAACATTTTGTTAAAGTTTGCTGGCTGATGTTGATAAGCAGAGGAGGTAAGACAAGAGACTTGGAAGCCCAATTATCCAGTTTCCATCCCAGGATTCTTTTAAGTTGAAGGATATGCCTGCTTACCACAGCAGCTTTCAGATGGTAATGTATACGGTCTACCTGCATTATTCACAGATTTTCTATAGAAGCATGTGCCTACTCACTAAAATGTATTTATAAATCCAAAATCAATGCGCACAGTGCTTCGTGGTCATTGGTAGACATACCCAGAGTGGTAAAAAATTGGAGTCATCTGACATGCACATTTTTATCTGAGGTCCACCAAAGTGATGCTCTGCCTTCTTCCATAAACTATAATAAATTTGATATAGGGAGGATCAAAAAAGAAGTAGGAATTAATGAATGAGTTTCATATTGGTGTTATATTTGGCAACACTGGATTTTACATTGCAAAATCTTGGGGAGGATTTATTTTAAAACTGGAATACTGTACCCAGAACAAACAATCAACTGTAGGCTAAATAAATAAATTTGGAAAATGCACCATCATACTAAAGAATTATTTATAAACTGACCAAATCCAAAGATAATTTCTACTATTAATACTACTATTATTTGTGGAGTTTCTGAAAAGTTTATATGTTCACATCATAATTTCTGTTGATCCTCACAAATATCTGTCAGCTCTTCAAGGTAGGTATTATTTTCTGTTTGGGTTCTTCAGGAGGAGCAGTTGACCCACTTGAGAATTGCCATGTACATGGTATAAGGAAAAAGAGTAGAGGATGCTGAGTATATGACCATGGGGATAGTTGCTATGGAGTATATGCAAATGACATGAGGTAAAAATTCAAAAAGAAAAAGGCAGAAATTCAAGGAAGTATGTTGTAGGAAAAGAAAAAAAAAAAAAAAAATATATATATATATATATATATATATATATATATATATATATATATTTAGAGAGAGAGAGAGAGAGAAAGACAAAAAGCAAGAGAGATCAATCAAGAAGAAATATAAGACCACTGCACTATACACCTGAAGCTGACCTAGAATATTGAATGTCAATGATAATGTTTATACATATTATATGAGATGTAAAGTACAATATAGAGAATATAGTCAATGGTATTTTAACAGCTATATATGATGTCAGAGGTGTAGTAGATTGGGGATGTTATCACTTTGTCAGGGGTATAAATGTGTATTAATGTTGCTTTGTATACCTGAAACTAATTAAAAAGTTAAAAAAGATATATAAGTTCCACTTACGCTCTAAATTGTCTTACAGTATTTCAAAAGTTTTTTCTTATGTTTTCTATCCTATACTCCAGTTGCAATATCCGTATCTGTTTCTATGTAAATAGATATATAGAATTCAAGTTCTTTAAACATATGTCAGAATATAAACAAGCAAGAAAAAAGCCTGCTGTGGTCTGAGTGTTTCTGTCTTCCCCAAAATTTGAAAGTTGAAATCCTACTGTCCAATGTGGTGGCATTAGGGGTGTGTTTGGGAGGTGCTCACGTCAAGAGGCTGGAGCCCTCATGAATGGAATTAGTTCTCTTATAAAAGAAACCCCATAGAACTCACTAGCCCCTTCTGCCATATGATGATACAACATGAAGTCTGTGATTCCCAAAAACGGACACTTGCTTATTGCTTTATAGCTGCCAAACCGTTTGTTCCCCAACGCTTTTCCCAGGATATCACAAGGGAGTGTCTCAGCAAATTGAGGCCAATGGAAAGATATCAGTAAAGCTTCCTTGAGAGGAAGTCTCAACAAACTGAGACGGATGGAATGAGTCCCTCCCCTTCAATGGATGGTTTCAGAACAATGCCTGCATCCCCTGGGGCTGTGCGTGGGTGTGAAGGCACAGCCAGTGCTGGAGCACAATGGGGACTTTCGGGAAGATAGTCAGCAGGCACTTAACTCACAGACCTTGAGATTAACAAACTTTACTTCCTCATTTGTTTACTAATAAAACCTAAGCGGGATTTCGGGCTCAGTCTTTGAGGCTTGAGTCCCTTGGCCCCCCTTACACTTTCTTCTTGGCTACTGTCTTTCTTAACCCTGCGCCGCACTTCTTGCTTCCCACAGCTCCTGTCGTGCAGGACGCAACACTTGCTGACCATGCTGTACACTGGTTTCAGACTTCCAGCTTCCAGAACTGTGAGAAATGAATTTCTGCTGCTTATAAACTACATAGTTTGTAGTATTTTGTTATAGCAGTTGCAAGAGATTAAGATAATGCCTAAATATTTTAATAAAGAAATAAACACTGCTTGTTTAAAGCATAATGAAGCCATTTGAATGAATTTTTTAAAGATTTTTCTTAAAAATGTAGCTAACATACAATATTTTATTAGTTTCAGGGGTACACCATAGTTATTCAACATTTCTCTACCTAAAGAAGTGATCATCATGATAAGTCCAACAACCATCTGACGCCGTACTGTGCTATCACAATATTATTGGCTATATTCTGCATGCTGTATATTACATCCCCATGACTTATTTGCTTTATACCTGGAAATTTGAACTTCTTATTCCCCTTCACCTTTCCACCCCTTTTTTAATTTTTCAATTACAGTTGACGTTCAATATTATTTTATATGAATTCTAGGGGTATAACATAGTGGTTAGATATTTATGTAATTTAAGAAGTGATCCCCCTGAATAGTTTAGTACCCACTTAGCACTGTAAATAGTTACCATATTATTGACTATATTCCCTATGCTTTAAGTTTACATCCTCATGACTATTTTTTAACTACCAATTTTTACCCTGCCCCCAAACCTCTCCCATCTACCACCCCAACAAATCTAGTACCCATCTAACACCATACATAGTTTTTACAATATTATTAACTATATTTCTTATGCTATACCCTACATCCCCATAACAACTTTGTAACAACAAATTTGCACTTCTTAATCCCTTCCAATTTTTTTCACTCACACCCCTAACCCCCCTCCCATCTGGCAACCATCAAAATGTTTTCTCTATGTATGAGTTTGTTTCTGTTTTATTTGTTTATTTTGTTCTTAAATTCCACATGTAAGCAAAATCTCATTGCATCTGTCTTTCTCTGGTGATGTACTCCACCCAGCACAACACCATGCAGGTCTATCCACGCTGCCACAGATGGCAAGAACCCATTCCTATCCATGGCTGAGGAAAATTCCATTGTGTATATGTACCACCTGCATTCTTCCACACAGAGACACCCAGGCTGCCTCCACATCTTGACCATTATAAACAATGCTGTGATGAACATATGGATGCACATATCCCCTTGAAGTAACATTTTGGGTTTCTTCTGATAAAAACTCAGAAGTGGGATTACTGGGTCCTTCTTTGTCTCTTTTTATAGCCTTTGTTTTAAACTCTATTTTGTCTGGTATAAGTATTGCTACCCTAGATTTTTTTTTTTTTAATTTCCATTTTTGTGTAATATCTTTTTCCATCCCTTTAATTTCAGTCTGTGTTTGTCTTTCAATCAGAAGCGAGTCTCTTGTAGGCAGCATATGTAAGGGTTTTGTTTCCTTATCAGTTTAGCCCTCCTATGTGTTTTGATTGGAGCATTTAATCAATTTTCATTTAAAATAATTGCTGATAGATATGTAGCTATTGACATTTTCTTATTCATAATTCTGATTTTTTTTTTTTTTTTTTTTTTTTTTTTTTTTTAGCTTAAACAGTACGACTTTATTCTTTTTATAGTTCTGGAGGCTCGAAGTCCTAGATCAATGTGTCAGCATTGCCACTTTCTAGTAAGGGCTCTCTTCCTGGCCTGTAATGGCTGCCTTCTGTGTCCACACATGGAGGGAGGGAGGTAGGGAGGGAGGGAATGAGTGAGCAAGGGATAGCCCTTTTATTTTTCTTTTAAAAGAAGACTCTTTGTCTTAAAGAAATCACTCTAACATTCCTTGTAATACGGGTTTTGTGGTGATGAACTACTTCAGCTTTTTCTTATCTGGGAAGCCTTTTATCTCTTCTTCATTTTTAAATAAGAGCCTTACTGGGTAGTGTCCTCTTCATTGTAGGTCCTTACTTTTCATCATGTTGACTATTTCGTTCCAGTCCCTTCTGGCCTGCAAGTTTTCTATTGAGAAATCAGCTGACAGTTTTATGGGAGCTCCCTTATGAGTTACTAGTCGCCTCTCTCTTGCTGTTTTTAGGATTCTCTCTTTGTCTTTAACCTTTGCCATTTACTTATAATGTGTCTATGTGTGATCCTGTTTGGGTTCATTCTGTTTGGGACTCTCTGTACTTCCTGCATTTGTATGTCTATTTCCTTCACCAGATTAGAAAAGTTTTCAGTCATTATTCTTCAAATAGTTTCTCCATTTCTTGCTTTCTCTCTTCTTCTGGTACCCCTATCATGCAAATGTTGTTATGCTTGATGTTGTCCCAGAGGTCTCTTAAACTATCCTTATTTTTTTTTCAGATGCTATTTTCTTTTTGCTGTTCTGATTGGGTGTTTTCTGCTACCTTATCTTCCAAATCGCTGATTCAGTCATCTGCTTCATCTAGCCTGCTGGTGATTGCTTCTAGTGCATTCTTCATTTCAGTTATTGTATTCTTCACTTCTGACTGATATTTTTTATGGTTTCTATGTCCTTTTTTTATGCTTGCTATCTGTCTGTTGAAGTTCTCATTAAGTTCCTTGAGTATTCTTATAACCACTGTTTTGAACTCTATCTGGAAGGATGCTTGTCTCCATTTCGTTTAGTTCATTTTCTGGAGTTTTCTCCTGTTCTTTCATTTGGGACTCATTTCTTTGTTTCCTCATTTTGGCAGTTCTATGTGTTTGTTTCTATGTGTTAGGTAGCTCTGCTATGACTCCCAGTCTTGGCCGGTGGCCTTATGTAGTAGGTGTACTGTGAGACCCAGCAGCACCATCTCCCTGACCACCTGGCCAGGTTCTCTAGGAGTGCTCCTTGTGTGGGTTTTGTGTGCCCTCCCTCCTGTTATTGTTGAGCCTTAACTGCTCTTTATACATCAGTGGGTGGGATTGACCCTTAGTTTGACTGGTTGTATGGTTTGGACATTTCTACAGCTTATGGGCTGCTGTGTGGGAGGCTTACCCCACTGAGTGGGATTCACCCAGGTGGGCTCTGGTGCCTGTTGAGATCACCCTTTGGGTGTGTACTTGTGGGCTAATTGGGTGGTGCTCTGCTGTGGTGTGACACCAACCTCCAAGTATGTTAGTTCTGGGGCCTCTTGCAAGGGGCTTCAGTGAAGGCCCCAGTCACTACCTGCCTGTGACTGGCTGGGGGCTATCTGGTAGAAGCTACAAAGCAATCCGTAGTTGTTCGCTGCCTGTGCTAACCATGGAGGCATGTGGGAGAGGCCACACTGTGAGGACAGCTGATACCAGCACTGGGTCTGGGGTAGCTTCACAAAAGCCAGGACACCCCGAGGCCTGCTGCTACCTGCTGTCTCCCTTAAGTTCATGAGTTGAGTGAGGCAGGACCTGAGGGAGTAATTAGAGTTGGAAGAATAGTGGTCACCAGGTTAATGTATATTCTGGTTTGATGCCAGTGCTGAGTCTGGAGCGACTCAGCAAATGTCTAAGAGCACACCATGGCAATTTGCCACCCACCTAGGGCCTGCTGGACTCTAATAGGTTTCCAAGAAAGCGTGCAATGCAGGTGGGGCTGGATGCTCATTGAAAAAGTGCATCCAGCTGTGTGCAATTTTGGTGGGGCAGGTTCCCAGCAGGGCTGAGCATCAGAGCTCAGCAGGCCAATCAGATTCAGATTTGGCCTGTGGGGGAGGGCTCAACACATTAAAGATGGCAGCTACCTGCTGGCTGCAGGAAGATGAACCACCCCCCCCCCAGGAAAATGATGACTGTCCTCCATTCCTCCCTCCAAGGCACACACCTTAGTCTACCCAACCACTCATATGTCTCCGAGGTCCCCCGAGGCACCGTCTCTCCGCTGGAACCCAAGGTGAGTGTCTGCTAGTGAGTGAGTGAGTGAGTCTGTGCACTAGCTGTTTAAGAGGATGCGTGGGTATCCTGCTGCCTTTAGGCCCACCTGAACAGACAGAATCCCCACTGTTTTTCACAGCCAGGTATTGTTGGTGGTCCTCTTCTGCGCATCAGTACTCCCAGCTGCGGAGCCTGGTGTGGGGCCTGGGGTTCCTTGTTCCTTCCTGGGGAACCAAGGCAGCCAAGATATCCCTCCTGATTCTCAACTGCCACATGCAGGTACGAGACCTGTTTTCCGTCTCCCCTCCTCCTACCAGGCTCCACGTGGCTTCTTTATAGTTTTAGTTGTAGGACTTCTATTTGGCTAGACTTCAGATGGTTCCCTAGGTTAATTGTTCTATAATTTAGCTGTAATTTTAATGTGTTCATGGAAGAACACAGACACAGTGTTTATCTACTCTGCCATCTTGGATCTCTCCTGAATGAACTTTTGAATATAGCATCCTAAAACACTAAAATCAGGATTTAGGCAATAGGTCTTCTAAAAGGAAATTTTAAAGGGATAATTTTACATATTTGATGAGTGTCTTAATAGAGTATTTTTTTTTCCTATTTCTAGTGAAACTCAAAATGTAAATAATATTTTTGGGGGACCTAAAAATTATCTTCTAACACTGGCTTTATTATCATACATGCACTTATTCTCTGATTCCCAGTCAGGACTGTAGTGGTGGGTGTCATTTCTCTCCATTTCCTTCTTGAAAGATGGACATGGTAGTAAAAGTTTCAAAAGAAGCAAGTATGAGTGGTTTTACAGGGACTTAATATACATGCATTAGATTCTAATATTAGTTCAACTAGTGGTAATGATTCTTTCTATTATATCACTTAATCGAAATGCATTACTAAATTAACATGTAAGAAATACAGAGCCATTCAATCTTTCATAAGCCTCTCATTTCAGCACTTTTGGAAACCAATTTCCATACTCATTTTCCTAGTACTAGTAAATCAAATCGAAGTACTACAATTTATCCATGACTAACCTATTAGATATTAAATATGTTCTTGGAACCAACTATAACAAATATCACATTTGTAAATTAGTATTGCTGAACTGTTCTCAAAATGCCAAAATGATTCACGTTTTTGGTATTTTTGTCTAATTCTATTTTTTATTTCTATCTTTAAGCTACTGTTATTCACACAGTTTAACATAGCCAAAGAGTTTTGTTTTATAGAGAGATGTCATTTGTATAAACAGTACTTCAATTGAAATAACAATTTCAATAACTGTGGACTGTATTGAGTGCATATATATATATATATATATATATAATATATATATAGGAGTATATATATTATATATATATAATATAATTCCAAAAAATTATCTTGAGAAATTAAGAAATATATTTGCTTAGAGTTATAATTTTCAAAGTCTTAGTTTTGTATATTTACTATATAGTAATCAAGTTTGTGATTTACATAATAAAATATTTTCATTGTATAAATACATTTTATTAAATGTGTATAACATCAGACAATTATAAGTAATGGATACTTATAGGTAAACCTTTATTACAAAGAAAATAAATAAATAATTTAGTTTCTGTGTCACTATTGATATGCAATGATACTATACTAGTGTATAGTATAACAACAAATTATATATATTATATAATATATACATGTTATATATATAATATATATAATATATTATATGTTATATATAATATATATGTGTGTGTGTGTGTATATATATATATATAAATATAATATATATATATAATATATGTTCTGATCAACCTCTCCTCCATACATATATGGAACAAACTAGGTGACCTGATTCGCTTAGTATTTTGGTTGCTAATTTGCATTTAAAATTATTGTGGCTATTAATAGTGCATGTTGTTTTTTGCCTATCAACAAATATCTAAAACTAAGGTGAACTGTAATGGTCTGAGACAGTTCATTTTCGCACCATTGTAACTGATGTATATGTGTTTCATGTACTAGATAATATGCAATGTAAAATTGATTGTATGTTTATAATTTGCCAGGAACTCAGCAAACCTTTTCAATTTCTCACAACAACCTTAAAAGATATAGTACTCTACTCCTCTATAGTGAATAAAAAAAGGAACAGTAATGCAAAGATAAATTGCTTTGATGACAAAGTCCACTTTGCCATCAAATTAATCACAACCCTAATCAATATTATTTCAAAATATTAAATTAGTCAATTATATATTTGCTAATACTCAAAGAAAAAATTAACATGATATTTTATAGAGTGCATGACTATGTTGTATCAACTGATAATAAGTAGAAAGTCAAGTATAAATTACTACCTACCAGTTTTTTGGGGAGAGCTGTTATATAATATGACGAAGACCCATAACTCACTACTATTGTAGGGATTAACAGAACTAATACACCCATTTAGATCCCAAGAGATTTAATCAGAAGTTATAAAATTAAGCTTAAATAGTTGTGTGATTTATATTCTATCAATTTTTTTTTAGTTTGTTAACACTTTATTCTCCAGTTTCTATTTTTTTTCAATGAAAAGGAAAGATGAACTTATTTTTTTATTAGTTTCAGGTATACAAAACAACATGATGATTAGACATTTACACTCCTCACAAAGTGATAACCCCAACAAGTCTACTATCTATTTGACACCAAACATAACTATAACAATACCATTCACTGTATTCCCTATGCTGTACTTCACATCCCGTGGTAATATATATACCAGGGATGCCAAAAAAAATGTATACATTGGATACTTTGTTCAACATTGCCCAAGCAGTAGTTCACCGGAATCAGAAGTATGTCGACACTGATGGAAACCACTCTGAGCACCTTTTGTAATTGCAGAAGTTAAACCTGACTTGTATTCATCTTTTGTCATTGGTATATATTGAGTATTGCAATTTTAGTATAGTTTTTTCCTTTCTTAAAATGTGTATACATTTTTTAGCATCCTCTGTGTGTGTGTGTGCGTTTGTGCATGTGTGTGTGTATATATATATAAATATATACACATATATACACATTTCTTTAAATATATACATACATACACACACACACACACACACATATATGACAGATGGTATTAGATATTATTTTGTATTAGTTTCAGGTATACAGTTCAGTGGTTAGGCATTTATGTAATTTATGAAGTGATCCCCCCAATAAGTCTAGTACCTATCTGGCACCATACATAGTCTTTACAACATTATTGACTAATTCCCCATACTGAATTTCACATCCCCATGACTATTTTGAGACTACCAATGTGCATTTCCTAATCCCTTCATCTTTCTCACTCATCCCCCAACCCCCCTTCCATCTAGCAACCATCAGTTTATTCTCTGTATCTATCAGTCTATTTCTGTTTTGTTTGCTCATTTATTCTGTTCTTTAAATTCCACATATAAGTGAGATCATATGGTATTTGTCTTTCTCAGTCTGACTTATTACACTTAGCATTATATATAATCTAGGTCCACCCATGCTGTTGTATATCATAAGATTTCATTCTTCTTTATAGCAGAGTAATGCTCCATTGTATAAATGTACCAAAATTTGTTTATCAAATCATCTATTGATGGACATTGCAGTTGTTTCCATATCTTGGCTGTTATGAATAGCACTGCAGTAAACATAGGGTTGCATATATATTGAATTAGTCTTTTGTATTTCTTTGGTTAAATACCCAGGTGTGGAATTGCTGGGTCATAAGATAGTTCTATTTTTAATTTTCTATTTCTGTTTTTGACAGTGGTTGCACCAATTTACTGTCCCACCAGCAGTGCATGAGGGTTCCCTTTTCTCCACACCCTCACCAAACACTTGTTTGCTGATTTATTGATGGTAACTATTCTAACAGGAATTAGGTGGTATCTAATTGTCGTTTTTATTTCTCTCTTCAATGTCTTATAATTTTTATTTATCTGATGATTAATGACGTTGAGCATCTTTTCATGTGTCCATTGGCCACCTATATGTCCTCTTTGGAAAAGCTGTTCAGATCGTCTGACCATTTTTTAAATATTGGATTTTTTTTTGTGTGTGTTGATTTGTATGAGTTTTTTTTTTCTTGATAAATTTTGGATATTAATCTTTTATCAGATGTATCATTGACAAATATCTTCTCCCATTCATGAAGTAGGATGCCTTTTCATTTTGTTGATGGTTTCTTTTGTTGTGAAAAAATTTTTAGTTTGATCTAATCCCATTTCTTTTTTATCTTTTTTTTTTTTCTCTTTCCCTTGCCCAAAGCAATATATCAGTAAAAATATTTCTAAGGGCAATGTCTAAGAGTTTACTGCTTATATTTTCTTCTGGGAGTTTTATGGTTTCAAGTCTTACATTTAAATCTTTAACGTAAGTTTATTCTTTTATATGGAGTAAGATGGTGGTCCATTTTCATTTTTTTTGTTTGTTATTGTATGTGTCTGTCTGTTATGCCAGCACCATTTATTGAATAGACTGTCTTTACCACAATCTAAGTTCTTGCTTTCTTTGTCATAGATTAAATGACTGTATAAGCATGAATTTATTTCTGGGTTCTCTATCCTTTTTCGTTGATCAATGTGTCTGTTCTTATGCCAATACCATGCTGTTTCAATTATTAAGGACTTGTAGTATAATTTGATATCAGGTAGCATGATACTACCAACATTGTTCTTCCTTCTCAAGATTGCCATGGCTATTTAGGGTATTTTATTATTCCATATAAATTTTAGGATTATTTGTTCTATTTTTGTAAAAAAAAATGCCATTTGAATTTTAATAGGGATTAAATTGAATCTATAGATTGCTTTGGGTAGTATGGACCTTTTTCTAGTGTGCATGGAACATTTTACAAGATAGACAACATATTAGGTCACAAAATTTTTCCTATCCGTGTGCATGGTATATGTTTTTAATTATTTGTTTTCTGTCTGGTTTGGAGATCAAGGTAACGGTGGCCTCATAAAATCACCTTGGGATCCTTCCTCTGCCTTGGATTTTTGGGAATAGTTTGAGAAGAATATGTGTTAATTATTCTTTAAATATTTGGTGAAAATCACCTTAAAGTCATCTGGTCCAGGACTTTTGTTTGTGGGAGTTTGCTGATTACTGATTGAATTTTGTTGGTAGTAATCGATCTGTTTAGATTTTCTGTTTCTTCTTGATTCAGATTTGGTACATTGAATGTTTCTAGGAATTTAACTAATTCTGCCATGTTGTCCAATCTGTTGGCATATAGTTGCTCATAGTATTTTCTTCTTATTATTATTTTATTAACATTTCTGTGGTATCTGTTTTCACTTCTCTTTCATTTTTGATTTTATTTGTGTCCTCTCTTTTTTTCCTTGATGAGTCTGATTAAAAGTTTGTCAATTTTGTTTATCTTTCAAAAAGACAAAAACAAAGCAGTTCTTGATTTCATAGATCTTGTATAGTTTTTTGTTTTGTTTTGTTTGTTCTCTATTTCATTTATTTCTGCTAAGATCTTTATTATTCCCTTCATTGTACTCACTTCGGGCTTTGCTTGCTATTCTTTTTCCAGTTCCCTTAGGTGTAAAGTTAAATGGTTTTTTAGAAATTTGAGATTTTTCTTATTTCTTCAGGTAGGCCTGCATTACTATGAGTTTCCCTCTGAGTACTGCATTCTCTGTGTACCATAGATTTGGGATCATTGTGTTTTCATTTTCATTTTTCTCAAGGTATCTTTTGATTTCTTCCTTGATCTCATTTTTGACCATTCATTTATATAGTAGCATGCTATTTAGCTGCAAAGTATTTATAAGTTTTTCAGGGTTTTTTTGTTGTTTGTTTTTTGTTGTTGTTGTTGCTGTTGTTTTTTGTTTGTTTGTTTCTGGTAATTGATTTCTAGTTTTATACCATCATGGTCAGAAATGATTTCAGACTTTTAAAATTTCTTGAGACTAGTTTTGTGACCTAACATGTGGTCTGTCTTGGAAAATGTTCCATGCACACTGAAAATAATATATTTCTGCTGCTTTTGGGTGAAATGCTCAAAAATATCATTTACATCCATCTAGTCTACTGTGTCATTTAAAGTCACTTTTTCTGTGTTGATTTTTCTGTCTAAAAGATATGTCAATCGGTGTCAGTGGGGTGCTAAAGTCCCCTACTATGATTGTGTTACTATTGATCTCTGCCTTTGTGTCAGTCAACATTTTTTTTTTTTTTTAATATATTTCGGTGCTCCTATGTTGGGTTTATAAATGTTTACTAGGGTGATGTCCTCATGTTGGATTGATCCCTTTATTATTATGTAATGTCCTTCTTTGTTGCTTATTATAATGTTCATTTTTAAAGTCTATTTTTTTTCTGATACAAGTATTGCTATTTCAGATTTTTTCTCATTTCCATTTGCATGAAATATATTTTTCCATCCACTTACTTTCAGAGTATGTGTGCCTTTCTATCTGAGGTGGATCACTTATAGACAGAACATTCATGTTTTTTTCCCCTCATGTATTTGTTTTGGAGCATTTAATCCATTTACATTTAAAGTGATTATTGATAGGTATATAGTTATTACCATTTTATTATTCATATTTTTGAACTTTGTTTGTTTGTTTTCTCCTTTCCTCTGCTTAAAGATGACCTTTTAACATTTATTGTAATGCTTGCTTGGTGGTGATGAATCCCTTTAGCTTTTTCTTGTCTGGGAAGCCCTTTGTCTCTCCTTCAATCTTAAATAATAGCCTAGTTGGGTAGAGTAGTCTTGGTTGTAAGCAAACGTTTTTCATTACTTTGAATATTTCTGGCCACTCCTTTCTAGCCTGAAATGTTTCTGTTGAGAAATCTATTGATAGTCTTATGGGAGCTCCCTTGTAAGTAACTAGTTTTCTTTTTCTTATTGCTTTAGGATTCTCTCTTGGTCTTTAATCTTTGATGTTTTAATTATGATCTTTCTTGGTGTGGGCCTATTTGGGTTCATCTTGTTTGTAACTGCGCTTCTTGGACTTGTACAAGGTCTGACAATTAAGTTCACAAACTTATTGCAATGATGTTGCTAACCTTTTTTGATATTACAGGGATTATTCATTATGAATTTGTACCAACTGGACAAACCGTTAACCAAGTTTACTATTTGGAAGTGCTGAAAAGGCTGCATGAAAAAGTTAGATGACTTGAACTATTCAACAATTCATGGTTTTTTCATCATGACAATGCACCAGCTTATACAGCGCTGTCTGTGAGGGAGTTTTTAGCCAGTACACAAATAACTGTATTGGAACACCCTCCCTACTCACCTGATCAGGCTCCCATGACTTCTTTCTTTACCCAGAGATAAAAGAAATAATGAAAGGAAGCCATTGTGATGATATTCAGGACATCAAGTGTAATACCATGGCAGCTCTGATGGCCATTCCAGAAAAATTAGTTCCAAAATTGCTTTAAAGGATGGACTAGGTGCTGGCATCAGTGCATAGTTTCCCAAGGGGAGTATTCAAAGGTCATCATAGTGATATTCAGCAGTGAGGTATGTAGCACTTTTTCTAGGATGAGTTTGCAAACTTAATTGTCAGATCTTGTATGTCTATTTCCTTCACCAGTTTAGAAACATTTTCAGTCATTATTTTTTCAAACAGGTTCTCAATCTCTTGATTTCTCTCTTTACCTTCTGGTACCACTATGATGTGAATGTCTTTCTAATTGATGTTGTCCCAGTTGTCTCATTTGTTTGGAGTCTTTTTTTTCTTTTTGCTGTTCTGATTGGGTGTTTTCTTGCTACTTTGTCTTTCAAATGGCTAATTCAATCCTCTGCTTTATCTAGTCTTCTGGTGATTTCTTGTAGTTCATTCTTTATTTCAGTTATTTTATTATTTACTTCTGACTTTTTTTTTTTTCCTTATGGTTTCTTTGTCCTTTTTTATGCTTGATATCTCCCTGTTGAAGTTTTCACTAAGTTCCCTGAGTGTCCTTCTAACCATTGTTTTGAACTCTGTCTCTCATAGGTGGCTTGCTTCCATTTCATTTAGTTCATTTTCTGTTTTCTCCTGTTCTTTCATTTAGGACTCATTTCTTTGTTTCCTAATTTTAGCAGCCTCTCTGTGTTTGTTTCTATGTGTTTGGTAGATCTGCTGTGTCTCCCAGTTTTGGCCAGGTGGCCTTATGTATTAGGTGTCCTGTAGGGCCCTCATATTGTCTCCCTCGTCACCAGCTCTAGGTGCTCCAGAAGTGTTCTTTGTTTGGGTTGTGTGTGCCCATATGTCATAGATGAGCCTTGATTGCTCTTGGTACATCAGTTGGTGTGATTGACCCTCAGACTGATTGGCTGTGGGGTTTGGCCATGTCCACAAATTACAGGCAGCTGTGCAGGGAGCTTACCACCCTATGTGAGATTCTGGTGCCTGTTGAAACTGTCCTTTGAGTGTGCCACCTGTGGGACTAATTGGGTTGTGCTCTGCTGTGGTCTGAAGCCAGCCTCCAAGTATGTTGGTTCTGGAGCCTCTTGCGAGGGGCTCTGGTGCAGGCCCAGGTCATCCACTGCCCTGATCGGCTGGGGACTTCCTGATAGAAGCTTCAGAGTAATCTGTGGTTGTTTGCTGCCTGTACTAACCTGGAGGCAGGTGGGAGAGGCCACATCGTGAACTGATGATGGCTGCCACTGGTACCAGGCCTGGGGTAGTTTCACAAAAAGCCAGGATACCCTGAGGCCTGCTGCCACCTACTGGCTCCCTTAAGGTTCAGCCCTTGATAAAGCCTCATGTCATACATGAGTCGAATGAGTCAGGGTCTCTGGGAGTCACTAGAGTGGGATGAGTTTTGGTCAATAGCTTAATGTAGACTCCGGTTTGGTGCTAGTGCTGAGCCTGGAGGTACTCAGCAAGCATCTCAGAACACACCAAAGCCAGCAGTCACCTGCCTGGGTCCTGTGGACTCAGATAATTTTTCAAAAAATAAGTGCAATATAGGCAGGACTGGCTGCTGTCAGTAAAAATGCCTCTAGTTTGTGTGAGCTGTGGGGCAGGGGAGGGGGATGTCTCAGGGGGTCAGTAGGGTGGAGCATCAGAGATCACCAGGCCAATTAGATTCAGATTTGGCCTTGGGGGAGGTCTCAATACAGGAAAGATGGTGCACACCTGCTGGTTGCAGGGAAAGGGGAACCCATGCATGCAAAATGGCAACTATCCTCCATCCTTTGCTTCAATGCCCCCCGAGTTACTGTCACTCCGCCAGAGCTCAAGGTGAGTGCCTGCAAGTGAGAGTGTCTGTGTGAGATCCTTTTAAGAGGACATCAGGGTTTCCTGCAGCCTCCCATCCCACCCAGATTGTCTGAATCCCCACTATTTTTCACAGCCTGATGTTATGGGGGCTCTTCTTCCCGGCACCAGTACTCTGGGCTCGGGAGACTGCTGTGGGGCTGGGGTCTCTCATTCCTCCAGGGATGTCTTTGGCTGAGGTATCTCTCCTAGTCTCAATTGCCACATAGAGATTTGGGGCCAGTCTGTTTTGCATCTCTACTCCTCTTATTAATCTCCACATGGCTTCTTCTTTATATCCTTATTTATAAAACTTTTGTTCAGCCAGATTTCAGATGGTTCTCCAGGTTGATTTTTCTATAATTTAGTTGTAATTTTAATGTGTTCACTGAAGGAAACAGGCACAGTGTTTACTCCGCCATTTTGGATCTTTTCCAAAGATACGCTTAATTGATATTTCTGATTAACAGCTGAAGCTTTACAAAATTAAAAAGAAAAAAAATAACTCAAGCATCTAAAAAATAGCAACAGGGAATAATATAAAACAAAATTATTGTCATATCTAAAATATATGTGCAAGTATTTCACCAAACAAAAGTATATTACCATATATTAAATATATTTTGTTTAATGTGTATAATAATATATAACATATATTACTAAATATGAAACTCCTCATTCCAGCTCTGTGTGTATGTGTGTGTCTGCTCTTCTGAATTTCTTGGAATAAATAGCAATTTTAAGGTGGAATTTAGAGAAACATTAGTCAAATACAGTGGCATATCCTTCCAGATGTCTTGTGCCAAGGGCTGTTGGATGTGGCTACGGCACGTAAGGTACACCGCCAGGGGCTCTGTGCATCATTTATGTTGGATTATATTTACAAAGACCAGACCAAACTTCTGAATGATCATATTCAATAAAATTTCACTACTTTCTTAACATCTGCTCAAAGAAATCTGCATAGTTACCATGTGTGATAACTAGCGGATAATGCTTCAGACACTTCAGGCATTTTAAACTAGATTTTATGCAATGTTCCTGCACTGATCAAGGAGTCTTACTTTACTGTTGTTTAACTACGGAGGGAAATTCTACCTCTTCTATTATTTCAGGGAATGTTATCATTGGCTTTAATGAAAAAAATATTACAGTTAGTTGAAACTAAGAGAAAAGAAGTTTGATAACAGAAACCAAAGGTATAAAAGAAAACAACAAAAACATACCTATTAGCCATTCTAATGAGGCTTAGCAAAAACAGTGCTTGTTTTGGGGAGTTTCAGTGAGTAAGAGAGGTACTATAGGCAGTTGCTAAATGAAATACATTCTTTTAAACAGATTGGAAACATATTTAAAATATTAAACAAGGAAAATTTGATTGGCATAGAGTGGATTTGATATGGCTGTCTGCATCACAATAAAACATGTCACATTTTGTAAAGACATGATTTGAACCATTTCCATTTTTAGGGTCTGACATTTTACTTTGGGATATTTGGGGGAAGCCCTTAATTCTAATTCCAGGAATCAATTGCTTTCTTTAGTGATTTTCCTAGCATTTTGAAGTGTTTAATTATAAGTAGAACTATTTTTAAACTTCCAAGGCTTAAAAGGTATTTTTGTAGAGCATGTTGTAATCTAGTCATCCGTGCAACCTGCGTATATCAAACCTCAAAATGTGAATAATCTGTTTTAACAAAAGATAAAATGAAGACTCAACTATGATGATTTATTCTAATTATTTCTTAAGTTTGCAAAAAATGTCAATACTTTATTTGTATATATTTCTTCAGGGCATATACATTTTCATAAATTGAAAAATAACATTAGCAGCAATGGGAATAGTTCATGTGTGAAAATGTTAAATTATCTATTATAAATCTTCGTTAATAACTATTATTTTCTTTTTTAAACAGATTACTTCAATGCTACCTAACAATAGAAAATTATATAAATGTGTTTTTTCTATTGCTTTGATTTATAAAAAATATTAAAAGTATATTAATAACTAATTCTATATAAAATTCAACATTTTAATGGAGTATTTTCTGATACAAAAGATAATCACATATTACATGAATATTTACAAATTTGATTCTCTGTGTAAAATGACAATTTTATATATTGCGGTAATTCTGTACAAAAATTATAGAGATAAGTACTTACATTCTTTAAATATTTTGCATGTATTTCAATTGTAAGCGTTTGCTTATAGATGCCTATAAATCATAATGTATTTTTAATTTAGTTTAATTTAATTTAGTTCGCTTCATTTTTTTCTAAAGGAATTCACCTTTCTAATTCACTGTCTTTATATAGGAATCACAGTTCAATATGCCCAAAATGTCCTGGTCCATAATTCTTCTTCCATCCAGGAATTCAAACCCTAAAATCAATAGTAACGGTTTTATAACTACTCAACACTATAGCTTCCCCCTGCTCTTTCTTCCTTTCATTCGTTTCCTTTTCCTTTTCCTTTTCCTTTCTTCTATCCATCCTTCCTTCTTTTAAATTTTGGTAACATAAGCATAATGTACAATTTACCCTCTTAACCATTTTTAATTGTACAGTTCAGTTGTGTTAGTATTTTCACATTGTTTTTCAACCAATCTCCCAGAACTTTTTCATCTTGCAAAACTAAAACTTTATACACATTAAATCACTTCTCATTTCTAGTCCTTGACAACCACCATTATACTTTCTGTCTTCATGGACTTGAATACTCTAAGTATCTCATGTAAGTGGAATCTTCTAATATTTGTCCTTTTTTGATTGTCTTATTTCACTTAGCATAATTTCCTCAAGATTGATCCATAATATAGCATACATCAAAATGACTTTCCCTTTTAAAGCTGCATAATATTCCATTGTATATATGCCCCATTTTGTTTGTTCATTTATCCATGAGGAGCATTTGGGTTGCCTTCACATTATGGCTATTGTGATTAATGCTGCTGCTATAAACATGGGTGTGCCAACATCTCTTTGAGGTCCTGCTTTCAATTCTTTTGGATATATACCAACTAGGGGGATTATTAGATTATATACTACTTTTATTTTTGATTTTGGGGGTCATTGTCACACTGTTTTCCATAATGGCTGCACTACTTTACATTTCTACCAACAGTGTACAAGTGTTTCAAATTCTGTACATCTTTATTAACAATTATTACTTTCTGTATTTTTTTTCTTTTTGTAATAGCCATCCTAATGGGTGAGAGATGATAGTTTATTTATTTTTGATTTGCATTTTCCTAATGATTAGTGACTTTGAACATCTTTTCATCTGCTTGTTGGCCTCCAAGAATTTCTTGAATTTGAAATGTCTCATTCGTACTTTTGATCTCAGCGATGCGTTTTAAATTTATATATATATATACACACACATATATATATGTGTATATATATATGTGTATATATGTGTGTGTGTATGTGTGTGTGTGTGTGTATATATATGTGTGTATATATATATATATATATATATATATATATATATATATATATATATAGTGTTGGCCCCAGATTATTGATAATGATGTTCTTGACTAGGGGTGCCTGAGACATTCACCAGGCTACATTTATTCACAGAAAGTCCCAAAGAACTTCCCCTCACCATCATCACTGGGGCCAACGTTGTAACTGGACTGGCCATTGTGATTCTTACTGTTATGATTGCAGGATGCACCTCAGAAAAACATTAGGTTAACTTTGAAGAACTAGGTTTATTACTCACAAGTCCTGGAGGTACAGACATGCCTGAAGGCCATACAGTAAGGCCATGGTAGAGAAAGAGAGCGTATTTGCCTATATTAGCATTAGTATAAGGTGCTTAGGGCTTATAGAGTTCACTCTTAGTTGGAGAATTTAAAGACTGAGAGCAAAAATTAGGACACAGAAGGGAAAAGCAGAGTCACTCAAGCAGTCAGTTATTGAGGCTAGCCAGGGCTGTCTAAAATGGGAACTTCATGTGTGGGTGTAACCTAGTTTCTTATCTAGTTGTTTTGCTGGTAGCTGTGTCATACAACTGGCGATATGTTTATTCAATATGGATTTCTTTGAAATGGAAGTCGCTGCAATTAAAAGTTGAATGTCAGGCACTTACATTACAATAAAAAAGCTTAATATCAGGCACAACAATACAGAATAAGTTTGTTTTAATATTTTAAATACACTATAATACGGAATTCGAGAACAGTTTGAATGCTCAATGTACTTATTTTATTTAATATTTTCAGTATTTTTCTGTCAGTGATCTTGAGCTTCCTTCACATGCAAAAATACCTCATCTGTATATAACATTTTATTTTGTGCAGTTATATATATATATATATATATATATATATATATATATATATATATATATATAAAGTTTTATATAACTTTTAAAATCTGAAGGGATATAGTAAAATAATATAGTAATATCATTTGCCTCACTAGAATTGTGTAGCCATGGCTTCAAACTCAGAGTTTATTTAATAAATAAAATGTGATAATTATTTACTACTCTACTAAATTGAAGAAAGCTGATTTCCTCATGAATAGAAAGCTATGTGGACCCCCTACCTACAGTTTCCACAAAAAATAAGGTGATATAATTTTAGCTCTATCTGAAATAAGCTTGGGTCTTTTACCAAGCTTCTTCCTCATTACTAAAATCTCGCTGTCTCAATGCAGTTTCAATACTGGGGAATTTGGAACAATGCTTCCCTAATGACCTAACTTCACCTCTCCTGGGAATGAACATCAAAAAAAAAAATTATTTCCTCTAATTATATCGTTCTGTTCTCTCTCTGGATGATATATAAACAGTAACTTTTAATTAAGGGGCTTAAAAACAAGTGTGTTGCTAGGTACTATAAAAGAACTAAATCTTAAAATTCCTGAATACACTTTTTCTCATTTCCTCAATGTAGGTTTTCAAAATCTTACTTTTTGTGTACCATGTCTATCATTATTCTGCAACTTCATATATGAAGGATTCTTAACTACTGTTTCATACAAAATTATATTTGTGTAACATAAAAATTATATGTAGTCTTTTGCATCCAATAAATTATTCACATATAATTATAATTTTCTCATCATAAAAGTATCAACATGGTGGAACATACATTATTCTATTCTTTAATTCAGAAAAGTGAATTTTGTAGAGCTAAATTATTCTGTCAAGTTTTCCTAGTAATGTGAGTGTGCGTGTGCCTTTTGTGTGTTAAATTGTAGCTCAACAAAGTACTTTCTTATGAGCCCATGAGAAAACAAAAAGTTCACATCATGTGTGTGTGTATATATATATATATATATGTATATGTGTGTGTGTGTGTGTGTGTGTGTATATATATATATATATATATATATATAGAGAGAGAGAGAGAGAGAGAGAGAGAGAGAGCCCCGAAACATGTATATACATTTTAAGAAAGGAAAAAACTGTATTAAAATTGTAATACTCAATATATATCGATAACAAAAGATGAAGACAAGTCATGTGTATACTTTTTTTTTTTTTTACACCGCTGGTACATACTATATACCTGGGATGCCAAAAAAAAAAAAATATACACCCATTTAGATCCCAAGAGATATAATCAGAATTTATAAAATTAAGCTTAAATAGTTGTGTTTTATATTTAATCTAATTTCTTTTTTAACAGTTTATTAAGACTTTATTCTCCAGTTTCTATTTTGCTTTTTTATGAAGAGGAAAGGCAAATCTATTTTTGTATTATTAGTTTCAAGTGTACAAAACAAGATAATGATTAGACATTTATACTCCTCACAAAGTGATAACCCCAACAAGTCTACTACCTATTTGACACCAAACATAACAATTACAATACCATTGACTCTATTCCCTATGCTGTACTTCACACCCGGTGACTATATATATATATATATATATGTATATATATATATGAGGGGTGCCAAAAAAATGTATACAAGTGGACACTTTGGTCAGTGTTGCTCAAGTATTAGTTCACCGGAATCAGAAGTGTCTAGACACTGGTGGAAACCACTTTGAGCACCCCTTGTAATTGCAGAAGTCAAACGTGACTTATATCCATCTTTTGTTATCAGTATATATATTAAGTATTATGATTTTAATACAGTTTTTTCCTTTCTTAAAATGTGTATACATTTTTTTGGCACCCTGTGTATGTATATGTGTGTGTGTGTATTTTTTCCCCAGATAAGACTTACATCATTATACTGATATTAAAATATACTCATTTACACGTCTAAAACATACATGAATATAAGCAAGTCAAAATTTTAAAACCATATATCTCATTTGAAAATGAAAATGTTTCGATGAAAAGCATTACGCACTTTTGTGTGTCTATGTTTGTGTATTTATGTATGTTTCTGTATATGTGTTCAAAAATATATATTGAAATAATCAAGAATATGATTTTCTTCACAATAGTAGACTTCAGAATCAGTAGATACAATATTTTTTAAATTATATCTGCTGAATATGATTAAGGAAAATAATAGGAAATTAATTAAGGAAAAAATAGGGAAAAATTACCTACTGAGAATCAGAAGTTCCTTATTAAAGTTAGATTCACTAATATATTCCTATGAGTACAATTAAATGTAAAACAAGTCAGTTGTTTGTGTGTGTGTGTGTGTGTATATATATATATATATGGCCAGAGAGTGGTTGCTAGGTAAAGACCTGTTTACTAAAATAATGAGAAAGCTGGTTCTTTTAGAATTGCCATAGAAACTAATATGTCTAATTCTCTACCTATCTTAAAAAGTTTTAGCAAATAAAGTGTGATGAAGTGTAGCTAGAAACAGTCTTCAGTGTTTCTAGCTGGAAATTAATGGAAAAATAAATCAGTAATGATAACATAGTTTTAGTAATATGCTAAATGGAGACAGTCTATGCAATTCATATTCAATGTAATTTTAAAAAGTGTTAGCTTATGATTTATTACATGAAAAATGCTGATATAGTAATGGTATAAATTATCACCAAATGATCTTGACTTTCAATTTTTTTCAATAGTTTTCTATGCAAAAGATAGTTATAAATACACTGAATCATTGTTATAGAATAATTGTATATACTGCAAAGTACCATGAGGGCAAAGAATTAAATAATAGTCCCATTAAATGTATTTCGATATAATATCTGTCTCACTCTTGGCCTGGCCTATGTATCTATCTCTATTGTATTTTTCTGTTCTTCCAAATAAGACTTTTGTTATGAATCCACTGAAATGCAATTAAATAATCAGATTGCATACAATTATGTTTTTTCTAACATTATAACACATTAAAATTAACTATCTAGTATTTGAATATTAAATATATTTTATGTATCAGTGACTATGTTACAAGGTAAGTTTCAATAAAAAAATTAAATTGTGTTTTAAAAATGTGTGGTAGTGAAAGTCTTCTCAACTCTACAGAAAATAATGGAAATATTACTTTGAATATTAATTTTATATTATTAATTTGACTTAAAATATAAGCATGGATGGATATGTTATCTATAAAATGATAGCATTGAGTAGTTTTCAAGAACAGATCTCTTTAAGTGGGGCTGTATATATATATATATATATATATATAACCTTTTTATGCAATACCTTTTTTTATACAATGCAATAACTATAAATTTGGATACTATATTTATATTTTTTCTCTTTTGAACACTGTTTGCAATTCCAGTTGAAGCTCTTCTAACTATAACTTAATTGTTATATATTGTGCCCTTCTTTTTAAAATTTTATCTGGCAATTTTCTCTGCTTCACCTAGTAGTATATGCCTTTTCAACTTCTTTTTCTCTCTCATGCCTTCTCAAATGTTTTGTAGTGATTTTGATTTTACTCTCCCTAAAATCATCTCTGGACAGAAATCACCCATGACATCAATAATGCAAAATGCAAGGGTCAATTCTAAGTCTACAACTTAACCTGTCGCTGGCACGTGACAGAGTTGATCACTTCATCTTTCCTGAAAAACGGACTTTCCCTGAATTTTTCAAGATACTATTTCCTTTTTAAATTTCTAATTTAATTTATTTGTTGATACTTCTCATAATCCTCTGCTGGATCCTGTTAATTTTCTAGCTTTTAAAGTTTGTTGATTTCCTGGGCATAGTCCTAACTCCTCTTCTATTCTCTACCAAAGTTCTCTCACTGGCCTCTTCATTAGCACATATATGCTGGTGACAGATATGTTTGTAGCTTCATCCAGAACCTCTGGCAGGAAATCCAGGCACAATTACCACTCCCAAATACAATTTTCATATAAATGTTTAATAACATCAAATATAATATATCCATCAGTACATGTTTTGATATTTTCTACTACACCATAACCAAATCTGACCACATCCACGGCAACCACTTTGGTCAAAGCCACTACCATCTCTTTCCTAGAGTATCAACAAAGCCATTAACTAATCTCCCTGCTTCCACTTTTGCTCTGCCCCAAGCATCTCCTTTCCACACATTACCCAAGGGATCACATTTCAGTATGTCTGATTGGGTCACCTTTCAGTTCAGAAGCATCTAGTGGGCGCTTTCATATTTAGAATGAAATCCAAAATCATTATCATTCCTACAAAGCCATTTGTAATCTTGACGTTTTCTTGCCTGCCATTAGATCTTACAACTACCTCTAATTTTCAATGTGCATCATCTACATCTATTCCTTTGGTTTCCAGCTTCAAATAATTTTTATAAATAGTCTTTGCAATGACAAGAAGGAGTCAGTCTTCAAATACACAACACTGATGTGGGAAAATATTTTAAATGTATGTTAAGCTCTGTGGCAAAGAAAGGATGACCATGACCGAGATGTCCTAGCCCCTAGAGTAGTTTCAGTCTTGTAATAACAAAAAACAAACAAACAAAAGAAACACACACAAAAAAACAATAAAACAAACAAACAGAAACAGAAAGATAACTAAATTGTCATAGAAAAAATGTTGAGTATTAATACCCTCTTATATACTCACAATCATACAAACATGCACACACACACGCACATACACAAGGAAGCAGTCATCAATTCCTACTTTTACAAGTCTTTGTATTATATGTATATATATATTTAATTTTACCAGCTGGGTTTTTTCAGTAGTGGTGGATATCTTTTGGGATCTTTTCCAGGTGTTCTATCCACTGTGTTCTGTGCTGTGTATAAGGCTGTCTAGGATGAACTATGACAAAGAACAACCTTGATCATAGGGTGGCAATGAGATCTAGATCTATTCCTCTACCAAAGCAGAGACCATTCCCTTTTCACAGTTCTCTCTGGATTCTGGGCAATTGTGCTAGGCAGTTGCTTCTTCTTAGATATAGTTCATAGCTGATTTTCAGGAGTTATTATATAACATATTGTATTCTCTTGTGGGATCTTACAACTAGTTCATGTCTTTGTAAATAATCTCTTTACTAAAATTTCCTCAGTTACCCAATTTATTTCATTTGATTTTGGCTTTGAAATAGAGTTGTTAAAACAGATAAGTACATTAATTCATTATGGATATTTGCTAGTATTTTACTTTGAAATTTTGTACATTTTCATAAGTAACATTTATCATAGCATCCACGTTAGAACTATGTGGCAGGTTCTCTATTTATTGCTTTTAAGGGACTTCTTATTTGGGCAGTCCAGAAAGCTGTACCGTTTATTAGGCTTAGAGGTAATTCTTTAAACTTGTGTTTGTGCATATTTAAATTTGACCAGATAGAGGAGAGATAAGAGGAGGAAGAAGAGAGGTAACACATCTATATTTGTATTTTCCTCAGTTTATTATTGACATGATTAAGAACCAGTCTAAATCCATATCCCAATCCAGGTGAGATTTTTAGCATGATAGGCAACAGCTATTACATATGTGTATACATGCCAAAGCATGCCATAATCATGATTCTCCTACTTTGGGTTCAAAAGTAGAACTCAAATATCTGTGCAGTTGATGACATTTGATATTTTTTAAAATAAATATTATGGCTCTCCAGTCATTCAAATTATGGTAGTTAGTTCTGAGCTGAGGAACATATATGGTTGAATATTAAACCTGTGTTCTCTTAAAATTCTAAATATTGATTGTTGAATTATTTATTGTAAATAATTATCTATGAATATAGATCTTATTACATATATTATATATAAATATATATATATATATATAATTAAGCTGATCATATGAGATTTCTCCTTCAATCAATAATGTCATAATTATGTTAATTATTTTCTAATAATGAATAAACTTATGCCCACAATAGACTCACCTTAACTGTTTTACAACTTTGAAAATCTATCTTTAAATTATGTTTGATAAAGTTTAGTTTAGGATTTTTGCAAATACATGTAAGAAGTGTGATTAGCCTATAATTTTTCATCTTTCCCATAGTCCTTTAGTACTCTATGCATTGATGTTATAACCACCTGATAGTACGCGTATTCAAAGCCAGACTATCATTTATAGTCCCTTAAAAAGTTTAATGAGATTTGAATTATTTTCCTTGAATATTTTAAAGAATATATCTGTAAAACATTTAGGCTTGCTTTGTGTACATGTTTTGTTTACTTTTTATTATATGTTTGGTGGGAGGAAGCTTTCAACTGATTCAATGTCAACAATTAAATATATAGAAATAGACTATATATTTGTAGTTAGTTTTAATATTTTGTATTTTTACATATTTGTATATTTCCAAATTTTTGGCTTATATGTGTTTATGTTTTCATTTTAACATGTATCACCTCTGTATTTTTATATCCCTTTTCATTTCTTAAAAAAAAGTAGAAAAAAGTATTTCCATAATACTTTTTAATCAATAACTCATGAGGAGTTTTGAGATAAGACCATATCAGTATTTGTCTGGCAAAGATGGAGTGAAAAATCATGCATTTTTGGAAGGTCAAAATAATGAGATAATTGGGCAATTGAACATGGTGGCATGGTGAAACACAGGTGCTAAATGTTTCTACATGTAAGGGGAACTATAAAAGTGAGGTCGCATAAGACAGAAAACAGTGGGTAGTATAATTTGATTTGGGGCACTTCAAATAAAAATGATATTATTTCAATGTATCAGCAAGGAATGATATAGACACAATTCCTTTCAAAATCTAAAGTCAAAATGTCTGACACGAGCATTTACACATAGATAAATAAACACAAATTGATAATTGAATAAAATTATATATATATACACAATATTGATGTGGGGAAGTATTTTGTGATTTTGGTTGGTTACAGTTCTTTAACAAACCAAAGCACAAGTTGTCAAGAAATTGATTATGCAGTATCATATTTTGAAATTTTAAGTGCTAAGTATATTTTGCAAGGGTCAATACTGAGTCTGCTGCTATTAAACATTTTTAAAATTAATGATTGGGGTGATGAACCAGAGTATATGTTATTAAATTTGCTGATGACACCAAATTTAATACGACAATTAGCACATTTAGAAATTGGGTTAAAACTCAAAATGACCTTGATGAGTTGGAGAGGAGCCTGGATATAAACAAGATGAAGTGATTAAGTTTATATGCAGCAATTCATATAGCTTATTTTACATTTACACTGGCCAAACCATTATGTAACTCCGTTTAGAGTTTTAATCAGAATAGTTTGAATGATCTACCTTCATTGCCAGCACAGTCACATCAAATATGAAGTTAATATTTTTGTGCATCCAACTGGCATAAAAACCAAGTTATTATTTAATCAAAATGATGTCTCTGCTGGGATTCTTCAAGACATGAACACTGAGGTTTAGATGAAAATATATCTACCAAAAATCACTTAGGATATGTCAATGCTTCTAAACTGAGAAAAGAATAATCACTGTAGAAGTCACAACTGTCATGTATGCTGGCAATGGTGTTAAAAAGGAAAACAATGGTAAATACATGACTTTACAGAATTTGGATAAGACTTTTTTAGTATACTAATTACTTAGTGTTTTGGAGAGAATTTCTACAACCGAATTATGGTGTCAAGACTCAGAAAAATGAACTATCTGTGAAAAAGTGTTTTACATGAATATACTAGCTTAAGAAATAGGTATAAATATTTAAGAAAATAATTGTAGAGTTCAGAATTAATGTTGATGTTAACATTTTTTTTTCTATTTAGTGTGAGCTTTAACATTTTGAGATCAATGTCTATAATGAGAATCTCATGAAAATTTAAAATTACAAGGACAGAAAATTTACATACAGATATAGAAATTGTTGTCAACATCCTAAAACTCATTTGTGATACACTGCCTTTGGTCAATAGATTCAAGGTTAAGAAACGTAAGAATTGTCTTCTCAGTATATATGTTCTCAGGACATTTCTATTTTTCTCTTCCAATTAATGGACTTTATTACTTAGAGCACATTTAGGCTTATAAAAATTTTGGACACAAATACAGAAAGTTCCCATACAGTCCTCCTCCAAAGTACAATTTTCCTATTATTAATGTTTTGAATTAGCATAGTACATTTATTACAATTGATGATTCAATATGTTTACTCTGTGTTGTACAGTTTATGGGTTTCACCAAATGCATAATGTAATGTATACAATATTACAGTATCATACCGAATAATTTTACTGCCCTAAAAATCCTCTGTACTCAATGTATTCATCTATCCTTCCCTCTCCCTAACCTCTGGCAACAATTAATCTTTTTACTGAATTAATCTTTTTACTGAATTTACAATTAATCTTTTTTCTGAAAAGTTTTGCCTTTTTCAGAATATCATGTAGTTGGAAACATACACTCTAGTCTTTTCAGACCACCTTCTTTCATTAGCAATAATCATTTATATGTCTTTTCATAGCTTGATAGCTCATTTCTCTGTATTGATGAATAGTATTTCATTGTATGATATGAATGATCCCATTTATTTAGCCATTTGCCTGTGGAAGGACATCTTGGTTGCTCCCAACATTGGCAATTATGAACAAAATTGCTGTGAATATCTGTATGCATGACTCTCTCCCTCTTTTCCTGCCTCCCACCCTCTCTCCCTCTCTCTTTTTTTCCTTTCCCTCGCTCATGAAAAGACACTGACAATAACAACTAAATGGCATAACTGAAAACAATTAGAGAAATTAACATGAAACAATGTTGCCAAAACGAAATGTCTAAAATTCTAGAGCCAAAGTTACATTGTATTGAATATCAGGAAAACAAAATCATCCTGTTTTCTTATCTTCTAATAATAAGATTGTCTTGGCTTCCTGAAAGTGGCAACATTCTTTTTTGCTTTTTTGGATGATAACTTCGTAGAACTGTCAGAAAGATCAAATTTCCCTCAAAGTATTAAATTTTGTCACAAAATTTGGAAGTACCAGTTCCCCTGAGGCAAATGTAAATACACTGTCATTTTTTTATGTGTGTTTGCTTCAACACCTTCTGATGTACAGTCTCTTAGGAAATAGATTTGTTTCACTTTTTCAAAAGATTTACTCTGGACTAATAAAACTTTTTAGAAAATTCAAGGAGAAATTACTTGTAATCAACAATTGATGGATATTTTAGGCTTCAAAATTCTTAAAGTTTTAGATATCCACTAAGATTATTTAATAACTAATTAACATGATAAATATAACAATAGAAATCTTTATCAATAAACCAAATAATTTTATTCAATTAAAATCACTATTGGCATCAAAGACTTTACCATTTAAGGTAGATATAAAATGTTCTTTCCTCAACTAAATTGTGATGGTAAAAATAAATAAACTCATGGTTATTTGATAAAGTATAAAGTGATGATGAATTCTCTAACATTTATTCTTTGACAAAGCTCAAACATTACCTCAATAAATAGTCAAAAGCAAGACTAACAAAACCAAGACAATCAAACTACATAAATATAGTCTCTAATGTCTAAACTTTAAGAATTAAATCGATTTCAGACTACTATCTAAATTTGTAGGAAAATTTTAGGTAGTAGCTATCTCAAGAATTAAGAGATATAAAATTGAAATACAGTAAAAAAATAAATAGGTGCTTTATATATGCATAGAAACACAGCCATACACAATCACACCCCACAGTTGCAACATCTGAATGTCATACAAATGCCAAAGATATGGTATGAGGATATTTACTAAGCACTTTCCATTTAATTGCATCCTCACAACCATAATGTAATGTATGAGCTTTTTTACCCACTTAACAAATGAGAGCACCGAGATTTATTGGTGAAATAGCTCACACAGTCTTGTCAGTGGAAAAGTATTTCAGTCCAGATCTGCCTCTCTAAAGCTCCTGACATCACACATGTCCTGCTGCAGATGTTTGTGGTGTACTGGTATGACAACACAAACGCGGAAGTGGACAACTGCGAAACAAAACATGAGTAGAAACCAATGTGGTTAGCAGTCTGTCATCCAATTGTATCTCCCTGAAAAAGAGATGCTAAAAGTATTTCTCTCAAAAGATAAATGTTTGCTGACATGTTTTCCCTGTATCTGATCTTTAGTGTGGTTTATAATGAATTATGGAAATAGCAATGTTCACACAATCTAGGCATAATTTCCATAACCACTAAGTTTTCAGTTTCCAGTGTTCTTTTTAGTGCCATCTGAATACTTTCCAGGAGAGTATTTCATGACTGATATGATTTTAATAAACATGCAAATTAAACTGAGATCGATATGTAGACATGCAAAAAATGATTACAACTCAAATCTAAAGGAAAGGATGAGCAGGGTCCATAGGGAAATTGATAAAACAATTTAATTTTAAAAAATCAATACACAAATTCAATTAAATCGCTTAATAGATTTAGTGAGACATAATTCACATGCCATAAAATATACCAATTAACTGTGTAAATTCAATGTGTGTTTTTCTTAGGTATATACATAGTTGTGCAGTCATTGATACAATTTAAATTGGAAACGTGTTCATCATTTCAAAACAAACCCTATATCCATCAGCAGTCACTCCATTCATTCCAAACTCTTCTACACACAGAAAACACTAATCTATTTTCTGTCTCTATAGATTTGCTTGTTCTGAACATTGCATATAATGGAATCTTACAATATGTAGTCTTCAGCGTGTATCAGTATTTCATTCACATTGTATGGATAAATATTCTATTGTATGGGGAAATTTATATTTATCCACTTAGCAGTTATCATGCCTTCAGTTTTTTCCCCATATTTCAGCTAAAATGAAAAACGCTGCTATGAACATTTGTGTACAATTTTTGCAATGACATAGGCTTTATTTTCTCTTATGTACACAACCAGAAGTGGAAAACTTGGTCATGTGGTAGTACTATGCTTATATTTTTAGGAAATACCAAACAATTTCCTGAAGTAAACCACTTTACTTTTCCACCAGAAAAATATGAGCCTTCGAATTTTTTGCAGTCTTGTCAACACTTATTATTGGGTGTTCTTTGGCTTATCCTAGCGGATAAGAAGTGGTATCTCAGAGTTTGAGTTGCATTTCCTTAATGACTAAAGATGTTGGGCATCTTTGCATGTGCTTAATGTCCTTTTGTATATCTTCCCTGGAGAAATGTCTGCACAAATACTTTGCATGTTTTTTAAAGAGAGGTCACCGGTCTTTTTATTATCGAGTTTAATAATTATGTATATATTCTGATAAATACAAATATAAAACTCCAGAATATACAAATCCAGAAGTCATTGTATGTAGTATATTTTTTCTCCCATTTGGGGGATGTCTTTTTCCTTAAGGGGTGACACTGTGTGCAGCACAAAAGTTTTGAAATTCATGGTGGCCACTTTATTTTTAATCTGGTCGGTTGTGGGGTTTTTTTTGGTCTCATATATAAGAAAACTGCCTAACCAGATATAATGAAGATTTACTTCTATGTTTTTTTTCCAGTGAGTTTCATAGTTTTAGAATGTCCACTTCTATAATCTGTTTGATTTAATTTTTGTGTATGATTTGTGAAAAGGGTCCAACTTCACTATTTTTCATCTGGGTATCCAGTGATATTTACAGAAAGACTATTATTGTCTCATTGAATTATCTTTCATCCTAGTTTGGAATTAATTGAGTATAGAAATAAGTGTTTACTTTTGGACTCAATTCTACTTATTGATCTATGTATGTGTCTACCATATACCAATATCACACTGTGTTAGTTGCTGTAGTAAAACTTGAAATCAAGAAATGTGGGTGCTCCAGCTTTGTTCTTCTGTTTCAAGATTGTTTTGTACCACTCTTTTTTTATTTTCATTTTCATGTGAAAATTAGGCTCACTTTAATAATTTCTTCATCAAAACTGACAGAGAATTTGATAAAGATTAGTCTTGAAACTATATACGAATTTGGGAAGTACTTCTTTCTAAATAGTGTCTTCTAAGTCATGAACATGAGATGTTTTGCCAGTTATTTAGATCTTCTTTAATTTCTTTCAACAATGTTTTACAGATTTCACTATACAAGTATTGCATGACTTTCGTTAAATGAATTCCTAAGAATTTTATTTTTTTGATGCTATTACATGGAATGTTTTTACTTAATTTCGTATTTGAATTTTGCACTGACAACATATTTAAAATTCAATTATTTTATATTAGTCTTGTTAAGCCAATTTATTAGTTTTGGTAGTGATTTTTAATTAGTTCTTTAGGGTTTTCTATTTATAAAAACATGCCATTTGAAAATAGAGATCATTTTACTTCTTCCTTTCAATCTGGATGCCTTTACTTTTATATGTCTAATTGCGCTGCCTACAAACACCAATACATTTTCCTTAGAAATTTAGAGTGGTGTTTTTCCTTTGTATCTGATCTTAAGGCAAAGCTTTCAGTCTTTCACTATGAAGGGTTGTTATTTGTGGAAATTGTTCTTGTTGTTTGGTTCGGTTTTGGTAGATACCCTTCATTAATAAGAGATGTTTCGTTCTTCTCCTGGGTTGTTTTGTGTTTTTCTCATGAAAATGTTTTAGACTTTGTCAAAAAAAAACGTTCTACATCTTTTGAGATGATCATAAATGATGTTCCTTTATTCTATTGAAATACTATATTCTACTGGTTAATCTTCAGATGTTAAACCAAACTTGCATTATTAGGATAAATCACAATAGATGATGGTGTATAATCCATTTTCTGTATTGTTGACTTCAAATTCTGGTGAGGAGTTTTGCATCTATAGTCATAAGGAGCTTTTTATTTGTGACGTATGTGTTGTTTTGCTATCAAAGCAATATTAACCTCATCAATTTGTTTGAAAGTGTTTCCTTATTTTCCATTTTTGAGAAGAGTCTGAAGGATTGGTATTGGTTTTCTTTTAACCTTTGGTAGACATCATCCATAAAACAATCTGATTTTTGTCCTTATAGATTTAACTTGTAGGGAGTTCTTAAATGATTAATTCATCCTTTTTACTTCTTATAGATTTACTCAGATTTTTTATTTTCCTCTGAGTGATTTTGGTTAGTTTTTGACTTCATAGGAATTTGTTCATTTTATGTAAGTTATTTAATTTGTTAGCATACATTTTGTGGAATATTCTTGTATAATCCCTTGTACTTCTATGCCCCTTTTCATTTCTGATTTTGGTAATTTGAGCCTTCTCGTATTTTTTTTTCTTGGCCGTGTACCTAATGATTGCCAATATTGTTGATTTCAAAAAATTGGTTATTGATTTTATCTATTATTTTTCAGTTCTTTATTTCATTTACTTTCTCTATAATGTTTTTAATTTTCTTCTCTGGCTTCTTTTGGGTTTAGTTTGCTCTAATATTCTTTTTAATTACTTAAGGTAGAAGGTTAGGTTATTGATTTGAGACCTTTTGTCGTTTTTTAAGTATAGGCATATTGCAGTTATAAATTTTCCTCTAAGTACTGCATTAACTGCATCCCACAAAATTTTATGTTTTTTTCACTTAAATTTATATCAACATCATTTATAATTTCTCTTGTGATTTCTTCTTTGAACTTTGTATATGTAATTTACATTCTCACTTTTATAACTATTTCAATTTTTCATCTGTTTTAGATTTCTAATCTTGTTCCATCATACTAAAATAATATACTGTGTATCACTCAAATTTTTTTAAAAAAAATTAGTATCATAGGGCAGGCATAGGATAGACAACCTCGTTCCAAAAAGGAAAATAAATAAATAAATGCTTGAAAGGAGTCTTGGGTCCCAAGAAAGTCTACAATTCACTAGGGCAAATTCTATAGTCTGAGGCCTGAGAATAATTCTCTGTTTCCCTATACTTAACCCTCTGCATCCTCCATACTGGTGACTCTACTCTCTCAGCTTCGGGAAGCTCCACTGGACCACCTAGCCTCTGGGCCAACAGCTCTGCCTTTTCTAGTCTCTGCATTTATGTCTTTGCACTTGGAGTCATTTTTTCTTCATTTTATCCCATCTCTGTCTCCTTCAATCCTGGCTCAGTGTTTCTGATTGTGTAAAATTCTCAGAACCTTTGACAGTATTCTGTAAGTCATGGGAATCCGAGCCGCTAGACACAAAGGGCTTCCCACAGATTTCTTCCTGGATGACCAAATCTCTATTTCTGGCTTCTGCTGAGATGTTGATTGAATCAATAAATATTGTGCTTAATTTCTTTTGTAAAATTAGCAAATGTTTTGCCAGCCACACCTTTAATGTTGTCTACATAGCATGCTTTTATATCTTTTGCTGCTACTTGGATAGGCTGATAATTTTCTAAATCATCAAATGTTGGTTTCTTTTTGCTTAGCAATTCCTTCTTTATTTTATGTTTTTCCTTTCACATTTTACTATAAGTAAGGAAAAACCAGGGAATACCTTCTATAGTTTGTCTGGAATCTTCTCTGCAAACTATACAAGTACCTTGCTTACAAATTCTACTTTTGACTCAGCAGTTAAACATAAATAAATCAAGTTCTCTGCTACTTTATAACACCAGTCACTTTTCCTCCAGGGTGCAGTAACATGTTCCTCATTTCCATCTGAACAATCACCATAAATACCTTTAAAACCCATATTTGTAACTGTCTGTTTAGGGGAATCTATGTGTGTGTGTTTGTTTGTTTGTTTCTATTGAGTGTTTCAAAATTCTTCCATTGTATGTATTACCTGATTGCTAAACCACTTTGATATTGTTAGATATTTTTTACAGTAGCACTCTATTTCCTGGTACCAAATCTGTATTAGTTTCCTAGGACTGTCATAAGAGTACCCCAAACTGGATGGCTTAAAGAAATAAGAATGTATTATTTTACAGTTCTAGAGGCTAGAAGTCGTAAATAAAAGTGTCATCAGGGTTGGTTCCTATTTGAGCTTCTGTGAGAGAATAACTCCTGTGCTTATCTCCTAGCTTCTATTGGTTGTCAGCAATCCTTGATAATACTTGGCTTGTAGACACATCAGTGCAATTTCTACTCGTCTCCTCATATGACATTCTCCCTGTAACTCTGTTTCTTCACACAACTGTCTTCCCAATGTGTGTCTTTGTGCCCGGTATTTTCTCCTCTTATTAGGACGCTAGGCATTGAATGAGGGCCCACCCTACTAGTATGTCTTTATTTTAACTTGATTAGATGTGCAAATAATCTATTTCCTAGGTAGGTCATGTTTACAGATACCTGGGGCAAAATACATATTGGGGGAGGGGCACAAAATTCAATCTACAGCGGTATCCCTTGACATGCCCTGTAAACATGCAGTGTGTGTGTGTGTGTGTGTGTGTGTGTGTGTGTGTGTGTGTTTAATTTTTTAAAGTATTTCTTACTTTGTGTCGGTAAAAGTTTCTTCAGGTTCATTTTGTATCTTTATTACCCAAGTTGTAAAATCAGTAATTTCCTAAAGAGGTCTGAGTCCTTTTATTTCAAGTGGTATTAAAAGTCAAAATACGGGTGCTAGATGTGCTCAGCAGTACGTCTTAATGCTTTTTATTTGGTTCATTTAAACCTTTGGTTGCCTATGAAATATGGATTGCCCTTATGGTTTCAAGAATCAGTTGACTTTCTTAATAGATCTTTACCTCCACACCTTTTTCTGCGTACAAATTCTTCCTGAAACCTCTGTGTGAATCAGGTGAATGGAAAGCTATTTGCCAGGCTGAAGACATAATGACAAACTTAGCACAACTTGTCCCCCCAGATATGAGCTTCCTCAAAAGAAGCCCTAGTTTTTACCCAAATTTCTAATTCATTTTATTTAGTGAGAATACATTTAAAAAAAAAATGAGCACATTAGGGTTTGAGGGGCAAGAATGTGGGGATGATTGGCACTTTTTTTCTGTACGTAGGTCTCTAATAATATACCTGTTTACTTCTATGATTCTCACTTGTGCTCTCTATGTGATCTGCTGATTATAAGTAAAAATCTCTCCTGAAATTAATGGAGTATATTGATTATCACTAATATTGAATTGTCCTTTCAAAGTATAGTCTCAAATTGTGACATTCTCTAATATGTTTGTCAACCATTCCTGCATCATCTAATGAATTATCTAGTTAAAATAAATTTTCCCAACTAAAAGTTTACACAAAAGTTTCAAAAATAGTATAACTAATATCTTTCTAGTCTTTACCAAGTGTCATAAATTCATAAATTAACATTTTGTTTCATTGACTTCACGTCTCATGATTATTGTATAATTTCCTGCACTATTTTCTTTGTCTTGCTATGCTTAGCCCGACTTGCCTTTGGTTTGTGGCATTGCTTTGCTTTGTTTCTTAACAGATTGTTTAATTAAAATCTTTAAGTTTTAAGGCAATTCCGAAGTCTCGGTAGCATATTTTTGAAACAGGAAATATTTTCTTTATTATTTCCAGACTATCTGTTGCGTTTCTTATGCCCTTTTCCTCCATTTTAAAGGAAATAAGCTGTTTTAGCTTGGGATACTATAACAAATTACCATAGACTGGGTGGATTAAACAACAATTTCTCACAGTTCCTAGAGGCTGGGAAATCCAAGATCAACAGTAGCTACCTTTCTTGGAGAGGGCCCTCTTCCTGGTTTGCAGATGGGCATCTTGTATTTTCACATGGAGGACAGAGAGAGAAGGGACGCAAACTCTTCTCTTTTCTTACGAAGTCACTAATCATAGGGTGAGGGCTCCAACTTTGTGACCTAATTACATTTCAATCACCCCATTTCCTAATACTATCACACTGGGGATTAGGGCATAAACATAAGAATTTTTTTGGGAAAAAACATTTAGTCCATATCATACTCCTATATCTTGAAATCACTTACCCAGCTCTCAACACTCTTCAATCTTTTACTGACTCTGCTTCTATAGGCACTATGTCTCCTCCCATTGGAAACACATCTTCTTTAGCTAGCTGCTTTATCTTCTTGATTGTCCTCAATTAGTATTCAGTGTTTTTGCAGAGATCTGATATGTTTATTGATTAAAAAAAGAAAAAAAAGAAAACTCATGAATTCTGCAAATTCATGCACTAAAATAACCATAACTTATAAGATACAAAATAATACGATAAAGTTGTTAAAACTTTTGAAGCTTTGTAATCATGGTTTCTACTAAACTTAAAGCTATCCTAATAATCTTATCAGCATATTCTCCCTGAAGCAATTAATCTATCATTTACAGATACCTCAGGGATTTATACTTCTTCTTTGGGGACTGTTCATAAGGGTAGCTAGTTACAAAAAACTTGAATTCCATCACAACTGAAAAATCTTATAAACAGCATACCTTTCTATCAATTGGTACAGCTATTAGGACTCTGATTCTAACAGCTCTTAGTACTCTGACAAAAGACACTTTACTTCGGCCCATATTCGGAAAAGAAAAAAAAAAAGTTTTGTCTTTGTGTATTTTCAAGGCTTTCTCTTTCCTTATCAAAAAATCACTTCTTGATCACTTTTTCTTAATTTGCTTCCAAATGTGTTTCAAATATTGTAACTGCTGTTTATACTCATATCTTTAAGCCTATGTTGTCTGAGATAATTTGCATTGCGACTATATGTACTGAAGCAGGATGAATTGTATTTGATTATGCCACTGTATATATTCTGGTACATCAAAATTTGGCCCCATTCTTGTATGACCAAACAATTTCTTATACTGATCTTCGTAATGCCGCTATAGCTCCTTTTTCTGTTTAATAATAATAATAATAATAATAATAATAATAATAATAATTCTGACAAAACAGAGCTTGCATTTATTCCTATTACTTCCAATGTGGTTAAATCAATTGGTTTTAAGATTGTCTTTCTGCCTTCTAGAATCCTTAAAGAAAAAAAAAGAATCATTTGAATAGCAAAGTACTTTCTTTGTAATGGTAGTTCTCAGTTTCTAAGCTAAAGTTTCTGCCTATGTTCTCTTATTGAATTACCATCTAAGTTATCAATTTGTTTATTCTTCTGTTTGTTTGTTTGTTTATGCATTTATTTATTTTAATATTTGCTTAACATCATGAAAAACCGATATAAAACTATAAAACATTCATTTATATCATTTTATATAACTTTACATGTAATAATGTATGGACTACATAAGCATTGCATGGCAAAATTTATAACACAGAGATGAAAATAATATTTATTATGATATTGAGCATAAATAGAATTGTATTAGAGACTGCCATTTATTATTATTATTATTATTATTATTATTATTATTATTATTATTATTATTCTGCAAAAACAGCTAAACTTGCAACTTGAAAAACTAGTTTGGAATAATCTGAATTTTTACCATGGCAAACTAAATAAAGGAGAGCTACTTAAATCCAAAGTAAGCAGAAGAAAATAAATATTAAGAATTAAAACAGATATCAGTGTCATTAAAACAGAAAATTAATAATGAAAATCGAAAGATTGCTCTTTGAATATATAAAATTGGTTAGCCTCTAGCAAGGCTAAGTAAGAAGAAAAAAGAACACACAAATAGCTAATATCAGAAATGAAACGAGAATATCATTATTGATCCCATAGAAACTACACTATAAGGATAACAGAGAAATATAATGAACAGCTCTATGTCCACAGATTTGATAATATGGACAAAATGGATCAATTCCTTGAATGACACAATTTGTAGAAATTCATATACAAAGAAATACACAATCTGAAAGGCCTTTACCTACTAAAGAAATTATATAGAGAGGCAAGACACCAGAATAACCAACACAGCCCAGAAAGAGAAAAACAAAGTTGGAAGTCTGACACCACCCAAATTCAAGATTTGCTACAAAGATACAATAACCAAGAGAGTGTGGCACTGGTGAAAAACATAAACAAATTGATCAATGGGATAGAGTCCAAAACTAGACCCACATACATAGAGGGAACTGCTCTTTGACAAAGGAGCAAAGGTAATACAATGGAGCAAAGATAGTGTTTCAATAAATATGCTGGAACAACTGAACATCCACATGTTAAAAAATGAATCTATACACAGACCTTAAACCCTTCCAAAATCGTTCTTAAAATGGGTCACAGACCTAAATGTAAATTTAAAACTGTGAAACTCCTAGTAGGTAACAAAGGACAAAATCCTCGACATGGGTATGGCCACTGACATTTCAGATACACCCCCAAAATCACGATCCCTGAGCAAAATAACTGGTAAGCTGGACTTCAGGAAAATTAAAAACTACTCTGCAAAAGACAATGTCAAGCAAATGTGAAGACAAACCACAGATTGGGAAAAAATAATTGCTAAAGGCAGGACTCATAAAAGACTGTTAATCCAATATATACAAAGAACTCTTAAAATGAAACAATAAGAAAACAAAAGTATGATTTAAAAATAAGCCAAAGGTCTTAACAGACATGTCACCAAAGAAGTTATAGAGATGGAAAATATGCATATGAAAAATGCTCTACATCCTATGTCATCAAGGGAATGGAAATTGAAAGAATTATGAGATAGCACTATGCAGTATTAGAATGGCTAAAATGTGGAACACTGACATAAAACGCTAGCGAGAATGTAAAGCAACATGAATTCATATTCATTGCTGGTGGGGATGCCCAAAGGTTCAGCCACTTTGAGACAGTTTGGCAGTTTCTTACAAAACTAAACATACTCCTAGTATACAATATAGCAGTTGCCCTCCTTTGTATTTACCCAAAGGAGCTGAAAAGTTATGTCCACATAAAAACCTGTGTGTGGGTGCTTATAGCAGCTTTACTCGTAATTGCCAAAACTTGGAACAACCAAGATGTCTTTCAGGTAGATAAATAGACAGTGAAATATTATTCAGTGTTTTAATTTCAAGTTTCACCTGTTGGTAAACTTTGCTTTAATAATAATATAAAAAAACATATAATTTGAACTAATAAGAATTATATTCCCAATTTCTGTAAACTGTTTTAGAAGTAACCAGACACTGAGAAATAATTTCTTATTTCAGATACCAAAGCCACATAAAAAGCAGAACTTTTATAAACAGGATCTGTAAAGAACTTGACTGTTTTGTTTTTATAACATCTTTAGTTTCAATTTAAGGAGCATGTCACAAAATTATTAGGACAACAACAAAAAAGAAAGGACATATAATCAAATTTCTATAGAATAAGGACTTCGTCCCTTATTGTGAAAGAATGTGTCTCGAATGCCTATAGGACTTCTTACTAAATTTCATCTCTGTTTTTGTATATGAATTAGCTTTCAGAAACTCTTTTATCATAGTATATATATTGACATGGTCACGGACAAATCTGAGTTCTCATCCAAGGAAGACTGATTCCCAAACCCTTATCTCCTCGTTTGCAAAATAAGTTCCAGGTATAGTTTTAATTGGCCTATTTTAAGCTTGTATGGTATACCACGATTACTCAACCCAGTAAGTTAACACGATTGGCTTTGTGGAAGACCCATGCTCAAAACACAATATGGTTCATAGAAAGAGCGAAGTATGTTTAGCAAACAAAATAATTATCTTCAGCAGTGATGAACCACCTCGATTTCTGAACACAGGATGTGCTCTCTGGAACCAGGAAGTGCTGAGATTGTCACCTAATGTACCTAACAGCATCTAATGTGTTCTTTTATTAAAAATACACCAGTGTCATTGTGGGGAACTATTTCTCCCACTCTAAGTCCCCATATTTCAGATCAGGCCTCCCTTAGCTCTGGATAGACAAAATCAAAATTGAACTACACCATCATTTCCTCCTTCTAAAAAGGACTGGTTTAAGATGGGTTCATATCCCAAACTGCTTTCGAAATTTGTAATGAAAGTGCAGTAGATCGTCTTATCAGTGGGAGATATGTTCCAAGACACCCCTAGAAGATGCCTGAAACCGTGGATAGTATTAAACCCTATATATACTATGCACTTTGCTTCTGCATAAATACCTATGACAAACTTTACATTACTCTTTGACTTCGGGGCCGTTGTTAAGTAAAATAAAGGCTACTTGAACACAAACACTAAGATACCAAAGCCACTTATCTGATAACTTAGGCAGCTACTTACTAAGTGACTAATGGGTGGGTCACATATATAGTGTGGATATGCTGGAAAAAAGGGTGATTTCATGTCCCTAGTGGAACTGAGCAAGGCAGCATGAGAGTACATTGCAAAACTTAGAGCACAATTTTAAATTCATGAATCATTTATTTCTGAAATTTTCCTTTTAATACTTTTGGGTTGTGGTTGACTGCAGGTAACTGATACTGCAGAAAGTGAAATCTTGATAAGGGGGGACTACTATATTAAGAAAGAGGCATACTCATTTACTAGCAATGGTAGAATAAAAACCTGAACCTGCTGGTGGACACCTTTGTTTCCCCTTGGGAAGGACTGCTTGAAAATGAAGCTAACTCAGAGCAAAATGTGACATTAAGAGCTGGATAAAAAGAGATTCCTGATGATTGTTTTCAAGTACTAGGTCCCAGTTTTACTAGAGTTTGACTTTTCATTCTTCTTTTTCTCTGAACCAATAAGTGTGTGTTTCCCCTTAAGCCACCTTGCGTTTAACATTTTGTCACTTGAAACCGAGTCTTGACCAAAACAAGGAAAGAGAGGGAGATAATGATCAAATTTCAAGTGAAATTGTGAGACTTTACTTGACCACCTTATTTTCACTTGAATAAAACAGTGAAGTAGGAAGCCCAGTGTGGTTAAGTCATGGTTCAAGAAGAAATGCCACCATAAAACTGATCACCAACCCTATTCAATAAAACGGAACAATTGGCTATAACAATGGAATCGCTTTGGGATCAAGAATCAGAGATGATACTTGGAGTGGAGGAATAGAAGCGATAGGAAGTTGGTACAACCTATCCCTACTTTGCCAATGACATTCCTAATTATTAAATTACTTTTTAAGAGCCTAGAAGACCTCCACTTGATATGCATTTGTAACTATTCTTTTATTCTTTTATTTCCTCTGGTTCAAATTTCCCTCTAGTGCTATCTGAAATAGCAATATAGGTGATGCTAGATTTCTGTGATAAAGTATTTTATCATACCTTCTACATAAAGATTTAACCTCTACCTAGAACAATTTATAAACCATCAAGTTTCCTAAAATTTCTGTTACTTAGAACAGAAGATTGTTATTACATGGATATGACCCACTTTTTTCTGGAATATCTATTTAACTAAACTTTATCAGCTTCCGTTTTAATGAGAAATACATGAAAAAAGAAGTAAATTAAAGAAAGAAAGAAGACCTGAGTTCTCAGTCTGTAGTTCACTGCTTCTCTGAAATTGTAGGTCATAGATTTATTAAGGTAACAAAGGCAAGATTTTTTTTTAATGTTGAGAAAAATGCTGTATAAAAATGATATCACCATTTTACATATCTTTTGCAAAACTGTAATGTAACCTCATAAAATGATGCTAACAGTGTCAGGACAAAACTGTGAAATTTCTACTCCCAGCCATCTTTCTTTTTGAAAAAAGGTATAAGTGTGATTCAAAATTGATAATACTGGTTAACATATACCACATCCCATTATGTCAAATGTTTGTTTACTATCCTTTCTTATAGATCTGTTAACCTTTCAAGTAATTGATATTTCTATAATTTATATTTCACAATGACGTTTGTGCAATATCTTTTAATTGTACCAGTGAGTGTGGAGGACTCTGCCAATCCTGATACAGGCACAATACACAAGTAGAACAAATGGCTTTGCATTTGTTCTCCTGTGCTTTGAACTGCCTAAGTCATTGCTCTCATTGCTTTTCATGTTGAAACATATCAGTCTCAAAAGAATCCCTGATTTAAAGAAAAGAAAAAAAAAAACACAAAATCAGCTAAGAGATAGTTGAAGTGAGTAGGAATATTAAAATGTTTGGCTAGTTGCTAATTCAGTGGAGATTAATTCAATCTCTAGAGACGTTCAGTATGATCTAATACTGCAGCTTTCTGCTCAAAATGTATCATTGCAGTAACAGCCCTGCCAAATGGCCCTTGCTTTCAGTTATACCTAATAATACTCAAAATGTTCCTTACAATACTGAGGGTGCCGAAAAAATGTGTACACATTTTAAGAAGGGAAAAACTATTAAAATTGTAATACTCAATATATACTGATAATAAAAGATGAATACAAGTCATGTGTATACATTTTTTTTTCTTTTGGCACTCCAGTATTAATCAGAAATGCACATCTGGGCATATTGGAAACTCTGACTTTAAAGCAAGCAACACTTTCAATGGGTACTCATTTGGTAAACAACTGAAATTCCTGAAAATATCAATAGATAAATTGAATAAATTATGTATTCTGAACATGAATTCATTTTTTTGATGCCACATACTTTAAAATAGTTAGGCTCATTCACATATATTTACCCTACTGAATACACTGCCTCCTAAATCAGAGCTAGCTTATCATAACTGCGAGGGAAAGGTTCTCTGTGAATTTATGTAGATGACTTCTTGGATAATCTCAGGTATCAAGAAGTGTTGGATTATTTACAGTTCCTGAAGACGCAATTCTTGGAGCAGCACTATTTAGGTCTCAGGATTGCAAAAATAAGCAGTTCTCACCTCTGATGGGACAAACATGTGGATCTGAAAACAAGTAGATGGGAAGAGGGAGGAAAATAGTTGGGACATCCTTACAATTACCACTGCTGTGAACACACCAAATTTCCAAACTCATAAACAATTGAAGTGTCCACAATGGAGCCTTTCTTTCATTTTCTTCTTCAAATATGCAACCCTGGATAGTAATTAAACTTGGTTTCTGGAAATTATAATCTAAGAAGAAACCGCACACTTCACTTGGTAGACAGAGTTCTAAGAATGACTTTCCATGACTCTGACCCGTGTATAATTTCCAACCTCATTGATTTCTGTATGGAACCTGTAATATACAATGAATGTCGTTCCTCTGATCATGGCACATTATGTGGCAAAGAGAGATGAGCTGGGAGGACCAAATCTAATCCTGTGTGCCTTTACTAGCAGATAGTTTTCTCCAGATGGGCAGTGAGAGGAGTCAGAGAGCATGAAAATGATTCAAAGAAACACTGCTCTATTTGAAGAGGGTGGGGACCATTTTGACCTACACTCCATTAACGCCTTCAGCTTGACTAAACTTTAGGAAGGTTTCTTCTTTCCTTTGGGCCCCTGACCTCCCTTTTCTAAAAGCACTTATTTTAGAAAACTTGTAATTTTAAATCCTTTTTCTGCACCTTTTGAGATGTAAATCTTCCACAACCCAGAAATGATTTTCTCAAAGACCTGAGAGTTATCCCTTTAAAATATCATCATCAAGGAAGAGAGTATTTCTCCCAGTTTCTGTGGGAGAGGAAGAGACAACAAGCAGTGATTGCAAACACAAATGGCATAATCTCACTGTCCAACCTCCCCCTAACTTCATCCAGTACTTTTTCTTTAGCTTACCAGGTGTTTAAAAATCTTCATGCCTTTTGTTAAAGCAGATTTTAGTTTAACCTCTCTCTTGTATTGGAATGGTCTCTTTCTCCTATTGCAATAGTGTTGATATTATTTTCTTTGCATGTTTAAGTAATCAGATACAACTTTTCCTTTATAACATGAAAGGACCAAAGAATGGTATCTGGTAGCTGAGAGAGCTGTCTGGCTGACAGCCAACCCGCAAATGAGGTCCTCAAGTCTTTTAAATGCAAGAAACTAAATTATACCAAATTGAATGAGCTGAAAGCTGATTCTTCCCTAGACCATCAAGATAGGAGCTCAACTGGGCCAACACCTTGATTTTGGCCTTGTGACACCCTGGCACAGAACCAAGGTGAGCCCACCTGCATGTATGACTTACAACACTTATTTAAGCCAAAGTTTGTAGCAATTGGCTATGAAACAACAACAAAAAATACACTTTATGTGAACCCAGGAGAATTTTAAACTGTCTGGTTTAAATATCCAGTGTGCTATAGAGATTGCCAACCTTCAGAATATAGTTTTTGCCATGTTCTAAATGGTCTGATCTTTTTTATGGCTACCTTAATGACACAAGTAGATTTTGTTAGTATTGTTTTTATATAAATCAGGAACTTGAATATTAAAAAAACAAAAAATCTTGATTATATTAAATTTCTTTATATTTTTAAGCCAAGCCATGCATAGAGGTTTGCTTATTGTTCACTATACACAATAAACAACAATTTAATAAAATAAATTATATTGGAAATAAATAATTTAAATAATCACAAGTTTTAACTTTTCCCACATTAGTAAATATGCATGTGGAAAATATTGTTTAGTTATAAATATGGAATAAAATAGGCAAATATTTAAATATTTACTCCATTTTTAAAATAGGCAATATTTAAAATAGGCAAATATTTAGATATTTACTCCATTTAAATATAGAATACTTTTAAGAATCTTTAATAGTTAGACTTTAAGATAATCTGAAGGAGCTCATCTAAGGAAACATCAAATCTAAAGTAGGTGATTTTGATAATTCTTCAAAATGCTTTCAAATGTACATGGTATAGGACTACATCCTTTAATTCTGACTAACTTTATGCCAAAAAAAAATACAGTCTTTTTTGTTGTTCCTCTAGATAATTTTTGTCAGAAAAAAAGTCATTCTCCTGCTAGAGAACATTCTTATGCTTACCATGTATTTTGCTCTCAAATAAATGTAATTCATTAAGCAATGAGCTAAACTACATTTACAAAATTATTTTTCATCATAATTACATTTAAAGTTGAATTTTATGACTTCATTCATGCAACACAGAGTATAATCATCTAAACTATTTGAGTCATAACCTAGCTAATATTTCTAAGAATGTTACCTATTTCTTCTGTTTGAGCATTACCATACAACTAAGTCTGAAAACAATGCCTTTGGAATTATACATACTGTTATTCCTGGAGGCAGCTGGAATGTTGAACTCCTTCATATTGTATACACTAGTGTTGCGTCATTAAAGCTTTCTTTCCTCCACCAAACTCACTTGCTGCACAATCAGGCTCGTTACATTTGTCATAGATTCCAGAGATATGGAACAGAGAAGCAGCTCCCGAGCCTTCACTCTAGCTTTCTGTTTCTTTCCATCTGAGAATCTTCTCAGAGTGTGGGGTTTTCAGACTACACAGATTTTCTGAAATACTTTCAAAATGTCCCTTTGTTCTTACTTTTAAGTTTGGTAAAAGTATTCCTATACACATGGAAATAATGGTGTTCTCCACATCACACATGCTTCTATATACCAAGATTTTTTTTTTTAACTATAATAATCTGAGCCACAATTTTGGTTTAGTAGTCTTTTTTTTTTAATTTCTGATATCAAATTTAATTGCTTACAGATGAATAATGCATATAACTAAAATAATAGAAGTCTATTTTTTAATTACAGTTATGCTCTTTTTTTAGAGGTTCTTATTTAAACTTTCAAAGACACAAATTGCTGAGGATATTAAAACACACTGACTGAATTCTAGTCATTTTTATAGGCATATCTCTTCATTATTTTCACCTGCTCAAAGTTTATTGAGCATCCACTGCACTTAAGGCACCATAACAAGCACTTAGATAAAGGTATTAACTAGAAAAATGTCCTTGTACTATTTGTGTGACAGAGAAAATGGAGCTTTAACACATTGTGGTTATGGACTTGTGTTAGATGATAGTTGCTAGAAAAAACTGACTAATGTCTTATAGAGGTAAGAGGAAAATTAAGATGTATTTAGAGTAAAAATGGTGAAAATATGTGATGAAATTCAGAGAACTGAGCTAAAAAGTTGGCCGTGAATTCAATTATTTAAAATACGAGGTGTGATCACAAAATATGGTGGATGTTTAAATTAAAAAAAAAAAATTGCAGTAAAAGACACATTGCCATTAATCCCCTTCAAAATAACTCCTCCCTCGCTTAAAATACACTTATCCCATCGTTCTTGCCACATTCTGAAGCGATTCTGAAAGTCCTCTTTCATGAGTGTCTTTAGTTGCGCTGTCTTGGCTGCCTTGATGTCCTGAATTGATTCAAAACGTTTACCTTTCGTGGTCATTTTGACTTTGGGGAAGAGCCAGAAGTTGCACAGTGCCAGATCCTGTGAATAAGTTGGATGACGACACACCATAATGTTTTTATGTGACAGAAATTGCCATACCAGAAGCGATGTATGACATGGAGCATTGTCATGAAGGAGGACAATTAAAGACATTCATGAAAGAGGACTTTCAGAACTGCTTCAGAAAGTGGCAAGAAAAATGGGTTAAGTGTGTTTGGGGCGAGGGGGAGTATTTTGAGAGGGATCAATGGCAATCTGTGTTTCACTGTAATGATTGTTTTTTTTTTAATTTAAACATTCACTGTATTTTGTGATCACACCTTGTATGTAAAGTTATCATAAGATTGCCTGACTTACAAGGACTGTCAAATGAATGTAACATGTCATTATTATCATTACCTAATTAATATTATTCTTACCATGAATGCCAAGTATTAAAAAATTCAAAATTTATGTCTCCATCTGTCTTACATTCATGATTTTGTCTAATTATTTATGAATTAATTTACTCAATGAAGTATGAGTTTTAAGTGAACTATCTGTGATCCACTCTACGAAGTATTCGTGTAGTGAACAAATAAGAAGTCGCCCCCCACTTTAATGACCCTACAGTGCCATAGGGAGATTGACAATATGTAAAATTACATAGTTATAATATGATTCTGACATTTTCTCTAAAGGTTAGAAGTGAACAGTGCTATGGAAATCGAGTGAGGATATATTGGTTGAAGTAGAAAGAGTAACATTTGACCTGGACTATGAATTATAACTGTCTCCAGCAAAAAGGAAGCTCATACATGAGGGCCCTGAAGCAGAAAGAACAAACCTGGTGCATCTGAGGGAACGAAATATGCTAGAGAGGTAACAGCTTTTTCCAGAGTCCTACGATTGAAACAGAAAAACCCCAGAAGTACGTATGAACCAGTTAGGGCCTTACAGACCAGGTTAACGATTTTAGGCCTGATTCTAAAAACACTAGAAATTGCTGCAGGGTTTGAAGCTTGGAAGTTACATGATCTGGACAACTTTTAAGCACACTATGGATCTGTATAGAAATTCAATTGGTATAGAGTTAGTATAGTTATGGAAATTCTATCTATAAATATTTGTGCAGGTAACATCTGATGTTGTCTTAAGGAAGTGACCATAAGAGCCGAGGATGTATTTGAGCAATATTTAATGTGTAATATAGGCAGGATGTTAAATATTAGATATACCATTTATAGTAAATGTAAGGGTTATGGTGTCAAACTGATGGCATTACAAATTAGGTGGCTAGCAGTACCGTTTATGCTAGAGAGTTTCGACCACATAAAATATGAATATAAATTTGCTCAAATTCAGATGCATGTTAAATATCATTGTAGAATTTTTTGTTAATTCTGGAAATCAGAAGGAAAGTTAACATTAGAAATTAATTTCACAGTGAATTACGGATAGAATGCATGATAAAAAAGCACAAGACTGGATCAAATTAACTAGAGAGACAGTATAGAGAAGGCTAAGGGAAAAAAAAGGAAAGTTGTACAGTACTTATTACATAAAAATTAGATAACGGAAAGTTTCTTACAGCAAATTGAGACCCTAACGTCCAGTGAGTTGGTATGGAATCAAAGCTGAAAACAGGTGAGAAAATGGAAAAGAGTGTATTAAGAAAATAGGAGTGGCAACTTGGATGAATATTAATGAGTGTTCTAGTCGGGTGAAGCTGGAAAATGTCCGATAGTTTTAGTCTCATAGAGATAACTCGTGAGTTTATCCAAACCTGTTACTCGATGTTATGAAGTTGTGGAAGCCAGGCTGAAGGCCGTTGGGGAATTTGGCAAAGAGAAAAGTTAAGGGTATATGAGGGCAATTATTTCTAGAAGTTTTCATTTGAAGAACGACAATGACTGAAAGTGATCTCCTTTTTTTTGAATCAAATTTATTGGGGTAGTATTGATCAATAACATTATATAAGGTGCACAGCTTTGTATTGCAATATCTATATATTCCATTGTGTGCTCACTACCCACAGTCTAGTCTCTTTTTGTCACCATATATTTGACCCCCTTTACCCTCTTCATCCTCCCTGCCACCCCTGTCCCCTCTGCTAACCAACAGACAATTGTCTCTGTCTGTGAGTTTGTTTATTTTGTTTGTTTCCTTGTGATTTTTGTTTTATATCCAACATACGAGTTACGTGAACCTGATATTTAAGTCTTTATTCCAGTGAATCATTTCTTGCCACTAGAAGAACAAAAAGAGGCCAACAATTGCCATCATATGCTCTTCTCTTCCTAAGCAGTGTAGTTTTGTCCATTTGGCCTTCTAAATTTCTCGCGATCCCTAGTTCTTCTCTATTACTCCTGTCATCAGCTTAACTAAAGTTGATATTCTTTGTCACCAGAATAATTTTAGCAGACTTTTCAGTGGTTTACTTCCTCTGTATTCCCACTTCGATCTATTTTCATAGTGCCTTTGAAACAATCTTTTCCTAAGTGTAATTGAACCTCTTTCATAATTTTAATGGGCTTCCCGTTTTCATCATCATGAACTGCAAATCCATTCACTTTAATTCATATTCACATTTAGGAAAGGAGTCCATGGATATCTTGATCTCACCCTTTAAGTGTTTTTTCTTTTGGTGGGTGTGGACATGTGCCTGGATGGCTAGAAGGTCAGTGCTTGGGGCAGCCTGGGTGAGGCTGAAGTGCAGGGACAGTGCCTAGGGCAGGCCTGGAAGCAGGGCAGGGCCCAGGGTGAGGTCACAAGCAAGGAGAGGTCTGTGTGTCCTGGGGCATTGGATGAGACATCTGGTAGAGCCACCCGTCAGAGGCCAGGAGGAGCATTAGGAGGCCCAGGGAACACTTTGGGGAGGCCCCCAAGATGTGTTGTAGAGCAATGCACACAGGGTGCCCTGCCTGGGTGGGCTCAGCAGGGGCCCCGTCTCTGTGCTAGACTGAATCCCCAGCCCCCTGCTGGCTGGGAGGTGTGGGTTCTCTTTCCCCCTTGTGCTTCTCTTGCTGCTTTTCTAGGTGTCCCTCTTCAAACCCTCCTCTCCACACCCACCAGCACCTGTATCCACCCCCCGCCCCCCCCCCCCGCCCCCAGTGAAGCCAGTTCAGCCTCAGTGAGGGAGCAGATCAGTTTAAAAGCCAGCTTCAGAGGGAGCCCTTTGTGGACGTGGGACACCGATGCCCTGTGGTTATCAATTCTGCTCATCCTTGGACCCGAAATAGATCAAATACTGGGCAAGCTATGAACTCCTGAGCCTCAGTTTGCTCATCTGCACAAGGGGAGTTTGAAGGGGTAGATTTGGCCTGTGGATTTCCTGCTTGTTCAGGCATTCAGTTTATGGATGATATTGGTCCATGAAGTTTACCTCCCAGTACTGGTCAATTAAACTTTATTGCTCGTTGTCAAAAATTCCTCTGTTATGAAAATCTTGAACTAGGCCTTATGATTATTTAATATGTCTTAAATATATCAAGCAATATTGAATACTCTTTTGTGCATTTTTATAGCAGTTCTCTCTTAACTTCCTTGCTACTTACAGAATATTTACAATAAATCAATTACCATCCTTTATTCTTTTTTTCAGTTTTTTGTTTCAGATTTTGAGGGCACTGACTGTGCCTTCTCTATCTCAGGATCTCTAATTAACCTCTCAGGAAGATTGTGAGAGTCTTAAGTATCGCATATCAGTATCTAGCACTTCCCTCTTTCTGGCTCTTATTGGAGACTAGTGTTCTTGACCCATTTCAGCTGGGCGGGGTCTATGAATTTTAAGTGGAATTGGTAGGAGTCATTTCTAGTCTAGGTCATGACATTGCTGGCACAAGACCATACATAACACTCTTTCTATGTCAAGACGACTATGGAAAGATATGTAGAAATGAGATTCTCTGGCCCTGGGCTCAGTAGTGACTTTGGGTTGCAGAGCTTCCTTCATTCACTAAAGGTGGGATATGAGAAAGAACATCTGCATATTTCTGTTACCATAGCAACCCTAGCTTATTTTGACTGGTAGAATAACAAAGGGATCTTTGTGGAATTAGTGCAGAATAAATGAATAATTATTTGAATCAGTAAAGATGTTGTAGCAAAGATAAAGTGTGATGTCGAGTTTTTAAAAATTAGAGTGAGAAATTGTCGTTAAATCAAATTATTTAGAACTGAAACAAGTGCCAAAAATGAGCAATATTATAAGAGAAAGAAAAATGAAAAATAATTAAATGAATAAGAATTCTTGATATCAAATATAGGTAAGCACTGGAAGATGGAATCATTCTATAGATCATCCTATCTATAGTTTTTATAATAACAAAGTATGATACACATGTATATATAAATATAACATAGTATAGTATACTATAATAAATACAGCAACAAAAACAAAATTATATATATATATATATATATATATATATATATATATATATATATATATATATATATATAGAACAATGGCGATGACAAGCAAGGGAGGATTTTGGATAATGTGCTTCAAATTGCTCAGGGTATTAGTGTTTGGAAATAAATCACTCATGACATAACAAAGCATTTCCAAATTTGCTAGCCTTCAGTGAACACTCGATAATGTCCCAAGACAATAGTCTTGCTTTTAATTTTGTTTATTATATACTCGACCAAAGTTTTGGTCAATCCCCAAATAATTTTTGAGGTCCCACAAATATCACCTGGACGTGTATTAACTAGCTTCTCCCTCTTCCATGGTAAAGAATGCTCTTTCAAACCAAGTGTGTATATGATAACTTTAAATATCAAAAGTTAATTAAAACTATGATTTTAAACAAAATTTTGCTAAAGGTTTCTGGTCAACAGATGCAAAGTACTATTCAAAAACTGAAATTTTATATTAAATAAATATTAGATAATACTTGTCCTTGGAGTTCTTAATTGACATCCCACTGGAGGTGTTCTCCACTTCATCTTCTCTGCTTACCTCCTCTCTGCCACCTTGTAGCAAGCAGCCAACCTCTCTCTCCTAGTGATAGTTTCATTGACTGTTCCCCTTCAGTCTGTAATCCAGCCTTTCCAATGACTGGCACTGGAACGAAGAGACAAGAATAAAGCAAGACCTCCTTTCTTTTTTTTTTTTCTTTTTTTCATTTATGTCTGTAGGTTCAACTTTTATTAAATTTAAGATAATGTGTGAAAATGTAACTAATATCCCAAACAAACAAATTTTCACACTATTATGCTGAGCAGCCTAGCCTCTCATTGCGTTGAAGTTCTTCAGTTACAGTTAAAGCTATGGTATTAAAATTATGCTTATATTAAAACAGGACCAATTTGCTACTTTTCTGGCTTAATAGGTTTTACTCTTTACAAAAAAGGAGTAAACATCCTCACACATGAACTTCCGTTTCCTCACTGAAAAACTGTTGGCAGTTTAAAAACTCATAGACACAGATAATAGTATAGTGGTTACCAGAGTGTAAGGGGAGATGGGGGTGGTGGATGAGGGTAAATGGGGTCAAATATATGGTGATGGAAGGAGAACTCACTCTGGGTGGTGAACACACAATGTGACATACAGATGATGTATTATAGAATTGTACACTTGAAACTTATGTAATTTTCCTAACAACTGTCACCCCCTTAATATATTATTTTTCAGGTGAAGATACAGTTTTATTTTCCGAGAAGGGATATACTTCTAGTCTATTTTTTAAAAATTTAAGTTTACTGGGGTGACAATGGTTAGTAAAGTTACATAGGTTTCAGGTGTACAATTCTATAATACATCATTTATATATCATGTTGTGTGTTCACCACCGAGTCAGTTCTCTTCCATCACTATAATTTTGATCATGTTTACCCACATCTACCACCCCCCAATACATTTTAATTAAAAATAATAACAAATTTTAATTTTTCTTCTGTACATTATGTTGTACATTAGTTTTACCATCTAATGATTTATAATTATTATATTACACTTGAATTAACTGGGCAAGACAAAATTATTTTGAATGGTGTGATGAAAAATGATGGACTTTTTAATATAATGGAAAGTTTAGAAATAATATTAGGAAAAAAAAAAGACTCAAGGCTGATACTGAGAATAAAAACCAGGTCAATTTGAAAAATGATGGAGATGAGCACTACTTCTAGAGAAAAAATAAGAAAAAGTAACAACAAATAACAAAATAGCTATTAATACACTCAACCTTACCCTCATCATCAGGGTTTTGTATTCCTTACAATAAATCCTTAGGAAAATAAGCGGACCTAAAGTTATTGCAGTAAATGTATCTTTCTGTAAGGTGTGTAAGTGGGTATCTGTATTTTAATTACTGGGCACACATTTCCCTAAAATCATTGGGTGGATTGAATTCTTTTCAGTTAAAATAAAACCCAAAAGAAGTAACTGTGTTTACTTGTAACTATCAACAGGCATGTGTTAATATTGAGTAGGTAGATAACCTAGAGCAAAGTGACATTGCTACAGGAAAAATATCATTAAGCCGCAACTTCATTTATATCCTCATAACACAAGGTAATTAATTAGTGTTGGTGAACTTCTTCCAGGCAATTCCTTTAAATCTCTGCTCTAGAACCATCCAACTTTAATTCATAAGTAAAAATGTCCTTAACATGCTTGGCCTGACCTTCAGAGTGAATTTTGTCCTTCCTACTTGATTCAAACTGCTCTTACATTCTTTGTGACCAAAACAAGTAAAAATCCCTCTCTAACCCTTCCAAGTCTTTCCCTAAACTATGTTAGTCTTTCCCTAAAACAGTTTTTACAAAGCATAAGTAAACCGATCAATTATTTGTTTACTGTGGAAAATACAAAAGACTTTTACATGATTTCTTTTCTCTTTAATGACGGGAAAAAAAAGCTTTGTTTTTAATGTTTGATAGAAGCAGCCTGAATGTATTATGAATGATTAGTGTAGCCATAATTTCATTTTTAATACAGGATGTCTAGTCTAAGCCATACTTACCACGTCCACATCAAAACCTATTATTCAATAAGCCTGAACTTCAGTCAGGAAGAATAGAATACCTGATGAAAGTGCTGAGGTAGTTTAAGGAATAAAGAATTATAAAAGTGGTACATATATGGATAAATCTTAGCAAGCCTTAACTATTTAAAACATAATCTACAGTGTATTTAAAATAGAGGGATTTAAAATACAGAAGCAATAACACAGCACTGGGAAATAAGATAAAGGAGTCTTGGTGTTTACAAATCCTTTTATTCTGAGGGTATTAGGTAGGGTAGCACAACTGTAGAAATGGATAAAAACACTTATCACAATAGAGGAAAGAATTCTATGGTAGCACACAACCAAAATTTCACTTGCTTAACAAACAAAAATTTACACTCCACACCAATTGCATGTCCTACGTAGGTCATTAGATTATTCTGCTCATGCAGTCACTCAGCCATGCAAGTTAATGGAGACTCAGTCTTGACAGAAGCATTCATGATCATCTGAGCAGTGGTCAGTGAATCTGGTAAATTACAAACTGGCTCTTAAAGTTTCTGTCCCTAAGTGACATACTTCAATCCTGCTCATATCTCATTGTCCAAAGCAAGTCACCTGGCCACAGCAAATTTCAAAAAAGAGGCAGGGATGTTTGATTTTATCATACTCCTGCAATGAAATAGCTGGAAAGATTTTGTGAACAGCTTTGAAGCATATCACAGTCACCCTGTTTATTCACTAGATACTCAGCTCATTATTCTTCATCCAGGCAAAACATGCTCACCTCTGTCTCAAGGAGCATAATCTAAATGTTTTGTCCAATGAGGTGAGCTCACCCTGGATCCAAAGATCTATTAGTGGAAAGGGAGAGTTATCATCTCCCCACACATCAACTAGGATTGGAGGAATTGAGACAATAAAATACAGATAAACATTCCCATTTGGAAAGAGGAATAATGGGAGAACAAAGGAGTTTGTGGATTCATAGAGGAAGAAAGTACATTAAAGATTTTTGGAAATAAATAAGTGGTGATGGTTACACAACATTGTGAAAATGCTTAATGCCACTGAATTGTACAATTCAAAATGGTGAAAATGGTCAATTTTATGTTATGTATATTTTACCACAATATTCTTTTTGTTTGTTTGTTTAAAGAGCTGCAATGGAAAAAGAAAAAAAAATCAAAGAGTTTGTGGTCCATAGTAATTCTATAATACTAGTTGGAATTACAGAAATACTCTGTCTTATTGTAGTATTTGGGATATTTGTTTGAGGTCCAAATCTTCTTTCTAGGAGAGATCCCTAAGTTCACTGTTCTCTCTGGTCCTTATTTCTACATTCCAATGGGGTCTTCTTTTTCTACTAGTGTCTTTGTCACCTCTGAAGTGTACAATGTGGCCTCCTTAGGAGCTAAGAAGTTTAAGTCATCTAATTCCTGCTTATAGAGTATTGGGCTCCAAGGTCGTTACAGATATGGAGACACATAGACAAGCTATATCCAGATTTCTGGTTTTAATGATAGTTCACTTTGTTTAAACATATATTAAGATTTTATTTTTTTCTACTCAGGTTTATATGCCAATGAACATTCATAGTTTTATTTCTTGACAAATGCCTTATTATTATTATTTATTTTTTTTTTTACTTCTATTGTTGCCATATGTCTCTTTCTTTCTCAACTTATTTTCAGAGGCCTTGGGTCTATTGGATTTTGGCAGACAAGTTGCACTTCTAATATCTTCCCTGAGTCACTTTTTTGCAATTGGATTAATTTATTAACCATAACCGATTCTGAGGTACTAACGATAGGATAATTGTGTATGTCTTTTATTTGATCCTTATAGAAAGGTTGAGTTTAATCATCGCTAGTAATCAAAGATGTTCTTAATATATTTTGTGTGTATGTGGTTGAAAAAGGCTTTATGTCTCTAAACCTTTTTGCTCTATTCTACTTCATTTCCAACTATTCAATGGCACATTTGTTTCTGAGCTAATCTCTTCTTACAGTACTTTGCTTTATGCAGCATTCAGCTAGGTATTATTGCACTAAGCAAGGCATCCCAAGACCAGATTAACTCAGAAACAACTGTGCCATTAGGTAAAATTGAATATAATCTGTTTCCTTCATGGTTACTTCTTGAAATTGCCCTATCTATCTATCTATCTATCTATCTATCTATCTATCTATCTATCTATCTATCTATCAGGATTATACCAAATATTTTGTCACTGTCACGGTGATCATCTTACAATGAATTACCATCTTTCCAATCTCCATTACCTGTTTTCTTGCCCCTCAGCTGCCTGACCTCTATATTGGGTTTTATTTTCCCCAGAGTACCATACTTTATCTGAAAAAGATTTGTGTTCTAAATACCTTCAGAAGTCCATAAATGGATAATAAAAATCGATAGAAAAATAGGCACAAAAGTAGACATACAAATAGCCTATAACCCTATGGAAAAGTGTTCAACCTTGTTAATAACAAAGAAAAGCAAATTAAAACAACCATCAGAATGCGAAAATCAAAACAAACAATAAATTTCGCTCTGTGAATGAGAGAAAATTGGTACAAACTTTTTGAAATTAGATTAAAATTATAGAATAATATTGAAAGTATGCATAATTTATGGCACAGAAATCCCACTGTATTGTTTCATCACAGATCTAAGAAATCGGTTGGAAGAAAGCTTGAAACAAAAATAATTAGATAAGTAATCATTTTTTCAAATGAATACAATGAATTACCATAGAGCAATAAAAATAAGCTACACAATAACAGATATTTTTTAGAAATAATATTGACTAAAACAAACAATACGTCAAATAACATACACAGTGATTAAAAATGAAAACAAGCAAAACCAAATTGTGTTTAGGTATGGATACATAGGTGGTATATTTTTAAAGAAAATTAAAGATATTGTTATTATAAATTTTAAGATAAGGCTTACACCCAGGTCAATTGCATAAAGCTATTATGAATATAGATGAATCCCTGGGGGTTTCTGGAGTACTAACCATAAAAACAGTGTGGCTCTAAGTATTAATTTACTTGAACTAGACATGTACATTTTTCTGGATTCTTCTTTACATCACATTTCTATCATATATATATATATATATATATATATGATAAAAATCCTTATAAAACACATATGCATAAAATAATTTTAAAACACATTAATTTGTCCTGCAATAAGAAGATCTAGTAATTATGATTCACCTGCACAAGAAACTAAAATCTTGAAAAATATTTAGAGACTATTATTATTTTTTCCAATGGGAAAACAGAACCTCCGGTAGTCTGAATTTTCCAGCTGTGGCATGTACTAACTAGCTCTTTGAACTTCGGAAAGTTATTTTGTCTCTGAACTTGTTTTGCATTTACATGATCCAGATGATGAGGTAACCTACACAGTATGATCGTTGTGAGGACTTAATACGTGATATGAAACTGCTTTGTGTTATGTATTATAGATACTAACATTTCTTTTAGTATCATATTATGATAACTGTTGTTATCATTAAGATCACACAGTTAATTAGTATTTGAACTGGGTCTGCTCTTGAGTTCTCCTACTTCACAAGGTAGCCCTTGTTCCCCTAACACATTCTGCTTTTAGATTTCCTCAAGGGCTATGTGCAATTTAGTTATATTTTCAGAACCATAAATCATCACTGTCAAGCCTAGAATATCTCAGCAAACATTCCATTATGGCAATATTAAATTTTAATTTTTTGGAAATAAGACATATCCAACAAGCACACACCCTCATTAGATGAAAACACACTGCCTTTCACAGCAAAGTCAATAATTGTACTGGGGTTATGATCAGCATTCTAGAATCTCAGAAAGAAACTCGACCAGCCACTCGAGTTACTCTCAATAATTTACCTCTTTAGAAACAATGAGTGGGATCAGTTTGGAAATGTTGTGTATATGAAACTTCGTAAAACAAAAATAATAGAGATTTTTAGAGATTTTTAAAATTGCATGATACCAGAAAAAGCAAATCTTTGTTTATCATTTGGATAAAAATGCTTAAGGGAAGTCAAACAGTCACCAATAGCTTATTGCTCTATTTGTTGGGTTTTTATGGCCTTTATAAGATTCACAATATTAAATTCATTGTTATACAAACGGATGGCTAAGGCAAGCAGAAACACACTTGTCTAATTTTAAAACTTATTTGCTTTTATTTTCCATTAGATTTCAGCTCATTAATTTAATATATTTTCTGCTGTGCAACCAGAATTCTTATTAACATTCTCATAACATGAACAAGCTACACAGAATTGTTTGAGACCATTTAGTTAGGACTAAAAATTTCCACCAGATGGCGATCTGTCCTCTAAAATGATACAGCACATTAAAAAGAAAATGAATGTGAAAATCCAATGCTAAAAGGAATGTGTCTGAAAGTTAAAATAATCAAATACAAGTTATTTCATATTTTCAATTATACTATTCCAAATAACTTTTTATATATTGAGTTAAATTTTAACTATTAAACAAGTGTCAATATTTTCTTATTACAGGTTTTGATATTAACCATTGGAAGTAACAAATATTTTTTAAAAAACCACTTTTTAATAGAGACTATTGTTATCAAAAGAAAATAGCAAACATTAACAATATGTTGTCTTAAATAATACACATATTTCAAAATATTAGTCATGTATGAAAATCATTTGAGGCAAGTCATTAATTATGTGAATGTTGAGATATTAAGAAAACAATAACTGCTAAGAATTCACACTCCTTTGGGAAAAAAGCATGCAGATATTTATAATAGAATTTGATAAGACATTGCAATCATGTCTTGTAAGCATAAGGGGAGAAATTAATTATAACACAAAGCTTTTTGTTGGAGCGAAATTTTCATAGAGGAAAGAACTATTTAGTTGTGTCTAAATAAAGGTAAAAATCAGTATTTTTCCAAATATAAAAGGGCACAAGTGACTCAAGCAAGGGAGACCAGTGTATATAAGACAAAAGTATGAGAAAAAACCTGGTTTGTTTGGGAAATATAGCATTTTAGGGAGTGGCCGGGGATGAAAATGAGTATATCAAAATGAAGAGCTACAAGAATGAAGAAGCATGGCAGGTAATGATTCAGAAGGGCTTGAAAATCTACTAAAAGTTTTTAAAGTATAAACTATAGTAAATGAATCTCATTAAATTTATTGAAGCAGTGACAGATTATTTGGGAAGCTAGAAAACCAGATGCTAATTCTATAGCCTGATAAAGTGTAGATGAAAAGTCTAATTCAAATAGTGAAAGGGGAACTGAAATGAAAGATGATGGCAGATACAGAATATATATGAATAAATGCACATCTTATTAGTGACTTATATTCCTTTAGTCATTAATATGTAACAAATGCTTGACATGTGCCAACAGTTTCCCAGATGATTATTTATCCATTTCACTTATATAATATTAACAATGGTCATATAATTCAAGTGATGGAGAAATAGCAAGTGTTTTTGAGGTTTTTAATATGAGAGATAGGATCTGTGATGCATAATCAATACAGAGATGCCTAAGTAAGAAGTAACATGGGGTTAAAGTGGAGAGAGAGAGGGTAGTGGTAGTTATTTTAGAAGTGATCTAGTGATCTTTCCAAGGACAACTTAGTAGTGATGTATAATAAGTCACTGAAGTACAGATGAACCTGGAACTTCACAGAGATCTGAGCTGTAACAGAGATTCACCAGTCAATCTGAAAAGAAATCTTTTGGTAATGAATGAGATTGCCCAGGATAGTAGTAGGGAAGAAAGTAAAGAAGGACCCTGGAGAAAACTGACACTGATGTGGAAAGCAAGTTAATATAATTAATATGATATGATGTGATATGATATGATATGATATGATATCTATTATGTATTGAGGATTTATCATTTGCCAGACACTCAGTAAAATGCTTTAAAGCATTTAAAGTTGTTTACCCTCTAATCAACTTTATGAAACAGGCACTATTGCTATCCCAATTTTACAGAGAAGAAAACAGGCACAAAACAGGCATGAACTGGTCAAAGTGACATGGTAAGGGTGTGGCAAAGTCCGAAACCTGGATCACCTGCCTCTATACTTGGAACTTTTCTTCCTTAGGTTGTAATGTCTTTTAAGATGGAGTTCTAGCTCACATATTTTCGTTCTTTGATTTAATGAAATGAACAAATAACAAAGTGATGAAACATTCTTTCATTTTTGCTATAAACCTACATGAGTATAGTGTTTTAACAACTTTTTAGCATTATATCGGATTCATGGTGTCTTCCTTTTCTCTCTCTCTCTCTCTCTCTCTCTCTCTCTCTCTCTTTCTCTCTCTCTCTCTCTCTCTCTCTCTCTCTCTCTCTCTGTCTCTTTCTTTATAAAAATAGTTTCAACTTCTATGAGTATATCTGTAAGATTAGTTTAGTTTTTTATTTCTTTTTTAGGTTATGTTTGTTAAAAGGAGATTCTGGGAATGTAGACCTCCTTTAAGTCTTATATATACTGTAGGAGGGCAGACAATTAAGTTCGTGAACTCATCCTAGAAAAAGTGCTACATACCTCATTGCTGAATATCACTAAGGTCACCTTTGAAGTAATCCCCTTGGGAAGCTATGCATTGACGCCAGTGCCTAGCCCACACTTCAACGCAATTTTGGAACTTGTTTTCTGGAATGGCCATCCTTTCAATATTTCCTTTATCTTTGGGTAAAGAACGAAATCACTGGGGGGCAAATCAGTTGAGGAGGGAGGGTGTTCCAATAGTTATTAGTTTACTGGCTAAAAACTCCCTCACAGACAGTGCCCTGTGAGCTGGTGCACTGTTATGATGCAAGAGCCATGAATTGTTGGTGAAAAGTTCAGGCCGTCTAACTTTTTCACGCCACCTTTTCAGCACTTCCAAATAGTCAGCTTGCTTAACTGTTTGTCCAGTTGGTACAAATTCATAATGAATAATGCTTCTGATATCAAACGAGGTTAACAATATCATTGTAACAAGTTCACGAACTTAATTGTCAGACTTTGTATTTCAACACATTAAAAATTGGAGCAAGTGATCAGAACTTAATCAAATACTATGTAGCTAATGAAATTTAAATTTGCCTTAACTACACTTAAGTACAGTTAAATATTCAATAGTTCAGTCATAATAGCCACATTTTCAAGATTCACCAAGGCAGCCTTAATGTTCCCCTCAGCTTGATTCAACTTTATACAGGCTACTTCCGGACTATAAGTCCTGACCTCCATTTTCTGAGAGTTTTCTTTCTTTTCTTTTTTTGTCTTCGTGTCACTTGTGATTGTAAATTCTTTCTCAGCCCCTGTGAAACATATGTAAACCTATTTAAAATCCTCTTTCCAGTTTTACAAATCAGAAATATCTTTCTCAAGCATCTGGTACTCATCCCTCTGAAACATAAACATCAAGGAAGATAACGCCCCAATCTCCCAGTGTTGGTGGAGATAGGAGCCTAACTTCCATGGGCCCCTCACTTCTATAATAAAGGAATGAAAAAGGTTACTTTTCCTTTGTGTAAAACGAATTAGCAAACACAGATGGTCTAAGATCTCCCCCTGGCACCAGCTCGTAACATCCTCTGGCTCTTGATCTCAGTAGAGTTGAGTTTAGACTGAGTTCTGGCCCCTCACCCCTTGAATAAAGTCTTCTGTGACTGTTGAACGTTGTCTGCTGCAAGTTTTTGCTCTGACACCACTGAAGTAAAACATTGTATTACACAGTGGTGATCTATATTAAGGATGAATAAAGGAAAAATATTCTGTTAAAGATTGACAGATGTAAGAAGACAGTCTTTCCTGAATTCTCAAGAAAAATTGTGTGTTCTTCCTATGTGCTTTAATGTTCTTTGTGATAGAGTATCCATGTCTAGTGAGGAAAAAAAAGAAACTATTTACCACAAAATATACAAGAATTCATGGCACAGTGACTTAAGAGCAACAGGAGCTATTGTTTTTTGAGCTACAATTTTACACTTCACTTTTCTGTATAGTATTAGTGTTAAGAGTATAAAGCAGAGATAACACAATTCACTTCTCAATCTTTCAACACAACCAGTATATATCTTTTACCTGAGGTATCAGCTTGACAACTCCAAACTTGTCATCCTAAAAATGTAATTGGTGAGTGAAATCAAGAGTCGGTGTTTTTTTTTTTTTTTTCTCTTTCTGTGTCTGCAAAGACTAAGTCAAGTAAAAGTAAACATTTGAGTCAAATAGAATAAAAGTCTTGTTTGGTTTCTTAAAATAATGAGTTTAAAAGTGAATAATGAAAATTATATGTAAATTTCTATGCATGTAGGCCATTTGTGTGTTTGCATGTGTGCACACATCTATGGATATGTACTTATGTAATTTATTATACGACAAAACAAACATTTTTTATGAACGAGGCATTTTTTCAGGTGTAGGTTGGCTGAATGACATTTGTACTGTCATCATTTAATGAAATGTACCCATTATACATCCTTTATTATTTCTGAGTTGAGTTTCACCACTCTGCAAAGAGAATTTGAACACTTGTGGGTATATAATGTGTAAGTCTGTTCTATTTTTTTTCCAAATTATTATTTTTACATAATTCAACTTTTATCTTTGTTTTTCTCCTTCTTCCACCTTCCCCCCACCCCCACTCTGGTTCAAGCCATTGTTTCTCAGTCTAGTTGTGTAGGACACAGCTCCCTGGCCCATGCTGGTATTATGAGCTTTGCACTGCCCCCAGCTGAGTCAGTCGGTCAGAGTCATCAGTCGGCCACTCACAGCAGTTCACTGCATCCCTAGCTGGCTGCCAGCTGCTCACGATGGCTGCCAGCCACTCACGCCGGCCATGGGCCACTCAGGCAGCAAACAGCAGCCCATGGCAGCTCTCGCCAACCTCTGGCTGCAAACGGCAGCCCTTCTCCGGGGAGAGCTGTCATTCACAATCTTAGCTGTAGAGGGCGCAGCTCACTGGCCCATGTAGCAATTGAAAAGGCGACCTGGGCTTTAGGAGCCTGGCGCCTCAACCACCTGAGCCACTGGGCTGACCCCTATTCTGTTTTTACATCCTGATCTTTCACAGTTATCTGGCCCACACCAGTTTTTCCCTTATTTTATTTTTATTGCCTTAAAAAACAACGTAAAATTGTTCATATCAAAGTAATAAACTACTATTTCAAATGTATCTTAATTTATTTTCATAAAATTTAAATGTATCTTAATTTAATTTCATAAAATTTCATAAAATTTAACACTGATGCAATTTTAAGGGCAAGTGACATAGCAAGTTTAGAGAAAAAGATATCTCATTCTTCGTAAGTGTGAAACTCAAGTAATGGAATCAGAAGTCAGTGGCCATCCAGAAGGGAGCTGACCTGCTATAGGCATTTTGTGTAGCTGAGGCATCAAACAATATGATTTACAGAGGCAGTGGGGCTCAGCAGCTGGTCCCACAAATGGTTAAGTGGGAAAGGCTAGCTGATCATGTTTGCAGTATATTCTAAAAATTCTGCTGGGAAAACTCATTATTACTTGAATTATCTAGATTGGTTAAATATATGAAGTTATCGCCATGTTGTTTGGTAGTATTATGACATCTTGCGAAGACATAGTAAGTCATCATTGTAAGAATCTTTTATGAGAATTAGTCCATCTTTTAGATGTAATGTTGATTTATTTTTCATAGTGCGTCATGAGGCATTTAAAACTTGACCCTAATCTATAAATCAGTGATCTATTAAGTAAACTAAATTACAGATATTAATGTAGCACACACACGTATCAAAAGTCAATATATCACTTGTATTCACATTATATTGTAATGTAAGCATCTAAGTATAGGATAATCCTCATTAGAATTAGAACTTGCCCTTGGGCATTTAACGAACATCACTGCAGAAGACAACAGAAAGAAACAGGCTTGAGAGGTCAGTGAAGGATCTAAGTAATGAGTCAGCCAGCAAAAAATATCTCATAGGCTACAAAGAACAGGGCATCCTGCATGGTTAAAAACCACCCTTCTTTAAGTTAGTATTCTATTTTTCCTTTAGAGAAAAGAACTAGGTTCTCAAGTCACTTGTTAAAAATAGGAAATTTTGTGCCAAATCTACCAAAGTTTGCAGACCTATGCTCCCCACACAGCTTGATCTTGCTAGTTGTCATTGAGGAAAAAAACAAAACAAAACACCATTTTCTCATTTCCTTTCTTTTGTTTTCTTCCTCTCGACTGCATGTTCCACTTTCAGTTCCACCTATGGATTTCCTGCTTTAGTCATTGAAAGTACTTACAGTCTTCCACGTTCAGTTTGATCTCATACAATTAGATATATTTTGGTCTGCCTGGAAATCTTCCTCAGTTTTGGTTTCTTCAGTATTTGGGTACTATGTTGCATTCACTCCTTGACTGGGTTGAAGACATGGTCTAGCCCATCGCAAGCATGTTTAGTTATTAGAGATTAAGAGAAATGTCTTAACAAATAAAATTTTAAGTAAGGACCCTTGGGAACTAGATTGGGACTTTGCCCTGGGTTTTATGTCCAGGTGGGTGGGAGTGGGTCAGAGAAGAGACTTCTGACATTCTGATACTATTAGAAATGTTATCAAAGAAGGGTGCTTTAGTGAAATATATTTTAAAGATCCTCAGTTAAAATAAATAAACCACACAGTTTTCTCTCTATCTAGTCATATTAGCTACGATCATTATCTCTAACTATACTATTAGTATAGCACTAATCCCTCAAATGGTGGCTGTTTGCAACCTATTGACATTGATTGTGCTTGGGGAGTCTGGCTCGTGCCAGGCCCAGAGTCTCTTGTAGCAGACCTGTGATCACATATGTGCTCTGGGATCGGAACACTCTCAGAGCACTAATTGATCTGGAAATAAACACTTAATTGAGACTGAGCAGTTCTTTCTCCCCAGTGTTTAAAATTTGGGGCAGTGAGACTATCTATGTTATGGAGATATCTTGGAACTGACTAATGTGAATTGGAGCATTTTGAAAAAAAAAGTGTTATTGAACTGCTACTGCTTAAGGTCTGTCACTGCCCTGATCCAAGTCCTGCTGAATTCCTGCTGTTTTAACCCTACCATTGACTTCTGTTTCCCTAAGTGTTGATTTCTGTTGTTGATTTCATATAATGTATATAGTTTAAGAATGTGCATAAGATTATTTTTCTACATACTTCATAGCCAAGAAGGTTCAAGAAGCGTAGTCAAAGACAAAAAGAATAGGGGGGGGGTGCGTTGGGTACCTAAGCTGAGAATGATTGACGTATAGTGAAATGATGACACATAACTGATGATGTGAGACATAACATTTCACACACTGAAGTGAACATGAGACAACAAACCTTGCTTATTGTGGACAATAATCCAGTGAAGGTTCCAAACCGACTGAATTGTCCACAAATGGGTAGGCACTCAAGAGGCTTGCACTGAAGGGACACTGCATTGACCAGTGGGTAATCTTGTGCTCATATTATGTTTTCAAAGCATCATGATCATGGGCTCTTACCTTAGACATAACAGGTAAGATGAGCGAACCGTTTTCCCTGTGGTCACCATAGAGTAGTTTTAAATGAAAGGTTGTTGGGACGCACCACATTTTAAATCGATAGTGCTGAGAGATGACTGCCATGCTCTATGAATTTGCCTTTATCATCTTTGCTTTTAGATGGAAAAACTAATATATCTTACAAAGAAGGAGAAAGGTAAATTGACTTTAAGATGCGAGTATATCCATATGTATGTAAATATAATGAAATTGAAAAACACAATAAACCCCTTTAATCCCTTTAGTCATATACAACAATGCATATTTACTTCAAGAGAATGTCCTCAGCCTTATTCTTTATTGTGATTTGATTCAATTTAGTTTTTCTACCTGACAGCATTAGACTTCAAAATCGTAGAGGAGCACAACTGCATTACCAATTCAGATAAGGATTTAAAAAAATCATAAACTAATGCAAAAATAGTGGGCAAAATCTATTTTATACAATAAGCCAGAGAACAACAAATTATTTCAGAGCTGTATCGGGAGAAATTTAAATCAATTTACAGGATGATATTCACTAAACTAATTGAAATAAAATTAACCTGAATACCAGAGTTGACAGCAGATGCAGAGAGACAGGTATATTTCTTTGTGTATTCAAATTTATAGAAAGCCTCTCAGCTTCCAGGAGTGAAAAACAATTAAAATTATTTAGTAATTGTTTTCTCCGATAGTAAGTGTCTTTTTTTTTTTTTTTTTTTTTTTCAGAAAACAACCAGAAAAGAAGCAGGGAAAATACCAACCATACATGGTTGATAGTCAAAGTTTAATGCAAAAATATTTCAAAGGAAGTGTGGTCTAATTTGAATCAACATCTAATTAGTTCATTTAATTACTCTGTGCCCAGAGTAATTGATTTTAGACCTAGAAACGGAAACACTTCTACTATGGGGGAAAAACAGTAAATTTGGCCCCTTCAGTTGGAAACTGAGTGATGTTTGTATCTAAAGATACAAAAGTGTGCAACATGAGTGAGGTTTTATCTGTTATTTGAACTATTACTTCAACATTCCCCCCACAGTTATCACAACTTTAAATACCTATGTAATTTAGACCTCAATTATAAAATGCTCACATTACTGAAACAAACTTTTATATTGTCTATACAAAAAGGTATTATGCACAGACAGATACATAGGAATTTAGATAATAACATTGTTAGAAGCTTTTGGTTACTCATAGGTTATTATTTTGATGAAATACATGAGATGTTTTATCCCTAAACAGGCAAGAATTTTTTTGTTTTGTTTTTTAAAACCACATTGCTTTCTCTTTTAATCCCTAAGAGAGAGGAGAAAAATCTTCTCACTGCACTAGTCCTTTCTTCTCTACATACTGTGTTTTCCCTGAAAATAAGACCTAACTGGAAAATTATTTTTCCAGTTGATTTTTCTAGTATGATTTTTCAGGATGACATCCCCTGGACATAAGCCCTAATGTGTCTTTTGGAGCAAAACTTAATATAAGACCTGGTCTTATTTTCGGGGAAACATATCAAACAGAATGTCCCCCACCCTCATTCGGGTCTTAAATGCTGGATGTTAGAATGGAGCAGTTCATGTGCCTTGAAGAAGTTTGCTGGGGTAACTTTATATAGGGATTACTGGACAGGGAGGCAGGGAGGCCTTACCTGGTCTTTCAGCCTTTTTTTTTTTTTTTTTTTTTTTTTTTTTGGCAGCATAGGGAGCTACTCCTAAAATGTGGAGACTTGCAGAGGGCATCCACTAGGTAGACAGAGTGTAATGCAAATTCTGTCAGGTCTATACAGACTAGCATCGGCTCTTTATATCACAGTAAACAATCTTGCATTTCTACAGAAACATACCTTATTTTCATTCATCACCTCATTCAAATATGTGGATAATATTTTCCAGCTAAGATGATCCACTATTTTAAAATATTACATACTACACCCCATCATGTTTTAGTGCATGCTTCTAGAGTAGATTCCATACATGTATTATTCACCGTTTCATTTAGAGCTATGGCTGGCTGAGTGCAAATTATCTTCATACCACTGATATCTTAAAGGCAGAAAACTAGAATAGACATTACCATATAAAACTTTGCAGTGCCAAATATTGAGCCCATCGTTAACTCATTTGCACATTACATATGTGCACTAGTCTTTGTTATTTTTATGTATAATAATATATAAAACATTATATATCAATAAATATATATGTATATATACGTATATTTATATATTATATAAAATTTATACATTCTTTATTATTATATTTAGCAGTATACTGTGTGTACTGAAATATACATGTTTAATATTTATCATTGCATCATGAATATCTCCCTACATGACTATATTTTTAAGTGAGAATTTTAAGTGCTGAATAATATTTCAATATATGGATAGGTCATGATTCATGTAACCAATTCCATATTGGAAAATCAAAGTGTTTCCATGCATATAAGTGATAGCACTATTTTTTACTTTGTAACACTTTTACATGTAGGCAGAAAAATAAAATTGCAATTTGAAACAATATACAATTTATCTAAGATTCTACAAAACACAATTATGTCTACTCAACGTTGTATATTTCTTTTTCTGATCCTATCTTGCACCCCTCCCACATTTAAACATTTCAGATGTGCCCTCTGAACGTGTAGTCAGTCGATCATTTACAAGATGATTAATAACTTCAGTCTCATTTTTGAAGGTCTCTTTCATGATTTAGCTATAACTGAAACCCGACTTTTCCTCAATGACATTCCCTACTGTGAAATCCAACTTCTCTCTTACCATTGTGGCTGGAGATAGGGTTATTGTTCTCGTTCTTGCTTCCGGACTTGTCTCTTGCCTTTCTTCCTAGAAGTGCCCTCCTTTTAGTAATTGTCAGCTGATTCCCAAATCACAACTGCTCACTCCCTAATTTTAGCTTCTGTTTCACAAACATGATCTCCAATAACCCAATATAACTCTTGGTGATTTCTGATGCCATATAGATGACATTTCCAATAATCTGACTTACTTTCTCTTTTCCAATGTATTGTCAAATGTTAAAAGCTCAGAATGTGGATTTGATTTTCTAGGTCCAAAACCCACCTCTATCATGACATAGTTGTGTGTGCTTGGGCAGGTTACTTAACCTCTACGTGTCTCAATTCCCTCATCTGTGTAATTAACCTTACAGTGTGAAAAAAATATGTGTTTGTCTGTATATAGACTAGTGGTGACTGATATGCAGTAAATATAATAAAATTATTTGTTGCATTTAATATAAAATGTTTCTCATTTTGCTTTCCCATACAACCCACTTAAATCAGTGGTCATACTCTGTTGTCATTAACAGTATTTCAACACAATCTCAATTTTAAGAATCCCACACTCCAGACACTACAAACTTCCTTTTCCACTCCTTGCTTGTATTACCGATTCTACAATTCTTTGTCCTCATTGGTATGAATAGATTCTTGGATTTATTGCATTATTTTGTCACTCATCTGTTTCTTGTCCTAACTTCTTAAAATAGTCATTTTAATTTCCTAGGCTCAGCATGAAAATCAATCTAACGTTCCTCCCTCTATTCATTTGCCTCTCTGAAGTCTTCATACTCATAATCACTTGACAAAATTCAAACCCTGGTAAACACAACTTTTATTTTCTTCTTTACCTCTGTGCAGATTATTATAGGAAAGGAAAACACACCACCACACACTGGTGGATCTCACTCCAATCTCATGACCATAACCACATACTTCAGTAAACTTCTTTTTTCTCATCAATCTTCATCTTCATATTTCCTTAGTCCATTCAATCTACTAAGTTTTTAAATGACCAATTCAAACCTCCTTCTCTGTCTTAAAGCCTTAAAACTCCACTGCTATTGATTTTCTTCTTCCCTCCCCAGAGAATATCAAAGCAATTATGAAACTTTCCACAATTTTCCATCTCTATTTCCAAATACTTATTTGTATGTGAGCTCACATATTCTTCATTCCTTTCTGTACTATAGATAAACTCTGTGATATGTCCATCTGTTGTATTATGTATGCTAGATCTCATGTCTTCTCATGTATTCCTGGATATTGTTCATGTCCATATTGTTCATGGATGTTGTTCTAGCTATTTTCCTTTACCTTTTTTGTTTGTTTGTTTCACAATGTTACCCCCATTGAGTAAGCAAACATCTTATTATTTCTGCTATTAAAAACAAAAATAATCCCAGTCTAGTATTTCTTTCTTATTAATGATCTTTCTCTGTTCCTCTCTCTAGAAGGACAATTATTATCAATACTGCTAAGAGTGTTATCTTTGTTCATCCTTTCCATTTTTTCTACCAACTCTACCTCTTTTCAACACATTCCACTTAGGTGTTTCTCCATTAATCTGTTAAAATTCTTGTTCAGCATCTATTATCTCTTACTTCATTGATCAGCAAAATTTGATAGAGTAGGGCTAATCAATCCTCTTTCATAAAGTATTTTGTTCATTTGACTCTGATTATACTTCATTTTCTTTTCTTTCTTTCTTTCTTTTTTTTTTTTTTTCCACTTACTGTTTTTTTCTCAGTTTATGTATTTTCCATCATCTGCCAGATTCTGAGATTTGGAGTTCCCTGAAATTCATGGCTTGGACTTTTCTTTCCGACTTCTTTAGTTATCTAATTCTCTAAATGTTCTTTAAATGCTAATGCATTACAATATATTTCTTCATCCTGGTACTTGCCATTACTCCAGATTCATATAGCCAACTTTCTTCTTAATGTATCATTTGAATATATAATAGCTACATCATTCACAGCATGTCCAAAATGGAATTCCTGTCATTTCCTCTCCAAAATTACTAATTCCTTAGTATTCACCCACTTAAGGCATGGAAATTCCATTATTTCATTGGCCCAGGTCATAAGCCTTTAGAATTATTTCATACTTTTTAAAATCTCATCTCACATTTACCTTCAAAAGTGTTCAAATTTTGGTGACATCTCACTACCTACACTGATATAAACTTAATCCAAACCACTGCAATCCCCTGAATTATTGTGATAAAAGTGTAATTAATTATCTTGCCCCACAATATGGGGATTCTCAACATCACAGCCAGAGCGATATTTTTAATTGTGGAGTCAGACCTTTTGAATCTTACATCCAAAATTTTCCAGTGGCTTTCCATCTCTCTCTCTTATATTTATTGTGGTAAAAGCCAACATAACTTCAAAGTCTCCAGGTTTCTACAAAACATGGTGTAGCAACACATGAACTTTCTGCTGTTATCTGCTATTAATTTATCTGGTTTATTCCAGTCTTCTTTCTTTCTGCACACTCTAAGCATTGTCCAGCCTGAAGACTTTTGCTATTACTGTGTCTTCTGCTTGGAAACTTGAGTCCCCTATACTTTCATGGCTCATATCATCTTTTTTAGGTCTTAGCACAAATGTAACCCTTTCAATGATGCCTTTCCTAATGTTTCCCCACACTTCATATTATATTACTCAATAGCACTTACCACCATTTGCCATACAGATGGTACCAGAAAAAAAATGTATACACAATTTAAGAAAGAAAAAAATGTATAAATTATAATAATATATACCGATAACGAAAGATGAATACAAGTCACCTTTGACTTCTGCAGTTACAAGAGGTTCTCAGAGTGGTTACCATCAGTGTCCAGACACTTCTGATTACAGTGAACTACTGCTTGAGCAACGTTGACTAAAGTGTCTGGTTGACTTGTATCACTCACTACACATGCTGTTTCAATTTCTTCATGCAGTACAATGTGTCTCAATCTTATCACAAATGCCTGCAATTGTTAGACGTGTTGGAGGTTCTGTTGCATACTAACGCCTCCATTGTCGTCGTACTTCCATAACATTCTCAAATTTAAAATTCCACTTCAAAATGGTCTTGCGCTCCTCAAACGACAACCATGCCTCCGCCATTTTCTTTGACTGTCTTGCCTGTCTCATAGTGATGCTAGCTTTCATTTGATTAACTCCATCTTTTGAGTGAACATCATACTAAACATTGCTATCATAATTCAATTCAACTTCAAAAAGTAATACATGGATAACATCTCTTATCTATCATATTAGAGTATGCCCAGTAAGACAGACTCATTACTTAAGCGATTTCCCTTGGTGAATGCTAAGAATTTTTTTTTTAATACTGGTTGATAGATCATATAATTGTGCAATGTACTCAGAATGGGATCTAGGATGCTTGAGCCAACATATATACTGAGAGAGAGAGAGAGAGAGAGAGAGAGAGAGAGAGAGAGAGAGAGAGAGAGAGAAATGACAGAAAACATGGAGAAAACAAGTAAAAGATACAATGTTAATAGACATGCTACTAAACTGTAGATCTGTTTTTCACCTGACAAGTATTAAATAATCAGGATTTAAAAATTTGTACTAATCAGCATCTAGACTATGTTATGACTAGATATATATTTACATATACACAAATATTAAAAATAATCCTTATTTACAAATGTCCTGTTGTCATGGTTTTTAACACGTTTTTGCAAAATGTACTCTGGGAAGTTTTCTCTATTTTTTTCCTACTGGAGTGACTATTAAATTATTTTGTATTTGCTCTTAGTGTGTGCAGCATAGCTGAAAGAAGATATGACATCACTGGGTTCACTTGGGTCATATATATGAATGTCATTCTTCAGTTGCGGATTATCAGAAAGCTCTGAAGACTTTTTAACATTCCTGATGGCTTCTTCAATGTCTCTTGCTTACAATTCTGACCGAAGCCTATTGCTTTCTGATTGCTGTGCTTGGGACTGTCTACCTGCAGTACTGCACAGGGCATTAACATCATTTCATGTTGCACTGCAGTAATTCCTTACAGACTCTCCTCCCTGTAAGCAGTTACCCCTCTGCAACAGCCCCGTTAGAGTAAGTGTAGGGGTAGGCTGTCAGTATCCATTCTTACACAGATCCTGCTAGTTTCGTTTTCAATTCAAGTGCTGTCTTTTTATTATTGTGTGACACTGGAGTTTGAAAAAAACACCTTGCTTTGCAAAATTGCACAGTAATACAACAAGGCTCATGGGGGAAAGGGATTAGAGGTACAACACTCAAAACTTTCTCAATGGCACATAACATAAATGAATGAAACATAAGAGCACACTTTCTGCCTACTAAATGTTTCAGACACATATGTATTACAATAAATATAACACGTGACCTTGATAAAGATTTGAAGTTGGCTTGTAGAAGTGAGCATAAGAAGGGTTGTACCTTGTGAGTTATTATGATTTAGTGGAAGGACGGTTATCTGATTTAGAAAAAAATGTTACAAGACTAACTCCTAACACATGCAGTGACCTGAGGTCACAAGGATGTGTTTGAGGTAGGTGCATATGTGTGTTTTATATATTCTTACATGGCTGTGTTCAAGTGGGTACAATTTTCTATATTCACCTGATGTTTCTTCCAGATAAAACTACATAAGCAAACTCAAAATTCACATTATGCTTGCATTGTTCCCTCATGTATCAGTTATTTTGGAACAAAGTCACTTTTACAGAGCAAGCATTATGGCAGAACAGACTACTGATTTCTTGGACGTGACCTTGTATTGCTTTTGAAAGGCTGGGTTTTTACCCACATCTTGCTTTCCAAATTGTGACTTTTAAATGACTCCTCAAACAATTTAAGTTATGATAATTTAAAGGAAAATAACTGGAAATATTAAATCAAACACAAACACATAATCAAATCACACAAGTTATTTGGTGGAAAAACTATTCATGAAAAGAAGTGATGTTTTGTATTTTAGTAAACTCCAATTGTTTATTACAGAATGTACTGGGGTTTAGAGCTAAGAGTAGAGTCAACATGGGGAAAGTAGATTTAGCTGTTGGAAATGTTTTTAAAAAATTTGGTAGTAAGGAATATGGCAGCTAAGTCATGTGGATAGGCAACAAGGTCCATGAAGCACTTGCCATTCAAATGTTTGAGATGATATCTTATAACTGGAAGTTTGGGCCCTTTGTCCAACGTCTGGATGTTGGACGAAGCGCACAGACTTCCCATTATAAGATGATTAAGTTCTGAGGAACTAATGTACAGCATGGTGATTATAGTTTAAAAAGCTGTATGATATATTTGAATGTTACTAAAAGAGTAGATCTTAAATATTCTCACCACAAAAGAAATTATGCAACATGTTGGCGCCATTAACTAAGACTATGGTGGCAATCATTTTGCAATATATAAGTGTACTAAATGAACACATTGTACATCTTAACTTACACAATGTTGTATGTCAATTACAGCTCAACAAAGCCAAAAAAAATGTAAGGGAAACATATTCTTAAGTACCCATTTAAAAATATACACCATGCTTACAATAAAAATAATAATAAAGAACAGAGATGTAGAGCAAATAAAGAAAGGCGACAGCACAAACAAAGCTGTTGGACTCTATCTGGAAAATTCATCAACAGTTCTCAATTTCTAAGCAAACATCGGTATATTTGGGATGATCTTCAATCCTGAAATTAAGTGATGGATATGAGGAAGAATGGTAAAAAAGCATGGAGGGACATCAGTCTAACATGTCAGATATTAGTCAGGACCTCTCATCTAAGGAACATCAGCGTCATTTAGTTCCTGTATGTATAGTTTTAAGGGAGGTTATTAAATAGGATAGATTCTGATGGAATGTTGGAATAACATATTCACGTGAAAATACCTGGGGCTAAGCTAAGAACAAAAAAAAACTTTCTTTTGTGGCACATGCTCAGTGTGCATCACTAGGAGTTCTTGTGTTCAAAGGCCCTAGAGGTCAAGGTTGGTGGGGACTGCGTTCATCTTGAGAACTGTCTGAATGATAAGACTTAATCAGTGGGGCAGTGAGCAAAGGGCAGTGAAGGGCCTGGCCCCAGCAATTCAGTGCTTTGGCCTGGACAGTAAGCACACTATTTATGTTTAAATCCTATTGGCCAAAACCGATATGATGCTCCATTCAATTAAAGAGAGCAAGAAATTATAATATTATTGGGGCACCAAAGGAGAAAAACATCAGGTATGACAGCACTAGAGGTCTTGATGTCTTTACCAAAGATGGGGCCTGCATCTCAGGAAAACACAAGAACTCATCTATCAACACTAGCAAAAATGTAAGGCTTAATCAGTTATAAGAGTAAGAGACACATGAATCATCAGGGGATGCTTTCATTCATTCATTTATTATTCATCATTCATTCATTCATCTTTCTTTCTTTCATTTCCTATCTAAGGATAAACAACTTTGTATACTAACACAGTCCTGTTGCAAGAGCTTCAGAAATTATCAAGTTCATCTCATGAAGGTAATCTGTGCCATGTAACAATGTGGTGGTCTCATGAGTTGTTGGAGCATATTTTGTGTGTGTGTGTGTTTGGAACATTAGCTTTTACTGGAGTTTGGGATAATCATAGATGGCTACTTTAAACCTCATGGTTTTAGCATTCTTTTACAAACCCTAGATGAATAAATGTTTAATATTTTATAATACAGTCCATAAATTAATATCTTCCTGTTTAGACATTGTTATAGTAATGTAAATGCTCCTGGGTTAATAGTCTTAAACATGATTCCAATAATACTTTTAGAAGTAAATTTGCAGCCAAACAGTGATATTTAGGTTAAAATAATTAATCTGCAAAACTTTATATATATATATATATATATATATATACATATATATATATATATACACATACATACATATATATATATATATATACATATATATATATATATGTATATATATATATATTTTAGTTTTATACTTCCGTACTTCTGACAAGTACCGACCAAGGGCTCATAAAATAATATTCCACATGTTTTTCTTCTTATATTACTCTCACAATTTACATATTGCACTACTTTTTTTTGAGTAAATTAAAGTAATAAACTCTATTTCCTGCCAAGAACTACTTCCTTTCTTGTACTGCATGCTTCAGTAGCTTATTCAAGTAAAGTTTATGACTAATTAGAAAAGCCGCATGCATTTGGAATTAATATTGTCAGTTTGTGTTAGTGTATATTTAAATCTCTGGTCAGGTTATGTGGTTAATATTGCAAGGCAGTCTCATTGAAGTAGAGCATATGTTTTGATCTCTGTACCATGAAATGGATAAATGTGGTTTATTTTTAGAATTAAATCATCACACATAATAAATATTCACATGCTAATTAAAATATATTTTGTTAATATATTAAAGTATTAAATGTTAAAAATGAATATTAAATAATTTCTTAGTTAGATAAGATGAGTTACAGAATTAGATAAGCGTAGTATACAACTGATAGGTTTCAAACAGTCATATCTGCATAGTTTAAAGGCTGAAGTAATATAAATGTAAATGGGTGTCACTTGAAGCACGCCATTCTATTTATCTGTGGGTAGACCCAATAGGTCATAGCATCCATAAAGCCGCAGAGGGTTTCTGAAAATTGAACTTAATATTTATGTTAGTCAAAATTTGATCTGATTGACTACTTGTGTCAAATACAGTGAAAAAACTCGGTATGTATAATGAAGGTACACCAGCCTCTGACACACTCAGAAGGTTTACAATCTAGTTTGGGAGAAAATTAAAGGAAAAGTGAAACAGAGGGCAATTGACATTTTCACTGACAAATGAGCCATTATGAAAGTACAAACTAAAATATTAAAGGTGAGAGAGATTGAAAGAGAGAGAGAGAGCGAGAGAGCTGTTACTGGTAAGATTTTATATATACATATATATATATTTGTTTTGTTTTTACACTAATGAGAATTAGAGAGAGGACACATAGCCAAGCAAATTATTATATTTTATTAAATTTATTGGGGTGACATTGGTTAAAAAATTATATAGATTTCAAGTGTACAATTCCATAATGCATCATCTATATATTTCATTGTTTGTTCACCACCCAAAGTCAATTCTCCTTCCATCAACATATATTTGACTTCCTTTTCCCTCTTATACCACCACCCCTAACCTTCCCCTCTGGTAACCACTAAATTATTGAATTTTTTTTTTTTTAATCAACAGCCATATATATACTATCCGCCACCCCCCAACACACACACAAACCAACAATAGAAAGGGCCTGGTTTCTAGGAAAACTCTAAGCAATGGGGGCTTGATCTTCCTGCTGCAGTATTGAGGTGGTTTCAAGGAGGTGTGCATTGAGAACCCAGTTTGCTCTATGAAATTTGTCTTGACTTTCAATTTCTATATTTTCTGTTTTTCTTCAGTTCGAACTTTTGGCTGACAATGGAGGCAGGTGGCATTTAAGTTCTTGTCTGTTCCAGTCATGCCCACTTACAAAAATAATAACCTGTGTGCAAGTGAACACAGATTCAAACTCTGTATCTGTGTGTCTTTTGGTATCTTCTCCCCCATTAAGAGAGCAGTCTGGCATTGACTTACAGATCTCAGAATCCCCTGTCACTTCTAGGGACCATATATTGAAGAAAACTTTTGGGATTTCGGGGACTCAGACTGAGGCCCCTTTATTCATAGTATACACATGGTCCATGTGACTGGCCATTTGCCTTGCTCCAATGACCAGGCTGAACGTAATACACCTGCTGAAAGTGTAGCTTAATGAACTTGGGTTCTGGTCGTTGCACTTAAATTTCTGTCTTCTGTTTTTATGACTAAAACTAAGCCTTTATTTGAGCTTCTTGTAAGCAAACTCACTCAGACAAACCTCATGATCTGTGGCTGAGCAGGCTGTGCTCAGGCTGCCAAGGATCCTGGCCGCCAAACACCACTCTGTCTCACTTCAACCTGTAAACCCCTCCTTTACATCATTTCAGTCTGCCAGTCTGCTTTTAATTGAGTCAGTATCCTTGGGGCTGGATATAGAGGAGAAGTTCCATAATCAGTTAGTGGACTGGCGGCCACCTACGATGTGTCACTAGTTAAGAACCTCCGTGAACCTTTTCAATGATTACCTTAACCGTGAATATCAGGTATACACCAGAGAACACAAACTCTGCATTACCTGACATTCCTATGAAGATTTTGCTGATCTAGAAAGAAGGGGTAGCAAACTCAATCTTTTGATGGGATAAGTGGGAGTAAAGTCTTCTTTTGCAAAGGTCAGACCTTTTTCTTCTCCTCCTCCTCCTCCTTTCTTTTGTTTCCACAAAATCCTCTCCTGGTTTTCTTTAGCATGTGTGCCTTTATCTCTGTATCCTCTGTAACTTCACCCAATTTGGTATCAAAGTTCCTAAAAAGCAGGCATGTAATTTCATCTACTATCTTTACCACCAGGATTTGCCACAATGACTGGCCCACTGTTGAACTTTAATAATGTTGATTATATACACATTCAAGCTATTAAGGAAATAATGTATGACCTCTTTTTCATTGCAAGCATTTTTATGTAAAGTGTTTATTTTGATTAGAAGATATCTTCCATTCATTGATGATCTATGTATATGTACACTTTGCTTTCACATATATACATACATTCTTTGGGATTATCCAAGTCACATTTAGCTACTCCTGAATGCAGTGTGCTTGATTTTCCTAATTTGTTACCATATAATCTTCCTGTAGAATTTGGAGATCTCACTACTTTTAAAATTCTTAGTGACCCATTGATTTTAATTTGGGGTTACTTTGGATGTAGTATGCATGAACCATATATATAGCAAAGCTTTTATATTTCTGTCTCAGTTTCATAGGTTTATTACAGGAGCAAATGCCATTTGCAATATGTGTAATATATTCATACAACTTTTTTTCTTGATAAAAATGTATGAAAGATGAAAACTTCCCGCCTCGTGGTTTTGAAAGAGTATCATCTGCTGTACTCCGGCATCTTATGAACAATCCAAGTACAACTGCACTTCAAAATTAATGAGCCAAGAAAATGAGCCTTGGTTAGTTTTCCACTCTTTGACTTCTAATATTACACTTGTTCTTATAGTTAACATTAAAAGCACTACATTCAGGTCATGTAAAATATAGTTTTGTTGTCTGATCTATTCAACACTGACTAAAATCTAATTATAATCTTGCATTGGTCCATAGAGTTATCTACAAGAAAAAGAAAACAGAGACTTAAAATTAAATAAATCTGAAAACTGCAAGCCATAGGAAAGACTTTGGAAATGAGTGAGGGTCTCATATACTTTCAGAAACATGATCTGTATGATGGATAAAGTTGTTTTTCAGTATTCTAGCTATTTTTAGAACTAAACACGTGACACAGCCTTTCTAGCACGAGTAGAAGTACACAGTATAAAGGTGGAACTCTGGTCACTGTATAAGAGTGTTGATCTTGAAATTGACACTTAGATGCTCTGACCTGTTGGATATCTTCAAGCGACAAATACCCCCCTGGGGATGCGTTTTATATTTATACCACTGCATCTTGTGATATTGCTGGCACATAGGTAATATCAAGAGCACAGATGGGGAAAGCACAAATAAAGAAGCAGTGTTGAGGAAAACCACCTCTTTCCAGAAATGAGAAATTATAAAGAAGACATAGGTTCTGAACCTGGACTTCATTTTCTACATATACTAAACAGAGCTTGCACACTGTGGCAGTTTTAAACAAAGATACGGGTTTTCATTGAAAAATGTATCTTAATGTGTACATGTAAGCTATATAAATAACACTGGAACTATAAGTACTTTACTTAAATATTGATAAACAAAAAGAAACCATTTGAGCTAACTCATATCTAACAAGCATTACTTTGGGTTGTATGTGCATCAGAGCAACTAGGATAATAAACTTCTTCTTTTTTTTTTTTTTTTAATGACATGAGACTGTCTAGAGCCTTCCTTTTATCATCAGGCAACATATGACTCTTATACTACAGTCCATTTGCTCAGGATTCTCCTAGGCAAGAAATTACTCAAATTAATTTGAGAAAAGTTGTAATGCCTAAAATGATTGCAGTGTATCATATTCTCCAGATAATATTTCAATAACAGGAATTACCATTGCCTCATGTCAACAGATTAATTGGAGCTTTTATTTAGCATGGTAGGGCTGCAGAGGGAGATTATTTTCAAGTTAAGGGAATAAGTTTGACCTTCTCAACCTCTATAAATACCTAATCTTTGTGCAGGGACTCAGACAACCATCTTATTATTGACTATCCCAAAACACTCTCTAATTATCCAGCCTTGATTTTTTCTTAATGAATGAGGCTTCCCTTGATCATTTTACTAATTAATACTTAATAGCTAATAGCTGGAAACATGACATTATAAAATGTGCATTCTTTGCATTTGGTAAAATTTTATCCACAAACAAATGTATAAACGATACAGAATACTGGTTCAAAGCACAGAATTTCATTTCAGACAGACCAGGGGTTAAGTAATGATTTTGTAACATTAAACAGTCTCAAACCTCACTGTACCTCAGTTTTTCTAAATCAAGGAAATAAATAAGTTGAAATAAATACATGCAGGACACAAATGGTCACTGGTATGCAGTAAATGATCAACATATATTTTCTACTGAGCAGGTTACCACAGCAATGATAGGATTAGATATTAGAGTTCAATAACCCTGTCATCACTTGCTGTGTATAACTAAGTAACTTAAACTTTCTAAGCTTCAATCTTCTCATATGTAAAGTAATACCTTCTTGCCTCAGATGTTTGTTTTAAGGTATAAGTAAGGTAATTTGTTTAAATTGTAGCTTTTAAATTTGTATAATGCTAGATAAGTACCTTAACTATTATAACCATTATAGGTCATTTATGGATGTGACAAAACCATATTTATTTTTCATTTTTTAACCATAAAAATCAGCTCCTATTTGATGTTATCAATTTGAGATGTATTATTTGTTACTAATTTTCTTTCTTTACCATGGTTAGAATTTAGAGCTACTCAAGGCCTGGATTCTTATAAAAATCTTTAATTTCTTCACAATACTTTAATTTCAATGTAGTGTTAGTCACTCATTTAGCCCATCTCTTCCCTTAGGGGATCTGCCTTCCTTTACTCCTACATTTTTTTTTTTTTCTCACAGTGGTCATCTAGTTATCCAAATCTGAAACTTGAGTGTGCATGTACATTTCTCTATTCTTCATCTATAAAATCGAATGAAAAAATAAAGGAAACCACTTTCATTTGGCACGCATTTCTGTTCTGGGTCCCTTCATCTCCATGTTTCTCCACACACATTTTCTTTCCCCTCTTTGGGCTTCCTTGTCTCGGCTTCCATTGGCACTGCTGTCAGAATAATTTCTCAAAGAGGAATGCCTTGAAATTACACTTAAAAAAGGATTTCCCATTTTGAACTTACCTGTCATTTCTATCATCTCCATCTTCAGGCAAATTATATGTTTAACTACCTGTAGTTTCCTCATCATGCTGTGTTTGCTCACACCTTCATCTTTTACATATGTCACCTGAAAAAGTCCTGGCAAATGTCAAGTAGAGCAAAAATGTTTACTCCACAGAAGTCTTTCAGATATCTGCCCATATCTAAATCCCCCCTTTCAGTGACCTTCAGGCACTGCATTCATTCCGACTGTAACATTCTGTTTATGAACATCATAGACCTTACCACATTTTATTGAATGTTCTCTTGCAAAACTCCTTTCCCTGGGGGCAAAAGTGATGGTGACTTTCTATGATGACTTATTATGCAGCATCTCTGCCTGATGTATGACTTATAATGAATCTACAACATATATTTGTTAAATAGTATCGCTCTGGCTGAGAGTTTTTGGTTTGATTGTAATAAAAAATAGTTTTTATTGACTTCCTGAATCTATCAAACATTTTGTACCTATATCTTAAATACTATATGACATACCTTACCTCCAATAGTTAGCCTAATTTTAATGTAAGCACTGCTGTATAGAGGGCTATGATACCACTTTTGTTGCTTGGTTTTATAATCCATAGAAAAATAGGAATTTAAACGTAATGATAATCTTGGTTGGTTTAAAAGTAAAATATATTTAAAAATATTTAATCTTGATCATTTGCAATTCCACATTATTCTAAAACTTAGTCAATGGATCCTGGTGAGCTTTTGTGCTTTCTGTATAATCTTGGGGACATTGACTCATAAGTATTAATAAGTACTTTGCCTTCAGTCAAGGAAATCTGAAGATTCTCATGGGGCAGCGGAGACGTATTCTGTTTCCTGAAACCAGAAAAATGAACAAATCAATTTGCATTTTGAAATCCACAGAGAACAAAAACTGCTAGTTAGATTGTTATGAATTCCTCTAGGAACAGTAGGTTGAAGTATTCCTTGCAATATCATATGGTGACACTTTTATTATCGGGAACTATTTTTGCATGTGCAAATAAAAATATGTTCTATGGGATTGCTCTCTCGCTGTGAGCAGTATACTTAGGAAACTGATACATATTGTTATCCTTGAATCTTTATTGCTTACCACAGCCTGCTTGTCATGTGCAAGTCCTAAGGGCTATTGCAACTTTTATTGCTACTAATGTGCTGTTCAGATTATATGAATGTGTAAGACCAATTAAGAGAGTCCTTTATTTCATAACTTGGGTACATTCATAGAAAATTTGTTTTAGAGTTGGCAAGAGTGCATCTATAGATGTATTTTAAATTAAATACCTCAACTGAGAATTATTTTAATAGGATATTATGCAGTATGCTAACTATCAGTAAGTTGTGCAAGTAATAATGAAAAAAAAATAAGTATTCTATGCAAATTTAGTCTATTAACTCCCCCAGGCACATTAAATCATTACATAATAAGAGTCATGGAACATTTTGTTGCTCCCCTCATTTGAGGTTTTCAAAGTCCTGTTTTAGAGAAAGATAAGCTCAGCCATCTCTACAATACTTTTAAACTGGTTAAGCAATTCTCCCTCGTGTTTTCACCCAGTGCTATGTGGGGAAGTCCTGTGTGTTTATTATCTATGTTGTGCAGATGAGGAAATAGATCCCAAGACATGAAATGATTTGCCTAAGGTTACAAAGTAAACACAATTTGAAATAAAACACAACTGTAGGGATATTTGTGGCTGGACTAGTTAATTTGTGCTTAGCTCTTCTTTCCAATACCAAATTACTATATTTAGTACTCGCTACTTTAGCTTCCAATTACATATTTTCCTGTCTCTCCCTTTCTGTGTGTCTTCAGTTTTGCATTTTTAACTTGATTATTTCTCTTGGATGCAGTCGTATTTAGTCATTTACATGGTGAAACACTTTTCTCCACTCTGGTTTAAGCTCAAATAATGGCGTCAACCTCCCCACCAAAGCTACACACACAAAAAGTCACCATCCAGCACCTCTGTTCCTTCACTCCCCAATTTCATTACATTATCCACTACTCTTTTTCCTACTTATTCCCGTATTCAACACACACTGCCCTCTGAATCTAACTTAAATTTGTTAATTTTGCTCCCTGATCAATCTTAAAACTTCTCACTTGGCTTCTATGATACTGTATACTTTTTACGATTTCTCCTATGAATTTTATTCTACTTTCTGCATGGGTTTTATTGGTGTTTTATTGATCACTTTCCTATATGAGATTCCCAAGGTTCTGTTCTAGTTTATTTTCCATTCTCTTGCTAGTTTATATGTTCAAGAAACTATCACCACTATGCCAATGACATTACAGGATTGGTATTTCTGAACAGGTACAAATTTATATTGCTGAATTGCATTACAGAAGGATGTTTTCTTCTCCACACTTTTAAGCAAAATGAGGTCTAAAACTGACTCGTTGAAATGTCTGCATGTTTTCTATTCTGTGCTTCTTCTTGCCTCTCTCTGTTTTTTCTTTTTCTAAAGCATAGATAACCTCTCAGTCACCATAATATAGTCCCAATAATTCTTAAGGCTACTACTCTTTATCTTCCATTATTCAGTTGCAAATAAATACCCATTGTTATCTGCTACATATGCCCTTACCTGCTATATATGCCATACCAGATTCTTCATAATAACCTAACTGTGTCTTATTACTTGACTTTTTGTTACCTAGATGATATTTGAGGGAACTGAGGTGTACTAAACTTAATATTTCTGTGTGTAATTGTTCATACTACACTTTCTAAACTTATATTCCTGTGTTAAATGCCCAGTTCCATTATGTTTTGATGCCATGTATGTTACTATTTCTTTTGCTACTAATAAATTTAAGTGCATCACTGTTGTAGCTTCTTTTCTCTTTTTCATGTGTAAAATGTGTTCTGCCACAGAAAATTTACACAGTTGTTACTGGATAATTAATATGGTAACACATTTTATTGGAAAATTATCTTTCTATTAATAAATGTTGGGATTTAGGTGCTAGTTGAGAAAAGCTGTTCATGTTTCATGCATATAATAAACAGACATCCAGAATCCATTCAATGCCAGGAAATTTAGTCATCATTAAAATACTAAGCCAAAGATTAAATCATTTCTTTTTCGATGAATTCTCAGAAGGCAGGTAAGACAATTTTATTATTTTAAAGAGCAATATATGGGACATAAAAATGAAAGCATTAAGAAAATAAATGTGACTACATGCTAAATGACCTCTTAATTAATCCATTTTAATATCTGTTGTGTTTCAGGTAATTTTATAGATGTCTCCTCTGGACAATGAGTGTAGGGACTATTCACAGCACTATATAAAAATCTATATTAATTATAGGCTGAATTTGTGCAGAACAAATCATTACCAAATTACTTTCATATATACAATCAAGTTTTATCCATTTGAAGATTGTGTTAGGTAGACATGGTTATTTTATTTATTTTTCAGATAAGAAATGTAGAGTTAAAATATTTTTTAGTAAAATATCAAATATAAAAGTATTAGTAAGTGAATGAACCTGAAAAAGAACCCAGATTTCCAAACTCTGAATCCAGGACTCTTGCATTGGAACAAGAAATAGAAAAAAGAATTCCACACCTCCTACAAATGTCTGTTTTCTATTCTCTCTTTCTAACATTTATGGTTTTCTATCCATCACACTCCATAGTAATAGGTTTACTTGATGTCATTGTAACACTTTTTTAAATATTAGGATTTTTTTTTCTTTTGTTTCTATAGGTGTTCTGAAAGAAGCCAATCTGGCTATTAAATTTATAACTTCATTCTCATTGGAAATGAAGCCAGAGACATTGGAAATAATGCCAATTGCCAATCTAATAAAGCATTTGTTTTGAAGAATAATGATCAAATTTATTTTTTTTAATTTAGAGAAATAAAAAATAAATGTAAATAAAAGCAAATGAAAATGGCATTATGACTTACTAACCCTTCCCATATCCATCCCTCTGAGTAATATACATATGGAAGCAAACTTAGGCTTCCCTTATATTCATTATATAAAAATTGTAGTTATTTATAAATGTGTACACTCTTGGTTCTGGGAGGAGGAATTAAATGTTTCAAGTCGGCTCTTCAAATTAAAAAATAGAAACATTTGAGTGAGTAACGGATTTTTACTTTTAGGTGTTCAAATATGACTAAAGAATGAAAGAGTAGAAGCCATTTATGTTTTTATTTTTTAATATTTTTTAATTAAAGTTTATTAGGGTGACAATTGTTAGTAAAATTACATAGATTTCAGGTGTGCAATTCTGTATGTAACACATCATCAATATATCACATTGTGTGTTTACCACCCAGAGTCAGTTCTCTTTCCATCACCACATATTTGATCCCCTTTACTCTCTTCTACCACCCCCATTCCCCATTACCCTCTGGAAACCAAAATACTATTCTGCCCTAAGAAAAGATGTAATAGTGCCATTTGCAACAACATGGATGAATCTTGAGATTATTATGCTAAGCAAAATAAGTCAGACAGAAAAAGTCGAGAACCATATTGTTTCACTGATATGTGGTACATAAAACCGAAAACAACAAAAGAACAAGACAAACACATGAAGAAACAAAAACTCATAGACACAGAAAGTAGCAGCCATTTAATTTCAAAAGATGCTGTTGCAATTACTTTTGGTCAAGGCAGCACCTCTCAGACAAAATGAAAAAACAAGTTCAGTAAAAGTTCTTTTTCAAATGCTTTCACTATTTCTTAAATTTGAAGAAGGATTGACAGGAAACAATTCATTTGTCAAAGTAAAAAGTAAAAAACAAACAAACAAACAAACAAACAAAAAGCCAGTAACTGTACTACCTGGTTGTAAAGAAATGAAATGGCCTCATGTCTTGAATGGAGAGAGAGGCTGAAAATTTTGTGACACAACTGAAAAAGAATGCAAGGATAGGATGTTTGAAACAATCAGGTAGATAAACGTCACAGACAGAAAGCTTTGGGAAAAAAAACACACATAGTTTTGGAAATACAAATTCAGGGGTAATTTTTCTTCTCCATGAAAAATAACAGTAGATTGTTCATGTGTTCAGCACTAACTATATGTTTCTTTGTAAGATCTCTTTGGGCATAAAGACAGAGAAATAGAAGATACAGGTGCTTGTAAGTATGTGAAGAAATTAGCACACTGTTTAAAAAAATTCCAAAAAACAAAATAGAGCTCCCCAAATTAGAGTTCTTCAGGGATGATTAAGTGTCAATTGGATGTCTTTATGTGATAAACATAAATTAAAATAGGTTTTCGTATTTAATGGAAAGCAATAGTTTTGCAAAAATCTGTTTTGCAAAATACTTTCTTCAAATTTATATTTCACCAGCAAAATAATACCTGTTGAAAATAAATTGCATTAAAAATATTTCACTTTTATATACATAGATGTAGATACAATCTTTCTAACAAAGAATTTTGCAGTTTAGAGACAAAACAATGCCCTGTCTGCCTGAATATTGCATAGCAATTTTATGGTCTTTTAAAATACAGACATTAGTGTCATGACTTGAGGATTATTGGAATGTGGGCAATTAACACCAATCTCAGATTTTATATCTTGTGGGAACTTGCTGCTTTGCAAATATCTTAAGAAGCCTTGGTGTTAAATGACTCTGACAGTATCACACAAAATTCATGCACGTTTTGTTGTTCACTGAGAAACACTGAAAAAAATGTGTATGCCTAAGAAAATTAAAATAAAATAAAATATTAATTTAAAAATTAAAAAAATCTTCAACAAATATACCACTCACACTGATATAACGTTTAAGCAATTATTCAGAAATAATAGGTGATAAATACTGAAAGTTTCTGGGGAAAGTCACAAAAATATAGCATATCCTTTCCCAAAATACCAGTTCTTGTAATTACTGAAAAATACCTGTGGGTTTTAAACTAAACTTTAAAGTGGTTATAAAGCACATTTTTAAATGAGAGATGGTATATGTATATAAATGTGTGTGTGTGTGTGTGTGTGTGTGTGTGTATAGAGAGAGAAAGAAAGAGAGAGAGAGAAAGGACACCAGTAACTTAAAGACATTTTCTTTGGGTAGCAGTTTTATAGTTTATTAAAGTTTTTTTTTAAAATCTTTTCCCATGTTTTTGGTAATTATCTGCTGCTTCTAAACAGTAAAATAAGTATTACAAATATAATATTAAATTCTACTATTTTGCAACAGAGAATTTCAACTCTGAGTAATAATATTACCAACTAAATGTAATTTACTTTGTTGAAAAATGACATTATACCATATCACCTAATTATGAAGGGGAACAATGAACAATCGTTAAATTAGTTTTTTTTTTTTAAATAATAAATCCTGCTACTCACCCTAGAACAGTTTACCAAGAGTGGACAATGCAAGAGGTAATTTAATTACGATACAATATGTGGATTCAGCATATCTGCTTTTATGGAATTTAAATTGAAGCTCATATGTAAAATGTCTTTTTCAAATGTTTTCTTCTTAACAACATTTTAGTATATCTATAATGTCATTTACAGTTGCTTTTCTGTGGTATCTCAGTATCTTTAGCTACAGTATCAGTAGCTATAGGCTAAATATTCTGTCTTTTTGTGGTATTCTCCAGGGACGTGCAATGTTTATTTTATTCATGCTGTAAATATTCTAGATTAGATCTTCCTCTCCATTTCAGCAAAAGTTGATTCATTCATGTGAGTTCAGAAATATTATACAGACAGTAGTTTATATTTATGTTGGTAAAATAAGCATATGTAAAATTATTAAGGTCACATTTGCTGCACTGATGCGGATTACCACTATGTCCGACTTAATCTCCCTTAGGTAATTCTCCTCCTTCCAGCTACCTCAATGACCTGGAATGTTGATAAGAATCCATTATCCAGGTGGTATGGCCAGTGCAATGTTTTAGCACAGGTCTCTCACACTCCAGGAATATAGACTTTAGACAGATTACCTAATTTCATTACGCCTGTTTTATCTGTAAATGAGGATAATTATGATAATTGCTACATAAGAATGTGATGAGAACTGAATGAGCTAAAATTTTGGGAAACGCTTTAATCTTGGCATAGTGTTAGTACTAAATAAATATTAGTAATGTGTAGTAGTATTTTTAAAGGATATCATTGAGTTTGATTATTATGTTTCTAGAAGCTTTAAAACTTGACTTGTGCAAGTGCCTAAAGTTATATGAAATCATGAGAAACATCACAGCATGGATTTTAAAACTTAGTAAATATATCACTTATAGAACTGTTGAAAGGTATGCGAGTCACACTTGTCCCTTCCTGAGAATTTGAAATTATTTTTAATATTAAAAAACATCTCTTGTTCTGTACAAATGTATTTCAATATTAGATTATTACTGTTAAATATATCCCGGTAAACATACTCTAATTGTAAGCATAATATGTCCACTGACATATCTTGACCTTTGAAATCCTGTTAAGTTCAGTGTAATTACCATGTTCTCTATTCTTGTAAGACTCCTTTGAATTCCTTGATTTATCTCTTGGTATTTACTTATCCCTCTATGTTTGTGTTTTCACTGAACCCTTGATCTCACTCACATCTGATTTGCTATGGCTGCTCTCTGCTCCATTGTCCTCTAAGTTATGTTATACAGTGTTTGTCTCTCTTTGGTCTTGTGTTCAGTCAATATTGATTCACATGGGTAATCACTCCTCTACAAGAGGCTTAAGAACAGGGTTGTGCTTTGTTCACTGATTTATTCCAGTACCCAGAATCATATTTGGCATACTCTAGGCACTCAGAAAATATTTGTCCAACGAAAGGTGAATAGTGAAGACTTCACCATTTCTCCTGCTGGTTTGTTTCACACATAAGTCTTTTTCTTCCGACAATACTCTTCTCAACCTACATTCTACTTTTTTTTTTTTTTAAATATGACACCTACTACCTACCCTTAATTCTTCACCATTCTAAAACCTGAATTAACTTAACGATAGTCACCAAAGAATAGAAGGAATATTAATTGAAAGTTTAAGTGATCAATATTAATGCATTTCATTATATGTTTATATAGTAAATATAAACACACCTTTTTATTATTGTCTTGGCTTTCTGAGCAGATTATATCTCTCTTAGGATAAGAAATGGAATGCTACATACTAATTTAAATTACCTTTTGTCTCCCATAATAGCAATAGCAACAGGTATATAAGGGTATTGCATTTTTTTGTTACCTATGGGAAGTCATAAATCAATAATCAAAAAGTAAGGTTTGTCATTCAAATACAAATTGAATGCTTACTGCTTTTTAGTGTGTATTCACTTTCAAAGCTTACTGCTTTTTGTGTGTATTCACTTTCAATGCTCTCATTTCTAGTTAAGTAATTTATCTTTTTTCCATTTGGCATGGAACACTGTGGTGCCATTCTCATTGTCATCTAGATTGTTTATGTAAAGACAGAGTCAGGAGTGTACTTATTTGATCATGCAGGGTTATGTTAAAATAAGACAAATAAATGCCCACAGGTAGTTCATCAAGGTGAAAATTAAGCTGTCTTTCTAAACTAGAAGTTAAAAAATAAGGAAACAATATGAAAATACGGAAACAAAGGTGTCTGTGTATAAAGAGAAGATAAGTGAATCAAGAATACACTAAGCATGGAATAGAAAGGTAATGAATAAACATATGAATTGTTGAGATGTGCGCTTTTCTGGTTTTAATCATAACTTCTCTAGCTTTATCAAAAAGTGCTACAATACATTTGACAAATATTTAGAACACAATATGAAGACTATAATCTAGGAGACACAGAACTGTATCTTTTATACCCTCTTTTCTAAGATCCTTCCAGAAGGATGACATGGTATTCACGTGTGATGAGCTAAAATAAATGTGAAATAAAATATTCTTGACAGTCCCACAAAATGATCATTTTTATTAATTCTCCAGAGCAGAGCTTTCCCTTATAACAAGTATGTTTCAGTGAGCCATTTATATGATTTTAAAAATTCATTATCACTTAAGATCCACTACATAAAAGAAAAAAACAAAAACGAAAACAAAAAACTCACCTTTCTGGCTTAAATTAGATGAAACTAGCTGTCACATAAAAATAATTCCCAGGTTAGGCAGTCCAGAAAGGTAGGACGACTCAAAGCCATCAGGAACATTGGTTCCGTGTATTCTTTTTCCCTCAGCAAATATCTCTTAATTTCAAAGTCATTCCAAGGTCCTAGATAACTATTGGAACTTAGATCATTACCTCTGCATTTAAGAAAACAGGAAGAAAGGAAGGTGAGAAGGGAGGGTAAAGGACCTGTATACTTAAACACTATTTCTAAAAGTCCTGTTAAACAACTTTTGCTTATATGTTGTTAGAATCAGTCACAACAGTTAGTACAAGAGAGACTGAGAAGTACAGAGTATTGTCTGGGAACACTGCCATGTCCTACAGTACTGGGTCATTACACCTAAAGAGCAAGAGATGAAGCCCCATTTGTGTAGCGAAGTAAAAGTTTCTGCCAAGGTCTTTAGTGGAATTATATTACATTTTTACTTTCTAAATATTTTCTGAAATTTATATTATCTATTTTTTTCTTAATCAACATGTTATCATAGGATTATTTCTCAAAACAATTGTTTCACCTCTTAATAAATCATTGAATTTCAAGATTAATCATCTGGGTTCTAATCTCTGCTCTGTGATAAATTCTTTTTCTTTCTTTCTTTTCTCTTATTTCTTTTTTTTTATTATTATTCTCAAGATAGTCTTTAATTCATCATCAGTGACATTCTATGATCAGCACATACTTTCCCCTTAGATGCTTTTTGAAAGTGCAGGCAGATCCCTGGGTACCTTTTGGATGATGTGGCAGGGGCCAAACAGAGGTATGTGACATTGTCCTTTTTTCTTCAGTACCAGCTCTAAGCACTGACAACTGAAAAGCATGATGAAACCCAAGTGCCTAATTCCCATGACACCTCGTGGAAAATCTGGAACCTCTTCCCACTGGTGAGTCCTGTCACTCTTTATCCCTAATGGCACTCCTGTTGTTTTCCTATTGTTTTGAGGGTTGATGCGTCTAAGTTCCTAGCATCACACAGGGATCTTGGTGTTGAGGAGAACTAAGCTCATGGAGTCTCTAATATACATACACAAATGCCACAAAAAGAGTGGAGCTGAGCTTCCCTTCAGAGGCGTATTGATAGACTGGCATCTTGGCAAAATAGAATCCAGAACAGTTCTTTGTCAAGTCTGCTTAAGTAGCAGCTGTATCTGGATCAGATCCATTGACCATTTTTACTGTGACTCTGAATTCTAGCTCCTGATGCGTAATTTGTGAGGTTTCAGAGCTAGAAAAAACGTTAAAGATTATCCAGCCAACTTGTTTTACTGATTAAGGACAGTGAATTCCAGTGTGGTTAAGTCATTAGCGCAGAGTCAAACAGCTAGTGAAGAGCTGTGCTGACGGGCACGAGGCAGTCTTTTCCCACTTCTCTGTGAAGCCGGTAAGTTAAAGCAGCAGGATTTCACATTCGCTTCAGTAGAAGTAAATGTTCAGGTCCACAAAGTTTTTGAATACATGCTCAAGACAGTGCAAGGCGTTGCGGGGATCTGAAGAACAAGACATGGTGCTTTCATCATGGCTCTTAGCAATGCAGATGTGCAGAAATAACTACACAGTCTAGCAGAGAGTTGTATTTTTTATGTGGATCCATATGATACACTGAGGCACTCACCCTGGAACTCATATTCTGATAAGCCTACTGTTACGGGTAGGGAATCCAACCTTCCAAATCTGTGCCAGGACATGGGGCTAGTTCTGGAGGCTGAAGTCCGAAATCAGCTGCCCGCATGGTCAGGTTTGGTGAGAGTTCTCTTTCTGGCTTGCCTGTTCCCACATCATAAATTCTTGATAGAATGTAGGAGGTTATTTTCTGGCACTGTGCTGCAATTGATTTAATCTGAACTATCTGTGGTTTCTAAATGTAATTAACTATTAGAATTTTACTGCCTTTTATATTTTTTCCATTTATGACACATGTAAAATAATTACATGTTAATAAGCATTTTCTAAGACATACCAAAACCCTAATTCTTCACATAAATCTATCAATGTAAAATTTAAAAACCCCAAATCATACCCTGTATTAAATTGTAATCCATCCTAAACAGTTGATAATTTTCCTTAATTTTTATCTTTGTTGTCATGTTCTTATTCTGAAAGCCAAAGTGAATTTCATTATTTTTCTTAATACGTGATCAGTAAATTCATTCACTCATTTATTTTGCAAATAATCAGTTAGCTCCTACTATGTGACTGCTATTGTTTTAAGTGCTTACAATATTTAGTAAGAAAATAGCAGATAGATCCATGTCCTTTAGTGGATTATAGTCTGATAGGTGAGACTAGGAAAAAATATATAGAACAAATACATAGTTTTACAGAAACCTATAATTAAGAGAATGACCATGTTCACAGCACTTGGAGGTGCCTATTAGCTATCCACATAAAGATGGTAGAAAGACCATTGAATATATGAATCTGGAGTTCAAGGGAAAGGGTTAGTTTGGAAATAGAATTTTGAAAGACATCAAAGTATTGATTATATTTAAAGCTGCAGAATTGGATAAAGTCACTTATGGAGCTTGTTAGTATCCTGATCTGAAAAAGAGAATTCAAGGCAGTGCAATATTAACAACAGCCACAACAAAGGGGAATCTAGCAAAGGACACTGAAACAAAGTGGCCATAGAGAGACAGGACGAAACAAAGCGAACTGTTCTCCTGGAAAATGTAAGTTAAAGGGGAGTGTTTCTAGAAGAAGGATGTGTGGTCATCTCTTTCAAATACTGCTGATAGTGAGTAAGACGTAGCGGGGGCGGGGGTAATTGTCAGATCTCAATTATTCAAAGTAGAATTTGTACATGGAAGTAAATGAAAACAATTTGAAGCTTTATCAATCATCCTCATTCTGTACTTTCCCTACTCAAATGTCAACAATAGTTCTTACCAAAATAAGTACAATGGTCAAATTAAAGAAGTATAAAATCAATACAATATTATCTAAATATAGTCCTTATTAGAAATTTGCCAACTGTGCTAATATTTTCATTTATAACATGCCATATCTCCTTCATCTCCTTTAATCTGGAATAATTTCTCAGTGGGCTTTTTTTTTTCTGGGGGGGGAGGATATTTATGACTGATCTTTTGGGAGAGGACAGGCCATTTCAAGTCTACAATACATTACGCTTTGAAAGTATTTTTTAAATCAGGATATTTAACAGAATAAAAAAAAAGTAGAAAATTAAAAAAAAAAAAAAAGGTAGCTGGGGAACTGGCCACAAGATTTAGCAACATGAAGAGCAATGGGACCAAGCAGTGTCCAGGAAATGGAAGGACAAAGCCAGAGGGAAGTGGGTTCAAGAGAGAATGGGAGGAAACAAAGTGAGCCATTCACAGACAAGTCTTTCAAGGAATTTTACTCTGAGAGGATTTTTGTAATGAGCAGTGCCTAGAATGACAACAAAGTTTCATTGTTTAAAAAAAGAAAAATAAATAACAAAATACTAATTGTGATGATCAAGAAAATAGGAAAATAACTGATACAAGCATGAAAGGAGATGAGTACTAGGTCAACAGCAATGTGCAGGCCAAAGGGAATGAGGTTTAGTGTGCAAGTGGAAAGAACGGCTTTATTTGAATGTCATAATATGTTACGACATAGATATTGGGATTAAAGAGGCAGAGGTATCAAGGATGACACATTGCTGTGTACACATTTATGTAACAAAATAAAGCTGTATCCTTTACAGAGGTGTGAAACACTGGGAGTTTTATTATGAATAAATTTATTATAAATTGAGTTTGATCTGTCTTTGAGATATTGAAGCAGAGATGTCCAGTAGTTACTTGGATATATAAGAATATGCCCAACATATATAATATAAGTAAATATGGTCTAAAGTTATAAATGTGACATTTATCTGTAAATGGTTATTAAAGTTAGTATGTCAACTGACTGATCTTGGGACATGATACGAAGAAAGTGATAAGAGAGTTTAAGTATAAGACTTGCTGTATTCAGGCATGATCTCGAATATCTCTTTTTGAAATCTCGCTCTAACAATGTCAAAGTTATACTACATGACTTTATTTTAATCAACCAATTTATGTTTATTATATGATTTTATTATTATATTAATTTCATTAATAATATTCCATTATTTTGTACAGCTTTCTAAGAAAAATATTTTCTCAAAATCTTATATTAGTAGATATCTCTGTGTTTATCTTATCTTTACTTTGTCTGAAATAAATTATTTTAACTAATCTATTTCTTTAAAGTTTGTTGGGGTGATAATTGTTAGTAAAGTAACATAGGTTTCAGGTGTACAATTCTGTAATATATTATCTATATATCACATTGTATATTCACCACCCAGAGTCAATTCTCCTTCCATCGCCATATATTTGATCCCCTTTACCCTCATCTACCACCCCCCTCTCCCCTTATCCTCTGGTAACCACTAAACTATTGTCTGTGTCTATGAACTTTTGTTTCTTTATTGGATTATCTTGTTCTTTTGTTGTTTTCAGTTTTATATACCACATATCAGTGAAATCATATGGTTCTCGACTTTTTCTGTCTGACTTATTTCGCTTAGCATAATAATCTCAAGATCCATTCATGTTGTTGCAAATGACACTATTGCATCTTTTCTTAGCGCAGAATAGTATTCCATTGTGTACATATACCACAACTTCTTTATCCATTCCTCTACTGAAGGACACTTTGGTTGTTTCCAGGTCTTGGCCACAGTAAATAAAGCTGCAATGAACATTGGAGCACATATGTCTTTTCAGATAAATATTTTTAGATTTTTTGGTAGATCCCCAGAAGACGAATTGCTGGGTCATATGGTAATTCTATTCATAATTTTTTGAGGAACCTCCACACTGCTTTCCATAGTGGCTGCACCAGTCTGCATTCCCACCAACAGTATATGAAGATTCCTTTTTCTCCACAGCCTCTTCAACACTTGTTATTACTGGTCTTTTTGATGATAACCATTCTAACTGGTGTGAGGTTATATCTCATTGTGGTTTTGATTTGCATTTCTCTAATGATTAGGGATGTTGTGCATGTTTTCCTATGTCTGTTGGCCATTTGTATGTCCTCTTTGGAGAAATGTCTCTTCAGGTCCTCTGCCCATTTTTTAATTGGATTGCTTGTTTTTTGTTGTTGAGTTGTATGAGTTCCTTATATATTTTGGATATTAGCCTCTTATTAGAGGTGTTGTTTGCAAAAATCTTCTCCCATTCGGTTGGTTGCCTCTCTATTTTGTCACTGGTTTCTTTTGCTATGTAGAAGCTGTTTATTTTGACATAGTCGCATTCATTTATTTTAGCTTTTACTTCCCTTGTCTTTGAAGTCAAATTCATAAAATCCTCTTTGAACTCAAGGTTCATAAGTTTAGTACTTATGTTTTCTTCTATGCAGTTTATTGTTTCAGGTCTTATAGGTAGGTCTTTGATCCATTTCGAGATAATTTTGGTACATGGTGACATATAGCAGTCTAGTTTCATTCTTTTGCATGTAGCTTTCTGATTCTCCTAGCACCATTTATTGAAGAGGCTGTCTTTTCTCCATTGAATGTTTTTGGCTTCTTTGTCGAAAATTATCTTTGTCCATATTTATGTGGGTTTATTTCTGGGTTCTCATTTCTACTGCATTAGTCTGTGTGTCTGTTTTTATGCCAATAAAATACTGTTTTGATTATGTTGCCCTGGAGTGCAAGCTGAAGTCAGGCATGTGATACCTCCAGCGTTGTTCTTTTTACTTAGGTTGCTTTGGCTATTCAGGGACTTTTGTGGTTCTATACAAATCTGATGACTTTTTGTTCTGTTTCTTTAAAAAATACCATTGGGATTTTGATGGGGATTGCATTTAATCTTTATATTGCTTTGTGTAATATGGCCATTTTAACTATGTTGATTCTTCCAATCCATGAGCATGGAATGTCTTTACATCTCTTTGTATCTTCTTCAATTTCTTTTTAAAATGTCTTATAGTTTTCAGTATATAGGTCTTTCACATCCTTGGTTAAGTTTATTCCTAGGTATTTTATTCTTTTTGTTGCAATTGCAAAGGGAATTATTATTATTATTATTATTATTAGTAGTAGTAGTAGTAGTAGTAGTAGTAGTAGTTTCAGGTGTACAAAACAATGTAATAGCTAGACATTTATCATTTATACCCCTCACACAGTAATAATCCCCCTTCCCCAATCTACTACCCCTCTGACATCACATATAGCCATTACATTTCCACTGTCTCTATTCCTAATGCTGTACTCCACTTCTTGTATATATATATTTACAAATATATATATATATTTATATTATATTTTTTTTATTTAATTTATATATATAATTTATTTAAATTATATATATTTACAATTATATATATATATATAATTGTAAGTATATGTATATATATTATTGCAGTTGACATTCATTATTGTTTAGCTTCAGCTTCAGGTGTACAGTGCAGTGATCAGGCATCTACATCGTCCCTGAGGTGGTCTCCCTAATGAGACAAGTGTCCATTGGATACTCTACAAAATTTTTACAACATTATTTATTACAGGAATTATTATTATTTTTAATTTCTTTTTTTGAGATTTCATTTTTAGTATATAGGAATGCAATGGACTTTTGTACATTGATTTTGTAGAGGACAACTAATCTATTTTTATAATAAGTTGTTAATATATAGCCAATCCTTAATTCACTCTGCAGGTTTTAGTCTGCTAGAGTTATTCAAAGTCTCCTTATATATTTTATAATTTATTATAAAAGAATATGTCCTTTAGTTATCCCCACTGAATACAATATTTTAGATTTTGACCACTTTTCTCCCTCCTCAATTATCATCTTACAGCTACACTAAATCACTCCAGTTGTTGCTATTGAAAATTTTAATCTTTTTGTGTTAGATTTAGAACTTGAGATTTCCCAATACAAAGATGAATGCTGCCTTAATTCAGAGAAGCCAAATATCATCTAAAATATAGGGCAAAAATATTTTTATAATAATATATCCTTTAATGTTTCCCCATGTAGAATTTCTTACAAATTTCACTGCCTTTGAAAACTTATAAAATAATGTGTACAGAAGAAAATAAAACATGCAGAAATTTCTAAAGGACTTACCCTTTGGTTGTAATATATAGTAATATTAGGCCTTAGCTGTAAGTCTTTTAATAATATATTAATTTAAAATTCTGTTCCCTCAGAGAAATGTAAGATATTAAAAATGTACTTTGAAATCATGCTTTGAAACAAGGCCTTATATCCAGAGGAAACAATATTTGTGAGATATTTCTACACGCTGATATATATTGGGAAAAAAAAAAAAAACTTTTCAAAGCTGTTACAAGTTAAATAGGGAAAGGCCCCGTATATACTCTTCACCAAGTATAGGTTTGGATCAACAACAGGCAGTGGGCCTAAGTGAGATAATGAATATGTCTCATTTTGTTCTGAATATAATACACAAAGTTAAGGCAGTATAAAAATTTTAGAAATACCTAACATATACTTTTAGGAAAACATTTACACATGTATGGTAAATTAATTTTATTAGCATGACTTTTAACAATATGTATTCTTTCTTAATTCATATATATATATATATATGTATGTATGTGTATATATACACATATATATATACACATACATACATATATACATACATATATATATATATATATATATATACACATATACATATATACACTAAGGTATCTCAGCATAATTTTTGTGACTCTGTTTAAGAAACAATCTGATTATGGAAGACTTAGAGACTGGAATACGACTACCAAGATACAATATTTTAGAGGTCCTTTTTCTAAGAGTTCCGTCTGCTAGGGGAAATTTTGGTTTCGCCATGTGATTTAATTTGACTAAAGGAATATGGTGGTATAGTTCTAGCTCAGCCTTTAAAACATATGGAAAATTTTTGTCAATTCTCTTGAGCTTGCCCTGTGAAGAGATTGCCCCGCTGAGTTCTTGTCCCATCTGCCTGGACACCAGAATGAAGACACGTGGATCATAATAACAGACACATAAGAACTCATAAGAGACACTAACAAATTGAATAACCTAGAAGAAATGGATACACTCCTAGTTACAAATAACTTAGGAAAACTTAATCATGAAGCAATAAAAAATGTAAATAGACCAATAATTGGTAAGGAGATTGAATTAAATGTTTGCTAAGTAAAATCTGGGCTGTACTCTTAGGCATGTTATTGGACAAAGTTTCTCAGCCTTCAAAAGTGGTGTGATTTATAAGTTTATGTAGACGTTATTACCTATTTATAATTTTATGATATTTAATATCTCTTTTTCTAACATAATTTCTTATCTTTATTTTTTAAAATGAGGATATTGAATGATATTAAATGTATTTCTATTAAAATTTAAACCATCTTTATTTTAAGAAATTTAAGTACTATTGTGAACTCTTCTATCTAATGGCTCTATTTGCTAGCATGCCGAGCATCACAATGAGCACAAGAAAACAGAAAACATTTTAGAGTAGACTGATCACATTTGTGAATATGAAAAAGAAAATTTTAAGCAGTTTTTTTCACATGCAGTGACTCAATTTTATGCTTTCAAAATATTTATATGAAATCCTATTCTTTTTTCCAAGAGGCAATTCCTTCTGTTCTAGTTAAAATTCTTAGTACTATGTGATAATATTAACAGTCGAGTTAGAAAATGTTTCAGAATGAACTTAAAAGAACATTACATACATTTTGTATTTGCACTTCATATTTTTATAAAAGACAATTAGAATATATTCAATATTAATAAATACATCTACACTTATAAAGAAATTGTGAAAGTATATTATAAACTTTTCTTATTTTTATTAATGTAATCAATCATTGTGATAATTGATCTTCCACATTCTTAGCAAATTAAAATGTTATATCCCTCAATAATATACACTAATTATAATTTCAAAGAAATACATTTTTTAAAGATGATAGATATAATGTTTAACATTCTAATAATTTCTCTACATAACAACCTCAATTGCAATAAAATGAGATGTACTTTTATAATATCTTCTTTTTTTATTAGTTTCAGGTGTACAAACAATGCAATATTTAGACATTTACATTCCTCACAAAGTTATAACGTCCCCAGTCTACTATCCCTTTGATATTGTATAGAGGTGTTACAATTCCATTTACTATATTCCCTATGCTGCTGTACTCCAAATCCCGTGAATATATATATATATTATATATATATATATATATATATAATATATAAATATATAAAATTTTATATAATATATAAAAATTATAGTTGACATTCAATATTATTCAACTTCAGGTGTACAACACAGTGGTAAGTGTCTACACAGTCCATGAAGTGGTCTCCCTAATAAAACAGGTACCCATCTGACACCCTATAAAATGTTTACAACATTATTGATTATATTCCCAAACTGTCTTTTATATCCCTGAGACAATATTGTGACTACTACTTTGTACTTTCTAATCCCTTTACCTTCTGCCCCTAGCCCCACCCCCTTCCCATCTAGCAACTGTCAGTTTTTTTTTCTTTATATCTCTGAGTCTATTTCTGTTTTGTTTGTTTGTTTATTCTGTTCTTTAGATTCCACATATAAGTGCGATCATATGGTATTTGTCATTCTCCATATGACTTATTTCATTTAGCTTAATGTTTTGTATGTCCATTCATGTCCTTATAATTGGTAAGATTTCATTAATCTTTATGGCCGAGTAATACTCCATTGTATAAATGGACCACAGTTTCTTACTCCAGTTGTCTACCGATGGGGGTTTAGGTTGTTTCCGTGGTTTGGCTATTGTGAATTGCACTGCAATAAATATAGGGGTGCATATATTTTTTTGAATTAGTGTTTTGGGTTTCTCTGGATAGATACCCAAGAGTGGTAATGATGGATCATAAGGTAGTTCCATTTTCAATTTTTTGAGATACCTCCATACTGGTTTCCATAGTGACTGCACCAATCTGCCGTCCCACCAACCATGCACAGGGGTTACCTTTTCTCCTCATCCTGTCCAGCACTTGTTTGTTGATTTATTGATTATAACCATTTTGACTGGAGTGAAGTAGTAGCTCATTGTGTTTTTTATTTGCATTTCTCTAATGATTAGTGATGTAGAGCATTTTTTTCGTATGTCTGTTGGCCATCTGTATGTCCTGTTTAGACAAATGTCTCTTCATGTCCTCTGCCCATTTTTTAATTGAGTTGTTTGTTTTTTGGTGTTGAGCTGTATGAGTTTTTCATAAATTTTGGATACTGACCCCTTATCAGATGTATCATTGGCAAATATCTTCTCCCATTTATTAGGATGACTTTTTGTTTTATTGATGGTTTCCTTTGCTGTGAAAAAACTTTTTAGTTAGAGGTGGTCTCACATGTTTATTTTTTCTTTTGCTTCCCTTGCTTGATATCAGTAAAAATATTACTAAGACTGATGTATACAAATTTACTACCTATATTTTCTGGGAGTTTTATGGTTTCAGGTCTTACATTTAAATCTTTAATATATTTTGAATTTATTCTCATATATGGCATAAGGAGGAGGTCCAGCTTCATTTCTTTCTTTCTTTTTTAATGTGTCTGTCCAGTTTTCCCAGGACTACTTATTAAATAAACTGTCTCTACCCCATTATAAATTATTGCTTCCATTGTTATAGATTAAATTAGTATATAGGTATGGATTTATTTCTGGGCTTTCTATTCTGTTCCATTGATCTATGTGTCTGTTTTTATGCTAATACCATGTATTTTGATTACTATAGCCTTGTAGTATATTTTGATAGCAGGTAGCTTAATATCTCCCAATTTGCTATTATTTCTCAAGATTGCTGTGGTTATTCAGGGTCTTTTATGGTTCCATATAAATTTTAGGAATATATATAATATATATATATATATATATATATATATATATATATATTATATAATAAACACATTTTATTGAAGATTCATGGAACAAATACATTTCAAGATATATGCATACTACTGAAATAAATACAATGTGACTTATTTATAAATGAAAACAAATTACAATGAACACTTTCAGAAGTTGAAAACAGTGACACTAATAGTATTGAATACACAGCCTTTTATTTTTCTTCCAATTCAGTGTTTGTGTTTTAATTATATAAAGATGAGTAGTCAATTTTGTAACCTAAACATATTTACTTATTAGAACTATATTAATACTTTCATAAACTAAGCAAAATGATAATGGGACAAAAGTTTATTTATAGAATGCACTTTGAGTCAGGCCAAATCCCTGAGAGGGAATTCCCAGCCTGACCTCATTCATCTGTGAGGACAAAGAGCAATCCCTGTTTAGATGTACACATTCACCTACTCATCCAGCATGGTCAGTCCTCCACTGCTATACACCTTTTAAGAAAGGAAAAAAAACTGTATTAAAAGTGCAATACTCAATATATACAAATAACAAAAGATGAACACAAGTCACATTTGACTTCTGCAATTACAAGAGGTGCTCAAAGTGGTCACAATCAATATAATCTTAATGAAGTTTGTTCCATTCCTAAAATGTGTATACATTTTTTGGCACTGTGTGTGTGTGTCTCTCTCTCTGTGTGTGTGTGTGTGTGTGTGTGTGTGTGTGTGTGTATAAATCATGATCAAGTAAGATTTATTCCTGGTATGCAAGGTTAATTCAATATCTGCAAATCAATTAACATGACACACCACATTAACAAAATGGAAATAAAAATTGTATGGTCATATCAATAGATGCAGAAAAAGCATTTGACAAAATCCAGCAGCCATTTATGATAAAAATGCTTAGCAAAGTTGGGACAGAGGGATCATATCTCAACATAATAATGGCCATGTATGATAAACCTACAGGTAACATCATACTCAATGGGGAAAGGCTAAAACCTTTCCCCTGAAGAACAGGAACAAGACAAGGTTGCTCACTTTCACCACTATTATTCAATATAGTACTGAAAGTTCTAGCCACAGCAATCAGATAAAAAGAAATAAAAGGCATCCAAATTGGAAAGGAGGAAGTAAAATTGTCATTATATTCAGATGACATGATTGATACTGTATATAGAGAACCCCAAAGCCTCCACCAAAAAAATATTACAACTGATAAATGAATTTAGTAAAGTAGCAGGATACAAAATTAATATTTAGAAATCAGTTGCTTTTGTATACACCAATAGCAAACAATCAGAAGAAAAAATTTAAGAACATAATCCCATTTACAATTGCTTCATAAACAGAAAATTATGACATTGAAGAGAGACATTAAAGAAAAAAAAATAAATGGAAACATATACCATGCTCATGGATAGGAAGAATTAATATAATTAAAATGTCCATACTACCTGAGGCAATATATAGATTCATTGCAATCCCAATCAAATTACCAATGCCATTTTTCACAGAACTAGAATATATAATATCTTCTTAAACAAAACACTATTCATTACTTATATACCAAGCATTCTGGAGACAGGGGATTTCAAATTATTATTTTTTATCTAAAAGGAATAATTCTAGAAATCCCAGACAGGATCTATCTTACTTGGCATTGGTGAGTATTAGTTGATTAGATTAGAGTTATTCCTTTTTACCTCTGGAACTGGAAGAGGGACCTAGATTTCTCAAGAATATTGTCACAAACCTTATCCCAGAAATCCAGGATCTATTAATATATTAATAATGAAGAAAACCAAGCATGTCTTTTGACTGAGCAAGAGCAGTGTTTCTAATTTGAGATTATTTTGGAGATTTAAACCTAAACATCTTTTAAACATACAAACTGAATTAATAGATTTAATTTTATTCTATTAGAATTGTGATCTTTTGAAGGAAAAACTCCTAATATTGAAGTAGCAATCCTACTTCTATGTACTGCCTTCTTTTACCCTCAAACACAATCACATATATAAGACTTAAATTTTCAATGTCAAAGTACACTTGCACTTTTGTTTTAAATCAGCTGCAGTGTGCAATGTTTTTGGAAACACAACCGTGTTTGGTGTAAACATTTTAATTTTAATTGAATAGCTGACCACAAATATAAACTGTTTTATTATTCTTAAAATAGCATTTTATGGAGAAAATGATTTAGTTTCAGAAACAAAATGATTGGTGTGATCTTATCAAAATATAATTATAGACATTGCTTTAAAATTGTTATTTTACCACCTACTTTATTTTCTGAAAATTAGTAGACAAGAAGTTCTACAGCTATAACTGAAGGATGTACAGGAAAGGTAAACAATGTGTTTTAAAGTTAACACTTGTGGAGAAATATCAACTTTTTCAAGCACGAATGATATATGTTAAGAGGAAAAAACAAAACGTAAACAAAAATAGAACCTAGAACTGCATTTCTAAGAGATTATGTAGTATTAAAACTAAATTTTGTAGTTGCCATTTTAAATTTGTTTTAGTGATTACTCTGAAATTTTTTATTGTAACCTCTCGATTGGTGGCCACTATGCAATATTTTCAGTGAATAAAATGGAAGTTACTTTTGACACTTTGTAGCAAAATAAAAGAGATTACTTATTTTTTAATTGAAATCTAGGCCAGAAGCAATGACTTTATCTTCAGCCTAATCAAAGTGTTCATATATATATTCAGATGCATGTAGATACATACATACATGTGTGATAAACATTGCTTCTTTAGCATATATTTAATTTTAAAATATTTTTGAATAATATATTTTAGGCACATCAGGGTCTAAGCTAAGTACTGCAGACATAAAGTGAGGCAGGATATACAAGACTACACTTCATGCAATGAATTAAAGAGAAGAGAGAAGCATTGAGAAGTAGCCAGAAATCTACAAAATATTATGTAGGATATTCCATACGACAAACACAGCATTCTGAGTAAGAGCAAACTCCAGATTTAGAAGGTCTTCTAGATGAATCTGAGGCTGAATGAAAAGGAAGTGAGTGGCTATTATTTGAGGTGCCAGAAGAGACGTAAAAGAACATATTGCATCAATGAAACAGTGCATGTAGAAACTGAGATATAATCAGAATTTGTCATATTTAAGGATCTGGAAGATGTTTTTTTATACTTTGAACATGGGGTTTGCGTAACGGTTTGGCCAGAAATACACAGATGTAAAAAGAACCATGCTCTAAGACATTAACCATTCGGTAATGGAGTTTACCGTGAAATTAAGAAAAATGAGGACTTATAAAGGCATCTTAGGCTTCTCTAACTGCAGTGTAAAACATGAATGGATGGGCACGAAGGAAAGAAAGGAACGCTGTGTAAGAGTTTATGTTAATAATAGAAGAAATAAATAATGGTTTGACATATGGCAATGCCACTGGACATGGAATAAAGCAGACATGCTTGACATATCTCTGGGGGGTAAAATTATTAGGAATTGGAGTTTATTGAATGTACAGAGTGGCTTATGGTAATGGAGGAATTAAGAATGTCTTTGAAGTTACTGGCTTAGGCATCTAAATGAGTAGAAAATAATTCTCTGAGGTAAGAAACAAGTACAAACCAGTGTTGTGGATGACAGAAATATGGGTTCAGGTGTGTGCATGTGGAGTTAAAAAGAATTGAATACAGGTAGGCAAAAACTATACCAAATGGTTTTATTTATTTGCAGATACTGAGAAGAAATATTGTTTGTGAAGTTTATGAAGGGTAATAGAAAAAAAAAAAGTAGAAATCATAAAGCCTAAGAGTCTTAAAATAAAAATAATAAAATCAAAATATATGGGGTATTTTTAGCAGACACTCACCATGGTAGAATATATAAGTGATTATGTCCAAGAGGATTTAAGTTTTACCTAATTCAGACATGAAGAAAAAGAATGGTTCCAAAGATCAGTATTAAGGAATTTTTATTCTGTGCGCGGGGAATAAAGCCATGAGAGATGTTGAGATATTGCAGCAAATATATAGAATGAGAACAAAGAAGGACCTGGAAGTAAACCATGAAAATCAGTTTTCTAGAGGTATGTTAGTTGGTATCCTTTTAGATTTTGACTTAGGCATTACTACTTCAATTACTTCTCTTTCTACGGTATCGGTGGCAATGCTGTCAAATGACATTTTCCCCTCTATTCCATTTGTGTATTCAGAAAAATGCCATTCTGTATGTTATGTAATTTGTAGGTATCAGCTATAAAGGTACAGTACTACAGCTTGTAAAGTTATTATTATTAAGGACAATATTTAAATCCTTTCCCCTTTTATTCTGGTGGAGGTTCTTAATGAATAAATATAGTTACTTGTACCCTTTTTGCATTTTTTGGTGTTCTTATTATGTGATAGCGCATATGCTATTCTTATTATGAAAGATCATTCTAGTATATTAGATTATTAAAGATCCAAGTTGGTTTATTTTAAGCCATAAAAACCCAGGCAAAAATTACAACCATTATTATTGTGAAACACAGAAATGGGTCTGGGATAGCACAGGGATTTGAAATCATTATCACAGTGCTCACAGACTTGGTATAGCAAAACAAATTATGATAAAAAGTTTATTAAAAATAGATCATGCTGTGACATTGTGGTAGTAGGGTTACATGAATAAAGTTATTTTATTCAGGACACTAAAAAAAGAAATTATTGGACGAATAACAATTAAAATCACTAGGGGCCAATTTTATTTTTGTCTAAAAAATTTTAAAAATAAAATTTTGAATTTTAAAGTCACATAATGATAAACGAAGATATGGATATCAGTATGAATATCTATATCCATGTATATATATATATATATATATATATATATATATATATATATGTGTATTTATATCTTTACAAGGACTTCCAGGTTTATTAATTAAACCCATGGCAGAAAGTACAATTGATTTTTGTAAAAGAAAAAAGTGTAAAGAAACAATATATGTGTATGATATATTTATATTATCAACTTATGCTTTTTTGTAAGTATCTTCCATTCAAGGAGGAGTTATATTTGATTTCTGAGTGTATCATTTTAACCGTCTCAAGATTGTTTATTGTATAAATATTATTCAAAACACAGGAAATTTTTTTTGTCCTTACATAAGCTTTTGAAATATTAAAGAATAAAACATAAGTAAGGCAGAAGCAATAAGATTCAGTTAAGTATACCAGCACACACAGCTGGAAGTAAGGAAAGTAATATATGAAGGCAGGGAAGAAACAATGATTGAAACCCTTTTTGGAAAGATGGATGAGATCAGTCTGACAGTTTCTGTCTAAAATTGAATTTCCTGCTGCTCAAGCAACTTAATTTCATTTATTATTTTTTAATATTATGACTTTACAGAAAGTATTTCAAAGGTGGTTTTATCTCTGTAGGTTTGTAATTAAAATGTGAATGTTCAAAGAAAAATTTTTCCTTGCTTAATTTTGTGTTTTTCTTTGTGCTGCTAGTTGAAAGCAGGTATGTTTTATGTTCTTCGCTTAGTGCCAATATATCCAGTATATGTCGTAGGTTGAAAACACAACACACACGCGACTCTCTTTGAAGCTGTCATTTGTCTTTCTTGCCTATATTTTCAAGACAGGTATCTCCTGAGAAGACTAAGTGACATAATAGGGGATTGGCAGGAAATGTAAACTCCATGTTCTATGTATTAATGCATCAAACATGCCCACATTAAGATGAGGAATGACTTCCTGGTATGAAGATTAGAATATGTTTTCAGAAAGAAAGCAGCTCTGTGTGAGTTATATTTCTTGCTTAGAGACCAAATGCAAAAATTAAATTGTATTGTTAATGTACTTTCCACAGAGATGTAAAAACCTGCTTTCTGTTTTCATAGCATCATAGTATAGATTGTTAATGAATTCTTCTTTGCTTATTTTTTTTCCAATCTTGTGGGATGTCTCAAGTTGAAAATTACATGCTGATTAGTGAAGGAAGCTGAGTTAAGAACTAAGAAGTGCCAAATTAAATGATCGCAGGCCAAGAGTTAAGCACTAGAGGAAATATGTACACTATTTTTTTGTGCTAAGATAAAATCTGGTATAAAGAAGTTAAAGGAACTATTAAGCAACATTTGATTTCTGCAGTTATTCACTTAAGATTGATCACATAAGTAGACATTGTTGGTCATCCTATAAAAAATGAAATATAGAGATTAATCTTTGAGAAGTTTCCAAAATTGCATTTCTTAATTGAATAAGTATCCATTGAGTACCAAGCATCAGTATTAATGGAGTGCCAAACATGTTTGACTTTGATTATAGTGAGATATGCAAGGTAGTCAAAGTCATTATTTTCAAAGATATTAAATACTATGGGGTAAGAGAGGGTTAAAAGCAGTGACTTCCATATAAAATGAATAAAATTAAACAAGGCTTAACTGATAGTTTAGATAAGAGGGTTCGGGGAGAAAAGAATGATTTCTAGGTGATCGTCCTGTGCATCTGCCAGGGGTATGTAATTTTCTGAGATTAAGAAGACTGGGGGAAAAAAGCACATTTGGAGGGTTGGAATCAAAATTCTCTTCAGGGCACGCTGAATTTCCTATCTACTAAATACCAAACATAGACCCTTGACCCAGAAGAAATCAGTCACTACATCCATCAGCACATTGACCATGGTCAATGATCTAGTCTGTCAAGAATACACATCCTCACCTAGCTGACCTCTCTGGATGAAAACTATTTAAACTAATTGGATTTATTTCCCCAGGACAGTGCATTCATCCTTCAGCTGCTGTAAATCATGGCTGCCAAGTTTTCACACTTCTCCTTTTCTATGGAAAATTGACCTTGTTAGCTTTCTTAGTGCAGAATGAGATGATACCAGAAAGGTCGAAGGGTAGTACCTTTCAGAAGGGTGGGGTGCAGAATTTAACTCATTGCTTGAAGGTTGGACTGCCTCCTTTGTGCCAGTCATGTACCATAGTGTCCTGTGGCACCAGGCTGATGCTCTTCTTTAGCACAGATCACGTCCTCGCTTAGCCCTTTTCCTTCTCTGTCGTGCTTCCCTCAGTCCCCTTCTGAGAGTACTTCTCTCCTATAAGACTTTCACAGAAAGCACCAACTCAGGCGCTGCTTCTAAGGAGACTGATTGAAGACACTAGTGTAAGATTCAACTGTTGCTGAAGAAACATCAAGTTAATGAGCTACTAAGGCTGAGCTATATCTTGAAATGTAACCAAATTGACAAATGATGCCCTAGGTTCAGCTTGAGAAGTCATCCATTTTGTTCCTTAAGACTTGACTGTGTAAATTCTATATTTCTCCCTCCTTTAATTTATTGCACTTACTTCAAAAATTCTTTATTATCTAAAATACCCCGAATATATCAATGTCCCTTGTACCATGAGAGAGACTAAGGAACAGAATATATAATTGGAAAAGGCATACTCAGAAATTGTATCATTTTTGTTCCTGTAAATGTGCTTAAATTAAACAAATAAATTGGTCATATTTGGCATTTATGGAATATTATTTAATTGAATGTTTCTTCTATAATTTGTTCTTGAAGAAATGACTGATGAAACTCAGGGAAGAAACATTGATGCCCATTAAGTGTCGAATCCTAGGCAAACTGTGGCCCAATGTTTACTATAAACTGTGGGTCCTCACAACTTGAAATATTTATACAGATTTAAAAAAAAAAATGGCAATAGATCAAAATCTATGATTCTCCACACTCCCTTTACCAATTATTGGGGGTGGGGTAAAATGGGACCATTTTTGTAACTACAATTTCACACTAGGAGACTGTGCTGTTTCTTTTTCTCTTTTTTTTCTTTTCTTTTTTTTTCTTTTTTCTTTTTTTTTACTTTCAGCTATATTGAGAAATTACAAAGCAGAAAAATGTTGCAGCTAATTTGCTGGGGGGGAAATTATATGCATATAAAGTACAATATACTGCCTTTTTCATGAACAGTGTGTGAGCTATTTGAAAATTTTATGCCATTAACACTTTCAATATGTCATTAATCTAGAAAATAAGGGAGTAATGAAAGTCATTAAAAGCAGCTGAGTGTCCTGCTGTAGCCTGGCCAATAAGAGCATAAAAAATGAGAAACAGAGCAAGACATTCTATTACATTACAGCCTGGCAGGGCTGTGTCTACAAGGGACATATATACACATTTTTTTTCTTAAAAAAATTTTTTTTCTGCCTCCCTACTATGCTTTTTTATGTCTATAAGACAAAAAAAAAGGTGCTCTCATGTTAGACAGGATCACCAAGTGTGAGTCATAAAAATGTCAGCTAAATCTAACAGAGGTCATTATTTTTAATTTTGTGGTGCTGAAGACATCACACTCCGTATGTCATCCTAAAACCTGCCCTGTTACAACCTCTAAACTACTATGTTCCAGTAAGGCTTGATTTTAAAAGAATAGTCATTAACAAAGATGCTGAGAAGGAAAAAGGATACAGCATTGCTACTTTTGATCTGGCTACAAATTTTATATACTGTTTACTGTGTTACGAGACAAAACAATTTTCTTTTCTTTTTTTTTCCTGTAAGTTCGACCCACTACAGCCAACATTCTTTTTCCTTCAACCTTCCTAGAGATACAACTCAGCCATAACCAACCAAGGAAACTTTCAGAATTGCTGATTTTAAACTGATTTTGATATAAATCCATTAGGATTTTGTGTTACGCCCAAGAATGTAAAATTATATACATTATTATGCATATTAAACTAAAGGAAGATTCAGGATTGCCACTAAACTCCTAAGTAGCCCAGGATAAATTCATGGAAGTTAATGATCTCGTTGGCTTGCTAAAGTTTGATTCTGTTCCTCTAATGCAAAAGTTAAAGCAGATATGTGAAGAAAATTACCAGGCAATGAAGAAGCAAGAGTGAACAGTGGCAAGACTTTTAAGTGATGGTGATTCAATAACATATATGGATTTAATTGGAAAGGAATAACCCACATATTGTAAGAAATAGTCATCAGATGGAAAAGATCATTGCAAAATACTATTAGAGCTGAAACCCAGGCTGACCTACATAATTTTTTTTCTATAGCAAGACAGCTTTTTGACAATTTCCTACAATAAAATTTGACTATACTAGGTATCCTCAGCCCTGATTTTAATGATGGGAAACACTAGGAAATTAAATATATACATATATACACATTGACCTCCCATAACAATTATTTATTCAGTAACTTTTGAAATAATGACTCTTGAAAGATTTTTTAAGAATGGGTTTTGTTTTTATTTTGTTAAAATAATTTTTATTTAAAAAGCAACCTAAATAATTTTGTTTTAAGAAATGACAGTGTATTATCACAATTTCAAGCAAAACACTCCCCAATTTACTTACTGCAAAATTTTCTAGTCAGACAACATCATATGGAAATTTTTTAAATTTCATGCCTTATTTTGAAAAACTCAAAAAAATGTGTGTGTGTGTGTGTGTGTGTGTGTACTAAGAGTGATAATGAAGTCGCATCTACTGTAACCATTCAACGTGTTATGTGTATGAGATCCTTCAGTGTATTTTGAAATAATTTTTTTGGCTTAGATTCCAATTTTCCTAAGCAAGTGCCAAAACTTTCCACATGAATGGATTGCATTTGTCAAAGTCTCAAGGAAAATAATTTTTCATGAAGAATCTCTGATTTTGGTATTGCATTTCTATAATTCAATCACATGATTTCACCACTTTCCAAATTATGATTCTATCATACCTCTTTTCACCACAGGCTACCCAGCAAAAACATCTACTTGTCTCTTCTTTTGCCAAATCAATACACATCTGTCAAGTTAACTCTGATGTACCATTTGTATTTTAAGTTTTATGTTTATTATTTGTATAGGCTTTTACAATTAAAATTTGTATAAGCTTTAGAATTATATATTCCTATCTTTGAAAATCATTTGTGGATCTTGTGTTGGCATGCTTATTTTTGCCCATTAAATTTGTGGCTTTTCACTTCGTGACAGCATTTACGTGACTAATTTAAGTCCTTAAGGAGAATAGAAGACATGGAACGCAGCTTTTCTTTATTTCCTTTCTTTTATAGAAATAAGATAAACATTGTTTATCACGTATATTAGTCAAGGTTCTCTGGAGAAACAGAACTACCGGGAGATAGATTGATAATAAATGATAATTTTTATAATATAGAGAGATTATATGGAAAATATTTATATGTAAAGTTTATTATAAGCAATTGGCCTCACAAGTTTAAGAGGGCTGGCGAGTCCCAAGCTCTTCAGGGTGAATCAGCAAGCTGGAGACCCAGAACTGGTGGTGTAAGTTCCAAACTAAGTCTAAAAGCCTGAGACAAAGAGGGCTGATATAGTTCTGGTCCAAAAAGTCACAGAAAAAGCCAATCTTTCAGTTCAAGTCTGAAAGTAAGAAAAAAAGCAGCTAAGGTAGAATAATATTGAATGTCAACTATAAATATATATTGTACTCCACAGGATGTGGAGTATAGCATAGTGAAGAGCGTTAATGGTATTGTAGCAGTTATATACAATGTCAAAGGGGTAGTAGATTGGGAGGGTGTTATCACTTTGTGAGGGGTGTAAATGTCTAACTATTACATGGCTTTGTACAGCTGAAACTAAAAAAAAGAAGAAGAAGAACAGAAAAAAAAGCAATGTCTCAGTATAAAGTCTCTCAGGCAGAAAGAGTTCTCCCTAAAATTGCTGGCATGGTTCTGTAGAGCGAGCAAAAGATATTTGGAGTAAGATTGTAGATATAGTCAATGTCAAAGAATGTACAGTGGTCTTCATGGGTTCTTAGTTTTCTTCCCTCTCTTATTCCTGTTCCATGGAACATAAGATAGATTGACTTTATATCATAGTATTTAAGTGTTGTTAACTTTTCATCATAGCATTTTAAGTTATTAGATATCAAGGAAAAGAGTAAACATAATTGCCCTTAATTCAGGTGACACGTTATAGGTTTATGACATTATTGTTCTAAATATGGAAAGAATGAGAAAAAAATGCATGGTGTATTTCAAAGGTAGAATTAGCAGATCTGGTTTGTAGACTTGATGAGAGTGATAAGGGAAATAAAAAAGATTTTTGATTGAAAATTGCCTATGCAACTATATCAATTAAAATATGTTCAACAGCAATAAATGAGACTCATAGTAGCAGTGGCTTAAAAAATATAAGCTTATTTCTTTCTCCTGTAAAATTCAAAATTTCTTGTTGAAATTAGAATAGTTCGGTTTTAGAGAAGAAGCATCAGATATTTTGAGTCTCTAAGTCCTCTTCAAGGATGAGCATTTTCATATATAGGGAAGATCATATCCCTAATTGTTTACTGTGGCTCAAGTCTAATTCATTAATACTGTATTTTAGTTTTGTTCAAATATTTTTCAAAACTCCAAAATATGTCCTGCACCAGTTCCCTGTCAAAGTTACCTATTTACAATTAATCCAAATATTTTTTATACCCTGGATTAGATAAATGATTAAAAAACAAAACAAAACAAAACAAAAACAAACAAATAAAAAATCTATTCATTTTATTGCACCAAAATATCTAAGTATCTGATCACTTTACTCTCATCTAACAGTGTATCCATACCCACATATCTTCCCATGCTGAGATTTGCTCGGTGCTAAATCCCCTGCTTCGTGATAGAAACCATTCTAATTCACTGTAGACACTAGTTACCATAAATGGATTAAAAAATCAACCCTCTGAGTTCCAGTATTTGCTTTAACATTTTACCCAATGTTGTCAAAGAATGCAGCTTTTTTTTTCTTTCACGTGGAATTCTCCTTCTAAATTTGTTCATATAACTGAATAATTGCTACCGATATTTATGCTAATTTCCTACAAATATTTTTGCTTTTTTTCATTATATCTAATGTCAATCTACTCCATAACCTTGATCTTCCAGAACGGACCACCCATGTCTTACATTTTTCTAGCAGTCTATGTAACGTGGCACTTTCTTTCCTGAACACTTACTGCCTTAGTTTTCTTGCTCAGGAATATCTTATTTGCCTTGTTTATGTTCCCTTTAATCAACAAATATCTTGCTCAAGAAGATATTTTTTGTTGGTAACTCTCAGCTCTTTCAAATTTGGCTTTTTGCTATAAATAAACATATTCTTAAAGAATCACCTTTTGGCAACTTTGACAATTGTGGAATGATCACAAGGAGAGTTGGCCACGTTTAATAATGAAGTCAAACATTAGAACATACAATTCTATCATTGTGCAACCGTCTGTGGGTTAGGATCTCAAAAGCTTATCTCATTCCCTACTCATTTTTCCATATGTGAATTTATGGTAAAATATTCCTAAATTCTAAGAAAAGCTATTTATTTTAGTATTAATTTTGTAAAATATGTGTATATGTGTCACCCATGATTTCTTTCATTAGTAATTTCTCTGTGTAATATTTTTAATGAAACTTCATTACTAGGGATAAACCTTCTGTTCTAGAAATTATTGATTTATAAAGAGAAACATACATGATATTTTACATTTAAATGTAATTTATAACTATTAAAAATGTAGCCTTAAGTTTTATGCTTATGTTGTTGTGAAATTTATGTCATTATAAAATAGCAACAAAATATTTAAACTTAGTATTGACAAGCTACATATATACGTACCTGTACACATACATACATTTTATATATGCAAAAACATACATATGTTTATACATATATTTCATTTTTAATGCAGGCACTTCCACAGAAAAATATCCTGACCATAATTGATATTTGTTAAGTTTTCTCATTTAACTTCCACCATGCTTGTTAAAACTTTATTTCAGTGTCCACTTGAGAATTCCTTCTGGAGTTCAGTCTGCTTTTCAGAACTCCTATAGAATGTAGAGCTGCTATTTATTTGAGATTTGCTAATGTCCTCACAGAGTCATTGTAAAAAAAAAAAAAAGAAAAAAAAATGCTGTGTTTGTGATTTTTGAATCAGAAAGCTGCTGGCACTGAAAAATAAAGAGCAAATCCTTGTATTCTGGCAAGCTCCTAACAACTCTGAACTATTAACACTAAATCATTCTGAGTCAAACTTACTTTCCTAAGATATGATCTCTTTCCTGAAATGATGTGGTTTGTCAAAAAAAATACATGAACAGGTGTATTTTTGAATAATGAAAGTAGGTGAAACAATTTTTTTTTTCAAAATGACTATTACTACTTTAAGATAATATATAAATGTAGCAAATGGTTTTGCTTGATAAAGTTAGCTTCACTGTCGTGACCTTTTGATTTCTATATTGAAATTCTGATACTACTGAAATTAGTATTTATTATGATGTTTTTTTTCTTCTTGCTTCTGGGATTTTCTAGTTTTTGTATTAAATAGAAAGCAACATGAAGTTGTGTATTTAGTGTAAGCAGACACATCTCAATTCTATCAGGAAAAAAAATGCTGACTTTCAAAATAATCAAAAGAAATTTCTCTAGTGTATGTGTGTGAAGGTACCTTTAAACACCATTCATCACTGCTTTGATACTATTTTAATGCCCTGTATTCCGACTAGTCACAGAAAAGCAGCCAAGTGAAAATGACAGTGACTGACAATTACAGCGGAAATAAAATGGCTTCCAGAAGTGCACTGAGACCTGTGGACCTCAATCAACTGAACTCCAACTCCATTAAATGACTTAATTTTGTGTATCCAACTGTGAGTTATATTTACCACTGCACTGACAAGAACAATAGATAATAAATGCAGCCTGTAATACTATTCACCAAAGAGTACCCCTATGCTGAATAATTTGTGTGGTATCTAATACTGTTTATGGGCAAAAACTGATAGCACACCATGGAGCTTAAAAGAAATAGGCTAACTAAGAAAATGATTAATAACATTTGTTTCAAAAGAAGGCAAGCTTGCAGTAAAGAAATGCTAATTGCCACATTTAAATATTTTAATTACTATGCTACTGAAAAGAAATGTAGCATCATTTTAAATTAATGTCTATTTTAAAATTAATAAGGTCACAAAAGAGGAAGTGGCAATTATCAATTTTAAAACACACCCAAATTCCATGTGTCTTGAAGATTTGGACATGTTAGAAATAGTGCATTTGCCAAGGGATATTCCCGAAAGAAGAGATAACGTATACTATAACTTGTGCTAAAAACTCCCTGTTGATTATTTTATTTTATTTTTAAAAACATTACATTAAGATGAATTTGCCAGTGGTAGAACAACTTGACTGGTCAAAAGTTCATAACAGAAAGTAAATTATTCATTCATTCATTCATTCATTCACTCATTGGAATTTGTGAATAGCTGAAAGAATTCACATAAAAGTATTATTAATAATGACAATAAAACCTCATTCTTTCAACAGAATAAAAAAAAAAGCTAGAAAATTTAAATAAGAGTGTATTTTCCAGAGGTATACACAGTTCTAGTGGAAATAATATAGATAGATGAAAAGTCTGCTTAATTTTCATTAGTAATTCTTCATCAATAATTTTATATGATGAATGAGTCTTAGTCTTGGGTTAATTTATTTGACTATTTTTCCAATATGCCTGTTCTAGGATTTCAGCAATTATCATCAATTTTTACCTCAAAACCTGTAAAAACATAATTTAATTTAATTTACATTGGCATAGCAATTGCTGGCTGGGAAACAAAATAAACAGACTGCTTCTGAGGCATGCATCTTCTACTCAGGAAAGAAGCCTATGATGATTAATTATTATAAAAACCTTACCATAAAATGAGCTGTAACTAAAGAAATGAAGCAAAATTGATCAGCATAAAGTTTAGGGAAAATCTAAAGTAAGCATATATTATAATCCCTTTATTAGTTAATTGGATGACAAATGGGATGTGGCGAATGATACAATATGAACATGTAGTCAATTACACAAAGTGATTAGTTTGGAACCACAGAAGAAAGATAATATACCAAAGCCACTAAATAAGTATATGGTACATTCTTTTAAATAAGTTGTTTAATCAACTTGTATTTTCAATATATTTATAAAAATACGTACTATACATTTTATGTCTTCCTAGAGTGTGGTTGTTTAGAACAGTCAGTGAATGTAATATTTACATGTTATAGCATATATTCTTATTTATATAACATTCTCTGAATGCTGTGTTAAGAGATAACAGATGTAGATTTTTTATAAGAGATATTATGAATAGAAGGATAAAAGCATTAAGATGTTTTTATGTCTGTACTTAAATTTCAAATCAAAACATGAATTCAACTGTTGCTTTAGAAATAAAAAGATGAATGGAATTCTAAGACAGAATGAGCTGTGTTTGTTAAGCACCTAAATTGAAAGTATTGCAAAGTATTGCAAAAATATTTTTAGGGAGGTTAATATTTTTTTTATCATATAACTAAAAAAGGCTGAGCTTTAGAGAAGTTAAATGGCCTCCTAAGTTTCATGTAGTGACTGATATACCCAGAAAAAAAACAAAAAGAAAACATTATTGAATTCTAGTCCAGCAAATCAGTATATGTCTTTTTTTCAGTTTATGTCTTTTTTTCAGTTCTATATCATGTGTTTTTTTTTTTTAATTGAAGTATAGTTGACATATAACGTTATATTAGTTTTAGGCATACAACATAATAATTTGATATTTGTACATATTGCAAAATGATCTACAAGTCAAGTTAACATTCATCACATAGAATCGTAATTTTCTTTTTCTTGTGGTGAGAACTTCTAAGATCTACACTTCAGTACCTTTCAAATACGCAATACGGTGTTATAATGTATAGTCACCATGCTGTACATTATATCTTAATGGCTTATTTATTTTATAACTGGACGATTGTACCTTTTGTCCTCTTTCACCTAAGCTTTCTGTCTTTACCAGGTTTGTTTTCCTGACTTGACGCCCTCATTCAAAATTCTGTCTCTTTTCTCTACTTCATTTCTACCATCCACTGAAATGCACTGGGAAACACAAAAAAATGAGAAACAAAAATGCAAAAATGGTTGGAGTTGTGATTCCAGTCAATATACATGTTTTGATAATTTTCACACTATTAGGCTTATTGATAACAGCAATGCCTTTTCTGAGCTCTTTTCCTATGTTCTACAATGGAAATATGATGCAGAAAAGATCCAGTGGATGGCCCTAACTACAAAAAACCTGCTTCTACTTTATCTAAATTATACATTATCAGTGATTTTTTTTTTGATGCCCAAGATATGTTATAGTCATTATAACCTGATTACAAAAGTCCAAACTAACTCATACTACAATAAATGTATACCTTTATTTATAGTTGCAAAATAGATTTCTTCCTGATGTTCCAATAATCACTTAAAAAGTCTTTGTTTTGATCCTTATATAAGAATTGTATTTATAATTATTTTAAAATCTGTATTATCTTTGCTTGTACTTTTACCTTTTATATATATAATTTAAGAATTTGTGGAACTGAGCCTAATTCTTTGATTTTGTGCATTTTCTAGATAATAGAAAACATAGTGCACTTTATTGATCACTTATTCTATTCAATTAATATACATAGACATGCCTTTTGTACTGAATGTATTCCACATATGCTTACATGAAAACAATTGACATGTTAAACCATATAAAATGTCATAACTAATAAAACACAATTTTAAAGTCATGCTGAAATAATAGGTACCCTTTGTCATTATGTACTTTCCCAATAATTGTATACAAATAGGGTGATGTGCTAGAATTTTTGCCATTAAAAGGGAATCGTTACTTTGAGTGAGTGAGGTTAAGCAGCTCAGAACGCATATTCTTTCCTTAATATTAAGTTATCAGGGAAGATAAATGATTAGTTAAAATATAATTTTATGAAAGGGTATCAGGGAGTTACTTCATCCCAGAATTGTATGCTCTAAAGAATAATCCCAGCTTCCATTTTACACTTTGACGGAAGTGTAAATCATCCATCTAATTAGATAATACTGGATAAAGGCTGACAGACTAACACTTTCAACCAATGTCTTATACATTGTCCACTCCATGAGGAATATCTCTGTGTCTTGAATGATATATCTCTTCTTCATTTCAGTAGGCTTTTATATTTTCTGCAATTCCATATTGCTTTGCTGGATTATATTTTAGGTCCATTGCTTCTTCCTAATCCTTAATACAGGTGAATTTAAACAAATTTCAAATCCACATAGACAGCATCTATCTGTACAGGCACCTTGTAAGTAAATAATCCTGTTCAAGATGTTTTAGGTTTTTGGTACAAGGCAGAGCAATGCTTTCTTGTTCTTGTTTCTAGGATTTATGCTATTTTAAGGACTGTCCAGGTACTTAAACTCTGAAATAATTTATATTGCCAATTTGTCCTGAGAATCAAAATTTTCATATAGAAAACTTTTAAGTTATATTTACAATATTTTTTAGCATATATGCAGTGACAGGAAAGCAAATTATCCTGTGAATAGAATATATTAAAGTTTATTCATGATTTTTATATTTTAGAAAGGTACACATAAGAATAATGTAGGATAAACATTTTAAGGCTTGATTATATTTTACTGTAATATGTACAATATATTTGAGATAATTAGCCAAAAGGAACTGAGCAGAGTAAATATTGATTCCCACAAATTATTAAACTATTAATTAACAAAGAGCTGTTAAGTTAAAAGGAGCATAGTCTAAAAATCTATGAGTTGGTCAGTGGGAAAATAAATCGATATATTATAATACTCTATTTCCTTTCTTTATTTTTATTTTTTTGTTTAAAGTTCATTGGGGTTTCCCTTCTTTAGTAACAGCTTTCAGACAGGGTAAGGCAGAGATTCTCAGTCTTTAGCACAAGCCAAGAACCAGCACTTGCCCCCATGAAAAGCACGGATCTCTTTGGTAACTCATCTCACTGAGGTTTCTCCTTACTGGAATTTTGGTCCTCATTGCTTCAATATCTCTTTAATGATTGAATTTAGGAATATATTAGATGCACTAACAGGCTTAGTGTAATGGAAGACAGGACAATAGTAAATATACATATTTAAGCAAAGAAACCAAAATAATGAAAAGTATAAAAAGAGTGAAAGAAATGTAGAGCAAAGAAAAAAGTTTCACTACATGTAATTTAATTTCAAAACGAAGAAGAAAGAGAAAATGAGGTAAAAGCAATGTTTCAGTAGACAAAAGCTTATGAACTGATATAAACCCAAAGGTTCAAGAAATTCTGGAAGGACCAGACAGGATAAATATATTAGCACACCATACCTGGATACATTATAATAAAGAAAATGAAAACCAGAATCAGGGAGTAACATATAAAAAGTAGTCAGAGTTGGAAAAAAAAAAAAAGGCATATTGTGTCTTCAAAAGAACCATAGTAAGCCTGAAAGCTGCCTTCTGAACAGAAATGATGAAAAGCAGAAGACAATAGAAGAACATTTTAAAGGATGAAAATAATGTCAACAAGAAATTCTACTCTCCACCCCTCCATAAAATTTCTTCAAAAATAAAGGCCAAAATGAAACATTTATTCAGATGAATAAAAAATGAACAGTATTTAGCACTGTACCCAAGGAAATGTTAATAATCTTTCTGGCAGGGGGAAAAAAAAAAGCTGAGGCAGAAAAAAGTGTGTTGTGAAACAAAAAGGAATACAGTGTGTGTGTGTGTATAATGAATATTCACTCTATAAGAAAATAAATAATACAGAATTAAAATTCATGAAAACAGTAATACCAAAGGCAATAATAAGGCAAATAAAATTCAAGTGAATTAAGCTATAGCATATGCAAAATAAGATACAATATAATTACTTCTGTTGAAATGTAATAAGTTAATTTCTTCATGTTGTAAATTCTAGGTATCCCTCCAAAAATTATTTTAAAAAATTTAAAAAAAACTACAAGTTAATAGACAAAATTATAATGGAGAGTTTAATTCAAAGAAGCAAAAAAGAAGAGAATATTCAATATAAAATAACCAGCCAATTATGAAGCATACAGTTTCATAGTAGATGTACTAAGTTGAAGTATAAAAGTCATTACACAAAATATAAATGAATAAATATTCAAATAAAAGAAAAGACTAAAATTATCAGAGTGGGTAAAATACCAAAACCTATGGATTTGCTGCACATCAGACATACGAAAGCAAAGTTGGAGATGAAAGGATGGAAAAAGATACACTGTACAATCTCTAACCAAAAGAAAGCTGGTGTAGATATTCTGATATTTGATATAGTAAACTTTAACGTTAAAAGCATCACAACATATGAACAGAGGCAGTATGTAATTTAATATGGCAGAAATGTTTCACAATGTTAAATATATATACACATGATAAAATACTTTCAAATATTTTTAATTAAAAGAGTTAAAGTAGATATATATAAACCTACAGTCATTAAGAAATACTCTTTATTTTTTTGTTTATTTATTTTTAATTAAAGTTTATTGAGGTGACAATTATTAGTAAAGTTACTTAGATTTCAGATGTGCAATTCTGTAATACATCATCTATTGTGTGTTCATCACCCAGAGTCAGTTCTCCTTCCATCATCATATATTGTATCCCCTTTACCCTCATCTACCATCCCCCAGCCCTCTTAAAAAAAAAAATGCTTTTTAAAGTAACACATGGGCTAAAGAATAAATGAATGGAAAATAGAAAATATTTTTGCATGAATGACAATAAAGGTGTATCATACCAATACTCGTTAAATGTACTTAAAGCAGTGCTTAAAGGTAAATTGATCAACTTAAAGGTATGTATTTATGTAAATCAGCTTGGAGTGCCCTTAGAAAGTACCATAGATGGGTGAGTGAACCAACAGGAATGTATTTCTTTCAGGTCTGGGGGTTGGGAAGTCCAAGATGAAGGTGTTAGCCAACTTGGTTGCCCTGTGAGAGCTCTATACTTGTCTTGTGCATGGCTGCTTCTTGCTGTGTCCTTACATGGTAGGAAGAGAGGAAGCAAGCTCTCTGGTATCTCTTCTTATTAGGGCACTAATCCCATCGTGACGGCTATACACTCATGAGCTCATCTAAACCTAATTACTTCCTAAAGACTCCATCTCCAGATACCATCACACTGAGGCTAGAGTTTCAAAAAATGAGTTGGGGGTGGGGCAATAATCTTTCCTTAGCAATACTGAAAAAGAGAAAATGCTAAAAATTAATGATACAGGTTTCTATTGCATAATGTAAAATAGAGCACAGCAAGTCACAGTCAAAACAAAGAAAGAAGGCATTTATTAATATACAGTTAAGAGCAAAAATCAAGGAAATACGAAAGAATTACAATGGAAAATATTTTTAAAAGGTAAAATTAGTTTATTTTAAACATTGATAAAATAATGCAAAAGGGACTGGCCAAGAAGAGAAATAAAATTAGAGTTACTTACATAAGCATGTAATATGATGCATTACTAATAATTACAATGCTAATAAAAATAAAAATTTATTATGCATAACTTCACAGTGGTCAATTTGGTACTTTAGATGAAATGGATGTGCAGATTCCTTGAAAAATAGAATTAACAATAGTGATATATTTTAAAAAAAGAAACCCTGGATGTTTAAATACCTATTCAAGTTTCACAAGAAAAATCCCTGACTCGGATGGCTTCACTCCTTTCAACTTCTGTTCTAAGAATTTTACGAGGCATTTTACTAAGGACAAATTATCTTTTTTCTATTTTCTGTATTACAGGAAACAGGAAGATGAAACACTTCTTGTTTCTATGAAGTTATGAAAACCTTGATACCAAGACCTAAAAAGTACATCCAGGAATAAAACATTATAATATAATGTATTTAATAAAGAGAACTGCAAAAATTCTAAATGATATATTAATAAATAATCTAGAAACGGATGCATTCCAGGAATGCAAAAGAGATTTAGCATTAAAAAAAAAAATCAGATTTCCACGTAGAATGTAGAAATCGGGAGGCAACATCACTTTTACTCTTAAAAGAATACGAAAGGAAATCCTGAAATTTGTGACAACATGGACGAACCTAGAGGACATTATGCTGAGTGAAGTAAGCCAGACAGAGAAAGACATACTGTTTAATCTTGCTTAACAAGGAATCTAAAAGAGTTGATCTCATAGAACTAGAGTAGAATGGTGGTTTCCAGGGGCTGAGGAGTACAGGAAATGTTGGTCAAAGGGTACTGACTTTGAGTTATAAGTTCTACGCATCTAAAGTACAGCATGGTGAAAATAGTTAATGTTGTACTGTATATTTGAAATGTGCTAAGAGAGTTGATCTTAAGTGTTCTCACCCCATTTAAATGTAATTATGTCAGGTGATGGATGTGTTCATTAACATAATTGTGATAATCATTTCACAATGTATATATGTATATCAAGTCATTATGTCAGTTACACATCAATAAAGCTGGGGAAAAAATGGATAATTCTAAAAAAAAAAATAGGTTAAACTCATGAGAGCGGAGATCACAGGCAACCAACTAACTAGAAATCTAACGAAAAATAGGAGTTTGAAATAAGTGATGTGACTCATTCTGTTGCCTACCAAGGGCAAGCACTGCTGCTTTGATACTTCTAAAAAAAATTGAGCTAAATTTAATTTTAAGACATTGCCAAAGGCTGACTGTGGGTTAGCATGAGAGTACAGAATCCCCAGGAACTATAAGCAGAAGGAATAAATAAAATCTCTCATGGCCCTGTGCCCTCGCCAGGTGCTCAGGAGAATGATTGGAGGCTGGAGTAGAGGACAGAGAAGCCTCTTTGTAAAGGAAGCAGCTTTGGAGGAGGGGAACACCAGACATGGCAAGAAAAGCATTAGTATTGCCCAGAATTCTTCTCCCTTTGCCTCCGATGGAAAACAACTACTGAAGCCACCTTAATTCAGAAGATTAGCAACACACTCTGGCAATTTCAGCCAGACCAGTTAAGCCTTGAGAAGAAAACAAAACAAAAAGAAATCTCTCTGCCTGGGGAAAAAGCAGTCCCCAAAGCTAAACTCACATTCTTAGGTTTTTTTCTGAGGGCACCATTACGTTTCTAGGTGTCCATTTCTGCATCACGAATTGTTGCCACAGTAATCCTGTATAGCAATCTACCTTAATTCAGCAATTTAAAACACTGAACATTTATTATTATTCAAAAGAACAATCTACGTTGACTGATGATGCTTCTGGTTTTAATCTGGTTCTCAGGCAGCCAGATGCCATCCTCTTAGGTGACTCTGCTGATCTTGGTTAAGCTCTTATTTTGGGGTTTGGTGGATTTCGTCAAATCTTTAATTCTCTGGTAGCCCAGCCAAAGCTTCTTCATAGTCTTGTTTAGGCACAAGAAGGAAAGCATAAGCACAGGAAGCCTTTTAAATCCTTCAAAACTGGAAAACTGTCATTTGTTTTACATTCTGTTGCTGACGCCAAGTTACAACTCTAGTCAAATTCAAAGGTTGTGGAATTAGATTCCATCTTGGTGAAAAGGGTTCCAATTATGTGTGGCCAATGCCATGGATACTGTAGCTGGTGGAGAATCGGTGCCGTTTTCATAATCAATCTACCAAAATGTTGTTAGGAAGGCGTTTCCTTTGTACATGTAGAGAATGGAAGGGACTGAGAGGAACCTTCTTGGCTACCGTTAATGTTTTTTGTTTACATGATGCTTATATGAGTGTCTGCAGTTTGGAAAATTAATCAAGCTATAAACTTATGATCGGTGTATTTTCTGGAGGCGTGTTGTACCTTATTAATGATATTTAATAAACAATAAAAATTATATTATTGTTGAAAAATAATTTATCATAATGTGAGATGAATAAATTCTCTGAGCTGACATTAAATACAACACAAACAGGAATAACCCTTTCTAAAAAAAAAAAAAGATATAACAACTGTTGAGGTCTCAGGTTGGCCTGTAAGCTTTTTTTTCAAAATTGTAATGTCATCTATTGTATTGATGATGATCTCATATTAGGGAAGAATTAACAAGAAATTTTCCCCTTTAGGTACATTGCAATGACAGGCATTTAAGAGACATTTGTTGTTCAGTTTCCTCCAATGAAAATAAACATATTCAGAGACAATACATAGTATCAAATATAAATGCATTTTCAACTACGTTTTATTCTGTATAATATTTTATTTAAACCACACAAACGTAAGCTACACAGGTCCTAGGATAAAATCAAATAACTATGTGTTTAGATTATAACAAAGTAAAAGGTTGTTTAATAAAGAAATGAAGAACAATACACATATTACCGTTATATTAGATGAGATTAATGGAAGACATCCTAAAAATTCAAGGATGCAAGTGATTTCAGGTCACCAAAGCGAATTATTTTATGTGTGTGAGAAACTAACTTCCTCATGAAAACATTTGTGCTACTTCTCCAGACAAGGAAAACCCAGGCTCATGTCTGGGATCAAGATTAACAGATTCATTTGAGAACAGACATTTTTTTGTTTCATTTCACAGGGTCCCATGTCTTCTGAATAAGTCCCATAACATTCTCTTGGCATACCTACAGAGGCCATGATGTTAACTAAACTCTGCCAGCCTTGTAGCTACAAAAGTTAGAGAAATGTTCAGGGCCATCGGTGACTCATTGTCCGTTCCTTTAGCTGAGAACTTTAAATCTCAGGTTACTTGGAGAGTTACTCAGAGGCATTAGGAAAACTAGTCCTCCTCACTTTCACCATGATGGGACATAGTAACAGACACTTGGTCTCCTACATTCTAGAAGCATATCTCTTTGTCTACTTTGAATACATTGACTTATGGCCAAGTGTGCATCTATATACCGATCATGGACAGTGCCAGTTATTTTGCCCAGATCCTAAAACTTTTGGGGAGTTCATACTAAGCAGGACCTATACATAAATTGATGTCTACGAACATATGTTGCCAGAATGAATCAAAAATGACCTTAAAATTGTCATATGACAACAATAACAATGATAATAATAATGCATGTTGCAATGTGATATTGAATGGCAAATGGAAATAATTATGTAACACAGGCTCTTAATTGTTTAATCTTTTCAAATCCATTCAATAAGGTATTTCAAACTAAATTTGAACTCTTGAATGTAAATCCTTTAGTGAGAAAAACATGATTAAACTACCTAATTACATTCTGGTGGTGGGTCAAAAAAAGGAACTTTAGTTAAAATCTGAAAATGAGCCAATTCGGAGCCCTGGAACAATATTACTAACTTTCTTTTTCACTCTCATTTAATAATCTCTCTATAAAGATCCAGTAAAAACAAACATCTTAAATATGATTTGATGCCATGAACATGCTTGATAGAAACAGTAACCTCTTCTATTTTCTACATTATAAATCTCAGCTCATTCTTTAAGATTCAATGGTAATATCTCTCCCTCCTTAAAATGACCACATCTTATTACTTCAGTGGTTCCAAAATACTTTCTAATTACATTTAATTTATTTTTAATTTTTTTACCTCACATTGTTATTAACTGCTTATGAATTTTCTTTTTTAATTAATTAATTAATTAATTAATTAATTTTTTGTTGGGGTGACAATTGTTAGTAAAATTACATAGATTTCAGGTGTACAATTCTGTATTACATCATCTATAAATCCCATTGTGTGTTCACCACCCAGAGTCAGTTCTCCTTCCATCACCATATATTTGATCCCCTTTACCCTCATCTCCCACCCCTGATCCCCTTTACCCTCTAGTAACCACTAAACCATTGTCTGTGTCTATGAGATTTTGTTTCTCATTTGTTTGTCTTGTTCTCTTGTTGTTTTTGGTTTATATACCACATATCAGTGAAATCGTATGGTTCTCTGCTGTTTCTGTCTGACTTGTTTCGCTTAGCATTATACTCTCAAGATCCATCCTTGTTGTCATAAATGTTCCAAAATCATCTTTTCTTACCGCCGAGGAGTATTCCATTGTGTATATATACCATAACTTCTTTATCCATTCATCTATCGAAGGACATTTTGGTTTCCATGTCTTGGCCACTGGAAACAAAGCTTCAATGAACATTGGAGTACACGTGTATTTATGGATAAATGTTTTCAGATTTTTTGGGTAGATACCCAGGAGAGGGATTGCTGGGTCATATGGTAATTCTATTCGTAATTTTTTGAGCAACCTCCACACTGCCTTCCATAACAGCTGCACCAGTCTGCATTCCCACCAACAGTGTATGAGGGTTCCTTTTTCTCCACAGCCTCTCCAACACTTGTTACTAGTTGTCTTGTTGATGATAGCCATTCTAACTGGGGTGAGGTGATATCTCATTGTGGTTTTCATTTGCATTTCTCTGATGATTAGTGATGTTGAGCATTTTTTCATATGTCTATTTGCCATTTGTATGTCCTCTTTGGAGAAATGTCTCTTCAGGTCCTCTGCCCATTTTTCAATTGGGTTGTTTGTTTTTTTGTTGAGTTTCATGAGTTCCTTGTATATTTTGGATATTAGCCCCTTATCGGAGGCACTGTTTGCAAAAATCTTCTCCCATTCAGTTGGTTGTCTCTTTAGTTTGTCGATGGTTTCTTTTGTTGTGCAGAAGATTTTAAGTTTCATATAGTCCCATTGATTTATTTTAGCTTTTACTTCCCTTGCTTTTGGAATCAAATTCATAAAATGGTCTTTGAACCCAAGGTCCATAAGTTTAATACCTATGTTTTCTTCTATGCAGTTTATTGTGTCAGGTCTTATGCTTAAGTCTTTGATCCATTTTGAATTAACTTTGGTACGTGGTGACAGATAGCAATCCAGTTTCATTCTTTTGCACGTGGCTATCCAATTCTCCAGCGCCATTTATTGAAGAGGCTGTCTTTTCTCCATTGTATGTTTTTTGTTTCTTTGTCAAAAATTATCTGTCCATATTTATGTGGTTTTATTTCTGGGTACTCAATTCTATTCCATTGGTCTTTGTGTCTGTTTTTCTGCCAATACCTTGCTGTTTTGATTATTGTAGCCTTGTAGTATAAGCTAAAGTCAGGGAGTGTGATAACTCCAGTATTGTTCTTTTTTCTTAAGATTGCTTTGGCTATTTGGGGTCTTTTGTGGTTCCAAACAAATCTGATGTTTTTTTTTTGTTCTATTTCTTTAAAAAAAATGCCATTGGGATTTTGATGGGGATTGCATTAAATCTGTATATTGCTTTGGGTAATATGGCCATTTTAACTATGTTCATTCTTCCAATCCATGAGCACAAAATTTCTTTCCATTTCTTTGTATCTTCTTCAATTTCTTTTAAAAATGTCTTATAGTTTTCAGCATATAGGTCTTTCACATTCTTGGTTAAGTTTATTCCTAGGTATTTTATTCTTTTTGCTGCAATTGCAAAAGGAATTGTTTTTTGTATTTCTTTTTCTGAGATTTCATTGTTAGTATATAGGAATGCAATGTTTTGTAGCCAGCAACTTTACTGTATTCATTGATTGTTTCTAATAGCTTTTTGGTGGAGTCTTTAGGATTTTCTATATATAGCATCATGTCATCTGCAAAGAGTGACAATTTAACTTCTTCATTCCCAATTTTGATGCCGTTTATTTCTTTCTCTTGCCTGATTGCTCTGGCAAGGACTTCCAACACTATGTTGAAAAGCAGAGGTGATAGGGGACAGCCCTGTTGTGTGCCTGAATGTAGAGGAAGGGCTTCAGTTTTTCACCATTAATTATGAGATTAGCTGAGGGTTTGTCATATATGGCCTTTATTATGTTAAGGTATTTTTCTTCTATACCTATTAAGTGTTTTAATCATAAATGGATGTTGTATCTTGTCAAATGCTTTTTCTGCATCAATTGAAATAATCATATGATTTTTGTCCTTTATTTTGTTTATGTGATGTATCACATTGATGGATTTGCGGATGTTGAACCAATCTTGTGCCCCAGGGATGAACCCCACTTGATTGTGATGAATAATCTTTTTAATGCATTGTTGTATTCGATTTGCTAGACTTTTATTTAGGATTTTTGCATCTGTATTCATCAGAGATATTGGTCTGTAGTTTTCTTTTTTTGTGTTGTCCTTACCAGGTTTTGGTATCAGGGTAATGTTGGCCTCATAAAATGAGTTAGGGAGTACTGTTTCTTCTTCAATTTTTTGGAAGAGTTTGAGCAGGATTGGTATTAGATCCTCTTTGAAGGTTTGGCAGAATTCACTAGTGAAGCCATCTGGTCCAGAACTTTTGCTTTTGGGAAGGTTTTGGATGACTGATTCAATTTCGTTACTGGTGATCAGTCTGTTTAGATTTTCCAGTTCTTCATGGTTCAGCCTAGGAAGGCTGTATGTTTCTAAGAACTTGTCCATTTCTTCTAGGTTATTGAATTTGGTGGTTTATAGACCCTTCATAGTATTCTTGGATGATCCTTTGTATTTCTGTGGTGTCCATGATAACTTCCCCTTTTTCATTTCTGATTTTGTTAATTAGTCTTCTTTCTTTTTATCTTAATGAGTCTAGCCAAGGGTTTGTCAATTTTGTTAATCTTTTCAAAGAACCAACTCTATCACATTAATTTTTTCTATTGTGTTTTTGTTCTCTATTTCATTTAGTTCTGCTCTGATTTTTGTTATTTCCTTTCTTCTGTTGACCTTGGGTTTCACTTGTTCTTCTTTTTCTAATTTTTTAAGGAGTAATGTGAGGTTATTTATCTGGGGTTTTTCTTGTTTCTTGAGATAGGCCTGTAATGATATAAATTTCCCTCGTAAAACTGCTTTCACTGCATCCCAAAAAGTTTGGTAGGATGTATTTTCATTGTCATTTGTTTCTATGTATCTTTTAATCTCTCCTTTAATTTCTTCTTTGACCCAGTCGTTCTTTAAAAGTATGTTGTTTAATCTCCATGTATTTGTGTTTTTCCTGATTTCTTTTTGCAGTGGATATCCAGTGTCAAAGGCTTGTGATGAGATAATATGCTTGGTATGATTTCAATCTTCTTAAATTTGTTGAAGCTGATTTTATGTCCCAATATATGGTCTATCCTTGAGAATGTTCCATGTACACTAGAAAAAAATGTATAGTCTGATGTTTTAGGATGAAGTGCTCTATATATGTCAATTATGTCCACTTCATCTAATGTGTCCTTTAGAGCTGATATTTTGTTATTTATTTTCTGTTTGGATGATCTATCCATAGCTGTCAATGATGTATTTAAGTCCCCTTTTATAATTGTATTTTGGTCAATTTCTCCTTTTAGTTCTGTTAGTAGTTGCTTGGTATATTTCGGTGCTCCCTGGTTGGGGGCATAAATATTGATGACTGTTATGTCTTCTTGTTGTATAGTCCACTTTACCATTATGAAATGTCCATCTTTGTCTCTTGTTACCTTTTTCACCCTGAAGTCTGTTTCATATGATATCAGTATGGCTACACCTGATTTTCTCTGGATACCATTTGCTTGGAGTGTCAATTTCCACCCTTTCACTTTGAGTCTATGCTTGTCCTTGCAACTGAGATGTGTCTTTTGGAGACAGCATATGGTTGGTTTAGTTTTTTGATCCAATCTGCTGCTCTGTGCCTTTTTATTGGTGAGTTCAGTCCATTTACATTTAGGGTGATTATTGATATGTGAGGATTTCCTGTCATTCTATCTTTAGTTTTCTGGTAAGACTGTGTCTCCATTGTTTCTTTGCCTTTTTGTTGTTGTCTATTATTTCTTTGTGGTAGTTTTCTATGGTGATTCCCTCTGTTTCTTCTTTTATGACACTATATGTTTCAGTTCTGGATTTTTTTTGAGTAGTTACCCTTAAGTTTATGTAAAAGAAAGTTTGATATTTAGAGTATTCCATTTTCTTCAGCACACTTACTTTCTCCATTCCCATATTCTGGTTCAGGCCTTACTCTCCTCCTTTTTGTGTTTTGGTTGCCACAAATTATACCTCTTGATGGTGGTCGAATAGCCTCCTTTATTATTTCTTGTAGTGCAGGTCGTGTATTAGAAAATTCCCTCAGCTTCTGTATGTCTGGAGAGGTCTTTATTCCTCCTTCATATCTAAAGGATATTTTTGCTGGATATATTGTTCTTGGCTCATAATTTCTCTCTTTCAATAGTTTGAATATTTGGTTCCACTCCCTCCTGGCTTGTAGAGTTTCTGCTGAATAATCTGATGATAATCTAATGGGCTTTCCTTTGTAGGTTACCGTCTTCTTTTCCCTGACTGCCTTGAGGATTCTTTCTTTGTCGTTGATTTTAGACAGCTTCAATACAATGTGTTTTGAAGCAAGCCTGTTGGGATTGAGGGAATTAGGTGTTCTATTTGCTTCTTGGATCGAGGATCCAGTTTTTTCCACAAGTTTGGGAAGTTCTCATTGACGATTTGTTTGAATATATTCTCTGTTCCCTTCTCTTTTCTTCTCCTTCTGGTATGCCCATTATTCTTATATTGCTCTTTCTGATGGAGTCAGAAAGTTCTTGTAGAGTTCTTTCATTTCTTTTAAGTCTCAAGTCTCTTTCTTCTTCCATCCGTGTCATTTCCAGGTTTCTATCTTCAATGTCACTGACTCTTTCCTCTATCTGGTCATCTCTACTACCTAAGCTGACTGTTTCATTCTTATTTCTTCTATTGAGTTCTTAATCTCCAGAAATTCTATTTGGTTCTTTTTTAAAATTTCAATCTCTTTCATAAAATGTTCATGTTGTTCTTTGATTGTGTTTCTGAGTTCATTAAACTTCCTTTCTGTATGTTCTTGCATCTCATTGAGTTTTTTAAGAACTGCAATCTTGAATTCTCTGTCATTTAAGTCACATATTTCCATATCTTAAGTTCCTTTTCTGGAGACTTTTCACTTTCTTTCTGAGCTGTGTCATTGTCTTGGTTATTCATGGCAATTACTGATTTATTATATCTCTTCCTAGACATCTACAGGACTGGCTTCTGCAACAGGTTGATAGGAAGAGGTCTTTCTTTTGTTTTCCAGTACTTGTTGGTAGAATGTTTTATTTTCTCTCCGACTGGAGCCTTTTTTTCCCTCTCTCACACTGTAGTGCTATGTTTTCTCTGCACTATTCCAGCTTCTCACACAATGGGGGGATTCCCTGGAAGACAGGCTTCTCCTCTGTTAACAGTTCGCCTGGATCACAGGGCACAGTGTCCTTGTGGGTATGTGGAGAGCTTTTGAAGTTCCAAAGCTCTTCCTGCACCAGATTCAGAGCCCGTGTGTTTTAGCAGTTCTGTTTACTCCTGCAGGGATCCACCCAGATGACTGGAAACAGGGGTGACGTGAGTTTTGAGAGGTGGCCCAGGACAATTGCAGTGCCCACCACCACAGCCAGTCCTGCTTCCACAGCTCCCTCCCCTTTGCCAGAACTAGTTGGGCTGCGAATCTGTGTCTGCGGTCCATAGTTTTCAGAACAGCAAATATTCTGTTCTTTTGATCTGACACTGCTACTGTTCTGCTTCTTGCACTAGGCAGGTGGGGGCGGGGCGAGCTCTGGGAGGGTAGGGAGGGGGCGGCTAGTCTCAGTGCCTAAGGCTTCCGTTCTCTGCTGGGCAGTGAGGGTTTAAACCACCGTTTTCAGCCTTCTTCCCTCAGTCTTTTCTCCGAAGTCTCTGCTGTGAACATTGGGTTCAGCCGTGTTATATACTGTTCCCTCATCCCTGTGGGCCATAAGTGGAACCCTAGCAGTCCAAGTTCTTCCCTCTCCCACAGCTGCAGTAGTTCCGGGATGCAGCGAGCTCGGAGCACTGAGCTAGGTCTGCGTCTTGCACCCCACCCACGAGGCTCCATCTCCGCACTTCTGCCTTCCTTCCTCCCCCAACTCTCGTGATTCGCCCACCTTTAGGTGAATTCAGTAGTGGGTCTCTTCGTCTTGCCTGTCTGCTGTGCAGGGAGACTTTTGTGGAGTTACAGTTGTTCGATTTGTTGTAAATTCCAAAGGAGATTTACAGAGGCTCACCTCACGCAGCCATTTTGATGACATCCCCATGCATTTTCTTTATATATCTTTTTCACCAGTATACTATCTAGAACATGGAATAAGATTAATAACAAAAGCAACTTTTCTAGGCTTACTTTTTTATATAAATTACTTTGAAAGACTATGCAAAATAAAAAAATAATTAAATCAGCTGAGATGGTTTTTATATGTATGTGTGTGTTTGTGTGTGTGTAAGTGCTTAGCCACATAATTAGGAAATGATTAAATATTAGATTTTTTTTAAATAACAATAAACTAAAATACTTGAATTGTTTGTGTGCAGAAATTAGAAAACTGCAAAATAAGATTAAGATAATTAAACCAAAATCATACACGTGTACATCTATATTTACCTATGTATTTATTTCTACATGGTCATCATGTATTACTTACGTTGTGTCTACCTAATATGTATCATTTTATATGCATTATATATGTATGTATGTTTGTGCATAAGTATACATATACATATATATATACACACACATACATACAAATATACACTGTGTGTTTGTGTTTCTGTGTCTGTGTCACAACTTCATATATGTCATTTTATGTACAGTTAGAGTGTCCCTTCTGATACAATTTCTCTCCTTGTTTCTTAAAAGGATAGTGTATGAAATTGATTAATGCTCACTGTATAATGATTATCAAGCTGCCTCAGTACGATAGGTGTTTTCACTAAATTAATGGCTGTATTGGGAAGTATAAGTAGTCCCCGTTTCTTCTGAGAATTCAAAGGTTATTAAGCTGAGTGAGACATACATGAGTCTTAGCCATTTTTATCCTTTATGATTTTTCATTTTATTACTCTTTTAAATTTGATTTTGTATAAATGGATATCAAAAAACAGGCTTATATATACACATTTGAAATGGGAGATTGGGGAATTTTGACAGCTTACATAAACCACTGAGAATGCATTTAAATAACCACCGAAATCCTGACTCTTTAATAGGTGGTTAGTCATTCCTCCAAGTCAGATTTTTCATTTTGATTCAATACAGCAGTCTTTCCCACAAAACCCTGCATTTCAGAACTTCTGATGTATTTGGCAGATAATAGAGAATTCTATTATATGAATTGAGGAATATGTATTATAAATATGTATTATATTTCACTTATTATTTTGTATAGTAATTTTAAATGTGTGTCTTTGTAGAATATAATTACATTATAAATATTTGTACTTAAAATCAAAATTTCTTATACATTATTCAAGAATAGAAATTATATATATTTTTGAATAACCAAAAACAATTTCCCTGTAGTTACTTAAATCAAAACCAACTAAATAATATTTTCTTTAAACTTCCTGAATTATTTCATTCTAGGTTAAGAAGCAGCATGATAAAGTTTATCCCCAAAGGTACTCAGTGGAAAAGCTATAAGCCATGGAAAATGGGACTTAAATTCAAAGTGCCATCTCAGAAAGCATAATAAAAATAGATTTTCAGTCTGCCCCAAACAAAAATAGTAATGCCATAAAATATGAAATATTGGGAGTATAGTATTGCCATCTTTAATTTTTATAGTGGAGTTTTTCTCAGATCTTCCTCTATGCTAGAAAATAACCTTCTATCCCTTGAAAGTCATTCACTTCTTTTAGCAGACCTAGGAACTTAGATGAAGTCTCAAAATATGTGAATGAAAATATCTGGTGATTTGGAAGATCAAATAATGTTGCAAATTATATTGCCATAAAAATAATTCTCAGTGACATTCATAGTTTAAAATTTCCAATGACACTTTCATGAAGTAATGTGTTCTAAATGTAATCAACAAGGATAGAATTGGAAGGGTCCAGACTGATAGACTTTATTTTATGGATATAAGAACCCATTCCCTACCACTGGATTACACCCAGTCAAAGAAGAATCTCACATGTAGGTTTCAGTGTTTTAATCTTGCATTATTTTGCTTGATCTCTGGCTTGCAGTGACTCATGAATGAGGACTTCAAGTAGAATAAAGGGATTGTGATTGTATTTACCTCTGGTAAATACTCCTATATTTGATTTTGGATTTCTAGACCTATGGCCTGAATGAGTGTGTGTATGTGTGTTTTCCCTATGAGGACATGATTCCATCATCCCTTTGTTGCTGTCATAAATTACACTCCACATTGTACTCATCTGCAGGCCATACTTCCATATGTAACCAAATAAAATTGGTTGTTAATCAGTTCCTTATAAAGACATCCACTTTGCCTCATTGTTTCCTTGACACCTATTTTTATAACATATATCACAATGTTGTGTAATTTTTCCATTAACACATATCAATGAACATCTATATTGTAAAGCCCAATCAAAGCAATATTGGAGAGTTTCCAAGGTTTCATTCTATCATAACCAAACATGTTAATATAACTATCAGCTTTGGCATTACCTACCACAAGTTAATTTATTATAAAACTTATACTTATGTTTTATTATATAAAATTGGCATGGTAAAGAGTGGGAAACTTTAACTCACTGGCGCAATCATTTTCAATATTTCTAACATGAAGATGAATTACTATATGTGTTAAATATGAGCCCTTACTAAACATGTAATCTAGTGGGTTCCAATAAAAATGACTCTACTGAATTCTAACAAAAAATAATTCTAATTTGACATGACTGATTATGGTATTTCCTCAATTCTTCTTTAGCAATGACACCTAAATATTTAAGTTGCAGCCAAAACAATTTTTCAGATGAAATGGAGATGAATCTCTTAAGTGTTTTGTATCCAAACAGTTCTGAAACACTTGAGGTGCATAAGAAAAGTATTTTCTCTGGTCAAAGTTTTGTATCAAATGCCTGGAGTAAAAAAGGTTAAAGAGTATACATTATATCACACAAAGCAAAGGCTCTGGCTGCCATAAAACAAATAGCATTCTACTTTCTTTTTGCTTGAGTCTCTTTTTTGAGCCCTTATTTTATGTGCCTCTGGTATAGGCAGTGTTTCCAAATAAAGGACATCCCCTAGAATAACAATCTCAGGACCAATTTGGCACCCTCAAAGATGTGATGTTGCTTCTCTACTCAACGTTAGATTCCACATATCTCAACTGGCCCCATATTTGGAAGATAATAACGAATATTGTTGAAAATATTGACAAAGGTTATCACCGATTTAAAGTTTCCCACGCTTTAAGATAAAAGGTTATACCTAAAGCCAGTTATGACTTAATACAATCATTACCTATAGACATTTATATTTTATGATTTTGGTCTCTCCATCCAGACCTAAAAATAAGGGTGTTACTGATGTGATAGCTACCTGTATACTCCCAGGATTTTAAATGCCCTATAAAGTTTGTAAGTTGATGATAAATGCTCAGTCAGATTGTATCATTTCTGGAGCTCATTGAGAAAATGTTTTGATGCGATGTTTAAAAAAAAACAAAACAAAACAGAAAATTCTTCCTTTTGTTAAAGTGGTTTCATTTATTAATTCATTTAAAAATATTTCTTGGCTACCTAATATATGCCAGGCTATCTGCTAATGCTGTGGGTATGGTAATAAACAAAATGAGGAAAACTTCTATTTTCAGAGCTTATTATCTAGACAGAAAAATAGGTAACAAACAAGGTAAATGAGAAAAATGTATAGCATTTTAATATTTATAAATGCAAAGAAAAAATAAAGCTGTGAAAAAGTACAGAAAGTCAGAGAAGTATAATTTTAGATAGAATATACAGGGTATATATTTGATATATAAGAGATAAAGGAAATGATCAAGCAAGCCATGTAGTCAAAAAACACAAATAAAAGTAGAAAGAATTGTCATCTTTCACACACTTATAAGCTGTAAATTTTTACAAAGCTGGTAACAATTTTACAAAGTCATAGCACCAAGTCCTGTCAGGGATTCAGGTAAAAGGAAACACTTATATTTGCATAAATGCTTTGTTACAGTTTCTAGAAGCAATCTGGCATATAAATTATACAGTTAAAATTCACATGACCTTCATACATCTGTCCATTTTTATATTTCTTCTGCATAATTATATACATATATTTATGTAAATGTATATGTATAAACACAATGTTGAATGCATTTTTTTCATTGTTTTTGGCATGTTTTAATTTTTTAAAGATTTTTTATTAAAATACAGCTAACATACAATATTATATTAGTTTCAGGTATACATACTAGTTGTTCAACAGTACGCACCTAGCTCTATACAGTGTTATTACCACATTATTGATTTTATTGTATGCTAAAGAAGTGATCACCATAAGTCCAGCAACCATCTGACACGGTACCACACTATCATGATATTATTGAGCTTTTCCCCCTTTATAAAATTTTCAATTACAGTTGACATTCAATATTGTTTTATATTAGTTTCAAGTGTACAGCATAATGGTTAGACATTTATATAATTTAGGAAGCAATCCCCCTAACTAGTACCACCTGGCATTATACATAGTTTTTACCATATTATTGATTATATTCCCTGTACTTTATATCCCCATGATTATTTTGTAACTACCAATTTGTATTTGTTAATACCTTTACGTTTTTACCCTACCACCAACCCATCTGTCACCCTGCTAGATCTAATACCTATCTGACACCATACATAGTTATTACAATATTATTGACTATATACCTTATGCTATAACCTACATCCCCATAACTACTGTGTAACAACCAATTTGTACTTAGTATTTATCCTGTAGTAAACATTACTGGGCAACAGTTATATATAACCTCACACTTATATATAAGCTATAGTCATGCTTTATGGATGCTAACTACAAAGTCACAGTATTCTTTATTTCAAGCAACTGAAATTGTTCAAAATCCAAAATTTCTGAAATACTTTCATTTTTTTTAAAGGGATGTGCATCCTTCTAAGGCCTTGAGGAAAAAGAGTAAAGCCTGTTTTGACTTTATTCCCTATCTGAATATCTGGGGTAATTTTGCTTCAATGCGACTTTGAAAGTCAGAGATCCTTGCTTTTCCCTCCATCAGCTGAAAGCAATGTAGCATTAGAATTCTCTGCCCATCCTATTAATAGATTTTCAACTGAAGCAAAAGAAATTCAAGGCCTTTTTTAGATCTTGGAGAATTTTACAGCAGTATCACCAGCAAGAGACCTCAGAAAAAAGCACACAAAGCAAAATGTACTTTTTGATGTGATAGGAGATTTAGTGTGCTTAGTAAACTCTTTATACTGATGGAGCATTTTTTTTTTCCTCAAGTTACCAACAAAATGCATACATTATCTTTTTCCTATATATTTTAAATAAAAACAGAAATATTTTAAAATCTTAAGAGAATAAATGAACATTTTAATAGTTCAAGAACATATAATTTGAAATTAATATGCATTTAGTTTGGATTTCTATCCCATGAATATAGTATAATTAATTACTTGTCAACATAAAAGCTTATTTAGGGGAGTAATGATTCTGTACTATATCAATTAGTTCTTTTTTTTAGTAATTACTAAAATTTATATGCAAACAAATCAACCAATCTTTGTAAAGCTCTAACATAATTATGAAAAGTATCTAAATATTCCATTTTGGATTGACTTTGCAAAGAGTCCAAAACTAAGCATAACTATCCACTAATTGCTGAAGATGGAATAGTGAAAAAAATAGAGATAAAATTATGTTGCCCCACATGGAAATAAGATCATTACAAATTATGAATGCTAGTGGGTATTTAATTTTTCCCTCCTACATTTGATCTCCTTTCTCATTAGCCAAATTTTAGTGTTCAGTGATATGAGATTATATTTGATCCATAACTCTAAGGGTAGTGTCTAAAAGACAAAACCTGTGGCTATCATTCAAGGCTGTATAACAATGGTTTTGAAAAGAGTTTTTACTTATATCCAGGTTTGTGGATATTCAAATAATAAGACACCTTCAGGGATTAATTGAGTAGGACCAGGAAGACGTTGCTAGCATCAATATGGTTTTTAAGGTCCACACATCATTCTAATATAAAACCAGTATTGAAAACGACTGGGTTAAACTTTTCAAGATAATCCTATCAAATTTGGCAAGGTGATTGGTTCAGTGTACAGCTTCGCAAACGAATCAACAAGATGATATGCATTATTTAGTATGCAAAATTTGAAGCAAGAGTAAAAATCAATTTGGAAATCAAAACATTACCTGGTGAATCTGGGGCACAAATTGTCTTTCTTCCTCTTAAAAGTTTGGTGCATGAAACTGCTTCAGTCACTCCAGGATGAAGTCAACACAAAGAGAATTACAGAAATGCTGATTTAGTCTTATCAATCATTTGCAATGTATTCAAACTTGATCATTTTCAGTTGAGCCAATAACAACAAAAACCCTTTACTTTTTTCGATCAAATTTGAGTATAATATTCTCTTACTTAAACTATTTCACTGATATAAAAAATAAAGGTCTTTTAGGCCTCGCTTTGTCATTTAATATGGTTCCCAATTACATTTTTTGGTCTCATTCTTTATGGTCATTCTTTTTTATTTATTTTTTTATTTTCCAATTACGCTTGTCATTTAATATTATTTTACATTAGTTTCAAGTATACAAAATAGTGATTAGATATTTATATGATTTATGAAGTTATCCCCGAATTAGTCTAGTATACACCTGGCACTACAAATAGTTATTTCAATACTACAGACTATATTTGCTATACTGTACTTTACATCTCTGTCACTAGTTTATAACTACCAATTTGTACTTCTTAATCCCTTCACCTTTTTCACCTGTTCTCCCAACCCCCTCTCATCTGGTAACCATCAGTTTGTTCTCTGTATCTTTGAGTCTTTTCCCTTTTGTTTGTCCACTTATTTTGTTCTTTAGACTACATATAAGTGAGATCAAATGGTATTTTTCTTTTTCTAAATAAACTGTAAGCCATTCCCATATAAACTCAGGTTGACTGAGTTTCACCCTGGTTACAAAACCTGGCTCTGTGTATGACCTTGGACCTTGCCAAATAGTCCGGTTATCTTACGCCTTTTTTTTTTTTTTTTTTTTAAATCAGCAATACATTTCTCCAGTCTTCCTTTTCTAGGATATAGAGTATAATCTCTTGAATTAGTGAAGAGGAACAAACCCAGTGTATAATCTCTTATTGGTTTGGGCAAGAACATTAAAGCAGACAAAATACTTTGGTCTAGCCTAATTGAAACAACTAAGACATTTTCTTAATCCCAGGGATATTGAATTTGATACTATCCTTACAGCACTAGGGACAGTTTTTCCATCCCCTTCTGCTGAGGCACATAACAGAATTTCATGACATCATTGAAGTTCCTTTGCACCAATTATTTATGAGTATGAGAATCAATACAAATGTCTTCCTAACTCTTTTATTGTCAAGCAAAGGGGGGTGGCTTTTCCTGAATAGTCTTTTTCTATTTTCTTCTTAATTGATTTAAGTAATATTTAAATAAGCATCTTTTCAGACCCCAGACTTAATTTAGAACATTCCATGGAAAGAAACCTATAGAAAGCATCCAAGAGCTAGATATTAGCTCATCCTGAATTCTTTCCCCTTCATCTTTGTATATGAAAGGGTCATGGCCTGGACAATCCCTAATACTCATAGTATCAGGGGTATTTTAAATAAAATGAATTGTCTTAAGGTTTGAATAGCTAAAGCTCCCTGCTCTTGTGATCTCATATGGTTATTGCCCCAAGATCCTAGATATCATAACAGAGTTGAATTGGGGTGAACATTGAGTCATTGAGGAATTAATGTTGTAGGTATTCAGGATTTCTGGGTTTGGAATTATGCAATCTTAAATCAGGTAACCAAGCCTAGTACAATCATGACATTTCAATAATATTTAAGAAATGATTTTATTGTATTATAGTTGTTGCTCAGCTGGTAAAACAATTTCAGCATCTTCTTTAAATAATAATTTAAAAATGTCTTTCTAATAAATCAACCTAAAACATATCAACATTTGTGAAAATTATATTTATATATTTTTCATCAAAGTAGCATTCTTAATGAGTGCAATGATGGACTGAACAATCAATTTTATTGTTAATCTTTCATTCTGGCACCCCATTCTGTTTATTCCAATTATGATACTTCATGGATATTATGAATTCTACATATGATATAGTAGCTTATGCATTTTTAACAAGACAAATTGTGCTGAAAAAAATACACTATTATGATGAAACATCCTTAAGCTAAGGACATGAATTCTGACATAAATGTATATTTTTCAAAGAAAATCAATAATGTTTTATTTCAGTTGGTCATTTGTAAGACAATGTTTTTACTAGCCTTTAAGATAGTAAAACATAATTTAAGGATCACCAAATGTAATTAAATAAAGTACTCCAGCATTTATAGAACGCATTTGTTTTCATGGTGACATGAAATTTACCAACTCAGGAAAAATCAAACATAAACAATTTATTAAAATTATACGCATTTAAATAAGACAGTAAAAAAAATGAAGTTATTGAATTTGCCTTTATATCTTTTTTAGCTTCTAAGAATTTCCTTTTTCTCAATAATTTCATCTTTTGATACATGAAAAACATAAATACAAAATGAATGAATACTTATGAAATGAAAATATTTTCCGTCCAGTAATTTGATCATTTTAAACATGATATATATTTGTGTGTGTGTTTAATAAAGCCATGGATTTCTGCTGTAACCCCTATTACTTACATTGTCTTGCTAAGACAAAAGGATTAAGATAATAAAAAATAAATATGAGCTAATACCAACAGAGAAAAGTGTACATGTGCATTATTATTTACATAGGCCATTATACACAAGAACAAACAAACAAACAAAAAACCTGTACTGCCATTTGTAACAACATGGATGGATCTTGAGATTATTATGCTAAGCAAAATAAGTCAGGCAGAGAAAAATCAAGAACTGTATGATTTCACTCATTTGTGGGATATAATACTAAAAGCAACAAACGAACAAGACAAACAAACAAACAAACAAAAACTCATACACAGAGATAACAGTTTAGCGCTTACCAGAGCGTAAAAAATATGGTCTATTTTGCTGCACATTCCATGTGAGTTTAAGAAAAAATGTGCATTCTGTTACTGGATAAAGCAGTCTTTGATGAGAGTTATATCTATATAGTTGTTTGACAGTGCTCTTGAGTTTCACTATGTCTTTACTGATTTTCTGCCTTCTCTATCTGTCCATTCTGATAAACAGCTGTTAGTGTCCTAAACTATAATAGTCAATTCATCGATTTCTCTTTGTATTTCTATCAGTTTCTGCCTCATCTATTTTCATGCTATGCTGCTAGACACATGCATATTAAATATTCTTATGGCTTCTTGAAGAATTGGCTCCTTTATCATTATGTAATACCCCTTTTTATTGCTGGTAATTTTCCTTGTTCTTATAGCTATTCTAGCTTATTTTTTATTACAATTAGCATAGTATATCTTTCGCCATCCCTTTATTTTTAAAATATATATGTCTTTATATTTACAATTAATTTTTTATAGATCTCTTATAAGGAGGCCTTGTTTTTTGACTCTAAGAATATGTGTCTTTTAATTGCTATATTTAGACTATTGACATTTAAAGTGCTTATTGATATGGTAGGATTAATATCAAGTATATTTGTTACTATTTTTTCCCTTTCTTTGTGCTTTTTTTGTCTTTCACTCTTTTTCTGTCATTGATACTTTTAATTGAAAATTATATATATGTGTATATATATATGTATCTATATATATATGATTCTATTTTCTCTTATTTTTTAGCATATCAATTATGCCTTTTCAAGTTGTATTTAGTGTTTGCCATAGATTTTGCAAACTACGTTCACAGTTAATTAAAGTCCACTTTCAAATAGCACTATACCATTTCATGGGTGGTGCAACTACTTTTTAATAACGAAATATTCCTAATTCCTTCCTCCTATCCCTTGTATTATTATGTATTATATGTATTCATACATACATACAAAATAAAATACATTGTTACTATTAGTTTTTCATTTTCCACTAGATCAATTAAAAATAAGAAAAAAAATAGTAAGAAAAATAAAAGGTTTTTTTACCTTCACTTATTCTTTCTCTAATATTTTCCCTTTCTTTATGTAGACCCAAGTTTCTAATCTATGTTAATAGTCTTCTCTGTGCAGAATTCTCTTAACATTTCTTCTAAGACGGATCTACTGGCCAAAAGTTTGTTTAGTGATTTTGTCTGAGGAAAATCTTTATTTCTCCTTCAGTTTGGAGGAAAGTTCCTCAAAATACAGAATTGATATGGTGGTTTTATTCTATAAACAGTTTAAATATTTCACTTCAGTGTCTTATTGCGTAAGTGGTTTCTGAGGAGAAGATCAATGTAATTCTTACCTTTCCATCTTTATAGGTAAGTATTTGTTTGTTTGTTTGTATGTTTTTCTGTCTTCTTTCAAGATTTTGTTTCATCTTGGATTTTCTGAAATTTGATTATGATATGCCTACATGTAATTGGGAGTGGAACATTCTTCCTACTTGGTATTTTCTGAGATTCCTGGATCTGTGGTTTGATGCCTAACAATAATCAGGGAAATTTTCAGTCATTTTCCAAATATTTGTTCTATTTGTTCTCTTTCTTGGATTCTACTATGTGTAAATTATATTTTTGTAGTTGTTTGACTATTCTTAGATATTCTGTTTCTTTTCTTTCTTTTTCTTATTTGTAGTCTTCTATCTCTTTGCTTTTAAACTTTGAAAGTTTCTATTGACATGTTTTCAAGCTCAGAGATTCTTTCTTCAGTCATGTGTAGTCAACTGATGAGTCTGTCAGAGATATCACTTATATCTGGTACAGTGTTTTTGATATCTAGCATTTATTTATTTTTTTTCTTAGAATTTCCTTCTCTCTGCTTACATTGCTCACATATACTTGCATGCTGTCTACTTTACACGTGAGATGCTTTAGCATACTAATCATAGTTGTTTTAGATTCACAATCTGTTAATTCCAACATCCTTGTTACATTGGAGTCTGGGTCTGATGCTTGCTCTGTCTCTTCAAAAGGCTCTTTTTTGCCTGTAAGTGTGAGTATTTGAATCATGGACTGAATAAGGAGGATCACCCTCACCGATGTGGGTGGGCATCATCCAATCTCTTTAAGGCCTGAGAAGGACACAAAGGGGAAGAAAGGGTGAATTCTCTCCCTGTGCTTGAGCTGAGACATGCATCTTCTCTGGCACTTGGACAGTGGCACTCCTGGTTCTGAGGCTTTGGATGCAGACAGATATACCATCCATCCTCAATTTCAAATCGATATATACCTGTTTAGACAAAACAGTCATGCTCTATTCTGCTAAACCTCTTTCATAAACTCAACTAACTCTTATAGACAAGTTTCACAAAGTAATTTCTCTTTGTATGTTTTTATCATGAGGGTTTCTGATAAAATATAAATGAGTAATTCTAATCTGCTTGGATGGCTCCTAGTGGTGGCTTACAAAATATATTTGAGAATTGTTCTGTGTGTACTACTATTCTTTCTGCTTATTAGTAGTTTTATTAAACCAATTAGTTTACATAAATCAACATTTCAAGTTCATAGTTCTCTTTTCAGTCTTATCTGTGTGATTAACTCATGTGTTAAAGCAGAGTTATCCACAGTTAAAAGTGATACAATCATTTATATTTTTAGAAGAATAGTTCTTGTGTTTAGCCTGAAGAGAAGCTCTGAGTCAATGAGAGTTGAATCAGCTCTCATCTTTATCTTCTCTGTTAGAAGTCAATCATATCTGACTAAAAATTTGAAGATTATCAGTCACTGAAGAATCAAGGTAGACTTGGATCACTCTTCTCTTCCCAATAGTAGCATCCTGACTATTTATCTCTTAGATAACAGGATACACACTTTCAATTTTTTTTAACCTTATAACATCCATTCCAATCGTCTTCCCATTGGGAAGTCTTAGGCATTTCTGCTGCTTTTTATGAGAGCCAGAACTAAACATGGGATGATACTATAGGTGACCATGGGGTGACGGATTTTAATTCACTGGAGTTTGCCTTCTCAAGTCAAAGAGAAAAATAAAAGTCACAAAAATATATACACCATTAAAACAATTTGTTACTATTCTCAGAGGCAAATTTTGTATGGTCATGTGAAAAGATAGTTCAGTTATATGTATATATAGGTTTCATCTTTGTTTCCCAGAAATCTTATTCAAAACTTTATTTAAAGACATATACAGATTGTTGACATCAATATTTAGAGAATATATGTGTGGTAAAGTGATGCTCCCACCAAATATTTTCACATCTTAACTTTAGAACCTGTAGATGTAGTACCTTACTTGGCAGGGACTTTGCAGGTATGATTAAATTAAGATCTTGCCATGTGGAGATTATCCTTGATTATAAGATGAATTCAATATAAAAGCCAGCATCCTTATAAGGTCAAAAGCCAGGAGATTCACTCTCTAAGAGGATGATAGTGTGACAGAAGCAGAGGTCAGAGTCAGAGAAAGATTTAAAGATGTTAAGCTGCTAGGTTTGAAAATGGGAAAAGTGGAAGTGAATCAAGGAATGCAGGTGATCTCTAGAAACTAGAAAAGGCAAAGAAATGGATTCTTACCTAAAGCCTCCAGAAGTGACCAGCCCTGCTATCACCATGATATTAACCCAGTGAGACTGACTTTGTACTTTTGACTTCCAAAACTGGAAGATACTATATTTGTGTTGTTTTCAGTCATTACTAAGTTAGGGACAAGTTGTTAGAGCAGTAATAGGAAACTGCTATAACATGAAATACATCTCTCAAGCAGACATGCTTGGCCCATATAATAAGTCATAGAATCAGTATCATGAAATTACAAAGAAACTGTAGCTAAAGATAGGTAATTAACTTGGAAGTTAATATCATAAAGTAAATAAATATAGTGCTTTTGGAAATTTGAATGTGCTCTACTGAATAATTCATAGATCAAAGGAGATGTCAAAACTGATGTATAAAAAACAAAAATGGTATAAATAAGTAGAAAGATAAAGATAGCCTTAAATCTTACATTTAGAAATAATAAAACTTAAAAAATACTGAGCTAAGTCTTCAAATTAAGACCTTAGAGGAAGAACATAAAAATTAAAAAAATAAAATTAAGTGATGAGATGCTGAAGATATGTGAATAAATTAATGAGATAAGAAAGAAAAAAAACAATAGTGAGGGATTTGTTTCCTGGTCAGCAAGAAGCCTTGTAAAAACAGTTGACAGAAAGTTGATGAGAAAGAATAAAAATATATATACAACCTTTTTTCCCCACTTAATGTCATTTCTCCTTGGCCACTCTTCCTCAAAAATCTTCCTTTTGCTTTACCTTTACCTAGTTCATGTTCTTTACCTAAGTCCTCAGTTTAGTAAGACTAATTTGAACTAAACATATCCTAGACTCATGATGGATCATGCTTAAATGTATGTGTATCTAAGCAAGACACACCTTTCTTTTCTTTTTCTTCAGGTTTTTCCTTTTTCCTCCCTGGGCAACTTCCTCTAAGGACAATCTTGGCCCTAGGCATTGAAGACAATGTCAAAAATGTTATCAACCAATCAATCTTTTTCCTTAGCTTTAGATTGTTGAGCTCCTGTTTGCAGGCATTTGAGACAGAGCTCAGCTTAGTTTCCCAATTCCAGTAAAGATCGTTTTGGCTTTTTATAGCTCCTGCATATGTCTGTGGCATTGAACTCTTTTTAAAATTAAAAAGGAAAAGAAAAAGGAAGGAAAGATGTAAAGAAAGAAAAGAAATAAAACAAAGTAAAGAGACAAAACAATGTCGAAAGTGTTCATTAATAGAGAAAATAGAAAGTACACATAACAATATTATAGATGGAAAATATCTGTCAGGTAACCAGACAATATGTGTTGTATAAACTCTGTATTAGGAGAAAGACCAACGTGATGGTTATGTGTTTAGTATGGAGAAAAAAAAATAGAAGTATTATATTATTTAGTATAGTATTTAATGTACCATGACATTTTATGGGGTTGTTAATCATGAAAACAAAAAACTTAAACTGTTGTTTATGATTTCTTTAGTATTCTTCCTTCAAGATGACATGCACACAAATGTTGGGTAATAGACTTTAGATACTGCAGACAAATATTTACTACAATTGTGATTAGTTATGAATTTCTTATACTTTTTTATGTTTTGTAATTGGGGATATATTTGTTCAATAGCACAGCTTATCTCATTGTATTAGAAAAATTAATTATAGGCTATTTCTTTAAGAGAAATACAAAGTGTAAGTATTCATTTGAAATCTATTTATTTCTTATTGGTTGTGTGAAATCCAGTAGATGTAGAGCTATGCATTAGACAACATTATTTCATGTATTTTAATAGTTCAAGTAGCTCTTAAATCAGAGGAAAGTGCATATGTATGTTAATTCTTTGTTGACACAATTAAAACTCCAGAAATCCAGTGAAACATATAGTTAGCATGGCTAATATCATATTTATCTTAAAGTAAATCAGTTTGTTGATTATATAAATTTCTATTTACATTATATTTAAAACTTCTAGGAATCACAAACTACTCTTTAAATAACTTTTTAACCACAAAGCCAGTCATTATTTTGTTAAATACTCACTTACTAAAAAATAAATTATTTCATGAATCTCAAAGAAATACACATTATTTCTGAATTTATCAACATCAGAATGACCTCTACTATGTTGAATTTATCTGAATTTATCAACATCAGAATGACCTCTGATATCGTGATATCAGGGAAATAACACAGGACTTTTACCTAAGGAGAGATGTGTGTAGAGGGGGTAGAGAGATAAGTGTCACATTTCAGTTGCTTCCACTTTAACTTTTCCCAAACATTTTTGTAAGCCCGCATAACTAACCTTTCTCCTTTGCACATTTAGAAAATAAGATTTCTATTTTTCTCTTACTCCACTTACAAAAGAAAACAAAAGTAAATTAAAGCTATCTGGCTTCTATTATTCACATTTAACAGTTTAACTCATTCTAAGAGAATTTGTCTATGGTACAAATACACAATCTCTATAAATTTTTTTCAGCTGTCTCTGTCCTTCAACAGACAATTGACTAGCAGCTTTAAACTAACCGTGGATTTGTCATTCACCAATAGCCACCATTCATTTTAAATAAGAGAAACATCTCTTTGGTCTCAATTGTGTTTCTTCTTCCACAGCGACATTTTTCAACATACTAGATAGATTGCTCAAGTTGTATCAAAGAGAAGCAATTCATCTGTGGCAGACCAAGATCCATAACAGACTTAAGACCCACACTACCTGCCTGTAATCCAATGAAAAAGGTTGGGTTTATCCTTCAAGGATGAGAACAAAGAAAATAACTGACCCATGAAATGAGAATTGTACCTGAATAACTTCTGGATGTGAAAGGAGAAAAGTTGTTGACCGAGTATCAAACAACTTTGAAGCACATAATAATACAGGTATGGTGCATTGAGGGAGATGGGGCATTCAATTGCCTGAATTGATCAGGAAAGTATGGTATATATTTTTTTATATATATATAAGGTGGATATGATTAAAATGTCACTAAGCTTTTGGTAAACATAATTTATCTTCCAAGGATTTTTGAAAATTTCTTACACATCTATCGTAAATCAATCAATCTATTTATATATACTTTAACACATGTATATGTGTGTAGCACTATAAACATGAAAATAATTACACTTCAGAGTTCTAAATATGTAAATATGTCTGTACATTTATATTTGCCTGAATTAATAACATTAAAAATAACACATAGTATAAATACAACTCTTGCTTTCAGAGTATTCAGGAATAGCTCTAATGGCTTTACTTATGAAATTTGTTTAATCTTTGGAGAAGTTTTATGCAATAGAACCATTTAATCCACATTTTACAGTTGAGGAAACCGAGGAATTGAAGACTTAAATAATTTTACCCAGGTCACTGAGCCAGTAAACTGAAAAGAGTTTTCAAACCCTGGGAGTCTGAATTCACAGCATGTGAATTTAACTACTGTGATATATCACACTTTAGTTTGACTATCATTGATTCTTGAGTTAAAATGAATAATGAAAAGTATTATTTAATCTACATTTCTGTCAATGTAAAAAATCCAGCTTATAGGATTCTCCTGGAAAAATATATAACACCAACAAATTCTCAATAAGTAGTTGTCGAGGGAAAATAAAATAAAACAAAATGAATTACAGGATAAAGAACACTTAAAAATAAAAAATCAATCCTATTTCAGTAAATCTGATGATTGTGGGACTCACGAGTCTAGGTAACACTCCAATCCATTTCTGGACAGTTCTGATAGTTAGAATGCCATTGCTTACTTTGGAATAGATCTGATTCCTATAATTGAACTCAATGGTTATAGTTCTCTATGTATTTTTTCATATCAGCCTTTTCCTAAAATTTGAAGAAGTACTGTAAGTCTTTATTTCCAATCTGCATTTTCATAGATGCCTCATTCTACTCTTACATTTTTACAGTATAAATTTACTTTCATTTATCAAAAAATTATTAACTTTCTGTTGTGTGGTCATGCATCTATATAGCTATAAATTTTAATTACATTATGTATACAATGTTTAATTATATGAAATATTGAAATTTTCCATTTTAAGAAATAGCTATCACAAGCACCAAGAAATCCCCCTTGTGTATCACTTTCATTATTATCCCATCTCCTAAATAACCACTATTTAAATTATATTAGTTTTTATTTCTGTTTATTTTTAAACTCTATCTGTATGTATGTTTGTATCTGTGTACAAGTTTATATCTGCATGTGTGTGTACTTAGAGTGATGTATGTTGTATGTATGCATAGATATATACACATTATCTAGATATGCCACTACTTTGTATCTACTTTCATTAGCTAAATATTATTTTATAGGATTCATCTATGCTGTTATGTTGGTTCAGGCAGCAATAGCTTTTTTCTTTTCTATATAGTATTCTATTTTATTAACGCAACAACATTTTTAACCATTTTGGCGTTTGTGGGTATTTGGGTCATTTCTAAATTGGTAGTAATAAGAATTGTCCTATAAAATATGTGTCAATTTTTTGCTATATACCGTGTTTCCCCGAAAATAAGACCTAGCCGGACCATCAGCCCTAATGCATCTTTTGGAGTAAAAATTAATATAAGATCTGGTGTAATATGATATGATATGATATGGTATAAGACCCAGTATTATATTAAGACCGGGTCTTGTATTAATTTTTACTCTTAAAGACACATTAGATCTGAGATCCAGCTAGGTCTTATTTTCGGGGAAACAAGGTATATGAATACAGTATTTCCAACATTTTTCCTGATATATACACAGGAATTAAATTTCTGACTTTCAGTGTTGTATATGTTTAGCTAATAGTAGGAGCTGCTAAAAAAATTTCTGCACTGGTTGTAAAAATTTATACTCCCAACAGCAGAGTATTAGAGTTGTAGTTGCACATTATCACCAGCACTTAGTATTATTGTCTGATTTGTTGTTAATAGAGCGTGGCAGGAATCACATTGAAGGTTTAACTTACTTTTCCCTGGCGACTAATGAAGTTGAATACCATTTCGTGTGTCTATTGACATTTCAAAAGCCTTTTCTTTAAAATGTCACCCTAAGTCTTTTGGCCAGTTTTATTAGGTTTTCTGCATTTTGCTACTTGATTGGTAAAAGTTCTTTGCATATATTATATATGGATGCTTCATCAAATGTATGTGCAATCATCTGACTTTCAGTGGTGTCATATAATGCAAAGCAATTCTATTTACTGTATGTATTTAAGGTGTACAAATTGGTGATTTTATTCATTGTGACATAATCACCACAATCAAGCTAATTAACATGTTAATCATCTTACATCATTAGCTTTTGTTTGTTTATTTTGTGCTGAGAACATTTAGGATCTACTCTCTTAGTAAATTTCAAAGATACAGTACAGTACTGTTACCTAAGGCCAACATTCCATGCATTAGATCTCTAGAACTTATTCATCTAATAACTGAAAATTGGTACCTTCTGAGCAACATCTTAATCTTAATGCAGTGTCATATATATATATATATGACACTATATATGTAGTTTCATATATATGACACACACATATATATATATATATACATTCTTTCTTTAAAATAACAATTATTTGTGTCTTATTAACAATATCTGCCTACTCCATTTTAATTTATCAAAGGCAATATTCATGTACCCATGTCGTCATAAAAGTTTGTAATGTTTTATATGATTTTAGTAGCAGAAATCAATTTGGTGGTACTACCAAAGTTCTCTAAAAAACATTCATTTAGCAACAAATCCTTTCCCACTTACTTATTCCTAGTTTTGAGGTAAATATAGTGACACAAAATATTTCTTCCTATTAATACAGTATTAAAATTTGCTAACTTTAAGCTTTATTCATATGCCATATTATGATGAAAAGTGAAGAAAGCACTCAGATAGAAATGAGAAACAAAATGTTCTCTTTATATTTTACAACAAACTTGTACGACTTTCTCAAAATGACAGTGTTTCTGCCTTTCATCAACCACCAAAAGTACCAAGTTATTTTGGTCCAGTTCCAAACCACTATGTGGACTGATTAGTTAGTATACACAAAGCTAAGCATCCATGTCCTCAATAGTATATGATAGTTTACTGATTCTTGAGAAACAAAATTAGAAGCCAGTGTGCTTAATTTAAAATGTCCCGCTTTTTAACTGTTTTTAAATTAAAGGGGAACATTTTGAAATCATGCACTTATAAAATCATATATACAGCCCATTAACACAATATAGCCCCTTAATCTTGCATTCTTTGCAAGTTTGACTTCAGTCAGTCATTTTTATGAAAAATTGTGTATTTAAATTAATATGTATGAGAGTATAATTATTCTTCATAAATTGTCCATAGATATCATCTAATGTTAAAAGTTTGTGATTATGATTTACCCCATAGAGATTAAAATCAATTGCCCTTGAATAATCTTTTTTTTAATTTTTAAATAATGTAATATTTCATACTGAGTAAATAGGCATGCTGTCAGTTGTTGCCTGCCTGTTTATGATCACTGTCCTGCTGGTATTATTTTATATTTTTTCCATTTATACCCTCAGAGTATACCAGTTTTTAAGAGTCATAGTCAGAGATACAGAACAGCATTTCTTAATTAAATCTTCTGAATGCCCCATTTTAAGTTTGTAAATTTTTATAACTAAAAATCACTATCATTTTTAATAGTAGCTGTTATTAAACTTTTTGTTCTACATTAGGTTAAAACAAATGATTAAAATGCAAAATGTTGAATATTTACTGATGATGGTCAAATAAATTTTATGATATTTCTTTTAGGTATCAGTTTGTGATGAGTAAACCTGAGATATATGAAGAAACAGCAAAACAAAGAAGTGACTAAATTTATTCATATTCCAAGTCTGTATATTTTGTATATTTTGTTTTCAAATATTAAAATTAGCAAGTGTCCTACAACAATGGCATTACATGTTGACAATTGGGGAAGATAGATGAATCATTTATGGGCATAATCGTAATTTTTATGTAAGTTTACAGTATACAAATTTTTAAAATAAATACAAAAAGTAAAATCCTGTCATTAAATACAATCACTTGTAGAAAGCTATTGTGCAAAATTAAGATTCAATGGACGAAAATGTACAAGGGCATAGGAAGGGGAAAGTTGGAAGTGTCATCATTATAAACATTCTCTAAGCAAATCATGGGTGGGCCTTTTCAACTTGCAAGTTAGACTATTCTTGAGATGAAAGAAATGTTGAGAGAAAAAAAATAGAGATTTTTTTCCATACATGCTGATTATTTATTTTCTGATAACATTTTATATTTTCATGATTTTTCCAGAGGCTTATAAAATGTGTGTTAATTCCTTCTATGTATTTTGTGCAACAGAGTCAATAATGAAATAAACCAAACCTATCCCTGCCTAAGGAAACGTACACTAATGCTTCTGTGATAGGTGTTAGTCTATCATGGCCATAGAGTCTTATCCTACAGCAAATTCAAGGCTGTATGCACCCCCATCATGCTGCAAGCAAAGGATCTTATTCCCTCCCTGCCAGGAACAGATACAGTAGTGAGGTTGACCAGGTGCCACATGACCCACATGCTTAAGCACAACAAAGGAGTATACATTGAATCTGAAGCAGGGTAAGATATTCTCACAAAAGTCTACAAACCCAGCACAGGCTGTGAGGGCTACATGTCTATGTAAGGAAGAGTTACCAGCTCAAGGCCCATTCTTATGTGGCTGAGCAGGAGTTGGAAAATTGTGCACCTGAGACTGCCTTCTCCATCACCCATGTAAATACCTTCCAAAGACCCCACTTCACAAGAGGTTTTTAACAGTCTGTCCTATGGATGTTCATCAGGCTTTTTTCTTTCATGATCCAAGGGTTTGATCAATGGGCCCATATACAGTGCAGGCAGAATTGCTGAAAGATCAACTCTACATGCACTCAATATCATGTACTTCCATCCATAAAGTCTGGCCAGAAATTGCCTCTTCTAAACACCCAACATGGAACCCACTCTATGTTGTGATAACCTGAAAGGGTTAGTCACTTTCTTTATAGCAGGTTGATGACATCAGCTAGATTCCATCATAGACGTAGGAGATGAGACAATGTATAATGATCTGCTAAGCTGGATAGCATACATGTTCTACATTTAACATTTCTTCCTTTCATGAGTTATTACTTAAAATATCATCATTCGTGGTATTCCACACATGAACAAAAAGTGAAATTGATAAGAAAAATGTAAAGTAATCTATCAATTCTCATGGATTACATAGTTACTATTTTCAGTTATACATAACAGGCACCTTGATCTATACAATGGAAAACAGTTTCTAGAACACTTGATTATCGTGCCACATGAGGGGAAAAGTACCTGTTGAAGTTGGGGTATTGTCCTAAAGGAAATGTTATATACTTTTAGTCAATATGTTATTCCATTTCTTTCATCAGCAAAATACATGGGGACTGGAACCAATGGGATGGCACTACTCATCACTATAATTAATGACCTACTCGTGAATTTTGGCATCTTCCTCATGACTGTGAGTCCTACTTATTTATTTAGTTTTCTTCAATAGCAAAACTGGAAACTATCCATCTGGTATACCAGAGAATGCTACTTGGACTTGCTGTTATTTTATTTTATCATTTATTTGTTTTACTTCTCTTTTTGCTGGAAATCTCTTCATGCCAAAGGAAAATCATTGAAAAATCGAACACAAAGACATGATTATGCTCTGCCTCATAAATCTACAATCTTCACTAGGTATACTCTAATAAAATTAAATCCAAGGAATCCATAGTAGGAAACCTTCATTTTCATGAGCAAAAGGTGTTGTCATACTGTTCCTCAAAACATTAAAACCTCAGTGAACTAAACTAATCTTAGCTAAGGAAACTTAAGCTAGGTTGAATTGGACTTCTGTAGGGTGGCCTATTTGTACCAGGCAAAATAATGAAATGACCATATTCTTTGTAATTTTAAGATATTTCACTTAAACTAAGCAAAATATGATTCCATAAAATCCAATATTTAGGGGAACAAATGTTTATAGGCTAGCAAATATAAAAGTCTTATTGATCTAACAATAATTTTGTTTTGTTTTGTTTTATAAAAAATATTAGTGGTAAGATTAGTCATGGCCAGTTCTGCTCTATAGAAAACTCAAATAACCCTAATGGTATAGGAATGAATATTGTGGGCAGTGGATAGACTGCTTGAAATACATATTGCAAATTTTCACAATTGTTTAGATAATGCTATTTGAGTGTCATATGTAATATATTGAAAAATTATAAGCCCAGAAGCTAGACAGGATGTGTCAGTGAAATCTTTCCAGTCATAATGTAGACCCTCAAGTAGCCCCATTGCAGCTCCTTGGGCTTCAATGTTTCCTCAACTGAGGTATTTCCAAACTTTGTCTGGACTCATGGAGATGAACTTGGCATTGTGGGTAATCTTGCTGGCAGTTCCAAATGGTTTTGTGAGAGACTGAATCTCCAGCCAAGAGAGAAAAAAGATTTCTGTGACAACCAATTGAAAATGCCAATGACGATGAGTGAGAGGAAACAGAGATAGTGGTTTGAGTGGTTTGAGTTTCTGCAAAGCTCTTCATGAAGCCATGCATGTCAGCACGCTGTTCTGCTTGGTAGTCAGTAGAGGCTAGCACTCTGACAGAAATGAAGGAGAAGGCCAGGCTACTCTACAAATAAGGTCAGAAGAGCACAATGGAGAATGAAGTCCATACTTAATGGCAAAAACAGTTAAGACAATTTCAGGGTGAACAAACTGGAATCTCTGTAAACTCCAACTACTTGGATGGTGTGAATTTAAGCTGATGAGGCTGATTGGGCAGACATTTCCGAGGAGGAATTAGCATGCCTTGTATTAAAACCATGTAGATCTAATTGTGCTTTAACTAGAAATGAAGAATGAAGCAGAAACCTCCTAACTCCATGGTGCTGGATTATACGCAGTGTTCTATTGGTCTCATATTTGGTTATCTTTTCCAGTTTCTGTTTCAGGCCTATTTTCATGATGTTAAAAAAATTACAATTTCAGTATTTTTAAGTTTTATCATTTTAATGTATTATACATACACCATTACACACATTCAATATTGTATGTGTGTTTCTATGTGTGTATGTGTGTGTGTGTGTGTACCCATTTGTTACTGGTGAGCTCACTTTTAAGGAGTATGTTCACTGTTTTTTGGAAAGCTATTTGGAAATATATAAGAGCCTAAAATGATTAAATAAAAATATCTTGATTTGACTTATATATTTCAAGAGTTTTGCATGAGTTAGCTGGCTGGTTTCATTCTTGCCGCAAGACTATGAGACAGGGATTATTTTTATACCCATTTTATACATAACCAAATAAGGATAAAGAGAGATTGAGCCATTTGTCCAAGCTGACACACTCAGCTGGTGGAGACTAAGCTTAGAAGCACACTTCTGCTGACTGGCTCCTCAACTTGAATGTCACCTCCTTGCTACACAGCTATGTGGATGTAACATGAATGTAACACTATACATTTACTTCTAGAAATCTGTCACATCGAGGTATATTATGAATATTAATTACTTCGAAAATGTTTATGATTGATTTTCCCTATAAAACCAGGGGGAAAAATCTGGAACCATATTAACTATGACTGCTGCTGGTTGACAGGATAATGATGGATTTCATTCTTTGTGCATTTCCTGAGTCTTCTCTTCCAATAAACATATTATTTTATAAAGAGTAAAGCAAAAATAATTTTTTTTTTATCCATTGCTTTATGACTCAGTTCAATATAGTTAAAAATTTAATTATCTTTCAACAACTGCATAAAGGAACACTGCAACATCTATTATTTTCATTAAGTAGTTTTGAAACACCAAGAACAAATGCCTCATGTACAGAGGTTGTTAGTAAATGCTAGTGAAAGGGATAATTTTTCTGCAATAGATAACTGTGGCCAGCTGTACACTAAGTGATAGTTTTCATGAAGAACTACATTACATAAGCCAAACTTGCCTGGTGGATGGAAGCGTTATAAATATAGAGATATCCTGTTGGGAACTAAGTCTCATCAACCAGTTAAGACACTGTTCTCTTGAAGTTACTTTTTATAGTATGATAATAATTTAATATTTCATCAAATAACAAGTGCAATGTTTTTGCTTTCATGATTTAGTTTCCTGATCATATTGTCATTGTGCATGAAGAAACATAAAATTTCCAAGCACATTATATTGTTTGTAATTTTCCAGATTCTTATAAATATTCTATTAATTATTTTGAGCTAATGCTCTGCTGTATGACTTCCTGACAAAAATACACTTGAGGGTAACTTACAGGATTAATTGTAGTCAAATTTAAGTTGACTTGTTTAAAATTAGATGCATGATATCAAATTTCATCAGATTATTCTACTTAGTATGTGTATTATTAACCATATAAAGATGCTTCTATTCCTTTCTAGGAAACATACCACTAGAATTTTTATGAAAAATTGCATACTCTGTGTATTAACAAATTGTGTTAATTTTAATTGATTTCTAAATATTTTAAATATTATATTAATATATAGAGATAACTATAATTACATAAAATTTTTAGCTTTCAAATTACAGTTATGAAAATTCCTAAAATGGCTATTAAACTGTAAACCAAATCAGCTTAATTATGTTCTAACCTAGAAAGTAAACAATAACAAATATATCCCAAAAGTACCTTCTGCCTGAAAACACTTAGAGACATATATAAATAATCTTGCTTGAGTCATTAGAATACCTTTATGTATTGTGATTATTGCTTAGGCTCTATATTTTATTTCATGTCTTCCTAGAGATTTACCAATGTTCCTGATGCTTCAGCGGCATAGTGCACACCCTCACATTCATGAAAAGATATTTTATTATTTGAATTCCTTTCACTATGCTGTTCAGGAAAGCCCCAGTTGACACTTTCTTAGATCCCCACAGAAAGCACATTTTGAACTTTGAAAATAATTGACAAATAGCTTAATGATGGTATTTTAAAATGGGTGTCTTTTTTCCTCACATTCTTGAAAATACTAGGTACAGTTTAAAAAGTCAGCACTTTTTTTTTCCTCCTTACAATTCATTCATTCATTCAACCAAAAGAGTACTGAGTACCTACTGTGGTTCAGATAGATCTAGGTATTGAAGATAAAGCAGGATCCAAAATATGCAAACCTTTTACATGAATTATTTTTTGGAAATTATGTATTGTTTTCAATTTGTTATTTTTCATATATGTAAGTAATATAGTCATTGTTTATATATAGGTCACATCTGCACTTAAATGTTTATGTGTAAGGATTTGATTTTTTTAAGTGATCAGCTTACTCTTGGAGCCCTGATAGATCGTGATCATTAGCTATGCCTTCATATAGTATCAGTGGATGGATTCCTCAGCACACTTTCATTTATTTTATTTATTTTTTATAAGAATCCAAACTACTTGGGGTTTTCATGTTCTTATTTTGTTTGAGTCCAAATTTATTTTTATACTTTTTTTGCCAGGTAGACATCACAATAATTTTCTTTATGTTTTAGCTACTTCATTTTTAAAAAATAAAATAATTTATCTTTTCATTCTTATTTAGGTTTATATTTACTAGACAAAATGTATTAATAAGTTAGACTATATTTCCTTTATATCTCTTTTCCCAAATAATCATTAATATGTATATTTTCATCCTTATTATTAAAAATGACAAATTTTATCAGAGTAATTATCCACTTTTGCAATATTCCCCATTCAATAAATTATTATTATTATTTTGAATTAAACTTTATTGGGGTGACAATTGTTAGTAAAGTTACATAGATTTCAGGTGTACAATTCTGTATTACATCATCTATAAATCCCATTGTGTGTTCACCACCCAGAGTCAGTTCTCCTCTTATCACCATATATTTGATCCCCTTTACCCTCATCTACCACTCCCCTCCCCCTTTACCCTCTGGTAACCACTAAACTATTGTCTGTGTCTATGAGTTTTTGTTTCTCATTTGTTTGTCTTGTTCTTTTGTTGTTTTTGATTTATATCCCACATCAGTGAAGTCATATGGTTCTCTGCTTTTTCTGTCTGACTTATTTCGCTTAGCATTATTATCTCAAGATCCATCCATCTTGTCACAAATGGTCCTATTTTATCTTTTCTTACTACCGAATAGTATTCCATTGTGTATATATACCACAACTTCTTTATCCATTCATCTATCAAAGGACATTTTGGTTGTTTCCATGCCTTCGCCACAGTAAACAAAGCTGCAACGAACATTGGAGCACGCTTGACTTTATGGATAAATGTTTTCAGATTTTTTGGGTAGATACCAGGAGAGGGATTGCTGGGTCATATGGTAATTCTATTCGTAATTTTTTGAGCAACCTCCACACTGCCTTCCATAGTGGCTGCCCCAGTCTGCATTCCCACCAACAGTGTATGAGGGTTCCTTTTTCTCCACAGCTTCTCCAACACTTGTTACTATTTGTCTTGATGATAGCCATTCTGACTGGGGTGAGATGATATCTCATTGTGGTTTTCATTTGCATTTCTCTGATGATTAGTGATGTTGATCATTTTTTCATATGTCTATTTGCCACTTGTAAGTCCTCTTAGGAGAAATGTCTCTTCAGGTCCTCTGCCCATTTTTCCATTGGGTTGTTTTTTTTCTGTTGTTGAGTTGTATGAGTTCCTTGTATATTTTGTATATTAGCCCCTTATCGGAGGCATCATTTGCAAAAATCTTCTCCCATTGAGTTGGTTGCCTCTTTATGTTGTCAATGGTTTCTTTTGTTGTGCAGAAGCTTTTAAGTTTGATATAGTCCCATTCATTTATTTTAGCTTTTACTTCCCTTACCTTTGGAGTCAAATTCATAAATGCTCTTTTAACCCAGGTCCATATGTTTTCTTCTATGCAGTTTATTGTTTCAGGTCTTATGCTTAAGTCTTTGATACATTTTGAATTACTTGTGGTACATGGTGACAGATAGCCATCCAGTTTCATTCTTTTGCATGCGGCTTTCCAATTCTGCCATCACCATTTATTGAAGAGGCTGTCTTTTCTCCATTGTATGTTTTTTGCTTCTTTGCAAACAATTATCTGTCCATATTTATGTCGTTTTATTTCTGGACTTTCAATTCTATTCCATTGGTCTATTGTTGCCTTACAGCTGCTAAACCGTTTGTTACTCAGTGCTCTTCCCAGCATTTCACAAAGGAATGCTTCAGCAAACTGAGGCTTGATGGAAAGATATCGATAAAGCTCCCTTGAGGGGATGTCTCAGCAAACTGAGACCCTATGGAATAATATCGGTCCCTCCCCTTTAATGGATCCCCTGGAGGTATGCGTGTGTGTGAAGGCACAGTGTGTGCTGGAGCACAATGGGGACTTTTGGAAAGACAACCAGCTGGCACATAATTCACAGATCTTGAGATTAACAAGCTTTTCTTCCTCAATTTGTTAACCAATAAAAGCTATGTGTTGGCCCAATTTGGGGCTCAGTCCTTGAGGCTTGAGTCCCTTGGCCCCGCTTGCACTCTATTCTTGGCTACCGTCTTTCTTAACCCTGCACTGCACTTCTTGTTTCCCACAGCTCTTGTCGTGCAGGACATGACAGTCTATGTGTCTGTTTTTTCTGCCAATACTATGCTGTTTTGATTATTGTTGCCCTGTAGTACAAGCTAAAGTCAGGGAGAGTGATATCTCCAGCATTGTTCTTTTTTCTTAAGATTGCTTTGGCTATTTGGGGTCTTTTGTGGTTCCAAACAAATCTAATGACTTTCTGTTCTATTTCTTTAAAAAATGCCATTGGGATTTTGGTGGGGATTGCATTAAATCTGTATATTGCTTTGGGTAATATGGCCATTTTAACTATGTTGATTCTTCCAATCCATGAGCACAAAACGTTTTTCCATTTCTTGGTGTCTTCTTCAATTTCTTTTAAAAATGCCTTGAAGTTTTCAGCATATAGGTCTTTCACATCCGTGGTTAAGTTTATTCCTACGTATTTTATTCCTTTTGCTGCAATTGTAAAAGGAATTGTTTTTTTTTTTGTTGTTGTTGTTGTTGTTTATTTCTTTTTCTAAGATTTCATTGTTAGTATATAGGAAAGCAATGGACTTTTGTACGTTGATTTTGTAGCCAGTAACTTTACTGTATTTGTTGATTGTTTCTAATAGATTTTGGTGGAGTCTTTAGGGCGTATATATTTAGGGCATATATATATATATGGCATCATGTCATCTGCAAAGAGTGACAATTTAACTTCTTCATTCCCAATTTGGATGCCTTTTATTTCTTTCTCTTGCCTGATTGCTCTGGCAAGGACTTTCAACTCTATGTTAAAAAGCAGAGGTGGTAGGGGACAGCCCTGTTGTGTGCCTGAATGTAGAGCAAAGAGCTTCAGTTTTTCACTATTATTTATGAGATTAGCTGAGCATTTGTCATATATAGCCTTTATTAAGTTAAGCTATTTTCCTTCTATACCTATTTTATTAAGTGTTTTAATCATAAATGGATGTTGTATCATGTCAAATGCTTTTTCGACATCAATTGATATAATCATGTGATTTTTTTCCTTTATTTTGTTTATGTGATGTATCACATTGATGGATTTTCATATGTTGAACCATCCTAGTGCCCCTGGGATAAACCCCACTTAGTCATGACGAGCAATCTTTTTAATGTATTGTTGCATTCGATTTTCTAGAATTTTGTTTAGGATTTTTGAATCTGTATTCATCAGAGACATTGGTCTATAGTTTTCTTTTTTTGTGTTATCCTTACCAGGGTTTGGTATCAGGGTAATGTTGGCCTCATAAAATGAGTTAGGGAGTACTGTCTCTTCTTCAATTTGTTGGAAGAGTTTGAACAAGACTGGTGTTAGATCCTCTTTGAAGGTTTGGTAGAATTCACTAGTGAAGCCATCTGGTCCTGGACTTTTGCTTTTGGGAAGGTTTTGGATGACACATTCAATTTCATTACTGGTGATTGGTCTATTTAGATTTTCCAGTTCTTCATGGTTCAGCCTAGGAAGGCTGTATGTTTCTCAGAACTTGTCCATTTCTTCTAGGTTATTTAATTTGGTGGTATATAGTCCTTCATAGTATTCTTGGAAGAAATGAAATATATACTGTAATAAAAGAAGAAACAGAAGGGAAAATCATAGAATACCACCACACAGAAATAATAGACAACAACAAAAGGCAAAGAAACAATGGAGACACAGTCTTACCAGAAAACTAAAGATACAATGCTAGGAAATCCTCACATATCAATAATCACCCTAAATGTAAATAAACGTAACTTCCCAATAAAAAGGCACAGAAGAGCAGATTGGATCAAAAAACTAAACCCAACCATATGCTGCCTCCAAGAGACACATCTCAGCTACAAGGACAAGCATAGACTCAAAGTGAAAGGGTGGAAATTGACACTCCAAGCAAATGGTACCCAGAGAAAAACAGGTGTAGCTATAATGATATCATATGAAACAGACTTCAGGGTGAAAAAGGTAACAAGAGACAAAGATGGACATTTCATAATGGTAAAGGGGACTATACAACAAGAAGACATAACAGTCATCAATATTTATGCCCCCAATCAGGGAGCACCGAAATATACCAAGCAACTACTAACAGAACTAAAGGGAGAAATTGACCAAAACACAATTATACTAGAGGACCTGAATACGTCATTGACAGCTATGGATACATCATCCAAACAGAAAATAAATAAAGAAATAGCAGCCCTAAATGACACATTAGATGAAATGGACATAATTGACATTTATAGAGCACTTCATCCTAAAACATCAGTCTATACATTTATTTCTAGTGTACATGGGACATTCTCAAGGATAGACCATATATTGGGACATAAAACTAACCTCAGCAAATTTAAGAAAATCACAATCATACCAAGCATATTCTCTGATCACAAGGCTGAGAAACTGGATATCAACTCAAAAAGAAAGCAGGAAAAAACACAAATATATGGAGATTAAACAACATATTTTTAAAGAATGACCGGCTCAAATAAGAAATTAGAGGAGAGATCAAAAGATATATAGAAACAAATAAGAATGAAAACACATCCTACCAAAATTTTTGGGATGCAGTGAAAGCAGTTTTAAGAGAGAAATTTATATCATTACAGGCCTGTGTCAAGAAAGAAGAAAAATCCCAAATCAATAACCTCATGTTATTCCTTAAAGAACTAGAAAAAGAAGAACAAATGAAACCCAAGGTCAGCAGAAGAAAGGAAATAATAAAAATCAGAGCAGAACTAAATGAAATAGAGAACAAAAGAGAATAGAGAAAATTAATGTGACAAAGAGCTGGTTCTTTGAAAAGATTAACAAAATTGACAAACCCTTGGCTAGACTCTCTAAGATAAAAAGAAGAAAGACACTAATAGACAAAATCAGAAATGAAAGAGGGGAAGTTATCACGGATGCCACAGAAATACAAAGGATCAATATATTATTAATAAAAGAAATTTTCATCTTTGTTTCTAAATCACATTTTTTGAAATTTTGATTTTCAATAGGGGCCAATGAGTTGCTGACGTATTTCTCCAGTGGTTATAAATGTTGTATTTGCATATATTTGATGAGTTTAATGTACTGACATCAGATAATTTGAAATATTTATTTATTTATTTATTATTAAATTTATTGGGATGACATTGATTATGAAAATTACATAGGTTTGAAGTGTACATTTCTACAATACATCATCTGTAAAGCACAGTGTATGTTCACCACCCAGAGTCAATTCACTTTCCATCACCATATATTTGATCCCCTTTTTCCTCTTCTATCACCCTCCCTACCCCCTTACCCTGTGGTAACCACTGAATTGTTCTGTGTCTATGAGGGATTTTTTTTTTTTATTTCTTTGTCTTATTCCTCTGTTGCTTTCAGTTATATATCCCAAATATGAGTGAGATTATAATGGTTCTTGACTTTTTCTGTCTGACTTCTTTCGCTTAGCGTAACATGCTGAAGATCCATCCATGTATTCACAAATGGCAGTATTACATCTTTTCTTATGGCAGAATAGTATTCTGTTGTGTATATATACCACAGCTTCTTTATCAAATCACCTATGGAATGACATGTTGGTTGTTTCCATGTCTTGACACTGCATAATGCTACAATGAACATTGGAATGCATATATTTTTACAAATAAATGTTTTCAGATTTTTTGGGTAATGACCCAGAAGAGAGATTTCTGGGTCATATGTTAACTTTATTCTTAATTTTTTGAGGATCCTCCATGCTGTTTTCCATAGAGGTTGTACAAATTTACATTCCCACGAACAGTGTATAAGGATTCCTTTTTCTCCACAGACTCTCCAAAACTTATTATTTGTATTGTTGATGATAGCCATTCTAACAGGTATGAGGTGATATCTGTGTTTGGTTTTGATTTGTATTTCCGTAATAACTAGTGAAGTTGAACATCTTTTCATATATCTGTTGGCTGCTTGTATGTCTTCTTGGGAGAAGTGTGTGTTCACGTCTTCTGCTCATTTTTTAATTGGATTGTTTGTTTTTGTGTTGTATGAGTTCTTTATATAGTTTGGATATTAGCCCCTTATTGGATGTGTTTGCAAATATCTTCTCCCATTTGATTGGTTGCCTTTGTTTTGTTGATGGCTGCTTTTGCTGTGCAGAAGCTTTTTAGTTTGATACAGTCCCATTCATTTATTTTAGCTTTTACTTCCCTTGTTTGGAGGTCAAATTTATAAAGCCCTCTTTGAACCCAAGGTCCATAAGTTTAGTACCTATGACTTCTTCTATGCAGTTTATTGTTTCAGGACTTATGTTTAGGTTTTTGATCCATTTTGAGTTAATTTTTATATACGGCAACAGATAGTCTAATTTCATTCTTTTGCACGTGGCTTTCCAATTTTACCAGCACCATTTATTGAAGAGGATTTCTTTCCTCCATTGTATGTTTTTGACTTTTTGTTGAAAATTATCTGCTCATACTTATGTGGGCTTATTTCTGGGTTTTTAATTTTATTCCACTGGTCTTTTTGTCTGTTCCCCCCCCTCCAATACTATTGGGGGAAATACCATGCTATTTTTATTATTGTCTCTTTGTAGGACAAATTGAAGTCAGGGAGTGTGACGCCTTCCAGGCTTGTTCTTTTTTCTTAGGTTTACTTTGGCTATTCGGTGTCTTTTGTGTTTCCATACAAATCTGATGACTTTTTTTGTTGTTGTTCTATTTTTTAAAAAATGCCATTGGGATTTTGATGGGGATTGCATTAAATATATTGCTTTTGGTAATATGGCCATTTTAAATATATTGATTCTACCAATCCATGAACACAGACTATCTTTCCATTTCCTTGTTTCTTCAAATTATTTTAAGAATGTTTTATAGTTTTCAGTGTATAGATCCTTCACATCCTTTGTTAAGTTTATTCCTAGGTATTTTATTCTTTCTGTTGCAATTGTAAGAAAATTAATTTTTTTTCTGAAATTTCATTGTTAATACATAGGAATGCAGTGGATTTTTGTATACTGATTTTGTGACCAGCAATTTTACTGTATTTGTTTGTTGTTTCTAATGGCTTTTTGGTGGCTTTTTTAGGGTTTTCTATATAAAAAATCATGTCATCTGCAAAAAGTACAAATTAACTTCTTCATTCCTATTTCGATGCCTTTTATTTCTTTCTCTTGCCTGATTGTTCTGGCTAGGGCTTCCGATACTACTATGTTGAATAACAGTAATGATAGGGGGCAATCCTGTCTTGATCATGATTTTACAGGAAAAGCTTTTAGTTTTTCATCATTAAGTATGATATTAGCTGAGGGTTTGTCATATATGGCCTTTAAAATGTTGAGGCACTTTCCTTCTATGCCTATTTTATTAAGTGTTTTAATCATAAATGGATGTTGTATGTTTCCAAATGCTTTTTCCGCATCTATTGATATAATCATATGATTTTTATATTTGATTTTCTTTATGTGGTATATCAGTGGATCAATTTGCATATGTTGAACCATCCTTGTGCTACTGATATGAACCCCACTTGGGGTATGAGCCCCACCATGATGTGTATATCTTTTTAAATGTATTGTTGTGATTGAAATACTTATTTGTGGATACTCATGATAGATATAAAAAGCATGCAATATTCACCACTATAATAAAAGTAACCATAAAAATAATTTTCAAATGAAAATATTTAAATTATTATGTCACCAAAATGTTTAAAAGTAGTCTTTGTTTTAATCAATAATAGTTGACAACAAAGTAAAATATTTTATACATATTATGATTCTGCTGGATCATCTAATAATGTACATCTTTATTGTAGAAGTAGCCAAATGAGATAGTAACCTTAGGAATTGTATTCTTCGTGTAAAACTTAGGTAGATAGTGTCCATGAAAATTTTATAGAAAGTCTATAACAAAGATTGTTTCAAAACAGAATTGGATTGTTTTTTATTCAATGTATAAACTGTAGATGTGTAATTAAATTAGAACAGAGTTTAATGAAAATCAGTATTGGATTATTGAAATGTCAAAATAACATTATTTTTAAAACTTTAGTTGAAATCAAGATGTAATTAAATTAATATCATGATAATTTTCAGGAGTCTTGTATATATACTTGTTAAGTTTCAGTGAAACTGGTGTTGCCAGATATCAGTTTGTGTGTGATATAACTACATTAAATTCTCACTTTTATAAATTAAAAAGAAAAGACAGTATGTAAAAACATTTTACTGATAGTGTTAAATTAACATATCAGTTGAATTTTTAAGGGCATAATAAGGCACTTAATATGTAAAATGAGATAAATTATTTCAACAAAAAACTAGAGGCAATGCAAGCATACTATAGAATATTTATCCATCATAAGAACCAGTGGAAAAAGAGATAAATTATTTATAATTCTATAAAGTTATAATGGGTTCCAAAATATAATAGAATATAAAACTGTAATCAGTTATTGTGGAATTAAATGTCACTGCAAACCATTAGGTAGTAGCTTAATTTTCCTAGGTGATAATTCAAAACATAAATTACCATTTTGCATATTAAACCTACACAAATAACGTAGTTATTGCTCTGAAAAATCATGTTACTACTGAATAGATTTAACAGTAAATTACTACATATCATTACTGTACAAAAATGAATCTTCTACCATACAATATACTGAACTCTATGATTCATAGAATTTGAAAGCCAAAAAGTACTTTTAAAGTTATTAGTGAGTGTATTTTTTGAACAAGGAATTTAAGATCCACAAAACATGTATGATTGTAAAACATGTTATCACTTATTTTACATTGAGAACCTAGTTACCTCTTTTTTCTCTCTGTGGAGCAAAGAAAAAGATACACACTGCTCTGATGCTGTCCATTGAATTGTTTCCAGGGCTTTTGTTTACAACTCTTGGTCTTGATTTCTTTTCAGTTTCTTTTTTAAGAAGGGAAAACAAGCAAAACCAATACTAACCAAAAAGAGTTGTACAATTGATTTGAAACCATTAGTTGAACAAAACAAGGAAAAAAAAATCCAAATGGCTAGCAAATATTAAAATCATGTTCAATTTAATCAGTAGTCATTTGAAAATAATTTAAGATTTCATATATTACCTTATTGTAATTAATATGTATTAATATTTAATAATATATGGTGTTACATATATTAATATATGTACATATGTAAGTATGTATCAATGTTCAACAATTAAACTGGTAGAAATTTTCAAAAGAAAATAGACACTTGCATTATATATTATTATGAACTTTTTAGAAATATTTGTAAATATCTGTTGAAATAAAAAATACATATACTTTCTGAACCAATAACTCTGCTATTGAAATTCTTTTTTATATAATGATCCATGCATTAAAATAATGAATGTATATTTCCTAAAAACTTATACTTTTGTATTAGTGTGCTAATGCTGCCATAACAAAGTACCACAGAGTAGGTGATTTAAACAACTAAAGTTTATTTTCTCACAGTTTGGGAGGTGGTGAGAAACCTGGGATCAAGGTATATGTACAGTTAGTGTCTTCTGAGGTCTCTCCTTGGCTTCTAGACGGCCATCTTTTCCCTGTGTCTTCCACCGTCTTCCCTGTGTGTCCTAATCTCTTCACATAAGGACACCAGTCTTCTGGAATTGGAGCCCATCCTAATATCCTCATTTTCACTGAAATAGTCCTTTAAAGATGACCTTCCAGATTCAGTTGGATTCTGAGTTGTGGTTTAGGGGGATGCAATTCAGCCTGTAACAACATATATATTTGTTTAATTTATCATTTTTATTTATCATGTTTAACAGTAAAAATATTAAAATACTCTGAATTGCCATCAGCAGAGAAATCATTGTTTAAACTATAACTCATCCATACTATAAAATATTATGCAACATTAAAACATGGTTTTCACTAATTCATATTAACCTGTTTGGTTATTCATGATGTTTCCTCAAGAGTAAAATACAATGATGTAAGTTTTCCAGAGGGGGAGATTTTTCAATTTTATTAAAAGAAGTATGTCTTTTTTTAAATCTAGTAAACATATTTGAATGACAAAAACAATACATCTCTTCCCATTAGTTTGTTTCTAAACTTCCGTAAACAAAGAAAAATAAAACACGAAAAAACTTCTTAACAGTCAATTAATTTATCTTACTTCCCAGTATAACTAAAATGCTCTAGTGGGTGGGTCAGATATTAAAAAGAAAACAAGACAAAACAAACAACTTATTTTGACTATATAAATATTTGACATTTTAATAACCATTTTGATAAACAAGGCAGTATATAAAAAATACTTTAAAAGTTATTAGGAAACTATTACTTTTAAGTTGCACCTTATCTCATATTTAGTATGTTAGGTTTATCATATTTCCTGATAATTGTTTTTGCTTATATTAGCTTTATATGCAAATGTATAAAATAATTTTACTTAATATTCTAAATAAATGCACTGTTGCAATGAGAAAAAATGATAAACATCAAAATCCTCAAGAAATTAGCATATAGAGAAATAAAATTTAAAAACAATATGAAATTTAGTTGCAAGAATTAAAATTAATGTAGTTTTTTAAATAAAATTTTAGAAAACAAATAATTGAGATTTGTATCTATTTTATTTTTTCCTGATTCTTTTTGGATGTGAATATGTATTATTCATAGTACATATACTTAAATTAATGATTCAGTTTAATATTTAAAAATGAAGCTCTCTTTACTAAATGGAAAAAAAAAATTAAATGCTATTTTAGGTATACTTCCCAAAGTTATCTCTAGCATGATTGATTGATTTAATTGATTAGTTATAATTATTCAATGACTAAGAGTATGAGAAAATTCTCTGTATGAAAATACTCCATTTCCTTTCTACAGCATGTTGGAACATGAGTTCTCAGAAGTTAATACAATTATCTTAAGCACTTCTTAAACCCTTAATCATGTCAATCAAAGCTGTATAAACTGAAACTGAAGTTTAAAGCCATGAGAATACCTTTATACAGGAGAAGGACCTTTGGGAAACGATGCTGATTTTTTTTTTCTCTTTGTCTCACTAACAAGCACAAAAGAAAGTACTTTTAACTGCTGTTTGCAATTCTACTAAAGTGTTCTACAAAAGCAAAAAAAGAAAAAAAAGGAAAATTATGAAAGAATTACTTTTGAAACAACTTGACTTAAAATCGCACAGCAAAACACTAGTATTTCTGAAATTGTGGAAAACTGTTTTTAAAAATACAACAAATGACTAGTGACATAAAGTGAATTTTTGTAAAGAAAATCTTCATGAGGTGATAAAAAGTCCTGATTTTCTTCATTTCAATGAAACTATTTCCTTTTTGTTTCTTTTTCATTAAATATTAAAAAGTTTAGGGAATACAATAAATCACATTATATATCATAGTTTCTATATGTTTAGAGGATGATGGAAAAAGTACCTGAAACATACTTCCTAAATAGTTGTATCTCTTTATGTATATTAGCAAACTTTTATATTTTGGATTTTTTTAATGCTATAATTTTCATGAAAGTATACTGGGAAACTTTCAACAATACTTAATTTTTTTAAATGTCAGAAAACAATTGCACAAAGATATAGTATAGATGTCATAAACTACATTTAAGTTTGTGTTTTAATCATGGCCTGAGAGTAACCTACTTTATATAATTTAATAGGAAACGCATCCCTACGAAATCCCTGTTATACCAACAATTAATTTCAAAATGAAAAAACAAATGCAGAGACATTCCACTAAGCACATTTTGTTTGAATTACCTATATTTGTAATATATAAAAATATACTTCAGATATATTAATTGAGGAAGAGAATGAGAAACAGAATTATGAATGCAGAAGAAAGCATAAGAAAATTAAAGTTGATAAAACTTTGTATCTGGTAAAGTTATTATGAACTTGATGAAAAAGGAAAACAAGATCTATTTGCATAAATTGATGCAAAGTCTATTTAGGGAGCAGTTAGAACACCAGATCTTCAGCCCTTTCTGAATACTGAAAGTGGATTCTCAGGAAATGGTAAAACCATTAGACACCTAGCATGAAATCTATATGTGGAATATTACTTCCCCTAGTAACCTCCCTGAACTTAGCTATAAAATCACTGGATTCAGCCTTAAATCTTCTAGTCTGAAGACATGAGTTTTTTTCTGAGGAATCTATTAAGCAAAACAAAACAAAACAAAAATAAAATAAAACACTAAGAGTGAAGAATCCCTTAATAAAACAGTGTATCTCCTCACCCTTCAGAATCCGCAGCTATCGATAGGCACTGCCCATGCAGTTGGAGATCACAACGGGCAATAATCTTCAGGCAGCCGAGGAAAGCCTCTCTCATGAAAGACAACAACAAGAACAAAACAAAAGAAGATTAAAGAAAAAAGAAAAAAAAAAGATTAAAGAAAACACAGTAAATACCTGGAGAAAACAATCTAAATCAAGAAAAAAATAAAAGAAAGAGACAGAGAGAGAGAGAGAGAGAGAGAGAGAGAGACAGAGAGAGAGGTGTCTTGGTAGTCTCTGAGATAAGAAAAGTTGTCTACAAGAAGAAAACAAAATGCTAATTTAAAAAAAAAAATTAAAGTAGAACCTTTAGAGAAAAATAACAATAAAATTATTTGAAAATTAAAAGCTGAAAGCAGAAACTTAAAAAAGAATAAACAGAGATAGCTGAAGACATTTTCCAGAGTATAGACAGAAACATGAAACATATGGCACTCATGGCATTGCTCAAGGTTAGTAAATAGAGCAATAAAGCATAGTCCTCAGAAACAGATCCACACATATATATACATGAAAATTTGATATATGATAGATGTGGCCTTTCAAATAAATGGCTAAAGTTTAGGCCATTCAATACATAGGCTATTTTTAGTTCATATAAAAAGTTTAACTGGAGACCTACCAGAAGTCATATTCCACATGCATTAAAATTATAAAGATAAAATTTTATTTTTGGAAGAAAATATAAGATAATCATATAGGGTCATATTTTTACGATATTAGGTCTTTGATTTCTTTTACAAAGGAAATTTCAAAATCTTGTTAAATATTTTATAAACTTTTCTGAAGAATTTCTTTGAAAAGATTAATGATGCACATGCATACCACAATTAAGGAAATAATTATAAAATTGAAAATACCTGTATATTGAAAAGATGAGTTATTTCCACTGGTATTTCCAACTGTAAGAAAATATTAACAGGCCATAGTTGAAAATGTTAGAGAAATTTTGTAACATACAGTTTTGGTAATGATACTTAAGGCAAAAACTTTTATTCATGCTATATTATTTTATAGTATTTGATACAGACAGCAAGCAGTAAATTAATTTAGATAAAGATTTCCCCCCCTTGTTTTGTAAAGGTAAATTGCTTTGTATTTTTCTTACTCATAGAAATGGGAAGAAAGCATATGCCATATAGGTGCCAACGGCTGTGTTGATTTGCTTAAATAAAGATACCATATTTGGAACCAAAGCTCTGATTGGCATCAACCCCAGATTTAGTCTGCAACCATCTAATATCATTATGCATTACTCAGTTAGTTTGTGTGCTGGACAATCAAGCAATTCAAGTGGGAGATAGAGCAGCTCACCTGCAGCTCTCAGGTCCTTGATGATAGAAATAATCTCTTCAGAGGTTCAGGGATGCAGCAGTCCTTTAGAGTTACTACATTTGCAAGAGTATGTAGTTCCAGGGCCTTCTGAGTAGCTCTTTCTGCCATTATACACTTGACTCCAAGGATAATGAAACTCAGGTAGAATTATAGTTTATATTTTGTGCTTTGTAAAATAACATGTGATTTTTTTCACCAGTTCCACTGGATGCATTATTAATTTTGCCTGGACCAAATGTTTCTATTATCCATTATTGACTTCCAGAAATCCCTCATTTGATTGATGAGCCAAAGTGGTTTGCATCTCTGGGAAGCAGTGCAAATTTGGAACCAGCATCCGATATTCTCTGAAAGTTCTGGGTAATATTTATTAGCCGGTGAGATCTCTCTCTCTCTCTCTCTCCCTCTCTCTCTCTCTCTCTCTCTCTCTCTCTCTCTCTCTCTCTCTCTCTCTTTCACAAACACGCACACACACACTGGTGAATATCTGCAGGTCCCTCTTGAAAATGCTTGGGGTTGGTGGAAGAGCACAGTTTAAACCTATGGCCATGGTATAGGATTCCCTACAAGTATTTTTCTTCCCCTTAGTCAAAGGACTGCTCTTCTGTAACCATCATATGGGACCTACTAAGATGCTAAGCAACGTCATGGGTTTCACTTGAGCGAGGGTTCTGCCTATCAGTCCTAGGTTTTTTTCTCCCTGTACATGTCAAGCAGGACCTTAACAGACTGTTTATCTCTGACATTTTAGGGGCCCGTGCTTGTTGGCCACGACTATAGATATCATTATGCCCCTCCCGTCTCTGAGGAAGCACTGGTATCTGGCTTCTGTGTTCCCATTTTTCTCATTGAGATCAGGGAACTCAATTCTATATACAGCTCTTGCCACTATTATTTCCAGCCCACAAATGACATTTATAGAGTTTCCTGGAGGATCCTGATCCCTCCTCCTACTTTTCTCCTGCCAAGTTTTAAATGCCTTATTGAATGTAGCATCTTCTGATTCCTCTCTTGGTGGCAGCTACACATAATAGATCCACTATAATTTTCCAGTGTAGGTAGGGATGGGGTAAAGGTCAAAATCAGAGTGAAGGACTGAGTTAAAATATTACTATTTTTATTTCTTCCCATATTTAAATTTTCAGAATCTGATTCTCTCTGGATTTTCTATTCATAAATTTCCATTGGTGATAGTACAGAGGAAAAACTGTTTACTTTTTAATATTCTCAATTAAAATGTAAATATCCGTGAAATATGCTACATAGTGTTCCTGAAATATGGTTCAGGGACCATTTGTATCAAAATTATTTAGAGGCACTTATTTGAAGTGCAATGTCCTGGACCTCACACAGGGACAATTGAATTAAACTCCCTAGAAGATATGTCTGGTAATATGCATTTTAACAAAAATTTCAGATGATAGTTATGCATACCAAAATGTGAGATGCAGTTATATGGAAATAATTAGCATAATACATTCAGAATAATATTAACTATCCAAATCAGATTCTCATGGTGCATGAGGAGAAGGGGGTTGGAGAAAGAGAGGAAAGATGTCATAATAACTTTATAATGATTCCTGATTCTTTGGGTCATGAAAATCTTTCCAGATGCTTGCACTAAAAACCCATGGTATGTTTTACCTCTCCTCACATATTGTCCTCCTTTTCACCTCTCACCAGCATGGTGGGGGCCAGGCACTCACTAAGCTCTTTCTCAACATGGGACTAGGACCCCTATGGCAGTTGACAGCTAATTGGAAGTGAGACAGGACCTAAAATGACTACCTGTTGGAATAGGTGTGATAAGTGTTAGGTATAGAATGGGGTCTGGGATGGAGGATGAGATTGAGCGAGGCTTTGGGATGTGGCAGGATCCAGCAGGACTCAGATTTAAAATCGTTGAGCCGAGAAACACAGAATTCTGTCTTTTTCATTAAAATCGGATATTCTTCATTCCTGGAAATTACAAAGATGTGTCTATCATTCTTAAAAGTCTCATCTCCTCCACAGAATGAATGAGAAGACCACTTCTGTTGTGGAAATGCCACTATTGCTCACCTCAGTCACTGATCACCTAACTTTCCTACCTCTCGAGGTACTCATTTCAAGCATATCCTGTCCCACCACACACCCACTCATTACCCCCACATAACCGCTTTTCTCATCTCAGTCAAAATTATTCACACTGCCCACTTTCACCACTTCTCTTCACGACCCACCCACCCCCTGAGAAAAGTCACACCTAAAATCTTCCATCTGCTTTTATTTTCCAGACATATTTCTTATGCTCTTCTTGTATATGCCCTTTCTCACTGGCGAGTTCATACATAATCCTCACTGTTCTTTGTCAAAAAGGCTTCAACAAAGAGGCAATGAATTATGTTTCTTTGATGATTCTTTTTATAAGTGTACCATATACTTGCATTGCAGTTGTGATTGCATTGAATCCATTTGTGATCCTCAGTTAACTAGACATATTCAAATGAAGCAAAACTAAGTTACTCTTAGAGAGAAGAACAGCTCCAGCTATGAGGATCTTAACTAAGAGAGTAATACTTTCCTTTTGTTACTCTTAATTTTATTAGATTGCCACTTAACACTGTTGAAATAAACAGGACTTTTGACCCTCCTCCACACGTTTTGTTTGGTGGGCCAGAAAGTCAATTAACGATTAATTGAAAAGTTTCATAAATGTTTGTATACTCTATTTTTTTCCACATAAATGAAAAAGTTTAATATGATGCTCATGATATTGTATTTTTTTACAGATGCAAAGTATATTAACTATCTTTATTGCTAATACCAGAGGGCAGATTAATTATATATTTTGAGTTTTATAATTGCATTTGCACGTTGATCTCATAATTGCTTCAATTACTTAATTAAACACAATTATTATATCACCTGGAAATAAATTTTTCCACAGATGGTTCTATTTATGAGGTAGTCTTATTTCCCTTAAGTGTTAAGTTTTAATAGCTTTTACCTCATTGAAATTTAAGCTATTAATGCGCTGCTGCAATAAAGTACCATTTTCCCATAAATTGTAAATTATCATCATACATTGCACTGCAGTTAGGGTGTGGACCTTTTAATTCAGTGAAAAAAAATCTCTGTTGATGGATGGAGATTTCAGGTTGTATCTGCCAATATTTTGCATGATCCCTTTGAACCAATTTTTACTATTACTTTACAGTTCTTGCACCAAGAAAACAATCTCTGGAAACTTATTACAGCGTTTTACATTTCAGTTAGCTTCACAACTGAAATGTGAATGAAGAAGGAAAATGTACGATTTTTCCTTAGATTTTTGAGTCACGTATAATACTACTTTTTAAATGTGCCCTATTTCATTTTGTTCTTAAAATAAGTGATCTTACTTTTCTAACACAAACTAATTGTTTCTTTGGTATATAAACATTAAATCTTAAGTTGTGAGCAAGATACAAGTTAAGTATTAATTATCTATTGGTGCAAAACAAATTGCCCCCCCCCAAATAAATTAGTAGCTTAAAACAACAGATATTTATTATCTCACACAGTTTCTGAGGGTTAGAAATCCAAGTGTAGCTTATGTGTATGTTTCTGGCTTAGAGTCATCCCGAGTTGCAGGCTAGACTTCAGCTCAAACTGCACCATCTGAAGGCACGTTGACTCTCTTGTCTGGTGATTGATACTGGCTGGTGGTCAGTGTCTCAGTTTCCTTCCACAAGGCTGCCTAGGGTGTACAGAGGACGTGAGTTACTTTCCCCAAAAGTGGGTGATGAAAAAGAGGGGGAGAGAGAGCGAGAGCAAGAGCGAGAGACAGAGAGAGAGAGAGAGAGAGAGAGAGAGAGAGAGAGAGAGAGAGAGAGAAGGAGAATAACCTAATCTGAAAAGTGGCATTACTATTACTATTAAAAAAAAAAATCAGTGCAGTTTTATTAGACCATAGATAAACTACATCTCAGACTGAGAAAAAATATGAAGTAGCATATGGTAATATGCCATTTTGGCTCCATTTGCATTGCTTGCTTGTGTTATGTAATCCATTTATTTGTCATCCCTGGGCTAGAAATAAAAACAGAATATGGGCTCAGTTTGAATATGACATTTGCTATCGGTAGATTAATTGACTAAATCATCTTGGCTAATAAAGTAGGCCTTATTTCCTTGCCTTTTTTTTTTCCTCATTGTGCTAAGATATATATGGCAACATATTTGCCATTTTAACTTATTCACCATTTAAAATATTCACAATGTTGTGAAACCATTATCATTCCCTGTTTCCAAAACTTTTTTTTTATCATCCCAAGCAAAAACTTTTACGCAATAACTCCCCATCCACTGCTCCCTGTTCAGTCCTTGGTAACTAAGCTGCTGTCTGTTTCTATCAACTTGCAATTCTAAATATTTCACGTAAGTAGAATCACAACATTTGTCCTCTGTGTCTTATTTATTTCACTTAGCATAATGCTTTCAAAGAACACCCATGTTGTCACTATATCAGAAATTTATTCTTTTTATTACTGAATAATATTCCATTATAAGAATATACCACATTTTGTTTATCCATTCATCTGCTGATAGGCACTTGGATTGTTTTCACCTTTTGGCTTTTATGAATAATGCTATAATAAACATTGGCACACACATATCTGAGTACCTCATTTTAATTCTTTTGAGTATTGACCTTCACGTGGGATTACTGGGTCACATGGTAATTCTATGTTTACTTTTTATGAGGAACTGCCAAACTGTTTTCAACAGTGGCTACACCATTTGACATTCCCACCAGCAACAGAGAACTGTTTCAGTTTCTCCACATGCTCACCAAAACTTATTCTTGATTTTACAAAATGATATTATGTAGTGTTTCTTTGTGGTTGTTTAATGCATTTCACTAATGACTAATGACATTGAACATCTTTCTGTGTGCATATTGGCCATTTGTATATTTTCTTTGGAGATATGTCTATTCAAGCCCGCTACCCATTTTTAAATTGGGTTGTGTTGGTGGTAGTGGTGATGTTAAATTGTAAGGGTTCTTTATATAGTCTCCTTTCTGTAAGTTGTCTTTTCACTCTCTTTGTAATGCCTTGTAATTTTTTTTATGAACTCCAATTTATCTATGTTTTCTTTTGTTGCTCATGCTTTTCTGATGCCATTTCTAAAACTTTATTTCCAAATTCAAATCATGAATATTTACAATTATGTTCTTTCCTAAGACTTTTATGTGTAGCTCTTATATTTAATAAAAGGCAATTGATCCATTTTTAGTTACTTTTTATATATGTTGTAACGTAGAAGTCCAACTCCATCTTTTTGCATGTGGTTATCCACAATTTGTGGAAGAGACTGTTGTTTCATCATGAAATGGACTTGGTACCTTGTCAACAATCAATTTGCTGTAGAACTATGAGTTCACTTGTGTTGTGTATGCTTTTGGTTGCACAGACTGAACTTGACATGATGTTGAAAGAGACTACAGAGGCATGGGACTACCAGGAGGCAGAGATGATTGGGGACCAAGGTGGAAACCGGTTATAACAAGTTAGCTTTCTTTTTTTTAATGTGCCTTTATAGAGAGAGAAAAAAGACTAATTAATAGTACTAAATTTCAGTAAATTATTTTTTTCATTCTGGGTTTCAGAATCTTGGATCATAAAGTTAGAAATAATTTATTTAGTTCACTTATACACACATATACATACATATAATAAAATACAGAAAAAATAATTTTAAAAGGTACAGAGATTCCATTAGTCACTATCTCAGCAGGAAACATTGAAAGCATAGAAACAGATATTGAAGTAACTTTTATCAAAATTTGGATACCATTAGACAAACAAAGATGACTAAACACCAGATTAAGAGCAATAAGAGGAAGCCAGTGGCACACCCAGGTTTGAGATGACAAAAGAGGGGATTTTGTAACCTGAAACTGGAGAGTTGTACAGCCATGTGTGGGAGTAGCATGATAGGACATAGAGCTTTAGGAAAAGGATGCAGCCACTACCAAATCCCAGCACAGGAGGCAAATAATGAGACAATGATATGTCAAACTCATGACCTTTCGGTCTTATGATCTCCAGGCTGCATGTCTCATTAGCCCACACTAAGCTAAAGCCAGAGGGAAAATGAGCCAGGTTGATGTTATCTGTAAAGTTCAGCCTCCCAAGACACAGTTCATGGCAGAGGGGATAAATGATAAATCTGAGTGGGTAAATGGATATTCAGTGAACTTGAAGTTGACTTTCATAACACAATACAAGAACGTGTTATTTTGCCAAGATGAGACAATGAAAAGTAAGTAAAAGGAGAGAATAGGTAAAAAGAAACTAGAGGGCTAAATATGAATAATATACCTTAAATTGCTGTCATCTAAAGTGAGGACACTTGTTTGCCTCTTTCAGCCAATGCAAAGATCAAATTTTGGTCAGTTAAATGAATAATAGTAGCATAAGAGTCAGAAAATTGACTGAGTTATAGCACTACTATTCCCAGGACTGTGGCCAAGGAGACATTCTTAGTACCTGTCTTCACACAGAAAACTGTAATTTATTGACACTGCAACCTTACAGAAAATACAGGAAAAGGTTAATAAAATTATAGCTTCTACCCTCCCATAATTACTGCTGCCAAAGGTATTTCAATTCTAAGTAGACTGAAATAAAGTTCTTTATATTTGCAACCTCAGCTGTTTTGATGTGATACAGAGATAGATTATATTGAATGGATAAACTACATACCCTAAGGTTATATCAAAAAGGTTATATTTTCAGCAGAATGCCAAGGAATTGGCACTTATATTTCCTGATAGGTACTTGGAGTGCAGCTAACCTCCATTGCAGGTCACATTAAAAGCCATGTAATATTTCTTATAACTCTCTAGCCACCTATGTTCCCTTTCATTGTTCCTCATGAACCCTCTTCCTTTGCGTAGCTGTTACAATTTAGTGTTGTCCTGGGATTCATTCTGCCCATTTCTCTTTTCAATGTATGCATGACATATGTGAACATTATAATCCATTTTCATACTTTTGATTTTCTATGTGTTGATAATTCACAAATGTTTGCCACCTGTCCTCATTTTCCTCTTGAGCTCCAGACCCCAAAGTTCCTTTTACTGACTGGACACCTCCATGTGGACATCCCAGGGTTGTTTTAAACTCTACACAGCTCTGGCATTCTGCACAAGGCTGTTCTTCGGATTGCCCCCAAGTGATCAATCTCTACACCTGTGTCATTATTTGACAGTCTGCTAAAGCCACGGTTTCACAGCTGAGAGTCTCATACTACACATGCACTGCTTACAGTAGGCACAGAAAGACAGTGATCATTGACTGTGAGGCACAGTGAACATAGGTCTTTGGTTTCTCACAGACATACCGACTACCAGTCTAAACAGTTTTGTTTTGTTTTATTTTTTGTTTAGTTTCTGTGTTGGTCTGAGCAGTTCTAGCACCTCTGAAGATCCTGACAGCCTGGTGTAGCTTTATTTTCTTCTTTCCCAAATATGTTCTTTCAATAGGTTCCTTCTAACATCTAAGCAAAAGGAACTTTCTATTTTCTACCAGGCATTAACCTGTAGGAGACAAGTATCTTGACTTAAAACCTCTAGATGACGGTTTCATTTTGCCAGGTATTGGGAACTGGTTCTACTTATTCTCATTTCCTAATGAGAGTCATAAATCTTTAACCTATTCATGTCAGGGCCTCAAATTTTGGAGTGGATATCCTGAACGTATTGATTTGATTTGTAGAGAGTATAGGATTGAACAATTCCTTCCTCATTGGCAATAACCGGTTAATGTTCTGTATCTTTCTTTTTTTTTTCCTTACCTCCTTAATGAAAGCAAAGTTGTCTCAATCTTTGCTACACATTAGAATTATCTTTGTGTTATTAAGATGCAGACAGATGAGAATTGCTGATATGTAATATTTTCTGTTACCTGGACAGTTATTCCCCAGAAATTTACTTGACTTCTTCTCTTAGATCCTTCTGGAATTTGCTTGAAAAATCAAGCAAATTTCTTGTTGAAGTCTACCTCTATCACTGTATACATTTTCATATTTCCTAGCACTTCTGGGTACCCTCTCTAACCCTCTTTTCTTTCTAAATCATTCCCATGTTCTGGTCCCCAGTTGATAGTGTGTTCCCCATACTTTCCCCTTCCCTCCCATATTATATAATATCCGTAAGGGGCAGGATTTTGACATGTTTTGTCCATTATCCTATTACCAGTGTTTATATAGATGCACTAACTAAATATTACTGAAAAAAAGTGAATGGCCATATTGTGCCTTATGCTACCAGTAGCCTCTAGGGCTCAGCTGAGCCTCAGTGGCACTAACGGGATGCTAGGGTCTGGCTCGTGGCACTGGATCCCTATGGCTATTCTTTTACTATGGGAGTTGTGAGAGGAAATTTCCTCTCCATTCTACTTCTTAAATCATAATATCTATACCCAAGAATGTTCTTTCTCCTTCTAACTTTTTTTTTTCTTCAATGGGCTTGAATATTTGAAACTTAGTAGCCACTAGTCATTTAAAATAAAGAGCATATGTCCATTATTTTGGATATTAATTCAGAGTAAACATTTGCTACATTTTATGCAGTGTAAGCATTTACCATTCACATTGTCTGCATCCTGCACCACAGTGGGACATTTGTTCCAGTTGATGAAACTACATTCACACATCTTTATCACCCCAAATCCATAGTTTACATTAAGATTCACTTTTGGTGGTGTATATATTATGGGTTTGGAAAATGTATAATGACATGTATCCACCATTGGAATATTATAAAAAACAGTTTCACTGCCCTAAATCTCCTCTGCACTCTATTCATCTCTCACTCCCACAACCACTGAAAAACACTGATTTCTTTACTGTCTCCATAGTTTTGCCATCTCCTGAGTGCCTCACAGTTGGAACTATACCAAATGCAGCTTTTTTAGATAATATTTTTTTCACTTAATGTGTCTTTTCTCAATTGATAATCATTTCTTTGTAGTGTCGCATAATAGTCCAGTAAATGGATTTGTTAAAGTTTATTTATCCATTCACTTGCTGAAGGGAGTCTTGGTTGCTTCCAAGTTTTGGCAGTTATGAATAAAATTATAGATATAATAGATAGATGATAGGTAGATAGACAGGTAGATAGATAGATAGATAGATAGATAGATAGATAGATAGATAGATAGATAGATCCACGTATGTAATTATGAATAATGCTGTAAACATCTGTGTGCAGGCTTTTGTCTGGACATAAGTTTTCAACTCTTTTGAGTAAATAAATACCAAGGAGTATAATTGCTGGTAAGAGGAAGTTTAGTTTTGTAAGAAACTGCCAAATTGTTTTCCACAGTGTCTACACCATTTTGTGTATCCATCCACAGTGAATGAGAGTTCCTGTTACTGCATATCCTTGCTGGACTTTAGTAGTGTCATGTTATGGATGTTGGCCATTCTAATGGACATGTGTGGAATCATATTGTTGTTTAATTTGCATTTCCTTAATCATATATGAGGTAAAACATTGTTTTATATGCTTATTTGCCATCTGTACATCTTCTGTGAACTTCCTATTCAGATCTCTGATCCATATTTTAGTCAGTTTTTTTTTTTTTGAGTTTTAGGAGTTTTATATATTTCAATAACAGTTCTTTATCAGATATGTCTTTTGCAAATATTTTCTCCCAATCTGTGGCTTGTCATTTTGTTCTCTTGGCAGTGTCTTTCACATGTTTTTGATTTTAATGAAGTGCAACTTATGGATTATTTCTTTCAAGGATCATGCTTTTGGTGTTGTACTACAAAGTCGTTATACTCAGTGTAATCCAGAATTTCTCCTATACTATTTCCTAGGAGTTTTATAATTCTGCATTTTACAGTTAGAGTATGATCCATTTTGAGCTAATTTTTGTGAAGTGTGTAAGGTCTGCTTCTAGATTCTTTTTTTCATGTGAATGTCCAGTTGTTCCAGTACCATTTGTTGGAAACATGATCTATGTATGCCTTCCCTCTTTGTCAAAGATCAGTTGATTACATTACTGTAGGTCTATTTCTGGACACTATTCTGTTCCATTGATCCATTTATCTATTCTTTCACCAATACCATACTGTCTTGATTACTTTAGCTTTATGGTAAGTCTTGAAGTCATATAGTATCAGTCTTTTATCTTTACTCACATTCTTCAATATTAAGTTGGCTATTCTGGTCTTTTGCTTCACCATATGAGCTTTAAAATCAGTTTGTCAATATCCAAAAAGTAACTGCTGATATTTTGATCAGGATTGCATTGAATTTGTGTATCTACTATTTTAAATAGATTTGATAAGATTTCCTCTGTTACATTTATGTAATACTGTTCTTTTTTCCCCCAAGTTTTAAAAGCAATGAATTTTCTTTGGAACTAGTTTGCATGTACACATAAAAAAGAAAATTAAAATAGCCATAATTTTATGGTCATACTATACCCAATGTTGACTTTTTAAATATGCACACAAGCATATATGTTAGGCTTTTTGTGATCATACAATTTGTACTCCATATATAAATACAAATAATTTTCTACTATAGAATATTATGAGAATTTTATCACATTTTGATACCATGTTTTCCTTGAGATTATGCTACTAAATATACCTGGAAAATTATATATACACACACACACACACACACACACACATATATATGTGTATATATATATATATATATATTTTTTTTTTTTTTAATTTTTTTATCAAATTAGTCCTGCTTACTGCCATCAACTAGCTATTAGATTTACATCAGAATTTATTATTGTAATTCAAATAATTTTATTGTGACTCAAGATTTTTCTTCGATCCTACTTTTCTTATATATCCAAAATATATCACCTCTTAGAGCATATATGTTATTTTTTTGGATTTTTTTCTTTCTAGTGTTTATTAAAATATTATTTCTTGTCAACATATTTTCATGTTGCTATGGTTACTTTACTAATTTGTAATCATGACTGATGTAATTTGAATTAAGAATATTTTCCTTTCCTTAATGGATAATTTACTGAAATTAAAAGAAATTCCATAATAACCTATTGAGAATTGAAATTTTATAAGGTAGTTTACGTTTAGTTTAATATAGTTCCATAATTTGTCAAAGTCTTACCTTGAGCATATCATTCATGCTTTTATTGTTTGTTGAAACTTTTATTAATTTCATGAATATGGAAAAAAGATCAACATGTTCTTTTGAAATGCTATTCAACTATGTTTTTAATTTCTATTAGGCAAATCTGGCTGTTCTCATGACAGCACAACATGTAAGTGATTTTTGAAAAAGAAGAAAGAAGTATTGTATTTGTACATTATGTCTTTTCTATTGATATTATTTTAGGAGCACAATTTTACCATAAATACTAATAAGCAAAATAAATTATGTAACTATGATCAGTAAAATTATGAAGTACTTCAATGCACATTTAATCTTTGAAAAGAATTAAAGGGATTTTTTTACATTCCTTAAAGCAACTGATAATAATGTGTTTGATTTGTACATAAACATGCTTTATCATATTATTTGTTGGTAGATTTTTTTCATCATTATACATTCTCATAGGATGTTGCTTTTATAAGTAAACAAAAGACAAAATATGTTATTTTACCAACCTGAGTGGAAAATAACAGCTGCTGTAAAACGAATGCTGAATGTTATTTTTGCTTTTTCCCTTTTTTCATAAAAGTTAAAATTCTCTTTGGATTTCTATTGGTTAGCAAAAACAGGTACTAACTAGATATTTTATAAAAGCAAAGTGGCCTAACACAAACTTTTAAAATGTGGGGGAATACTTTTATATATGTATTGTATTTAATAAATAACAATAAAATAAACACATTTTTTATAAACATATATGAGACAGCCATTTTTTTTTTCATTCAGTCATTTATTCATTGACTGGTGTATATTAAAAATTGGTTATGTGCTTGTCATTGTCCTGGTGACACAATAGAGATCATAACAGTATCTTTCCTGTCCTGCCATCGTAGAATTTGCAGTCTCATGGAGAAAGAAAACAATAAGAAAATATTTAATTTAAAAAGAAAGCAGTCTAATTGTATTAAATGGCTCTAAACAGAGTACAAGATACGTGATAAAAGGGTGTATATAAAGAATCAATAAAAGCATTCTTGATGAATTGACACAGAGAGTGACTTACAAAAATCAAATAAAATGTGTCTTAAGAAAGCGGAAAAAGAATGAACCATGAAAAAAATAACTCAGTTTACATAAAAACACATAGTGTTTTATATAATATTTTTTTAAAATGTCTGAATAATAGCATTTTTCAGTTTATTTTCCAATCAGATCATATAAAAAAAAGTTACAGATTTCTATTATTGTTTTCTACAAGACCCATTTAGAGCCACTCCCTATGTTCCAGATTCCCCTAAAAATGTGGTAAGGCAAAGAGGTCTGCAGTGCATGGAGGCAGCCCCACAAAGATGCAGATTCCTGATTGAGAAGCATCCAAACTGTCCAGGTTAATATAATATGGATTTTCTAAGATTTAACCAAGGAAGATGACTGAAAAACCTAAAGAAAATAAGTTGTACACATAAGTCCTTCACCTACTCAGTTATTTACACATATTCTTAATATAACAAGCAACAATAATGTAAAAAAAAAGAGAATTAAAAAGAGGATATTAGAGCATAACAATCCAGTTTAAGAATTTAATCTATACATAATGTATTTGAGTATTTTTTTTTACTCAGTAAGATTACATCACGGAATAGTCAGTATGGTTCATAGGTTAAGAGCATTATTTTTTCTAATCAGACATATTTCTGGTCTTTGCAGCATCACATATAAACAGTGTGAACCTGAACAAATTACTTTAATCAAAATGATCTTTGTCAATAAACTGAGAAAAATATTAAAGCTTGCAACTGAAATAAGCCTTGTAAGAATGAAATGTAAATCAATTAACATGGTGCCTAGCACAAAATATATGCTAAATGGAAAATGCATTTTGTGTAAGTGAACATCACCTAAAGTACTATGTATAATTTTGCTGGTACATTAACATAGTTTAATTTATCATTCCTGTATTGTTACATATCTCAGGTGTTTGCTTTCATTATAGATGTAACAAATAATTAATAAATGTCATAATGATCCTCGGGCATTTATGCTTTTTTGACTATATATATGATTATTTATTAAGAGTAGTTTATGGACTATAGTATACGGCATTCTTAGGTTTCTCATACATATTGAAAATTTATCAACAAAAAAGGTAACTGCAGCTCATCCTGCCATTATCAATGTCAAGTAGTATTAATTTCACCATACCTTTAATACCCTAAATATTTATGTTCGTACTCTGTCTAATTTAAGTTTTCTAGTTTGATAGATGAAAATGGCACATCATCATTTTAATTTAAAAATTTTGGACAGCAATAAAGTTGAACACTTTCCCAAAAGTAATATTTGAAATTTAATAAAACATTTAAAAAATAGCATGCTGTTATTATGCTCTATGTAGATGGAGTTCAATATAGGCAGTTCTTGTGTTGCACTCCTAGATTGCCACGTTTGAAAATTAATTGCTTTTTGTTTATATTTCTTCTGCTGCTTAGATTACTATAAATCGTGCCATTCATTCAAGTTCTTACAGAGACTTAATTGCTTCTTTGAAAGGTTTGGCAGATACATCAAGCCAGTTCATTAATGCACAGATGATTCCTTCACATTAAGAAAGACACATTGGAGCACCACAAATGTCAAGTCAGTTATTACGCACAAAAAGCAGAAAATGGCAACCATCAAAAGGTGAGCCCTTATTCAGTCTGGACCAAAAATAAAACTGCAGCAATTCCTTAGTGTAATAATGAAGAAATATTAGATTATTTTAAGGTCATGCACAGAGAATCTTTCATTTGTCAACTGTCTTCCTTTGAGGAAGGATTTTTTTCTGTGCCTCACAATTCTGTTCACAAATCAGTCTGAAAGGAACAATAGATTTTACCACTGAATTCACTGACGTGAATTCCTTTGCCCAAATATTTATTCAGTAAATATTATTTTCAAGCCTATATAGATATATGCCCTTCCTTTTATTTATTTAGAATTTAAAAAATAGATTAAAATTAAAATATTATTAAATACATTTAAAAATGTGCAAAATGCATTAGTAATAAGAGGGGAAAAACAGAGGTTTCGATATTTGGAATTCCTACTAGTTCTGATTGTTATTTGAGTGGGGTAATATATTCATAATATTCCATTTGACATTAGCAAAAATCTCAATTTATTTCTCAAGCATTTAAACACTGACTTAACATTGGAGTGCACATCTATTTCATCTGCCTTTAATTGAACAAATAATGAACTCGAATTACATGTCAATGGTTAATTAAGACCTACTTCTTCTTAAAAAATTATTTTTGAAAGGTAGATAATTTTCATATTATCATTCCAAGTTATTAATTTAATACCTCTATTAAAAAGACATTTACTTTTCAGTGAATATGGTAGAAGGACAACTAGTAAAAAAAAAAAAAAAAATAGTCTGTATAACTTGTGTTCCAGGGATACACAGGGAACAAAATAGGCAAACATCCTTCATTTATCAAGTTTATATTTTAGTGGAAGGGAACAACATATATATGTAAGCTGTATAGTAAACTAGAAACAGATGCATTCTATAGAGAAAGCAAATGAGAAAGGCAAGTAGAAATTAAGGATTTAAAGTGAGTGCAGTTTTACATCAAATGATGTAGGAAGTTCTCTCCAAGAATCTGATCCTTGACAACAGCCACAAAATTTCTAGCAGGAAATTATGGCAGACAGAAGAAGGAACGCATGCAAAGACGTTGTGGCCTTCTAATTGTCATGTTTTCTATAAAAACGAAAAACAGACCTATTTTCCTGGGGTAGATTGAATGGTTGGCAGGAAATAGGATATGAGATGAAAAAGTTAATGGGAAGGAAATATCATGAGTTTTCATTGAACTCATTTTGATATGACAAACAAATATTTTCATGGACTACAACATTTCACAATGTTTTATTCCAATAAAAAAATACAGAGTAGTAAAATTATATTTATATTAGTTTATCTTATAATGGTTAAAGTTAAAAACGTAAAACAAGTTTATAAATAATATACAGGCAATATTAAACTTATACAATTCAAATTAGCAAACTAATTCAATTTGAAAATACTTTTTGCTAACATTAAATGTTGGGTAGGATAGTGAAATAATTTTTTCATTAATCAAAATTTTTTTATCTATATTCATTTCTGAATATGATGAAAAATATTTGCCCTATCATATCATTCTTATTGTCATTACCTTCTTTCTTAAACAATGAAGTCATTTTCACCATATGTGAATATTTGGATGACTTAATACATATAATAAAGTACCATACAATGTGATACTGAATGCTTAAAGTACAATTTAGATGTTTGCTTTTTTTTTTGATGATTATTTATGACTAGCTTTCATAATAAAAAGGTGATTCAAGTTCAAATGTACAAAACCAGAATCTGAGCAATGCCCATACTCTTCATGTGACTTTGGCTTTGTGCTAAATATATGGCTATGTAATGGCTTAAGATGACTTAATTTTTGAAATATTTGTTCTTAAATTGCTGTAAAAATGTCATTTGCGCTGCCATTTTTTAGCTTCCTTTGACCTTTGATGTGCTCAAAAGTACTCTTATAAATTCAAAAGCAAACATACCTGTGGGCACTGAAGTCATTTTTTTTTTTTTTACTTTGTTAATATAATGGTCATTTGGATGATTCAGAATGTATTACACTGATTTCTTAGGTTAGGATTGAAAACCAAACAGGACACTACCATTTCAAAGTCTCAATGAACCAAAGAAAAGAAAAAAAAAAAAAAACAGCCAGAAAATATGTATGTCACTTGCAGAGTAACCTAGAGACTCATGAAGTTTGTGGATCTTTATTTAAAAAACACTTGCTCTCTTCTTTTAACTTGTAGAGTTGGTAGTTCTTCCTTCAGACTTCACATAAAGGGTACTGGGCTGGAAAGTCATACATCAAGCCCACTCTAGTCAAATCATCAAGCTGTCTAATTGCCTCTTGTCTTCAATATGTCTTCATTGATGAGATAATAGCAAAGTAGAAATAAAGCCTATTTTGTAGTGCTAACCTTCCAGGGAATGAGATCAAATTTGAAGGTTAAGCCAATGGCACATAAAATAAAGCACTGGTCTTTGAACTCCTAGCCCGGCACAGTTTTTCAAAGACTAATCTAACATTTGTAGCACAAAAAGTCTCACCATGGCGACTAAATTAAAATCCATACTAGACTTTTCTAGCTACTTCCATTGGATGGCTAATGCAGCACAATGGAAGCTGACGCTTCATTAGAAAGCAGTTAGGTTAACTTCTCACCACACAGGTAGACTAGAACTGTCACAAATGCTTCATTGAACTTCTAAGAAAGGTGAAATCATGACCTCTAGAGTCACGCAAATAGTAAAAACTCAAAGTAAATTTAGTAATAGTTGAAAAAAAGTATGAGTTAAAATGAAGCAATTCAGTTATTACATCCAACCTAAAAAAAAAATCACAATATTCAATCAACACTATAAAAGTAATGTTATTAATATGTTTAAAAGCTGTATTAATTCATGATAACATAGAACCAGTGTGGTACTCAGAATTTGCACACAATCATTCAGTTCAGCTCTGGGAACCTGGTAGGAGTGGATGACTTTGGCCTCTGGTGATTGGTGCTGGTCATGTGATTTGCTGAGGTTAGTGCAATTTGAAGGTGTTGTGGATCTGGATAAAAGTTCAAATAGACAATGGATAATGTGTCACCCTCTTTCCCTCATCCACTATATCCAGCAGTGGTCTAGACAATGAGTGCTCTCTCATCCTGGGTGCAAGAATACAGAAGATAAGAAGCAGAGCTCCCAGTCTGCCCAAGATGTGGCATAGATAAGAAATAAACCTTTGTTGTTTGGAGCTTCTGAGATATTTGTATTCACTCTGTCTTACCAAAACATAATTCACAAAGCTACTAAATGATGAAATGAGTATTTGTGCAGCATCATTTACAGCTATTTTCATTCTAAATATTTTCCAAAATTTGCACTTCATTACTTTTGAAGTATCCAACCTTAAGAATAGGACCACAAGTTAAGTCATTTTTATTTTATCAAATAAGATATTTATTACACAAATTACATAGGAAAAATATAACATTTTATTTTATTTTGCTATATGTCTAAAAAAATGTACTCTGTTTTTTATTTCATGTATTTGTTCCGATTCCACTTTAGAAAAGCAGGTCACGTATGTAATGTTATACCATGGTAGTATGTACTTTTCTGATTTATAACTGTTTAAATTAAAAGATAGTTTAGGTATATGAAATATAGATCAAAATGAACAAAAACCTAACCATTAATCATTAATTTTGGAAAATTTTGAATTTAATGTTTGTAGTTTGAAACATAGAGAGATCTATTATTATTCATTTATTATTATTATTATTATTATTATTATTATTATTTACTTTCTCTGGAACAAATAATGTTGAATCAAGACTTTATATCATGCCCTAATTTAATATGGAATTATGGAATAATGAGATTTCATTCTTCATTAATTTTTTAAAGAAAAGTTGAAGTAAGTGGGAACTACAACATAAGCAGTATTAAGAGTGCATATATGTAAATTAAAATTATATTTAAAAGTCAATCCCTGGATACAGTTATAATCAGTCTTTATATCTATGTCTTTATAAATTATTACAGAATGTTTTTGCTGATAAAGGTCACTGTGATTACAAAACAGGTTGGAAGAACATCATTCTTCATATACCTCTGTGGAAATCACATGAAGAAATATACACTGTTTAGAAGTAAGAATAACAGAACACAACAGAATCTGGGTTCTATTTTCATTTATTTGAGTGTAAGTGAACTGGGAAAAAAGGTGGTTTGAAGACTCTCACAGAACATCATTATTGCCTGGGAAGAAGAGATGAAGAATTTTTCAACCTCCCATCTTTCTAACCTCCCTAGCTTAAAAATATAGAAGATCAGCCAATAAAAAAGAAAGTAATTACAAGAGTTCCATGTTCTTGGACTGGGCATTTTTACCCAACCTTTCCATTCTTTTAATTGAATGCATTAAAGCAGGGGAATATGGATTTGGGCAATAGCACACAGAACCTAGAGAAATCTAATACCTATATTTACAACGGCAGAAGCACGTCATAGTGAAAATTATAATTCCGCAACATTGCTTCTTAGTTTTAAAAAAGCTACAGACTGTAAAATCACTCAAAGAGTAGTTCACATCACAAACATCTGGAAAACTAAACATATGGATTGCTTGGCCTACTCGACCGAAAGCTAGAACTTTTCTGTTGTAAAGCAAGGGGATTTAATTTTAATAAATTCATCAAGTGATTCTTATATATCCAGAAGATCACAACTTCACTGGAATTGAACTCTCATTCTTACATTCAGAATACTTTTCAATACACACAGAAAAGAAGCTTCTCTAGTATTAGCTGTGCAATAAACTCACCTAAAGCTTTATAAATGAAAGGAGAAAAAGTGAATATAATAGATATGGGAGGACAAATTAGAGACATACAACCTAGAAACTGTAGAGTTTTTTCAAAGACAAAAATGGAACAGAATCATAGAAAAATTACTTTCTGGTTTAAAAATTTATCAGACTTATGTGAGAAAACCCCACTATATAGAAAATAAAAGATTTCATGGAAGGTTCAACATACATACATCAATCAAAGTATTTTCAAGTTGCTTGAATTTACAAATTATATGTGTGTGTGTGTGTATGTATATATATATATATATATATATATATGTATGTATATATATGTATATGTGTATATATATATATATGTATATGTATGTATATATAACTTATATATATATATATAAGTTTTTGCAAAAGGCAAGTTTCCAAGGGTGTCCTGGGTGTTTTTATGTACCACAGGACTGAGCTGTAACTTATTACAGGAATATTCAAGTTGCAGAAAAAGTGGTTTTTCAAATTTATTTCATCTTGTTTGGGAGTTAATCGCTGGATTTACCAAAATGCACAATTACCATTATTATTATTAAAATCATTTATGTATATATGTATATCAAATTTATAAGTTCTGATATTGAAACGCAAAGATCTTTATGAAATATGTGTAATGATGTTAGGGAATTGATCAGTGGAGGTAAGGAGGTCTCTTGAGTTTCAAGATAATTCTATTTTAGTTTTGTGTAGGTAAATGATTGTGAGCTCACACATCCTGATAAAGGGAGTACACAAGAAAGTAGTAATTTCGCTGTAGTACTATTGAATAAGTCTTTCGAATAAATGACTAAATAAAAAATAACACCTGTGTTCTGATACAAAGCTTTGATGTGAAGAGACTTGTGAAAAACAAGCTTCTGATGAAACCATGAGGGCAATGAACCCTGGCCATGAGGAGGTATTCATTCATATTTTAATATAATTCATTGTGTTTTAGGATGTTTTAGTTTATAGGATAAAAGTAAAAGTCTTGTGAACATTTGCAGTCATTAAGAAGAGTGAGCTTGTTATTTTGGTTGAGCTTGTTTGATCTTTGTCCTCTCATTAACCTCTTTTCATATTTACATCCTTCTGTTGCAACTGATGGTTTCATAATTTATTTTTTCCCTTCCTTTTATCTGGCCACTTGAGTAAAAATTAGGTCAGGGAAGACAGTTAAGCTTTTGATGTTGTTATAATACGATAGAGTTTGACAGGTGAAAAAAAACAAGGGAGGTCTGATTTAAATTCATAGTGTATCTGACTAAAGCAAAATATATGACTAGCAAAGAAGAATTCAAACTAGTAACTAAATATCTTGGCAATGCATATATTAGGCTATGATTGAAAACACAAATATCGTAAAAGAATTAGCTCATCAGTATGTTCTTATTTTGCATGTTTCTCAGTCCATTTAATCCAAATTGTAGAATCATTTTTTTTTTAATTTATTGGGGTGACAATTGTCAGTAAAATTACATAGATTTCAGGTGTACCATTCTGTATTACATCATCTATAAATCCCATTGTGTGTTCACCACCCAGAGTCAGTTCTACTTCCATCACCATATATTTGATCCCCCTTACCCTCATCTCCCACCCCCCACCCCCCTTACCCTCTGGTAAGCACGAAACTGTTGTCTGTGTCTATGAGTTTTTGTTTCTCATTTGTTTGTCTTGTTCTCTTGTTGTTTTTGGTTTATGTACCACATATCAGGGAAATCATATGGTTCTCTGCTTTTTCTGTCTGACTTATTTCGCTTAGCGTCATACTCTCAAGATCCATCCATGTTGTCACAAATGTTCCTATATCATCTTTTCTTACTGCCGAATAGTATTCCATTGTGTATATATACCACAACTTCTTTATCCATTCATCTATCGAAGGACATTTTGGTTGTTTCCATGTCTTGGCCACCGTAAACAAAGCTGCAATGAACACTGGAGCACACGTGTCTTTATGGATAAATGTTTTCAGATTTTTTTGGTAGATACCCAGGAGAGGGATTGCTGGGTCATATGGTAATTCTATTTGTAATTTTTTGAGGAACCTCCACACTGCCTTCCATAGTGGCTGCACCAGTTTGAATTCCCACCAACAGTGTAAGAGGGTTCCTTTTTCTCAATAGCCTCTCCAACACATGTTACTATTTATCTTGTTCATGATAGACATTCTGACTGGGTGAGGTGATATCTCATGTGGTTTTTATTTGCTTTTCTCTGATGATCAGTGATTTTGAGCATTTTTTCATATGTCTATTTGCCATTTGTATGTCCTCTTTGGAGAAATGTCTCTTCAGGTCTTCTGCCCATTTTTCAATTGGGTTGTTTGTTTTTTTGTTGTTGAGTTTCATGAATTCCTTGTATATTTTGGATATTAGCCCCTTATCGGAGGCACTGTTTACAAAAGCATTCACCCATTCAGTTGGTTGCCTCTTTATTTTGTCGATGGTTTCTTTTGCTTTGCAGAAGCTTTTAAGTTTCATATAGTCCCATTCGTTTATTTTAGCTTTTACTCCCATTGCCTTTGGAGTCAAATTCATAAAATGCTCTTTGAACCCAAGGTCCATAAGTTTAGTACCTATGTTTTCTTCTATGCAGTTTATTGTGTCAGGTCTTATGCTTAAGTCTTTGATCCATTTTGAATTAATTTTGGTACATGGTTACAGACAGCAGTACAGTTTTATTCTTTTGCATGTGGCTATCTAATTCTCCTGGCACCGTTTATTGAAGAGTCTGTCTTTCCTCCATTGTATATTTTTACCTTCTTTGTCAAAAATTATCTGTCCATATTTATGTGGTTTTATTTCTGGGTTCTCAATTCTATTCCATTGGTCTATGTGTCTGTTTTTCTGCCAATACCATGCTGATTTGATTATTGTAGCCCTGTAGTACAAGCTAAAGTCAGGGTGTGTGATACCTCCGGTATTGTTCTTTTTTCTTAAAATTGCTTTGTCTATTCGGGGTTTTTGTGGTTCCAAACAAACCTGATGATTTTTTGTTCTATTTCTTTAAAAAATGCCATTGGGATTTTGATGGGGATTGCATTAAATCTGTATATTGCTTTGGGTAATATGGCCATTTTAACTATGTTGATTCTTCCAATCCTTGAGCACGGAATGTCTTTCCATTTCTTTGTGTCTTCTTCAATTTCTTTCAACGATGTCTTATAGTTTTCAGCGTGTAGGTCCTTCACATCCTTGGTTAAGTTTATTCCTAGGTATTTTATTCTTTTTGCTAAAATTGCAAAAGGAATTTTTTTTTGTATTTCTTTGTCTGAGATTTCATTGTTAGTATATAGGAATGCAATGGACTTTTGTATGTTGATTTTGTAGCCAGCAACTTTACTGTATTCGTTGATTGTTTCTAATAGCTTTTTGGTGGAGTCTTTAGGGTTTTCTATATATAGCATCATGTCATCTGCAAAGAGTGATAATTTAACTTCTTCATTCCCAATTTGGATGCCTTTTATTTCTTTCTCTTGCCTGATTGTTCTGGCAAGGACTTCCAACAATATGTTGAAAAGCAGAGTTCATAGGGGACAGCCCAGTCGTGTGCCTGAATGTAGAGCAAAGGGCTTCAGTTTTTCACTATTAATTATGAGATTAGCTGTGGGCTTGTCATATATGGCCTTTATTATGTTAGGGTATTTTCCTTCTAGACTTATTTTATTAAATGTTTTCATCATAACTGGATGTTGTATATTGTCAAATGCTTTTTCTGCATCAATTAATATAATCATATGATTTTTTCATTTATTTTGTTTGTGATGTATTACATTGATGGATTTGCATATGTTGAACCATCCTTGTGCCCTGGGGATGAACCCCACTTGGTCGTGATGAAAAATCTTTTTAATGCATTGTTGTATTTGATTTGCTAGAATTTTGTTTAAGATTTTTGCCTCTGTATTCATCGGAGATATTGGTCTGTCGTTTTCTTTTTTTGTGTTGTCCTTACCAGGTTTTGGTATCAGGGTAATGTTTGCCTCATAAAATGAGTTAGGGAGTACTGTCTCTTCTTCAATTTTTTGGAAGAGTTTGAGCAGGATTGGTATTAGATCCTCTTGGAAGGTTTGGTAGAATTCACTAGTGAAGCCATCTGGTCCAGAACTTATGCTTTTGGGAAAGTTTTGGATGACTGATTCAATTTTGTCACTGGTGATCGGTCTGTTTAGATTTTCCAGTTCTTCATGGTTCAGCATTGGAAGGCTATATGTTTCTAAAACCTTGTCCATTTCTTCTACGTTATTGAATTTGGTGGCGTATAGTCCTTCATAGTATTCTTGGATGATCCTTTGTATTTCTGTGGTGTCCGTGATAACTTCCCCTTTTTCATTTCTGATTTTGTTAATTAGTGTCTTCTGTCTTTTTATCTTAGTGAGTCTAGCCAAGGGTTTGCCAATTTTGTTAATCTTTTCAAAGAACCAGCTCTTTGTCACATTAATTTTTCCTATTGTCTTTTTGTTCTGTATTTCATTTAGTTCTGCTCTGATTTTTGTTATTTCCTTTCTTCTGTTGACCTTGCGTTTCACTTGTTCTTCTTTTTCTAGTTCTTTAAGGTGTAACATGAGGTTATTTATTTGGGATTTTTCTTGTTTCTTGTGATAGGCCTGTAATGATATAAATTTCTCCTTAACACTGCTTTCACTGCATCCCAAAAATTTTGGTAGGATGTATTTTCATTGTCATTTGTTTCTATGTGTCTTTTGAGCTCTCCTCTAATTTCTTCTTTGACCCAGTCATTCTTTAAAACTATGTTCTTTAATCTCCATGTATTTGTGTTTTTTCCTGATTTCTTTTTGCAGTTAATATCTTTTTTCAAAGCCTTGTGATCAGAGAATATGCTTGGTTTGATTTCAATATTCTTAAATTTGCTGAGGCTGATTTTATGTCCCAATATATGGTCTATCCTTGAGAATGTTCCATGTACCCTAGAAAAGAATGTAAAGTCTGATGTTTTAGGATGAAGTGCTCTATATATGTCAATTATGTCCATTTCATATAATGTGTCATTTAGGGCTGCTATTTCATTATTTATTTTCTGTTTGGATGATGTATCCATAGCTGTCAATGACGTATTCAGGTCCCCTAGTATAATTGTGTTTTGGTCAATTTCTCCCTTTAGTTCTGTTAGTAGTTGCTTGGTATATTTCGGTGCTCCCTGATTGGGGGCATACATATTGATGACTGTTATGTCTTCTTGTTGTATAGTCCCCTTTACCATTATGAAATGTCCATCTTTGTCTCTTGTTACCTTTTTCACCCTGAAGTCTGTTTCATCTGATATCAGTATAGCTACACCTGATTTTCTCTGGGTACCATTTGCTTGGAGTGTCAATTTCCACCCTTTCACTTTGAGTCTATGCTTGTCCTTGTAGCCGAGATGTGTCTCTTGGAGGCAGCATATGGTTGGGTTTAGTTTTCTGATCCAATCTGCTACTCTGTGCCTTTTTATTGGTGAGTTCAGTCCAGTTAGGGTGATTATTGATATGTGAGGATTTCCTGTCATTCTGTCTTTAGTTTTCTGGTAAGGCTGTGTCTCCATTGTTTCTCTGCCTTTTTGTTGTTGTCTATTATTTCTGTGTGGTGGTATTCTATGATGTTTCCCTCTGTTTCTTCTTTTATTGCAGTATATATTTCAGTTCTGGATTCTTTTCGAGTGGTTACCCTTAAGTTTATGTAAAAGAAAGTTTGATATTTAGAGTATTCCATTTTCTTCAGCACACTTACTTTCTCCATTCCCATATTCTGGTTCAGGCCTTTACTCTCCCCCTTTTTATGTTTTGGTTGCCACAAATTGTCCCTGTTGATGATGGTTGAATAGCCTGTTTTGGTATTTCTTGTAGTGCAGGTTGTGTATTAGAAAATTCCCTCAGCTTCTGTATGTCTGGAAGTTCTTTATTCCTCCTTCATATCTAAAGGATATTTTTGCTGGATATATTGTTCTTGGCTCATAATTTCTCTCTTTCAATAGTTTGAATATTTGGTTCCACTCCCTCCTGGCTTGTAGAGATTCTGCTGAGTAATCTGATGATAATCTAATGGGCTCTCCTTTGTAGATTACCGTCTTTTTTTCCCTGGCTGCCTTGACGATTCTTTCTTTGTCGTTGATTTTAGACAGCTTCAATACAATGTGCCTTGAAGAAGGCCAGTTGGGATTGAGGTAATTAGGTATTCTATTTGCTTCTTGGATTCGAGGATCCAGTTCTGTCTACAAGTTTAGGAAGTTCTCATCAACAATTTGTTTGAATATATTCTCTGTTCCCTTCTCTTTTTCTTCTCCTTCTGGTATGCCCATTATTCGTATATTGCTCTTTCTGATGGAGTCAGAGAGTTCTTGTAGAGTTCTTTCATTTCTTTTAAGTCTCAAGTCTCTTTCTTCTTCCATCTGTGTAATTTCCAGGTTTTTATCTTCGATGACACTGATTCTTTCCTCCATCTGGTCAACTCTACTACCTAAGCTGGTTATTTTATTCTTAATTTCTTCTATTGAGTTCTTAATCTTCAGAAATTCTATTTCGTTCTTTTTTAAAATTTCAATCTCTTTCGTAAAATGCTCATGTTGTTCTTTGATTGTGTTTCTGAGTACATTAAACTGCCTTTTTGTGTGTTTTTGCATCTCGTTGAGTTTTTCAGAACTGCAATCTTGAATTCTCTGTCATTTAAGTCACATATTTCCATATCTTTAAGTTCCTTTTCTGGAGACTTTTCACTTTCTTTCTGAGCTGTCTCGTTGCCTTGATTATTCATGGCAATTACTGATTTATTATTTCTCTTCCTAGACAGCTACAGGACTGGCTTCTGCAACAGGTCTTTCCTGTTAGGAAAAGATAGGAAGAGGTCTTTCTTTTGTTTTCCAGTACTTGTTGGTAGAATGTTTTATTTTCTCTCCAACTGGAGCCTTTTTTTTCTCTCTCACACTGTAGTGCTATGTTTTCTCTGCACTATTCCAGCTTCTCACACAATGGGGGGATTCCCTGGAAGACGGGCTTCTCCTCTGTTAACAGTTCTGGATCACAGGGCACAGTGTCCGTGTGGATATGTGGAGAGCTTTTGAAGTTCCAAAGCTCTTCCTGCACCAGATTCAGAGCCCGTGTGTTTTAGCAGTTCTGTTTACTCCTGCAGGGATCCACCCAGATAACTGGAGACAGGGGTGGTGTGAGTTTTGAGAGGGGGCCCAGGACAATTGCGGTGCCCACCACCATAGCCAGTCCTGCTTCCACAGCTCCCTCTCCTTTGCCAGAACTAGTTGGGCTGCGAATCTGTGTCTGCGGTCCATAGTTTTCAGAACAGCAAATATGCTGTTCTTTTGATCTGACACTGCTACTGTTCCGTTTCTAGCACCTGGCCTGTGGGGGCAGGGCGAGATCTGGGAGGGTAGGGAGGGGGCAACTTGTCTTAGTACCTAAGGCTTCTGTTCTCTGCTCGGCAGTGAGGGCTTAAACCACCGTTTTCAGCCTTCTTCCCTCAGTCTTTTCTCTGAGGTTCCTGACGTGAGCGTTGGGCCCAGCGGTGTTATATGCTGCTCCCTCAGCCCTGTGGGCCATAAGCGGAGCCCTAGCAGTCCACATTCTTCCCTCTCTTCCACAGCTGTGGTAGTTCCGGGATGCAGTGAGCTCGGAGCACTGAGCTAGGTCTGCGTCCTGTGCCCGCCCACGCGGCTCCGTCTCACCACTTCTCCCTTCCCTCCTCCCCCGCTCGTGCAATTTGCCCACCTTTAGGTGAATTCAGTAGTGGGCCTCTTCATCTTGCCTGTCTGCTGTGCAGGGAGTCCTTTGTGGAGTTATTGTTGTTCAATTAGTTGTAAATTCCAGGGGAGCTTTACAGAGGCTCACCTCACGCCGCCATTTTGATGACGTCTCTGTAGAATCAATTTTTGATAAATAATTTTAAATTATTGAGATGACAAAAATATACAGAATTAAAAATGTACTTAAGGGTGTAAAATTCTTAAAATCATCTTCTAGTCAATGATAACAGTTCTGATATGTATATCTGAATAATCTTCATTTTTTCCTTTTTTTATATTTACTGATGAGATTGTTAGTTTTAGCTGTAAAAATTGATGCTTACTCTTAGTGGTTTAACATTAGAACTCCAATTTTTTTCCGCAAATCTATTGGTCATTGGTCACTGTTAACAATCAGACTTAGGTTTGAATGATCACACTTAGGTACACGCATGTGTCTTTGCTAAGCTGATGGACTGGTTAAGATTAGATTGTTTCTATTGGATTCATTCACATATCTGGTGGTTGTTTAGCTGTTACCTAGTGTGATCGAGTGGCTGGGTATTTCTTATCTAAACGTATTAGCAGGCTAGGATGGACTTGCACTCACAGCACTGCAGGGTTCCAAGAAGCCTAGCAAAAGTGTGCAAGTTCTTTTAATGCCCAAGTTCAGAATTGGCACACTGCCATTTTAGCTAAGGTATATTGATCAAAGTAAGTCACAAGACCAGCACATATCCAAGGGGTAGGGGAGATAATCCTCTTTTGATGGAAGGAATTGCAAAGGTAAATTGCAAGGAAATATGGATATAATTATACAGTGTATAATTACATGTGTGGGCGTGTTTTGTGCATTTGTGTGTATGTATGAGCATGTGTAGTATAGTTCCATTTAAATATGATGATCATTATATAGGATGAAAAGGAAACAAAGCCTTTTATCTTTTGTTGATATACAACATTGAGTATTAACCTAAGGCACAATTATGACTATTAATGCTGTATGTCCCAGTATTTATAAGCAGATACTAAAGGCCATAATGTCAGATATTCGCATGACAAAATACTAACAGATCTCTCAGGATAAAGATCTACAGTCATAGAAATCATCAGCCTTTGGGGGTTCTGATCTCTAAATTCCTCTGCCAACCAACATATGTATTTTTCTGTAGTGGTTATTATAAGAGAGCAGAGGGTAAGCTAAGGGGTACAACATTTTGTGAGTCATTGCAATTTGAAAGCTTATGAGACTTCTTTAAAAGTCTCATTTATGGTGAGGCTTCAGCAGTAGGGTATACTTAGTAAAAAAATTATACCAATTCCTCAACCCTTCCGGTACCTGCATGTTTTACAATGTGACCCTGAAACTCCTGCTTTTAAGCAGTGAAGTTTATTTTCCTACCCTTGTATCTTGACAGACCTCGTGACAGTTTCAGTCAAGTAGAATGTGACAGGAGTTACACTGTGCCAATTTTGAGTGCAGTGCTCAATAGGCTACGCACACTTGCTATCTCTCAGGACCCTTGCTTCCTCTAAGTGAACAATCTGAGCTGGCCTGCTGGAGGATGAGATGTCACCTGGGGCCGAGTCAGGTCAGTCCATCTCAGAACTCAAAACTCATGAGGCCCAAACCTGTGAAAGAGTCAAGCTAAGATTGACACAGCAGATATGTAAAGAATCCTAGTCAAGCCATAGAATTGTGAGTTAAGTTAGTGGTGTTTTAAGGAACTAGAAATTGGTGAGATTTATGAGCAGCAAGCACTAACTAAATAATCTTCCAAAGTTAGACCAAGTGAGCCATTTCTTTTTCATCCCTGGCTCTACAATTACAAGATGGAATGATAAAACCTTATGATGATATTAATAAAAACTTATGATAAAACCTTATGATAATAATAAAATAAAATATTAAAAAATCCTCTTAATTACATGTTTATATATGGGAAATTAAAAAAAATAGAAACTAAAGGCATATTTTCATGCAAGTGACCACTAATGAACTAATGTATATTAATTATATAAGTTTCCCAACCCATTCATGACTCTGTGAGGAATATAATGAATACATATTTAATGATTCTACCTTCTGATACATAAATAACAGATATAATAAAATAAGATTGTCACATTAATTTTATATAAATGTATCTTCTGTATACTTACCAATATTAATTAAGAATAAGAACCTCTATCATTAATTATATTTTATTTGTAATAGACTTGTGATCATTTCATCATTGTAAAGGACTTGGAACAATTCTTTCTAAAATACCTGTCTTTTTATTATAATGCGTGATTTTGTGTTTGTTATTAAAATAACCTATATTATAACCTATAGTTTTTTAAAAAAGGACTATCTTTTGACACAGAAATAAAGTAATATTTTGGTAATTTTGAAGCAGTGAGAACATATCATAGATATTGAAAAATAGTTTAAATTACAAATGAGGATGTAAAAATTTGAAAAATAATTTTTGATAAAACATATTATTGATAGATAGTATGTCTTAGGGTTTTATAATTCAAGGAGGAGGCTATTTCTTCTACTTAATGGGGTATTTTGCACTCAAACGTGCCTACCTAGCAACTAGAAAGAAGGCCATATTCAGGAAAAAAAGTAATCGCCTACATGTAAATCCTAGTCTTCAGGATTGACTTGAGTATATCAGACACATTGCAATTTGTCTGTACTTTTGAATCCTAATCAGTCAATTGATGTTGCTACTTCTCTCCAGGACACCTTCCAACTCATAAATATTTCACATGATTTTTTTCCCGGTTTTGGCATAGAGAATTTAGGTAATCAAAAGACGTGTCACATATTATAAGCACTTTTATAAATTCATGAACCCCTTTCAATCTGTGGCCAAAACACCAAATAGCGTGGGTCTGGCTAAGAGCCAAATGCATACTATTCACAGCTCTTTTTCATTGACGTTCCTCCCTTGGCCTTCTGATTGACAGGTCCCACTTTCCTTTTATCATGGGAAGTTTAATAAAAGCCGTCACATCTAATTTTCCCTCTTAGAGAATTTGTCAGTACCATTGAACGAGATTGCGTCTATAAAAAGCCAGGAAAGACAATACTGAATCAATCCAAGGGAAGTTCTGTTCAAGTGGCTTGCCTTGTGTGAAAAAGATAAGAAACTTTATTGAACTAATATTTTCATATCTCAAACTTATTATTTTACATACAGAGTAACATATAGAACACCTTTGAGCAAGAGTCATACTGATATTTGGTTTATGTTCTAAGATTCATTTCGTTAACAATGTTTTTACATCATCTGTTTTTCAGCACCTCACTTAGACACAGGCAAGCTTGCCCTGGGTTCACGGTCTCAGGGGACCTTACTATTTGAATGCCTTTGAAACTTTTAAGTTTCCCTCAGTGCCTAGGATCTTCCAGGACCATCAGCCATGGTCTTCATCTCTCTCTTTTAGTGCTTTTGCTGACCCTTTTCCTGCCAGGTCTATGGATCATGGGTTGAATCAGATACCTTGCAGGTCTTTAGGCTGCCATCAACATGACTGTCTCAGGGTCCATGGCCAGGCCCCAACTACAAATGGTTGGTTTTATAAGAGGATCACATCCACTGTTCCTTGCAGAATTTCTTTCCTGGGATCCTGATTTTTTTCATGGGCTGCCAGAATGATGTTGGAACATTGACTTAGAGTGAAGCAAATTAATTATATAGACAGAACACGCACAGGGATATTTTGCTATGCCTCAAAACATACTCTAGGGGAGACTGTGTTATCAATTTTCTACATTTTTCAACCATGTTTTTTACTGGAAAAGGAAATTATACAAGTATAAAACAAGGGTAAAATAACAACTGAAAATAGCAAAACTGTAAATAATTCTAAAGTGGTTTTGGATATGTGAGACTAGCATTTGAGATGGAACTCAAATATGACTGAGGTTAGGGACACAAGCATCATTAGGAGTCATTTACTGTCTCGTATCTTGGCTTCTACTTACATATTAATTCCTTTTTCTTATATAAATTACCCAATGCATAAAAAAATATGTCCATCCCAATGCCCACATACTGAAAGCTTCCATCAGAAAGAGAAAGTGACACTCTCCTGTCTGCTAATGTATACTCTTGTCTTTACTTGTTTGTATACCCATTTCTGTGCGATCACTCTGCCTTTTCTCTAGCAGCCAGAAAGTGTGATCCTGAATCTGACAGCACCTAAAGACATCATTGAAATTGAAGGGATGACCAGATTCCCCAAAGAACTCGTAAAAATAAAAAAATTATTCAGCAAATATTAATGGAATCATGCTGGGAAAAATAACAAATTAAGAATAAATCCTCAACAATAAATTCAGAAACAATTTACACTTGTTATATAAATAAGATTTTTATTTGCTCAATATTGTAATGTAAAAAAGTTAAATATCCTTAAATCAGTGCAAAATCACTGAATAGAGAATTACACTTCAGAGTTCTTGTTTCAGTTCTTTACTAATTTGTTTGGTCAGCCAAATACAGTCTTTACATTTTCTGGAGGTTGAGTTTCTCATTTAAGTAGTCTTCAATCAAATATTCTGAATGAACTGGGGATCAGGGCTATTTAACTCCTCTGCCTGATCACTTTTTGTGTCTTACCAGATCTTGAGAAGGTTTCAAAGAGTTACCTATGATCTTTAGGACCAAACTGAAGAACATTAGACTATACAATCTATTGATCTAAATATTTTACCAGATCCTATTGACTATAGCATCAAACCAGATTGCAATGATAGAAATAGAGAACTGCTTAAGACCTAATAAAAATGGCAAGTAACTAGAAAAATAAGACTATTGAATGCATTTTGATTTTGCAATGCTTTTGGATTTATGACACCAGCAATTCCCTGCTGTTTATGATAGGAGAAAACAAATATTTAAGAAAATTCCTCGTGTCATTGAGACTTTCACATACCATACAATTCAATATTCATGCTTGGATAACCATCACCACAATCAATTTTCAATCTTAAAAATAATCTATGTGACCATGAGCAATCACTTCTTATTAACCCCCAAACCTGATCACAGAGAATCTCTTCTATATTTTCTTCTCAGCGTTTTACAGCTTTAGTTCTGTCTTAATATTGTTTTCTGATTCATAGACATGGATGTGTTTCCATTTTTCTTTCATAACGTTTTTGTAGTTTTCATAGTATAAACTTTTCACTTTTTTGTTAAATGTATTCCTGACTATATGATTGCAATACTCTTAGAAATGAAATTATATAGTTTTACTTTCAGAATATTTGTATGAAGGAATTAACTTTATATATTTATCTTGTACTCTGCAAGGTTGCTTAATTTGTACATTAGTTCTAATAGTTTTTATTAGTAGACTATTTGGAATTTTCAGTATATTAGACCATGGTTCCTCGACATAGAGATGGTTTTACTTCTACCTTTCCAATTAGGATGCATTGTATTTAGTTTTTTATTGTATCAATGCCCTAGTTAGAAACTCTAGTAAAATGCTAAATAAAACTAGTGAGAGTGAACAGTCCTTTCTTTTTTGACCTTAGGAAGAATGCATTTGGCATGTTAACATTAAGTATGATGTTAGCTGAGGGTATATTATAGATGCTATTTATCAAGCCGAGGAAGTTCCCTTTATCCCTATTATGCAGAGCCTTTTTTATCATGATGGTAGATTGATTTTTTTCATTGTCTACTGAGATGATCGCGTGGTTTTTTCCTCTTCTATTGATATGATGTATGGCATTAATTAGTTTTCAGATGTTAATCAAACCTGGGATAAATACTGCTTGTTCATGGCTGTAACCTTTTTAAGCTGTTGCTGAATTAATTTGCTAATATTTTGTTGATAAATTTTTTTGTCTAGCAACAGAATCTGTTATTTTCTTGTAATATTTTTCGGTGACTTGATATCAGAAAAATACTGATAAAAATTAATTGAAAAATGTCACTCCTCTTCTATTTTTTGGAGAGTTTGAGAAGAATTGGAATTAATTCTTTATATGTTTTTAGGATTCACTGTGAGGACATTTGGGCCTATAGTTTTCATTGTGGGGAGTTTTTGAATTACCAATTCAATCTCTTGATTTATTATTGGTCTATTTAAAATTTCTATTTCTTGAGACAATTTCTGTAGTTTGTGTCTTTGTATTTCTATTATATTTTAATGTATCCAACTTATTGGTATACGTTTGTTAATAATTTATCTTTATAATTATTTTTAGTTCTATAAATTCAGTAGAAATATCCCCTCTATAATTACTGATTTTAGTAATTTGAATCTTTGCTCTTTTATCTAAGCTAGTCTAGCTAAAGATCCGTGAATTTTGTTGCTCGTTTCAAAGAAACAACTTTTGTTTACATTGATTTTCTTTACTGCTTTTCTATGCTCTCTTTGATTAATTGTCACTCTAATGATTATTGTTTCCTTCTTTCTGCTTTCTTTAGGTTTAATCTGCTCTCATTTTTCCAGTGTCTAAAGGTGGAAACTTAGTTATTGATTTGAGATCATTCTTCTCTATTATTATTAGAATTTAAAGCTATAAATGTCCCTCTAATCATTGCTTTAGTGGCATCCCATAACTTTTCATATGTGTGTTTTCATTCTCACACATCTCAAAATATTTTGAAATTTCCATTTGATATCTTTCTTCACCTATTGACTATTTAGGAGTATTTGGCCTAAGTTCCACTTAGTATTGAAGTTCCCAAATTTCCTTCTGCTATTTATTCAAATTTTATTCCACTGTGGATGAATAATTTACTTTGTTAAAAATAATTTTTTCCAGTATTAAGTTTGTTTATGGCCTACCATGTTGTCTATCCTGGAGAATGTGTCATGTGCTCTTAAGAAGAATATGAATTCTGCTGTTGTTGGGTGGAGTGTTCTTTCTCTACAGATAAGCTATTCAGTCCAGTTGGGTTAGTAATAACCATCATTACCCAAACATATAATAGCTGAGTCACTCAGCTGTTTTTAACAAATATAACTAACTTGCCATTGACAAATGATTATGCATGACTAGCAACAAAGTCTTTTAAACATAGTAATGTGTGTATGTGTGTGTGTATGTTTGTGTGGGTGTGCACACACACTCACATGTGTTTGACACACACTCACATGTGTTTGTACCTATTTGGAAAATGTAGTTCTAGGTGATCTTTTGTTTAGTTAAATTTCACAACTTGATTTTCTGGATCAATTTGCTATTCTGAAGCAGCCCAAATTTTGAAACCTGCCTGGAGCAGCTTTGGACCAAATAGGCTCCCTGCCTCTTCCCAATTATAAAATCCTACCTTTCCACTCAATTGTGAGAACTGTTCATTTGAACCAACTTTTAGTGGTAGGTCTAATAATTATAGATAGATGCAGAGGAGAAAAGATTTCCAAATAGTTGTAAAAATACTAGTATTTATATTATAACCAAATTTTGTTAGAAATGATTAACAACAAGAGAAAAATTTACTAACACATGTCACCCCAATGAATTTAATAAAATTTTTAAAGAATGAGTCGCCCAAGTTTTATAGCTACCAGTTGGGAGAGCCCAGAGTTAAACACACAATTCTACAATTATATATTAATTTTAATCAAATTATCATAATTCCATATTTCACAGAAATTCACACAATATAGTAATGTTTCTGACATTTAGTTTTTAATTCTGAATACTTACTCAGCAGAGACATGGAAGCTCTCTATATATTTTAAATTGGAACAATATTGAATTTTAGACACATCATCAACTTAATCATAGCTCCTCGGAGTACATAAACAGTAATAAATTAACCATAAATATGAATTTTAAGAAATAGAAAATGTTGATTGAAATTGAACAGGTATTACTAACATATTTATAAATTAGGTGGGAAATCCAAATACTAAAGTGATACAAGATTCTTAATAATTTTTAAAAATAGATACCATATAGTACAAATCCCTTATTTGTATATCAAGCAAACTAAAATCCAGAGAATTTAAGCTTATCACTAACTGATCATTAAATACAACACCTCTGATTAAAACGCAGTTCTGTTTAGTCCTAATCCAGAATCTTTTTTTTTCCCTAGTAACATAGGTGACATAGGAATTATGTATCACTTAGAATATAGTCTATAGTATTCATTTTTTTCTTAAAAGAGCTGTTTGTTTTTCTTACTATGATTCAAAGAACATTAAAAATTATTATTTGCAAATATTGTTGGAATAAAACTTATTTTACAAAGTGACATTTCAAATTAAGACCTGATCTTTGATGTTTTACTATAATTGGGAAGACATATTGTATAATATATGACATTATATATAAAAATGGTTGAGGACTATTATCTTAGAGACCAATAGTGGCAATCTATTTCAATGTATTTAAATTATTTAATGTTGAAATAATTTTATTAAGTCATGTAATTTATTTTTAACAACTTTATTAGTTTACATTTATTTTTATTTCCATTTGCTTTTGTTTGAAAATTTTAATATATGTACTATTTTAATATTGCCATAAGAAATTTTTTTTACATTTAGATTGTTCTTAATACTTTACTTTTTAAAAAATATGTTAAAAGAAATTATGCTTTAGATGACCGTGCTATTACTAGCTTTTCTTCCAATTTTAGTGATATGTTTTGTTTTCATGATAATGTTCTACTAAATCTTTAGTGCATAGGGGTTAGGATGACCGTCTGGTTTCATATTACTCAGACAACATTTGGCCATATTAATGGCTGAAAATGAAGAATTAGCAATATTTTGATTTTGCAAATTATGATAAGTATATGGCATTCAGTCTTTATGTTTATCTTTTTTTCACGTAATGGATATTTCTAAAACTAATTACCACTAACCTATATTTAGTAAGAAAGAGCCCCTATGAAGATAAAAGCACGATGTGATATGAGAAGTCAGTACTCTACAAATACAGAAATTCTTAAATTATCTCAGAAAAAATCATGAAAATGTCCATGCTTTTCTATAAAGGATTTTGATTAACTAAAGAAAAGCTGATTACCTCTGCTATAATTTAATATTTTATAGTGTTGAATTTGACTCGGTGGCAATGCAATATTTACTTTAGCAAAAATATCCTACAAGAGGTTTTTTCATTATTAGTTACTATTGTAACAATGCAGGAAAACTCTGAACATACATGTGGTGTCTTTGCTCTGTTGAATTGGTAAGGTCTGAATGGGGCAATCCCTTTTTGAACGTGATATTTGTCATGGCTTCATGTAACCCACCCATCCACAATTCATTTATTCTGATTCAGCTGCCAGAATACAGCAGCTGCAGTCCATTGTACCCCTGTTTCTCATCTTTTCCAATCCTCTTTTACCGTCACATTCTACATCTTCTTTTCTTAGATGTTCGCTTTTTCCAGAGTTTCTTAGTGTTAGGCTCAAAGATGTAGTCCTAGCAATATCATCAGTCAATGGTGTTATTTTGTTTGTTTGTTTGTTCGTTTGTTTTTCCACTTAATGAATCAATGAATCAGTGCATGCCAGGTTTGGGTTCTTCCAGTTTGGATTGTTTATGCTGTGTCAGGATCTATTTCTAAACCAAAGTGCTCCTGCTGTGTCATCTCTATTCTTTGTCAAGTCCAGGACTTGGGTTTCAACTTGACTATACCTACTGGTCTCTCAGTAGCTCGGATTCTTTTGTAGCGTGCCTGTTTGAACCATGCTAAATACTATATTTAGGATCTATGCATCATACACATGTTATGCAGTATGTCTTATTTGTTATAATGAAAAGATGGCTTTTATATAAGAATAGATTGCACTGAATTACAGCATTAACTGCAGCTCAGGGAGCAAAAGAATGGTGATAACAGATAACACTGAGGGCTTCACAGTGGATAAATAATGACAATGCAAAATTCACGCTTAAAGCTAGAAAATAGCAGCAGAACAAGCATAATCAAAACCAAACCACAAAAGAGGATGTGGCATAATTTTTTAAAAAAATATACCCACTGTAAATTTAAATGGGGCTTCAAGGCTATAGTTATCTGATATGCTTATCAAATATTTTTAGGTAGAGACATCTGTCAGTTTTTCATTTAATTCCATTATATGACATATCTTAGCATACTAATGAGAACAGATTTGGGGGTCAGGTGGACTTGGATTTGGATGTAGATTTTGCTTCCTACCAGCTTCATAACCTTGGGAGATGAGCTAACTTCTCTAAATTCCTCATACAGAAAATGAGATTATGATACCTTCCCATATGAGTCAAGGTTGCCAGTGGCAAACAACAAAAAACAAGTTAGGGAGATTTCTGCAGAAAATCAATTTATCACAAGGACTTGGAGTTATTTGGATGGTCTGAGCATTACTGAGTCAGGAATATCTCTCCAAAGCATATGGCAGAATAATTCAGATTAGAAATTTAAGACTGCTGCGGTCAAACAGCAATGGCTGCAGCATGTGTAGCTGACACTGCTGGCACTGAAAACGGGGCGTGGCCTCTGGCACTGCTTATACTGCCTACTTAAGGTCACATGTTTCTCATTATTTTATTAAAAATAAAGCTTTGTATGTTTGAAACAATGGCAAGCCAAAGGAAAAGCAAAGATATCAACTATATCAACTAAGTTTTTCTTCTACCTTATTAAATTATTTATGTCAATATTTCAATGTCTAATTTAATTATATGTCTCAGTGTTGCTCTAGCTGTCTCAATGTCTCTATAAATATCTTAAGCACTTTAGAAATATGATGATAATAAACAGTTTTTGTGGGGCCTCTGAGGTGAAAATCTTTCCCATTGGGCTTGAGATGCCTTTCCATCATAGATTTCTCTATTTCTGGGTTACATTCTCCAATTTGACAAAAAAGAAAATTATCGCCATTTTTAAATTCAGGTTGAAGTTTTTCTAATTTTTAACTATTAAAAATATGATATGACTTTACTATTTATGGGCAAAATAAGTAGCAAAAATTCACAACATCCTGGTGGGATAGTGGTTAAGAAACATGGGTTTGCAAATCTCCAATATTTTTAAAATTATACAATACTTTAGTTTGATTTTTTTAAACTTACTCTTCTGAATCAATACATCAGAGAATCCGATAAGTATACTTATGACTACTAATTTTTGTTGGGGTATCCTTTCATTATAGTAAGAATATAAAAATAATTTTACATCAGTCCAAGGTAGATTACACAGGCAAAAATACCACAAGTTTATTATCTTTTTTTTTATTTTTTTTATTTTTTAATTTATTGGGGTGACAATTGTTAGTAAAATTACATAGATTTCAGGTGTGCAATTCTGTATCACATCATCCATAAATCACACTGTGTGTTCACCACCCAGAGTCAGCTCCCCTTCCATCACCATACATTTGATCCCCCTCACCCTCATCCCCCACCCCCCAACCACTTTACCTTCTGGTAACCACCAAATTACGTTCCCCAGATTAATTTTCAAACCCGTGGCCATCCTGTGGTCACCGACTGCCCTCCAATCCCCTGTCATTTTCTTTTTTGGTATCTTGATTTGGTTTCTCAAATAGCTTTGGCCATTGATCTTCTAAATATACGTAGGAACTTGGTTGTCAAAATGTTTGGAACAGCATTCTTTTCTTTTTTACTATTTCTTATATCTTCTGGGGGTAACACAACTTTGAGAAAGAGATAAACATTGACAAGTGAAAGGAGTTTTCTGATCAGCTGAAGAATACTTTCCCCACTTCTAATTAATCACATGTCAGCTGCCGGGCACGTGTAATTAATGGCACATATCGCCAAGGCTGTAATGCATAAACACATTGCTTATCTGGTTAGAGAAATAGTAACATGCTGATGATCACTGCAAATGGGAGTGATTTGCTAATTTTGTCTTTAATTATTGAATGCAGTATATTAACTCATGTCAGTAGGAAAATAGCAAAGACATTAGTCGGAAATAAAATGTATAGAATGATGCAGAATTCATGTGTCTATTTACACATATATACATGCACATACAATGTCAAGACAAAATGAACTTAACTGAATTGGAGTGATGTTTTGTTTTGTTTTGTTTTTTACTACAAACATAGCATAGTAAATAAAAATAGGTAGAAAAATCTGGCTTCAAATATTGTAACTGCTATAGATTCTGTTAACTATGGAGTTTCAGAGAACTAGTTAATTTCTCTTAATTATCCTCTACACACATGAAAAGTGGAAAGTATGATTCAACTGTAAATATTTTTAGAAATATGTATAGCAGGAATTTTCGTCTTTAATTTTTATTGAAGATAAATTCAATAAAAATTTAATTTTTATTGAGATATAATTGATATATAACATGGAGTAAGTTTAAGGTATGTAACATGCTGCCTTGGTACATTTACATAGTGCAATACGATCACCACTGTAGCTTTAGCTGACACCTCTATCACATCACATAATTTTCTTTTTGTGTGTGGTGAGAAAATTTAAGTTCCAGTCCCTTAGCAGCTTTTAAGTTTATAATATAGTGTTGTTGACTATAATCACTATGCTGTACATTAGATCTCCAGAAATTATATTTATCTTCTGATTGCAAACTGGTAACCCTTAAACTGTATCCCTCCAGCCCCTGGTAACCATCATTCTACTCTCTGTTTATACAAGATTGGCTTTTTTAGATTTCACATGCAAGGATATCATAACAATATTTGTCTTTCTCTGTGTGACTTATTTCACTTAGCATAATGTCCTCAAAGGCCATCCATGTGGTTGTAAATGGTGGGATTTCCTTCTTTTTCATGGATGCATAATATTCCAAGACACACACGTGTGTGTGTGTGTGCGCGTGCACACATGCACACAAAAGCACACACACATACACCTTCTTTATCCTGTCATTTCTTGACAGACACTAAAGTTGTTTCCATTCTTGGCTATTGTGAATAATGCTGCAATAAACATGGGAGTGCAGATACAGTTTCAATATCTTGTTTTTATTTTTTATTTTTGGATATACAACCCCAGAAGTGGGATTTTTAACTGGGAGTTGAGCCCAAAGCAACAGATAATATTGAGATGACATACCACGACCATTTGTCAAAGCGAAATTGCAAGTGTAAAGCACCATACTGAAAAACAGCTATACCACTCTTAAAACTGTAACCCATATTAAACATATAAGTAAAGGTTCCTGAAAATTTTAGAAGACAATTTATCCATAGAGAGCTGTTGGTTTGCCACAAACTTCTCCCTCCACAATTTACAAAGGTGGAAAATGTATCCCCCAACTCAAGGCTAAAGAGAGAAGCTTAACATAGCCCACTCAGAAAACGAGATATAAAATTACCGTAATTGAAGTAAGGAGATCCAATGGACTAATATTTAACACCTGACGGCTGATTTTAAATTTTGAGAAAAAGTATGTGTAAAAGTTAATAATCTAGTTATCTCTCAAGAATCTTTCTCATGATTTTCTTACAGATTAATTTTAAGCAGCAGAATGTTGATAATAAATATTAGTAGTATAAATTCCACAAATACAAACTTTTAGTGACTAAATTGTCATCCAATAAAATTTGTTATATATTAAATATTGAGGAAATAATCAAATCTTCATTTTAAAATTTAGATTGACTAGCCTAATCCAGGAAAACTTAATTTGACACACAATTCAGAAAAATTTTATTCAAATATTCATTGTGATACATTTGGGGAAAAATAATTATAATGTTTATGTGGAAAAATTAATTAAACCAATACTATTTTAAGTTATATTCGATGATAAAATGTGAGAAGAATGTTATTGTCTACACAGAAAATTAATACTAAGTTGCTTATAAAAGTTTCATGATGAAAACAAATTTTTCAAGAAACGGTTAATACCATGTTTCCTGGAAAATAAGACCTAGCTGGACAATCAGCTCTAATGCGTTTTTTGGAGCAAAAATGATTAGAAGACCGGGTATTATATTATATTATATTATATTATATTATATTATATATTATATATCTTATTTTACTATAAGATGGGATCTTATATTAATTTCTGCTCCAAAAGGCGTATTAGAGCTGATTGTCTGGCGAGGTATTATTTTAGGGAAACACGGTAATGTTGGGGAATATTTTGCTATTTTTTATTTTACATTTTTGTTCTTTCATTTTTTTATTCATTATAACAAAAGTATTTCTAAACAAATTATTTGGACACAGTATTTGTGTCCAAAATACTGGCAGCCAAATAACCCTATTTTAGAACAGTGCAAGCAAAATAACATGCTTAGAAATTTTATTCCCTAAGTGTACAAGGCATCTAAATCATTATCATTATCTAGGCAACAGTAAACACTTAACTTTGTTGCTTCTCCTATCACATGCTTTTCATTCTATTCTTACTAGACTCCTTAAGGTGCATGTGCAAAAAACTGATTCTGACTTAATTTTTTAAAATCATTTTTCTTCTTTTCACAGTCATCCTAAATGTCTTTCTGTCTTTATTATAATTTTCATCAGCTTGGCTATTTTTTGCTTTAGGGTTTAGATATTGAAAACAGAGTTGCCATTTTTTTTTATGCTTAATGCTGCTCAAAGTTCAAAATTGAAAATGCAGTCATTTTCTATCTATCTAAACTCCATGTTTTATGACTTCTGTAATTCCTGACTTATAACAAGATATGAAGAAATTGATGATGACTCACTGGAAGACAAGTGTCCTCACCATGCAACATCATAGACTTCTGTTGTTCTAATCAAATGTTTGCAACATTGCTTCTTTTTTTGCAGCTTCTTTTTTTGGATTGTTTTATTGTTCAAAATATCATCTATGCTTAATTAGGACTGAGAGGAGTCTTTCTTCAGCACTTTGTGACTCTTTTCAGGCTCTATGTTCTTATAAAAAGAAAAATAATTGTTTATAGTATTTGCTAATAGTTTGATGTAAATATAATGATGATGTAAATTACGACAATAATAATGTACCAATAAATAAAATCCTTTATAATATAAGAGTTTATAAGGAGTTAATTCATTTCCATCTGTGGCGAATTGCATCTTCAACTTACCTATTATATTTACAAACTTTGTGTGGTTTACCTCTGGAAAGGTTCAAAGTATTACTTTACATACCTCTTGTCCCAAAATTGAGTATTCTGGGACTGGAATAAGTTCTGAAATGAAACGTTGACATGTAGTAATTTCTGCATCATTGAAGTAGCATTAACATCATAGACAGACTTTAGGATTTATTGTTTACCTAAATTGACCCCAATCTAGCTTAGCAGACATAATTAATTCGTAAAGATTAAACATAACTACCTTATTCTGCTTTATAATGAGTGGAAATATTCAAGCAAGTAGATGAACGTAGAAAGAAATGAAAAGTAGGTCAAGGGCTGTGTTAAGATGCATCATATTAAAAAGCAAAGTAATTAGCATGAAGTAAATAGCCAGATCTTGCTTTTATTTTTGTTTAATAATTTTTTAAAAGTACATATTATAATTACAAACAAAAATGCATGTAAAAATAGAAAACTTCTATTGCATTTCAAGTAAATGAAAAATTCTCTTCTTACCTAAAAAGATCAAGTCATACTCCAAAGCATAAAATAAATAATAAATAAATAGGAAGACAAAAGTTCTTTATAAGTTTAGTGGATGCATCCAGGATATCTCTAAAATGTATAAATAGATACATATATGTTGTAAGGGAAAATGCATATTAAAAATTAGAGGCTTAAATTTTTCTCTTGAAAACAAGGGAAAGGCCTTTCCCCTTCTCATTTATTAAAGTGTTTACTAGGAAACCTGTTAGTTTCTTATCTGTCTTTTGGAAAAGTGTGTAAACTAAAAAAGCCTCTTGCCAGCCTTAGGACCCAGGTTGTCTTTCTCAAGGACCTGGGAACTATGTCTTAGAAAGGAAGACAGTGCCCCTGTCTCCCAGATTCTGTGAGAAGGTGGGAACGTAACTTCTGTGGGTACCTTGCTCCAAGTTGCAAAACCACCTCCTAACGTGAATGCATGAGATGTTTATTTTTGCCTTTCATAAAACTAATTATGCAAACAAGGATGGTCATCCCAATTACCAGGTGAAACTAGGATGAACTAGGTGCCACAAGTGATGTTGTAAAGTCCTCTTATTTGAATACTTCTTGTGGTTTATCTTGAGAAAATGTATGTAACGGGCTTGCCTGTATAAAAGGAGAGGATTTGTTTCAGTCTTTGCAATTTTTTTAGCATCTTATTCTGGTTTAATGCTTATCCAGTAATAAAACTATTTTCTTTCTTTTTCCCCTTACATACACACTCCCATGTATATACACATATGTGTACGTATACATATGTATATGTGTATGTATACATATATACATTATACAAATGGAACTATATTATTATATACATGTATGTAATCATTAAAATATTAGTCATTGCCTGCTAAGTGCTGGGCACAATTCTTATTTCTAACAACACAGGCAGAAATCCACATTGTACTTACCTATGCCTGGAAAGAATACAAATGAAAAAAAGTAACGTATACCATAGTATCTGTATGGTAGTAAGTGCTACGGACAAAATAAAGCATGAATGGGAAGTGAGATGAGGATCTCTACATTGACCTCCGAAATTTTCAATGGTGTGGTCAGTTTGGCTCTTAAGAACATGGCACTTGAAGAAAGATTTAACTGAGGAGTGAATCATATGGATATATCTAGAGCAGCAACTATCAAGCAGAGGAAATACTAAGTGTCAAGGCCCTGTGGTAGGACTACTCTAGCATCTTTGCAAAAATAGCAAGGGGGCCAGAGGAGTACACAAGGTAAAGTCAAAGAAACTGGACGAGAAAGAGGAAGAATCAGTAGGTCATTGTTAGTCATAGACATTTACTCCAATTGATAAAAGAACCCACTACAGGTTTTGAGCGGAAGGTTGACATAATCTCAGTTAAGTTTCCCAGGATTAGTCTGGCTGCAGGTTTGAAAATGAACAGTAGTTAGGCAAGAGAAAAAGCTAGAAACCAGTTAGAAGAGTATCTTAATAATCTGGCAAAGGAGTAATGGTGATCTGGACCAGAGTGATAACAGTGGAGATGGTGAGAAACCAGCTCCTAGATATTTTCTGAAGGTAGAGCCAATAAGATTTTGGGATGGATTGAATATGGTATAAAAGGCAAAGAGAGGTCAAGGATGACTTGACTAATTTTGCCTAAGCAATGAAAAAAATGAAATTGCCACTAACTGGTAAGAAGATTGTTCAAAGGATGGGTTTGCAAGCGTTCAGTTTTAGATACATTCAGTTTAAGGGATTTTTGGATATTAAACTGGTAATGTTGAGGCAACAGTTTTATTTGTACACAGTGTGGGGTTTGGGGAGTATTCCCAACATAAAAATATTATTTGAAGCCATATAACTGGATACAAAAATTAAGAAAGTAAGTGTATAAAGAGAAGAGGTGGAAGGAATGATCCCTCATCGCTCCAATATTAAGAGACGAGGAGAAGTCAATCAAAAAGACTAGAAAGTATTGCATGCCGGCTAAGAAGAAAAGAAGAGTGTGGTAAGTAAAATTTCTAGGAAAGAAAATGATGATGTCAGTTATCTGTTACGGATCAATCAGACATGTCAAATAAGACAAAAACTGGCAATTGCTCATAGGATTAGGCTAATTTGATGTCATTGGTGATTTTTACCAAGGGGAGTGCAAGGGGGTCCAACCTGGCTAAGGCAGTATAAGAGAGAACAGCAAAGAGGATTTAGAGACTGTGAGGAGACACAATTCTTCAAAGGAGTTGGTTGTGAGGAGGTGCCTTAAAATGGGTAGGTCATAGCTGATGGAAGATATGGGGCAAAAAGGTTTTTATTTTTATTTTTCCAGAAAGTAAAATGAATAGCTGAATGTTGTTTGCAGACCTTCTTTGCTTGTTTACATGAAACAATTTATATCTTCCTCTATATGTACATACTGTATCTACTTCATCTATTTCAATGGCATAAAAGAATCCCAATGTAAAAACCAGCCTTATTTGTCTTAACAGGTTTTCAATAGATGGACACATAAGTTGTTTTAAACTTTTTTGCTTTAAAAGAAATGAAGGTATAGTCATTGCTATATTTTTATATGTTTTATATTTACCTGCAGGATGAATTTCTAAAAGTAAAAATAGCAAGGACAAGGGTATGTATTGATTAAAATGAGATACTACCAAATTGCTCCCCAAAATGTCTGCATCAATTTAAATTCTTAAAATGCTGTGTAACAATGTATCTGTTATTCAACACTATCATTAATATAATGTATGGTCAAGTGTTTTAATTTTATCAGTTTATTGGGGAAATTATATTTTATATGGCTTTTATAAAAGGAAGTTTTAGCACATTTTGTAGATATTTTGAATTTAAGTCTATGAAATGTCTTTCTGAAAGTCTTTGTCTATTGATATATTGAGATATTGATTTTTTTCTTATTGAATCATGAAGAAGAATGTTACAAAGGTACAGATTATCAGACGTTGACTGAAATATTAAATTTATTTCCTGAAATTTGTAATAACATAGTAGATGTGTAAGGTATCAGCTGGCAAATGGTTTTGCCAAATCATCTATTATTCATTTGAATCTGAGTTTTCAAACTAGATTTTTTTTGTATATTTTCTGTAAACAAAGCAAGTGTTTAAATTTTATTATATGAATCTAGGTGTCATGTGTTAAAAGTGTTGTCTGATAATTGTCCTTGGTTTCCTGGATGAATTTGCTAATATTCAGATTAATTTTAATATTCAGTGATTGATTGTCTCTGAAATTATCTTTGTTGTTGTTGTTGTTTGTTTGAAAATAAGTGTTCCCACAGAGAAAACTTTGATAGTTAATTACCAGCCACAAACACTTGCAGGGCTTTTTCTCACTCAAGAGCAGCATAAGAAAGACATAGACCTTATATGCCCACCATATGTGAGAAAATTAAAATGACAGCAACTGATTTATTTCCTTGGTTTAACAACAAACTTTCATTTGTTAACACTATTAATAATAAACTATATACTTAAACACTCGTTCTCTTCAATTTCTCCCTTGTACCTTGACTTTGGAAGTCTTTCTCCATAAATAGCCTTACTTCTGTGTCTTCATATGATTGTTCCCTTGTCTGTTTGTTGTCCGTATCTGAAAATTCCTCTTCTGATGAAGATACCAGTCATACTTGTAGTGAATTAGGGTCCACCCTAATTTTACCTTAATTACCACTTTAAGAATCCTATCTGCAAATACATTCACATTCTGAGATATTAGTGGTTAGGGTTTCAATATATGAATTTTGAGGGAACACAATTGAGTTATAACACTAGACAACTAGGCTTAGGTATTTGATTTCAAGACCAACTATGGGCCAAACCTGCACTAATTTAGACATGGAGAGGAAAAATACAATGAACAGAGTCCGTGGCATCCTGGGATTAAGGAACAAGGATGGGAACATTGAGACTCAAGGCAACAGTTGAGGTATTCAATGTATTCCATTGGATAGAGTTCTCCAACATGATTCCATCAAGTTCTCCTACACAGTAGTTAAGGATTCGATCAAGTTCTCCTACATGATTTGGTTTAATTGGTTTGTGCAAACCTTCAATACTGTTTCCTTTCTATTTTTAACCATGACACAAACAAAGGAAACTTGAAGGTAGTTTAGCATTAGGGAAATAAAATTTCTTCTATGCTTGGATTTATAACAATAAACATGGGATAACTAGATAAATATTGCACTTGGAACACCTATGCTAAATGTCATGCTGATTGTGAAAGACCTGGTAGGACCAAGAATTTTTCACTGTGGTTCCTGCATGCCCCTTTACCCTAGAGCTTTTCTCTCATCAATCTTCTGCACATAAATGTTGTCTTTAACGATTTTTCCACCCCTCTTGATAATACCCAAATTACCCAGTGACTTCCCATCCCTAAGACTAAATCCTCTCTCTTCTAAGCACCATCCTTGACCAACTAGTCTTCAAAACTTGCTGAACTTTGGCTGACCCAATCCTGCTAAATGCTTACAGAACATTCCTTCCTCTTGCCCAAACTTGAATGCTCTTATGGAGTCCTCAGATAGAAGTTCTCATTGGTTTTATTCTACAGAAGGTTAACAACAATTCAAAGGTTTCATTTAGAAAATTAATTTTTATAATATCAAAGCATAGAATAGATGATGTAAAACTTAACATGCAATGACCAGATGATATCCCTTTATTACATTAACAGCCATACTTCATTTTAAAATAAACAATGACAATGTACAATTTCGGGGAATAAACTGCTATGTTCTTCACTCAAAAATTAGAGTTATTTTTCTGGAATATTCTGAAACACAGTGCTACATAAAAATAATGAGTTGTTGATTTGTTTAAAAACAAAACAAAATAAAAACAAAAAAACAAAACATGTCTACCAAATGACCTCCTTATCTGAAAAGCCATATTATGGAAATATTTACAATTTGTATTAAATTCTCCTTTTATTTTGTTTCCCAGAATATGTTCCTTTGAGCTTTCTCTGTCCTTAAAGGACTGTGGTGATAATTTCTGGTCTCAGCCAGATGCTTTCAAGCTCTTCAGATAGACACTATTCAAACATAATTTCCAATTTTTCTCAAACTTTAATGTGCATATGATTTGCATTATATCGGGATCTTTTTAAAATGTAGATTTTCCCGCCTCCCTGATATTTCCCACATTTCCTATAGGCTTTCATGTCTCCTTCCATTTACATTTACAGTTCATCTCTCTGTTGTATGACTTCATCTCTTGGGACCTAGCCAATTTTCACCAAGACAGCTGTTATAGGGACGGATAAGTGTGTCTGAACTCAATTCCAAACTATGTTGGGGCTTCCTCATCCACAACTAACTAATTCTCAGACACCAGCAGGTTGTCTGACAATTCAACTCGAGTCATCTCAATTCTGACATTATCTACCTGAAGATAGCATCGGAGTCCCCAGGTTGAGGGCTCAATCCTAGAAGACTGTGCCCTCTCCACCCATCACTTCTGACAGCAGTGGAAGCCAGGGTTGTCACCTGTGTTTCTGATGGAATGACTGTAAAGATTTCCACAAACCCCTCATTTGGTTTGATTAATTTGCTACTAGAGCAGCTTATAAAACTTAGAGAAACATTTTACTTACTAGCTCACCAGTTGATTATAAAACAATATAACTCAAGAACAGTCAGATGGGAAAGATGCATAGGGCATAGCACGAGGAAAGAGAACAGAGCTTTCGTGACCTCTCTAGGCACATCAGTCTCCTCATACCCACGTGTGTTCAGCAACTCTGAAGCTCTTTGAATCCTATCCTTTTGGTCTTTTATGTAGACTTCATTACATAGACATAATTGACTAAACCGTTGGCCAGTGGTGATTGATTCAACCTTCTGCTCCTCTCCTCTCCTTGGAGGTCAGGGGGTGGGACTGAAAATTCCCAGGTTGGTCACCAGGTTGGTTCCCCTGGCAACCAGCTGCCATTCTTAGGTGAGGAGCTGAAGTCTGATCATTCACATAACAAAAGACAACTTTATGGTTTTCATCACCTCAGAAATTCTGGAGGTTTTAAGAGCTCTATGCCAGAAATGACGGCAAAGACCAAATATATTTTTCTTATATAAATTACATCATCATACCATATCTGTGTTTGCATAAAATGTTGTACATTGTTTTTTATTGTCTTGAATTGTTTTAGGAAATTCCTTGACCAGACTTGTTTGAATTAATTACATTCCCCAAATTTAAAAAAGCATCTCGGATAAGGCAGGTCAACATAAATGTTTACTAAAAAAGAAAAATGGAGAGAGAAATGGAAATGGAATTACAGAGATGAAAATACATGCAGTTTATTCTTTTCAAAACTTATGCTACTAATACTTATTTTCAATTATATCTAAAATATCTAATGTCATTTTTGTCCTAAGTTGTCTATGTAATATGTGTCTTCATTGTTAGGGTTGTAAAAATTAATAATCAGAAACCTAATTTTAAAATGGATTCTGGAGGCTATAAGAGAACTATCAAGCACTCCTCACTAAACACACTCTAGTGACCCCAACAGGAAAAGTCTTAGGCTGCATATCTGGCAGGACGATGGTACTTTTCTACCTCAACAGGAGGAAGAAAAGCATCCTCCTTGTCCAGTAACAGCTAAGACAGTGGAACCCTCCCATATCTCAGGCAATGAAACGTCACTATACTTTGAACTTGTAGTTTCTTCCATTGGACTCTTTGTTTACAAAGCCCCTCCCAAGTCCATAAAAGAGTGTTTTGCTCCCTCATTCCTCTGGACTTGTGTGTGGTTCACCATTAGACCTTATGTCCTGAAATGCAAGTCTTGTTTGTTCAGTAATACACCCATTTTGCTGGAGAAATATCTTGCTATTTGTTTAAGCTCAACAGCGTCATACTCTGCTTCCTCAGTTTGGCTCTTTTCTCACTAACTCAGATAATTTTCAGGCTCTCTTATGAAACGAGTATAGGTGAATTAATGGGATCCAAGGACTCTGATAATATAAGAACAGTTGAAGGTGACAACCAATCATTTTATGGTGGTTGTTTTTTCTCCCACAATTTCAATACTCTTTTTCTTTTAGGAGCATACAGAAATGACTTTTGGAATGATGAATAATCAGCAAGTGAAGTAGGTAGAAGTGGACAAAATAGAGTCAAATGCGTAATTTCCATATACCTTTAAATCAAAATACCTTATATATCCCACAGTTACCACATACGTAGCTAAATGTTACAATTTCAGTCTATTTTGCAACCAGAAAATTACTCTTTCTCTTCCCAAAAGTTACTGTAGGCTGATGTCATATCATCAAAATTAACATTTTGAAAATCAGGTTAACAAGAGTTGAGCACATTATAGTTAACTTACTCTGCCCCTTCCAGGACCTTCATCCCCTTGCCCTCATGTTTAAAATATTCCCTTGCCAGTCATGTTTTTTGTTAACAAGAAAGTATCTTAAGGGAAAGCACCTGCAGAGGATAATGAATGAAACAATCCTTAAATGCATGCAACACCCAATAGGCTATGTTTCTCATGTCTGCTCAGGGGAAGCTATTAACTGGCAAAGAAGTAGATTCAGACTTTTAAAATAGATACTGCTAAGCACCAAGTTTTTAGACTTTGACTTGATGTCGATTTATTGCTCTTGCAAACTTCTCTGCTATTTACAATACCAAAACATACAGATATAAAAAACATTGATTCAACTATAAACCTAACTGCGTTCTGACATAGTAAATGGCACCGACATGTACACAATAACCCAAAAATGTCTGTCTTGGAAAGAATAAAATATGCCTTTTCAAAGCAAATATTGTATAGTAAATATTTGCTGTAAAAAATCATTGAATTGCTTCTCACTAAGTAGCAGGGCTGAAAATTTGAACACGAAAAAAATAAGTTGGGAAATTATAGAGACTTACTTGACGCTGGAAAACAGGTTTTAACTACGATTATAACATGCCATATCCTTCAGAGAAAAATTGGGAATGGAGTCTGAAAGCACTTAAATCATAAATCTTTAACTATCTTTAGTTAATGCTATGGACTGAATTGCACCCCCACCCTCACATTCATATGTCACAATCCTACCCTTCAGTACCTAAGAATGCAACTGTATTTGGAGATAGTGTCTTTAAAGAGCTTAACTGAGTTCAAATGAGGTCATTAGGGTAGGCCCTAATACAATATGACTGGTGTCTGTAAGAAGACGAGATTAGCACCCAGACACGCACACAGAGAAGATCATATGAAGAAGCAAAGAGAAGTTGGCCACCTGCCATTTCTTAATGTTTCAGTCCCTCCAAAGTTCACATTTTGGAATCCTAATGACCAATGTTAAGATGTTAGACAGTGGGGCCTTTGTTAGTTAATTAGGTCATGAGGACGGAGCCCTCATGAATAGGATTAGAGCTCCAGTCCTTTCTGCCACGTCAGAATCCAAGGAGAAATGTTCCACCTGGAAGAGGGCCCTTACCTGACCGTGCTGGCACCCTGAACTCAGACATCCAGCTCCACAACTGTGAGCAATAAATTTCTGTTGTTTATAAGCCACTTCATCTGTCATATTTTGCTACGGTAACTCAAACAGACCAAGACTCTAGCAGAGGAAAAAAAATTTTCCTTGACCTTTTAAGGGTCCCTAGATGGATCTGAAAATTAAACTGCCAGAAAGATTAGTAGGAGAAAAAGCATGGACATTTATTTATTATAAGTTTTACATGGCACAAGAGCCTTCATAAGGAAATGAGGACCTGAAGAAATAGTTAGACCTGAGTAATGCTAGGTTTGTTATGAGTGGACCGTCATTGAGGACTATGATGAGTGAAAGAGTATGAGGAAAGTTCAATAAACTGGGTGCGATTAGCAAGACTTGTTTGTTGGGCTTCTTCTCAGTGTCCTTTTGTCTTTGGAGATCAGGATGTTCCTTTTCTCCAGGTATATGGAGGGCATCCTCTCACATAAGGGTTTTATGACCTGTTGTGGAGGAAAGGGTGAGGGGAAGGTCACAGAGACTTTCCTGCTTCTGCTCTTTCTCAATCTCCTTCAGCATAAAAATATTCAAAATGCATGGTTCCATGTTTTCGGGTAGTGTGTCCTGAACCTCATCAACACTATCTGCAAGCCAAGGAGAAATGGCTCAGAGGACACCAATCCTGCTGACACCACAATCTCAAACTTCTAATCTCCAGAATTGTAAGAAAATAAATTTCTGTTTTTTTAAGCTCCCTCGTCTGTGGTCCTTTGTTATACTAGACCCAACAAACCAGTATAGTGAACGAGTAAGAAGTCCTGCTTCTGAACAAAAACCAATACAGGTCTTTTAGGCCCAACTGTAGGCAATTATAAAGGCTTTACCTGATGAGAAAGCTCCCCTACACCAGACATGGTCCTCAGCCAAAGGCTTGTGTCCTCTGAAGGGAGCTGCAGTGAAAGAATCAGGCCTCGTCCAGGCCAGCCAGGCTCTTATGCACGCTTGTATCCTTGGCCCAGGCACCTCTGTTGGAGGCCTCTCTGTCAGAGTCCCTTAGCTGAGACCTCCCCACTGGCACCTCTGTCAATACCTCCTTGTGGGAGTGGAGGAGAAACTTGCACACAATTTTCTCAGTACTTTTTGGCACTGCCACTTGGTTGCTGTCTCTGGATCAATGCACTCAATTCTTCACTTCAGTTAAGACTTTATAGGGGTAATGGAACAAATAGGTTCTTCCCTTTGGTTCCTGGAGTGGAGCATTGTTTCAGACCAGTATACAGAACCTTATATTATTTACACTAGCATATTTATTTTATCTAAATTTGATGGCAAAACACAGAGTCAGGGAATGTACAATATTCTTTAGTGTGTACAGCAGAAGTTGAGCAAAATAGCAAAAGTAATTGGGAACCCAGTCTTAGTTGGAGGAATATGATATAAAATGCATTATTATCGTTAGTTTAGTCAACTACCATACTAATTACGCAAACATAATTGTGTGTATTCATATTCTAAGTAATAACATAAACTTTTCGCTTTAACTTTGGTCCAGAAATTGCTCGTCATTATACTTTGTTAAACCCACACTTATCCAATAAAGCTCAGGAGAATAAAGTGGACACTACTATGAATATCGGTAAATTTGCCCTGGATTGTCTCAGGGCACTCCAAAATTGAGTAGAGAGACATTTAACAAAAGGTGAGCATGTCAAATGCATGGTTAAACTTTAAGGGCACAGACATTTGTATACTCTATTCAAAATATCACTTAATGCAAATTATAATGGCAATATCAACAGAGAATACAATGAAATGTTTTGAAAACAGAAAAATGCCCACATAGTGGGGTTAACCTTATTGTGTCTTAAATAAGTATTTTAATATTCTTGAAAAGTTACTGCAAAAGAATACCACTGAAAAATCCATTCAGAATAAACCTAAAACTAAAGGACCTGATATAAAACGATGATATGTAAATATATATTATATGTATGGTATATTACATATATGATATATGATATATATGGTATATATAATATATATTACATATTTTTAATTGTCTCCCCTCAGGTATAGATAGAAAACATATTTATTTATTTTATTTATTTATTTTTAAAACAGGTTTAAAAAGGGATTGAACATAAAGGAGAATGTTGGAAGTGAGAAACACAGAGAGGTATATTCAATTCTACAAAAATTATCTTCATGATTTGCTTTTTTCCTTGTGTTGACATTTTTGTATGTCTGAATTAAAATTAAGCTCTTTATTAAATTTAGAAAATAGAGGAGATTTTAAAAATTATGATTCACTTACAATCCCACCCTCCAGTATTTGTGTATTTTTTTTTTAATTCTGCTCTTTTTGTGAGTGTAAGCTTCTTTTCATACAACTGTTCTTACAAATAATATTTTATCTGGGTTTTTCTTATTATGTGAAAACTTTCCTATGTTTTAATTGGATTAAAAACACAGAATTTTAAATAACATGTAATGTTTATTGTCATGCTACAAATTGTTTAATTGTGGTCACATTGCCAAGTAACTTTTTATATAAATCTTTGTCTTTGCCTATGAATACATTTTGGTATAGGCTTAAAAGTCATTTAATATTTACGTGAATATATATAATACCATAATAAACATTTTAGTTTTATTATAGTTTACAGATTGGTCTTTTAAGATATCTTAAGATATTTCAGGATTACTATGATGAAAGATATATATAACTCCTTAACTTTAGTCAAAAATAAAGCACAAAAAAGTAATACTTAAATAATAAATTAATATCCACTTTAAAAACAAAACAAACAAATAAATCACTGGCAAGAACCTAATGAAAGTTAAGAATGCACTATCTGGATCAAGATAAATTATTAGATAATTCATTTTAGGTCTGGAGATCTTAAAGCTTTAGGTCTGGGGATCTTCCTTTAAATCTCAATTTACTCGTCCAGCTATAGTGGAAAACATGGGAAAGAGAGAAGCTTCTGCCTTAATCTGACCCAAAGATATAAATCCTTATCAGATTAGTTTAACACATGAAAATGAGAAAGAAAACAAAGATAGTGCACACTGAATTGTTACTTTGAGTTACAAAAATCTAATTCATTAGTAAAATGGAACCTAATAAAATTTCTTAAGTGATGACAAGTAAGATTGGCCAAAAATTTCCCTCATGGATAAGTAACTAAATTATGCTCTTGAAAGAAAGACTAGAAGAGTTCATTAAATTTTTTCCTTAATGGACAAATCTGAAGAACGAGAGAATTGGCAAAGATCTCTTTACGCAGTGATTTATGATATTTTAAGCAAAATAAGAATATATCCAGTTTCACCATTTTTTTCAGTGTATGCATAATTTTTTAATGTATCTTAAGCAAAACTAGTAATTTATTTTAATCTGCATTTTAAAAGTTGCTTGTGAATATGTATCATTTTTGCGTATGTTACAATAATTATTTTCATTTAATGAATTCGCCTCCCAGTTTTTGTCCTATTTAACAGTTTGAGCTCAGTGCTCCCCCTAACCCTTTCATAAGAACTCTTTGGAAAGCAAACTCTTTTCTTGATAATATTTGCTGCTAATAAGTTTACCTCAGAAATATTTGTTCACATTTGCTTTTTCAGAAAGAAATTTCGCTAATTTATTTCTGTTAAAAGATAAACAGAGGCATACCAAAAAAAATTAAGAGTTTATTTAAGCAAAACTCAATTCCCATCGGCAAGCACAAAATTGGAAGTGGTTAAGGGTGCTCTACTTCAGACAAGAGCTTGGGTAGATATTTTTGTAAAGAAAGGATGGAAGCAAAGCAAGGGCATTTTTGATTGGCTTAAAGCTTACTTTGCTGTTTGAAATAAGTTGTCCTTAGGTTTCAATTTGGTTACCTTGAAGCATTTCAGGCTTAGGTTTTGGTTTGCTTGCACAGGCCACCACAGCTTTAAAGCCACCTTTATCTAATCAATGGCCTCCTTTTAAATTAATTTAACATTTAACATTTCTTTCAAAAGGCATACCTCCTTCAGAAAGTCTACAGAAAAAGGACTTAACAGATTTTCAGAGAAATAATGTTTTACTTTGAATTCTTTCCTAGGATGACAAATCTTCAATTTGGGGTGTTATTTGACCTGAGGATATATAAAGACTTTACAAAGTATATTTCAGTGCCAGTAATTTCTAAGAAATTAGCTAATTCTTTCCTAGAATTTATGTATTTAATTTAAGGATGTACTTATGATCAAGGTGTCACTGAGATTCTATATTCTAATCTGTGTGTGTGTGTGTGTGTGTGTGTGTGTGTGTGTTTGTTTTTCATAATCACCCCTTTATCACATTACAAAAATAAGGTATAGTTTTTACCCATTCCAAAATGTTAAAAGAGGCCATTTTTTCCAGTGGTCAAGTATTTTGTGGTGCTGAAAATAGGACAATTCAAAAGACCTGAGTCCAAAGAAGTTTACTTTAACAAGCAGCACTCTATCTCAAAAAAGCAAGGCAAACAACTACAACAAAAAAACTCTCCTAAAATTTTACATTGTAGTTTTAATGTGTTTTTCAAAATTGAGAGAGGTTATGATTTATATCTTTTACTACTAATAATTGTAACAATCGCTAATTCCAGAAAATAAATGTATTATAATTTAGACCAAAAAAAATGGCTTTTAAATAATAAATTTATATTCACAGTTGTTTGAGAATAATGGTGGAGTGATTAGAAAAAACACTTCTAAAAAAATACTTTGCATTAGGGTAGAATATTTTAGGAAAGCTAATGCAAATACAAGTTAAACGAGAAAAGGAAGTATAAACATTCTGACTGTTAAAATAAGATATGGATACAATTCTAACTCTTATTACACAGGATGCATTTAAAATACTGATGCAATAGTTTTATTGACTTTTTTTAATAAGGAAGACATTGCATCTATTGCTACTATTTGCATTTCAGTTGAAAACGTCTATAAACCAATTTGAAACAATAGGAGGGATGCACATTGATATTTTAAAAAATAATTTGAGAGAAATAGGAGTTTTAAAAACAGGTTAGTAAACTATCTTGCAGTAAACAATTTCCAATTCAATGAATTCATTTTCCTAATAAATATGAGCCACCAGGATTTGGATGATCTTTATTTTTAATTTGCCAGAACAAGTATATTAGCAAAAGTACAGAGCAGAACAAATGTATCTTAGATCCAAGTTCTCCTTGTTAAAGATAAAGTGACAAGAAAACCTTACTAGCATTCTCTAATATATTCAGATACTTTGTACCTGTACCAATGTACAAAGGACCACAATAAATTACAATGTTGTAAAGTTAAAAGGACTAACTCATAGCTCAGTACCTCACAGTTGCAGTTCTTTTGCCTAGAACTAAAATAAGTTCACAACTACATGCATAATTGCAGGTTAATTGAACTAAATAAACAAATATATGTGGATATTTTATGAAAAAGTGACTAGATAACTTACCTATACGTAATCTATTAGGTTTTAATGACTCCTGTGTCAGAAAGCTGCTATTGATGTGAAGGGTTAAGACCAGTTGGGTCATATATATTTTTCTTGTTTTATCCTTACCAAAAAAGTAGCCTCAGGTGATTTAAAGAAAAGATCTGACAACTTGCAAGTGCCATAGAGATAATAAATCATTCTGAAGGAGGAATATGTCTCTGTGAGTCCCCGAAAGATGTAGAGGACTTTTGAGTGAGTGAGTGAATGCGGGATCCTATCTCATGAGACCGAAGAATGGAAACACGGACCCAGGAGAGGCAAAGAGTTTTAAAAAAAGGAGAGTTTATTGAAAGCAAAGGGTCAGATGTCCCTAGCGGGAGGGCGGTCCGAATAGGGCAGCCCAGTGACTGCGGCAAAAGCTCTTACTTTTATATTTTCCTTTGCCTGCTTGGGGAAGGGGAGCTGTTTAAAGAAGGGAACTGGCGCCTTCTAATGTAATTTGTCTACCAGGTTTATTCTGCCTGCGCATCCTGAAGAAATTAGCAAAATAACCCACTCTTATCTATCATATCTGCTCCATTTGTCAGGCCGAAAGGAATTTTATAATTGACATCAAGTCTTTGTTACATTTTGTCCTGGAGCAAAGGAGTGATTTCAAAACCTGGAGTTTTAGGCATATGGCTGTCTTTGTTTATTCCACCAGAGACCTCCCTGTCTACCTAAGGACATGCTAGCTCTAACCGGTCTCAATTCAAAGATTATCATGAAATAATTGCTAATGTAAATTAAAGTACTATGCAATGATTATTGATTGAACAATTTTCAATATTTAAAAAACAGAAGAGGAAGAGGACGTAGAGACAGAAAGAGATAGAATGGGAGGAAGGGAAGGAATAAGGAAATAAAGAAACAAGGGGATTACTTCTTGCTATGGACTGGATTGTATGTCCTTCAGATTTATATACTATAGTAGCCCTAACCCTAGTTTGATCTATCTCTCTGCCAGGTGAGGGCATAGCCAGGAAGCAGCCATCTGCAAGCCAAAAAAAGATCTGCCTTGCCTGCATCTTAATCTCAGATTTATCGTCACCAAAATACAAGAAAATAAATTTCTGTTGTTTAGATGCCCAGTCTATTGTATTTTGTTATGGTAGTTCACACTGACTGAGACACTTCTTAAATAGTGGTTTAACTAGCTAAGTATCTAAAATATTAACTGAATGTTGAAGCATTAGATTTCAAAAATGAGGTGTTTTTTTTTTCCATTTTATTTCTTAAATAATGAACATAATACTATTAACATGCAATAAAAGTAGCCCTCAAAGCATCCCTCCAAACTCATTTTAAAGGGCTTAATATAGAAAAATAATAATGAGAGTTCCAATGAAAATGGAATAATTAAAGTTAATAGGCATAAAGAGAAAGCATAATATATGCAGATAGAATTGAGATGAGGGTTTGATGTAGAAAAAACAAAAATACATTCTTTATGGTGCTTGGATTACAAATACATCCAACTCATGTAAAAATGTTCGCTTGTTCTCACCACTCCTATTTATCATTGAAACAAAAATCTCTGTCTGTATACTTAAGAAGAAAAGTAAATAAAATTAAGAAAAAGGAAATATTCATTCTTATAAATAATTAAATTCTAACATAGAAAATTTAAAACAAACCTAGAGATCAATTCAGTAGATGTTAAATGACAGACATGGAACAGTAAATATGGAACACTTACTAAAATTAACCACATACAGCTCAATTGTTTCTCTTTAAATTTGCACACATGTCCTATGATGCAGAAATAACTCTATGCTGAGATTATATATGCATTTTGGGTGTGTGTATATATGTTTATGTGCACTGGAACCTAGAAATATATATATATATATATATATATATATATATATATATATATATATATATATATATATCACCATGCAAATAGTTTTAAATATTTTATCATCCTTTGACTACAAATTGACTTTCAAACTAATATTTAATTCAAATTGTTTTAGAAAATAAATTTTAGTTACATTAGAATAACAGGTAAGCTTGTCAGAATTATTACCTATATCAGTAGTATTCAACATTGGCTGTTGATTTGAATCATCTAGGAAACTTTTAAAGCTACAAGTATTAGTATCTCTTCCTTTTCTTAGAGATTCTGATTTAAAAATCTGGAGTGGGCAGAAGGGGCTTATCTATCTATCTATCTATCTATCTATCTATCTATCTATCATCTATCTATCTTCTATCTATCTGCATTGGTAATTCTAAGACAATTTATTATAATATAAAGTTGGACATTGAGCTATCAATGATTAACCAAAAGAATCTATTTAAATTTCAATGTATCCAAAAATAGAACATTGTTAGAACGGGACAGCATAAAGAGAGGTTACTCTAATTCAAATATATCTAATGAGCCTGACATTCTGAAACTCTACTTGTAATTTTCACTTGCCTAGATTTTTTTATGTGACATGTCTTTCCTCAAATGGGGCATGTTTGAAACAGGGTGTTGCAGGAGTGTTACAGCGTGTTTTAAATAACATATTTTTTTTACTCTCAGTAAAAATAAAAACTTCTTTATATCTCCCAAACATTGGGTGGGTGGCAAGTATTCCATTGAAAAAGTGGTCATAAAAGGGATTGTTGTTGAGTCAGGCAGGCTGGGATCAATCATGACAGTGTTAATACGCAAACAGTTGAGCACAAAATAGTTTTAGAGAGGAAAACATGGTATCTGGAGTAAAGGGAGAATGAGAGAGATTAGAGTCCAAGGTCGGTGAGGTAACATGAGCCATATCTAGCCGTGTAGGCTACTGTAAGGATTTGGATTTTACATTGAGTGGGACTAATATATTCAGTGTGTTGAAAAGAACATGAAAGAGCTACTTGAACAGCCTCACCTAAAATGGTGCATCTTCTGTCTCCCTTATATTTCCATCTCAAATGACAACTGCTATTTTACAAGTAATACCTTGTTATCTCCCCATAAATTCTTAAGACCTTATATCTCAGGAAGTTTCAGATGAGCCAAACAAAATTAATTTCTTATGTGAAAACAGGCATGTTTGTGGTTTTAGGATCATCATCAAAGTTTAATAATTTTCTGAAGAAGTAGAACTGAGTTACTTGATGTTGCTGTATATTTTTGTGTGTGTGTGTGTGACTGTTTAGAACTAACGTTCATATTCCTTATAAATTATAATCACTTTAAATCAGCTCTAGTCAAGGGCAAAAGTATATTTTTTCCCTGGAGTTTAGGAGGGATTATTTTGGAAAAAAATATTTTATCACAGACATATAAAACTTATCTCTTCCTTTAGAAAACGATTATTACCAAATTCCTAATATGGAGTTGATTTTTGTACAAACCACTGATAATAAAGCTTTAGTAACAGTCCATGTCAGTGTTTCTAAACTGTCACATATATCATCAGAGTCATGGGGGTGATTTAAATACTAAGTCCTCTTCATTCCAGAACTGCAATCAGAATTTTTCAGGTATGTCCAGGAAATCTTTAACAAGGTCAAAGCATAATTATATTATGCTCTAAATTTGATTATCAGTATTCCAAGTGAGAAAATAGTAGAACATGAACTCATGTCGGGGAAGGAAAACAGAGAAAAGAAAAACATTTAGAGACTGTAAAGGGTTGGATCACCAAATTTAGGGTTTGATTGAATCTATACATGAATAAAAATAAGGAGCATCAGATAACGATCAGATTCTGGACGAGGTAGATAATTTATAGTAGTAATTACAAATGTCGAAATAAAAGAGGATGCTGTAGCAAAAAGAAGGAATATAATTGATTATCCCTTATGCAAGTAGGCTAACTGTTACAACAAAATCCACATCTCTTTGTCTTCTTACACAGTAGAATAGTTACTGCTAGTTCAGTAACAGTATAGTGTTCAATGGGTAGCATTGTGACTACAATGACCAACATTTCTGCTTTGCACAGAACTGAAAGGCTTTCAGAGTGCAGTTTTAGAATTTTCAGTTCTAAAACTAGAAAAGTCTCAGGAAAACTGGGACAACTTGCAGTCACCCTATTTTTACCTGAATATTCTGAAACTAAAGTTTCTTTCATTAACTCTATCATTTTTTACTGTTTGGGAGTCTTATTCTGGTACATCTATAATTGACCAGTTGGTGAAGAAATAGAGAATGTATTACAAAAAAGATTTTATAAGGAAATTTCAGGCAAAAGTGACACACATTACATGTTCTTACATTCTGTTGGTCAGAACCAAACCATGGTACCATGACTGATAGCCAGGATGCTGGGATATATAGTCTGGGATGTGAACTAAGGTAAGAGACTAATATGTACATTAATGAACCAGTAGGATGAAGACTTAGAAATTCCTCTTTTATTTAGAAATGAGGAGGCCATTAGCAACTTTAAGAAAAGCAGTTCATATAAAATGGAATAAAATAGAAGTCAGGATACAGTGATGGAAAATCATTAGGAGGTTGAGGGAGAAGTAACAAGGTTAGACTATTTTTTAAGAATATTTGCTATGAAAGAAAAGAGACATATACCATAAAATTATGGGCCAAACGGAATGTTGCTTTTCATTTATTTATTTATTTTAACTTTAAAATGCCAGAAGCTTGATATTTATGTGCTACTATGAGGTAGCCAACAGAAACAAGACAAAGAAAGACACATGAAACATGAAATAATGGATAAATCAAGTTCCCAAAGGATACTGAAAGTGAAAGGATTTTGAGCAAAGATCAACAAATTCATCTTGGAGAAGAAAAAAAGAAGCATCTATCTAGACAATAGGAACAAACAAGAATATTTGTAGACTCAATTTGGAAGGAAAGTACCATATATTATTACTATTGTCAACACAAAAGTATAAGTTATTCAGTATACTCCATTGTTTTTTTATGACAAATGCATTATGTCAAATAAAATGAAAATGAAACTGTACAGAATTCAGATATGAGAGATATTATCCTGAAACTATTATTAAAACTATTTTGATCTTGATATCTTTGTAATTACTTCACTCAGAATTATTGTGTAATAAGATACCCTGGATTCAAAAGAATGTTAGTTGGGATGAGAAAATTTTAAAAAGCTATACATATATAAATGAAATAAATAAAATAATTATTTATAAAGCAAAGATAAACAATCTTACAAGTAGTTTTATTTTACAGAAGAGAAATATGAAAAAGTATCCCTTTTTAACTGAGGAAGAATAATTTCAGTAATGAATTAGCACCTACAATTTCAGTACAACACATACCTGAATATGTACTTGATGTGAAATTTTCCATATCAGTACTCAAAGCAATAAACTATTAAATATACTCCATCAACACTGAGAAATCAGTTAGGTAGCAGTATAAGGAGAAATGCAAACACATCACCTTAAAATATTGGGTTTTGGAAATAAGCATTCTCAAGACACCTGGATCTTTATTAGCTGTCAAATTCGATCTAAATGTAAATTTTTGAAATGAGCCTGATATCAGATACTGATACACTGATGTTTCTGAATTACAGTTGTTGATAGATAAATGACATTTACATATGTAATAGAGGAGAGAGAAATACTAAATATGAGTTCAATGTAATCAATATAGAACATAATGGATAAAAAAAGTGATACATGTTAAAATATTTATACATTGTTAGTAGTGTATCTTCTTTTCTAATTCAATATCTATCAAGTTGTTCTGAATACTCTTTAGTTTCAAATTACTCCAGCCAGGGTATTAAATGCCTCACTGTAATGATCTCAAAATGATTTCCAAGTCCAGAGAAATACACTGGAAAAGTGGCACAATGAATATGTCACATTGGCTAAGCCCTTTTCTTGTTACCAGCTCTGCTGTGAGGCCCTTTATCAAAAAGGATAAATAGAAAGCCATGTATTATTTTTCAATTTTATTTTAATAATAGGAGTCCGACACTGATTTTCTCGATTTGTGTATATTGAATAATTTATCAAAGAAATGACATTTTGGTAATAACAATGACAGTAGTAAATGTATGTATAATATACGGATTTTAATGAAAACGTTTGTAATCGCTTCACTGACACACACTTTAAATATATACACACATACATTCTTAATACTGGGAAGTTTGTATTTAACTATGGAGTCATTAAAATATAGTCACCAATGCCCTCACATGTAAAACATATAGAAAGGCAAATCTCTAAGTAGATAACAGATTTCTGTTGTTAATAAAATGAAGGAAACATCTAAGATTCTGCTGGTTCAATCAATGCATGTACAAGAAAACAGGTATGACAGTAGTGAACTTGCAGAAATTGAATTGACTCCTTCAGAAAATTGGTGCAGTTGCTTTACAATGCTGTCATACCCTCTCTTAGATTAAAAAATCAGAATTCTGAAAGGAGCCTGACTGAATGGCCCAAAACTAAAATTAAATTAGATGATAAAATATGCTCAGTGTTTTTCTTTTTCCTATGGTCACCAGCAAGTAAATAAAAATAGGCATCACTTAAAACTCATAACAATACTCATAAGGTAAATGGAATACTCAACATTTTAAAGAAATAGTTTAATTACATATTATTTGCTACTTGACATATTAATAAGTAAATGTCAATTTATGTGTTATATAGCTGTATTAATCAGAGTTCTCCAGAGAAACATAACCAATAGGACGTATTACAGGGTAACATATTAATATATAGGAGTATATACGAGGTCTCACAATTAAATTTGAGAACTTGTTGCATAGCTGTTGCGAAACTTTTTTTGATATCAGGGGGATTATTCATTATGAATTTGTACCAACTGGACAGACAGTTAACCAAGTTTACTATTTGGAAGTGCTGAAAAGGCTGAGTGAAAAACTTAGACGAAAACAACCAGAATTTTTCACCAATAATTCATGGCTCTTGCATCATGACAATGCACCAGCTCACACGGCACTGTCTGTGAGAGAGTTTTTAGTCAGTAAACAAATAACTGTATTGGAACACCCTCCTTACTCACTTGATTTGGCCCCCAATGACTTCTTTCTTTACCCGAAGATAAAGGGAATATTGAAAGAAAGACATTTTGATGACATTCAGGACATCAAAGATAATGCCAGGATAGCTCTGATGGCCATTCCAGAAAGAGTTCCAAAATTGCTTTGGAGGGTGGACTAGGTGCTGGCATCGGTGCATAGCTTCCCAAGGGGAGTGCTTCCAAGGTGACCATAGTGATATTCAGCAATGAAGTGTGCAGCACTTTTCTAGGATGAGTTCTTGAACTTAATTGTCAGACCTCAAATGTAGAGAGAGACCATTATATATATATATGAACTGTACTAAACATATATATATGAGAAAGAGAGAGAAATTTGTTTTTAGGAATTGATTCACATGATTGTAGATGCTGTCAAGTCCAAATTCTGCAGAAAAGGCTGGCAGGCTGGAGACCTGGGGAAGAATTGATACTCAGCTAGAATTTGAAGGCAGTCTGGAAATAGTATTCCCTCTTTCTTGAGGAACTTCAATCTTTTTTTAAAAGGCTTTCAGCTGATTGTACGAAGCCTACCCGCATTATGGAGTGTGTCTGCCTTACCCAAAATAGTGACTTAAATGTTAGTCTCATTTGAAAAATACCTGCACAGAAGCATCCCAGACTTGTATTTGCCCACATATCTTGGTGCTTTGTCCTAGTCAGGTTGACACATAAAATTAACTATCACAATTATGAACTTAAACTATGGTTATTTATGTTTAGTAAAGAAGGTGTTACCCTTTTTTCTTTTTTTTTTTTTTTTGGTGATTACTCAACTGGGAGGCAGATAAAAGTAAAATATTAACTGCTTAAGAAATTTTAAATGATATTTCAAATTAATCAATAATATCAGAGGAATAATATTGATTTTATGAATGATTTATAACTTTCTTCTTAGGATATTGTTTACTTGTATTTACCCTCCCGTCTACTGTAATCAGCTAAGCTTAGATAATCATCACCATAATAAATATCTGTTGATCATCAGTGAGATGTATGGAAATAAGCATATAATTAAAGAACATTTATTGTAAGTTTAATAGTTGTTTACATTGTTTATTACTTTCTTTATTTTTAATAGGGTCTATAGCTATGATTTTTTAAATAAAATTATGTGAGATAATTGTGCACTGAGCTATTTTAGTATCTCCCTCATATAGATTTTAAATGACTGACTCATAAATGAAATGAATGAGATATTATACCTTTGATGCTATTTGAAAATGTTATTAAATAATGTCATAAGTTTTAACTATATTCAAAAGGTTTTGTAATCATAGTGACTTTTACCAACTTTTCTTGTAAATAATAATTTTAAAATGACAATAATAATTTGATTAGAGAAACACTTTAGAATTGTTTTTTATAATACTAGAATTGCTTTTTATAATGCTAGAATTGTTTCCAATTAAATATATATATATATACACAAAACTCACCATTTGTACAAAATTATATTCTTTAATAAGCATTTAATAGAGTTCATTAATAGATTAAGAGTAAAATTATTTTATCGTAACTATGAACATTGGTTGCCAATGGACTATTCTTATTCAAATCAGTCTGTCCAAAATGTTCTACAAAATAATGGAAAGTTTAACATAATACTAGACAGGCACCAATATAGTGACGGCTGCATGAGTGGAACTACCATGTGTAGTATTTTTGCTAAAAGCAGGTTCATGATTGAACTGCAAACAACAGATAATTGAGGTAAAGTTAGATTTTAACAGTATAAATAAATATTTATAATCATATTTTTAAAATATAAATACATTTTAAATAAACATGAATCACTATATATTACAGAAATTTAACGCTTTTCACCTGAATACCCTGAACATCCAGCTCAATTCTAGGAACATAATGAAAGTTTGTTAGACTGATCTGTTGGCTAATTGTCAGTGGTTGGATGGAAGGGTGGATGCATGGACAGATAGATGATGGGATTATTCTGAGTCCCGATTCCACTTTATTAAGAAATGGGGATTCATGACCTGACACTGAATTGACACCTGTCATCTTTTTAAGCCACCTACATTGTGTTTTGTTGATATTTGCAGATTCAAGTGGCCTAATTCCCGGCATGGCTCTTTTCATACACTCACATTTATTTCAATGTTAACACCAACTGCCTCCTTTAGTAAATCATTGCCCACTTTATCATTGCTTATTACTAATGTTTTGCATTCTTCTTCACTACTGTGTTAACATTCATATTTTCCCTTTCTTTTTCTCATTATTTTATCCTCTTGTGACATTGTGTTGAAGTATTGTTTTAGTGGTTCTTTCCATCACTCTTACTTTTTCCTGCTGTTTTCACACCCCTTGAACTTTACTAAAGAATATACTTTAGCAGTTCTGGGTTTAGTGCTTCACTTCTCTGTCCTCTGTTGCTTTAACCCTTTCTTGCAGTTGCTGACCTCCCTCTTTAGAAAAGCTTTTTGTTTTCTATGCTGTCTGCTATGATACTTCTGTCTGTGGGTACATTTCAAATTGCTGAATGAAAACAAACCTGTGATTTGGATGGGAAAGTGGGTATTGTGCAAAAAAGACCTCTACCCAACACAACAAAGCGGCACCTTTCTTTGGTTTTTCCTATTTGTTTACTTTAAAGGTCCCATCAAAGCAGACTTTTGCCATCTCAGCAATTTTACATGTATTGTAGTTCATCTGGTGAAAGTAACCCAGGAATCCATGTGTGTACCTGTATGAAATGCTCCCACCACTAACCTTTAAATACTTGGATTTTATTAACAATATTTAGTTATACTGAATATAAGCTTTGCCTTTTCAGGTTTCATTCTTTAAGAAATGATGTGAAATACATGTGTGGCACAATTTTATCTGTGTTGGGGGGGCAGGTACTGTGTAATACTTTTCTCGTTGCTTCATTTTTCTATTGTAATTAAATAAAATAATATTCCTCTCCTTAAAACCTATCAGTTCTATGAGATGATATTTGAATCAACATGAGTTCTGAAATTAATATTTACTTTCAAATTAATGAATGTGTAAATTTCATTTACTAGTAATACCAACATTTATAGAGGGATTTCTGTGTGCTTGGTACTGTCCTAATCACTTTATGATCTTTGCATCATTTAATCCCAATATCTTACCTATACAGTTAAAAATCTTTACTACTGCCATCATACAGATAAGAAAACTATTTTCTCAAGTTCATATAGTTATTAAAGTTGGAGCGAGGATAAGAACTCCAGAGTCCACCTCCAGAGTATTCAGTCTTAAGTCTGTATTAAACAGAAGTTCTCTTGCTTAGGGAAATATATATTTTTAATTAAACATTATATTTGCTTGGCTAACTTTGATGGAGAACTTAGTACTTGTAGATCAGTCAGAAATCTGAAAAAGATTTAGATTGCAATTCTTGAATGACAGCCTGGTTGAAAATTAGCAAGCAGATGACTTAGAAGCACATGGTAACTGTTAAAAAATCGACCACACTTTGTGAACATAATCTTCAGCTTGCCAGGAAAGCAGCACATTTATTATGCTGCTGCTAAGACTGAGAGAGAGTACATAAATTATTCAGGGTGGGGAAAGACATTAATTTTTTTACAATGCAAAGGAGATTATTCACGGAATAGAAGTGATCAGAATTTATTAATATATTTCTCCATTTAAAGTGAATAATTTATTTCTTACTCTTGGTAGGATAAAGCACAGGCATTAGAACAAAACTAACAATTAACAAATCTAGCTTTATTTTCTAAAGTGTGGGTGTGTTTAAAAATAGAAACTGTGATGATATATATTACAATAAATAATTTGTTAATTGAAAGAATACTTAAAGTTTAATGACTTCTATTTTTTTTTCTGTTAATAATGAATAAACCAGTAAATAACTGGTATGTTCAGATGCATATTCTTTCATTTAGGATGATTTCACATATGTTCATAAATATGTTAAAACTAGCTTCGTTTTATTCATTCCACCTGCTCCGTTTTCAATTCTAGAATTGAAACATTTCACTTAACCAAAGTATAAGGATGAATGTTATTTTGGGGTGCATAAAAAGAAGGATTCCTATGCAGCTAATAAATCTTCACCGCACCATCCAGAAAACGTAAATTAAGTACCTACTATGTGCCATGAACTATTTTACTTGCTGGAGTTTTGGCAATGAACAAGACCCTGAATTTACATTCTCTGTGACAATAAAACATACATGAAATGTAGAAATGTAAATAATTACTCAAGCTTCTCCTAGTTACCTGTATTGGTCACATAATTGAACAAAATGATAGGATAGTAAGTGTGGAGCAGTGCTTTCTAAGGAAATGCTACTTACAACTGGGATTCCTTAAGTCTGAGCTGACCTGTAACTAGCTTTGACCCACAGAGTACAGTGAACCTGATAGGGTGCTAGATCTGGGCCTCGGTTGAAAACCCTTGCATTCTTCTGCTCTCCCTTGGAATTCTGCCTAAGAGACACAAAGAGAAGTATAGTTTCGCTTACTGGAAGATAACGGATCACAGGGAGGGAGGTGAGTAGTGCTAGTGGACTAGACAATGTCATCCTAGATTTATAGGACAGCCCGCTGACCTATAACGATATAAGCAAGTCCAGTCTAGATCGATAGAACTACCTGACTGAGGGTCAGAAACATGTGAGCGAGCCCCGTCAACATTAAGAGGCAGACCCAACCTGTCACCGGCATTGTGAGCAATAATGGGTCCTTAATGTTAGTCCCTGCATGTTCATGCATATGTATGCATATATACATGCAAAAGCATGTTGATGTATCATATAAACCTTGCTAAATGCAGGTTCTGTTTCCTTGAGCCATACTGCCTGAGAAGGAACACTAATTTTTCTCACAGTCAAGCCACTGGAAAGTGCAATTTAGGTAAATGTATCAGTTATCTCTCCTCTAAATGCATTCAGTACAATACAGCAAAAACTCAGAAATCCAGGAATGTGTCGTTGAGAAACTCATCTTAAATGCTGCTTGAGAGATTATCTTTAGAACGATGAAGGATTTGGGGCAGAATGCACCTAATCATTTGTCAAATCAGGGTCCTGATATGCTAGTGATCACTCAGCCCTTGTCCTTCCTGTGAATCCCTGAGCTTGAGCAGCTCTTGTCCAGTGCTGCCCACACAGCTTCTAGGATACCTGTTGTATATATTGCGGTAGTTTATTTCTCTTAATCATTCCCAAAGTGAAAACTCTAGCCAATGCACACCTTCCTCTGAAAATTGAAGATCGCTCTGTCAGCACAAACACCCTGAATTTAGGCGTATACCTGTGTTTACATGCTCTACAGGCTATAATCTGTCAGTTGTGTCCTAATGTGCTCACTTGTATTAGGAATGTCACCTTGTCCCCGTCACATCCTTACCCCCATCCATTTAAATGTATTTTCATTTGCAGCGTAACCCTGTCTTTTAAGATAGATAATATCAGAATTGCATTCCTAATTAATAATTGTATGTTCTAACCAATCGAATTACAATGTGTGATATTTAGATCACTGAATTGACAGAATTTTCTCTTTAGATATATTGCATCTGGTATGATTATTTTCCTATTATGATTACCTCTAAAAGCCCCAGTTTTATATTTTAATCCAAATTGACTAGACCTTAGTATCATTGCATAGTTACCATAAAATTACCTTTCATTTCATGTATTATTTAGTAGGAAATTTTATTACTCTATGTATATATTAATTCACATAAATGATAGGTTTTTCAGATGTTTTTATTCATGGAAAATTGTAAAGGGCCCAATATTACTTTATTTGGAATCTAAAACATTAATTCCTCTCTCATCTATGAGTGCTGGCAGAAGACATGACATTCCTGGGTCAGAGACAAAGGACTTCATTATTTACAGCAATAGCAGTAGCAAAGGTACCAGTATTTTCTCATACCACTTCCTAAGCCTCGGTTCCAACAGGAAGATGTGCAAGGGGGCAGGTGACATGACCATGTTGAATAGATTTTGTTACAGGAATGCTGAGGCTAGGAAGCCTGATTCAGGCTTGTCCAAAAGAAAAGCTGCCATTGCTTCTGTACAGGAGAAATGCAAAAGGCCCATGGAATTGGCTACCGACTTGGAATTATGGTTGAGGAGTAGTTTTGAAGTGCTGATGATGGAGCTGCTTCTGGTAAGTGGAAAGTGTGTGTGTATATATATATATATATATATACACACACACACACACACACACACACATATACATTCACGTTCAAAGGAACAACTGAAAAATAAAAGCATTCACATAATGTATGGCTTACAATGTGTTTGCTGTATCTAACTATTTTAATTCTCATTTTCCTGATCCTTCATAAATGTAATTTTAAATTAATTATATCTGGGAATCATGCCCTGAACTTGTGTAGTCTGATGTAAACACTGGGTGCTCAATGTCACAACTCTATTACACTACAACCAGTTGGGGTTGAAACTGAGTATTACATATATTCTGCTGATTTATATATAATCAACTTTCATTCCTGTGTTCTGCCTGTGTTTGTCACTGTCTGCATTTCTCCCTGAAACTAAACTCATCATTTACTTTTCTTTCCGCACTTATTCTTTCTTCAACGTTTCTGTATTAGTAAATGGCACACTGCATCCACTAATTTTCTCAAGCCGGAAATAATGAACTCACCCTTGATCCCTCCTTCTTGAACATCTCACATATCCAACCATTCAGTTCTCAGAATTCTGACATCTATCCATCTCTTGGTATCTTCACTGCCGCCCACCAGTCCAGGGCCCCATGATCTGGATCCCCACACTGGTCTTCAAATGGTTTCTCATGATCTTCCATTTCATCCTTTCTAGTGATGCCATACTTATCTTCAAATGGCTTCCTTTGTCTTTAAGATGACTTATAACCTTTTTAATATATGTTATCAGGCCATTCATTCTCTGAGCCTTATCACCCACCTTTCTTCCCTTGCAGTTCTGTGCTTTAGTTTGGCTGTTCCACAATATCCCATAATGCTCAGATAAACTCTCACCTCACAACCTCTCCACATACTGTTCTATTCTCTTGCATTCCTCGATACCTGAGTTAAGATCTTATTTCAACAGTAGCAACTTAACCATCACACCTTCTGGGTCCTTTCACAGACCTCAAGGTTATTTGGAGTCCACAATATGTATGTTTCTAATAAATCCTGCATGTTACAGTTTTAAAATTCATCTAAATGCATTTTTCAATCCATTTCTTTCTGATACAGTAAGTTCAGTGAGGGCCTAGAGGGTACATGCTTTTTTCACTAAAATTCCCTAAGCATTTAGAAGTCTGTAAGTCACATTGAGGCAAATCATTGACTAATACATTTCAATTGTTCTTCCCAGAGCACCTGAAATCGATGAATTTGTTATTCAGAAGTATAATGTTTATTATGTTCAGATACAGGTGTATATTTCAATGAGAAATATTCTTTTTGAGGTTGGGCCTACTTTTATTGTTATGTTGAGCTTATGGCAAGGTTTCTGTCTTTCTAATTTTTTGCCTGTGCTCTGCACACCTGAAAAGTAGGACTAAATTAGAGAATATTTGTCATATTTCATGGCTGCTTATCAGCAGCACTTCAGGTGTTTCAAGTGGAAGAAAGGAGAAACATCCACGGGGATAAAAGCAGTGAATTCTTCCATGTACTATTTCTAGCAGCAGTGAAATCAATTGTATCTAAGAGGCAAAACAGTATGCTAATAACACTTTTTATTCAGGAATTTCAGCTAAGTGGTCAATTTTAACTTTCCATAGCATATTAACTCATTCTTGATCTAATTTCTTAAAATACAACACACAAAATAACGACTGCTATTATTTATTGAAGATTTATTACAGGTATTTTTTGAAGTAATTTTCAAGAATTATTTTATTCCAAAGGCCCAACAAAAACTATGCAAGAGATCAACACATGTTTATTGAGCCCCTACTATGGGCAGGCAATGTTTTAATTGATGGATCAATAGCAAAGAACAGTTTGAATATAAACATCCCTGGTCTCTTAGAGTTTGTACTTTAGCATGGGAAATAGATAATAACAAAATAAATACATTAATTGTAAACTGTATATTAATGGCTATAGAGAAACAAAGCTGGTGATGGGTTTTGAGGAAAGGCTGTGACAAAGATTGTCTTCTTGACCTTAGGATCATGTCCTCTTTTCTCAACTAGACCCTGACTTTTGGACTTCCATATTCAACTCCACATTACCCAATTTCAGCAAGAATCCTGCTATGTCAGTTTGACCATAATTCTTCATATCTAAACAGGTTCTTCAACCTATACCCTTTCGCAGGTGATGTCCAGTCACTCGGGCCTGATCTCAGCAAGAAGCCTGTAAGGTAGGTTTAGCCAGAATCCCTCCTGACGTCTGATGTTTACTCAGCAATTTTTTTGTCCTGCTCCTTAGCTATAAATTTCCACTTGTCCTTGTGTATGGAATTCAACCCAATCTCCCTACCAACTACTTCCCTCTTGGGGAGAATGGTGACATTTTTCTGTACCCTATGGAAATAAAATAAATAGAAAATAAATATCGCCCTGTTAATTACATATATGCATTAAATATATTTTCTTCATATTTTAACTTTTATTTATGATGTCTTTTGTGAACAGATTTTTCTTTAAGTCCTTTTATGCCTATAGTATTGTAGTAATGTCCACTACTACTAATTATGTTTTATTATTTTTCTTAAGGATTCCTTCACAAACTTGAGTCCTCAGATATTCTGCTATCATTCTTTCTAACTAAAGCATTTATCTTTCATGTTATATTTGAAATGCATATAAAGAGTATTTGGAGGTCATTTTGTCTAAGTCCATTAGTTGGCAATGTAATGAGTGCAGAAAATGCCACTAAATGCAATAAGAAGTTAAATATTAAGTAAACACTCACAATCGTGTAGTTCAGCCTTTAGAGTCAGTGACTTGAGACCCCTCACTAAGGTTCTATGCTTAACGACATAGAAATGCACTAAATGTAAAATATTTTACATTAAATTTTTCAATTTGTTTTCAGGAACATATAATTTTCAAGGTTCGGAATAGAACATATGGAACTTAACATTTTGTTATCTTGACTTCTTGATTTTTTAAGTAATAATTGTATACATGGAATATGGGCCTGCATTCATTTTTTTTTTATTTTTTTTTTTGTCTCAGGCCTCACAATTGTTCACAGCAGGCCTATTGCCTTGTGGACAATAATAAATAATATACTATGATACAAAAAAACACAAACGATAGTTACATTAAAAATAACTATGATAAAGTCAAGAGTATAAAGTAGCAATTGACTATACAGATAAGTATTAAGGAATAGAGTCATGCATAATCAGATATGGCAAGTTAAAAAATAAATTGTTCTAACTAGGGGTTGCATTATATAAGCTACTCTCCCTTAACACTAAAAATTATTATTACACATCCAATCACATGATTTTGAATTATCTCCATGAAATTATTACAAGAATCTTCTAGGTGTTTGTGTGTGAGGAATCTGATCTGGGGTTCAAAAGAGAATCTCTAAACTTTAAATTAAAGGCTATAGGAGATTAAACTGCCATAATTGGCATTTGATATTGTCCTTGGGAGAATTTTAACACTAAGGAATTCATATGTGAATACTATTGAATTAATATATTTAATTTGTGTAATGAATATTCTAAATCACTGGCCTTCATAATTATTTTTAACAAATAAAACTTTGTAATGTAGTATTTTAATAAAGCAGAGGACAACTCATTGTTTTTGGAATTCAGATACTGCTATAGAACAAAATATCAGTATAAGAAATAACTATTGTGGCAAACCTTAAAGAATTTGCCATATTGGTACATATCTATACAATATCTTCTGTGTGTGTGTGTGTGTGTGTGTGTGTGTGTGTGTGTGTGTGTGTGTAATTAAGCCTTGGGAAAAAAGTAGAGGATGATGATGGATAAGAAGTTGAGCCTCTCTGCAAAAACTTTATTCCTAAAGAATATGATTCTAACTTTATTGTTAGTATTTGTTTGTTTCAAATCACAGGGCCAATCTGATTAGGTGAAGCTAACTTGGAAATAACTACCAGAACAATGGAGTGTTACATATACATTATCTATTTAGCAAAGATTTTGTTTTTGTCTTCGATAGAATCAATCATGGCCAGATCGTTGTAAGATATTTCTGGGTCTGGGATACTTAACCATTTCCCAGAATGATTCCAACACTGCTATCTGGGATCATATCTTCACGTCTACTGGATATTTCTGTAAGATTTATATCTACTACACTGTTCAGAGAGCAAGGCTTATTATTAACTTGAAGTGCTCTTTCATCTGTAAGTTGCTCAAGTTGCCTGTACTAGATAAAAGAAATGGAGAAATGTAATAAAACAAGCAATACTGTCATACTTGAGTTTTCCTCCAGACAGATAGAACCTCAATTAAAAATGTATACAAATAAACAAAAAAGTGAATCACAAATACCAATACTAGATAAGATGAACTATTTAATTTTCAGCATAACTAATAAACTTTCTAAAATTATTTAGTCATTCATTCCTCAAATGTCACATTCCTTAAAAAGAACAAAGAAATTATCCACTCACCCAATTAAACACAAGTCAAATAAATTAAAATTATTTTTGGATATCTTCGAGCTTCATTACTTACATGAGTAAAACTAGGCTAGATTTTGACTGGGACATTGAAGCATTATCATTTGGGTAGACAAACTAATGCCCTATACCTTTCATTCTATTCTGAATTAATTTGATATGGGAACAAAAAGAAAAAAAAAATACCATACTAGGTTATGTAATGCATGATATATACATATTTCTTACTTTGAGGAAAACATAAATTATTTATATTTGTCTTTAAATGAACTATGTGACTCGTAAATTGACTGGGAAACATTGTTTTTAAAATGAAACTAGAAAACCTCGTCAAAAAAGAGCTAAACTACAGAAAGATGTGTCTGAAAAAGTAATATGATGCAAATGGAAAGTTGATGGGAGGATAGTTCCAGAGGATAGTAAGAAGGAAACAAAAAACTGAGAAGAGGCTTCAGAGCTAACAAGTTCATTATTACTTGATAAATTCCTAGACTTTTGAAAGTCTATGTGCTCCCATATTTTAATCTCAATAAAAATGTTAATTTTGTGTATTGGCCAGCATGAATAATATTGCAATGAAAATAGGGATACATATATCTTTATGCATAAATGTTCTCAAATTTTTAGGGTAGATACCCAGAAGAGGATTGCTGGGTTGAATGGTAATTCTCTTCTTAATTTTTGAGGAAACTCCATGCTGTTTTACATAGTGGCTGTACTAATTTATATTCCCACCGGCAGTGTATGAGGGTTCCTTTTTCTCCATAGCTTGTCCAACACTTGTTATTGTCTTACTGCTAATAGCCACTCTAATAGGTGTGGGGTGGTATCTCACTGTGGTTCTGATTTGCATTTCCCTAATAGCTAATGAAGTTGAGCATCTTTTCACATATCCGTTGGCCATATTTGTATGTCTTCTTGGGAAAAGTGTCTGTTCAGGTCTTCTGCCCATTTTTAATTAATTAATTAATTAACTTAACTTAATTAAAATGTATTGGGTGGTGGCCAAGACATGCAAACAATCAAAGTGCCCTTCTATCTATGATTGTAAAGATGACTGGATAAAGAAGTTGTGGTATATATAAACAATGGAATACTACTATGACCATTTTTAATTGGATTGTTTGTTTTTTATTATTTAGTTGTATGAGTTCTTTATATATTTTGGATATTAGCCCCTTATTGGAGATGTTTTTTGCAAGTAACTTCTCCCATTTGGTTGGTGGCCTCTGTTTTGTTGATGGTTTCTTCTGTTGTGCAGAAGCTTTTTAGTTTGATATAGTGCTATTTATTTATTTATTTATTTATTTATTTATTTATTTATTTATAGGTTTACTTTCCTTGCCTTTGACGTCAAATTCATTAAATCCTGTCTAAGACTAAGGTCCATAAATTTAGTAACTATGCTTTCTTCTATGCATTTTATTGCTTCAGGTCTTATATTTAGATCTTTGATCCATTTTGAGTTAATTTTTGTGTACCGTTACAAATGGCAATCTAGTTTCATTCTTTTGCATGTGGCATTTCAATTTTCCCAGCACTATTTATTGAAGAGGATTTGTGTTCTCCACTGTATGTTTCCGATTTCTTTGTAAAAAAAAATGCCCATATTTATGTGGCTTTATTTCTGGGTTCTCAAATCTATTCCATTGATCTAGGTAATGACTGTTTTTTTTTTGCCAAAACCATGCTGTTTTGATTTTTGTAGTTTTGTAATAGAAACCAAAGTCAGGGAATGTGATACCTGTGGCCTTATTCTTTTTTCTCAGAATTGCTTTGACTATTCAGGGTTTTGTGGCCCCATATAAATCTGATGATTTTTTTGTTCTATTTCTTTTAAAAATGCCATTGGGATTTTTATGGGGATTTCATTAAATCTGTATATTGCTTTAGGTAATATGCACATTTTAACTATGTTGATTCTTTCAATCCATGAACAGGGGACATCTTTTCATGTCTTTGGGTCTTCTTCAGTTTCTTTTAATAATGTCTTGTGGTTTTCAGTGTATAGGTCCTTCACATCCTTTTAAGTTTATTCCTAGGCATTTTGTTCTTTTTGTTGCAATTGAAAAAGGAATTATTTTTTTCACTTATTTTTCTGAAATTTCATTGTTAGTATATACGAATACAATGGATTTTTGTACATTGTTTTTGTGTCCTTCAATTTTATTGTGCTTGTTTATTGTTTCTAAAAGTTTTTTGATGTAGTATTTAGGGTTTTCTATATAAAGAATCATGTATTCTGTAAAAAAATGACAACTACTTTTGCATTTCCAATTTGGATGTCTTTTATTTCTTTCTCTTGCCTGATTGCCTTGGCTAGGACTTCCAATATTACTACCTTAAATAACAGTGGTGAGAAAGGGTATTGATGTCTTGTTCCTAAAACAAGAAATACACTTTTAGTTTTTCACCCTTAAGTATGATATTGGCTGAGGGTTTTTCATATATGGACTTTTCATATAAGGTATAGAGGCACTTTCCTTCTATACCTCTTTTTTTTAGTGTTTTAATCATAAATTAAAGCTGTGTCTTGTCAAATTATTTTTCTGCCTCTATTGATATGCTCATATGATTTTTATTGTTTATTTTATTTACATAGTATATCACATTGATCAATTTGCATATGTTCAACTATCATTATGCACCTGGAATGAACACCACTTCATTGTGATGTATAATCTTTTTAATGTATTATTGTACCCAGTTTGCTAGTATTTTGTTTAGGATTTCTGTTTCTGCATTCATCAGATCATTGGATAAAGACAATGTGGTACATATATACAATAAAATATTACTCAGGGATACTAAAAGATCAAATGTTGCTATTTGTGACAACATGGATGGATCTTGAGAATATTATACTAAGCGAAATACGTGAGACAGAAAAAGTCAAGAACCATATGATTTCACTGATATGTGGAATATAAAATTGAAAGCAACAAATGAACAAGAAAAACAAATAAACAAAAACCCATAGTCACAGACAATAGTTTAGTGGTTACCAGAGGGAAAGGGGAGGGGATGTGGAAGTGGATAAAGGGGTTCAAATATATGGTGACAGAACTGTACACTGGAAACCTATATAATTTTATTAATGTCACCCCCAATGAATTTAATAAAAAATAAAAAGAGAAGCAATAGCATAACTGTTTGGCAATATCTTTTGCATTACAAATGTTCATACACTTTGACCCAAAAATTCCACCTCTAGGAATTTATTTAATATAAACACCTACATATATATATATATATATATATATATATATATATACAGAGAGAGAGAGAGAGAGAGAGAGAGAGAGAGAGAGGGAAAGAGAGAGAGGGATGTTTGTTGTAGTATTGTTCATAATAATACAATGATTAAATAAATAATAGTGTGTTCACACAATGGAATTCTATGAAAGCTGATTTAAAACTTCTCTAAAGGCTCATAGATAAAAAAAATTGAGGTACATCTCTGTGCAGATATGGAGAAAGTTACAAAGTATATTTTTTATGTAACAAATGCAAGATAATATGTAGTATATGTTCCAATTTGTAAATATTATAACAATAATTACATGTATTAGTGTGAACACAGACACAGAAACCTGGTAAAATATGTACCAAATTATTAAGGTGGGATTATTTCTGGACAGTGTGGGACTAGGAAAAATTTTCACTTCAGCATTATATGTTTTTAGATCTTATTCCAATGTGTATGTTTATTTTCCAGTATTTTGTTGTTATTGTTGATGTTGAAGTAAAATATAAAATATATGTAACATAAATTTTTGTATATTAATTTTAAACAAAAAATGACAAAAGAAAGTTTTTAAAGTGATAGCCCTGAATAAATTATTTAAAAGCTTAAAATGAAATGTGAGTTACAGTAGTAAAAGTATTATCCAATAACACACCTAAAACTCTCTATATTTCTTCTTTCCAAAAATGTAAGAAATTTATAATTATAAAATAATTATCGGTTATAAACAGTTTAGCTAATGTATCTAGGGATTCGTTTTAATTCATGAATTCTTGAAAGGTGATTCTAAAACTAAATTGCTTCTCATTATGTTGACCTTTTTTCAGTTACAAAATATTTGCTGCAAAATAATTTTTAAACCGTTTCTAAAACAAAGCAGCAGCCCCCCAATTTTTGACTATGGCTTAGTATTTCATTAAGGTATAATTATTTCAATCACCAAATAACAAGGCTTCACCATGTAGGTATTGAATCCATCCAAAATAACTGATTTATTTAAAGTGTACTTATAGTATATAGTAAAAGAAAAAGTACATTAAAAATCCAACTTTCAGAAGACAAGGCATTTCCCAAAAGAAATCTTCACTTCTTTCCAAAGGTCATTGTCCTAATTCTCTTAAAATAAAAAATAAATTATGAGAGATGTATTATTATCTTGTGAGCAGTTAACAATTAAAATTAGAAGATACACAGAATTTTAAAAACAGTAAAAATATTCATGCAAAACATGTCAAATTCAACCAAAACTTTTACTTGTCATATGGTAGAAAATTATCTAGAATTTACAAATATAGCTAAGTAATCAATTCAATAAATTCATAAATAAAATGTAAACTCAAAGAAAAATACAAGGAAATTAACATTAACAAATGAATATAATTAAAGATAAACAACAGAATAAAAAACTAGCTTTCTCACATTACTCACAATAAAAGATAAACTTCTAGAAAGAGTAATAAGGGAAAAAAGAAAATGTACCAGTACCAGGAGACAACTCTTTTTTTTTTTTTTTTAACTTTTATTATTTTAAGTGTGTTTTTCCAGGACCCATCAGGTCCAAGTCAAATAGTTGTTTCAAGGTAATTGTGGAGGGCATAGCTCATCCTGGCCCATGTGGGGATTGAGCCAGCAACCCTGGTGTTACGAGCATCGTGCTCTAACCAACTGAGCTAACCAGCCACCTGCCAGGAGACAACTCTTAATCAAAAATGTACAAGGAGCCAGCCTGGTAGCTCAGGCGGTTGTTGCTCCGTGCTCCTAAAACACTGAAGGCTGCCGGTTCGATTCCCACATGGGCCAGTGGGCTCTCAACCACAAGGTTGCCAGTTCAATTCCTCAACTCCCACAAGGGATGGTGGGCTGCACCCCCTGCAACTAAGATTGAACACAGCACCTTGATCTGAGCTATCCTTGAGCTCCTGGATGGCTCAGTTGGTTGGAGCGCATCCTGCAACGAACAAGGGCAACTGGATCTGGAGCTGAGCTGAGCCCTCCACCACTAAGACTGAAAGGACAACAACTTGACTTGGAAAAAGTCCTGGAAGTACACACTGTTCCACCATAAAGTCCTGTTTTCTCAATAAAATCTTAAAAAAAAAAAAAATAAATAACACACCAACAATTGAGAATATTTAAAATTTTCATCATTAATAAAAATGAGATATAAAAATAATATGAATGATTTTTGTAAAAGTAACTTTAAATTTCAATTACTTTACAAACATATGTTAGTAATATTCATAATTCATAACTCAAAATTCATAACTCAAAAATTCATAACTCAAAAAAAATTTACACTATAGTTTTAAAAAGTGAAGAAAAACCTCTCTATGTATATATACATTTTTTTCAATTTTCTTGATTAGTATTGTACAGTAGCAAAGCTGATAATTATTTACAAAACTACCATTTATCTGTTTTTCCATCCCCACTCTATAGAAAGAAAAAATGGAAAGAAACCATGGGACTGGATATTTTTAAAATCTTCAACAAGATTAGTTACTTGGTATTTACTCTAACTTTATAGGTGTTATGAACTAAAATGTATCCGTCCAAAATTCAAAGATTGAAACCTTAACCCCCAGTGTGTCTGTATTTGGAAATAGGACCTTTAAGGGGGTAAATAAGGTTGAATGAGGTTATACGGTTTGGCTATCATCCAATAAAATTCTAGATCTCTCTCTCTCTGTCTCTCTCTCTCTCTCTCTCCATGCACAGAGGAAAGGCCATGTTTATGTGAAGACACAGTGAGTAGACGACTACCATCCAACAAGCCAGGAAAAGAGGTATGACCAGTGACCAATTCTGATGGTACCTTGATCTTGAACTTCCAGCCTCCAGAACTGTGAAAATAAATGTCTACTGTTTAAGTCATCCAATCCATGGTATTTTGTTATGGCAGTCCTATCAGACTAATACAATACGGTTACCTAAAAGTCAGTCCCCTCCACTAATTTATTGAGGATATGTTAAACGAATAGTTTACAGAAATTCAGAGTTTGACACACAGCTTAGATTTCTAAGATGAATGACCTTTATTCTGAATTAGTTGTTAAACAATACAGAATCCTCCTTTAAGAGTAAAATATTTGAGGGTTTTGTCCAAGTAAAAGGAATATGGTGATTTCTTTTTAAAACATACCTCTGTTTTTAATCAGACATATGGTTTATCTGTACTACTGTGAGTCCAGTTTAGTTCTGCTCTATTTATATTAGTTTAACCTTTCAAAAGTTTAGAACTACATCTTTATTCAAAACCACTTAGAGTATTTAGGCAGATATGATTCTGTATTAAAATTTTAAATATATATTCTCCTCTGAGACCATTTATTTATCTCCATTTGGTTGTTAGTAATTGTAGGTGTTTGAAAACAAAATCACATGCTATTATTTGAACTCATAACTATATCTCCCCAGATGTTTCAAAAGTTACTCCCCAATTCATGTTCTATCAGTTCTTCCTTTTCTCATACTTTCCACTGGCAGGTTATTATTGTAGAAAATAATTTTAATAATGCACATTAATCAAGAAACAACTACAAATGTTTACTGTATTATGGAGCCAACATGTATTCCTCATCCACATATTTAATAGAAACAGAGAGTAGAAAGGTATTCTTCAAGCTATTTTAATACATTTCTTTCTTTCATTACTTATTTCTAATAGGCAATCAAATCTTGTCAGTCCTTCCCTCCAAATGTCTTTAAGCATGTCATTTAATTTAATTATATGTGTCATTTTATTTACTTGCTAACTTCTACTGCCTTAGTGCTGGAGCATATCATCTCACACCTGGATTACTGAAATAGACTTTTTTCTGGCAACCATACACAAATCATTTTCTTCATCATGCTCCCCAAATGAGTGTTTGCTATCTCTAAATAACATCCTTATTGTGACTTCGAAACTCAAAAACTATCAATGAGTTTCTGGGCACTTATGAGATAATACCTTCAGTTTCCTTTCAAAGCTCTAAAGGATCTGTTTCTACCTATAGTTTGTATCTCACCCTTGACTCATTCCATACTTTGGAATCTGAGGCATTTTCTTTATTATTTAATTATTTTACTAAATTTTGTCTTCCAAATGAACAAAGGGAAAGCTAAAAGGAGATACTCTATGGGCAGACTCCAATAATCATAAGGGTTAGAATTACTTTTGCAGAGTAAGAAGAATATGAAATTTAAAAACAAAACAAACAATGAAAAAAATAACTTCCTACCTCGAAAACCACCTTATTGGGGAATATGATGCCAAAATTATGAGGAACTAGGAAGAGCATATCAAGGAAAGAGAGAAACTGTAAAAATGCAGCGGTGAGGGGCTGCCTCTCTTTTCTCCTGACACCAGTTGAGGAGATTTATGAAATATTTCCCAGGATAATCTATCTTGGGAGGAAAGATGGAAGCACTTATTCCTAGGCATTCATTTTAAGTGGGTCAAAAGTTCACCCCATGAATAATTAACCCCCTTGCTCTTCTGGATTGCATGGTCCTGAGGAAAGGTAACGTCACATTGCACCGATGTGAAGCTGATCAGAACCATGCAAAATTGGATATTGCAGATGGATGGGAAAAAAAAAAAAAAACAGACAGGTGAGAGAGAAAGAATCATAGTGGTGCACAAGTGGTATCAGATATGACCTACACCTGCACTGCTCATGCTATGTCCCTCCATTAAATCGAACCTATATATGAGGCACATTGAAAATAGTAGCTCCGTAATCTTCCAAGACATAATGAAAGGATTTTAGTGAAACAAGTTATAGTCTTTGCTGCTGTAGCTTATTGCGAGTATGTAATTGATATCCACCTCCCCTTCTCAGTCACTCATTATGTATTTTCCACATGCTCAGGTGACAGGTGGCTGGCTACATTGCTTGCCTTTTGTTTTAACATAGCACTTACACCCCAGAGAGTTCAGAGGACATAGTTGTCTTTTCTCTTGAGGATGAAGTTGAGGATGAGAAAACTAGCATAGTGGGAAGAAGAAAGAAGTCAGTGAATTCAAGACGTTTTAGCTGGGGGAAAAGGCGCCAACGGGGGTAGGAGGGGATGCATGGTCTGTGGTGAAGCCCCTCCACAGGGGTTGAGGGGGCGAGGACCAAGCTGCCTACAGCAAAGCCCTGTGCTGCCCCGCCCCCCCCCCCCCCCACCAGCGCATCTACATAGAGGCTCTAAGAGAGCAAACTGGAGGCAGTGGGGTGGAGAGAATCTCAGTATTTTTTACAATAGCTGCATTCAACAATTCGTGGAAGGTTTGGGTAAGTTTTGGTATTTGCAGGGATGGGTTCTTTACCCCTTTTCCCTGAGTAGCCCTCAAGTCTGGCTGTCTGTGCACGTGGGCCTGCCGCTACCGCGCGGAAGAATGAGTGTCGGCCCTGGGCACGACCCCCTCCCATCAGCGTCCTAGAGCAATGCACTTTCTCCTAAATCCCAAAATAGCCTCAGTCCAGGGCTGCCCCTCCCCAGGGTGGGCTCCAGCGCTGGGTAAACTCCCGTGGGTGTCTCTAGGCGCCCACTAGAGGGCGAGGAGACTCCAGTGCACAGGCTCCAGGCCCCTGGTTAAAAAGTAGAGCAGGCGATTGGGGGCCATGTGACTCCAGGAGCAAGAACGCCGTGGGTGGTAAGCAGCGGCAACAAACAAACAAGCAGCCACTGCCAGCGCTGCCTCTCTGCCACCGTGTATGGGGTAAGAAGCTGCATGGCCCTCGGTGTAGCTGCCTGGTTGCCTCTTCTGTGTGTTGCCCCAGGAGAAGGATTCCATGGCTGGCCTGGTGGGACAGTGTGCTGTGATGGGGGTGAGAATTCCTTCCTGTGGTGGTGATTAAAAGAGGGAAGGACAGAGAGGGTTATCTCAAAAGAAAACAAGGGGAGGCCAAAGAATAAAATAAGAGTTTTTCCACTAAAATGGAAAAATAAAAAAAATAAAAAAGTGTGTCAAGTTTGTTACTGATGGAATTTCATAGTTGTTAAAGGAATCTAATGAACCAAGCTTGTTTTCCTCTGTAGAAGGGTGAAGGAGATGGAAATAGAAAAGCCAAAAGAAGGAAGAGTTGAGAAATGGGTGCAGGGAGCAGTAAGAAAGTAAGTTCAGTTTGGACATTGCATTCGTTTTCCATTGCTGCTGTAAGAAATTACCATGAATTTAGCGATTTAAAATAACTCCAATTTATCATCTCACAGTTATGTAGGTCAGAAGGCCTGATTGGCTGGATAGCTTTTCTGCTCCACATTGCACAAAGTCTTAATGAGGTTATCAGCCAGCTAGGCCTTTACGTGGAGGTGTTGGGAAGAATCTGTTTTTAAGGTTTTTTTCAGGTTGTTGGCCCAATTCTGATCCTTGTGGTTGTATGACGGATGCCCACATTTCCTCAATGGCCGTCAGCCAGAGGTAATTGCTCCTAGAAGCTGCCTGCATTCCTTCTCATGCTTTTCAAATGGCAGCCCCTACAGCAATGATAGGTGGAATCCCTCTCACCCTTCCAATATCTTCAACAACCCTTACTGTCAGTCTCTCTGATTGACTCTTCTGGCTTCTTCTTCGTCTTTCAAGGACTCAAGTGATTACTTTGGACCCATTCAGATAATCTAGGATACGGTCAGGTGCAGACTTTTAACTCATTTCTTATCTCTCAGGGCCCTCTGAGAAGAGACATAATCTCAATAAAATCTCCTTGTGAGCATACCAAAGATCAGCCTTTCTGGAAAAGATACTACAATTATTTACCACCAGGAAGACAACCAAGAGTCTTTAGTAATAAAATATTTTAGCAGCGTATACCTTGAGTAGGTTACTTAATGAAAAAAAAAAAAGCAATTTGTGGATTCAGAAATACAGTTCTGAAATGACACTTTTACATAATCATTCTCTCTTCTTATTGCCTAGAATGTACTTCAACTTTTACATCTGAAACTAAGCAGGTTCAGATATGGGAGAAATAAGGCAATTTTGGGAGCTGCATCTGTGTTATCAGATCTCTTCAATAAAATAGTGGTTCACGTGTGCCTGGTGTTTTTCTCTGTTCAATAATTTATAAAAATTGATGCTGAGTAAGAGAGATGATAAATTTTATTCTGACTTAACTATTGAGACCTTTTTTTTGTTATTTGTGTGTATGAGATCACACAGAGGGGTGATAGTATAGAACCTTGGGGAAGAGAAACCCTTAAAGAACAGTTATAGAAAGAGAAGTCTATCAAAAATTGGCCAGAGATAGAGAATATCATATAATAATGTGATGGTGAATATTTTGGGTCAACTTGACTGAGCCATGGGTGTGCCCAGGTATTTGGTTAAACATGATTCTGGCTATGTCAGTGCGGAAGTCTTTGGATGAGGTTAATATTTACATCAATATACTGAGTAAAGCACATTGCTCTCCATAGTGTGGGTAGGCCTCATGCAATCAGTAGAAGGTCGAATCGAACAAAAAAGTAGAATCTCCTGTGATCTAACAGCGACTTCCTCCGCCCTGATTGCCATTGAACTGGTACATCATTTTTTTCCTGCCTTCTGACTCAAACTGAAACATGGCTCTTAGTTGGTCTCAAGAATGCCAGCCTTCAGACTGGAACTACACCTTCTCCTCTTCTGGTTCTCAGGTTTTGGGGCTTTGACTGGGACTATCTCATCAGCACTCCTGAATCTCCAGCTCATCAACAGCAGATCTGAGGACTTGTCCCCTTCCATAATCATGTGAGTCAATTCCTTATAATCTCTCTCTACCTAGAAGCAAATGACTTGAAGGAGGGGAAAAAAAAAAAAAAGAAACATTAAAAAATTATTCAAAAATACAATTCCAGGTAATACAAAATGCACAATATTATCTAATAGTTACTGAAAATATTTTTAGATTTTTGAACAATAGCTTAATACAGTATAAAACCAACTAATGTAAAAAGCAATTTTCTGAATACCATCACCTTTAATTTTATCATCACACAGTGTATGTGTAAACTTAAACCATATATCTAAAATGGAGTGAAAAAGAACTCAAGCTTGAAAAAAGTTCTGACTTCAAAAATCAGAGAAACTGAATTCAGAGACCAATGTGTTTGGTCTGTCTATTAAAAAATTATGCTGAAAAATATTGACTCATTTGAAACACTTAAATAAAATAATAATAGTATTACAAATAAAAAAGAAATATATATTTTTCTGGAAAACCAGCAGTATATTAGAGATCTCTAAGAAAAATAACAAAATATCCTTTATAGGCAGATGCTTCCAGAGTAGTTATAAAGCCAATTAAGCTCAGCAATCTTGTTCAGTTTCAACTGAGAACAGTGAATTTTGCTAAGCGCTTTAAGTAATGTAAAAGAGGAATAATATATTTTCTCTACCCTCCAGGAGATCTCAACTTACTGACAGCGGGGTGTGAAGATAATAATGCAAAGAAGAGTCTCATGAGTAATGCAATGGCACAAAGAAACGGCAATAGGAGAACAAGGTAGGTGAATTTAATGGTGAGATGAATGGTTAAATGTGGAAGCATATTATAAAGTGATCATTCTTATACAAGGCCTTCAAAAATAAGTTGATATTTACCAGGCAGAGATTGGCATGACGGCATGGACAGAGGACAAGTGCATGGTGTTCTGAAGGAAGATGAGTAGAATGAGGAAAAATAAATGGGCAAATGTATTAGGTTGGTGCAAAAGTAATTGTGGTTTTTGCAATTATTTTTAACCTTTTAAACCGCAATTACTTTTGCACCAACCTAACACAAACCGAGAATGACGACAGACCGTCTAGTATAGTTTGGGCCTGGTGTGTGTGTGTGTGTGTGTGTGTGTGTGTGTGTGTGTGTACTCAGTGTTGTAGCAGTGTACTGTGTCTAGGATTAAAAAATATGAATAAGGGATTTGATATGTCGTGTTTGCTAACTTCTCTGGTATAAATGCCAATCATGACAGATTTCAAGGAACTGATGTGATGTCAGTGAATACAGAATTGGGGTGTGATGCACCCATTTGGATCCATATATGAATTGGCTGCAGCTTACCACTGTGTTTTCATTTATGTGTGTGCCCATACGCACATGCAACAAGAATAGAGAGGAAGTAATTGGAGGAGTTGGAAGGTATAATAGGATTGGGATCAAGGTAGATAAAACACTACTGGTAAAAAGTACAAGTCCATTTCTCTATCAGGTAAAAACTATTCTGAAGATAGAAGTCCAGGGCTGATTTAATAGTTCATAGAGAATATCATAGTTCTTCTCTCAATGCTCTGCTGTCTTCATAAATCAGCTTCAAAAAAAAAAATCATCTCTTAGTCCAATAAGGTTGCTGGACCTTTATCATCATTGCCACTTTGCAGGTTAGAAAAATAAAGATGATTAAAAAAAAAAAAGAAAAAGAACAGAGGTACCACTTCTTTTGAAGAGGATTTTTAGAAGTCCCAGCCACAACTTTCTTTGCATGTCATAGTCCAATTTCAGTCACATGAGTATATAAATGTAAGAGAGACTGTGAAGTGAATCTTAGCAGTGGGAAAACTGTATCTTTAAAGACAATCTATAAGTAAAGGGGATATGTTAAGGCAGTTTTCTAGCTCTGCTACAAATATTATGATAGAAAAATCAATTGGAAAATTTGCCAGAGTCAGAATTCAATATCACCACTGGAAATTTAATAGTATTCTATATCTGTAACTATGGGATGGTCACCTTCATTCCTTTTTATGATACTGCTTACCACTAGTGAAAAGCAGGTGTGATTAGAGATACGGAGATTTTTGTTAGCAGAAATAAATATTCAATTGTCTTATAGGGCAATATTAGCCTGAAAATAATGTGATTGTTTCTAGATTCTGAAGACTATAACAAATCTCATGTCAGCTCTATCCATATACAATAAAATATTACTTTTGCCCAACCAAAATGAAACCAAAACATTATGTCAAAAACATAGAAGCATTGCTCTGGAAGGATGGCTTAAAAGTAGAAAGGACTATGGAGACTGCAGAAATGGAGAGAAGGAAGACCAGAAGGAGAAAGAGCCAGAAGGAAAGATGGGACTTTCAACCTCTATGATGGTGGATAGGAACTCCATGTATGTTTGTAATTGTATAACAGTAAAAATCATTTTCTTTCTAGTTACGAATTTTACTGAAAGTACTTATAACATGGCTGTCGTAAGTGAGCTCTTCCATATGCAGCCTGAAGTCATTGAAGTTGTTTGAGGAAAATAGGAAAAAAACAACAAAAAAACAAAAACAAAAAAACAGCAAAATTTAGATTTCTGCTTAAAAGACTTATTCTGATGGCAAACTGTGTAATGCATGTATTTTTGAATGAGTAGACATTGAAGGCATGCAAATTGGTAAGGGATCAAACCCAACAATTCAGGACAGAAATAATGAGCTCCAAATTAAGGCAACAGTATTAGTGCAAAGAGAAGAATGAAGTGAAAACTCTTGTCATAGGATTTGCAAGTAATTGGCTGTGGAAATTTGAAGAAAATATGTATATCTAAACTTTTCTGTGTGGGTCAATGATGGAATATAGGGTTGCTTAACAATATAGAGAATACCTTGGAAAGAAAATATTTCTGGAAGAAAGAGGTACAATCAAATTGAGTAATACTTATTTTTAAATATTTGCCAAATATCCAGATATGGACATTCTATAATTACTGGAGAGGTAAATAGAAGTATGAAACTCAGGTTAGATATACAGATATTTAGAAAGCATTTGCCGGAAGGATATTTGCTGGAAATCACTTTCAAAGAGAATATGTGGCAGAGAAGGAGTAAAACCTGGAATTTGAAGAAATTATCATTAGAAAGACTAACAGAGAAAAGAGAGATGCAAAGAAATTAGGAAGAGCCAGTGATGCAGTGACAGGAACCATTCATCTGCGTAAAATACTGCATTTTGAATTTTCTGCTAATATGTACCTTTTACTCATAAGAAAATTGAAGACACATATAAGAAAAACAATAATAATGATTGAATCTGACAGGGCTCTTGATTGCCTGCCTCAGAAAATAATTCTAGATATTTTAAGAATTAGAGAAAATCAGAAGTTTAGAGGCTGGGCAAGACCCTGGAGGCCAGGTGCCAGGGGAATCACTTGGTCAACTAGAGCAAGAAGAGGGCCACGTGGTGGCCTGCACAGGATTTGCCTCTGCAGTGACTTTTCTTCTGACCCTTCTGCCTCCAGTTCCCAAAAGTACCAGAAAAGGACTTGTTACCTATCTCTGCAACACATGCTTCTGTGACTCTGCTCAGAGAGGGAGCTGGAAAAACTGGCTCCCTGTGGTTCTGAAGGCACCACAGCCTCCATTATTACTACACACAATGGGAAATGCTACCAAAGGGAGATGAGAGCGATGATATTGGGGGGAGGGTGTATTCAGAGAAACTAAGCATGTTTTTGACATGCTGAGCGTGTATTGTGCCACACACTGAGCTAAAGGATTAACATGCATGTTCTGAAATAATTGTCCCGATCTATGTGGCTATATCATTTTCAGTGCACAGATAACAAAACTAAAGTTTAGAGAAATTAAATAGTATAAGGTCACACAATTCAAAAGTGGAACAAGAATGAAACCTCAGCAAGTTCAGCTCCATCTACAAATTTGACCAGACTCAGGGCTCTTACATTTTTATACCCTATAATATTAACTTTCTTTGGATGACTCAGCTAATTCGTAACTGAACTGTAACTATAACTGTTAGCTACTATCAATGTCTGGGAGGTGTCTAATAAAATATTCTCTTCCAAGTATTTGGAAATAATGGGAATCAGAATTAGTGCTCAGCTAAAATTATGAATTCAGTATATATGAGGACATGAATAGGTAGCAGGATATTAAGTGAAATGTTTTTGTTGCTTCAGAATTTTGGTTTAAACCCTTAAGATTATAGAATATAATAGTGTTATAACGTCAGGTGATGGTGATAAGTTTATTACCCAACTTGAGAGTATATACAAGGAAGTGATATATATTTCAAAAGTTCAAATGGTGGGCATTTATTTGGGATATGTTGGTTGAATGCTAAGCACATATGTTTGTTTTTATCGGAAAGTGTGAATCCATGCTTTCATCCTCCTCCTCACCAACACAGAAAGGGGGGTGATTTAAAGAGAAGCAATTGGAAAACATGACCTGTTCCCGCCAGAGATTGTAGGGTACACGTATTTGTGCCAGACTCCATTCCTGGATCAGTCTACACATAAGGAACTTAATGTAGCCACCTATGAAAACAGAATGCAGAGAGAGCAACCTGACGTTCCAGATTTGGGCAGGGCTTCTCAATATTCAGGTAGACCTCATGCAAGGTAGCTGAGTTTGATTTGCCTTGAAACTGCCAATATAAGTCACCATATAAAAAAGACTACTGGGGAGTGTTTGGGAAAGGTGACCAACAAGAAACCAAACCATTTGTATCGGAAAAAATGCAGTGGAGGGTTCTCAAAAACGCCTTCAAAAATTCACAGAACAGTCGCATGAAGTAGAGCACTAAAGATGTCTCCAGGATCAGATTTTAACCAGTCTCCTTATCCCTCCTTCCCTCTGCTTCCCTCCATTCTGGAATCTGGAGGTTAAAAGTACATGAGGAGGAAGCCTTAAAATGAAAACAGGATACTTGCCCCACCCTGTCCACACTGCAGGCCTGAAACCAAGTCCAGGTGAAATCAGGTGAGTGCAGGAAAAAGCTTAAACTGGAGAAACAATTGAAGCTTTAATGTTAGACTTGACTGTGCTCTTTAATATCTGAAAACAAACAATATGGCTTGTTAATTATTTAAAGTGACCAGAAAAAACAAAGGCATATGACTGAGTTTTTGAGTCAGTGAAAGATGATTTGACAGAGCAACTTAAAAGAGGAGTGAGAACAATAAAAATTAAAGTTTACTTATGGTAGCTTACTACTCCAGTTCATTCAATAAATCAGCTTGAGATATAAAAGATCACTTGAAAAAGACAAACTGGTTCTCAGTCTGTGATGTATATCTGTAAATAAATTGAGTTCATAAACATATCTAAAGAAAAAAAAATACGCCAACAATAGGAAATGGACGTGGACATCCGTGGAAGAAAACAAATGGTATTATAAGACATTAGGCCTGAGAAGATGAGAAAGAGAAATGGAGGCATTAAGTGAATAATTAAATAGAAATATGATTATAATGATATCTAAATATCATTAAGTGCTTATTATATGGGAGACACTCTGCTAAGCGTTTTGATGGAGTTACGTATTTTAATCTTCTCAAAAAACACTAAGTAAATATTTCCATTTTACAAAGTAAGGGACTGAGTCACAGAGAGGTAAGACAACTTCCCCAAGGTCATAGCTAGTTAATGTCATCAGAGATGCATACAAAATTATAATAAATAAAAACTTAATTATTTGGACCAACGACAAGCCTATCAGATCTTAAGAGGACATGATAGAGACATTGAATTCACCTAAAAAAAATTCTTGGTTTGGCCTTTTAGCCAATTGTGTTATGTCAAGCTATCCTGATTTTTCATTTCACTGAGTCTGTTGCAAATTAAGTCTGATCTCATTAATGTTGCCTAAGTTGAATGCTTTGGGGGGAAAAAAAAAACTCTATTAAGTTATAAAGACACAATTAATGAAATGTATTAGATGTGATTATAATGTGACAGATTATTTTTATAAGCATTCCAAACTTACAGACTCAAATGAATATTCAACTTTACAGCATTAACTTTGAAAGAATAGCCCATATTGTATTAAAGCTTTTCTTGTTGAAAACTTTTTTCTTCTCGTTCTGAATTTAGCTCAGAGAAGTTTTCAAGGCATCTCAATATCTGTATTTATAGACAAAGAATACTAATAAAAATTATATCACCCAGTTTGATAACCCAAGCTTTTCTTTCCCAAAATGCCTTTGGCATGTTTCTAGAAATTAAATCTATCTTCTAACTGCAAAACTATGTAAATACTGAAGGCATTTCTAAGGCTTATTTGAAGACATTTGTAACAGGGATAGCCCTCAAATGGTTTGAATAATGGCAGGATTATCAATAGAAGCTCATGCACTACTAGGTAATTATTTTTGAAAGACATCATTTGAAATGTGCTTCAAAAATGTCATTCAGGACATTTTATATTTATACTCTAGCAATAATTTATTAACTGAATAATTTCATATATAATTATGCATGTAGTAATAAGGGATTGATTTGAATCGAGAGTCTCAATATATTACTAGCATTAGACCAAATAATGCCACTTTGAGTTCATGTCTCATATCTATAAAAATACAAAATCTTAAGTACAGAAAAGAAAGCATTATGCACTATTATGGTATCAGTGGAATTACTTACAATTGTGCAGAATTGCGAACAATTTGATGAAATGTGAAATGTTTATCACCATTTTGTGGACAACTTATGAGCATTAAAAAAACAACAACAACAACATAGAAACCGACACATAACTGAATAGCAGCAAATGCATGAAAAATTTAAAGGATGGTTGGTTTAAGTGGTAGATTTGTGGATCCGTCTCCTTTTCATTCATTTTTCCCTTTACTTATTTTTCCCATATTTCAAATCTTTAACACAGTCCAGCATCATGTATTACTGAAATGACAACATATTAATATTCAATATCTGAATAAAGGGGTTGTAACTACACGAGGCTGTGAAGACCTCCACCAGTAGGTGGAGAATTTAGGGCCATTTTCAAGGTTGCCTACCACAGTCTGCCCTCTTGCTTTCATGATTCATGTCCTTCCAATATGAAAAATGTACTCACCCTCTTCGAAAGTTTTCAAAAATTATCTGCTTAGAATTAAGAATCTTGTTTTCTATATTAGGCCCTTGTGTGACTAATGATCCCTGGTTCCTTAAGTGCTTCTGGAATACGGTGTCACTTGATCTCTACCTGTGAAATTAAGGAGGCAAGTTATCTACTTCCTCACACACTTAATAGAAAATGGTGGGGTAGACATAGAGAAACTGTTACATTCTTGTTTAAAAATTAAAACAATCGGAGGAATAAAGGAATCACTGTCTCATACCAATTCTGCTATATAGTTAGTTAAATGCTGGAAGTTTCTTGAATGGGTTGCAAGTCCCTGGAATCATTCTTCATTGATTTTGTGTCACCCTTTGGAATCTTAGCTCTGTCCTCTGAATTATCCTTCCTTTTCCATGCTTCCTTTAGCTTATACTTGCCTCTAAGCCGCAATTTCAGCCTACTTCCTGCTAGTCTAATTCAGGGGGTCCAAAGGGCTCTCTTTATTCTGTACTGTTCTGTTTCTCCTCAGTAAATGCTGCTGCTGTTTCCGTATGTGTAACTGAGGAAATGTGTGGCTCTTCTGTGAATGTTTTCAGGAATACTGAATTAGACGAAAGCCTCAACCGCAGATCTTTTCAAGATAAACCCTTCTCTACCTTAACCTTTTGCTGAGACACAGTGCCCTTCTCTTTTTAGAAACCCTACTGTTGATGTATACCTTTAAAATCTTTAGAGGATTCTTGTCTTTGGCTTTATATTTGGACCATGATTTATTTGTTTGTTTGTTTTTCCTTTTTTTTGCAGGGTCCTGGATTTGCTTGGAAGTCTTTGTTTTATTGTTTGTTTTAGTATCAAATACCATCTGAAGAGGCTGAGAATAAAAACTAATACCCACTTCATTAGGTGCATTTGCTATACTCCGTTTAACTGTTATGCTGCTACATAACAAGAATCCTCCTTTCTACCATTTCAGTGAGACATGTGTCACTCTCCTTTAAGTCTCCTCCACCAGCAACTTCTTCAAGTCTATAAAATGGAACATAAAACTTCCATTTTATGTTCTAGGCATTTTGCTTTTTGCAAAATTTTCTTGAAAGCTCATTGCCCTGTCACAAAGCCACTTCCATATTTCAGGAGTTTGTTACTGCCACTCATTAGTATCAAAGTCTGTATACTTATTTGTTATTATATAACAAATTACCAGAAAAACTTTGCTATCTCAGTTTCTGTGAGATAGTGTCAAAAATCTAAGTGCAGCTTAGCTGAGTGTCTTTGTCATAGTTCTTCCATGTGGTTACAAGGCAAGTTGTTACTTGGGGCTGTGGTTTCATCAGAAGTGGGTGGTGGTTGGAGTTCACATCCATTCTGTGTTTTTGGCAAGCCTTGTTCCCTCGCCCTATGGACTCTTTGACCTGGACACCTCATGATATAGAATCGGACATCCCCTAGGGTAAACAAGCTTAGAAAGAGTAAGAAAGGACTATTGTGCACCCAAGATGGAAGCCACAGTCTACTTGCAGAAGTGATGTCCTATCCCTTTTGTCATATTCTCTTAGACATATGTTGAGAAGTTCATTTCATACTCAATAAAAGAGAAAGGATACTAGTAGTTAGGTATCATTCAAAGTCTTCTAAGAGGTGGGCTACCATTGCAACCTTTTCACCTAATTAATTCACTTCTTGTACTTCATGTATGGAAAACACGCCCCACTTTGATGCAGTTCAGAAATACTGGAGCATGTCCCTAGAAACAACCAAATAATCAGTTTATACCATAAATTTACACCATGAACACCTCACCAACATGCTCAGTTAAATGGAACATACAAGTGGAACATTTAATTCCAGCTTATAAGAATTTTTTGGTAGCATGTTACCTCAAATATAGTTTTTATGATCAAAAACTGTTGACTCCTTTTGAGAATTAAATGAGCTAATTGATATAAAGAACATAATATAATACCAACCAAATATTAGTGCTTAATACATACTAACCATTACTACCACTATTATTATTATTATCATTATTATTACTATTATTGAATAGGTATGCATTGTTTTCAGAAATGCAAGAAATATTTTTAAAATAGTTGTTGAATGTGTAGTTTTAGCCTTTGTAATAGATTTTTCTGTCCTTCACCTCAGAGCTCTAAAATACATGATTAATAAATCTTATTTGAACAGATATTTACTTCTGCAATTTAAGATAAATACATATTTATGGCTTATACATGAATTATTCAATCAAAGACCACTTTGTTACCACCTGGAGATCTTATAACTTAAGTTTAAAAAGAAATCATTGAAGCACAACACACATAGTGTCAATATAGAAAACCACATATATTGTGAGTGTACAGCTTGCTGAATTTTCAGAAACTATTAATGTAAACAGTACCCAAATTTAGAAACATTATCAGTATTCCAGAAGTCTGGTGAGCTCCTTTCTAATCTCCACACCCATCAGAATAACTACTCTTCTGATTTCTTTAATAATACACTTGTTACACCTACTTTTGAACTTTACATAAATTTATATACTTTAGTGTTTGAGTTATTTTGCTCTGCTGCATTTGAGAGATCTAACCATACAGCTGTCTACATTTATAGATTATTCGTTTTTAATGCTGCATATTAATTCATGGTGTGATCATACCATAATTTATCCATTGTATCGTTGAATGGATTTTTTTTTTCAGTTTTTGGCTATTATTAATAACTATGATATATGATATTTTGAATATTTTTTGGTAAGCATACTTTGTACTACTTTTGGGGTATATAGCAGATGTGGAATTGTTGGGCCATAGATTATGTGTATATTATATTTTAGTAGATAGGGGCAAAGAGTGTGTTTGAGAGGTTCAATCAGCGATATACGTGTATATTGTTCTATTTGCTTTCAATTCTTGAAAATGCTTAGTGTCATTACAGTGGACTGGATTTTTGTGTATCGCCAAATTCCAATGTTGAAACCCTAATCCCAATGTGATGGTATTTGAAAGTGGGACCCTTGAGAGGTAGTTAGGTCATGAATGAGATTAGTGGCCTTTTAAGAAAAGGACATAGAGCTAGATAACTCTCTTTCCTCCATGTGACGATACAAGGAGAAGTCATCTGCCTGCAACCCAGAAAAGGGCTTAATCCAAATCCCAACCATTCTGTCAATTATTATTTTAATTGACTAATATAATGCTAACCAGTAGCCACTGGCTAAAGAAAGTGAAGTTTAAACTAAGCATATTGAACCCGGGGAAAAGGGAAACATTGGTTTTCCATTGGTTACACTTTTTTCAAGAAATAGTTTCTTTTTTTTTGGATGACACAGCAATGTTTTTATTTTATAAAGTCAATGTCTTTAACTCAAGGGTATCACATCCCTCCCTCTAAATACTAATGGACTTTTAATTGCATATTTTTAAATTCAACTAATAAGTTTAATAACTAAGTAGTTTAATTTGTTTTAATTATTTCAAGTTTACAATATTTTCTTAGTATTATAGGAGAAACAAAGAAATTATAAAATATGGCTGTTTTTCTCAAGAAAACTTCAATTTGGTAGATTATAACTTACAAACGTACTAAAATAAATAAAGAATATTTGTGATAATAATATTGAAATATTTGCATTGTCCTTATTCAAAATCTTGACATAAGGTAGTAGATAAGTCATTGTTGGGTGTCACGATCAGTAGATTATTATAACTGGGGCATGAGCTTTGAAAAATGAATAAATGTTAGTAATATAAATAGGAAAAGAAAGGGTCATTTTAATTAGGGGAAGATATATGGAGAAGTTAATTAAAAACTTGAAGAATTGAGAGTAAGCAAGGTATCTGTTAATAAACTGTGAATTTCTACATTTATAAATAGTTTATATCACATGTATACATATTATCTAATGTGTATATGCAATGCAATATATATATTTATATATGAAACAAATTTGGAAGATAGTTGAAATTTAAAATAATGTAGGCAACTTTAGTCTCTAGTTTTTAAGGATGTATTGGAACCACTGAAAGTTTTTGAGCATGAAATATAAATGTAAATTTACATGTGAAACAAGTGAAATAATAAATTAGAGTAGAAAAAAAGAAAACAGAAACAATTCCCAGTGCTAATTTGCTAAGTACGTATAATCAAATAAAACAAAGAATCGTTCCTCACTTTCATGATTATAAGCAAATTCAATCTATACCTTAGAGTGCACATCTGTACATGTGTTATGCACTTTAAACATCTGTAATACATTTTAGATTAAAACAGATATAGACAAGATGAAAGTGCAATGAGACCCAGCCACTTTCAGGAATTCTTTTAATCATGCATCTTGTTTCTCAACTTCCAAATATACATATGTATCAAAGAAGTTCACCAGTAATCTTAAGTATACTGCACTTAAAATATGCTAGTTTTAGCAATTTTAAGTATATTGTTGGAAGCAGAAAATTAAAGCAGATTTTCATTCTATACTGTAAATTATGACTTGAATAACTTCTCTTTCAAATGCAAGTCAAGGAGCTCTTTGCCTGGGGAAGAGAAAAAAAAAAAAAGGATCCGTTTTTGTGGTTTGCTAGAGGAGAGATCCACCAACTCAAGGCTCCTATACAGTATATGCAGAACTAGTTGATAGGTGACATGGAGATGTGAAGGAAGATGGGTATGGAAATACAGTCCCTTTCCCTCTTGACTTTTAATATGGTGCCAGTTAGATTGTGGGACAAACAAAATGTCCAATAAAAACCATGGGGAAAGGGCAAAGCCAATCTTAAAACTGCAACCCTCCATAATACCTTGAGAAGCCCTAGCATTGTTGAGAAAAACCTTTCCTAGACACATTAACTAAGTAAGCTACCTAAGATCACATAGCAAGCAAATGGCAGAGGAGGATTTGAGTCGTAGTGGACTGACTCTGGAACCCAGCTTTAGCCAGATTTTTGTACTCTACAAAGCCTCAGTAGAACTAGTAATGAGGGAGACCACTCTATGCCATCCTCAAGGCAGATGCATTACCAGTTCCCAGTCAGTGAGTAATCCCTGGAAGCAGTAATGGTGTTCTCCAGACTCAAAAAGCATTTGTCTAAGTTCAGGTTTAAGCACAATGAGGAAAAAAAAGTTTCAGGATTATATTTTTGAGAATTGAATAAACGTTAGGGTTTCTTGGAATTTTCAGGAAAGGGAGGACAGTTTAATTTGAATGACTTGTTATGCTGGGTTTAAATGAAAGGTAAACTCACCATTAGTAAAGCAGCCTTTCTTGTGAAAACAGGTAGAGTGGGTTGAATTGTGACTCCGCACTACCCCGCCAAAAAAAAAAAAAAAAAAAGATATGTCCATGTCCTGACTTCCAGAACCTGTGAACCTTATTTGGAAAGGGGGTTTTGCAGATGTGATTAAATGAACAGAACTCAAAATGACATCATTCTGGATTTAGGGAGTGCCCTAAACCCAGTAACTTGTGTCCTTAAGAGACACACAGAGAAAAAGATCATGGGAAGATGGAGGCAGAGATTGGAGTTCTTCAAAAGCCGTAGGAGCACTTGAAGCCACCAAGCTTGAAGAGGTAAGGAGCTGATTCTCCCGCAGGGTCTTTGAAGGAAGGATTGCCTGATGACACTTTGATTTTGGTTTCTGACCTAAGAATCAGTGAGAAAACAAATTTCTGTTCTCTTAAGCCACCCAGTTTATAGTAATTTTTTTACAGCAGCCCTAGGAAATTAATACAACAGGATTAAGTAAAAATCCGCCATTCCTGGCCTTTCTAATATTGATTGTAATATTGAAACAAAGGAAATTCTGATCCTGTCACCTTTTAATTTCTCCTATGAATATGTAAGTAAAACATTTCTGAGTCCTTTTGGGAATAATATCTTTATACTTACCATGTAACTTCATCAATGAGTTGAATTTTACTTGTTTTATAAAAGATGTCAAATATTTAGAAACATTGTTTTAAAGAAAAACAGAATAATAATGGAATAATTTATATCTTTGGCTTCCTGGTTATTAATAGCTCATTAGAGCTCTTGTTTGTTTTGGTGAGGTATTGTTTCATTCCTTATAGGTATTATAAATGTGTGCTTAAGCACATTCATTTAAGACAATGCAAGTTAATATTGAGGCTGTACCACTGGGAGCTGTGTGTCCTTGCTCATTTTGCCTTCCTTCTCATGGGAAAAATTGACTCATCTCTAAAATGAGCAAAACAAAACTTCTAACTATATAGAGATTTTAAAGACTAAATAATATAATGCAAATACTTGTGGTCTTGTTATTGGGATAATTGTCCTTAAGAGGCAGTAGAGTCATGATTGCAAAGATAATATATGGAAAATATTTAACAGAGTGCTGAGCATATGACATCACAGTAAATATTGTCTTTCTTATTATTACTATTATGGCTTTTATTATCATTGTGTTTTCAATTTGATTTTAATTATTTTTATTTGGAGAAAAATGAGAAGCTTTTAAGAAATCTATTAAAGATAATATCAAAAAACCTATATAAAGTTATAATAAATTGTCCAATTTCAGAGAGAATAATTTATTTTGATGTCTAAATTTTATTACTCTTCCATGAAGTAATTAATATTTACTCGATAATGAATAGGCACTTTATTTGTTAATAGCTTTTTATATTTTAATTACCTCAGAACATCTGTGTAGTTACCTTATGTGGCAGGCTACTTAATCAGTTTGTTAACAGGAAACAGAAAGATTTACACTATTTTTCATTATTAAATCTTTTGTTAGGTTCCTTGAAAAGGTCCACGTAATTTATATGCATAAACAATCTAAAGTTCTATTTTTCAAGTAATTTATGAAGAAATTTTTTTAGCTAGAACCTGATACCAGTGGAATACTTAAGTAGTACATATCCCTTAAAACATAGCTTACAATGATTTTTTTCCACAGAACATCCTTGTAAAATACTTTATAGAAGCATCAGATATATTTAGAAGTAGTTAAAAGTAGTGGTGTAGTTTGCTAACTTATCTACTTTACTTATAAATATATCTAGCATAATTTTTAATTGCTAGTATATTAGGTGAAGTGAGAAGTCCTATTTTCTTTAAACAAAATTTCTATTACTTGAATGATAGATTAAAAATTTTCCCCAGTTTTATGTTTCTATTAATGCATTTGTCTACACGAAACTTTTGGAACTAAAAGCTCATAATTTTGAAGATTCCCTCCACCAAAGATATTGATTACTTTTGACAACTCACTTCTAAGTTTTATGGAATATAAATCAAAGTATAACAGCCATTTACTCAGTGATCTTTTTTTACTATCTCAAATTTTCTAGGACAACATCTTCATTAGCACTAAGAATTTCTAATCAGATTAATACTTTTGAATAAGATGAAAGATTAATATAATTCTTCTCATTTCAAAGACTAGCTGATAGCAGATGCTACCAACTTCAAATTTAAATTGTCTCGTTTGATTTAAGGATGTGTGTAAACTCATAAAATTTTCTCTAACTCTAACAAATTTTTATCCTTAAATTAATAATTTATCTCATTGACTAGCAAGGGGTTTTATCCCGCATCACATCACGTGTACTGTAATAAAATGAATTAAATATACTTTTAAAATGTATAATATTGAGAGGTTATTTGTGATTTTCCTTTTGAATTAATTTAATTCATTTAATGCACAATAATGTAATTGATCTGCAAAAATCCTTATACCAAACAACTTAGTGAGATGAGGATTTTTTTTTAACTAAAATATGATGTTCAATTGCACTGATGATGTATGGACTTTATATTTATATGTTAATAAGCAAAATTCTCTAAATTGTCTCTAGATATGTATTACAATTACTAAGGTTCTCATTTCCTTTTCTTATAAACCATTCATTTGAGGAAGAATTGATTATTAAAGGATGACTGAAATTTGCACTTAATATCCTTCTCATCCAACACAAACATTGTAGTTGTTCTACGATTCCACTAGGTAACTGAAGCAGGGGTCGAATCACCTTAAATATTTCATGTTTATGTTTTAAGTTTATTGTTTTTGTATGTTTTTGAAAATGCAGAGCTTGTGTGATTGAGCCACTAGAATGGTTTGACTTTTGTGCTTACCTACTATGTTAAAAGAAGATATGCTATACACTCTACAAGCCAACTCTTTAGCTGGCCTTTTAGAGTCACCTGATCAAATTAGAATGGGTTTATCTCTATTTTCCCATATGTGATCTTGCAAAGAGTAAGATACTTATCAATTTCAGCTTCCCAAGTCTGCCCAAATGCATCAAGAAACAGTTTCATATGCATTCCTGCTTCTTGTAAACTATAAGGTTCAAATTCTCTATTTTCGCTCTTATTCATAAAACCCTGAGAGGCAGAAGGGCACTGGGGTAATCGTTGATAACCATTAGGGCACATCTGTGGCTCCTTTCACTACCATGAGATAAAGAAAGGCTTGTAAAGATATAGTAACAGTTGTGCTGTCTTCTAATATCTGAGGTAGTCTGTAATTAGTGATTTATATCTGGCTAATTGCACAGCCAATTGTACTTGTTATACATAACATCTTTAGGACTTGGTGATCTGCACTGGCCCATCTGTAGGCCAGTAAACATATCGTTTCACGACATTGGATAAATAATTTTGGAATAATTGCCCAATCTTGCTAGATTTTCTACGTAGTTCATTACATTTTGTTTTTCTTGCAGGTGAACACTATACACTTTCTGTTACTTTTTCTCTGTCTGAATCTTTTGTTCTCTACAACTTGAAATGAGTGCAACTAATTTTCTTTGGTATCACCTCCCTATGAGCAGACTTTGAAAGCACATTTGTAGAGTGCTGCAGCGTAAAGAGCAAGTAAATACGTATGAGCAAGGATTATTAGAAGAACAATTAATTTCAGCTATCCTGTTAAATTGAGAGTTATAAATAAAACCAGACCAAAAAATATACTTCATGATATAAAACAGATAGTATGTAATAGTTCAAGAAAAGTATCCAAAACAACCCAAGGAAAACAATTAAACATTTTCCAATATCTCTGACTCAATTTTATGTCATTAATTCTTGTCTGACAGTTTGAGGTCAGCAGAATACCACTCAAAGTCATCTGCTTGTTGTGCTGTGTGGGGTTTCTACTCTGTCGTTCAAGAATTCATCTGCCCTTTGTACTTATAGAGTGCTGGAGATCCCGATTCTCAGAACCCTTGCCACGGGTCTCTATTTTGAAGTTCTAAGTCTGTATTCCTTAGATGTTTCTTTCAGAGGAATTAATAATTGGCCTCGAGTGTATTGCAGGGAGCCTCAGGCAAGGCAAGGGGAGAACAGAAACTATCAGCTGATGAAAGAATGGATGGATTGTGTTATTTTATTACAGTAAAGGTTGATATCTGAATGACAGTGTAATCCTAATTGGGAGTAAATATGTGAACACATCTGTAATTAGTTATTTTTTTTTTAAAAAACGAGGATTTTGATATAAGAGTATACTACAGACTTGAAAGAACTGACAAATCTCTAGTGTTTTATCATATCCTAAATGGTCTGAGCATCAATCACCACTCAAAGACAGATATTTTAGATGAGAAATTATATCTTTTATAAGCGATTTTATTGGTAATTATTGAATAAACTTTACCCTTAAATACTTGTATGTCACTACGTGTCCAAAAGATGAATAAAATCACTGAAGCATAGTCTAAATAATACTTAGCTATATAAAATCATCCTAGAAAAGAATAATCTTGTTGCTTTGATTTGCAAGACTTCTCACTTTGGATAGCTAAAAAACAGGAAGGCTTAAGATACTTTTGAGTACCGTATGAAACACATGGAAAACACTCAAAAATGTTTATTTTCATCATCCCTCCTTTTATAAGGTGAGGAAGTACATTTTAGATGCTAAATATTGGTAGATGGTAGCGTCTCATAGAATTTATATAGAGAAGAAACCTCAAGAGTTTATTCTTCCAAATTTAAAAATCAGTTATTGATCGGAATCTATTTGTATTATTATTTAAGTAAGAAATATTTATTTGTATTGACATATTAAAATTTGATGATCTTGGTGGAAAAAGTAACTTGTGAAAAACAATGTCAGCAGAGACCAGACACTCAAGTGAGGGAAGATTGTTGGAGCCAGAGTAAAAGGGATTATTATAGCCTCATATATTTCCTTAATCAGTTATAGCACAATATTAAAAGTAAGCGGGTCAGAAAGTAGCATAATAACCATTAAAATGTTTAGTCCCCCTGAGGTGATGAGTCCACGTTGATTGATTTGAGAAAACATTTATTCACAGTAAGACGTAACATGTAAGCTGAAATTGACTTGAGAATTGAAAGTACACACGTATTATCTGGATAGAATACAGAAAAGAGAATGGTTAATTATTGTTCCCTCATTTGGAGAGCATATCATAGTCCATGATGAATGGTATCAAAGTTTATTCTTGTTTTAAACACTCATTCTGATAATTACTAAGCCCCATTCATTCTTAATACTTTAAGTTTCATAAAAATGTAAATGAAATAAAATGTTAATCAAGGGTTAAATGGACATTCCTCAAAGGCAGTAGCTAAAGTCTTAATAATTATAAAATAATATAAGCATTGACTTTACCCTGAAAATTGATAGTTAACATTTGTTTTCTTTTTACTATGAAATTTATTACTCCACTCTTATTATCACTATTACATTGCACCGGTGCTCTCAATCATTAGTATTTAAAGACTTTCTATCAAGATGTGTCAACAAAATAAGTATCAGATAATTCTGTTCTTCAGTCCATTTACCAAATGCTCTATTTATAGCTTTTGTATTAATTAAACTTTACTTTGATTATATTTAAGAGAAATAATTCTATCTATCTATCTTTCTGTCTATCTATCTATCTAGCTGTGGAAAACTTAGGTCGTCTCCATGTCTTGACCCTTGTAAATAATGCTGCAATGAACATGGGGGTGTATAAATATTTTTGAAATAGTAATTTTGATTTGCTCAAGCAAATACTCAGAAGTAGAATTGCTGGATCATGTGGTAGTTCCATTTTTAATTTTTTGTGGCACTTCCGTACTGTATTCCATAGTGGAGCACTAATTGACATTCCCGCTCGTGTAGAAGAGTTCCCTCTTCTCCACATCCTCACCAACATTTGTTGTTTCTTGTCTTTTTGATAATAGTCATTCTAACCCGTATAGGGTGATTTCTCATTTTGGTTTTGATTTGCATGTTTCTGATAATTAGTAATGTTGAGCACCGTTTCATGTACCTGGTGGCCATTTATATGTTTTCTTTGGAAAAATGTCTACTTAGATCTTTTGCCCATTTTTAAATCATTTGTGTTTGTGTGTGTGTGTGTGTGTGTGTGTGTGTGTGTGTTGTGCTACTTGGTTCTATGAGTTCTTCATATATTTTGGATATTAACCCCTTATCAGATATATGGTTTATAAATATTTTCTCCCATTCTGTAGGTTGCCTTTTCATTTTGTTGGTGGTTTCCTTTGCTGTGCAGAAGCTTTTTAGTTTGATGTAGTCCTGTGTGTATATTTAGGAATATAGTCATGAGAGTGGTGTTACTGCTTAGTGTGGTCTGGCATATGTCTTTAAGGTATCCAGGTTAACATCTCTAGATTCCAAAAATTCCAAAGAAATGAATCTAACACATTTAATCAGATTCCTAAAGTGAAGTCTTACTCAGAAAGAAGGGATAACTTCAAAGTTAAATGATACTATAATGTTAAAGATTGCAAGATTAAGCAACATGATTTTTTTGACGTTCAGGTTGATTTAGGAATCCTAATGATTTTTAAATAGAGTTCCAATTGGCAAGTTATTTCATAAATTATATTGCAAAGCTCATTTTGATCATTCTGTATTGCACATTTTTTTCTGAGAAAATACAAAATTTTATAGGAAAATAATAGCTATTAATTTATTTCTATTCATTCTCATTTGTTTTTTCTCATATAGCATTTTTAATGAGTTAATATCAACATATTCAACTACCATCTGTGTATATCAATTATATCTGATATATATGTTAATGCCTTCTTATCAAATGACTAACATGTCATTTTCTTCCTGCTTATGTGTTGTTTTTCTTAAAAATCCTATTGTTTATTCCATTTTTTATATAAAAAAAGAGGGAAAGAAAAGAAATGGAAAACACGTTGAATCACGCATGTGTATTGTCACACAATTTCTTGTATAATAAAGTTAAACAGTGATGAAAGAAATGTTGATAAATTCTTTGACAGAGAAGTATTAAGAAAGAGGCATTTGAATCTCCTCTCATCTCTTGCTGTGAACTTCAGCTTGTTGCTATCCATGCGCTACAGTTATCATTTGAAAATCTGGGGACAGTAATGCTGACTTTTAAAGGCAAATTTAATAACGATGTAATAATTTAAAATAATATATGCCATTTTCCTTTTTTCCATCAACTGAACCATTTTTGTTTGGATGTTTTGTTTTGTTTTTGAGAACAAGACTAAATTATCTTTCATTTCTACAAAAAGGATATATTTAGCAAAAGACACACCAAGAAAAGGGTGGTTATGGCCCAGGAGACAAGGCAGGTAGGTGGTAGACCTTCTGAGGTCCTGCTGGGGAAATAGGGTCTCGTAAGTGTTGAGTGGTGGGGACCATGGAAAGGAGAAAGCTCCAGTTGGATCCACCCTGTTACAGATCATGGGTGGGACCCACAGTGACCTCACTGCTAAGTCTTGCGGAGGTCCCAGTGCCTACTAGAGTGAGAGCAGCTACGTAGTTTCCCAAGGGCACCCAGTAAGGGACATAGGACAGGAAGCCATAGGACAGGGAAGTGCTATTGGTGGTGAAGGCCAGCGAGGAGAAGCAGGTACTATGCAGTGGCCGAGGAAGGTCCAGACACTGGGGTGGACGTACGTCCTATTAAGTATGGGTCTTCTGCTCTATCTCTGCCTGGTACTCTGTAATTAGAGCCGAGTATTGGTGCTGCCAGGTGGCTCATTGCCAACACATGGCCCATGGAGGGCGGTTCAAAGTAATTAAACAGTCTATGAGGGACATAGGAGAAGTATCGATTTTTTTTTTTGAGGTATAATTGACATATAATATTGCATTAGTTTTAAGCGTACAACATGATTCCACATTTGTATCTATTGTGAAGTGATTTTGTATATAGAATAATTGTATTTTTCCTCAGTTGGCATTGAAATAAATAGTGTATATGTTATTATGTTTGCATTAAATATAATTCCCCTAATGCAAACAGGTAAACTTTTCATGCAGATTCTTGCAAGGCAAAAATATGTAATGGAGTGACTTGTTTTTAGTTTGTTTAAAGAAATGTTAACTCATTAATTGATTAGAAAATTATTGGATGGGATGGGGTGAGGAACTAAGACTCTGAAGCTTAGGCTGGATAAGATGTGATTGAGTTATAACAAGGAAGAATATAGCTGGCAGGTGGTTTTTTTTTTTTTTTTTTGATTGTTGTTCTTAAATTACAAAATACTTTCAACACAATATAAAACATTTTAGTCTTTGTGTCAGTACGTGTTTCTGCAGTAACTCGTTTCACCTATTAAATTTTTAAAACCTGTGTAGATTCTCTCTCTGATTATTATTTCTGCCTTTGTCAGTGAGATGCAGATATTTTTGTACCCATGACAGAGAAAAATGAATTGTTTGATCTTCTTTTATTAACCTAATGAAAACTTAAGTTAACAAGAGGAAATGTGCTTATTTGAAGGGCACATGTTCCATATTTATAAAGAAATTGCCTCACCTTTTAGCTAAATTTATGGAGTGGCTCACTACCTAGTTAATTTGGTTATGCTAGCTTATTCAGTGCTGGTTGGTGCTAATAAGATAACTAACTTTTCAAAATCATTCAAAAAGTTGAAATTTGAGTGAAAGTTAAATATTCTTGGCAGATAATATGAAGGTGATGACAGACTCTTCACTTTGACAATGACATTCTTTCAGAACCTATACCACTTTGACTTCTTTTTCAGTATTTCAAATTGTAAAACTACGTAATTTTTTTACCCCCAATCTGGTGAGGAACATTGCTGTCTTCAACTGTCAAGTAATTTATGATCTAATATTTGAGCAAGAGATATTTAAAAATAAATGGATATCTTTTCCTACCAAGTGTATGAGACATCTTCTCATCTGACAAATTTAAAATTGATACTTATCAACATAAGGGGAATATGGCAAGATACCAACATTTAAATTCACTCTACTCTATCAACCAATAGCACAGTGAGCTGTCATGCATGTCATAAGCAATCACTGTCTGAATTTCTATCTGCTTTGAACTTGGGGAAAGGTCCTTTTTACTGTTTTCATTTCTATTCTCACTCACCATCAAATATTTTTTGAAGTTTTAGATACCAGTTTTAAAAAGACATGGTATAGAAAAAAACACTTTCAGAATATTTTATATATAGTTTACAAGTCAAATACACTCCTCCCATGACTGTCTCAGTCTTATTTTCTACACTTTAATAATATTCATGGTGTCGTCATGCTTTCTTTAGATATACAGTAGTACTTACTGCCATTCGTATTGCATGAGTGAAAAGGTAGGCAAACCTCACTCCTAAAATTATTTAAATTTATTTAAATCAATTTTAATTTCATAGCCACCAGTGAAACAGTTTATTATTTGCTAAGCAAGTAGAACAGCATAAGAATATACTGTTAAGTCCTTTGACAAATGAAACTTGAGATGTATAAAATCATAATTGTTTTATATTGAAATGTTACTTCATGAAAAAGCTTTGTTTTCATATTATTTTAAAAATGTGAGGGAAGAGTTATAAAGTGGCACTTTCTCAAACAAACACAATGCTCTATGTAATTTCTCATGAGGTTAGTGAATGTCAAAGTAAATTTGTAGCAGAGTCCCTTACGTTTATGGAATGATGAAATAATTTTGTTTACATGGCTATTTTATGTCATTTTAAAATGCATTAGATAATATTTTAGAAGTACAGACATGTATAAAGAATGATATAACAAGCATCAGTGTGCCCACTGTTGAAATTTAAATAAAAAAATAAAAATAGTTTTGAAATTTCCTCTCTAATGTCCCTGATCTCCACTTTGACTTCCCTTTCCATCCTACCCCATCCAAAGTAAACAAATACTCTCCACAGTGGGTATTTGTCACTCCCCTAAATTTTTCACACACCCTTGCTACATATGTTTGTAAATAACTATGTAGTATTATCCTGCACATTTTAAATGTTACATTATTGGTGCCTATTATTTCTGTCATCCATGGCATTCCAATTTATCTTCAGGGATGTGTTTTATTCAGTGTCATAAATATACTAGGATATATTAAAAATTGTTATGTGGATTAACATTTTAGTTGTTGCTATTGATTTTTTTGACACAGCACTGATAAGAACATTTCTGACTCTCTCCTTGGGCCCAGATGTAAGAGTTTCTCTAATGTATATACTTGGCATATAATTGCTGTTTTGTAGAATAGTGTATTTTTGAAATAGTTAGATATTGCCAAATCTCACTCCAAAAGCTAAAACAATTTGCAATTTAAATATTAGTGTATAGCGTATAAGTGTTTTCCTATTTTCGCAGATTTGACAATATTTAATCTTGTCATACTTCAGTGGTTCTTGATACTCACGCACCTGGGTTTTAGCAATGTCTGGACTCTTTTTCCTAGTATGGTCCCTAGCAGTTTGTTTTTTTGTTTATTTGTTTGTTTGTTTTAATTTGACAACAAAATATACGAAACATAAATTTTTCCATCTTAAGCATTTTAGGTCTACAGTTCTATGGTACTAAGAATATTCACATTATTATATAATCATCACCATTTTCCACACCCAGAAATTTTTATCTTCCTAAAATAAAACTCTATATCCATTAAACACTAATTCTACATTCCCTGCGCTCTCTCCCCAGCTCCTGGCAACCACCATTCTATTTTCTGTCTTCATGAATTTGACTACTCTAATTACCTCATACAAGTGGATTGAAACTGTAATTGTCCTTTTATCTCTGGCTTATTTTACTTAGCATAATGTGTTCAGGTTCTTTCGCATTGTAACATATATCAGAATCTCCTTCCTTTTTAGGGCCAAATAAAATTCTTTTGTGTAACTATACCACATTTTGTTTATCCATTCATCTGTTGATGGGCACTTGGGTTGTTTCTACCTTTTGGCTACTGTGAATATAGTTTTTACGAAAATCAGGGTTCAAATATCTGTGCAAGTCCCTACTTTAAATTCTTTAGAAGTTTAGAAGTTGAATTGCTAGATCATATGGAAATTCTATGTTTAATTTTTAAGAACCACCATACTGTTTTTCAAAGGAGCTGCACCATTTTACATCCCACCACCAATGTACAAATATTACAATTTCTCCACATCCTAACACTTATGGTATTTATTTTATCTTTTTAAAAAATAATGCTGATCATTATCTGGAGATTTTTTATTGTCACAATCTGAAGGGTGCTACTGATATCTAGTGTGTGTAGAGTTTGGGGATGCTGCTAACTATCCTACAATACACAGTATGGACCCCACAACAAAGAATATCCATCCCTAAATGTCAGTACTTAGGTTAAGAAATTTTGGTTATACTTAATTATTTTTTAACAAATTCATGAGTGTAAAATGACATGTCACCATATAAATTCAGATGTATGCATATACATATTACCTAATATTTGTTATAAAATAGTTGTCAATTACACATAAATTTTTATTGGAATACTTTTTTAGTTACATTCATAGACTAAATTAATCAAGTTCATATTTATGATTTGAGGGTTTTCTTTCCAATGTTTGTTAGTTTTTTTCTTTATTTTATTTTTTTTCCTAAGGTTTATATCTTTTTAAAAAATTTTTATTGGGAAATAGTGAGTTTTTCCAGGATGTCAAGTCATTGTTTTTCAATCTAGTTGTGAGGGAGGGCAGCTCAGCTCCAAGTAAAGTCATTGTTTTCAATCTAGATGTGGAGGGTGCAGCTCACTGGCCCATGTGGGAGTCAAACTGGTGACCTTGGTATTACGAGAACTGTGCTCCAACCCACTGAGCCAACCAGCCAGCTACCTGGTGGCTCAGCTCCAAGCTCAAGTTGTTGTTTTCAATTTAGTTGTGGAGGGCACAGTTCACTGGCGCATGTGGGAATCGAACCGGCAACCTTGTTATTAAGAGGTCTTGTTTTAACCAACTGAGCCATCTGGCTGCCCAATGATTTGAGTTTTTTAACCACAAATATAGTAAATATATGCATCACTTTAGGTCTCCTTATGTGTTTAATGTTATCTTTATCTTTTTCTTCAGCCATGCTATAGTTTTAAGAAACTTGAACTTCCCTTGCATCATTTTCTCATCTTGTACTGTATTGCTTTTGGTATTTAATCCACACATATTTAAAAATATGTTAATAGTTATTACTATTTTCTATTGATAAATATGAAGGTTTAGCAACATTTGTCAATGTGTTTTTCATCATTGCTTCTTGCATCCCACTACTATATTCAAGTATCATTTTATTTTGTATTAAATTACATCTTTACATTTCTCACATGAAATAATAAAGGAAACATCTGGCAAGAAACTAGAGAACAGACAGATTCCATACAGTAGAATGACAGTCATGTTGACAACAACCTTTTACACACAATAATAGAAACCAAAACACAATAGAATAGTCTATTTAAAGTCTTAACGGAAATGATTGTAAAGCTAAAATTCCATACCCAAGTAGACTGTCAATTATAGTGAAAATAGAATAAATACATTTGAAATATAAGGAGAATATATCATTCATAATTCTTCCCTTTAGATATTTAACATGAAAGAAATACAATTAAATGAAGTGGTACAATTCAAGAGGCAACAGTGAAAAATAATCCCATAACTCCATATTTAGGGAGGGGTGTTTTCTTTGTTCTTAATGTACTCTCCTAGTGACTCAGTGTATTTTTCAATGTGAAAACAAATACTTTTCCTTAATTCTGGAAAATCTTAGCCATTACATCGGTGTTCTATTTTTTCTGGTACTTCATTCACAATTTAAGTCTTCCAACCTCTCTTGTTTCTTTTTCTTGTATTTTAATGTGCATACTTTTGAGCACATTATTCTTTCCTGCATTACTAATTTCCTGGTGTTATTTTAACTTATTTTTACTATTATGTGGCTCTTTTCTGTTTTAATATTTTCACATCTATTTTATTTCTTTTGCCTAACTTTCTTTGGATTTGTTTTGTTTTTGTTGGGTTTAAATTGTTATTTTTGCCTCTTGAAATTGATTTTTATCCTTTTTTTATGACTTCATTTCTTAAGAGCAGTTGTATATTTACAGCAATATTGAAAAGAAGGTACAGAGATTTCCTGTATAACCCCTCCCCCCATATATGAATTGTCTCTCCCATTATTAATATGCCATACCATAGTCGAGCATTGGTTTCAACTAATGAACCTACCCTAAACATCGTAATGACCAAAAGTCTTTACTTAACATTATGGTTTTTTGTGTTGTACACAATGTTTAGACAAATGTATAATATATAGCCATCATTATGATAAAATAAAGAGTATTTTCACTGCCCTAAAAATCCTCCATGTACAGCCTCCTCACCCGTACAATCCCTAGAAACCAATTGATCTTTTTATTGTCTTTATATTTTTCTTTTTACAGAATGCTATATAGTTGGAATCATAGCCTTCTCAAATCAGTTTCTTTCACTTAGTAATATGCATTTAAGTTTCCTTCATGTCTTCATGGCTTGATAGTTCATTAATTTTCAGTGCTGAGTAAGATCCCATTGTCTGGATGTATCATAGTTTAATCATTCACCTACTAGACATCTTGATTACTTCCAAATTTTGGCAATAATACATAAAGCTGCAATCAACATCCTTGTGCAAGTTTTTGTGCAGACATAAGTTTTTACTCTTTTGTGTAAATACCAAGGAATGTGATCACTTGGTCATATAATAAGAGTACATTTAGTTTTATAAGAAGCCACCAAACTGTCTTCCAAAGTGGATGCACCATTTTCCGTTCCCACCAGGAATGAATGAGAGTCCCTGTTGATCTGCATCCTTGCTGGCCTTTGGTGTTGGTAATGTTCCTTATTCTGGCCATTAGAATGCATGTGTAGTGGTATCTCATTGTTGTTTTAATTTGCATTTCCTTGATTACACAGGATGAGCATCTTTTCATGTGCTTATTTGACACTTGTAGGTCTCATTTGTTGAGGTGTCTACTACTCAGGTCTTTGACTCATTTTCTTTCATTTAGATTGTTCACTTTCTTATTGTTGAGTTTTAAGAGTTACTTGTATATTTTGGATATTGATTATCAAATGTGTCTTTTGCACATATATTTTCCCAGTCTGTGGCTTGTCTTCCCTTGACATTAGCTGGCACAGAGCAGACATTTTTAATGAAGTCCAGTTATTCACTAATTCTCTCATGGATTGTGCCTCTGGTGTTGTATCTAAAAGATCATTACTACACCCAAGATCATCAAGACTTTCTGCAAATTATATTCTATGACTTTTATAGTTTTTTTTATTTAGATCTATAATCTATTTTGAATTAATTTTTTGTGAAGGTTTCTGTCTTATATTCTAACCTTTTATCTCTTTGTACAATTTTTAAAATTTTTCTTTAGTTCTGACTTCCAACTTATTAATTCACTCTTAAGCTTTGTAATACCAGGTTAACTTGCCACTGAAGTTTTATATTTCTTCACCAGTATAATTTTGTTGTTGATAATGTTTCATTTCTTGTCATTCTCCTTGGTAGTTTTTAATCTACCTATATTTATATTGCTGTTATTTGAAAATATTTTAATATTATCTTCTATAAATTGAAATAGTTTATGAAGACTTGTATATTGCTTTGTTTATTGATTCTTAGGTCGTGCCTCCATTTATTGGACCCAAGCACTATTTTTAATTCTATAATATATATCTTATAATTGTTTCTGTGAATTTACCTTAAGGAAAAGTTATAATTTTCAGTTGGACTATAATAATCTGGATTAAGGAATTCACTGCTTCTAAAACTAGATGTTTTCATTAGGTTTTTCTTATTTATTTTACTTATTTTTTTATTTTATTTTTTATTACTGGACAGAATTGGCCAAGGTAATTGTCTGATCCAAGTTTATATACTTAGTAGACATAGTTTAAAATTGTAATATAATTTTTTTGGCTCATTGTTGAGTGATTTTGATTTTGTATCCAATAACACATTATGTACTCTCTACAATCAATATTCATTCAAAAAATCACCAATATTTCATATGCTTAATGGAATTCCTAATTGAACTTACATAATTTTTTTTAAGCAAATGAGATATCCTTGTACAAATTCTCGTAAGACATCTTATCAATTATCTTAACATTTTAAGCCCTGGATTAGTTTTTAAATAATATGATCATTTATTAAACACTCTCTCTAATGCACTGAATGTTTATGTCTCTCTAAAATTCAAATGTTAAAAGTCTAATCCCAAAGTGTTGATTGGGAGGTGAGGACTTTGGGAAATAATCAGGTCCTGAGGATGGATCCTTCATAAATGAGATAAGTGCCATTATAAGAAGAGGCCTGAGAACTAGCTTGTTCTCTTTCCACTATGTGAGGATAGTCAGCAACCTGAAACCCAGAGGAGAGCCCTTCTCAGAACCTGACAAATCTGGCACACTGATCTCCCTGATTTCAGACTTCTAACCTCCAGAACTCTGATAAATAAATTTCTGTGGTTGAGAAGGCACACCATTTATGGTATTTTGTTATGGTAGCTTGCCTGACAAAGAAACTCTCGTTTTTTATGATTCATGAGAAACATTTTTTTTTTTTAAATTCAGAGTATACTTGAGAAATGTACATACAGTGAAAAATTTCACTTTTGCCAAATTAATGTGAAAAATGAGAATTACTGTGTATAATATATTTACAATTTTTTAATTAAATTTATTAGTGTGACATTGGTTTGTAAAATTGTATAGGTTTCCAGTGTACATTTCTATAAAATATCATCTATATATCACATTGTGTGTTCACTGCCAAGAGTCAGTTCTCCTTCCATCACCCTATATTTGATCCCTTTTACCCTCTTCTGTCACACCCCCTCCTTCCTTACCCTCTGGTAATCAATAAACTGTTGTCTGTGTCTATCAGTATTATCATGTTGTATGTATTTACCACCTTTTCTTTATCCAGTCATCTATTGAAGGACACTTCACTTGTTTCAATGTCTTGGCCACCATGAACAATGCTGCAATGAACATAGGGATACATATATCTTTACAGATAAGTGTTTTCAGATTTTTTGGGGTAGATATCCAGAAGAGCGATTGCTGGGTTGTATAGTAATTCTATTCTTAATTTTTTTGAGGAACCTCCATACTGTTTTGCATAGTTGCTGTACAAATTTACAGTCCCACCAGCAGTCTACGGAGTTTCCTTTTTCTCCACACTTGTTATTATTTGTCTTGTTGATGATCACCATTCTAACAGGTGTGAGGTGATATCTCATAGTGGTTGGATTTGCATTTCCCTAATAGCCAGTGCAGTTGAACATTTTTTCATATATCTGTTGGCTTTTTGTATGTTTTCTTGGGAGAAGTGTCTGTTCAGGTCTTCTGCCCATTTTGTTTTTTAATTGGATTGGTTTTTTTTGTTGTTGTTGTTGTTGAGTTATATGAGTTTTTTATATTTTTTTGACATTGGCCCCTTATTGGAGGTGCTCTTTGTAAATATCTTCTCCCATTTGGTTGGTTGCCTCTGTTTTGTTGATGGTTTCTTTTGCTGTGCAGAAGCTTTTTAGTTTGACATAGTCCCATTTATTTATCTTTGCTTTTACTCCCCTTGCCTTTGAAGTCAAATTCATAAAATCCTCTCTGAACCCAAGGTCTGTAAGTTTAGTAACCTATGCTTTCTTCTATGCAATTTATTCTTTAACGTTTTATGTCTAGATCTTTGATCCATTTTGAGTTAATTTTTGTATATGGTGACAGATAGCAGCCTAGTTTCACAAAACTCAAGCATATGCTTCCTTCAAGAGAAACATCTCAGCTGCAAGAACAAATATGTATTCAAAGTGAAAGGGTGGAAAATGATAATCCAAAAAAATGGCATCCAGAGAAAAGCAGGTATATTCATACTTATATTGACAAAACAGACTTCAATGTATATAATACTTTTAAAGTTACTGTATTAGATACTATTAGATAAGAAATAAAATAATATATATGATATAAGCAATTTAGTAAAGAAATAACAATAACAAAAATAAACGTATGGTGATGGAGGGAGATTTGACTTTGGGTTGTGAGCACACAACGCAATATGTAGATGATGTATATATAGAAATGTACACTTGAAATCTATATAATTTTATTAACTAACATCACCCCAATAAATTTAATAAAAAATTAACAATATTTGTTTTGCAACAGTAACCAACTATACAAATTTGTGTATGAGAAATGTGTGCCTGATTCCCCAAAGGAAATATTACATTCCATTTTGTCGTTTCATTCAATGTGTTCCCACAAAGCTTCTGTTGGCTTTGTATAGACAGCAGAAATTGTTGTTATAAGACCTTAGTAGACTACACTGTTGAATTTCCAAGATAACCTTATGACTTAAAGCTAATAATAATAAGGTTTCAAGACAAATTACCTTATCATGACCAGGTCAGTAACTTGGACATAAAAGTCAAAGAAAAGTAATGCAAAAGTAATTCTAAATGAAAGCTAAAACAGGTATTGGGAAATTTGTGGTTGTGTCTCAGAAATAGAAAAAGAAAAAAAAACATGATAAACTATAGAGAATAATACTTTAAAAGAGAACAACAGAACTGAAAATTAGAAGTTATTGTATTGCAACTTGAATCAGATAATAAAAAAATATTAGAGTCTCTAAGTCAACTATTCAATAAACATTTGTCTATGATCCACATGTACTTGAGTACATGTACATGTTCATTTATGAGGACAACTTGTTTTACATTTATGAGGTGTTGTCTGGTATATGTAGTGTGTGTAATGTGAAAATAATATTTGTGAACATACCCATGCTCAACTTATTCACCAATGTGTCCTGAGAGTTTAGAGATACTACCTTTCAACAAATATACTGAAATTTAATAAATAAGTAAAAATCTTTGCAAGACATTTGGTCCTGTCCAAAATGTCCACAGAGACATTTGGAACATGCCAAAAAGTCCTAGACATTTGGTGCTGTCCAAGACGTATATGGAGATATTTGGTCCACGATTCGTTACAGAATACAAACACTATTCAAGTTGTATGGATGCAATATTTTTTTTTTTTTTTTAGTTCATGAGGAATCTTGGATATCACATTTACTCCTTTTCTTCCTCCTCATGAATTCAGCAGGGTTACTCTAAAGTTGATGAGCAGTTGCTCTAAAATATATATCAACCTGATTATTGACTTTCTATTTATTCTACGTGTGAACAGATTTGGTGATATGAATTGGATTCTGTTGTGAGGTTGGTGGCTGAATCGCCAAGATCCTGGGTGATTCCTTGTCTATGGCTCTAATGTTTGTCTTTTCACACTTCACGGACCTTTCAGCAGGGACCAAATGTCTCTGTGAACATTTTGGGACAGGACCAAATATCAAGGACCTTTTGGCTTGCACCAAATGTCTTCATGAACGTTTGGAGAGGACCAAATGTCCTGCAAGATCAAACTTTAGTTACTAAAGTTTAGTTACAAATTTAGATAATTATTTTGGCTCTTAGGATATCTGTCACCTATAATGAATTTCTCCACCTCAGTAAAGAAAAAAAAATTAAAATAGTACACAGCTGCTTTCACTAAAAAGAGAAGAGGACTTTTCCCAACTTGTTTTTGAGTCTTCCAACACCTAATGAGAACACCTGATAATAGCATTACAATAAAAAAAAAAAATGTACAGTGATATCCCTCATAAATCCTAGACAGAAATTCTTACCACAGTATTAGCAAAGTATATTTAAAAGTATATCTTTTTAAAAATAATGCATGCTGGAACAAGTAAGACTTATCATTTATGAATGTAAAGTTAGCTCCACATTCAAAATTATTAGTGTATTTTTCATGTTAATATAAAGGAGACGTGCCATGTGATTACCTCAAAAGATGCAAAATATGCATTTGGCAAAACTCTAACAGGCCTTCATTATAAAATTCTTTTCTCTAGGAATTAAAAGCAGTTTTCATAGTCTGATGAAAGGCATCTAATAAAAACTCACTGCTTCCAATTAGTTCATTTTTGAAATATATTTTCAATAATACCATTGCTTCTATATTCATGTTGTTTAATATATAGTCTCTAATGAATTAATGTATGTAAAGTTTTTGGAGTTGTGCCTGACATATGATATGTGTTACATAATTAGTTGCTTTTAGTATTTACCCTGAGGCACACAAAATTTTTCACCCTCAAGTATTTATTCTGTATTATCTTCTTATATAGTGAAATAAGGTATCTTTTTCAGTATCACTTCTAGTCACTGTTCCTACTGATAGAAGTGTGAAAATAAGTGCCCATAAAGACATTTTAAGTTCTTTAAACCATCCTCATGCCTGGATCTTATCATTATGGTCAAGGTAATATTGTATATTAATTTTATATTGTTCAAATTTCTTCCCTTTCAGTGTCTTTAAAGGAGACATCTGATTAGGTAATTGCCATCCAGGATAATTTCCCTTTTAATCAAACCAAAATCAACAAATTAGAGACTTTATTTAAATTTTCAAAAATCCTTTCACCTTTGACACACAACATAATTCAATCATGAGCATTACATCCTTCATATTCATGGATTCTACCCACGTTCAAAGGGATTTTAAAAGACACAGACACACCGGGGGTGACAATCCTGGGGGGCCATATTAAAGTTCTGCCTACTACATATTGACAAGTTTTGATTTGCTGTCATCTAAAGTTCAGATTATTTCTTATTCTATTCCAAGTCTTAGGGATAATACATAAGTAACGTACATTCTTTTGCATTCCACCAATCTCAGTATGTGGCCAATAAACTTCAAAGATTGTGGCTGGGCAGGGCATGGATTTGTGCTATTGTTAAATTAAAGTGAAGTTGCTGATGTTGTTTGTTTGTTTGTTTTTCTCTCAGTAAAGGTGATTGGCACATAATGATAGTTAATAATAAATGTAGTTAATAATTGTATTATTGATAAAATAATAATAAATTATTGTATGTTTATTTAGACTACACATTATATTCATTATGTCATTTCTAATTTTTACAACTTATTTTGGCCTCTTAATCGCTCAGCCCAATAACAAGTACTCATTACCTCGCTGCACTTTTAGTATTGTAAAGTATATTAGAATTCCTCTTTTCCTCTTTGTTACCCTCTCCTCATGCCAGTCCATGCAGGAATATATTATACCGTGTTTCCCTGTTGAGCTTAGACATGGCTAGGTGACATGCTTTATCTGATGGAAATACCATGTTTTTTTATAGACGGAGGATTTAAGAAATAGTGATTGGTTTACGACATTCTCTTTTTCTTCTTTCTGAAATTATAAAAGTATGTATTATGCTATTGCAAAATGGACATATAGGATCTGTGACAAATACATTTTTGTTGTAAACCACTTGAATTTTTGGGTTGTCATATTAGCCTGATGTAGCTCTTTTCAACTGTTCTTGTTAGTTATAGGGCCGTTTGCAGATCACTTTTTAATCATTTTTGTTTTGGCTGTGCGGGTGTGTGTGTGTGTGTGTGTATAAGAGAGACACAGAGAGAGAGAAACAGAGAGAGAGAGATCTCCACCTTAACTGACCTATGATCATTCCTTGTTCTCATATGCCATTCTTTACGATGCCTCATTTGCTCTGACCTCAGAATTTCCATCTCACAACTATAATTTTTTTGATCATGTCAGGAAATTTCTTCTGGCTCTTCTAGTGCCCGAGGATCAACTAGCTTAACACAGGTTCATTAATCTGCGTCTTTACCAGGTTTAGCCATAATACTTAACAGATCTACACACAAACTTGCACTGAGCAGTAAATTTTTCTCATGTGTTCTTTTTCTTAGAGTAAAATCTAGTTGTGGTGAAGGGTAGTCGCTCGATGCTTTTTCTGTCTATTGCTCTACTGTAACTGTGCAACCTTATCAAGAAGAAGTCAATGAATTTATTTTTAAATGTTCAGAGTAAGGTGGTACATGTCACTTACCCTATGATATTTTATGAAGCCTTAGTAACATTTTGTTCTTTTTGTTCTCACATTTAGATTATGTTAGGAATGAATCGACTGGGCATTGAGGGGAATTTTGAACTGGCCTGTAAAATTTTCATTGCTCGTAAAAATATACAAGAACCCAGGTGGTTTTGTCATTTTGACACCTGGCAAGCTTTGACAGACAGATATTTCAATTTGCCAGGCCGTTCTTCTGAAGTAAAACATCAATTTTATGTTGACCTAATATCACTTGTAATTACTAATAATCCCCCATGACATATCACATCCGTGTAACACAAAATGAACTAAAGCATGTGCTTGTACATACTGTCAAGAAATGAAATAAAACTGTTAAGTTTGACCCTGGGGTAAGCCTCTTGAGCCTGAGTCATCAGTGGAAATGTTTTTAAGTTGTTTCAGAAGACACACAGCATGCTTATTTTTCTGTCCGTAGTATGGCAGTGGTCACATTAAATGTTTGATATTATAATTTTTGAATTTACAAAATTAAACACATTCTAATTTTACTTTAAATGCTATGATAAACATAAGACATAGAGTAACATTAAAATGGCAGGGTTTTATTATATTTGCAGGTGATGCTGCCTACCTTAAAAACAGTACTTACGCCACAATAGTATTCATAAACATTTATTGAGAGCCAGATTATTACATTTTTAGACCTAATTTAACTATGATAAGAATAATTTTTCCTTTAAGCAGCTGATAATTCAGACTCACCATGTTTAGGGGCAAGGGACCTGGGACATATATATTTTTATACCCAGTAATAATTCTTGCAAGTAAAATAAGAAAGTATTACATATAAATGAAACAGGAAGGCAAGATTAACACCAATAGTGATGAGAGATTAGATTCAGTAAAGTCTTCACAGAAAAATATATGATTTTAAAAGAAATTTCAGAAATCAGTGATGGAAAAATACATGAAAGAAAGTACTATATTAGTCTGTGAAGGAGTTCAAGACAGGCCACCCCCAAATATGCCTCTTTGGTATATTGATTATTTTGAGCAGAAAATACTTGAGAAACAGCAAATACAAGGAAAGGCTTTCTCTGAATCCCCATTATCTGCTTAAAGACAGATCCTCTAGGGACCAGATGGTCACACAACTCCTCTCCAGGAGTTTCAGTAACCAGGAAAGATTGACTCTTAATCACAAGTAGTTACCACATCCAGACAAACTTTGTCACGCACTGTCATATCTCCCATGTATTCTTCTCCAGGCCCATTTCTCTTTCCTAAACATGAGTTGTCTCTCCTTAATTGTCTACACTTCCTCTCCCCTTTCTCCTATCATGATGGTATATAAGCTCTCAAATCTGTCCGCCTTTTGGGGTTACTCACATTTTTCTTGTGACGCCCCTGTGCATGGTATATAAAAACTTAATAAATGTATATACCTTTTATCCTGTTAATATGCCTTTGGTTAGTTTATTTCCTAGACCCACCTATTGAACGGAGGAGAGTAATGGGAAAAATCTTTGCTTCTCTACATTTGCTAGGGCTGCCATAAAAAATACCACAGACGAGGTGACTTAAACACCGGAAATGTATTTTCTCACAGTTCAGAAGGTTGGAAGTCCACAATCCAGGTGCTGGCATCATTGGTCTCGCTCCTTAACTTAACGACAGCCACCTTCTTGCTGTGTTCTCATGTAGCCTTTCTGTTGTGTGCATGTACACGTGGGAGTCTTTTTCTTCTCATAAGGGCACCGTCCTGTTAGATTAGGGCCCCACCTTTATGACCTTTTGTAACCTCAATTGCCTCTTTAAAGACCCTCTCTCCAAATACAGTCACATTGTAAGGTACTGGGTGTTAGAGATTCAACATAGTAAGTTTTGGGGGAACGCAATTCAGTACATAACAGTACATTATAAAGTAATGCGCAAAAAGATAGTAATAAACTTGGAAAGTTAGGCAATGATAATATACGTAGAATGAGGAAGGTGAATAGGAATGTAAGAATGATACTATTTTACACAATTTGTCATTTTGTTGTTCACTGTGTGCATGTGTGTTTGTGTGCTTTGCATCTTTTTAAAATTAGATGGAGGAATTTAATTTTTATCAAATGATTTTTTTCATTTTATGTAATATCTGGTTTTCTTCTAGATTGCTTATTTTCTTAGTCTTGCATGTAAACTTAAGTATTCATTGAATTTAACTTAGTATTTCACTGAAGATGTCATCATCTGTATATATAGGTGTTTTCACTTTTATAATTTTTGGTTTTATTTGTATAGTAAATGCTGCTTCATAAGATAAACTAAATCATTTGCCATCTGCTGTTATCAGAAAGGATTTATATTAACAGGTGATTATTTGCTTTATCTAGTGCAGCACAAAAAATCACCCCAAACTAAAATGACTCAGAACAACAACTTTTTATTATTCAAAACATTGAAGAACTAATCACGACATAAAATTAAAATTAAAAATTGGCTTTCATAATATTTAAGATTTTCTCTCCATCATAAGACCTCATGAGGAAAGTGAAAACACAAATAGTGTAAGAAGATATATATTTGCTATGTATATATGAACTCATATCCAGAACATATAAATTAATAAGAAAAATTTAAAATAAGGAGAAACATTCCTTGAAAATAATTTTAAGATAAAGGATACTTTAATGTCTAATGACTATTATAAATGGTAGTCAACATCACTCAGTATTCATCAGGGAAATAGAAACAAAAAATACCAAGAAATATGGTTACATAGTTACTAGAATAACTACAATTAACCAAGTCTGAAAGTATCAAGTATGTGGGATAGGAGAAGCAACTGAATTCTCATACATGGCTGGTATGGGTGTAAAATTATAAAACCATTTTGGGATACTGGCCATTTCCTTTAGATCCACAAGTGAGTCCACGCAAAGACAAGAACATATATAACAGATTTATTTGTAACAGAATTTGGGAAAAAACCCCTATGCTTAACAACAGATCATGAATAACTGGAGGTAAATCTTATGTGGAATGCTACAGAGTAGTACAAAAGAATACATTTCTAATACATACAACATGAATAAACCTCACAGATGTTATATTTAATGAAGTCAGCTGAAGACAAAAATAGTACCTACTGTATGATTCCATTTATGGGAAATTAGTCAAAGCTAACTGATGAGAGAATTCAGAATAGTAGTTATCTCCAGTGGCTAGTTTAGACTGACAAGGAGCAAGAAAGTACCTCCAAGGGGGCTAAAATTGTTCTATATCTAGTTCTGGGTGGTCATTACATGAAGGATTCACACGTAAACATGGTCATGTTATAGATTTTATAGATCATGGTCATGCTTATAGATTTAATTCATTTCGTTAGCTATAAATATATATAGCTATATATATATTTATATTATATATATATATATATATATATATATATATATATATATATATATATCCCCTTGGTTTTAACAAAGGAAATACCGACATATGTGAAAAACGTGTCTCAGGCAACTGTGTTTAATCAGCAAATTATTTTTTTTCCCTAAGGAATGTAATATTCCAAAAGACGAAATAGTTCACCTCCTCCGTGATCAGAAAAATAAATTATTATTCTTTCCCCTAACCATTCGACATAAAAAATGGTACAGTTTGTTATTAATAATCTATTTGAAGGTAATACTATACAATAGAAAGTGTGTCATGTGTGTTCTTCTAGAGAATGTTGTTATATAAATGTTGGCAGAAAGGTAGACTTACATATATCAACAGGAATCACCAGTACACAATCAAAAGAATATTTCAACAGAGATATTTGAACATTAAAGGATAACCGGATAATCTTTAACTTTGTGTTATGCAATTTTAAAGTTATGTTCAAAGAAAAATGCACAATTAAAACAAGTCAAGTTCATTATCAGAAAACAGCTTGTCCAGACATAGCCTGTGATTTCACACATTTCTGTTTCTCATTTTGAGAGAATCAGTTATTATTAGAGTCTTCTCAAAGAGCTTTAGTCCATAGTGAGATTTCTTTTTTGATAAGAAGAATATTATAATTATAAACAAATACACAAGCAGACTTTGATATGGAAATTAAAATAGCATATGGTGGACATGGTTGCAAAATATGTCTTCTAATTAGTCATTAGAGGTGCTTTGGATAATGTTACCTCACTAATAGATCTCTATTTCTACAAAGTTGCCAGCTTTATCAAAGAGACTCCTCCCCATAATGAGACTCTGCCAGGGTATTATTGCTACCTATCATATCCTTTTAGCCATATATTGTTTTCTACATTTCAGTTTTTCTATCCTTTATCCAATCTCAAAGAAACCCAAAGGATAATTATTAGACTTATTAACTTTTAAAATAGGGAAACAAGCCCACAGAGGACAAAAGTCATGCTTAGGATTACACAATTTCTAGGAAGTAGAAGTAAGACTTGAAGTGATTTAGATTATGTTTCTGGAAGCTGGATTTTATAAGAATAAGAAAACATTATTGCTACTTTTCTCTACAATCATTGTGGACTTCTAAAATATGGTCACATTATATCAATTTTCCAATACTTACCTGTGAATTGTATCTCACCCTGCTGAGCAAAATGTTTGATTTAGGGTCAAAAGTCACAGATTAAACGAGACATACATTTTTAAAATTGAGTTCTTTACTTACTGTCTCATTTATTGTGATCATCTACCATGAATGGTATTAAATTTGTTCTTCAAGTACAAATGGTAGCCCCTGGAAGATGTTGTTATAATTTAAGTCAGTGTTTTAATATTCATAGAGGAATAAGTGATACTTTATATGTAGGAAGAGAATCAAAGTCACCTTTAGTGTGAAGGATCTTCCGTATGGGCTCAACCTACATTATTCAAGAGACAGGACTATGAATCATAGAGAGACAAGCTAATGAAACTTACGAATTCATATTCTTTTTGGAGCACTTGACTTAACCACATTAGGTGTGATTCCAAGATACAGAGAATTTACTATCTAGTACACCCACTAATGAGAAAGCATAGTCTAATGATGACAATAAATGTTGAACGGGAAAAGGAGAAATGCCATGATGTTTTGAGTAATGTGATAACAATGTTAAGAAAAAAAATCAAGTGGAAAGAATTGTACATTTTTTTCTCTTCCATAACACTGAAATTGTGCTAAGTACCTAAGTATCAACTTTAACAAAGTCTTCTTTTGCCACATTAAAGATTTCACAAAGATATTGATAGTGAAAAAGTAAAATAGCAGTAATAATAATACTAGCATTTTGTTAATAACAAATAAAATACATTATTTACTTAAAATTATGGTGAACTACTAACATATGTCCTATATTCCAATGAAATAGCCATTTAACATTTAATGCAAAACAAAATAGGCTTTTTTGAATTAAGAAAAATGTCTAGGTCTGATGGAAATATAAAGCACTGTATACTATTACCTTAGTAATAACACATTCATTGATTTTACTTTATTAATATGTTTTTTTATTTCCAGAAATACAAAAATTAAATTAAGAAATATTTCCCTTAAGTGTTAATTTAATCATAAACATTAAACATAAAACAAGTGAAAATAGCTTTATTATACACGTGAGTATATCAAATCATTTATTTTAATTATTCATAAGTTTTAATTTAATCATAAACATTAAACATCAAACAAATGAATGTAGCTTTATTATATATGTGAGTATATTGAATCATTTACAGTTTGTATTGCAAGTTAGGAACATCGTTGATTACTTAAATATGTATTCTTGTTGTCTGGGCTTTTGCAAAAAAATATGCTGCGTTGATTTAGTCATATCGGTTTCTTAAGGGGATTTATTTTTAAAATGTTATTTTCAGTGTCAATTTTCCTTCCAATTATTTTACAATTATCTCAGTTATCTTGAAGAATATTGAGAACAAGTCTAATCTTTAAATACCTTACTTTTATTACACATTTATATATACCTTAAGTATTATTCATTAATTGTATAGGATCAAGTACGTCAAAGTGACATGGACAAGGTACAGACATATGTCACTTACCTAGGTGATAGACATCATCCTGCACTACTGCTGGGAGCTTTAATGTGCCAGCTCTCTCTTCTCTCTCTCTCTCTCTCTCTCTCTCTCTCTCTCTCTCTCTCTCTCTCTCCTATATAACACATAAACTCTTAACCTTCCCTTTCAAAAATATAACTGAACACATATAAACTAAATTCGACCAGCAAACCTAGGTGTACCTTTGTATATTTTTTAAAATTTTAATGTGAGCATTTTAGTGGCATGCCATTGTATTTTATAGGTTTATTCTTAACTTTTATGAAGCAAATTTTAAAACATGAGAACAAGGTTAAAGGGGGTCAAATATATGGTGATGGAAGAGAACAGACTCTGGGTGATGAGTACACAATGTGATATATAGATGATGTATTGTAGAAATTCACAAAATGCACACTTGAAGCCTATGTAATTTTACTAACCATTGTCACCCCAATAAATTTAATTCAAAAAGAAAATAATTAAAAAAAACCTCAAAAAAAAAAAAGAAGAATTTTCTTTAAATGGAAATGTTTTCTTGGTAACTGGCTCTTCTTTATAATATTAACTATTTAACCTTCTGCCAAGTACTCATGATTTGTTTTTGCTTACCTTTAAAATTGTATCTCGTATTTTCTCCCAATAGAATTGTGAGCTCATGAGAGCAGGAATCCTGTCTGACATTTTTTTTTTTAATTAAAATTTATTGAGGTGATAATGGTTAATAAAATTACATAGGTTTCAAGTGTACAATTCTGTAATACATCATCTATATATCGCATTGTGTGTTCACCACCCAGAGTCAGTTCTCCTTCTATCACCATATATTTGATCCCATTTACTCTCATTTACTGCTCTCCTCCTCCCTTACCTTCTGGTAACTACTTAACTATTGTCTATGTCTGTGAGTTCTTGTTTATTTGTTTGTCTTGTTCCTTTGTTGCTTTCAGTTTTATATCCCACATATCAGTGAAATCATATGGTTCTCGACTTTTTCGGTCTGACTTATTTCACTTAGCAATAATCAGAGCTACATCTGTCTGACTTTTCAATCACTGTAACTCCTTTTTCTAGAACTTTGCCTGACAAAGAGTAGACACTTAATAAATCATTGACCAAAAACAGGATATATTTAATATTTTTTTGTTGACTAAGACATAAATGAATAAACAAATGAATCTAAAGCCTAGAACTGGAATTTCCATTAAAATAAGACTTATATTAATAGAAACTAAGGAATCCTTTTTTGGATATTGTCCTAACATTGACAATTTGGGAATGGAAGGACTAACTTATGCTCTTTCATTACAAGTCTGAATTAGATTTTAAAAGAATCTGTGTTATATTCTTAAACATGTTGAAGTTAATTTAAAGAAATCAGTATCTTTTGCTCTAATTTGAAACATAACTGATGCAATTGGAATAAAAAAATAACCTTTGCTAAAGTAAATTCAGTTAAATTAAATATTGTATCATAGCTTATGATTGTAAACAATAAAGGTGAGTAAAGTCACATACATATTAATTATATTAATAAAAGTTCCAGTCTTCTTAACTAAAGAATAGAAAAGACTGAAAATTCACTGAACTGAGATTTAAAACAAAGTTTAAAATTTTATTTCTGCGCTCTAAATGCTTTTTACCCCTTCTAAACTAAATTGAAGTGATTGGACTATATAACTCTTCATTCGGATACCTGAATTCCAACTATGAAATCCCATAACTTATTCACGAATTTCTAACGAAAAATAAATTTGAAAAATGTGCTTCCCAAATAAAATAAAGAACAGAAACATATCGTAGTTGCTATGAATATACATACTGTTAACGTACATTTTATCCATACTATAGTATAAACCATTTGACATTAATATCCTGTATTTATAATAAGATATCATTCATTTAATGACATTTAAAAAATACATATATGGTGTCATTTCTTTACTCTTAATTATCAATTAGGTATTAAGTTAGCTGCTGGAGTAAAATTTCAAGAAACTAAACACTTTAGAAGAAGATGATTTTGTTACAGTTGCAAAACTAGTCTCTTTAATGAATCATCTTAAGTTTTGACATTTCAGTCTGTTACAAGAATCCTTTGTTAATTGGATTTATCTCTTTAAATTTAATTTCTCTCCACATAAGAGCTACTTTTCTTGACACATAACATGATTTACCTCGGTATTAGAGATAAAGTCTGATAATATTTCATCTCCTGCTTAAACATTTGCTACATGAAATTAAATTTTATTTTATTACTTTTGGGAAAAAAAGAATTATAAATAAATTTTATATTGAGTTGGTAAGGAAAAGATACATAATAAAGTGCCTAATATTTCCTTCCCCTTCATATTTTACAAATTTAGTTAACCTCCCCATAAAGTTTGTTCAAATATCACATGGTTTGCTTTAGTTCTGTCAAATTTTCATTTTTCAAAACACAGAACATCATTTAAGTAAGCATTTAGAAGAAGTGAAAAATAGAAACTATTAAAATCATTTGCCCCTAGGAATTAGGCTACTTGCAGGGAAGGGTGAAGTAAGGGATTACCGCTTTAATTATAAATTAACTTCCGCTATCTAACTTAAAGACTAAGATGCATATTCTATTTTGAATACAAATTATAGAAATACAAAGTCAAATAGCTGGAATTCAAAAGCATTTTTGAATTTTTCTATTATGTGGCCAATGGAAACAAGCTGTGAAAACCATGTGTAAAAATAAACAGAATTATTGTACATAGGTAAAAATGCTAAGAAAGAAATAAAATAGAACATATGCCAGGAGTGACAGAGGAGCAGGAGTTCCATGGTAAGAAGGACTTGGTGAATGACAACTCCCTATTTCCCCTCCCCCTGGCCCTTGACAACCACAGTTTATTCCAATATCGCATATAGGTGGAATCATGCAGTATTTATCCCTCTGTGACTGGCTTATTTCACTTGCCATAATATCTCCCAGGCTCATTCATGTTGTCACATATGGCAAAATTTCCTTATTTTTTAAGCCTGAGTAATAGTTTCAGTTACTATTTTATTATTTAATATGTGTCCTTTAAACTGACTCTAAGTCTTTACTAAAAATAAAAAATAAAAATCATTGGCGGGTCTGTGAAATCAACAACAAGGAGAACACTTTGATCCTGTCATACATTTTCATCATCTGCCCCTTCACCTTGGTCTGCTCTTCCAGGCTGCCTTCAAACATAAAAATAAAATAAAATAAAATAATAATAATAATAATAAGGGCCCAGTTTAAATCTGTCTCTCCTGTGAATTATTTCAAAATTTCTCAGTCTTTGGTAATTGTTTATTTCCATTGCTTTCATAGTAGATAAATATGAGTTAACGTATATTCTTTTGATATACACTTACACAATTTTATCTCATAATCATCTTTTAGCTTGCTTTTTCCAAGACCCACCTTCCCTCCTAGTGTACATTAACTTGAACTAGGCCAAGTAACAATGTTCTTTGCGACAGATTGTACTTCCTCTGATAGCGTTGCGTGAGAGCTATAGTTCTTCTCTCTCCTAAACTTATTATTACCATGAAGATGCTAAAATTAAAGCAAGTACATATTTATTAGTAAGAAGACAGAAATCTCATACAATCTGTTCTTGGAAATTCAATAAGTTCCTTGCTTTCCATCATTTAACCACCTTTTTACAACTTATGTAGGGTATTATTTCTGACAAAAAGAAAATTATTTTAGGACTAGATTCACTTAAACTTCTAGAGGGATTTAGGTGACAAAATCATTTGAATCTAAGCTCTAGGCCAATAACATCACTCAGAAATGGGTATTGTATTGGGTTCTTCTATATATTCAAAGGCAGAGATGCTTGCATAATATTTCTGTGATATCAAAATAACTTGAATATCACTTATTAAAACAAAGAAACATTATTTCTAGTAAAATTTATTCTGATTAATAAAACTCCAATGTTGATCTAGAAAAGCTACGGATTACACAGTGTCGATACAACATTTAGAGATGTTACATTGCTAATTGACCCTCTTCCCCTATTCAATGTCAAATGCTGAGTGTGTGTGTCAATCAGTGTGGTGGGGAGTGGGTAGGCTAGAGGGGTGGAGGAGAGGACGAGGTTCAGTACTTAAAAATGCTGGTGGTGAACAGGTACAAACGTCCTGTTGTAAGATAAATAGCGTTACATCCTTGGGATTTAATGTACAGCCTGGTGACTACAGTGAGTGATAGTGTATTGTACATTTGAAATTTACTAAGAGAATAGGTCTTTAAAGTTCTCATAACAACAACAACAAAGATATCAGTATGTGTGGTGTTAACTAGACTTATTGTGGTGATCATTCTGCAATATATACAACTATCAAATCATGTTCTACATCTGAAATTGATATAATGTTATATGTCAATTATATCTCAAGGAAATAAATAAAATTATACATATATACACATATATACACATATATACACATATATACATATATATATACACATATATATGTGTATGTGTATATATATATATATATATATATATATATAAAATACATACACACACACACACACACACACACACACACACATACATACAGTGCTGTAATGGGAGTATTCCACAAAGAGGTATTATAAATAAAGTTTGATTTAGGGCTAGCCCATCATCCCTTGAACATACGAAATGCTCAATACAAGTTTGCTGAAAGACAAGAAAGAAATGTGGGAGTGGATTCCTACCATAGCTAATGCAACTTAGCTGTTTCCCTGTGCAGAGGAGAGCTATGAATGACAATTATGGAACTGGAGTGTTGAAAATATAATCATGCAATGACTCCAGTTGTGCTACTGATCTAGTTTCATTGCTGGAGTAGATCATTATATCACTTGGAAACATAGGCAGCGAAAGATGTGGAAAATGCTCTTGTTATCTATACTTGTTAACAAAGAATATAAGAAGTAGTTTGCTTTCAGCAGGCAGGGCCATAAATATTCTGTACTAATCTAGCACAGGGTTATATCAGCTGTTAAGCTTTCTGTCACAGTCTAATCTGTAATGACCTGAAACACCTCTCAATTCAAAATGATATCATGTTTATTCATTACATTTATGATATAATGATTTGAATCAGATGAACAAGACATATCAGCTACTCTAGAGATTTTGAGTAAGATTTATCAGAGTTTGGTAAATGCATCCCAGAAAATTCAGGGATCTGACATCTTGGTGAAATTTCTAGGGAGTCCATCTCACGGGGCATGCTGAAATATCCTTTCCAAGTTGTAGGGCAAGTGGCTATCAGTGGCCCCGCCTACTATTAAGAAAAGTTATGACACTCTCTGGGCCTCCTTAGATTGGGATGCCACATATATCTCATTTGGCTGTGTTAATCTTGCCCATTTACTGGATATCGTGATAAGCGGCCATTGTGATTGGGATCAAGAATATTTCTGTCAAAAAAGTCCATCTGCAAAGAAAGGTGCTCTGCTACTTGGACCGTATCATCCAATGGAACCAGCTTTGCTTTAAGTGTCTCTGGAAGACAGGATGGTTATACGGACCATTTTTCAGGCTGGGATAAGTGATTCACAGAACAGAGCTTTGGAATATTGGAGCAAAGCTATGACAGTTTCCAGATATTATTTTCCTTTTGAGAAATTACTTCTTTTGCTACCATGCCTAGTAAAGATGAAGTGCTTTAATGTGGACAACCAGTTATGAAACCTGAGATGCCCATCAGGAACTGGATATAGCTCAATGAGACTCGTTGCTACTAATAAAGTACATTCAAATTTACAAACTTTTTTATGTGATGGAGGCTGAATTATGCAAAGAATACTTGAAATTTATTTGATTAAAGGAAACTTTATTATAATGGTATGAATAAGTCTTAAGCAATTTATTGAAGTTATCATAGGAGTAAAAAATGTTTTTGTAGCAGGACAAAGGAGTAAAAAATGTTTTTGGAGCAGGGTAAGCCCCTCAAGGAGGAGAAACATAGACAAAGGAGGCAGGAGCCACTGTCATGGTAGTAGGGTCCACCTCCTGGTACAGAGCTACTGAACTGTGTGTGCTTTCCAGGTCCTGCCTGACAGCTCTGTAGACTAGATAGATAGATATATAGATAGATAGATAGATGATACCGTGTTTCCCCAAAAATAAAACCCAGCCGGACAATTAGTTCTAATACATCTTTTGTAGCAAAAAATTAGCATAAGACCCAGTCTTATTTTCCTATAAGACTGGGTTTTTATAATATAATATAATGTAATATAATATAATATACCGGGTCTTATAATAATACCGGGTCTTATATTAATTTTTGCTCCAAAAGACACATTAAAGCTGATTGTCCGGCTATGTCTTATTTTCAGGGAAACACAGTAGATAGATAAATAAGTAGATGGATGATAGATATAATCTTTGGTTTGTTGATTTGATTTCTTTTGTTTGTTTGTTTGTTTAAGTAAATCAACAAATGACAAATGATCTGAATTTAACTAATAAAGATTAAATTGCCTTTCATGTAAAGGGATTTTTGTTTGTTCTCTAGTCTTTGGAAAGTTTAGAATTTGGGGTAACTTGGGATAAGAAAAAAAAAGATATGGAAGCAAAAGAGCTGTGATGGGCTACAAGGTGATAATTGGGTTCTGTGGGTAAATTGAGAAAAATAATTATGACAGAGATTCCATAGTTAAGTCATTTGTTGTTTTGTGTTTGGTTATGATTTCCTTCCTATGCCCACATCTTAAGTAATCATTTACTGCATGCAATTGAAGTTATTGACAATTAGGATAATAATGAAAAAGACATTTTTCAACATTAGTGGTAGGATGTCAGCAGTTGCAAACCGTGAGCCTCAATTTCAGATTGATCTGGGAACACAGTGATTTCACATTGATCTGGGAAAACAATTTCTGAGTAAGAATAGAATTCCCATGGAAATTAAAAAAAAGAAAATATATATCTGTATATCTATACATATATATAGATATATGTATACATATGTACAATATATATTTACAATAATAAAACCAACGGCAATGATACTTGTAGTAATATAAATGGTGATAATAATTGTCATCATTAATGGATACTTCATCTGATCTACTTATTGTTGAAGTGCTTTGGATTATCATTTAAGTATCACTACAATAAATGAGGTAAGAAAGATCGTTCCTTCTGGTTTTGGTGAGGAGCTTGAGTCACTAAAAGATTAAGAAACTTGCCAAAGATCAAAATCCTTATCAATGAAAGTCAAAGGATGTCAGAGCAGGTAAGCATGGCTCGTGACCACTATACTTGTAAGTTTGCTGCACAGAATGGGGGCGGGGTGATGTAACATTTGATTTCCATATTAGTTGACAGAGTAATTCTAGAACACAGAGTTTCTTTGTGTAATGAATGTTATACTGTATTTGTATTTATTTTTGTATTTTTTTCCTAACTTTTATTACAATTGTTTTTCATTTTATTTATGTGAGACACAATCGTGTTATGAAATAAATACCACAAGAAATACATTTCTCATACTGTCAATTCATTGCAAAGTCACGAATTAAAACTGAACAAGTATCATCATGTAAACAGTTAAGTTTCATCCTCCATAAGACTGGTGATTTAGGAAATACTTTTCATAATGAGTTAAGACTGTAGAAATATCACTTCACCATAAGTGAAACAAAAGCACCAATTTGTTACACAGAAAATGGGCAATGTGGAAATTGGATTCTGTGACAATTCATTGAACAAACAATCATGAGCAACCACAATATAATGTAATTTTCTTTATCTCAAATTCTTTAAAGTTAGCAGTTAAAGCTGGATTCTCATATATGTCATTCTATATAGTTTATCTTGCAAGCAGATGATTTTATGTGTCAAATATCTGTAGCAAGGATAATTCATGAGCTGAGATTTTAGGGGTGAAGAAATCAATGAAACATCACACTGCTGTTTCTTTGCTTCAAACTCATAACTGCACAATGTTATTTTTTTCACTTTTGTGTGAGCTCATGTAGCAGCAGGAAAGCATAATATAATCAAGACAGCAGGGAGCTTCTCTCCACTAGTAGAATAAATTTACATTTGTCCATTATGTAAATGATTCTTCACCATTTTACTATTTGAAGTAGTAGCAGAGTGAATTTTCATGTGCAATTATGAGAATGTTTTCAAAACCTTTATACAATGATACAATAATACTCATTTTTGCATTAATATCAAGATCATTTTCTGATATATTTCTTTCAGAAATAACAAATTGATCAAAATTGTTAGTTTTCTTATTTATCTTCTATATAATTTAACCAGCAAAGCTAAGTCTGTTAATAGATCACATGACCTGAATTCGCCATTATTATGGTTTTAATAGTTGGTGGCCATTAAATACTTTTTTAATAATTAGTAAATCCTCTAAATTGTTCACTTAAAAAGCACCACTATGATTTATTATACTAGAACAAACATAAAGTAAAAATATCATCATTTCTGGATTCTGACAAATATCCTTAATCAACAAGTTCCAGAAATTTATCAAATAGAAAGTTCCCAGACTCTGCAATTTATGAATTATGTCTCTCTAGTTTTGTACTCTTGTATTATAAATATAGTTGAATGAATTTTGCTGCAAGTATGAAAAGTATTTTCAACCCAAGAAGTGAAGTGCAATTTAAAATGAATACCTTTCTTTGTATTTCATTTTATCGCCTACTTTTGATTCAATGAATGCCATATATTTTTATTCCTGAAATTTAGTTCACTTTATGGCAGCTGCACAAATAGTCACTCACTCAGTCAGTGCAATTAATAACAGATGGCGGGCTAGTAGTAAAAGTGTTCAAACCATTTATTTTCTTTAGTGCAGACTCTAGGGGCAGTATGCAATGGCACAGGTTTCTCACTAGTAAGCAAGTTTTTCTTGAGTAGTGAGTGACTTTTTCTCTGAGAATATCGTTCAAAGAATAGTGTAAGCTCAGGGCTTCGTTCTTCTCACTGAATCCTTCTCCCAATTTGTTTATTTACTTTTATGACTTCAACTATCCCCTTCGAGGTAACTACCCTCACATTTACAACCAGTGCTTCTTTTGCTTCTCTAGTTATGTAGTCAAAGCTAAGTTCAAAATATTTACATTTTAATTTTATCCTAACCACACAAATGTAATGGTCATAAAAGTTTTTTCCATTGCGCCTGTGCCTCTTTCTTCCCCAAGACATTTGTCTTACCACTGTATGTCATGTCCAGTCTGCGCTCCCCCCATACTTGAAGGCTTTGATTCCTTCAGCAATGTTTATTCACTCCCAGTGCCTTCAGTTGGCTCTATCCTGAGCTCCTGTGCTGGCTGTAATTCGTTTTACAAAATGCCATTATTGTGGAGTGCCTTCGTCATTGAACTAAATCCCTTAGGCATCTTTTCTATAACTGGCAGAGTGAGGTTTTTAGGGTCATGCTTATTTTTTAAGAACAGGAACCGATACTTCTAGTTAAGTGTTTGTTAGTACTTCTCCCCTTTGTACCTCCCTCTGCACGCACGTGCATACGTACACACACACACACACACACACACTTTATTTATATTGCAACTGTGCCTTTCCCCATTTTATTCCTCACATGGGCAACTCTTTCTGAGATGCTCAACGAATTCAAATCATGTATTTTACTCTAAAGGCTACCTCAGCATTTTCTTACAAATTCCAAATTTATTATGCTTCAATATGTCAAAACTTTGATATTCTCTTTTTACAGTCTTAACCATTGTGTGATGCGTGGTGACCTAGAATTTAAAGGACATCTCTTGAAGGAACTTCAAGATGGATGTTCTCTTTCACTCCAATCAATTAAATACAATGACACACATTTTAACATAAAGACATTTATTTAAAAATCGGTTTCTTTATTTATAAATCAGTTAGATATAATAGGGAGGTTATAAAAGCCAACTGTGATAAAATGATATATATTTTAGGATTTCTGTGGGGACCAGTTTGCAAAATACAATTCAGAGGAAGTGATAGGAAGGGAAATGCTGTAGACATTCCTCGTTTAAATACAATACTTAGTAGACTTTTCCGCTGCTTCTAAATGACACAAGCATGTGTAAACCTCTTTAAATTTTTGATGTTTTAAATTTCTGGATGCATTATCTATTCCGGTTTTTGTTTAACCCATCTTTTGCTTGCTTGTTTGTTGTGTTTTTTGGTGTTTTTTTTTTGTTGTTGTTGTTTTTGAGACATGGGAAGGATGCAGTATTATGTCTTGCATCATTTTGCCTTGTTGCCACTAGAATCAGGCAGTTAGAAGCCCCTTACATAATCAAGTAGATGAACTAGAGGATGGGATCACACCTATTCTTCCACCCTCTGCCTGCTCCAAGGGTATTATCTGTCAACTGTTAGAGGTAGGTGTATTCCTGCCACAAAGACAGGATCTCTGTGTACTTATTTATTTATTTGTTTTTCTTAATGGTTATCAGTGATGATTGCTGAGGTTCAAAGTAAGAGTTCAAGGTTGGTTGTCAGAAATAGCAAGGGTCTGTGGTAGTTGGATAGGAAAGGAAAGGCTCGGATGAATTAGAAGCTCGGTTAGAATGAGGTCCTCTGGAAATCAAGTCTGAGACAGAGATATATTTGCATGAGATTTATTGCACAGTACTCTTAGTAATAACAGTTAAGAGTTTGAACCCTGATGTAGTTAAAATAGAAGCTTCATTCAGTCTTTTGAGAAACTAGGTTTGGATGACCAAATAGACTACAAGACATAAATGAAAATGTGTAATAATAATGTAGTCAGAGAATCTTAAAAACAAAGTGAAGTTTTAGAAGAGAATAATGAAAGACTATAAAATTAATCAATAGAAAAGGAAAATTAAATAATGAATAAAAAATCATACATATCATGAAAACATAAATTAAAAATTATAAACTATAAATCTTAGAGCATAACATGAGGTATGTAACTTTATACACTGGTATAAATTTGGGTATCTTCATGTAATAAAATGTATTTTCATACTAACATACAGTTTTGTTACGAAGGCTTCTCAACAACCATCAACAAAACAAAAAGACACATTTTTAATAGAACTAACTATAATTTCTGAAGCCTGGATTTAGAAATACTAAAACAAATGTAGGGTTTTGATAAATCCAATGATCACCAGGATATTTAAGAAGATAAAAAATTATACATTATACTCAAAAATTAACCAATATATAAAATACTTACCAAGACATTAATCACTCTCAATCACAGCAAAATTTTTCAAGCAGTATAGACTTTTTTCTTCTTATTTTACCTATTTTTTGCAACTTCTCACTCTTCTTGATATTTTCAAATTTATCCTCTTTCTCCCTTTCATTTGCCTCTTTCTCATGTTTATTATTGACATAAGACTTATGGGAGTCAAGTGAACATATTAACAACTAGTCAGTTTAGTAATATTGACTCATCTGAAATTATGAAATAAAGTCTGAATCTTTTTTAGTTTGTTTTAATTAAAGTTTATTGGGGTGACAATGGTTAGTAAAGCTACATAGGTTTCAAGTGTACAATTCTGTAATACATCATCTATATATCACATTGTGTGTTCATCACCCAGAGTCAGTTCTCCTTCCATCACCATATATTTGAGGCCGAATCTTGTACAGTGATAATTAGAGGCAAAGTCAAGAACAAATAATCCTTATTACACGATAAGCTTATCAAATTTTTAAATATGTAAATATTATTGGAGACTATATTTATCTCTCAATTTTTCTGTATTAGCAGAAAGATGTGGTTACTCAATGTAAGAAAACAAGGGATAACAATGATATCCTATATGCTATCTGCACTCTTAATATTTGTAAATTTATTGGCATTGCAAACACTTGATGAAATTAACTATAAATCTTAGAGCATAACAGGAGGTAGCATAACTCTGGGATAAGGAGTGGCGCTGAGTAGATAGTTGTAACACTACAGGTAAATGACATTGCTCCTGTACTAATTTTAAGGCTCATTCTTAAAAAAACAGAAAAACAAACAAACATATTTTGTTGTTGTTGTTGTTATGCTTTGTGAGAGGAGAATGGGATGTCAATAATGGAGGAATTGAAAAGAAGAAAAGAGAGAGCTTCCAGGTGGGTGAACACATTGACATGCTAGGAGAGTGGTGTGCTGAATAGGCATGGAAGCTCTATGCACCCTACCCCCATATCTTGCCCTATGCATCGCTTCTATTTCGCTGTTCCTGAGCTGAATCCTTTATCACAAGTCCTTAGAACTCAGGAATCTGAGTTCTGTGAGCCATTCTAGCAAATTATTGAAATTGAGGAGGCAGTCATGGGAATCCCTGACTTATAACCCAGTCAGACGGAAGTGTAGGCACCCTCTACTTATAACTGGCATCTGAAGTGGGGGCAGTCTTTTGGGACTGAGCCCTTTAGCTGTGGGGTCTGCACTAATTCCAGGCAGTTAGTATCAGAAATGAATTCAACTGTAGGACTCCCAGGGGTGTCCGGAGAGTTGGAGAATTGGTTGGTGTGAGAAAACCCACATATTTGGTGTCAGAAGTTCTGTGAGTAAAAAACAGATCATAGTACCCTCTAAGTTCATTCTTAGCCCTTCTCTATCCTGCTCTGGGTCCAGGAGGCTTGGACACAGATCACACCATCCAAACCCTCTGCCCTACTGCTTCTGGCCAGGTGTGGTCAGTAGAGGCACCATTGTGCAATTAGAAGACAGGAGAGAGGCAGGGGGTATTTACTCACCAGCTCCCTCTATTGGCTGTGCCCCTCTACCTACAGCCCCTGCTTTTGCCAGGCCGACCCTTGCTCATGGATCCTGTTCACTGGCTCTGGAAACACCACTTCCTCCCTTTAGCCCTTATTGCCCCACCAGTGCCCTGGGTCACCCTCTCCTGTTGGTTCCCCTCCCACATCTTTGTAAACTTCCTCAATTGCCCTGCTAGGTGGTATACCATCTGTTTCCTGCCAGGGCCTGACTCACACAGGGAGTTGGTTTGTGGAATGCAAAGCCTTAGAATCACCCGATTCAGCCTTTGCTTTTTACATAAGGGGACGCCAGAGAAGGTGAGTGATCTGTCCAGAGTCACACAGCCCCAGGTGCAGGGCTTGTGGCTGTTCTGAAAAGGCTGTAGAAAGACCAAGGCAGAAGCTGGAAGTCTGTTTGCCCCCTTCTTTCCCTACTTCCCAGCCTAGCTACCCCAAGGTCATGTAAGCATTTTCTGTGCTGCAGGAGCTAGATGTGTCTGCACCCAGCTAATAAATCAATTAGGCCCATAGGTACCACCCAGAGACAGGCTCCTGGAAAGCCAGTCAGCGCCTTCCTTCCCGCCCCCCCCCCCCAAAAAAAAAAAAGAGAAAAGGAAAGATATAAATATTCCAGAAATGATTTTCAAAATTGCCTGAGATAAATAATCCATATTGTCAGAAATCAGGACAGTGACTTACTTTGGGTGTTGCTACTAGAAGTGAGGATGAAGGAGAGGCTTTGAGACTAAAATATTTGATAAAATTGGTGTATACCTAAAACGGCACAATTTTTAATACTTAAAGAATACTGGAAATGCTTAATGTATATTATGGAAATAGCACACAAAATAACTTCAAAAACGAATCCTGGTAGTTAATGCTGTATTTAAATCCTGTTATAGGGAAGATATTCCCCCAGGATTCCTGACCCATGATGTAACTGATGTATATAATTTCCTCTCCTTGAGTGCGGGGTGCAGTCTGTGAATGTGAGGGAACATTACTGCTGTGATTAGTTTACTAATAAACTGACTGTGTGTTAATCAAAAAAAAGATTATACGGTGGGGCTGAACTAAGCCTTTAAGAGAAGGTGAAACATCAGAGATGAAAGAACATAAATAAATAAAGGTGATGTGAATTCCATGAATCATCTGTTACAGAATTCAATTTAATGAAACCTATTTTGAGTTCACAGATTTTTATTTTATTGCATGTTCTATTTTTTATTTTTCTCTAATTATTATAAATAAAATTATCTAATTTTATTAATTTCAATTCTTACCTTTTACATTTTTTTCTTTGATTTTCTTTGGGTTTAATTTTGTTTTCCTAGAATCTTAAGAGAAAAGGTTAAATCATTGTTTCCATACCTCTTTTTCCCCCCCAATATAAACACTAGCAATCACAATTTACAAGACTGCTTTAGCTGTACTACTGAACAAATTTTGATACACGATGTTTTCATTTTCATTCAATTACAATGTTTTCTATTTTCCTTAAGAGTTTTTGTTTCAAGTGTTAGATAGAAGTGAAATTTTTAGTTTTTCGTACATTTGAATATTTTAATATGTCCTGTTTTGTGGATTACTAATTTAATTATATTATACAAATGGGATCATATAATAAGTGGTTTTTGTGAAAGTCTTTTTTAATTTAGCAAAAAATTTTCATGGTACTTATGTATTGTAGCATATATCAGTACTGAATTCCTTCTTATTGATGAATAATATTCCATTGTGTGGATATACCATATTTTATTTGCCTATTCATTAGTTGATGGACATTTTGCTTGTTTGTGCTGTTTATTAAAACTTTGCTGCTACGAAAATGGGAATATAAGTTTTGGTGGATATATGTTTCACTCATAGGTATATACCTATGAAAAATACCTAGGAAAGGAATTCCTGTGTTATATGGTAACTCTATGTTAAACATTTTGAGAAGCAGCCACACTATTTTCCATAGAGTCTACACCATTTTACATTCCTACCATCAATATCTCAATATCCTTGTCAACGTATTATGATCTGTGCTTTTGGTTTTAGTCATCCTACTGGGTATTAAGTATTGGGTAGTAAGTAAATCTTGTTGTGATTTTTATTTACATTTCCACAATGGCTAATGATGGTGAGTGTCTTTGCATGTTTATTGTCTCCTGTATATTTTGGAGTAGTGTCAGTTAAGAGTCTTTGCCCATTTTTGTTTGGTGATCTTTTGTAATTGAGTTGTGATACCTCTTTCTGTAGTCGACTATACATTTCTTATCAGATATACGATTTGCAAATATCACGCACTGTATTTTCAATTTCTTGATGGTGACCTTTGCAGGAAATTTTTAAAATTTTTATGAAGTCAGATTTATCTATTATTTCTGTGGTGGTTTGTGTTTTTGGTGGCATGTCTAAGAAATCATTGCTAATTCAAAACCGTGAAGATTTACTCCCATGATTTTTTTCTTTTTAATTTTCTTACATTAGGCCTATGGTCTATTTTGAGTTAATGTCAATGTATGGTGTGAGGAAGTGGTCCAACTACATTCATTGTATGTGAATAACCTACTGTATCATTAGATTTTTATGAAAAAACTATTCTTTCTCTATTGAATTATTTTGGCAGCCTTGTCAAACATTAATTGACTATAAATACAAAGATTTATTTCTGGACTCTAAATTCTATTCCACTGGTCTATGTGGATATCCTTATGCTAACACTAAAAGTCTAGATTATTGCAGCTTTGGTTTAAGTATTGAAACCAAACAGTCTGACTCCTGCATCATTACCAGCCCCCCTCACCCCGCTTTTAAAGGTCATTTGTCTGTTCTGTTCCCCTTGTATTTCATGTGAATTTTAAAATCACCTTGTCAATTTCTGGAGAAAAAAAATCTTAGCTTTCAATAGGGATTTCATTGAATCTATAAATCTATTTGAGTATTGTCATGTAATAATAGACATGGTATGTCCATGAATTTGGATTACCGCTTCATTTATTACATTTTCTTTAATTTTTCCCACAACGTTTTGCAGTTTTCTACCCATATTCTTACATTTTTTTCACAATTTTTTCTGAGGAATTTTATTCACTTTTTAGTCTATCTTAAATATATTTTTCCTTAATTTAGGGCACCGATTTTGATATTACCTGTTAGTGTTTCATAGGTATCCTTTAACAAATTCAGGAATTTCATTTCTATTCCTAGCTTTTGAGTGCTTTTATTATGAAAGGGTGTTAAGTGTGTTCAAATGCTTTTTCTGTGTTTATTGAGTTGATAATGTGCTGTGTCCTTTAATCTATTAATATAATGCGTTGCATTGATAGTTTTCATATATTAAATTGTTAATGCAATCTTTGGATGAAGCCCAATTGGTCATATATAATTATTTGGATATGTTGTTGGATTCATTTTGCTAGTATTTTTTTGAAGATTCTTTGTCTATATTCATTAGGAATATTGGTGTAGAGATTATTCTTAAAATGTCCTGCACTAGAAGGAAAATATCTACTTGTCATTTCTATGGCAAGGAAATATGTTTTTCATACTAATTCATGAGCTTATTCTGTTTTTATCATGATATATGCAGAAATAATGCAAATTTGTATTTATATTACTACAGAAAAATTCATCATCATCATCATGAGGTGTTACTTTTGAATTGAAGAGTAGCATGTATTTTCCAAGCGAAGATGCACATTTAAAAAGAAAATCACTAAGTCTTGTTTTATGGTGCTTTTAGAAATGATTTTCCTCCTTCAATGTTGTTATTTTAAATCCAGTATATTTAAGATGCATATGTAGGGTAGTATTTGTCTCATATATGGCTGGCTCATAATCATTATTTAAAATATGTAAGGTTTTATAATAAGGTATTTTTTCCTAACCTCTCAACTAAAGTTTATAAATAACTGATTCTGGCATTATGTACATTATAATATAAATGAGTATAGGGTACAATATCAAGCTCTTACCAAAACTGATCATTAACACTCAAGAATGTTTTATGTTGGAGGGGGGAAAAAAGTTGACTATCATTGAATGGAAAACAAAAACATGATTATACTTAGAAAATAAAGGCAGTAAATGGTTCATTTGCTCTCTTTCCATTTGCAGAATTGTAATAAAAATGCCAAGTAGATTGATATTTAGGCAAACAGTAAGTACATTGCAATAAAGTTAAGATTACTAGAGGAGTTGCATTAATACACCACATTCCTCTTTGGGTCTGCTTTTCTATTTCAATTTCAGGAGTGCTTGGCTATTCTAATTTCACTTATAGATACTCATTTAGCTTCTGATTCAAAGAGAACTGTCTTGTCTATAAAATAAATGTTAACACTTCTAAGTTATTTTATTTCCCCATGCTTTCTTAGATCTTAATCTTAATATTAAAAAATCACGACATTCGAGAGAAGTTACACTCCTGTATATCACACGATGTACTGAATGCCTTCTACTTTACACATTATTAAGCTGCTGTGGCAGCAGCTGCGTAGGATTTAGCAGAACATATGGTGTTGATTCTTTCTCTTTTTAATGAAAATGTGATTTATAAATCTCTTGCAACAAACTGGCGCTGAGATGTTTAGTAAAGCTATTACACATATTACTTGATATTTACAAATGCCACACTTATTCTTGTGAGCAAAAGGATGACAGAACTATAAAGTTACATTAAAAGAGGAGAGGAATTAAAATAGAAAGAATGAGAAAAAAAACAGAATTACTAAATAGTAGCTAACATCTCCAAAAATGAGTCTGATAAAATAATAAATTTATTCCTATGGGTCAAATAATTATTTGAGTCATAATTTTAGATTTTTCTAAAAATTTAAAAGCAATAAGAATATAATGAGGTGTTTTATGCATTTTTTTTTTTTACTTGAGGGTAGAGAAGGAATACAGTAACTAAAGAGAAACTGTACAATTTCAGGAAGTGTAAGAATACTATGTAAGACATTTCAAATAAATGTTTTTAATATGAACTACACAATTTTTTAAATATAGAAAACTTGTTGTCAATTAAAACAAAATTAAAAGTGTCATATGGACTCTGGTTATATATATTCTAAGAACAAACCTTAATGAAGCTTGCCTTTCTTACTTTCAATGCCTGTTTTTCTATTCCTATGGTATTTATTCTTTGTTCTAATTCACCAGTGACTTGATGTGGTTCCAGCCCCTTCTTCTTATGTAAGAAACGATTCTGATTAAAATATTTTCCTTAGGTTTTTGAAGATTTCCTATTATGGTACCTAGGCTCTTTTCACTTAAAAACAGGAACTACTCAAAAGACCTTCCAATGAAAATATATATTATCAATAGAAGATCTAATAGGGGAGAAAGTGATATAATGCAGGTGTTTTAAGGAATAATTGGTTTTCCTTATACATACATATATGCAGAGAGCTGGATTCCACATCTAGTAAGTTTTAAAGTTCCATTACCACTACAAGACCAATATGTTTGTTATCAAAGATGCTGTTATAACCTATACAACAGCCCTTCTCACAAATAACACTTCCATCGTCACCAATGGTAGGTAGTATCTTATTTTTCAATTTCACTTGTAAATTACAGATTAAGAATTCGATGTTTTTCTTCATATCAATTTACTTAATGCCAAGCATTCATATGTTTTTGCGGTCTGAGCTCAGAAGATTGGGAATGACAGTTTGTGTTTTCAGACTCATCTTCTCTCTGCTGACCAAACTAACCTTTCCAGTCTCCGTTTCCACTTTATTCATAGTAAGTTCCCATCCCTCAATTCCTGCTAAAAGAGAAGCTCCATGTCCTGGAAGAACCTTCCTTATCCTAATTTAGATGTGCCAAAGCATGTCTGAATATTAGAGTGGGCATCATTCTGTCACAAGCTGGTAACTCCACTACGTATAAGACTGAAGTCACTAATATCAAACTCCTAAGAAATCAAGTATTTAATGCTAGCAAAAAAGAAGAGATTTTTAAAAAGAAATATAGCAACTGATATCTATTACTGAGTAGTGTCTTTTATTTATTTTATTTATAATAATCAACACAGATCTTACTAAGCCAAGTAATTTATTGTATAGATAGTGACATATGTGGTCTCCACGACATGACTGGTACAGCACGTATCACCCAAATCTTCTCCTCTTTCTCTTGCAATAACAGAATGTAGTGCTGTCTTTTGTGTTCTCTGCTTCTCATCACAGAAAACAGTGGCAAAGAATGGGCGAGGTGGATGGCTGTACTTATAATCCACTCTAAACCCCATCTTTTTCTTAAAGGAGAATCTTTTCAGGAATTGCTTTTTGTTTGTTTGTTTTACATGGATTACAATGAATTCTGAGTGTGTATATGGAATTTTACAGTTATTTTTAAAGAGTTGTATAAACATTTCCTCAATTGAGAGAGGACCGATTTTAGTTTTTCTGTTTTCATTTGGGTTCATTAAAATGTACATTAAAATCTAAATTATAAGCTTCAAATCATCACATTTGTGTCAGTGTTAATAAGAATAATCATTTCCAGGTCTGTCTATCTGATGCCATAATGTATACAAATATTTCAAGATACTAAATTTGTGGAAAATATGTGTATCCACGTTAACTGCTATTAATGCATTTGTATATGCAAAGAAACTTTGGAGAATTCACGTAGGAAAAATTATTAGACAGCTCACATGTTATACTGTGCAAATATTGAGTACATTAATGGTTATTCATTAAACATGATCCTAGGCAAATACAAGCACAGTAAGTCCTTTGTAACTAAAAAAGTAAGAGCATAGGGGATATTAATAGATATAAGGGCCATAATCTAAAAAAAAATAAAATAAAATGATTGTACTAAGCATTATAAATGAATGCCACACTAGCAATTCAGAAACCTTAACAATTAAGGTCAAAGTTATTACGATTATTTTGTAATCCCAGCCTGGGAATACTGTAGTAAGTATAGCCCAACCTTCCTTGATGATAAATGTCACCAGACAAGATAGTTAAATGTATTGATTATTAGATGTCTGCCTTAAGAGGTCCTCATTCTATAGTTCGTGTTAAGACATAATTTTCTACAGTTTACTAAGCACCCCGTGAAACTCTTCAGTAAAGCTTGAAAATCACCAAGGCTAAGAGAAGGTCTATGACCTTGGCACACTCTGAGTCTTCTAATCTACCTCATTTGTACTCACAGTGTGTGGAGCAGGTTATAATTGCTATATAAATGATTTTATCAGCATGTGGTCATCTGGCCCTATTTGTGCCCAACCACTGTGTGATGTGATATGTATTTCATATATTCTTTACTTGGATTTAAGAATTTGCATGCGTTCTCAAAGTTAACTTCTACAAAGATCAATTGGAAAAGTGATTAAAATGCAAATCCATACTCTACCAATAGATTCTGATTCATCTGGTCTCTAGTGGGCCCTAGGAATTCACATTTGAAATAAACTTTCCTGCTAGTTCTGATGAAAGTGCTGGAAGGACTATATACTGAAAAGTCCCACTGTAAAGGACTGATGAATTAAAGTCACAGTAACTGCTGGAAATCACATACTACTAGACTGTCCACATAAATCTAGGCAAACACTATGGAAATACCTCTGTATTTGAGGCTCCTATCAGCTGTCAACTTACTACCTGAATTTTACAGTAACTGATGTACTTAAATGTCATAGGACACTATCTTTATTAATTGGTATTGTTTTGAGATTTATTCTATTAAAAAAAGAGCTCCAGGACAGAACTTCTAATAATTAAAACAAAACATATTTTTTGTGATTTAGGTGAACTTTTTTTCTTTGATGTCCAAGAAAAGAATATAAATTTTGCAGTTGTAATTTAGCTCTTTACCTATGAATCAGAAACTCCACAAAATAAGCAAGACTATGTTTTCCCACAAGAAATATTGAAATTTTGCAATTATCATTTTTAAAATAAAGTACATCGGTAAAATACAACTTTTATTATTATGCAAAGTAAGATAAATCATTTAAATTTTGTGAGAATTTAAATGTTTCCTATCCTTTTCATAATAACATGTTATGCATATATTTTAAGACAATTGAATTATTATGTCATTCTCACAATAATTTGAGTAAAATTTTGCATAAATGTATTATAATATTTCTGAATCTTATTAAATGTTGCATATGCAAGATTTTATTTTAGAACTGTAGCTGTCATCTATCTTAATTGTCATATCCTGAAAAACACTGAATGCATTACACTTGGTCAAATTTGAATTTTGACTTATTTTAATTGTTTAATCTTAGACATCACATTTATTAGCATGATTGATTCAAAATTTGAAAGAATCTGACTTGCAGAAGAATGAAACTAACAGTGATTAAAATAATGGATAAAACAAATATGTTAACCATATAAACAGTGTGTTTTTATATTGGCGTATCAGTGTTAAAAATTAGGTAAAATTTGTCACTGTAGTCAGTTTCATTATTTTAATTTCAGCAAATATAGTCCAACTTAATGAAGAATAACACTGGCTTTCTCATAGAGTTATGACCACAATTCAATCAGCAAAGTATATTAACTATTTGGATAAAGTGTTGGTGCGTGTATGAGGCTGTGCATATATGCGTACGTTTACATATACACATATATGTTTTAATTAGTGTATCAGTATTTTAAATACAGTTAAATTTGTCTATGTGAACAAGTTTTGATTTCTATTTTGATCAGAGAGCATTAGTAATTCAGCCATGCTACTGATCATCTAGTTCTGATTTTCTAAATAATTATTTTAAATAGAAGTCATGTTCCTACTTTTCAGGGTGGTTTTCTTTTCTCATCGAAATCTTGAGTAGAAAAAGAATACATTAATAACAAAAAAAGAGAAGGACTCTACAGTCTAGTCCTAGTTTTAGAGGGATAGCTTTGCATCTTTATCCCTGACATGAAAAGGGCAGGCATCATAAGATTTTAAAGGTTGAGATTTTTATTCGATTGAGATTAGCAAGGAAGGAACTCTGAATTTTATATTTATTTACCTGAAAGCATTAAATTTGATATAAATTTTAAAGAAATGTTATATCCCAATTTGCTTTTCATATGCCATTTCCCTAGTCAAATGTTCTCTTTTTTTGAAGAAAGGAAAGTAAATTTTTCTCGGTGAATATTATTTCCTTTTATAATTCATTATAAGTAATTGTTTTTGATAGCTAAAAATTAATACTTTTATAACAATGTTTTAAAAACAGGAAATCACAATTTGTCAAAATTTAAAGATAAAAATTCTATTTTTTATAAAACATGAAGTTGAAAATTGATTATTACAGTTATTAAAGTATAAATAGTGTTTGAAAAGATTCATAGATCTGTGTTCCATCTAATATCATAGAATATAACTGACAGCTATGGTTTCAGTTGTAGGAAATCATTTTAGATACTTATTTGTCCAGGGTATTAGTTAAACAGATGTCCCTAACCTATTTAAATTTGTCATCTCAATTGAAGACAGGTCTCAAAAAGTGAGTTAGTGGACTCTGAAACACATGGACGCACTTTGTGGCGGTTCCATTATTGGAAGTTAAAAGGTAATTACAAATCACAGAGGTGGCAGTGGCTCAAAGGGGTCAGGTTAGAGAGACAAGTAGAAAATTATGATCTAATTAAAAAAAAAAGAAGAAGATGTGTGTTTAAACCCAATTGAGTTATTTTATGAGTAAAATTAGAGAAAGGATTGTACCCCGTCTTACTGCTTCAGCATATTGAATAGCTCAAGGGGAAAATGTTGCAAGGAAGCTTTAATTAATTTCCTTCATCTAATCCTCTGTTAACACTGAACAAGACTCTGTCTCATGCATCATATGAATTCCAAGGACAAAGTAAAAGCCGTTTAAAAGTAGTCATATCCCAATAAGGTTATTAAGAGACTATTTCTAAGTTCTTCATTAAAGTCAATGCTTTTAACACTAATAACATTCAAAATCCATATTACAGTCCACTGATATTATAAAATATTGATTGCTTTGGTGTGTTCTTATACGTTAACTTATTATATTTTTAAGTAACTTAGTGAGGCCAAAGTCCAGGTTATTTAATTCCAGCTTGTTGTGAAAGATTGCAACTCTCATGTAACAGCTTTAAATAGCAATAGCTCAAGCCGTGGGGTGTATCAGGTTCCATATCTAAAATTGAGTACCAGCCTTATAGCCCCTGTATTTTATCTAGAGCTTTTCTCTCTCAGGGTTACACAAAGGGATGAGAGATTAATGAAGTGACATACTAAAAAGTTTCATGAATTATAAATATTATCCCTATTTTTCTGTAGGAAAAATGGAGTCATATGTAGGTTAAGTAACCATTAAAACTGTTATCCTTTAAAAGGATCCATTTATGCTGCATTTAATTGCATTCCTAGCACTTATTTTCTGCTACTATTCTTAACTGTCACTTTGAGTGCCAAAAGTGGGGTGAGGGTAGGTATCATGTCTAAAAATATGCAAATTTTGAAACATTTAAACTACCTTTTAAGTATAGATGAACATATTAAATGTAATGCTCAAGGAAAAGATTTTTGCTCACCCTTTGCCAAAAATACCCTTTACTGAGATTTTCTTTAATGTAATGGGGGGGGGGAGGAAGAGGATAGATTTGCATATAAACATATATCCCTTCAGTAAATGTATTTCCTTTTAGTAAGCTTATTTCCCCAAACTTCTAATAATATACTCTCAACTCTGCAGATAGTATAAAAATAAATTCAAAGTCCACATTGAAGTGTAATTGTAGAATGCTTCCCCACTGATAGCTATAGAGAGAGCAGCATCTCTGTCTTAAAGAAATTTCCTTTTTCTTTTTTTTTAGTCAAAATTCAGCTTAATTTAGTGTTAATACTATGATAGCTTGTTCTATAAGTTCTTACAGCATTTTCAGCATAACATTAATAAAGTATCATTTTAATGATGCATTTCTCCATTAAGATTTTTGAAAAATATATTTTCAGCATAATGGGTAGAATTGGAGACTATCTTAAAATGTATTGGGAAGGGAGGTGGGAAAGATAAAACAAAGTAAAGTAAAAAAAATAAAATAAAAAGTATCATTTTCTTATATTATTTTACATAAATTTGATTAATTAATACTAATTAATAGAGAGCTAAGCATAGCAAAGCATGCCAAATGACATGAAAATGAATATCAGAGTCAAAAAAGAAATCTTTACTGATTTATTCACCCGTAGAAACTGGAGACTGAGATAAAGAGTGAAGGACATGGACATATATATTTTTTTCAATTTTCATACAGGACATTAAAAATCCATTCATGTCCAATAAGTTCTTTGTATTTAGACCTTTAATGTGACTGCTGGTAGCTGTTTCAATCTTCATAAATCTTTCGTTAATGAATTTTATATCCCCTCTATAAATATTGAAGAGAAATATCATGAATTCTTTGAAATAAATTAACTCAAAGGAAAAATAAGAAAAACTGGAGAAGAGAAGAGAGAGGAGGAGGAGGAAGAGGAGGGTAAAGGGAAATGTATCATTAACATAAAAAAAAAAAAAAACTCAAATGATCAAACGAAAAATACACTCTACCTACAGATAACTGGAGAGATCAGTGCCTGGCCTTCTTTCTGGAAATCTACTTTCTCATCATGTGGTCCAGTTTACCTTAGGCAGAGCCATGAATTTCCCCCCTACTTTCCATATGCATGTGAACACACTCAAACTTCCCACGTTTTCTAGGATCTGAATGAAACAAGTTCATGTCTTGAGGGTATGATGAGTTTCCTACTCTGTTCTAAATAGAGCCAATATATGCTACACAGGAGAATGACAAAACATAGGGTAAGGTAGATTTGGAACCAAACAAAGATTAAAGATGTTCTAAAGTTATTTAAGGCCTGAGATATTGAGAGGCGTCCCATAAAATGAAAGTTCAGCCTTAATAGAATATGTGAAAGGAAAACAGTGCTATAGAATGAGCTCAAAAGAGAAAGGAATTATATCAAGAAAAATACCCAAAATATTCTTAGTTTTGGATTTTACTAAATAGAAAAGAGAGACCGTGAAAATGTTTTACATGGACTAACACGAAGGATAAGTCTGTGTTTGAGTAAATTGTTTCCTGTGTGGTGTGAATACTGGATTGGAAAGGAAAAAAAAAAGAAAAGGATCAAGTTAGGGGTCATTTCAGCAGTTAAACACAGATGGTCACAGTTGGCAAGTGACATAATAGAAACAGAGAAAATAAATAAAGTAGGAGATAGAATCAAGAACTCTTGCTGATTTGTGAGAGGTGGGCAGAAATGTCAAGATGTCTTGCATGATAGCTGTATGAAGGGAATACAAATTCCATTTACTAAGAGAAGGATTCTGGAAGAGAAGTTTTGATGGTTGATACCGTGAGTTAAGTTTAGGACATGTAAAATTTGAGTAGAGCTTTCCTGTCATATACTAGATACACATATATCACGTAAGAAAAAAAAATCTAGGCTAAAGAGCGAGCATGTAAAATGGACTTATAGACAAGTAGAGGTATTGGATAGATTGGGTTTAAAACTTTCCTTGACCACTTACAGTTTTCCTCATCAAATGATGTTACCTCAGTTTCTTCACCTGTAAATAAAACGCCTTATAATGGCTCCTCTTGATACTTATTGCAGGGGATTATTGTAGAAATTCAATGAGATATTATATGGAAGTCACTTAACGTAAGTCTAGAGTTATACATATTCACAAATGTTAGCTATTATTCTGATCACCGTCGTCGTCATTTAAACATCTGGGTATATATGAATCTCTTAAGAAGAAGAGAAGATGTCTCAACATTTAATGAGCAACCTCAGCATTAAGGAGCCAGTTAGAGGAGAATCCAAAATATAAGACTGAGGAATATAGGCAGTCATGGAAGTAGAAGTATTACTATGAAAACATTGTGCCATAGATATGAAAATAAATTTCACAGTCCAAAGAGATGGGGGCTGAAACATATCCACTATATATAACAATAAGAGTATATTGAATACAATTGCAAAGGAAATTACATAAAATATAAAGCTGAAATTGTCATGGCTTAGGCATGAAGTCTTTGAAAGGTAGCTATGCAAGAGTAACAGATGGCTGGTGTTACGAAAATGTTTACCCATAACAGATGGCACAGTTTTGAGGATTGAAGAGAATAAAAGGAGAAGAAGCTGACAATTTTGTAAAATGATTGAGGAAAACCTGGGCCGTAAAAACCTGGGCCATATATGATGGAATTAATCTTGCTGTTTTCTTGGAGGAGAGCATGCTTTTGGGTATAAGATAATCGAACTAGGTTCTAGAAGAGAGGCATATGGACAAATAATCCTTTAGATATGCAGGTATTGGGTAATAACTTGCTGCATTGGAATAGTGATCGTGAGTAACATGATCTGTATGAAGTGGTAAGGGTAAGAAAAGTTTGCATTGAAAGCTGTTGCATCTGGTTTGGTCAATGACACATGGAAATGTTGCGTGGTATCAGTCATAGAGATCCAGGGTCAATCCTTAAAACAGAAATGTTTCACAATGGCTCAAGCATGTGACATTGCTTTCATATACAGATAAAAGTTCTCATACAATGTAGCCATCTATAACTTTCTAACATGAATTTTCAGACCTATCCTGAATTTCAGAAGAAATTCAAAGAAGTCTCTCCTTTAACAGAGACTTCTCTTATTCATGTTCGAGCCCAATCAAATTAACCAAAATTCTGCTTAATAGCAAATCTGACATCAATTATCGTATTATTTCTCTCCTTTCTTTCATTAAAAAACAGCTTGAGAAAATTTCCTACTTTCAATATCTGTTACTCTTTCTTTTTCACTTTTATGAATTAATTAGTTATCTCTCTCCTTCAGCAACATTTTGAGTAAGTTAGATCTCTTTTTGTGCCGTATATCTCTATCATTTCCTCTCTAATAATACATAAATGTTTATTTCCCCCAACTAAGTAGTGTTTATTTTCTCAAGTCATTGCTCTATTTAACTGTTTTTTGGTCTTCTTTTTGTTTGTTTATTTCTGTTTTTCAGCTTCCAAATATATTTTCCTTTCTTGTTTTTTGTTTGTTTTGTTTTGTTTTGTTTTGTTTTGTTTTGTTTCATTCCTGAGTTCAATAGGACACTTTTTAGTGGTTTCTGTTGCTGGATTTCTTATGTGTCATATCTCCTATTAGATCACTGTTTTCAAAGAAAACAATTTTCTTATCTTTATAACATACAAAAAAAAAGATAAATATTGGATTTCTGTTCTAATTTCTCGTTCAATATTTGTGGTGTACATTTTTTTCTGTATCTTTTTTTTTTTTTTTAGTATGATGTTTTCATTACTTTTAGGGTTTTTTAAATTATATTTTGAAAATATCGATGAACGTATATTCCAATAACTATCATTGTGCTCCTCTTTCTAGGATAGCTATTTTCTGGTAATTTTTAATGGGAGGTTTGATAGTCAGTTTGGGAAACAGGCCCCTTAAACTTATGAATGTTTTCATACAGTACTTTCCCACCGCTTCAGCAGTGAACAACACCTCTGCTGTGCATTTCTTTTCCCTTCTATATTTGCACTAAAGTGATAAATTTTAAAGTGTTTTGTTTTCATCTGTTTGTATTCTTGTTAGTTCATTGTCAATGTTTCCTTTGTTTTTCTTCAGTTTTTTAAAATTAATTTGTTTTCTTTTTACCTTTTGACCCCCTTCACCTATTTTTCCCAACCCCCAACCTCCATCTTTAGCAACCACCATGCTGTTCTTTGAGTCTATGAGCTTGGTTTGTTTTGTGGTTTTTCTCTGTTTGTCTGTTTCTTTGTTTTGTTGTATTTTGTTTTGTGTTTAGATTTCACATAAGAGAATTCATATGGTTTTTGTCTTTCACGTTTCTCTGTCTGGCTTATTTTACTTAGCGAAATGCCCTCAGGTTCCATCCATGTTGCCACAAATGGCAAGATTTCATTCCACTTTTATGGCTAAATAATATTCCATTATATACATACACAACAATTTATTTACTCATTTATCCGTCAATGGGCAATTAGATTGTTTCCATATCTTGGTTATTGTAAATAATGCTACAGTGAACATGGGGATGCTTATATCTTTTTGACATAGTGTTTTTGTTTTCAGATACTCAGAAATAGGTATTTATATTATGTTATAATTACTGTAATTATTTATCTTCAGTTTTCAATGTATTAGTGTTAATGATTCATGATACAATTAAGACCTATCATTACTAATCCAGTGAACTTTCCTTTTAACAAACAGGCATAAATTACAAAGAGCTTAATATAAGAGAGTAGTATAAGATTAGCATTTTAAAAGGGTCTGTTTTTGTGTTAGAGTAAAGGGATTTCTAGTAGTTAGGAGAGAAAATGTTCAATATTGATATAGTGTCAGCTTATGAGATATAAATGGAAATATATAAAGTGACTAAAAAATCAATGGATATTTATGTCAATACCCAAAATATCATATACAAAAAAATAAAATAATAACAATAATAATAATAAAGTTCTGGAATAAAAAAAGGATCTGGAGTTCCCTATAGAGCATATTATTATTAATTTTTTATGGCAGCTAAAGTCACATAGTTAATGTGGTTTCACCTTTATTAATTTATTTCTTAACAAATATTTTGGATGCCTTCTGTGTATCAAGTTAGGAGCTCCAGCAAGAAACAAAGAATACAGCAAGAAGCAAAATAGACAATGTTCCAGCCCTCGTATAGTCCAGTATGTGCCGAATGAGAAATGATCCACACACACAAAAAAAATAAAATAATGGGAGAATATATAATGGAGAGTCTGTAAGTTAGATTGAAAATAGGCACAGTAAGTACGATAAAATAAGGAAAAAAATAATGACCTAGAACCATCTACTATGTGGTAGGAATAATATAATTAATTACTAACAGTTAAGACTTTTCTATTTAATTAAATGTGTATTAAATTGTTTCCTTCTATGAATATCTTAGAGACAGTGAGATTTTGTAAGATAGTATCATTGATTCCTGAGGCATATAGGCACAACACTTTATAGATAAGAGAAAATGTAATGTGTGCTTAAATGATGGCTAGGAGTGTACTTGTCACAGGAACACCATTTTGGCAGAAGGGTAGTATAAACAAACATATGGACCATTAGGGTCAGAACAAAGAACAAGATGTGGGTGCAGGTTGTACTGAGAAATTAAGTTGTTTTTGGTTTCGGTAAGGAATATGGCTTTTGCACTAAAAATACTTGAAAATGTTTTAATAATGGGTGACACGAATGCTTTGGTTTTACAAATATCACTTGAATTCAATCTGGAAGATTGAACGGGAAATAGAAGCCAAGAACACTGCTTCTGAGCTCCGTGACATATTTCATGTGAGAGCTGAAGTTCTGAATTTTAGAGCATTGATAGTTGTGATGCTTAATGGGGAAGATGTCTTATTAATATTTGTGTTCAGAGGTAATGAAGACTAGTTTGACTTGTCAGTGACAAGTTGAGGGGAAAGCTGGTTTTGAAGGAAGTATGTTTAATTTTGCAAATGGTAAATTTGAAGATATCATATGATATACTGGTGGCAACATGAAGTAGGCAGGATGTAAAACTTATGTTTATGGACATCGGTGTGATAACAGACATGGAGATCTGGAGAAATTTCTGAGCTAATAGTAAAAATTAGGGGTGTGTGAAAGATTGCTCAAATTGAGATATATGTTTGGGTGTGTTTGTGTATATGTGTATATATATACTTGTATATATATATATATAGACACACACACAGCTTACTGGCAAGTGAAAACACATGTACTTGACACTCGGATCAAGAAGAAGGATCTAATATTATGCACTCTTTTGATTGTCTATTCAGTCAACACTGTTGAAAGACTTATCTGTAGTACATATAATTTTAGATAATTCATTCTCGTTGTATATAATATTCCATGGTGTGGATATTCTGTGATTATTCAATTCTAGTATTGCAGGATGAGGACATCCCCATTTTTAAAGTTTAACAGAACTATAGAACCCATAAAACATAAGGAAAGGGACAGTTTCTTGTGATACCTGGTGATCCGTGAGAAATAGTCAACAGAGGAAAGAACATAGAAAATGTGACATCTATTAATAACGGCAGATAGAATGACTATCAGATAAAACAGGGAGTGTAAAGTTTCAATTATATTTTGTAATTATTCAGAACATTGTTTAAAGCTGTCCAACAGAAAAAGATGCACAAGGTCTAAGAATCTGACATTGGAATTAAAGGAGGCAGAATATGGAAACTGTTCTTTTATGACAAATATTAATAAGCAAATATATATAATGTAGTACTCACAGGAGTACATATGTTTGAGAATATTTTGTTGTAGCTAACTTATTTTTCCCTGGTAGAAATACTTAAGTATTTTCACATGTACAGAGAAAAGAGTGACTGGTAAGAGAACTAAAATTATAGAAAGGCACAGTCCTAAACATTTCAGTATTGGAACAAGCAGGGGAAGATAAAATCCAATGCAGAGACAGTTGATACAAGTTTGCAAAAGAAAAGAGTACCCATTCTTGGGAACTGGGAAAAAAGGAAGCATGCAGTCACTTTTTTAAATGGAAAAAAATGCAATGTGATTGACCAAGAGAATGGCTATGAATCTTGTGCCTTGGACCTAGATAAGTCTAGTGAAGAGTAAGGCAAGGTTAACAGCTGAGAGAGGAGGATAGCTGTACCATAAAGGTTACTTTACAGGGACGACATTTGGTAATAGCTAATTCATGGGAAGCTTTAAGGTATGAGGGATTTGAATGGCAAGGTAAGGTCGTTGAAATGATTGCTGAGGATTTAATAGAGAGCTGTGAACAAAAACAACTATTGAATCAGAACGAATGGGTTTGAAACCCACAGCTATCTCTTATATATTTTGTAACTTTGAGTTTCAGATTATTCAGAGTAAAATGGAAGTAAAAATAATTTATATGTCCATAAGATTGTTATGAAGCTACAATGAAGTAATGTAGGTAAAATGATAGACACACTGACTCAATAAATATTGCTTGTTCATTTATTTATTTATTTTGATGAGCCAGTGGATCTATAATGACAGGATAAGAAACCGGAGAGGCTGGTAGAGTAGGCAACTGTCAATAAACCAAGAAACATGACATATTCATTTTTATTTTTTTAGATCAAAAGTAAATGAAGTGAGGTTGAGAAGCTGAAAAGATCAATGGTTTATTAAAACAAAAATGAAATACATAGCACTCTTTAAGATATGGCAAAAATATGCCTGATGTCAAAGTATAAAACATAAGATTTTACTAGAAAATGGAAAATTGTGAACATTCTTAGACTCAGGATGTCCTTACAATTACTCATTCTTCAACTAACCTCTATTTGTATTTTGCTCTTAACACTCCAATGCCACTGCTTTGCTAAGATCTGGTGTCTAATTTCAATTGATCTAGCAACAACATTCAATGCAGTTGAATTCTCCTTCCTTTTTAACATACTCACACCTCTGGAATGGCCTTCAAGTTTATATTCTTGTCTCATAGTCACCCCCACCCCCGCTGCCGTATCCTGGCTACTCCATCACTATCTTCTAAGCAAGTATGTCCTCCTGTCCAATGATTCTAAATACCAAATCCGAATGTCTTCAGTATATAAACCTAAATGATATTTAAGTTTCAGAAGTACTTCACTCATGTCCAGGAACAAAGTATGGACTGAATACCAGGGATCCCAAATCTATATCCTGAGTAAACTCAATATTCGGAATTGTTTTGAATGAGAGATTCTACCTTTCTCTACTATGATTCTGGCTGCTTGAACCTGTAATTATAGCTACCCACCTCCATGGCTTCCTCCTTCTCATCATAGGTAGAAAAAGCCTGATTTACTCTTCCATGGTCTCCAATACAGTCCATACGAAAGAAGCCATATGCAGTTTTCCTAGGACTTCTTATCCCTAAAGTTCTAGGATTCTTTTTGGGTCCTTGACCTTCTGGCAGAGTTCTCAACCACGGCACAGATCTTAAGGATTTCCACACCTCAGACTGTCTTTCTTCCCATACACATTGGATGACGAAGTGTATTCCTTGTATCTCTGCCTACTAGGAGTATTTACCATCATCACTGCTCTTCAAGGTCAATCCAGAGGGAGAGGGGTCACTGTAATGAAAGAGCAGTCCATTTTTCACAGTGACCACAAGCTGTACCAAACTTTGAACCAGACATGAGTCTTTTCCACCTCTATCTATACAGCCTCTGGTTATAGGGAATCTTTTATAACTCCACTTAGCGTCATTATTGACCTCAAACACATCAATCACCATCAGATCTGCCGAATTAGATGCCCACGTGGTATGCTGCTGTGTGATGCAGAACCCTCTTTTTCTATGTGTTTCAATCAAAATAAGCAACCTTCTGAGTCACCATATAATAACCCCAGAACTGTACCCGCAAGCACTCTAAAATCCAAGTGGCTCACTAAAGGCCACAGCTCATGTTTCAGTGGCTAGAAGGATAACAAAGTAAATTAGGAGAGATTTTAGGGATACCACTGGCCAACTAGACCCACGGAAAGACTACAAATAGAGCAGATCTATGACTCCTTGAAAGGTTTATCTCTCACCCTCTGGTTTGCCTGTGTCTTATTAGATTAGAGTACATCCCATTTACTCTTTCTCTTGTCATGTTAGCATTGTGTCATCCTGTTGTATCATCCTGTTGTTTAGTGGCGTATCAAATTGGTCAAAGTCCTCTTGAATTATAGTATCTGAGAGCAAGAGAGTTAACATAGTCCTGTGACAAGATAGTTAAAGCATTGAAAACTGAGTGGTAGAAGTTGGATGGCTCTTACTCCTCAACAGAACAAAATTCTCATCACTCCATCCATCAGACAGACAAGTGAGAACCAGTCCAACTACTGGCAAAAGGTGAGTGCAATCTAGAATGAATGGTGAAGGAAATAGAAAATAAATTATTAATTTTGATTCTGGGATCCCGTGTAGTATCGTGGACTATATCTGAGGATATTGAAATTAACCTCTACTTTGAAGGATTGTACTTGTGCCTTTTTTCTTGCGAAAGAAGTGAGGGCCTCTTTTTTTAATAATAGATGTGTATACCATAGGACTACATAAGTGCTATACAATTAGCATGCAGGGTAAACTATTGCAGACTGAGTTAATACACCACTCATAGTTACTTGAGCCCCATTCATTACATTTGCTTCCAGAGTAGAGGAAATGATTGTAAAGCCCTGGCTGTAGTGACTGTGTCTCATGTCTGACACTCCAGGTTCCCTGGCGGTAACCGTGGATACCAGGGATGGATATTAGCCATGGCCATTAGTGTGTCTTCCAAAGCATGAGTTGTAGCAGCTCCAGCATCCAGTCCACCTGATCTGGACTCAGGTCCAACTGGAAATTTCTGCTTTCCTAGTGGCTTGTAATCAAATTCAGGTGGACCAATGCCTCACAAAGATTTTGATTATTAAAAGACAAGAAATGGGAAGTAACTAGCATGGCAATTCCTTTCTGACTTCAAGGAACTCATCTGATGTCAGTGTGCTGTGTAATCTCACAGAGAGGTCCCATAACAGAGCAATCGTATTTGTTGTTTTTTTTTGAAACCAGGTTCAGTTTGATAAAACAGCACATTTTATTTCCTATCCTTTCCCACACTCTTGCTTTCATTTAACTTCCACCCATTCAATAAAGACTGAACATGTAAGATTTTCCTTATGCTCTGCATTCCTGCAAACCAAGGCTATGACACAGTGTTTATGAGACAGGTAGATCAAGTAAAATTTAGGGCAGAGTTGAAGATGATTTAAGCATTTTACAATGCTATGATTATCTGAGGCACAGAATTTATGTCTTTAGTTACTTATATTCTAACTCTCACAATATTATTGAGACTATAGGCAGTAGCCAAAAAGCAGAATTATGAGTCCTGACTACAAGAAAGATTTTTACAATTATGTTTTCCAAAGATAATTTTTTGCAGTGTGAACAGATGCAACAAATTAATTTTTCTCCTTACAGAGCTATGGAAATATTGCAAATAACCTGTCAGTTATGACCTTTAAAATTATATTGGCCTTTTCATCTCATAATGGTGCAAATGCAATAAAGTGTGGCTGCACATAAATTGTATTTCAAAAGTCCCCCACAAGAAAGGGTAAAAGCAGATGCAGGAAAATACAGGGTGGTTCTGTGCAGTCACATACAGGGAGTGAAAAGTATTTATGGGACAATTAATTATTTTTCTTATCCAGGAAAGAAACACACGTATGTGTAAGAATATTGCTGCTCCAGGCCATATAACTAGGTTTTTTACACTATGTTGAGCAACATCGAACAAATTTAAAGAGAAGGATAGTATTGTAATGAGAAAGATATGAAACTGTGGAAAGTTCTTGCCTGTTTAAAGGCAATCTTATGTTACATTGAAGTTTGAAAACTGGTATTAATGAAAAAGGGTAATAAAAGAGGCTTTTATGCTAAATTTAAAAAAGATCAGCCCTCTTTCTTGTTAATGCTTTAAGCAGAGGATCATGACAGTAATCTCTTCTTCAATAGAATACCTGGATTATGTGTAATCTGCAACCCCAGTTTACCACCTATGTTTCTAAAAGTCTTCATACCTGTTTCCCTCAAGTTATTTGACAAAAAGAACAGAATCCCCCAAGTCACCAGTTTGAGCCATTCACCTCCTTTATGTGGTCCCAGGTCCAGGCCTCTGAGTTCTTGATCAATTAGCCAATTCCTTCTAGAAGGTAGAAGATTGTGGTGATGGAGTGACAATAATAACAGTTGTGTGCAGTCCCTTAGAGTTGAACTTCAGAATGAAAGCCATGTTCCAACCCACAAGTACTCTCAGTAGCCTAATTGACTTTGTCCGTCAATCTTCTAACCTATGAGTCAGGGAAATTTTAAGAAGCAGCCTTAGAAACCTTTGAGTAAGAAACCTGGAGTCAATGAGATATGTGGTGTTTTTGCTGAATGGAAAGGTATTTTGAACTTTAGGCAGTGTTAGAGTTTAATAAGGAAATGGGTGAGCCAGACAACTTTTGGGGGTTGCCGAATAGTAAGGAGCCAAGTAATATTAGTAGAATAATCTAATGTGATATTAACTTCTTTACTTCTTACAAAGATGACAGACTGCAATTTAAGTCAACTCTCATCCTAACAAAATAAGCCATTAAAAACAATGAACACTGTTTGCTTGCTCCTATACTTTTTCTTGGTCAAACTCCTGTCCCAGTTTCAAGTTGGAAAAACAAGCTGAACTTGATTCTTAAACTAGCAGCTAAGAGTAGACAGGAGCTGCTGCAATGGGTACTATCATCTTTAATTCCCACGTATGCCTAACAAGAATGGATGGTGCATTTGATTATTTAAATTTAAACCCTTACTATGTTTTCTAAAAAATGTATCAAGTAAACTGCAAAGAGAAATTAAAACAGTAACTGCAGTCAAGTTGAAAACATTTCCTTAAGTAGTAAGTCCAAGTACAATTACAAAGGAGAAACACAAAAGCAAAGTTTCAAACCTACCCCTAGAACACAACTTGGAATCCTGTACATGTCTATTTACCTCTAACGTAAATAAGTCTAAGTGTTTTCTAATTCATACTTCCCATTTATCAATAATAGATACATGTTAAATGACTGCAGTACCAAAAAAGCAAAAAAATGCTGTAATACATATGAATCTCTTAAGTATTTATAAAAGAAGTGCTATAGTAATTTCATTAATTGGAATTCAATTTACTTATATTCACACTAAATAAATTATCAACAATATTGAAAGCTTATGAGTGTGAATCAGGGTTTATAAACTGTTTTGGTAGGACAAAATTTAACAAGGAGTATGTAAACCATGAAGTCCATCGCTTCTATAAAACGTTCCTTGCCGACCTTTAGCACATTACAGTGAGCATTATAATGGCAATATTCCTCTTAATTATTCCTTTTCATGTACACATATGTTTTTCCCCTAAGGAAGCAATGACTTCTGCTGACCTAACTTTTTGTTTTGTTTAATTTTGTGTAAGTGTATCTTTACTTCCTTGATTGCTTTAAAAAATATTTGATGTTATATCTTCAAAGGTGTGCTTGTGTGTGTGTGTGTGTGTGTGTGTGTGTGTGTGTGTGCGTCCTCAATTATTTCCATACTTTCTAAGGACAGCAAACAAACCCTTGAGTCAGCATCTGACCCAGTTTCCAGAAATACCTCATTGTCATTTGCTAGATTATAATATTTTTATACAAATGACTCTAGGTTGTTTTAACATATTATTTATTTGTTATATACATCATTGAAAGTATGGTGGTGATTATAAGTCGACATGAGCCTTTTTTAATTACAATGCACTTTTCAAAATCTCATTCATAAATCAATCTATAGATTCATTATAATCTCAATACTGCGCAAGACTATATTATTTTATAAAAATGGACAAATTATTCTAAATATTCTATTAAAATGAAATGGACCTAGGAGAGCCCAAAAGATTTTGAAACAGAAAAACAAAATTGGAACACATACACTACCTGATTTCAAGACTTACTATAAACCTGCTGTAATCACATTGGTAGAAATATAGAAATATAGAATAATAAAATAGAAGATCAAGAAATTGATATACTCATACATGGTTAATTAATTTTAAACAAAATTGCCAAATTACTACAGTGGATAAAGAGACAATTTTAGAAATGCTGTTGGAACAAGTGGATATCATTTTTTTAAAAAGCAAATAACCTCAACTCTTATTTAACCAAGCAGAAAATTAACTCAGAATGGATCATAGACCTAAATGGTAAAAACTAGGAATGAAAAGTAACTTTCTAAACTTGATAAGCTATGGCCAATATTTTATTTAATGGCGAAATTCTAAATTTTTCTTATGAGTGTGCACTAGTAGGGTTTTCCATTCTCACTAATTCTATTTATAAATGAACTAGAAATACTAGTTGGTGGAGTTAGGCAAGGGAAAGAAATAGGTATTATATAGATCAGATAGGAAGAAATAAAACTGTCTTCATTCATAGTTAACATGTTGGTGTATACAGAATATTTTAAGAAATCTATAAAAAAAAAAAAAAGAAGTACTAGAAATACCACGTAAGTTTAGCGAGGAACCAGGATACAATCTCAATATACAAAAGTCAATTGTAAAAAAAAAATAAATAAAAAATAAATAAATATACAAAATTAAAAAAGACAAAACACAATAATTTCAAAATAAAATACTATGAACCTGGGTCCAGTTATAATTTATGAGACTCTAGATTTTTTGTAACTTCTCCATATTTGTTACTTACAACTCATTGGTTTTATAAGAATAATTACCAACAAATTTTGTCAAAAAACAAAGGGTCTAAAGTGTATATTTGGAGGCACTAAAAGAGAAATGAAAAATCACAACAAGCCATGTAAACCATGTGAATAGATTTCTAATACAGATCTGTTGGGAAATGTTGATCAGGATCACTAATTATCTTGGATATGATAGGAAGTTAATTAAACAACAGTTAGGCTATATTACTGCTTTCCTTTTCAGCCGAACAACAATTCTAAATTACCGATGTTCCTTTTTACAGTGAAGGGAGAACAGAATATGTCACACCAAAAAATACCACTTTGGCATATTATTTGGATTAAAGTTACTTGAGAAACAGCTAGTATAAAAATAATACTCTGGCCCTCATTTGCCCCCCTGAAAGCAGGAAATAAATCACTCATGGAAAGTTATCCTCTTTGTACCGGGAGCTAGAGAGATATTATCACCAGAGATAGGGAATTTAGGGTCCAAAAGCCCATATAAACAAACCTTGTTCCTTCTTCACTAACTTACTACCCCAAGCCTGAACTTCTATGTCTTGTCAATTTTTCACAAACTTATTATTTCTTTGTGTAAAAGGTATAAAATCTATCTGCTTTGGTAATTTCTTTGAGCCTCATGTTTTCTGGAGCTGCTATACATACTTAAGTTTATTTTTCTCCTATTAATCTGTCTTATGTGCATTTAATTATTAGACCAATCAAAGAACATAGAAGGGAAGAAAGGAAAAGTTTTCTGCCCATACAACAAGCATAATTTAAGCATCACCAAAACTGATTGTATTTGAGGGTATGCCATTTCCTTTATCAATACTGAAGAGCATTATGTTGAAAATTTACTTTATATGGTTAATTGGAAATAATGAACTATGAGGAATCTTCATGAGAAATTATGTACTTATATTCGAAAAGAAACATGGACCCTTATCTAAGAGAGTCTTGCTTTAATATTAAATATCATTTAGAACAGCTCTACATGCTACCATAATTATTTAAGATGAAAATATACAAAGGATTATGAATGAGTGTACATTTTGATATTTTTAAATAAGAGACATTTACAATAAATTGGATAAAACAAAGAATATGAATATAAAGACAAATCTAGCAAGCAAATATTAATTTACATTTTCCAAGGGAAAATCATAAAAATCAAATCATACTTTAAAAATTAGTTTCCTAAAACATTTTTAAAAATTAAACGTTTAACAATTTTGTATAGGTTAAGAGGAAAAACCCTTTTAACTGTTATAAAATACCAACTGATTGAAAAAGAAACACAAATACTTTAAATATCAAATGTTCTATATATTTTAAACAGCACATTTTTAAGGGAAAATAACGTTCATCAAAAAAAGTGACAAAAGATAGTTTTAGATGTCCAAGCATTGTTATTTTTTAAGTTATTACTATAAAAAAGAAAATCAATATGATATATATTTATATCACTAATATTTGAATTAACTTGAATGATTCAACTTCAAAATGTTCTCTTTGTCAGTTGTAAAACACCAAATAAAAATTACTAAACTACCATGTATTATTTTGTATTTTTGCACTTTAAAGATATAATGAGTTCAGTATAAATGTATTTGTAGGTAATAAAATCATTATAGATTTGAGGAGTATGATGGTATACACATAGCATAATTTTATTCTTAAAATGAAAACCTAATCAAGGTTTGAATTTTTTTTCTCCGCTAAAAGGCAAAGCACACATGAAATAGCAACTACTTTGAAACTGATAAAATATTAGCATATATTTATGAGTGAGCTTTTCAGATCCTGATGTAAGCATCAATGCAGTTAGAGGGGGAGATTCCAAGGACAACTGAAGGACATGGGTTCACAAAAGAGTTAAGACTAGCTGTATTTCAAAAAATGTAGAATACTCAAAGTGTCAAATCACAGACACAAAAGGCATGGTTTGATTACTTCCCAACTTTGCCTAGGAATGATTCTTTGTAAATGTTAAAATCATTAGGAATAAATCAGATAAATAATGTTGCAAATATTAAACCACTCTACATTTTATTGACTCCAAGCTACAAGTTCTGTGTTTGTGGGAGGGTGTGTGTGATTGATAGAGAGAAAGGCTATCTCTGATATTCCCTTCCATTTCATTAGGAGACATCTTAGAATCTTTGTGTCATCTCTTAGGAATAAACAGACTGTGGCATTGACAGGAAGAGACAGATCTGGAAGACAAAGATTTCTCCTGAGAGCTAAAATTTTAGAACAAATTGGGCAGCTGACAAATATTCAGTCTGCAGATCTCAAAGATAGTAAAAAATCAGTGGCCATAGAACACTATTAACGAAGACTGAATAAGAACCCTTATTGTGACTCATATCAAAGAACTCTTGGGTGATTTTTTTTTTTCCAAATCAATGTTGAAAGATTTTGCCAACTTTTAATTTGACTGCAGAGTAGACAGACCCTAGCACTTTCTCATGAAACAAAAGAAAACATTTTCCTAAAGTAGATTTGAATATAAATGAGTAAAAATATTCCAATCCAAGATCAATAAAAAAAAAAGAAACAATAAAGCGTGATTCGAATCAAATCCATATATTATTTAGTATATGACATTCATTATATATACATACAGAGGGTGTCAAAAAATATGCACATTTTAAGAAAGGAAAGAACTATTAAAATTGTGCTAATGGAAACCACTTTAAACACCTCTTGTAATTGCAGAACTCAAATATGACTTGTATTTATTTTTTGTTATCAATATGTATTATTAAATTTTAAATACAGTTTTTTTTTCTTTCTTAAAATATGTATACATTTTTGGCACCCCTATATATTAATAATTAGTAATATTAATTATATATAATTATTATTAGATATATATCTAGATATATATTGCAATTGCTTATTTTATTCAATAGATTTTGTTTTATTTTATTTTGCTAAATTCTGGCAGCAACTACCCTGTTCTTTATCGATAAATATTTCCCATTCAATTGGAGAAGGACTGATGAGTTTTTTGAAACAATCTTATATACATGTTCCCTACTATTCAGAAATGGAGTCTTATCAATTTCCAGTCACATTACATGTTTCGGTTTAAGAACATAACAGAGGAAGAATACTGAGAATAAATACCTATTTAAGAATAGTTATAAGACTTCTTGTGAGCTTGACATTCTTGAAAAAATAAATTTTTATACACAATGGTATAGCTTGAATTCTTACACTTATGTGGGAAAATGATGAGAATTGGAGTGTTGTTATATTTGTTCTAGGACATCACACTTAAAAATTGGAAAGGCGGTATATAGTGTAATTGTTACTAACACAGACTTGGGACCAATAGCACAGGCTATTTGGGTTAAATTAATAGGAATGCCTGTTATTGGCTGTGTTTCCTTGAACAAGTTATTTAACCTCTCTGTTTTTGTTTTCCTCATCTGTAAAATGGAGTCATGCCTTCATATCAGCTGTTAGGATTAAATAAATCAATGCATAAAGGACACTTAGAATGTGGCCGGATCCACATTAAAGCACTGTGTATTGACAATTATAATTAGTCTGTGCTCCTATTTAGGGATTAAAATTTTTATTTGACATTTAATTATAACAACTAGAATCCACAATGAAAAGCACAAAGAAGTTCTCAGCACAATTATTTTCACTTCCCCAACATGCTTTCTGCATGTATGTTTTTATTCCTTGAATAATCTTCATTTTACAGCTGGTTAACCTTTTCCCAAATATCTGCCTCTGATATTGTCCTCTCCAATTTCATATGTTCCCTCCTTCATTCTAAAACCTTATTAAATCCCCCGATATAAATTATTGTGTCTCCATCTTAAGTCCCATAATAACTATTACCTCTGTAGGAGCAAAGATTGCATTCTGCTTGACATTTTTCCTCCTCATCCAGATCTTCAATAACTCATTTTTGTATTCTTGAGCTTTGAGTCCACTCATTCTCTGTCACATATATGGTCTGAACTTTTTCTGTTGCTTCACAGATAATTTTTCAATTATAAAATTAATGGTTTTTGCACATTTAACGTATCTTAATGATACTTTATATGTAGATATAATTGCTTACATAATTTATTCTTAGAACTCAGATTCAATTGGTTTCCAAATATTTTTATTTGAGGATATTTAAATAAACATAGACCCTTGCTGCATTTTCTAATTTTTAATTTTAAGAAAAGGTATTAATTTTCCTCCATGTTTACAAATGATTCTATACTATCTTAAAATTTATTTTTCTCACATAGTGTTCAACCACAATATTACAAACATTGAATAAATATTACTAAGTTGCTATATCTTACTTATTTTGTTTATTAACAAGAGTGTATTTCAAGTAGTATACTGTCCAATTAGTTTTCCACTTCAATAATTTTACAAAATATTGTACTTTTAAACCTTCTGAAAATGTGTAGTAGTGAATAACAAAAATGTAATATAAATTAATGTGTTCTCTCTATATATAAGTACATGATATATTCGTCATCTTTGGACCTTTAAACATAAGATTAATCTAAAAGTGTTTATGATTTAAATCAAATGTAAAATTGCAAAAACAATAACAAGAATAAACATTTATGTAGCTATATTATTCATTGCACAGTGTAATAACTTTACTAATACATTTATTTGAAAGACGAAAGTTAAACACTGTCTATTGCTACAGCATGTTACTATATTTTCTTGTTATTTTTTGTTTTATTCAATACTTTTGTTAACAAATGTTACCTTGGGGAAAAAAGTGTTGCCTTTTATGCTTTTTTACTTGTTTTGTTTTTAAGAACTTACTTTCTGTTTTTTTCCAAAATAAATATAGCACAATTAGTTTTTCATATACTCTGATATTCCATAGAGGAATTTCTGATACGCAATGTTTTCTAATGCTTATCTTAAGTGATTTACCTTATAATCATGGAATTATTTTAAATGTAAAGATCATCCACTGGGCATGTTATTTCTTGAATGCACAATTTATAGTTAAAGACAGGCAAAAAATATAATCTAGGTCTTCCAATTCCTTATCCTAGTACTTTTGTTGACAATTCATTGCTTTCTCCTATCACAAAATAAAAGCTTCATTGTCTATGTGTAGGAATGTTTTTTACTTGAAGTATGTTTTGTTTTTTCTAACTTAATGTTTGAAGAAAACAAGATAACTGCAACTATAAAATATAAGAAGAAATCAGTATATATGAAAGAAAAGAGAAAAACAAAAAGAAAATCTAAAAATCAATAACTATTGGAAAATTCCAGATATTTACTATACCTTTTCCAACATACCTAGACTCATATGTCTCATTTTATGGAAAAGGTTGGCTATTGGCTATACTCTTGGTACAAATGTAAAAGATGTAGCAAGTTCAAAGTGAATCTTCTTTATAGGAAAATTCTAATAAAATGTTTTCAGTCTCATTCTCTGCCCCTTGGTCTTTTGTTCCACCTTATCTCCATCCCTAGTTTTGCATGTGTGTGTTTGAAAAATTTTGGATTTTTGTTTGGAGAAATCTTCATGTTAAGATTTGTCTCTTTATTAGGTTTAGCCTGGGACTTAATTTTTTGGACTCTTAGATACTTCAATCTGAATGCAAGAATTAAGGTCATTTGTGTTATACTTTAAGGGTTTTGGGGTGGCTTTTGTATATCTGAGATTGGCTCCATTTTTACATTAGCAGGACTTGAAAAATCACTGTCCTGGGTCACAGACATCATCAAATACCATAATCAATAAAATGAGTACTTTAAATATGATCATAGTAATATATTAAAAATACATGATTAGGTTATTTGGGAAATATTTTAATAAACCTTTTGTTAATAAACAAATACAACAAACATTGGTGCCTTTTCTTAAGTGAATAGCTGATAGCTCAAAGTGTTGGCTAGTATTGCAGTCTTGGAAGAAGAATTTCCCCTCGTCAAGTAAACATTAGTCCTAGTATATTTCCTAAAATAATCTACTCTTTTTCCATATTAGGCTTTTAATATATAAACTTCAGCATATTGTGAATACTCCTAATAATAGTGCACCATGAAACTGAGTAATTCAACAGCAATCATAAGTTAGGGGCCTATTCTAGGATTTAGTTGTTCAAACCAATGAGAGCGATTTGACCACAGGACATCCTTTACTGGGAAATAGGATACTGTCTAGAAATGCACTGACAGATTTGCAGAATATACATTGTCTAATAACCACTGTCCACTGTGAGATAGACCTGAGCTGGTAACTAAACAAAATAGTTTATTAATTTTAATTTATATAAGGGTCATATGTTTAGTCTAAACTTAATTATGAATTACCATTCATGCATTCACAAAGATTTATTAAACACCAACCTGGGGGCAGGTTATCTTTCAGGGTATGGAATTTCTATAAATTTATGAACAAGCAAACAGAAGTGATGAAGCTCAGCGTCCTATCTGTCTTGATCATGTTAAAATGTTTTAGTGAAGACCTTTTTTTGTTATTGTTTCTAAAACAGACTCAAGTCAAATAATTAAAAATACATTATATATTTTACATGAAATAACAGGTTCATTTGAGAGACAGAGAGAGAGAAAGAGAGAGGATCACCTTAAATCTCAGAAATAAGATTATCAGTTACTTCTTACCTCGGTAAAAAAAAAGGTTTCTTGGGCTTTTTATCTCACTTCCATAGTAAGAAGGAATTTTTATTCTTTTGAGAGAGATGTTCCCAGTATTTTTTCTTTCTTACTAAAAAGTAATTATTCTTATATATATTTTTTACCTGATTTTCACAGCACCAGGACACAGAGTAATCAGTCATTTGCCAGAATGACCGCACACTTTAGCAAGGCCATCTATAGTGTCAGACTGTCAAAAATACAGTCATTTGTTAATGTAGAGAAGCCAGGAAGAAATAAAATGAAATGCCTGCCCCTTCACATTTCAGAACAGGGAAACTGATTCCCGCTGCCCCATTCCAATGAAATGTGATAGGAGTACTTTTGTATGTGTTCAAGCCACAGAGCTCCTGATGCACATTCTTCTAAAAAGCTCCTATAAATAGAATATTTTCTTCCTCTCTACTTATTTTCTTTGGAATGGCAGCTGCCTCAGCTTAATGAGAGTGAGGCTATTTCTCTGAGGGTAAGATGCTATTTCAGAAAGATTAATACATACCATGAAACCTTAGTTTGCTGTTTGGAAAAAGTGATTTTAATCTATTTATTTATTTACCACTATTCATAGGATTCTATTCCATAACCAGTGAACTCCACTTTTAAGACTTTAAAATATGACGAGTAAAATAATATTTTTTCTAGTTTCACCAATATTCGGCCCTAATAACATTGGGTTTTGTTCATTTTAATAGTTAATTCTGAAAAATTAAAGATTATTCTTTATTTACTATTAAAAGAATCTCAGTATTCGTCCTCTAACACTGTTAATTTGTTATAGTAATTTTATAATAACGATGTATTTTGACAGTCTCAAATTTATTAATAGCAATAGATCCTTAGCATCATCTATTTTTATTTTTATTTTATTTTTTTGTTTACCAAGGCAAAGGCTTTATTTACTGTTTTTTTTTTCTTTTCCAATTATAATTAACATTTGATATTACTTTATATTAGTTTCAGGTGTATAGCATAGTGCATAATAGATGTATTATTTAAACAGCAATTTATAAAGTTCATTTATTCATATTATCTATCGTCTCACAGTGTGTGTGTGTGAAGAATGAGGGCTATGTCACATATTTTTTTCTCAGTGAAAGGAAATTTATAATTCCTCCCTATCTTGATTAGAAACGTTTTGAAAGTAAACATAAAGTGTTTACATTTCAATGTCTGTTAAAATAAATGTATTATTTCTCCTTGTATCTACTAATAGTGTAATTGAATTGCGGTAGGCTGAAAAATGGCAGTCCAGAAGATATCCACACCCTAATCCCTGGAACCTGTGAATGGTACCTTATGTTGCTAGGAAAACAAGGGTCTTTGTGGGTGTGATTAAATATCTTGAGATGGGAGATCATCCTGGGTTATCCTGATAACCTTGGATTATCATGATCCTCATGAAATGCCATCTCATGTATCCCTATAAAAAGGGCACAGAGAGACATTGTACACAGGTAGTAGAGAAGGCAATATGAGGACATTACAGAGAGAGATTTAAAAGTGTTGCCCTTGAAGGCGTCATCAATGTAAAGGGGGTATTTTGTTTTGTTGGTTGTATTTTTGGGTGTTTTGTTTTTAAAGTGAAATGCTCTATTTATTATTTATCTGAACTTATTTTCTCTTAGTATAGTCTCTCTCTATTCCCTTCTAGGGTTTATGCTGTTGAGATTGTATTTACATTTATTTAAAATTTTCAAACTTCCTGATAATTAAATTTTATATTTTACAGTAATGCTATCTCTTCAAACATGACTAAAGATATTTATTAAGCTAATTGCATTTGTTTTTGCATTACTTTTATTTCCTCAATGAATAGCTATTTCACTGGTCCAGCTAGTGGTGTTCCTCTTCTATTTTCCCTTCAAATATTTGGTTATTTTTGGATTTTCTATATAAACATAATAGTACTTAACGTTGGTCAGTAGTAATAGTTTAACTTCTTTTTAATCCTCAGCACATTAAATGTGTTTTATTTTCCTAACAGTAGATGCAGTTTTAGTTTACATGATATACAGCAGTGGTTGTACGAGTAATTATGAATTTTGAGTCTGGCATTTTTTAATTTTTTTTTTTATTTTTTTTGACTCGGAAGGAAAAGACATTCCTGCGGTAGTGACCAGAAATTGTTCTGAGCAAAGTTCAACTTCTCTCTCCAAATGCAATACCCTCTCTAAGAGCCTCCCTTACTCGATATCTTTGGAGGAGTATCCTTGCCTATTTATTCTGAAACAAATACTCTAGATACAGAAAGTGACCAGAGATAACTGCCAAAGCTCGAATAAATTTCATACTTGACGACGAAACACCTTCTTCTAGTTTCCCAGATCATGTTTCTTGATCTGATACATTTGGGAAGATTTGAAATATCACTATTTTGAAGTTTCTTAATTTTGTCTATATTGGATTGTGGACATTTCAGAATAGGTTTATCCTCTAAAGGCAACCTGACCTTGTTGGCTCTCTATCCTCCAGAAATACCTCACTAATTTTTTCTTACAAAGGAATCCTCTTGTTTTTTCAGGACCTCCAAGTCTTTAATTGGTTTATTTACTTTATTTTTTATTATTCTGTAATTTCAGTGTGATTTTATAAGGAAAAAGAGATTAATACATGCCCTCGATCAACCATTTTTAATCCCCTAAATTTCATATTCCTCATATGTAACATTATCACGGTATGGGGATAGAAGAAACAGTTAACAGCAGTTAGGGTTTAATATATGATTACAGTTCTCTGAATTATATTTGGAATTATGTAAATAGCAGTTGAAATTTAATCCCTAGTAGAAAGAATTGCACATTCTTAAATGTGATTATTTTAACTGTATTATGATTAATTTTAATAAAATTACATACCAGTTTTCTGGAATCCAGTTTATCATTAACTGAAATGAAAAGTATGATTAATGCATCCACATTAAAAGTGCTTTTAAAAAATTAAGAAAGAAGATATACACTAATAAAGTAAATGTGAATTTTATTAGTAAACAAGGCAAGTCAATTGGTTTCAAATAAATTAGAATTAGGTATTTCCTGGAATTTAAATTGTGCACAAAATAGAAATCACATTGAAATGTAACTTTAATTCACAAGGTAATGCTCTGATTTTTATAATTGATAACTCGAGTGTGCATTCCAGATCCCTACTCCCAAGTATGTGAATGTAGTACACACACACACACACACACACACACACACACACACACACACACATTAAAACTACATTCCTAACACGAATCTCCCCCGGTGATTCTGATGAGGGATACCTTTCAAAACAGCATGTTCTCATTTTACCACCCAATTTAACGGCTCAATGGAGATAGGTAATCAGATGTGATAGTGCTATAATAGCACTAACTTCAACAATAACTGTAATAGTAGTAACAATAACAAGAACAGATACAAATTTATTGTTTTACAATTGACAGGTGATCTACTATGAACTTTATATTAATGTTCTTTCCTTATTTTTACAAAACATCAAATAGTTTATGATAATTACATTGGTATTTGTGATTAAAGAATTTAGTCTAAGAAGAAGCTATTTATCTGATATCCTGTAGGAAGCAAGTAGCAACTGCTCGCGATACCAGAGACCGCTCTCATAATTCTCCCAGCTAGACAGTTCTATCCAAAAACCATAATTAATTTTAATAGTGAAAATTAAAAACATACCTGTATTTCATGTCATTACAATGTAACATGTTAGTGTACCACATGACTAACAGAAAGACAACCTTTATAATACTGATTCTTTCCATGTAAGACAATGCAATTGTTTGCATTTATTTAAATCTTCTTTTAAGATTCTCAGTAATGCTTCAGTATTTCATCTGTTGAATATCAAAATATTTTTGGATGAGTTATTTCTAAATATTTCATTTGTTGTTCCACTACAACAGATTTTTTTCTTCCATTATGTTTCTCATCTATTAATTTTCATTAAGAAAAGTAGTTTTGGTATATAATTAAATCTCCAGACAATTTAACAATTTTTTTCTTATTTTTGTTTTTGTGGCATTAGTAGAGTTGTCCAGGTAGATCACCTGTGAACTTTTTGTACCACTTATCTAATAGTTACACCTCTCATATATAATCAGTCATATGTTAATTAAATAAATGCATTATAATCAAGAATTGTGTGAAGATATATGGAATGGTAGAGTGAAAAACAAAAGAACAAAACATTGCTTCCTGATGCTTACAATTTAATGGGACTCTCAGGCATTTATCAATCATTATGCAAAAATGTAATTCCAAACTATGGTAGGTTCCATTAAGAAAATGCATAGGAAGTTTTGACTACTCATTGCAAGAGACATGTGATTAAGAGTTTAATTTTAGGGAGGAGCTGCAGTTGACTAGAAGTATTAGGGAAGAGCATTTTATACAAGATGGCACTATTTGTAAGCTACAGACACAAGGAAAACACTGTATGTTGGAGAATTTAAGGCCCTGTGACTGGGGCACAGCCCACAAAGGGGAATGAGATAGGAGAGCATTTATTTACTGCTGTGTGAGAAGTTACCCCCAAATTTAAAGTTTCTAACAATAATGTGTATTTTCTAACAGTTTCTGGGAGTCGGGAATCAGAGTGTGACCTAGCTGATGTCTCTGTTTCAAAGTTGATCCTGATATTGTAATCACATGATTGGCTGGTTAGAGCTGTGGTCACAGTTAAAGACTCAAAGTGAGGAAGGGGTATGAATCCACTTAGAAGCCCATTCATGTGATTGTTGGCAGCCTCAGTGTCGTGCGGGGCGTCCAGCGGGGTCTCTGGTCCCACTCCCCACACAAAAACGCAGGATATGGCTAGGCCAAAAAGGAACACCCACGGAGCCATAAGTAGGGGAGTCATATCTCTATACTCTCGCTGGCGGCTGGGTTGGAGACACAGGAAACAGGAGCAACACAACTCTCAACCCTCACTGTGCCGCCTGCAGACTCAGCCACCATCTTCTTGCTAGCTCCCCCTTTTTCTGCTAGCCTAGCCATGGCAGTTATATTAGTGCCCAATGGCTCACTGGTTACAGCTGACGGCCAACTAGCCACAGCTGATGGCCATTTGATCACAGTCGACAGCCATTTACTACCTGAGCCAGCACCTTTCTATGTGAGGCCGATAGCCTGGAAACTGCTTTTTGAGGCTCTGTCCCCACATTCAGTCTCTGACATATGAGCTTCCTATAGGGATGCTGTACAGCATGGCATAACATGGTGAACAAATCTAAGAGACTGTGAGACAGCATCCAAGATGGAAGCAAATATTTTCACACCCTAATCTTGAGAATGACAACCCATCCCTTCTATTTTTATATGTTAGAAGGAACTCTGTAAATCCAGTCTCACTCCCAGATGCTCCCACCCAACATGCTCACTTAGTCGTTCAGATTGTCTTGATATCTCATTGCTGTTTCCAGGGTGACCGTAAGCTCTTACTGAACCCCTAAATCTTCATGTATGCACAACCTGACAGTGCTTTGTAAAATCCCATGCTATGCTCTTCCTACTTCCTTTCTTCTGTCTTCCCTCTCTTTGCCTCTCACTTCTGCTTCCTTGAATAGAATGTAATATCTCTGCCTCGGACTTAGCTTTCTGGAAAGACTAAGCTCTGCATTGATACTTAGAATGCTACTCCTCTCGGTGGAATTTTGGAACGGCATTTTACTCTGACTTAAAAGCAATAAGAACACTATGTAATTACTAAGGGTTTTACTTGTGACTTGGATGAGGTGTATGTAGGTAACAACTGTAGAGTTGAGATATATACTGGCTAAGGTCTTGAGCAATATAACGACAATAAATAATTTTAAAGATTGTGAAGTGCATCGGCTTTTTTAAATTGCCGACTATAAGGATGTACTGTATACAGTTATTATTTTTAAATCAAATTTTAGTATAAAACATATCTGACCTTCAGAAATTAAAAGTTTGCATTCATATATCCTTTACCTAGACTCTCCAGATTTCATTATTTGCTATATGTCCTTTATCTTCACTTTCCATTTACCTAAAAATATGTATACACAACATACACATTATGAATTATATATTTATTATTTGAAACTATGCTTGTGATCTTATTTCAGACTTAAAAATGTTAGCAGTTATTTCCTTTTTAAAAAAAGACATTCTACCTATCTACTATAATATAATTAACACACCCAGGGAAATTCACACTTATGTACAAAAATGTTCTTTAATGTATGTCATGTACTCAGCGTAACAATTTCCCCCAAATATCCTATTGAATATCTTTCATAGTTGTTTTTATGTACTTGTTTGTTTTTGGATCCAAGTTCTAATAAAAGATCACAGACTGGATTTGTTGGTCAGGCCTCTCTTGTCTCTTCTAATCTAGAAGAGCCCCATCCCATTTGTATTTGTATAAAATGGAGGTTTGGGAGGTTGTGGTGGCCATGAAAATTTTCTACACTTACCTCTGAATTTCAGGACTGAAGTTGACTAAAGGTTTCAAGCCCTGGTTTCACTCTGAAATCCATCTCTGTGGTGACACTAAGCTCAGGCTGTCTCAAACGCAGATTCTTGGAAGACAGGTAATTCCTTTTAGAGCTGATTTCTGTACTATTATTGATTTTCCACCTACTTGTTCTATCAATTTCTGAGAGATTTGTTGAAGTCTCCAATTACAATTTTAGATTTGCTTATTTGTTTTACTAATATCCATTTTTGTCTCATTTATTTTGATGCTCTGTTATTAGGAACATATACATTTAGAGTCAGTATGTCTTTTTGGAGAATTGACACTTAGTTATGATGTAATATCCTATTTTATTCCTGATGCTATTCTTTGTTCTGAAGCCTGTTTTTCATGCTATTAATATAGCTATTCTGATTTTTTTGTAAGGGCGAGTATTTGCATGGTACGGTTCTATCTTTTTATATATGAACTGCATTTTTATGGACAACATAGAATTGGATCTTTCCATTGGATCCAATCTGACAATTACAGTCTTTAGAAAGTTATACTATTTATATTTAATGTGATTATGGATATAATTGACTTAAAAATATACAAAATTTCTAGCTGTTTTTTAACTCATTTCATCTGTTCTTTGTATACTCTTGCACTTCTTTATTTTATGTTAAATGGCCATTATCTATTATATCATTTTACGTCCTCTATTGACTTACTGTCTCCTCTGTTGACATTACTTCTACATTTTTTAAATAAACTTTTTAGTGATTTCCTTAGGATTTAAAATATATATCTTGGTATAGTTTATCAGTTTCTGCCTTCAAATCATATTACTGATTCACCTGTCATAAGGACCTTAAAACTGGCCATAAAATGCCCTAAGGCCAGCGGTATTGCTATTATTTCAGACTAAGGATTTTGTTTCCTGGTAGAGATATCAGGAATGTTTTAGGTAGGGATACTAGCCCCCCCCACATGGCTGTGTTCCCTTCCCCAATCTGCATCACAGTAGACACTTCCCCTCCCCCCCACCAATCCCACACCCCCATTATCTATTGACATCAGATGTACAAGTCAAACTCTCACTTTCTCCAAACACACACCTTTTAACCTTCCCTTTCAGTGTACTCCAGCCTCAGCTTTCTGAACAGTTCATTGAAAGTCACTGATTTCTTGCCTTGAATAATCATTTCAGATCTCTGCTGTGAGACGCCATTGGAGTTCCTGAAGAAAGAACCTTCCAAAGCATGCAGAACCCCCCCATTTCTTCAGTGCTTCGACATTTCAAATGGTAGTGCCAACTTGCAATCATCCTTCTTCAATTTGTCAACTATTCTATGTAAATTCTTCTTACAAGCATCCTGCAGTGTCTCCCAATTTTGTTTTAAGAATATGGTTTATCTGTTTATTACAGCACTACTACGTAATTTGGACCGTTAGTCTGTCTCCTAGATGTCGCTTTCTAAGAAAGACAAATCCACATCTGACTGACTAATTTAAATTTTTAAGTGTGTATTAACTGCTAGAATTTTCAGATGATAGTAAATGTTACATTGAAAATATTTTATGATGAAAAGCCTTAAGAATAGAATGCTCTTCAAATTCTGTAAACAAAGTTTGACATATTAAACAGGGAAGTTTTTAAACAGAAGTACTTAGTAAGTTCCTCTCAACTTGACATATCCTTAAATGTATACCTCACTAAGAATGATTGCTTCTATCGTAGAACAGGCCTATGCTGAGATCTATTCTATTACTGAAATAGCTAAAAATCAATGTGTTGTTGGGGCATATATAGCCAGTCGTATATTTACATTGTGTTCTATACTATCTAATAAATGCTCAAGAACTTAAATTATTATAGCTAAGTGATTTACCCTTGAAATTCAGGGATTCCTGTTATTACAGCTAAGTGATTTACCCCTGAAATTCAGGGATTACTGTTATGTATTTGACTCTCATTTTTCATATAATAGTAAGTTCATGTGTTTCAGAATCCTAAATGTTTCTAAATGACTTCCAGTGCCAAGCAGTTTGGGAAATAATTACTTTGAGTCTCATTATTTTTATTACTCATATTCTACACTATACCATCTAGACAAGAGAATAGTGAAGTACAAAAAAATAATAATAATAATAAAAATTGTCGATTTTATGCTTACATTACAGCCTTCCCAATAACATTAATTGATATGGGATTGCTTTTTTTTTTTTTTTAAGTTCAAGGAGTAAGATCACTGACAATATAAAATAGCATGCCTTAATTTTTGTTTTTGTTGTTAGATAGCCTCTGCTATAGAATTATTAGTTTTTTGTTTACTGGTTCTTTTTATTATTTTTATGAGTTTCAGGTGTACAAAACAATGCAATAGAACTATTGTTTTTGAATGATAGTCACACAATACCACAAAAGTCAGATATATAAACATTACGAGCATCAGAATATGTTAGCTCAAATTTGGATTAATTCTAATTTTAGGAAAGATACAGAACAGAACAGAATGTGAAAGCAAGTCAAATGAAAAGTTTTCTACAAGGTATAATTTGAAATAAAACATCATAGATTCCTACCATTCTATAGTTCATAATATGTAGGGCCTAGAATTTTCAACACTCTGTATACCTTTGGTTAATTAATCACATAAAATTAACATTAGCAATTACAGTAATTTTTGATTAGAATTAACAATTTGAAACAAAATGAAATATTAATAAATGATCTTGGATTTACTAAATTAAAGCTAAATTCCCTTTGCAAAGCTTAGGGAGTATCAATATGTTCAGTCAAAATATAATAAACATTTTAGGACAACAAGGCATAGTTCAATCAAATGAGTTCAATTTACCTTATTTTCTCTATTAAATGTAAGACAAGAAATATTCAAATATAAACTATACTGTCTTCTGTCTGATGATGTTTCAGACACAATCACATCCACTGACACAATCTATGTAGCCCCACTATATTCCTAGTCTTCTTTCATCTACACCAGCAAGGTAGCATGGTGGCAACAATGAGATGTAAACAATAATTGAATTGAGCTTTGGGGAATATTTTTTTAAATGGCCAGACTCCATGGGCTTTTGCACTTAGATACTTGTTTGTTTGTTTGTTTGTTTGTTTGTTTGTTTGGGCTGCGGAGGTCTCCAAATTAGCTTCCATCGCTGTGGACACTTCCTTCGACAGTGGCCAGACTGTCCACAATGGTGGCAGTCAGACTTCCTTCAGGTACCATGTTGAGCTGTGGTCTGTAAGGCAGCCTCTAATACCTCTGCCTTTTTTCTTATTCTCCTCTCCTTGTTCTGGGCTTCCTCCTGGTCCTGATTGTAAAAGACAGTTTTGGTTACCTTGAGTAAGTGATCCAAGGTGACTTCAGGACCAATGACCAATTTCTATCATTTCCTGCGGATATCTGGGGCAGCCTGAGTTATAAATTTATCCTTTAAAAGGATTTCTACTTCAAGGGAGTCTGGCACAATAGGAGTGTACTTGATTAGGGCTTTCCTGAGTCTTTCTGAAAAGGCTGAGGGATTTTCTTCTGAATTCTGGCTAATGGTAGATAGTTTTGAATAACTGATGGGCTGAGTCCTTGTTCTCCTCAGACCCTCTAAACTGCATGCCAGAAAGTGTTCTGTCTGCCAATTTCCCATGGCTGTATCAGGATCCCACTGTGGATCTGCAGTCGGTACTGCTTGCTTTCCTGTAGGGAAAGGCTCCTATAGAGTGGAGTCTCGTTCTGTTTGTTCATCATGATGTGTTAGGATCTGATCATCTCCAACTTTTTCAGCTACTTGTAAAGCTTCCTGCTCTTCAGAGTTAGTGAGAGTCTGATTTAAAAGTAACATAACATCCTTCCAAGAAAGGTCAGAGACCTGGGTTAGGTTTTGGAAGGCTTCTATATATCTGTCAGGGCCATCTGAAAACTTCCCTAGGTTCCCCTTTCTTTGTCTGAGATCCTGTAGGGAGAAAGGGACTTGAACCCTGACAGGCCCAAATTCTCCTGGCATCTCCTGTACAGGAAGGAGATTTGTTCTTAATTGGGAGCGCCTTCGTACAGGAGGTCCCAGATATGGAGGGCAACAAGATGGAGCTGGGGTAGGAACCAGCTCCAGAAAAAGAGTAGGGTATAGAGTTTTGGAATGATCCCTTGACTGGATGTTTATTAAAGGGACTTCCTCAGGATAGGAAGTTCCTCCTGGGGGTTCTTTTGGAGGGGTCTCCGTAGGGATATCTCCTAAAAGAGAGTCTCCCTAGTAGGAGGGAGGCAAGAGATCACGGTCAAAAGAGCCAGGTCAACCCTACATTTCTTACAGAGATGTGGGCTGTCCCTTAGGGCAAGAAAAGCCTGTACACAAGGAACTTCTGATCAGTTGCCTTCCTGCTTACAAAATAAATCTAATTGCAGGATAGTATTTTAGTTAGTAGTTCCCTCAGAAGGCCAAGTTTCTTTCTCTTCCAACTTGTATTGAGGCCAAACCTCAGAGCAAAAGAAAACCAGATGCCGCCTCTTCAAATTCTGAGGATCAAAGTTGTCCCAATGTTTCAAGATACAATTTAGGGAGGTGAAGGCGCGTGAGGGCTGATTGCCCATCTGGAAAGGAGGAAGAACAGAAAGGTGTCCCTTTGCAATTCATCTCCCACAACTTGCTCTAGGGAGTCCCCTAGAGGCGTGGGCCATGGACACCGCGCAACTGGTTCCCAGGAGGGTGGGGAGACACGGCGTGCCAGGATTATTTGTGCTTACCTGGACAGCCCGGCCCACGCCTCTGGTGAGTGCCTACCCAAATCCATGTGTGTGTGTCCCCGCCTGAATGTCTGGCGCTGGCCCACAGGCCGGTAAAGGCTGTGGCCGATAATGAGGTGTTTTAAGGGAGGGGGTGTATGTCCTGACTCTGGGCATCACACAAATTGATGGCACGCTTAATATAATAGTGGCCTTCTAAATAAAGATGTTTAACGAGGGGGTGTATACTCAAGGCTTGTAAAGGAGGTATGTGACCAAAGCAAAAATGTGTAGGGGTTTGTCGTTATGATGGGGAACTATTTTCTTTCCACCTATGATGGACGTAAGGTGCTTGTCAGCTTGTAGGTGCTGTGCTGGCCAAGGGAGTCAGAGCCAAGCAGTTAATGTTTAGCTTGTTCCTGTTAGCCCGTAAGCTCACTCCTGTTAAATCTTTGCATGTCCCATCCTAGCAGCTCACAAGCCTGCTTCTGTTAACTGTTTATTTGTCTCATCAGGAAGGTTGCAAAAACAACAGAGAGATTTGGGGTGTGTATCAGGACACTTCCACCTGTGCTGACGTTTGGAGAAGATTCCGATGAGATGATATGAGGGGGTGAGCTAAATGACAAAAACAGCCTATCCTGAACAACAAGGGATGTCCTATAGAGACAAAGATCCATGCTGTTGCCTTAAGGTGTCTTGAGGCTGGTGGAAGGTGTTGAGGAGATTTTACAGGGGAGAGACGCTGGACCAGCATTTCAAAAGCTGAGGAGAGAGAGTGACAGGATGAAAAGAGCAGTACAGATGGAGGAGTCATCCCACTGGCACCCTTATAGGCGGTCGGGTTGGGAAGGGACCAGAGAGACCTTTGGGACCCACCACAGAGTAGCAACAGCCAGGGTCCCTCAGTTGTCTGCAAAGGCCGACAATCCTGGCCATGTGCCAGTAGTCAGCTTCCTCGCAGAAAAGAAAAACACACAAACAAAAAAGCAGAGGTATAGGAGAAAGCAGCAGAGAGTAGGAGGGAGATCCTCCAGATGGCACCCTTCTGGGCAGTCGTGCCAGGGGAAGACCCAGGGAGCCCTTGGGACCCATCACAGAGTAGCTGCGAACAGAGACACTCAATGGCTGCCAAGAGCCATTCACACCAACCTCGTGCCATCTTTGGGCTCCCCTCTTCACAAGAGAGAAAGCAAGAGGAAAGGCAGTCGGACTATGGCCAACGTTCCTCCAGCTCAGTGCCAGAGAGGATTGACCAGAGACTTTCTGCAAATCCTGTCCTCCGAGTCTTAAGGTTGGCACCTGTGCTATTCACTTTTAACTGGCTGACAGAGGCCCAATATTTGTGTGACAGGAGAAAGAGACAAAAAAAATGAAAACCTGTAAGTGGGCAAGTAGACAAGCACAGATAATATTTACCTCTCCTACATCCTGGACGAGCTCCCAAAATGATGCAGGATTATTGTTTAGTGAATGCCGGGGTCGTAGTCTCGTGGAGTTGAAGAATGGATATATGGACTAGAGAGAGGCAAAAGGTTGCACAAGGAAGATAGTTTATTATAGCAAGCATAGAGTTACAGCTCCCAAGTGGGAGGAGGTACCCGACACCGGGATGCCCACTAGCTAAGGCAAAAAGCTGGTGTTTATATACCTTTATTTCTATCTGGGAGGGGGATATTGGGATGTGGGTACCTATGGATACAATGTTTCCCAGACTCAGTCTGCTGCTCAGCTTGAGGGGAGACCATCGAAACAAATCTATTTGTCCCGGAGTATGATTGATGACATTTTTGTCCTGGTACAATTGTCCTGGTACAGTTGCTCTGTGTTTTGCTCAGTCTACCAAGGAATCTCCAACTGCCTGATGTGATACTAACCTGTCTCAGTATTATTTCATCATTCACTCATAGTATGAAAACATATTAAATAGTCAGTGTTTTATTCTCCAAGTTCCCCCAAGCAACTAACAGAGTACCTAATGTATAAACACATAAAAATGCTGTTGGAGTGACTTGTATATTAATGGTTACAAAATTTAAGCAAGAACATGATTGAGGATAATTGTTTCACTGAATAAGTATGTTCTGTCATTTTGATGAAAATTTTCAAAATACCCACTGAAAACTCCTAATTAAGTTTTATTCTTAATTATTTGACATATTTCATTCTCTAAACATATAATCCATTTGCACTAGCCATGTAGCAAGTGTTGTTCAAGACACTCAGGGTATGGAAATTAACAAATAGAGTGTCTGGCTTTAAGAACCTACAGGACACATTAGAATATTTTCCAAAGGCAATATATGAAGATGCCTGTTAGAGATTTATTCAATATCCAAGAAAGGGCAGAGGAGGAAGTCTTTAATTCAAGGTAAGCCCTTCATTTTTAACTTCACGCTTGCTGGGGGAAAATCAGTGAAGTTGGCTGAGAGCAAGAGTCATGTGATAATATTGTTTAATTATTATGAAATTGGAAATGAAAGAATATTTAATATGGATACATTAAATTATTTTGTGGTGAACAAATTAAATGTTTTTGCATTGAGGTTTTTTTTTAAAATAATGATGTAATTATGTTAATTGTGAACTGTAGCAAACAATATAAGTGGAAAAAGAGGAATTAGTGGTAATGTTTGGTATTGAGTTGGGGGATGTATGTTTCTGGCAGTGGCAGTAGATGCAACTTGAAAGGCTGTGAAAATTCATGGAATCTTTGCTCAATGACAAGTAGTAGCTCAGCAGAGCTTGAGCAGTGAGTTTTTGTAGATTAGTGACAAGGCCCGAGTCTAAGAAACAAGCAGAGACGAGATCACAGAAAGTCTCAAATATATTGCCAAAAAGTATTTTCCTTCAAACTAGGCTATGGGAAGACCATGACAGATGTAAACGGCAGAGGCATGACTACATTTCCATTTCAGAACAAGCACACTGGCAGCAAAATGGCGCTGGTCACAAGGGGGATCAGAATGTGGGAACACAAAGGCAGAGATGATGAGCACAAACATTTAGCCCGGTGCCAGTAGAGACAGGGTGGAGGAGAGGGGCTTTGAGAAGGATTGACGACAAAGGCAGCAAGGCTGTCTGATTGATTTGAAACAAAGGGGAGGGACAGCCAAAGGAAGCTTTAAAACCCATCCCAATTTACTGGCTATCAAATCAACTCATCATCCATCTTTATAATAACTATGAATCAAGATGAAAGAAATCTTATTTACATTTATATTTTCAGAATTAACCTCAACATTCCCTAATGAAGTTTGCCTGTAAATTATGGTTATTTCTTATTTTCTAGCACTGAAAAAGCAGTCATTTTATTTTTCATGGAATCATGGTTTAAGTACCATGAGAAATATTAATTGCAGAATATTTTCTTCAATAAGCCTTTTTGTCTTATGTTGGAATATTTCAAAGTATAATTTGTGATATTAAATAAGACATAAAAATGATATAGGTAATTCTAAAAGACACTAACTATGAAATGTAAATGTGCAATCCATACAATCTGACCAAAGAAAACATAAAAAACAATATTTGTCCACATACATTACCTACTGATTTGCATGAGTACTTGTGAGAAAGAAAATTATCTCAGGTGGTAATAAAAAAAGCAAACAATGCAATTAGAGGATAGAAAGTCAAATTCAAAACACTCTTGTAAGATCAACATACATGTTGGTTTAGTACCCTTTTCTCAATATATATTTAAGATGAATATGGATTTAGGACACACCGTATTTCCATGTATATTGTTGTTTTTAGAAAATGATGATATATTTTATCATGTTCTCAGGAGTGACTGAAATTCAAAGTGAATGTGGGACCATTCTCTCAACTGTATAGTGAGTTCTAGAAATGTGTGTATTTTGATCCTTTATCTATCTCATTGAACAATTAGCAATATCTGCCTTATGTGTGAAGCTGGTTTAAACCTTTGCTGAGGAAGAGCAAATCTGTTATCCTGAGTCACAATCATAACCAACTAACTTTCAGGAGAGTTATTTAAAATCCCTAACTTATTGACGACTAGGAAGGGTGGCAGTAAGTATATGAAAAAAACATGTTTCAAGTGACTGCTGAAGAAATACATGATGAGGGTAAAAGGGATCAAATATATGATGATGAAAGGAGAATTGACTCTGGGTGGTGAACACACCATGTGATGTATAGATGAAGCATTACAGAATTGTATACCTGAAGCCTATCTAACTTTGCTAACAATTGTCTCCCCAATAAACTTTAATTTAAAAAAAAGAAATATGCATTTCCTTTCCTCTTCAATTGCATGTGTTAGGCCAATTCATGCTAGTGTCCTTTATACTAAAGTGTTTATTTGTCACATACTGTTATTTAGAACCTTCTCATCATCATTCAATTAAACCCAGTGAACATTAATTGAGTTCTTTCTAAGTGACAAACAACATGCTGGGTGTGAAATACAACAAAGATAAAGATACCCTTCTATACCTTCAATAAAACGAGAGTTAAGTGATGGATACTTACACAGAAACAAATGGTTTTTTGTAAGAAAAGATAAATGCTAAGATATAAATTTGCACTAAGCTATGCTTTGGGAATTTAAAATGAATGTATTTGTCACCCCTTTGTGTTTCAAGGAGTGTATGCCTAAACTGTGTTGTGAATGTGAGTAAAAAATTAATAAGATAAATGAATATTTGAAGTCAAAATATGAAGCATCAGTCCACAAATATAGAAGGCAATGTGCATATGGCAATGATTCTATAGAATTATATCGATATGCAAGAAAAAATAAATAAATAAGGTAAGACATGGAGCTGTAGCTGGCGGATAACCCCATCCATTCCCGAAGAGGGGATCTGAGACTGGGTGCAGACTCTGGGGTTAACCTGCCTGCTTGGAAACTTGACTTCACTAAATTATCTGGGTGGCCTTAGCCAAATTGTTTACTTCTCCCTACCTAAGTTTCTTCATCTAAAAGATGTGCCTGAAGTGATAACAGGCTCAAATTAGATGAGATATGCCAGCACTGGTCCTCTCTGGACCAAAAAAATAGAATCTGCTATTATTTCATTGAATCAATTATTCATAGATGCTTCTATTATTCAACTAATGTTTACTTGTTCATGCTATGCTTCAATTAATATTTAAAACAAGTGCCCTCTGGCAGCAACTCCAGTGACCATTTTTGACCCTTGTTATTATCAATGTTTACTTTTCTGTATCATGGTAAATTAAATGCCCTCTAAAGAGTTTCCAACTCTAAAGTTCATTTTGGGTCTAATGAACTATGAATGTTTCAACACTTACAGACTTGCTATAATATATATTTATAATTTATAATTTTTTAATCACCTAACATTCAGCGTTACTCGAATATTCCAAGACAAACTCATTAAAAGACTAGGTTTAGAGAAGGTTTAGAGAAGTACAGGCAGTTAGAGACTACTAACAAATTGTAGCCTTTAGTATAAAAAGTCCCTAGGGTACACTATTGTCAGGAGGGAAAAATTTTCCCCTCTAGCCTTCATGAGTTTTAATGGCTGGACTAATAAGAAAATTGGACCCAAACCAGATTAACAGGAGAAAACTAATTTAATATCTGCATGCAGGAAATCATAACTGATGCTTCAGAAAATGATGAACCATCCAGCTTTTTCATAATCTTAGACAAAGAAACAATACATTTGTGAAGAATTGACAGGACAAAGACATGTAGGCTTGGGTGTTCCTTTGTGAGGAATCTAAGCCAAGTTTGGGTTTGGGGAGTAGATGACCTAAAGAGTGACAACTTTTGTTTATGTCAGATTTTCAGCCCTGGATTTATTAACTCGGGCAATAAGGATGTCTGCTCCTTAGCCCCCCTAGAGCAAGAAGGGTACCTTTGACAGGGGAGATTTATCTCCTGCATTCAAGGAGACAAGGCAGGTCAGTGTGCCCATCTTATACCTGCTGCGTGTCGAGTAACTTTATTCAAAGGAATCAATATGCCATTGTGGGGTATTTGGCGTATCCTGCCCTGGACCCAGTTAACATGATTGTAATTTTTCTTGGCTGAGAATAAAAGAGGGAGGGAGGCAGATCATTTTTAATCTAAAGAGCCCCCCAGAGCAGAAACATTTTGCATGAGGACAGAGACATGATCGAGAAGTACTGAAATCCCCCCTCACTCTGGGGTCACTATTATCCAGGGGAAGGATTCCCTTACCATTCAATCACCCACTGGGTGAGGGAGGTGCATGTGGAAGGGTCCCTGAACAAAGAGAAGGAAAGGTTTACTGAGCAACTGGAAGGGATTCTCTCCCAGAGGCATGAGATTTGGGGCTCCATGCATCCACAATACAGGAGATTTAACAAAACACAAAGTGGGTTCACTCACAACACTAGAATCATTAACAATATCACAAAACATAAAGCACCTAGCTTTTCCAGCCAAGCCTCAGCATGAATCAGGAGCTGAACAAATAACAGGTCTCAACTAAGATAGCAAGGGGGGCTCAAAGCAAATTAATGGTACTATAATAACAAATGGAACATGTGGACAGAGCTCTCCACAGGTATAGCCAAGGAGAAAAGAAATTGCCTCACAACTATAGAAAATGCTTATTTAAGCGTTTCTTTTGAGAACCTACCATGAAAAACAGAAAAGAACCAGATTTTGGAAAGAACTGAATTCATGGTGTAGAAGATATTTTCCCATTGAGATTTAATGATAAAATAAATTCCATAAACTCTGAATTGAAAAGGAAAATTACAGAAGCACATGGAGAATAAAGCAAACCTCACACAGAACTAATAAATGATTAGGCACAGCAAGGAAGAGAATGGATGCAGCTGAAAATGGAAACACTGACAAAAAGAAAAGTAAAAACTTACAAAACGATATTGTTTGAGGAATTAGGAAGAGGGTAACAGATAATGAGGACCAAAGAAAGTCACCCAATTTAAATATAATTGGTGTTTCTAGACACTTTAACAGTGAGGAGAAAAAAGATTTTGAAATGGCATGTTTTTCTAAAGAAAATTTATAAAAGTAATAATTGAATTTGAAACCTATAAGAGCACACTGGGAAATGGTACAGATAATTGACACTGAGACATAGCCATTTTAAGTTCAGAATTTCAAGAATACAAAAAAAAAATAAATGAATTTATGCAACCAGGCAGAAAGAAGCAATTCTATCTCATGGGGTGAAATAGAAGCTGGATGCAGATCTCCTGGGAGTACCAATCAGTGTCAGAAGGTAAAGGAGTCATCAACACATTTCTCAGGTAAATAAAACGGGACCCTATGCTATGCCTACCTAAGATGTTGTTCAACTATAAAAACAGTACATACACAGTGTCAAATCTGAAAAGTGGGGGAAAAAAAAATCTAATACCCATTGGTCTCCCTTGAAGACAAAATCTAGTCAAACAGAAGACATAGAGAAGCAAGCAGAGGACCACTATGGTATTTTGTCACAGAAGACACAGGAGTCATGTCTGAAAAGTTCTGAGGGAAAGTGTGACTTAAAATTTGGTACCCAACCTATGTTTTTTTCTTCTAACTAAATAAAGGGAACACTCAGGCAATTCTCCAACATGCAGACACTCAGACACCTGCAAATTGCTTTCACAATTATTAAAAACAAAGCAAACAACAAACTCCACAATTCAATTAAAAAGACGAACATGACAAAGTAACTCGTGACTGGAGAAGCTTTAGCAGAGAAACTGGTGGCCATTCTGAATTACTGAAAGGACTCAACTGTGTGCCCTACCAGGGTAAACTAAGAAACATCAAGATTTTGATACATTTGACTGGCTAATGGATCAGGAAAATTCTGGCATTATTTTATATTTACTCTAAATGTTGGAATAATTTTTAAATCAAGAATGGATGGAATGCTAATGTAAATACGGTGGCAATCTCATTCTGGCCTTATATGGTGAAAGGACGTTAATCTATTTTAAAATGTAATTTATATTAAACAACCATAAAATTTAAGGCTATAACAGAAAAATTTAAGTAACAGTAATGATGAAAATTGGGCGATAATAGGTGGGGATGTGGGAGGAAATTTAAATGAACTAATTCCCTGATCTTTCAAAGAAAGTTTCAACCCAATTCAAATTATGTATCATTTTATATTAAAAAAGGATAATGCTCTGAGCACTTACATTTTCATAATCTACTTTCTTTTAACTTCAGAGAAATATTCAAGCAGAAGTTCGTCTGAACAATATAAATTTGTATCTGATATTCACCATGTCTTTCAGTATTATTTTCACTTGTTTTATTACTTCAAATCCAAGTAAAAGTATATTTTATGAATATAGAATACATTTGATAACAACTTTAAAAAACGGTATATTTACTTGGGGGAATGATCCCAGGGAACAGTGAAGAATAATGGAAGAGAAACAGAACTAGAGGAAAGGCCAAAACAAAAAGATATGACTGATATTTCCACCACTGGGAGCTATTGGTTTTGTGAGTCCAAGGGACTATCTGAGAAGCGGTTGTGGAGTGTCTGTCAGGAGCAGGGAACTAAAGAAGAATGCATGATCCCATCATCTCCCATTCTATATTTTTCAAAGATTTACTCCATAAACACTAATTCCCATTCACTTGGGGTTGTATGTGTGAGGGCAGCCAGGTTATATTTACAGTGATTAACTGTCCTGATTTTTTCTGGGATTCCTGAGAAACTTTTGGAGCTAAAAACAGGAAAGTCCTGGGAATAGTGGAATGAGTTGGTCTGTTCACCTTTGCTATATTCTAGCCCATACCTTAGTGGCATGGGGAGAGACAAGGAAGAGGCAAGAGTCACTGATATGAACTTGAGGTGAGATTCTGTTACCTTGAATAACTGGTCACTCCGGTGGTGGTGGTGGAATAAGAGAGAGTAAAACAGAGAACATCGGAAGTGGTGAATAGAAACTAGTGTATAGTAACATTAAGATATTGTATGTCTCCAGTAGTTCTAGCTCTCATTACAGAATGGGTATTATAAACTTCAAAGCTGCTAAAAGACCAGATCTTAATTGTTGTCTCCACAAAAAAGGAAATGATAATTATGTGATGTGATGGAGGTGTTAGCTAACACTAGGATAGTAATCATATTGCAGTATATAAATGCAACAAATCAACTCATTGTACACCTTAAACTTATACAGTGTTATATGTCAACTGTATCTCAATTTTAAAAAAGTAATTAGTTGAATTAAGTTGGTTATCAGAATGGATGTCTGTGCCATTTCACAGGCTCAACATTAAGCTCTGGTTTCCTTCTAATCGTAAACTCCAGAATTCAACTGGATAGCAGTAAATTAGGAAGCAGTGTTTTGAAAAGTCCTGCACATAAAATCCATGTAGATACATATAGTACATCTACATGTACACACACACACACACACACACACACACACACAATCATCATCATCGTCATCCTTTGTATATTTAATTAGAAAATGGAATAAGCAGGCGAATACAGTTGACCCTTGAACAACACAGGATTGAATTGCATGGGTCCCCTTATATGCATAATTCTTTTCAATATATATGCAGTCAGTTGGGAATCCACGGATTTTGAGGGCCAATTGCTTGCATTGTTCTACACCATGTCATATAAGGGACTTGAGCATTGAGCATCCTTGGATTTTGGTATCCACAAGAGATCCTGGAACCATCCCCTTGGACACCAAGGGAAGACTATAGTTGAGTTTTTGGGGAGTCAAAAGTTATACGTGGATTTTTGACTGCAAGAGTGGTCAGCACCCCTAACCCCACATTGTCCAAGGGTCAATTGTAGTTTCAATGGTGAGGATTTATTAATTGTCAGAAATTTTGAGGCAATTTCAGTCAATTTGATATGAAAATCTGTATATGTTAGTTGTCATTGACCTAAAAATTGACCATATTTACCAGCTCTGTACTACTAATAATATCAAATACGATTGTGGGATAAATTATGATCCCCCCCATACACACACACACACAATAAAAAGATATATTGAAGTCCTAAACTCTGCTATCTATGAATGTAACCTTATTTGAAAATGGGGTCTCTGCAGATTTAATCTAGTTAAGGGGAGGTCGTATTAGCTTTGGGTGGCTCCTAAATCCAGTGACTGGTATTATTATAAGAGAGAGACACACACACAGAGAAAGACATCAGGGGAAAGGGCCATGGGACAATGGAGGCAGAGATTGGAGTGGTGCAACTACAAGTTAAGGTATGCCAAAGATTTGTCAGAAACGATAAGAGCTGGGAAGAAGCAAGGAAGGATTCTTCCCAAGATTCTCCAAGGGTTGTATGTCCATGCCAATACCTCAATTTCCACTTCTAGCCCCAAGACTTTGAGAATAAATTTCTGTTGCTTTAAGCCACATACTTGTAATATTTTGTTATAGCAGCCCTTAGATATGAATAGAAATACTAGCATCAGTACATTGGCAAGTGGAATTTCAATTGGACACACTTTGCTTTGACATATTCTTACATGTATGGGCATTTGCCATACCTTTAGGATCCGTGATTTATGGTTTGCTTTTGTGACCAGGCACATGATATGAGCTTCACAACAGCAAGAACAAAAGAAATGGATAAATTAACAGTGTTGTTCCTCATGAGAGACCATTAGAAACTGGTCTTAGACATGGCTAGAAGTAAAAAATACAAAGCTTCTCTAAAAATAAAAAAAATAAAATTAGTGGACTAAAAGCATTTTACTTCAGTCTCATCTTTTCAACCCATGGCAATGCCTACACATCCCCACCCCCCAAAAAATATTATATATAGTAGAATATTTGAGCTTTAAAAAAGTATTTTTTTTAAAATCATAATTTCAAAATACAAACTGAATTATACTATGCAAAATGTGAAATATTAATCTAAACAAGAGTGTACAATGTTTATTTTCACAAAATTCCTCAGTTCCTAATATATATGTATGTATATTTTTTTTTCCATAAAATTAAGGGTGTTATCCTGCATGATCTCTATAAATTAAAGTTAAGATATCAAGAATTATAGAAATGCTGCGGGTACAGTGGAAGAAATCCTGTTGGAACCCAGGTATTTGCAGCAGAAAAACAGAAAACTATAAAATAAAAACAAGCTAATGAACCATTTTTATCTTTTTTATCATAGCCTGATATTTGCTCCAATGAAAGCTGAATAAATTAGAGAAGCAGAGTTATTGACAAACATTGAATGTGTCCCCTCCAGTTTCAAATGTTAAAACCTAATTCTCAGTCTGATAATATTTGGAGGTGGGGCCTTTGGGAAATAATTAGGTCATAAGGGCAGAGCCCTGGTGAATGGCATTAGTTCCCTTATAAGAGACCCAGAAAATCCCTCCTCCTTCTGCCATGTGAGGACATAACAAAAGGACATCTGCCTGTGAACCAGCACGTAGGATTTCCCCAGACACCAAATCTGTGGGCACCTTTATATTGAACTTCCCAGCATCCTTTACTGTGAGAAATAAGTTTCTGTTATTTGTATGCCACCCACTCGATGGTATTTTGTTATAGCCACAGGAATAGACTAAAACGGGAACAGAAAGGGACAATCTTGACAATATGAGTTGATGTGTGTGCTTGTACACTGTCTACAAGATCTCAATACACTTTTTTTACCCCTGCCCTTTCTTTTTACCTCTGGGTGGTAAACCTGTCAATCACATTTTTCAGACACCCTTGCTAGCTGGAGTTCTCTTTTTTTTTTTTTTTTTTTTTCTGCCAGTATGAGATTCTGGAGAGAATTTGGAAGAAAGAAGGAACATAGTATTATTTTGCTGCTTCTCTCGGCAGTAAGTACCTCAGTCTGTGACAATAGCAGGACCATAAGGGCAAAAGAAGGTGTCTTACCCATGGATACTTTGGTGTGGAACCTCCATCCTAAGGAAAGGTATTCATGGGTGGGAGGCAGAGGAAGGCAGATCAGCTCTGCCAATATACTAAAATTCATTGTATTGTGTGCTTAGCACGGGAGAATTTTACAACACATAACTTATATTTCACAAAACCTTTTCTTTTTTCAAGAGAATTCAAATAGTAATCCATGTCAGCCACTTTGAAAGTAGTTTAGCAGCAATGGAGCAGTGGGAGAGTGGTCTACTGGCTTTTGCCTAACAACAAACAAACAAACAAACAAACAAAAACAAACAAACAAACAAAACATTTCTAGTATAACATTAGCAAAGGCAGAGAGTTCAAGCACCTCATACTGACAGACTCTCTGGGACCAAAATGGTCACATGAGTTGCAACCTAAAGGCAATGACCTTTATTGATCTATGGAGAACAGTCTTCCTATTTCCTTACCACCTTCAGCCAGTCCATCACTCTTCTAACCAGTGGTTGGATACAAAATTCTTCATACTTAAATACTGAACGGTTTCTGTTTATTGGAATAGACAGTGGCTGAATCAAGCAAGGGACTTTGTTGTGTGATGAACCACATAGACTAACTGTATGCCAAATACCAAATAAGATTTTTCTGTTGGCCAATTCCTTGAGGAAGAGTTTGGAAACAATCCAAATCCCAGAAAACCCTAGTTACCCGTAACCAAAATTGCTCACAAACAGAAAATAAATTAAAAAATGGGTCATAATTATTAAAAAAAAAATGATATGGGTTCTATGCTGTGGTATCGTGATTTACAACAAGAAATGTATATTGGAATCATTTAGTGATGTCATCAAAATGGCAGGATGAGGTGAGCCTCTTGAAATCTCCCCTGGAATGTACAACAAATTGAACAACTATGACTCCACAAAGGACTCCCTGCACAGCAGACAGGCAAGAATAAGAGGCAAACTACTGAAATCACCTAAAGGTGGGCAAATTGCGCGAGCAGGGGAGGAGGGGAGCAGTGCGGAGACAGAGCCACGCGGGTGCAGGACACAGACCTACATCAGTGCTCCGAGCTCGCTGCATCCCGGAACTACCACAGCTGCGGGAGAAGGAAGAACTCTGACTGCTAGGGCTCTGTTTATGGCCCACAGGCCTGAGGGGACAGCATATAACATGGCTGAACCCAATGCTCACGGCAGAGACCTTCGAGCAAAGAATGAGTGAAGAAGGCTGAAAATGGTGGTTTAAGCCCTCACTGCTGCAGAGAACAGAAGCCTTAGGCACTGAGACTAGCGGCCCCCTCCCTTTCCTTCCAGAGCTCGCCCCACCCCCACCTGCCCAGTGCTAGAAGCAGAACAGTAGCAGTGTCATATCAAAAGAACAGAATATATGCAATTCTGAGAACTGTGGTCTGCAGACATTGACTTACAGCCCAACTAGTTCCAGCAAAGGGGTGGGAGCTGTGGAAGCAGGACTGGTTGTGGTGGTGGTCACCGCCATTGCTCTGAGCCACTGCTCACAACCCATCCCGCCCCTGTCTCCACCTATCTGGGTGGACCCTGCAAGAGTAAACAGAGCTGTTGAAACATATGGACTCTGAATCTGGTGCAGGAAGAGCTTTGGAACTTCAGAAGCTCTCCACATCCCACCACGGAGGTGGCACCCTATGACCCAGTTGGACTGTTCACAGAGAAGAAGACTACCTTCCAGGGAATCCCCCCATTGTGTGAGAAGCCAGAATAGTGCAGAGAAAACATAACACTACAGTGTGAGAGAGAATAAAAGGCTGCAGTCAGAGAGAAAAATAAAACATTCTACCAACACCTACTGGAAAACAAAAGAAAGACCTCTTTCTATCAACCTGTTTCAGAACCCACTCCTATAGATGTCTAGGAAGAGAAATAATAAATAATTAATTGCCATAAATGACCAAGGCAACAACATAGCTCAGAAAGAAAATGAAAAGTCTCCAGAAAATGAACTTAAATATATGGAAATATGTGACTTAAATGACAGAGAATTCAAGATTGCAGTTCTGAAAAAACTCAACGAGATGCAAGAAAACAGAGGCAAAAACTAGAAACACACAATCAAAGAATCATGAACATTTTACTAAAGAGATTGAAATTTTAAAAAAGAACCCAATAGAATTTCTGGAGATTAAGAACTCAATATAAGAAATGAAGAATGAACTAGCCAGCTTAGATAGTAGAGTTGATCAGATGGAGGAAAGAATCAGTGACATTGAAGATAGAAATCTGGAAATGACACAGATGGAAGAAGAAAGAGACTAGAGACTTAAAAGAAATGAAAGAACTATACAAGAACTTTCTGACTCCATCAAAAAGAGCAATACAAGAGTAATGAGCATACGAGAGGGAGAAGAAAGAGAGAAGGGAACAGAGAGCATATTCAGACAAATAGTCAATGAGAACTTCCCAAACTTGTGGAAAGAACTGGTTCCTCGAATCCAAGAAGCAAATAGAACACCTCATCCCAACAGGTCTTCTCCAAGGCACATTGTATTGAAGCTGTCAAAAATCAACGACAAAGAAAGAATCCTCAAGGCAGCCAGGGAAAAGTAGACGGTAACCTATAATGGAAAGCCCATTAGAATGCCATCAGATTTTTCAGCAGAAACTCTACAAGCCAGGAGGGAGTAGAACCAAGTATTGAAACTATTGAAAAAGAGAAATTATGAGCCAAGAATAATATATCCAGCAAAGATTTCCTTTAGATATGAAGGGGGAATAAAGACATTTCCAGACATACAGAAGCGGAGGGAATTTTCTGAAACATGACCTGCACTACAAGAAATACTGAAGGAGACTATTCGACCAGCATAAATAAGGATAATTTGTGGCAACCAAAACACAAAAGGGGGGAGAGTAAAGGCCTGAACCAGAATATGGGAATGGAGAAAGTAAGCATGCTGAAGAAAATGGAATACTCTAAATATAAAACTTTGTTTTACATAAACTTAAGGGTAACACCTCAAAAAAAATCCAGAACTGAAATATATAACGAAATAAAAGAAGAAACAGAAGGGAAAATCATGAATACCACCACACAGAAATCATTGACAACAACAAAAGGCAAAGAAACAATAGAGACACAGTCTTACCATAAAACTAAAGATAGAATGCTAGGAAATCCTCACATATCAATAATCACCCTAAATGTAAATGAATTTAACTTACAAATAAAAAAGTACAGAAGAGCAGATTGGATCAAAAAACTAAGCCCAACCATATGGTGCCTCCAAGAGACACATCTCAACTACAAGGACAAACATAGACTCAAAATGAAAGGGTGGAAATTGACACTCCAAGCAAATGGTATCCATAGAAAATCAGGTGTATCCATACTGATATCAGATGAAACAGACATCAGGATAAAAAAAGTAACAAGAGACAAAGATGGACATTTCATAATGATAAAGGGGACTATACAACAAGAAGACATAACAGTCATCAATATTTATGCCCCCAATCAGGGAGCACCAAAGTATACCAATCAACTACTAACAGAACTAAAGGGAGAAATTGACCAAAACACAATTGTAATAGGGGACCTAAATACAGCATTGACAGCTATGGATACATCATCCAAACAGAAAATAAGTAAAGAAATAGCAGCCCTAAACGACACATTAGATGCAATGGACATAATTGACATATATAGAGCACTTCATCCTAAAACATCAGACTATACATTTTTTTTTCTAGTGTACATGGAAAATCTCAGAAAAGAAACAAACAAACAACAACAAAAAAAAACTGCTTTTGCAATTGCAACAAAAAGAATAAAATACCTAGGAATAAACTAAACTAAGGATGTGAAAGACCTATATGCTGAAAACTATGACATTTTTTAAAGAAATTGAAGAAGACATAAAGAAATGGAAAGACATTCAGTTCTTGTGGATTGGAAGAATCAACATACTTAAAATGGCCATATTACCCAAAGCAATATACAGATTTGATGCAATCCCTGTCAAAATCCCAATGGCATTTTTAAAAAAAAAAATAGAACAAAACATCATCAGATTTGTATGGAACCACAAAAGACCCTGAATAGCCAAAGCAATCCTAAGAAAAAAGAACAATGATGGAGGCATCACACTCCCTGCCTTTAGCTTGTACTACAGGGCAACAATAATCAAAACAGCATGGTTTTGGCAGAAAAACAGACATACATACCAATGGAATAGAATTGAGAACCCAGAAATAAAACCACATAAATATGGACAGATAATTTTTGATAAAGAAGCAAAAAACATACAATGAAGAAAAGACAGCCTCTTCAATAAATGGTGCTGGCAGAATTGGAAAGCCCCATGCAAAAGAATGAAACTGGACTGCTACCTGTCACCATGTACCAAAATTAATTCAAAATGAATCAAAGATTTAAGCGTAAGATCTGACACAATAAACTGCATAGGAGAAAACATAGGTACTAAACTTATGGACCTTGTGTTCAAAGAGCATTTTATGAATTTGACTCCAAAGGCAATGGAATTAAAAGCTAAAATAAATGAATGGGACTAAATCAAACTTAAAAGCTTCTACATCAACAAATAAAGAGGCAACCAACTGAATGGGAGATTTTTGCAAATAGCACCTCCGACAAGGGGCTAATATCCAAAATATACAAGGCACTCATACAACTCAAACAACAACAACAAACAAACACAACTGCATTTCTCCAAAGAGGACATACAAATGGCAAATAGACATATGGAAAAATGCTCAGCATCACGAATCATCAGAGAAATGCAAATAAAAACCACAATGAGATATCACCTCACCCTAGTTAGAATGGCTATCATCAACAAGATAAATAGTAATAAATGTTGGAGAGGCTGTGGAGAAAAAGAACCCTCATACTCTGTTGGTGGGAATGCAGATTGATGCAGCCGCTATGGAAAGCAGTGTGGAGGTCCCTCAAAAAGTTACAAATAGAATTACCATATGACCCAGCAATCCCTCTCCTGGGTGTCTACCCAAAAAATCTGAAAACATTATCTACAAAGACAAGTGTGCTCCAATGTTTATTGCAGCTTTATTTACGGTGGCCAAGACATGGAAACAACCAAAATGTCCTTCCATAGATGAATGGATAAAGAAGTTGTGGTATATATACACAATGGAATACTATCCAGCAGTAAGAAAAGATGAAATAGGAGCATTTGTGACAACATGGTTGGATCTTGAGATTATAATGCTAAGTGAAATAAGTCAGACAGAAAAAGTAGGAAACCATCTGATTTCCCTGATATGTGGTATATAAACCGAAAACAACAAAAGAACAAGACAAACAAATAAGAAACAAAACCTCATAGACACAGACAACAGTTCAGTGGTTACCAGAGGGTAAAGGGGGAGGGGAGTGTTAGATGAGAGTAAAGGGGATCAAATATATGGGGATGGAAGGAGAACTGACTCTGGGTGGTGAACACACCATGGGATTAATAGATGATGTAATACAGAATTGTACACCTGAAATCTATGTAACTACTAACAATTGTCACCCCAATAAACTTAAAAAAAAAAAAAGGAAATATACATTTGGTCTTCACCCACAGTTCCTGGCTCACAGCTCCCCAAACCCGTGAAAAATTCTAAATGTTAAGAGTGATAAAGGCATCTTTTGTTATGTTAATGAAGTGACTTTTAGAAAGCACTTACAAATTGGGGGTAAGAAGCTGAATAATATTTTATGTCAACTATAATTTTATATAGATAGATATATTGGGATATGGAGTACAGCATGGGACTAGAGTCAATGGAATTGTAATAGGTATGCAATGTCAGAGGGGCAATAGATTGAGAGGGGTTATCACTTTGTGAGGGGTGAAATTTCTATTACTTTGTTTTGTACACCTCAAACTAATTTTAAAATATTAATAATAATAATGAAAAAAAATAAATGTAAAATTTTTTTCAAAAAATGGGAGATAGTTTCCGTGGATCCAAGCACATGATTAGACGACAGGAACTAATCCAGGGAGGGGAGAGGGGTTCCAGATTTAATCAATCCTTAATGACCACTGACTTACTCAGTCCTGCCTATGTTACGAAGGCTCCATACACAAAAGGAAAGGGACCAGAGAGCTTCTGTGTTGGAGAACACTTAGAGATTTGGAAAGAGGGGCGTACCTGTAAAAGGCGTAGAAACTTGACACATTTTCGCCTACCTTGGCCTATGCATCTCTTCCATCTGTCCCCAAGTTGTATTCTTTTGTAATAAACCAGTTGTCTAGTAAGTGAAATATTTCTCTGAGTCCTGTGAGCCTCTCCAGCAAATTAATCAAACAGAGGAGGAGATTGTCTGAACCTCTGATTTATTGCCACCAGATCAGATGTACATGTAACAGCCCAGACTTGTGATTGGCATTCTGAGTTGGAGGGTGTCACTGGAACTTCCAATCTATAGCTGGTTTGTCAGAAGTACAGGTAATAACAGGCTTGCAACTAGGGTCTGAAGCTGGGGGAGCTGTCTGACAGGACTGAACCCTTTACCTGTGGAATCTGATGCTGTCTCCAGGTGGGTAATGTCAGAAATGAGATAAATTACAGGACACCAAGCTGGTGTTGGAAAATTGTGTTTTTGAATGTATAAGAAACCCCTTCCCCCACAAAGATAGGAATTGGGTCTAGAACCCTTAATATATGCATAACTTTTTCCTTAACTTAGTAAATGGATATTTCTGATGAAAGTATGGTCACACACACACACACACACACACACCTACAATAAAAGGAAAAATGAAGAAAATCGTTCTCCACATTTTTACAGAATTTATAGATAACATCATCTTTATAAATAATTAGTGAAATGAACAATGAGAAACAGGTAGTCCAAGAAGACTTTATATGATGTCCAATGAATATGAAAGTGAGTTGGAGAATGTCAGAACATGAAAAATGAAGAGCCAATGCATAACATAAATGCCCATTATAGGTGGAAAAAGTTGGATGTTCACAAGTAGTTATGACGGTGATTATCACAGTGAAGGAGAAAAAGGGAGAAGGAAAAGGAGAAAGAAAAAGGAATGTAAATTGATCTTAGAAAAAATGATAGACTTAAAAAGTAAGCTATACCTAATAGGCATTTTTGGTATTTTTAAAAACTAAGCAAATGAAACATTTAAAATGTGGAAAAGAATCAAAAGTATGAATTTTAAAAACTTTTTTGAAATTAAGGCAAATAGAATACAGACTGAAGGGGCTCATAGATTTTCAAGAAATAATGATACCGAACATTCATATCTAGCATTCAAATCAAAGCATATTCTGGTAAAGATGTTACAGTTCGAATACAAAGAAAAAAATCTTAGAATTAGGCAGGGGAGAAAAATTATGTTTCCTACTAGTGTGAAATATGAAGTTGGATTTGACTCTTCACAGAAATATTCAATGCACAAAGACATTTATCATATCTAAAATACACTCAAGAGGAAGACAATGTGATGCAAGAATTTTATAATCAGCTAAGTTATCTTTTGATTATAAAGAAAATGTTTGAATATATAAAGGTTAAGTATAAACTTACTATACTTATGAATAACAAGTTTTGAATCTCCTGTGGAAGGAAGCGACATAGATGGGGATAAAGTAAGAAAAAGGAAGAATGGAGCTGAAATCAACTAATTAGGTCATGTGAATTAAGGAACATTTTTTTTGACTGAACAAAAGTACACACCCATTTCTACCTACCCCCACTCATGCCCAAATATTTTAACATTTTATTATGAAAGTCACAGAAATGTAAGTGTAGTGGCCAAAATGATCAGAGCAGAAGCGGCAGAAGTATTTAGTATTTCCTCTGTGTTCCAGAGTCCCTAACTTTGACTTTGTCCCTATGTAAGGAATCTTCAATGAGCAAAGCTCAATTCTTTCTATGCTTACAGCTTTTGCAGACTCAAGTCATCCAACACCATTCAGAAAGAACTTGAAACAGCATCAGTGACTTTCCTGTGAACTATTTATAGACAATTTGCGTTCTGGTTATCCAGTCAAACCCATCAAAATCTAGTCCACACTCCCTTTTAAGGACACAATGATGGAACTGGGAAACCTGTTTACCCTCAGGCCACATCTATCTAACAAATCTATTTTTTGCAAGATGTGTTATATTATTTCATTTGATTTCCCCAATACTATTAATAGTTGCCGTCATGATTCCCATTTTACAGACACAGAAACTTCCACTCTATGAGGTTAAATACATTTCTATTAAACACAGAAGTTCAGTTTTGTACATAATATTACTACCAAGTCTCTGTACTTTACCACCACTCCTTACTGTAATTACACATGTGCTTATTGGCAGCTACATAAGAAACATGATCATATGATTTGAGAGAATAAGCTCCAAGCATTAAAATTAAAAATATGCTTTGTATAGGTTCCTACCTCCACATCTTAAATGACAGAAATCACAGATCAGATCTTGTTCCTGAGAATCATAATTTTTAAAGCAAAATAGTAGGCTTTTTGAGATATTTATTTCTATTGCTATAGTTATACAACAAAATCTCATACAAATATCAATGTTGTCTAACCTAATATCATACAAAGTATGATAAGTTGGAAAAACTACTTTTTATAAATTAAGATGACTTATCATAAATTAAGATACCATACTAAGGGAGAATGGTAAAGTTCTCTTTCTATAGACCCTAGTAAACATCTGATTATCTAGTCCAATGGCTCACAAACTTTAATAGTGTTCACCAGTGTAAGCCTATGCAGAGGTCATTTATCCTACCCATTCATAATTGCCAGGGGAAAAATAGTGACATGGTAATAATAAAATGTTAAATTAAAATTGTGTTTTGGGAGGCGTGATCTATTCTTTTGTATTAACTTTAAAGATATTGATTATTTATATTGAACAATTAATGTAAAGATTAATTTGGATTATTATTCATTGAATGATCTTTGAATGAGTTACACATACTCTTTTAAGGCCTTCAGAAAAAATTACAGTCCAAATACAGTATTTCATAACTACATACTATATAAACTAATCAAATAGTAATAATCAGTGAGATAAGCAAGAGTAATTTATAAAATAACAACAAAAACATTAATATACTAAAGTCAATATATCGGTGTCGTGACATGAAGATATATATCCTTCTGAAAAGTAGGTGGAAATTTGTGAAGTAGTCAAAAATTTATGTCGATATTCTCAAAACTTCTACCACTGAAATGAACACAACTAGTACGTTCCTAGCAAAAAAAAAAAAAAAAAAATCTTGATATTTATAAAAATGAGAATCTATCAATTTGTGCTTGATTTCACTGTAAAACACTATTCATTTATTTTTTCTTTCTTTCTTTTTTTTTTTTTTTTTGTCTTTAGGGCCTTGTGGCCCATTGTAACACTATTCATTTCTTGAAAATGACATTCATGTCTTGAAAAACTCACAGTCCAAGAGACATAGTATGCCTACAACCACACTTTGAGACACAATGGCCTGCATAATGAATATATTCTATCTGACAGCACAAGAGAAATCCAGACTGCTCCTTAAACAAAGAAGTGAGAGAACAGTATGTATTCCTTTATTGTTGAATTATTGCGGTGAGTTAGCTAGTCACTGAAGAAATAAATATTTCCAAAACAAATCACTTCTTAGGGAATGCCTACATGATAGATAGCTACTATCCTAAATATAGAATCCAAACATAGACAACACTCAATACCTGCATATTAAATGAAGGAATGAATCCTTCATGTATGAGATTAACTGTGATTAGGTTCTGAATGTGTCATATTAGATATACATAATTGTAGCTATTTAGATTGATAACTACTAACCTTTGAAAATATTCTAAAACTCCTAACATATATAAGAGCTGTGATTTCAACTCAGAGATAATAATCACATATAGAATAATGTCATTGATATAGGAAGAAGAAATGCATGAAGAATAAATAAATCAAGAACAATGTGAAGGAAACTGGAAAATATATTTATGAGGTTGTTAGTAACTAATTACGATTCCAAAATTAATGTAGCATTTACATATTACATCCATGGAAATCATTGTTACAGCAAACACATTTCTTTTCCTACATTTAAAGTTATACTTCACATCTCTGATAATTTCATTGAATTATAATCCTATTTTTCAGTCTAATGTTGAATGGTTTTCATTTTTTATCCTATTCTTGTTCTCATAAGTGCAATTTTTAATGTACGCCACATTATGTAAACTATAAAATATCAGATAACTAAAATTTTTCTGAGTACATAGATTGCGTCAAATCAACAGTCTCATTTTAGCTCTATTAAAGTAATGTGTTACACAAATACAAGAAAAAATGTAAAGAAGTAATACATGCAATGCATTTATTTAATAATGGATTCTTATTTTATAGATTTTTAGGTTGGTTTTTCCTTTTTAATGGAAAAAAATATTGATATTTTTCTTAAATAAACAAAATATATGTATGATGTATATTCATATGGGGGGGGGTGAAAAAAGGTGAATCTGCTGCCTGGTTTCTAGAACAGAAATAAAATCTTGATGTTTCTCACTAAAGAAATCATAAGTCATATTGGAAATATGCCTTTTTTCTGTGTTTCTAAAAAGCACTTTTAGATAAAAGCATAGAATTAAAAAAATAATAAAGCATCAAAAACTTGTCAATTTTGTGATAGTGATTGATAGAGAAAGAGGAGAAGTGATAGCCTAATCCTCAAGGGTAGAGTCAGTTGAAGCCCATCTTCCTGCTGTTACCCCAGTGAGACTCTCTGTTCAGAGTCAGGAGGAACAAAGGAAATTGAAGAAGTATGAAAACAAAAAACAAAACAATTATTACAGACTTTATTTTTATGAGACAACTGCATTCGTCATCTAACTAGTACACTTCCCACAAACCTATTGATGCACTAAGAATGTAAGCATCAGACATTTCCCCAAAGCAAAGCATGAGAATGCTCACCCTTAAAAGCAGCCTTGTCAAGTAGATATTTTTGAGATGATATAAATGTTCTGTTACCTGTTCTGTCTAATATGGAAACCACTGGTCCACGTGGTTACTTTAAGTATAGCTAATGTGGCTATGGGTTTAACTTTTTAATTTTACACAAATTAAATTTTAATTTTAGTTGATTTTAATTAATTTATATTTAAAAGTTGGGCTTCTAGGAAGATGGTGTCAGTGTACTGTTGCCTATTCCCCTCACTAAATACAACTAAAAGCTATGGGTATTATATATAAAACAGACACAAAAAGACCAAAAGATGAAGAGAAGAAACCATATCATTTAAGGAATTCAATGCCAAAGAACAATATAGTGATGAGTTCCTTGGGTTTCATTTTTTGTGTAATATATCTCAAAATTGGCTCCAAAGAACCTAGAAACCTGGAAATGCCAACTGGCCCAGACAGGGAAAGCCCTGCTAAAAGCCTGCTCTCTTGAGCCGACAAACCACGAAAGAGCAGCCTAGCAAGATAGAAAATTTTAGACAATAAATGCACCACTCCAGGAAACCACTGTAGAACAGTGGTCCAAATCCTTCCATTGAAGAAGAGAAAAACAAGATCATGCTGAAAAGGTACTTGAAGAAATAATGGCTGAAACATCATGAATTTGATAAAATACATAAACATACATATTCAAGAAACTGAGAAAATCACATAAAGTTTAAATCAAAAGAAATTCACACTGAGACACATCATACTGAAATTTCTGGGGGGAAAAAATCCTGACAGAAGTGAAAAGGAAAAAAAGAAAATGACAACTTATCTAAAAGGGAAACAGAAAACAATAGAAATGACAGCCATTTTTTTCATAACAACAATGGAGTCAAGAAGAAAGTGGACACTTTTTTTTTTAAGCTGAAAGAAAAAGAACTGTCAATGCAGAATCTTATATCCAGTGAAAATATCCTTCAGGAATGGTGAGAAAATCTTCTCAGCAAAACCTATGATGCAAAAAACTGACAGGAAATATAAACAGATCCACAAATATAGCTGGTGGTTTCAGCACATTCTTCAATAATTGATAGTAAAACTAGACAGATAATCTTCAAGAATAAAGAGGAACTAAAAAAACATCAAAACCAAGAGGGTAACATTGACATTTACAGACTACTCCACCCAGTGAAAGCAGAACGCATGGTTCTTTTTTAAGCACCCATGGCAAATATACCAAGACAGATCACGTTCTTTGGCCATAAAGTATAGCTCAAAAAATTTGAGTTGAAATCATGCACAGCAAATTCTACAGCTGCAATGAAATAAAACTCGGAATCATTAACAGAAGGACAACAGGCTATCTTCAAAGACTTGGAAACCAAACATAACACTTCTAAATAATCCATGGGTCAACAAGGAAGTCTCAAAAACAAAACCAAACAAACAAACAAAAAAAACACTTTATTCAAACTGTATGGAAATGAAATACAACATATCAAATCTGTGGAACACTTTTAAAGCAATAACAACAGAAAAATTAATACAGCATGGATACTTTAGAAAAGAGGAAACAGACCTACAAAACAAACCTGAAGCCAACAGAATACAAGATGGTAGGTAAGGTAAAGTAAGATAAGAATAGTAATCACTGAAGCTTAAAATAGAAAAGTATCAAGAAAATTAATGTAACAAAGAGCTGGTTTCTTTGAAAAGCTTAATAAAATTGATAGACCTTTAGCAAATCCGACAAAAGGATAATTTATGGATATCAAATAAGAGGGAATATCATTTAGAATCTGAAGACTTCAAAAAGATACTATGTATATATTATAAACAACTCTTCAAACCTAAATATAACATATTAAACAAGAGGGACCAATTACTTTACACACCTACTATGAAACAGATCATTTGTGTAGTTCTTTAACCACAAAGAAATTGAATTTTTAATAACAACAAAAAAAGCAAGTCTTCAATTTTTGTGGTTTTATTTCAGAATTCTGCCAATATTTAGAAAAAGAACTAAGATCATTTCTTCAAAATCTATTCAGAAACAGGAGAGAAGAAACACTTTCCATTTCATTTTATGAAGGTACTATTACAGTAATATCAAAACAAGAAAAATACAATGCACAGCAAGAAAACTACAGATAAATATCCATCATGAAATAAATGCAGAAATTCTTACCAAATATTTATGAGTAGATCAATATATAAACATAATTATACACAGTTACCAATTGATATTCATTCTTGTCATGCAAGGCCGGTTCAATATTTTGAATATATTAGTGTAATCCAACCAATTAATGTCCTAAGAAGAACAACTGCAAGTTTCATGGTAGTTTAATTCAATACAGAAAACTTCACAATCTGTTCATAATAAAAACAAACAAGTAACAAAAAAAAAAACAAACAAAAACCTTAGAAAAAATGGGAATAGATAGGAACTTTTTTTTGATAAAGAACATCTATCAAAATCAAAAACAAGAATCCTGCAGTTAACATACTTAATGGTGAAAGATCAAATTATTTCCCCTTTAAGATCAGGAACAAGGCAAGGATGTATTCTCACCACTCTCATTTAACATAATATGGAAGTTCCAGCAAGTGCAATTAGGTTGAAAAAGTAATTAAAAAATAGATACAAGGGAAAGGAAGAAATAATCATCTTTATTTGCAGATGAAATGATTATATACTGAGAAAAGTCTAGTAGTTACATACACACCACTCAGAAAATACTCTCCTAGAATTAATAAGTTCAGCAAAGTAACAGAATACAAGATAGGCATAAATATTAATTGCATTTCTATGTTCCTGGAAATAACAAATGGACACTAAAATTAAAAATTTAATGTCATTCACAATCACTAAAGAAATGAAATGCAGGAAAAATAACCAAATACAAGACTTACATTAGAAAATTATAAAATACTGATGAAACAAATCAAAGAAGATCTGAATGAATGGGTAGACATTCAGTGTGTTGTATATTGAAAGATTCAACATTGTTAGTGCATTAGAGTGCTATGGCTGTCATAACAAAGTATCGTGGACTGGGTAGCATAAATAACAAAATACATTTTCTCACAATCTGAAAGCTAAGTTCAAGATCAGGCTATCATATCAGCAGGTTGTATTTTTTTTCCTAAGGCCTCTCTCCTTGGCTTGTTGATGGCCATCTTCTCTCTGTGCCCTCAGTTGGTCTTCCCCTGTGTCTGTCAGTCTTAATTGACACTTATATTGGATTGGAGCCTACCCTAATGACCTCATTTTAACTTAAATACCTCTTTAATCACCCTATCTCTAAATATAGCCACATTCTCAGATTGTTAAACCTGGAGTTTAAAAATTCAATATGCCCCAGTGTATGTCGGGGAGAACAATTCAGCTCAAAACAGTAAGAATGCCAATTCTGTCCAATTTATATGTAACTTTAACACACTTTCCATCAAGACACCAGCAAGAATTTTATATAAATAGTATTATTTTAAAATACATATGGAAAACAGCAAAGGAAGTAGAAGATCTAAAAATAATTTTGACAATGAAGAATAGAGTGGGAAGAATCAATCTACTGAATTTTAAGACTTATACTCTCTATAGTAATCAAGACTACGTGGTATTGGTGGAATAAGCACTTGGGTCAATGGAAGAGAACAGAGAATTCAGAAACAGACCTACAAATATGCCCAAAAAATTTCGAGAAAAGTGAAAAAAAAACAAACAAAAAAACAGTTCAGTGGAGGAAAGATAGCCTTTTTTTAACCAATGGAACTAGAGCAATGTGATAGGCAAGAAAATCAATCCTTTACTTAAGCTACAAGTCTTATACAAAAATTCACTCAAAATTGATTATAGAGTTAAATATAAAATGTAAAATGTAAACATTTTAGTCAAAAACTTTGAAAGTCTTTGGAATTTTGAATGTTCTTAGACTTTAACACCCAAAGCACAATTCATAAAAAGAAAATTGATAAATAGGCCTCCATAGAATTTAAAAATATTTTCTCTGTGAAAGACCTGTTGTGAGTACCATAAGGCAAGCTGCAGAGTGGGAGAAATATCTGTAAACTACAAATGTGAAAAAGGACAAGTATGTGCAATATATAAAAACTCTCAAAACTCAACAATAATAACTAAGTAAACAAGCAGCACAATTAAAAATTAGACAAAAATACACAAAGAGAAATTTTACCTAAGAGAATATACAGATGGCAAATAAGCACATGAAAAGTTGTTCAGCAACATGAGCCATTAAGGAAATGCTAATTAAAACTACAATGAGATACAATTATACACATAGAATGATGAGGAAAATAATGTCACTGTAGTGACAACACCAGATGCTGGCAAAGATGTAGAGAAACTGAATCTCTTATATATTGCTGGTGGGAATTTAAAATCGGTACAGCCACTATGCAAATTAGTTTGGCAGTCCCTTAAGAAAAAACAAACAAACAAAAAAACATGCAATTATGATATCATCCAGCAGTTGCACTCCTGAGCATTTATCCCAAAGAAATTAAAATTTATTTTCACACAAAACCCATATACAAATGTTTACAGCAGTTTTATTTGTCACTCAAAATGACCCAGGTGTTCTTCAATGGGTGAATGGTAAATTCATGGAATATTACTCAGCAATAAGTAGGAAAGGACTATTGATAAACACAACAACTTGGATGAATCTCCAGAGAATTATGCTAAGGGAAAAAAACCTAAGTGATAAAACTAAGTGACAAAACCCTACAGTATGTAAGTCCTATACTATAGGATTCCATTTACATAACATTCTTGAAATGACAAAATTATAGAAATGGAGAACAGATTTGTGGTGCCAACGGTTACTGAAGAGGTCCTTGTGTCTATAAAAAGACAACACAAGGGATCCTTGGGGTGATGGAATTCTTCTCTATCTTGACAGTAACAATGCCAATAGCCTGGTTGTGATATTGTAGTACACTTTTTAAGATGTAATCATTGAAATAAACTGAGTAATGAATACATGAGATCCCTCTCTATTATTTTTTACCATGGCTAGTGAATCTACAGTTACCTCAAAATGAACATTTTATTTAAAATTAAATAATTACATTTAAATCCTAAATAGTGATAGTAGTCTCACTGTTGATATCATAGAGTAAAACCTTTATCAGTTTGGTACGTGTGTTGTCACTAGCTAGGCAGACTCCTATGACTAGGTCAAAAGAAAAGATCACTCTGTGCATCCTCTCATCCTGCAATACTCCACGTGATTATAGACCTAACTCCAAGACAGACCTTACAAATCAGCTGAAGGAACACACATTATTGAATTTCTAAATAAATAAATAAATGTGTGTGTGTGTGTGTGTGTGTGTGTGTATTACATGTTCATTTCATAGTTTAGGACAATCTTTCTTTGTAAGATTAAGAGAAGAAAAAAACACTAATATGCAAATTAAGCAAATAAAAGTTATAATAAGAGAAAAAAGAGTGAAAACTCAACAGAGCAGGTAATGTAATTCTACTGCAGACCATTACAGGTCCTTAAAAAAAAAGGGTATTAGAGCGCAATGATAAGCATTATTTAGAAGTAAAAAAAACATATTGAGGACAAAAGCAGTACATGAATTTTTTAAAAAGGTCAATATAAACTCCAAAAATGACAGAAATAAGATAAAACATTAGTTTCCAAACATGATTTAAAATTATTATTTACCAACTGAGGAAATCCTTTCAGCCTAACATTTTCCCCTCAAAGTGCTATTCAGATTGTGACTTTGAACTCCTAGAGATGGAAAGCTAAGTGGTATTTCATTACTTAATATGCTCACAACCATATAATGCAAATACTGTTTACTGACTTTAAATTTTGAGAATAAATTTTCAGGCCAAGAAAAGATGTTATGCTTAAAGCATGGTATGAAATTTTAAGAGCTGTGAAAATGTAAAAGTGTAACTAATATAAAGCAGATTGTGGGGAAAATTTGGTAGAGAAGGAAGGGCATTAATATTGCATTAAAGTATGGAAACTGAATAAAAGTATAGAAAAATGAACTGAGGTTTAATTACATTGTTTATATTAATGATAATTGATAAAAAACCCAAAACAGTAGAACTGTTGTCAAATATATAGATAGAAGAGAGGACTTGAGCAAAGTAACTATTTCTATTTGATATTGGGGAGATAGTAAGTGCTATCTGATATTAATAAATTCAGAAAATTTGTATATATATATACATACATATATATATATATGTATATATATATGTAATTTTGAAAAGAGAATAACCCAAATATAAACAATTTTAAAGAAGTCCTCTGCAGAGTAGATCTAGAAATGAAGAAGTGGTATGAGACTGTCAATTTTCATTATAAGATATCCTTTAATGTGAATTTTTAGTGTGCATGTATTACTTGATAGACATAAATACTTTAAAAGTATAAAGCTGTTTGATTTTTAAGTGATAGTGATTTATGATATAAGGATGCTTATTTTTGAATTAATATGAAAAAATTAGGATGGAAGCAATTTACCAGACTGCAATAATGAATGTGAACATTTTTTCAAGCATTTTTTATATGTGAAATCTGTTATTTTCCTTGTTTTATATTGCTGAGTTTGAAATATCACTCACCCAAGGCTCTTTGTTTCTTTCTAGTTACTTGGCTAGCAGCTGCTTCTGTTTACAAGCATAGATCATGTGAATTACAAGCAAATAAATAACTGGCTTTCAATTAAACTAAATTTTTACCAAGTGGATTCTTGTGTCCTGATTATGCCTTCATAGTCTAAATAGCCACACTCACAACTCAAATGTGCTCTTAATTTAATCAATTATACATTTTAGTAAGGAAAATGTTTGTTTTTTAATAAAATATAATATCATTAAAATGGCTACAAGAAAAATAAGAATTGCCTTGCATTGGAATAAACAATAGAAATATTTAACTACTTAGCAAAGTATTATGTTTATTTGTAATTTTAAAGTTAAGCATCTTAAAATCTTTCTGGTTTTACTTTCAAGAAAAGTCATCATTGATATTTAAAAAATGTATGCTTCTGGAATAAATCATCCAATTATTTTATTTCTCTGTTTAAATATCCTAGATCTTCTGGCAACAGAGTATAAGTCACTACAGCTTTATTTTCAATAGAGAGTTGTAGATCCCTCTGATATTATCCCAGAAAACTAGAATTATATTGTCTGTAATTATTATCCAGTTTTTTGGGTTTTTTAAAATATTTACCTAGGATGTTAACTTATTGTCTCAACTGGGCATCATATCACACACATTACAAATAAATGCATTACAAGTTAAAGGATATAATTTTCCTTCTCTGTTCAACTAGTTTTCTACTATTTCTTTCTCTCAATAATGAATATAACTTAAATAATCATTGACTATTTGTTTTCATTTGTCAGCAGAGATTACTGTTTCCTGATAAGGACATCTTTGTTAAAAACAGATGATTTTTTTTTTTAAAGAAGGTCAAAATGATTTCCTTTCTGAATTTAGAAATTAAACTATGACAGTATATTTTTGTATAAAACATATACAAAAATAATAGCACATTTTCAAATAGTTAACTAACTTTGTTATCCCACAAGGATCGTGAAAATTAAGTAATTCAATGAAAGAATATATTTCATAATTCAAGAGGATAATCAGTTCTATCAATATTCACAAGTCTTACCTATAGATTTATAATGCAAATATATATATATATAATGTGGTTTAAAAGTTTTCGGTAAGTTCAGGAATCAGGAGAACTTAACATTTATAATAATGAAGCATTTATATCATGTTTCTTTTATTATTTAATTATACTTATCCAATAATTAAAAAAGTTTTATTCGATTTCATTACTGTATTTTTGGATTAAAATTTTTATTAGTTTTGTTTAAATACCTCCATTATCAAGAAAATGAAAATTGAGTGACACATTTCCATTTATGTATTAATTTCAATTTTTATAAGTAATTAAATTTATTTTTCAATTATGAATAATTATAATTATAAGGTTTCAAAAATGATAGAGTAGAATATATATTTCATGAATTTGTATTAATGATAATTATACTGAGCATTTATTGCCAATTTGAACTAAAAACTATCACACGAGACAAAGGACACTATATAATGATAAAAGAGTCAATATATCAGGAACATATAACAGGTATAAATATATATGTACCCAACATCAGAGCATCTAAATATGTAAGGGAAACATTGACAGAACTGACAGGAAAAATAGATAGCAATGCAGTAATAGTAGGTGTCTTCAATATCCCACTTCCAATAATAAAAAAAAAAAGCACAAAAAGAGGACTTGAATAGCACTATAAACTAAATCAACCTAACAGATATAGATATATATATCTATATCTGTTATATATATATGCATATATACACACATATCTGATATATATTGTATATATATATTATGTGTGTATATATGTGTTTGTATATATATTTATATATATATATATATATATATATATATATATATATATATATATATATATAGAGAGAGAGAGAGAGAGAGAGAGAGAGAGAGAGAGCATTCTACCAAACATCAGCAGAATATGCATTTTTTTCAATTGCATGTTTCTTTTTCCTCCAGGATAGATCACGTTAGGTTACAAAACAAATTTAAGAAGATTAAAATCAGTATCTCCTACCACAATGGAACAAAACTGGAAGTCAATAGCATAAACAAAACTGGGAATTTTACAAAGATGAGGAAATTAAACCATCTTTAGAAGAACAAAGAGCTATTGCATTTCTTGATTTCAAAACATAGTGCAAAGTTACAGTAATCACAACAGTATGGTAATGGCAAAAAGACAGACATATAAACCAATGGAACAAAACAGAGAATCCAGAAATAAATTCACACATATACAGTCAACTGATCTTTGACTAGGTTGCCAAAAAGGCACAATGGGGAAAGGATAGTCTTCAACAAACGGTGTTAGGAAAACTAGATATCTACATGCAAAATAATGAAATTGATTATCTTATATCACACCACACATAAAAATCAACTCAAAATGGATTAAAGACTTAAATGGAAGACCTGAAACTGTAAAGCTTCTAGAAGAAAAAAAAAATTAAAAGTCATGTTATTTATTTATTTATTTATTTTGGCAATGGTTTTTGGATATAACACAAAAAGCATAGGCAACAAAATCAAAAATAAATAAGTGGGATTACATCCAACTGTAAAGCTTCTGCACAGGTAAGGGAACAATCAACAGAGTGAAAGGTGACCAATGAATTGGGGAAGGTATTTGTAAACCATATATTTGATAAGAGCATAATGTCAAAAATATACAAGAAAGTCCTATACTTAATTAAAAAAAAAAAAAAAAAACAACTCTCATGACTCAGTTAAAAAGTTAAAAAATGGCCTAAGGCATTTTTCCAAAGAAGATATACAAATGGCCAACAGGTATATTAAAACAAATGCTCCATGTCACTAATTATGAGGAAATGCAAACCAAAACCACAATGAGACATCACCTCATACCTACCTAGATGGCTATTGTAAGGAGAAGATAAACAGGACAGGTGTTGCTTGAAATATGTGTCATAGTTTGAAGTCTGTACCATAGTTTAAAACCCAAACATACAGTTATTAGTAGTAAAAGCTGGGCCACATTTCAGCAGTACACTGTACATGCATAGCCTCTGAAATAGATTGATGTCTCTCTGAAATAGATCAATGTGTCTTGTTAATACGTATTCTGTCCATTTATGCTACGTAGGAGCCACAGATTAATATTTTATCCTCTAATTTTTTTATTGCATTTAACACAGGACCAGCAGGGACATTACACAACAAACTAATAAGAAGTGAAGCCTGTGTTAGCTATTTGATCAAATATGTTTCATGCAAACTGGCTAGGAACATCAAAACAATTAGTCAGACCTGAAATTCAATCTGAGGTAGTATTCGTATTCAAAATTTGCATTCAGAGAGGTTCAGAGACCAATTTATATTTCGATTTGTTTTGAAGTGGCCATCTGCCCATATCAAAAAAGCTACTAGAACAGTTTGACAGGCAGGTTAAAGAACTAAAATAACTACTTTGTGTAGGTCAGTTTCCCCAAAACCCTGGTGTTGCTTGGAAAGCACAAAAACTAATGTTCACAGCTTGTGATACTCTACCTGCAAGTGGCTGTACTTCACAGAGCTCACCAACCAGATTATGCTCCCCAAGAACAGCAGGAGAATGTTTCTAGTACTGAAGGTGGATATGTCTGGCCTGGACCCCAAAGCCATGTATTCTTTCCTCCTGGACTTGATGGTGCTAGACAACAACTGCTGGAAGTACGTGAACAGAGAGTGTGTGCCCTGGGGTCATTCTGCGCTACAGGTGCCCAGCATGTCTACCTCCACCCCGACTCTCTGAAATTGAGGGCCCATGGGATGAATGTTCCTGTATTCTTCTGCAAAGTTAAATTCATCAACAAGCTCAACAGAGGGTGTCAAGTCTTACTGAACTCCTTACACAAATATAAACTTCAAATTCACATAGTAAGGGTTGGGGGGTCTACAGGACATGATTATCAGCCATTGCATTCCCAAGACTCAGTGCACATCTGTGATGGCTTATCAGAACGAGGGGACCACAGCTCTTCAAACTAAGTATAATCTACTTGCAAAGGCTTTCCGTGATGCAGAGAAGCAGGTATCACATAGATGTAAGACTTTGAAGACAAGAAGCAATCTCAATATTCTTAATGGAGGTGCTTGTTCCTGGAATTCATACTTTTTTGTCCATTGCCAAACCATACCCTCAGTTTGGAGGTCCTCTCTAACTGTTCTTCACACATGGCTGCAAAAGATACTCTCTCTGCCTTAAAGAACCACAGTTTACCCTCTTCCCCCTCAGCCCATATACTCATTGAAACAATTAATAATCCAAGACAGCTTTATTTATTTATTTTTTTACTTCAGGATTTATTTTTAATAAAACAAATGAGTCTGACAATTCCAAGGTACAAAATTAACCCATATCGTACTGATTAACAATAACAGTACACAAATCAAGGCTTCCTCAGGAAGGTCTCCTCCTGTATGCTCTATTTGGTTACACTGTGGATCCTGAGTGGGTCCCCAGTGTACAAGTCCCTCTGGGACACAGAGATGAAGGTATCTTTCACAGGCCACATGGCTCTGTCCAAGGACAGTGGGGTATGCTCCATGTTCTTAAAACCAACCTGGTTGTCAACAGGGTCTATAGTAAGAGCCTCCAGCCTTGAAGTCTTTTGCTACAGATCCTGGAAGACCTCACTGGGTCAAAGCTGTCCACAGCGTTCAAGTCCCCGGATGATGTTGTAAACATAGAATGGAAAGAAGCGTTTTGAATAGAAGATTGTTTGCCTGCTTTCCAGGAGTCACCCATGTAGTCATGGCCTGATTATTGAAATGCTTACACATCTTTACTTTGACTTCAATAATCTTTGTCAGGGTATGACAGTCTCCATGAATACTATTGAATCCAATGGCTGTTTTGGTAAATGAAATACTGTAGCAAGTTTTTCATTTTCTGCCTAATTCTTTCAAATTCTAATCATCTATTAAAAATGACTGTGCACCTAAAAATATTTATTTTGGAAAAAAAACTGAGCAAGCTCTTTTGCACAGAATGAAAATCTTTAAATTGGATTACACAAAAGAACACATGCTTTTCTTTTCAAAGGAAAGCGATTTTACAAGCTCATAATGACTTAGCAAAGGTTTTCTGAAGATCAAATGCTTAAATGCCCCTTCTTTTGAGTGATAATTTCTAAATTGGAAGCATGCAGAGTGATTGAAAATTGATGATTAAAAAAAATCAACTTTAAATTATTTTAACTGGCTCTTTTAAGTTTTACATTAATAAATCTCAGTTCATGATATAACTTAAAATTTTCTGGTGAATTATGAGATTACGTTCATCCAAAGAGGAGATAATGCATTTCTACTGTCATTTGTGATAACTGGAACAATGACTGTATTAGACTAAAAAATGATACTTTGACAGTATTAAGGTGCAAATGTATGTGACAGTAACATTTTGCCAAAGATGAGCAGATGTGTTTTCATACTAGTGCTGATTTAGGGCTTTTTCACAGGATATTTCTTTTGTTTGGAAATGACTTTACCCACGTAATGGTTTGACTTACTCCTTCAATTTAATTTCCCATGGAGGCCGGACTCCCCATCAACTGCCCTAATGCACTCTGAAAACTCCTTGATTTGTTAGATTATTTTTCAGAACTTATCAAATTTTAATCTATGGTGTTATTTACATGTTTATATGTTCAATATTGTCTATTGATTGCCTCCCCTTCCCCTTCCAGAATTTAAGTCCCTCCATTGCAGGAATATATATATTTTTTGTCTTGTTAAGACAAAAATCTATCTCCAGAACCTAGAACCATCATTGGCACATAGTCAGAGCTCAGTACATGTGTGCCAAATAAAATAATCATTGATTTAGGAGAAACTTCAGGAAATCTTTTTCTGTCATAATCATATAAAAATATAGACTGCCTATGAAACAGCAATAACTAATCACATGGGAGGAACAAGCTGAAAAGAAAAGGTAGTAGTAAGAATAAAAAATAGGTTTTGATGAGACTAAGAAAAATACTGTTTAAGAAGTAAAAACACAATCTAAAAATTGCAGCCACAATAGAGGCCTGAAGACAAAGGAGAAGATATAATTGTAAATGCTGTAGCAATACACCTTTTTTCAGTTAAATTTCTGAATCAAAGTATAAAGTATAAGGTTAAAAGACAAAAGATCTATAAAATGGAGACAGTTTAAAAACAAATTACCCGAATATTTGACACACACACACAAAAAAAAAAAAAAAAAAATTAAGGATAAATAGTTATGTAAAGGAAGAATATTTAAATAGTGATAAAGAATAAAGGAAATGTCAAATGGTATTGTCACACATTGCAGTTTAAAATAAGGATATGATTAGCCTGGAACCATTGAATCTCAGAAATGATTATTAGAAGTGCAACGATATATGTATGTGAAACAGTACTTGGAAGAAGAAAAAAATCAACATAGCAAGAAGGTAATAAAAAAAGGAAATAAAGGTAATTGAATTATTGAACTGTAGACTGACCTTTCTATGTATCTATGTTCCCAAATGATCTACCTTTCTATCTCCTATTTTTCCAACACATTTTTGACATTTTCAAATAAATCACACCACATTTTGAAAATGTATTAATAATAGATATTTAAGGCACATTTTCTTACAAAAATCTTATAAAACTATTAATAACAGAATTTGATAAGGTAAATAAAATATTATAAAGTTAAAACACACATTTCTGAATACCCGTGCAAATAAGAAAATCAAAGTTGAGTTTTTAGATATCTTATAAATATCAAAAACAATTACACACCCAAAATTTTAGCGTAAGGTCAGTTCAGAAAACTATTTTCATTATCTACAAAAGCTGAACATATACATTCCCAAATTCATCAATTCCACTCCTGTGTATATACTTGAACCCAATATTAATTTAATGTAAGTAGTTTTATTTGATTCCCACCCTGCCAGTCCCTCTATAGCATTCCTAGCTTCTGTGGTATTATAAGAACCATATTCACTAAAGGTAGGAGATGATTTCAGTTCAAATGCAGCATACTTCATTCAGATATGCCTTTGATCCTGTATCTATTTTCCATCCTCTGATGTACATGGAATTCTCTAAAGGGAGCCAACCCTCTTTTGCTGCATTTTGTAAATAGGTCTTAAACCCAGTACTTGATAGGATGACAGAACTCAGCTGTTTGGCACACCATGCTTTTGTCACCCTACTCAAAACATTGCTCAGTGTGTCCTATTTTCTGTGTACTATAAATTTGTTCCTGCATCTCCACATGTAAAAATATTTATTTCTATACCTTCAGTATTGCCAAATCATCCAAAGTTTAGACTGATTATTTCCTTGGTTATTTTATATGTGAAAGGCACTTGTTATCAATTGAATGCTCCAGAAGCCTAGATCTTGTGCCCTTATCACCCATCCCCACTGAGGAACATATAGAGCAGTGTCCTAAATGTCATTCATCTCAAAAGCTCAATTGCCTCAGATGATGTTCCCTACTATTTTTTGAAACCTCTGAGACTGAACCATCGAGCTGAATTCAGTTCTTCTTTTCACTTATACTGACTACATCCATAGAAGGGAACTTATAAACGTACAAATTTATAAAATTATCTCAAATACTAGGACATTAGCTCCCCTTCTATGTCATGCCCTAAAATCATGGTTGTTTCCTAGTGACCTCAATCTTATCAGTCTGGGCAGGAATCCCCTCCTCCTTCCTTGTCAGGAGGTGAAGTCATAGCTTTGTGCTTGATTTTGTTAAATTTCTTCTCTTAAATTGGCCAACACTACATTTGGAAAGGCTGTTTTGATTAAATTTCTGCAATTCTGATTTTCAATCTGTGAGCATGTCTAACTAATTGTGTCCAAACCTTTTAAGGATCCAGGAGTAAATCATCACCTCTCTGTTCTGAGAAGAACAAGTGGTGCCACTAACCAAAGGAAGATTGTTTTTTAGTAGATCTATCCAATTTTTCTAAAAAGATGCAATTAAAATGTAGAACAAAAATATATTGTGTTTATTTATACTGTACTGTGTAATAAAACAAAAACACAGGTAAATAAAAGTAAAACTTCCTTCAGAATTTCACAGTTCACCAAATAGCACTATAAAACGTCTTTGTGAAAGAAGATAATAGGTCTGTTGTTGGTTTCAAAACAGTTCTAGGAGGGTAAGTGTCTTGAACTGTCATCAAGTGTAGCATCCATCTTATCTATTAACAGTCTAGGGAAGACCATTTTCTGAATGCAAAAGTTTAAAACTGAAATTCACTTCTTGGGGTTAGAGCATTTAATGGACTGACTGTCACTGATAAGGAAGTGATGGAAAGCACAGTGTTTCTGCAATCTCATTAGTTGGATGTATAGTGTGAAGATGAATTTACCATTCTCCAGAATACTAACATATACTACTAGCTGAAGAGAAAAGAGGAGAGCAATTCAAAGTTCTATATTTAACTTTTGTTCTTTTGAATACAGCATTAAAAGAACTGTTTCCATGGTATTGCATTTCCTTATTCTTTTAGTGGGTAATGAAGATAAATCTCTTATTATTTTATCATAATATCAGCTTTCAAAATGAAATCAATTTTGGATATCACAAGTGGTCAGAGATCTTCCCTTAGTTCACATAAAGTTGGCAACTATACTGCTTTCTTTATTAGAAAGAAACAGGGAATATATTTAATCATCAGTGTCACTGGGGCACTCTTCACAAGTGTTTGCTTCAAACTTTATGGCTGGGCAAATGTGACATTTTAGAAATATTTATTTAGAAGAAACAAAAATAAGTTTGATGACCCTTATTCATAATACCCATGAAATATGATTTTCTATTGGTCATTTATATTATCTGTCAATGTGTGAAACTAGATCTCAAAATACAGAAACATTCACCTGGACGTGAATGCAATCTATGTCAATCACGTAGAATTGGTTGACAGGTACCTAGATATTTGGCACATGACAGCTTAACTAACAAAATGTGTTTCTTTATAAAAATAATAGTTTTTTTTCTTGCTAATGTGTCTTTTTCCTTATAACTTAATGGATAAAATATATTAATTAAGGCATTTACATTTTTCATATTTATTTTTTCAACTGAAATTCATTCAGATACAAATGTATAATTAAAACCAGAAAAAAAGAAAAGAAAACTGATTTAGTTCCAGCTCTGCCACTCGTTTATTTTTTTGTCCCATGAAAATGAATCTCTGAATTCCTGTGTATCCATTTGTGTCCAATAACTACATAATTGTGAAAGGCACTTACACTTTCATGGTAGTTTTAAAAAGATCAGAGAGGGAGTAATCTCAAACATGAAATATATATATGCAGCAGTGAATGAAAATACTATTTTTCTCCAAGAAAGTGATTGCTTCAAACGTGTGAAGTTTCAATTGGAAGAAAAATGTGTCTTGTGATTCCTATAGCAGTATGACCGTGTAAACCAGGAAAAAAAAAAATAGAGTAACTTCAAAGGACATAATAATAACCAAAACATATGGAACACTTTTCTATTTTTCAACTGTTATGTTGATGACTTTAAAGATTTCCTTACAAAATTCTCACAACAAGCCTACAAATTAGATTTTATAATGACCATGATTTTTCAGATGAAGAAACAGATTCAGGGAGTTTGGGTAATACACACAGGTGAAATAGTAAGCACTAGAACTGGATTCAGAGTCTGAGAGTCTGGCAATGTGGCTGATATAATTTACCCATGATTACAGCCTTAAATTTGGGGGGGGGAAAGTATGAGAATTTCTTTAGAGATTTGGAAGGGACGGAAAGAGAACATATATTTTAGGAAAACTGCATTGAGATCAAGTTCTCTTTGTTTCAGAAAATATGAGTACTGCAGTTGTTACCGAACTCAGGTTTGGCTGCTTGATGCTCATGAGCTAATAATGATTGAGAGACAACAGTTGGCAGAAAGAAAAGTAGGTTTATTCAAAATGCTGGCATTTGTACCACTTATTCCCCTTCTCCTTTTCTTCTCTTTTTAAATTTATCAATTACACTTGCCCTTCAATATTATATTAATTTCAGCTGTACAGCATAGTGGGTAGACATTATAATTTAAGAAGTGATCTCCCTGAATTGTCTAGTCCCCACCTGGCACTATACATAGTTATTACCATATTATTGACAGGTATAAAACAAATAAGTCATGGGGATGTAATGTACAGTATGGGGAAGGGAATATAATCAATAATATTGTGACAGTGTGGTACAGTGTCAGATGGTTGCTGGACTTATCATGGTGATCACTTCAAGTATATAAATGTTGAATAACTGGTGTTCACCTGAAATTTATATAATGTTGTATGTTACCTATATTTTTAATAAAAATCTTAAAAAAAGACAGAAAATAAAAGAAGAAAAAAACAAGCAAAAATAATTTGTGGTAGTCTGAAGGGGAAAAAAATCTTTGAAGTTACACTTGGCAGAATCAAGGGTATTAGACTGTGAAAATGTTGATCTTGTTCATTTATATCTGTATATTCAATAACTGAAAATTCCTTTTGGAGATAAACAATAATGTTACTACGTTTAAAATGTCTTAATGAATAACACAATCCTCTTCGGGGGGTAAAGCCACAAAGTCTTGTTCTAATAATAATTCTATTATGTTGTGTGAGTATTAGCATGTTTACTTAATATTTTGTTCACAGAGTTGGAGTTAAAGAAAAAGAACTAATTATGGTTGTGGTTACATGACTATATACACTTGTTAAAATTAATAGAATCATACATTTAAAGGGTTGATTTTATTGTATGTCAATTTAAAAAAATAAAATACATTTTTAAAAAGAAAATAGGTGAGAGGGAGGAAGGAAAAAAAAATGCTGGCATTCTGGAAAGGTGGCAGACTGCCATCACAAAGGCTACCTTACCCATTCCTAGAATGGTCAAGGTATTTTATAGGTACACAAGAAGAGGCAGAACAAAGGAAAGAGGGAGTTAATCAAGTGACTTCTTAGTGCTGACATCCAGGAGAATGTCTCCTGAGGCCCTGTTTATTCCCTGATGGTTATCTCAAATTCAGTTGTAGGGGTGATTCATGTGTCACCTGATGGAAAACTGAAGTCCAGTTGATAGGGTCAAGATGTCTGACGGTTGAATCAGTTTCTTTCAAATCAGCATTCTGCTGACTAATCAGATTAGTGAAGTATGCTAACATAGTTATTAAACATAGTTATGAAATCAGGTAGGTAGAAAAGGAAAAGAAAAAGGAAAAGAAACTAAATTTTTAAATCTTGAAAAGTACATCATCACCCTTAAACAGTGACTTTTAAAAATAATCTTTTCAATATCCTTCCTCCTTTTCAAATAATAAATATTTATTTGATTTTAGGAAATGTATAAAGAATCTTATTTATATTAACTATATGATTAAAGTTTCTTGATTTTTTAACCAGTTGCTTTTGGCAGGAAATGCTTTTAAGGACTTTGATTAAAATGGCTGGGATGGGGCAGGTCCAAGGTCAAGTGTTGCTCTTTCTGCTCACTTAATAAGGAGGAGCTTTCCAGCTTATTTTCCTCAGCTCACAAGGACATTTTGGTATTGTTAAAGTCAACATTCAAAAAATTGAGAGAGTTCACATTAAAATATGAATTTCTGTCTTTTCCACAAACATCGGAAGATCTGCCAAACCTGGTTGATTCCATGTGGCAAGAGTCCATGGCTGTTGGGTAGCAGCTGCCACCTTTAGGCAGGCCATGCACTTTGCATTGTCTCCAAGCCATCAAGGGGGCCTGTTTCACTCATTTACATTTCCAATCTGGCATAAAAAAATAATTTAAGGAGTTTGCAATCTTCTCTTTAATGCCATCATTTAGTATTTTTCCCCCTTTCCCAGTACTCATTTGGGTCTTGTGAAATGCCCTGAGTCCAAATCAGTGAATAATTTTTATTGCCACTAGAAAGAAGGATGGATTAATTTGATTAATTTCCTATACATGCTTTGAAGTAAAGCATCAAAGAATCACTGTTTACCTCCTGCAACGCTCAGATTTGATGCTAGAATAAAGAAAATACGATTCAACTTTCATTCAAAGGACAATTGCTGAGTATTGGAACTTTGTGCTTAAACAAAGACTTATCACAGTTGATTTTTTTTCTTTTCTTAAAAGATATGTATTCAGCATTAATATTATTTACCCCCTGGCATATATCAGTGAGTTTTCCCTTAATGTGATTTTTAAATGTAGATTTCTAATTAAAATACATTTGCACTATAAAAGAAGCTTTCATCCAAGAAGAAAATCTGAAACTATTTTAATATACTCAAATTTGTGCTTTCAGAAAAACTTCCTGAAGTACTGCATTACAATTAGCTGCCATAAAGTAACATAGTCCATGCAGTTCTGCAAAGAACATTGTATGCTAGCCCTATAATTATATGTGCATTATCTAAGCTAATTGAGAAAAAGAAAATAATAAATTTATGAAATTTTAAATTATATGTATCATTTAGAGCATCGTTTATATTTTTTAGAAAGCTATTAGTATTTTGATTCTTACATAGCTAAAAATTAAAAATGAGATACAATCTTTCTGTCTTCTGTCTTTACAATTCTTATTTTATCTCTCTGTCTCTCCTGCTCTCACAAGTGTGCCCGTGCTCACACACACACGCACGTGCACACACACACACAGGACGGCGATTTCTTCTTCAAGTCTAAAAGATAATATTTAAATGATGTTTTAGAACATAAAAAAAGAAAAATTAACACTATGACATACTCTACTAATAATAGTCTGTAGTATACTCACACATGCTTGCTGGTGGTTAAAATGGAAAATATTGTTTAAATGATACACTAGACATCAATTTTCCAAGAGTTTTAGTAATCTATGCCCTTTGCCTTAACAATTCACTTTATAGACACTACACTGAAAATTTCTAAAAAAGAGTTCACATCCACTTTATGCATAGAGCTGTTTATCATGGTGCCACACAATTGTTAGGCAGAAGGTAGGCATGAGCGACAGGAGTGGTGGGTAACAATGTAAATGGCAGTTTGCACTGCCCACGTCCACTCCCCAGGTACTGACCAGGTCCAACCTCCCCCTCCTGGGATTAATTTTGTGCTTAGAACATCCTGAAAAGAGGGAAGTAAAATCCAACCAGAATTATCTGCACACAATGTTAAAGCTTACCCTTGATTTAACCTTAGCCTCATTATAATATGATAGTTACAAGAATTATCATTGCAGTTTTAACAGTCCCTCTCCCCTAGGGATTTTCTATGTGCATTATGGGCAAAGGCATACATCGCAAGGAATGGGTTATATAACCTACACATGTCAATCAAATGACCCTCGTCTGTACGTCACACTCAGAGCTGGCCAAGAGCCAACAATATAAGCTCAAGCCCCAAACCGTTAGGGGGCTTTGTCTCTCTTGACTTGGCCGGTTCTCCTTTTAGAATTTATCCTAATAAACTATCCTTACTCTCTACCTTCATGTTTGCTGATCTGTAATGCTTTACTGCGTCAGCAAAAAGACTGAGCAGTTACACTGGTAACAAAATGAAAACCTGGAAAGAGAATTGTAAATCTAGGAAATAATTTTTCTTATACCACAAGTATATTATTCTAATGTTAATTAAAATGATATATATGGCATGTGTGAAAAAAAGGTCATCAAATATATTCTAATGTTAAATAACGAAAGAGTGTTAGAAATTTCAACAATCAATTGTGTGTGTGTGTGTGTGTGTGTGTGTGTGTGTAAATATCTTCTGTGGCTTGCCTGTAAAATCCCTTAGTATTATGTTTTGAATGAGAATATTTCTTAATTTCAATGTACTCTAATTCACCAATATTTTTATTTTTGCCTTATCCCTTGCATGTCCTGTTTAAAAACATTGCCTAAAATAGGGTCGGAAAATTATTTTCCAGGATTATCTTCAGGAGGCTTCATTATTTTAACTTTCATATTCACATATGCAACTGCCCTGGAATAAAATTTTGTATATGGTGTGAGACTGGAACAGTTTTACATTTTTTGTATGTATGTGTAATTTGCCCAACCATGTTCATTTTAAATATCTTTCTTTCCCTCTTTGCTGTGCAGTGCTACATTTAAAAATTACTTTGATTTTTTCAAAAGTCATGTTGGTTCTCTTTTACTTTTTTGACTTTAACCTGCTGATATTTCATGACTTTTTGAGACTAATATTTTAGCTAAAGATTTTCAACCTCTATGTATTTAAGATCATGAGTTTCTCTCCATTGTCTTCATGATAATATACAAACTTGCAAGCTACAATATTCCCCCCACATTCACAGTGATACACATGTTCCAAGACCCCCTGTGGATGCCTGACCTGTAAATGGTACCAAATCCTATAATATACTATTAACATGTTTTTTTCCATACATACCTATGATAAAGTTTAATTTGTAAATTAGGCATGTAAGAGATTAACAATAATAAATAATAATAAAATGTAACAATTATAACAATATATTGGAATAAAAGTCAAGTAAACTAAGGGTTACTTGAACACCAGCACTAAGTAAGATACCATGATAATCGATCTGATAACTGAGATAGCTACTAAGTGACTAACTAAGGGGAAGGTAGCATACATGTATATTGGAGATGCTGGCGAAGGACTGAGTTATATCTCTGGGAGTGATGGAGCTGAATTTTCAAGATTTCATCACTGTTCAGAGCGGCACATGATTGAAAACTTATGAATTGTTTATGTCTGGAATATTCTGTTTAATATTGTCAGACCTGTGATTGACCACAGGTAACTGAAACCAGGGAACATGAAACCTTGGGTAAAGGAAGACTCCTGTACTTAGGACGGTGTACTAAATCCTGAATTATCTTTTTGTATTAATCTGAATGGTAATTAATTGCCAGCTTGCAAGATGCTAAGGTTTGCCACTGAAGGGCACTGTTGGAACATTGTTGGAGAAAGGGGCTTCTTTATTTCCTCCTGCCTTTTTCTCTTCTCGCCACTGAGGTGCTCATCCCATGTTCAGGACGCTGAAGCTGTTGTGAGCCCCAGTGCATCCTACAGGCCATTTCCCAGCCAGTTCTGTAGGACCTCAGTTTAGCAGCATCACAATGGGTGTCCCCCACCATCTTCTCTGAAAATTCACCCATCCCACCAACCCCAAATGTAGGTTCATGAGTTTCCCCTGCAGACAAGGAGATGATTTCCTGCTGGCCAGCATCTTCCTGTGGAAAATCCTTGAATTTGTACAATCTCTGATAGGCTACAGCCACACCCACCCCAGGTAGCTTTGAGCCTCAGCTTTGGGAGCATAGGTGTGTTAAGGGGTAGAAGTGGGAGAGGAGATTTTGTACTGTGTACAAAAGCAGTGGTGGCTATATTTGGTATTACTGCATTCTTGACTCCATTTGCCTGTCACTACGTTGTCATTCTTCTAATTAACTGTCCTCATTCCAATTACTGCGTGGTTTATCCCCTGACTGGATTCTGACAGAAAAACAAACGAACAAACAAAAAACAGCATTATTTAAAGAAGAAGATATTAAAAAATCCAACTGACAAAATGTAAGGGCAATATTTATGTGAAATATAAGACACACTTGAAAATACTGTTTGTAAATAAAACCTTCCTCATTTGAGAAGGAAAAAGAGGGAAAAATGTGATTATGGATCTACTAACTAATCTAATGAAGAGGAAGGAAAAAAATTCTCTTACCAAACTTATTTTACAAATCATTGCAACAATAAGCATAAATGCAGTTTTGGGCCAACCTATAACCCATACTTGATAGATTGGTCCAACATAAAAAAAAAAAAATGAACGCCATAACAATTAACAGAAGTAAAACTAATAATCAATATAGGATTAGAATGAAATGATTGAAACGCCACTTCCAGTTCTAGGCATCATGGATACCAACGTGATTAATGCTCTGGCAGTGAGCCCATGTGTGCATTTTCTTGACAACCTACAGCTTCCAACAGCTTCCCCAAGCATCCCTCCATGAGGTCCTCACCAGGTATGCTCCACTCCTCACCACCACCTGTCTCTAAGTGTAAGGAACAACCAACCTGCTGTCCTGTTTGAGCCCGAAGTTGCCTCACCACATGTGAAATTTTCAAAATACAAAGTAATCATTATAATCTGGAAGCCATAATATATATATATATATATATATATATATATATATATATATATATATATATATATATAATCTTGAAGCATTATATACATCTTGAAGATTATATCTTGAAGCAATCTTGAAGCATCTTGAAGCAATCTTGAAGATTATATACATATATAATCTTGAAGCAATCTATCAAAAGGTGAAATTTATGGTCGACAATAAGTCTGTGAGTTTATTAGGTCTCAGAGGAATCAAAAAGAAGAGGGGGATGAGTTCACAAACAATTTTACCTATAATTCAAATTTTTAAAATTCTTGTGTGTGTCCTTCTGAGTTGGTAAAATAAACAAACTGAATTTTCCTTTTTCACTTGTGAAGTCTCTTCCTCAGAATGTTGACATAAGGAAGGAATTAATTTAATTAATTCTCAAGGCAATTAGAACATTTTCATTGTAAATCCTTTAAAGCAGAACTCAAATGTAAAAATTCTATGGATCTCTATGAAACAAGTAAGCTTTGAGTTAAAACAATCCTAGATCTATCTATACACTAGTACAATGTATTACACATTATTTGTTTGTATGTTTTCTATACAAAATCACAGAAGAAATTTGAAATGTGGCTTCCATATTTCCCTTGTGTTATTTTATCTTTCCACAGTTTCACTTTTTTCCCTGACTGAATATGGCATTGTGAATGTTACATAAATTTTATTGAAAAACAATTTTTAAAATAATTTAGAATTATTCATGACTCTGCTACTCCCGATTATACAAATAAAGAGTTTTCTCTCTTCATTTGATCCAAAAAACATAATTTCCTGTCAAATTTACTCCTTGTGCAAATTTTATATATATAATACATACATACAATCCCCGACAATTAAGTTTGCAAACTCATCCTAGAAAGAATGCTATATTCCTCATAGCTTAATATCACTACAGTCACCTTCAAAGTAATCCCCTTGGGAAGCTATGCATCGACGTCAGTGCCTAGTCCACCCTTCAAAGCAATTTTGGAACTCTTTTTCTGGAATGACCATCAGAGTTGCCTTCGTATTACCCTTGGTGTCCTGACTGTCATCAAAATGTCTTCCTTTCAATAGTTCCTTGATCTTTGGGTAAAGAAAGAAGTCATTGGGGTCCAGATCAGGTGAGTAGGGACGGTGTTCCAATACAATTGTTTGTTTATTAGCTAAAAACTCTCTCACGATAGTGCTATGTGAACTGGTGCATTGTCGTAATGCAAGAGCCATGAATTGTTGGTTAAAAGTTCAGGTCGTCTAACTTTTTCATGCAGCCTTCTCAGCACTTCCAAATTGTAAACTTGGTTAACTGTTTGTCCAGTTGGTACAAATTCATAATGAATAATCTGATATCAAAAATAGTTAGCAACAGCATTGCATCAATTTCTTAAACTTAATTGTCAGATCTCGTATATAATCTCACTATTCTTATTTTTAAAAAGTGTTCATAAAAAACCCACCACTCAAATAGATGACAGTTTTATAAGTCACTTCTTTTCTTTTCTTTTCTTTTCCTTTTCTTTTCTTTTCCTTTTTTTGACAGCCTATTTATCTTACTATATAAAATTCTCGAAGGAAGGCTTACAGTAAATGATAGTGTATTTCATAGGTCATGTAATTTGCAATTTGTCACTCTTCATTTTGCAGGAAATGGTACATGATGTCAACAACACATCAGCAATATATTAACATTTTTGCTCTCTTTCAGTATGAATAGATTTTTGTTTTTAATTTTCATGACAGTCAAAGCAAAATATAAAATGTTCTGGTCAATTACGGATTGTATAAAAATGTGTGCATTAAGCTGGGTATGATGCTGTTACTCAGCACTGTCTCTGATGTACCTTTCTTTTTTGGTGGAGGTGTTCTATAAACTTCTAGAAAGGAACATACTTTTTTTCATTCATTCATTCAAATATTCACCACCTCTGTCAATATGCTTTGAACAAATGCCTAATGAATTCAAGAAAAACATCATCTGGGCAAAAAATGATGAAAACTGTGGAACAGTGTTTGTGCTTGTGAATCTCATGGAGAAGGAAGAGAAACAAAAAAGCAACCATGTATTTTTTAATGTGAGCTTTTCTTTGTGCCTATGTTTGCTGCCTGGATGCCTACTTGCCAAACGCTCTTCTATTACCATGTATGTGGCACTGACAAAGGAGGATTCCCTTGCCCATGGTATATTTTTCACCTAATACCTCTTATAAAAAAGTGAGAGAGGGCAGCTACTTCATTGGGATCTAAGGTCAGAGATGAGACGCAAGCTTACCCAGTAGCACATTTCAATGTGACCTTTCAAAATGGGTTGTTTGTCTGAAGAGTTGGGAGAATTTGGGTTGTTGGGTCATCACAAGATGGCAGCAGTAATTGCCCTGATAGTTCTAGCAACGGCAGCTGTGAAGGTGGCCCTGGCGTAGGTGCAGCTGGTAAAACCATCAATAAAGTTATTATGTGTCCTTACCCGTTACCTCTGCTTTCCAGCATCCACTGATACAAGCCTTGATATAATTCTAGGATTGCTGTCTCCCATTGATTTGATGAGGCTTTTATTCACAACTACTTCCAATGTACCTACCCCTCCCAAAACAAAACAAGAACTGCATATATCTATATAGCTAGGATCAGAAAGATCAGCCAAAATGACCTTCACAATTTAAAATAAAACTTACAGTCAATAGTTTATGTCCCAAAAGAGTAGAATTATGATGAAAAGAATAGACTTCCCTTCTATGTGGACATAACAGTTTTTATGTGCTTTAATTTCATGTTTTTGTGTATTATTTTTTATCCATTTAGTCTTTTTTTGCCCTCCTCATTCATTAAAACATGGAAACAACTCAGAATAGGACTTGGTGAGTAGTAAACGTGTTGTCAGTATGACCTATTTTATTATCTATTAGGGGTAAAGCATAGAGATTAAGAGTCCAGGTTCTACACCTACACTGATTTCATTCATAAACTAGCACTTTCATCGATGCAGCTGTGTGACCCTGGGCAAGTTACTTAACATCATTGTGCCTGAATTTTTTCATACCTCTAATAGGGCCAACAATTGTATCATTCAAAACTGAAATTGATAATTCTTGTAATATTTGTAGCACAGCATAACGTTGTCCTTTTTTCCAATAAGTGAATTCAAATTTAATAATTAACATGATATATACACATATATATAGGTGTGTGTGTGTGTGTGTTTACTCTCTCCTTAATGAAGAAATAATTTATAGCTTTTCATATTTTCTTTGAGTAAAGCTTTAAGTATATTATATTTTCATATAATTTGTTATGTTGGGTTCTGCCAGTACTTAATTTCTAAATAGTCTTTTGTAATTTTGATTTCCTTTTAGAGAAATTAGAGCTAGTTAGCTGAGTTCTATATTATAATTTCCTACTGGTTATTTTGGTCTTAAGCTTATTAATTTCTTAGGTTATAGCACTGAGGTCAGAAACTGTGATCTTTTTCTATTTTTAATAATTGATTAAAGTGTGTTAATTACTTTGAGAACATAAATTTTGAATGTTTCCCAGACTATGGAAACTCTTTACATGTCTATTTGGTCTAATTTTAAATTTTTACATAAACTTTATAACTCAGACTTGTTAATTATGTTTTTCAAAATCTGTGCAATTTCTGATTTTTGTATGGACTTACTTGATATTATTTTGAGAGATGAGTTAAAGATATCCATTTACATGGTAACACTGAATTAATCATGTTCTCATTTTAAGAGTGTTTGCTGTTCACACTATTATATATTCTTTGTGGATAATGCATTTATCATTATGAAATAATCCTCTTTGTATTCAATGCAATTTCCCCTTGATTTTTTCAATTTAATATTGATATTACTCCTTTTTTTTTATTGCTGTTATTTATTTGTCTGCTTTTTTCAAGTCAAGAATGGTCTTTTCACTACTGTTCCTGAGAGAATATTTTCAGCAGAGCCAGTCTACATTAGAAAGGAATGAAAACTTAGGTCATGGGTTTATTCCTTTTTTCTGAGAACAGTCATGTTCTCTCCAACTGTTCCTGAAGTGAATGGTTCATTTAAGTCATGTGGCCAGCAGTTATGCTCAGTCAATCTCTCCTTGACCCAGACATGACAGTTTTCCACATTGATGTCACCTACACATGTTTGCTGCTATATATGTCTATGTGTACTCGGGACTAGCTATAGAATTTGCAAGGCACAATTCAAAATGAAAATGCAGTTCCCGTTGTTTAAAAATCCTTCAGAATTTCAAGATGGCAACAACAGAGTTATTTAAGAATGCATAAATTTGCCTTTCTTTTCTTAGCTGTAATATTGTTCTATTTTTACTCTCAATATTATCTTACAATGCTTTTTTCTTTGTTATATAAGTATATATTTTTTTTAATTTTAGTAATGTTCTGATATTCCTTAATGCCATTGATTTGTGTTTTATTCCAAAATTGTTGTATTGATGATGATAATGATTGATGATTGAGGGCCTAAATGTACATTATCTGTGAATTATTTACACTAAGATTTATACATGTAAGAATCAATGGACTTTAAGTCTCAGTTATAAAGTTCATAATTTAATCATGTTTCCATTTATTCATTCTATTATTTTTGTTGATATGATTTCACTCTAAATAACCCAGTGATAAATGTGTCTTTTGCTATTTCAAGGCTAGAAACAATTTAGTGCCACTTTTTCTCAATTTAAGTGTGTTACTTAATTTTAAAATTAAATGCATCATAATTCACAGTTAATTGCAGAGACTTTTTGTTAAATTATTTCAATTTATCCTTCTCTTTGTATTTATAAGCTCTTTAACCTTGTATATATTGATGATATCAAAGTAGCCTTGAAAGCTTACTAGAAATGATAGCTTTTTCTCTTAGATTAATCTGCTACTATGATACAAAGGGTGTTTTATTAAATATTCATTTTCTTCTATCAGCACTGATATTAGTAATTTAAGTTTGGCCATAGAGTAATCAATTAAAGTAAAGCATGCTGTGTGAACACTCAACTTAACACATTAATTTAATCTATTTTGGCTACTCCTGCTGTCTCACAAATCATTTCTATGGTTACAACACATTTGTCAAAGTTTCTAATAGAAAAACATCCCATGATAGCAAGGCTTCTACTAAATAAATATAAGATTTATGGATAATAATAATATTTAGATTGAATTTCTACAAATTAGGTGACATTCTTTAACTATTACAGAACGCATACAATTAAACTGAGCTAAATACATGAAAATCTTTTTAAAATTATTGCAGAAAAAATGTCTGTAGAAGGTTGGTCATTGAAGGTGCACAGATGATTATGTAAGAAAAGCATAAAATTTAATTAACTCGATGATAAGTCAAGATAGTGAACATACAAACCACATCTTAGAGCTGGCATATAAGTGGGATTGTGTCCAAACAACACCTTTTCCTTTGGGGCTCGATCTTTCTCCATATTTCTAGTAAACATTTGTTAATATTGCAGAAGAATAAGCAGACAAGAAACTTTACAAACACAATATTGCTTGAAACTTTAGAAATCACTATTGCAAATAGTTAAAATGATACCATATCGTGCCAATTGCTAATGTACTTGTGTTGTAAGGAATTTAACTTTACCCTAAAAGAGGTCTGGCTTTACCCTGGGCTTCTGGGAGATAATCTCCTTTGGACTGTTTTGCCTGACAGCAGGGTCTTTGTGTGTGTGTGTAGCAGCGGGGGTAGGCAGTGGTGGGGAGGCTGATCACACCAGATTAGGGTGGGACTGACCAGGACAGAAAGACCAACAAACAATGTGATAGAGGCTAGAGCTTTGGTTTACAGGTATCATTTGAAATGGAGGCTGAGATCCACCATGGGGCAAGTGGAACCCTAGTAACAACTGAATGGTGAAGCTGAATACTAAGCTGAGCTGCCTCAGTTAGCAAAGAGGAAAGTTTAGCATATTCATATGAAGGAAGGAACATCTACTGACTCCACAAAGAGAGTACAATGGAACTGCATTTAGTGTTTCTCCAGATTCCATACTGTGTCTTTCTTTCCTTGGCTGATTTCAGTCTGTCTTCACTCTCTGTAATAAGCCAAAAACAGCCTATAGTGAATTCTGTGTGTCCTACTAGCAAATACTCTGGATTTGCAATGAGTGTCGGAAGGGTTGTTTTGTTGAGGATTGTGTTTTCTTTCACTTTGTAGTTGTCCTAAGCTCACAAAACTACATATTGCATTTTCAAAAAAATTGTAAATGTTCCTCTTCTGGCCCTTGACAAATAAAGAGACTTAACATCTATTAATAGAAAATAGTCCATGGAGCTTGAACAAAGGATTATATGCATAAAAATAAGTGGTATATTGAATGAAACAAATATCTCCAATGATTTTACTCATGACATCTAAAAACTATTTAAGCCTGCATATCCACCTCTGGAAAACTAGGAGGGTGGGTTCTAAAACTCTTGTTGTGTTATTGTCTCAGAAATTTTAATGTCTCTGCGTATGACAATTTCAATGCTCTAGACTCATAGTTCTTGGTTTCCTTTATATGTGTTTCATTAAACTTCTGTAAACTTTAGCTGAACTCTCTAAGGCCAACTCATGAACCTACTCCAGAATTGCTATTAGTATGTTACTTTCAACTATATCCACGGGTCTTTCAGTTGTATTGCATTCTCGCTAGTTTTCGAACAGACTAGAACTTAGAGTCTTGGTGCAGCTCACAGCAAATTTTGTTCCCTGCCATAATTACTTTATGTATATGGTGAATAATTTAGTTGATATTTTTGTTAGCATTCTTAATTCTCTCCCTTCATCCTTTGCCCCAGAATAAAAATCCCTTATAATTGAATGCGTAGTTCTAGAAATCTCCTTCTGCTTTCTTAATTGAAGCCTATTGTTCTTTAAACTAGATGACATAATTGTTCATATGTTTTAAGTGCTGTGCTAGGTACTGGAGATACAATGCTAAACATGATGTATATTAACTCTGCCTTTAGCAGAAGTCACTTGAAGGGAAAGAGCAAGAGATTACAGAGGTTTGTAAAAAGTTATGTGATGGATTAAATAGAGAAAATTATCAGGATGATCCAGCCAAATTAAGGACAACGGAAGTCAGTGATTACTTCCCAAAGAAAGTGCTAAGCAACATTCATTGGCATATAAAATCCAGTTGTAAAACACAGCCCTAGTCAATTAGCTAAGTTCTGAGTAACAGTTGTCTTTACTCTTGTACCTATGATTTCCTGATTCCATATTTCCACTCTGAGAGTACCTATAATAGACTATATTCATTTTTAACTTCCATTCATATCCCAAATAATTTACAGCCGTGTTTCTCCATTCCAATGTACCACAGAAACTACTTTGGCAAAGGTAATGCTACATTTTCAATCCCCCGACTATATTAGTTCTTGGAAGTATTTTTAGTTATGTACTTCTATTTTTTAAATTGTTGATCAAGAGATAAATATATAATGTTTTAACAAAAAGGATTTAAAGTTGACCCTTGAGTCCTACAGTTCTTGAAAACATATTTATTCTTAGCTTCTTGAAAACACTTAATACTGATTTCCACAAGAGCACCTTCTGGATTCTTCTATTTTTAATGAAGTTTACCCTGATTTTTAATTATGATAAAATACACATACCAAAATGTACCTTCGTAACCATTTTTAAGTGTCTAATTTAGTAGTACTACGTATATTGTGAACCAACATTGTTGTGAACCAATCTCCAGAAATCTTCATTTTACAAAATTGAAAGTCTGTAACAGTTAAGCAAGCTTCCATTCCCTCCTCTCCCAATCCCTGGCAACCAAGAGTCTACCTTCTGTCTATACAAAATTCACTAGTCTAGGTACTTCATGTAAGTGCAATCATGCAATATTTTTTAGTGTGTGTGACTGGTTTATTTCGCTTAGCATAATGTCCTCGATAGTCACCCATGCTGTAGCATGAGCCAGAATTTCCTTTTTAAGACTGAGTACTATTTCATATGGATTTATGACATTTTATTTATCCATTCATCTATTTATGAATAATTGGGCTGTTTCCTCCTTTTAGCTTTTATAAACTAATTGTGTTGTGGCGATGGATGTAGTCCCAAATATTTGAGTCCCAACTTTCAATTATTTTGGATATATATCCAGAGCGGGTTACCAGATTATATGGTAATGCTAATTATATGGTAATGCTGTCTTCAAATTTTTGAGGAACCACCATGCTATCTTCCATAGCAGCTTCATCATTTTACATTGCCACCAGCAGTGTACAAGGGTTCCTATTCCTACACATCCTGGGCAACACTTGTTTTTGTTTTTATGATAGTAGCAAGCCTAATGGGTGTGAGATGACATTTTGTGGTGTTCTTAGTCTGCATTTCCCGAATGATTAGTGATGTTGAGCATCTTTTCATGTGCTTTTTATCCATTTGTACATGTCCTTTGGAGAAATACCTATTCAAGTAGTTTGCCCATTTTAAAGTTGATTTTTGTTTGTTTTGGTGTTGAGTATTTAGGAATTCTTTATATGTTTTGGATAGTTACCTCTTACTGTATGTATGATTTGCAAATATCTTCTCCATAGGTTTCCTTTTGATTCTATTAACTGTGTCCTTGATGCACATACGTTTTAAATTTTGATGTAGTCCAATTTATCTGTACATTTGTTCCTATATTTTTGGTATCTGATCCAAGAAATCATTGCCAAATCTAATGTCTAGAAGCTTTTACTCTATGTTTTCTTCTAAGAGTTTTGTAGTTTTAGCTCTTATGTTTATGTGTTTGATCTATTTTGAATTGATTTGTTTATATATGGTGTAAAATAAGGTTTCAACTTCATTATATTTTGCATGTGGATATATTCTTGGGGGTCCCTTGATATTCTATATGAATTTGGGGATTTTTTTTTCTATTTCTGAAAAAAAAATGTCACTGGGATTTTGATAGGGATTGTATTGAATGTGTAGATAGATCACTTTGGGTAATATTGACATCTTGACAAAATTAAGTGATCCAATCCATCAACATGGAATGTCTTTCTATTAATTGGTGTCTTCTTTAATTACTTTCAACAGTGTTCTGTAATTTTAAATGTGCAATTATTTTTCCTTCTTGGTTAAGTTTATTCCTAAATAAATTATGTTTTAATGCTATTGTAAATAGAATTATTTTTTTTCCTTTTTAAATAGTTCATTATTAATTAATAAAAACACAACTGATTCTGTGCATTGATTTTGTATCTTGAAAATTTTTGTTGAAACTGTTTATTAGTGCTAAAAGATTTCTGTGGAATCTTTAAAGTTTTCTCTATATAAAATCATGTCACCTGTGAACAGACATGATTTTATTTCTTCCTTTCCAATTTGAATGCAATGCCCTAATTCTTTTAATTCGCTGACCCTTAGCTTCCTTTCCTTCCTTTTTCTTCTTAAAAATTGCTCTTTCCCACTTCTGACATTAGTCTTCCACTGTTTTTATTCTAACAAGCAGTGCTTTCACGTACCTATTTTTATGATACTGAAATCCTCTTCAGTACCTCTAACCCTGGCTTTGTTCCAGCCCTGTATTTTCCATTCCTGCTGGATTTTTCCAGCCTTATGTATATTAGAAATCACAAATTTAGCATGATGAAAAAGAAATATGCTGACTATAGCAACCCTAAGCTCACCACTGGACATTGCGCTCTGAGCCTAGAAATGTGATAGTTCTACTAATGCAACATCTATAGACTTATTTAAAACCTTCCATTCATATCTGCACTCCAGCAGCAGGCTGTGCATGGTCTCCCAGATTCCCCTTCAGGTGACTTGTCTACCAATACTGGTGTTTCAGGAGGCCTGTTACTCTTTTTCCCCCATGATTCTTCAAATTTCCCAGCTTTTGACACAGTTATACAAGGTTTTATATAGTAAATTCCTTATTCCATAATACTCATACTGGTTCTACTTCCCTGAATGTACCCTGATATAGTTGTTATTATTAGAGTTGTGGTGATGCTGTACAAAAATCTAAGGCATTTTCCATTGCATTGGCTATGAAGAAACAACAAGAGGATGTTGGAGAGACAATAAGAATATTGTTTTTGGAGGGTGACAATAAAGTAGATCATCATGTTTTTTGTTTGTTTGTTTGTTTTTCTTTTGGATGAATGTTTGCAACACTGTCTATATAATGTGGATGGAAAGTCAATCTAACCTAGTACTGTAATGTTGCAAAGTAAAACTTTTTCTCCCATTCACCCTTGCTAGCCGGAGCAGGGGAAAAAAAAATGTCAAAGGAAAGGAAAGCCACAGGAAAATAAATGATCAAACCCAGGACACTGCCAACAAAACATCAGGGTAAACTCAGTGGTACAGATTGTGGAACTTTCATTAAACATCTTACTAAAAAAATAAATTAAAGTATTACATTATAGCCTCCCTTTGCTATTCAAAATAAATGGCAGGTAACACAATACCCTGACCCACAGCTCGAAGTAGATGGGGCCTGTCTCAAAAAGGTTTGATGGTATGGCTTCTGTCTAATGGAGAGAATGACAATAAAATGTATAAGACATTCACACAGTGTTTAGAATTATACAGACAGAGGTACCCGCATTTTGTATTAAGACACACAGACACTTTTAAATGAAAAGGAGCCACAGGGCCTCCAAAGGATGAGAATACTACTCTGCCTGAAGAATGGGCTTTGTTTCTTTGTTGGAAAAAACTGGATACTAAGTTAGACTCAAGAGCCCAGAGCAGAGGTTGAGCAAAGTACCTAAAACAACAATTCCAAAGATCAGAATGATGCCCTAATCGATGTTTATTACCTTCCTTCAAAGCTGGGGGATTAGTAACACGATTCTGGCTCCGTTTCAAAATTACTATGAAGCAATGCCTGCTATGTGCCTTCTGATTCCCTTTTTTTTTTTTTTTTTTCAATATAAGAGTGTCCACTGCAGGTATCTCTTTCCTACCTTTAATGAGCTGAATAGTGATCCCTCAAAAGGTAGGTCCACATCCTAATCCCCAGACTGAGAATATCATCTTATATGGTAAAAAATATTGTTTGCCTTTTATGGCAAAAAGAATGGTTAAGCTAATTTTAAGATTTTAAGAGGAGGAGCTTATCCTGGACTATCTGAGTATCTGTAAATGCCATCACATATACGATTCTCTCTTACGGGAACAAGAGAGAGACAGGGGGAGATGAAGGAGAGACACAGGGAGGGGAAGGCAATAAAATGTCAGGCAGAAAGAAAGGCAGGTCAAGGAATGTCAGCAGCCACCCAAAACTGGAAGAGAGACAAGAACCAAATTATTTTTCAGAGAACTTGAATGGAGCACAGCCCTGTCATAATTCAGACTTCCAGCCTCCACAACTGTGAAAGAATACATTTCCATTATTTTCAGCCACCCAGTTTACAGAATTCATTACAGCAGCCACAGGAAATTGCTGTCGCACATTGTATATTGTTTGGGTGCTGGTTTCAGATAACTTGACATTTTAGGCCACAAGCCTCTGACCCTGAGGATCTGTGTCGAAAGACTCAGTCACAATGGCTGAATTTAGATAATTTGACCCAATCTTGAGCTATGGTTGGATGAGAGTTTTGAGCTCTAGGTTATAATTTGCATATGGATATTATGTAAATAAATTTATCCAGAGGACATTTTGAAATAAAGGGAGCCCTAAATTCTTTGTCACTCCTCCAACTCTAGAGTTGGAGTCAATTTTCTCTTGAACTATAACATTGTCATTAAAATTGCTGGTCTCCTCTAAATGGTTCCATTTTTTGTTACCTAACTTCATGATGTTTAAGAATTAAATGTCATGAAACTGTTACTTCCTTTCCTATTTAACTTTTCTGCTGGGAGACTCAAATTAAGGAAAACAAAAATGCTGAATTTGCACGATCACACACACACACACACACACAGTGACATGACAAATGTGATATGTGAAAGAAGGTACATGATATCATCAAACCATAGAATAAGGGGATTGAAACTGTTTATGGGGAAGATTTTTTTTCGTTTTGTTTGTTTTTGTTTTTATTGAAGATGTGACCCTTTGGTTAATGACTCAAACTTGTCTTTGTAGAAATGAGAGAAAAATATCATCTAAAAAGGATGCATATGTAGAAAGGCCAAGGGATAAATGGATCCAAGAATCTGAAAGAGGACGTCTTAGCTAGAACTAAGAAAACAAGGGATGACATGGTCCAGAATGAGACAGAATGAGCCAGAAAGGTCATTTTTGATAGTTTTTCACTTTCCTGCGAAAAAAATATACACTTTATTCTCAGTTAATGTCCTCAGTTAATGTTGTATATGTGTGTACATATATATATACACACACACATATATATACATTTATGTCTCTATATCCATCTATCTATCTATATTTAACCAACTAAAACAGTACTGTAAAAATAGAAATAATGTGATAATTTAAAAACATGCATTAAAATTAAATATTTAGTACAGTGAGAAACAGAAAAATATAATTTACTAAACTGAAAATATTCTTAAATTTGACCATATAATGTTATTCCACCAGTCATCAGAATAAATGTTAAACAAGTAAAATTTGGGAAAATTTTTACTGCCTACCTGAACAAAGTGTTTAAAAAATGAATACATGTACATTCATGATTACACTATACATTCTAGTTATATTTTAAGCATATCAATGATAATAATTGAATTAGTCTGAATTTTCTCTTACTTTAGTGAGAATATAAATTTAGTCTCCTAGGTCTTCTAAGGATAAAATTATTAAAAACACAACAATATTATATGACAGAGCTTACAAATTTAATCCCTTGTAAATTTCCCTCTTTTTCTTCTTGTTAGAAAATCAAACTTAAACACCACTCATTTAAAAAATTTTGAAAATCTATCAAAATGGCGGAATAGAGCAGTGTCCACTTGGAATTGTCATATAAAATATATGTTTCTAGAGGTTAAGTTCTGCCCTCATGTTGTTGTTTTAGGCCACCTACCTGGAAGAGACAGAAAAATTACTGAAGAAAATGTTATGTGACTGAACTTATTTAATCATTAAAAATGGGGAAGCTTAACAAAACCTTGTATCCCAGGCTCTTTTTATAAAGTCTCACTCTCTGATCCCACATCCTTGTTGAACTCTAAATAGAACTTTCTCTCAGCCTATTTTCTTGGCACACTGCGTGTGAATCTCATATGAGTGAACAAATAGTTCCAATTTTTATTACATGAAGAATGAGGCCAAGATTTAGCCAAAGTTCATTTACTGCCTAATTCATATTTTTAAAAAATCAGTATATGTTTATACTAAAAACTAAGTAATTTTACTTTTCCACGTAGACACAATCACTACAGCACACACACTCACACACACCACATAGGAAACAAGCCTCCACTTAAGTAAAAGATTTGCTTTTTACATTAAAAAACAATCATTAACATGATTATTTGTAAGAAAATATATAATTATGAATTGAGGCATGGGAGCTATCAAACATATTGTATCTTAAAGGATTATATATAAAATTAATTTATATAAATATAGATATAATCTGGATGACCAAAGATTTTTTAAAATAAAAATACCGGGATACAATTAAGGGATTAATTTGACAGCAAAAATAATCCGTGTGTTTTTTCCTCCAATTATTTTGTATAGATAATATACAATTCTATTTTGTATATTTTGTAATGTGTTTTGATTGCTAAGTTATATTAATCAATTTTGAATGAAAAGTTTGAGAAGTTCTTCATAGTTTTGTTTCAGTAATGTTAAAAAAAAGAAAAAAATCCCATACTATGTTTTAAAATGTGAGGTTTCTTTATAATACCATTCATTGTTACTATGATAATTTTTATTTAATCTAGTGGTAATTGGAGTGAGAAAGCAGAGAAAGTCTATTTGCCATTGAACCATTGTCATTACAAATTTAAAATATACTGCCACATTGTCCCTAAAAAATAAGCAACTTAAAATTTTTGTTAAGCATAATGAAATATTTATATAACAGGCTTGTGGCTATAGCACATTTATGAAAAAATAAAGTGTAATTATTAAAATATTTATATGTAAATATATGTATTAGTTTATAATTGTAGAACATTTCAACTTGTTTGTTTTTTTTAATTTCATAAACTGTTGCAACATTTTTAAATGAGGGAAATGCAACTCCCTTGGCTCTCCCTTATTTGTTGTGTATTAGTGTTAGAATCATTACAGTCAACCCAGTTCATCCACAGAAGCAAGTTTCGCACTGGTAATGGTTACTCCACTGGAACTACAGCCAGGCATACTGACTGGGTAGCCTATACTTCTTTCCAGATACATCTTCTCACTTATTTACTCCACTATTGGAAATTTGGGAGAAAAAAAAAAAAGTCATTTTTGATAGTTTTTCACTTTCCTGAGAAAAAAAAATATACACTTTATTCTCAGTTAATGTCCTTGCCCTCTTTTTTTGAAATTATGAGTTAATTGTAATTCAGAACAAATAGAAAGCACTCTCTGGAAGAGTTTTAATTATTTCCAAATGCCTCTCTAGCATGTAAATGCTAAACTGTGTGACTTTCCCATTTATGGGCTGTGAGAAATAAACAGCTGGTATAAACAGCAGGCATTTCAAGATATTTTATTTATTTCTCAGCAGAAGTTTAAGCATATGTCATAATGATGGCATTTACATCATAATATATGTTGCTTCATACAGCTCTGCAAACCCATCAAAATCTGCACAAATGACTATGGAATGGTAGAATGAGAAGAGTCTATCAAACACACTTCCATCTGCTTCGTTTCCAAAAGTTCAACTTTTATTATAAACTAAGCAACTGAAAATCAAAGTTCTGAAAACTTAATTGCCTTCCTTAAATTTTAGTTTAACTTCTAGGATGATCCAATATGCCATGAAATAGGCATTTGCATTTTGTTGTATTTTTCCTTTTCTAGAAATCCTGTAGCTTCGGCTTTCTGATATGTAATTAATGCCATTTATCACTTTATAGAGAAAATATGCTATTTAAAATCAAATAGCCATTATTATGTTAACTCTGGAATGAAACTGTACTTTTGAGAATTTAAATTGGTAAGAAACAAAAATAAGATTTTTAAATAATTGTAGCTTTAGTTAACATATGGAGAACAAATCTTGAAGAATTGATCATATAATAATATTTTATTAGACCATAAGCCAAAGAGAAATTGTAAGGTAGGATGTAACTGTCATCATATTTTGTCAAAGAGGAAGACAGAATGGAAAACTTCTTCCTTCCAGTTCAAAGAATTATAGGAAGGAAGAAACTGACAATGTTTTTTGCAGATGTTTGAAGTGTGTGATCTGGGTGCTCCATTCTGGACCAAAATTTTCTAAAGATTAAAGTATGGCACTAGCTGCATGTGGCTCCAAAAGCAGAGGGGCTTTGCAACGTTCTGTTTGGACCCCTAGAATACTGCCAAACAGGATAGGATGGTCCTGAGGCCTTAAGCCGTGACAGTGAGACAGGAATTCTGAGCAGCACTTCTCCTGCCTCTTCATGAACTTTTCACACTGAGGAAGAAACCCACTTTTCACGTACCTGGAAGCCAGTGTACAGATAAACAAGCCATATGTCACATTGGGAGTGTTCTAAACCTGGTCATTGCAGTGGGGTTAAGAGGCCCTGTTAAATAGGGAATCTGGGCAGTTCGCTTAGATGGGAACCAAATGAGCGTCACAGCCAAAACATGTAACTCTAGAGAGCCAAAGCGGGGTTAATTCACTAGGGGCAGTATGGACAGTCCTGGAATCATGAAAAGCTGAGACCCTGACTTCCCCTATCGTTGAATTCATCGTTAGATGACAGGAGAAAGCCAAACCAACTCCATGGTAGAAATTAACAACATCCCAACTATCTTCAAAATTGCTACTCTGGAACAAAGATGGTTAAGCGGACCAGCTTAACACTTTGGTCTGCAATTTTCTTAGGATATTAAACATTGTCTTCTAATAAACCATCATTAGAATGAGAAAGAAAAGAAAACAAAACAAAACAAAAACACAGTAAATAGACCTTACATAAAGGATCTTAATCTGAGCATGTTAGGAGATCTATTAACTTGAATATGAAAAATAATTAAGTATTTTCAATCACTTTTAACCAAAATTTAGTATTTCTATCAATTCGTACATAAGCAATGTTAAAAAAGCATTAGAGTGTAGTTGTACTTGTGACTCTTTCTACGGTACAAATCACAGATATTTTCATATCAGTAATGTCACATTACAGTAATTTCAGATATCTCAAATTATCTTTTACAGGCATTATTACTTCAAAGGTAAAGTAATTATTATATGTTTTGCTAGCTTGTTATTTACTTCATTAATTAACTCAGCTATTACTATATCAGTTTTTAATATTTTGACAACCATACTTCACTATAATGATTTTATTCCATAATGGTTTATATATATATATATATATATATATATATATATATATATATATATATATTTATATATATATATATATATATATATATAATATATAAATATATATATATTGTTCTGAGAAAAGATCCATGTAATTCTCCACACTGCCAAGGTAGTCCATGTCACAAAAAACAACAAAGAATATCTACTTCCATGTAACTGTGGAATTTCTGGAATTCCACATCTGGAATGGATGCTTTGAATTTAAACCTGAGATGACTGAGCTATTTATTAATTGGTAATCTAAAGTTATTTTAGTTTGTTTGTGTAAGTGTTTATTTAATTTTTCTGACGTCAACAGGATTGGGGCCTTGAAAAATTATGATTATTCAGTTATACAAATAAAGAACTTATATATACATATATAAATTCATATATATGTATATATAAGATATCTAAGTTGTACAGCGTGAATGAACTCGCAGCTACAGAAAGCACGTATATTTTTCTCATGCAAAAATATGTCTCATTAGTCTGAATAATACATATCTATTGAATGGATGAAACATATCCACTTCTTCTTAATGAGTCCTGCAACACTTCATACCTATGCTAAATTCCCAATGTCATGCCATTCTAAATTGAGAAAACTAACAAGAGTATAGAGAATCCAAGGAATAGCCTAGGTACAATAAGAATTTTAGCCTTTGGTTTTATTTTTATTTTCTACACTTTTTCAGTGCTATTTATTTATGCATCAGGCAGAGATACTTCTCCATTTCTTTTAAGTTGAAAGTAGTAATGTCAAACTGGGATAGATCCAAGGAAAGTAAAACTTAGTTACAAAATAGATTCAGAGACATTAAGAGAAATTCCAATACTTTAATAGAGAGAGTCAAGATATTTTATCTATAAAAAAAGCTCATGGATTGAAAACAAACAGCACTAGGTTTTCCTTTCTATCTACAACCATTTTTGAGTTATAGATAGTTTTGAAGGCCTAAAGAAGTTTATGAATGGTACCTCACCCCAGAAAAATGTATATAGACAAAATAATTTTACATGCACTATCAGAAGATTTGCAGATATGCTGAAGCCCATCCATCTATTGCAACCCTTAGGCTGAAAACATGAATCTCTAGTATAATGCCCAAGATACTACCAGCCGATGAGAGACAAAGATCTGGGACATCCCTTTTGCTTTTTGGACAATTGGGACAAATGTTTTTATCAAGGCAGCAATCAAAAGGAAGGGTAGTCACCTTTTGTTTTTTTCTGACTGTGTTTTCACCTGTGTGTTCATTGCAAAGAACAGTCTTATTAATTATTGCTTAAGTTGACTTCACTGTGAAAATACCTGAGGAAATTAGCAAAACAAGAATCTCTACCCTGTTGCTACATAGCCTCATTCAGGCAAAACTGCACAGCCAAACCTCATGGTGACATGGAAAAGTATATTAATTAGTTGGGGCTCTGGAGTTTAGTTAGGCCTCAAGGAGGCTCCCAAAATGGGTTTTTCTATGTTTTACCTTTGTACCTGCTTGTGTGACTCTACCTCCATTTTGCTTTGTGGGTCCACTCGTGTCATCAAGTCACAGCTCTCCAAATGTGATTGCTCAGTTGATCATGATCCCCTATAGATAGGTTTTCTTAGGGTCAGATTCTCTCCCCTGAGCTAGATGACTTTCACCACCTTTAACTTTGAAGAAGTGACTCAGAAGGGGGCTTGGAATGGCCAGCCTTCTGAAGTTTAGCCTATCCACCATTTTCCCCAAAGATCTAATGACACTATAAAGAAGTAACTCCAAGTGTATACCTATGAAACTAGAACTTGGAGGCAGTTCTAGACAATATGAAAATAAAATAATTTTAAAATTTTAAAAGTGATGGTTGGTAAACGAACATACACAAAAGAAGCTAAACATTTTATAAACCAGAAAGCTACTGTGAGTGGAAAATTGCCTATTAGAGTGCTACTTATTAGGCTAATCTTCAAATCACATTTTTAATATTCTGAATAGAGGCTTTTTTAACATATCGAATAGAGAATAATTTTACGTATAAACTTTTTTCCAAAATAATGTATACCTAAAATGGGCAAATGTATGTAATTTGTAAGCTATTTTTACTGATTAAAATTGCATTGGAAGGAATTTGCCTTCTGCAAGCAACGACTAGATATATTCATAAATGCTAATAATATTAAAAATATTTTACACATTGGTCCTAGGTGTTTATTATTATATGATATATAACAAATATGAATTATAACCAAATATGTCTACTAAACTATTCCCAAACATTCCTGATGTTGAGGATCCTTTATTAACATTTTGGTTATTCACTATCTGAGCACTGTTTACTTCAAGAACAGAATATGTAAATACTAAGATAAAAAATCAATAGTTAATTTTTTTTCTAGAACCCATTACATCAATTTTACCAACTGTTGTTCAGTTGGTAAAATAATCTCACTATTTTAAGCACTATGGCTGCTTAATCTCACTATTCATCTTTCCTTCCAAGTTTGTGTCTTCTAAAGATCATATTCCAATAATTTACCAACAATATTTTATTCTCGACTGTATGAGTTTAGAACCCTGTCCTCCCCATTACTGACTGTGTCATCTTGGCAAATTACTAAACTGCTTTCTGTCGCATTTATCTCCTCTGTAATATGGAAATTTTAAGTGTATCCTGCAGAAGAGTGGGGTTGTAAGGAACAGAGACTGGCATGTTATAGACACTAGCTAAGTTTAGACAATAAAATACAAGCTCCATGATGGATGGAACTGTGTTCTTTTTCTTCACTGATATATCTCTAATGCTTAGAAAATAACTACCATATAATAAATAATAAATTAGTACTAACTGATTGTGTGAACAAATAAAACATAGAGGAAAAGAGTAAAATTTTATTTTAACTATGCATTATTTTTGTTGTTGTTCTCAAATGTTTGTTTTTATGGAACTAGCATCTAAGCTTTTAAAAATATAATGTATATATAACTTCACAAAACAGGCAGACTTCTTGGGGAAAAACAAAAAACTGATGTAAGGAAAATGTATTTGTTGCTACTCTTTTAGCACCCTTTCTTATGGTCCTTGAGCTCAGTATCCATGTGAGGTCTTCAGGCAGTGCCTTCCACCTGGAATACCACAGACACGTTTACTGGCCTATACACAAACCCCACCCTTTAATCATCTACCTATTGTCTTCACATTCTCAATAGATTAATTTACTGCATACTATCTATTATATGTTTTTATTTTATAATCTTCTGTAAATCACTTGTAGATATTCATAGATGTGGAAAGTTCTGCAGAGATACTGGGGCCAGAGTATTCAGGGAAGATAAAGAGTTTAATTGGGGAGGGGAGCAGAACACATTGGAAAATTCTATGCAAAAAGCCATTATTTCCTCTATGTCTGTGTAAATATGTCATATTCAGTGGTAAAATGCTCAATTTCAGTTAAATATGTAATGAATGCAATAGCAAGATGTTTTTATATTTATTCAAAAGATAGTTTGAGTGCAGACCATAAAGACTGTATTTTGCATGAAAATTTGTCCAAGTTTAATTATCAGACATTTTCTGAGAAAATACATTAAACTATAAAGGTCCAGTGTTGTTGACTCTAGTTTCACAATCCCCAAGGTCACTTTTAGCAATATGTATCCAGATGCCATTGCAAGAAATCAACTACATAGCAATCCAGTGTCTCAAAATTTTTAATGATCTAAATTATTTAAAATCCATGTTAACATGATTTCTATGAAATCCCATGACAGTATTTATATGGACTAAATATTTCCCTTCATCCACAAAATGGCTACAAGAAAGGATGTTAGTTCCACTGCTATTACTCAGGAGACCTTGCAGTAGGAGAGGGTTTGATATTTGCATATTTCTAATGCATTAAGGTTACAATAAAGTTACAATACTTTTTAGGTAAACTTATTTGCCCAGGACCTAAAGACCTAAGGAAATTGCGACATATTTTCAGTAGTTTATTATTAATATTTAAGTGCTCAGTTTGCTAGAACAGAACTTCTCAACTGTTGCATAGGAATTCCTTGTTGGAATGCAGATTCTGATTAAGCTTGTTTATGGTGGAAATTGACAGTCTACAGTTTTAATAAGATACCAGGTAATGCTGAGGCTCTTCTGAGGACCACACTTTAAAACACTATACTAAATACTGAGATACTACAAGATTTGATATACAACTTGTTGTCTAATTTCAGAAAATTCATAAACTAGAAGGAAATTAAACATCATTAGTTATGGTACTTTTTCTGAAACATGAATTGCCAATATGTTAAGTACAAAACAATCTCAATGACGAGGAATGTGATACAAAAGTTACTGCAATTAATTAAACTTCTTTCCAGCTTAAGAACATGGCATGTGTTTTCAAATCTTAAAATACCTGTTTAAATAATCGATCTGTATATGTTTAAGTAAAATATTTGTTTAAACATTTAACACAAACAAGAACAGCCACATAACTCCATTCGTCTTACTGGAGGTGACAATGAGTGGTAGTGTTTTCATTCATATGAAAGAGAGTTGCAGACTATGACTGTGGGCCAAATCCAGACCGCCACAGTTTTTTTGTGAGGACTGCAAGCTAAGAATGATGTTGACATTTTTTAATGGTTGAAAGCAATTACATTTCCTGATGCATTAAAAATATGTGAAATTCTAAATTTGTGCCCAAAATGTATTATTGACAAACCGTTACATCCGTTAATATAGGCACCGTCTATGGCTGCCTCCATGCTTTCCCAGCAGAGTTGAAAAGTGGCAACAAAGAGGACATGGTCCATGAGGCATAAAATTTCTATTATCAGTAAATTTCATAAAAGTACGGAAACCAACCAGTGAAACTATTTCTGTCTGCATTGGATTTTTTTCTAGTGTTGTTGTCAGGTAAAAGTACATCTTCTGTTTTTAAATGAAGGCATTTTTGAGTTAGGAAAAGACCACAGGACTTGAAGCCAGGAGTCTGTCTTTGAGGTCCTGAAGAATTCACCCAACTTCCCTGGACCAGGAGCCTCAACACTGTTAAATAAACAGTTCAGATCACAGGCCACAGTGGTCTTTTCCTGGCCCAAGATATATTTACAGGTTAAGCTTTTTTGTTTGTTTGTTTGTTTTTATCTTAATTTATAAACACTGTGATGTCTTTAAAAAAAAAAAAGAATATTGGTATTGTTTAAATGTTTCACAAATGGCTTTCCTTTCTACCAACCTTGATTTTTTTTTCTGTTTGTAAGTGTTTTATTCTCTTGGCTTTATAAGCTTGTTTTTCTTGCATACTTTGAGGGTTTCAAATAGGTTATTTGTGTGGTCAACTGATCTAAGCTAATGAAGTTTTATTGCTATAATAAAATGAGACAACACAAACTCCAAATTGTAATCAAAACCCTATCTATATCCAGAAATAAAATAAAATGCAGTGTGTAGCTGAGTTATAAGTTTTACCTAAAATACATGCCAAAGTTCCATGAAGGGAACCTAAATGTATGAAGTATTTAAATAGCCACATTAGAGATAGAATCACTTATGCTTAAGAACACTATTTCTCTAAGTAAATGAATAAAAATGGTTAGCAGTTTTGCAAACTGCATTACACATTTAATATAAAGAAAAAAACAATATGAATTCAAAGAACAATAAAAAGGATACATATGTTACTGGAAAATTTGTATAGAAAGGATTCCATAGTGGGTTAAATGAATAATTCAATAGAATAAAGAAATTATCCAATAATTCCTAATCTTTAGGACAATGTTGCATATTTTTTCTTAGGCTATAATTGCCAGCACTTCCTGGAAGGGTCATTTAGCCTGAAATTTTTTTTTTTATCTCTTTAAGCCTCAGTCTCCACATATATTGGTTAATTCTCAAAATATTTCCATGTGTATTCAATAAAATAATTTATGAAATGTATTTAGTATTAGAGTATTGATAATAAATCCTTGACAAAAATTAGAAATTACTATCAATTTTCTGGTCACATACTTTCCAGGGAAGAAAAGTTTCTGGTTTAGGACACATTTTCTAATTTATATTTTGAATAAAATTTATAAAAATACTTTAGCAATTATAATGCTTGACATTCTTTGATATTTTAAAACATGTAACAAAGCATACAAAAAAAACCCACCCAAAATAAATATTCCTGCAAAGGATGCTTCCCGTTTTTAACAGCTTTACTGAGATATACTCGTATATCCAAGAAATGCAAATGTTTAAAATATGTTCAATTTGATGAGCTTAGATGTACACCTATATGTATACATCTGTAATACCATCACCACAGTCAAGATAATAGACATATCTAACATCTCCCAAGTATGTTAAGAACATATACCATAGCTCTAACATCTTAACAAAATTTTAATTTTTCATAGAATTATATGTATTATGAATGCTGTAAAATAGAGGAAGAGAGTAACTAGAAGAGAGAAAAATTACTGATATGAGAAAATGGTTGATATGTAGGATAAGCAGTTGCATACACAAGTTTGGCAGACAGGAGAAATATCTGGCTCCAAGATGTCAACAGGAGTATCATTAACACAAATGATAAAACAAACAAACAAGAAGAACAATAACAAAAACGCAACACTGGACTAGAGGAGATCATGGAGGAGAGAATCAGTCATATCAACTTTGTAAACGTTGAAGAGGAAGGAGAAAAAACAGTGAAATTTCTAGAAGTGGTCACTGAATTCCTGTTTCTAAGAAGTAGAGAAAGACCACAACGGTGTTGAAGTGTTGGAGATTTTGTAAATGGCAGTTTGAGCAGAGAAATGGTGTAAGGATATGAATGTTGTGAGAACAGAATTAGAAATGAGGATATGTGAACGCAAACCTAAAGAACTGTCAAGAAGTTTTATGGTGAAAGGGACAAAGAAATGGGCATTAATTGTCAAGAAATGTGGCTTAAGTAGGGCTATCTTCTGATAAGAAAGAAATATGTTAGGGTTATTGATTAGCAACATAGAAATTAATGATCTGATAAAAAGTTATACTTCCAGTAGCAAACTCAGTATGGGTCGATTAACTATATGTAGATGGATATACTGGTTCATAGAAATAATTCCTATGGGCGTGCTTCTATTTGTTAGCCACTCCCAGCCACAATATCATAGCAAAAAAATACATTTTAACTGACACTTCCTGTATTTCTCTTGTGTTTAAACAGGATTTAACTCCTGAGTATGACAATATCTACATGTTAAAATCTTTCACAGTGTGAGCTTAGTTGCTTCTTGTAAAACAAGGGAAAAAGCAAAAACCACAATACAAAGTCTTGGCCTCCTATAAGGAAGTTGAGAACTCATTTCAGGGTCAGTTTCACCTTCGATTAAACACTTCAGGATAATATTCAGAGCAGAGACTAGGACTCCCAACATGCAATTGTGTTGATTCAGTGGCGAGAGTAATACAACTTAAGACACTATGGACATTTCCATCACCGTGGTAAAGGATATTTATCTTGGTAACAGTTTTCACTCTTTATCTTTATTTGTCATATTGCCATTCTTGAAAAGGCCTCATGTTGATTCATGATTAACTATGATTTAATAATAATAATAAAAAACACAGGGTTGTATCATTCAAAAATGACTACATGCCACCAAATTCAATAACCTCGAAAAAATGGACAAGTGCTTAGAAACATATAGCCTTCCTAGGCTGAATCACAAAGAACTGGAAAATCTAAATAGAGTTATCAATGGTAAGGAAATTGAATCAGTCATCCAAAACCTTCCCAAAAGCAAAAGTCCAGGACCAGATGGGTTCATTAGTGAATTTTACCAAACATAAGGGTATCTAATACCTGTCCTCAAGAGTTTGGAATACTCAAACTCTTCCAAAAAAACTGAAGAAGAGACATCACTCCCCCACACATTTTATGGGCCAACATTACCCTGATACCAAAAAAATGGGGAGGATAAAACACACACAAAAAACAAACAAACAAACAAAAACAAACAAAAAAACAATATCTCTGATGAATACAGATGCAAAAATCCTAAAAACAAAAATTTCTAGCAAATCACTACAACAATTCATTAAAAAGATTATTCATCACGACAAAGTGGGATTCATCCCAAGCATGGTTCAACACATGCAAATCCATCAATGTGATACATCACATAAACAAAATAAAGGACAAAAATCATATGACTATATCAATTGATGCAGAAAAAGCGTTTGACAAGATACAACATCCATTTATAATTAAACACTTAATAAAATGAGTATAGAAGGAAAATACTTTAACATTATAAAGGCCATATATGATAAATCCTTAGCTATATATCAAAATGGTGAAAAACTGAAGCCCTTTGCTCTACGTTCAAGAACACGATAGGGCTGCCCCCTATCACCTCTGCTTTTCAACACAGTATTGGAAGTCCTTGCCAGAACAATCAGGCAAGAGAAAAAAATAAAAGGCATCCGAATTGGGAATGAAGAAGTTAAATTGTCACTCTTTGCAGATGACATGATGCTATATATAGAAAACCCTAAAGACTCCACCGAAAAGCCATTAGAAACAATAAATGAATGCAGTAAAATTGCCGGCTACAAAATCAATGTACAAAAATCCACTGCATCCCTATAAACTAACAATGAAATCTCAGATAAATAAATTAAAAAAAAAATTCCTTTTGCAATTGCAACAAAAATAATAAAATACCTAGGAATAAACTTAACCAAGTATGTGAAGGACCTATACACTGAAAACTGTAAGACATTTTTCAAAGAAATTGAAGAAGACACAAAGAAATGGAAAGACATTGTGTGTTCATGGATTGGAAGAATCAACATAGTTAAAATGGCCGTATTACCCAAAGCAATATACAGATTTAATGAAATCCCCATCAAAATTCCAATGGTATTTTTTTAAGAAGCAGAATAACAACAACAAAAAAATGGAATCACAAAAGATCCTGAATAGCCAAAGCAATCCTAAGAAAAAAACAAACAAAAAAAACAGTGCTGGAGGTATCACAGTCCCTGACTTCAGCTTGTATTACAGGGCAACAAAAATCCAAACAGTATGGAATTGGTAGAAAAACAGACACACAGACCAATGGAATACAACTGAGAACACAGAAATAAACACACATAAATATGGACAGATAATTTTTGACAAAGAAGCCAAAAACATACAGTGGAAAAAAGACAGCCTCTTCAATAAATGGTGCTAGGAAAATTGGAAAGCCATAGCAAAAGAATGAAACTAGACTGCTATCTGTCACTGTGTACCAAAATTAACTCAAAATGGATCAAAGACCTAAACATAAGACCTGAAACAACAAACTGTGTAGAAGAAAACATAGGTACTAAACTTATGGACCTTGGGTTCAAAGAGCATCTTATGAATTTGACTTCAAAGGCAAGGGAAGTAAAAGCTAAAATAAATGAAAGGGATTATATCAAACTAAAAAGCTTCTGCACAGCCAAACAAACCATCGACAAAATAGAGAGGCAACCAACAGAATGGGAGAAGGTATTTGCAAACAGTGCCTCTGATAAGGGGCTAAAATATATAAGGAATACAGACAACTCAACAACAAAACAACAATCCAATTGAAAAATGGGCAGAGGACTTGAATAGACATTTCTCCAATGAGGACATATAAATGGCAAATAGACATATGAAAAAATGTTAAACATCACTAATCATCAGAGAAATGCAAATAAAAACCACAATGAGATATCACCTCACCCCAGTCAGAATGGCTATCATCAACAAGACAAATAGTAACAAGTGTTGGAGAGGCTGTGGAGAAAAAGGAACCTTCATACACTCTTGGCGGGAATGAAGATTGGTGCAGTTGCTATGGAAGGTGGTGTGGAAGTTCCTCAAAAAATTAAGAATAGAATTACCATATGACCCAGCAATTCCTCTCCTGGTTATCTACCCAAAAAATCTGAAAACATTTATCCATAAAGATATATGTGCTCCGATGTTCACTGCAGCTTTATTTATGGTGGCCAAGACATGGAAACAACCGAAGTGTTCTTCGATAGATGATTGGATAAAGGAGATGTGGTATATATGCACAATGGGATACTACTATTCTGCCATAAGAAAAGATGAAATAGTACCATTTATGACAACATGGATGGATCTTGAGATTATAACACTAAACCAAATAAGTCAGACAGAAAAAAGTCAAGAACTATATGATTTCACTGATACGTGGCATATAAAACTGAAAGCAACAAAAGAATAAGACAAACAAATGAAGAAACAAAAAATCGTAGACACAGACAATAGTTTAGTGGTTACCAGAAGGTAAGCTGGGAGGGGTGGTGGTAGATGAGGTAAATGGTGTCAAATATATGGTGATGGAAGGAGAACTGACTCTGGTTGGTGAACACACAATGTGATATATAGATGATGCAATATTATAGAATTGTACACTTGAAACCTATGTAATTTTACTGAACAGTGTCACCCTGACAAATTTTAAGAAAAACAAAAACAAAAACAAAAAACACAGGATTGTTGACAGATTCCAACAAAGCTAAGAGAAATTTTTATGAGTAAATAATTCCATATGTATGCTTAAGGAAATCATGTAGAGTTTAGGTGATCTGTAATATATTTTTATTGGAAATGTAAATGACTTATTGTTTATTATATGAACAGATATTCATAGATTTGGCTTAAATAAAGTATATTGATATGGCAGATTATGGCATTCTAGTTATGTAAAAGCAATGCAAAACAAAACAAATATTTTCTAGAGAAGATGAAAAAATAAGCAACTCCCAGTGAACAAATATGTATTAAGAAAAATGATTTTAAAATGGTGCACGGATACACAGATATACCTTAACAAAAATGATATAAAGATGGGACATGGATTCATAATATCTAAACAGGAAGAGGTTTAATAATCAAAACTTCAAAATTTCTATTATTTGCTCAGCCACATAATATTATTAGCATAATAAACCAGTTTGTTTCTTCAGATGGTTAGAAACTAAGTTGGAATAAACCCTCTACAAGAGTTGAAAATATATAAAATATATTTCAACATTTTATCAATCTGATTTCATTATCTTGTCTTCTGATGTCTTAATTTCTTTTACTTGGGACTCCTAGAATCTGTGAATTACTCCACTTTACAAACTAACCCAAACTCAAGCGGTATTTAAACACGTTCAAAAACTCTGTCAGGATTGTATTATCCTATTTTTTATTTTAAATGTTTCTGAATGAACAGTCCTAGTAACTAAACCTTGATTGTATCACGTCTTAATTCAATAATTGAATTAACTGCAGTGATGATTTATGTCTCTTGTGCTTGGCACCCCAATCCAAAGAACGGGATACTTCCTTTTAATGTCCATTTACAACATGGAGATCAACAGACCCTCAGGCAGCCAGTTCTCATTAACCGGGCCCTTAAACATGATGATCTTTAATTACCTGCTTTTTTAGTCTACATATCTGCTGATATACTCTTCTCCGGTTTTGGAGTCACACTGCTTATCATTTCATATGCCATATAAATACTATATCTCACTTGCCAAGTGAAACTGTCTTTTGTTCCTTGGTGAGTGGCTCATGTCAGGTCCTGAGCCCTTTCCCCCTAAATTACTGCATGTCATGATGAGTACATGACAAACGTCAGAGATATAATGTAACATTCAATAACTCAACAAATAGGTCCTCTGCATTACTGCTCTAGACAAATGTGCCATCCTTTAACAATAGGCTCTGCATTCTGGAGTTATATTAAAGTGAATGGATCCTTTTTCTTCTTTCTAGAAAAGCATTAATGTAGTTCTAAGATGCATATCATTCCAAACTATAAGAGACTTCTCATATTGTCATCGGCAAAATTGAAATTTGAACAAATGATGTGCTTTGGTGTATTAAACGTTGAAATAACCTTTGGAAGAAGTAGGTTCAAAACACGTCTTGATGACAATGATATTCTTTTGAAACGAAGATAATAACTTGATTGCTATTCCGCCTCTCACCTGGTCTGGACCATATGGGCTCTCCTATAGGTATCCACAAGGTGAAATCACTTTTGACTAAAGCTATTTCCTCAGTCCAAGCCTTCAGCTAAGAAAATCAATCTCTTCAGGGGCCCGGAGTGAAGCAGATTCAAGGTGTACACTCACATTATTTAGAGCGCGATTTATACAATTGCAAATAAATCATTTTGCAATAAAATTGAGTGTTCAGAGCAATCAGCATATTGGTGACTGTCACAGTCAGCAGTGGGAGAAGAATAAAATACTGAGAATACTTAAAGCACATATGTGATGGCATCAAATTGTCACGGCATTTGTTATCTGCCAGAAGATAAGTGACATAGCTGCCAGGTAGGCCAGCACTGCCCTATCTATTTTGAGTAGTGCTAGGGTAGATCCTGCTACACCCCCGCACCCCCCCACTCATTTTCTCATATGCGTTTGGGCCTCTGTCTGGCTGTTCACCACCATCCCGTCTGCTTGAACGCTCAACTCCTTTTTAGTGATTTTAACTTTTAAAAAAAGCTGACAAACGCTCCTCTGTCCTGCCTCACCTTCTTCTCCAGCATCATTCATATTTACATTTCTGGTTATTGCTGAGGAATTCTCTCCATTTGTATCAGCAAAGCAGTGTTTGGATCAGCCACTGCTACGCTCCTGTGACAACTTCTACATAGGCCCTTCATGGAATGAATAACATGGCTTTCAGCTAACGTTTAGTATCTACCAGTAAACATGGAAACTTTATAAATGATGCATATATTTTGTTGCATTTAAAGTACATTTAATTTGATCGTGCCCTCTCAACTTTGATACATTGTTTTCATTTTCACATAGCACTCATTTTTATTTTCTCCTCTGAAGTTGTTATGATTTCTCTATGGGCTTACAAAGAAAAACCAAAAAAACAAAAACGAAAAACAAAACAGAACAAAAAAAGACCCTTCAATTATTCCAAATTCTACATCTGAGTATTTTCTAACTAGAGATACTATTATTAATGTATTACATACAGCCTGATTTTTAAAAATGCATTTAATACTCAGCTTTAAATCTGTAGATCTAATGCTTTATTCAGATAGATCAGTAATATTTTAGTTGAATATAACTTGTTTGATAACTGTGAAAAAAAATACCTACACTTTCCTGTACTTCAATATCATAGATATTTTACATATTTAACACCATCATTTGCCATAAAAATATAAACCTGCCATAATTTTCTATTCAATAGGCAGAATTTTAGTAAAGTTTACTTTGGGTTTTTAAAATTCCTTTCGATCCTTCTCTTTTTTATTCTCAGGAGATTAAATCTGTTAAAATGAACCTCATCTTCAATTAGCAAGAAGAACATATGTATGCTCTTCATTAAAATCCCCAGGTTTCATGAGTAACAGTTCATTTCAGATTTTCAGATAATTAAAGCCTCATACACATTTTCTGATTTTCCATCTGGCATTAGAGTGTATTCAACTACAGACCACTTGAGTTACCAGACAGCTGAAAAGCTTAATAACAAACATTAATATTGGGAACACCTCCACTTTGATGTTGAATAGAGAAGCACATTATCACAACCTCAAATATTCTCAAACAAGGAAAAAAGAAAAGATGGTGGATATCACCTTCTTTGATAACCTTGCTAGAGAGTAAATATTAGAAGTCTCTTGAAAGTTTCAATTTAAACAGATCTTATATGGCCACTAACATGGAAATGCAGGTACAAAATAAGGTTTAAATATTTATTTCAAGAAAACTGTTTCTATTCCACTGTCCAACTAAAATGCCCCTCACCCTCATACCCACTGAGATAGATAGTGTCATAAAAGCAGTGATCTGGTGACAATTGTTCACTGAGTAAAGTCTAGAACATAACTGGTGCCCAATAATATTCATTAAATATTGTCTATTCTTAAATTTTGGAACTTAAGGTAATTGTGTTATTTCAGCCATTTTCTGATGTGCATTATTAGATATATTATGAAATGTTCATTTGAATAAAACTGCATTTAATACTTACAAAATGTTCTAGGAAATTGAGGTCTTGATTTTTAAGCTGAATCAGAATTTTCCATGATCAACAGATTAGATTTTATTTATTTATTTTTTCAGATTAGTTTTATATACTACAAATTTATTATATATCTCTATCCAATCATTAACACCTCTAAAAATATCACTTAGCATTGAATGACATTCATTGTTAAGAACCAATATCTGATGGAACATTAGAAACTCATGGCTAAAATATCCTTTCCTTTCAGTCGAAGATGAAGAACTTAACAGTAATGGATGTCATGATAAAGCCTCAAGGGAAAAATCATGAACTTATTTTAATGTATGCTGATCTTAAGACAACAGTCATTTTTCTGGACATGTTTACATGGGTTAACACTGCATTCACCTCAAAGATTCAAGAGTTCATTCTAGAGCATGTTTTGTCATCTGCAAGTTTCTCCAGTTCATTCACTACCATTTAGTAGGAATATGGGGGCCAGGGCAGGCCTCTAGATATTCTTTCTCTTCCATCACTTTAGTTTGTGAATATGCTCTTACCATGGAAAACTGAGAAGATGTTAGTTACAGAAGAGAGAGTTAGTTGATTCACTGTGAACTGAGATCAGATATGTCAAATATAATTGCTGAAATTGAACTTTTTGCATGGATCAAAATCAGCAACGTAGTTGTTGTCGTTACAAAAAGGGTCTGCCATATTGCTGTTGTTTTGGAAATTAGTGTTTTGAAATAAGGAGAAATAAAAGATAAATGTTGCTTTCAAGTGAAGTTAGAGCAGGCATTGACCACTGTTCCAAAGACGATTCATACTTTGTGATCCAAAACAGCAGCTTCCACAAATACCATGAGTGCTGTATTGACAAGTGCTGTTTAGTTATTTAAAAGTGGCTAGATGCTTTGTAAATACAGGAATATGTGGCGAAGTAAGATAGGATGGGGACTAAGACAAAAAATGGGATGATGAAATAAATAGGTAACAGGTTATTTCTACCAGAGTGAACAGACTAATTGGAAAGATAGGCAAATGCTGAATAACACAGGTGACATTCAAGCATGGTATCATGGAGTTAATGCAATTGCTGCAAGGAATTGTCAGGTTAGTCAAGGCAATTTGATCAATGATCTCCGTGAGAATAAACAGAACTTAAAATGATGTCTCGAAGGGTGAAATTATCCTCAGGCTCTGTTGCAGATTGAAAGAAACATCAAGAGAAAAGGGATGATTTTGTTCTTAAGAATATATGTGAGAGATTTAGGGTGATATTTTGAGGGGATTTTTTACTTCAAGTACCAAACAGAATACTATTTCTTTTGAGATTAAGCCATTCTTAATTCACAGAGATAACTATATCTGAACATTTTTCCTTGCTATTGATAAATGTATTTTGGTATTGAATTTTTCCTGAAAAATTTGAGAGTGGTTATTTTATGGAGGACATTACTGAGCGATGTTCAATTTAAACTATCATTTAAAAGAGACTGCATATAGAAAGATTTATATCTAATATAAAATAAAATTCATGTTTAAAAATTTTATCAGTGAAAGAGAACTGCATGGAGTAAGATGAATCTGAGTTTTGATTTTTTAAGAAGGGTACTTCAAAATTCCATGTAATGATCCAACAAAAACAAATTGATAACTGGATGGAGCTCATAACACTATTTAAAATGATCTCTATTTTCTAACAAAAATAGAGATAAATATTTCTTTAAAATATGTAATAACACTGTTCTAATCAGGAATAGTAAATGGAGGTAAATATGAAATAGGTTCATTGTTAGTAGCTTAGCGTGATAAAGTTAAATCACATATCAGAACCCTCAAAATGAAGCCCCACCCCGCCCCCCTAGTAGTAGTCTGGCTCAAATCACAAATTTCAACCGAAGTCAGCCCACACTTACGGAAATACCTCACTGTCAAAGAAACCTACCACCAATCACAGTTCTCCAACTCCGTTTTAGCTAACTTACCTCACCCTAGGAAATAGGACAGTTAACCTTATAAAGATGTCTCTGACCTTCTAGCCAATCGTGCCCTATTTCTGTTTTGCCCTTTCCAGATCTATAAAACTCCAGCTTGCCCAAAATCCCTTGGGAAGTGTGCTCCAATGCTTGTGACTCACTGTGTCGCCATCCATGGATCAGTCTCTTGTGAATAAAGGACATCAAACTGCTTACTAAATTGTATTAGTTTTGTCATTTGACAGGCTATATCTGCATAAGTATACTAATGATATTTATCATTTACTGAATACTCGCAATGATTAAACACTAATGACTATATATGTTTCTATTGCAAACTAATATATAGGCCTGTGTGTGTGTGTGTGTGTGTGTGTGTGTGTATGTGTATTCTACATTATAATTTCACAATCTGTCAAGAAATGTGTCATTGTCTCCACTTTTCACATAAAGGCATAAAGGCTTTGAGCCTTTAAACGGCAATATACTAAATAAGGATTTAAACAAAGTTCTTTCTGACACTAAGGAATGAATGTTTAACTACTGCTTATACACAAAATAGAAAATGCAGTGTGTGTGTGCGTGGATGTGTTTGTATGTGTTTTCTGCTGTGCTCTTGATCAGTATGCATTGCCCAGAAATCTATCACTTGCAAAGTTTTGCTCCCTGGAATGAATCAAGCCATGCCTAGCACGGTATAATCCATTTTATCAGCTTCATGTAGACAGGTTTAGTGTGTAATTCATGTCCTACCCTCTGTCCCATAAGTCTTTTGAACCACAGGGTCCCCAGTAGTGGAATTTACCTTTTTCTTCTGTTGTAAACCCTTAGGGTTGTTGAAAAATTGGTTGTTTTCCATTTGTCTGATTGAAAGGGCTATGAATTCAAATCACTTCCTAGTTTAAATTGGCTTTTCATTTATAGAGTCCTTCCTTGTAGATTTGCCTTGGCTGATGGCTGAAATTTTTCATTGCTAAGTGCTTAGGCTTTCTTTAGAGGAAAGCACTATCTAAGTGCAAAGTGTTACAATTAATATTAAGATCAGAGCTGACTGGGCTTAAAAAGACTGTTTAAAGGAGGCACAAAGAATTGCAGAAGAAAAGCAGCATATGGCTCTTTGTATTTTATAGATATGCTTTTTCATGAAATGGACATAATTTTTTCAATATATACAATTTTTAGTAGAAAAACATAAAATATTACATATGCAAACTGATACAATATTAAGATTTCTGAAATATTAAAAAACACTGCAGTTAAGATATTTTTCATATTACAAACATTTTTAATTTAAACTGACACAGAAATTGCACTTGGCTCTCTTTCATAGCTTTTATAACTGATCATACATACACTTGTCATTACTAATACACTAACAATTTTGAATAGTAAGAAATGTCTTATTGTTTTTTAAAGGCAATAATGATATAGAATAAGGCAGTGAGAAAAACACCAACATAACATCAACTATTTCATAAAGCTCTAAAAATAGTAACACTGCTGCTTATCCAAGTCTGAGTTCTCTTTGTTCAATATGAAAATAAAGTCCATCTTGATAAATATAGAAAAATGTGTTTGGGATAGTTCAATGTTTATATAACAAAATTATTCAACCTTGTGTGTAGATTTTGAATTTGGTCAACTTGTACAGTAAATACACGGTTCTTTAAAAGAAGATATGAATAAATCATGACCACTATAGCATGGTTTCCTAAGAAATTACAGTTCATGATTTTATGATATAAATATTAGTAAAGTATATTTTACCTTAAAGTATAAACAAATACACGTTCAATGTGCATCTCTTCTTTTAAATCTATTTATGTATATTTCTATTTGTTTGTAAATAACTATTGATATTACATTTAGCTATTTCTGCAAATAACACATAGCTCTACCCACTGAATCACATGATCCAGGACATTTGACAAACAATTATAACATTTCATAGAGAAAATGTTAAATAAAACTATAGGTACTACAACATAAATTTTAGTGTGATATTTTAAATCTTAATCTAACCAAATAATGTTCATAACACTACATTAAACATTTAAAAATTATGTGACGCCCATATTAACTGATGTGACATAGACTTTAAAAAAATAGAGAATTTTAAGGAGATTCCATTTATTATTTTGATGTAGTATCAATCTTATTATTAGAACACAAAACAAAACAAAAAACAAAAAGTTCTCGCACCACAATAGTTTTGGAGTGCATTTATATTGCACAATATGTAATTGTATGAATTCACACAGAATGAGTGCAAGGCAAGGTTTTGTACTGGATCTATTTCCTCTTCCTTGATTGAATATTCATGGGTTTACTGAGATGGGCTTCCGGAAACAGATTTCCAACGGGGAAATTCAACTTAAAATATTGTTAAAACATTTGACAGGTGGTAAAAATCACCAGATGTCACGATACTTGCCTTAAATGTTTTTAGGATAAATAAATACTGCTAACAAAAAAGAAGTAAAGCTTTCAATAGCTGTAAGTGCTAAAATTTAAGAATAATTATAAAACATAATCTTTAGTATTTTTGTCTAGCTGTGTTTTATAATAAGCAAACATAATTGTTTGTTTTACTGTATTATTCCCTTCAGCTCTCAGTGTTACATGACTGGCTGATCATCAGAGAAGTTCCATTGTTCATCCACATTTATTTGAGACAGAAAAGTGAGAGAGAATCTCACTTTCCAATGAAACGATGTGGTTTTCATCAGTTTTGTCTTTATACTGTTCAGCTACAAAAACATATTTTGAAAAGTACATTTCCCCAATATCAGTGAAGGTACTTCATCTACAGGTGAAGAGAGAGAGAGAGAGAGAGGGAGAGAGAGAGAGAGAGAGAGACAGAGAGAGAGAGAGACAGAGAGAGATTTAGATATATATTGGTTATATTAATTCAGAGTAAAGTAATTTCCTACATTCTATCTTCTGGCAGTTTCCAAGAATGAATTGTACTACTTTTAAGACAAATGAGGATTTATTTAGTAAATCTGATTATTTAAAAAATGTTCTTATTTTGAGAACATAAAATTAGTACACATAAAATTTGTGGAAGAAAATTTATCAAAAATAACTCTTGTGGAGCTTCTTTTGCTTTGGGTGATATATAATCTTTCAAATATGTAATGGATATTAAACTTCAGTTATAAAAAGACAAGCTGAGCCATCAACCCCCTTTTGAGCATTGTGTATTCACTACATTTTTGTCCCATGTTTTAATGTGCAAAATTTATTTTAAGCTTATCGTTTATTGTTCAAGTCAATGTCAACACTGTGGATGCTTAAATAATATGCAGCTGTATATTTGAATAGCTGTATAAACTATAAAAAATATTGTTATGTTGTGTATATGTGTATTTATCTACATCTACTTACTCACTAATTGATACACAAAACTTTCTGTTCCAGTAAGTTATCCATGTTCAGGAATAGAAAACCAGAACACATTTCAATATTGTAACTCATAACCATTAGCTACAGCGGATGAATGGAGACTATTTGTCATAAAAATGCTAATGTTTTTCTCTTGTAAATTTGCCAGATGTTGAGTCATATAGTTTGGAAGGTTTGAAATTAATTATTCAAATAATTTCTCTGTCATTACATTCTCTGATGTGATACAAAGTTGTAGTTGATAAAAACAAATAACTATCTCATTCTGAATATAAGCTTAAGACCCTTGTTTAACTATGTAGAAGGAAAAATGAAAAAAATAAGAGCAATGTGTGTTCTAGAGAATTTATTTAGACAGTATTCTTGAAGCATGTATAATATTTATCAGCTTAGTAAGTAATAACCATTTATAATAGACACCATAATCTCTTAAAATCACCTCTTTGTCACAATACAATAAATTATTATAAATAAGACCATGAAAATAACAGAACTATTTTTGTCACATTCAAATAGCAGTGTTAATTTGACCGAGAAATCACTATATAATATTATAGCCAAAGCAGTCATTGAAATTAATTTCAGATTATATTTCATATTAAATATAGGAAAATTAAATAGCTATGAAATAATAAGAGAAAACAGCGCATCTTTTATGAAAATTGTTCTTTCATTTTTTATATATGGTATACACAAGTACTTAGATGAAGATTTTCAAATAACTCATTTCTATGTATTTTTTCTTTGAATTGATATCAGTTTTTTACATATGAAATTGTTATGCAAATTGTAATGAGTCCTCAGTTATTCCTCTTCACATGCCAATTCACTTAAAACTGCTTATTGCTTCTCTCCTCTTACATGCAAGCAAAAGGGAGAGGTAACTAACCTGACACTACCAGAGTCATTCATTTTCTTACATGAATAAATTATTGAACAATTCTTCAATGAATGAGAAATGCTGCAGATGTCAAACTTGGAAAACTGAAGAAGTATTATCATATTAAAATATTGGTGATTGAAAATAAATGCTAAAGTTACGTATCCTTGAAAAGCAGTTAGCAGAGCAATCACTGACTCCACCTACATTAACAACACTCCAGATACTTCCTCCTAAACATCCTTCAAATTTACTTCAAGGCAAGATCATAAATTTAATGAGCTCTTAAAAAATTAGGGTAAGGTTGAAAACAATTCTTCTCATCTAGTCTGTAAGCAATAAGTTGTGTTAAACAAACAAAAAAAATGCCAGAATATATTAAAATTTGCAACACATTTTGGGGCTACAGTTGTGAATATGGAAAACTGGAATATTATATTTTAATACCAGACAGATTAGGGCCACATACTTTAGTAAAACTTTCATTTATCTGCAGAAGAAATGTTATAAGATGTCATTTGTTACTATAAATGTAGCAATGTCTTTCACTTGCGTAACGTAAATTATTTACTTTAATTAATACCTCAGTTTTATGATTAAAATATCAAACACTACATATGCGAAATTCTCACACCATTTACAGTGCACACACACGAGCTGCTTCAAAATTTTAGCTACAGATGCTGCGCTGGTCATCAGGACTTATTGGAAATCTCTTCAAATAAAACCTGTTTAATCTCTTGTGTGCAAATGTTCAGCTGGCATTTATAGTTTATAGTATTTAAATAGAACATATTATAAGAAAAAATATTTTAAGTTTGGGATTTAGCATTAGCATATTTTGAAATCTCACACTCTTAAATTATTATTTTAAAAGAATGACTTCTGCATAAAGTATAGAATATTTTATTTTTAATAACCAATTTCCAGTTTTCTGAGGATTATGCCAGTAGTATTTATAATACAGTCATGAGAAAAGAGAATTCGATAAAATAAAAATCCTCAGCCATATTTTTGAATTTCATATAATCATGGATTGTGTAAATTATTAGAGATGGCAAAATTCTGAGGACATGCTTACCTAGTAACAATTTACCTATTTCCCTGACATGCACTAAAAATGAACAATTGGAGAAATTTAGGGACGGAATCAGAGAAGATAGGTCTCTTGTCAATCATTTATAAAATGTTTCAATAGAAATTAAAGGTTTCATCAAGGCGGGGATAATGTTGGGATAGATAAATAATTAGTGTGCTGGGAATCTCCCTGGAGGCTCAATATTTACTGAGGATGCAGAAGGGGACAAAATTTACCTAAGGAAAAAAAAATCCTCTTAGTAAAATAAAATTCTATATACTTATAGGCCATATTTTTGGTATTCTTTCTCTCTTGATACATATATATATATATATATATATATTTATCTTGATTTTTATCTTTTCATCATGTCTTATTTATAATATCACCATCATCTTTTTTCAGCATCTGCAGAAATGGATCTCCTTTTCCCCATCTCTATTATGAGAGGCAAAATTTTATATTCAGTTAAAATATTACCAAAGTTCTAAAAAACCTGTCAAGTTTCAATAGTGTAATCACTCTTTAAACCATTATTCTATCTTGAGCAATAATTCTATTGGTCATTTTTGTATGTGTCTAAAGCAGTAGTTCAGTGTTCTTAATAGCTTCTCTAGGGGTTTATAATCTTAATGTTATATGTAGACATAACTTTTGTGAGACACATAGGTTTGACTGTATATTGATAACACTTAACACTTTTTTTAATGATAACATGACTGCTTCTGATCCTGTAATCACTTCCACATTTCATCTAAGACAAAAGTAAAAGAGGTATTAGTGATATTGAATACATTCGTAATATTGTGCAACCATCACGACCATACATCTCCATAAGTCTTTTTATCTTGGCAAACTGAAACTTTATATCCATTAAACGATGATGCCCTATTTCCCCTTCCTCCAGCTCCTAAAAACCAGCATTCTACTTTTTGTCTCTATGATTCTGACTATTCTATGTACTACATAGAAGTGGAATCATACAGGACTAGTGGGTTTTTTGTTTGTTTGTTCATTTGTTTGTTTGTTTTGTGACTGTCCTATTTCACTTAGCATAATGTCCTTGAGATTCACACTTGTAGTATATGTGAGAATTATTTTTACCTTTTTTGAGGCTGAATAACACTACAATAACTCAGTGGCAAAAAAGCAAACAAACAAACAAAAAATAAATAAAATAAACAGCCCAATTCAAAAACAAGCAAAGGACTTGAATAAACTTTTCTCCAAAGAATATTTATAAATATCTAATAGGCACATGAAAAGATGTTCAATATCATTAATCCTTAGGAAAATGTAAATCAAAACTACAAAAAGATATCACCTCGCACCCATTAAGATAGCTGGTATAACCCATTCCTCCTAAAAAAGAAAAATCAGAAAATAACAGTTGGTGAGGATGTGGAGAAATTGAGCCCGTGTGCACTGTTGGAGGGGATGTAAAATGGTACAACTCTTTGGAAAACATTTTGGTGATTTTTAAAAAAATTAACAGTAGAATTACAATATGATCCAGCAATTCCACTTGTGAATATATACCTAAAAGAACTGTAAACAGTATCTCAAAGAGATATTTGTATACTGATGTTCATAGCAGCATTATTCACATTAGCTAAAATGTGCAGGTAACCATGTGCCCATCAAAGTGGATGAATGGATAAGCTAAATGTGATAAAGACAATTTTTTAAACAAGTGAACAAATATATGAATTTCACTAAACTAGAGTAACATTTATTTTGTCTCCTGAAAATCCCCATTTCTTTGTGCCCAATTTTTCTCTATTACTCCAACCTTGTTTTTATACTCAAATTATAAATCTTACTATAAATAGTAATTATATAGAAAAACACATATAAAATAATTATGTGCTCATCATACACAGTTAACAGCATGACATTTTATAACATCTTTTCGATTTTTATAATAAATAAAATTTATTAGAAATAACACTTCATTTCCCAAGAGTGACATATTTCCGTTTTTGTAAATATGTTGAATACATTTTAATTTTTTCATACATTTATATCCATACCATCTTTGAGAATGCCTGTTTCCTTAATACTTTGACAACCCAACCAAGATTTAAAAAAATAATATTTCCTTATTGTATTAATTTGTAATTCTCCTTATAAGAAAGCGAGCATCTTTTTATATATTTCTGAGCCAACTATTTATATATTTATGAGCCAATTCCTTTTCTATAAATTGACAGTTGACATGCATTACTTGTAAGATTGTTGGTTTTATTCTAATTAACTTACAGCAATTCTTACTTATTAAAATTAGTTTGTTACCTATGATATCTACCATAAACATTTCCATCCATTTTGTCATGTAACATTTAGCTATAATTTTCGTGTGTGTGTGTGTGTGTGTGTGTGTGTGCAAACATCTTTAATTTTTATGTATAGGCAAAATGTTTAGTCTCATTTTATGACTTTCGGTTGTCTGTCATAGTAAAATTAAATATGTATAAATCTATTATTCTAATTTTAATTGATTCACTTTTATACTTTATATACTTTATCTTTAACATAGTAGAATTTTTGTAAGAGTAAAGAGTGAGAATTAAATAACCATATTTGACAGATGACAGCTGGTAGCTGCCCTAGCTGCTCCGAGATCGGTCATGTGGTTCCCCTACTGACATGAAGAATTTCACAGAAAATAAACATCTGACTAGAACTCTCTGTGACATGGATACAACAAAACAGTTAACTCATAATCATTTCTAATTACAGGCTAGAAACAAAGGCACTGCACAACCACAAAAAGACCAAGCGTTTCCATGGTTTCTTACATGGGGTAGTGTCCCTTACTCCACAAGTAATAAACCCAACTTTGGCTACATTTGTGTTCCAGGGGTCTTCAGCTTGTAGACATCAACTGAAGTGAAATATGAATCCAAAATTATTTTTCCAGATGACCAACTATTCTATCAACATCTTGCTATAATTTGTTTTCCGACTTTAGAACAAACTGAAGTATATGTGATCATTACCATATTAAAAATAAACAGAATTAGGAAGTTAACACAAACATCCTATATAAATGTAAAAATGAATAACTGATAAGTAATCTGTAAATAGTTGGATGCATTTGAAAGAGAAAAATAAACTGTGGTGATAATTCAGTTTTAATTTACCCTTATTCTTTAGCATTATAACATACCTATAGAATAACAGAATGTCTAAATGTCTTAGAAAATGGTGGTGTATATTTATATCTTCTGCTACCTTAAATTTTATGACGATGATGTAAGATGTCCCTCTATATTATGGAAGGATAAAATAAATAATTAGGTTTATCTTGACATTCTTTAAGGACTAACTCAAAACTACTTAAGAGCTGTATTATTTATACACTTCAGAATCAAAAGAGAAGTTCAGTCTTCTTTAAATTGAATATATTATATTAAAACATATATACTGTAATGATTTTATAATTTTCAGGATTAATAATAAACCTACTCAAGATCAATTGCAAAGACTGATACAGTTATTATCTACATCTGTAGATTGATCCATCCATCCATTTATTTACTTATGTATTTATTTATTTTAGTTTAACAGCCTCATGAATCAAGGAAAATATGGTAAATTTTTCTGACTATTTTCTGAAGACATGTTATGTCAAGCGATAATTCCTTTACTTTTTATAATCTGTTTTTGATTCAAGGAACATATTTAAGTACATACCTACATGTTAAATGTTAAAACTCAACTGAGAATTTTACTGTCTTCCATTTTTGCTAATGGTCATAAATACAATGGATAAGCCACCACAGCTATTTAGTCTTTTACTGCAATAAATACAAATTGGTCAGTGTTTCTTATCAATAGAAAACTGTGTGGAAACTTTACTAAAAGTTTTGAAAGTACATGTTTTGTCTGTCACTGTTATAATTCTGGTAAAATTGTAAAGGCAAGATATGGACGAGAGCCCAAACATCGGGGTCCCTTTGAACATACTCTGGATTTCATGCAGCTAACCTGCATGACATTTTAAACATGTTCCTCTCACTGTGTGCTTTTGCTTGTGTTGGGCTAAAGATTTCCTTTTCCGGAGCCCTATGGTTCTAACAGTAACAAAGAATTACTTGATTTTGTGTTCACAACTTGGAAATTCCAAAATAACTCTATGGACAGAAGCACCTATTTTACTGGCACTATTATAAATATCTTTGCATAGCCTTGGCAATTAATAAGAAATGTAACTGTCCCTGTAACCTCCAATATTTGGAAGTGCAATGGAATTCTGAAACTGAAATTCGCAAAGCTTTCAGTCTGTTGAACTTTCATGGACTAAGGTACTGCTATGGCTTTTAACGACAGGGAGATGAACACCTTCTGGGTTTATCACTCCCTTTAAGAATTACTAAGAGACTACCCTATGTATATGAAAATAGCATTGCCAATTCTTATTTTCACATTCTGGCAAGCAGACATGAATGAATACTGCATGAAAAGCATGCAATACATCTAACATCACCACTAGGTGTGGGCAGTCATTTCTCATCATCTTCCTTATAAACAACCTGTGCATGAACAAAATCTGGAGAACTTGTCCTCTGAAGCAGTCTCACAGAAAAACACTATTTGAACCTGACCAGATAGTGTTAGCAACTATCAAATCAGAGAACTCTAAGAATTTAGCGCTTGTGTCAATGTTTATCAAATGAGACAAGTAAATTTCAAAACACTTGAAGACTGTGAAGATTATAAACTTCAAGCTGAAGTTTCTCAGAAATCTTCCAGAAGCAAATAGTCTTCCGTAGGTAGATAAGTTCCAACCAAAATGCAGAGAACACGATCCAGAGAGCTAGAGTCAATATTGTCTTATGAACATATCTGTATTTTTTCTCCTAGCAACTTTCTCTTCTTGTTGCCAGTTTAAGGGTTTGGGCATTTAATAGACATCTGTAACCTATAAGTCTCACATTCTTAAAACTGCTTTCTTACTCTTACTCATTTCCTGACATGAGTCAATAACTGGTTGCAAGGTATTCGTGATTTGGCCCAAGTGAATGATGAAACTCACTTGTTGAGTCTCTGCACATTTTCCTTTTAGATCCACCCAGCTTCCTTTGATACCGGTTTAACAATCACTTGGTTTCCTGTGTAATTTCAAACAACCACTACGTGATTTCTTTAACATGGCAAACACCATAATGAGCCAGACATCCAAGAATCTAACATGCTGATAATTCAACATGAATTCTGGAGTGCTTTTTTTTTTTCCTCAAGACTGTTCAGATTAAGCATTACAAGAAGGCTGTGTGGTAGGGACAATACTATATGCCATAGTTCAGATAATAGCAAGAGAACTAGGTGAAGCTGCCAAGACTATAGAACTCCTTGCCCAGAGGATGCATTAAATTGAGAATTGGTGTGGAATAGGCTTCCATAGATATAATATTCGCTTCTCAAGAAGGACTTTGGTCTTTACAGATGTAAGTACAACATTCTAAAAATATCTAAGAAGAACACAAATAACATAAATGTATATATTTTAAACAATAATGCCATATGTTTCTGAGGGATTCTTCAGGTTGAAGCTAAAGTCTGTTCTTTTGGCTTAATTTAGGCCCCTTGAGCCTTGGCTTAAAAACTATTCACAGGCTCTGAGCACAGTCCTTATCTTAGTATATTCTATGTTGCAGTCTTCAAGTGTGTGCTTGCCAAAATCTTAAATGCTCCAGTGCAGCTGTTGTACTCTCAAATGACCCAACAAGTGACCCTCCAAGTAAAAGACCAGAAAAATTGGATTTTCATTAAGGTTGAAATAAACACCTTCCTGAATAGACATTTCTCCAAAGGGGAAATACAGATGGCCAATAGATACATGAAAAGATGCTCAGTATCACTAATCATCAGGGAAATGAAAATAAACCCACAATGCTATGTCACCTCACACCTGTCAGGATGGCTATCATCAATAAATCAACAAACAACAAGTGTTGGTGAGGATGCAGAGAAAAGGGAACCCTCGTGCACTGTTGATGGGATTGTAAACAGGTGCAACCACTGTAGAAAACAGTAGGGAGGTGGCTCAAAAAATTAAAACTAGCACTATGACATGACCCAGCAATTCCACTTCTGGGATTTTATTTAAAGAAATTCAAAACACTTATTTGAAAAGACATATGCACTCCTATGTTTATTGAAGCACTATTTACAATAGCCAAGATATGACACCACATAAGTGCCCATTGATAGGCGAATGGATAAAGAGGAGATGGTACATATACACAATGGAATATTACTCAGCCACCAAAAAGAATGAAATCTTGCCATTTGCAACAACATGGGTGGGCCTAGAAGGTATTATGCTAAGTGAAATATGAAGTGTGATAAAAAAAAAATATGGAAAATGTTTAAATAAAATATGACATTATTACAGTAAAAGACACATTGCCTTTAAACCCCCTCAAAATACTCCCCCTCACTTCGAACACACTTATTCCATCATTTTTACCACTTTCTGAAGCAGTTCTGGAAGTCTTCTTTCATGAGTGTCTTTAGTTGCACTGTCATGGCTGTCTCGCAGTCTTGGATATTTTTTACTTTGAGGAAGATCCAGAAATCACTCGGTTCCAGATCCAGTAAATAAGATGGATGAGGACACACCATAATGTTTTTCTTTGACAGAAATTTCTATACCAGAAGTGATGTGTGACACGGAGAATTTTCATGTTGAAAGGTGATTTACGGCACACTTTAAAACACACCTTCTCTCAACCATAGCTCACACCCAACTGAATGCACCAAACAAGTTGAAATTTGTCACACTGTTACTAACTTTTGACGCACCACTTCTCAAATCAAAGATTCCTGCCTTTCTGTTGGATGGCACTTGGCAGCATTCACCTTAGGTTTGGATCACAACAGAAAAACTCCCATGTCACACATCACTTCTGGTACGGAAATTTCTGTCCAATAAAAACATTATGGCGTGTCCTTATCTGCCTTATTCATTGGATCCGGCACCATGCGACTTCTGGCTTTTCCCAAGTCAAAATGACCATGAAAGCTAAACGTTTTGAATCGAGCCAGGACATTGAGGCAGCGATGAGAGCACAACTCATGACACTCACGAATGAGGACTTCCAGAACTGCTTCAGAAAGTGGCAAGAACGATGGGATAAGTGTGTTCAAAGCAAGGGGGGGGGGTATTTTGAGGGCGATTAATGGCAAAGTGGTTTATACTGTAACATTTTTTTTTTTTAATTTAAGCATCCAGCGTATTTTTCTATCACACCTCGTAAGTCAGACAGAGAAAGACAAATACCATGTAATTTTACTTATATGTGGAATCTAAAAAACAAAATTAAACAAACAAGCAAACACACAGAAACAAACTTATAGATACACAGAACGTTTGTGAAGATTGTCAGATGGGAGGGGTTTTGGAGGAATATATAAAAAAGAGGAGTGGAGTAAGATGTACAAATTGCCAGTTATAAAAACAGTCACAGGGATGTAAAGTACAGCCTAGGGAATAAAGTCAATAATATTGTAATAATTTTGTATGATGTTAGATGGCTACTAGACTTATCGGGGTAGTCACTTCATAAGTTATATATGTGTCTAATTACTATGTTGCACATCTGAAACTAATATAATATTGTATGTCAATGATAACTGGAAAAAAAACATTAAAAAAAGAAATAAAAGCCCTCAAATACTTAATATGTGATCACACACATCACAATAAATGAAGAAGTGGATTGACCACTTCTCCAGATGTTGATGTTCTCTTTTCTAGCTTAAGTTGAAAAATGACAGTAAGAGGTGAGAATCAATTCCATTTATACCCACACAACTTAATGTCTTAACCATCACAATCTACTATTCAATTTTTCACATTCACATGGCCATACAATTCTAAAAACATGGGTTCAGGGAGATGCACTGTACGTAACTTTGATTATTAGTTTCAACATTTTGAGAAAATATTCAATTCCTAAAAATAAATAGCTCAATTAGGTTTCATGATGCTATAAGACTTGCCTCTAAGCCCTGGCCTTGATTCTTGAACCTCTGTGTCCATCAAACTTACATTATTATATCATAAATATTCCCCAGTCCTAAATAAGACCTCAAATTGAAAGACTTGCCTTAAATCAGACTCCCCAAACAACCTCTAAAATATTCCACTTATGCCCTCCCTCTTCAGAGATGCTGCTAAAATCTTGTCAAGAATTGAACTTCTCTATTGTGGTAAGCAACAAACTCCACTTTGCTTGTCAACAGGTTGTTCTAGAAACCAGCATTTGACATTCTGAATACTTTGCTGGGGAAAAAACTAGAGGCAAGAAGATCAGTTAGGACTCTGATATCAGAAGGCCGCTTGGGCACATGTGGGAATATGGTGAGTAAATGGAGAGGAAAAAACTTTCTTTTAGCGGGTGAAACTTTTACCTGATCAAAAATTGCATATGTATTAGAAGATAAATGCCTTTTCAAATATAGTCATTTAGAATATGTTGTGTATCCATATAAATCATATACATATACACATATACATATATTTATTTTTATACATACATTATATTTTCATAAGTTTCAAAGTGCCTGACTGAATAATCTAGAGGGCAGGAGTGACTTGATTGAGCTGCGTATGCAAATTATGTTACATTATCCCTACTCATTTCTTTCTATCTTTAAAAGTAAAAAAAACTGATAAAGTATTTCATGGTTACATTAATAAAATACTTCGAAAGTATGCATATATTCTGTGTAATTCTTCACTTTCATTCCCAGAGCAGTAAAATCCACCAGGATAAAATGGTCCATCCAAATCAAATGAAGTATCATTTACAAATTTCTTTTGCATTGTATGTTAAAAAACAGAGCACTTGTGAAGACAGACATACCTTTGATTAAGCTTTAGGGAAATTTGAGATGAAGTACAATATATCTCATAGAATTTTCAATAAAAAAGCAAAAGTAAACTCAGTGACTGAAATTTTAGAAGACAGATTTTACTATGCTTTTTAGGTTTGCAACCTTATGTTAAATATATGATTTTTTTTTCATTTTTTTATTTGAATAGATCATGAAATTTATAAAAAATCATCACGATGAACACTTGATTTTTTATTTTTATGTGATGTTGCCATGTAAATATTAAAAGAAAATGTTAGCAGCAGATTCTCTATGAATATGAAAAACATATGCTTTTCTTTCCTGTTTTGCAAATTAACTTGATTTCTTTGAGAGTGCTGTATCTAATGATGATATATACTTTATACTAGGAGTTTTTACCTGATTTATTGTGTATCTTAGGTGTCTCGTAAGGTGAAAGAGCAAGAAAAGCAGATGGAAGACAGCAGGTAAACACTTTCAGATGCGAGAAACTCATTCATGATGATGACACTATTACTGTTTAAGATGAAAACAATGAAATGTAATTTAAGGTGAATAAGCAATAGAAGAGCAATAAATCAGAGTAAATGAATACTAACTCTGTCTGAGGAATAAAAATAGTGGTAGTGTATTTCATTCAGATATCAACTGTTCTCTTAAAAATAAAATGGAACCTAATAGCCTCCTTAATAATAATGCCATATGTTTTCTTGTTAGTAGAAACTTTTCCATTACTATCTTAAGGATGCAAGCAAGTATGAAAATAATTCACTCAAAAAGCAATATCACACTTCAAAAGTTTTAAAATCATTGCTTTGAAAAAGCTACTGAGATGTATTATTCTTAACCTAAAAGTAGTATCAACATTGAGATATCAAAAAATATTGTCATACAGTACTCCTAACCAAGATATTTACCATGCTTTCACTATATTCCATTTGGATATGTAAATAGCATTAATATATTTCTAGCCTCGGTTTTGTATGACCATAGATCACTGCTATTTCCTCTTAGCTTTCCTTATAGTAAATGCAGAGAACTTGTTCACTATATTGATATAACATTCCTTCATGCACTTTGTGATTCCAAGGGTGTTAATTCAGTTCCTTTCACTTTATTTATTTCATTTGCCTTTCCAGTCTTTTAATTGCAGCCATATATATATATATATATATATATATATATATATATATATATATAAAATTTGAAGTCAATTTCTTTTCAATTTCAAACCATGGAATTATTCATAATGCCTTAGTCAGGGTACACTCTTTGTTGAGTACAAGCAAATAATGCTTTTAATTTTTCCATCAAATGGCCCACTGAATTTCAATATATTTATTTTTATCAAAATATTACATTCTCAGTTCATTACACATTTTGAAACTTTGGGCTTTAATTCTTAACCAGATGTGGAAAATTCTCTCTACCTTGTATGTTAAGATATGGTTGGAAAGCAAAATTGCAGTGTCAAATAAGGCCAAACCCAACAGAAAAAATGAAAAACAAACCAAAAAAAATAACTTAAAAAAATTTTTTTTAATAGAGAAGGATAAGCATGGCTAGCAGGAACTTTTATTTGTGGGAGGTGAGTGGTAGAGTTGAGCAGATATGACCAAGGTGGTTTAACAGGGTGTATTTATTTCTACAGTCCGAATGAATCATTAAAAAATATGTTTTCTTGATTAATCTCAGTGATGAACTTGAGGGGTCTTTGGGGGAAGAGCGAAGCCTGACTAAAATTTGTCCACGCCAAATAACAGGCAATTATGAGCAATTGGCGAGCAGATATATACTACTTAAATTTAGTAGTGTAGTAATTATAGAAGAATCTATATAAGAAGTTAAGATATGAGAATTAAGATACCAGTAGTTAAATTAGACTTCACAGAATTAAATCACAGCTGCCATGTATTGGTAACATCTATCTACATTTATTATTGATATTACATGACAACATCTCATGTACTTAATATATTATTTTATTTCTGGAATATTTTATTAATGTCTTAGCTCATGCTGCTATAGGAAAATACCATAAACTAGGTGGCTTGAACAACAAACATTTATTGCACACAGTGCTGGTTCCTGGAAGCCTGAGATCAGGGTGCAACATATTCGGGTTCTTGTGAGGACCCTCTTCCATGTTGCAGACTGCCCACTGCTCATTTTATCCTCACATGTTGAAAAGAGAGAAAGCTCTGGTCTCGACATTGCCTTAACCCACTCAGGAGGGCTCCACATTCGTGACCTAATTACCTGCCAAAGCCCTACTTACAAACACTATTACGTTGGAGATTCGATTTCAACACATGAATTTTTGGGTGATACAAACATATAGATCATACATTATATTTTCTATATATTATACTGCTGATTTTAGTAACATTTTATAACACGTGAAATAAAACATAAACACATAGAAACCGGAAAAGAGGAAAATAGAGAACTCATACTAAGCTCTTTTCACACATTAACTCTCTTTATAAAAACAATACACACTTTGAAAAATCAGCAGCATTTTAACTTAAAATAAAATATAAATAAGTTTTATATAAAAAAGACATGTTAGTGAAAAAATGGTCTATCCTTACCTTAGGGATTTCTTAGGCATACATTTTGGCTAGCCTTTCACTTTGGGACAGAATAAACTATGATAGCCTATAAGAACATATTCTGTTATTATAAAATTATAGAACTATAAGTTTACTACTGCTATAATAATGGACTTTTCTATCTACTTTAGAGTAGAAATTTGTAGTTTAAAATTTTTAGATGCTAAATACGTTTTTGATCCATATGACTAACTATCATATAAGTACTTGCTGTTTAATATTAAATTCCAGAGGCTTAAGGAAAGACTTACTAGAATATCACATCCTTGAAAGTATGGTAAAATATTCCTTGAGCAAACATAGTTTCTTTCAATTCATCAAGAAATTGATGTAGCATTACTGAAGGTGGTTCACATTTAAAGAAGCATGTGCTTGCTGAGTTAATTTCAATGTGTTGAAGGTTAATTGATCATGAAGCTCTGATTCATAAAAGGAAAGCAGACGAGAACTACAATGTCTCAATATCACCTATCTTTCTCCAAGGCTATCAAATATTCAAATATATCTTAAGGACAAACAGACTAGATAATTGTTTCAAATTTTTTATTGAAAACAGATATTTCCAGATATTTTTCTGCCTTCTGTATTGTAATCTTGCTGAAAGGGAAAAGTAAAGAGACAATAAAATGTATCTCAAGATTATTCTGTATTGGATTAATTCCTTCATAGTTAAAATAATATGCTATGTTTTCTCTCGGATATGTTTTGAACAAACTCTTTGTGTCAAGTTACTTCTGCTTCTCAAAAATAAGAAAAGCTAATTAAAAATGAACACTAACGATCAGCCTTGTACTTACATTTAAATAAAGTTTTTATTTTCTGACCTTCATCCAAAATAGGCTCAGCAGGTTACTGAGGCACTTGTTCTAGCGTGCCAGGCAGAGCAAACCTACCAGACCTCTTAGATTTTACAAGATTAAAAGTAGGAAAATAAATGTATAAAAGGCCAAAGCAGAGTCCAACCATCTAATTGAAACAACATTTTTACTTGATAACACAGATCACAAGACATTAGTAGATGAAAATTAGCCTACTTCTATATCACCTATCTATCAGGAAAATGGGTGATGAGGGAAAACAATATGTTTATTTTGTTATAAATTATTTCATTTCAATTTGTAGAATAAATGAGTGACAAATCAGTCAATTTATTTTATTGGCTTGAATTTAATTAAAAGTAACTCAAGACATATACATTAAGTAGAAACATATGGCTCAAATAAAAACAGTTGTATACAGATAGAAGCTTAAAGTGTCAGAAAGTTTCTTGGACAGTGTCAATTTAATTGCATAATTTGAATACTTACTAATCAACCCAGTTAATACTATGTGGAAAGCTCTGTCAGAAACGATCATAGTTTGTTGATACATTAAATGTATTTCCTTTTCTATGACAAAGATCAAATACTATGTGCTTTTACTAGCAACTTTCCCATCCCTTTGATCTTATGTCAAACTGTTACCTAGTGTTACACAAAGAAGAATAAAAAGAGTGTCATGAACTACCTTTATCTATAAAATCTTGTGGATTTTCTTTCTTTATTCTTTAATTTATAGTGGCGTTGTATGGTTATTTACTGATCAGGAAAAGGAAAAATAAAGCAGGCAGGAAATGCATGTGCATTCCTACATGCTTGTGAATATCCTCTTCTTAGTCAGTCTTGTAAAGAATAATGGCCAACCTTCAAGGAACAACAAGTGATGATTCCACATGAACAATATAATACCTCACCTAAGTGAGCTGCTGTCACTCTGTCCCCATGATTCCTATTCACAACACCTGTAACAGTTGAGAAACACACAAAGAGACATAGTAACATATGGAATTCTAGTAAAATCTCAACTATCTCGAAATCAAGATTTTTTTTTTAATATTTGGGTGGAGGAATAAAATGAATGCAAAATTCTTTTGTCTGGTATAAATATACTTGCTTAGGAGCTCTTCAATCAGGGAACATATTTGAAAACTTGTCAAATATCATTAAAGTGTTTCAGACTGATAAAGGACCTTAGTAAGAAACTGGAACTCTAAAATCCTGAGATTTTTAACCACAAGTGTTGAAAAAGCAAATGTTCTAACATATTTTTGTTACATAGAAGATGTCTGGATTCTTCAAAACCTTTTTATTTTCCTTTAAAAAGGATACATTACCTGACTTGTGTCTTAAAAAATAAGAAGAAATAAAGTGATACAATGAAACGATTTCCGTGACTGGAATTCAGCAATAATGGATCAAACCATGTTCCCTGTCACTAACAAACTGAGGAACCTTGATCAACAGATGTTTACAGGCAAATGGATTAGTGTAAATCAAATTCAGGAACAGATTCTTGATACTTGGAAAACAAAGCCTAAAGCAATCAAAAAAGACAGTATCTCCCATGCAGTGCTAACCCATTTCTCTAAATAAGAGTGTTCAGAGACTGAGGTAGCTCCATACCTCCTCCTGTCCAGATTACTGAAAACTCAGTCTGGACTTTGAGATCTATCCCGGAAGATTTAAATAAAGAAACATTCACTAACACAAACTAAAACTTGGGAATATATAGATTTGTAACTCTGGTCATTTCCTCACCATTCCATAAGATGTAGTCTCAAGGTCACAATCATCACCTTATCTTTATGTCCGAACTGATTAAACAAAGTTAGAATATACCAAATATTGTATGAGATACGAGTGTGAAATTACAAAGTAAAAAACTTTTAAAAGAGTCACAGTCATGAAGTGTAACATCAAAGATTATTGGCTGTTAACTTTCTGATGATTTCATTTCATCCCTTTTATGATCTCATTCTAAATCACTGCTTTTCAAAAATTAATGTTGTATACTTAGATAAATGTAAAATGAATATTTCAATAATAACTTAAGTGATATAAAGAATAAGTGTGCCATAATAACTTAATTTTACTTTAATCAACACAGTATAAAATTTTTCCAAATCAAGTGGTTTTATTTATAATACTAAGAAAGTTTACCAAAAATATGGATAAAAGAATGAATACATTTTAGTAGTCATAATTTGACTTAATCTTTACATTTATGTAACCACAAAATACTTAGGATATATTGAAAGATCTAATAAAAATAGCATGTGTAGGAAATTTCTTTGTCTTTCAGAGGCTTAGCAAACTTCTTAATTATATCATCACCTAAATATTTGTATTTAATTTACATTATATCATGTTAGAGACATTTTAGAGATATTTACTATATCTCTAAGAGTTTTACAGAATATCTAAGAGTAGTAAATCAATTGGATTCATTTTACTTTTCCAAAAATGCTTATATGTTTGTAGAACTAAAAATGAATCCAGAACAATTAATATTGCTTATATCTTATGTGTAATCACATGTAGACCAATTTAAACCAGTTAAAAATAATTTGTGAGGATGGATACTTTTAAAAGTATAATTTAAACAAGGCACACTTCAGGGGCTTGACACTCAGAAAACTGCTAATCCCTGGTAATTGATGAAAACTTCCATGAAGGCAGGATCTGTGTCTGAATTCTTAATAGATACAGTCACATGAAACAAATACTTTCTATGTATTTGTAATAATTAAATCGAATGATGCTCTTGTCACCATTTATTCAACAAAGAATCTACACTAAATAAAAATTATCTGTGATACTGAGTGGTAAACCACATTAGTGACCTCTTTCATTATAAAGCCTGCTGCAAATGGAGAAGTCAAGAGGCAAAGAAATGAGTACCCAGAAACTGTTACATTATCAGAGTAGCAGTTTATCCAACCAGCAGAGAAAGCAAAAGTACAGGAGGTAGTAAGTTCACAGGGTATAACAAGAAACGAGCAGAAGACTACATAAAACAGAATGTAAAACTTCTTTCCAAATAAATTACAGTAGGTTGTAGATTACCTATAACCAGTCTTTCAGCCTGTTTCAAGAGCCTTTTATTTAGGAAATTTCTAGAGAATTTTACTGCATATTCAGCCTCACATAAACTGTGGGAGTTACACTCAATACTATGGCTTAAGTAGGGGAATAAATTGGTAATTTCAATTTAGGTCACTATAATATTTTTTCTTATTTCTTTACGAGGTAATTGCTTTATTGTCTTTATTTTTTCACATGTATACTTGCAGGGGAAAAAAATTGCATCCTAAAATGAACCATAGAAGGAATATACAGTGGTACCTCTGTTTTGTAACGTAATCTGTTCCGGAAGACCATTCGAGTTCTGAAACGTTGGAAAACAGCCAACAGCTAGGTCTCAGGATCTTGCACTCAGCGGAAGACACCTGACATGTTTGACTTCCAAGGCATGTTAGAAAACCAAAGCATTTACTTCCAGGTTTACAGCATTGGTAAACCGAAATGTTCGTTCACAGAGACGTTCGAAAACCGAGGTACTACTGTAATATTATTTAAGAATGATTGTGAAATTCACATGAAGGATACCAAAACAAAAACAAAAACAAAAACAAAAAAACAAAATGGTATTGCTTCAATATAAATAAATCATATTTAATACTTCCTTAAATAATTTTGGGGTTATTCACTTTCTGAATAGTAAATTATATATGTTATAAAAATTGTTTAGTTTATCAAATAACCAGAAGGCAACATAGACAATTTTCATTGCTGTATCTTTATTTTGTTTTTATTTTAGGACCTAGGATAACAATTTCTACATTCAAACAGTCTTTTACACCTAATTTCACATACTATTATATAAACAGGAGAGTAAGAAACCTTTGATTATACATGTAATGAATAATTTTTAAAAGCTTGTTATAGCACTGAAAGTATTTCGATATATCAATAAAAAAAAGGAAATAAGCTAAACGGAAGTCAATAAGTTTTACAATATCAATTTGTTTGCAAACAAACTTGATACCAGTGAAAAGTGCATGCAAATCACTCCATTAAGCTTAATCTAGATTGAAAAGCAAGTATGTTTAAGGATGTAATGAAAATTGAAGCACTTCTTTAATTATCTGCATAAATTACTTAGCCATCAGTATTAAAAAAAATGCAGTAATGCTTTTTGGTTAACAATCAAGTATTTAAGCAAGACAGCATGAATAAGTTTCTACTGAAAGTCTAAGAAAAAAATATCACCGTATCAAAATTTGATGACGCAATTATATGGAAGATAAATTGCATGATATTTCACTCTCGATAACTGGTAGACGATGATCGAATATTGAATGCCAGTAGGACTTTAATGTTTCTATAATGTATTTTACTGTATTCTCAAAATAGCATTCAAAATCCAATGTGAATACAATTTTCAATGTTCTCAAAATCTTACACCTAATTGACTATTTTATAGTATTATACATACTCTCAGGTTAAAAGTAATACACGTCCATTCTTCCATACTTCATCCATCCTTTCAAGATGATAGATACTCAAGGATTATTAAATTTATAACATTATGTGATAAAAGGAGACACAATAATTTCAGTGTGAACACTTTATTCTTTCTAATTTAAATTAATTCAAATTATTGTAACATACTTTCATCAATATGCTTTCAGTAAGTTCATTACATTGACAACATTAAATAATTTGATAACACTGTAAGATAGTATTCTCCAGGCAGTGGAATGGAGGGGAGGGAGTAAATAACCTCAAAGGAAACTTAGAGTCTTCAAAGTATTTAAAATACATATACTTTTAAAAAGATCAAATATAGTTTGAGAACTATTTGGAAATGAGACCGGAATAGATAGTATCAGGGAAAATAACTTTATTTTGTCTTTCCATCCTTTTATATCAATTTAATTAATTCAATGTAATCTAGTTAAAATGGTTTAATTAAAGAATCTATAATATGGTGAAAATGTTAAAAAGATGCCTACATTCAAGAAAACTTAAATAAATTATCTGACTCTTACATGCTAGGCAGCTTTTATCTCTAGGTTAATTCAAATCCAAAATCCTTTTCCATATTTCACTTCCCACGTCTCAAAGACCAAAATGACCTCTGCAGGGTGTAGGTCCTGTCACTTAATTATCCTCATTTATGTATTTCACGTAACAGCTAATTGTGAAGTTTTCAAAAGATGGAAACTCCCTCTTTGAGGAAGACATTTTTTTTCTTCCAAATGTATTTGTAAAATCAATGTGTCATAGAATAATAGAACTTCCTTTATAACCAAGAGGAGGGTCAGATACTTTGCCATTCAAAACACTTCCTGATCTTATATATGAGGAAACCAATTCATCAAGTAGGGTAACAAGGATGTACCAGATAAAAGCATTGACTACCCTACCTATAAGAGCATCATAGGCTTGAACTAAAGCTTTCCTACCAACCACCTCTACTCTTCCTTGTATGTGTCCCAAATTCTTTTTCACTCAGTCACCAGATTTGTATAATTAAAGTCATAAACTACACGTCTTATAAACTGTAGCACAGTGCTAATCAATATTGACAATTAATAAATTCCTGTATGCACTAATTTTATTTGGGAATCCCTCTTATGTAAGCCAGGATTGTTTTCCAAAAACAATGAGGCAGGCTGATGATATCTGCCAGCTTCCTTTCTTTGCTTCCTAGGAAAATGACACAAAAGCCCAGAGACCCACAGCTATGAAGAAGGCTAGGGGAAGAGATTCTGATATGAATAGAGGACTAACGGGTAATCAGCAGTGGGGTGGAGGAAGGTGGGTAACATACGAATTGAGATGACCAATTCTGAGGATAGCATATGAATGAGGTCCACAGAACTTACGAACTCAGATCTTTCTTGTAACAGCACAAAATAGGGTAAGATAAATTTAATTAGCTTTGGGCTTTTGCAGCAGAGAGCCCCAAAGTGGGGGTGGAAGAGGGGAGGAGGAAAGATAAGGGGGAGGAAATCACAAGGAATAATAATGACACACTTGGGAAAAAGAAACACTATGAAAGACAAATCAACAGGTGGAAAAATCTACCCTAGAGAAAGAAGAATTAATGAAAAAAAAAGTCAAAATTTGAATATTTTCAGTCTGATAAGAAGATATTAGAAATATAACAACCTAATTGTTGAACTGAAGAATCCAGTGTCAGAAATTAATGGATATAATACAGAATAATACAGCAACAAAAAATGTGAGTATCATGGAACTCAGGATTAAACACTCACCCAAGAGGTATACGGAAGATGAATAAAGTGAGAGAGAAAATGAGAAAAACAGATGATGACTAGCAACAACTGTTAAGGAACCTAGAAGGCAAGAATGATATAAATAGAAAGGGATTAATATTTGTACAAATAACAAACAATAAATTATGAGAATTATTAAAAACAAACTGGAAGGGTTTATGAAGCTCTGAACAGGATAGATAGGACAGACTAATCAGAAATAAAAAATGGAAGAGCTATATGAAGAATTCTAGATACACATCATGAAATTTAAAATGGTTTTTAAAAAGACAGAGTTCTAAAGTTTCTTTGAGAAAACAAGATTCTACTCATAGAAGTATAATAGATAATGCAATATACATTTTTCAAAGCATCATCAGGTAAAGAAAGACGATGTGGTAATGTCTGTATATAAGAAGAACAAGAAAAGTAAACTCAGAGTCTATATAAATCCAAGCCAGTGTCTGCAGACTATGGTTTGCAGAGCAAATCCAGCTTGCTGCTTGTCTTGGACATAAAATTTTATTGGAACCCAGCCATAGGCATTCATTTGTATTTTGTCTATGGGTGCTCTCCTGTTGTGATGGCTGGGTTGATATTTGAGAGGGAAACCACAAGTCCTGCAAGGCCTCAAACATTTGCTATCTTCCTCTTTACAGAAAAATTTTACTGAACTCTGATCTAAGCTATCATTTAAATACTAGAGTGAATTACAGATGTTCTCGGGCATACAGAATCAGGGATATTACCACAAAAAGATGATCTTCAAAATACCTTTGTGGAAATTCCCAGCGAGAAGATTAATTAAGCCAGGTAGAAGCAATAATACAAAAGAGTTAGATAAATAAAATCTTAAAAGAAATCTATTGATGGCTGAATTTTAAAAATGACCCAACATTAAAGTACAAACATAGAAATCAACATATAATATTCCAGGTGAAACCAATATTAAACCAATGTAAGGAGGGCAGGAAGAACATGAGAGACCAGAATCGTTGAAAATATTCTTGTTCTGGAAAAGATACAGATATTGGCAAATTTCCATATTGCCAGGGAAATTTGAGTTTGAGTTTTAATAAGATAGGACAGGCATATTTCAAAGCAGAAGAATAAAATGACGTGCAAATAAATTTAAGACGAAAATAAATTTGAGTTCAAAATAAAATATAAAGTAGTATTTTAAGAAAAATGTTAATTGGTTGTACTTAACGACTGAAAATTATTTCAGATTTGATAATGAAGTAAAAAAGTAATATATTGTCTACAAAAGACACATTGCAAATGAAAGGATAGAATATTGTTGGAAATAAATATGTAACAAATACGTATACCTAAAAGCACTAAACGGGAAGGCAGACTATATTTGATGTAGTAGAACTTAAGCTAAAACTATTAGAGAATGTTCCTATGAGTAAATGGATTAAGGTTTCAAGAAAATATAACAATCCTAGATATATTTACTCAATAAATACAGAGAGCTATAGATATAGTAATTGTTATAATTTGATATTTTATAATACTCTTTATGGTATATTGATGTAGAAAAATATAAGAAAATTTATAAAAGATTTATATAACAAGGCTTTATATATGCAGCCCTCTTTAAAAGAACTCTGGGTGAAAGATCCACTTTGAAGAAAACTGTATCTAGGACTATGTATTTATCTTATGTGAAAATAAACCTAAATTACATGGATCTAAATGAAAAACTTTACCGTGGTTAACAAAGAATAAACATTATTTTCAAGAAGATCTGGACTATTGACATAATTGACTACTTACCAGCCCACAAAAACCTCAATACATTTCAACAAGTCAATATCATTAAAAATGCCTAATTAATTTAAAATACAATAACAAAAATCTTGCTAAATACCACCCAAAGATCTGGGGAACAATTAAAAATTATAAGAATTTACATAATTTCATAGCCATTGAAATTTTTAACATATGACAAAATGGATCAGATACAGGTGAAATACTATTTAGAGGGAAATTTGTAGAGTTTAGTAAATCTGTCACAAAACAAGAAATAAACTGTTCAACGGAAGAAAGCACTTGAACATTACACATAACATTTGATTTTATAATTTCTACAGTCATTCCTTCACCAGAAGCCACCACTGACTGTTTTAAGTATATTTAATGATTATAAAAACCAGTACTTTACTAGATTTTTAAAAAGAAAATATTAGCAAACTAAGAAAATCAATACAAATATTAACCATGAAGATGAAAATTAACAATTAATGAACTATTATTTATTTCTATAATAAAATCTGCTCAACCAACTTAAAACACTCATGAACAGAGAATACCTTTGTTTGTAGGAATAAATTACATTTTCCTGATTAAATATTTCCTTTAAGTCCATTAATAGCAAGAAAAATTAAAGAATTTCAAATTGTTCTTACTCCTTAAGGAATGTTTCTGGGTGTGTGAATTAAGAGATCAAAACTGAACAACTACTTTTGCGTAAATACTAATTTGTATAACTTTATAAGCTACTAAGTATTTCACACCATATCTAATTGATTCTCACTTATGATTGTGAGAGGGGTCATTATAATTCTCCTTTGAAAATGAGGAAAGTGAGGTCCTGAAAAGAAGTCATACATTCAAGCTGAGTAGCAAGAAAACTGCGTTAGGTATACAAGTACAGATACAAGTACAAATCTTTTTTTAACAAATGATTTGATGGAAGAGCTTGTATGTAGTCTCATCTTGGCTATAGTGCTGGTGTGTATATTCTGCTCTGGGGTACAGCTGATGTGTAAGTAGTTTGCTAACTTGTTTCAAACTGTAATCAAGCATGCATTATACAGTCCTAAGATTAATGAATATGTGACTTGTCAAAAGAAAATTCAGACAGATCTACTTCATATGAATATTTTATTGTTCAAGAAACAAACAGCGGAACTGGGGAGACTTCAAATATGAAACTAGTAAGAAGCTGAAAGGCATGATTTGACATGATGGCTTACGAAGTGAAAATAAGGAAATTGTTTAACTTTTACAATGATTTGTTGTTACAATAGGGAATCCTAAACAGCAGGCCATAAGCTAAAAGTGATTATCTTATACCATCTTAGCAAAATGATTTGTTTTATTTTTGATTACCACCAGCATTTACAAGAAATAGCTAAGATAAATTTCACTTATGTTCAATCAAGTAACTAGATTAAATTTTGTTTTACTGGCTTTGCTGGGTTTTGTCTACCCTACAGATCTTCATGCCTGGTCTCCGTTTAATTTAATTTTACAGACTACAATAAGTATTGTTTAAAACTGTTCTGATATCTGAATTTTGGTTGTAAACAGAAGACATTTGGGACACTATAAAAATATAAATTATGAAGAGATCCCTCCAATAAGTTTGGTACCCATGTGGCACCCAACATAATCTTTATAACATTATTGATTATATTCTCCATACTGTACGAGCCCTGACAATTAAGTTTGCGAACTTGTTGCAATGATGTTGCTAACTATTTTTTGATATCAGAGGAACTATTCATTATGAATTTGCACAATCTGTACAGTTAACCAAGTTTACTATTTGCAAGTGCTGAAAAGGCTGCCTGAAAAAGTTAGACGAACTGAACTTTACACCAACAATTCATGGCTCCTGCATCACGACATTGCACCAGCTCACACAGCACTGTCTGTGAGGGAGTTTTTAGCCAGTAAACAAATAACTGTATTGGAGCACCCTCCCTACTCACCTGTTCTATCCCCCAATGACTTCTTTCTTCACTCGAAGAGAAAGGAAATATTGAAAGGAAGACATTACATTCAGGACATCAAGGGTAATACGAGGACAGCTCTGATGGCCATTAGAAAGAGTTCCAAAATTGCTTTGAAAGGTGGACTAGACACTGGCGTCAGTGCATTGCTTCCCAAGGGGCGTGTTTCGAAGGTGACCATAGTGATATTCATCAATGAAGTATGTAGCACCCTTTCTAGGATGACTTCACAAACTTAATTGTTAGAGCTCTTATTTCACATCCCTGTGACTATCTTGTGACTACCAATTTGTACTTTCTAATACCTTCACCTTTCCCCTATCTCCCAACCCCCTTCCCATCTAGCAACTAGCAGTTTTTTTCTCCGTATTTCTGAGTCTACTTCTGTTTTGTTTGCTCATTTATTCTCTTCTTTAGATTCTACATATAAGTGAGATTATATTGTGTTTGTCTTTCTCCATCTGACTTACTTCACTTAGCTTAATGTTTTCTAGGTCCATCCATACTGTTGCCAATGGTGAGATTTCATTCTTTTTTATGTCAGAGTAATGCTCCATTGTAAAAATGTACCACAGTGTCTTTATCCAGTCGTCTATTGATAGACATTTCAGTTGTTTCCATATCTTAGCTATTTTGATAGTGCTGCAATAAACATAGGGGTGCCTGAAGCTGAAGTAGAATGATATTGAATGCCAACTATAGCTAAATGAATATATACATATATATGTATATATGTGTGTGTGTGTATATATATATATATGTACATGTATATATATATGTACGTATATATATGTATATATGCATATATGTATATATTCATTAGGTGTGAAGTACAGCATAGGGAATATAGTCAATGGTATTGTAACAGCTATATTCGATGCCAGAGGAGTGGTAGACTTGGGGTGGGTGTTACCACTTTGTGAGAGGTGTATAAATGTCTAATTATTGTGTTGTTTTGTACACCTGAAACTAATATAAAAATTAAATTAAATTAAAATATACATATAAATTAAATTAAATTAAAAAGTCAAACATTTTAATGATACAAGTTTAGTATGATAATTACTACTTAAATAATTGAACAGTGAACTGATGATATTCAGGTATGATAGCATATTTTGTTGTCCAGCAGATTGCTTGGGCATATACCAACTTCTCAGTAGATTTTGCTGAATGAATGAATGAATGAATGAACGAATGAACGAATGACACTGGACGATATTATTGACATATCAGTAATTACATTATAGAATATTTTAACACGTCAGTAATTGTTAGTTATATGTGAGTAACTGCAGCATTATTCAATATATTAGTGTCTGACTTTATGCTACCTATTAATTAAAGCCTGGGTGGGATGGTACAAAATAGAGACATGTAAAATATTTACTTTTAATGTTAACTGTTTTAAATTCAGGATTCCTGAGAAAGCCAGAGAAAAGCACTGCTAAAATAGAAAGCTTTTAACAAGTAAGGTGAAAAGACTGAAATTTCAACCCTGGTTCCATTATTTATGGACAGCCTGACAAGGAACTTAGTTTCCTTGATCTTACGGAGTTATTTTCTGAATAAACAAATGTTTACAAATCAGTGTGTCAAGGAGCAGTTATTGCTATTACCTAAAACATCTGGTTGTTGACTCAAAATTCTGAAACTGAGGTTTATTATTTATTTTAAATTAAAGTTTATTGGGGTGACAAGTTTTAGTCAAGTTACATAGATTTCAGGTGTACAATTCTGTAATACATCATCTATAGATCACGCCCAGAGTCAGTTCTCCTTCCATCACCACATATTTGATCCCCTTTACCCTCATCTACCACCCCCCTTCCCCCCCATCTACAGGTAACCACTAAACTATTGTCTGTGTCTATGAGTTTTTGTTCTGTCATTTGTTTCTCTTGTTCCTTTGTTGTTTTCAGTTTTATATACCACATATCAGGGAAATCATACGGTTCTCTACTTTCTCTGGCTGACTTATTTTGCTTAGCATTATAATCTCAAGATCCATTTATGTTGTTGCAAACGGTCCTATTTCATCTTTTCTTATGGCAGAATTGTATCCCATTGTATATATATATATATACCGCATCTTCTATATCCATTCATCTATCAAAGGACACTTTGGTTGTTTCCATGTCTTGGCCACCATAAATAAAGCTGCAATGAACATTGGAGCACATATGTTTTTACAGATAAATGTTTTCAAATTTTTTGGGTAGATACCCAGGAGAGGGATTGCTGGGTTGTATGATAATTCTATTTATAATTTTTTGAGGAACCTCCACACTGCCTTCCATGGTGGCTGCACCAGTTTGCATTCCCACCAACAGTGTACGAGGGTTCCTTTTTCTCCACAGCTATTTTTTATATTGTTGGAATTTACATGTGAAATTGGAATTGCGTTCCACTTGTGTGCATCCCACACCAACCCAACATCACATGTGAGAAACACACACACACACACGCACACGTGTGTGAACCAGGGGAGAATATTTATACACACATACATAGGATATTTCTAGAGAGAAGGATGTGAAATTTACCTGCTCACTTATTTGTTCAACTATCTGTGGCATTTTAAAATTAGATGTCTGATGCTAAAACCTTGGTAAACAATATTTCATTTTAAAAGTTAGCTTTATGCTGAGTTAGCAGTTGCATATTATTGTACATCTGCAGTGTTATATTTCCTTTCAATTTTATTTGGTTGGTTTTTAAATTGTTTTGCAGAGGTGAGAACATATTAAGCATATTCTTGTACAAAGAACTTATACTATGCCTCTTCTTGCAATTTGTCATCTCCTATTATGAAGCATTGCTTAAAAAGACAAGTGAAACTTGTACTGCTGCTGCTATTTTTTTTACAGCATAATGAACTATAGTTAAAGCTTAGATATGTTATATGTATATAAACACACATGTACTTATTGAAAACACATATTTTATCACTTATTTATTTCAACTTAAATACAAATCAGAGTTGTTTTACAGTGATACATTTGGCAACCATTTTCTCATTTAATGGCTTTCATTGTTGTGTTCCATATAATAAATATTCTATTCTAATGAGTTTGCCAGTAATAACAGAAGATGTATTACCCACTGATTTCCTTCTTTATTCAAAAACACACATATGCATACATAGGTTTTATAAATTCATTTTTTTCCCTATGGATGAAGATTACAATTATTTTAAAGTGTGTTGTTTATTTGACTTATATCTTTGTATCTTTATATAAGATACAAACTTTTATATTTTCTCATTTGCCTTGTTATCATGTCCAAAGTAGTTATAATATTATCTAAGTTTGATGATACCACAACATGCAGAATCCTTTTTAAGATAAGAAAGTTGACACTGGACTATGCTATAAAGATTATTTTTAAAGCATTGCAACAATTTAATAGACTGAATATATAGTGTTTGTTAGGTTGTTTAAACTGATAAAAAGTGTATGGAGTAGAATGACAATAACATTTTAAAGAGGAGTATGCTGTAAATTTAAATGGTATCTAAGAGTCAAAAGATCCGAAAATATTTGCAGATCACCTTTAAAACAACTAAGTTTAATATTCCTCATAGAAACTAAAAAAGTCTAGAAAATATCGAATTGCATTGTATATAGAACATGTAGTTTGAGTATAATTCTGGGATTTAGTCTAGCATTGTCCATGGTAATCATTAATGGATACTCTCATGTCTTAAAATGTAAGGCTTTTCCTGAGAGATAATTATATAATAAATGATCTTTAAGTAAACAAATTTGGCTTATGGTATTTAAAAAAAAAAAAAAAAAAAAAAACCTATAAGGCTCTGCTTTTCCCAAGTGTCACTAAGAAATATTTTACATAGAATTAAGGTCATATATTACCATTCAAATTTACATTGTGATAAAAAGAAAATGAAATTATACATGGGAAAATGGTATCATTACCAATACATTAACCATTTAAAAAATTCTTTTGAGGTAAGAATTCAAAGACCTTAACCTAAAGATGGATTTAAAGTCATTGCACTATATGAAATCATCAAAGAAGACAGAAAAAAGGTAGAACAAATAAGATCAAAGATAGATCCAGTGACATTTCTATATTGAAAAGTCAAAAAATGAAAAGAAAAAGGAGAATGCAAGTAAGATAGAACTTAGAGAGAGTATGCTCACAAAGAAACCAAATGAAAACTGTGCATCAAGGCGGAAGAGATAATGGGCCATATCGAATGCTGCTAAGAGGTGAAAAAGATTAAGACTAGCAAGTTAAGTTAGCAACATTGAGACAGGAGATGTATTTGTGGGGGTCAGTGAAAGAGTAAAAACATAACAGACATTAGTTTGAGGAAGAGTGGAAGAAAGCATTTAAAAACAGATATAAAGGCTATCACAGTAGCATTGGTGAAAATGGAAATAGAGAAGTGTCACTGGAAGAAGAAATGGTGTTAAGATTGTAACTTTTATATATGAAAGATATATCAGAAAATGAGATGTTTAAATATAAACAAAATATGAGAATGTTTAGTTATATAGTCTCTAGTTTTTTTATATTTAAATAAATTAAATTGACTAAGCCATGCTTAACATTAAAGTTTTTCAATACAAAGCTCTGTTTTAAATAGTTTCATATTAATAAACCACAGAATAAAATGTATCTCTGCTTTAAGTTTCAAATGCAATTCCAACGTACTTATAAACAACTGAAAAGTTAAGAAGGTGCCAAAGGCAGTAGGGTTGAGGCGAAAAACACAAAAGATACAATTATGAGAAAAGCAGATGCAAATTGTGGAAGAAAAGCTTGGACTGAATGTTTTTGATCAGGGTTCTTATGGTGAAAAAATGAACGATATCGATGGTGCTATAAAATAAAATTTTCTGAACAAATTGGAAATAAAAAGATATCTTGAGTATACATTTTTTATTCAGTCAGATAGAAGGGGAAGAAAAAGTGCTTTAATTATGGTTAACCTTCATTTAACGAGGAAAAAATATCTCTTTACATAGCATTTTAAAAGGAAATAAAAATATGTCTGTCATGGAGAAGCAATGAGACAGGAACTTCATTCATGGAAGCATCTTAATTGAAAAAGGAAAAAATGTTTCACATTCGAGGTAGTCTATTTCTCATATTTTTGGTTGTCTGAATTTATTTCCCTTTCAGCATCTCTGCAATGTGTCCAAATAACTAATACTTATTAAAGAAAATAAAGTATTCACTCATTTATTTGTATACCTTTTTAAACAGCAAATGTGTAAACAGGTAGTATCTGTCTAGAATATCTATGTAAAATATATTCCCCCAAATTCTTCTCTTAGAAGGTAAAACAAAACCAGTACATTAGAACATCCAACTTCCCTGACAGATGGACTTAGAGAGAAACATTTGGAACAAATGAGGCTGATCATAGTGATCCCCAGAAATATCGCTGGAGCTACTGGTGAAAGATTAATTCATGTCTTCTCCTCCTCCTCCTCCTCCTCCTCCTCCTCCTCCTCCTCCTCCTCCTCCTCCTTCTTCTCTCTCTCTCTCTCTCTCTCTCTCTCTCTCTCTCTCTCTCTCTCTTTCTCTCTCTCTCTCAATCACTTCACTACCTTCGGTGGTTATCTGGCCATCAATGTAAAAACACATACCTAAAAATAAAGTAAACCAACAGAAAAACAGACCACAGAACAGATAATGAAAATCTATTCTGAGTAAGACAACCTGACATGCCTTCCCCCAGAGTGGAAGCGCTATAGAATATCAAATAATTAACAAGATTCACTAGTATTCAACATTTTCTAGAAGCAATTATGAAATATTTCAAAAATATTACCGTGTACTTGAACATAAAGAAAACCTCAAAAATATAAATTATAATTATCAGGCCATAATTATAAGGTAGACTTTAATAATAGAAAGTATGGATTAAATAATCACATATGTGAAAATTAAAACACACACACACATACACACAAATTTGTGGTATATTCTTCTTCTGGCAATGGTAAAGTAACAGTATTCAGATCAATCCTTCTTCCCAGAGTAAAGAGAAAAATTTTGAAAATATAGTGTACATAAATTCCCCAATGAAGGCTTAGGCAAGTTGCTTAAGAAAAGAGGTCTTAAAGGGTCAAATCCTGGAGAGAGGAAAAACCTAAAGGATGACTCTGATATTTAATTTTACCCTCAAGGTAGTTGACAATTCTAAAAATGTATCTACTAGCTTAAAAATTTGAGTGTATATTTCAGCAGTTTAGGACAACTTCAAGCATAGTCAAGGAGGAAGGGCCTTTACTATTGGGGCCACCAGGCACAGTCTTGCCACAGTATTTACCACAAATGAAGTCGTCAGCACAGCTGTGTGGAGAGTGACTTTCTACAACATTTCAAGACTGTATAATCTCATTTGTATACAAATTCTGCCAGAGTAAACAAAGAGCGAGTTCTCTGCAATTCATTCTGACAAATACAACATTAAAATCAAATCCCCAAAAAATATATTAGAAAAAAGCAAAACCGTAGGACTATTTCAACTACAAATATATAGGGAAAAACCCTAAAAAAAAAACAGTATATAACATCTAACAAAGCATTAAAATATTAAACACCCTTAATTCTCATTTCTATAGATGTAGAAAAATCATTTAATGTGAGTCAGGATAAACTTGTGATTTAAAAATGGTTTAGGAATAAAGACAAAAATCCACAAAATGTAAAGAATTGCAAAGGAATATCATGCAAAACTGTGTACCAAGAAACTAGATGACAGATGAAATGAGCAAATTCCAAGAAACACACAAACTACCAAAATTAATTCAAGAAGGAAGAGAAAATTTAAATATACTGATAACAAGAAAATAAATTTAATTAGTAATTTATGAACGCCACAGATTAAAGCCTATGCCCAGATGAGTCTACATATAAATTCTACCAAACATTTAAATAAGAATTAATGCCAATTCTTTACAAACTCTTCCAACAATTAAAAAAGGAAGGGGAGCACTTCACAATTTATTCTTTGGGAAAAGTATTACCCGATCAAAAAATAGACAAATGCATCATAAGAAAACTACAGACCGATATCTCTCATGATATGGACATAAAAATCCTCAGCAAAATACTAGCAAATTGAATCTAGCAACATACAGCTAGCTATACCTTGTGACCAAGTAGGATTCATCCCTGGAATATGAGTTTGGATTAACATGAAAAAAAACCCAATCCACATAACAGATGACATCAGCACAAAAAACAAACAAACAAAACAAAACAAAACAAAACACACATGACCAATTCCATAAACACAAACAACTCATTGGACAAAATCCAACTCATTTTCATGATAAAAACTCTCAACAAAGAGTAGATGAGAACATCCTCAACCAGATAAATTGGAATTGATTACAATTAAAAACTCTTGTACTTCAAGAGATACCATTTATGAAAAACTCACAGCTAAGATTACATTAATGATCTAAGACTATAAATTTACTTGGTCTCTAAGATCAGGAAAAAGACAAGGATGTCTTGTCACTTCTGTCCAACATTGTACTGGACATTTTAATTAGGGTAATTGGCAAGAGAAAGAAACACAAGGCATTTATTTGAGAAAGAAAGAAGTAAAACTACCTCCATTATAAGATGACATTATTTTGTACATAAAAAATCCTAAGGAATCTACTAAAAATGACTAAAACAAATAAACACTTGTAAGAAGATTGCAGGATATAGTATCAATATACAAATGTGAATTGTATTTCTATAAACTTGGAAAGAAAAATCCAAAAACGGCTCTGTGAATATACTAAAAGCCATTGAATTATACTTTAAAGAGGTGAATTATATGGTATGTGAATATATTTCAACAGTATTGCTATTAAAAATGGAATATTTACATATTTGTACAAAGCCCTTAAAAAAAGAAATTAAGAAAACAATTTCATTTAAAATAGCTTAAAGAAACAAAATATTTAAGAATACATTGAATAAAATAAGTGAAAATCTTATATTCTGCATATGACAAACATTGTTGAAATAAAGAATCACAAAATAAATGGAAAATATCCCAAGATCATGGATCATAAGATGATACTGTTAAAAAAAGCAATAAAAATCGGTCTACAGATTCAATGCAATCTTTATCAAATTTATGGCTGGCTTTAGAATTTGGCAAATTAATCTTAAAATTCATATGAAATTTGAAGCGACCTTAAATAACCGCCCCATAAAAATAAGTAAACAAGAAGAACCAATGGGAGAACCCAGTTGTCCTGATTTCCAAGTTATTACAAAGTAATGGTAATCACAACAGTGTTGTACTAATATAAGGATAGACTTAAGATCAATGAAGTAGAATTGAGATTCGAGAAACAAATTGCTGTGTCTGTGGTCCACCAATTTAGACAAGGGTTCAAAACCATCCAATGGGGGAATAACTGTCCTTTTAACGAAATACCTCTAGAACTGTATATAGTTATCCATGGCTTCTAATAGGATTGCTTCTACTTGTCCTAAAAAAAAAAAAAACTAAGAGTAGGAAATATCTGATGACATTTTCCAAACAGCCCATTTTCTTTAAAATGAGGGCTTCATAGTCCACTATGAATTTATGTTGTATTTTTTGTTACAGAAGCTTGACTCAATTGACTGAGGCCTATGATCTTAGGCATGGCAGCAATACTGCTAAGAAGCCTCAAATGAAAGAAAACCTGTTCCTTCGTTGTTACATGGGAAATGCCGTCAGAGCTAAGAGCTAGAGTGAAAATGCTGAGGCTGGAAGGCAGCCTCCCTTGGCTACCATAAGAATACTGCTGTTGAGACTAAAAGCCGACTACTTTTAAAGTAACAATTAGAAGATGATTTAGTTTCCTGGGACAAATAGTGATAAATTGAAATTGAATACTTAAATGACCAGTAATACATAATTCGTGTGATGGTGATCAACTATATATTTCTTATTTCAAAGCTACAGATTCATCTGGATGACAATTTTATAAAATGGCAGGTCCACAGTTGATGTTAGCCACATCTCTAATAACTTTCTCCAATAAAAATATAAATTCTTAAGAAAAAAGAAAGGAGAAAAAGTAGAAGAGATAGAATAAGATCAAATGCTTTACTTCAAATGTTTTTCATTAGGTTCACTGACAGTTTCTGTAGGACACTTGTGATTTATTTCAGTTTCTGTAATGGATTGTGAGTTTTGGTTTGTGTTCTATACTGCTCAGTAAATAAGGGAGGTGACCTACTGAGGCTCATCAATTAAGTCTAGCTTGAACAAACACTTTAATTGAATTGTCCTGTGTTATAACGCTAGTACAATTATAGAAGCAATGGCACACACACAGTAAAACATAAGAAACTGTTCAGAAGTAAGTGATAAGATGGAGGGAAAATGTTTTGTCTTTAAGAGGGAACACTACAAATGTCAATTATTATTCTTTGTAACTGACCATTTTCATTGGTAATATATGCTTGAGGATAATAAAACCATCTTATATTTGTGTTCGATAAACCATGAACAAAATTATTTAAACCATTGAAGTTTGTACAGGGTATGCCTCTATCCACCTAACAGCAATATTCCTTCCAACCTCCAAGTACCAGGGCTTCATACTTAAATCTTCTCCCATTCTGGATGTTTTCAGACAATGGCTAAAACCCCTGACGGTTTTTTTAAAATGTCATCTTCCCATTAGGTTTTGCCTGCAGCTTTGCCTCAGGGAGCTGTAGCCCCACATCTATCTATGCAAGGTGCCAGTCTGAGTGTTGATCATTTTGTGTTCATTTTATTGCTCATACAAATTAAGATTTTGGGTTTTAGGTTATATTAAATCATAGATATGAAAAACAGAATTATACAGGAATTGAATGGGGTAGTAAAACATGGAATTTTAAGGAAATGGAGCATGTCCAGATTCTTTTTTTTTTTTTTTTTTTTAGATTTTTTTTTTTAATTAGGGAAGGAGAATAGGACTTTATTGGGGAATAGTGTGATAGTGTGTACTTCCAGGACTTATTTTTTTTTTTCCACGTCAAGTTGTTATCCTTTCAATCTTAGTTGTGGAGGGCACAACTCAGCTCCAGGTCCAGTTGCCGTTGTGAGTTGCAAGGGGCACAGCCCACCATCCCTTGCAGGACTCGAGGAGTTGAACTGGTAACTTTGTGGTTGAGAGCCCATGAGCCCATGGGGGAATCGAACTGGCAGCCTTCGGAGTCAGGAGTATGGAGCTCCAACCTCCAACTGCAGGCCCCAGATTCTTTATATAACATTAGCCATCTTATCTAGCAATGTGTATGAACTACATGTTTAGAATTGGGTCTTTTGTTACTATTTAAACTTACAGGGGAATTTTTTTATATTTAGATTTTCGAACGTTGGAGGGGGCTTCAGCCCTACTACCACAAGCAACTGTATCCTGCTGACAAACTGAATGAACTGGGAATTGAACTCTTCTCAGAGTTAGGTAATAAAAGCTCAGCTGACTAATACCTTGATTCTGGCATTGCAGTACTTAAAACAAAATAACCAGCTGAGCCTCCCTTGATTTTTGAACTATAGAATGGTGAGCATATATTTGTGTTGTTCTAATCCACTAAATTTATGGTAAGTTTTTATGGCAGCAATAGAATACTAATACATCTGGTGATCTGATGGTCAGAAGACATGAACCTATGAACCCAAATTCCAATCATTTGATTCAGTTTAATAGTGCCCACCAAACTGAGTTTGTTACTAAAAATTACCTCTACCTGTAAAGTCGTTTTATAGTTCCTGAAGAGGATAAAACACAATCTACTGATGTTAAGTGAGAAGAAGGTAATGTAATAGAGTACTGAACTTCATGAAGCAAAGGATTTCAAGGTCAAAGGCTGGACTGTATTTGGTATCAAAAGGTTATAGGAAGTTGGAGATAAGATTATTTAAGGAAAAACAATGTCTGGGAAAACAATACCTCCTTCCTCTTTAACTTTGCTGAAGCACTACCTTTAAAGGGTAGGGCACAGTCTTTCTCAGGAAAAAGGCAATTCTCTGAGTACAATGGCAGGACACACCCACCTTCCTAGACATTGAGAATATTGAAGACACATCTTCTGAATGTGCAAATAGCTGTGTGCTATGTACGTGAAGCAGGCCTTACCAACAACTGTAACCAAAAGGGAAACCTTGAAACAGACTTCTGGTACTAGTTAAGAGCAAGCTCAATTCATACAGTAAATTCCCATACTTTAGTGACATTCCAAGGAACAGGAAGAAAAAAAAGGGGGGGATTAAAAACAAAATTTCAAAATAAGTACATGAATTTAAAATGAAGGCAGAGCAAGAAATAGTAGCAGTATCTAAGATCTGAATTTCCTTCATTTGGACAATATAATGAATACATAAGCAAGGTTCTAATTGCTTTATTTCTTATGTGAAAGACATTGATAGAGTTTAAAACTACTCAAAGGTGGAGTTTATGGGACACTTATTTTAATGCAGCACAATGCGTAACAAATAGCCTTGAAAGCCTTTTAATTGATAATCACATATTATACCTCCATTATGTGTCAGATTCTAAATGTATTATCTTCTATTTTGCTTGAATTTATTTAATGAAGCTAATCTTTTAATAATGTTGAGATGACACAGAATGCAACAATACACATACACATGCTTACATTTATTTATTTATAAGTATTAATATTATATAATCTACCAATATATGCTTCATAGAGTAGAATATCATTAAATTGGGAAAAAGACATTCAGAACACTGTTTAGAGAAATCATCTTTTAGCATTTTCACTGATTTTTTTTTTCAAGTGGTTGGTTAGCGATTGATTTAGTTCATGCCAGAAACAAAGGCCTTAGAGAAACATTGACTATTCAAATTTTAATAAGGAAAGAATAGACTCTCCATTACAATTTTAAGTTAAGTGTCACAAAAAATTGCTATAAAACTCAATCATAAGTGAGATTAAAAACAGTAGCCTCAGGATATCAAACTTTGCAGCTCTTTTCTTCTTGAGGATTCAAGTTACAAGTACATATTATTGTGAGAAACTTATATGATATAAAATTTCTAAAGTTAATACACACACTAGATTTGCACATTTTAATTCAAATTTCAATGTGTCTCAATTAAAATATCTGTATTCAAAATATTGTATATGTGAGTTTCAAATATTACTATTTTTTAACTTTATTTCAAATAGTATATACATATGCATCTATTGCTGCTGGAAACTCGTTCAATAATCTTTAAGGAGATGCAATAAATGACTTAGCTGTACTTTTTAAATATAAATTAAAAATTTTATTTTATGTGTGCACTACTAACAAAAATCAAATATTGCTTTAAGTGACACATGGCAAATACTGCACAACATTAACTAAAAGAACACAAATGAACAAAGAGTACACCTACCTGGAAGGAGGTAATAGGTAAAATAAGAGATTTAGTTAGTATTGTTAAGTATATTTCAGAATATTAATCATGCAAAACAGAGATAAAACTTTCAATAGACATGCTAATTGGATTGGTCATGACTAAGCAATTACCTAGGATATTCTGGATCATAAAACAAAGATAGACTCAGAAAAGAGACATAGACAATAAATCACTTCAAATCTAATACCTGACTCACAGAATCTCAAACCACGGCCAACAGAAATAACAATATATGGCAATTTACCAGAGATAAAGATTAGCTCCATCATACCTTTTAAGAATTTTTTTTTTTCCCAAAATTAAAAGGAGTATGAGGAGGGCTATATATGTAGTTCTCATTAGCAGCAGAGGTTTCCAGAAGACGCTTGAAACACCTTCAGAGTTCTGTGTACAATAATTTTGAAATTGAAGATAATCAGTAAAAGTAATAAGTAATAATAAGACTTAACATTTATATATAAGCATAAAGGAAAGGGCCCTTAAAATTAAGAGCATTCACTCCTTGGAAAAATATTGTCTAAATAAAATGCTCCCAAATACTGTGTTTCCCCGAAAATAAGACCTACCTGGACAATCAGTTCTAATGCGTCTTTTGGAGTGAAAATTAATATCAGACCTGGTATTATTTTATGCTTATTATATATCAAATTATATTATATTATATTATATTATATTATATTATATTATATTATATTATATTATATTTATTATGTTATGTTATGTTATGTTATGTTATGTTATGTTATGTTATGTTATATTATATTATATAGACAGCGTCTTATACTATATTAAAATAAGACCGGGTCTTATATTAATTTTTGCTCCAAAAGATGCATTAAAGCTGATTGTCCGGTTAGGTCTTATTTTCGGGGACAAACGGTAAAACCTCTTCAATCAGATAAAACAGATGTTTAATCTACTTTTCATTGAGTGAATGGGCTATTTGATATGGGTTAAAAATAAGGATGAGTTGAGAGGAAAACTGGTTAATTTTCATATCTAACTTGAATGTCAATACAGATAACATAATAGCAACATCAAAGATTTTGGAAATACAACAGAAACAGGTTTGTGGGAGAAGTGAGAGAATATTATGGTAAATTATGTTTCCAGCATGTTAAAGTTGAGGAAATTGAAATAATTACATCAAACAGTTAACTATAAAAGCCTGGGGTCAAGGAAGATAACAAAGTTGGAGACAGATTGCAGCATTTATCTGCTTTCCTTTAAAAAACTTTCCCAGGGAGAACTGTTTATATTGTGTACATCTAGCCCATTAATCTGAAATACATATTATCATGATATTACAAATTATAGTTTCTAAATTCTAAACTAAACTCCTCACCCTTGCTACTGAGTGTTTATTTAGTATTTTCAACATCTCTAATAAGAATTTCAAATAAACATGGTAAAACATGACCCTAATTGCAACCATGACCACAAGACCCGCCACCAAAAATAAAATCTGGTCTTGTTTGTCTTTTAATCTCAGTATATTTATAATGTTATTAATGGCTGTCAGTCCAGGCAAAAACCTAAATAATCACCGATTTCATAATTTTTCTTAGTAATCCATACCTAATCACTCAAAAAATCTTGTTAGTTCTGCTGCTTGCTTCTGGTTAAACAAATTCTAAGTAATGCAATTGGTTGTTATATCTCAAAATTACATCCAGAATTCTTTGTATTTTTACATGTTAGATCTAATACTTTATCTATAGATTACAAATTATATATTTTATCCTTTCCAAATCAGACATTTGTTTTTCTTTTCTTACCTTATTGCATTGGATAGAACTTTAAGTTCAATATAGAAAAAGATTAATTATTATGACTATCTTTGTCTCATTTCCAAGTATTTATTCATATTTTATTCATATTCCAAATGTATTTAGAATAGAATAGAAAGAATTTCAATATTTTACCAGTGAACATTTTACAATCAATACCATTTCATATTAATATATGTGATTGTGTCTTTTCCTAATTTGTTAAGTTTATCATTCCTAGATTTTAGATTTTATACAATTCTGTTTCCTCTATGAATTGAGATTATCATAATTTTTTTCATTAACTTTGTTTTTGTTAAATTACACTGATAAATACTAAAATGTTAAAACAAACTTTTAAAAAATATTAAATTCAAATTTCATATGATGTTTTCTTGATTCATTTTATGTCATGCCAGAGCTGGATTGATAATATTATGTGCAGAACTTTGTTAACTGTGACCATGTAAACTGTGACTAGCATGTAAATTTTCTTTCTTGAAACACCCATGTCATCTTTTGGCATTAGGATATTTTGGACTACTTATTCATTAGAAAACATTCTCTGTTTCGTTTATCTTTTTTTTTTTAAAGAGAGTTTCTCTCACCCCAAGATTTGCCTTGTTTATTTATTTTGTTTTGTTTTATTTATAAGAAAGATACATACACATGTGATGTGTATAATTGATTGTCATCAACTTTTTAAATAAATATATAGTATTATTCATTATTTTTGAAAGGGCCATATTAATCAAAAGAACTAGTTCTAGGGGAGATGAGTGGGAGGTGAGTGAAAAAAGTGAAAGGGATTAAGAGGTACAAAGTTCTAGTTATAAAATAAATGAGTCACTGAGATGTAATGTGGAACATGTAGTAAATTATATCATAAGAACTTCCTACGGTGACAGGTTACTAGAATTGCTGCCATGATCACTTCATAAGATTATATGTGTTGAATCACTATGTTGTACACTTGAAACTAATATTTGATGTCAACTAAAATAAAATAAAATAAACTGGTTCTCTATTTTATCTTATATTCTATTTAATTTGTTTTTAATTTTATATTCACTTACTTCTACCATATTACAATTTAATTCTTAATGTTTTTGCACATTGATGAGATGCATGTTTAGTTTTCTTAAATTTAAACTTTCTCTTTTTTTAATACTTTGCTTAAGACCATGAAATTCCATCTAAGCTTGGCTTTTGCAGAATCTCACATGTTTTTAAACATTGTATTTTTTATTATCATCCAATTAAACTATTTTCTACCTGAATGAAGAGTTACTTAGAAGTGCCATTCTTTTCCAAATACAGAGGGTGCCAAAAGAATGTATACACATTTTAAGAAAGAAAAAAACTGTATTAAAATTGTAATACTCAAAATATATCAATATCAAAAGATGAACACAAGTCAAATTTGACTTCAATTACAAGAAGTGCTCAAAGTGGTTACCATCAGCTTCCAGACACTTCTAATTACAGCAAACTACTGCTTGAGCAATGCTGACCAGTGTCCACTTGTATACATTTTTTTGGCACCCCGAATATATATAGAGATAAATTTTCCTTTGTATCTTTATTCCACACAACTGTGATGAGATTTAGATATGAATAAGAAATTGCTATATCCACATCTTTCCTGGGATGAAGGTACCTCATATTTCCATAAACACTTGACTCTATGTTTTTCTACTGTCCTATATTTCAATAAATTAAATAACGTTTTCATGCCAGTTCCAGGAAACAATCTGACCCTCTGTTTTATACACATTTCATTATTTATATTTTTGCTTTGTTCAGGAAATTTTCCTTAATTCTATTCAAATGGAGAATGATACTGGAAATGGAAAAAAATAAACAAACACTTTTTTTTCACTTTGTATATAATGCCTTTTCCCCATTCTGCCAGAAGTTTTAATTTTTATAGGCATATATAAATTTTAAACATAAATATTACTCGTCATTACAGATAATACATAGCATTATTTACTCATTACAATATTTGTTCTAGATATTTACCAAACAACAATTATGGGTTAACTTAACAGAAATTTATGAAAGTAACTCAGGTCAAAATGTAATTTTTATTATAATTATAAGAAAATATCAAAAATGAGTTAATGTTGTTCAAATTTCTACTGGAAAAAACAACTGATACTTCATACCTAGCAAATATTTGAAGTCTATGAAGTATAAAATTGAAGACTGAAGAGTTCACTAAAGAAAACTATTCATACCCACATACTACACAAATGAGCTTTGATTTATACTTCATGTCATATGCAAAAATTGACTCAACATGGATAATAGGTCTACATAATACCTAAAACTATAAAACTACTAGAAAATTATAGTAGGAAGTGTTTGAGATCTTAGGTTAGGAAAGGGTTTCTTAGATATGACACAAAAAGACCATCAAGCAAAAAAAAAAAAAAAAAGAATTAATTGGATTTTATTCAAATTCAAAGCTGGTAATGGGAAAGGCATATTTAATAACATAAAAATAGGAGGAAAATATTTGCAAGTAATATATCTGACAAATGGCATGCATCTAGAATATATCAAAAACTCCCAAACTCAATAACAGTAAGTGAATAACCCAATAATAGAAATGGACAAAGAGAAAACCACATAAACTCAAAGAAGATGTGGCCATAACAAGCCAAGGAGAGTCTCAAAAGAACCTAACACTTCCAATATCTTGATCTCAGACTTATAGTCTCCAGAATTGTGAGAAAATAAATTTCTGTGTTTTAAGTCATCCAGTCTTTGGTACTTTGTCAGCCCTTAGAAAACCAGTACACACACACACACACACACACACACACACACACACACACACACGATCTAATAAATAAGTCCGCGAACTCATCCTAGAAAAAGTGCTACATACATCATTGCTGAATATAACTATGGTCACCTTTGAAGTACTCCCCTTGGGAGCTATGCACCAACCCCATTGCCAAGTCCACCCTTCAAAGCATTTTGGAACTCTTTCTGGAATGGCCATCAGAGCTGTCATTGTATTACATTTGATGTTGTGAATGTCATCAAAATGCCTTCTTTTCAATATTTCCTTTATCTTCAGGTAAAGAAAGAAGTCATGGGAGCCAGATCAGGTGAGTAAGGAGTATGCCCCAATACAGTTATTTGTTTACTGGCTAAAAACTCCCTCACAGGCAGTGCCGTGTGAGCTAGTACATTGTCCTGATGCAAGAGCCATGAATTGTTGGTGAAAAGTTCAGGTCGTTTTTGACTTTTTTTTTTTTAATTTTTATTGAGGAATATTGGGAAACAGTGTGATTCTCCGGGCCCATCAGCTCCAGGTCATTGTCCTTCAATGTAGTTGTGGAGGGCGCAGCTCGTTGGCCCATGTGGGAATCGAACTGGCAACCCTTTTGTCCAGAGCTCACTCTAACTGAGCCATCCAGCCACTCTCCACTAACTTTTTCATGAAGCCCTTTCAGCACTTCCAAATAGTATACTTGGTTAACTGTTTGTCCAGTTGGTACAAACTCATAATGAATAATCCCTCTGGTATGAAATAAAGGTTAACAACATTGTTGCAACATACCTCATATACTCAGCATCTTGATTGAAATGATGGTTCATGATTATGTACAAATTTAAAAACTTTTCAAGTTGTACATTTTAAATATGTGACATTAAATGTTAGTCTATTCCTCTATAAAACTGTTTAAATTGTAAAGGAAATCTTTCAAGTAAATATCCATCTCTTAATTTTTACCCAATATATTAAAATTATTTTTCAAATTGCACTGATCATTAGGATGGAGCCATATGGATTATAAACTAAAAGTGAAAAGTCTAATCTTTACCCTTTGCAAATAACAGCTAAATACCATCATTATGTTTAAAATGTTATCAAATTGTCAATATGTCAGGGTTTTTACATATAGTTAGCGAAGCACAAATTCTGGAGCCAAATAGACATGCTTTCAACACTTGGTCTTAATCGTACTTCTTATGAGGACCTGAACTAGTGACTTTCTTTTTTTCAGAATTCCCTTTTTTTTTTTTTTAATATAGAATGGCAAAATACTTATTAAAAACTTTTGGAAAAACTAACCGTCAAAGGGTCTGTCATTGTTGCTTAGTAATACTTTCATTTTACTCTTTCTTTTTTTAAATCACCTTGTTTTTTAGCATTTTTTTTATTCTCTCTCAAGTGCCTAATGTTTATAAATACTGATTTAATTTAATTTCCTCAGAAGAGTCTCATTATATCTGCCTCTGTTCTGTTTTCTAAGCAAGGTACATGCACATCTTTGGAAAACATCATAGAAAGCATTGATTAATAAGGCCCTTAGACTTTAAAATGTCATTAAAAAAAGATAAGTGATGAGAGGGATCCATTTTTAGTATGTGATGTATGGAAAGCATTTTAGTGTATTCAATAGTAATCAACAGCCTCTGCACTGTTATTTACTGATTGCTATTACATCTTCCTAAGGGGCCTGAGTAGAGATTAAGAGCTTCATAGAAAAGTTACACAGCCTGAGCCTGAAGGCATTTCATAATGAAGGTAAAATTAGAGAGACAGTATTTCTGACATCTGTAGGAATTACATTTTGCAAATACAGCTTAACATTCTGGAATTCATTTTTCCCCCTCCGAATTCAGATGTGCTGTGAACCTCTGTAGATATGTAAGAGTAAAGCTGACAGCATGGTTAATTTTCTCAAAATAAATCCAAATCTCCCTTCTGAGTTTCTGACAGACATGTTTTTCATTTAGCAGTGGACTAAAATAGGTAAAACTCATAACACCTTTCCCCATTAACATAAATGTTATTTGATGACGATTGGGTTCACGTCCTTCTTTAGCAAAGATAAAAAGAAGACAGGAATACTCCCAGGAATAGATTCAAACTGAATAGAAACTCTCTTTTCTTTGAGCCCAGCAAACACTTTTTTTGAATAACGCAAATGAATATCATTTCAAAATCAAATAGAAGACTGGCACAGGAAACATACCACATGAACCTGGAACATCACATAGTTACAGAAAATAAAGACATACTCAGATATAAAAACAGACAAGCATCCTTAATGGGGGTATGTTAAAGGATTTGACTTAGATAAACGTGATGTGTCAATATTATTTCACTGAGATCAATGAACCATAGTAATGTAAGATTTTAATAATTGTGGGATTGGGTAAGTGTGGAAGACATTCTATTGTCTCTGCAATTTTTCTATAAATCTAAACTTCTGAAATTTAAAAGTTTATCAGTCAATCTGCATTTCCACCATCAGTGTACGGGGGCTCCTGTTTCTTCACAGCCTCTCCAACACTTATTGTTTGTCTTGTTGATGATAGCTAGTCTAACCAGTGTGAGGTGATATCTCATTGTGGTTTTTATTTGCATTTCTCTGCTGATTAGTGATGTTGAACATCTTTTCATAGAAATAAGTCGCACACAAAAAGTTGAGAATCATATGATTTCACTGATATGTGGGATATAAAACTGAAAGCAACAAATGAACAAGACAAACAAAGAAACAAAAATTCATAGACACAGACAATTGTTTAGTGGTTATTGGGTTGGGTGGGAGGGGGTAACTGAGGGTAAACAGGACCAAATATATGGTGATGGAAGGAGAACTGACTCTGAGTGGTGAACACACAATATGATACACAGATGGTGTATTACAGAATTGTACACCCGAAAACTGTGTAACTTTACTAACCATTGTCACCCCAACAAAATTCAATTAAAAAAAAGTTTGTCACAAAATAAAACAAATGTACTTAATCACAACGATTTTTAAAATAACATGTCTGCAGCAGATTTACCACTAAGTAAACTATTAATCAATACATTATAAAAGTCTTTGTTTAGGAAATAGAAATCTACATAGACATCCTCTAAATAATGTTTAAAAATGTATTTTAGTAATTTTCAAATGTTCATTTAAACAAATTACATTTATTATTATTATGTGTGTGTGTGTGTGTGTGTGTGTGTATATATATATATATATATATACATACTTGTAAAGGAATATTTCAAGACTGAGCTCATGTTTATTACTACAACTATTCTTTTATTTGCCCATTATTTTTCATTTTTAGTGTAAGAAACAGACTATGAAATAGAAAAATTCTTACACTTTATGGGTCAGAAATATCTGCAGCAGAAATGAAATAATAATACATAAAATTTTTCTGAAGCCCGTAAGGTTTAAAATATTGTTTATAGTGATTTTATTCATTGTGGCAAATTGAACGTGTATGTAAAAAAAATGTAGTTGATTGGTATAAACCATAAATTCAGTTTGTGTAAAGAAAATCTCATTTGTATAGTTATGGCCCACAGTTTGAGCAAGGTATGGATGCTTCATTATTCAGAAATGGCAGTGGGATAAAGTACAAGCTTTTGCAAAGTGTGATCCATGGACCATAACTCTTTTGAAACACTGCATATTGTATTTGTCTTTTGATTATCAGAAACAGACATTATTATATGAATAGCTTGGAGGAATCTTACATTAACAAAATCTGTTTAACATTGTTTACTATAATATGTTGCAAACTTATTTAAGTATAAAATGCTTTTTCAACCCAATAGATATCAAACATGTACAAACATTATATTCCATGGAATATGATTTGAGAAATGCTGGCATGTTAGAAAAACCATGGACTCTAAAAGCTGATAATTTGTTGTATAGTAGTGTTTGGAAATGAGAAAGTCGGTTACATTTTTTTTTTTTTTTTAGATTTAGCTTACTTAGATATAAAATAGTATAATGGTACCTATCACAAATGACCATGAAGATAATTTAATGTATACAAATATATGCAAATGCATTTGTCTATGTCTGTTTTTGTATCTAGGTCTTATTTCTATTAGGATTAATGATATTATTTAAAAATTACACATGCACAACCGTTTTGGGAATGGAAGTGGGCAGGGATTCCTGGAAATTGTATCATTTTCATCTCCTTGCAGTACCAGCATTTTATAATTAATATAAATGTTTCATCCTATTTAATTATCCTAAAATTAATAAGTGCATCCAGCAATTTTTCATCCACTTTGTTAATTGGTTAATTTTCCCATGCTGATGGGATGTTTTTGAAAGCGATCCGTAATATCAAAAGACTACCACCAACTGCATAGTAATCTTTGCCTTCTGTTCTCTTCAACACTTCTTGCATTTGATCCTTGAGTATGAAAGGTTTCCAGTGATTCACTATGGTGATTTTATCAACTGCAATCTTTGTGTCAGCCACTATGATTGAGAATTATTGGGTAAAATCAAAACAAGTAGCAAAGAAGCCAGAAATTGTAAACAAAACATATTGTTTGTTATTCTAAACTCATGGGAGTGACGAGAGCATTTTTGAGTATAATGTGCTAATGATCACTGATTAAAAAATGCTATAATTTTTTTAGTGGCTGTCATTGACTAACAAAGTAAAAGTACACAGAATCCATGGGGAAAACATATCAAAAGTGTTACAAGATTATCTATCTGTGTATCTATGTATCTATGTATCTATCATCTATTTACCTACTTATCCATGTATTGATCATTTATATGCACATGCATGTATGCATATGTACATGTGTATTTATGTATACTTCCTATTTATTTATATATTTACATATAGATATGTAAATAAATATTTGACATTCTCCCCCTCTCTATAAATAGTTAAGGATTTAAACTATTATAATAAATTATAATAACAGGCCTGTCAGGGATTGTGCTAAATGGGGTCTATGGATACCAGTTTTTGTTATAGTTTTTGTCATTTTCAATTATTTAATAAATAACATATTCTCAAGGTCTCAATAGTCACAGATCTAGATCTGGAAATTTTGCTAGTTTTCATGATGTAGACAAAATAATTTGTAAGACAAATTAGGGAAAGCCACAATAGTAGTGCTAGATGAGAATTTAGAAATCAGCTAATGAATCCTTTATTTATAAAATGGGGAGAATCTTTTGCTTTACATAGTTTTATAGAAATAAAGATAACCTGTTCTTTTGGTTTCGAATGTATAGTACTTTTTATGTATCACGCTGAATTATATCCTGGGTGTATAGATAAAATTGCTATTGATTTTAGAAAAAAATATTTCTTTATGATCAAGGCAGACTTTCGTAACTAACAAGAAAAATGGTATACAATAAGATGGAGATTACAGTAATATCTGGGTGTGAATAGTGTGTGTCATTTAATGGCTACATGTCTTCTGTTAAGTAGATTGATCCATCTAAGCCTCCTTAGCATCATATTTAAAATGAGTATAATACCATGTTTCCCTGAAAATAAGACTGGGTCTTATATTAATTTTTGCTCCAAAAGATGCAGTAGGGTGTATTTTCAGGGGATGTCTTATTTTTTACATACAACAATCTACACTTATTCAATACAGTAATGTCATTTTCTGGAACGTCGTGATAATGTACTAAATGCATCCGTCTGGCTCATGATCTTAACTGGGGCTTATTTTGGGGATAGGTCTTGTTTTCGGGAAAACAAGGTAATAAATTAACTGCTTAAAGTATGGCTGCGAGGGTAAACATAGACACAATTTAGAAAGGCTTAGCTTAGCACAATATAGTACAAAATGAATTGTAAATAAATACAATTTCTAAAAATAATTGCAAAAAATGTTGAGTTAAAATTTCATTTCAATTAAATTCCTATAAAGTTGTTAAAGAATAAATACAGAAACTGGTTTAGAGATCATTTTGTACATTTGTTCACTGTATTATAAAGATTACTTGTGATGATTAATTTTGTGTCAACTTGAGTGAGTCATGTGAGTTGTTCAGATATTTGGCAAAATATTATTTCTGGGTGTGTCTCTGAAGATGTTTCTGGATGACATTTAAAAGTCAATAGGTGATCTTACCATTTGCAACAACATGGATGGATCTAGAGAACATTATGTTAAGTGAAATAAGTCAGACAGAGAAAGATAAGTACCATATGATCTCACTTATTTGCGGATTCTAAAGAAAAGAATAAGTGAATGAACTAATCAGAAACAGTTTTGGAGACGATGAGGAAAAACTGAAGGTTGCTAGATGGGCGGGAGGGGTGGGGGGTGGGGGGTCGGGGGGAGGGTGACGGGATTGGAGGGCAGTCGGTGACCACAGGATGGCCACGGGTTTGAAAATTAATCTGGGGAACGTAATTTGGTGGTTACCAGAAGGTAAAGGGGTTGGGGGGTGGGGGATGAGGGTGAGGGGGATCAAATGTATGGTGATGGAAGGGGAGCTGACTCTGGGTGGTGAACACAGAGTGTGATTTATGGATGATGTGATACAGAATTGCACACCTGAAATCTATGTAATTTTACTAACAATTGTCACCCCAATAAATTAAAAAAAAAAAAAGTCAATAGGTGAACTTAGTAAAGCAGATTGCCTTCCCCGGTGTGGGTGGGCAGCATTCAGTCAGTTGAGGGCCTGAATAGAACAGAATGTGGGGGAAGGGAGAATTCACCTCTTCTGCCGGACTGCGGAGCTGTGACATTCGTCTTCTCCTGCCCTCTGACTGGAATTTAAACCATCATATCCCCTGGTTCTCAGGCTTTTGGACATGGACTGAATTTCACCACTGGCTTTCTTGGGTCTCCTGCTTATAGATAGAAAAGCAGATCTTTGGATTCCCAGCATCCATAGTCACATGAGCCAATTCCTTATAATAATCTTTTCCTCTATGAATATCCTATCAGTTCTCTTTTCTGGAAAACCCTGACTTGTACAGATTTTGGTGCCAAGAGTGGTTCTAGGAGAAGGATATTAAAATGAGTTTTTTCAATTGGTTTCAGGGTTTCTGGAATTGGCTCTCAAATCTGATTAAAGAGGCTAATGACTCTATTTCCAGTGTAAAGAGAGTTCATGTCATGATCTAACAATAGAGACATGCAAAATATCTGCATTGGATACAACAAATCAACTACTTATAAGAAGCAAGGAGCTAGGTGACTATGTATCTGACAATTTTGATTAATTTTGGAAAACTAATAAATATAATGGGGTCATCTGGTTGCTCCTCATGTCATCGCACAACATGGCATAAGACAAGGATGAGCTCAGGGATTCAAATTCCCAGGCCAACACCACATACATGACCTAAGAGTTTCTGTGTGTGCCTTGAAGGAGATTTTATCTCCTGTAGCTGCAGGGCTAAGTTTGCTGAAAATCAAATGCAAAATTTCATCCCAAAGTTGGCTGAATTATAATGCAAGTTGAACTCCCAGGTTGATAGGAAATCCAGGTTGTTTAAATGAGGGCATTGACTGGAAAGGAGTAGGATCTATAAATTGGAATGGGGGCTTGTTGGGAATACCCTGATGAGACCAGGGACACGGAGCCCCTAAATTCTAATGAGTCTTTTTTTTTTTTTTTTTTTTTTTTTTCGGCCAGTGGAAGAACCCTCCCCAGTCTCCGTAGAAGTGGCCTCCCTGACCCCATCAGAAGTGGTTTTCCTGCCTTCAGTGGTATCAGCCTCTCTGCCCTCCTGAGAGGATTAACCCTACTGAATTGCCTGAGGAAACTGTAATGGCCTCCTCTGAGGCAGTTACTATGTAAAACAGTGCAGATTCTCCTCAGCACTCAGTCCCATTGCCACCCTTTGTTTTAAGACCAATAATTGGACTCAAGTCCCAGCAGGCCACTCAAGATGAGGAAAATTTGTGACCAATAGGATAAATTGCACTGCTCTCAAATATTCTGCATTTAATGTTGCATTTCTGGGAGTTAGAAAGGCTCTAAACATCTTTTTCGTTGGTTGGCTGAAGCACAGGCCCAAAGATGACTCACGGTAAGTAAATTGGAAATTCCAGACCTGCCTTGCCTTAATGTAGAGGAAAGAATTCAAAGGTTTAGGGAGATTGGAATGTTTAAGTGAATTTATTATTTAAGACCTACTCAACCACACGGGGCAGGTCAAGAAAACATATTTCAACAATACTATGAAAAATAATTATATAGTGAGTGAGCCCCAGTATTCTTCAAGAGCTCTGTGATCACTCTTCTCTGTAGGGCAGACATCACAGTGGTAACAGCAGTCACTGAATCAGGAAACCTAAAGGCAACAGGAGTAATTGTATCCCCAGGTGACAAGGGCCAAGTGGTGTCACTCAACTGCCAAAGGCAGAGTGGGTGTGGTTTACCATGGTGGACAGCAGAACCAAAGCAGCAATTAAAATCACCTCTCAGAGACCTTTGTCATTCAGTAGTTGATCATGGTTTCCAAAGAAGCAAAACAGAAAGTCTACTAAATTATTACATGATGTGCATAAGCAGACACATTCTAGGTCCAGTGAACAAAAGTTTAATCTGAATTGTAAGAACAGAGAGTCATGGCCCCTCAGTCAATTCTCAGACTTAATTTCTGGAGCCAGAAGCTCTTGAATGAAAGGGAGGCTACGTCCCCTTGAGAAAGGACCTCACTACCAAAAATGTACACTGTTTTTTTTTTGTTTTTTTTTTTTTCCTCTTAGCCATCTCCAATGAGACCTGAAGCTGATTCTCAAGGTTTATGGGAGAAAAGGAAATAATCAGAACTTTCAGGAACTACTGGACCCTGGTTCTGAACTGAGAATAATTCCAAGAGACCCAAAATATCTCTGTCCCACCAGTCAGAGATGGGGCTCAGAGAGAGGATCAGTGGAGTTTTAGCTCAGGTTTGTCTGCATCACTTGGGCCCAGTTATGCCCAAGACCCATCTGTATTTTCTCCCCCTTATTCCAGGATGCATAATTGAATAGACATGCTCAGCCTCTGGCAGAATACCACAGTGGTTCCCTGATCTGTGGAGTGAGAGCTGTTTTCTTGTGAAAGGAAGGAGAAGCCTGTAGAGCTGTCTCTACCTAGAAAAAGAGGAAACTAAAAACAACACCACACTCATGAATGGATAGCAGATTCTATTTGTTTAAATTGATTTATAGAGATCATTGCCAATATCAATAGTTGTTCAGTATCTCCGTACTTTTTATTCTGAAGTAGGGAACTCCTGATTATTGAGTAGCATGACTAAGTGTTCTCAATTGCCCATTACTTATCCACCGATTTGGACTGACCAAAATTTATTCAGGTTTTTATCCTACCTACACTACATGTACTTGGATTTATATTTGTCCCTAAGCTTAAGCAAGGTCTAAAGTGCAGAATATTATCCCCTAACAGCTACTCTACTATAAAGTTTCCTTATCATGTTCCTGTTGGTCCTGTATATTATCCTCACACAAGAAAACTTTTTTTGTTGTTTTCTGTTACGAGACTATAGATCTCACGGTCAGAGCATTCTTCTTATTGCAATGGTCTTTCTGAATAAACTCTCTCAAGTTTATAAATATTGGTTAGATAGTTAAAACCTCAAATTTGCAAGAAAAAAAGGAACCAAAAATAATTACAGATTTGGGTAGGGTGAGAAGAAACTTCATGAAAGGAGAAATTATAGATATAGATATAGATGATAGATACAGATTATACAGATATAGATATTATATATGTGTGTGTATATATATATACATATATACATATATGTGTGTATACATGTGTGTGTATATACATATATATACATATATGTATGCATGTATATATATACACACACATACATAATATCTATCTATATCTATCGATCTATATATCTATAATATACACACACACATATATATATATATATATATATATATATATATAGAGAGAGAGAGAGAGAGAGAGAGAGAGAGAGAGAGAAAGAGAGAGATGAGATCTCAAGTGGAAGACTAGGGAAATGGAAACACAAATGTTTTATAAGTAAAAACTTGGGTTGCTTTATTTATGCTTTATATACATTAATTAATTAAATGTCCATAACAGCTTTTACAATATGGACTATTATTTCATTTCTTACAAATCAGTACAATGAGAAACAGAAGCTAAGTCCCTCGCTCAAGGTCCTGGTTTTGAACTGAGATGGAATGTGAACCTTAGGTGCCAGGCTCAGGGCCTGTCCTCCTAAACCTCACATTCTCCATGCCATTTCTAGTGGTGATTTAAAAAAAATCCAAGTTTGAATCATCAAAATATGCCAACTGATTATTTCTAAAATTGTATGCATAAAAACGGAAACTAATTATCAATCGAGTGCTTCAGAAACTCTCCATAAACTACGTTTCGAGAAAAGTAAAATTTTCTACTTGGATGCTGCTTTCATTTTGTAAAGGAATCACAATCATCTAGTATGATTATACCTACTTTAGTTTTCAATTCTTTTTGGAAACAGTTGCTTTCTTACCACCATTCTAGACCTGTACATCATAGTATAATTAGATATTGCCACATTGACAGCAAATCTGTACATTATTAATGAGCATATTTTAATTTTCTGGACCACTAATTCTTTTGAAATAAAAATAAAAAAATGCTTTCTATAAAACTGATGCTCATGAAATATAATGATGTTGACAGGAGCAGATGTTTCCATATTATCCTTAATCCCTTTATAAGTCAATTCAAATGCTCCTAACTCCCTGAAATTCCAAAGATAATTAGTGAAAAAAGTGCTTGGAAAGGCATCCAACTTTGATAAAATCATAATCTGTCTCTTCAGATATATCTGACTAACACTGGAGTGAACAAGAACCGGCAATCAGTGACGCATTCTGTATTTTCATAACTTAAAATGATGTCTACTCTTTTTGTGAGTAAATTTTAAAAATAGCAATTGAAAATAACAGACATTTAACTTTTACTATTCCTTTTGTAGATTTTAGTTTAGAAAGTCAAATTACAGTTCTAAAAATCAGCTCTTAAGTTTGCAATTCCTTAAATTTATATAAATACACAGCACTTTTATCTTTAAGATTACTTTTCTCCTATTTAAATCAACTATATACTATCCTTAATTAAACTGTTTATTTAATCTAGCATTCTGCCATGTTTCTCTCAGAGATATAGAATAAGAGCATACCTTATACTTTATTTAAGTGAATATATAATTAAAAATCTTAATAGAATTGTAAAATTCAAAAAGAAATGTTACATATAACTTAGGAAAAGCACCAAAACTAATTTAACAAAAGTCATCAGATATCATGAAAGTGAAATTTGATATCCCCAAATATGAGATCTGACAATTAAGTTTGTGAAGTTATCCTAGAAAAAGTGCTACATACTTACCTCTGCTGAATATAACTATGGTCACTTTCGAAGCATGCCCTTTGGGAAGCTATGCACTGATGCCAGCACCTAGTCTACACTTCAAAGCAATTTTGGAACTCTTTTTCTGGAATGGCCATCAGAGCTATTAGTGTATTAACCTTGATGTCCTAAATGTCATCCAAATGTCTTCCTTTCAGTATTTCCTTTATCTTCAGGTAAAGAAAGAAGTCATTGGGGGCCAGATCAGGTGAGTAGGGAGGGTGCTCCAATACAATTATTTGTTTACTGGCTAAAAACTCCCTCACATACGGTGCCATGTGAGCTAGTGCATGGTGGTGATGCAAGAGCCATGAATTGGCAAAAATTTCAGGTCCTCTAACTTTTTCATGCAGCCTTTTCAGCACTTCCAAATAGTAAACTTGGTTAACTGTTTGTCTAGTTGGTGCAAATTCATAATGAATAATCTCTCTGATATCAAAAAAGGTTAGCAACATCGTTTGATTCTTGATTTGGACTGACAGAACTTTTTTGGTCGTGGAGAATTGGCTGACTTCCATCGTGCACTTTAGTGCTTTGTTTCAGGATTGTCTTGGTACACTCATGTTTTATCACCAGTGATAACATGGCCCAAAACATAGTCTTGCCTCTCAAGAGCTCTTAGCAAACTTTGACTCTCCTTTGCTTTTGTTCATCAGCAAGCTCCTTCGGGACCATTTTTGCACGCACCTTTCTTATACCAAGATTTTCAGTTAAGATTTTCCTGTTTCTCTATCGATGTTTATGTGGTTTACTATGCTTCTCACAGTCAGCCAATGATTTTGACACACAATTTGATGAATTTTTGCAATATTTTTGTCAGTTCTGCTCGATACTGGCTGCGCTGACCTCTCTTCATCAGTGACGCATTCTCTTCCCTCAGAAAGATTTATTCCATTTGTACACTGCCGTTTTCTTCATGGCATTATCCCCATAAACTTGGACTAACATGTCCCTGATTTTACTTCCACTCTTGCCAAGTTTAACAAGAAATTTATTGTTTGTTCATTGCTCTAAGTGAAGCTCAGACATTCCTACAATGGCACACAAGAACGCACAACAAAAATAATGAACGTCACTCAGCAAGACACCACCACACGTCAACATGAACAGCTGTGAGACACTGATATACCAAGGTTATGAAGCTATTTGTACAGTGCTGCCAATGTAAGCGCCCGGTGGCAAGTTCGCAAATTTAATTGTCAGAACTCGTACACAATTTTTTGAGCTTAATGATAGTTATTTTAAAATTTTTATTTACGGTGAGCTTAATGATACAGTTCTTTTTCTTGTTTTACTTAGCATGTACAACATGATGATTTGCTATACATATATATAGTGAAATGATTACTACAGACAAGCTAATTAACATACCGTCTCTTCACATAGTCACTTTTATTTTTTTTAAGATTAGGAGAATTCATTAAAGTGGTTCAATTTGTTTCTCCAGAAACTAAGAAAAATGTGGCCTTCAAAATTTGTCTTAAGAACCATAGTAAGTTGAGGAACCAGTTTCTCAAAATACACTCAATTGGATAGACTGCATCATAATCACCTGGGACATTGTAAAAGCGGAAGATTCTAGGCCGCGAACTCAGATTCCCTTCATCTGAATATGTGGAATCTCATTCTGATGGTTGTAGTTTAAATAATTACTTCAGGGGTTCATTCTGCATTAAAATTTAGGGACTACAGAATTGAAGGAAATTACTAAAAATTATTTTCTGGGTTCAGAAGATTAATGCAAAACTAATTTCTTAAATATGCTTTTTAGGTCAGACGATACCACTGTAATGATCTCAGTAGTTCCAAAAATGTCACAAAGGTAGCTTTTGAAATTTTACAGAAGCAAAGGTGCCAATTGTTATGGGTTTGGCACAAATAGGAGAAATTATTCACGGGAATGATAGGTGTCCAGCTCTGGATCACCTATCTTTCTTTGGAAGGGCAAAGAAAGTATTTTAGAGTTTCTGGAGACACAGCTGAACAAGGTTGCTGTACTTGAAAAAGGAAATAGGTACAGAGTTTTGGAAATTAGAGAAGTTACAGGCTAGCATTTCCACTGGCTGGTCAAAGTCAGAGTTCAGGTTGCAGGGCTGATGTAACACCAGGCATATGATTTCCAAAACCCCAGATGATAATTTTCTTAAAATCCAACAATACAGAGTGGGGCAATAACATCTCCAAGAACCAAATACTATTTACACTATAAACTTTAAACCCACACATGATATGTCAAGAACTGAGATTTGAAGCAAAGTTTAATCAAATGCTAAAATCTATGTTCTTTCTACTATGTTAAGCTATATCCCGGATAGTGGAGAGATATTAGCTATGGATTACCTAACCTGTTACATTTTTTTCTGTCTGTGGATCCTGTTCATGAATTTGCTGTGACTCTAGTCAATGGAGATGATCCATGGTTCAGAGCCAACTTTCCTTAAAATGAGCCGTAGGACAATGGGGTTTTCTCATAATCACCCTGTTTTCATCAACTGAAACCCCAAGTGCCAGCATTGCCCCTCCATTGATCTCTTCACATCTCTTCACCTCAGAGACTTTACCATATGAACTCCAGATGAGCAACTTTCCCCACATTCTTTATCTGTTTGAGCACAGCCTATACCTCCCCTTCTTTTACTTGGAAACTAATTCTCAACCTTAAGGGCACCAATTCCCTTGAGGGCTTTCATGTGATGGCTGTTTATTTTCTCATACCCCTCGTACCTGTAGGGCAGATGGTAGAATTGATATACTATTTGATCCACATTTATCCCAATAGACATTTAGCCTCTATTGTTTCCTAAGAACCTCTGCTATGTTAAGGTTTCTGCCACTTATCAATGAAGGCAAGTATGCACTCATTCTTAGTTATCCTCTACCAACATTCAGAACACTCATTTATTGAATAATAAGAAAAAAATTAAAGAACAGGGAGGGGGAGGAAGAAGATAAAAAGGAAGAGAGGGAGGAAGGAAGGAAAGAACAAAAGAAGGAAAGAAAGAGGGAGAAAGGGAGGGAGGAAGAAGGAGGGGGGAGAGAGAGAGAGAGACGGAGAGAGAGAGAGAGAGAGAGAGAGAGAGAGAGAGAGACAGAGAGAGAGAGAGACAGAGAGAGAGACAGAGAGAGAGAGAGAAAGAGAGAGAGAGACAGAGAGAGAGACAGAGAGAGAGAACTGCCACTTGATCTAAAGTTTTCCCCTCTTTTCCATGCTTTCTAAGCCTCCTGGTAATTCCAGTCTCCATAGGATAACCTGTCAAACTCATGGTCTTTTAACGATTAAAATTTTCCATATACAAATATGTTCTCATTGAGTCCACTAATAAAATACAGCAAAAGTCTTAACATGAATTTTATCAGTTGTCTTGTGTCCATCTCGAACACTGCTCACACAAACATGCCACTTTCTACATATAAGTACAAACTCTTATCCTTCTTTTTTTTTTTTCCTGCTCAATTTATTCAACTGTTCTTCAGGCTTGTTCAGAGAATTCTATTTCACTATATCTATTCATTTTCTTTATGTCCCTCATTAGTAATCTCAGATTTCTCAGGCCATCATTTCAAAAACAGCTTTCCATGAATTCCAACACTCTAACTGCTCTGTCTTTTTGTTTCACAACTGGAACACATCTCAAATCCTGGATGATTTCAACTTTCTGTTCTCTTCAGTTCTGAATCAGAGCAGCCTGGTGTTGCTAAAGGGAGTCATACAATAGGGAATGCAGACATGTTGGTTTCTATGTATTATATTGACAAACCAATCTCAAAATTACTATTAATTTCTTCTGATGGATACACTCTCATATAATCTAAGATTCTCTAAATTCCTTTTCATCACGTGTATTTAGAAAATAGAAATAATCTGAAATTTACTCATTTTACAGATGCAATGTATGTAGAATGATTTTCTTTTCCAATTGTTATAGCAAACATAACATCATTTCTATTCATGTATTTACCAAGTATTTCAGATTACATCACTGCCTGTTTTTTGTTATGTTTTTTGTTTTTTATTTTCTCTTGTGTATTACATATTGAAACTTTCGCACTGTGCTGGATCCTTTCCACTTAAAAAAAAAAAAAAGCAAGAACACACAAGAACTAACTGAAATTGTGTGGTTTGTGCAACATTTCAGCAAGGGCCATACAAGAATAACTATATGAGTCTTTTTAGTCAATGTCTGCAAGCATTTAATAATCTAGACATATTTTTAAACTGATTATTTTATCCTACATGATCTCCTGATTAAAACTGGCTAGAAAGTCTTATCCTGTTATTAGAAAATAGATTGTGTCCCAGCACCCAGGATAGTTGTCAGAAATTTACTGCAAAATGGAAAATTTGGCAAAATGCATGATTTTGTATAATGCTTACTATATGCTGCTGTTTTACCAATTGCTGTGCATGAATTATCTCATTCCTTTCTCACAATAAATTTTTTTCACATCCTCAAATAAAATTCATTTAATGAAAAGTGGTGAGGTAAACATAAAGAATATATGAGGTTATGGGGATATCAGAAAGGAATGAGAAGTCGAACCAACAAGGGGATGGTAGGAGCAGTGTATGCGGGAAGACTGGTAAGACTTTAATTAGATTATCGGTGATTTCATAAAGGTCCTCTTGTATATCTATTATACTGTCTTGTGAAAAATAAAATGGGCAAATATTTCAATTTTTCACTGTACCTGCAAACAGAAATAGATTTTGAAATGAATTAATGGGATTGGAAGTTTGTGCCACTAACGTTACAAACATCAGCAGCAGCAGCAGCAGCAGAAGCATTCCTATTACTCTAATAACAATTTTTTTCAAGAATGCTAAATTTTTACATAACAGTTACTTTTAAAACTTCCTTCTTATTGATATCTCAATGCAATCTATTTTGTATAAGTTAGGGGCATTTAGTTTATGTTCTTTTAAGAAAATAGGTAAATCACATATCCTTATCTATAACACTTTTAAAGGGGGACTAATGCAGAAAATTAAAATAAAACATTTGCAGAATTGCATTTTCCTTTATCTTAATGATTACTAGAGGCTTATATACATCACTGTAGTTTTAAGTACCTACACTTTCACAAACCAGTGTAGACTCTTTTATGCATACTGAGTAAGAACAATCTGCACTGAATGTTCTATGAATTAGAAATCAGTGAAGACTGTGCTCAAAAAATAAGCAGCCACAGAAACAGCTGGAAAAAATATTATGCTTATCCAGCCTTATGAAATGTAGTTTAAAATGAAAGGAATAAGGAAAATGCTATTCATAATTTATTTTAGAAACAAAAGAATCATAAAAAGACCTCCCAGAAGACTAATGTACTCAATTGTCGTTAATGCTAAAGAATAGATTCCAGAAAGAGTCTGTAAGAATATAATAACATGACTTGTCGGAACTGGACTTGTTTTTAGTTCTCATAATTTAGGGGAAAAAACAAAAGAAAAAAAAAAACAGGAAAAAAAAACACAGAAAAGTCCTTGTTCTGAAATACAGAAAAAAATTAAAATTATAATTATATAAATAGCTACTGAGTGGCAGCTGCAAAATCCTTTTTATTGCTCCCCAACTTTAATTCCCAAAATTAACCCTGATCTGATTGACTGCCTTATTAGCTACTGTAAATACCAAAGCAAAGTGTATTTGTGGGAGGAAGTTGGAGGCATCTGAGTATAAGATTACAAATAGCATTATGATAATGTATTTTTTCCATCTTGAATGATATATTCAATTCTCAAGTATATGAAAAAAGCATGTCAAAATATTGATAATATCAAAAGTTTATTATTTTGATAACTAAACCTGGAATCTTTAATATATTTTTTAACATTAAATGGGCTAGGAGCATCTGTTCTCCTGATTTGTTGAAGAAGACAACAGAATATAATGTAATTATTATTTTTCCCCCCCTTGTTATTTTATCCTATTTTTTCCTGTGATAAACTGATTTTCTTTTGCCGTTCAGTTGCACAATGTTAATTGCTCACAACTATTGATTATGGTTTCTCCAAAAACCCCATATTTTTATGCAGCTTGTGTTATTATACTATTTGAAATTATACAACATAACACATTCATTGGTTTATTATGCCTGCTTTAGGTTTCTGATTTGGATCTCTCGTATCTTTGTGTAGTGGATCTTATTAATGAATTCCAAGTACGGACGTCATCTCTTCCGTAATGGTTTTTAGAGACTGGGGAATTTGACCTGTGTGGGGATGGTCCATTTTTAGGCTTAGCTAGTCATTCTGCTCACACACTCCTACCAGTCAGTGCATGATTTAGGAAACTAAGCCTACATAAGCCAATATGGGCATTATATCCCCTTTGCAATCATTGGTTCAGGAAAAGACACATGAATGGGTTTGGCAATTTCGATTATTTTGATCTGTCAAATTTAATTCTTCAGGTTCCAATAATTACAACTCTTGAGAGCTCTATAATTTACTAAAATAGATACTAAGAATTGAGTGAATAATATTAAAAAACAAAGGAAGTTTCTTCTTTATTGAGATATAATTGACATACACCATTATATTAGTTTCAGAGATACACCATAATGATTCAATATTTGTATATATATTGCAAAATGATCACCACACTAAGTATAGTTAATATCCATCTCCACATATAGTTATAATTATTTTCTTGTGATAAGAACTTTTAAGATCTACTATCTTAACCATTTTCAAATATGCAATACAGCATTCACTATAGTCATGATTTTGTACATTACATCCCCAGGACTAATTTATTTTACAACTGGAAGTTTGTACCTTCGACCACCTTCACCCATTTCACCACCGCTCACCACCCCTCACCTCTGGCAACTGCAAATTTCAGTTATTTTGTTAAAATAATAATAAAATCTTAATATAATTACAACTAAAGAAATTCACATTTAAATACCAGTGAGGGAGCACTGTTTTAATCCATTCCAAATTGATTTATTTCTATATCACTCTACTGAACTCACTCTTATAAAAGTCATCCATTCACTCACTAGTGAATACCTCCTATTTTATTGGGAATTATCCATTTGTGGCATTTAGTGTAGATGGCATTTTCCTCCCATGGATTTTCTGACACATGTCTTTCTGTTTTAATTCTATATCACTGGGACCTCCTTCTTATTATGTCACATGGGCCTATTATTTATTATGAAAACCAGGCCCCATTTCCTCTCTCTTCTGTACATATTTTCCCCTTAATATTATCATATTATGTTTGCAATTTCCAGATTTATCCTCTATCCTGCACTCCAATTTCTCATATCTATTTGCATGCATAATCCCCCCTTGCATGTCTATAATAATAGCATTTAAATCCTAATGCATTTCATACATAAATCTTTGTCTTTTCTTCTAGTATAAGGCAGATATCATGCTTAGTCCACCTCCACTCCAGTAAGTGGCATCACTAGCTATCCAATTGCTTTATCCAAAATTCAGGAGTTAGCTATAATTTTCCACTGTCCCTCAAAGTCTACATCCAATTCATCATCAAATGCCTTTGAATTCATGATGAAAATATATCCTTACATCTTTTTATTACATGTTTACTGTAGCCATACTTGGTTCACCATCCTGACCTGCCTGCACTCTGAAAATAAAATAGCTTATTACTGGGCTTCCTGCTCTTACTGTGGCTGCCCTATTGTCCATTCTCCACCAAATTCTAGACTTACGTTTTTAACATAAATCAGATTAAACAATTTACTTAATTAAAACTCTCAAAACCATCTCCCTGCACAAGAATGCAATCTAAACTTTTCATTATGACTGCTAAATCTTGCATGATTTTCTTCTACTTAGCCTATAAGATTTCACCCTTACTCAAAACTGTATTAGGACAAGTATCCTTTGGCTTTCTTATTCCCATATCGAAAATGCTTGCATTTTCCCTCTCCCTTACTACTCAGGAGCTGGGTGTTAATCCCAAATAATGGGAAACGCTACTAAAGTCCAACATGTAACACACAACACTTTATATATTGGAATAGAAAAGAGACATGAAAATGCTGAAAATTTACATTATCCTTAGTGTTCCAGATCAATCCTTTAGCTGTGAATACAGTGTCTTTGTGAATACAGTATCTTTGAGATACTGAAGAGAGAATAAGAATGGCCTACTTTAAAACTGGCTTATTTATTAAGATTTTTTTTAGGAAGCCTAACTCAAACAACTAAGTAAAAATGGAATAGATTGGCGCCTATAACTGAAAACAATACTGACTAGTTAACAGCATTACAGATTGAACTGTAAGAAATAAGTACTTAGAGATCCAGGAAACTTGCTTTACTTTGTTTAATTCTCTTCTCAAAGCAAGAAAAAATAAAATAAATACATACATACAGATTAAAAAGGAAGAAATAATGCTATTTTTAATCACAGAGTACTGGATGATATATACAGAAAATTCTGTTGAATCTATACAAAAAAAAATGTTAATAGAGCTAATGAGTTTGTTTCCCACAGTTGTAGGATGCAAGATTGATACAAAATAAAATTCATTTCTATACAATGTGAAGAACATTTAGTAATTGAATAAAATATAATCATGTATTCTAATAAAATTATGATATATTTAAGGATACATATGAATAAATTTATGTGAGATCTGTATGCTCAAAATGTAAAAAAAATACTGAGTACATTTAAGGAAAATCTAAAAAAGAAAACAAAGTACCATTTTATGTTTCTACATAAAAACACTCTAAATAGGTAGGATGTCAATTATCCCCCAAACAATCTGTAGATTCCATGCTAATCATAATCTTAGCAAGCAGAGTTTTTTTTTTTTATTTTTATCTTTGTCAAAAATTGAGGTACTATTTCCAAATCCATATGGCAATGTAAAGTCAGAGATTAGCCAAACTACTGCTAAAAAAGAATAACAAATTTGTGAATGTATACTGTTCACTCATGTTTGTTAAGTTACTGTCATCAAGACAGTACAATATTACCATCAAGATGGACAGACAGATCAAGGGAAAAATAATAGAATTCCAAAAACAGACCAACAAAACATATTGATCTATTTTCATCAAGTTGCAAAGTCAATTCATTAAAGAAATAATAGTAATTTCAACACATGGTGGCAGAAGAACAATTAGACAGTTATATGATAAAAAATAAACCTTAATACTTTGTACTTTATAAAAATTAACTCAGTGTATCATAGACCTAAATAAAAATATCTAGAGCTGTAAGGGGAAAGCATAAGGGAGAATCATTTTGGTCATTTTGAACTTAGGTGAGGCAAATATTTCTTGGAGATATTAAAAAAAAAACACCTCATAAAACAATAAATTGATAAAATTGATTCTATCAAAATAAGAACTGCTCTTTGAAATACTGTTAAACAATTTTTAAAAAGGCAAATAATCAATATTAACAAATCAAATATCTGATTACATCTTGTATCCTGAATATATAAAGAACTTACCAAAGCAATAAATATATGACCATTTTAAAAACTGGGCAATTTGAGCAGACAGTCATTAATGAAGATATATGTATGGCAGATAAGCACATGAAAAGATGCTCAGCATCACTGATTATAGAAGATATTCAAATTGAATCGCTAATGAGATACAAGTATCAGCTTTTAGAACCACTAAAGTTAAACAGACTAACCACAGACATTGTTGCAAAGGAAGCATTTTCCAAAGCCTATCTACTTGAACTGAGTTTCTTATTATAGTGAAATTATTCCAAACAATACAACTTAGAAGCTACTCTAGTTGAGGAGCTTTGAAATTATCTTTAAAACCAGTAATTTTCATTTACTTAAGAGGTAGGTGATCTTGGAGGAAAAACTTCCATGATATGTTTGGATAAAGGTTTCTGAAACTGGTTTTTGTAACAGGTGGGGTCTATGAAAATCTGTTATAATATACAGGACTGATGCTGACATGGGGTTAATTGGGATCAAAATTTAGGTAAATAAAGTCTTCACAGCAAGTAAAAGTATCAGTCTTGGAGGACCAGATGATCTCCTTTCACTTTTTGAAAGAGATTTGTTTAGGAGCTATATAGTAATAAAGAAGAAATAAATCGTCAGTATGTGAAAAGGGACATATATCAGAAAATAAGTTACATTAATTAACCACTCATTCATTTATTTAACAATCATCTTGAATTATTTATTTGTGACTAGTATCTAGTATATTTTCATGTGCTGGAAATGCATGGAATAAAGTCAAACATCTTTGCCCTCATGCACTTATGAGTACATTAAATAAATCTTCCATGGCAAAAACAGCACACAGGTTGCCTGTCATTATGCAGATTCCTTTACTGAATAAAGTATGCACCAGATACTATAATTTGGAAACACATAAGCTTCAGTGTCATAGGCAGCGACACTGCAGAAAATTACCACTGGCTACTAAGACAAAGGGCACTTGAGATATTCAGTTGTTTTCTATCAAAATGTGAACTATAGCAAAAAGAAAGGCCAGTCCAAGAAGTAGTCCAAGTGCTGCTCGTTATGACTGGGTAGATTATCAAAACATTGCAGAAACAAAATTGCATCACATAATTTCATGCTGACCAAGTCATGTGATTCTCTAATATCTACACTCTTAAGCTCATGCCTAGGTGACTGAAAGCAGTGACGTTTGGTTAAGGAGTAGATAGTGATCCTCAACGGAAGGCCATCTCTACATGGCAGGGCTCTTCGTTCTCTTGCAGGATGCTTTTGGGACAGCAACTTTGCCTGAATTATTTACCTGGGAAGAAGCTATTAAAATTGTGGACTGAGTGAGGATAGCATGTGTCACAGATAATATATGTATATGTGGGGTGATTCTCTGGTAAGAAGTGCGACTGATAAGTGCATAAAACATTAGCGTGTAAGCCAAGAGAACAGATGCTATCCCCAAAAAAATATAGGAGAAAGAGAAAGATAAGTTGATTTCTGAGAAAATTGAATGAAAGCACACGCGGAAGAGGTGGGTTAAAATTCAACCTTTGAATTTTATAAACAAAGAAGACGTGTTTGAGGAAAGGTGATTGTGATCAATGTCAATATTAATAGGCAGTTGTTTGTAGGCAAAAAGATTGTTTGCTGTTCTTACGCAGCTCACGTTAGAAAGAAAACAAAATACTGGAATCAGCACCAGGGAACTTCTAATCTATATGTAGTTTTCAACAACCAAAATATTTTACTGGTTTCACTATTGGTTTGGTTATCAAGGAATTTCAGGAAAACTAGCTTTCAACATAAAACTTTTAGGAGTTTATATATCGAGCTCCTAAAAAAAGAAAGGAATTTCTGCAGAAAATGATACTGAAAATTTGGGGCCTGTGTAGTTTTGTTTTTAAAGATAAGATTAAATTGTAGCATTTGTCTGGATTATGAAGTCTGTAGTTAGCTTTCATGAAAATTTTAATAATATAAGGGAGAAATCAAGGCTGTCAGCAAATACATTTAGAAATGAAAAAAGGAATATTGCTAAAACAATTGGATTATGACCAACTGTAGGTTAAAACTGGATGTTCCCTCATGCTAAAATTGTATATCTTGTCTGGATTTCCCTAGAAGAAAACTAAATATCATTTTAATTTAAATCTTTCAGCCCAAAGGTGCTAACGGATAATATTTTCACTCAGACTATAAAACTTCAAACCATGCAGACTGAATAATTTGCCTGAATGAAATGTATATTATTTCTCCATAAGATACGTGCACGTTATTGAAATTATATTCCAAAATTTTGTAGTCAACCTAGGATGCAAATCCAGATTCAACTGCCATTCTTAAACAATCAGCAGTGTAATTTTGTTAATTAGTGCAGTAATGATATTTGCTATAGGTGCCCAATAGAATTACATTAATAAGTATAAAATGCATTTTGTAAAGTGCAAAATGAATGCATGGTACTATTATATATAAATTATCATAAGTTTTAGAAGGTATACATTTTTCATAGTTTATTAAATGCATTGATCACTTTTTATAAAAATCAACATAATTCTGATTTCCTAGTACAGATTTGAAATTACATTAAGAAAGAAATACCCCAGAAACATTTGTCCTTAGTAGTTACATATGATTGACAAACATTTGTATAATGCAGAATTGTGTCAAATTTTCGAAAGCTCAGATGCTATTTAACATTATTGTCGTTTAATTTGCTTAAAGATATTAGGACTCTACTGACCTAGTGATACCTCTTAGTATAAGTCATTACCTCATTCATTCAATAAATATACTTGAGAACGTAGAAGTGGTATGTTGGGAACCAAAAGTATACACATAGTCTTTATTCATAAGAAGCCTATTTTTTTTTAGGTGTAGAGAGGTAAGCACTAAAGAAGAAAACACAGAAGAAGAACATATCATAGAATATGAAATATGATAATACGAAATGCACTATTGAGGATAAAAAAAGAATGATGTGATAGAGAATGACTAGAGGTCAGGGGAGAGAACCCCTCACATTGTTTACTTAAGGGAAGGCAATTTCTGAGGAAGTGACATTTATTCACAAGGAGCCAACCTTGCAATAAGGTAAGTACATGATGCAAATACACTGGTGTCATAAAGTTCAAGAGAGCAGCACAGGTGATGCTCTTGGGAGGCCTGGCTCCAGAAGAGGCTTCAGAGGGAGAGAGCAGCCTCATTCTGACAGCAGCAGATGCTGGAGGCCATGGTTAGGGGTGTGCAGTTCAAGAACGGCACACACTGCAAATTCTGTATCTCAGAGAAACACTTCCTATACATAGAGAATACAAAAGAAATCTAAACTCAGAATTTAGAAAGCTTTAGCTATCAATTTTCATACCTGAACTCAATTTGACACAAGCACAGAATGCAAGAATCTGCCTATCAAAATTTAACGTAAATATTTATTCAAATACACAGTAGAACCCAGAAATCAGGAATAAATTAGTGAACTCTGGTCTGCAGAGCTGAATAGAATCTATTTATGTAAAATGAAAGAAAAAAAAAACATGCAAGGAAGAAAATGAAAACCAAGAAAACAAATAGGCAAAGAGATGACATTTCTATATATTCTACTGTACATATCAGCATACATAATAACATAGGACAATTTAGGAAATACAGAATAATTATCTAGATTATCTGGATTGCAGAATTGATCTTTTTATATAATCTGATAATTCCTTTGGTCTATATTGTTTGTTTTCTTCCAAATTAAACTACAATCTCACAATAATGTAAATATATAAAAGTCAGATATTCTTTTACTTATGTTTACCTCAAATGTTTGTACAAGATTTTTATTGTCCTGTCAATTGGAGTCTTTAGTCTCCATCTAGTAAATCATTTATATCAGTGCATTTCAATCCCAACTATACCTAAAATAGATGTACACCTACTGCCCTTTGGTCAATCATAACTTTTAGATGTAATACACAGATCAACATTAGGATGATTATTTTGCCTTTCAGAATTCAACAATAGGCCAGGAACTTAGACTCTAAAGACAAGCGATGATTATTTTTCTGTCTGTATGGGGTTGGGGTAAATACAAAAGTCAATATATTATGAAATGTATAAATGCCTCAAGAAATTTTTTTCAGTAAATAACAAGAAACTGTTTCCTTCTGATAAAAAATAATCAAAATTAGGACCTCATTTCATTTAACGTAAAGTTCAATATAACCTTTGGAAGTACTTGTTATAGCAACATCAAAACCTATGCTATATAAATGGCTTTTGGGCAAAGTACCAACAGCATAACTTGGACAAATAAAGTGTTTTTTTTTCTAAGGTGTTACAGGAATATAAAAGTCTCTACTACTGTCAATGATATTTTATATGTCACCAGTAAAAAACAGATATTTTCCGAGCATTGTGTGGCATTGTATTTATGCATCAGGTCTTGGATTCTTGACAGATTTGTGACCATTTAAAACAGGAAATCATTGGATCATTTTCACATCTATAAAAGACTAAGCAACTATTACAACTGCTAACCAGGCTTCAGAGAATGCTATACCTGGAATCCTAATAATTTAAAAGACTATAATAACTGCAACATGTCATTGAATCACATTTTTACTGGCTATGTAAGAAATATGTGAAACCAATCAGAGGCATCATCATTCATGAAGAAATGTTCTTGATGTACACATAAGCTTCATCTCTTACTGAGGTAATCATGAAATTGTCCATAATATTTAATATCGTATAGTTCAGAGATGTTTGATTCTGCTCTTTTCTGACACTGTTCTTACAATTACCTTGGTTAGGCAGTTGTTAAAATTTTACTCTATTCATCTGTGCTTCTGTAGTTAACTTGTTATTTTTATTATTGTTGATGCTATTATTGTTATTGTTATATACTGAGCTCTTACCATATGCCAGAGAGTTTTCTATGTGTCACTTCAGATTGCATATAGTCTGGAACCAAACTATGTGTCTGTTTTATGCAGTGTCCAAGATTGTATGATTAATCTGTGTTGCCTCTTGTTGTAAAGCAAGTATGTGTTTAGAGTAATTCACTTCAACTACTGTGTCCAGGAAGATGTTACAAAGGAAGTAATATGTAATAGCTACACAAATTTCAAAGTCACTACTATAATAGCTCCCTCTTCCCTATCCTGGGGGGTAAAGAGGGATAAAAATCTCATGTTATAGGATAATGCTCAGGGTAGAATGATAGCTGCAAGGATAACCCTGAGCCTTTTGGGGTTCACAAACAAGCCAAAAAAAAAAAAAAAAGCACTTGCAGAGCATATTTTGATAAAGAAACTTTCTGTATTAACCAATTGTTAAAAGTGTATACTTGGAATGAACTTTGAATACTCACAAGTGCCAAGTAAGAGGTGACCACCATTTGGGCAAGTGAACATTTCAGCAAGGTAGAGCCTGAGAAAAGTATAAAAGGGGATGAAAAGACAAGGAAATTCAGGAGAGACGATCAGTCAACCAATATATAAGAAATGCATAATGCATGTGAGAAATTCCTCTAGATATTGGGACAATTCGAAGAAAAAGAAAAAGCTCCCTTGTAGTGAGGAAATGGATAATTAGAGCAACAATGGGATAACACTATATAATCATGAGAGTAATCCTGGAGAAATGAAAAAACCAAAAATGCTCACTGCTAGTGAAGATGCAGATGAGAAGGCCAAGGATAATCCCATAAATCAATGGTAACAATGTGAACTTTGTAACTTTCTTATAAAACCTGAAAATATACACAGATGTGTATAGTAAGGTTTTTAGCAGAAATATGTTTCATATCAATCAAAGTTATAAATGATTGAATAAATTAATAAATATTTCATGCCTACCATAGAATATCATGCGGATATTACGTTGTTGGAGCACATGGGAAGTTGTCTATTGTATGTTAGAAACTGAGAAATTTGTAAATAATAAAATCCCTTTAAAATGAGTCAGAACAACTTTCCAGTATATGTGATTATATATTTGTGTATATATTATTATCAGTATGAGAAATATTAGACTATGAGAGATATCACTTTAAACCAGAAGACCGATCCTAGGGACTCTCAAAATGGACTAAGAAAACAGGAGAGGTGAGTTATGGTAAAATAATAAATAAATAAATAAATAAATAAATAAATAAATAAATAATAAATAAATAAATAAAAATAATGTTTTAAAAGTTACAATATAAATCCAAAACTAAATAGCAATAAGATCCCACTAAGTTTAAATATCCCTTATTTGTGTTACACACTACTAATTTGTGTTAACATCCCTAAAATTTCTCCTGAACTCCAGACTCATAGCCAAATGTGTTTTCAATTTTCATTTATTTATTATCTCACATTTTTTTTAAACAACACTCATGATTTTTCTCTACAAACCTATTCCTCTGCATCTGTTTCACATGAGAAAATTACAAAACTGTTGATTCAAATTTTATAGCTCCTCTTAGAAAGCCCACCCCCCTCTACCCTTAAATTAGATACTGATTTTAACTATTCTGTCTCTTAGAGGGAAGTATGCAGGTCCAAGGTGCTGTGATTTCTCACTTAGGCAGCTGCAATGATCTCCTGACCTTTTTCCCAGCTCTCACTCTTTGCTTTTCCTAGTGTCACTCTCTAAGCAAAAGCACAGTCATTCTGCTAACAAATAATTTGTTAATGTTCTGCTAAACTCTTGCCATAGTTTTCAATCTTATGTAAAATAATACCCATAAAACCTTTCATAGGTTTTCCAGATTTCCTCTTTGACCTCATTTATTTAAAGCTTTTATTTATTTTGGCCCAGCCACCCTGGCCTCACTGCTGCCAATCAAACTCATCAAGCGTATTCATCCCCACACCAAGGCCTTAACCATTGTTCATTCCATCCTGTATATTTTTCTTCCTGATATTCATATCTTGCTCCCTCACTACCTTCAGATTTCTGCCCAAATTTCCCTTGTGACCCACATACCTTGGATCTCCTAGCCCATCCCTTACACATCCCATTACTCTCTCTACCCTGTATTATCAGCACTTTGAACACACACACACACACACACACACACAAGTGATGATAGATAGATAATAGTCTCCACCATTAACCCTTCTCCTCCACCTATGAAACCTATTTTTTGAAAATGAACATGTATGATATTAGATTTATGAAAAAAAAACATATTCTGTTATTTAAAATGAGCAGGCACTTAATTTTTTTCTAAAGAGTCTCTTTTTTCTTGTCTGCCTGATTTTTTCACAATGGCAATGCTAGTCTACAAGTATCTCCTCTAACTCCTCAGTATAGCCCAGTACATCCTTTTCATCGTATCACAACCATATTTGCAATGTGTCAGCATCTATCTTCTCCTTTTCAGTCTCACTGCCACCACCAAAGAACTAGTGCTTACCTCTCTCTGAGATTCCATACAGTCCATCTATTTTCCCTTCATGAAGATATCTGTCACACTTTCCTAACCACTTTGTAAGCTCTCATCAAGATTGTGACATAGAGCACTTCTGTTTTGTTTGTGCAGCTCCTTTCTCTACAAATACCTTACATGCATCTCCAACTTCCATATCCTACCCTTTTGAAGGACCCATTTGAAATTTCGATGTTATTATATATCTTTCCTGGAACATTTGCTAAGATTAATCTGTTAGTTGAACTCACAGCATGTTAGGCTTTTTGCCATATCCAATATAACATAATAATTACTTGCATGTGTCATGAAAACAGGTATATTTTTTTAAAATATAAGCAAACTGTTGTATTCATCTTTGTGTGCCTGAAAGATTCTTGAGCTCAAAGAGATAAAATGTATCTATAAATAACACAAAACCCTATAACAAAAATTAAAGTTCAAATGATAAATTGAATGAAATGCTATGACAGTAAGATCAAGGTAATGGTTAATTTTACCTACTGAAAAATGAAAAAAAATATATAAGAACAATACATTCATACTACAAATAGATGATTCATACTACAAATATACAAATAGTATATTATGATGAACATAATATACACTTAGTTCAATGATTTATTAATATGGAAGCTTGATTTAATCTATTTTTTCTGAATAGATCCCTAAAGTGTCTATAATTAAAAGACATTAGTAACACTGAATGCTATTTTGTTTTTTATCATGCATTTGTAAACAATCTGGCCAGTGTTATTGTAAGGTCAGAGTTAGGAACAAGTAAGGACTTCCTCAAGGCATATCATGTACCAACCAGCCCATCCTATTAACTTACGGTCTTATTTCAGTAAATCAGTAAATCACTGTTTAGGAATTTGTGATTCTCCACATATACACATTTCTCCACACTATGGAGTAACTTTGGCTTTCTTAAGCCTCCTTACACTCCGCATCATTTAACTACGTACACATATGACTCTAGAACATCTGTCCAAATACTTTCCCCTTTGCATTTCCTTTGAAAAGACATGCATATTTAACACATGTTTAGATATACTGACTTATGATTCAAAATAATTAAATGTTTCCACTCATTTTATCACAGGACACATGCTACAGCTATAGAGAATATAATTTGTCATTTAGCAATCGAGATGCCCAAGACAAAGATAGCCTGAAAACAAATACCCAATTCTATGTGCTAGAAACGGAATGAAGTGTGGAGTGGGGGGGGGATATTTTTATTCAAGAATAATATACTTATTTAAATAGACAAATAAGCCTATTTAAATAAGTTGAAGTTACTAAAACCATGTTCGTTTTTAGGAGGGTGTGGGGAGTGGAGTGTGGGGTTTCCCAGAAAGGCAAATGGGCAGTGTGGTTGGAGCTGTGTGCTCCGTGGCCTCGGGTGCGTAGCGAAAGTAAAGTCGGTTCCAGATGTGATCGAGGGGTGGGAAGAGGATGGGCTGGGATGCGCTGAGTGTCAAAGGCGGCTCAGAGCATGGCGGGACCGTGGGAGACAGAGGCAGGGCTGCCCCCACCACTCTTCCCAGTGGAAGCCAGATCTAGGGCGTTCTCCGGGGGCAGGTGGTAGGCAGTTCTACAATGAGAAACGCATGGAGGCCAGGGTGCTGGAAGTCCCTCATCCCAGACTTATCTGCAAGGAGTCCTGCTCACGCTGTCTGTTAAGCAAACCTGGGTTCTCTTGATGCCTCCCCCCACTCAATGTCACAGTGCAAGGGCGCTCACAGAATCGATTCATATCTATGTGAAAGGCCTTAGGAAAAAAAAAAATTAAAAAACTCAAAAAGTAGAGAACCTGTGATCTAAATGGGCAGATGATAAGCTGTGAAAAAAAAATACTAGTTAATTGTGAGATTTATGGTTATAAAACAGATGGCAAGTATCCTTCATAAAAGATATAAACCATGGAACTTAGAAGAAGTTATATATCTAGATATAGATGTACATGTCGATATAGATATATAGATATATAGATATACAAATATATAGAGAGGATGCCAAAAAACATATACACATTTTAAGAAAGGAAAAATCTGTATTTATATTGTAATACAATGAATGACGCTAGCATTTGTTAGACTAACGCCATCTTTTGAGTGAAGGTCATACTACACTTTGCTAATGTAATTCAATTCACCTTCGAAAATACATAGATAACATCTCTTAAAATGTGTACATTTTTGGCACCATTGGTATATGTATTTTTAAATATATGTATATGTGTATGTAACTTTATTGCAATGTACATGTAACTATATTGTAACACATATGTATATGTGTCAGAGAGAACTATATCAATTTTTTTTAGGTAAACTTAATTTAGATTTTTGGGCCACTGCTGAGCAAATATAATTAAAATATCCAAGAGATGCCTTTACTGACAAAATGACATTTTATATGAAAAGTGTTGTGAATTTGAACCATGTGGAGGATTGGTTGATAATTAGTTTCTTTCTTAATTTAGAAAATTGCCCAATGAATTAATGTTTCTTAATCTAGTTTTCCTTGATATAGAGGGTATCCACTCTTTCACTATTCATATGCTGATGCCTTCATTAAATGAAGAAATAATTACTAAGTGTTTACTCGTTCCAAGCACAAGTTTTATAAGGTTGAAGTTTGCCATGGGATTTCAGTAATAAGTTTACAAAAACCATTTAATCTAACTAAATATCTGACACTCTATGGAGAACTTGGGATATAATAAGGATAGAATATTAACTAACTTAATCATTACCAGAATCCAATAATTTAGGGCTATTAATACTCCCCTTTTACAAATGGGAAACAGAAGAAAGAAGATACCTAATTTGTTCAAGGCAATGCATCTTATATTTTGAAAGCTCGACTCAAAACAATTTGGCCCAGGTCTCTTTAGTCTTTTTCTAAAAGACTAAAGTCTACTTTCTTGAATATGAATAAATATAATTACTATCATGGAAGCCTATATAGTATAACCACAAAAATGAGCATATAAAATATTTAATATTATCGTATAAGTTGGTGTAAGTGCTGTCATAAAAGTTTGTATGGAATTTTACAGAGACTCAGGTTAAGAAGTACTTTTCCAATTGTGTAATAGGTAGTAAAGCATGGAAAGCTAAAGAGTGATGATGATCTAACTGAATATGAAAGAGAATTTAACAAGGTAGTCCAGCCCATTGCAGGTAATTAAAAAAAAATAAATTATGATAACTTACTAGATGAGTTTGTGAGGTCACTTCCAATTGTCTATGACTTGCATTTGTCTATCTCTGGCTCCATAAGATAACAATCTATTCTGAGGTATGCATATCTATTCTTGGAACACATAACTTTACAAGCACTTAAAGACTGGAAAGGAGAGTATTAACATTCTTTAGATGAATCCTTTATTCACTATTAACATGTCTTGCTCTCCTCCTTCTAAATAAAAGTGGTACCTTTCAACTCCATATACAGTAAAAGATAATTGGGTACTTGGAAATAACATAACCAAAGATGAGAGTCAGAAACATTCCATTGTCAGTCTGTTGCATTAATAAAAGTGCAATCATCTTGCTTTATGTTAAATATGCTGTGTGAGAAAATTTGAAAAGAAAGAAAGAAAGAAAGAGAGAGAGAGAGAGAGAGAGAGAGAGAGAGAGAGAGAGAGAGAGAGAGAGAGAGAGAGAGAGAGAAAGAGAGAAAGAAAGAAAGAAAGAAAGAAAGAAAGAAAGAAAGAAAGAAAGAAAGAAAGAAAGAAAGAAAGAACCCCAGTATCTCTGGTATGTGCCATTGCTTTTTATTGCCAGGTTATTCTGTAATGCAAAAAATCACAGATGTTGATCAAAATTAAAGTAATAGTTCACTCTCATGAAACTAGTGCTTTACAGATTGCTTAGAGAATACAATAGCTACGAATGTAGCCATATGCTTTATGTCCAGCTATCAGTAATGTTACTACATTTATTTGATTTGAAACTTCACATTACATAATTAGCCTCAAAAAGGTGTTGCTACAATATTTTTAGATAATATAGATAAGATTGTACCTTATGTTTTCAACCTTGGATATTATCCTATATAGTTTCAATTAATCTTCAGCCAGCTGGAATTACTAGAAGTTTCTCTGTACCCATTTATTTCTGCTTTCCATGCAGCTGAAACATATGTAGTTTAGTAGAGATGAAAAGTAATAAAATGCCTCAACTTTTAATTTTTGTAATGAAAATTACAAAGTTGAAATTTTGCAATTAAAGTTAAGAGAAATAAATGTCATAATTTAACTTTTTTCCCCTCTAATTCTAGACAGATAATTGCACTAGGTATGTCATACAAAAATATGACAATTTTATATTGAGTTCCTATTTTATGTCAGTGGCCCTCTGGGTATTGGAAATGCAAGTTTAAAACGGACATGAAAATCTCTGTGCTCATGGAGCTTCATAGAAATAGACAAATACACATGAAGTCAAACAATGAAGTCAAACTCATACCTTGTTATGTAGGCAATGGAATTAGAATGATATAACATGATACTTGGTTTGATTTGGAGGGATAAATATGTTGCACTTTAGTTTTTTGGAGCATGAATGGCCTGTCTGAGAAAGTGATATTTGAACAGATATGTTTCCTTTCTGCAAAATCTATGGTGCACTTACGAGGTCTGCCAATTGAGTTTGCAAAGTTGCCACCATTTGCTTACATTGGCAGCACTGTACAAACAGCTGGGAAAAAATTCATAACCTTGGTATATCAGTGTCTCACAGCTGTGTTCATGTCAACATGTGGTGGAGTCTTGCTGAGTGGAGTTCATTATTGTTGTGTGATTTTGTGTGCAGTTACAAGAATGTCTGAGCTTGAATTAGAGCAATGAGCAAATACATTTCTTGTTAAACTTGGCAAGAGTGGAAGTAAAATCAGAGACGTTAGTCCAAGTTTATGGGGATAATGCCATGAAGAAAATGACAGTGTACAAATGGACTAAACGTTTTTCTGAGGGAAGAGAATGCGTCACTGATGAAGAGAGGTCAGAGCAGGCAGTGATGGCAGAATTGAAAAAAACATTGCAAAACTTCATCAAATTGTGCGTCAAAATCATTGGCAAACTGTGAGAAGCATAGTAAACCAAGTACAGTGATACCTCGGTTTTCTAACAGAATCCATTCCGGAAGACCTTTCGAGTTCTGAAACGCTCGAAAACTGAGGCACGGTTTCCCCATAGAAAGTAATGCAAAATGAATTAATGCATTACAGACCTTTAAAATCAACCCTTAAAACTGCAAATTTAGCATTAATTTTACTATGTAATGATACCATAGGTCCATACAATTTATGGTGTTCATAAAACAAAATGTTCATCAACGAAGACGTTCGAAAACCGAGGTACCACTGTAAACATCAATAGAGAAACAGGAAAACCTTAACTGGAAATCTTGGTATGAGAAAGGTGTATGCAGAAATGGTCCAGAAGGAGCTTGCTGATGAACCAAAGCAAAGGAGAGTCGAAGTTTGACAAGACCATGTTTTGGGCCATGCTATCACTGGTGATAAAACATGAGTGTACCAATATGACTCTGAAACAAAGTGTCAAAATGTGCAATGGAAGTCAGCCAATTCTCCACAATCAAAAAAGTTCTGTCAGTCCAAATCAAGAGTCAAACAATGTTGCTAACGTTTTTTGATATCAAAGGGATTATTCATTATGGAATTGAATCAACTAGACAAACAGTTAACTAAATTTACTATTTGGAAGAGTTGAAAAGGATGCATGAAAAAGTTAGACAAAAATGACCTGAATTTCTCAACCACAATTTATGTCTCTTGCATCACAACCATGTACCAGCTCACACAGCACTGTTTGTGAGGGAGTTTTCAGCCAGTAAACAAATAACTGTATTGGAACACCCTCCCTACTCACCTTTTCTGGCCCCCAATGATTTCTTTCTTTACCTGAAGATAAAGGAAATATTGAAAGGAAGACATTTTGATGACATTCAGGACATCAAGTGTAATACGATGGCCATTCCAGAAAAAGAGTTCCAAAATTGCTTTAAAGGGTGGACTAGGCACTGACATGAGTGCATAACTTCCCATGGGGAGTACTTCAAAGGTGACCATAGTGATATTCAGCAGTGAGGTATGTAGCACTTTCTGTAGGATGAGTTCCAGAACTTCATTGTCAGACCTCATTTACACCATCTTTGGGTTTTTTGTTTGTTTGTTTGTTTGTGTGTTTGTTTGTTTCTAATTAGAATACATTCTAAACATGTAGCATGACAAGTAAGAGCCAATAAGATTGGGCCGTGTCAATTTCTGTGAACTCTTATAATATCATTCTATTCTAACTATGCTTTAGAATTGGTTTCTTTCTGATGTTTTGGAGGTAGAGCCATTACATTTGAGTTAAATATGGAGGTAGAAAAATAGCATATGATTACAAGTGAAAGATAAAAGAAGAAGAAGTGCTGACCTCCTACGTTTTGAGCTTGAGTGAGAATTTTATAGCCATTATGGAGGAACTGTGCTTCCTTCCTTCTTCCTTTCCTTTCCATTTTTTCCCTCTCCCTGCCCCTCTTTCTTCTTTTTCTCCTTCCTTCCTTCCTTCCTTCCTTTCTTCCTTCCTTCCTTCCTTCCTTCCTTCCTTCCTTCCTTCCTTCCTTTTCTTCCCTTCCATAAGGAAATATTATGACATATTAATTTAAAATAATTTTAAATATTCTAGTTGCTATTGAGCCCCTTTGTCCATTTATCTCCAACTGTGTGTGCTGTAACTCAGTAATATTCACTTCAAATTACTTGGCTTTTCTGTTATTTACATTCATATATCTCAATAAAATACTTATGCTCTTATTAATACATGCAGATACATTAAAATTAAGAAAAATAGAAAAGAGAGATTGCAGAGGAAAGAAAAAGGTATTTGTGACTCACATAACCAATAACTATAAAAAATAATGTTAATTCCATATATGATTGACAAGGGAAGTGAACAGACATTTCACAAGTTATCCATTAGTCAAATAATCATATAAAAAGATGTTCAACTTCATTGATAATTAAGGTAATTCCAATTAAAACCATGAGAGTATATTAATATAAACTAACAGAGTGTCTAAAATTAAGATTGACAATTATAATTGTTGAAGGGGAGATGGAAGCAGGAATCTCTTAGAGTAATCTCACAATATCAGTGTGCTGGTGGGATTTTTACATTGGTGTATTTGCTTTGGGACAACTGTTTAGCTTATCTACTAGAGTTGAAAATTATTGCATTCTATGACTCAGCAATTCCACTTCTAGATATATACCCAGTTAGAATGCATGCATAAATGAAACAGAAGACATATGGGAGAACTTTCATAATAATATTTTTTATAGTAGCCTAAAACTAAAAACAACATATGCTTATCTACTATTAAATAAATTGTAGTTTATAAATATAATTGACTGTAGAATATAGAAGAACAATTTATAGGTGCACACATGAATGAAACTCACAAACACAGTACTAGAACATGAATCCAGTAACAAAAATGCCCATTGTGAAATGTGGGGGTCTGCCACTTTATTCTATTTGAAAAAGAGTTTGGCTTGATCCTATATTTTAATTGAGGTTGATCACCTAACCATAACTATAGCTGCACCAAATTAATATTTGACCTGAGCAACCTATTTTGAACTGAGGGTTAATTGTTTCATTGACCCATAAAATAGGATGTGCACTGAAACATTCAATTCCAAAAGGAAATCTTAAATAGCTGACCAGAATGAAAAGCTTCAGATGGTACGAGCAGGTTCAGATTTCTATCATACCTAATTTTACTTGAATTAGTTGGCTAGGGCTGCCATAACAAAATACCAAAGACTGAGTGGTTTAAACAACAGAAATCTGCTTTCTCACAGTTCTGGAAGCTAGAAGTCTAAGATCATTGCACCAGTAGACTTGTTTTTTTTTCCTGAGGCCTCTTTCCTCACCTTTCAGATGACCATCTTGTCACTGTGTCCTAACATGACCTTTCCCTGTGTGCATACATCCCTGGTATTTCCTCGTTCCTAAATTTCCTCTTCTTATGAGAACAGCAGTGAGACTGGATTAGAGTCTTCTCTAAAGGCCTCATTTGAACTTAATCACCTCTTCAAAGGCCGTATTTCAAAATACAGTCACATTCAGAGGACTAGGGGTTAGGGCTTCCATAAGTGAATTTGTTAGAGGGACACAATTGAGCTCATAGCACTACTGTTTTGTCATCACACTCTAAACTCATTTTATGGCCTCATGGAGTATAACTCACGAAAATTGAAAGGAAGGAGAAATAAACACAGCCTGATTTCCTGGTTAATCAACATGATATGCCGCTTATAGATATGTAGTAATTCCTGGGCAGAGGTCAATTTTTTGTCCTGCTGTTTACAGACCTGAAAATATAAAACTGAAAAACTAGCAACAGAGTGTGAAAAAGTTGTTTTCTTCTTTAATGTCTACCAGAACATATGTATGTGAGAAGAGGACCTAAATAATAATGCAAATGTTAAAGCCCATCTTGTCAATGTCCATCAGCTCCTTTCCCTGCTCAGTGAGACTGGACCAATTAGCCACAACTTTCAGGATCAAGATCAATGCTGGCTTCAACGACATGACCTTTCAGCACTGCTGATGCCCACCACTCCAGAGCTGGCCCATTCCATGGATGTTGTAGGGTGAAAAACAATCATATGGCTCTCTAATAGCAGGATACTTACACTGGACACCTTTTATCATGGAGGGTTGATGCTTTCTCACCATTGAAATAGACACATATTCCTAGAACAGATTTACAGTCTCTGACTGCAACATTTCTCCCAGCACAAACATTCACGGCCATGCCAAATATTTTATCCACTCCAGTTTTATCCCACACAAGATCTCTTCCATCTAGACAACACCTTTTGTATTCACACCTAAAGAAATCATTGATCTGGAATCAGCTCATTTGATAAGACAGTAAAATGGCTTGCTAGAAAGGCAGCTACCATGCCAACTGGGAAATAGGACCCTAAAAACTTAAATAGTTATCTCAGAGGATGGTTTCAGACACGTCTGAAAGCAGAAGCCCAATATATGGTGTCATCCTTAGCACAGTAAGGAAATAAAACAAAACAAAATGGAACAAAACAAAAATGTAACTAGCAGTGTTCCAATGCCTATTATCAAAATAACAACAACAACAACAAAAACTTTGAGAATTGTTTTTCTTCCTGCACCACGACTTTGAGCTCAGTTGGTTTCAAAGCACCAGTGGCCTAAACAAATGTTCCCAACAGGGAATGCAGTATTCTGCAACTGAATCTGAAATTGACACTGTCCTGTGGCTATTGGTTTCCTCCTACATAAGCAGACACGGATGGCACTGGCCAAGGAATCCTAATTCCAGAGGTAAAGTGAATTGCTGTTAGACATTGTAGGGATGGAGGATGGTGTCTGAAATCTAGAGGATTCATTGGAGTGCCTTCTAGTACTTCCTTGCCCAATGATCCTGGTCAATGGATAACTCAGGCAGTACAAATCAGATCATCAGGGACTCAACTCCAGTAAGATTAATTGAATCACTTTACCACATAAAGAGCCATGTATGGTAAGTTGCTGATAAAAGATAAATGGAATATAGAAAGGTTGGTAGAAGAAAATGGCAATGATTACTAATTTATGCTCATGAGCAGAAGAAGAAATGAAAACAGAAGAAGCTGCCTGTGATGTTAATTCGAATGCCCTTTATATCCTTATTGATTTATATAAAGAGCATGATGGTAGCTAACATTTTAAGTTTCAAGTGGAGATGAGACTGAATGAATCAGGATGATTTGGCAGCTGACAGGCCTTTTTGTGTCCTCTGTTACACAATTTTTCAACTGAAAAGAGGGCAATAGTGGATGTTGTGGTGCAAGAGAGGTGTGTTGTGCATGATATTTTCCATTAATCTACCGTGGCTTTTCTTCCTGAAGACTGACGTATCTTCACTAAATCAAAAGGCTCTTTTGCTCTCTGTTCTCTGGTGACTGATGACCAAAGAGGTGCACCACTAGGGCAATGAAGGAAAGAAGGTGAGTGAGGCTGGGATATTCATTGCCTCAGCTACTTCTGTGAGGGTTTAGTGCATTCTGGTGGCATCCTCTTTTCAAAGGTCACAGCTTATATAAGGTATCTTTCTTTGTGCAGTTCTTTCTTCATATTCTACTAACATTTCTTCCCCTTCTCCCTCTTGCCCCATTAGATCTCTGGTGGTTAAAGTTCCCCACTGCTTATAGTTCCAGGAAACTACCCTGTTCACCCAATCATAATTAGGCTATTTGTTAAACTCCTCTAGAATTAACATATTTTATTTGTTCATGTGACTGATTCAGATATTAAGAATAAAATATGACATTAATAAAGACTTAATGAAAAAAATAATTAGGTCCATATTAATATACTCACATAGGGTCAACTAACATCTCAAATCACCTCTAACAAAATCTTAGAATGTGCTTCCATTTGCATCAATTACTTTGACTTTGCATCTAAAAGTGTTCATATTGACAGGCAGAATTGGCTACCAAAAAACTATTGATGTACAAGAGAATCAAGCAAAAAAGAAAGTGTCATTTTTGGGGAAAGAAACTTAGCAACTAATTGCACTTTGCCAAGCAAGAAGCAGATGTTTAACTATACCTGTCAATGACACATGAGTAGAAAAAGAAATAGCATCATATTATGGAAGTTTTAGTTTAGAAAGTACAAAATCTGAACCCAACATAAACACCAAGAAGGGAAAACAAAGGTAGAGTAGAATCATTCACTTTTTGTGTGATGTTTCAAAAGGATAGAATGTTCCTTTAAAATTCAAAGACAATTATAATGAGAGCAAGTTCAAAATCAATGAATTTAATGGTTCACAAAATTTTGGGAAAGTTTAGACTAAAACTCCAGTCAAATAGTGAGAACAAACTTCCCTGAAGTGACTATATGATATTAATATTTGGAACAAATGTGGACTTTTCATGGATACAGAATCCAAGAAGCACCATACTGGTTTGTAGAGCACAACATAAAGCTCTGATTTAGAAAGACCTGCTTATGAAAACAGTCTTTCATCAGAGCATCAATATCGTTAACCACTGAGTTTATTCAATAAAATGAAACAAACATTTCTCTTATGTAAAAAGTATAATTTCCTTCCATAGAGATCTTTCTATGCTCAATAGACAGATCATTTCATGGGCAAATGTATAAACCTCTTTTCCCTTTGGCCACAAATCATGCTTCCATTGTGCTTTCATGGATATTGAATAGTAACTACAAAATTGTTATTCGTCAAAACTCTATAACTCTCTCTCTCTCTCTCTCTCTCTCTCTATATATATATATATATATATATATATATATATATATATATATAACTATGTCAAATTTGCAATGGAAATCTTATAAATATAGCTCAGTTATTTATTGTATTGATATGTAAAGATCCTTGGTTTGCTGGAACATGTTCTTCATTTTTTTGACTATTTGCAAAAGAAAATAATATTAAAGTGAGTGTAGGTGTGAAAATTTGTACTCAAAGGCAACTTCAACATCTTTGTGATAACGTCTGAGAATGAACAAAAATCAAAGAATCAGTATACTTTAATGATTATTACACATTATAAACTCACATGTATGATTGCACATTGTTGTTTCCAGTAATAACCAGTATTATGCTCACAGTCTACTCCCTAACAGATGGTAGAAGAGATAATTATATCCTCCAATGGCTATACAGTAGGTTTTTAAAAGTAAGAGTGAATTTTTAAAAGAAATATAAACTGGCAAGCCTCTCTTCATACATAAACATGTATTTGAGTTTAAATTATCCAGTTAAAATGGTAGTGCAATTTTTCTGTAAAACACTGTTAGTAGTTTTAATGTTTATGTAGGTGTATACTTGAAGTCTGACAAGATTTTTCCATTCTGTTTAAAATATAGTCAAGAGTAAGAAGTAAAAAATAGGTATTATTTCAATCAACATGTCAAATTTTATATGTGGACTGTTTAGATAGGCATAGAATATTTTTGAATGACAATGGAGACAACTCAGTCCATCACCTTTATTCTTTCCGTGTGAAAACTGAGGCTCAGGTAGCTTAAGTGACATGTGCAAGGACACAATTATTTAGTCACAGAACATCACTAAAGCACATTTTCTTTTCCATAATAGCTGTACCAATTTACATTCCCACCAACAATGTATAAGATTTTTTTCCCTTTACATCCTCACTAACATGTGTTACCTTTTGTCATTTTGATAATAGCCATTCTAACATATGCTGAAGTAATATCACGGCTTTGATTTGTATTTCCCTAATGATTAATGAAAAAAATTAAAAAACAGATCTACCGTATGATCTAGCAATCCCAATTCTGGATAAATATCCAAAGAATTGATATCAGGATCTTGAAGAGCTAGCTATATATCCATGATCACTGCAGCATTATTCATAATAGTAAAGACATGGAAACAATCTAAATGTCTATCATCAGATGAATACATTTTTTAAATGTGGTGGTTATGTACCAAGGAATATTATGCAGCCTTAAAAAGGAAGGAAATCTGGTATTTGCCACACAAGAATGAATCTGGAAGACATATGAGGTCTGACAATTAAGTTCACAAGATTGTTACAACAATGTTGCTAACCTTTTTGATATCAGAGGGATTATTCATTATGAATTTGTACCAACTGGACAGACAGTTAACCACGTTGCCTATTTGGAAGTGCTGAAAACGCTGCATGAAAATGTTAGACGATCTGAATTTTTCGCCAACTATTCATGGCTCTTGCATCACAACAATGCACCAGCTCATACAGCACTGTCTGTGAGGGAGTTTTTAGTCAGTTAAAAAAAATAAATGTATCGGAACACCCTCCCTCCTCCCCTGATTTGGACCCCAATGACTTTCTTTACCTGAAGATAAAGGAAATATTGAAAGGAATATATTTTGATGACATTCAGTATCAAGTGTAATATGATGACAACTCTGATGGACATTCCAGAAAAAAAGTTCCAAAATTGCTTTGAAGGGTGGAATAGGTACTGACACCTGTACATAGCTTCCCAAGGGGAGTACTTCAAAGGTGACTATATTGATATTTAGCAATGAGGTAGGTAGCACTTTTTCTAGGATTAGTTTGCGAACTTAATTCTTTGACCTGTATGACAAATGCAACACAGCTGATGTTCACAGCATTTTACCTGAAGTTAGCAAGCTGTAATGGTAGAGGGAAGGACACAGTTTCTTTTCTGTATTGGCCCCTCTAACTTTGCCTTTTACTCACTTGAAGAGGAGAAAACTACTATATTTATGTTATTACTTGGAGTCAGCAGCCTCTGAGATGGCTCTTGGTGATCCTCATATCCTTCATACTATTTTTAATGCCTTCCCTTGAAGTGTGGCCTTGGCCTAGGTACTTAATTACAGCCAAGAGAATAGGACAAAGATGATGGACTATCACTACTGTGATTAAGTTATAGGAAATTGTGACCATTGTCTTGCTAGCAGATTCTCTGGATTGCCGTCTCTACCTATACACTTTGATGAAGCTTGATATGTTGGAGAGGCTCATGTGTCGAAATAATTGAGGGTGGCCACAGATCAACCAACAAGGAACCGAGGGATTCTGTCCCACGGCCCTTCATGACGGAATTCTGCCAACAGCCACAAAAGCTTGGAAGCAGATCCTTCCCAAGTTAAGCTTTCAGGTGGGCCTCTACCCATGACGTCCTCATCACAGTCTTGTGAGAGATACTACAGGAAGGTAAGATCTGTGAGAGAGCCAGGTAAGCCATTACCGGATTCTCAACCTCCAGGAAGTGTGAGATAATAAACATGGTTTGTGTTAAGCACTACGTTTACAGTAATTTGTTGTGCAAACATGTATAACTAATATTTAATAAATATTAAATATCACATTAATGACTGATCATTCAAGGATTTATCAAATAAGCCCTTGGTACTGGTATATCTCCTATGAAATTATTAGACACCAATCATTTAATATGAGCATACAAAACTGTAAAGATTCTTCAGGCATCAGCTGCTATTTTTCTGTATACGTCCTAATTATTTTACACTGTAGTCCTTAGTTTCAGTCAATAATTCTTTATTTTTACACTGAGCCTAGACAGCTGTAAATTTTATTTCTGGATGTCTCATGGGATAAGACTATGATTATTATATTTTTCAAATCTCATAAAAGCATTGGGATAACAACGTGAGCCAGTTCTTATTTCCAATACTAATCTTAAAGTAATATGATTAGGGCCTCCCTCCTACCTGGTTATTGGTTGCATTTTCGCCAATACTTTCTATAGCAGCAGTAGGATAGTATCATTTGTCATTTCCCTGTCACTTTGGCTTTCTCTTTCCATTTATTTAGCCATTTACAAAAGGATCTTATGAGAAAAATCTAAATTTCATTGATACTGTCTGTCACATGCCACAAAATTTTCATCAGCTTAAAACTTGGATGAGTTGGCAACCATCCCAGCATAATTCTAAGTATCTCCTTCCTCATATTTTAACACAAAATACATTTTTTTATTTTTTTAATTTTCATAGTTATCGGGGGGATGGGGATGTCTTTGTATCAGTCTCATCACTATTATAAATTTGTGTGCTTTATAGTTCCTAAGTCATTATCAGTCAATTCTATGTTCAGAATTCACACAATTATCCAAAAGACACTTGACTTGAATGTTTACACAGCATGTAACAGAGCCTCACATTGCAGCTTTCAGACTCCTCAACAACATGGAGAACAAATGATTTCAAGAAATAAACTGAAGAAGATGGGAACAATTTCAACTTATAGAAGATGCACCCTCAATATATTACTTATCTTTTTTACTGTGGGATTTTTTAAATAGTCCTTCTGAGAGCACATACCAAGGTACACTCTTCCATGTGCAGCTTCACAACATCAATTAGAAGGTTCAGAATAATTAACTCCAATAACCAAGTATAATCTGAATGCTTCATATTTATGTCCATTTATATATTTTGCAGAGCAGTTTTGCAAGAAGGAAGACTGATATTCATAATATCAAGTCTCACTGATACTATTTTTTAAATAGATCAGAGAACAAGAACAGAGATAAACAAAATCTAATGTAATAGTGATCATGAAATTAAAAAAAAAATCCATCATTTGCAAATTTTTCCAAATGAAGATGTCTCTAGTATAATAAATAGCAGTAGGAATTAACAGAAATAAAAAGTTATGTCAAAAAGATAAATGTATATTTGTTGCATATCTATCATTAGCCTATCATGTTGTTAGACTAAGTGAGAAAATATGAAAATACAAAATTTAAAAAAATACTCTTTCAATACCGATAAGATGATAAAGTTCTTATATGTGTATATTCATGTCTATAAAAGTTAGACTCTTTTAATTAGAGCACTTTATAAAAAGAAATATAGGCATGCCGTAAAAGAATTAGCACAACTGAAATCCTTCAAACATAGCACATAGAATAGAACAAATAGAACAAACAATAAAATGATAATAACATATTTTAAACTAATGGATTCTCCAGATAACACTTTACCTTCAGAAGGGTAAGCAGTATATAGCTAAAATATATTCTGTTATCTTTAGATTCAGACAATTTAGCCACCATGCTAAGAGTAGAGCTTTGGGTAAGGGGATCACATGATTATTTGCACATAATATGTTTTGATAGTTCTCTGTTTTAGTTCTATGCTGACTTAGATACCAACTAAAAACTGATCAGGAGGAATCTGTTTTGCTTTTTTTTTTTTTTTTTTTTTTGCTGATGTTGTTGTTTTGGCTTAAACAACAAACATTTGTTCTCACAGTTCTGCAGACTGGGAAGTTCAGTATCAAAGTTCTGGCTGATTTAGTTCCTGGCGAGAACTCTCTTTCTGGCTTGCAGAAGGTCAGGTCAACTTGTTGCTGTGTCTTAGCTGAGAGAGGACTCAAGAGCAAACTGTCTGATATCTCTTTACAAGGGCACTAATCTCATAAGGAGGGCCCACCTCCAACACTTCATCTAAACCTAATTACCTCCCAAAGACACCATCTCCAAATATCATAGCATTGGGGGCTAGGGCTTTGACATATGATTTGGGAGGCAGGGGACACAATTCAGTCCATAGCAGTATTTTTTTATATTGGAAGATTTCTGAGGTTACTAAGCTACAAGGGAATTTGGAAAATACAGTGTTTTTTATGTGTTTTTTTTGTTGTTGTTTTTTGTTTTGTTTTGTTTTTTGTTTTTTTTATTCTCTAACTTCTGGAATAAGAAAGTTACATTAGAAGGGGATGCTGGCACAATCTGTTTGGGCAGCATTAGAGACCACGTGGAAGCTGATCTCTCCACCCACAGACACCCCCACCGTCCACTACCAAGAGGAATCCCTTTTGATACTGTTTTGCAGTTCTTGTATACTTTCAATCAATATCTATTAACAACAAGAAAAACAAATGAGGTTTTACTCAACATAGGGCTCCACGACTTTTCTCTTGTCCACATTCACATCATCAATTTTAAGAGCTCCCTAATATTTTGCAGTCTGAAGAAACCATAATTTATTTAGCCAAATGCCTACTGTTAGGATTTTGAAGAAATGTAGGTTGTGACTGATTTTTCCCTATTAGAAACTAATTTATGAAGAAAATTTCAGAAGTGAAATCTAATTATAAATGATTTGGAACAAAATTGCTCAAAAAGTGTATACATGTTTTAAAGACTTTGGATGCACACTACTAAATTGCCTCCAAAAAAATTACATCAAATTACACCCACAGGTAGTGAGAGTGCTTTTCTCCCCATGTCTTCAACAAAACTGTGTATTACTGATAATTTTTTTCCAGTTTGATAGTGAAAAAATATCTCCCCATCCCTATTCCACTTTTTTTTTAATTGTGATAGAATTAATATATTACATTGCACGAGTTTCAGGTGTGCAATGTGTTGATTTAATACATTTATCTATTGCAATATGATTATCACCATAGGTATTAGCTAACACTTCTATCATGTTGCATAATTATCATTTCTTTAATGTGGTAAGAATATTTAAGATCTAGTCTTGTAACAACTTTGAGTTATGTTAATGTAGTATTGACCATAATCCCAATGTTGTGCATTAGATCTCTAGAAGTTACTCATCTCGTTGCAAATGTGTACCCTTTGACCAGCATCTGTTTTAGGAAACCTTGTTTTTGAATGGTGAGTCAAGCCTGGGAAGGCAATATGAACAAAGTTGATAACCAGTCCATCCTAACATCTAGACCTCTGACTGAAGCATTAAATAATTCTAAATCCTCACCTGGTGACTACCCATGAAAGGAAACTAGACAGACTATTTACACATACATAAGTTTACATATTTTAAATAGTAGTAAAAGTTATGAAAACACTAGATAGCGTGTACTGCACACTTAGCATGTTCTAAGTAACTTACATATATTAAATTAATCATTGCAACAACTTCATAGGGCAAGTAGATCAGTATTCCTGCTTTCCTGATGAGAGAACTAAAGTAGAGAGGATAAGTAACCTGAACAAAGCCACTTAGCTAAGATTTGAACAGAATCTAACTCTTGAGTTCATAACTCTTCACCATTACATCATGTTGCCTTCTCTAAAACTTCAGTAGATGAAGCAGTGATCACTGATTGAGAAATAAATATTGGAAACAATGACAGTATTTTTATAACAAATAATGTATTAACAAAATAGTGATTTTTTTTAAGATTACTTTCATACCACATTAATTATATACTTTTTTCCACACACATTATAACATACACATAGACACGCATAGAATATAATTTTATGAAGGACTGGCAGGAACATCGTTTTAATTTATTAAGAAAATATTATTTTTTAAAAAGCATTGCAAAAAAAACAAACAACTACTAGTTACTTGAAGAAAAATAAATGAGTAGGTAGGAGTGAGATAAAGCTGATGAACAAAGAGGTCAGTTCACTGGACAATAAGAAGTTTCTAATCTATATGAATTCCTAGAATCTATTTCTATAATTGTATGACATCATTATGAGAAGATTTTGTATGTGGTATATATTACTTGCATTTTTAATGATTTTTTTTTTCTATTCTTACAATCTATTTCTAAGCAAAGGGTTACATTCTAGATTTTTTAAATCTTAGTTGCTATAAAAAAGATATTGAAAAATTAGGTCTAGTTTTTCATATAATCTTACAAAAATATTTCATAGTTAAATGCATTTATTACAGATACCACAACAGAGACCAATTAATACCAAAGCTGTTGAAATGTGAATTGATTGTAATTTCAATAATGAAATAATAGTGAAAACAATGTTTTGTATGCTCTTCCACATAGGTTACTGTTTTAACTGTGACTCTTATCAGATTTTGATTTATCTCTCTATTCTTTCTTGTAGCTAATGGGGAACAAATTACTTATTACTCATGAAAGGCACTAACTACCTAGTGTTGCAGAAAGAGAGACTATTACCATTTACATTTAAATGAGAGTTGAAATGTTAATGAACAGCTCCAGGATTCTAAATATCTCTACAAATACTTTAAATTAAGGTGAACTTTTGTAGATGGATCATTCCTTGAGTCTTACTCTAGGATTGCTTGATAGCACATAAAATGTATAGTATACATATCAGATACATATATTGTTATAATGCAAAATTATACAAATAGCTGTCATTATTATTAATAAACATATAATTTTACATCATGAGTTATTATAATCAATAAATATTTTTGAATTGCAAACTTACGACAGCATGGTTCAGTTTGGGGTTTCATTCAGTTTTTTCTGTTTTAAAATATAGAGATATGATTCATTGAAAACATAAAAGAAGTTTTGATAAACTTTTTTTCTGTACAAGAGAGGTATTTCCTTCTTACTTTAACACAGTACCCTCTTTAACGTATAAAATGTGTTTGTAAGCAGCAAATAACGACAAAATGGAGAATAAGGTCATATGTGATTTTTCGTTAGTTCATTATACTTGGGGCTATTCACATGAGTAGGTTTAATGAGTTCAACATTAAATCTTCTATCCAACTAAATACAGTTGCTCAGAGGGGAAAACATTGGTAAAAACACCTCATCTGTTTCCTAGTTTATAGAATTGCACTGTTCTAGAAGAGGGCATTGTGCTCTCTTCCCAAACAGTTCCTCTTTTTCTCAATAAAGGTATTTGATAAAGTTTTCCCAAATAAGAGCATCTCCAGGACACAAAAACTCAAGTAGTGACAGAAAAAGAGAGTCATAAGTATTGAAGAGAAGTTAATAAAACATTTTGAAAAAAAACAGATAGAGCAATGGGCCTAACGGAATCCATACTGCACTTAGGAAACGGAGTTTAGGGTAAGGAGGGAAGAATGAAAAGCTTAATACATCAAGTAACCACAGTCATTATTGGCTTTCAGTGGGATTGAAAAAAATGTAGTGGATTGAAGATTGTGACTATAATACCTAGCACAACACCACTTCACAGTGTTTCGTCTCTTTTGGAGGCTTAGAAATAGCTTCTTCTTCATATATGGCGAGAGAAATAGGCACAACAAACATTAGATTTGTGTTTAAATCACAGCAAAGAAGGACAGGAAAGTGAATCACAATTATCAATCCTTCTTGATGATACAAAATTTAATCTGGAACATGATGGTGTCCTGCGTTAGCTTGCTCAGGCCACTCTAACAGAATGCCATATGCTGGGTGGCTTAAATAATACACATTTACTTCTCAGTCCTGGAGGCTGGAAGTCTGAGATCAGGATGCCAGCATGGTCAAGCTATGGAGAGAGCCCTCTTGTTGGCTTAGAGAAGGCTGATGTTTGCTATCCTTGCATGAGAGAGGGAGAGAGGAAGAGAGAAAGACAGAGAGGGAGAGAGAGGAAAAGAGAGGGAGGGAGGAAGGGAGGGAGGGAGGGAGAGAGAGAGAGAGAGAGAGAGAGAGAGAGAGAGAGAGAGAGAGAGAGAGAGAGAGAGGACTCTCTGGTCTCCTCTCATAAGGGCACTAATCCCATCCTGATGGCCCCATGCTCATGACCTCATCTAACCCTAATACTTCCCAAATGCTCCATCTTAACAGACTATCACAGTGGGGATTAAGACTTCAACATATGAATTTTGGAGGAATACAATTCAGTCCATAACATTCCATCAATGCCCCCCTGCCCCTGTAAAAGTCATGTCTTGTCACATATAAAATACATACATTCCATCTCAACAGCACCCACATTTTAACTCATCCCACCATCAACTCTAAAAATTGAAAGTCCAAAATCTCATCTAAATATTATCTAAATTGGATATGGGTGAGACTCAAGGTGCATTTCATCTTGAGACAAAAATTCCTCTCCAACTACAAACCTGGAAAATCAGAAAAATTATGTGTCTCCAAACTACAATGGTTGGACAGTCATAAGATAGACATTTCCATTCCAAAACTGAGAAATAGGAAAGAAAGAGAGGTGATGGATCCCAAACCAGTCCAAAAATCTAGCAAGGAAAGTCCCATTTGACCTTAAGGCACACAAATAACCCTCCTTGGTTCATTGCTCTGCCCTTTAAGTGCAATGGAGTGGCAACTGGCCCACCAAAACCAGAGGTGCAGCCCCACCTTTTGAAACAGAAGAGGAACGAGCCATAGCTCTGGGCCTGTGGTCACTGTGGCAACCCTAATGATCTTTGAGATGCCTTTGGCATCATTCTTCCCCTTTTCTTGAGGAAGCACACTTGTCCACAGCAGAATAGCTCTATGTCCTGTCTTGTAGAATCCAAGCAATCCAACAGCCTCCATTCACCTGTTGGTCTTGATCTGTCCCTTTTAGGTTGAAATGGCATTGTCTTTGTTGGGATAATCCCATCTCTATTCTTAGCCTCTGCTAAAATGGCTGATTAAGTTTGTGACTCACATCAATGGTCTCATTATCAAATGATTTCTCAGTCATACACTTAAGTGTCTCTTCAAAACAAGCTTCCCCACTTTTTTGCAATATGAACATGCTGGCTCCTTTTGGATTAACAGTTCCATCTTCAATTTATATCTCTCCTGTCACATTTTACTGGGAGCACTCTGGAGAAATCAAGCTGCTCTATCAACACTTTGCTTAGAAATCTCCTTAGCTAATTATCCAATTTCATCACTCCTGAGTTTTACCTTTTACAAAAACTAGAACATAATTCAGCCAAGTTTTTTGCCACTTTATATAAAGTGTCACTTTTCCTCCAGCTTTTAATAACAAGTTTCCATCTGAAACCTCACCAGAATTGTTGCTTTTACTGCCCATATTTCTATCAACATTCTGTTAACAATTATTTACATATTTACATAAAGATGGACACTTTCTCTACAGCTTTCCTCTTTTCTTTCTGAGTCCTCAGTAGAATCACCTCTAACAGTCCCTTCATGACAATCTCTGCTTTTTCTCCCTTGCACATCAAAACACTTCCAGCCTCTACCCATTACCCAGTTTCAAAGCCACTTCCATATTTTTAGGTATTTGCTACAGCAGCAACCCACGTGTGGTACTAAATCCTATCTTAGCTTAGGAGACTATATAAAATGCCATTGACTGGGTGGTCTAAACAACAGACATTTATTTCTCACAGGTCTGGAAGCTCAAAGTTCAAGATTAGGGTGCCAGCATGGTTGGGTTCTTGATAAGAGCCCCCTTCCTGGTTTGCAGATACCTATCTTCTTACTGTGTGTGTGTGTGTGTGAGAGAGAGAGAGAGAGAGAGAGAGAGAGAGAGAGAGAGAGAGAGAGAGAGAGAGAGAGAAAGAGAGAGAGAGAGAGAGAGAGAGAGAGAGAGAGAGAGAGAGAGGCAGCGTCCGACCTCTACTTTATTAATGCCATCATGAGGATTGCACCCTCAGGAACTTATCTAAATCTAATTACATTCCAAACTCCCCATCTCCAAACACCATCACTTTGGCTGTTAGGGCTTCATCCTGTGATTTTTGGGGTCACACAACTTTATGTTCATAACACCTTCCTTCATCTTTCTGTCATACATCTCAACCACATCCACTTCAACCCAGTGAACTTCAAATTTTTCATCTAGGTTTGGTGCTATATTTACTATAGCATTGATTGATTTATGAGGAAGCCAAGATAGTTAAGACTGGTAGAGATTTTTCCTTGGGTTTGTAGTAAGAAAAATACTGAACAAGAATGAAGTGTTCTATCTTAACTCTATTTTTAACAGGACACTCTGTGCAAATAGATAGATAGATAGATGATAGATAGATAGATAGATAGATAGATAGATAGATGGATAGATAGATATTTAGGAACACATATGCAGTGTTTACAAAAACATAAGAAAAATATCTCTCCCCAAAAAGTGAAATCAACTTTCTAATCATCAAACTAAAAATTATTACTAAATTTAACATTATATTTTAATTAAGAAATAAATAGAAATCTCATATATGAATTTGTACAGAAAAAATGAGAAATTTTATAATTCATGAACAAATCTCAAAAGAAACCTAAGTATTACCAAACTCAGAAATTAGCAATTTAAACATTTTATATTTAAAAGTTATCAAATATAAATCAAAAGAAAATAAAAGTTAACCAAAGCAGGATTTAAGTGACTTCCTAAAATTAAACCCAATGGAAAAAATCAGAAAAGAAAAGCAAGATCGATTTTACAACATAAATATAAAAAACTTTGAATGAAAAATTTGTTAAATGCAAAACATACCTTATGATCACATATATAGTTAATATTAAAGCCAATATCTTAATCTGGTTTACATTTTTAATTGGGAAATGAGGCCAGTTTAAAAGAAATTCAAGATGGCCCTAGAACATATGAACAACTAACTTAAAATTTATAGGAATTATTAGTGTAAAGCATAAGGAAAATTTTACTGTCCATGCCACAGAAATCAAGACGCATAAATATGTGAGCATATTTGATCCTTTCCTCATTTTTAGAAATTGAATCTGTTCTAGTCACAGAGTGGCAGTGGGGACTTCCCAGAATAATTCAGTTCTGATCTTGTACAGAGTTGATTGCTTTTGATCACCTGACCTCCATTAGGCCAATGACAATCCATTTCCTACTCCTTGTGCACTTGGGCAGTTTGGTTGTGAGATGATGCATGTTCAAAAAGGGTCAATAGACCCGAATCAAAAATTGTCTCAGGAAAATTGACCAACAATCTAAGTTAAAGTTTGCTTTGTTTTGTTTTGTTTTGTTTTTCCCTGCTCACCAAGTGTCCTAAATAATCAAAGAATGGCAAATTATAAAAAGAGTAAGAGGAATTAGATTCATGATTAAAAAGAGAGGCTAGCAACGGGGAGGATGTCATTATGGTCATTGCTCCCTTAGTTCCATTTTCTCCTGGATCCCAGTTACGATATAATGCCTGACTTCTCTAGGAGACTAGAGTCACTACAGCAAACCCCTCTTCAGACAGCCCAGTGAGGTTTTGTCACAGGGTCCTATGATTGAATATCAAGACTCTACTGAGTATATTCATAGGGGACTTTCTTAAAGGCAAATAATATAGGACAGCAGGAGGAGAAAACAAGCAAAGATAAACAGTGGGGACTAAGATTCTTGAGAGTACAGCTCCCCAGGTTACATTTATCCAGATTCTAGGCATCCAGTTATGTGCAAATCTTAGTTGCTGAGAAGCTTAAGCAAAAGTTTCCAGCAGTTTCTTTTTATGTCTCACTGATTACAAAGCCAAGCCAGGCTGTGTAACCCTTTAAGGCAGACATAAGCCATCAATCTGCACATACCTATATAATATAACATAATTGGCTGGCTTTCGGTATTGCCAAGGGAATTTAAAACTTTAACAGCATGTTATAAACAATATCTAGCTCATCTCTTCTTATTTGGCTAAAAGAAACCACCAGACTTTCAGGCCTGCCTGGAGATAAGTATGTAGCTTTGAGAGAGCTACATTTAATACACACTCTAACACAAATGGCTGGATAAAATATATTGAATATGTATGTATTTATTTATTTTTACCTGGTTTCCCAAATATTTCAATAATACTTGAGGTAGTAATTTTTAAAATATACATAATCTTGGTTAACATTTCTTAAACCACTGTACATATATACAAGAACTGAACACTTAAGTAACTAGATGGCAAGTGGTGAAATCAGGTTTCTCACTCCTGGAGGAAGTGGTTGCAGATAAATTAAGGCGATGAGGCTGGCATAACTCATGTGGTAATGGATTAAAGTTAGAGACATCAGTATAAGGACATGTTTAGCTTAACATAGACACAAATAGTTACATATAGAATACTTGTAGGTATATGAATATGGGACTGTGCAAGGTTAAGTACAGACATACACTCCCTCATCTGTCAGCTGTGTGGGCCTAGAAACAGGGGCATCCACATAGCAGTGAGGACATGCAGCTCCCAGATCTTGGTTTCTAATATTATTCCCCAGTATTAAAGAGAATTAGTACTCCTTGGAGAAACAGCTGATTCTAGAGATGAAACAGGGAAAATGCCATATAAGCCTGGAGCTTCTTATAGGTAGGGATAGAAAGTAAGGGATTGTTTAAACACACACACACTGATGGAGTTATATTAAAGAAACAAAGGAGCCAAGTGAATGAATTTGCAAAGGTTGAAGCTGGAACAATTTGAGAAGCAAAATAATCAAAAGTGTATTAAACTATAACCCCCAAAAATCGATTATTTGCAGGTCTATGCTGACATAAATAATTACATAAATGAATCAATGTGAGAAAATAGACAATCTGTGCAGAAGAAATGCAAATACTTTATATAGAAACTTTGTTCTCAAGGAGATGGAGAATAATTTTCTACTCCTTAAGCATGAGTTGAACATCGTGATTTTCTTCCAAAGATACAGTATGGAAAGGGGGCAGGGGAGTACTTTACAATAAAGAAACCTGGCAAATACTACCTCCATCAGGTGGTCAAGATTAACAAATTAACAACATTGATAAGTCATGTTCATGGCAGGTGCCCTTGATACGATGTGATAAGACTGGCACTTTATTTCTGTGATCTTCCTCTCAGAAATACATAGACCATATCTAATAATGAGAAAAAGCATCAGCACATATCCCAGTTGAGGGGCATCCTACAAAATACCTGACCAGTATTCCTTAAAACTGTCAAGATTATTAAAAACCTGAGAAAGAAAACCTGAGAAACTGTCACAGCCAAGAGAACCTTAAGGAGACATGACTAAATGTAACATATCCTGCATGAGGTCATAAGACAGATAAAGGACATTAGGTTAAAAGGAAGTAAGTATAAATAAAGTATCAATGAAATTTAGTTAATAATAATAATGTATCAATATTTTTTCATTAGTAGTGACAAATGTACCACACCAATACAAATTGTTTACAAGAGAAGAAAGTGAGTATGGATTATATAAACTCTGTATTAGCTTTGCAATTTTTCTGTAAATCTAAAACTATTACAAAATTTTGAAAAATGTTTAAAAACACATATAAAAGCACAGATTAAAATGAGAGTCAATAAATCAATCAACATTTACTTGAAGGGATATTATGCAGCCATTTAGCATTTTAATATTTGACACTTTCTTGCAACAATTATCTTCCTTAAATATAACACTATAAAAAATATCATGAATCTGGCATCTTACTATAGCCAATGTGCTTTACGTGTGAACGTACGTGTGTATATAATACTATATCTTCATATACCTCAATGCAATTGCCAAATGTGTGTGGGAAATCAGTTTCACTCTTAGTACAGTGCAAACTTTTACAACTTTGAATATCCCCTTTTAAATGCAATGATATTTTAATGAGAAATAAGCAAATAAATAAATGGAAATTTCATCTTAGCAAATATAGTATCACTGATTTTTTGGAAGTAACCTACTCTTTATATGTAAGGAGGAATCTATTTCAATTTTTTCTTTGTAAAGGCATTCAGCACACATAGCTGTCCTTAGGCCATTAAATAATTAGAATTAGGGAAACAACCCTTCTGGGATACTGTAGATAGTCTCCTCATCTTCAGGTGTTTGTCATTAATTATAACCCTTTTTAGAATAGTACAGAACTCAATAATAATGTTTTATGATTTCAGCTCTATCATTATTGCTTAACTATACTTAAACACCAGAATCTCCACCCGCAGAGGCCTTGTGAGCCTTTGCTAAATGGATAGTACCTTTCTCCTCTTCTCATCACTTCCTCCTCTTCCTGGACATCTAAATTGGCCTTACACAGTTACCCTTTACCAGAGGCAGGTCAAAAACATCACGCAAGCCCAGTGTTTTCCAAATTGGATATAAGAATATGACCAGAGTCCAGAGGTTAACAGGATACACTGTTTTCCTCCTTCTGTAGTCCCATGAATTTACTTTCCTGGTGAATTACACACATACTCTCTCTCTCTTTTTCTGCTATGCTTTGGAAATATGAAACATGTATTCTAAATAAGGGAAACCAGGAAAGCTATGGCTATTTCTATGTTTTGTTCCCTCTCTCTTTTTTTTTTTTCTATTGCATTTACAGCTTTTTTAATGGAGTTTTCATTTTATAGTATATAATAGAACAAATAAATGTGAATGGATTGGGCCATGTCTCAGTTACATACTGCTCTTATAAACCAAGACACAGTTCCAGAGATTATTGCAATATTAAAATTTAGATAGAGGGGTAATGAAAAAGATGCATTGAACATACACAGCAAACTAGCACCATTAATTTTAAAGGTTTTTATTTTTATTTTTTAATGGCAAGACATGGTTCAGCTATAAGGCGTTTGAGTACTCATGAAAAAGACAATAAGAAAAGGTATTGGGCAAAGCTTCTCTCAAGTGAAAGTAGTGTATTGTGTATATATTTGATTACACAGCTACATTTTCCAAAAGTATTTTCTACATAAAATTTCATTGACTTCAATTAGAATTTGCAATTGAAGTACACCATATGGCTTTCCTTAAAAGCAATGAGACTATTAAATTTAATTACTTTTATATTTATCTCACATGGTAAAGGTGACTGTTAAAGGAGCAACACTATATGAGAAGTATCTCTAGTAAAAATTGAAAAGTAAGAAGATAGCTATCATCTGGTGGTTACTAATTGGCAGTCAATGTCACAAGAAAAGTAATTTTCAGTGATACTAAATAAATAGCAGGCAGAGAACAATGTCACTGCTAATTTTACTGCTGCTCTACATAGCAATATTTGAATGTAATGTGAATCAACACTAGTGGTCTAAAGCAAAATATTTCTTCAACTTCTAGGTCTTGCCTTTCCTTCTCTCTTTCCCATAAAAAAGAAATATATATAATATATAATATTAATACATATATACGTACTATATATATATACATATGTATATATATAGGTAGATAGAGAGAGAGAGAGACAGAGACAGAGACAGAGAGAGACAGAGAGAGACTTTAAATATACAGTATTTCCTTCATCTTATTGCATTGTAGAAATTGTTGCAAAGTCAAATCCTTAATAAAGTCAGATAAGGAATGCAATGGGTAGAATGGGTTATGTTTTACTGTGCAAATAATTCTTGGATCTTCCATAAGGAGTACTAAAATTTGTCACAAATTGGAAAGCTGATATTGTTTTATAAATATAATCTTTAGTTAGCTCCAGCTAATTTTCCCATGTGATAATTGAATTTTATCACTGTTGCCAAGTTTGTTGAATTCATTTTCAGAAAAAACTGGAGATCTAGATATGAAATAACTTTTTCAATTTTTAAAATACGGAAAATAGTTAAAGTGAACAATATATGAGCCAAACAAGCATATCTGCTGGCTAAATACGGCTCAGGAGCTGCCTTTTTCTTTTGCTAGTATTCTGATTTTATAGCACCAAACAAATCACTAACAAAATAAGCAAAACCTAATATTTCCTTGCTTGTTTATGCAAGCAATAAAACCAGAAATATCAGAAATCCTAAGTAGTGAAGAAAGTACTGTTTTTCCTTAAAACAAAACAAAACAAAACATATACAGTTGAGTAAAACTGAATATAATTTTGCACTAGAAAATCTCATTAAAAGCTAACAAAGTTCATTCAGACTATTTCTAAAAAGTAATATAATTTCCTTTGTCTTTATTATAAACTGTTTTTATTCTGATTTTGACTTCCTTTAAAATGCAGTGGTTAGTCCTAGTTCAAAGATGGTTGACTAAACATAGATGATTATCATTCCTCCTACCAGAGTCCCATTAAAGTCACACCATAAATATTTTTAAAACTCAGCACAAATTCCATTGTTGAAAAATCACAATTGGTACATCTTACCACATAAGCAGGTATTTTTTGAAATATAATGCATATGATGATTACAGAGGTAGTTGAATTCAGCAGAGCAGAAACCTGCTATTGTGTATAAGGAATAGTGTCTACCTTCCCCCTTCGCCCTCACCACCCAGGCTCAAAATTTCAGTGAGTCTTTCCACCTTCAGATAATGCTTGCAGTAGCTTTAACATGCGAGGCAGACAAACAGTACACTTTTTTGCTTGTTTTTTTTTTTGTGTGTGTCTTGTTGTTTTGTTTTATTTTTTTGTATTTTGGAAGTGGCCCTGGGCCTCTTAACAGAGTAAATGTTTAAAGGGCTGTAGAAGAGCTGTATCTGTCACCTATTTCATTTAGCCGGTTTTTTCTTAATTTTCCTCCCATAGGTATACACACCGATCTACACTGAAGAAACAGGCTTCTGGAGACCCCCAGTAGAAGCTGAGGCCTAAGCAAAACACCTGGATATTTTGTTCATATAAAATATCTATCCCCACACCAAACAGCTGTTTTCTCTTGTTTCCTTAAAAACATCCTATACCTTCACACCCCTAACTCACTAGTAGCAGAGCTTGTATAATCACTGCCAGAAAATAAAAAAAAAAGTGTTGTTTACACTAAGGGAATACATGCAAGCAGACAATATGTTTCAGTAGAAGCCCCTATTTATAAATATTAGCAACTAAGTGAAAACTGACAATAGACGGAGGTTGACAATATGAAGGAAAAATAAGTATAACAAACTTTCAAGGAAAAAAATAAAACAAAGAATACTGGGAAAGTAGTATACAGTTTACATAAATATAATCAACCGCCTTCAAAGTAACAAACAATAATATCTCATGTAAGATCAAAATTATGCCATTATCAGAAAATAGAGGCCGTATTCCTTTGAAACTAAAAATTTATAACTGCCAGAAAAAATATATATAGAAAATAAATTTAAATGAAAATTGTACATACTAAAAAATACATTTTTGAAGCAGACAATCTGAGTGACAAATTATCAAATGCTAGTGCAGAAAATCAAATAGATTTTTTTAAATGAGAAAAAATACAGCACATGAATAATTGATCCAATCTAACAGAAGTTACAAAAAGAAGGAAAGGAGATAAATAGGGCAAGAACAACAACAAAAATCCCTGTGCTAAAGAATTTCTTAAATCTTCAATAATACCAACTCATATATCTCATCACAGGAAAAGATAAAAACATAAGGAAAAAAATCACATGCCTAGATAAATTTTGGTGTATTTCCTAAATGCAGATATTATGGAAATATATTGTTCACAGGACTCCCTGGAGAAAGAACTGATCTCAGTCCAAGAGGAAAATATGAGATGAGCCTGGAGAATATTATTATGGCAGAAAGCAAGGAAGCACTCCAACCAGGAAGTAATGCTGTACATAGTGTGAAGGAACTAACTGAAAGCCCCCAAAGGTCCAACCTAAGATGATTTGAACAGCAAAATAAATAGCAATAGCATTGGATTATAATCCATCAAATAAAATAAATGTCTATAAAACCATAGTTATCAATAAATGAGTAAATAAATATACAGAGGAGAAATGACAGTTCTCCCTTGTGGAAGATTTCCATTCAATGTGAAAGGGCTGAGGAAAACTAGAACACTGCCATTAGAACACCACTGTCATAATTCCGAGTTTCCCCGAAAATAAGACCTACCCCGAAAATATGCCCCAGTTAGGATCATCAGCCAGACGGTCGCATTTAATACATTTCATGATGTTCCAGAAAAAGACGACATGACTGTATTTGAATAAATGTAGATTGCTGTACAGGAAAAAATAAGATATCCCCTGAAAATATGCCCTAATGTGTCTTTTGGAGCAAAAATTAATATAATACCCAGTCTTATTTTCAGGGAAACACAGTTGTTGCGGACAAACATTTATAAGGAGTCAAGATATTTGTATCATCTCAAATTATCTCCTCCAAAATATTAATTACAATGGGGAAATATTTCATTTTACAGTGGAAGAAGCCAGCAGACTCGACAAAGGAGTGAACTGGAAGGGATTGGTGGTATGTAAATGGCATTTGGTAGAAAAAAAAATCATTAAATCTACACTATAATTGTAAGATAAACATAATTTAAAAATTTAAAGAGTGTTCAAGATTGGTCCTCAAGATTTGCGCATTAAAAATGTATTTTTTCTTTAAATATCAGTGCTCTTAGCTTTGTAAGTGTTTCTGTTGATACTCTTACAAAAAAATTGTGGAGTTAAGAGAATTTTCCAACAGCTAGGGAAAATATCAAATTTTTTATAGTTGATTGTTCGGCTTTGTCATTCTCCTTAAAGTTATGCAAAATCATTCTTTATCTATGTGTTATTAAAATGAGTTGAGGTAGCGCAAATAAAAGATCAAGTATATTTTTTCCTGTCTGCAGAAACATGATCATTAGACTAGCTATGTAATTTTACTCAATTTTAAAATACAAGGGGAGTAATTTGTTTTCTCCTTTTAAATATATACAAACTCCAATAGATAGACTCAAACCAACTGAAAAACCAGTGAAATGTTCAGATATGTTGGAGATTAGTACCACATTTTTGCTCTTGAATTGTGAGTTTATGCTTCAAGGTTTTTCAGCAATTTTACCACAACTCATTGAATCAGTCAGGTATGAGGTGAAGAGACCGAACCAAATTTTAAAATGGGTTTTTACACCTTTGGCATGGATGATAAGCAAGGATAGGATTTCTTCTCACATTAAGCCATTCACCTTTTCCCTCAGCTAGGGGTAGAAATATTTCTTCTAATTTTGCAAAGGAATTAATCTCATTACATTATAAACTTATTTCAAGGTATATTCAACCTGATTTTATATATTACCACATATTTTATCGGTGATTCCTGGCCATTTCTCTAAAACTGAACTATATTTCCTGCTTTAAAAAGCTTTTGAATCACATTTTCCCTGTTGTGATATATTCTCAAATTTAATTGAACTTGTCCTACCAACAAAATATAACATTATTAATAATATGATAGAAACCATAATAACTAAATCATCTGAAGGGAGAAACAGGCAGGCTTGGAATTCTTTTGGATTAAAAAAATGACTTGGCACAGAATGTACCCAGGAACAGATATGCTAAATCATTTGACTGAAACTTGGATACTATAAAACCTGGCGTGGAATAGCTTTCAGTCAAGCAGGTCTAGGTGTATTTGTCATGGCTAAAGGAAGTCTTTGCTTGTGTTCATAAGACAATACAATACAAAATTAAATAAAGAATTTAATAGATGGTAAGTTTATCTTTAGTTTCAAAAATCTTTTAAAGATATGTATACCTAATTTTACACTATTATATTTGAATGTGGATAATTTGAATATGCATATGCATGTACATATGCATATATATATGTGTGTGTGTGTGTGTGTATATATATATATATATATATATATATATATATATATATATATAAAGGAATATAGACCCTAAAATTGTATGGTACGGATATTTATTTTTCTTTTTTCTTAAAATGTCTGGGACCCCCTCTGGCTCCTGGTGCCTGACTCCCTGCATCCCTTTTTGCAGTCTAAGAGCAAAATAGGCTACTGTGTTTGTCCCCCCAAAATCATTGATCTGGTATTTCTGTGTATATGTCTCATCAATTGCCCTTGTTCATTCAACAAATCCTCATAATCACTTTTCTGTAGATACAACAGATATCAACACATTATATAGATGATAGAAGTATCCTTTATAATAGTGAAATTAACTGTTCAGATCTCAGCCCAAGATGTTTCTATCCAGAGTATGAATATAGAATTTCTGACTCAATCATTATTCTTTATAAATACAAGTATCTTTATCCTCCCTATGATATCCTCAGTGTTGTCTGTAATTTTTAATTGGACAAATAATGTCAAAATCTCTAACTCTCCCTTCATACCCTGCCATTAGATGCACACAAAAAATAAGGGATTATTGACTAAGTGTTTTATATCAATGATTGGGTGATAAAGAACAGGATTATATTTCTAGAAATTTCTACATTAGACACAATGTGAACTGACACTCAAAACAATGAGCTGATTCAAGATGTGTCTGATAACTGAAATTCAACCATCAGAAGAGCTTGAGGCAGAGATAAAAACATGGAAAAATCAAAGACCAGCACTGAATCTGAAATGAAAACATGTTGTAAACCTTCAAGGGTGGGTTGGCTGGGGAGCAGCAATATGATAGATCAAGCTTCAGAAGATGGATTTAAACAGAAGTTGCCTCAGTTAGTGCTAAAGCTTGTCAGCATGCTCTTTGATATACACTGTGGTATGATAACGTATACCTGGAAACTGAATTTTATCTTATATAGTATCATTTTAAGATGTGGCTAAATTAAGAATTTTGATGAGATTATTCTGGATTATCCTGGTGACCCCTATATCCAATCACAAATGCCCTTATGAGAGAAGCAGAGGGGATATTTGATACACACAGAAGAAGAGGTAACGTGACCACAGAGACAGAGATTGGAGAGATACGGCTACGGTAAGCCAAGGTATGCCTGCAGCACCAGAAGATAGAAGTATCAAGGAACAGATTCTCTCCCATAGCCTCTGGAGGAAGCATAGCCTTGCCGATACCCTGATTTTGTCATGATTTTGTAGAGGTTACCATGGACTTTGCCAAAATCTGGCCTCCAGAACTGTTGTTTTAAGCCACCAAAGTTGTGATAAATCGTTACAACAGCCACAGAAAACTAACACGTTCCCTATTATGCATGTTCTGTAGGTGCTGCACGTGGCCATTAGGAAGGTGACATCTTCCTGTAGTGCAGAATGTACTGAGGGTGGAAGTTGTAGACATTGCAGAATGATGTCATTATGGAGGGAAATGAATTATGTTTACATAGTGATTTCTGCATTTATAAGTGTATACAACCTTTGTTGATTATAAATTCAATCTTGCTTTAACTTTTTAACATACTGGTTTAGTACATTTGATTGGTTTTATCTGTGTAGGAGGGTAGGTAGGTCCTGATATGGAATGTTCTGAATAATGTCCCCCAAACCCATGTTGAAAAATAAAATTGATGATTGTAGTAGGCTAAATTGCAGCCTAAAGCATATGTCTATGTCCTGATCCCAGAACTTAAAAATATCACCTAGTATGATGAAAGAGTGAATATTATCTTATATGACAAAACAATGTGATTAAATTAAAGAACTAGAGTGGAAAAGTGGAAAAGGCAAAGTGAAGACTGGAGTGATACAGGCTCAAGAAACACCATCCTGCCAGCTACCAAAGACTGGAAGAGACATGTAATGGATTCTCTTCCTAAGCCCTGAGAGGGAGCACAGCTCTGCTTGAGCTGGACGTCTAGCCTTTGTGAGAAAATATATTTCTGTTGATTTTAGCCACCAAATGTATTTTGTTACAGGAAACTAATGCATTCATAAACAGGAAAAGGTAACAGCTTAGCCAGAAAACTAGAATGTCACTTGGTGTGTAGAATGTCAAAGAGGAACCAACGCAAATAATTGTCCAATGCAAATTATAAAAATCCATTACTTTGATGACTGTTTTCACCACAAACACTATTTATTGTGATATTTTGGAGTGTGTATGCACTATTCTAAGTCATGCATTTCTCCTCTTGCAGTAGGGGAATTTATTTAAACAAAAAAATCATAAACAAAACTAAACCTACTTATTATCTCTAGGTATTGTTGAGTTTATCTTGGAACATTTATCCATATTCAAATGGAAGTGATTGTTAAACAGAGACACTTTCCTCAAAGGAGCAGCAGAGACCACAGTCAGGGGCATAGGTTTGGAGACAGAGAGGGTAAATCTATTAAAAATATATCATGTTTTCCTTTTTTTTTTTTTGTATTATATATATTTTCATTTTCTTACATATTCTGCAATTTTCTTTTTAATGGATATGGAATACCAAATGGTAAAGAGATTTAACCATGCTCTATTATAGATTAGAGTCTTAAAATCAGTCTTATCACAAATAATGATATGACAAACCCAAAGGATAAAGTCATACTTCTATGTATTTTGTATTATTCCCAAAGGGTAAATATTTTCATGGTTTTCATGTTGTTCCTTTGTGATTTTCCATAAAACAGCACCTTAACTGAACATATAGTAGATCTGTAAGTCTTTATCATTAATATTATTACTACAGTTTGCTTAATGCTATAAGTACAAAATATATTTTGTATTAATATGCATGTCATTTACAATTAATTAAGCAGTTTTTTCTTCATTTACTCGAGAATCAATAAATTGAATTGAAAAGACCCTTTCCACAAAAAACAAAGCTGACATGATCAAAATTAACCAATAATAATCTGAGTTTCAACAGATTAAATGAAGACTATTAACTAAAGGAAAATTGTGCCTAGGATGATTACTTCTGAAAATAAGTCTGGTAATGGATGTAAGCTTTCTGCAGTTTATGCTTCTAACATTGGAACCATTCTTTTTGGTTAATGATTTTCCATCTCTAGCTGGAATATTATCTTATACAATTAGAACACAACTATATCTTAGTATATGACATTTATTGACAATCGTAGTAAATTCCAGGTAAGAAGTTTCAAGAATGTTATCTTTACCAAGGATTCCAATTCTTATTACTAAGTTAGACTTCATGTCAAAGGAGCATTTATCCATTTTTCTTCCTGAAAAACCTAAAAAAATTTAGCATGGCTCTTTAAAAAGCTTTACTATATTAGACGGCAACTATTTACTATATTAGCAGGCAACTATCACAAAACTAAATTACTTCATTTGAAGAACATTCTTTATTATGGGTAATGCATGCCAATGAAAGATATGTTAACTAAAGTTTTTTTTTTTCTTTTTCATGATCAGCCACTGTGAAACAAATTTATAATGTTAAGCAAAGTAAAATCTATAATGTGGAAGAAAGTAAAGCGACTTATAGTAACATTTGTAAGTGGTATTTTCAGAATTCACCTAGAAAATATTTTAACATGTAAACTTACATATGTGCTGTAGACTCTTTATTTTCACAACCACAGTTTTTAGCAATATTGCAATTTCCCCCATATATATGTGTATGTGTATACATATCTATGGATGTATGTATATATGTAGATTGAGAATTTTTAAAAAGTATTTTTCATTTAAGAATGGAAAGAACACTTTTTATAGCACTATGCCAATTTCAAATAAAATAGTAGTCTTTTGATACATAACACAGATGTATTCAACCCACTGAATTCTGGAGCATCTAAAAATACAAAGCACTGTTTATTTTGATTACTCATTCAAACCACCTTGTGTATGAGCAGATGTTTGCTACTTTTGCCAAGCAATTAAAAGATACTGGTACAGCTGAGTATTGCACCTGATTCAAAAGATGAACAAAAGTGGTTGTCAAGATTTATAACCCTTGAAAACTGGCTATTGGTACTAATAATCATCATGAAATAAGGTTGTTCAAGTGTATCCCATTGCTCCCCTCAGAAAAACCAGCAAAACTAAAAGTGATGAGTAGAGCTCAAGTAGAAGGGTGTTGTTTATATTGCTAAGTAATCAGAAGTACAGGAAGTACAAATTAGAGTCCTGGTTGCAGGCAACTATCACAACCATTACATTCCCTCAGAAACTCCAAGGACATGATGAGTCCGTCAACATCAGTATCGGCTTCCTCAGTGAAATATCTGTCGATCCATGCTAATCACACATACTACATTCAATAGGTTGAGATATATTTTCTTGTTTTGAAGACGTGGAATCAAATTTCAACTTTTCCTTTTCTTAAAGGAAGAGAGTAAGAATAATATTGAAGTATAGAGAGCAAAGCGTTATTTATATTAATGAAAAATATTTACAGATTCCATATGTGCTATATTATTACAACAAAAATATTTTTATATATTGAAAATGAAGTAAATCCAATATAAATGAATTAATTTCTTGCAATGTTAGACAAATTTCAGGCTGTGGCTACATTTTAGATTTAAATAATATTTTCCTCTTCATATGAACTAGAACATTAGTAATTTGCCTCAGTTATGCTACTGTTTTTATAAGACACGTTACACAATGCAGAATTTCAATAGGTATTCAAAATATTTTCAAGACAAAGGTATACACACATATGCACATGTGAATTTACATGTCAATGAATACAAATATACAAACGTTTAGTCATATTAATATTGATGCTACTATAAGTTGTATTAATTTATTTATTATTCAAAAATATTTATTGATCTCTTTCTAAATGTCAGGCACTACTGTGGTGCCAGGAATAGCATTTGCATGGTTATTTTAATGAAGGATTACAGGAAGTAAATATTTAGCATAATTGCAGGTAATAATAAAAGATGCAAAGAAAATTAAAGCAGGGTGAGGGACTGGAGAGCGGTGGCAAGGGTGGGGCATTCTTGCTTTTGATGGACTGTTCAGAAAAGATGCATTTGATGAGGGAAAATTTAAGCGGAGATAGAACAGAGATTAGAAAGTTACCAGTAGTAATCCGATTATCTAGCACAGGAGTGTCCTCAGGGTAAAGATTAACAAGTGTAAATATCTGAGGCTGCATATTTGCCTGCAAGCCAGTGTGAAGATGAGCACAATAAACAAGGGAGAGTGTTTTGTGAGATGACGTTGAAAAAACAGCCACAAGGAACATAATGAAAGTTTTTACCCATTAAATAAATGCAGCTCCCTTCTCTCCAGTACAAACTCCTTCCTTGATCTATCTGGAACTTCAACGTCATCACCTACATTCTGGGAGTCCTTATTGTTTGCTTGTGTTGTTCCTCTTCCTTATGAGTTGGCCTGGAAGCTCTCAAGACAGTGGCAATCATAGGGCTGACTTTTCTTCTTCTTACCTCTCCGAGATTGGTGCATTTTATTGCCTGATGTCCAGTTACTTGTAAACTATGTTTTCATGTATGTTGTCCAATTAAACAAAAAGAGTTTCATGTGGGAGGGTAAACATAGACCATGTAACTCTATTTTAGTCAGAATCAGAAGTGATACTAGCAACTACCTATTGTAAAATGATAATTTTGTGATACATTTGTGATACTAGCAAATACCTATTGTAAAATGAAAATTTAAAACTCTATAACATTTAAAATCATAAAATAATTAGAAAAAAATTAGCAAAACATATGCAAAATGTTTATACTTAAAAACTATAAAATACTGCTGATGAAAATAAATAAGGCCAAATAAATTAAGAGGTACATTTGTTTGTGTACTGGAAGATTTTGTTGAAGAAGCATGCAGTACTCTTAAATTTCCTACCCTCTATTAATTCATTAGAACATAACACATATATTCCTTTGGGTACATGTGCACATTTGTGTGCATGTGTGTGTGCGTGCATATGTAATTCTTTAAAGGTATGTTACATGAATGACAGCCTTTGGTAAACCAATATACAATATATTTTTTTTAATATTTGTACTTAAAATACCTTTTATTTTGTAGAATTAAAATATAACTGGCTGGCAGTTCTTCCATTTTTAAGACACTTTTTTCTACCAAAACTCTCAATAATGTATAACTGACTTATTACTTTTACACTTTTCACATTAAATTCTTAAATTTAAAAATACTTTAAAAAACTATAATTATATTAGAACATTATTTAAATAGTCTTAGTGATCTCTTCTTTGTGTGAGAGCTCTCTTTCATATTATCTTAATTACCAAATACTCTTATATGCCGTCTGTAGTTCGTTGTATTTGTACACGATTTAGTAAAATTACCAATTTTTTATTCTAATGGCTGTTTTTTGACCATTTACTAATTTACTTCAGATCACCAGGTATCACTAGACACAATGTGTCACTATCTTTAAACATGCTTGCTTAGAATAATAAAAGTGATAGCTTCCAAAGGCATATGCAGAGATCAGAGCTGATTGAGGTTTGCAGCAGCTGAGGAATGGGTAGGGAGGAAAGTTGAGCAATTCTACAAAAGTCAGAATTCATTTCCCATAATATCATGAAAGAGGACTATCCTGTTTTCTCAATCTAGCTCCCATGTTTCCCAATTATGGAAGAATGTGGAAGTGAGCAAAAATTTTACCCCAACCTTTTATCCCATCTATGCATTTGCACAATAAATGGCACAGCATGCACAGTTCAGACATAATATCAACCACAGTGATGCTGCAGTTATTAGAAAATCTCCTGTATCTTTCAGATTTTGGTAGATAGTTATCACTTATCATTAGTTTGCAATATTCTTTTTTTATTTTTATAATGTCATTTTTAAAATAATTGGGGTGAAATAGAACAGTGGTTGCTAGTGGCTACCAGGTAACCAACAACTTCTAACCATTGGATTCTATGAATATGGACATGCTATATAATTGAATACCAATTTCACCACAAATGCCAACATTGCACACATTCATCATAAGAATTAAAGTACGGTTAAATTGTTTTGAGGAAAAAAACACACATATAATTACCTCTGTTCATGAAGTTCTTTGTCATATTTTATAGCTTTGGTCAAGATAAACTTTAAAGATTTGCATTGAAAAGTCTACTACATGGAAAGCCAATGTAAAGTTTTCTGATTATTCGAGGTGGCAGAATTTTTCAACTTAAAAAATAATATTTTAAGATATTAATAACTTCTATTTTGCAATATTTCAGGAGAATATATTTAAAAGAGAAAACAGCTTCACTATGGTTTTCTCCCTTATTTCTTTTGAGATGCATTTCCATAATATAGAATACTTGGTTTTAGAAAATCAAACTCTTCTTTCAGAATTTCTTCTGATTTGCAAGTTCAGATTGACAGTCCAAGGAAATAAAATGTGAAGATTTTTCTAAATCCTTTTAAAATCAGAAAGCTATTGCCACTAAATTATATTCTAACAAATGCAGAATTTTCACAATTATTTTACTGAACTTGGGAGGCAGCTTATCTGCCCAATCCCTGACAGCCCAATTTACATATAAAGCTATTGTTTCATACTTTGCTACAATAAATTGAATTTACATTAACTACCCAAATAACTTTTTCAACATAAACAAAGTATCACACACATGCAAATTATTTTAATTCAAATTTGCTTCTTGTTTTGAGTATGTCAATATCATCTCCAATTTACAAAATATAAAATGAAGATATAGAAACATAAAATAATATTCCAACAAACTAAGGCAACCATTATGCTAGTAACAGATTTCAATTTTAGGGTGCCATCTTTTGGGTAATTTGCTGTTTAATGATAAATCATGTGTAACCCAAATAACCCCAGAGACTATGTGTACAAAGGTATGCTATCATGCATATCTGAATTATGTAGCCCATATGTTAAAAAAGTTTCATAGTTTCAGAACAGGTTACAGAAATTGCTTGGAGGTTAAGGCAGGACATCTTATTAATTAATTAATTAATTCTTTTATTTTAAGAATAATTTTGTGATTGCTAGTGCCAATATTAAGCCAAATACACAATGTTTTCAAGTTGTCCCTCTTTAGAGACAGTTTAAATAATAGAAGTACATTCAGAACAATATTAAATAGTAATGCCGGTAAAGTAATAAAAAAGGGGAAAAAAAAGAAAACAGCAGTGATTAAGAGTGAAAAAAGAAGTATATGTGTTTACATTGAATTAAAATCGTTCTTAGAAATCTTCATGACCATTTAATTAAATACGTATTTTTTGAATATGTGACTTTTCCCAACAGAATTTCTGAAAAAAATAAAATGAGAAACAGCTAGGAGCAAGGAAACAAAAAGAAAGACAGTATTACTAACAATCCTTCACTGGAACATGTTGAGACTGTTGATATTTATAAGTAAGTCATTTATTAATGAGATTTTTCCCTTGGAAATTCTCAAGGGAAAATAATATGACATGTAGAGAAAGGGAAATGTAACAAAAAGTAAAGGTGAGTATTAAAAAAAAAATGTAACAAATATATATATGTGTATATATATATATGTGTGTGTACATATATATATATATATATATATATAATGTGCTTATCAGTTTTCATATACCAATGCTTAATTAATATGCAAATGACAGAACAATGGGTGAGGCAATGCCAGCTATAAGAAAATCATATAATACCTGAGTTCTGTAAAATACATTAAATATCAAAAAATCTATGTAATAATCAACGACACATAAATATAAGACATAAATGCATGATAAATTTAAAAATACAATGTTCTCAATGAAATGCATTAAGTTTATATATATTAGACTGCAAAACTAGATCCCATGCTTGACAAGAATCAATTGTTCAACCCGTGAATACTACAGTAACCCACAACTAATCTTTCTGTTTTCTCCCTGTTTTAGCCTAGTGTATGATAAGAGTACAGCAAACTTAGGAAAATAAGGATACACAACTCTTTGAAGTTTAAAAATAAAATTAGAATGCAGACTACGGAATAAAGCTAAACCCATGGTATTTTCATGTTTAACACTGGTTTATCCAAGGAGAGATCTGAGATGGCAGAGTAGATAAACACTGTGCCTGTATCCTTCCATGAACATATTAAAATTACAACTAAATTATAGAACAAGCAACCTGGAGAACCATCTGAAGTCTAGCCAAGCAGAAGTCCTATAACTAAAAATATAAAGGAGAGCTACATTGAAACTGACAGGAGGGTGGGAGATGCAGAACAGGCCCCAAACTTCCCTGTGGTGTTTGAGAATAAGGTAGGGCTATCTCAGCCATGGAGACCCCACCCCAGAGGAGCAAGGGACTCCAGCCGCCCACATCAAGTGGGCTCCCCAGCCGCAGTACTGGTGCTGGGAAGAAAAGACTTCGCAACATATGACTCTGAAAAACAGTGGGGATTCTGACCATTCGAGTGGGATGTAAGGCTGCAGGAAACCCCGACCTTCTCTTAAACAACCCGTGCACAGACTCATTTACCCAGAGGCACTCACCTTGGGTTCCAGCAAAGGGACGGTGACTTGGAGGGCCTGGGAGATATACAGGGGGTGCAGACTGAGGAGTGTGGCTTCAGAGCGATGACTGGAAGACAGTCAGCATTTTCCCAGTGATAGATCCTGTTCCTGTGCAGAAGGCAGGTGAGCGCCATCTTTTCTATGTTGAACCCGCCCCCACAGGCTAAATCTGAATCTGATTGGTCCAGTGAGCTTTGTTGCTCCGCCCTGGTGACTCAGCTGTGACCTTTTCTGACCCAACTCACACACCACCTGAGGCACTTTCTCCATGAGCAGTCAGCCCTCCTGTGTTTCATTCTTTCTTGCAAAACTATTGGAGTCCATGGTCCCCAGTCAGGCAGTAACTGGCCACAGTGTGCTCTGAAACTTTTGCTGAGTTGCTCCAACCCCAACACTGATACCAAATCAAAGTCTACGTTAACCTGGTGACCACAACTCTTCCTACTTCAGTGACTCCCTCAGTCTCTGCCTCACCCAACTGATATACGGCATGAGGTTTTATCAGTGGCTAAACCTTAAGGGAGTCATCAGGTGGTAGCAGGCCTCCTGGTGTCCTGGCTTTTTGCAGAGTTACCCCAGACCTAGAACTGGTGGCAGCTGTCCTCAGTTTGCAGTGTGGCTTCTCCCATATGCAAACAACTGTGGGTCATTCTGTAGTTCCTACCAGGTAGCCCCTGGCCAATCACAGGCAGTGGCTGACCTGGGCCTGCACCAGAGACCTTCCCAAGAGGCCTCAGAACAAACAAACTTGGATGTTGGCTTCAGACCACAGCAGAACACTGCCCAATTAGCTCCACAAGTGACATACACAAAGGATATTCTCAATAGACACCAGAGCTCACTGGGGTGAATCCCACTCAGTGGTCTAAGCCTCCCACACAGCACCTCATAAGCTGTGGATTTGGCCAAATACCACCGCCAGTCAGCCTGAGGGTCAATCCCACCTACTCATGTGCCAATAACAATCAAGGCTCAACTATAACAGAAGAGCACACATAACCCACACACTGAAGCATCTAGCTCAGGTGACCTGGGAGACTGTCCCATTGTGTCCCACAGAACTCCTACTACATAAGGTCACTTGACTAAGACTGGGAGACATAGAAGATATAACTAATACATAGAAACACAGAGAGGCAGCCAAAATGAGGAAACAAAGAAATGTGTACCGAATGGAAGAACAGGAGAAAAATCCAGAAAAAGAACTAAACAAAATGGAGGCAAAAATCTGCCAGAGACAGAGTTCAAAACAATGGTTATAAGGATATTCAAGGAACTTAGCGAGAACTTCAACAGAGATTGCAAGCATAAAAAAGAACATAGAAACCATCAAAAAAGAAGCACTCAGAAGTGAAGAATACAATAATTGAAATGAAAAATGCACTAGAAGAAGTCACCAGCTGATTAGATGAAGCAGAGGATCGAATCAGTGATTTGGAAGACAAGGTAACAGAAAACACCCAATTGGAATAGCAAAAAGAAAAAAAAAAAAATTTAAAAATGAGCGTTGTTTAAGAGACCTCTGAGACAACATCTAGCATAACAACATTCACACTTAAGGGTACCAGAAGAAGAGAGAAAGCAAGAGTGAGAACCTTTTTTAAAAAAATAATGACTGAAAAATCTCCAGACCTTGCAAAGGAAATAGACATACAAGTGTAGGAAGTGCAGAGAGTCCCAAACAGATGAACCCAAACATGCCCACACTCAGACACACTGTAATTAAAACGACAGAGGTTAAAGACAGAGAGAATCCTAAAAGCAGCAAGAAAAAGGCAACTACTAACTTATAAGAGAGCTCCCATAAGACTGTCAGCTGATTCCTCAACAGAATATTTGCAAGCCAAAAGGATTGGCAGGAAATATTTAAAGTGATGAAAAGCAAGGATCTAAACCAAGATTACCCAACAAAGCTATCATTTAAAAATCAAAGGACAGATAAAGATCTTCCCAGACAAGAAAAAGCTGAAGGAGTTCATCACCACCAAAGCAGTATTACAAGGAATGTTAGAGAGACCTCTATCAGATGGAAATATATATATATATATATATATATATATATATATATATATATATATATTAAAATTATGAATAATAACATGACAAAAGCTACATACTTATCAACAACAGTTTCAATGCAAGTTGATTAAATGCTCCATTCAAAAAACACAAGAGGGCTGAATAGATTAGAAAACAAAACCCTTACATATGCTGTCTACACGATACTCACTTCAAATTGAAAATCAAATACAGACAGAAAATAAAGGGATGGAAAAAAAGATATTTCATGAAAACAGAAATGAAAAACAACAACAAAAATCTGTGATAGCAAATACTTGTACCAGACAAAATGGACTTTAAAGCAAAGGCTACAACATGAGACAAAGAAGGACCAATAATCTCACTTCAGGGTATTTTCTAAACAAACCCAAACACTAGTTTATTATGTGGTGTTTTTCAACACCAACAACCAATATTCTGAATCTCCAATTGGTTTTCAACCACTTAATTCAATTCTGACACTAAATATCTGGAGTTAATACAGACCCACAGCTTATGAGTTCAGTCCCACAACTTCAGAGGGTAGTAGCAAGTTCCAGTCCTCATATACTTTTGATCTATGGTTCCCATGCTGCCTTCCTCAGATTCAATAATTTTCTAGAATTCCTCCCAGAACTCGGTGACATAGTTTACTTAGGTCTACCAGTTTTTCATAAAGAATATTATAAAGGATACAAATGAATGGGTAGATAAAGAAGTATGTAGGGCGAAGTCTGGAAGGATTCTGAGCCCAGGAGCTTCTATCACATGGACTTGGACAATTCCATCCTCCTGGCATATAGATGTGTTTACCAACCTGGAAGATCTCTGAACCACTATTGTCTAGGGATCTTTGTGGAGGTTTCATTTCATAGGCATGTTTAATCAATTATTAACTCAATCTTCAGCTTCTCTCTCCTCCTCGCAGGTTGAGGGGATAGGCTGAAAGATCTTAGCTTGTAATCAAGGCTTAATCTGTCTTGCAACCAGTCTCCATCCTGAAGATAGCTACAGGCTTCCAAGGGTTGCCTCATCAGAACAAAAGCAGCTCCTATTACCCTTATCACCAGGAAATTCTAAGAGTTTTAGAGGCTGTGTGCCAGCAACCAGAGACAAAGACCAAATATATTTTATTCATCTTGAAAGGAGCCAATCCCTTTCACCAATCAGCATCTTTCATTTGCATAATGAACCTAACTAATTCTTGTTAACCTAGCCATCATCCTTCATTTCCATGGAGGACAAAAATGGAAACACTTGTGGTTTTCTCTTTAATAAATCCTACCATTTTTTGTTTTCTCCAGAGTACAATTTGGGTTGCTACATGAACCTGTGCCTCCTGAAGTGGAATCTTATGCTCAAATGAATGCTTTTTCATTTTTATTATAGCCTAATTTTTCTCTCTCTTTTTTGTTTTTTTTTTTTTTGGTTTGCAGGTTTGTAGAATGATTTTTGCAGAGACTAATACACTTTTTTTTAATTCACAAGCTTTGCTTTGTTTGTTGATTTTTATTGCTTATGAAAATAATGATTTATAAATTATACACAGTTGGGGAAAATATAAGTAGTATTATACAAAAACCATTTAAAGTGTTAATGTGTACTCTCTACCCATGCTCCTCAAATATTAGATATTAGTAAAACAGGTGAAGAGAAATCCACAAAGGAAACTGAATAAGTTTCACTAGAGACATAAAAGGAGAGGAACAAACAGGAATAGATGAAGAATATGTGAGGATCAAATAAGATTTCAATTGGGGAAAAAAGTTTCATTAACTTGAAGAAAACTGTTAAAGGTATCAACATCTTCAGCAAATCACTGAGTGAGAAAGGCTATGGGTTAATGACAAAACAGAGTTATGTGTTGTATACCCAGTGGTAACTTCTAACTCAAAATTGTACTAATGGAATTTTGAGACCATGCCAGGGAACCTGGCAGGACATAATCAGATGGTACCCTTCTTACGTTGATGGACTCTGACAACCTTGTTTTGGTGTCGCTTAGTTATCAGCCCCTGACTCCTATTTTCTGCTATCTGAAGTGCACAGAAGTATTTAGTTGGTCCCAGGTCTGGCCTGGGGATTAGAATACTCAAAATACAGGTTATTAAAATATCTTTTAATAATAGTCTTTTGGCCTCATACTTGCCCCTTTACCACTTATCTATTGTACAATTTCTTCTCATTCAGGCTATTCTTACTGCTTAATGATTTTGCTTATTTTCTCCTTATATGTGCTAACTTCATGGTCTGTACCATAACTTTAACCTAGAGCTATATTGTGATTAGTTGATAATTCCTCAGTTTCCCACTTTGTAATCTGGGTTAGTTGTTTGGTGGAGTGTTTTCAAACATTATGAGTTGATCCTGAGAGAGAGTCACACATATCTGAAAGGAATCTGAATTTATTACTGAAGCAATGACACTAGCACCTGCAAAACCATCTCTCTGAGACTAAGGAGTTAAGGAATTGAATCACTTTCAGAATATAAAAAACTAAATTTGGGCAAATTTTAGAAATAAAATTAAGGGACTGGCCGGTCAGCATGGGTATTGGAGCCAGACAAATACTGATTTGGCTGAAATTCAAGTTAGAGTCAGAGCCAAAATTTCATTGATTGTTGGGCATGAAACCTATTCTGTGGTTACTTGTTTACTTCTTGGGTCTATGGCTACACAAGAGTAAGGAGGGTTTTTTCCTATTGTTTTCTTTTTCATTGTATTCTCAATGTTAGAGTTCAATCGATTGACAATATTTCCTTTATTTAAAGAAAGCTTCACTGTAGCTTCAAAATAATCACAGACCATGAACATAAGAAATAAAGGAAGTTAAAGTTTGGAAATAGATGCTTCCTATAAAAAGACTTCAGAAGTCAGAAATGGGGAGCGAGAAGATAAACATTTTCCTGTTCACTGTTATGAGGATTGTGAAATAAAGAGCATTGTCCACTTGAGAAATATCATCTGGATAAATGGAGGTATAAATTACACAGGAGGTGTTCTACTGGAAATGGACTAGGAAAATTTCAAGGGATATCTTAAAATAGAAAGAGATAGAATAGTTGATGGGAGGTTAGTGGAAAATTGATGATGAAAATAAAGGAAAGTGTAGATGACAAGAAATACATCCATATTTGTCCAGTGCAAAAGTCATTTAACTCAGGCTTATGGACAAGCATAATTTGGAATTCTGTATAAAGGTAGATCCTTGATAAGACTGCAATATTATAATCCTCATTAATTTTTCAAATAAAATATCCTTTTTGCTATCATTGAAGTCCATTCATCAAATGTTTATTTTAAAGATCATGCTCTTGGCTTTTATCTAAGAAAATTTGCCTAACTGACATTTCAAAGACTTTCTTTTATGCTTTCTTCTAGAAGTTTTGTAACTTTAGGCTTAATATTTAGGTCTGTGATCACACACACACACACACACACACACACACACACACTTACACACACAGAACATGGTATGACTCCTGTGTGCCTCCTCTTTTCTCCTTTGTGAAAAGAGTTGTGAGTTATGCTTTCTGTCCCACCATTGTATGTTGGGGCTATGTATCTTTAGTTTATTGGTCTTTAGATGAAGAGGAACAGCAATCAAGGAGATAAAGGTAAGGAACAACACATGATGAGCTCCATTTACACATGGAGGCAAGCTGCTGATGTTTCAGCTGATGCAACTGGTGACTTTGGGAGGGGGTGAATATTTTGTATGTGGGTGAAATAGAAATAAACTGTGGCTAGAGTGTGGACTGCGTCAGTTTTAATACGTCCACAAATACTTTGATACTCCAGCTATCAAGAGGTAGAGCTTAATTCCCCTTCCCTTGACTGTGGATTTAACACAGTTACTTGTTACTAGTGAATAGTATAAAACAGAAATGATGGTTTGTAACTTAGGAGACTCGTCATATAAATAAGTACGCCTTTCTCTCTGCTCCTTATTGAAGATTACTTGCTCAGGAGGAAGATAGCTACCATGTCATGGGTACATGAACTGCCTACGAAGAGGCCCACATAGCAAAATTTGAGGCCACTGTCCAATAGTCAGGAGGGAACTGTGATCTCCTGCGAAGAGCCATGTGAGTGAGCCATCGTTAGAGTTTGAGCTCCTGCTAACATCGTAACTATAGCCATGTAAAATACCTTGAGATAGAACCACCCACCTTAGCCACATCCAAAATCCCACTGAAACTGAGACAAAAAATTATGTATGTTTTGGCCCATTAAATTTTGGGGTAATTTGTTAGAAATTAATATACCAATTCTGACATGAGTCTCAGTTGGGTTTTCTAAACACCAATGGAGTAGCAATTAATAGGCTGCTTTATCCTGTGCCCTAGAAAAGACTATTATCTCACAAAGATTCTTTACGATTAATATGCATATCTCAAAGTAATGTATGTTTTACTTCAAATCATTTATCTTATAGATGTTGAGAAATATTCATAATTTTTACTGAATGACTCATTTGCTGATGAGGAACTTGAAAGATTAAAATTCCAAGTCAAACAGTTATTTGTATACTTTTCAGAGGTAAACAATTAAATAAATTAGTTATCTGCATAAATATTAATATACAAGAAGTAAACTCCTCTTAATGGAGTTAACGACACATTAAGTTTTAAGAGGAAATACAATTCGCAGTACGGTTCAAAGAACTCGTTTCTTAACATATGCCTCAAACATAAGACTTTTCTGACATAAAAATGAAAATTGATCTGAAGATTTTGGGTTCTTTGATCTTTATGTAGTCTAATATCAATATTCTTTGAACATTTTTGCCTCCTTCATACCATATTAGAATTGAGATGTGTAACAAAACTCTGAGAATATTAATGTCTTTTGTCAAACAGTTAGCTCTGAAAGCAATAAAAAAAATATAAATTATTTAAGACACTTCATTTAAAACAAATTTTATATCTTCATTGAAAAGAAATAAATTTTAATTTCATAATGTTGATTTCTGTTGTGTGTAGATTTAAATATTTTATCTATTTAAAAAGTCACTTGAACAGAAAAATCAGTATTTTATTATTGATTGAGAAGCTAATTTTCAAGTTTAATTATGCAATATCGATGCACTTAAGATTGTTGAGCTTTTGTCTTAAAGATACATATGTAATCTAAAGGTTAAGACCTCACTGGAATAGGTATTTTCCATATGGATTTATGACTGCTGAGCAGCAACTGGAAAACCAATGATCTTTTTGCCATCACTGAAAATAAATTCAAGGAAGGACAATGACTAGTCAACCATGAAATTGTGCACTTAAGCAGACTTCACACTGACAACAGAAATGCTGAAGGGAATTTATATATACTTGCTAGAATCTCTTCTGCTGAGTGTTATTTTGCAAAATCTTTTCTATGATCCCTTTGTAGTGAAAACAGCAGTATACCCATTTGCTTTTTCAATATCTATTCTCAAGATTTATATTGATCAAGGATAGTTACTTCAGGTTTAAAAGAGTAATAACTCATATTTTCACTTCCCATTTCTCTGGGAAGGATCCTTTTGATTGATCAAGAAATCAAGAATAGTCAAATCTTCAGAAATAACATGTAGGATAAAAATCATATAAATATCTGTATCGAAAATATTATACATATATAACTTAGAAACAAATAATCGTCAGAAACAAATACCATAGGTACAATTATTATTCTCATTTTATATGAGTCCAGAAACTAAGGCAGAGAAGTTAAGTATATTGTGCATAGTCATAATTGAACCCGTTTAAACTTTTCCAGGTCCATGCTCTTAACCGTTGGGCAATGTATCAATTTCTATATATTTTTGAAGTACAGATTAATGTTTTTTCTATTTTATATATAATGTGTATAATAATTACAATAGTGATGTTAGTTATATAAATATCTATTGCTAATTATTTTTACAGTATATACTAGAAACTATACCAAGGGCTTCACATAAATTATGCAGTAAAATCTTCACAACAGTATTCCATCTTTATTGTACAAATGAGGAAATGATCTAAGGCCAATTGTATGACTTCTCTGAGCCCTATTTCTGATTTGTGACAGATTCAGGATTGAAACACATCCATTTAAAAGACATTAATAAAAACTAACCTTTTATTTTACGGATTTCTTATTACATTACTAAAAATAATTTTAAGTCAACATTGATTTTCATGGATTTTTCATTTATACCCGATTCATCTAAAATTAAGTGGTGCACAGTAAGTAGTAATTAAAATCCTACGTTACATGTCCAAATGATGAGTAAAACACAGGTGAAAACACAGGAAAATAATTAGTGATATCTCTTTTACACAGCTTATGTTCTTTATAAACCCTTTTAAACATACGTATCTTGATCTTTTTAAAGATATTTGTTTAGATGGAATTTTTTTCTCATTCAGGAAAATATCGTGCAACAGAACAGAAACTGTACATAGTAATTTAAGAAATAAAAACAAACTGTGCCTAAATAATATGCTGAGAAAAGCATAATTAATGTGTAATGATTATTTGCTATTGTGGATGCACAGTTCAAGTCCTTTGTGATTGTATGTAATATCCAAAGACAGAGTAACAGAATTAAGATAATGGAAATTTTACTTTTGACTTACCGTTTAGACATTATTTGTCATGTCTTTACTGAATAGGTATAAGCATTATATAATATTGATTTATTTTTTTTCTTATTTAGCTTGACCATGTGAAATTTCAGATTTAGAATTAAAGAAGTTCCCATAATATGGATATAGATAATTCTTAAAACAAATATGGAATCAAAATCAAATGTTTAGGTTTTCTATAAAAAATATTAATTAAATTTTGCATTCAAACTGGAAGGTCATCTTGGGCATTTATCCTCATTTTGTCACCAAAATATCCCTTTAACACTATTTATGTTTAATCCATAAAGAGCTTAAGGTATTAGACTGGAAAAATTTAAAGATCAAGAAAAGTTGGATGCATGAAGGGAGAACAAAAATAATTGCTACTATACGCTAAATAATACTTCTCTAGAGATTGAATGCTAAAGTGATAATATACGTAATAAAATAAAGATGAGTATGAGATGGGATGGAAATGACAAGCATGAAAAGACACATGTGCATTTCTATCTTGCTTTCTACAAACAAATATACTCCATCAAAATCATATATTTTAAAAGTTGATTTCCTTGGAATTTTAAAACCCCGGGTCTTGTCATTTTCCATGCCTTACATTGCATAAAACTATTAGAATTAATTTAGTACTTTTAAGGAAAAAAATAACTAACAACAACAACTAAATCTTGGTGATTTACAGATTTACCCAATCACTACAAATATTTTATTAAGCACAATGATATCAGTTGTTTAGGTATTATTCCTTACCAATACAGTCCCAAACATTGTGCTACTTTCCAACACATTTATGACTTTGGGTATAGCAGATATTTATCTCCTTTGAGCAAGATAACCATAGGCATATTTATCCTGGGATAAACAGGTTTACAACTTTAACTCATTTTGAGACAACCTTGTTTAATAACAAAGGAAAATGTAGGCAGGAGATACTGTTCATCCCTTCTAAGCGCAGAAAACAGGTTTTCATTCACTCCTTTTAAAATCCAGTGTCTTGTCCCTGTGGCAATCTGAACAATAATGAATATAATTACAATTATACATATATGTAGTTACAAGAAGTGGAGTACAGCATTAGGAATAGACAGTGGAAATGTAATGGCTGTGTGCGATGTCAGAGGGGTAGCAGATGAGGAGCGGGGGGGTTATCACTGTGTGAGGGATATAAATGATAAATGTCTATTACGTTATTTTGTACACCTGAAACTAATAAAAAATAAATTAATTAAAATAAATAAACAAACAAATAAATAAATAAAAATAAAAAGAAGAGAAAAAAATAAAATAGAATCCAATGCCTTTCTTGACAAAAATGTACTTAAACATCTAGAAGTCATATAAGTGAATTAAAAACACTGTAACGTCAAATGGTAATTCCGATAAGGGGACACTTGTTCTAGGGCTGTCACTAAAGTAAGTGGCTGCATTGAGCAATAATAGAAATTTCAAGCACCAGAAGTGGCAGTAGCAGTAAGCAAGGCCAAACTTTGAATGCTCAGTTCTCTGTGTCTGCACTGGGCTTCCAGCGTTACCTGAAGCAGCATTACTGTAGTAACAGAGGAATTATTTGAGGCTCAAAGGGACCACGCTTGAGGTCTCACACCACCAACAAGAAGGAAGCAAATGGGACCAGTCTTTGGAATCAGAAAATCATTTTGTGTTAACTATTTCATGTATGGTGAGTGGAGTTGTATAAATCTATGACAGAAAAACTGGCCTTCCTGATTTTCTTCAATGGCAACACTTTTGTTTTCACTTTGGCAGAAATTTGGCAGTTAATTTGGCAGAAATGTGGTCAATTTCAAAGAACAAAATTGAAAAATCATAACTCCTGTGTGTACATACGTATTGATCAAATTTGAAATGCGTATGTGTGACAATGCATATTAGCCTATACACATATGCAAAAGAATCTTGATACGGTGAAGTGCAGTTTAATATTAAAATGTTTGTTCATTTACTGTTACACAACTATTTTCATCAAATTTTCCATCTTGGCGACCTTAATTATAAAAACTGTCTCAAATGTACTGTTTTACAGAGGACCAAATAGATGAATCATTAGTTCTTAAGGGTGAAGATACTTCATTTTAAGTGCAAAGCATTTTCATTATCTGGAAGTGTTTGTGTGTCTGCTGCAAGTGTGTGCATGTAGTCATATAAAAAATTTAGAAGTATTGCAATGACAAATTTCAAAAATCATATGCAATTATAATAAAAAATAAACATGCTTTTTAGCAGATGGCCCTATAATCTACATATTGATCCTCTAATTTCCTTGCAGCTTTATGAGCCATTTTACATAAGAAACTTTTTACTAATCTCTGATTATAATACTATTGTTACTATAATTCTCACTCATCTCAATCAGTTAGTTTTCATCATTGCAAGTTTGGCAGAAGTTGAAAATTTCTGAAGGGATTAGGACTGATGAAATCAGATGTTATTGATGAAATGCAGATACTTTTTTATACAGTCAACCTCATACAGTCCCTTCTTGTTCCCCATGTCTTGTCTTACCTCCACTCTGTGAAATGAAACTGCCATCGCTGGTTTATTTCTCAAACTCTTCTGCTCTGCCATTTGGACATCCTTGAATTAAAACGATTCCTTCATTTCATCGGTGAGCATTGCCTGCAACTATTTCTTTAATGGCCCCTAGCTCTCTTAGCATAATATGAATATCCTTGAAGCATTAATAAGTATAGGATATTCCTTCCCCTATAATTTTTCCTACCAGGTTATTACCAAGAAAGTTGTCAGTATACTTCTAGCTTACCTGTGTGCATTGAAAATAATTGTTTTTCATTTACATTCAAATTTATGCAAGCAATAATGTTTCATTCACTTAGCTATACCAGTCTCCCAAATCTGGACCCCTTGTCTGTGCTTATTTAAAGAATTGCTCACTTAACACTCACATTCTTTTAACTAACCATTTTCAATGTATTGTTTACGTTAATGAAAAATTTAGACGTCTAACATTAACCTTTTTATTAATTATTTTTGATATAATTGTGGACTCACATGTGGTAGCAAGAATAATAGAGACTGATCCCATATACTCTGCTCTCATTTTCACCCAATAGTGACATCTTGCAAGATTATAGTCCAATAGCCCTAACTGGATATTAACATTGATGTGATTAAAATACAAGATCCATCACTACAAGGGCCCTTCATGTTTCCCAATTTTAGCCAGATACACTTCCTTCAAGCTTCCTCACCCTTTATCCTTGTCATTAATCCTTGGCAACAGGGGATCTGTACTACATTGCTATAATTGTATTATTTCAAGAATGTCATATAAATGGAATCTTACTTTATGTAATATTATGATAGTGACTTTTTTTTCACTCAGTATAATTTTGTAGAGATTCATCCAGTTCGCTGCATATATCAGTCATACTTTGCTTTTTATTGCTCAGTAATATGCTATGGTATGCATATGCAAAAATTAACTTTTAAAAACCAATTGTTTTCCTCTGTAATCCATTAGAGCAATTATACACAGCCTGGCTCATACATTTAACAGCTTTGAAATCTTAAATTTCAATACCCTTCTCTCTCTCATCAATATCCCCTATTCATCAACTTCATCACACCTATGCTCTTAGATTTCAAATTCTAGTTTTATAGAAGTTAGTTTGTTCTATGTCCAATTTCATTTTCACAGGGTTATTTATTTGCCTATCCAACTAGTTTTCCACACTTCAGATGACCTATTTAAGACATACTTATTTTTCTTGCCCTGTCCAACATCCCAAACTTGCATAAGTAATGTCTCCCAGCACACTCCTTAGTAAAAATTCTTAACTTTACTCAGCTTATAATTCTTGCACATTTTTCTAACCAGTTGTTTACATTCCTCACAAAGACAATATCAAGATTGTGTTGGTTTCTGTTACACTTATCAAGTGACATTGCCTACCGTTTTCACAGTTAAAATGGTGCTCATCATATTAGAAGTCTGTCAAATTCCTGTGAAATATCCTACAAATATTAATAGATAACGAGTTATCCAATCTTGTGGTCTCTCTCCATTTGTCTTCTCTAGAAACTTATTATATTAATTCTTTTTCACTTTACTAGTGTTTTCCTTTCCCTTAATACTGTCTCTACTTTAAGTTATTATCATCAGAATTAAACTTACAAATATACATGAGTAAGTAGAAACACAGTTATTCAAAAGTCATCTCGAAGAGACAGAATGTCACCTGCTGGGTTGGACTTGAATGAAATCTAATTGAATTAATTAATACATGCCAGTAAGGAGTGACAGCCAGAAGTTAGAAAGGGTTGGTCACCCAAGGAGGAAGAATAAAAGGAGAATATTAGGCATAATCGTTACCAAAATGCAAGCAAGTAAGTACTGCATGTTTTCTAAACCCATCTGCAAGGCCACCTGACCATTTTAGACTTCCTATTTGTGACTTGGCCTCCTTAAATATATGGAAGCAAGGAAAAATGAAATACACATGCTGACAAACAACTTAAAAATGTGTTGTTCACGTGACACTTATGTTTTTTTATTGAAAATGAACAGATTAAAATTCTGCATCTATATGAGTCAATCTCCTAATTCCATGCAGTGTGATATTAGTCTGAAGAGAATACTGTCTTATTGTATTGACAAAGTCCTTATTTTGGAAATATTATTGCAGGTCTCAGCCTAGATTTCTGTAATTTTACTGAAGAATATCCCTATACATATATATGCCAAGAGTGAGACTTCTTTTATATTTTACTAGTGTTTGAATCTTTCTTCTGATCTTCTTACAACACTTAAGCTATTCTTGTTCCAGTGGATGAAGTCCCACCCTGCCTTCCTGAGAAAACAGAAGCCATGAGAAAATTACTGCATTAACCCCTTGCACCCCAAGAACTTTATGTATGCCTAACTCTACCTTTGTCTCCTGTAGTAAAAGGAAAATACATCAAACTGCTATCCAAATTTGTACATGTCACCATCAGTTTTCTTTCCTCCAATTCGCTTTACGTTATCATCATGGCTTCCATGAGCTTTGTTCCTAACAGGTGCATCTGGAAACTTGGATTACCGGAATTCCTTTCCCACCAGAGTTTCTGTATTCTCTTAGCCAATGACTTATCGGTACAGGAGTATGGAAGTGTGTCTCCCCTTCCTGGAGCACAGAGAAATTCTGAGTCGTCATGTTCATTCCAGAAGTTCCTGCAGAATTAGGATAACGCTGGGACTAAACTTGAAACCACAACTTCGACTTTTCCCCTATTTTGCTTCTTTTACTACCTCATTTGTGTCCCTAATGAACCACTTGTACATATTCTTGTATCTTATCTTCTACTTTTAGGGAACCTGATCTAAGACAAAAACTAATTTTTATCAACACCTGCCTTTGAAATCATAGCCCCTCTTGGGTTGCACAGGAATTTAATTGATCTCCAATTATGCTTATTTCATCAACATTGCTCTTTCTATGAACTTTTTCTTTGAACCATTAGACATTCTTCCCTAATTTGTACCTAACTTTCTTTTTTCCCCTCATATTTAAGTTTCCGAAAAGAATAGTCTGTATTCATTTCTCCAGGTTATCAACTCTTCATCATTTTCAACATGTTGAAATTGAGGTTGTGTCTTCCTTCTCTTATTAAAATTATTTTACTATTTTACTATAAAATTAACTAAAGCCTCCTGACAAATCCATTATTTTTTACTTAAACTATTTCTTTATTGACCTTAATGATGCCAGTGTACTCGTTTATGCATTCATTCGACAAATGTGTATTGGGATATCTATTGAGTGACTACTATCCCAACCAACCAATTATAGGGGATAGTTGCAATAATAATATAAACAATGTGTTGTAGAAGTAAATAATTAAGAAACATATACCGATCTGTTGGGAATAAGTCAATTTTGTCTGAAAGACATGATACACAATTTGGCTGACTCCTGTATGATTAGTGGAAATTATTTGTGGCATCATTTCCCACATCTATAACCTCAGATTGAAACCCTAATCTACCTAAATAGGAAAAGTAAAATTTGGAGTAGATGTAATTATCTTCACCTAAATCAAAGCTCACATTTAGTGTCTTTGCGGAGTTAAAATCTTATTTTGTAATACCATCAAGTTTTACGTTGGTACTGAGAATGATCGATTCTCCTTGGTAAATTCCTAATCTCCATATACTTGCATATATTTCTTTTCCCAGGTATGCCACTAGCTCTGTGATCACTTCCTTGAAATCCAGACACCCAGATAATCTAGATGCTTTAAATACTTTTTTTTACAGCAGCTCTGCAATGGTCCCAACTTCTTAGTATGTCTTCCAAATGTTATTTCTCTTATCTATCACAATTGAGTAAAAAAAGAATGCTATGATAGCTGAGTTAAAACTCTTTGTCAGTTTAAGACTTACAGATATCTACTATGGAAAGATATTGACTGAGGCAAAATCTCTTGTCTCAAAGGCCAGAACTGGGCAAAGCAAATATGAAGCATAGAGAAACATTTGATTAAAATACCCACCAATATAAGTTAAAATTGTAGCCCAGGGAGATAGGGAAAATCTATGACTGAATTGGTACTTAACTAGTAGAAGCTATTAAACAGAAAGCATTGGAGAAAAACAATTTTATTTAAACTATTGAATCTCTGTATGTAAAGAAATAGCTTTGAAAAATAGAAAATTCTTCATTTGGTATTAATGGCATGCTAAAAGAAAGGGACCACTCCAGCTCAGTTTGTGCGACAAGAATAATTGTGGGACAGTGGAAACTGCAGGATGACAAAGAAACATCTGTATTGTATGAGAATCAAATAGAGAAATAGTGATTAAACGTTTCTAAACATGTCCTAACAAGAAAAAAGTATTTATATGTCACCTTAATCTTTATGTTGGTTTAATCTGTATTGTCACCCTCTGGTGAGTCCTCCCTCTCAAATCCAGATAAATAAAGTCCCCTGATCTGGGGCAATAACATGTGACCTCACTTGGTGGGGAATCAAGCTTCATCATCTGAGCTGGTGATTCTGAGAGTGAATTGTTGAATACTCGAGTCTCTGGAGAATTTGGTTCCAAGACTAGGGACACTTTTAGGTCTTTAAGAAGTTTAATTTATGTTGTCTATCCTGATACAGTAAGTCCTCACTTAATGTTGTTATAAGTTCTGCAACTTTAAGCAAAATGATGTATGACAAAACAAATTTTACCATAGGCTAATTGGTATAAACAAGAGTTAAATTGAGTTCCTATGGCATCTCATCAACATCATAATGAAATGATATTGAATGAAAGGACCTCTTTATGTCAATTATTAACGTTGGGTGCATTTAACTGTTGTATGTTCTACTGATGCAACCTTGAAAGCCTAGAAGCATAACATCTGCTCAGTTTCCAAATCACTAGCACATTTTTTTAAGTATTATTTATTTTATATGTTTTAGAAAATCTAGGAAAGACATTTCTAACTGTCTATGATATAGAATAAATTTGCAAATTTTATAATCTTAAAAGAATTTTTTATCTATTTGCCAAAGAACAGAGGTGAAAAAAGGTAAAAACAGATTTTATAAGAATTATTTTCTTTAATGTCTGATTGCTGAAGAAAAGAAAAATCCTAAAAACAGTCTTTCAAGTCACACAATAATGTCTTTGTCAAATCTTTATAAATTTGGAAACATTATTGATACTAACTTTGCTCTTGGTAAATTTTTAAAAAATATCCATGATATGGCCATTTTGTATGTTTTGTGTTCTGGTTTTATTTAGAGCCTGCATGAATACAACAATATGCTTACTTTTTTATAATATTAATACAGGAAAATCATGAAATTGAACGCCTATTTTCAACATAATGTACGCGATTTATGACATAGATAAGCATTAAATGGCTTTATTTTTATTATTTCAAACAGAGAATGTTTTTTAAAGGGCAACATACAAACTTTGGGCCATGAAAAGAAAATATGAAAACCTTTAGACAAGCTGTTAGCTAACATTTGAAAACCAAATTAAGCAGGTTTATTATATAATGCAGCAGATGGAGAAAATGTGATTACCCTGGGAATAAATTTTCTTTATCTATCATTTTAACTTTGGTCTGTTTATAGGCTTTTCAGAAAATAAGTTTTTCCCCATAACCTGCTTCATATTACCATGAAATAATGTTGTTTCAGGTATTTTCTGATTAAATCTGCTCTAAGTTAAGGGTAAGGAAACGTTAATGTAACAAAATGGCAAGATCATATGTCATTTTAAAGAGTCGGCAGTTATATAATATTGAACAAAATATTCATTTATGGTCTTACAAATCTTTTTACACAAAGTGAAAAGTGGAAACACTGAAATTCCAATCTAAAGGCTTCTTCCTCTCGATTTTTGTTTTGCATTTAGCTGAAGGACATGACAGAAGAATGCTTCACTACTGAGTGACTCAGTAGTGAAGATGGCATTTGTCAACCTGTTGAAATGGGGCGAGGCTGACTGGCTGATACCATACTATCTACAGACAGCAAAAAAAATGACAATACTTATAGATGCAAACACTTAAACTGTCTTTGGGTTCTAGTTTCAAATTTTTTTCAAGGACATAAATGAAATGGTTACAGACACATCTCTTTCAAAAATATATAAACTTACCAGGACTGGCAATTGAAGAATTATTTCCTGAGTATATTGATGTTGATAATCAAAGTTGTCTGTGTGCAGGCCGAATGAAGACTACTTGGGAGCCTATTAAAAATGTAGACTCTCAGACCCCATACTAGACCTATAAAGTCTGCATTTGAAAATATCTCTAGGTGATTTATGACGCAAATTATAATTTGAAAAGTGTTGATCCTCCTATACATAGCGATTATGTTTGGCAGATAAAGATGCTCTACATGCTCTCTATAGTTACAACTGCAGTGAAGGAAAAAGTCATCTAATTTAGAATAAATGCAAATAAAAACCATTTTATCATTTTATTCTCAAAGTATAAATAGCATTTTACTGGGAGAAAATCAGATTCTAATTATAATGTGAATTACCAAAAGTACTGTGTATAATTCATCTGGAACTTAAAATTTAACATGAACTCAACAAAGGTTCCATTCAAATTTCTAAAACATATCAAACAGAAAATTTTGCAATGTCTAAGCAGTTTCCCTAAAATGTGTATAGGCCTAAGATAAAAGAGATTAAGGTTTTATAATACCTTTAAAGTGAGTTTGCCCTCGAAATAGCAAATACAAGATGACATATAAATGGTATTTTAATAGCTTCTGAAAAAGCTGCCTGATCAAGGAAGGACATGGAATTAATTATATCTTTTAGTGAATACTAAGTGATTTCCTTCCCTTTGCTTTCTACATTCAAGTATGGTACATTCCCCATTGCTAAAGAATTATTGGAGATTGGGCTTATAATATGTTTCATATTTTATATCTTTACCTGCATGAAAGATAAAAAGAAACGATTTTGTGTATATAATTTAGCAAGGAGTTTTAGAAAAATAAGTGGATAGTTTTGAAAGACTCAAAAAGATATTTACTATTACTAAAATTCATCAAATTATCGATTAGAAAAACTAAGCTCTCTTCAATGAACATACATAGTACACTGTTAATGAGGAAAAAAATTCTAATATACTAACCAGTGTATACATTGGTAGCTGAGAAAAATGTTAACATCTTAAAAACAGTTACATTAATATTAGCAAGTGCAATCAATAAATATTAGGGTACAAAAATGTATGTATATGATAATTTTATGAACTATTGTCTTTTCATCTATTGGAATATAAACTTTGAGAAGTTGAAATAATATATTGTGCAAATTAATTAAGCATTTGTAAAAGACATATTAGAACACATCCTATGGGAAGTATGTTATCTCCCTATGGAAACAGATGTATTAAGGTAAAATGTGTGGGCAATATTCCAATGTGTTTATACTAAATTCTTCTCTTTTTTTGCCCAATTGTACTGGCCAATTCTAGTGAAAGTTTGGATACACTTCTATTTATTTGATAATTGAGATTATTATATAAAATATCTAGTATAGTACAATATACTTTTCTACAAGAGCATATTTGATTAAACACAAAGACATCTATTTGTTCTTTAATGGTTTTAAAAACCAATGTTATTATTGGATTTGCAAAGATTGATTGGACATTAACATTTACACTAAATTACATCAAAATGCTCCTCCCATTTCTGAGTGGTTTAATACCTTTCATACCTAAAATTTGGGAACTGTTTCTTTCTAATGTTGATACAGGAAACTTCTTTTCTAACATGCCAGTAAAAGCCAGTTGGCTTATTTACCTGAAAGTTAAAGCAATGCTTCACAAAATATCTCTGCTATTATACCACTGGTGCTTCTAAAACACTTCTGCAGAACTTCGTTATTGACAATTTAATGTAATAATTACAGATGAAATTAGCTATCATAAATGATGATTGCATACAATTATAAATCATGCTTTCTCTCTAATAGACACATTTTTCATTTACTAATTTTGTTTACTGAATGTAACAGACAATAAAATTAGACATTTATTTAAAAGATTCAGGTTATATTGACCTAATATTCCAATAATTATTATACATTAATGATACCTGATTGCACAAAGAGTAGTTTCAAAACACTCATGTTACTAAATTGTATTATAAGATAAAAGTGAAAAATGGATCACAACATGGAGTTATGAATAATTTAGTTAAGCAGCATTATTTTGCTATTATGGGAAAATTTAATTCACAAATGAGAAAACACAGCACCATTAGAATAATACCAGAATGTTAATTTTTAAATGGCCTTCATAAGTTTACAAATGTTGGATTTCACACAGAATTACCTTTAACCAAGAGGCAAAAATTTCACTGCAATTTATACATAAGTATAACCAGATATAGTTATTTCCCAGTGATATATGAATTTATCAATATATGCAATATACAGCCTATGAAGCATTACTACTACGTATACTGTATACTGATCAATTACAACAGAAAGCCATAAAATCACTGACTTAAAGGATATTTCTTTATCCACTTAAATAAGAACGGTTAATTAATCAAAGATATCAAATAGTGCTTTTTAAGTAATACTGTATTATTTAATGATTTAAAGTTATACTTAAAACAGACATTCATATCTTTATTGCAATATTTTGGTTTACATAATTGATTATTTTATGCATAACAATTTTCTTACCCATTATTCCAATTGGCAATTTTGGCATTCTTAATTTTTGTCCCTATTTTTATTTGATTCCTTGCAGAAACAAATTTTCTCATTTGACTAGTGTTAAAATGGTAAAAATGAACTTTATCATAAGCAGATGTTTATTTTATAACATATATATTTAAATTAGTGAATTGCATGGAGTTCTTTAATGGAAAGTGTTAACTTTACTGAGGAAAATTTAATTCCAGAATGGTTATTACTGTCAATAAGTTTCTCATGTAAGTCTATCTACCTGTATTTTATTTTTATTGCATCATTAGTTTTAATTGCTTTAATTATATCAAGTTAAATCTACTTGCATATTATCATTGTGTACAGGTATATATTTTAGCTAGTAAGTACTTTGAATCACAGACATCTATAATATACAGTCTGTGGATAATTCTGAAGTAGATTTGCATATTTATTTCTGGAGCTGTATTGGGATCACTGGGATAGTTTCCCAAAATAGAAGAACTAATTTCTGTGAGGGTATTAAGAAGACAGCTGTCATGTAATGCTTCCCAAGTAGTTTTCAAAGTACATAAACAATATCCTGTAATGAACACTCAGATTAGCATATCAGATGAAAGAGTGGAAATTCATCCTGAATAACTTCTTATTTTAATTCTTCATTTTGAAAAATTAAAGAAACAAAGATTCTTTTTTCCTTGTCCCATAGTACTTAACTGCGCTTTTCCAGTTTAAAGTTTGAGGGTATATTTGCCGGCTTAAGTCCCTTCTGAAATGTTGTTGAAGCCCATGTGATGTTTTCCAATGAATTTAGAATAAATGTGAAACCACACTGTGATACCAAATAAATGAGAGGAGAACAGCACTAATCTTTTAATGAAAGTAACCCTTCTGGCAAAAAATATATACAAATAAAAATAAAAGTAAAATAAAATAAATAAAGAAATAAAAAACGGGTTTATGTAGCAGCCTGGGGTTGCTTCATTTACCTTTCTTTTAAACACTGTATAATTCTAGAAGCAACTAGTAAAGTTTATATATAAACATATGTACATACATGTAATTTTATATATACAATATATAATATATACAAACTAAGTATGTATACACACACACTCATGTGAGTCTGTGTGTGTGTGTGCGTGTGTGTATGTATATATATGTATATATACACTTTTTTTTCTCCTTGAAGTATGCAGTAGGGAGGACTTTGGTAACAGTGCTGTTGAGAAATAAGGTAGCGATTCACTATCACTGATGAACAGGATAAACTACTTACTGCTTCATGTTATCCAGGAACAAACATTATATATTAAGGTAACTAGGCAACAAGGCTGCAAGCACAGAACCTAATTCAAATGGGTAGTTTTTGCATTATACTTATAATCTTAGCAGGAGGGTAAAGTGAGGCCTTAAATACCTTTACTACCTTTACTACCTTTAAATAACCATGATCCTAGACTGAAATGCCTAATGCAAAAGGAATGATGATTCATGATTTATTCACTCAAAAGGGACACCGGTATATGTGTGTGAAGATGCTACAAGGACTTAGCACAGAAAATCTATCCTCACACCAATTCCTGAATAAGCTAAATCATCGTCTAGAAGTTAATTCTGCTTCAACTTAAATTTTGAGAGAAAGACCATAAATAAACTAAACATGTAGTAAGAGGAACCAAGGAGACGATGTAACTTTGTGTGTGGTCCCGTATTTTGCATGACCTCTCTAACTACAATGGTTAGAAAAATAATTAAACCGAAGCACTGAATTAAAAAAAAAAAAAAAAAAAGAAAAAAAATCTTGCTTTTGAGAATAATCACTATTGAATATTGGAGAAAAGTATGAAACCATTTGTGATTTAAAAAAAAAAAATTGACCAATCTGACCAAGAAATAGGAAAAGATGGGGAAATGGTAAAATAAAATGCTGAAAGGAAAATGGGAATTATAAACTTGGGTGAGTTGTTGAAAGATGGTACAAAATCTAAATGGAAGCAATACAAAAGCCTGCAGAAAGAAATACAGAAATGAAACAATGACAGAAACACTTGGTAATTATGACACTCAGAGAACTGAGATGCCACATGCAAATTAGTGTAGTATCGAAAAAAGAGTAGACAAAATTAAAAACTATTATAATTTAGAGGTAAACATCTAAAAGAGAGCTTAGAGACACGTAGATTTGGTTCAACAAATCAAATTCATGGAATAATGCATAGTTACAATACAGTATAGATATATCCTTAATATTAAAAATTAGAGGAACCATTTGAAAATATAAGCAATCAGAGTATATACACAAATCTAGGTTTCTGGTCCTTCTATTCTTCAAGCCATGGTCAAGCAAATCCCAAACAGGATACATAAAGGACATGCTTTTGAAAAACAAAGACATGTAGAATAGCTTTTTATAAACTCTATGTAGGTGTTTAATCTGATAAAATATCAGAATTTTCTTCACTATCTCCAGCTTAAGTTCTGAACTAAAATCAATGCGTAGGTTACTTTGTCTCATTCTCCTCCCCCACTTCATTTTTTCAATCTTGATCAAGAATGAAAAAGTATAAAAGTAGGAAAATTATACAATCAATGTAAATCATATATTAATGCTGAGGAATAAATAATGCATTGCTTATTAAAATAATCATCATCATCATAATACATACATACATACTAAACTGAAATTTTGGCCAGAGCATCCCTAACACATTGGTAGTACAATATGTACTGGTGTGTGATGACCCATGAACCAAGCGGGCATTTACAGATTTACTGCTTTCACTTCCTTCTTGTTTTTCCCATGGACTATAAATTTATTTCCAATTACTACCCAGATAGGTTTTAACCATCCCAGGCATTATACTATGCAGAAAAATAGGCAATTATTTTACTTATCCAAAACCATACTCAAGAGGCTTACATATGATTTCATAGACTTATTTCCTTTTTTGTTTTTTTCTTAATAAAATAAATAAGTTATAAGAGAAGAAGTGGAAAATGTTATAAAAATCCTATTGCACAGGCAGACTCAATAGTGTAAAGACATGAATTTTCCCAAAATGAATTTATAAGTGTGGCATAATTGTGATATCAATATTCTAATGGGCTTATCAATTTTTCTCATTTGGTAATGTTATTACAATGTTAATTTGGAAGAATAGAAAAGAAACTACAGACAAGGTAAAAGGAAAATAGTAGGGGAAGGAAGGTTGTAGAAGAAAGAACAAAGGAAGGAAGGGAAAGAGAAAGGAAGAGAATATTGAATAAGATGTAATAATACTACTACGTTGCACTATCACATATTAAACTACTAATACAATTGATATTTTTAAAACTAAAACTTTTTAAAGTAGAACTACATTAAAATATAGCTAAATATTTAAATAAGGTAATTGCTGTAACGAAATAATCAACCCAGACATACCAGAGGATACCATATACTATACTAGTGGGAGTATAAATGTAAATTTAGTATCTGAAAAGCAATGGGAAGTATCTAAAAAGTAACACAATCTTAAAATAATCTGGTCTTTTGACATACATATTAACTAATTTAATGTGCTCTATACATTAAGAAACAATAAAGACCCACAAATCCACAAGTATGCAATGAGAAGAAAGAGATTAGTAAAATTACAATTAATTTTATGGTTATCAACTATCCATTTTTCAAACACTCATAAAATTGATTCATTTGTAAAATCTGTTTGAGTGACTAAAATAGAAATCATATGTGTGTAGATATGGAAATACACACATATATATGTAAATACACAAACATATGTGTATATATGCATTTATTATATTATATTTGTAATATATAAGCATATTTGTGTTTCATGAATGAACACAAACTCTAGGTGGAATGTTATTGTTTGCATTTGTACAGTTACATTAATGCTCACATCAGGCACAACATGGTTTATTCTGGGAGAGGTTTTGAAAACTTAAATTTCGGGAATAGGGAAATAAAAGAAAATCACTTATTAGAAAATATCCTGCCATTAAAAATAGAAATTAGGTATTGAATGAGTTTAAAAAATATATACAAATTAAGTCTTTTTTTAAAAAAATATGATATATTTTGGGGGAACAAGAGAATATTAGAGTTACTCCAATTCTTTATAAAAGTTATCATTAGTGTCAGTTACCATTAATTGTTAAAGTTGTAACTAAAATAATACACGCTTAATAAATGATCATAAATTAGTTTTCATAATTGAATTTAATATTTATAATCATATTTTATAATTTTACCACTCTATAGAAATATCAATAATTTAGATAGATATAGGTATAGGTATACATACAGAAATATAATCAGCATTTACCATTTGGTTGTTATATGAAATGTACAGACATTATTAGAACTATACACTTAGTTTAGTTAAGGTTAATCTAATGTGAATAGACACATGTTTAATAAATGTAAAAATTGCAATTCAAGTAAAGTTTCATAACCTGCTAAACCAAAGGCATACAACAAATAAAAGAACATGCTAGCAAATGTTTGATATTCTGTATCTTTTAAATAGTGTTCACATGAGGAAAGAAAAATGGTATAAAGCACTCCTGTATTTAACAATATAATAAAGCAATTTCAAGCAATACATTATTGGCAAGTGAAAAATATACATAATAAGAGAATAAGTATAACTTATTTAAATCAAGAAATTGCTGTAATGAAATAATTAATCCAGACATACCATAGGATACCACATACTATATTAGTGCAAGTAAAAATGCCCATTTAATATCTGAAAAGCAATGGGAAGTATCTAAAAAGTAACACAATCTTAAAATAATCTGGTCTTTTGACATACATATCAATTAATTTAATTTGGTCTATACATGTAAACTTGTGAAAATCTTTGTTAGCCACTGACCGTATGATACATTTATTGCAAATCAGATATCTAAGATCAATATTTGAAAATAATTTCTCCTAAATCACTCTATAGCCATGAAATCAGAAATATAAACTTAAGAAGAAAGAATAGTATCTAAGGTTTGATTATAAATGTAAATCATTTAGGCCTTCTCAATCACTCTCCACAGAAAACATAAATTTAGTTATCTAAATGCAGAGTAGATCAATATATGTTATTCATTTTACCAAAATCTTTCATGAGCTACTAAAGATTTTTCAGTATCTTCTAAATATTAGTCTTTTGGCAAAATGCAAACATGGGAACAAAATAACCTCAAAATTATTTCTATGGAAAACCCATTTCAAAACTATTCTCCACTATTGATATATTGTAACACAAGGCAGAAAAGAGAGAGGCAAACTGAATTGAACACTATGTATTTATTTATTCTGAATCACTCATAATCCATCTAAATAATTAAGTACGTTTGGCTAGTCTTACTGGTTGCAATAAAAATGAAAACAAATGCTAAAAATATGTATACATTTCTTACCATTTTTTAGTGACTGATTTGGCACTATGAAACTGTTGCCTCGAAACCTAAGACAGTGGTGCTTTAAAGAAGTTCAGTATTTTTTTAAATGAAATTCCATGTATAAAAATGAAAACTGATCTTCATCAAATACTATCCAACAAGGCCCTAGAGTTCTTGGGAACTCATTTGACTGCTGAAAGTTTCAATTCCCAGGACCATCCAAGCAGAGCAGATGCCAGCTGCTCTCAAAGTCACCGGACTGAACACCCTGTGTGGTTAGATCTAAAAATGTGATATTTAGTAAGGGAAAGTGATTTCTCCTTTCTTTTTCTACAAGAAAGAGAACCAAAATTAGTCACAAAACGCTAGATGACTTTGCTATTTGAGTTATAGAAATAAAGCCAGTGCTAAACTTCTAAGATCCCACACAGTTTAAAGAAAAACAGAGTCTGTTTATATATATAATTACAATATATATAAATATAATATATATATAATATATATATTACAGTTGGCATACAATGTTACATTAGTTTCAGGTGTACAACATAGTTATTAGACATTTACATAATTTATGAAGTGATCACCCCAACAAATCTAGCACCCTTCTGACACCATACATAGTTGTTACAATATTACTGACTATATTCCCCATGCTATACTTTACATCCCATGACTATTTTGGAACTACCAATTTGGACTTCTTAACCCCCTTCCTGTTTTCACCCATTCACCCACCCCCCTCCTATCTGTCTCTGTCAACCATGAGAATGTTCTGTGTCCTGAGTTTATTTCTGTTTTGTTTGTTCATTTATTTTGTTTTTAGATTCCACATATAAGTAAAATAATATAGTCTTTGTCTTTGTCTGAGTTATTTCACTTAGCATAATACCCTCTGGGTGTATACATGTTGTTGCAAATGGCAAGATTTTGTTCTATTTTATGCCTGAGTAACATTCCACTGTATATATGTACCACTTCTTCTCAATCCATTCATCTATCAATGGACACTTAGGTTGCTTCCATATCTTGACTACCGTAAATAATGCTGCAATGAACACATGGTGCATATGTCTTCAAATTAGTGTTTTGGATTTTTTAGATGAATAACCAGAGGTGAAATTGCTAAGTCCTTCTGAGTCTCCTGTTATAGGTTTTGTTTTAAAATCTATTTTCTCTGGTATAGGTATTGCTACCCCAGTTGTTTATTTATTTATTTTTCCATTAAATATATTTTCCATCCCTTCATTTTCAGTCTGTGTGTGTCTTTCAATCTGGAATGAGTCTCTTGTAGGCAGCATATGTTGGGGTCTTGTTTTCTTATACATTCAGCTACCTATCTTTAATCCATTTAAATTTAAAGTAATTGTTGACAGATATCTATTTATTGCCATTTTAGTATTCATATTGCTGATCCTTCTTCTTCTTCTTCTTCTTCTTCTTCTTCTTCTTCTTCTTCTTCTTCTTCTTCTCCTCCTCCTCCTCCTCCTCCTCCTCCTCCTCCTCCTCCTCCTCCTCTCCCTTCCCTTCCACCTCCCCCTCCCCCTTCCCCTTCTCCTTCTTTTTTAAGTTCCCTAACATTTGTTATAATCCTGGTTTAGTGCTGATGAACTCCTTTAGCTTTGTCTTATCTTGGAAGCTCTTTAATTGCCCTTGGATTCTAAATGATAGCTTTGCTGTGTAAAGTTATTTTGATCATAGGTCCTTGCTTTCCATTACTGTGAATATTTTATGCCAATTCCTTCTGACCTGCAAAGTTTCTGTTGAGAAATCAGCTGACAGTCTCATGGGAGTACCCTTGTAGGTAACTGCTTTTCTCTTGCACTGCTTTTAAGATTCTCTCTTTGTCTTTAACCTTTATCATTTTAATTATTATGTGTCTTGATGTGAGTCTCTTTGGGTTCATTTTATTTGGGGATTTCTGTGTTTCCTGAGCCTGTATGTTTATACTTTATCAGGTTTTCAGTTCCTTACTCTCGCGCTTCTTCTTCTGTTACCCCCATGATGCAAAAATTGGTATGCTTGACATATTCTCAGAGGCTACTTAAACTATCCTCATTTTTTTTCTTTAATTTGTTTTTCTTTTTGCTGTTCTGATTGTCTATTTTCTGTTACCTTATCATTGAAATTGCTGATTCAATCCTCTGCTTTATCTAATCTACTGTTGACTGCGTATTTTTCATTTCTCACTGGTTGTTTTTTGTCTCCTATCTCTTTGTTGAAGTTCTCACTGGATCACTGAGCATCCTTATAACCAGTGTTTAGAACTCCAAATCTGGTAGTTGCTTTTCTCTATTTTGTTTTGTTCTTTTACTGGAGATTTTTTCTGTCCTTTTATATTGGACATGTTTCTTTATCTCCTCATTTTGTTTGCCTCCCAGTGTTTGTTTCTATGTACTAGGGAAAGCTGCTACATCTCCTTGTCATAGTAGAATGGGCTTATGCAATAGATGTCCTGTGGGGCACAGTGGTACAGTATTCCTGGTCACCAAAACAGGGTCCTCCAGTGTGTCCCTAGTGTGGGTTGTGCTCCTATTGTACTGTGTTTCCCCAAGAATAAGACCTAGCCGGACAATCAGCTCTAATGCATCTTTTGGAGCAAGAATTAATATAATACCTGGTCTTATTTTACTATAATATAAGACCCTGTCTTATATAATGTAAGACCGGGTCTTATATTACTTTTTGATACAAAAACACATTAGAACTAATTGTCCGGCTAGGTCTTATTTTCAGGGATACACAGTAGCTGAGCCTTAGCAGCTGTTTACACAAGAATGGAAGGAAATGACTCGCAAGCTGATTGGTTGTGTAGACTGGCTGTTACTACAGTGGAGGAGCTTTGTGCAGAGGCTGACATTATGGAACAGGATTTGCTTTAGCAAGGCTCTGGTGCCTGCCCAGTCTACCTCTTGATGTATTGTTTGTGGAGGTGGTTAGGTGGTGCTCTGGTGTGGTCTGAAGCAGGTCACTGAGTGTGTTTGTTATGGGGTCTCTTAGGAGGAGCTGTAGTGCAGGTCAGGGTCAGCCGCTGCCTATGCCCTGCCTGGGGCTACTTGCTATGAACGACAAAGAGATCTGCAAATGATTGTCACTTGTGTTGGGTTTAGAGGTACCTGGGAGAGGCTAAGATGCAAACTGAGGACAGCTGCCACTAATGCTGAGCTTGGGACTGCTTATCAAGAGGTATAGGGCACCCCAAAGACAGACACTGCTTGTTTTTGTGGTTTGTGAACTTTTGAGTGGTTTTAAGAAACTCCCCAAAGACGGACACTGCTTGTTTTTGTGGTTTGTGAACTTTTGAGTGGTTTTAAGAAACTCTGCAGCATGAGTCAAGATGGGCTATTTGTATGGAAAAGCCACAGGAAATGGCTTGGGTGGGTCCTCAAGTTGGGTGGAGCAGGGTCTCAGGGAATCACCAGGGTAGGGTCAATTGTGGTAGCAAGTTGATGGAGACTCAGATATAGCAGCAGCCACCTACCTCTGCAGGCTGGGATGTGGGAAGGCTCAACAAAGTAGCCATGGTCTCTGCCTGCACCTCTGTCTGGGAGAAAACTGCTCCTTCAGCTCTTGCCCAGAAGCCAGACCATTTAGTTCTTCCCCATATGTCCCTGGGATCTTTTGTGCTATTGTCCAACCCTGGAGCTCAGAGGGAGTGAATACAACAGTGAGTAAGTCCAGGTGCAGGCCCTTTAAGAAGAGGGGCTGGGACACTAGCAGCACTCTGTCTCACTCAGCCACAGTCTGCTAGTTTTCGCAACCAGAAGTTGTGGGGGCTTCTCTTCCTGACACTGGAACCTTGGGTTAGAGATATCTTGTGTGGGGCTGGGACCACTCTGTCCTCTTAGGTGGGGGGTAGGGGGCCTTTCACAGGTGATATTCTTCCCAATTTTTAAGTGCCACATGCAGGTGTGGGATCAGCCCATTCCACATCTCCTCCCCTCCTACTAGTCTCATCAAGGCTTTTCTTTATATTATCAGCTATAGTACTTCTGTGCAGGTAGACTTCAGGTGGTTCTCAACAATGGTTATTCCGTAGTTTAGCTGTAATTTTGATGTGGTCAGTGGAGAAGGCGAACACAATTTTTACCTATTCTGTCATCTTTCCCAGAACCGAGTCTATCTGTTTTGAAGCAAATTCTCATATTAACATACAATTAGATTTGGTAATGGTAGCAGGCAGATTATTTAAAAAATTTAATTTAGAAATAATTGATAGAAAATTAGAAGTAGAAGAGATCTTAGAGAGCATACAGGTCAACTCAAACACTGCATGAATGAAAATATACTCAGCAAAATTAATCAAGTCAATTCAGGAAGTGGGAGGATTAACTGTTAATATTTCTTTCACTGGAAAAATAATTATTATAGTTATTGTAGATATTTTGGAAAGAAAATAATTGGAACTTATTGCATTTCAAAGGTTTATTCAAACTAAGCATAATGTCCTTCCTTCAAGAATATAAAACATTAAATGCTAATGAATTGTTTTATATATTACTTGTACAGTAATATGAGTATATAAGGTGTTTTAAAGACAAGCTAAACTTCTGTATGTTATACTGGTCAGATTCAATACTTTCAATACATTATATATAGCATCCTCCACCATGCTTCTTCTGGTTATGCTAAATAACGTAAGTTTACAATGTTTATCTTTGCCTCTAAAATCATTAATACACATGCATCTATGTGAGAGAGTATTTATAGGGAAATATAACCAATTCAGTCTTACAGTAAAGACTTATGTAAGTGGAACCAATGAAAACGTAATGCTTTTCAAATATTAAAAAAAATCCTTAAAAAAATGAGAAAAAGTTATACCCAAAGTTTTGTATTAGGACAAGATAGAAAAGCCAAGTCAGAGAACACTACTTCCCAAAGAATGTTCCACAGAACATCAGGGAGCTATTACAAGTAGAAGAGCCAGAACGAAATACTTCAAGGTCAATAGTTATCCTTATCTCCAACACAACACCTCAAGGATCATAGTACACATTAGAATTTTAATGGTTCTGATGAGCCTTGCAGTAAAGAGACTGTTTGACTTTGTTTAATACAGACTTTTTTTCTTGTTTTAGTTGCTTCCTTAATTACTAATATCTCTAAGAAATGTGTTCTCTGGATGGAGTACCAGACTGTGACATTTTGCTACAGAAAATTTCAGGACACATGAGGATGATGAAATATTTGAAAGATACAGAGAATAGCTTTGGTAGCAAAAGTCTATAAAGATATTATATTAAATTTAGTTTCAGTGTAATATTATTCAACTTATCCATATTAAATGTTCATTGGAATACTAATAGGTTTAATGTTTAGTGACCAATTTACTTATAAAATCATTAAGACAGAATATCGTGATTCATAACTATAGAAACAAATAGAAAACTTACTTAAAATAATACCAGAAAACCTAAGAAAGTAAGGAAATTGTAATTAATAAGAATTAATATGTATTTGATTACAATCTAAATGTACGGCAGCAACACATTTATATATCCCAAAATAACTAAATATGGAAAAAAAACATATTTCATTAATGATAGAAAAAAATAAAACAAAGCTTAGGAATAACTTTTGTATGAAATACTGAAAGCTATGTTTAATAAAAGTATGAAACTATAATATTAAAAATAAGGTTTGAGTAACCAAAAGTCATACATTGATACTGGCATGGGGAAAAATGAGTACAGCTTAGCACCCAGATTTTACTTTTGAAACACCATTTTCCACTAAATTTAGTCAGGGCTTGTGGAGAAATATCTGACTAAAGGAAGTCATGAAGAAAAAAAAGAAGGAAGGAAGGAAGGAAGGAAGGAAGGAAGGAAGGAAGGAAGGAAGGAAGGAAGGAAGGAAGGAAGACAAAACAGAAAAAGGTACAAGTTGAACCTGGGACATTTTGTTGTTCAAGAAAGCAGATGTACAAAGAATGGGGCCATGTGTACAGAACATAGACTCCAGCTTAGGATTCTCTAACTGGACAAATATGGAACAATTTGTACATGGTCTAAATAATGCTATAACCTGCTATGTAAAACAGCACTCTGTTATGAATTATCTGTATATCACACTGACTTAGATAAACAAATTCATAGTTGTGTAGGATGAAGAGAAATGCCACTCCCATTGAAGATGAAGTAATAAGGGGGATCATATTTACTTTCCAATCTTAAACAAGTAGAATACTAAACAACATATGTGCAGGAATAGTTTTCATACGTTGGATAATAGGCATCAAAGGACATATACCAAAAGAGAATTAAGGAGGAAAAATTGTTAGCCTTAGAGTTACCTAGCTTATTTTGTGGAGGCAGTTTGATGGCCTCAGAAGGGAGGCAGAACCCAGGGAGAGCATGACAGTCTCCCTAAGGTAGCTGACATTGCTGTAGTCTGGAGAAGAAAAGGCAGGCAAACTTTGCTAAGCAGAGTACTGAATGGAGGTTGCTACCTAAAAAAAAAAAATTTGGAGTTTGGCAAAGGAGTCTCTTGATTTTTTTTTTTTCTCTGATTTCTGATTTTTATGTATGGAGAACACTTACTTACGGGGTAAAAATCATTATAAATGAACAGACAGAACCATGTCTGCATATCACATAAACTGGAAATAGATTGTTGTCTAACCAATATATTAAAAAATATTTCGTAACATACGATATAACAGCAGATTCTCAGAAGTTTATTGCCATGATATCTGGGCTAAGTTATCCCTTCAAAAAATAATGCTCTGAGTCTGCCTAAATAAATTTTAAAATCCAGCTTTCAAAGGATTCAACTGATTCCAATTAACAGCTCATAAGAAAAAATCAAGCACTATTAAAAAACTGTATTCAAAAGTTAAACAATAGAAAATTAACAATAGAAAATTAACTAATATAATAAATAAGACTAATAGGATAAATTTTAAAAAAAAAATGCTTAACCATCTCAGTAGAAGCACAAAGAGTATTTGACAAATTCCAATACCATTCCATGATTTAACACAAAACAAAACAAAACAGTAAAAATATGGGGACTAGAAGGAAATTTCCTAAACCTGTAAAGAATGCCTAAAAACAAACAAACAAACCTACAGATAACATGATACATAATGGTGAGGAGTGGATGCTTTATTCTTTAGATCAGGAGGAAGACAAGTGTGTCTTCTCTCTCCACTAGTATTCAACATTGTACTGAAGATTCCAGGCAATATATGTAAGCAAGTAAAATAAATAAAACATGTGCAAATTATAAATGAAGAAGTAAAATTATATGTATGTACAAATGACATACATGATCTTAGATATAGAAATCCAAACAAATCCTGTAAAATATTATTAGAATCAATAAATAAGTTCAGCAAGGTTGCAGAATACAAAACAATATACTAAAATAAATTTTATTTTATACCTTGCAATGAACATTCCAAAAATGAAGCTAAAAAAAATAATAATTCAAAATACCAAAAAATAAATAAATATAAAATAATTAGGAATAGAATTAATGAAAGCAATTCAAAATTTATTCTCTGAAAATTATAACTCATTATTTTTTAAAAAATCAAAGAAGAGATACATCAATGGAAATTCTCCTATGTTCATAAATAAAAAGAACTAACATTGCTGAGATGGCAATACTCTCCAAACTGATCTGCAGAGTCAGAGCAACACCTATCAAAATCCCAGATAATGTCTTTGTAGAAACAGGCAAGCATATTCTAAAATTCATTTCAAGGGACCTTGAGGAGCTAAAATGATTAAAGTAGGATTCACACTTCCTGAAGTTATAACTTACTACAAAGCAACCCTAATCAAGAGAGTGTGGTACTGACACAAGGAAAAGTACACAGAGAGATAAAATATAATTGAGAATTCAAAATGAACCCATACAGCTATGGTTTACTGATTTTCAACAAGAGTGTTAAGACCATTAAATGAGGGAAAGAATAGACTTTAATTTTTTTTTTTTTTTCTCTCATTAATGATCCTTCTACGGGTTTACCACAGGTTTACTTCCTCCTCTAAATAGTCAAATGCAACTATTTTCTCAGTGCTCCACCAGGATTATGGGCCGATCCAGGCAGGGCTGATTTTAGGGCCTTACTAAGCCATCCAATTGGTAGAGGTGACATGTGGTGTGTACAAAGGGCAGGGTCTTAACACAAGCTTATGATTCACACTTGCTGAAAATTCCTCCTTATGGAGAATCATTGCAATACCCAATCTCCATCACAAATCGGGTTCAACATGTTTCCTGCCCCTGCTGGCATAGGATAGGCACACGCCGAACCAGTCAGTGCCGCCAGCATGCAATCCCGGAAATCAGACTATATCACAGACATTGCTCAATCTCAGGTGACTGAACACTACTATTACAAAATGTTGGGGGACATCGACTCTTGGGGTGGGGATGGGTGGGGGATATCACATAACTACTTAGCATGCCAAAGTCTCATTTGTTATCAGAATTAACAATATACATTGATAAAGAACGGTGTTTTCGACAAATGGTACTGGGACAACTGGATAGCCACATGCAAAAGAATGCACCATATACAAAAATTAACTCAAAATGGTAAACTCAATCAATTATTTAGGAACAAATTATACCAATTCTCTACAATTACTACTTACAAAAGATAGCAGAGGGAATGCTTCTAACTCCTTCTATGATGCCAATATTATCCTACTATGAAAACAAAAGACATGGGAAAAACAAACACACGAAAACTGCAGACTAGTACCTTCAATATATCTCTTGAATATAGATGCAAAAAGCATAAAAAGTATTAGCAAAGCAAATTCAACAAGGAACAAAAAGAATTCTACACTACAATCTGTGGGATTTATCCCAGAGATGCAAGTCTGGTTCAACAGTTGACAATTAATGTAATATAACAAATCAATAGGCTAACAAAGAAAAATTATATGACCATATCCATAGAGGCTGAAAAAAGAATTCAACAAAATCCAACACAATTAAAAAGCAAAAATACGTTTAGAAAACTAGGAATATATGGGAACTTCTTCAACTTTATAAAGAACATCTATTAAAAAACAAACAAACAAACATATTTAATAGTGAGAAACTATAATATTTCTTGCTAAGATCAGGAATAAAGAAAGGCTGTCCCCTTTCATCACTTCGTTTAAATTTTGTACTGGAAGTTATAGCACACACAGTGAAACAGAAAAGAAAATAAAAGTTATGCACATTGGGAAATAAGAAATAAAACTGTTTGTATAATCATCCATTTAGAAAAACTTAAAGAAATGACAAAACAGCTCCTCCAACTAATAAGCAATTATAACAGGGTTGCAGGATGCAAACTTAATATTAAAAAAGTCACTCATTGTTTATATACTATCAATTAACAAGTAGAACTTAAAATTTAAAACACAACACTATTTACATTGTGCATTCTTCAAATGAAAACTTAGGCAAAATAAAATATGTGCAAGACCTATATGACGAAAACTGTAAAATGATGGCTCAAATCAAAGAAAACTAAATAAATGGAGAGATATTCATGTACATGGATAGGAATACCATATTGTCAAAATGTCAGTTCTGAGCATGATCCATAGATTTAATGCACTCCCAATCAAAATTCTAGCAAGTTAATTTGTGAATTCTAAAACGTATGTGGTGAAGAAAAGACCCAGAATAGCCAACTCAATATTGAAGAAGAACAAAGGCAGAGGACTGACACAATCCCACAAGATTACTATAAAAGCTATAGTAATCGAGACAGTGTAGAATTGGTAAAATAATTGACACAATTCAACTGAACAGAATAGAAAGCCCTCATAAACATAGACAATTGACCTTTGCAAAGAAGCAAAGGCAACATAATGAGAAAAGATTGACTTCGCATCAAATGGTGCTGGAATAACTGTTTTCCACATGCAAAAAATATGAATCTGGACACAGACCTACACCCTTTGAGATTAACTCAAAATGGGTCATAAACCTATATGTAAAATACAAAACTTTAAAATTACTAGAAGAAAACATAGAAGAATATCTAGATGGCCTTACATATGATTGATGAAATTTTAGATACAAAACCAAAGGCATGATCCTTAAAATAAATAATTGATAAGTTGGACATCAGTTAATAAAAAAAAAAAAAATTGTCTGCTCTGTGAAAATGAAAAGAAAATAAGCCAGAAACTGGCAGAAAATATTTGTAAAATATATATCTAATAAAAGACTGACATCCAAAATAGACAAAGAACTCTGAAATAAAACTCAACAGTAAGAAAATAAATAACACAACTAATAAGTGGGCTAAAGACCTCAACAGATACCTCACCATATAAAATATATGGGAGTCAAATAATCATATGAAAAGATGCTCAACATATATGTCATTAGAACATTATACATTTAAAAAAAAAACAAACAAAAAAATATATAATGCCACTACACCAAAACACTGTCAACAACAAATGCTGGTGAGGATGTGGAGAAATACTCTCATTAATTGCTGGTAGGAATGTAAAATTACACAATAACTGTGGAACACAATTTGACAGTCTCTTATAAAACTAAACATATTCTTACCATTTGACCCATAAATATTAATATTACCCAAAGGAGGTGAAATCTTATGTTCAACCCAAACCTTCATATAGATATTTATAACAGCTTTCTTTATAATTGTCAAAGTTCAAAGCAACCAAGTTTTCCTTTAATATGTTAACAGATATACAAACTGTGGTACATCCCCAAATGGAATATTATTCAGTGCTAAAAAGAAATGAGCCATCAAGCCATAGAAATACATGGAGAGACCTTAAGAACACATTACTAACTGAGAAAACCCAGGAGGCTACATACTGTATGATCCTGAGTATATGGCATTCTGGAAAAGGCAAAACTATGGAGACAGTAAGAAGATCATTGGTAGCCAGGAGTTAATAGGTAGCCAGGAGTTAATAGGGAGACAATAGAGGATTTTTAGTGCAGACAAATTACTCTATGTACTACGAGGTCTGACAATTAATTTCAATAACTCTTAGGAGATGGTCAGTTAGCTCAGTTGGTTAGAGTGTGGTGCTAATAACACCAAGGTGGCTGGTTCGATCCCCACATGGGCCACTGTGATCTGTGCCCTCCCTAAGGAAAAAAAATTAAGAACTCATCCGAGAAAAAATGCTACATGCCTCATTGCTGAATATCACTACAGTCACCTTCAAAATACTCCCCTTGGGATGCTATGCACTGATACCAGTGCCCAATCCACACTTTAAAGCAATTTTGGATCTCTTTTTCTGGAATGGCTATCAGAGCTGTCGTCATATTACCCTTGATATCCTGAATGTCACCAAAATGTGTTCTTTTCAATATTTCCTTTATCTTCAGGTAAGAAAAGAAGTCATTGGGGGCCAGATCAGGTGAGTAGGGATGGTGTTCCAATACAGTTATTTGTTTACTGGCTAAAAGCTCTCTCACAGATAATGCTGTGTAAACTGTTACATTGTCCTGATGCAAGAGCATGAATTGTTGGTGAAAAGTTCAGGTCATTTTCGTCTAACTTTTTCACGCAATCTTTTCAGCACTTCCAAATAGTAAACTTGGTTAACTGTTTGTCCAATTGGTACAAATCAATAATGAATAATCCCTCTGATATCAAAAGTGGTTAGCATAATCATTTTGACTCTTGATTTGGACTGATGGAACGTTTTTGATCTTGGAGAATTGCCTGACTTCCATTGTGCACTTTGACGCTTTGTTTCAGGGTAGTATTGGTACACACGTTTCATCACCAGTGATAACATGGTATCATGGTAACATGGTATCGGTGGTAACATGATATCACCAGTGATAACCAGTGAAAACATCATCTTGCATCTCCAAAAAGTCTTGGCAAATTTTCACTCTCCTTTGCTTTTGTTCATCAGTGAGCTCCTTCAGTACCATTTTCAAATACATTTTTCTCAGGCCAAGATTTTCACTTAAGGTTTTCCTAATTGTTTATGTTTATTTGGTCTGTTATGCTTCTCACAGTCAGCTGACAATTCTGTCACATAATTCAATGAATTTCTGCAATGTTTTTGTCAGTTCTACTCGTTACTGGCTGCCCTGACCTCTCTTCATCAGTGACACGTTCTCTCCCCTCAGACAACACTTTTAATCCATTTGTACACTGCTGTTTTTTTCATGGCATTATCTCCATAAACTTGGACTATCATGTCCCTGATTTCACTTTCACTCTTGTCAAGTTTAACAAGAAATTTAATGTTTGCTCATTGCTCTAATTCAAGCTCAGACATTCTAATGACAGCACACAAAAACACGCAACAACATCATTGAGCAAGACACTACCACATGTTGACACGAATACAGCTATGGGACACTGATATACCAAGGTTATGAAACTTTACAAGCTGTTTGAACAGTGCTGCCAATGTAAGCACACAGTGGAAAGTTCACAAACTTAATTGGCAGACCTCATATAACAGTGAGTACATGTCATTACACATTTGACAAAACCCAGAGTATGCACAACATCAAGAGTGAACCCTAATGAAACTACGGACTTTGGTTAATAATGGTGTGCCAATCAACTTCTTGTATTATAATAAATGTACCACTCTGGCATGGGATGTTTATAGTGGGGCGGTTGTGTATTTAGGGGGAGGGAAGGCAAGGTATATATTGAAACTCTGCACTGTCCACTTAATGTTGTGGTGAACTTAAAACTGTCATTAAGGTACTGATGCAAGGTGGTCCTTGATGTCTACAGTATCCTGCTTACTTGGATCATTCTCTCTACAAGCAAGATCATCCCACAAAGGCATGTACCTGTGAAATATTGAATAGAGAAACTCTGCCATGCACTCCTGTTACCCGCTTAGGACATTACAAGCTTTTGTTTGTCTCAATAGCACTCAGTTAAGGAGTTAGGGTAGAAGGAGTTACTTGCCACTTCTGAGCACAATAATTTAGTGCCCTATCCTTAAAAATAAACCTCAGTACTTTTTACTTAATTGATATTTAGTAAAATTATATTATAATTCCATATGTTTTATGAAGAAATTATATGCAAATATTGATTTTCTTCAAGATAAATCACACGAACGCCTCTATTACGTATTTGTCTTTTGCATGAAACTTAAAGTGGATAGTTTCTTCAAAAGTTATTTCAGAGCTGCATTAATATCCTTTGGCATTTAATTCATTCTCTAGTGAAGACATACAATTATATGCATTTCCATGTTTTTCCTTCTTACATAACAGTAAATCAAATGATGCTTGTTCCTTACATGTCAATAGCTTTGTGTGAGATTCGAATATCTTATGATTTCTAAAACATCCTACATCTTCTATAAATCTTACAATCTCATTTCATAAATTAATCACATTATTTCACTGCATTGTATTTGCTGATATTGGTAATTAGAAAGTATATAAGGACAATAAGATTGAGACAGTGGGTTAGGAGAAGAACAAGTAATAAATACGAAGTAATTTTATAAGGACTCAGTAAATGTCCCGACCCGCGGGACACTACACGAGGGACCCCAAAGCACCTAGAAGGGAGGAAAATGGGAGACACAAAGACCGGAGACAAGACAGGAGTTCTGATCAAGTCTCTCTTTATTGCAGCTCAATCATGGGTTATATACATTTTTGTGCTGGGTGGAGGGGCATTAACGTAAGCAGGGTTGCCGCAGGCTGATGGTCTTAAGCCATCTGGACATACCCTACAGAATGTGGGTGTTATCTAAAGACCCAAGTAACTTCCTCTATCTCATGCTTCTCAGTCATGTGATGGTGCCTTACAGGCACCCGCCCACTACAAGTAAACTAGTAAATTATTTTATTTCATGATGACTTTGTTTCCATTCTAATCAGGATCTAAGCTACGTCCAAGAAAGACAGATAGATTTGAGGGGATTTAGGATCTTATCTTACATGATAAAATAAATGCTACGGCTTACTGATATTCCAGTTGTTGTGAGAAGACTTATACCCAGTGATGCTGAATAACTGATATATAATTTTAAAGACATGAAATATTAGGGAAAACTCCTTTAATGTGTTGAGTTTTTACTCCCATTTTTCAAATCTATGCTAAACCCAAATTCTGAAGGATTGATGCCCCTTATGAACATACTATATCTGGGAGATTGAAAAGGAGTTGTCACCGATGGTCCTTATTCATACAGAAGGTTTACCTAAGTCAGGACTTCAAGGTTTTAAGGGGCAGAAGAAAACATTTGTTCGCTTTGGAAATATTCTTGAAAATATGCTGTCAACAGTCTGTTAAATTATCCATTTTAATAATACAACGTCAGTTTGAGATATCACAATCAGGAGGCAACAATAAAAAGGCTTTTCGGTATGTAAAACATATTTTTGCAGTGGCCATGATCAAACAAGCACAATAAGGTGCAAAAGATTGACAATGACAAATAAATAAAAATTAAAAAAAACACAGAAAGTTTAGGTTGTGTTATGTCAGGTTGGTGCACATTTTGTTTAGCATTATATTGAGGGATTGACTAGGGAATAAAATGGGCATATGGTTAAGGGAAAGGACACATGAATTTACTCTGTTAATAACCAAGTAATAGAGAGGAGGACATATGCAACATACATACGCTGACTGTTGAGAACACTAAAGATAAGAAGTTCTATCTTTATTATTATTTTCTTTTAAATAGGGAAAAATGACAACAATATGAGTTTCTCTGAAAATAAACTTCTGTAAATGAGTAATGGAGGGAATAGAAAAAAAAATCACAGAGCATTAATGAATGTTTTTCTTTATAAATAGATTGGTTTGTGATATATCGTGGATAGATTAGGTAGGTAGATAGATAGATAGATAGATAGATAGATGATAGGTAGAAAATAGATATAGATGGATACATAGTTATATAGGAAATTCTACAATAAAACTCTACTATGTTTGGGGATAGAAAGATAAAACATAGTTTCTGCCCTTAAAATTCTTACAAGTGAATGGGGGAAGAAAGGCACATAAACCTGTAATGATAATAAAAGGTATTATATCCTTTACTTCCTGCGGCACAATACATTATGAAAATACAGAATAACAGGTTGTACACCAGATTTTATTTGTCAGCACATTTTTAAAATGTATGAGTCTCTGGAAACAAAATTAGACATAAGGGAGAGACAGCTGATATGTATTTGAAAACGACTATATGTGTTGAAAGAGATTCAAATAAATATATATTTGGAGGAAACTAAAACTTCAGATGCAAAAAAATAAAAAAGTGCACGGATTAGTGATGCAAAAACTATTTTGAAAATCTGCCAACATTCAAAGGAAACTAGGAAACGTGTGGCAAAAATTAGAATAGAATGCACTGGATGAAAAGGTCAAGAAACACAGATTAAACCTGGAAATACCTAGTGGGGATATAGAAAATGTAGTGGAGATAAACAACAACAACAACACACACGAAAGAAATAAACACTACATTCAGAGAAAAAGCCATAGTATAACAAAAGTGAATAAATTAACATATCATTCATATCACAAAAGTAAAATAAATAAATAAATAAATAGACATACAAGCCCAGGAGGCACAGAGAATCTCAAATAAGGTGAACCTAAGAAGGGATTGGCAAGAAATGTTCAAAATGATGAAAAGCAAGGACCTATAACCAAGACTACTCTACCCAGTAAGGCTATCATTTAAAATTGAAGGATCTATAAAGAGCTTTTCAGACAAGAAAAAGCTAAAGGAGTTCATCACCATCAAACCTATATTACAAGAAATGTTAAAGGGACTTATTTAAGAAGAAAGGGGGGGAGATGAATAATAAATGGCAAAAACTATGTATTTATCAATAATCACTTTAAATGTAAATGGATTAAATGATCTAATCAAATGACAGGATAGCTAAATGGATAAGAAAACAAGATCCATGCATATGCTGTCTACAAGAGACCCACTTCAGATCAAAAGACACATAGAGACTGAAAGGAAAAGGATGGAAAAACATGTTTCATGTGAATGGAAACAAAGAAACAAAAAGCTAGAGTAGAAATACTTATCAGACACAATAGACTTTTAAACAAAGATATAATAAGAGATAAAGAAGGACATTTCATAAAGATAAAGAGATCAATCCAACAAGAGCATGTAACCCTGGTAAACATCTATGTGCACCCAATGTAGGAGCACCTAAATATATAAAGCAAATATATACCAACATAAAGGGAGAGATCGACAGTAATGCAATCATAGCAGGGGACTTTAACACAACTCTGACACCAATGGACAGATCTTCCAGACAGAAAATCAATAAGAAAATAGTGGTGTTAAATGACACACTAGATTAGATGGATTTAATTGTTATTTTTAGAACATTTTACCCAAAAAGCAGAACATACGTTCTTTTCAAGTGTGCATGGAACATTTTCCAAGATAGACCACATGTTAGGCCACAAAACAAGTTTCAATAAATTTAAGAAGACTGAAATCATTTCAAGGCATTTTCTCTGACCACAATAGTATGAAACTAGAAATCAATTACAAGAACAAATTCAAAAAAACACACAAGCACACTGAGACTAAATAACATGCTACTAAATAATGAATGGGTCAACAACGAGATCAAAAAAGAAATCAAAAGATACCTTGAAACAAATGAAAATGAAAACACAATGACCCCAAATCTATGGGACACAATGAAAGTGGTCCTAAGAGAAAAATTCATAGCAATATAGGCCTATTATAAGATACAACAAAAATCTCAAATTAAAAAAAAAAAATCTATACTTACACTTTAAGGAACTAGAAGAAAAATAGCAAGCAAAACCCAAATTAGTAGAAAGAAGGAAATAATAAATATTAAAGCAAAAATAAATGAAATTGAGTCTAATGAAAACAATACAAAAGATCAATGAAACCAAGAGCTGGCTCTTTGAAAAGATAAACAAAATTGATACCATAAGCCAGCCTCATCAAAAACAAAACAAAGAGTACTCAAATAAATACAATCAGAAATGAAAGAGAAATGACAACTGACACCACAGATATACAAAGGATTATTAGAAAATAGTATGAACAATTATATGTCCATGAGTTGGACAATCTGGAAGAAATGGATAAATTCCTAGAAACACACAGTATTCTAAGACTGAATCAAGAAGAAAGAGAAAATCTGAACCAACTGATTACTCCTAACAAAATCAAATCAGTAATCAAAAAACTCTCAAACAAACAAAAGTCTTGGACCAGATGGCTTCATGGGTTAATTTTACCAAACACTCAAAGAGGAATTAACACCTATCCTTTTCAAACTATTCCAAAAAATTTCAAGAGGAGGGAAATCTCCCAAGCTCATTTTATGAGGTCATCATTATCCCGATTCTAAAACCATACAAAAAAAAAATAAAATTATAGGCTGATATCCCTGATGAACATACATGCAAAAATCCTCAACAAAATATTGGCAAACAGAATTCATCAATACATTAAAAAGGTCATACACCATGATCAAATGGGATTTATCCCTAGGATGCAAGGTCGGTTCAATATTCTCAAATTCATTACTGTGATATACCACATAAACAAAAAGAAAGATTAATAGCATATGATCACATTAATAGATACAGAAAAAGGATTTGAAAAAATATAGCATCGATTTATGATAAATACTCTCAGCAAAGTAGGAATAAAGAGAACATATTTCAACACAATAAAGGCCATATTTGACAAACCCACAGCTAACATCATACTCAACTGGGAAAAGTTAAAAGCATTCTCCTTAAGATCAAGAACAAGATAAGGATGACCACTTTCACCACTTTGATTCAACATAGTATTGGAAGTCCTAGCCACAGCAATCAGATAAGAAAAATAAATAAAAGGCATCCAAATTGGAAAGGAAGAAGTGAAACTGTCATTATTTGCAGATGACTATATATATATGTCTGCAAATATATATATATTTGCGTGTGTGTGTATATATATACATCTGTGTGTATATATAATGATTCCACACACCAAAAAAAAACCAAAAAAAACTATTAGAGCTGATAAATGAATTCAGTAAAGTTGCAGATTACAAAACTAATATTTAGAAATTAATTCCATTTTTGTATACTAATAATAAACTGTCAGAAAGAGAAATTAAGAAAATAATCCTATTTACAATTGCATTAAAAAAATACCTAGGGATAAATTTAAATGAGAAAATAATAGACCTGTACTCGGTGAACTATAAGACACTGAAGAAAGAAATTAAGGAAGATACACATAAATAGAAACATACATCATGCTCATGGATAGGAAGAATTAACATTGTTAAAATGTCCATACTACCTAAAGCAATCTATAGATTCAATGCAATCCCTATCACAATACCAATGGCATTTTTCATAGAACTAGAACAAGTAATCCTAAAATTAATATAGACTAACAAAAGATTCCAAATAGCCATAAACATTCTTGAGAAAGAAGAACATAACTGAAGATGTCACATTACCTGATATCGAACTATACTACATGGTCATAGTATTCATAACACCATGGAACTGGGATAAAAACAGACACATAGATCAATGGAACAGAGAATAGCGAGCCCAGAAATAAAGCCACATCTATATGGTCATTTAATCTATGACTAAGGAAGCAGGAACATACAGCAGGATAAAGAGTCTATTCAATAAATGGTGTTAGGAAAACTGGACAGATACATTCAATGAAATGAAACTGCACCACCTTCTTACTGCATATACAAGAATAAGCTCAAAATGGATTAAATACTTAAATGTACAACCCATGACCTTAAAACTCCTAGAAAAAAACACAGGCAGTAAACTCCCAGACATTGCTCTTATTGATAAATACGTTTTTGATCTATTTCTTCGGGCAAGGGAAAAAATTAAATTAAATTAAAAAATGGGACTACATCAAACTAAAAATTGTTTGCAGAGCAAAGGAAACCATTAACAAAATGAAAAGACAGCCTACTGAATAGTAGAAGATATTTGCAAATAATATATCTGTAAGGGGTTAATATACAAAATCTGCAAAGAACTCAACACCAAAAAAACGAAAAATCCAATTAAAAAATGGGCAAAGGACCTGAATAGACATTTCTCCAAAGAGGACATACTCATGGCCAATAGACATATGAAAAGATACTCAATATCACTGATCATCAGAGAAATGCAAATTAAAACCACAATGAGATATCACCTCACACCTGTCAGAATGGCTGTTATCAATAAATCAATGCGTATTGGTGAGAATATAGACAAATTGGTCTATACAAATTGGTGCAGCCACAATGGAAAATGGTTAAGAGGTTCTTCAAAAAATTGAAAAAGGAACAACCTTATGACCCAGCAATTCCTCTTCTGGGTATTTATCAGAAGAAATACAAAACACTAATTTGAAAAGATATATACATCTCTATGTTCTTTGCAGCATAATTTACAATAACTAAGATATGGAAGCAACCCAAGTTCCCATACTGGATAAAGAAAAGCTGGTACATATATACAATGAAATATTCCTTGGCCACGTGAAAGAATGAAATCTTACCATTTGCGACAATATGGATGAATGTAGAGGGTATTTTGCAAAGTGAAATAAGTCAGACCGACAAAGACAAATACCATATGATCTCACTTACATGTGGCACATAAAGAAAAAGATAAACAAACAAACAAAACAGAAACATACTTATAGATTAAAAGAACAAACTGATAGTTGCCAGATAGGAGTGAGGTTGGGGATCTTGGTGAAAAAGGTGAAGGGATTAAGAAATACAAATTGGTATTAAGGGATTGAGTAAAACAAAATCCTCTTGGGGATGTAAAGTACAGCATAAAGAATATAGTTAATAATGTTGCAACATTTATAGTGCTAGGTGGGTACTACACTAAACAGGGTGAATCACTGCATAAATTATATAAATGTCTAACCATTATGCTGTACACCTGAAACTAATATGAAATAATATTAAATTTTAACAGTAACTGAAAAAAATAATTTTAAATAAAAATAAAGTAAAATAAAATAAACTACATAAAATAAAAAATGTAGACAATACATGCAATTTATAAATATATATTAAAATTAGAGTTAACATCAATTAATAAAAAGAGTAGACGTTTATATAAAACTAAAGATTTCTAGAAGTCCATAAAATTAAAGAAAATACATTAAAACTCATAATAGCATCTAATCAACAAATAGGCAAAAAACTTGGACGAGGCACTTCACAAATCAGCATTTTCAAATAATTAAGAAATATATAAAATGCAAGCAAGCTCATTAGTTATCAGAGAGAAAAAACGAGCCTCGAAATATACCCATATATTCAGTGATAACAGTCTTTAATTCACTTTTGACAAAGCTACAAAGGCGATTTAATGTAGAATGGATAGACTTTTCAACAAATTGCACAGGAATAACTAGATGCTTGTATATAAGAAATTATTTATTGATTTATTCATTTATCTAGCTATCTGTTTGTTTCTGTATGTATGTTTGGATGGATGGATGTATTTGTTTACTATAGACTAAGCTGCTCCAAGATGGCACTGTCTTTGTGGTGTTTACGGCTGTAGCACATTACCTACTTTCAAAAGAGTGAATTTGTCACCCCAATAAATTTAATAAAGGAAAACAAAGAAACAAAAGAATGAATTTCTCAATATGGCATCTTTATAAACTAACATTTGTATTTTATTGAAACTAAATATTCCTTCTATACATTTAATGTTTAAATGTAATTTTAGTGTCCTTAAGGCGTTTAAGTACGCACATCTTTTACAACACTATAGGTTTCATTAGATAAAGTGTGATATTATTTATTCATAATTATCTTCACTTCTAGATGTAAACCATTTTTAAAGTTCATTATCACCTCTTTTTATTTTTCTTTCATAGACATATGCTTTTATTAGGCTTTTTTTAAGCTTTGAGAGCTAGAGCTCTATGAACATAGAAACGCACTAGAATTTTTCATGATTATAGGCATATGTTATACAGTTTAATATTCTCTGACATTAAATTTGAGTAAGTACTTTTATTTTAGTGTGTTTGTACACAACAAAATATATAAAACAGATATTAGGCAGATAATTATTTTAAAATAGTTAAATTGATTTAAATTAACAAATACCTTTAGTCAGCAAATTTATACGTACCATACAGATTTCTACTCTTATGAATTGTCATATACTCAAATACTTGTAACCAATTTACAATAGTTTATATCCAAATACAATAAATAATAACTAAGTCAGAAGTTATCAAGACATTTTTTTGGTAACTTTTCCTGACACTTTCTTCAAAACTGATCCACCCATAAGGTCTCTGACTGCTATATCAGAAGTTTCTCTTTCACCTGTCCTAAATCATAAAGTGATGTGCACAATATTTACTAACTTCACTGACTAGAAATCTTTAGGCAATGATTGATATGACTAGTCTAAAACGAAGTAGCCATCAGCATTCAGAACTACACAGGTGATCAATGAAGATGATGGTCTTGCTAAATTTACCAGAATTTTTCCTGCAGCCACTGATAGGGTGAGACTTCTAGTATCTGCTAGTCCTAACAATTCTAAAATCCACAGCTCCTTGTGAGCCTTGGTAAGTATATTATTATCACTATATACAAACTAAACAAAACTAACTTTAGGATTTTGAAGTAGAATTTAATTTAGTTTTCATGTGCACGTAAGAAATTATATAGTCATGTAACGTGAAGGTATAGTTTCTATTTTGTTTTGGCCTTTGTGTAAGAAATCATTCCTTGTCTCAATATATGCTTTAAAAATAAACTATACCATACCCACAAATACGTATTTCCATCTTTGGTATATTTATGTAAACATAAAAGTGAATGATTGAATCCTACTAACCTAACTATACGGATCTGCCAACATTTTTGAACCTGTCCTATGGATAATAATGAGACTGGCATATTTTATTAGATGTAGAGTTCCATGCTTTTAAAAATATATCATTTATTTCACCAATATTTATGTAAATGGACTGTAAAATATTCAGTGAGTACTGCATTTATGTCCCTTTCCTTTTCAGTTACTGATCAAGAAGTTAGAATGAATTATTATTGCCAGCTTACTCAAAAAACGTGAGTAATTTAAATGTTATTTGCTTTCTTTCCCATGCCACAATTTAGCACTGAATTTATTAATTACATGCAGTGTTAGCAAACTAGTAAAAAGGAAATTCAAAACTGACTCATATTTTGGCTGGTATGTAAACCACTCTTTGTGAAATAATCCACCTGTGTTAGAATTTTAATTTTCTTTTAATCCTTGTTAAAGGGTGCAGATCTGAACGGCTTCAGATTAAAAGATGACAACAATAGCAATAACACAAAGAAAATCACGGCTAACATTTATTGAGTTGATACTATGCAGCAGACAATATACTGTGAGTTTTATCACCAATGTGTCACTTAATCTTCACAAAATTCTACAAGAGTTACTAATATGTGATCTATCACATATATCAAGGAAATAATTTATAGAAAGATCGACATTTCCAATGTAAGGCAGCTTGTTAATGGAAGGATTTAAGATTTGTTTATGTTTAGTTCTTCTAACACAATCATGTGTGGCTACATACTTGAGTTATCTCAACACAAAACATTTTTAAAGGAAAAGTAGTTCTATTTATCAGCTCTTGCTGAGGGAAGTTCAGATCATGTATTGTCAATATATTTTAACTGAAGGAATTTGTCAGCTTTAGTGGCCCAAATACATAACTCAGAATTATGCTCTGCCCATTCACTGGCCACCCTTTCCAAAATATTACGGTGTGTTCCCATTTTTCCGCATCCATAGACTACTATAGCTAAAATAGTGTTTATCTCCCATTGCCTGCTTTCCTCCAATTATCAGTTAAGCTGGTAGTCACACTTACTTTGCACAATTACTTTATTGGATTTAGAATTTAGACATATTAAAGAATCAAATTGTGTAAGTGCTCTGAATATTGTTGATCAATTTACTCATGAAAAGTGGTCCAAAAAAGATGTTTTAGAGAAAATAGATGCAGAAAAAACATACATAAACATATCAAACAGCATTTAAGAATCTAATATGTCATTGACTAAACTAAACCATCCTTTTGTATCCACAAAGAAATGAACTACATGCCATTTAATGTAGTACAATTTTAAGAGTAGCAAGAAGTTTTATAATGTTAACAAAAATTAGTGCTATTAAACTCGCAGTAAGATTGCTTGGTAATCCTCTCTTCGAAGTATTGTCCCAAATTGTGTTCACTACCAATTTGTGTGTTTTCAAATTTATTTCCAGTTCCATGAAATTATCTAAGAATTATCCTTCCTTGACAACAAAACACATTTCTTTGTCAATTGAACAAAACAAAACAAAACACATTTCTTTGTCAATTGAAAATGCAATACCATAGATAAGCATAACAATAGCTACAATTACCTTTAACATAATAAAATGGGCGTGCCTGTGTACCATAACCACTGGTGGTGATATTGACCTGAACTTTTAGCCAAAGCAACAACACATACATACATACATACACACATGGCCATGGATACCAGAGAGAATGAGAAAACACTATCACTCTTTCAAATGGCACCATCCTCCTGAAAATTCCTAAAAGTCAATTAAAAAAAAAACAAACAAATATCAAGTGGAGTGTTCAGTAATATGATTCCATAAAATAAGTAATAAAAATGTATATTTCTATAAGTTATCAATTGGTAAAAATAAAAATGGTGAAAAATCCCACCAATATGAGCCAAGTGCAAGGATAAACAAATCAATTCAACAGAATAGTGAGTAAAACACATACAATAGGTTCTTACCAACTTAAAGAAGTCAGATTATTCTGGCTCAGACCCTTTGTTTGGTACACGTCTGGTATATATCTGCTACTAGTCTGTAGCTTCCTTTTCATTCCTAGAAAGGGGTCTTATGATAAACAAATTTACTTAATTTTAATACAGTTCAATTTATAAATATTTTCCCTCAAAATTAGTGCCTTTGTACTATATGTAAAATAAATAAATAAATTCAAAAATTCAAAGCCTTGAAACCATTCTTCCATGACTTCTTCCAGAAACTTTATAGTTTTACCATCAATAATTAGATCTACACTTTCCTTAGGATCAATTTATATATATATATATATATATATATATATATATATATATATATATATATATATATATATATATATTTTACTCACTATTCTGTTGAATTGATTTGTTTATTCTTGCACTTGTCTCCTATTGGTGGGATTGAGTATTCAACTGGTCAGTAAGAATATAATAGTTGTTCAATCTCAATAATGATCAGGAAAGTTCAGAATAAATTATGATATGATGCCACTGCATTTTCTCTGGATAGGTAAAATTGAAAACAAACAAACAAAACAAAACAAAAACTAGATGATAATGCTGAAGGTTGAAAGGTTGAAATACTGTGGAATAGTAAGAAATGTCATGACTTCTGGTGTTAAGTAAATTATTACAGATACTTTGGAAAAAAATCTTTAACACTGTCTATTTAACTGAGACATACACGTTCTGCTAGACAGATATAGACAGATAGATAGGTAGGTAGATAGATAGATAGATAGATAGATAGATAGATAGATAGATAGACAAATAGACACATGTAATAATAAAAATAGTAAATATGTACACCAATGATATATATATAAATATATCAGGCACCACTCTTCATAATAGCCCCACTTACAAATAAACCTGTTGTTCTTCAATTGTAGGTTGAATAAAAATATTTTAAAAAATTATACCATACTGGTGCTGCACAGCACAACCAATACCGGATATAGAATATTTCTATTATTGTATTAAATTCCATCAGACAGTGCTGCATAGGAAATAAATGAAATTAATCTGTGCTACACACAATAACATAGAATTTCACAAACATAAATTGATTGAGAGGAATCAGACACAAAAGAGTGAACACTGTATTGTTCCATTCACATAAATTATGGGCAACCTAATCTATGATGTTAGAAATCCAAATGTTTATTTTTCTTGTGTGGAGTAGGTAGACGTTAATAACTGAAAAAAAGCATGAAAGGAAGCTTCTGGAATATGGTTAATATTTGTTTCTTAATCTGGTTAGCGGCTACATTGGTATCTTCCCTGTGTGACAGTTCATAAACTGTTCACTATGACAGTTCATAATTTATTCACATTCAGTAAGAAATGTTACTTTAAAGAATCACGAGAAAAGAAACTCAAGAAGTTCAAAATAACTAGAAAACAAAAACAAAAATTTGTTTTAATATCAATTATCTTATAAGTGATGTCAATTGTCATGTTGTTAGAAAATGCATTTCTTATTTTCAATATATGCAATTACGAGTATATTAATGTAAATTAATAGAAGTTTAACTCAAATATATCAAATATATTCTATTCTCCCTAGGACACAAGCCATCTGTTAAATCAATTTGATATGATGAATTATTATAGGTTAAATTAAATGTGTAAAAATTTGGACTCTCATATAATATGTTACATTGAAGAAGGTCATGCCTTTACTGGGAAACGATTTTATGAATAATTTTACTGGAATCATACTCCGTATTATAAAGGGATTGTTTTCCAGTTGAAGAAAAATATCGCTGATGCTTGGACTCTGTGTTATCTACATGGTTTTAGTGTTTCACTGATGTGCAAACAAGATCTTTTTAACAAAGGTGGATATTTAATTCTACATAAATTGATATGTATAACTGATAAAACACCATACTGTGTATTGTCAAATATCACTAAGAGTGCCACTACCAGATTTTTTGAAATTTGTTTTTATAAAATAGTTTAAATGTCTGAAAAATAAACATGAATTTCTCAGTAAGAGTGTCATTGAATTTTAGAGAACAGTCAATCCTACCTTTGTAGGAACCACTTGTTTTTTTTAAAGTTAGAGAAATTTTGTGGAAGTGACAGCTCATATAGGAAACCAACTTATTAAAAAAAAAAATAGTTCAAAGCTTAAAAAGTTTTGTTTTACATTTTACAAGAGGAAGGCATATTTCTCTGTTTCCCCAGTTTCCCGGCGCAGCAGAGGTCCTTAGAACACCTTTAAGAAACCCCTATGAGTGGTCAGAAGACAGATTAAGAATCAAATAACAAATTTATTTGGATCATCAGGGTATTGAAATAAAATGCATAAGCCAGAAAGGTGAAGCATTTTATTCAGTATCGCATATTTGGACAGTTGAAAAATGAAGACAAGATTTTCCTCACCTTTAGAAAATGTTTATTTGCAATTCCCAGGGACATTCTTTCCACTTGATACTATATCTCACTAGTCTAGACTTATACATACAAAATTGGCTGCAGCTTTTTGTCAGTGTATGTTCTTGCAGGTGGGGGAACGGGGAATATTTTTCTTAGGGAAAGCTATTTAGTTCAAATAATATGTTCAAGTAAGAGGCATACTTTTTATTTTTTAATGTTTTCAGTCTTGATCATTATGTTATCGAGCACCTTTTAGTATTAGATTGTTGTTTCTCAAAAGATTGAATGAAAATAATAAAAGCTGTGAAAAAATAGACAAAAACAGGTCCTTGATTGCCAGACATGCAAACATAATGCTATTATATGACCCTGCGGCATGAAACACATTTTCCTTATTTTCAGTACTATACATAAGAAAATATCCCCAAAATAATGAATAAACTAAGTTACATCAGTCTTTAAATTTGATAATCTACAAAATGGCAATGATTAAAGTCACCACTCTAGTTTAGGAGATAAGATACAAAATTGGATTATAACAATTGCATAGGCATATCTTATAGATTTGTGACTCAATGACCATAGACCTATTATAAAACTCCTTCCTCAAGAATCTAAGAACACATAAATGTATTTATCTGCTCTGTTAAGGACAGCAAATGTAAGAGCAATATGAAAAATCAGGGTAAGAAAAGGAATTAAACTGAGGAGGATTGTAGGAGATATCTAGAAATTGTATTTAAATTCTTGGAAGAATACATGGGAACAGTATCTGTAGGTAATTGATTGAGCAAAATGTTATAAGCTGAGAATGTACAAAATGAAATAAAATGAGCTCATCCTGGCATTTTACTTCGAAAACTTTAGCATGACGATAAATTCGTCCATCTACAACAGCTTACTAAGTTCCCTGAATTTTGCTATTGCTGTTCTTGAGGATTCAGGCCTGGCCACAACATTGGGGAAAAACAAAACAATAAAACATCTCAAAAGAAAAAGGTTACATTGTTTCATCATGTTTGTGTCACACACCTTCACACTAAGGAAGCCAAGCAATCAGCTCTCTTTCTAACTATAAATTATAGATTGATAAATTGAGCCATGCCATGGCAGAAAACTATTTGGTAGTCTATTCTACTTTGTGCTTCTAACACTTTTTAAGAAAAATTGCAATCATACCATGTTCTCTTTGGTCACTGTATCTGTACACATCAGTTTTATATCAATACTTCACACATGGTTATTAAGTGAGCTGAATGTTCAGGGTCTTACAAGAATCAGAAGTTTGGAAATGGTGAAAAAGAGATGGAGGCCAGATAGTGGGTGAGATTCTCAGAAGAGTTTTGGGGTCTGAATCTCTTCGTATCACATGTGCAAACTACCAGAACATCCCCACTGGCAAACGGGCTCATAAAAGTTGATAGAATATTCTCTGAATACTTGCCATAACTACCTAACATTCTCTGGGCTCCTGACCACACAAGCAGAAATTTCCATGGGGAACAGAAAAGACATCACCGCCCAAAACTGAACAGCTTTTGCAACCAGAGTTGCCAGTTTTCCAGCAAACAAAATAAAACTAAACTAAACAAAAGGAAGTATATCTGATGACATGGTGCTGATCTAAAAGAATATAGCCAGTTACGTTTATTGATGCAGACTGAACATTTTAAAACTTTGGATGTGAAGGGAACAATGAACCCTAGAATAGATATTAATATTTAACTTGGAATACTTCCACATTCTTTGGGCCTCTGAGAGTATCATGAAATGCTTGAATGCCAATTGTTTTACCAATGTGGTCCAAAAAAATTGATTATGTCCAAGAAGTCAGTTTAAAGACAAATAAATAACTCAGTATAGTCTAACATTCATAAGAAACAGGACAATTTAATGACAAGCTATTGAAAAAGTCCTAAAAGACAGTATTTAAGATAATGAGCATCTTCCGTGAAGTTTCCCTTACAGTCAATTTATAATGATTGAAAGAACAACAGAGTGATCCCTCTAAAAGTAATTTCTAAAAACTCAGTCTCTGAATGTTTGCTTCTCTATCCTTAAAACTCTGAGTTTCACTGTTGTGGATATTCTAGAGAGAGAGAGAGAGAGAGAGAGAGAGAGAGAGAGAGAGAGAGAGAGAGAGAGAAAGAGAGAGAGAGATTAATCAGTGATATTGATATTGAATATGCTAACCTGAAATATAAAACTCCTGAGTGTTTTAAACTTTCAAAGCCAATAAAACAATAGACTCAACAAGGAGCATTGTCAGAATCAAATTAGTTACTATATAAAGATCTCATAACAATATATAACACTAAGTAAGCACCTTATATATGTTAGCTATTATGATTGACACCAATACAAATATATAGTTTCTTGCTTTGGTTAATATCACAAAACTTCTCTCATTATCCCTTCACTACATTCACCTACTATTCCAGTCCCCTCAAAGGAGATCCTCTAGAATTCCCAGAGTCCTAAAATAGCATACCACCATCAAACATCACTTAATCACCAAACCATCCAAACACCAACAAGCTCCTATCATACTAAAGTTCACCTTTCTCTACCCCTTTGCCCTATTCCATCTTATGTCAGTGGAAGGGAAGTCATCACATGTATATTTCCTCTAGGCGGAACACATTTCCTTTGCTCCCTCCATCACCTGTCATATTTCTCATAGCTTCACACTTTGTATTCTACTGTTTTTCCCTTGAGTTCATGAAAATGCCCACATCTCTGTCTTCTACAAAAACTCCCCCTCCCGAGTACAACATGCTTCACTAAAACACTTCTGTATCTTTAGGATTTTTATTTTTAGAAGAATTATTATATTCCAAATTTCTCCATTTCTTCACATGCTATTTACTTTTTTAATAGGCTATAATTCAGATTTGCCCCCAACAATCAATTCAATCAATAATGTTACTTTTATTTATTTTGGTAAATCCTGGGTTCATTTCCTATACACTTTCTATCCTAACATGTTTTTTTTTTCTTATTTGTTTGTTTGTTTTATTTTTTACCTCTCTATCTAGACTGGTGTTAGTCATTCTCTTCCCAAAAGATGGCCGGGTAAAATTTTTAATCCAGCTTCTACTGTGGAAACTCCCAATTCTACAATATGTATCTAGAAAGAAGTTCCAACCTGCTACATCCAACCACTTCCTTGTAGTTCTGTAACACTTAGGTTAACATCATCACTTCAAACTCAGAAAGTTCAGGGTCCATATTCTTGCATCTCCCATGGAATTTTGCTTCTAATGCTCTTTCAATGTTAACTCAATGGGCTCACCTTATACAATTGCCTACATCAGAATTATGTGGAAATTATTCGTGTCTTCCCATAGGGAATTGCCAAGTCCTGCGACTTCTACTTCCTAATATTTAATCTGCCTTGTCCACTTCTTTTGATTTCTATTACCACTCAAAGTGTCATTCTCACCGATCCCCCATTACTTTAGTCTGGCTCTTCTCAATAGGAAGGCTAACATAACTAAAATCAGTTTAGTTGTATTTTCTCCTGCATTTTAATTCCTCTCCATTACATGCAAATTAATGGCTATACTGCTTAGTACACTCCACAAAGTTCTTTATTGGTGGCATGTTCTTTTACGTAACCACTTATCCCCATGGATGTCTCATACTTTTTGACTAGCATCAGAGAACTTCAGGGCTTTCTTGAATATGTTATGTAATTTCAAATCTTCAGATGTTTTTATGGTCACCTTTTGCCTGTAATAATTTTATTCTTGTTAAAATGCCCACCTGAATCTTTCGCTCTGCTTTTTGGGAAACTCATCTTCATTTCTGAAGCCTAGATAAGGTGTTAACTTCCTAGGAATAATTTTTACATTTAATCTCACAACCACCATAAAGACTTCATTATTCCTTTTTACCATACTTTATAAATGCTTCAATCATCTCATACATTATGCTACACTACAATTATTTTTAGTAATTTTGATTTCCTACAAAATTGCAACCTTATTTAAGGTCAAGATCATATGGTTTTAATCTTCCCCCATGTGACTAACCCTGTGTCCCAAATACAATCAGAATAAATTCATATTTACAACAGAATTAATAAACACCTCTTTTCATCTCTCCTATTAATATCCATTTCAAATTCCTACAAAGAGTGGAAAGAAATCAACTAGATATACAAATGGTATAGTGCCTTAATCCAGGCCAGTTTACTGGATTTAATGAGAAAGTGTTATAAACATTTGCTGTAATTATGTAAAAAATAAGTGTGTGTGTCTGTGTGTGTGTGCGTGCGTGTATGTTGTATAATTATGTATATTTTATGCATTATACACTCACACACACAAGGTCTGACAATTAAAGTCGCAAACTCATCATAGGATAAGTGCTACATACCTCATTGCTGAATATCACTGCAGTCACCTTCAAAGTACTCCTCTTGGGTAAGCTATGCACTGATGCCAGCACCTGGTCCACCCTTCAAAGTAAGCTTGGAACTCTTTTTCTGGAATGACCATCAGAACTGTCATTGTATTACCCTTGATGTCCTGAATGTCATCAAAATGTCTTCCTTTAAATGTTTCCTTTATCTTCAGGTAAAGATAAAAGTCATTGGGGGCCAGATCAGGTGAGTAGGGAGGGTATTCCAATACAGTTATTTGTTTACTGGCTAAAAACTTCCTCACAGACAGTGCCATGTGAATTTATGCATTGTCATGATGCAAGAGCCATGAATTGTGGGCGAAAAGTTCAGGTCGTCTAACTTTTTCACGTAGCCTTTTCAGCACTTCCAAATAATAAACTCGGTTAACTGTTTGTCCAGTTGGTACAAATTCATAATGAATAATCCCTCTGGTATCAAAAAAGGTTAGCAACATTGTTGCGACAAGTTCACAATCTTAATTGTCAGACTTTGTGTGTGTGTGTGTGTGTGTGTGTGTGTGTGTGTGTACTTAGTCTCCATTCTGAAGTTTCATTTTTGAAAGAAGCTTACCTTTGAAAATGTTGAAATGTTTAAGCTTAACAAAAAATTAATGAAAAAATTTCTCCTTTTCTTTAATTACAGCTTCTATTTTATTCATTATTACAATTTTCAAGACAATTTATTTGATTTTAATAAATTTAAATACTTTTAATACATTTAATATTATTTTCATGATCTGAGCTAAAATGAAATTATTCTTATATAAAAATTAAGCCTTCCCTGGACATCATACCATCTTCTTTTTTCATTAAAGAAAATAGAAAACTGTGATATATATTCATGTTTTGCCTATGTCTTTTGGAAAGAATGAATCTTTTAGTTACTAACTCTTTTGATTTTATAAAAGGAGGCATGCTCGCTACTGACTTTTTTTCTCTTATTTGAAAGGGCAAATAAATAGATAATTTTATAACATTTTCGGTAGAATTAACTGAGAATGATATACATATATATTATATCTAGACAAATTTTGAGTTTGCTATTCTTTGTTTTCTTCAGGTATTACTTGTCTGTCCTATTCCTGGGGAGTTCTTTTCCAAGTATCAACTCCCTTTATCTTGGCCTGGCTTCAGACTAACGATTGAAGTTTAAGGGAAAGAAAGCTTCAAATTTTCAAGATACAGATGAACAAAGTAACCTCTAAACAGCTTCATGTGTCTGAGCAAGTTGTGCCTCTCCAAGGGGTAGAAAGGGAAGATGTGACAGGCTGAATAAAGATGCCCACCTCCCTCAAAGATGCCCACATCCTAACTCCCAGAATCTCTGAAAATATCCCCTTACATGGGAAAAGGGACTTTACCTATGTTATTACATTAAGGATTTTAAAATGGGGAGATTGTCTTGGATTATCAGAGTGGAGACAATCACAAGTGGTCTTGTAATATGAAGAAAGATCAGAGTTAGAAGTAGATGTGACAACAGAAGCAAGAGATTGCAGTGGTGGAGAGTCTGGAGTACAGGCAGTCTATAGAAGCTGAAAAAGACAAATAAATGGATTCTTTCCTCAGATATTACAGAGGGAGCCAGCCCACCAGGCACTTTGATTTTAGCCTAGTGAGACTCATGTACTTCTGACCTCCAGAACTGGAAGATAATAAATGCATGGTTGTTAAGTCACTGAGAGTATGGTATAGTTTTACAGCAGTGATAGGAAACTAATACAGAAAGTTTGTTCATGGTCAATTTTAGAATCGTACTGGTTACTGTTCTCTAACAACCCTGACTATATGATTCTTTTCTCATATGGGAAGTGATTGCCAGCAATGATATCCCCCACACGTTTTTGGTTTTATTTGGAGTTCCTGAGTTATAGTTTTCTTCTATTTTCTGATAGAAATATAATAATGCATGAGGTATGCTAACATTCCTTTACTATAAACCAAGTTGAAAAGGTAACAACAATCTCAGTCTTGCATTCTTTCCTCAAGTTGTAATTTTATTCAATTATGTATCAGGATTGAAAATACCACCCATTCAGGTAATATTCTATCCTGGTGACAGTTAATCAAACCCGTCTCTTCCAAATAGGGAAGACATTGTCATGGAGTGTATTAGTGCAGATTCTTAAAGTAGCAGATGACAAAGAAGAATTTTTAAATCTTGCAAGAATAGTATTAGAATAAACACCTACAAGAGCAAATGGAGAGGTACCGGGAAGAGGTTGGGTTAGTCATCGGATAAAAATATAAGTCTGACCCAGTGAAGGAGAGAAAGAGGAAAGTTTGGATGAAAAGGTCAGTGCTGTCAAAAGGTCTGTGACTCCCAGAAATGGACCCATGTTTGGACTCCTACTGGACTTGCCTTGACTTCCGCACAAACACAATGATAGATTCCCAAGCACCCAGGTCCCCTGGGTCAATTCTGCTCACTGTATGTGTATGTCTGTGAGGTGTATCCACATGGCCGTGCTATGTGGCAATATCAGGACACAAACCAGTTCTCCTGAGGCAGGTATCCATCCAATCAACTGGAAGGCTATGAATGTTAGCATGCTGCCAATGTTCAATTTAACCCATTTTTAATGGGAAGGACTTTAGAGAAAATTGGAAAAGCTTTTGTTGTATTGCACTTGAAACCAGAAATCCTACATTTTAGACTGAATCTATTAACCTTCTTGAACTATAGAATCCCTTAAGTAATGCTTTGTATTCTCAGTTAATTTGTAACATGTTCTCTAACAGGTATTGATTTACTTATATATTTAAAGAGTTAATCAACACATTTCTGCTGAGTAGACAGATATACACATCCATACAAACAAACACATTTTTATTTCTATGCTAATGTTCAGTGAGATTTTCAGGAAACTCTATTATTCCAGTCATTCATATATATATATATATATATATATATATATATATATATATATATACACACACACACACATATAAATACATATATACGTATATATGTATATATGTATATATATATATACATTCCATATGTATATATAAATGTATATATATATACATTTTTGTGTGTATATATATATACACATAATGTATACATACATAATATATATAAGTCTATTATTCCGGTCATTCATATATATATGAATACATAAATGAATAATATGAATAAATTCTGAATACATAAATGTATATATACATTTGTATATATATACATTATGTATATGTATATACATAATGTATATATATATACACACATTTCTGCCTAGCTACTCTTCAATAGAGACATCATTGTAGTAATTTTTCTTAACACTGCACAGAGAGGAGAATGTAATCTTCTAGATAACTGAAACAGTCCTGTATGCCTTACCCCTAAAGCTCATTGGTAGAAATGCCACGTATACTACATCTGATTTTTTTTTGAAAAAATAGAACTATTCAATAGATGATCGTTTCCATAATACATAAGAGAAACCAAAGAACAGTCATAATCACCTTTTCTTTTTCATAATTTAATACATACAAAAAGAAGGCAGCCTATCTTATTATAAAGAAACTTTAGAACAATATGTAAATATGGATACTATAAATTGGCACTAACAATTCTAGTAAATTTTAGACAATGTGTTCAAAATATTTTCCATAAGACATATTCACTTTGCCTCTTGTTCATTCACCTGTTCGAACAAGATTAGCACTTTCTAGCAAAAATAAAAACAAACAATTCAAAAGGAATCGGACATCACTGAATTTATTAGGAGAGTTGTTTCAGCTGAGTATGGTCATCGCCTATTCCAAAGACTACACTTATCCAGTGTAGATATATTTCGGAAGAGTCCAGAGTACTTCCCGTCTTTTACGATTTGAATCTGAAATATTATAGTATAAATAAATAGCCTGGTAATTTCACTTGTATTATAGCTGCTTATTAAAAACTGCAAATGATATTTAATTTAATTGCTTGCTTATCTAGAATTCTGAATACATAAAACAAACATTCCATTTGGGATATAAGCCATTTACCATAAGTCAAAATATAATGGCCAGTATTTGCATTTTTTCTTGTTAAGTTTTCTTCAATAAATTATTTCAGCATATTCACATGTAAGTTAGAGTCTATCTATATGAACAATTACAGTGGGAAAATTCACATTCATCACTGATTAATTATTTCAACAAATTATTATGTTCAGGCTGTGTGAGGACATGAGGACTTGTAGACTCTGGGGATACAGCAATTAATAGAAGATAAATCCCCTACCTCCCATAACAAAAGCTTGTAAAATGCACACTGCATTAAATATATAGTACAAAGTGTGGAGAGAGCATATTTGAGAGGAGATTTAGGGAAAATCTGATTCAAGTGAGCGAGTGGTAGTTTAGATGGTTTTCTCAAAACTGAGTGATGAAAAAGAGAGAAAGGAGAGACAAAGACAATGAGAGAGGGAGAGAGAGAGAGAGAGAGAGAGAGAGAGAGAGAGAGAGAGAGAGAGAGAGAGAGAGAGAGAGAAAAGACTCATATACCCAAGATAGAAGCCATGCTGTTCATAAAACCTAATGTTGGAAATAACATTACATCACTTTATCATATTCTATTTTTTAGATTATTGCCAGGAATACCACACTTAAGAGGGGGGAAATTTCTCTCTTCAGTGTCTTACAATTTTCTAAGTACAGGTCTTTTACTTCTTTGGTTAAATTTATTCTTAAGTATTTTATTGTTTTTAAAGCAATTGTAAAAGGAAGTATTTTTTTGATTTCTCCTTCTACTAGTTTATTATTGGTGTATACAAATGCAACTGATTTTTGAATATTAATTTTGTATCATGCTACTTTACTAAATTCATTTATCAGTTCTAATAGTTTTTGGTGGAGTCTTTGGGGTTCTCTCTATATAGTATCATGTCATCTGCATATAATGACAATTGTACTTCTTCCTTTCCAATTTGGATGCCTTTTATTTCTTTTTCTTGTCTGATTTCTGTGGTTATAACTTCCAGAACTATATTGAATAAAAGTGGCAAAAGTGGGCAAATTTGCCTTGTTCCTGGTATCAGGGGAAAGGTTTTAGACTTTCCCCATTGAGTATGATGTTAGCTGTGGGTCCATCATACATGGCCTTTATTTTGTTAAGATATGATCCCTCTATTCCCATTTTGCTAAGAGTTTTTTATCATAAATGGCTGCTGGATTTTGTCAAATGGTTTTTCTGTGTCTATTGATAAGGTCATGAGTTTTATTTTTCACTTTGTTAATGTGGTGTATGGTGTATCACATTATTTGTGGATATTGAACCAACTTGCATAACAGGAATGAATCCCATATAATTGTGGTATATGATCTTTTAATATTGCTGAATCTGATTTGTTAGTATTTTGTTGAGGATTTTTGCATCTATGTTCATTAAGGATATCAGTGTGTAGTTTTCTTTTTCTGTAACGTCTTTGTCTGGTTTTCGGATCAGAGGAATGGTGTAGCACTGCCCTGTACACCTGAAGCTGAAACTGAATAATACTGTATGTCAACTATAATTTAATATATATGTAGTCACAGGATATGGAGTACAACATAGGGAATAGAATCAATGGAATTGAAACAGCTATATACGATGTCAGAGAGGCAATAGATTGGGGGAGGGAGGTCATCACTTTGTGAGGGGTGAAATGTCTAACTATTGTATTGTTTTGCACACCTGAAACTAATAAAAAAGAAACTAATAAAAAAGAAAAAAATAACTCAAAACGACTAAAACATTTAAATTAATAAATAAATGAAGAGAAAAAAACATTAGGGTCTCTTCTATGAATTTTTGAATAAAGGAAAGTACATATTAAAAAAAAAGTGACAAGGGAAATTAAGTTCCATTTGTTGAGGAATATCACATGAGGTCTGACAATAAAGTTCAAAAATATACTGCAACAATGTTGTTAACCGTTTCTTGATTAAGAGAAATTCATTATGAATTTGTACCAACTGGGTGGATAGTTAACTAAGTTAACTATTTGGAAGTGCTGAAGAGGTTGCGTGAAAAAGTTAGACAACCTGAATTTTCGCCAACAATTCGTGGCTCTTGTATTACGACAATGCACCAGCTCACACGGCACTGTCTGTGCAGAGTTTTTAGCCAGTAAATGAATATAGTGGTACCTCAGTTTTCGAACATAATTTGTTTTAGAAGACCGTTGGAGTTCTGAAATGTTAGAAAACTGAAGCACGGTTTCCCCATAGAAAGTAATAATAAATAGATTAATCCATTCCAGACCTTTAAAATCAACCTCTAAAATTGCAAATTTAGTATGAATTTTACTATCTAATCATACCACAGATCCATAAAATTTATGGCTTTCATAAACCAAAATGTACGTCAACGGAGATATTAGAAAACTGAGGTACCACTGTAACTGTATTGGAACACCATCCCTACTTACCTGATCTGGGCCTCATGACTTTTGTCTTTACCTACAGATAAAGGAAACATTGAAAGGAGGACATTTGGATGACATTCAGGACATCAAGGGTAATACGAGGACAGCTCTGATGGCCATTCCAGAAAGAGTTTTGAAATTGCTTTGAAGGTTGACTAGGCACTGGTGTCGGTGCATAGTTTCCCAAGGGGAGTACGTCAAAGATGACCATAGTCATATTCAGCAATGAGGCATGTAGCACTTTTTCTAGGATGAGTTTGCGAACTTAATTGTTCTAGCTTGTATAATTGTGGATATATCTTCAAAACCAACTACTATTCATTCACTCTGTGACATTTGATTTGATATCAACCTAAAAGAGTCACTGCAGGAAATTTTGTTTTCCTCTTGTTTTCTTTTTTTTTCAATTGAGACATAACTAACATATAACATTGTGTAAGCTTAAGGTATTTATTTGATTCCTTTATATATTTCAATATGATTACCACCATAGAGTTAGCTAACACATTCATCACTTCAATAATTATCATATATTTTTTGTTGTAAGAATATTTAAGATCAAATTTGGTTACTTACCACCTCGTTTTCATTAACTATCAGGTCAACATGTGTCATGCGTTGGTTGCTTCCTTTTGCCAAAGTCCACAGCTCCATACAGCAACCTTTCCATCCTTCAGATTTTTATGATGTATCTTTCCTATTTTCCTTTTATGCCTATGGATAGGAATGGGTCTCTGTTACTGTTCTTTCGTTTTACACTATTGAACGCACTTAACGTGGAATAAGATGGTACTGCATTCTGGTATGCACTAAGTAGTGGTACTAAGAATAGAATTGCACTATTAGCATTATTTAGTATATCATTATATAATATGTAAATATTTATTAACAGAAGAATGGTAATGGGCTAAGAATGTTATAGTATTGTTGTTTTTCTTAAACTCTGCCTATATCTATGTGAATTTCCCTTTAGCAAAACTCTCTTCACATTACTTAGAGTACAACAGCTGCTTTCTATAGTGTTTCTAACTGATGGGGTAATTAAGAAGGCAAACCTTAGACTCAGATGAACTTGGATTCTAATCTAAGCTTTATTCTACTTAATAGCTGTGAACATGGGAAAGGTAATTAAGCTCCCAACACCTCAATTTCATCATCTATCATACCTAATAAGAGCTTACTAAGCATTAGGCTCTGTTCAGGCACTGAAAGTTTTACAAATCAATTCATGTAACTCTTAGGGGATTGGAGTCCCATGATGTTGATCGATCATTGTTCATATTTGATAATTACCAGTAACTAATGAACTCATCTGAGTTCACACAGCCAGGAAGATTGTTGGGGCAGCACTTCAATTAAAGTCTTCTGGCTCCAGCGCGCATGCACTTGTCCATTGCACTATGTCACAGTGCCTGTTTCAAAGGCTTGATGTGACAAGGCAATATGCTCACAAAAGTAAAGCGCTTAGACTTGCTTGAGACTATCCTCAATAAATGTGACTTCTTCCAATCATCATGTATAATTTCTGCTCCTTTTGAAATAGTTTAGCCAGAAAATAAAACTAATACATTTATTTTCATAAGACATTTTCTCCTGACTGGAAATAAAAGTTACTGTTTGTGTGGAGCAGGGTGGCACAAATATTTTGATTTAAAAATTAATTCTACCAGATCATCAGTTAAAAAAAAAAGATTCCTCAGAAAATTTGAATTGTGTTTAGCATAAAACCTTAAGATGATTCACATAGAGGGATAAGAAAGTCACATACAGTGCATAATTGTCTTCAAGAATGTCATAGAATTATAATCAGAGTAGAAAAAACATCTATTATTTTATAAAAAAGTAACCTTTCTGAAGGTCATACTCTATACAATATGTGTAATTGAACCTTGCTTTATTGAAGCACTAAAGTATGAATGAAAAATGAGCTAGGTGAGACATGGATGCGCTCATTTAAAAATTAAAAAAAAAAATTTTGGTACATAAAAATTTAAACACATATGTAATTTTAACACATGCAATATTTCAAATAATGTTCTAAATTTTTAAAGAATAAATAGAAATAAATTACTTTTCCAAAATATTATGATTTGATTAGTTCAATTTCTGTTTAAATGTAATTTAAAAAGAAGTACTAAGTACGGTTTATAAGGATCATTAGGAATCTGGACCACCTCTCTCAATGAAGAACAAAAAAAAGCTGGATAGTATGCCGTTTAAAATATTCTTTAATGTCTTGAAGAACTGACAAGATATTTAAAAACTTCTTGATCAAAAATAAGTAAAACCAACAAGCAAGCAGAACATTCTTTAAGAGCACGTCCTATTTTAGGGAACCGATTTCAAGACCACTTGTGACATAAGAGAAAGAGCTAAGGATCTCAAGTTTGTCTAAAATTTGGAGATTAAGAGAAAACCCTACCCCATTATGCAGGAATCCCCAAAGTGTTGCAATCTAAAGTCAAGGGTGAATGAAAAACTAAACTACACACACACACACACACACACACACACACACACACACAGGTGTGCAAGAAATAAGGCTTGACTCTCAGCAGAACAGGAGAGAAAGACTGCATGAAAACACAATTACCAGCTGACCTTTCCACAGCTTTGCAGCTCAAATTCTCATTATCTCAATTTTCCAAAATAATTCAAAATGACAAGTTTGTTTTATTGTAGCTCTGGACCCACAGTGGCACCAGAAACTTGGTAAACAAACACAAATCTCTGAACCTTTTCCCCGTCTCTTACTCCATTAGATGAATCTGCAGGCTGGGAAAATACTGTATAACATCGTGTCAGCAAGGGGATCTCCTCCAAGATGGCCCAATTCAATGTGGTGTCCTGAGGCTGCATGAATCTCTCCTCAGGCCCAAGGCATCGATTCCCCAAACTTCCAGGGGTGTTGCATGCTGAGGGCTCAGTGCTGAGCCCTTCTGTACCTCCGAGGTTATACAGCAGCCTGCAGACAAAACCTGATTCATGTGCTGGTTTCACTGAGTCACCTCTGAAGGATCATGTGAGTCTCAGAACCCAACCTCCAGCGGGGCCATTCTTTATCCACTGCTGACAAACTGTCAGTGCCTGGTCTTGGGTCGTGGGCTGGTAGTATGTACTGCTGGTAACCGTGGTCTTTGGTAAGTTTTCTGCTGGAAGGTCCACACACTTTGTACCCTACTCTTTTGACCCCAGGACTGTTCTCTTCTAGCACCTTCCAACACTTAGGCAAGTTCCTTTTTGACATGCATGGCAATAACTGCTTTTCAGTTCAACACTCTTAAATCATGGAAGGCAGGAGGTCATATCCAGGGATTCTCATAGTCTAAACTTGCAATGCCACAGTTTACACACAATTCTGGCCACCCAGCTCTGTGAGGGGCATGCTTTGGTGTGGAGCCCAATTAGAATTCAAATCAGAATGTACTCTTAGAATCCTCAGTGGGATATTTACCCTAATCTCATCTCCACTTAGTCCTCTAGGTTCCATTCCATTCCCTTGTTTCGGAATGTCATTTTCCTTTCCCATGTGGCCAAATTTACTTTACCTCTTTTCCTACTTCTTACTGTAAGGCTTACAGTAAAAACCGTGTCCTGAGTTCTCTAAACCCCTTTTTTCTCTTTATAAACAAATGGAAACCAAACAACACAAGAAAGAAACTCTCACTTTTCCAATGAAAGCTTTAGTGTTCACAGCTATTTTCTCCAAAATTGATGTCAACAGTATACTCCAGGAATTAAAAGATGAACAGTCTCTCCCATTCCCTGGGTTCTGATCTCTCTCCAAAAAAAATGTCTACCCACACATCAATGGATGAGTATGTCAGAACAAAGAGATTCACCAGTAATCACATATATTATTCAATGAAATATGCTATAAATATGTAATGCTATCTGCAATGTTATAAGATATACATATATAAAATATAACATAGTATTATATACATACATACACACACATTTCTTTTGAATAATAAATATATTAGTCAAAGGTAAACTGAACAAGCTTTCATTTTGAGAAGTCTCAGCGTTTTCCCTGAGGCAGTCTAACACTGCCTGACTTTGCCCACTTGGGGAGGCTCTCTGGACTTACAAGGTGACCCAAACTGCCTTAAGCTTCCTCTCAGCTTGACTAAACCTTAGACAGACTTCTCCTGACTCTGGGTCCCTGATCAGTCTGTTCTTAGAGCATTTACTTTAGAAAACTGTCACCTGTTTCGGTCTCTTTGTGATTTAAATTTATTTCCAGTTTCACAACCCAGTAGTAGTATCTTTCTCAAGGACCTGGGAACCACCCCATGTAATGTAAATTTTTAAAGATGTAGCATCTCTGTCTCAGAATCTCTGTAACAGAGTGGAAACTAAAATTCTGTGGGGAGAGAATGGGGCACCTTGATCCAAGTTGTAAAATGAAGATACAGAAGACACAGAAGAAAAGGTGTTTTTCCTTTGAGTAGGGCCAATTAGAAAACAGATGGCCTATGATTCCGCCCACCCCATTCCATCCCAACTTCTAAAATCTCTCCAGTCTCTTGTCTTGGCAGAAGAGAGTATCCAAGACTAAGGTCTGTGCTTTCTCCCCTATTGCTGGCAGTAAAATCAACTTCTGTCTGCTCATCTGTTTCATGTGATATTTTTCCTCAGTGAGGGTCACACTATGGGAGTATATTTAAAAGCTGGTCTCTTGGAGGGAATGACTTCTGTCAAATACTTTAAAAGGTAAGGTTTTGGCTTTCTCCTGAGTAGAGTCTTATGCGCTGACATTCAAACTACATGCTCAAATCTTTCATGGAAGCCTGAACAATTTTTACTAGAACCTCTTTATAAGAGTGGGACTGGCCTAGGTTCTCAAAGAAATATGCCTAGTATCTCAGTGATAGTGGTGTTTGCAGTTGAACTCTAGGTAAACTAAGAAATTTCTTGTTGATTGCTTGTTGCCGATAATTTGATGACGATCTGTACTCATCGAGGAATGTTCCTTGATATTTAAAAATGTAGATATAAGCATATGAATGATCAGAATTGCTAAGATTATGAAATTAAAAGTAAAGGCATCATAGAGTGTCAAAATTAGAAGGTATCTTTAAGTAGTATTTTTAAGAAACAAGAAACAATTTCTTTTATTGAGGCACTAATCTGTGTGATCTCTCTTGGTCCGGAGTGTTTCTACATATGCATCGTCAGTCCTTAGAGAAGTAACTATGGTACTCAAGGCATCGTACATGTTAAGCAGACAAATAAAGGCTAAACAGCTGTCTTTGTATTTTTCATCCAATGGTTCTTGTACTAAACCTTCAATCTATGCATATCTATGCATATTACTTATATAATACAGTACACCTCAGTGAGCCTGTGTTAGTTAAATACATGACTGGCAAACACAAGATCTCTCTCTGAGCATTTTGCCAAACCGGCCCAAAACAAAACAAAACAGTATCAAATGCATTCCCTTTCAAAAGATGTTTTTCAAAATACTTGGAAATAGTATCTCCCTATTTCATGCTGCCTACCTAATTAATGTTTTCATTCTCCCCATTCTTCCTCAAAGTAAATTGTTTTTCCTCAAAAGTAATAGTCACATAGTCCTTTAAATGCCCTTTATAAAATTATCATTTAATTATTTTATTAAGACTGCCCTAAATGGAATGTTCTAAAACTCCCCATTATCATCTTTAAAAGTAGTAGTCAAAATTAAGTATTAATATGCAAGCTTGATCTTGAACAGAGTATCTGAACGGAAATAAGACATACCCACTTGAATTCTGTTTTATTTCAGGCTAAGCTTGTGTGATTAGCCTTCCTGAAAGCCACATCACAGGCTAACTCACATTGAATTTACTGTGCTGTGAATCACTTAAACATTTTTGTCACATGCTGATATTAACTCAGTCTTACATCATTTGCAATTTGGATCTAAGTATGGCATCTTGCATGTGTGCATCTCTACTATATTTCATTTATTCAATTCAACCCGTCATTACAGATTGTACAGATCATTTCTGAATTGTAATTGTTCTGCAGTATATTCACTAACCCTTCAATCTTCCAGTGACCCACAAATTTAATGAACATATGAGCTTTTTCACTTTATGTTCATCCAAGTTACTGATTGAAATGTCGAACAAGATACCACTAACAGCACAATTCTGAAGCCTCTATGCAAAGTGATACCAGTCTTAATCTTTTCTGGCATTTTTATTTTTTAATGACTTATTAATGTACCTAATTAATGGTCCTTGCATTTAGACTATGTAATAAAATGTATGCAATGGCATATTGCAATAAACAGTGAGAACATTTTATTAAAGAAATAAAAGAAATGATTACTTGTTACTTCTTATATGGGTTACATGGAGGATCTAGAAGCAAAAGTAGAAAGAGTAAATGCCAAAGTTTTAATAAACTGTGTGTCTAACTTGTGGTCCCTGACAAAACTGGACTCATGCCCATGGTTATATGTGTATAACAATACATCCATTTGGGGGAATAATGGTGTCCACACATTCTCATAAGATTCACACAGTGGCATTCAAGCCTTCCTAAAAAAAAAAAAAAAAAAAAAATGTGTTTCTTAAAGATTAAAAATAAAGTCTCCCAACTTTATTATACCTAAGATGGAGAAATTCTGATATTTATCAAAAGTACTAGATGAGCAAAAGTGATAGGGTGAAGCTTCCTAAGGGAAGAGCAACATACACATATTAGAAAAAAATGTTAATGAATTTTATAGTTTACTTTAGATATAGTTTAAATGGATATTCTGTTCTCTCTTCCCCGCTGTAGTGCGCTTTGAACTTCAGCAAACCTGTATTAAAGTCTTTGTCACTTATACTAACTGTGACTTTAGACTGTACGTGAGCTTTGTAAGCTTTGGTTTTCTCATCTTTAAAAGTAGGTTACTATTATGTGGAGGTATATATATATATATATATATATATATATATATATATATATACACACACATATATATATGTGTGTGTGTATATATATATATATATATATATGTCCTTTTCTATGACTTCTGAAAGAATTATACATTCAAAATGTCTGTATTATCTCATTCTACATTATAACTTCAAATCTACAGAATTCTACCTATTTCCAATTTTGTTAATCCTGTTTTTTATATATTTACTTTGCTGCTTTTCAGAGATAATGGATTGGAGACCTGAATAAAATATGGGAACCTCTTTCTATAATTCTGAAATTGAATAAAAGTATACATTTTAAAAAAAAAATGAAAGTCACAGTCTCATATGAACTTGTGTGTATAGTTTATATGTTACAGCTTAAATATTAAATGAATGTATATCCCTAGCTAGTTTTTCAAGTTTTTTTTCCATTTTTGAAATGAACTGTGATTCAAGCCAAATTTGCTTTTTCTTGTTTTAGAAGTTACCTACGTGCATATTGTTTTTATTTTTCTATCTTAAATGCCAAAAGAATGTGAAAATATTGCGATTTAAATAGCACCTTTCAATATATCACTGGCAAAGACATCTGTTAAATTCAATGAATGATTTAAATTTACTATGTGCAAGGTATTATCGTGCTCTCTGTGGGTCAAAATAATGAATCCTCAAACAATAAGTTTTTCTTTAAATATTTTACAAAATAATCAAGAGGAAAGCTATGACCATGTGCACTGTTAAAATGAGTTATTCCTGTAGATAGGGTGTGCTACATATTTTATATACAATATTCCACTCACTTACCAGGACAAAATGTGGAAATTTTTGGATATTGTGTGTAAAGAGTGCTTTGGATTATAGAATGTTAATTTAAAATGGTGAAAATGAAGACTTTAGTTAATTTACTCATGTAGTCAACAAAATATAGTTGGCTCTTACAGCACAGATAACTGTTTATATGTCTGCCTTTTCCCCCAAAGATTTTTTTCTTAATCTATGGTTCTTTTAAAGAATAGAGGTCTCTCATTTACATTCTTATTTCCAGAATACAAAAGAGGGCATGGTACACAGAAAATGCTCGGTAAATGTGAGGAAAAGTAATTAAATGAGTAAATAAAGTAAATTTCAAAATATCTGGCTCTCATGTACTACAGGATTGTCCTGTGCATCATAGTTAAATGAGATACTACATTTATAATATGTTTAAATTCAAAAACACTATGTACAAATTATTGTCATGAATATGGGTTCATTATTTCCTAAAATATGCAGGTTAGTGTTGTATGTCTTCAAGATGGTCAAGAACAAATCTTGACAGCCTTTTATTTCTGCTGTCTCATAGAACAAATACAGACTTTCCTGCTTGCACCCTATAACTAGGCAAATGTAGTTTTCATTCATTTCACATATTGTGCCCTCTTACACCTCTCTTCCTTTACTTAAATTGTCCTTGACATTTGGAGCAAACTAATCCCTGCATCTTTTCCATCCCACAGTTCTGACTTCTGCAAGCACTCAGCTTAAATTTTACTTATTCAGAGAGCAGTCCCTCATTAACCCAGGCCCACAAACCTTCCACTCACTCATCAGAACATCGATTCTAATTTACATGCAGAGGAATCTCTGGTCAGCAGTGCTTTGGGAAACCACAGGTTTTCCTCTCATGGTTTTAAGAAAACACTGAATTATATTTATATACCATACATTTCAAATCTGCAGTTTTCATATGTTTGGTTCATTTTGGTCCTCTTGTAGAATTAGATGACTTTCTCCTGCCCTGGCTCCCATGTGAATAGGCCTGTGGCAGATTCTACAGGGAAAGACAATCTGAGATCTGTTGGTATACTACATACCCAGTATATGGTTAGATTGGGGCCCAGGATTCATTCCCTTAAAATGATGATGATTCCTTTGAATTTAATGTACATTTGTGATAATAAATAATATTACAAAGGAAAGTATAAGTTCAGAAAGCATGCTATATCAGGCCAATAGGACCAAGACCATCTCATTCAATGTGTAACAAAGCATAGATGGAAATTTCATCCTGAAAATCATGACCTCTGAGAAGGTCATCAAGGCTATTTCTGAAGCAAGTACATTCCAAGAATTCTATTTACTGTTGTGGGATATATATGTGTGTGTATGTATATATATACACATACACACACACACACACACACACACACACACACATCTCCATACACATATGTATGTGTATTTATATATATGTATACATATATATGCATATATATATATATATATATCATAACAGTAATTAAAATATATCTATATATCTTACAACAGCAGATATATAACCATATATATATTTATATATAAAACCATAACTATATGGTTATAATTTTATATACATATGTTTTCATTATTTTATATATTGTTTGTCTATTTGCTTACCTATACCCATATACATAATCATGTAACACTTTGGGTTACTTTTCTTCCTCAATGCATTAGATAATAATAATCATTCGTGACTATAGAAGAGAGGGGAAATTAAACAACTCAAGTTTCATCCTGAAAGTTTTACACATACATATATTTTTAAAATATAGATTACTATAATTCATCAGAAATATTAAAATGGCAAAAAATATTATTAGTGACAATTCACATTGCTTACATAGTATGCACAGTGACCATAGAAAATGGCTCCACTAGCTCTCAATTTGCTGCAAAATAACTTAAGTCAAAAGGAAAGCTGTCTTGATTTTCATTGACTGCATATTAAATCAAAATTATTATGTGATCCACAATCCAGGTTACTAAAAATGAAACATGTTCAGATACACTAAATAGTCAAGATCATCTGATATTTTTATTTCTAACTGCAAATGATAAAGTTGATACTGATGTACTTTGTGCATCTATTTCAAAGTGTTAGCTTTGAAAGCATTACATATGTTAAATCAAAAAGTATTATAAGCTAGGCAAAAAGGACTAAACAAACAAATCCTTTAGTTCTGTTATCTCATTAACGCAATTTCCATTGAGTTTTTATTTATTAATTTTTGAAGTGAGTTTTGAATTGAGATTGATGTGAATGTACATTTCCTTCCATCTAGGCTTTCAGCTTCCTTTTTAAAGCTGACAAAAATGACCTGTGAAAATATTCCCAGCGTGAGAATAGTCCCTCTCGGTATAAGTGTGCCAGATAGGAGTGTATAATGGCTTCTATAAGCGAAGTAGTGAATCTGCATTATCAGATCTTACATTACAGAATTCATATAAGTACATTCCTTGGACATTTACTTTTCCTTATGTATTCGACTGAAATGTGCATGTGTAGAACTCTAATTATCAGAGCCTGATATCATGATTTTGAGTTGAATGCTTTCTGTAATTTTGAAGAAACATAGTTACTATTGATTTCACATGTGGTTTGCCTGAATCTTTTCAGGACCAAAAAAAAAAAAAAAATTGCAAATTAGTAGTTGGATGCTAAGAAATAATCAAATAATGTAGCTACATTTACATTACACTAAAAGGATATGAGATTGTACACAAAGACAGTAGGAGAGGAGAAGAAAAATATAACCAAATAAATGTTTTTATGCAACTTTATATATTTTACATTGGAAAAAATATATAGAAATAAAACACAGACACATTCACACATCCAAAAAAACAAAAACAAAAACAAACAAAAAAAGCAAAAACAAACAAAAAAAAACAACTGTACTAAAAAATGGTCAGAGTACCTGCTTTGACATTTTTCCAAAGAGGACATATAGATGGACAACAATAGGTATATGAAAAGTTGCTCACCATCATTAATCATAGGAGAAATGAAAATCAAAACAACAATGAGATATCACCTTATACTTGTCAGAATGGCTTTCATCAAAAAATAAACAAATATCACACATTTGATCCCCTTTACCCTTATCTATCACCCTCCTCTTCCCTTACCCTCTAGTAACCACTAAACTATTGTCTGTCTATGAGTTTTGTTTCTTCTTTTGATTTTCTTGTCAATTGTCACCCCAATAAACTTTAACAAATTAAAAAAAAATCAACAAATGACAAGTGCTGGCGAAGATATGGAGAAAAAGAAACACTCATATACTGTTGGTGGGATTATAAATTGGTGCAACCACTATGAGATAAATATGGAGATTCCTCAAAAAATTAGAAATAGAGCTGTCATACCACCCAGCATTCCACTTCTGGCTATTTATCCAAAAAAAAAAAAAACACTAACTTGAAAAAACGTATGCACCCCAATGTCCACTGCAGCATTATTTACAGAAGCCAAAATATAGAAACAACCTAAGTATCTATCACTAGGTGAATGGATAAGGAAGATACGGTATATATATAGAGGGTGCCAAAAAAAAAAAAAAGTATACACATTTTAAGCAAGGAAAAAACTGTATTAAAATTGTAATATTCAATATATACCAATAAGAAAAGGTGACTATGTCACGTTTGACTTCTGCAATTGCAAAAGGTGCTCAAAGTGGTCACTGTCACCGTTCACACACTTCTGATTACAGCGAACTACTGCTTGAGTAACGTTGAACAAAGTGTCCACTTGTATACATTTTTTGGCACACCCAGTATATACAATGGAATGTTACGCAGCAATAAAATAGAATGAATCTTGCCATTTGCGATAACATGGATCAACCTAGAGGGCATTATGCTAGGTAAAATAAGTCAGACAGAGAAAGACAAATACCATATGATTTCACTTACTCAGAGATTCTAAACAAACAAACAAATTGATAATAAAACAAAAGAGAAACAGACTCGATACAGAGAACAAGCTGATGGTTGCCAAAGGGAGGGGTGTAGGAAGGTGGGTGAAATCAAATCAAAACAAAACAAAACAAAACGAAAAACAGAAATAGGATAGTTTATTAAATATTAGCAATATAGTTTCTATAACTGTATTACTGATGAAACAGTAAATAATTTTCTGATAAAATCAGAATTTATGTGCTAGTCCATGACAAAATAATATATTTATATCTATGTCACTTACACACACGTACATAACCTTTCCTAATAAATATGTGATATTAATTCTGATATATGTATAAAGTAAGAATCAATGATTTATTTTTATCCCCAGGATTCCAAGTATAAAAATTGCATATGTTATTTACCACATTGAAAGATTAAAAAAGTAAACTATAAAATATTATTTTATGAACTAATGTAAATAAATCAAACTTTAAAAATTTAAGAATAATTTTTGTTTTTTTTAGAAAACATTTATTTAAGAAATATTCTTTGTCTACATAAAGATTTTCCAATAAAAGCCTACATACTACTTAATGATGCTATTTTGAATTCACTGGGCATTCTATAAAAAATTTTAAAGTATGTGTAAAGTTTGAAATTAAAAAGACAAAATATGTATGATTCTTAGTTTCCTCATGCTGCTGTAAGAAATTACCACAATCCTGGTGAATTAAAACCCTACAAATTTATTATTTAGGTTAGAAGTCTCGCTGCCCTAAAATCAAGATTTTGACAAAGTGTCATTCCTTTTTAGAGGTTTTAGGAGAGAATCCATTTCTTTGCTTTGTTCAAGCTTGTAAAGACTGATTTCCTGGCTTGTGGTTTTTCTCTATTTTTAAAACTAGCAGCATGGCATCTTCAAATCTCTTCTCTGACTCTGAGCTCTCTTCTTGCCTCACTCACTCTTCCACTTTCAAGGACACTTGTGATTACATTGGGCCCACCAGTACAATCCAAGTATAATCTGCTTATTAAAAGATAATTAGATAATTTACAAATTTAATTCCATCTGCAACCTTAATTTCCCTTGGCTAGGTAACATAACATATCCAAAGGTCCACGGATTCTGGCATGAACATTTTTGGTGGCTATTATATTTCCTGCCACAATATGTCTAAAGTTATTGGCTAATTTAAACAATTTGCAATATTAATTCTCTCTCTTTCTCTGAGTAGCTCCCCTAGAATATGTCCACTTTATTTGCAGTCTCATATTTATTTTAAAAAAATATACCTGTGGGTAAAACCTTACCAAATTCTGATTGGTTTATTTTGGTGGTATGTTCATGGTTTGACGTTAGCTTTTGAAATTTGCTGCATTTTAATTATTTGAAATACAAAACAGATCATATGTAAATAAATATGAATGCAGTGAAATAATTATTGAGAAATAGTTCAATAAAAAGGAAGAAATATATTTCTTCTAAGTATAATGTATGCATATATGTTAGTGTAGGAAAAAAAGGAAAAATGAATAGGAGAAATATAAAAGAATTATGAAGTGTGTACCAAAAGTCAATCATTAAGAAAAAAGCTCATGTGGCTGAAAAATATCTCAAAGGTCAGTATCATCATAGAAAAAGTAAGAAAGTTTCAGTCAAGTGAGAATAGTAAGAACTATATGCATATAACTTAAAGACAAAAATAGCAAAAAATTGACAGATTTTTGGGCCTTGTGGATTATGTGAAAAACTTCTACCTTAACTTTGAAATTTAAAGTTCTTCGTGTGTGGAGGGAGGGTTTGCGCAGTGCCCGGGAAGAAAGAAGTTCAATTACAATCTGCAAATGTTTCCATCTCCAGCAGGAGACTTTTGATCTGAGGTTGCCACACATGGTTTATGTTCTGTGAAGGGCAGATCTACAAATAGAAAAAGCTCCGTGGTAAGCCTTGGCAAATGCCATTGAGAAGGTAGGAGGCCAGAGTAACAAGTAAAGTCGTTACTGTAAAGAGAGTATAAGTTTATGTCTCTTTGTACCAGCAAAAATGACCTTATTGCAGAAGATGTGGAAATGTAAGGTGAACTGGGGAGGGGAAAACGAAAAGAGGGTCGATTGTAAATTCCCTTTAACTTACACTTTTACAAATTTTATAACTGTAGCCTTTAGACAATATCCAATAAATATTTGTTTCTTGGAAAGAAATATGTTCAGGTAATTTTCATTGCACATATATCGTGGCATTTTGATATTTGACAGTCAGTATTTCATGTCCAGAATAACTACAGTTTTGACTATATCACAGGAAAATTATGAAAAGTAATATTGATTTGTCTGTTAAAATTTTAAAAATGTCTTAGACCTCTTGGTTAAAAAGCTACATTTTTTTTGTAAAGTAATTAGGGTAACTGGCTGCCTGTCAAATATTTAGTATTTCATAGTACTCTAGTGCTTTATGAAGGTATATATAATGATATTCCTCAAATAACTATAACCATGGTAGTGAAATTTAGATTATGTTTACATAATGGTTTCTTGAACAGTGTGTATGACACTTTTTCAGACTCTAAGTTCCATCACTGTCTTTAATTCTGTACATTTTAATTGTTCGCATTGCTTTTAAAAATCTAAAACAGCTAAAATTTAAGATCAATTGAAATAATCATGGTTTTCATATGAAAATATGTAACAGTACAACTTTTTAAGCCCTTATTTTCGGATTGTTTTATAAAAATAACATAAGTTTAAAAAGTTGGACTGTTCATTGTTCTCTGTGCAGTCAAAATACCTAACATACAGAAATGAATATGAGTATTAAACCTTTAAATCCGAAAGGAAATTCAGGAAAGCCATTGAGAATTTCCTTTAACTCAGTCCATACTTTTGTTTCCCTTCTATTTGAATTGTGCTTATGCTTTTGCAGTACATTGATTAAAAAACAAAAATGTATTTTGAACGCTATTTCACGGCACAAATGTTATTAGCAACAAGGAATTGGACCGCATTATTTGGCTTTTGAGGAACTAAGGAAGGAGACTTAGGACACACAAATATGGTTAATTATTAACCTAAAGATAAAGAATGCCAGAGACCATAATAATAAAAAAAAGCAAAATACGAGTAAACATAGAATTCTAAAAATGGAGGTTGATAAATAGGTAGGAGAGTGATCTATGCTGAGGTCTGAAAAAAGATGAATGAAAACTAGAGGGATTTATCTGGGGCATGGATTTTGCCTTGTAACATTTGCACTTTCCAATAAAGGGTTGGGGTTATTGCCATTTTACACTGGGAAGTTGGTGACAGTTATGCAGGTCACATCACTGTTTCACGTTATCCCAAAGCCATCACTGTGGTGTCCTCTCTTTTCCCACACTCCTATTATTGTTTCTATTTTGCCCCTCCAATTCATTCTGGATGCAGCTACAGCAATGATTGATCTTTTTTTTTAAAAAAAACTGTAATTTGGATTATGCCATTCCCTGGCATAAAGCTTCAAATTCATATTGCATTATATTTGTGAACATGGGCATACTCAAACCAAGACAAAATTTTCAATTGATTAGCAGGAAATGAATCTAAACCTGTGAGACTGTTGGCATGCCAACTCCAGGCACAGGAGAGGCACGTGGAGTTTGGTTTCTGGTGGATAAGTGTCCATGCCCTGCAGGGAACCAAAACCCAACCCACAACGCAAAACTAGTCACCGAAGAAGCCCTGTTGCAACCAGGAATGGAAGCCCATTGACCATTTGAAACTGAGCCTTATAGCCCCAACTTTTATGGCTATTGCTCCCCTGGGATAGTCAAAAGAAAAATGACAAGTATTAAACCTTAAGGGAGTGGAGTGAGGGAGAAGGTGAGGGGATTAGAAATCACAAATTGGTAGCCACTATATTGCCACAGGGATATGAAAGACAGTTAGGGGAATCTAATCAATAATGTTGTAAAGATTTTGTAGGGTGTCAGGTGGGCATCTGTCTTACTTCATGGACGGTGTTGATGCCTGACCACTGTGCTGTACACCTGAAGCTGAAGTTGAATAATATTGAATGTCAACTATAATTTATTGTATATATGGTCATAGGATGTGGAGTACAGTATAGGGAGTAGAGTCAATGGAACTGTAACAGCTATATATGATGTCAGAGAGGTAGTAGATTGGGGGAGGGAGGTTATCAATTTGTGAGGGGCATAAATCTCTAACTATTACATTGTTTTGTACATACACCTGAAACTAAAACAAACAAACAAACAAACAAAAAGCTTGGCTTGAGCCAGGCTACTTGAATGATGAGATCGCCCTGGTTACCTCTGAACAACAGCCTCAAGTTGAGGGGCCCAGAGGTGGAAGCAGGCAATTACAAAATCACGAGGTGGGAAGAGGTGGACAATGATAAAAAGCAAAACAAAGCAAAACGCAAAGAAAACGTAGAAACTAAAACCTTTTATAATGAACAATAAGCTGACAAATGAAGATCACAAAGCAAGTAAGGAAAAATAATGGAAAACCAAGATAAAAAAAAACAGAACAAAAAATCCTTCAATATTCATGAAATAAATAAAATAACGTACAAAGAAATTCAATAGTAGAGAATCTGAAAATGATTTTTAAATAAGCGCATCATATTCCTTAAAGAGAAGAAAGGGTAAGCAAAGTGCTTAAAGGGCAGATGACAATCAGAAAATGGTACCATGTCAAGAATCCAGTAAAATTCTTTGTAAAGGAAGGTGTTATGATTGCCATTGGGGTGGGGGTGAGGACTTCCTAAATTAGATCAATTCTAGACTAGTAATAAGCTAAAAGACTTGGCCGATGAGATATGTTTAAGAATTCACTCAGAACCAAGATGATAATAAAAGAATAAAAGCAAAGTATAGGTAGATTGACCAAGAGGTTCTGAGATCCTATCAAATAAACAATTAATGGGTATTCTTGAGTAAAAGCATAAAGACAATGGCAGAGAAACAACTACTGAAGGGAGATTGTTAAGAATTGTCCTGAATTTAAGAATGGCATCTCTTTACAATTTGAAAGGACCAATGAGAACCAAAGACAATTCAAACGAATGCACTCATCTAGACACACTGTAGTAAAACTAGAGGATACTGTGTATAGGGGTGGGGGGATTCTTAAGTGTTATCAAATAAACAAACACAAAACAAATAAAAAACTAAACACAATAGCCTGCAAGGCCCAGGATGATTGGATCTTGGTCCCCACACTGTGCCCCAGCCATGTGTCACTGAGCTCTACCCAGGGTAGGATTTGCCAGGTTGACCTTCTTCATACCCTTGAGTTAATCACTCTTTTTTTGTTTAACCCAATACCTTCTTCTATCCTATTTTTTCTGACATAATCATACCTATCACCACACATCTAATAATTAAGTTCTAACTATCCCTCAGAACTCTGCTTACCGTGTTTCCCTGAAAATAAGCCCTAGCCAAAAAATAAGCCCTAGCCTGATTTTTCAGGATGGCATCCCCTGAACATAAGCTCAATGCGCCTTTTAGAGCAAAACTTAATATAAGGCCCGGTCTTATTTTCAGGGAAACACAGTAAACTTGCTGTCTTAGAAAGAACTTTCTTGAGTAATCTACTCAAAACATTTTCTCATTTATAACTCATCCTCATCTCATAGCATCCTGTCCTTTCTCTGCATTGTAATGAACAGAAGTTGTAATTACATTTGTATTTACATTTTTAAACCTTATGATTAACCATAAGGTTTAACAAATTGTTAAGTATTTTCTACAGTCTTTCCAAAGGTACTGTGTTTCCCCGAAAATAAGACCTAGCAGGACAATCAGCTCTAATGCATCTTTTGGAGCAAAAATTAATATAAGACCCTTTATTATATCATGTTATGTTATATTATAATATAATACAATACAATACAATATAATATAATATAATATAATATAGTATATTATATAAACCGGGTCTTATATTAATTTTTGCTCCAAAAGATGCTTTAGAGCTGATTGTCCGACTAGGTCTTATTTTCGGGGAAACACAGTATATGTTCTCTTTTAAGATGGATCTTCTCTCAGTCTTGCAGGTGGACTCACAGGTGAACCCTTTAAAGCAGAATATCACACACGTATGGCTTTTTTCCTTGTAGATTATCCATTGATCACTGAGGGCTGCAGGAATCGCATTCAAAGTTTCTCTCCTTCATATCAATATTTGCTATATATCAAAGGAAGTTTTTAAAAGGAAGTTTTCCATGTACCCCACAAAGCTCTCATGTCAATTCCATAGGTTCCTGATTGTAATCAACCGTAAGACCAGCTGATCTCTTGATGCTCAAACAAGTAACTGTGATTAACACATGCCGTTTTTAAGATTTCTCTCCAGCCCTGTTCTCAGGAAGGAAATGTGGCTTGAGTCTAGCCTTGTGTGAAGGAAAGAGTATCTGGCTTGCATCCTTTAGAATTAATCAGGTTCTTCTGCAAATCATCCTTGTCTATGCTCTGTTCATGCCTTGGGATTCTTTGCTTATATATATATACCTTTGCAGAATAGGGCCTGTTCTGCAACTGATAGCCTGGGTTTGATGAAGTGCTGCCTGTGTCCTCTCTTCCATTGGATATTGCTCTGACTTTGACATAAGGGTCAGGCCTTTTAGCTCAGAACTCAGAGAAAGGCTTTATCAGGAGAACTTCTTGCCCCTACCTTCTATATATTTCATTATTTCTCAGCAGTTTCTGAAAGTTCCCTGCTGACTTTCTGACTTTTTACTGGATGTATCTCATTTATAAACATGCAAGACTCCTTAACATACAGTTTTACATCGAACATGTTGTAGTCCCTGATTCAGCTCTCAATTTCAGGATTTTGCAAAGAAAAGTCCTGTTGTTCCAAGAAGGTTATGAATAATGTCTTTGATTGTCTGTATTTGTTAGCATATTTTCCTATTGTTCCTCTAGCTCTTTGCAACTTCATAACTCTGCTTTCCTTCCTAATCCTTTAGATGATTATGCATCGCGATCATATACCACTCTGTTACCAACTTATAAGAATCTCCCTGATATGTATGTCTGCACCCAGGCAAGAATAGCAAAGCTCAGACATTCCTCTCAGATGAGATCTGAGAGCTAAGTACGTAAGTTTTTTTAAATGCTAATGTGACAGATTTCAATCTTGCAATATTGCTTTTGAAGATCAGGTGCTTGGGAATATAGAATCATACTATGATTGAGGACTGTCCCAGGCTATTTCATGCTCCCATGGAAAATCTCAGATCTGTAGTGAGCAATAGCAGAACGTTACTATAACTCAGAAACTGTGGTATTGAGAATCCTGATTTGGATTTACCTATGGGGAATATTCTTTTTTAATTTTTATTTTTTAAAGTCCGTCAGTAATAAAATTGCACCGTGTCCATAAATCTTTTTCTTATTTTCTACCATTCCTAGTTTTCATATATGATCTGCCCTAAATTCTCCTGTTTGATTATAATTACCTTTCTACCTTCTAAATGTCTCTCTACAACATATTCCATGCAATAAAGATCATACTTTGTGTTAATAACTTATATTTACTATCTAGCTCATTATAGGTGCTCTGTAACAATTTATTGTAAAAAACAAATAAATACATAAAAATAAAAGAGAACACTTTGTGATTCTTTTCCTTTTACCTGACCTATTGGTACATCTGTGTCTCAATTCACACATGTTTACACTGTACCATCTGAACACATTTTAGTCCTGAACTCATTTGCAGGAAGGTCCATGACTTCCTTATTTTACCTGAAATGAGTTGTTTCTCTAATTTCAAATGAACAATCAAATGTTTGTTCAGCTTTCAGGCAATGCAGTCCTAAAGTAGACATGGCTGTTGGAGGAGGTTTAACATAGTATGTATAGGGTGTGGACTCTTGCTCATGACCTTGACTTCTGCTATGTCGGTATATTTGCCACAAAGTATCCAGAATAAACAGGAACACCCCCATGACTCATTCAATTGAAACAGAAATCTAGTTAATTCTGGCCATTTCTATTCCTACTCTCATCCTGATGGCAAAAGAAAAGGTCTTAAAGAAGGTTGATTAATATATGATTGACTGTATGAATTATCTTCTAAACAGGGACAATTTTCAATGAAATCTAATTTGAAAGCATTTTTATCTTACTAAAATAGTAATTTATTATATTGGTGGATGTAGGAATTACTTTGATACCATTTTCAAAAATAAAATTATTTCTAAAGCAGAAACACAACTTTGTCAGTGAAGTAAAAATTTTTAAATTGTTTATTTTTATTGTATGAGCACCAAATGAATACAATGAGCAGAGGAAGTACTCTGCATGTTCATTTATGTGAATCAGTTTCTTAGCTCTGATAGTCTCTAAAAGTTTATTGTATTCTTGCTTGGTAAGTCCATTTTCAATATGATTTTTTATAAAAGCATAAAGTTTATTTTTATAAAAGCATCAGAAATAAAGTTTACTTTTATAAAAGTTTATTTTTATAAAAAAGTTGATTTTTATAAAGTTTTATAAAAGTTTTACTTTTTATAAAGTTTATTTTTATAAAAGCATCAGAAATCTTCTTCAAATTTATATTTTATTATTACCAAATTTGAAATTGAAACATTCCTTTTTTTAAACCACAGTATTTTTCATTGAAAATGTAATTTCTCTAAAAATGTTTAGCTGAAAACAAATTCTACTAATGAAATGGTTTCTTAAAGCTATTCTTTTCCTGCATTTGAATGTATATTTAAGTTCTAGCTTTTTCACAGAAGCTACACTTCTTTTCTGCATTTAGAGTGTTTCTCCTTGATAAACACTTTATGAAATGAAACTCATTAAATAAGGTTTCTCTCTTTATGATTATTAACAATATTTTTTCTAGAGTTGCAAGCTGAAAAGTCAAAGCCTTTCTCAGTTTTATTCTATTTTGGTGCAGAACATACATTGGTCCAATTAAAAAAAAAATAGTGCTATAAAAGTATAATCTTCCAGCAAGTAGAGATATTCGAAATTCAAAATTAAACCACGTACAAAATTTCACCTTTATTTATATTTTCCTATCTCGCTTTTATAGAGATAATTATAAATGTTTTCCTTTTTGAAATATTTGTTTTTAATAACTGCAAATCACTAAAAGCTCCAAAATTTGTATTTGCTATTTTAAATGTGGAATATTTTACTAGATATTTCCAACAGGTACTAAACTATATAAACAATCAAAATATATCCACTACCATTATAGCGTGTAGATTGATTTACAACATAGTTCTTCAAGAATTCAAACATTTCTAAAATCTGATTAGAGACAGGCAATAAAAAGAGAAAAGAAAATTACATTTGAAACAAATTTAAAGAGAAATCTAGATTTCTGCTTGAGGGGGCAACACGCTGACACCTATTGCTCCATGTTGCGTATATACAAAGAAAGTTTGCGACAGTATATGAGTGAAGTCACTGTAGAACAATAGTCATTGGATCTAAATGAAAAGCCAGGCGTCAAAAAATGATATGCACAGACATTTACTATAGACACCTGTGACAATTTCTTTTCCTAGGAGACAGTCTTAAAATACGACTAAGTTATCATCACCTCTACAGATTTGTTTCTTTTGGCATCCATGATCTGGGCCATTCCTACAGCTTCTGTAATGCATACCAAGGTCCAAATTTTATTCAAGGTACATATTCATCATCAAATTTCTTGAGATGTTAAAATTCAATACATTTAAATCTTTATTAAATGCACAATTTGTCCTTGGAAGAGTAGTGTTTACTATGTTGTACTTGGGAAAGTTTGGAGAAAAATAGCGTGTCTTGGTACAAAAAAGAAAAAAACAGAAAAAATGCTAAACTGAATGAGAAACTAAGACAACAAATATAAACCAGGACTTTTGCAAATAAAACATATGGTTATGTTTCAAGTATATGACATATGTTCTGTTATCTCCCACCCTGTGCTGTAGCAGACCGTAGTCATTGCTCAATGCCTTCTATCTTTCTTGTCTCATGTTCTGCCTCATAATTCTCAACACAGAACACCTAAAGGTAATGTTATTTTTTTCTTCCTTTTTTTTGTTTTTTTTTTTGCGAGATACATACTCAATGCAGGCCACAGTTGATTCCAAAGACAAAGCCTTGGTAAATAACAGTAGATAATCAAAATGAGAGACACAGAGAGAGAGAGAGAGAGAGAACACAGAGTGATCTTCCATTAGCAAAGGATAGAAAACTAACAACCAATAACCCCAAGGCCTTTCAAGAATTTATGAAGACTGATTATTGGAGGCAGACTATAGAAAACAAGTATGTTTCAAATAATTAAAGTAGGAAAGAAGAGTCTAAAATATGAGTTATTTGCAATATGCCACAAAAATTAGGATAGATTGTGTAAAACAAAACATAGAACTTATTATTACTAAGTTGAACTTACAATTACTGTTGAAATATTTAGTAATTAAATTTGAAAATACAATGAAACATACACAGATTACCTCACCTTTTGAACATATATTTAAATATCACCAGTGACCTTCTGCCACACTTTGAATTACATGTATCTGACCAAACTTCAACCTTTTTAGCAAGAAACGCACTCTCTACTTTTGCTGGGAGGGTTAATTAATGCTGCTACAAATGAGATATGCAGAATAAAAATGTCATTGAGCCAGAGGAAACATATTAAATACCTAATGAGTGGGAACTGATTATATCAATCAATTTAATTTTAAAAAAGCACAATGCAGACTTTATTTATTTATTATATTATTATCTGTCTTTCTAGTCTGTTACGTTGTTTTAGGACAAGAAATACAACTAAATTCTTAGTAACACCTAGTTGAAGAGGTCAATCTTGAAGAAAAATCATTTCATGAAAGTCATATATGTATTGGAAATAAAAAATAATGTTTATATAAAGTACAAGTGCTTTAGAGAAAATTTTCTTCTGGAGTCATCATCAGTTCACATGTAGTATATGTATATATGTATACATCTCAATGGAAGAATGGTCCTCTCACACTATATAATTATCCTTAGAAAATTTAAAACAGTGAAGCAATAAAACTGAACTAGAAGAAGTGGACATTAGGAAGTAATCTCAGCAACACAAAATGGAACATAAATCTGAGATTATTCTTAACATTTGATTTATTACATTCTCGTATCATTTTAAGATGCTTAGACAATATCTTCAAAAATGTAATCTTACATTATGAAGTATTTCACCTTTTAGGCAAATACATTAGTATATTTACCAGGTGACACAGAGTAGTTTATTTTGAAATATATTATCTTTATTCTCCAGAAAGGTGGACTACAATTAAAAGCAGAGTCTACTAAAAGAAATCCTCTTTGACTCTATTCTCCAGAATGGCTGAATTAACCACTTTAAATGTAATGAGGGTTAATGTAAATAACTTTGGGTTATTACAACAGTAACAATTAAATTAAGCAAGTAATATTTTGTACTAAATTGCAGAATTAAAAAAAAAAGAGGAAATAATTATTTCTGGTTCACAGACACTAGTATATATGCATTTTAGTAGTTAGAATTGATTAACACAACATCTCCATTTAGTAGTTAAACGGAAAAATATGGTAAATATAAGGCTATACAGCTACTGCTGATTTTTTACTGAAATAGAAAGCATTAAAAATAATTAAGTATTCCCTTGTACAAGAGAAGTGGATTTACATTAAAGTTACAATTGGCACAGTAACAGGTCTGAATAGAGCAAAACACAAAGCATAGCATCTGCTTATAGGTAAAGAACACAAAGTGAAGAACTCCATTAAAGCAGAATTCAGTTAATGTTATACTCCGGCTACACAGTAATATCTTATCATATATTTTTATAACATGGAAACAAGTGAAATTGTTGTTAATCCTCCAAATGCAAGCTTCAAAATGGGTTTAGCAATTCACAATGTATAGAACAAGATCATTTTAAGCAACCTGCTGATAAATCTTTCATTATTTCTACAATCAAATATCCTTTCTCAACAGTAAGATATTTGGATATGGACTTCATATATCTGTTTAAGTTCTAACCAGGTATGCTATTTACTGTTTGTATGATTTGTACATCTATATGTTTATTTTCTTCATTTTCAAAAATACTGATTACTACTTTACAAAGTTGTATTAATTGGATTATAAACATGAGAAGATGTATAAATAGTTATGTTTTATATAAAGCTATGTTTTACATAAATGTCTTTACTTCCCTGCAAAGAATGGCAAGATCCTAATTGCTATTTTAATAGAACGAGCAATTTTTTTTCAATGTATTATAACAGTGGTGCTTTGGAACATTTGAAATGTAGGGGGAGGAAATTTCACTCAAGTACCTACCTGTTGTAACGTGATTCTTTCATCAATATTTCTCTCATTATATATATATATATATATATATATATATATATATATATATATATATATATACTGAATTTTTCTCATGATCTATTGATTACTGCAAATGTGCTATATTTACAACTATGTTATTAGCTAGCTAAGGAGAGAATTGTGAGGTTTCAAAGGCCAAGTAATCAAAGAAATCAGAATTGTTAAACTTCTTTCATGGCAGGGACAGTATATTGTATTTCTTTTGTGTATAACGATACCTAACATGATTAATTGCACACTGTTCTATTTGTTAGTGATGCATAAAAAATTCTGCACAATTTAGCATCTTGGAACAACATTTTATTATGTTTACACATTCTTTGGTTCAGAAATTCTGATCAAAAAGAAGAGACATCTTGCCTCTGTTACATGTTATCTAAGGTTTCAATTGGGAAAACTTGAAGGCTTGGAGTTCCCTGATCGCTAGAGAATAGAATCATTTGAAGGCTTATTTCACTTCCATTTTTCACATTTGGGCTGGCATGACTTGAAGATGCCTATCTAGAGCACCACCAGGTGGCCTCACCAAGTGGGATGGGCTTCCTCACATCATGGTGGCTTTGGGGCAATTGGCCTTCTTACTTGTCAGCTCAAGGTTCTAACCCTGAAAGTTTCAGTGACCATGGGAAAAAAGATGAATCGCCTTTTAAAATTTAGTCTCAGAAGTCACAGAACGTAACTTCTGCTATACTCCTTTGGATGAAGTCATCAAAAGATTGCTTAAACAAAGGAGAAGAAACACAGATTTCTACCTCTCAATGAGATAAGTATCAAGGAACCTACAGCCACCTTTTAAAACCAACATACACATATTAAACGGTGTGTGTGTGTGCGTGCGTGTGTGTGTTTATGTACATACAAATATTTGTGCAGAGTAACTAATTATATGCACAAATATTTATATATGTATAGATTATACAAATAGTACATTTGTTTAAATAATGGTTATATTTAAAATAAGCATCATAGCTTAGTATGTAGAGCCAATGATAAATGTATATCTATGGGATGTATGTTTTTTAGCTATAACAGCCATTAAAACCAACTGTTGAACTCAAATTACAATCAGATCTTCTCTTCAACTAAATTGAAAAAAATAAAAATGTACAATCGCATTGCCCTTGTTAACATGATTGAATAGTTTTAATAAGGGTTTACTTGTAAAAAAATATACACTCAATAAGATTTATATTCATCTCATATTTTTAAATTTTAATTTTACCTGCATATTTTATAACATAGATAATATATTACAGTAGTCTAATATATCCTGTTCTTAATTAACAATATATGTGTTTGGGTGGAATACACGTGTCTTTAAATGATTGGATGTAAAATATTTTAAAACCACTAACTTATAAAATCTCCAGAAAGCAGGGTTAGACTTGATTCAGGGTAATTTAATTTGCACTAACCTGAGTGCAGAAGCTCCCAAATGGAATTAGACACCTGCTTTTGCCCACCATACATCTGTCCATCTGTGGGTTTGGGTGCAGATTTGAATCATTTTACTTGTTCGCAGCAGCTGTGGAACTACCATTAATGAAATGTTTCTGCTTTGCACTGACTGTAATACACTATTTCACTAGAAGCAAAACAGATATTTTGCCTCTGATCACTCATTTTCCTATAAAGGCACAAAAATAGCTCAAATATTCATCAAAATAAGTGAGTTTGGGGAAGTAGTCTATATTTTTTCTTCACATGTTTCTCTTAACATCCAACCCAACTTTGGGGTTCTTGGATATTGGGTTTAGAAATCTGGGAAATGTGATAGTTCCTGAATAAATTCCTATAATTGTCAACATTTGGCACCTAACTTAATTGGGTAATAAAATTCCACAGGTAGCCTGTACCTGGAACAAAACTTCTTACAGGGCCATTTGAAAAATGCAGTGAATAATCTTTCTTTTTTTTCGTGACTCAGCATCTATTTGTAAGATACATAGAATTTGCATTTGAATTGTCATATTATTTGTCAAACTTTTTTCTCTAGTCTCTTCTTTGCTTGAAGAGGACTATCATATCAAAATGCAGATGAAGAATAGAGTTTCACATAATGGACTTGATTATAGCTTGTTAGGATAGACCTTGTTCTCCACTCATCACTTCCTCTTCAACTTTTCATTGAGCTGTGCTTTTTGAGAAATTTTGTTGAGTGGGGAGATATGAGCTCATATAAACATACATTGAACAGCTGAACTGAAATGTTTATAGCTTTTTACAGGAGATTACTTATTGGCACTAGGACAACGCTTATTTTCATGTGCGGCCTGTAACTGCAATATTGTATTTGAGGGAATTGTGCTTGATAAAGAGTGAACAGAATTCTTCAGTTGCTCAGGAAGATAACATTAGTTAAGTTAACCGTATAAATGTTTTATCTACTAGTTTATATTCATCAGATTTAGAGAACAGTATGTTATAAAGCATGCTAAAATACTAAATTACAATTAAATAAGATGTGATTAAATTAATTCTAATTTACCCAATTGAATGTAAAGAAGAGTACTGCTAAATTTTGAATGTACATAATGGTATTACTTATAGACAGAAATTATGCAATTTCCTTGACATGCATCATACTATTTTCTCCATCTACGGAAAAACTAAAGTAATATAAATTCTAATCCTATTTTTTTTTATCAATCTATTCAAAATACTTTGCTGTAATTGGAAAAAAAAAAGAATTCAATACTGTATCAGTTTACTTAAAGTAATTAGATATAGTTTCCTCACAAATTCTCTTCAACTCAGTCATTCAAATTTCAGGATTTTATGCAAAAAAAAAGTGCCTCTTTTGATGGATGTATTTAACTTATACAATATTCATATGCCTTTAAGAAGTGATAGCAGATGTATTTCAGGTTTCCATATTTCCACTTCATAATTCCTCTGCTGTAGTTGGTGTAGCTTTTTATCTTGTTCTAATGGTGGGAGAGAAACTCTTTTCAGCGCTTTTTCAAACTCTGACCTGAAAGCAGCACCACTTTCCAGCTTTCAATCAGAGTTTGAAAGGGCTGGAAATAACGTTGCTCCCACCCTTAGAGCAAGACAAAAAAGCTACAGCAACCACAAATTTAGGATTTTTCTTGAAAATAGTGGAGAACTGAAGCTGAAACAACTTACCTAAAAATCTAAAGAAAGATAGTTCCCTGAGGACAGAAATGGAATCTGAGCATTTGCTTATCTGGGACAGAAACCTGGTCACAAAATCTGATGAGCAGATTCAACTACAAAATTTAAATGAGTTGCTAAAGACTGAATATAAGCTAGCATGAAAGAATGAATTTCTCACACACCACAGACAAAGGGAAATTTGCACATACTTTTAAGCTGTTCTCCTGGAACTCCAACAGGTGCTGACTTGGAAGGTCAGAGAGAATACTTAGAAAGGTTTCCCATGTAGTGTTTACTTGGCAGAGGCAAAATCCAGATCGATCTGATAACTACATACGCAGTAGTCCCCCCATATCCATGGAGGATATGTTCCAGGATCCCCAGTAGATGCCTAAAATCAGAGATAGTACTGAAACTCACATGGACTATGTTTTTTTCCTATACATACATATCTATGATAAAGTTTAACTTATACATTAAGAGATTAATGACAACAAATGACAAAATAGAACAATTATAATAATAGCATAATAAAAGTTATGTAAATGTATTCTCTCTTCTCTTTCTCTCTGATAACCAATTTGATAACTGAAATGTCTACTAAGTGACTAATGGGTGGGTAGCATATCAGTGTGGATACACTGAACTGAGGGATGATTCATGTCCCTGGTGGGATGGAGTGGGATAGTGCTAGATTTTATCACCCTACTCAGAATGATGTCAATTTGAAACTTATAAATTGTTTACTTCTAGAATTTCCCATTTAATATTTTCAATCTGCAGTTGATAATTGTGGATAACTGAAACCATGGAAATCAAAACCACAGATCGAGGCAACTACTATATATAATTATATATGTTATATATATATATATATTATATATATATATATATTATATATATGTTTTAAGACAGGGGAATAAGAAAAAAACAAAACAAATGTAGTCTGCGGGTATTGATGGAAACCCACTGCAGCAAGAAGAGGAGAGAAATGGGTGGGATGGACGGGGGCGGGAGAAAGGAGGGGGGATGGAATTCTAGCCCTGGCTAGGGATGAGTGGTGGGGGTGAAAGGAGTAATCACTGAATAGGCTACAGAGCAGACGTCAGACGATAGAAGAAAGAATCAGTGAATATGAAGTGGAATTTGAAAAAATGTCCAATTTAAAAAAAGAGAGAAAATAGGCTGAAAACAATGAACAAAGACTCAGAAGCCTGGAGGAGCTTAATGAAGAATCTAACATTTGTATCACTGGAATCCTAGAAGTAGAGAAGGAAGAGATTGGGGATTAAAATATACATATATATATATATATATATATATATATATATATATTATATATATGAAGAAATAATGGGTACAATTTCTGAAATTTGACAAAAGTATATTAAACCCACATGGAAAAAAAAAAAAAGCTGAGTGAATACCAAACAGGATAATCCAAAGATGTGTATGCCAAGAAATATCATAATTAAACTGCTGAAAAATGAAGACAAAGAAAAAATCTTGAAACCAGCAGAAAAGATACCTTAGCCACAGAGGAAAAACAATTGAAATGAGATCAGAAACCATGGAGACAAGACGCAGATGCCACATTATTTTTCAAGTTTTGAAGAAATAAAACTTACAGAATACTAAATCCAGCAGGAGCAGGAGCTGGGCAGGTGGTGGTGGTGGGGGGGGCGGGGGGGGAGGGGTCCTTCAGGAATGAAATCCTTCAGGAATGAAGGAGCATTCAAGATAACCTTAGAAGAGAGAAACCAAGAGAACTGTCTGCCAATGCAACCTACTCTAAAATAAATATCCATGAAATCAAACTAATACAAACTATTGAACAAATAAATAAAGTGAAGAGAAGGTACAACTATTCCTTACAGAAAAATTCTGATTTATAAATGTAAAAGAAATGAAGTAATGGCAAAGACTCTCCTGAACCAAATCTTAGTCAGGCTCCTCTTAGCCTTTTTTCAGTTAGGCCACATCCTTGGGCCTTGTCCTCCAGATCAAGGATTCTGCTAATTCAGTTTAGTGAAACTCCTCCACCCCCAAATCTGGTCACCCTTGACATCTGGTCAAATTCCCATCCCCTTCCACCCCCCAGGTGCTGCCCAATCACCCTGGCCTAACTATAGCAAGGATCCTGTCCTGTTGGTTTGGTCAGAATCCTCTCTCACTCCTTAGGTTCTCTCTTAGTAATTTCCTTCTGCTGACAATACCCACCCCCCGCACCCCTATGCTATAATTCCTCACTTTTCCTTTTTGCATTTGAGGTTGAGCGTGATCTCTCTCTCCTACAGCAGTAGTCCCTTTTTAATAAAGTCTTCCTTATCATGTTTAACAGGTTTCAGAAGTAACTTATTTTTAACAGTTAATATTCCACAGTAGAGCACTATAGTCATAATTGCTGTAGACTAATGAATGCTACAATTTGGGTCAAAACCTTTAAGAGACACAGCATATTTGCATAGCTTCAAAATATCTCCCTGAAACTATTAGGTTGGTGCAAAAGTCACTGCGGTTTAAAAGGTTAAAAATAATTGCAAAAAAACGCAATTGTGGTTGGTAACCGCAATTACCAACCAATAATTACTATGGTGATTTGTATATACATCCAGAAGTAGAGGTCGATTCCCTTCCCCTTGAGTGTGGGCTAAATTTAATAACTTGTTTCTTTTCTTTTGAAGAGAATTTGGAAAAGGAAAAGCAGTAACTTTACAAGAGAGACACCTGACAAATACCACATTTACCAAGGGATGAAGGTTACGACTGGGAAGGAATCATGTGGACATCATGCTGCTCTTTATACAAAAGTATGAAAAGGACACCACCTCTGTGGTGCTTAGAGATATCCAAGTACAAGAATGGTGGTCTATAAGTTATTTGACTGATATGCTTCAAAATCTTAAAAAAAAAAATGGAAAGAGAAATGGTCATCATTGAAAGGAAACTAAGGGAACATGATGTCTAAATGCAACGTGATAATGCTAGGCTGTATTTCGGAGTGGAAAAAAGACATTAGAAGAAAAACTTGGATAATTAATATAGTTTGTAATTTAGCTATTGTACTTTGAAGTGAATTACTAAGTGCTGATAAGAGACAAAATAGATCAATCTGTAAAATCAAGAAGTTGAAGGAAACAAACAGGATAAATCCAAAGAACATGTCAAGACACATTATAAGATTTTAACGTTAATGGAAGCTGAGTGAAGGGTACAAGGGAACGCTCTGTACTATCTTTGTCCTTCTTCTGAAATACATCATTATTTCTAAATTTAAGACAAAACAAAAAAGTTTTTAAAAATCCTGAGATGAATATCTGTGATATTTCCAGCTCCAACAATTCTCTCTCAAGATGTTTTAGCTGTCTTTATTTTTACTCCATCTCTAATGAGATATGAATTATATTGTGATATCTGTAAGAAAATACAATCCTAAAGTATGTAAGCAAAATGCACTTTTTGAAATATTTAAATTTAAAAAGCACATTTATGACTTTGCATCCTTTCATGCAATCCTTCATTTGAATTTAAATAGAGATGAGTCAATAATTCAAATATGCTGCATCATCATAGAAAAATTGTTCCTGACAGCACCATTCTCTCACCTGAAGGAATATTCTTATGCACATAAAATTGCTCCTTAAATGACAATTACCTATTTCTACTAATAGGGACACATTTTTTTCTTTCCTTAGCCAGCCTCTGGAAGATATCCTCTCTCACATGACTTTGGTTCAGTAATACTGCTTCCCCCTTTTCACAATCAATGGCTTATGTACCACTTCATATTTCAACACCCGGTATTTTTAATTCCTTCAAGTAATCTAAGGACTTGGCATAGAGTTATGTTCCACATTCTGTGATCTTTGCGAAGAAAATTTCACCTACTTCATTAAATGCCCTTGAAAGTGCTTTAACTTTTTTCTTCTAGTCAATGGTCTTATTCTTTTCTTGCACTGAGGTATGGGGATACAAATGTATTAATTCAGAATTAAGAATTTGAATTCGTAGACATAGAAACTTCAAATCATCAGAAGCCAGCACAATAGCTATATTTTTATCTGGAAGCTTAAACATGACTTGGAAACACGATATAAATTTTCACCTCTCCCTATGTTGTTTGTTACTCCACAAAAAAGAGATGAGCTAATCCATTCTCCTTTAATATCCATTATGCTTTATTTGTCATTCTATTCAAACAGTTTAGGCTTACTCCTACATTTTCTCATGTCGATCACCATCAACAGCAGATGCTCAAATTACCCAAAGTGTATATCTTATAAAAAGTGTCAATCCAGATTCACTTCCCATAAAAAAATGTTCCTTGAACATCACAGCTTCCATTTAACTCACTTCAGTTGAATCACTAAAATACAAATAAGAAAAAAATAAAGGGAAAACGGTGCTGATTTACTGTGTAAAGTGTTGCACTGTTTTGTTTTAATTAAAGTTTATTGGGGTGACAATTGTTAGTAAAGTTACATAGGTTTCAAGTGTACAATTCTGTAATACATCATCTATGTATCACATTGTGCGTTCACCACCTAGAGTCAGCACTGTATCTGTCATTTTATTAATTCTCATATTCACTCCCAATATGGGTATTATTAATCTCCTTTTGAAGGGAAACTTCAAATACTAAGCACTCTAGTATAATGCTTTACTCCATTCTCCTTTTGTTAATCATTTTTTGCAGGTCATATAACTTCCTTTACCTTAAACTATGCTGACTGCTCAAGACGTGTGTAAAATATATACAAATAGCACAGTGCTTAGAATATAGTAAAAACTCAGAATAATTTGGATTATGATTTAAGGATATCAAAAGAGAGAAGGAGATAGAAATTGCAGCATAAATGAGTACTTAGAATACTCATTTGACTTGTAAGCATTGCTAGATTCTGCTAAATTTATATTACCATTGCCTTGATGTCCTAATTCTATCTTGCTCAAGATCTCTGCAAATTATTAGCCTATAGCAAGTGACCCCTCACCTCCATGATCTATATTCACCTATATAACAAAGGAATGCACAATTTAAGTGTCGTCCTTTAAGTATCATTAACTTCTTCCTGATCTGTATCTTTCTCTCCTTTTTTTTTTTTTCTTTTTAACATAGATGACTTCTTAATCTTGATTAGGTGAGATGTGATTACTTTTAGCCCCCAAGCACATGGGTCAGTTCTGATTTTCACAGTTGACTTACTGGATAAATGAAAAGAAAATTAGGTCATGATGTATGGTCTTGCTTATCATCATGGCAAATCTCACATATTGATTAGCCCTCAGGAGAACAGCATTCTAAAAACATGGCACTCTAGCTAACATCCACCATGCAAGGGAGGATAATGAGGAAGCTTACTTACTAAAGAAACTAAAACTACAGTTGCCTTGACAACCAGAAATGACGTGTGCCAACACTCCATGTGACTTCCTTGGTATGTACAAAATTCCACTTTGAGATTAATGATTTCTCCTTCATTAAATTGATTTTTCAGAATTATGCCCCTTGGGAATGCTGAAGACATTAATTAGCCTTATGTGTCAAATAAATTACAGTTACAAATCTGTTTTTTTTCTTATTCAAACTCCTTGTTTTAGACAGCAAAATCTCTCATTTTTTTTTAACTTAAAGTTTATTGGGGTGACGATGGTTAGTAAAGTTCCACAGATTCAAGAGTACAATTCTGTAATGCATCATCTATATATCACATTGTGTGTTTACCATCCAGAGTCAGTTCTCCTTCCATCACCATTATTTGACCACATTTACCCTCATCTACCACACCCCTTACCCTCTGGTAACCACTAAACTATTGTTTGTGTCTATGAGTTTTTGTTTCTTTATTTATTTGTCTTGTTCCTTTGTTGCTTTCAGTTTTATATCCCACATATCAGTGAAATCATAATGTTCTCGACTTTTTCTGTCTGTCATATTTCGCTTAGTATAATAATCTCAAGATCCATCCATGTTGTCACAAAATCTTTATGCTCACCTTTGAACATGTAGAACAACTATGCAACTTTCCAAAGAGTAAAGACATTCTCTGTGTTCGAACCATGAGTTGAATTATATGAGGTATATGTACACAGTATGCCAGCACTTTTGACCAATGCAAAGGCCACACACCTGCAATAAACTATGGGAAGCATGATGGCACCTCTTATCTTTTCAGAATTTGGGTAAAGCCAACACATTAGGGAAAAGACTTCATGGAGAAATCAGAATATAAGTAAAATTATATTTCCCTTGAGTTTCCCTATATGTTTTAAAGATTTGCATGGTATATAATTTTATGGGATTCTTTAACAGGAAGTAAGAGTTTTATCCATTTTCCAATCCAGGCTTTTGTTGTTGTTGTTGCTATTATTGCTATAATGTCTTTTCTATTTCTTATTAAAAAGAGACATAATTTCTCACAAAATATATATTCTTGATTGTAACTTTTGTTTTGGAAGGCACACAGTTCAACCGATGTATATGTACTATAAAGAATAGTGATGAACAATTTATTTACCTAAAAAAGTTGTTTAACAGAAGGAAAGACTTACTATACACATCATGCAATTTTCTAGGGTTATTCAGAAAACCAGTACATGTAAGTTGACCATCAGGTAGGAGATCATCACCAGATGCTATCTAAGATGTTAGTATATCATTGACTTGCATGTCATAGTGGAAAGTTTGAGAACAGTCAGAGGGAGAAGAGAGTGAGAAGAATGCAAATATAAAAATAAATGTTTGTGTTTGAAAGGAGGACCAACAGAACATTTCGATCAATTGGATTCAATGGTAATAAATAAATAAAGGAATTGTCCTAGAACTCTGTGTTTGGTAACTATGTAGATTGGAGAAAACAGAACCATAAAAAGTAGAGAAGGTATAAGCAGGCAAGGTTCCAAGATGTCATTACTTATACATTATGTTTCTATGACAAGGAGTTAGCAAATAAGCAGTGATAAATAAAAAGCGTGATATATAACTTTCCACTTATGAGGAAATTTTTGCCTGAATATTTAAAAACGGTAATTTATGGCATATAGAATCTATACTATAGATAGTAACATGATACTCCCACCTAGGGGAAGAATGTAGGTTATGAATAGACCCTGGCAACAAGGTTTGAGGGATTTTTTAAAAGTTCAGCTAGTTGAAGTGTCTAACTTGTTTATGTGATAACGACTTTTAGAATCTACATACAAATAAAAATTGCTTCAATATGAGTATTTCAAGTGAGAAAAATGTGGGTGATAAATTATATTAACTCAACTTATTTTTAATATTGTATAATATGGTAGCCCCAGTCTAGCAATTTTCTGATATTTTAATAGGGTGAGTGTGCTAAATTTGACAATAATCTATGGCGTTGGGGCCATCCTAGCAACAGCAGGTCACCTCTCAGTAAAGCTCATGTTAAGAAAACTATAAACAATGCAGCCTAAGGTGAACTGATGGCATTCCAATTCACTGGAATAATAAATGTCAGCAGTAAAAGTATAATCCCTTAAAGCTTGCATTCAACATGGCTCTTTCTCTGCCACTGCCTTGAGGAAAGACAATGGTGGCGACCTTCAATTTTGAATGATGACCTATCTTAGTGACACCGATTTGCATTCATGTATCTGAAATGATTTCAAGTAAATAAGTAGATAGTTAATGATGAAACAGTGTTATGTAATTCTAAACATTTGAAAATGATAATCTCAAACAATGGTAAATTAAACTGGGTGAGGTCAGTATTCAATTAGCTTAAATTGTATCCCAGATACTGAGGTTCAAATAAGTATAAAGCTGTCAACATAAACTTCCTGGACATCTTATTAAACTAATGATTAACTTATATTAAGCAACTTCAAAAAATGTCCATTGATAAGATATATTTATTCTATATCCAACTTTACTTTTCTCCATTTCCACTATTATCCTTTTTAATCAGCAAACATTCTTAGAGTTTTTTGTTTGTTTATATTTCTGCTATTTTTATACTTGACAAAAAAAAGAATATGTCCCCAACTCTCCAAGTGCAACAAAAAGTCATTTCAAGGAAGTTGACTTCAGAAAATAAAGATAAGCCTGCCAAATATTCTGTTGTAGCTGGTAATTCTCTTCACTCTGATTATGTGAAATTGAAAGAGGGCTCAGGAGAAAAAACAAAGAAAACTTAGCATGAAATTAAAATAGAGGAAGAATGAATGTAATGCTAAAAGTTGTGAAACTAGAAATAATACACATAAACTTTACAAGGTGAGCAGAAACACATCAAGGAAAATAAAATGAAGAAATTAAACAATAATTCTCTCCAAATTTACTTTTGAGTTTCTTCCTTTACTGTGAAAGCCAGAAGTAAAAATTGGTAAGTTCTTCTTCTTGAAACTAAATATTTTCCAGGGATAACTTTATGTTACTTTCTTCTAAATTTCAAAGGAGTAATAAACAATAAGATAACACATTCATAAAAGTCATATTTCCAGTAATTGTGGCAATCATATCTGGAAATCACAAACTATTAATGAAAAGGCAATTGGAAGTTTTGCTCCACATGTTATCACCCTCATAGTCCCTCAGCCTAGCACCATATATTCAAAAAGCTAAGGCCTTCACTCTGCTTCTCATCAATTTTTTTTTTTAATCTGAAACAAACATATATGCACCTGAGTGTTATTTTTTACTCTAAAACAGTGAACTCCAAAGTTCACTAGATGAATCAACTTAGGAAACAGAGCTAGCCCACATGAGTTCATCACTGAGGAAGAAATGTACTGGCCAGTAGTAGTTGCCTGTCTGGTTTGGCTAATTATCTAAAGGGTAAATGGTTTCTTTTAAAAGCAAATTATTTCTGAGACATTATGGGGGGAAAATTTACATGGCCTTTTTCAACTATGTTATCCTTTGATTTTACTAGACTCTCTAAATATTCAATGTTATATTCTTTGACATTTCCTATTTTAATGCATTTATCATCCATCATTCATATGCTGAAGTCTAGTCATGCATGTGTACAAAGTTTACATCACATTCAAATTATCATTCAGCTTGGTCATAGAATAAAATCACTCAAGAAAAATTGTATAAGATGACTAACTTTCAACTACAACATTCACAATTAATCATCTAGTTTCAGAAAAAAAATGCTTCCAGTAATGGTTATCTCACCATCTCATCATGGTGTTTGGAATGTATCTCTACTCTCTGTGATTAAAATAACATTTTTTTTTAATTTGATCAGAAATCAATAAAACTACTGATTTAAATGTCTATCACTGTAGATTGGATTTATCTTAGGAAGGATTTTGTTTAATAAGGTAAATATAGTCTCCAAGTGAAAAATTCCAGTGTAGCCCAAGTAATTTATCCTTAGGTGGCAGAGTTATACACACTACACAGTTGTACGAGCTATTCTACAAGAAGGATGTTTGTTCATAACCACCATATTTGATAGTAAAATTAATTTCATGTTTTTGGAAGCTCATCATATCAACTACTCGTTAATTATGTTTTAATTATCTTTGAAAAGGTTAACACCTAACTAATTTGTTTTGGATTTAAGTCCATTAAAACTTGTAAGACCCTTATTAATATTAATCTTTAGTGCCATCTATATTTGTTTAAAGAATTAAAGTGACAAATATGTTAAAGAGTATAATGTAAGGATATGCAATTCAAGCCTATTTTTAATCAAGTATTTACAAACCCCTGTCTGTTTCCCTCAATTGCATAAAGTTATATTATCTTTTCTTTAATCATGTGAAATAATGGAAATACCATTATGCATTCCCTAGGAATAGTCCATTATACAAATTCCAGACTCTTTTTTCTGTTGAAAATGTAGCTCTCTGAATTTGATAAAGATACATTTTAAAAATAAAATCATAGATTTAAATTTTTCAAGCTAATTTTCTTAGACTTTAATTTTAGGCATTTAAATTTAGGCAATAAAAATATATATTAAAGGATTAAAAGCAGAAAGAATTCACAAGTTAGATTATATTTATGTTTATCTACTACTATGTACATTTTTGAAAAGCCCATCTAGATGTCAACTTGGAATCAAAGGACTTAAAATTAATAGGGGCAATAATGCTTGCCACTTAAGTATTTTAAAATACATTTTTTGGTAATCTATAAAGTATTTTATCAAAACATCAAAATTTAGTAGAAAAATAAAAAGGGAGGAGAGCAGAAGAGAGGACAGACTGAAATCACTTAAATATAGTAAAATGAGGAGCACTGATTATAAATCTTTGTTTCATTAAGTTAAATTCATATTGAGTCTTCTACACATTAGACTAATATTAACGATCTAAATAAGGTTAAAACGAGGAGAGAAATTCAGGAAATAGGAAAGCTGATTGTATTGATCCCAGATCAGCTCTTATTTGGAGCTAGGAGAAAAGGCTATGGAAGACCCTGAACTTCTCTGCTATGTTGATGACCAGATTAGGTGAGGCGACCAGGAAGGGCACCCATACGCTATCTTACCCACACAGACATGGCCAGACTTGATGGAAGAAATAGTGGGTTGTCAGTTACCAGAGCTCTCTCAAGCCCAAGAATGCGAGACAAACTTTTTTAAAAATATAAAAATATTCCACATTGTAACCTCATTCTCTGTGGTACAAACTCTCATTAACTCTTTTTATACTTGTAGGTTTCCCACTGTAGGGTAATTATTAGGTTGATGCAAAAGTAACTGTGGGTTAAAAGGTTAAAAATAATTGCAAAAACTGCAATTACCTTTGCACCAACCTAATAGTTCAGTTTGCTTTCTTACCGCCTTGATTGAAATATATGCTGTCACACCAAAAAGACCTACCTAATCCTGGTATTGTTTTGTTTTGTGTTTCTAGCATTGTAATGTTTAAAGAATACAAAGCACTGCACATTTCTAATTGCATTCACCTAATTTGTATCAATTTCTATAGTCTCTCTCTCGTTCTCTGGCACAGTCTCTTTCTTAATCTTTCTCTTTTTCTCGTAAAATTCTGGTTGACTTACTTCTTTATAACTATTTTTTGTCTTTTTCTTTTCCTAAATAATATATTTCTCTTCTGAATCCTCCCTTATTCTTATATCTTACTCAAGATTTAGAAATGCAAGAGTTAACTCTAACCCTGTCATTTCCCTAAGATGTAGTTAAGAAGTCACTGCGTTTTGAATAATAATTTATTGATCCATAATTCATGATGCCATAGCTCTAGTTCAGAGGCATAAAAGGCCCACGAGGATAAAAATGTATTACTCAAAGACATAGGATGTGTTTATTGTACACTTTTTAAAATAAACCCTTTTATAATCATTTCCTCCTAGATCTATTGTGTACTTAAAGCAAATGCAGTTTAATGACAGTTTTAGATTATTTATGCTCGATTAATCAAGCTTTTTCTTTAAAATACAGATTTTTTTAAAAAGAGATCATAGCATAGTTTTATAGTACAATCTTTGGAGTGAATGTACCATTTATCTGAATGCATAATATAAGTTGTGTGATCTTACTAGGCTAGTTACGTATTTAAGCCCACTTATTCATTTCTAATAAGGCTCTCCTGTGATCCTCTGAGCTGTTGTGAGTAAAACACTGGGGATGCAGCAAAGTTAGTTGTAGTCCACCGATTACTAGGAACTACTATTTTCTGTTGTCTCCTTTTTTCCCAATAATCCTGATATCAAAGAAATACTATTATGCACCTGAGCCAAAATAAACAAAACTCACCCCAAAAATAGTTGTTACAACTATTTAAAAGACATGAATAAAAAGAAAATAAAAGTATTTGGAATGAGAATAAAGTATAGGGTTTAAAGTTAGATAGTACTGGTCTTCAAAGCATAAAGTCTCCACTACTTAGAATCTACTGGATTACTTGATCTCCATTAATCCATTTTTTTTTCTTTTTAAAATTTAATAAACTTTCCTCATAGGTCTGTTAGGGAGAATTTATAAAATAAGTAATATATAGAAAATAGCAAATTTCTAATCAAGTATCTCATAAATAATAGCTCACTTATAAATATTATCAATATTGTCATGGCTATCATCATCAGAAGTGTGTGCTTTTTGGGATCACAGTTACTTTTTTCATAATATCAAACAGGCTCATGAAATTTTACAAAGTTTTCTTAAATCTAAGGAGTCACATTTAAAATAATCCATGAGGAAAAATAACTTTTAAACAAATAAATATAATATACAAATTAAGTATAAGGCTATTAAAACCTACTACCTATCTTAAACGTTACCACAATCTTCAAATTGAGAGAATCTTCAATAAATTTCAATAGAATGATCTCTTGATCAAAAAATTCTAGAATATTTATATACTTTTTGAAAACCTTTAGGATAGAAAACATTTTCTCATCTGTACCATCCAGTTATTTATTAGGTTGGTGAAAAAATAATTGTGGTTTTTGCAATTATTTAAATCGCAATTACTTTTGCACCAACCGAATATTACAGTGACTATGCTCTATAGCTATACAATGATGTTAATATGCTGAGTCAGTCAATGAATGTGTATGTGTTTTAATCATCAGAACATTTAAAAACTGTCATTCTGTATGATATCAGATGTGTCTGGCATATCTTTCTATCATGTCTCAGAGAAAGAAATGTTTCCCCTATCTTTCAAGAAGACCATTATCCCCCCTATAAATAATTTGATTTATCATTTTAATTTTCCTCACACATCTAATGTCCCTAAACATCAACACTTTACTCTTAAATACCAACTAATTTTCCCTTTGGGACATTGCACCTACACGAAATATGTATTTTGTTTTGTTTTTAATGTAATTGTCCTGAAATTCACATTTTTTTTTCAAAATCGCACAAACTACATTTATCAAACAAAACTTAATTATATTTTATGGTACACCTTTCAAATTGGTAAACAGCAAGATTTTTTTTTAAAAAAGTAAGTAGATAGAAGACACTGTAAGTAGATAGAAGCAAGAGTGACTACCTCAAATTATGAAGAAAAACATAGGAAAGCCATTAAAGACAGGCAGGAATGGAATTTGGGAGCGATATTTTAAGGAACGAGGAGACACAAAGACACCTAAAAAAGTAGTTGTAGAAGATTTCTGTCATTGCAAAAATTATTTTAAATCTTTACAATGAAGGGAGGGACTTTAAATGGTAAAAAAAAAATTAAAAAATGAGCAAGTATCTACAGGGAAGCTGTTTGCTTCTGACAGAAATCTACGCTTGACTACTTTTGAAGAATAACAGAAAGGAAAACACATATTTTGTCAAATGTCCCCACTTGTTTGCCACTGATCTTAAAGCAGCCTATAGATATTTACTCTGTAGGGACAATCTATCAGCTGCCCCACTTCACAGACATGTGATTACCCGCTATGGACAGAGGGGCTTTAGCATTGAAGAGAAAAGGCAGTGATTACGGTAGTTAAACTCTGAGTTCAGTTCAGTTAAAGTAGAATTGAAGAGCCTTTCTTTTTTCCCCATCCAGCAGCAGCTGTGTCAGAATAACAGATGAGAGACTTGGATGTGGATTAGGAACACTTAGAGGAATTAGTGTGATTAAAAGCTTTTATATCTAATATGCCTAGATGCATAAAATGCTCTGAAGCTCCTAGCATCAAAGGGAAGCCAGCCTATAGGAGCACGGGAACACACAGCACAGCACCTTGAGTTCAGTTTCAGGAAAATAGTTATTTTACCTCTGGAAGAACACCAGGTCAGAAATGAGTTAATCAGTTTAATAAGAGTGGATTAAAGACAACAAATAGACTATGTTATTATGTCCTTTTGTCGTGATCATTAGCCTTTTTGCCATTATCTAGGGTTAATCACACATAATACAGACAATTAGTTATCTACATAGGTCATATAATTCACTTACATTTTAAGTCAACTTCTGCTTTTTGTTTTGTTTTTGTTTTTCAATAATCCAAGGATGGGAAAAGTTGAATTTCAGTTATATAAACCATCTGAGGATCAATGTAGCATGCAATTAGAAGATAAATAAGTAGTATCAAAAGTATATGTTGGGCCGGCCCGGTGGCTCAGACGGTTAGAGCTCCATGTTCCTAACTCCGAAGGCTGCTGGTTTGATTCCCACATGGTCCAGTGGGCTCTCAACCACAAGGCTACCAGTTCATTTCCTCAAGTCCCGCAAAGGATGGTGGGCAGCGCCCCCTGCAATAAGCAACGGTAACTGGACCTGGAGCTGAGCTGTGCCTCCACAACTAAGACTGAAAGGACAACAACTTGACTTGGGGGAAAAAAAAAAAGTATATATTATTATACTTTAGCTACATACATTCTGAATTGTGGTAAACACCCATGAGAATGTTTCCAGTTTGATTTCCCCTCTAAAATTTGAAGCACAAATACATACATGAGTTGTTTACTTTGTATTTATAAACTAATATTTTGAAACCTATAAATTTAAACCAAATTTAAATGTGATAAATAATTGGATTGATTATTTATTTATTTATTTATTTATTCACTTTTTTTTCAGGCTGCTATAACAAATAAACACAACCTGGGTGGCTGAAATAACCAGAAGTCCAAAATCAGTGTGTCAGTCAGAGGGACTGCTTCCTTCTGGGGGCTGTGAGGGACAATGTGTGCCTCTCTCCTAGCTTCCAGCAGCCTACAGTTTGTAGATGTTACCCTTTTTATCAGGTCAGCAGCCATATTGGATGAATCCATCCTAAGGACTCTATCTTAACAGGATGATATGCAAATATTCTATGTCCAAATAGGGTCACATTCACAGGTACTGGGGGCTACAACTTCTGAATCTTTCTGGGGACACAATTCAACCTATAACAGTAACCTTTGTCATTATTGACTGTAATTACTTAACATTCATTGTCGGAATGACAGGAAAAAACTCTTTCTGCAATGCTGAAAATGAGCAGTTTGAAAAATATTCCTGAAATTAATTTTCCAGAGAATATTTTCCCACAGGTCAAAATACATTTTAAAATGTCTAAATACAGTATACCGTGGAACTTACAAGTATAGCATGGCATTTACTGTATCTCAAATTTATGATGTCTTGAGTGGGATTAAGATTAAATACATAACTAGATAAATAAAATAGCTACATCAACTCAAAGACTTAATAGAAGATGATGCTTGATTAATTGCTATCTAAACATTACAGATATTAGCGATAAGAGTTAAGAGGAGAACATAATTCCTTTAAGCTGGGTTGAACAGCTAATTCCATAGGATTTAAATTAGAAAGCAAAGGCTGGATACGTTTTTAAAAGCCAAAGAAAAGTATGAAATAAGTTAATGAGTAAAATATTAAATATAAGAAAACAAAACTTGAATTTAGAGGATGATAGGTTACTCCATTTCTCGAAAGCACAGTTCTGTAGATATTGTGATAACTGAGAAGGGACTACAGATGTAGGTCAAGAAAAAAAGGAATCGTGATGTGAGGGAGAAGAAGAGTTAGGTGAATGACGAAGAAGAAAATATTTTGACTCCTAAGAGGTAAGTTTAAATTAACCTCTTTACATTTATGAGTTATGAGGCCTTGAAAAACTCACTTATAAATCTAAGCCTTTGTTTATGTGTTAAACAGAAAGAGAGAGAGAGAGAGAGAGAGAGAGAGAGAGAGAGAGAGAGAGAGAGAGAGAGAGAAAGAAAGAAAGAAAGAAAGAAAGAAAGAAAGAAAGAAAGAAAGAAAGAAAGAAAGAAAAAGAAAGAAAGAAAAGAAAAGAAAGCAAGGAAGCAAGGAAAGAAGGAAGGAAGGAAGGAAGGAAGAAAGGAAGGAAGAAAAAGAAAGAAAGAAAGTCTTGGATAGCTAGCAAGTTTGGTCAGGTGTTGTTTGTTGGTGTATTAAAGGTGGTACAAAGAATAATCTAATATTTAAGGTCACAGTGATAATCTGTCTTTTTGTAATTAGCTGAGAGAGGCACACATTGTTCCATCCTGCCTTTGTCCATGCTGTACTCCGCTTCTGTCACCACTGTCCTAGTTTTTTGCACAACTAGCTCCTTTGCATTTTTCCAAGCTCAGCTCAAATATTACCTTCTTAGAGAGTCGTACCCTGATTATTCTTTCACTTACTCTTTAGGTTAATCTCAACTTGTTTTCCCTACAGCACTAATCAAAATTAAAAAACATTTCCCTATTTATTTTTCACTGTATATTTCACCAAACTAAGATTTATGAGAGTAAGGACCACACTGTTTTCATCCACCATTTTTACTTTAGCATCGACAAACATTATATGAAACAAAATCTTGGTTAAGTGAAAGCATTTGGTATTCATAATTTTAGATGTTATTATTGTTTCATAGATTAAAGAACATTGATTTTATTTTTGAGGGGCAGAATGCAGGGGTGACACTCAACAAATAAACTATTGTGTGCCTCACACTGTGCCAATACACTTTATATGAATAAACTCATTTTCCTAACTCCAACCTTGAAGAGATACAGACAATCCATAGAAAACACAGCACCAGCCACACAGTCAGTTACAGTTGGACTCACAGTCACAGAGGCAGTAAAACTTTGGTCGTCAAGCAGCCCTGGCCTGTGTTCTATATTGTATCACATACTCACATAGGCCCTGGAGGTGCACAAACACATCCGCACAATAATGGAATTGGTCAGGTTCCGTCAGAGAAACAGAACCAATAGGATATGTGTGTACATACGTATATTAATAATGAGTGATAAAAGAACACATTCGTCGAAAGATAACAAGAAGTCTTACTCACTAAGGTAATACAATATAATGTAAAGAATTAATATCAAAATAAGTCTAATAATAATATATATACATAGACCAATCAATGCATCAAAATAGAAATTCAAGATATGTCCAGTAATAAATAAATGTTGGACAAATAGTTCAAATTAATGGAAACATAGCTTATTCAAAATGGGTATTAAACTATTTTCAATAAAATAATATAGTAATGGGAATTGCAATAAATTTTCATTTTTAAGTGCTCGAGATACCATGCTAGGAATTTTATAAACGCTATACACTTGTTTCTCTTAATTCATCAGTATTACCTGGTTTTTTTAAGACAGATTGCTGGGTATCACCTCAGGATTCTGAGTCACAGATTTGGGGTAGGCTCAGTAATTTCTATTTTTAACACGGGAACATATTTAAGAATCACTGGTCTTTATAAATTGTGATTAAATTTTCTTTTAAAAAACTGTTTTAAAATAAATTTAAGAACCTGCATTGCTTTCTCCCATAAGTATAATTAGTTTCACGACATTTTACCAATTCTCAACCTGCTGTATTATATTTGATATTATCCAAGATTTTGAAAATATCATAACTATAATTATTTAATATATGAAATACATATTTGCTTAATTTGACTTATTAACATTTTAAATTGATTACACAAATATATCATTTAACAATTTTATGTATTATCAATAAATGTATTTCCCTTGTTGATAATGTATTCTATACATAATAGTATATTTTATTCATTATTCTTTAAGTTAATTCTTAAATGTAATATTATTCCTTCTGGGTATAGCCCCCTCCCCCTTACATAGGAGCTGAAGGATTATTATAGGCAACTTTTGTTGAAACAACTTTCATACTTTGCACATTGAATATTTATATCTAATAGTACTTACTTGACTAAAGATTTTTTCTGCTAAAAATTTCAGTGTTTTTTTTTTTAATGTTATTTACTATCACATACCATCATTTAAAACTTGGTGGTGGTTTTAAAAAAAGGGTTTTCTTGGAGACACTGAAAATTATATGCAATAATTTGAATCCTGCATTTAATTTATATTATTATTAGGTTGGTGCAAAAGTAATTGCAGTTTAAAAGGTTAAAAATAATTGCAAAAACCACAATTACATTTGCACCAACCCAATACACAATCCTAAATAAACTTAAACAACATTTTCTAATAAAAGTAAACAACAATGTTGCCTAGAAAGAGGTAATGGATTATAAACTATTTGAAATTACTTTCTGAATAAATTATTCAGTTTTGCTTTTTTCTCCTTAAAAGTATCAATTTATAAATACATTTACAATTATTTCATAATTAGATGCTTATCATATACACTTTTCTATCAAAAATATTAATAATATTGAGTATACATAAATTCATCTTTGACAACATTCTAGATGTATAGTTTATGATTAACAAAATATCCTACAATACGTTTGTTTCTGAATACCTCAAAGTAACTGCATCAATAGCAGTTATAATTTAAAATAAACAATTTACACATAATAGTTTAACCATATATCCAAATGTAAAGTAACAAACATCTTGCCAGAAAGATCCAAGACAAAAATATTCACGTTTTTTTGACCTCTTAGTTAGCAGACATTGAGAAAAGCTTTCTGGGTACAGACCTTCACCTTGTGACTCAAATTGAATCAGACTATAAGTCAATAGAAGCAATGTGTGAATAACTCTACATCCCCTTTGAACTAATTTTCACTTCATTTTGGCAAATATTGTTAATGAATAACAGCATTACTTGAAAGTGCCATTCTCAGATTTCTCAATTCTGCTCATATGTGTTTTTTAAAGTCCTAAAATGGCTTAGAAGGGCTTTCATTTCTTTAAGATCTAGTGATATGAAAGCTTAAGTATAAAATAATACCAACAATATTTATATTAACTTGGTATACAAACTTTAACCAAAATGAAAATAGATTTTACAGAGTACTCACATTACAAAAGTTGTTTGGATTCTGTTTTGCTCTTAGAAATTTCTGACTTTTTGATGTTAGTTAATTTGAATTAAGCTTCCCATTATGACAGCAATTTACTTTGAAGTGGGATTTTTTTAATGTCAGGGAAAAAAAAATCACCTCCCAGTTGGTTGACAATTTATTAATGCAAGAGGTCTCGGGAGATCAGCACACATAATATTGTAAGACATAATGTCATAATGCTTGTCATTACAAAATAAACAATTTAATATAGATCAGAATGCATTTTTAGCCTCTCTTTTAAAAGTCAGAAAAAGCCTTCAAAAGGATAATATTTGATATTAACATGAATAGTTTTATAATTTCTTTTGAGGAAGAATATCACATTTATTAAAACATTCAAATATATATACATTTAAAACTATTTAAATAAATAAAATGTGGCCATGTTCATACTGTAAAAAAGAAGTAAAATGGAGAAACATCAATCCTATGATATATGTTACATTTCTTTTTCACTCCAGAATTTTAATTGTCCCTCACCTGACAGTATTACACTCAGAATTTTGTCATAGTTGATTGCCAGTCATCTCACGTCTCTTTAGAATAAGCTGGATATGATGATTATCATAATCTGACTTGTTTTATTACACTCAAGTATCAAGTTGAGAATTTAAGCTGAAATATAATTTGAATTTGAATACAGAAATGATTGAATCGCATAGGCAAGTATGGGGCTATTATGTTGTAGCAGATCCTTCAAGGTTAGGTTTTGTAAAGCAAAAATTCCGATATAAAATTTGATCTTAAAGTATAGATATAAGGAGATGTTATCTGTGACTTACTAGAAAAAGGGATAAATTAGGGGGAAAAGAATCAAAGAGGCAAAAAGATACTTCCTTGTTCCCTAGTATTTATGCTGCCACAGTAACATATTGGTTAAGAAACTGTTTTTCAACTTCCTTCTATATAGAATTGAAATTTGAAAGTTTGAAAGTACATATACATATACCAGGGGTGCTAGAAACATGTTACAAGTGGACACTTTGGTCAATGTTGCTCAAACAGTAGTTCACAGTAATCAGAAGTGTCTGTATGCTGATGGTAACCACTTTGAGCACCTCTTGTAACTGCAGAAGTCAAACATGACTTGTATTCATCTTTTGAGTATTGCAATTTTAATCCAGTTTTTTCTTTTTTAAAATGTGTATACAATTTTTGCTATATATATGTGTGTATATATATATGTATATATATATATACACACATATATATAGCAAAAATTGTACATATGTACATATATATATACATATATATACATATATAGATATATATATATACATATATATAATACAGAGAGAGATAGTCATTAATATACTATATAAAACAAATTTATAAAGGATTCTAAAAGTTAGTTATTGCTATTTGAATTTCAAATAAAATTGGTTTAACTTAAAAGTATTTTTTTTAAAACTCTTAATCAGTAGTGAGTCATTAAAAAAAAAAATCTAATGCTATTCATTTAGGAAGGGTATTTATATGTAGATGTTTAATTTTTCCCCAGAGACATGCTTTTGTTCTCTCTCTCCTCTTTACTTTTTAACATCTCACCCAGGGACAATGTAAGCATTTAATTCAATGAGATGGAAACGGTAAATTTATATTAATTCATCAACTATTATGTGCTAAACTAGAAGTTGTTTTTTTGTTTTGCTTTGTTTTGTTTTTTGTCTGTTTTATGTTGGGAAATAATATGGAAACATGAGAAGGAAGTAAATTGCTTAACGTTATGTCACTGGTCATTGATAAAGCTAAAATTTATATTCTAGATTATTTGTTACAAAACCCATGCATTCTCTACTTCTATGCTATTACTCCAAGTAGTAGAAGTGAAAATCTTAAGTGCCCTGAACATTTATCAAAATACTGAAGAAATTCTCAGGTATTATGGTTTAATAATTCCCTAGATCAGTCAACAAAAATGAGTGCCCCCTTAATTTAAAGAGTTTCTATACATTTCTGCTAAAATATTTGACAACAAAAGCTATGTCTTGAGGGCAATATACATGTGAGGCTCTGATGATCATAGAATACATGCTTGATCCTTTCAGCAATTATGCATAATTTTAAATTATAAATTTAGAACTTAATAAAATGCTATGATTAATTCTATAACATTGGTGATTACTACTACCCAAATCAACTGTGATAGCAGACGAAAACTCTCACCCTACACTAGTATATAATTAGACTTTATCTATTCATTAAGTAGTAGTTTGTTATTCATATATGCATTCATCTGGATGTAGTATTGAACTGAAATGTTATGGACCAGCATATAACCAATCACTTATATTCATTTAGTGAAAACTTCTGTAAAAATAAAATCCATTGAATTCTAATTACACATAACATACACCAGAAAACTATTTTAGTTTTCATTATGGAATGTATAGAAAATAAAATTTCAAATATAATTTATATATGTGTTGACATAATGAGGAAATGCCATTCTCTATTAGCAGCCATGATATAATCAAGTCAATAGACTATAACAAAAAATGAAGTTGTCAGGATAGTATGAGATAAAACATATTTATCAAAGTACATTATAAATTTTAAGTCACTATAGAAATTAAAACAGTAATTTCTATATACTTGAAAGTATTATGTGCAAAGACCTATCTATCTATACCTATCTATATCTATCTATACCTATCTATATCTATCTATTTATCTATCTATATATTTTTTGCTATACTCATTAGTAATATTACAGTCAAAATACTAAATTACATGAAGAGCAATTATGATTACAAATTTAAGACTCTAATTTATGTTATAGCTAATTTTATGTGTCAACTTGACTTGGGCCAAAAAGTGCTCAGCTCTTTGGTCAAACACTATTCTGGGTGTGCCTGTGAGGGTGTTTCTGATGAGATTAACATTTGAGTCAGTGAACTGAGTAATTCAGATTGGCCTCCTTAATATGGTGGGCTTTATTCAATCAGTTGAAAGCCTGATAGAACAAAAAAGATTGACCCTCCCACAAGTCCTTATCCTGCCTTTGGACTTGAACTGAAGCATGGGCTCTTCCTGGTCTCATGCATGCTGGCCTCTAGTCTGACACTAAGATCTGTTTTCCTGAGTTTTTGCTTGCTATCTCACCCTGAAGACACTGGGACTTGTAAGCATCCATAATCACGTGAGCTAATTTCTTATATACATTCTGTTGGTTCTCTTTTCTCTGGAGAGCCCTAATACACTATAAATATCACTCTGATGAGGACTGTACCTTAATAAACTTTTATTTTCCTAATTCTTCATCCATTGGCTAGTAGATAAGTGTTTGTTGAATGAGAAATTCTCAGATCAATAACTTTTTACTGTCATAACAAATTTTCATGTAACTTCTTAATAGCAATAGCAAATGGTGGAGACTCTTAACTTTTACTCTCTTTTTATTTTATATTCAGTTTTTCTCATATAGCAAGATATCAACATTAACATTATCAATATATGAATGAAGAATAATTCCCTAGATAATTTAATTTCTATAAAGTTACATAGCATTTTGCATTATTAACTATTTAGACAGCATAGAATAAAAATATCTCATAGTTGATCTAAGGGATTCTCAGCATGATTCATGAAGATTTATAAGAAACTAACCTCTACTTTATTTTCAGGGCCCTACATTTGGGAATATACATGAATTTAGCTCTGTTAGCCTAGAAAGACAGTGTGATAAATGATAATGTGTTTATTTACAACTGAGGTCCATAGTTAATCTTAAATGCCACTTAAATGCCAATCTTAAATTTCAGAGTTGTAACTGAAAAATTTAAAAGTGAGGAAATGGACAACAACAACAAAAATCTCTAATATATAATTCAATTCTGCAATGTGGCTGGGACATAGGAGACATTTCTGTGTTTCCAGAAAATCTGACATGACTTACTCCCTCAGACATTATCATCCAAAACTGTTTGAATAATATAGTAGCTTAAATCCCTTCCATAACAAAACATGGAGCTGCTTTATCTATTGTTTATTGTAACTGAGATAATTTTCTTCAATACTCTATAAATAAAACTTACTTGATTAGCTTGGAGTTAATTGGTGAAGAAATTTCCATAAATAATATCTTCTCAGGCCATTGTTTAAAATTATGATTAAGCAATTAGCTTATTAGTACATATGCTCAAAACATGCAAGCTATTTTGCACTAAATATCAGAAGCATTCAGATATGGTAAAAGCAGTTTATAAGCATAAACAACAGACATTACTTTTAGAAATATTTCAAGAGAGTAATTGTTAAAAATGAGAAATTTGGGCCCGCCCCTTGGCTGAAGTGGTTGGAGCGCCCTGCTCCTAATCATGGCATCCCCAGTTTGATTCCCACGTAGGCCAGTGACCTGCGCCCTCTACAGCTAAGATTGTGAACAACAGCTCTCCCTGGAGCTGGGCTGCCATCGGCTGCTGCAGGCTGCTGTGTGCTGTGTGGTCTACCATGTGCTGCCATGAGTGGCTGGCAACCAGTGTGAATGGCTGGCAGCCATCATGAGTGGCCAGCAGCCCATGAGAGCTGCCATGAGCTGCTGTGAGAGGCCGACTGAGGACCAGTGACTACCTAAGCCCAGGAGAGCACAAGGCTCATAATACCAGCATGGGCCAGGGAGTTGTGTCCTACACAACTAGGCTGAGGAACAAAGGCTTGAACCAGAGTGTGTGGGGGTGGGGGGCAAAGGGGGAAATGAAAAATTTGATTTTACAGAAGGAAAGCTAATGTGTTCGTTAGAATGAGAATATGTGTTCTGTGAAATTTTATTTGTGATTTTTTTCCTGAAATGGGAAAGAAATGAATTTAAGTACTGATAGGATCCAGCAAAGAGGAATATTTTGAAGACTTTGGTAATAGAAGGGATAATTGATAGAAAAATGTCTCTGGGGAACATAGAAATGAATGGAATATAGTGGACATCTTGAGATATATTTCTAGCCTTGTGGAAGACATCTCTTTTACTGCAATTGTTGGCAAGAGCAAAGGGACGTGGGCCAGATTTTTCACCGTCAATTAAGCTTTAGCACTATAAACTTTTGCAGTCTCTCTGGTATCATGTGGACTGGAAGCCTGAGAACAATTTTTCTCGAATTCCTACCAATATAATTCCAGGTTATATTCCATCCTCAAGAGGCATTTGCATAATACATAGAAATTGGAAGCCATAATTGTCTTCCAACAGGATAGGAATATCATAAGAAGAAAGGGAAAGTTAATTTTGCCTTACTTCTGGGAATTTTCCTGAAAGTAATCCATTCTAGTGCTATTAGTGATTGAAATCACTGGTGGGCACTTCTTTATTTTCCAAAAGCAAAAGGCATTTTTCCCATCTTTAACTCTATTAGATCTTCCATAGATTTGCCAACAGCTAATTTCCTGTGTATCACCCCTTCAAGTTGACAGACATAGAACAGTTTCTGCTTTCTTGACTTAACCTTGACTGTTAAAGAAGGGAAGTGGATACAAACACATTTACGGTCATGGTGGCTGAAATCTAAATCAGTTCCAATCTGAAATATAGGAAACAAATTTAGTGATTAAAAGAGAGAAAGTTAAATATTTTTTAAGAAACAATATTCCTGTGGAAAATAAGAGAAAGAATAAGTCTGGCAAATATGGTTAGCTTAGCCGCAGTAAAGACTAGGTGAACTCGATAATGAATATATAGTGATCAAAATGTGGTTTATTTTTTTTAAAGGAGCAATTAATACCCTTAGAATGAAGTAGAATAAGGGAAATAAAGGGTTAAGAAGGCCAAGAGAACAAAAAGTTAAGGATAATGGTTGAAATGATGGGTGATCAGTCAGAGGAAGTAGGTTTCCCCAAGGGACCAAAAACAAACAAATAAACAAAAACAAATAACTGCCTGTGAAGCATTTGGGATTATTTAGAAGTATTTGGAGTCTTTTAGATTTTTTATTTTTTTTTTGTAGTGGAATGCTTTTTTGGGAAGGAAAAACCCTATGACGCTGCCATGCTTTTGGTGGCTGAAGGGTATCCTAGGTATGAGGTAAAGGTGTGGAAACCTAAATTAATCACTTAGTGTGGCTGCAATGTTTGTGGAGGAGAGACAAATTGTGAAAGGCCAACTCTTGGTAATAAGTCAGAGTGACTAGGAAATCTAAAAGTCCAGGGCAGATAGAGAGGTATAATTTATACTTTTCTTTAGGTAATTTACAGATAAGAGGACTTAGTAGTATAGCCTGGGGAACTAATCCCATGGACAATAATGTTTTTAAAAAGGACATGTGTTTTAAGCCTCAACTGATTCAGAAACATACTTCTGGAACAGAACACACTTGTTCCTAAAATGTAAAAGTCTTCTCATAAAATACGCTCCAATATTCTTCTCAGTCCTTAATCTTTTTATTACTCTGTGGACCTGAAAGATTTATTATCTTATTCATATAGTTTATTTCTGGGTACAGTCTGAAGAATAGGTACTTGTTACTATAGGTAAGGATTTTTAATTTGCTTTTTAACATTTTTTTTCTTTCTTACTTTTAATAAGGCTATTTGTATGGCAGCCTGTTCTATCTATCTTCATACAGTGGTAATGTGGTCAGAGTTATTGGTCTAGCCTTCTAAATTATTAGCTGCAGTTTGATGAACTAAAATGAAATAATAAACCATATATGGTGAATTGCTTTACAGTCTAGACAGATATCAGATCATATCATGTAAAATATTAAGGGCACATCAGTGACTGAAATACTATTATGTTTCCTTTAAATAAAACATCATTTTGGGGGGGGAGGGGAAATTGTTATCACAATCAAATCAACGACAAAACACTCAATAGGATTATTCAAAAATATACAAGAAGACATGGCTACTTTTTCCACTACATGGTATTACATTTATTCTTCTCATCTGTCTTTTGAAAAGTTTCCATGATATTTCTATACAAGTAATAGGTTTACCCAATATATTCACTAAAGTATAGACAAAAATTATTGTAACAAAGTTATCCAAAAAGACAACACATAATTAAAAACAGGTTTTCTTTTCCATTTTTCTTATTCCTTCCACTCTTCATATAGCATTCTAGTGACAGGCTAGAGTAAATGCCAGCAGTGTAGAGTCACTCAGCTCCATTATGTCATTCAGAGATCAAGTTTCCTCCACTATACCTTAGAGCAGGAGTGTCCAAACTTTTTTCAACGTTTTTTACCAAGGGCCATATGCGGTAAAATATCCAAACATCCGGGCCACTCACTCGAGGTGAAGAACGGATTGCCTCACCTGGTTTATTTAAGTAAACTAAATATATTTTTGGAATTTGCTGCGGGCCAATTAAAAATGGATTGCGGGCCACAGTTGGCCCGGGGGCTGCAGTTTGGACACCCTTGCTTAGAGTATTGTTCTAGTCTGCATGGTTGAGCTAGGTTACATATGTGCACTGGCACATAGGGAGGGAAAAAAGCAGACAAGGAAAATAAGCAATTTCATTTTATGCAAATAATGAAGCAGAAATTTCTTTTGCTCACATACAACTGGAATGAACAAAATCCCATGGATACTTCTAGTCAAGAATTGCAAGTTCTGCTTATATGGTCATATACTCAGCCAAAAGTCTTGGGAGGAAAAAGCACAACTTGAGATCACCTAGAAATTTGCCTTACTAAGATCACCAGGAGGAACATTTCTATTTCTCAGTCATATAGACTAAAATCCCACAACCCTTATTTTTCTTTATTTTATCTTTCGTCAATTTAGGTGCAACCGGAATGCAACACGTATTTATATAATAAAGAGTACTGTACCTTGTACCTAGTTTCTAGTCCATCTGTTTTTCTTACCAGCCATCTGTTCCCACATCTGTTTTCTCTATGTGGGAACATATCTAAGCCATGTAATATTTAATTTCCACATGTGAAAAATTAAATTAATAATGTAATATATAGATGGTAGTATTGTACACTTGAAACCTATATAATTTTATTAACCAATGTCAACCCAATACATCTAAAAACTAGATAAAACTTTTACAAGCCAAGAACAAATTCATAAAATTGTGTGATCTAAATGAGATAAAATGAGTAAAGCATCTGGATACTTAATAAAATACTACTAGTTTCCTAACTCCCTTTAGATTCATTAGAAAAACAATTCTTATATAATATGAAGTCTCAGAAAGTTGTAGGCATTTAAATTCTCACAAACTCTATAGAAATGTTAAGTACAGATTTTTCTTGAGTTCCACTGCCAAATGTTGTCTCATAGAGTCAAGTTTTTGTAATGGTGTGGAAACTTGCAATGATATAGGAATTCCCCCTTCATTCATCTAATTATTCATTCTACCATTTTTTTTGTGTGTAGATTTTTACTCTCAGATTTATTCACAAGTGTCTAAAATATATCATTCCACTTTAGAGAAAAGGAATTAGAAGTATATAAATCATTATATTTTCACAAATAGAAAAAAAAAGGAAAACAGAGCACCAAACAAAATAGTTATGTTCAAAGTAGTCTTGGCATTAAACCAAAATATGAATACACAGATGTTAAATTAAAATGCATAAATTATACATATGTGTATTTTTATATATTTTTCTCATTTTTAATTAACCCATAGTAAGACTGTTTTCTGTGGTTATATAAATTTTAACGCATGTATATATTCATGTAATCATCACAGATCCATTAGTCTAAAAAAGGTCCCTCAGGCTATCTCTTTACAGTCATAACTTACCTCAATCACTAGCAGTTCTTAGGAACTACTGATTTCTTCTCTGAAAATATAGTGTTTAGATTTTGAGAATGCCACCTAAAAATAAACATGCAGTATATCACTTTTGATGCTGTTTTTATTTTCACTCAACATAATTACTTTGATATACATCAAAGTTGCTTCATTTATCAAGTTTGCTTCTTTTTTATTATGGAATAGTATTCCATTTGTGATTGTGTATTGAAATTTGTTTATCCTTTCACCTATGTGGGACATTTGAGTTTTTTCCATTTTATGATTGTGATTAATATAGATATTACAAATATTTGTGTATAGGTTTTTGTGTGGGCATAATTTTGAATACTCTAAATTCCTAAGAGCAAAATTTCTGTATCATACAGAAAATTCATGTATATAGCGTTATAAGAAACTGCTAAACTATTTTCCAGAGTTAATGTACCATTTTGCATTCCCACTTGTATCAGAATTAATTTTCTTTTTTTGTATACTCTTCAACACATGGTATTGTAAGTTTTGTTGCTATTGTTTTGCTTTGTTTCCATTTAATGAGTGTGTGGTACTATTTCATTTTGTGGTTTTTAAGTTGCATTTCCCTAATAACTAATAATGTTGAACAGATATAATTTGATGTATCTATTCACCATTTATATATCCTATTTTTTTGGTTAAATGTTTATTGGTTTGGCCATTTATTATCTCATTGTGTTTGTTTTTTTACAATGGTATTTTGAGAGTCTAAAATTCTGCAAAAGTCCTTTTGTCAGATATATGATTACAAATATTTTCTCCCTATATATAGTCTTTTCCTTATATTAACAGTCTCTTAATACAGCATATGTTTTTCATATCAATAAATTTCAATGCTTTTTTTTTCTATTTGTATGTGTCTGTGAGTCTGTGTGTACAACATGCAAACATTTAGAATGATACGTGTCTAACGCTTATTTTTAAAGTAACTATTTTTTTACATAGGTCTGAGTTATTTATTTTTTTCAAAAACTATCTCAGTTTCTTATTTTATTACAACTTAATCATTTTAATGCATTTTTTTCTAATTGTGGAAAATTAAACTTAACAAAATTTTCTAATTAAATTGAAATGAAATGAGAAAATTTCATGACTACCATGTATGCCACTATCATGCTTACTATTTAAAGATCTATATTCCTTTTCTGTTTGAGAAATAACTTCCCACATTCTATGAACCTTAGATAATTCTCTGTCATATTTTTGTGTGACAAATCAATGAGCATTCCATATGAATAATCATTGTCTTTTTTTCTTATAAAAGAGTGAAATAAAGGTTATTCATTCTCCTGTTTATTATCATATTTTCCCTATAGTATATAGCCTGGTAATTAGAAAAATGTTCACCCACCCCAAACTCATTTCACATGTGCTTTCCCTCAGCACTGATGAGTGATTCTAAAGGTTTCTTTCTTCTAATGTGTGAAATTAGACCCCCTGTCTTTGCCAGGTCTTGTTAAAAGGGAGATAAACGATATGTGCAATGTGGGTTCCCATGGTATGATGAGCCCTAAGTATCCCGTGAAGCAATCATTTACAGCGTCAGTTACCCTGGGTCAAATCAGGCACAAAGGTGTGGGAGAAATATGCTACGACAATCTGAAGTAAAATGATTTTATTTCAAAATATGTTAATTGCTTGAATTTATAAGTCACTGAGGGCTACGACTAAGGCAGAGACTACATCAAAATGCAGTTTTACATAGCACATTTAAGGAAAATAAAAGGTCACGATGTAACAGTGCCTGGGGCATCACATGGTTTTAACACTGACTGAATCTTAGAGGCTGATGTTTAAAACATGTAAGTTTCTATTATAAATTAGTCTTTAAAATAATCAATTATAGTAGGTATTTAATTTCAAACAAATGCAGAATATTCCATTTCAAAGTAAATTTTAGGGCAAAGGACTGGATGATATGTTTTTTAAAGGAACATGCACTTTTTTCCATATAAAATGTTACTTTCACCCCCCGGAAATTTGTGGGTTTAGCACACTGGAAAATAGACCACCTCTGAGTGTCTTTCAACAATGTGTTCAATATCTTTAAAGCATAAAGAAAGTTTTTATTTTCATTAATGAATCAGTTTTTGCACAATAATTTTGTTTCAAGTATATACTAAAAAGTAAAATTTAGATATACCTTGTTGTAGGACACGTGTACTTGTTGGGAAGGGAGATGTGTGTTGAAATCTACAGGAGGGGGAAAGGTGAATGCGTGAATCGTGTTTTCAATAATATGGACAGAAACTAAGAGCCTTAAACTTATAAATTATTACTATAATTCCAAAGAAAATAGAAACAGGGAATAAAATTAAATATTATTATACAGAGCACAATATGAGTTATTTAAAAGTATGTGACATGTGATTATACTGATAGCAGTTTAAGGAATAATGATGTAATAACATGAAAAAAACATAAAAGTCATCAATTTTCATGTGAATATTTGTATGCACTAGGGAATACCGTTATGAAGACAGGAATTTAATTTTTTTTCTTTCATTCATTATTATACACTTACTCTCCATAACAGTAGTTCAAATATCAAAATCATTCAATGACTTTTTGAACAACTTTTATTTCCTTATATCTCAATTTAATTCTTATTTTTCTCCTCTACCATATATTGCTTATATCACTGACATGTAGTTGGAGTATAACTGGCAATAATATATTTAACTTTTGGTAACATGAACTCTCACAATAATGTCAAAAATAGTTGCATTTCTTTGTCAAAAATCAAATATTGTATTTCTTTGTCAACCTCTCACCAAAAAAAATTGGAGGCACTAAAAATATTCTTCTCTCCTGGTTTGAGAACATGAGTCTGTCATGACTGAAATACATCAAATGGTAGAAGATGATGAAAAGAGAGATCATCATTCATTCATTCATTTGGAGAAAGGGGTAAGGAGGAAGTAATCAAGGTTAAATGAGGTCATAAAGATGGGGCCTGATCCAAAATGATTAGTGTCCTTTTAAGAAGAAACACCGGAGAGCTCTCTCTCTTTCCATGTGCAGAAAGGTCACATGAACACACAGTGAGAAGTTGGCCCTCCGGCAGTCTGGAAGATATTCTCACCAGGAACTACCACTGCTCAACCTTGATCTGGGACTTCTAGCCTCCAGACTTGTGACAAAATAAACAAATATTGGTTAAGCCATCTAGTCTATGGTATTTTGTTATGGCATCCTGAGCAATCTGATACAGAAGGTGTCATGTGAACAATCAAGCGAGCAATTTGTAATTGGGGGATTTATGGTTGGAAAATATTCAATGAGTTTACACTTCCAAGGAAAAACAGTTCAGGAAAAGCCAAATTATAGAGAATGTTTATGGAAAATACTGGCTGCTTGAGAGATAATGAAGTTCTCTGATCTGAAGAGGTTGAAAAACCTGGGGATCAGTATCGGGTGCATGAAACAGAGGAACATGAAAATTAGAGAAAGGAAAAGGATTTATATTCTTGGCCAGTAACCAAGGATAACAAATACATACTTCCCAAACCTAAATATTGCCAATAAACTTTGTGTTAATTTTCCTCCTACATGAAAACAAAATAAGTCTTCTGAGAATGCAGTCTCTACCAGATAGATGGCATTCATGAGAGTGCTCTAATTCTGGTGGTGAGTATTGTTTTTCTTAGTGTAGGCAATGTAATTGCCATCCGATTTGATTGCATGGCTTCTAGGTTCATGCTACAAGTTCAAGGCTTCATGAGTACAATAGGCTAGCGAGGGAAAAGACATCGTCTATCTGCATGAAATAAGTTTGAAAGGTAGCACGCTGATGACCTGAAGCCTGACCTCTATGTGAAAACGACCAGCCTACAGTAATACAGGTTCAGAGGGTCCACATTAGTCAGAGCACCTTGGAGGGTCGAGTCCATTTAGGGAGTGTCAGACAGATCAGAGTGCTATCTGCAGGGGAGATGGATTTGCACACAGTCCTGCATACAGATTCTTAACAAGAGGCTAATACTCTGATAAAATTATTAGCTAAGGGGACACTTTAATCTATTTCCTAGGTTTAGCTATTTCTTTAGTGTTATTATCTTTTCTTTTAAATATGCCATTTTTCCTTGCATTGTGCTTTTCAGATTTGCAGTTTTGAAGGTGGAAAGAAAGTTTTTTTGAAGAATATATTCCAGACAGAAAATAAAAAGAATGAACTTAATAGTTCATTTTTCAGACAAATTTTTTGTATCCCATTAAGCAAAAAATGCCCTAAGGCTAAAGACACATCACCTCACGTTCAGCAGTAACTTGTTTCCCCAAAAATAAGACCTAGGTGGACCATCAGCTCTAATGCATATTTTGGAGCAAAACTTAGTATAAGACCTGTTATTATATTATATTATACTATATTATATTATTATATTATACCCAGTCTTATAGTAAAATAAGCCCTGGCATTATATTGTATTATGTTATATCCAGTCTTATATCATAATAAAATAAGACCCCGTCTTATATTAATTTTTGTTCCAAAAGACACATTAGAGCTCATGGTCCGGCTAGGTTTTATTTTTGGGGAAACATGGTACACATCCCTAGTTTTCACTTTGAAGAAGTTATTTGGTAATTGATTATCTAGCAGTGAAATTGACCATCTAAAGTTAGTGTGACTTTCAGGTTCTAAATTGGAAAATTAGATTTTCTCATTATGCACAAATATCTTAATTATTGAGTTATACTTATTAATTTCAGACTTGAATGTTGAATAGACTAGATGTGTGCTTATTAATGAAAAATATGTATTTTTTCTTTTCAGTTACTGGAATACAAATGACTACTTTATCAAAAGTCTATCTGATATTTCTTATGGAATGGAATATATGAGAAGTTGGGATAGTTTTCAAGGATTTTTTTGGTGTAGCACACTTTTTACATTTATTACCCATTCACAGTTTCTCTACTTTAAATATGATTATCTAAATATTCTTTTTGGGGTAATTCTCTATTTTATGTAGCCTCGGAAAATGATAATCCCTGATGGCTGCGTCTCGTTACTGTCTCCCATGGAAGGTAAGAAGAGGCCAGATTCTCCCTCTGCTGCTTTGTATAGCAGACACTGAAGATGTCTAAAATGGATTGGATGGGTTAAAAAGACCCTTCATCCCTGGTCTCCAAACCCTAAGTGATTAACATTTAGATTGATCAAATGATAGAGCATGAAATCAATGGGAACCTTGGTATTCTTACAGGAAAGAAGTGTTCCTACCAGGTACCTCAGTCTGATTCCTGCTGCTTAGATTGCTGACCCCATGAAATCCCACCTGTTTCCTAACTCTCTTCTACCAGTCTTTCATTAATTTTGTTAGTTCACTATGAATGAATTAATTTTATTTTGTAGTGTTATGTTTTTGCTTAAAATACTTATAATCAACTTTGTAACTAGCTGAGCATAAAATCAGAAAGAGAAAGAAACGAATGTCTTGGGCTTCCCAGATTTAGTATCTTTCTCAACTGGACAGCAGGAGATATATCCTAAAATATTTTGTTTCTGTGAGTGTTATTTCCATGTTTAGCAAATAATTTCTTTTGCTATTTTTTTGTTTCTTAGATATGCTCATGCTATGGTAAAGTTTCCATGTTGTTGCTAAAGTAAAATTCACCCTGATATTCATGCTCTTCACATGAGAATAGAGGCAAGCTCCTCACATAGTATATTAATCTAATTCAGTGTTCGTGAAGATATGGTCATATTAGCTATTGATGTTTCTATAGCCGTTAACACAAATAAAATTGCTGGATAATTTTAAAATAGACATATCAATTCTATTCTTTAAAATTACAATTGAAAAAAATATATGCACACATATACATATATAATTTACTATGTATGAGAGATTTCAACATTGACATTTCTTTAAAAAACATCCAAGTATAAGAAATAGATTTGCAGCAAACGATATTCTTCTGGGTGTCTTATAAACATGAGAATTCCCCCCTTTTTTTAAGGTCACCGGTGAATTTTGCTTCAAGTATTTCTGCCTTGCAATATACACAAACATTTTGGATATACCGCAGATATACATATGAAAGCTAATAGAGTGAAATCTTTTCAAGAAATGGGCAAAGTGTAGTTTACTAAACATGATACCAAAAATACTAACATAAAAATGGCATTTTTACTAATTTTATATATCAAAATTAGGAACTTCTATTCCTCAAAAGAATTAATTTGGGGTGAAAGAAGTGAGCATTCTAAGCTGAATGATCATTATTTACTGCTTCCCTATTACAATAATGGGATATGTACGTTCCGTGCTGGCCTGCTCTTTGGTGTCTGAGACTGACAAGTGAGGTCAGATATGGCCTTTGCGTCCAAGCAAATAAATTCAGAAATTCAGGAGTGAGAGGTTTGAATTGTTCATTCAGACCCATACCCCTAAATTGTATTCTGCAAATCAGCTTTGCCTGAAAAACTCTAAATTAGAGTAGGAGTGTGGGGCAGGGTGTTCTAGAAGGAAGGGAAATCTATGGGATGGGTAGGCGGTCATTTCCATCCTTTGGTTATTACTCTTTTTATTTTATTTTTATTTTATTTTAATTTATTTTAGGGGAAGAGGAGAAAGAGATAAGAATGAGAGCAAAGTCCTGTCTGTCTTCTTTCCTAACACATCCAAATATAGAACTAAAACCTCCCTTTCCTTTTCTCTCATCCACCACAGCCCTAAATAGAGCCAATTTACAGCACGTCTGAGTCTTTGCACAGTAAAAAGAGCAAAAATCTCTAATGAGGCTTCAGCAAGCCATCATTTTAAGAGTCAGATTTTTCTTTTGCATTTCTCTCTCCAAACTTCTCTGTCCCTTTCTCCCTTCTTTTAATTGTACTATCTCCAATATCAATCACTTAACTTTTATGTAAACTCAGTAATTAATGTTGCTATCACTCCAGTATATTGGTTCAGAATTTTTTTCACAAATACTCCTTCAAGTATTGAAAATAAAATTAAGCTGAATCCTTGGCTTGACAGACTGTATCATAGAATTACTGTCAAGAATTTTATCTAGGAAAGTAAAAATAAGGTAAACAGCTCCTTACAGAACACTTCCTAGAAAAGACTTTTATATCAAAGTGTGATATATTTCAATATGTTTATTCATTTTAAGTTATTTTAATATACAGTTTTCTAATAACAAAATATATTTTCAATTAAAAAAAACATGAAACTGGAAGAAAAGTAAAAACTTAAAAAGATACATTCAAAATACCGAAGTAATTACAAATCATAGAATGCAAAATACTGTGTATTTCCTTTTCAGGGATAATATATTATAGGATCTATTATGGGTTGAATTGCATCCCCTAAAATTCCTCTGCTGCAGTCCTAACTTCCAGTAACTTAGACTGTGACTTTATTTTGAGATAGAGTTGTTACAACAGATGTAGCTAGTTAAGATGAGGTTAAACTAGATTTCAAAGGGCCCCAAATCCATTATGAGTGTTGTTCTTATAAAAAGAATGCCATGTGAAGGGCGGAAGACATGCACCCAGGTAGAATGTTATGTGGACATGAAGACAGAAATCAGGGTGGTGCATCTACATACCAAAGAACACCAAAGATTGCCAGTAAACCACCAGAGGCTAGCAGAAGGGCATGGAACAGGTTCTTCCTCACAGCTCTCAGAAGGAAGCAACCCTGCTAACACCTTGATGTCAGACTTATAACTTCCAAAACTGTGAAACAATACCTTTCTGCTGTTTATTGACTTTAATATGGTTACCATGTTTGTTTTTCGTAAAACGATCTCATGATATATGTCCAGTGACTTGTACAAAATATTTTGTCATATTATGTCAAGTGGTGACTCCATCACAACAGATATATGAGACAAGTCCTTCAAAGAATGTGAGTAAAATGTTAATCTGTTTATAAACATGCATTGAAAAGTAAATGATGCATTAAAAAGAAAATAGAGTAATAAATATCACCAACAAACCTATCATCCAATAACAATTACATATTATTTGTAATTTGGTTTCATCAATGACATGACTTATCCAAACATATCCTATATACAAACCTCTAATAGTTTACTTATGCATCTAGAGCATATATACTTTCCAAGGCTCTCTATGTACAAAATTAATATTGCTTTAGAAAGACAGAACCTAAATGAACTCTCAATCCAATACGAGTGTCTACCACTGACTTCTTTGTTTGCATAAGAGTAATGTTATGTTTAGATGTTTTCACTCTACTACAATTCACATAATATTTAATTATAATTTTAAATATTGGACTTATTCTTGTATTTTCAATTATTCTTTTTCATCTATGAAGTATCTAATAGAATGCTATTTATTTTCCTTATTAAATGTCTGGAGTTCATCACATATTAAAATATTAACCTTATGTGGTTTAAGTTACTTATTAATTTCATAGCATTTTAAAAGAATAACTGAACTATGAATATTACACAATTATATCTTGGCATCTATCAATTCGATTTTTCCTTGAGTTATCAATTTAATTCAACACAAATATAGGTTCGCTAATATTAAACATTCCTTGGATAAACGTGTGTATCCTGTTCTTTTGCATTTATTCATGAAATACACATCATATTTTGGACCTTTTTTTCTTAAATCTCAAATACAATGGAAAGTTTAAGGTGCATCAGTGACTTCCGTATTTCAGTATTTAATATTATAAATAATTCGGAGGTAAAGGTTTTTTGTTTGTTTGTTTGTTTTGTTTGTTTTTTTGTTTTTATCTTTAAATAGTAATCAGAATTTTTTGCCTAGACACTTTTAGGATACTTTGTTTTTTCAAGCAATCTGATGTTACGTTATGTTGGTGTTTATTCATCTCTTGACATTGTTTGCTCCCAGTAAAAAATGTTTCCTCAAATGGGTGTTGTCGCATCCTGCACGGTGAGAGTTGTGGGGAGCAAGGAGGGCTGTGCAATGCAGGGTTAAGAAAAGACAGTAGTCATGAATAGAGTTTAAGTGCAGAGGCCAAGGGACTCCCAATCTCAAAGACTGGAATCCCCACTTTGGGCCTCGCATCAGCTTTTAAGAGTTTGGTGGGGAAGTAAAGGATATAAAGTTTGTCAATCTCAAAATCTGTGAAACCTATACATCATAATAGGAAACCGATTTAAGTCAATCACCCTTGCCAGCAGATCTCTGGACCAAAAGTTTCAACTTCCCCAAGGGGCAAAACCTATATGCATATGAATAGATGGAGAGCACCTCATTGAATCACTTCCCTTGTTGTTTGTTTAATGTTTGCCTAATATGTCATTGACATGGTATATATAGTTTATGGAACTGTGTCTTTACTGATGGGCGTTTTCTGTATTTTCACTTCTTCTCCACCACAAAACACCTTGTAGTTAAATTATGAGACTTTGCAACCTGGATTGCAAACATTTTCTTAGTATCTTGTTTGCTATTTACTGCACTTTTGAAATCTATAAATTTTCATTTTTATAAATAATTCATTATTTTATTATATAGCTGCTGTTTTCTTCCTAGTTCAAACTTCAAAATCGCAATGGTAAAAAAAACAAAACAAACAAAAAACACACAAAAAAACCAAAACAAATAAATAAACAAACAAAAAACAAAACATGTACTGATCTTAAAAGTAAATTGAAAGAAAATGAATCACTTTACTATATACAAATCCTGGACAGAGAATAAAACATACACATGAAAAAGTTTCCTAAGAATTAGAAAAGCAAAATAACAATTTTCTAAAATTTATATACATTTTATTAAATATCCCTAAAGCATTCTGATAATAATATGACTCCACTTTAGATAGTAAAAACTGTGTGTAAGCTAAATGAGTTTATTTTTTTTTCCAATATTACTTCCACTTAAGGCCTTGAACTTTACCAAAAAGCACTAATTTTCTCCATTGAAGATTGCTTAGGTAATTCAATTTTTATGACTTAAGTTAAAATAGCGTACCTTTTTCTACATAATATCAGCAATTTCATACCATTTGTTACATAAATAGTGTCTCCATGAGTTCAAAGGACAAATCTGTTTTTATATGTTATTGAATCCCAAATACTTAGTATAATGTCTGGCAGAGAATGAGCTTTTAATGCATTTATTTTTCGACACTGATATGGTATATCTAATATCCAAAAACCTCTTAAAACATAAAATAGTGGAATAAATTTTAAACCATGACTAGAAATATAATATACTAGAAGTTGCTGCCCATGAAACTAAATGGATTGCAAAATAAATTTCTACAAAGGAGAAGTAAAACAACTTCCTTTAAATTACATAAAACATTTTTTTAAATATCTCTTATTAAGATAAAATAATAAAAGTTATCATTATAGCTATACATTTTGAGACCATATATGTGCCAGATGTATGCTAGAAGCTTAATGGGAATTACACATAAAATTAAGTGTAACTAAATACTAATTATAAGAAGGTGGGGACAGATTAGGTTATAATAAAAGTGATGAAAGTGATACTTTCAATTTGGCAGCTGATTAGTTGTATTAAGCTGATAAAAATAATGAAAACTGAACAGCTGTGATACTCTTGACATTTTTCATCTTTAGCCGCCTATGTGTTGCTCCAAAAGAAAATAGAGAGTGGGAAAAAACTTAGGCTACTTACTACTGCACCCACCTGTGCTTGAAAGGGCATGATGTGTAGTTTATTTGTCAGATTTTAGCTTAAAATTAAATCAGCTTTTCATGGCATTCTGTGTAATATACATACGTATACATTAAACATTTATATGTTTATAGATATAATTTAGAAAGTCAGAAATCTGGTTTGTATCTTAAAATTTCTTATACTAGAAGAGAAAGGAAGATGAATGATGATTAAACAATGCATTAGAATAGAGTATGCTGGAGGTATTCTTTTGAAAGCTGTGAAGCAATGACCATATATTTGATTGGGATTTGAATATGTCTTTGAAAGTAAAATTGGGTTTTAAGAAGTCAGGATTGGTGAAAAATATTTCACATTCAGTAAAATTTGCCTTTTTAAAAATTCAATTTCAATACGTTCAACAAATGCATACAATATATAAGCCCCTTCACATCACCTTAAAAGGTTTCCTGTACTCCATTTAGTGAACCCCTCCCTCCAACCCAAACTCTGTCTACTGTTGAACTGATGTCTTTCCTTAAAGCTTTGCCTTTTCCAGACTGACATACAAATGGAATCCTGAAGTAATAGCATTTCCTGCTGGGGTCCTTTCACTATTTTTGCAATTTATCCATGCCTTTCCATGTTATTAGTGGTTTGGTCTCCCTATTGCAGAATATTATTCTATTGTGTGGATATACCAAAATTTGTTTATACATTTGTCAGTTGAGAAGCATTTCATTTTTTTTTTCAGTCTATGGTGATTATGGAAAAGCTGCTATACTTTCAAATACAGGTTTTGGTGTGGATATATATTTTTATATCTCTTGAATAAACAACTAAAATAAAATTAGAGGATAATTGGGTAAATGTATGTTGAATTTATAAGAAACTGACAAACACTTTTTCAGAGTAGAGATACTATTTCAAGTTTCCATCAACAACATATGAAAGTACCAATTAGAGCACATTTTCACCAATGTTTGATATTTTTAATTTTATGATTTTAACTATTCTGATAGTGTTTAGTGATATCATATTGTGGCTTTAATTGTCATTTGCTTAGTAACTAATGATGTTGACTATCTCTGCATATGTTTACTGACACTCAATATATCTTCTTTAGTGAAATGATTGTTCAAATTTTATGCCCAATTGTTACTGTTTTTTTCTTATATAAAGTATTGAATTTATGTGTGTATTAAGGATACAAGGCTTTTATTAGATATGTGTTTTGGAAATATTTTCCCCTAGTCTGTGGCTTGATTTTTCATTCCCTTAACAGTCTTTTGAGGTCAAAATCTTTAATTTTGATGAAGTAAAATGTATCAGGTTTTTCTCAAGATATCCCGAATGTATGAAAGTTTTGTACTTTTAAATAAAGACACAAAACTTGCAATTATCTCAGTTGTGAAAAAAGACCAAACGTTGGAATTTGCTGGGAATATCATCTTGTCTCCAGGTATGACTTATACCAAATACAAAGATGCTGTTATCATTCATGATGTAAATATATAGAATATTTGCGGACTATGTATAAATATATCCAAAGTATTAAACTTCAGTAATTGTTATTTTTCAGGGTATTCTAGCATTTCCAGCTATAAATTCATGAGAATTTGTGTGTATATTTTTTATACTTATACCTTTTATATATTTTACATCATAATAGCCAAGAATATAGGCTCAGGAATTAAAGAACTAAAGGCTAAACCTTCAACCAGTAATTTCTAAGAGGTGCAACGTTGAGAAATTTACTTAACTTCGGGTTGTCTTTATTGATTTATCTGATAAGTCAGATATTTTCAGACTTTCACAGTTCAGGATGCCCTTAGTGATCATTTTTTCTCTTTTTGTCCTGGCATACGTAGGTCAAAATAAAGACCTAACTGTTCCATTTATTAAGAAGTGAGTTCTATCAACCTTGAAAGTATTAATGTCTTGACAACTTAATGATTATTTGAAAAAATATCCACAAACATTGAACTGTAACTACTGTTATTTAATTTGAAACTAGAACCAGTAACTATAGCAAGTATTTCCTTTTATTCAGTATGTTGACTGCTGCTTTACCCAAATTACTGGTTCCTATTAAATACTGTTTAACTTCTAAACCACTTGACACTGGTTTGACACAACCAATCACATTTCCTTTTCCTTACTTTTTTTTTGCACTGTACTTGAGTTTTACATAAAGACTTAAGAAACTGCAGCTTCCCCAAAATATTGTCAAATTGGGAGAAGTGTAGTGAAATCTGATCTTAAAACAGTGAATTTCTAGCTGGTATTTCACCTGGTAACTGGCAAATCTCAAGTGTTGCTGCTTTCCCCCAAATTTAAACATTTTAAATACTCTATGTGAGTTTTCTGGGTGCATTGGGGAAACTTTTTGTAGAATCAATTTAGAAACCATGGTTACATAGGGATACAAAATGCTCATATCAAAGATTAAGAGAAAGAGCTCTGTCTCACTCTCTCTCTCTCTCTCTTTTTCTCTCTCTCTCTCTATATATCTGTCTCCACACCATTCCGTTTTAAATTCTAGTGGCTCTGCCTCCAAAATATTTCTCGTCATCTCCATTTCTACCATCTAATATAAACTAATTATTCAGAAACATTAACTAATATTCACACCTCTTCACCTTTTCAAGTTTTTCTCCTTACCCTGCAAGACCAACTTTTATATACATCTATATCCCCAGACGATTAGTCCAGCGATCTGCCATAGTAGATGCATAGTAACTGAACGGTTTATTGTCTGAAATAGATGTCTAGTGTCACAAAATGTGCCCAAGCTGAAAATTAAAATTCAGATGTTTATATTCCCAGTCCAGTACATTGTCTATGACAACATCAGGCTATTAAATATTTTCTGAAAGCAATATTGGGAGGCAGCGTGACAATAAAAAAGGGAAGCTTTTGTCCTTTTTGAGTAATAACCATACAACGTATCTTATCTATGTCCATAAAAACACAGTAACCACTGTTTCACTCCCACAGCAACAGCCCTGTTTACAACGTTCGCAATCCCCTTCACCACACTGTTGTGATGCAATAGATAGATAACTCCAAGTCTGCGCTGATAAAACTCTCTATATTTTTGAAGAAACATTTTATTAAAACATTTCAAACCTACATCAAAGATGAAAGAATTTTACAGTGAACATCTATGCACTCCAACCTAGATTCTAACATTAAATATTGCTAGACTTGCTTTATCACATATCAGTCCATACCACTACTCATCCATTGATCCATCTTATTTTTGAAGCATATGAAAGTAAATCAAATATATCAATTTCATAATATTAATATATACAAATATTGAACTCTTGTGTTATACACCTGGAAATAGAATGTTATATGTCAATTATATCTCAATTAAAATAAATGAAGACATCAATATACTTACTCCTAAATATTTCAAAATACATTTATTAACTAGGGTTCAATAGTGTTCACTTTTATTTTGGTGTGAAATCAAACATGGTGTACACAAATATGAACTGTACATTGGCTGGGTTGGATAAGTATCTATATCTAGATATATGTCTTTAGGAATTTTCATTTTCTTCTAATGATTAATTAAATTGTATACTGGACACTTAATATGAAATATTTCATTAATGTTCAGTTATAAATATGTCCTCTTTTATATTGTGATTTCTTCTTTGAACACAGTGTTATTTTGAAGGTGCTTTTTTTTTTTAAGTATTGAGATTTATGTGTGGTCAATTATTTTAATTTAACTGTATTTTGATCAAGGAACGATTTCTTACGTTTGTGATTTTTTTCAAAGTTGTTTAGATTTTCTTTATAGCTCAGCCCATGTTAAAATATCATGCTCCTCATGCAATTAAAATTATTTGTATTTCTATGCCTTGGATTTAGTGGTTTCTATATATACCTTCAATCATTGTTCTTGTGTTGTTCCAATTGTCTAAATCCTTACCAAATTTTTCTGCCTGGTCTACTATGAGAAAGGTGTTAAAATCTCTCATTATGACTGTGTATCTGTCAGTTATCGCTATACTTATAATCATATAATTGATCTGTTGATATATTTACATTCACTTGCCACAAACCAAATGTGCTTTCTTAGTCTGAGGATCATGTTTCCTGCTACTTCTGAAATGCTGTTTTTATATTGCTTCTCTCGATTCTCTAGCTGGAGTTTTTATTATGTGCTCCAATTTTCCATTCCTCTTTTTAAATAATTTTGATGCCTGACAATTTGAATCATGTCATTTTCTTTCCTTAAACTCTCTCAAACATCCTATTGAACTTAATATAGATTACAAAGCAGAAACTCTGCTATGAATTCTAAGTTATGGTCTAGCCATGTGCTAACTTCATCTTGCATCAAATTTCCCTCTGTCCTTATGTTCATATATTGCAACATGAGTCAAATAGCTTTGAAATTCAAAATTCATTACAAGAAAACCTTATTTTGGGTTAAATTGTGTTACAAATAGAGACAAATATAGGTAATGAATAAAAGTAGTGGTTTGATGATTTGATACTTATTTTTAAAAGATGAATGAAACAATGAGCTAATCAACAGTAGAGATGATATAAAATGTCATTTTATCTTTTCAGTCAAAAATAGTGCTTGGCCCGATAATAGGTGCTCAACAAACTGACTCAAGGGAGTTTGATTTACTTCAATGGAATACAATTTTTAAAGAGAGTTGTCTAGAGGTAGCAAATGTGGATATATAAAATACTTAACCCCAAAGTTAGAAACAACCTTTAGAAAGATTTTCAAAAGTACTGATAAGAATTTGTAAAGGCCACACAAATATAGTAAATACAACAGATTCATTAAACTTTAATTTTTCCTGGTTTATTCAAGTCTTAAGATTATCTGTTGGATATTGTGAGAAAATGAAATTTAGAAAAACAAAAACAGAATATCAGTCTTGGAGATGAGATAGACTTACCTTACTTTCTTTTCTGTAGAAAATAATGAAAATTATATTAACCCATAGTTCAGATTTCCCTGCATAAACTGTACTAGCAATTACCATAAAAATGTAGAGTGCCTAATAAAAGTGAATCCCCTGTTTGGAATAATTCTTGCCTCTTACTGAAGTCAGAGACACCACATTTCTTCTACCCAACTTCTTGAATAGTAAGAATTTCTACTTTAATGTTCTGAGAAATTTCTTTTTGAACAACGTAAAGCCTAATATTGTCATGCAGAGGAAAAGGTAAGAACTTCTATTGTGAACATGTTGCAATATTCCATTTAAATAAAGTTGATGCAGCACAAGCTCGCTAGATACTAGCAATTTTATAGTTTGGATAATCGTAGGATACGAGCCAGAGTTGACTCTTTCATTATATGTAGGCTTTCTATCATGAGATACTTTCTCAGGATCTCTGCTTCCATACATTTTGGAAAGAAAGACATAATGAAAATATATCATTACTTATTCTCTTTTGTAGATGTGACACAAATGTTTAAACACACCTTTGGCTATTGACAGATAATAGCCATGAATTCAAAAGGTTCTATCACTTAATATTTTAAACCCTCACTTTATTTTGTATAAGAATGTATATCTAAGTGTTCTAAAGGCTATTATATTCAAGAATATTCTAAATTTTCAAGGTTTCCTTCTATGATATAATTTTATCTTCCATTAGACGTTAAACTTAATGCCAAGTTATTTTGTTGGCAAAATAATGAAAATGGGATATTTTGAAAGCAAACTTTTTCTCTCATAACTAAATGTAATCAACAAATTCATTCATATTGAATCATGAACAGATACCATAAAAATATCAATGCATGGAATATGTTGATGAAGTGAACATAATAAAAATGCAAACTATAAGACGCAGTCATATTTTTAAAATAATGTAGTTATTATTAAATTTTTCACATCAAAACTATTTCTTTATAAGAAATTTACTTGTTTAGAAATCCTATTTTAGGTTAAAATGTTAATATCAGAAAGAAGGTTATCTTTGTCCCATACCTTTTAATCATACTCGCAGGCAGTATTATATACTATAGCAGCTAAAACTTGTCCATTTGTGTCAGAAAGTTCAATAGCCTATTTATTATAAGGATTTGAGTAAGTGACTACTTTTCTCTGATCAATTTCTTATTTTTAAATTTAATAACAATATCAGTACTTATTTCAGAGGTTTGCTGTGGCATTTAATTGAGATAGTATGTGTAAATGCTTAAAACAATGCTGGGTATAAATTAAAGGCTCAGTACATGTTAGCTTTTTATTATCACCAAATAATAATTTAAAAAAAAAATCCTCCTTTCTGTAGGATAATTTTATCCCTAAAAGACCATAGAATTAGTAAGAGTTGCCTAGATTAAAAAAAAAAAAAAAAAAAAAAAAAAAAAAAAAGTGAGAAACATGCATTATAGGGCCTTGGGGCAACAATGAGTTGTGTATATCTCAAAATAGATAGAAGCATGGGACAGGTTCTGCTTTTTTTCATAGAAAATAACCTTATTAGCAGAACTCTGATTCTGTTTATGGAGATTGTGGGCCCAGTTAAATATACTCCAATATTCCCCTTTTCGTAATTAGATATGGCTCTGGCAATGAGAAGTGTTGGAAGCAGTCCTTCCTACAGCCTCATTAAAGGAAAGGTTTCACTTATCTTTTTTCCTTCTTTCTTTTTCATGCCTGGAAGTGCAGCAGCCATTTTGCAATAATTGTGAGGCCATATTTATGAAGTTTAGAGATGACGTTACAAATGCTGGAGCAATGATAGAATCCGAGTCCTTGTTGAGGCACAGCACCAGAGTTGAACTACCTATATCTGGAACTCATTTCATGTTGGTAAAGTGTACATACCTCTGGGATTAAGCCACTGTAAGAGTTTCTTTTTATTATGTACAGTTGAATGTAACCCTAACTAACATAACATTGATGAATAAAGGAAATAATAAAGGTCCAAGACATGCCATGCACACCAAAATTTCTCGTATTAACAATACTCTGTCATTCTTACTATCTTGCTTTGTCATTTGCAATGCTCCTTTTGCTACTTTCTTTCTTACCAACATTATAGGTGTCCCTTTTCCATTTTATTTACTAGTTTATCTTACTTGGTCATTGAGGTCGGTGGTGGATTGTTATAGAAATACCTCTCAATGCTTCACATGTCTTTGTGTCCACACTCATATATAGTTTCTTCCCATAGTGGCTGGGAGTAGCCATGTGACTTTTTTGGGGCACTGACATGTTAGTAAATATACTGCAAGCAGAGGCTGGAACAATGATGATCACTGAGGACTGCCCTCCATTTTGCTGTTTTTGGAGCCAAGTCCCCATGAGAAGAAGCTCAAACTAGCCTGGTGAAAATTTGTGTCCTGGGAGTCAGATAGAAACACGTGCCAGTCAAAAGAGTAAAGCTAAAGCACACAGACCAAAACAAAGTGCTAATATCCACAGAAACCATCCAAAAAACCAACAAGCTGAACTCAATCCAAATTGCTGACTGACATACAAGTAAACAAAATTGTTGTAAATGTTTGTAATCAAATTAGTTTGGGATTGTTTATTACACAGAAATAGATAGATGATACAAGTTTCCTAAGTGTCTTTTATGTTCTTCTATTACATGGCTGTATTCTTTTCCATCACTCCCAAATGGATATAATCAAACTGTACCTTTCTTCCGTCTCACAGACCCTCATTTCCAACTCCCTTTTCAACATCTCTATGACAATGTTACCTGTACAGGGATTTCAAACTAAACATATCGAGTGTGTTGTTTCAGAAATCTTCCCTCGCCCCACCTTCTGTTCCTGTGTGCCTCTTACCCCAATGAACAGAACTCACTAAATGAGTGTACTCACTCATCCTATAAGAAAGCGGTAAGTTATAACTTTCTCATTTATTGTTGCTGCTTTACAAGCCAAATGACCAAATCCTGTTATTTTTTTCATTAAACAGCTCTCTCTTTTATATCCAATTCACTTCAATTCCAGTGTCACTACCAACCAAGTCAAAATCATCTTTCTCTGTTAAAAAAAACATTTCCCACCTATCCAATTCCCATAGAGCTCTTATTTCCTCTTCACTCCATTCTGCAAACCATAGCACAATTAATTTTAAAAAAGCAGATATGATTTCGTTGTACTGCATTATATTTCCACTGTTTTTGAATTAAAAATCAAGGTATTTATTTATATGACTGAAAAGTTTTACATGAGTATTTTCCTGTTCATTTTCACACCGAAAATGTCTTTCATTCTTCTCTTTACTTTCTAATTTAAGCTGTATTGGACTTCTTTCATGGTGTTTAAAGCATCATACCCTTTTCTACGTGTCTTTTTTGTTGGGGGTAGTGTTGTTCATGTTATCTCATCTACAAAGAAATTCCATCTTCTCTATCAAGGTCTATTTTGTTTATTTTTTACTACTTGGTTTAAGCATCACATCATTGAGGAGACTTTCAACGATACTTCCTCCAACTTCTCGCCAGGTAGAATGTGCTTATTTTATGTTTCAGAGTGGTGTGTTGAAAAGTAGTAGAACTACAGCTCAGGGGGTAAAATAAAAATGAACAAAAATTAAAACAAAACATTTGTTATCTTAGCATTTGTTGATTCCCATGGTTTAAATACTCTCAACATGGTTGATTTCAAGTAACATGACATCGCCTTGTCAGCAAAATTTCTAAAATGTGAAGTCCTGAATAGTTAACAACCTATTCTCATGAGCTGTTCTATGCAAATTCTAGCACAGGGCTTCCTGTGGAGTCCTACACGTCTCTGTCAGGATGTCCAGGACACTATTAATGTGAAGCTTGCATGGTGTTAGGGTCCATTTCTCTCTTATTGTATTTCCAGGGGATGGCACAATGCTCAGCTCACAGAACACAATTCATAAATATGTATTAAGTGAAAGAAAGAAGGAATACATGGATGTCTTTGCTCCCCTGGCTTCCAGGACTGCATATACTTAGAGGGCTGAAAGTTAACCTAGCCATCCTTCTTCTATGGACTACTCACACAGTATACTTAGGAAAAAAATTAAAATGCGCATCTATACGTTGAAATTACTTAGCTGGTGATTCTAAATCAACCTGTGTTGAAAAACATTGTTCTAAAATTATGTATCTTGAGTACATATACATCTGTCAAAATTGGTATTGAGATAGTTAAAGCAGTTTAAAAGCCATATGATGCAAAGCTTTTGCACACATTACTGTTAAAACAACTGAGCTTCACAGATATTCAGTTGCACACCTAATTAACTCGCAAAGAAAAAAATGGAACTAAGTGATGATGGATGCATAACCAAGTCTCCTTCAACTGTTCCATCGTTTGTAGACTTAAGTATTTGAAATGAAATGATCTTGATTTACCACAGAAAAGTTGCTTAAACAAGCCATAATTTAGGAGATTGGCTATAGACCAGGAAGCCAACAGGAGAGTCAGTGAATATAAGCGTATCTTAGAAACTTTGGGAGAATAATTCCAAGATTTAAGCACACGGGCTGAGACCCCATGAATTTAATGCTGAAATATTTAATGGCCATGCTTACAAGTTAAATGATACTGTTTCTTTAATAAACTGTTTAAATATTACTTAATACATTACCGTATTTTCATGATTCTAAGATGAACATTTTTAATTTTCATGACTCTGAAACTCATATACAATAAATAAAACACACTGAATTATAATTGGTGGCATTTGCTTCCATCTTAGTTATACACAAAAATAATGGCATCACCTATATGAAAAACTAGAGTAATGGTTTTATGTCACAGTAAATACAATTTTACAAATGGGAGACAAAATTACAAAAATGTCATTTTTCTAAATCTTGATCAGCGAAATGAGAGTAGGAGGTAATAAACATTATTTTAGAATTAAAACAATAAGGTCATGAAGACTAAACTTATGATTACAGTGCTTACAATAGCATTTACTGGGTCTGTGCTATGGTTTTAAGGCATCAGGGTAAGGAGTTTCAATACATGTTTTTACATACAATCATTTCAACATTGTATAATTTTTGTCCTAATTCTCTCATATTTAGTTTATAGTACAGAGAGAGGGGAAGAGAGAAAGACTGAGACAGAGGTAGAATAGGTCTGAAAGTAAAAGAATAAGCATGAACAGTTAAGATAAATCGTATTTCTAAAAATGTAGTCCAGCAATCATATCTATAATAATGACCTGGCAAGCTTGCTAAAAATGAAGATTCTTTGGCTGTTAACTAAACCTACTAAATCACAAAATCTGTGGATAGGAACTAGAAGTCTTTAGCTTTTTAACAAGCTTTCCAGCAAGTTTTATGCACAGTAAAGTTTGAAAAAAATTGTTTTGTAGGAAATATAAGTTAAAAAAATTAAATAAACATGGGAATTTACATCATAATTTTAATAATACAATAGGAACTTACTCATAACTGCTGAGTCAGCACTTAAAATTATAACGCTTTCCAATGGGAACCTGTGTAAAAGTGGATATATTTCAACTGAATCACGCATAGCTCTTTACTGAAACAGTGGCAGGTACACAGGACCTAATGTTAATGGTAATGGTATTGTTAAACAGTGTACATTATTGATAAATCAAATGTACTTCTATGTTTCTTTTCCCCTGAAGAATTTAAAGTTAAGATTAAATATTATAACATAAATTACTGTTTCCTTCAGGCGATTTCCATGTTTTCCACATCTTTTTCTAGTGTTACAGACTATGTAATTTGTCAATGTGGATTCACCTGCAATACTACAATTTCATTAGGAAAATTAACAAATATTCTGTCTGTCTCAGATTTTTATGAATACATTTATGTTCATATAATATAGATAACTTGAACAAAAATCAGTTAAATATATGTTATCTCTTAAAGGGACACAATGTGGTATATTGAAAAACACAATTTAAAAAATGGAAATTTATCTTCAATTTATCAATTACATTTTGCTTACTTACAAAACTATCATCTGAGTTGTTAAAACCGTATACATTTTTAAATTAAATATAACAAGATAACGCTAATTTTCATTACTCATCCTTAATTGTTTTGTTATTTCTTATAGTAACTAGATAATCTGTATTTTTTACACATATCAAATAAGAAAATGCATTTCCATCACATTTTGGATAAAATGCAATCAAAAGTGATTTCTTTGTGAATTTGTCATTCTTTAAATAAAAATGTTATTTTTTTCCATCTAACTACATGTTACTGTTTTAAATTTTTGTGGGTGACAAAAGATTTAATGCATATGCCCCATGCTTGAACAGCTATGAAAGACTTTCCTAGAGCTTCAAATTAGCATAGATAACTTTTTATTTACCTAATCTTAAGTGAAAAATCAAGGACAAAAATGAAAACCAAGGAGGTTGGGACGGTGAACTGCTTTTGGTCCACATTTTTTTAGTAGCGGTTTGCTTGGTACTATATTTCTTTCTTATTTTCCTGACCAACTTCAAGGAGAATATCTTCTCAAGTCAAGATTATGCAAGGGTAACATATTAGTTATGAATTGGTTCAGACAGCTTTCTAACCATTTAAAATTGCTTGGAAATACATAAAAGTCATGGATGTTAAAGGCAAAGCTCTTTTCTGAGCAGCTATGTTCTTGATTTATGAAGTAGAGCAGCTAAAAAGGAAGTCTGTTTAGACGGAATTTGCCTTCAGTTCTAGTTTAAAACTGAAGTAAATGCCAAAGTCATTTTTGTAGAACTTTGCCTCTGTTGATGGTCTATAAATAGTACTCATTTCCAGACAGTATTTAACATACATACATACACACACATGCATGTACAAACATACACACACACACACACACACACACACAAGCACTTTTCTTATTATTTTACCTTTACCTTTCTGTTAAAAGATATTTTTCTATCCTCTTATCAGCTGAGAATCTCATATATCTACACTCATTACTGCATTGACCAAATTGTACCTCTCTAATTCTGCTTTGTCATAGCGAAGAAAATAAACCCACAGTGCTTTTACCAACCATTATACCAGTCTTGTAGGCCATTAGGATGAATATTAATGATCAATTTTAACTTTTAATACATATGTTATATTTCACTTTTGCTATTCTACCACAAAGATGTTCATTACCTCTTTTGTATCAAAAAAAAAAAAAAAACAAGTGAAAAATTCATTTTAGAAAATGACCCTACTTCTCTGATTAGGAGTGACTCCACATAGTCACAAAGTCTCTCCAAATTAGTTGATGAGGAAGTAACACCTTGGAACTATCAAAGAAAAATTACACCAGATAGAGTTCAACAGATAAGCGGGACTTTTTAACAACTATTACAATAGGGAAGAGAGCTTTAACCCAACTCTACTGAAAGAAAATGTGACACAGTTTAACAGGGCCAAATTGAGCTAGTGGAAAAATACTGGAGGACTTTAGAAGAGAGTTTGGTCAATGTGACTGATTAGGTCCCCTGGGTTTGCCAATTGGTGTCTATGGAAAGTTAGGCTCCTACCTCCCACAGAAACTAGGAGATCCTGGCACTATCTTTCTTGATGGTTACATTTCAAGGGGATGGCTCCCAGGTCCTTGAGAGAGATACATTAGAGGGTTAAAAAACTGGCCAGACGCTGGGAGGATATTTACTTCTCAAATAGGGAGAGAAAGAATTTATAACAAAACGTTTTCTTAATTGAATAATCTACAAACAGGGAGGTCAGGGGCCCAGAGTCAGGAAGAAGCCTGTGTAAAGGTGATTTAAGCTGGCCATCTTGGATCATGTAGGAGAGAGGAATGATAGTCTACTCAGAAGCTTTATTTATATGCTACCTATATGGAAATAACTCTGGGGTGTGTGTGGGGGGGAACGGGGGGCAGTGGATCCATTACAGGACCAACTGGGTGTCTAAGCCTTGAAGTCCCTTTCCTCCATTTCTTCTCCTTTGTAAGTCAAATAGCTTTTCTTCAAGAAACCTTCAATATGCTCCCTCCACTCTTCCCCAATCTGATTCACAGGCCCCTTCTCTGTGCTCCCAAGCAATCTAGCAATATTTCTTTCAAAATATTAGAAATTTAATTTTTGTGGTCAATTTTGTCTTCCCCATCACACTGCAATTTTAGGGCAAGGTACTATGATTTTCACCTGTGGATCCCTAGCAAAATGCTAAGTTTTGCACGTAGTAGGGACACATTGACTATTGCTGAATAAAGGAAACATTTATTTCACAGTAAATAGTCTGAAGTCTGCTAAGGTAAAGAGAGTCATAGATGCACAAAGGTTCTACAAAGTCCCTTAAATCTTGAATCTTAAAACATTTATTCTGTGTCTTTGAGCAGTAAGTCCACCCCTATTAGAGAGCATTATAAATGAAAAATATGCAAATTTTAAAAAATAGCCCAGTTTTAATGGGGATTATATAAAATCGAATGTGAGCTTAACTTTGAATTTCTTGTCTTTTATGTTTCAAGTTAAATCCTTGATACTATTTGAAACTCTTTTGGAATGCAAATCAGCACCAATACTGCTGAGCATAGTGAAATTAATGAAATAACAACAGAAAAGACCTTACAAAGTACACTAAGTTCTATTCTAACATAATAAGTAGAGCCAAGGTGGTCTTTATTGTTACAATTAACTGATTGTATACAAACACAACCATTCTTATCATTTTACTAAAACTGAAATTAAAAATGAATTCTGCTATACAATATTTAACAGGAAGACTAAATAGAATACGGTCTAAACAGCCAAGCAAAATAGCACATTTTACATTTTACCTAGCAGATCAAGAAAATGTATACCTTTATTTTTGTTTGGTGAGAAAAATAGCCAATGTGTTCTGAATTCATTTTAAACACTTTTCCCCCCTAAATTGCATGTGAATTTTAAATTGCAGAAAGGAATCACTGAATATTGAAAGTCATTTTTCTGTATTAATATATAAAGAACTGTAACTGGAAAATTGTATTTTTGTATTGTATATGTTTTTTAATATCAGGTAATCATGAAATTGAACATTTTTTCACGTTGCATTGTATTTCACAGTAAACATTAATGACTTTTAAAATACAGAGTTTATGTAAAGTGTTATTTTACTCCAAACACACTCTTTTGTGAAGAATTTAATCAGTGCAATTTAATTTAGGCAATGGGGCTATCCCTCAACATGCTCAGTTTTGTTACATAGTTTTATCTTAGAGAAAAATTAAATTTGTATAAACTCCTGCTTTTAAGATGACATAAACTGCATATCAATTGAAGAAAAAAATATAATGGAAAAGAGAGAGAGAATCTGAAACTTTATAGTTATAGACATAGGGCATATATCTTCCCTAGTTTCTGATTCGTGTGCTCTCTCACTAAATGTTTTCTGCGACATTAAAAATTTTAGATATCAACATTTTAATGGTTTCATATAATTCCGTGTAAAAAATTAATAATGCTTAGTTAATTATTCCATTATTGCTAGAAATTTATATTATTAACAGAAAATTATCACTAGGCTTCCATTAATATCATATGTAAAAATTGACATAGTCAATAACCAGTTAATAACAGGAAAATCACTAAAATAGTCTGAACTAATGAGGGCAGAAGCAGTGTGGTTACACAGAGGTTAATTCTCTAGTTCAGAATGTCATGTACAGCTCAGTTCTTCTGTGACATACCTGTTTTGTCCTTTAGATTCCAAGAGAGACTACAGTAGTTATAGGTATCATATACTAAAAATTGTATCCACCAGTTTAAAACATTTCTAGCAGATAAAAGGGATACTGCTATTTTGTCTTCCTTCTGAAGAATAACAAAAAACTTCCCAGAAGAACCCCAGAAAACTTCACTTTACATTAATTGAAAAAATTCTCAACAGTGATCATGGCCAATGCTTCTTTGTCAAGAGAATGACTCTATAATAAATGGTCTAGAATGATAAGATTTTATAACTGGACTAGGATCAGAAGCCTAAAATTTGCAAAGAGCCATAAGGAAAAGGATGAACAAAATCAGAATTATGCCATGACTATCTGACTCTGACATCTTAGATTTTGGGGTTGCTGTAAACATTTTATATGCCAAATTTTATCATGGATTGTAATGTTGTTATAAATGCTATATATGACAATTTAGATACATTTGCAGAAGTCAATGGAAACTGACTTATTAATGTTTTATCATTTAAAATGGGGGAATTTTTTCTAACAAACTAATATTTGTGAATTCTACTATGTTCCACTCACTAAAATGTGTTTCATTTATTCTAAAATATACCAGACTGCTTGTGTGTAGGGTTCATACAAATCACAATATATAACTCATATATTTCAGTGTAGAATATTTTCAGCTGTAATTAATTTACTTGATTATGAAGGCTTTTAGCAGAACTAGCTCAATATAGAAAATACATTTATAATGAGAAAATAACTTGTGTCCATGTTGGGTGATGCAAAATGTGCTAGTATGCTTCAGATATATAAAACAAGACTGTGGATATACATATATTTTTTTTAGCATCGTCTATATTTTAAAATATTAAATTTATAACAAATTGTCTGAGCAGGTCCTGAATTCATGAGGTCCAATTGTAGACTTTCTATGTAATGGCAAAAATCAGTAAAAACAAACATCGTTTTATAAATTATGAGAGATTTAAGTTATACTTACATTATTTTTAAGACAATAAAGCAGCACCCTGTATTAACAATTTGAGTAAGGTAAGACATTAATGTTAGTGCTAGTTTTTAAATAACCCACTAAAATTCTGCTACCTTATTGAGAAAACACTCCATCAAATTGCAAGTTTTTCTATGGACTTTATTATTTCAACTTTTGAACACACCATCAAGTTGATACATTTACTGGTTATTAATTCAATTATGTAAATTATGTGGAAAAGTGTCATTGTGTAGTGCACAACGATATGTTTATTTTTAAAAGATACTTATAGGCAAATCATTTGGATTTCTAAGGTTATAGAATAAAGCATGAAGTAGGAAAGTAAATAGCAATTGTCTTGATTTCTCTCTGGAGCATAAGAGATTGAAACAGGATGCATAAACAGATACTTATTTTCATTGTCTTAAATATGATGTCAATTTCTTACCCTTTCACAAGCCAGTGGTGACAAAGATTGAGAAAAATAGGTGCATTTCATGACATTTTTGGTTTTGTCCCTGGAATTAAAAATCTGGTACTGGCTAGCCTGAGTGTAGGCTACAAAAGCCTACAAGGATGGTTGTCTAGTCAATTCAGGCATAATATGAAAGTTATTTTAAATTTTTAACTACTTCTTCATTAAGTTCAACAAAGTACTTAGACTACATGTTTATATGCCGGTAGTACTGAATGAAAGCCTCTATGCAAAAATGCTTTTATATGTATGAGTGGTCATGAACATGCATTATAAACATGACAAGTGCGATATTAAACAGTGACTATAAAAATATAAAACAGTGAGTATAAAAACCTGCACACCAATTCATCAGAATGGAATTGTGAAGAAGACACATCTTATACATGCCATTTTCTGTCCTGAACAAATGAATGTGCTATGTTCACACCTAACCTTGACAGAGTAACTGGTATCAGACTTGCCCTTGAACTAGAATGAATTAGAAAATTGGATAAAACATATGAAGAAAAAACAAAAAACAATACCTGTGTTCACTCTTATGGGAACTAGAAACTTAGAAATGTGATCTCTGTGAGAAAGGAAACAAATGAGACAAACATGACGATTTCCCCCAGCTGTCTTTTTGTGGGACATTTTCTGAACTGTGTCCAGGAAAGGAAGCACTGAGGCATTATACCGGGGTCTTGCATAGTTGAGAAAAAGAAAAAAAAAAAGAAATTCCAAGAGACCGAGAGAGTTGAAATTTGCGGGGCAGAGTACCAGGGAAGAAGGAGCTACACAGAATAAATATTGTCTGAAATATGCACGGATCCTACTTGACTATTTGGTTAACTACTTAACTGTGTATTCATAGAGTGTGAACAAACAAGCATAGGTAGTGCAACAGATTCCAAAATTCCCTCTAAGAAATGTAAGAACAACTATTTGGAAGGTAATATCTGAAAAATACCCAGAACATACACAAGGATGGGGGATGTTCAATTTACAATCAGTGAAATTGGAGGCACCCTGTGTAACACCTGGGCTATTTAGTAGAGACACAAGAATTGCCATGCCCTGGCCATAGTGAAGCTACTCATCTAAAATTATACTAAAGATGCCTACATTAGTTCCCTATTGCTACTGTATCAAATCACCACCAGTTTAGTACCTTAAAATAACACATATGTGTTATCTTATAGTCCTGGAAATCAGAAATTCAGAATGGTTCTCACTGGGCTAAAATTAAGGTGTCAGCAAGGCTGGCTTCCACAAGAGGCTCTAGGGGACAATCTGTTTTCTTGCTTTTTCCAGCTTCCAAGGGGTGCCCAAATTCCTTGTCTCCTCATCCCCTTCCATCTTCAAAGCTAGCAGTGGTCACTTTAGTCTTTCTTGCATCTCATATCATCTCCCAGACACTGATTTCCTTTTCTGCCTCGGTCTCCACTTTAATGACCCTTGCGATTACAATGGGTCCACTTGATAATCCAGGCTAGTCTCCTTATTTTAAGGTCTGTTGATTAGTAATCTTAATTCCATCTAAAACCTTAACCTTCTCTTGCCATGTAATATAACATAGTCACAAATTCCAGATTTAGCCTATGAATATCTTGAGATAGGGCATTATTATATCTTATCTACACTGTTCCTTTATATGTAAACTAACAAAGTTAAAAACAAATATGGAGGGGTTCAAATAATCCGTAAGTGACTTGGCTTCCTGCCAAAACAAGATGAAAAAGCTTTAAAGAAAGAAAATAGTCCCACTCCTAAGAATTATTAACATTGGGAATCAAAGAGGGTGTTACAAATGCTCCAGACATTAAAGGGATAATAAAGATCTATAATGAACAATTTCAATACAATGCTGACTTAGGAAATAGGAAACATGAATACCCTATAACATTTAGAAAAATGAATTCCTAATTAGAAACTTGCACACAAAGTAAACCCCAAGCTCAGATGGCTACACTGGTGAATTCTATAAAACATTTGACAAAGAAATGCTACAAATTCTGCACACACTTGTTTAGAAAATAGAAGAGAAAGGAAACAGTGTCTTCTCTCATGAAACTGATGATAACATTTCTACCATTATAAGTGAATATCCTTTAAAAGCCTCCAGAGAGATAAATGAAATTGAAGATCATTTCAAAAAAAGCTCTCTGCTGCCATGAAAAATTAACTACTGTTAAAACTATTGAACTTCTATGAAAGATAAAGGGGGCTAATAAATTTTAGAAGGAGATCTAGCTGTTACAAATATCAAAGTTAAATACAATGAACTGTGGAACATATGTGCAAAAGGAGAGCCTGAGAGCAGGAGGCAAGTGTGTGTGCATTGAGATTGCTGGCGATCTGGGCCGGATGTCTGCACCTAAGCCTCACCCAGCCTAACCCCCTTTGGAACACAGTTTGCCAGTTTCTTATAAACTTATATACCCTTACCCTGTAGCCAATACATTTTATTCCGAGATATTTATCCACAAGAAATAAAACCTATGTGTATTTAAGAACAGGTACAAATATTTCACAGGTGACTATCAAACAAGGTAGCAAAGATTTGGTGATAATCGCCTGCAGGACCATCAAATGGCTGCCATCTTGTATAACAAGTGGACCGCACATCCCAATATTTGTCTAAACAATTATTGACATAATAAAATTCTAATCTCTTGTAATACTTGACAAAATAATTTTGCAATTTGTTACCAAAACTTCATAGCAACGATACTTTAAAATGGTCGGTTGTGTTTAGTGAAATACGCTGAGACATTTTTTTTTTCCCCTCCACAATAACTTGCACTTGAGGTCTACAAGAAGGCAGAAACTCAACTTTTATTGTTTAAGTTATGGATGTAGGAGTCATTTAAAACTAATATTTATGACTCAAATAAATTGTGTCATATAGTGTTATGAAAGTGGCATGACAATGATTGGAATTTCTATACTGGTTATAAAAATAGTCCACAATATTGAAATTCTAATTTCTTACTGAAATGAACTTATTCAGATGCCTACTAAGGTGTCACATTTCCATCAAAATGAGTTATTCATTGAAAGCAAAAATTAATGCATGATATATTTTGAAATTATAGATGAGTTTGGGAGAATTGATATCTTAAGTAATATTGGGTTTCTGACCCATAAGCGTGGTATAGTTCCCCATTTTTTTATGTAGTCTTTAGTTTTTGTTAGAGATATTTTGTTAATTTCACAGTTTAGGCCTTTGTCAAATTTATCCCAAAGTATTTCATGTTTTTGTTTTTGATGTTATTTTAATTAGTATTGCTTTAAAATTTCATTTTCTGGTTGTTAATTTCTATTATACAGTTATAAAACTCATTTTTATATTAATCTTGTATCTCAAAAACTTTGCTAAACTGCTTTATTAGTTCTGCTAGTTCTTTAATTCCATCACATATTCTATATAGAGACACAAGTTTTACACAAATAAAGATATTTTTACTTCTTGTTTTCCTATCTGTATACCTTTTACTTCTTTTTCTTGCCCAATTGCACTGGTCAGAGCTTGCAACTCAACGTTAAACACAGGTAACATCCTTCTATTGTTCCAGATCTTAAGGATATGGCATTTATAAGGTTAAATACACACACACACACACACACACACACACACACACATACATATATATACATATGTGTTCATAATATATATATATATATATATATATATATATATATATATATATTTCCATTTCTTTCTAGTTTGCTAAGCATTTTCATCAGGAATGGATGTTTGAATGTCAGTGCTTTTTCTCTATTGAGATAATCATATGGCCTCTGTTTGTGATTGTATGGCTTTCCTTTTGTACTAGGCTGATATGGTGAATTCCACTGATAGATTTTGAACATTATTTCAAACTTGCATTCATGGCATGAAATCCTTTTGGCCATGATGTGCTATCTTTTATGTATCACATTATTTATATTTATATATATATATATATAGATATAGATATATATAAATAACCAATGCATTTATAATTTCCAGTGTTCCTTATTCCTTTGTATAAATCCATATTACCATCTGGTATCATTTTCCTTCTACTTGAAGGACTTCCATTAACATGTAATGTAATTTTGCTAATGTAACTTTGCTAACAATGAATTATTATTTGTTTTGTTTGTCTGAAAAGGCCTTTATTTCACCTTCATTGGTTTAGAATTCTGGGTGAATATATATATATTTTTAACACTTTTGAAAATGTTCTGCTGTCTTCTTGAATTATTTCTGATGAGAAATCTGTCGATGACTGTCTTTTTTTTCTCTGACTACATTTAAGACATTTCTTTATTACCAATATTGAACAATTTAATTATTATGTGGCAGAGTAATTTTCATGTTATTTGTGTATTAGATTCACTAAGCTTTTTGATCTGTCAGTTTATCTTTTTCATCAAATTTGGAAATATTTTGGCCATTATTTTTTCAAACATCGTTTTCTGACTTCCACACCGGTGCTGTTCTTCAGGGACTTCAATTACACATACAATGTGCCAATTCGAATTTTTCCACAGGTCACTGATGCCTTTCAATTTTAATTTTTTTCCTTACCTCTATTTCATTTTGGATAGTCTCTATTTCTATATCTTCAAGTTCACTAATCATTTTTCTGAAATGTTTAATCAGTCCTAATCCGATACAATGTATTCTTCATTTTACATTTTGTAGTTTTCATCTCTAGAAGTTTTATTTAGCTTTATTTATATATTCTGTCTATACAACTTTTGAACACATGGAACACAGCTATAGTTCTTTATTGTTCTATTGTCTTTAGTCTTTTTTTTTTAACCTGTCCAGAGTGATTTTGATATTTTTCTCTTCGTTATCGGTTGTATTTGCCTGCTCATAGCATACCTACTATTTTTTTTTCTTTTAATTAGAACCCAGACATTTTAATTTTACCTTGTTATTTGCTAGATATCATTGTATTCCTATTAATATACTTGAATTTTGTTCTTGTTTTCAGGCTTTTTTTCTTTTCATAGTTTGTTCTTTTAGTTGCTTTAAAGTTTGTTAGGTAGAACAAAGATGGTTTTCATTATAGGACTAATCATTCAACACTTCTGAGGTAAGACACTTCAATAAACTGTATCTACTGCCCAAAGAACCTTGACATTTTTCTAGTTTCACAGGGGAGAACAGATCCTATTCCTTGGTCTACACCAGAATGGGGCATTGTTACATTTTATTCTTAGTGATCATTTTTCTATCATCAGGTAGTTTCCTGATGAGCACTAAGCTGAACAATGGAGGGAGACCCTCTGTACAGATCTGGAGTGTTTGCTGCACAGATCTTTCCACTTTGATACTCATGGCTTAGAAATTCAGACTGTAAACTTGGGTAAATATAGGGCTCCCTTAATTGCTTTCTGTCTCTCATTGCATATTGTTCTTAACTGCCTGATTTCCTGTATCTTCACAAGCATGGTCTCAGGTATTATGCTTATTTAGTAGTTATTTACAGTGGTAGGGTAAATCAGGTCTCTGTTAGCTCATTTTTTCCCAGAGATGACAAGGTGTAATTTTAAGGATACAGTCCGCTCTAACTGTAATTGTTTAAATACAGGCACATTAAAGATTATTCAAACCCAAACTTTAGTCTATTGATTTAGGGAATAAATAACTGAAAAACACATTTTATTAATTAGGGCAATGAGATACAACAATATCTCAGTATTATAACAAACTCAGTATTTCATTGGCTTAAAGAATGAAGTTTTATTTCTCACTTATCCAAAATCAGATCCAGGTTAGGCGACACTCTATTTTGTAGTTATACAAAATAGCACCTTGCTACTCAAAGCAGATTCTATGAACTGGCAGCAATAGCATCATGTAAGAGCTTGCTAGAAATGTAGTCTCGCACCCTGTCACAAATATGCTCTACCAGAATTTGGCTTTCAACCAGAATCCTGGAGGATACTATGAACATTAAGTTTGAGAAGCACTGTTTCTCATTAGAAGAACACGGCCTCCAACGTTGCTGTGTCACGGTCAGAAAGAAATAAACCACATAAGATACTTTTAACGACCCATTCAGGAAGTACCTTTCATCATTCCCACTCTTATCCAAATGGCATGGCACAATCACAGGACTTGAGCATATATGCAAGGGACGCTGGGAATTGTAAAAGGACAAACTGCTCTTTGGTAGTTTGACTGAAGAGATCACATTTATCTACCTAACTGATCTTTTTGATGAGAAGGATACTGAAGTTTAAGTCATACAGGAACTTAAATCTACATACATACACGGAACACTTGTCTGGCTCTCCCTCTCTTATAATATTGATTATGTTAGCTCAGTCAAGAGCTTCATTTATCCTCTATAGAAAGCACTGTTTTCCAGTCTTATTAATAATTTTTGAGGCCCAGAATATATTAAAGGAAACAATTTGGAAAACTGAGCATGTAATTCAACAAGGTAAACAAAAAGGACTTGACATTCAAGATAAAAATTACAAAATTAAAGGAGTACAACTCATGCCTATGAAACACAGAATATCCTCTTTAAAAGATTATTAATATTTGTATAGTTGTGTAAAAATACTTTCAAAAATAATTTTTATAAATGTTTAATCTGGTTTTGAAACACCAGATTTCTATCAAAGAGCAGAGGTGAATATATTTTAATAAAAATCACATTTTCTTAAATATTATTCACTCAGAGTGATAAATCGCAAAATGAATATTGTGAATTTATTTTCTACCAATAAATTTTTAAAAATGAATATTTCATGCTGTATTTTAATGTAATTCAAAAATAATCTCTTTTACATTGCTAGGTACAGTTATAATTACTGAGTCTAAGTTGTAATTTATACAAAAAACATATTGGTGCACAGCATATTTTACTGACTACTTTCAATCAGCAGACAAAATAATATTAATCATGGGTAGAAGTTTATGAGTTGCTGCTTCTTTCAATTTTTATATAAGAAATTTAAGTATTAATTTGAAAGATATGATTTTATAGACTCTTCCTTACAGATAAATATTTTACATTACTTTTTGATATATCAAGGAGGGAAAATGAGATAAGGCAAAGAGAAAACAGGGACAACATATGTATTATTTAATATTTCCTTTTACAAACTATGATAAATATTTATACTAAAAACAAGCAAATTAAATAATATTGACCTGTGGCTGTTATAAATTATTTATATATATGAATTCGTGTCCAGATGCCTATGTTTTAAATATTTTTAAATCTGTTGAGTATATAACACTCTTATATTCTCTAAAGAACATTATATTCATAGTTATCTGGAGTTCTTTTTATTCATAAATCCCTATTATTTGACTTTTATTATGAATAGAATCACCACTATAATATTTATTTTAAAGACAATAGGGTTGCTAAAAGTTTCTCAGCTATTATATATAATTTCTTTATATAAAATGTTTATTTTGCTTAGTTAATTCACCATAAGGTATTGAAGTAATGTTTTTATTACTTGCAATTACTTATAAAGTGTCTCACCATTCTCATTATTTGCACATATGGCAGGTAAAAGAATATTTTTATAAAAGAATAAAGAAAATGACTATAAAACCACTAGCATATAACACTAGAAGTCTGCATGGTAATAAGCCAATTTTTGTGGAAATGAGCTCATTAATGCTAAATTTTTGCTGACTTCCAACTGATCGGAAAACTGCTTTACACAACTCAAAAGGCACTTCATGAATTGTAGAAGAGATGAGAAAGGGAATGAACCTCCTATAAGCAAGTATATTTCACTCATTTGACTTCCAAAAGACTCCACTATAATCTATAGCTGTGATCTGGAGGGAAAATAATGAATTCAATTGATGAGGATGACAGAAGGGTCCCATCAGAATGACACAAAAAGCTTCTTGAGCAGCACAAAGCAGTTTACACATGAAGTACATCTGGGCTTTGATTGTTTATTCAATTTTATTTTACCTTTGCTTGCACTTGCAAATTTTCCACATATTATTTTTATAAAAATGTCAACTCACCATAAGTGGATATTAGACAGTGGAGAGGGCAAACTGAGAAACAAAATGGGATGTGAACATGATAAATATCGTGTTCATAAGGCTAAGGGGAAAAGTAAGTTTCTGATGCTTGGTAAGAGTACTTATCGATTTTGAAATACTTGGTAAAATGAACAACTGTTTATAAACACCCATAGTTTTAGAAGCAAAAAGGAACTTATTTAAAGAAAGGTACTTATCAAAGGGGCTGATTTCTATGGCAATGATTGCTTTTATTTTAATGGCTCTGAATCTATATGATTCATTTTAAACACATGAAAAGTCAACGGGTGTTGAGATGTAGATCTCAAAATAAGGTTTCAATATTATAATAATCAAAACTTGATTTTTCCTTTTCAACTTATCTTCAAAATGTGATGGCAAATCATTGATTTGCTATAACTATTCACAACATATCTGCTGAGAAAAGTACTCACACAAACCGAACTGTAGCCTTTTATTTGTGTCTAAGGTATGACTAATTTAAAACTGAGAGAAGCAAACTATCTTCCAAACTGAAGATAGTCTGAGTTGAGGGTATAGTATTGTTTTAATTTATTGTTTACATTCTACACACCTCAAAAATTATATGCTACAGTTACAAAAATAAAATAAAGATAAAAATATTGTTTAAGCAAAAAGAAAACATCAAATTCAAGTAATAAATTATGGCTGCAAGACAAGTATTACACAACACAAGAACCATTACAATTAAACTCAAGATCTCCAAGAAGTTATTAACATTTTGGGAGAAACCCAACATGGACCAGAAAATTTCTGGGGATTAAGTTGACCGGCCAAAATGTGCTGCAATGAGTATCTTTCTGTTTTCTACAATACACAGACTAGCAGTGTAAAATACCTTGCCTATAGCATGTGCAAATAGAATTAGAAACAAATGAGAAAAATGATTTATGTAAATCTTTTAAAAATAAAGCTCACTAAATAATTCGATGTATTATTTTTTTTAGTATCAGTCTATTTGAACATTAGTTTGTTCCTTTTAGAAAGATCAGTATCTCACATATCATAAAAGAGAAACTAATTTAATTCAAGAAATATAGTGTGAATGTACCGTCCGTGTACAGTTGAACCAGTTAGTCATTCAAGGAAGATAAGAATAAATGAGAAGTTTACTATCTCCCGGTGCTATTGAATAATCGGAAATATACATATGCATCATAAAGATATAGTATGTGCTATGGAAGAAATGCTACTGATAATTCAATTTTAAATTATTATAAAGTCACAGAATACTTGAAGAAGTTTTTTTTTTTTTTTCCCTAGTGGTGATACAAGGGGATTTTAATGAAGAAGATGGCATATTAACCAACCGAAAGCAATGATTATAGCAACTGGTCAATCAAATGGAACAATATATGGGAAAATATATAATATTTTCAGAAAATAATGATTCCAATTATACCTTTTAGAAGGATGCCACTTCTGCTCTCCTTTGTTTACTTAATATATCTGCACCTTTGAATGTAATGTATTGCTTGTAGACAGCAAATAGTTGGATTTCATCCATTTATCAATCTCTATCTTTTGACTGAAGAGTTTTTTTCCTCACTCTTAACATAATTACTCATAAGTTGACATGTTAAGATTTAGTCTGATATCTTACTTTTTTAATATGTAACTTGTCTTTCTTTTTCTTTTATCCCTTCATCGCTGCCTACTTTTGTGTGAAATAAATGTTTTCTACTGTGCCATTTTTAGCCCCTTGCTTTCAGTATATGTCATTTGAAGCATTTTATTAGTGGTTGCTCTGGAAACTACAGTTAATACATTAACTTAGTGTGAGCGACTTCTAATTAATACCAACTTAATTTCAATATTATCTCTCTTTCTCCTTTGTGTTACTATGGTCATATAATTATACCTTTGTACATTATAAGACCATCAAAACTTTTTTTTTTTTTTTTGCTTTATGGATTTGTTTTTAAATCAAATGGAAGAATAAAAGTGCCCCCCCCCAAAAAAAATACCAAAGCATATGTACTGTCTTATATTTACCTACACAATTAACTTTGCTAGTACTCTTTATTTCTTAAAGAGTATTTGAATTACTCACAACGTTCTTTCCCTTGAGCGTCTTTCCAAGGCAGGTCTGTTAGTGACAGATTCTCTGAGTTTTGTTTACCTGGGAATGACTTAATTTTTCATTAACTTCTTAGGATAGTTTTTCTATATTTAGTATTCTTGGTTGACAGTCTTCCTTTGAACACTTGGAATATGTCTTCATACTGTCTTTTTTGAAATTAAATTAATTGTGGTAACATTAGTTAGTAAAATTATATAGGTTTCAAGTGTACATTTCTATATATCACACTGTGTGTTCACCACCGAGAGTCAGTTCTTCCATCCTCCTATATTCGATCCCCTTTTCCCTCTTCTACCACACCATCTCCGCCTTACACTCTGGTAACCACAGAACTGTTGTCTGCGTCTATGACTTTGTGTTTGTTTGTATTGTTCATTTGTTGCTTTCAGTTTTATATCTTTTTAAGGGACATTTAGGGAAAAAAATAGGCAAAATTCTGTCTTAATTTTCGCAGATTATCAGAGGCCAGCTTGCTAACTTCCTATACAACAAAAGTATCACTATGTCCTTCGGGACTATTTTTGTTTGTTTCTTTTTTTAATGAGAATAATGCTGCTGTTTAATATAGCTCAACAAATACTAGGTGGTTTTTCTTTCCATTTCAAATAATGTACCATGATCATGAGCCCTAATTTAATTACAAATTATCTGTGAACCTGTAACATAGAAATTGCAAAGTTGTATGAGGTAAAATGTAACAAAACAATGAGAGCAAATATTGGGATAGCATTCACATAGGCATGGATTTCACATAATGGCAAGTATACAGCAAGGAAATAGGATAATATAGTGGCTAATCTTAAGGGCTGTGAATCGAGACTCTTTTTACAATAGAATTCTGATGCCATCATCTATTGATCTGGAAAATTGATTCTCGGTATCGTGATTTACAAAATGTATAGGAAAGTAATATATCTAGATTGGGTTGCAGAGAAATTATGTTATAATCTATATTAAAGCATTTAGTAGAGATGGTTACAAAACAAAACATTGACAAATATTCAAAATTATTGGTATTATTTCAAACTTTTATACCTGTTGTCTGATGATTACAACGTGACCTTCTCTACAACAGGTTGTCTTAATAAACATAGGTATAGTTAACAAAAAACCAGATATCTGTTAGGCACTGTCATAGGCATTTTTTATTAACTTTCATATTTTATCATCAAAATAACCCTAATATCAATCTGCTTACTCCTGTTAACTTGCTTTAAGAGAAAAAAATGACATAAAAAGTAACTATCACAAAAGTAGACAAGAACCAAATTATGAATCTAAAAAGTGTATCTAGTCCATGTTTTGACTCTATATCATATTAACTCCTGCTCAATCATGTATTGTAGTATCAAATATTTGCTTTTTGTAATTCTTTCCTGGAATTATAAAATCCATAACAAGTATTTTCATAAATATTGTTACATACATAACAATGATTTGAAGCACATTTTCTTAGACGATTCCAAGACTTTCCAGGGGCCTAGATTCAAGAGCTGTTTTTCTTTACTGTCAAAATAAGCCCAGATAAAATATGATTTTCAAACTGCATAATCTTGCAATTCTTTAAGATTTCCTGTAATGTCCCAGAATATACATGAGATCACCTGCATGTACACTTAATCCCCAAACTCTTTGAGGAGTAGTATCTGACTTGAAAGGACATGGGAGGTTTAAACTTAGCATCTGGAGACAGATCCCAATGGCAGTCCAGCCAATCTCTGCAGATGGTAAGGATGTGCACTGTTACAAGAGACTCTCATTCCCGTTATAAAGATAGGACTAATCCAGGAAAGCTACAAAATCGTCGATTTTTAAAAATCCATTTGAGAGTTGCAAGTGTAAAGATCCCTAAATAAAACAAACTTCCGAAAGAGACACATGTGTTATGGGAGGGAAGAGTCCCATTGCTCATTTCATCACTCAATGAGGAAACCAGTAAGGATAAAGCATCCCAAATTTTAATACATTTGTAATGGCTGCATATCAGCGTGCATGATAGATTTGATACTTAAAAAACAGCCTCCACATACCTATTATTTTTCATTAGATCTTTACCAGCTGCAAGGAGATGATGGACCTAAGGATAGGGGTATCACCAGAGGAATGAGATGATTCCCTAAAGGAAGATAGTTTTGTCATCAAGTACAAAGCAGCAACCTGCCAAAAGGAGAGGCAGGGAAGGAAAGAGAAGAGAGATCATCAAAAGGTGTACATGCAATCAAAACCACACATACAAATAGAGACCTGACATCCCATACCTTATTTAGAGGTGGGAGGCAAAATGACCAATTTCAATCTCTACTCTCCCTCCCCTATTCTCAGGCACGTAGAAGACAGTGTGATAAATGGGGTTTATTTTTGAATTTTCTCTTATGGTACACAGGATTTCTGACTTTATATGTTGGTCCCTCTAATACAATTGTATTCTAGTTTATCTACAGCCAGCAACTCATGTTTCTTCTACATTTTCATTTAATCAATACTCTTTGGTTGGTGCACTGATTCTCAATTTGAAAGAACAAAATCATGTCATTAGAGATGGAGGGGAAGTTGGAAACTGTTAAAAAAAATTAGAATTATGCTGGTTAAAAAATTAGAATTATGCTGGTAAATGATTTATATTTATATATTTATCAATATTCTATAAATAGCATGTTGTATGGAAATTTCACCAGAGCACTGAATATACCTGATAACTGGCTATTATAAATGTATTTTAAATTATATTTCTAAGAATTGTTGCTCTTAGATTTATATATTTTTAAGAAGCTTATATTCTTAAAACAAAATCTCAATCACTGTATTTAAATTAGTTCATCTTGCAGGTGTTACAAGATAGCATCATTGACTGATTTTGCAAACTGAAAAATATACAATTTACATTTTTTCAATTTTTATATCTACAAATCATTTGTGCATGAGAATGTGTCTTTCTCCTCAAGCAAAAGTACAATTTGAAAGGCATCAAATTCTATCTTTCCCCTAATTGTATTGCGTTTATACAAAATTTGACTGAGAATATAGTGACATCATTCTTACCCAGAGAGGCTCCCCTCATTGGTGTGTAGAGAAAATATTGAAAATGATGACTATCTTCAATTTACTTCCCCCAAGAGAAAAATAAAGGAAGATTAAAAACTTTGAATGGTAATATAATCAGGTCCAGATCTTATAATCTGGAGCACAACAAGAATATTTCTAAATTCATGCATTTTTGTCTTCATAGAAGGGAAGATATATTTGCTTCCAGGTCCCTTCAAGGCGTAGTGAGAGTCTGCTTCTAATTACTGACCATTCTGATATTCTGAGAAAGGGACATTTGCTTAGCCTCATTTTGATTAAAGACTAACCCATGAGATGTGGTCCCTTGCCTGACACTGTCTCTACAATGAGAGTTTTTCTGAATTGTTTGGTGATTGACACTCTTGCTTTAAGAATCTCTTAATTTGGTTAATTCATCTATAAATTCCAATCCAGTGCAGATGATCTGAGCCAGAACTCCTGCAAACTTGTCCATTTCATATAACCAGGTTGACATTCTTTTCCTGGACTAAAGAGGTTTTGGGTTGCTATGTGTAGAAAGAAATCCTCCAGTAGGCAAGAGGTATTCAGACTAAATGCAATGGTTGTACTTGTTTATTTTAGAAACTTATTCAAGTGACAAAGATTTGTCTACTGAACTTTGCTTTTGTCGTTTGACTTCCATAAGTTAGGACCTGCAAGTCTTGGTTCCTCTGATAGGTAGTGTAATTTTTACCTTCTGTTGAGTGTTAGCAATTCTATCTCCCCGTTTTCAGTTAGATCTCTCACTAAATCAACACTTTCAGGGGGAAAAAATGCTAGAAAAACTGGGTAGTTGGCTATAACTCTGAAAATTTGAAGAAAACAAATTGATCTTCTCAGTTTATGAGCCTAGAGCTTTCTCACTAGACTTGTTTTAATTTCCTGGTAAGCTGGAACTGATTGGTTTAACATGGTGAATCTCAGCTTATGAAAATCACTCTGGTTGCTTTTTAAAAATACCCAATTCACTGCATTGTACCTCAGGGTGATTAAATCAGAATTTCTAGGAGCAGGGACCAGATATTTTAATAGGATTCTAATATGAGACCCAGCTTGAGAGCTGCAAACCAAAGCATGTTATTATCTCTGAAGTAGACTCTGTTTTGGAGAACTGTTTTGTTCTTATTTTGAAGACATACTTCAGGGCAGAATTCCTTGTGTCTGCAGACCTAAATCCTAAAATTGATCAAAGTACTGGATACCTTTCCAGCAAATAATCAGTTTAGATACAGAGATATGAAACTGCATTTTAAAATAATAATGATTCTGAATGAAATTATATGATATAAATACAGAACATTTTAAATTGCATCTCTATTTGGGAAGCCAGTATTGTATATCACCTCATAGTTATTCTATATTTATATCTATTGATGGATGGATGATAGATTGATAAATAGATGATAGAAGATAGATAGATAGATATATAGATAGACTCATACACTGCAAGATGTGCAGGACTACTCTAAACCAGGTAAAAAAGTGGTTCCTTGTTATACTTTCATAAACTTGTGGATATTTCTATTAAGAACAATGTAAGATTGGGACATTTATTGACTTTTCCTCAAACTTTGGTTTTATGGTAAGAAAGTCACAGTGAGCTGAAGAGCTAGAGATTAATAGGTACTTCTGATAATGATGCTTATAACAGGCTTTAACTTCCATATTCATGGGAAAATCAGTCTTGGTGGAAACTGTTTTGATGGATCAGAGAGCAGTCTCCATTATGTGATCCTATATCCTCTCTCATTTTTGTAAATCAAAATCAACTGAAGCGCTGTATATTAACATTTTTGAGTCAAGGTCATGATGTGCAATGTTGCTTTTGTTGCCATTATTATTGCTATAATATTTTCCCATGTTTAACTGGCTTATGCTAAGGGATACAATGAAATCATTTAACTAGTATAATTAAGTAGGTATTCTGAGCAACAGCAGGAAAGAATATGTGGACTTCATCATTCTGACTCCTTAGTTCTTTTTACTGAATTTTAACTGGAAGTTAGTTTTAGTAATGGTGTGATTTTCCTTTTTTCTAAGTAACTAATTTGATTTTATTATCATCATGAATTATTTAACTGACTATGTCATCTTTGCATTAACTTTGCGATTCGCTTCAGATAACTTTTAGCTCTTTGTTACTTAGAGATTTGGTAAACAATTTTGACCAAGTCATGTAATTTTTGCTCTGCTGCCATTGTCTTTCTCACTGATATTTTCTCTTTATGCCATTTATTTTCTGAACCATTTTTTCAACATCTCCTGTTATACTGTATGCAATTTAAGTCACTTTAAATTCTTTCTCAAAGTAGACACTTGTAAATAAACAGAAAGCTCACAACTACAAAATATAAATTAAAAATCTTGAGGAGAAACATATTGACATTTCTATCTCAAAATGATAATTACTTGGTAAAAGTGTAGGAAACTGATGCCCCATTTTTATTTTTTTCTTCCCTCCTTAGGAATACATCTGCCAGTAATCATTGCTGCAGATTTTGCTGGGGTTCTAATCCTATGTGGGGTATTTATACCTTTAGATGAATTGCTATTATCAACTTGCCTCTGGTTGCAAAAATATTCATGTTTTGTTGTATATGTATATTTTAATAACTAATTGGATATGCAATTGAATTTTATCTGTGAAAAATGTTAAAGCATACATCTTTGGGAAAGATATCTATTCACTTTCAACATTGTATTTAGGAAGGTGACGGGGATCCCAGAGTCAGTGAATCAAGTCAAATGGCAAAAGACACTGAAAGTAATGGAAAGAGCAACAGAAGGAAAAATGATTTTCCTTCAGTCGTATAACAATTTAAATAAAGTGAATACACTATTAGAAAGGCAATGTGCTATTTTCAGGAGTTAGCAATTGTCAGAACAGCCTTTTCTAGATTTGCTTCAAGCTGCTGGCAGTCTCATTCCATTCACCCATTAGGCTGAGGATGAAAAGCAAGCCAGGTGGCTCATGTATGCATTCAAAAACAAAATTGTTTTATCCAAATGTGAGAATGGACAAGAAGCGAAAATAGTTTTTGTGATCTGCAAATGAGATGGGACTTCTTTCAAAAAAGATTTTTCATGTTGAAAAAAATCTTGAATATAGAAGAAATTTCTGCTGGCAAACAACAAAACTTGCTCATTTTGGCAAGAAAGGGATCTACTTTTCTGCATTGCCTTTCCCAGCTTTTGAAGGCTGAAGTGTATAGAGTAGAAAAAAATATAAAGAAGTAACATTTGAAATATGTGCTAATCAGCTTTTAATTCATCCTCATGTGTCAATTGGAGTCAAGAGGAAAATTACTTCAAAATAAGACTGTATTTACCACCAATGACCAAAACCATAAAAAAAAGGTGAAATGTGGAATTATTGAGTGTGAATATACACTCTATTGATGAGGTATATATGGATGCATGTATCTATGTATGTACTCAGATTTTTTTTTCTTTAATCTGGAAGTCATTCTTTTCATTTATAATTTTACCAAGTAATAAAATGTAAACTACCTGAATTTTAGAAGGCATCATAATGAGAATCCATTTTATTTAAAAGCTCATGTTTGTTGCAATGTTAACAAAATTGATTTGTGGCTGTTTTACTTTCTTAACATTTATAAAATGCTTGATCTCGAAGGACAGAGTAAAAATCTAGAGGAAACTATAGTTCTAATTCCTAACTCATCGAACTTATATAATTAGCTGCTCTTATAGACACACGATTTACAACTCTCACTGCCTCCTCCATTATACGTGATGCAGTTATGCTCTCCAGACAGAATGGATCAGGACTTGTCCTTAAGGAGGTGTGAAGACGTAATAATTTAAACGGGGGGGGGGGGAAGAGTATTCTAAGCAAGAAAAAGGGTGAGAAGAGGCCAGAGGATTTACAGAAGGAAAATAATTTGTGCTGCTCTCAGTTTTAACCTTGCAAATATGATAACCCATGGATATTTGGCATACTTTATGCATCATTTCTGAAGGAGAGGAAAATGTCACAGGATCTGGTGTATAATATTAAAATATATTATTTCACAGTTAAAGAACCAAGTAACTGAACAGTTATTTAAAAGAACAAAGCTAAACACCGGGGTTAGTTAGATCCATTAGCATTTTTGGTTGTAAAAAAACTAAATACTGTAATAAGTTTTAGGTGTGACTATGCTTTCAGGACTGCATTGTGCAAGATATATTGAACTTTTCTATTCTCTTCCTTTTCTTCTGTCTGCCTATCAGTGATTTACCTGTCAAAATAAATGCAATACTAAATTCCTAACATTGAACTGTTGAGAATTTCTATCTCCAGGTCTACTATACCATAGTATGAGAAAATTCACCCATCATGCTTTACACCAAGTCAATAAGCAGGGACTGGGGTGGGGACTAGAAGGGAACTCTGCATGTTTCGTTCTCTTTCAATGTCATAAAAATGGCTTGAATTTTTTGATGAGGCTGCAAACCGTTGAGTTTAGCATACACCATCCCTGGGATTGCCATTTAACTTTTGTCCTTTAGGTTTACCACTTTTCTAGGGCAAAGCCAGGAATCAGAGTTTTGTCATCATAGGTGGTAGGAAACACCATTCTTAGTCTTTTCCCAAAGACTGAAGATTTTTCTCCTTGTAGTAACTTCTTCCAAATCATCTGCTACTCTTCAACAGCTCTCGAACAGCTTTCATTACTCTTTAATTGAAGTGGACATTAATAAAAACAAACCGTTCATTTAACTTGAGCATCTTCAAACTCTCGAAGACAAAGAATTACAAATCCCAGTGATGTGTTTAAAATGAGGAACAGAAGATTACAGTGAGGCCAAAAATATTTTAATATTTTACTAAGTGAGCTTGCCACAAATATATTACGTTTTGGAAATAAGCTTTCCTCTCAGAGCCAAAAACTGCCAGATTTCATATTTGAATTTTTGTAGAAATTAAGCTCTAAGAAAATGTGAAGGTGAGTAAATTCTACCCAGTCTATTTTATTATATTATAACCTTTATTTTAGAGATTTCATAAGGATAAGTAAGTCAACAAAGTCATTAAACAATATGAGTGATAGCAAGTGGGACAGAGATCTCATTCACCTCCATTGTTTTTTTTTTTTTTTTTCTAGCAAGTTATTTTGTTTTCAATTTTTCAGATTTATGTATCCATTCACTTAAATGTGAATATCCTTTAAAAAAATAAGTATAATTGGTGTACAATACAAACAACAACAAAAAATACAGACTCATAAAAATACAGATCAAACTGATAGTTGCTAGAGGGGGGTGGGTGTTGTGGGATGGGTGAAAAAGGTGAAGGGGAATATAGGCAATAACATTGTGATAAGTTTGCATTGTGACAGATGATTACTAGACTTAGTGTGGTGATCACACTGTCAGGTATAAAAATGTCACATCACTATATTGTACACCTAAAACATCCATTACTTTTTATTTCACACTTTACTGCTTTAAATGGAAACAGAACAGTGTGCCGTGCACACATGAGCTCACGGTGCATAACTATCCTATATTATATTATAACGCCACTTCTATACACTACTCCGTGGTGAACAACATTGCATTCACAAGCAAATGAAAACCTGTTTGAAGTATTTTCTATGCTAATTCCAGGGATCAAAATATATAAGACTAGTTCTTAGCAATGTGCATGTGTTGGAAACATCTTAAAAAGAAGGAATAATCCAAGGTCTAATGGAATACAAGCACCTTTCAAAACTTGGTTGCCATTTTCTTTGCATCATAAAATCAAATTGTGACTTGTCATCCATGAAAAGTACAATATGAAAAATATTTGAACAAAATATAGATGTTTTCTAGGCATACTCTTGTGTAATGGTCAATGTATCAATAAACTTAAAATGTCCCTAATTCCCAATTAAATATTGAATTATAAGAGACCATACAATAACCAAAATCAGCATCATTCTTTCCATATAGTTTTAATTACTCTCTTGTTTTTTTGTGTTTTGGAAGGTTCTAGGTGGTGTTAAATTAATTAAACAAGGAGGCCATTAGACCAAGGTGGCTCTAATGCTGTTTCAGTGGATTGAAGGCAACCAAAGTCTAATTGTAAATGCCTCAAGCTTACAAAATTTAAACCTAAAGACGACACAGTACAACCACCCAACTAGGCTTTAAGGAATACCAATCAACTAATTCTTTGCTTTTCTGCCACTTTTTCTCTGTAGAAATCTTTCACAGATCTTCTGTCACTGGAGTCCTTCTAACCACCTCCGGTTGGGAGCTGCCCAATCAGAATCAGTGTTTGCTCAAATAAACTTAAAAATATTAACATTGCCTCAGTTTATCTTTAAACAGATCTCAGGGGGAGAAAAAACTTTCTTATGAATTAATATGTTTTATAAAGAACAATTTTTCCTCTGAAAAATGCAACTCATTCTATTTTACACTGGTTTTGCAAACTATGATTTTTGCGTGTGCTAGCAAATTTTAAATGTATTAGTATAAAATATCAAGAAAATGAAACTCATATTTCACTAAATGTTACATTTGAAAGCATTCCTTTGATAGCATTATTAATTGAAAAGGATTATTTATGGAAAATGTTCCAGAATATCCTGATTATAATTTAAACTAATTGTTTAGCTTAGCTAGATTGGAAGGTGAAAAAAAATAAAAATGCAGCTGTCTGACTGTTTGCATGCAGATCTATAAGGAGATAAATCCTTAGTTTCATATTTATTTCTGGAACTATTTCTATTGTCAGTGGTTTAAAAAATAGCTACAACTAAAGACTTAAATAGAATTAATAATCTGATGATTTGGGTGCAGTGATTTTAAAAAAAAATCAACAGTTGATGAAATCTTGTGAGTTTATACTAATGCCGTCGAGGGGGAAAAGCCATGAATCTCCTTGGAAATAGTTCTGTCCAATTTCTATGTGTAATTGTTTATAATAGAATAGAGATGACCTCTTATTTATAATGATTCTGTTATAAGAATATTCATTTTAAAGTGATCTTTTTGGAGGACATTTAAACTGCTGCCCTTGGATTTAGTATATAAGCTTCCAGATCAGGCTCGAACCCTTCTAGCAAACAAGGGATTTACTACAGTATTGTGGAAGTTTGGCTTTATCACCTACAGAACCAACAAAAGTATGTTTTGCATGTTCTAGGTTTTTATTTCATGAACTGCTGCTTTCTGAAGTCTATGATACTGTAGGTTCTAAAAATAAAGAAGCATCAGGGTATCCAAATAAAACATATAAATCATAGAATCCTAAGTAGTGAAGGAAATGTAGACCTTATTTTTGTTTTCACCAATGATCAGCAAAAGCCAACCCAAAACTATGCAACTATGATAAAATTCTTAACAATCTTATTAAACATATTTGTTAAGGAAATCAAAAACATAGTTATCTAGGTACTATCTGCCCTGAAAAAAAGTAAAGAGGAAGTATTTTTTTCATTTCTATCAAAGCATTCCTTCATTAATCATATTCATATTTGAATGTGTTAATAAAACCTCTAAATATCACTGAAGGTCATTAAACAGTAACTTCCAAGGACAACTATTGAGCTGTAATTGATCCTTTCTCTCACTAATCACTCCTTCCTCCCATTCAACTGGTCACCAGGCATCAAATGTTTCCTTTAAACTGGTTCCTAATTAACAACCTCATTGACATTGTCACTCATCAGGAGGTACCAGACTACTACATTTATCAGCTAATTGACCCCACTATACTCAGTTGCCTTCATTTCACTCCATTTTCACTCAATTAACTTTCTAAGTACAAATCTGACCATGCAATTCTTCCTCTTGAAAATGGTCAGGTCATCTCGAAAGGGTCAGCTGCTCACTGCCTAAATGGAACTGCCAAATATCTCAACAATGTCTAGAATCTACACTTCTATAGTGGCTACAGGTCTGTTGATCTCTAGTTACCCTCCTTCCAAACCAGAATCAATTGCTTTTCCTTCACACCACACACAATATTGAATGTCTTTCCAATTTCTAATTTCTGTGTTTGAAATAGTCTTTACTCTTATTCTCTTTATTCTTTAAAATCCATATCAAGGGTCACCTATTCATTGGAGCTCTTCACAAGAATTAAATTTAGCGAATCCATAAATTAATTTAACTAATTCCAGATATGTCATTTAGGAATCTTTTTAAACCACCATTAGAGCCCTTGTAATGAAATAATTATCCTTGCTTACATGTTTAGGACACAGCATGGTAGGAAACTATTAGAGGTATGTATAATTTAGGACCGAATTCCACTGTATTTTAGGATCCCATCTTCTGTAATTCTTCTTTTCTTTAAAATAGTGACTACTTAATTTTCCATTGAATTTTTAGATCTTGTTGAAGATTTCAAGGGATATTCATATTCTTTCAAACTTAAAGTTTTAAACCTGGGATGAATACAGTAAATTTTCTATCTGAACTATATTTGAGAATGATCTAAACATTTATATAAAAGTATAGATATGCATGAAGAAGGCTTAATTAAACATCCAAGTAACCAAAATAGATTAAATGTAAAAATATATATATTTAAAGAAGACACACACACACACACTCACACACTAATTGGTCCCAGGAAACTTTTATCTATTTTTTTAGAACAGTCGCTCACTCTTTAAATGACTATTTCACATCATTTTCACCTGAAATTTTGACTCCCAAATGTGTAATTCCAAACAAGAGTTTTCCTCCTGAACTCTAGATCCATATATTCTAATCTGTTTTGGATGTCTTTACTTGGAGGTCTGATAAATATATCAGACTTATCTGGTCCAAAACTGAAGTCCTGATTTATACAGTCTCAACTGCAAAACTACTCCTCTGTGCCTTTGTTATTTTTGTAAATAGCAACTCCATTTCATCTATAAGTACTGAGGCAAAAACATGTAATCATCTTGACTCTCTTCTTTCCTTATATTCCACATTAACAAACCAGTAGGCTTTTAAAATGTATCTAGAATCCAGCCAGTCCTTCACAAATACCCACAGCTCTGTAGAGTGTTTTTGGATTATTAGTCAAAGCTGTTATAGAATTCCCTTGGTGTTCCCATCCCCCATCCCAAGTCTCTTTTCTGAAAGTAACCATTGTGATCCATTTAAAACAGTTGTTATATATTAGCAGTGATTGTGTCCCCTTGAGGAATATTTGGTAATGTCTAGAGGTGGCTTTGGTGTCAAAATGGAGGAAAATACTGACATCTAGTAGATAGAGGCCAGAGATACTGCTAAACATCCTATAATATGTAAAAAAGCATCATACAACAAGGAATTATCCTGCCCAACATCAAAGCTAGAAACTCTATATGAAAATGTAAGTCACACCCTTTTCCAGACCTTCCAATGGATTGCCATCTCACTCTGAGTGAAAGCATAACATCATTGAAGTTAATTGTCCACCATATCCCACAATACCTCGTCCCCTGCTATTTCTGAGTCCATCCACTGTTGACATGACACTCTTTTCCAGCAATAATGGCCTCCTTAGACTATGTCAGACAAGTTCCTATATCAGAGCCTTAGCATTTGCTTGTCTTTCTACTTGGAAAATGATTTGAACAGGTATTTATATGATCTGTGCATTCACTTTTAGGTGCTTTCACTGTAGGGCCTTCTCTATCATTTATAAAATATCAATCCCCAGTATCAGACATATGTATATGTACATCCCAAAGAAAGAGATATCCCTTCCTTTACTTTGTTTTTCCACCTGACTTCTGACTTAATATATCGACTTGTTTCTTCATTTCCCCATCTACAATATAAGTCTGATGAGGTTAGGAATGCTATTTTTTCCTACTTTGTTTACTTCTTAAGTACCTAAAAGGATGCCTAGAACAGAAATAGGTGTTCAATAAATATTTGTTTTATGAAAGAATGCATAATACGATTGAAGACTCATGGCTATTTATCTATTGAAGTAGCATTAGCTTAAACTTTGCTTAACTTGAATCAGGGGAATAAAACATTGATTTTTCAACCAAAGTCTTTTGATTCTTCACACTTTTTATTTTTATTACATGAATTAGAATATCTTACAGCTGCTTCTCAATCCAAGGAAACATGGGTCACATCAATAAGACAGAGATCAAGGGGAAGGGAGACTAGGAGAAAATAATTAAATGTTCGTTTATTTTCTGTTTTCCTTTCAATTGATAAATAATTATGGGGGTAAGTTCTCAGTTCTTTGATTTGCATTAAATCAATTCAAAAAGAATAAATTACCTGAAACCTTAACAGACAACTTCCGTTAATCAGCAAAATGCAATTCATAAATTCGTTATGCAAATCCATGCACTGTAAACTAATTCCAGAAGAGAGTAAATCCAGTTGTTATTGTTGAGTTAGTTTACTCAGGCTAGCTTATCCCCTAACTCACTACAGCCTTATTTCTTGGCTAATGTTGTGCAGGTTACAGTGGAAGCAGGTCAGTGATTGCATTCTAGTTCATCTTTGTGTTTTAAGGAAGTGAGCTGGGCAGAACTTAGCTAAAACAACAAACGTAAATATGAGAAATGAATCATGTAGCATGCTTTCCTATCAGCCACTCAATGATATCCTTACACATTCAAATTGTTCCTACCTTTCTGCTTTTCTATCCTGTGGACCGTCTCTTTCACGTTAGACTGACATCCTTAAAGGTTTAATGTAATCCTAAGTATAGAAAGGATACATTTTTATGGTGTTTTTAACGTCAGGGAGGAGAGAACGTTCCCAAAGGTCTCATCTAGACACTGCACCTAATTTCTTATGAGGTGTAGATTTGGGTAACATGCTGTTTTGTTTTGTTTTTGTTTTGAGGAGGCAGCAAAGTTCTTGTTAGAGACTGATTCTGTCTTTGCCAGCCATTTATTTAGCACAGGTTTGTTGTGGGAATTATAATAATGTCACAAGCCAGTAACATACAGGATAATATCTCTTAATAAGCCAAATAAAGAAATAACGCACTCCAAACAAATGACAGATTAATGACACTATTGTTCCAGGCCAGGGGAGGTGAAGCAATAAAGCCCAGATTTAATGTGTACCTTTTTATACGAGGAGGCACTGGGGAGAGTGGGTGTCCAACGAAGAGCGGATTTCCAGCTGCCAGCACAAATGTGGAAGTCCCCTGTTTCTAGAGTACATTGCTTGGCGACTAAAACACCAGTGTTGGTGCAAGCTGATCTCTAACATGGGTGCCCAAAAGGCTTATCACCACTGTCTAAAGACATACGCGAGTTCCCCAAGTGTCTTCAGAGTTTTTAAGCTTAACAAAGAGTAGCCTCACTTCCCAAATATCCTCTCAAATAGTTCTCACAAACTCTCAGCGTTTATACTCTAAATGCTCGCTTGTCCTAGTTGCTTCTTCACAGGTTCTTATCAATAAGCCCCCAGTGGGGAGGGCTTATCAATGACAACAGATGTAGCCAATGACATCCCGGCAGACAGGCCTCCTACTTCATTCTTACCTCAAAGCAGCGTGGAATGATGACATCCTGACACAACTTATTTCAGATTTTTTTATCAAATATACTTTTTTTATCCCTTTGTCATAAACACGTGGATTAAAACAACTTCACTTAAGTCATAAACAAGTGGATTCGAAGTTATATTAAATCAATACACAACATGTACTTAGGATAAAATCAGTCACTAGGTTGCAGAATAGAATCAGTCACTAGGTTGTAACTTTGATTGGTTTAAATGATACATGATTTTTCCCAGAAAGTGATGATCTAGTCAACTTTCTGAGTTGTGGCTAACAGTGGTGGTTCTGTTAGCAAGAAAAAAATGGGGGAATGGATAATTAAGAGTTGATGTACTACAAGAAAGTAATCTTTGCTGAAACCTAATATTATACCTTCATCTCTGCCCCAACCTTTCCTACCATTAGCGCCCACTGCCTCCATGGTGGTATGTATGTACGTATGCATTTATTTATATCCATAGCTTCCTAAAGTAAAATCCAGGACTTTTCTTTGCTAAATGCACATTACACTTCCAAATTCTACCTTAAGCCATTTCTTTTGTCCATTCTCAACACATATTAATTCCTTAAAAATGGTGGGACCTAACTTAGAAAGTAAAGAAATTCAGATAAACCATACTGTTCTGAAAATAATTGAGAGATAATGTCAACTTCGATCTTAGTATCCTCAGTTTCTGGGTATTTCCCTTAAGTTATAAAGTTATGATGAAGTTTAAGTCTGCTGCCCCAGACTCATGAATATGACTATGTTGGATAACGTGGTTTAGCATACTATCTGAGTTAAGAGCATAGAATTCATGATAGACCCAAGTCAGGCGCTCAAACCTGATCCTAGATTTTTGACCTCTGGCAAATTGCTGAATTTATTTAAGCTCTGCTTCCTCAGTGTGGAACAAAATGTGAAACTCCAGGCATTTCCATAATACATACACAATGATTAGCATGATGTTTGATACCTGTATATTGTCTCATCACAATGATTCTTTAAATGATTACTTTTGTTCTTGTTATTATTAGTGTTATCATTACTATTATTATTTTAAAGTCCCCAATGCCTAGAATAGTACTTAGGAATCACTAGATCTCAGTAAATTTGTTTTAAATATATGTTAGATTTGTGCAAAAGTAATTGTGGTATAAAAGGTTAAAAATAATTGCAAAAACCGCAATTACTTTTGCACCAACCTAATAAATGAATTAATTTCATAAGAAGGAAAGTAAAGAGTTGTTGTCTAAGACTTGTTCTAGAATTTAGATGAAAGAAAGAAGAAAAAAAAAAACTTTTTAATTTAACCGATCTTGAAAACCTTTCAAACATCACCACAAATAAAACATATTACTTGGGTTTATTCAATGTCCTGCTATAAGATTTCTAATTTCTAGAAGTCATATATATCAGATGTACAAGCCCATGAAGTATCATACTGTAGGAAAATAAAAGGTAACACAGATCTTCAATGTGACATCGCTTAAACTGGACACCTATCTTACACCACTCTCAAAAATTAACTTAAAATGGATCAAAGACTTAAGTGTAAGACCTACAACTGTAAAACCTCTAGTATAAAATATAGGAAAAATATCCTTGATAGTGATCTCGGCAATAATTTCTTGGCTAAGACATCAAAAGCACAAAACACAAAAAGCTAAAATAATCAAGTGGGATTATATCAAAATAAAAAGCTTCTGCACAACAAGGCAACAACAAATTAATTGAAAACAGGTGACCTACAGAATGGGAGATGATATTTGCAAACTACATATCTCAGAAAGAGTTAATATCCAAAATACATAAAAAACTCATACAACTCAATAGCAAAAAAAGCAAATAATCCAATTTTTAAAAATGAGCAAAGGACCAGAATAGGCATTTTTGTAAAGAAGATTTATAAGTGACCAAGAGGTATATGAAAAGTTGCTCACTAATCATAGGAGAATACAAATCAAAAACCACAATAGGAGATTATCTCACTTCTGCTAGGATGGCTATCATTTAAAAGACAAGAGCTTAACAAGTGTTGCTAAGGATTTGGAGAAAAGGCCACTCTTACGCACTGTTGGTGGGAATGTAAACTGGTAGAGATTGGTACAGCCATTATGGAAAATAGCATGGAGTTTCCTCAAAAAAAAAAATAAATAAATAAAATTCCCATATGATCCAGCAATTTCACTTCCTGGTATATATCTAAAGTTCTTCAACAGATGAATGGATAAAGAAAATGTGATATATATATATATATGCCCTCCAGATTCGTCCATGTTGTTGCAAATTCCATATATATATATATATATATGTATATATATATGGGGAATTGAGAGATCTCAGTAAATGTGTTTTAAATATATGATAGATTGGTGCAAAAGTAATTGTGGTATAAAAGGTTAAAAATAATTGCAAAAACCGCAATTCCAGATATATATATCTGGAATTTGCAACAGTGTGGACAGACCTGGAAGGCATTATGCTAAGTGAAATAAAGCAGGCAGAGATAGACAAATACTGTATGGTATCACTTATATGTGGAATCTGGAAAAAAAAAAAAAAGCTGATTTCATAGAAACACAATAGATTGGTTATTGTCAGAATACCAGGAGCTGAGAGGAAGGGGAAGGGGAGACATAGGCCACAAGGAACAAATTTTCAGTTATACGAAGAATAAGTTCTGAGGATCTAATGTACAATATGGTGACTATAGTTAATGAATATGTATTGTATTCCTGAAAGTTGCTGATTGCAAATCTTAAGTAGTCTGATATACACACAGAAGGAGTTCACTATGTGAAGTGATAAATGTTACAAATATTTTTTTTTATCTTGGTAGTCATTCTACAATATATATCACGACATCATGTTGTAAACTTTAAATGCATACAATTATATTTCTTAATCATCACTTACAAAGTTGAGAGTAAACGATCATCAAAATTTAAAAAAAAGTAAATAAAAAGGTCAATTTTTACGTTTTTTTTTTCTCTTGAATATGTAATTTCCTCTTTTAATTTAAAGTTTGATATATAACGAGGGGTGACAAAATGCATACACTACAGAAATAAATTAAGAGGTGGCAATGAGAAACTGACAGAGGAAACAAGAATAAATAGTACTCATGGTAAGATGAGGGAACATGTACTAGAGTTGCCAGGTCCAGGAATACTCGGTATAGGCATCTTCTGAGAGAGAAATACCGAGAATAGTGCCTTAACCGAGTGGGTATAGAAAATGTTTATTTAACTTGGTAGGCCATAACTTTTCATACGTTTTTTTTTTTTTTTTTTGGTGACGCTGCAAAGCTTTCAATACTATACATTTTTCTTTCCCAACATGTTGCTTGAGTTTACTGTGAAAGTATAGCCATCACATTGTTATAGATATGAAAACACTTCCATCAGATTTTTTACAGTAGCTATTTTTAGTTTTAAAAAACTGTCTGAGAAATAGAAATGATACTTGTTTAAATAGGGCTGTGCATAGCTGGGACGATCACATTTTGGGTCTTGTGTTTGCATGAGTTTCCCATGTGGGCAGAATGGGGTGAGAAGACAGTGTAAAAGAAAGGAAAACAGAAGTAAGAGACTGTGTATAGAAATGTGGTGTGACAATGAGCTGTCTCCCCCTCCCTTCCTCCCTTTCTCCCTTTCTCCATTTCTCCCTTTCTCTGTCTCTGTCTCTGTCTCTGTCTCTGTCTCTGTCTCTCTCTCTCTCTCTCTCTCTCTCTCTCTCTCTCTCTCTCTCTCTCTGTCTCTCTCTCTCTCCTCTGATTATCTGATACATACCATAATGAGTGAAGTCTCCATACTGCTCCTCTTACTAAACCTATATTAAATGTCTACAAAAGTTTACAAGACTCCCCGCAGACTCATGTTTCTTTGAAAGCAAATACTTGCAGAAGCTGACTCCAAAAAGACCACATTTATCTGACTTTATACACACCACCTAGTTATTTATGTTAACTGCTATTATTTCTGCCTAATCACCATGCAGTAAAACCTAGAACAAGTAATGTGGACATCTTTTAAACACGGTGGATTGAATTAATCTCTGATACCATTTAAAAACCCACAAAATCATACTATAGGAATAAAAAAATGAACGGAGAATACGAGTAGACAATCTGGCAACAAAGAGAGAGATATCCATAATGTTCTAGAGCAGAAAACAAGTGAGAGCAAGGTGACTGATGTATCAGAGCTGAGAGAGCTAATACCTTCTCTGCCAATGAAGAGCAAGTTGGTGAGCTCAGAAACCTGGGTACCCAGTTCCACTGAAGGCAGAAATTATCCTTCAGGTCGGGGAGATGGCTAGGACTTGAGGTATGAAGAATTCTAAAACTACGTCCACCCCAAGATTTTCCATCCTAATTCAGGGGACTGTAAATTTGAGGAGATATCACACTCTTGAATATGTCACGTTTCATGACACAGGAAATTTACAGATGTAGTTAAGATTGCCAATCGGCCAACAACTAGAATTGCAAGCAAATTTTTCCTGGGACTCTCCAGATAAGCATGCAGCCTGGCTGAACTTGATCCAGCCTTCAAGCCCCTAAAGCAGAGAGCCCATTTGAGCTCGCTTACACTTCTGACTACAGAACTGTGAGATAATAAATGGATGTTGTTTTAAATGGCTAAGTTTGTGGTAATTTGTTATTCAATGGAAAACTAATTCATCTGAATTCAGCAATGAGACAACTTCTCCCAGTCACAACAGGAGACAGGGATTTATTCTTTGGGGGAACAAATGTTGAACTCATGAAATAGACTGAATAAATAAATGTGGCCCTATTAAACAATTTAGATGCCAACTCCCTCTCAAAGTTCCAGGGCCAGAATTCGGTCAGCTAAGTATAGTCTGCCCCAAATTGGAATGGGACAAGGGAAACACACATTTGTGTGTCTCAAAATTAAGTAGTCAGATTCCTCCCTTGTTACCACACCGTGAATCACAATGTTTAGCAATGCTGGACAACTTCACACACAAAATTGTTGGGAAGTGGGGGCTTTTCCACTCAAACTCAAGAAGCACTATCAATTCTTATTGAGCAGGGGTGCATTCCTTCCCTATCCCTAGGGTTGTTTGTTTGTTTGTTTGTTTGTTTTCCCACAGAGAGCCCTGGTATGCAATTTGCAATTTTCTTGCCCTCGGTCCTCTTTTTTACTCATTCATCTCAGCATAGGAAGCAGGATTTAATCCCAACCATAGATTTGGAAGAAGAGATGACAGATGACGTGTGAAATGAAAGCCTTTTCCCTGCATTTTCTCCTCTTTGGGAATCACCCTGTAGGTGTTTTAGGAATCACACTGCAGATGTGGCTCCATCTTGTCAGTTTTATATGGCCTGTCAACAGGAGGGGATCTGAGGCTTTCACAGCTGGTTGCCTGGGCCTGGGATGGTGTGTGAATGGGAGGAGTGATATGTACAGGAGTGATATGTACACACAAAACTTAGGGAAAACAAATAACAAGGAGAAAACACACAGGTGAGTACCAGGAGACATAATTAGGAGAAAACTGTAATATTTATCATTTCACTTGTGTCTGACCATCATAATAAGAGGAAGTTATTAGCTGTTGGTATTATACTTATTTTATGGCTTTAGTAATCTATGTTTGTTTACATAATTTAATTACCGAAGTAGAAATTATTACATAATTAAAATGCATGTACGAAGACAAATTCCCCAATAATTTGCATTATTATTTTAATTTTTCTTATTTTGCAACAGCTCCACATATTTATATATTGTTATGAACTCCATTTGTTTTGTTGTTTTTTTTTTTAATAAAAACCTAATCTTAATATTTTTTCTTGTTTTGAGGAAGTTTATTGTTACATTTTTGCAATAATAAATGGGGCTATTTTTTTTAATGTTCATCTTTTGAAGGATTTTTGGAAGATCTTTTGGCTCTGTCAAAGCAGAAAACCTCAGATAAGAGAGAGGTGAAGGTAAACATATTATTCAAACTACTATAGTAGGACAATCAAAAGAGAGTGGTTCTCTGGCAAAATGTAGGTGTGTTTGTTTCCATTGTGCATGGCTCAGGTGGAAATATATTGAGAAGGTTTGCTGACTCAGAGTGAACTATCTATACCTTGTTATTTTTCAATACTCCTGTGATTTTCATGAGAGAAGTCCACGTGATCTGTTTGCAACTATCTGCTCCTTAGAATTTATTGGTACTTGGAATTTAGAGAAATTGTCTTCTTTGTTAAGTTTCTGATAAATGCCTTTTAGGCACAGAACTTAAGTTCAAAGTCTGTGTTAACATTCTTCTCTATTCTACATGAATTATTTTTCCTAAGGGATTATTTATCCACCTTACTAATGAATCTTTTTTGATAAAACCGAGTTCCCTGGCTAAGTTCTTCCAGTAATTTACAACATTATATGTGTCTCCATAGCAACCTTTATCTCCTAGATGACAAATATCTGTTTACAATAATGTGTTTTGTAATCTGTTCTTGAGGTCAGTAATGATTGTTTATTTATACTTTTATCCCCAGAATCTGATACTCTGCCACAGACAGCATAGATACTTGAAAAAAATATCATTAAAATTAATTGTGCAAAGTAGTTTAAAATTGTTTATTCTGGGGTTTGGTCTGTGATCCACAATAGCCACAAATTGGGTTATAATGCCCATAAGTAAACTCATAGAAAAAAATGTAACTGATCAAGCTTGAAGATTCTTTGTTTAATCTACTCTCACCTGAGATTAAAATATTGTAAAAAAAAATACTAATGCATAGGGAAAACTAATTTCCCCTGTGAAATAGAAGCCGTAGCTTCTCCTGTTTCGTGTATTTTTCTTACTAAAAACAGATGGAGCAAAAATGTACCCTTGCGCAGATTTTTAACAAGTGATGTTTTACCAACACAAAACATAAAACAGATGATGTGTAACCATATTCAAAGATCATATTAAGCGATAGAAATAAAAGGACACAATTTTGTTCATTCGATGATATCTATACATCACTGAGGATAAAATCACAAATTATCTCTAACGTAAATCAACACAATATTTACTGACATTATATTACCTTAAAACAACTACAGTAAGCAATGCAAGACAGACAATAGGTGCCTGAGAAACAGTACAACTTCTAGAGGTTCACTCTGTAGTTGAAAGCATTGAGACAAGTCCAAAATTAAAGGGCTACAAGAGACTTATACACAGTAATTAATGTAAAAGACTAAGATAGATAGATAGATAGATGGATAGATAGATAGATAGATAGATAGATAGATAGATAGATAGATAGTTAGATAGATCCATAAATATGATGCCCAGTGTTCATATATCTTTATATATTTTAAAGAGCTATAATGGGTTTTATTGTACATTTTATACAGTTCAGCCAAACACTTTTCAGTTCTTAGCATAATGTATCTTTTGTGATTATTTGCCACATTCGTCTATTCTGATTGAGTTTTTATAGCACTGTGACTGTTATTTTATAATCATGTTCTCATGTGACTCTACTGATAACTCCGTAATTTTCTCTTATTATCCCCATTTTATAGATGAAGAAACTTAATTCCCAAGAGTTTTCCATAAGTAGCTTACCTAGAATCACTCAGCCTGGAAATGACTGAATTAAGGTTTTAAATTAAGTCTATTTAACTCAAAACCTCAAGAACTTTTCCTTCTATTGTGTTCAAGAAAGCAGAATCCTACTTTCCCTATAAATACACCCACAATTCCTATCTACATTAGCATTTTAAAGACTATGGCTCACAAAAAGCATTAAATATCAGGAATGGGATTACTTCTGAGAGTGGTTATCAAATCCACTTATATCCAGTGTTTAAAACCTTTTTTCCTCAATATTTGGAGAACTAATCAACTAGTCTCTCACTGATTAACTTAAATGACAGGGTACTTAGATCCAATAATATTTTAATAAAATCTCATTATCAGAAGGCTTATTTCAAAACAAATTCTCTATATTAATTTTGCATTGTATTCCTTAGGATCAAAGATAACAACTGCAAATCTTCTAAATAGCCTCTTACCTCTTAACTTCTGTCTTAATGTATTGGGCCACTTTAAATAAGTGAAATCAAAAAAAAAAGAAAAAAATTCTTTAAATATTTCGGTTGTGACTTCTTGAGAGTAAATACTTAGAGAGAACACAGGGGAGACATCATCAAAATGGTGGTGTAAGGTGAGCTGCTGTTAATCTCCCCTTGAATTTACAACTAATCGAACAAGTGTAACTCCACAAAGGACTCCCTGCACAGCAGACAGGCAAGAGAAGAGGCCCACTACTGAATTTACCTAAAGGTGGGCGAATCGCGCGAGCAGGGAAGAGGGAAGGGAGAAGTGCGGAGACGGAGCCGAGCGGGCACAGGGCGCAGACCTAGCTCAGTGCTCCGAGCTCACTGCATCCCGGAACTACCACAGCTGTGGAAGAGGGAAGAACTCGGACTGCTAGGGCTCTGTTTATGGTCCACAGGGCTGAGGGGACAGCATATAACATGGCTGGGCCCAACGCTCACAGCAGAGACCTCGGAGAAGGGATTGAGGGAAGAGGGCTGAAAACGGTGGTTTAAGCCCTCACTGCCAAGCAGAGAACGGAAGCCTTAGGCACTGAGACTAGCCGCCCCCTCCCTACCCTCCCAGAGCTCGCCCCGCCCCCATCTGCCCTGTGCTAGAAGTGGAACAGCAGCAGTGTCAGATCAGAATAACAGAATGTTTGCTGTTCTGAGAAATGTGGACCGCAGACACAGATTCGCAGCCCAACTAGTTCTGGCAAAGGGGAGGGAGTTGTGGAAGCAGGACCAGCTGTGGTGGTGGCCGCCGCCATTGCTCTGGGCCACCTCTCACAACTCACCTCGCCCCTGGCCCCACCTATCTGGGTGGATCCCTGCAGGAGTAAACACAACTGCTGAAACATAGGGGCTCTCAATTTGGTGCAGGAAGAGCTTTGGAACTTCAATAGCTCTCTACATATCCACACAGACACTGCACCCTGTGACCCAGGCGAACTATTAACAGAAGAGAAGCCCGTTTCCCAGGGAATGCCCCCATTGTGTGAGAAGCTAGAATAGAGCAGAGAAAACAGCACTACTGTGTGAGAGAGAAAAAAAGGCTGCAGTTGGAGAGAAAATAAAACTTTCTACCAACAAGTACTAGAAAACAAAAGAAAGATCTCTTCCTATCAACCTGTTGCAGAAGCCACTTCTGTAGATATCTAGGAAGAGAAATAATAAATCAGTAATTGCCATGAATAACCAAGGCAACACGACAGCTCAGAAAGAAAGTGAAAAGTCTCCAGAAAAGGAACTTAAAGATATGGAAATATGTGACTTAAATGACAGAGAATTCAAGATTGCAGTTCTGAAAAAACTCAACAAGATGCAAGAAAACACAGAAAGGCAGTTTAATGAACTCAGAAACACAATCAAAGAGCAACATGAGCATTTTACGAAAGAGATTGAAATTTTAAAAAAGAACCTAATAGAATTTCTGGAAATTAAGAACTCAATAGAAGAAATTAAGAAGGAAATAGCCAGCTTAGGTAGTAGAGTTGACCAAATGGAGGAAAGAATCAGTGACATTGAAGATAGAAACCTGGAAATGGCACAGACGGAAGAAGAAAGAGACTTGAGACTTAAAAGAAATGAAAGAACTCTACAAGAACTTTCTGACTCCATCAGAAAGAACAATATAAGAATAATGGGCATACAGAAGGAGAAGAAAGAGAGAAGGGAACAGAGAATATATCCAAGGAAATTGTCAATGAGAACATCCCAAACTTGTGGACAGAACTGGATCCTTGAATACAAGAAGCAAATAGAACACCTAATTACCTCAATTCCAACAGGCCTTCTCCAAGGCACATTGTATTGAAGTTGTCTAAAATCAATGACAAAAAATCCTTAAGGCATCCAGGGAAAAGAAGATGGTAACCTACAAAGGAAAGCCCATTAGATTTTTCAGCAGAAACTCTACAAGCCAGAAGGGAGTGGAACCAAATATTCAAACTAGTGAAAGAGAGAAATTATGAGCCAAGCATAATATATCCAGCAAAGATATCCTTTAGATATGAAGGAGGAATAAAGACCTTTCCAGACATACAGAAGCTGAGGGAATTTTCTAATACACGAGCTGCACTACAAGAAATACTAAAGGAGGCGATTCGACCACCATCAACAGGGACAATTTGTGGCAACCAAAACATAAAAAGGGGGAGAGTAAAGGGCCTGAACCGGAATATGGGAATGGAGAAAGTAAGCGTGCTGAAGAGAATGGAATACTCTAAATATCAAAGTTTCTTTTACATAAACTTAAGGGTAACCACTCAAAAAAAAAAAATCCAGAACTGAAATATATACAGTAATAAAAGAAGAAACACAGGGAAATGTCATAGAATACCACCACACAGAAATACTAGACAACAACAAAAAAGCAAAGAAACAATGGAGACACAGACTTACCAGAAAACCAAAGATAGAATGATAGGAAATCCTCACATATCAATAATCATCCTAAATGTAAATGGACTGAACTCACCAATAAAAAGTCACAGAGTATGGGGCTGGCCCGGTGACTCATATGGTTGGAGCTCCATGCTCCTAACTCCGAAGGCTGCCGGTTCGATTCCCACATGGGCCAGTGGGCTCTCAACCACAAGGTTGCCAGTTCAATTCCTTGAGTCCTGCAAGGGATGGTGGGCAGCGCCCCCTGCAACTAAGATTGAACACAGCACCTTGAGCTGAGCTGCCTCCCAGATGGCTCAGTTGGTTTTTGTGCATCCTCTCAACCACAAAGTTGCCGGTTCGACTCCTGCAAGGGATGGTGAGCTACGCCCCCACAACTAGCAACAGCAACTGGACCTGGAGCTGAGCTGCGCCCTCCACAACTAAGACTGAAAGGACAATGACTTGAAGCTGAATGGCACCCTCAACAACTGAGATTGGAAGGACAACAACTTGACTTGGAAAAAAGTCCTAGAAGTACACACTGATCCCCAATAAAGTCCTGTTCCCCTTCCCCAACAAAATCTTAAAAAAAAAAAAAAAAGTCACAGAGTAGCAGATTGGATCAAAAAAACAACCCAACCATATGCTGTCTCCAAGAGACACATGTCAGCTACAAGAACAAGCATAGACTCAAAATGAAAGGGTGGAAATTGACACTCCAAACAAATGGTATCCAGAGAAAATCAGGTGTAGCCATAATGATATCAGATGAAACAGACTTCAGGGTTGAAAAAGGTAACAAGAGACAAAGATGGACATTTCATAAAGGTAAAGGGGATTATACAACAAGAAGACATAACAGTCATCAATATTTATGCCCCCAATTAGGGAGCACTGAAATATTCCAATCAACTACTAACAGAACTAAAGGGAGAAATTGACCAAAACACAATTATACTAGGGGACTTAAATACATCATTGACAGCTATGAATAGATCATCAAAACAGAAAATAAATAACGAAATAGCAGCCCTAAATGACACATTAGATGAAATGGACATAATTGACATATATAGAGCACTTCACCCTAAAACATCAGACTATACATTTTTTTTTCTAGTGTACATGGAACATTCTCAAGGATAGACCATATATTGGGACATAAAATCAGCCTCAGCAAATTTAAGAAGATTGAAATCATACCAAGCATATTCTCCTATCCCAAGGCTTTGAAATTGGATATCAACTGCAAAAAGACAGCAAGAAAAAACACAAATACATGGAGATTAAACAACATACTTTTAAAGAACGACCAGGTCAAAGAAGAAATTAGAGGAGAGATAAAAAGATACACAGAAACAAATGACAATGAAAATGCATCCTATCAAAATTTTTGGGATGCAGCTAAAGCAGTTTTAAGAGGGAAATTTATATCATTACAGGCCTATCTCAAAAAACAAGAAGAATCCCAAATAAATAACCTCATGTTACACCTTAAAGAACTAGAAAAAGAAGAACAAATGAAACCCAAGGTCAGCAGAAGAAAGGAAATAACAAAAATCAGAGCAGAACTAAATGAAATAGAGAACAAAATGACACTAGAAAAAATTAATGTGACAAAAAGCTGGTTCTTTGAAATGATTAACAAAATTGACAAACCCTTGGCTAGACTCACTAAGATAAAAAGAGAGAAGACACTAATTAACAAAACCAGAAATGAAAAAGGGGAAGTTATCACGGAAACCACAGAAATACAAAGGATCATCCAAGAATGAAGGACTAGATGCCACCAAATTCAATAACCTAGAAGAAATGGACAAGTTCTTAGAAACATATAGCCTTCCCAGGCTGAACCATGAAGAAATGGAAAATCTAAGCAGACCGATCATCAGTAATGAAATTGAATCAGTCATCCAAAACTTTCCCAAAAGCAAAAGTCCTGGACTAGATGGCTTCACTAGTAAATTCTACCAAACCTTCCAAGAGGATCTAATACCAATCCTGCTCAAACTCTTCCAAAAAATTGAAGAAGAGACAGTACTCCTAACTCATTTTGTGAGGCCAACATTACCCTGATACCAAAACCTGGTAAGGACAACACAAAAAAAGAAAACTAAGGACCAATATCTCTGATGAATGCAGACACAAAAATCCTAAACAAAATTCTAGCAAATCAAATACAACAATGCATTAAAAAGATTATTCATCACGACCAAGTGGGGTTCATCCCCGGGGCACAAAGATGGTTCAACATCTGCAAATCCATCAATGTGATACATCACATAAACAAAATAAAGGACAAAAATCATATGATTATATCAATTGATGCAGAAAAAGCATTTGACAAGATACAACATCCAGTTATGATTAAAACACTTAATAAAATAGGTATAGAAAGAAAATTCCTTAACAGAATAAAGGCCATATATGACCAGCCCTCAGCTAATCTTATTATTGAAGGTGAAAAACTGAAGCCCTTTGCTCTACGTTCAGGAACACCACAGGGCTTTCCCCTATTACCTCTGCTTTTCAACATAGTGTTGGAAGTCCTTGCCAGAGCAATTAGGCAAGAGAAAGAAATAAAAGGCATCCGAATTGGGAATGAAGAAGTCAAATTGTCACTCTTTGCAGATGACATGATGCTATATATAGAAAACCCTAAAGACTCCACCAAAAAGCTATTAGAAACAATCAACAAATATAGTAAAGTTGCCGGCTACAAAAGCAACGTACAAAAGTCCATTGCATTCCTATATAGTAACAATGAAGTCTCAGAAAAAGAAATACAAAAAACAATTCCTTTTACAATTGCAGCAAAAAGAGTAAAATACCTAGGAATAAACTTAACCAAAGATGTGAAAGACCTATATGCTGAAAACTATAAGACATTTTTAAAAGAAATTGAAGAAGACACAAAGAAATGGAAAGACATTCCGTGCTCATGGATTGGAAGAATCAACATAGTTAAAATGGCCATACTACCCAAAGCAATATACAGATTTAATGCGATCCCCATCAAAATCCCAATGACCTTTTTTAAAGAAATAGAACAAAAAAATCATCAGATTTGTTTGGAACCACAAAAGACCCTGAATAGCCAAAGCAATCTTAAGAAAAAAGAACAATACCAGAGGTATCACCCTCCCTGACTTTAGCTTGTACTACAGGGCTATACTAATCAAAACAGCATGGTATTGGCAGAAAAACAGACACATAGACCAATGGAATAGTACTGAGAACCCAGAAATAAAAACACATAAATATGGACAGATAATTTTTGACAAAGAAGCAAAAAACATACAATGGAGAAAAGACAGCCTCTTCAATAAATGGTGCTGGAGAATTGGATAGCCACGTGCAAAAGAATGAAACTGGACTGCTATCTGTCATCATGTACCAAAAAATAGATCAAAGACTTAAGCATAAGACCTGAAACAATAATCTGCAAAGAAGAAAACATAGGTACTAAACTTATGGACCTTGGGTTCAAAGAACATTTTATGAAGTTGACTCCAAAGGCAAGGGAAGTAAAAGCTATAATAAACGAAAGGGACTATATGAAACTTAAAAGCTTCTGCACAGCAAAAGAAACTGTCGACAAAATAAAGAGGCAACCAACTGAATGGGAGAAGATTTTTGCAAACAGTGCCTCCGATAAGGGGCTAATATCTAAAATATACAAGGAACTCATGCAACTGAACAACAAAAAACAAACAACCCAATTGAAAAATGGGCAGACGACCTAAAGAGACATTTCTCCAAAGAGGACATACAAATGGCAAATAGACATATGAAAAAATGCTCAACATCACTAATCATCAGAGAAATGGAAATAAAAACCACAATGAGTTATCACCTCACCCCAGTCAGAATGGCTATCAGCAACAAGACAAATAGTAACAAGCGTTGGAGAGGTTGTGGAGAAAAAGGAACCCTCATACACTGTTGGTGGGAATTCAGACTGGTGCAGCCTTTATGGAAGGCAGTGTGGAGGGTCCTCAAAAAATTACGAATAGAATTACCATATAACCCAGCAATCCCTCTCCTGGGTATCTACCCAAAAAATCTGAAAACATTCATCCATAAAGACACGTGTGCTCCAATGTTCATTGCAGCTTTGTTTACGGTGGCCAAGACATGGAAACCAAAATGTCCTTCGATAGATGAATGGATAAAGAAGTTATGGTATATATACACAATGGAATACTCTTCGGCGGTAAGAAAAGATGATTTTGGAACATTTATGACAACAAGGATGGATCTTGAGAGTATAATGCTAAGCGAAACAAGTCAGACAGAAACAGCAGAGAACCATATGATTTCACTGATATGTGGTTTATAAACCAAAAACAACAAAAGAACAAGCCAAACAAATGAAGAAACAAAAACTCATAGAGACATACAATAGTTTAGTGGTTACCAGAGGATAAGGGGCGAGTGGATTGGGAGATGAGGGTAAGGGGGATCAAATATACGGTGATGGAAGGAGAACTGACTCTGGGTGGTGAACACACAATGGGATTTATAGATGATGTAATACCGAATTGTACACCTGAAATCTATGTAATTTTACTAACAATTGTCACCCCAATAAATTTAAAAGAAAAAAAAAAAGAGAGAGAGAGAGAACCCAGGCAGCTCAACTGTTGTGTTCCCGAGGTCCCTCTCAGTAACCCAAATATTTCTGGTTCCTGTGGCTAGATGAAGCTTCCAGGCAATGAAGCCAGGAAACTTACAGTTATTTTAGGCCAATTTCATGGTTCTAGATAGTCTGTACTTAGACAGCAAATCAGTATAGTCTCCTGTTTTAAAAATATACCTCCACAGACTCAGAGACCAACCCACTGCTTTATGAACATTCAAGATGCTCCAAGAAGAACACATCTCCTTGCTTTATCATACTTGTGTCTTTTTCAATATCCCCCAAAGATAAGAGCATTAGTGTGATCCTTTGAGAACTGGGCTATATCTCATTTACATAGGCAAATTTAAATTTATTTAACAAAATTACTCAGCAAAATTTTTACAGAAGAGGTTCAGTAAGAGTTCACTAAGAACAAAGGCCGGCTGTCCAGCTTCCATGCTCAGATCAAAAACATTAAACCACTGTATTAAAATCTGATGGGGTGAGAGGCCCAAGTTTATGGATTTGCTTTCGTATGATCCAGTGAGCTGGAGAGAGATACAGAAACAACAACAGCTAATCTATGTGTATACTGATCACAGAACACATTGCAGACATTTCTTCAAGTAGAAAAAATAGGGAGCTTCAGTTTTCTACTTTTCATGTTTTTCTTCCTCTGTAAAAAACAATGCAGTGCAAAGTATATGAGAAAACTACTACATTCTATTCTATTCTATTCTATTCTATTCTATTCTATTCTATTCTATTCTATTCTATTCTATTCTATTCTATCTGATTATCAGAGGTAAGCTGTATTATAAATCATTTGTCAAAGGCCATTTAAATGTCATCTACAGCACTTTCCAATCATACATTATACTTTTAGCATATCTCTGGCATGTATAGAACCTGAAAGTTCCAATGGACACCTCCTCATCAAATAATCTAATTTGACATGAAACATATATTGTTTTGATAGGTAATCCATGTTTATTTCACAGACTGTTTCTGAGATGAACACATTCAAATTGTATTGATCTTTACTAGACTAGCATGTGTGTAAAATATATCTTATTTCTCAATTTGTTATACCTAAATCAATAGTCTTCTGTTTGAAAAGAGTACATCTTTTGATATAGGTTGATTTTTTTGTTGGGAGTCCAAAATACTTTTTTTTTTTGTAAGTTATATAAAATGAGTTTATTCTTACCCAGATGGATCTATTTATTCATTGTTAGAAAATTGATTCTTTCCCATGAAGTTTGAAGTTCCAGGGCATTTGTCAATAGATATATTTCCAATTTAATAAATTTGGCCTGGGTAAAATGGGGGTGGAGAGTGGCACTTAGAAACAGCTTCTGAAATTCTCACTTGCTGTATTCCTGATACTTATACCTAAATTTGCTCCATACATGTGGCCTTTCCCACCTACCATTTTCTTCTCCCATGAGCATTTAAACATCTACTGAGACTCAGGATATTATAAACAGATGGCTTCATGACCTGATTGATTTGTGGCCTGGTCAAAAGTGTGTTTTTAAGATGGATGAAACAAATCATCTTTTTATTAAACCTATTTTTGGTACTGATTATCAAGAAAGATAAGAAAATTATTACATGTACACAATTAATTTATTTGAAATATTTGGTGTGTCACACTTTATATGTGTATTGCTTTTCTATTGCTGCACAATTATCACAATACAAACTTATTGAGTTAAAACAGCATGCATTTTTTGTTTCACAGCATTCAGGAGTCCCCACACACCTTTGGTAGGGAATCTGCTTAGGGTCTCACAAGGCTGCACCCAAAGTGTCAGCTGAGCTACGGTTTCATCTTATAGGATCTATTAGGGAAGAATCTGTTTCCAAGTTCCTGCAAGTCTTTGCAGACATCATTTATTGTGACTGAATGATGGAAAGCCTCGGATTTTATTGGCTGCTAGCTGGAGGCCACCCCAAGGTCCCAGAGGCTGCTCAGGCACGGCTCCTAGAGGCCAACTGTACTCCCTTCCTCAATATGATTGTGTTGGCTCAAAAACCTGGCTGGGAGCTATGAGTAACTCCAGATTGGAAGGTGGCAGGTTTAATAAGCAAGGGAATTTACTTATGAGTCTTGTCTTAGGTGGCTGCACAATAAGTAGTTTTCCAGACCCACCTGCCAAACCTTAAAAGTTCATACAGAGGTTATCACTGGGTCTCCTCAGTGCACAGGAGGCCTTAACCGAGTTCAGTCCTGCTCCCAGTCTAATAGTCTCATCACCACAGGACTACTTCTAAACTGCATCCTTGGGCAGCTTCTAAGTGGGGGGTGAGGAGGGGGAGGGGAGGGGAGGTAAGCAGAGCTCACACTCCAACCACAGAGAAGGCAGTGGGGAGTCTCCAGTCACCTGGGTCCAGCCCACAGGTCAAACTAGCAGTCGCATCTTCTTGATAACCTTCTCCAACAGGCTGTTTACTTCAATAGTCCAGCAAGAAGAATCTGTCACTACAGTAGCTGAGATGGAGTCTTACATGTAACGTTGTGATATCATAAGAGTGACAGCTCATTTTTTTTGCCATATAATGTGACCAAATCGAGGGATACATTAGAAGCAAGTCACAGGTCCCGCCCACACCAAAGGGGATGGTTTTACCATGATGTGCGAATACCGAGGACCCCATTAGGGTCTGTGCATCACGATATGTGAGATGGTTGTTTTACTAATTTGGTCGGTTCGAGTCGCTAATATTTTTAACATTCTCTTGCCAGTGAAAAGAACGACAGAAAGGTCATGAAACAAAGAATTCCAAAAAGTGCGATGTCCTCTGCTACATCAAACTTGTGATAACCTCTTGTATGTTTCCGTGGCCGGAAGGAGACAAGTGCCAAGAGGACCATCTGACCAAAACTGTCCATAATTACAGCACTCTCAGTCATTGCAGATCTACAGACATGCACAGAATATTTTTATAAACAATGCAGGAAATAGCTCTACCACAAATATATGGATGTCTCATTATTAGGTTTGTCAAAATTCTATTAAAATACAAGGTATTGTTGTGGTCCTAGGAATGTTAATAAACTTTTGCATGCCGGTATTTTCCTGGTACTAAACAAAAAAGTTTCACTGCACATTTTGTTTTTATGTCATTTATCTGTTTTCAAATTTTTCAGAGAAAATCTTTGAAATTAATTTGGTGATTTGCCATATATTTGGAGGTATGATTGTGTAAAAATAATATAACTGAGGTAATGCTAGTGAATATGTTTGAATAATACAAATTGCTATTAAAAATAAAGAGAAACATGTAATGCCAATTAGTTCTCAGTAATCTTAGTATTTCATAGTTGCCCCTGGAGTTTCTATCTTATGTAGAGCCACACTTATTATGCTAGTAACTCAGAATTGAATTAATTTGTTGATTGCAAATTCACTTGTCAACATAATTAGAATAATGCACCTCCATATTTACTGCTCAGTTAGACATACAAACAGTTTTTCTTAGAAGTTTAGTTCAACTAGCTTTTGAAGTTCAAAATATAGGGAAAAAAGGGTTTAGCAGAAAAAATGTACTTAGCAAAATCAAACAAACATGTATGTAATTGCTCTCAGTTGAAACAAGGATGCTCATCTCTTATAGATACGCGTTTGAACACAGAAAGCATTAAACTACTAATGAGCAATCATAAATCAGGGGAGAAAAAAATGAGACAGTTTTCTTTACTATTTGCTCCTGACAGAGAGTAATATGATGTCTGACAATTAAGTTTGCAAATTTGTTGCAACAATGTTGCTAATGTTTTTTGATACCACAGGGATTATTCGTTATGAATTTGTACCAACTGGACAAACAGTTGAACCAAGTTTACTATTTGGAAGTGCTGAAAAGGCTGCATGGAAAAGTTCAATGACCTGAACTTTTCACCAGCAATTCATGGCTCTTGCACCACAACAGTGTACCAGCTCACACGGCACTGTCTGTGAAGGAGTTTTTAGCCAGTAAACAAATAACTGTGTTGGAACACCCTCCCTACTCACCTGATCTGGCCTCCATCGACTTCTTCCTTTATCCAAAGATAAAGAAATATTGAAAAGAAGACAATTTGATGACATCAAGAGTAATAGGACAACAACTCTGATGGCCATTCCAGAAAAAGAGTTCCAAACTTGCTCTGAAGAGTGGACTAGGTGCTGGCATTGGTGCATGGCTTCCTAAGAGGAGTGCTTCAAAGGTGACAATAGTGATACTCAGCAGTGAGGTAGGTAGCAGTTTTTCTAGGATGAGTTTGTGAACCTAATTGTCACACCTTGTATTCAAATCACCACTCTACAAATCTGAAAAAGCTTGTGGGCATATGTTTGAAGGTGAGTAAATACAATAAATAAATGGCTATAGCTTGTTCCTTCTCAATACCAGGCAAATCACAGCATTTTCAGATAGAAATAGTCATTAAGAAAACAATTCTCCAATTTGAAATATGACCATTTGTGAACTATCTTCACTGTGTTATTCCGATGAGAGAGAAGGGCTTTCCCAATGGTTTTAGATATGCGTGAAAACTGTTTTGCATCTGTCAGTGGTAAGTATCCTATTATTTGCCCAAGTGTAGCCAGTATCGGAGAGAAAGTCCGCATATGACATGGTGAGGCTAAGGGCTTGCTTTCCCCATAGTTGGTGAAAGCAACAAATGAATATAAATGTGCCATGTTTTCAGCACCTTCTCTACAGGTTTTATGGTCTTGCTTTCAATTTTCTTTATCTAATATGTTTCATTATTAACCTTCAAAGTCATGTCAATACATCACTTTTAATAACATATTAAATAGGCATCATTTTGAGAGTATATGCATTATATGACTGTTTCCTCTCTCTCCTTCCTGCTAATTCCCCTCTCTGAACCTTCGTGCCCCCAAACACATACTCATTATACCTTTGCTTCTCATTAGTTAGAAACACCTACGACTGCCTTGCCTGCTCATTTGATAAGCTATTTCTAAAACATGACAAGGAATATCAAAAGACGTAGATTATGCCACCATAGGTTGAATAAAATGATGCTGAGATTAAGATATCTGGAAGAATATAAAACTTGAATTTCTAATATTCTAATGAGTTCACTATAAAATATTTGGGAAGTTTTGGAGATTTTTTGACTAGTGATGGGATATTTCATTTAATATAAGAGCCAATAGGAGGAATACTTGAGGAGACAGCATAATATTTAAAATGGAGATATATTAGTCATTCAGACTCATCATCATAACATTTTAAAACAATACACAACTAAATTTCTAAATAATGCACAGGACCTTACTCTTTATATTTATGGAAATAAAATATTATAACCTTAGTGTAAATAAGCCCAAGGTTCCTACTTTTGTGCTATGTGCGGTCTTTCACTTGTATGCAATCAACGATGTGTATTCAACAAATATTTAATGACCTCTTCCTCTGTGTAAAATATTTTGTCTATTGCTCCTGAGAATACAAAAATGAATAAATTATTTCTCTAAACTAAATAGTCTCAAAAACTTACATGGATATAGAATGCTATACAAACAACTATTGTATTGAACAGAATAAATTAAGTATACAGCAAAATACCCTTTGGGAGCCCAAAGGAGGCAGTGAAATTTTGGTCTGTAATTGTCAAGGCAGACTTTGGGAGAAATTAATGTTTGCTTTAGCTTGTATGGTCAGTTTTAATGTTAAAGGAAGGTAAACTTTGAATACATAATGGAATACCAGCTGAGTTCTTTAAGGAAGGAAGGAAATGTAGTAGGCTATCTTTGTGTGTCTTTCCTACATAAACAGAATTAAAGATAAACTAGCATATTTCAAAGGGCTGGCTTAAGGGCTGACAGTCAATTATTAGAGACATTTCTACTCAAAGTCCGATCAAAATTTTAACTTTATATGTTTTCTAAATTTTGTATTTTATTTAAAGTAAGAGTTAGTGACAAGAGTATTAAAAGATCTTTATTGCATTACATTTCCTGGTTAGCCCGGAAGACCGATATATCTTAATAGAGATATATCTATATGTATATATGTATAAGGCAGGACAATTTTTCCGTTTTTTTTCTTCTTTTTTACATATATCTCTTTTTACTTGAGTTGCTATGAAGTCCAACAACAGTTTAAGGTTCAATAAAAATGATGTATGACTATGTGTTTCAAAATGCATTACCTGAACTTTTTTCTAATTTTTGAAAAAGCTGTGAACCATTGTTGTGAATAAATATGAATAAAATTATTTTCCTATTTTGAAATATTATGAACATGAAAATATAAAAACTAGGATGTTCAAAGATCTTTGGTTACCTGGGATGACTCGGATTTAGGACTGTGATTTATGAGTAATGATTAACTAGGTCCCAATTCACTCATTGAAGTAGCTTAGTTTAAACAATAAATTATTTCATCATAATAAATAAAATGAATATGTTAGTACCAAACATTCAGTTAATGATACACATTAGAAATACTTTGGCCACTACCTAATTCCATCTTCCTCTCTTTTCCCCATTCTTTTTTGAATTTGGAGGTTATAGATATACCCAGTTTTTGCGGATTGAGTTGTGTCCCCTCCCCCCAAAATAGATGTTGAAGTCCCCTTTACCTGTGAATGAAACCTGTTTTGGAAATTGGTATTTGAAATGTAATCAAGTTAAGATGACGTCATAGTGGATTAGGGTGGACCCTAAATCTATGACTGGTGTCCTTTTAAAGAGGGAGGGAGAGGGAGGGAGTGAGGGAGGGAGAGAGAGAGAGAGAGAGAGAGAGAGAGAGAGAGAGAGAGAGAGAGAGAGAGAGAGACAGCCATACAGAGTGAAGGGGTCCATGTGAAAGTGATTGTAGAATTGGAGTGACAAAACTACAAGCCAAGGAATGCCAAGAATTGCCTTCAGCATGGAGGCAAGAAGCATTCATCTCTGAAGAGCTCATAAGAAACATTGCCCTGCTGAGGACTTTACCTCAGAGTTCTAGCCATCAGTGTTGTGAGAGAATAAGTTTCTGTTATTTTAAGCCTCCCAGTTTGTGATACTTTGTTACAGCATTCTCAGGAAACTAATACAATGGCTATGTCCATGAATGTCTTTATAGTTTATCATATGTATATATACTGACCGGATAGAATATATATATATATATATATATATATATATATATATATATATATATATATATATATAATTTTTCACATACTAATACTTTATATAAACAGAATCATAGTCTTTCTATTTGTTTTTCTAAACACTATGTTGATTTCTTTTAGCCTAACTGTGAAATATTATCCCATTTTATAAATAAGAACATCAATGTATAAACAGCAAGGTATACACAACTTCTCTTATTAATGAATATTTATAGTGTTAGCAATTTATAGCTCTTACAAATATATAGTATACTTGTCTTTTTGTACATATATATGCACAAATGAGTAGCAATGTGATTCTTCACATTTGTGTGGTATTTCTAAACTGCTCTTCAAATTAGTGTAGTAATATTTAACCTCATCAGGAACATATAAGAAATCACCTTACTTTTGGTTACTGCCAAGGTTAGTACTACAAGAGACACATTTCTGCTGTCAACATTTTTTTTTCTTTTTTTTTCTGGGCTGGTTGTTTCTGCCAATCATTTTAGTGAGAAATTGTATTCTTGTTTTAATTTATAGTTCCATGATTACTTGTGATATTCATATATTCATATGTTCATTGGGATTTCAAATATTCTCTCCTGTGGATTACATAATCATAACTTTTCTCCTGCAGGTTGATTTATTTATATTTCCCTCATGACGTGTAGTAGATATTTTTAGTTTTGGGATCATGATTCTTTATTGGTCTTAGTTGATTTAAATATTGTCTTTCTTTCCCACATAAAGGTTTATATGCAACTCATGCCATGTCATTTACTATAGACAAAGTTATTGTTTGTTCTCTCCTTGCTACCTTTGTTGTGTTTGTTAAGTGTCTTTAGCTAGAGAGGAATAGAGCAATGCTTTTGCTATTGGTGGTGAATAGCACAATATATATATATATATATATATATATATATATATATATATGGCCACTATATATATATATATATATATATATTTATTATTACTTAGTGGCTTGTATGATTTCCTATGAAACTGTGACTTCTTTAAGAACAGAGACAGTGTTTCTTTTCCTCTTTAAAGACAAACAAAAGACACAATAACTAAACATATTAAGTGGTGATACAATCAATGATTTTAGGTGTGAGGAGCTGTTAAAACCATTACCAGGGAGTACTGGACGATCATTTTTGGTAAAAGTTAGCAAATATATTAAACTTAATACAATTCTTATTTTGTAACTACAGGATTAAAGACGTGAACTGACAGGAAAGATTTCTTAGTTATATTTGTCCTTCAAGCACCAAACACAAAATGCAGCCAGGATATGTTTTCTGTATTAAACTGCCCATTTTGTGTCCAATTACACTGTAAAATAAAGAAAATTCCCTGAGGCAACATATATAGAACATGAACTCACCAAAAAGGTACCCTGGGTTGGGAAAAAACATTGTATATGTGTTCTGATCAAGAAGCATGGCAAGTTTTTACTACTAAATTTTGTAGTATATTTAAATCTAATTACCATAAATTTAATTTTTTAAAAATTTTCATTTGAGCATTCTCATTATCTCTATATCTTGGCTCAATCTCCATTCTTTTGTATGAAATGGGTATATTATGAGCTTGGATATGATAATGAGCAAAGCTATGAAAATGTTTTTTTTTAAGAAAAACCCTGAAGATTGTAAGTTAACTATATCAGTGCAAAATAATGTGTTGAAGTAATGATTGTAGCACTTTGCATTTATTTTGGAAAATTTAAATTTCATAGTTCTTCCAAGATTACTAGAAATATTATTAACCTCTGTCATTCTAAATTAGCCTCATCATGCTTTTTAATGACCAGCATATGTAGCAATGAGAGACACTGGTTTATACCCTACTACTTAGCCTTACATTTTTAAATGCATTAATGGTTATTGTCATTCATATGTGTGTGTCACTTCCTTGGTGATATGCTGAAAACCTGTCATTAAGATTGAGGATACAAGGATTCATTTCCATGACAGTGATCTGACTTGTCCCATGTGCTACAAACAAGTAAACATTTTCCTTCTTTGTTTCAAAGTTGCTGTGTGATAGAGTATTTGTTATAAAATACAAATTGAAAAGAAAGTACAAATTAGGAGCCACAATATAGTCATGGGGCTATGAAATACAGTATGGAGAATATAACCAATAATGTTGTAAAGATTATGTAAGGTGCCAGATGGGCTCTGGACTTATCAGGGGTATCACATAATAGACTGTGTAGATGCCTGACCACTGCGCTGTGCACCTGAAGCTGAAGTAGAATGATGTTGAGTGTCAACTATAATTAAATATGTGTATGTATGTATATATATATATATATATATATACACATATATATGTATATATATATATATAAATGAGCATACATCATAATGTAATATTTTAAAGATAATTCAATAAAAGATAGAGTTTATTAATGCATGGGAATTTTATAAGTGTGTAATGTGTGAGGTACATAAATCAGTATCTCTTTATTAGGAGGCGAGATTAATCCCTAATGCATGCATTAGCTAGGCTAGTATATGTAAACTGTTTAGTTATTTCTCTAATTCATACTGTTCACTACACATTTTGTTTTTATTTTAAAATGTATTACTATAATGTAGGGAAAAAAACACTTTATCTAGAGAACACTGGGTAATATGGATTCAAAAACTGGAACACATACTTCTTGATATGTGATGCACTCCATTTTCTACCTCCATCTTTCTAATCAGGACTATGACTGCAAAAATGGCAGAAAGCAAGCAATGATCCTTGTTACATTGTTTTTAGATAAATAATAAATAACCTTTTATATATATAATAGTCCAGGCAATCGCCAAAGAATAGCACATAAATATCTTCCTAAATTTCCAATATTGTTAGAAAAATATTTTTATAAACATAAAATGTGATGATTAGAAAAAAAGAAAACCTCAGATTGAATTATATGGAAGAGTCATAAGTATGTCTCTATTACAGAGATCTAATTATGCTCGTTCACCATATTTTTACAAAATGTTATAAGTCAAACTTAGTAAAATGGCACTGGGTTTGAAGAAGGTGGTGCATTACAATATGGAGACAATTTTATTATATCTAGACTGTTACAGACTTAGGTATTCTTTATAGAACATATACAAATGCATATGCATATACATGGTAAATCCTAGTAAACCCTGAGAGAAGGAACTGAAATCAAACCCCCAGATAATAATGAAGTTATTTAGAAAGGGAGGCTCAGTAAAATAGCTGTACAATAACTGGTAAATAATTAATATTTAAATTTTATAGGTATAGGTATATATGTAAACATTATTGTAAAGCAGTTTGGTCATATTTTGTAAGATTTTTACATATAACACTACAGAATTTGTTTTTCATAAATATGCTTGCAAATAGTTTTATAATCCCCTTTTGACAGCTAACCAAATTTAGAAACTATGGTAAGTCTTCACTTAATGTCACAGATAGGTTATGTATTTTTAGAAAAACAACATGCAAATAAACCAATTTTACCATAGCTAACTGTTATAAACAAGAGTTAATTTCCTACAGCATTTCATCAATAATATAATGAAACGATGTTGGATGAAACAATGTTATTCAAGGACCTGCTATACCTGATACTAAGGGACAAAGCAGAGACCAGACAAAAATTCTGATGTTACAATGCAAAGTTGTTTCACATTCTATTGCTGTAATCTTTGTGAAATAAACAGATAGATAGATAGATAGATAGATAGATAGATAGATAGATAGATAGATAGATAGATAATGAATCTAATGATGAATTTAATTAACTTAATTTAAAATAAATTAATTTAATTTTAATTTATATTTTATTTGCACACATATGTAAATATATGTACATATACACACATATTTGTTGAGTAAATAAATCATAAATGTATTTGTGTGAAAGATGAGTTTGAAACATTCCAGATAGAGAGCTGATATCTGTATGCTGGAGGAGGGAGCACCAAAATGTTGACCTGACATTATCTGGGATGATTATGACATTTCCATTGAAGGTTGGTTGCAAGTGTCTTATGGAACCAAACTGACAAACAACAATAACAAAAACACACTGTGTCCTAATGAGATATTCTTTCCTGAGAAGCTACCAATAAACACTAAAATAGGTTCACTGATGCATCTAATAGATACCTCAGATAATCATTGAAGCTTTAGGTTCTCCTGTAAGATTATTTTCCTTCATGCCTATATATCTATTTGCAAATAGATATGCCTAAGATTTCCCAGGATATTCCCATTTAACAACTGTCTTCTTGGTCTACGTTTCATTAACACTTCATTTCACTCTCAAAAGGGCCCTGCTTAGCACAATCAATTATGTAGTTACCCTACAAAATTAAAATATAGTCAAAACACTTTTACCTTTAGACATTTTTTATACCAAGAAAAAAAATATTTAGTATCTTTTGCATGTGAACAATGTTGAAAGCAGAATATAACCCTCAAATCTCACAAAAGAAGGAAATTTTTTGTTCATGTATATGACTATGAATTGTTCTAAAATTGAATACTTTTCAGCAAATTTTAAGGTTGGTTAAAAAAAAAAGCTAGGTCAAAAGAAATTTATATGTTACTTAACATTTTCAAATCTGTCTTCTATATTATATGAGGGATAAAATAGTTCAATGGCTCAATGTCTGAGAAATTTTGAAGTGATATTCAGATTTAGTATTTCAGAAATGAAACAGAGTTTGCAAGAGATTAAGTGACATAATTTGGTCAGTTGTACCAGAATCAGGATTGCAAGTCAATTAACTTGACCTAATCAATTTACTTTATAGTATATATCCTTTAATTACTGGGTCATAGTAACTGGGTATAGTAACTGGGTCATAGCTGTTTGTGTTATTGCAGGATATAAAATCTATAAAGAGCCTCCAAAGTTATGAAACATAAGAAAAGGGATTCATTATAACTGAATTCAAAGTTTAAATAAAAGATATAAATAAAAGGAAATGGCACAGATGGAAGAAGAGATAGACTCGAGATGTAAAAAAAATAAAGGAACTCCATAAGAACTTTCTGATTTCATCATAAAAAGCAATATAGAAATAATGGGTATACCAGAAGAAGAGAGGGAGAAGGGCACAGAGAGCCTATTTAAACAAACAATCTTCAAGATCTTCCCCAACCTGTGGAAAGAAGTGGATCCTTGAATTCAAGAAGTAAACACAACACCTAATTACCCCAATCCTAACAAGGCCTCTTCAAGGCACATTATATTGAAGCTGTCAATAATTAATGACAAAGAAAGAATTCTTAAGGCAACCAGGGAAAAGAAGACAGTAATTTATAACGGAAAGCCCATTAGATTATCATCATATTTTTTGGCAGAAACTCTCTACAGGCTAGGAGTTAGTGGAATCAAATATTCAAACTATTGAAAGAGAGAAATTAATAGCCAAGAATATTATATCCAGCAAAGTTATCATTTAGATATTAAGGAGTAATAAAGGACTTTCCAGACATACCGAATCTGAGGGAATTCTCCACCACAAGGCCTGCATTACAGAAAATACTGAAGAGTGTTATTCTATCTGAAACAAGACAAAAGAATACAAAACTGTGAGTAAGATGACCAACAGACAGAGAATTACACCCTTATTCAGAATAGGGTATGTGTTTTAATTTAAGTTACTTCCAGTCTGCTACTCTTCTAATTATTTTAAAATGCTGTATTGAGATTAATTTCAGTGGTACTAATATATATATATAATTTAAATGAAAACATGAAATCAAATTATCACAGACATACAATATTTAAGAAAAGAGCTTAAATTGGGAAAAGGGGAATTAAGTACTGCATATTATTGAAATGTGTAAGTTAATTTCTTCCGACTGTATTAAGCAAAGGGATCGGCATGAAATCTTTAGTTGTGAATTCAAGCGCTAGGGGGTTTGCATGAGCAACCAGGATAGCATTATCAAATGAAAGAAATAATAGCTGTTCTTTAGGGAGCTTTGATAAGGTTTAGTAAGCGCACTAAATTGTTCCTTTTCCTTTTTGCAATACATTTTACTGCTTATTCTTCTATTTTTTTTATAGTAATTACATTTACTATTTTTTCTTGTAAAATATAGAAATAGCATACTATTTCCTCTATGTATATAATTGTAGAATGGTAAAATGGTACTAATTTTATTTAGTGTAATGTTTTCTTTAGGTTCTATTGAAGTAATCTTTGAGCAATAATCAATGTTAAGAAAAAAATGTTTAAAAATAATAACAAGGCCACTTATATGAAATGTCCAGAATAGGTAAGTTCATAGAAACAAAGTAGGATGGTAGCTGCCAGGGACTAGGGAGAGAGGGTAAGGAAATGTGATTGCTTTGGGTACAGGATTTCTTTGGGGGGTGATGATAATGTTCTAAAATGAGATTGTTTAGATGTATGCATAACTGTGAATATAGTAAAATCACTGAATTAATAATACTTTTTGGTGAAAAGCAAAAAATACTTTTTACTTTTGGTGACTTGTACATAACCTAAAACTAAATACTATTATATTTGCCTATTTCATTGGTTAAAAGTATTAAAAAGACTTTGAAATGCTTATACCCTTTAAGTCAATACATCCTCTCTTCAAACTAATAACGTAAATAAGAATTCAAACGCTTAGTGATAACAGCATTTATATTAGTGTTATAAGCATATTTGCATTACTAGTATCTATGATTAAAACTTTGAAAAACAAAGAAGATAATAGCAAGAGTAACACATATTTTCTTTAGACTTTCACAAACAGAACAAATTTAAGCTCATTCTCTATATACCAATTTTGCACATCACATTCCATTTCATTCCATAGATTGCTCTGTTTGTGTGAGAATTTAAAAAATCTTTTGAAACTAGTTCCACTAAGTTCTATGTTGAATGATATCCAGTGACTAGAGAGTCCAATATGTCCACTTTTATAAATTTGTATTAAACGTGATTTAATACAGTTTAAAAATTGACTTTCAAGTAAAGACTTAATGAAAAAGTTTCAAGCTAAGCTCTGTGTCCCAGTGTATTTAAGCTCCTATATCTGCTAGACAATAATTAATTTCCTCATCTGCACCCTGATCTCGGATACTTTTAAGCAGAAGAATAGATGGTAGTGGCACCTTAAATTCTGTGGGATTTGTATGATCATGTCCGCATTTAGAAGTCTTAAAGTTGGGATAGCTCAGCCCAGAAATGGGTAATATAGTAGTTTCCATGTTTATTCTGGAGATCTTTTCTAGCCTGGGAGTCTTAAAAGGAGGTTTCAGAACTTGAAAGGGACTTTTGGTCTAGAAGATTACACTTTTCAACCTGGGTTTAAAACAAACAAAAAAACTAAAGCCTAATTTGTTTTAGGCAAGTTATAGATAAATTAACACTCATTATCACAGTAATTATTTTAGCATCTTCTTTTGCTATCAAATGTATTAGGTGTGAATGAAAGATACATTCATCCTATCAAGTATTATCCTGTTGCCACTTTGAAAGGAGTTCATCTTCTCTGAGACTTTTGTGTTCTCAAAAATTAATCTAGTCATACCTCTGGCAGTCAGTGCTAGCAGATATTTTTCATTTACTATCCATCTTACATCAACTAATACCCCTTCTGCAAGTCACCTCTACGGAGGTGACTTATTTCCCTCTTGGAAATAACTCTTCAGCTTATTATTGACTACATCCTCCTGTGGTCTTCCTCTGTGTCTTTGGGACCCTGTGGTGGCTATAGTGCCTTTGAAACCTCCTAAGATTTGACCTTGCATACCACTGATATGCAAAGTCATATTAAGTCTATGTCAAAATGCATAGCTTCAAAAATAGCTGGTGAGTTCAAAGGCACATACCTGGAAGTGAGAGAGAGAGAGAGAGAGAGAGAGAGAGAGAGAGAGAGAGAGAGACAGAGAGAGAGAGAGAGAGAGAGAGAGAGAGAGAGAGAGAGAGAGAACATATGTTTCCAGGAAGCTCACAGAATATCTAAATGTATGAGTGGAGAAATTCTATGCTTATGTTTATTTTTCTTTTCTCTCCAGTGAGCCTACTTTATATGGAATTTATTATCCTTTTTGGTGACATAAACAATAGCTAAAATATTATACTCAGTAACCAAGAAATAATCTGTCTATGAGACCTAGTGTTTGCCCACAAACCAACTTCTTAAGCCAAGTTTTCTCAATGAACTGGACAAACTTTATATCATCAGCAACTTTTTTTGTATATTGGAATTAAGAAAGCATGTGCACAAGCTGAAATAAGCTGTCTCTCCCTGAGGTCTGTGCAAGACCTTTTTCTTAATCTCTAGCTAAGAGTAACTCTGCCTCAGGCTTACTTTGTTAAAATATAAGTCATACTCTGAATTTGATGGGACTTGATGAGTTATCTTGGTCTACATTTTGGATCTGATATGGGATTGGTCCCGGAGATTCATAATATGTTGAACTGCTCATTGTATAGGAACCTTAATAGTTCGGAAAAAAGTCACTTTGCATTTGATATCACATTTTATAGCATTTGACTATTTCTTATAATGCTTTTTTAAAAGTATGTGTTTGCATTTATACTAAAATCCTAAATTGGGACATTGTGAGTTAATCATTCACTACAGATTTATTATAAAGAATTTTTAAAATTAACTTTGACATATAGGGGGGAAAGTATAGTCTGACAAGGGGGTAAAGTAGAGTAGTAGAGGGTTATTTGCAGTGGTTGTAATGATCAAATCCTGAGTCAAGTACTTGGAGATTACTATCTCTTCAAAGTTCAGAATCTGCTGGCATTTTCAACTGCTTATAAATACACATGTATTTTTAATGCTTTCTCCATATGTAAAATACAGCAACTCAACTAACCTTTTAAAGAGACTCCATTATATTAATTTGAAAAATCATATAATCACCACACATTTGAACTATCAGGATTTAAGTTTCTGCCAAAACTTGGGTTTTAAATAGATACTACTGGTAATAGTTCTTATTCACCAAATTTCACACCTCACATTACAGAAAATATTGGGTCTTTAAAGATTAACACAAACAATTCAAGTAGTAATAGTTTGGAAAATACTTAATGTAGTGGGAAACAGAGGAAGTAAAATGCTTGTTTCACATGCTTATGAAATGTGGATTTTCCGTAGCCTGTCATTCTTCTCTTTGATATAAATGACTGAAATCATATTGATCTTGACAAACACAAACTCAGGTCAGCATCCTCCATAGCAGGCTCAATCTAACTTTATAGCTCTTATGTTTATAGCTATTGCCCTACTATGCATAACATTAGGTGTCAAGAAAACAATATTACTTTCCTTCCTTTCTTCACAACAGTGGTTATGCACTTCATCTGCTGGTAAATTTTATCTCCAAGACATGGTAACAAGGTGGTCTAGAATCCAACTGACTTATGTTTTGATTTCCCCTCTTCCACTTAGTACTCATGTGAACTTCATAAGTTAATTTCTCAAAGACTAAATTCCTCACCTATAAAATGGAGATTAAAATAGTAAGATAACCCATGTCCTACCTCTTGGAATTGAAAAGAAACTAAAATGTAAAATACTATGTATCTGTACAGTGCAGTGATCAGGCATCTTCATCATCCCTGAAGTGATCTCCCTAACGGGACAAGTGTCCATTGGATACCCTACAAAAGCTGAAGCTGAACAATAATGAATGTCAACTACAATTTATATATATATATATATAAATTGAGTTCAGCATTAGGAATAGAAACAGTGGTAATGTAATGGCTGTATGCGACGTCAGAGGGGTAGCAGATGGGGGAGGGGGGTTATCACTGTGTGAGGGATATAAATGATAAATGTCTATTACATTGTTTTGTATACCTGAATCTAATAAAAACAAATAAAATAAAAAAAAATAAAAAATAAAATACTATGTATGTAGTTAGAACTCAGAAATTGTTCGCTAGTCTTCTTACTCAAATCCTAGTTAAACATCCCCAATCAATTCTTTATAGATATCCTTAGCTGACTATATATATATATTTATGTCCTTAGATCACTCAAGAAAATTGCACTTCTTTATTTTAAGTTTCTTTTTACCTTCCATCAGAAGTACCTAATTCATTGCTAATATATATTTACTTTATATAATTGATATTTATTTTTTTCATACATTCAAATGATGTACTTCTCAATGAAATTCTCTGATGAATGAAAAATATTCGGAGCATATTAAATTACACCTACCATGCTTATTTAAAACTACAGATTTTAGAATATGAGAAAGTGGGAAAAGGTTGTAATACAAGGTGGAGGATGGAACTCCTAAAGTAAACCAAATATTAGCTAATGGTTCAGGTTCTCCTTTCTGGTTATCAGAGATAGATTACTGGTAAACGCAGGATGTCAATGTCAGAGCCTTGAGATCAGGACTTGTATCTGCCATGGTATAAATTTAAAGAGAGATGGCAATGGATGTCAAGGCTTGGAAAATGACTCCAAACATGTTTGTCTATTGAGAGAACCAAATAATACCAGGAGCTGGCACAAAGCCACAATGTCTGTGAACAGATTAAAGTAATAACTAGATAGCAGAAAACAGGCAGATTAGGCAAACAGAATGGCCTGTGGACCAGTGATTTTCCATTCCTTTTGTTTCTTTTCTCTCAAACTATAAATGATTTTTTATACTCAACACATTTTTAAGTTGACCTCAAATTTTTATCGTTAGTGTAATTAGTAGCAAAGGATGTATTCCCCACTATATTTTAAACTGTTTGAATTTTGCATCAATTCTAAATGTATTGAACTTACTCTAATTTCAAATCTACAACCACTCACTGAAAGAATAAATAAAAACCTGTTCTTAAACAGTTATATATTTTGCATTATTTTTTGAACTTTGATTCAATCTCACTTCTCCAAAGATTTATTACAACCGATATTTTATACATGTTCATATATACATATTTAAAAATAAAATATATTGTGCATCTTTAAATTATTTATACTTTGCATATGTGTTTATTATTATTATTTTTTTTAATTCCCTGTGCCAATAAGGCTTTTAATCATGAACATTTATTCTGGCTTGAGATAGCATTTAATTTATTAGTGGTTCACCATTAACCACAATAACATTATATATTACATGTTTTAAAAATATTTAATGATACAAATATTCTTGATGAGAATTGCAGTTAATGAAGATGTATGGCAGTGTCATTAAGCTTGTGTAAAGAAATCTTTAGCTATTTTACTTATAACTTTGTGACTCTATCCTTATTCCTGAATTTTTTTTTTTCACAGTATAGGTCAATACATCTTATTTGGGATGTAAGAGGTGCCTTATTCTTGTGAAAATAACAGAGGCATAATTGCGAAGGAGGAGGTTGCAATACGAAACGTCAATATCAATGAGGTCACAGTAGGGAAATGCACATATAGAAATAAAGGATCTGGAAAAATATTTCTTTAAAACAATCTGTGTGTGAGCTTGAGGAAAGCTTTCCTGTGATGCTAAAGATCCATGTGTCACAGGATGAAGATGGTTGTTTGATGTGATCTGTGTGATTTTCCTCAACTCATCTGTGTAGCCAGCCAATTCACATTAGAGAAACATGTGGTTACACAATGGGAACTCCAGGAACAGAAATGCTATTGTATTGATTAGAATGTTGTAGGCAGGTAAAGAACTAATTAACCTCCCTATCTTTATCCAAGAGGCCACAGTTTTCCACTCAGAAGTCCCTCCACATTCCTCTACTTCCTGGATTCAGGGGTAGCAGCACAGCAATGAACAGGAGGTCTGTGGATACTCTTTAATTATGTAAATTCACCTCTAGGAATTTGCTGGGGAATGTTGGACATCATAATTAACAAAGGCATTCCAGGGCTCTTTAACAAAACTCTTGCTTTTGGTTGCTATAGTTAGGTTTTTATATCAACCTATTATGTTTTAAAATAAAGAAACAACTGTTAACATACTCCAAGGATAATTATATACCATAACTAATTACTTGCCACCTTGACTAAATCTGTTAGTGTGTTTAACTCTAATAAAAAGATGGTAAATTGTTTTGGTCCATTTAATTTTTACATATTCTAGGCTTCTGGATTGTGTAATTGATTAGAGAGCTTATACCAATGTTGTATACATCTTTGAAACCAGAGCGAGTGAATACAAAATGAGCTTGTATAAATGCTGAATGTGCTTTGAATTAAGAATCCTTGGCTTGCTCAATAGCTTACTAAAAACATAGGGATATTGTACTCCAAAATCAAACTTCTTATTCATGTAAACATTATTCATGGGAATTGTTACGGTCTTCTAAAACATTCTTCCTTATGCCTTATAGATAATCCATTTTAAAAACATGTTTTTCATACTCAGATAGCCAGACCCTAGATGGTAATACTGAATGAAAATCATTCCCTAGAAAATCAATTTTACTTACTCACAGTACCAATGCCAAAATCTCAAACAAACAAGGCTATTCAGTTGGTTGTCTTGTAACTTAATTAACTCAAGGAGATTTCATAGAGTGAACACAATCACTTTTGTGTGTAGCACTGAAAAAGTGAAACTGAATAGAAAGTAGACTATTTTCCCCAAAAAAAACATATCCTTCAAACTGCTCTAGCAGTATCTTACCTACAGTCTTCCAGTTCTTTTGAAATTATATTTACATTAGCATTCTTTAAAAAGAAAGCATAAACCACTTAGGATTTAACCTCAATGTAATTTACTTAAATTTCAAGGAAGATGACACTAGTTAAAAAATATTATTTTCCCTAATATGAACAAAACCCATCTACTGATTTCAAAACCTAATTATTTATCTCTATTTCAAATTCTAATTTTAAACTCTATTATTTCATTTATAATTATTTTTAGGAAATTGTTCTTCACTCCATAATCTTAGAATGTTTTATTATTAAGCATATTGAGTCAAAGAAATAAGATATATTTGAGATAGCAAAAATATTAAAATTTCACCATTAAAATATATTTAACTCTAGGTGAATAAACAGAATATATAAAATAGTACTACTACTAATAAAAAAAAAAAACCTACAGTAATACACTTTACCTTATCTACTGTAATATGTTTTAGTTCCCTAATATGACATGGCTTTTGAACAACTTATAGGCTTAATGGCTTTCATAATGGACCTTGTCTCTGACATTTTCATTGTGGTTTTCTCAGTCTGTTCCCAGTCTTCATTTGTTACTTTTTGTTCTGAATCAGCCTCTGCAAATATTGCAATTTTATAAGAAAATTAGTATGTAAAAAGAAAAACGAAAAAATGATGTTCTGGATGGAACAATGTACCTGGAGTGTTTGGATAAAACTCAAAAAACATTGGTGGAAGGATATATCCCATTCATAGTTACTGAAAGGTAGAAGCAGGTAACTTTTGATCAGTGGGCCTAGGATGGAAATAGTTCCAGTATGATTTGTTTTGTGACATTAAAGCCAGAAAGATTGGGAAGAAATACTCAGAATCAAATTTCATTACAGTTAAATATCCATAAAAGCTAAAGTGTTACAAGAAAGGAAGCATAAGGAAGTAATTCAGAGTACAATTAGTCTCATTATATCAATGGATCTTAATGAAACTGAACTACTTTGGAGTATTTCCTACAACCTAATCAAGCCATAAAAGGTAAGGAAGTTATATTTTGGAAATAGGTTAAATGCTTAAATTAATCTCGAGAAAATAGTTTAAAAACAACTAATTGATAGAGTGCAGACTTTGAAACCCTATCGTTATAATGACTATCAATGGGGTTGTCTTATTTTCCCTTATGTTTATGACAAAATGCCTTTTATGTCTTTAACTGCCTTTCTCCTGCAATGTTCACAATTATCAAATTTCAGTCCTTTGAGAAGAAACCCACAATAAAGTCAAAGAATAAATATGATGGAATTAATTGCTCCTATTACTAATATATTTCTATGTTAGTTTAGAAATAACCAATTCATTATTTGCTAGTGCAAATGCCTTTTCATGTTTTAGAAATTTATGAATTAGAGAGTGGCATTGACGATCTGATTTTAAAACATTTAATTCACTAATTTATTTATACTTGTGATTTAATTTTAATGCTATAAAAGATCACAACAGGTTAAACAAATGTGGAACCTGCAATTGAAAACACAGCATGCCTGTAGTGTAATGTATTGAGTTTGCTATGATTGTTTAGGTAATTGACAGGTTGGTCAGTAAGATAACACAAAAGGGTTGAATAGACAAGTCACACTCACATAGATTACAAATGTAACCCAGATCCAATTTTTATCTAATATTTAAAGGACATGCACAATCAAAAACACAAGTCAAAATCTTCCCTTGGAAAAGTCTGAGAACATCAATGCAGGCTGCCATAAAACCCAAGCTTGGATGTAATAAGAAAAGTTCTTCTTCAGATGTACTGATAGAGGTTTACTCTAAGTAACAAAGGCAGAACACTGCTTACACAGAAAGAACCATTTCTATATGGGACATATCAATTGTATACCCCATTCATTCCATTTTGCATGGCTCTCTCTCCTGAGTAGCCAACATCTCATCAGTAGAAACATTTTTGTATCCGGAAGCTCAGGGAGACTGATTCCAATGTAGCATGTCTATCTTTTAGCTTTAGTTTTCTCAGTTGTAAGTCTCACTGGTGATTTATGTATCACAACTCAGAGCACAGATTTCAAGCATAAAAAGAAACTGCCATGGAAATCCAAATCGCTGGTTTGGAGAAGAAAGAGGTCTCATTCCTGACCATTTGCTCCAAGGGTGGAGTGTTCTCTGCACTCGGCACTATAATAGCTTTATTCTAGAAAATGTCTTAATACATCCCTTTCCTCTCTGAATTCAAGAACATTTTCACAGTCTTGATTTGTTAGAGGGATACAAAAACAACTGAATCGATTTTTTAACATTCTTTCAAATTAGTTTCCAATAAATAAGGGTCTTATACTCACTTTGGTATCTGATATCTGCCATAGAGGTTTAAAGAAAGGTAGGAAATCTCCACTTAACACCTTGTTATAGAAGGTTTTTGAATTTGTTACATTAATGAATATGATATTAATTTCAAAATTTAAGTAGGTATAAATGTTACATATCAGGCAAGGAACCAACCCAGCCTCATAAAGCAGCTTTATGAGGCCTGTCACAACTCCTTAAGTGTCAAAAGTACAAAACAAGATCTGAGGGACACATTTATTAACCAAGTTGGTAATAGTGTAAGGAAAATGAGATGGCTAGGACAAAATTTAGAGGCATTTACTTTCACGATAAACTTAACATTTTTTGGAATATTTTCTAGTTTAGGAATATGTACCATAACCTCACAGATAGCAAAATTAGAAGTATTACCCAAGACGCATCTGCATGACCCCGCATTCCATGAACAATGACATTTAAATATTCAAATTGCTTGATCTCATTCATAAATGTACCCTTCTCTCAATCCACTGTATTTCATTCTGATTACTTTTGTCTAGACTATATTAAATCATCTCTTAATTTATCTTCCTGTATCCCAAATAATTCTTCTAAAATTAATTATCCTCATACAGACCTACTAACATCTTTCTAGATTTCAAAAGCAGTCCTTCTATTCTTCTGTTTAAACAACTCCTTGTTACTCAGTCAAGAAATGAAGTTCACGTTAATATACGTTTTTTTTCTTTTTCTTTCTTTCTTTCTTTTTTTTTTTTTTTTTTACCTCTGCCAGCTTATATCTATCACGCAATCTAGGGAGTTCCTAAATGTGCCATACTGTTCATTTGTGTCTTGCTTCTCATACTAGACCTTTTCCAACTATCCAGTTGCTCTTGCAAGAGATCCACGGTCTCAGAACCCAAATCAAGTGTCATGTACTCTATGAAGATTTCCCTCAACCTTCCCTAAGCACAACTGAAAGTCTTTCATTTATTTCAGAGCATGCATGGCTATCTGCCATAGCACGCTTTCTAAAACTCAAAGGTTCTTGAGCGTCAGCATATGTTCTTTCTTTTCATTCACAATTCTAATAAAGTATTCAAAATGTAATGGCTTCTCAGTACATGTACATTGCATGAATAAATGTATAAAATATAATGAAAGCAATGAAAAGTAAATCCTTCCACTTATAGAAGTTTTTAATCCTTCTTCACTCTCCCAGAATTCCCTTGACCATAAACATTTGATGCAGGCTCTGACATTTTAAAGTTATGAGTGGGTGAAATGCTGTATTAATACAAATCTTCCCTTTCCAAAAGGTGGCTCGATGTTCTCAATCCTTTTTTCAATTCCAGGGATACTCTAGGCACCCTAAAATGAATCCCTCACTTCATGCCCAGGATGTCTCCTCCCTCTAAAGGACTGCTCTCTGGGATCAGTGAAAGTCCCACATCTGCAATCTTTTCTGCTCATGACTCAACTAAGTTGTAAGCTAAAGGTTTTACAGAATAACTGCAACCCAGCTCCCAAGCCAGCTTTGAAAATTTACCAGAATTATTTTCTATTTTCTTCCTTTTCCACTGTGTCGACATATACATATATGAGACCATGAGTTAAACTAAAATCACAACTTCTAAATTATATATAATTTCATAATTTCAGCTTGGAGTGGAAATTACAGGGAATGTTGTTGGCTTTTTATATGTGGGGGCCTCCGCTATTCCAATTCAGTCACTCTGCAAATCAGTGGCATGAGCCTAAAACAATAAAACCTGAGTATATGTGACTAAAATTTACTACTGAACGACTCACAGTCAAATTAACCTGAAACATTTATTAGTTTGGTGCAAAAGTAATTGCGGTTTAAAAGGTTAAATGTTGCAAAAAAGGTAATTACTTTTGCACCAACCTAATGATTATACAGATAGAACAGTTTCTCCATTTCAATATAATCAGGAATAAATGATAAACTGTTCTCAGAAATGACAATGATACTATTTTTAAATCAACAAAAATGACATTTTTTCTCAGAATTGTGTTGCACTTTTATCTATAATTAACATCTAAACAGATATTCCTTGGAGAAATTAAGCATTTAGTTACCATCCAAATGATTAAATATCAACACACATTACATAAATATAGATAAACATGCACACATATTAAAAGGTAAAGCCCAGAGTCTGACTATGTAAAATTGGATTTGTCTTGTTCTGGCAGAGTTAAAATGTTAAAAAGGAAGCAGGCAAAACAGCCTAAGAAAGAGATTTAAAAAAATAAATAAAAAGAAAGGTACATTGTCCTGGACAAAGGTATGCATTTCTGTTAGAGCCTGAGGGAGTCAGTTAGTGGTAAGGTGAAAGTGTGAAGCTGGAGGAAGCCTACTTCATGACAGGCTGTATGTAGGTGAAAGAAATGTGGGCTTGGTTCAAGTAAAAGAAAACAAGGAGGATATTAAAGAGCAGCAAAAAGTGATTGAGGTAATAGAGTCAAATAATGGGATTAAGAAGACAATGGAAATGTAATCTAAAAGTTGAAGGAAGGCAAACCTTAGAAAGGGATCAAGAGGTGAAGATTCAAAGTAAAAAAACAAGCACACAAACTAACAAAAAACCCTGTGTGTGTGTGTGTTTGTGTGTGTGTGTGTGTGTGTGTGTAGACACACACATTATATAATAAAATGTCACCCTCCTTTCCTTCTACATACAAAGGCCATTTTAATAAACAAATAAAATATTTCTATCAGTGTAGGTTATGTAGAAATACAGAAATAAGGGCCTTCCACTGGCATCTAAGGCAAGCTGATCTCTTTGCCTGCAGAACCTGCTGGAAAGAGTTTGAAAAGATGTCCTCATTGAATCAGGAGAGCTTCATGGATGCGAGTACTGAAAAATAACATGAAGTGAGAAGCAGATTCTATTCAGATAATTTGTTCTCTTTTAAATTTGACGTTCATTTTACAGCATCATCTACTCCTCAAGATAATTAAATCATGTTTTAAAATAAAAATGTCAATTTGCTTAATTTTCTTGCCTTCCTACAAAATTTGTACTATAAAATAATAGTCCATTTCTCTTAGTTTTAAAAAGAACTTCCACAGAAAAAGTAGACATTTTAATACAAAACAATTTATTTAAAATATTTTATATATTTGCCTAATGTATACATGTTGCAATTAAAAAAAAGAAAACATCACTGCCTTCTTTTAACATAGAAGAGGCAGTAGAAAAATATCCAGAAGTAAATGTTAAAGATAAATATGACAAGGTTTTTTGTTTGTTTGTTTGTTTGCTTGTTTGTTTTTTACAATGTGTGTATAGATTTTACTTTGGGGATATATATTCACAATTTTAAATAAGCATCCAGCCCCAAAAAATAGAGCGGGCTGTTAAAAAACCTTTTCTGTCTGAATCAAGAAGTTTGGATTAAGGATATAAGGTAAAGGTGTTTCTAAATCATATGAATTGTTTAGTTAAAACCATTTCTCCTGAATTTATGTTTTTAGACATTTTAAGAATTTGTACTAAAATAAATAGTGAATAAAACCTATGTACATGTCCCTAAATGGTTGAAACACCATCTAGTGTAACACAGACTGATATTAAAGTAAATAAAACATAATACATTATTTTTTAAAATCTGATATATGTCAGTTAAAATACAAAACGAATGGCATAGTATTTTTAGAAATGAAACCTGGTACACATGAAGTTAGCCAGATTATTCAAAACAAGATGAGGTAGCTTAATTAATCTTCCATTAGAAACTTATATAAGTAGAAAATTATAATCAAGTCCTCATCAATTAAGATATGAATGTCATATTGAATAATCACCATATAATTTTATATCTTATTTTTAAAAAACATATATTAAACATTTTTGTCAATGTAGTTGAACAAATATATACAATACCATGTTAACAAAACTGTTTTTTTTTTTCCTTAAGGACCAGTGTTGACTAATGCTTAAACAATTCTCCTCCATATGTCAACATTTGTATATTTTGTCAGAACCAATATACAGTACAGAATTGCCTTTACATTAAAATAAACATTCTTTCAGATTTTTATTTTTGCTAACTTAATGTGAACTTAAAATGACATTGTGTTACTATTAATTAAGAGTAACGACAAAATTTTTATTGCAGATAATTTTTATATCATTTTCAGTGAGAAGTTTATAAAATATGCCAAAAATGTGTTTGCATATTTATATATTAAAATATGGACAAATACGTAACCATATTAACAATGGCTATCTGTGTTTGTTGATATTAAGTTTTTTTAAAACTTCTTTTCAAATTTGTTTCCATATATGATATAGTCTAATGACTATGACTTTTATTTGCCATCAGAGAAAAATATAAATGTACAAGTGTATTCTTACTCTTATTTAAAAAATGAGAGAAACAGAAGAAAGGAGAAAAAAGGGAAAAGAGGGGAGGAACAAGGAGAAAGAGAAGGGAGGGTAAAGCGGGAGTTATTGTGTGATTATTTAACTGATTTTCCTTTGAGTTTTTGTGTAATTAAGTTAAATGGTAGGTAGATGCCCACCATTTGTTTTTCTGTATTTTCCAATCTTCATGAATATATGATCAATAACTATACATAAAACCAGACAAGTCTGAAATCACCAAAAAAACAAAAACAAACAAAAAAACTAAAACACAGAATTTGGGGTCTCAAAAATCATAGAATCTTTTGGGTTGGAGGACATAATAAACCAAACAATTAGAACATTGTCATCTTTGAGAGTTCTTCATTATTTGTTTTTATATCACCTTCATCAACCCTGATAAGTCTTCCTTAGAGAGTATGATCTAAAATATCCTGTTTGCTATATCTAAAGAATCAGAATATCCCAGGTAGGGCCCAGGAATCCACATTGCAATAATCTACTAGATATTTTGCTCTGGGTATATACTTAGGATATACACATGGATGTATAGATAAGCACGTAGCTCAGGGATTCTAGAGAATGCTAACCAAATGAAGGAACACTTGAAATGGCGTCTTTAATTATTAGCATGGGCTAGGAACAAAAGGTTTGGGTGTGTAAGAGTTATGCATATAGTCTGGAAATACAGAAAACATTTGGATAATGCAGTTAGTTTATTGTGGCTAGAGCTAGGGCATATTGGGAAGAGACAGGAAATGAGATAAATAAAATCATTAAGCAAAACTCATGAAAAGTTAAGTTAAGCTAAAGAGTACAAAATTAATCTTAAATGGGAATCATTAGATGATTAAAAAAAAGAAATGTTGCAACGCAATTGATATTGTTTCTTGGCTTATCTAATTTTACTTGCTTCTCTGTCCATCCACCCCTCCATTCAATTACCTTTCTGTGCATCCATTAACATAGCTATTCAACGATCTGTGACCAACCTCTCCCCCCCCCCCCCCCCACACACACACAGTGAAGAACAATATGAGGTTAAAAGTATTTGCAGTTGAGAAACGAAAAGTACTGACAACTTTGGAGAATAATAATGAAGTTATTAGTTTATAAGAAAAGGAGTTGACTTTTTTGTGGGTTGCTCTAGCAACGTAAGACCACTGGGTATGTCTTGGGGCAAACATCATCTCTATCTGTAACTCTTTTCAATGTCCCCAAATGTACACAGATTGTAAAGGTCTTATCCATTAATAAAAATAAAAGACATTGGGGGGCGGCCGGTGGCTCAGGGGGTTTGAGCACTGTGCTCCTTACGCGGAAGTCGTGGATTCGATTCCCACTTGGGCCAGTGAGCGGCGCCCTCTACAGCTAAGATTGTGAACAAAGGCTGGACCTGGAGCTGGGCTGCTGGAGCAGCTGGAGCGCCTGTCAGCCAGCCAAGAGCTGCTGTGAGTGGCTGACAGACGGCCAGCGACCCACTGCCCCAGCCCCAGCCGGGTGGAGTGCAAGGCTCAAACTACCAACATGGGCAAGGGAGCTGCGTCCTACCCAACTACACTGAGAACAACGTCTCGAACCAGTGTTGGGAGTGGGGGGGGGGGGGGAAAATAAAACAAAAATAAGAGACACTGGCTACTAGCTAACTCCAAATACACCAGAGGAGAAGAAAAGCCATGTCTCTGATTTTTCTTTGGGTTTCTTTTGATTAGTCTTCAATGAGCTTCTAACAAGTATCTGTTAGCGCCTTCTTTCAGCAATATTCATCTCTCTTGCTTTCTCTCAGTTTTGTCATCACTTTTAAAGAGGAGAAAAGAAGCAAGCTTTTACCTTAGGTCATCTTAAGATAGCCTTTAATGAATGATTGAAGAGTTCCAAAAACATTTGTAACATCACTGCCATCAGATAATGCAAGATTTATATACTACTCTGTGTAATAGTCAAAATGATGTATTACATGGATACTGTAATTGAGGGGCATAAATATAGAGTTCTGGGAATGAGTTTAATTTGATCACATAATTTTAAATGATGCACATTAATAATTAATGTATTATGTTCAAATATAATTTGAGTTATATAAATTCCCACAGAAATGCCATATTAAATGATCATGATTAGCATTACCTTAATAAATATCAAGTAAATTATTGTCAGGCCAATTATTTTTAAAGCATTCATGATTTATAAGTACTGCATAAAGTATGTCAATAATTAATAAATATTTTAAAATAAGTTTCTTGGTATGGTAGAGCATTTGCACAGAAGACCACAATAATTCCTCTTTCCCTTTGCAATGCAACTTTACAGATTCTTCTATCAGGAAATTGGAGTGTATTTCCTCACTCCTTGAACTTGGGCTGTTTGGTGACTTGTTTTGCCCAATGTAATGCTGCAAAATTAACTGCAGATATCTGGGCCTTGCACAGTTGTTCTCAGTCTCAGGTAATGTTTTCCTGAAATTATAATAAATGTCTTTACTCTCTCATGCAGCAGGTTGAAAAGTCTGAGGGAGCAAATGTCAACTGCCAGAAGAACTACTGTAGTTATGTTTGGCCACCCAGCCACGGTTAAGTGACAGATGCTTGTATCTACATGAGTCACCCAAGACAGACAACAAGAACTGCTTGATTGAACCCAATCTAATGGCTCAAAATAATGATCAAATGATTTGTTGTTTTAAGAATTGTTGTTTTAAACACTGAATTTCAGGGTGGTTTCATATTTAACAACATAAACAGATGTACTTGGATAACATCGTAAAATTATCATTTCAGGTTTCTGTCTTTTTGCAAGCATAATGACAATTTAGGTGTAGTAAGAAAACATAGACAAAATAATCAGATAATGCAATAAACTATATGACAGCAACTAATACTTCGAGCATTATTATATCCTAAGGATATTACCAAATGCATTTTATATTTATGGTGAATAATCCCATATAACATAGACATATATACTTATATGATACAGAAGCTTCATTTGCTTTATATACATGGAAATGAAGGCCAGCAACATGGATAACTTAATCAATGTCACAAAAAACCAGAAGTGAAAAACAAGCCCAACTGTGTCTGATTTCAGAGGATACCTTTTCTCGGTAAAGCATATGGTAAATTAAATCATAATTTTACTTTGTGTGGCTTTATATAGCAATGACTTCCACTCATCAATAAATGTGAAATAGAAAATATATATTGGTCTCCCGCCCCTGGTTCTTGTCAAGAGACCTTAAAACACTTGAAATGTTTTTAAGTGATAGAGACAAGGAGCATTTTCTGTTCTAATATTTGGTCTTTGACCCAGTTTCTGACAGAGTTCCAAAATTCCTTGGAATTTCCTGGGCAACAGGGGTGCCTTTTGTTCTAAGGAGACAACTTTTGGTGGGCTCCCAAATAGTTTCAGGATGGGGACTGGTCACCAGAAACATAAGCCATGATTAGGAGCATGGAACTTTCAGCCCTTCCTCCCATCCTCCCGAAAGGGGAAACAGGCAGGAGATTGAGTCCATGATTGATCATGCCTACATGATGAAGCCTCCATAAAAATCCCCAAAGTACGGGTTCAGATAGCTTCTGGGTTGGTGATCACATCCACTGGGAAAGTGGCACACCCCAATCCCACAGGGACAGTTCCTGCGCTCCAGACTTTTCCAGACCTCACCCTATGTATCTCGTCATCTGTATCCTTTATCAAATCTTTTAACATATAATAAATTGATAAACATAAGTAAGTGTTGCCCTGAATTCTGTGAACTATTCTAGCAAATGAATCCAATCCAAGGAGGGGAGTCACGAGAAGCTCCAATTTGTAGCCAAAACAATAGAAGCTGTGGGTAATCTGGGGATATACTACTTGTGATTGGCACCTGCTAGTGGGGGATAGTTTCACGGGACTGAGCCCTTCACCGGTGGGAGTTGATATTATCTCCAGGTGGATAGTGTCAGAATTAAATTAAATTGTAGGATGCCCTCGTGTCAGAGAAATGCTTGATGTGGGAGAAACAGCCCATACATTTGGTGTCAGGAAGTGGTGTTAGAGAATACGGTAGTAGTGTAAGGAAAAGGAGAAACTCAGAAGGACTTTTTTTTCCCTTTACAAATGTATATTGAACTTCTACCTCATGTTAGGTACTTGAATGAATCTGGTGATCCAATTTCACAAAATTAAAATACTATCAGAGCTTCATGAGGATCATATTTAAATGCTGAGACGGCATTGATTAGTCATCAAATAAAAATCTGTCATATTTATCACAATTCTTAATTATATATTTTTGAATTTGAACTGGAGCATCAAGGACACTTTCTACGAAGGAGTAGCATGAATGTCAGGTCTGAAGAATGAGCAGATATTAAGGACGGGATTATGGAGCAAAGAACATTTCAGGTACACAGAACAAAAGTTGTGTGTGCCCCAGGGTGGAGAAAGCTTTGTACTTTCAAGGAACTGAAAATTAAAGAGACCATGGACACTGAAGAAGAAGGAGGGGAGAGGTAAGAGAAAGAGCTGAAGAGCTGAAGGGCCTTGAAAGGCAAGTGGATGTTGTATTAGTTGAGTAAAAAGTGTAGATTTTCTAAGAGTTATTGATAATCACTGATGTTTTAAACAGTGTACTCAATAATTGTGTTTTTATTTTAAGTTGTGTACAATTGTTTATTTTAAAATATCCTCATGGGAATATGATCTCTGTTAGATTATTAGAAGCGAGATTGCACGTAGGATTTCCCTCTATGTTGCTCTGTATTATCAGGTGTGCCCATTTCAATGCCACATTGACATAACATTATAACAATAAATATATAAAAATGGAAATATATCCTCCTTTCAATTTCAATTTTGTATTACTGGTTATGAGGTTGAATATAATTCTTAAGTTCATTGTCCACTTGAATTTAGTTTCTCTGATTTTGCTTATTTGTATTTATGATAGAGACTAGATACTTATTAAAACTAAAACTGTCTTCTTCCTTCAGGGTGCACAGACTGTATTTTCTGCTTCCTTGTATTTCCTGCTTACGTACGGTCATGTGATTGGAGTCTGACTCATTAAGTATGACCAGGCTGATGACTCTTAGGGCTATATCATGCTGATGTTTTGTTTTTTTTTGATGTTGTTTTGTTTTCATCCTTGCTAATAGAGATCAATGGCTAATAGAGATCATGTGAGCATCTAGAAAAAGTCAAAGCCAAACATCAAAATCGTTTGGGTTCATAAACCACTAACGTAAATTATTCTGGTAAGTATTATTTTTGCTAATGGAAGAACTTTCCAGATGACATAACTAGTTGTATCATTGCAGGATCCTAGGTTTGTCCCATTTTAAAATTACTACATAATGGCAATAAAATTCCAAGGTGATGGTACAAATTTATAAACTGACCAGCAATGCTTGAGGGTTCAAGTTGTTCCACACTCAACATTGCCGGTCAAAATGAAAAACTGCACAGACACTGTGGGTTCTTGAAGTTGAACATACATTTATGGTGTTATCAAGCATCTCACAGCTCAGCAATTATTCAAAAGTAAATGTATATTCCACACAAAAAACTTTACACAAAGGTCTGTAGCATACGCATATTGCCAAAAAGGGAAACAACCCAAATGTCTTACCAGAGGCTAATGAATAAATAAATGAAATACTATGGAGAATTAAATCGTAATAGAATACGATTCAGCAATAAAAATGAACATACTTTTCATAGACACAATCTAGATGAATTTAATACATTGTGCTGAGTGAAATAAGCTGGTCTCAAAAGGTTACATATTCTGATTCATTTATATTACATCCATTTATATTACATTTATATTATATTTAAATTTATATTAAAAAATTAGAACTATAGGAATTGAAAACAGGTCAGTGATTATGGGTGGGAGAAGGGGCAAGTATAGAGGGATAGCAGAAGTTTCTCTCAACAGGTGATAGAATAGTTTTATATCCTAATTATTGTTATATGAATCAATATATGGATTAAAATTCAATGAATTTTATATGAAAAGAAAAGTCTATTTCAATTCATGATAATTGAATAAATAAATAATAAAAATAAATATGGTATTTCAGCTCAGGCATTTAGATCACCTTGTAAAAGTGTTGTTTTTGAAGTTACATAATCATTATTCCTCTGAATTCAAAGGCATTTCTGAAGAAAGTTTTAATTAGACTAGGAGCTTGCATTCATCTTTTGTGAAGTTTCACCACAAGTTGAATAATCTCGAAGCCCTTCTTGATACCAAAAAGGTTAGGAGGTTGACAGAGCAAAGCAGGTGAGGATGAGGGTCTGGAGTGGAAGGTTAGATTCTGTTAGAGAAAGCGATTGTTTCAAATTCCTTATTATACTAACATTATCTATCCCACTCACTAGATTTAAAAAGGAAAATAGCTATGGTGCTATTTTTACATTCTTGGTGATTTTAATAACCCAGGGTCACAAACCTAGGAGTGATTCTTTTTGACTTGCTTTGTTTTATCATCCACTTCTCTCATTTTAATTTTTAGACAGAAATATCTTTTTGGTTTAAAATGTTTTCTAATTTCCCTGAGGATTGGCCAAGCATGTGGTCTGCATTCCTTGACTATTTGTCTCATATTATTTTGTTCATCTCTAATTACCTTAAATTTAAAATATGCTATCCTATTAACCCCAAACTTATTTTTCTTACCATCTGTATTTCATTACAGATAATACCAAATGTTTATAATATACCTACTATCCACCAGCTTTTCCTCACAACACAGATAGAGACATATTATTTTTACATTTTACATGTGAGAACACTGAACAAACAAAATATTTAAAACTCATAGATTATTAGAGAAAATATAAAATATATTTGGGTTATAGTAATTCATTTTCACTCCACTGTTCACTCATGTACGAGGAATAACTAGAGTGTTATTATTCTATATTTCTCCCAAGACTTAGAAAAACATACATTTTTACTAGAGAACGGGAAAAGGAAAGAATAATGCAGAGCACACATTTAAGAAAGGCAACTTTTAAAGATAATGTAAGAATTAAATAAATTTTATTTAAAATTTTCAGTGTTTCCCCACTATTGATATGAGGTCCAAAATATATTCATTTTGTGCCAAACCATTCTATGACAAAATTTTAAGTGACTTTGATTGATGAAATCAGGACAAGCAAGTGCACTTCTTGAGCAGTTTAAATTGAGCTTCCTAAAATCCTCTAAGCATTTCAAATCTAAAAATAACTTAAATTATTCAGATCCTTAATAATGTGCAAATACGATTGCACCCTTTCTAAGCTCTAGGTATGTTATAATTTCTATCATTTTTCATTAAAGGCTGTTGGATTTGGAACATTTAGAATTCTAATCTCATTTCCACAAAGGGCTGAAAAGACATTAATATCCATCTCAAAGGAGATCACACATCTCATCTGCTTAGAGGAAAGATGCGCTCCAGGAGCCCAGAAGAGAGGAGAGGAAGAGAAAAACACAACCATTATGCCATGAGGAAGACTTTTTCTGGTCTAGAGTCTTGGGCTTCTGCACTATGAGATATCAAAATAGAAGTTTATGAAAGAAATTTACTACATTGAAAACTCTAAGTTGTTTTCACAGTTTGGTTTTAGAAGGGTGGAACTGTTCAAGATTATTCTATATTGTAACCTATAGAACAAGAACTACATTCATAGTATATTAAATAATATTTGACAGTCTAGGTAAGAGTGAGAAAAAATGCTTAATAGCTCTGAAATTAAGGGATTTGAGGAATATACGAGTATGGTATGCATATGATATGAATATAATATGAATAAGGAAAACAAATAATGCTTTCATATCAGACATAAATTTACTTTAAAATAACAGATTCTTGAAATATACCAATTATGTAAAAGGTATGGTTTTGATGGTAAGGAGAGACGCAGGAAATACTGAACTATGGAAACTGCAGTAAAGGTCATCTTATTATCAAACCTAACAAATATGTACATTTTTCTTTTTATTTGAAATTTAATCCCTTTAATCTTTAGCCAGTGTATGACTAATGTATTTATATTTGTGAAACGTTCTCTATGGTTACTTTCCTGAGATTGAGATTCACAGTCCTTATGTTAGAAACAACTTCACTTACTTTTTGCCAACTTTAAAAAATTATGATTCCAGTTTTCACAAGAAGCCTTCTTTCTCTAACTAGACGAGAGGTAATGTGAGGCCATCATAAACTCAGTACAACACAGAAAAAATTCAGTCAGTTCAGTTGCCTGCAATTTTAGTTTGTTCCACTTTCAAACCGTGGAAATTTAAGTACTCGGGAATTTTCCATTTCAGTTAACTTCTGTCAGCCTATCTGATGTGGCCTCATTCAGTTGACACCTATTACTTACTTATTATTAGATGCATATTACTATTGGGCATACAGCCTATAAGATGAAACAATGGTATCTCCTCACTTCTCCAAATATCACATCACCAACATGATGTTTTTTGAATTATTCTGACTATATGAGGAGACTGGTATTCTAACTGCCTCAGATAATAATTAGGTGCATAACTTTTACAAATGCTTCAATAGTTTTAGATGGGGTTTAATTAAACTTTACTATAAATAAGAATAATTTGGCACATTTGTTCCAATGCGGATTTCTAAGCATTAGAATAAAAGACTAAAGAGTTGATTCCAGAAATCATCCTAGAAGGTTTTGAGAGATCCAAGAAACACTTTCTAGACATTCACGTCTTAACCTATTATTTTTCATTAAATGACAAGATAAGGCTGACCAGATAAGGCTGGTGGACTGTAAATTCAGGATCTTTAACAGAAATCACCTGAAGCTGGTCATCAAAGCGGTTACAATTTTAAAATCTGCCTAAAACATCCATCCAATTCCTTCCCCAGCCACATTAACACACTAAAGTAACTTTCGTTCTCTTTCTCTGAGAAGCACTGTTCCATTTGAGGCATAAGCTTCCATTCACTTCTAATACCCTCTGGTGGTTTCTTGTTACAAGTTGTTTCACTTCTAACAAAAACAATGAACACAGACATTACAAAGGACATTCTATTGCAGATCAGTTAAGATTCAGGGAGATTTAGTGGGTAGGATCAGGTTTGGGTTTATACCCCTCACTGATTCTGTGACCTTGGACAAATCACTTAACCACTTGGAACTCAGTTTTCCTATGCTTGAAAGTTGAATAACAGTATCTAGCATTCAAGTTTATTGCATTGATTTCACAGGATAAAATACAGAAAGTTGTATCACAGAGCCTACTGTATAACATGTCTTCAAAAGCAGCAAGTACGTCTCTGTTTATTATTATTGTTGTATTTTGAAAAACAATATGTTATTAATCATCAAACTGTACAACAAAAAATATTACCACAATTATAAGCACTTTTCTAAAAATGATTATAGTGATAAATCCTTGAGTTTTTTTCTGTCATCTTATCTAAAAACTACTTTTACTTTCAGAGCTGACATGGTTGACTGTTACTTTCAAGTATATATACATAGATGGATTCAGCTGGGCCTGGGTCTCATTTAACTTCTGAGAAAGCTTCCTTTTATCCCTCTTTTCCTCTTGCCCTTCAGATTAAGTATCTGACATTTTAAGAGAAATCCTATGGTTTACATATTAATTTGAATCTTGGGGCTCAAATGCTTTCAGTATGCCAAGTCCTGCTTTGCCTGCTGGCCATCTGGGTATTGGGGACCAGGACCTACTCTCTGCTATCGGGACCCATTCTCTTCTGAGCATGTGTAACAGGACACTTTTTTTCCACTTGGCATATACATCTCCTCTGATATCTGCCATGTTTTGCAGGCCTGTATGTACCAAGACACTTGATGTCTCCCTTGCGGACCCCTGTGAGTTTCAATTTTGAGAGATCTGTGCGATAAAGCCTATCAATGATTTTTGGCCTTAGTGCTTGTCTCAATCAGGAGCTCAGCAGTCCCTCAGACTATAACAGCTTGAAGTTAAAGATTCCTCATTTTCAGGTTCACAGGAACACATCAAATTTAAACCACTGGTTGGATAATCCCCAGGCTACACTGATCTAAAACTTCTTCATAACATGTACTGTTCAACGTGGCTATACCTTTTACTGGGGATTAGAGTGGGGGACCAGCTGTGGGGACAAGATAAGAAAGGAGGGTAAAAGAAAGAGATGCTTTTCATCAAATTAAAAGATGAAAATGAAATGGGCAGTGGGTATAGTAACTAAGTAAAAGGCTTGGCTAAGCTACAGGTTGAGAGTGAAGATGACTGATGCTGTCCGTGGTCCACAATTGTAGTTCCTCAAAAACAGCCTCTCATGGACTGAAAGGTTGTGCCCCTGCCCCATCAAAATGTACAAGTGGAAGCCTTAACCTGCAGTGTGATGGCGTTACCAGGTGGGCCTTAGGGAGGTAGGGAGGGGCCTCCTTATAAGAAGAGGAAGAGAAACCAGTGTGTGCTCTCTCTCTCTCTCTCTCTCTCTCTCTCTCTCTCTCTCTCACCACCATGTGAAGACATGGCAAGAAGGTGGACAGATGCAAGCCAGGAAGAGGGTACTTGCCAGACACTGAATCTGCTGGCACGTTGATTTCCAGTGGCCAGAACTAAGAGAAATAAATGCCTGTTGTTTGAGCCACCCAGTCTGTGGTGTTTTGTTATGGCAGCCCAAGCTAAGACGCGGCCCACCAAGCATCTTCCTCTTTCTCATTCCAATGTCATGATTATTCATGCCACTGGCCTCTTCAGTCTTTCCTTGCCTAAAATGCTTTTGGTGATTACTTTATCCTCTAAATGTCTTCCTAGTTTAAAATTCACATAGAAGAATATTTATAACTCTTTTCGGATTAGATGCACAGGTGGGTGGGCCCAACCACCATCATCTCTACCCTTTTTTTTTTTTTTTTTTTTAACTGCAATAGTCTCCTACCTGGTCTTTCTGTTTCTGCTTTCACCACTCTCATTGCATTCTCAATTCACTCAAATTTATTCTGTTAAAATAACATAGATCGAATCATGTTTTTTCTTGAAGCCCTCCAGTGTCCTTTATTATTCAGAATAAAGATCACCTTCTTTAAGTGGCCTATATATCTCCTTCACTACTCTCTGCAATATTTTTGACCTGATCTATGACTTTTCCTTAGTAATAGACCCCTTGGTTTCTGTGAATGTGCTAGGGATTCTTCTCTCTCAGGAACTTTGCATCCATTGCCCCTGCTGCCGGACTGTCTGTCATTTCATTATCTACATGTTTTGCTCCCATACTTCTCCAGTTCTTTTTCAAAATATTAACTTCTCAGTGAAGTTTCCCCTAAAGTCTCTAGTTACATATCCTCCCCCAACACTCCCTAATTTATTTGAATCACAGCAGTATATCATATGTTTAACTTACTTAATTGTATATTGTCTGACTCCCCCCAAATGTAAAATCACAAGGAAGGGATTTGTCTGTATTGTTAGCTGCAGTAATCCCAGAAACAAGAGATAATTAAAAGTTAGTATGGACTAAAATATCACAATTTTAATAAGTGATCCCTTGTAGATGCAAAAACAGTTTCTTCAGTTTCCCTCTTTACCTGATCAACTTGTGCATCAATGAAGAATGTGTTCGCCTAAAATTGTCTTAAAGCATACCAACTTGACAAGAAAGCTAGTGATACTGGTGTTGAGTACGTGACATGGGGGTGGAGGATACAAACTCTTTCCATCCTGCTATTCTGCCACCCTCCGTGTATGAAAATGTCTACTTTTATGGTTCCAAGATGGCTGCATAAGATTCTTTTCCTCTCACCTTCCATTTTCTGTCCTCATGTAAATATTTCCATTGTGAACTATAGAGCACAGCTTACTCCTAGACTTAACATTGCACGAAGGAATAAGATCATCACGACTGGATTAGAAAATCATGAGTTATCCTGTGGAGTTGGATGCACTGGGTCCAGAACAACAGTGAAGCTCCGTTTGGGAGAGGATGAGTGACAGCTGTTGGGTAGGTAACTCCCAGTGTATAGCAAAACTTGTGAAGTGTAGAGCTCACTGACTGACTTGGTATATAACCCAAATTATGGGTGAACATAGACAGTTACATTTGTTTTAAAGATTTGACCAGGACCTGCTTGCTATCAAGTAGCAAGTCTGAAAAGGAGGGGATTTAACAAAGAAATTGGTGTAGTGTAATGACTAAAAAATGAAAGAGGAAGTCTTGATAACCATCAATTCAACATTGTCATTGGTTTTATAATGTTTATTCCAGCCTATGTATCAACAACATAGATGATGACTACCACTTTGGGTTTAGGGTTTATAGTCAGGCAGGCATGCATTGATTTTAACTCTGCCACCTTGGGTCTGTGTGATATTGAGCAAATTACTTCACTTCTCTGACCTCCTATATAAAATAAGGGTCATTACTAATCACATTATAAACTCACATACTTTGAAAATGTTATGCCCTTTGAGGTGACCCTAGAGTGGTCCTTTTCTATTCTCACCCAGTTTACACCCTAATCCATCTACCCAAAAGCCTATTTCTTTTTCATCTTCAAAGCTTACATCAAGATGTATTTTAATGTTCTCTGTAAGTATAGCTTAAAGTTGAATTTTTTAAGTATCCTCATGTGCCAGTACGCTAACCATTTGGAAACATAATATTTTTCCAACTATTACATATAATTAGTGGTATTTTAAAGGGACACAGGTGTAAACACTGCTGTCTTGTGTTGAAGATTGTTTATAGCTTCCTCCTTTTACATACAGTATAAATTATCACCCTGTTCCAAAAATCTCTTACAAAAATGAAAAAGAAAAAGTGAGTCTTTGCCACTAGGCTTGGAAGATACTTCAAAAATATTCCTTATTACATCATTCATTCCTTGATGAATTGATAATTTAAAACAATAGAGCATACTTGTCTAGCTTTCACTACATCACGCTTTTGTAACGTAATGAGATAAATTCCAGAATGCCCTGCCATAAACCTACTAGTAGAGTATGAAATTTCTCTTGTACTTCTGCTTGTGTATCTACAAAGATACACTTACTGAAAACATGGGAGAAAAAATAAGAGTTCTACTTGTTAATACTCTTACTTTGAAATAAGACAAATGCAGACTCAAGTGCCCTTGCTCATTTACTGGCTGTGAGACTTAAGAGAAATTGTTTGATCTCAGGTCCCTCATATGTACAACAGAAATAATGATAAAACAAGTATTTTTGTGAGATGAAACATGATACTTTTAAAATACTTTGTATAATTCCTGGCATACATAAGTAGGTAATTCATGCTCATTACTATATTTTATAAAATTATTGTCTTAATTTGCATCAAAGTATATAATTACATACAACTGTCAGATATATAAGAGCCAAGCTTTTCTTTTCCCCATCCTTGAAATCGCAGCACAATGGAACAACAAACCTGTTACAGATGAGTATATATTCTCTTCTATTCCCAAATAATCATGCTGCTAACAGTAAGATAACATAAAATATCAAAATATTAAAATACTTGTTCACTGAATGGGTTAAATACATTGTGGATACACAAGTGAAAAATGTCTGTTTCTCTGGCTTTGGCTTTGAGTCACGATAGCTCAAGTCACCTTTCCCCACTCCCTTGATGTCACCTTGGGTAGATCCTATGGCTTTCTGGCCAGTGTGAGGTATTGGGAAGTTTTCCCAAGTCCAAAGTTAAATTTCCATCTCACATCCAATTCACAATTCCCTCGGCCTCCTCAACTTAGGACATGACGATTCTGGGACTGGCAGTGCCTAAACAGTAGTACTTATTCTTTCACTATGACTCTTTCCATCTTCTGGTCTTCCAGAGTAGAGAGGATGGGGAACAACATCTGTTTTAGGCGGATATCGATCCCTTAAAGATGTCCACATACTAATTCTCAGAACTGTTAACAATAAGCCTTATATGACAAAAGGTATTTTGCAGATATGATTGAGGTTATGGACTTTGAAATGAGGAAATTATCTAAGATTGTTTGAGTGGGCACAATGTAATCACATAAGCCCTTTAAAGGAAAGAAACTTCCCCAGCTTTGATCAGAGATGCTTTTAAGGGAGAAGCTCAGAGAGATGGCAAGCTAAGAAAGATTTTTATGTCCAATTCCTGGTTCCAAGATGTAGGGTATCACGCGAAAACCCTGGAGAGAGGCCTCTAGGAACTATGGACTGCCTCCCACTGACTGCTGGCAAGGAAACACAGACCTCAGTCTTATAACTAATGGAATTGAAGTTTGCCAATGTCTGAATGACAAAGAAAACAGAATCTCCCCTGGAGCTTCCAGAATAGAAAGCAGTCTGTTGTTGACACCTCACTTTTAGTCTGGTGAAACTCATAGGGATTTCTTACCTATATAACCATAAGGTAATAAGTAAGTGTTGTTTTAAGCCAACACATATTTGAGGTATTTAAGCCAACAGCAATATGAGATAATTTGTTACAGTGACAATAGAAAGCTAATACAGGGGATAACTAAAGCAGCTTATATTGTTTATAATTCCCTTTGAGCTGTCCCTGCTCTGAATAACAGGCATCCAAATCCTGAATTACCTTGGCTTGAAGTTGTGAGTTTTCAGAGAACTCAATGGTCTTTGTGTTTCAGAGTACCCTGGCATGCCGCAGGACTAGACAGAAAGTTCTTGACTACATTCTTTCAAGTCATCCCAGAACAGCAGACTGAATTGATGAAGTCCCTCACACCAGCTGGCTTCTTTCTTGGGAAAAGTCCCATCAAAATTATTTGAGCCTGACTATCTTCCAATAGAGCCACCTGGCCTACAGGCAACTCTTAACTGCCTCACGCTTCATACACCAAGGGTGGAGGCTGCCGTAGCTTCAGTGATGTATTCTCACTATTCCCTATGGGAGTAGCTGGCTTAGCAAAGAGGTGTGGGGCAGGCTGGGTGTGGGAGAAATGTCACAGTAGTTCACACTAAACCTACAAACTCCATGCTCCCCTTTTCTCACAAACTTTATTCTTTAATTGTGTAGGCTGGTGTGGGTTGCTATCCTACATTAACTTTGAAACACCTTTATTTCCAGTGCCCATTTTCTCGACCAACCAAAACAAAAAACGAAACAAAACAAAACACACTTTTACACACTTAAATGCACACTAACATGGATTTTAAGTGAATTTTAAGTTAAATTATTAAAATAACATAAATAAGATATAGTTATCTGATTCTTTCTATTCTGGTGTACTTAGTTTTCTCAGTCGCTACACAGGATAAGATAGGGATTCTGCAATCAAATATTGACAATGAAAGGCTAATACTAAACCCAATTCCCGCCTCCCTGGCATCTTATTCTGCAAGTCCTTCCTCTAGGTAACAGAAACAAGCTATTTTTCAAGTAGCTTTCACTAGCCTCATGAGAAGTGATATTAAACATCATTAGGTGTTTTCAAGGACAACAGAAAATGATTGAGGCAGGAGCTACAAAAGTAAGATCATAGTTGTCTCCTTAACCAGACAGAGCTATATGGATGCAAACACCACTGGAAAGCGACACACAGTTTTCCCATTTTCATTAATAGAAAGAGCTCTCAATTTTCAGGTAAGGAGCTTTTCAGGAATCGGAAAAAAAAGGTAAAGAACACAAATCATATGAATAGAAGTGACAGAAACTACCTTATCGGGCTGAGACAAATCTCTCTGTTCATGATAACTCCTATGTTCATCACTGGTTTGTATACCACAGAAGATGGAAAAAAGAGTCATTTGAAGAACGTAGAATCCAGACTTTCCTTCTTTCATGAATTCCTCATATGACTTTTTTTTTTGCATAAACTTGTGAACCCACATAAAGATTCCTTATGCATCTTTTTTATTATAAAAAATTGAATTGTTGAGCTATATTTTTCATTGTCTACTACAAGATGACTACAACGGAGCTCAGTAAAACAATTTTCAAAGGCAGTAATAAACTTGTCACATGAATGGATGATGTAAAAAATTCCATTTCATTGGCTTCAAGATTTTCATAACTTTCTTGTCCAGGAAGAAACCAATATTAGCACTGCTGGGAATCAAACTCCCTACTTGAGAGAACAGTAAAAACAGTAGCAAAGACTGTGAAAAGATTGAACATGAAAGGGAAAGATTTAGAGAATCAATCAACAGGAAACTGTCCAACATCCTTTCCCTGAAGAAAAACCAGCATATAAACCTGCTGTCTTTATTATCTAGCTTGGAGCAGCTCTCTCAGTGGGTTGAAACTTTGTTTACTTTTTGATTCAGCTACCTTTCTACCTGCAGCTAATTCCTGGCAAGATGCCATCAGGGTATTTAATCTCATCTAGACCTCTGTCAAAAAAGGAAGAACCATTGACTGAACTGAAATAGATATTATTAAGACATTTTTCACGTGAAACAAGGCTAAAAGCATGCAGTGGTGAAGAATACGCCGTTTGGGGAATCAATGACAAATTTTCAAGATTCCATAAATTTTTAGTTCTTAAGAATAAATTGATGATATTTATGTATTCTAGGTTACGTTAGGCTAAATTTAAATAATGGAGAATTAAGGTTTTACAGTATCATGGAAAAAAAATGTAGAATAGTTTCTCATTCTTTTTCTAGTTACCAAAGAACAATTGAGATATGTTAAAACAATCATTTAGTTTTCTTTAAAGTTCGAATAATATATGTAAACAAGGTACTGTTGCTTTAAGAAACAAAAACCCGCTGACCTTTGTGAACCTATGTTATTATTCCTCTGTAACAGGATAAAATCTACTCACACTGCATTTCAATATCCAAAAAAAATTAAAGGGTTTTTTTTTTTTTTTTTTTTTTGTGTGTGTGTGTGTGTGTGTGTGTGTTTGTCTATAATACCTAATAATAATAATAATTATGTGATCCCTCACTTCTCTTTGGTAGAAGGATTTAAAATTGACGATTAATTATATCTGAATTGTTTCTAGTTAAAAAAGGATTCATTGTCAATTTAAACAATCCGTTTCATGTAAATGGCAGACATTTGCAACTCTTTGCATTCTGGCAAGTATTTGATGTAAACCACACGCTGCCTCCCCTTCCAGGCTTAAACTTTAATGCTGAATCTTACTGAACACATGTTCCCTTTGTTCACAGTTTGAGAAACACTATCAGTCACTGGTCTGGATTTACTAAAGAAAGAGAATTGGAACATGTGACTTTCTTCTTTCAGGAACATTATCTTGTGAAACAGAACAAGAAAGTTGCAACCAATCAATGATATTTTATTCTAAATAAGACATCTGTTCTTATTTTCTTAGGTTCACTTTTGAAGAAAGACACTAAGCCATGGATTCAAGGGCAGAGGTGGAACAATTCAAATGTATGAGCTAAATGTGTTCAGTGTAATAAACCCATTAGAACACTCTTTTTCTCATTGCTCACTAGAAGAAAATAAAAACAGAATGTTGTTGATTTCCTTCCCAGAAGGGGGCGGGGGGGATTCTTAAAAATGGCATATAATACAGCTGACACCACAATACAGAAAAAAAGAATATTCAAATTCAATTGTCTTTACATATGGGTTTTGTCATCTGTTTAGGAACACTTATATCTGGGGCATAAACACAGATAATTTAGCTACTAGAACACTTATCCACCTGTAAAACATATACTAATATTTGATTATTTTATTTTCAGAGCAGAGATGTTCTATGGCAGAGAGTCTGGAGGCACAACATGAGGAAGGACAATAATATCTTTCATTTAAATCACACATTTAGGCTGGCGATCACCTGGATCTATTTGTGTGTTGGTGCATTTATTCATTCGTTAGTGTTTACTCACTGAGCAGGTATTTTTTAAATTGTGGGAAAATGTGACTGATTACTTGTTTGAAAAATGCAGACGAATAAGTAAAGTACTTGTTTGGTGGTATCCCTTTGTTTTAATGCAAGTAGAATCTCTTCTCAATTAAAAAAGATATATTACATATAAATATAAAATGTATAATTATGTGCTTGAGATTTGCAAATCAAATATCAGTATCACTTTCACAGATTATTTGTTTTACTCAATATTTCAGTATGCCTTTCATTCATCAGTATGTTTATGATACCAAATAGGAGGTATAATAAAATTAATTTGAGTAGGAGTGATGTCATCAAAATGGTGATGTAGGAGACCACAGCTTCCTGCCACTCCACGACGACCAACAATTAGATGGCTGTCCACTAACAAAAACAGATCTGGAGTCCATTTAAGAAATTTTAGCAACATAAGGAATTTAAAAATAATAATAATAATATAAATAATAATAATAATAACAATAATCGCATAACTGGAGGAAAAAAGCTTCATTTAGCCTGCATCATCCCATACCCCAAACCAACAGTGTTCAGCACCAAGAGGGAACTTCCCTGCTAGAAAGAGATCTCCATACCAGGATATGAAGAATTAGATGAGCAACCTTCTCCAGACTTTTAGTACATCACACAAAGGGCTCACTTCCGTTTCACCCCACCAGACTGAGCTAATCTGAGATCTATAGAGAGAGGGCTAGAAACAAGGAGGAAAGCAGGGGCTACTACTAGCAGCCATGCAGGCAAACCCAGCAGATTTCACTACGGATGAAAACAATTGCCATCATAGATGCTACAGACCAGTACCAATTTCACCAGCTTTTGCCCCAAAGCTATTCATGATTGCTGATACCAGCCATCTGAGTCCATCCCCACTCCCTTCTCCTCCCTACCTGACATCCCATCAGCATTGAGCAATAGCATGAAGAGTCAGCTCAAGCCTCTGTGGCTGGTGAGTGCGAGATGCCAGATGAGACTCCCCTCCTTTGACCCCCACAGCTGTGCATGCACTCACCGATAGCCCTCGTAACTGTGCATATGCATACCACCAGCTTGGCACATGTCACTGGCCTCTACTGTATTTCACATGCCTTGGGGGAGAATGTGTGGCCACAGAAGAGCACACAGACAGCCAGGCCTTTCAGTTGCTTGTATGTCCTATTTTCTGTCAATGGCCTGCACCACTGCTCTTACCTGTAACCAGCCCCTGCAGCTTTGCAACTGCATATCCTGGCTTCACTCCCATTTCTGGACACAATAAGCCCACAAATAAACCCTCACAGATACGATCAACTAATATTTGACAGGGGAGCCAAGAATACTCAATACAATTTATTGATGACAGCCTCATTAATAAATTGTGTTGGAAAACTGGATAACCAAATGTAAAAGATTAAAATTGGACTCCTATCTTACCTCACACACAAACATTAACTTGACTGGTAGGATGGCAGAGTAGGTAAAAGCTGTGCTTACCTTCTCTCAGGATCACATCAAAATTACAACTACACTAAAAACAGCCATCATTGAGAATCACCTGAAATCTTGTTGAACTAAAGCCCTACAACAAAAGGACATACAGAAGAAGCCACCTCAAGATTGGTAGGAGGGGCAGAGACACAGAATGGGCTGGTCCCACACCTGTGTGTGACTATTAAAAATCAGGAGGGATATCTCAGCTTTGAAGGACTCCCCCGCAGCAGTGGGGGTCCCAGACCCTCCCGAGCCCAGTATTCCAGTGATGGGAAGAGAAGTCCCCATAATTTCTGGTTGTGAAAACCAGCAGAGAATGTGGCTGAGTGAGACGGAGTAGAGTCCCAGGCGTTCCTCTTAAAAGAACCTCACACAGACTTACCAAGGGAATCACTGGCTCTGAGCTCCTGTGCTGGGACAATAGCTGGAGAGGTGACAGAGACATGCAGGGAGGAACTGAGTTGTGTGCCTGCAGAATGAAAGCTGGAGGGACAGCTTTCTCCCAGACGGAGGACTTGGTAGAAGCCATTGTTTCTTTGATGACGTTTCCCCCTTCCCTGGCCGATATATGTGTTTCCATCAAGCTGGCCACACCCTGATGATTCGAGACCACGCCCCACCCAACTTTTGAGCACACTCAGTCCGCTTCCAATGGCTTTTTCAAACAAACCACCTGCCTTGGCTCATGGTGCAGAATTTCCTGGGGTCTCTCAAAGTTTTGCTGAACCCAGACAAGCAGCATCTGGCTTAAGTGTGTCCCGTACCTCTGGCTGAACAGCCCTAAGCCTGGCACCAGCAGCATTCAGCCTTGGCTTGTGACTTGGCCTCTCCAGCCATTTCCAAGCACGGTGAAGTTGGTGGCCATCTGCAGGTTGCTTGGTGGCTCCTGCTGGATGGCCCCAGACGGGACACATGCTGTGGACTTGACCTGCAGCAGGTTTTCTCCCAGGTGGCCCTGGAGCTGGCACACCCAGTGGCCAGCTTTGAAATGAGCTGGAGCATCACACTGCCACCTTCAAGGATAACACACCCAAGAGGCAGATTGAGCAGGCACCAGAGCCCTGCTGAGGCAGATCCTGCTCTGTAGTGTCAGCCCCTGTACCACAACTCCTCCACTGTAGTCATGGCCAGTCCTTGCAACCAATGAGTCTGCGGGTTAACCCCTTCTACTGATGTGCAAACAGCAACCAAGGCTCAACTATAAGAGTAGGGCACACACAACCCACACACCTGGAGAGAGTGGTCCAGGTGACCAAGAAGACTGTGCTACTGAGCCCCACAGGACACCTACTATATAAGGCCACTCTACTAAGACTGGGAGATATAGCAGCCCTACGTAATACATAGAAACAAGCACAAGAAACAGCCAAAATGGGGAGACATAGAAACATGTTCCAAGTAAAAGAACAGAACAAAGCTCCAGAAAAAGAAGTAAAGAAAATCAAACGAGTAATCCACCAGACACAGTGTTCCAAACACTGGTTATAAGGATACTCAATGATCTCAGGGAGAATTTCAACAAAGAGATAGGAAACATAAAAGTGGAGATAGAAAACATAAAAAAGAACCTGTCAGAAATAAAGGATAAAATAACTGAAATGAAGAATACACTATAGGGAATCAACAGTAGATTAGATGAAGCAGAGGACTGAATCAGTGATTTAGAAGATAAGGTAACAGAAAACACCCAATTAGAATCCAAAAAAATGAGGAGAGTTTAAGGGGATTCTGAGACAACAAGAATCTCTTTGATATTGGTCTTAGCAACCATTGTTTTTTCTATTTATTTTTTATAGAGATATACTTGAGACATATAACAGTTTCAGATGAACAACATGATTCAATACGTATATAGTGTGAAATGATGACATTAAGTCTAGTTAACATCTATCATCACACTATTTTTTTAAACAATATTGTTCATAATTGCAAAAATCAAGCCAGAGGACAATCCAAATGTGCACAACAGAAAAATGGATGAATGTGGTAACTCAAAACAAATGAGAGTAATGAAACATACACATAAAAGTATGAATCTTGGAAATGTTAAGTGGATAAAAAATCATATCTTAGAAGACTGCATATAATACCATTTGTATAAAGTTCAAAAACAAAGAACAATAAACTATATCAAACTTAAAAGCTTCCATACAGCAAAAGAAACAATCAATAAAATAAAAAGGAAAACTATAAAATGGGAGAAAAATATTTGCAAATCATATATCTGAAAAGGGGTTAATATTCAAGGTATACACAAGCTCATACAACACAAAGAGATAAATAAACAATCAAATTAAAAATCAGGCAGTGGAACTGAATAGTCATTTTCCAAAGAAGACATACAAATAGCCAACAGTTACATGAAAACATGCTTGAAATCACTAATTACCAGGGAAATGCAAAAGTACAATTAGATGTCACCTCACATTTGTTAGAATGGCTGTCCTAAAAAGGCCAGCGATAAGTGTTGGTGAAGGTGAAGAGAAAAGGGAACCCCTGTGCATTGTTGGTGGGAATGTAAATTGATTCAGCTACTTTGGAAAACAGTATGGCGGTTCCTTGAAAAATTAAAAATAGAACTACCTTATGATCCAGGAATATCACTTCTTGGTATGGGATTGAAAAGGAAATGAAAACAGGATCTTGAAAAGATATCTACACTTCATATTCATTTCAGTCTTTTTCACAGTAGCCAAGATAGGGAAACCACCTAAATATTTGTCAAAGGATGAATTAATAAAGAAGATGCAATATATATTGTTCAATCATAAGAAATAAATTCTGCTATTTGCAGCAACATGGATGAACCTGCAGGCCATTGTGTGAGGTGAAATAAGTCAGAGAAAGATAAATACTGTATAATATCACTTATGTGAGGACTCAAAAAAAGCTGAACTCATAGAAAGAGGTACTAGCAGAGTTGTAGTTACCAGGGGCGGGAGGGTGGGGAAATGGTGAGATCTTCCTCAAATGATACAAACTTCCAGATGTAAGATGAATAAATTTTGAAGATCTAATGCATATATAACATGGTGCTTATAGTTAATAATAGTGTAATAAATACTTGAAAATTGCTGAGAGAGTCTATCTTAAATTTTCTCCCTACAAAATAATAAATGGTAACTATGTGACATTACGGAGGTATTATCTAAAGCTATGGTGGTAATTATGTTGTGATATATGTATACAAAGGCAACATATTTAAGCCTTAAACTTATACAGTGCTATACATCAATTCTGCCTCAATAAAGCTGGTAAAAATTAATTACCAACAATTTAGAAAGTAAAACAGGGCAGTTATTTCACTATCATAAGAAAATAAATAATTACCTTATTTTCTTCCAATCTATTTTCCCTCTATGTTTGCTACAAAGATTTAATAGTTTTACCAAGATCTGTTTCCTACTTTATTAGCCTCATGGAATGTTTCAAAAATTATGCCCATGTACTTTATTGGATCCATAATTCCTGCTTGGATTGATAACCAATTTTTGAAAATAAACAGTGGTGATGGTTGTACAACACTGTGAATGTAATTAACACCACCACCTTGAATACCTAAAATGGTAAAAATGAAAAATTTAATGTTATATCTATTTCACAAAAATAAAAACTATATAAAATCAGTCAAGCATTTCTCCATTAAAAGTAATCAAATCATTTTTATGAGTCATTATTACAAACATCATAACTCTAAGATGCACAGACAGCAAGCTATGGACTATGATAATGAGAGAGTGATTATATTAAGAAAATAACATGGTGATTATATTCTCTTATACATGAATCCAGCATGGGTTCCTTTGCAAATTTCTCCCTGATATGAATAGTTCTTCTTGTTGCTGGGTAATTTGAGACTGGCTAAGTTATACGTGTCTCCTAAGGGCATCAAGATTTAATGCCACTTCTTTCTCTTTCCTAGAAGTGTTTCAACGATATGCATGGTTCACTCAGTTTAATGATCTGGGACAATAGGAATGAACACATCTTGTTTTGTGGTTTTCTGCAGATAAGATATTCATGAGTATTTTGACATTCATGAGTAAAATGAGCCAAGTACCACTGTTCTTCTTATAGAAAGCTACTAAGCATAAATAGAATAATTTCAGACATATATGCTAATCTACTGTATGTCTGTCCTGGATCTACTTCAAAAGGTGAAAATCGAGCAGAATAATGTTTGTTAGCAGTATATTTTAATCAAGATTTATCGATTTTTCTACTTTGAAACATTTATCAAGATTTATTGATTTTTCTTCTTTAAAACATTTTAAATGGTTCATGTTCAATACACCAATGAATCTGATATTGCCAGGCACCATTATATTATGAAAGGACTATAGATTAGGAAATAATAATAGAATTGTTTTTTATGACTTTTTATAAAAAGTCCTAATATCAATCAGAAATACTTTTGAGGTTAAAAAAAAAAATGAGGCATGTGGGAATGCAATGCCATGGTTTATGTTTGTTTGCTACTGAAACAGCAACAACAATAAATTGAAACTAATGGAGGATCTGGAATAGAACTATTCTTGATCACAGAACGTTAAGAGTGTTAAATGATTCTGAAAGCCATTTTCCTATTTGTTGGCTAGAATTATTCAAATTACATTTAATTTTTCCAAATTGAGATGAGGAAATATATAGGCATGACAATAATAATGTATAATTCATGCATACTTTAAAATTCTTTTACTTTAATAGGAACTAATTTATCTACTACCACAACATTTATTTGAAACTATTTTAAATAATAAAATAAGAGTTATTCCCTTTCTTTTCCAGGAGAACATGGTAGCAGCAACATATATGGACATTTTGATTTAATATGTTTGAAAAATGAATATGTTAGTATGAAGTTTTTCCAATAACCTGTGATCTTTAATTTCTTATCAGTCTCCCCCACATACTGTTTTTAATGTAAAATTCTAGGCAAACTAACACATATCAAAATGCCTTTCATATATTAGATATTTGATATATCCATTAAAGACTACAATGCTCTTTAGTATATGTTATATTTTATTTTTTGTTTAAAACTTCAAGTTCACCAATCAGGTACACCACTTACCATCTAAATATATGAACTTGGGAAAGTTTAATTAATTTCTGTACCTCAGTTCAGTCATTTGTAATATAGGGCAATAAAATAACCCTTCCCCCCAAAAAAACAAACAAAAAACCACACACACAGAAATCAATGTGTTGTGTTTTGTTTTGTTTTTTAAATTGTGTGTGTGTTTAACAACAAATATTTACTTAGAAACTGTAACATGATATGATAGAAGGAAGTATAATAACTATTCTTAATAATTAAAACAAACAAACAAACAAATAAAAAATCAGTGATACCAACAGAAACTCTACTCGTTCAAATACAAGATCATAACAGGAAAGTATACAAAAGCTGGAAGTTTATTCCAGTTCATGATAACTAATACTTTCAGTCACAGGTTTTTGCTTTAATAAGTTCATGACTTAAAAAAATGTATTTCTATAAAAGACTCAATAAATAAAACTAATGTTGCTCTTCTTTATAATGTTAAATGTTAACTCTGTTGTGAAAGAGGGGTCTTGAAAATTATGGAACAATTAGGAAAACATTTATTTTCTTCTTCAGTGATTTAGATTGTATAGATTTGGCAAATTAATGCTTGTCCTTGGGAGATAAATTTGTATGAACACTTCAAAAGTTATCCCCTGGACAATCTGGAAGAATAAATGGACCTCATGTGTGTTTAAATTAATATAATCTTTTGGAGTAGAAATATTTTGGCCCTGAAATGTTACCTCTAGGTGATACACAGGTTATTAATTAAATCAATGTTCTAAGAAATGTTTCAAATAATTATATCAATAAATGCCTTTACATAAATTACATGTCCATGCTATAAAATACCTTGCTTCTGTTATAAACAAGGAAGTAGAATGATACATACCTACTTAAACAGATTTTTAAGCTTATTTTCAGGAGTCAAAAGCAAATTTGAAGATACTACAATGGTACTAAACCAGTTATGGACAAATTCACAGATGCATACACATTCTAACACTCTAGTGGGTATTGCGATACTATGTGTATATATCTGAAGATGTAGAAAAAGTACTGGGAGGCCATTCTCTTACTGATGACAGTTCTTACCTCTGGAGAGAGAACTAAGCTTGTGGATATTAATAAAGAATTGAATTTTATCAATAAATTTAATATGTAACAATAAAATAAATCTACTATAACTGATTATAGAATATTTTAGTCTGAAATTCTCCTTAAGAATTGTTCATAGAAAAGGAGTCAGAACAAGAAAAGAAAATGTATGTTCCAGGGGATTAGTAGGCTTCACCCAAGAAAGGGAAATAAACCTAGAAATGTGTTCATTTCCAGTAATCTAATGTGACCAGGTGTGGACAGCAAATTGGATATACAATCAGACAGGTCATTTATGGTCATCACTTGATGTTGTAAAGAAGCAAATGAACACGGACTGCACGTACTATGGGGAAAAAAAAGTAGATATTACTGAGCTGGAGAGAAACAACTGCATCAATAAATATGAAATTTAGGGAAGATGGGATATTTGATGTTTTCTGGCAAACGTACTACATGTAATTATATTGTGTAAAACTCCAGGCCACCTCTTTAAGAAAATCTATATTAATGACTCACAATTCAATCTAGCATTTTTTTGAGTAATATTTTAGTTTCCTTGAAGGCAACTTTATACAGAAACCAGGTCCCATTCTACAGCATTGTTGGTCAGTATCATATTTTGTATGGGAGTAGGGATTCATTTGGGATCTTGAAGCTAAATTAGTACAATGTATTAATTAAGTGTCAGATTTCCTAGATTTTAATCTAGGCTTTATATTTCTAACTTTGGGAAAATTACTTAACCAAGATACTCAAGCCAGGAACACTGTAAATACAAATGACTAAAGTGGAGATAACATACTATGCTTGTATTAGTCATCTACTGCCATCATAACTGTGCATAGAAAAACACTCCAAAACTCAGTGGCTTGTGACAGAAGCATTTATTTCTCATTGTCATTGCTGTGGGTCAGCTGGGATTTGACTCCAGGTTGTGGCTTGGATTCAGGTCTGTTTCATGTAATGTTTTTCTCATGACCATGGTAGAAGAACAAGATGGCAAGATTATTTGTACAAGCACAAGTCAAGTCTTTCCTCACAGTACATGTCTTATCATCCTATTGGCCAAAGAAAATGCTATGACTGAGTCTGTCATTACAGGGAAGGGAAGTGTACCACTCCTATAAAAATGGAGGAAGGAAGAAGTAAATATTTGCTGAGCAATAATCTAATGACCACAGGGTGCCACCTTGTCCATAAAAGTTCAGAAACTTCCCATATGAAAATAATCTCATCTTCTTCCCAGAAGACCTAATAACAGGATTAAGCTCAAAGTCCAGGAAATCATAATATGTATTAGGCCAGAATGTGGATTCTCTTGATCTATAGATTTATGAATCAATGTTCTGTCTCCCCTCAAACACTCATAAACATTTATACAGAACACACTGGTAGTATAGGAACAGAATAATGACAATAGATAATCTTATTAAAAACAAACAAAAAACTAGAGAGTATATGGCACATAATAATTACTGATAGATAGCAATTTTGAAATCTCACTATGCAAATGTTACCAGGTCCCTGTACACTAGGAATAGATACAGCTTCTTTCTTAGGTCCAGTTTTACTCCTGGGAAGTAGGTCCCCAGTCTATTGTCTTTCAAAACTTGTGTCTACCCTCTTGTTCTTTTCCCATAAATCCTTTGTCCTCTTCTGGATAGGGAAATATGCCCTCTGGATAGCTGGTACCTTTTTCAATCCAAATTCTGCTTGTAGATAGCTAAGATTCCAGAGGTTTTGTTCATTTACTAGTTTCTTCTGGTTTTGAATCTTGAAATCTATCTTTTTCTGCAGGTCTGAAGTTACACCAACACAGATGTCTCAAAAACTGTTTTCTATACATTTGCTTCCAAGTAACTATGGACCATAAACTACATCCACAGCTATTTTCATCAACATCATGTTGTTTTTTCCTATTTTGTTTGTTTGTTTGTTTGTTTGTTTGTTTGTTTGATCTACCATATGCAATGCACACAGAGATATAGAAGAGACAAATAGCATGTGGTGAAATCAAAGAATATAACTATTAACTAACAAACACCCATTTGACTAGTAAACTTGATTTCTGTGGAAAGAACAATGTTTTATTTAATAAACAAACAAACAAACTTGCTTTGGTTAATAGCTTAAATGTGATTTGGATGACATTTAAAAACAACCTCAATTGAAAATAGAGGAAAAGAATTCCTACATGTCACCAGTAGTACTATGAGGAGAACTGAATATTATTTACCAGATAAGAGGCAAAGGATATAGAGTAAAGATAAGACAAGGACTACGATGCCTATATGTGCCTCCAGTAAAAGTGAAAATGGTAGAAAAAGATGTATGTTTTTTTTTCTATCAGGCCATAACAAATTACTCAGTGGCTTGCAAACAATACAAATTTATTAATTTATAGTTTTGTAGGTCAGAAATATGATAGTTCTCATGAGGCTAAAATCAAGGTGTAGGCAGGGCGGATGTCCTGTTTGGTAGTTCTGAGAGAAAATCTGTTTACTTGCTCTTTTGAGTTGTTAGAATAATTTAAATTTACTTCCTTGAGTTTGTAAGGCTGAGGACCCCATTTTCTTGCTCTCAGTGAGGGCTATTCTCAGCTTCTAGAAGCTGCTCAAACACCTTGACAAATGGTCCCCTTCCTCCATCTTCAAAACCAAAAAAGAGAGCTCAAGGTCCTCTCATGTCTCAAATCTCTTCTTCCATAGTCACATTTTCTCTGACCCACTCTTTAGCCTTCTTCTTCCACTTTTAAGGACCCCTGTGATTATGCATGTATATGATTTAATCAATAATATAATAATATCTCTAGTTTAAAGCCCATAAACTTAACTTCACCTGCATAGTTCCTTTTAGCATGTAATATAACAAATCAAGATGCAATACCACGGACATCTTTGGGGGAAGGAGGTGATTATACTGCCTACCACTATATACACCATCTTCATAGCAGCACTTATTTACTAGAAGTTGAGATTCAACACTTGGTAAAAATGAAAAGTGCCATGGGGTGAACTTTCATAATGCTAAACTTGTTTTTGGTTTTTTGGCTAATTTGAAAAATGAGATGAGGATGTCTGCAGAGAAATGGGATTTATTCATTTCTTTTCCAATTGTCAACGTTTTCAGAAGGCTATGAGAAAAATGAATTACTTTTTAAATTGAAAGTAATATTCTGAGGAATAGTAGTATAGAAAAAAAGGAAAACTGATGATATAGAAATAAGTTGCGGATTAGTATCTCTGAATACTGTCATCCTTGCTTTCAAGCTAAATTTTTAGACACGTTGCCCTGTCATAGCGACTAACGCAAGTGGCTTTACTCACTAACGTCATTCTTCCTCCATGCATTGCAGCAATTCCTATGACTCATATTTTTTTTTTTTAGTTCTAGCTGTGGTTTTCACATTTACACAGGATTTAAAATCCTATCACTGTTGAAACCTTTGCTTTAGTAGCAATATTTAAATTTGTGATGTTACCTTCCAAAAAGCAGAAAAATCAGTAAATACATACAATTTAGTAAAGTAATTCACTAATCACCACTTGATAGCAATAAAGACAGATAATTATTTCAGAAGACAATTTTCATAATGTGCCCAATTTATAAAAAGAAAATTTCTATGCATGCAGGTATGATAAAAAATAGTATAAAAAATCTTTGATATGTTTAAAGATAAAACTATCAATTTTCACGGAGTTGATTGATTTAGAATCCTACTAATTGTGGCCTTTCACAGATAGTAAAATTAACATTGTTCTAACAAGATGCACCAATAAACACCAAGGTTATATCTAAAACATAAACACCAAGTTAAAACCTAGAGTATCTGAAAATCAAGGTAAAATGCAAAATTAAAGTAAAATCTATAATTATTCTGAATTAAAACTCATGAACATTAGGTAATACACAATGCACTAGTGTTATGTTTGGGTTAATGTTACAACTGCCAACCTGCCTAATTTTTTTAATAAAGGGAATTAACAAAACCTATATGGAATTTCTATTCCTGTCTATTTGTAAGATTGAACGAATGAGAAAAAAAATAATTTTAGAATGTACTGAATATTTTCCTAGGACTGATTGTGAGGTCTTACAGAGACCAAGTTTTGTAGTCTCGAAGAATTTAGGTTCATTCGATTGAAGTTGTCAAAAGAGGGTCAGATAATTGAACGCAGAAATACACCTCAAAAATCAGATATACGTATATGTCCATCGGTATACAATTGGATAAGGCAGATGTGGTACATATACACAATGAGATATTACTCCATCATAAAAATGAATGAAATCACACCATTTCCGACAACATGGATGAACCCAGAGAGTATTACGTTAAGTGAAATAACTCAGCTAGAGAAAGACAAATACCATATAATTTCACTTATAAGTGGAATCTAAAAATACAAAATAAAGGAAAAAGCAAAACAGAAATGAACCCATAAATATAGAGAACAAACTGATGGTAGCCTAATGGGAAGGGGTTGGAGGGCTAAGTAAAAAAATGTGAAGGCATTAAGAAGTACAAATTGGCAGCTACAAAATAGTCACAAGGATATAATATACAGCATAGGGGATGTAGTCAATAATATTATAATAACTATGTATGGTGTTAGATGGGTATTAGGTTTATCAGGGGATCACTTCATAAGTTATATAAATGTCTAATCACTACGTTGTACACCTGAAACTAATATAATATTGTATTTGAATACTGTAATTGAAAAAAAAATCAGATACATAAGGCAATCCAATGTGTGAATGAGACTGAAGACAGTCTCTTTCCCCTGCCACCAATTTCATATTTAAACCTTGTCCACTGAGCTGAAGAACAAAGTGACGATGTTGACAGTAATGGAGGTTATTTATGAGCTCAGTAAAATGGACTTTCCTTGGCCAAGGCTGATGTTGCTAAAGACACTGTTGAGCATGAATATGTGCAGAACAAAGATAGACACTGAACACAAAATATGGCATCATTTCCTAGGGTATCAGCCAGATACCAGGTTGTACAGAGATCAATCACACTAGAATGCGTTCATCATGGAAGAGGCAGCACTTTTTACTCACTGAAATACACACTTTGCCTGAATATGTATTTACATTTTCTGGCAGTAACACTTCTGCCACATAGCCTTTCTCTAACTAAGGAACTCATTTTGCAGTGAATGAAGGTCAAGATTGGGCTTGTGATCATAAATTTAAAGGGTTTTGCTATAATCCTGAAGCAGCTGGTCTGAACACATGGTGATACAGCCTTTGAAGATTCAGTTATATCCTCAGAATGACCGTTATGTTTTAGCCTGCTGAAGAAAAGCCCGCTTCAATATAGTACATATTAAGAGTCAGTGACGAATATAAACAGTGTTTTCTCCACAAAAGCCAGGATTCACAGGAGCAGGAATCAAAGAGTGGAAATGGGATGGGTCCTCTCACTGTTACCCTTTGTGATGCACAAATGAAATGTTTGCTTGCCATTCAGCCACTTTAAACTCCTCATGCCAATCAACCAATTGGAAAAGAAGGGAGTTATTATACTGGCCAACATAAATGGTCCTTGACTGTCAAGGAGAAACGATATCAGTACTGCCAATAAAGGATAAGAAGGAATCTGTTTGGAATGCAGAGGACATTCTGAGCCTATTATTTATACTCAGGTGTTATGCTATAATATTTCATAAAAAAAAAAATTACCCTGGTAGGCAGTTTTGTTAATGACTAAGATCCATCCGGAAAAAAAAAAAATACTTAGGTTACCCAATTAAGGCAAGGAAACAGGACTGACTGGGTTCACAGTTCTGGATAGAAGAAATAGGAATGAGCAATTGTGATCATAAACATGATAAATAAGTTATGATCATATGACTAGCCGCAGAAATGAGAACTTTAATAGTTGTAAGCCTGTCTGCCTTATTTTAATGTGTGTACATTTATAAATATGATAACTAGTTCTTTCGTTTTGTGTTTCTCCTCACCTCTCTCTCTTTTTTTTTTTTTTACCATCTAACATAAGACTAGCTCACAGTAGTTAACATATATCTATGTTTCAATAATCCAAAGGTGAGTGTGCCTGATCTAGAAGCAAAAGGAGCATCACGGTAAGAAGAATAAATTGACCTTAGGGACATTGTTTTATCTTTTGTGGATATGATTAGTGTATTTGTGATTGTATTAAAGATAACTGCATTATGAAGAGAGTCATTTATCACAACAGTGATGATGAATTTTGAAGAATTGAGAAGATGGGTTTCACATTGTGTGAAGATGCTCTGACAAGAATAAATTATCCATTTATACATTCATGATAGTAAAAAACTATTCTATTTGAATTCAATTATTTTCCAGTTTATTATAATTTACTGATATTCATTGAAGTAGTTTTACTATTATGGCTATAGATTTCTTGAAATTTAGAATATTTCGGCTTCTTGGGCATCCTTTAAAAATATAGTTCAGCTGTGCAGTGGTTACCTACATAGGGCTTTGTGCCTGTTTTTTGTATGTCGTTTATTTTTCTGAACTCATTTGCACTGCTACATGTGCTTTTGGCTGATACATTTTATAAGGAACTCAATTACTGTATAATTTAATGTGTTTGGTTATTAGTTTCTGTTAGTCATTGCATCATAGTATGAAACTTGATTTACCAGGACAATTGCTAGCCTTTGCTGCTTATTATATAGCTTTATAAATTAATACCATTATATGTCCCTTTAACTAAAGTTTTACATAAAGTTGTACAATATCCAAACTTAGGTGTTCCTTCTGAATTCTTGCATAATCTACACTTTTCAAAAAATTCCAGGAAATTACATTAAAGTATCTTTCAAGAATTATATAATGAAAACTATTTAGTGTTTTTACCTGCTGGGATGCATGCTAAGCAATAGGATAATTTATATAGAAACCATATTTTATGTATGTAGTTTAATCCCAGGTAAAACTAAACTCTATTGTTTATACTAATCATAATAAATCAATAAACAAATAAGTGATAAAATGATTGTTCAAATCAAGATGCTAGTTAATTCTAGGGGTGAAGGAATAGCACAAAAGAACTTTTGTGAATGATGGAATTTTTCCAAACTGACCTAGGGAGTGATGACCTGGGGTAATAGCACCATACTTATTCATTAAACAGTGCACTTTATGCATTTCTTTGCATTTGTTATATTACACTGTACATCTAAGAAGAAAAATTATATATAAGAAAGTACGCAATTATCTTAAGATAATTTACCACCAAGAATTTGATTGTTGTTGTTGTTGTTATTACTATTACTACTACCACTACTACTACTACTACTAAGGATAACTTAGTGATGCTTGCATTTTTGTATTTTAAATTTACTTGTACAGTCATGTACCACTTGACGACAGGAAACATTCTAAGAAATGTGTTTTTAGGAAATTTTGTTGTTGTGCAGACATCACAGAGTGCACTTATAAAACCTAGATGGTAGATCCTACTACACACCTACGCTACATGGTATAGCCTATTGCTCTGTAGGGGAGGAAAAATAATTTTACTTTACCTCTCTTGGTTCTTGGCTGAGACATCCCTGCAACACAAGACAGATTAACAGGAGAAAAACAAAAAAAAGTTTAATAACATGTATACCTCCTGTATACATGGGATGAACCCAGGAAAACTTAGTGAATGCCCTAGATGGCTGAAGCCACCATGTTAGATACCATCTTCAGCTGAAGACAAAAGATTTGGTGATGGGAGGAGTCAGTTATGGGAGATTACAAGGAAAAGCACAGTCAATAAGGATAAGGTTGTTACGCAGACTTACGTTGTTGACTTCTGCATTGATTAGTTTCTAGAGAAAAGATCATCTCCCTCTTCCTGGTACAGCTTGAGGAAGACACAAATGGAGATTTCTCTTACAAATAAAATGTCTTTTACAAAGAGTAACTTCTACTTGGTTTTCAGAGCTTCTCCCAAATCTGCTGTTTGTTAAACTGCCTAAAATAATCTTATGCCAAAGAAACATATTGTGGGGTGATAAATTCTGTTCCGCTAGAGCTCCTAGGCTGGCTACAAAACTGGGCAGCATGTTACTTTCTCTGAACACTGTAAGCAGTTGTAACACAGGTAAGTATTTGTATAATGCATTGAGCTACAATATCATGATTGGTACTACTTCCATAGGGGATAGGAATTTTTCAGCTCCATTATAATCATATGGGACTACCATCACACACCAGGTGGTCCTTCATTGACTGATGTATCCTTATATGGTAAATGATTATATTTGAATTGTATAATTCATTAACATACCTGAGACAAAGTGTCATTATATCAATATTTCCTTCTTGAATTGTAAAATTAATTTTCAATATATGAAATAGAGAATTAATTTATACTGAATTTATAATTGTCCTCATATATATACCAATGTTACAAATATACTAGTAACATGATATTTTATATTGTTTGATGCATATTTTATATATAATACTCCACATTTTATACCTTGTGAGTTATTTTCTCTAACTTTATATATTGATAAATTGTAACTGTTAAAAATGAGGAAACTGTTGATTAGGAAGAGCTTATCTTAGAATTTGGTCATTTCCCCTTTTAATATTTAAATTTGTTTAAAATTTCTTAATAACCTTTCTAAGGATACAACTATCTAGTCATCTAATAATATATACTCACTTTCCCATACCACATTTAACAAGGATTTGTTTGATATTTCTGCACTTTAATCATATTGGCTTAGAAAACTTGAAAATTCTACTTATGAAAGATGTAGGAATCATTATTTTAGAGCAGTTTTTAGTCTTTTTATTAAAATTATTTCCTTAAAATAATTATCTTCTTTAAGTGACCCATGACATTTCTTGATTCTACAATAATATTTAATTCCCTGCATTCAACATTTTAAAAGAAAATCTCTAAGAAGTAACAAAAATATGATTTTGATGCTGCATTAACCTTTTACCCAGTTTTCAATCTAGCTTCTAATTATTAGGCTAAATGCAAGAAAATTGCATTTTAGATTACAGATGATTTTTATGGCAATAGGTATCATCTTATTTTGGAACTTGCAATTCTTCTCTGATTAAACCTCAAGCATTTTGAAAGAGTGAAAGCAGTGTTCTCTATTACATCCCGAGGCACACCACACCTAAAAGTTACCAGTTTAATGAGCTGTCTGCATTAAACTTATTTCACACCTTCTCTGAGACACCATTTGAATGGGATAATAGGTTGGTGAATCCATAGTGAGCTTCTCATGACAATGTCTTCATAGAAAAGCAATAGAATAAAACTCTAGTAGATAACCTAGGATGACTGTTAGCCAATTCATTTGGCCATTGAGAAACAAGGTTAAGACTAAAGGATACAGAAAAATAAGCAGATTAAATATTTTCTTTCAATTTTTGTCTCAATATATGTCCTTAATTACATTTCATTTGCCTAGGTTTCAAACTATGCCCAACATCTAGCTGTTCTATAAAAATAGGATTTAAAAAAAAAAAAATTCTTCAATGTCCTTTGTTTCCTCTCTCGATTGACTATATATATATATACATATATATATAATCAATATATATAGTCAATATATATATATAGTCTATATATATATAGTCTATATAGTCTTCAATGTCCTTTGTTTCCACTCTCGATTGACTATATATATAGTCAATATATATATAGTCTATACATATATAGTCGATATCCGGCTAAAAGCAAGTAATCTAATTATCTAATAAATGTTAAAGAAATGGAACACAAAATACCTATTTTTAGTTACTAATAGTAAAAACATTTAAATTATTGAAATAGCAGATTATGCCAATTTTCATTTCTTCGGATTGTTTGTAGAAACATTCTTAGATAGGCTTTCAAATAGACTATGAGTCATGAAACTAGTGGATAGTAGAAAAGAATCATCAATTTTGACTGTGTCAAAAATAAGGAAGAATCACAACTGAACAATCTCTCCATTTCAAAGAATCATATTTAGAATTCAAATATTTCCCTTTCTGGATATGACTAATTTTTTATTGGTACACAAAATATATTGATAAGAAATATCTCTGCTTAGTTTCTCACCTAATGAATATATTTGCTTTATCATATTTAACATGTAGAAATTGAAATTCTGTCAAATTAACTGTAAATAATGTCAGGTCATTTGCCATTAATTCTTGGAAATTAAGTGGCATACTGAGGAAATGATTTCAAATTATAACAATATTGTACTAGATGATAAACTACTGACTTAGTTTCTAAGTATATATTTTTATAAGTAATGACATAAGCCACATGTTCTCTGTCATAAAACATAAGATTAACTCCATGTTAAATTATATTTTTATTCATTTTTGCATTCAAAATATATTTGTTAAGTATCTAATATGTGGCATTTACATGTTAGAAGCTAGAGATATCAAGTAAAGAATCCATAGTGCATTGTCTCTGCCTTCAAGGAACTAAGTGTATTGTGAGAGAAATGGGCACACAAACAGATCCACTACACTCCATGTTGAAATTTTAAATCTTGAAGAATAGACACTACTACAACCTTGTTCTCCAAATGTACTGACAGAAATAAACATAAAATGAATACTTTAATTGGTCACTGAAGTAAATATAATATAAATAGTATTAAATGTATTTTTCTGTGTGTTTGGCTTGTGAAATATTTCAAAATATTCCCTCAGTTTGTGTCAGAGTTTTCATATCTCAGAATCGGAATATACATAAAGGGTTAGCTGCAATTTTTTTGACTGTATTCTTACAGATTGCATGGTTCAGCGCAAGAGGTTTGTCATATTCATTTCTAAATCCCCGATAGCGTGCAGAGTGCTGGTCACAGTTATTATTCAGTAAATATGATGGATTTCATTGTTTAAGTATATCTTAACCTTGATTCTTGATAGATATGAAATAAACAAAAGAAAGCATGCTCTACATTTTGATTAATATGTATGGAGACAAGCAAATCTAGTGTAAATATATTGTAGTGGTTCAGAACTAGTCACCCCAAGATGAACCACTATCGTGTACAGATTCTTTTGAACTAAAGATAACCGAGACCCTATGGGCTCAACAGAAACTTAAGCCTCCCCCAGCTTAACTCCGTAGAAGTAACTGGAGCATTGCCCATAATAGAAATTATCAGAGATAACTTCTTTTGACCCGTCTACATATTAGGGCAAACTACCAACAACTGAATAGTTACTGTTCTTATCATCCTGCAATGATCCTTTGAATCCCCCTTGTTCCTCACTTCATCCTTAGCTCAGAATGTCATATCTGCCTCATTTTCCCTTTGTGTCCTTGAATCTCTCATGTATGTGGGATTCGTGCGCACACACAATTAAATTTGATTTTCTCCTGTCAATCTGTCTCATGTCATCTTGATTATTCGACCAACTCTGTTTCCATCAGTAGCCCAATACCCTCTCTCCAAAGATGCAGAGTGGAGCATTGAATCCATAATCGACTCCCTTTTCAGTGGAGTGTACTAGTTTTTACTGCTTCGCTCTGTAATACTCCAATCTTGCCAGTAAAGAAAGAAGGTAGATTTGACTCATATGGGCATCAAAGGTAGCAATCTGTACAGGACTGAAGAACCACAAACTCTTGTAATTCCTCACTGCTGGTGGTCCCTAATTCCACTACTATTCTTACCTCAATTCCTACTGGCATAGCCTGGTTTCCAGTAGCTGACCTGCACGCAGCTTATTTTTCAATCTCTTTGCACAGACACTTTATGCATTTACATTTTAAACGAGATAATTAACATGGGCTCCCATAACTCAGGGATATTGTGAGTCTCCCTCAATATTTTTCCAAATCCTTAAAGCAGACTTAGACTCTATAGCCACGGCTCCACTCTTGTACAGTATGTAGATAACCTACACGTATACTCTGTAATTAAACTAAACAGGAAGCTCTTCTAGACTCCCTCGTTCTCCTAAAGGCTCTAGCTGAACGAGGCCATAAAGCCTTCAGACCTAAACTCCAGTGGGTACAAATGACTGTTACCTACTTAAGATGTGAGATGTCTCAGGGAATTCAAATGCTACACACAAAACGCCTTGAGTCCATTTTGTCCATCCCTCTCCCCAAAACAAAACACCAAAAAAAAAACAATTCTGTCAATTTGTATAAGCAACTGGCTACTGCCACCAATGGATTCCTAACTTTGCAGCCCTTGCTAAACTAAACCTCTGTATGATCTTCTCCTAGATAATAACATCCTAGAGCCTATTTTCTGGCCTTCGGCGGCTTTGAAGCCTTAAAATTAGCTTTGTCCCCCCACTCCATTTACTGGCATACCTAATTTTGACTAACCTTTTCATCTACAGGGCCAGAAAAATAACAGGATTGCTGCAGGCATTCTAGGATGGACTTTTGCCTCTCAGTTATGCCCTACAGCATGATTCTCATGCCAGTTAGGCACTGTGACATCAGACATGCCCCCATGCCTCCATGCAATGCCCTCAGCTGCCACCATGATTGACAAAGCCAGTACTCTTACATTAGGGTCTCCCGTTCTTCTCTATATTCCCCTAGCTGTGTCTGTTCTTTTACAAGTTCACAGGACACCTCTCCACATGGCCACATACCACCTGTAAACATACTCTTTTGACTAATTTTTCCATCATCTTACATAGGTGTAACATTTTAAATCCAACTACTTTATTACCCCTCCCTGATAATGGAGAGTCCCACCCTATTCCCCATGATTGCTTGACAACTATAGACATGGTTTTGAAGCCATAAAAGGATCTTTGAGATATCCCTAGACAACACAGACTTACTTTTATTTTGTGATGGCTCCTGTAAAGGAAACTTCTGGGACAACATAACAAGTGGTTACGCCATAGTTTTCCCACACGAAACACTTGAGGTATGCTCTTTGTCCACCATAAAATCAGCCCAAGATGCTGAACTCAGCTCTTACTACAGCTTGCACATTGGCAGAAGGAAAAACTGCTACTACTTATACACACACCCCAGATATGCCTTTGGAGTCTGTCGTGCTCTTGGCACAATTTAGAAATCCTGTGGATTCTTACTTTGTGCAGGTACTATTGTAATGGACATATAATTGCTGTCTTATTACAAACTATTCACTCCAGTTCTAAAATTGCCCAGACTAAGGAGACTGATACTATACCTTTAGGAAATGACAGGGCTAAAAGAGATGGTAAATATGAAGCTCAAAATGGATCTCTTTATCCTTTCTCTACTAAATTTTTAAACCTGACTTTATCCCTGACTAATATTATAACTACGAGGCAAATACCCTACAATCTGAAAAAGACAAATTGGATACAAAGCATGTCAAAAAATTATCTGATGGATTATACATTGGGTCAAATGGAGTTCCTGTAGCTCCCTTTTGTTTAACTTTTTGTCTTGCATTTATATCCCACACAATGGGACACAGTGAAACAGGGGAGAAGTAAGGAACTAAAAGACAATTGGTTTTGCCCTGGCATCCACAAAATTTGTGACCAAATTATTTCCCAATGCACTACTGGTAAATCTCACCAAACGTCTGGGAGGAATCAGTGTTCCCCAAGAAGTCCTCCTAGGCGCACACTGCTCTTTGCGTCTCTCCAAATGGATTTTATAGACTTGACCCCAGCTTTAGGCTATGCTCTTCTTATCATCCTGCAATGACCCTCTGAAGCCCCAAGGTATCTTACCTCATCCTTAGCTCAGAATGTCATATTTACCTCATTTTAACTTTCTGTCCCTGAATCACTCATGTATCCAGGGTCTTGGACTTTCATGTATGTGGGGTTCCTTTGTGCATGAAATCAGATTTTCTCTTGTCAGTCTGTCTCATGTTGATTTGATTTTTCAACAAGCCAAAAAAAAACAGAGGATGGAAAGGGGACTTTTACTTCCCCGCCACAATATATGGCATATAAATTATCATATGAAATAAGGATTGACTTTTTTTCATTAATGAGCTTTTTCTACCACTTTAGATGGTAAAATGCTTTATGCAAAGGAAGTACCACATTTATCTATTGCTCAATTAATTGATCCACTAATTTATGTATCTGTCTATGTACCTATTTATCTATGTATCTATCTACCTAACATCTATCTATCCATTATCTATCTATCTACTCATCCATCTATACATCCTATCATCTATTCAAACATCCATCCATCCATCCATTGCCAGGCACACTTCTTGGCATGGATTCTATATTAAATAAATATTTTCTAGAATGGAGGCTTAGTGAATAAATGAATCATGAACGAATAAACTATCTAACTAAATTATTATTAAATAAAAAAAAAGAAAAAAACAACTCAGGGCTTTCCCTTCTAAAAAACTGAAATACTAGTTTTTCACCATTATAATTTGAAGTTAAAAATATAAAATATAAAATGTTATAACAGTAATAACTTTTTTTCAGAATGTAGTTGAATGATACCCAAACCTGGTAATGGTAATACAAAAAAAGAAAATTACAGACCAATATCTCTGATGACTACAAATGTGAAAATCCTAAATAAGATTCTAGCAAATTGAATACAACAATGCATTAAAAAGATTATACATCACGATCAAGTGGGGTTCATTCCAGGGGAACAAAGATGGTTCAACATATGCAAATCAGTCAATGTGATACACCACATAAACAAAATAAAGGACAAAAATCATATGATTATATCAATACATGCAGAAAATGCATTTGACAAGATACAACATCCATTTATGATTAAAACACTCAATAAAATAAGTATAGAAGGAAAATATCTTAACATAATAAAGGCCATATATGACAAAACCTCAGATAATATCATAATTAATGGTGAGAAACTGAAGCCTTTTGTTCTACGATCAAGAATAAGACAGGGTTGTCCCCTATCACCTCTGTTATTCAACATAGAATTGGAAGTCCTAGCCAGAGAAATCAGGCAAGAGAAGGAAATAACAAGTATCCAAATTGGAAATGAAGAAGTTAAATTGTCACCTTTTGCAGATGACGTGATGCTTTATGTAGAAAACCCTAAAGACTCCACCAAAAAGCTATTAGAAACAATAAACAGACACAGTAACGCTGCTGCTACAAAATCAATATACAAAAATCCATTGCATTCCTATATACTAACAATGAAATTTCATGAAAAGAAATTAAACAAAAAACAAAAAAACAATTCCTTGTGCAATTGCAACAACAACAACAAAAAAATAAAATACCTAGGAATAAACTTAAAAAAGGATGTGAAAACTATACTAAAAATTACACTGAAGATTGTAAGACATTTTTAATAAAGAAATTGAAGACACAAAAAAGTAGAAAGACATTCCGTGTTCATGGATTGGAAGAATGAACAGAGTTAAAATGGCCCTATTACCCAAACTGATATACAGATTTAAAGCAATCCCCATCAAAATCCCAATGGCATTTTTTAAAGAAGTAGAACAAAAAATCATCAGATTTGTATGGAATCACAAAAGATCACAAATAGCCAAAGCAATCCTAAGAAAAAAGAATAACGCTAGAGGTATCACATCCCTGACTTCAGCTTGTACTACAGAACAAAAATAATCAAAGAGTATAGTATTAACAGAAAAACAGACACACAAACCAGTGGAATAGAATTGAAAACCCAGAAATAAACCCACATAAATATGGATAGATAATTTTCGACCAGTGAGCCAAAAACATACAATGGAGAAAAGAAAGCCTCTTCAATACATGGTGCTAGGAAAATTGGAAAGCCATGTGTACAAGAATGAAAGTAGACTGCTATCCGTCACCATATAACAAAATTAACTCAGACTGTGTCAAAGACCTAAACAAAGACCTGAAAAAATAAACTGCAGAGAAGAAAGCATAAGTACTAAACTTAGGGGCTTTGGGTCCAAAGAGGATTTTATGAATTTGACCTGAAAGGGAAGTAAAAGCTAAAATAAATAAATGGGACTATATCAAAATAAAAGGCTTCTGCACAGCAAAAGAAACCATCAACAAAACAAAGCGGCAACCAATTGAACGGGAGAAGATGTTTGCAAATAAATCCTCCGATAAGGGCCTAATATTCAAAATATATAAGGAAATCATACAACTCAACAACAAAAAGACAAACAGTTCAATTAAAAAAAAAATGTTCAGAGGAAATGAACAGAAACTGCTCCCAAGAAGACATACAAATGGCCAATAGATATATGAAAAAAATGCTCAACTTCACTAGCTATTAGGGAAATGCAAATAAAAACCACAATGAGATAGCACCTCACACCCGTTAGAACAGCTATCATCAAGATAAATAATAACAAGTGTTCGAGAGGCTGTGGAAAAAAAGAAACCCTCATAAACTGTTGTGAGACTGCAGATTGGTGCAGCCACTATGGAAGGCAGTGTAGAGGTTCCTCAAAAAATTAGAATAGAATTACCATATGACCCAACAATATCTCTCCTGATATCTACCCAAAAAACCTGAAGACATTTATTCATAAAGATATATGTACTCTAATATTCATTGCAGCTCTATTCACAGTGGTCAAGACAAGGAAACAACTAAAGTGTCCTTTGATAGATAATTGGATAAAGAAGATGTGGTATATACACACAATGGGATATTACCATGTTATAAGAAAAGATGAAACATTGCCATTTGTGACAACATGGATGGATCTTGAGATTGTCATGCTAACTGAAATAAATCAGACAGTAAAGTTGAGAACCATAAGACTTCACTCATATGTGGGATGCAAAACTCAAAGCAATAAGGGAACAAGACAAACAAATAAAGAAACAAAAATTCATAGAGACAGACAACAATTTAGTGGTCACCAGAAGATAAGGTGAGAAGGTGGATGGTAGATGAGGGTAAAGGGGATCAACTATATGGTGATGGAAGGAGAACTGACTCTGGGTGGTGAGCACATAATGTGATATACGGATGACGTATTATAGAATTGTACACTATTTTAATAATAAAAAAGAATGTAGTTGAAGACTAAAAACAAACTAGTATAGAAGGCAGTTTGTAAATAATTATGTGTGTGTGTGTGTGAAAGAGAAAGGGGGAAGACAGGAAAAGAGAAAGATAATAAAAAAAAATCTTCACAAATGTATGTTTGGCATTTCCTATATTAAAATAAGTGAAAAAAATTGTGGATATTTGTCACAAGGAATCTCTATGGTAAATAAATTGTATTTTAAAAGTTGTTTTTCTAAACTTTTCTTCTACATTACTTTACACATAAGGGTTTATGTCCTGCTTTGTAGCTAATTAGTGGGACTATTTCCCTTCAAAACAAACAACAACAACAAAAACTTCTACCTTTTTGTATAGAACTAATCTTATATATCTTCCTAGATATTCAGATAAATCTTTTACTTCATTTCTGACTGTTTTATTTGTAATACTATTGTATCAGTCATCTATTACTATTTGGCAAATTACCAAAATTTAGTGGCTTAAAACAACACTGCATAGGGTGGCAGCTTTCTAATTTAAAGACAGCAAAAGAGCAAGACTCTAGAACAAGCCTGCTAGAAAGATAATTTTATATAATGTAAGTATAGGAGTGGCATCCCAACACTTTTGTCAATTTTATTGATTAGAAGCAAGTCAATTCTACCCACATTTAAGCAAAAGAGATTGCACCGAAATGTGAACAGAGGATAGGGATATTATGGTATCCACCTTAGGATCTGTCTCCACAACGATTTGTACTCTTTTATGAAAATTTTTCTTTTAATAATTGGGCCCAGACAATGTTATCTTCTAGTTTTACATTTCTAAAGCACATTTTTGTAGTTACAACTTAAGGTTATTTCTGTTGTTAAATATTAGAGTCCTGCTCCTTTAGTCAACTTCATTTTATAACCCTTTAGATTCTGATCACATGTTTTCATTTGAAAAATGTAATTACAATTGTCCTTGAAAATCAATTTCATATTCAATACTTTAAAATAAGTCATTCTGGCATAGTTTAAATCAGGAAAAATAAATAATCTAAAGCATTGTGTGTGTGTGTGTGTGTGTGTGTGTGTGTGTGTGTGTGTGTGTGTGTGTAAGGCGCTAAACTGAAGTCTTGGGGAAAACAGCCCAATATAACTAATACTAAATTTTTAGTACTGAATTTTCCTTTTATTAGTGGCTTAAATAATACCAAATATATAAATAGTAGTCCTGAACAGAACATGAATATTTTACCCTCAACAATATGTTTTTTTTTGTTTTCCTTCATTTAATCTTGTGTATGTTTATTGCTATAATATATGCATTGTGTATCGTGTTTTATGTATATTTTAAAACAGTTCTTCTGGTTTAAAGAGTAAATCACAGTTTACAGATTTTATAAAGATTTTAATCATATATATATGATTTGTTTCTTAATTAAGACAAATATTATATCTTTATAGCTTGGCTGATTTTTACTCATTATTAAACTTTGAGAGTCTATTATACAGAGAATGTAAGGAAGTATTTTACTGTGTATGCTCATAGTAATTATTAGCACACTAACTTTAACGCGAGCCATATAGAGAGGGACATTTCCTACTGCAAAGGGAACTATACCAAGAGTATTCAAAATATAAACTGAAAAGATCTTGGTGAAAATTAGAATTCTAAATGTTTCATTTTAAATTTAAATGTGCCTAATGAACAGTATTTTTTCCCCTTATTTTACTGATAAGGATGAAGAAAGAGGTTAAAGTAAGGAGGATAGGGTACAGAGTCAGAGGAGAGAGAATTTTGTATCCAGCTTTAAGATGAGGCTCTAAAGGTTACTGTTGAGTCACCCTCATATAAGGCAGCCATGCAGTGGGGGCGCTATAGTATACAGAAGAGACACATGTAGGGCCTCTGAAATGGTACCCTGGGGACCCTCCTTTGGGGACTTGGGGAAACACGGGGAATGTCTTGGCCTCTAGCCAGCTCAACTTTTGTCAACATATTATGGATGGCTGGGAGACTGAGTCTTCCATATCTTAAATTGAACAGAAGGATTTCAAGCCACCTTGAAGAACATCCAACAGGTATCTTGAAAGTAGAGACAGCATAATTTTCAAAGTGATATCATAAATATCCAACCTAGTGCTGGCAGTTCATAACTGTTCAACGTATGATTTCTGAATTGATTAATACTAATCTTCCCTCTTCTTTTCTAACATCTCAATATCTTCTCCAGGGATTAATAATGCAGCAGGTATGGGAGTGTTTTGAGCTTCGTAAAAGTAATGCACTTCCTGTCCACATATCCCTGTGAGTAGAATATCAACATGAAAGTAGCTCAATGATAACAGTTTCTCCCATAAAAGGAAAATAATTGTTGGAATTGTGAAGTGGGCTATGAAGGAGTTATTACATACTTTGTTAATTAATCATCACAGATTACAATACCCTATAGGTTAAAAAAATCAATCAGTTACTGCACCCTTAATGTTAGTTTCTTTATTTCATGTGATAAAACAACCTTAGAAAATTTGCAGTATTTGGACTTGCTTTAATATTTGTATTTTGTATGATGTATTTAGTCTGTTTTTTTCTAGAGAATTGATGTTTTAACCTCTCTTACGTATAATTTTGAATTGATCAGTGTTGATGGAAATATAATTATTCATTGCTTAGGGAAACTTTGACTTGTACTATGTTGTTCTAATGCCCTTTTACAAGACAAATGGAATTATAATAAAAAATTTCAATGATTATATATATGAGAAGGGGATTTCTCTGGAGAGAGAGAGAGAGAGAGAGAGAGAGAGAGAGAGACAGAGAGAGACAGAGAGAGACAGAGAGAGACAGAGAGAGACAGAGAGAGACAGAAAGAGAGAGGAAGTTTCCAATAGTACAGATTAAAGATCATTTAAAAAATCAGCAATTGGGAAGTCACCTCTTAGAGATCTGTACCTGGATTTAACAAACTAACTCTCTGTTTTGGAAGAGTTCCCATGACAAGCCAAGGAGTTTATCTAATTACTACAGGTATAACAGTTTAGACAGGATCTTTGTTTTTGATTCCTTCCACAAGCCAGTGGAAACAGAGTATAGATCAATCTTATAGATCCCATTCTACCACATCATCTAAATTTGTATAAAATATAAAGTAAAGTAAAATAAAATAAAATAAAATAAAATAAAATTCTGCAGAGACTTATCCTGCATTAATTTAAAGGGAGGAGGGTAGGGCAGTGAAATGGAATTGGAGCCAGTTATATCATGGCAGTATGCCAAAAATAAATGTGTGCTTCTCTTTGTTTGCTTATTGTAAGTTCATTGATATTCAAAAATTTAATTTCACTAACCTTATGCTGGTTGACTAGGCTAGTATTAAAATGAAGGTTGTGAGATACCACCTCACACCTGTTAGAATGGCTATTATCAACAAGAAAAGTAATAGCAAATTGGAGAGATTGTGGAGAAAAAGGAACCTCATACACTGCTGGTGGGCATGTAAATTGGTAAAACCCACTATGGAAAACAGTATGGAGTTTCCTCAAATAATTAAGAATAAAATTCCAAAATGACCCAGCAATCCCTCTCCTGGGTATCTATCCAAAAAATACAAAAAACATTTATCTGTACGGATATATGTACCCCTGTGTTCATTGCAGCATTATTCGTGGTGGCCAAGACATGGAAACGACTGAAGTGTCATTTGATAGATGACTGGATAAAGATAGATGACTGGATAGAGAAGATGACTGGATAGAGATGATACACACACATGGAATATTACTCCGCCATAAGAAAAGATAAAATCCTGCATTTGTGACAACATGGATGGATCTTGAGAATATCATGCTTAGCAAAATAAGTCACACAGAAAAAGTCGAGAACCATATGATTTCACTGATACTGTGGCATATAAAACTTGAAGCAACAAATGAACAAGACGAACAAACAAGCAAAAACTCATAGACACAGACAACAGTTTAGTGGTTACTAGAGGATAAGGGGGGCGGGGTAGAGAGGGTAAAAGTGATCAAATATACGGTGATGGAAGGAGATTTGACTTTGGGTGGTGAATACTTGAATTATACACTTGAAACCTATATAATTTTATTAATCAATGTCACCCAATAAGTTTAATTAAAAATAAAATGAAGATTGTGGGCTTTCAATTCTCTTTAAATTAATAATTACCAAAATTGAAGCTGTTTTATGTAATTACTATAGTTTTATGACTACTTTTTTCAATATTGGGATGAGGAAAACTCAGATTCATGAGAATTTGATAAGGCTTAGGCTCTATTTTTTTTCTTTTCAGAGATGTCCAAAATGATTCAGAAAATACATTTATTTCTCTACTTTTGAAGACACTAACACATCAAATTTCACAATTTCCCCATATAACTTATTTCAGAATTTTACCATTGACATGAAGAAAGTCATCTGTGCTGTCAAATATTTTTTTGTTGTTTTTATCCAAGCATATTTTATTTCTTTACTGGTCACATAAACAAATCAATACCCTCTACTAAACTATTAAATATAAATTAAGTCAAGCATAATTTTCTTTCCAAAATTAAATATATGGCCTTGAAAATATTTTTGATTCATTGGACACACTGGCAACCAATAAATGGCATTGGAGATGCAAATGGTTAAATTCTAAAATTGCCATTTCTTAACTGAACAGTGACAATTCACTGGATCTCTCTGAGTTAAATGAAGTTTATTTAATATATATTTCTACTTTAGAGAGCTGCTATGATAATTCAATGAAATTGAATACTTACACCTACAGTCTGATATTTCACATGTTCAATATATTATGTCCATAGTGTCACCTTAGTCTAACTTATCTAACAGGAAGGAGGTTGTGATTTTCAATTTTTCCAACTCTAGATGCTTCCACCTGTTGGTCTACTGCATTTGTAGTATTATAATAGAATAAAGATATTAAAAACTGTAGTTAAAAATGGATTACTTATTTGTATATTTCAGAGTGTTTAATTTTAAATAATCATAAAGTAGTGAGTAACCTTCTCATTGTTTTTATATAGTAGCTGACAACTAATTCATTGTCTCACTACATTTGAATCCCTTCATTTTCATTAGCTATGGAACTTATTCTTATTCTCTCAAATCCCATAATCAGATCAATAGGGATAACTCAGGATATTTAAAGTCTAATTGTTTATTCTATCAAAAATGAGATAGGAGACATATTATTGAATATAGTACAGTTTAGTATACTGATTGTTCCTATCTAAATGCAATAACATTATTTTATGTATTTATTTTAAGTGGTGTTTAGTTTGATTTAAATATTCTACTTACCAATGTTGACTCTCTGAATCAGTATTTTAAGCACCCTTGACCCAATCCTGTGTGAATAATGCTTGCTAAGGGCCAAACAATGAATACTAGAAATGCAGTAGGCTAAGAGGTGGAAGTATCTAGAGTTGGAGAAATTGAAAATCACAGCCTCCTTCCTATTAGATAATGTAATTATAGTGTCTCAAATGCAGAGACTTTCTATACTTATTCTGACATTTACCAAGCTTTCTGTAAGAATTAGACCTTAAGAAATATGACTTTACATTTGCAGAAAATTACTTTACAAATAATATGTGAGGGAGTGTAGTAACTGGAAGACCCAGCTACGATGGCCATGAGTAGAGTTTCAAATCAATGACAATCGTTTCATGCTAAACTCTCTTTATGCCTATTGTTATTTCTTTGTTTTAGGAGAAGTGTGGAAAATTCTGGAATTGAGAGGTTGAAGATACTCAATTATAATTAAATGAATGAGCGTATAAATTATTGAACTAAGATGAAATTCTTATAAGCATTACACTTACGTACCTACAAGTTTTACTTTCTCAACTTCACTGTCACCTCTACATTGGGATATATCAACTCACAGTTTTGTGGAAATTGAATGATACTACATGTGAAAAAGGACAATGTCATATATTCACTCATTAAACAAAAAATTATTGAGTAACTACTGCATGCAAATAACTGTTTTGTGTGCTTGGATACATTAGCGAAGAAAGTGAATTTATAATCATTTATAATGATAACAGTGAGAATGATGATTATGGTTATTACTATAAAAATTGCTAACAATTTAATAAAGCTTAATAAGTACCAAATAATGTTATAAGTATTTTATGTATAATTTTGTGCCTCCATAAAACCTGTAAGTTATTTTAATTTATCCCTAATCTATAAATGAAAAATTGAAATATAGTGCGATTAAGAAACTTGCCCATGCAACAAAGGAACAAGACAAACAAACAAACAAACAAAAACTCATAGACACAGACAATAGTTTAGTGGTTACCAGAAGGTAAGAGGGTAGGGGGGTGGTAGATGAGGGTAAATGGGATCAAATATATGGTGATGGAAGGCAACCTGACTCTGGGTGGTGAACACACAATATGAAATATAGATGATGTATTACAGAATTGTACACCTGAAACCTATGTAACTTTATTAACCATTGTCATCGCAATAAACTTTAATTAAAAAAAGAAAGAAACTTGCTCAAGGTCATGGTGTAAGTAGATGGTAGAACTGAGATGAAAGCATGGGATTCTGGCTCCAGGACTTGTTTTTAACCATAACACCATGCTACCACCTAATTATACTAAGTAACTGTTAGTTTATTCTCCCAATCTGTTATCTGAGGAACTTGGACACCAGACAAAATGCTATAGTGAGTGAGATTACAATGCTTTACTTTTATCCAGGGATAGGACAGAAAAGTTTAGACATAAAATAAGATTTATTTTCAGTATGAATTTAAAAATTTTAGGACTAATAAAGATAGAATGCATTTGATCCAAGGGATTTGAAGAATGTAAAATTGTTCAGCCACAGGGATCCTTACATATTTAGTCAAAAACCCTTAATCTGCAGAAGAGAAAAATGACCACTCTAGAACCTAATTAACAATCATGGCGATATCTAGGGTTTGTCACCAGATTCCTGGTGACAAATTATGGGTCCATGCTTTTACACACTATTCTGCCTCTTTTGTGATTTTTATTCAACTGCAATTTATAAATGAATAGTTTATTTAAATTAATGAACACACACACACACACACACACACATATAAAGGATATTTATTATGACTTATATAATAATGCAAATCCCAAATTTTCAGTCCACAAGTAAATAATCCAAGCTTTTGCCTTTGATGTTAACTTAATATTGTCCTTGTTGGAAGTAATTCTCTAAATATTATTAGATTCCAACTGTGTGCAATGTTTATGCTAAAAACTATTGGTAGAGTAGCAAATTGGAAATTAATCATTAAACTAACAACACTGGTATTTAGTTTGCTTTAACCACACAACAAAAACGGAAATGAACCTAACAATATTGTTTCAACAGCATAATTCTTTTGAAAAAATTATATGTCCCTTCAAGACTATGGTACTAGATTTTTCTGTACTTAAATATTATTTGCTTATTAAATATGAAAATCTATAATCTGGTTTATAATTTATGTATTGATTACCAATAGTACACAAAAATACTATGCTGTTCATCTAAACATATACTTGTTACACTTAATCAAAAACTGATACAAAATTAATTCATTTTCAAGAAAAATTTAAATGGTAATGCTAGATGGGAAAATATACATTTTTATTGCTAATCATGTGTACATTTTCCCTCAGCATAAGGGTTCTATTTTAATACATTATGCTAAAGAAAAATGAGCAAAACATGTTTCTTTTCAAGATAATTTATAATGTCAAGTCATGCATGAGAGTAATGAGATTAATAATAGAAAGTATAGATGTATTCATTCTCTAGATGATAAATCATGACAAGCCATTAGAGTCCTTGAATTCGGATGCAGTAAAACCATGTGATGGCTGAGAGAACGGATGATACTATACAGTTCATGTCTACTTGATGAGTTAAAATTAAGTCAGAGTTGTTAGTAGTGTTCTAAAATTGTTTTACGTTAATAGAAGTCTGCCAACTTTGAATGGAATGTAAATCATATCAGAATTAAGTACTCCCTCTGAGGAGTGTGATACTGCACATAAAGAGGATATTCTAAGATGAGCTAGTCACTATTACAATTTATGGCTTACACTGATTGAGCACGTAATGAAATGAAACACATCACTAGCCTCAACAATTAAGTTAAAATATAGTAATAAACATAACACAAACTCTATTTCCAATCAAGCAGTCTATAACTGTTTGTTTGTATGCTTATTATTCCTGGGTAAGCTATTTTCTTCTTTTTTTTTTTTAACTTTTGTTTGTTTGTTTGTTATTGGGGAATATTGGGGAACAGTGTGTTTTTCCAGGGCTCATCAGATCCAAGTTGTTGTCCTTCAATCTAGTTGTGGAGGACGCAGCTCAGCTCCAAGTCCAGTGCTGTTTTCAATCTTTAGTTGCAGGAAGCGCAGCCCACCATCCCATGTGGGAATCAAACCAGCAACCTTGTTGTTAAGAGCTTGCACTATAACCAACTGAGCTGTTTGGCCACCCCTAAGCTATTATCTTGATTATTTTTATAATTATAGCTTTAAAATTACATAAATGCCTGGTTCACAATTCAGAAATTACAAAGGGATTTCTCTTGTTTGCCTCTTTCTCAAACGATTTTGGTTCCAGACTAGTGATTCTCATGGACGGCAGCACATTAGTATTATTTAGGGGCCTTTTAAAGTCCATGCAACCAAGGCCTCAACGCTCCACAGTTTCACTCAGGTAGCAATAGCGTTTAAAATTCCCCTGGTGACTCCCATGTACAACTATGGTGGCAGGCCACTCCTCTATCCCTGTAGCGTCATTCCATTCACTAAGAACCCAATCATTCTTAATCAAGGTCAAACATTTATGAAATCCTCATTGTTTTCAAAGCAATGACTACTGAAATGCACACTTCACCTGAACCTCGTTTCCACATATCGCAGAACAAAAGCTGCAGGTTGCAGGAGACTTTAACAATAGAGATAGAAAGCTGCTCTTTTTCTTATTCCGCTTGAGCCAGACAATCTGGGCATATTTTCTCTTCTTTTCATTGCAAGTTACACAATGTTAGGAGAAAACTCAATTCAGTCCTACTGTGAGGCCTTATTTGTAAATATTGCTCTATTTTGGTGGCCACCGAGATGCCTATCTGGCCTTTATTAGGTAAGCAATTTGTATTCCCAAAAGAGTAAGCTCCAGCAGAGCAGAATCTCTGTCTGATTCGCCAACTGTGATGTTCACAGTTCCTAGAGCAGTACCTGGTACATATCATGTTATGACAAATAACACAGAAGTCTGGCAAAAGCTTAAACAGCAGCTTAATAGTATGACAGATTAATAGTACTCCATCCCAGGATTTGTAGAAGAGTATTATAGCCTTGCTTATTGTCACAATACTGAAAACAATTCAAAATGCCTCACATTCCTGGTTTTGGATTTACATGCAATCCCCTTCTGCAATTATGCCCTTACAGGTATGCTGTCTTCCAGAAAATATGAGAAAACACTCCCCAATTAATTTTATGAAGCTAATATTACTCTGATATCAAAACCAAGCAAAGAACAAAAACTGCATGTCAATATCTGTCATAAATATACATGCAAAATCCTTATCAAAATGTTAGTAAATATAATTCATCAATGTATTAAAATAATTCTATACCACGGCCCAGTGGGATTTATCTCAGAGATGCAATATCAGTTCACATTTGAAATCAATCAGTGTAACCCAGCATATTAATAGACTTAAAAAGAAAAACACATGATTGTATCAATCAAAGAAGAAAAGTATTTTACAAAATTCAACAACCATTAATGATAAAATCCCTCAGAATATATCAGGAAACTTACTTAATATGACAAAAAAATTCTATAAAATATATGCAACTAAATCATTATTAATGGTAAAAGACTGACTGTTTCCCCTCTGAAATTGGAAGTAAGGCAAAAATGTGCACTCTCAGTGCTCTCATTCTACATAATGCTGCAAAGTCTAGCCAGTTCAATAAAGCCATAAGAGGTAATAAAAGGAATATAGATCAGAAGGGAAGGAATATAACTGCTCCTATTTTCAAATGATATTGTCTATGTAGAAAATTCCAATTAATCTAAAAAGAATAATAAAAATCTTCTCAAACTAATGAGTTAATGAGTACAGTTACAAGATAAACAAAAATCAATTGTATTTCTATATACTAGAAATGAATATATAGACATAGAAATTACAGATATAATCCCATTTGAAATGGCTCAAAAATTAAAGGTTTAAGTTTAAATTTAATTAAAGATAGAGAGGACTTGTATGCTGAAAACCACAAAATACTGATGAAAGAAAGCAAAGGTCTAAAAAAATGAAGGGACATACCATAATCATGGATAGGATGAGTTAATGTACTAATGATACCAATGGACCTGAATTGATAGATCTATAGGTTTAACCCAGTTCCTTTCAAAATCCCAGCAAATTTTTTGTAGATACAAACAAGAGTATTTTAAAATGTATATATCAAAGGAACTATAATGGCTAAAATAATTTTGAAAAAGAATAAAGTAGATAGGCTACTTTAATAAAGTAGTCAGGCTACCTAATATCATGAGTTATTATATAGCTACATTAATCAAGGCAGTGTATAAGTAAAAAAGTCAGACATATGGATCATTGGAACAGATTAGAGAAATCAGAAACAGACGCACACAAATTACGCCCAGTTGAATTGTTTTATTTTTTCAATTAGAGTTTACATACAATACTATATTAGTTTCAGGTATACAATACAGTGATTGTCAGACATCTAGACACCTTACAAATTGATCATTCCAATAAGTTTAGTACCCATATGACACAGTACATAGTTATTATAATATTATTGACTATATTCCTTATGTGGTGCTGTATATCCCCATGACTATTTTTATATTAATAATATGCCCCATTTAATTTTAACAAAGGTGCAAAAGAAATTCAGTGTAGGAAGGACAGCCTTTCATAATGGTGCAAGAATAATTGAATATTCACACGTGGAAAAAAATTGACCTAATCTTACATCTTAAGAAAAAAAATAACTGAAATGGATCAAGAATTACAGGTAAATTAAAAAAAAAAAGTAAATTTAGAGAGAAAATACATAGTAAAAATAGGAGAAAGTCTTTGAGATTTCGGGCTAGGCAAAGAGATTTTAGCTATGACACGTAAAAGCAAAAATTGATAAAAGGGCTTCCTCAAAATTAAAAAACAAGAAAACAAAACCTTTTGCTCTGTGAAACACCCTGTTAAGATGATGAACAGGCATGCTACAGAATGGAAGAAAATATGTGCTGACCATGTTCTGACAAAGAAATAGTATCTAGAGATTATGAAAAAAAAAAAAAAAAACAACAAACCTCTCACTATAAGAATAAAAAATAATCAATTATAAACGGGCAAATTATATGAAGAGACATTTCACTGAGTAAGATATATGAATGATAAATATGCACATGAAAGTTGTTCAATATCATGATCTACTAGGGGAATACAAAACACACACACACACACACACACAAAATAACAACAACAACAACAAAAAAAACAGGTATATCTTTATACACCTCTTCAAATGGCTAAAATAAATAAATACGGAAATAAATAAATAGTGACAACTCCAAATGCTAACAAGGATACGGGAGTCATTGGATAACTCCTGTGCTGCTGCTGGGAATGTAAAATGGTGCAGCCAATAATGAAAAGTTTGGTTAAGTATTTAAAAAGCTAAACATTCAATTATCATATGGCCAAGTGATTGCACTCCCTGGTACTTATCATAAAAAAATAAAAACTATATCACAGGAAAACCTTTATACAAATGTTTACAGCAGCTGTATTCATAATAGCACAATACTGGAAACAACACAAAAGTCTTTTAACAGGTGAATTTTTAAATAAGCCGTAGTTCATCCATATCATGGAATAGTACTCAGAAATAAAAAAGGAACCACTGATGATACACGCAGCAACCTGGATGAATCTCCAGATAATTATGCTAAATGAAAAAAACTGTTTTCAAAAGGTTACATATGGTAAGATTTCTTTCAAATAACATTCAAAGAATGACGAAATTATAGAAATGAGAACGGATTAGTGATTGCCAGAAAACAAGAGGGCAATGAGAGTGGGATAGAATGTGTGTGGGGATGGGTGGGAGGTATAAAAGTGCAGCATGAGTAATCCTTGTGGTGATAGAAATCTTCTATGTATTTACTTATCAGTGTCAAAATCTTGGTTGTGGTAGTGTACTATAGTTTGCCAGAAGTTACCTTGGGAAAAAGTGGGTAAAAGATACAGGAAATTTCTTTGTATTATTTCTTAACACTGGAAATAAAATATGCATTTCCATAATTATTTTTAAATTAAAAACACAAAGGAAATGGAAAAAAGTATAAACTGATTTATTTCTGATCAGCTATGAATAATATGCATCAACTCTTTTGTGACTGAAAAAATTCATAAACATTAATGTTGGGATATTGCACTTTTGTTCCTGAAGAAAATATAATTTTGTTTCAAACAATTTCAAAATTATTATGTTTTCAAGCCATGTGTTGTCATGTACTGTCATGCATAGCCAATGCAAAATTATGAAACAGAGGTGCTTTATTCCTAAAATGTTCCACTCATTAAGATGATTTCAAGCTTATATGCTATTTATGATTTTATAATATATGAGTTTTTTGGAAAATCTTTCTGTCACATTTTAGAATGTAAATTTTTAATTATAAAAATGTTATTTATGAAATTCCTTAATAATCAAAACAGACAATTCACCTGTGCCTGTGCTTCAAAGTGCAGACTTGAAAGACTACGTTATATAAAATATAATTTTTATATTTAAGAAAAAAAATAATTCCACATAATGCGTTACTAAAATTGATGAGTATAGAACATTTGTTATATATTTAATAATAACTGATATTTAAGTTACCTGCTTCACCACATGATATATTAACCTTAATAATCTGTCCAGGTGATATATAAGATTAATCTATTTCCAATAACCTAGAAAATGTTATTTATGTTTTTTGTTATCTATGTTTATAATTTTCAATACCTCTCCTAATAAGATTGATAACAGAAAATACTATCCCTGTACTAGTAGCCATAGTGAAGTTTTTTCATCATTTATATTATTTGATCTTTATCTGAAAGCACTGCTGGAGTTCATTTCTTCCAGGTTTTACATAGCTACTTTTCATCACTGAATATTCAAAGTCGTTGAAATAACAAAATCAGGCCTGGGATAAGGCTGCGGGATGGACAGACTCTTATGTGTGGAGCTAAAGTTAGTATAGGGATATATATATATATATATATATATATATATATATAATTATATATATAATTACATATATATAATTTATTATATTATATATAATTTTATATGTAAAATATATAATTTTAAATTTTATATATATATATATATATATATATATATATATATATATTAGCAATTTTAAAAATGTTTTACTAGATCTCTGCAAAATTTTCACCATGTCAGTATCGAAGGTAAAATGTTTAGATTGAAATTTACCTTTCCTCCATTGTGCCAGCTTAACCATTTCTGGGAATTAATTAATTAATTAATTTATTTATTTATTTAGTATTTGATAATTTCACAGGTGAAAACAATGGTAACTCCTGGATTATCCAGTAATAATGATTTTATTTTTAAATATGTAGGCAATTTTTATTTATATTATATGCCATATTTTAAGATGTTTGTTTGTTTTGAACTGTATCTGCTTAAGGATTTGAAAGTGAAAATATTTAACTGCTCAACTTTTGATTTTCAAATAAATTTTTGTCATGTTTATGTTAGTTATGTTGTTTTATTTTTCGTAAAAAGTTGGATATGCAACCATCTATCAATATGTTTTTTTTAACTCTTCACAGAAACCCTTAATGCCAGAAAGTTAGGAAACTTTATTAGCACTTTATTGGAACTAAAATTGGAATTTAGATATATTCATACACTGTGGCAGAAACATTTTAATCATAAATTGCCTCTCAGGCCTTTATTCACAATCATATGCTTTGAATTTCCAAATTTGTGTATTTTGCTTTCCCTGTAGGTAGCCTTTATAAGGTAATAAAGTAGTATTTAAGGATGGCTTCTTAAAATCAAGAACACTGCTCAGTAAAGAAAAAAACACTGGATGACAAAAATTATACATTTATTTGACCCAAAATGAAATGTATAACAGGATTTCATAACTCTATAAAAGTTCAAATAGATGAAGACCTACTTAATATATTCAATTTAATATTTCCTAAAGTAAATATTATATAATGGCAGAAAAAATAATAGTGTGTCATAATGGAAAATGGATTATGTTCAATAATGTTCAGTGATAACACAAAATTGTAATAAAATTTATCTAATATAGCACAGTAAAAAATGTTAGCATTCATAGAACAAGCTATCATTTCACAATAATTCCACTTAAATGCAACCTGTAATTTTTCCAACATGCTGTATATATCAAACACTTATTGCATACAAAAATTTATAGTTGAATGTGTGCTTATGTGTACACAGACTACAACTTTTCTGTAGATTGGATTTCAAAATCTATTAATAAATTTTTTGATTATAACTTGAAACAGTTTCCCTGAGAATAAAAATAAAATAAAAGAGTTCATTGAAAGTGTTTGTTTGCTCGTGTACAAAGGAAGAGTTTAGACTCTCTTATTAGAAATAGCTTTGTTTGAAAATTTTCTAAATAATATTTAATATTGCAATCATGATATCTTTATGGCAAGAATGTCCTCCTAGTCACTTATCTCTTGTTTAACATTACATCTATAATTTGAAAATCACTCTCCTACAATTACTACAAGCCATTGTATATATGTTATAGTAACTCTAGTAACTACCATTTTGTTGGGTGATTTCAAAATAAGTTTTGCTTCACAAAATGTATTATTCCTTGTCATATACTAGGAAAGATATTTTACACATTTATAACTTTAAAATGTATTTATTTTGAGTAAAGGAACATGTAAAATACGTGCAAAAAACTAATTTATATATGTAAATTAGCTGCAAAATATTAGATACTAATATTAGATACTGCCTGTGAAAATATGTAAATTAGCTACAAAATCATTATCTAAGTTTTAATACAAACATATAAATATATTGTTCCTTCTTTGATTAGTAGAATTTCTTGGTAATTACTGCATAGTATTTAATCTCTCTTAATATCTTCATTCACACCTACATGAATATTTATACAGAAATCTGCAATTGAGGTGCAAAATAATATCTACTCATCTGACAAAAGGTAATTTTGAGAAATAATGATTTCTCAAGTAATTGAAAAATAATTTCAACATCTTAAAAGTTCTTCTCTTCTGCAACAAAAATGCACTGAAACATTGTAATCTTAACATTTGTGTTAGGAATACAGCTGTTGATAAGAATTATAATGAGTTACTCTGATGAATAGGTCAGCAGTCTAAATAAATGGGGAGAGTTTTGCTGTGGCATAATGGACTAATATGAACCAATGGACACAATTAACATCTTAAATAGATTATAGGGTAAACTTAAAGTAGAATGGAATTCATCCTTCTTGAATGTGATCCCCTTTAGGATGAATTAGCCTTTGTCCCTCTCATTGGAAGCAGGTATCAATGTTATCACTCCTTTTTTCTCCCTGTTCTCATTACATACTGTCCCTTTCCACTAATCTAGTATCCAAGGCTAGTATGCACTTTCTAAATGCACTACAAAGTCTGCATAGTTGCTAATAATCTAGAGAAATAAATGTACTTCCGTCTAGATATCATTTAACATTTGTTCAAGCATAGATGATATATGACCCATGAGATTGTAATCTTGCTCACCACCTGCTTTTCCTTTTAATGGTATAAGACATAATCACAGACCAAGCTGTCTAAAGAAATATCCCCAAATTCTTGGATAACAAGCCATTTTCACATATGTTTTAAATCTGAATAGATTAATATAAATTCTTAGTAAATTATCTTGATCATTCATTAATTATTTCATTTAGCAAACATTTGGTAAATATGACTGTATCTATAACACTCATCTAGGTTCTAGTTGTGCAAAGATAAATGATAAATTGTCATCTGAAGCCAATTTTTGTTTTAAAATTCTTAAATTATTTTAAATGTTATAATTTCAGGATGTTTTAAATTAATATAATTTTAGATAAGAAACAGTTTGCTCACATATTCATTCACATATACATCCAGAAATGCTTAGAAAACCTATTTGCTAGGAACTCCAGTAAACATTAGTAATATAGAAGTGAATTAAAAACAAACAAAAAACAGGATACAGTATGGGAAGAGATATATGATGAACAATTAAAATTTCAGAAATAGTATATATAGGGAAGCTATGAATTCCTTTGAGAAAAATAATGCAGGTTAATGAAAATAGGATGTGTTGAGAAATTTGCTAATGTTCATTCATTTTGTCATTCATTCATCACATATTTATTAAGCAATTAACATACATCAATAACTATACAAAGTACTGAGACATTATAATGAAGAAAACAGCTAAAGTTCAATGCTTACACAAAGTTTACAATCCAATAATGGGGCTAAATAAATAAAGAAATAGCATCTTGTAGTGACAGTTGCAAGAAAAAAAAACAACACAATATGAAACAAAGATAAGAAAAAGGAATTATTTTGGAGAGGTGCAGGTGAGGAGGGTGGCCATGAGAGTCTTGTGAAAATAACTTGAGTAAAAGTTTGAATGATTGTGGGAACCTGCCATGAAGATAACTTTGAGAAGAGAATTTTAGCCAGTGTGATGCAAATGCAAAACCAGTGAGGTGGAAGGAGAACTGATGCCCTTAAAGTCTGAAGACAAACAGGGAGTTCAGCCTGGCCAGTGTGAAGCTCTACAGAAGTAAAAGAAGAGTTTAGAGAGGTAAATGAATATATACACACACACACATATATATATATATGTATTTGTATAAATATATATATATATATATAGGATATTAGTTTCCTATAGCTACTATAACAAATTAACACAAATTTAGGGGGCTGAAACAATGCAAATTTATTCTCTTATAGTTTTGGAGTTCAGAAGTCTAAAATTAAGGCATTGTCTAGATTAATTCCTTCTAGAAGCTTCTGGGGAGAATCTGTTTCCTTACTTTTCCAAATTCTTAGATCCTGCCTGGTTGGCCCATAACCCCTTCCTTACATCACTTTAACCTTTTGTTTCACACCAATATCTTGTTTCCACTATCTTATCTCTTTCTGTCTGGATTGATCTGACTCCTATGCCCCTTTTATAAGGAGACTTGTGATTGCATTAAGCCCACCAGAAAATCCAGGATAATCTCCCCATCTCAAAATCCTTAGCTTGATTACTTCTACAAAGTACCTTTCATCATGTAAAACAATATTCAATTTCTGGGGATTAGAACATGGATATTTTTTGAAGCTGTGTAGCTATGTTTTAGTCAGTCTATCTCATAGGGCCTTATAGATCACAATATATGTATTACTGTCTTTTACTTACAGTGTTATTTATTTATAGGGATCAAGGAGTAACACATTTGTAATGTATCATGAGGTGTGGGGAGCCATGATTTCTTGTTATTCTAAAAGCCTTGCAGACTGGCTCAGTTTATGATTAACTTGTTTCAGCTTCTAAGGCATTATCTCTGCCTGTTCCTGGAGGGTGCTTGCGAGCTGCTGAGAAAGTAGGTGGGAGTGACCGGTTCTCGGACACTGAGGACTGAAGACTAGCAGGATAATTGGTGGGCTTTGTCATGAGATAATGACTTTGGGAAAGTTTCAAGGATTTTGTATCTGTATGTAAAAGTTATAAATTTGCTCTTGATGAGATAATAGCATTGAGGCTTGTTTAGTAGTTTCTGCTTTTCTGTGTTTTAGGTAAAAGATAACTTTCTGTGATGTAATGCATTCCTTTATCTGCTGACTGTTAAAACTGCACGTATTCTTAGGGTATATAAACGGTGGTAGTAAATAAAGCCGGTGCTTCAGCATCACTGAAGACCGGCCGCATCATCATAATTGTGAGTGTCTTTATTTAATTCCCACTCCCCCTTTCAGGTTCTTCGTTGATTCGTGGCTGCTGGTCGGCCACAATGAGGGACATAAGGAATTAGGCCAGGTAGATATGTGGAGGAAAAGAGTTCCAGGCAGTGGAAACATCACACAAAAAACAAACAGAAAAAAAACCCTGAGGTGTGAGCAGTGTTCCAGGATGAGGAGTAGCAAAGAGGAGAGTGTGGCTGGAGTACAGGGAACTAGACGGAGAACCTTACAAGTTGAAATTATAGAGTTAAGGCAGGAGGAATCTGGGTAGAACTCCTTACAGGTAATTTTAAGGACCCTGAATTTCACTCTCAATGAGAAAGAAAGCCATTTGCAGACTTCCCTGGAAATGGATAAAAAAATACCTGAGAATATAAATTTTAAAAACATATAAATGGTATTCCAAACCAGAAATTGATGAGGTCTTCAAAGGAATGAATACACTTAGAGAGAAGGAAAGTGCTTTAGTCTGAGCAAGAGAACAGCCAAATGTAAAGGTCAAGGAAATAAGAGCCAACCAAAGAGACAAGAAAGAACAGTTAGTAAAGCAGAGGAAAACTAGAACCGAGAGGAATTTGTAAGCCAAATGAAGACAGGTGCTAAAGAAAGTGGATGTGAGCAATTGTTTCAATTATTTCTAATAGTTTTAAAAAAATAATAACTGGGAACAATTTCTATCAAGATTAATTCTGGAAGCTGCCACATGTGAGAGAAGCTTCAAGAACATCAACATGAATGTGCCTCCCTTACCTCTAGACAAACCCTGCTTTTCCCAAGCAAAAAAGTAATTGGTGAAGTTCCCAACACTGACTTAGCAGTGTAATAATACAAATTTCCTCTTTTCCACCAACTTCATCATCTTGACTTTCTCTTCTATCAAATGTATCCAGTTCTCTCTTGATACTGAGTAAGCCCAGGGAGACCTGGGAAACACCACATAAGGATGCACGTAGAGGGAGGAAGAAAACTTCCAGCAAAGAAATCACCAGTGAGAGGAGATGCTTGCAACAGTTGGGAAGAAGATGAATTGTTTTCCTATCTTCAAGAACAGAAACACCTCTGGGTTCCAGGATTTCTCATCACATCTGATATGGGCACAAAGACTCTATAAATACATTCATATGTACTATTTATATCAACATATGTGTCCACATTTTGTATGAAGGCAGTTATATTTTATTTTGTAGAAAACAGCTCTTCATTTGGATAACATAAAATTCAGTCTCCATAAAAAATTCTCTAAGAAATAAGGGCCTTATAAAATCTAGAGGTCCAAACCTGGTGCTTATATGGCCTCTGAAGGAAAATTGGCACTGCTCTCTTTTGTCATATCGCAGTCTTGAGATGTACACACATTTGTAAGCTCACTCACTAACAGTCTAACTCTAAAATAATACACTCCATATGAACTATTTGCTATATCTAAACTAAGTAAAACTATTATGTTATATAAGACCCGATCTTATATTATAGTAAAATAGTATAGTAAAATGTTATTTTACTATATTATAGTAATATAAGACCGGGTTTTATATTACTTTTTGCTCCAAAATACACATTACAGCTGATTGTCTGGCTAGGTCTTATTTTCCCGGAAACATGGTACCTATCTTCAACTAATGATGCACGCAATATGAAGGTTCTTGTTCAAGAGTAAATTGAAATAAGGTTAAAATGAAAAAAATATATATTTTAACTTGTAATATTCAAACATCAGGAATACTGCCCTTTGTCTAAGACAGTAGTAAATATTTATTACTACTATTTTTTTGACGGGTAAATAGGATGATCTATTATTCAAACAGATGCTAGATTTAATCAGTTATCAACCTTTGGCTGACAACATTGCAAACTTTTTAAAAATAACAGAAAATTAGAAATGTTTTTTTTAATTCTTAAAGTGCATATTTTCTTAATTCAGGAATTTAAAATGATGAATCCCTCTTTAGAGAATCCAATGAACAAGGTAGATGTTCTCCAAGATTAATGGCACATTCACACAGAATTTTGTGAGCAGTATTAACATTCTCCTGAAATTCACTATAAGAGCCCCCCCCACGAGTTTTATCCATTCATAGGCTCAAGCTAAAACCGCCTGACTCAATTTTACTTGCTTCATATTTTTAATGTAGATTTTTGTTTTTAGAGAAAAATTTAGATGTTTCTCCAATTCAATTAATATAGCTTGCCTGCAGCATACCTTCTCTTTATTCCTGTGAAGTGAAGAATATTTCAGGATATGAAAAGTACTAAAAACCTTGTTTTGTTTATTGTTTCTCATCTTATCTTCTTAGGATTAGTTTTATAAATCAACATATCAACACCAGAATATGTACTGCATTTATTGTAGATTAATACAGTGAACAAATATATGCTGTTTAAATGCTGATAACATATATCTCAATGTATCTGCCTAATTTAAAATATTAGGATATTACAGTATGTTAAAAAGAGTTAACGCATTAACATAAAGTAAAACTACGAGGAAATACTGATTTTTCTTAATTATTAAATAGTTTGTTGAATAGCTTTGAGGAAATGTGAGATCCAACAACAGTGTTTATGAAATAAAATATAATGGGAATTTATTTTCACTAAAGTTTGATCTTATGGGTATATAGTTTCCAATGTACGAGTTTGCAACATCCTTAATAAAACAAAGAATGAATTGGTCATATATTTCTTTCATTGGGAATTTTGAAGAAGAAAAAAGTATATATGGAAAAAAGAAGCATAAATACACACACACACACACACACACACACACATATATATATTTATCTTTAAAAGCAAGGGGACTCAGCCAAAACTTCATTTTTCATAACATTAAAAAACACTCTGCCATCAAAAGAATGTTATATATATGTGTGTGTGTATATATATATATATATACACACACATACATATATTAATATACATACATATAGAAACATATTAATACACACACATATATATACACACGTATATATACATATACCCACACACACATATACAAAGGGTGCCAAAATATGTATGTATGTATATACACACGTGTATATATATATATATATATATATACACATATATGTGTATATACACGTGTATATATATATACACATATATACATCCATATATGTATATATACACATATATGTATATATATACATATATATACACACACATTTTAAGAAATCAAAAAACTGTATTTAAATTGTAATAATATATACTGATAACAAAAGCTGTATACAAGTCATGTGTACACATTTTTTGGCACCCCTGGCATTTATAAATATATATACATATATATGCAACCTTTGGCTTATTGATAATATTTGAAACTTTTTTAATAGACCAAAGAAAATTAATACATATACATATATATGTATATACACACACACATATATATACATACACACACACACACATATATATACACACACACATATACATATATATGTGTGTGTGTGTGTATATATATATGTATATATATATATAAAATGATATATTTGTTTATACTCAGATTTCTATGAATATCTGTCAACTTCATAGATAAGATTTTTGTGTACAGGATGAATCACGACATTAACAAAAATTACAGGATGAACCCCTTCATGCACCTGATTTTTTATTATTTCACAAGGATAAATTTTTGTCATTTGAAATTCATCAGCAGCATTTTCCTGAAGATAACATTTATAGTGTGGTGAAACGCTGAATTTATTTAGTATGAACTAATCATAAAATCATTTAATGATGAAATACATGCCACAAAACAGCATAGCTATGCTTATTTTAAATTAAACATAGTCATCTAGAGTCACTAAAGGTTCTTAGTTTTTGATATGAAAATCATAATTAAATTTAAATATTCTTATTTACTCCAATGTATCAAATATAGAGATAATAACATGAGACAATAAAAACTTAAATATTTATATGGTCAAATAAAAAGCCAAGAAAAAGAAGTATGAGAATATGAAAAAGAATAAGACAAGGAAATTTTTTCTATAAGATAGAAACAATTATGATGAAAGTGTGGTATGATGTTGGTAAAACAGTAGACAAAGAGACAAAGGGAATAGAGAAAGTCATTTTACCATTAAATCTTCTATTTATTACAGAAGCATTACAAACCCAAGGGGAAATTCATTCAATAATTTTTATTAGATAATTAGCTCTCCATAGGGAAAATAATAAAATTTGTCCAATCATAGCACATGAAACAAAATTCTCAGTTTGATTAATGACATAAATGTTTAAACACTAGTTCTCAAATGATATCTATAAAATAGGTTACTAGCTTTATGATGTTGAGTAAAATAGAAATTGTTTAAAAAAAGACAAAAGCACAAGAATTAAAATGAAGATTAAGGTATTTAGTAATATCTTATTTTTTTTCTTGAATGACACGGATAAAATAAGAAACATTAAAATATAAGACACAAATTGAGGGAAGACATTTCAAATACATAACTAACCAAGAATTATTACCCCAAATATATACCGAATTTCTGCAAAGCAATAGAATTTTAAAAACTCAATTAAAAACATAGAGAAGATATAATAAAACACAGAAGTGAAGAATTCCAAATTTTCAATAAGTATGTGAAAAGAGGTTGAATCTTACATATAATCTGGTCAATATATAATGGAAAAACAAAAAAATGAAATATAATTTCATTCAGATCAGATTGATAAATATTAAAATGACTGACAATTGCAAGAATTTCATTGATGTATAACCAAGGTAACATTTATAACTAGCAAAATATAAATATTACAGTCATTAGCCACTGTGAAGACAAACTTAATAAAGCTGAATGGAGTTATGTCTTGATAAACTCATTGTAAATTGAAAATATTGTAAGTATGTCCTCTTTGGAGAAATGCTGTCACCCCAATAAATTTTAGTAAGAAAAAATATTGTAAATCACAGTGTATTTTATAGGGGTGGCCAATTAGCTCAGTTGGTAAGAGCCTGGTGCTAATAAAATCAAGGTTGCTGGTTCCATCTCCACATGGGCCACTGTGAGTTGTGCCATTCTTAAAATTTTTTTTGAAATAATAAATAAGAACTAAAAAAAAATGTATTCAATACACCTAACCTACCAATAGCATTGTCTACTTGAACGTGCTCAGAACACATACATTAGCCTATAGCTGGGAAAAATCATGTAACACAATGAACACACTGTAGAACACCATTTTTTACCCTAGAGATGACATTGCTAACTGGGAGCTGGGCCTCATTACCACTGCCTGGCATCACAAGAGGGTATCATGCCACATTACTAGCCTAGGAAAAGATCAAAATTCAAAATTAGAAGTATAGTTTCTACTGAATGTGTATTCCTGTTGCACCATCCTGAAGTTGAAAAATCCTAATCAAATCACCATAAGTCAGGGACTGTCTGTGTGAATGTATATATATACACACATATGTCTATCTATCTATCTATCTATCTATCTATCTAGCTATCTATCTAGCTATCCATTTAGCTATCTAGCTAGCTATCTATCACCTATCTATCTATCATCTATCTATCTATCCTTTAACTCAGAAATTCTATTTCTAATCACACACACACACACACACACACACACACACACACACACACACACACACATAATTCCAGAGAATAGGGAAAAGTAGAGATTCTACCCAACTCATGTTCTTCTTTTTATAACTTTGACACTAAAACATAAGGAGCACAGTAGAAGAAAAAAGAAACATTTGTACAATGAGTGCTTTATGAAGAACATGGAGAAACCTTTATTTTAGCAAAACAAATTAGCAAAATATAAAACACGAAATATACAATGGCTATGTGGGTAACTCCAAGAATGCAAGGATGCATTTAAAAAACATTGCAAAAAATTATTAATGCAATTCACCACATAAACAGAAAAAATTGAAACACACATTTTTCACTATGATAGTAAGATAAAGAGCACAGAAAATTTGCTGGATATAAAATCAACATAAAAATTTCACATTCATATACAATGAAACATTTTTTAATTTAACTTAAAAGGATAATATTTTATAGCAGCATCCACATTAGGATGTACGTATGAATAAATAAAAAACAAGTAAACAGTATCTCTATGATGCAAAAAAAGGCCTCCTAAACAATTATATCTACCAATTCCTTAGCTGGGAATACTTAATATTGGACACGTGAATTCTTTGCCAACTGAACTATATATCCAATAAAATTCAAATCAAAATTGAAACATGCTTTTAATGGACGGGGCATAAAGGGTCTTAAAAATGTATATGAATATGCAAAGGCCCAGGATACACGTATCCCTTTATATAACTACAAAGTGAGAAAATTTGACTTACCCAATATGAAGTCTTTAAAACTGTAGTAATTAAGAGGATATGTTTTTGGCATTCTAATAGATACATAAAGATCTCAGAAGCACATACACAAATATATGAAACCTTTGATATATTACACAGATGGTATAGCAGATTGGAGAAAAATGAGTGATTTTTAAACAAACTGTTGATTAGAACAGTTTTAGACTTATTAAAATATTGTCAAGATAGGCAACGTCCCTTATAAACCCACAACGACTTTCCTCTATTAATATTTTTCTTTAGAGAGGTATATTTGTTGAATGAATAAATCAATATTTATACATTTTTATTACCTAGATTCTATATTTTATTCAGATTTTCACAGTTTTTATGTAATACTTTTTCTTTTCTACTAGGATCTTCTCCTCCCAACCCCCACCCCAAGACATCACATGACATTTAGTCATTATGTCTTTTTATGCTTCTCCTGGCTTTGTGAGATGCTCACACTTTCCTTGTTTGGGTGACTTCGACAGTTTTGGAAAATAATGATCATGTAATTTGTGGAAAGTCCCTCAAATTAGATGTATTTGTTATTTTTCTCATGGTTAGACTTTTCCCATGGTTATTGGTTTCAGGGAGGTCGCAGAGGTAAAGGGAACTTTTCTCAGAACATATCAAGGGTGCATGCTGTCAATATGACACCACTGTTGATGTAAATCTCTTGACTTTAATCACCTGGATGAGGTAGGATGTGTCAGGTTTCTCCACTGTACAAATAATATTTTACCTTTTCCACACTGTACTCTTTGGGAAAAGCTTATTTTGGACAGCTGACACTTAAGGGGTGCTGAGTTAAGCTCCACTTCTTTGGGAATGGGCTACCTGGATAAATTATTTGGAATCCTTCTTCATATGATGGTTATATATTTTTTCAATCATTTGTTTACATCAGTATGGACCAATAAAAAATTATTTTATGCTTTGGGTTAAATCCAAAAACACTCTACGTGTTTTGTTGCTCAAACTATTTCAGCCTTTCGTCACTGGGAACTCTATCATTGTATCTCTTTGGCATACTTCATCATTGTTTGTTTGTTTGTTTTTATTTCTTTTTTTAGGCCTTCCTCTCTGACACTAAAAGTTACTTAATGATCATATTTTATATTTCCTGCCCTAGTCATAGCATTAGCCATTTCTCCAAAGAGCCCTTGATCCTTTTGTTTGTTTTTCAGAATCGTCTGTCAACATTTTTTTTTTTTAATTTATTGGGGTGACAATTGTTAGTAAAATTACATAGATTTCAGGTGTGCAATTCTGTATCACATCATCCATAAATCACACTGTGTGTTCACCACCCAGAGTCAGCTCCCCTTCCATCACCATACATTTGATCCCCCTCACCCTCATCCCCCACCCCCCAACCCCCTTACCCTCTGGTAACCACCAAATTACGTTCCCCAGATTAATTTTAAAACCCGTGGCCATCCTGTGGTCACCGACTGCCCTCCAATCCCCTCACCCTCCCCCCCACCCCCCCACCCCTCCCGCCCATCTAGCAACCCTCAGTTTTTCCTCTTTGTCTCCAAAACTGTTTCTGATTAGTTCATTCACTTATTCTTTTCTTTAGAATCCGCAAATAAGTGAGATCATATGGTACTTATCTTTCTCTGTTTGACTTATTTCACTTAACATAATGTTCTCTAGGTCCATCCATGTTGTTGCAAATGGTAAGATTTCTTTCTTCTTTATGGCTGCATAATACTCCATTGTATAAATGTACCACAGTTTCTTAATCCAGTCATCTACCGATGGGCATTTTGGTTGTTTCCATGTCTTAGCTATTGTGTATAGTGCTGCAATAAACATAGGAGTGCATAAAGATTTTGAATTGAAGTTTTGGATTTCTCCGGATAGATACCTAGGAGTGGAATTACTGGATCATAGGGTAGTTCCATTTCAGATTTTTGAGATACCTCCATACTGTTTTCCATAGTGGCTGCACCAATCTGCAATCCCACCAACAGTGCACAAGCGTTCCCTTTTCTCCACATCCGCGCCAGCACTTGTTGTTTGTTGATTTATTGATGATAGCCATTTTGACTGGGGTGAGGTGGTATCTCATTGTGGTTTTTATTTGCATTTCTCTGATGGTTAGTGAGGTTGAGCATTTCTTCATATGTCTGTTTGCCATCTGTATGTCCTTTTTAGAAAAATGTCTCTTCAAGTCCTCTGCCCATTTTTTAATTGGATCGTTTGTTTTTTTGGAGTTGAGTTGAGTGAGTTTTTCATAGATTTGTGATATTAATCCCTTATCAGATATATCATTGGCAAATATCTTTTCCCATTCATTAGGATCCCTTCTTGTTTTATTGATGGTTTCCTTTGCTGTGAAAAAACTTTAGTTTGATATAATCCCACATGTTTATTTTTTCTCTTACTTCCCTCGAGCGAGGGTATGTATCAGTAAAAATCTTACTCCGGGTAATGTCTGAGAAGTTTCTTCCTATATTTTCTTCTAGGTATTTTATGGTTTCAGATCTTACATTTAAGTCTTTAAGCCATTTTGAATTTATTTTTGTATATGGTGTAAGGAGGTGGTCCAGCTTCATTTTTTTGCATGTGTCTGTCCAGGTGTCCCTGCACCATTTATTGAATAGACTGTCGTTACTCCATCGTACATTCTTGCTTCCATTGTCGTAGATTAAATGGCCATATAGGCGTGGATTTATTTCTGGACTCTCTATTCTGTTCCATTGATCTATGTGTCTGTTTTTATGCCAGTACCATGCTGTTTTGATTACTGTAGCCTTGTAGTATAATTTGAAGTCAGGTATTGTTATACCTCCCACTTTGTTCCTATTTCTCAAGATTGCCTTTGCTATTCGGGGTCTTTTATGGTCCCATATAAATTTTAGGATTATATGTTCTATTTCTGTGAAAAACGACGTTGGCAGTTTGATAGGAATTGCATTGAATATGTATATTGCCTTAGGCAGTATGGACATTTTAACTATATTAATTCTTCCTATCCATGAACATGATATGTGTTTCCATCTATTTATATCTTCCTTCATTCTTTTCTTCAGTGTCTTATAATTTTCTGAGTACAGATCTTTTACTTCTTTGGTTAAATTTATTCCCAGGTATTTTATAGTCTTTGGAGCGATTGTAAATGGGATTGTTTTTTTAATTTCTCCTTCTGATGTTTTATTATTGGTATATACAAATGCAACTGATTTCTGAATATTAATTTTGTATCCTGCTACTTTACTAAATTCGTCTATCAGCTCTAATAGCTTCTTGGTGGAGTCTTTAGGGTTCTCTATATATAGTATCATATCATCTGCATACAATGATAACTTTACTTCCTCCTTACCAATTTGGATGACTTTTATTTCTTTTCCTTGTCTGATTGCTGTGGCTAGAACTTCCAGCACTATGTTGAATAGAAGCGGAGATAGTGGGCAACCTTGCCTTGTTCCTGATCTTAGGGGGAATGGTTTTAGCTTTTCCCCATTGAGTATGATGTTAGCTGTGGGTTTGTCATATATGGCCTTTATTATGTTGAGATATGATCCCTCTATTCCCACTTTCTTAAGGGTTTTTAAAAAAGCTCAAAGATTTCTTAATATCGGAATGGTTAAATGTATTGTGAGTATTCATACAATGGGAAAATACATGGTAATAATTATAAATAATCTGTAGCCTAAGCATCAATATGGATGAATCTCACAAAAAGATGTTAAGCATACCTTTCAATTCCATTATAAGTGATCATTCTGTTATATTTCTACTGCTATTGTAACAGATTACAGCAATCTTTGTTTCTTAATACAAATTTATTATTTTATAATTCTAGGGGTCGAAAGTTCTAAATGGGTCTCAATGGACTAAAATATAAATGTTAGCAGGACTGTATTTCTTCTGAAGGCACTAGAAGAGAATCTTTTTGACAGTTCCTTCTTCATAAGGTCACCCACATTCCTTTGCTCCCCATCCTCCATCCTAGTGCCAGCTTCTTATGCCATCTCTTTAAATCTCTCCCTTCTGACTTTGTTTTCCATTTTTGCAGACTTTGTATTTGCAAGGGCCCCACCTTGATACTCCAGCATAAATTCCTAATTGTAACATTAGTTGATTAGCAATCAGAATTCCATCTGCAACCTTGTTTCCCATTTGTAATATAATGTAACATGTTCACAGACTCCAGGAATTATGGCACAGTCATCTTTGGGGGCCATTATTCCACCCATTAGAATTATCACTCAAAAATTCACTACATCTTTTGAATGCATGTATCACCAAGAAAACAATGAAGAAAAAGTAGTGCAATGATTCTCACTAAAGTTAGGAAAGCGATTACTTCTAAGGAGGAGGGAAGGAGATGCAAACAGAGTGGGGCAAAATGTCACAAGCCTCTCATTCTGGCAATGACTGATTTCCTAAGCAGAAGTTACCAGTGGATCTATATTGTCATTACTCTTTATCCTGCATCAGTGGGTGCACTGTTGAGGTACAATATACTCTACAATTTAACATTACCTGGACTCTTCCCTTTATAATTGTAAAGGTCATTAAGTATTTTTCAAAACCTATTTAAGATGACTCCAAAATGAGAAAGCATCTGCATACACAAAAAATAAGTTATATATCACTTATGTACACAAAGGTATACATAGAGTTTAATTAAAGCGCAAAATTAAATAACAAAAAATAAAAAAAATAGTAAGACAACTTTGCCACAAAAGTATTAGATTAATTCCACTTTTCACGTCTATTTCAATGTACACTATACTTTGACCTGCCCTGTGTCACAGGAATGTGGCCTGTGTTAAAATAATTCCTTTGCAATCAAGCTTCAGATAAAGTTTAGTAAATGGAAGACACTGACAGGAGATTAGGAGATTGGGAATTCAATAGAGAGAGGATAAAGTATTTATACTATTTTACGTATTCAATATTTTTAAAATGAATTATATAGTTATGCTATTTTGTTATATATAAAAAGCTCAATCTAAGTCTCATTAAACACAAAAAATTCATTTTTCTTATTGCTACCACTACCCTTCTCTTCTCCTTTTTCTTTCTCCTTCTCCTCCTTCTTCTTTGTCTTTTCTTCTTCTCCTTCTTCTTCTCCTTCTTCTTCTTCTTCTTCTTCTTCTTCTTCTTCTTCTTCTTCTTCTTCTTCTTCTTCTTCTTCTTCCTCTTCCTCTGCTTCCTCCTCCTCCTCCTACTATTCCTCCTCCTCCTCCTCCTCCCTCTTCTTCTTTCCATCACCTTTTTCTTCTTCTTCTACTGTAGTGTGCTTCCTTCTTTTCCTAGTGTTCTTATCCCAGTCTTTCAGGAGAATTTGATTTTCTTACTGGTCTTCCTTTGAGTCAAAAGATAAAAGACCAGAGCACAACATCATTTGGTAAAATCTTACCACTACTTATACAAAATGGTAAGAAGTGCTTCCTAGAGCCACTATAACTACACATTTTGTTTGCATTGTTACCTCCTTTGCATCCTTACATTTAGTAATGTCAAACAAAGACAACAATGCAACGTATAAAAGAAAATAACAGAAAAAAAAACAACCATAGCTTGAAATTGAAGTTAATGGTTTCATTTTTTTCATTCTGATAGGAGTGAAGAAATTTACTACTAGCATGTGAAATTTTAAGTATAATGCTATGAAAATGTATAGGAAGAAAGGAATCCAAATAATTTGATTGTCATAGAGCATCACATGTGATCTTGAATCTGAATTGAACTATTGACTTTTTTCTCTTTTCCCTTGATTATTAAAAAATATTACTTTTTATCCTAATCATCTGCCAGAAGAGAATAAGAGAGAGTAGGAGAAGCTAAGTTTAGAGATTCCATTCAGTTATTAGATTGACAAAAAATATTTTGACTTTCTCACATAAGCATATTACAGAAATCTAGAAATGGATTTCTAAATAAGAGAGTGTGTGTGTGTGTGTGTGTGTGTATGTGTGATAATTATTATTGTTATAGTATTTCCATGAAAGACTGTATACATGGGATGCTTTATGTTATAAAGATAAAGCCTACTGTCACTGAGGTCAAACTGCCTGAATTTAAAGCCCAATTATCTAAATTAGAGACCATGTGATTCTTTCTAAGTAACTTAAGCTTTGTAGTCTTATGTAAGTCATCCATAAATTTGGGACAATAATACAGACTTAAAATATTTTTGTAAACTTTAAATTATGTACATGGACAATCCATTGAAATGTGAATCAGTCATATTTTTAAATCATTAATTCATGGCAAAAAATAATAATTGACAAAATCTTCACATATATAATGTGTACCTATAGTTATATACCTTACTACCAAAAATGTGTATTTGTATTGTAGTTGCTCATTTGTTCTTTAGCTTTTCTAAAAATAACTGAAGACTGATAATGACAAAAGACATAAGAAATAAAACATTACTATTAAAATCAAGATTAAGTATTTGGTTCTGTAGTGTTACTGCAGATATTGCTCAAGTTATTTAAAGGATTGGAGATCACGATTGTTAATGGTCACGATCACATGATCACGATCACAGAAAGCAACCAGAATTTAATTGTTAAATAGAGTTAGAAGGTTTCTCCTGATTTTAATATACTTTCTCTCTTTTGATTCTACCATATAGCGATCGTTGTGGCGTCTTTTATATTTGAATTGATATGGCCAGTAGGTATTTGGATAAATGGAATGGTATTTTAAGAGAGTAGACTAGATACTTTTTTTCATGTTCTGCCCTTAACACTTCAATCTTTCCTTTCTATAATCTTCCTGTGGAAAATCTCACTGACTGCTGTCATTTTAACTTTTCCAGTGATGAGTATGTCTCAGTTCTGCATCTGGCACTCTGACTAATTGGATTCTGCATTTTCAACAGTTGCCAGTTATTTCTACATGTGAAATCCTTCCATGCAAAATATTATCTGGAAAAGGAGAACTAAAGAATAGACATATATTATGGATAGTTTATAGAAAGAAAAAAAAACTGGATTATTTAGAATGTTTGTGATATATTTTAAACTACTAATGTAGTAACTAGGAAAAAAGAGGTTAAAACAGATCGCTGGAATCCAAATCCCTTGTCTTTCTGTATGGCACTCTTATATGTAAATCTAATACATAACAATGTTACAATAATTCATTTCTATATTGCTCTACTTATACCATTCAGCATAATCTGTGGTCTGCCCCGAGTTAATTTATTTAATTTGCTTTATCCAGCACTGAATACACAGAAAATATCCCTTTACTACATTATCGGAATGAACTGCTCCACATCATGCTTTGATGATAGCATTATTGCTTTGTGTCTCTTCAGGGTATTGCGGATTCAGAAATGTAAAGCTTATTAACATGAAACAGCTCCCAGAGGAGACGTGTTTTGTGAATTCCAATGTTTACAAACATTCATAGACCTATTCATCTAAAGGTTATCTACTAGTTGACAGTAAATCAGTGTGATTTGCATTGAAATACACCATTTATCTTTAGTAACCATGTGGTTATATATGTATGTGTGTGTGTGTGTGGATATATACAGATAGAGAGGTTGACATAAATATGCAATAACATTTTCACTTAAAATAAAACTACCAACAAGTTTAAAGAAAGATGACTTGGACATTTATGTTGAAGCCATTGACAATTTATGGGATGGGTTTGATTTTCAATAGTGGTCCATAGCTCAGATTTCTTCAAACTTCACTTTATAGTTATTATTTTGAATTCTGATAAAGACTTAAAATAATCCCAACATAATCATTTTAATTCTGAATGGTAATATTTAATATATCCAATTGCAATGAATGTGTATCAGTTATAATATAGGAAGAAAGGTCAGGATTTTGTAACAATGTATTCATTAATCAATTTATTAAAAACATGAATATATATAATGTGATATGGTGTCACTAATTTATTTAATTATCTAACACATATTTAATAAGATCCTAAAATATGTCCGGCTCTTTACAGTTGACGCAGATGTGAAGGAAAGAAATGTCTATTTTTATAATTTACATTAAAAGAAGGCAGAAAAAAGAAAAACTAAGTCAAAAATTAGAAAGCAGATAGAAAGGGTATCTTTCAAAAAAAACTACAAGCACACAGGTACTGTAACAAATAAGGGTGTAAGTTCCTATCTCAATAACTTCCCTGCATACCAAAAAAAATAGCACTGCATTTACAAAATACCATTCACCAAAGTTGAGAGAAATATAACATAAAAAAAGAAAACTGTCTGGACTGCTGATACTGGCTGGCTGAGGCTGAAAGCCCTTACACAATTGTGATCTAGCACATGTGATCATGCTTAGGAAAATCAGGAGTGAGCATATGGTATGCTTTATACATAGACGATAGAAAGCATATCGGAATCAACTTGACTTAATTCAGAAAATTAAAATGTTCTTACAAGATTTTCCAATGCAAATGACTAATCCTCCCAAAGGACTGTATACATGTAATCATATTTACACTAAACCATTAGTTGATTTTCTACATGTGAAATACTTTCATTGACGAGTAGTATTTGGTCATAAATCCATAAAATTACTAACCAAAGTCAATCTTATTCCAAAGTCTGTGGTCTGGAGAGTTATATGGACTTAGGCTGATCTATCAGACCACTTGTTAATTGAGCTATGTGCCCTAGGGCATTTGACTAACTTCTCTGGTAAAATCTCTTACATGAGGACAAAGATATTGCCTGTTATACTAATGAAGGAAAGTAAATAAGATCACATGTAAAATCCGTAGTCTAGTGTCTGATACTCAAACTGTGCTTTCTGAATGTTGATATTTCCTTTCTCCTTCATGTGCTCTGTGCCTGAGAGATCTATTTGACCACCAAATTTGTGTTTCCTCCTCACAGAGTTGTCACTTGGAAGTATCTGACCAACCAGCAACTATATTCTCCAGACCCATCTGAAATTAGGTAAGGCCATGTTAGTAGTTCTTGCAAATGAAATATAAATACAATGATATGTCTCATCAGGACAAGGATATTCAAAAAGGAAAAAAAAAAAATCAGTGTTCTGGACTTTCAGATTCAGCCCAACATGTGAAGAGATTGGATGTCATCACTTCTATTTGAAAAGAAGGAAACAACAATAGAAGAAATTGAACAATTTGAAAAGCTATTACTTTTTTTGGACCCATGAGAAAATTGAGGTTATAGGGCAGATAGCCACCCTGAAATATGGAGAGAGGGATGAATAGAGAGAATCATGGCAAAATATGTTTACCTAAAACAGAAGCTTCTGGAGTCATAACTGTGAGTTACACTGAAACGATAATGCTGTGAAATTGTTTGGGATGAATATAGACTAAAATGAACATGAGAACCTCCTTAGGGCCATAGTTTGTGGGTGAGGGGGGAGGCATCTGTATGGGTTTTATTACCAGCTACCCCACTAGGTTCTCACGTGGCAATCAAGAAAGATTTGTGACTCTAGTATGTAGAGGGCAAGAAGAACTATTATGAAATATTTTCAGAGAGTTCTACATAACAAAATCCTACTGTCCATGGGAAAAGACTTTATAGAGCCTTGTTCCTCCTAGGGGTGGAGCGTGCACCAAACTCCTTTGCTCTATAGCTTTCAGTCTCATATCTGGTGAAAACCATTATACCACGCCAAACTTACCAAAAGAAGGCTTGAAACTCTGTATCAATTTCAGAAAATCAGATAAGATGACAGTCTCTTAATGGAAATATATCATTTAAAGTTGTGTTAGGTTGTTAAAACATGATATACTGGTTTTATTATTACCACTATTGCAAAGTCACAAATCTTATTAGTCAAAACTAGGTGGTATCTACTTCATATAATGACAAGTTCAGTGGTAGGCGATCCAGGACTAGTATACTATCAGGCTCCAAGCTTATGTCAAATTCCCACTCCAGAAACTTGGCCTTTGTCACATGGGCCTTTGTCATCAGCGTGCTTTTCTATTCTCTGGACACAAGATTCTTGTTGCAGCTCCAGGAGTAGCATCTACTTGGAAGCAGGGGGCAAAAAGATGGAGGAAGGCAAGCTCAAGAAACAGAAACAGACTACTGGTCCTCGAATTAGTAAACAGAGCAAAGCCTCACATTAGATTAAGTTGGAGATATAGTCAGAAGCAAAATTAAGAATTGTCTTGTAGTTTGAAATGGATGTAATGAGAGGTAGGATTTATTCTTAGTATAATGTGAAGCCATCTTGTGGTTTTAAAATGGGGAGTGACTTTACCTCACTTATATATCAAAAATATCACTCTGACTTCCTATGTAGGCAGTAAATTGATAGCATTAAATCAAGACAAGAAAGATCCAATTACATGATATTAGAAATGACTAATGGCTGTTCCTTTGACTAAGGTAGCAGTGATGGAGAAAGACAAATAGAATGACTTGGGTACATTTTCGATGAAGACTTTTTAGGATGTATTGAGGATTGGATGTAGGCTGTGAGGAAAGGGGAAAAACAGAATGACTCCTAATTTTTGGTATGAACAGGATGGGTAATTAATTGAGGAAGTTGAGGGGAGGGGCATGTTTGGAGGAAATGATTATCCAAATTTACTTTGCACGTTAAAATCAAAATGGTTTTCTACTTCTGAGTAGCTAGCTGTATATAGTCGTAAATTAGAGATTTGCTTGGAACTCGGTAGTGATTTAGAATGGAGATGCAAGTTTTGGAAATTCTCACCATATACATGGTCTTCAAAATTTTGAGAATATATGCAGTTGGAGGGGTGGGGGTAGATATAGAAAAGGACCTGGGATCAAACTCTGAGAGATTCCATTGTTCAGAATACACATAAATAAAGATGAAGCTCATAAAAGCAGACTGACAAGGTATAGCCATTGATCTGCAGGAAAACCAGGAAATGTACAGAACTTCTGTAAAGCAAATGATACATAAAGCAATGAACAAAGAGCCTAAGGAGATGCAGATTTAGTACTGTATTTTGGAATTGGAACCTGGAAGAGTTCTGCCAGACTTTATAAGAGCAGTATATTTGTCCCCCAAATTTACCCAGTCACCCCCTCTTCCAGGATAAGACATTTAGTGCTGATCAGTCACAATCATAATGGGCAACAAATGGCCCACTTAAACTAGGATAAGTTGAAGTGGGTTCATTTATTTATAAAGGGACCATGTGCAAATACATAAGTGGGACTTAGGGAAACCATAGCAGATGATGCGTGAAACTTGGCTAAGAGCAGAACTGTTTCTACCTCTAGGCCAAGGTGACAGAGACAGAGTACCAGAAGCAAAGGAGAAAGAGCCACAGAAAAGTTCTGATCCAGTAAATGACTGTTAGATAGCTAGGTACAGAAACTGTGGCCTAGGTACAGAAATTGAGAGTAAACATTTGCAAATTTCAATAGCAAGTTGGTATAATAATTACATGTTTGTTGTATCTAATAAAAAAATGCTTTTTTATTGTATTTTTAAAAGAGCAGTCTTTTCGGAAGGGTGGTGATAAAAGTCATTTTTGAAAGGGACATATAATAAACAGGATATGAAAATGTAAAAATGTCCAAAGTTAACAGATCTTTGTAGAAGTTTTACTAAAAAGGCACAACAAAATAATAGAGTAATAAGACAGGCCAATGGTATCCAGAGAGTAACAATTCTGTTGTTTTGGTGGTGGTTATTGTTACTGCTATTATTGTCACTGTTTTTTGTTGTTGTCTTGCTGTTGTTGTTTTAATATAGAAGGGCTGGGGAAGATTTTTGTAATACTGAGTTGTTCCGGTAGCTATGAACAGACTGATAATGAATAAGAGAGAAAGTATAACATATGAGGTCAATTGAGTCACAAATTCTATGTAAAGGGGCAAAGATCAAAAAAGTCATGTAGAAAATAAACACATTAGGCTTAGATTAAACAATGGGTGGAGTAAGAATTCCAAACTAGTGAAAAGGAAGGAAATATTAAGGTACTTGGCGTAAACACTAACTGATGATTTTAATAATAACAGAGCACAGAGTGTTACTATGAGGCATGAAAAAATGCAGGTTGTGGGAAGAGATCGGGCAGAATTTCATCTGCTTTGTTAAGATTCTTGACTTTCTCCTGGAGGGCAACGATTCTATATTCATCTCTTACATTCCACCACATCTTGCAACCACAGACACTGATTGCTTTTGTTCTTCATTATATTTCCAAATTATGTGGGCAGGGGAATAGTGGCCATGAAAAAGGTAGAAGGAACAGTCAGAGGGTACTGACATACAGGAGATATGGGGAGAAGAGCGAAAACAAAACAAAGCAAAACAAAACAAAGAACTCTGTAGAAGTCCCGTAAATTATCAACAGTGCCAAACATTTCTTAAATCAAGTAAGATGAAAACTAAGTAAGCCAATCGATCTTAGTAGTTAGGAAATGATTAGTGGCCGGCGTCACTTTAGTGGTAACTAGATTCAAGTGGGTTGAGGCGTGTGTTTGGAATAAAGATGGGAGGCAAAGATTACAGCAATACTTTAGTGGAATTAAACAGCTTAGTCACTAAAACAGAGATATATGTTCAAGGGAGATTTCATCGTTTAAAGATGAAAAACTAGAGCGTGTTTTTATCATATAAGTAAATACCCCTTAGAACAGTTGAAAATATAAAAGACAAGGAATAACTATGGGTCGAACCTCTAATGAAGACAGGGTATAACTGGAAGGAAGGACGCGTGGGCATGAATACAAAATAGTGTGTGGTTGTTGTCACAGAAATCTGAGGAATTCTAGCTGTAGAAACAAAGTTCATTTAATGAGAAAGTTAAGATGGCTCTGTGATGGGACCCTTCAGTACGCAACTGGGAATTGTCCTTTTGTGTGAAAGCCAAGTTTCAGTGATCCAAGGCAAGAGTTGAAAGCATTTTGCCATTAGCATTCCAAAAAAATCCCTCCACTGATAATAACAGTTGAGCAGTGGCAGAGTAGTGTCAAATATTCAAAAAGACTTCTAAAGAAGATTTTTGGGCAGGGAGAAAAATAGACATCTACAATAAGACATTATACCTTTAGTCTCTTATCTAACCCTCCTATTTTATAAATTCATAAAAATCTCATAGAACACAAAGAAAGTGTAGCCACTTCCCAGAAAATGTCACCGGGAGGCACACATCTTTGATAGGCCATCTTTAATTGCCTGTGAGTTCCTCCAGGCTGATAGCAATACATCAGAGAACTTTTGGGTAAGTACAGCAGTGCCAATTCCCTTTGGCTCTAAAGAGTTTATTGAAATGGATGATTTAAATCACTTTTCAGCTAAAAGCATTCATGATTCTCATAGATTATTTTTTGTACTATGGTCCTTGTATACTCTACAAGTCTGTATTCACTACTCAATTGTATGCTCCCTAAAGGCAAGGAGTAGTTGCTATTCATTTTTTCCCTCTGTCTAGAAGCATTCTCTATTTCCTTGTACAAATTACGTGTTCAAAGCCTAAAAACATAGACATTCTAGTAAAAAAAAATTGCTCGATAAAGACACAGAAATGTATTTTCATAAGGAGAAAGCACTCAAATGATATCAAATAGGCATTATTTCTGCTTGAGGACTGAAAAGACAAACTTCCACTGAAGTGTGAGGTTTAATATGTGGCCTCTGGTAGACCTAGCACTTTCAGAAATAACTGAGATGAATCCAGGATAGACAGCTCAAACTGTCCCTGAAGGATTTTATAGACATTCTTTCTTTACATTAAAGTAGTTTTCAGCCAACAATTTTATATTGCATGCACTTTATAGAATTTTTATATATTTCAATATTCCTTCATTTGTCGTACAAACACCTATCATCTGAAACGAAGAATAAAATAGCCGAAACATATTCCTCATGAGGTATCAATTATCCCTGCCTGTAGAGGTACTATAACAAATCAACAAAATTAACTCTGTTAAATGCTTTGTACAGATTTCGGTACAAGACAAGCATGTAATGAATATTACCCTTTGTATTAGTTTGCTAGGGCTACCGTGACACAATACCACAGTCCGGGGGTTTAACACCAGAAATTTATTTTCTCACAATTCTGAAAGCGAGAAGTTCAAGACCTAGTTGTGGACAGTTTCCTTTCTCCTGAGGCCTCTCTCCTTGCCTCGTAGATGGCTGCCTTCTCTGTCTGGTATCACATGGACTTTTCTCTGTGTACATCTCTAGTGTCTCTCCCTCTTTTGATAAAGAGACCAATCATGTTGGATTAGGGTTCCACCCTAAAGGCTTCCATTTAATTTAATCATCTCTTTGAAAGCCCTATCTCCAAATACAGTCACATAGATTAGGGCCCACTCATATAACTTAATTTAACCATAATCACTTCCTTAAAGGGCTTGTCTTTAAACATCATATTCTGAGGAACTGGGGGTTGGGAATTCTACATACAAATTTCAAGAGCTTCACAATTCAGAAGATCACAACTTGTGATGTTATTATTATTATTATTCAAATAGCTTGGTAAAATTACAATTCATTCATTATAACCAGGTGGTGTTCAAAGAGTTTCATTAAATTACAAGAGGTTTGTTTTCTTTATAGATTCTTGTGTAAGAAACCACCTCAACACATAGTGACTTAAAATACTTTTTTTTTCTTTATAATTTTGTAGGTCATGAACATGGGAAGAGTTTGGCTCAGCAGGTTGACATTGAGTCAGATAGCGTGGCCTGGTCTGGAGAGGTAGTTTCTGGAGCACCTGTATACTCATAAGTAAATAAAATAAATGAAGGTTTATAGGTTGGAAATTAAGTGAAACTATTTCTGTTTGCAGATTACATTATCTTGTATACAGAAAATCCTAAGGAATTCACACACACACACAAAAACACAGGCACACACACAGGCACACACATATATACACACATAGTTAAGGAAAATATGAACACTCACTGTTATGTTAATGTTTTGAAAGAATTGCTTATAAGCAATAATTGATACCTCATGAGGAATATGTTTCAGCTATTTTATTCTTCATTTCAGATGATAGGTGTTTGTATGACAAATAAAAGAATATTGAAACATTAAAAGGGGACATCAAATTATCTTGCATATATATTCTGAAATATTTAAAAGAAATTTGATATCTAGAAATTACTTCAAAATAATCTGGTATTGAAAGGGAGATGGATGATAAGGGATTAGAGATCGGGTGTGCATAGAGGAAATTTAACAATGAATTGGTAACTCTTTGGTACAAGAAGCTTCATTATACCATTTTTCTACTTTGTTACATATCTAAAATTTCCCTAATAAAAAGTTTAAAAAGAAATAAAACATGGGAAAGCCCCACCATACTACTTGGACTGTGATACCACTTCATACACTGTACATTCAAATGCTCATTTGCATCAGCTTTAGCTATCATTTTTTTTATTGTTTAATATATAATTATGAACAAGACCGTAAAATTTTAATACAATACACATTTTTACTTGGACTACATAATTAAGTTAACAGAACTTTTTCTATTATATGTGAAAGACTTCCATATTTTTATTAGATATTCACTTTTCCCAAAAGCAATTTTGGTACCGATTACCTCATTTCTATTAAATCAGATGTCACTATGACAAACCAAAATGACATGACAATGTTGAAGCATAGAATGCATAATAAAAAAGAGAAGGCCTCACCACAGAAAAGCAATTTCAATCAATTAAAAAAAACTCAGATGAAAAATAGGATCTTGTCTACATGATGTCAAAACAAACAATCCAGACAATTATTCAGTTGTTTTCCTTTTTAAGACACCGAACTCATACATACGTAAGATAGGCATTTTTTTTTTTCATTTCTGATGTCCCGTCATTATATTGGCACATCACATAAGAAAACTATTCTTAAATGTGGTCCATGGCTAAGGACCAACTATCAACCTAATATGATACTTAAGTATCTGTATGTGTGCATTACTTTTAGAAATGTAATTCAAAAATTTTGCAAGATGTATATGAAACCAATGTTACATACCTGATTACACACACACACACACACACACACACACATATATATACACATATATATGTATATTAAATATATATGTATCTGTTAAGAATCAAATTGGTTATCTTATAGTAGACTTTTCAACAACACTAGCTATCTCTTTAAATTGTGAGATTATGGATAATGGAGATGAGTACCTTACCTGAAAAAAGAAGTTCTTTCCATAGCTAAATTTAAATGAAAAGAATATATGCTTATATAAGAGAATGGAAAGACAAGCCACAGACTGGAAGGAAATCTTTGCAAAACACATATCTGATATCCAAAATATACAAAGACTCTTAAAATCCAACATTAAGAAAACAAACAACCAATTTTTTTTAACAAATAGACAAAAGATCTGAAAAGACATCTCACCAGATAAGATATATAAAAGACAAGTAGGCATTGGAAAAGAACCTCAACATCCTATGTCATTAGGGAACTGCAAATTCAAACAAGACACTAACACATTCCTATTAGGGTAACTAAAATTCAAAATACCCATAACACCAAATGTGTTGAGCTTGTGGAACAATGGGAACTCTCTCGTTTTTGCTGGTGGGAACGCAAAACAGTACAGCCACTTGAAGATTGTTTGGCAGTTCCTTAAAAAGCTAAACCTAGTGTTACCATATGATCTAACAATTGTATTTTTTGATATTTACCCAAATTAGCATCTTTACTCATAATTGCCAACATTTGGAAGCAACCAAGCTGCATCTCAATAGGTGAATGTATGAACGAACTGCGCTATAGTCATATGATGGAATAATATTCAGAGAGAAAAAGAAATAAGCTATCAAGACAGAAAACAACACGGAGGAACCTTAAGTGCATATTTTTAAGTGAAATTAATCAGTTTTAAAAGGCTACACACTGCATGATTACAATTATATGACATTCTAAAAAAAGGCAAAACTATGCAAACAGTAAAGAGATCAGGGTTTGCAGAAGCTGGGTGGGACAGGGACGATACCCTGGAACACAGGAGCTGTTGAAGGTAAGGAAACAATTCTGTATAATATCATAATGGTGTATACATGTCATTATTCATCAAAACTCATAGACTGTACAACACAATAAGTAAATACTAATGTCAGTTATGGACTTAATAATATATAAATGTTTGCTACTTTACTATTGTAACAAATGTATCACCCTAATGCAATATATTAATAATATATTAATAATAGGGGAAACTGTATGGTAAGTGGGGGCAAAAGGGAGTAGGTGGGAAGTTTCCGTACTTTCCCCTCATTTTTTGCTTGTGAACCTAAAACTGCTCTAAAAAATAAAATATTACAACAATAATAATAATAATAGAAAAGGACTGAGGAATATTTATTAACCCAAAGTTGTGGGGGGACAATGATGGGAGGTACTAACTTATCGGGTAACTTGTGTTTGTATGACAAGACGATCTAAAGCCACACAATCCTTGTATTGTGTTCCAAATTGTCTTTTTAACAGATATCCCTAGATTTTAACTTATTTAAAATGGAGGTGTTATTATTTATACCAAATGGGATATAAAATACTAAAAATGTTGAAAAATAATATTGAAAAATACTTAAAATACCTAATACTTGCAATTGACTATATTAACAGAGGTATTTTGAAGGTGAACAAAATTTAGAAAGTAAAATATTATCTGAAATTGTTTTAGGAGACAAAGGCCTTACTTTAATTTCTTTTCATGAATAACATCAATCAAAATGTGGCATAGAGAGAAAATTTTGTTATATCAAAGTTGTTTATGAAATCAAAAAGAACACTATATTTCAATATGTTTGTACGGTTATTGAATCCTCAAACGTTTCTTTCATATGACTATCATTAATTATGGCCTTCAATCTAGCTTTATCATTGTTGAATAATAATTTCGATTTGCATTATATAAAATATGTTGTCAATTAAGTCAAGTACAGAAATTCAAAGACTATCTTGATCTGCAGATATTAGAAAATTATAGGTGACATCGCCTATGAAATTTTAAAAACTTCCCCTGAATATTATCTGAGAAAAAAATGACTACATGTAAAATTTATTTTCTTCCAAAAGAAAAAAAAAACAAAAAAAACTGTGTGAATATAAGAAACTTTTTCAAGATTTCAGTTATCATATTAACATTTTTATAAATATTTTAGTCTCTAAAAATTTGTACATTGGTTGTTTAGCTCTATAAAGCCAATCCTCAACTTTAATTACTATCTAGTCTGTGACTTCGTCTTACTTTTTGTGGAGTATCTGGGCATTTTATAGATTGTCAGTTTTTGCAGTACAATAATAATAAAAGTTAAAACAGAGTAATCAGTATTACTATTTGTCAGTAAAGTTTGATGCAAATATAATAAATATAAGGTAGTAACACCAATACAAATATATTATGTACTTGAAGGTAGTGAGAGATGAACAACACCAAAGTCATTCCACAAAGACCATAGTATTGAATTCATTCCATAAGATAAGGAAATCTCATCCCTGTCCCACAGCATAGTAAACAAGGGGAGAACAGTAGCTGGAATCAAGCTGGCAGATATCCCTACTTACTTTTTTTTTTTTACAGATTAAGTATGTCCCCCTTTACAAACTAGTCACAAAATTATAGCAAGTAAATCATTTTGGACATTGAAGCTCTGACTCGAAACTCTAAGAGCATTCCTCCATATAGAGTAAGGTGACTTGTTTAAAACGTTGCTTAATACAAGCTCACAAATATTTAGTATGCATTCTAAAAGTTTAATAGTTTAAGCTCTTACACTTATGTCTATTATTCATTTTGATAGATCACTATGTATGAGCTGAAATAAGGGTTCCACTTTGTTCTCTGGCATATCGATATCCAGTTTTTTCAGCACCATTTGTTGAAGACAAGTCTTTCCACACTTGAATTCTTGGCACTCTGGTTGAACATCAACAAGATATGAGTGTTAATTTTTATACTCTTATTATTACTATTTCATTGATATGTATTCATTATCCTTATGCCAGTACAATATTCTCTTAATTACTGATCTTTGTATTGTTTTGAAATCATAAAGTGTATGTTCTCTGACACTTTTTTTTCAAGAGTGTTTTAGCTCTTTTGTGTCCCTTGCATTTCCATATGAATTTTAAGACCATCTTGTAAATTCCTACAAAAGAGTCAACTGGGATTCGATAGGGATAATGTTGAATGTATAGATAAATTTAGGGAGCATTGTCATCTAAACAATATGAAGTCTTTCTATCCATGAAGATATAATATTTAGCTAGGTCTTTAATTTCCTTCAAGAATGTTTTATATTTTCCCATGAAGTTGTCCATTTATTTCGTTAAATTTATGCCTAAGTATTTTATTCCTTTTGGTGCTATTTGCATAGCACCTTCTTCAGATTCTGAAAATTAATAAACAGAAAGCTCATTTAAAATGGAGTCAGAGGCTTGCAGAGAGCCTCACCCATGTGTCACAACGCACACGACTGACCCCAGTAGGAAGCGGTTACCTTGTATCTTCAACAGGAAGTGATGCTACTTTACTATCTCTTTACTAGGAAGAAGAAAAGATTCCTCCTTGCCCAGTAACAGCTCAGCCAATGGGAGACTGCCATAACTCAGCCAAAGAAAAGTCACTCTACTTTGAAATTTCAGTTTCCTTCAATGCACTCTTTGTGTACAGCAGCCTTTCCCAAGTTGATATAAGAGTGCCCCTCTCCTTTGTTTCTCTGGACATGCATGTGTTTGTCATTACACTGTATGCACTGAATTGCAATACTTTGTGGTTCCCTAATAAACCATTTTGCCTGAGAAATATCTGGCTGACTGTTTATGGTCAACAGGATTTTTCATAACTAATATATAGAGACACAATTTATTTAAGCACAATAATATTATGCAAACCTGCTGAACTCATTTAATAACGTCCAGTGTTTTCTGTGTATATATGTGTGCATGTGCGTGTGTGTGTGCGTGTGTGTGTGTTGTGTGAATTCCTTAGGATTTTCTATATACAAAATGATGTCATCTGCAAATAGAAATAGTTTCACTTCTTCATTTCCAAACTACAAACCTTTATTTCTTTATTTTTTCTTGACTAATTGTCCTGTTGTCCTGGCTAGAACCTGAGGTGAAGTATTGAATAGAGATGGTAAGAGCAGATGTCCTGATTCTAATGGGAAATCATCCAGTCATTCCCCATCACGTGTGATGTTAGCTATGGAATTTTACTAGATGGTCATCATTAGGTTAACAAAGTTATTTTTTTCTTCAAAGTTTGTTAAATGCTTTTTATCATACTAGAATATTGAATTTTGTCAAATGCTTTTACTTTATCTATTCAGATAACCATGTAATTTTTTTTCCTTTATTATATTAATATTGCATATTATATTGATTGATTTTCCTATATTAAAGTAACCTTGAATTCCTGGAATAATTCTTACATGGATGGCTATAGTGTTTAATTCTTTTATATATGTTGTTGTTTCTGATTTGCTGGAATTTAAGAATTTTTCTGCTTATAGTTGTAAGTTATATTGGTCTGTAGTTTTGTTGTAATGGCTTTATCTTGTTTTAATAGGAGAGTAATAATGACGTCATAGAATGATTTTGGAAGTATTCCCTTCTCTTCTAATCTTGAAGAAATTTTGAAGGGTTGTGCTAATTTGTCCTTAAAAATTTGATAAAATTCACCAATGAAGTCATCCATACCCAGATTTTGTGTTTATGGGATGTTCTTAAATTACTAATTAATAGTTTTCCTAGTTATAGGTCTGTTGAGATACTCTATTTCTTTTGGATCAGTTTTGGTAGTTAGTGTCTTTTTAGGAATTTGTCCATTTCACATAGAGTACTAATTTGCTTGCATAAACTTTTCATAGCATTTCTCTTATATTCTTTTTTTATTTATCTAAGGTAAATATTGATATCACCTCTTTCATTCTTGATTGAAGTAATTTGATGCCATATTATTTTTCGTTACTACTTATTTTTTTTCACTACCATGGGTTTTCAAAAGATTATTTCTTAAAATGGAGATACAATTGATGACATTCAAATACCTAATACCGTTTTGCTTTGATACTGATCATTATGAATGAAAAAGCCCACGACAGGGGGCAGTAGTTTAGAGGCCCTCTGCTATGCCAGAGGTTAACTTCCTGGTTTTGAATCATGGAGAGGTCCTGGAACACTCAGAAGAGGTTGGGAAGCAATTCACGTACTTGCAGCAGAGATTACTGCCCAGCCGGCACTAAAGTATTAATATTTCAATAACTGGTACTGCTGTACTTGTACTCACATGCTGCACAGCAGTCTTATTTATACGTTTCAAGACTGCTTCTCGATGCAACCTTCTTTTTGGTATGAATTCTGGAATTACATAATGGTAGTACTTGTACAATTCTATGAATATATTTAAAAAAAAAAACACTGAATAGTTTATTTTAAAATGGAGAATTTTATGATATGGAAATTATATTTCAACAAAACTATTGTAAAATACATTAAAACAACAATAAAATCAATGCATTTTGCATGAGTTTTAAATTGAGAAAACTAATTTATAAACTGTATGAACCTAGAGCAGTTAAGTTTGAATGGTGATCTATAATTATTACGTTTATAATTACATTGACTGTTTTCTAGAGGAGGTAAAGTTAAGATCAATCAAAAAATCTGTTTTATTGTCTTCAAACTCTGCAAATTTTTAGTATATGACTATCCCTTTAAAATGTATATTAGGCATTTGGTTTGACTTCTTAAAAACTGTAGCGGTCTTGGCAGTAAATCATGTTTAAGAAGCTCTAAGGTGTCTTCCAAAACCGTGAATGATTTACTTGTAAAAGAATGACATTTAACTATGTACCTTTCAAGGGTCCCCAGTGTAAAATAAAACATGATGTTCTTTGTTGATCTTACTTGGTACTCCTGTGGAGATTAGTGAAAAATTATTATCTTTCTTGACTTAAAGAGCTATTTCTTATGTTAATGGTAAAGTGAAAGTAACATACTTCACATGAGTTAAAAAATGTTAACCTTTTTTTTACCCTCAAGGAATTATAGTCAGTCATAAACTCAGTAAAAAGGATGAGATCATTACTTAGGTTGGGATCATATCAAGATGAAAGAAGACATGAAAACTTGCATATATAAAGATTTTTTGAAACCATAACATTAAATTACTCACTTTTTAAAAGTATATAAGAAGTAAATTTAAACTAATCAAGGAAAATACATAAAAGCTAAATAATTTCCGATATTTGTCCTGGTGAGTAGAAATATAAATATGATAAAAAACATTTTAGATTATAATAACATTATATTTAAAGGTATATATATGATATATATGATATATATATATATATATATATATATATATATATATATAATATATATATATACACACACATACACACACACACACACTTGGATTTTAATAAAATAAAATAAAATTATAAATTATTAGGGAATATCTAAATTTTAAACTGAAAATAGTTTTGGTCTATATAGAATCTAAGTTAACTTTAATAAATCAAATGATATGCTAATATCATAAGTTAATAATTTTCCACTCTTTCATTATTAATGACAAATAAAGGGATTATCTTAATGATGTTTCCTTTTTTGCTGTGCATCTTAACATATAATTCAGTAGAGTCACTATCATTATTATCATCATCATTATTGTTAGTGTTTATTAATCTCTAAATGCCAGGTTCAATTATACATGATTTGTTACAGTATCAGCTGATATAATCCATACCATGATTTTATGAAAAAGAAGGTGCTTTGCCCTAATTTAGAGAAGGGAAGAAACAATGTACAGAAAATTATTTAATCCCAACAGATATTATATATTGGAGTTAGAATTGAGGATTCAAATGAATGTAATCTTATCTGGTAAATTCTCTCTTCACCATTTAACTTCCTTTAAAGCAAATTTCCTTGTTATTTAAAAATCCCATAGGCCTTAAAAGAAAATTAGAAATTCTGGAATTTAATCCCAGCTCTCAGTTTCTGTAGCTTTATGTCGTGAGACAATCAGCTCATCATCTACAAATGTATGTATAATACTATTGTCCATCAATTTCTTTCAGTTCATAAACTATGACTGTCTCTTTTCTCCTACAAAAACATCCCCAATACATTGTCTCCTACAATTCAACTGACTTGTCACATTACATAGTATATCAGCTTCTATAGTAAGAAGAGGAAATACTGAGACAATCTCTGATTGGCGAGCTTTCTAGTGTTTGGAAGTGGGGGATGATTTCTAACTGGACCTCAGATACATTTGGCAATACTTGGTTCACTGTAAGAAGACAAGTTTGTTGTCATTTCAAAAGAGGAAGTGTTAGGGCCAGAGAGTTTTCTATCACTGAGCATATTTTAGAATAAGTGGGGATTAATAGTGCTTCCTTTTTTTTTTTTTTTTTGGTCAAAATGTGGTAAAGGTCTTATTTGGGGGAAGGAGGCTGACATGATAGGCAGTTTCTCAATAAAAACATTTTGACTGTAAATTTACAAAATCAGAATCGTGAATAGGGCAATTATTTTAGTGCCATACATTTAAAGTGAAAATAAAAATTAAATTAGCAGACAAGTTTTAAAATAAAAAAATATAAATAAAAAAAACTAAACTAAACTAAAATCCTGAATTCCTAGAACCTGGGATGAATTATGTTATAGAAAAAAGCTCTATTTTTTTTCCCTACCCACATAAATGTAAACAAACCTATATTTACTACAAAAAAAATTCTTAGTTACGTTTTTGTATTTTTCTTATGTTACTTCCACTAAGAAATTTTGGCATGAATTGGTGAGCTATTTCTTTACTGATTAATTTGATTTATTTTTCCTTGCTTTAACAGTTGCTAAACATTATTCAGATTTTGTCTCTGATCTCCATAAATAATAAGTGAATTCACTGTATAAAATACTTTTGATATATTTTTTCAATAATAAAACAAAAATTAAAGCTCTTTCTTGCTGGTGTTTTCTTTGTTTTAGAAGTGTTCTATCATAACATAATATTAGTGTATGTGCTTGCTATATGCAAGAGCACATAGACCTATAGCTAAGCCCATGAAAAAAACGTCTCACGTGACAACACGAACACACACCAGTATCAGTTCAATTTCCTTCCACTTGACTTTCATCAGGTTTCTCATCGAATTTCCTGTCACATCATCTATAGAAATTAAAAGATTGTTCATGAATAAATATTTCAGAAAATAGAAAATATTTGCTGTCATTGGTAGTCCTATAAAAGCCAACAAAACAATTTGTAAATGTAAGTCTTTAGACAAATACAGTTTTTCCTAGTTTTAAGCAATGTTTTCTATTTTAAGTGTTGTTGTGAAGATTTATGTTGCTTCATTTAACTTATGTGTGTTCAATGTCCACCTTCAAACAATACATTCAAAAGATGGTTGTTTGATTAAATCCTAGACTTTTTGATAAAGCAGTTGCCTATAGGAATGAAATCCTAACACATGAATCCAGCATGCCCCGTAGCTATGTTAGAATTTTACTATATAACAGTAATAAATGAATGAAAGGGAAGTGGTCATTTGTTATGATTAAACTTGTTTTCCACTTGGCAATATTATAGGTGATTATAGATGTGATTTTTTGAAGACAAATTATTAGTGCATTTTACTCACATATCTTGTCAGGGGTATGGTCAAAATTACAACAAAAACTGTTAAATTTGATTATTTGAACCCAAATATATTTGCTGACTTAAAATATATATTCTATCATTCTGTCCAGTTTTTGTATAATGTTCTAACATTGGAAATATTAATAAAGTTATAAAGATATTAGTCTAATAATAGTTCCAAGATTTTATATATATATATATATATATATATATATATATATATATATATATATATCTCCACTTCAAAAATATAGCATTGGGAAATGCTTTTAAACTATTCTGATTATTGTAAGTTCATATAATTAGAATATTTAAATATTCTAATTATAACATTTATTTAAAGACTACTGAAGAGCTGAAGTGTATAGGCTATTGCATGGATTTCACCATAATTTATCTACTCACTATTTTAAGGCTATGAGACATACAATTACTGTTTTTTTTTTTGAAGTCCATTCAAATAATATGCATATTTCTATCCTAACTTCACATGCAAATTTGGTAAATTAATAGATTATCACAAAGAATAATATTCATAGTAGCATAATGAGTATTATATTACACATTTTAGGTAAAGGAAATATTTCACATTACAGTATGATATTTTAAGGTAAAAAATGAACATGAAGAATAAATAGAAATTACTGACTGGACCAGAAATTTTAGGTGAGATTGAGAGGTGCTACAAAGCAGCAAATTAGAACTTTTTGTTTGTTTATTTGTTTGTTTTTCCAACATAGTGTATTGAGTAGGCAGTTATTGAAACTAAATTATAATTATTAAAATTTATATGACATCAAATCTTTTAAATAAGAAATCTCGGGGTGGCTGGGTGGCTCAGTTGGTTAGAGCGCGAGCTCTTAACAAAAAGGTTGCCGGTTCAATTCCCGCATGGTGGGCTGCGTCACATGCAAGTAAAGATTGAAAATGGCAACTGGACTTGGAGCCGAGCTGCTCCCTCCACAACTAGATTGAAGGACAACGACTTGGAGCTGATGGGCCCTGAAGAAACACACTGTTCCCCAATATTCCCCATTAAAAAATTAAATAAATAAAAATTAAAAAAAAAGAAGTCTCTTAATTCCTATATTAAAAGAAGAAAAACAAGGCATGGAGAAAGTAAGTAACTTGACAAAGGTCATGTGTTTAGTTAAAATTTTGTGTTTAGTTAAGATTTTGACATGCTTAATTTGCCTGCATTATTATTCTGTGTTTGTGGAATACATTATAGGTGATGCTTTGATATAACGGAACAACTTGGGCTATATTTCCTTGTTTAGAGATTCATTAGACACATGTATAGACCTATGACTGTGATGTACTGAGGTTAAGAAATTGTTTATATCAGCAATACCCAAACTTATTTCAATATGGAATACTATTTTCATGGAACATGAGAGAGTAGTCCTGGGGAGAATGTATTAATAATTAATTTTAGTTGATTTGTAGTTGTTTTATCTTACATAGAAATATATAAAATAAGTCTTCCTAGTACATGTAAAAGGCATATGAATCTCAGTATTGAGATGATAGCACTCAAGAGACTAATATGATAGATAGACAGATAAATAGATTAAGATAGATAGATAAAGGTAGATAGATGAGAGAGATTTGTAGTATAGAAAATCATGAATGAATATGAGTGTATGAAGTAGAATGGTATAGTGGTTAATATTACAAATAAGGCATATATATTTTGTTTTTTCATTTATAAGCTAGCCATATCTACCTATTTATTTATTCTCACCTTGCTTAACAGTAATCTCTTAATATTTGTTTCATAAAATCATTCACTCTATTTTTAATTTAAGATCCATACTCATATTTATTTATTCAGTAACTTCTTTGAGTTATCAGTATTTATATCTTCACCTATTATACCACAAGTATTACAATATGTCCCCATGTCTTTTTGGTTTCCTCATTCACCCTCCATCATGTTGCTATAAAATTTATATTCTAGGTTTTGATGCACATGCTTTTTCTTTTCATGTCTCAATTTGTGGCACCCATATTTGAAGGAAAATTTGAATATAAATAAACTCTGTGTGTCCAAGTTCAATTTCTTTCAAGAAACAAATTATTTCTCAATCTTTTTTCTTGCATCCATTGCTGTGGGAAATCTGATATCTATTCAATTTATGTTCCTTAGTAGGTTATCTGCTCTTACTATCTGGCAGCATTTTCTCAATGTCTTAGTTGGTAGTCGAAATGTCACTGTAATGTGTAGGTATACATATTCTATCTATCTTCCATGCTTGGCATTCCATAGACCTTTCAGTATGAAAAGGCCTTTTGTCTTTCTTTAAATTTTGGCATTTTACATTCATGTTTTCAAAGATTCTCTGAACTTCATTTATATGTTCCTCTCTTGCTGAGAAACATGATTCAAATATTAGCATTTCAATTTCTAACTTTCATGTCATTCAGGTTTCATTTTGTACTTTCTCTTTTTTCTCACTTCTTACCTTTCAGGGAAATACTTCAATTTGATGTTCTAACTAACTAATACATTTTTCAAATGAATCCGGCCAGGTATTTGTCCCTTTTACTGTACTATGTATTTAATTAATTATAGTTTTTATGTGCAGTATTTCCATTGTGTTCTTTTTAGGATTTTTTTCTTCCTCTATTGCTAGTAATTTCCTATCTCTCTTCCAATAGTTTTGATCCAGTTCTAAATGTGGTTCAGTTTGTCTTTTCAAATTATCCTTGTACTCTTCAGGATCCTAATTATTCTGGTTAATTCAAGGACCACTAAGGTTACTAGATATTCTATCTATTATTTTGTGTCCAGTCACAATCTGTGTGCACTAAAGTGACTTTATCTTAAAAAACATATGTAGCTTTGAAAACTTATAGAATGGTTACCCAATCATCTGGGGAAACTCTTAAGAATCGATCTCAACTCTAGATCAGTTTTGTACGCTGATGGATTTGTCTCTTTAGTGATATAAAAGCGTACTGAAGACAGTTTCTTTTTATTGTAATATATTTGCAATACACTTCATTCTTTATAACTCTCACTTTGGTAACATAAGACGATATTATAGGGTATATAATTATATAAAATATTGTTTTATTTTGGGACTTTAAAACCACTACTATGTAAAATCCAAAGTAATATTAAACAATGTTTATGGAAATTGTAAAACCCTGTTCATGAACAGGGTTAAGTGAGTCAGAAAAGTAGAAGCTTATGTGTCATTACTGTACAGCACACACACAACAGAATTATCTTAAAAATTGCTTAACTAAGTAAACATAGAAGTAAAATAATTTCTAGCATCCATAATTTGTTACAGTTTGGCTGGATGACCAAATTATAATAGCACAAAATGACCCTAGCAACCTGTTAAAGATGTAGAGACAAAGTACTGCAGGCCTCATATCTTATTTGTTAGAAATTATTTTCTGCCCTTTTATGGTTCGGACTTCTTAGCCTCACACTCTCTGGGTTTTCTTTGAGAGTTAATTAACGAAATTCCAGTGGTTAGGCTTGAGAATGCTGCTAAGGCAAAAGAAAAATCAGAAATATAAAAAGGAAAGAGTGTTTCCTTCTCCTTTTTGGATGTGGACATGCAGACACTATCTAGAGCTATTTTAGATAGTTATGAATTGGGAATATTAACAAAAGTGTCAGTGTTATTCACCTTTTTAAATGTGAAGACTTCTATGATAGGTATAATCCTACTCGGGTTAATGTTTAATAAACACGTATTTTAAAGCAAATGTTCAACAAAGATTGTTATTATGTTCTCCAAAACACAACCTTTAATCCCTAAATGTCTGCTCTTCTATTTGGTTCTCTTCTTTAACTAACAGTTGCCATGTGAATAATACATATTTTTTAAAAAATGTTTTTTTCATGAACATTTAAATACTTGTAAATCCCTTTGTAAAGCCAGAGAAGAAACTTTGGATTTACCAATTTCTCCATGCATAAACTATGTCTTTGACTTTGACAGATTTCTTATTAAAACAAAGAACTTAAAGAGTCTTTCATATTTAAATGAACAAAATAAGCACTCTATATATGTGGTGGTCTCCAAAATTGGACAAAATCAATATGCTGTGCATTAGTCGTTGCCTATCTGGTATCCACAAATCTCTCTCTCTTTCCAACAGTATTTAGATTTCCTATGAGACATCCTTGTAACCATGATAGCTAAAATATACACTCTATTAAGGATGAACCATGACTACTTAGTCAAGCCCACTTTATCTCCGAGCATGCAGTTCAGTTTCCAACACAAACAAATAATTTACTAAATATCAATTGAAAGGATGACTTGTGAAATGAATAAATGACTACATTGAGGATTTGGAATTTCAAGTGGTATTCCATACTGTGTTGCGTATATGGAAAACACAAAAGTATTTAAAATATATGGTTGGATTATGCTACTTATCAAGATTATATTGGCATCTTAGATTTGAAACTAAAGTTAAGAAAAATATTTTGGAGACCCTTAATTTCCAAATTAAAACAGCTTTGAAACTTTGGTGTATATAAATGAAACACTTTCATTTCTCTTTAAAAATCAGCAACTTTTAAATAGTATAAAAGACTGAGGCAATAGAAACAAGAAATTTCATTAAAATGGAAATTAAAATTAAAATGAGTAAGTTAAATTGTAAAAGCTAAAATGATTTTTCAAATATATTGCTGTAACATGTATTTAGTAAAAATTAAATAAAAAAATGAAAAATAGTATAAACAAAAGGCTCACAAAGTCAGAGTAAGAAAAAATATAATCCACTGCTTATAAAAATTATTGGATATAGCTAAAATAACTGAAGTACTAAAGCCATGAGATAGTTTTAGAAATTGTTTAAAAATTCTTTACCTTCAGCTCTTAGTACATACCAAATGTGGGGTACTTATTTATTAAGTGAGTAAATAATTCCTACAAAATTTAAATATTTATTATTTTTAAAAGGGGTGCCCAGTGAGCTTTCACTGAAAACTGAAACTTCTTGATTTTCCAGGACAAATGCATAAAATTAACACAATCCAGAATCAAATTTTTCAAAATCTAATTTAACTCAAAAGTGAGTCATACATATGAACAAGGCACCTGCAAAATGGAGAACATCTTGCTTTCATTACTTTAATCTATTTTGTATTAGGCAAGTATGCCCAGTCTGGTCAGTACTATTTGTCCCTCAGGCATGTATTTCTTCTAATCCTTTACAAATGTCTGGAGGTTTCTAGGGGAAAATAATCTTATTAGCTTGAATAGTATTTAATTAGAAGGTGGTTTAAGTTTTGTAGTTATTCTCCCATGTATGAGTATTAGAGGTAGATATCAACATACAGTAGAGAATATGTGTCAACGAAGGAAGGGGGTACAGATATTGATAAATAAGGAAATTAACTTTTTTTTTTTTATAGATCTGCATTCTAAATTTAACTGCCAAAAATGGCAAAACATTGCCTATGTAGAAGAGCTGAGTTCTAAAATGGAACAATCTCTGCTACAGTGATATAGCCAGTGCTACCATGAACCAATTATGTAGGTTTCTGTGCTGGTGACTACAAATAGGACCAACCTATTGTCAGGGAATCCTAAGAGGTCAGTGACCAGCTTAAGCCTAAATGAGCCACTGAATTTCATGTATTAGAAAATAAAACACCAGGAAAATCTCCTGATCCAGCGTGAATGTTACAACTCACTCGTTGAATTTAGAAGACCATGTAAGAAGGAAAGGCAACACATTTAAGTAACTAGGTTGTTAAATGTCTTATATGAACTACTATCTATCTATCCATCCATCCATCCACCCACCCACCTATCTATCTATCTATCTATCTATCTATCTATCTATCTATCTATCTATCTATCTATCTATATTTTAATATAGAGCTCTACATCACACCGGAATAAATGGAAATTGAAGAGCATAATTACTAAACTCCAAGGAAATGGAGTTTAGTGTTTCAAAAGTATACTAAAATTCAGAGAAAGGCAATGGATCAAAAGTAGGATGATACATACAAATCAAATTAGAACATCTATAAGTGTGAGTGAGGCAGTTAAAAGTCAGGATATTTAACCTCCATAAAACTGGAGCGAGGCAAACAGAGGGTTGAATAATCAGACAAAAACTTAGTGCAGGGCTTCTCAAGCTTGGCATTTTTAACGTTTTTGGTCAGATAATTCTGTGTGGTGACAGATTGTCCTGTGAAATCAACAATATCTCCAGACATTGCCAAATGATCTGTGGGTCTCAAAGTCACCCCTTGTTGAGAACCAATGACTTAAAGAAGTTGGATAGTACATTAAAAACTGCATCCTTCTATCTCAGACACAGGGGCTCCCCCCGGAGGAGTGATGGACCCCAGCCCCATATCAGGCTCCCCAGCCTGGAGTACTGGTGCTGGGAAGAGGAGACCCCACAATATTTGGGTATAAAAAAACAGTGGGGATTCTGATCATCCTGGCGGGATAGAAGACTGCAGGGAAACCCAGACATCCTCTTAAAAGGCCTTTGTACAGATTCATGCACTCACATGCTCTGGTAGAAGGACACTGACTCAGGGGGCATCAGAGACATACAGGAATACACTACATTGTATGGATTTAGGGCAAGGATTACAGGGACAATTGTCCTTTTCCCAGCATGGGATTTTCTACCCATGCAGCTGATAGGGAGGAACCATTTTTCCTGTGTTGAGCCCTTCCCCCAATTCCATAATAAATATGAATCTGAATTGTTCTGGTGAGCTGTGTTCACTCCATCATGGTGACTTACTGAGATCCCGCCAACCCAACTCCTTGGAGGTTGGCTTCAGACCACAGCAGAGCACCACCCAATTAGCCCCACAAGCAGCGCACCCAAAGAGTGGTCTGAACAGGCACCAGAGCCTGCTGGGGCAAATCCTGCTCAGTAGGGTAAGCCCCCAGTGCAGTGGTCCATATGATGTGGACATAGTCAAACCCCACAGCCAGGCAACCTGAGGGTTAATACCACCCACTGACATGCCAATAGCAAGCAAGGCTAAAAATAAAGAGGACACACACAACTCATACAAGGGACACTACTGGAGAACCCAGTACAGATGACCAGGATGATTGTGCCACTGGTCCCCACAGAGCACCTACTACATAAGGACACTCGGAAGATAGGGAGATTTAGCAGATTTATCCAACACATAGAAATAAATACAAAGAAGCAGCCAAAATGAGGAAACAAAGAAATATACACTAAATCTAAGAATAGAAGAAAAATCCAGAAAAATGTGTAAACAAAATGGACACAAGCAGCCTACCAGATACAGAGTTCAAAACAATTGTCATAATGATGCTCAAGGAACTTAATGATAACTTCAACAAAGAGAGAGCAAGCATGAAAAGTGGCTTTGAAAGCATAAAAAAGAACCAGTCAGAAGTGAAGAATACAATAACTGAAATGAAGAATGCACTAGAAGGAATTACCAGCAGACTAGATGAAGCAGAGGATCAAATCAGCAATTTGGAAAACAAGGTAGCAGAAGCCACCCAATTGGAACAGCAAAAAGAAAAAAAAAGAATTAAAAAAAATGAAGATAGTTTAACAGACCTCTGAAACAACATCAAGTGTACCAACATTCACATCATAATGGTACCAGAAGGAGAAGAGAGTGAGCAAAAAATGGAAAACCTATTTAAAGAAATAATGACTGAAAACTTTCCTCACCTGGTAAAGGAAATAGACATATAACCCAGGAAGTGCAGAGTCCCAAATGAGATGAACCCAAACAGGTCCACACCAAGACACATTATAATTAAAATGGCAAAGGTTAAAGACAAAGAGATAATCCTAAACGCAACAAGAAAAAGGCAACTTGTTACTTACAAGAGAGCTCTCATAAGATTGTCAACTGATTTCTCAACAGAAACTTTGTGGAGCAGAAGGGATTGGCACAGAATATTCAAAGTGATGAAAAACAAGGACCTGCAACCAAGAGTGCTCTACACAGCAAGGCTATCATTTAAAATTGGAGGACAAAGAGCTTCCTAGACAAAAAAAACCTAAAGGAGTTCATCACCATCAAACCAGTATCACAAGGCATGTTAGAGGCTCTTCTTCATGACAATAATAATAATAATAATAATAACAACAATAATAATAATGCAATAACTACATATCTATCAACAATTAACTTTCAATGTAAATGGATTAAATGCTCCAATCAAAAGCATAGGGTGACTGAATGGATAAGAAAATAAAACCCATACACATCATGCCCACAAGAAACTCACTTCAGACTGGAAGACAAAAAAAGACTGAAAGAAAAAGGGATGGAAAAAAGGTTTACAAAAGCCAAAGTGTGGAAGCAGCCTGGAAAACTGTCAATGGATGAATAGACAAAGAGGAGGTGGTACATATATACAATGGACTATTATTGTTTGGCCATGGAAGGGGATGTGTTCTTGCCACCATCAGAGGCATGGATGGACCTGAAGGTTAATGTGCTGAGTGGAGTATGTTGGACAGAGTAAGACATGTGCAATGTGATTTCACGTATATGTGGAATCTAAAGAACAAAGTAAATAAACAAACAAAAGGAAAGAAAACTCTTAGATATGAATAGAACACTTTGATGGTTGCCAGATGGGAGGGGATTTGGTGGGTGGGTGAAAAAGGGGAAAGGATTAAGAAGTACAAATTGGTTATTACACAGTAGCCATGGGGATATGGGGTATAGCACAGGGAATACAGTCAATAACACTGTAATATCTGTGTATGGTATCAGATGGGTACAAGTTTTATTGGGGTGATAGATGGGAGAGGCACTGGGTAACAGGGTGAAAAAGGTAAAGGGATTATGGAGTTCAAATTGATAGCTACAAATAGTATGGGGATGTAAAGTAAAGCATAGAGAATATAGGCAGTGATATTGTAACAACTATGTATAGTGCCATGTAGATACTAAACTAGTCAGGGATATCATTTCTTAAAATGTACAAATGTGTAACCACCTGCTGTACACCGGAAATTACTATAAAATAATATTGAAAGTCAACTGTAATTGAAATATTAAAAAAAAGGCGGAGGGGGAAGTGAAGGTCAATAAGAGGTCCAAATTTCCAGGTATAAAACAAATAAATCATGGGGATGTAATGTACAGCATAAGGAATATATTCAATAATATTGTGATAGCATGATATGGTTTCAGATGGTTGCTGGACTTATCACGGTGATCATTTCTTTAGGTACATAAATGTTGAATAACTATGGTGTATATCTGAAACTGATATAATGTATGTTATATATATTTTTAATAAAAATATTTGAAAAATATGTTCTTAGTTTTAACACTGATATCTAAAGAAGGGAAGGGATTTGAAGATTGAAATTATTAACCCTTAAGCATGTTTTGTAAATGAATGATTAATAAACAAGAAAAAAAAACCACATCCCTCTTTTATGCATACTAGTCCAGAATTAACCAAAGTCAATCTGAGCAATGGATAGAGAATACTAGTGATACTTAAATTTCCCTTAAAAACTAATAAGTGTACATAATAATTATAAAACAATGCTTATTGTTAGGCTTCTTATTAGCTATATTTTATTTTAACCTCACGTTATGACATAAATATGATTTTTTGCCCATATTTTACACAAGAGAATAATGAGTTTGATAGATAGTAAATAATTTCCCAAAGTCATATAGGTAATAAAGATTATCATTAAGATCTGTCTAAATTCAAAATCTATGACTAAGGATTATATTATGTACCTTACGTTTCTTATATCTTTCCTGCTTGGAAAGAAAGCTGTGTTTGAACATCCTAGATCCAAGAGGTAAGAGTTGGCATTAGCTGCTATAAAGTGTTATAAAAAAGTAGTGTCGTTAGGACTCACAGGAAGAATAATGACTCTTCCCCTGAAGAATTAGTTTGTTTTTCCCTTTATAAATTCTATTCATCACCTACATTAGTAATGTAGGAAACTCAGAGACAAAATTGGAAAAAAAAATGTTTAGGTCATTATTTGTGCTGGCTTCATAACTCTGGCTCCATCATGCTGACTTACCCATATTTTCTATTTGTCTTTATGGCTATAGTTTTGTTGTATTGTTTATACCATTTATATTTGTTTTTGTAAGCAAACTCAAGCCACTCTTGGAATCTGCTCATAGGAAATGGGTTAATTTGTAAGTAACTAAGAAGTTCAATAGCATGAATTGTGGTGTCACACAAACCATGTAAAAATCCAAAATCAATAACAACTTAAATTGTGTATTTTTTAAATTTTTGTTTAAATACATTGAATAGTTCCCTCATTTCCAATATAAATACAGCCTCCTTTATGTTATGGGTTGGTTTAATCTTATACCCTATTTAATACACAGGGCTTAGTTTCAGCCACACAGATCTTCAAAATTAAATAAATCACCTCCATCAATATTATAGCTATCAGAATAAAAGAAAAAATTAGGTGCTGAGAGATACAGATTAAATAAAATATCTATGCTGAAGCCATTTATTTTGTTTTTCTGTTGATGGGGATTGTGCTTTATATATATGATAGCGATGAAAAAAGCATTAAAAAAAAACAACAGCAAAAAAACAGAAAAGCAAAACTTTGCTTGATTTCTTTTCTTTTTCCCTAAGTCTTTTCTTTTTCCCTAAGTGAAATGGTTATCATCCTGACTCATTCTTTTAGGTTGAGTCCATATAATGACTAATTTATTCACTCAAATAACTGGCCAACTCAATACACAATAACCAGCTGTTCACTTGACAGAATAGTGCCTGCAGGCACACACAGCTAGATGAGCAAAAAAAAAAAAAAAAAAAAAAAAAAAAGCACATCTGAAAAGTTCTCTAGTCTCAAATAACTAATCAGTTCACTCCTTCAGTAAATAAGTTAACAAACATTTTCTGATCATCTCAAATATGGGGGTGGAAAAACTGACCTGGAGAGAGTAGGTTCTTAATATTTATTGCAAAAATAAAAAGAAACCGTTTGGTTGTTGAACTAGGCAAATAATTTTGAGATGTATACTTGTCTCAAGAAGTTTATGATAATTAAAAATTACTATAATCACTATAAGATAACCACATGACTGAGGCCTAAAAGGTGTGCCTAGTAAGTGCTACAAACAATGAATGTTCTTGGAGCTTGGCTCTACAGGCTTGCTAGTTAAAACACTTCTGAGGAGGTGAGGTTTACTTAGATTTTGAAAACTGGATGCATATATAGCCTGAGAAAATTTATAATGTGTGTTTTGAAAACAGGGCTAGATAGAGGCCAGGGGGTAGGAAATAAAAACGAAAAACAAACAAAAACAAAAACAACAACAACAAAAAAAAAACCAAAAAAAAAACAGAAAAAAGTGAAGGACAAATATTCTAGGAAAGTAAATGGAAAAAGCATAAAAACATAATCTGCTGGCAACTTATCAGATGAATAAGAATGTGTATTTTGAAATGGGGGGGGGGCAAGTTCAGAGGCAAGAAGAACTGTATGCGATCCATTGCAATCATCCAAACATGAAGTAATAAGAGGCTGAAATAACCAAATGGCAGTAGGATAGAAATGACAGATGTATGAGATGTTGCACGTGATGAATCAACTCTCCTCTTTTCAATTTCCAAAATAGCCTGGATAGTTAAATATGCTGATAGCACAAATTTATGGGAGTGGTAAACACAAAGCAACATAAATGAGAATTTGAAAGGGACTGGAATATTTTGATAAACAAGCTAGTTGGCAAGCACATCTACATGACAGCTCCTGTGAAGAAAAATATGTTCAATAATAATTAAGCACCATCGAGAATTAATGTTTTGATTCATACAGGAACAGCACTTGTCTTATAGGCAAGGGAACCCACTTACATTTATCATACACACAAAATAATATTTATCACACTTTAAAAGTCATAACATATTTTCACATTAATTAATTGATTTCATATTAAAGGAAGACACACCTTCTATTGTGATTTACATTTTAGAAGTGCAGTGACTATCATTCATTTTGTGCCACCTTTTTGTGTGGAAGTACATTTGAGGCTGTGTGGAGGGTGTATTGTTAGCAGAGACACATTTGCATTTATACGCTTAAGCTGTATCAGTTCTGGTACTGGAAAGTAAAGAAAAAGAAAAGTCATTGAAAGGAGTTTAAAATCTGAAATGTGGGCAATACCCAAAGACTATTAAAGGCAGGGATCTTCTGTCTCAGAGGCACAAGGAGGAGGAAGTTGCATGAACCCTGCAGGCAGGAACTGTGTCCTTTGATAGAGACATACAACTAACCTATGGAAACCTGGAAGGGAAGCGGCTAAGAAATATATAATCCAGTCTTATCCATATCTCATACTCTGAACTGTTTTTGTTGCTGCCTGTCAATGGCCAATCAGAGCCAGCATAGAAGAAGAAGAAAGAAGGAAGAAGGAAGAAGGAAGAAGGAAGAAGGAAGAAGAAGAAGAAGAAGAAGAAGAAGAAGAAGAAGAAGAAGAAGAAGAAGAAGTAGAAGAAGAAGCCAGAGTCAAGGAAACTGTTCACACAGTATGTATGAGGTCAGGCAATTTAGTTCGTGAACTCATCCTAGAAAACGTGCTACATACCTCACTGCTGAATATCACTACAGGTTACCTTTGAAGTACTTCCCATGGGAAGCTATGCACCAATGTCAGCACCTAGTCTACGCTTCAAAGCAATTTTGGAACTCTTTTTCTGGAAGGGCCATCAGAGCTGTCGTCGTATTACCCTTGATGTCATGAATGTCATCAAAATGTCTCCCCTTCAACATTTCCTTTATCTTCTGGTCAAGAAAGAAGTCATTGGGGACCCGATCAGGCGAGTAGGAAGAGTGTTCCAATACAGTTATTTGTTTACTGACTAAAAACTCCCTCCCAGACAGTGCTGTGTGAGCTGGTGCACTGTTGTGATGCAAAAGCCATGAATTGTTGGCGAAAAGTTCAGGTCGTCTAACTTTTTCATGCAGCCTTTTCAGCGCTTCCAAATAGTAATTTGTTTAACTATTTGTCCAATTGGTACAAATTCATAATGAATAATCCCTCTCATATCAAAAAAAGGTTAGCAATGTTATTGCAAAAAGTTCACAAACTTAGGTGTTAGATCGGTATGCATAAGTCACACAAGGCAAGAGAAGGGTAGAGCCATATGGCAAGTGGCTCTGGAAAGCAAAAAGAAAATATCCAGCAAAGTTTGTGGTGCGACTTTCAGACAAGAAATCACTGGAATAATTCATACAAGATTACAAGTATATGTATCTTCCTCACACATAATTTCATTTTAAGCAAATGGGCAAAGAAGATTTCCCGCTGAAGATTGTTCTGATGTATATCATGTTTGTCAAGTGAAAATATCCTGGCTTAACTTCATTTGACCAGAAAAGTTACTTCTACATAGGGCTGGGCATGAGTGACACTTCTGAAGTGACTACATGCTCAACTACATGTACCAAACAAATCTGTAATTAAAAAAAAAAAAAATCTAAAACAAACAAAAAATTAAAATTAAAAAGAAACATTAAAAAAAATTACATATCCAAACAGAAGGTAGTTTTCTCAAATTCTGGATTGAAACTGAATAAAAGTGTTCAATTTTCCTGTCTCCAAGAGGCTTCTTCTCCTCCTCCTCCTCCTCCTCCTCCTCCTCCTTCTTAATATAGTTTTGTACAATATGGGATGCCACTTCAATTTCCCTTATGTATTTGCAGCAGAGTCCAATTTCCAGAAAATATTTAGGTATAATTCATTCTTTCACTATTTATGAAGTTAATTAAAGCATTGAACCTCAATAAGGTAGTTAAATGCATCACTTACTCCTATAGTTATTTAATAAATAAACAGCTTAAATTGAATATTCAAAATGTCAAGGTGATGATAAAATTCTACAGATTCTTAAACACGGTTGCAGATACTATCAGCCCTCACTAAAACATTTGGTTTGCCTCTCCTTTGCTACCTACCACATTGAATTCAGATTTATCTTGTGGTTGGTTTTGGCCAATTTATTGTGAGGATAGTAATGCGTGTCTCTTCAGTTCTCCAAGTTATTTCCCTCATTACATGAACACTGAGGTTCAGCACTAAGAATGGTGCATCTGCCTTGGTACCTGTTTAATTACAACGAGCACAGCCTGCCCTGCTGACCAGCGTTGGACATGTAGAAAGTGAGGATGAACTTTTGTTGTTTTAGGATCTTGAGGTTGAGAGATTGTTTTGTACCACAGATAATCTCCCAATTTTCTTAATCAGATTGGGTTGCTATAACAGAATGCTATAAAATGAGTAGCTTATACACGGCAGAAACTTACGTCTCACAGTTCTGAAGGATGAAAATCTGAGATCAGGGTGCCACCATCAGGTCTGGAGAGAGTCCTCTTCCAGGTTGTAAACGGTCAACTTCTCAAATGCTCATATGGTGGGAAAAGTGCTAGTTAGCTCTTTGACTTTTCTTATGGAGCACTAATCTCATTCATAAGGGTTCCCCCTGATGACCTAATTATATCCCAAAACACTACCTCCAAATATTATGACATTGGGATTTGGTTTTCAACGTCAGAATTTTAGGGAGATACAAACTTTCACTCCATAACACCAATCTTTCCTGATACATTCTCTTAATCAGGAGAAGAGTGTAATTCTTAATATTGCTTATCAGGCGCTTCCGGATCTACCCACTTCCTATTGCTTGTAAGCTGTCAAAGCAACACAACTTTTTAGGCATACAGAACTACTTTCAGTCTATGGATCACGTCATGCTTATGTCTCTAAGCATGTTTACATTCATGCATGATCCTTCTACTGAAATGCATTTCTTATAATTCCTTGCCTCAAAGATGCTTAGTAGTCCCACCTGATCACCTTATCCAAAAACAGGGTTGTTCTAGACCAAGTCTGTATCAGCCCAGGAGAGCCACATATTAAATTTTCAGCAACTTTTCAATCCAGTTTTTAAAAAGCTTAAGAATTAAATTATATAATTTATAATTAAGTAAATTACCTTAAAACACAATGCATACTCAAAACTCATCTCTCCCTTTTATTTGTCTCATTTTACTATTTTCTATGTTTGTGAGGTTATTTATGCCTATTGGATATGTATGTGGACAATACTCTGATATGTTGTGCTACTGTGCACCTCTTCGCAATTCTGATTTCAATGACATCAGCTCGGTAGTTTGAAATCAGTCATGGTAGGAACATTTCCACCACAGAAATTAAACAAACTCTATAAAAATAGGGCTGGATTTATTCTTTTATGTATTGTCTAGGATTAAGAAAGTATTGGAGAAAAATGTTAATTAAAGAGATGAAATTTAAAAATGTATCATGTCTGTAGTCATTATATTACAAACACACACAAAAATGTTGAGGAAATAGTCTTCCAGTTTTCATGACCACTATACAATTTAGCAAAGAAGTCCCTCACATCCTTGATGCACAAGCACAGTTCTGACATACACTTTCATTGTTTCACTTTTATCTTACTCATTAACATAAGCAAAAATACAAACAATATTCATAACAGATCTACTCCTTGAGCACACCACTGTACAAAGTTGCCTCACTCAGGAAATGTATTTTTTTTTTATAATCTTCTTTCAAGAAGTTCTTAATGATAAGACAGTAGTTGTAGTTTGAATGTTTTTATCTCCCTAAAATTCATATATTGAAGTCCTAACCCCCAAAATGACTGTATTTGGAGTTAGGATTTGTGTGGAGATGATACAAGTTAAATGAGATCATAAGGGTGAGGCCCTAATATAACAGGACTAGAGCCCTTATAAGAAAAGGAAGAGGCACCAGAGCACTCTCTCTCCACCACGTGAAGACACAGTGAAAAAGTGTCCATCTATAAACCAGGAAGAAGAGTCTCACCAGGAACCTAATTGGCTGCCACCTTGATCTTGGACTTAGCAGACTGTAGAACTGTAGCAAATAAATGTCTCTTGATTAAGCCATCAGTCAATGATATGTTGTTATGGCAGCCTGAGCAAACTGTGACACCAACCCAATCTTAGCAACATTCGCCCTAACTGCTCTTATGGCTCCCTTCGCATATTACTATAAAAACAAACAAAACAAAACAAAACAAAAATCCCTGATAATACTCTGGTTTAATGCTTCTATTAGCCACAGCCAGCACAAGTAGTTGTTGATTACATATTGTGTAGAAAGTGCTTTCTAAATGCTGGGGAAGCAGCTTTGAACAAGTCAGAAAGCTCTTATTGAGATTATCCTCCTTATGGAGATTATACTCTAGTGTAGGGAGACAAATAAGTGAGATCAATACAAATAAGACAACTTATGGGCGTGAAGAGGAAAAGAAGTAAAACTAGGCAATGATAAAGAAAGTGATTGTGAACAGAGGGAATTCTGTATGTCAGGTGGTGATGATTGCTCTTTGAAATGAACACCCAGGTTTGCTCTCCAGAGTCCCAACTTTCTGCTTTCGGGAATGAAGCATTCTTTTCCCCAGCTGTTGGGAGTGTTAGGGACTGCATTTTCAGAGCTGAGTCTCCCTGAAAACACTGACCTTAACTGAAGTGAGTTGACCCTGTAAAGGAAAACTCCCTTCCTTATGAACTGCACAAATCCAATGACAGGACATTAAATGGTTAAAAGGGTCTGGCCTCCTTGTCTTAATTCTGCATGGTTATCCCAGCTTCAGAGCTCCCTGAGAGACTGGCTGAGGCTTTGTGTCTGTATGACTGCATCAGCAACTGACTTTTTCCTCTGTCCAATCTTGCTTCTTTAACTCTCCACAGCTATTAATCTTGAACACATTTACCACTAATATTCCTGCATGCAAATATCTCTGTCTCGGAGTCTGTTTCATGCATAATTCAACTAGCAATAGTTGAAAGCAGAAGTGGTCCAAATAAGCAGATGCTAAAACGGAATTTTGGTCTGGATGACGCACTGACCAGTTGGCCAAGAGGTTCCCTTCACTGGTGGTAAGTGAGCAATGTGTGGCCTTGGCATGGGGCAGTGTTACAAATATGTGATTGTAAAGACTTCTATTGGTGGTACAATAGTGGAAGAAAATGCACTAGCTTGTGAAAAGTAGCAGGTATCTTGAAATACAGAGAAAATTGTAATCATAAAGACAATAGAATTGGATAGCTGCTGTTGGGGACAATTGATGCAGTGGAAAAGAGATAAAAAAAAAGGTAATAAAATGCTGAGTGTGAATATTAGAGGCAGTTCTGGAAGCATATATGTAGACTCTTGTGAAGTCAGAGTCCAGAAAAAGCTAAGCATCAGGCCCAGGGTTTAGCTATACCATTAGAAAACTCCTGGGAAGCCTGGATTTTCACTCTGGCTATATATGCTACAAAAAGGTCTAGGCAATAATTGGGAAGGAATAGAGGATTGAGATATCAGATGAAGACTTATATTTGACACAGTCCAAAATCATGAATTTAAAAGACAGAAGCCCCTTCTGAGCCTGAAGAAGAGGTCCAAACTTATCAGCTAAATGACAGAAGACAGAGTTTAACTTATATGAATATAGTGCCTTATAAAATAAGGCAAGTCCTTCCCCAATACCCCTCCTAACCAAAACTAGGATAAAGGAACAATACAATTTTGTTTGGGAGGTGCTGTATATGCTAAGACAAAAAGGCATTAATTCCCAAAATAGAAGCTGATAATAAATCAACATGCATCACCAGAGAATGAGAGAATATGGTTGGTATTAGATTTTGAGGGTGTTAGATCAAGGGACAACAAAACAAAGATGGATACGAAAAAATTATTATTATAGGAACACTCTCCCAGGATATAGTAGTTAATACTTTGGCTGGTACTCTCAAAGGCAGTGCGAACTCATTGCTAAGGTTGGTCTCAGAAATTTGGAGAAAACAAGTGAAGTAAGAATTCCAGGACTGCTATGGCAGATGGTATGAATACAATTTAAAATACTTAGAGATGTTGTTAAGGGTTACAAGCTTGCATCTAGAAGATAAATAAGTTCTAGAGATCCAATGCATAGCGTAGTGATTACAGTCAACAATACTGTATTATATACTTCAAAATTTTCTAAGACACTATATCTTAAATGTTCTCACCATAAAAAAAGATATAACTATGATAGAGGTGTTAGCTAAAGCTACAGTGATAATCATATCACAATATATGTGTACCAAATCAACATGCTGTACACCTTAAACTTACACAATGTTACATATAAATTATATCTAAATAAATAAAATATATGGAGAAAGTGAGGATGCTAAAGTGATATACTGTGCAAAGGTAATACATCTAGAAGGAATATTCTTCATGGACAAGTCCCAGAAGACATGCCATTTACGAAAGTAACCAGAAATGTGATAGTTAGTGAAGCAAGAGTATTACTGAGAAGCACTGAGGTTTCTGTCTTCTATAGATTATGAGTGAGAATAGAAACTTTTGATACTCAACTGTGTTCTGTGGTAGAAGTGAGAATGATGGAATCCTGATATTTTGGAGGCCAGATGACAGCATTAACCATAGGGAAAAAAGTGAGCACAATTATCAAACTGAGAAAGGGAGGATGGGGTTGGAGATGGAGACTCGTAGATAACTATGGAGATAGTTAACAGAATTCAGTGTCCATAGGGGCAAAAATGATTTTCCCAGTCAAAGGAACTTTAAAAACAAAAACAAAACAAAAAAACCTGCTCAATCTACTTAAAAATATAAAATATAAAAATATGGAAAAATCAGGAGGATGAGAATAGCCACTCTAATTAAAACCCAGGTTCCTTTGCCCAGTTCTTTAATCATATTGTAGACTCAGAACCCATTAACTGAAAAGATGCCAGGTCCCTCAGAGAAGAACACTGCAACACTATGCCAAGGGTACATGATAATGATTATCTTAGTTCTTCCTGAAAAAAACACATAGTTATTTATTCATATAACCAGCACTGGTGAAAGGGCAATGTCCAAAACTATTGAGAATATTTCAATTCTCAAAGGGTCCAGTTGACATTGATAACCAGTGATCCTCCTGTTAGATTGTAGCGAATGGGAGTCCAAGTAATTAATAGTGTGTTGGCACAGGATGGGCTCACAGTGGGTGCACTGGACCCAAGAACATGGTTATCTCAATTTTCCGCACATGTATAATTTGAATGACATCAGTGGTAGTTGGAAGAAAGTCCATGTTGGTTCTTTGGCTAATAGAGTAAGGTCAATAGTGGTGAAGAAAGGCGTTAAAAGCATCAAATAAGTATCGCTATAGTATCGTAGGGCAGGGAGAACTGTTAGAATTGGGGATGTTCTTACAGGCATGAATGATACAGATGATATTGCCCATTAAATCCTCCTTTTAATTTGCCAGTATGGCACTTACGAAACATATCCTGTAGAATAAAAGTAGATGAGTACAAACCCATTAAATCACATATCAATTACCGCTGCTTTTCAATGTAGTATATTCGCTAAAGTAGATAGATACTACTTAAGATACATGGTAGATGAACATTGATCTGGGAAGTGTAATTTTTTTTCCATCCTTATGAGAAAACCAGGGCTTAAAAGGCTACATTCATGTAGAATAGATAACAGCATGAATTTATGGAATAGCCCAAGGGATGTTAAATCTCATGCCAGCAGTCATAAAATAGTCCAAAGAGATCTGAATCAACTGTCCATGACATAGACTATCACACCATTCCACTATATTGTTCAGATCATGTTAATAAGATAAAATAAGAAAGTGGCAAGTCTGTTCGTACAGAGGTTGTAAAATAAAATTTACCAGGTTTCAGAAGCCATAGAGCATCCTTGGACTTCCTTTCAAAATAAAGGACACATAATTGAACCCATTTTCATCTGCTATAAAGAAGAAAGCAGTACTTTAGTAGAAAAATCAATATTTTCTTAATGTTCAAGAGTGAATCTTTTTGTATTTTGAGGACAATGGATTGTAAAACACAACAGTGGGACTTAGACATCAATTACTACAGAATTGCATTTTAGAAGTATTGGGGAGATTTCTAGGATAATGACAATTGGAATGTGGAAAATTAAAAAAACGTGTGATAGGTTTTAGGGGTTTAACTGAAAGATCTTCTATTATATTTTATGTAAGATATCAGATAAATAACAGATCGAGGGTGCTATATAAATTCTTAAATTTGTTTATTCTATTGATTGAGGTGACACCTAATAAAATACAGAAGGCTATTGGAGAAATAGTTACAGCATGTGTAATTTCATTTGCTTAAGAAACATTCAAGGGGAAATAATATGGAGGAATTAAATATCTGAATCTGAACCGGGATAAGCAATATACCGTGTGGAATTCTAAGCACATATTCAAGAGTCTAAAAGAGCTCATTTTAGTTTGAGAAAGAAGGGAGATCAATAATGACTCTTCAGTTATTGCAACAGAGTTTGGTAACAGGAATAGAATAATAAAGGATGCTAAAAAAGGACAACGATTAAGTAAGCATTCTAGGTTATGAAATCCAAGACATACTGGGGGATGCCAAAAAAATGTACACACATGACTTGTATTCACCTTTTGTTATTGGTACTATTGAGTATTACAATAGTAATATTGTAATATTGAGTATTACAATTTTAATACAGTTTTTTTTTCCTTTCTTAAAATGTGCATGTATTTTTGTCACCCTCTATATATCTAAAGAAAACTATATTCAGTGACAACTATATTCAGCATAGTTGACCAATAGAATAAAATTAAACAAAAACCTGATCATTAGACTTGACATGGGGAATGTCATGTTCATGTTCAGAGGAATGGTGGGGGGAAAAGTCAGATTAGAGACATTTAGAAAACAGTTACTGAGCGAAGCCAAGATGGAGAAAGTGATGTCTATTCTTTGGAGGAGGTTTGCTATAACAGGGGTAGAATCATGATAGGGAAGCTATTGATATGGGAGATGATGTAAATATCAGAAAAGCTCTCTATTTTGTTTGTTTGCAAACTTGGAAAACGAGGACATGTTTATATACTATTTGAAATATTTCAGTGAAGAAATGTGAAAAATAAAAAAAACAGAACGAAAGTAAGGATCATGTCCATTTACAAGCTAAATGGGATGGGATCTAGAGAAGAAGAGTAGCAAAATTACACTGTTTTAATATTAACAGGAAACACATCAACTACAAGTCAAAGTCTGTCCTTCTAGCTGTACTTTCTATAAGACATCATGAATCATTTCCCCATGATATTATGTATATATAGCTCAGTTTTATTATTCTCTGTCTTAAAACCCACACTGAAGGAATTTAAACTTGTGGTCTTTATTTTATTTTCATAGATCGTATTTGTTTATATTTCCCTAAACAACAATAGTATCCAGCTATACACTCCATCAATTCAACTCACATCCACCAATGGAGCTATATTATTTTTTTATCCTCAAAAATGTATAAGGTCTTTTTTGCCCTGGCATTTTTCTCTCTATTTGTGGTAGTGTTTTATTGCTTCCAATTGTCTCAGCAGATATTTGAATATTTATTCTGCTTCTTTGTGCCACATTCTATTTCACAGTACCTCTCCTTCCCCATACATAATAGACTCGCTAGAGAAGACTGTCCCATACAAGTGATTTGTAATGAGCGAGGCCTTCACGTTCACGCACTATTTTCTAGAACCTCAGCGTGAGCAGACTTTCACTTGCCATTCAATTTTCTGCAAGACATATTGATGTCAAGGAATAATGTTTTCTAAGGAGTTAGACTGTCAAGAATTGTGGGCCTTTCAATCTTAAGAATGGATAGACAGCAATTTGACTATGTGGCTTAGTCTAAAATCTAATCTTAGAGATTTATACTACAACTATAATACAATATATGAAGACTCTGGATTTCTTTATGTGCTCTTACAGCAAGGTAACTGCACTAGCTCTCAGATAGGGTAAAATCTCCAAAAAGATAATTGACTTCATCTCCGTGCACGGTGAAAATGCCCTCTTCCACTCAGCACATTTCTAGTTATTACTAAGTAAATGAATAAAAAGCTAAATTTCAAAGAAATAAAAAAAAACACAATGCTTCTTTGCTAATAAGTGTTTTATAGAAATAAAATATTTTAAATACTACATACTTTTATTAAATTTTCTGCCTTTTATTACTATTCAAAAACTTTTACTGAAATATTTTTGTATTACTTAAATAATTTGATAATGTTGTTGAACATGAACATGATGTATTTGGTATTAACACAGCATATATGTGGGTTAAATAAAGCGTTATTTGGAGCCTTTCAAATTTCACGGTACAGTCGTAGTTGTCAAAAAGAAATATTAACATTAACTTCAAAGTGAAATTTTAAAATTTCAAAAAGACCTGTAATTCTAAAGATGTTGGAGGTTGTAATGCTCCATTGGAATTTGTTACATTTTTCTGACAAAATTATACCAACTATTGCAAATATCATCTAAAATCAAAGTAAGATTAATTAATTTTATTCTAGAAGATCTAAAATACTCTTCAGCGTAAGTAGAGATATTTTAATGGACCGACATTAAAACTTGCCATCAAAGACCTGAGTTTTATACTTACAGGAAATGTTTTGGGTCATTGAAATGGCATTAGTTTAACAACACATAAAAAGACATTTATGGAGTAATACATTGTGAATGTGTAAAGTCAGATCACATTTCGGATATTCACTGGCTCTTTATTTCCCTGGTTTTAGCCCTCCACCCTTACCCCACTTTGTGGCAAACCTTATTTATCTCTAGCTAAAAATCTTAATGAATGTGGGAATTCCTTGACTGCAGTAACATTCTGTTCACTACCCTGAACTAAGAAAATCTGAAGTGTTGACAAAACTTAATGATTATGAGTTTTTGACAGGCACTGCATTCAACTTCAATTCCAGAGGGGGAAAAAAAATGATCCCTGTTAAAATGTTACATTATAAGCAAGCACAGGAGCAAATATCAGTATAAATATTTGAAAGTGAACATGTACATATTTCCAAGTTTGACTGCTATCGGGGTGTGTCTGTGTGTCCTGTGTTTCTGCCTTGCAGACATAAGGAACACCGGCTTACTTGCTATCTATGTATAAAAAGTAAAATATGTTTAGAGATCATTTTGAAAACAGTTCTCATATAATCTTTGTAGGAGCTTTATTATAACACAAGGGTAAAAAATGATTTGTTGGCATGAGAATTCCAACCCTGGAAGTTTTTAAAGGTGATGTTTCCTGGTATGGAATCACAGCTGAATGTATCAGTCAGGATAACATATGATAGAAAAAGAAATATTGAATATCCTCATATCTCGGTATATTAAATAATGATAGGTTTATCTCCTATTTCCTCACTAAAATATTTAAAATGTATTAGTCCTTATAATTATATATTACTTTAAAGAAACTTTTTCTTAAATTGCTAGGGTTGATGGGTTTGATTTAAGTTTAATAATTTACTGATCACTTTGTCTGAGGTTGCATAACTATAAGAATAAAGAGGTTTCTACCATTCTTTCCTGAAACTTCCAATAAAGCAGAATTTCAATTTGTATGAGAAAGGAATAAAACAAATCATATAATACTAAATTCTGTGGAAAAATTCTTTGCTAGGTTAAAATAAGAAGGAACTGGGTATTTTTAACATTTCAAACTTTAGCAAAATATAATATTCTGGCCCATATGTATGTACCAAACTATATTTGCAGTCCAGTTTTCTTTTAAAATTGATATATACTCCAATTTAATATTACTGAAATTTTCAAGAGTAATCCCATAAATCAAATCTTTTTTTTAATAATTCGTGAATTTAACTAAAATTTATTACTATACACCAGTATGAAATTATCTTTGAATACGAAAAATTTTAATTTAGTGTGAAAACCTTCCTCATTTGCATTCATCATTTTTCTCTCTCTCTCTTCTTTTCTTCTTTTCTTCCTTTATCCCTCTTTCCCTCTCTTCCTCCCTCCCCCTTTCCATCTTTCCTATTTTCCCTCTTTCTCTTTCTTTCTATATTTTGAAAGTGGTATTTTAGATTCTCTGGCAGCAAAGAGGAATGACAACCAAGCCAAAAATGCATGCAATATGAAGATAAAATATTGACATTTAAATAAATCCTAAACAATATTATGCATTAATAGCACTAACTAGATAGAATGTGACTAAGACATGGCCATGTGAAAATATATAGAAGTGAGGGAACAAGGCAAAATCAAATAATTTAATGAGTTAGCACTGACAGAGTACAGTTTGCATTTAGAAAAATGCCATGAGAGAAGGTCATAGATAAAATAATCATACAGATCATTACAAATCCTGGGTGCCATTATGAGAAATTTTGCTTTTAATATAGAAAAGAAATGGGAAAACCAAAGGATTGTAAGAAGGAAAATGGCAGGATCTTAACTTGATTTTGAAAAAATCTTCTCTGGCTCTATTGTTTAGTACATTGCAAGGTAAAGTGAAAAAGTCTCTATAAATTGTTATAAAAATAGAAATAGGTTTTGGTGACTAAAATAATACAGTGCAACAGTAATAATTTCGGTAAAAAACATAAAAAACAATTTAATAGCTTTAGATACACACATGTATGCATACATTTTATACCTATTATAACCATATTTCTTTTATAGGTAAATAAAATCATATACCCTCTAATCAGTAAATACTTTCAATTTTTAATTTTTAAATTTAAATTTAACAAGAATGTGTTGTCTCCATTATCTTAGCTTAAGATAGCATGGATGGAGTTCCTAAACCTATTTGTCCAATAAAGAGCTTTACGCTAAGCAATGATTTTCCAATGATTTTCACCTGCATTTCTCACAAGTATTTCAAATATAATTTTGTTCCACACAGGATTCTCCTTTATGACACCCACAGAAATGATCTATTTACAATTATTTCTTATATTACTTATTACTGTCCTTCTAGTCTATAAGCACCAAGTTTTACAATCCTCAAATTTCCCCCTCTACTTCATTTGCTATTTGTTCAATCAATAAATCCTACTGAATACATATGCTTCATAGCTTTTAACTCTACTTCTTTTGTTTATACAACCAGGTGAATTAGAACAGATTTATATTGGTAATTTATTATTGTCCAAATTGTCCATAATTACTATTGAAACGTAGCTGGTCTTTGTATTTTCAGTCCTACCACTTCTTCACTCCATCTTCCATTTCACTGCCAGTTCATTATCCAAAATGCAGACCATTATATCTCTCTCCTACTTACATCCTTTCGGTTCCTCCCTATTGCCCTTAGCAATAAGATTTCTAGAACATCCACTGAAGCCTATTATTATCTTGAGCTCTCTTAACTCTTTAGCTTTATATTGTTACTCCTAGCCTCACCCATTCCTGTGGTTCCGCGATACTGAGCTAATTGCACTTTCCCTAACTTGGTAATCTTTTTCTGGCTTCATTCCTTAGTTTATGTTCTTCCCTTGACCAAAATCTCCCTTTATTTCCTTTTTAGTCCATCTAGCTAAAAGACACTTATCTTCTAAGACTAAATTAAAAATACATTCCCTCCTACAATACTTTACAACTCACTTCAGGTTAAGTTTATTTTCTTAACTTTGAATTGGTCCAATAGAATTGTAGAGCTATAGGTAGAGCTGTTCAATATTATATGAAATAAATTCAATGCAATTTTAAGTACCCTTAGGTGATTTTTTTCTTATCATTTATTAATATTTTTAAAACTTCTATCACTTAAACCTTTAGAACTCTACTCGGAATCAATTACAAGGGCACAGATATCACCCTTTAACGTCCTTTCAAAATAGCTCTTTTAAAATTCATAAGACAAGCATAAGGCAGTCCTTATGCCTGTCCACTTCCCTGTTTTTAAATGTTCTAACATCTTCAGAAAGTGTTTCCTAAAAAAGAGCTGAGATAATGTTTAATAAGAAAAGCAAGAAAATACAAGTTTATGAAAGATGGAAACTGCATGCAGTTAGATAATAACCACTTTACTCTTTGCAGTCTACTGGGCGCACACACAAACTCTAATTTATATTGTAATTGGAAAATTTATTCTTTTTCCTAGAAGAAATGCATTCTTTGTTGGGCTTCTTGCCACCAATCACAGATTTATCTACATAAAATATCTTTATGTCTACCCCTCGCGCCCCTTGAAAAGGCCTGAACTGTATATGAAGTTTTATATCTGCAGGACATGAATGAACTTTTGCCCTTCAAATGTAAGCATTAAATGGGGAAGCATATCATAAAATGAGACATGAGAAGTGAAACTCTTTTATCTTAGATATCATGCCATGACTGCCATAATTTTATGTTAAAAAAAATTTGCAGGTGAGAACATTTTATTGCATTTATTTTTATGTAAGAAATCACTAAGGTTAAAATAATTCCAGTGGCTCTAATATCAGCAATAAAAAAGGAAGACCTTTAAATTACGCTTAGAACTAAAAAATGTGCCTAACCTTATTCTCACCTGCATTATATGCAGGAAATCATACTAAATTCGGATCACAGTTTAAATTGAATTTTAGCCTGTAACCAAATAATTATTTTTCTTAATTGAGATATAATTGACATATAACATACTGTAAGTTTAGGTGTATAATGTGTAGATTTGATATATTTGTATATTACAATATGATTGCCATTTTAGTGTTAGCTGACACTTCTATCATGTCACAGAACTATCACTACTTCTTTTTTGTGGTGAGAACAATTAAAATCCAGGCTCTTGGTAACTGCAAAGTTTATAATCCAGTATTGTTGCCTATAGACACTATGTTGTTCATTAGATCTCCAAATGTATTTATGCACTACTTGCAAAATTGCACCCTTAAATAACAGCGTCCCAGTTCACCCAAACCCTAGCCCCTGGTGACCACCATTCTACTCTGTTTCTATGAGTTTAGCTTTTTTTTTTTTTTGTTTTTTTTTTTTAGATTCCATATAATTAATCTCAGAATTCTTGAAATGAAAAGTTAACATGCATTTTTTTTTTCTCCCCAGAGGACATGAACTTATAGGAGCTTTACCATAACATTTCAGTAGTAAGATTAGTTTAATTTTAGTTATGTGTTATATTAGCAAACTGCAACACTGGTAGTCTGAGACCCCTTCAGCAAGTTGTTCACATTGACTTACATTTCAATCTTCAGAGGTCATAGTGGTGTTTTATGGATTTCCTATATGGAATCACACTGAGCCTATCAGAGCAAATATGGAATTTATTATGGTATAGCTATGGTCAGTAAATAAATCTAGACTATTGCTCTAACAGATTCTGAAGGACCAACTATTTTGGGCAGTGTCTTCCTGTCTTATATATTTCCTGATTGATAAAATGTGAATTTCTAATTAATTTACAGTCAGCCTACATAAAACATTCTTGTCTGACCCTCAAGCGGCATCTGAAGAGATCTAAGATAAGTTAGGCATACGTGACCTGAGTGGATTTGAACTTTTTATAATATCCAAATATTAAAATGAGTTAGTGCATCATATGAGATAGGATATTTTTATTTATTTATTTATTTATTTATTTATTTATTTATTTATTTATCTATTTGCACATTAACTCTACTTTTTTTTTGGCAGTAGTGTACTAGAGCACATTGATTCATGTCATTTTGGCAGCAATACTGAAGTTCATATCAAGTGTATTGCTCATTTGAAACGCTTTTATGAAGGGGATTAAATAAATGAAGATTATTAACATTTGGAGATCTGCATCTTCAGATAACTTTGGTAATTATTTTTAGATTTGTATACTGACTTTTACAAAACTAAAATTGGCTGAAATGAAAATCTCAGGAATGAGAGCTAATCTTTCATAGTGCCACAAAAAATTCAATGATACAAAAATATTAAACATCAGAAATGGCCATGTATTATCTTAACATTAATAAATAAATGTTTTACTATTTGATATTTTGGAAATCTGTGTTTTCCATTCTATATTATAATCAATAAGAAAGTTTTTGTCAGGCTGATTATACATAATTATTTCACCAGATATACACTGTCTATTCTCCAGTACCCATCAGGGAGAATATTGTTTCTTTTTTATGAAAACAAATCATTGGGTCTAAAATATATGAACACCCAGCATTAAGTGTGTGATTAATAATTGTTGTATTGTTTTAATTAAAATCCTCCTAATGCATAAAGAGTTGGAAATTACATATATAAAGTAGTATATGGAAAAATAGCAAATAAAAAAATATAAAGTTATATACAGTAGGAGATATAAGATTTAATACATCATTGCAGGATCTTGTTTCTTCAGGAAAACCTCCATACTCTCATTGCTTTTAGTAGATGAATTTGAATACTTGAACAATCTTTTATGGTATAACTTGACCTCTGTGCTTTCACCATTTTGTACATGAGCTTAAACTCAATTCTTTAGACTAAATGCATTGTGGTCATTACTTATTGCATAAAAATGGTGTAAATATGCCTATGGAAAAAATCTTTGAAATAAGCATTTTAGCCTAGTCATTAACACACTGACCATGTAGAAATTCAACTAGGGTTCAAGTTTGCTTCCTTATTCACAATGTATGTAATGTTAGCAAATTACTTAACCATTCTATGCCTCAGTTTCCTCATACATAATATAGGGTAATTATACCAAACAGATTTGTATGCAGATTAAGTGATTTATTACTTCTAAAGTTTTGTGAACAGTTTGTAAATCTCAATAGGTGCACAGATGTCATTTTTTCTATTCTTTGCATTGAAAGTAATTTGGTCTAGTGTCAAATATTTAGATCACAGGTTCTTGAGGTCTATGCAATCTGTGGTTGGAATTCTGGAGTACTGTGAATTTTGGCTTGCAGAAAAAAATCTTTGAAATCACAGATATCTTTAGTTGACATTATACTTTTGCATGTATCTAGAAATACCACAGTAGTTAGTTTGATCAGGAAAATACCAGTGATTGCCATTTTGCTTTCTATAGATGCCAGTGCAATAAAACTAGCCATCTATTGGGCTACTATGAGCCTAGCAGTCATTTCTCCACAAAACACTCTGATTCTGACTTCTCCATTGCTGACTCAGACAAAGTTGCTTTGCAGCATTGCCCACTGACAATTATTTGTTCTTCAGTATGTAGAAGGAAGTCAGTTAACACCGAGCCTAGAGTTTAATGTTAAGCAATTGTATTCTACACTTATCTATCTTAATACATAAAATGGAACTTGCTTCAATTTAAATTGTTTTTCTTTTTATTTATTTTAATAGAGAACCATATATACGACTATATCACAATTTGTAAAACACATTAATAACTGTGTCAAAATATTTGCAATTTATGTTTCCTTATGTGTAATCTTTCTTTTATTTTTTTTTCTAGTTGCTTTCAAGATTTTCCTTTATATTTTGCATTTCAGTAGTTTGATTTTATAAATACAGGTGTGGTTTTCTAGAACCTTAACCTATTTAAAATTTTATTGATCTTGAGTCACTTAAGACTACTTTCAAATTATAATATAAACACCTCTGGTGTAAGTAGTCACCATCACTTTCCACACCTGTATGAAATGTGTAAAATAGAAAAGTGTACTATCAGTCCACTGTGGTAACATACTAGAATAATAAACTCAATGTAGTGTGACACTGATATTTAAATTAGTATTGTAGATAATTTTTATAACGGTGGGTAATTTTTCCCTCATTATCAGTAATACAGTTGTATTTCATGTGTTTAACTCTCTAAGTCAATTTGAAACTCAGGTTAGTTACAACTTTCACTGATTATAAATGCTATTTTGGTTTGGCATTTTTCATTCTTTCAAATTAAAGCAAAGGAAACTTAAAATCAAAGCATTTGATGTGTTGAAATTACTCTAAAGTGTGCATAGTGATTAAAATCACTGAAAGGCTTTACATTTTATCGGTACTCTACTGTGGGAGCACTTCAATAATTTTAAATTACTCTTCACTATACAAAGCAATTTAAATTTATTGGAAACGAAATCTGGAAGAGTTCAAATTCTGGGCAATGCTATGCATACTGCTTGAAAATTACTAAGAGCACTTTAGTGTTTTTTATAAGCATTTCATTTAAAGGTAATCTGAGCTGTGGCATGGAACGATATAGAAAGATTTGGCAGTGCTAGAGACATTTCAAATTCAGTTCTAATTTTGGAAAACTTAAGTTCTTTGATAAATAACTTGATATTGTTTAACTCTTCAAATGTTCATATCACAAATTTAGAATATGAACATATTTTTGAAATATTTTCTTGAAGTATTATTTTCCAGAACTTTTTCAATTTTTTTTCAGGAAAATCCGTGGAGTTCCCCTGCTTATAATTTGTAATATTCAGATTAAAGGCCAAGTGAAGTTCAGGGGAATTCTGATTCTATTAAACTGTACCACCAAATGATTTTATAGTAGCTAATATTTATTATATCATTATGTGTTACTACAAAAAAGTACATTATTATGCAAACATACTAATATTAATCCAATGTGCATTCATTATCCATAAACACATTATTTCACTAAATAATAATTTGGATATAAAAACTGAAAACAATAACTATTATTTTGCAAGTGTGACTGTCTCTTAGGTTAAGAATTCGTAGAATTAACTATGAACCAAATTTTCAGAAAGAGATCTTCAGAATGATGATGTTTAAAACATTGATATTGGAGGCATGTTCTCTCACGCTTTAACATGTTAGTAGGCAGTAATTTTTCTCCCCAACATAACTTCATGTTGACATACAAAGCAGCATGATGCATAACAGCAATAACTAATGCATGGTTTTGTCTATAGATAATAAGTTTCATTAAAAATGGAGAGATTTTTGCAAAATATCCTCCTGAACCTTAGAGAATAAGGAATTTCCTTGTTTCACCTAAGTGAAGAAGTAGGCCCTTAAGCATTTCGTCAGCGTTTCAGGAGTGATGAATAAGCTGGCTTGAAGTACTCCATGCATGCATTTTAATGATTAGAAGGAACTATAATTCTCCCTAGCATACCTAAAGTTCCATAGGAACCTGACTCCTGAAACTGAACCTGCATTACCTGGTAGGCATCTTTATAAATGAATCTAGAAATGCTGTTCACAGTATTTGCCTCCAGTGACATTCATCCTAATTGAATTGTAAATGAAGCAGTCAGAGTGTAAACCAACCGAAAGCTTTCTTCGCTAGTGAAAAGCAAGGAAAAGCCTTAAATATATCCCCTTTCAATGCTAGTGACTCTGAAATGACATTGAAGATTGTCCATTCAGGGCTTCTCTTTTTATGGCATGAGCTTCATTTTAAATTGCCGATATCTTCAAACATTCACTTCTGTACCCTTGAAACATAAGTAACTTGAGAATCAAATTCACATAACACACATCTTAAATGAAAACACCAATAATGGGATGTATTTACAAACTAGCATCCAGTAGTTTACTAAAATACAGTAAGTAACCGCAAGTTAAGTACCTTGACTAAATTTGAAACATACAAGTACCTCTCAAGGTGTCTGGAGACATCATAATTTAACTTGATATTGATTTCTGATGAACAATTTTATTTCCTTAAAAATAAAAAGATGGAATTGTATTCTTTACGCTTTACGCCTGTGACTACTATATTTTTTCTGTGAAGATAATGATAATAAACAAAGTAAAAATGTAGCTAAATAAAAACTTATACTACACTAGTATTTGATTTTCCTAGAGTTAAGCTGGACAGAGATGGTGAAATTATAGTCAACAGAGTATAACAACAATTAGTAATTTAAAAATGAAAACTCTTTAAAATCTAAAAATATACATATTTCAGTGACAGTTACTGCTAATCCACAGCAAATATGTTCCCCTTCTCTTGAACACAGGGTCCATTTAGATTCCCCAGCCCTCTTACTGGTAGGTAGAACAATGTCAATGGATGTTAGCCAAAGAAAGGTGAGCTGACTGAATACATGATCACTAAATGTCACCCATATATGTTCTCCATTGTCGTTCATGTGGGAGGCCAAGTGGTGATGATGGTGACAATACAGTAAGCAGTATTGACCCCTGTTGCTACCATGGGTAAAGGAACTAACTGTGTGACCTTCATTGGAATATAACATAAGCAAGAAATAAACTTTTATTGGGTTATGACACTTATATGAGAATGCACTGTTACAACAGTTAACATAGCCTGATTATTAACCTATTTGTATAATTTGTATAATTTGTATAATTTGTATAACTAAATATTTTAAAACAACTTATGCAGCTATTATTATTATTCTATACTATAATTGCTGGCCAGTCCCCAAACATTAATATGAGTTCATCACTCTAAGCAAAATAGAATGTGTCAACATATAAAGTTGAATTCATAAATGTATTAATTAACTTAACAAATATTTATTAAACAGTTACTATAATAGGTACTATTCAAAATATGAACAATTTAGCATGCAAAACTTAAAATTTCTGTCACCCCGGACATTACATATTAGTTGGAGAAATACCATTTCAGTTGAATATGGAGATCCACAAGTGAATTTGGGAGTCATAAATATTAGACACTATTTTCTGGCTTAGAAACAAATATAAATTTATAAACAATGCGATTAGTTATCTATGTCAAAATACATAAGCAATATGACAAGTTTTCTAAGTTGGGGAATTTCAGCATTTTATTTGACAAAATATAAATTATGGAAGTCTTTCTCGTTATTTTAAGTATGAGAAGACATTAAAAAACACTGTGGTTATAACACTCATATTTTTGAGACCACCACAATCAATGTCTCAACTCAAATATCTCTTTTCTCTGATTTGTTTTCTGAGAAAATTTCAGTTGAATTGAAAAAGAAAAAAAATGAGGCTGAGATTCTAATCAAAGAGAATAACACAAAGGCAAGAATCATTTGCAATTTTAGAGTTGCATTTCCATTTTTTAATAGCTAGAACTACTGAGTGTTCTGATAGAGGACTACTTATTCAGGTAAATTTACCCAAGTATTTAGCTTCTATATTAATGGGTTTCTCTAAATTATATATACATATATATATATATATATATATATATATATAATTAACAACGTATATTGCAAAGAAACAGAATAAGAGAATCATGACTTAATGACACATGATTCAGTACTCAACGTGCAGTCTTTGTGAAGTAGGTTTTGGTTTCCCTTGTCATTGAAGACTTTCTCATTGGATTATCGACCAGTGTAGACTTTGCTTAGAGAGACAAAGTGACATTAATAGCAAGTCTCCGTTTTTCCTCCAAATTAAATCAAGTATAAAAATGAAATGGAGAACAAAAAAATGTAATTAGAACTTAGAGAATTAGCTATGGGGAGAGAGAGAGAGAGAGAGAGAGAGAGAGAGAGAGAGAGAGAGAGAGAGAGAGAGAGAGAGAGGGAGAGGGAGAGGGGGAGAGAGAGAGAAAGAGAGAGAAAGCCCACATGCAGACAAAACTTCTTTTAAGAAGATACTTGCTGTACAGGTGTAAGAAGTTTGGCTACTTGAAATGCCTTCTTGGGACAGATCTTGATCAATGAATGAACAAATCAGCAGTAACAATGGTCCTGATTTTCTTGAGTGGCCCTCAGACAATAACTGTACAAGTCATTTATTCAGGGGCCTTGAGATTCCCAAGGTAGGACTTTGCTCCAGAATTTTCACTGGGGCTGGCAGAGCCCGTCAAGTGTGCACTGTGGACTGAGGTCTCCCTGTATTGTTGTGTCCTACCTATTCCATTCATAATGTTATTCCCTAATACACCATTTGTGCTCGTAACCCTCTCTCATCATTTACTTTCTGGGGGCGGGGGAGGGAGAACACCTTTTGAATTAAGATGAAAGAAAATAACAACAAAAAAGTTTTTTACGATTTCATTTCAGAGATGAGAATTTAAACAGATAAATTTCTTATTGTTATATTCTGACATCAACACATAGGTTGATATCCTTGATAAGATATGCATTTCAGTTATGTTTGTATCAATTTCAATATTTCTACATGGATAAAAACAACACTAAAATTCCTAATGCCTCATGATTTCTGTTTTAGCTTATCATTCGTGGTGGTAAGATTTTATTCCTATGTCCTTTGTTTGTAACATTATATGAATTGATACCTTACAACTACAATTTATGTAAAATGGTATGCAAAAGTTAGGTTATTGCTATTGTACATAGACTAAATATTCAGGAAAAGAGAAGACATGCACCCAAGTAAGACGAGAAAATTTTGATGTTATTTAAAATTAATATATAGATAGAGATAAATAAGTAATTCACAATCTATAATTTCATAATTTTAGAAAAATCTGTCACAGAATACAAAATATATCTCAATTTTGACAAAGGCATAACTAATATTTATTAGCTAGTGTCTGTTTTTCAGAGGCACACAAAAAAGGACAAACTAATATCCAACGAGCACCAGAGAAAATGAGTCTTGGAAAACTAGTTTAGAAACAGAGTATATACATACAATGTGATATATAGATGATGTATTATAGAATTGTACACCTGAAACCTATGTAACTCTACTAAGAATTGTCACTCCAATAAACTTTAAGAAAAAAAAACACACAAGAAAACAAAACAAAGAAACAAAAACAATATAATAAATCCCAGAGTACAGTGCCATTGTCAGTTGCCTAATGCTTCTCATGCCACCGATCAATTGATATTGATAACATCTAGGTTTCATCACACTTCTCTAACTAGCAGTCCGAATAACATTTATCACATCAGCTATGAGCTGTGTAAAGAAGGTGGGGACATCAAAGAGGGATTTTTGGTAGTTGTGTTGCAAATAGTATCATATTATATCACCTGGCACTGCGTGTTCTTTCACTATACTACTGTAAAAAAGAGCCGAGAAATAGACTCAAGGAATTAGTATTGATTCTTGGATACAAGTATCACATTGTTGTCATGACAATGAACCCCCGCTACAACTGTATTCTCATTACGAATGATACAGCAAAGCTCCTCACATCACACCACAGGCACAGCAGCTCACTATGCTTACATGCAAAGACATAAGAGAAGGATGCAGTCAATAAAAGCTTTATATTTTGTCTGTATGCCAATTACAAACTGGATATGGATTAGAAAATTGGCCAAAGTGTTTGTCAGCCCATATGACCTGTGCTCAAATTGTCAGATTGCTACATTTACCTTAGGCCATCTGCATTGAATTTTGTGGTGCTCTTTTTGTTTGTTTGTTTGACTCCCACCAGAAATCAAATAGATTATACTAAGAGGATGTTCAATACCATGTGAGCTCATTTGGGTAAAACAATGTGATTCTACTATAGAAATAATAATATATTGAATAAGTTTCAACAGAAAATAGACTCTCACACCAAAATACTGTAAACAAGATAATTCACATTTATCACATTTATACATACAAATAAATAGAAAAATTACAACTGCTCTCAGTGATTTTTCAGTTTCATAACCTTTCTCATATAGGTGTGTCCATATGCTTTCAAATATGCACAGGCTATTTGCAGATGCAAAATTAAGATCTTCAATGAATGCAAATATCGTGTTTCTATTTTTAATGAGATATACTCTGACTTATCTAATAAAACAAGAATGAAAGTCAAAGGAGCTTATTTTTCAAAATTAATTATATTTTCAAAGCCTGAAGTTAGAGATTTACTTGTCCAATATCTCTGATTACTAACTTCTAAAAATTCCATTTCTGACCAGGAAAACATGTTAGAGGTCTCCCTTAATACAAGTTGATTTTTGGGTGAAGTGAATATGATGTCATTTAGCTTGTCAATAAAAGTAATAAACGCTTTTTCAGAAAATAACTCTGTGCTGAAAATTGTGAGTGGCACTGCTGTTATTGAAAATAAAATAATGTGAAATCTGATTTCACTTGTGTGTCAACTGTGTTTCTATATTTACCCAACAATATATTTTTTTCTAAGCCAATTTAAAGTGAACTACTTTGGAGTTCATTATATTGGAACCTCCTTATTTTTCACACTTCTAGTATCACCCAAAACAAAAACAAATAATTCACTTGGAGGTTGGAGTCTGCATTTTAAAGTGGTAGTTGAGAATAGGAAATAGGGTAAGTATTTAGTTTGCTTAATAGTAAATGTCCAAATATCATGTTATTTGAATTATTGTATGATAGTGTTTAAATTATGTAATGGAATTAAAGAAATATTTAATGAGATAGATTTTTTAAAATTCTGTTTTCTCACTTTAGCTTAAGCCTAAATAACTATCTGTTATATGCTTTTTAAGAACCTCTAATGGTGGATTAAGCATGAATAATTTTCCTTCATGAAAGTTTCACTTAGCTTAAAAGATGTTTCCATCTTGTCCTCATTTTCCTCTGTCTCCTTAAAGGAAAGAATAATAATTATCTTATTGTACATGATTTAAAACTAATTAAATATTTTGTACTTCTGCATACAAGTGACACAAAAACAAAATTTTCTTTTTCTTTTTTAATATTCTCAATTCATGTTGCCAAAAGAGAAAGCAGGAAAACAAGAGAGAGAGAGAAATCAAAATTCCTGTATATTTAAGCCCTACATATTATCAAAGTCTTTTTAGATGAATAAAGAAATTTGATTTTTACAGACATGAACTGATGAAGAATCTTAAAATGGGATGAAAAATGGAAATGAGTTCATTTGCTACATGACATTTTAGATCAAAAATTTTCCCTGTGGGGGCAGGGGGAGGATAGAGTTCATTATTTCCTCAAGACAGTTTTAAAATGATTTACCTGATAAATTTATATGTTGAAATATTTATTTCATTAGAGGGAAGAGATTATTTGATCACGTACATCCTGATGCCTCTATTGAAGTAAACATGAGATAAGCATTTGTTTCTTTGAACTCAAAAAGTGAACCATCTATGAACTAAGTCAATTCTTCTTAGAAGATTTCTATAAATTATTTCTAATTGTGTGTATCTATTGAATTGTAAAGCAATAATTCAGGGAAGGGAATAGTATTAAAAAGTCTTAGTATATACAATGTAACCATTTTCAAAATTCATGGTATGCCATGATAAAATACACTTTTAATGAAAAATTACTTCTTCCTATCAGCCTTTTAATTATAAAATAATTCCAGTAAAATAAAGAATTTCAACTCTGCTTACTTATTCAGGGCACACATTTCCCCCCACAGCCCTGTGGCCTCACGGATCTTAATTGAGTAACTTGAATATGGTAACTTTTTCTATTTTCATTTTACTTGCTTTATGTTATCACCCCCAGGAGAATGTAAGCTTCAAAGGGTAGACACGAGATATGCTTTATTCATCATTTTATTACTATCACCTTGGTAGGTGCCTGGGGCACAGTTGGTAGTCAATCATGTTACATTTTATAAAATGAATGAATGAATGAGTATATAGACTAAACTTTCATAGTCTTTATGACTGGCTAAGACATTTATCAAGACTGCTCAGCAAAACTGAAATTAAAGGGTCCAGAAATTAAGATTTGGAAAGGAAGAGACCTTTGTTTGGTTTTGTAATAAAGGTGTATTCCTTAATTTAGTATTACTAAGAGATCTGTACATTAGGAGTTATAAACCACTTTCTTAGCCAGTTTATAAGCAGTTGATCTTGTTTTCCTGTCTGTTACTGTAATAATTGCCTCTATCAGGTGAAAACCTGACAGGCATGAGGTCTGAGTGTTATTTACTCCAATACCTCTCTCACCAATCCTCAACCTTATCATGAACTCTAAGGATCTGATGGCAATGGAAGGAGTTTCCCTACATAGGTTTTAAATATTGCAAAAGTTATCCTGTCACTAAGCATTATTTTAAAACCTCAGGTCCTATTCTTGGGCAAAAAGTGGATTGTTTCTCTTTCTGATATTTAGACATGACCAGTGCTGAAAGCATTGGTCACTTGAGCATTGGTAAAGAAATGCCATTATCCCTCCAGAAGATGAAATGGTCTTTGGAAACTACCACTGATCCAGAAAAGCCTCAACTGAGTGTTTTATGTCCTCTTCTATAATTAATATAAATTATTACCATTCTTTCTTGTAAAAGAATACAACTGGTACATGTTAGTGAATCAGTGATATCTCAGGCTTTAAAATATATTATGCAGAAAAATGGGCCTGAGGGTCCTCTGCTGGAAAAATATAACCAAATCCAAAGATCTAGTGTCAGGCAAAAGTGCAAGGTAAAATTAAAGTATTTGCAATTTTCTCACATTGCATACTGTGAGAATACTCAGGAATACTGTGCTGACTAAACTCAATAGAATTCATGTATAACACAGTCATGAAGAAAAAGAATCTAGTATTTAAAAGCTGTTCATTTACTCATTCTTTAATTCACAGATGTTTTATAGGGTGCCTGTTACATACATACCAGGCACACTTCACAGCACAGAGAAAGAATATTGAACAAGATACACACATTTTTACCTCTCTTCAGACTTATAATCAAGATGAAGAGACAATGACTAGAGAAAACAAAACACTAGGATTTTCATACAGGAATTAGTGCTATTTTGGAACTAAAATCATAGGATATGGAAAGTGCATGGTCAGAGAGGATTTCTTTCAGGTGGTGATATTTACCAGAGACCAACATAATAAGAAAGAGTAATCTATGAAAATATGTAGGAGAGGAACATTCCAAATGAGGTTACAGCTGGTGCAAAAACCCGACAGTAGGAATTAGTTTGTCATTTCCTGGAAGAGAAAGGAGTTAGTATGCTAGGTTACACTAGTGGAAGAGAAGAGGAATAGAAGGTAAGTCTGGAAAAATATTCAGGGAGCAAGGGACTCTTCATATGGGAGAAGCACTTCTTATAAAAAAGAATAAAATTAAAACAAAACGAACAAATGAAAAAACACTTGAATGAGCTTAACTGCTCAATCTTGCCTAGAGTGAAAAACTATTAAATCTTCATCTCTCATTTCAAGAAATGCAAGCCTTTCAACACCAGTTTAAGAAGCAAGAGGGTGAAAAATGATAGAGCCAATTCTGCTTATTCTGCCAATTCTGTCTACTCAGGGGCAAGTGATTGGGGACCAAGACAATGATGAAACAGAGAATCGGTCTGAGGTCAAACACCTGATGTATTCAGAGGTTTTCTCTATTGGAAGAATCACAAACTGATAGGATTTCTGACATCCTTAGGAAATATCTTACCTCATAGTTTGAGGGAAAAGTGGGAAGAATGGGGTTCGATACTCTTGTGTTTTGTTTGCCCAGTAACTAGGTACGCGATAAAAAAGTACGTGTTTTAAGAGTTTGGATTCAGAATTGTTCGACTTTAATAGATTGCAAGATGGAATAAACTTTCCCTCTGTAATTCACTTATGAAGGAAACCAGAATATGTCACCCCAAAATTTGCCTCTTTGGTATAGAATTTATTTTGAGCTGAAGTCAATTAAACAGCAGTAAATTCAGAAAAAGTTCCTCCTTTTCTGTTTAAAGACAGAAGATAAAGTCTTCTTTTACCACAAACTCTCACCAGCCCAGAGAAACAGAGGAATCTGCAATCAAACCATCAAACCTTGCTGAACTAACCCTTATCTTTCTAGTTACTTCACCATTTATTACTCCTAGCCCAAACCTCTTTGTCTTGTCAATTCTTCACAAGTTAATTGTTTCTTTGTCTAAAAAGCATAAAAGCTTCCATTTCTGGTCACTTCATTCTCTTGAAAGTGTTCCCATGTATATGTAAAAATTTAATAATATTACTTTTCTCCTGTTAATCTATCTTTGTCAGCTTAATTTTCAGACCCAGTGAGGGACTAACAGGGTCAAGAAAAACATTTTCCTCCTCTACAGTTACTACTACATCTTTTTACTGAGTTCTGTGGAGAACTTGATTGAATCCTTTTTCAGTCTCATGAAAGGTAGTCCATGGAAACACCAAAGTCAAATTGAACACCAATGGGGAAGACACATCTCCCTTATAACTCCTACATTAGTTCCTGAATAATAAGAGATAAGGGGGAAATTTTTTGTGTGTGTGTATGTGTGTGTATAGATCTACTTCAGAATTCAGTAAAATGTTCTATATTTCCATTACTCTTTACTGAAATTCATTGAAAACAGTACAGCAATGTACATTAAAATGTTGTTTATAGCCAGATTGGCTAAGAAGCAAGAATCACTATTTACTTTTTGTATAAAACTGAAACTTCAGTTTTTACCTAATGGCAGAGGCAGGGTAGATTAAATGAGTTTATATGTCTAAAATATTTGGGCTATTTTCTATTACATAAAAGATGCTAAAATATTAACTTTGAAAATGACATAAGGATAAAAAAAAAAAAAAAAACACCACCAAGTGAGTTTTCAGAACACCATGTGGAAAGTTAAAAGTAGAATTCCAATGCTCTCAATCCACAAGGAGATGAATGGATCAAAGGTATAGAGATTGAAGAAAGGTCTTATACAGAAGATATCCTTGGTGAATCACTGTGCCATGATTCCCAATTTATACCGGAAAAGGGAGTGATCACGTTTAATAAAGCACAATTCTCCTTTCAGATTTAACATGTGGGGCTTCAAAGATCACTAGAAAGATTTGTCTGTATCCCTCCTAAAATTTGGGACATATGTATCCCCCATGATTTGGGGAGAACACACTTTGGAGTGGTATTTGATACACAGCTAACATCTAATCAAGAGACAATCTGAAGTTGTCTATGAGAGCAGAATATAAGGAACCATGTATGTCCATGAGAGCTGGTTAAGAAGTCTATGTAATACCTTTATGTTTTGAGATAGTGTCGGGCTTAGAGAGGAAGGATAGCAAAACAAACCAAAACATGTGAGGACAAGGAGAATCTTTGTCTGTCTCTCATGACTACTTTCCATGGTATGAGTGACTTACTTGAGACACTGGAGGCCTTCCCTACAGACTGCAATGTGCCTGGCCCAGGATAAAGTTGTTGAAAATGACATCTATTGGGTGATAAGAGTTGCAATTTGAGCTGCAGGCCCACGTCAAATAGGTGAGCTTCTATTTAGATCACGGTTAACATATGTAAGCTGCAACAATGTCTGGTCTTACTCCAAATTTCACAGTATATAATGGATGGCATTTCACCTCTGCCACACAAATGTCAAGAAAGTTTCTCTTGCAGTCAAGCCCAACCTAAACTACACATGGAAGAGAAATTTAGAAAATGTAATTTCAGGTTAGTTATGTTGACATAGTACGAAGACATCATAAGGTTGCCCGAGAGAATAACTGAATTCCCTTTTTTTATGGTTGGTTAGAGCATATGTATCTTGGGGTATTATCACCTTTCTTATTTGCTTTGGCTACTAAATTTTTTCTGTTAAGAAGAGAAATTCAGAGCTAGAGGGAAACCTACCACACTCCATTCACTAAAAGCAGATGAATCCATTTGAGACATATCTTATTTGAGAAATCATGAGAGTCATTTTTAAATGCAAACGGATGTCATAATTTTGAGATTGGACACATACAATTACCAAATTGATTCTGTGTGTTTGAACTTCAATGTGACAATTATTATGAACACATTATTATTACCTGAGAGTAATGAAAAACTCACAGGAATGTCCCAATTTTTCATTAAGCTGCAGGGAAGTTATTCTCTCCTGAAATGTTTTTAGAGTCAATGTAAAGACAAAACTAAGTTTCTCCCTGATTACATTTTATAATCATGCACATTTAATGCAAATATTGTATACTGTATAAAAACTAAGCATTGTTAATATTGAGCATGTTCTAATCTCATCATCAGTTACCTAACCATATTTATATTATCGATAACCATTCTGGACTTCTAAAGCATTTTAGCTTTAGAAGCTAAATGAATATTCAAAATTCAGGACAAAATTCCTTACTGCCCTTAATTTAACCATTGCTATAGAGTCTTCTTCACTTCTGAGCACACTGGACAGGTTGGTAGCAGAGCTTTCAAAATCTACACATTATCTGTTGCTGGCAGGGAAGCTATTTAAAATCCCACCTTCCATTTTGAACCTCCTTAGCTGAGGTTATTACTGAATGCTTACAATATTTAGCAGAGTAAAGAATTAAACATTTTAAGGAGTGGGATAAATTAGTAGGTAGTTCTAAACAGAAAGGAGATCATATTAATGAAGATGAGATTGCATCATTCAGTGTTTCCTTTTAATACAAGCATTTATTCAATGTTGGTTTTAATATCCACTGTGAGGCGGAGAAATTATGTTGGGTCTCAGTGAAAAAGTAGAGATAACTGCAACTATTCTTACATCTAAAAATTATGACAAAATAGGACATACTTTTCTAATATCTAGTTTATCAAGAATTTCTGGGTTAATTGAAGTACTAACAAAATATATAAAGCTTTATATCATTTAAAACATCAACATGATTTATTTAGCAAATTGTAAAACATTTCTCCAATAAAGTCCAGAGGTTAGAACTGTTATTTGGGCAATGAAACTGATTCTGGAATAAAAATATTTACTAATTGAACCTGGAGAATCACATTGTGGAATTTCAAATACTTACTAGGAGATGTATTTTCCCCAAATCCACATAGCAAGTTCAAATGTCTTTATTTTTTAATCCCCAAACATCTTTTTTCACTGAGACCAAATGTAGTCTCTCCTCCTCACAGTGGATATTAAAACCTACATTGAATAAATGCTCATATTAAAAGAAAACACTGAATAATGCAGTCTCATCTTCATTAATATGATCTCTTTTATAACTGTTTAGAAGTACTGATTTATCCCACTCCTTGAAATGTTCAGTTGTTTACTCTGCTAAATGTTGTAACCATTCTTTTATTGCATAATCCAACTATGATAACATAAAGGTTTGGATTGTCAAATAGAACTCAATGTGAATAACAGAGTTTATCCGATACCAAATTCCAATGTTGATTAAGGAAACCAAAAGATTTCTTGAAAGCTCTATAAGCACATACCATGTGAAGATGAATTTTTTTTGTTTGTTTTTGAGAAGTTAATCCCATCAATCAAAAGTCCGTAAAATGCTTTCCTTCTACAGTGGAATGCATCTGGGTTTTGACAAGTTTGTTTTCATCAAAATATGGGGGGACATTTGGGTGCCTTTTCAGTTTTGAGGCATCTCTGCTTTACAACACATTTGGTAAGAGTTGTATGACTAGCCCCCACTCTCTGGCCAGCTATGTCCCCTATAATTCCAGTTCAAAATATGTTTGCATAAGCAATCTTGATAGATTTTGTATCTCTTTTTAAAAACTCTTTAAAGACAAGAGTTTTCAACTTTTTAATAACATAAGTAGGTTTACCAGGAGTCTTAAGTATTAGCAAGTTTTCAAGGATATTTGATTAAGATCTTTCTTTTCCCAAGGCATTCCATAGTGCAAATTTTTGTCATGTCTTTGCTTAAATTAACATTTGATTATCTCTTGAAAATATTTTACATAAATATCAGGCATGTTTAGACAAAGTTCTTCCACTATAGGCCTTATTTATTTGTTTTCTTTTCTGTTGGTAAGTTTTATTGTTCTAAGATATATACAAGATAAAATTTATCATTTCAATATTTTTTATGTGTACAGTTCACTGGCATTAAGTATATTCACATTGTTGTGCAGCCAGTACCACCAACCATCACAAGAACTCTTTTCATCTTAAAAAGCTGAAATTCTGCATGCGTTAAACAATAACTGCTCATTGTATCTTCCTACACCCACCCACTAGCCTCTGGCAACCACCATTCTGCTTTCTGTTTCTATGAGTTTGTCTGTTCTAGGTACCTCAAATAAAAAGAATCAGATTTACCTTTTGTGTCTAGCTTATTTCACTTAATATAATGTCCTCAAGTTTCATCCATGTTGTAGCACATGTCAGAATTTCATTCCGTTTTAAGACTGAATAATATTCACTGTATGTATATACTACATTTTATTATTTATTTGTATGTCTATGGAAATTTGGGTTGTTCCCATCTTTTGACTATTTCGGATGCTCCTGCTATGAACTTGGGTATACACATATCTGTTTGAGTTCCTGCTATCAATGCTTTTGAGCATCTACCCTGAAATAGAATGGTAGATCATATAGAAATGCTACATTAAACTTTTTAAAAGAACTATCATACTATTTTCCACAGTGTCTGCACCAGTTTACATCCCCATCAGCAACGCACAAGGCTCCAATTTCTCTACATTGCTGCCAATATTTGTTAGTTTTTTTGTTTTTGTTTTTCATTTGTTTGTTTGTTTTTGATAACTGCCATCCTAATCGGTGTGAAGTGGTGTCTAGATGTGCTTTTGATTTTTAATTTCCTAATGATTAGCGATGTGAAGTTTCTTTTCATGTGAACATTGCCCATTCATATATCTTTGGAGAAATGTCTAGTCAAGTACTTTACCCATTTTTAATTGGGTTGTTCATTTTTTTAATGTTGAGCTGTAGGAGTTCTTTACATACTCTGATATTAAGCCCTCATCAGATGTAAGATTTGTAAATATTTTCTCCAATGCGTTGCCTTTTTATTTGATGAACAAAAGTTTTTGGTTTTTTTTTCAAATTTTGATAAACTGCAAGTTCTCTATTGTTCCTTTGGTTACCTGTGCTTTTGATGTCACATACCAGAAATCATTGCCAAATTCAATGTCATGAAGCTTTTACACAACATTTTGAATAAATGAAGAAGTAACATATTCAACAGTTTTTCAATATCATTGCATTTACATAAGCCATTGATTTTTTTAGATAAAAACTGTTAATATGATCAAATGTTAATATTGACTCATACATTCTGGTAATGATTCATATGGAGACTTTGCACTGTAACACCACCAGGAAAGGCAACATGCATAGTGATGTGCTCTCGTTAGATGGCTTTAAAAGGCGTTATGTGGTAGTGTAAGAATGTATTCCTCATTACCTTCAGCAAGCCCACATCTACTTACCATAGTTCTAAGTGATCTGCTAATTTCAAATATGTTTTTTTTTTTATTTCCTTGAGTGGGAATTAACTTAAGTAAAACGTAATTATACAAACCTTATTTGAGTGACATTCTACATAATACCTGACCATTACTCCTCAAACCTGTCAAGGTCATAAAAAATAAGTCTGAGAACCAGTCGTACACCAGATTAGACTAAGGAGACGTAACAATTAAATATAATATAGTATTCTGGATGGAATCCAGGAACATAAAAAGGTCATTTGTGGAGAAAATAGTGAAATTGAAATAAAGTCTGGATTTCTGTAATGTACCAAAGTTGGTTTGTTTGTTGTGTGATATGATAATGCTAGACATTAACAACAGAAGAAAATCAGCGAAGGGTATATGAGAGTTCTCTATATTATCTTTGCAACTTTTCTTTAAATCTATAGCTATACTAAAATAAAAGATTTAAACAAAATCTGTACATATACACTTGCATTTATATATATTATCATAAAAAATAAAATATTTCAACTATAATTATTATTATTTTTGACAGAGGTTTCTTCACCATTGGGCTTAAAAATATCAATTCATATAACTAGTTATGTCAATTGATTAGCTTTGTATAGAGTCCATAAATGGTTTATCTTATAGAACATATAAGCAATATTGATTAAATCTAGACATTCTCTACTATTAAAAAGTTATATTGAAGGAGGAAAATTTAGACAGAAAATTAGCTTGAACTTTTTTTGTTGTTATATTAAGTATAAAAATTACTGGGGATCTGCAATATGAGGTAAATTTGTGTGGCTTCTATGGCTGAATGCTTGCTTGCTGAAGCAGATCAAAGGCAATATATTCTGAGAAGTCTTTTAAGCACAGGAAGGATTAACTCCCTTACAGGCACATACATCTGTTAAACAACTCAACTTTCACAGAATGATATCAATTTGACCTTTACTGACTTCAGTTCTATAATTCACTCAAGGATTTTTAACTTCAAGTAATAACTCAGTATAGGTACATTGGGCCCAAAGGCTATCATTTTCTAAATTAAATAATGATTGTAAACTCTCTCTCTCTCTTTCTCTCTCTCTCTTTCCATATATATATATATATATATATATATATATATATATATATATATATATGGGTTGTATACCAAACAGAGAAATAAGAATATCTAGAACCCTAAATTAAAAAATAGATGTGGTTATTGCTGAAAGTCCAGAGTTCAGTGCGGGGGATACTAATCAGGAAGGAATGACTGAATGACATACAATTTTTCCCCACTTTTATGTATACTTAGTATGCTATTGGTCTATATCAGATCAACAGAGAAATACTATACAGGCTTACTGAACTGTACACCCAGCCCCTGTACATGCATCGATTGCTTCCCAAATATCCTCTTTTTCTGAAAGAAAAACATAGCATTTGACGCAATGTTATTAGCAATGACTGTAACCACTGCATATTTCATAAGAAGTTTGTCAAACATAATCTTAATTTGATCTATACTGTATCATTTATAATGGTTGTATTTTTTCAGTATCTGTATTTATCCAAGTTATTACAATTGTGTAACTAAGTAGATTTGTTTTTGTTGTGCTTCAGCAACATCCCATAAAGTTAACTTTTAACCCATTCAATAATCATATCCTATGCATTTTAATTTTATTTCCATCTCTACTTTATATCTCAACTTTTCCTTTTCAACTTATTTCCTCTTATTTCCTCTCAGTTTTAATTTTTGTCTTCTTTTGTGTTTATTTTCCTGCTTAGAAATAACCATAGGCTCAGTCTGAATCTTTTTTTAAGAGTAATGCAGGTTTCTAATTAAGCTTAAACAATGTAAACTCTAGAGATCTGATATTTCAACCCTGCTTGTGAAAGCAAGTTTTTCCACGTAGTGGTTATAAGACTTCTGTTATCAAAATAAATCAGGAAACCTGTAGAAGTTGATGAAATGTTTATAAAAATAGAATTACTGTATATATATATATATATATATATGTATATTACTATATATATATTACTATATATATATTTATATATATACATATATATATATGTGTGTGTATATATATATATATATATATATTTTCATACAAGACTATCAATACTGTTCTTTACCAAATAGCATGTTTTAACCTTTGAATAGAGATTACAATTTTAGGCTTTCTAAGCAGGGGAATCTAATAAATTTAAACACTGACCCTTAAATCAGAGGTGCATTTTTGGAGAATAGGGATGAAAATAGAAAAATAATAGAAAAATATCTCCTGTCATAAACTTTGGTGCTAGGTTTAACGTGAAGTTGGCTAGCTAGCCTTAGAGTTAGAAGTCTTCTTAGAGATAGAAACCATCACTCTGATAAAATTGAGCTTTTAATAAGCCAATCAAAGATGGCTGGCCTTACAGCCTAATTATTCCGTTTTTATTTGTTTTAGTGTGTGTGTGTGTGTGTGCGCGCGCGCGTGTGTGTGTTGTGTTATGTTGTGTTGTATGTGTTTATTCTGAGGTTGGTATTAAAGAGTGTGGCTGGATATTTTCAAATACCCCTACGATGATCTAAAACTCTGATTGCAAAGGCAGATAACCACTTTGGTCAAAGATTTCTATGTGCTAAAGCACTACTTCTTGATGTCAGAAAGAGGGATTAATTTTAGATTGATCATTTCTATTGTTAGGTCTTGTGCAGAGATGGGGGAAATTCTCAGATATTCATCTTGTTAATCCTCTGACTTTTTATCTTTAAGAGGTCTTTGTTACTTATGTTGATCCTACAAATCCTTCTATGACATATTCAATCAACATGAATTCACTCTCCTAACTTCGGACACTGCAGGGATTTAAAAAGACATTCTCAATACTTCATTAAAACTGCCTGCTATGTACTCACATGTCTGACATATTCATAATGTCAAATAATAAAAGAACACCAATGTTAGCCATAAATACTACATATTTCAGGGAATGTCTGGAGAGTCTGGAGAGGTGATTTATTTTTTTTAGATCATTTTGTTGGTGACTCCTGTCAAATCACTTAAAATTCATTCTAGATAAAAGAGATGATATGAAAGAAATATATTTTACTGTAATTCAGAAATCATAACTAATGTAGATCAGATTGGTTAAAAAGTGTTCATGGATGAAAGTGTTCAGTCTGCTTCTAGTAAGATATCCTATGTATATTTGAGGGAGGGTAGGGAAGGAAAGGAAACTAATTTCTATCAGGAGGGAAAGAGTTTTTAAAACTGTGGACTCTATAGATGATATTAAGTAAACTACCTGATTAGGATAAAAGGTACCATGTAGGGTAGCTAACTAACCATAAACTTTTGTGCAAATAGACATTCCATGAAAAGTTCACAAAGCTCATTATCTAGATTCTGACCCCAGGCTCCTCTAAACCCTTCAGAATATATGTCAACATACAAGGAGCATGAATATTAACTTCACTTAGATTCATTCAGGCCAGTTGACACAGAGAAAGTATAACATTACACATTCTTTCCTGAGAAGCAAAGTGTTTAACTACTATCCATGCTATACTCAATGTTAAATATCAGCTTTGGAGAGAATACAAATACACAAAAATTTGCTTGGAGAGGTATTCAATTTCTTTTGGTGATTTAATTTGGTTTTATTTTACTTGCCTATTTTCTTTCCTCTGCAGAAAACTTACAGAAATGGGTCATAATGGTGTTGAAAAGAATTCAGGGTGATTTTCAAAATGAAACTTGGATGCTATCTCTCCTAAGTTTTCCTTATTTATTTATTTATTTATTTATTTATTTATTTATTTATTTATTCTCTTTCCATCACCATATGTTTGATCCCCTTCTTCTTCTCTACTAATAGTCATCTGGGTATGAGTTTCTTCAGACTGCTATTTTATCTGCCCCAAATCATTTTTTGTTATCTGTATTTCTAGATTCTAGATTCCTCTTAGTAAACCCTGTGAGACATAACCTGCCAACATTCAGTACCTCTTTAATCTTGCAGTATTAATATAAAAATATTTTGATCTCCCATTTGGACTTTAGCCTCGACTCTGGAAAAACAGAAAATATCCCATTCAGCAGCTTATAATAATAAAAAGTATGGAAGATGAAATAAAGAAATTTAAATTTAACAAATATTTTTAGTCATTTTTCCTGAAACATTGTCGGAGTTGTGAAAATCACTTGGAAAATTCTCTGAAATAATATCATACAACAATGAAAATTGTTCTATTGATATACAATTTCTAAATCTAAAAAGAATGGCTTGTACTTTTCTCTCATGTCTCATCTAATGAACTATAAGATTAGATAATAAGTATGATTTGTTCACTGCCCTGACTTAAAAACAAATATAAAGCGTCACCTTAAGCATCATAAATATCTGTTGAATTCAAGAATGAATGCGTGAATTAATGACCTGCTATCACATAACTTAAAGTCTGGGGCAGAAAGTAGATGAATGACCAGGCAAACAACAATCAATTTTGTGTTATAAATCTACAGACTTAGAAAGCAGAGGATTCTATGGGAGTTAAGGGAGTGATAATTAATGCACACTAACAGATTAAAGAATAGTATTGTTAGTAATACAGATAATATAAGAGTGTGTTTGTGAAGACAGGTGTTTGCCAGGTCAGAAGAGCTCTCTTCAAAAGCCTTTAAGTGAACTCATTTAAAACATTTTCTAGGACCTGAACATAAACAAGGAGAGTCCAAAAAGAAAGTCAACAAATAAACAGGATATAGGATATCCTTAATAGTGTTGCTTTAAGGCGCGTTTTGATGGAGTCTTCTCTCCACCAGCTCAAGAAATGTATGTTGATGGTGCTTAGGAGTGATGAGAAGATTACAGGAAATCCAGAGGAACACAATTTCATGTTAAAAATGGGGTGTTGGGTATATCTGAGCAGTGAATTAAGGTAAGAACTGACAAGGATCATTCCATATATATCTGAAAACATTTAATGGCCACAAAATTAGTTTTTCAGATAATGATGTGTGGCTAAGATGTCCATATTTATATGGTAGTGAGTTGAGAATAAGTAAATGGGAAGTAAGTGAAGACAGTCGCCCTACAGGCATGTTTTAAAAAAGTTTTTGTGAGATGAAGAGGAGAAAATAGTCAGTGGATTGAGACAAACATGGGATCAAAGGAGAGCTATTTTTTTTTCCATCAGTTGGTTTTACAAAAGAGAGTTGAACTGTGCACGTTTAAAATATTAGAAGGTGTCCTTAGAGATGGCAGAGGCTGAACCTAAAACAAAGAAAGAGAAAGATCATCAGAGGAGAAGCTCTTCATACATGCAAATAGGAACATGATCCATTTAACTGTTACTTGGATTAGACAGAGAAGAGACACTTATCTTATCTTGAAAATAGTATGTACTAGTGAAAAGGACCTGAACATGGACAGGTAAGCTGGTAAGTGTAAGTTGGTAGTAACTTTATGGGTATACATGTGTGTCACTTTTATAAAACTACTATTTTGGTTTTGAGATAGAATGGAGAGCCAGCTGCTAAAAGGGAAATATGGGGTAGCGGAAGCTTAGGGTGAAAGAAAAAGATGTGCAATAACTTCTGTGGAGAATGGGATAGATAAGTAAACAGACGTCGTAAGGGTTGCATATCAGGGATTTATAATGGAACCGATTTTAATGGCTGGATGATTTCCTCTGAGAACTCTTTGAAGCTTGGACATACTCATAAGCAAGGGAAAAGTGTGAATTATTCATTGGAATTTTGCCAGAAAGGTGAAAAAAAATGGTGGTGCAAGTTGGTTGTAAGAAAGGAAGTGGCTGAAATTCAGTTAGGGAATATGTCCATAGAGGGAAACAGAACTGTCAATGGAAATTAGACTGGTAAAGGGTCTATTTCCAGAAAATTATAAATTGATGAAGTGGGCCAAATGAGAGAGGGCTGAATGGGTATGAGATTTTTGTGAAAGAGTGTAGTCCAATTTAGTGTCTCTGAGGATAAGTGCTTTGAGTCATCTCAAATGTCAAAAGGAATGGGGTTAAATGTCAGTGAAACAGCACTGATTAATGTGTTAGATGTATTAGCCATGTATTTGCTAAACGGACCAAAGTTTGAGACAGGGACTAAGACAGTGTAGTGTGTGATCTTTCAAAATTGTAGATGTTTAAAAAAAAGCAGGGGGATTTGGGCTAATGTTGGGGAAGGATAACCCACTATGAGAGTGAGAATGGAAAGAGATGCTTGAACAGGGAAAATTTTGGTTGGGTCAGTGAACAAGCAGTACAGGGTCGGAGGCTCGGTACTGAGTTCATATTGTTTTATTAAGTGTGTTAGTCATAGAGGAGCTCTGATAGAGGTGGCCTCACATTTCTGGGTTTTAAAGTCTAGTTAGTACTCAAAAAGAGAACCCAGATTTTCACTCTGGACTTTATGGCTCTAGTCTCAAGCAGAGACAATGATAGATAACCAATGCTTTGTTTTCCATCTGTTCAGACGATACTGGGCAAAACATTTTAAAAGCATAATGCCGATGGAAGGGGAGCTGACTCTGGGTGGTGAACACACAGTGTGATTTATGGATGATGTGATACAGAATTGCACAACTGAAATCTATGTAATTCTACTAACAATTGTCACCCCAATAAATTAAAAAATAAATAATAATAATAAAAAAAAAAAAAAGCATAATGCCTTTAAAAATCAAAGTTCTCTTACCATCAGTTTACATTCTGGGCCAACTATTTCAAATACATATATATATACATATATATATATAGTATATATGTATATATACACATACATATATATATACGTGTGTGTGTGTGTGTGTGTGTGTGTGTGGTATAAAGCAAAACAACAAATGATGGTGTATTTAATAAGAGTAGGTAATTAAACATTTACCTTGGGCAAAAATACTAAAGATAAAAGTGCTGAATATCTTAGATGTGCCAGTCTGTCCTATACAGTTATTATTGAATATAGAAGATGAAACAGACACGATCCTTGCTTTCATGGATTTTACAACTCAGTTTGGACTGACAATACATAAAAAAATGAAGAGTATGCTTTTCTTTCTGGTAAATACTGCATAAACGCATACAGTTTCTATGTATATTTCAAGCTTTAATATAGAGACAGGACAGTATAATGGAAACACCTTAAAATTTAGACTCATGGTACTGGCTAATCAGCCAAGTAGCTCTGGGACCTTGGGCAGGTTACTTACATGCTTACATTAAAAAAGGGATATATAATTCATGCCTTGAAGAATTATTCTAAAGATTGTAAAATAATGGGTCTATTAGGTTGGTGCAAAAGTAATTGTGGTTTTTGAAATTATTTTTAAACTTTTAAACCACAATTACTTTTGCATCATCCTGATAAAACTTTGATTTTAGTGTCTTCGAATTAATAGGCATTAAATAAACGACAGTCCACATTAATTGCAATTAAAGACTGCTATGAATTTTAATTTTTAAATAAATAGATATCATCATATCAGCACATATATTAATTGATAATAGTAACATAATGTAAAACATTTTCTTATTTTTTTATTTCAGAATTTATCCAAACACCATGTCTCTCCTTTCCCTACATAAATTCTATATATGATCATCATTTAGTAAAATATGTCTTCATTCTTTGATTATAAGTCTAATATTGAATAATTATTGACTGAATCACACTGCTTGATGTAAACCAAAAATTCATATAAATTTATAAATTTTATTCATATAAAATCAACTTTGCAAATCTAAAGATAATATATATAACTTTTAATAGCTAGGTTAATGATATACATTGGTTTAAATGGTCATGAATTATCATTTGTGTCTGTAAGATCCACCTGCCAAGGAGGTGAATTACTTTTACCTATGTGGAGACACGCCTTACACAATTATAGCCTATAACCACATAAAATGGAAGTGTCCATTCAAAACATTTCACATGTCTAGAATAGTGAGGGAAAGAAAGTCCAATGGCAATAGTCATAAACATACTTAGCTTATAAATTGAGAATGATCAAATTCACAGGTTTTTAAAACTTTTATATTAGCTTCAAATATGTTTTTCAAAATTATTAAAATATACCAAGAACAATCCTAATTATGGCTTGAAGATTTATCTTTACATCTTGTATAATAATTTCAAACAATGCGGAATGTGTTTTCTAAAAAAAGTTTTATTTAAATCTATAATATTGAATACACCATTGTGAAAGGAATGTATTTTTAGAAAGGAAATAGCTGATTTAGTCAACACACCAACGCAACCCAAAATATTACCCTCTTGTAAAGTAGAACTATACAGTATATTAGCCTCTATAATCTGATGAAGAACTGTCCAAAATAATGTTCATATTTTTATGCATAATTAATTTTGCATAGTTAACCTTTCACTGTATTTCACAGTGAAGAATAGGAAAGAAGTATTCGAAATAAAGATAATGGTGTTGATCTCACTGAAGAGTTTAGTATCTCACAGACTGAACTAAAATAGCAGAATTCAAAGCAAAAGTAATATTAAGAAGAGATTGTTTCATGTACTCTTTCTCTATTAGGCATAAACACAATTTAGAGTTCTGTCTTAGTTGTTGATGCCTAAAGAAATATGCCCACAAGGTAGCACAACAATCAATCACAGTTTCTACAGCCCTTGGAAAGATAATGACCCAACTATGAATATTTAAGAGACAGAGTCATTATATATGCCCTTAAATTGTGTTATTTTAAAATCTGAACAAATCTCTGTTCATGCTTAGAGAGAAAATGGAAAATATGAATGTAATTAATATATAACATTCGAGATTCTAGCATACGAGTATCTTTGCTTCAGAAATTTTTTTACCTATCAACTGCTAGACAGGTGAAAACTGTGACAATGGAGAAAAATTTGCACTTAAGAAGACATATGTTGATGTCACAGATTAAACAAAAATGGGTTTTTATTTCCAGAAGGTTTTGAATCACCTTCACAGTCCATCTAGTTTCTCATTTGATAACTTTATTCTTAAATTTCGGTAATATATTTTTTTTTTCAAAAATGGTATATTGCTTATCTTCAACCCTTAAAATAATGTGAGACAGCTTATTTCCTTATTCATTTTGTGGAAACTGCTTCATTTTCCTAATGCATTGCTTTGCTCACCTGAACACAATAAATTAATATTGAAGTGAAAAATTGTCTCCATTACCTTCATCTATTGAATTATAGGAGAACTATGAAATCATAATTATAAAAACATGGTGAAATAAAAACTATTGATTTAGATTAAAATGCATAGTTAAAAACAGCATGTATAAATATTTTAATGTATTATTCTCTACTGTGTAGTGTTTGACTCTTTCATAAATAACAGTAAATTTTGGTTAAATTGGACGTATACAACTTTTTGATATCTTTAAATATCTGAAATTATCTGTAGAAATGCATGTTTCTCTTAAAATAGGAATAAGGCATGACAGCTAGGTCAAAATGCCAGTTAAAATGGAATTTATTTATTAAAGGAAAAGGCCGTTATATTTAGGTTTAGATACTCTGCCCTTGATTTCCATAGCTGTATTTTCCCATTCAGATATGCCTTTGTGGATGTTACAGGGCAAGTTGGAAGCACAGGAGTAGACAGCTAAGGAAAAGAAACAAAAAACAAACAAACAAACAAAAAACACACACATAAAGAAACCTCACATGTATCTCATTTTCCTGCAGTTAAAATATTAAACTAATTTCTTTCATTTTCATTTTAATTCAAATTATATCATGACATACTTTGAATTCCCCATCAAGAATCATGTAACACACTGCAGTTGGATTCATGGATACCACAGACAGTGATAAGGTCTTCCCGTATCTACAGAGAAAAAGCCTGCACTTAAATCTTCTACATCAATCCATTCAGCATAAGTATGTGGATTAACATGGAGATTAAAACATGCAGCTTGTATTAAGGATCTTGGCCTTGTAGACCAAGTGGCAAACCTAGAACATGGTATATAGTACTTAACAGGTAAAACCTCTACTTCGACGTCCAGGCAGCTCCAAACTTTTGAGCTGAGTACTTTGAGAATGTTATTTATCTGTAAAAGGGATGTAATTTTACTTGAACTTTCCTCAAAGAGGTGATATAAAGATGAAACAATTTATATATGATTTAGAACAGATCTGACTTATAAGAAGCAGTCATCCCAATAAACTTGAATTAAAAAAAGTAGAAAAGAAGCAGTCACTAACAGTGAGTGATATTATTTTCTTAATTAGCTAGTTTGATGTAGAAAGTAAAGTACCGCTGTCAGGCCTCAATGTAAATCAGATTACACCTATCTTCAAAACTACCGTTTTCAGTTGACTGTATCTGTATTCACAGGAGGCTGAAGTGAACTCATCAGGTGGATTAAATGAGAACACCAATAGAATCATTCATTCAGAAAAAAAATGTTGAGATTTACTTGGTATTTCAAAGTCATAAAATTTACTTCCTTTTCTTCTAATTTTTGAAAGCTATATAGACTCTGGAAAGATATCATAAATAATTTTAAAAATAGATATTTTAAAATTTCAAATAGGTAAAAAATACAAATAATTTATAAGTTAATAGCACAAACAGATAAAAAGTCAATTTTAAAATATAACTTTCTATATCATTATAATACAGAATATTTCCTAAATGTCTGAGATTTAGAGACAAAAGATAAAAGATAAAAGGATAACTTTTTAATATTCTTGTCTAAAATACATCTGTGTCTGTGTCTGTGAGAATTTGACACATTTTAACAACATTTTGTCCCATGAAATCAAAATAATTCCATTAAAATACTCATTCTGTTTTCAAAAGAGAATCCCCGAAAGCACATTAACCTAAAACTAATTCTCCCTACACAATGTCAGCTTTCATTGGCCCTATGTCTTCTCACTCAATAACATTTTCAATTTTTCCTTTGCAAAATGTTCCACCCTATTTCTTTTCAAATACATATAGGTATGCTGTTTAAAATATCAAAGCGTGCGTGTATGTGTGCCTGCGCAAATACATATCTATATATATATTTACCTGACACTGCTAACCCTCAGTTACCATCTTACTTATTTCTCGTTATTCAAAATCAAATTCCTGAGAATGTGTGATCTATAATTGCTGCCTCCATTTCTTACAGAGCCCATTAGTTTAACACCAAGAATCTATGATCCCTAATCAGCCACTTTTTCAAATCCAAGAATATTTTATATATCTTTCCTTTTACAATTGCAAAATAGCACTTGACTCAATTATTTAGAATTCAATATTTAACAGGCTAACTTTGGCACACCACAGCCTTTAACTTCCTCTCTATGTAACACTCAGAGAGGTTGTTTCTATACAACATCTGTGAAACACAGGATCCTCATCAAAAAAAAAAAAAAAAAAAGATATATATATATATATATATATATATATATATATATATATATATATGAATACCACATACAGATGTTTTCAAGAAATAATGCGATTTTTCCAGTTCCTTGAAAATAGCAAATGCTTAATAAATTGAAGCCCTTATCATTATCGTGGTTATTGTTAAAGTTATTATTGACCAAATCATTCACCTTTGAAATTTCCCCTTTGGTTTTTCTAATGCTGCTGTTTTTTTTACTCAAATCTTCTTTTAAATTGTAATTTTCTCAGAACAACTTTTATGCCTATTGCACTATATCTGTACTAGATATTTTCCTGTGACCTTTCCAGATTCACTCTTGACTCTTCTCAAATCAGCTCTGTGGCCTAGAGGTCTGACTTTAATTGGCAGCCTCAACAGTCTGCCTGACACTGTGGTTATTAATTGGGTTTAGTTAGGCTGGGGTCCTTATTCTTCTGGACCCCTTCCTGACAGATCAGTACATGTTCACTAGGCCCCTATACCAAAGCCGACAGCTTGATGGGCAGCCCTATTCTAAAGCAACTTCTTTCTCTTCAGGTCTACAACAGTAGTGTCCCCTGCTATTGCTATCCCTGAGGACTATACTATTACCTGCAGTATTCAAAGCTCTCCCCACACATTTGAAATAGTTCCTTGCTTAAGCAATTCTCAGTTACCCATTTCCATGTGCTAATGTTGCTAACAAGAACTCTGACTCATAGTAGCAGAGAAGCATAGAAACAGACTTCCATAGGTTGTGTTGGATCAGTCACTGGATGGAGAGTGTCATTTATAATCTGTTAGTTGGCTAATTTCATGCCTAGACTCATGGTTGCCTGCAGTAAAGGAAGTTGAATGCTGGAACTACTTTGCCTTTTCGTAGAGAAAGAAGATACAATGCTTAGATAGAGGAATATGTTGAAATGGAACTATAAAGTTATTCCTACTTAAGTACCTCCTAACATAACCTCCAAAGAGTCTGGTGGTTATACTTTTTACCCATTTGTTAGAGAATCCACTGGAGAGATGGACACAAATTTTGCTGGAATGGTCCTCTATAGGTAGAGGTGAAGGGGTATGAAGCGACATGAGGTGGCTTTCTTAAGATTAATGAAAATATTGGAATTGGAGCAGAAGCCAGATTTTATGCTTATCCAGCCAAAAAAATGAACTTAATTATCATAGTAAGCGACAGAACCAAAGTAGTCCTTATACGGTTTCGACCAATAGGGATCCAAATATGGCTGTTTGATAATGGAGTCCATATGAACAAAATAGATGGGCAGACTATTAAGCTCCTACCTAATAAATAAACATAATCAGAAAATTTCTAAAGCTAGAGACAGGTAGAAATTGAACAGGATATCATTCATGGGATGTAAACTGACCTATCCAGTCATAAAACCGGATATGTACAATAGTTTTACATTACAAAATAGAACTGGCAAATATTAAAGCAGCCTTGAAGATGATTAACTGCATGAACAAGGGCTCCGGCCTGGTGTGATGTGTTAGTAATATTCAACAGCCAGCTTTCACACTGGAGGGGACAGACGCCCCGATTAGTAGATTTTCTATTTTCCATAGTATAAGATTCCCATCTTGGTCAATACTTACCGATAGGAAAAGAGTATATAATTGGCTCATGGGAGCCTGTGCAAGACAGCTCCAGCACCCCACACAGTATCAGACTCACGTGATACAGGCTGAACTGGCCCCTCGGTAGTTGCCCATTACCAGTTAGCAGAGAACCGGCTTACAGATTGATGAAGCAACAACCAAGTAGCTCAGGGGTAAGTAAACTATGGCCTGTGGGATAAATCTGCAATACCATCTGTTTGGGAAAATTAAATTTTATTGGAACATGGCCATATTTGTTCATTTATGCATTCTAGATCGCTGCTTTTGTGCTTAAAACCACATAGATGAGTAGCTGGAAAAGAGACCACGTAGACAGCAAAGCCTAAAATATTGACTATCTGGCCCTTTACAGAAAAGATTTGCTAGTCCCCAAAGTAGGTTAGAGACAAAACAAAATAGTTTTGAAGTGTTATAGAAGCCATCCACCCAGTTTTACCTTGCCACCTCAGTCTTGATCAAAGCGTCAATGGAAAACTTTGCTACAAAGGTAGAAATGGAGCTATGCCTGGGTTGACCAAAATCGGGCTGAGTGTCCAATTTCCCTAAAACATTGGCCAACACTTTGCCCCTCATATGGTACCATTCCTAGAGGGCAACACATGGGTTATGTCAGATGCTTTGAATCATGGGCAGAGCAGCTATTTGTCCACAAAAAACGAAAGAAAGAAAAGGAAAGGAAAGGAAGGGAAGGGAAGGGAAGGGAAGGGAAGGGAAGGGAAGGGAAGGGAAGGGAAGGGAAGGGAAGAGAAAAAAGAAAAGAAAAGGGGTGGCCCAGTGGTTTAGGCAGTTGGAGCGCTGTGCTCCTAATGCTGAAGGCCACCAGTTTGATTCCCACATGGGCCAGCGAGCTGTGCCCTCTACAACTAAGATTGTGAACAACAGCTCTCCCTGGAACTGGGCTGCTGGGAGCAGCCAGAGATTGGTGTGAGCTGCTGTGTGCTGCCATGGGCTGCTGTGTGCGTGCTGACACGTGCTACCGTGAGTGGTCGGCAGCTGACAAGAGCTGCCGTGATCTGCTGTGAGAGGCAGACCAACGACTGGCGACTGACTGACTGGGGAAGGGGAGGAGGGAGAAACATTACTTTGGAAACAGATTTGACTCACTTGCCTTCATTTTCTGCCATCATCATCATTTTTGGAATTATAAGTACCAACCAAAAGTTTCCTTTAATGGAGAAACTAGTAGGGAAATGAACTCAAAGTTAAGAGCTTAATTTTTTTATAATTATTTATGTTTTTTAGTTACAGTTGACATCCAATATTATTTTATATTAGTTTCTGGTGTACAGCATAATGGTTAGACATTTATATAATTTATGCAGTGATCCCCCTGATTAGTCTAATACCCACTGGGTACTATATATAGTTGTTGCAATATTACCGACTATATTTTCTATGATATTCTTTACATTCCCGTGACTATTTTGTAACTACCAATTTGTATTTCTTAATCCCATCACCTTTCAACCAAATTCCCTTAATCTCCATTCCCTCTGGCAACCATCTGTTTGTTCTCTGTAAGTCTGCTTCTGTTTTGTTTGTTTGTTTATTCTGTTCTTTAGATTCCACATATAGATGAGATCATATGATATCTGCTTGCTCAGCCTGACTTATTTCACTTAGCATAATACCCTCTAGGTCCATCCATATTGTCGCAAGAGTTTAGTTTTTCTATATACCATAAAGTATAGTGTTCTATTACCACAAAGTAGCTGGCTTAGCAGAAAAACAAAGTTCTACTGAAATATCTATTATAGTTTCAGTTGAAAGACACCTGGGAGCTTTAATTGTATGCCTCAAACCAAAGGCTGATATATGTTGTCATATCCCCACTATCAGAATCTACAGTTGTAAAGTATGGGGTGAATCTGAGAGTGACCCTCTTATGATTTCAAATAATCAAGTAAATAAATGTTGGCTTCCAGTCCCCACAATATGGTTCAGTAGGTGTGAAGCTCTTTGTTATAAGGAAGGAATACATCTATTGACCCATATATATTGTTTTGGTATTCTGCTAAATTGGATGTTAAGACTATTTTCCAACCTCAAACAACACACAGAGAGTTGGTTACCAAAGTGATGTTTGCTGATTTCCAAGGAGAATTTTTATTGCTCTTATATAAGAGTAAGGAAGACCTTGTCTGAAAACCAGATTATTCAGTGAGACACCTCTTAAGAATCACTAGTCTAACAGTCCTGGTTAATGTGCAGCTATCCAACAAACACAGGACACTAGGGTTTCAGATCTCACAGAAATAAAGGATTAAATTACCCTTTCAAGTACTCTATTCTGCTAAGGTGCTCACAGAAGGTAAGGAAAAATGGAAAAGAAGGAAATTATTATCAGCTTAGACTTTGCGTTCAGATACAGAAACAGAGACTAAAATAGCTCTGTTTAATTTTATTTAGCAATTTCCTTTACCTCCTTTGTCTCCAATGGCTAATGTGAAAGTCACTGGTGATTAACATTTTAAGCTTGAAGAAGGAGTATGATTGAATTGATATTACCATGCAACACTATAATAGTTGATATGATTCTCTACATGCTCTATGATGGAAAGAATAGTGTTTTACCTGGACACAGCATCACTATGAATAAGATTCCCCTATCCCAGATTATTTCCATTTGAATATTCACAATGCTGCTCCATTTTTTCTTCCTCCAATCTACTCAGTATTCAGTAAAGCTAGCTTTTATGGACTTTTCAATTAGCTCCCTTGCCCTACAGCTTCCAGGTGAATTTGCCCAGTAGAATTATTGGCAGGATATCAGGAAGTTGGAAAAGAATAAGATTGGGATAACCATTCCTATAACCCTCTGTGTGCCAGATTCATATGCACTGGAAAGCCCGGTTTTATATTACTAGATTCTTATAGTCTTTCTCTTCACTGAATAAAGCTGTTAACAAAACTGGGTATCTGCTACTTTCTCAGTTCTCTTTAGTTATTATCTTTGTCAATTCTCTTTAGTATCAAAGGGCTAGGAAAATCTTTTAAAAATTTATATATATATATATATTCTATAATACAAAGTATATTTTAACATACATTGTACAGCTATACTCTGTGTCAGATGCTAAGACAATCCTTATGGTGGCTGCCATTAAATTAACTTTCATAGTTCCTGCCATCATTGCTCTGACCAGCTAATGTATAAGACAGAAGTTAAACAAGTCATTAGCACGGTTTGTGAGGAGTTGATTATATAAAGTAACAATAGTTATGAGGTCATTGCAATGGCCCCAGCAAGAAGGGGCATATACACAATGTTACAATGAACATAGGGGTGCATATTTCTTTTCGAGTTATATTATTTTGGATTTCTTTGGATAAAGACCCAGAGATGGTCAGCAGTTAGGAGAGGTGTTGGGGGACTGGGTGAAAACGGTGAAGGGATTAAGAAATACAAATTGGACTATTACAAAATAGTCATGGAGATGTAAAGTACAACATAGGGAATATAGTCGATAATATTATAATAACTATATAGGGTCCCAGGTGGTACTAGAGTTATCGGGGTGATCACTTTGTAAGGTATATAAATGTCTGACCACTATGCTGTACACCTGAAACTAATATAAAATGATATTGAATGTCATGTGTCATTGGAAACTTACTTAAAAAAAAAAAGATGTGTAAAAAACAAGCACACTTGTTACTATTGGTATTGCTTTATAATGTCCTGGCAAATGGAATAAGATAAAAGGTGTATAAATATTAAAAATGAGACGGTCATTATTTTCAGGTGATATGTTTGGCTGCTTATAATATCCAGAGATTCAACTAAGAAAATATTAAAATTAAATTCAGTAAGGAAGTCAGTTACTCTCTGAATAACTTTCCTTTTTTCAAAAACAAAGAGGTATTGCAATTAGAATATATTACTCACCATAGTAAAGAAAAATGTAATAGAAAGGAAAGGGAGCTCTGCACTGGTGAGGAGGACTGGTTAGGCTGGAAGTCCTTACAAAAGTAGCTATGGCCTGCACATCCTGGTTTTACTTAAGAATAGCAGGAGTGAGGATCTTGTATATTTTACACAGAGACAATGGTAAATACCTGAGACTCAACTGCATTAAGTGAAGAAAAATACAATGATCTTTGATTAGAGTATTTCTAGAACATATAATTGATTCTCAAATGACTGTAAAAATGCACCGTTGTCCCTCGGTACCTGCAGGGAATTGAGTCCAGGAACTCCCACAGATACCAAAATCCACAGATACTCAAGTCCCTTAGTTGGTCCTCCCATCTGAGGGTTCCACACTATGGATTTCTTTTCTTTTCTTTTTTTTTAATTATAGTTTATTGGGGTGAAAATGGTTAGTAAAGTTACACAGGTTTCAAGTGTACAATTCTGTAATACATCATCTATATATCCCATTATGTATTTGCCGCCCAGAGTCAGTTCTCCTTTCATCACCATATATTTGATTCCTTTTACCCTTTCTTACCATCCTTTTGTCCCCCTTATCCTCTGGAAAGAATACTATGAAGGGCTATATGTCACTAAATTCAATAACCTAGAAGAAATGGACAAGTTCTTAGAAACATATAGCCTTCCTAGGCTGAATCACAAAGAACCAGAAAATTTAAATAGACTGATCAACAGTAAAAAAATTGAATCAGTCATCTGAAAGTTTCCCAAAAGCAAAATTTCAGAACCAGATGGCTTCACTAGTGAATTATACTAAACATTCAAAGAGGCGCTAATACCTGTCCTACTCAACTCTTCCAAAAAATTGAAGAAGAGACAGTACTCCCTAACGCATTTTATGAGGCCAACATCACCCTGATACCAAAAACTGGTAAAGATAACACAAAAAAAAGAAAATTACAGACCAATATCTCTGATGAATACAGATGCCAAAATCCTAAACACAACTCTAGTAAATCAACTACAACAATGCATTACAAAAATTATACTTCACAACCAAGTGGGGTTCACCCCAGGGGTACTAGGATGGTTCAATGTGATACACCACATGAAAAAAAAAGACAAAAATCATATGATTATATCAATAAATGCTGAAAAACCATTTGACAAGAACCAAACAACCATTTATGAGTAAAACACTTAAGAAAATGGGTATAGACGGAAAATACCTTAACATAATAAAGGCTATATAAGACAAACCCTCAGCTGATATCATAATTAACAGTGAAAAACCAAAGCCCTTTGCTCCACATTCAGGAACACGACAGGGCTGTCCCCTATCACTTCTGTGCTTTTTCACAAAGTATTGGAAGTCTTAGTCAAAGCAATCAGGCAAGAGAAAGAAATAAAAGGCATCTGAATTGGGAATGAAGAAGTTAAATTGTCACTTTTTGCAGATGACGTGATACTATATATGTAGAAAACCCTAAAGACTCCATCCACCAAAAAACGATTAGAAACAATAAGTGAATATAGTACAGTTGCCGGCTACAAAATCAATGCACAAAAACCCATTGCATTCCTATATACTAACAATGAAATCTCAGAACAAGAAATAAAAACAAACAAACAAAAAAACAAAAAAACAACTGCTTTACAATTGCTACAAAAAGAATAAAATACCCAGGAATAAACTCAAGCAAGGATGTGAAAGACCTATATACCGAAAACTGTAAGATATTTTTAAAAGAAATTGAAGAAGATGCAAAGAAATGGAAAAACATTCCGTGTTCAAGGATTGGAAGAATCAACATAGTTAAAATGGCCATATTACCCAAACCAATATACAGATTTCATGCAATCCCCATCAAAATCCCAATGACATTTTTTAAAGAAATAGAACAAAAAATCATCAAATTTGTATGGAACCACAAAAGACCCCGAATATCCACACTACGGATTTTGATTGGCTGACTCCACAGATACAGAACCCACAGATATGGAGGGGCTGCTGTAATCATACTCAGATTAAATTTTTTAAAAAATCTCTAACCTAGATCAATCACTATTCAGAGTATGTGGGCTTTGGAGTTATATCAATTTAGGTTAAAATAACAATTGAGCTATTTGCCCTTGGGCATTTTACTAAATTCTTTGATCCGATCTCCTGCATGGTCGGTTTAATGCTCTCTTGTAGTAATTAAGGAGTGTAAATAAAATCCCATATATGCAATATCTAGTATAATGTTTGGAACTCAAAAACTGTTTTCTAAAAGTTGATTTTGCCTTTTTCTTCATAGGCTTCATGGATGACAGACCTTACTGTCCACCAAAACCTGTGCTCCTCACCGAACTGTAAGTAGGATGTAGTTGCTCAGCCAGGCACCTTATTCCCCAGACCCTTTGAAGCTAGCTGAGACCATGTTAATATTTCTTGTCACTGGTGTATAGACATAAGTGATATGCCTTTTCTGGAAAGAATGCTAAGAATGCTAAAAATCAGTATGAGGGACTTCCAGTTTTAGCTATGGCATGTCAAGAACTTGGAAGTTGTCACTCCTGGATTTATACCAATCAAAAAGATGAACAAACTGAAACTAATTACTTTTCTTGGATCTGTCAGAGAATTGGGGTCACAGCGCAGCTCATGACGCCCAAAATCTGGGAAGACAGGTAAATTCAGATAATCACAGCTAGAATACACTTGCTAAGAGCAGAAGTTGTGGGAGCCACAAACTATCATGAACAGTTTCACAGTAACTTTGATGACTTGCTAGTGGTGGAGTGCAGACTCTCATGAAAGTGAGAATCTCTAGGGCCCCAGACTTATAGATCTCCATACATCTATGGGTTTACCTCCAGGAATCCCAATAAGTCCTCAAGGAATCCCCAAGAGAAACCCTTACATTTCTGGGAGGCTGATAGGAAAAATAACCATTTTGAAATTGCCCAGAACATTTTCCATAAAAAAGGCCTACTCAGCAAGAAAAAACACTTTACCAGAGCCTAATCTGAGCTGATGAAAGAGAAATTATCCAACTCCAGTTCCTCTAACCTTTCTGTCAAACCTAAGGTTTGGAGAAACAGTGTAAGACACTTTTGAAGGTCATAGCACCTGTACAATGGCCCACTAAAATACTGTCATTTAATCATAAGCTTACAGAATGCTTCTAGTCCTCCACCCCTTACTACCAAATTGACAGGGTGCCAGGTGAATAATGGTAATTGAAGCTGAAAGTTTCAAAAATCCCTGACTCTATTTAAGGAGGAGTTCTTAGGGGAGCCCAAGACCATAAGGGAGACAAACACAGAATGTTAGAGGAGTTTTGAGGCCTCACCTACAGCTAAAACAAACATTAAACACAAACTTACTCCTAGCCAGATTAATTTATCAGATAGGAAATTTAAGATAACCATGATTAATATGTTAAGAATTCTAACAGAGAAAAGTAAGTATATAACATGTAAGACTATGTATAATGTAAGTGCTGTTACAAGATTGAAAAAAACCTAGAGACTGGAAGAAAAATCTTTGCAAAATACGTGTAACAAAGGATTTGTATCCAAAACTAACAAGGAACTTTAAAAAACTCAGCAAAACAAACAAAAACCCTTAAAGATCTGCAGAAAACAAAAGATTTAAAGATATTTCGACCAAAGAAGATATACAGAATGCAAATAAGCATACAAGAAGAAGCACAATATTTTTCATTAGGGAAATGCAAATTAAAACAACAGTGGGATACTACCACACACCTAATAAAATGGCTGAAATTTAAAAACTGACAGTACCTATATATAGAACAATAGTTAACTATCAATTCTTATATCTGCGCGTGCACACGCGCACACGCACACACGTGCATGCACACACACACACACACACACACAGTATCTAGTTTTACCAAATGATCCATCAGCCAGACTCCTTGGAATTTATCCAACTGATTTTAAAACTATGTCCACACAAAAATCTGCATGTGAATATTTTATAGCAGTTAATTCATAATTGCCAAAAACTAGAAGCAATCAAGATGTCCTTCAATAGATGAATGGATAAACAAAATATGGTACATCCTTGCAATTGACTATTTTTCAGTGATGAAAATAATTGATTTATGAAGTCACGGAAAGATATGGATAAACCTCAAATGTACATTGTTAGAAGAAAGAAGCTAGTCTGAAAAGGCTTCATACTGTATAGTTCCAGTTATATGACTCCTGAAAAAGGTAAAACTACATAGTCTGTAAAAAGATCAGTGACTGTCAAGGTTTGGGGGAAGAGAAGGAGAGGCTGACTATGTGAAGCAGAGGGGTGTGTTAGGGTTGTGAAACTATTCTGTGTGATAATGTAATTGCGTATAAATTACACTACATGTTTGTCACCCCTAGAACCTTACAGCACAAAGGGTAAACCTTACTGCATGCAAATAAAATGAAATTCATGCACAGAGTTGGATGATCTCAGAAGAAAATTTGGACTCTGACTCTAACTATATTTTAAAAATATAAAGCAATCACCTGAATAATGGGGAGGAGGAAGGAAGATGATGACCAGCTGACCCAAGAAACTATAGAAAACAATGGATTCTGTAAGACTAAAATCAAAATCATACTACATAAGCACTATATTTTTTTGTTAAAGCTACTTCTCATGAGGGTACAGGTCAACAGATCTGGAATTGCTATATATGGGTGCTGAAATTGAAGAGTTTAATAAACAGATGGGAGTCAGATTCCTCACTGCTCGCATGGAAGTTCACAGATAAGCAAGGAGAGAGGCTTGAAAGATCCATGTGGCAATGGAATAGAATTGAGACGTCAGTATATACTCATGTTTAGATAAATTAGACACAAATATAAAAATAGTTTTATGCCATAAAAATTGGGTTTTTATTTGTTGTAGCAGCCAGAATCACCTATGAGATACAATCTTACTATGACATTCCCTTTAATATGTTTGGCTTCCTATATGTGTGGTTTTAGAGTGCAAATAATAAAAGATAAGAAGATATCCAATAACTGGGTAAATGTATCTGGATACTAAAGATAAAAAATGCAAACTTGGGACTTTTTTGATCTTTCAAAAAACAACTGAACCAGTTTTATAAATTGGACACTGTTTTTTGCTTGCTGGCGATACAGTGACATGTAAAAGAAAGTCTCCATTCTGACCACTAATATAGCAATCTAATCTCTGGAAAGAAGAATGTGGAAGGGGAGAGGGAGTAAAAAAGGAAAAGGAAGAAAGAAATGGTGATGTAAGAAAGGAGAACAAGGGCCTTGGAGGAATTATACCATGGGTAATGGTTGAGAAGGAGAAAGTATAAAAATAAAATCTAAAGTTATTTTTCATGTCATTTCTTCCACAAATTTGCTTCGTCTGTTGAATGCAAAAGCAATGATGTCCTGAAGTGGAAGAGCTTCTAAACAATATCAAGGAAAATTTAATAGTTATTTCCTTAGGATTTTTAGCACACGCAGGCATACCTAGTATGTCCAGAAGGAAGATAAATGTTAAATGGTAGTGTATGAGGTAAAAAGGGGAAAAAAATTAACTCCTCTTTAATTTGCTTATGTGGGTCTCCAATAGCATAAGTTTTTAAGTGTCTGTATTACAATAGTCAAGTAGTGAAATGCCTACTATAAGGAATATGAAGTATTTTTCAAATCATTTTAAATAATCACATTTGAGGAAAAGAAAATACAAGTGATTTTTACTCAGTTTTTTCTTTTCTTCTGCTAATAGGAAATAATAGTTTCCTCTAATTAGAGCTATATTTCATATTGGGTGGACATGTAAAAAAATTTGCCGGTAATATTTAACTAACTGGCAAAAGTTAGTTTCTTTAAGGAAATGACTTACCAACTTATTTAGAAAATCAGATTGTGACCAAAAAATAAACTGAAAATTAAATCAAATAGTAGCAAATATTAAGTGTGGGAGGAAAACTTTGACATATGATAGAATGATGAATCGATACATAGAAAATGAACTTTAATCTGCTCTCTGCATGAGCTTTTGTTTTTTATGACATGTTTCACTACATAGGAAAGGTTGTTATGTTTATAAAGATAATATTTTATACATTATTTTATTTAACCTATGAGATACCTTAAAAATGGGAACCCTTATATTAAACGCAACTATTCATGGAATTGTTAAATGAAACATTAAAATACCACTTAATTTGCATTTCTTAGGGACTTGTTCTGAGAAGGAGAAAGTAACTGAGTGATCTTTTTTTTTTTTTTTTTCTTAATTGCTTTTATGAGCCCTAATACAGACTGTATCTTAATACGTTTGGGTCAATTTTCAAGAAAAAGAGAAGAATGACTTTACACAATCAAGAAAATGAATAATTTTAAAAATTTATAAGCTAAAATATGACAGTAATTTTCTCAAGCAGTCAGGCACATTGCCCTTTTATATTACTGGGCCCAATGAATTATGAATGTTGGCTGAATAAAAAGCCTGAGGGTGACAACAGAGCCACGTTTTGTCATTTGCACTTAACAGAATGTCTACTGCCCTAGCTGGGTTTCCAAATTTTACCGTTTTCACTTGCTGCTTAAGGGTACATGAGGAGAACTTGGGGGGATGGGGAAAATGAAATACTAATTGCTAACCATGATAATGAGTCTAGCATGTAGACACATTCGTCTTTGAACTATGCGAGCAGCCAAGCTCAGCAAACTCCCACCGTCCTAACCTACTCGAACATATAAAAGCAAAAAATCAAAATGAAAAGGCAGTTTCAAGTGTATGCATCTCAGCTGCAGGAATTACGAGTGGGGAGAACAGGTGTTCTAAGAGATTCTACACTGCTTCCGTTGCTAAGGAGACCACTTTTCATCCATTCAGAAAGCCTGATAACCTGGACTTTTGATGCCGAATTGGTATCAACAAAGGCTGGAACTGACATAAACATGCATATACAAACAAAAAGGACATGAGTAGCTTTAAAAATAACTCAACTATAAGAGATAGCTGGTAAAATAGTTGTCTGTTAAACAAAAATGTTTGCATAATTACTAAAGAATTTGAGGGAGATTAATCTGAGCACATAATTCCAAAGTTAAAGTATAAAACTAAAAAACGTTAATTTATGTCCATGATCTCAGTGGAAACAGTGTTAATGCAACTAATGACATGTTTTAGTAATTACATAATAAAGCTCAACTTATATTTTAATGTGATATTAATCATACAAAACAGAAAAGAATGAGTACTAGATAAATTTACTAGTCATTAATATATACTAATTATTTCCTGGGCAGGTTGTGTGTGAATGATGCAATATAACTTATTATAAGGGGCACCATGTGATTAATATTATGTATTCCCCACCATCATATTTTAGGCAATAAATGGTTTATAAAAGTATCACAGTTATCTTTGTTGAACCGTTGAACTATATCTTGAATGATGTATTAGGTTGGTGCAAAAGTAATTGTGGTTTGAAAGGTTAAAAATAAGAAAATATGAAAGAAAAATCTCTTTTCTTTTCCAGGTTTGATTAGTACACGACTAGAAATATTCAATTTACATTGAATATATAAGATCTTTTCATCTTTGATATTATAAAAAATAATTAAAATTATGACAACTAATGTTTAGTAGAAGTTGTATTTTTCAGTTAGATTGTGTTTATGATTATTCTTTAAAAGTTTCAAAGGGATGAAAAGTGGCATTATAAATTTACTTGTAAAGCATCAGGGAATACTATAGAAATTTAACATTTGGAGTCTAACTGCAAAGTATGATTATATTAAATTATGCAATCTTTTTAAAAATATTAAATTAACAATTAAATTTTGCCCATTCCATTATGTAAAAATAAAAATAAAAAACAAAACTGGAGGGAGACTACATTTTTCACTTTGTGCCATTTTCATCATAAAGCCATTTGTTTTAGAAATAGTCATATAATTTTGGCAAGGTTTGACAGAACTGGCACATCTGCAGATAATGGTACAATTTGATATTTATAAAGTATCAAGTTTTCTATAAATATATATTTCTAGTTTCCATGGAAATTGACTAATCACTAGAGCTGATTTTTATTTATCTTTACTGTAACCAAGTAATGTTATTTATAGACTGTCTTTAAAAATCTGTAATAATTAACACTTTGATTAACAATTTTTAAAATTAATAGCCCCTTGACTGTTTATAAAGTCAACACATATATTGCTAAATATACCTGCAAAAAATAATCCCACATTTTATTTAAATGCTCAAGTAGAAATTACTTCAACTCTAGTGTGTTTTTCTTAATTTTCCTTTGTTTAATTTTGGTTTACAAGTTAGTAAAATGAAAATATTAATGTAAACTGCTTCACAAGGTTGTTGTAAAAATCAGATGACTTATTAAATCTACAATATTTAGAAATGTGCCTTTTATGGGTTCAAGTGCCACATAATAGTTTTTAATAGAATGTAAGCTCTGCAAAGGAAGACATTTCTGAAAATACTTGGCATATAGTGGACACTCAATGAAAATGTGTTGATTGACTAAATTAGGAGTTTAGCAATTGCTTCCCTTCCTATTGAATTTTAAAACAATGAATGAGAAAGAGAAACACCACATTTTGTACTAGGTCTTCAAACTGGTAAAGGTGCAACTCTGCATTTGCACAAAGACATTCCAAGGTGTGTGTAGCCATGGATAGCCATAGAGAAGGAATTTTCAAGTAGCGAACTACTATAAATAATCCACATTAAAAAAAAATTAAAAAGTCCACTTAAGGTAACTTTTGGCATTTTTCCATTTTCATTTTACACAAAGAAGGTGTTCATTTCCCCTATTCTAATTAGTATGATAACTTTTCTCCTTTGTTTGAAAACACCCTTTGAGTTATAAAAAATACTCATGTTTTATTGCTCAAAATGTCCCAACTTTGGTCATTAGGAAACCCTTCAGGTTGGCTCCTGGGTTCTTCCTTTCTTTTTTAAAAAATTAAAATTGAATGGAGTGACAATGGCCAACAAAACTACATAGGTTTCAGTGTGAAATTCTATAATCACCTATATATTGCATTATGTGTTCACCACCCAGAGTTAGTTCTCCTTCTATTCCCTCTTCTCCTTCTTGTACTTTTCTTCTCTTTCCCCTTCTCACTCCTCTCCTTCACCCCTGATACTCTTCCTCCTCCGTTCTTCTTTCACTTTTCTAATTATTTTCTTACTTTCTGGAACCAGGAGATATTCTGCACAAATTGTTTTATATTAGCCCCAGCCCTAGAATCAACTGCTTCTACAAGGAGCCCTGGTTCCTTTTACTGGATACTGGTGCTCCAAAACCATTACAAAATATTAACATTAGATGAAGACAGTTAAGCAATATAAGTGAATTCTTTGTACTGTTTTGCAATTTTTTAAGCCTAAGATTATTTTAAAATAAGACAGTTTAAAAATATCAATGTTAACTCTGAAGAACAATTACCCAAAACTTAGACATAAAGCAAGAAGACGACTGGATGAATCTGCAGAATCATACTAGGCCACAGACACTCACAAGGATATTGCTCCCTGGGAAACTATATCTTTGAATTTATTATTCGCTATTAAATAGTATTTCACACACTGTGAAATCGCTTATTAATTTCACAATTATCTAATAGAAAATACATCCTGAAATGTTAGAGTTTATTACAAGTAATGCATTGACAAGTTTTCTATCTATTAGCAAATTCATTTCAGCATTCCTTTGACTGGGTGATAACGAAAGTCCATTCCTCAGCTTATCCTTTCGACCAGTGTCACTGCCATTTAATCCTAAGATTACAGAATGCTTCTAGTCCCCCACCCCTTACTACCGAATTGACAGGGTTCCAGGTGAATAATTCTCTACTCTCATACTGATTCTCTAATAAAGGAATCCATTAATTTTTGCCATGTACTCATTACTCTTATTTTTTTTTTATATTATTTATTTTTTATAAGACTCATGGTTTAACTTTTCCAAAATGAGATCTTCATAACTCTTCCATTAGTCAAGACATTATAAATCCATGAAAAGTTTGACCTCTTCCTTTTTCTACATATTTTGAATAAGAATAAATCTATCACCAAAAATGCAATATTTCTACCTTTACAGATATATTCCAAATTCAGATATATTCAGAGTGGGACAATAGGAATGCTGAAATTTTAAAATTTATTTACTTCCATTTTTCATTCCCCAACTATCATGAAAGATGCAATGCTCCTGATGGAGAGGACTTTCTGAGCCAATAAGAGTATGTACAAGAAATATTGAAGAAAATCTGATTCTATGTTATAAAGACCCAGTGTCATGTTTATTGTAGACATAGATTTCAAATCACAGGGCTGCCATGGAGACAAATATCAATGCATTTATATTCATTGAAACTTTATAAATATTCGCCCCAAAATTTCCTTTCCTGAGAAACTGTTAAAACTGTCAAGAGGGCAAGTAATCTCCCTTAGTGAGAATGTCTAATAAAATTAATTACTTTTGTCTGCTACACTGTATTTTTTGGTGGAGTTTTGGCGTGAGTATATGACATTCCCTGGAGGTGATATCAAATCTAGTCAAGACCTCCTCACTGCCATCATTTCAAAAGTCTTTTTCAAATCAGTCCTTCTCTCAGATAGTGAAACTATTACTCAAAAGTAAACTACAATTTCAGTATTCAGAAATGGTTACTGAAATATATACATACATATTGTGTGATGGCATATATATATATATATATATATATATATACACACACACATATATATGTATGTCATACATATATATGTATGTCATCCAACTATAACGTATAATATTTATATATATTTTCCAAAATCAACCCTCAGGTACAAGAATAGGTACACTTCCATAATTATTTATATTTTTCATGTTATTTGAATGGGAGATTATGTGTGTATATGTATATAGTGGCAAACAAATGTATACACATTTTAAGACAGGAAAAAACTGTTAAAATTGTAATACTCAATACATACCAATGACAAAAGATGAATACAAGTCACATTTGACTTCTGCAATTACAAGAGGCATTCATAGTGGTTACCATCAGCGTCCAGACACTTCTGATTACGGCAAACTACTGCTTGAGCAACGTTGACCAAAGTGTCCACTTGTATACATTTTTTGGCATATATATATATATATACACACACACACACACACACACACACACACACACATATACATATATATTAAATACAGATAATATATATGCATATTATATGTACATATATATATATATATCTGTGTATGTATAGATACATACACATACACCTTTACATTTTATAAAATAATACCAGGGGTGCCAAAAATATATATACAAGTGGACACTTTGGTCAACGTTGCTCAAGCAGTGGTTTGCTGCAATCAGAGGTATCTGGACGCTGATAGGAACCACTTTGAGCATCTCTTGTAATTGCAGAAGTCAATCGTGTCTGGCATTCTTTTGCTATTGTTATATATCGAATATTGCAAATTTAATACACATTTCCTTACGTAAAATGTGAATACATTTGTTTGACACCCTCTGTATCGTTTGGGCGTCTCTCTAAGTCAGTACATATACAGATACCAAAATGTTTGAGGGTCAAAAATAGTATTCAGTATTCTGTTATTAACATATTTTATTAACGTAACTAATCCTTCTTTGGATAAGCATTGGTGTTTATGCTCTTTTTTTTAACTATTGAAAAGTGCATTCTATTTAAAGATATCTATAAGAAGGTGTATTAAAATTTTATATCAGTTTAATTATTTCCATTTTTACATACTTTAAAAGTCTATATATTTTTAAAATTACTCTATTATTTCATTTTTTAAAATTTATATTAATTATGTATAGTGTTGTGTATGTGTATGTGTAGTTTATTATATATTTTAAAAAATCACAACTATTAACATCACTGCTTTGGATTCTTTCTAATATAATTATATATATATATATATATATATATACAGCTGTGAGAGATATATTTTGATCATTTCAGTTCTTTCTCTTTTGTCAGTTTTATAGGAACTCCTTATGGAGATACAGACAATATGCTTTATTAGATTCCAATCCACTAATTTATTCAATTCTAAAAAAGAGGAAAATCTGTTTGATTCTCTCTGTTATAAGTATATTAAAAGTATTTTTTTTTATTGCTAGCTAAAATCAAACTAAGGAAAATTCACAGTAATATGGATTTTGTTGACCTCAAAGGAAATTTTCTTATGTAAGATTAGGTTTTCTTAAAAGCAAATGAAAGTATAATATGTTGAAGAGGTAATTTTATTTGAGGAGGAAAAGTTAGTCACCAAAGTATTTATGTCATGAAAATGTGATAACATAATGACAGATTGATGTGAAAAAGAGGTTTAAGCATACACAGAAAGTATCTTCAACCATATGTTTGTGTAATGAAGCCAGAAAATAATTTCAAATTGTTTTCGGCTATAAGGAAGGTATTGCATTTAAAGAAGTATTCCTTATTTCAGTTCAACTTATTTCAACAAATTATTTCACATATTACTACTTATCAAATACCATGACAGTTACTTGGTGTATAAAAAAGTATCTATTTAAGATGCTAAAATCAGTAAGAAAATACAATTATATGAGAAAAGTAGGAGAAAATTTTAATACTGTTGTATAAGTTTTAAGTGAAGGAAATAGAGTAGCTAAAGGAAAGGTAATTCATCCAATGTGATGCATCATTTTAATAGCTATGAACAACATAGGAAGATGTTTTCAAATGCTGTATGTTTAAATGAACTACCTATATTCCTTTCCTTGTTTAATTCTCCATGTGAATCCTCAGGTGAATCCATTACTCTTACCATGATTATTGCTATTTAGTTATATCCTTACTTTGTAATGAGAACTATAAAGATGAGAAAGGTGTGGTGTCTTTTCCATGGTTCCACAGCATTTGAATGGTGGAGCATTGAATTATAAACCATGGCCATGTAACACAGTTTACAGAGATAACACATAATCCAAATCTGAAGTATGAATTACAATTACTTAAGTGTGGGAAGTAGTGGAGTTGTTGCTCTTGTTGATTGTATTGATGGTGATGCTGCTGCTGAGGCTGATTGTGTGTGTGTGTGGGGGGCATGTAGTAAAAATAGCACGTAAATAGATTTAAATAAAAAGTTATGAAATGTGTAAAACTACAAATTATTGTAGCATGTGCAGGAAAGTATACAAATTTTTTATTTGAACATGAAAGTACTCTAAGAGGATCCCGTTAAGACGTTGGGTAGTTATAAAGTAAACAAGGTAGGCAATCATGGGGTAATCAGATCAGAGAAGGTTCCTATATAAATTCCAAGATGCTCGGAATTTTCCTGAAGAACATAGGAAATGACTGAAGTACTTGAAGAAAGGTAGTGGATCAGTCATAATTGTATTATTTATAGCTCATTCTGATCACCATATGATCACCAGGTATTTTATTAAATTTACTGAAATATAATTTACACACATTAAAATGCACCTGAATGTATACACTTAACATAATAACTTATTTATGTAAATGTTCCCTTATGTCCCTTTGCAATCAAACTTACACATCTTCAGCCCCAGATACTTAATGATTTATAGAAGCCCAAAATTAGAAGCAACTGAACTATTCATTGATAGGAGACTCAATAAAGAGATTGTGCTCTATCTATCTATGCAATGGAAAAATTTTAAGAAATACAAAGGAATCAATCACAATACATACAGCAACATAGAAGAACGTTAAGAACATCATGTTGCATGAAAGAAGCTAGGAGGAAGAAAGCATGTTTGCATAAAATTCCCAAACAGCAAAAGTAATTATACAAAATAGATCTACAAGCATGCAAGACAACTTAAGTTAAGCAGATTGTTTAGATGGCTTGTCTTAAAAATGGAGATAATGTCTTAAAAATGGAGTTAATGATCATTTTTGATAAGTAGATGTGGACATTAAATTTCCTGGACTTAGAATTTCCTGGACTTAGATATTACAACTAGAACTAAAACAACAACAACAACAACAACAACAACAACAACAACAAACACATTGTTTTGGAAATCAAGATACTTAAAGTTCATATTTTACTTTTGGCTTTACCAAAAGAACCAAAGCTGTAAACTCTAGGAAGTTATTGTATCATACTGAGATTCAGAATCCTATAACCAAAGTTTGACATAACTTTTTTCATTGAACTTTAGTAAGTATGAAATGGCATAATATTTATTAAAGTTCTTAATAGAGTACCTGGCTCATAGTAAACTAATTTCAAGTGAGAAATAGGTAGATATTATTTCAGTACTATTATCTTATTAAAAACCTTTTTTATTTCTTACCTTTTCAAGAACTGACGAGACATCCACTCAGTGTTTATGAACCTTGAGAATGGTGACCCTTCTGCTCCTCTTCTCTCCTGGACGGGTGCTGAGATGGTGACACGGACAGAGGGCTGGTCACTCGTGTCTCTGCCTGGAGGACACGATCAGATATGGGGGCAGGTTGGCAGGCAGGTTGTGGCCCGCCAGCTTGACTTTGATAAAGTGATTACCCAGGAAATTCCTCCTCATTGAGCAGTCTTCCCTGGTCCATATCGCCCAGCTTCCAGACTCCCCCAGCACCATATTGGGCGGTTTGGACGACACCACCTCCTCTGTGCTGGCACTCATGATCTTGTGGTTGACAGGTGACAGCAGGTAAAAGAGCCCATGGCAGGTGGGCTTGCGATTGCCCGCCACCTACTCGACGTCACCAGCGCCTGTGCCAGCCCCGCGCCGTAGTGGTGCCCAAAGAGCCTGTTCATGGTGCCGTCGAAGGCACCATGCTTCACAGCCTGGGAGCACAACAGAGATTCCTCCTGGCGCAACATCACCAACAGCTGCTTGATGTCGTTGGCCAGCATATCGAGCTTGCGCTTCAAAGCCGGGAACTTGCTAAAATCCTGGGTCTGCCGGAGTTCCCACATGTTGCCGAGGCTTAGGAAGTCGTAGGGTGGAATCTGATGCTCCCTCTCCATCTTCTGGTAAGTCTCTCCCAGGTTATTCACCGTCTTTTGTCTCTCTTTACCAAAGAGACTGACATCTTTTTCTTGAAGGAGCTGATGATTGTAGACGAAGACCTTGGAGAGCCATGCCCACTTGATTAGGTTGTTGAGCTTCCTGAGAACAGCATTTGTGGGCAGAGATTGGATGTCTTTGCAAAGGTTCTTCTGCTTGGTGTCCTAGAGAGCTTGTCGTTGTCACAGATGAGGAGAGCGTGGGGCCAGAGGAGCCGATGGATAGCAAAGAGCAGAATTATGTAGGTGACACACTCGGTGAACCTGTGCAAACTCCAGGACCTCTGCGAAGTCATAAGCTTTGCTGATGCACTGTTTCTCTCCAGACAGGGCACTGGGAGTGTGGATGATGCATATGCGGTCCAAAACTGGGTTGGGCAGCTGGGCACACATGAACTTGTTCAGGAACCTGTTGCCAAAGGCGTTGAGCTTCTGAATGGGCACAGCGGGCCCACGACGGGCTCAAGTTGGTGGCAGGACACCACTGTGTGGTGAGGCTGCGCATAATGGCGACAAAGAAGTAAGTGGTGTACTCAGCCCGTCCGCGTCCCTAGGAAGTTCTGCTCAACCAGGTTGAGGGATGAAGGTGGTCTCGTCCACTGGCACTGGCCCACGAGACGCAGCATGGGCTTAAGGTCCAAGACAGTGTCCTCCAGCACCGTGAGTGGAATTCGTGGAAGCGGTAGTGCTCCTCCATAGCGACTTCTGAACTTATAGCTGCAGGAGCCTCCCAGCTACCATCTGAAACAGCTGCAGCTCCTTCTTGCAGCGGATATCGGTGCTGACCCAGCTGAACATACTGCCAGAGAGGGCAGGCTGCTGAGAGGCAGACTGAGAGCGGGAATAAGGATGTGGAAGCCCAACCGCCTCTGCTCGCAGTCTGGCCTTAGGGCAGGAGAGGGGAGCGTCTACACTGTGCAAGCACATCTCATGGCCGAAGAGGTGCCCTCGGCTGAGCCGGCAATTTGCTGGTACAATACTGGGGAGTTTTTTTTTTTAATAGGGGAGTAGGATTTTCCCTAAAAGAACAAAGTAAACGCCTCTGCATGATCTTGGAACATCTACCATTTTGTTGACTATTGTATGATGCCAGGGGGAGGTATCTTTGTTTTTACTAACTTAGAGAGACGGTAGGAATCACGTGTTTCTATTGAGAAGATCATAAAAAATAATAATAATAATAATAATAATAATAATAATAAATTTTTTAAAAATCTGCACTAAAATAAAATTCTAGAGTTACTAAAGACGAAGGGAAAGCATTATGACTAAATTTTCACACTCAATTTATGGAGATCTTATTCAATATGTAAAAACCTAACTCGGGGGATTACCGGTAAGAGCTACTGGGAGGGTTACCCTTAAGACCTAGTTAGGAACTAGGTAAAGAAGAAATATCTGTGAATTACGAGATAATTCATAATGTATTGCATTTGTTTCTTAATTTTTCATACTTGACCCTTTAATGTTTGATAGGCAAGGTTTGGTTATTTACTGTTTCAAAGTAAACAGTAAATTTATTTTTAAAAAGGAACTTGTGATAATGTATTGCCCAGACTCAGAACAAAAAGTGCCTTTATTGCTTTCATCAGTCTATCTGTATTGGGACACATATTATATGAAAACTTCAAAATATTCAAGTTTAGTTAAATATCAACAATGAACAATTTCATAGCACAGGATGACATAGTTTGATTGTTCCCTTGTATTTCCAGCTAAATTACTCTGTTCTGAAAGAAACTTATAAAGTAAAATCAACTACTTGTGATTCTTGTTCTCATTTATGATTTTCTTTTGTTTTCCTATCATTGAATACAGTAAAGCAATGAAATCATAAGTGTTTAATTTTAATATACGTTAAAGTTTTATACCACATAATGGGAGTCTTCTTACGTATTTTTATATTTCCCAGAAATGACTCAGTGATTTTATTTTTAATGTACCTATCAATATCTAATGAACATTCAGTGAACCATTAAGGGGAAAAGAATTTCCCAATACTCCTGATATTTTTTTTATCAAAACAATACACAATACAATGAAAAACTGACACTCCAATGGAAGTTTGATACAAAATTGAAATGTACAACACACTGTCAATTAACGTGAAAAATAATAATCAATGTGAAATGCCACTGTCTGACAATTTGAATTGATCCTAATTGTAAAGAAAACTTTTGTTTTAAAAGTCTAGGAATGACATCTATGCTCTGTAAAAAGTGAATATATTTTATTTTAATTCTTTGGTTTTTATTGGGAAATATTGAGGGACAGTGTGTTTTCCAGGACCTATCAGCTCCAAGTCAAGTAGTTGTTTTCAATCTAGTTGTGGAGGGCACTGCTCACTGGCCCATGTGGGAATCGAACCGGCAATCTTGGTGTTATGAGCACTGTGCTCTTACCACTGACCCAAGCAGCTGCCTCATAAAAGTGAATATATTTTAAATCAACGTTCAGAACATGAAGAATTGTCTTACATCAGTCTCGTGCTACAGAACTTTCTTTGAGGATAGAAATGTTCTTTAATTCTAGATTGTCTGACAGTCACTAGTTACAGATGACTATTAAACACTTAACATGTAATTAACATGACTAAGGAATTGGCTTTTAAATTTGATTAAAGTTCAAATTTAAATATAGTTATATTTAACTAGTTATATAGTTATATTTAAATAGTGGCTACTGTATTGGACAGAACAGTCTTAAACTGATAAAGAGAATTATTTCCACATTGGATGATTATCCACACAGCAGGGATTAGTAATGGTAATGACAGCCAATGGAATAGGATTTTTTATTTGTCACAAGATCAATAATTTGTTTCTTTTCTGAACTTAAGCACCCAAGAGAAAGTTGGCACATATTTTACAAAGATTTCCCACACGTCTCTTTGAGCATAAACCGTTTATGATATAAGAAAATTTTTCTTTCAGAGAATGGTATTAAGAATTAAAATCACTTGAATTAACAAAGCCTAGCAATCTTAACTAAGAACTGAACTCCAACCCTCCTATCTGTTCTAGTTGTCTTTAAATTGTTCCTAGATATTGTTCCTCAGGAATTTAAGTGTAGAAACCAATAAATAAGATTTTGTGTTTGATTCAGGGAACTCCTGTAAGTCGATACAGGATAAAATAATTTGAACATTTAGGCAAATGGCTCCCTTAAAAGGAAATATTTTGCTCCCCAGAGCTAGCAGTTTATCATACACATTTACTTACCAAGACTATTTCCTGTCTGTGCCTACAATCCTAAACTTTTATTGCCAAAATATTTCCAGCCCCAATCACTTCTCACATTGAAGACTTGATTTAAACCAGTTGGACTCAGACCCTAAAAATCCTATAAATATTTTGCCCTGACAACCCCCTTCTGAGATTCACTGAGATTCTATAAAGGCAGTGTTCTCCATACCTGCATTTGTCAAAACATTAGTTTGCTTGATTAATAAGCTTTCTGGTAACTTTTTGGCAAGTCAACATTGCAGAGAAATATTGATAGAAATTCCAAGTTAATAACAATTAAAATTTACACTTTGTTCTTTCTGGAAAGGAATGAAAAGAAGTTGGTAAAGGCCCAAAGTTAACCCCTTTTTGTTTAACCCTCTTTCTCACGAAAATGAGAATATCAATAATGCCAATAGCACACGGTTGTTATAAGGTTTAAATTAATTAATTCATAAGATTAACCTAATTTCCTACCATATAAGTCCTCAAGAGACTGATCATTTTTAATATTTATCCCAAGAAAGAAATATCTCTTGGCATTTTAATATTTCCTCAATAGACTGAAAACTATCATTCAATGTATAGATGAAGCAGGGTTTATATATTTATATTATTATATTTATATAATATGCAATATAATAATTATGTTAGTATAGCATCAAGTCAAAGTTAAATAGAGCCTTTTAACCTAGGAAAGTTTTCTATTCCTAAGAAAGGTTCTATTTAACTTTGAGTTTCAGCTGTGTGCTCCAGTCCAGATAACCACAAAACTGTATATTTGTGATTTTGGACAGTGGCCCAGCTCATAGTAATGTCCCCCAGGAAATTCATGGGAGGAAAGGTGGTTGAAATGATGCCGGATTGTATATGGCACTCCAATGCCGTAATGGCTACACTCTTTTCTTTTCAGTAAAATTATTACATGCACCAGCGATTACGGTACTCTTCTATCAGAGAAATTCATCACTGCACAATACCACATTCAGCTTCACATGGAGTTTATTATTGATATGTTGAAAAGAAATGGGGAAAATTGTGGAATGACTACGCTAAAGGCTGGAACTTATTATCTAGACTGGCAAATGAGAACACATTTCAATTAACATTTGCCAATTACGGAAAATCCAAATTCAACTTAATTGACACCTATATCAAATCCTTTAGGCCTATAAATTAGCTCCCTGGGACACATAATTCCAGGAAAGTTTAACAGAGACATCTATAATTGATGTGTTAGCAGTCTCTCATTATGCCAAAGAGTGCATTTAGGTGTCACTGGGCTATTTCAGCACTAGTGGAGATGAACAAATTACCGAACTGCAGATCCTATAAAGTTTCACAAAACAGTCTATTTTAAGTTTTTATATACTTTGAGAAGATCTGGGAAGAATGTATGAGATTAAGGAGTTATACAGATAATAGTAACAGATTTTATAAGCCAAAAAAAAAAAAACCAACTATCACTTATTCAACTATTTTTGTCTATCAGTGCAAGCTCTTTATCACCATAGAAACTCGTAATAGCTTTATGAAACAATTTTATGCTTAGTGATTGCCCACATAATAACAGGTGTTAACAGCAGTGTCTAACTCTACTTGATATTGTTACTGCAATAAAATATTTCATTTTCAGGAGTATGTAGACACTAGTTTGGATGTAAACACAGAAGAACATAATCAAAATTAAATGTAAGCTACTATGGGAAGATAAGTGAACCCCCAAATAAATACAAGTTATGTATTTATTCTTGCTCTTATACCAATTAACATATGTAAACATTATTATTGTGTTACTGGACTATATTGGTCATTTTTGTCTAAATAATAAATTCTAAATAGCCAATATAAACATGACAACAACATATTTCTACCAGTTTACTCAGAGAGATGATTGTATAAAGACATTGCTTTCATTAATTGATTTACGAAATGGACAGTATTTTTCACAGATGAAAGAAATATTAAAAATAATTTATTTTATTTCCAGAAAACAACAATTACAAAAAATATTGACAATGAAGAAAAAGCAATAGAATGCCAAAATAATATTGTTATGAAAGTTAAAATAGATGAACCGTAATCAGTGAAGTGTCTCAAATCCCTAAATAGAGTGTCCTCTATCCCCACAGTTATTCCACAAAATATTGTAATTGTTGTCAAATTTTGATCTTTATTCACAAATTTATTTTCTCTTTGAATGTTTTTATATTACTCTCAAGGAATAATTCTGGAAAGTATGCCTTATCTACTTGCTGATCTTATTAGCATGACACAGCTGTTGGCCGGCCCTGCAAATACTCCACCATTACTTCAGCTTCCCTTTCAGGGATTTTCCTTCGGCTTCCCTGACTCATGATCCAGGGATATGTGCTCAGCTCTGTGATGAAGAGTCCTAGCTCATATCAGACACATAAAATCAAGGCAACAAGAACTGACATCAGTGGCAGCTGGTCCGTATGGGCTTCAGCTCATGTTTGTGAGTTCCAATTCTTGCTCTTATTTGCTGTGGCCAAGGGCTAGGATGAGGCAAATGAGGCATACAGGGCACATGATTTAAGGAGGCATTCACCATCAGGGTCATGCAAGTGCAGGTGTAATATCTCTTTCCAAAGATGCCTCTGATAAAATAATCAAATGAAGTGGCATGTAACATTGTGACAGTAAGCTAGGTGAAATAATGGATCATGATATAATACAATACTATCTAATTATTCTAGATTTGAAATATTGAGAATGCCATTGACACTGTTAATTATTTTTAAGTTCAACATATTAATGATAGTAAGTAATCAATGGAGCATGCTCAATAAAGAAATCAGACTCAATTGATTTCTTCTTCTTCTTCTTTTTTTTTTTTTTTTTTTTAGTGAAGTCATATCCATTAAAACCTCGGTCTGTTCACAGGAAAATATTGCACTTCATCAATAGTATTTTATTTTATTTATTTATTTATGTAAATTAGCTTTTATTTGACACTATTGTCAAAAGCCACCAACAAAAAGCAATCGAACTGTGAGAAACTACAATTTTACTTTAACCCTCAGACCCTGCAAGAGCCTAAATCCACATCACTTTGCTACTGGACATGTAATAGGATATTATAAGAGCTGTGTAGGAAACAATATGCTCCTATTTATTTAACTCTTACAACGAGTCTTGGTCCTAATTTTGCTTCAGAATTTGAAAAATACTGGGCAAGTTTGGCTATAGACTTAGATGAGTTAAGACTCTTTTTGGTGGGCTGACTACCCAGTATTTCTTCTACAACAATGGAATTCTTAGCCCTTTGGAACCTCAAGTTTGGGGTTGGCTTAAGGTTAAGGAGATGGGCAAATCCACATTTAGTTGAGCAATGCAGAGTTCTCTATTATTTAAAGAAACAGCCAGTCTTAAGAACATTTGATTCAGCAGTTTTATGTATAAAAAAATATCTCTTTCTCTCTCTTTCTGACTCTCTTCCCCTCACCCCAAATGGCCAATAAGCACATGAAATGATGCTCAATATTAATAATCATTAGAGAAATGCAAATAAAAACCACAGTGAGAGACCACCTCACACCATGAGGACCGCCACTATCAAGAGAACAGAGAATAAAACATTGGTGAGAATGCCCACATCACAGATTTTTAAAAGCACAGTTCTGGCATACAGTTTAGTTGTTGCGCTTTATCTTACTCATTACCACAAACAAAAGTATGAGCTAACATTCATAGCAGAACTACACCCAGACAGCCAGTTGTTAAATATTTACCAACACAGGACTACCTAAAAGTTACCTCATTTAGGACGTTTTCTCCATAACCTTCTTTCAGGAAGTTTTTTTTTTTCTTTTTTTTTTTAATGACAATCCAATTATTTTGTACTAAATTTTTGTATCCCTTCAAAAATTAATATGTTGAAGCCCAATGCCTGGACTGTATTTGAAAATAGGGCCTGTGATGAAGTGATGAAAGTTAAATGAAGTAAAAGGTTGTGCCTTTATAAGAAGAGATAGCAGAGCTCTCTCTTTACCATGTGAGGGCAGTCAGGAGGAAGCCCTCTGAGTGCCAGGAAGAGAACCCTCCCTATGAAAAGAGCCTCCCAGTACCTTGATCTTGGGCTTCCCATTCTCCAGAACTGTGAGGAATAGTGTCTATTATTTGAATTACCCCGTCTATGGTATTTTGTTATAGCAGCCTGAGCAGTACGACAGAAACCTCATCTCCCTTTCCTTAGACACTTACTTTAGAAAACGAGTAATTGCGAATTACTTCCCAACTACTTTAAAATGTGTATCACTCTACTTAAAAGTGACTTGCCAGTTTTAAGACCCAGGGAATGTCTTTTTCAAGTATCTGGGAAACATTTCTTTAAAACCTGAACATCTAAGGAGCTGGCTCCCTAACTCCCAGTCTCCTTCAGAGGAGAGGAGCTTCCATGTGCAACTTGTTCCCGGTTGTAAAACTAATTCCGGTCGTGAAAACAGGAGAAAGTTTACTTTTGTTAGGTAAAACCAATTACCCAATACAGGTAGTCTACAATTACCCCCACCCTAGCTCTTGAAATTCTCAGGTCTTTTGTTTCAGTGTAGTTGAGTTCAATCCCACTTCCTATTGCAATGATCTTGAATAAAGTTAAGGGCCAGTTAATAGGTTTCACTGGGAAAACTCCCAAGGTTTTGAATCAACAAGTAGCTAAAAGTATTTTTCAAGTAATTTCTGAAATCTCTAATTATTTTCTGACTTCACTATGTATAATACCCAATTTAGGTCAAACCAATTTTGAAGATAAAATTTGTGAAATCTCTTTGAAAATGTTTTGTCCTATCACCAGAGGTATTTAAAATCCATTCTCAAACAGGAGATATCCATGTAAATTTTGATCCTTCCTGATACATTTTCCCCCCTAATCATTCTCTTTATCCAAGTTTTGTCTGTTAAACAAGTATCTAAGTGGACTATTCAATTTTATAAAGTCAGAAGTCTAGGATTACAAGTTCCCCCAAAAATTCAGAATTCCTTTGATTTTTGTTTCTCTTTATTCTCACAAGTTTGGAAATTTTTTTGACAATATACTTCAAACCTTCACATAGCAATGTGTTAAAGTCAACATACCATAAGTTATTGACACAAAGAAGTACGCTAGGAAATGGAAGGGCATTATGATTTTGAATCGGAATTCAATCTCAGACATAGGAGGGTCCCTGGAGATGGCAGGTGCTAAGACTATGGCTGTCTGAAATTTTTTGTTTCTTTGTTTTCATGTTTGACTAGTCTGCATCAGGAAAAAAAAAAAAAAAACAATTTAGGAAAGTGATTTGGTAGTACAAATTAGGTTTTGATTTTTCTACAACCAATCAAAAAGGTTTGACTGTTAAATATTAGATATATTGTTGCCCTTTTGCTCTAAGACATCTATTAGATAATCTAAGTCATACCAAAAGTTCCTCAAAATGGCCTTCACAGTGCTAAGCTGTCATTGGTAAAAGTATGCAATTTCAAAAGATAGAAATGCTATTTAGTATTATCATGAGAGAACATGTAAGAAGCATGAGTTTATCTGGGTGGGGGTGAGTCCTGAGACCTGTGAGAGCAGAGACAGTTGGAAAAACTAAGTTACTTTTACATCTTGGGTGTCTATATCCTGACCAAATGCCAGCTGTCACTATCAGTAAGCCTTCCTTGCTGCACTTCTTGGTAGATGGAATAATCAAATCAATTTTCAGGGAAACAAAGAAAGAAAAGAGTCCATATAAAGTCTTGACCCAAGGCAAATTTGTCCACGACACAGTATGTAGAAACATTCTACTTATTGATCTTTGGGGCTGGTTCACATTGTCAAGTTTGTTGAGCATATTATCCTGCCACTTACCACTTACTCTTTTTAACACCATAAATTTCACAAATATAAAAGGGAAACAATAATAAAAAGTAAAGATATAGGTCAGATTTTACTAATCTGACCTATAGCACAATCTAGGGGATATATAGCACAATATGGTCAGATACCTAAACCACATACTTAATCTTAGGAATAAAAATAAACCATGACACAATGTTTAAGAAAAATGTTTGAACTTACATTCAACAAAATACATCATGATTAAAAGCTAGGTGATCTCTAATAGCTGGAGGATAAAGGGTCTCACATGTGAGCACTATTAATGAGTCGACCAACAGAGGACAACCTAGGACACACTTCTGTTGCCACCAAAATCAAGCTTATTAGGGTGATGTGGCAAGAGAGAATTCAACACAAATGATCCTCACAAATAACTCCTTTTTCTTTTGAATCTCTGGGGAAATGTTTCTTGTGGTTTTATGTCAGCCAGATATTGTGCCTTATAAATTAACATTTTTGAGGAGGCCTGTCAATGGCTGTAGATTTGTTATGCACAAATATCCTAGAAAAAAAGGAAATGTAAGAAAAATCAGTGGTTATAATTTTACAATGTTTAAAGGATAACAAATTTAATGATAACTTGGCTACATTTGCTTTTCAATGATAATCTTGCACCTACCCATGGGTTATTGAATTTCAGGTTATGTTTTAAAGTAATAACATATATCTTCTGAACCATGTTTCCCTAAAGCTTGGTATCAAGCTGAAGTGTGAGCATCTTTAGCTTATCTTTTAATTCATGGGAGAGTTGAAGAAGCCCTAAAAATTCCCCATTACTCTTGGAGCAGTATTTTGGTTACTGGGTATGGGGACAGAGCCACAAAAAGCAGTTTCCAGGCTCTCGGCCTCACATAGAAAGGTGCTGGTTCAGGTAGTAAATGGCCGTCGACTGTGATCAAATGGCCATCAGCTGTGGCTAGTTGGCTGTCAGCTGTAACCAGTGAGCCATTGGCCACGAATATAACTGCCGTGGCTATGCTAGCAGAAAAAGGGGGAGCTAGCAAGAAGATGGTGGCTGAGCCTGCAAGCGGTGCAGTGAGGGTTGAGAATTGTGTGGCTCCTGTTTCCTGTGTCTCCAACCCAGCTGCCAGCGAAAGTATAGTGGTGTGACTCCCCTACCTATGTCTCCGTGGGTGTTCCTTTTTGGCCTCACCATGTCCTGCGTTCTTGTGTGGGGAGCGGGACCAGAGACCCCGCAGGCCGCTCCGCACGACACTGGGTGATAAAATCTATAGACATAAAAGGAAGTTGGATTCACATGTAATCTTCAGATATTTGGGTAGCCACATATCATGACTAGTGTAACATCTGTGTGTAATCAATGGGAATAATGTGTAGATTAGGAATTGTTCTCATCTCGTCTGGTAAACCTCGTTTACTGATTATTTCAGCAGGGACAGGACAAATCTTATTCACTACAATGTGATTTTCTGTCTTTCATAAATTATGAGTGTGATATATTATCAATGCATCTTTAGATCAAGCAGCATAGATTCCCAGCACTGCCTTATATGATATTTTTACTGAATTATTATCCAACTATCCATAAAGTTAAAAAAAGTAAATAGTTAAATTATGAAAAAATTCACATCAGAATCTTATTTTTACATTAATTTTCAGATAGTCATAAAATTACCTGAAAGAAAATTAAGAAGAATGTGAAAAATGTCTCTGGAAATGGATTTGTTTTGATATGTCATCTAAATATACTGAAATTATTTCCATTGTAACTTCAAAGCATTTGATATTAATAAAGGAAAATGATAGTTTCTGAAGTAACGTCTGCATTGACTGATTATGTCATTTAAGAGACTTAAATATGTTGGAGATCTTCAGAGAGAAAATTCTTGGAGGCAGTTTTTAAATATTCTGAAATTTAACTAATTAGTTAATTAATTATTTTCCATTTTAGAAGCTGAGCACAATCATGTTAATCGTTATACATAGAGAGTTTTCTTGTCGGAATGTACCATTTTATTATCCTTCTGATGATGCTTTTGTACTTTATAATCTTAGCAAGTTTGGCATATTTATTATTTTTAATTTAAAATACTTTGATATTTGGCCTCCTTTGATCTGCCCTTTCTGTGTTTCTAAGTTAATTCTATAGTAGTAAATGACTAAGGAATAATACTTAAATTCTTTATTTATTTGTGAACAATGATTAGATAATATTGTTGCTTTTATTATTGCTATTATTTGCTATGTCAAAAACCATTCATTGGACAATAATTGGGCTGGGCCTGCAAGTGTGAGGCTGATGGCTGATAAATAAATTGACTGGGTTTAATAATTTGACGTGATATCTTGGAAAATGACAGTGATAAAGTAAAACAGATTTAAAAAAAAAAGTCCATTAACTTTTTACATTTAAGCTTAACAACTTTAAATAAAAATAGGTCTTTTGTTAGGTTTGCGCAAAAGTAAGTGTGGTTTTTACAATTATTTTTAACATTTTAAACCACAGTTACTTTTGTACCAACATAATAATAGTATCTAGTAGTATTCAAGGCATGCTAGATAGAAAGGTACTAGTGACTATTCATTTTCTCTATGCCCAGGGAAATGTGACATACAGGTCTGCTTAGGAGTGTATTATGTGTGCATGTAGGCTTGGTCAAGGGTGTGTGGGCCTTGTTTGGTTTAAGCTCAAACTGGGTTTCATTTCCCCAAGTGCTAAAATCTGATTTAAAGTACAATGCTCCACTATCCATCTCCCCACCTTATCTCTCTTTATATATGTACATATATATGTACATACATATCTATGCAATTATATAGAGAGAGTTTCATATTTAACAGCAAGGTGGAAAGTGGTCGTATGTTTTGATTCTATATACAGTATATAGATAGACAGATAGATGATAGATAGATAGATAGATAGATAGATAGATAGATAGATAGATAGATAGATAGGAGCATCTGTCTGTGTGTGTGTTTATATATGCGCACACAGACAGATGCACCTTGATTTATGATGGGGTTATGTCCTGATAAACCCATACCCCTTTTAAGTGAAAAAATATCTTAAATCAAAAATACATTTAATACACCTTACCTAATGTACATCATAGTTTAGCCTAGCCTACCCTAAATGTGCTCAGATCACAGTTGGAAAATTATCTTGCATTTCCTTCAAGACTAATTGTTTTTCTCTTCTCACCAAAGCAGGAGACACACATGGGAATTTTGTAGACATGACGGGATGGAAAAACACAAAACACAGTATCCCCAAAACACTGGCAATGCAGTGCACTGAAGAATATCAGTTGTTCACCCTAATGATTCCATGAAACTGGGAGCTGTGGCTCACAGCTGCTTCCCGGCATCACAGGACAGTATTACACTGCATGTCGCTAGCCTGGGAAAAGAGCAAAATTCAAAATTTGAAGAATGGCTTCAATTGAACGCAAATCACTTTCACTCCATCATAAAGTCCCAAAAGTGTAAGCCAACCATTGTAAGTCAGGGGCTGTCTGTATATGTGACATCTCCCTATGTTTACCTCTATTTCTAGTCATATATTTGTCAGCTATCTATTATCTATCTAACATCTATCATCTTCATCAATCTATAGAGAAAAATATCCTAAACTAAGCTTTTAAAAATAATCTCATCATTGATCATGAAATTTATTCATTAATATTAATCATTTTTTTCTCTTTCATAACCATTTTCCTAGAAAATTGCTAATTTCACCTTCTCCATGCCTATCCATTTTGTTCTCTAACATTTATTGCCAAGTTTACCATCTTAATGAAATCTCATCATTTAACCTAATTCCAGTGAATAATTTTAACAGCACCAAACTACTTTTATCTATAATGTCCTACATAGGTTTGTTTACACTCCTGTGTCTTGCTTATGCTGTTTCCTCTTGTTGGGATAGCTTTGTCCATTGGTATTCCTTGAACAAAATCCTATAAATTCAAATGGTAAAAATGTTTATATGCCTTGATAAAAATCATGTTTCCTCTTTTGCACACCCACTGCACTGTGTTCTAGTCTCAATTATGGCATTCCCTATTGCACTTTTACTTGACCGTTTCTTATTATTTTCATTCTCTAAGAATCGGCAACTCAACTTAATCTATCATTATAGAATCACACCCCAGACACTTCTGAGAATATACTAAGTACTGAAAGATATATTTTAGTATAAAAATATGATGAATAAAAATCTGTTTATGTAAATATTATTTCAGACAACCAAATATGATGAACCTTTTGGAATGTAATCCTCTCTAACTAACAGTGTGGTTGATCCTATAAAGATATCATTTTAGCCATACCTTTATTTAAAAAAATGAGAGCTCCATATTAGAAACTTCTATTGCATTAAATCAATGGATTTGGAGGTTAATTTATTTTTAAAACTCAACACTTTTCTTACTAATATAAATGATACACTGTCATCCTAAATTTCTTATCTTCACAAAATTATTTGTGCCTCCAATCTTCCCCTTATTCCTTGAAGCTCACCAAACATAAGGGGTGGAAATAAGTTAATCTAGTTTAGACGCATTCAACAGGGACACTAATAGGAAATTAAGGGAAAACAAATCTAAAATAAATTTAAAGTGGAATATTTAAAACTAGGCTACTTTATAAAGTTTTATAATATAAGATATTCATAGCTAGACCCCTTAGCTGGTGTAATTCACCACCCACATGGAAAATTCTATGTAAGTTGGATGGTTAAGTCAATGCAACAATGTCATTCAATCATTCTCAAAGTAAAATTAATAGCACTGTTTTTGTTTGTTTGTTTTTGTTTGTTTGTTTTTTAGTAGACTTCTCAAGTCCTCAAGAACTTTGTTTCTTGTCTTTTCCTTGACCAGGGGTACATTACTAATTTCCCTTCTGACTCATGGTTGAGTTGTATTTCTGCTCAGCCATTGACATCCGTTGCTCAATTATTTTCTGACTCCACAGTTGATTCCAGCCATGGTCATACTATATTCTTAAATCATCTTGAGATTTTCCCCCTAGATTTTAAAGTCTGATCTGAATATAACAATTGAAATAACTATAGTGTTTTATAACAGGAAGAAACCTTACATGCACAATGCAAACATAATAATAGGCACATTATTTGTGATGTTTAATTTTACATGTCAAATTGACTAAGCCACACAGTGGCCAGACATTGGTATTGGGTTAAACATTACTCTGGGTGTTTTTGTGACAGTGTTTTGGATGAGATTCACACTTAAATTGGTATAGTAAAGAAGACTGCCCTCTATAATGTAGATTGGCCTCATCTAATCAGTTGAAGGTCTGAATTAAAAAACAAAAAGGAAAATGACAAACAACAAACAACAATAAAAAAACTGATCTTCTAAGTAAGGGAGAAGTCTTCTGCCTAATAGCCAGCAAACTGACTCATTGGCTTTTTACCTGACTTCATATTTGAATGGAAATATTGGTTCTTCCTGAATCTTGAGCCTGATGGCCTTTGGGCTACAAATGCACCATCAGCTTTTCCACTTCTCAGGCCTTCAGACTTGGACTGGAACTAAACCATCAATTCTCCTGGATCCTCAACTTGCTAACTCACCCTGCATGTCTCAAGACTTGCCAGCCTCCATACTCATTTGAGCCAGTTCCTTATAATACTTATATACATATGCCCTACTAGTTTTGTTTCTCAGGAGAATCCTGACTAACACATTGTTATAACAAAATATTCATTGGAAGAACAACTGAAAACCGTAAAATGAAAAGAGCAAATATTTTTTTTGTAAAGGAAGCTACTTATAAACCAGGTAGTGAGATTAATTAATTTAATTGTGTCAACAGAGTAATAAGGATGATAATAAAGTTCTCTTGCTACTTAACTATTAAAATTTTTGTGATTATCTGAGAGATTTTAGGACAGTGGAGAAAATCAGACATTTCACTAATTAATTTCCATAAACAAAGAAAACTCTTAGCAAAAAAGAAAAAAACCTAAGGAAACACACATTTTTTTAAAATGCCATTATTGCAATGTTGCTTAATGTTTTGTGTTTTGTTTTGTCTTTTTCAATTTCAGCATGTCATCAATTAAATGTGATAGTCTGCCTAATATTTATCATTGCAAAAATTAAATGTTTTATTTTTATTCCACCACTTGACAAATATTGCTGCAATGTTTACTAAATGCTGGGTACTGCAATTACAACAATGTATAAGTCACCGACGGGACCTGATTTCAAAAGCACTTAAAATGTGCTAAAACAAAGTCATATAAAAAAACATAATAGCAATCGTGAAGGGAAAGTGTCACAGAAGGTGTAATTCCAAAACATTACTGTGATATGAACATAAAGAGTGTGCTCTACTAGTCTTGGAAAAGAGGTTGAGAGGTTACGGAAGATTCCCGCAGAGGCAGTTATATGAGTGGAGTCTATGAGGTTAAATCAGCATTATTTTGGTAGACCAAGTCTCAGAGTGTAGGGGATAAGACAAACAGTACCATAAGAAAATACAGACTTGAAACAACATGTGATGTTGGGAGATCATAAGTTGTGTGTAAGAGTGCAGGAGATGTTAGTTGCAGGGGACAAGGTTAAAATACAGGCATTATTAAGTCTTTTGTAGGCTATGTGTAGGAAACAGTTTTTTGTTTGTTTGTTTGTTTTCTCCTATCTATCCATCCACTCCATACTTTTCTTCTGGAATGCCATTTTGTTCAGTTAACAAGCTACAAAATCATAGACTACAGGAATGGCTGATTTCTTCCTTATATAAAAGAATGGGTTCCATTTCTACTGGTTTAGGTATCAACATGTTTTATAATACCGTGTTTCCCTGAAATTAAGACCTAACTGGAAAATAAGCCCTAGCATGATTTTTCAGGATGACATCCCCTGAACATAAGCCCTAATGCGTCTTTTGGAGCAAACCTTAATATAAGACCCGAATTTATTTTTGGGGAAACGCAGTGGTGGTCAATCACATTTGAAGGTAAGTAAAACTGAAGAAGTTATAGAGGGGTTTTCTTGCTTTTAACAAACATAAACTAAAATGATTAAATTATCCAACAGTGGCTAAATATCTGGACTCTTTTTTATTCCTTTGAATTTTGCTAGAAATGGATCCATACGTTTTATGAGCTCTTCTTTTTCATATTACCTTGGGAAAAGTTTACAATGACTTTGAATACTTACTACGTTTGTTTTTTTTCAACCTGTTCGCTTAGAAACTAAAGTGTTATTTTTTTTTTAGAAAAGTCATCGATTTTTAAAACTATTTTGCCACTGCATAACATATAATACCATTTTTTATTCTCTAAGATTAACGTCGTCATTTTTGAAACTCACTTTCTAAGCCTTTTCCATACACTTAGATGTTCTGTAACAATAACATCCAGTTCCTGAAAGCAATATGCTGAGTTAGTAATGATAGATTAAATTACGCTGCAGAAACAATGACAACATTCTTAATGGATTTATATAACAAAAGTTAATTTTTATTCACCCATCATGTCACATGTAGGTTGGCAGGGGACTCTGGTAAATAATCATTATGGGGCCCTGGATTATAAAGAGTTTACTAGCTTTTAACTGCATTGCATGGGTCATACAACTTCCTCCGATGTAGAAATAGAGAAAGAATAGAGTGGTTAATAAGTAAAGATTTCCTTGACTCTCCTTGGAGTTGAAACACATTATCCTTGCCTATATTTCACTAGCCAAAACCTTTCATAGGGGCTAGGAAATTCAGAGCAGGAGAGTATCTATATTACTGTTTTAATAGGAATCACATATATTTTTTGCTATTGAAAATGATTTTATTGTTTCTTATATATTTTTGTTTGTTGATGAATTTAAATATTATCCTCACTTCTGCATGCCCAGGGATCTTTGTCCATTGTATTTCTTATAGTTTTTGTGGTGCACTATATGCATATTTCATTATGTCTTAATTAAAAATGTGTTTCTTTTAAAACTCTTTTATGTTTTATTTTCTTCTTTTACTATTTAAGATTACTGGTAGGATCTAAAGAACAATAGTTATAGAGGAAGTTCCTGCTTCCTTTCTGAAATTATACATTATTATACTATCCTATCCACTGAGGGTGCATATCTATGCAAAGATACTTGATCCAACCTCCAATCTTACTGCCTACAGTTTTGATTATTATATCCCTCATTCATGTAATTAATTTTCAAAAATATAGACCACAGGGATAAGCAAAGAACACAGGGGGGAATGATACTTTCAATGCTACTCATATCTCTGAAGTAGTCTTTTTTTTATTTTTTCAATTAAAGTTTATTGGGGTGACAATGGTTAGTAAAGTTACATAGATTTCAGGTGTACAATTCTGTATTACATCATCTATATATCACATTATGTGTTCACCACCCAGAGTCAGTTCTCCTTTCATCACCATATATTTGATCCCTTTTACTCTCATCTACCACCCCCTCTCCCTTACCCTCTAAACTATTGTCTGTGTCTATGAGTTTTTGTTTTTTCATTTGTTTGTCTTGTTCCTTTGTTGTTTTCAGTTTATGTCCCACATAACAGTGAGATCCTATGGTTCTTGACTTCTTCTGTCTGACTTATTTTGCTTAGCATAATAACCTCAAGATCCATCCATGTTGTTACAAATGGCACTATTTCATCTTTTCTTATGGCAGGATAGTATTCCGTTGTGTATATATACCACGTCTTCTTTATCCAATCATCTATTGAGGGACACTTTGGTTGTTTCCTTGTCTTGGCCACCGTAAATAAAGCTGCAATGAACATCGGAGCACATATAACTTTACAGATAAATGTTTTCAGATTTCCAGGGTAGAGGCTGAGGAGAAGGATTGCTGGGTCATATGGTAATTCTATTCTTTTGACATTTCTTGGTGTTACAGGGTAGACTTCTTTACTTTAATATTTATATTCTTTTTATTGAGATTTAATTTATTTTTTAAATTCTGAATATAATCCATAGACAGTTTTCAAATACGTTTTCCAAATTTTCAAATATATACTCCCATTGTATGACTGTTTAATGTTCTTAATAGTGCTTTCGAAGTGCAAACTATTTTAATGTTGAGAAGACAAATCCATTATGAATTCTTAAATTATGTTTTCAGTATTGTGTCTATATATTTTTCAACTAACCTCAGGACACATATATTTTTTCCTATTGTTACTCTAGAAAATTCATGGTTTTAGGTTTTACATTTTGAACAATGATATATTTTTAATAAGTTTTTTGTTTTTTAATTTTTTGCATTTGAATATTCAGAATATTCCAGCACCATTTGTTGAAAAGACCTTTTTTTCTTACTGAATTGAATTCCATTTAATGTCAGTCAATTGACAAATATGCACTACACTGTTTCTGGGCTCTCTTCTCTTTTATTGATCTATATGCCTATACATTTTCCAATCATGTCATTGTGATTCATGAAACTTTACTGTAAGTCTGAGCATCAGATAGTTACAGACTTTCAACATTTTCCCCCCAATATTGTTTTAGCTAACATAATTCATTGTCATTCACAGAAATGTTAAGTTTTATTTTGAAGGAGAGATGGGGAGAAGAATCTGGGTTCATTCCCTGACCACAAAGGTCACTCTTCACCCTGCTCCCTAAAGCCTGCACTAAGAGTGACACTTTCTCAGGACTTCACACATAAATTTATTTATTTTTTTATTTTTTTAACTGTTGTCATTGTTCATTGAGAAGAAACTGAGAGAGGTAGACCATTTCTACAGTATATATAGTATATACATATATACATACAGTATATATAGTATTAAAATGTTCTATAATATTCCCCTAACGACTCTCACTGATTAAACATTTTTCCAGAATTCTTCCTTCTGGTATCCAGCAGCACATGTCCCAGGGGAGCTAGTACTAGCGTCACTTTTCTATTAGGAGGTGACTATATTTTCTTAGATTTCTAGCTAGTTGGTCACCCTATGACCTCAATTCTTTGATGGATACAAGGAAATTTGAATTTGCAGATTTTCCAGTGTTTTTTGTATATTGGTTTTGTTTTGTTGCTGTTGTCATAAGAGTGGGAGTGATGGCTCTTTCATGATTTTTACATCCTACATGGAATCCAAAAGGAACATGCACAGCCCTTTAGCCATACTTTGGAGATTTTCAGTATCCTGCTTTGCTTCAAAAAATTCAATTCTGCTCCCCTTCTTCTGGTTTAGATGAATGTTATAAATCTCCGCCCAACACATATCTCTTATTTGAGTTGATTTTTTTCCCCTGAACTCCTTATAAGACCAATATCGTGTTTCCCTGAAAAAAAGACCTAGCCGGACCATCAGCTCTAATGCATCTTTTGGAGCAAAAATTAATATAAGACCCAGTAAGTATTATATTATATTATATCGCATCATATCGCATCATATCATATCATATCATATCATATCATATCATATCATATCATATCATATCATACCCAGTCTTATAGTAAAACAGGACAAGGTCTTATAAAATAAGACCGGGTAACAACAATGCTATTGAAGGGAATGGGTTTAGCGGTAGATACATTTGGAATGAGCCCACATAAGAATGAGTTCAGAATCTTAGTGAAGATTCTGGTAATATGGAAGGAACACACATGCTGGATTCAAGAGAAAGAAGGGACTTAATTTAATGATTTGTGTACTTCTGAAATATTGAAGAAGTATACAATAAGAAAACACACACATGTTTTTTTCTTTGCATGATTACAAAGAGTGCGAAAGTCTTACAAATAGCAAGTTATACACGTGAGAATAAGTTTTGGAAAGAAAACAATTAATACACATTATTTGAGCTTATTCTTGTGTGTATGCACTAAGCAATTGTCTTTTAGATGCATTATTTTATTTAATCTTCACAATTGCCCTTCAAGATGCATATTGTTTTGATCACAATTTTGCAAAGGAGAAAACTCAGTCTTAACAAAATTAAGTAGCATGGATACTCTATGGCAGAGCAGAGAACATACTATTATCCAGGATTTCTAAACCTTGATGTTATTGCTATTGTAGGGCCAAATAATTTTTGTGGAAAGTTATACTATACATTTTAGGACCCCTGGCCTCTACTCATTAGATGTTATAGCAACTACCTATCCAGCTCAGTTATGAAAACCAGAAGTGTCTTCAGATGTTGCCAAAAGTCCTCCTGGAGAGAGGAGATTTGCTCCATTTTGAGAACTATTGATCTAATCTCCCTTATTTCAAACTTTATGTTAATCAACCATTATTATATATTGCCTCCTGGAATTCAGTGTGTATCACTGATTTTTAAATTAATAGATTATGACTATTATAACAATTATACTTTAATTGCAAATTGGGGCAATGGTGTAAAATAGGTTATAAGTATTGTCAGAAGTTTGGGAAAATAAGTGAAATTTTCTTGGTCTGATGGTAATTTTATCATCTCTAGCATATGCCTAATTAATGACACTAAAGAATTTCACCTAACCCATTTTGTTTCATTTTAGATTTTATTAGCACAATTAAGCTGCTCTTTAAAATCTGCAAACGTCCATCTGTCTGCAGTCTAGAGGCAGGCATATATCTTTCAAGGTCATTTTATGAATTGATACTTAAACTTCTAAATATAGGTCCTTCATGCTAAAGGTCTTTGCCATATCCAATTAAAGTAAAATTGTTACATTTATATGGCCCACAAGATATGTCACGTACATTTATATTAACATTACGATTAAAATGATGTCTTCTGGTTTTCCTCAAAATAAAATGGTGGAGGGAAACATAACATCTGTGAAGATGCCAACAATAGTATCTGTATCTATATTTTTAATAAGCTTCTATTCAGCACCCACTCTTGGTCTGAATCAGAGATCTATAGGTTCCAAAAGAGATCACGTAGAAATTATTGAATTGGGAGAAAAAAAGTCAAACAAATGCTAAAAATCAAATATGAGAGGAAATCATTGGCCTATTGATAATATGAAATCCCAAGTTGGTTTAACATGGAGAAATTAGAACACTTATATTAAATACCATTGAAGAAAATGCCAAATAGGCACAGGTTAAAGGAAAATTAATTGTTATGCCTGTGGAAGTCCAATTAATTGGGCAATCACGGCAGATTATAATGTAAGCTTTAAAACCAAGCTACTAAGTAATGCATTTATTACTATTTGGCTATTAAGTAATAAAACAAAGTTCTAGTTACTGGAGAATTAAAGAAATACAATGAACATATAGTGGGCCAAAATACAAAGAATACACTTTATTCTTTTGAAGTTTTGAAGTTGAACTGACTTTGGAGTCAGGTACATTGTAATTCAAGATCAATATATGTTAATAACCGGAGGAACTTTTGAGGGCTTTAAACTACAGTTTCTTCACAATAAATAGTGATGTCCATATCTATACTGTAATATTTCTAAAAGAATTAAGAATTTATTGTCCTTACTTAAGATCAGTATTGACTTTAGGTTTGATGGGAGTGGAGGATAGGGGAGAATAAGTATAATTGTAGTAATAATCAATGTTCAAGAAAAGGATGCAAGTAATGTATTTTCTTAAATACTTGTTGGGTATAGAATGGGTAAAAATAAACTATTAAGTATATGTTGACAATACAATTTATATTCCAAACTGGGAAATGTTTCAATTCTTTCAAGAAAAAAAAAAATTAAGTAAGTACAATGTAGAAAGAGTATTATAATCCACCATCAAAAAAGTATTAAATCATGTCCAGTCATTTTCAGCTATATCCCTACCCAATACCTCTTCTACACCCTCAAATGTAAATATAAATGTTAATGTAAAATAAATAGAAGTTAGAGGATCATTTTATTTTAAATATGTCACTATCTATCTATTTATCTATCATCTATCGATCATCTATCTGTTAGTTACTTTGAAACCATAAAATGTAGCCTCACTTAAATTATCACATTAAAATAATAAAATATCTTCAATATTAGCAAATATGGCATCATTGTTCAGATGACACATTATATTATAAATCCATTTTCAATTTCTTTCTCAAAACAACTAGAAGACAAATCTAAGTGATATCTGTGCATATAATTGGATAATATGGATCAAGTCTCTTCTTTTGGACATTTTCTTTTTCTTTCTTTTTTTTAATTTGCATGTTGTGAATTTCACAGATCTGATGTGTACATTTAATGAGTTTTTACAATATATAGATCTATATACGTTTATATATCTATCCAGATGTATAACATTTTCTTGATTGAGAAAACTTTTTTCATGGTATATTAGATAGTTTTAAGTGTTTTGTTTGTTTTGTTTTAATTGAAATATAATTGACATATGACATTGTGTAAGTTTAAGGTGTGCAATGTGTTGATGAAATACATTTATATGTTGCAATGAGATTACCACTGGTAGCATTTGTTAAGAACACTTCTTTATGCACCTTTTAGGGCAATTTTCTTTCTTGAAGCAATCATAATCCGCATTTCTGACTTCTCTAAGTATAAAATAGTTTCACAGACCGAATTCCTCTGTGTTTTGCTTATTCCCCCCTCTACTTGCTCAAACCCAGGCAATCACTGACATTTTTATTATTCTCACAATTTTGTGCTTTCCAGAGCTTTATGTAGTTGAAATCATACAGTATGTATTCTTTTCAGACTGCTTTACTTACCACTATATACTCAAGATAGCTCCATGTCTTTTCATGGCTTGAGCGTTAATTATTTGTATTGCTGAACAATATTCCACTGTATGGCTATAGCACAGTACTTTGTTTATCCATTCATCGATTGGCTGCTTCCATTTTGGCCAATATGCATAAAACTGCTATCACCATTCATATGCAGATTTTTGTATGAACATTAGTTTCTAAATCATTTGGATAGCACTGAGTAGTGTGATAGCTAGAACATATGGTAACACTATGTTTAGTTTTGTAACATCTATCAAACTGTTTTTGCAAAATGACTGCTCCATTCCCAGCAGCAATGAATGAGAGTTCCTGGTGTTCCATATTCTTGCCAGAATTGAGTATTGTCAGTTTTTTTTGTTTGTTTGTTTTGTTTTGTTTTTGTTTTTTTTTTTTTGAAGTTTTAAAAGGTGTGTAATAGTACCTCGTTGTTGTTTAATTTGTAGCTTCTCTCAAGATTTCTCTTTGTCTTCATTTTTTCTGCAGTTTGAATACGATATGCCGAAGTATAGTGGTTTTTTTGTTTGTTTGTTTGTTTGTGTTTTTGTTTTTTCCTGTCTAGTGCATCTGTAGTTTCATATCTGATATTGATTTGGAGACAGTCTCAGTCATTACTTCTTCATAATTGCTTCTATTCCTCTTTCTCTTTTTTTTCCAACTAGTATACCTTCTATATGTACGTTATACCTTTTATAGTCGTTCCACATTTCTTAAATATTCTGTTCAATAAATTTCAGTCTCTCTTCTTGCTTTTCAGTTTCTACTGACCTATCCGCAAGCTGAAAGATTCTTTCCTCAGGTGCATTCAGTCTGCTAGTGAGCCCATCAAAGGTACTTTTCTTTTCTGTTTAGTGTTTTGATCTCTAGCATTTCTTTTTGAATCTTTCTTAGAATTTCTACCTCCCTGTTTAGATTGCCCATCTGTTGTTGAATGCTGTCTTTTTTTTCCTATTCGAGCCCTTAGCATAGTGAGCATAGTTGTTTTAAATTTCAGTCTGATAATTCCAACATGCTTGCTATACGAGTCTAGCTTTTAGTGATGTGTTAGTAAGGTGTAGGGGGAGGGGAAGCATTCTGTAGTCCTATGAGTAGGTCTTACTCTTTTTGTGAGCTGGTGCTTCTGGACTATGAACTTTGCAGTGCCTCTCAGCCCCCCTCCCTAACTCCCACTTTAGGTGGAACAGGAAGGCTAGAGGGTGCTGGAGTTGGATATTTCCCTCCTGCTAGATTGGTTAGGCTCTGATAAAACCCCAATATGATTTGGTGAAATAGTTTCTCTGGTGGGTAGGCCTTGTTATGAAGAACAGAATGATCTGGAATATTTTAAAAGGGTTACTTTACCTCTCTTCCTGCAGGAAGCCAAAGGAGACTTGTCTCCAGTATTCACTGTATGCACCTGGTAGAGCTCTGGGAGATAAAACTCACTAAAGTGTGGGGGCTCCCCCATGAAGTTTGAAACTCACAGACTTGGCCACACTGATCCTCCAGCAATTTCTCAATCACAGTTCAGATTTTTCTGCCCCAGTACTGTTTCCACATAGATTTCTGTTTCTGAGTTTCTGATCTGGTAAGTTATGATTCTCTTTATCCACACTTCTGCCTCTCCAACTTTTGGGACAGCAGTTTGCTCAGTGACCTCACATCTCTGACAGATCTAAGAATTCACTTTTCAGTGTGTTCAGCTTGTTACTTTTTACTAGGATAGAGTGCTGACTTCCAAGATCCTTACAGGCAGGACTAGAAGTACCAGTTAACAGTTCCATAATGACATATGATGTTAACCACAATTTCATAAGCTTACTTGCCACCTAAATATCTTCTTTGGTGAGCTGTCTATTCAGATATTGTGCCTATTTCATTAAGTGGATTGACTATTTTCTTATTGTTGAGTTTTAAGTGTTCTCTGTATAGTTGGATAAAGCGATTTTCAAAATTATTACAGTTGGTCCTTGAACAACATGGGTTTAAACTTCATGGGTCCACTTATACATGAATTGGAAAAACTGTATTTTATCTGCTTTTGGAAATCTGTGTATATAGATGGCAGGCTCAACTTATTTGTGGATTTTCAAAGGTGTAATAGGTTGGCACACTTAACTCCCTCATTGTTCAAGAATCAACTCTATTTTCCCTGAGAATTTTCAAAATGCTTACTTTCCCTGCATGAACTATTGAGGAGTATGGGTTGGGGAGTGGAAAGTTTTGTTCAATCTTTGCAGGGAGCTCCTGGGGACATTCCTTAAGGTAAAGCTAGTACCTCTTTGGGGGCTGCCCTCCTATTGAGCCCACGGAAATTTAATTCCTAATCTAGTCCATATTCTGCTATAGTAATTCATCAGTGACTATTTGGAGTTCCTACTAATTCCTGGCTCCGAAGGCTTATGTTCCTGGTAAAATATGAACTTTTGCATTTGCCTGTCTCCCACTTTTTTGAGGGACAGTTTATCTTACGACCTCAATTCTCTGCTACATCTAAGATTTGCTGATTTTCAGTTTTTCAGATTTTTTTTTTCCTTGTTATGACAGTAGAGGGATAAGTTCCAGTCTCTTTACATATCAGGGTGGAAACCACTGTCATGACACTTTAAATTATATTTAAAATGTAGTATGTAACAATAGACAAGTAAAATGTTGTCCTTTCCTGGATTTCCTACTCTGTTGTGTTGGAATATACTTTTAAATATGTGACAATACCAAATTTTTTAAATTATAGATGCATAATAGTACATTTTATGTCTTAGAGAACTAATCCCCACTCATTGTTCTTTGTTTGGCATGTTTGTTGTTCTAAATGAATTTTATAATTAATTTTAACAACACTGGAAAAAATGTGAAGTGATGGCACTTTATTAGAAATTGCATTAAATTTACAAATTAACTTATAAAAATGTAATATTTATCATGTTAATCGCTCCTATCCAAACATTGTATTTATTTTTTCATACTTTTTCAGTCTTCTTTTGCATGATTCTGGAGAATTTTAGAGATGTTAACATTTACTTTAATGATTTATATCTAAATTTACTCATAGTCATTTTTTTAATTATTGTTGTTTTTTATTAGAAATGTGGGTTTTCTCTACAATTTTATATTTTAATAGGCTATTTTTTTGCATATATGTAAACTATCAGTTTCATTATGTACATTTCATTGCTCTTGCTTTAGTAAGTTTCCCTATTTTTCACGGTAGATTTTCATTGATTTATTTAGGCTACACATCATCTATAATATTTAATCTTTTTCTTTCACATTCTCTAGTATATTATATGATTATAATTGATTATATTGGAAGTTAATCCAATCTTTTTTCTTTCACATTCTCTAGTTTATTGTATCATTATAATTGATTATATTGAAAGTTAATACAATTAAAACCCTTAGATTTCAGGAGTAGTGGAAACTCCATTTAGTCATGATTTTTCTTTTTAGACTCTCAATATGCTATTGAATTCTGTTTTCTATTTGTTATTCAGTATTTCTGAATTTATATGCATAAATGTGCATGGTATATAACTTTCTTTCTTGGAACAGTTATTTTACAATTTGCAAAAACAATTTTATTAATTTGGAAGTTTCACTTCTTTTCCTGTACTCTGGACTAGATTAAATAGCATTGGAATTAATAGCTTTTAAAAGGTTTTTGTGTTATTTTAGAGAGGAAATTTGGACGCAATTAATAATTTTGTCGATTCTGTAACACTAAGATAATATTATGAAATTAATAATATGAGAACAAAAAAATTCTATGATTCAACTTGTAATAATTAACCATATTTATAAACATTCTTGAATGTAATTTTCTTCAAAATGACCACTCCAGAAATATACAAGTGCCGTTTCATAGTTGCTTGTTAAAATGTTATTTAAGTCATTTTGGAATTGCAGACAAACTATGTTTGCATGTTATTTTAAAAATATGCTCATTTGTTTATATATATACACACTTTATATACTTTTATGTTCACAGATTTCTCCGAGTTGGTTATTTATAATTAATTCCATCATTTCATTCCTTCATTCATGGATGCATACATTAATTCTATACAATCTTCACTTGTACTCTGTTATGATCATGGATAAGTACAGTTTGGGTATTAGAATGAAAATTTTAAAAAATTTTGCCCACTTTGGAGAAGTTAATAGTAGTATGATACAAATCCACAGGCAACTCTATAGCTCCAAATTAGGTAAAAAACATAATGATACTATATTTCAAGTATCATATACTGATGAAATGATCCTCAGAAATGTTAATAATTTAAACAACTTAGTCTTATGGGATGTTCTGTTGACACCAAGTTCAAGACTTTGGGATATTATGATGCTATATCTTTTAGATTTTCAGCATGAAATTGAATATGTATGAAACTTTATCTTATTTTTAATAATGCATTGGAAGAATACTCTCAAAGTATTTAAATGTGATTGCAAACTCTGGTATGACATTGCATAATGATTAAAATCATGATTCTTAAATTCTATTGGCTTGGGTTGTAATACAAGCTCTGTCAAACTTACTGTAAAGACTTTGGACAAAGTATTTAATCTCTCCAAACCTCTGATTTCCAATAAAGAAAAAGGTGATTCTAGTAAAAACAAGCTTATAGAGATGGTGTGAGGATTAAAAATATCCCTGTCCCTTAGTAAGCACTCAAGTGTTTCCTGTATTTTTATTAAATAAAAAAAGTAAACGACTGATAAAATTTAAGCTCCTTATTGTAAGACATATCATAACCTTAGGATTTCCTTTCCTTCAAGTCACTCTACAAATTCAATTTATATTTACCAAACTGTCAGCAATAAATTTGGTTACCTTTCCAAGTTGAAGCCCCTGGAATGGCCCATTTGAAACAATTCTCCTGTGAGGCAGATATTTCAGGAGATTCAGTACCACACGCTTTTAAAGTGTACAGTCCAAGTTATATATCCTGAATTTTTGGTGAGTGTCTGGGGTGGATACAAGCCATCCTTTTTCCTCTCCTATCTTGATACTTAAGGTCCCTGAAGCAGGAATTCTCCACTGCCTGCCTCTTCACTCACTCCCACCGGGAGGACTTTCATTCAGCCATCCACCAAGGGGGGTTATTCTCCAGTTGTATATCAGTATGAGGGATGGAGGAGAGAATAAGTCTTATTTTAATTTGTTATGTAGTTTTAAAAAAATAAAATAAAAACAGTTTTCATCCTTACGCAGGAAACAAGTTCTCCTATCCAGCTATATCAGAAATAAGATGGTTATTTTTATTCCCATTTGAAAAATATGTCTATTAAATGAAATTCTAATTAATTAGAATTCATTAGGGAGGCGTAATAATTAATTAGGTTCCCCTGGACCTCCCACAGTGTAAAAATTAATTAAATAACAAATTAAAAAAGTGCTTTTTCACATTTTCAAAGCAGTAGTACCACTTTGTAATTTTTTGATAAATTGCTTTCCATATTGTTGCTTCTTTACCATTGTGCCAATGTTAGAACTGAATTCCTCAACACCTGATTTCTAGATGCCTCTGAATTTAATCATTACACAAGGGGTGGGCGGGGGCGGGGGGAGAAAAGGAAACTTATCCCCTTTAATAGCTCCACCCTGTGCACAGTTCTGAGATTCATTTCCAAAGCCTTCAGAGAATGTCACAGGATTAAACATCGGTTGGCAAATTGGAGACCAACTTCATAAACCAAAGTCCTCCACAACTAATTCTTGAATTTACCTTTATATTTCCTTTACTCCCTGTTTCAGTTTTGCTACCCACTACCGTTTTGGAAATAAGCTAACTACATGCCAGCCTCTGATACCGGAGAAGCAGTCATTGGCCAATTTAAGGTCTCACTTTACAAAAGCCCTTTTAATCCAAAAACACCATTTTTTTTTTCTCTCAGAAATACTGTGATCACTTCTATTTTATGATTGTTCCTTTTCAATTGTTCTGGAGACTTCTTTATTACCACCATTTTTTAGTGTGCTGACTCTTGATAGATTTTACTCATTATTACATAAGGCAACATCTGTTGAGACCAATGATTAACAACAAAGTGAGTACCTGGCGTGCCGTACTCCATTGAATGGTGTTTCAAATTGAAACCAGGGTATAAATTAGTGTAAGTACTCACTTCTTATTCTCACTCTCTGGTAGTTCTTCTTTGTAATTGTGCTCTATTTAAAGTAATCATACTTTTTAGCCTCGTTGCATTTCACTGATATTCTGAACATTATGGTTCATGGGAAACTACAGTTTAGCTGATGGATTTAACCATCTCTTTGTTTGTTTCCTTATAATAGGCTTAGCACTGCAAGATTTGTTCTTGGAAATTACGAACCCCCCACCCCTATTCTATCATGTCTTTACTATCCCTCTTTCTGTTTTCACACCCAGCTCTTGTTTTGGCATCAGGAATTTCTCTGAGGTTGCTAAACGCCTATGTACTCACTTGGATCAAAGATTTATTGCAGGAAAAGGGTTAGCAAGGCACCACTGCCCATCTTGCTAATTAGGATAGACCCAGGACTTCTGCTCTTTGTGTGCTAAGAATACTTGAAGTCCTTTGCATGCATTATCACATTGAATCCTTGCATCAACTTATATGAGCTCCACGTTGCAAATGAGAAAACTGAGACACAGGAAAGGTAAAGAATGTGTCTCCATGTCACACAGGGAATAAAAGGTGGGTCCTTCAATGAAACAATACAGCCTGAATTCTGAATTCAAAGACAGAGTCATTCCTGAGGTTATGTTTATTACCTCTACAATACCTTTCTTCACTATCTCATTGGAAACATTTATTGAAATCTTATTGTATGTCAGGCACTTTTCATAACACATAAGGCAATTTATAACAAAATTATGTATAACAAAATTTCTGATTCTCTTATGTACTGGGAAATATGTTAGGCACTGAGTAAGATGCACACTGCGAAAGGTGGGGTAAATGTCTCTACATTTATATTTACTTAAGAACTATGCAACTCTTTATTCAGTTCAATCCTTACTACTCCCACCATCCTCTCTAATCAGATCACATGCCTTCATTTTCACCTCTCTAATTCATTCTCCAGCCTGCATTCAGAGATCTTTATCAAGTGTAACACACACACACACACACACACACACACACACACACACACACACAATTATGTTACTCCCCTGAAATTGAACAATACCTTCTCATTTCTCTTTAGAATAAAGTCAGATTTATTTTCTTAACAAGGCTCATTAGACATTTATTATAGATCCTTTCTCTCTCCTCAAAGTAATGTATCAACATTCTTACTCCCAGGCTCTAACTTTGATCACATTGAATTTATTCAAATTCTGTGTTTCATGCTCTGCCAAATCCTGGGTCTTGGCTCATACTTTGCCCTTAGTGTACTGTGAGCTCCATTAGAGCAGGGACGAAGTATATTTCTAAACCAACATACCACAATGCCTGCCACATATTAGGCACCTGTGAATATTATTTATTCATTTATTTATTTTTATTATTGGTTTCAAAACAACTATTTGTGAATATTTATTATCTGAAAGAATAAATGCTTCACAGTTAAACTTTCCCTTCTTATTTCTTTGTTCATCCTTCAGGTTTCAGCTTATATATCATTTTCTCCAGAAAGTTTTAAATAATTTGCCCTAGAGTAATTGCACTTGCTTACAAGGGCCTTGAATTCAAGAAAACAAAGTGTTCTATTTTTGTTGTTCTTCTCTTACTTTGAGTACTTTTTACTTTTGTGTATTCAAAATAGACATTTAACAGGCTGAAGATCACATGAAAAGGTCAACTGTCATCCTTGATATCAATATGATGTATTGATCCAGACTAATGAATCCTTTGTCTAAAAGGGGTGGCACCTCTCAGACCCAGTAGACCAGCATCATATGGGTGTTTGCCCAGCATTGACACTTCTGAGAGCTTTTCAAAAGAGGCCAGAAATACAGACTTTCATCTTTAATAATAGTTTTTAAATGTTGAAAATTTGTTCAAAGGTTAAATAAGTTTACCACCTTCCCAGTTTATAACGTTTGTCTATTTTTTTCTAGATGCCTTAATATTCCTTTACATTTAATCACAGTTGTCTCCTTATGTAGCTGTAGCACATAGAATATTTTCTAGCATTTATTTTTTTCCTTTACTCCTGCTAGACTGAAAGCTCTGTGAGGTCAGACAATATACAGATAGATATGAAGATGATACAAATGTAGATATAAATAAAGATATATAGATGCAGACACATAGACATAGATATAATCACACCTTTAGGCTCAGTGCATATTTGATAGCCTAAAAACAGTAAATCTTTGATATATAACTGAAATAATGAGTAAAAGTTAAAAAAATGTATTCTCGCAAATCAATCCTAAATATACTGTAAAGTAACTATATATAACTATGGGTTGAAGAAATTGAAATCTAGTAAATTAAATGATTTTTATATGCAATTCTATAAAGTATATATTTTTTCACACAAAATGCAATCGTACTACTAATATTCACAACTGTCAATGTGTAATTATTATACTTTTTGGCTAAGCAGCTATAAGAATATACAAAAGCTATTCACCTCTCTTCCCCAGCCCTTAGCTGAATGAATCATTTTTCAACCTTTAGCTTATTTCTTCCAGCCTATCTTGTTTTACATTATCAAAATATTGTAAATATTGGGGAAAAGAGACCAATAAAGCCAACTCATGAATTTTTTAAAAAGGCTTTCTTCTAATTTAAATCACCTCTTCCATTCACTTGTATGAATTTTTCTCCTAACCAGTATTCCAGCTCTTGTTTGTCTTTAGTTAAGCAGAAGGTATTTTATTAGCTGCTACTGGAAAGAATAAAATTCACTGTTTTATACCATGAAGTGTCATTGTATCACTACTTCTATCTAAGGAACCCTTTATTTCTTCAGCTCTAATCAGTAAAAGATTCTTTACAGGCCAAAATACTGAGAATCTCTTCCTCTGCCCTCATATTATAGAACACATAGTGGGAGAAGACAGACTTAAATAAATACACTCAGCCTAGACACAGGGAAAATATGTGAATGAGTAACAACAGCAGGCATTTTTCTAGGCATATAAAAAGGAGGTCTACCTACCGCCAGTGTAGCCATTGATGAGATATTACCGGGATAATTTTGAGTAATGATTTAGGATAATCTGAAAAGGATAATTTAGTTATTGATTAAAGGATTAACCATCCCTGTATGGAATACAGTGAAGTCAAGAATAGCCTAAAGCATCAAAACACTAGCTGGTCAAATTCACTTGAAAGAAAGAATGCAATTCATCATGGGCTAAATAAAATTTCTGTCTGCTTAGCTACATTGCTGAATTATTCTATTGTTTGTCTTTAGTGAAATCACAAACATAAGTGAATTTTGCCATGTATTATTTATAATTATGTTATTTGTGCAGAAACATCTTAAATATTTCTTGTATCATCGAATAATTTCAAATGTCTTCTGCATTTTTCTGTAAGCTCCAGAATTCCAACTCCAAGTAGACCTTAACTGATTTTTACAGTAGATAAGCTACTCAAACACTGAAGGAGCATCTATTTTTAAAAATTATTGATTCATGAAGCTAATATATACTTATTTAAGCTGCATTTCACTGATTCAAATGATTGTTAAATAAAATGCTTAGTCTGCTTTTCAGTGTGATTTAAGCATAACTGAAATATTGAGAAAAACGGCAGTGCATATTTTTAAATAATCATGAAAATACATACTATATGTTGTTAAATGTACAGAGAATCTCACTCTTAAAAATGTTTCAAGAAATAGGCCCTGTTCTGATAAAACAAAAGACTAGTTCTCAAGTCCTTATCAAATGGCAGTAAGTAAAAGCATTCAATAGTATAGGAAAGAAAAAAATATATATTATTTAGTAAAATCATCAGGGGGATTTAGCATGGGCAGCGACTCCTGTAATTACTTTTATGATTTTTGGATTGAAAACCAGAGATACCTTTGCTATTATTACATCTGTTTCTAGTCTAGTTTTATAAAGTTCAAGACTTCAGGATTATATTTTATTGGAAAGGCAATATAGTTTCAAGTGCAATACCTACTATTAATAATAATACTTTCTCTGGAGGTTGATATAGAAACATACAAGAAAAGCAATACAACATATTTTGATTCATTTTTCCCATTAGAGTTACTTGCACTAACTCTAATAAGCTCATATGTAAGAATTTGGGATTTATTTGCTTATTTTTGTATTCTATAATGAAGTCACTTTCTTTGAATGTAATGATTGCTCATTTATCCATTTAGATAAGAATAGCTTTCTAGCAATAATAGATCTCTGACTATCATAGCAGGGAATAAGCCGTCTATAGGCAGCATTAAAAAGTTGAAAATGTTTTTCAAGTTATTTTGTGCGTTTCAACATTGAACATATTAAATTATCTTTTAAGGCAATTAGGAAACTATAACTGTGGAATTAATATAATTTGGAACTATATAAGTCAACAATTTTAATGCATGCCTTTATATTTTAAAAGAAAAACAGTAGTTGTACAGGGGAGATACAGGTCCATTCAGTTTTACCTGTATTTTCTCATGTGTACACGTCAGCTTCATTCCAATGCAAAAATCTCGTCCTTCAAAACTGATCATCTCAATATGACCTGTCCCTTCCTTTTACACCCTTCCGATTGAGAAATGCTGTTCTTTTTTTTTTGGAAAATCCCACCAGATTTTTCAAATGGATATGGACTAAAGAATTAGATATGTGTGTGATATTATTATCCCTTTTATTCTACTATGGTCAATTATTTTAGTTCATGCAAATTTACACAATAGAAGTATTTTAAGCATTTTGGAGTTGATGGGAATATAAAGTAGAATTTAGTTTAATACATTGCGAATATAAATAATTCATCAAATGATTTCAGTCAGCTAGTGTAGTGTTGCCATCTCAAAACTTGAGTCTTCTGTTGTCATTGATGAGCCCAGCTTTGTCTTATTCTAAAAAAGTGACATGAACTTGCACTTTTCAGAGAAAATAAAAGAACATTAGATAAGAATGGCACTATATTCTTGCCACTAAGCTTATACTCACACATTCTCCTGAATGCCAGATTGTCTCTCCCAGTTCCTAGCCCTAGTCCTTCCATCTGGGTTATGAAATCAGTTATTCCTGCTTTCTCAGATGTGGGAGTCCCTTTTTGAGTTACCAACTTTCTTCTATCACTCCTTCTTAATTAGATCCTTCCCACAAAGAGATAAGAATACAAAAGTCTCTTCATCTTCAAAAAGTACTTTGTACATAAGATCCCTTCTTTCTAGTATTCACTGTTTTTATTTTCTTCCCCTGTATAGGTAGATCTTCAGAAAAAAATCATCTTCACCGTATTGTTTGCTAATCCCATTCAGCCTTAAAATGCAAGTCATATACCTGCATTTTAGCCACTGCCCTCCGAAATGAAATAATACTGTCTTGCCAATTGGCTTGGTGAAGCATTTAATAAACTATACCCACTTTGTCACTTTGCATTATTTGAGTCTGTGGGCCATGTCCTCACATTTTAGCATTCTCATCCTTTTCATGATTTCAAATTTCCTTAGTTTTGACCAGAACTGTTGTCACGCAGCATCCTAACCGTTTGCCCCCTCGCGCCTATCCCTAAAGAAAGAAGAGTCTGTGAGATGGTTCCTTTCAGGTACTGTGCTTCACCTTTGTGATTACACTTCATGTCTCTCTGTTTGGCCCCCAAAAGGTGGTTGGTCAGCCAATGACGGGTAAGATTCCTCATGGGAGGAAAAACCCAAGCCAGGCGGAATCGTGTGAGGACCACCAGGAGAACTCACGGGGTCGATAGCGGTGGGCACAACCCCCCACCTTACCCCGTCTAAGGAGAGCCTCTGCCTCTGTGGCTATATTCCTTCTCACAACCTGCTTGGGAAGTGAGCCAATGGTGTAATAACATCCGTTCTCCTTCCATTCTTAAGAATAAGTTTCAGCATAAAGTATTTGTTCCTGGGGAGGCACATACCATAATTGTTAAGACATCATGGGATTTTCTATTCCGGCTGTTTGCAGGAAAGGGTGATTGATTTGAATCCGTTTTTTGGTATGATGTGTAAGACTCGCAGACCGTGGAGAAAACAATGCCACTTCCTTGTGTGTTCATCAATAAAAGCCAGAAGGCCACCCGATTCGGGGCTCTCAGTCCTTTGAGGCTGGGAGACCCTTGGCCCCCTGTTTCATAACTTTCTTGATTTCTGTTTCTTTCTTAACCCTGCACCACCCCTTCACGTTCTCTCACTGCCCGTGTTGCACTGGACGCGACACAGAACCATTTCTTCTGGTTTTCTTTACAGTCTCTACTTTGTTTTTTATTATTACATTCAAGTGTCTTAAGAATCTTATTTTCTCTCTTCCCCAAACTCTCTTCAAGTGAGCTCATTCATTAGCATGCTTCTAGTTATTAGAAGATGACTGACATTGCTCTATCTCCAATTTAGATTTCTCTCTAACTGCATATCCCTATACACAGCTGTCATCCGGTCATTTTCATTTATGTGTCCAACAAGTATCTAAAACTGGTTTGTTTACAACTTTCTATTAAAATGTGCTTCGTGTGCGCGTGTGCGTGTGTGTGTGAGTGTGTGTGTGTGTGTGTGTGTGTGTGTGTGCTTCTTTTCTCAAAAACGGTACAACTCATCTTGTTTTCTAAGGCAAAAATTAGATATCTTTCCTGACTCTCTTGTCGATACTTCACTTATTAACTACATTCAATCAGTTTAAAAGCACCATTAATGACAAGTTTATAATACCTTTTCAAACCATGTATTTTGCCACCAGCCTCCATCTTCTTAGATTTTGCCACCTTTTTTCCTTATGCAATGGGATGACTCTGTCTCCTAATTACGTTTTTTCTGTTTTCCAACTAACATCCTCCTATCTATTAAATAAGGCAGCCAGGTCAGTTTCCAACTCTCCATTTCTTATTTATCTATTATTTAGCTTTCCTCCAGTTACTCATTTCAACAAATATTTATTGAGAACCTGCTATATGCCAACATAATCCTACATGCTGATCATATGATGATGAACAAAATAAGGTAAATTACACTGGATATCCAAGCCAGACCTTGTTGAAAGTAAAATACTGAAGCTCATAATTAAGGGATAACTAGGTGTCAGCAAAAAGATGAGGATGAAGAAGAGGATTGAGGATATAGGAAAAGTAAATTTGAAGTCTCTCACATAAGAAAGATCGTATTGATTTTGAGAAATTGGAAGATTACTATGGTTGAAATATAATAAGTAAAGTGGAAAGAGATGAAGCTGCAAGGGAAATGATCCAAATAACCTTTCATATTGATAAAAATGTGAAGTATTGGATGACTTTAAGAAGATAATTATTAACATATATATTTTTATATATTTTTTGAAAGTTCATGCCTTCTGCTGTGTAGGCAAATTGGGAAGATCAGGGGGCCAGGTAGGAAGCTACCGCAGTAACCAGAGAAGAGATGATATGTCATAGATTACAGTAATGGCAGGTATATTTTACATGTATTTTTGATAGAACAGCCTGATCTCTTTTCATCTCTTCACTCTCTCCCCAACCAGTTTATCCTGCCATCATATAATACTTCGTTCCAGTCTTAAAAAGTGCCCTTCCTTCATTATGTACGTTCCCTCCTTACTTGGACATTTATAGCTATCCACTTAGATCATAAATCCCTCTGGGAAGCACCCTCTGCTTTATGTCTTGTATTTACTATAAAATAGTGCTAATCACACTTGATTGGAATTGTGTGCAGACCCCTCCACTTTATACTAAGCTCTATGTGGGCTGACAAGTGGCCATGCCTAACTTGTTCTACCTGGTATCTCTAGATCTAATAGTTCTTCTGGCACATGGTAGATATGAAATAAATATTTGTTGACTGGCATTAAAAGATATTATTCTCTTTTACTTTCCTACCTTTAATAAAACTATCAACTCACATATTTGCTTTAACAGCATTTATTTTTTGTCATTTAAAGTCAAAATATTGCCTAGAACTGAATACCATTTTTCTTCCCTTTTAATAATACTTCCAAGAATTAAAGTGCAACAGATAGTTTAATCGTAAAAGCTTACTTCAGTTTGGCTCCAGACGTAAATGGAATTATTTTGCACCAAAGATAATTTACAGACAATAATTTCCCTTTAAAAATTAGTATTGTTAAATGAATCAATCAAGAAATAAATGCCTGTCATGTATCAACATCTGTGCTATTTGTTAGGAAAAATGAAGAATATATCACAACCTTTTCCCTCAATGAGTTTGAAATCTCTATGTAGAACCAAAATTAAGGACAGAATAGTAAATAAAAGATAAGAATTAAGCAGACCCTGTAAATACTACCCTAGTGAAAAATATATAATCACAGGAATACATATAAAGATGGAAGAACTTAGTTTCAGAATATACAGAAAAGGCCTTATTTACGTTTGTCTTGATCATGACATTCAAGATTGGGAAAGAAGAAGAATGAAAGGTGGGAGAGAGAGGTAAACTGTGGCTTGGGGACAAAAGAGAGTGATTAAATTAATATGATGTCTAAAGCATTGCTTAAAAGTAATATTAGCTAGAGTTAAATGGACTCTTTGAGATGAATCAAATATGTTTTGACATATGCAAAACAGCAATATTACACTGAGTCATGATGATAAAGAAGAAAACTTTAGATTTTATACTGGAGGCAAGGTATGCCGTTAAGTTTCACCAATGACTTTTATTCTTTTTCTCTGGAGGATGGTAAGATTCTGGTTCAACTAGGAAAGAAACAATAAATACCCATCCTGAATTATAGAGATGGAGAAATAATAAAACAAAATATTTTATGATGAAACTATACAAAACATTAAATCAAATTTAAGGTATTCAAGTCCAGAGATTAAAACTATATTTTGCTCCTACCTCAAGGCTTCAGAAATTTGGCATTTTTTATCTTTAGTTATGTTAGGAGGAGAGACAAAAACACATTATAGGTTTAGAGGGATGATCCGATGAACAAAAAAAAGCAACATTTAAATATATGCTATTGTTTTCTTGAGCATTCTTTTATTTTCATACATGGTTATCAGTCTGTTCTATGCTGAGATAACTCATTTTCTTTTTCTAATGTTTTATGGTTTATTTTTTAATTGCATATGCTTATCGGGAAGTTTTTAAACAATATGACAAAGCATAAAGAAACAGAAAAACCACAGCTAAACAAAACATGAAAATAATATTTAAACTCATCCTGTCCATTTGTAGCTCAAAATTAGATGAGATTTTTCAAACCGACTCTTTATGCAGGTATACAGATAGATGGGTGTATGGATCGAAACAATCTTATTGAAAAAGGATTATACTATAAGTGAAATTTTTAATTCAATGTTTATTTTTAAATTATGGTAGAAAGCACATAACATAAAATTTACCATTTAACTATTTTTTAAGTACAGTTCAGTGGTGTTAAGTGCATTTACATTGCTGTGCAAACTTTGGGACCATCCATCTCAAAACTCTTTCAATCTTACAAAAAAAATGAAACTCATGCATATTAATAATACCTCCCCATTCTTCCTTCCTCCCAAGTGCTGGCAACCACAATTCTACTTTTTTTTTCTATGAATTTGACTATTCTAGGTATCTAAGTGGAATCATATAGCATTTGTTCTTTTGTGATTTTTTTATTTCACTTGACATATCTTCAAGTTTCATCCATGTGGTAGCATGGATAGGAATGTCCTATTTTTTAAGGTTGAATTATATATATATATCACATTTTGTTTATCCATTCATAGATAGATGAGTACTTGGGTTGCTTTTGGCTATGTGAATAGTGCTGTTATGAATACGAATGTACAAGTAGCTTTTCAAGACTCTGCGTTTAAGTCTCTTGGATATATACACAGAAATTAAATTGCTGGATCATGTTGATTCTATTTTTAATTTTCAGGGTGGAGAACCATCATACAGATTTATTTAGCAATTGGACCATTTTACATTCCCAACAGCAGTGCACTAATATTCCATTTTTCCCGTATCTTTGCCAACACTTATTTTCTGTTTTTTTTTTTTTTTACTAGTAGTCATTATAATGGGTGTGAAGTTAGTTTTTCTTTTTTTTTAATAACATTTAGTTCTTTTGAGATTTTCAAATACACTCAATAGAGATCAGAAATGAGAAAGAAGGTTAAACAACAGATGTAGGCATTGCAAATTATTAGAACACTCCCCACTTTGATATTTACAAATTTTGCAGGCGATTTTCATCATTAGATTTCCTCTAAATGTTTTTGTTCTTGTTTTTATCTAAGCTAGCTTTTATGTTGATATTTTTTCTATATTTCCTATTTTATTAATTTCTGCTTTTTATTTTTTATTGTGATAATAACGTCACCATTTTAATGATTTTATGTGCACAGTTCAGCAGTATTAAGTATATTCACATTGCTGTGCAAGATTTAATGTTATAAAAAATGCATAATGCTTAAAAAGAAAAATATAATTATAAAATGCAAAGTGCCCTTCCTACCACCTCCACTACTATTTTCCCCTGAAATTTCTTAAGCCTATTCCCCATTTTCCAATATATTGAAGAGTTTGTATTTCAATATCTTCTAGTGATAAGTTAACACCATATCCCAAAACACTGTAGTCACAAATCCCTATTAGTTCTTCATTTAAGTACAGAATTATAATGAGAAAAATATGGAAATCTAACCAATTTCAGTTTTTCCCTAAGGGAAAGTCTTTTTAATTCCTTTTCTCTCTTTATGTGTGTTTTTGTTTGCATTTCTAGTATTTATGTTACCATACTACTCTGGGTCTGTTGACCTCCAATTCCTACGTGCGTGCATTTATCCCCACACCAAGAAGCAATTCTGTATGTGCCAGTATGGATGCAGAGAATACTGAGATGATCAAGACAAAAGACTCCACTCTGTTTCAAGATATCCACTGTGAAAGGAACTAAACTTGACATATAAACACACACACACACACACACACACACACACACACACACATTTAATATACTGATAGGTAAAATATGGCTACAAAATAAGGATGTATTATATAATAGAGAATAGGAACAAGCATCAGTTTCTCATAGTAATGTCAGGGAATGTTTGGCTGAGGACATGATATTTGATCTGGAACTTTATAGATGGAAAAGAGCAGCCACATAAAGATCTGAGTAAATGTTAATGGTCACTACTCTAAAAACAAATGCTTTACCTTCACTTCTAGTATGACAGATTAGCTTATACCAGAATAGCCCTGCAAACGGGTTATCCAAACTGGATAAAATGCACGAAATAGCTGTTGGAAGTCAAGGAAGAGCAATGAAGGAAGCAGGATTTTAGGATGTCATGTGGGAGAAGGGAAGAGGGAGTGTGATCACTTTCCCCTTGTTACATTAGCTGACTCACAGTGTGTGAGGCTCAGAAGCAGAGAAACAAGCAGCAGCAGTTCAGAGCCATCTGGATGGATCTCATGGGTAAGGGAAGAGAAAAATTGGACTTCAGTTCTCTGATGACAGCCAATAGAGTGATCCAATGCAAAAGAAAAGATATCGGCAGAAATGGGAGCCAGACATTCCTCGCTGCTTTTCCACTCAAAGAATTTTTCAGATCTTATGCTGCGCAAGACAAAAGGCAAATAAGCCAAACAGAAAATAGAGCACTGTGTCAAAAATGAAAGCGGATCTGGAACAGTCTCATTGTAGTGGGAAATAAAAGTTGAAATTCAAGAACCACCAGTGAAGAGGGGCTGTGGTATACACTCCAGACTTGTAGTTTAAAAGCAAAGCAAAGGAACAAACAAACAAAAAATAGAACCAGAATTATGGATATAGAGGACAAATTGATGATTTCTAGGTAGAAGGCGGGTTAGATGGAAAAGGGGGAGGGGATTAAGAAGTACAAACTTGCAGTTATGAAGTAAGTTATGGGGATGTAATGTGCAGCGTAAGGAATAGAGTGAATAATATCATAGCTATGTGTGGTGACCCATGGTTACTAGACTAATTGTGGTGATCACTTTGCCAGGTATATAAATGTCAAATTACTATGTTGTACACTTAAAACTAATAAAATATTATATGTCAACAAGTGTTAAAAATAAATTTTAAAAAATAAAATAATGTATTTCTCCTTTAGTATATTTCCAGGAAAATGAATAATTATTATTCCCTTCTTTAGAAATTACATCACTTTTTAAAAATTAAATAAAAACATAGTCATTTTAAAGTGCTTAATATCCTCTTTATGATATACCCCAAATGAACACATCTTATTACTAAAACTGATATGCATTTCACTAAAATATTGTGACACTGTCATTACATTCCCATTTTCATTGGGCGCGCGCGCGTGTGTGTGTGTGTGTTATGTGTGTGTGACCAAATGAAACATATTTTTGGAAACTGATTTATGTCCATTACCAAATTTTTAGGTACACAGTCAAATTTGTAATTATACAACAAAGTATATGAATGAAGTAAACAATATATGATTATAAATACTTTAAAACTGGAAACAGGAAGTATTGGAAGAAAATACCATGCATTTGCATTATAACAGATTTTTTTTCCTCTGTGCTATCCCATTATAGCACTGTAAGTATAGTACTATATCAGAGGCACATTCAATTCATTAGACTATGACAATAATAATAAAAGTAAAAATAGATGGCTAAATAGCAACAGTTCTCTACAACTTAAAAATAAATGTTTACACAAACCTTATACCATAAACAATTCATAGATCTTTAAAAAATATGTGTCCGTGAACTTACACAAAACAAAAAATCTGGTCTCTATATTAACATTAAACATACCAGTTTATTATTATTATTGTTATAAGTGTTATATCTATTGTTATTAAATGATACCAATTAAAAATATAGCTTCTTTCAGTATTCAATTTTTTAAAGCAAACCAAATTCATTAAGCCATAGCCTTAAAGTTCTAAAACACTACATTTCCTAGTAAAAGTATATGTACAAACATACCATTCTTTAATTTTTGTCTTCTCGTGTATTTCTTAGACAAGCAATCTCTTGAAAACAATTCACTTCTGTATGAAATTATTTTGAACAGAATGCAAACTCCCTAATTGAAGGCCCGTATCCATCTTATCTAAGCTCTCTCCAGTTTTCCAGCACAGGATGCACTTCAATCCTATGAATGGCTGATGGGAACCACAATGCATGTCCTTTTTCACCTCTTTTTGAACTTGTCATTCCCTTGGCCTATTAAACAATTAAGCATCACTTACATGCATTCTTAATCTGAATTTGCTTAAATGGAATTTCTTACTGGCACTGTACTCATGATCCTATTTTCTCTAATATCTTTATGTTTGTTCACAACAAAACCTACTAATTCTTTCAATTCTGTCTTATCTAGTTGGAAATCCTACCGCTGATCCTGGGGATGCAATCCCTAATTTCAAAGTAGTCTTCCTGAAAATTGGATCAACATTTCTGTACTTTAATTTATAACTCTGAATATTTTTTTTATTGAACAAATCTTCATTTAATTTATTTGAAATTCTTAATAAAATTTGTTTTCACAAATGACTTATGACAGTGTTTGCATATATGCATTAGTGCTTTGAATTTGTAAAAGTCTAATTTAAGAAAAATTTCAGAAATTTCTGCCTTACACTGACAAGCAAATACATCACTCACATTTTCCATGAAAAGAAAGATATATTAGGGTTGAGACAAGACCACATAAAAATTTCTAAGACATATATTTTATCTGACTACTTTATATAACTAAAGCAATTATCTGTACTTACAACTTTCCCATTATGTTCTACAGCACAAGATAATTCTTGTGGGATCCTGGAGCACAAGACACAAGCTTAAAAAGTGAATAAAAGAATTGGGTGAATTTATTCTAGCTAGTCAAGATTGAAAGATTTAATGAGTAGCTAGGGAGGATCAGACTGAATTCCATTTTTATTCTAGTACATTTCAGATTTTTTTTTCTGTTGAAACTTGTAGACAAGTTCTATCCAGATTTTCTACCTTATGTTAATTTCAGCTCCCATGATTTCTTTATAATTGATATTAAGAAAATGTTTAAATAAAACAAAAACAACAATCAAACAATAATACTTAGGCTCCAAAAGAGTCCTGTGCCCAGGGCACCAAGGATAGGCATGCCCTTGCCAGGAAAATAACATCTTTAGTCAGCCCATGCCCAGCCCCCACAAAAAAAACCACACAAAAATCAAACAATATCGGCAACAAATCTAACCCTCAGAAAATGCCAAATGAATGATACATTTACTCTAGGGGCAAGATGGAAGACACGAATCTAGGCAAGAACCATTTTATACCACTATTGACAAGGATGGAAAGTGATCCTCCTAATTCCTTCCTTCCTTCCTTCCTTCCTTCCTTCCTTCCTTCCTTCCTTCCTTCCTTCCTTCCTTCCTTCCTTCCTTCCTTCCTTCCTTCCTTCCTTCCTTCCTTCCTTCCTTCCTTCCTTCCTTCCTTCCTTCCTTCCTTCCTTCCTTCCTTCCTTCCTTCCTTCCTTCCTTCCTTCCTTCCTTCCTTCCTTCTTTTCTTCCTCCTTTCCACAAACAGTTAAACACCTGCTAAATGTTGAATTAGGAAAAAAGTTTTGAAATACAAAATGGAACAAATTGTTAGGAGGTCAACAGGATCATGAAATATGGTCAGAACAAGCAAGCAAGCAGAATTATGCAGCAAGGCAGTCCCGCTAGAAAAGTCAAACCACACCTACAGTTTTTAAACTAAAAGGGAAATTTGCATGAGACCAAAACTTCCTAGAAGTTTGTGTTGGAATAAGACACTACTTATTTTGAGATGGAAATTTAAACAGAGAGTCTGAGGAGGAAGGACAGAATCTATAATATAAATGTCATTTTTCCTTTTTTTTTTTTTTTTTTTTTTACTAAAGCGCTGTTTAATTTTGTGGATGATTGAAATTTTCCGTTTCAAAATATTTTCAATTCTCTAAGAAATTTGCTTGTCTATACAATGTCTACTCCTGTTAACATGAACAAAGATTTACAAAGGTTGGTTACATATATAATAATTAAAACAAAGGTAATATTAATTTGCTTAAAGATGGATGATTTCAGTCATGAGAATGTGCATACACCTGCAGTTGAGAATAAAGCAATATGTGTTTTTGACAATTCAAAGGGCATTTTAATAAGAGTTCACTTCATTAACATTACCTTTTTTTATTTAAAGTTGAAATTGAAATTGAATAAATGAATTTATAATAGCACTCTTTTCATATACACATATTATGTGATTAATTATACACTCAAAATATATGCCTAAATTTACTGAACTTTTATTCTAATATTTAATTCTTACTATGCAATGAATTTACATAGATTGGGAGTTATTATTGTATAATTGGATTATGATTTTTGTTGAAGTTTCCTACTCTTTGAAGTACTAGAGAGGAAAAAAAAATAGTACTCCAATGATATATAGCAAGATTTTGGCTTGCAGAAAATATGATTATTTGATGTGTTTCTTCATTATATGTTTATCAGGTAAACTTTTAATTGAACTAATATACACACTAAGAATTACATAAATCTTATATGCACAGACTGATGAATTTTCACAAAATGGATACCCCTATGTTACCATTACCTAGATGAAAAAAAAGTAGAATATTACCAGAAAAACAGACACATTTGAAGATTTCTCTAAGTATTACTCCCACTCCCAAACGACACTCTTCTAATGTTTATCACTACAGATTACTATTGCCATTTTTTAACTTTATGCAAACAGAGTCATATAGTGTATACTTTTATGGATCTAGAAGTTTTTATACAATTTTTTGATGTGAAGTTCTTTTTCATTAGTTCATTTTATGTACTGAATATCAACTGGCTACACCACAACTTATCTATAAAACTTATGATAGGCACTCAGTTGCTTGTATGTTTTGTTTATTAAAAATAATGATGCCAGGGACATTTATATAGATAGATAGATGGATAGATAGATAGAGATATATATATACACATTAATACATATATAGAGATACATATCTATATCTCTCTATATATATGTATTAGTGTGTGTGTGTGTGTGTGTGTGTGTGTGTGTGTCGTATTTTCCCGAAAATAAGACTGGGTCTTATATTAACTTTTGCTCCAAAAACACCTTAGGGCTTATGTCATCCTGAGAAATCATGCTAGGGCTTATTTTCCGGTTAGGTCTTATTTTCGAGGAAACACGGTTTGTGGTGTGTGTGTGTGTGTGTGTGTGTGTGTGTGTGTGTGTGTATAGTATTATTTGTTGAGCACATTTTTAAGAGTGCAGCTGCTAGGAATTAGAATGTGCATGTGCTCAACTTTAGTATATATTGCCAAAGAGTTTTCTGAAGTGTTTTTACCAATACAGGCTCTCAGCCCCTGTGTATAATGTTTTTTGTCATCCTACTTCTTCAACATCAATGGTGACTTTCCATCTTTTTAAGTTTTAGCCATACCAGTAGGAGCATTGCACTTTGGCTTTACATTGCTTTACCCTGTACATAAATTAAGATGAGTAACTTGCCATTTCCTTATTCATTATTTGGATATCATTATGTGAATTCAAATCTTTCCTTTTTTTCTCAAATATTCCTATTGCTTTATCTTTTTTTTGTGATTTGAAGTTCTGTATTCACTCAAGATATTAGAAATTTATTGGTGACATGCATGGCAAACACCTTCTACAGCACCGGTATGTACATTTTCAATCTCCTGACGACTCCTTTACGTTAACAAATATTCTTAATTTAGTGTAATTTAATTTGTCAGTCTTTTATATTATAATAAAGGGCATTTTGTGTCTAATTTTACAAAATGTTGACCTACCAGAAAGTCATAACAATATTTTTCTATATTAATTTCTGAAAAACTTTAGTGTTTCTCTTTTCATATTTAGAGATAGTGTATATATTGAATTCACTTTTATATAGGATTTGAGATAAAGGACCAATTTCACCATTTTTCCAATTATGTATTCAGTTGATCTCACACCAGTTGTTGAAAAATCTATTCTTCCCTGAATATATTATGTTACTGTCATCAATTAAGTAAACATATATGAAGGAGATATTTCTGAACTGTCTGTTCTGTTTCATTAATTCTCTCCTTGTGTCTATATGTCAAATTCTTATTAGCTTCATAATAATTCTTGATATCAGGTCATGCTATTCGTCTAAATTTTTTCATCCTCAAGTAGTTGTCCTATTCTTTTGGCATATAATATTTTAAAATCAGGCCACCAATGAAAATACACACGCATACACACCCACATGCACCCACAACACTCACACACACACCATCTGCTTTAATGAGGATATTCATCCTAGTGGGTGTGAAGTGGTGGTGGTGTCTCATTGTGGTTTTGAACTGCATTGTCTTAAGAACTGATGACAATGACAATGAGCATATTTCCATGTGCTTTTTGACCATTTGTATATGTTCTTTAAAGATCTGTCAAATGCTTTACTAATTTCTTATAATTTGATAATTTGTATTTTTGTTTTTGAGTTGTGTTTGAGATTTTTGCATGTATAGATTCATATAGTTTTCTGATTTATGTGTTTTCATTTTTACATTATTTTGTTGGAATTTATCATTTTATTACTATTTTAAAAGACCTAAATTTGGCTTTGTTGGACTTTTGTGTGTTTTACAATCTTTAATGCTTGCATTTTTACTATTACTTAATTAATATATTTTATAAATATCCTCGACATATTTTTTCTCTGACCCAGTAGCGGTTTAACAATGTTGTGTTTGATTGTACAGCATTGGATTTGGACCTTTATTGTGATTAAAGAAGATATTTTGTAAGGTTTTCAATCCTTTGAATACTGTTTCTTCTTTTTATACTAAAGCATATTTTCGATTTGGGCAAATATTCATTGTGACTTTCCATATTGTGTGTTTTTTGCATTTTCTGAGTACACTATAAAATATGTCATTTAAGACACACTGTTCAAATATTGCTATGGACTAAATGTTTGTAGCCCCCCCTCCCAAATCCGTAGGTTAAAACCCTAACCCACAATGTCACTGTATTAGGAGGTGGGCCTTTGGAAGGTAATTAGGTTTAGATGAAGTCCTGAGGGTGGTACCCTCATGACGGGATTAGTGCTCATATAAGAAGAAAATAGAGAGCTGTCTCTCTCTCTCTCTCTTTCTCTCTCTCTCTCTCTCTCTCTCTCTCTCTCTCTCTCTCTCTCTCTCTCTTTCTCTTTCTTTCTCTCCTCACCCCCCACCCACACACAACCAGATCAGAATCCAGGAAGAAGGAAGCCATCTGCAAGAGAGCTTTCACCAGGAATCAAATCAATAAACATCTTAATCTTGGACTTCCCAGCCGAAAGATTTATGAGAAATAAATGTTTGTTGTATTAGCCACCCAGTCTATGCTATTTTATTAAAGCAGCCCAAACTAAGACAAATTTTATATATATATATACACATATATATGGTATTATGTATATACATATATAATTTGTCTTGTATATATGTGTGTGTATATATATGTATATATGTCATGATACATATATATATCATATATATACGATATATATACACACATATATATGTACATGTATATATATACCATGTTTCCCTGAAAATAAGACCTAACCAGACAATCAACTCTAATGCATTTTTTGGAGCAAAAATTAACATAAGACCCGTTCTTATATTATATTATGTTAGATAAGACCCGGTCTTATATTAAAGTAAAATAAGACCGGGTCTTATATTAATTATTGCTCCAAAAGACGCAGTGGAGCTCACTGTCAAACTAGGTCTTATTTTCAGGGAAACACGGTATTATATACATATATTACATGTTGTTATTATATTATAATATAATTATTATAATATTATATATTAAATATATATTATATATTATATAATATTATAATATATTATATATTACATATTATTATTAATATATATTATGTGTTAATATTATACATTGTATTATTATATATAGTATGTTGTATATATGATATGATATTATATTATATTATTATAATATAACATATATTATAATACATATATTATTAATATAAAATAATATATTATTATTATATCAAGCATATATTTATATATACTTATTAGTGCTTCTTTACAGTTAAGATTTACCTATTTCTTATTTTTTTAAAGATATGTTATTATTTTTAATTTTAGAAGCAATATTTCTATTATAGTTGTATCCAAATTAATATTTTGAATTGAACTAAGTTATACACGTTAAGATTTGTCCCCTCAATCCTATATTATCATTATTGATTAATATTCACTCAAACTCTTTATACTACTACAAGAAAAGTTTGATCAATTGAATGTACTGTTGACAGTAATTGATGCATTCTGTGTGGTATAAGAATAATATTCTCTAAACTCAACTTTAAAAAGAGATATCCTAAGTTATTTGGTGCTATTTTACATATATACAGTACATAGTCTATATGTACTAAAGCTATAGCTAAAACATAAATATTTGATATTCATGTGAAATATTTTAATGACCCAAGAAATAAATTTAACAGGCACATAGTATACTCTTTTTATCATTACTATTCAGTAGGACAGCAAATAAGCTGCTATAATTGTTTTCTAGTGACTTTCTTTAGACCACTACCAATGTTTCATTATTTCCATGTAATGGTTCCTTATGGCAATTAGATCTTCACCTGTTTCTTGGTAGACCATGTGCAATGTTTTCAGATTACATAAAAAAGGTTTTATGATAAGAAGAAGGATTTTTCAATGCCAGGTTCTGAGGACATGTATTTTATCAATGGCTGATTACCCTTGACTTACAGCATTTCTAATTCAAAGTGTTGTGGGTATGCTATATGTAAAAGAGTTTTGAATCCTCAGTTCCCCATCCTTCTGTACAATGTGGTGGATTACAAGCCATGTTCAGAACATCATACTCTGCCCTGCAAGAACTCATTCAAGTACCAACTGTACCAATGTTAGATAGCCTTTCATTCAGGTACACATCCTAGCTACACTATTCAATTTCAACAAGAGAAGGTCAACTCTATTTCGAGCTTGACTGTCTGTTAGCACATATAGGTCAATACTTATCTGGCAGCATAGAATTGCCTCATTCCAATTACTTGCCAGGGAATACAATCGCAAACTCCCTCATGCCCAATATCTATCTATCAAAGGCCCTTCTGAGAGAAGTCTATTTGTGGAACATTTCTTTAAGGCTGTTCTGTTTATCAGTTCTTCCACATAATCTGAAATCTACTGTTCAACATTTCAGATATTCACAAAAGTGAGTAACTGCATCATGCCATATTTTTTTGATTTCTCCCCTAATAATCACAGAAATTGAATTATGCATTTGTGTAAATCTTTTGCCATTAAAAGAAACATCCAGCCATTCATGTATTTATAGATACAATGCAATAGGGGATATTTCCTTTGAAGAGACTTTTTTCTGATTTTTTCTTTTTTTTTATTTCTTTTTTTTTTTTTTTTAGGATGGCTTATATTTCGCTTCAGCAAGTAGATTCTCTTTGATCTTATGGAGTCTGTATATTGTTACACAGACCAGGTTTCTCACTTCTGCTTTGCTGCTGGAAAGCTAAGGACCGCATTGAAGCTTATCCATGGCAAGTGTATAAACCCCCTGCATATGCATTTTATAATGTTTTTCTATTCCTGAAAGCATTTAACATACTGCTTTGTCTTACTCTTTCTTTTTCACCTAATTCTATTTTATGTTAGGTATCATCAAATATTACATTAAGTTATTTTTAGAAGAAAAGTGGAGTATAAATAAGTTCATAAATAAGTTAAAAAAGTAAATATCACAACAAGTTATATTTCACAATGTTAGCTCAAAATTTGACTTGGACTTATCTTTGCAATGCAATAAGTTATGCAAGTAATGTTTATATAAAATTTTCAAGGTTCAAGGTTTGAATCTTGAAAATATGTTATTTTATATTGCAATGAAACCATAACAGAAGAAAGTGATCCATAATACTGTAAAGTCCTTGTTTCAAAACACAATTGGTTTTTCTTCTCAAGATTCAATACTTTGAGATACATTATCTGCGAAAGACAGAAAATTTAACCAAATACTTTTACTTTATTCCATTAAGGGGAAGAACATTACTCTGAAGAACTTTCTTTTGTTAACACAACATGTAATTATATCTAAACACATCCTGAGTAGTGAGGACTGTTTGATAATAATTCTGTTTTGAAGTTGCTATAGCATAATTCATTACACAGGGATCTTAAATACCCTTATTATTTAAGAGATAATAATTTTTATATAAGTTATTGTGTCCTTATTCAGCTCAATATTTGTGATAATTAAGTTTTATAAAAGATGGGTAATGATATTCAATATGCAATTGTTTAATTACCTCTAAAATTAAGAATTTTATCTAAGAATTTTACCAATTTTTTTACAACTCTAATTTAAATTTCATCCGTATCCATTAGCTATATTTAAGTATATTTTTTATTTAAATGTATATTCAACGTATATATACATATATATGTACGTATATAAATATATACACATATAGCAATAGTATGTATAGAACTTTAGTAATCACATAAAATATATAGCAAAATGAATACATTAATTAAATGAATGAAGATAATATAAATAAGTTTAGAGGGCTCATGTTATGTATACGAGTATTGTAAATAGCTGCATTAAGGTTACTATGACTTAATAGTGAGGCTATATAAAAAATTGTCATATTACATGTGATATTTTCATATAGTGTTGAATTTTGTTAAAATAAATTATATTGTGTTTTATATTCTATAAAACTCAGTAACAAATTTAGTAAAGGGCTTAGTAATCGATAATAAATTTTAAAACATTTTCTTTATTTCCATATGACAACAATTGAAATGTAATTAATTGTTATAAAATATATGCTAAAAGACTAGGGATAGTAGAGTAGCATTCAAATATTAAATGTCAAATAGCATTGCCTTACCATCATAGTTCTTTTCAATACTGGGACTCTGATTTTACTATAATTGTATATGTATATATGCTTATATATGCATGCATACATATTATACATAGTACATTTGTGTATATATACACACACATATATATATACAAATTCATAATTCCAAAGCATTTTAAATGCATGTATATTCTATTAAGTTTAGCATACCAGCTTCCCTCTTCATTTGTATAATAAAGTCTTATACTAGGTGATCTTTTATTTCAATTTATTAATATTTACTTTGATAAGATTTATCTGGTTAGGCATAGAGTAGTGTTGTAATCTTCCTGTAGACAGACTTGAAGACTAAATCATTGAATAATTGAGAAAGTTATCAGTGACTTTCGTGATTTGTTTTGTATATTGTACTTAAAGTACAATTTATACTTGATTTTCCAATTAATAGTTATACATTGTGTGTTTTCTGGCATGATTTTAGAACCAATGGTGAAATAAAGCGTAATCTGTCTAAAATTTCTCCAATTTTATTTGCAAATAACTGTTAGAGAAAAAAGAAAGAACTACTATTCTTTACCATGTAAAATCTTAACAGTCTATCGCTAATAGACTGGGTTTTTTTAGAACATGTTTAGTTTTGAAAATATCTCATTTCAGGTAGATTTTTAAGTAAGAAGTAAAAACAAGAATGTTCAAGAAAATGTCTGGTCTGTAAAATATATTTTAGATACTTATTTGGAAATATTATATGAGATATTTATAAAATTATTCTGATGCAGAATAGTCATTCAGTTATAACACATGTGGAGACCACACAAAAGAATCGCCATCCTCTATCATGAAAGGCATATGTTCAGGTTGAAATAAACAATGGCTCTGAAAATACCTTCTCTACAAAATAGGAAAAGCCCCTTGGAAACAGAAACAGTGACCGGTGCAGCATAAAACTGCCAGTGGTTGCAATATTAAAACTGCAGGAAAACCCATTCTCAAAGTGTAACCCTTTTTCGGTGATGTCAAGATGTCACTGAACTACTAAATGCCACATTTGGCTGCTCTATTTCCAACTGAGTGGAACAGAGTTTTAAAATTTGTCATCAATTTCTTTCTTTAAAAAAATAAAATAAAATGTGGATCGCAACACCTGGCATGACTCTGTGAAATCAGGAAAATCTCACAATCCTGAAACAGTTTTTTTCAAGCCGGAGGAAAAGAAGTCAAAGCCGCCTCCAGCACCACCACATTTCATGGTACTGCCTTAGGGAAAAAGACCTCAGCTCAGGAACCTGAACATCAATTTCTGTTTGTTCTATGATGGGCTCTTCAGTCTCTTAAGTTAAAAATAATAATACATACATACATACAGGTGTGACTCAAGCTTTCATTAAGGGAAATATTAATAAAACGATATTCTAAACTTCTAGAACTCTCAGGAGAAAGAGGAGCATGTTTTGTCATTTGTTAACTTATTGATAAATTGATAAAAACCTGATAAAGGCATAATTACATAGAGAGATACAGAGACACATACATAAATATATTTATAACAATTACCATTCTTAAAAATAAGGAATTGAATAATTACTGAGAAATGAATGATTGAAACATAAAACTGGTTTATGGACTATCACTTGGTTAGCAATTCATTGAATGGTTTTATTCTTATAAGAGATCAAATCATTCCTCAAAATAACTTTGTGATCTTGGTTATTTATAAATTTACTTCTTCTATAGAGGAGTAGGGAAGTTTATAAAATAAACATAAAACAATAAGAACACTTCTCCCTAACATTTGTGGAGATTAGGACAAAATAACAAATGGAAGCCGACATATATATGCATTAATATTTAAACACCATGAACTAAACAAAGAACACATTCAATTAGCATACTTGTACTGTCCAGCTTTCCAGCTCTAAATATGATGGCATGAAGAGAACTAGACACCAGACACTTGGCCAACATGCCCCTCTTCTGTTTCTACTATTGGCTCTGTTCTGTACCCACAGAGGCCTCACACATACACAGGTAAACTTTCTAAAACTCACGTCCAGTCTCTGTCCAAGCCCCTGCCAGAAGCTGCTTCCCTTCATCCCTTGGGTCTAATGCACACACTAGTTGCAGAATGTGCATTGCATAAGATGGACTCAGGGAAAAAAGTCTGCATAGGATATAGAAATGGACTTCAGATCATTTGAGAAGGAAATCCCCTCGTTTCAGGTACTTGGGATATTGATTTAAAAAGGGAAAGTGAGGCACGGGTGTTCATATCCCCTTCACTGTGTGGCTCCCTCCCCCTGAACAGAGGGGATGGTCCCAATGGGGGCTTTGAAGTGCAGGACCTGGGGCACATGCTACTCTCGCATGGGGCTAAGGCTGCCACTGAAAATAAGGCAATGAAAAAAATGTGTCTGAACAAATCAATATAAACAGCAGAAATAGAAATTAAGGGCAGAAAATGCACTGAAGCCAGAAATATATTAATGAAAACCTCGGAAGTTTGCAGTTAAAGCTCTAGAAGGAAAGATGATATATAAGATATATGTTATCCATTGTTCAATATATATATATATATATATATATATATATATATATATATATATATATATATATATATATTTATAATGGGACATGGGTAATAGGACTAAGGTATTTGTTTTTTCCCTTGGTTCCTAACAAATGAGATACAATGAAATAGCTGTAACAACAGTCTTATAATGATTACTACAATTGCTTTCATATTTTTTTCTAATTGCTAACTTTCAGATTTGCTCATCGACCATAAAATATCACAATAATACAATCCAGGTGCAAAGACCTGTGGCTACATTGTTTTCTCCAATTCTCCCTTAGCAAGTCAGCCAACAGCAGCTGAATGCAGAGCAGTAGAACTTTACTAGAGTTCAATGAACCGCAAAGGCGCTTGGGGCCTTGTAGTGAGAATCAGATCCAAGACCGGAATGATATCTTTTATATTTGTCCTTTTCCCCTACCCCATCATTTATGTAGATAGAGCCACAATCGTTGTTCCCTGCACACTGTGTTTCCCCGAAAATAAGACCAAACCGGAAAATAATCCCTAGCATGATTTTTCAGGATGATGACATCCCCTGAACATAGCCCCAACGCGTCTTTTGGAGCAAAAATTAATATAAGACCTGGTCTTATTTTGGGGGAAACACGGTATATATTTATAGACACTGTTTACCACCAGCGCATAATGATTTTGGGGAACTAAAAAAGTCTCTTCAGACAGGTAGCTTATATGAAAATAAACAGTATTTGAAGGTCTTAATTATGCCTAATCCTTTTTTTCCCCTACGGACAAAAATAAATATTTTTAAAATGTGTTTAATGTATTTTTGGTTCTCCTAGAACATGAAATCCAAGTGAAACAATAAGGTTTATGCCACAGAAGTAGTGAATGCAAAGTGTTCATAATATAGCATAGTGATTGCACTCAGACTCAGCTCAGACCTTGAATGAAATCTTGATTCACTGTCAGTAACTGTCCAACTTTGGACAAGTTACTGTTCCTCTCTATTCTTTAACACCAATGTTTGTAACAAAGGCATTTAAAATAATATCTACTTTATAGGGTTATATCACTTAGCATAGTTCCAGGTATGCATTAAGCACTATATGACAAATGATTTCATATTATAGTCTTGTCTAACAACAAAGCAGTAATAAACAATGATAAAAACAACAGTATTACCAGTATTAATAAATAAACCTCATGAAATTTTGAAAATAAATTCAGGATCATAACCGACAACAAAAATATCTGCTTTGATGTAACTTTAAAACTATGCAAGCATTTCTCTGGAAATAAACAGTTTACTTATGAACATTCAGTATTGTGAGTCCATCCTGACAATTTTCTTTGCTGTTTTTATTATAAGGAATGATTTTGTCCTGTGTGCTATAGTGGGTTGAATAGTGACCCCAAAATGATATATCCAAGTTTTAACCCCTGAAGCCTGTATATGTGAGCTCATCTGGAAGTATTAAAAGGTTTAACCAAGTATCTCTAGATCCTAAATCCAATGATAGGGCCCTTATAAGAGATGGCAAAGAAGACAAGGGGACATACAGAGGGGAAGGCCATGTGAAGACAGAAGTAGAGAGTGAAGTGATGTGTCTATCACATGCTGACAGTCACAAGACATTAGGAGCGAGACATGGAATAATCAACCTTCGAACCTCTGGAAAGAACCAACACAGTCAAAAGCTTCATTTCAGGCTTTTGGCCTCCAGAACTGTGAGAAAATAAATTTCTGTAATTTTAAGTTATTCAGTTTATGATAGTTTGTTATGGAAGCTCTAGGAAACTGACAGCTGTCTCCTATACTTGATATTTTGATGTATCTTTTCATTTTAAAAATGAATCCTGTATATTATTTATTATACATAATATATAATATATATACAAAAATGTTAACTCAAATGCTATTCAATGATTATATGTAATCAATGTAAATTGTTTCCTTATAGTAACAACTCTTTACACAATTTTTTAAGAGGTTAGTGTCCCCCATGTGTTTTGATCAAATTGTAGCGAACAAGATTGCTGAAAATATTTCACTATACAAAATGACCACTTTTTTCAAGAATTGTTTCTTAAAAAGCATATCATCTGTTATGGTTTCTATGATGAAATAGTATCATCAATCATGACCCTAGCCATAAATGAGTTAGCTGCACGGGGACCTGTATTTGTGGAAGTATAAAGGAAATAGGCATTTGTTCTACGTGTCAGACTATCCTAAGGAGGGGCAATTCTGATACTATCTTCTTATTTCCGGACAGTCTATCTCTTCAACTCTAATTAGGTGAAAACACACACAATTAACCCATTTTAGTTGATTTCACGGGGGAAAAGAAATTACAAAGGAAATTCACATTCTGCTAACTTTTATCGTCATTTCTTAGGAGCAGTTCTAAGACACTGGAGACTGCAATGCTTTTTAAAATGAAAACTCAACCATTAACTGTTTTTAAGAAAGAATTTGCTTCAGTCTCATCTTTAACTATCACCCTGTTATAATATGGTTTTCCCAAAGGAGCATGCAATAGATTAGCTTTAAGGTAAACTATAGTATTATTTTATTCGTGTATGTGTGTGTGTGTGTGTGTGTGTGTGTGTGTGTGTGTGTGTGTGTTTGCAAGGCATTTAGACCTAATGACATCACCACAGTATCATTTCCATAAACATAAATTACATGATTTAAATGTTAAATCTAACACTGGAAACATCACTTGATTATAAAGATAATCAAATATGTGTGTTAAAGGATTTTTCCCTTTTTTGCCAAGTTTTCTTATGGCAAATCATGCTTGTATGTATTTCCTAATGTTCTATTTGTCACTGAAAGATGTGCACAGGTGTGCATTTGTAAATGGTATCTGTACATAATTAATTGTAGACATATTGGGATGACACACACAAACTACGTATATTGGAATCATCTGCTTTCTATAATTCAATGTCAGTCTTTTCCTTATAATGAGTAAAAACATTGATAATATGTATAGCCCAGGAATATTATATGTACATTGGGGCATATATCAATACTCTATTAGGGCAGTGAAGCTGTAAAGTATAGCAATTTATCAGTACAGAAGCCCTGATTCCTCCTTTTCATTTGGCTCTTCTACACCTCTGTTGGGTATGAATCATGGGGAAGATATTTTGGAATTTTAAAGTAGATCATGAAATGAGATTCTGTCAATAGTCCCGACATATTTTATCTTCTATGATAAAAGTGATCCTCTAGTCATATAGTGAACAATGTTAAATATGACCAGCGTTGAGAATCCAAGCCACTGTAAGCATTACCAATATGGTGTGAACAGAATAAAATATTCTATTGATTAATATTCTTTGGTTAATTTGCTGCTTTTGAAAGCTGGAAGAAATCTGACCCAAATTCAGACAAGTGTCTGAGACATCAGTTCAAATAAGTTTCAGCTCATTGTAGTCTTATATTCACACTTTGAAAGACTTTGAGAATAACAGCAAACCTCAGGAAGTATGCTTTCACACAGCTGGCAAGAACAGGTCTGAAAGAACACATGCTGTCCCCATCTCGGCCCACTAGATTGCTGCTGCAGGCTTGGTGTGAGTTCTCCGGTCATTCAGCATTGATTTCACTCTGAGTTCTGTCACAGAGAAGCCAATCAGCAGTGATTGTGAAATTGTCTCACTTCTAAAACAGACACTGAGCCTGAAATAAGTTCAATGTCCACTAAGTCTTTTCATCTGGAAAAGGTGGAAAATCATAGGAAATAGCAGTGCTTTTTTAGTCTATTAGAGCAAATAGCCACAACGAAATGTCTGAAAACTTGGAGATGAGTTTAACCAATGAGAAAAATAAAAAATAAAAAAGGTTAGCTTAAAACATTTTTAGTTAGATGGGTTTCAGCTTAACCATTATTGTGTTTCATCTTTCTGACACTACGTAGTGGGTAAATCATAAATATGAGAATGTCGTGTGAGAACGTAAGGGTACACTTTCAAAATACCTTTCATACGTGCTAAGTATTGATCTTATGTTTTGAGATAACAATAAACATAAACTTAATCAGTTTAGTCATATCATGTCAAGATATTTCCAGATGGTGCCAAAGGTTTAATTATTGTGTTTAAGCATTTTATAAAGGAATTGTTATTTTGACTTTTTAATAAGGCCAGAAAAGTGATTTCTTTCACACATGGAATTGGAAGATATTTGGTAACTTGTGACTATTCCAATAAATACTTTTAATTGTACTTCTTCAGCAGCCTTTGTCGGGATTGTGGAAGAAGATGGCCATCTTCTCTGCCTATTGACACCTTGCCTACTTCTTTTACTAACAGAATCATTCCAGGAACCTAGCTTACCTATGCTTTAGACTGTGTTTATGCCCCATCCAATTCATACTCTAAATCCTAACACCTAATGTGATGGTGTTTGGAGGACTGCTTTTGAAAGATGATCAGATGATAAGAATGGAGGTCACATGAAAGAGATTAGAGTCCATATGAAAGAGACACCAAAGAGCTCCTGTGCCCCTTCCACTGTATCTTCAGTGAGTATAGAGTGGAAAGATGACCATTTATGAACCAGGAAACAGGCCCTCACTATACACCAAATCAACCTGTGTTTTGACCTTGGACTGCCTAGGCTTCAAAACTGTGAGAAGTACATTTCTGTTGTTTATAAGCCATCCTAGAATACCAGTCTACAGTATTCTGTTTAGCAGCCTGAATGGACTAAGGCAGATAGTTTACAAACAGTTGCTTCCACTCTGTTGCTTGTTTTTTTATGTTCTTATGGGTGTCATTGAAAAGAACCAAGTTTTTAATTTTGATTAAGTCCAATGTATCATTCCCCCTCTATGTATCACACTTTAAGTGGTACATCTAAAAACTCTTTACTTAATCCATGGTCAGGAATAGCTCTCTTAATTTTTCTCTGAAAGTGTCACATTGATATCTGTAGGATCCATTGAGTTAATATTTGCCATGGTATGAGACATGGATCTAAATTAACATTTTTGTACATGGATATCTAATTGGCTCAGCACCATTTGTTGGAAACACTTTCCAGTCCTCATCAAATTGCTTCAGTCAACTGGTCGTAGTGAATTGTTCATGACGCCAAAGGTGCCCAGTGGCATGTATTGCCCTTCCACTTGACGAGGGTGTGTTGCAGACGCACCCAAAATTTGTGGTTTTGTGGGTCAATCAACATACATTTTATAAGGCAGCTCCAATCCCATGGTAACTTTCTGGCACACGTTAAAGCATTCAGTCTCTGCTCCTGAAACTTGGGTCACAAAGAACAATTGCTCAAAAATCCTAAATGTTTTACTGTGATTCTTCATTCTTATTTTCCCCAGACACTTAAAACTGCAATCTTATCTGCAGGGTCACGGAACCAAGCAGAAGGGCAGTTTGCACAGCAGCCTGGACCCATGGATACTTTACGATTTATCAAGGAAGTTCTGACTTTTTTAACTTCATTTGATTTGAGATGTTACTTTTTGGGTCCCAGTTTTAATCAACAGATCAATCAAATGTTTAGAGCTGCTTCCAGCCATTCAAGAGAACTCAATGTACATAGATTCTGATGAGTGAATCCGTACCAATAAAGTTGGTCTGAAACAATATCATGTTCCTTCCATCGTGACTCAACTCCTTTAGAATCTGTTCTCATACACGTTCTCTAGATTTTGGTCATGTAAGTTGGCAACCTTTCACTAGTTACACTTTGTTCTTCAACTTACGGGTCCTACTGAGACTCGAATCTGATGATAGGTCTAGGAACAATGGGAGGTGGTAGGAGTAGATCCTTGGAAATATAAACAAGGCAGCTTGACAAGGCAGCTATCCCAGGAGAGACTATTACAGATACTTTAGGAAAGGGGAGATCAATGTCCTCAGATAAGAGGAAGGGCTACTCTACTGACAAAGAAGTCTTTGGGGGAACTTAGGGATCCAAAGTTTAGGATTCATTAGAATCATCCCATATGGCCTCCTCCATATGAGTTACAAAACAGGAGGATATAAGGCTGAAAAGAGGAAAAATGTTCAGAACGACATTGGCATAGCTAGGAGAGTGTGATAAGCCAGGACAGTAAACAGATTTAAGAAGGAAAGTATTAGCAACAAAACTACACTTCTACCTAGAAGTAAGTGAACTCGCTGCCCAGGTTCCTCTCTTCTCCACTTTCAAGTTCACCTATACTCCCACCTTCCTGATTACCCCAGTCACTCTCCTTTGAATGCCTTCCAATTCTCTGTGACCTTGCTAAATGATTAATGCAACTTTATGTCCTTGTATGTGATATAAATTGCACAGCGAGAAAAAGATCATTCGCAGTGAGATCAAGAGTAAGACATAGACTTAGATGCAGTTCACTCATCTTTAAAAGGGTGTTAATGATTTCTAACAGTGTTTTGAAAAAGATTATTTTAAAAAAATACACACAAAACTCAGCCCTTTAAAAATATGAACCTTAAAATATAAACTATTGCCATTATTAAAACAGATTTTAGCTAATATAAAAAGGAAGAGAAATTATATTTGTGTAGCCACAGCACATTTAACATAGTGTTTCCTAAAACCGCTTAGTCTTTTTTAGCGCATTGCTAAATCATAGCTAATATCTTTCTTGTTTACAAAATTACTATTTTTTTTAAACGTCAGACAGTAAAATGTATTCCATATACCTGGCAATAAGATTTGGTATCAGAATCATGTTATACAGATGACCTGTGTGCAGGTATTATCCTGTTTTCAGTACCTACTTAGTACATCTGATGAATTCATAAAATGGATGGACCAAATTTAAGACAAAGACCAAATACAAACTTTTAGAAATCACTCCCCACATTAGCATAAATACCATGTTTCCCCAAAAATAAGACCTAGCCGGACCATCAGCTCTAATGTGTCTTTTGGAGCAAAAATTAATATAAGACCTGGTATTATATTTGTATTATATTATATTACTCGTTCTTATATTAAAATAAGACCAGGTCTTATATTAATTTTTGCTCCAAAAAATGCATTAGAGCTGATAGTCCAGCGAGGTCTTATTTTTGGGCAAACACGGTACTACACAACTACTCCTAGTATAAAAATCCATCAGTCATGATTATATATTCTAGTTTCCTATCATTCAACGAAATATCTGCATCACCTGTTTAAGGAACTGAAAGAATTTGTAAAATGTATTAAAAAAAAAAACACACTCATATATGCAACTAATTTTGACTTACTCATTTGGTAATTTTTGTTTTCTCATTGGAGAAAAGAAAGGTTATAGTGTTTATTTGACCCCAAAATATATTTGATGGTAGAATTAAGAATCCTTTACATAAAAGTGCATTATGTTTTGATAATGGATTTCTTGTTGAAAAGAAACTATAGGAAATGACAAGAAATTAGTCTAAGTACTCAAGTTGTTTGTAAATTATGTAACAAGTGACAAAAGACATGAAAAGTAGCTGCAGTACGTGGATACGTCTTATAGGAAATAAAAAGAAGAAAAGCTTACATATTATTTATTTTCAAGTTATACCAAAGTAGCAAACTGAAAATATTTTGAAGAATAAAAAAATCTGTATGCATTCATGTATGCATGCATATGTATATATTCATGTGTGTGTGTATTTGCAATAGTTCTTTTATAATAAAGGACTTTGTTTTTTCAATAATAAAAGGTTTCTTTCTGCTGCTTGTAACTACTTCCTTTCCACATAAGCTTTCTTCTATTTCAAATTTGCCCATACATCAATCCTTGGTTTATCCCTTGTCAGTCTTAATTTATCATAATTGATTGATACTGGCCTCTTTAGGAGGAAATTATTTAACTGTGATTGAAAGGGGACATTTAACTTTATTGAAAAGAAACAGCAGGGGGGAAATGGAGGAAACAGTAAATGTGCTCATTTGTAAGAAAAAGACTTCAGACACAGTTTGGCTCCTTGTGCTGAATAAAGGCTTATTGAGATTAAGTTGACATAATTAATTGAATAGAAATTTTACATCCTTTCTAGTAAAATGGAATTGGAGATGAAGATCTTCTTTGAAATTTAATAAGACATGAATATGTTCAGAGACTCTATAATGAAATACACACAAATGGAATAAAAATCAGCAAGATAATTATATTTTAAAGTCATTTCAAAAATATTTACTTCTGAGACATATTACCTTTGGATGACTTAATCCATTGAGTGGACATTACATATTATGTATTTGATATATATGTATAGTCAGAGATCTTATGACCATTTACATTTTACTGATAAGAAACTTTAGATTGATTCAAAGAGACAAAAACCACAACATCAGCAAGTGTCTGGTCTGTTAATCCACCCAAGTCTTCTGTAATCCTGTTGAGTTGTTATTGTTTTTCTTTAACAATTATTTTCCATTGCACTACTTTTGTTTTCCTCAAAATATAAATTGATGTGCTGATGCTTCTGATAACAACACTGATTATACTAGCTACTGAAAGTGTAGAGATAGAAAAATAATTTTCCCCTTACCCTTCCAGATTCTTGCCTGAGACCCCTTCTGTAATAAAAGACAGATTAGCAGGAGAAAAACAAATAGAAGGTTAATAACCTGTATATCTCTGAAGGGAACCAAAATTTTGCCACCCTGAAGCTGCTTTTGGATTTATTTTAAGCTGTTTAGAAGAAACAAAAGACCCAGAAAGAACTTTTGACCCTCCCCACTTTCCTGTCCAAGAGATTCAGACAGAAAAGCCTATTTTGGAAGGAAATCTTAGAATGCTGCCTTAGCCCAAGTTGAATTAAGCAGGGTAAATAAGAGGGCATCAAGCAGACACTTGTTACCTAGATGTCCCGTGTCTCACTGTTTCTGAGTTGCTCAGCAAGAAGGCCCCAGCTATGTATGTTCCCTTCTTTCTCAATTACCTGTAAATCACTCATTCTCTATTCTGAAATTGAGTACCCCTTCTCCCCTCTTTTCTCCTTTGTCCAAAATGGCTTATATACCCAGTGTTGCCTCACTGTTTCTGGAATTTGTATGCTTATGTGAATTCACCATTAAAATGTATTAAAATTTTGATTTTCTCCTGCTAATCTGTCTTTGTTAATTTAATTATCAGCCCAGCTAGAAGAACTTAAAAGGTGAAAGGAAAATTAATTATTCTTTCTAGACCCCACAGTTCCTGTGTGCATGGGAGACATGCAGGGAAACTAGGTAACCCCCAATATGGCCCAAGACTCCACCTTAAGTACCATCGAAGCAGGGCCCAGTTGGGACCCCCATAGCAGAGACCTCACTGCATCCTGGGCTTCACCTTTTCTTGACCTACCTATAGCTTCGCAATGGATCATCCCCCTGCAGTCTGAGCTCGAAATGTCCCGAGTCCCAGCTCCCTGCTTTAGGAAATTACCCTCAAACTTACGATTAATGCTCTTATGCTTATTGATCACAATCTCTGTGGTCTAGCTTTCTTTCCAGGCTATTCCCATTATTGTTCCCAGGTTGCTGATGATGCTGGACAGCCACCTTGCAAGAGGGAAGGCTCCATGAAGCAGAACAAACCCCCACAAACATCCTGTAGCCTCTGGAAGAATGCCCAGATTTTCCCTGAAATACTCTAAGCCGGTCTGAGAATGTTAAAGCAGTTTTTGAAGGTGTTAACCTGATGCCTTCTCAGATCACCAGTGATCTGACAATAAACTCCTATCCTATAGTCCAGCTCCTGTGTCGGTCTATTAGCTGGGTGGTGCAGGCAGCAGGAGCCCCGGATTCGGTTGCCCTCTCGTTGCACCATCTCCAGGTCAAGACCATAGAAGACTCTGGGGGTGGGAGGGAGGCCAGTTATGGGAGATGACCGGATTAGCAAAGTAAACAAGGGCAGCATTGTTATGCAGGTTTATAGTCAATGCTCTCTACATTGATAAGAGTTCCTAGAGATTTAGCATCATCCTCCCTTCTTGGTACAAAGGAGATACCTATACAAATGAAGATTTCCCTTAGAAATGTACATGTTTCTGACAAAAGGGAAATGTCTGCTTGGTTTTCAGAGCTTTTCCAGTGGCTGCTATCTCTTAATAATAAACAGCTCAAGATGATCTTCATGTGGAACAGACAGATTTTGGTGTGGCAAAACCCCTTCAAAAGTTAGAGCCAACAGCCAAATTCATCATGAAAAATATTTACACACAAAAATTGAAATAAAGCTACGTTTTCAACAATACAGATAAACAAAATTTGAAGAAGAAAACAAAATAGAGGCTGATTGAATGTATTTATATTTTATGACTGTTAAAGTAGCTAATGTAAAGAAATGTGGAGATATTTCCATTCAGAACTCTTTAAAATATTAGTTAATAGTAACTTCTATCAAACTTTACCTAAAATAGCAGATATTTAAGGGAAGTTAATATTGTCTAAATGTGGTTGTAGAAGAGTTCATTAATTGAAATATACGTTTGTAAGACCGTAAAAAAAATCTTATAAGTTTGCACTACTAACCATGAAAATCATAAATTGCTAAATCATGATTACAGTGAGAAACCAGAAAGAGGAAACATACAATAGGCAGAGGAGAAAGGGCAACATAAAAATTGTTTATCATTTCCCTATCTTCAAATCCTATATTACTCTCACCAAAAAATTCGCTTTCTTAGTTTTTCGTATTTTAAACTTCTAAACCTCTTCTTGTAGTTTAAAAAACATAGAGGTTGTCACTCTGTGAATGTGTTAGGTGACAGGAGGAGTGGGAAATAATGTAACTGGAACTTTGCACTGCCCAGTCCATTCTCCAGGGACCACCCAGGTTCAACCCCCAGGACTAATTTGCTGGTTATAACTTTCTGATAGAGTGCAGTCAAATCCAACCAGAATTACCTGTTTTTTCACACCTGTGCAGAATGTTAAAGCTTATCCTTGGCTCATTATAATATAGTTACAATAAGTTAGCATTGCGGTTTTAATACCCAATCCACCCATGTGCATTATGGGTAAGGGCATATGCAGAAAGGAATGGGTTATATAACCTACACATGTCAATCAAATGACCCACGTCTGTACATCATACTCAGAGCTGGCCCAGAGCCAATAAGATAAGCTCAAGCCCCAAACCCGTCAGGGCCATTCTCTCTCTTGACTTGGCCCGTTCTTCCCTTGGAATGTATCCTAATAAACGTTCCTTCCACTATACTTTCATGTTTGCTGATCTGTAATTCTTTACTGCAACAGCAAAAGGACCAAGCAGCTACTCCAGTAACAAATGGAGATTGCCAAGGCAGAGTCATTTATGTCAAGGAACTAAAATGAAGCCAGGAGGCCATGAAGAAATTTGTCTTACACACATCCCACCCAACACATTTATCCATTAAATCTTGAACCTTCAGGCTGTGCCTGAACTTTATCTCCTTCTCAGCACGACAACCAGATCATCCTCATTTTGTACTTTAAAAATAGCCAATTCAGTTTGACAAACAGCACCCTTCTGTTACCAGAGAAACTGGAGGTTCTTGGTAAATGTCACGGGATGGAATTCCAGGAAGAAACAAAATATTAATCCACATGAACCAAGCCAAGCAAGCCAAGAAAGCAGAGGATATATTCCAAAAAAGAAAGAGAATACACTCTCAAACTGCAGGAGTGGACAGGCCCATGAAAAACGGCAACTGCCCCAAAGAAAAAAGAAATTTAGGATTACACAGAGGGCACCATAAACATGTATACACATTTTAGGAAGGGAAAAACTGTATTAAAATTACACTGATGGTAACCCCCTTGAGTACCTCTTATAATTGCAGAAGTCAAACATGACTTGTATTCATCTTTTTTGTTATTGGTATATATTGAGTATTACAACTTTAATACAGTTTTTTTTTCCCCCTTTCTTAAAATGTATATACATTTCTTTGGCACCCTTTGTGTGTGTGTGTGTGTGTGTGTGTGTGTGTGTATTTCTATTTTTGTTTACAACCCTTATATATTTTATTATTGTTTTCTTCCAGACTTCTCATTCATTCCAGTATTTCTATAAACAATGCCATGTTAATCTCCTGCAAGTGGGGAAAATACAACCATGCTGAATGTTGTAGGGATACCAGTAGACCTTTGAGGTCATAACACATTTGATATGGTTACATAAAAGTTATGAATACATTCACTCACCACCGTGGCAGGGTTATATACAGAATATGCCAAAAAAATGTATATACACTTTAAGAAAGGAAAAAAAAAACGGTATTAAAATTGTAATACTCAATAAAAACTGATAATAAAAGACGAATGCAAGTTATGTGTATACATTTTTTGGCATACCCGGTATTGGTATGTATGATGAAAAGAATTACACGAACACCAATGTTAACATTAAATAAGGAAATAAATTAAGAGTAGAAAGTATTAGGACTGAAAGTACTGACAGTTTTGCATTCATGAGCAATCCTAATTTGCTTTCCCTGCATCATCACTCACCAGAGTCTATAAATGTGGCATTTTGATGAAGGTTGTCTTTATGTGATTGGTTGCTTTCATTTTTTAGATGTTAGAAACAGGCTAAGAAACAAAATAATATATCAAGCAGTTCAAGAGAAAATGAATTCAGTAACTTTATGCATAGTATTTTGAATGATGAAGGCCAACTTGCTAGAGAACAAAATTATGCTAGCTAATATATAGCCAGCTAATAAAAAAAATAAATAATCCCCCAAATCAAAGTGATATTTAGAAACATAAAATAATATTAATATATGCACCCATTTGATCAATGAATATAATTTTTTATTATCTTGTATCTTAAAATAGAATCTCATTCACCAAGGCACCTGTTTTTCTCTCCATGCTGTGCACACTTAGCAAAATCATTGGTAAACAGAAAATAACGTTAACTATTATTGAACCTGGCGTAATTAGTGAAATGGCCCATTGTTACAATTGTGTGCATATGTTTAATAAGGCTTGGGATTTGAACTGCATTACATGTTCTTGTTCTTAATAAAAGACATACAGATAAAAAAAGGTTTTCTTAAAATGTGTCTGTCTTGAAATAGCCTCCTAGAGTTATTTTTCCAAATTAGTAATCTTTTATGATTCTAAAGATTTCTGATTGTCAAATTTTAAGATCAGAAAGGATCTAGAGGTCATGTTGTACACCATGTTTTTTAAAGATGAAATAAGTGGATAACTAAAGAATTGGGTGACTCTCCTATTATGTCTCAGTTTGTAGTACAAATATCTACTCAAAATGTTACTGTAGGCAGAAAGCATAGAGCTGCGGGGAGAAGGGGAGAGCAGGGAGAGGAAAGGAAGGAGATGTGAGGGGAGACAAATGAAGGAGGAGATAAGATCTTTCTTAAGAAAAGTGCAGCTATTATACAGGCCAGAACTAGATCTTGGTGACTGAGGACATGATCTTGCCCCTCAAGGTGCACTTTAGCTAATTGTAATGAATTATAACACTATTAGCATTGCAGGTAGGGAAAAATCTCCATCCCCTGTGATGCAATGACAGTTCCAACAAGGATCAAATCAGGTCAAGGGAATCTAACCTCCCAACAGGAAGGAGTGGTCAGTGAAGACTCCCCTTAGGAACTCCTATAATGCCACTCCTAAATCTTGGATATTTTGCACCCTCATTTTAATAAAATCCTAAACCTCTTTGCTTTTTGGCTCAGTTGCTCTTCTTATGGCCCTGCCCGCTCCCACCATTTGAGAGTATATTATTTCCTTTTTTTCCCCCAATAAATCCACTACTTGCTTGGCATGGCTTGCTTGACTTATTTGGAGTGTACTTGAACTCTTTCGTGTGATGACACCAAGAACCCATTTTTCGAAAACAAAAACAAAGAGGAAAAAAAAATCTGTTTGGCAGCTACGCAGACAAATATAGACATAAATTATTTCTCTTCCTTAAAAGTCTTCTTTATACAAAAGAATTCCTATGCTCTTTGTAAACCCAAGATGGTTAGAATTCTGTTAATCGAAAAATGCCCTCTCGTCATCCGCAGGTTAAAAGTGATTTATATTATTTTTTTTAATTTATTAGCTAAAAGTTAATAGATTCCCACAAAATGAATAAAATGGAGTATTATTTTTAAGGATCTTTAGTATGCTTTTGAATAATTTGGCTTAATTACATTTAACAATATCAGTCAAGCTATATTTGGAGAGTTCCAGTTGTACAAATGGATGCTTATATTATATGAATTATCTATAAAACTTTAAACTTACTGGGTATTTCTTAATATATAAGGCACACCTATTTACTTAAAAAAAAGAAATGCTTTAGTGTGCAAAAAGAAAATTAAATGCATATCTTTTACTCTCACATACATGTATTAACAAACTATAGAAAGTAGAAGGGTGGTTACCAGGGGCTGAAGGGTGTGGAACATCGGTCAAAGAATAGAAACTTACAATTATACAATGAATAAGTTTGTGGGATCTAATGTACAACATAATGATTAGAATTAACAATACTATATTGATGGGGAAAAAAACATACACACACACACACTCACATATTTTTTTACATGGCAATAATACTTCAATAAAGCTGGGGGAAAAGTAATAAACAAACAAATTTGGAGGACTAGAGCAGGGCACCCCCACATATCCCATAATAGCATATGTTTATTTCTAATTAAAGTTGCTTAAGAAACTGCCAGTGCAAGAAAAACGCTCTGACCTCTCCCTCTCTCCCTGTCCACCTGAAAGCAGGAGATAAATCTCCACTAGGAAAGGTGATCTTCACGTACCTGGAGGCTGAGGAGAAGGCCATCCTTTTCACTAGAGTCAGGGAATTCAACGAACTTCTTTGTAATTGAACTCAAAGCACCTTCTGCTTTTTATTAATTGTAGCTTGGAATCCTAATACGCAAATCGTATACCTCTCTCTTTCTGCCTGCATCCCTCATAGACCCAGCCCTTTCCTGGCATAGTCAGCAACCTCCACGGCAGCAGGTGACAGTAGCTAGAACCTGACTAATGGTCCCACAGTCCAGACCTCTAGCAGGCTAAAGATAACATCTTGACCTAAGTCATGGTTCAGCTCCTGCGTCCCAAATTGGAAGGCCCCCCTGGCTACTTTTCTATGAGGCCAGACAGAGAGGGACTCTAGAGCAGACCTCAGAACTGTCCTTAAGACCTGAAGACATGATTTATTACTTTTCCTTCACCTCTGACCAATCAGCTTCCAGCACAATCCCAAACCCCTAACCCACAGTGTCTCATGATTTTGCCCTATATAATCTGTAACCTGCACGTCACTGAGGAGGTGGGTCTTTTGAGCATTAATTCCAAAAGATGGTCCAGCTGGGTCTTATTTTTGGGGAAACATGGTAGTACAGGCAGCGAGTAGCTGCATCATCACATGCCTTATTCTGAGGCCCAGGTTGAGACATGTCATCATGGCTGATCATGGGGATCTTATACAGCAAGTGCCACACTGAAAGCATATTTCATATTTCTCTTATTATTTACTGTAGTTGTGAGGATATATATTTTAGTTTACCTTTCTTAAATAACAAATTTGGATTCCTAGACATTTCTTAGATATTAAAATGTTTTTGTTTGTTTCTTATACTTTTCTAACATTTTGGCAGTGAGAATAACTTGTCAAGATTGAATATGAGGAAGCAAGAGGCAACTTTTTTATTTCTTTCTGTGAATGGAGGAGAGAAACTTTGCTTACACTCTACTGTTTTCATTAATTTTTTAAAAGCGAAGCTAAAATAACAAGCTCTTTTGGAGCAAAAATGAATATAAGATCCTGTCTTATATAAGAGCCGGTCTTATATTATATTATATTATATTATGTAAGACCAGGTCTTATAGTAAAATAAGACTGGGTCTTATATTAAAAAAAATATTTTCCCCTCTACACCTTTAGGATCTTGGATGAGACTTCCCTGTAATTAAAGACAGCTTAACAGGAGAATAACAAACCAAAGTTTAATACCATGTATACTTTCTATATGCATGAAAGATAATCAGGGAAACTGAGTAAGTAACTCTCTGAAACGGCCCAAAACACAACGTTAAATATCATCTTCAGCTAAAGACAAAAGAAGATCTTGGGGTTGTGGAGCCAGTTATTGGAGGCTATCAGAAAAAGCACAGTAATCGAGGATATGGATTGTTACGCAGATTTAAGTTTATGCCTTCTTCATGTATGAGTTTTTAGAGATTTATTCATCCTCCCCTTCCTGACACAGGGAGGGAGAAACATTACAAGTATAAATGTCGCTTACAAAAGGGTGACTTCTACTTAATTTTCAGAGCTTTTCCTATGTCTGCTGTTTCTTAAAATAATCAGCCTAAAATAATCCTTAAACCAAAAAGACAGATTTTGGGGGTCAAATCCTGTTCCCCTTCAACACTTGAAACTTGAAACTTGCTATGAGAGTAGATCGTAAGTGTTCTCACAACAAACATACACAAAGGGTAACTAACTGTGAGGTGGTGGACGTGTTAATTACTTGATTGTGGTCATTATTTTAGAATATATCTATGTGTTAAACCATCACATTCTATACCCCCCAAAAATGTACGTCATACAACCTAAATACACACACACACACACACACACACACACACACACACACACACATTCTGTCCAGTGTAAGCAGGCAGATGGACTCAAATATTGGGGTCCCGGTAACATTATTTATTTATTTTTTTTCAAATTTACTATCTAAGCCCAAACTTTGCTTAGATTCCTCCTTATAAATCTAAGTTTTATCTGTCCTGTCAAGTCTTCACAAAGTTTTTGTTTCTTTGTCTGAAAAATATCAAAAGCTGACTACTTTGATCCTTTCTTGGAGCTTTCTAATATCCTATGTGAACATATTAAACTGGTTTTTCTCCTGTTATCTGGTCTTGTGCCAATTTTATTACTAGTTCAGTCATAAGAATTCAACACGAGTGTGGGGGGAATTTCTCCTTCCCCCACACTAAGAAACAAAACTTTTCTGAGAAAAGTAGGTATAATAAAATATGTAAAGAGTTGCTGTAGCATGCAAACCTCTGTTATATTAACTAAGGGAATCAGCATAATGTAACCAAATCATTTGCAAACCTCCCATATGGTTCTATGCCACTGAACTCTCTTTAATACCTGGTCTAGTTATTGTGTACAATGAATCTAGAAGGTAAAGATGACAGTGGCACCTGCCCCAATTCTCTCATCTCTAAACCCTAGGATCAAAGCAGAATATTTTAAAAGTGTATGAGCTTTCCCTTGGGAAGTACATAGCCTACAACAAAGGAATGGGTGTTATGACAATGAGAATGGTGTGCACCAGAGTAGTCCAACCCCAAGCTGAGTTTTGTTCTTTTCTAGTGTCCAGACCCATTTAAAGGGAAATCTGCTTCTCACTGGCTGACAGTTTAAAAAAGAGTCACTGACTTTTTATAAGACTGTTTATATTTTCCCAAATTAGTAGATATTATATTCCCCCAAATTATTATACTTTTCCAAAGTTTATATTTCCCCAACATGTTAGAATTTGGCTATTACTGGCATGACAAAATGTCTTACTAAGAAACAAAATGGTAAGGCCACGCACCATAACATTCCTTTTTAGCTGTATGTTGATATAGGCCAAGTCAAAGTCAAACAGCAAACAGATTCAAAACCTCTCATTTATTTTTATAATCACTCTAAAATTAAACAAATTCAATGTGGATTTAGCTTTTGCCAAAATGAAATATATAAAAATATACTCCAATAAATTTTGTATGCATTTAAAATATATTTATATGTTTTATACATAATCCTATACATATAAACACAAACACATACCTACATGTGTTTATAATGTACATTTTCTCAACATTCATTCTAACCTTTTTTTTTTTTCCCGAAAGATTTTACTAAAGTTCAATTGAGCATGGTTTGTAATCTTTCCAGCCAATACACTTAACTGACATCCTTATTGGTAAAAATTACACCAAGTAAAGTCTAAAGAAACTAAGCATTAGATAGAAACAGCTAAAGAGGGAGGAATGGGGGCGGGGGGGGGGGAGAGAGAGAGAGAGAGAGAGAGAGAGAGAGAGAGAGAGAATATATTAGTGAATTATGTCCACAATAAGAGCTGTGCAAAACTTATAGCCCTAAATTCAGGCATAAATAAGGTAGAGTGACATTAATCAGTCTGTGGCTTGCAGGTAGGCTCGTATCCAGTCTCCAGTCACTGGCTTTCAGCCTCTATGTGTTCCGGGCTGCAGACTGGATTCCAGTTTACTTCTTGGACTACTGTGTTTCCCGGAAAATAAGACCTAGCTGGATCATCAGCTCTAATGTGTCTTTTGGAGCAACGATTAATATAAGACCCAGTCTTATTTTACTATAAGACCTGATCTAACATGATATAATATAACATACTATAAGACCGGCTCTTATATAAGACAGGAACTTATATTCATTTTTGCTCCAAAAGATACGTTAGAGCTGATGGTCCAGCTGGGTCTTATTTTTGGGGAAACACGGTAGTACAGGCAGCGAGTAGCTGCATCATCACATGCCTTATTCTGAGGCCCAGGTTGAGACATGTCATCATGGCTGATCATGGGGATCTTATACAGCAAGTGCCACACTGAAAGCATATTTCATATTTCTCTTATTATTTACTGTAGTTGTGAGGATATATATTTTAGTTTACCTTTCTTGAATAACAAATTTGGATTCCTAGACATTTCTTAGATATTAAAATGTTTTTGTTTTTTTCTTATACTTTTCTAACATTTTGGCAGTGAGAATAACTCTTCAAGATTGAATATGAGGAAGCAAGAGGCAACTTTTTTATTTCTTTCTGTGAATGGAGGAGAGAAACTTTGCTTACACTCTACTGTTTTCATTAATTTTTTAAAAGTTAAGCTAAAATAACAAGCCCTATCCTAAATGAGAGTTTATTAACTACCAATGGATTTAAAACAAGTTTCACAAAATAATAACCATGGAGGAAGTCTACCTAGAATGCACCTAATTTGTTTTACAGAATTAGAGAAACATTTAAGTACCAAGTTTCTGCAAGGCACATGCGCACGCACGTATACAGTATGACCTCGGTTTTCAAATGTCTCCATTGACGAACATTTTGGTTTATGAATGCTGTAAACACGGAAGTAAATGCTTTGGTTTTCGAACAGGACTCAGAAGTCGAACATGTCACGTGGCTTCTGCTGAGTGCAAGATCCTGAGGCCTAGCTGTCCGTTGTTTTCAAACATTTCAGAACTCGAACATTCTTCCGGAATGGATTACGTTGGAAAACTGAGGTACCACTGTATTTCCTCTGGCTATATTTCCTTTTATACTGGAGAAAGCATTACTTGCACTTAAGAATCTTTGACACATACTTGAACCTTTGCGAGAATTTTGGTCTTGCTATAGATTCTTTCCAGGAATGCACTGTTTTCTTCTTCCTTTTCCTACCTCTGTGCAGTGCCCTTGTAATTGATCTTCTTTATTGACCATATCCCTTCAAATCAAATCATAAGAGGACAGTCACACATCAACTATCATGTTTAACAATTCTAATGTAGTTTTGCTATTACCTTAATAAGGATTTTTTTTCCATAATATCTAAGTAACTATATTAAGCTCTCTTTGGTTTGAAATAAGGACATATTTTACTCCTCAATAAGGACCATTAAATTTATAAAATGTAAAATAACATAAGTCTCAGTGAAGTACATGTCTTGGAAAAGTACTGCTGGAATATATTATACTTGATGGCTTGTAAACTTAGCTGCAAATGAGAATCACCTGGGAGGTTTGTTAATAATATAGATTCCCAAGACACAACCCAGACTTAATGAAGCAGAATCTCGAGAGAAGAGGAATGGGAATACTGTTTTTAATAAATGTCTCAAATGATTTGTATAATTTGATTATTATATTTGAAATTTAAGTTCAAGGCTAGATGTGCCGCATGACCGGCAATAATAACTGGGAGGAGACTTCCTTTGTGCTAAGACATTTGGTTTTCATAGTAGATGAGGAATCATTGCAATATTTGGATTATGAATGAATGAGCAAAAACGTGTCATGGAAAGATAACTCTGAGAGCAATGTCATAAATGGTGGTCAAGACTAGAGGCTTGGGAACCAGTAAATCATATTTGTAACCTGGATGTCCAGTGAGATGAAGATATAATAGGACAGTGCCCATGGCACTTACATAAGAAAGGGTAGCTTTAAAAGATGAGGAAGTTGTTTTAACCTGACTTGCTGATTAAACATTAGGGATAAGAGTAATCTATTGTAGTAGTTTGCTAGAGCTGCCATAATAAAAATGCCACAGACTGGGTGCCTTAAACAACAGAAATTGATTTTCTCATAGTCTTAGAGGCTAGAAGTCCAAGACCAAGGTGCTGGCAGATCTGGTTTCTCCTGAAGCCTCTCTCCTTGGCTCGCAGATTGCCATCTTCTCACAGTGTCTTCACATGGCCTTTCGTCTGTGCACACCCACACTGGTGGTTCTTCGTGTGTCTAATTTTCTCTTCTTTTAAGGACACTAGTCAGATTGGATTAGGACCCACCTGAAAGGACTCATTTTAACATAATCACTTTTTTAAACGTCCTATCTCCAAAAAGAGTCAAACTCTGGCATACTGGGTAAATGGCTTCAACGTCATATATTTTGGGGAGACATAATTTAGCTGATAACATGTATGAAACTCAGAAGACTCCAAGTATGATGACTGTGATAACTGAGTAGGTGTCATAACTTTCTCCAAGTTATGAAATGCATATAAAAGGCAAGCAATATGGATAATAAGGTCCATTTGGACATGTCATGTTTGAATTGCTTATGGGAAATTAAAAAGCAGAGATGCAGGTAGACAACGGATATATAAATATACATATATATATATATATACACACACACACACACATATATCTGTAGGAATGTGTGTGTGTGTGTGTGTGTGTGTGTGTGTATGCATATAGCTTGGCTATATATAATAACATTACTTGGTTTGAAAATATATTATCAATTTAAGGAAATATGGGATAATGAATAGGTCTCATAATCATTTCAGAATATTCAAAAATGTTATCATTGATTATCTTAAAACTAATACCTTTTTTCCCCTCATGCATCTATATTAGTTGTGCAACCAACAACCTTAAACCCCCACCATACAGTGAGAAAGGCTTACCCGCATGCTTAGTTTAAGCTTAGACATTACTTAGCCTTTCTGGTTCCCTGATTAGTGTTCTTCCTTATATGCAGCTAGATGAAAATAGAGTAAATACTTAAGTATTTCGGAACAAACACAATCTTTATTGCCTTGATTGTCTTTTCCTGGAGAGAAACTGTTGTCTCAGCTCCTTGACATACTTTAAGGTTTTTACCTTTTTTTTTTTCTTTTTGTAATTAATCCTTCTTTAAACGATTTAGTGAGAATTAGTCATTCAATTAAAACATACAAAACCATGTATTGCAAAGCACTTTTCAATATGATTCATTGTAACAAATGCATGCTTATATGAGATAAAATTTCAATCAACAGTAAATAACTCCGAATTTTTTTAGAGTTCTATCTATGACAGAATCATACAAAGCAATATTAAATAGAAAACATTCAAGAAAATCTCTTAAGATAAATCATGTCCAGTGATTTTTTTTTTCCTTGTAGAATAAGAAAGTCATCAGAATTTTTTGAGTCATCAATTTGCAAAGGAATTCCAGTAATAGAAATCTATGCACTAATGCAATACTATTTCAAGGGAATATCTCTTTATACATGAATATTAATTTCCTTATACAAACAGCCTATTACCTTTCACTTAATACACTGTTTTTGGTAAAAACCAATACAATAACATTTTTCTTCAGTGATTTTAGAAGAAAACTTTTAGTAAAAGTTAGTGAAATAACTGTCTTATCTTGGGATTTTATATCACTTCCATTTTTTTTTTTCAATGAAAAGAAAATACCAATGATAGTATCTACATGATTGAACAACAACCCCAAAAAAATAATACAGTCCTTTCAGTTCATGTAAAGTTAGATGGAAGTGTTTATACAGATTTATATATAATATATGTATTGCTATCATTTCTGTTTAATATTTTGCATTTGTTTATTTTTGTTTCCTTTGAAAAAACTCTACAATAGACAAAATTTTAATTTTAAATTTTATTTGTTAGGAATATTTTTGTTGACATCAACTTTCACACAAGGCCAATTCAAATAAATATAACAATATTATAAGGATTTATAATGTTATTGGTGAAATATTATTTGAATATTAACATTTATTTCTTTTCCATGAAGATGAAAAATGATCAAAGTGGGAACAAACACTAAGACTTCAAGGGTACCCTACAAATGTTTTGTCATGATTCATCCTAGACCATCTGCATGATGGCAATAAATCAGCACAAAATATGACCATGTGTTTTTTTAATTCAGTTCACCTCCTCCCGCAAACTGCTTTTCACTTCCCACTGATGGTGATTATATTTACTTACATAAATATGATAGAAAAGATCATTGTGTCTTTATGGCTGTAGTTACTTAAAAACTGTTCCTTGATTATAGCTCTCATTGGTTTAGGGTCACCTTCATATATCCAGGGAGTCAGATCTCTCTATATCTTGAAGATGAAGTTGCAGAATATTTTTTTAAAGATTTTATTTTCTTTAGTGTTTAGTATGATTATGTAGCATTCTCCCTCATTGTTACAAGACAGAAGAAAAATCCCACAGAGTCTAATTTTTAAAAAAGCAGTCCAAATCAAGCATACATGCATATCCATGTGACACTCAATTGACCCAACATCTGAACAAAATATGTCTGTCTGGTTGTCTCCAACATGTTGCTGCATTCTAGTTCCAACTAGACACAAACTCGTACTTTTTAGATTTTTTTTCTGGGTGTTTTGTATTAAAATTTAGAAGAATAAAATATAAGCTGTTTATAGTAAAAGAAAAAAAATACTAGTAGGTTTAACACCTACTCTTTTACCCAATGTTGGAAGACGTGCATACATAAATTGATGTACAAAAACTTTCAGTAACATGCTCAAAATCAATTTGTCAGTTAGAAAATATATTCATCTGGATATACTCCACAATTATTTTTCCCAATATACCATACTGCCTCTAAGGTTTCTTTGTTGATGGAGGATAATATAATCCAGAATCTTATTTTGAGTAGTCTGAGGATGCTGTTTAATGTTATTTATACATGATATTTTGAGCATTATATTATTTGTGACGACTCAGTAGCCAAATGTGCACCTAGGCTGTCATGAAAACCAATTCCTGCTTCCTGTAATGTTTCATAGTTTCAGTAAACAAACTATGTATATTAACTTTATATAGATCCAACCCAATTTAATTCAAACAGAAAATGACTTTGGTGTTGATTTAACATAGAGGTTTACTGTTATTTGCTACTCCTCTTTTAATCTGTAATTACCTTTGTTCTCCAAAATTCTTATGATAATAAAGTGTAGTGACACCTGGATTTTACCTATTGAATTTTTACATTTTTTTTCACTTTACAAATCTAAAAACTAATTGACCAAAACACCCAATTTTTTAAACTTTCAGTTTCTATTTAATATGAATATGTACTTATGATTCCCAAATAAATTCCTCAAAGTCTGACTTTGTTTGATTTCCTGATTCATATAATGAACTAGCTAATTGATACCTCCACACATGTCTACAATGCATTTTCAACATAACACGTGTAAAATAGAAATCTTGTTTTTCCCATTACCCATGCTACTTTTTTTTCTCATTCTTCCAGAAGTCCATAAATGGTAACATTACTTACCCACTTGTTGAAGCCCAAACTTAGGATTCAACTTTCTTTTTCTCACACATCCCAATTCCACATCATGAATAAATCCTATCTGTTTTACATTAAAATAAATCAAAAGTAAGACTAATTATAGTTTGTCCTATGCACAGCAACATTATTTATGCTTTAATAATGAGACCTTTTATTTTCCCATCGTGTTTTTCAACATGAGTACGGGTCTGGGTTAGCCTGCTGGAGTTTCAGAGTCCACATACACCAAAATCAAGTCCAAGACACAGCAAGATCAGCCTAGACCAGCCAGCCCATCAACTAACAGCACATGTCCTGCTCAGGTAACCAAGCCTATAGTAGTTCAGAACAACCATCCAAAAAACCCATAGACCTATTGGAAAAAAAGTGCTTATTGCTTTTTGTCATTGACATGTGTTATTGTTGTTTTTGCACAAAGATGTAAGATGATTTAATACGAGCAGAAATATTCTACAAAACTCAACTGGTACTTAAAATAACACTTTATTACGGTATAATGGAGTGATCAATTATCATGTTGATTATATATTTTGGATGTTTTAATGCTAAGTTCATTTATAGCACCTTGGTATGGAATTATAATTAGTTTCTTTATTTCTCAAAATTTCGAGAACTCTTTATGAAACTTTAATAACACACTGTTGGCTATTTAAATAACACAGTGTTAAAGGTTATTGTTTTGAAAAAAGAAATAACTGTTAGTTTCAGAAGTAATGTTCCAAAAAATTAAATTAATATATACCCAATTGATGGCTTTTGAAGTAAAATCCTTTTAATGCGTTTCAAATTTAAATATCTTTCTGGGTAAGTGGATTATGCACCTCATCACAGTACCCAACCATCAATTCTGCTTTCATCTTTGAACAGTAATGTCATTTATGACATATAAGCAAGCTTGCATTTGGTTAGTAAGTTGGATGAGAGTCATCTATATTTACTGTCAAAAGCAGCAGCAGAACTCTTGCATCTGTGGAAATAAATTCACTTTCAGTATGAAACTATAAATCTCTTCAAAATGGGCTTTTACCAAAAGAATGAAAAAACAGCACAGCATTACACTGCTGCATTAATTATGGAAGTAGTAATAATTAGTCCAACTTCACATCTGGAAACAGTCCATGTGAATTTTGACTGTAAATTGCAGGGTGGGGTGTAAAATGTATCACTCCAAAGTGTATCTGTCTGTTTGGTATGAGGATTATTTTAGGCTGATTATTTTTAAGACATAGGAGACTCAGGAAAGTTTTCTTTTTGTCTCCCCCTAATTGCCAAAAAGTATTTAGTGAGTGGGACTATTCCATAAAGGGAAGTATCTCCAGAGATAACTACAAAGAAGGTAAGCTGGGTGTATGGTTGGGGAGAAGCAAGGCCTGCTTGCTCAGGCTCCCCTCTATGTTCCTTTGTCTCTGCGTAGCAAGGCAAACATTTGTTTACCAAACATTTGCTCTTCACATCTCCCTTGGAATTGTCTTCCTCTCTTTATAGTCCCAGCCCATACCCCTTCTTCTTAGCTCAAGATGCTATTATATAAGCTTCAGTTACTTGGCTACCTGTTGGACCTTATATTGTTATGGACCTCCTATAAGTACAAAATTCAATTGGATTTTTTCCTGTTAATCTGTCTCCTGTCAATTTAATTTTTAGTACACCCAGAAGAACCTAGAAGGGTAAATGAGATTTTTTTTTTCTCTTTGACAAGATATAACTAAAGTAAAAACTCATATTTTGACAGGAAAGAAGTAGGAAAATAGAAAAATGATCAAAGTGTACCAGTTTAGTTTTAGGAAATAATTTGAATATCAATGAAAGATAATGATTCTCCTAAACATTGTGTGTGTTAAATGCACAAGAGCAGGAAGACAGAACAACCCCATAGTTAAACTCAAATCTAAATATTTATTAAATCAATTATTTCCAGAGCGCTGAAAACTGGGACATAGACGGTGCTTACTACTGGAATTACTGGGAGAATTCCACATAGGATTTTGATTGAAATGACTCTGAAAGTTTGTAGAGTAAATCACTTATTTAGTGATACCAGCGAGTTGTTCTATATGTCCTGAAAAATGTGATATAAAATCTCTATTAAAGGAGAAGATGCAAATGTTTGAAATATATCTATTTTTTCATTTAGCTTTTAATGGAAAATAAAAATTTTCAAGAATGTAGTGAAACTTTTTGTCATTTAAAGAAAGATAAATGGAGAAAGATAGTACACAGGACATCCAATAGGATCATAATCTAAATGTGGAGTGAGGGGAGCAGAATTTGTCACCCCAAAACAGGTCTCATTGGCATAATGATTTTTTTCAGCCTGATTATTTCTAAATAAATAAATGTCACAGGAGAACCTCTGAAAACTGAGTAGAAATTACCCTTTTTATAAGAGGAATTCACCTTTATAAGTGAAATCTCCATGTATAAGCATGTCACCTTCTCTGCAACAGAAATAGAAAATGACTAAATCTCTGAAAACCTTTACCAATGGAGAAGACAGAAACTTAAATCTGCACAACAACCTTACTTTTTTTTATATCCTCCCATAAATGACTCCCTAAATAATAATTAAAAAGAATGCTTGTTTTCCTAATATCACCAATAACAATACGGTGAAAAAACAACTTTAGATATATTTAACATCATTTTTAATGATGATATAAGAAATAACATATGAATTCTTATTTTTTAAAATGTTATTTTAACAAAATTATGTAGAGAATATGTACTAAAACTAGAAAACACCCTTTAGCCATCTCATTTAAAAGTCATTCACATCCATAAGGTAATCCCTGTTACTGGATGGTTTGGTTAAATTTTTAAATGTTTTAATAGATACACCAAATTGCTCTCAAAAAGACAAGCAAACAAACAAACAAACAATCAAACAAAAAACAGAACACCCACGTATCATTATCCCTTCTTCCAATAATATATGACTTTCTATTTCCCCAGAGCCTAGTCAACCCTGGAAATCATCAGCTTGGAACATGATGTTACAGAAAGTCTCATGGACAGATCAGAGTGGTCAGAGTTTTAAGAAAGTCACAAGTTTGACTTCATTTCTACCACTATTGCCAACTACGCTATGGGTTCTTACAAGAAAGAAAAAGCTTTAAGACCAAGTAATTCATGTAAGAACAATAAAATGTATCCATTTATTCACACTTGAGCCACCAGTTCTATTAAGAATAAATTTTATCTTTTTAACCCATGTACATTTTTCATATTGTCGAATGGTAAAGTTGTTTAGAAATGAGTAAATGATCTCTAGATGATGAAAGCGTGTGAATAAAAAATCAGTTGATTTTGCTGATGACATCCAGGACATAAATGGTCACTATTCATATATACACACATATATAATATATGTGTGTGTGTATATATATAATATAGTAAGAAATATCAGCTTATATACTGCACTTATTATTTGTAGCAATAGAATGTTAATTGACAGGTAATACTGTAGTGTGTATGGTCCCTTGAAGCATTTGCTTCTTCCATGTCGTGTTAAAGAATCTCATTTACCTTTTGTGAAATAGAGTTAACTGAAAGTCCAACCTGTTTTGGTGCCCAAATAGGAAGCCTCTGTTCACTTATCAGAACCCACCTTGAAGTCTTTGATCTACACTGGAACTGTTACTTGTATCATTCGGATAATATTGTATAAATAATTACAGTACATTGAAACTAGTTTTGCTTTTGAGAGGTTTTGGATGATGGAGATGTTATGTGCAATCTGTCAGTTTTCTTGGTTTAAAAAAATGTTGTTCAGATTTATTAAAAACCCTTTTGCCAAAAACTCTCCGTTAAATAATTTTGAGAAGGAAATATGAACACGAACTATCAAAAGCATTGCTATTAAAAGAGAATCTGATGTATTTGGAAAACAGAAAAGGCTTAAATTATTATTTTTTTTTCCCAAAGATGTTTTGAAAAGGTGATGTTCTTGTTGTGGCCCCAAGATTTTTATGACTCCTGTCACTTGGTGCCATGTCATTGTTTCAGAATACAAATGATAACCACACAATGAAGTCATCAGTGGTTAATGGTAGGTGAGAGTGCAGCAGAGTATTTTAAAGTACTTCCGGGAGACCCCAGCTCTCATGGTGGATGCTCAGTTGGCCCTTTTTTAGTGTTCTCTGTGCACATGGCCCATATTTCGAGACTGGACATGAGCTCAGCCAGCAGTGACATCGCTGCCCAATCAGTCAAAGACCTGGCGTGTCCACCTGCCCAGCATTACCTGTCATTTATAGGTGTGTAGGCTCACAATTTGTGGAAAGTAGATATAGATATTACTCAAAAAAAAATCAAAAGACTGACAATATAATATACTGTGCTATAACAAATTCTGACTACTTTGGTTTCATTATAGCTTCATGCCTAGTGAAGAAAAGGAAAGACAAATTCAGTGAATCATTTGAAACATGTGCTGTTGATACGAGATAGAAGATAAATATCCATACATACCTTGATTACTAGCCTGAAGAGTTTAAGGGGAAAAAAGTAACCTACTACAATTCTGAAACTATTTCCAAGAAAAAATTAATGAAAACAGTTTGAAACCTATTAATTCCTTAACTGAAGCTTTATTTATCTAGAGCACAGCCCTACTTCATTTGCAGAAATTGCTTAGTGAATTACACTGAAGACACACGATGATTTCATTTTCCTTTTTTTATACAATTCACTGACATGGGCTTATATTGAAATCTACAATTATATAACATTTCTTATAAACAGTCTTGTTTGTTATCACAGTCTTGCAAATTAGATTCAAAGTGATAAATGGCCACTAACTTCAGTGCCCTTTTTATCTGTGTGCATTCTAGTGTTTCTATTTCATAAGCTGTCTGTGAACACAATGACATATATTAGTGAGACTGACTCTCCCATGTGATGAGAAAGTTATATTGTATGGACTGAGGTAGTGCTGTTTGTATCACAAGTGAAGCAGGTGGACAATAGTTCAGGAGGCACACAGCACGATGAGAAGACACCTAGGGCTAAATTATTTGTTGTAAGTCTGTTTTTGTTGTTCATACCAGATGGAAGCAGTGTTTGCTCTGAAATAACGCAATTCATTTGAACACACAGTATGAAATTCTAATATATGTATAAGATTTTTGAGATTTTAAACAACAATTTGCTTTTATTTATTTCATTAGCCATGGTAATAGGAACCTGTAGTTCAATGAACATAATGTCAAATATATATTTTAGTTTGCATAAATGCGAAAATATACATAATGTAAAGGTTTTTTGTTTGTTTTCTGTGTGTGTGTGTGTGTGTGTGTTTCTGGTGTTTTGTTGTTTTCTGAAGCATATGTCCTAAAATTTGTGATGTGCTTACTTGGGTAAACTATAAATCACAATGGGGTTCTTTGCTATCCACAATATTTTGCCATCAAGTACCATGCCAGCCTATAGAAAATAAAGCAAGGCTCTAGCTCAAACAAAAACAAAAACAAAATAAAACAAAACAAAAATAACGTGAAATCCAAAGTCCAAAATCTCAGCAGATGCTCTTTCCAGTCTCATATCCCCATCCTGCTATAATTTATATTTGAATTAAATTTTCAATTTTACTGAATGACTTGAAATCTCATTAGATCCTCCCCGAACCAAGGAATTGTGAGTTGTAGTAACACTAGGACTTTATCAACTATATATATATATATATTTGTTGTTGTTGTTGTTGTTGTAGTAGTCCTGTGAAAAATGACATTGGTATTTTGCAAGGGATTTCATTGAGTCTATAGTCTGTTGCTATTGGGCAGTGTGGACATTTTAACTATATTAATTCTTGCAATCCATGAGCATGGTATATGCTTGCATTTATGTGTATCTTCAAATTCTTTCTCCAATGTCTTATACATTTCTGAATACACGTCTTTTACTTCCTTGTTTAAATTTATCCCTAGGTATTTTTTAATGCAATTGTAAATGGGATTGTGTTCTTAATTTATCTTTCTGGTAGTTCATTATTGGTATAAAAACTGTAACCAATTTCTGATTATTAATTTTGTATCCTGCTCCTTTATTGAATTAATTTATAAGTACTAATGGTTTTAAAAAGTATATGGAACCATAAAAGACCCTGAATAGCCATGGTGGTCTTGAAAAAGAAGAACAAAGTTGTATATATCACATTACCTGATATCAAACTGTACTACAAAGCCATACTGATCAAAACAGCATGGTACTGGCATAAAAACAGACATTTTTCAATAGAATAAAGAGCCCAGAAATAAACCCATGCTTATATGGTCATTTAATCCATGACAAAGGAGGCAAGAATAAATGGTAGGGTAAAGGTAATCTATTCAATCAACGGTGCTGGAAAAACTGGACAGATATATGCAAAAAAAAAAAAAATGAAATTGGACCACCTTCTTACTCCATATAAAAGAATAAACTCAAAATGGATTAGAGACTTAAGCGTAAACCAAGAAACAATAAAAGTCCCAGAAAGAAACATAGACAGCACACTCTTTGACACAGGCCTAAGCAATATGGGTGTGTGTGTGTGTGTGTGTGTGTGTGTGTGTGTGTGTGTATTTATTCCTGATATAACTCCTTAAGCAAGCAAAACAAAAGAAAAACATGAACAAATTGGATTACATCAAGCTAAAATGTTTTGCACTGCAAAGGAAACCATCAACAAAAAGAAAATACGACCTACTAAATGGGAGAAGATATTCCCCAATAATACATCCAACAAGGGCTTAATAACCAAAATTTATTAAGTATTCATACAACTGAGCAACAAGAAAACAACAACCAGATTAGAAAATGGGCAGAGGACCTGAATAGACCTTTCTCCAGAGAGGACATACAAATGACCAATAGACATATGGAAAGATGCTCAACATCACTAATCATCAGAGAAATGCAAATTAAAACCACAATGAGATATCACCATGTTCCTGTCTGAATGGCTATCATCAATAAATCAAAAAACAACAAATATTGGCAAGGATGTGAAAAAAGGGAACCCTCATGCACTGTTGGTGGGAGTAAGTTTGGTGCAGCCACTATAGAAAACAGTATGGGGGTTCCTCAAAAATTTTAAAATAGAACTACATTATGACTCAGCAATTCCACTCCTGGGTATTTACCCAAAGTAACTCAAGACACTATTGAAAAGATACATGCAACCCTATGTTTATTGCAGCATTACTTACAATAGCCAAGCTATGAAAGCAGCCTAAGTGTTCATCAATAGACTATTGGCTAAAAGTGATACATATGTACAGTGGAATATTACTCAGCCATAAAAAAGAATAAAATCTTACCATTTGTTAAAACATGGATGGATCTGGAAGGTATTATGCTAAGTGAAATAAGTCAGAAAAGAGAGACAAATACCATATCATCTCTCTTATATGTGGAATCTAAAAAACAAACAAATAAACAAAACAGAAACAAACTCATACATACAGAGGACAAACTGATGGTTACCAGATGAAAGGAGGGTTGGGGAGCTGACTGAAAAAGGTAAAGACAGTAAGAAGTATAAATTGGTAGTTATCAAATAGTCATGGGGATGTAAAGTACAATATAGGAAATATACTCAATAATATTGTAATAAGTATGTATAGTACTAGACTTATGGGGAAATCACTTCATAAATTATATAAATGTCTAACAACTATGCTGTACACCTGAAACTAATATAAGATAATGTTAAATTCAGTTATAATTGAAAATAAAATAAACTAATAAAAATAAAAACAAAGTTTACCGAAGAGTATAGAATTGTGATTAACATGTTTCATTTTAATACAAATATTATTTTCACTTTTGAAAATATAATATGTGAACAATGAGATCACCTTAGTGTACCATCAATGAAAATATAATATGCTATTTTATCCAATTGCCAAAAAAATGTTTTTAATGATGAGCAAGGAGATGAGGCAGGTATGAAAATAAAAAGCAATCTGGTCTTTAAAGTTATCAGAATAATTATCCATGACCTTTAATAAAAAATAGTTATAGAGCAAAATCATATCATATGATAGCTTTAGAAATATTTTAATACAATGTAGTTAATGTTTATTTAAATTATATAAATATGTTTGAGGCCGTAATTCAAAGAGTACTAGCGAATCTGAAAAGAGAGTGGAAGCAGTAGCACAGCTCGCCACACTAACACATACAGAAGACTTTAAGAATAATATGATCAACAGAACTGGGTGACGAATAATCCCCATAAGACCCACAATATGGCCAGGTTGTGACAAATTACCAACAACTACAAGATATTGATCAGAAAATCTATAGCCTTAGCAAAATAATTGATTTGGTTTAATTTGTGACAACATGGATAGATTGGGAGGGTATTTAGCTAAGTGAAAGACAAATATATTATTTCACTTATATGTGGAATCTAAATAACAACATAAACAAGCAAAACAGAAAGAGACTCATAGATACAGAGAACTGATGGTTGCCAGAGGGGAGGAAGCTTGAGAGGATAAAGATGAAAGGATTAAAAGGCAGATTGATAGTTACAAAATAGTCACGGGGATATAAAATACAGCATAGAGAATATAGTCAATAATGTTGCCACAAGTATTTATATGCTAGGGGTGTACTAGACTAATCGGGGGTGAGTCACTGCATAAATTATAAAATGCCTAACCACTATGCTGTACACCTAAAACTAATATAAAATAGTATTGAATGTCAACTGTAACTGAAAATAAATACATACATACATACATACATACATACATACATACATACATAAATCAGGATTTTTTCTTCTCTTCCTATCTGCTTTCCTGTTTCCCTCCCTCATTTCCTTCATTTCTTTGTTCTTCTTTAAAATATATTTCTCTTTTAGAACAATTTTCAACTTACGGAAAACATGTGAATATAGTATTGAGAGTTACCATATACCCATACCTGGTTTCCCCTATTGACATCCCCTATGTACATCGTTTATGTGTACGTTTGGTACAATTAATGAACCATTTTTTGATATATTATTATTAACACAAAGCCATAGTGTTTTCAGAGTTTCTTCGTTTTTAACTTAATGTCCTTTTCCTGTTCCTGGATACCTCATCGCATTCATTCATCATGTCTGCTTAGACTCCTCTAGCTGTGAGATCTTTTCAGGCTTTCCTTGTTGTTTATGACCTTGGCCCTTGTATGGAATACTGGTTAGGTATTTTTGTAGGATGTCCCTCTATTGGGATGTATGTGTGTGTGTGCTTTGTCCCATGATTAGACTGGGGTATATCTGTTTGGGAGGAAGATCACAGAGCGCAAATGCCACTGTATCCCATTACGTCAGGAGTACAAGTGCCGATGTTTCATCACTGTGGTTGTTTACCTGGGTCACTTGGTCACCTGAGGTAGTGTTTGTCAGCTTTCTCCATAGCAGTTATTCCTTTCCCCCCTTTCCTTTCTGTAGTCTTTGGAAGGAAGTGACTATGCACAGCCCACATTTAAGGATTAGGGAGTTATATTCCATCTCATGAGGATAAAGTATCTATACAAGTTAATTGGAATTTTGATGCATTAAAGAGTTGTCTAGTTTATATCTTTTGTTGCTCAAATGGTTCCCTCTTTTGACATTGGGAGTTCTTTCAGCTGGCTCCATCATATTCTAGTCTCATCTTGCATATTTCCAGTCGTAGAATCAGCCATTTCTCCCCAGACCCTGGTTACTTCTATTGGAGAACAGTATTGGAAATCAAGACCTGGGAGCTAGTTACACTCCTTGCTTTTGGGATGCCATGGCTTCTAGGCCTTCTGAGCTGATAGAACAGGGAGATCTATGTATTGTTAAAAAAAAATAAACTGAGGCGTATAAAAATTACGAGTTTATGTGAGGAAAAAATCGATTCCAGTCAGGCAGCTCCAAACCAGAAGTGGGTAGGTGTGCTCCACTGGCAGGAGCTCGGGAGAGAAACTTCTACAGAGAAAAGGTGGTGGCGAAATAATGAAACTATTGATTGGCTATAGCTGAAAGCCTAGTTTAGTTGGCTGTTTGTGATTTTTTGTCCTTAGTGTTTCAATATCCTAAGCTTGAGGCATGTACAGGCTTAGATTTGGTTTGCTACATAGGCCACCACAGCATTACAGCCACCTCAGTCCAACGTTTAGTTAAGTCCTTGTTTAGTTAATCTAACAGTGTGTATAATGACATATTATACACGTATCTACGTGTAATCACCTGTAGCCATATTAAACTAAATGTGAATTCATACCAATGTCTCCAACTCTAATCATCACCAGGCTCATTCTAGCCTCCCTCACTTGTTGATCTGCAAACTCCCTCTGAATAGTGAGAAAGCTGGCTGCCACCATTCTCCAGCCACTGAATTAATTGTTCAGTTCCACTGTGTGTGTATAGAAGTATGAGGATTGTTACCCATGGGAAACTACTTTGTTAACACATACAGTGCTTATGCACAGTTTCTTTACTTTTAGACTTATATGATTCACTCTTTTCCAACGTTATTTAGGTCATCAGCATTTCCCTACTGACTCCCATCCCTGCCACATCCCCCTTCTGTGCGACTCTTCCATACTCTGTAATACGGTCAGATGGTTTTGTCACATTCCCCATTTCCTCCTGGGATCCCCCAACTTCCTAAATACGTTTGTAAAATTTGTATATAGGTTGGTGCAAAAATTATTGTGGTTTTTGCAATTATTTTTAACCTTTTAAACTGCAATCACTTTTGCACCAACCTAATAGCAAGGTTCACTCTTTGTGCTTTAAGGTTCTGTGGGTTTTAACACATATATTGTGAAACCCTTTTTCTCCCACCCTTCCTTCCTCCCTCCTTTCCTTTCTTTCTCTTTCTTCTATCCCTCTATCTTTCTTTTGTTGTAATGATACTTTTCTAGTTTATATGCTGATAGTCTGTCAGTTTAATGAGTTAGTGCTATTGTTACTAATATGAAAGCCACACTGTAAATATTTTGATTGTAAACTATTTTATGCCTTTTGTCATTCTCAACAATCAGTTTGTTACCGTTAGACTCCCCTTCCTCATTGTTTCATGAAATTACTGATACACAAAAGGGAGGCTATATATACATATACTTATGTGTGTGTGTGTGTGTGTGTGTGTGTGTGTGTGTGTGTGTGTGTATGCTATATCTATAGTATCTCTCTCTCTCTCTCTCTCTCTCTCTCTATATATATATATATATATATATATATATATGATATAGATAGATATAGATATAGCATGTATCTATCTACCTGTATAGTATATACCAAATTCTAAGTTTTTAAGTAAAAAAGACTCCTTTTAGGAGATATAGAGAAAGATTTGGGGACAGTTCCCTGTTGAGCAAGTTGTTATTTTGTTTTTATGTACTACTCCCTTCCCCAATGCCATATTAGAAAAGATTTTTCAGGCTGTCAACAACAACAACAAAACAAATCAAAACAAAAAGAGGAGATGATATAAAAGAGACCGATGAATTTTTGATGAGAATGGCCTTCAGAAAATGCCAACGTGCCCTGACATCTTATATCTACAAGATGCCATCACAGGGGAGGGGTAAGATCCAAAGGAAAATGTGAATTCTGAAGTAGAGGTTTCTTTGGGCCCAATTGCTTTGTGAAGCAGCCAATCTCTGGCCTCTAAAGAACAGGAGACAGTGGCACTGACTAAAGTGGAATAAGGTTCTGGTACTACCTAATATATAATATCTGAGTTCACTGATGACCTGGGTTTGTAGAATTTACAGATCACTATTGCTCGTAGAGGGGACCACAGGATAGGGTAGGACCCGAAGGGATGGACATAAGGCAGCAAAGTGGGACAGAACTCAGTGGGTGGCAATGTTAAAGGAAGAGCTCTTGACAGAAGTGAGGTCATACAGAATCACAAACTTTTGTGAAATGAGCATAAGATGGAATGTTCTCACAGGCCAGACACCCACTCCCAATGGCACATCACAAGCTCAGGCTGAATTAATTAAATATCCCAGAACAACGATTAGCTCGAGAAAGAATAGGAGGTAGAGTGAAAGTACAAAACCCTCAAATTCACAGTGTTTAATACTTTTCAATGATTAAATTTGACAGTCTAATGGAAGTGAATAAGTTAAGGTTTCTATTATATAGAAACAAGGGCTTGTGATACAAATGAAGTCCAGTTATATAAAATAACGTTACATGTTTGCAATCTGAATTTGAGGTGGTGGAAGTCATACTTCTACCCTGTACTCTGCCATTTATAAGGAAATTGTTCAATGTTCACTTTAAAAGTCTTGCTGTATAAGTTCATTTTTAGGGTGAGCTGGCTTTTCTACTGTATGCTATGCCAAATGCTGACTGGATGTGTTTTTCACTTAACCTTAGAAAAACTTATCTCTCCAAGTTGAGTGTTCCTTGTGTGTCTATGTGTTATGCAGTGATATTTCTCTGTCACATTGTGGCCAAGAGAAGGACTAAATCATATTATCTCTGACAGAGAGAATCACTTCCTTATTGAGGTTAGATCTGAAAATGGATCTCATATGGTGCAGCCACGATTCCTCCCCAAACTGAATTTGTTCTTTAACCATTTCATACCCATTCTTATAGCCATCAATACTGTGACTTAACAGATAATTAAATAAACTTTCTGTTGGTCTGGATGGCAAATATGGTTTGTTTTCACATTATAAACAGAACTGAAAATTATGTTTTTAGAGAAGCTGCACTATGTCTCATATTTATACGACATTCAGCCAAGTTGCAAAACTAAGAAAAACAATGTGACTAAAGAAAGCAGGACCTAAATATTGTAAATTTACAACACATGACTTTAATTTGTTGAAATGAATGTTTCTTTAGATTGAAAGACTGAATTTATGAATAAAACTTATAGAAGGAAAATTGATGCAAAGCATATCCATTTAAGAAATGGACAGATTAATACAGATTAAGCCCATTAAAATACTAATGAGAAACTTCAAAACATAGAAAATAATTTAAAGGGCTTTTGTTAGCATGCAAATTTATTCTCAAATAATGACTATGTTAAATCTAGAGTGGAGTAAAGCTTTCTGTATCATTTTAAAATCTTTGTAAAATAATAGTAAACAATATAAAAAGAGACTATAGTATGTGATCGTAACTCAAACTTTACAAAAAGAAGGAGCATTGACTGGCTGTTTTATTACAAATTTGGACCTACACATCCTCATCTATTTCTTTGGAATTAATGGGAACATATCTTCTCTGCTTATTATAATATACCAGAGCCTTTTATTCATGCCACCAGCCCGTGGTCTCTTCCATCATTAAAGGGACCCCTTTACATGATCTCCTGAAATGGCTATAGGAAGAGACAGATCTTCGTTTGACAGTGTGTTATAAATCATGGGATAGTTCTTTCCTATATGATAATAAAAATTAGCCTTGAACTTTTAATAAAGCCTCAGTGATGATAGGGAATAAAGTATACTACAAAAAATAATTTTAAGTGACCCAAAGTTTATAGAATTCTAGGACTCCGTTTCAAGGTAGCTCGCTTTGGACCTCACTCTGCCTGTAGAAGACAGCTTGGCAACCCTTCGTATTACCACAATTAGAAATAATCTGAGTAAATATATGTTTTCTCCCAGCCTAGCATGATTGAGATATACTGTATATAAAACAATGTATAAGTTTAAGATACACAATGTGAAGATTTGATAAACATACATATTGCAACATGATTATCACAATAAGGTTAGTTAACACACTCATTCTCGTACATAATTACAATGTGCTTTTTTTTTTTTTTTTGGTATATGGTGAGAATAAATACGTGCCTTGGACACTGTACCAAAATGATGTGAGGTCCTATAGGAAAGAAACAGCCTTTCGGTCAGTCTGTCCGTTAGGTTTCCCAGGATTGAGCACACCTCTCATACCTGACAGTGTGTGATCCTCATGCCTTCCAGGGAAAGCCGGTAAGTACCCTAACGAATTTGAATATGCCCATATGGTACCAACAAGATGGTTCTACTATAGTTTGATATCTGGAATTTCCCAAAGCCAGAATAATGTATCCTAAATAACACCAAAGTCTGTTATAAATGTTCAGTTTAATTGTGTCTGCACAAAGCTTGTTTTAGGTTTCTAATGAAAAAATAACTCAATTTTTTTTTTTTGGTATCAAGCTTCCTTGGTCAACTTTTTATCCATGGCAATATTTATGGTCAACTTCTTATACCATGGGATTACTTTCAGCCAAGATTAAAGAGTGGAATTTAATATGCAAAATGAAACTAATAAATATTACTGAAATATAGGCTGCATTGTCTGATATAATATACTCAAAAACCCTGACAATTTATTCTCATCTTTTTTCTGAGGTAATCATAGCCCATCTTGCTAAAAACAAAATTGCACCAATAAATAATAACTATCTGCAACATTCCCCCAAATAGTAGAATATATTTTTAACATGATGACTACTGGACTACCTAGAGCACTTGACAGTTTGAAATAATAGTGCAATAGAAACCAAACTCTGAGTCAAAAAATTTAATAGTTTACAGTATTGATCTTTAGATATGGTAAATGATAGCCCAGTTGACATTTATCAGGGCATTTTTAAAGAGAAGTATTGTTGGATAGATGGGATCTCCCTATAATTGCTCTCCCTATAATTTTAGGGAGATAGATGTTGCTCTCCCTATAATTTTACTGTAACATTCTCTTAATTTCCTCAGGCAAACATAGCTTGGTCAGATACTGAGTATTTCAGAATTTTTTTTCTTTTTTTTTTTTTTGTTGTCTTTTCTTTTCTTTTCTTTCTTTCTTTCTTTTTTTTTTTTTTTTAACTCTCAGATCACTCTTTTGAAAGATGCACTGAATCACTCTATGCCGTGTTAGCATCCACTGGTCATTGGATGAAGTATGGTGATGTTGCCCAAAGAAATGTCTACGTTTTGTAATTAAAACTTTGCCCAATTACTTAATATTGACTCATGACTTGTCAATCTGCCACTTTTAAGTTGTCTTTTCCATTGTGCACAAAATTGGGTTTTCTCGAACTTTCTTTTCTAATTTTGGAAGCCTTAATCTAAGAGTGTATTTTGAAAAGTCAGGACTGAGTGAACTTTCCTGGACTGGCGCCTGGGGGTTCAGAATGAGCCACCCCGAGATGTGCCTCAGTGATATGCAGATACTTGGAGCTAAAGGCAAGGTACAGTGACCCTGTCAGTGACCCTGCGGGCTCAAGAGAAACTTCTGCACTGCCCACCCCTGCCTTAGCTATCAAGAAGAATTTAAGTTAGGAGCCTGTCCCACAATAAGAATTATCATCAGAAATGACTTTTGACCTATCTATATGGCAGGGCACACTAATAATTCCTGACCATGTGCTCTCCCTGCAGGGATTTTCTGAAGCCCCAAGGTACTTCCTCCCTAGCTCAGAACGTCTTATATGCATATGTTCCCTTTCTATCTCTGAACATCTCATGCATGTGGGGTCTCTGACTCTTTCATGTATGCTGGATTCCCGTACATATGTATTTTTCAAATTTGGTTATTTTCTCTTGCTAATCTGTCTCATGTCTATTTGATTATTAGACAAGCTAAAAGAACCTTGAAGGTAAAGGAAAATTTGTTCCTCCCTTTCAGCTATTAGAAATAAAATAGTCTTAATTTCCATTTGGATTTAAATGTTAAGGAAACTTCTGGTGCAAAATTTATTTATTTATTTGTATAATATAAAATTCTTTGAGAAATTCAGTTTCCCTCTGTGCTTTCTCACAAAATATGATTTCCATTTGTACTGTTCTGACAAAAAATACACTCTTATCTTCTCTCCTCAAAGTTTAAACAATTATATCACTAATCAATCAGCATAAACTCACAAAACAAACACCAGTGACACACTCTTTTTTGTTTGTTGGGTTTTATAAATGATTTTTAAAATAAATCATTAAATGATATTTATAACTCAAGGAGACTGTCAAATGGTTTTCAACACACTTCATTTTATTCTTAAATCAATATTAAGAATATTCTGATATCATCGTCTGATTCTCAGCTCCTTCCTTGACTTTTTTTTCAAAAATTTGAAAAGTAAATTTACCCCATCCATTCACAGTTTCTTAGGCAAGGAAAAAAAAAAAGTTTGTAATCCCCTTGAGCAAAATGGTTTTAATTTTATTTTAAATAAAATGTTTCATAAAAGAGACAATTACAACTTTCTCTCCTTGAATGGACCCTGAGAGATAGATGCCCTCCGTTCTCATGATACATATATTACAATTTGTTACATTGTAATATTTGGCATGTCAAATTTCAAGTTTTTCTTTAAAAATCTCTTATTTTAGTTTTTTATTAACTTTCAGAAGTTACACAAAATTCCTCTGAGGGATGGAATGGTCCAACCCATGTGGTACCTTAGTCTCCTAGTTTTGGTATATCCAATCTGTCACTAGGAAGGGAGAGTTATCACACAGCACATGATCAGGAATCTAGGATTTTACTAGAATTTTTCAGGAATAGGGGCACTGTAGTCTGAATTTTGCTTCCCATAATTTTTGATGCATGGTACTATGCTTTTTTCCATGTTATTCTACTTGGCAAAATGAAATTTCAGTTGTAATTAAGGTTACTAATTTATTCACTATAAAATAGGGAAATTATCCTTGATTATGTGGGTGGACCAACTATAATTGCTTGAGCTACTGAAAACAGGGAAATTTTTCTGGCTGGTGATCAAAGAGGAAGTCAAAGAGCTTCCAAGTTAGGGAGGGACTTAACCTGAGGTTGCAGGAGGGCAGCCTCATGGATAGGACGAGAAGGAATGAGGCAATCATCTAGAAGCAAAGACTGACGTCCTAGCTGATACACATAAGGAAACACATACTTCAGATCTGCATCCACAAGGTACTGAATTGGGTCAACAACCTGAATGAGCTCGGGAATGGATTCTTCCCCAGGACCTCGGGTAAGAGACACAACCATGCTGACACTTTGATTTCAGCTTTGTGAGGCCCTAAGCAGAGGACGAATCAAGGCCACCCCGATTTCTGACTTACACGAAGTTGCTGTGAAATGACAAGTTTGTATTGTTTTAAGCTGCTAAGTATAAAGTAACTTGTCAAGGTAGTAGTAGAACACTAATATAGTAAGTCTTTGCTTAATGTCATCATTTGGTTCCTGGAAACTGTGACTTTAAGTGAAAGGACATGTAACAAAAGAGTTTTCCCATAGGGTAATTGATATAAACAAGAGTTCAGTTCCCACAGCTGCAGCTCATTTCTGGTCACAGAATCATCGCCAAACTTCTAGATTAAAACCCAAAACACTTCCAGTATTATACACTGAAATAAATGTGAGGTATACATAAACTTAAGAAAGAACAAAAACAGGTAAAACAATGATTTTCCAACCTTCTTATTGAGGTTCAGGGTTGCAGGTGGCTGGAGCCTATCCTGGCAGCTCAGAGAGTGACGCAGTCACTCACCATGGACAAGACGCCCTTTCATCGCAGGGCCACTCACACCCACACCCACACTCACTCTGACTGGGACAGTGCAGAGACAACGCGTCACCTCACGTGTGCATCTTTGGGATGTGGGAGGAAACTGGAGGACCCAGACAAAACACACGTAGACATAAGGGAGAGCATGCACACTGCACACAGACAGTGGACCCAGCCAGATTTTTTTTTTTTAAATCAACAGTATAATGAAACAACGCTGAACAAAACGACGCAATTCGAAGACCTGCAGTACAATACATCCTCTCATCTCTTGCAATTTTCTTTACACTATATCTGCCTACCAAAATGCTATTGATTTTTTTAAAGTCTGACTCGCCTGCTATATATTTGATCTTCCCATTTTGAGGAAGAGTTGTTCCTATATTATCATTCCTGTGTATTTGAATAAGAAGGATGTGCATGCTTTTATTTCTCACTAAATTCTGATGTTAGAGATGGTTCTGTAATCACCTATTTATTTCATATATCTGTCCCTTTTGGTACCCAGTGCAGTGTCTAGCACATCATACACTTTCCCAAAATATAAGCTGTCGAAGGACCATTCGGTCCTTTCTTTTCTTCCAGATTTTCTAGCTGTCTTCTATTTTATTCATTAATCTTTATTGAGGGCTTGGTTTTTACCAGACTGTAAATTTCAGTTGAGAACATACAGTTATCTAATAAATAAAAATGATAGGTGCTCCGGGCTCAGGGAATAACAAATATAAAACAAAAAAAAGCTTGGAATAATTGAAAAAGAGGAAGACCTTGTAGTAGTATGCAAGCCTTACGCCAGGAAGAAGATATTTCAGCCCTTCTCAGTAGACTTTAAACGGTGTAATTGTCTCAGGATTATCTCTTTGTCATCAAGGTCTAAGGAGATTGGGACATACAATAGATATATGCTATCTATAGCCATACAGCTATCTATCTCTATATATTTGAAGTAATATAATTGGATTCTAAATTGAACCAGTATAAAAAAAGCCAAAATAGTATTAGTATATGTTTGACTATATCATGCACCCATCAGAGAGTTTTATGATATAAACAGAGCCTACATGATTTTGTTTTTACATATAGTTTCTGTTGCATTTCTTTTTCAGTTACAAAAAAAGATCAGTAGATTCTAATCAATACATTATCCAAAACTGTCTTAAAATCACATTTTTCTTAAGAAATTGTGCCTCTCTATGTAATTGTAAAAACATACTTAAATGTATTACAGTAGGACAATTACGGTGAAATATTCTAGACTGTGACACAGAATCATTTTTGTACTTGTAGTTTCAAATTTCTCATCTACAGATCACAGGAGTTGAAACAATTACTTATCTTTCAACTCTACAAATGTGTTTTTTAAGCTACATTTTAACAATAAGTCATTTTAACTCTATACATATATATATGTATATGCATATGTATATATATATATACACACATATAGATTTATATACATGATTGCATAAAATGATTCATTCTTCAGAGAGTCTTTTATTAAAAAAGGGCTGCATTGAGTGTTTAAAAGGAGAATCACAGATTTCAACCATTCATCCACAGTGAGAATTTTGACCTTATCAAGTTGTCTGTGTATTCAAAGCCATAGGTCTATAAATGCTTGACACAATGCATGTTTTGAAAACCTCACTATTAGTCCATGTTTGACTACTCAAAATTACAATAGTTCCATCAAGATTTTGTTCATACTATCCTGCCTTAAAATTTACTTTTACTACAAAATATAAGGCCTTTGACTTTGGTGGCAGAAACCTCTAGGGAACAGGAATGCAATGTTTCAAAACAAGCTAAAGAGGTAATTTTGTACCCTGATTTTGTGGCTGTCACATTTTCCTCTTAGAGGCAGACCATGCAACTTTCAACAAAATGATATTTCTGAATTCTTAATCTCCACCATCATTTGTTCCTCTTGTTTGACATTCTTGGAAGAGTTAAAAGGGTGAAAACGCCCACAGTCCAATTCTTACTGTCTTACATTTACTGCAATTCTGCCACTGTGAAAACCTTTGTCTAAGTTTTAAATTTCACCTTTTCAATTTCCAGTGGGTTGATGTAGAACAGTCTGTGCAGCACATGCCAAATATCAAGGCTTCACTTGGCACATATGCTAATTGGAGATGTGGCATTTCACCCCGACCCTGGATTCACAGCTTCTATTTCATTCTCACACTTTATGCCTAGCCATTTAAAAATCCCTTTAAATCAATAATTTTATCTATCTATCTATCTATCTATCTATCTATCTATCTATCTATCTATCATCTATCTATCTATCTATCTAATCCATGCCTATCTGTATCTTTCTATGTCTATATCTTATCTATATCTAACTCTATCCTCTATCTATATAGGTTCCTATAGCTCAACAGCAGGCAATGCATTTTTATGTATTCTTTTATTTTCTTTTCATTCTTCCCTCTCTCCCACCTTTTTTTCCTTCCTTCTTTCCTTCCTTCCTTCCTTCCTTCCTTCCTTCCTTCCTTCCTTCCTTCCTTCCTTCATTTTTTCCTTTCTTCTTCTTTCTTTTTTTCTTCTTTTACTCCTTCATTATTTTTTAGCAAAACGCAAGACTTTCATTTGTTAATATTAACTTTCCTAGAAAATATCTACTATTTACTTTCCTGTTTTATCTCAGAAAAGTTATCACAATCCTTTTATTCTTCATGAGAAAAAAGAGGTTCATGCAATAGTTTTTCTCAATATTATTTCTAAAGTGTTCACAGTGGGTTGAGTCTGTTAATATATGACTATTGAAAACAAGTTTTCAGTGCCCAGAAGGTATACTAACTAGTTGTGTCCTGGTTAAGAGCAAGGACTCTGGAACAAAACTCTGAGGTTAAAAATCCCAGCTTCAGGTTCTGAAAATGAATATTATTATACAATTTAGTAATCTTCTCATTGTCTCAATTTGTTTCTGATAAACGGGGAGATATACAGAGTCTGACAATTAAATTCGGGAACCCATCCTAGGAAAGTGTTATATACCTCATTGCTGAATATCACTACGGTCACCTTTGAAGTATTCCCCTTGGGAAGCAATGCACTGACATCAGCACTAAGTCCACCTTTCAAAGCAAATTTGAAATTCTTTTTCTGGAATGGCCATCAGAGTTGTAGTTGTATTACCCTTGATGCCCTGAATGTCATCAAAATGATTTCCTTTCAATATTTCCTCTATATTCAGGTAAAGAAAGAAGTCATCGGGGGCCAGATCAGGTGAGTAGAGAGGGTGTTCCAATACAGTTATTTGTTTACTGACTAAAATCTCCCTCACAGACAGTGCCATGTGAACTGGTACATTGTCATGACGCAAGAGCCATGAATTGCTGGTGAGAAGTTTAGGTCGTCTACCTTTTTCATGCAGCCTTTTCAGCACTTCCAAATAGTAAACTTGGTTAACTGCCCAGTTGGTTCAAATTCATAATGAATAATCCCTCTAATATTATAAAAGATTAGCAACATTGTTGCAACTAGTACGCAAACTTCATTGTCAGAACTTGTGTGTGTACACACACACATATATATACATATACATATATGCACACAAATATATGTATGCATGTGTGTATATATACATATACATTTATATTTATCACTGAGTACATGAGATTTATAGCAGTTTATTAGCCACATATATTCACATCCTGGAGGAAATGGACTTTGTTCTTCCTTACTGGGCTACCCAGGAGTTGCATTTGGAAATTGAGTAGATAAGCAGGGTCTGCAGAGAGCAGGCTTTGTAGTAACCAAATGTGAGGTGGGTCCTGATACTAACAGGTGGTATTGTGATTGACTTGTTTGAATAAATGTGTGGGCTGGTTGAGAAGTGAACCCTGTTAGACCCGTAAATTGCAATTTGCCCAAGTGCTATATGAACACCTGGGCGGGGAGTATAGGCTAAGCATTTCTGTGTGAAAGGCATTGTTAGTGATAAACATATATGGATGAGGAGGGAGAGACTGAGATAAGGAAGCAAGAAGTGAAAATGTTCTCTGAGCCCATAAAGTCTTACTCTAGCCCACCCAGACCTCTGTGGCCCTCAGAGTTCATCAGAGTTCTGCCATGGAGGGCCAACAAAAGAGGTGATTGACACTCCTACTGCCATCAGTCTTTGGCCATGGCCCACTCCTGGAAGCATGTGCTCTTGGCCAAGTCAGCTCTCTGCAGCTGTGGCACACCCTACAGGAGTACACAGCAGCCTGCTGATAGCACTTACAACACCTGGGCCAAAGGTCTTTCCTTATAGGGTGAATGGACAGTGCCATTCTGTCCAACAAGTCTATTCCTTACGCCACTGGGATCCACTTCCTATATCTGTGACCAGCTCCTTCAAGACTCCACTAGGCCTGTATTCCTAGGAAAAACTTAGGAAAGGAGAGTCAACGGCCTGACTGAAGCTCTTAGCTTCTTACTTGATACTCACCACGTCTTCTACTATCCATCTGCAGATTTCCTTCAGCTTCAGTTTCCACTTTTCATTGACTGGTGGATTCCCTACTTGTGTAATCTGAGCCCTAATTATTGTTGCTACCTTTAAATCCATTTACGATGTATGTAGATGAGAAAGAACATGCTATTTTTAAAAACTGACCCACAAACATCTACACATATATTTACTAGAATTCAAAGTTTTATTCATGGTTTAAGATCATTGAGGAATATGGAGAAATAATCTTTAAAGCAAGATGGAAGGGTCGAACAAAGAAGAAGAAAAAAGGACCATTAGACATCCTATACCTCAGAGTATTAATGTATTGAAGCTTAAAATGTTTAGGGCTGATGAGTTTCTTTCCTATGACTAAAAATTGCCTGAACAGTATACATGACGTATAGGAATTATATCACATACTCATTACAGATTTGGCTTTTTTATATAACTAGTTTATAAACAGACGCACCATGGAAATGGAACTACAAAGTCACACTTAAGTCTTTTGATCTGGGCATTAAATACTCAGAAAAAGTGATTTCGTTTTCTTAGCAGAAGCCTGCTCACTACATATGGCCAAGCTGAAGTGTTGGTGCTTTTTTTCACCCTCAGCACTATATTACAGCATTACACCAACAGTAAAGTATCTCCTGCTGTGACAAGTATTGATCTTAGTTTTTCCTTTGAGACTCCTAACAAGCCAAACTGTAGCTTCCTCAAATATTCAGCTGCAACAGTGGTTGGTCAGAATTATAAATGAACATGAAATTTACTTTTATAACCCCATGAAAAAATAAAATGCAATCAGTATTCCCCAAGTATTTACTGATTATATAATTGCTTTAATAACTAAATGACTGGATGATCTAAGAATGGAAGCCCAGATAGATTCTATTTCATTTTCCTTAAGTACATATGTAGTTTTGTCTGGAGAGAAGAATCAATATTCTCATATATGATAAAATAAAACTGAAGGATATGAGCAAAATTGAAAAATTTACATAGCTTTAAATCTTTCATTAAATTATATTTTATTGCACAGTGTTAAACTTACTCTTACACACAAATGCATATAAAATTAAGTAGCTGCCTAAATCATATGAAAGCAAGACAATATATTTAAATGTCTTTTCTTATTCATGCCATGATTTATAAAAATCAGAAATATATACAGTGATTAAAAGAAGAGAAGTTATATTGTATTATCAATAATATTTAGTTAGGACATGTGAGAGAAGCTCATAGATAATGATAGCAAACAGTTTTAAAAATGCAATTATTAATGACATTTGGTCTAAGAAATTGCTGTTAAAATAAGAATACAAATGTATGAAACTTGAGAAATGTGTGCATTACATAACAAGGAATAAATATATGACATGTTTAAAGAAAATTGAAAAGTTTGCAATGGAAATCTATTCTTGAATGATGTATTTCAATTTTCCTCAAACTTTATAAAAATATGGTACGTTTTCATATTTAAATATGGGAATTCACCATTATTAACTCTAATCTCTTTAAATGGTACTATATATGTAACTATAGTTGTTCAATTGGTATTCAGAAATAAGTTACTCAGTAGTTAATAGAACCAAATATAGAAATAAAACAATGTCAAATGTTTTATTTCATCCTTTTTCTCAGACTTTAGGCAGCAGCATTCTAACTCATACTAGAAAGAAAATAGTCTACTAAACATACAAACAAAAATAAATCAAAACTTAAGAAGATGAAAGGAAAACAAAAGACCCCATGATCATAAATTATCAAACTAGAGGGCAGAGAGGGTGGGGGATGATAGATGAAGGTAAAAGGGATCAAATATATGGTGATGGAAGGAGAACTGACTCTGGGTGGTGAACACACAATGTGATATATAGATGATGTATGACAGAATTATATAACTGAAACCTATGTAACTTTACTAACCATTGTCACCCCAATAAATTTTAATTAAAAAAATAAGTTATCACTACCAACATCTTAAATATGTAATGTGCCATTCAAAGCTTTCAACTATTGTAAAATTATTTTCTTCTGACCCTTATGTGAAAATGTCATTTCCCGCCTTATGCTCACAGAGTACAGCTTGCAAATTATCATTTTTTCTTTCATTAGGAATTATATATTGCCCAATACACTTCTATCCTTTGAAGAAAAACTTCCCATTACATGGTATATTTACTGAGGAGACATAGTAATATCACACAGAATCGTTTTCATCCAAGGAGGAAAATCTCAGGACTAGTAAGAGTATATCCATTTAGTTGAGCATTGAAAATGCCCTAAATATTTATTCATTAGAAGAAATAAATTTCCCTTTTTGATATATGAGGGCTTGTAATTCCAGCTTTGGTATTCCTCCCAAATAGAATAAAATTGTACCCATCTCAAACAAAGAAAGAAAAATAAGAAAGTCAAATTTTCCGTCTCTGGAGAGTTCATAAGAAGAGTTCCTTGTCCATCACCTAAACACGTGTTTGGCACACGAAATAAAATATCTACTTATATGACTGGGATTCATTCACACTGTGTCTTGTGATTGTTTTTAGCAAATTAATTAATTAATAATTAATAATAAATAAATAAACATAAATAAATAAAAAATAAATGAACTAAATATCCCTTAAATTGGTTCTGAAAATTCCAAACAGCCTAAACCCCACAGAAGGAAGACAGAAGGTTTATGCAAAGTATACATGGATTAAGCTGTAGTTCATGTTTCAGAGTAGATCACAAGACTTCCATAGTTCAGTATCATGAGTTGCATGAAATTGTCACTAACACACATTTAACACAATATCTCATCTACACAGTCACAGATAATGCTTTAGACATCTCATTGATTACATATGAAATATTGGAAACACTATTTTTCAACTGCTTTATGGTTGATTTTTTTTCTAATCATTCCTTATGGGTGTTCATATTTCTTATTTGATGGGATTCCTAAATACAATTCTGGTTTTTGGTGCATTTCCATTTTAATATACAATCTTTTTGTAAGATTAGCAAAACTTCCAGATTAAAAAACAAAAGTATTGCTATTTATTTAAGGAAAATAGTCCTAACAGGATCAAGTTTTTGTAACTCACCCTTCCCATTTTATAGTGTCTGTGTTGAGGGTTATTTGATGTATGAAATCTCTGTTCCATAATTCTTCTGAGACATACATATGAAATATTATCTCAATTACATTTCCTGTAAATATTTTTTTTTTCTCCAGTCATACACTAGAAAATATTTAGTGTCATTTGGAAATGAAGGTAAGTAGTGAAATGTTACATTGAGAGATTATGTGTGTCTTTAAAGTCCATCTATCAAATAACTACCTTAGTATATTCCATTATATTTGTGTGATTGTAGAATATATAGCACATAATTTACCTTGTCTTTTAATTCACTCTGGTTTAATGTACAAAGGTAAATTGAATGTATTATATCAATGAAGTAGATATATTTCCTAATATTTTATTATCAGTAGTTCAATTCAAAATAAGAATTTCTTCTGAACTTAGTTACTAGTTACTGATTTTTTTTAATGTTAGTCTCATTAACGTCACTTCTTAAAAACAAGAATAGACATAGCACAACTATTGAATGCCTCATAATTGAGAGTTTTCCAGAGCAGGGTTATGCTGATCTAACCTCATTTTATTTTACAATAGTAAAAAAAAGGCAGATAATGGATAAAATCATAGTTTACTAAATTGCTAATCATGTAGAACTCATCATTCAATTACTTTACTTTTAATGTAAAAAATAAAAGTTACCTCTAATCATTGTTTCAGGTTATATTTATAAACAGTTTTATTTCATTAAATTAAATGATTTCAGAAATATAAATTTTGATATCAAATGGAATGCACAAAGACAACATTATGTAGATATTTCTCTCCTTTGTCTAAATATAGCTAAATTAGCCACTTCTACTTACACATTTTTTAAACCGGTCCCAACTATTTCTACCTTCCTTCAGGTTATTTCCCTGAAAATGATTTCTTTCCTGGAGGTGTTTGCAAAGAAATCTCTAAGAAACTCCATCCGAAAAGAGGCTTGACAATCTCCATTAATAGTAATCTGGTAATATTAGCCTATCTTCCGATGTTGATTTTAAGGGACAACATTTGACCTATTTTCTATGAGAGCTTATATAATACATAAAAAACATATTCAAATATGATTTGGTTTTCCTTAATGGAGTAATTATTAGTAATGTAAGGCTGAATGTGGACAAAAAGTCCTATACTAAGTTCTATAATAGGACTGAATTATTTCCATACTTTAAATAGAAACCTAAACTTTTACTTTTATCTATATATTTATCTAAATGATGGATCAAAAAACATAGACAAAAGTCATTCTTATTACAACTGTTATAACTGAGTCCTTCGAGAGCCAAGTATTCAGTAAATGCACTATGATGGGATCTTCTTATAGTTATTGAAGCATGGCTTGGCTATTAATAATGACTGTACTAATTTTTTGTTAGAGATTATTATATCAAGACAATGGGCTAAATGTTTTCATGTTCTTATTCATTTCTTATCACAATCCTATGGAGAGTAAAATAAAGGTCTTTCTTTAGAACAAGAAGTGTAATGTGATATTTTAATAGTGATATTTGCAAATTTCTAAGCAGCTGTTTAATACTGTATCCTAAATGGCATTTGTAAATGTATATAAAATATTATGAGTAATTACATTTATAATAAATTCAGTTATACATTTGTGTGTGTTTTGTGAAATTTCCCAGATTCCTATTTTGAAGTATAAGATTAAATGGAACTTAGAAATAAAGGGTAGTCCAAGATAGCTATACAAAATTTAGGTATTCTCTTGACACACTTAGTCTTTTTAGTTTCCATCTCCAACTACAGTTAAGGTAAACATTGCAAAACAAATGAGAGGGGAGAGAGAGAAATAATTGGATTATTAATGAATAAGTGAACCTAAATTTAAACAAGGACTAAAGAAACACAAAGAGTAATTCTACATTTGTTTTCTTTTTTCATTTAATACAGAATACACAATGCAAACAATTACTTTGTGGGTACCATTACCCAAGAGAGATCTAGAACTTTCAATTTCCTACATGTCAAATTTGTCAACTTCATTTAATGTCTTTCACAAACAATATTGCGAAAAGACTGCATGTCAACTTTATTTTACTTTATTTTTGTTAACTTCTCTTTAAAGACATTTAGAATGCATTCATGTGTAAGTTGTGCAAAACAAACCACCACAGATAAGCTGAATGGATACTAATTTACTAGGAAGCTGTCACTCTAAAGCATACAGAATGAACAATGTATATACGTTTGTAGAAATTGATCCCTAATGGCCTAAAGTGTTTAGAACATAGCCTGGCATTAAATAAATATTATCATACGTAAATAAAAATCTCGATCTAAATACTACATTTTGATTATAAAATGATTTGGTTTCAATTCAAAAAGGATTCATAAAATATATTTAGAATATCAGGTAGTATTGATACTATTTATAATATCACTATACTTATATACTTACCACATATTTAAGGGAGAGTTATTATCCTACTGTAAAACCTAAAATATAAAGTAAAACCTATATCATCCAATATGTTTATTTACTGAAATAGATGATGTTTTAATTTTTCACCCACAAACATCACATTAAATATTATGTCATTGTTGAAATGTACTTAGGCTTTATTTTTAAGCTTCAACAAAATTGTATCTCTCTACATGCTTGCGCATGCGCACACACACACACACACAAACATACACACATATAGAAGACTCATATTCGGATGTTAGTATTGTATTATTGATGTAACATATATCAGTCTTCTCAGTGTTATTTTCCAGCCAGCAATATTTATAAAAACAAACAAACACTCTTCAATCTGAGTACCTACTGAGTATGCCACTTTTTACTTTTCTTTATCTCCATGATCACTATGATATATTTATAGCTCATCCTTTCACTTGTCTTTATTCACATTCATTAACCTGTTCATTTCCAGCTAAGGCATTAAATTATACTTTTGACCAATTTTTGCTCAGATACCTTGTAGTTGAAATTTTCCTGTATAAAATTTTTCAAAACTCAACCGTAACAACCTTCTATTTTGTTACCTCATTAAATTTGGATAAAAATGTGTTATATTGTTATACATTGCGAATACATTCTCCCATTCAGTGGGAATTATGTGTGTGTGTGTGATACAGAAACAGAAGGGTCTAATTGTAATTTCAATATGGTCTTAAGCTCTACCTGAAATGTCACTTTTTTATTTATATTAATAAATATCATAAATTTGGTTTCTGCCCTATGATTATTAGTCCAGTAATAGAATCAAAAACTCACAATCTAGGTTGATATATGATTTATATTCACAATCTAAAGTCAGATTCCTTAGGTTCTCATTTTGCTTTGTCAGAAAGTTCCTCCCCTCTACAGATTCTCACTTACACACTTTAGTTTCTAAATTACCGAGATGACATTTTCACACATTCTGTTCTCTGCAGTCTTCCACCATCCTCCCACTGAAACTTTCCTGACAAACTGTAAGAGTTACATAGAAATGCATGTGTTATCACTGCCAATCCAGTCATCCTCAAAACTGTGAAGATCATCAAAGATAAGGACAAGTCCAAGAAACTGTCACAGCTATAGCGGCCTAAGGAGATATGGTGGCTACATATAATGAGGTATTCTCTATGAGATCACAGAACAGAGAAAGGATGTTAGGTAAAAACTAAGGAAATCTAAAAGGAACAAACAAAAATAACAATGGACTTAATTATGTATCAATATCAGCTCATCTAAAAACTCATGTAAACTATTGAGTGAAGAAGCTCTTCTTCCAGTGTGTAGACAGAACTACATTTTCTCCATCTGATTTCTCACTGGTGATCAGCACAAAGGTCTTCTGTTCTGGGAGTGCTCCCTTCCTAGTGAGGTAAGGGCTGGTGAGAGGTGGGCTCTCACACACACACATAATTCCCACTGAATGGAGAATGTATTTGCAATGTATAACCATATAACACATTTTTATCCATTCATCTATTGATGGACACTTAGGCTGCTTCCATATCTTGGCTATTGTAAATAATTGTAAATAATGCTACAATGAACATACGGATGCATATGTCTTTTCAAATTAGTGCTTTTATTTTGTTTGGATAAATACCCTATGCAATTCCTATCAAAATACCAATGTCATTCTTCTCAGAATTAGAACAAATAATCTTAAAATGTATATGAAATCACAAAAGACCCAGAATAATCAAAGCAATCTTGAGAAAGAACAAAGTTGGAGGTATCACGCTCCCTAATTTCAAACTATACTGCAAAGGTATATTATGCTTATCACCAAAACAGCATGGTATTGGCACAAAAAAAGATACATACACACACACACACACACACACACACATACATATATACATATACATATACAGCTTATGTGGTCATTTAATCTATGACAAACTCAAAATGGGTTAAAGACTTAAATGTAAGGCCCAAAACCATAAAACTTCTAGAAGAAAACACAGGAAGTAAACTATTTGACATCAGTTTAAATAATATCTTCTTAGCTATGTCTCCTTGAGCAAGAGAAATAAAAGCAAAAATAAACACATGGAAATACATCAAACTAAAAATCTTCTCTACAGCAAAGGAAACCTTCAACAAAACAAAAAGGCAGCCCATTAAATGGGAGAATGTATTTGCAAATGATATATCCGATGAGGGGTTGGTATAAAAAATATATAAGAAACTCATACAACTCAATAACAACAACAAAAAAAAATATGATCAAAAAATGGGCAGAGGACATGAAAAGACATTTCTCCAAAAAAGAAAGAAAGATGACCACAGTTATATGAAAAGATGTTCATCTTCACTAATCATTAGATAAATGTAAATCAAAATCACAATGAGATACCACCTCACATCAGTCAGAATGGCTATTACTAGAGTCAACAAATAACATGTCGGTGAGGATGTGGAGAAAAGCAGACCCTCATGCACTGTCGATTTGACTGCAAACTGGTGCAGCCATTAGGAAAAACAGTATGGAGATTCCTCAAGAAACTAAAAGTGGATATAACATACGACTCCCCATCTGCGCTGTAAATGCTATCTCATTCCCACTCTCCCAAGGACCTCACCTCTCTATCACTACTGGAGTTTCTCATCCACATATAAAAACATCCCTAAGTACCTCTTGTCAAATAAATCCTCCCTCTATTTGCATTTATGTTTTGGAATACTCCATTATCAGCAATAATCAATGTGTAGTTTATGTAATGCCAGAGAGCAACAGTGTTCATTTGGTAAACAGATAGCAAACTTGATGCAAAACATGAGCTCAGGCTTGTTACAAAAAAAAAAAAAAAGAGAGAGAGAGAGAGAGAGAGAGAGAGAGAGAGAGATAGAGAAAGAGAGAGAAAGAGACAGAGAGAGAGAGAGAGAGAGAGAGAGAGAGAGAGAGAGAGAGAGAGAGAGAGAATGTGTATAGAAAAAACTGAGAGGCTATATAACAAAATACTGATGTCAAGTGGTTGTCATTATGCCATTATCTGTAATTATATTTTATCTGTTGTAATTATATGTGTCAAACTTCTATGGTGAACATGTATTACTTTCTTTAGAAAATAACTCATAGGTGTAATTTTTGAAATGCTAAAAAAAATTAAAAAATGAACATGACTTCTCTTACTTAGCTTGTGTGACACTACTTTTTTTGTGATATGTCAACATCAACACTTTTCTTTGTGGCTTCATCTCCTTTACCCAGATATATAATTTGTGTTTCCTTATGGATTCATTGTGCATTTTCTACTGTTCTATTTCTACATTATCTTTTTAAAATATATGATTAAATAACATGATTTAAATAACATATATTCTTCTGACACAAAATTATATATCTAACTCAAACTACTTTATTTTGCTTTTAAAAATCACATATAGAATACCTATATAGATGACTCACACTATATTAATGTGTTCAAAACAGAACTGCCAAATTATTCTCCAATATTTCATTATCTAGCATATTTGTCTAATCAGAATAAATTATATCAGCGGCATACACTCTTCCTGGAAACTTTCAAGTAATCTTCAATTTATCCCTTTTCCACATCACCCCACACATTAAGTCCATCAGTAAGTCATAATATGTTATCCTTGAAATGAGATTCTCGTCCACCTACATATTTCCATCTCTTTTTATATAACTTGAGTCATTTTTCTTCCTGATTACTCCAACAATCGTTTAAGAGTTTCCTGTTTTTCATTGTTGTGTTTTTTTTTTAATTTTCCCTCCTACCATCCATTTTCTAATAAAAAATTCGGTTAGTTTTAGATTTACAGAAAAGTTGTGAAGATAGTACAGAGTTCCTATGTACTCATCACCTGCTTTTCCCTTTTATTAATATCTTACATTAGTGAGGTACATTTGTCAAAATTAATGAACTAATATTGAGACATTATTATTAACTAAAGTCTACCTAATATTTAGATTTCTTTAATTTTTCACTTAATGTCTCTTTTTTTTCTATTTTAGGATCCCATACAGGATATCATATTATATTTAGTAGTCATGTCTGCTAGGCTCTTCTTGTTTGTGACCATTGGTTGGTCTTCTTTCTTGATGATTTTAATAGTTGGGAGGTGTACTGGTCAGGTATTTTGTAGAGAGTTACTGAATTGCGATTATCTAGCATTTTTCTCATATTTATATTGAGGTTATTGGTTTTAGGAAGGGGACCACCTAAATAAAGTAAAATTTCCATCACCTAATATCGAGGGTACATATGTTCAACCTGATTTAGGATTATTGATATTAATCTTGAACTCCTCAGTGAAGTAGTTTTTGTCATGTTTCTCCATTGTACATTGCTTGTTTTTTTCCATTCCATACTATACTCTTTGGAAGAAAGTCACTACAACCAGCCCACATTTAAGTAATGGGAAGTTATTCTTCACCTCTTTGAAGGAAGAATATTTTCAAAAACTATTTGGAATGTTTATTCATTGGATATTTGTCAATGATCCCACATTCATTTATTTATCAAATCATTTAATTATATCAGTATGGATACTCTCCATGTTTTGCACTTAGTTCAAAAAATATTTTTTGAATACACACGAGTATAAGGCAGTAAGTAACTTGTCTTTCCCAGCATGAGACATTTTAATGACTCCCCATTGAACCCAGTATTTATTATACGCTACTCTCAATTGCAGTCTAACCATTGATGACACTGTTCATCTTCCTATTAGCATTTTCTCACCCTGATGACTTTTTACATCTATTTTCTTTGCTTGAATGCTTTTTACATCACTCCCTGGATAGCCCCTAAATATCATCTTAAACATCATTTTTCAGGGAATTATTCCCTGGCCTAAATTATGGCAATTATACTCTTTATGTGCCAAGATTTCTATGGCTGGCATAGATTATGTTTGCTTTCACACATCCACATACTAGTCTTTGTGGAAGGCCATACATAACCTAGTAAAATTAAAAAAAAAAAATACTGACTATGTAATTTAATTTTCAGTTAGAATTTTTTAATTTTTTTTAATTTTAACACTATTCTTACATAATAACCTATACCGTATATAAAAATATAGTGTCAAATGTTATAAACATCAATATTGAGTGTTTTATATACAAAAGGTAGTCACTTGCTGAATTTTGAAATTTTTAATTGAGCATATCTTTCTTTTTCTTCTAATTCTTGGATACAACATCATGCCTCGTTTATCAAAGAGCATATCAAGGTTGTGATAGTCTTAAGTTCTCTTTCAAGGAATAAATAAATTTTGGTTACTATTTACTTGATCTTATTGAACAGTAGTGTTGATGAAGGTAATAGTCTCAGAAACTGTACTTCACATGGAAGTTGTTGAAAGGTTTCAAGTAGGATTTCTTTTAAAGTTTACAATAGAAACATTAAAAAAGGACAATATTACACTTGAAAAGAAATCTCAATTTCCAATGCCTAATATGTGCACACACATAAAATATTTTATATTTTTAATGGAAGCTAGCAAAATAAAAGGTTGTATTTCAGGGCTGTGACACAACAAGAAAAATGAAATCTGTTTTGAAATTTTATGATTTTACCGTTATTCTATGTGGAAAAGTGTAAATAAAGGAATAGATGTTCCTTTCCTTTTTCTTTTCTTCTTCTTTCCTCTCTCACTTCCTTATTGTCTCCTTCCTTCCTGCCCCTCTCCTTCCTTTTCAGTAAATCTTGTTTACTGAAGATTTAAGATAGTTTTGAAGCCTAAATGTTCAGTTCTAACTTGAAACACTTATTCTTCATGTTTTATTTTATACATTCCTTTCTTTTTTGAGAAATAATTTTATGAGTATATAAAGTTAATAAACAATTAAAATATAGTAGAGGGATTTTATCTGATATTCTGGCCTTGTTTTGCATACTCATTAAGAAAATTTAAAGTTATTTTAAAACATCAAAACTAAATCATTTCCGGCAGTTTTGCTACAAATGTAGAAATCCCTTGATTTACTGAAAATAAATTATTTCTTTATTAAAGAAAGCATCAGTACTCTGGCCAACAAAGGTAAGTGTAAAAGGTTGTGGTCTTCAGTATCTAAATTTGGGAGTTTTACATCTAAAACCTAACTATATTGAAACTTGAAACACAGAGGAATCAATTAGTTATGCCAAAGACAAAATAGAAAACACAATGAGAAATTCAACCGGCAATTTATACACACTCAAACTTATAACCTCTCACAACCTCAGACTTAGGGTTATTTTGCCACCGTCCAGATAATTCAAAATAATTTGGAATACTAGAATACCAAGCATCATTCTCTTAATCTTTGTTCACAAAAAATATAACAAAGTTACAAGTACAAGTTTCATTTCATAGTAGTTGAATCCCCCCTCTTTTATCACCCCTTTTATTCCTTTTCTCTTTCTCTATGTGGCTATTCATTGAGCATTCTTCATATCCGTAATGTTTTCTGTTTGCCCCTATTATTTATTTGAAAAGCGAAGCTATAATTTGGCCAGGGAAACAAGAAGCTTTGGCATCAGTGCCAGGAGAATAGTGTGAGATATGGCGAAGACATGATGTGAAATTAAGTGAATCCAATAGAACTTCTACAATAATAGAGACCTTAAGCACAGCAGTGTAGTTAATTGATACACACTTTCAGCTTCAGAGTATATCCTGATAATCCATACTGAAGTAGCCAACGCAGTGATGCATGAACAGCACCTGCTGCTCAGCTATGGATTGAAGAATAAACATAGAATAATTTCTTGAAGTTGTGTAAAGAGAAGTGGCTTATAATACTGCTTGAAGAATATCTACTTACATCTTAAAAGCCAAGGATATGTTTTTGTTATTATTTCTAATTTAAAATGATATGTCATTTCCAATAATGTTTTGACAATAAAAATGATGATGAAAATTCATCCAGGGCTTTATTTAAAGTATAATTTTAGTAATGAATTTTCATCTAGTCCTAAGGAAAACAGACCAAACTGCACATCCTTGTAATATTAATTGAGCATATTTAATGATTTCTTGCTCTACCTGGTTATTATCTCACTCCATTTTCACAATGCCTTAATATAGTTATTTCTTAAACATTTTAAGATGAAGGTCTGTAATTTAAAGGGTTAAGTGACTTTGAAAGAGTATGCACTGCAAAGTGGTTAAGTTTGCATATAAAGCGACTCTCATTAAAATGCAACTATAGAGTTGGTGATTATTAATTTAATATTCATTACAAAAATCTAAATTTTAATTGGACATTTTATTAAAACTTTTTTTAAGCCACAGAGTGACAGATAATAATGGTTAAAAGGGCAAAATTCTTCTGATTTTTAAAATGAAGACATAGTATGCTTCACGGTGAAATGTACAAAATGAATTTAAAATATAAAAATGATTTTTAGGCATGATTCTACCTTTGGGGTATTTTTAACTTTCAAATTTTAACTAAAAGTAGTATTTATGTAGTGCGATTTTCCTACTTCCTGCACAAGCTGAGCTCTAGAACACTGAGCCAGACTCAGGAAGGAAATTTGACAATCTTAATTCAACTCTGTACCCAGAGATTAAGTGTCAATTGTATTTGTGGAGATAGAAAGAGAGCTAAATAAAATCAAGCAACAACAAAAAAAGAGAAAAGATCCTTTAAACAAAGCAATTTACCTATATTAAAACAAACAAACATACAAAAACAAAACAACAAAAAAACAAAGAAAAAACAAAACCTTTGTTAAACATGGGATTGAAAGCAATATATGGAAAATTTAAAACAAAATATAGTAGAAGTGGGGGAGGAGTGCCAAACCAGGGAATATTATGGGAAAACAGATGGTAGGTTTGCTGATTTTTGAATACCAGACATTATTTATAGAGCGATCCTGACTTCTTTGGCATTGGATCCATGGCCTCACCATTTACAGGTAGAAGTTGATAGATTACTCCAGAGGACATCTTTTTGAAAAATAGTTGCATGAAATTATATTGTGAATGGTAGAACTCACAGATTCAGAAACTTGAACTGAGCATATTACCACTGTTACAATTTATTACAATCCAGAATTGAATGGCTGTATCTCTGCTTCTTGATATCAAGAATTCCTTAAGCTAATGTGGGAGTTCCACCCCAGATTTATGCAAACGATTACAGTATGTGGGCTTGCATTTTTAGTGTCTCCTGGGTCTCCCAAGCTGATGATTTCTTCTACTATTATATACTTCATTGACCTGAACTTAAATCTCAATTCCATTTCCAATTTCAACAAAAAATAAAAATCACTCAGAAGAAGAATTTGTACATTTAGATTTCAGTATTTTGCCAAAGAAGCTCTAAGTTTTTTATTCATCTATAGTATTTAGAGCAATTCAACTCCATGCCTTCATCTCAAGGAAGAAGCGGGTTATCAATTGAACAGGAAATATCTTCTGAAGAAGACCACTGCGACAGTAGAAGCTTATGCATCCAAGTTTGTTGAGGATGGCTTTCTTAATTCCCAGGTAGAAGGGCATATGAGAGAGCAAGGAAAGACAGAAAAGTAGAGCACACTAGTGAGTGTCTCACTTACATTTAAGGGAAGAAAGTAACTATCTTTTGGTTCTAGCACATCTGTGTCTGGAACATCATGGAAAAGAGCTAGACTATGATGCCTACCATAATAAGATACACTTATTCCATGTAGTGTTCTGTTCAGCTCATTTCTTGTGCTTAGAACACTAGCATGAGATCGTGTAAGCTTTCAGACGTGTCTCAGAGCCTTCCTGGGGGATAATGAACTGCTAGTATATGAATTGTAATATTGCATGCACAAACAGATTGGGGATGAAAGAGGAAGTTGTTATGAAAGAGAGTGTTCTCAGTGAAGGGGTAGAGTGAATCATAAGTAAGTATAAAGATGTTAAGTAGATGGACAGTGTTTTTAAGAAGATGAGAAAAATGGTACTGGCTTTTTAGTTTAATTTACTTTATTTAGACATGCTTATTCACCAATGCATATCTTGCAAATAGAAGGCACTCAACAAATAATTTTAAATTTAACTATTACTGTTTTAAATAATTGTGATGGATGGGTGTGAATGACAGGGAAGCCTGCTTTGATCTCTGCTTTCATAGATGGTGGCAAACAAGGAGCTGTCATATTGACTATGAAGCTGCCAAAGCCAATGAGGACCTCTTCAATGTTCTAAAGGCTTACAACAGACTGCTCAAGATGTTTCACAGTGCAGACAACTACATTTTGATGCACACCTAGATAGCTGGACTCTCCATCCTGAAGTTTCGAGATTCTACACAGATCAAGACTGCCTTTAAATGTGTTAACATCAGATTAGAGCTATTCTGTGTATGTACGTAATGCCTATGTTTGCTTTTTTCCTTCAAATTGTAAATAAGGGTAGACAGGTTAAGTGTTTGGGTTTGATTATTTTAAGGAATTTGTTCTACCTATTTCATTCAGAGATAAATTGCTTGTCTGTGGAATTTTCTGTGGGTATACACCATTGTTAAATGTCTTAGGTGAACTGATTCTTAAATAAAAACAAGGGTATGTCTCTGTCTACCATAGTCAATACCAGATCTTTATCAACTCTAAATAATCTAGACATATGGAAAATATTTGAGCGACAGAGTTTTGGGGTATGGGTCATCTGTTCCACCTTTAGTAGTTGCCTTTTAGAGATAAGCTATTCAACTGGAGTGTTTAGCTGCCTGGTACTAGTCAGGCAGCTTCGGGAGATGTGTGCCAGCTGGCCAAAGTTATGGTTACTGATGCATCCATCATGGTATGGCGAACCTTTTTCAGGGTAGTTCCTATCAGCCTCAAAGCCAGCATGCATGAAACCGGTTCTCATTCCCAAAATATATATTTGATTTACATAATGATTATTGTCCTACATCTGTAGATTCATGGGTAAAAGTTATTGACCTGACAGAATACATGGACTGATAGATTACAGAGACTTCAAGGTGTGGCCAGGTTGTCACAAGTATTTACATCAAGTCAGAAAGCCTTAAGGTATCGAGGGTCATTACTACTTGTTCATGCTCTCTTCCACATATAATTTTTATACTTTGTGGCCCAGAATAAAAGTTTTTTTTTTTTTTTTGCTTGAAATACTCCCTCAATAACCCCAGTCAGAATTCATTATCCTATCCTCTGCAATTCACTTTCTATACACCATGTGTTTATGTTGCTACCATAGTTTTTATCACATTCTTACAGGTGTAATTATTTGATATATTGGCCTCCTTTTGCCCTGCCATTAGGCATCTAGCAGGGATTTACAAGGCAATTAACAACCACAAACCGTTACTTTTCAAGCTATAATAGTATTGCAATCTGGTTTCAAATTTTCTCAATGCTGGTGATATTACTGGTTGTAATTTAAAGGGCAAAAGTATTGTTTACATGTAATACACATCTGAAGATGAAACTAAACAGTTATAACTCAATTGTAGAACATGAAAACACCATGATTTTTACTGAATAATATACTATATTTACCAGATACCATTAAACAAAAATGGCATTAATCTGCATACTTGATTACATATATATTGCTTCTGCTTTTAGCAAACTTTCGCTTTGCATATAGACAGCAAAAATGTTCTAATCCTAATTGATACTCATTCAATAATTTTTAAAGAAGAAAAACAGACTTCTGAAAGTAACATCATGTCCTTGATCCCACAGATTTATTCATAAACAATGAAAATGTAGACAATAAAGAGAACATACCTAATTATCTATATTCAGACTATCAGGTAAGAATCAGGCTTCACCTAACATTGTCTAAATGAAAATAAAAGGAAGAAACAAAGCAAATACTCCCAACTCCCAAATTTTATGTAATTTACATAACTTTCAGTAACTGAGAATGACACCCTGTGGTTTTATATAGTGTAAATTAAGAACGTGTGCTTCTAAATCACCTTTGTACTTGATGCCAATGCACATGCTGTGGTGTAGGTCATGTTTGTTCTGAGCGATGAGCCTTGTTAATGACCCCAGGAGGCTGAGAAAGCAGCACAATGAAAGTCATTATTAGCCCATTAAACTATCAGGTAGGCAAGCAGAATGGTTACAATATACCTAAAAATATTAGAGATACAAAAGTTGGAAAAAATGTAACAAAAGGAGTTTCAATCTGAAAAATGCAAAGTAATGCATCTGCGAAAAGTAGTCATTTAATCAATAAAATCTGGAACCTGGTGATTTTGATGGTGATAATGAACAGCAAACTCATGGAGCGTTTGCAATGTCATAGGCAATGTTACTTTGTGCTGCATACAATACCACCTTCTTTGAGAAGCTCCATGTCTGTGACTTCCATTACAGCATAAAATGCTAAACACCTTTGTGGAATAAATATAAAATGTTAATATGTTAGATTAAAAGAGGTTAAGTGATTTACCTATGCCCGTAGGACTTGAAATACACAGCCATCTACTGGCTTTCTCTCCTTTGATCTAAACTAATGCTCCATAACAATTTTCATTCTGAAATGTGAATATAAAATGTCTGTTTAACACAGTGTGTCTAAGTTTGGAAATTCTAAAGGAGAATTTTAATAGCAAATGCTAATGATTAGAACTAAGAATTAGATCCTATTAAAACACAATTTTTGAATTACTGGGTCCTTCTTTGTCACTTTTATAGCCTTTGTTTTAAAGTCTATTTTGTCTGGTATGAGTATTGCTACACCAGATTTGTTTGTTTGTTTCCATTCTTATGTAATTCCTCCATCCATTTACTTTTAGTCTTTGTGTGTGTCTTTTGATCTGAAGTGAGTCTCTTGTAGGCAGCATATGTAAGGGAGTTGTTTTCTAATCCATTCAGCCACCCTATTTTTGATTGAGGCATTTAATCTATTTATATTGAAAATACTTGTTGATAGATATGTAGTTTTGCCATGTTTGTAGTATTGCCATATTATTTATTTAAGTAGTTATTGCCATTTTATTTATTTATTTATTTATTTATTTATTTATTTATTTATTTATTTATTTATTTTTGTCTTAAAGAAGTCACTCTAAAACTTTTAATTCTGGTTTGGTGTTAATGTACTCCTTTAGCTTTTTTCTTGTCTGGCAAGCTCTTTATCTGTCCTTTGACTCTAAATGATAGTTTTGCTGGGTAGATTAATCTTGGTTATAGGTCCTTGCTTTTCATCACTAAATATTTTCTGCCACTCCCTTTTTGCCTGCAAAATTTCTGTTCAGAAAGCAGCTGGCAGTCTTATGGGAGTTCCCTTGTAGGTAACTAATTGCTTTTCTCCTGCTGCTTTTAAGTTGCTCTCTATGTATTTAACCTTTGTCATTTTAATTATGATGTGTCTTAGTGTGGGACTTTATGGGTTCATCTTGTTTGGGACTCTCTGTGCTTTCTGGGTTTGCATGTCTATTTCTTTCACCAGGTCTGGTAAGTTTTCAGCCATTATCTCTTCAAATAGGTTTTCAATTCTTTGCTCACTTTCTTCTCTTTCTGGTACTCCTGTGATGCAAATGCTAGTGTGCTTGATGTTGTTCCACAGGCCCCTTAAACTGTCCACATTTTTGGGGACTTTTTTTTTCCTTTTTCTATTCTGAGATACAGAAGGACCCAGTAATCCCACTTCAGAGTATTTATCCTAAGAAACCCCAAACACTACTTCTAGGGGACCTGTGGATCCACATGCTCTTTTCAGCGTGGTTAACAATGGCCAAAATGTGGAGGCAGCCTGGGTGCCCACTGATGGATGAACGAATGAAGAAGAGTTGGTACATATATACAATAAAATATTGCTTGGCCATGGATGGGAATAGGTTCTTGCCATCTGCAGTGGCATCGATGGACCTGGAGAATATTGTGCTTAGTGGAGTATGCCAGAGCAAGACAGATGCCATGTGATTTCATTTATATGTAGAAATTAAAGAACAAAATAAACAAACAAACAAAACAGAAACACACTCATAGATACAAAGAACAATCTGATGGTTTCCAGAAAGGAGGGGGATTAGAGGTATGGGTGAAAAATGGGAAGGGATTCAGAAGCACAAATTGGTTGTTACAAAGCAATCATGGGGATGTAGGGTAGAGCATCAATAATATTGTAATAAGCATGTATGGTGTCAGACGGGTCCTAGATTTATCGCGGTGATAATAAGAGGGGGGTTGGAAAGCAGGAAGAAAAAGGTAAAGGCACTAAGAAGTACAAATTGGTAGTCAAAGAATAGTCATAGGGATGTAAAATAAAATTTAGGGAATATAGTAAGTAATATGGTAATACTATGTATAGTGCTAGGTGTGTACTAGACTAGTCAGGAGGGTCAAATCTTAAATTACATAAATATCTAACCACTGTGCTGTACACCTGAAATTAATAGAGAATAATATTGAATGTCTCCTGTAATTGAAAATTCAAAAAGAGGGAAAGGTAAAGAGGAATAAGAGGTTCAAATCTCTAGGTAGTAAACAAATAAGTCATGGAGATGTAATGTGCAGCATAGGGAATATAGTCAATAATATTGTGATAGCGTAGTACAGGGTCAGATTGTTGCTGGACATGCTTATCACTTCTTTAGGTATAGAAATGTTGAATTACTACTGTTTACACCTGAGACTAATATACTATTGTATGTTAGCTATATTTTAATAAAAATCTCAAAAAAAAAACACAATTTAGTTACATCATTTCACTTCTTACAGCATTGCTTACACTATGATTTTTTGTGCACTTATTTTTAGTCCTTTATAGTATAGTTTTAAATATACTATATTCAATCGACAGATGTAGATATAGATATATAACCATATCTACATGTCTGCATAGATCTATTTATCATATATAGAGAGATAAAGGGAATTCAAGTCAATGCCCTTTATCCTAATGTAATAAGAAGTGTACTTTATGGTATGGCTATAGATTTTAAATGTATTGGTGATGATGGGAGAGAACATGAGGAATATTGTAGAAGTGTAATGAATTATGTGGCATGTAGCTTAGTGATATAGAATGTAGCTTTTCATTGTTTTTGTTGCCTTCACCTTGAATTTCTATTTTTTTCCCTATTGGATGCATTTTTGTAAAATTCCTCAAAAGTCCTTTTTTGAAAAAAAGTAATGTATGAAAATAGTGGAAAGGACTCATAGGCAACTAAAAAATATACAAATGATCATACACTAATGTATATGTGTGTATGTGTGATGTATAGAGAAGTCCATAGGAACAAGGACAGTATCTACTTTTCTCTACATTATGCTCAACACATAGCACAGGAGAGATGATCAATAAATGTTATTTAATAAATGACTGGATAGATGAATTAATTAATTAATTAATTAATGAAAGACGGAATACACAATTACGTCTGATAATTAAGTTTGCAAACTCATCCTAGAAAAAGTGTTGTATACCTCATTGCTGAATATCACTATGGTCACCTTCAAATTATTCCCCTTGGGAAGCTATGCACCAATGTCAGCACCTAATGCACCCTTCAAAGCAATTTTGGAACTCTTTCTGGAATGGCCATCAGAGCTGTCCTCATATGACCCTCGATGTCCTGAATGTCATCAAAATATCTTCCTATTAATACTTCAATTATCTTCGGGTAAAGAAAGAAATCATTGGAGGCCAGTTCAGGTGAGTAAGGAGGGTGTTCCAATACCGTTATTTGTTTACTGGCTGAAAACTCTCTCACAGACAGTGCCATGTGAGCTGGTGCATTGTCATGATGAAAGAGCCATGAATAGTTGGCAAAAAGTTCAGGTCGTCTACCTTTTTCACGCAGCCTTTTAAGCACTTCCAATTAGTAAATTTTGTTACCTGTTTGTCCAGTTGGTACAAATTCATAATGAATAATCCTTCTTATATCAAAAAAAGCTTAGCAACATCGATGCAACAAGTTTACAAACTTAATTTATGGTCGTTGTGTGTGTGGTTTTCTTTGTCTATTTTTTTCAAAATTACTAAATTCCCCAATACCTTCCATAGAAAAACAAATTTCTGATCCATCAATTTCTGATGTCAGTTTATCAGTAGTTGGTCTTTAGTTTCTCTGGATTATCAGTTCTATTCCATTGATACATCTATTTTTCCATTAATTACATTTTAATGCAATAATTTTAATTTAATAATCACATTTTTATACCAAATAAGTGAGGGAGCCCCTCTGTAATTCTATATTCTCCAGTTCTTTTCTTTCTTTTTCTTTTTTTTAAAGTTATTTCTTTAAAGTAGGTGTCAGCAAACCATGGCTCTGTGAGCTAAGAATAGTTTTTATATTTCCTTCCTTCCTTCCTTCCTTCCTTCCTTCCTTCCTTCCTTCCTTCCTTCCTTCCTTCCTTCCTTCCTTCCTTCCTTCCTCTCTCTCTCTCTCTCTCTCTCTCTCTCTCTCTCTCTCTCTCTCTCTCTCTCTCTCTCTTTCTCTCCCTCTCTCTCTCTCTCTCTTTTCAACCATCACCCCTCGCCCCCTTTAGGAACCATCAGCTCGTTCTCTGTATCTATGTGACTGTTTTGGATTATTTGTTGTTTCCTTTTAGATTCCACATATAAGTGTAATCATATAAACATTTGGCCATAGTACTCCAATGCTTTCTATCAGATATTTAACTTATATTTATCCTTCACTTCTGCATGTTCACAGAATGGCACCTTGTCTTAAATTGAAAGAAATATCACCTAAACTGATTTTGCTCTAAAAAAGAAAAATGTACAAAGGAATTTAATTCAGTTTTAAATAAGGGAGAAAGGAAGAGAATTTTGTTGTTTACCATTAAGGTCCAATTGTTTTGTTTCACCAATACTTATAAAACTTCAAAATTAAAAAAATGTAAAGCAAAGTAATGGTATAAGATGGAAAAAACAGATAAATTAATTGTGGTTTATAGTACTATTGTTTTCAAGCAAAAAAAGACATTTTAATTAAGACAAAAATAATGTTTCTACTATGTTCACAGTTGAAAAATATTAGTTCCAGAAATATTCTGTTTCTGATGGTATTATCACTGCTGACCACAAAGCAAAATCTAACTAGTATTCAAAATGCCAGCTGATTGAAAGAGTAAGTGAAATCTATGCTTCAATAAAATAGTTATGTAAAATTTTTATAACAATTTCTTAGGGACTACTTCTGTTATAAACGTGATGAGAAGACAAATTATGCTATCTTTTTAAACTAAAAATTGTTCACAAAATATTAGACATCCGTGTTCTTGATTCATTGCAAATTATTCATCAGTCTCTTTATAGTTTCAACTCCCTGTCAGGGCAAGTTAAAAACAAGAGTAATTATTATGACAACAACATGAACGTGTAAATGGAGTTTTCTTATATCAACAAACTGATTTTCATTTTGGTGTCTACAAATTAGAACTTGAAGGGAACAGGGATGAGGAAAATATATGTTCATTTAGTTCTTTATTTAGACATTTTTGCTACTCAAAAATTCCAGAAATTTTGCAAACATCTTACTTAACTGACATGTAGTACAAAATTGTAGAACTTACCACTATGATCGCTTACTAGAACTCACTGGTAAAATCTGATGAGGAATTGGATTTAGCAAGTTAAAGCAGACTTTTCTAAAGCAGAAAAGTGAGAAATTTGGTGTCCAGATTGTTTACCTTCAGCTCATCCAATTCCATTTTCTCTTTTGCTATGGATACTGCTCTAAAGATCATATCTAATACTCAGCTTTGCTTGTTTGGAAATAATCCCCCTGAAATGTATTTATTTTGTTCATAATTTTCCACATATAGATTTTTTTCTAATCTTACTTTCCAAAATTTTTATTTCACTTATATTTTGCATTTTGTATTTGTTTCAGAATATTTCAATTTATTTATTTCTCTTTACATTGTTAAATGCATTTGTTAATGTTAACATGTAACATGGTAGGCAAGTAACCAAGGTTAGGAATGATTAGTGTGAATAGATTCCACACACTCAGAGGGAATGAAGTTTTGTGCTTGTTTGTTTGTTTTGTTTTTTTTTCCATTCACTTGGTTTGGCAGCACTTCTTGACTGGATGTTGCAACCTTTAAAAATGTGAAACCAAGGAACTCAGGGGCATCTACCAGATGATAATAGTGGTACTTTTTGCAAGTCTCATGAATAATCCAAATCTTCTGTCAGGAATTACCTATCCTAAAATGCACGGTATTTATTATCTACCCCTACCTTCCCAAATCTAGTGGTCCAGTTGAAGCTTCAATAAGAAATGCAGGTAAACATAATTATAAATTTAGGACCGTCTTCATAATTCCTCATGTTTAGTTTAAAGAAAAACAACATACATATTTGTAAGATATGAACCTATAATTATTGGTGCTGAGATTTTTGGTGTTTATGTACCCTGATTTAATACATAGCTATGAATGACCTTGTACTATAAAAAAACAGTTTTAATCAATGTAATAACTCAGATAATGAATTATATATGTCATTAGAAGTCAGAAAATATTTATCTATAACTTACAACCTGTCTCTGACTTTGAGGGGCTCATAGCCTAGTGGTGTGTGCAAACATGTAACTAGTACATACACGTTGGCCTGCCATACGGAGATTTTAGTACATATGACAACTTTTTATCTTTGAGTCCAGCAAGTGTCAAGTTTTCCATTAGTAAATTAGACTGACTTTAAAGTTTACACTGGATGTGATTTGTTAAAGCAGAGTTCTGTTTCCTGATTTTTCATGCACACACACACACACAACAGTGGCTGAGTCCATGCAAGACCAAATTTATATGGAACAATATTTGCTACGGAATTGACAAAAACAAAAACTTAAATTGAGAAGATATGGGAAGGCAAAAATAATAAATAAAACCAAATGTAAAAGCCAAAAATACAAAAATCCCAACTAACCACTACCACTAACAATGACAAATGCAACAAAAATCTGCTATCTAAACACTGCTAATAATTCAAGTATGCAAGATTCTCAGTGTTCATAGCAACTTTAGTTTTCTCCAACAGGTTATGCAAAATTCTGGTTTCTCCTGTGTGATGCTGCAGATTTCTATCCCTCTCATTACCTATGTTAAAATATTCTGTGACTATTCCATTGGACATAACAAGTTATTCTGCCCCTTCTGGGTCAGATGGGAGATTTCAGAATTCCAGTTCACAAGAAATGTCACCCTCTGCTTGAGATCCAAACTTTGAAGAAATTTCCCTCTTGCCAAGCTCCATATTCACTTCTATTTAGAAGAATCAGAACATCTCTAGTGGAAGCAGTATATGTCAGCCACAAGAAAAAATGCTGCGGGTTCCACTCAGAGCACTGATATGCTATGTGATCAAGTTGGAAGAACTTTCTGGTGAGGAGCAAAACACCTGAACTTTTTAATTTTTTCCAGAGTCTCACTGTGAAAACATTTCTTTAATAGCACCTTCCTGGTCTACAAATAAGAAAAAACAAAGTAGGATCTTTGCTCTTCTGTAAGATTTACTAAGATAACTAAGTAAATACATGATAGATAGATACATACTTACAGAGATACATACATACATACATACATACATATAAATGTGTGTGTGTATATATATGTATGTGTGTGTGTGTGTATATATATATATTTATATATATATGACATTGATGGAAACAGATACAGATGTATTTTGCATAAAAGGTATGTATAGTATCACTTAAATAACACATGCCCTCCAGACTTGCTGGATGTTGCAACCTTTAAAAATGTGAAACCAAGGAACTCAGGGGCATATAGATAGAGATAGAGATAGAGATAGAGATAGAGATAGAGATAGAGATAGAGATAGAGATAGAGATAGAGATAGAGATAGAGATAGAGATATATACTGGAGACTATATATGTACTGGACCCTATATACATGTACTGCATATCCATATAGGGTCCAGTACCATCCATGGTTTCAGGCATCCATTGAGGATCTTGGTAGTGTCTCCCCATGGATTGGGGGGAGACTACTGTACAGTGGTTTAGACAAGAACATTGCTACTACATTTGCTAATATTGTAACTTTATGTAAGTCCTGCCAATGATCTAAGTTCAAATCATTACAAAGGCAAATTGGAAACCACAACATCACCTTCCTAAATTTGAGCATCAAATAAACCAACGCTTATAAATTATTTACCATTACCCCTTGATCATTAATAGTAACAATGAAAACCCTTAGACAAGTCCCTTGGGTTTAGGTTATTTTATCATCTTCTTTAGTGCCACATAAAATTGGATGTTAAAAAGATTTTGGATATTACTTTAACAAAATAATTATCTCCTTGGTTCAAATAGTTGTTTTCTAATTTTACTTTTTATGTTACTTTTCCTGACAAGTACGCTGATTAAACACCTGATCCTCTCTTCCTTTTTTTTCCTCAGATATAAAGTTATCCATGAAGTAGCCCCCTTTGCATATATTAACATCTTTTAATGGAACAGATTGGTCTAAGCGTTCCTTCAAATCATCAACAGTGACTCTTAAACCTCATTGCAGTTTAATGGGCTTATTATTTATCTTGTCTACTAAAATTACTATTTTATTCCTCGCCTCATTTTACTTGATCCTCCTTCTGCCTGGCCTATTGACTTTCTGATGTGAATTCCTTCTCAGTATGGAACAGAAAGATCTTTTGGTTTATACACTTAGGAATATTACCAGAAAGTGTAAAAAAGCATTCGGAAAGATACTTAGCCAAATAATAATTCATGATTGACAGAATACTTGAGTATAAAGCAGGCTTTTAATATCCTGTCTTCTTCTGCCTAAGGCACTCTACTTTCTTTGAGAAATGCGGACTTGTTAAGACTGAGCAGACAAATTCCTTTTTGAGTATTGGATATGATCCTTATCTCTGTGGCCATAGCTCTAATATTTTAACAATGACTTGCTTTTCCTTTAATGCCTCAGCTCTTCCTATTTAAATCAGATAACTAAAATGTATGTGCTATTTCTTTATTTTTAATTTCTATTGATTTGATATTTAGATTTTGGCCTTGTTATTACTATCTTCTATCGTTCTTCTATACTTCTCCCCTGAACTTGAATTCTGTGATGCCAATGATGCCCAGATGTTTTCTTCGTAGTAGTATAGCTCTTTGAATTATCTGGATGGCACCGTCATATTTTGCTTTGACATATGTAGATCAAATTTAGTGACATTTACATTTTTATTTTGATAGCTTCTGGGTTTTATATGATTATATGTTTGAGCACTCTGAAGATATATTAAAACAAAAGTGCAAATAAAGAGAATGGTAGGCAACTGTTTCATTAAAAAATACTTCGTATTATCCATTTACATATGTGTCCTCTCTCACAAAGTTCTCTAAGTATACTTTATCTCTTTAGAAAATTACATTATTTTTTCTTTTTCTTTTAACATATAGTTTTATTGAGTTCTTACATGGTAGGAGTAATATATTTTTAAAAACTGTATATAACAATATATATTATAAGCATTGTTTTCAGATCATATTTATATTGACCTAGGGAATATAACAAATTAGATGAACCTGAGATAAGAAGTTTACTTAATGTTTTTAAGCTCCTTAAAATGAAACTGAGATTTAAATTTAGAAAATATGAAGCTTGAATGCATAATCTAAACCACTGTACAGTAATCTCCCTCCCAATCCATGGGGAGACACTACCAAGATCTCCAATTGATGCCTGAAACCGTGGCTAGTACTGGACCCTATATGTATATGCAGTACATGTATATAGGATCCAGTACATATATAGGCTCCAGTATATATCTACATCTATATGTATATCAATCTATATCTATATGTGTATCTATATCTATCTATATCTGTATCTGTCTATATAGGTAGATAGATATATCTATATCTATCTACATATAGATATCTATGTATATACATATAGATATCTATATAGATATCTATATCTACATATAGATATCTATATCTAAATATATGCTGGACCATATATATATATATATATATATATATACACACATATATATATATAATGTTTATATATTATATAGTATATAATAATTATATACATATACATAATAATTATAAATTAGGTATAATAAGAGATTAACAACAATAACATAATAAAATAGAACAAGTATAACAACATACTGTAATAAAAATTATGTGAATGTGGTCTCTCTCTCTCAAAATGCTGCACTGTACTCAAGTTTCCCCTTAAAGGAAGCTCTCTACGGCTTCTCTTTGGCTATCCGAATTGCCAGCATCACTCCTCTTTCTCTTTGATGCCATTATTAAGGAAAATGTGGTTTACTTAAATACAAGCACCGCGAAACTGAGACAGTCCATCTGATAACCGAGACAGCTACTAAGTGACTAACAGGCAGGGATCATATACAACATGGACATGTTGGACGAAGGGATGATTCACTTTCTATGGCAGAACGGAGCAAATTGTGTGAGATTTCATCATGTTACCGAGAAGGGCTTGCAATTTAAAACTTATGAATTATTTATTTCTGGAATTTTCCATTACATTTTTTGTACTACAGTTGATCACGGGTAGCCAAGACCTCGGGAAGCTAAACCACAGAGAAAGGGGGACTATGAAATCTGCTTTCTTCTTGGAATATGCAGGGCTAGGTCCAGAGTGAGGGAGGTAAAGGACTTGCCTGAGGACCAAAATTTATGGTGGCACCACAAATCCCAGTAATGAAGACCAAAAGTATTTTAATTCATTATTTTACACATCCAGTAGTAATACAAAACTTCCCTAATTAACAAAATATCGATATTTTAAATAAAGACACTATGGATATTAGTGATCTCTCCTTTGGCCTCGGGCTTTCATGTGGCTCTACATGGGACTCTACACTGATCCCATCTTCATTTAAAATTTAGGTATTTGTTCATCATGGATATTTGCAGTAACTTTTAGCTACTTGTAAAATACTGAATCAAAACATTATTTCTTTTTATTACTGAGTTTTCAGTTCCTCCCTAAGTTTTGCCCTTGAGTTGAATGATTTACTTGCTTCACCTTGGTCCTGAGCCTGGCTATGGCCCTCAATTGCTCACGCTCAGTGGTAGCCATCAGTATTCATCAGCATAAATACAGTTGAGGTTCTCTCATGTGGATGTTACATATACTCTCTGGATTAGAAGATGGTTAAAACCATGTTAAGCTTCCGCACTTTGCTTTGAAAATCACTTCAAGTTTTAGAAGTGTTACAGAGCAGAAACTCCATTAACAAACCCTCACATAACTGACTTACTGGATTAAATTATTCAGACTAAAGAACATCGTGTATTGAAACTATGCATCTGGATGGCTACCCTTATTGTCCCTCATCCACCCCAGGCTTATCCATCAGAGTCAGCAGTGTAAGGCATGCGTGTGTTCTTCTAGCTCTATTTGCTCTTTAATTTATTTTAAGTTAATTTGATTACTATATTATTAGAGTATGTTAAGTGATGAAATATGTTAAAAATCAATGTGTTTCTTTTTATTTGAATTATTTAAAAAGGACTGGTAAAGGCAAGTAGCCACAAGAATTTGTTTTTACTAGTTATTGGAGAGATACAGAATAAATATTGGAGAAAATATTAAAATCACAGTTTTCTGCAGCGAAACTGCTTCAACAGTGTTCTTTGCATTTTTAAGCTGTGCACTGTGTTTATTTCATACATTTGTGTAGTATAATATGATTGCCATTACAGCAACAGTTAGCACATCTATCAACTGTGTCTTTAAATTGTCTATCCACTTTAACCCCAAAAGATGTTATGGTAAGTGTGCTTTATGGATAAAATAAAATAAACCGACCCACATTCAAAAGTTCTTTGCAACATACAAGATTTTTGAATTAACATATAACATAATATGTTTTAAAATAATGTAAATAAGTTGTGAATGTATCATTTTAACCAAACATTTTGATTAATTTATTCACTATGCATCCTAATGACATCAGATAAAAGGGTTTCTAGTATATAATTCTTTTGAAATAAAGGTGATTAGAGACCATTTTTCCTACTATTCTTACTCCTGAACATTTTTTTTTTAACTTTAAGGAATATAGTGTCAAAATCTTTAAGTGGCTTGAAAAATTGCATAGATTAGTGCAAAAGAAAGAAAAAAGCTAGAAAATATTTCTTGAGATTTCTAGTCTAGATATTATTTTGTTACATAATGTGGCTTTCCATTTTTTTTCTCTCCCCGTTTTAATTGCATTGAGAAGCAAAACAAAATGTAACAAGAACCAAGTAACTTATTCTTTGCTACACAAATCATACTCTCTCAGTTTGGGTTCTCTCAGAAGCAGATTAATCATAAGACTATATTTGTGGCAGACAGAGGTGATCATAGGAAAAAGTAAGAGAAGGTGGGGCAGATGACAGAGGGGGAGCTAAAATAATAAAGTGTGTTGATGAATGGATTACCGTTGTGAATAACTTGGACACAATCCTGTCAGGCATATTCTGAGAAATCATATGGGATACACCTCAGTATATTCTCACTTTAAGATGAGAAGATTGGGCGGTTTATCCATTGCCTCTTATCTCCTGTTGGCTGAGAGTGGCCCCTGGAGCCTCACTTCAGCAACACTTTCAGGTTGCACTTACCCACTACCAGCTATTCTGTTGCCAGAAAACAACAAAACAAAAATGGAAGAGAAACAGAGAACAACAGTAATGAACCTGGTGCTATCTGCCTTCCAGAATATGTATAACACACCTGCAGGAGAACTGAGAGGTTCCATGATGATACAGTGCATTGTATCAATATCTGATACGATCACGTTAGACTCATAAATCAATGGGTCAACCATCTACTTGCTAGGGGATAATATCTAGGATTCTTTATTATTCTGTTATTCATAAAAATAAAATTATAACAAGACTTGACTCATTTCCTTCAATATGATTATATGGCATCAGTATTCTCAAAATTGACTAAGCTATTTTAACTCTAAAATACCAGTTTGTTTAAAGTCATTATTCAATTATTTATAGCCCTCAAATAATTTACTTATTAACCCTTTTAGAAAATTTAGGCTCTCAGTCAGTGTTTTATAAGTTCTGTGTACATAATGGGTGCTAACACAGTTTTGTTGAAATAGTAAAAACATAACTGTCACAGAATTAAAAACATATTCAAATCTTTCTCAAGCACATTTTAAGTCACATAACCCTCTCTCAAATGTTGTTTTTGTTATTTATATACAGATTATTGTGTATAAAACAAACTCATAATGGGTGGTCAATAGTTTTAGTGAGCTGTTCTTTTATACATAGTTTCATATTTCAAATTCTTCATCTTTTCTTGTTTTATTTTGGAGATTCTATTGCTACTGTGGCATAAAACTCCTAGGAACCATTCATGACCTGTATTGAACTAGCATTAAAAGAGTAAGGCAAGCTTCCAAGAAGAAACACACTTAATGATACTCAAAACAAAACAAAAATAATACTCAAAAACAAAATATTATTCAAACAATAATATTCAAAGCAAAACAAATACAATTATGCTCTTGAGATTGTTATAACATTCTTGTTGTTGCTGTTTGTTTTTCTCCTTCTCTCCTGTGCTTACATTTCATCAAAAGCTGAGCTGTTACTAGAATAATTAATAAATAATTAAATATTTTCCAGTTTGTTAGAGTAGAAGTGAATGGTTCAACTTGAGGTAGCAGATCAAAATAAATGTTCTCAAATTCAAAACGAATCTAATACTTTGCATAATACAGTTGTCAAAAATAACAGTACGCCTCAAAACTTGATATCCAAAGTCACAGTGCTTGACAGCTGAGTAATTTCTAGCTTTTCTTTTTTCTTTATATTTTCAGAGGTAGGAACTTCCAGGCATTATTGGATTTTTGTTGAATGATAGTTTATATTTTACAAATTTTACTAGAATTTTTTTCATTTTTATTACTATTGGGTATACATTAGTAGCTATTTTATGGAAACATAAAGGTCTCTTTTATTAGTTTTGGTTTCAGCTATAATCCTAATTTGATTCAGAAAGCAGGAAGCCATCACTGCAATAATAAGCTTGGTATATAATGTTCTTTCATTTTAGACAATATCATAGACAATATCAAACTTCAAATGCTGTAATTCGTCTCCAGGCAACATCTTCTGCTCAGCACTGTAGCAGTTGTCAGATTACAAAACAAAATTTTGATTTTGCTAAACTTAGTTTACCCAGAGTTAATGCACTGTGTGCATATTGCACTATCACTCATATAACTAATTATAACTGATACAAATAGTCATCCGAAGGATGATTTGTTTTGCTTCTTTATTTTTTATTAAGTGGCTCCCTTCATTTTATAATTTATATCTTTCAAAGTTGAATTGAAGCATTAAGTGTTCAATTTAATCACAACAAACATCTGAATTACAAGTGAATATAGAACACTATACAAAGCAATTTGATGGAAGAGCAGATAGCAGCACATGATTTGCTTAATGGTGATACAATTTTAAAACTAGAAGGAACTCTCTGCTATTACAAATGAAAAAAATTTTGTCCCAGATCTATTAAGTGACTCGTTCAAGGGCGCACACAGATTAAGAGTGAGATTCGGCCTAGAATTCATAGCTCAGCAAAAAAATTCATTGCTTATTTTCATGTTTTCAAAAAGAAAATGGATAACTACGTTACTAGAGATATAGTTAAAATGACTATGAAAAGTTTTGACCAAAGGGTTGTAGGCAAATAACATTTATAAGTAACTAAGTCATCTTTTATCTTAAACTCCTATAGCCTCATAGGGAAACAATGGGCCAGTAGAAGAAAGCTCCTCATTGTAACAGTTGGAGTTTCCTGGATCAAGAGACTTTTACTAGTTTTTCCTTTTCTTAAATCAAATGTGAAAGTTCTGAACAGGTGTTATGGGTTCCAGTTTTTCTGTTCAGTGAAGAAGCTTTATGTATCTTACACATTTGGCTATCGCTGTCCAGGAATACTGCAGGACTCGAAATGGATTTAGAGTCCTCTGCTTATTCAGGTGGTGAGCTAAGGCACGGACTCACAACAATGGACCTTCTCAAACTCATGTATCTAAAACATGAGTGGTTTTGCACACAGTTGTGTTAGAGTGTGTAAGAGAGAGAGAAAGAAGGGGAGAGAATGGAAATAACCACAAAGCCACATGTGACTGTGTTTTAATGCAGATATCTCTGATGCTATTGTTTAATGGAAAACATCTTCGCTATAGCAGTGGAATATCTGTTGCAGAAATGTATAGCTAAATTCATTAATACAAACTAATTAAATGTTTAATATAAAAATATGGAAAATTCTCCTTCCCTCATACTTTCAGAAGTATGATGTTCTGTATTATCTCCTCATACAGTCTACAACTATCCTGTTCTCTCATTCTGTGACTCTTATATCTAATTTCTTTTCCCCTCTAATTTCCAAAGTTCTTTCTCTCTATGATGTCTAGATCTTTCTTTGGAAAACTTTTGATCCACTAAGTATCTGTTCAGTGTGCTTAAACTAATATTGGAGTTTCAATTTTATTTATTGAAGTTTTCCTTTATTTCTGAAATTCTCATTGAATTATTTATTTGTATTTCCAAGTTCTCTGCTCACAGTTTCTATATTTTAAACATTCTTGGATATATTAATCATACATATTTGAAATCCCAGTCTATTATCTGATTTTTTCTCCGGGTTTTCGGTCAAATCTTTTAAAAATTAACTATGGTTTCTTAGACTTTTATCATGTTACGTGACAAATTACAGCGAAATTTTAAAATGTTGATTTTGAGCTATTCCATGAGAGAATGTATTTTATTTATGTCTCACACTAAAGCTAGAAGCAGCTTACATTAATGCAATGAGAGTACAAAATGATTTGAATCCCTGTTGATTGTTCTGTGTGTATCTAAGGAACTGGCTTTCAAAGCCAATTGAAACTTGTTTAATTTACGAGGATCCCTTCCTTTTTGCAGGCCCTGAATTTCAATTTTTGTCCTGCTAGCTCTTTGAAGCTTGATTTCTCAATCTCTCCTCCTCCATTTTTTTTTTGATTTGGTAATTTTGTCAAGGAGAAAACAGATACCAAATGTTAGGCTCCCATGTCCAGTCTTTCCTTTTCTCTGGAATTATATCCCATAAGGCTCTGACTGCTTTTCAAAACTTCTGATGCTTTTAGGCAGACTTTTTTTTAAGTGTGTATTTTCCTTTATATTATCTAGTTTTTTAGGGGCAAAGGTGGTCTGAACAAGCAGGCCTGTGATTCCATAGACTCTCTTAGATTTTTAATTTCGATAGCTCAAACATGAGTGAGTTATGTTACTCTGAAGTCTACAATTAATCCCCAAACTTCTTTTCAGTCTTTTAAAATATAGGAATCTAGACCAAAAAAGTTATCAGCTTATATTTAATTGATTACCTCTCAATCTCTATAGAGATGCTCAATTAAATACATATTTCATAGCAGTTTACTTCAAATCAGATTATGTCAAGAGGTACACATTAAAACATACTTCTCAGTAAGACTGAGAATTATTATTTGGAGATATAGCCATTTGATGGTATTGTAAACCATATGTGTCTGAAGCCAGACATGTAGAATTGAAATGGGGATAAGTATCCTGCAAATAAAGTCACAGCACTTTTTGATGTACAACAAAATGTAAATTCATATAGATAATTAGTGACCAGTTACAAATGCCAAAAATAATAAAAGAAGTTTCACTCTTTAATATAATCTCCTATTATCACAATAAAAATTGAATATTCATTGGTATAAAAATTGCATCATTTAAAAAAAGGAACACTGACAATCAAATGCATATATTTACTGTAGCCAGTGAACTAGCTTTATGTTAAATAAACACAATTGCTCTAGTATGATATAAATGGCACTAAATACATCCCTAAATAAAACATCTCCTCACTGGATCTTCAAATCAGATTATGTCGAGAGGATCTTTTTAAGGATTCTCATATTTTAAGTCTATTGTGGTATTATGGTCCTTGAAAGGGACAAACCTTTGCAAGATAATATTGTTGGAGGAATATTTATCTAATCAACAAAATAGTTGTTCATTTTTATGTGGTAATAACAACAATAGTGCCTAAAATTTGTCAAGTGCTGGCTTTGTTCTAGAGACGATATATATTGTACCAGGTACTATACACACATACCCTCTATAAATGATCGTGTGTGTGTGTGTGTGTGTGTGTGTGTGTGTGTGTTACATTTTCTTTAACTTTATAGCCTTTTAGGTTTGCATTGTATTTTTAGTCTACCATATATATATATGGTAGTCTACATATTTAGTCTACCATATATATATATATATATATATATATATATATATATATATATATATGTGTGTGTGTGTGTATATATATATATATATATATATATATATATATATATATATAAAATGTCTTCTAGAGGATATATCGTGTTTCCCCAAAACTAAGACCTAGCAGGACAATCAGCTCTAATGAATTTTTTGGAGCAAAAATTAATATAAGATTCAGTCTTATGTCATGTTCTATAAAACTGGGTCTTATATTATAGTAAAACAAGACTAGGCTAGGTCTTATTTTCGGGGAAACATGGTATATATACATTATATATATATTATATATACACATATATTATACATGTATATATATTATATATGCATTATATATATTACATATATACATACATATATAATATACATATATACATATATATATACATATATATGCATATATGTGTATATATACATATATGTGTGTGTATATATATATGTATATATATATATAAAATCACTAGTAACCCTGCACAGAAATCTTAAAGACATAGTTACTATTTTTCACATTTTGCAAAGGAATGGAAAGAGGCTTGACATATTCCATAACATAACACAACTAAGAAATGAGAGAGCTCAAATCCACAAGGAAGTTTCATAGATGTATGGGATGAGTCAGTATGTCTCAAACCAAGCCTATCAACCACCAGTTGTCAGAAGACAGAACTTCAGATGGAATTTTCTGTGAATTGTATGATTTTTTTTCATCTTCTATTTTCATTTCAATGTAATCCAAGACCAAAATAATTATTCTAGGTCATCTATGTTGCAACCTTATATCAATTCCTGACATAATCTCCTGAGGAATTATGGAGGTATTTGTCTACATTTACAGTAAAGTGACACTAAGTAGTATCACCTTGCTTGAGTTGATGGAAAAAGAAAACCAGATTAGTCTTAATTAAGATAAATAACTGAAAATTTTGAAAATATGTAATTGCCTGACATAGGCTGTATAGTTATGTCAAACTTAATGAACTTTTCTGTATAAGTAAATATTGTATTAATATTCAGAGAAGCAATTAATTTCAGAAATTTCCAGAATTTTTTGCTATACATGAACTTAATATTAGAATTATATTGATTTTCAGTTTCTTTTTAGTTAAATGTCATTTATGTTGTAGAAATTATTAGCATATTTTATAATTAGTTTTATATTTACACATATTTAATATCATTGAAATGAAAATCATTTAAGCCGATCTTGAGGCCAATGAGCATTATTTTTCTTTAAAATGGATGGACCTATTACTCTTGTTTTACAAACATTTGTATGGTAACAGTTAAGTTTTGATGAAGTAGGAACACTGAGTATAAAACCCTCAGGCAGGTGGGGAAATCAGTTAAGTGAGAAAACATAAGATCTCATACACTTATCATATGAGGCCTTAAGATAATTCAGATTCGACTACGAAGGTTGAGAAACAGAGTATATAAATTTACCACCTTGTTATTTTTTCCTTAAGACCTGATCTGAGCAACAGACTCCTCCATAGTGTGATAAGACATAGCAAAGTCATAATTCTGTTCATTTTTTGGTATCATTTTATACACTATTATCTGTTATGAAAACACATGCTGAAATTTTAAATGATTTTCTTGTAAAAGCAGGGATAAATTTAACTTATAAGCAAAAACTAATTTGAAAAAATATAAATACTTATTTATAAAAACAGAGAAAACCAGATAGAGCCAAATAAAAATAAATACACCTGTCCACATAATATGCTCATTTTTCAGTGTATCTCAAATTACTATAACTTTAAAATATTGAATCCCAAAGAAGTACAAAAGGGTCACTTTGCAAGTCATTTTGCATTTATGGTACATGGAAATAAAATTTTAGTGTTTGAAATGTATCATCTTCTAACAGTCCTTTTAACTACCCTCTAAGTGACAATCTCTTCATCATTTTAAGTAGTCATTCAATATGAAATATAAAAGTTCACATGTTTTGATCAAGACAGGTAAAAATAGCTTTTATTTATTGTATTTGAGAAATGAATGTTAAACTATTTTAACATTCAAACTATTTCTCAGTTTAAAGAAAATGCTTATTTCTTTTTCTAGAGTCATTCAAACAAGCATTTTCCTTCATAGATATTTGTACTTTAGAAGACTGGATGAACTTTAAGTCTCAGCGTATGAATAAAAAATCCTCCTGTTGAGGTCATGATAAGATTGACTTGCATGAAAACTGCCTGCTTAACTGGTAGCAGATGGGGTGAAGCTGAAGGTGGATTAAAAAGTCTTTTGCTAATTGGGTGACTTGCATTTCATTAACTTACCAAAACTAGAAATAAGCATCTGGATATATTTATGTTGTACAAAATATTTACACAATAGACATTTAATTGAATAGATAGTGCCCATTTCCTGAAGCAAAGAAAATTATGTATAATTCCTAAACAAGTTAAAAAATATATTAGGATAAAAAAGTCAAATTAACCACATAAAATTAGGGGGAAAATATACAGTCAGCATGTTTGCATCCTTGTTGAGAGAGAGAGAGAGAGAGAGAGAGAGAGAGAGAGAGAGAGAGAGAGAGAGGCCTACACACATCTGTAAATACAATCATTGTGAGTATGCTAAAGCCAACATTAAAAAGGGACTCAGATTTTTTCAAACCATGTAAACTTAAGAAAGTAAATGAAACATTAGTAGATACAAATTTTATCCTGTTCATATGACAAACACCTAAAGCAATATGGTAATCATATAAAGAACTTACAATGCTTGTAAGTGCTGCTTTACATATATTAAACATTTAATTATACTACATCTAAGGTGGGTGACATATCTAACGATCCAAAAAAGGTGAAGAAACTGTTATACAATGAAGTCATTTGGCCAAGGTCACATTGCTAGTTATTAATAGAGCTAAAATTCAAATCTGTGAATGTGTACCTTCAGAATTCATGTTTTTAATGACTACGCTGTAGAGAATTGTGACATTTTTCTTTATTCTCTTTTCTTTCTATTCCTCAGACTGGGTAATCTCAATTGACTAATCTTTAAATTTGGCAACTGTTTATTACTAGCTCAAATCTGCTTTTAAATATTTCAAGTGAGTTTTTTAAAACCTGTTTTTAAAATTATATTAGTTTTAGGAGTACAGAACATAATGATTAGACATTTACACTCCTCACAAAGTGATAACTTCCCCAATCTACTACCCCTCTGACATCATATATAGTAGTTACTATACCATTGACTATATTTCCTATGCTTTACTTTATGCTGTGATGATATATAGACATAATACAATCATATATATATATATATATATATATATAATTATAATTGACATTCAATATTATTCTACTTCAGCTTCAGGTGAACAGCACAGTGGTCAGGCAGCTACACAATCTATGAAGCGATCCCCCTGATAAGTCAAGTAATTTTTTTATTTTTCATTTCAGTTATTATCCTTTTTAACTCCAGAACTCTATTTTTTTTTCTTTTACTAATCTTTATGTCTTTATTGATATTCTGTATTTGGTGAGACATTATTCTCCAGCTTCACTTTCATTCTTTAAACATGACTTTTTTTTAGTTATGTGAACATATTTAAAATAGCTGATTGAAATGTCTTTGTCTAGTAAGTCCAATGTTGAGTTTCCTTAGAAACAGCTTTCATTGATATTTGTTTTCTTATGTATGGACCATAATTTCTTATTTATTTGCATGTTTCATAATATTTTGTTAAAAACTGTGCATTTTAAGTAATATAATGTGGTGAGTCTGGAGTTCAGAATCCCTCTGGCTCTGTGTGCTTTTTGTTGTTACTATTTGTTTTTGTCGTTGCTGTTCTTATTCGTGATGTTTGTATAGTGACTTTGCTGATCTAATTTATTAATGTTTTCTGTTGTGTGTGGCAACTGAAGTCTCAGTGCTTTCCTTATTGGTCAGCTAATGACTGAAAGACATTTCCTCAAGTTCTTGGAACAAATATGTCTTCCTGCCTTTGCCAAGAGCTCTGTGTGTGTGTTGAGTGGAGTTGAGGACACCTTCAAGGCCCAATCACTTCACAGGGTTGGCTTAGTCTTCACTTTCTGCTTATGGGTCATCCAGTGTTGAGAGCTTAGGGGCTTTGCAGGTCTTTCCTGGACATGCACATGGTCCCCAGCATAACCTATGCTTATGTGTGGTCAGTCCAGGAATTTATCAAACCTTTGCAAATGCAGGAATGCATTAGAGATTTTCAAAGCCCCCTATGGACAGAACATCCCTAAGGTTTCCATTTTAATTTTTTGGGGGTCAGTTTCTTGTTTGACAAAACTATAACTGTTGCCTCAGGAAGTTGGGATGTTAACCAATTGCTATTGATTGTTTTTGACAAATGCCTCCTGGGAAAATTATATTTTAATTGGACAGGTTCTGACTCAGGTTATATAAAGAACATGCTTGCTTGTCTTTATTTTCCAAAGGACTTCCAGACAGATCAGATAATGCTAATTATCTGGAAATGGGGAAATTGGAAGATATCCTACCATGTTCTGCCCCCTGCAATGTCTGCTAGTCTCCTGGATTTCATGATGATTGTGTACTCTTGGTTTTCAATGTTGTTATGTAGCTGAGTTGAAGGAGATGGAGACAGGGCAAATTAAAACAGCATGAAAAGCACTGTTTTATTCCAAGATTCAGCTTTTCTTGAACAAACACTCCCTGGATTGTTGCAAGACTTTGGTTAATTTCCAGAGTTCTGAAAAAGTTGATTTAGGCAATCCTTTCTTGGGTTTTATTAGTTTTATGGAGAAGAGGATTTTCAGAGATACTCCTCCATTCCCCCTCCCAGAGTATATTTTAAATGCCATTGTTAAAGAAAATTTATGGTCTTAAATGCACTTAGTGAAGAGAATATAAATTATTTAAGCGAATAAAATATGTTATTTAAGCTTTCCTCCAAATATTAATATGAGCCTAGTAGACCAAGTTTAAGAAAGAAGAAACAGATTAGGGATAAAAATATAATTATATAAGCAGAGAGAATAACATTTTACTCTCATTTAAAACATATAATAATAAAAAATTAAAATAAAGAAAAACACGTTTTAAATTTATGCTGTCAAAATTGCATTACCCGACTCTGGCAGGTTAAAAATGAGTTCTGCTGTGATGAAGGTATTATAAAATTTACACTCTTTTTTCAGCACCCACTGTGACATACACACACAACACTACCCTATGTGGTATGTTGTTAGAGAGAGTGAAAATTCTTTCCAAACAGAATTTAGGGAAAGACTAACATTTATTCCCTGACCTTTGAAAAAGGTTTGTATTTTTTTATCCTGCTATTATTCAAAAATTTACAGCAGGTGACCTGATAATGACCAAATTGATTAAAGCCTAAGTAAATTGTCCTTCAGGATAATTGCCAATAGCATTAAATTTTGAAATTGAATATTAATAAATTTAATGCCAATAATATTTAGAATACAATTATCAACTTACATTAAAGTATGGCCCCAGCTTCTAAATTTTATAATGTCAAATATTTTTCATGTCTTTGACAATGACTTAAAAACAAAAGCAAACAAAATTCATGATTAGTCCTGGGGAGACAGAAAAGTTCATATTTAACATAGCCCAAATGGAAATCCTGGTCATTGCAGTAAAACCCTCTCTACCCATCGCTCTGATGCTCCCTGCATCCTTCCTGTTGTTCTAGTCAGTAAACTTGGATTCATTCTTGACTCCCTTTTTCCTCATAAACTACAGCCAAGTCATCAGGAAACCTTGTTACCTGCAAAATATATGCAGAATCCACCCACTTCTCCCTTCACCTACTGCTACTCCACCCATCATCAGTTGGATGACCCTCTACTATCTGTTCAAAACACAAGTACCATGTAGTCGTATTAAAACATATGTGAAATCTGTTACTACTCTTCTCAAAACCCATAATAGCTCATTTTTGCATTTGAAGTTAGTTCCCGGCATTTGCTCTTGTCATTATTGCATTCTAGTAATTGATCATTTGCTTTTCTTTTTATCCTGTTGGCACCATGTGGATATATTCAATTTGAAGAACAGCCATATCTTTATAAATTCTGTGAAATTTTCAGCCATTTACTTTAAATCACTAATTAATTCTTCAACTGAATACAATCTGCAACTTTTTTTTTTTAACCAAGTATGATGATTAGTTTTATGTGCAATTTAGCTAGGCTCTAGTAGCAAGTTATTTAATTAAACTAGCTAATCTAAGTGTTATTATGAAGGTATTTATAGACACACTTGTGATATTGTGATTTATAATAAATGTATATTCGTGTTTTTCTCCATGGTTCCTGGATCATGGCTCCCAGAACCCTCGGGAAATTGTAAGCCATAGAGCAGTAAAAGCATCTTTGTTGTAATACTTATTTTTTTCCCTTCAGTTCATGATATACCTCCACAGTCATAAAGGTGAAATGGGTGTCCTGTTAGTAATACAAGTCCCTTTCAACACCTGAGTTTATGTTAATAAGGTGACTTTTGGAAAGCCCAAGTAACCTACGGATGGAGGCTGGTTGACAGGGAAACCAACCATATGATTGGAGGGTTGAAACTTACAGTCCCCCGCCCCACCTCTGAGGAAGGGGGAGAGACTGGGAATTGAGTTCAGCCACCAATAGTGAAAAATCTTATCAATCTTACTTATGTGGCGAAACATACATAAAGATCCCTGAACTAGGGATTTTAGAGAGCTTCTAGGTTGGTAAATCAGAATGCATGCACATGCTGGGAGGGTGGCTCACTCCAAACTCTACATGGACAGAAGTTGCTGTATTTGAGATCCTTGTGGACCTCATCCTATGTATCTCTTCATCTGGTGTTCATTGGTATCATGTAATATCCTTTGTAATAAACCAGTGATCTGATAAGTAAATTGGCTACCCAAGTTCTGTGTGCTGCTCTAGCAAATTAATGAAACCTGAGGAAGGGTTCATGGGAACCTCTGCTTTACAGCCAGTCAGTCCAAAAGCACAGGTAACAATACAGATTTAAGATTGGCATCTGAAGTGGGGACAGTCTTATGGGACTCAGCCCTTAACCTGTGGGCTCTGACACTATCTCAATGTAGACAGTGTCAGAATCAAGTTCAATTTGTAGGAAGTGTCTGCTGAGAATTGAAGACATGCTTGGTGGTGTTGGAAAACACACATTGGAGATGCTAAAATCTACAATCAGTTGATTTGACATATAGGAGATTACCCTGGACAGTGTGGGTCCAGCTGCCTCATCTGAGCAGCTAAAGGCCTTAAGAACAAAACTGAGTTTTCCCTAAGAGGAAGAGTTCTGTCTCAAGACTGTTGTATCAAGTCCTGCCTGAGTTTCCAGCCCATCAGCCTACCCTGCAAATTTCAGACTTGCTATCCCCACAATCATGCGATCCAATTCCTTAATAGTTCTACTGAATCTCAGGACTTTCAGATGCTATCAGTACCACTCAAATTGACTTTGGACCATGACGGCTACCCAGAACCACAAGTTGGGTAGTCAGAACCACCCAGAGCTTCTCAGGAGTACCAGCAGTGAACAGAAGACAACCACAACTTCATCATCATTTCCCAAGTACTCAGTACAACCACATGGCACTTAAAATTACTGAAGCACTCACAGAAACACTAGTGGGTACTGAAGAACAGCAGGGATGTTCAAAAGTGCTACGGTCCATTCAAAAGCATCACAGGGAACCTAGGACCCCCAAGGGGCCTGCACATTCACCAGGGTCACTCAGGACAATCAGGAGGCACTGAGTGTAAAGACAAGGCACTTGGGGCAACCAAGGCATTCTCAGGATCACTAGGGGCACAGAATGTCCAGGAAAACACATGAATCACTCAGAAACAAAACCACAAGGGGTCATTAATTACCAGGAAATTACCTTTAGGACCACCGAAGTCCACTCATGACAACCATGGTGCTCTTAGAACCTACAGTAGAAGCCTAGTATCATCAGAACATTCTCATGATCACCAGGAGTCTATCAGGAGCAGCAGAGGTCACTAATTATCACGAGGGGGTACTTAGAGTCACTAGAGTCTGATCTACAACATTCGATGCCCTCAGGACCACCAGTACGAGCCCATGTCCACCGGGTGCTCTCAGGACACTCAGGGAATGCCAGGAAAACCAGACAGCATTCAGGCACACAAGGGGGAACTTCAGACCTCCACAGAGGTCAGGAATATCCGGGATGCCCAGGATGACCTGGGGTCATTCAAGACTGCCAGGGGTACCTCAGGATCACCAAGGCACTCAGGACAACCAGGGGACACTCTGGATGACCAGAACTCACTCAGGATAACCAGGTGCTGTCAGTAGTACCGGGGAAACCTGGATAATCAGCAGGTGACCTTGGCCATGTGGACCACTGAGGAACACCAGGTATATCCCAGGATCATGGGGATCACGCAGAAAACAAACAAACAAACAAACAAACAAACAAAAACGGCAGGTGCACAGGACCACAAGGAGGCACTCAGGTACACCAGGGCTCTATTAGGACCAACAGAAGGGGCAGAGGATCAACAGTGGGCTGTCAGGATCACCAGGCTGAACTTCGGAACACATGGGTGTGCTCAGGACCAACAAGCGTGCTCAGGAACACCAGAAACTCTCAGAGTTACCCAGGGCACTCAAGACCAGCAAGTGGCACCCAGCACAAAGGAGAAGCATTCGGGACCACCGAATGCTTACACTAAGGAAAAAAACAAAACAGAACAAAACAAAAACAGGAATAGCTCAATACCATGACAACAGGATAAGGACAATTAGTGGAAGCTCAGGAAAAAGAGGGTTCTATGAAGACAAAAAGGGCCCAGTCTGATGAATACACCATTGTTTTAATTTCCTTTTCTTTTTCTTATTTTACTTTCTAAGTCTTGAAGCATCTCTTCCATAAAAGCCTATGTTACCATTTCATGTTTCCAAATTTATATTTCCAAAGATATTACATACACTCATTTTTATTATTTTTTCTGATCGCTTTATTAATATTTTTTTTCTCCCCCGAATAAGTGAGTCTAGGAGTCTGTACTTTAATGCTGGCTTTCTTAAGATGTCTAGTTAATTTTAGAGAAGTGCTCATCTTCCTATATTGCCCCCATATCATAATTCATGGGCTCAGCAGTTGACAATTCCACTTCACGAAGGAAACAGCCAAGGTAAGTGAGACTCCGTATGGAACTTAGTGTGTGCCACGATACCAGCCTTTTCAAGAAGTACTACCTTGAACATCAGTTTCCTTGTTATTCTGTACTGCCTTGTTGTAAATTCTCTCTGCTCAAGAGTGCCAGATCTAAGTGACACAAAATCCCACTTATGTAAAATCCTTATGGAATGCCTGGACATTTTGTTGGTTTTGCTGCAAAGCAGTGTAATCCAATGAGGACTAAATATCCTCAGTGTTTGTTATATTGCAAGTAAAAGAAAGCCTCATACAAACTGGGCTAAACAATAACATCAATTAAAGGATATATAAATTTGAAAATGCAAAGCAGGATAAAGGTAAGCTTTTATCTATCAACTCTACAGTGGCATCAAGGTCTCTCTCTCTCTCTCTCTCTCTCTCTCTCTCTCTCTCTCTCTCTCTCTCTCTCATTCCTTCCTCCCATTGCATTGTGTCTATTTCATCTTAAGGCTATATTCTCTTACAGATACATTATAGCTCTTAATAAGTATAAAGGGTATATATTTATCCTTATCCAAATGAAGAAGGAAGGTTTTTTCTCCACCATTGCAGTGTCTTGTGGATTGTTCTGGCCTCATAGAAATGATTGGAACGGATTGTAATGGCTCAGGGTAAATAGTTTATCCTTATTCCAATCACTATTGGCAAGGATATGAAATGAATTGTTTGGTTTAGCATGAGTCAATATGTTCTATCCAGCTCTAGTGGGTGAAGTCTACTTTTCCCAAACAAATCCTCAAGTGTCAGGAATAGGTATGAATAGTGGGAAGACAAAAGAATACCTTTATACTGAAGTAAAAAATGAAAACAACAAAGCAAAGTAAAACACAAATCACCCCAAACTCTTGAGATAGCAGGTAATCTAAGGATCAAATGAATCATAGAAATGATAGAGATGTAGGAATTTATTCAAAACAGCTAAAATAAGAGTCAAATACTAACTAAAATCCCTGACTTTCTTTTCATCTTCTCTCTGTTGACTTCTTTCTATTTGCTCAGTTGTGACCAGAATTTTCCACATGGAACAATACTCATTCAAAATTTCCATCTTTAGAAACAAACAGACAGACAAACAAACAAACTTTACTACATTAACCATATGAAGGAGATTCACTTCAGCTTTCTTACCATTATCTAAAATCTTAAACAAGAACCCAGTAATCCATGCCATGGCTGCTAGCATCTCTGTTCCAATCAAGTATTGCCATGGGTATTGAGATACATAAAACTATGCAGCTCCAAAAGTAATCTAATTATCAGACATAAAATAAGCCAGTGATTAGAAGACAATAGGTTACTGTGTAGAAAATCCAAAATATGTCTACTCTAAGCTGATGTTAATTGTAGTTAACTACCTGATTGATTGATTGATTGATTATAATCTCACCAGTATTGACCATGTCCTACTTTCCCTTTCCACTATGGACTGATATACTAACATTATATTACATTAAGACTCAGAAATCTTCATCATTTATCATTTTTTTCTTTCAGAGCATATCACTTCATAAACACTTCAACTGAATTTGTTATAATATCGACAAAGTGACTATACTGTATTTCTTTTTCTAATATGACAAGAATTATGTCTTATTCCTATCTAATTGCAATGTTTAATAAACTAAACACTTTTGTGTATTTTTTCAAAGCTTAACTATTACCCTACACCAATTCTCTGTATCTGTCACAGCTTTAACTCTCATTCTCCTACATAAATCCCAAATCTGCCAGGTTTTTAGATGAAAATTATAAATATATAACATTGTATGTTTTAAATTAAATGTTCCTTTTTCACTCTTTGCAGATCCATTTTTTGACCTAAATACAAAGTGAAAACATTCCAGAGATTCTGATTCTTCTTCTCTTATGATTCAACTGTCAGTTTTTTGGTTGTTCTTTGTTATTGTTTTTGTTTTCCTCCATGCTTCTGAACTTCACAACATATCCCTGACTTTCTGAAATACGAATGACTATACAGATATACTCTTTAAGGTTCTTTGAAAATAATTACGCACATAACTTTGAATTGCAGCTGCTCTTTTTCCCTTTGTCTACCTTGAATGATTTCAATTATTTTCTACTTTTGTCCTTCCTCTGTTTTCATTTATAACTGAGAGGTGTACTCTTCATATTTTTGACTCATATTAGGGAAGAAAAAAGTGTAGGGCATAGTATATTCAAAACAATCCATTCCTTTTTACCTGTTCTTTTTCTTGCTGATTTTCTGTCTTTCTAGTTTTTGCCTGGCTAATCCTCTTCCAGGCTTTTGGTCTGAGTGTTTGAATCCCTATTGTCTCCTGGAGGCACTCACTCTTCTCCAGTGAGGCTCATTTGTTTATTTCAACAATCCTCGGATGTAGACAAGGCAGGCATTATTAATCTCAAGTGAGTTCTGAAGTATTTGTTGGAGACATTGAGGTACTGAAAGTCCATGTAAGAAGGCAGAGGAAATGCTAGGAGCATGTTTTCAAGCCTCATTTGTAAGTCATATTGAATATGCTAAGAATGATAGTTGATAAAATCTGGCAACCGACAACTGAATGGGTTTACGTGAGAGAAAAGACTGAACAACCTATTAGTGTAAGAATTCAAATCTGGCTCATTTCAAATCCAAAACACATGCTCTTTTCACTCCATGACACTGTTTCTACAGTTAGCTGCTCTTGGCAAACGTAGAAATAAATACATCATGACATACACTAATCATGATTTGATATAGGAGAGGTTGAAGCAGCAGAGAATCAGGGTTCACTATAGTCCTGAAATCATGCAGAGTATCTCCCAAACACTGCCAGAATGCTTTTGTTGATTCTGTGATGTCTGGTGAAAAGAAAAAAAAAATTGTTAGTCTTTGTCTCACTCAATCCTTTATGTGATCGTCACTTTATTGGATTTTTAAATGAAATACTCAAGTTAAAGACATTGCACTGGGTGCTGCATTAGTGTGTTTATATATGTTTGAATAGGACTAAAACGAGGGAGGATGCCTATCATAGCAACTTTCCTGACACATTTATTTAATGTTAAAGTTTCTTTGTGATCTTGAGCGATGCATGACTTTGTGGATGAGATGCTAACTCTGGTAGCATGCTAGATCCAGGGGCTGGGAAATGTTGGTGTATAATCAATCCCATCTCCTCCTTAACCTCTTACATTATTTTATGTGTTGTATCTTTGATTTCTTGTTACTTATTAAAATGCTACATTGTAGATTGGAAATTGAGTTTTGGATTAAACACAAGGTGTGGTAAAAAAATATGGTGAATGTTTAAAAATAATTATTACAGTAAAAGACACATTGCCATTAATCTCCCTCAAAATACTCCTCCTCACTTCGAACACAGTTATCCCATCCTTCTTGCCACTTTTTGAAGCAGTTTTGGAAGTCCTCTTTTACGAGTGTCTTTATCCTCCATCATGACAATGCTCTGTGTCACACATCACTTCTGGTAAGGCAATTTCTGCCAAATAAAGACATTATGGTGGGTCCTCATTCACCTTATTCACTGGATCTGGCACCGTACAATTTCTGGCTCTTCCCCAAAGTCAAAATGACCATGAAAGGTAAACGTTTTGAATTGATTCAGGACATCGAGGCAGCCATGACAGTGCAACTAAAGACACTCACAAAAGAGTGTCTTCAGAAACTGCTTTAGAAAGTGGCAAGAATGATGGGATAAGTGTGTCTGAAGTGAGAGGGGGTGTTTTGAGGGGGGTTAATGGAAATGTGTCTTTTACTGTAATCATTATTTTTTTTTAATTTAAATATTCGCTATGTTTTTTGATCACACCTCATATGATTTGGCAATCCTTAAGTACTCCAATACACTCTAATCTAATTTCTTATGGATGGATTTTGACGTATCCCGGTGAAAGGCTCTGAACAGTAGGTATGCTCCACATGGTTTTTAAAAACATTAGCAGTCAACCTCTCTCCAGGAGTCTGAATATGCGACATATAAAGAGGAATGTAAAGATCAGAGCGCACAGAACCAGACAAACACACAGACAGATACCAACAGAAGACAATCGGCTGCATGATTAGAAGGCAACAAAGTCAGGAGTTTGAGAGCCATGTTATAGAGTAAATTAAGTAAAATAAGAGCCATGTTATAGAGTAAATTAAGTTCAGAAAAACAACATGAGAATACACAAGCAGTGGAATCAAAGACAAGGTAAGTAAGAAGTCAGGAAGGCAGAGCTAGACGAAATAACAAAGTATATCTACTTTTGGGGAAATAAGTTAAGCATGAGACGGGTTTGTATCTCAACTGAGGACATCGTCTCCTGGAGTTAGAACCCTGCAGCCTAGCTTTTCCTCTTCTTCCTGTTTTCCATTAGGACATTTCTAATAGTCTGTCAATAACTGAGAGGATCAGAGCCATCTTTCTTCATAGCAGTCTTCATGAGCTCAAGTAGTGTAATAAAATACCAAAGAAAATGTATCTGCATAAAGGAAACTAAAACTTCCTTGTCAAATGGAGGTTCCGAACTCTAAAGCCACGCAGACTGTGTTGTCTAAAGGAAGTAATCTGCACTGCCATGATGAAAACGGAATTGATCCTATCTGAGATGTTTTGACTGAGTTTGGCTTTGTCTAGAAAATTCACACAATATTAACAGAAAGTGTTAATGCCAAGGGGAACTGCCCATGAAATGTAGCTTCACAGGGTTACAACATACTGCCGCTAACAATATCACTATACTCAAAGAAAAACCAAACTCCTAGGTGAATAAACATGCTCACAGTACTCTTTGTTTTTTAAATTATGAGTACAAAGAGAAAATAACTAAATACATTAATTGATTTTTAAAAAATAAATAAACATTGTGTGTGAGAAACGATTTACACTTGTTAAGTTTTTCTAAGATATGACCAGTTAATAAATTAGCACCTGCTTTCTGAGATACTTATTCCTTCAACCTTTAAATAGGTAAAAACATTTTTGCACACAAATGCATTATACAAAAGTGTAATGCCAGGAACAAAATTTATATTTAAAAAGAAATATGTTAACATGAATTCTGTGTTATTACCACACATAATTCATCAGAAATATATCAGGATGTTTTATGAGTTGCTTATGTCCTGGTATACACTTAAAATGCATTGCTTGTCTAATTAGTATCTAAAGCTTGCTTCTCTATTTATCTATGGAAAGGAATAAATACACATACATAAAACCAAAATAATTGGAAAAATATGCATACATTCATGTGAATACATAAGTAACATAAATAGAACTTCTACTGATATATATTTAGTTAAAATTATATACACACACACACACACATACACACACACACACACAGAAGTGGGTTTTTTCATGTAGAAGAAATGAGCTTTCTGTACTACATTTTTTAACAGGGAACAAAACTATCAGTTTTTATTCTTTCCAGCTATTAGAATATCTGTTGATATTAGTATGTCTTTGTTTTTGGTGTCCCAGTAAATATTTTACTATGTTAGGGCTTAATGGTCACTTGAATATCATTCCCTCACAAGTAACTTTAGAAGTCACTTGTAATATAACTATAATCCAGGAAAAACAGCTATAGATTTCTTATTCCAACAACTTCATGTTCATCTGTCGCATATCTATTGCATGGCCAGTAAGATGATTAAGACTTCTAAAATGTTTCACTAATATATGAAAAAAAATGCCCCAGCCTTTTTAGCAGAGCACTCTGCTTTGAGTTTGGTATACACTGCTCTTTCACCGCATTCAAAGGCAAAGCCCTTAGTTCTTCATCACAGAGCCTTTAGTACAATTGCTACATACACAACAATCTTAGGCTTTCTTAGTATTGTCTAAGCATTGTTTTCCATATTTGTTTCTAAGTCTCACTGGCATAATTCTATAGATATATAATTTTTGTTGTTATTGCTGTGTTTATTACTAAGGGTCAGATCTGCCTATATCCTGGGTGAATCTCCATTCTATAATCCTGTAATTGCCAAGCTCCAGAATGCATCAGAATCACTTCGAAAGCTTCTTATAACAGATTACTGTATTTGCCCCAAGAATTTCAGTAGGGGCCCAAGAATTTGCATTTCTATAAAGTTCCCAGGTGTTCTGCTGCTGCTGCTGGCCTGAAAAATAGTTACTAAAATATTCAAAACTTAAACTGAATGGTCTAACCCTAAAGTTGAATACTTTGTTTCAGTTGGTGAACTTTTTTCCCCCAAATCCACAGAGCTGTATTTGCATTCAAGCAATCCGTTTATTCAGGAATGATATTAATATATTTCATAATACTTTTTGAAAATCTAAATAGATTGCCTTATTAGAACTTCTCTTTAATTGTGTGCTTTTAAAATACTCCTGATTGAGAAATGTAGAAATATCATCATTACTCAAAGTAATTTTGCAAATTTATAGTAATACCAATATTTTGATCAATGTAATTCAGATGTGACATAAGTTTAAAGACACTTTTTGGCATGCTCATTTTCACTAAGATGTCTGTAAAAAAAGAACAGAACTAAATGAAATAGAGAACAAAAAGACAATAGAAAAAAATTAATGTGACAAAGAGCTGGAACTTTGAAAAGATTAATAAAATTGACAAACCTTTGGCTAGACTCACTAAGATAAAAAGAGAAAAGACACTAATAAACAAAATCAGAAATGAAAGATGGGAAGTTATCACGGATGCCACAGAAATACAACGTATCATCCAAGAATACTATGAAGGACTATATGCCACCAAATGCAATAACCTAGAAGAAAAGGACAAGTTCTTAGAAACATATAGCCTTCCTAGGCTGAACCATGAAGAACTGGAAAATCTAAACAGACCGATCACCAGTAATGAAACTGAATCAGTCATCTGAAACCTTCCCGAAAGCAAAAGTCTGGGACCAGATGGCTTCACTAGTGAATTCTACCAAACTTTCAAAGAGGATTTAATACCTGTCCTATTCAAACTTTCCAAAACACTGAAGATGAAACATATTCCCTAACTCATTTTATGAGGCCAACATTACCCTGATACCAAAACCTGGTAAGGATAACACACACAAAAAGAAAACTATAGATCAGTATCTCTGATGAATACAGATGCAAAAATCCTAAATAAAATTCTAGCAAATCAAATGTAACAATGCATTAAAAGGATTACTCATGATGACCAAGGGGGTTCATTCTAGGGGCACAAAGATGGTTCAACATACGCAAATCCATCGATGTGATACATCACATAAACAAAATAAAGGACAAAAATCATATGATTATACCTATTGATGCAGAAAAAGGATTTGACAAGATGCAACATCCATGTATTATTAAAACACTTAATAGAATAGGTACAGAAGGAAAATACCTTAACATAATAAAGGCCATATATAACAAACCCTCAGCTAATCTCATAATTAACAGTGAAAAACTGAAGCCCTTTGCTCTACGTTCAGGAACACGACAGGGCTATCCCCTATCACCTATGCTTTTCAACATAGTGTTGGAAGTCCTTGCCAGAGCAATCAGGCAAGAGAAATAAATAAAAGGCATCCAAATTGGGAATGAAGAAGTTAAATTCTCACTCTTTGCAGGTGACATGATACTATATATAGAAAACCCTAAAGACTCCACCAAAAAGCTATTAGAAACAATAAATGAATGGAGTACAGTTGCCGGCTACAAAATCAACGTACACAAGTCCATTGCATTTCTATATACTAACAATGAAATCTCAGGAAAACAAACAAACAAACAAACCAAAAAAAACAACAATTCCTTTTGCAATTGCAACAAAAAGAATAAAATACCTAGGAATAAACTTAAGAATGTGAAAGACCTATATGATGAAACCTATAAGAGTTTTAAAATAAATTGTAGAAGACACAAAGAAATGGAAAGACACTCCATGCTCATGGATTGGAAGAATCAACATAGTTAAAATGGCCATATTACCCAAAGCAATATACAGATTTAATGCAATCCCTATTAAAATCCCAAGGCTTTTTCGAAAGAACTAGAACAAAAAATCATCAGATTTGTATGGAACCACCAAAGACCCCAAATAGCTAAAACAATCCTAAGAAAAAAGAACAATGTTGGAGGTATCACACTCTCCGACTTTAATTTGTACTACAGGGCAAGAATAATCAAAGTAGCATGGTATTGGCAGAAAAGCAGACACACAGACCAATGGAATAGAATTGAGGACCCAGAAATAAACCCACATAAATATAGACAGATAATTTTTGACAAAGAAGCAAAAAACACACAATGGGGAAAAGACAGCCTCTTCAATAAATGGTGCTGGGAGAATTGGAAAGCCACGTGCAAAACAATTAAACTGGACTGCTATCTGTCACCATTTCCCAAAATTAATTCAAAATGGATCAAAAACCTAAGCATAAGACCTGACACAATAAACTGCAAAGAAGAAAACATAGGTACTAAACCTATGGACCTTGGGTTCAAAGAGCATTTTATGAATTTGACTCCAAAAGCAACGGAAGTGAAAACTGAAATATATGAATGGGACTATATCAAACTTAAAAGCTTCTTCACAGCAAAAGAAACCATCAACAAAATAAAGAGGCAACAAAGTGAATGGGAGATTTTTGCAAACAGCGCCTCCGTTAAGGGATTAATATCCAAAATATACAAGGAACTCATATAATTCAATAACAAAAAAACAAACAACCTAATTGAAAAATGGGCAGAGGACCTGAAGAGACATTTCTCCGAAGAGGACATACAAATGGCAAATAGACATAAGAAAAAATGCTCAACATCACTAATCACCAGAGAAATGCAAATGAAAGCCACAATGTTATATCACCTCACCCCAGTTAGAATAGCTATCATCAACAAGACAAATAGTAACACGTGTTGGAGAAGCTGTGGAGAAAAAGGAACCCTCATACATTGTTGGTGGGAATGCAGATTGGTGCAGCCGCAATGGAAGGCAGTGTGGAGGTTCCTCAAAAAAAAAAGAAGTGCAAATTCATTGTTACACAGTAGTCATGGGGATGTAGAGTACAGCATAAGGAATATAATCAATAATATTGTAATAACTTTTTGTATGGTGTCAGATGGGACTAGATTTATGGGGTGATAGATGGGAGGGGGCTTGGGAGGCAAGGTGAAAAAGGGGAAGGGATTTAGAAGCACAATTTGGTAGTTACAAAATAACATGGCGATGTAAAGTAAAACATAGAGAATATAGTCAATAATATGGTAATAACTATGCTTAATGACAGGTGAGTACTAGACTAGTCAGGGGGATCGTTTCTTAAATTATATAGATGCCTAACCACTACGCTGTACAGTTGAAATTAATATAAAATAATATTGAATGTCAAAATAAATAAAGTGTAAAAAAAAGGGAAAAAAAAATAAGAATAGAAATTACCATATAACCCAGCAATCCCTCTCCTGGGTATCTACCCCAAAAATCTGAAAACATTTTTCCATAAAGACTTGTGTGCTCCAATGTTCCTTGCAGCTTTATTTACGGTGGCCAAGACATGGAAACAACCAAAATGTACTTCGATAGATGAATGGATAAGGAAGTTGTGGTATATATACACAATGGAATACTATTAGGTGGTAATAAAAGATGAAATAGTACCATCTTAGTACCAATCTAACCACATAGATAGATTTTGTGGTTATAATGCTAAGCGAAATAAGTCAGACAGAAAAAGTAGAGAACCATATGATTTCACTGATATGTGGTATATAAAACTGAAAACAACAAAATAACAAGACAAACACATGAAGGAACAAAAACTCATAGAGATAGACGATAGTTTAGTTGTTACCAGAGGGTAAGGGGGGAGGCTCTAGAAGAGGGTAAATGGTGTCTAATATATGGTGATGGAAAGAGAACTGACTCTGGGTGGTGAACACACAATGTGAGACATAGATAACGTATTACAGAATTGTACACGTGAAATTTATGCAACTTTACCAACAATTGTCACCCAAATAAACTTTATTAAAAAAAAAAATAAAATCATGTTCAAATTACAATTTTTAGCATTTTTGTTTTTGTCCAGTTATTAAAATCAGAAATAAAAGTGTAAATCAAAGTAATATGGCCTAACCTTAACTCCATATAACAGTTTCAATATATATGTCCCAAACCATTTCCTAATTGTATCTTTTCATATCATTTCCTATGGTCAAATACAATAAATATAATTGATTTCAAGTCTTACCAATACTTTATAACTCCTCCCAAGTATAAATCCATCATTGACTTTCGTTTTTCATTATATGAAATAGTTTTGTTGTAGGGGTTAAAATGTACATTATTCAATGTGTAATTTAACTTTTTTTATTTATAACATATTATCTTAGGTGGAACTGGTTGCCATACATCAATGAAACATCAGTTTAGAGGGTAAAGCTTTCTACTAGAGAAATGTTGCTCACATTTTCAAAGTGAAAAAATTGAATATCTTCTCTCTAATCTCATATGAGAGTCAGATCTCATTGTACCATTGTTTGACATAAATAGTGTGCGTGTGTACTTTTCAGTGAAACATTTTATACGGTGAATGTTAAATAAATTCAGTTGCTCATTGCCTTATTCAATTAAAACAGCTGTTGAGTGAATTTTCAAAAAGGTTGTTGCTATGCCAATATCAGTTCTTACATTTAAAATGTGATGCTAATTTTATCACACAGTGGTATCAATTTTAAAGAGACAGTGTTCCACTCTTTGCTCCTCAGTTACTAGATATATATTTAATGCTTATCTGGTAGCCAACACTACATTAAGGATGAAAGAATGAACAAAAAGTTTTTTTTTTGTGGCATAGCTATAAGTTTTTTGACATATCCCTATATTCTGTTCTTCCTTCCTTCCTTCGTTCCTTCCTTCCTTCCTTCCTTTCCTTCCTCCTTTTCTTTTAAAATTGTATCCAAGAAATTTCTGAGTCCTTATTAAGAGTTCAGAGGGCTTTTATTCATCTGAATGAAGCCATTTTATTTAAAATAATTTTAGAAGGTCTTTTCAGGAAATGTCTTCATTCATAGTTGTGACACTGTATTCTGGATATTCTAAAAATGCAAAAACAAAACAGCTATCTTTTTGGATCTATCATAGTTGTTCCCTTTTTGAAGCACACCCTTTCTCCTCATTCATATAATCTGTTTAGAAATGAATGTGTCTAGGCCCAATTGGGTTTGATTAGGCTAGACACTTTACCCGAGCAAATCAATCAAACTGCCTTACACTGGAATTCTGATTCAGGTAACTGCTGAGAAATAGATAACAATAACCATTTGAGTTGTAAGTTAAAAAGTACATAAAATCATGGATAGAATTAGTTAGGGAAGTAATAAAAGACAGCTGGTCTTTTTTACCAAGAAGAGGGGATAGAGCTGATGCACATGAGAAAGAAGGTAGCTCCATGATGAATGGTAGGAAACCCTAGGATCCGATATTGTAACTCCAGACACCCCCTCTTGATTTAAGCTGGCTTATGTTTTCCTTGAAATTAAAAGTTTCTTGACTATAACAAAAATGAGTTTGTATCCTGAAAACAGGTACAAATAATGTGCAACAAAATCTATTGAACACAATTGAGTAATCAAACTGTTTATGGTTCAATTAATCTATCAAGTTATAAATTGATACCTTTTATACCTGCAGGTAAGATATCTTGAATATTGCTGTTATTCAGATGAATAAAAAAAAAGTTAGATTATTAAGTATTTTAAGGACTCTTTTTTCAATTTCTAAACAGAATGAAGAGCTGAACAATATTTTGACATATGGCTTCATTTTCAGAATAACTGCAGATTTCTGTCAAAATGACAATAACTCAATCTCATATTTTGGAAAGTTTCTTAAACCAATAAAACTTATTGATCAAATGCTATTTTGTCTATATGTAGCCTCACAGGCTTTTGTTCTTACTCTTTTCCATCTGTTTATTATGAGTGACCTCTATTTAAGATCAATCATGAGGTATGATCAAAAAATATGGTGAATGTTTGAAGTAAAAAAATATATATTACAGTAAAAGACACTTTGCTATTAATCTCCCTCAAAATATTCTCCCCTTGCTTAAAACACACTTATCTCACCATTCTTGCCACTTTCTGAAGCAGTTCTGGAAGTCCTCTTTCAAAAGTGTCTTTACTTCATCCTCCATCATGTCAACGCTTTGTATTACACATCTCACATTGCTTCTGGTATGGCAATTTCTATCAAATAAAAACATTATGGTGTGTCCACATCCACCTTATTCACCAGATCTGGCACCATGTGACTTCTGGCACTCCTCCAAAGTAAAAAGGACCATGAAAGAAAAACATTTTGAATCGATTCAGGACATCAAGGCAGCCATGACAGTGCAACTAAAGACACTCACGAAGGAGGACTTCCAGAACTGCTTCAGAAAGTGGCAAGAATGATGTCATAAATGTATTCAAAGAAAGGGGGAGTATTTTGAAGGGGGATTAAGGCAATGTGTTTTTGATTGTAATACATTTCATTAAATGTAAACATTTACTATACTTTTTGATAATACCTAGTATATCACGTTCTAGAATATAAAGGTAAAGTTCCATTGTGAAGCAAAAGATATTTACCATACAGTTTTTCATGGAAAGAAATGTTTATATTCTTTTTAAAAAGACAATATTAAAAGTTGCTGAGTTTCTACCACCTGTTCCTGACAGCTATTTTAGTGTAAGTAATACATCATGGGGTGATGGCAACTTGATGATGTATTGGAACTATACATCATTGTGGTGAGGGCGCTTTAATGACAGATGAGTAATACATCTTCAGGTAAAGCTCTGAAATTTAGGCCTGCCTGGAAAATAGAGTTTCAGTAAGAAGAAAACCTCTTATCAACTTTATAAAAGGATACAGTCAATAAAGCATAGTTTGCTAAATCAGAGGGCCGTAAGTTTGAATACAGAAATGAGATGTCTTTTAATGTCCATAACTTTTTTCTTAACATGTTTATTGCAAGTCAAAAATGCCCTTCTCATTAAAAAGTGTTCCCACTTATTTTTGTCTTGTTTATACTTCATGCAGCCTTTTCATCATGTATCTTTGGGTATTTGTTTTTCATTTTTTTTTCCTTAGAAGTGGAAGAAATTTCCTTTTAGCTTAGAATTTTTAGCACCAATGATACTCTTCTTGCTAATAAAAATTCCTTAATTTGGTACACACGGGGATATCATTTTTTCAATTTACTTCTGCTTTTTCTATGTTTAATAAACTGTTGAAAAACACATATTCTTGGTTTTTTTAAGAGCTTAGTTTTTTAAATCTTTACATGTCTCTGAAGAACAGTGATCCTTTTGTCTAGTACACTCATTAAGGGGAAGGGAAATCTTTGGAAAAGACTTTAACAATATTCTGTACATCACCATATTGTCATCGATATTCTTCTATCTACATTAAAAAGTCAAAGCATATTTACATTATAAAATCTTTAAAATTCTTAAATTTTTAGAGACTGTTGATGTATATATTTAATGTTGAAACGGGAAAACAATCTTTTAAAGAATACCTTTTATATATGTAAATTGTAGTCATAATAACAGAAGTTTCTGATAATGCTTAGCAGGACGTGATGAAGGTGACAAAATACGTTTTTCCAACAAAATCATATAATCAGTTTGGCTGTAAGAGGGGAAAAATGACATTTATAGTGTGTCATATACGTAGATCTTTCTGACATGTTGGAAATGTTCATTGTCTCACTCTTGCTCATTGTGACTCTTATCCCAGTTTTGTCTCTGTGATTATTAACACAGGATAATTATACAAAATGAAACTAAGATCAGATTATTCTGTTAACCTGTTATAAGAAAAAATCTATAACCCAAGTCTGGAATTAGAAAGTGAATTGGGCTTTTTTTTTTTTTTCCCCTAAGTTATGTCTAAGGATTATATATAAATCTATTCTCCTCTTTAGTAAATTATTCCTGAAGAGGAGAAAACATCTTCAAAGGCTACATGGAAACTAAAACACAGTACTAGCTAAGTTTTCTTAATATAAAATAGTAGAAAAAAGAAGCGGTAACTTGTCGGTAATGAGAAAACCAGAAATAGGGTATTTTGTAGCAGTCAGACCTGGATTTCAGTTCCAACTCTGAGACGTCTTAGCGGGTGACTATGGTATGACACTGAACTATGTGTGTCTCAAGTTGATCTTCCATTGTATTTGCAGACACTATACATCTCTGGATGGAACATTGTGAGAACTAAGTTACAAAATGTATCTGAAAGAGGGCCTGGCATATTTTAGGTACTCAATAAAGAGTAATTATAGATTAGAATTAAACAAAGAGGTAAATCTTTAAACAGACTTTTCTTTGAATAATAGTAAAAAAAAAAACTGGTTTCAATCAATTGAAAAAAATCCCAAGAAGAATGAAAAACTACTGTGGAAGAACTTAACCAAAATGACAAAAAACAAGCAACATTTTTGGGGCCCGGGGCAGGCTGCCCCAACATATCCCACAGTTGATTATTCCAAACCAAAATCAGCTGAGATGCAGCAGGAGAGGGAGGAATTTTCTGGCTTTCCTGTGTCTCCCTAAAAGCAAGAAATAAACCTGCATGTTAGGTGCCCTCCCACTCTTGAGGGCGGAGAAACAACCTTATCACAAGAGTTATAAAATCCAGAGTCAAAACAGCCTGTAGGAACAAACTCCTAACACCTTTACTAAGTCACTACCCAAACCCAAACTCTGTTAAAATTCCTCGTGATACCCAAACCTGCTTAGATTAATTTCTAATGAGCACTAACTTTCTGTGTCCTGACAATTATTCACAAATGTGTCGTTTGCTTGTCTAAAAAGTATAAAATAATGCCTAGTTTGATCTCTACTTTGAGCCTCATTTCATGATCTGAGCATTTACTGTGATTCTCCTGTGCACATGTATTTTTCTCCTGTTGATGTAGTCTTGCGTCAACTTTATTATTTTATAACTAGTTCAGCCAGAAAAATTGAAGAAGGGTAGAGTGGGGGAATTCCCTCCCACTGTCCAACAATATGAACTGCATTAAGGATCTTGAATACATTTTTGTTTGTTTTTTTGTTTGTTTGTTTGTTAATTTAAAATCAGACTTGCTCTATTGAATATGGACCTTGGTCCTTCATTTCCAACATTCTAAAACGCATTTTTTTTTTTTTTTTTAGGTTGGGAGTATACTTATTGTTCATCAAATCCCTAAAATGTACGATGATGTTGAAGTAAATATTCCTTTGGTTTGAAGATAATGAAATTGTGAAACACAGGTTCAAACAAGTACAGGATGGCCTGAAATGAGAAACTGAGTGAAAAACAGCCTTTTCCTCCCCATTGTTGGGATTGCATGTGTTTTGCTTTATCCATACAAGAAACCCATTTCTCTGCATTCCTGAACACCTGGTGGAAGGTGACCATCAGGTTTCCAGTGGGACCTGCAGAGAGGTATTAGTGTCTTTACTTTTCAATCTAAGATTCCTTAAAAGAGAATTTGACCCAGCTTGAGTCACTGAGAACCTGTTACCTATCCACTCAGGCTTTTTGCTAAGGTTAGGTAGTGCAGACAGAGTTGTCAGAGACAATACCCTGTAGGCAAGGAAAAATACTTTCCTTTTTTCCCTTCTAGTCCTTGGCTGAAAAACCCCTCACCCCCTAATAAAATATAGATTTACCGGGGAATAACAAACAGAAGTTTAATAACGTATCTACCTCCTGTACACATGGGGGAGACCCAGGAAAATAGAGTCATTCCCTGAAATGGTTCAAGCCAACACCTTAAATATCATCTCCAGCTAAAGACAAGAATGCTTGAGAGGGGTGTATGATTTTTATGCAGATTAAAGTCAGTAGTCTTCTCCATTGATGAGTTTCTAGAAACTTCTTCATCCTTCCCTTCCTGATACAAGAGGAAGATACCCTTACAAATAGAGATTACACTAATAAACATAAGTATCTCCTACACAAGAGTAACTTCTAGTGGGTTTTCAGAACTTCTGCTGTGTCCACTGTGTATTAAAGACAACCAGCTCAAGATAATATTTATGCCAAAGGGACATATTCCTACTTGGGGATGGCAAGTTCTATTCCCCTTCAACATAAAGTTAGGGAATGTTGTTACATAAGGGAGTTTATAGGCTGGGTTAAGGTATCGGTTGTTTCAGTGCACTATCAGTGCACGTTTTCCTTAAACAGAGTCACTTTTTTGTAGTATTTAAAATTAACCTCTCTGAATTGTTGAATGAGACAAAGGAACAGAATGTAATAATACATTAATATTTAAAGCAGGGGTGTCCAAACTGTGGCCCGCGGGCCAACTGCGGCCCACGATCCATTTTTTATTGGCCCGCAGCAAATTCCAAAAATATATTTAGTTTACTTAAACAAATTAGGTGAGGCAATATGTACTTCACCTTGAGTGAGTGGCCCGGCTGTTTGTGTATTTTACCAAATATGGCCCTTGGTGAAAAATGTTGAAAAAAATTTGGACACCCCTGATTTAAAGAGTTCACATAATCTAAGCTATTATCAAGCTAATCAGAAATAAGCATAGAAAAACAACTGATTTGCTGCTGTAAACCTTTTACAAAGTATAAAAAAAGACTGATCTATAAATTCACTCATAGCCATTGTAGCCAGGTGAACTTATAAAATGAGATGTACAAATTATAAATAAGCACTTTTATGGAAATAAACATTTCCATAAAGTGTCAAATACAAAATAATTAACAAATAAATGATACATTTTTTTGAGAGAAAAAAGAAAGTAACAATGCATAACTTGGTATACTATCTATGGAATGTAGAACTTTGTAGAAATCACTAATACAGGAAAATAAAAACCGAAGGAAGCAACTAATTTTACATAAGTCTAATTTGAATAATTTAATACTTTAACTCTAAAAAAGAATATAAAATTGTGACATGAGACCAAGAGATGAAAAGTGTGTGCATATAACCATCACCTTAATTCTTTGGACCATGATTTCATGTGGCCCTAGTGGCTTTTATGCCTTATTTATAAAATTTTAAGAACAAAAAAATGTGCAATGCATATGTATTTGCAGTTTGGAATAAAATTCAAATTTCCAGTAACTTGAGAAGAACATTAAGATAACACAACATTATTTGTAATATAATAAATTAATAAACAGTATCTTTGGGTATTTGTGATTATAGATTTAATTGCTATTAAACATTAAAAAATGAGATTTTAAATAACTATGAAATAAAGACAGTAAGTTAATTATTTAATTGTCAGATGGCATTATAAATTGTTAATTTAATATCATATATACATATATGCATAAAATTAAGGATTATGCATTATGACATAGTGCAAAAATCTTTCACATAAAAGTTATCATTTAGCAGTATAAAATATAAAAATCATAAAATGTAGCAATTAAAGTTATAATCAACAATGTGTAATTTATTATAATAAAATTATGAAAACTTTTAATTTTGTAAAAAATTGCTTATTATGATGGGTAAACAATGTACTCTAATTATTAAAAAAAGTACTGTACTTTACCATCATATTCTTCAAACTTTTACTAAAAAAATAATGATTTATACCTGTGTGGTCCAAAATAGTAACCACAAGTTACACGTGACTTGAGCATTTGAAATGTGACTAGCCACAACTAGATGCACTGTAAGTGTAAAATACACACCGGATGGCAAATACAAGTTATGAAAAAAACAAAATGCGAAATATCTCAAGAATATATTTTTAATATCGATGTTGAATTGATAATGTTTGAAATATATTGGGTAAAATAAAATATTAAAATTAATTTTATCTGTTTTTTTTGTGGCTACTAGAAATGTAAAATTACATACATCACGCTCATATTTCTATTAAATGGAGCTGTTTTATATCATTAAGCAGTTTAAAAATATCTGCAAAGGAAATGTTCCATTTAATTATCAATAAATAAGGAAACCAACATTGAGTGAGGTTAATTGGCTCGGCTAGCTCACCTAACTCAAAAGTAGTCTTCTGCCTCCAAGCTCTTTTTTTCATTTTCCCAAACTATTTGCAAGGTGTTTAGCTTGAACATTGCTTAGGCAACAGATGGCAAGAATTGAAGGCCTGATAATTAAACTGTTTTTTTTCTTAACCTTAAAAACTTTGATATTTTCACAAATTGAAGTATTAGTCGTGAGTAAATCGATTCATGAGTAAATCAATTCAAGATAGTCACATTTAAGTAAAATTGACATTTTAAAAACAATTATTTATTGATTTGGCTATTGATAAGGTGGGTATTGTTTTCACTTTTTGAAAACTTTAATTTTTTTTTATGATTTTGCTCTGTTCTATATCTGTATTACACATTTTTGGTAGCTTACTAAAATATTAATGGTCATTGTTTCAGAATATGAAAAACTATAAAATTTGTCAAGATGTTTCTTTGATGTAGTTATTACAGTGTTGTTTTCCAATGACATGTTAAACAATTTAAGTTAATCTGGCACACGTCAATCAATAATAACAGATAACCACGAAGATGTTGAATTTTCATATGAAATAACTATGTTCCATGAGGTTTTTTCAGGAAGGTGTAAAACAACAGCATAAAATGTCCATCAAAATATTAGTTTTCAAAAGTGTGGCAAAGTTGATTTGGTAAAAATTGGGAAAAATAATATAAATAATAGTAAGAAGTACTTAAAAATTATATGACAATATCTCCAAATTTATTCCTTTCTTACTAAGTTTTCTTACTAATGTGATTCATACATGTTAATTTAATCCAAGTACACATTATTATTAACACACTTGTATTAAAAATATGCTATACTTGTTTGTAAATTTGAAATTTGATTAAACTCTTCAGGAAAACAATCTCAAATTCAATGACTAATTGAAAAGTGAATATAGTGTGAAAAAGGTGAGGGATTAAGAAGTACTATTGGTAGTTACAAAATAGTCACGGGGATGTAAAATACAGCATAGGAAATATAGTCAATAACATGACACTAACTATGTAATTGCCAGGTGGGTACTAGACTAATCAAGGGGATCAGTTCAGAAATTATATAAATGTCTAACAATTACACTGTATACCTGAAACTAATATAAAATAATGTTGACTGTAAACTATAACTGAAAAATAAAAAATAGAAAAGTTAATACACATGGTTCTATTGGTAAAATTTTATGTAATCATCAGTTTTCATTGTAAAAGTGTGTTGGATTAATGCAAGATCGTGGATTTCGAAGCTAATCTTAAAGTGACCTGATTTTAATCACACCTTTGCTCATTTATTGACTGATTGATAGTCAGGAGAAAATATCAAATATTGATATGTCTCATTGTGTTGGGATGGAGTCAGTAAAGGATGAGTTATAAAATTAAAGTAGTCTGCCTTTTTTAGTCATACTTAGCATAGAGGTTTTAGAATTTATCAGACTATTATCATTCTAACATGCTTAATACAGTAGCCAATTCAAACTAACCTATTGTTTCTTGACCAATATTCTCTATTAAAAATATACTTTATAGTTTTTCTTAAGAGGTTAGACTAAAATATAGTCAATTTCATTTAGGTCTTTTCATTAATAACAAAGTACATAGGTTCAGAAAAGAATTTGAGTTTTCATACGGGCAGTAAAAATTAGTTTTTAAAAGTTTGTGTTTATTTTGGCATTTAATGTTAGGTAATTGAAGGAAGGAAGGAAAGAAAGAAAAGTTAAAGTTTGGCTATAACCTGAATTAAATTCTGCAGTTTATTGCAGCTTTTGTTGAGCCCAATGTCCCAGTCTTTCGATTATTTATCATCTCGTCCTATTTGATTTTGTTTATCTTCCTTATAGTATTTTTCATACATTAAAGAGTTTGTGGCAATTATGTTATAGTTTCTTTTAATGATTCATTAATACCATATCCTGATTTGAAAAATAGCTGGGTTTGCTCAATAGTATGTATTGTCTGGTCATTCTTAATAAAAGAGAGTTAGTACTGGAGTTAATAAGAGCAACCAAAATAACAAAAATCTCAATGTAAGATAATTATCAATATTTTAATTATACTAGATAAATTTAAAATAGTTTCTAATGTATCATTCCCTTATAAATCTCAAAATAATTTCAGTACCTTTGAGATAAGTAATATGAGGCATGGATGTACTAAGTGCCTAGATATATGCATGGCTATAAACAGAAAAATATGGATTGGAGAAGCGGTTTTCTGCCTCCAAAAGTCATTCATTTTATATATCACCATGTGACCACAAGTTGACTTTTTAGTATGTTCCAGGGCCCTTGAAATTATTCAGTCTAATGGATATATCACTATCTATCTATCTATCTATCTATCTATCTATCTATCTATCTATCTATCTATAGCACTCCAATGCAAGTTACCCAGAATTTATACAGAGAAACAAAGCCTCTTAGTACCTATTTATTTTGTTCCTTCTATGTACATTATCAATCTGGCTAGTATAGATATTTATAGTATTTCTTTTTATGGCCAAGACAAATGCAGGATAATATCACAAACATTATCTTTCATATGCTAAGTATTAGTGTTCTCTGCATTAAATCTCCTGTTTCCCAACTCCTTTCCTTCATGTTATCATCAAATGTTTATTTAATTTCTACTATGTCCCTGATGTTATAAGCAAGTACTATAAACATCCTGATGAATAATCTTGTTGAAACACAACTTTACTTTTTGTAATGAATTCATACTTTAGGAAATATACGTCTGTAATATCGCTCAAAACTAAGTACTCATGACAAAACCCCACAAACACTGTAGCAAGCAGTGTAGACATTTAATGTTAATATCAGTAATTCATTAATATCATCACAAACAATGAAGAATACATTAATTTCAGAAATATGTAAATGTTGATCCTCCAAACTAGGTATTGTACTTGATATTCAAATCTGTAATACTTAAAAGCACTTAGAAAAATTAAATATGAATAAGAGACTTTTCTCTCCTAAATCACCATGAGCAAGTGTATTAACTTCTATAACATGCATTATTTCTCTCTGTGAAATGGCATATGGCTTTGGAAATAATTACCTTTGGGTTGCCAGAATGTTAAAGTAACTCTCCAGCTAGAACCTTTTTCTTTTAAAATTGTACATAAATTAAGAAGTGAGCATATAAAATGAATTCCACTGATTCACATTATTTGGAGAAAAGATCAGTTTGAATTAGTGACATACCTAAAATGTAGGTTTATGACTTTCAAATATCAGAATGAATGAGAGGCTGCATAAGAGAAAGTAAAGTACTGAGAGAAATGACCTTAATAAATAAAAAATTGAATTAACATATGTAAATAGAATGTAAAAGGAGGGTTTTGCTATGTGTGTTGGCAGAGTTTGTTGTCTTATATAATACCATCTCCCTTAACAGTTCTGTTTGTAAATATGTGTTTCCTGAAGAGCTTGACCTTATTTGATTGTGATGCTACTTTTCCTCTTTGTTATTTCCCATTTAAATATGCATTAATTTGCATTAGTTTACCTTCTATTACACTTTTGTTGTTTTTGTTTTGTTTTTTGGTAACTGTTACTTAATGCATCCCAATATATTTTCTGACTATACAAATATGATGCATATCAGGGCAGGGAGAGGAAGAATGTGGCTGTCAGTTCCAAAAAGGATTAAGGAATTCAATCCATTAGCCCTCCATCTGACTGCTTCACCTCTCTATCATAGGTAAGTTCATACAGAGTCAAAAGATACTCCTGGAAATGTTGTCCTATTATCTCAGTCACACTGCAGGCAGCAAGATTGGCTTTTGATTGAAAAAACAAGTTAAGTGGTGTTTCTTGTATCATTTCTACAATTGTTTCCAGTTGATTTTCAGAAAACTTTAAATGATCTTATGTCCATCTCAAAGATGAATTGCAAGATGAAAAATTCTGTAATATCACTTCCTAGGCTTTTGTACTTATACTATTTTATTAATTGTGGGTTGGAGTTGCCTTGAAATAATTTTTAAAAAGTTGTATGTAGAATTTATAAGACATGTTATAATAGTACACAGTTATCTTTAAAATATTGTCAGACTGAAAGAATGAACCCACAAATAATTACCAAGTTGACTGATGAAATGAACTGGCTCAAAATAATAATAGGCAATAATATCAAAACGTGTTGGATTACTTCGTTTCGAGTGTGTTCTTAATCAGTAACTACCAGGGAAACTTTACAAACAACACAAGTAATCAAAGTTTCAGCATCTCCATTTATAAAAGTATGGCAATAATAAAGTATTTCTTATACGATTGCTGTAACAATTACATTAGATTATCCATGTGAATTCATAGACTGATATATCACACGTACTTTAATATCAGTAAATAGAAATCAGAGAACCTGATATTCAGAACCTATTTTTGTTACTGAGACCTTATGTGATTTAGATCAAAATGTTTAATATGCTATATGTTTTTAATTACTTCTTAATTATGTAGCCACACTTTGATCATTTGAAAACAGTTTCATGTATGACATTTTACTAGACTTTCATCATAGAACACAGAAACATACAGAGGGTGCCAAAAAATGTATACACGTTTTAAGAAAGAAAAACTGTATTAAAATTGTAACACTCAATATATACCAATAACCATACAAGTCACATTTGACTTCTACAATTACAAGAGGTGCTTACAGTGGTACCATCAGCATCCAGACACTTATGATTACGGCACACTACTGCTTGAGCAACGGTGACCAAAGTGTCCGCTTGTATACATTTTTTTTGTCACACCTGATAGTATAAATTAATACTGTAGGTCACATATGTTAGTATGAATATCTAGAGGAAATGTTTTAGAACTCCCAATCTATAAGGTATAGTTCAGGAAAAATAAGAAGTTACACATGATGAGAAGACAGGGTACTTTGGAAAAGACCATAATGCTGGGAAAAATAAAAGGCAGCAGGAAAAGAGGAAGACCAAATATGAGATGGACTGACCCTATGAAAAAAAACCATAGGCATGAGCTGAGCAGGGCTGTTGAGGACAGAACATTGTGGACATCACTCCTTCATACAGTCGCCAGGAATCATAGCCAACTCAACAACACATAACACGCAAAAGTTATTATCTTCCTTTGTCCATAAGGGAGGGGAAGAAGCTCTCTCTTGGAGCAATGTGAAATGCCTTTTGTCATTGCTTTTGTTACTTAAATTTTCAGTAGAAGTAGGAAGTAGAGTTTTCAGCCTTATTTTTGTTGTTGTTTCAGGACTCTAGGTAATGAACATGCATGCAGTTGTCGCTTGGTGAACATGTGCGTGCATTCTGAAAAATTATAGAAAGAGAAGAAGGTACGTGTATGTGTATAGTCAGTTCTGAGGCAAAATGCAATCATCATTAGTAGATAATGTCAAACTGAAATCATCTTTTGTAGTTTTTTAAGATGTATTTATATTTGTATATTTGCATTTGGGGGGTGGCTAATTTATGCTATCAGTCATTTGTCTTTTCTACTTTTATCTATTAATGTAACATAGTAGTAGTTTAATAAACATAATAGCATTGAAAATTTCACAAAATCCTGTAATCAAATTTGCCTGGACATTCGATTAGTACTCTGATAAATTTGCTTCATCTCAATATATAATATAAGCTTTTATAAAAATATGCATAGCTGAGTTTAGTCTATTATTTAACTTTGGTATATCTGCTTTCCTTGTTAAGTTTTGTTACCAGGATTATACTAGTCTAGTTGAATGAATTTAAAATACTTCAATTATTGTACGATTTTGAAATGTTTAAAAAATATAATCTCTCTCTTAAATGCATGATGGAAGTAAATTCAATCAGAGGACAGATATTTTTTCACTATAATATAAATTTAATGTTTTCTACTTGTTCTTGAACAAATTTTGATATTAATATTTTCCTAGAAATCCAATTATTATAGTTTTCAAATATTACCATACATATGTATATTAAAATCTCTTAAATACTTAAAACTGAGTAGTTTATAAAGTTGGGTCTTTATTATTTCTAATGGTGTACTTTTTTTCTACCTTTTGTGTCCTTATTTAACTTGATGAAGTTTCACTATTTTTAACAGTTTTTTTCTATAGTAGTAATATTTTATTTTATCTATGCTATTTCATATTTTGTAGTTATTTATATATATATTTTTTTATTTCTCCTTATGTTAAAATCTTAGGAGGATTCCCAGGAATAACGAAAAACAAAAAAATACTTAGGAGGATCACTTTTCAAATTGCATTTTAATTTATTTAATTACCATGTTATGGAACATGACATTCACAACAAACAGCATACATTACAAAAATAACAGCTTAAAGGATCTACAAACATGCTTGAGAGGGAGACATGGCCTTGAACTTGAGAAAGCCTTAGGATGAAATAGGTGAAAGAAGGGGTAAGCAAAAGATAGATGCTTTCAAAAAGTAGAAAGAATACAGGAAAGAACAAATGAGAGCATGACACTTTCAAGTATTGAAAATAATTCAAAGTTGCCAGAATTTACACGTAAATTGGAAAAGAGTAAGAGATGAGCTAAAATTAGAGACAATACATGGATAGCTCTGGGTGAATAATTTAAATGAGAACAGTTTAAGTGGACTTTACACTAAAGGCAATAGAAAAGGTTTTAAGCAGGAGAGAGAGACAAAATTATTAAGATAAAAAATAACAAAATAGAAAATCCTAATAATAATCACAGTAAATAAAATATTTATATAAATCATTAAAATCCCAAATTGCCCACTACTAAAGATTATTAAATTGGGACACTACTTGGAAAATTAGATGAAGAAAAAATATAGATAGTACAATAGCATTAAAAACAAGAAAGACAATATAAATGCAGATTTAAAAAATATGTATGTGTATGTATATTTAGGGTTTCCAGGCAAGAATTACTACCCGTTCTTGGGAATTCTTTTTGCTTTTCCATTCCTGAATCCCAAGAAAAGTTGGTCAGGAAATCAGGAAAATCAGTTCCTTGAAGCCAAGTGGTTGGTAGTGCTGGCTGTCACTTTGTGGAAATGATACATCATGGAGAACAGAAAACAGTTTATATCTCGGGATTTGGGAACGGGAAAGTGAACAAAAAACTCCTGAGAACGGGCGGGGATTCCCTCCTGGAAACCCTAATATTGATTTAATGAACTATTGTTGGGAGGCAATTGGCCAAGGGCTTCATGCACTCCTACAAATCTGAATGTGTTGAGATTGCAAGGCTCTGACTACTCTTTCATCTACCCATTTCTTTCTCCAAGTGTTTGTGCATCTAGAAATCTTAAAAGTGAAATAATGTCTCACTCTGGACAAAAAGCAGGATTGTTTACCATAAAAATAAAGGATTTCTTGAGGTCAACATCTTTCTGTGTGCAAACATTCCTTAGTGTACAACATACTGCCTAAGCAGGCTTCATCTGACCCTCTATGTATGCTCGAGGGACTTGGGGGCAAAAAAAACTTGCACAAATTCCTGTCATTCCCAGTACTGGTTGTGTTGTGAATAATAAAATTGTTGGTTTTTGACCCAGGATTTTCATGTGTTCTGGTGGCATCTAGGTAACTTGGACAAGATGATTGATCAGCATGCATGTGGGATAAAATCTATCTCCTCAAAATTATATCAAATGATACAATTAATTTTGAAAGCATAAATAAAATGTTTAATAGTCTAGAAAATCCAAAATCCACCCTTAGAAATTAAAATATGAATAAATCTTTGCATTTAAAGAAATTATACAAGTTATCAAAAATTATTCAGAAATTTCTCAGATTCTGAACATCTTAGAGAGGTCTCCCAAATTATGGAAGAATCTTAATGATAAATTCCACAGAGGAAACAAGGATTAAAAAAAAAAAAAGCATGCTATTTCATTATCAAATAATACTACGAGTTTGAGAAGTAATAAACGATAGTGAACTCTACAGATCAACCTCAATTATAAATACGGCTACACAAATACAATTATTATCTCAGTGCATGAATCAAATAATGATGTATAGAAGACACGCTCTCAGCTATCGTTTATAAAACTCCAACGCTGTTAAAACAATTTCTCATGATTTTAGTATCTGATTTCATTGGAGACATAGCAGAGATTGTTCTGGATTGGGAATCTGTGAGCACTAATTTTGAATCATTTTTTAAATATATATTACTTTAAAAATTTAATTCTATACTAAAAATAAATTTGATGACTCGCTTCTTAAAGACAAAAGTCATTTACCTCATACTGACAGTGCCTCGTATAATGGGAGGCATTTCGAAACGATTAGTAAGTACTTATAACTATAAATATTTTATCTTTTTTTTTGGAAACCAACTATGAGCTCTGTATTCTATTAAGTGCATTGGACATAAATATTTTCATATTCACAAAAGGAGACATGGAAAGTGAGGTCCAGAGAGGTTATATAAACTTGACTTCCTCATTTGAAAGAGGAAGAACAGCTTATATTGTTATTTTCAGTTTAGCAATACAGTTTGTCAATATTCACTAAATCATAAGTTGCATTAGTTTTCTAAGGTTGCTGTAAAAAAAATCACCACAAATTTCATGGCCTAAAACAACCCAAATTTGCTATGTTGTCCTCTTGTGGGTCAGAATTCCAATAGGCGTCTCACCTGGTTAAAATCAACATGTCAGGTGGACCACATTTCTTTTTGGACACTGGAGAAAATATGTTTTCTGATCCTTCATTTTTTTTTCTTTTTCTTTTTAAGGGTTCAGTTGATTGTGATTGTAGAATTGAGATTTTCATTACTTTGCTGGCTGTCAGCTGATATTTGCCTACTGTATCTTCAAAACCATCAAAATGGTTTGAGGCCTTGTTACCCCTTGAAACTTTCCCGCCTCTTCTTCATCTTTTGCTCCCTTACTTTTCTCCTTCTTCTGCTTGTGTTAAGGGGTTGCATGATCATATTGGTCCACCAAATTATCGTCCCTATTTTAAGATCCATAACTTTATTTCCATCTGCAAAGTTTTTTGATTTTTGTTTATTTTTTTTTGCTATATAATGTATTATATTCATAGATTTTGGGGATTAGGGCATGGATCACTATTTTAGCTATTAACTGTGTTAATAAAATTACCAAATTAATTACTATGAGTAATTGCTATATTTTTACTTGAATAATTTACCTAATGCACTAGATAATACAATCCATATTTATTTTTTCAGAAAATATGTATTCTACAGAAAAAGAACAAGTTATCATTTTAAATTTAATATATTAAAGTGAACCTCCTGAAATATTAGGGAAATCATGGATGGGAAGTATTTATAACCATAAGGAACTCATTAATAATGGAGGATTTTTAAAATTTATCTTTCAATAAACAAAATGAGTAAGCTGTTTTATATCAAATTTTAAATAAAAATACATTGAGAGTGTTAAGTCAAGATATGTGAAGTCATTTAATGTTTGTAAGAATGTCCGGAAATTATTGCAATAACAAATTTGGAATAGTATTGTTACTTATGTTCAATGCTTTATTTGAACACAATATGTTATATCATGCCATTTATTATGCTTTTTGTACTTTTTCTTTGATGTTTTTGTACTTTATTCATTTTATTATAATTTTACTTTAAATAATCATGTTATTTGAAATAGACTCCGAAATGGCATTCTGAATATTTTGGAACAAAACTTTAGTAAGTTATTTCCTGTATTCTCATAGAATGTTTCTTTTCTTTGGGCATACGTTTTGTAGGTTAAACGAATTGTTATTTGACAAATTCATAAAGGGATCTTCATACTAACTTTTAGTAGGTAAACAATGGAAATTAATATCACTGGTGTTTATAAAGTATTTTAAGCACATTATAAACAAATTTCCTCAAATAGGATAACAGATCATTTTGTACTTTTAGCTATTCAAATTAAATTGTTTGCATTTCACATATAAGATTTTTTTCACTATTAACAGAAAGAGGGTAATATCTGGGTCGGCCCGGTGGCTCGGACGGTTGGAGCTCCGTGCTTCTGGCTCCGAGGGCTGCTGGTTCGATTCCCACATGGGCCAGTGGGCTCTCTACCACAAGGCTGCCAGTTCGACTCCCACAATGGATGGTGGGCTTCGCCCCCTGCAACTAGCAATGGCGACTGGGCCTGGGGCTGGGCTGCGCCCTGCACGGCTAGGACTGAAAGGACAACAACTTGAAGCTGAATGGCAACCTCCACGGCTAAGATTGAAAGGACAACAACTTGACTTGGAAAAAAGTCCTGGAAGTGCACACTGTTCCCCAATGAAGTCCTGTTCCCCTTCCCCAATAAAATATATATTAAAAAAAAAAAAAAAAAAAAAAGAGGGTAATATTTAATATCTAAAGCAGTTCTTAACATATAGTAGAAAAACAGTGTTTGTTTAATAAATTTACTATGTAAAACCTTTAGTAAAAATGTAGCAATAATAAACCTGAAAATATAATCTGTATCAGCATTTCAATCAAATGACCATGTTAATTTACTTCAAATAAATTCATGAATCAAAAGAAATTCCATTAAAATGCTCATTAGGGATTTTCAAGGAGGCTCTAACATTTAGGTAGAGGAGTAAAGCTATAAGAATATCCAGCATTTTTTTTTTTTCTTTTAAATGATAAAGTAGAGAAAGAAGTGATAGAAGAGAAGAAGAAAAAACAGGAAGGCAGGAAAATTAGGGACTGGCCCTGCTTGACCTAAAATTTTAAATAAAACCATATACAACAAATTGGTTAAATAGATATATATCTATTTAACCAATTTGTTGTATATGGTTTTGTATATGTATGTATATGTATGTATATGTATATATATGTATATATGTATGTATGTGTGTGTGTGTGTGTGTGTGTGTGTGTGTATATATATATATATATATATATATATATATATATATAGTGTGTGTGTGTGTCTGTGTGTGTGTGTGTGAATTAACTCAGAACCCAGTGTGCCTAGAAAATAAAGGAGCATATTAGGAAATAATGTTGTTTGTAAACAAATATTTAAATTGTGTAGACCATATTAAGGACAGTAGTTTTTTTAAGTGGAATGAGATAACCGTGATTTTTACGATTAAAGTTGGTATGACATGATAAAATACATATTTTGGAAAGATCACTCCATCTATATTAAGGACAGCAGATTGAGGAAGAACAAAAGCACTTTAGGAAAATGACTTATTAGGTTATTGTAATGAATAGTTATTGTAATTCCTTCAAAACAATCATTGAATCCAATGAAATTAGTCTAGGGTTCTCTGATTTGATTGTAGTTATTGGATACTTCTGGTGTGTCATACTGAATGTACACTATTTTCACAACTCATGTTTGCCAAAGATTCACTAACCAATATATTTCACTTATTTTGATAGCATTCATTCAGAAAAGAGATTTTTGACATAGCCAGAAGTCACTGAGTATGACAATAAAATATAGTGAAAATGTGTTATTAGCTGAATAACTAGTGTCATAGTTATGCCTGTTTCTATTATTAACAAAAATGAAATAAAAAAGCTTATTGAATCTGCGTATTTGACCATATAAATAACTATTTTAGAATATTCTATTAGGAGTACATGTTATAAAAGAATAAGAACTTAATGTACTTAAATTACATTATTAAAATTATTGTGGTTGAATAAGAACTATACCAGAATTAATCAAATTTCATCAATTTGGGAAGTCCAGTACATCTTGCAAAGCATGGTTTTCATGAAGAAGTCAATATTTAAAAAGTCAGGTACAGCAAGCCAACATTGCAGGAAATGTTAAAAGAGCTTCTGTAAGCAGAAGAAAGATGAAAACAATCTAACTAATGAAGACAGGAAATACAAATAACAAAATGGCAATAACTATGTACCTATCAATAATCACTTTAAACATAAATGGATTAAATGCTCCAATCAAAAGATATAGGGTGGCTGAGTGGAAAGGAAAACAATACCCTTGCATATGTTGTATACAAGAGACTCATCTCAGATCAAAAGACACACACAGCCTGTAAGTGAAGACATGGAGTAAGATATTTCATACAAATGGAAATGAGAAAAAAAAAAAAGCTGAAATTGCAATACTTATATATGACAAAAGAGATTTTTAAAATGAAGAATATATTAAAAGACAAAGATGTGCACTACATAATAACAAAGGGATCGATCCAACAAGAGGACATAATCCTAGTAAACATCTATGTACTCACCCAACATAGAAGCACCTAAATATATAAAACAGATATTGACTGACATAAAGACAGAGATCGACAGTAACACTATAATAGTAGGGGACTTCAACACACCACTGACAACAAGGGACTGCTCCTCCAGACAGAAAATCAATATGGAAACAATAGCCTTAAATGACACATTGGACCAGTTGGATTTAATGAATATTTTTAGAGCATTTCACCCCAAAGCTGCAGAATATACATTCTTCTCTAGTGCACATGGGACATTTTCCAAGATATACCATATATTAGGTCACAAAACAAGTCTCAATAAAATTAAGAAAATAGAAATCATATCAAGTGTCTTCTCCGATCACAGTGCTATGAAATTAGAAATGAATTACAAGAAAAAAACTGAAAAATACACAAATACATGAAGGCTGAACATGTTACTAAATAATGAATGGGTCAACAATGAGATAAGAGAGGTAATCAAAAGATACCTAAGACAAACAAAAATGAAAACACAATGACCCAAAATCTATGTGATGCAGCAAAAGCAGTCCTAAGAGGGAAATTCTTAGCAATGCAGGCCTATTTAAAGAAACAAGAAAAATCTCAAATCAACAGTCTCTCCTTACATTTAAGGGATCTGGAAAAAGAACAGCAAAATAAGCCCAAAGGGAGTACAAGGAAGTAAATAATAAAGATCAGAGCGGAAATAAATGAAATAGAAACCAAAAAAAAAAAAAAAAAAAAAACAATATAAAAGATCAATGAATCAATGAGACCAAGAGCTTGTTTTTTGAGAAGATAAACAAAATAGACAAAACTTTATCCAGACTCATAAAAAAAAGGACCCAAATTAATAAAAGCAGAAATGAAAGAGGAGAAGTGACAACAGACACCACAGAAATACAACAACAATAACAACAAAAACAATTAAGTAATTACTATGAGCAACTATACACCAACAAATTAGACAATATGGAAGAAATGGATAATTTTCTAGAAGCGTACAACCCTCCAAGTCTAACTCAAGAAGAAATGGAAAATCTGAATAGACTGATTACTACCAGGGAAATTGAATCAGTAATCAGCAAGCTCTCAACAAACAAAAGCCCTGGACCAGAGGGCTTTACAGGTGAATTTTACAAAACATACAAAAAATAATTATCACCTATTCTCCTCAAACTATTCCAAAAAATCCAGAAGAAGGGAAGTCTCCCAAACTCTTCTCACGATGCCACTATCACCCTGAAGCCAAAATCAGACAAAGATATTACAAAAAAAATAAATAAATAAATAAAACTGCATTCCTAATGAACATAGATGCAAAAATCCTCAACAAAATATTAGCAAATAGAATTCAGCAATACATTTAAAAGATCATATACCTCGATCAAGTGGGATTAATTCTTGGTATGCAAGGTTGGTTCAATATCCGCAAATCAATTAATGTGATACACCACATAAACAAAATGAAAAATAAACATCATATGATCATATCAATAGATGCAGAAAAAGCATTTGACAAAATGCAGCAGCAATTTATGAAAAAAACTCTTAAGAAAGAGGGAATAGAGGGATCATATCTCAGCATAATAAAAGCCACATATGACAAACCCACAACTAATATCATACTCAATGGGGAAAAGCTAAAATCATTCCCCTTAAGATCAGGAACAAGGGAAGTTTGCCCACTTTCTCTATTTTTATTCAACATAGTTCTGGAAGTTCTAGCCACAGCAATCAGAGAAGGAAAAGAAATAAAAGGCATCCAACCTGGTAAGGAGGAACTAAAATTTATATGCAGATGACATGATATTATATAGAGAGAATCCCAAAGACTCAATCATAAAACTATTAGAACTGATAGATGAATTTAGTAAAATAGCAGGATACAAAATCAATGTTCAGAAATTAGTTGCATTAGTATGTACCAATAATAAACTATCACAAGGATAAATTAAGAAAACAGTCCCATTTACAATTGCTTCAAAAACTATAAAATATTTAATAAATATAACCAAAAAAGTAAAAGACCTGTACTCAGAAAATTATAAGACACTGAAGAAAGAAATTAAAGAAGATACAAATAAATGGAAACACATACCATGCTCATGGATAGGAAGAATTAATGAAGTTGAAATGTCCATATTGCTTAAGGCAATATATAGATCCAACACAATTTCTATCAAACTACCAAGGACATTTTTCACAGAAATAGAACACATAATCCTAAAATTCTTATGGAACCATAAAAGACCCCAGATAGCTATGGCAATCTTGAGAAATAAGAACAAAGTGGGAGGTATCATGATACTTGACATCAAATTACACTACAAGGCTATAGTAATCAAAACAGCATGGTACTGGCATAAAAACAGACACACAGATCAATGCAACAAAATAGAGAGCCCAGAAATAAATCCATGTCTATATGGTCATTTGATCTACGACAATGGAAGCAAGAATTTACACTAGGGTAAAGACAGTCTATGCAATAAATGGTGTTGGGAAACCTGGACAAACACATGCAAACAAATGAAGTTGGACTGCCTCCTTACACCATTTACAAGAATACATTCAAAATGGATTAAAGACTTAAATATAAGATCTGAAACCATGAAACTTCTAGAAGAAAATATAGGAAGAAAGTTTGCAGACAGTACCCTTAGTAATATTTTTACTGATATAGCCTCTTGGGCAAGGGAAGTAAGAGAAAAATAAACATATGGGATTATGTCAAACTAAAAAGTTTTTTTGCAGCAAAGGAAATCATCAGTAAAACCAAAAGGCATCCTACTGAATGGGAGAAGATATTAGTCAATTACATATCTGATAAGGGGTTAATATCCAAAATTTATTTTAAAACTCATTCCACTTAACACCAAAAAAACAAACAACCCAATTAAAAAATGGGCAGAGTACAGGAAGAGACATTTTTCTAAAGAGGACATACAGATGGCAAACAGACATATGAAAAAATGCTCAACCTCACTAATTATTAGAAAAATGAAAATAAAAACCACAATGAGATACCACATCACACCACTCAAAATGGCTATCATCAATAAATTAACAAACAACAAGTGCTGGCACCGATGCGGAGAAAAGGGATCCCTCGTGCACTGCTGGTTAGATTGCAGATTAGTGCAGCCACTATGGAAATCAGTATGGAAGTATGTCAAAAAACTGGAAATGGAACTACCTTATGATCCAGCAATTCCACTCCTAGGTATCTATCCAGAAAAATTGAAAACACTAATTTGAAAAAAAATTATGCACCCCTATTTTTATTGTGGCACTATTCACAATAGCCAAGACATGGAAACAACCGAAATGCCCATCGGTAGATGACTGGATTAAGAAACTGGTATATTTATACAATGGAGTATTACTCGGCCATAAATACAAATGAAATCTTACCATTTGCAATGATACGGATGGACCTAGAGAACATTATTAATTGAAATAAGTCAGATGGAGAAAGACAAATACCATATGATCTCACTTACATGTGGAATCTAAAGAATAGCATAAATGAACAAACTAATGAGAAACAGTCTCAGAGATACAGCAAAAAAACTGAGGGTTGCTAGATGGGAGGAGGGTGGGGATGAGGGAGAAGTTGAGGGTATTAGAAAGCACAATCCGTAACCACGAGATTGCCACAGGGATACAAAAGACAGTTTGGGGAATATAATCGATAATGTTTTAAAGATTTTGTAGGGTATTTGATGGAGACTTGTCTTATTAGGGAGACCACTTAATGGACAGTGTAGGTGTCTGACTACTGCAGTGTACATCTGAAGCTGCATAATAATGAATGTCAACTATGATTTTATATATATATATATATACACACTCACACATATGTGTATATATATGTGTGTGTATATATATGCGTATATATGTGTGTATATATGTATATATGTGTATATATATGTATATGTGTGTGTGTGTGTGTGTGTGTATAGTCACAGAATGTGGAGTACAGCACAAGGAATAGAGTCAATATAGAGTCAATAGAGTGGAAATGTAACAGCTATATACGATGTCAGAGGGGTTGTAGATTGGGGGAGGGGGGAAACACTTGTGAGGGGTATAAATGTCTAACGATTACAGTTTTGTGCACCTGAAACTAATTTTAAAAAGTCAATTAAATGCATCAGCAGAATTAGGGATATAAGTCTGTGGATAGAAGAGCATACAATATAGTCTTGTGTCTATATAGGATTTTGTTATTGTTGTTATTGTTAGATTATTAAGAGAAAATTATGGATAGAAGAAGCAAGATAGCAAGATAAGGATATATTAGGTCTGTGTGATTGGTTAGCTCCTTAACTTTGCTCTAAGTTTCACACAAAACACACATGTGAATACTTATAGCAGGTTGATTTGTAATCATCAAAAACTGGAAGCAACTGAGAGAGCTGAATGGATAAACAAACAGTGGTACATCTATACAGTGGAATGTTATTAAGTGACAAAAAGAAATGAGTTATCAAGCTATAAAAAGACATGGAGGGAATTTAAGTGTCCATTGCTAAATGAGAAAGCCAGGCTGAAAAGGCTGTGTAATGTGTGATTCCAATTGTATACACTGCGGAAAAGGCAAAGTTATACAGAGAGCAAAATTAATCAATGGTTGCCAGAAGGTGGGATGGAGAGTGGGGGATGAATAGGTAAGGCACAGAGGATGTTTTGGGCAGTAAAACTGTTCTGTGTGATATTCTAATGGTGACACACTTGTCAAAATCCATAAGTATGTGAAAACAAAGAGCAAACTGCAACGTAAACTGTGGCTTTAGTTAATAAAAAGGTGTACTGATATTAGTTCATTAAATACTATAAATATATCACATTGTTATAAGATATTAATAATGGGAAGACTGTGTCGGGGCTGGGATAGGATGTATACGCGAACTTTTTTATTATCCACTCAATTTTCTGTAAATCTAAAACTGTTCTAAAAAAATAAATTCTACTAATTAAAAAAAAAAAAAACATTAAAAAATCCTTTAAAGAAAGGATTGGCCACATAATGTGGTCTATATTTAAGCTGCGTAAAATGACAACTTGATACTGATAGCTGAGAAATTCAGACACAGGGGTTTAAGTGGCCCATGTTCATTTTTTCCTTCTTTGTTTGTTGCAATTAAAAGTTAACTAATAAACACATCCAGTAATTGTTCAAATACTTTTTAGTTATGAGGAAATGATGTAGTTGTGTGTTCACACACAAATGCACCTCTGTGGGTACATATTTGTATAATGCAACAGAGATATTAGTGTACATCATACCAAGTAAAACTATCTCAGATTAATGTTTACTATTATGTTGGTGCAAAAGTAATTGCAGTTTAAAGGTTAAAAATAATTGCAAAAATGATAATTACTTTTGTACCAACCTAACATATTCTTAGTCCTTGAGGTACAGATGGCACGACAAAACAGCTAAACTACTTCCTGTGGATCAGGTTTCTATGCTTTACATAGATGGCTACCATGTTTCCCCCAAAATAAGACCAGGTCTTATATTAATTTTTGCTCCAAAAGATGTATTAGGGCTTATGTTCAGGGGATGTCTTCCTGAAAAATCATGCTAGGACTTATTTTCCAGTTAGGTCTTATTTTCGGGGAAACACGGTAGGTATCTCACTCGATGAGTATTAGAAAAACCAGTAAAATCTTTTTAAGGCTTCTGCAGCATTTAAGAAAAAGGCATTTGTTGTTATATGTTCTTTCTATTTTCACACAAATTCACCTTTCTGAAGATTCAATAATCAAGATTAAAAAATAAAAGTTATCACATAAACACACACATACACACATACACATGCACACACCTCATATTTGAAATCAAACAAATATGTATATTTTTCTATCCTCTCTGTGTCAGTCTCCAAGCTTGTTACAAAAATGTAAATGAGTTTCTGTGTGACAATTTATCAATATCAGGGAGACATATACTTTATTTTTATATCCATTTTTCTCCATGCCCAACCATCCTCATAAAAAGGAGAAAACTTTACCCAAAGGATGAACAATTGTGTTGCTTAGGGGTGGAGGCTATTTATCGCTCCTATGTGCTCAATTATTGGTGGTGGAAGACATAACCATTATGACAGCTTGTGAAGCCAAATAGTTGGAAGAGACATAAAATATCCTCAGCTGGGTTTTCTAATCCCTGTGGTGATAAGTAATGAGGGAACACATCGCATTGCCACCAACCTCATTCACTTACACATACCTCTGAGGCTGGCTTGGAGATAGTTCCTTTCGTCCAATGGGGAAAAAACAAACAACCCCCCCAAAAAAAAAATCTCAACCTGTTGTCTATCAAATTTATTTTTCTGGCACAGGAAAAGAATAAAAGTGGGGAAAAGGGTTGTACGTGGGAATAAAGCATACGCATTTTTGTACTCGAAGCCCAAGCTAGTCTATTCTCATCATCAGTGTGAAGAATGACTAAGTGTAATATGTTGTCTTATTAGAAGGGTTCTGGATGAAAGAAGTCACTGGGAACAAGGCCAGGCCAATTGAGCTCTAATATTTTCATCCTAGTGGATTAGGAGGGGTCCCCAGATAACCACTCCAAACCCAGGCCCTCTCCAAAATAATCTGCCCTAAATCCACCAGTATCAATTCCATTATGTTCCTCAGCCTTGTCCATAGTAATCACAGAATCCCCAGACTCAGTCATGTCTCATATTCCAAAACTCCAATGTCCTTTCAAGCTCTGTAATCCCTTTTTTCTTCTACTTACTCTACCATCTGAGTTCTTGACAGCCTTACTCTATGCCTGTGGAATTATTTTACACTCTGTTATAAACTTCTTCTCTAACCGTTCCCTTCAAATTATTTTTTTTTTTAAATGAAAACAAGGATCTCCCCTGAGGACATAATTTCCACTGCTGGCTTCTCAACTGATATTTTTTTCTCCCACAGGTCTCAAACAAGTGAGACTAGATATTTTCCTTGGATTTTATTTTGTGTTTCAGGCCATTCTTCCTCTCTCTAGATTCTTGGCTTTGATTCTCATAGATATTATCAGATTCTTTGACCCACTAATCCCCATTGTTGCTGACAGCTATAATCTCCAGGTTCATTTCCTTATTTCCCCTCAGAATGTAACAATTTTAGCATTGGTTCCAATACTACTCCTGCTTTAATTGTGATAACAATAAACATCATTCTAGATGATCCCTTAAACACCTAGCACTTCAGTTTCTTGAATACCATTTTTCTAAAATTTGTGTCTTTATTTTACCTATAAGCTTTGCTTTCATGTTTTTATTTTTATTTTTTTATTTTTTACAGTCTAGATCTCGTGGTTACCAATAAATGTAACACGCCCATGATCTCAGTTTGTGGGTCCTAAGTTTTGAACACTACATCTTTTCTCAAATTCCCTCTGTTACCCTGACCCAATCAAAACTTCATATCCATTAAAATCTCTACTCTGTTGATCTTACCAACTGTTCATTTTCCTTCTTTTACTTGATGTCTTATATTCATCGTTCCTCAGCTTTAATTCCATGACCATTAATTAACTCAAAAGATATTCAATGAGTAACCATGTGCTAGGCACTATTTTAATTGATTTGAATATATTAGTAAGCAAAGATGAAAAAACCTCTGCCTTCATGAATATCAAATTATAATCATTCCCTTACACATATCCTAACATATCACTCACTTTGGGCTAAATTATTCTGTGATAACAAATGACCCCCAAACATGAGTGACTCCCCAAAGGTTTAACTATTATCCATAATGTATGTATACTAGGAGTTGGCTTAAGTTCTCTTCCATCAAACCAGGACCAGACTACCTCTAAACCTTGCCCATCACGGCAGAGAGAGGGAAAATATAGCATTTCATTGTGACAGTCTTAGAAGTTCCTGCTTCTAAATGAACTACGTCACTTCTACTAAAATGTTATTGGTTCAGATATATAATGTGGACCAAACTGGAAGTATTAGATACTGATGAACGAAGATCACAAGAAGGGGCCTGTATCTTTTGTCCTTTTCTTAATAAGCAAAACTGTATCCTTAGCTAATTCCAACTGTCTCTGCTTCCTGCCGTCTGCATCCATACAGCTGAACACGGCTAGTGAAAAATTAAGAACATTAATTCACGAGCCGGTCAAACTTTAAATCGGTGACCATACCATTTAATGGATCATTAATGATGCCAAGAAATAAAACCATAGGTTTCTGTTAGGGGTTGAATTTGTCCCTAAAATGTATAATGCTGAAGTCATAAACCCTAGTACCTCAGAATGTGACCTTATTTGGATTTAGGGTCTTTACAGAGGTAATTGAGTTTAAAAGAGGGCATTAGAGTGGGCCCTGATCGAATGTAATTGGTGTTCTTGTAAAGAGAGGGGATTTGGACACAGTGACACACAGAGAGGGAAGATGTCATATAGACACACAGGGTGAAAACTGCCATCTACAAGGCAGTGGAGAAGCATGAAATAAATTCTTCCCTCAGAGCTGCGGAAGGGATCTATGCTGACACATCGATTTTGGTCTACTAGTGTCCAGCACGGTGAGACAATGCATTTCTGTTCTTTCAGCCACCCATCCTGCGGCATTCTGTTATGACAGCCCTAGCAAACTCAGAGTCTCTAAGATATTCACTGAATTGTACTTTCATTTCCAGCCAACGCATTTCTTGTCAAAGACATGCCCCCTTTTCAGACTGATGATGACTTCAGTGAGGTGAGGACTTCACTTACTATACTGCGAGAATGCTAGTCATCAAAAAACATCAAAAGGAGCTTTCTGTAGGCTCGCTCCACAAAAGCCCTCACCTAATAACATACGCATAAGCACACTCTACGTTACTGCCAAATGGCATAGTTGGAATATCCTTGCTTCTATCCAGCATTGATCCCTTTCCTCCCCTCCTCTCATTCCTTCAAGGGTGTCACTTCAGCACATGTCCTTTTCCATGATCGAATCTCCCCTCTTTTCTTCAATATTCTCATTCCCATACAGTCTCTCATCAATAAAAGGCAATACTATGTTTTATGTCACTTGTTTTTATCAAATAAAACACTCTTTTTTACTTGCATTTGCAGCGAAAGTCCTTGAAATTAGCGACAATGTCCATGTTTCCAGCTCCTCTCCAATTTTTTTTTTTTTTTAATGTATTCAGATTAGGCCTTCTCACCTTCCGCTCTACTGGAACTACTGTCATTGTGGAGGAGCCCCATGATCTCTGCCTCCTAATACTTATGCCTTTCCCCTTCAGTGTGGGTGGGAACTGTGACTGGATTTTGACTATTACAACATGGCAAAGGTAAAGGGTTGTACATGTTCAAGTAGATATGGAACAATCTCACGTAAGCCTCTTGCTGAGAGATTCTCTCTTGGAGGCTTTGGTAAAGCCAGCAGCTGTGGGGAAGAGGCTCACAATGTCACAGAACTGGGGCACAGCTTTCAGCTGACAGGTAACTGAGAGCAGGCTCTAGTCAACAGTAAGAAACTGAGACTCTCAATCGAACAGCCCATGAGGAATTGATTTCTGCCAACAACCACATGGAGTTAGAAGACAATCCTTTCACAGTGGAGATGAGATCCAGCTGACACCTTGATGATGTTTTTCAAATAATGTTCTATACCAGAGAACCTAGGGCAGTCATGCGTAGACTCCTCACCACAGATTCTGTGAGATTTAAAAAAAAAACAACAAGTGTGTTGTTTTATGCTGCTAAGTCTAATCCAACAATGACTGCCATGCTGTTATACTAATGATTAGCTCTATTCTTCCTCTTAGCTGCTCCATAAATTATAGTTAACATGGGTTATCGCTCCCTTATTTTTGTTGACTTGACTTCTAAACTACCACATCTTTGCTTTTTTTCCCCTAACTTGATGGTTGATGTTTTTAAGTCTCCTTTGCTGGGTCCTTATTTTCTTCCCTCATGTTTAATATTTTGAATACCTAGGGCTCTACATTCAAAAAATTATCTATATTTCAATTAGAGCTGCTTATATTCGAGATATTAAAACTCTATCTTTGGTAAAGATAAATTTATAACTTTTTTTATTTTTTTCATATGAAAGGAACAGAGGTGCATCAGGTCATGAAGAGGACCTAGATCCTGATAACCAACATCATCAACACTGTTCTTGTCTTTCTCGCCCTTTCTCTGGTGTCGGTAGGCTAGCTTATCCTCTCACTACATAACCCCTCTCCCCCAGCTCTGAGATCACATCTTTCCTTCCATCTACAGTGTCAGATAGGCTTGCTTTCTTCCACTAGAATCTAAATCAAAAAGCCTATGGAAGGACTCACATAATCTTATCCTGGATTCTGGCAAGAGAGGATTCATTCAGAAAACATGACTCAAGGGGTAAAGAGAAGTTTCATGATTCAGGAGTTGCATTTTTTGGAAAATGAAACTAAAACAAACAAATGAACAAACAAAACAAAACAAAAACCCAGGAGAATAAATAATAAATAACCATCATACAACAGTAAATTCCATTGCATTTTAGTTTTTTCATTAATGAGTTGCTTAGCTTTGAGATATGCTTCTTGAAATCTTGGATAATAATAATAACAACAGTAATTAGCTTATTTTATTTCACTCTTTGTCATGAACTCTGCTAAATATTTTGCAAGCATCTGATGTGACCCTAAAAAAATTCCTAAGATACAGATACTACTAGTATTCTCATTAGCACAGGAGGAAATCCAGACATCTTAGGAATTTTCCAAAAGTACTCTATTATTAATGAGTAGAGCTGGAGTTTAAATATAGTCTAACAGACTCCAAACTCACATGCTATACATGAAATCTCACTGAAGGTGTGTATCTGATGATGCCTGTTTCTTTGTTTGTGGGAGCAGGTGCCCTCTAGCCATTAAAGCACCGCTTTGACATCAAGCTGTTCTGGGTTTCAAATGAGTTATTGATTCTTAACCAGGTAACCCAGTCAACTTTGTTTAACCTCTTCTCTCCACCTTATTTCCCAATAGGATAATTGGGTAGTGCAGTAATAATATCTACATTTGGTGAATTCAATAAGATAATGCAATTGTAAGCTTTCTTGACACGTATAGTGATTACCATTAATAATTATTATTGTGAACATTAGAGATATCACAGTCACTTTCTCCTAAGTAGGTGCATTTTTACTTTATCAATGGTTTTTCTTAAAAAAAGAAAAACAAAAACAAATTAGTCTTTAATCTCAGTTGTAAGTATAGACTTGCCTGACTGTGAATTTTGAGGAAATTACAATTGAATTAACACAGACTGACATAGTGAACTTTAAGAAGAGTGAGGGGGCAAAGAAGATAAAAGCAACTTAGATTTTTATGTTTATTTATTAGCGCACTGGAAACCAGTCATTTGAAGTCAATAAAACTGCATTACATATCTCAATTCTCCACCACTTGAAACTATTGCTTATACCTCTTACAGTAATTCATATTAAGTGATGAAGTGACTTTCCCTTCACCCTGACTTTGAGTTCTACCAGGTAACCTAATTTGATCATCAGAATAAAGCAGAGATAATAAGAGGCCATGCTGACCCTTGGCCTCAACTCTTAGCACTTTGCCTTTTATGCCGCTATTATTTCCATGTGCAAACCCTGTCAAGGCCAGTTCACTCAATCCAGAAGGTGTATGAGAGACACATGCAACAAAGCCACAGCCAATCCCAGCAGGGTGAACGAGCCCAGTCAAGCTCAGCAGAACACGTAGCTAACCCCTGTCAAACTATGTCAACAGTCAATCAAGCTACAGGGCTATGACAATAAATTACACTTATTTTAAGCAGCTAGTTTTGGGGTGGGTTCTTGCATATCATTTCTTATGACGAATAGCATGGGCTAACAGTGTACAAAGGTAGATAGATGATAGATGATAGATAGATAGGTAGATAGATATACCTATTTATAGCTAGAGATATACACTTACACATGTATATTTATATAATCAATGCATAGTAATATGTTATACACATACTTTTATTTATCTTTATACATATTTCTTATATATATATATATATATATAATCAATGCATAGGAATTGATTGATTTTATATATATATACATATAAGAAATATGTATAAATATAAAGTATAAATAAAAGTATATATATACATATACACACACACACACACACACACACATATATATATATATATATATATATATATATATATATATATAGAGAGAGAGAGAGAGAGAGAGAGAGAGAGAGAGAGAGAGAGAGAATGGAGGTATAAATTATACATTACATCATCATGGCTAGTTGCATAAAACCACATCAAAAGAACAAGATACACCAGATTTACAGCATTGGCCGGCTCTCTAATTAAAGGATTTTCTCCTAGGTGGATTGGGAATCTTCACAATATAGTAGACATTATCCAACTGACCAATAGACATAACCACTCCATTATTAAAAATTATGTGCTTCATATTCAGCCTCAATTAAGAATAAATTATTTAACTTTGTTCATTAAATTATTGAAATTTTTTCAAACATTAAAACTTTGTTTTAGAAAGTTATTACATATAAAATTTAGTTTAAATGTTTTAACTAGTATTCTTTGCAAATTCCTTGAAAGCCTTGTAAACTCTTTCCTTCTTCTTGTTCTATTTTGTGACAGAATTAATCAAATTCAAGAAACCATGTTTTAAAAGATTTATATGGGTTTGAGATCATCATCTTTGCCCCTTAAGAATGTGTGGGAGAACTGGATGATTTGACTAACTCATTACATTTACAAATCAGCAGTGAGGGAGTGAAATATAGATAGATGAGTATGTCTTTAAGCAGAACACATTTTATTTAATTCTTTCATCAGTTTGTACTGGCTAATTATGTGTGAGGGTTTTATTCTTTCATTTCAAAGACTTTTCAACGTGTGGGATGACAGTACAGAGGAAGAGAGCAGTCCTTAATTGCTCCCAGATTGAAAATCTTTTGTGCATAGCTGGGATCAAAAATGATTTGATCCTCATTGCTTCTATCTAAACAAATTTAGACAACAGAACAAATATATATAAACAAATACACAAACACAACAGAATTTTAACATTATTCTCATTGAGATCAAGATGCTACAATAAAAGCACAGATTAATGAGTTGGTTTGAATAATTTTAGAGAACAGACTAGAAATCTTTTCTAAAATTTGTGTTTGGTTTACATAGTGATTCAAATGCAAAAGTTTGTTGTGTAAATCATATGTAGATAATTTACAGTTCTATAAATGTTTATTTTGAAAAATTGAGATGAAAAATTAAATATTGATACCCATGGTAAATGCTTCAGGATTTGATGAATTCTAACATCCTCCAACTGTATTTTCTGCTTATAAATTGTTATTTGTAAGTAATCTTCTAAAAATCATACTATTAAAATTATTTTAAAATTAAACTAAATAAAGTAAAATAACTTGTATAGGTAAAGTATACGAGTATATTGATACATTTTAATCATTTACTGAAATAATTTGTACAGTACATTTGCCTTGAAATAATTGAATCTTAATTTAAAACTAATATAATTTCCTTGATATTAGTGTATCAATGTAAAAAACAACAACAACAAAACTATTATGAAACCCGTCTTCTTTGAATTATTTTTTCTGGGATAGGAAATAAGCACATTAAAAAAATTAAGATGTATCATATATATCACATTTTACTCTAAAATGCAAAGAAAATTATACAGAGAGAATATATAGAATAAACCTTGCACTTACGGGTTTTGGGTATAATTCTTTGGGTCGTCTCTAATCTTCTGTCTCCTTAACATCAGGTTATTTAAGTGCTTGGTCCCTACTTATATCTATTAATATTTCTCAGGGTAATTTCTCTCTCTGATACCTCTAACTCACTTAGTAACTAAACTGTAGCAGCCAACTCCAGGCTGATGCCAGAACCAGTCTTTGCATCATGAGTATCAGAATTAATAGCTCTCTGCTGCAGGCCTCTAGTTACTCATGATCCTTAAAGCAATCTCGTAGGACATATCCTTATGGCTTAATAAACAATCCATTTATAGAAAATAGATGGTTTGGAAGTTTATATATGGCATAACAACACAGGTAGTATATACCCAAATCTCCATTAATATATATTTTTCTTTAAGAAACTAAATCTCCTAAGCTTGTGTGTACCACACTATATCTTGTGATGCTTATTTTGGTTTGTGAATAATTGTTTACTTTCTTCTGTGTTCTCTTTTGTATGTTTTAATGACCATGTGTTTTTGGTTGCAGAGGTGCACGTACTTAAAATTAGTAACTGTTATATAAAAGACTATACTGAAACATACTTTGGGATGTAATTTTGAGTATTGATTATTATACCAAAACCTCAAATATTTGAAATGTACTGATTTGTCCCCTGAAGTAATTGTTTTACATGAGCTATGCATTGTTTTTATGCCCATAAATTACATGTGGGATACAGACATACAATTCTTTTTGTTTCATTCAGGATAATTTTTACAAGTAAACACACAATTTCGCTCAAAGTGGCTTAAACAGAATGGGAATTTATTGATTTATGTTAGTATTTTAGAGAGTAATTAACAGTCATTTTGAGGTAGCATTAACATTAAAGACCTGCTATTTTTACTTCTTTCTGCCTTGCTTTCAGACCCAAATTTGGTATTTGCCTTTTCAAGATGATTGTATACATAATTAAGTACGTATAGATATAGACTTGAATAAATCATCCAAGTTAAAAGAAAAAAAATATTTGCCATGCAAAAGTTGAAGAAAATTCAGGTTCTCACTTGCTTACCATGTTTCCCCGAAAATAACACCTAACCAGACAATCAACTCTAATGCGTCTTTTGGAGCAAAAATTAATATAAGACCCATTATTATATTATATTATATTATATTATATTATATTATATTATATTATATTATATTATATTATATTATATTATATTACATTGTATTGTATTGTATTGTATTGTATTGTATTACATTACATTACATTATATATTATATTATACTATATTATATTATATTACACTATATTATATAAGACCCAGCCTTATATTATAGTAAAATAAGATCGGGTCTTAGGTTAATTTTTGCTCCAAAAGACTCATTAGAGCTGATTGTTGGGCTAGGTCTTGTTTTTGGGGAAACACGGTACTTGATTGATTTACTCAACCTGGAACCTATCCCTGTGATGATGCTCTTAAGATTATGCTGATGGAGCACACATGTTTTTATCAATGTGTGCTCCAATGTTCACTGCAGCTTTATTTACGGTGGCCAAGACATAGAAACAACCAAAATGTCCTTCGATAGATGAATGGATAAAGAAGTTGTGGTATATATACACAATGGAATACTATTTGGCGGTAAAAAACAAGAAGAAATAGTACCATTTGTGACAACATAGATAGATGTTGAGATTATAATGCTAAGCTAAATAAGTCAGACAGGAAGCGTAGAGAACCACATGATGTCACTGATATGTGGTATATAAAACTGAAAACAACAAAAGAACAAGACAAACAAATGAAGGAACCAAAACTCATAGACATAGACAATAATTTAGGGGTTACCAGAGGGTAAGGGGGGTTGTATGGGAGGGTAAATGGGGTCAAATATATGTTGATGAAATGAGAACTGACTCTGGGTGGTGAACACACAATGTGAGATATAGATCATGTATTACAGAATTGCACACCTGAAATCTATGTAACTTTACTAACAATTGTCACCCCAATAAACTTGAATTTTAAAAAAAAGATTATGTTGATGGGTTGTTCTAAGCAGACTCTTCCCTGTCAACATTATTAGGAGACAGAAAACACCACAACTTTTGATAATCCTTAATTAGAAGAAAATGGGGCGGGGGGATCCCAACTGTGAACATCAATTACTGTGTTCTCAGCCTGTGGGTACAGAAAGTATGAAAAGTGTTGCTGGAAAGACTCCACGACACAGAACAGATGGGCGCCCAGGAGTTAGAGGAAACATACAAAGCCATTCTCAGAAAGCAAAAGTAAAATAACAAATGCAAACATACTTGAATGTTAACTGGCAATTGGTATTTCACAGTATTCATATGTAGGCCTGGTTATGGACTACAGGCTTAGAAATGTGTGGAATCATAGTGGCAACTTTGGAAAAGCTGAGTTTCTGGAGAAGATTCAGAGAAGAGATGGCATACCTTAGAGATGACGTAGTGAAGGGCATGAAAGAAATAGAGGGGGGGGATTATGTATCATGCAGAAATGAAAGAGAAAAGACAATACCAATTTTTTTCTCCCTCTTCTCAAAATCATATAATGAAACACACAGAAGAGGAAAGAACAGAGAGATGAGAGAACTCAGAAACTAGTGATCCTGCTCTCTAAATAAGAATAGAAATGGGTAGGAAATGTCAATACAAAACTGCTGCAGACGATCAGATATTGCAAAATTCAGATTTTCTGTTTGTAGAAAGTCTTAACAGTAACTGAACCATGGAGCTGAAAAAAACTCACACAACACTGCAAACTGAACTAAATGTCTTGAATAATTGCATAAGAAATCTGAACTATCAGCTTGAATAAGAAATACAAAATCTGAGAATAATTATACAAAAGGATTAAAAATTGAAAAAAATGTTGATTGAAATAGGAAAGAAATACAGTAAAAGACAAAATCATATCAGAAATAAAGATAAATCACAAAGGGCGCAAGATAGAATAGATTTAGATGAATCCTTAATAAATCACTTTGAATCAAGGCAAGGAAATAATCAAGATAGTAAACCTGAGACTTAAAAATAAAAGTATAAGGGACCCAAGCATGGTGAAGATGGAAACCAGGCAAAAGAGGTTAAACTTTGTATTATTTGTTTCTTTGAAGAAGAAAGTAAAATAATTGACTAGAACTAATATTTCAAATTATAATCCAGAAAGATTTCCAGAAATAAATGTAGACTTGATATATACAATCTGTCCTGCTATACAAAGGGTGCCAAAAAAAAGGTATACACATTTTAAGAAGGGAAAAGTGTATTCAAATTGTAGTACTCAATATATACCAATAACAAAAGATGAACACAAGTCACGTTTGACTTCAGCAGCAAGAGGTGCTCACAGTGGTTACCATTAGCATCCAGACACTACTGATTACAGCGAATTAGTGCTTGAACAACTTTGACCAGTGTCCACTTGTATACATTTTTTGGCACCCCCTAGTATTTGGGTAGCGCCATGATACTCCTTCTGACCAATGGACTGTACACAGACGTATTTTAGGGGACTTTGGGAACAAATCACTTAATGTCTCCATGACTTTTCCTCATGCCCCAATGATCATGATACATCACAATAAAATAAAAGTGCAAACAGATCATTGTCTCTTGGAACACCAAGCCATCATATGGAGGAGAACTGAAGGAAGATTTCCTGGGATTCACTTTGAACTTTGAAAGAGTGAAAAATAAACTTAGTTTTACTACATCACTGAAATTTTGATGGTTCTCTTTGTGGCAGCACCACTGAACATATTCTGCCTGATATAATTAATCATATTAAAAAGAAATGAAAACAAGATATGATTTTGTAACAATATATGTAAACAAATTATAAAATTAATACCAAAATCTAAAATTGATGAACTCTGGCCTATTACATCAGAATATATTTGAGCAAAGCCTAGGAATTGTTACTTTTCAAAGGTTCTCCAAGTTCAAAGCTATGGCTGAAGACCCCATCTAGTGAAATGAAGTCTATACATAATTATGAAAATGATTTAGTGAAAATCTGCTTCAAAACAAAATTTATCATTACAGAAAGTGTTATTTTTCCCCTTTAGAAGATAATTTATTATTTCAATGTGATTCCATATCATCATGCATGATTTGCACCTGTTGATGTTTTACAAAATTCTTCATTTCTAAGATGATTGCTTTGTGTAGTTTGCACTTCCTCTATTCGAATTTACATCATCCTCTGAAAAACTACTTGTTTCTGAACTAGAGTTCTCATTAAAGTTCTTATGGCTGATTGCAGTTGATGTGCACTGTATAATCACAAGCTTAGTCACATAGCTTGGAACAAGTATGGCATCTAGTCTTTCTTAGAAAGTAATTAGGTAAAATTTAACAACTTTAAAACTAAGATCGCCTTTTCTTTTTAAAAAAGTTCTTTTACATCTGTCCTCAATTTCATTTTCATATCATATTTTGGCTTTTTTTCCCCCTTAATGATTCTTCTTTCTATGTTTTTCTATTTTTATTTATTTTGACTCAGCATCCTCATTAATTTCTTCATCTTTAAAAAATATATTATCTATCTATCTACATCTATATAGATAGATATAGACATAGATATAGATATAGATATAGATATAGATAGTGACGGGAGGAGAACTGACACACAATGTGATATATAGATGATGTATTGCAGAATTGTACATCTGAAACCTATGTTACTTACTCACAATTGTCACCCCAATAAAGTTTAATAAAAAAATATTTTATCATTTTTTCCTGGACAAATACCTTAAATGTCTTAGGATCTAAAAATATGTCCTTAATACTTATCTTTTATGACAATTCTCCTTTTTGTTGATATTGTCATTTTTATATAATCTGCCCTTGTAGTGACTCTGGATAATATTATTTTTCATCCACTATTCCACCCCGCATAAGATGTGGTAGTTTCTTTAGGAAAGATTGTCCTTCAATTCATTTATTAACACAAAACATCCAAGGCCTATCATAAGACTTGTATGTTGATAAGCCATTCAAATGTTTAACTATGGTGTTCTGAAATGTATTCAGAAAAGGCTGTAATGGGCACGGGAAGATTGAGGACCTGGATAGGCTGCTTTAAATTGTGATAAAGAAGAAAGTATTCCTAAGAGTAATTCATGTCCTATGCTAGCCAGCATGCAATTTCCTATAATTATTAATGTTTTCTAAAGGCACGGTCCTCTTAATAATATATTAAATTAGCAATTCTACATGTAGAATCGCTAACCTTCTGGAGATGCTTAACATTCTATGATGCTTAAAAGATATAAATTTTGCAAGGTTTTTATTAGTAAGATCATTGTTATAGCTTTAATTTGTCTCCCAAATGATGTGATGAATTCTTAACCCCCCAAACCTCAAAATATCATCTTGTTTAGAATTAGGCTCATAGCAGATGTAATTAGTTACATTAAAATGAGGTCATTCTGAATTAGGTTGGGCCCTTAATCAAATATGACTGGTGTACTTTTAATAAGAGAAGAGACACAAAGATAGAGAGACACACAGGGAAAATGCCATGTGCTGATGGAGACTGAGATTGGAGTTGTGCAGCTGCGAGCCAAGGAATGCCAAAGATTGCCATCACACCAGAAATAAGACCAAATTACATGTACTTCCCTAAAGACTTCAGAGAGAAGACACCTTGTTGACAACTTGATTTTGGACTGCTTGTCTCCAGAACTGTGAGAGAATAGATTTCTGTTGCTTTGACTCACAGTTTGTGGTACCTTGTTACAGTAGCCCTAGGAAACTGATATACTAGTTAATGATAAGATTTCATCTAGTTTGGGTCACATCTTGCTCAGAGTTTATGGGGCTATGGACCCCTGAAATACCAACATATCCATTTGTATTGCAGTTTATGCTAATTTCCCCCTGTTTTTGTTTGGGGGATATAACAAAAATATATTAGCAGTAATATAATATATAACTTTACCTCCATAAGCATCAAGTTTGAAGAATTAAACTAAAGTTTATAAAACTCAGCCAATGCATAACAGTATAGTTGACATTATGTTTTGTCGAACATCTATTCTAGTTGGCCAAAGATCATTTCACACCTGTCATTAAATACACTGACTAACTCTCCTGGAACACAAGATTAAAACTGTCCCTTTTGAAGTTAAAGAAAAATGCTATATAGTTAATTGAACATAAAATATTCAAGAAAAAAGGGACTTTACAAAAACAAAAGTAAAAAACAAAAAAAAAATAACTTGAAAAACAACCTTCTTGAGTGAAGTTTCGAATATCAGACTAATCAGGAGCATAACATTAATTGCAATGCGACTATGACTATTGGAAACGCCACTTGAGTTTTCATTAATATTCATGTAAGTACCTGTGAACTCTTCAGTCGATACACATTTACTACATTTATTACAAAGCAGTTTGTAATATCCATACCTATCAACTATTGAAGAAATTATTTCAATCCATGTGTGATTGGAGGTGCAAATGACCCACAGCAGAATAGCCAACTGGTACATAAGATATTTCTTTGATGAGAGGAATAAAATATTTCATACATGCTGGTTTATTTTATTGAAACAGTCACCTTCAGGTCTTTTTACATTTATTTAAAATCGAGGTTACTATTGGTTTGGATTTCCTAGAAATGTTTGAAATTATGAGTTAACTCAGAAATGCATAAAGCAGATTCTTAATATTAAATGTCAGGGAAATTCTGTTCTGTCTTCTCACCCCTATTATTTTCCTTGTGATTATGGCAGTTAGCTGTGTGCTAGAGTGACGATCCTGCTGTGGTGTTAATCAGATGAGAGAAGACCCTGCTGGGAGTTGTGGTAATTACACTGGGATAGTTCATCTCTTTCTGAACTCTCTCTAGGTCTTCATTTTTTCCTAACAGCAACAGTGATACTAATTAAAAATGGATGCTAATTAAAAAAGTTTAAAATATTCTTCCTTTACAAGTTAATGTAATCCTTTCCACCAATGAAAGAGATGTTTTTACATTCTTGTAGTTCTTTTGTCTAGCTCTTTGAAATTAAAAAAACAAAAAAAGTTTTAATATGACTTTTGTTTTTGTAAATGATGCATGTTCCTTTATACATGGCCATGCTTTTCAATCTTTGTTAGGCATGATTTGGTCCCTAAACCCTTCTCATTTATTAATAAGTAAGCCTTCTATTAAACTTTATGGCTTATAAAATTGGCATCCTGCTTACAAAAAGAGTAGAATGTTTACTGAGGCTTTGAAAAGTAATCTTTATTTATAGAGGGCTATTGAACATCAGCTGTTGACATTTTTCTCAAGAATGGTAAATGTAAATAGAATTTGACATTAATACATGTATATACCCATTGTGGTTTTTCATCTAAACCTTTTTTTTCCATTAAATTTATTTCATAAACTACCTGGTATTGGAAATGAATGTGGATAATATTTATTAATAAAACTGTTTCCAAAAATAATAAAATGTATCTAAAAAATTACAAATGTATTACAAACATATGTTGGTCATAGATAAAGCATAAAATTGTTAGTAAAATTGTGTTAAGAGGATATGAATAGCAACATTATAACAAAATCTTGTGCATTTTATATTCTTGATTTAAACGTGAAGTAGTCATTACAAAACTGGAACTATTAGTTCTGCTCCAATTTAATTTAATTTTTTTTTTCAGTTTGAATAGAAAGTGGTGTTGTGTCCAGAAAATGTTCTTTAACAGAATAAACACTTCTGACTCATAAGCACCAGATAAAGTTCTAGCAATTATTCCATGAAATCTGGGACAAAGAAGCTAATTGAGCGTATTATTATAAAACTCTAGAGGAAGAAACAACAAGTTCAGCAGAACTGTCAAAGGTTTAGAATATCTTTACTTTTTATAGGATTAATCTCTCTGGAAGCACAAGATCTGAAGCAAATCATGAAAAAAGACAATCACATTTTAAGTGCTAATGTGACTAAAGAGATTGCCACTCTATGGATAACCATAGCATATTTAAATATTAGATATTCAAAAAAGTTAGTGTTTTCAATGTAATCCTCATCAAATCATTTTAAAACACACGTATTTTAAATCAAATAGGTTAAATAGTAACATATTCTTTAAAAATAAATCTTATTTCACAAATTTTGTATATTTGATTACTGTAAATAAATGATGCCTAGTTCAGTATAACTACTTAGAAATTTTTGATAACCAAATTCATTTAACCCTATGATCACCTTCTGTTGATCTGAGATTCTTTAGTTTTAAAATTCAAAATATATATTTGAAGTGAAGAATACATAAATTAGATTTACTTTGTAGACATTTATCAATAATGACCATTTCTGTAGGCCAGATCTTCCAATTCCATATTAGACCACCAAAAATAGTTTGACAGCTATTGGACTCTATGTGGCATTAGTTAGAGTCCCACAATTCAGTCCAATTAGGGTGGCCCTTGATATATGGGCCTTGAAGTGGAGAAGTAACACAGCATATAGAAAAGTAGAAGAACAAAGTAAAAAGCTTGATTTCCAATTATTTAACCATGGGACTTTCAGGAAGTTCATTAATATTTTAAGTAATATGTTAATATATAATTTGTAATTTCCTCATCTAATTTGTTATGGGAATTCCATGATATAACTGAATTTAGGAATGTAAATGCAGTTACATAATCTATAATAATATTTAAGAATATTATAGGTAGCTTACATCATTCTGACTTTACCAATATTTCAATATTTGATATACTCATGGGAAATGAGAAGATGCTTAGAAAAATAAAACAAAAATACAGTTGTATTAGAAAGTATATTGAAGTATATTTGAAAACTTGTGAACCAAATCCAAATAGCATATTATGATGGTGTTTCCCTATAGCTTCTATAGCTTCTCTTGAATAACAAATGTTCAATTTCTAATGACATACTATCTACAAAATTCCAGTAATAAAAATCACACCACTTTATGTCAGTGAAATAATGTTATTGGATTGCACCATTACAAATTCATGGGTAATATACAATTACAAAACTTCAAAACAAAATGAATACTCCTAATATTGATGATGCCACTCAATATCTCATTCAGCTCATATTAATATGAAATATTCCAACATCACCTTGATGTTACCAAAATGGATAGGAAAATTTTACTAGAGAAAGGTCCACATTGAAAATGTATGGTGAACAATATGTGTTATGTTTCCTGGAACTTTCCCAGCAATTCATAGAGTTGATTCTCAAAATTTTGTATTTGTGAATTTGCTAACTTAATAGAATTAGTTTGTAATCCCAAATCCAATACATGTGGTACTTGTATGATCAATTATAGACATAAGTTACCCAACACTCACCTTTGCAATGGAGGTTAAACAAGGTGATCTTCCTTCTTGTTTCAGCTCTCATACTGTAAAATGTGTCCTTTTTGTGGTCTATTTACGGCCAAATCATTAGCTTTTTTCTTTTTTTTTGGTGATTTCACAGACTCCCCAGGCATAGCGCTGAGATATTGTGTCATACTTAAGCATAAGCAGAACTGCAGTTTGCCTTAGGATACAGTGCTATTGAATGTGAGTTCAATGCCAACGAACTTAATTGCATATATACTTGTGTGTGTGCGTACTTTTTATTTATATAAAGAAAGGTGTTGAAACACAGAAACTCATATAATAAGAAGTTATTCATCGATTGGCTAACAAAAATGTGACTAGCAGATCTAACCCTGTATTTACCCTAGAAGCACTGATTCAGTATTAGCTATTTCTATGTTCTCTGAGACTTTACAGAGTATCACTGTGAAGAGTGATGAGAGTCATCTGTATTTCCCTACCTTGATCACTTTTATTCATAAAAATATACTAATTTATTACCTATAATAAAAATGGATTAGTTGCATCAATCACACTCCTTGGTATTTACTTAAATGAGTTGAAAATTTATGTCCACACTAAAACCTGTACAAGGATGTTTATAGCAGCTTTACTTATAATTGCCAACTTGGAAGGTGCCCCTTAGTAGTAAGTGGATAAGGAAACTGTGGTTCATCCAGATAATGGAATATTAGTCACCGATATAAGTAAATGAGCTATCAAGTCACTAAAAGACATGGAGAAACCTTCATGCTACAGGAAATAAGTCAACCTGAAAAGGCTACATATTGCATGATTCCAATCAGATGACATTCTGGAAAACAGAAAATAGGGAGACAGTAAAGAGATCAATGATAGGTAGGGGTTCAGGAGGGAGGGGGGAATGAAAAGGTGGAGCACAGAGGATTTTTAGGGCAATGAAACTAGGGCAAAAAAAATTGGATTAGGCAAGCTTCTTAGATTGAAATAAAAATAAGCCAAATTTAGCTAATTTAGAAGAAAGAAAATGGGAATTTCAGAGAAATGACAGTTCAGAAGAAATAGGCTTTGAAGCACCTTGAAACAGCACTGGGAATCTTAATACAGCATCCACAGGTACAAACACTGTTGTTTGTTTGTTCGGTTATGGCCAACATAGCTGCCACTGAACATTAAACGCTATAACAAACATCGACCCCAGGGCTACCTGCACTCTTTAAGGAGACTCTGCCTTCAATTGTGAGGTTTAAGATAAGAGTTTGCCAGGCACAGGGAGGACGTTCAGATTCTGAGCAACCAGGAAGAATAACTGTCCACTGCAATAAGATCACGTATTACTAGAAGAGGTAACATAAAGATAGTATCAACACAACACTTTCATCTATTGTAAAAGAAATTAGTAGACAATGCGCTGGCAAGAAACAGTCACACTTTTGAAAACTCAGACACCAAATCCATTGCGCACACACACATATATATCACCCATGACCTGATTAATGTGGTTACATTTTCATTCTCTTTTTTTCTGATACCAATCTGGACAATTTCCTGTTTAACTCTATTTTCACAAGCAAGAACATTCTACCTATGCTAGACTTCAGTTTTCTGTTCCTACAACTTCACTGCAATCACTCTTACTAAGTTACCAATACCCTACAATACTTTTTTATTTTAAATTTAATTCCAGCTTTTAACAAAATTGCAACTATTTACCCTGTTGAGCACTCCTGCCTTGAAACATTCTATCTCTTCCCTTCCGTGAAATCATTACACGTCTATTTCCACTTATTTCTAGACTGCTTTTTGGCAATTTATTTAAGAACTCCTAAAATCGGGATGATCATGAAGCTTCTTTTCTCTATGTACTTCCCCCTGGATGCCCTCTACATTAACACACCTTACAAGAATAAAATCATCCCTCCACCAATAGTCCTTTTCTAATGTAAAGACATTACTGCCACACAGGAAAGTCAAAACTTGGACCCTGTCCTAAAATTTACAGTCACTGATGGTCACAGAGAAGCTTTCCCACAGTCCTATATACATTTTGTTGCCTAAATAGCATGACTCCTTTCACTTTTCTTTCTACTCCCAATGCCTTAGTTAGACCCTGGTAGTTTCTCCACAAAACTATTACATTTTCTTATGTTTCTGACTCTTTTGCTCTCTCTAATCACTCCCCTCACTAGTCCCTTTTTCACAATTTGCATAGTAATATTAAACATATACAAATCTCTTTCAAATTCTTCAATTCACAGCCCATAGTTTGGCCACCACAGCCCTTCACAATGTGCTTCCTACCATCTGCTCTTAATTCTGGGCTTTGTTCATAACGTGAGCAATACTAACGCACCTCTTTGCATTTCCCTATATACGTCACCCTCTGACAATTCCACGGCAAGTTGAGAGGTAGGGTGATGTTCAACAAAGCTATATGGCTGGGATGCATACAAATCTGTGCTCTGGATCTTACCTCTAACGTAAATAAGGGCCTTTCTTTGGGCCTCAGTTTCCTGATTTGTAAAATGGAGATACCTATCTGATAAAGTTGTGATGAATTATAAACTATTTTATATATCTCGGTACATATTGTTTAATGAGTCCATTTTTATCTGTACCCTGCACAAGTCTCTTGTAATCTACTCTTTTGTTCATTCAATTATCAACTTTTAGTATCTACTCTGTGTCAGACAATGCACTAAGAATGGGAGGTGTACAGATGAGTATTTCTATAAACAAACAAACATATTTTCTGTGATTGCCCTTATCCCTGTTTCTTTTTGCTTTTGATCAGTCTGTTCAAAATGTTTTTTTGATCATACCTGTCTGATAAACTACATTTCCACATTCACTGAGGAATATAACCCATGTATTTCCTCCCTCTCGAAGTTGTAAAATTTACTCAAATTAGCCTTAGTGTAGTTTGTATGCACATCTATTGTGATATTCATTACTCGATTTCAGTTAATTTATTTTCAGTTGTTGATATTAGCCAATAAACTCTTGGAACACAGTGCCCATATCTTATTATTTCAGCAGCTACTCATGAAAAGCAACACATAATAAATAAAAAGGAGAAGTGGTCCATGTTTAGATGTTTTGAAACAGATATTTACAGTTCTCCAAATATATTTTAAAGCTATATATTAAGCACCATGTTAAAAAAAAGCTTGGAGATTAAAAAGTATAAAAAATCATTGTTGAAAATTAATTGGAGCAGAAAAGTCACTTTCATGAAAAAAAAGGTTGAATTGCAACACAGTGCTCATAGTTTATTTGACTAATTAGTAGTTCAGGTAATAAATGTCTTAAGAGTTCAGGGTAGAGAAACATCACTGTGGATTACTCCAGTTAAGTGAAATTTCCATGGAGAGTTCAACTTTAATGAGAGGAGAGAAAAGACAAGAACATTCCAGGTGGTAGGAATGAGGTAAGCAATGGAGCAGAGCCAGAGATTTGCGGCATATTTTATGGGGAAAATATTAGATCAATTTTCTAAACTAAAAAATTCACTTAGGGAAATAGTAAGTGATAAATCTGGAGACATACAGATTCACTTATGAGAGATTTGAAGGGCAAAGCTGTGTGATTCAGGTAGAGGGAGTCATGACAGTTGATTCAGCAGGTGGAAGTGAAGAGCATCATTTCAGAAAATTTGGTCAGGATGGAATATACTGGACAATTTGCCTTCAGGGTGTCTCTAGATGTGGAGAGATAGTTAAAAGCTAACGGTAATGATCTTTATGTGAATTAATGAGAATTGAGAATAGGGTTTCAGTACATTCTTTAGTCTTCCAATGAATTTAATTCATTTTTGATGAAAGAATCAGAGATTGACACATCTCCAAATAAAATATGAGAAGTTCTTCTGACATGCATAGAATATCTATCATTGTTTTCAATTTTATTTGCAAAAGGTACCTGAAATAGACTGTTTTAAAATCACATGGATTCTGGAGACAGATATTATTTGTATAATACTTTTTTGAGATAAATAATATAGGTACTTCCTTCTCATTCATTAAACATTTGAGTTGTTACTGTGTGGAAGAGAGAAAATGAATGGAATAATTTCTGCTTTCATAATGTTTATAATCTATTATGAAGACAGTTGAATTTATCAATATGATATCAAAAATAATGAGTGATGGATATTGTTAGGGAATCATTAGAGCAAGTGCCACTGAAAGGGTTATACATGGGTTCTGTTTTGAAGTGCATGTGGAATTTTGAGCCACAGAGATGGATGAGTAAGGGCTTGAGGGTAAGAGTATCGAATAAGTAGAGACAGAGAAAATCACGTGTCTAGCATATTTAGAAATTGTCAGGAAGTCCACTGTGGTCTGAACAAAGAATGAAGGGAAGAGTAACCTGAGAAATAATAAAGGTATAATTTACTATGATCATGTCACTGGTGTGTGTGTGTGTGTGTGTGTGTGTGTGTGTGTACATGTGCACACAAGCATGTTAATGAACGTGTTTGTGTTTGCTTGGGAAAAAGAGTTTTCAAAATCTTTCTATCAATTTCAAATGTTGATTTGGATGGGGAATTGAGGCATGGGAGGTAGAAAAAAGACAAAACAAGGCACTAAGAATGATGTGCTTGGGCCAGATCATAGGCATAGGACACAGTTTGGACTCTGACGTAGTCATCTAAGGATCGTTGGGGATTTGTGAGCAGAAGAATAACATGGTTTAGTAGATGTCTGGGCTAGGGAAATAACCCTGTTAGTAAAACGTAAGAGAGTTTGGAAAGGAGAGGTTGTGCAAAACCACCAAAAGATCATTTAAAAGATGTTTGCCAGAGTTCAAGTAAGATGGAAAGATGTCCTAAAAGTCCATCATTCACCAAACACGGAGAAAAATAAACTGGCTTCTAACAAGAGAAATCAGGTCATTTAATCCACAATCAAATACTGTTATATGTATTTAGGTACAACTAAAATGTATAATAACAATCTTCCAGGCACAGGGCAAAAACATTATATAAACAACAACCATAAAGGAGGTTATTTTGCCAAAAACACAAAACCTTCTAGAAGCAATTATAGCAAAATATTTTCATTTAAAAGCCATATTCTCTAATAAATAAGTATAAAATATTGATTTTTAATAAATATAAAATATAATGTTAAAGACATTAGATATTTCAAATCTCTTAAAAGATTAAATATTACTATAGTCAAACACATATAAGGTCTAATTATTCTTTATTAAGATGTATTCTTCTTGTGTAAATATAATCTCTTATTGGCAATGTCTTGCCCTGAATCATTTTGACTTTGTGGAAGAACCAAAAGTTGCATTATGCCATATCGGTGAATATGGTGGATTAGGACACACCATAATGTTTTTATTTGACAGAAATTTCTGTATACCAGAAGTGATATGTGACACCGAGCGTTGTCATGATGGAGGATGATTTATGGCACTTTTAAAACATACCTTCCTTCTCTCAACCGTAGCTCACACCCAACTGACTGTACCAAACAATTTGAAACTTGACACACACTGTTACTAAGGTTCGATGCTCCACCTTCCGTATTAAAGATCCCTATCTTTCTGTTGGATGGCACTCGGCAGCAGCATTCACTCTATTTTGTGATCACAGTGTAAATGCTCCGTGTCACATGTCTCTTCTGGTATGGCAATTTCTGTCAAATAAAAATATTATTGTGTGTCCTCATCCACCTTATTCACTGGATCTGGCATCATGGGACTTCTGGCTCTTCCCCAAAATCAAAACGATTCAGGACATCGAGGCATCCATGGCAGCGTGACTAGACACTCATGAAAGAGGACTTCCAGAAGTGCTTCAGTAAGTGGCAAGAATGATGGGATAAGTGTATTTGAAGTGAGGGGGAGTACTTAGAGGTGAATTAATGGGAATGTGTCTTTTACGGTAATAATTATTTTGTTTGTTTTTATTATTTAAACATTCACCGTAGTTTCTGATCATACCTCATAGGGACTTAAAAGCCTAGACTTTTCTAGGATTATCACAAGGACAACTAATATATGTTTTGGTTGAATTTATCTCTTTATTTTTAAGTGTCATTGTCTGAATAACATTGAGTTACTAAATGCCAACTGAGTTTCCACAGAAATATTTGTACAGTTTAAGATAGTTGACAGATAGCTACTTTAACCTCCTCTCTGAGTCCAATGACTATAAATAGACTATGAGTTTTAAGTTTCTAAAAGAACATGGTAGAGGTTCGAAGCTCAAACATTGCATGAAAACTACTAATATCCTCATCCTGAGTAGCTGATGTTTAAAATTGTATTCTGATTTTCAACAAGTTTTTAACTGATTTTAATGTTCATATATTACTTTTTGTACTTTCTGTTTTGGAACTGTAACACTGCGTTATCTGAGAACTGCTGAGATCAAATCATTGGGTGCTTTCAGTTAGCCCATCTATGTCAGTTGTTATTATTTTTTTAAATAAACTGAGGCAGATGATTTCATTGGGCTTATAATATTTCATTTGTCTCATTTTTCTACTTATTCCACTGGGAGAATTTTGTTTTTAAAGAAAGTATTTGTTATACTTGCCGTGGTTCCTCTCTCCCTCCCCCAACACAATTTTCTTTAGAAGAGAAAAATCATTGAAATTCTAAGTAGTTTTACATCTTGAAAGTCTTATCTAGTGTCAAGAAAGAAATAAATTGGGCACGGCAGATGAATTGGTAATAAACAATGTCTCAGGAATCTTATTTCATATTCTTTGACAGAGAAAACTCACTTTCAGAGTAAAACAGTTCAGGGGAGCAAGACTTCCACATCACTGGGTAAGGTCCTGGATGGGAGAAAGGAAATTTCTAGAGAAAAAAAAAAATTGCTAGTTTCACTTGCTGACATGAAGTTTTGGGCCAGAGACCAGAATGCAGCTCACTTGAACCAAAATGCATAAAATGGGACAAATAAGTAAGAAAAGACAACTGTTGTGGTTTCTAAGGCTGGTCTAGAGGTTTGGGCTTGCTATGTTTAATGGAATATATTTAATAGAATTTATCCTCCCAAGAGAGTAGGATAAGGACATGGCCGGTAAAGTCTAAGGTCTGACTTTTCATCCCAAAAGTCCAACTGAAATACCATCCTATTCTCTTTCCTGAAATTATTCCTTCAGATATTGTGTACTGACTAAAGACGTGCTGGTGGGATTACCTAACCCAGGGATGACGACAAATCACATAGATTATGTCAGTAATGTTCTGGGAACTCTGCATGTATGTACACTCTCACACACACTCACACACACTAGTCCTGCCCGTGTATTACCGACGTGTTCTTTTGAATGATACAAGCAAAAACTTATAAAGGTGAATTCTTTAACCAAGGGAAAAAATAGTAAGAATTTGGAAAGCTTAGAGTCGTCCTCAATCTGTGGGATTTCAAAATATTTTTCTTTCTGTCTTTCTACTGTTACTGTGACACTAAAAATAAAAATTATCCGAATATAATAAGATATATTTAAAAATGTTTTATCAGAAGGTAGTTTGCTAGAAATGTCATTAAAAAACAAAATACCACAGACTATGTGGCTTAAGCAACAGAAATGTCTTTTCTCACAGTTCTAGAAGCTGCAAATCCAAGATCAAGGAATCAGAGGGTTTTGTTTCATTCTGTGGCCTCTCTCCTTGACTTGAAGATGGCCTCCTTTTCACTGTGTCCTCACAGGGTCTTTCCTGAATGTGTGAGCTTTCCCAGTTTCTCTTTCTGTGTACAAATTTACTCTTATAAGAACACCTGCGAGATTAGATTAGGGCCCACCCCAACAGCTTCATTCTAACTCAATCACCTTTTTAAAGGCCTAGCTGCAAATACAATTACATGAAGAAAGGTACAGGGGTTCAGGGCTTCAACAAATGAACTTTGAGGCACAGAATTCAGCCCATATTTCAGCCCATTCAGAAGGTCATTATGGGTTAAATTGAAGGGCTTCGAACTTGAAGTCAGAAAATATGGCTTAAAATCATTTCATGACATTTAATAAGCAATTCAAATCATCTGAACACATTTGACATCTGTGTATAGAAACAGTAATACCCACTTCAAGGTAATTGTTATAACACATATAGAATACCTGCCATATTGCCTTATCCATATTAGTAATGCATTTTATTGCAGGTGGGTGTTATACTGAAGTTATCATGCATTTTGTAAATCCTAACATTAAGAGAATAATATGAAGGAAAAAATGAAATTTAAATAAAGTCTCTTCAATTTGCCTTTGTAAGCAACACATTTTTGGGGAAGAACACATTTGAACATAATATACTAAATCTCTCCTAAACTTGTGATAGCATTTTAAACAGCTCCGGTTTAAACACTTTAGTTCTATTTAGTCCTCCATAAAGCTCTTTTTCATGCATCATTGGTTTATAGACAGTTATCACAAACAGGATAGGCCCTTATGTTAAAATCACTTGCCATTATGTGTGCGTGTGTGTGTGTGTGTGCGTGTGCGTGTGCGTGTGTGTGTGTGACTGCCCTCAATCGAATTCAACAGATTAATGATTGTAATAATCAGCCATCCTGATTTTCAGCTACATGGTCTTAACTGTCTTTCTATCTCAGGTTTGTCCCTTAATCTAAATCATTAATCTCTTTAAGGCTTATTATAGCCCCCTTTTAGGCATATTGATCTCCATTCAATTTGTACCTCTGCTGTCATGCCTCTTTTCTAGCATGGATTTTCATAGCAAAGTATTCCTGTTGATTTATGTGTTGGTATGTTGTTACATCCCTTCAACTTAAATACCTTTTTCCCCCACCGAATCTCCTTGAGTCCACTATTTTAAATGCTTTAACCTCTCATATGTCTTTGTAATGTCCTTCCATGTAAGCTCAGGTACAGTGGGTTGACTGTATTTTCTAGTGCAAATTAAAAACCCATTTGTTCAGCTTGACTTATGCTTGGTGACAGCTCTGTGTATTTTTCAATGTGATGTGAATACAGGAAGGACACAGCATTATACTCCATCTGCATTGTGAGGTAAATGTGATTAGAGTAATTACTACTGTCTAAGTTTTTATTCCTTTTTTCATTAAAGCTGTTATCATGCCAGGGACAAGGATAAATAACACCCAATACCTGGCTTTTATTATTTTCTGTCTTTGTTAAATGTGAATGTCGTGAATGGCAGTAAGTTAGGCTATAAAAAATTATAAATAAAACATTAGCGCATTTTTAATAGTGCAGGTGTAAATGTCACTAATGAAGTAAGAATAAATATGTAATGTTAATTACACTGGTTTGCCTAAGTGTAAAATGTGAAAGGAAATGTAATGCTTGACAAGAATGAAAACAGGAAAATCAAATATGTTGTTTTCTTTCCCTTGGAATTACTCTTTTTTTGTATATACTTGCAATACAAGAGTAGGTTACATTACAGGTTCGAGCATGTGTTAGACCTGTTTTACAGAGTGATATTCTAAGCATAATAAGCCACATATGGCCATTATACATTCGCCACCTGGCCCCAAAGTTACATATACTATCCTACAGTATGTTTTTCTCTCTGTTTCTTCAGGGTCAAATAGCACACAATACTTCTTTCATCAGTGCTTCCTATCTTTTTCTTCTGAAAATTCCTTTTCCTATGTAACAATTATCGTTTTTTTAATATGCAAAGAGATAGGAATACCAAATGTGTTAGAATTATATTTACCCAAGTGTAAACAGATAGGAAGTAATGTTTACAAAGGAAACTGATAAAGTTCATGAAGATAAACGATGGTTTAAAAAAAAATATTATTTGCTTTGTTTTATTTCTTCCTCTGCTTCATCTAGAAAGAAAAAGGAATGTGTTGTTGAAGTTCATGACTCACTTTTGGATGTTTCATTGTTTCTGTTAGTATGGGTGGGGAGATGGACTATCACCTCTCCTTTAGAGTAAACAACTACACCAAGATTAGTTCCTAATAACTCCTCCAAGAGATTAAATCTAAAGTTTAATCATTCACTGTTCTCTGTTCATCGAATGTCCTTATATCCAGAAAAAAAAGAATCTAGGTGCCATTCCATCTGCTTCATAAATTTATGCTGTATCTCACATGTAACCATGGTAAATATTAAGCAGATTTAACTCATGTACACACACACACACACACACACACACACATAATCTCTATGTATCTCTATAATATATATTTTTTTATTTTCTATCATTGTCCTCTTTTTTAAAACATTGAAGTTGTCATACACATTTTGTAATTGCAAACATTTTTCCTAGATGGCAATTCACTAGCTTCTTTTCATTTAAGAAATTTTTTGTTTGTTTCTATGCAGATAGAGTCCAAAATATTGAACTATTTTTAAAAAATATGTATATTTTAAATATAAATAGATTCTTATGTTTTTCCAAATGAGTTTTAACAGTGATTGGTAAAAGTAGAATACATCAGATTACTTATTGCCCATAATGTCACTATTCCTGGGGGACAGCAAATAACTTAGTGATGTTTTTATTTGTATCCACCAATTATTGGCTGGGCATGATAAGCTTTCAGTATATCTAAACTAACAACATTTAACTTAATACTAGTATTTATATTTTTTGTGTTTCTTAAGTCTTCATATGCACTTAGATTTTTTGGAATGATCCTTTTATTTTTCCAGTTATCTTTTTAGTTATATGTAAATCTAATCTCTTTTGATTTCTGGACCTTTATAGAAAGATTTATCATCTGGTGAAAAAAAAAGCCCTCCTCATAACCCAATCTTCTTCTGCGCTTGTTATTTAATAAGATTTACAAATTAAATTGTGTAACACCATCGCTATCATCATTCTGTGTTACCTAATGTTTCTAGTTCAAAAAAACACGCCTTTATATCTAATAATTTTAATACTAAGTGTTCTTATCATCACACACATACGTGTAGAAGGTGAAACAGGTAAATGTAAAAGATGCCACAATTGCCATGATGCAGATGGTTTTGTGAATTACAACAGTAGTGAGCGTATATGTAAATGAAATAAATGTTAGCGTTTTACTGATCTCTTAAAAATTAAATTTTAAGATACGTAAGCATATATGTAGCATATGTAATAAGAAATTTGATCTCTAAAACTGTGTGGTAAAATATTTAAGACCTCCAGTACTTTGTGAAACTATTCCCAGGAGCATGGGAGTACCCAACATCCAGTTTACCTAGTAATAATAACAATGGAAACAATAATAATATTATCATTATATAATAAAACATTACTAAGTCAGTTTAAGACATCTGTGCATTGCTTGTTCACTGCATAAACTCCTTTTGACAGAGATAACCATTATCTTGAACTTGATATTTCTTATTCCGATGCATTTCTGAGTATTTTATGATACATAATTAAATGTATGCATAACATTATATGGTATTGCTTTTCGTGTTTTTAAACTTTATGGAAAATAATATCTGTATGTATTCTTCTGGAAACTGCTTTTATCATTCAATACCAGGTTTGGTATTGAACCAAATGTGGTCTAATTCATATATATTTATCTATGGTTAGTATTTAATTGTGTAAATATACTCACAATTTATTCATTATGTTGTTGACGAACATATTTTGTTTCCAATATATTGCTTTAAAAATATTCTTACTTATGTCTTAAAAGTTCTTTTACATTTTATATTTCCTTCTATGAAAATTTCTTTGCATTATATACTCGATGTGAAAGTGCTAGGTTGAAGACTATAAACAACCACTCTACTGCACACTGCAAAATGTCTCCTCAAAGCTTAATTATTGTTTTGAAAATAATATATTCAGTTCTTGCAATTTATTCTACCAAATAAAATTAAATTTGTATTTCTATTCCAATATTTTTTATTTTGTTAAATTACATTTTGCAGTGACTTACCGTTCACTAGTAAAATCTCTAAGAATATTGTTTCCCTCTATTCTGAATGCAATTGTATTCTAATACTATCTTAGTAGTTTTATTTCTATTTAGCTAATCCATTTTTGTAAATTGAATTCCTAAGTCATCTTGTGGATTTTTGTTACTATTGCTAATAGGATTTTTAAACTGATACCATTTCTAGCTAATTATCACCAGAATAATAGTAATTTTATATCTTGCTTTTTTCTATAAGTTCATCAAATTCTCTAATTTCAATAGTTTTTAAGTGAGTCACTTTAGTGTTCATGGTATCAATTAAAAAAAAAGTTTAATGATGTCTGTCTTACCTACCTAATATTTTAACAACTTAATTTAATTAGATATACAGATAGTATAATTTTAAAATATCAGCACAATTAAATGTGAATAGGAACTTTAATTAACAGATAGTAGATACACTATTGCCTTGACATTTTCCTCAATACAACTGTGTTAAGTATTTATTTTATAAAATATGAGTTGTTCTCAAAATGTGACAAATAAACATAAAAAAATTAAAAACTAAATATTGCAACTAGATTAAAATGATCTGGGATAATGTCCTAGAATATCCTTAAATTTTTTTAAAGACATTTTGCATGCAAGATAAAAAAATAATAGATAAAAGAAACTCTTATCCATTCCTGGGGACAAAAAAATAAAGACTTCATAAAAATACATGATTCTAAATGAAATATATTTGAAATACATCAGTTTAGACCTTTTCAAATTGCATAAATAGCCCATGAAAGGAAAAATAACTCAACCTTTTACCGAGTGGTTCATAAATATAATAGGTTTATGTTTTTATTCTGAGCTATGTTCATTAGATGTTGTTTAATAAATTTATGCTAACTTCTTAAAATATATGAATTTTTAAAAGTCTTTAATATAAAATGATTTTAATGAAATATGAATTATGTATCATTTGAAGTTTCTCTAAGTATAACTCAGTAGGTAAAATCATTTCCCACTTGATTTTGAAAAGTAGATTTTCAGTAAACTTGTATAAGTAGCATTTTGTTTTTCTTTAATGTTTTTCACTTGAATTCTGTTTTCACCAATTTCGAAATTATGAGTTTCACTTACTTGTTATATGTTGTGCTGGCCATTTTCCTGTTTGCTTAAAGATTCACTCACGAGCCTTTCCTCCCTTCACTTCTGTGTTTCACATTGAGGCTGTCTCTTGAAAACCATGTTTTCCAGGCTTTCTTCCAAATATCTTTCATTAGAAGTCAGTAGAAGGGCCAGTTTCACAGGACTCTACCTTTGAAGGATCTTAGTTTAATGCTGTACAGGTGCTGTCTTGAAATTCTTAAAAAATATATTTTTACTGGAAAATGACGAAATATTGTCTATACTTAGTGACCATATATTTCAACATTATAATTACTTGTACTCTCAACCATACCGTTTCATCCCACTGTCTCATATTTTAGGATGTATACGGAACTGAAATGATCTTGTACAATGATAGTTTTATTCATGTATTATATGCCATCACTGAGTTCATTGAACACAATGAGAGGAGAAGCCTGGCCTCTCTTGTCTACTGCTGAATCCCCAGTGCTTCGATTTCTGCTTGACTAATTGAAGATGCTCAATAAGATTTTGTTCAATTAATGAATTAAAAAATGCTAGGGTTCATTATCTACTTTCTGTCTATAGGGAAATTGTTTTCTACAAGTTAAGAAGCTTTCTTATATTGCAAAATTTGATATTCTTTTAATTCTGTACTTTTTTATCAGACATTTCATAAAGATTGACATTTTTATATTAGTTATCTTGAATTTGTACTCTATATCTTTTCCTTGATTTGTATCTGTGGTTTCCATTATTTAAAAGTGTGTGCGTGTGTGTGTATGAGAGAGAGAGACAGAGAGGGCTCACAATTTAATGCCCAATGACGATGACTCTTCAATTACCTTATAAAAATTTTAAAGTCTAGTATACGGATTTGTACATTTTGTCATGCATGAAGCTTATACAATTTAATGACCCTTCTTTAAGAAAAACAATACAAATGTATAATGACAAAATTGCTGAAGCCCTTTAGAAATCATGTTTGGCTCAGAAACACTAGTTATATACTCATACAGCCTAAATGTTCTCAATGTGATTACATGATTTCTTTCTCCATTTTTTCATTAGATTTTTACTTAATAGTAACCTTCTCTTTCTCTCTTTCTGGTTTTTCAGCTTATTTGATGTTTCTTTGCTTGTTTTTACTGACTAAAGACAATTCTCTGTGTCCTAAGGATGTTATGATTAAAACAAAACTAAAAAAAAGCAACAACAACAACAACAACAAAATACGCTAACTTCTTCCTCAGGTAGAGACCTGGTTTAAAGAAATAATCCATATGCTTGGAGAAATGATTTTCTAGTAGAGATCCATACATTTTTTTCAAGGTGTTAAGTTCTATGAGTTACGGAAATGGTGATGTCTCATAGCAGGAAAGAAGTTCTCTCAGGTGATATGACTTGAAATGAACCACCTTTGATCTGAATGTGTGTCCTCGTCAACTCTGCACAATATTCTTCCAGGAGTGGTCACTGAATATTCTTTAATACAATGTTTTCACAAACTAAATGTAATATTGTAACAATATATATGAAATGAAGTGTTACTCTTATAACTTTTAATATTTACCACTTAGACTCTTTGAAGAAAGATAAACTGTCCAACCCAATTTCTAGCATTTGGGTTAAGATATATAAAATGCCTACGATTAACCTATTATATAACATATTTACAAATAAACTCAGAAGCATATGTGAATTGTTTTATTATAACCTTCAAGACCTGATAAACTTCCATTGTTAAATGTCTTGGGTGTGATAATAGTGTTGAGGTATGGATACAAATGTTTTTGTCTCAAGAATATATGTTAAAGTAATTAAAGGTGAGTTATTATGTCATACTATGTGCAAGTTACTATCAAGTGATTCCAAAAAGAATGAGGATAACGAAAGCTAGAGGAAGAAAGTATCACAAAATGTTTAAAAACATACTGAATTTTAGTGACGATTATGCTGGTGTTCATTGTATTCAAAATTTCTTCAAGGTGAAATCTTTCACAACAATCAGTTACAAAACAGACATGTGTAGCTTGATGTTTACTTATCATTAACTAACATTGTAATGTGATGTGAAAGCACTAACTTTAGCATGGTACATGACTTCAGTCCTTCAATATATGTTAAATTATTACATAATTGGTCCTTGGCACTGTGGTAGACCCATAAACTGTAACAGTGAGAAAAATCAGACATGTTCGTTTTCTTCATAACATGCAGTACACAAAATAGGAAGACATTAAATAAACATATAAATAAATATTCACTTATGAATAAAATGCTACAAAACAGAAACTTTTGTTGTGAGACAGTATAAAATGGAGTTTGCAGGAATTTGAAGCTCTATTAACGCTATTAGTTTTTAAGGAAATAGTATTTGATCTTACATAAGAAGGATGAACAGATGCAGAAACATGCTAAGTAACTTTCTGGTGGTTAGCACCTTTCCAGGTAGAAGGACAGCATATGCAAAGGCACAGTGGCAGAAATTAATGTTGTTTATATGAAAAACTAAAAGAAGTATTACCCTGCCAGAAAAAATTAAAAAAAAAGAAATCTTACCATTTGCAATAACATGGATGGGCTTAGAAGATAAAATGCTAAGTGAGATAAGTAAGACTGAGAAAGACAGATACTATAGGATCTCACTTATATGTGGAAGCTAAAGAACAGAATAAATGAACAAACAAAACAGAAACAGTCTCATAGATACAGAGAACGAACTGATGGTTTACTAGATGAAAGGGTTTAGGGGGATGTGTGAGAAAGGTGAAGAGAAAAAGAAGTACAAATTGGTAGTCACAAATAGTCACGGGGATGTGAAATACAGTATGGGTAATTTAGTCAATAATATTGGAGAAACTATGTGTGTATTTAAAAACATTTAAATTGTTTTTTGTCGAGGACATAGGTCAAAGATATTTAGCAGGGGAAATAAATACATTCATACATACATATTAATTTAAGCATATAATTTAATTAAACAGTAGGGTTGTTATGTGTTTATGAGCATAGAGAAAAGTGTAACGGGTACACTTAAATCTATGTTGAATAGAAACCTAAGGATTTGCATTAGAAGAATTAACACATAAATATTTCTATATATTATCATTTTCTTTGCTACCATTAGCATTTGTTATTTGTGGGAGAATATTTTAAAAAGTCAAACAGCATGCAAACTAAATGAAGAATCATTATTGTGATATACTTTTTAAGAGCTCATAAGACAAGTTCTTTAAAAAAATTTATATCCTTAGAATTAGAAGGATATAAATTTAAAGTTTGTCTCCTGCTATATTAGTATGCAATTTATATCTCTGTAGAACATACACATATTCCTCTGTAGGATATACATATATTCCTTTCTCTCCATTTCTTAATCTGATGCTATGTGATTAACATCTGGGAGTGGAGATGACTGAATTGGCAACTGAAAGACTAAAAGAAGCTTCTATTCATGTGTCTAAATCAAGTCTTGATAATGATTGCAGACATGACGCGAAATGTTTATTGCTAGTGAATCATAGCTGGCCTGGTGAATATTTTGCTATAAAAAGGCTTCTTAATTCTCTAACTTTTAATAAGAAATAGCTGTAAGAGAGCTCTGGCAAATCAGACATTGGGAGTACAGTGACATAACAGTCTTAACTGTCCCTCTCCAAGGCTGAACCCACTTAGTAATGTACTGAGAAAAACTAAACCTAATACAAAAAGGGCATAGGCTTGTATAAACAAAAGAGCTTTTTCTACTCCTAAGTTGTATTTAAAAATGTGGATTAAAAGGTAAACGATACAAGGACAGGGAAGCATCCAGTTTACAAAGGAGCAGATTCCTTCTTTTAGAACTCAAATGGCCCTAAGTAGAAAGGCTGTCACATGCTAAACACTTGCATCACCTCATCAAGTCAGTTTCTGCCTGTGTATACAATAAAAGTACATTTCCAATTTTATTTTTAAGCAAAACCTTTGAAAGGCTATTTGAAATTATTGAGAAAAGGGACTATGGGGGAGTCGAAAGAACTATTAAGAAAGCATTAAAGAATAGAAACACACAAATAACCTCAAAATTACAACAACAGAAATGCTTTTAAACACCGGAGTGTCTGGAAAATGAAGAAACTGAGTTGATTGAAATGAAAAAAAACAGAGGATAAAAACCATGAGTACTGTATATGTATCTCATCTAGGTGTACACACCCTCAAAATATCCTAGGTGACAAATTGTTTCGCTGGATCTCAAATATAGGGAAAGAAATTAAATAAAATATGCAATAAATATATTATAATTTATAGACTCCTTTAATCATTGAAACAGAATCATTGGAAAGGAGCTTAGATATGATTTAGTCAAATCCCTCAGGAAAATTGGGGCACCGAAAAGGAAAGATTTACACACATTTATGAGAGAAAAGCCAGTCATTATTAGAACAGGGATTAATTTACAGGATGCTAGTCCTTCTTGGATGATTTTCTATTTCTATAAAGAAATAAATAATAAAGCACTTCATTTATCCAGTAGAACAATAAATAGTTATTGGACAGATCTTGTTATTCAGATATTTTCCTAGGACTGAGGATAGAATTGAGAATAAGATGTGTTCCCTGTTGAGATATAGTTTAGAGTCTAACAGGAGAGGCAGCTAATAAATAACAATGTGCGGGGGAGGAAGAAGCCAAATGATAAATCCAAATGATTGTAGCATAACATACAGAATAAAATGAGTTAATGTAGCATCATCTGAAAACGTGAGATTTAAGGTAGGTTATGAATAACAAGGGGTCCATCACATGAAGAGATATTAAGAAAATTCCAGACTGAGGGACTTGATACTCCTAAATATGAAAAGACAGAATGAGTTTGAGGTATCAAACCAACAGGGAGAACAATGTTGTTTTAAAGAATAGTAACCACAGAGGAGGGTATTAATGAAAATGGTGGAGGATTATCCAGGGGTCAAGATGATGTTGGTAATCAAAAGCATGTAACTAAGTCTGGATTATATTCTGATGATATAAAAAGCCATTGGCATAATCTAATCAAGGCAGCTATGAGATTTGGCTTCCATGGATAAATAATGGAATAAGAGAAATCAGAAGGCTATTGCTTTAGTTCAGATGGCATTAAACAATGATTGGACTAAAGTCCCAGCAATTAAAAAAAGAAAATCACCAGATGCATATCTTTATGTTTTAAAGATGGACCTGACAATTCTTCAAAATAAATGCAATATGAGGTGCTAGAGAGAGATAAAGAAGAATTAAGAGTAAATTTCAAGTTTTGGGCTTGAGCACCTAGGTGGGCTATGACATCCTTTACGGTGAGAAAGAATAGGCTTGTTTTCACTAAGAGCTGGGAATTCATATTTGGTCACGTTACATTTAAGAAATGTATGAGACAACAACACAGATATGTTAAGTAGGCCATTGGACATGGAAGTCTGGAATTCAAGAAAAGGAAAGAGACTCTTTCAAGGCACTCTTCTCACTAAGGGTATAAATGTGAAGACATCTGCACATAATTGCTATTGAAAGGCATGTGACTAGAGTTTGTTCCCTGATTGAAGCTAAAGATTAATAGGAGCAGTATAATATCAAGTTCGGAGTATCTCTAGTCCAATGAATAGAAGTCAGTGAAGGCAACGGAGAAAAATGTCTTGTGAGATAGTAAGAAATTGACAATATTATGGAGTCACAGAAAATAGGAAGTAAATGTGTTTCAAGAAGGAAAATGTGGCCATCTCTGTTAAATGCCATGAATAGAACACATGAGATGAAAAAAGGGTTATGTCCTTCAGATTTGGCATATTGCCAGGCTCTGTAAACCTTGAAAAGGGCAGTATGTAATAAAAGATGGTGGAACATTATATGAGATTGTACATATAATAGGAAAAGAACTGAAACAATCTGATGGAAAAAAAGTTTGAGGATTGTTAATAGATTTCATCTGGCTTGTACTAGCTTGCATAACTTGAGAAATTTCAATGGCATTTTCAATGAGGAAAATCTGGCCCTATATAATTAACAGGAGAAATTCATCAAAACAATAAGGTTAATGCTGACAGAAATGAAAGTTAAATCATAACTGTTCAAGTGAAATAAATAGTCCTGCTTCACTCTAAAAAATGATTACCTCAAAAATGATGTATAAAGTGAGTCTGCTGCTTAGAGAGAACATCATGTGGTTAATTACATGATGTGTAAAATTACCCAGTACTTTAGAATAATAGGTAACAATCCTGCTTCATTTCTATTTTATTTTTCAATCCATTTGAAAATATATTGCTTTTCAATATATGTTTCTTTCTGAAAAATATCAGTAGATGTTTAGACAGGCATTTCCAAGGCTTAAGTCACTCTAGAAATAATATAGACCTAAGGATAATTATTTTTAACCATTCCAGATAGCTTTTAAATGAGAAATTTTCTCCCCTAGTCCGTTATGCAGTTCGTAAAGTCTCCCCTAGTCCGTTAGGCAGTTCGTTGGCTAGTTCTTTTTCTGTTTTTAAGACTGCTTTATTTCATTTGTTAAAACTATCAGAGCAATTTGAGAAAACATGTTACTTCAGTTATGTTCAGAGAGTATGGAAGGTACCCTCAAAGAATAAATAGAATTTGAACTTTATTCAACAATTACATACACTGTCAACTAATTTGTTTAGTTAACATTGTTGATTGGGGCAGGGAAACCACTACAAACAAAAAGAAAGTGGCTATTTTAATGATTCAAGTTTACCTTGAATAGGAACTCCAACTAATTGTAGCTGCTAATTTTAATGAGTAATTTACATTTTTGATACAATGAGCCTGCTTTCTCCTCTATGATAGGCCGTCTTGATTGCACATTAGGAGAATAAGATATTGAAGGGGTGATCATTCAGAAACAACGTGTATTCAATACCAGAATTGCACTGCATAGTATGATGCAAAAGATTCTTAAGGCTATCAAATTAATTATTTTGAATCCCTGCTCTCTTGGCCCCTATAGGGTTTGGGGAGAGAATTTCAGTATAGCTCTCACAAAATGGGATTAAATATTCCTCTGATTTATAGTCCTGCTTTGTTGTCTTGAGAAAGACCCACGATGCTGGCACTTATTTTAAATTTAATAAGAATGGTTTGACTTCAGAACAACTGAGAGACATTTTCTACTGAAAATCAAGGTGTATTTCCTAATATCCATTTTTACTGGAAGATTAAGATCTTCAAATGGGTCTGTTATCTGTAACAAATGCATGAGTTAGGGCATATGGTTTTAGAATGGAAACCTATAAAGTTAAAAGCAGAGAATTGAAATACTACCCACCAAAAGGTGGAATCCAACTGTTCATAATTGCTTGTGAATGCAGAAAGTGAGAAAAAGAAGAAGGGGAAAGAAAAAAAAAAAACAACCTAATATTTCTGATTCATTTTCATGATCCATTGGCCAGCTGCTATAAGGAGAATCACTAATGAAGCATGCTGCTTCAAGCCGTTTGGCCCCACAGCGTGAACCTTGCCTCGCATTATGGTCACATTCTTTACCCGTTCCAACACCAAAAAGGTCCATGTGTTTTGAACGCATTAAAATAAGTTATGTACGTATTATTCAGCTTTCTTTGAAAATCACTGACAGCTACCATACCATTTGTGAGAGTGACAGCGTTCAGCGGAGCATTGTCCTGTGAAATAGAGTGCAGGATCACCCAGTGTGAAAGGAAAAATGTAAAGTCAAAAGTTCTCCATAACCTATTACTTAGTAAGGTTTTTCTAAGGAGTTTATACGGTAATAGCTCAGTTGTAAGTTTTGTTTTTTCTTCTGAGAAACATTGGGTGTTGCAAACAATCAGGTTGTAGTGTTTATCCCATGTGTGCGATAGTCCCGTCAGTTTTGTGTTGCATGTCCTAGCACTGGAACCGACTCTGGGGTCTTTAACATTACAGCTCACAGTGGAGCGTTGCAAGCATAACAATGAGATTTTTTAAGTTATTCTTGCAGTATTAATAATAAGATCCGTAAATGTTCTTTAAGTGCTGGCATGTCAAAAGTAAACAGCATCGTTTTTTTCTTAAGCTACCTGCTGGTTACAGAGATGGCTCTGGTTACAGATTTGGTTTGAGGACCGGAAGTATGAGCTCCCCCGCCCCACCTTGTCCTGGTCTTGAAATTGAGATTGATTTTTCAAATGCAAACAATTTGTGGAATTCCATCCTTGAATACTCTAGCTGTCATTAAAAAATGAGCATGTATCCTGTTATCTACTAAAAACATGCCCGGACTCAGAATGTCTAATCTAAGTTAGAAGAGCCATTAAGTGTGCTTTCTTATATTATTTACTTCATTATGAGTATGTTCTATGACTAATACGTTACACATATAAGGAAATTAGAGAAATTATAGTTATAACACAAAAATTATAACACAAAAGGCCACACTCCAGGCATTAGCTGAGTGGAAGTTACAGCCAAGTCACTTTCCTGGATATTGTGGATAAAACAGGAATTCACCGTATTTACCAATTGTTATATAAAGCATAACGGTAATTTTAAAAGTCCTTAGATATAGCATCTTTTTGTATTCTCTCAGAATCCCTCAAACTTGGGTTCCCCAGAAAATAGAATCTGAGGACCTGGGAACAACAGGGGGGCAATCTGTTGAGACATGTTCTCAGAAAGGCTGCCTGTAGAGGGGAGGGAATTGGAGTTGGACAGGGTGGGGAGTGGAACTTGGATATTGTGTCAAGATAGGACTCAACTGGTCCAAAGATGAGCTTGGGAACCAGGATGGACCTCGAGGAAGGAGGCCAACACGTTAAACCCCAGCAGAATTTGTCACTGGATATGGGCTTCTCTCAGAACAAGACATCACTTGGGCAAGGAGGCTTTCTTCTTCTAAGAAAGATTTCCAGAGAGGATCTCAGCTTTCACTACAGTGCCAAGTTTTCATCTACCAAAAACACTGTTCTACATGAATTTAGGGGTGTTCAAAACATCAGTGTATTATTTAAAGTTTAGTGTAATCTTCATAATTAATAATATTACCTTAAATATTGAAAAAACTCAGAAAGTTTCATCTATTATAAATAATGGAAATGCTGTTTGTTGATTTTTCTATGCGGCTGATGATATTGATGGCTTATAAATATGGGTGTTGTTTAATTTGGGGGTATTGATATTTGTCAAAGAAGTGTTACAAAGACAATTTTTGTTGGCATTTAAACAAGTGTTTAACCATTAGGTAAATACTAATGTGGAAAAGAAAAGATGAAAAAAGTCTTAGAGAAAATGTAGCATTTGAAATGTCTGAATGCATTTTTTATTATTAAAATGTGCTAGGTGAATTTAAAAAAGAAATAAGCTATATGTAAATCACCCAATAAACTTTCATCAAAATGCCACAATGGTTTTCAGCAAGGTGATAATATAATAGAATTCAGTAAAACCATCCAACCTTCAGAATTCTCAGACGGCATCCTTATTTATATACTTCTTGTCAATTTCATACAGTTGATGTAATTATCACATTTTTTACATGATAAGTAATTGAAATTCATGAGGATGAATGAATTTGTCATTTAGCTAAAAACATGGAAGATGTGATTATACCCCATATTTCCTTGAGAAACTTCCACTTAAAATTAGTGAAATCCATTGTACTAACAGGAAGAGAGGGTGGAGAGCAAAATAAATCACAATACGAAAAAAGGGGAAGGAGACTGCCTTTGTACAATATCATAATAGTGTCACATATACATGGCAATGGAAGAGAAAAACATGAAAGCATTGATTTGATGAAGTTCTATACCCCATATTTTAAGCTGTAATTACTTGGTTAAGAAGTTCAACAAAAGTGGGCACCTATTATGTACCAGGAACAGATATATAAAATATCTGGCACTCACAGAAGGCAATTGTTGGAAATTAGGGATTCATCTATTAGATTAGAGTCTCTTTATCTTTAAAAGTGCATTTGTATAAGAATACACTTTTTTAAAAAGAGAAGCTGGGTTTTATTGTTTTCTTTAAAAAGTGTAATAATATTATATATGCACTGTAACTTTAGGGAAATCATTTAATAAGCTGTAAAAAAGCAATTATAAGTTTAAAATTTTAAAAAACCTACTTGTCATTGAATGCATAGTGGCATGTTGACTTACTGAAGTCACTCTATTTTGTGGAAGCAGCTAATAATTTGGTAGTGCTTAGGCACATATTGCTGTACTTCTTTTGAAAAGACGTTGATGGATTTCTACAGTGATGTTCTTGTCTTTTTGATAGGCAAACTTAATTCTAATGTAATTCTTGTATGACCTTAACTGAGGGTCCCCGTCTGGCTTCTCCATGTTCTGAAATTTAGCAAGAAAAGTTAGATAAAATGATAAAGTTTAGATGCGAAGTTATGAGTACAAAGTCATATGAGAAAAGTAAACATGATTTCTGGAACTTAATAACTGTCAAAATAGTAGATTACAGAATAGAGTTTAAAATAGCTTTTCATATGGCATTTTTAGAGGTACAGGCCTAAGAACCGTGAACAAAAAGAAAGAAAAGAAAGCAATGTGTAAAATAGAATATATGTATATAGAGAAAACTCGTCTATATGTTTTCTCCATTTTATTTAAAATGTTCAAACATTCTGCAAAGGAGAAAGACATTTACAGTGAATACCAACTCCCTACCATTAATATTTTATTATAATATTTTACTATATTTTATGTCAATATTTTAATATGTTTGATTTAAAATAGCTCTGCCTATTTATCCAGGCTTTTCTCATCCTTGCTTCTTTGTTATGTATTTTAAAGTTAATCATGCTGTGATTTTTAAATTATTAGTCAAAATTCTCTTAGTAGTGTCTTGCAGATCTTTGTTAAATATTTTCTCAATAAACCCAGTGTTCAACACTTTAATCAATTTAAGCTTGCAGCATTCTTAAGACACACACACACACACACACACACACACACACAACACCCAAATTCCTGTTACATCATCTATATTTTTACATAACCTTTATCATTTCCCAGCTTATTATGAGAATGCAAATACCAAAAAGGTGGGAGTTTCTGTCTTTTATTCCCTAATTTATTTCAAAAGCCTAGAAGAGAGCTTGGTACATAATATTAACTCAATATATACAGTTTGATTTTATGATGTGTATATGTGATGACACAAGAGGTCTCATTGCATGTTATTCTCAAGTTTATAGGATATAACTTTGTTTCCATGTTCAATGTATATCTTTAAGATACCTATATAATTCTGCAAATTGATCCAAAAGTTCATTCCTAATAACGTCTGCCATTAATTTTAAAACTTTTCACTTTCTTTCTAAAGTTGTCTCTGTCCTGTAGACCTAACTTCCGAGGTATAGTTTTAATTAAGAATAATTAAAAATAAACCAATTTCATTGTTAGTTTGCATTTCCACCATGAATATAATTTTCTCTTTGTTGATTCTGCTATTACCTATTCATAAGATTTTTTCTACTTGTTTCTACTACTTCTATATTCACACAGATATCAAAATTAATAAGGTAATTGAAAGCCACAAACAGATAAACAGATTCTTCTCTCTCTCTCTCTCTCTCTTCCCGCCCCCCCCCCCCCCCCCCCCCCCCCCCGCCGCTCCCCTCTAGTCATTATGTAAGATCAAACAAGTAATGCTAGAATGACAAAGCACGAGCTTGGGTTTTTGACAACCTCAAGCTCTCTGTCATGCCCTGAAATTGACACAAAACATGCCTCCTAAGCTTCCTTTTCTAAGCTGTGCAGTGCTTTGCTGTTTTGACAATCTGTTTATTATGATGGGGTCTCAGCTTTGACTTAATCTTGACATCAGTTGGCTTTTAGCTGAAAATCTGCAATTGAGATGGTGAAGCTGTCACTCTTGTTGACCTTTTAACAGCCTGGTGATACAGACTCATTTCCTTTTGCTAGACTTTAGTTAACCAGAAATTCTGCTGGACAATTTAAATCAGAGAGTTAGAAATACAAGCTAACAACCTGACAAGTAGGATTAAAACCTTCAATGTGCAAAAACGTGCTTATCATTTCAGCCAATGATAGAATTTTGGGTTGGCTTACATAGCCGCTTTTGAAAAGATATGAGCAAATTTAGCTGGCCATTTTTATTTCTCCCTTTTACTTTGCTTGTGAAGATACCTCCTGAAAAGCAAACTGTTCAATACTAGGGAATAGAACATTACAGACTAAAATTTTTCCTAATAAAATATAAGCACAATGGAAATTAGACGTCACAAAAAATATTTATATAAAAAGAGTTTACTATGGCTTCAATATAAAATACTTAAAAAAATATTTCTAAGATAAATATCTAACTTGTTAAAGGATAGAAAATTCAGAGAATTATTGAAATACTCAATAATACTATTACAAAAAATACATGATATTAATTGCTTAACCAGTTATACACATTTTCTGTAGTTAGATAAATGTAATCTAAACTTGAAATCTTGAAAATATTGGTATTTATTCATTAAATTTAGGTGTACATTTATAAGAAACGATTCTCATAATTTATGTTTTATTTTTATAAAAAACCTTACACTGTTAAATTCTATATAATTCCCCTATGATATTCTCAGAAAATGTGTATTCATGATCTATTTTCAGGGTCATATTTTCTCGTCTTTCCTGACAATTTTCCCTTGCAGTTCTTTCTCATTGCATGCCTGATTCATATTAATCCTTTAATAGTAACTCTACCTCATCATTATAATAAATCATTTTAATGAGCATTTTTAAAAACACTTCTGACATTCTTATCAAGCATTTAATAGCACAAATTAAGTAAATGGCAAATCATGATTTCATTTGTAGTCACTGTAATAATGTTATTCATAAGACATTATTTTGGCATTTATGTGAATGCAGCTCTCTATTTCCATGGAAATTTATTTTTATTTTGTTCTTAATTGAGTCAACTTGAATCATTGTTCTCCATCATTCAGTTAGCTGGCTCAGAATACCTAAGAAATAATTCAGACACAAACGGGAGAAAAGAAATCCTACAGTTTTAACCACTATTTCATTTTGAAGTTTAATGTTCGAACACGTTATCAATAATTACGGTATTATTTGGGAGAATTTATATAGCAGTCAGAATTTCTGCTCTATCTTCAAAAAGCTCGTTGTGGGGGTGTGGTGGGATGTAGGAATAAACTTTGCATCTAGAGTGTGTTCTCCAGTTTAAGGACCCATTGGTTTTCATGTTGTACTTGCTTCCTACTTTTCATTAACTTCCTGTCCCTTGAAGGCCAGTGAGTTTGCATCCCTTATGACATAAGCTTTCTAAAAGAGTACTCGGGACATCTTGTCACTGTGTCACTTGTGTTACGTCACTGTGTTACGATTAGTTGGTCACCCATTAAGATTGATTCTAATCTCAGTCTAGATAGGACCTTATGTAATTAGCACTGCTATCAGTAGATAGGTAATTAAAGAGAATATAATTTGTTAAGGTTTTTGTAAACCAAGAAAGAAATATTTGTAATAGAATCAGTCACCTGCCTGGACTAAACTCGTAGTCTTGATTAGGACCAGGATAACGTCCCACCAGATGGAGGTTGTAGAAAACAGACTGGCTGCTTAGGATTCTTTGTGTTCATGACAGCTGTTAGGTATTAGGGAAAAAAACAAAACAAAACCAAAAAAAAAAAAAAAAAAAAAAACACACTTGAATAGGGAAAATGTTATGGAATGAAATTGGATTTTAAAAAAATTGTTGGAAGAAAACAATTTAAATATTACAGCTATCACAGTCCTTGATGGTGATCATGTTTTGTTTTGTTTTTCTTCCCTTATACTTAAGTAGGGCCCTGAACTTCACTCTTTCAATTGCTTCAAGATTAAGGAATTGGGAGCTTAATTTGTATTGGGTCAACTTGATACTTTTGAATCAGCAAAATATAATATTTCAAATAATCCTATTTCCCAAGTTAGCAATTACTATTGACTCCGAAGTTTGTTGTTGTTTCTAAAACTAGTACTTGCAACAATTAAACTTCCTTCAACACTTGATCTAATTTTCTCATCTTCCAAAGAAAGAAACATTTTCAGTTGTGTGCAGGAGATTGTCCTGGCTCTGCCCTTTAAGTATGACCTTCAACAGCAAATTGCCCTTTCTTGTCTCGCTTTTTCGTCTCTAAGTAGGGATAATACTGCTTGGTTTGCCCACCCCATAAGGGTGTTTGGCCATCAGTGATGATTTTGAATTTAAAGATTGTTTCAGACACTAAATTAGTGTTCTTACAGTGACTATTTCAATCTGAATCATTTGATTTCTATATCTTTATATTTAAATTAAATTGGTTAGATCGGAAATGGAAGTATGATGGTATGAATAATAGAGAAGGGTGGGATGGTAACAATGTTTTACCGTGAGGAATAAAAAAAGGAAATCAAGTTAGATGAATTTTCTAAAATTAGAATCTATTCAAACAAAAATACCTTTTCTAATATACAAATTTAATAATATTGAATCACTGCTCAATGCCCTTGTCAATAAGATAAAGTGAAAATCATTATGCACAGCATGAAAGGTCCACCATGATCTGTGCCCTGCCTTCATTTCCAGTCCTTTATATTTCAGTTGTCTATTGTCTATTTCCTTAACTTTATGATAAGCAAACTTATATCACTGCCAATTTCTTAAATAAGCTTTTGTTTCACATGTTCATTCTTTTTCAGTTGTGGGTTTTTATTTTTGGAATTTTTTTAGTACTTATGTCAACTGGCTATCCCTTTCTGACATTTGAACAATCCAGTCTGGTGACATCTACACTGTGAATTATGCTTAACATTAGAAAGTAAAATGATTACTCCTTTGCTTTAGATGTCACTGTGAATTCCATTCAGTCTTTTCAGATGTGGGGGTGGGAGACCTGGAACAAACTTTACAGCCAAAAATAAGGCTGAAAATAAAAAGAAGAGACTATGTTGTAGGGCCTTATGGGAGATGTTTGAACAACCTTCATTGGAAACTGCACGTATACTGTTTTTGTGTCGACCTGGAATTGGCTCAAAAGACAAAAGCTAGAAGAGGCTTTTGTACTATAGATTTTGGAACTGAGATTGATACAAGAAGCAGTGGCATAAATTTGAAAGGGTTATGTCAGAGAAGAGGAATCCAACATGTTTGTTACTAAATCAGAAAAGGACAGTTTAGAAAGAAAAAAAGCAGAACCTGGAGTGATTCTTTAAAATGAAAGGTAATGGATAATGTTTACAGAGATGCAATTTTTTTGCTTGTCTGTTTGTTTGTAGCAGGATATTTTCAGACTCATTCATAGAGAGGGAACAAGTTGTTAAGGAAACCAAGCCAGTTTAGAAAAAGAAAGAAAAAGAAGGGCTGGGATCAGGCCAGGATCTGAATAGTGAACTTTTGGTCTAATTAATTAGGAAGCATCTACTTTGGTTCTGTCATACAAGCCTAATGATATGTTTTAAATTTATTTACCTAGGATATGATAAAATAAGTATGCATTTAAATAATGGTTCTTAAAGCAAAACTACCCTATTTAAAAATGACTGTGTATGATAATAAAAAAATACAATAATAAAAATAAATCACAATTATTGAATAGCTATTGTGTTCAAGACTGCTTAAGCAGTATATGAACATAATCTCATTTACCCCTCTTACATTTTTTCTAATCACCATTAAAAAAATATAATGCATCTTGGAAGCATTATGTAATTTGACCAAGATCTATGTATATTAGGAAAAGCTAGAATATGTGCCAGGTGCATCTGTTTTTAAGCTCTTGAGCAAAGAAAGTTTCCACTCTTCACAATCTCATCTCTTTATGCTTACGTAGTGGGTAATTTTACTTTGTGGGGAACTTTTTGCAACCCTTCATAGAGAAAGCTGTTTATTTTTCCATAAATAGTTTCAGTTTTTATTTTAATTAGTCTCACTAAAATACTTTAGCACATATCAACTTTATGATTAAGTTTCACATGCACGAACTAAAGTTAAAATCAAAGACAAAAATTACTAGAAACTTTTTATGCGCTGATGAAGTAGTACATAGTATTCAGAAAAATTCAATACAGGGGCAATGAGTTGGAATTTCCCTTTAAATTTAAATGATTACTTGGTTGACAACCTAAAATTTTGGGGTGGGGGGGCAGATTTAGAAATATTTTTCAGGCTCTGGATCTAGAATTTGTACTAATTTACATATTTTAAAGCAAAAAATAATTCATTACTTCAGCTTCTTATATAACAAAGCAGCATATATGTATAATATATGTATAATATGTATAATATACATATTATATATATATTTTTTTCTTTTTAGGTGAGATGAAATGTATTCTGCTAGTCAAAAAAATAGAGTTATTTCCACTGATGCTTAGTAATATGCTTCTTAGGATATAAACTATTCTACTTTTAGGTAACAAATACTCAACACTTTTCTTCGGTCTTCTCTAAATCTTTCATAGTATTTTTAGGTTTTTGTGAGTTCAATTTCTATCTGAAATTAGACATTGACATTTTTGTACTATGAAAAATATTTGTTAATCGATATTATCATTTATATGTGACTCTCGAATGATGTAAGAAACACAAAGAATTCAGGCTCATGGTGGCTAACACAGTTTTAACCACAGGAGAAGTTGCTAATTGGTGCCAATTTTCCAGATTATTTATCGTTAATTTGACACTGATAATATGATTAAGTATCATGTTATTACACTTTGGAGCAGAGATTTAAAAGAAATAATGTCTTTAAAAAAAAAAAAGAGAGATGTTTATGCAATTAAATAAAAAGTAGTCCTCATCCTAAAGCTGGCTCACATAAGTTCATTAAAATTAACCTACTGCCAACTCAGAAAATCCTGTAAAACCCAAACAATACCAGGGACACTGGGGTCCAACTAATGACATGCCAGGAAGCCAGTCAACATGGCCATTAACGTTGTGTTACTCCCGGGTTTCCAGTCAGACATGGCCTTCAGAATACCCATGCTCATTCCTCAGTGCTCTTAGAGAATGTATAGCTTTCTTTTCTCAATAAACTAAAGTGCTAGTACTTAGCAAAGCTTACACCAACTTGCCCACGTTCCATTGGCCAGATTTTAGTGATATGGCTGTGCCTAGGAGCAAGGGAAATGAGAAATGTGATCTCTATGTACTGTTATGCTTCTAGATTTTCCCAACTGAGAGCAGAAAGCAGACAATAGAAACAATTGTAGATAACATTTAACAGTTCAATTAAATAAACTGAAAAATAAGTAGACCAGTATAAATTTCTCCAAAAGTTATGTTCAAAATAAGATGAGTGATCCATCATTTTTTGTCAATCATAATTATGATGAACTTGTTTTGATAAGATATAATTTAATATATTACTGATATTTCCTCTAACAATATTTACTTTATGCAGTTTTATTTAAATGCCCAATGTACCCATTATATTGCTTGTGTTTATAAAGGAAGAAACAGGTTTTGAGAACTTAAAAATTAAACAAAAAAATTATGAATAAGAGAAAATATGTTTTTTTTTAAACTTCTAAAGATCTCAGAAGTGAGAGAGAAAATGCTTCCAGTTTAAGCAGAGTTATGCAAACCCTGATGTTCACTTTCCCCTTGATATTTTTTCCTGTAGCAAAGGATTCTTATAGATTCAAATGTATGCAATTGAGCAAAATGAGAAATTAATTCCTTCTATACAAAGTATGCCAAACAGTATTTGGATTGTCTGTAGATTTGAATTGTTATCTTTTTGTATTCAAGGCATGCCTATTGATTAGTTTGTAAATTTTGTCATGAGTATGACTTTGCCTTTGTAGATGTTGATTTTTAAAAATACCATATGTCAGGTTTTCCATGTTGCCCTGATGATGGAAGATACAATTAGAATTGGGATTTTTAAGTTGGGACAGTGGAATGGATGAGGATAAAATGAGAGGATAATCTCACAAACCTAGGACCTGTGAGGCCTGAAGTATTGTCTAGTTCACTGCTATGTCCTTGACACTTATTATAGTTCCTACCACATAGTAAGTGCTCAATAAATGTTGAATAAATGAGATAATAAGATTTGTTTATATCCTGCTGGCTTTGAGATGTGTATTTTACACTTGTGGTTGGGAAGTAAATAACACACCTCTTCCTATGTGGTTCCTATATAGAGAAAGAGGCAGTAATTGTACACTGGTGAAATAGGCTTCTTATGGAGTTAGATTGCTTGGGTCGAAATTTCTGCCCTGCCACTTTTAAATTGTATGATCTTGGGCAAGATTCTAACCTCTGTGTACTGATATCTCAACTAGAAAAATGAGAGATAATAATAGCTCATATGTGACATGGCTGATGTGATAATTTAATGTGCTTATATCAGTGCCCAAAACACAGTAATCACTAAAGAGACAATACTTAGCTCATTGAATGGTATACGCGGTTAAATTGTGTGTCTGCTTATCTTAATATTCTACCATTGCTTGTTTTTGCATGACTCCAAATATATAAAATGTACAATTTTTAGTGTTTTCTTAATTAAACAGCAATTTATCGTTCTTAAAATTCATTAAAAATATAAGTGCCTTGAAAGTTTACATATTTCAAATATTTTGAAAAAGTCAGTTATGCTTTGTCTTTTTCTTTTAGTAGAAGTAATCTCCTAGATAGCTTCCCTATATCAGTCGAATGAAACAACTTGCTATCTTATTTTAGAAAACTAATAGTAATACAAATATAGAGACAGATACATAGATGAATAGATAGAAGTATAGTGTTTCAAAAACAATGATATCAACTATAAAAAGCAATATTAATTATAAGAGTTTTGTACAAAAAGGAGCCAGGATATAGTTTTCACTGGTGCAATACAATGAAATAATGAAGAATATGAAAAGATTACTTTTAATAAAGTAGGATATTTTCAAACTCCACTTTCTTTAGAAATTATGAACATAGATTGTATTTGGGCTTATGTCAAAGTAATTTTCCAGAGGAGGACTCTTTCTGCTAGTCATTTTTATTCATTTTATTTATTTGCATTCACCTTTTCAGTGAAAAATTACACACTGGTTTCCTAATTTTCTCTGTTGAATGAACATAGTAAACCCAATCCCCAAATTGCTGAAGTGGAAAAGTAACTGTTAATGTCACCAAAATTAGGAATGTGAAGCTCAAATCGGTGACATGTAATAGTGCTAGTTGTCATTTTCTATATAGAAATATTATTCAAAGGTCTCCAAAGAGTTCCTTTAGAAAAATAACGAAATGACTTTCCATTGTATAAACTGGCCATCTTTTTTTTAAAAAAAATATAGCTGGCCATTCTGAAAGTTGGAACGTTGAATTTATTGTATAACAAATCCAACCAGTGTGTAATTTTTCACTAAAAAGGTGAATCCTTTATTCAATGAGAAGAGTAACAAAGAGAATCTGGTGTTGGTGACAACCATCCTGAGGTTGCATTGATATCATTCTCATGCTGCTGCTGTTAGACACAAGTGGATACAAAGATTTAAAGACTTTACATGACACTTCAAAAGACTTCAAGAAAAGAAATCTGTCATATTTAAACTAAGAAGATTTTTTTAAAAATTAACACGCTATATAAACATGTTTTAGCCGAGTTGCTAGCCTTTTAGATATAGTCCTATACAGTTACGTCTTATTCTTCTTATCCCAATATAAAATACAAAAATTCAAAAAATTTGAGGAAATGTGCAATTGATCGTACTAGGCTGCACTATTCACATCACAGCTTACTGTTATATCCATTTGAAAATATGCAATTGTTTTGAGATCTCTAATGGATATTGTAATAATTAGGTAATAAGCAAATGAGGGCAAGATAATAGTACATTTTTAGAAAGTTTTTATACGAATGACAAAAAAAAAAGTCTTAGAGGAGGGAAAAGAGTTGTCCAAGGATTAAACAGTTAAAAGAAATTTCAATTGATACAACAGTGTATTAATAATATGGTTAAAAACATAGATTTTTGAGCAACATAGACTTGAACTAGTGTCTTTAGTTCCATCTACTAACCATCAGCAAACAGGTTTTTCCAAGTAATTAAGCCTCTCCACTTTGTTTCTTGATTACTAAAATTAGGATGATATCATACAATTATGATGATTATATAATTATTTGGATTTAATGTGATATCATTGACTAGTCAAGAGAAATCACTATTTCATAATCATGGGGATTTAATATAAATATATTTTCTTTCTCCCATTTATATTCATTTCTTGAAATTGAAAAAATATTCTCATTACAAAAGTGAGTACATTTTTATGATAATTACCTAATGATTACTCAATTGTCATGCAACAGTGTGGTACTAAAATTTTTGTGACTGATGAGATCTAAGCATGGACATTCAAAATAGATGCCATGTATGAACTGCCAGTAAGCAAGAACTATTACAAACCAGGTGAATATTTGCCAAAAAAAAAAGATAAACACATAGAAAAATAAAATACATCATGTATACAAAATGGTGATAAGCATGTTAATAGTTTCTATTGCAAACGTTCCCTTTAACACCACGATTTCCTTTTTGTTTCTGTTGTCTTAGGTTTTTCTGCTAGTTTAATATACTTTGCAATAGGTGAATCTTGCTTAAGATGATAGCTGCCAATTGTAAAATGAAAGCATGAGAAAACATAATTTATTTTTATTATTTATGGACATTTTGGTAATATCCTATTAATAGTTCAATTCAAATTAAAGACTTTTCTTCTTTCCTATAATGTAGTTATTGTTATGGGGTTTCTTACAAATTCCACTATCTTTCTCCAATTAAAAAAAAAAAAAAAACAAAAAAAGAAATACTCAAAGCCCATAGTATACACTAGGGTACAATCTTGGTGTACATTTCATAAGTTTTAACAAATGTATAATGATATGTATCTACCATTACAGTATCATGCAATCCTCTGTGCTCTGCTTATTCACCCTTCCTTCCTCCCTGCACCCTGGCGACCATTGATCTTTTTACTGTCTTAATAGTTTTGTTTTTTCCAGACATGTAGTCATGTAGTTGGGATCATACAGTGTGTAGCCTTTTCAGATGGACTTATTTTACTTATTAATATGCATTTAAGATATCTCCATGTCTTTTCTTGTCTTTATAGCACTTATTTTTACTGCATCTTTGTTGCTTTCCAGTTTTGGCAATTATAAATAAAACTGCAATAAATATTTGCATGCAGGTTTTGTGTTCACATAACTTTTCAACTCCCATGGGTAAATACCAAAAAGCACAATTATTGGATCATATAATAAGAGAATGTTTAGTTTTATTAAAAACTGCCAAAGTATCTTCCAAAGTAGCCATACCATTTTGCATCTCCCCCAACAATGAACTGTTTCTGTTGCTCCATATTGTTGCCAGCATTTGGTAATACAAGTGTTTTGGATTTTTGCCATCTTAAAAGTTGCAATTGTTCTCACTGCTATTTGAATATACAATTACTTAGTGACATATAAGCTGAGTATCTCTTCATATGCTTATTTGCCAATTACATATCTCTTAGGTAATGCATATATTACTAGTCTTTTGCCCATTTTTAAGTCAGGTTATGTATTTTCTTATTGTTGAGTTTTAAAAATTCTCTGTATATTTTAGTTAACAGTCCATTAACAGGTATGTCTTTCGCAAATATTTTCTAGTAGTCTGTGGCTTGTGTTATCATTCCCTTGATAATATATTTCACAGAGTAATTTTTTTATGTTAATGAAGTCCAGCTTATCAATTTTTTTTTTCATGGATTGTGCCTTTGGTATGATATCTGCAATGTCATTACAATACCCAAGAAACTTAGATTTTCTCCTATGTTACCTTCTAGGAGTTTTATAGTTTTCTATTTCACATTTAGATCTATGCTCCATTTTGAGTTACGTTTTGTGAAGGGTATAAGGTCTGCATGTAAATTAAATTTTTGCATGTGGATGTACAGTTGTTCCGGAATTCATTTGGTGAAAAGACTATCTTTTCTTCATTGCCTTGCTTTGTCTCCTTTGTCAGCAACCAGTTGACTATATTTAGGTGTGTCTAATTCTGTGCTCTCTATTCTATTCCACTGATTTAATTGTCAGTTCTTTTGCCAATACCACAGACTTGATTACTATAGTTTTATATTAAGTCTTAAAGATTGGTGGTGTAAGGTCTCCGACTTTGTTCTCCTTCAATACTGTGTTGGAAAAGATTTTTCTTTTCTATATTTAAAAAAATATATAGACTAAATATTGTTTTGCAAATGTACTTTACATTCTAGAGCGAGGATTGGCAAACTTTTTTGTTTTAAGAGTCATGGTGTATATTATAGGCTTGTAAACCACACTGTCTCGGTCTCAACTATTCAACTTGGCTTTTTCAAGTGAAACGGACTTAGATAAGATGTAAATAAATTAGAGTGGCTGTATTACAATAAAACTGGATTTGCAAAAATGGGTGCTGGCCAGATATGGCTCATGGGTTTGCTGAAAACACCGGTTTAGACAATGGCTTCCTCGCCATTAGGAATGCCTATGGGAAAGGGGTCATATTGTTTTGCTTAATATCTTATAACTGGTACCAAACAATGTTCTTGTCATTCAGTATTGATTGAAGAAGTGTATGTTAAGTTATATTTAAGCTATAATTCAGAAGTATGTAATCTATTTTAAACAAAGCTTAAACTCCATTAAAAGGATCTGCTTAAAAGAAGCTAATAATTAATGTGTCTCAGTGAAGAAAGATGTATTCATCTTTACCTACAGAGTATTGCAAATTACTTTGTGAATGATGTGTACAATCATTCACATATACTGATAATAGTCTGTACAATTCAATAAGGAGTCTATAACATAAGAAGACAAATTATGTAATATTCCAATTAGGTAACTTTAATTTCCATGTTTAATAATGATGACTCTGCGTTTAAGTACTTGTAAAGGAAAATGCATTTAGCTAAAATATATATTGTACACACAAGTTTTTCGTGGCTCTGAAATAGATACTCTCACTCAAACAAAAGATACAATGTTGATGATTTTCAGTAAATTTAACTGTATAAGTGAAAGGTTCTTATGAAAACTCAATTTATTTCATATTTTTATTTATCCAAATAAATAAATTCCAAAATTCCTGCATAAGGTTATTTAACACATTTATTTTTGTAAAGTACAGCATAATTTTTAAAGTCAACTGGGGTATTAATATTCAGATTTCATGTTAGCCTGCTAATATTCCTTATTTTAAGCAGAATATGAAAACCTTTATTATTCACTGTTAACATCCGTTAACAAATCACATGGGAAAAAAACGTTCTTCTGCGCATTGAGAGTGCAATCTGAAATAGGGATTCTGTTCTTATGGGATCCAAGAGTCATACTGGTATAAATAATCAGAAATAGAAAATTATCTAGAAGAGTTTTTTTACTTTCTTTGCTCAGGGAAAGTTATTTTTATGGAATATAATTTTATGTATTAATATGGATGTATAGGAGAAATGCCAGTCTGTAAGACAATTATGTAGGAACTTTTCTTTTAATAAATTTAATCTCAATAAATTATTTCTTCTCAGTTAAAAATTTGAACTTTTCCTTAGTACACCGTTTCACTTTATGATTGAAATGTACACTGTAAAATTTTTAATACTTACACTATGGCATTATCATGAAGCTTGAAGGAGCTTGGAGAGTTATCTGGAAAATAATATAATATGTACTTTGTAGATTATAAAATTACCATATTTATTGGCATCATTTTTGACCATGAGAAAGCAATATAAATGATTGATGATGGAAATTCTCAGGCCAAATTCTTTGCAATAGCCACTGAATATCCAAGCAAATATCTTAGTGTGTTTCATTAATGTCAACAGGGATTAATGATTTTAAGTAAATTCCTCAAGCAAATGAGCTAATTGGTCATGCCTAATATCAGTCATTATATGTTCTGAGTGTTTTGGATTTGTTTCCATAGTAGCATATGTAGACCCATGGTAAATAAAAAGTATATTTATACCTTATAATCCTAATGAACACGGGCCAGGAATGTTAAATCATAAAAAAAATATAATGATTTAATGTAGTCTATTAAACTCCAATTACCCTCTGTTTTGTTTTAAATTAATGTTTCTCAAGATGCACAACCACAAGCAATGGCTGCCACGTTATTCACATCAGTACTGCAGTCCAGCTCTTGGCCTTGATCTTGCATGAGTGGCAGTTTCATAGCTCCCCAGCAATTTATGGAACATTTCCACTTGCATGTGTTGCCCTTTCCTTAAAGTGTGTGGTTTAAAAATTGGTATCATATTGTTCTCATCTCTCTCAGCATTCCTATCTCATAATAAAGAAGGCTAGAACGGTTAACTTTTCCTTAGGGTCAAGTTTAAATAACAATTATAGGTGTCCAAAAATGTAACCTTCCCTAGGATCTACATTGAAATATTTGTTGTGGGTGTAGACTTTACCTCTTCATGAAAAAAATGTATCTAGTGAGAAAAAATAATACTTTAACTGTAATCCTCACAATATTACAGGTTAATATTAACTACACTTTATTGATGTAAGAACTGGAGTTTATAGTGCTTTGCCAAGTGCCTTAAAATTGCATTGGTGATGGGACTGGAAGATGCTATAAAGAGAAAAAGAAACATATTTTGAGAGAAAGAGGAAGGAGCATTTGTGAGAGAGACAGAGTACAAAGTTGAGCAAGTAGAGGAAAAGACATTGAGGTATTTCATCTGCCAGTTGAGTAACATTATCAAATACTGATATACTGTAAAATATCAATGCCAGTAAGTACTGAAGAATAGAGGGCATTTTTCTTTCCATTTAAAAGAAAATTTAAAAAATGGTTAATTTGAATTCATTGAATTTCCTTGATTTAGTAACATAATTTTTATCCATCATGTGAGAATTTTCACGATCTGCATGATTTTGAGCAACTTGTTAAAAAAATTTCTCCCTACATTGATTTATCATCATTTGGGGTTATTTCTATACTTCTACATCATCACAGCTCAGCAGAACTTTCTGCTCTGTCTAACATGGTAGCTAGTAGTCAATTGTGACTTGAAATTTAGCTGTTGATAAAGAGGAAATACATTTTTTAGGTTGTTTAATATTAATTTAAATTAAAATTTTCTGGATTGTATTCTCATAAAAGACACTAACAGTCTTTTACCTAGTCTATACTACCTTAAGAATGTAAATACTACTTATTTTTCCTTATCGCTCTTTGCTTTGTGTGTGTGTGTATTTATGTGTGTGTGTATGTGTGTGTATGTGAGTATGTGTGTATATGTGTGTGTATTTATGTGTGTGTATATGTGTGTGTATGTGTGTATGTGTGTATATGTGTGTATTTATGTGTGTGTATGTGTATGTATGTATGTGTATATGTGTATATGTATGTATGTCTGTTTGTGTGTGCAGGTGTGTTTGTCTGTATGAGTGTGTAGACATGTATGTGTCTGTTTATGTGTGTATATGTATGTATGTGAGAGTGTGTGTGTGTGTGTGTGTGTGTGTGTGTACTGGTGTGTGTGTGTGTGAGAATGTGTGTGATTGTGTGATTTGGGGGGTCTTACTTGAAGTCCTAGAGGTTTATTGGGAGTAACACCTGTTAAAGAGGAGAGGGGGTAAGAGTGGGGAAAAGTCCAACAGGCTGTGCTGCATCTCAGACACGTAATAGGAAAGGGAGAATCGGTAGAAAGGACTTCCATTGCTAAAAAGCTCTGAGAAAGCCTGTGCCCGCCCAGTGAGGAATTTAAAAGCATAGAGGACCTGTTAGATGAGTCCTGTGTTGGGAAGAAACTGTCAGTTGCTAGATCTCCCACCATACTCAGTTGTTTGGGAGTTACCTGGGGAGAAAACAGACTTGGCTCTTGTGTTCTAGTGGATCCTGAAGGAAGTTGGAGACTGTCAGATCACTGGCTTCCTTACTCTAAATTCTCTCTTCAGGAGGATTTGAGCTGCATCTCTCCATGCTGCCAGGTCACCATTTTGCTATGCACCTTCTATTCTACCACTATGTTTGGGGTATAGCTCCTCCAAAGTTCGCACGGGCCTCTTTAGACAGAGGTTAGTAGAAAGAACTACAGGCCTTGTCCTGCCTTTGGCCTTTGTGACCACAACTGGTACTAATCCTTTCACTCCACTATTCATTCTAAATTCTCATCACCCTAGGCTATCACCTTGGCAGGTCTTTGTGGCTTTTCTAGTGATGTGACTCCAAGCTTCGTGTCTAAGAAATCTGAATCTCTAGTAACCATGACCTCAAGCTAGGGTTGTTGCACTTGTCCAATCACAATCAAAAGTTTGACACATGAGTATCAAGAATGCCTTCTATGATTCTCATAGTTTAAAGCATTTTTCTCTTTGTCCTTATTGTAAAATAGCAGTTGTACTTGTCCTTTTGACCAGAGTAAATTAACCCAGCTACAATAGTGACACTGTTTCTCATATAATCCCTTGACACTGGAGTGGCAAAGTGCACAGTAGAGAGTATAGGGAGCTCAAGGAATTTGAGGACTGATTGATAAATTAGATATGACCATGACAGGAAGTAACATATAAGAAGCTTCACTGGGCAGTGTCTGGACAGGGCTGCATGAAAAGGAAAACCTCTCATAGCATGAAAGCTTCCAGAGACTTATGGCAAGGGGGCTGCCATCAAGGGCAAGGGCACTCTCAAGGAAGAGGGGAATCGGAGAGGGCTTACATATCCAGGTTATGTCACAGCAGTTAGTGCGGAGTCTCTGTCAGAGAGCTGAAGGGCAGTAGTGACTTAGAGTCTTACAACCACAAGGCCCTATCTTACCAGCGACCAGCAGATTCTGGGTATAGTTTAGTGGGACAGGCAAAATAGGCAGGCTCTAAATGACTAAAGTTCTTATGGTTTGGGTTGTTTTCTTAAAATTATGTAAAAACATGAGTTTGGTGCTAGTGGTTTTTGAGCTAATGGGTCTCAACCAACTGTGAAATAAACAACCTAGGATGAACATACGGGGTCCATCATTAGCTCATTTATATAACAGACAGCTGAAACTTATTGTTAAATAGGACTCTTGCTGTGTCCCTTGGCAAGAGGATACCTCTTTTTGTGACCAGTCCTCTAACACTAGAGAACCCACAGTTGAGGCAAGAGGAAGCAAAAAGATTTTAATGAGTTTTTGAGAGTGATGGTAAGTAGGGTCATTTTCATTCAATCCGTTTTTCTCTTGTATTCTTCCGATGGGAAGCACTACTCCACACATTCTGATTCTGTGGTTATAGTACAACCTAGAGAAGGAATCTCATCCTCACAGAGTATGGCCTCCATGGAGATGCCTCATCAGCTTCTTCAGTAGACCATTCTTGCACCCTGTCAGGCCACCTACTTCTGGATGGCATGCTACCTCCTTTGATGTGAAATGTGTCTGCTGGTTAAATGCTGTATTGTGTAGAATTCCATGTCCATGAATTAGACATTTTATAAACCCTTGCATAGTGGTACTAGCTGAGTTTCTACAAGTCGGAAAGACAAATTAACTCCTGGAATATATATCTGTTCTGGCTCATCTAGGATGGAAGGAACCTGATATTATTGACTTGGAACCATGTGGCCAAATTGGTTTCTTAAGAATAGTGTCAAACTGGGAGCCTGGTATTGGTCTGTTTTGCTGATAAATTTGTCACATAGCTGTGGCAGTAGCTAACTCAGCTTTGGTAAGTAGGAGTCTATGCTTTTGGGCCTATGTGTAGACTTTATCTCATTCATCATGATCGACCTATTGTGTTCCCATCAAATCAGTTCAGGGGTGACTGGTACGAAAAGCTCACTCACTGATAACTACTGGTTCTCTACTTGTCTACTTGATTTTTCAGTGCCTCGTGCCTGTTCGATGCTTGCTAGTGGCATAAATAGGTAAGAGAGCAGTCCTCAATTGTCTTCACTCACTGTAACTCCCATATATCCAGTCACGTACTTGTATCTCTATTTCAGACATACTTGCATTTTATCTTTCAGATATTTTCCTTGCAGGTCCTTAACAAGGCCGCAAGGCCACTTGCCACAGCTTATGATTCTGAATAAATGTTGGATTACTTTCATTTCTTATAAAGAAGATGACCTGGTATGCCAGTCTAATTTTTGCCCTTGGGGAAGATTCTCTTGTCCAGTCTTTCAAGAAGATGCTAAATGTGTGTACGATATAGCCAAAGTCTTTTTTGGCTTGAACTAACATATAAAGGACACCCATAAATCGACTAAGGTCAGGTTCTTTCACCTGGCCATGCAGGGCCTTATTGCCACAGAAACTAACTAAGTTATCTACATTGGTGCAGCATGGTAGACCACATGAGACTCCATGCTACCAACTCATGAAGCTTCCCAGTGTCCTCTGGTCTGGCTTAGGATTGACCACAGATGTACCATTTCCAAATTATGATGGCATCTTTCTAGACCTGCACAAGATTATGTCTTGACAGGTTTGAGGGAATCTAACTCATAATGGTACTCTGTGCCCCAAGGTCAGGTACTTGATCTCTATGACAGCTCAGCAGCAACCAGGAGCTGTTTCTCAAATAACATATAATCTGCTACTGCAGGTACCATCGTCTTACTCCAGAGATTTCCAGGAACCTATATTGTGATTCTCCTACTGAGTTTTGCCATCAAATCCACATTGGAATGTTTCTCATTATTGACAACCCAATAGGGTCTGACAGATTTTATGTCCCAAACAGCACGGCAGCTTGAGTCAGCCTGAACTTGTCTACTGTCTACTGATCTTACCCAAATCTTTTCATGCCACGCAAATTGTGGATCAGAGCAGTAGTGCTAGATATGAAATGTATTGTCTTTAAAAACCAAGAGGAGGCCCACCAACCATTGTGCTTTCTTTTTGTTTTAGGGGATTGACGATAGATTATTTATTTATTTGTTTGATTATTTATTTATTTATTTATTTATTTATTTATTTATTTATTTATTTACTTATTTATTTTAACTTGGAAGGGAATGTCTTAGCATGCCCCCTCAAAAAAAAAAATATAGGTTTGTGAAACTTTATTATATTTATCTCTCATCCTTGAAGCTTGTTTTTCATCAATAACTCCAACAGACTAGCCACCCCTTGATCATCCTGCCATATAAGTCTAATATTATTAATGCAATTTGTGATTTTCCCTGGGATTTCCAGGCAACCCAGACCGTTTTGGACTGAAAGCAGTAGAGTTACATAGCCATGGAACAAAGCACGCCCTTTTACCCTGTGTTAGTAATTATACCACATCCACCACGGCGCTGTGATCAGGACTATGTACTAACTGGTTTAGATTAGTCTACAGTCTTTCCTCAGGATTCATCTGGTTGCCATAGTAGCCAGACTCGGAGTTCAACACAGATGTGATGGAGATAATCACCTGGAATTCTTCAGGCTAAAGTTGACACTAATCTCTGTCCTTGAGGGGCAGAGCCTGAATCTTTGACCAAAACTCCTTTAAGACACTGCAGTGTATTAGCTATGAACCAAGTCCAGTTTCGGTAGAGCATCTTCCCCTGTAAGACTTTCCAGGTGCAGCCATTGTAACAGCCTATAGTTGAGCCAAAAGATCACATATTTATGATCTGGAGCTGGACTCCTTAACTATTTGTCTATCCCTTCCATGATGATATGGTTACTGCAGCTCTCTGATCTCTGCCAGTCTATATCTGGCCTCAATTGCTTCAGGGCTCAGAAAATCCCCATTGCTATTAGTAAGTGAGGTCACTGCATCTCCCAACCTCAACCCCGGCCAGCAAAAGAGATCTAACAGGAACTTCTTAGTGAAGCTGGTATCCTCCCACCAGCAGAATCTCAATGGCTTTAGTAAATATTTCGGAGCTTTCCTGTGGAAAAGAAATCCTTTTGTATTTTTCCTGACCCTATATAATCTATCCATTCCTGCATGCCTGTCTCCCTGGGACATTTTCTGAGATGACAGCTCAAGAATTTCAACTTTTTCAGTATGGGCCATTACTTTCTTCAGATGTTTAAAAGCCTCCCTTATAATCTGGGGTCCTTGCTGGTGAGTTAAATCATCTGTCCCAGAAGAGTGTTCCTGAATTAATGAACTCTTATCTTTTTTTTTTTTTTTTAACTAAACCTTTTCAAAATCCAAAATCCAATCCTACTGGTGCTACCCAGGTCCTTCCTGGCACTTGATAGCCACTTTGGTGTGTAACCTCTTTTCACACTTATTAAGGCCCAGAATATTCCCAGTTCACATAAGCTTTAATTTAATATTAGTTAGTGGCCTGGAAGCCAGGAGAGAAAGTAAGAGTAGGCTTTGCCTCGTGTGATAGGTCTCCTTCTGCATTGTATTTCCATGTGTGGGGAAGTGCAAGTTGTCGTTAGCAGGGGATGGACTTCCTCTAGAGATTCTGAGGGTTCAGAGGAATCATCAGGGCTACAATCCTATTGGAAACCATCTGATGTTCCCATTTCATGTTTAAGAGTCCTACGTTTTCTTTACCAGGGCCCTGACTTCAGCATAGCACGCTTGTCTTGACTGACAATTCTGTCTTTGAAAGTCTGAAACCATAATTCTCAAATCCTGAGCTTTCTACCAGCAGTATCTGTTTTCCTACTGAAAGAGATAAGGACCTATGATAAGAGATAATCTACAAAAGTTTCCCTCCCTCTTTCAAAAATCATTTTTAATATTTGCTGACCATCCTTAATTTCTGTTGTCCCCCGGAAAATTTCAATGTACCTTAGTAATAAGCAGACAATAATAGTTTTATAATATTCCTCCTCCTCCCCCCATGTCTTACAAATACCTGAATCTCATAGAGACAAAGACAGTATCTTTAACTGAAGTATTTTCCCAAATCACAAGTGGAAGAGTTTTTAGCCTTTGGGCTATCATCTTATGCCAGTGACTATTTAGATCGCATATACCTCATAAGCCAGTTGTCAAGTGATCCAGTTCCCAGTTCCCATCATATTGACTGCTTTCTAAGACCATTTCTGACATGACCACTGAGTCATTTTGGGTCCTTCAGGAACCACAGTTCAAAATTAAGTTAGAAGTGCAAGTGATTTATGGTGAGTTAAGTCTGTGCCAAGACAAAGTGGAAAGGACAAGTGTAAAAGCAAAATACTTCATATCGTGATGCAGATCTTATACCTATGAAAGGAGAAAAGGAAGAAAGAATGCTTGTTTAGCATGAGTCACAGCATGTGGTACAGCTCTGACAAAATCTAAGCCATCCCAAAGTGGAATTCTAGAGCAAATATGGCCCATTAGAGAAGAATGATATTGAGCAGAAATTGTCTGCTGCCAGGAGCCACAAAAATTAGTCATTTTTTGGAGCTGTCTGGAGAGAGCATGGCAGTGGCTTAAATGTTGTAATTGATTATGAGAGAAAATATAGCTAGAGATCTAAGCGGGACAACTCCACATCTGTCATGTTAAGTGTAAGGACATTTTTATATTGTCAAACATCCTATACCTTGTATGTATGTATGTATGTATGTATGTATGTATGTATTTGTTCATTCGTTCATTCATTCATGTATCAATCCATCCATCCATCCAACAAATATCTTGAATATGTACTTTGTGCCTGGCACAGAATTAGAGTGACTAGCAAAAACGACCTTTCTATGATAAAGTCATTAGAGATTATGAAAAGAATTAGAAAGGCAATACAAAGATACTATTCAAAGATTTAAAGTATCAAGGGTGGAAGGATAAATCTGTCTGAGTTGAGTGGTAGAAAATTATTTCTTTTATTGTGACATTTAATTTGAAGACTAAAGGATGTGGAGAAACCACATAGAGTTATATCAAGGGAAAGAAGAAAAAAAAAACATTCTAATAATATGAAAAAAAAAAAAAAAAACAAATAGAAAGCCAAGCAGTGGAAACAGCTTGGTGGGTTCTAGGAACTGAGAATAAATTAGTGTGATTAAAAAATACTAGATAATTGTAAATGGAACTGTTTTCTTAATTTCTCCTTCTGATATTTTATTATTGGTATATACAAATGCAACTGATTTCTGAATATTAATTTTGTATCCCGCTACTTTACTAAATTCATTTATCAGTTCTAATAGTTTTTTTGGTGGAGTCTTTAGGGTTCTCTATATATGGTGTCATGTTATCTGCATATAATGACAATTTTACTTCCTCCTTACCAATCTGGACGCCTTTTGTTTCTTTTTCTTGTCTGATTGCTGTGGCTAGAGCTTCCAGAACTATGTTGAATAGAAGTGGAGAAAGTGGGCAACCTTGCCTTGTTCCTGATCTTAAGGGGAATGGTTTTAGCTTTTCCCCAATGAGTATGATGTTAGCTGTGGGTTTATCATATATGGCCTTTATTATGTTGAGATATGGTCCCTCTATTTCCTCTTTCTTAAGAGCTTGTATCATAAATGGCTGCTAGATTTTGTCAAATGCTTTTTCTGAATCTATTGATATGATCATATGATTTTAAGCACAATTGGTAACCACAAGATTGCCACGGGGATATGAAAGTCAGCTTGGGGAATATAATCAATGATGTTGTAAAGATTTTGTAGAGTATCCAATGGACACTTGTCTTATTAGGGAGACCACTTCAGGGATGGTGTAGATGCCTGATCATTGTACTTTACACCTGAAGATGAACGATAATGAAAGTCAACTATAAATATATATATATATATATATATATATATATATATATATATATTCAAAAGACGTGGAGTACAGCATTAGGAGTAGAGATAGTGGAAATGTAATGGCTGTATGCGATGTCACAGGGGTAGTAGATTGGGGAAGGGGGGTTATCACTTTGCGAGGGATAGAAATGATAATTGTCTAACTACTACATTGTTTTATATACCTGAAACTAATAAAAAATAAAATTATAAAAAAAAAAAACTAGATAAGACACAGAAACAGAAGAAGTAGATTATGCATTGTTAAGTAGGATCAGATGAAGAATTTAATTTTACTCTATATGCCATGACTTGCCAGATATATTTCCAGAAACATGGGTTTATTTGAGAACAACAAAGACACTTCCTATTGGAGATGCAATCTAATCTCTTCCTTTTGGGGTCAGTAGTGTGCATTGTGACACGTGCATGAGAATTATTTCTTCTAGCCTCCTGACTTTATTTTAAATGAGGTTTCTGTTTATTAATTTTAATACCAATAAATTATGTTATTCAGATAAAGTACTTGATTTGACTCTTTTTATTAAATGATTAATTTGTTTAGTTAATGAATTCATTCAGTGGTGGTAGTTGGAATTGAAATGAAGGTATCAGTTCTGAAGACAGTGTAGTACTCCAGAAAAAAGATGGAGAAAACGATGCTCTGTGGTAGGGGCCTACTTGGAATATGAAAAAAATATTTGAGTTGCTAATCTGAACATCTTCAGCCATATACATAGAGGCAACTATAAAGACACGTAAAATCAGGGAGAAGACTGCTAACAACACCTTATACTTCATATTAATGAATATTGGTATAAGAAAAATAATGGCTTCCTGAATATTCAGACTAGCAAGCCTACCAAAGTAGCATAGGCCTACTGGTGTATTATTACATACATTTCAAATTTAAACAGCAAATCTTTTGTCTCAAATCACAATTATCTCTGTTTATCATCTCTCTTGGACAAAGCCCATGGTGTCACCTTTTCATTCTCCTTATCTGTTTAGCAAAATATTATCTTCTTGAGGACAAGGGAGGTCATATTTATTTTTGTACCTACAGATTTTAGCTCAGTTTTCAGCATAAATTAATGTGTTGTGTTGTTTGTTTGTTTGTTTACTTATTTATTTATTTATTGAATAAAGAAATTAAATACTGATTAATAGAGTGGAAAAGTCTAGTAATGCTTGCTGAAAAAAATTGGTTAGTGATGCATGCTATTTAAGTAACAAATAAGGAGTTATCTTTTAGTATTAAAAATGAGATTCACATGAGTGGGAGAGCACAGAATTTGAAACTCAAATTTGTTCACTGATTTTTTTTTTTTAATTTTATTTTTTAAATTTATTGGGGTGACAATTGTTAGTAAAATTACATAGATTTCAGGTGTTCAACTCTGTATCACATCATCCATAAATTACACTGTGTGTTCACCACCCAGAGTCAGTTCCCCTTCCATCACCATATATTTGATCCCCCTTACCCTCATCTCCCACCCCCCAACCCCCTTACCCTCTGGTAACCACTAAATTACGTTCCCCAGATTAATTTTCAAACCCATGGCCATCCTGTGGTCACTGACTGCCCTCCAATCCCCTCACCCTCCCCCCCACCCCCCACCCCTCCCGCCCATCTAGCAACCCTCAGTTTTTCCTCTTTGTCTCCAAAACTGTTTCTGATTAGTTCATTCACTTATTCTTTTCTTTAGATTCCTCAAATAAGTGAGATCATATGGTACTTATCTTTCTCTGTCTGACTTATTTCACTTAACATAATGTTCTCTAGGTCCAACGTCATTTTTCACAGAAATAGAACGTATAATCCTAAAATTTATATGGGACCATAAAAGACCCCGAATAGCAAAGGCAATCTTGAGAAATAAGAACAAAGTATAACAATACCTGACTTCAAATTATACTACAAGGCTACAGTAATCAAAACAGCATGGTACTGGCATAAAAACAGACTCATAGATCAATGGAACAGAATAGAGAGTCCAGAAATAAATCCAAGCCTATATAGCCATTTAATCTACGACAATGGAAGCAAGAATGTACGATGGAGTAAAGACAGTCTATTCAATAAATGGTGCTGGGAAACCTGGACAGACACATGCAAAAAAATGAAGCGGGACCACCTCCTTACACCATATACAAAAATAAATTCAAAATGGCTTAAAGACTTAAATGTAAGACCTGAAACCATAAAAACCTAGAAGAAAATACAGGAAGAAACTTCTCAGACATTACCCGGAGTAAGATTTTTACTGATATATACCCTCGCTCGAGGGAAGTAAGAGAAAAAATAAACATGTGGGATTATATCAAACTAAAAAGTTTTTTCACAGCAAAGGAAACCATCAATAAAACAAGAAGGGATCCTACTGAATGGGAAAAGATATTTGCCAATGATATATCTGATAAGGGATTAATATCACAAATCTATGAAAAACTCACTCAACTCAACTCCAAAAAAACAAACGATCCAATTAAAAAATGGGCAGAGGACTTGAAGAGACATTTTTCTAAAAAGGACATACAGATGGCAAACAGACATATGAAGAAATGCTCAACCTCACTAATCATCAGAGAAATGCAAATAAAAACCACAATGAGATACCACCTCACCCCAGTCAAAATGTCTATCATCAATAAATCAACAAACAACAAGTGCTGGCGCGGATGTGGAGAAAAGGGAACACTTGTGCACTGTTGGTGGGATTGCAGATTGGTGCAGCCACTATGGAAAACAGTATGGAGGTATCTCAAAAATCTGAAAATGGAACTACCCTATGATCCAGTAATTCCACTCCTAGGTATCTATCCGGAGAAATCCAAAACTTCAATTCAAAAATCTTTATGCACTCCTATGTTTATTGCAGCACTATACACAATAGATAAGACATGGAAACAACCAAAATGCCCATCGGTAGATGACTGGATTAAGAAACTGTGGTACATTTATACAATGGAGTATTACGCAGCCATAAAGAAGAAAGAAATCTTACCATTTGTTCACTGATTCTTGACAGGATGTGAAGTTCATTAAGATAGGTGAGGGTAAAAATGTAAGTATTAGTTGAGATGAGAGGAAAGTAATAGTTATCAAAGACATTGTACATCAGTATAAAGGCACAGACCAGGAACTTAAAGGTAAATTCAAGAAATGTTTCAGAATATAGACAGAGTACAATGATAGGCATTTCTAAAGTCCAGTTGTTAAAAGTCAACATTTTATCAAGAAAACAGAAGCTAATAAATGCATCCCAGTTATAAAGTATGTAGTATAAGGACAAGGTCTTTTACCACTGTTGCAAACACTGAGAAAGCTAAGGTCAGAAATGCATTTATCAAAATTCAGAAAAGTTGTTATCATAGAACAAGGGAGCCACCATAGAATATTTCCACCTGAAGCTCCAAAATGGAAGTTTCTCAAGAGCTGACTGGAAAGTCTCTGTGAACTTTGTCTAACCTTGTTTATAGCTGCAAATGTCTCTAGAGAATAATGGCTTTTCCTTCTCTTCTGCTTTCCAAACCTTGTGAGACTACCTTTTATTGTCAAACTGTCATCTGGAATCACACAAGAAAGGGGATTTGGGGAAATGTAATTCCTAGCATCTCTCATGAGTTCCACAGGTCAAAGAGCACAGGAGAAAGTTGTGGTGCCAATTTGAAAAGAGATATGGTGTTTCATTATTTTGCATGTGGCTTTCCAATACTCCCAGCACCATTTATTGAAGAGGCTATTTTTTCTCCATTGTATGTTTTTGACTTCTTTGTCGAAAATTATCTGTCCATATTTATGTGGGTTTATTTCTGGGTTTTCAATTCTATTCCATTGGTCTGTGTGTCTGTTTTTCTGCCAATACCATACCGTTTTGATTATTGTTGCCCTGTAGTGCAAGCTGAAGTCAGGGAGTGTGATACCTCCAGCATTGTTATTTTATATGAGGATTGCTTTGGCTATTCGGAGTCTTTTGTGCTTCCATACAAATACTATCTGTCGCCATGTACCAAAATTAATTCAAAATGGATTAAAGACCTAAACATAAAATTTGAAACAATAAACTGCATAGAAGAAAATGTAGGTACTAAACTTATGGACCTTGGGCTCAAAGAAGATTTTATATATTTGACTTCAAAGGCAAGGAAAACAAAGGCTAAAATAAATGGATGGGACTATATCAAATGAAAAAGCTTCTGCATAGCAAAAGAAACCATTGACAAACTAAAGAGGCAACCAACCAAATGGGAGATGAAATTTGCAAACAACACCTCTGATAAGGGGCTGATATCTAAAATATATAAGGAACTCTTACAACTCAATAACAACAACAAAACAAACAACCCAATTGAAAAATGGGCAGATGGGGTGGGGCAAAAAAAAAAGAAAAAGAAAAATGGGCAGAGGACCTAAATAGACAAAAAGACAAAGACATACAAATCGCCAATAAACATATGAAACCATGCTCAACATTACTAATCATCAGAGAAATGCAAATAAAAACCACAATGAGATGTCATCTAACACAAGTTAGAATGGCTATCATCAACAAGACAAATAATAAGTGTTACAGAGGCTGTGGTGAAAAAGTAATCCTCATACACTGTTGGTGGGAATGCAGATTGGTGCAGCCACTATGGAAGGCAGTGTAGAGCTTCCTCAAAAAATTAAGAAAAAAATTACCACATGACCCAGCAATCTCTCTCCTGTAGCAATCTCTCTCTACCCAAAAAATCTGAAAACATTTATCCGTAAAGATATACTGTGTTTCCCCGAAAATAAAACCTAGCCGAGCTATCAGCTCTAATGTGTCTTTTGGATCAAAAATTAAGACCCAGTATCATATCATATCATATCATATCATACAATATCATATAAGACCCAGCCTTATATTATAGTAAAATAAGACCGGTCTTATATTAATTTTTCCTCCAAAGGATGCATTACAGCTGATCACCAGCTAGGTCTTATTTTCAGGGAAACAGAGTATGTGCTCCGATGTTCTTTGCAGCTCTATTTGTAGTGGCCAAGACATGGAAACAACCAAAATGTCCCTGGATAGATGATTGGATAAAGAAGATGTGGTATATACACACAATAGAATACTATTCTGCCATAAGAAAAGATAAAATAGTGCCATTTGTGACAACAGAGATGGATCTTGAGATTATTATGTTAAGCAAAAGAAGTCAGACAGAAAAAGTCGAGAACTGTATGATTTCATTGACATGTGGTATATAAAACTGAAAACAACAAAGGAACAAGATAAACAAATGAAGAAACAAAAACCCATAGACAGAGACAATAATTTAGAGGTTACCAGAGGGTAACAGGAGGGGGGCGGTAGATGAGGGTAAAAGGGATCAAATAGATGGTGATGGAAGGAGAACTGACTCTGGGTGGTGAACACACAATGTGATATGTAAATGATGTATTACACAATTGTACAGCTGCAAACCATGTAACTTTACTAACAATTGCCACACAAAAAATGTTTAAATACAAAACAAAACAAAAAACACACACAAAAAACAGAAATGGTGTAAACAAACCTTTTATCTACTCAACTTCTGCACACACCCCTTTTAACCACACTTAATTTCAGAATAAAGTTAAAAAATATATAATTATTCCAAAATTGATGTAATTATTCCTTGTATAAACAAAAATGTACTTGTACTTTTCCTAAAAATTGAGATAATAAGTTCCATATGTAATTTTATCCATCTATAAGTAATGATCATGTATTTGGTAGCTCAGTCACAATTATTCTCAATTAAAAATAATTAATTACATTATATCCATTCAAGGTGACTGTGTGAAGGGACCATTGGTTTTAAACTATGAAAACAAAATAAGGAAGGAAATATGCTTAAGCTACTACCATCTTCACTTTTGCAACTAACTATGTGGCTATAATTTGTATTGACAATGGTTTTAGACTATTGTGCATTATATTTCATTTCCTTTTGTTTGGCACTTCAATTGATTGTGATTTCTTACATAGAGAGGTAACTAAAACATTTTTATTGAAGGGTCTATAGTATAAACAATCCTGCCTGTATTGAATGACTAAATTTTCACATATTTTATCTATCATTATGAAATAATAAGAGAATGCCCAAAGGAGACTACTAGGTACCAGACAGATCTCTTCTTGCTCTCATTGTATGGTAACAATTCTATTTGATTTCCCTCTGATAATTATGATCAACCCATTCAGTACAATAACTATCTTCTTCATCTATAACTGCATTAAGAATATTCCAAAATGGTCAGATAACAATCTCAGCTTCCAGGTCAATGGCAACATGGTTGGGTTCCTTTAATCCAATAGGTCCTAGGGTATGGCTATAGGGAGATTTTTTTTGTTTTGTTTTGTTTCCTAGCAAATAATTGGGAGTAGTAGAGAAAGTAGTCAATCCCATTTCCACATCTCTGTTAAGAATATATTCTGATATCCTGGCAATGGGGGAAATGCTATTGTATTGGCTGCTGATAAAAAGCACATACTACATCATAGGACAAACATTCAACTCTAAGAGCTGTTGCCACTCACCTGCGCTGTAACTGAGTCAATAAAAGGCCATTCTGTCAAGTGAGCTGATTTGGGGCAAGTGTTATATAAAATACTTGTAAATTCTCTAAGCTTAACTAACTCTCTTTTTCACTCTCTCTAAAAGGTGTTGCTTGGTCAAAAGTGGTGCTGTGAGGAATAAAATGGTGATGAACAAAATATTATGTAAATATATTGATGGTGGTTTTGACAGAAGTATTTTGAATCAGAAAGGCTACTCCATACCCAGAAAAAAAAAGTATCTATTCCAGTGAGGACAAATTGATGTCCTTTGTATGATGAAAGAGTTCAGTGTAATCAATATGCCACTACATGGCTGGAAGGTCCCTCTGGAGAATATTGTAATATGAAGAATAGGCGTTATTCTCTGCTGTTAACAGGATGAGACTAAGCAGTGGCCAGATGTGCTTTGATGAGACTTGGAATTACGACATAGAATTTTTTCTGCCCCCGCCCCTTTCAAAATCTAGCAGCTTTAGAGTAATTTGGTTATTGAGGCCCAATAACATGACGAAATAACATATAAAATGCATTCAAAATACAAAGAGCCTCCTAAGTATGATGTCTTTCTTGGTGGTGGGACATGGCATTTGCAGTATGCTTTTAATGTTGTAGGGGATATCTTAACATATACAAGTCCACGGAAAGCATAGGAAAGTTACTGAGCTAATAAATTTCTGGTTTTGTGGGTCATATCCCTCACTTCTTTTTCATACTTGCTTCTAAACAAGGCATATAAAATATTCATTAATTCTTGGTTACGAGATCTAATCAACATATAGCTAAAAAAAGCAGTTTTTTTTTTTTTAATTTTAGTAACTGTGTTAAAATGTTTAGGGTTATGGCCAGGGAGATGTGTCAAATTTTAAGACTTGACCTTTTAGACTTTCTGATTTAATTTTTTTTATACAGACATGCGTCAAGTTTGCATTCTACTTTTAAAAGGCAGATCAGAATTACTCATAAGGTTTGCGCGTGCGTGCACACACACATACACACACATACAAATATGTTAACCTCTAATACCAGCAATGGTATTCGATATCAGTTCAGTAATGCATGATGGGAATGTAAATTGAGACGAACTTTTGAGAAAATATCTGATGGCATAAATTAACATTAAACATGTACATTACCTTTGACATATCAAATCAGATTTTAGAATTCTAACAGAATTGATAACACTATGCATATAACTTGTAAGGTTGTATTGGGAAAACATGAGAAATACATTAAATATCCATCAGTGGGGAATACCTGACCTTTTCTATACCCATTGAACTAAACTGAAATGCCATACATCCAGGTCCATAATTAAGTACAAAATTTTGTAGCACAATTAAATACATGAAGGTAGGAGAGGAGTAGGAAGGGGATGAGAAGGAAAGGGAAGAGAGGAGAGAGACAGTTGAAAAAACATTAAAGAAAAAATAATTACAGCTACCAAAGCTACCAAACTGCTGCTTTAGGAACCAATATGAGAGGCTAACAGAAGACTCTTTAAAATTCCATAAATCCGTAAGTCAAACGGTACTTCAAATCTAAAAACAAGCAAACACAGGACAGTAAATAAAATGTGCCCATGGATCTCTTAATGACAGGATTAGGAACCCTCAGGTAAGTATAGAATTTGATTAAAGAAAACAAACAAGCTTCTTTCTTTCCCTCTTAAGTATACAATAATGAACATAATTACATTTAGCATGTTCATGTTTTGAAAGTTCATCGACCACTGCTTTAATTTTTATTGGCCTTTTTTATTATCCATATGGGATATAATATTCACTTTGTTTTTTTGTTTGTTTGTTTGAACAAAGACATTACTATGTACTCAGGAAATTTAGGAGGAAAACATCACCAAAACTCTCTTTAGTAATTTATTAAAGTGAAATTAACTATGGTTAAAAGGGGCATCTTCAGAAGTTGAGTGAATAAAGGGTTTACACCATATGTGTGTTTTGTTTTTGTTTTGTTTTTTTGTTAAAGATTATTGGGGTGACAATTATTAGTAAAGTTACATAGGTTTCAGGTGTACAATTGTGTAATGCATCATCTATATGTCACATTGTGTGTTCACCACCCAGAGTCAGTTCTCCTCTCCTTATTGGAAGTTCTCAATTCTGCTGGACTAGGCAGGAGAGAGTTAAAGACAAGGTGATATTTGAGCAATATCTTGAGAGTTGAGTATGTGTTCTTCAAATAGATTGAGTTTGAAAGTAGAATGGGCTGAATGTGAGAGAGTAAAATGAATTGCTAACAATTCCACTTCTGAGTATGAGGTGTGATCAAAACATACAGTTAATGCTGCTGCTGAGTGCCATCCAACGGAAAAGCACACATCTTCAATATGGGAAGTGGTGGGTCAAACCATAGTAACAATGTGTGACAAGTTTCAACTTGTTCAGTGTAATAAGCCAGCTGTGAGCTACAGTTGAGAAAAGGTGTGTTTTAAAGTGTGCCACAAATCATCCTCCATCATGACAATGTTCCATGTCACACATCATTTCTGTATGGAAATTTCTGTCAAATAAAAATATGTTTTGTCCTCATCCACCTTATTCACTGGGTCTGGTACCATGTGACTTCTGGCTCTTTCCCAAAGTCAATGACCATGAAAGGTAAACATTTCGAATTGATTCAGGACATAGAGGCAGCCACGAGAGTGCAACTAAAGACACTCATGAAAGAGGACTTCCTGAACTGCTTCAGAAAGTGACCAGAATGATAGGATAAGAGTGTTCGAAATGAGGTGTTTTGAGGGGGATTAAAGACAATATGCCTTTTAATGTAATAATTTTCTTTAATTTAAACATTCTCCACATCCTTGGATCACACCTCATATTTATGCAAAGAAAATAAAAACACTAACTCTGAAAGATATATGCACCCCCATATTCAGTGCAGTGTTATTTACTATAGCCAAGATATGAAAACTACTTAAGTATACAATGATGGATGAATGATAAAGGAATTTGATACACACACATACACACACACACACACACACACACACACACACACACACACAGAGGAATATTATTCGGGCATAAAAAATATTAAAATTTTACCATTTGTAGCAAAATGGATTGACCTTGAAGGCATTGTGCCAAGTAAAATAAGTCAGACTGAGACAAATGAACGACCTTTCTTATATATGGAAACCAAAAACAAACAAACGCATAAAACCACCAAGCTCATAGATGCAGAAAGTGAAATGATGGCTGCCAGAAATGGGAGTAGGAGGTGAGAGAAATGGGTGAACTGTTTTTCTTTTTTCCCTTTTCTTTTTAGTTTAAATAAACTTCAATTAAACAAACAAAAAATAAGTTAGAGGCAAAAAAGAAAATAATAAACAATCCTCAGGCAAGAACCAAACTAAAATCAATCAATCGATCAATTAATTAATTAATTAAATAAATAAATAAAACAGTACAAAATAAAATGAATTGGAAACTTTCTAGGCAGAGGAACTGACATATGGAGGTAAAAAATAAACTGACATATTCAGCTACCTGAAAATAAGAACAAATAGTCAGATTCAAGCATGTGTGCAAGAGATGAGATGTTATGCCATATGGAGTCACATAAGCCATCTGTAAAGAAAGGAGATAACAGTAGCTGATCTGACTCACCCCTTCCCTATTTGAGGTTAATTTAATTGTGACTCCCATGCTTGTCTAGGACAATAACCAATTCAGTGTTATAATACTTGGATGAGGAAAGCATAAAAAGTGAGCTCCACATTTATCTCCGCTTTTTTCCTGGGTGTGTTTGCCAAACGTACACAGGACAGTGGAGTATAAGCAGAGGTGGCAATACTGTTGCATGGATTGAAAAAAAAAAAAAAAAAAAAAAAAAACAGGAAAAGGAAACAAGCAGCCGGGGCAACTAAGAAACAACATACATGAAAATCTAAAAATCTACAAAAGTTCCTTGGTATCCTTGTCTATAGATATTCAAGGCAAAACTTTGGAATACTTAGGAGAGAACAGATGCTAAGAGACAGAGAGCTGAATAGAAATGTCAGAGGTTTGCAGGGTTAAAATCCATTGGTTTATGCACTCAGCTAGAATTGAGATAACAGTGAAGATTCTGGGTAGTCAGATGAGATCCTGAAAGGCACTGGAAAGACCTAACAGAAATAAATCGGCACCAATGGTCCTAAACCCAAGTCTCAACAGGATCAATGTGATCCATGAGAATTCAACTGCATAGTAGAACAAATATCAACACCCTTCAGAAAAAGCCAGCATAATCCAAATTTTCAATAAGCAAAAGCCTCAGTGTTCTGTATACAATACAAATTATTAGACATGTAAGAGAAAACAGTCAAGTGATATTCAGGAGGTGAAACTGTCATCAGAAGCCGACTTGAAAATAACTCAGATGTTGAAATTAGCACAAGAATCAAAAAAGGATTTATTTGCTAAATAGAGAAGTAGTTGATAAAATGGATTTAAAAGATGAGTTAATACAAGGCTAATATTAGCAGTTAGTTACCTAAAGGGAAGCCCTCCTAAGATTGTTTGCTGATTTCTCAACAGACACTTTGTAGGCAAGAAGGGATTGGCAGGAAATACTCAAAGCAATGAAAAGCAAGGATGTACAACTGAGATTACTCTACCCAGCAAGGCTGTCATTTAGAACTGAGTAAGAGAATAAGAGCTTCCTAGACAAGAAAAAGCTAAAGAAGTTCATCACCACCAAATCAGTATTACAAGGAATATTAGAACTTCTTTAAGATGAAAAAAAAAAAGAGAGAGATAAAAATATGAATAATAAAATGGCAATAACTGTAAACCTATCAGCAATTACTTTAAACATAAATGAATTAAATGCTCCAATCAAAAAATAGACTGGCTGAGTGGACAAAACTGGACCCTTACATACGCTGCCTTCAAGAGACTCATTTCAGATTGAAAGAGACACAGAGACTGAAAGTAAATGGATGGGAAAAAGATATTTCATGAAAATAAAAACAAAGAAAGAAAATCTGGGATAGCAATACTTATACCAGACAAAATAGACTTTAAAAGAAAGTCCAATATTAGACAAAGGCTAATAAGAGACAAAGAAGGACCCAATAATCCCACTTCTGGGGATTTATCCGAAGAAACCCAAAGTGCGACTTTGAGGGTATGTATGCATCCTTATGTTCATTTGTAGCATTGTTTACAATAGCCAAGATGTGGAGACAGCCTGGGTGTTCATCAATAGAATAATTTATAAAGAGGAGGTTCTACATATATATAATGGAATATCGCTGGGCCATGGAAGGGAATGGGTTCTTGCCATCTGCAGTGGCATGGATGGATCTGGCGGGTATTGTGCTTTGGGAAATATATCAGACAAAGAAAGACAGATGCAATGTGATTTTGCTTATATGTGGAATCTAAAGAACCAAATAAACAAACAAACAAAACAAACCGAAAAAAAAATGGGATTAGAAAACTTGTGGACAGTTCAAGAGAAAATACCCCACCTGAAGTACTGGAACAAAAAAATGGAAAAGAGCAAGAGCTTAGAGAAATGTAGTGCATGATAAAAAAAAAACAAGCATGTATTTAAGGTCCTCAAAGAAGCAGAGAGTGGGAGAATGGAACCAAAGTAATTTTCTAAGAGAAATGATGAATAATAATTTTCTAAATATAAAAAGAGACATCGAACCACATGTTCAAAGAAGTGAATAAATAAACCACAGGAAGAAACACACTTAGAAAAAGCATAACCAAACCTCAGAGAATGAAATATAAAGAGTAAGATTAAAAATTAGCCAGAGAAAAACTAAATTTTATCTTACACGATCAATTAAAAAAACAAAAAAAACAACAACAACAAAAAAAACTGACTTCTCAACAGAATCTTTGCCTCAGCAGAAGACAAATGTTTTTTTTCAAGTGATGAAAGAAAATAGAACAGTTAACAAAGAATTATATATCCAGCAAAATTAGCTTTAAAAAATGAAAGTGAAATTAAAATCCTCTCAGAAAAATGAAAACTAAAAACTTTTGTTTTCAAGTATACCTCCACTACAGGAAATGTTATACCTCAAATGGAAATACACAAGGAATTCCTTTAAGAAGGTATAAACAATAATGGAATGGTAAATATATAATTATATGTAAAATAGTATTATTTTTAAAAGCAATATTAGATACAATGTATTATGTTTTATAAATATATATATAGAGAGAATCAAAATATATAACAACTATACAAAAAGTAGCTACAGACAATGAAATTAGTCCATTATAATTATTTTGTATTGCTTTAGGTGGTGTAAAAATACTGACTTGTTTTCTCTAATAATAATAAAAAATGTATTGTTTCTCTAATACAGTAAGGCTACATCTTCAATTTCTAAGGTAACCAGTAGGGGATAGTAATTAAAGGAAATAACAGTAGCAGATCTGTGTCAACTCTTCCCTACTTGAGGTTAATTTAATTGAGACACCAATGTTTCAGTTAGTGTAGAAGTTAGTAGAAGAGAGAAAATTAAATAAATAAAAGTATCTAATATAAAGGATACGAGGAAAAGAAGAATGAATAAGAAAATGAGAAACAAAAAACGAAGAGCAGCATTATATCCTTGACCTCAACTGTATCAGCAATTATTCTATAAGCGAATGAACTAAACATTCCAATTAAACACAAAGATTGTCAGATAAGATTTTTCAAAAGTGGTAACTCAAACTGTTTTTAAAACATGTACACATTAAATATAATTCATTATATATAAATCCTGTGACACTCAAATGAAGTCATGCCCTCCTACAGGCATACGTACTATGTAAAGTTCAACCCTAACACTGATGGCAAGTCAACCACAATTTTTATTACCGCATTTCTCTCTCCCGTAAGTCAACAGACGGGTTACACATTCAAGAGGTTCAGTAAACACAATTTGTATTTCTTCCTTTGGCTTTCTCTGTAACGACATTGGCAGATTCTTTCTTCTCTATATGCAAAAGTGTGATGTTTCCTAATCATCTTGCCCTTGCCACATTTTGCACAATTGAGTTAATATTCCATGAGCAGGGTTAGTCAATGTTAGCTCTCAGTGTTAGTCTGGAATCCCAAAGTGAAAAACCCAGTCAGACATTGAAGACTTCAGCTGTGAGTGAAGTAATGCAAAATCGAATGTTAGTCTTGGACCAGTGTTAAAATGGAGCGATAGCCAGCGTCAGATAGGATGGCATTAGGAGGACGCTGGAGACTGAAGAATTGTTAAAGTGAATCGGGGCCTTGTCCCTGCAGGCACTCTTCTGTCTGTTTTAAAAGCAAAACGTCCAAATGTGATGCCAGTCACTTCAAACCTAGTTCCCTATACCGAAGTCATTGCCTCAGTTGGTCCTCACAGAGCCCCTATGATTATTTTCTCTTTTGCTGTGTGAAAGCTGAGGGTGTGAGACATTTGAGTAACTAGCCCAGGTTCACACAACTAGCACATGGAAAATTTGGCATTATTATCTAAATTATCAAACCCATTCTCCTGAAAAGTGGACTGTACAAAGAAAAACGGACAAGTGTGCCCAGAACATGTGATCTGACGTCCTTAGGTATAACACACTAGAAATAACAAAAGTGTCAGAGTGAAACAGATCTGGGTTGAATCAGAGCGGTGCCAACTTCAAGCTGTGTATCATTTGGTTATAACATTTCTGAGCCTACACTTCCTTATTTGTAGGGTGAGTAAATCATGAATGCCTTTTTATATTATTATGGAGATCCAATGAGGAAAATTTAGGAGGTAACTAGTGCAATAACTTATGGTTGGTTTTCCGAGTATGGTAGCTTTTATTGTTAAGAATAACAGCAATTAAAACAAACAAAACATGAGTATAGCCTAATTCTTTTGTGTGCATTTTTCTTTTAAGAACTGAAATTAATATATAGTTATTAAGATATTAATCTTCATACACAAGAGCCAAAGCTATGAAACCAAGTATTGACTAATATATTTCCTTTTAAGGTGTGTTTATAAAATTGTTACTCTAGCTTTGCCTGTTAAATTACTCACCTGTATAGATAAGGTTAGCCACATTTTACCTGTAATGAGGTGATGGCAGGCAGTTTTTTGTTTCTGGGAAGAAAAAGTTGAAATCTTACACATTAACCAATTGACTAATTAAAAAAAAAAAAAAGAGAGAGAGAGAGCCCCCTTTATGAGCTGTGTTATTGTCAGGAAAGTAATAATGTATGTGCTGGTAATATCACCATGTGTAAAAGAAAAGATTTCAGCCTCCAAGGAACTTACAGTCTGACGGAGGGCGGTGGACCTGTCAACAACAAACAATAAAGACGGAATGAAATGTATGCCAAGTACCAATACCTGAGGAGGATTGGTGCACCAGGACACCTTCGCAGAGGAGGCGGCATTTACACTGTGTTGAAGGGTTAAAAAAATAATACAGAGAAGAGAAATACTCTCCTGGCAGAAAAAAAAAACAAAAAAAAAAAAAACAAACAGTGTATGCAAAGTATTCAGAACAAACAAAAAAGCAGTATGCTCAAGGAAGTATGAAAACTGCCATTGACCTTGAACATCGCACATTGGCATTGGACGCACTGGAAACTGAAGTCTGCAGAGAACTGTAGACATCACACACTTATGCTTAGACCTTCTCCTGAAAGTAACCAGGGGATGAATTTGCAAGCTCATGCTTGATCAACTCCCTAGCCTGTGCTCATTATCCGATCTTTCTGTTCACTGGCATCACTCGGGGAGCTATTGAAATTGCTAGGATCTGGGCTGTATCCTAGAACAACTGAATCAGAATTTCAAGATGAGGAGCCTATGCTCAGGTGTGTCATGTGTGACCATGGCCAAGAACCACCGATCCAGTTACTCCAACCAGCGCTAGACACTAACAGTAGGTAAAAGTCAAAAATCTTGCCTTTAGTTGATTTAAAAAGAAAACTTTTCGATGTCACCTTCACTATGCAGGATATAAATTATCCCTTTGGTGTCTTAAGAGAAGAAACACAGACTTCTACTCTGGTGTTTCAGTGCTTCTAGCAAAGTCCTGTGTATATAAAGGTGTTCTTTAAAGGTATGCTTATTTAGAGAGAATATGTCAAAGCCACTGCTTAACTGATCTTTCAATTTTTCCTGACTGTGCACGTAATATAATTAATTTTGCGAACTTTCCATCATTCATTTACATCTTGTAAGTGCACGGTGGAAAGTTTAAGAACTTAATTGTTGGATCTGTGTGTGTGTGTGTGTGTGTGTGTGTGTGTGTAAATGTACACATATATACACATATATACATTTGTGTAATCCATTATAATTTTTGTATAGTATACAATTTATAATATATCCATTACAATTATAGCATATTGATATAATGTATGCATTGCAAAATACTCTAAAAATTGCAAAGATAAAAAATACATTAAAATATTTTAAAATTAAAAATATTTCTACAAGAAAAAGTTAAAGTACTGATAATATCAATTATATTTTTATCTTTAATGGATTTGGGGGAAAAACACAAGGGACATTAGCTGAAAACTGTGCAAAGCATTTATGTTGAAGGCACTAACGGATGTATCCTTATGAACTACCTATTAGAAATTGCTATTAACTAAATTAAGACATGACCCACTCAGACAGATAAGTATTAACCTACCTTTTGGGGAACTTTTTTTTTTTTTTTTCAAATTTGGTGACGCAAATGCCATTTGTATTGTTTTTCTAATCATTAACGAACTATAACCAAACCTAGAGCCTGTATAACTCTGAAAATTGAACACAGATATGAAATATCACTCCTTTCTAATAATCAAATAAAACACACCCCAAGGGAGAAAACAGCAGGAAAGGAGAAGAGAGTAAGTAAATTTCAGAAGCTTGAAAGCAGATGGGAAATTGTTCTACCAAGAAAAAAACATCCTAAATTTTCCATTGAGAATCTGAGATAAACTTTAAAAAGAAGAAAATGTCCATGCAATTAAGTAAAATAGGATGTTTAGTAGCTTTGGAAATGACGTTTTCAATTGACTTGTAGAGATGGCCATAATATATTGCTAAGTAGAAAAGCAAGATGCAGAGCAGTTAATGAAATACATTGTTTATTTTTAATGAAAACACTAATGGTACCTATAAAAATATAGGTAAATGATAGATGGATAGACAGATATTTTTAATATGATTATATAAAGTACAGAAAATTATACAAGAGGATGTTTATGTCAGTACTTACACTAGAAGGAGAGGTAGTAAAATAAAAAAAGGATAAAGATGAGGGAAAACAAGGAGGGGAAAGCAGTGTTAAAACAAAATTTTTAAATTATCCATGATAAAAAATAATACACAGAATATGATCCCATTTTTTAAAAATTAATTGTGTGAGTGATTTAAGTTACATGCCAAATGATAGCAATAGAAATTTTCTTTTAATGCATGTATTATCAAGTGATTTCATTCTCTTTTAGGATAAGCATGCAATATTTATGTACAAACTGATAACAAAACTACTTTAATTAAAAATGAAAATAAATGAGTAAGTGTTTTTATTAAATATTCATTTTGTTTGAAACATATTAAGCACATGATATACTATTTACTGGCTAACAATTCTGTGCCTTTCCATGAGCTAAAAGTATATAAAGATGAATAAAACTCTAAGGGTTTTTTAAATACGTATTTCTTTAATATAAATATCAGTGGAATTTTTGTTATATTCTTTTTGGAATTCTTATCTAACATAATCTGGGCAAGCGTTTGCAAGTTTGTCCAAATATTTATCCATGAGCCAGAATAGAGAAACAAAAAAAAACAAAACAAAAAAGAAAACAAACAAAAAAACTTAGAAATCTGTCTAATACTTAGAAATCATTTATAATTTGCCATGATCTTTTAACCTAATTCCTCACTAGAACTTTCTAAATCTAGATACACATTTCCTATATTCTCTATCATATTACAAACAAAAATCTGTTTAGCATAAACATTTTAGACATAATTCTCTACTGTGTAGGATCTCTGAGTATGAGGAATCCCTCTGGGGATGCATGATATTCCAGTTACCTTTGTCCATTAGCTCCTGAGTCATGATGTACTTTGTTGCCAAGAGTCCTTCAGAGGATGGGCATTAAACTTAAATAGGACTGATTTCTATTCTGGTTCTACCAACCCCGTAGCTAAATGAATTTTGAGAAATAATATTAGTGACCATCAGTTTCCTTGTACTATGTCAAGAAAAAAGAAAAAGAAAAGAAAAAGTCTACCTTGTGGAGTTGTTTTAAGACATTTAAAAAATGCTGATCGTTACTAATGCAAGTCTACTGTAAACTATAACCATTGTTATTTTTATAACCAATGGCATTATTATTACTAGTGATAACAGTAGCAATTATAATAATGGTTCAGGTAATAAGTATAAGCAGAATTAAAACAAAACAAAAAAAAGTAGTGGAGGACTCATATAAGCCATCTATGATCTGCATGGTTTATGAATATCCAAGGACAGATTTCAAGGATTCTGTGAACTTCCTAACTTTCATCCTCTATATAAAGCCTGGAATATGTTGAAGCTCTCTGAACTGTGAAGAAAAAATGAAGAGCAACTACAAACAGAAACTCTGACTCCAAAATTCTACTTCTGCTACATTATTTGATATATGGATCACTTCATGTTCCCAGAGCCAGTCCCTGGTCCATATTTCATTGCCACACACACACACACACACACACACACACACACACACACACACTCCCTATAAAACTCCCTGTTTATTTTTTTTTCACCACTTTCTAAAAATGCATTACTCTCTGGAGGCTGTGTGTGTGCAGTCCTGACATGAGAACAGAAAAAGGGAATATGCAAGCCACTGTTTCTGTGATGGGCCTTGGGATCAAACATGAGTGAGCAGAGAAGTAAGAATCTCAGAGGGACGATAGGCATTAAGGCGAGGTCAGTGGAGCAGAGGTCCTGAAGAAGAAGTAGAAGTGTTGGCATCGGATCACAGAGAGAGTGATTTGAAAGTAGGACTAAGAAGCTTTAAAATGGGATTTTGGGGGGAAAAAATGTTTGGAGGTCATATTTTTTTTATAATGACAAGTCTAGGTATTAAGCCACAGGTTAGGAGTGAATACCAGTAGTGACACATACATAGGTGCAAATCAAGGTTTATCCAAGAAAAGCAATATTATATGAAAAAAAAAAAGTTAATACAATCTCGCTATGGTCTGGATGTTTGTGTTCCCCATAATTCAGATGTTGAAATCCTAAGGCCCAAGATGATGATGATAGGTGGCGGGGCCTCTGGGCAAGGATTAGGTCTTGAGAGCTGAGCTTTCATGAATAGGATTAGTGACCTTCTAAAGGGAACCTAGAGTGATGCCTCGTGCCTTCCACCAAGGGAAGATATAGCAGAAAGTTCTAAGTAAGCTCACCAGACACCAAATCTCTGCGCACCTTAATCTTACAATTACAACCCCCAGAATTGTGAGAAATGAATTTCTGTTGTTTACAAACCACCCAGTCTATGGCATTTTGTTACGGGAACACAAAAGGACTGAGACAAATCTTCTTAATGCCCCAGCTTTCTCCAACTCACAGAGAGGGGTGCTAGGGCTGAGTACCAAGGTCATATGCCAGGAGGGAATTTCCCACCCAAGGATGGGGCATTGGGCACCATATGCCATGATCTTTTTTGTTGAGATGCAATCACCTGGATAAAAGGAACATTCTCCTCTTTGACTTTGTCCTCTAGAGACATCCATTTACCAATCATAAACGGCAGGCAGAAATCTAGTACCCTTTCATGCTGATCCAGTTTAGTTCTACTGAGTCACCTCATTTCTAGTGTACCTTGAGGTATAGAATGGAGAAGAGCTATCAGGATTGTCCAGAAGAAAACAAAAAAGGTTTTCTCTGGAAGAGCAGGAAATGATCATGGGAGATGGAAAAATCTAGGCAAGGAAGAATCGATGAACTGTGTGGATGACGTAAGTGGTTGCTGAATTTACTAAGGTCTTTAACTGATTTTAACAAGGGGAGTTAGGCATGATAAAATCTATGGCAAACATGGATAACAGAGTGAGGAAAAAATGTCCTAGCGATGACAAGCAAGGAGACCAGTTATCCCAATTCTGGGCCCTGTGGTACATGGGCTATGAGATTAATATCATCTCTACTGTGAGAAACATGAAATGGAAAATGTTTTTTATACAGCAGCCAGCTTTGAGTAAGAGCAGGAAATTGAAGGGGATGTTCAAAGAAAAGGCCGAGGACACAGAGGATTTTCTGATGCTAAACAGATTCACCAGCGAGCATAATTAGTCTGAGGGAATTCTGATGAGAGTTGGGGATACCTCAATCCACATAGTGATAAAAATCATGGTGATGATTAGGGAAGCTTCAAACCTGGAGAAGGTTTTCTAGAAGTAGGGATGATTTGCTAGGGAAAAGGAGGGAATGGCTTATAATTTTTGCTCCATACCTGAGTATAGTTTGATCTCAGGTTGTAGGAGCGAATCTTTGTTATTTTGTTATGGCAATGCAAAAGAACTGAGACGAATTTTTTACATATGTCTGGGAGGGGATAGTCACAATGCTGTCATGGCATATGAAACATGTGGCAAAGCATTTCAGGTTTAGCTGGGAAGGAGTGAGCAGTTCCTACCAGGAGCAGATGGAATCCAGGGTGTTCCTATGAGTGGTGTCACTGCACAGGGAATGTCTATTTCATAGTTGTTCCAGGGCCATACCTACCTATGTCTTTACGGGCCTCTCTAAATACTGTGGGACCACTCTATGCTTAAAAACTCACTTGACTATAAAGTTTATTTTATTAACTCATCTTTTTTTTTCCGCTTCAGTGCAAGATAAACTAGCACTGTGGCTATTTTATTTTTCTCAATATTTCTTTCTCACAATTTGCCAAAAGATTATTGTATAATAGAATAGTATTTATAATAACAAAATGCAAAAAGAAATTGGAGTTTTCTATGTGACAGGGATAGATCAGTTATTTTGCATAGTATTAAATAGGTAAGGTCCTTATTATGATGTCGCATTATATTCAAAGACAAAGAAAAGAAAGTCCGTGATATGCTTTTGCAATAACATAATATTTCAAGTACCAAATGATTAAGGTTAGTTCAAACTAAAATAATATTGAAAAAAATAAATCAAATAATACTTTACATTTATTGTTAATGAATTTTGATGTCTACATAAGAAGATGAAATATATTTCTACTACTGTAAATAAAGATGATTAATATTGTTGTGAAAAACCATTTGCTAAATATTCATATGCCTCATTCTAAGTATTAAAAACTGTTTTTATATGCTACAGAATGCTACTTGTATTTGAAAACTGACAAGAGCCTAAACATATGATATTGAAGAATTTTCAATAATTCCAAGGTTTAGTCCTTTTGTTTTCAAATATTACATTATTATTGACAATCAAGAGAAAGACAAGACTCCTGAGATAGTAACCATTTTTTTAATTGGCAAACACCTGCCCTCCTTTTTCCAGGAGCAGTAAAAATAACTTCAAATAAGGCAATAGAATGCTTTCTTGCACTGTGGATTTCACACAAAACAGTCTTTCCCTATAGTTGGGTGTCAGTGGAAAATGAAATGTACGCAACTTTAGAGATTTAAAGCTTTTACTTGTGACTATTTATCTTAAACTATACTAGAATATTTTGCTTGGTTCCTTTTTTCCACTTTACATATATTACTTTATCTCAGCATTAACAAAGAGACTTCCATAATACATATATTTATTTAAAGGAACAAGTGAACTTGGAAGAAATGAGTATAAAGTAGCATGTGAATTTTAAATTAAGTGTCTTTGCCTCAAGAAAGCACTCTTAGCCTCCATGAAAAATTTACTAAGCTGTTCTGAACCATTTGGATCTATCTAGCCCTGGACAATATGTATAAAGCTTTATTTCTTCTTTTTCCTTTCTTTCATTTCTAGATGAACAAAATGAAGTCCACTTTTTTGCTCATTTCCTCCACTTCAAATTCAGAATTCTTTAAAAACCATGTACTACAAGTTCAATTACCATGCATTAGTAGTGTCACCTTTTATTTTGGGACATGTAAAATCATATTTTCTAAGTATTTGTTTTCCCTTGAAAGAAATAAATTTCCATAATGCACGGCCATGCCTCGGTGAGGCAGGTCTGTTTATACTTCATGGATAAGCTTCACCACTAGGGGAAAAAAAGAAGTGGCGATTTTATTTTTTATTTTCTATTGTCAGTTTTCCTTTGAAGCATCAAATAGGATATTGATATTTTTTGGCATTTAAACTATTTACTTACGGTGACTTAACGAGCCATTATAAAGTGAGCCATATTCCCACCGTACGTTTCATACAACTATTACTAGAACTTCTTTTCAGAAGGATTTATCTACTAATCAATAACCTTCTTATTGTGCCATTTCCAGAAGTACTAAAGGGACTTCTCTTCTGAAACAGGGTTGGACTCAGCTGTGATTTACCCTCTCTAATAGTTGTGCAGTGTACAGCAGTGAATCTAACAGGTGGACCATCTACTTCTAGTGAGGAGTCTATGGTCGCCATCATTTCTGGACATTTCCAAAGAAGGTGAAAATCCCTCAACTGCAATGTCAAGTACAAAGCAAAGTGTAGAAATTTGAAATTATATTTAAAATCACTCCCTTTACTGAAAAAGAATCTATTAGTGCACCTGTTATTAGACGCTTTTAAATTACTGCTTTTGAAAGTTATTTTAGTTTATAAGCTCATAGAGACACAGATAAAAATTCATCCTTATGAATGATAAATATAATCTGGATTCTTTTTTTCTTGAACTTGGAATTTTGGTATTAAATTGAAATAAGTCGGCGCCAATTCTGCAGGGGATATACATGAAGTTCCTTTTGAGCAACAGCTTTCTCTATGTGATATATATTTTCTACCGATGATTTACAGGTTACAGGCACGCTGTGACCTTTCGTTCCCAATTGCAAACAGATTAAGCAGAGCTGATTAACCGAGACTAAAAACACTAGGTTATTTTCTCTTATGGGGGTCTTTGACAAAGCCTTCCTCTCTGAGCCATCCCACTTCATTCGCTTGCAAATCACTCTCCCTAAAGAGGTCTTTACTGCCCCAGCCTCAAGCCCGGAGCCCCGCAGCGCAGCGCCATCAGCGGCAGCATCTTTCTATGTTAGGGACCGTCTCATATTAATCAGAAACGCTGAATGGAAACCAATCAGATAGAGAGTTTCTTTGGCTTCAGCTTCCTGCCTGTCTGAGTTAAAAGTGATGCTCGAAGAGGGAGGCACGCTGAGATGCATGAAGATTCAGCCGTGAAGATACTATAAAAAGAGAAGGGAAGGAAGGAGACAGAAGCAACGTCGCTGCCGGAATTACAGTGCTGAGCAGGGCTAAACTCAGTTCCATTGCTAAACAAGGTAAGTGTTATATACTTCACTTGGCAATATCAGCTATTCAGCTTTCCTTTCCAAATAATGAAGTGATGCAAAGACTGCTTTTCTCCTAGTTGTTCTCTCTCTCTCTCTCTCTCTCAACATTTGGAAGCAGGTAAGAATACATTTGGTAGTATTTGAATAAGGTATTAAAATGTACAGTGAAAAAAACTTGCAAACATTTGCTTCTTATTTTACTTTTACAAAACTGATACCTACCCAAGCTCTTTTTATAGTGTTCAAATTTACATATGGAGCGTTATTGTAAAATTCAAACCAAACTTTACATTATGTTAGTTTATTTGAGTGGCTTTGAATTACTCACATATGAATGTGTTTATGTATGTTATTATTACATTAATTAAAATGGATTCCTGACTTTCTCATAACTTTTGTTTACATAATTTGAGTCACACTGTCCAAAATAAAGGCATCTTTTTTCATAATTTAGGAAGACACACTTTATTTTTAATATTAAAATAAAATAATATATAAATAACATATACAGATAGGCACAGGATGTCAGGATTCAGGTGATCACTTTTCCTGGTAAAGGATTCTTCGTGTTTTCACATATTTGTGGTTCTCACTCGGGTCAGCATTCTAAATGTGTGTACATCTATAGGCTATAATTGCTCTCCATTATTGTAGGCAAATGTATCTTACTGTAATAAAGACTGGATGAAAACTACAGGAGGGAAAGTTTCAAAAAATGGGCATGTTTTATATGAAGTGATTTGGAAAATGCAATGATTTGATGGAGCATTGTTGTTTTTGTTTGTTTGTTTGTTTTGCATACTCAATAGAACCATTCACATCAGTTAAATTTTCAAGCACATTAACTTCATAATAAGGCATGATAAATTTTAATTATAAGGTTATCGATATTCTAGAGTACATTCATTTATATACTGTTAGCAGTGTATGTTCTTAGAATCTATTTTAAATAACAAAGGTATACTAAAAAGTAATCACCTGTAGTAGATAATTCATAATTATTTTTATGATCAACTTTTGATGAGAATGTAATGGACTATAGATTTGAGGAGAAATTAAGGGTTTTTTGGAGAATTGTTGTCACTTAGTATTTTATTTTATATATCTATGAAATTATTGATAAGGATTTTTTTACAAGGTTTTTGAAATCCATGTAGTATAAAAGAAATAGTGATTTTGTCACAGCAAAAACTGGTAACTTTTGCATGAAAGAGGACATCTTCATTTGGTACTTCTTACTTAATCTATGGAATTTGAAGAGTTAGCCATCTTCAACTAAATCTAACTAAGACTTAATTTGATCGTTCAGTATTCTTAACTTGGAAAAAAAAAGTATGATTTAAACACCTTCTGCATTCAATAGAGGACAAATCCTGTTTTCAGATTCAGACACTGCTTCATTGCCTAGGCAATGCTATGTCAAGTGTAGGATACATTTGTGTAACTATGAAACTGGTTAATCCAGGTTTACACAGCAGATCATTTTGAAAGATAAAGAAAATGAAATAACATGCTATTCCAGCACACAGCCACAGAGAACTTGGATATAACATGAACAGCATGCATCTGTGGTCTTGCCAGCAAACATATTCTGGATTTAACTGAAGTTTTCTCAAAGGAAGAGGACAAAATAATTGTCTGCACTTAATAGATAAATGCTGAGATGTTAAAATACTGTCACCTCCTTGTTTGTTTTGAAAAATTGAAAGATAAAATGCACGGTGCAAGCACATCTAATCTGGAAGAAATAAATAGAAAATACTGTAGAGGAAGCAGATAGTATCAATTTAAAAGTAATTATCTAACTTTAAGTCAGATTATTTGCTAAGACTAATAAAGCAAGTCATATAAGGATACTATTTTCTAGGATGGAAAATACGATTTTCCTTTTATGACACTGTTTGATAGTATTTAAAATAATTTTGAAATGGTTTATATAATTATGCCACCATTATTGTATCCATTGCATAATCAAAATAAAAATCTCTTGTGTCACTGTCTACATATAACTAGATAATATCAAAGTTGGCTTCAAAATTATGTTTTTAAATGTTGTATGGCTCAACTTGATAAGCTACATATTGGATCAGAAGCTCTTCTGAGTGTCACCTTGCATGAGGAGATTTAATCTGGCATTTTCCTGTGACCCCTGTACACACAGAATTTATCCAGTGCACTGTCCCTTCTATGGTACATAAAGGATTGAAAGATAAATTGGAGACTATTTTACTGGCTTGTCTCTTGCTAGACATCAATAGTGTTTTGAGGCAGTTATGTATGCCCTACAATAATTGCACCATGAGTAGGTGCAGTTAATCAGAATGCTTTGGATAATTCTTAAAATTACATAAGATATGTGAGTAATATGGCAATATATTTTATGCAAGAAAGTATAAATTAAGGTGAAAGCTAATTTAATGAATACATGTAAGTGTGTTATAAATAAACATTGGCTGTAACTTGTTCTCTGTGAAAGTGAACAGCCTAGATGGGTGATTATTTAGCATTAATACAGATGCTTCAATGTGATGGATCATTACTTTGCTATATTCTTTAAGACCAATTCTGTTCACCAAATGAAAATTTAAATATAAAATAGAAGTAAATCTAGTATTTGAAAAAAGCAGAGTGTTATACTTTAAAACATGTCCAATATCATATTTTAAATATTTATACTTCTGACTTCAATATACATTTAAATATATGTTTCTTTTAGATATAATATCAAATCAAGAAGCATATGAATTATAGAGCAAGTGAGGCATCTTATTATAAAAACATCTTATTATAATAAGATGTGAGGCATCTTATTATAAAAACTTCTAAATTCTTGTGCATATTACTTCTTAAATTATTTACTTAATTAAAATTAAGTTTTCTTAAGGAAAAAGAAAATATGCTAAATAGGACCTAAAGGACATTGATTGTAATTAGCTATGCTTATTTTTACTTGATAATAATTTATAAATATGGCCATTTGTATTGTGGAACAGAAGACGTGTTTCCTAAGGTAAAGCAATCTCTTTCTTTGTTTTTTACAAATTGTTTCTAAAAATGAGTTGTGTCTTAAATTATATTTCCAAAACAGTCTCTTAATATCCATGACATTGTCTTATTTAGGTATTTTCATAAAACTGTAGAGCTTTAGAAAAGGGATTTTAACCACCTCCAACTTTGATTGTACACAAGAAAACTGAGTATTAGAAAGATCAGGTTACATATACAAGGCTACCAAATTGTATATGAAAAATTAGGAAAACACACACACACACACACACACACACACACACACACACACAGAGTGATTAGCTTAAAACGATGATTCCTGGATTGTTTTAATCATCCTGAAAAGTTGTGTTTTTTTCTCTATGAGGCACTTCAAATTCCTCTGCCTGTAACCACCATTATTCTCGTCATTAAAATATAGTAAGGAATGCACAGTGAGGAGTGTCTTTATAGCACTTGCATACATTTTCATAGCAGTCCTAATAAGTTAATGCACTTATCCCTAAATTTAGCACTAGTATGAGTTGGTCTTATAGCCACATTAAGAATGCAAAGTGCCTGAATAAAAGCACTATCTCTGGAAACTAACCAAGACATTTACATTAGCACCACGAAGAAACACCTCCCAAAACATAAAAGTCATGATAATGGATCTAACTGCTTATAAAGGGAAAATGGAAATCTCATGAGGTATTATTGTTGCTGTTGGTGGTGGTGATGGTAGTGGTGTGTGAATGTGTATGTGTGTGTGTGTGTGTGTGTGTGTGTGTGTGTGTGTGTGTGTGTGTGTATGTGTATGTGATATTTATTTATCTTTATGAGAAAGGGTAGGGATAAGGAAAATACCTGAATAGTTTCTGAAGGTGATAGTCAAAGTTTTTGTGTTTTATTTTTCTGTTCCATTACTTTGCCAAATTATAAATCAATTGCAGGGGGAATGAGTGCTTTGGTACTCTCTGTTTCTTTTTATGAGCAGGATAATTCTTCATTTTCTAATTAATCAGTGAAACAGCAGAGCATATGATTGTTTCATAGGTATGAATTAAAAATCCTGCCATTCATCATTTTTTGAGATTGACTCTATAGTTGTGAAGAGCATAGATGACTTCATTATATTTTTCACTCCAAACTTATCCAACTTAAATGGAAATAGCAGTGACTAGTAGTCATCTTATTTTTTATTTTAAAGATGAATATGTTTCTAAACGTACTGTAAGAAATAGATATATCTGACAAAATGTATATTGTATTATACTAAACTCACTGCATTTTATATAATATTAATAGAGTATCCAATACATAATGGACTTTTCCCTCATATTGACTGAAACAGAATCTTAGGAAAGTCAACAAAAACAAGAAACAATATTTACAGGAACTCAGTATAGCAGGGGAGACAACACACAACACTGTAGCCTAAACAAATAAACATCAATAAGTCACCTCCTGGGACAAAATATATTATGTAAAATACACTCCATTTACAAAACAGAGACATCAAAACTAAAAGTTTTCAGAGGAACTTTTCCTTCAGACAATCAAGTAACTTCTTTATCATCTGTTTGGTTTTTTCCCCTATAAACAGTTTACTGTAATAAGTTATTGTAACTGCCAGAAACATTTCTCAAAATATTCACATCTATGCGCTACAAACACTTCACAATGCAAAGAATATATCAGAAAATCAAAAAATTAAAATATCTTTTATACTATAATGGTAATTAAGCCAAAGATGAAACATCCCAGAAAACTTACAGGTCAAATTACAAAGTAACATCTATATTATCTATAATTTCATCTTTCATATTGTACTTATATTTCTGCTTTTATGTATGTTTTGTTTATATCTGTGCTCATCTGTGTCTCTGGGTAAATTAGTGTGTGTGTATACCCTAAATATATGTGAAAAACACAAAGAAATAACACAATTATTTCAGTGTATAAGTTAATTATAGCCTTTAAATTGTTACATTTGTGTAACATTAGACACTAAGAAAGCTCTTTTGTCACGCAATCATAGATGTAACATGAACAAATGATAAATTATGAATTAGGACTTTTTTTTTGGAAAAGTTAAACTCACTGCAGTCCATGTGTTATGCCTGATTTGGATAATTTTGTGATTAAGGAGAATTAGCCTTTCATATTTTAAAACGATTACTGGAAATAACTGTTTTCCATTCAATGCCCATGATTCTCAAAGGTCTAATAAAAATATAATCTCTTTTCCTACTCTTATGATGGATGGGAAAGTACTATCTTAAGTAGGAATCATTATGCTATCTCAAACCATATTAAGTAAAAATTCAATTATTAACATCAGAAAATAAAACATTACTTTTACTTTGTTATAGATAATGCAAAGGAAGCACATTACATGGTGCAATTTTAAATTATTTATTTGATCATTTCCCCTAGTTAAGGTCAGATCAATAGATATTTTATATTTGTTGTATTACTGGGCAAATTAATTATTTGCGTAATTGGAAATTTGCTTTACATTAAATATATGATACTAAAATTAAATAGGATTGCCTTATAGCTAATGAGATATATACTAATTAATAAAGAGTCAAGAATAAATATTTGTATTACTGCCACTGTTTCCAGATTAATATTATAAATTATTTGTACATTATTTACGAAGCAAGGATTGGAATAAGTTTAACTATTAGAAGAGAAATTACATATTCTCTTCTTCCCCGATTCATGCCAATTTAATTAGGTGACGTAACATTTTATATATAGTTTCAACTCGGTTATGTTTTTTAACACAAGAGCATTAAATGGGATTCAGATTTGCATTTCTGACAATACTCTTCCAAGGACTAATTATTTATTGCACTGTTATAATGATATATTTGATTATGTATGCGAATCACATTTGTCTGTCTTTTAAGTTTAGCTTAGAATAGAGGCCCCTGATATAATGACGAAAAATTAATAATGAAGAATGTTATTATCACACCTGAAATAAACATATTTTTCTTTATAATTAAAATTAACTTTGGTCAGTTTAAAATAGAGAGTTCTATTAAAATACAAGTAGTGAAATCTATAATAAACTTATCATTTTTAATATTGCAGGGTTATTTTAGTACATTAAAATGAAGAGATTATATCAATGCTGACTATGTATATTTATCTTTCTATAGTTAGATAGATATTTAAATATGTATGATATGTCTCAAACTCACTGCTTTACACCTGAGACCTGGGTTAAATTTTATTTTCAATAGCTAAACATGGAAGATCATTTTATTTAAACAGAAAAGAAAGTTTCAACTTTAGAATTTTTTTGTGATCGTAGAAATCTAAGAGGATAATTATTATGAGAAAATTAAAGAAAATATATAGATATCAGGGAACTACTTGGGTTTGTAATTACTTATACTCAAAGATGAATATTGAAATTGATTAAGACCAATTTATGGAGTGACTGGAGACAAGAAAGTGGGGGATTCCATTGAAGAATCAGTAGCAGAGTCACACAATAATGTGAATTAATAATGATGCCATGAGGGATGTCTGAATTCTCCCCACACCTAATCTGCTTATGGGTTTGCTGCTTGACAAATAAGCATTACCTTTGAGATCCCTGCAACCCTTGATTTAAACATGGGCATGGAGCTCCTTCTTCGTTACACCCAAGACTAAACTGTGTTTATCGAAGTCTTACCTTGAAATTGAGTTTTAAACATATTCAGAGAAAAACAAATTTTATTTTAGAATAAAACGTCACTTGTAAATATGTCTTGCACTATATTTTAAGGACCGTATTTATAAATCATATTCTTCTAAAATTACAAGAAAACGTAAGTATACAACCCAGATGGAAACAGTATGAATAAATTGTACGCTGGAATAAAAATTTTATCCACATTATAGGTTTGGAGAAAAATATCCCTAACTATTTACAAATAATATATTATTCCATAAAATATGGATTCGAAAGCACATTTTAGAAAATAACTACCTATTTGATCATTATAAAATGTGATACATTGTCATACCAGACCGTGGCTTTCTACAAATGAGATGATTTATAAACGAGCAGTGAAATATATTTGTTATTAAATTTGCAGTTGACATCACTGTTCTACATGTCATTATTTGAGTACTTTATCATTTTTCATCCCTAGTATTTTGGTTCGTGTCAGTTTCCTACGAAAACTAATCTTTATCTCCATCGTGAGAAAAATTTAAAAGTATTAACTAATAAACTTGCTAAAAGTACATTTCAATCAATTTAATGAATAGGAAAGTAAGTATATGTTAATATTACAAAAAGGATTTTTAGTATTTAACATGTGATTAAAAAGTTCTCATAACATATATACTAATAGATATATCAAATGATATATTAATAGCATATAAGTATATATGGGATGCATTAATAAGTTACTATTTCTAACTAGGTAACATATTTTTTCTGAAGGTGTTTTTCCTTTTTAAATATAATTATGATATTAGGAAAGATATTATTATAATCCATCTTCTTTGATCCTTTCTCTTTTGTTTTAATTCTAAATTATTTGGTGGCTAAATGGACTTCACTTCGGTTGTACATTGTCCACTGCCTTTTATCAAACTGAGCACAAATCTATGATGAATTGTAGAAACCAGATTTATTTTTCCATGCAATGAACTGTGATGATTTATTTTTCTTGCTGCTTTTATTAGGTTGGTGTAAAAGTAATTGCGGTTTTTCCAATTATTTTTAACTTTTTAACCGCAATTACTTTTACACCAACCTAATAACTACTTGTGCTTTCCTGCCTTCATTGCAGCTTTATTTTGCTACTACTTCTGGCTCCATATTTACTGCTTTGCTTCTCTCCTCTTGTCATTCTTCCACACCCCCACTCCTCCTCCACTTCAGAGATATATTTAAAGGCAAGTGAATATCCTTAACTTGGCTTGCATCTTGTGGAGATGATTCTTTAATCGGTGACATAGCAGACAATGGACATATTTTATATTTTGAAGAATTTTATCTTGTAAATTTATATCATTGAAATTACTATAGAATATTTACTATCATAGACAGAACGCTATAAAGTTTGTTGCTTTAGATTAGAATAAGTACATTCTACATGGATTTAGATATGGGTGAGTTACGAAATTCCTTTGATTCAATGGTAATAAAATTTCACAGTATTTAATATCATCACATAATTTAATGCTAGGTATCTAACTTTCTTTTTCTATAATTGTCATGGTCATCACTGTTTATTCTTTGAATTATATTAATAACTATAAAGTGAATGACATCTTTGACCTTAAAATGAAAAGTGCTTATAAAGGTGGTTTATTTGAATGAGGATGTTATTATGGTTTGAAAAATATAGGTCAAAAAGTATCACATGATTGGTAGTAACGTTCATTAAAATTAACCTGGAAGTTATATTTGTGGTGAATGTTAATGATTTGAAAGCTTATCTCTAATCTTTATAATGCACTTAATATAATTCATAAAATGTAGAAACTACTGTTACACTATTTAGTAAATTTGTTCTATAATCATATAAGAGTGCCAAATATTTATTCAATCAAAATGGTAAGGGTGGGTTTTTGAAGAAGGTGATATTTGAATTGATTCTGAACAGAGAAAAGGAAATATTATGAGAAACATCATTTTCAGTAGAAGAAATGGCAGGCTGAAAGGCCCTGGTATGATAAACTTTGTTCATTGCATAATACAATCCCAATTCCAATTAAATTTATAAATATTACTGGTTATGTTAGATTTTTTTAGAGATAAACTTGGTAACAAGAATATGAATGTTTTCTATTTTTCATAGTAATACTATATTAACAACTTGCATTCTTTTTTTAATTAAATAAGTGGTTCCAATATGTTTATCTTTTTATATGTACAAAGTTAGATTTTTATTAAATGTTGCTATTTTTTGTGAGTGGTTGGAATTTCAGACAGCTACTGTAGAATATTTAAATATTAACTATGACTGTCCAAAATATTTAGTTCTCTAGTTTCTCCTGGTTATAAGTGGAAAACTCACTCAAGTTAAGGCAGGAAAGACTATCTTATTGTAAAGAGGACATATACGAGGTTTGACAATTAGGTTCAGGAACTCATCCTACATGCCTCATGTCTGAATATCATTACGGTCACCTTCGAAGTACTCCCCTTGGGAAGCTATGCATTGATGCCAGCAACTAGCCCACCCTTCAAATAAATTTTGGAATTCTCTGTGTGGAATGACCATCAGATCTGTCGGTGTATTTCCCTTGATGTCCTGAATGTCATCAAAATGTCTTCCTTTGAATATTTCCTTTCTCTTCCGGTAAAGAAAAAAAAAGTCACTGGGTGCCAGATCAGGTGAGTAGGGAAGGTGTTCCAATACAGTTATTTGTTTACTGGCTAAAAATTCCCTCATACACAATGCTGTGTGAGCTGGTGCATTGTTGTGATGCAAGAGTCATGAACTGTTGGCGAAAATTTCCAGTCATCTAATTTTTCATGCAATGTTTTCAGCACTTCCAAATAGTAAATGTGGCTACTGTTTCTTCAGTTGGTACCCATTTGTAATGAATAATCCCTGTGATATCAGAAAAGGTTAGCAACATCGTTGCAACAAGTTCACAAATTTAATTGTCATACCTCACATGTCTGTGTATACCACTGTATATTTCAATGTCATTATCTACAATGAAGAGGGATAGTCCTATAATTCTCCAAAAAAAAAAAAAAAAAAAAAGAATTCGTTGTAAGATTGATCCTCCCTTATCTTGATATTGAGAGCAGACGGGACTTCAAGACACTAGAAACAGCAGAATCCATTCTAGAATTTGCTCAAATGTCTCCAAATGTCAAGTCCTTCGTATTTGTGTGATTTTTATCTTCAACATGATTTTTATACTTTTTAATATAGTTTCCTAAAGAAGGAATCTAATTATGTGACTGCAGTTCTTCTCTACATCTAAGTATCTGCTGTTCTACAGATTCTACTTTCATCATTTTGTTATACTATGCCAACCTTTATCTCTTGGCATTTTTGTGGCTTCTCTTTATTTTTTACTGATTTTCTCTGTTAGATGATCTCTGGTTAAATTTTCTGATATAATTCTGTTAGTCTAAATATTGTATCTTTGTACCAGGACCTTTGAGAATCTTTTGGTTGGTATTCAGTATTTCCCAAACCATATCTGAATTAGGTGACGCCAGTTATCTTGTTTTGGGTCCTCAGTATACAATGTGTTTGCTGAAAACTGATCTTTCATCTCACAAGGACTGGTGAGACACCCTTCTTTAAAAGGACCTATCAACATGGTATTCAATGTATATTGATAGGTCTATATGATTTGCACCAAGTAAAAAATTATGATGACAATACCCCGCACCACCACCAACACCACGTAACATGCAGATGATAATGCTTCTTATCCTACAGAAGGGTGTTCATTTTGCTGAAAATGAACTCTTTTATGGTTATAAAATGAAAATGAAAACATGCCCAATTTGGAGTACTTACTGGATGTTTTCAACACTGTTTTGGGTGAATCATGTTTAGCTAAATTACTCCCTCAGTAAGTTCTACATTACTGAATTATGAAACTGATTCATTTACCACATTGAAAGGTATTATACTATTTATAACTGGTCTGATGTTAACTCCAGCTCTCCTAACTTCCTATTTCTCCCTTTTCCTAACCAAATTACCTGTTCTTCTTTGGAACTACAAAATAGGAAACAAATCATGTTTACTTAAATATTAATTGTCAGATTTGAGAGCCAGAAACACCAGCTCTTGTCTTTGCTTCCATTATAAATAAATGTTCTTTGCCTCTAGTGTGGTCTCAAATAACTTACTTCATCTTCCTAAATTTCAGTTTTCTCATGTGAAAGTGTGGATAATTGTAATCATTAGGATTGCTGTCAAGATAACTATGATATTACATGCATCAAAGTGCTTATCACAGTAGCCACCTAATAAATATCAATTGTGCTTACTATTATTATTTTATGCACAATAAATACTAATTCTGCTTACTATTATTGCTATTATATTCATAATGTACTAAAACTGTCAGTTTAATAGTATGGTTGTTAGAGAATTTTGCCACTGCATTTGGAAAAAGTAGTTGTAATATTCTATACATTTTTCAGGAATTCCCCCTTTTCTAGACTTCTAAAAATCGGTATAAAATGGAAAATAATTATACTTTCAAATAAGTGACAGAAAAGATGCTTTTGGCCCAGGCTAGGTTTTTACTTGATTAAGCAACGTATTCTCTCCAAAGAAGCCTACGCTGCCTTTACAAAATATGACATGATCAATCATGAATACAGAGTAGGAGTGACAATAAGAACATATTGGGAAAATTGAAGAAATTTTGTTAAAAATTATGTAAGCAATCACACTTTCAAAAGGCACAGAGCACTACAAAAACACTCCCAATTATCAAAATATGAAAAATATGTTTGAAAATGTAAGAGAATTATGGGTCTTGAAAAAACATTTGTTCAATGTTCATTATTATTGAAAATAGGGCCAAATTGTCATAATGATTTCTAATGATATTACATGTTATTTTTAAATAGGAAAAGTTCATCTTATAAAATTCAATTTCCCTCTTGGAAGGAAGATTTTAAATTAAGAAAAGAATGATTCTATATAGTTCGACATTATTACAGCAAGAAGGAAGCTAACAAACATTTTCTTTAATTGACTGATTTTACAGATGAGGATACAACAGCCCTGAGAAATTTGCTTAAAATGATCCTAGAAGAGAAAAATCAAAGTAGAACCCAGATCTCCACAAATAAATTATGTAATTATGAATAATATCAATAAATACCGTTATTTGTTTACAGAATTATTATTTGTTCATAACCCTTTATATGTAAAATGGCATTGCTATAAACATGTGTAGCCAAAGGTAAAAAAAAAAAAAAAAAGAAAAAGTAGAAAAAGAAAATGACTTCCCTTTAATTTACCACTGTTGTTGGGCCTGGCTTTCTCCACAAACCTTACTGAAATATATGATGAAACAACTGAATCCTGCATGTAGAGAAGGAAAAATCCTTTATGCCAAGTATCCATACCATCTGCAAGAACTAAAGTGGGGTTGACTGTTTACCAAATTTTACATGGTAGAATTACAGTCCAATCTGGTGTAGTAAAGCGAACAATGGATGGAAGTAAAAAGACCAGAGATAAGGGCTTTGTATTCACTTATCATTCTGGGATTTAATTTCTTCATTTTAAAAATTGTGGAGAGAGACTAGAAGGCAGATAAGGGTAATTTCAGTTCCAAAGTCAATTAAATCTTTGCTTGAAAATAGTGACAGTTAACTTTCAATTGCTTTTCTAACGAGCCTCCATCTTGTAGGGGGAAAAATAAATAAAACAACAGAAAAAACTATACTTAAGATTATTCAAAAGCCTGGATATCACGCTTCCTACCTGGTCCTTTTGAAGGCCTTTTGTAAGATGCAGATTCCTCTTTGTTGGTGTCCAATCTAGGACCAGATCTTACATGTGTTCAAATGACCTCCACACTGCCTAGATTTCCCACATTGATATCAGAATTTCCTCGTATAGAAATCATATCAGTGGGAATTTAATTATTGTTGCACATATTCAGAAATGTGTTCATTTCACGTATGTCTCCAGCACTAATCTGTTTCAAGCACTCTGTCTGCATACACACAACTATGATAATAAATTCAAATATCAACCCCCCAAAAGAAGATGAGTTTCAGTCATTCATTTTAATTCTCCTTTTTTTACACTTTTTTTCCTATATTATAGCAAAAAGTGCATGATATGGAATAATTTCTTGATACAGTTCCTTAATCTGAAGGAAAAAACAATGTCAGTTTGACAATTTTAAAAATAAAGATTGAACTCATTGGAAGAATAAAAATCATAATGTTAAATGAGTCTAAGAAACACTCAATTTGTAAAACACTAAATTTATACAAAAACAAAAAATTATGGCCGGTTTTTTTCCTTTGAGGGGTTATACATTGGCATCATTCCATAATTCTATCCTTGGATATTATTTCATTGGTTTTATGTCGAAAAATAATCTCTCTTAGGTGCTTCAGGTGCTATACCTCATAGTTAACCTAGAAGAAATTACTATCCTTAACCATGTTTTATCTATGTTGTTATGAGATTAATAAGAAAACATGTGTGCATAAGATAACTTCTTCTAAGTCACAAAAAGAGCAACACCCTCTGTTTCCATGTAATGTCTTCAGGAAATATAATACAAGGATCTGATAGTCAATTGAATATTTTGCTTTCACAATTTATTTACATGAAAATTCATTATCTATACGTAAATTATCCCCTCTTTTGATTTCCGACTGGAGTTACAGATTTCCTTCTGATGGTGGGAAAGAGCAAATTAATCTATTCACTAATTAAATTAATCCTACTGTAAAATGACATTTTGTAATAAGGAACCACATATTCTATTTTTCTTTGGCAATGAACATTTATTTATAATGATATCTTACCCTAGTCTATGGGGAGAATGAGAAGCAGCTGTGTAGGATAAACCACACACATAATTAGCATACAGAATCTCTTTGCCAATGATATTGCTGAATTTACAGTAAGTATTGTATATTCCTGGGGCGTGTTTTATAGATGCATCATATTTTATATTACTTTTAAGTATTTTTAAAAGACACTATATGCATCCAAATTCAATTTCCATTGTCAACATTGATTCTTTATTTACTTACACTGCACCAAAGAGTGATAAGGAATTTCAGCACAATAGATGAAGGAATCTTTCATTTTCTCTCTTGAAATCCCAATGTTTAATCCAGAAATCTTAGCTTAGAATCAAAAGTCACATTATGAATCTTTTTACTGTTGATTTTCTAAGTAATTACATTTACTATTAGCGAAAGGACATAAAACAAACTTTAATTAAAATAACTAAAACTGACTAGATGAAATAGGTATTGTAGCTAGATTTTTCTATGGAAAGAATTTTCCCTGTTCGTCTTATGTTAAAACCTGATATGTATCCACTGATAAACTTTGTGATCAATGATCATTCATTGTTTTTTTTTAATTCATTCATTCATTCATTCATTTTTTTTTTTTTTAATTTCAAAGTTCGAAATTTGGTCAGTTATTTTGATTGCTTCTTAGTGTCCTGTTGTAAAAATATTTTAGGTTCAAATTATTTTACTATAAAATGTTACTCAGCTTCCTTGCTCCAGGGAGTCCTCAGCCCTGCATTTTGTTCCTTCTGACCAAATGAGTCATGAAAAAGTTATCCAGTACTGAGGACTCTAGGGAGAATCATTCAGTAAACCTTCAAATTAAACAAAAGAAAAAAGGAAAAAGAGTATTCATGTATGTGGAAACAACCTCAATATTACAGTAGTTTCCTTATACCCCAAGACACTCAGAGAATCCCTAAAACCAGAGATAGTACCAACTCCTATACATAGTATGTACTATGTTTTGGTGTTTTTTTGTGTTTTTTTTGTTTGTTTCTTTGTTTGTTTCTATACATAAATACCTTTTCACTTAAAGGAAGCACTTTAAGGTGTCTCTTTGGCATATTGGAATTACCAGTATCACTACTCTTGTGCCTTGGGACCATTATTAAGTAAAATAATGGTTACTTGAAAATAAGCACTATGATACTGTATAGGCAATCTATAAGGTTGGTGCAAAATCAATTGTGGTTTAAAACGTTAAAAATAACTGTAAAACCCGCAATTACTTTTGAACCTACCTAATAATAACTCAGAGGGCTACTAAGTGACTAAGGAGTGGAGAGTGGGAGCATGTAAAGCGCCAATGTTCTGTGCAATGGATGATTCAAGTTCCAGTGAGACAGAGCGGGGCAGCATGAGAGTTTTTCACCTACTAAGAATAGTGTAAAATTTGTGAATTATTTATTTCTGGAAGCTTCCATTTAATATTTTCGGATTGCGACTGACTGTGGGTAATTGAAACCAAGGAAAGTGAAACTGCAGATAAGGGGGAACTACTGCAGTCCCATTTATATAACTGGGGGGAAAAATCATGTGATTCAAGTTACCTGAGGCTGATGCGATTTCTCCCCTTCCTTTAGAAGACAACATTAAGATGTTTAGCTTAATGTTCCTTTAATCTTTCATAATTAATTTTTATCATATTATGTTGGCTGAAAAAATCATTTTCTTCTGGGAGAATATACAACTTTAGGGCCAGGAGTTAAGTACTAACCACTAATATGTTAATGCCGGTAAGTCAATATCAGACCCAGGTAAATATACATCTAAACAGTGTGCAATTCATATGTGAAACTGCTCCAAAATTTCGCATTCATAAAAGCAAGTTACTTTAGCACAATACTTTAGCTCCCTCTTTTGGATGGCCCATATCACAAAATGAAAATATGAGAAAATGCCCTAATTTACCCTTATTTCTACTGCCATTTTATAATATTTGAGACAATCTTTACTCCACTATTACACTGCTTCAAATCAACCATTTTAATCAGTTTTCAGATGAAAACAAGTCAAATCTACATCTGGAAATATTTTCATTAGTTGAATGCTCAGTTATTGAACACATCATTTTAAAGTTAAAGACGTATCATGGCCCAGTCTTTTAATACATATTACTTAAAACAAATTAATATTTACTTAATTTCATGATGATTTTAAAATATTAATAATCCAAATAAAACATTTGAGTTCAATTATTTCATAATCTATGTAATAGTTATCTTTATGACATTTAATAATCAAGACAGACTTTTAAAATCGTTACACACTAAATATTGTAAACTTGATGAATAACTATAGAGGTTCTTAATTCTTTAGTTATTTCAGCAATGCCATAGAAGATAAAGCATAAAGATGGACAAAACAAATATTTTTGTCATCTCCTGGATAAATATGTGTTATTGGGGAACTACGTATGTATGTATGTACCCGTATGTGTGTATTTATATATACATATATGTAATAAGTACTTAAAATAGTTATATGTATCTTATTCTGTAATATTGTCACTTAAAATAGTTTGATAATAACATTAAAATAATCCAGACTCTTAAAAATCAAATTATTATGTTTTGTTATAAGGTTTTATATACTTTGCAGTAACTGGACAGTATGAGTTACAGTGCTTAATATTTAACAGCAATAAGTGTAAATCATGTAATTCTATTATAATTGATGAAATTGTTGTCTTTTAGAAAAAAGAAGTTAAGCTAGTATTTTAAGTATCTGAAAGTTTAAATTAAGGGTTATATTTTGATTTTATTTCTTGCTATTAAAATTTGTTTAACATTATTTTGGAAATTTAGAACATTTTAAATAATTAAATTATTCTAAAACACTAATTATCATTATTTATAATCAAAATAACCCAGTAGGCAATTAAGACAATTATATTCCTAGATTAAAATATTTTAAATTTATATTTTGAAATACTAATGCTATTATCCATTTATAAAAAATAAAATATAATGTGTATGTCCTCACAGGACAATCAAAAGGAATATATTTTATCTCAGATATTCCAGGTGTGCCCACTTTTAAAACCCAACCTCCCGGTAAGATAACACTTCTTCTAATAGATTTAATTTACAGATAGTTACATTGCAGTCATTGTTTGGACAACTCAAAAGCATGAAAATATTTTCAAAACTCCATATATGGTAGATGAATATCAGAAACCTTTGCATATATATGCAATAACACTTTCTTAAATATTCTACTTTAAAAAATCTCATTTTATTTCAAAGAATATTAAAAATGGTTTCCAAAGAGTGAATATAAAAATCTACTTCACCTGTGTTTATTTGTATATTATTTTCAAATTTCTTCACTGAATGGCCAATATTTTCCCGAGCAGAATGTGAGATGACTTCACCACCTCTGTACTAACTTCTCTGCTCTGTGAGTTCTACTGAAGTAAAAATTAAATAAAAAATATGCAAAAGCTTTACCATGAGTTAGAATTCACCTATTAACACTTGCTTAGGATGTCTCTTCAAATTTATCAGCTGATCTCAATTCTTAACCCTAAATAGATTCCCTTTTATTTCCCTCAGCCCTACTAATACAAGGACGGGATAATAATTAATAATGATAATACAATCTTACACCCTTTAAAGATAAAAGGAGAGAAGACAATGCTACGGAACAGAAATATCAAGAAAGAAAAATAAACATGTAGAACATACCTGCTAAATCGAAATTCCATAGTCCAAGCAATATTCCATGACGTACTTGTGACTATCTCTGCTCTTTGCTTTTAACTTCCTGCCATGTACCTGGCGAGCCATTTCTCTAACCAACAGGTATTACCTTGAGACAACTGTTATTTGGGAGTCCAGAATCCTTAATTCTTCCCAGAAAATAGGTAAGGAGTAAAAAGTTAAAAAAAAATATGTATGTATATATATATATATATATATATATATATATATATATATATATATACACACACACACACACACACACACACACACACACACACTCTGATAACATTATTCCAGAGATGCCAACATGATACTTGAGCATTTGGATTTTTCCATTAGAAAGTACAGGGATATCATTTAACCTATATCTATACCATTTAAAGGGCTCCCTGAGAACAGAAAGATCTTTGATAATGACAATAGCTTTTTCTAGTAGTAAAATCTTTAAAAAAATTGCTATGAATTTTGTCAATAACATTTTGTCAGTAATAACTAACTACTCATGGGTCAGAAATATTTTGTACTATTTTCATCCCCTAATTTTATGTACATAGTGGTTATATATATATATATATATATATATATATATATATATATATATATATATATATATATATAGTGGTTAAGCAAAGATGATTTAAACCTGAAAAACATTCTATATATAATACTTGGAAATTAGTTTTTAGCTCTTCTTATAAATAAATGAAAGTCTAAATCAGTTTGAATGCCTTTCCAATTATTGGTTTACCCCCATTGACAAAACATTCCATTTTTGACATAAGAATTTATCCAAATAATTTTCTGAGAAAGAGAACTGTTTGAAAATGTAGCATAGGTGAGATATGAAACTCTGAAAAAATGAGCAGATGGATTTGAACCTGATGTAAGTGGCAGCATCATAAACTAGTTTACAGAGGATATATCATGGTTTACAAACATCTGCTCTGAAATGAGATTATCGGGTTTCATATTCCATCCCAGTCCTGTACTAACTCCAGTCTTGGAGGAGTGACTTGACCCTTCTGACCCCAATTTCTTTATCTGTATGGGAGATCCATTATAGTTTACTCTCTATATCTGTAAGGCTCAATGAAGAGGTATTTTAAGAAAAGCATTTTAAGAAAAGTACTTTGACATGTATGTGTCAGAAGTCAAAGATAAAGTAGAATGAGAAAGAATAGAAAGAAAATATGAAGAGTTTTGAGGTAATGAATTATTGTATTTATTAAACTTGAAGCTTGTCATGTTGTAGAAGAAGAGACAAAGAAAGAAATAATGATAGAACTTGATAACACTCTGGCACCTAAAACTCTAAGTGATCTGAATGCAACCTTTTGAAAAACTATCAGAGTTTAATGTCAATGAATAAACATATGCTTTTCCACTTTGTGGATTAAAGACAGAGAGAGAGAGAGAGAGAGAGAGAGAGAGAGAGAGAGAGAGAGAGAGAGAGAGGAAGAAAGAAAGAGTTCTTTGAAACTTTCTATCTGCTTCCCTAATTTTTCTCTCAATCTTCCAAAATATCATAAATAAAAGTTATCATATCCTAAGGTTTTGACTCCTGAAATCATTTTCAATGGTTGGTTGAAGGAAACATAATTTTATTTCCTGGATTATCTTCACATTCAATTTAAGTTATGCTTGGATTTAAAACTAGTACTTAGGAGAAAATTGTGTGGCCAATCACACTAAGCTTCCTCCCAAAATGAATAGAACCAAATAGATTTTTAAATACAACTATTGAAAAACTCAAAGTTCACAAACATCTAAACTTAAATAAGCATTCTTATACAATGAGTAGCATGTAAGTTATTAAGGATATTAGCCAAATGGGTTCCCTTTCTGAATTGATGGCAGACTCTAACTTGTGCAGTGATTAAACTTGTTGCGTATAAATCCAATACTTGTTTCTGTTCACTTTGTAGCATTTTGTGATGAATAATGTATTTATTCATCAAACGACAATCTCTCTCACCTTCAACCCTCTCCTTAATCTAGTCTATTGATTCCAGCACTGTGGCATAGAAATGAGTTGTGAATGTATGGTCAAAACCCATACCTGATATTACATCCATGTTCTAGAAAATCCAAGATAAAGTTTATTTATAGGAGGTATTCACATGTCAGTGCTGTTTGTTAGAGAATTATTGAGATACTACAATATCTATATCTGAGGATGGTTACAATTAAGGAAAAAATAAACTTCCAAACCAGTAAAATATGTAGAAATGTTAATTGAAGGATAGATTATCTCAGTAATAAAAATTATATGAAGTGTCGGTAAATGTTTTAACTGTCTTTATCTCTATAGTCCCTGTGTCTATTTACCTACATAAGTTCTGATAATGATAATGATGTCTCATTTGATTATGATGACTTAGTATGACAAAATCCTGCACTAAAAATGATTTTTCACTAAGTTATTATCAGGAGATAATGACATTGAATTTTTCTGAGTGTCAGTATTGACACAGGGGACCCTCATCTGCTTAATAAGCAGACTCCTACTAGAAAATACAGCTGTGTCAAGTGTTTGGCAAGGTACATAGTTAATATTATGCAACAAAAACATAAATTAAAAAAATTTGTGGAATCACTATTCATGTACAAGAAACCAGAACATCTATTTTAGAATTTATATTTAGTAATAAGCACCTTCCTAAGAGGAAATCGTTTGAGGAGGATTTTTTTTAAGGGACTTTGATGAATATATATTTCATTTAATACACCGTATCTCTGATGCTTAATGTTGCTATTTAAGAAGCAAACATGTGTGCTTTTGGCAAGTATGAAGAACAAAATAAATAAATAATGTGGTCTTATCATGTGACAAACTTAAACAAGTTTCCTAAAGAGAAGGATCCATAGCATGAGGTATAAGGAACTTCAATAAGTCCTGATTGTAGGAGATTAACTCAGATGCATTTTCACTTCTTCAGATTTTCTCTTTTAGTAAAAAGAAGATGTCCTAATGAAGATCAATAGTAAAAGCATAATTATTTAAAAGGAAAATAATAAACATTCTCCCTTTAAATTCCATGGGTTAATTGAGATACTCAGTTGTGTAATATTTCTGTCACATTTCAGTGTGTGGTTGTATAGTATTTCTAACTAAATATTAAATATTTTCAACTTTGCAGTGATTTAAAAATGAGATCCAATTATGTACATTATGTGTAAAGTGAATGATGACATGTTCAAACTATTGAAATAGTCCTCTACAGTTAGGGTTTTCATTACAGCTCATCTTATAAGGCACACACTGAGTGCACTGAATTACTTGAACCTTTGGTCTATTATTCCTCCTCCAAATCAATCCATAGTTCTACATTACCCTCTGCGTACATGATAAGGATAATTAAGTTTTACTGTAAAACACTTTTGATTCACAGGTTTTTATTGAAAAAAAAATCCTTAGGAAAATGAGGGGAGTTAAGAATGACAGATGGAGATAAAAATAAAAATAAATCAATGCAAAAGAAAAGGTCTTTGTATGAACCAATGCTAATTATGGTCCATGAACTGGGAGTATTATTTATTTATTCAACAGTCTGCATGTGATGTTGGGCAGTAAGGGGGAAGTAAGCCTATTTTTAATAATTTTTACTTATACATTTATACAAAGCTTCTGCACAGCAAAAGAAACCACAGACAAAATAAAGAGGCCACCAACTGAATGCGAGAATATTTTTGCAATCAATAACTCTGATAAGGGGCTAATATCCAAAAAATATAAGGAACTCACACAACTCAACAACAACAAAACAAACAATCCAAATAAAAAATGGACAGAGAACCTGACGAGACATTTCTCCAAAGAGAACATACAAATGGCCAATAAACATATGAAAAAATGCTCCACATCAGTAATCATTAAAGAAATGCAAATACAAACCACAGTGAGATATCATCTCACCCCAGTTAGAATGGCTATCATCAAAAAGACAAATAGTAACAAGTGTTGGACAGGCTGTGGAGAGAAAGGAACCCTCATACTCTGTTGATGGGAATGCAGACTGGTGCAGCCGCTATGGAAGGCAGTGTGGAGGTTCCACAAAAAATTAAGAATAGAATTACCATATGACCCAGCAATCCCTCTCCTGGGTATGTACCCCAAAAATCTGAAAGCTTTATCCATAAAGGCATATGTGCTCCAAGGTTCATTGCAACTTTGTTTACAGTGGCCAAGACATGGAAACAACCAAAGTGTCCTTCGATAGATGAGTGGATAAAGAAGTTCTGGTATATATACACAATGGGATACTATTTGGCCATAAAAAAAGATATAATACCATCTGAGACAGTGTGGATAGATCTTGAGATTATAATGCTAAGCGAAATAAGTCAGACAGAAAAAGCAGAGAACCATATGATTTCACTGATATGTGGTATATAAAACTGAAAACAACAAAAGAATAAGACAAACAATGAAGAAACAAAAACTCATAGACACAAACAATAGTTTAGTGGTTACCAAAGAGTAAGGGGGGAGGAGATTCTAGAAGAGAGTAAATGGGGTCTAATATGTGGTGATGGAAGGAGAACTGACTCTGGGTGGTGAACAAACAATGTGAAATATAGATGATGTATTACAGAATTGTACACCTGAAATCTATGTAACTTTACTAACAGTTTTCACCCCAATAAACTTTAATTAAAAAAAAAAATCTTTCCATATGAATGATGCTCAAGAAATTACATTTAATTTGATTAAAAAGAGGTAAGTTCTTGTAATTCTCAATTTGAAGTTTTAAAACTTATTCATACAATAAAAACTCAAAATTTATATAAAACTGTATTATTAAAACCACTTGACCAAATAAAATCATCTAGCCATAATATATATATGCGCATATATATATATATGCGTGTATATATATATATATACACGCATATATATTTTTCCATGTAGACACCAAATTATATCAGTGCCAATTTTACTGTACTTTTCTTTGATATGTTGTTGTAATCAGACCTCTCGATTTGTTCAGTAAAACTGCCTATCATAGAACCACTTTAAGAAAGGAAATCACCTGTGTTAATTACCGTTTTAATTCTCAAAACTTATACTGCTCTATTTGGATTACAGCATAGTGGTTATGTCAAGGAGTACTAGAGTCAGACTCCCTCAGTATAAATTTCAACTACCATTGGAAAAGCCCAAAGCCCAAAAGATCGCCAGAAACACAGCTCTAGTCAAAGTTATTACAGGTATGTTAACTTTGCGCAACAGGGCGTACTTCCCATTATGGGGACACTTGAGGGATTTTGGTCAGAGGGACTTAGGAAAACCCCATTATAGAGTTTGGGAATATATTGGAGCATTTGGGATGTGCTTATAAAGCAAGGATCAGCACCTGATCAGGGAATATCAGGAAATTGGAGCAATTTATAGATGTACTCATATATTAATTTCTATCTAGAAACCTGGAAAAACAATTTGAAGAAGCCTTTGATGAAGAAGTCATAACAAGGAGAGGGAGATATTTTGTCATTTTCAGGGTACGTAGTACCCCTGCTTTTGCCTTGTTCACTCACAGATGTTGAATGATTTCATCTGATGATGATATTCTATGAAATTATCTGTGTTCCACAGGGTGAACCATATTCCAGCTCTTAGCTGCCAGGCAGGTACCAGCTATCAGCTCTTGGAGCTGATTTTTGTTTAATTCCTCACTACCTAACAGATAGTTATCTTGGATAATATATTTAAACATTCTGTGCTTTCATGTTTTTCGTGTATAAACTAGGAATAAATAGCACCTCCATCAAGTTGATTTGGAGACTGTTATTGTAATTTAAGATATATGTATCAGTCAAAAAGGACTCAGGTGTGCAGTGGGTATTAATGTAAACAAAAAGTTTCTTTTTCTCTTCCACTATACATTTGTCACAGGTTGGATGGTAGCGGTGTGGGGGAATTCCTTGTTATCATTTTGGGTACTAGGCTGGGAAGTCTTGCTATAGGGATGAAAAAGGACAAAAGACAGTAGCAGGATCATGTAACTGTTCATAAACCTTCCTCCAGAAAGAACATACATCACATCCACTCAAACTTCATTGGCCAAATAGCCACATAAAACTTCCAGATGTCAGAGGAGCACAATCCCAATGGACAGAAAGGAGAGAGAGGCATGGGCTATATGTGAACAGAACAAAAGGCTGGAACAGACATGAGGAATTTAGAACACTGGTCCATAACGTGTGCTTAAAAAATGCTATTTATAACAATAGTGAGTGTTATGTTATCATCTTTATTTCCTTCCTTCCATAAGAGTTAATAATTATTACATATCGTATATGAGTTTATTTTCAGATGGACTTTCTAGATGAAATAAACAGTAGAATTTTAATATCAGTGTCTGACAATGAGATATTAAGGAAATATTTTTGTGTGTGACTGTGTTGTACTCACATAGGTGATTTGGAAACCTAGGAATAGTCCATGGTTGTTGCTTATTTTACTTATTTTTTTTTGGATTGATTAGATTTTATTTGACTGGCAAAATTAAATAATCTGTAGTTCCATTATGAGGTTGCCAAATGGTACACTAGACTCATATAATGCTGTGACTATGTAGCACTAATTGAAAGCATTACCATGGTGATTGCTATAGTAACATTTAAATTGGCATCAGTGCCAAGAAATCTTTACTATCGATCTGATAGTGCTGTCACAGTATTTCACAGTACACTTCAAGAATATAAATGGGATTTTGTTGGTGTTTTCATTCATATAGGCTGAGGAAAATGAATACATGTATATGTATATGCATATGTATATGTATATATATGTATATGTATGCATATGCATATATACATGAGTATATATATTACATATATCATATATTATATATAGTATATATTATATATCATATATATCATATATAATATATATCATATCATATATATAATATATATATATATTAAGTAATAATAGTCTTTTAAAGAAAACTACTTAAATGGAAAATTCATGATTTATATGATTTTGTATTTTAATGCTATCAGAATGCCTCATATAACATTCTTCCATTTACATTTCCCGTTTGAATTAAAAAAATTAAAATATACTATATGCAATTCACTATACTAAATATTAAGTATTTTAAGTTTCTTAACTTATTTAGTTCCTCAACATATATTTCTAAGTTCCTCTGTGCTGTTCAAGACAATTTAATGCACTGATGAAATAAAAATCCCTATTTTGTTTTGACTCATAGTTTGGAAAAGAGTCATATGTAATTTAAAGAAAGCTAACCTTAACTGAGCCTGTTCTAAGTCTCTTAAAAGAATTATCAGCAACTTCATGAGTATTATTATTATTACTACCCTATTTTACAAATTAAGGAAGTGAGATGTAGAGAAAGGTTAGTGTTTTGCCAGGAGTTACATAACTAGTAGGTAGCATAGCCTTCTGGAGTAATTCTGAGTTTGTGGTCTTAAAAATTCTTCATGTTAGCTCCGTCCTTAATATTTACAGACCCCATGATGCTGAAACATAGAAAAAGAAGAATCTCTTACCTTTACCTGGGAATGTCAGGAAAATATTATAAATGGGTAATAAATATGAATATTTAATTAGAACTATATTAGATACCTAAGGCTGCCATAACCAAGTACAACAATCAGGGTGTCTTAATACAACCAACATTTATTCTCTTAGCGTTATGGAGGCTATACACCTGAAATCAAGGTATTGGCAAGGCTATACTTTCTCCATAGACTCTAATGGAGCATACTTTCTTATTTTTTCTAGCTTCTGGTAACTGGGTTTGTGGCAGCATAACTCCAACATTACCTCCATCTTCACACAGCCATCTTCCTTCTATATCTGTGTTTTGTCTTTTCTTCTTATGAGAACACCAGTCATATTGGATTAGGGCCCAGTGTAATTCAGGATGACTTCACCTTAACTTGATTACATTTTCAAAGATCCTATTTCTAAATAATCCTACATTCATCGTGCTATGGATGAAGAGTTGAATATATTTTTTTGGTAGAAACAATTAAACCCATAAAAAGTACTCTCTTCTACTAGTGAAGCAATGATCAGAATTGATCAATTATTTCTGGATTTCTCTCTTCCAAACACATCATAAGACTTTATTCCCCCACCTCTGAATTTAGACATGACTGTGGGATTTGCTTTGCCCATTGAAATGGGAGTAAAAGTGAGTGTGTCTCTTCTGTGCGGTAGGTCTAAGAGCCAACATGGATTTCTCCATGTTCCTTCTCTCTTCTCTCGGCAATCATGTTAGCTTGGTGATGGAACTTCTCTTGCCTTGGGTTCCTGGTAATAAGATTTATCATAGCCTCCCTGGAAAACCACAGTAGTCATATATCCCGAGCAAGAATAAACATTTGTTTCTAAAACCCCTGAGATTTTGAGTTTTCTATTACTACAGCATAACCTGTCCTACTGTGAGTGGTGCATAAATATCTACTAGAAGTGATATGCTATCTTAACAACAATAACAACAAAAACAGAAATCTGATAAAATTTATAGCATTGGGTTAAGGCCAGGCCATCCGCAGTGAAGAAAGTCTTATCAAAATCTCAAAAGACAGAAATGTCTTTTGTATAGGGGTATCCCATTTGGTAAGACTATCACTTGTGTTAAAATGGAAGACAGATACCGTGGGAAATGAACTTGTAGCTCCAGGAAATAATGTGGGCAAACAAAGTTTCTCTACAGGTGTATCATCAAAGCACTACAAGAAAAACACCGATACAGAGAGCTACCACCAGTTTGCTGGCAGAAATGTAAAGAAATGGAGAAGGCAGGAATGAGGGACTGGCAGATTGAAAGAGAGAGGCAACTTTTCATGCTCCTTGATAAAAGAGAAATAATAGTTTTGTGTAAAAATGACTGATTGAAACTCTTGTAGCAAAACAAATCAAGAGAATGGCCATCACAGCTATTTTTATAACTTCAGAATGCATTATTATCAGCATGATCAAGGGCCCAGGAAAGAGGTTGAATCTCAGCAAATCCTTTTACTTGGACAAAACTCCTCATGTTAAAGACACTAAAGCTGTGGTTTGCCCAGTAAAGTCCAATAAAATGAAGGAACCTATAATCAAGTAGAAATAGTGAGACCTATGGAATAGTGGTTAGAGAATAAGTAAATATAGAAAAATATAACAAGTATGTTTACATAGCAAAACATCCTATGATGGAATGTCTCTTGACACATGAAATTAAATGGAGTCAAACAGATAAAGAGTCATTTAAGTTTTGTTGTTGTTGTTGTTTTGTTAGTTTTCATTTAGATTTTAAGAGAGTTGTTCTGCCAAAGAATCATTAGCCCAGACATAAATGAACATATTAAATAAATAAATAAATAAATAAATAATAATCAGTCTGGGTCTCACTGAGGTCTAAAACAAGCCAGGCACTCTATTCCTGTAGAACCCTTGCTCTTGCTTTTACTCTAACTGAAAATACTTCCTCCGCATGTCTACTTGGATACCTCCCCTCTCTTCAAATACTTACTCAGATAACACTTTCGCAAGGGGTCAACCTGGAATTTCAATTTCCTTCCCTTCCGTATATTATTCAGATCCCAGTATATTACTCTAATTTTTTCAACAGCACCGAGTACCTTCTATCTACTATATGCTTTTCATATTTATTATGTTTATTGGAGAATGTTTTTCTCTTCCTGCTTGAATGTAAGTAGCAAGTGTCTGTGTGTTTTTGTTTATATCCCAAGCACCTAAAGTGTGCTATGTACCTGACGATAGTAGGTACCAGATAAACACTTGAAGAATAACTGGGCGGTTCACTTCTAATATAGTAGATGATCATTTGAAATACATATACATATGTATATATATGTATATGTATATATATATATATGTATCCAAATATATATTCCAGATATATATCTTAAGTGGTTCCCTAGAATCAACCTGAGACTTGGATTTGATTAAAACTGTGCTTCTCAGGAGAATACTGTAAATGAAAGAATGAAGCAGAACAGAGGATAAAGAACATAATACCAGAATGGTCTCAGGTTGAGTCTAGTCATGGATGGCTGATCCACAGAGAGAGTACTGAGAATAAAATGGAACCCACCTTAAGGCAAGTGGTCCGGCTATTTGTATTCCACTGTCATTCACGATGGTGGTAAGTGGAGTAACGTCCCTAGCTTGGTGGTTCTCATCAGTGTAGGAAAATTCCCAGAGGGAGAGGGTAGCAATAAACCGTGAGCAGCCAGACGTCACAGCAGCTGGCTGGTAAGCAGACTGGCTTGGTAAAGGGGACCAACATGTTGCACCATAGCATCTACTGCAGAATTCAGATTAACACAATAAACTACGAATGTGCTTATACCTTTAAAATGGTCAATGTAATAGTTTACAATTACCTTCTCAAATCTCATTTATAGTTTCCTAGGCAAATGCATACTTTTATTGCACCTTTATAGAATATAATGATATAATCACTTAATCAATAGTTTCAGTTTGAAGAAAAGGAAGACTATAGTATATATTACAGATCTACTATATTTCAGGTTCTTTCTATACACATGAATTTGCTTAATCATTTTATTTCCTTATAAGGTAACATTATAATTCCCATTCTAGACATAATAAAAATAAAACCTAACAATAAACTCACCTAAGCTCAGTAAGAAAGTGACAAACTTAGAATTTTAACCCATATCTCCTTCCTCCAGGTTTATTGTTCATTCTACTCTTCTGCCTATACCTATAATGTTTATGTAAAACTGATATATTTTTCAAAATGTAAGTCCCTTTTATTTTTAAAGTTAGTTTAAGAAACGTCAACATGAAGTCCATAAATTTAAACTGAAAGACATTACGTCAACCTTTGTACTAAGCTCTCACTGAAATTTAGCATGTACTTCAATTATGGTTATAGGTATCAAACCACAGAAGTATTCGAGTTATCTGTGACTTTACCATTAGAGGAAATTGAATATCATACTAAATACCTTGTCTATTCATTTTTTCTCTGAAATTATGGTACTGCTCAGAAATGATGCTACTTCTTGCTATTTATTGCAGCAATTAAGGAGCATGTAGTATAATTACTTTACCACAACCAGTTTTTTAAAAATATTTTCATAGCTCTATTTTATTAAAAATGATTTACTTTTTAATATATCTTGAATCTTAATTCATACTTTAAAAATATTATTCTGTCACCAGACTGATAAAATGTGATACAGAAAAAGTGACAATTTCTGTTTAAAATCCATAACAGTTTCTTCAATATTTGACTAAAATATTACTTATCATCTGTATCTCTACTGTGAAAATTGTTGTAAATGCTGGTATATTTTTTGTTATAATTTTTCCTCCCATAACTATTTAATCTCACTTCCTCTATTTAATACTGCTATGCACATCCTGTCACTCACCCACTTGTTCCCATTCGTCCTCATCTCACCCTGACATAAGGGGGGGACCAACAGATTGCGCTGAACTACTGCTTTCTAGAGCTACTTCAAGGAAGAAGCTCTGTCAACTTGAGTGCAATTTTAAATATGGACAATTTTCAGTACTGTGTGCTCTTTCTTAAATGAGAAATATTTAGTGTAGGCTGATGGGTCTGAGACACTTATTAACTTGCATGTGACAGACTCTGATATTCATTTTTGACACTAGAACTGACATGAAACCACAGGCAGAGAATTCACTTACACCTTTCTCCAGTGATTGCAAAGTTGAGATGTACATTTGTTTTTCTTTTATTTTCCCAGTAGATTAAATATTATTCAATAAATGACTTCTAATGTCAGTAATCTATTCAGGGATGTTTCATAATTAAACTATATCTTGGTATATTTAAACTTCCTCTTGTTATATATGTATATTCTTAGAATGTAAACTACTCAAGAAGTCTACTGTTCTCTTCATCCTGAAAAGTGCCTAGCAAAAGAGTAGGCACTTCATATATATTTAGTGAAAGAATTAATACATGTTTTTTTTTCCCTGACTTCACGAACAAAAATGATAGTCCATGTCAGTTGCATGATTATTTTATCCTTCCCCTACTCTTAGATATTTAGTTCATTTCCAACTTTTCCCAGTGGTTCTGTCAGGATATTTGCAGGAAAGTGATGACACACTCAATGATTAGGAAGTGCTGAGTAGTAGGTTTTGACAGTGTTATAAGAACTAACCAGGGATGGTGCCACGGCAGGAATTCACAATAGTGTGAACCTGTAACCACTTCTGAGCCTAAAGGAACAAGAGGCCAGAGCAGGTACCACTCCAGAGAGAGGCCCCTGTTATTCTAACAGAGCTCCATCTATCTGAAAGGAGCTATGGCTCATTGTAGAGAAAGCAGCCAAAGCTGAGAGATGCTGCATTGAGGACGTTCAACCTCCCTGGCCTCCTACCAGTGATCTCCTTCCTGGGCCTCACACTGACTAAATTCAACCAAGGACCAGCCAGCCCTGTGATACAGTTCTTAGGAGTTTATCTACTGCCACACTGGGCTAAGTGGAGACCTGAGAGTGGATCTGAAAATGGAAACATGAAATGTCCAGAACAGCTAATAAGTAAATAATGTTTTGACAAACACGCTCATAGCAAAACCTCTCTTTCAAATGCCTAATTTCTTAAGAAATGGTTCTAAATTTTGAATTACTTAGTCAAATACTGTAAACAACGTTAAAGCTTTGGTGCTTATTGACAAATTACTTGAACAAAATTTTACTCTCATCATTAATATTCAAATAATTATTCTGGCTTCCATTTTTGTACGAAGAACTATCCCCATTCTACTACTCCTTAACAGCACTGAATATTGTACTTGCTTTTTCAGAATTTTAGCTTTCATTGTCAACTATCAAGCCTTGTTAACCACAAACTTTGATTATAAAATTTGGATATTCTTACTCTCCATTGAGACCAAAATTGTATTATTATTTTTTACTTCATGTGAAATTTTAACCATTCTCATATCTTTAACAATTATGGACTATGATGGTGAAACTCAGTATTATAAATTTAGTTCTGACAGTTCCTTAAATTTCAGACTGGAATATCCAAATGTGTATAGGTTACCTCCACTTGGATGTTAAATGAGGCATATCAATGTTAATGTGTTCAAATAAAAAACATTGATTTTCTACCCTCCCCACACACACTCTGAACTCCCCCAAAGCCTCTCTTCCATAAATGGCAGTTCTAATCTGTTGTTCAAACCAAAGCCTTGGACTCAAGTGCTAATTCCTCCATTCTTTTATCAGGATTATTGCAATCACCTCAGCGTTTTCTCTGTCTCTTTTCTTGCCTTGTTGTCTTTTTCTCATATGCCAGCCAGAAGTACCCATTGAACATTATATTGTAATAATCTTCTGTGGCAAACCTTCATGTGATTTCAGTATCATGAAGGTTAAAACTCCTTATCACAGCTTGTAAGATTCTGGAAGCCTGCCACCTCTCTGATCTTGGAGTTTATAACTGTCCTCTTGTTGACTCAACTGTAGGTACATTTAGGTCCTTTCTATGATGTGAAGGCTTCTAAAATGAACATGCTTTCTTCCCAAAATCCTCCTCACTGAGTATTTATATTTTGTTAGTTACTTTCCCTGAAACACCGTTCCCATTGAAATCTTCATAACTCACTCCCTAACTCTTTTCAACTTTCTGCTCAAATGTTGCCATAATTGAGAGGCCTTCTTTGACCATATTAATGAAAATAACAGTACCTTTCCCAACACACATAATTTATCCTCTATCCGTTCAACTTACTTTATTTTTCTTAAAAAAAAAACTTCATGTTTTAGAAGTTTTAGATTTACAGAAAAGTTGAAAGGATAGTACATAATGCTCCAATATACCCTTCATCCAGTTTTATCTATTATTAGCATATTATATTATAGAGTAGTATTTTTACTATTAATGAACCGATATTAATTACATAGTAACTAAAGCTCATAGTTTGTTCAGATTTCTTTAGTTTATAACTAATATTTCTTTTCTGCTCCAGAATTATATCCAGCTTCCCACATTTCATATAGTAATTATGTCTCCTTATGCTTTCCTTGACAAAGAATTTCTCAGACTTCTTTTGTTTTTGATGACTTTGACAGTTTTGGGGACTACTGGTCAGGTATTTTGTCAGATGCCCCTCTAATGGAATTTGTTTGATATTTTTATCTGATTGAATTGTACTTATGGTCTTGCGGAGGAAGACCACAGAGGCATAAAATGACATTTCCATCATGTCATATCAGGGTACTTACTATTACCTTGATTTAATAATGTCAATATTGAACTGGATTATCTGGATGAGGTAGTGTTTGTCAGATTTCTCCACTAAAAATATTACTTGTTTTTCCCAAGTTCCATACTATACTCTTTGGAAGGAAGTTACTGTGTGCATTTCATACGAAGCTGAGTTTTAGGTTTTTCCTCATTGAGGGCAGAATAATTATATAGATTACTTGGAATTCACCTTTAAGGGAGATTTCTTTCTTTTCCCCAATTGTTATTGGTTGAATCAGTTGTTTTGATCTGTATTAACTAATGGATATTTATTTCACCCATTGGGATATAATACAGTAGCTTAATTTCTTGCTCAAATTGTTCCAGTTTGAACCACTGAGAACTTTCTCATCCTGTGTCCCTTTGACATACCTCTGTCAATGTAATATTTTCGGTATGTGTGTGTGTGTGTGTGTGTGTGTATGTGAAGCACTGCTTTACCTTCTGGCACTACAAGATGCTCATGACCATCTTGTATATTTTCTGCTCTATCCCTAGAATCAGCCATCTCTCCAAGGAGCCCTGGTTTCTTTATTTGGAAAATGGTCTTAGAAACCAAGATCTGGGTACTAAGTGAGTTCACAGGTACAAGGTGGCATTGCCAGTAGGACATCTCAGGGACAGAGCAAGGAATATATGTGTGTGTATACTAAGTTGCATATATGCACATACCTATATGTAGCCATCAATAACTGTATTCAATTACATGAGTTTCCATCGACTTCTTCACCTCTAATCCATTACCACATGGACCATACTGCCCTCTTCCTCTTGCTTATCTTTAAATTCCTACAATATTAATAAGACATGTATAGCAGCATGAGAATTCTTAACCTATACCCTCAGGAGAAGCACCTTGATTAACTAGAATGCAGTGCACCTGTGCAAATCCTTTCCATTTGGTCTTACAGACTCCACTCATTTCCGAAGTTATTCACGCCTGCCCGTTTCCTTCCACTGTCTTCGTTGAGATCATTTCATACATTTGTATTATTGTAATTTAGGCTCTCTTGACATAGTTTGCTCTCCTTCTTGGAGCTCCACCCCTCCAGCACCCACAATCTAAATTATTTGTTTTCTTTTAATTTACTTACAAAAAAGTTCATTCTGTGTTGTAAAGTTGTATGGATTTTGACAAATGCACAATGTTATGTAGCCACCAATGCAGTATCTACAAAACTCACTGCTCAAAATTTCCCCTTTGTTCACCTATTCATACCTGCCACCCTCGTCTCAAACCACTGACAACCACTGATCGTTTTACTGTCTGTAGAGTTTTGCCTACCCCAGTAGGTTACATAGTTTGAGTCATTCAGCACATAGCTTTTTCAGACTTGATTCTCTCAGATAGCACTGTTCATTTAATCTCTTTTTGTTATTTTGAGACTTGATAGCTCATTTCTTTTTATCTGAATAATAGTCTATTATATGGATATGCCACAATTTGTTTATCCATTCACTTATGTTTTGTGCTGGTCTCAGCATATCAGTAAACAATGTTGTGGCTGAACCAGCTATAACCAGAAAACATTGAAAAAAAACCCAGAAACTGTTTTGTTGATGTTGTTGTTGTTGTTGTTGTTGTTGTTGTTGTTTTTAAGCACAGCTAGGGGTAAACAGCAAGGTTGGGGGTTGGAAGGGAAAGAGAGAAAGAGTGAGTGAGCGTGGGTCAGGGCATGGCAGTCTGCTTTTATTGGGGTCGAGGTTTGGGGGGCCTAAGGTTTTGTGTGCTCACTCTTCATTGGTGAATTAAAAACATCAGAATAGGATTTTAAAGTGTGGAAAAAGAACAACAACAACAAAATACAAGCATCCCAGATGGCCAGTTATCTCGCTCAGCCAGGATCTCTAAAATAAAGGAGGCTTACGGTGGGCAAGGGGGCATGTTGCTCTTATCTAGTCCTGTGGCTTAGAGTGTGTTATGGGCAGCCACCATTGAAGTTGATGCCTCTTTGAAGCAGATGCCAATCTAAATTCAATTGCATGCCGCATATTCAGTCATTTTGCCACACCAACTTGTAAATCTTTTTGTCCAGTTTCTAGTGTTTAAGTACACATTGACTAAAAATGTTGCCATTTGTTTCTGATAATATAAAATTTTACTTCCCCCACACAAGTCATATCTTGTTAGCCAACATTCTTAAATAAGTCTTGAACATCAACAGCTTTCTTCTAATGGTTAGTGCTTACATCTCTGACAGATAAAATGATTTACGTAATAAGGCATATCTCCAATTAAAATATTTCTAAAATAATACCTCCTAAATTGCCTTATGTTTTAGGCAAATCTGCAGTAACTACAAAACTCACTGCTCAAAATTTCCCGTGTTCACCTATTCATACCTACCACCCTCATCTCAAACCACTGACAACTACTGATCGTTTTACTGTCTCTAGACTTTTGCCTATCCTTGTCCCGTGGTATTCTGGGGGGTGGTGTGTGCATTAATTAAATAGATATACTATCTTGGCCAACTCCGAAGTGGTCAACTTAGTAGTAGAGGTTCTTATTTAAGTTTTGATCCCCTTTATCCCCATTCGGGGACCAATATTGGTAAAAAAAACTTGCTTGCCTATCTCCTTTTAATTCAAAGCCCATCTGTTTTTCATATATCACAGGGAATCATCAACTGTTATTTATTTTCTTAATCTAGTTCCACTGTCCTTGTAGATGATAATTATTTTTCTCAGGTTATTTTGGCAACGGGTTGCTTAATTGTCTTTATATTCTATATATGTCTTTATATTCTGTTATATACAATGTTATTATAATTAGTTTGATAGGATACTGGCAAAATCTAATTCAAGAGCTTTTCTCTGATAATAGTTTATGTTGCCAGATTTTTAGGGAAAACCTAAGGCTAAATTTTTAAGCTGAGAGTTTAGTTGTGTTAACAATTAAGGATTGCTTATATAAAGCTGGCAGATCTTATTTCTTCCATTGATTCCTGTTTGTCTTAAAATTTATTTTCTAATGTTTATTTAGGTAAGTGTAGAATCCTAAATTATAATGTGACAATAATTGGGAATACATTCTTGAAAAAAATCAATAAGTGATTTAGAGATCTTAAATACACATATCAAATAAATATAACAAACTAATGACTATATATAATCATATTCATATATGAGTATATATTTATATAATAAATATAAGAATTATCAATTACTATGAAAAATAGATATGTTAAAACTTATATCCTTAAATAGATCCTTGATTATGTAACTAAGACTCATAATTTTGGTGACTATTCATAGAATTTGATCTTTACATAGGTGTCATTTACCTAACTGAGCTGTCATACTTGTCTTTTTAACTGATTTAAAAACACAGTAGTGTTTTGGAAAGATCACTGGCCAAGTAATCAAACATACAAATGACATTTGCCAAAAACCCCAAAATAACTGAATAATCAGAAATGGTTTTCTTCATCTCTTCAAACCTGATATATCTCATCTGGAAAAGGATTTAAATTATATGACCATATCTCACAGTTACTGTTTAGAAGATAAGTATGTTAATGTATGTGGAAGTCCTTGATTTACAAATTGTATAAGAAGGTACTATATTAATTACATACACTTGTCCTATATATGCATTTCATCTGAGAAACTTTGCCTGAAGACAAGATTAGAATTACTAAAATATTTTATCTGTGTTTAAGCTATAGGAATAAGAAATAATGCTATAATTTAATTTTGGATTTGGATTTTTATATACCGATATCCTACCTAATTACAATAATGCACATTTTTTCTTGATTCACAAATAGCCAGCAGCTATTTTTCTCAATTGCAACTGAAATACAATTAAGGGAACAAGGGAATAATACTATAACAATTTTTTTGTTTTTAAAGTTAACACGATTCAAGTGAATTCACTGATTACAAAATCAAAGTTAAGCCAAATATACTGTACTTTATAATTCATCTGATGGTATTTATTTATCAACAACAACAAAAATGTGGTTAAAACACAGAGCACTTAAGGGTGATAGAGATAATTAAGCATAAAAAATGTAGTAATCAGCTTGTTGCTATTGAATGAATAAAGGATACAAATAATTTTTAATAAACCCCATGGGAGAAGAGCTTGCTAACTTCAAAACCAAATGAAACAAAAAACCTTTTAGAATGTGCACTTTTTTTTGAAGAACAGAGGAATGTATAGGTGTTACATTGGCCACAGAACGCATGCAATAGTGTTTCCTCAATGTGAAGAATTATGCCAAGAATTATGAGAAAATAAAGAAGATATTTAGTAATAGGGCTTCAACGTTTCAACAAACATTCTATAATTTACCAGGTTCCACTGGGAAGTTTATCCTTAATCCCATGTTATGAAAATTTGTATGAATATTACTCTTATTTCACTGCAGATTGTATTCCATTTGTTAGAAAAATAAAACACCCAGAATTCTTTCAAAAGGTACATTTCCTCCCAGTTCAACTCTCCATATCTCTATTAACATGTTTATGCAATGGAATAGTAAAACAATCTCATATGTGATCCCAGGCTCAAAAATTGGGGATTTTGCATTTTATGCATGAGTCATTTAACCAATTATTCTTACAAATATTTATTAAGTACCAACTGCATATCAGTAACTGTTTTATGCTGGAAACAGTGATTTACAAAATATCTCACCACCATACAAGTTGCATTACAAGAGGAAAGAGTCAATAAACATATAATACACTAAATAAAAGGGATAATCAAAATTGTGATAAATAATGTAAAGACAGTCAATGTATGGTATGAAATAAATCAAGAGAGACAAACGTGGGGTAAGCTATTTTTGGAAATGTCATTATAGAGCCTTTTCAAGAAAGCAGACATTGTATAGAAACTGAGAATAATGAGGAAGAGATGGCTATGGATGAGCTAGGTCAGATTGTTCCGGGTAAGAATATGAGTCACAGCAAAGATTCTCAATAGAGAAAGTGCTTAATTAAAGCACATACAGCAGGCCTCTATGTGGGTGCATATGGGGTAATATTTCTCAAGGGTAATATGGTTGCTGTCACGTGCACTGTCTTCAGTCAGACAGTTCAAATCCTGGATGCCTTCCACCTTCCCACAGGTGCCTACCACTCGGGAATATTAGAAAGGTACTTGCATGAGCAAAGATTCAGTTTACCCTTCCATCTAATATGGTCATACTTTCTTTGTAATATTGCTGTGATGAGAGTTAAAGAAACGGTGATTGAAAAATAACTCAGAAAAGTGCCTAGACTATAGACAGCAAGGTAGAATAAGTGATGGTTATCGGCATCATAGATGTCAGTAGGCTATTTCTGGAGCAGTAGAGCCCAAGTACAATGCAGTGCTTAGATTCCATTCATGCTCAATTTTTCTGTCTCTATTTATATAAACTTGGCAGTCATTAAACGTCTCTGGGCCTCAGTTACCTCTTAAAAATATGAAAAATTATAGAAGACTCTATTTTAAAAAGTTGCCAGAAATATATTAATTAAATTATATAAAATCAGTATGACTGAATCATTTTGCTTCCTGTTACTATTTATACTAAAATGTTGTTAGTAACACCGATTTAAAAATGCCGTCTTTATTTTCACGAAGAATAATACAAATTTTTATTGTTTTTCTAGATCTTCCTTTCCCCTGATATCAATAATACTCAACATATGGCTTAATTATCCACCCAGTTCACAAACTAAAAATCTTAGAATTGTATTTTACTTTTCGTTTTTTTTCACCCTCCATCACCAATACATGGGAAAGTAGTATTTACCCTTCTGAATATGTAAATATATGGATATTACCTATGTCTTAGGTCTGATTGCCCAGAAGTGGACACTGAGGTAAGGGTTTGTGTGCACTGATTGGTTAACAAATGGCTTCCAGGTCCAAAAGTGAGGGAGGATGTAGTAAAGATGACAGGAAGAGGAGTCTAAACAAGGCTGTGATGTCAATCAAATCCCGGTCCCAGTACAATTCCACGGGGGAGTCTGGGGATGTAAGTGACATGTAGGTTTTCATTGCATGCACCTGTTAGACGATGGCTCAGAGGTTTTCGTGGGAGGTGACTGTAAAGTTGCAGGCACTTTAGGCTCCCTGTGCACGTGGGTAAAGTAGCTCCAATAGCCAAGGGTAGTCCCCCAAAGAGAGCTGCAGGCACAGGGCACTGGAGGAAGCAAAAGCATGTAGAAATTATAGCATGTAGTGTATGTGTGTGGGTGTCCTCATGAGAAAATCAAAGCACATTTGAGCAGAGTACCACTGTCCACTTCAAACCATTTCTCTAGATGCCATTGTCTTCTCTTTCTAGACTAGATAGACTCTAACTAATCTCCCCCTTAACCAAATCCTTTCCTACCCTCTAACCTATTATCAGTTCTGTAGCCGAATTGATCTTTAATAAAGACACCATGTTAAAATCTTCCAACTGCTTTCTGTTGCCCTGGAAACAAATGGAAATCTTTACTCTAGCTTTGAGGCCTGTGGGATCCTAGTCCCTGCCGAAGCCTCTGGCTGCATCTTCTAGAATTGTACTTTTCTGCTTCAAGGCTTATATTCCACCCAACGTTGGCATCATGGTTAGAACAAACCTCAGGAAATGAAGGATGTGCTCCAATTTCTCTGGCAAGAGTGATCAGCCAAGGATGACGGCCAAAAGAAATCTCCCAGTGAGAAGAAATCAGGGTAATTAGTGTGGTCAGCTAAGGATTTGTTGTATTTTATCAAAGTGAGAGATCAGCTGTCCTTGAGATTCTTTGGCTGCTCATTTTCTACTGCACCATCACTAATCAACAAAATGTAGGGCATGTTCTGAGCTAGCAGCCACGAGATGGTACTTTTCCATTTCACTAGTTCTCAGCATTCTTTGACATTCTCGTATTCTGATATTTATGTCAGAGTTTGAAATTGCTTGGTAAAATTTACCAATTTCCCAGAATTTACAAGATTCTGAATAGTCATATAAAGTCCTGATAAAGGAGAATAACAATCACCTGGGATGTCAGAGTCGAGAAGCAATATGACTGATTTCTCTCATATTGAAGTGTGTGAATTTGTGGCCATATGAATGTATTTTGTTAAGTAGGAGCATTTACGTAACAAAATAATAGGTATGGAAATTAATACCTATTAAAATAATAGGTATGGAAATCAGAGCACCTATGTGTTACAGAGCCAATAAATCTGGACCATAGGAAGCATCCATACTATGATTTGCCAATCACCATTCTCTGCTTCATGTTGGAGATACCTACATATATATGGCTACAGTGGGAGCAACCATGCTTGATGATGATGATGATGATGAGGTTGATAATCAAAACAGTAACAATTTGAGAATTTGTGTTGTAGCACTGTGTTAACTTCTTTACATATATTATCTAAAAAAATACTGTTTAAGGCTGTTGGTCTAAAACTAGTTCCAACACATACTAGCTGTAAGATCTTTATCAAATTACTTAAATTCTTCAAGCCTCAGCATTTTCATAGGTATATGCCGTTGTAAAAATAAAGTCCTTGTACAACAAATGACAATCACAGTGTATCGATAAAAGTTCGAAATGAAATTAGCAATACCTTGTGAGTCAGGCACTAATTATTGTCCTTTGATACAAAGAGTAGTTGAGACCTAAGTTATGTGGCTAAATACCCCAAAGTCTCACAAATAATAAGGGATAGAGCCAAGCTAGAGACTTGTATTTGACCTCTATGCCTTGATAACTGCAATTGAGCTTATATATGTATGGTCCAGTGTTGGGCATCTGGACTAAGCCAGGTAAATCAGAATTCATTACCAGGATTTTTCAAACTCAAATCAGAAAAGACTATCAGTTGCTCTCTGGATTGGAACATGTTAAATCTGAACTCTACATTCTGTCAGACTGAGGAGGCATAGTTCCAAGCAAGAGAGATTAGAGAGAGAGAGACAGAGAATAGTACTCAAGACCCTGATTCTTGTCAGCTGTTGACGTCCTATTTAGTTTACGTGTGCTATTTCTGCCTTCCTACTTATCTCTATGATGCATGAGTTTTTAATGATAGTTCACTGACATACACGGAAAAGTTACGTATATATATATTATATATAAAATTTAAGTGACATTTACAAAAGTTTTAAGGTTTAGAGGTTATTTGAAAGTGCAACACCCCTAATAAACCATTTTCTCCCCCTACTTCTCAGGGGAAATAGACAGTACACTGGATTTGATATCCTGCTGAAGCCGCAGATAATGAGGACTTACCATTGCCTACCACTATTCATCTGGACCTATATGTTTCATACAGTTGACGCTATCCCATTAGAAGAAAAAGCTAACAGTGATTTACCAAGCAAAAGGATAGTGGGTCTGACAAAAGAGGATGGTAAAATGCTACATCGCACCAAGCGTGGCTGGATGTGGAATCAGTTCTTCTTGTTGGAAGAGTACACAGGTACAGACACACAATATGTAGGCAAGGTAAGAATTTTTATGTGATAATCTAGAAGCTGGAAGTGATAGCAAATTATTTTAAAGCAACTTTTCATGTCACTAATGATTATTTAAAAATATTTGACTAATTATGGTGTGCAAAAGGCATGAGAGTGCAGATTATTTCAGTAGGGTAGGGTCAAGAATGTGATTTATTCAGGTAACTAAATATAGGTCAGTATCCATAGAAAACCTCAAAATAAAATAAGTCATATGTGGACTTGATTTAGTATTAATCAGCTAGATGTGACTTAACACTGTGTATGCATCTAAAAGATTAAAATAAAATTTTCTTTGAAATACAACGTCATGGGTAAATAATAACTAGTGTGTTATAGAAGGAAAAATGAAATGCAATTGTAATATACAAAAATTTACTAAAATATATTGGTATCTACTGATGAATAATTTACAATAATTAAGAAGAGTATGATGCGCATGAAAAAATAAACAGATGTTTCTAGATGCTTCTGTTTCTTAACCAAACTGAGCTACTTACTGCCTACAAACCAGACCAAAGGGTTTGAGGCAGAAAGAGGAAGAAAAAAAGTAGAAACAAGAAACTACCTTTAAGAAGATTTAGTATTACGCTAGTAGGAGGACAGTATTAGCAGTCGGGAGCAACTAACAACAGAGAATATGCAACTCCCTTCTTGTATTCGATTGTGAGTAAACCAATTCATTATCTCTCTCCTCTTTCCTCTGTGTCTCAAACTGTGTGGCATGATCATTCTGAAGTGCAGAATTTTCTATTTATCTATCTTCCCCTTAACAATCTTACCCATGTTACTCTATATGCAGGACAATTCCTTTGTTCACTGTGGATTACTCGATGTATGCCTAGTGCTGAGGTAATTTCAAATTACGAGAATAAAACATAATAAACATAAATATAAAAAACAAAATAAATTATGAATATTAATATTGTCCTTAGATCACATATTTATTTTTCTTGATTCTTGGTATATGATATTAGAAGTGATTGTAATTATATGAGAATTGTTTGATTCACAGCAACATCAGGCAAATAAGACAGAACATGCCAAAAATATAAACATAACAAGTACCTGATATCACAGAAGTTGTGCCTATTGCTTTTAAAGCAGAAATACATTTACCTGTGAAATTTCCACAATCTTGACCTGATTCTTCATTTTGCATGCGTGACCGCATTTTTTTCAAACACAGCTTCCTTTACCAGAAGTCTATTATTTCCTCTTCTTTTGAAATCTCTCTCCTCTGGCTCCATAGGTCATACTTATTTTGTGCAACACACATCACTTGCTGATTCTCTTTTCTCTTATTCCTCCTCAGGTTGGTCATATGGCATCCTCCAGCATCTCTCATTTAACATCACTTTTCACACTATAGTTAATACTAACATCATGATATTTCAAGTCCAACTGACAAATGTTTGTGTCTAAGGACTTGAAATTGCCTTATGATTCTTTCTCTAAGGCAGTGTATAAAGGACACATTCAGTTCATGGGGCCTTATCTAAAGGATTTCACCCTGGGAGATTGACAGATAGAGAAGAATAGCCACAGATAAAAAGAGATACTTGTAATCTTAAGGCAATCAAGGCTTCACTACAAGCATTTATTTTTAGCTGTAAACAAAAGTACTACCTTCTAAAAACGGAAGGTGCTTGATTAATTGACCACCATTTACTGCAGTGACAGTTTAAAATATACATTATGCTGTAGATCTGTTTGCACCATCTTGCTTATTTTTAATTTGTTCTGTAATCTGTCCAAGATAGCTACAAAATGTTTGCACATAGTTTTCTTTAATTACTTTTCATGAAATGCCTTATCAACTGTCTTGGGAAAATAACCTATTTTGTCACCCATGGATAAGTTAAGGTGTTCAATTTTTTTTCCTGCTTTTTTATCCTTGACAACCAGATCATGAACAAAAATGGAAAACCCATTATAATAATCTGAATTTTTGTCAAGTGAAGAAAATCAAATCAAATCTATGTGCCAACTATTTTATATTATCCATGGAAAACAATAAGTACATGAAAGAGAAATTTCAACAAAACACTTATATTACTTTTTTGAAAAAATAAAATAAAAAACTTTCTCTGTTTTGTCATAGGGCCTTGCCTTAGATATGCCATGTACCACATATCTAATTCAACATTAAAAAAAGAGGGTCAAATATATGGTGACTAGAGGAGATCTGACTTTGGGTCGTGAACACACAATGCAATATATAGACGATGTACTATAGAATAGTATACTTGAAACCTATATAATTTTATTAATCAATGTTACCCCAATGTTAAATTTAATTAAAACATAGGTTTCCAACTACTTCTTAGCATGCATTAAGTCCTTAAGGGTCTATAAACTCTCTTCTAACCTGCTTTCTTGGCTTTTGACATAATTTTTCATTTGTATATACAGAGACTAGCTAGATTCTTGCCCGTGAACTTCGTTAAACACATAAGTTCTGATGAGGAATTAACTTGAACACCATGCACATTGTCCTTTTGATCACAGTGTTCTGGTTGCTCTGGGTAAACACAAACTTAACCTTCCAGGATCCACTGCACTGGCCATATACCATGTAAAGCAAAGGCCTATCACACGTACCATATACCACCAGGGTTAGGGAAGAATAAGTAGCTTCTAATGGGAAGAGATTTTGACATTTTTTTACTTAATTTTTACAGGAGCTAGGTATTGCAGAAAATAAGACCCATATTAATTTACAGGTGATATAAAGTCAGAAAGATATATAATCCTTATATGTGAAATCTAGAGTTTGGTCCTGAATTTAGAGGAAGCAGTTTTAGAGCAAACAAAGGAGAAGCAGCAAAATTTAGTAAAATGCACATGTGCACACACACACAAACATGCAATTTCCAAGGTCAGTCCTGATTGCATCAGTCACTAATTATGCAGAACTTAGAAGTCAATTAAATGTTCCAAACATCAGATTTTTGTTAGATTAAATTAAATTGTCATTAAGATTTGTTTAACTCCGGATTTCTGACATTTTTTGAAGATTGTGGAGGAGGCTCTCTGTGGGCAGAAAGAGCTAGTAATAACATAATAAAAACTTTCACATGCATAATCCAAGCAGGTAGGATTGCCTGTGGCAATGATAAAAGAAACACACACACACACACACACAAACACACACACACACACACACACACACACACAGACTAATCCAATGTGATGAAGTTAGATCACTACTGTGAAAGGGCCAGAATTCCACGCTGAGCTGTTTGTATGTACAGCGTGGGGTTTGAGTGCCTGCTGGAAGCTCTTGTACAAATTCATTGTTTGCTTTCATTGTCAGGATGGACTAGTGGAGCAAGAAGATAAACCACAATGCTATTTTTATAAGGAAATACTATAGAATATTTCCTCATGCCATTTCAGACATTTGCAATACAGGAGGGAAAAGTCAGAAATGTTGAAATTAAGGGCAAATTCTGTTTTTCACAACAATGCCATCTGAAGTTGTGTTGCTCACTTTTAACTAAAACTATTAGATATTTACTAATTCTGTTTCCTGTACTAAGAGAAGCGTTTGGTTCTTACTCAAGAGGATTACAAAGTCATAACAATTGCCATGTAGCTTCCCTGTAATTTGAATTGACACATGTGACTGAATTACTTAGGCAGACTCGTAATACTGCTCAAGAAAAGAATTAAATTTAACAAAAAAGCATAGCAAAGGCTCCTACTATTCTGTTAGAGAATCTTCATATGTTTTTGACTTTTCACACATTAGATCTAGATCCTGAAGAATCCCTAGTTATCATAGATTAATAATTAATTGGTCATAGCGCTATTATTATTGAGAATTGAACAGATTTTAATATGAGGTTATAAAACATATTTATTGCATGAAAAGGCAAATTCATAGACATAGTATTTATTATTTTTAAGGAAAACATTAGTATTCAAAAATAATTTTGAAATATCAAATTAATTGACCATTACATCTTAATTCAAAGATATGTATTTGAATTACTTACTTTGCTCAGGGCTATTGAAAAAGCCTCATGAAACTGCCTGCAAGTAATCACCATCTAATACAAATAAGATGTCTTTTTTACAGAGTTAGCTCTCAATTTTTTCATAGTTTTAATTCAAAAACTTTTCCTATTCCATAGCTGAAATCATCATGAGTATAATCATAGAATCTTAGATCGGAAGGGGATTTTATCATTTATCACACTCTTGGTTACAATTAGATACACTCAGTTTAGATGTTGACTAAAATAATGGAAACACAGGTACCAACTGCAAATCACATAGGACTCTGGTTCATATTAGATGGCATAACCAAACTGTGGGATGACTCTCTTTTGCACTCACGTATGTTGATGTATGCACTAAATATTGATATTTCCCCAAAGTATGCATAACGTATTGTATTTGGATAGGCAATTTTCTCTTAGGCTTTTAGGATATAACAGTTTGATGTGTACAGACACAGAAGTAAAGTCAGAGATTTCCTGAAGGATGTCTGATAAATTTTTATAGTATATTATAGTGTTTTTCAGAATTGAAATAAATTACCTTCATAAAAGTTTTAGAATGCCATTACTCACGGCGCAGTACATGTAGCAGCTGCTTGTGATTTATAAGCACGTTGCATCCCAAAATTCTCTTTATAGGTTGGTTGTTTAAAACTAGGAACACACGAGAAAAATATTAAGCATTAAGACTTGGTTTCAGGACAGTGTACATGTGCTTGTTTCACACTGAGCTCTATAAAAACCTACTTCTGTAATAGAGCGCTATTATTTGATTCTTACTGCCAATCTTACTGACAGTACTGTATTATCACTTCACTGCCTCAGTACATAAGTGGTAAGTACCCTTTTTACTTAATTATATTTATTTTTTTAATTCTCAAAACATGTTACACCCTGTTTCTTGAATTACACCAATCTCTTGGACAAAATGTCTATTGAAAAATAACTCCAATTGACTTTAGTAGAATTCAAAGTATTCAATATCATTGCATACTACAGCCTCTGTTCTATGTCCCCATAACTATGTAGCCCAAGCTCTTGGCAGAAATCCTTCCTCTCCCATGCTCCTATACTTGACCTTATTTCATCATATTCAAAGGCCCATTTTCAGAGAGCATCTAAACCTCTTTTCCATAATTTCATCTCTTCTCCTTGCTTTACGTCTAATCACAAATGCATCTTCTTACGTAAAGCTCATCTTCATTCTCCTCAGCTAGAATCTCCCATCAAAATTGTATTATCTATCAAAATCTTATTCGTGGCACAAGTTCAATTATTTTGGTCTACTGTTTTATCACCTAGAATCTGTGACCGTTGGTTGGTCTTGAATGTGTGTTGGATTTCAATTTTTTTATTTTTCCTTCTCCAAAATGTTTGATGTCATATATTCACTCAAAATTAATATTCAGTTGCTATCTCAATAGATCTTTGAGCATTTAACATCTGGGTTCTGAGAGACTGATACTATGAAACACAGAAAAAGCAGAGGTAGTTTAAATTAAGTATATGCCCTTCTCCTGACACAGTTGCACCAAAGTCAATTCCTTTCCTATGTTTCCATTACACTTGAGGGCCCTAATTGCAACCAAGGCCTATTTTGCTCTATGCCTTCATACTTTAGATTCATTTTCACTCCAAAATAACTGATATGTCCTTAATACAGATGATTTCAAAGTGATATGAAGAATTAAAAACATAAGACTAAACAAATTTTGACTAAATAAGGAATTGTAACTACTCCTAGAAATATTTACATTTAAAATTTTAGGGAATTTTTTTTTTTTTTTTGGCAGGAATATAAGTAACTGTTAAATCATTCAAAAAATATCAGAGTGTGGTAGTAAATGTTTATTAATATGATTACCAAATTATGTGTGAGTTTTCCTGATACCGATTTTTGTATTTATGAACTATTTCTAATATCCCAACATTCTCTTTCTCTACTTACAAACTTGTAGAAGATCAAATCTACCCTTACATATTTATAAGTGTTAAAAAAAAAAGAAACTTAAATAGAAATAGTAAAGTCTCCAGGAGAGTACATAAAGAGGGATAGGGAAAAGAATATTTAAGCATAAGCACCATAAGGATATAAAAAAGTTCAACTTTCTAATATATCTCTTTGTCAGTTTTTCATCATTTTATGCAATTATCAGGTGCATAATATTGTCTGTTACATTTCTGATTATTATTGTATAATAATAAAATATCACCCTTTATGTTTGATAATACTACCTGCTTGAAGTTTACCTTGCCCGTACAAAGTTACATATACCAACTCATTTATGATTATGTTTGTGTGTCTTATCTTTTTCTACCCTTTTGCTTACAGAATTTTTATGTAATTGTATTCCAAACACAGACCTTGTAAACAGTTCAAATTTGGTTTATGTTTTTTTATCCACTCTGAAAATCTTTAACATTTAATTAAAATGTTAAGTCCATTCATATATAATTACATTATTGATACCTTTGGATTTAAATCTGTCAATGGAAAACATCCAGCCTAAGAGAAAGCTAATAAGAGTTTATTTGAGCCAACCTGATGACGATTGCCGGGAAGCAAAATTTCAACGGATTGAGCAAATGCTCTGCAAAATGGCTGTTTGCAGTTTATTTTATATGTAGAATCAGAGGAGGCTTACATGAAATCCACTGGTAATAGATTAAGTGGGTAGGAGAAAGCAAAGAGGGGAAAACTCTGGGATTGGATAAAAGCAAATTGGAGAGACAGGTACTTCTTTCACATAGGTGGTACAGGATAGCTGATAGTTTTCATAGAGATGTTAATCAAGGGATAAGAAAAATAATGAGGGATTCTGTACTTTCCTACTCTGGTCCTGAAAAAGGGATTACTGACATTCCAAGGACGTCATTTTAGGTGCAAAAAGACAATAGACAGTCCCACTTAAAGACACAGATTGACTTTATGAACGAAGCTTTTGACTATAGATGTGACTTCCCTCTACAGCCCACATAGTTATGAAATTTTTTATGCTCCCACCATCTTATATGGTTAATTTCAGTCTCCTGAGCTTGTCAGGTTTAATATGTGGCCCCTTTTCCATCCACAAGTCTACCATTTTCTTGTTTCCATTTATCCCACTGCTCTTTATACTCTTGTTTCTGCTTTTCTACCATATTTTGGATCAATTGAGTATTTTTTTAATCTGAATTTATAATCTTTATAAATGTTCCTTAACCTATTATAATATAAATTTAATTAACGTTATATTTTTAGCATATAATGCAATCTTACAACAGTTTAACTTCATTCCCCCATGGTACTTTATTCTATTTTTGTCATATAGTTCTTTCTGATATATTATAAAATGTACCACACGTTGCTAATGATTATTTTTTAAGCATTTCAATACTGATTAAAAAGTTAAAAAAAGAAAAATGTAATACATCCTATTACATTATATTATATTGTATCATATTATATTATACATAATTATCATTTATAGTCTGTGAATTTTATTCTTTTGTTTAGATAGGAATTTTTGCTGCTATAATTTTCCTTCAACCTGAAGACCTCGTTTAGCATTACTTGCAGTGTGGATCTACTAGAAACAGATTTTCTTAGCTTTTTTAAATCTGAAATTATCTTTATTTAACTTTTATTTTTGAAAAATATTTAAATTTAATATAGAAATATCGGTTTACGGGTTTTTTTTTTTTTCCTTTTAGCACTTACTTTAAATTTTTGTTACATTGCAATGTGTATTCTTTTACTTTAAATAAGAAGTCAGAGATTATTGTTGCCTATATCTTATGAGTGTTAGTCTCTGGTTTTAAGTTTCTGAATGTTTTTTTGGCTCTTAACAGTATTAGTGTGATACCCAGATGTGGTTTTTTTTTTGTTTTCTTCTGTTTGTTTTTTTTTAATCCCACTTGGGATTCACTGATCCTTTTTCATCAAATTTTAAAATTGTTTGGTCACTTTCTAAAAATTATCTTTTGCCTTGTTCTTTCTTCTTCTGGGGAATTACTACAAATACAAGTATATTAGCACACTGTACTATCCCATAGATCTTGAAATTGTTAGATATTTTTTTCAATATTTTTTGTCTCTGTTCTTCAACTTGGATAATTTATTTTTACTGTCTTTAAATGTGTAGTTTCTCATATTTCTATATCAAACCTGCTGTTATAAAATTTTATTGCAGAAGTTATAATTTCTACTTCTAGGTTTCATTTTCTGACTATTTGAGTTTTCATATATTTTATGAAATTCCTAATGTAGTAGCCCATTATTTTAGTATGCCCTATAAATTCTTTAATATATTGATGACAGTTATTTTTATAATATTTGCCCATTAAATCCAATATCTAAGTCTCATTTGTGTCTATTTCTATTGACTATTCTCTCATTTTGTTATATTTCTCTCCTTTTTTAATTTCTAGAAAGTATAGATCCTAACATTGTGAGTAATGCATTATGTAGATTCTAGATTTTTTATCTTTGCCTGAAAAGTGTTGAGTTTTGTTCCAGCTCTCTGTCTCTCTCTCTCTCTCTCTCTCTCTCTCTCTCTCTCTCCCCCTGACTTCCTACCTCTCCCTCTCATCTCCCCCTTTTGCCTTTATTATTTCTCATCTCAATCTTTTTTTTCTTTTTATTTCTCTTCTCAATGTTTTTTCTCTGGGTCTCTTTCATCTCTGCTCTCCCTTTCTCTCCCCTCCTCCCTCTCTCTTTTCCTTCCTCCCTCCTTTCTTCTGAAGCCTACTCTCCCTCCACAGGTACTTCCCTCTACCGCTCTCACCCTGTCCCACCAAGGCAAGAACACATACACACTTTTATACCATATTTTTATGGTATCTTTTCTATGTTTAGATACACAAATACCTACAATTGTTTTATAGTTGTCTATAGTATTCAGGAAAGTACCATGCATCGAGGTTTGTAGCTAGGAGCAACAGGCTATTCCATACAGATTAGGTGTACGTTATAAGTGCATTCGATTATGCTCACACAACAAAAGCATCTCAGACTCATTTTTCAGAATGTATCTCCATCATTAAGCAATGCTTGACTGTGACATAAATAATGACTATGAACATAAATAATTCTTAATCAGCAAATTAAAAAATAATGAATTTGTGTGTGTGTGTGTGTGTGTGTGTTTATATGTGTTGCCAACTTGGTGTGTTTAAAGATGCACATTTGTAAACTAATGCATGCACATATTAATTGTGCCAATAAAATTTTATATTTATCTATCCCTATGTTAATATAACCAAGATCACAATATAGAATTTTTTTAGCCTAAAATAATGCGCCCTCGTAAATATTCCTTTCTTATCAATGCCCTCCCATGGGTAACCACTTTTCTGACCCCTTATGATAAGTTTGCCAGTCTTTGAATTTCACATGCATGGACTCAAACATTATGCCTGGTTTCTACATATCAACTTTATGGAGGATAAGTTCATCCACTAAATTGTATATAGGATTAATTTTATAATGGCTGTACAGTTGTCCATTGTATAAAGATATCACTATTGATTTATCTATTCTACTATTGAGGGATGGTTGATATGCTTCTATATGGAGGCAACTATAAACAAAACTGCTGTAAACATTTTTATACATTTTTATTGTCACATGTGAATTTATTTCCTTTCTGTATACTTTAAGAACGAGATTGTTAAATCATAGAGTGGGTATATATCTTTAGTAGAAACTAGAAAAAATATTTTCAGAGAGACTGTACTAATTTATATCCCAACCAAGAATTTGTGAGAATTCCAGTTATTCCATGTACTTACTAATGTTTCATATTGCCAGTATGATATAATTTAAAAGTTTAACCCTTTTGGTGGTGCAGTTTTAATTTGAATGACCCTAAAAGTTTAAAAGTTAGGCATATTTCAATTTTGTATGGGCCATTTGGTTTGGAGATTTTTGTTTTGAACTGAATATATAGGCATTTGCTCACTTTTTAAAAATTGTTATCCAACTTTGTCTTGTCACTTTATAAAGGACTTTATATATACTACAATTTTTCCGCAAAAGTAAAGCATAGCCAGACAATCAGCTCTAATGCGTCTTTTGGAGCAAAAATTAATATAAGTTTTGGTCTTGTTTTACTTATAGTATATCCCTGTGTATTACTTATAGTTAAATAAGACCGGGTCATATAATATAATATAATATAATATAATATAATATAATATAATATAATATAATATAATATAATATAGTAATGTAATGTAACATAATGTAACGTAATATAATATAATATAATATAGCATAATGTAATACCAGGTCTTATATTAATTTCTGCTCCAAAAGATGCGTCAGAGCTGATTGTCTGGCCAGGTCTTATTTTCAGGGAAACAGGGTAGATACAAGCCATATATTAGACAGATATATGGAAATCTTCCAATTTTTGCTTACTTTTTTTTTTTTTGTCAACATAGTGTCATTTACTGAAGAATGTTTCTAACTTAATTAGGTTTAACTTACGAATCTCCTCTTTTAACGTTATTAATTCTGCTACCTAATTAAAAAAAAAAACAATTGCTTATCATTAAGGTAATATATTTTGTTTTCTTCTAGAAATTTCATAATTTCATCTATCACATATATGTTTATAGACAATTTTAATTCAGTTATGGACTAGATGTAAGGTAGAGGTCAAAGGGTTCACATAGATCTAGAATTGTCCCAGCATTAATTTTTTCAAGATAATTTATATACCTAATTCCAGTGGACATATTTTTTTAATTCCTATGTCTAAGAATGCATATGTATATCTAGTCATTTCATTTATCTTCTTGTTTATCCTTGTGGTAATAACAAGCCGTCTTAATTATTGAAACATTATGGTTTTATCTTTTAATCTTGTTATTTAAGTTCCCCCACCTCTTCTTCAAGATACCCATGGTATTTGAATTCTCTTGTATTTTCATAAAAGTTTTGAAATTATTTTTTTTAATTTTCACTAGTCTCAGAAACTATTTCAGTTTAAAGAGACTCACATGACATGGCTATTTAAGGAAATGTGTGATCCTAGAATGATTTCTGGAAATTATAGGTGGAAACTTACAATATATTACTGAAACAATTTAAATATTTGAAAATGGACTCTTTATTTTAATGTTAAATATCATTATATTGTTAAATTTATCTAATTTGGTAATCATACTATGATTATATTAGACAATTTCCTCATTCTTAGATTACAGATGTTGAAATAGTCATTTAGAGGTATAAGTAGATAAGATGTCAAAAAATGGGATACGATTACTTTAGTATATATATATATATATATATATATATATATATATATATATATATATATAATACATGCAATAATAGATATGGCAAGTATTCATAGGCCTACAGAAGTCTATAAATCAATAAAATATGAACAGGTAAGTATATAAATGTGCAAAAAGATTGGAGAGATATTCCACAAAGTATGTTTTGTGAGTCGCCTGCCAAGAGCATATATATGATAAGATGCTCAACTCATTAGGGAAGGTAGATTTGAATCACTCAAACACTGGAATGACTATGAGTGAAAAGATGTAATATCCCAAGAGGGTTGATGATAAGAACCAATTGAAACTCTCACAGATTCAGGTTAAACTACAAAAACATTAAGGGAGATTTAAATGAAGAAATACAATATGATCAGAAATTAGAAGATTAAAAAATAATCTAAAGATTGAGCGCCATCCCAATCAATATCCCTGTGTATTTCTTTTAACTTATTTTGAAATAATTTAAACCTTACAGGTCACTAAAACTGTGCAAAGAACTTCTGTGCACCATTTAGCAAGATTTAGCAATTATCAATATTTCACCCAATTTGTTTTATAACTCTTTTGGTGTATACAGATTTTGTACCATGGCAGACATATTTTGATTTTATCATTTCATTTTTGTCTAGGACTTGTCCCTTCCTGAAAACTAACTTGGCAAGCATTCAGCTCTAATTTCTATTCCCTCCTGATAAAATTTCTGTTCATCTCCTTAGCTTTCTTGCTCACATTATCGATGGTACTTGGAGTTGTGTCTTGTGCATATGGTTTAGACATCAACTAAATAGTTGGGGATGTTATCAGAGACATGGGGGATCCATTCTCTGTGACTTCCTCCTCATTCAGACTGTGGACTCCAATTTCTAACCACTGTGCCAGACACAAACTCCAGCAACTATATCCTCCACCCAATAATATTTCTTCTCTCTGGACTCCAACTATATAGTCCCTAACCCCATAACTAGAAAATATTCTTAATGGGGAACAGGGAATGACTGTTTAATGGGTATAGTGTTTCAGTTCAGGATGATGAAAAAGTACTGGAGATAGATAATGGTGATGGTTACACAACAATGTGTATGTACATAATGCCACTTAATTATACACTTAAAGATAGTGAAAATGTAAACAGAGTATTATGCATGTTTTAATGCAATTAAAAGACCCAAAGTTTGCTCTCCCTTAAATTTTCAAAAACTTCAGAATTTTATTATTATAAACTTTTATCTCTAGTAATGCTTTGTATACAACAGAGTTCAACATTTTTATTATTATTATTATTATTATTATTATTATTATTATTATTGTAAAATAAAGGTTTCCAACTTTCATAGGAAAAAAAAAAGGAGTACTTACTTTATAAAATTTAATCAATGTCAGAATAAACAAAGAATGAAAGTTCCTTACAAACTTCCATGGACACTACAAAAACAAAACAAAACAAAACAGAAGAAATGCCTGGTAATGATATAGACCTCACAAAGCTTAACTGAAGTTCAAAGACTTTTTAGCTCCACTTCCTTTGATTGGTGTCAACCTTCATCTTTTGAACTATCTAGTATGATATTCTACTACATATGTAACTGAGTTATGTAAAATAAACATCACATCCCTATTTTTTTTTCACTGTATTAAAAAAAAATTACCCCATCATATCCATTCAGAGTGGTCTATTCTTTGAAAAAACAGCTGCCCCTCACCTCCAGTTCCATGCCCGGCACATATTGGTACTCAATTCAATGATGATTTTAATCTAGGTTTTGGAGCACAGAACTGTGATGTTATCATCACTGTTGTAATTCCTGTACTGATTAAGCACAAGATAGAGCTAAACATGAATAGGCAGATCTCTTCCAAACCCTCCGAACTGCTTTAGTGGAGTTTTGCAAAGGGGGGAAAAATCATGTATCATGCCTATTCACTTATTTATCTTTTTAAGTACAAAAATCATTATTTTTCTCAGTAAAGGTGGCCTTTTCAAACATGAAACCACGATCTTAACAAAATGGTGCAGAAGATGAAAAGTTAAGTTTTAAAATATATTATGTAAGATACTTAGGTAAAAAGGAGCCATATTAAATAATTTAAAATTTACATTTCATATTGTAGATTTTCCAATGCATTTTAAAATATAAAATGCATTATAAACAATGTTTTGAACCTAAAATTCATTCATGGCATTGAAACAGAACATGAGATCACGGTACAAAATGATACAAAATCCACTCAAGGGAATATTCATTAAAACATGTTCCCTAAGGCACATTAGGGCAAGGAGACAGACACTCAAAATCAGTAAAATTTCTTCTTGTTAGAAACAGTCAAAAAGCTTTGCTATGGAAGGGTTTCAAATTGATGGATAGTATTCTGTAATTAAACTTTTGTGATACATTTATCTTCAGACTCAACTGTGTATCGATAGTTAATATGGCTTGCACTGCTAATTTTCAAGTAACTTCTTTAGTAAAGAATACAAAATAAAATGCCATACAGGTGACTTAAAGCTAATATACAAAAGCAAAAGATATATTTATGCAATCAGATATTTAGCAAGATCTTCCACAGACTATACAAATCTTGGTAGCTTATGTTTTCCAGTTTCTTAAGGTATTAATTGAAGTCATAGTGTAGAGCTACTATAGAGAGCACATTCAGAAATCCAATTTGAAGCCACATTTCATGATCAGGTACGACTTCAAAGTTAGATAAAAATATAATCTTACTAATACCTTGCTGAAGTTAACAATGCTAAGAGGAATGCAGGCATATGTAAACACATGCACATACATGCACACACACACACACAGAGTTGTTAGAGCAATAAAAATAGCTTTAGTTGTATGGAGGCTATACTTCATAATCAAATATCGTAAGGCAAATCCTGTTGTCAAAGTATTGCAACCATGTAGCTGATTTTAGCCATATACACAAATAATAGGTGGCATGATAATGATTCATTCTAAACTCCCTTCTCTTTGACTTGCAGGTTTGATATATTTAATGAATTTGTGTGCATTGTAAACACAATTGGTAATACTATTTAAAGTTGTTCCTACTGTGCAGGTATTTCTCTAAAGTTGGAATGAAATATCAAGAGTGATAATACATCGCTGTAGTGAGCACTCCCTAGAGTATAAAAATTGCCTCTTGAAAATGATGTATTCAAGGCTATAATCTTTGTTTGCATTCTATGAGAGATAACATGACCGGTGAGTGAATTCTAATTTTCTCTCATGTCATTTTACTCCTGGTAATATGTGCTTCATATTGACCATTTTCATGGTGAATAATGATGAAATCAGATAGTACACATTCTCTTTTCTAACTTTCTGGTCAAGGCTTGAAATAAAGACTCCTGTTTTAACTTTCAATAAAGCTGAAAGCAGTAAAGTTTGCATTTATGTCAAAAGGAACGTCATAGAATAAAAGGCAACAAATGTGTGAATTGAGATAAAAATGGCCTCTTCTATGTCAGAAGTATTTCTGAGGATTTTACTGCTAACATTCTTTACTCTGCTATAGATCTGAAAATTTAGAGAAAATGAAAGGTTATGTAGGCATTCACTTTGAAATGTATGTTAAGATCCCAGGATCATTCTTACTGCATTTATACTTGACATTTGTATCCCTGTAGTACTTGAAACATTTATAAGGGTAAAAACAAACAAACAAACAAACATCATTTTATTTATATGTATACAGAACAATGTCAAATCTGCAAAATGAGTTGTTTTTGTTTTGTCAAATGAATAAGGTCTAGCCTATGTAAATATATGGAAAGGAAATTCAGTGAAGATAGAAAAATGAAGGTTCTGATTTCTAGTGCAAAAACTTCAGGGTATACTCAGTAATTCTATTATCTTTCTTTGAAGTTGTTGCAAAAATTTAGTTATTTTCTATGTTTATTTTAGGCTAAGAAGCCTGATAAATATGATGTAACTCAAACAAGGCAGCTGGAGGATAAATGTCCAAGCAAAACATATTAGTGAAACCAGTTGTAGGACATATGGAAAAACACAGGAGGTGCGATCTCAAAAACAGGGAATGTTTAAATTAAAAAAGAAAAGAAAGTATTACAGTAATAGACACATTGCCATTAATCCCCATCAAAATACTCCCCCTCGCTTTGAACACACTTATCCCATGGTTCCTGCCACTTTCTGAAGCAGTTCTGGAAGTCCCCTTTGATGAGTGTCTTTACTTCATCCTCCACCATGGCAACACCCCAAGTCATACATCACTTTTGGTACGACAATTTATCTCAAATAAAAACATTATGGTGTGTCCTCAGCCACCTTATTCACCAGATCTGGCATTGTGCGACTTCTGTCTCTTCCCCAAAGTTAAAATTATTCAGAACATTGATGCAAGAGCTGTGAATTGTTGGTGAAAAGTTCAGATTGTCTAAGTTTTTCATGCAGCCTTTTTAGCACTTCCACATAGTAAACTTGGTTAACTGTCCAGTTGATACAAATTCATAATTAATAATCCCTCTGATATAAAAAAGTTAGTAACATCATTGCAAACAGTTTGCGAACTTAATTGTCATACTTCATATATACTGATACAGTGAGGTTGTTTTCCCTCACATTTCTAAGGTTAGGTGAGTTGTTAGAAGAACTGTAAATATATCTACAAGGATTATTCTTTACTGCTAAACAATGCACCCCATGGGGATTTCTTCATTAAGCCTTTCTTAAAAACCTTTACTTTTTTAAAAAAAATTAATTGGCTCAAAAGAACTGTACTTTAGGTTAGTAACTATAAGTTAACTTGTATGTATAAATAAAAATACAATGACTATTTAGATTTTTTATGAATAGTGACATTTTCATAAAAACAAAAACCTGACATATTTGAAATTATTAAACGCAGAATTTACTACTATATTTTAAATTTCATTTTAATTTAAATAGTCAAAAATGTCATTTGAAATCTTCAAGAATTAAAATTATTTTTAGTATGAAGAAATTTTGAGACTCATATGACTTACATTAAAAAAGGTACATGTATCATATATCTGTGTGTGTGTGTGTGTGTGTTTGTGTTTGTGTGTGTCTGTGTGTGTAATTTATGTTTAAACTCACTGGTGAAATCTTCCCGAAGACAAGAAAAATAAAAATATAGAATTCTTGATGTCAGCAAGAAAACAAGGAAAATACAATCAAAAGAAATAATGAGCAGAGGTATCAGGCAAAGGATATTTTGCAATTTTAATGTATCGCCAGAGTCCAATAAAACTCTATAGCTCTGTATTGATATCTGTTAGATCCAGGCAATATGGAAGGACATCTCATGTTTAAAATAATCATAGTACCACGGCATTGGGAACAAGAACATAAATACAAAGGCAAGAGGTAATTTTTTCTCTATGATCCACTTAAATAGAATCAAGCTTTCGCCTTACCTTCATGCTCTAATTTATCACATTGATATTTCAAAACTTTGAAATGATAATCATTCTGAAATCCTTTTCTGGCCATTAACATAAGAACAGATTCTCTACTTCACTCAAAATAACAAAAATAATACAAATACAGCTGTGAAATATACTTGTTCTCCAATGAGCCTTGTAAAGATTGAAAAAAAGGTTGATACTTGTCAAGGGATTTTGAAGTGTATTTTAGTCATAAGAATCCAAAAACAGAAAAAAAAAAAAAAGTTGATGCAGCAATTCCCCACTAAAAATTTATCCAACAGATACATTTTTAGAAATATATGAAGATATATGTACAAGAACATTTATTATAGCATTCAAAATAATTATATAATAACCAGTGACAACAAAAGAACTAACCTAAATATATATGCATGTACATGTATATGTACACACATATACACACACACATATACATATATATATATATATGTACATATATATATATATATGTATATATATATTGTATATATATGCTGCTGTTTAGAATAAAAATGATAAACTTAGAGAGAGAAATCATTATGGCAGAATCTAAACGACTGCTACCAACAAAAATAGTTAAAATAAGAAAGTGGTGTTGTTTAGATTTTTGTTTTGTTTTGTTTTCTTGGTGGGTATTGCTGCAAAAAGAAAGCAGTGGTTAAGGGAATTCCCAATGACAGAAGGCTAACTGCTTTGGTTAAGGGTCAATAAAAATCAGTAAGAAAATCTTGTGTGTTGTAGCAAAAAAGGCTTTACAATAATAAATACACATGCTAGATTTATGTGAAGTGGTCAAAGTGATTCTGCTTGGGCTTTCAAGTAATAAATACAATCTATAACACAATATAAATTGTTATATATGAATTATATGGATATGTCAGGTATGTTGGTTGGTTCACTGGTTGGTTGGGTGCAAATTAAGTGGAATAAATTTATTTTTTCTTATTTTCTTTACTTCAAATATTGTATCTGAGATGACCTGTAATGAAAGGAGTAAAAGTGATAGAATACAAGCATCCTTATTAATTATTCAGCTAATGGAGAGGGCTTTGTATTTCAATATGTTATTTAAAAGGAGTGGGGGTTGTATAGTTCTATCTAAAATGTCAAAAGGTAGGAATATAGCAGCTGATAGTTTATACTTGGAGCTATAATATATATTGAAAATTAATGTCACTTAAATGAAAAACAAAACTAGTCAAAGCTTCAACATAGAAATTTTCTTCTCTTAGTATCTGTCTGTTATTGAATCATGGTACTTTTTTAGTTCGTTTCCCAATTGAACTATGAATACTTTCCAGAGATTTTTATTTTTTTGAAGTACCTGTCCTTTTTATTTTGACAAAATTTATAAATGTCATTCTCAACAGAAAGCCTCCAGTGTCATAATTATGTTACTAATTGTAAAGTCTAATGTGAGGAGTAAACTTTTCAGTTGTTTTAGAAATGCCAGATGGGAGGTAAGCTCTTTGTATCCATGCATGAATTGTCTTGATTTTATCCTCAGGTTGAATTAATAACTTTACTGAGAATGAAATTCAAGTTTCAAAATAATTTGAAAGTAAATACTAACAGCATTGATCACTGCTTGATCTTTTAGTATCCAAGGTTGTTGATGAGAATTCTATTGTTTTTAAAATGCACAATCCCTGGCAGGTGATCTGCGTATTTTTCCTCACTGGAAGCATTTAGGATGACTTCTTTGTGCAGTGTTGTAAAATTTTATCAGACAGAAAATCAAATTAAAGAGATTCAAATTCCTATGTCTCATTACCTTCTCTTTTTCCTTTTACTTTTTTGAAGTATTATTGACATAAAATTACCCATTTTGAAGTGTACAATACAGTGGAATTTAGTTTGTTTTTAATGTGCAACCTTCACTTCTATTTCCAAAACATTTTTATCACCACAAAAAGAAAACACATACCTACTAAGCAGTCACTCCCTAGTCTCCTGGCACATGTCAAACACTAACCTGTTTTCAGTCTCTAAGAATTTATCTATTCTGGATATTTTACATAAATGGAATCTTACACTATGTTATTTTTTATTTCTGGTTTTCTCACTTGCCATATTTTTGAGGTTCATTCACACTACAGTATCAATACTTCATTTTTCTTTATAGGTGAGTAATATTCCATTGTATTGATATACAAAATTTTGTTTATCCATTTATTGTGTTCGGTTCTACTTTTTTGCTTCTGTCAAAAGTGCTGCTATGAACATTCATGTACCAGTATTTGTTCAGTACATGATTTCAGTTCTTTTAGGTATATATGTAGGAGTGGAATTGCTGAGTCATATGATAACTCTATTTTCAACTTATTGATGTACCATCAATTTTTTTTCAATAGCAGATGCACCATCTTACATTCATGCCAGCAATACATTAGAGTTTCGATTTCCACAGTTGTCATTATCCATTTTGTTTTAAATAACACTGATTATGGTCAATGTAAAGTGGTACCTCATTGTGGCTTTCATCAGCAATTTTTTAATGACTCATAGTGTTCAACATCTTTTAGTGTTTCGCTGGCCTTTTGTATATCTTCTTTATGAAAATGTCTATTCAAATCCTATAACAATTTTTAACCATTTTCTTAAATTGTGTTATCTTTTTGTTGTTAAATTGGAAATGTTCTTTATATATTTTGGATATTAGACCCTTATGAGATATATGTTTTGCAAATATTTCCTCCCATTATGTAGCTTATTTTTTTTTTACCTTTCTGATAGTGTCTTTTGATGTACACAGTTTTCGTTGTTTTTCTTTTTTCTAAGACATCCAGTTTACCTGTTTTATTTTTTGCTTGTGTTTTTGTTGTCATATTTAAGAATACACTATCAAATCCAATGTTACTGAGATTTACCTCTATGATTTCTTCTCATAATTTTATTTTTTTAGCTCTTAAATATAGGTCATTGATCTATTTTGTATTAATTTTGGCATCAATTAATTTTTATCCCAATTTTGTTCAATCGTTCTTATTCATATTTTTGCAGATTTTTATTACATAGATTGTTTTTTTTCTGGGTTCCGAGTTGTCCTTCTTTTATAGTGAAATATTTTTCCTTGGTGAATGGAAGTTCTTCATGAGTACAACAAGCATACAATTTAGAATTTGTTTAAAGTAATTTTGTCTTCATTGTACCAGTATAATATTTTCTGAGTTCAGTTTTCTAATCATAACTTAGTTACTTTTAAGTCACCAGTTTTCTTCAAACATATCGTGAATAATTTTTGTCTGTTCATTTCTATGACTGCTATTACAATCATCACCATCCCCTAGTTTATAGGTGAACCTCAGCTTTGGGCATATGAATGATCCCGATAGAATGAAAGACTTTATCTCAGGAGGCATGTGTGAGAATCAGGCAGGCAAACAAGTAGGGAATCCTTTTCCTAAATAAACAAGGGAAACTAGTGCAAGAGAGAATTCTGATTTCTTAGAGAGCATATCCCTTGTTTCAATCTAAAAGTAAACTGTCTATTTCCTTCATGTCAGTTAAGGAAGAAGGGTGACAAAAACCAACCAGCCAATGATGCCATTGTATAAATCATTATTTGATTAAGTCCCTCAATATTCATTTTTCTTCTCAGTTTCACTTTCCATTTCTGTTAACCTCAGGGATTCATATGTATTGGGAAAATAAACAACAATAACAAAAAAAGACTCATATTCCTCACTAGACTATTCTTTGTTCTTCTCTGAGATTCTGTCTCTTCTCTCAAAATGATGTGTTAATAAATCCCACCCTTTTGCTGTCCTCCAGGAATTAGCTAAAAATAATGCATCAAATCTTGTTCTCAACACTATTATGAATCTGTTCACTTTAGTATTTCTTTTGTCAGATTTCAGTTGGTTTGTGAGGAAGAATGGAAAGCTGAATTTGCTTACTTAATCAGTAATTTTAAATCAGAAGTCTCATAATGACTTTGAGGTAACCTTTAAAAGTATCCATGTGTAAAATAATGATAATTTATTTAAAATACGAGCAGTGCCATGACATATTAATTTGGTGTAGAGAAAGCATACAATTGTATAGCATGAAATCTGTATAAAGTCTACAGTTGTGCATCAAATCTGCCACCAAAGGGGAGAGGGGAAACAACAATATCTTGGTAAGTAATTCCAAAAATTCATGGAAATATCAATTTGATAACAAAATAATCTTCAATAACTACATTTTATGACTCCTTATGTTTTTAAGAACATTTCTCATGTATATTATATGTTAATGTTTCTTATTAATATCTTTTAAAATGTCTTCAATATCACTCCTATAGCAAATGTTATTAAACATTTCAAAAAGAAGTTATTTTAGATCAAAATAAAAAATGTTATATTAAAATTCAACTAAGTACTACAGTTGATCTTAGCCAAAAGCCAAGAAGCAATTGGAATTCATTTAAATAAACAGATATTTTTGAAGAAGTACATGAATTAAAAAATAAACAAACAAACAAACAAAAAAACAAACATGGTGGTATAGAAGTTATTCAATTAATTCTACTATAATATTTTAGGAAAATATTAAAAGCTAAGTACTAAGGCTGAAAGGTAATTGAATACCCTCATAGAAAAGTGAGAAAAGCACATGGCAGAATCACTTTATTGAATTTGCTAATGATTATGTGTAATATTTATCAGCACTATGAGCCAGGCACTTTTGTTTAAGTGTCTCATATTTTTTTAAAATATCTAATCCTCAATTCTAAGGGTGACTGCTCTTATTGTGATGATTTTATGGAGGTAAAAAAGGTTAAATCACTTGCATAAGTCACATAGTATCAATTTGCAGACCTAGGATTTGAAATCAGTCAGTCTCTCTTCCTCTAAAAAACTCCTTTTAACCATTATCCTATACTGAAGCTTAGTGTACAGTGTCTCTTAGTACACCTACTAATGGTTGAAATATTTGTATAAGAAATTCTACCTGAAAATTTGTGACAGGAGGAATGATGGACCCAAATATGTCTAGGCCCTAATACTCAGAATCTGTGATTTTGGTACATTATACGTTATATGGCAGGGTTGACAATCAGCTGTTCTTGAGCTGGGGGGGGGGGCGGGGGCAGGGGGTAGGGAGGGAGAGAGAGAGAGCGGCAACCAGAAAAGGTTCAGGGAATTACCACGTGAAAATCACTTAACGTGCTACTGCTTGCTGGTTGAGAGATGAAGGAAGGGATCTAAGAGCCAAAAAGTCAGGTAGGCCCTATAAAGTTAAAAAGGGAAGGACGTGGATTCTCCCTTAGAGCTTCTAGAAAGGAATGCAGCCCGATGATATCTTGATTTTAGCCTAGTTAGACGTGTTGGACTTCTGACCTAGAGAACTGTAAAATAATAATTTTGTGTTACATTAGGCCATTAAGATTGTAGTAAATCATTACAGCAGCAACAGGAAAGCAACACAGGGTATAAGGAAGGAATTCTACATATTGTAACATTTAAACTGAGTCTTGAGGAACAATCTGAAATTAATATTTAATAGAAGGGGGGTGAAGACATTCTACATAGTGTGAGCTAATGCTTGAAAAAAAATCTATACACATATATATGTGCATATTTACATATACACACACATATATACACATACGTGTGTGTGTGTGTGTGTGTGTGTATATATATATATATATATATATATATATATATATATATATATGGAGGGAGTGAGAGAGAGAGAGAGAGAGAAAGAGAGCAAGGAGGGAGGAGGGGAGGAGGAGAGGAGGAAAGCGGGGGGAAGGGGGGGAGATATATATAAAATATTACTCAGCCATAAGAAAAGATGAAATACTGCCATTTTCAAGACCATGGATGGATCTTGAGATTATCATGTTAAGAGAAATGTGTCAGAGAGAAAAATTCGAGAACCACAAGATTTCACTCATATGTGGGAATAAAAATGAAAGCAACAAATGAACAAGACAAACAAACAAACAAAAACTCAAAGACACAGACGACAATTTAGTAGTTACCAGAAGGTAAGTGGAGAGAAGGGTGGTAGAAGAAGGTAAAGGGGATCAAATACACGGTGACTGAAGGAGATTTGACTCTGGGTGGTGAACACCAATATAATATACAGATGATGTATTATAGAATTGTACACTTGAAACCTATGTAATTTTATTAACTAATATCACCCCCGTGAATTTAATAAAAGAGAGAGAGAGAGAGAGAGATGGAGCCAACAACTTAAACAGGAACAAGAATAATTGAGGAATGCTATACTAGTGATGCTTGTTTTTAGTTTACATTGAGTGTTTAACAGTTTCTGAAAATATTCTAACAGTCCATTGTAAATAGTTTAGATAGAATTTTATGACGATATGCATGACAGAGCATTTGCTTTTATAAAATCTTGTCAAATTATTATAATTTAAAAATTATTACTTATTTTTCTTTCTTACATTGTAATTTTTAATTTTTTTTTTCAATCTACACCACAGAAAGGGAGTTTTTAAGATCCAAAGAGTGATGATTTATTTTTTTCAAGAATAGGAAAAATTGGGCAGTTACTGAAAAAAATAGTTTTAAATTTTCCAAAAGTCTAGTTAGAGGGATAATTAATATACAAAATTGATAATTGCAAATGAAGGAAGCTGTGGAAACTGTTATTGTTAATTGAAATTTACATATTATTCAAAGGAATGTACAACAATAGTGAGGAGTCAGGAAATCTTCATTTAAATACCTTTCTGCAATAAAATTCTAACATGACCTTGGGCAAGGTAATTAATCTGTCACTGTAAATTAAAGAGTTTGTGCTCAATTATATTGATATCCATGGTGAAGAAAGAAAGCCAATATGGGTATAGTTTAGAGAGTGAGGAGGGAAATAATGACTAGATAAATTTGGAGAGTTAGAAAGGAACAAGGTCATGCAGTTTCTCCAAAGCCATAGTGACCTTCTGATTTTGTGTGTGTGTGTGTGTGTGTGTGTGTGTGTGTGTGTGTGTGTGTGTGTGTTTGAGATTTACTGCAAGGAAAAGTCACAGATGTTTTAAGCTAGTGATTCATATAAACTGATTCTATCTTGAAAATAAATCATCTGTTTGTTGTGTGGAACATGATTCTAAAGGAGAAAGAGATTCAGGGAGACAGAATAGGAGGACACTGAGTAATTCAGAGTCCAACCGTGGAGGCTTGAACTAAGATGTTAACAGAAACGGTTGAGATCATAGGATTTACAGATAGATTGGATGAAGAGATGGAAGAATGAGAGGAAATAATTTTGATGTGATCAGTCATACAAAGGGTTGCACTGTTGACCACAATGGAGTGTACTGGAAAAGGCAAGGTGAGAGGATGAATAGTGGATGGCTCAGAGAGAAACTCAGGAGAATTCTGTTTGGACCATACAAAGTTTGAAATGGCTTATTTGACACATTGATGGATATGAAAGGCAGACATTTAAACGTTACATTTGAAAAGACGGTGGGAAAATTAGGAATGGAGATGTATCGTGAGTGTCTTTACATATAATTTGGATGTAAAGCTATTTGACTAGGTAAACTATTTAGAAAGAAAGTTTAAATCGAAGACAGGGATAGGGACTCTCATAATTGTATAATAATAAATTAAGGCAGTATCCATGGCATTGTTGACGAGAAAATGCTTTGTGACAATACTTGTAGTGCACTAGAGCGTAAGTCTTATTTTTAAAATGTTTTTGAAGTATAATAGAGAAAACTTTAATAGAATAATAGTCATATTTTCAAATTTACTCTCTAATAATTGAATCAAAATTATATGCCTATATATGTCAAATTACTGCCTTATGAGGGTTTTTAAAGAAAATGTTTGATATATTACTAGGTATAAACTTTAATGTTTTACAATAAAAATTAGGAAATATGTCGCAGAAATGTAAACAGCTTCTATAAATACTGAGGTTACACTGAAGTTAATATGAAGAATCCACTGCAGGTGGTGTGTTTCATGCTGATACTGCGTAGAATATCAATTGTATTACATGCTTCATAATTACATATTTATTGTAATTACCTTACTGTTTCTAAAACAGACTCACTACTCAACTTTGACTTTTCTTTCCTTTAACTGTATGTTCTTTAAGGAATAGAGACATTTTGGGTCAATTCAATGTGAATTAGCCTTAGATGAGCAAACTTAAATTCCTACGGAAAATCCTTTAAAAAAAAAAAAAAAACACAAAAACTGAAACTGTGAGTTGAGGATGAACATTTTGAGGGCACTTTTGAACTAAGGAAAGAGATACCTGTGAGACTAGCATTTGGGTGACACTATTAAGGGATGATCAATGATTGTCCTTTCCTTCTGAGCTAAGTCAAATGACGGGATATTGTCAAGTCAGACTCACATAGGTCAGAGATACTGCCCATTATCAAGTTTTCCTAACAATCTCAAGGACACATACAACCTATGGAAAAATATAAAGGAGGAAAGGGTACAAGGTATTCAATGCAGCTTCCCTGACCCACATAGGATGCATCTCCAGCCCACGTTAAAGAATAGGTCCCTAAGAATGAGGGACAGTCACCTGCTTTGGAAACATATATGTTTTATTTAGGTTATGAAGCATCTCCATTTTATACTCACATAGCGTATGCTATGCCATGCCCCAGAGGACATGACATATTCATCACAGATTGTTGATTTAATTACCAAAGGCAACCCTAAACTCCAGACAGTCCACTAAAGCATTTTAGAGAGACCTACTCTCCTACCAAATGCCATTAGTTTGTTTTCAGTGAATTGTTTTAGCATGTTTACAACAAGATTAGGTCGTGTTCACATGCCTTCTTTCAACCTCTCTCCATCAATGTGAAAGAAACATGTTGTAGGTGAACTGTTAACTTCCTAGTCAGTCCTCTTTTCTCAGTCAGTATTTCTATACTGTGTATTTTTCAGATACATTTTCATTTTCTGTCTTATAGTTTGTGTTATATTTTCTACAAAGATTAACGTTACTAACACCATAACAAAGAATGAGACTTGACTCATATAGTTTTTAATAGCAATTCCTTTGCAAAGCTTGTTAAACATAATGATAGCTCTTCAGAGTTATTTCAATATTCTTTTGTCAATGCAATTACTCTTATTCCACCAGCAACCATAGTCATTTGAACTTTTCTTATATGTTGATGTAAGTATTTACTGAATGTGTAATTTTATAAGGCCAAATTTACTTCCTTTTTTGGATCATTTTCAGAGGCCTTTTATCAAGTGGTGACTTCAATTTAGATTGTACAATACTTTCTTGTTCTGCAGAATTATTTACACAAGTCTGGTTTTAATTTAATTCTACGAATCAATTTGCAAACCATTTGTTCAACCTATACCTTTGTCAGACAGCTTAATGTAGTAATTTCCTTATGCATCATATATTCCAACTGACTGAGATGTGACCTAAGAACACTATTCTGTGAATTTTGGTTATGTTTGGTTTGTGGACATACTAATATCCCAGTTAAAATAGGAAAGAATATAGGACATGGGCGTCCAGGTGTGATGACAAAGTTTTGCCCCTCTACCTATTTAAAACCAAAGAGTTATACAATAGTGAAGATTGTTTTTATTTATTGTAGTCAGGAATTTAAAAACAATGACAAAAGTCATATTTTTTGTGATGACCTACTATTATTTACATTTAATACAGTATTCACACAATTGAATTTCCTTTGACTCTCTAAAACACTGGCATTTAAAGCCATTAGACATCTGATAGCCTCTCCTAGTAAATGAATAATCCCTATTTTACTATTGTTGACAACTCTGCTGAAGTTATTATTAAATTAATTGATATAATCAGAGCTTTTTCTCTCAAGACGAATTTCCAGCCATTGCCAGTCTCCTGAAAAAAAGAGCTTTCTCTACTGTCCCCGTTTGGGTTAGCAAGATGTTTTTTATCATGCTGACAACATTCTAGGAATATTATTTCAATACTATTCAGAATCTCCAGACGATCTCCTGACATATCCACAGAACATGTTTATCAGTCACCACACAACTTGTTGCAATGGCAACATGAGCAGGAGTTCAATTATTTCCTCTGCGGGGATAACAAGTCCTGAGGTTTCTCCTTCCTTTTGTCCTTGGTCATCATTAGATCTGAGAGGGATAACTAAGAGTACCATTCTCTTGTCCTGAGATGCTCATTTATAAATTGCATAGTCATCACCCTCCCTGATATACTAATCCTTTCAGGAGTACCTTTTTTCATACGCTATATCTCTCATTTCTATTTATTACTTTTTTGCATCTAAGGCTGAATTTTAAGCTTAGCAGCATGTTATCTACCTGCAGAGATGGTAATAAAAGCAGCTTACCAACACTTCTCAGCTACCCTCCACCCCATCTCTATGCATTTGAAGGATTTGGCTGGTAGAGAATCTAGGGCAAGTCTTGCCACATGGTAATGGAATCACATTCATAAGTACGAGTAGCTTTAATTAGGCAATAAGAGTTGATGTTATGACTGATTCCAAAGTATTTGTTGAAATATGCACTGGTAAATTCAATGACATAGGAATTAGGCCTTAGGCATCCATTTGATATACAAAAATATTAAACGGCTCTGGCATCACCAGATAAGGAATATGGATGAAAAAGTTTATTAGGTGGAAAGTTGTTTCCATAATTGCATTTCCTCAATTCCCCATTCCTATCTCTAGATTCTATAAACAATTCTAGTGAGATTTCCCCTTCCTACCTCTCATACTCAAACTGAGAGCATGTTCATTTAAATGATTAGTCCAATCCATAGAGATTTTCAATCACCCATTTTTAATAATAAGTGTTTCAATTGCCTATTGAATAGAGCACTTATCTGTGTGTGTAGTAAGTGCTGTGATATATTCATAAAAGTTGTGTTTCCTTCATACTTTCTGTATAATAATAACAATGTAAAAAAACATGTAACTTGGGGAGAAGAAAAGTCTACCTTTAAGACTAACAACACACTATCCTTGAAAATATGTTGGTATATTTTTTAACATTATTAAAACATCAGAAATAAATATTATGACTGTTTAAATAGTTATTTTTTTAGCAACTGTCATCAATAGCTCTTATGCCTTTCCTCATTAAAAATCAAACAAGAAATTAGAAAATTCCAAATATATTTTAAAGAATATGTGAGCATTGTTGATAATAAGAGGTAGGCAATATGGTATACTTTTGCAATAAAAACAACAACAAAGATTTAAAAAAAAAAAAAAACACTTGAAACAAAAATCAAAACAAGCAAATAATCCAAAACCCTTACTTTTAATTTTTAAAAGAAAATCGAAAAGGGTTAAATTTGCTTTAACTTTTCAAATTTCCCTTTAAATGTTTTATTAGTCTGAGTTCTACAGAGAATCAGTGACTCAGGATATAAGTATGGCTCCCAATTCAAATATCCATCCTATCCAGAAACACCTTCACAGACATATCTAGAATCATGTTTATTCAAACACCTGGGAAGCCACGTCCCAAACTGACACATAAAATTCACCACCACAAGTCCACTCCTTATAAACTTCACACCCATACACACTTCCTTAGACCATACTTACTCTCCAAATATAGATTTGTAATTTTGCCTGACATGATACAACTACCCCGCATATACCTGAAATCACACTGACCCCTTCTCCAGAAAAAGAGATAAAGTCCTTTAGTGATTTTTACTCTTCTCCTTGATATCCTATCCTATAACTTAAATGCAACAATGTAAAATTAACAATACTTAAATACTATAACATAAAGTCAATTCATCTTACATTACATGATAAAGGAATAAGAGAGGAAAGAAAACAATATTTGCTTAATTTATACACAGAAACACATGTCCATTGCAAGATAAGGTGGGAACACTTATGACAATTGCACTCCTCATTTCTGTAAGTAGTCCTGTGATCATAGCTGGTATTCATAAGTATTTTCTTCCACCACCAATTCTGTATTCCCTTTGCCTTTACCAAGCAGTTCATCTGGTTGTAGTATTTTATCAAACCTTTATTCCTGAAAAATCTAGACCATTATTAGTCTTGTATGGACTGGATTGTTATAGTTTCCCATTGATTTTCATCACAGGACATGGTGATACTAAGAGACACCCAAAGGGATTTCTTTGATTCTAGACATACTCTTCCTTGCGTCCGGTGTGGAGTAGCAGTCCAATTTTCCACTTATATCCAGGATAAATCACCACAGGCAGTTCATACAGTAACTCCCTTCTTTGCCTATTGATTTAGAGGGATAAGGAATCCAATGTGGCCAGGAAGCAGACTTCCGGTTCAGTAGAATCATTGTTATGTCTCCTTGTGTACATTCCTCCTGCTGGAATTATGAACTCTAGGCCAGCATAGTATAAGGTCCCAGGAACAGGGAGCACGATTTTTGCTAGTGGGTCACTAAGAATAATTGTGATGCTCCTCCCACTTCTACCCCTTGATTCTTGGACCCGTGAATCCTGCCTATAGGAGAAACAGCACCATATATGGGATGCTTACTGGAAGCATACACAGCTGTTTAGAGATACTTGTTCCAGCCCTCTAGGTATTGGCTCCTAGCTGTCACAGTAATTGAGTCTTCAAAAGGTCATTCCACCATTCTATCAAATCCGCTGCTCCAGGGTGAGGTGGACAGTGGGTAAGACCAATGGCATCTGTGAGCATTCACTCACCGCTACTCTTCTTTTGCTCTGATTTCCTTGATTAGAAGCAAGGCTGTGTGGAATACCATGATGATGGATAAGGCATTTTGTAAGTCCACGGATGGTTATTTTGACAAAAGCATAGTGTGCAGGTAAGGCAAATCCATATCCAGAGTCAGTGTCTATTCCAATAATAATAAAACACTGCCCCTTCCATGATGGAAGCAGTCCAATGTAATCAACCTGCCACCAGGCAGCTGGTTTATAACCTCAGGAATCGTGCCATACTGGGAACTCAGTGTTGGTCTCTGCTGCTGGCAATTGGGCATTCAGAGGTGGTTATAATGAGATGGTCCTTAGTGAGTGGATGTTCATGTTGCTGAGTCCATGCATAAATTCTGTCCCTGCCAGCATGGCCACTTTGTTCATGAGCCCATTGAGAGATAGGCATGGCTGGGGAAAGAGGCTGACTGGTATACACAAAACATGTCATCCTATCCACTTGATGATTAAGATTCTACACTGCAGAACTCATCTTTGGTGAGCATTCACATGGGATACAAATACCTTCGTGTGTTTTGTACTTTCAGATAGGTCTGTTGAGATGCCTCTTCCTCAAATTTCCTTGTCACCAATTTTTCAATCATTTTCCTTCCAAGTTCTTGAACATCCAGCCAAACCTTTAGTGACAGCTCATGAACTGATATAATTGCATGTCTGGCCATTTTTATTTTCAAGTTAAAACAAACAAACGGCAACAAAAAAAGCCCACCAAAAAACAAAAACAAAAACAAAAAAATTGGTGCAATTCTTGATGTTCTGCCACTGAGAAGACTTGTATTCACTGCTGTCATTCAAGGATGTTCCAGAAAAAGGATGTAGTAATGAGGCTGTCCACTTTTTAGTGGTGCCTGAATATCATGAAGAACTATCTTTAAACCAGTCCCAAGACTTTTCTTCTGTCAACTGACTGAAGGAGGCCTTGTCAGGACACAGGTGCATGCTGGGAGAGGTAAGTCACCATGGTAAGAGTTGGGACCATGGTCATTTGAGCCACTTCTTCCTTTAATTTTGCTTCCATGGCATTTCTAGGCCTGCTCCTGTATATTCCACTTCATTTGATGCTGGAGTACTGCTATGCACACTCAACTTTATGAATTGATGGATCAGATAACACCAGTTCATGACGGACTGCTCAGGTTGCATGGTAACTTGCGGCCCATGGTTAAGTATTCAATTTCTAAGGCCCAGTAGCAAGCCAAGAGCTGTTTCTCAAAAGATTAGTTATCCATGCAGGATAGCAGGGCTTTGCTCCAAAATCCTCAAGGCCTGCACAGTAAGTCACCTATAGGGTCTTCCAAGATATCCGACCAGCATTCCTATTTGCCAACAATACTTTAAGAACCATTGCATCTGATGGATTATAGAGCCCAAGTTGCAGAGCAGCTCGCGCAGCAGCCCAGGCCTGTTGCACAGACTTCTCAAGTTCTGGGTCCCACTAAAACTAGCAGCTTTTCAGGTGACTTAGTGAATAGATATGAACAGTGCTCCCAAATGAGGAACATAGTGCCTCTTAAAATCCAAAGAAGCCCACTAGGCATTGTGCCTGTTTTCCTTTTCTTTTTGTTTTCTTTTGGTCGTAGGGTGTAGGGTGGCTAGATGTAACAATTTATCCTTCACCACTGGATAAGTTTGGGTACCCACTGAGCCCACTTAAGAGACTAACTTCAGGTAAAACTCCATTAATCACCCGACTTCCATATTCTCCTACTCTGGTTGGAAGAGCACACTAATGTTTTGGGTCTCCTGGAACCAATGTCAGTTCAGAGCCAGTGTCCAGCAATCCCAAACGGTCTGATTATTTCCTTTTCCCCAGTGCAGTTACCCTGATAAAATGTGTAGACCTTTTGGCAGGAGGCTGAGAAAAAAACTAACTGTATAAATTTTGGGGCATATTCTTCCTCAAGGGGAATCAGCATTCTCTTCATTTAAGAGGTTCTGGATTTATAGACTGGTTCAAGTTTGGGAATTAATTGAGGGGTCATGCTTCTTTGTTTTTATGATTTAAATTAGTCTTTTGTTCTTTTGATCTTGAACCAATCTGCCTTTATAGATGAGAATTTAGTAGGTTTCCTATCTATTTCATTTCTAGAACAATATGATCAGCTTGCCAATGCCACAGGTCTGTGTGTTAGACGACTCTGACTACTGCCCGTTATGATAATTCCACCACCTTCCTTTTGGCAGTTGGATGCCACCACCTGGTCCCTGCCACTCTGGGATCCAATTACTCCCAATGCATTTAGGTTTCCCAATTCAGTGCCTGCAGTTCCCACTGCAAGGTCTTGCCTGCATAGACGAGTCATCTCAAAGATCTTCAAGGATGCTGAGGCTCCCTCATGAATATCTTTCTCAAAGTAGTGGTGAAAGGATGTCTTTTCAGTTCTCTAAGTGTGAGTGAGTGAGTAGGTCTTAAACAACAAGCCTATGTACAATCCAATCTCCCTGAGCACTATGGATTATCTTTCTCTGGAAAACCCAGACTGATACAAAATTTATTTATAAAAATATAATTTATATTTTACATTATATATTATATTATATAATATGTTATATTATATATTAAATATATGTATATATGTATATATGTATGTATATATGTATTATAAATATATATACACATATATATGTATATGTATATTTATAATACATATATATGTATATATATGTTTGTGCATGTATAGATATATAATTACATATAGATATATATATACATTATGTATAGATATATAATTATATAAATATATATAGATACATATATAGATATAGATATATCTATATTACATGTAGATATATAATTATAATATATAATATATAAATATAATACATATTATATTTATGTATTATATATATATATATATATATATATATATATATATAAAACCAATAAAACACAAATTGGTTTTCTCTCCCACAAAATGTATATATTATAAATATATATTATATTATATGCAAGCATATATTTACATTATTCTATATCTTTTATATATTATATATAAACATGTATAATAAAGAATTGGCGCATGATATTACGGAGCCTGAAAAATCCTAAGGTGTGCAGTCAGCAAGCTGGAAACACAGGAATGCTGATGGAATAGTTGAAGTCTGAGTCCCAGTGCTTAAGAGCCAAAGGTCTAATTTCTCGTCTTGCTCTAAGACACACAGGCAGAGAGAGTGAATTCTCTCTTACTCACACTAGTGTTAAATCCAGGCCTTGAAAGGATTAGATGAGGCCCAATCACATTGGGGGAGGGCAATCCACTTTTATTTAGTCTATAGGTTCAATTGTTAATCTCATTCAGAAGCATCACCCAGAATAATGTTTCACAAAATATCTGGGCACCCTGTTGCCCCATTAAGTTGACATATGAAGTTAGACATCCCAGATATATTTTAAGTTTTTAGCCTATCCTATATGCACATGTTTAATTTTTCCAATTTCTATAAAAAATGAGGCCATGGGCTTGAAAATTAATCTGGGGAACGTAATTTGGTGGTTACCAGAAGGTAAAGGGGTTGGGGGGTGGGGGATGAGGGTGAGGGGGATCAAATGTATGGTGATGGAAGGGGAGCTGACTCTGGGTGGTGAACACACAATGTGATTTATGGATGATGTGATACAGAATTGCACACCTGAAATCTATGTAATTTTACTAACAATTGTCACCCCAATAAATTAAAAATAAATTTAAAAAAAAAAAAAAAAGAAGAGCAAAATTGAAAATTATGTTTTTGGAAAATAATAGTTAGCAATTTAGAAATGTATCTAAGAATCATTGTGTTTTTAATGTATATATTCAAGTTTCTAAGAAGTAAATAAGTGATTTCTAGGGAAAAGGGGACTATTTGGTTCATGAAAATCTGAAGAAAATAACTATACCTTAGTACACATATTTCTTAAGGTATTTTATATGGGATTTGTTCTCTAATAGATACACAATATTCATAAGGTTTCTATTTTATTGTGTTTCACTGATCCTATAAAAATGTTGAGCTTTGCATTCATTATACGATTTTTAGTTATATTTTGATTATCATACAATAAGTTTTACTATTGATATCTATCAAAGGTATGACTTAAAATCAATAATGTACATGATAGAGAAATTCAGTATTTTAGGACAATAGTTTCTGTTTTTATTATATTGCACCAGAAAATAACTATTGGGAGCTTCCATTCTTAAAATGAAACTGTGGATTAAAGACACTGTTTTAAAATGTATGTTGAATTTTTTGTGAAATAATTGTTTTAAAATTACATTTTAAATTAACAAATAAAAACTGTACACACACACACACACACACACACACACACATATATATATATTATTGTGGCAGGATTTAAAACAGGTAGAGATATGTTAATAAATCAAAACTATAATAATTTAAATATATAAATGACTAAAATAATATCACTTTGTCACAGATATTTTACTTTTTAGAAAAATTTTAAATTTTGTGATAATATATACTTATTCTGAAAATCTAGTAACTCCATAAATATTTTAATTTCTTTTGGATATCATCCTCAGTCCAAACAGCATACTTTTACTGCTGAATTGTCCTTGAAATGTTTTAAATTGAATATTCAGAGAAAAGTGTAGTGATTATGATTACTACTATGTTGGATAAATATTTTCCGGACTCCAAAATATTTTAAATGAGGAAAAAGTGCTTGAAAAGTAAATTGTTTGATAGATATTTGAATCTAAGTAAGATTTAGAATCATATCTGTGTGACAGATACAGATTCGGTTCCCTACACATTTTAATACATCACAATAAAGTGTTAAATGAAACATTTATTAAATGCAATAAAATAAAGATATAGCAATATTGTATTATAGTATTATAATTATGTTAAATAAAAGGAAAATAATGGGGAGAGATAAGGAAAAATCTAAACCAATGTTAATTTGTGTGTACATATGTAAAATTTCCATTTAAATTTTGTATCAGTATACACTGGTTCCTGCTGTTTATTCTGGCTACTTATTAATAATTTCCATAAGACAAGCATTGGATAAGATTTCCTGACATAGAACATGGTCTTTGTCCCAGAGCACTTACTATTCTACAACATTTTTGGTAAATTTCAGCATTACTCCTGATTAGTACTGTTTCAGATCTGAAAATATATTTGATAACGTTGTCAATCGACCAATCTTTCATGTTTCCTTTTCTGAGTGTATAATCGTGAGAACAAGAATATAGCTGTGGGAGACATTTCATACTTTATTTCATATATTGTTCTTGGCTATTATTTACTTATTTTTCTTTAATTTCATTGAGAAATTAATACAAATTTATTCATAAAAATGTATAAAACTTGCACAGCTTAAAAATGCAGGAAACAACTTCTGAAATATTTAACTGTTTTCAATATTATGTATCTGTTGGGAGTACTTTTATAAAAATAAATATATAGAAAGTTGAAATTATACTCTATTTACTTACTTAAATTAGTTACGCCCAATAGATGCATATATAGACCATAATTTTAATGGCCACAGGCAATACTATTGCACATTAATTAGCCTAACCAAATTAACAAGGTGAACTTTTTGGGTCTCTCCACAATTTTTGCCAAATTAAATATAGCTTCTAATAAATATCAATTATCTATATAGCTATGTTTTTCATCCTTATTTCCTTTCATTAAAGGTGTATTTTCTTTTTCTCTTCTTAGAATAAAAGTACTAGCAATACAAGGATATTTGTAAACATGTGTGCATATATATGTATATATATGCTTACATAATAGTTTGAAAGACGTATTTGAATATGCAGTCATTAAAAGAATGTTATTGACATACAGAAATGTCTAAGCTGTAATTTAATTAAAAACTGGTGTTTTATACTATTTATGATCTGATTTTTCTAATAATCGATGTCAATTAAACTTGTATATATGCAAAAACATATTGTTTAAAAGACGAGGGTGTTTTTAAAAGAAATTTGTTGAAATTGTAATTATTTACAAGAAAAATATCCACCATTCTCTTTTTGAATTACGAGGTTAGTGGGCATGGTAATCAATTTTCACCCAAAATGAAGAGTATCATAATAGAAAAGTGAAATGTGCTTTATACTGACAGGGCAGGCAGTCTCTTCTAATGTACATAGTCAGGAAAGACATCCCTCAGAAGACAATTTTTAAATGAGATACGATAAATATTTATCTAAGGGAAAACAGATAGAAAAGAAAGGGTGTTAAAAGAATAAGGGAAAACATATGCAAACATCAGTTATAAAAGCTGGTACTGGTCGTCTGAGAAATGAAGAAAGCAAAACAAGCAAACAAAACAATTGTTACATACAGAATGCACAGTGAAGTGGGTAAAGTTGGCAGCTATGTATCTGGAAATGAGAACAAGATTATGGATGATGTATAAATACAGCTATAACATCCAAACAATTAGAATAACAATAAAAGTAAAGAATATTTTTAAAAGAATATTATCCTCTAATAATAGAAGAGGCTTAGTACGTACACACACACACACACACACACTTTGCCCAATAACTGGAATTTTCATGAAACTAACCCTGGCTTGTAAGACTTTAGATTCACGGTTCTTATGCACTGTGCCTTATTGATTTTTAAGCTGGGAATGACATGACCAGATTTGTTATATAGAAAAATCAACTTCTTTAGTATGGAAATTTGTTTGGAGTAGAGCAGAACGGGAGGCAGGCATCCACGAGGAGATTGTAGTAGTGGTCTACATAAGATAGGATGGAGGACAAAACAAAGGTGGTAATCATTCTGATGGAGACAGATAGATGGTCAGGAAGATAGTCCAGAGAAGAAAAGGCTGCAGATAGTTACCTTAACATCGGCTTTAAAAGTGAAGGAGTAAAATATGAACCCTGTGTTTTCAATTTTGGCTGACATAAAAAACAGATTAAATATTCACACAATTCACAGATGAAATTGACACCAAACAAATAGGTGGAGCCACGATGTAATGAAATTGGGAAGTATGCAATAGGAGACAACATAGTAGGAATAAGCTAGTTAAGATTCAAGTTTCAGAATAGTGTTCAATTTGAAGAAATGCTGAGATTTTTTTTCCAATGCAAAATTTCTGTGACTACATGATTCATTTACTTGTTTTAAATACACAATGACCATCCTTCTGCATTAAGACGTTTACTTTTAAGATAGGTGTGTATCAGAAGAAGGAAGATGATTTATGAAAAAAAAAATCCTATTTTCATTAAATTATTTATGTGGTCATTGGAAAAATCCCTGTGGTTTTATATCACTCGAAATTTCCAATGTCCATAAAATATACCGATTTCAAAAAATAAGAACATTGTGTTTGAAAGAGTACCTACTCAAAAGAGAATAATCTGTGAGATTAAAATTCTTTGTGATTGGTCTCTGTGATGACACAGCCTGTAATCTATGGGTACAAACAATATGATATGGAAGGGAAGTAAAATCACTTTAAATCTACAGTGCATATCCTAAACTTTTCACGATAGTAAATTCAGAAATTTCTCACATTCACAAGAATGTGAGGAAATTCACAAGAAATTTCTCTTTCAGTTGAATGATTTTAAATGTAATCAAGAGTATATTAATATTTTACACTCAAGATCTAGGTTAGTGTGCTTTTTGTTGTTGTTGTTGTTATTCACGTACTAGAGGTTTAAACTTTGGTAGCATTCTATTCAAAAATATCTTGGAAACACTGTGTTCTGAAAAAAGGATAGATTTATTTTTGTAATTTAAAGTTAGTCCCTTGTGATGTATAAATATATTTCTTTAAAATTTTTGAGAATAATAAAACTGAAATGCTTAGTTTCTCCACAGTGAAAATCAAGATAACCATTGAGTCATTGTTCCAGTGATGTATGGAGACAAACTTATGTGCCAAAATTATTTTTTTCTGTAATAACAATGCATATATTTATAGTACTCTTCTTTTCTACCTCTCTGAAGCTTCACACTGACCAAGATAAAGGAGATGGAAATTTAAAATACATATTAACAGGAGATGGGGCTGGCAGTCTATTCGTTATAGATGAAAATACAGGAGATATTCATGCTGCAAAGAAATTAGACAGAGAAGAAAAATCCCTGTACATTCTTCGTGCCAAGGCTATAGACAGAAAGACCGGGCGGCAGGTGGAACCTGAATCTGAATTTATCATTAAAATCCATGATATCAATGACAATGAACCAAAATTCACAAAAGACTTTTACACTGCCAGTGTTCCTGAAATGTCTGGAGTCGGTAGGTATATGCTAATCAATGTAAATTAACTTTTTCATTTGCTTGTTTGCTGAGGTAATTATTACGGACACATGGTTATGATATGTGGCCTCTTTTAATATAAGAACTATAACTGAAAACTAGTTAGTGTTAGCTATCTCACTTCCAATTATTTTCACTTGAATATATCTTAATTGAAAATAATTAGAAGATTTCCTGCTATGTTGTAACTGATAAAATGATTAGTACTGGGAACAGTTATTCCATTGCATTTCAACGAACATCTTCATCTCTATTCAACTGCCATTCAAATGGCAGTGAAGGTGAATGTACTTTTTGCCTGAAATGAAAAGAATATCAAATAGTGTCAGCAGTTTTGAACAATTTTGCTTGCATTATTTTGCATAATAACAACTGCTGCTTGCATTTGACAAATTTCTTTTGATTGTTTCATTTGATCATTGCAACAACATCATGTGGTAAGCATGGGAAATAGAATCTTAAATCTCCATCCTGTTAATTAGGAAACCAGCATCCAGAAAGATTAATCAACTGAATTAAGATCAAATAACCTGGTAGCATAACAACAATATCTTAAGTCTTCTTATGTTATTTTAGTTACATTCCACAAGTGCATAATGACTCATTTTGCAAACTGAAAATATTTGTTTCATTTTTTTTAAGGTTGATATAATTTTAAATACTATTTCTTATTATGTGATGTTTTTATTGTATGTGTGATGACTTTCAGCTCTACTTATGTGAAAGGTTTAGATTTGTTAATGAAATAATAAAAGCTGACTCTTAAATCATAATATATTTCTGAAAAAGAGTAATATAAACTTAAAATCTAAAATATGCAACTGATTTTCAAAAGTTTATGATATTGAGTTGAATATTATTTTAAAATTTGTGTTAAGTATATAACTTTGACATCATTATGATTATTGCATATTAGTCGAAAGTAATTATGAGGAAAGGCAAACTTCTATTCACCTTTACTGAAATTACATCCTGTAATGTAAATATTTCTTAACTCTGTGCCATCTAGCCAGAAGAACCCACATTTTGTAGAAAGAAGTTATAACTTCCTCTAATATCAAATGAAATCTCATCTATCCGAGAAAAGTACAGTTCTTCGGCTTTTTCAGGCATTCATCTCAATAATATAAAAGAGACATCAAATTAGAAAGGAGGCCTATGAAATCATAAAGCCTAGGATGAAATATGAGTGCATGTGTTTTCTTTAGTATTTTTATATATCTGTTACCCTGATACAGTTCTCTGGAAAATCCTGGATTGGTCCACAGAGGTCAACCACTGAGTTTAATACATCATGATCTCTGTATGGTCTTATAGAGATGAAGATACATCTAAAATTGTACTCTTCAACTTCCCATTGATGAGCATTCTAAAGTAGTTTGGCTTTTTGATTAACACCCTTTAACTTTGAAAAACATTATTGTTTTTCTTGTACATGTTATTTTTCCAGATATTTTGACACGTAATAGTACAACCTTTACTTATCTTTCTCCAAAAAGGTTTGATGTACTATAGGAGTAAAAAAGTATAATTAAGATGAGAGTTGTTTGAGTAGGATAAATTTTGATAATAATTGATTTAAATTTGAATAAGTTAAAATTTTCAAAGCATTACCTGATTTTTAAAAAAAGTATTTATTAGAGACTATTGATATTTAAACTCAATTAACCTGTGTTTTCTCCTATATTATTTTATGTATTTAATAGAATATTACCTACCTACCTAATTAAAATATATTTTTCTCCTCTGAAATACTAATATAGTCTAGATTATATTAATTTTTATCAATTATGTGATATGATTAGGACTGGATTAAGCACTTCTATAATTTTAAAAACCCTCTCTTGTTCAATATTCATAATAAAATATAGGATATATGTCTATTCATGGAAGAAGTCTTAAAGATGATCTTGTTCAAAAGAATGATCTTATAAGACAATTTATATTTAATTCATATAAGCTTTAAATTGTGGGCAGTGCAATTTCTGATTATTGCAGGCCTTAAAAATGAGAATTTTGGTCACTACCATTTGCATTCTCTCCATTCCTACAATTCCAAAAACATTAAAAAAAGTATAGAGCAGGTGGCAATATGTCTCTGGTTGCCACTTTGGTACTAATAAAGATTTAAGAACTACAGGTAGTCTTGGTCTTATTCATAGAGGAGAGTTATTAATATTTATTACTAATATTGACATCACTGCGTTCATTGCTTTCTCCTTGGCCCACTCATAGACTTTGTATGTGTCTATTTTTAAATAGAAATGTACATATATATACACACACACACACACACACACACATATGCATATATATATATATATGTGTATGTGTATGTATGTGTGTATGTGTGTGTATGTATGTGTATATATATATATATATATATATATATATATATATATATATATATATATAATATGTATATGCAGAAGATAGAATTCTTGGTTTAATCATCTCTTTTAATAACTAAGTAAAATTAAGCCCAAAACAGTCAAACTGACTTGCCTCAAAACACACAGAGACAGCTTATTAGTATACTAGTAAAAATAAAGAAAAACGCTTAGTAAATTCCGACACAGCTAGATACTTTTAATACCTTACTATTTTCCTCCACTGTAAAATAGTCATGCTTATTAAGCAAAACATAGTTTGGAAAACACCTAATTTTATTATATAGCTAGTAACTCCTCAAAAGCAGCATTTTTCTTATTTTATTTTTTTTAATTCAAATGCTCCCCTCAATAAAATTAAATACAAATAAGAGGGGAGGAACAGCATTTTACAATAAGACTGTAGAGCCTTTTCTGGTAAGTTACTCTCCTACCTGATTAAAAAAAAGATTGACTCAATATGATTTTGCAGATGTGATTTTCTCTCCGTTTACGTATATGTGTAACCCATATATTGACACTTGAAGCACAGGGATAATGAAATAATAATTTGTCACCAAATGAAGTAACGTCCTATGATTTAATTGTAATATTATTTTATTATATTAGTGATTTTCATTTAAATCAAAGAGTATGAAAACTACTACTATTAATTTTGGGGGTAAATAAAATCTAATAAAAAGGATGTAAATCAGACAGAAAAAGTCAAGAACCATATGACTTCACTCATATGTGAGATATAGAACTGAAAGCAACAAATGAAAAACACAAACAAACAAAAAATCATAGACACAATTTAATAGTTACCAGAGGGTAAGTTGGGGGTGGGGGGGTGGTAGAAGCGGGAAAAGGGGGTCAAATATATGGTGATAGAAGGAGAACTGACTCTGAGTTGTGAACATACAATGCAATATTTAGATGATGTATTATAGAATTGTACACTGGAAATCTATAATTTTACTAACCATTGTCACCCCAATAAGTTTAATAAAAAATAAAAATAAATAAATCTCCAGCGATTAACCTCAAAAAATAAATAAAAATGAAATTTCTTTATACTATTTTACCCTTCTTTCCCATGTTATCCTCTGATATTCTATATACTTTCCTCTTCTTCCCCTTTATTTTTGTCTTAATATATGTGTCTCTCCCTTTTCTCTCTCACCAATTCTTCTTGTTTTTTCCCTCTGCCTTGTCTCATTTTGGTAAAACCACATGCCATATTTTATTTTAATTCTCAGTCATGTGCCCCTTCTCCTTTTTAGTGAAAATCAAATTACTCCGATTAACTCTTAAAATCTGAAACCCATTAGTATCTTCTGATCAGAACACACAATCTGGATGATATATGAAGGCATATAATGAAGGAATATGGGATATACTTTGATATAAATATTTGTAGTAAATCCCTACTTTGTATATTTTCCATTTTTGTGGCCATTCTATTTTTAATATAGATTACCTATCAACTCTCTATACTGCCATGCATTTATCTTCATCTAGGCAAATTACCACTGTAAATTTGGTGACTTTGGATGCATTATTTCTCCTTGACTGGGTATTTCCGCTAACTGGTCCCTCACAAACTTATCCAGTTCTCCTCTCACACCATCAACCCAATAAGGAACCCCTCTGTAGTTTTCACAGATCACACAAATAACTCATCAGTGACTCCTTCATGTTCTAAGACTGGTCCATTCTTAGAGGTTAACCACCTGGGGATTCAATATGTAACATGCCCAAACATGTCCATAACATCAGACAGGCCACTTACTATAGTATTTAGAATGGAGCTTCTTTCCTCAGACTGGCTAGGTAGAATCCCATCCCCATCATCTACTAGGTGTGATCATGACCAACCTCTATATGCCGCAAGGCCTACTATGTGTATTAGGATAAAGTAATAATACAAATTGAGTGCTAAGAACTCTTCCTGGTCTACATTAAGCGTTCTATAAATGCTAATTCTCATTATGACTTTGAGCTAGAAACTCTGCTGGGCTTTACAGATAAGATGTTCAACAAAACCAGACATGGCCTCCGCCTTTGAGGAGTTCACATCATGCAGGACAAAACCTACAAATAACAAATAACCCACCGTATTTCCCCAAAAATAAGATCTAACCAGAAAGTAAGCCCTAGCATGATTTGTCAGTGTGACATTGCCTGAACATAAGCCCTAAATGCATCTTTAGGAGCAAAAATTAATATAAGATCTGGTCTTATTTTCGGAGAAACTCAATATATTTGCTATTCAGGCATCACAGAATTTTATGTAATATTTTTTGTCCTTAGTTTAAATTAAAGTAAAATATTTAAATTACTTGAGAACAAATAAAAATTATAAACATCTCAGAAAATTTAGAGAGATATAGTAATCAAAATTATGTATTTCTTTTTAGTCTATCTTTATAAACAAACATTTTTAAAATCAGTACAAAAACATAGAAACCACTATCTATCAAATTTTATTACTAAATAGTATTAATTGTGTAATAAATCATTACATTTCTGGGGAAAAATATCCATGTGCTAAAGTCCAATAGAGCAGGTGTCTCTCTTTTTATCATTTTGCTACTAGAAATAACATATCAATGATATGCTATCAGGGTTTATCAATGTTTAACAGCATTCCAAATTCTTACCATGATTCTGAGAGATGGGATAGTATCATATATATACATACACACACACACACACACACACACACATATATATAAATATATATATATATATACATATATATATATATATATATATATATATATATATAAATATATATGATTGTAGCATAGTAACCGCATTTTAGGATGGATTGATTTCTATTCTTTAACTTCCTGTTTTTTAGGTCTAGTGTTTTTGAGTAAGTTCAAAGATCAGATACCCACAAGAAAGAGCAAACGATCAAATCAAATTTAATAATAAAAACATATTATCTAGAGTGTCAAAAAGATATATTTCAGTGTTTATACCTGTTCCCATTGTGAAATGACACCTTCAGTGAAAGAAAAATAAAACTGGTAGCCAAAGAAATCTCATGAAATTGATGAACTACCTACTTGAATTTAGCATATTGGTTATGTTTAATAATTCATATTTCAAATAATCCTCAAGAATGAAAACAATTCTTCTAATATATATTTATGTAGGGTTATATAAAAATAAATTAAACATAAATCAGAAAACAACTTTTTGAATTTTGAACATTATTTGGGGAAGAATCACTTTATCATTTTTGCTTTGGTCAAGCTCAGACATTAGGACTTGAGTGGATATTTTTTAAAGGACAAAAGAGTATATCTGGGATGGACTGAGTGAGTTGTGCTGTGTCCTCTCACAGGACATATCAATTTCATTAAAGCTGAGGAAACAGAGGCCTCAAGAGGAAAAGGTCAATTTCTCATCTTTTGATAATTAATTTTGAGAACACAAAAAGACTTGCTAAATTCATGTGTTAGTATTCAAATATGTTGATAGGAAATGAGCTGTTAGTTTAATCATAATGTACAATATATTAGCTTTCAGAATTTGATTTCACATATTCATACAAATTTTGAGAAACATTCACCACAATTCAATTACACAAGTGATGAGTGTGTAATATACGTGAGGTATTAAAGGAGGTGACAGGGTCAATTTGGAACTCACCCTGTCCTAAAGTATTTTAAATTCTATGTAAGAATAAGCGTCACATAGTTTTAAAAATTATGTGTAGGATATTGGAAAGTGTCATACAAACTCATTTTGGCCAAGGTAGGCTTCAGTTAATAGTAGTTTTACAACCATGCCTTGATTATAGAAATCTAGTGAACTATGAGAAATGTTTATCACTATATTGGATTATGCTTAGTTCCTGAAGTTAGCTCCTTTAAAACTTTTTAAAATCTTTTTAACAAAGTCACAATAACATACTTTAAATTTTATAAAATAAAATGTAGCAGAGAGTAATGTTAAATTACAGTATTGCATGTGAAACAGAATTATACACTTCCTTAACTATAAGGGAAATATCTGCTGATTTACATATGTGAAGCAAATAATTGATAGGCATAATCATATATGAATTATATGCATAATTCATATGCATATTGATAGGCATAATCATAATTGAATATGTTAAATACAGTTTAAAGGGAGGCATAGACACTTTATAGTCATATATATCACAAAACAAAAACCTTTCGAGGTCAATTTTATGTCATTTTTGTTTGTTTTTTTAATAAAAACATGGCCTCTCTATTTCTCATTTTATTTACAATACACAGTTAATTTACCAGAGTAAAAAGCAGAATTTGTCTCATTGTATTCATCTTTGTGATTAAATGTGTTTTTGATTTTCTTAGTAGTTCAAACCATAAAAGGGATATTTAAATTGTAAAAACTAAAGGGAAAAGCGAGTATTGTTTTTTTTGGTTTTTTTTGAGACAGCATCATTTAAACAATTTCGTCAAAGTATACAATGGTCTAACATACCACACTATCAGCAGTGATTTTTCAGAAAGATAGTTTCTAATTCGGAAGTATGTAAGTGTCTGTGTTCGGGTTGGGGTTCATGTAGGTACATCTGTGATACAAGTGACTGCAACTGACGCAGATGACGCCAACTATGGAAATAGTGCCAAAGTGGTCTATAGCATATTGCAAGGACAGCCATATTTTTCAGTGGACCCAGAATCAGGTAACAACATTTATTACTTAATCCTTTCTCAGTTACGTAATTCATCTGGATGCACAATTAATTTGTAGATTTTTCTATATATTAAAGCTATCTATTTGGTATGATATTTCTACTTATTCCCTATATTTATTACATGGAAACATAAACAAATTTCCTATTATTTAAACAGGTTATTTGAATCATAAGCTCCTTAGACTATTTATTGAGTTTAAATTTATGACACTAAATACCAAGTTTCATAGAGATTCCACACTTTATGTATCACAGATAATACTCCAAACCTAAAGAATGTGACAATCATTAAAACGAAGCAAGCATACTCCTTACAATTTTTTGATAAAAGTTATTTTTTTCAATCAAAAAGATAATCTAATTGATTTAGAAAAACTCATTTTCTGAACAGTAACCAACAGAAAAATTATTTCTGTTCTGTCAATTATCTTAAATTGGTTGTGGATGGAAATACTTAGGTACATGGACATTTTATCTGTTTGTTATAATTAACTTCTGTAAAATGGACCTTATATAACTTAATTTAAAAAAATCAGTGATTAAATTGTAAAATACTTGTCTATTTTTCCAAAAGGCATAGTAAAAAACTGCATTACCAGACATGAGCAGAGAAAATAGAGAGCAGTACCAAGTGGTTATACAAGCCAAAGACATGGGCGGCCAGATGGGAGGCCTTTCTGGAACCACCACAGTGAACATCACTCTGACGGATGTCAACAATAATCCTCCTCGATTTCCCCAGAGTAAGGAAAGTGTCTGTGATCTCATATCGGAAGTCTTCCCCAACGCACTACAAAAAGAGGCTAATATTTGTACTAGTGGTTTCACTACTAGTTTAAGCAAAAAGGTCAATCCACAACTCTTGTCCCTACAAGATATTAAAATTTCCCACAAATTGGAAGTCACTATGATCATTTTCACCAGTAAGTAGGTAGTAAAATAAAACATGAAAATAAGGTTCATTTGACAACTTTAATTATTTTCTTCTTCCTTTAGAAGAGTTACAATGTTCTTCAGGCTAATTTTCTCAGCATTTGCTATGATCATCTCACTCTTTTTCTAATCTCTTTCCTGAGTAGGAGTGCAGACTCTCAAGTCTACCTGCCTGGCTTCAAATCCCATGTCTGCCATTTGTCTTGCCTCAGTTTTCTTATCTGTACATAAGAATTAGAATTCCTTATTTAATTGAGTCTAAGATACAAACTCATGCTTTAACATATCTCAAATCAGATATTTAAAGTCACTGCATGTGGGTTCAGTTGGCAGCATTGTTTTTTTTTTTTCTTAGTGGTCTGTAGAGTTACGGTATCCCTCGGTTGTGATAGTATCTGAGGCATGTTAAAGTTTGCTATTAAAGTCAGCTACCTACTTGTGAAGGTTAAATTGGTCAATACTCACTCTTTCAGTCATCACCTTTCTAGGCGTATATGTTAAACTATGGATGCTTTGCATGCCATGAGGTGCTACAAAAACAGATTCTAATGCTCTGCTGAAAGATATATGTACCCCAATGTTCATTATAGCATTATTTACGGTGGCCAAGACATGGAAACAACCAGTGTCCTTTGACGGATGATTGGATAAAGATGTGGTATATATAAACAAAGGAATACTACTTGGCCATAAGAAAGGATGAAATACCACCATTTGTGACAATATGGATGGATCTTGAGATGATTATGCTAAGCAAAATAAGTCAGACAGAAAAAGTCAAGAACTATATGACTTCAATCACATGTTGGATATAAAAACTGAAAGCAACAGGCAAATAAATAAAATCTTGTAGACAAACACAATAGTTTAGTGGTTACCAGATGGTATGGGTGGAGGTGGGTTGATAGAAGAAGGAAAGGGAATCAAATATATGATGATGGAAGGAGAACTAACTCAGGGTGGTGAACACACAATGTAATATATGTGATGTATTATAGAAATGTGCACTTGAAAATTATATAATTCTGCTAACTATTGTCACCACAATAAATTTAATGAAAGAAAATAAAATGTTGTTATGCATATTAGAAAATGTTTTCATTTTACAGTAAATAAAAGTATAAAGGCCCCTATCTTAAAATATTCAATTAAGGGATCTCAAATTTAAATTTACAACATTGATTACAATACAGTAAAGTATTTTTCCAGGTTAACCAAATTTAAAATACTTGATGATTCAGTTCTGGATAGTAGAATTAAACACATGATAAATGTTAAAAAATAAAGTTTTCTGAGAACATGAATACTAACCTTAATTAACATAAATCTATACTTTGCTTTCAGTTTCCTTAAATATAAACTGAAAGAGTATGATTTGACTAATTCTCTAATTGCTTGCCATTCTATAATTCTATGGTCTAATACAATCTTAGCAAAAGATTTGGAACTATCACAGTAATAAAACTAGAACTAGCCCCTGAGGTAAGCATATTAAAGAAATAATTTCATGCAATCCTCATAACAAACCTATCAGTTATTTGTTATCATTATGATTATTATTTTATAGATGCAGAAATCAAGGTTAGAGATTTTAACTAACACTGCTCAATGATAATTTTAATCCAGGCAGTTAGATTTAGAGGTCACCTTTCCTAACCAAAAAGTAAAACAGAAAGAGAACAGACTTTGAAGTCAGGGAGCCTTAGTTTTGCATTCTGTAAAATTTGCATCCTGTAAAATTACCCAATTTTACAGGATGATTTCCTTGAGCCCTACCCTCAAGGATAATATACCTACCTTGGTTTATGAGACCTAATTTTGGAATTAAGTAAGTTAACATAGAGGGCCTTCAGCTTTATATAGCGTTAAGCAGATACTAAATGTTTAAAAATATTTCTAACTTTCATTAAATTTTTTTGTAATTTTTTTTTCCTATTTGTATTTTGAATAAATAGTCACAGACTAAAATGCTTTCAGGCATAACACGATGCAATGTAATGGTTGGCTGGAACTGCAGGAAACAGAAGAATTCATATCTCACTCAAAGGCGTTAACATCTGAAAAAATAATGTCTGTGTACAAATTTATTTTTCTATCCTTTTCTTAATATATAAAAATACATGATTAAGAGGGCAAGAAACCAAATATTTACTGCTTATCTAGAGCTTTCAACATTGTCATACACATTTTTATGTATATTAAATTATTTAAAAGATTTATTTGGTTTATGGCCCTGTTAAGTCAAAGTTCTTGATTTTCATATCAGGCCTACCATCTATTATCTAAGTAACCTTGGGACATGCCCTTAATCTTTCTGGAACTTATATTTCTCATTTATGAAACAAGTGTTCTGCCTTTATAAATTATTTTTCCAACTTAATAAATCTATAATTTTGACAGCTTACAATTCGGTATGATGAAAAACTCTCTCAATTTAACATTTATTTAAGTAAAAGAGGAAAAGGAAATGAAAGATTTTTGTTATCTAAAGAAGAAATGTCAAAAGAGCTTTGATTTAATTTTTCAGGTACGTATCAATTTAATTCTCCTGAGTCTGTACCTCTTGGAACTCATCTTGGAAGGATAAAAGCCAATGACCCTGATGTGGGGGAAAATGCTGAAATGGAATACAGCATCGCAGAAGGAGATGGAGCTGACATGTTCGATGTCATCACTGACAAGGATACACAGGAAGGGATTATAACTGTCAAACAGGTTTCTTTTTCCTGTCTTCATTTTTTCTTTGAGCACTTTATGGTTTATTTTTGCTTTTCAGTTAAGGGAAGAAAAGCCTAGGATTTATTTTTTCCATTCTTTACATGCTGTCAATCCTTCATGTAAGTGGGGATAGTTGTGATGTCACTTCAAGCAAGTAAAGCATCTTCATCATTGACATTGAAAAAGTGATATAAAACCACAACTGCGTGGGCTTATAGTAAACAACAATCAAACTAGGATTAGATAACCTCAAATGTACTTGTTTCATATTTCTTTGTGGCAGAAAAAAATAGACAACACAGCCATCACTTTATTTCATGCACTTAACATACTTAAATTGTTAAATGCAATGGTCTATTCAGACAGATGAAACCTGAAGATGCTATGTATTTTATGTTGGATTTCGTGATTTTTAATACCCTGTGGGAGAATATTATGAAGCTTCATATAGAATAATCCAGCTAAATATTGATTACTTTATATTGCCCTGATTGTTCTGCTTTCATCTGCGTCTTGCTTTCCAGTGTTCACAGTAATGAAATAATTTGTTTTCCTTTTAGAAATGTAGAATCTAAGGAAGCAACTTATATGAATAGTTTGCAAAATCTCTATTTTATTCCATATTTCTTCTGATTTTCACTTTGTACAAGTTTAATAAATAACAATAATAAATAAATAACCTATATATCCACTAGGTAACAAACCTGTGACCACCAAAATGTGAAATCCATTACTAAGTGGGAATTAATCTTAATGTGTATAAAATTATATTCGGTGACCCCATAAATAAGTATAAGGCAAAACAAACATTTATTAATTTATTTATACCTATGAAGCAATAATTGGGAAAGTTATTTAACCAGAATTACTGGTACCATTAAGAGAGTTGGTTGTCAAGTTTTGAAATTGTCTTCCCTTGTTGTGCCTGTAATATTATAGTAATTTTCCTTATTTTATTTAACTTCAGAATTTAGATTTTGAAAAGAAAATGCTATATACTTTAAGAGTGGATGCAAGTAACACTCACCCTGATCCACGATTCCTACATCTGGGACCTTTCAAAGACACAGCCACGGTCAAAATATCTGTGGAAGACTCAGATGAGCCTCCTGTATTCAGCAAAATGTCTTATTTGATAGAAGTAGATGAAGATGTAAAGGAGGGCAGCATCATTGGACAGGTTACAGCGTATGACCCAGATGCCAAGAACAATTTAATAAAGTAAGTATTTGGGGAAAATATAGCTTTGCAGAAAAATAATCATCTCTCTATTTATAAGCTGTGTGAAAAAAATAACATTGTACAACGTAGATGAAATACAAACACTTCCATAGCACAAGTTGTTAACTGGGCTCTCTTCTAAGTGCTCTGGATGTATTATCTTATTTGACTTATCACTTTACATGGGGTATTCCATTATTATACCTTTCTGCTAATAAGACTCAAACACTGAACATTTAAATATCTAGCCCAATAAGTAGTCAGTGGCAAAGGTAAGTTTGAGAATCAGACTGTTTGGCTCCAGAGTCTGTTAATTTTAACTCCTTAGCTGCTATGATTCTGTCCCATTGTCCCTCTCAGATAAATCATAGTTCAAATAATAGGTGATCAAAACAAGTAAATTAGAAAAAAAAACTGTCCTTCTGAAAATGTAATTAAGAAATGCTTTGAAAATATTGAAATAGCTTCTTTTGGAAATAGTCACTATGCATACCATATATTAAAATTTTGGAGAAACAATGTGTCAGTTATATTCAAACAATAACACAGAATTGGTAAAGAGAGTAATAATATTTGAGAATGGTAAAAGTATTAAAAATAGTACAGTATTGTGTAATTTAGTGTAATACTTTCCCAAAGTTTGAACATTATATATTTACCATTTCAAAGCTTTCAACTATGCCAGAAACTTAAATGATTTTTATACATGGCGCGTAAGGAGAATGTAAATACAGTTGTGACATAAATAGATAAATGGGATGGGTGGATGAAGATGGGTTTATATGTTAATGAAGACAAAGATTATTGAGAAGATTAATAAGTAATACATTATCTGCTAATGTGTGGCTAGTAAAATGCATACAATTCTGCTTTAAAGTTTAATTTTTAATTAAGGAAAATAAATGGTTAAATTATTATTGAGAATGCCCGAATTTCTTAGAATTCATGTCAGACTATCACACATAGAAAATTAGTAAGCATGATACTAAATATAGAATTGACTTTTTAAACATAAAAAAGACGGTTCAATACTGTTAATTTACAAAGCAATACTTTTTGCACTAAATATATCCTAAGGAATATTTAATTTGTTAGTTGATTAAGTCCACAAAATTTTAATCTGTAGTTAATGCTCAGAGTTTATTTGGTTAATTTTAGGTTAATTAGAATGGAATTCACTCAGCTTTCTCTTTTCGATAAATGTTTGGGTTCGAATTATGCATGTTTGTTCAATGTTCCTTTAAAAACATGAGTTATAATATCGATATGCAAATTATTTTACTCAATTTTTATTAGCACACAGATGATGTATTGATTTAAAAATCAACATGTTTTATAAAACAAAACTGCTAAAATGAAATGAATAAGTAATCTAGTTCCCCAGTGGTCTATGTATATGTACTAGTATGTTTATATCCAAAATAATGTTTATTTGTATTTTATTGAAATCATGTGTGGCTGATTGGTTTTGGCATCTCTTATATGTGCATTTATTATTTTTAGGTAACAATAAAAAGTTTCAAATATTTTCATGTTTCCGGAATATTGCAATAGAAATAAATCACCACGTATGTTTAAAAAAGAAGGAAAAGGGATTGCTTACACCAACAGCTATAAATGCTCAAAGGTATCTGACACTGATGATTTTTGCTAGATTCCAAAAAACAGTAGTCAGTGTGGGCTGTGCTCTCATTTCTCCCTAGTTTTTTGTGGCACCAAATGCTTCTATTAAAATTTGACATTCATGTTTTTCAAAACATCATTGATTGTAACTTTTGTCAACTAACGTCACCCACTATTAGAAAGTTGTTGACAAGTACCAGTATATTAACTTTTTCAGATGATGAACCATTTATTGCCAAACTATTGAGAATTCCTCAGTTCGGATAAGACCAGATCTTAATAATCTGTATATCGTTTCATCATTCATTTAGTATGATATCTTGTTTATTAAGATTTCAATGAATGTTGGTTAACTTGAGAGAGGTACCCTGACTTTTCCATGTTGCCAAAGGTATCTGATTATTCAGAGAACATTGAGAGTTTCATCAAGTTTTATTAGTGTAATACTCCTTTCTACACATTTTCATGTATCATTGTCAAAGTAATAAACAATAAATTACATGTTCTGCTACTCCAATTGTGCATCAACTTTATAACATGATATTGTTGAATATTTGGCCTATCCCATCCATAAAATATTTTTTTATAATTTATTGAGCACTTGCTATGAAACTAGAACTGTCGAAAGAACTTTATAATTATTAGTTCATTTAAGCTTCATCACAACTGTATATGATAGGTACCATTGTTATTACCCACATTTTATACAAGAATAAACTGAAATGCAGAGAATTTTAAGGAACGTTCCCAAGGACACAGTACAAATAATTAGCAGACTGAGAATTCAAACTATTGTTGATCTGAATGCAGAGCCAATTCTTTAGCAGATATACTCTGCTTTCTTAATGATCTGATTATTATTTGAAGATAATTGATATAATGTTCCCCATTCGTAGATTAATTCAACCTGACTTCAGTGGTACAAAACAGAGCCCACAAGGGAAAAAAAAAATGCAAAAGGCAAAACATGGTTTTAGTCTCTCAGAATTTGGTCTAGTTTCTCTTCTCTCTACTGTCCACAATATGGAATTTTATAAGTTCACACCATAGACATTTTTGCTTAGAAAATTATGTTTTTTTTAATTCTTCTTTTAAAAGAAACCTATTCAGTTACTATTGACAAAAAATAAACTGCACAAATTTAAATTGTATGATTCGATAAACTTTGGCATATTCATACACCCTTTAAAACATCACCAAAATCAAGACAAAACACATACAGCTTACACTTAAGTTTCTTCATGGCCCTTTGCGCTATCTTCCTCTCAAACTTCCCTTAACCCAACCCCATACCCAGGCAAACACTAATCTGCTTTTTATCAATATAGATTAGATTAAATTGGATTTCATTGAATTTATACAAATGAAACCATACAGTATTTGTTTTTTTCTTGTCTAACTTCTTTCACTTAGCATAACTGTCTTGAGATTTTTCCAATGTTGTTGTGTCATCAATAGTTTATTCTTCTAATTGCTGAATCGTATTCCAACATATGGGAATACCACAGTTTGCTTTTCTGTTCACTTATTGGTTGACATTTTGAGTTGTTTCAAATACTTGTATAATACATTTATAGACATTTTCATACCTGACTAATTTTTATTAAGTGGAGATCATAGAGTATACATATAGGTATTTATTTTTATTAATTGTAAATATTTGCTTCTAAGTAAATTCTAAGTAATTTCTATTATATACAATAACACACTATCATATCAGGCAGGTGATATATCACTGATCACCATGTAGATTGTTTGGACGCACACACACACACACACACACACAAACACACACACACACACATCTATCCTCTATCTCTGATAATATCATCAGGATATACATTTAGGAATAAAATTTCTGGGTCAAAAACAGATTTGTAATCTTGTTCCACAGTTACATTTTAAGTTCATAGTTCTCTCAGAAATATTTGCTTTTTGTGGGGTACTCAAGTCTTGAAAAAAAACAAAAACAGTAGTTTTACCATTAAAATCTCAAGAATTATGACAGAAGAGAAATATTGAAATAACAAATGAATCTCAAATTATGCTCCTAAAATTATATTGCCAAATCTGCCCCCATATAAGGCCAAGCCTGAAAATATAGCATATAAGCTGATTCCTGTTAACATAAAAAATGTATGTAAAAAAAGCTTTACATATCCAATTATAGAGTGAAAAACCAGCAATAATTCAATAAGGAGGCAAAATTGTGATATGTGACTCTTTTGTTTGCTCCGGTAGAATTTAGAAGGATGACTGATCACCCCAGCAGAAATAGGCTATGATAAGCATCATGGGATAACATTTTCCAGGGAAAGTTTGGGAACTAATTCTCATCCACCAATAAATCTGTTCATCAAACATATTTTCTGACATACATCTGCCACTTGCAACATGAGATTATGGTCACAATTAGCAGCTGTTGTAAGCTCCAGTCCCCTTCATTAGTAATCATGAGATTTCCCAGGTTATAAGGATGATTATAGCTTTACAGATTCTGAAAAGACATGTTATCTCATCTCACACCTATGTTATGCTCAACATATTTAAAGTTCAATAAATTTTCGAAGAAATCCTTTTCACTGCAGTCAAATTGAGAAGTAAGTAGATCCAAAACAAACTTGTTAGTGAGAAATTAGTTATGCCTCAGTAAAATGTACATGATTCTACCATAAACTAGGATAAGTGAATAAGTACATTCGTATATACATAAGGGTTTCCTTAATAATTGCTTGATTTTATTACAGAGAATAAAATAATAATTTTAAAATCATGCCACTAATATATGAAAATAAATTTTTTTAACTATTTCTTCAAACGTTTTATAGCCACGTTCTTGTTTTGAAAGGGAATGGTTTCATAGTTCATAGCTAAAAAACATATTTATGGAAAGCAATAGCTGGAAAGAAGAGAGAAAAAGCATACCCCAATTATTGATTTAGGTGGTGGACAATATACTGGGATCTTAGTAAAGAAAAAGGAATGTTATCTTTGGCATAGTTCTGCATATTATCGATTTGTTCTGGTGTTTTTAATTGAAATTACTTTTGTGTGTGTGTAGATGAAAATGGAGGGATATGATATGTGTTTGATTGTTAATGGTAGATCATAAAAAAAAAAGAAAAGCAAATAACTAAAACCAGAGTTTAGCTTTCACAGGCTCAGTTTTCTTGTGATCTTTTGTTATTTGAGGACTATATGATTAGATCCTTTCTCTGCAGTAGGTAGTCATTCAAAAAATCATGCCAGTGATTTTTTTTCAATTATTGTTTAAATTCAATGTAAGGAGATCAATGAAATTGTGTTTTAATAGGCTATCTGATGGAATTTAGAGAAAGCTTTGTCTTGTGTTAAGTGTTTATCATGCTCTTTCTGGTCATTTGTTGTAATCCGATGCATTTATTATTAATAGGTAAACCGGAGTGGCCTATGCTACATTGAAAATAGAACATTGGCTGCTAAGTAAAAGAAAATTATCCTTTGGCTTTGAAAAACTGCAGGACATTATTTACACTGGGGCAAATTTCTGAATATAGACCTGGCAGTTTGCAGTACTTATGTTAAAGTGAGCTATTTCTAAATCATCAAAGTGATGTTCTTTCATGAATTCTTAACTTGAGAACAATTCCTATCAAGATTGACTCTAAGAGTAGGGCAGCCGAAATTCTGACCTATTTTGAGTTCACATAAGCTCCAAGTGAGTCAAGAGATTTGTATAATGTTAGAATTGTTAGCTATTCTTCAATAGAAATCCCCATGATAATCTCTACGACAAATAGCAATGGGCACAAAGGGATTTTTGTTTTCCTCTTTGATCGTCAATGTGAATAGTAGGAAGAACTCCAAGATCTATTCAGCCATAAGCAGGTAATGGTTAACTCTTGACCTTTCTAATAATAGAGAGACATATATACAGGTGAATATTATGAATTGAGTTCCATTCAATGCATTGATGAAGTTATGTTCTTTTAGTTTGCTGTCTTTGTGTTCATTTTCAGTTTTTATTTATAAGCAGAATTTGGTAAAAGTATTTTTTAAGAAATTAAGAAAATTTTTAAGAAAAACAAAACATTCGTTAATGTTCCAGTGACTTTTTCAACCCACAGTAGGAGCTAAATTGTAGAACGGTTGACATCTAGAGATTGGAAACACTATATGTTGTTTCATTTTAGCACTATGAAGGAATAGAAATTTTAAAAAGACAATTTCATATAACTACCATCTTCAATTTTAGTACACGAATAGGTATGTTAGAATAAGAACTGAGTTCTGGAAGTCTTCTTTCATGAGAGTCTTTAGTTGTGCTGTCGTGGTTTCCTTGATGTCCTGAATCCATTCATGGTCATTTTGACTTTGGGGAAGAACCAGAGTCACATGATACCAGATCTGGTGAATAAGGTGGATGAGCACACACTGTCAAAATTTTATTTGGCAGAAATCACGATACCAGAAGTGAAGTGTGACATGGAGGATTATCATGATGGAGGATGATGTCAGGACAGTCATGAAAAAGGACTTCCAGAACTGCTTCAGAAAGTGGCAAGAACGATGGAATAAGTGTACTCAAAGTGAGGGGAGTATTTTACGGGAGATTACTAACAATGTGTTTTTTCACTGTAATATATATATATTTTAATTTAAACATTCACACACACAAAAAAAAAATCTGTGTGTGTGTGATAATTTTCTGACAATGAATTCTTGTTTAAAACCCGATACACCTCAAGCGTCTCAGAAATATTTATGTATATATCATTATGCAATCTATATATTTATTTTTATACCTAGGTTTCTAGTATCTTCTATTTACCTAAGATTCCCCACCCTAGGAGTATAGCTACTCTTCAGTAGTGAACCATATGTCATATGAGTTTTTCAAAAATCCCCAAGTTCTTATAATAATGATGTAGAAAAATTATAATATTTACAAAAATTACAATTTTTACAAAACCAAGGGAATGCTACCATTTCCATGAAATTGTATACCCATTACAGCGTCTATAGGATGACAAGAAGGTCACTGAACTAGTTCCTTATTTTGAGACTGAGGTACAGAAAGGAACCTGAGAACAACTATGTAAAATTTTTAAGTAGTCTACAGTAGAGATGCAATATAGTTTAGTGGAAAATAAGTTAGGCAAGAACCATCATGTAATATAGTCATTGTTAAAATTATTTTTGAAATCTGAGTTTACTAACATATCCCTTAAATTCAGCGTAGTTCTAATAATAGACTACATCACATGTTCTTTATTAGAACAATCCAAACACCCCCCCCAAAAAATAATAGAATTTAGATATATATATATTTTCACCTAATATTTAAAACTGGCCAGTGTTTCACAATGTTTAGAAACCTAAATATATGTCACTTATGTTTGTCAAAGTCAATGCTTGATAGTAAACATATTACTGATTGATGATGAGAACTCTAATTCCGTAATTCACCAGATAAAAAAGGAGTTCATTTGCTACATGCCTTTAACAGATACCTAGAAAAATGAGGACGACACCAGATGCTGATTAGTCTGTTAGTTGTCTGATATTGCTCTTCCTTGTTTGAACCACTTTATCCTATGGTCTATAATCTTGCTGTATGAGCCTGGTCCATGGATTTGCCACATGGGATTCACCTAAGAGTATGTTATAAAAGCAGAATCCCAACTCCAACACTAAACCTACTGAACCAGGATTTGTTTTTAACAAGATTCCCATGTAATTCATATGAATTTAATTTTTGAGAAATGTTTAATTTCCTATATGGCTAAATTAAACACTCATCAGCAGACTCCTTAAACAAATGTAAACATGAACAGATACAGCTTTAAAAAATGCATATAAGCTAGCATTTTGCTTTTCTGCATTCTCCCACTTTTAGCCATTCATATGATTAGTTTAGGCCCATCTAGATTATTAAAGTTAATCTTCATCTCAATGTTTAACCTTAATCCCTTCAGGCTAAGTTACTTTGACCTTGTAAAGTAACATATTCACAGGTTCCTTGGGGTGGGGGGATGCAATAGCATTATTTTGTCACTAAAGAATGACAGAAAGTTTATTGTGACATCTTTCATATCCAGCCCTAATGAGAAAGCGTCACCGAGCTCTGTGATAGTGTCATTTCAATTTTATTTGGAATAGGTTGGCAGGAATCATTGGAGGAAAACCTGTGATTCAGCTGAGATGTTCCTTGAATAGAGCACCATTCAGAAGCAATGTATTTTACAACAGCCTCTCCATATTCACTTATGCTCATAAGAACTCTGTGGACACATGTTCTTATGTTTTTTTAAACATGATTTCAATGTATCCAATGCAATTGACTCTCTCAAGTTCAATATAATTATTTAATATGTTTCAAGAACTGCATAGGTCTATGATAGGACAAGTAAATCAAGTGGCTATTAAAAACTCACTTAAAAGCTGCCACAAGGGTTTGTGAGTACAATCACTTCAGAGTACACATAATCACAGAATTAAAATAATGAAAACAGCCAAATACGAGCTAGGACAATTAAGTTTGTGAACTCATTCTAGAAAAAGTGCTACATACCTCATTGCTGAATATCACTACAGTCACCTTCAAAGTACTCCCCTTAGGAAACTATGCACCCAAAGAAAGTGCCTAGTCCACCCTTCAAAGCAATTTTGGAACTTTATTTCTGGAATGGTCATCAGAGCTGTCCTCGTATTACCCTTAGTGTCCTGAATGTCATCAAAATGTCTTTCTTTCAATATTTCCTTTATTTTTGGGTAGAGAAAGAGGTCATCAGGGGCCAGATCAGGTGAGTAGGGAGGGTGTTCCAATACAGTTGTTTGTTTACTGGCTAAAAACTCCCTCACAGACAATGCTGTGAGAGCTGGTGTGTTATCGTGATGCAAGAACCATGAATTGTTGGTGAAAAATTAAGGTAATCTAACTTTTTCATGCAGCCTTTTCAGCACTTCCAAATAGTAAACTTGGTTAACTGTTTGACAAGTTGGTACAAATTCATAATGAATAATCTCTCTGATATCAAAAAAAGTTTAGCAACATCATTGTAACAAGTTCACGAACTTAAGTGTCAGACCTCATATATCAAATTGTCTAAATGAAAATTACATTAAAAAACAATTCAAAAGATTACTTAGCAATTTACTGTCATGTCTTTTGCCTATGACTTTAAGACATATTAGATAAACAATCTTAAAACAATGCCGGGATTTATGAGTCTCTCTTCCGCTAGATACTCTATTGATCGGCACACTGACATGGACAGGATTTTCAGTATCCACGCAGAAAATGGATCCATTTTCACTTTGAAGCCCCTTGACCGGGAATCATCTTCTTGGCATAACATAACCATTACAGCCACAGAAATAAGTAAGTTGGAAACACATCTATCTGGACACATTATTTTTCCCTGAAGGCTCTTCTTTCTTGAGTGGAATGATTTTATCATTAGCGAGATCTGAGAGAAATAATGTGTGTTGGATTCTGAAATCAATGATTGCCAAATATTCATTTATTTTAAACAATTTTATGTATACCTTATTATAGGACAGAAATATAACCTAGCCTCATAAAAATAATCAGTCTAAGAAAATTCTCTCTTAGAAACAATACTTTATTTTCAATCATATTCTCCTCTTTTGTGCACGCTGTCCATCTGGGCCATGTAAGAAAGCGGAGATAAGCTACCAGCACTCCAATCAAGTATTGAAAGCCACAGAAACGATCTGTTGCTAAGTTACAAATGGGGAGAGTGATATCACTGCTTCTCTGTAAATGAGATTGAAATCTTACACATGTTCTCATTGCAGATAACTCAAAACAAAGCAGCCACATTCCTGTCTTCATCAGAATTCTAGACATAAATGACCATGCTCCGGAATTTGCCATGTACTATGAAACATTTGTTTGTGAAAATGCAAAGCCTGGGCAGGTAAATGAAATCATTATCAACTTTAAATATAGTATTTTCTCTTCACAAAGGCATATGACCTTGGGTTAAGTTATTGGAACATTGTTTTTAATGCAAACTATTGTCAATCCTCGTCACTTGATTATCATCCCTTACCGTAAAACTCACAACAATTCTTGAAAAATGACTTTTAAATTTGTTTTGCCATGGGATCCATGCTAAACTAGTTAAAATTATAATATCTGCTTTAGTTTATATACCAGGTACATAATAAGTATCACATATATAAAAAGTTCCTACCTGGATTCATGAGTATGTTGATAGTGAATTATATTCAGAATAATAATATAGTATTAAATAAAACATAAAATATGACAATAAAATAACTCTATGTTAATATAAAGGGAATCATAATAATTGTTTTGTTGATTAAATTTTAGCACTTTTAATTACTCAGAACATTTTGATTTGTTACATTTTCTTTGTGAGTTTTCAACTCACAAAGATTTTTTTAGAAGAGTTACAAAGTCCCCTTGCAAAGTAATATTTCAGATACCTCTTGTCACGCGGGACGTCCGGCGGGGTCTCTGCTTCTGCTCCCCACATAAGAACACAGGACATGGTGAGGCCAAAAAGGAACACCCACGGAGCCATAGGTAGGGGAGTCACACCACTATACTCACTGGCAGCTGGGTTGGAGACACAGGAACCAGGAGCAACACAATTCTCAACCCTCACTGTGCCACTTGCAGACTCAGCCACCATCGTCTTGCTAGCTCCCCCTTTTTTTCTGCTAGCCTAGCCACGGCAGTTATATTCATGGCTAATGGCTCACTGGTTACAGCTGATGGCCAACTAGCCACAGCTGATGGCCATTTGATCACAGTCGATGGCCATTTACTACCTGAGCCAGCACCTTTCTATGTGAGGCCGAGAGCCTGGAAACTGCTTTTTGGGGCTCTGGCCCCACACCTCTAAAATAATTTTAAGCAAATGTTGAATATGTTTGTTTTTGACAATTAGAGAGAAATTTATAAATGACAGTAACTGCACACGTCTTACTGAAAGAAATTTTAACCAGTTATTTAAATATTTCTTTAAGAAAAAGTAGGTAGATGTTAAGAATCCTATCTAATGCCATCATGTCTTTTTAAGTACAGAACATAAAAGTGAAATACTGTCTTCTATTCCAATAGAGATTATAATGGACTGACTGTTTCTGTACACCCCAATTTGATATGTTGAAGCCCTAACCCCCAGTGTGTATTTGGAGATGGGGCCTTTGGGAAAGTAATGAAAGTTAAATACGGTCCGAAGAGTAGAGCACTGAGTGAATAGGACTAGTGTCCTTTAAAGAAGACACACCGGAGAGATCACTCTCTCTCCATGCACACACTCAAAGGGAAGTTAGGTGAAGATGGAGGAAGAAGGCAGACTTCTGCAAGCCAGGAAGAGATCTCTCACTAGAAGCCCACCATACCGGTACCTTGATCTCAGACTTGCAACTTCCAAAACTGGGAGAAAATAAATTTCTATGTCAGCCATCAAGTATGTGATGTTTTGTAACGGCAGCCCTAGCAGAGTAAGACAGATACATACCATATTTCACTTACACACCAAAAAATTATAATAAGGTTTTTATTTTTCTTTACCAAAAAAAGAATCATTACACAGTTATTTGGATTAAAAGTCGTTATCCTTTTTTTCACTTTGCAACATGTAATGGGCATATTTTCAGTTCAGTAAATGATTATTTTTAATTTGATGTTTAATTATCATAGCATAGCTACATTAATTAGCTTATTTATCTACACACCTATTAATGGAAATTTGGTTTACCAACAAAATGTTACTCTAGAAAACAGCAATATAGTGAGAATTATAGTACATTCATATGTATACACTACCTGGTATTATTTTCCTTTGATACAATTCTCAAATTTAAAATAATTAAAATTTATCCATACTCATCTATGTTTCCAAATAGCTCTCCAGATATGTCCTATAACTACTGATAACTTCAATCCAATGTGGATAATTGCCTATCTATTTGGCAACATTAGATTTAAATGTCTACCAATATATAATATCTCATAATAATTTTAAGTTGAAACCCTCCAAAATTATTGAGGCTAAACATTTTTTATAAAAATGTGGCCATTTAAGAAAATATCTTCACAGATAACTTCATATTAGTTTCCTAAACTTACCATGACAAATCACCACAAATTAGACAATAAAATAAATAAATAAAACACAGAAATGTATTTTAGTCTCTCACACAGTTCTGGTGGCTACAAGTCTGAAATCAATGTGTCAGCAGGTCCATGCTCCCTATGGAGGCTCTAGGGAAAGATTCTTCCTTGCCCCTTTCTAGCTTCTGTGGTTCTGGAATTCCTTGGTTTGTAGAACCAAATTACTCCAATTTCTGTCTCCATTTTAGCATGGCATTCTTCCTCTATCTCTTCCCATTTCCAAATATTCCTCTTTTTATGAGGCGTATATTCAGTCAAGTAGGGCTCACCTTTATTCAGTATTACCTCATCTAAGCTTGATTACATCTACAAAGAGCCTATTTCCAAATAAGGTCACAGTCTCAGGTACTGAGGATTAGTTTCTAAACATTTATTTTGTAGGGATCCAAGTTAATTAACAATAGTTTATAGATATCCTTTACTTATTTGTCTAATAGTATGCTTGTTTTTTATTGATTTGTGTGCGTTATATGTATTCTCTTTTAAAATATGCTTAAGCGATGGTCCAGCAATTCTTTTCAAGAACTCAGAGTCATATAATCAAAGGATAAATGTTGTTTATGATTTAAAATGTTATATACATTTTTGTTATTCTGGAACAGGATGTTAAGCAAGAATATTAGGTCTTACGTAAATTTTTTCTATGTCACATTCCAAACTTCTAAGGAGAAAAAAGTCATTTAAGTTTGTATTAATCATTGTGCACTTTCAAAGCATTGTCTAAAAGGCCATATGGTTAAATGTCACTCTGCCAATAAAATTCATGAAATTATGGTTAATATAAAATTATAGAGGAAAACTCTTGACTATTGTGCATGCAGGTTGATATGGCTATAGAAGGTACACAATAACCAAAACAATGGATACATCAAACTACTATGAAATACCAATAATTGGTCATCAAACAATGTCAGATTATTATGCAACTGTTTGTTTTTGTAGATGTGAAATATGAAAGTATGAGCAATTAAAAAGACTGTGATTTCAAATCACACAGATGGCAGACCCAGGACTAGATAAACAGGCACCCCAATGTTTTTTGCTCAGTGTTTTTTCACAATAAAATGCTTGGTGGAATTTTTGTGCCCAATCTGTCATCTGTTGCTCCAGTAGTCACACTAAAGCACACCTCTGACAGTGAGAGCACAGCTAAGAGTAATTTCTCAACTTTGACACTGATTTTGCAAATCTTTAGAAGCATTTATTTGTGTTTCTTGCTAAACTTTATAAATACCATTAAAAGAAAAGCAAATTAACTTCAATAAAACATACTATATGATTGTAGTTAAGGCCTCCTAGCTTTAAATTCTTTCGATTTCTGGCATTATGTGACATATTGCTCACTCTCCAAAACTATATTGATAGTGTTCTTAATCTATAATAGCAGTTATGCTAAGCACTGACGTTTCTAAAAAATACATCTGTTATGTTATCTGCATTTGAGAGAACCATTATTTAGTGGAGGCAACAGATTGGTAACCAATTAATAACAAAACAGACGGGTGCTTTCTAACAACGTTAAAAGAGGATAGAGGTTGGATTGATCAAATTTTTCTTTAAGGTTGGACACTGCAGTGGCCAGGAATCAGACAATGATTCATAGAGATACCCTATAAACTAATACTTGATGGACTTGTTTTATTCTTAATTAAATGCATTACATTAGACAGACCCATACAAATTCCTTGGCATGATTATCTGAAAATGGCATATATCTTGCTTTTAATTTCAGTGGTATATTTGAAGCACAGGCGCTGATTAAAAATATCTTGTAATAACAAGAGCTGTTTGTTGTTGTACTTTATTTAATTTATCTCATTTCAGTTGATTCAGACGGTCAGTGTCATGGACAAAGATGATCCTCCCCGAGGCCACAAATTCTTTTTTGAACCAGTGCCAGAGTTTCCCCTTAATCCGAACTTCACCATTGTAGATAATAAAGGTACAGAACATTTTGAAATCAAAAAATTATAAGACCCTAAGATGCAAAATTAAAAACTTCTATGATTTTTTTCCCCACCATTTTTTTTTTTTCCAGATAATACAGCAGGAATCATGACTCGAAAGGATGGGTACAGCCGCAACAAAATGAGTACCTATCTACTGCCAATTTTAATCTTTGACAATGATTATCCAATTCAAAGCAGCACTGGCACACTCACTATCCGTGTGTGTGCCTGCGATAATCACGGAAACATGCAGTCCTGCAATGCAGAGGCCTTGGTCCTATCGGCTGGCCTGAGCACAGGAGCACTAGTTGCCATCCTTCTCTGCGTCATCATACTCCTTGGTAAAGCCACACCCCCAAATGTTCATGTAACTGACAGAATTCTCACCTTACTGCCCAGGGGTCATGCATTGCAAAGCATTATTGTCTATAGCTAAAGACTGGATATTTTGATTTCTTATTGAAATTGTCCTTGGGGGGCGGGGGGAAATGAGTTCTTGTCTGTGGGGATAAGTCTAGCTTTCTAGAAACCAAATATGAAGATTTAACAGCTAGTGAGATTTTTTTTTTTTTTATAGTATTTAATGCTAACTAACCATGGTCACTGTTCTACGGATATTTAATACTTGATTTAATTTCCATATCAACTCTATAAGGTAAATTTTATTCTTCTACAGGAAGACTAAATAACAAAGTCACTCATTCAGAAAGTGTTTTTACTACCATTCAAATCCAGATTATCGGATTTCATAATTCTCCTTTCTAACCATTATTCTCAAAACCAAAGACTACCTTTAAATAATACTAACAAATACTAAGTTATGTATATCAGATGTCTAATTGGCAGATTCATTTGTAACAATATGATAAATGTATTTTTTCATGAAATTTGTTATATGTAGGTGAAATATACCAAGTTAGAAGTTTAAGTTACTATTATTTTTTTTAACATCACTGTGGCATTGTGAAATAACTAGTTCTGCAATGTTTTCTAAATAAAGTCATGTTTCCAATAGAAAATGTTTTATTTGAGCATCCCCTAACAGGACAACAATTTAATTCAATTAAACAGTTGTGCCACTGTAAAACATTTCCCCCAAAATTGTTTCCAACAAATATTCAACTAAAACGCTTATGCTTTGGGCAGAAGAACTAGCCAGATTTATGTTCCAATGCCCATATGTGCTGGCTCCTTTTCATTGCAAATACTTTCAAGCTATCTGGATGAAATCCCTTTGGCCAGATATCCTTTCAGGACTTCAGTGGGGGATTGATGAAAGTGAGGGGAAGGCATTATTTCTCAGTTAAAGTGATCCAACTATTTAGAAAAACATTTTCTCAGGGTGTGTTAGAACATACCCACCACTACCATTACCATCAGCTGTCTGCATTTCCACCTGCTGCTAGAAAGTTCAACCCTTCTGTAAAATATTTTTGTATCCCCCATGGAGGTGAAATTTTGGCTTACTCTTTTAGCTAAGTGCAACTTTTAGTTTCTCATATTGTTTTTATTTGCTCAGATAGTTTTACTTTCCTAATTTAGAACATGAAAACATGTATATTTCAAACTTGATGTTTTAATTTCTATGTTAATAATGCACCCACATACATAAAGACATGTATGCATACATGGGGGAACAAAAGCACACCCCCCAAATAAATTTAGATGTCATAACATCATTAAGATAAATTTATAATATTTTCCTCTATGTAAAAGCTGCTTGCTTTTATACTGAAAAGTCTACCACCTTTCTGCCCTGCACAATAAAGACACATATTTCTTATTTTTCACCTTCCCCACTGATAGCCCAGATATGAAGTTGTTTACTGTTATTTAAGTTAAAATTGGTCCTAACTCAAGTGTTCATTATCAAAGTTTCCAACACAGTCTTGCTGTTATTTCCAGTCTTTATACTGATGGCTGGACCTAGGTCCTGCATTTCTATAGTGAAGAGAATCTGCTCTTTGTAAGATGGTGGTACAGCATGGGCAATATTATTTTATACCTACCTTGTTAGAGTTTGAAGAAATGGATAGCTCTTAGTTTATACCTATGTTGCAAGGCTGTGTAGGGAATAAAAACCTAGGGCATGGCTTTTTAACTTTTTTGATTCCTGGGTCTCCTTTGGCAATTTAGAATAATAATATAAATTCATAGAAATGAGATATGCAAAACAAAAAAAAATACTTATGCAAATTGGAAAAAAAATGAAAAAAGCAAAACGTGTTAGATTATTGTCATATGCACCTTGTTTTAGTGCAACTCTACTGGTCATTTGAGATATGTCATAACTATAATGCAATATAAAATTAGTGATTTCTATTGATTTACTAGATACATACTGTTACTACCACTATAGTTTATGCTGGTATTTATAATAGAAAAAAAATACTAAATTTGAGTTACAGATTAGTGAAAATAACAATGCACATTTTTCTATTCCTTACCTTAGACTCGCTGAATACCATTCATGTACCCCAGATTAATAACTTCAGTCTAGGGAAAAGAAGCAGATAATTTTGACCTGACAGAGGAGAAAACACTCACAACAGATTCTATGGACCATTTGTGACAGTTAGTAAACATTATATTAGCTAATAAACCCTTTAAATTATTTGACTTTATAGTTATTCTTTTATTTACAAAAAGTACAATATTTGAAAATTAATCCATTCAACATTAAGTTTAGAAAGAACTTACTCTTTCTGTTGCATGCTTCACTAGCTTGATGGATTTTGAATCTATGTTATACTTAACTTATGTTCATCCTTTTCTAATAGAGAGCACAGATTGCCTCATTTCTACGGAATAGTTTTGTAAAATTATCTCCAAGATGATTCTGAATATACATCAGCACCCAAAGCCCATTCTGTGGAGGTTAACTGAATTTCCACATATATATATATATATGGAATATATGTATATGTATATATATACATGTATATATATATACACATATATAAATACATACATATATATATACATATGTGTGTGTGTGTGTGTATATATATACATATATATACATATATATACATATATATATATATATATGTATATATATTTTTTTCTTTCTACCAATTAGTAGGAGGTGAGGAAAGTGTGTTGGCCTACATAACAATAACATTGGACAGGCTTTTAGTGGAGTTATAGCGGCCTCAAAGCCAAGGTGTACAGTCTCAATGAAAATGAGTTTGCTTTGTGTAATCTCAAAACAAAGATTGAGAAAAGAAATATAGATTTATGAGTCAACATTTTCTTGTTTTTCAATGATACATTAATCGTATTGACGAAACATTTAACGGCCCCTAAAGTAAGGACTATTTTTTAATTCTCCCAGACAATGTGTACATTTGCTTTGAGAAAATTTTCTTTATTTAATCCTTTACTTTTCTCATGCATAAAATCAGGGACTTGGTCCATTTTCAATGGAAAATTTATATTTTGGAAATCATGTGTGTTTTTTTAAATGTTTTAAATGTACTTTCTTATTGCATAATGTATTTATTTTGCATGTGTTCATTGCCAAATATGTGCATATGTTAAATTCCAGTAGTACTGGAAAATAAGAAAATACATCAAATGTAGGGAATTTTAAAGTGAACTTGATAATATAGGCATACATAGGTAAATATAGGTAAATAATAAAAACAATACAGCAAATACAGGGAACACAATTAATATTTTAGCTAAAAAGCTTGAATGCAACTGTATATGTCAAGGAAGTTCTCAGTAACAAGATAATATCTGAGCCATCTTGTAAGATGAGTATAAGTCAAAATTGAGTTTGAGTTTGAATTATATACTGTAGCTCAAGAGTTATATTTTAGATCTTATACCGACTTTCAAAACCAGGTCAATAAAGTAATTTAACTATACAGATACCAACTATGTGAAGTGAGGAGTTCAGTACCACATACATATTTATATGTATGCATATATACCGGGAATGCCAAAAAAATGTATACAAGTGGACACTTTGGTCAACGTTGCTCAAGCAGTAGTCTGCCATAATCTGAAGTGTGTGGACGCTGATGGTAACCACTTTGAGCACCTCTTATAATTGCAGAAGTCAAACGTGACTTGTATTCATCTTTTGTTGTCATTATATATTATTGCAATTTTAATACAGTTTTGCTTTCTTAAAACGTGTATACATTTTTTGGCACCCTCTGTATGTTATTTGTTATATATTATGTATATATGTTTATGCATGTGTATACATACATGTGATATGTTCTATATATACTATAATACGTATATAATGCACTTGTATGTGTATATGAATATTTATGGGTAATGTTTTGCATATTTCCTTGATTCACTAAGAAAATATCAAATTTATGCTCGATTTCTCTTGGGATAATAATTTATAATCATAGTAGTTTTAGAATTTTAGTAGCTTTAAAGAAACATGCATTTGGGAGGAATGAGGTATCATATACTTACACTTGGCTAAATGCATTAGCTGTAATTGAATAAAGCTTTTTCAATGCCAGAGCTCCATAGGAGAGTGAGTCTTGAAAGCAAATACAAAGCACTATAATATCTGCTACTTTATCAGTTCAGAGCATTCAGTCATTAGCTCAAAGCACTGTATTTGTACAGGATGGTTACTATTTTTATCCAATCTTAGCACCTCTCACACCACACCAACCTCTTCATAGAAGTGTGCTACATTTACAACTGAAACAATGTCACCTCTCTCTCTCTCTCTCTCTCTCTCTCTCTCTCTCTCTCTCTCTCTCTCTCTCTCTCTCTCCTCAATAGTTTTAGTTGTGCTGTTTGCTGCATTGAAGAGGCAAAGAATAAAGGAACCTCTGATCATTTCAAAAGACGATGTCCGGGACAACATCGTGACCTACAATGACGAAGGTGGCGGGGAAGAAGATACGCAAGCTTTTGACATTGGCACATTGAGGAATCCAGAAGCAAGAGAAGACAGTAAACTTAGAAGGGATGTAATGCCCGAAACTATTTTTCAGATAAGGAAGACTGTGCCTCTGTGGGAAAATATTGATGTACAAGATTTTATCCATCGAAGATTAAAAGAGAACGACTCAGATCCAAGTGCCCCTCCTTATGATTCGCTGGCTACATACGCCTATGAAGGGACTGATTCCATAGCAGGTTCACTCAGTTCTTTGGAGTCTCTCACAGCAGATGGTAACCAGGATTATGATTACCTCAGTAACTGGGGGCCTCGTTTTAAAAAACTTGCCGATATGTATGGGGGTGATGAGAGTGACCGAGATTAAGAGTATCCTATGACGTGATCGATGTTAGTGCAAGCACTCTCTTTGTACTAGATTGAGTGCCCTGCATTCTCTTCCTTGGAGGACATTTTTTAAAAAAATCAAAATTACCAACAATATATAGGTATTGTCTTAGTAAGGGTTTGCTTAATCTGTAAGTTTCTGTGAATGAATACAAATGACATAGATTAAAAAAAAAAGTAATAATAACCAGTTCACCCTCTTTGCCTAACAATCTCTGAAGAAAAGTGTATCACATCAATAATCAATTTAAAAAAAATACCCGAAAGGCTTTTTGTGCCTTTTCTTGGATATAAGAACTTTATAAATGTTTTCTTAACTGACTTACAGTCACATTTACTATTAAATGAAACATTGTTCAACTGCTTTTAAATTAATATAAAAAATATATATATATGTATATATATATATACACATATATATGTATGTATGTGTGTGTGTGTATATATATATACATATATATATCCCTAAAGATATAGGAATGACTATTACTGCCGTATTTATTTAGTTGAAGAATGTCTTGGTGTTAATTCATTCATATTTTTATAAATGTATATTTATATTTTTGTATTTTTATGAAATAAACTAGTATTTATAAAAATAAAATTCATTTTATTTAATTCCCAGAAGCAGGTCTGATCTCACTTATAACCTTTTTTTTTTTTTTTTTTTTTACATCTTTAAAGGTAAAACATGATTTACTCAGGGAAAACTCAGCTAAGTCACTGCATGTGGTTCAGAATTAGAATGCAGTGGAACAGTAAACGAGCTTTAGTACAAATTGGGATTTTTCTGCTTCAACCCCTGTAATATGGACAATTGTTTATTGAACCATTGTTGTCTACCCATCAATAGCATGTGAGATACATTTGGAATATAAAATATTATTAATATAATTGTGAATAATTAACTGTATGTTTTTGCACAATTCTTTAATATACGATCAACCAGTGAATTTTATTTGAGAGTAAATAAATGTGTCAATAATATGTAGACGACGAAAATCTAAATTACCCTTTTTTCTATCAACAGTATAGTTATCAGAATGAGAAATATTAATTCTGATTATTTTCTTTATGATCAGACAACTCATCGAATATATTCTGGGTAACAGTTAAATGTATATCTACAAATTGGGGGGGTCAACTAACCATTTAATTGAAGAGATTGAAAGTCTGCATATTTGAGGAAATCTTGGAAGAAGTAGTGATGAGTAGACTGGAGATGAGGCACCTTAAGGAATGTGAAGTTTTACTAACAATTGGGGTTGTCCAGAGAACAAAACATAGGCACCTTCAGACATGGAAAAGAAGGGGAAAAGAAATGGAGTATTGTGCATAACAATCCTTTGCAAATCTTTGAAAGATCGCCATGCAGAAAACTTGTCCTATTTTGGCCTAGAGAATGAAACCTAAACCAAAAGAAGAAAACTTCACAGGGAGAGATTACATGTTATCCATTTTCTGTGCCATGAATGATCCTTTGCTTTCTCTTTTATTATCCATCCTTTAAGGACCAAATGTCATGTCCCAGGTGATTCCTAGGTGAAATTTGTATAAAATTTTAACATTGACTAGTCTGTTATCAAGCCTTTTTAAATAGCAAATATGTTCCAAATCATAAATAGGCACTGTATTCTATTATATTCTATTATATTATATCTAGTATATATATTACTGTGATATACATTTTTTGAAGATTAAAACTAATTTAATAATTTTACCAGCAATAGCTAAAACCTACTAAAGATTTAATTTAATGCTAAGGAAAAACAAACAAACATACTGTGCATTTAAGAAACACTTGAAATTTTTCTAATCACTGGAATTTCCTTGAAAACAGAAAGTTTTAGCTTTAGTTAAGAAAATTTTGGTTTTTACCTTAGAATGTAATTAGTTTCCCCATTACTAGAGCTCTTCCAACATGAATCAGACAGATATTTGAAGAGGATGATATAGAATGCCTTAAAGTAGTCAGAAAAAATGAATTAGGTGTTTATCAATGCCTCTTATAATCCCTTTTTTCTGTAATCACTAAAGGGATAAGTGACAATAAAGAAACAAATTCTAAGGAGGCCTATAATGACTATGTGTAACAGCTGCTTTAAAAAGAATAAATTATGACAAGTCAGAGATGGGGAAATTGAGTTACATCCCTTGCCTGATTGAGTTTACTATGCTTTAAATACTGAGAATACCACAACAAACCAAGCTACCTACAAGAGTAGACCTAAAATTGCTATAATAAAATCATATTGTACCAAACACCAGATACTAGATAGAATAAGACATTAAAATTTTTAAGCTCTATATGAAGAAATGTTAATTTGATTACCATTTTTTGCCATTTACATAATGAAGTTAGATTTAGAGTTCTCCCTTTCCTTGACTGGGAAATGACTGATATACTGGATCTTTAAAAGGACAGAGATAAAAGATTTCAAATTTAATAGCTATATGATACTCTGTGTTATAAATCAGAAGGTTTGATTTGATCAATAAAAATACCAGATCTGTATAATACTGATACTTCCTTCCTATAATTCTGCAATAAACTAAGGAATTCTCACTGTGGTAAAACAACAACAACAACAACAACAACAACAAAAACACATTTTGGAGTCAGATCAGATTGTATTATTTTCTTACTTGCAAATAAATAAATTCTTTAATTTCTCCAGAAAAAGAGACTGATAATATTTATTCTATGGGATTTGAGTTTTATTTCACTAGACACAAATAATATACTTAATAATATTAGTTTCCATTACTTAATTCTCATGGACTATAGAGTTGGTAAAATTTGAGGAAAATTACTTCTTAATGTGTGCTCGATTTCCAAAAACAATACATTAGCTTTGACTGTTTACACTTAAAACAGAAATTAACTTAAAACCAATCGAGTAACCATTTTCCTAAACATAATTAAAACTTAAGCACTGTTTTGTTTTGATGTTCAATAACTTTTCGAATCATATATGTCTCCATTTACATTTGAATTTGTTTTTCAGTGAAGGGAACCTATTTACATTATCTGCATGTTAATATACAGCCTGGGTATTATTACATTTAATCCTGCTCTCAGACATGTCACATACAATCCAATGACTAGAAATTTTCCACCTTGGCATAAGCACCACAATTGGCTTGCCAGGATATTTCATTATTTTGGTTATTCTTTTATTTTACTTAGTCTTTTAATCTAATTCCTTCTCTTCTTTAACTCTGTATTCTGGAGTGGTCCATGCCCTAGTCTTTTTTTTTTCCCCCTATCTAAATTCTGGCCCTTGATGATCTTACCCATTTTCTAAGTTAATATTCATATCTATATAGACATATAGATATAACTATATATACACATACAAATTTAAAATTTCTAAATTTAGACCTCCCATACTAAGCTCTTTCCTACAATCCAAACATTTATCAAACTAACAATTCCAAATTTCAACTTGCATGTCTAATTAAGAAGGATATGTCCAAATTTTAACCTCTAACTTTCACCCCTAAATCTGTCCTATTTTCAATTTGCCCCATGTCAGTTGATGACCATTTTACCCTTCTACTTTCCTAGGGCAAAATCCTTGTAGGCATTCTTCATTCCTCTCATTCCGTTATCCTCCACATCCAGTATTTTATAAGATCCTATTGACTAGTCCTTTAAAATTTTTGAGATATACAATGACTTTTCATCCTGCTCTAAAAGTTTTACTTAGATTATGGCAAGATGTTTCTACAGCTTTCTTTGCCTCTACCATCTATTACGAACACAAAATAGAGAGGGGGATGCATTTATTTTGCTTTTTCCGTCATTATTTAAGTGTATCTCATTTTTCTGTTTAAAAGATCAATTGTTCTTCACAGTGAGAGTCAGTCCTCACAAAGGGTCTACCAGATCAAGTTCCCATTATCTCTTTCATTTTATTCTCCTTCACTTCCTTATTCATTTTCTTTCAGTTATCATGGGGTCTTCATTGTTCCTTTAAAATGCTATGCATTTTCCGTTTGAACTGATCACTGTCCTTGGAACAATCTCTCACCAGATATCCATGAAGTTAACTGAGTAACTTCCCACAAGTCCTGGTTCAGATGCGACTATTTAGGTGAGGACAATATTAAACAATATGTTTAAAACTGCAACCACCCAAATTCATTTCTCCTTTCTCAGTTTATTTTAAAATATTTTTCCACAGCAAATATCACCAATGAACATAATTTATCATTTAATTTTTCTGTCTGCCTATTTCTACTAGAATGGTTATTGGTTTGCAAATTGTCCTATGTGCATGGAAGGCAAGGAGAGACTGAAGAAAGAACAGGCCACTCACTCCAGATTAGTAGGTGGTAGATTTAATAAGCAAGGAAAGAAAACTTACATAGGAGGTTTGTCTTGGGTAGCCAAAAGACAAGTCGATAACCATAACCGCCAGAATTGTAAGTTTAGATGGAGGTCTTAACTTGTTAGTCATATATACTGCCCAAATGGTCTCAACAACTTCTTACTGTCTCAAGACTGCATCCTAGAAACAACACCTAGTGTGAGAATCAATGTACATTCCAAGATGAGAGGGGGTAAGTTGTCTCTGATTGCTCAGGCCCAGTTTACAGGTCAACTGGAGTTCCTATTTTCTCGATGACAACTTTCAACAATAGTTGGTCACTTTGGGCCATGATTTTCATCTATTATAGTCACTAAAATACCCCACATGCCTAGATTAGTGACTCACACCTTGTTGAAAAACAGCAAGTATTTGTCAAATACCAAATAACATGCTCAATATTTACATGTGATACTTATCGTAATTTGGTAAAATATTTAAAACAAAACAAATGTAAACAAAAAAAAATTATACTCAAATTTATAATAATGTGCATTCCTTCAACACCATATTGATTATAGTGCAATTGTTAAATCCAAGTAATATTTGTTAAATTCTGTTTAATCATAATTAAGTCACAATTTGAAGAGATCTTTTCAAAATTATAGAAAAGCATGAATAATTATTCCACTTTGTTTTTTAAAAGCCTCACACTGAACAAAAATAGCACTCAATGATCTTGCTTCTAAAACAATATGGTAATGGGCTTTTACTAGATTTCAGCCCATCAATTCCAAATGTCAGAATCAAAACACAAAGAAAGAATGTAATAATGGCCTTCTCTGCTGAAGTTTTCATAATCTTTGTAATCAAATCACGAGACTGCTCTTAACCCACTGTTTTTTTATAGCATTTGAGTGTGTGTTTTTTTGAGTATTTGAGTGTGAGTGAAAGCAAGCTGAAGAACCCTATAAAAAAAAAAAAAAGATTTTCGATTTTCTTAAATATGTATAATTGCATTTCAAATTTCAGTAATAACATGTAACTATTTCTAAGAACATTAGCTCATGATAGTTTATATGAAATAGAAACACCAGCTCTTTAAATCTATGTGGTCAAAAGAGCCATGCACAGACACTGGGTCTTATCTGACTTGTAATCTCTGCTTTTGTTTGACAAAATATCATAAGTTAATATGGTGTTACAAACTGGGACAAAAATCAACATGTTATTTCAGGCATTTAAAAGTCAAGATATTTTATCTATAAATCATTCCTTTTGGATTTTCTTGAAGAATATATTAGTGAAATTAAGCCTTTTTAACCTTATTATATTTATATGTCAGTTAATTTCATAAATTGCCAGTTCTTGTCTGTGACAGCTTTTAGATGTTTTTTTATTTTATTGGTTCTAAACACATAATTACATGATTTTGATAGCAATCATTTTTTTAATAATATATGTTATCATATTATAAATACTTATCAGAAATATGTTGTTTTGTTGTCACTGTAATGAAATTCAATGTAATCAAAATTCCCTGCTAGTATTTGCCTGGTTTTCTATGTGCCCTTATTACTAAGTCAGCTCAAAATTCTTTGTCAATCGTCTAAATGTTTTCTCCTGAGATTCAAAAGGACAAAAAAGCAGAGAGCCAATTTCATCTCTTGAAGAAATGTTTCCTTCAGTCACTGAACTGCTCCAGTGAGGGACTAATTGTTCTCTAGGCCAGGTGCATCCTGGTTACCTCTTCCCTTCCACAACCTGGGCATTTTCTGGATCTGTCCTTCAGAGTTGGAGTACTGAGTCCCATAGCTCAAGTCAAGCACATTTCGTTTGCTTTCCTTGTTTCTCCTGCCCATTATATTCCAGATAATTTGGTCTATATTTCTCTCACAGAGCACTATTTCTTATTTATGCCTAATATGATAGTTCCATTGTATATTAAACAAAAAATTCCTTGGTAACCAGTAATCTCTCTCTCTCTCTCTCTCTCTCTCTCTCTCTCTCTCTCTCTCTCTCTCTCTCTCTCTCTCTCTTCCCCCCTGTCTTTTTCCCCTCTAGATGTATTTGGTACCCTGAAGTTTCATTAGTATTTTTGAAGTGTTTTCATTCTTTACTCACCAGAAATTTATTTTATGGACATTTAACTGCTTCATTCATTTATACGATCTGCCTTTTCCTCTTAGGCATTACACATTTGAGTTTGTAACTCCTATTGTAAAACATTAACCAGAATTCAAAAAATTTATGAATGCTATTATTTTAAACCTTATTTGATGTTTAATTATTATGAATTTAATATACAATTATTACTGGTACTAATAAATAATAACTGCATATATATATATATGAATCATTAGGAAATATATTTTCAATTGGTCATATTCTTCAGATGAATATAAGCATTCAAATCTGTTTTTGTCTATTTGCTTTCATTATGGCTACTCAGTATTACTTTTAGTGTATAGTATCTTACAAAATTTATTTAATACCTTTCATATACTTAGGAACTTGGTATGCTCATGTTCATTTAATAATCACTACAATATGATCTAGAACAGTATTTATGATAGCAGTTGAAACCAAATCAAGTGTACATTGATTATATATTTATTTGAATTAAACTTATAACTTTCAGAATATGTAACATTTATATCCACTCTCTAATACTAACATTTTATGGACATCTCAGTTATGTGATATGTTAATTTCAAAATTTATTTTTCTCATAGGAAACATAGTGGTACCTTGTTGTATTTAGCACAGGGGTAGTATACCGAGAAAAGTATGATTTTAAGAAAACGTATTGTTTTAAATTATAATTTACTTTATTCAGGATGCTATCTCAACAGAGACTTCATTGAAAGGATCTGATATAAGTTAATGATTAATTGATTTATTAATTTTGTAAATCCTTATTAAATACTAGCTATTATAGGTGAGACTAGGTGAAAGATTAAAAAAAATAGTATTATGCAGAACCCATTCCTTTTAAGATTTTAGAATTCAACTCAGTTAAAAAAACATAAAACAAATAACTAAAAGATAAAGTGGTATGTGATTAGGGCTTGAAAATGATATACAGGTTAAAAAAAGGTAAGATGATATTTTTTGACTTCACATGTGTTTTACAATTATATCTTTTAAAAATAGATGCATGAGAATTACTATATCCATTAAAAATCAGTCAGAGGTATATTTGAATAAAATATGATAAGAAACTGTTCCTACTTAATTAAACTCAATTTCAATATTAAATTTTAAGGTCACAGTATAATCAGGATACTGACACCATTTTTTAATATTTGACTGCTGATAGTTTTAAAGTGGAGTACTTCATTACCATTCTTTAATTGTGTGAATGTCAAGGATAGGCTAGATGGAGAAATGGGGACTTTCATCTTGAAATGCTTACTATTAAATAACAACATACATAATAATCTATGCTTTATAGAAAATAATCCGATGAATCAATATTGTAACTTATATGAGGTCTGACAATTAAGTTCGCCAACTTTTTGCAATGGTGTTGTTAAACATTTTTGCTATCAGAGAGATTATTCATTATGAACTTGTACCAACTGGACAAACAGTTAACCAAGTTTACTATTTGGAAGTGCTGGAAAGGCTATATGAAAAAATTAGACGACCTCAACTTTTCTCCAACAATTCATGGCCCTTGTATCATGACAATGCACCAATTCACATAGTGCACTGTTAAAACTCTGTAAGGGAGTTTTAAGCCCGAAAACAAATAACTGTATTGAAACACCCTCCCTATTCACCTTATGTGGCCCCTAGCAACTTCTTTCTTTACTGAAGGTTAAGAAAAATATTGAAAGGAAGACATTTTGATGACATTCATGAAATCAAGGGTAATGTGATAACAGGTCTAACGGCCATTCCAGAAAGAGTTCCAAAATTGCTTTGAAGGGTGGACTAGGTGCTGATGTCGGTGCGTAGCTTTCCAAGGGGAGTACTTCGAAGGTGACTGTAGTGATATTCATCAATGAGGTATGTAGCACTTTTTCTAGGATGAGTTTGCGAACTCAATAGTCAGACCTTGTATAAACATGGCAAAATTTTAGGAAAATGTCCAAAAAAACAAAAGACTAACTGTAAAAACTAAAATGAAACAATAATGAACAAGATTTCTGTTGCTTATTTCTCCTTTGAAAGGAAAAATCAATCTGGGATTGGGGATATTCCCACAGAATTTTGTATATCAATACCTTGTCTTTGAAATAAGTCAGGTGTAGTATGTGTAAGTTGATATTATGTCTATTTTCCTCAAAAGTAAAATATATTTGAGTGTACTTTTAATCTCCTATAAAAAATAACAAAAATGGTGAATTTGTATTCACGCTTTGAAGGAAAGTTTGCAGTGGGAAGTTTGCCCTGTTGTCTTGCACAGGCCTGGGGCACAGGAAGCACTATGTATCAAGAGGGATTTGAGGTCAAAGTGAGACTTTGCATCCGTCATTTCCACAGGATGCTTTGAAACCTTTAAAAGACAACTTTTGAATTACTGTGTGGAGTAAGAAAATGAGGATGGGGCCTAGGAGGAATTAAATCCAGTTCCAAGACGGACTACTGAACATCGTGCTGGTCATTAGCAACATTCATTCTAAAGAGGCCATCCTGGAACTTGGGAACATCTTAGTAACATGAAGGAACAGAGAAATGGGCAATGGTGACACTAATCCCATTACTCTCTTCTCTGGCTAATGAATAAAATGTATTTATTTATTTTTTTTTATCCTTTGCCATGTTTATTCAATTACATCAAATTAGAGTGCCATGTGTATTCAACTAAATCAAATTAGAGGGGGTGGGGATCCAGGGGGCACATTTTGATGACCTTCCTCTCTGTCCCATGCAAACTCTTTCCCCAGTACGATTTTAAATTTTCAAAAGGCAAATATTTTCTACAGTGCTGAGACAACTTTTCAGTGATTGAAAACTCACACATTGCCAAAGGTAAAACTAGAAAAATATTGTGCTAAACACAAGTTCATATATTGATTCCAAGTCATTGATTGCATCTATATAATAACATATAGCTTGAAAATGTAGGGGATTCTTCATATATGTTATCTGAGTGTGCTTGTACATGGAGATTTTAATTTTTATAGAAAAAAAAATCATACATGGAATTACAACTTACCCAATAATTGGGAAATAACTATTTGTTATGCTCACACTAGTCTAAATATTCTCCTTGGTTTCCTAGTGAATGGTAGCTTCTTATATTTACAGTGCCATGCTAATAAACTGCCTTACTTCTAAAAAAGGTAGTTAATATATTCACACTTGTTTCGGTTTCAGAAGTGTTGATGTATTTGTTTAATGATAAAAGCCATCTTATCAAGAAATAATCATGTAACATGATCAAGTGACTACTTGGGTATTATTTAGTGAATTATGTTAACTTAATGAACTTATGGAAATTTCGATCTAGGGCCACTAAATAAGAGAATAGACATGCTCTGAATAGGAAAGTTGATTATACTATTCTAAGCATTGGTTAATAAAATAGTGGAGAAGTTATTTACATTGCATGGTCTGCAAAATTAATTCCTTAACCTTCCAGCTATAATGAAAGATTGTATTCTGCATTTTTCATTAATCTACTGTCATACTTATTATCAAGAAATTATATTAAATATTCCCAACCTTATTCATTAAAACTTTAATGCAATAACCATCAGTTTAGCTCACTGAATAGCAAATAATTTAGAAACAATGTTAAAAGATATTTAAATGCAAATCCATGTTAAATGAATAGTGATCTGAATTCCTAAAATATTTTATTTAAAAATCTACTCTAATTCAGTTGAAACTAATAGAACTAAAGTGCTTGCTTTTAGTTCATATATGACAAATTAATTACTCACCATGATTTGTTGTTATTTTCAGCAGCTTAACAAACATATGTTCTATTTATTCTCTAAATATTATATTATATTAATTTTCCTTTTAATAATACATATCCATGCCAACAAAAACAGAAGTTTATAAATGAAATAATACTTCAGAAGAAAAACACATGTGTACATAAAAATTTGGGGCATCTATTTCTGATAAATTTCTGCATATGTGGCAAAAGTACTTTTGAGAATTGGGATCAAAGATGGGAATTTAAGATTAAGAGGAAACATTGTTCATCTCTGAGAGAAAAACTCTTTTTAAAGATTTCTATAAAGGGTCTAAGAGGAAAAGTAGTAAATGTAAGTGAACAAAAAGAAAAGCCTCAAGCTAAAATATGTGTTACAAATCTCAAAGGGTAGTGATATTTTCAATATTTTGCAAAAGCAGAATTCTGTTCTGAGGAAAAAAGAAGAAAGTTCATCCTTTCTTATTCTTCTTCAATTTATGAGGAAAGGATATTACCTCATTAAAATTTAATTTAAAACTAAATCCCAAGAGAATAAAATCAACCATAGAAATGAGTTGTTCTAATCCACTAAGAATCAAGATGATGATGATTTAAGAAATAATACACCCATATGAAAGTTCTCATGTGCGCTTATAATTCATCACCTTTTTAAACAAATGTAATTTATGAATACAAAGCCTAGCAATGTATGGTCCTAGGAGAAAAAAAAAGGTGGCCCAGGAAACAGTAAACAAGAAGAAAGAACACACACCCTTCCCTAGTTTATTTTATGTAAATTATATTGTTTTACCATTTACACTTTTGGAGTTCCCAAGCATCCATCTGTATTGGTTTATTCAGTAATATACAGAGCTAAAGGAGAAATATTTAATTATTTGTAATGAAAAGGAACATGTATATGCATATAATGTGACTCTGTCGACTATGTGGGCACAGAATGAATTTTAGAATCAAAATCCTGGTGAAACTTCTTAGACACTTACTTCCTTGGAGCAAGTATAAAATTTCCAGTGGGTAAGGAAACAAGCATTTACAAATGAAGATATATATTTTTGTTTTATCCTATTCTGATTAGCATCAAATAGGTAGTTTCAGAGGGAAAAAAGTATGTATTTACAAATATAAGCATTACAAAAAGTATCTCTCTTGAAGGCTGTTATGCTAGAATCTGTTCTATACTAAGCTGCAGACTTTTACATGGACACAATTTTCAATGGCTTTGTCTTCTTACAAGTGTTTTAGAATCTATGTTAGAAATTAGTTGAGCAAAGATGATGATAAAATTCCTTTTCAGTTCAATGTCTAACACCAAATTATATACCCACTAAGCCAATGTTGTTCAATGTTTTGTGTTAATATCATCATTCCAAATATTTAAATTTTGGTAGCATCCATAAGGGAATTTAAAAAATTCAAGGCAACACTTACAAAAACAACAACAATACTATCACATTCCAACAGTATCTACGGAAATATCATCTCCCTGCCTTTAAGGTCTGAGTCACTTTCTGTGTAGTACCATTTACTATATTGACCAACTGTTTTCACACTCACAGATCAGTTTTCTCTTTTTCTAGAGATCATTAGTCTCTTTACCCCAGACATATTATCTATATTTTCTATGTTCCTTCACATGGAAATTCAGAAGTTCTAAGATACTCTTTGTTGCCCTATGAAGTCATGGAGGATGTAAGGAAGAGGGAAGGACTGCGGACATGGGACATAACCTCCATCTTTTCCACAGGACACAGTGATTCCATATTTTGTTCTTACCCTACTATCATAGCTATTTTAGTATCACAGATTTAAGCACTTAAACAGTAGTGGGAAAAGGCTCCAGAATTTTCCCCATCATTCAAAATTACGGGGCACGTGTTAGATTTTCCCAAAAGGAAGTTCCCTTCTTCCTCTTCTTCTTCTTCTTCGTCTTCTTCTTCCTCTTCCTCCCCCTCTCCCTCCTCCACACCTTCCTCCTCCTCATCCTCCTCCTTCTTACTTTGATGACAAAAATAGAGCAAGGGACCTATTCAGGAATTTAGTAAGCATCTAGTTGAGGAGACAAAGGAAGTAAATTGTATGTTTTGCTTTGTTTGTTTGTATTAGCTACACAAACAATTTGTAAACCCATGATCTGTTTATACGAATTATGTTTGATTCTCTTGGAGCAACACTTCACCTGACGTTGGAAAGTAGAACTATAGTAGATTGAAGAAAATTGTACGTATATTCTGTACACCTCCTCCCATCAAAAATTGTAATCTATTTCCTCACGTTTTGGATCTGGGTTGGCATTTCAATTTTCTTTAACCTGATAGAGTAAGGCAGAAGTTATCTATTCAAGTCCTCAAGAGGACTTACAGCTCTGCCCTGAGAGATATTCCTCCCCCACATGAGCACAGCTGGCTAGCCTCCTGAAGATTAAGATATACTCATATGAAGAGAGCCTATAGCTATTCCAGCTAATTCCCTAGAACTGTCATCAAGCCCAGAAAATAATATCCCGGCCAAAATTAGCACTACCCACCTGAACCTCAGTCAAATTCCTAATTCATGGAATGGTCAGCTAAATGAAATGTTTTTATTTCATACCATTAAGTTTTGGGGTGGTTTATTATATAGTACCAGGTGGCAGAAGAAATGGGGAAGAATTGTTTCCTCCCCTGCACATAGCGGAGGGGAGTCAAAAATGCCAATTTTCCATGAAAAAGATCCTTAAGTAACCTCTGACATCTCCTGACTATCCCTCTACTTCCCTGTAATCTTAAGCACCTAACATTAAGTGAAGAGTAGGTACGTGGAGATTGGAGAGCAGAGACATTTCAGGGGTCTCTTAGTGAACCTCAAAGGAATACTTAATGACCCATTTTTGTCCTTGTCTAATATTTAATTCATTAAGAAAAAAAGATGTCATACTTGATGTGTTCAACATGGTCAACTGAGAAAGGGTTGTATACAAAAGAGTGGACAGTGTCAAGAGAAACAACAATGATGAGGAAGCACCCAGTGATAAATGACAATGGGAAGACTTTTCACCCATAGTTCAAAAATAATAAAGAGACCAGCAGTGTGACAGAAATAAAATTTGCAATCGGGTCCCTAGTCAACATCTGTGGGAGAGCAATCAGTCCACTATCACACTATCGCAAGAAGAGGAAGGCACTGATATTTTGACCTTTCTCTCCTCTTGCACTTTTATTTACTTCTGGTGATTTCCATTAGCTAAACCCTATGGGAAACTAAAGACGAGAAAGTCCAATGATACAATCTATAGATTTTAGTATTTTGCAGTGCAGAACAGATCAGAGAAGTTTGGAAAATTGATCTGGTGACACAAAAGAAAAGAACCATCTGGGCTGTCTATTAAGAGACTTCAGCGTAAGTTCCATTCAACATCCATAACACTGCACATAGATAACTGATGCTTCCTGAGTGGACCTATGTGTCAGGCATCATGCTAAGTGCTTTATGTCTCTGAATGCATTTATGTCTCTCTAAACACTATGAGGTTAGTATCACTATTATCTGTATTCCACAGTTGAGGGAAGCGGAGCACGGAGGGTTATGTTCCCAAGCTCACACAAGTAAAAAGAAGACTGAGGATTCAAAAACACAGTCTGGCTCCAGAATGTATGATTTGATTTGCTTCTCTGCATTATTTTCACAAGATGCTATAGCATCATTACTGGTGACATAAGTAATGCTGACAGCCCTTGAGCTAAGAAGCACCACTGAAATTAATAGGCAGAAATTAAATCACATTTTCAAAAGGAACCTGAATACTTAGAGATGCGTATGCCACCCCCTATCATTTTCTACAAACACCGAGCACTCATTCAAGAGCCAACTTTACGCACATGCTCAGTCAGACTGGCAGAGACGGTCATGTTCATTCTATCTCTGAATATTTCCATACACATTCTCCCCTAAAATCTGGAAGCAAACTGTAACATAGTGCTTTGTACAAAAATGTATTTAATACATACCTTGTAGCTCTTCAGTCAGCAGATCACTCAATTGACTTAATGATGTCTCCTAAGAATCGCCTAAGGGGACTCTGAACAAGCTGAATAACTGTATGTGTCAACTCTTCCCAAAAGACCCAACCCTGGTAATCATTCTTACAACTCAAGGCAGATGGTATCTTCTATCAACCTGAATATAATATTACAAGACTGATATGCTTCAGAGGCTTTAAAAATTATCGTATCAGTTATAAAGCAAAGAATAATCTGAAGAAAACATGATTTCAAATTATTTTTTAAAGATAATATTACCAAAATAGTCAATCTGTATAAATTCTATGATTTCAATTTTCATAATAAATTTGGAAATTTAATTTATTCTCTATTCTATATGTCTGTGATGGAATTACAATTTTCTATACGTATTAATGGTAAGAATATTCTGACTAATTAAAAATATGTAATAAATAAATTAACCTATATGGATAGAAACCTATTATTATAAAACTTTTTGAAGGTTCAACTATGATTATGCAAGTATTCCACATTCCAAAAACATATACTACACCAAAACCAAAAAGGTTATTAGACTTTTTTTCATAGGCATTATGAAAATAACTTCCTGATGTAAATAAACTGCAGAAATGTAAAGATTATTGGATTCATAATTCTAAAGTTAAATAAATTTCCAGGAAATGTGATAATTTTGATGATTTAGTGGGTTTTTGTCCTTCATTCATCTTAACACTTTTTTCAGTAGAAAATATGAGAGAGAAGAATTTTATATACCTAAAATAAATGAATCCTATAGCATGGTAATAGACTCATTTAAAATACAGTGACCAGCAGTAAAATAAGGGACATTCATATAGTTCAAAAGTCAACCCAATCAATATCCTGCATAAGTTGTATACATTTCCCTTTGTTTTTCAAAATTTAGTAAATTAGATACCTTTGACATAAGCTTTAAATATACTACCTACATTTCCCGCTTCTATTCATCTTTAGCCATCTCCCATACTAGTGTGGTAGCTCCAAGAGAATACAAAGTGAATCCGACTTATTCACTATTGCTTAGCACATAGCACATGCCAGCACTCTGGAATTAGTTAACATATATTTGTTGGTTACCTGAATGAAGATGTTTGGGATGAATACTCCTTGTCTTCAAAGAGTAGAACAGGCAGGATAAACCTTACCTTATAGAAGTCAGAGGGTGTTCAAAATGATTCTGTAAAGAGAAAATTGAATGAGAGAGAGCAATCTTTCCGAAGGGATTGTCTCCACTAAAAAGACTTATTGAGTAGCAATAGTAATAATAAAGTGAAAGATGACTTGTTTGTCCTTTGTCAGTGAGAGACTTAACACAAAGATGGTAAAGGTAAGTGTAAAAGAATCTGTGAAGACCTTTCTCAGCAACTGTGCTTACAGGATCAGTAACCAATGACTGAAAGAAGTATTGCTATTTTGGGACAGAATGGCAAAAAATAATTCATTTAAATGAAGAAGTATTTGGAGGAGACCATGTTTCTGAAAGGTTACTGAGTGGCAGCCCTGTTAAATCACTCTTTTAAGGAAGAAAAACATGAGTAATTGATCACAGACTTGATTTTATGTCTGACAAATACTGTTTCTTAAATCACTGGGATGAATCACCAGTTGGCATTCATTGCAGTTATATACCAGTGAGAGCAGATGGAATATAAAATGGTGTAAAACATGTCTACTGAGAAAACAAGCATCTTAAAAGTTAATGAAAGACAAAACAACAAGGATATAAAGTAGGCCTAGTGATTGGTAATACAATAATAGCATAAAGAGAACCCCTGAACTTTTAATGATTGCTCAAATGGTAAGTAATAACAATACTAATAATACTTAATAAAAATAAATAATACTTAATAAAAATAACCACTATCTTAAGCACATTAGGCATATCATATTACCTGATCCTAAAATAACATTTAAGAGACATGATTTTAGTAATCCTATTTCATTGATAAGATAGATGAGAGTTGGAGGTTAAATAAACCTTAGGGACTGTCTGATTCAGTATTTAAATTATACAGATTCATCCCAGTATGTCAGTTCATAGACCCTATGCTATATCGATTACATTAAAACATACTTTGAGTACTGAGCTATCTGTGTTAACAAATAGACAAATGTATGAATATTTGGTGTAATGCCTTAAAAGTTATTAACTCAACAAAAATTTCAGTGCTTCCTATCTACTAGACATTTTGGACATTAGCGATAAAACGATAAGCAAAAAAAAAGACAACAATACCTTACTTATTTCTTACTTTACTTCAAAGTACCTATTATTTTAGTGTACAATATTTAGTACTAGTTATTGAGCATTTACTGTGGCTTTGCTATTATTCTAAGCTTTTCAAATCTATTAATTGATTTATCTATCATTGAGGTAGGACTATTATTGCATGCATTTCTGATATGAATAAATAAACACATAGAGATTGAATAATTTTATTAAATTCTCACAGTTAATAAATAACAAAACTAGAAATACTCCAAAGGCAGTCTGCCTCTAAATTTATTAGATGTAACCATGATACAATAATCCAGGAATATTTTACCAGAGGGCTCTCACAGCTTCTAAACGGCTTATTTTAGTCAAACAGCAAAACTGGTTTCCTTAAGGATGGATTAAATAATGGAGTCTAAAGATGGGAAATGTTTTTGAATAAGTTAAATATAATAGTTTATAATGGGACGATAACCCAGTTATAAATATCAGCCAGAATTTGGGGAGCTGGAGATTAGAGGGAACAGAGCTGTCAGCTGACTATAATACTGAACTTGATATAGTAAATCAAAAAGAAAGAAACCCCTACCTATTTTAAGTAACCAAATTGTTGTATATCTACGTTACAGACTAACTTTACCATGGCCAAAGGAAGATATAATAATTATTAAATAATTTAATTCACATATTCTCATTAGAAAAAGGTATAATTAACAGGAACAAAGAAAATCATGTATTTGGAAGAAAAAAACGGAATTTACCTTATGCATTAGATGTCCTCCAAATATCGAATAGGAACAATTTTAGATTTGTGAACATTTACCAAAAGTTATCCTTAGGGGAACTGGAATCCTCATGGCATTTCTATGAAATTCTCATACTTAATAAATTCTATCTGGACACTCAGCCAAGGCTTCACTATCCCATTTTTTCTGCTATTTCTCAGCCTGTATTATTTATCTGAATATTAGAATAGGGACCAGCGCTTCTATTGAATATTTTTAGAAAATATTTTTCTCTTGAAATATATGCCTCATTTATAAATATGAAATGACATTTATATCATTCTGATTTTGATCCAGACTGAGATCATTCTCTAAATTTGCCAAACTGAAAAAAAAAAATAGTTAAATTATTGCACATGCTTTCTACAGTCACTCTTGGTTGTGCATTTCTTTAATACCAGAGGTATTTTTAACCATAAGTATTACATGAATGATTTGTATGTTTCCGGCATTACATAAAATGAGACTCAAGGATGTGAAAGGTGAACACTGTTAGTATTGACATATCTCAGCTTATGAATGTAGGGGACACAGGAGGTAGTGCATACTTACTCGATGCCTTCCAATAAAATGTAACCCAGGCTTTCATTACAGCTTTGGTGAGCATAGGAACTTTTGCCTTTGTGGGTCCCTCCCTATATAAAAAAATAAAATTATATTTTACATCTTAACATAAAGATATCCACTTTGTTCTCTCTCTAGACATAGAAGGATCAAACTCAATGATTGTCTCAAGATTTGAAAGGATCAAGCTGAATGGACGTGGGGATGATTGTGAACTGACTCACTTTGAATTCTGCTGGGGGACCATACTGGCAGGAAGGGAAAATACATAGAGGTTATGGTAAAGGCAAACTCATTTTCCAACACCTAGGAGGTATGTGCTTAGTTTTGAACACTAAATGTCAGTCTTGTTTTCCCTATACCTGATTATCTGATGGGAATAAATTCACTCTCCTCTCACGTGATGAAATGATTGACCCATTACATAAATGATTGTGAACCCCCTGAGGTTCACAAGACTTTACGACTATTTAGTGAAGTAAAAGTTGCTAATGTATTCATTTAAGAAGAAAAAAACATTCTTCAAGTCCAGCTGAAAGAAAAAAAAAAAAAACTCCTCAAAGCATGTAGTTACTGCATACATCAGATCAGTGGAATCATTTTCAATGTCATGTAAATTCAGACTTTTTGCATAAATCCAGCAATATTTTGCATAATGTCATTTAATGCAATTACCCCCAAAAGGGATTTTGGGAATATGTAATATTTTCTTGATATTACCATGTGAAATTCTTATTTTCTTCTTCTGAACTTTGAAAACTATATATCAATTAACACTGCCCAGTTTATTGTGTACACTTGAATCAAGGTTATCATAAAACACTTAAAATATACAATAAAATTCCACATTTGTCTTTTTCGATGGTAGCCTGATAATTTGTGCACATGAAATAATTATTTTAAAAGAAAAACATATTTTACAGAAAAATATATATAGGAAACATGAATATCAATCTAACTAATCAACAATCCCAGGACCAAAAAAAAAAAAAAAGCTACAAAACTAAGTTGTTATTTATTATAAAGGTTTTATTCCATGATAACTATGGGCAATAAGGAAAATAATGACACAAAGTGATCTGCTCAGATTACATCAGTTCCATTGACATACGTCTTCATTTTAGGCCAACCAAAATATATTGCATGATTTACCAATATACAATGTGGTACAAACAACTCAGTTTGTGTTAACTGTATTTTTAGACTTCCTAAGTCAGTACATTAAATATTATACGTTTCTTTATATACCTGTCATAGAAATATACTAAAAGTGTAGCCATTCAACTTTGTGTCATGCAAAGATATTTATTAGGTAGTTTGTAAGACTGTATTTAGGGATGGGTTTTTTAAAAAATTTCTTTTTTCTTTGTGATCCATCTCATTCAAATTATCTTCTATTCTTCTATTGACTTTTGCCTGTTCCTGTGTGCTTTCTAAGCAATACCTCTCTCTGAAATGACCCAATGTGTAAAAATAATAATAATAATTCTACAAAAACTTCACTCTACTCACTGAAAAAATTATAAACTTCTGTATATCCTTTGCTCTCCTTTTTAATGCTTTTATTTTGCTCTTTAAAGATTAGACTTCTGCTGCTTAATATGTCTCTCTTTCTGTACCCCACCTAACTTCTTATAACACTGACATCAATGCAAAATAGACCTTCCACTGTGCAGTGGAATGTCTTTATAACTTTTCTTTTGGAGGACAGTTATTTTATTCCCTTTTGTACAGTTGGAATATTACATATTTTTCTTAGGAATCCACAAATCATATTTGAATTAAAAAACGATCTTTGGCAAATTACCAAAAGGGTGATCATATCTCAGAAAACAAAATCACTACCCTGTCCATGAAACTGATTATCTCACTTGAAAGTGTCCAAATTAAAGCTACCAAGCCAGATTAAAGAAAGCATTAGAGTCAGGGATAGTAGGAAATGGAATAAGAACATTTCCACTTTTAACTTTTTATTGTCCACCATATTTAGATTGAAATGGTACAGCATAATCTTAGATCTGCATTGGCAGATGTCTGTACCCATCAGCATTCAGTAGTGCTATTCCCAGTTTCCAGATAAATGTAGTATAAACAGAAAGCTCTCATACGGAATGTATGCTGATAAAATTAAAGAGGTAGGCTTATCCATAGAAAAATGATCTGTTCCACTTGAAGAAAGAAGACTGTAGAGGCCATTTTTAAACTTTTAGAGCCCTTATAGCATCAAAAATTTTAATAAATGTATTTTTTAACTGGTGTTCTTGCTCTGCTGGTGCCTTAAGTAAGTGGCTAGTTTATTTATCTAATGGTTACATCTACAGAGTCTAGAAAAAAGACCATGTGGAATACCTCTGCCACACATACTTTAAAACTGTGCTCTACAATCATAGAACTTATTTTGCTGTATAAAAATTGCATAATGGTTGTTCTCCCTGATCAATGATGTCTAGTCATCTTTCATTTTGTATACTAATTGCTTAATGTGATGTCAAGCACATGATAGGCACTCAAAATTATTCATTTATATCAGAAAACCTCGAATGAAATTTAATATTAAGATTTTATAGACTAACATAGAGAAATAGCAATTAATTGTTTCTAGAAGAACAATGATTAATCATGCTAATGTCTTCTTATATGAAGCAAATTCTAACTACATTCTGAAATCATATTTTAAAGCTTGCATATTTCTAGGCACATTGGATTTTTTATAACCTCTGAAACCTTATTCACATTGTTCCTTTCATTCATTTATTCATTCATTCATTCATTTATTTGGTCTGTCAGACACTCAATTGTTTATTTAGGAACTATTATAAGATTAATATATGTTATACAAATATTAATTCATCATTAATACAGCTGTGTGTAAAACAGACTTCATTGTAGTAATATTCTAGTGGATGCCATATATATTGTGATATAGAAAAAGATCAAAATATATAATATATCAATCATAAACTTATCATAAATATATCATCATAAACTTCCTCTCTATATATAAGAGAGAAAATGTGTGTTATATATCACATTTTGAAAGCTTAAGAGACTGCATAAAATCACTTAGATAAAGATTAGTTTTGTCAAATGTTGCTGATAGTTGAGAAAGATGAAATTTAAAAACTGTACATTGAATTTGGCCTCCAGGCTCTATTCGTGATCCAAAGAAGGGCTGTGTCAATAGAGGCACGAGAATTCAATTCTGATTGAGATATTTTGAAAGGAGAAAGGGAAGAGTATACAGAAGATTTAAAAATCCAAATTCAAATCATTTCCTTTCAGTGAGAAGCCAATAAAGTTCATGTTAGTTGTAAGAGGTTCAGAGTCAAAAAACAGTTTTGAAGTTGGAAGATACTGAAGCCAGGATATATGTTGATGAAAATGAAAACATGCTGGTGCAGGAAGTAAAAAGAGGGGGAATTTCTGAAGTGAAGGCCAAAAGGGAAGAGATAAAAATCACAAGTGGATCTTTTTGCCTTAGAAGGGCATCCAAACAGTATATAGATTGTGATAGAAAGAAAGACAAGAATATAGATTCAGACAGAGTTCATAAATTTGAGGGTAGATGCATGTAGACATTCTCTTCTCATTTCTTCCATTTTCTCAGTGAAAAAGAGCTAAATTTATTTGGGGAAAAGCCAGTAAAGTGAAGTCTAAAATGATGTAGGAGAGAGCAGAAGATGTGACGTAAGTGCCATCAGCTGTACTTCAACTTAATTCTGTCTGAAGCAAGAGCACTTACTTCTTTTCACCCTTAAGTGACTCTTACCCCCACCTCCAAGTAGAATTGACCACACTTTCCTTTGGGTTCTGCTTGACCCTAAATCTTGTTCTCTCATAACACTCTCTGGCACTTTTGTGTTTTAGGAGTCTCAGATAGACTTAGATAGACTGTTAAGTGCCTTAGAAAGGTAAGAACACTTATCTTATAGTTCAGGGTATACCTAGTACTTTTCACATAATATAATCTTACTATGTTTTATTGAAGGAACGGATGATACTTTATGCAATGATCGAGTCTTAGTTAAGAGATGCAATTTAAAGCCCTCATCATAAACTTTACATGTTAAGATAATTCCTACAGCACAGTGACTAATAGTCACTGTCCTTGAAATGTGGAATATAAACTTCAAAGTCTTCAATAATCCAGTTGGAGTAATTAAAATGTCCTAATGCTTCTGAAGCCTAATCTTTACTAATAAAACAAATCAATCAAATGTCCTTGTCTTGGTTGATGGAGTTTATACTGGCATATATTTGAATCTATAAGTATATAGTAGTATTCCATTCAGATACTACTGTTTGTTTTATTTCAATTAGACTGAAAATGTTACTTAAGATTTCAATATATACCTAAATAGAAATTTAAAGATTAACAGTAATTTTAGAAAAGAGGAGGTATAATTCATTTTCATAACAGTTTTATTCGAGAGTGGATTTAAGGAAATGATTGTATTAAATTGGCTTGGGATGAACACAATTTTAATAACAGTTCTATATTGTCAGCCAAAATTACTTTATTTTTTTTTTTACACTTCTACACATCACTGCTTACACATACACAGCTTTTTTACCATAAAGTACTCTTTGCTCCAAACATACAACCCTTAGGCCTACTTAAATCACCCCCCTGGCTGACTCAAAGGCAAATTAAGCTCAACAAGACCAAACTGAAGTCATGATCTTTTACCCTCCAAAGCCATTATCTTCCAGCATTCCCTATCTTAGTAAATGACAAGTTATTCCACCAGTTTTTAAGCCAGAAACCACAATATCACACTATCCTGCAGTCTTCATTACCTGATCCATCATCATATTCCTGTCCATTTTTTTCCTCCTAAACACTGTTAAAAAGTGTCTAATTCTGTCCATATGCAAAACTACCTTTGTACTTCAAGACATTGTTACAGCATTCCTGGAATTCAGGAAGAGGCTTTTATTTTGCCTCCAAGTACCTCGGCCTCTTTCAAACCATTTTATTTATCCTGCATTAATGGTTGCTTTTACAAAGTTAAAATCTTATTTGTGTTACTCTAAATCTTTAAAAATTAAATTTAAAGCAAAAAGCAATGCATTCCTATTGCTGTGAAACTCTTTAACAGGACACAGAAGCTCCTGCTCCTGTGTGACTCTCCATCTTTGCCTCAAACACACTCCCATTCTCTCTGGATTCTAGTCAATCTGTCCTTTTTCGATTTTGCAAATGTGACATGCTCCTGTTCAAAGAAACTTTCAGTTGTTATCTCCATTGCCTGGGACACTTTTCATCCGGCCTCACACATCCTTCTGCTTTGTGAAATTGTACTTTTCCTTCCAATTTTAATTTAAAAATCAAATTAAAATCGCATCTTCAGAGAAGATTTCTCTGATGTATCTGAAATGATGAATTCCTCCTACACCATTTCAAGGTTACAACACATACTGTTTCAGCAGAGCTGTGATATTTTTACATGTTATTTGTTTATTTCTGTGATTATTTGCTAGCTTATTATCTATCCCATTAGAGACTCCACAAATAAGGTTAAGGACCTTGCATACTTTGCTCACAATTATCCCACTAATGTCAAATTTAAGCACATAGAACGTCCTCATTAAATACTTGAGAAAATAAGTGAATAAAAATATACAGACACACTGATACAGAGCAATAGAACTCCATAGACTATATAATAATTTCCCAGAAAAAAAGAACCATTATAGACTTACTGGTTTTAAACTAACTAAAGTCTTTTTTTTTTAGAAGCAAGACGCCAGAGGCAATTCTGGAACCAATTGTTTAGAATTGTACAAGCTAAAAGAATTCTGGAAACTTTTTGTTTGGTTGATTTGAGCAGATGGCAGTGCCTCATATTAAAAAAAAAAAAAAAAGATGTTACATAAAAAAATGAAATAAATTAAAATCAACAAAAATGTCTTTAGGTGGATGATATATCTACCTATACAGGAAATATTTATTTTTCCGACAGTTGTCCATAAATCATTACTCAATATTTAAATGTTCTTTGTCTAATTAAAAGCCAGTTTCTTTTATAATTGACAAAAAGATGAGTTTCTTATACATAATTTTTCTCTATTTTGTTTTACAAAACATAAAATATATTACGTACTATTGAATAAACCAAAATTAATAGATATTCATAGATATTAAAGGTTATTCACTAGAATTTTTACATTACCACACTTCTATATAAATTTTAAATATGAGCTTAAGGGAAAAGTTTCATAAGGGAAGTATTTTCTAGAATCAAGTCTTTTTTTTTTTTTTTAAACACGTGCTGTGTAAATATATACGTCCTTCCTAATTATATGGATAACTTTTTCAATTTATATTCTGTATTTGTTACAGCCTAAGTAAAATAGTCCCTGAAAAGGAGTTGAGAACACTGGGTTTCCCTGGAGGCTCTGCCAGTCACTAACTACTTGGCCTTGGGCAATGTGCACAGGCATGCTGGGTCCCACTTTCCTCATATCTCAAATGAATGTGCTACTCTTGATTATTTCTAAGGGAACATTCAAAGCCATGATTCTGTGGTTTGATTTTCTAATTCAAATAGAATACAGTATTAATGTAGTCATAGATTTTTATCCCTGGAGGTTCTTTAATGGGAAAATTAAAATAGCTTAAAGAAAATCACAAAAGTATGAGGAAAAAGCGTAAGAAGACCTGGGGATTAGTTCCCAATTTGGATGATTTGGTTGCTGAGAGATTGTTTCCATGGTACACATTCTGTCAAAATCCTTCAGAAAAGATGTCTATATTACCATTATTTGCTCTAACAATATCAGCTGTTAACAGTCTTATACTTCCTATTCAAAACAGAGATTGAAGCGAGGACAAAGAACGAAATGTTGCAAACTCATTACTGTGCCAAAATTTAATTCAAACTCATTATCATTTAAAAACTATAATCTTGTGCTCTCTCAAGATGAGATGCTCAGGGATACTGCATCATTATCTTTCCTTAGAGACCATTAAAAAAAATTCTCTGCAGAGAAATGAAGGCTGACAAAATCACCATCTCATCTATTTAAAACTGGAACATGTTTCATCTCGCTACATGTTAGATTTACTTAGAAATTAATTTTTGCACTGCAAGCCAGAACTAATTAAATTGCATGTTTAGATGTATGTATATATGTATGCTTCTGCATATGTATTCATATAATGTGTATGTGCCTACATATATACATTAAAGTCAAAGTGTATATAAAATTGTTCTCTGACATAGTTTTTTCAACTGATAATTAATCATGGCTACCCATTCAAGTAAATTAATTAAGATTTAAGTTACTTTTTAAAATATCTAATTACTCTCTATATAAAGTTGTTTTTTAATTCAATATTATTCAACTTATTTTTGTGTACTACGTGTAATCATCGGTGAGTTTTGCTGAACAACTATTTTGTTAAAATTATCCATTATAATAAAAGTTGTTGTGCCTTATTAACTGCTTTTTACTTCTTTTCTGAATCTGTGTTTTTCTCATATATTGTGCCATTTTATACCTGAGGTATAAACCAGAATACAGAATCTGAAATGGAGCAAGTAGTTTGCCTTAATGTCATATTTATCTTTTATACAATAACATATTCAAATTGTATATTGCACTATGTTAATATTGCTAATTTTGCTCTTTATGTGAGATATTTGAGACCTCATCATTAATTTAGATTCAAAGGTATTTTTCAATGATAAAATTAGTGTACTATTTTAATGTGTTTAATTTAAATTAAAATGTTTTATTTTAATGTTCTACTCCAGGTTCTTTGAATTTAGTCATGCAACCATATACAACCATATACAATAGCAGCTGGCAGATATTGAGTTTGAATTTTTTAAAATTAAATAAATACACACCTCAAGCATGTGCATTTCTTTCCATTTGAACTTTGATTAAAATAACCTCTTTTAGGAATTACTATGAATGTTGTTGTTTTTTTTGTTTTGTTTTGTTTTGTTTTGTGTTTTTGGTTTTCTCTTGGTCGGATCTGATAACTTTCTGCTCTTATTCCCTGGTTTACATATCTTAACACTTGCATTTAGTGCTTGTACATCCTGCTGTCTCCTACAATTTATCAGTTTTCTGACACGTATTCTCACTTACATTTACTTACCACTGTATCCATAGCTTTACTTGAACCCACATTTTGACATTTCCCTAAATTCTTACTTGGGTGGGAATCTTGCTATTCAAGGTTTTGGACTAAAGGCACTTGATGGAAAAAAAACCCAGGTTCCACAAGAAGGAAATTAGTGTGATGATTAGGCATGGTTCTTGTTAATGCAATCACCCAAATGAATGCAAGGAATGAAGAGTTGGCTCTTCTCCATTCTCCACTCCATACATCTAGTACAAACTCTCAGTCTCAAATTCTTTACGAGTGGTGGCTTAGCCCAAAATTTAGCTGACATAACTGTACTAACTGTACTTCTAGTAAGTTTAAAATATTCTATTCTGGTACTTTCAACCACCAGAGATTGGAAGAGCATAGCAAATTCCAATAATGCTTCCCAAGTTTCTCTACTAATGTACCTGTAGAAATATCCAGAACCCTTATTGTGGTTGATAAAGAGTAAGGGATTTTCTTATACCTGTTTCATCCAACAGGGAGGAGATTTATTCTCCTTTAAGGAGTAAAAATCCTTTCATTACAGTGTTGCTAGTACATTAGTCCCTAACAAGTGGTTACTTGCCTCTGGGCAGAATGGTGAATCATAGGCACCTGGGGGGAGGGCATTGCTTTAAGACTCTAAATTTACATTTCATAAATTGTTTGTCTGCAATTTTAACACCAGCCACAGAAAAGAACTGCAAATCAGATCAGATTTCAGGTGCAAATTCTAAATTTCTATCTCTAAATTAGCTACTTTTTCTAATTGATAACATCATAATGAATTAAAAGGTCATGAACTTTTTTTCCTTCCTCCTCTCATGCAGCAGGCATATGGAAAGTGGTAACTTTCTTGTAAATAGTAGTGGTAGGGTTTCCTTCTTTGCACTCTTTCTGCCTCCCTGTACTTTTATGGCTGAAGAAGTGTCAGGACTTCCAGCTAGTCACTTGTGACGCTTTCTCTTTGGGTAATTCTGATTTATTTGGTCTCTTATCCTTGCAGGCAGTATTATGATGTTCTTATGTTTTGAACTCTGTCTCCACAAAATATATACATCGTAGTCTTAACCCTCAGGAACTCAGAGTGTGACTTTATTTGGAGATGGAGTCTTTAGACATGTCATCAAGTTACAATGAGGTCATTAGGGTGGGTTCTAATTCAATATGACTGAAGTTCTTATGAGAAGGGGAAATTTGACAGGGGCAGAGAAACATAAAGGAAGATGTATTTAGTTTTATTTCAAACATAAAAGTAACAGTACTCAGTCATATCTATAGCATATAGGACAGTAAAGTACTATCCAAAAATTCATTAATGCAGACCACAATAAACCACATGGATAGAAATATTGAGACAATCTATTTGCAGGTTAAAAAGTTTCCATTTCTTGTGAGGTCTACATATACATAATGCATGAGTATTGGGCAGGGTACTTATATCTCATATTTTTCATACTTTTATTTAAATAAAATATACTTGAAAATGTACAGGTGACATTGTAAGCAAGAAAATGCCTTTGATTCTTAAGTTTTATGAAGAATGCTATTTTATCTTCCCTGTGAATTTTATGAGTATTTGCCACTAATTTGAACTGTTGAAAACACTTCTATACAGAAACCATACTTAATAAAAATACATATAAAAAGATTAGACTAATCAAATCTAACACGCATATAAAAATGGTAAGGATACTCAGTAATTGATTAATTAACCACTTAGTAATATTTTTTTAAATAGAAATCATCCAGCATTGATTTGCGCTAGATAAAATAACCAGATTTTGGGGCTCATGCTGATCTTCTGTATGTGCCAACAAAAGAGTCATGGTTTTTTTTTTTTTTAAAAAAGATCTCTTCTTGAGTTATGTTGTCATATTATAGAAAACTGAAAGTTTATGACAAAATATTGATGTTTTCAAAAGCATTTTCACCAGCAACCATCTCAGCTTGAATTAATTTCTGAGATTAGGAATCCTGTTTAAGCCGAATAATATATACATGGGAGATGACAGAGATGAAAGTAGTAATATGACCACTGGAGAAGGTGTTGGGTTGTGGTTCAGTAGTGACCCAGTGATACGACATTAGGCAAGCTATTTCATCTTTAAATTTCTCAGCCTCCATATTTGCAGAAAAGGGCTAATACGTGAACTCATATCAAATTTGTATTATGTAGATCATGTCTTTTCAAAATTGGGTATTATTAACCTAGCCCTCATCCTGACCTCCACATATGAGATAATTAACCAGGAGAAATTCAAAAGTCATAATTATACTTGCAAATGAAAGAGTATTATAAAATGTAGGTGGTTCTGGTCCACAGTATATACTTAGATATTCATGAGGCCAAATGTGTTTCAAATTAAGGAACATTTCAAAAATTTAATTTAATACATATACTGTATATTCATTATCGTATCCCTTAAACAAACATATAATATATATGCAATGAAACATGAATATTCATTTCAATGGGATAATGAAGACTATGAATATTTCATACCAGTTCAAGTAATTTTTTTTTGATAAGAAAATAATTTGGTTTCACAAAATTTTTATTTCAAAATTGCAAGGAAGTAAGTTAGAATTTTCTTTCGTGTAGTCAACATGAACATATCACAGAGTAAAATATCCTCTTTGCCTTAAATTTGAAAAGTAAAGCCAGGAATATTCAGTAAATTCTGTACTTCTGGAGAAAAGCTTTGAATTTCTAGGGATTTGTATTTGCTCTCTGTCATTATAGTTAGCCAGTTTAAGAAACAATGCCTCAGTATTCAGTGTAAAGATCAAATTATGTAAGAGATAGGAAAGAGACTAAGAACATACACCAGTCAATGTAAATAACTAAGTAATTACATGAATAAATATGATATACTATGAAATGTTTTGATGGATAAGGGAAGAGCAGGGAAGTTCAGAATCAGAAATAAGCTGGGTGAAGAAAGGGGTGGGATTGGGCATAAGAGAGGTCTAAATGAGAAAGGAGGTTGTTATAAAAAAGAGAAAAATGAAAAGGAAATGAAAATCGCGTGAATTTACTTTTTTCTTACCCCAAGTCACAGTATTGTTAAGCCTTGACTTCATTTCTGGTGAAATTATGCTGTGACGTCTTAAATTTGACTTAGAAGTATAATCATTACCAAAGGATGAAGTACAAAAGTATGAAAATTTGCATTATACTTGTTTGAAATAACTTTTATAAGTTCTTACAGAAAGATAAAAATAAAAGTACTTTAAATGACTCATTAAGCAAATTCAGATCATATTAAGATTTAAGATTTTTATTGATAACAACAGATTATACGTAATCATTTATACACTAAATGCAAGTATCCCAGATGATTTATGAAAGTGACTAATTTATACTTTGTTTTTTAATTCTGTTTTTGTGACTAAACATGGAATAAAATCAAGATCTTCATTACTGTGGAAATACCTTTCTATTTATCTTTCCATCTACAGGTATATACGGCTATGCCTACATATATATATATATACAGATGTTAATACATATTATATATACTAAAACAGATTTAAAGAGAAATAAAACATTACTTATTTTGAATAGAATATTGAAATGGAGTAGTATTTAGAGATATTTTTGTAAATATACAGTTATGACCTAATAATATAAAAGGCAAAGCATTTATTTAATCTTAAACTTTATGTCACTAAAAGGCACATTCCCTTGATTTATGACATGAAATTTGACACTAGCCAATATATCACATATATCACACACATCACATCCTGAGGGTTAAGGGAAATTGACTGCAAGTATTCATCATTACTCAATGTGAATAAAAGGTAATACCACTGACATTTGTAAAGTACACCGAAGTGATCATGTCCATCTTTTGGAACTACTCATTTTTCTATGATCTCATACAAGAGAACCGGCATCCTTTTATCGTTCCTTTTTTCTTTTTTCCTTTATTTTTGTGCTTTTATGATTTGCTTACATTGTTTTGTTTATCATGAATGTCATTTTGTTGGTTAATAACCTCATACTTACTAACCACTTGAAATTTTGAATTAGTGTCCAATATTTAAAACTTTCTAAATATGAATATATGCACCAAAGACAACTCAAATTTAACTTTAAAACAGAGGTCAATAGCTTTATGTTTATGTTAGTATGAAACTTCCAACGAATCTACTTGTAAAAGATGATATGTAAGTATGATTTTTTTCACTGTTTGATTTGTTTCAAAAGGAAATAATGGATTATATAAATATTTTGTTGCATTTTGATGAAAGATAATGAGTTTCAATAAATGACTAATTCAATAACTTACATAAAAGAGAGATTTTTATGTTTCAAATATATTTCCTGAAACTTTATAACTTGGTTTGTTAACTTTTTTCCATAAAAATTAAACTTTAAGGCATTGTCTAGGTTATTATGAATTGAAAATTATCAAGTCCTAGTTAATAAAAAAAATAAATAAATAAAACAAATGATGAAAGATGAAAGATGAAAGATGGAATAACAACACATTCAGAAGACTTTCTAGGGGTTAGTAACTGTGCTGTACATGTTCATTCATTTTATCACATTTTATTACTCAAATATCAATATTATTAACTTCATGACATATGAAGAAATTAAAATTCAAAGGAGTGACATAGTTTGTTCAATATCAAAGAGCTAATAAATAGCATTGCCAAAACTAAGTGGTTTCACAAATTCCTACACTTTTAAGTACCTTCTTTTCTAATATAGTCATTGTTTTTCCTTTCGAAGTAATTGATAAATTGTCATAAAATTGCCAGTGCCATTTTTGTATTATTATTTTTTACAAAATTATTGTCTGCTTATATCCTTAATGTGCTTACAATAGATTTCCACCTGTACATAAAACATTCAGTTACAAATATATTCTGCCAATTACTAGAGTCAGACAACCTCAAATGAGACTTTGTAAGCGTGCATCTGGGACCCTGAGGTGATTGGTCTTTCTCTTGGGGCCTACGTGGTCAAGTAGTATATGATAAACTTCTTTGTTACCTAAACATCAACAATCCCCAACTGAGTCTTCCTTATAGCTCTGCCTAGTCCAGCCCACCACAGGTTGAGAGGCCAGTTACTGAATCCCTCACATCTCTTCGAGCCATGTCTCATTCTGACTGATTGACCCGAAGTGAAATATGTTGGAAGTTTCCAAAAATTCTGATACTCTGAACAAGGAAAGAAATGGACAGACCAGCCTTGCCCTTCCTACTTTGGAACATTCTTGTGGGAATACTACAAGCTGAAAGCCAATCTCATCATCAGAAGAATAGCCAAGAAATAACAGAGAAGCTGATGCTGAAAAATCCCAACAGTATCAAGTGATTAAAATAACCCTGGAATCCACTACCCTTAGATCTCTTGGTATTTTGTATGCATGTAAAGTAAGTAAATAATAAGAAAATAAATAAGATTCACTTTAAATTGAAAGCTATTAGTGATGCATTCTATAATTTCAGTCAAAAACAACCTAACACATAAAATATCTTGACATTATCAGTTATCATGGTGGTTCTGTTGTGCATTTATACCCCTGCCCCATTATTTGTGTTAAAACACCAGACTATATATATAAATTTTTTCCTGTTATTTACCACTGTATTTCACATGAATGCTAAGAATAAAACTACTATCTTTTATATGCAAATAGAATCAGAGAAAATCAAGATTCAAATATGAGGATAAATTAAGTCTGGTTTTCATGACAATATACTTTATTCATTCTCATATTATTTTTATATTTTATACACTGATTATTGATGAGTAAAATTGTCTAAAATGATCCAAATTTATTTTTTCTGGGATTAATTTTCTTCTACTTGTTACAAAATCCTGTGAGTCTGTTTATGATCATGCAGTTTATATGCACAGATAATTGTACCACTAAAAAATTAAGCTAAAACTTCCCCTTAATAATTCTGTGAAACCAGAGAAAATTGTCTTAGTCATCCTAATGTTAATGTACTTCCCAAATGGAGTTGATTTCTCAAGCAGCCTTTCAAGATTTCTAAAAGAATGATATTCACAGCATCCAGCTTCAGTACACTGTAAGATTGAGTTTAATTTTCTATGTCTTAATTTTTTAGAGAATCCTGCTGTGTTTAGGACAAATCACTAGAACCAAATGACTCACTAAATTATGGGTAGCCAGCTGTTTCAACCATATCCTAAAAATGAAGGCCAAAACTCTTCTCTGGTTAGAAATTCGAGAAACTTATTTCAGACTCTAACACATGATACTACAATGGTTGTCAAAACATTATTTCTTTATGTTTGTATGGAAAGACTTGTCAGTCATAGAAGGAATTATTCTTCAAGATGCTTTGGAATTGTTAGATTGATACTGCCTTAAACACTACAGTCGTATATAATGAATAACTTTGGGAAAGTGCTACAGAATGAACTCTCCAAGTAACTTGACCATGTTTTGTACCCTGGAAGGATTCCAGTCGACCTTTATTCACATCTCATAAATGTCAGTGTGAAAGTGTTTTCTTAATAGAATAAAGGAGGTTTAAGAGAAAATCACTGGTGACCTATCATTCTATTAGATAGTATTAAAAGAAATGCTAATACTAATTTCAATACCACTTATCTTAATTTAAATACCACTTTAGTAAAAGTGTTGAAAATATTACTACTGACTATCATTTTGTTTTCAGTTCTAATTAGTCATGAAGTACTAGACTATTATGTTTCATTATTGTACATCCTCAAATAGCAGTTAATTTATTGTTTAATGAGCAGGTAAAGGTTGTAAATGCTTTATTCATAGTGAATAACCTAAATATATATTTTATATTACTGGAGTGAAAAAATGTATTTTAAATGTCTACCTATCTATAGATAGACATATTCATCTTTAGATATAGATAGATAGATGGATAGATAGATAGGAAAAATGATGATTAGACGTATTGAGTATATTGCCTAAGCTTTCGTGTTAGAGGTAGGATGCAAATTTAGGTATCTCAATCCAAGGTGCTTGCTACATGATCACATTAACTAAGCAATATTCCCTGTGTCTCTGGTAAACTAGATAAAAAAAAAAAAAAAAAAAAAAAAAAAAAAAAAAAAAAAAAAAAGTTAGAACATGATGGGAAACAAGGAAAGGAGTTTGGTAATCACATTTGAGACAAGAAAACATCATTGCATTCATATCCATGAGTTACCTTTTGCACTGTGGTCAAAATTTTCACAGGTAAATATTGTTAATCATGAAAGGATTCCAGCTGAAACCATGTGCATATATCAGTGTATGTACATGTTTGCATTGTTTTCTAATTAATAAATGATTAAAATACATTTAGCTAACATTGTTAGTAATTTTCCTAGTTAAAAAAAAAAGAACAAAATGAAAAAAGAGGAAATACACATATACACTTAAGAGTCCACGACTGAAATGAAGAATACTGAGACAAAGTGCAGAAAATTGTAGCACAATTCTTGGCAACAAGTTCATTATTAATAATTGGTAGTTAATAAATATTTTAACCAAATGGATAAAAGGAGGATACCATGTTAAAAAAAAAATAGAATCTGTCCTCCAAAGCCCAAAACTACTTCAGGAAATTGGACTTCATTAGTTTGCTATTACTGTGCTAAGAAATTACCACATGTTCATTGACTTAACACAAAATTACCTTACAATTCTGGAGATCAGAAGTGCAAAATCAACCTCATGGGGCTAAAGGCATGCTGTCAGAAAACCTGATTCCTTCTAGATTCTCTAGGGGGCAATCCATTTTCTTTTTGTTTTCTAGCTTCTAGAGAACACCTTGATTCCTTATCTTTTCTTCCTCTACCTTAAAATTCAGCAGTGTTGTTTCTTCACAACTATCTCTGCTTCCATAGTCATATTGACTTGCATGACTTTGAACTCTGTCTCTTCTTTATAAGGAGACTTGTGATTACATTTTATCCACCTGCAAAATCCAGAATAATCTTCCCAATTTAAGATCCTTAACTTCATCTCATCTGCAAAGTCCTTTCTTTTTTCCATTTGAAGTTATATATTCATGTGTTCTGGTGATGAGGAGGTGAAGAACTTTGGGAGGGGTTATTATCCTGCCTACCAAACTGACCAATAATATAGGTACTCAAGTTATATCAGTGGTAGTAATCTATACACCAGGACTCCTAGGAAGACCACCTTTCCTGTTTGACAAATACTGTACAAGTTTTATCACTGAAATTTCAGCATCCTGCTATATGTTTTCAGTTCTGGGCAAACAAGGATAATTACCTTGGCCAGGCCCCTACACAACTCTAATCTTTATTCATCCCACATAAACAAAAATATTTGGACATCTGTTTTTTTGGACAATGCTGAGTTTCATTTACAGAATACTTGGCTCAATATGAGATATAGTGGTGGTCATAGTTAAAGAGTTGGGTTTGAGGACCACTAAAAGATTGAGAGGTATGTGAAATTCAGAAGGGACCCTGATACATTATACAGTCCTCATAATATCTCTAGACTACTGCTATAGATTTTTATTGGCAAACGTATAACAAAGGCTAACTTGATCCATCTGTGAAATATGTCAAACTTGAGGTCACTCAACTAAAGACAGAGATAGAAGGGTCCCTCAGAAAGGATTTTGCTAATATGATAAAGTTAGAGGGAGATATTTTGAAATCATTTCTTTTTTACATTAGCTGAAAATGCTATAATTTTAGGATTGATTGTTGCCATGTCAAAGCTATCATCCATGTGACCATAGACAAAAGTCCAGTTCACCAATGTGTCTTTCTATCTATCTAGCTAGCTAGCTACCTCTCATCTATTATATACATAATATGTAAACAAATTAAACAAAAGTTTATTTCTTATTTTTCTATTTCACACAGCTATAACTAGAATTACTTTCTAAATATTGCTAAAAAAATTATTTTAACATAACTTCATTGATGAATACTTGAAATATTATAACATGTTCCAAATAATTATTACTTAGGAACCATGACATGCTTTAACTACTGGTGTTCTAACTATTCTAAGCTTCATATTAATTATTCATAAATATGATTTCTGTTAAATTAAAAATATTTTCTTGTCAAGGAAAAGTTCTTGCAATTAAAATATGTAACTTGATATAATTAAGCTGATTATCTTTGGAATTTAGGCAATTAAAATATGTAACTTGATATAATTAAGCTGATTATCTTTGGAATTTAGGTATTTAAAGTACCTAGAAAAGGTATTTTCAGGAAAAACACAACAACTAACTTTCAGGATTTTTTTTGTGTTTTAATTATCTCAATGTTTAACGGTGATTTGATCATTTTCTTTCCCCAACATCATTCCTCTGAATCTGATGAGGAATGGATATGTTTGCCAAATACAAAATAGAGAAAAAAATTCCCAAATCCTCAAGCTATTTTCTCCTCAAACTTCTGAGCAATACATATGACCATACTGCAAGTATGATAAACATCAAACACATTAAATACACACATGCATACCACTATGACAAATATAAAATCAAGTATATTACTAAAACACATATTTTTATGGAAGAAAAAATTAATATCTATTTCCAGAAAAGTTGTGGAAGAAATATAGGGAGACACATAAAACAACAAAATACACTGGAATTAAAAAGAAACAGAAACAAAACAAAACAAAACATTAAATATATAAAATGCCATAATTATTCCTTCAAAAAGCATCCTTGTTTCTTAATATTCTATTAAAGAGGTCCATGAAAGATTTTTACACGGGATAAATAAATATAAACAAGTAATTGAAAATCAGGAAACACTGAAAGAAAATAAAAAAGCTTTTATGATACTAATTTGTTAATTTCCACTCCACTTTAAGAAGAGGAATAGAAATATAATCAGGGGTAGAGTTAATTCTTTATTTACAAAGTATGAGCAGCTAAGCAATCAAGAAAGAAAGACTATTCAGTATAATTAATAAAATAATTCTAATATTGATAAAGATAAGAGAACAAATTGAATCTTTAAAAAAAAATAGCCACCAAGTGAAACTAAACTTACAAAATATTTACTAAGCAAATTAAAATTATGATATCAATCTGGAAATTAGTAGAAGAATTGAGAGATAAATAAGAAATAGAGCACAGCTTTAAATTATTTCATCACTCAGTTTGAATGAACGATGTGATTTCATTTTTAAAAGATCTCAACACTTCACATAAACTTGTCAATAACATGTAATATACTGCATTTGGATTTATATACAAGGTTATTTTATATCACATTCCATTTTCCAGTTGCTATTTCTGTTAATATTTTTTTTTCTGTTCATTTTATCTTAATGGGAAACATTCACTCTAATTATGTGGTAAATAAACTGTCAAAACTTAAATGTCAGTGCTTAATATAAAAGTCAAAGAAAAAAGTCAGTAGCTCTTTGTAAAATTATATATTGAATACTGTTATGATTATTCAAGATAAACATTTTTGAGCTTGTAAAACATAAAACAAATCATCATGTTACAGCTTAGAAAAAAGAAAGAATAGCAACTAACAGAACCGAAAGATAGCTTCTTCGGCTAAAGTTTGTTGTATCTCAAGTTCCAAGCAAATACATGCAGCTGTTCCCCCCACCCCATTGAATCTTTAATTGCAAAAGAAAAGTTTCCTCATGGAGACTATGAGATATGGATGTTCTGAGTTCATCAAATTTAAGTGTAAGTATTAAGTGATACAGGTATTACAATACAAATGAGTAAGAAAATATATTATTCTGGATGATTAGGATTAAAAAAAAAAAAAAGAGGAAATGTCAGGAAAGAGAGCTGTTAGTAACTTACTGCTGCATAATAAATCACCTCACAATTTAGTGACTTAAAACAATAACTGTATTTTATTTCACACAATTTCTGTGCTCAGAAAATCAGGTGCATTAGAGATGGACTGTCTTAGTTCAAGGGTGCTCATGAAATTGCTGCTAAAAGGTTGGCCAGGACTGCTGGTGTAGTCATCTAAAGGCTTGACTCTGGCTGGAGGATCTATTCCCAAGATGGATTCCTCACTCACTATCTGCTATTTTGGTTCTGAGTATTGACAGGAGGCCACAGTTATTGACCTTATAGACCTCACCCTAAGACTATTTGAGTAGCTTCCACAATTAAAGGAAAAATAAGGGAGAACCACAATTTCTTTCATAACCCAGTCTTGAAGCCTCACACTGTCATTTCCACAAATATCATGAGGGCAGAGAAGACTACATAAGGATGTAAATACCAGAGGGGTAAAATTTATTTGGAGTCTTCTTGCAGTCTTGCAGCCACAGGAAGGAATAAAATATCTAATTTTGAAAACCATATGTGACATATAAATTGTTTTAGTGTTAATGCTCTATAGAATCCAGATTGAAAGATCAAAGGGATCCCATAACATATTGGGCTAATGATTTATGGGCAGTGAATTAGTCTCATTTTGTGATCCGCTACAAAACAACTGTTTGCTGGGGCCTTGTTCTTGTTACTATTACACATAGGATTCCCCAAATTTTTTTCTGGCTTTGTTCCTAGGGAAGGTCACTCAAATTTTAGTTTGTTTGGTTTGGTGATTCTTTTTTTTTATTTTATTATTTATTTATGTATTTATTTATTTATTTATTTATTTATTTATTTATTATCTATAATATACAAGGTCAGGATGATGACCTTTCTTTCCATGCATGAAGAAACTCTCCAGTGACACTGAACTCAAGAGTTTGCTGGTCCTACCCCAAGCACATTTTATGCTTTCTGGATTACATACATTTTTGATATAATGGAATTCATCCTTCATCACACAGTCTTTATGTTAAAGATGAAGAGTTTATTTGGACTTAACAAATAAGAGTTCATCTAGTAATTCATCAGGCTCAGTTTTCCTTGGAAAGACATAAGCAATTATTATAGGTTCATTATTTATTCCCTCTCACATATGCAAGTTGCTTTCTCCTTTCCTCATCTTGTTGGAAAGCCACTAACTAGAATACCATTAAGAAGAAGTGTTATGGTATTATTTATCCTCTTAAGTTAGTCTGATAACTATAATCACCACAGAATATCTACTATGTAATTTTAGTTTTAGCTTTTCCTTGCTCAAGTACATTGTCTCAAACCTGTCTTTATGGACCCCATTGCTGTTCAGTGATTTAATTACTTGTATAAGTTGTAATTTTGATGCTATTAAACTTACTCCAGATGCTCTAAAATCACATACTCCCTGATGCATCAGGTAGAAACACTTTTTAAATGTAATCTGAAAACACACAGATCTAAAAAATAAATAATTTAGAACAAAACAAAACAAACAAAAACTAACAGAGCAAGATCTCATTTAAATTTCTGTAGAGCCTGGGATTATCTCTCTTATTCATGCAACCTCACCCATCTTCACACACACACACACACACACACACACACTAAAAACAATAAAAATACATATTGCAATATTGTGCTGGCTTAGGCAGATACAAAAATGTATATGGCTAACAAGTGGTATTTAGTTCATGTTTCCAAATGTAAAACCTTATAAACAAGTTGTTTGCAACATTTCTCCAAAGACTAGTGAATTATAGGAGAGGATATGGTGAGTTCTGCCCTCCGACCCATTTTGGATTTCTGACCTCAAAAATTGTAAAACAATAAAGTTGAGTTATTTTAATCCAGTAAATTTGTAGTGATTTTTAAAGCAGCAACAGGAAACTAGTACAAATTGTTTAAAATATTTCTTTTAGCTAAATACTAATCCAAGAGATGGACACAAAACAGCATAAGTGAGTCCAGTACTCCACCAAGGGAGGCAACAATTTGTAGCTTTGCCAGAGATAGAACATAACAAGCATTTTGGATTGTTTTCCTTAAGATGTTCCTAAGGAATCTTGGAAGAGTTACGTTTGAGGCATAAAAAGGAGAAATCAGACATTTAAAGACAGAATGGGGAGTTGGCCAGAGAGTATATTTCTGATTATAGTGAACAATATGTATAAAGGCACCAAGAAAGAAACATAGCTTATCATGTTTAGAAATTAAGAGACATTAGTGTGGCAGAACACTAGAAATTATGTGGAGGCATATTATCATTAATGAAGGAGAGACTACAACAAGTTTCATTAAAGATAGGATCGATCTAATATATAGGGATAATTTGATACACTGCAGTAGAGGAGATGCAGGAAAAAGTGACATCCTTGTTACTCGAAGTGTGGTCCATGGACAAACGGCCTCCATTAACACCTGGAATACTGTTAGAAATATACAAACTTAATGCCATCCCTGACCTACTGAATTAGAATCCAATTCACTTTAGCAAGATTCCCAAATAATTCATATGCACGGGAAAGTTTAGGAAGTGTGCAGACTCTGTTTCAAATTATCTGAGGTGGTTTGGCTGAGAAATGTTGTCCGTGGACAGTACTTAACATAGTGACAGACACAGATCTGGTTCTGAATAAGAAAAATGTGCTCTTTTTTGATAGGACAATGAAAAGTGGAGAATACGGTTCAAGTGAAGCTCCGGTCTGTGCGTTTATTTGGCTATTGTTGTTATTATCATTAGTTTAATCTTGAGAAATTAAAAATTCTGTGTGATTGTTAATTTTATGTTAATTTGACTGGTCATGGGATGCCCTGATTAAACATTTCTGGTTGTGTCTGTGAGGGTGTTTTGGATGAAATGAGCATTTGAATCCGTTAACTCAGTAAAGTACACCTGCTCTCCCCATTTGGGTAGGCATCATTCAATCGGCTGAGGGCCTGAATAGAACAAAAGGAGGAGGAAGGTAGAGTCCACCCATTTTTGCTTTCCGCCATCCTGCTTGAGTTGTCATCTCATCTCATCTTCTCCTGCCCTTGGACTGGGATTTATACCATCAACTCCCCTGGTTCTTAGGCTTTTGGACTCAGACTGAATTGGACGACAAGCTTTCCTAGGTCTCTAGTTTGCAGGCAGCAGACTATGGACTTCTCATCCTCTTATTCTGCATGAGCCAGTTCTTCCAAATAATATAATCATTCCTCATAATAGATCTCTCTCTCTTTCTCTCATAAATATATATATATATATATATATATATATATATATGTGTGTGTGTGTATATATATATACATATATATGTGTATATATATATGTATATATACACACACATATATATATATATATCTCCAATGAAACAGAACCAGTATATAAATATATGTACATAAATATTTATACATAAATATATATTGGTTCTGTTTCTCTGGAGAACCCTAACATAGGTTGGCATCTTCATTTTTTGATATTCTGATATAAGAGGACCAAGTGTCAGATACTAGCAAAGAAAAGGAAGAAAATAAAGGTTTCAGGAGATATGGAAAAGGTTGAAATTTCATGTATTTTTTTCATTCATTATAATCACTACGAACATCATCATCTTTGAAATATCAGCACTAATAAGAGTAGATATTTAATTTCTACTTATAATAAAACACATAGGGATCAACATATGCTATGAGTATCATTTAATCATCACAGTCTCCCTGTGGTTTTACAGATAAGCAAACTATGGTACAAAGATATTAAGAAAATCACTTGGCATCTTTGAGGGGTGGTACACTCTTTTAACCACATCATTTGATTTGAGTCCTCTTTATGACTGTTTTTACTCTTCCTCTTGACAAGTATAAAAAATTATCTAAATATAAAATAATATGCATTTAAATAGCACATTGATCATTTGTGTACTTCTTAGTTATATTTGTGTCTGTTTTCACAGTTTGTAAGCTCACTGAGGGCTCCTTGAGCTCATATCCCCAAATCCTTAGTACAATGCCTGTTAGAGCAGATTTTCTATAGATGTGTGCTGAATCTCTAATTATTTTAAGGTAGCTAGGAAATACATATATATCAAGGCAGGAGTCAGACACATAAGCATCTTTTCTTTTTATTTTAGTATGTTTAACGGACATTTACAATTTTCTAAGACAAGTAGAAATATGTGGGAGGAGAGAAAGATAGAGACTGATAATAGATACCATTTATACCTTATGGCTTCAGAGAGGTAATTAAGGAGAAATTATCTTTTTTCTAATTTCTGTTGTTTCAAATATACTTGACTTTGAAGAACAGAGTGTGTAAAACTAATTTCTTTTACATTTAAAGGGATATAGAAAGATGAATTTTAAATACGGCTCTGATATACTTGAAATGATCTATCATGGGAAAGGAGTAAGGGGAGAGAGAGGAACAGATAGTAAGAGATAGAGACCTAGGGAGAGGGAGGCAAGAGGGAGTGAGGAAGAGACAGAGACAGAGAGAGAGAGATTGAGATTGAGAATTCTAAGTGAGGATTCACCAAATACACAAAGAGAGGGTTCCTTGCTGAATTTGAATATTTAATTCTGGAGTTATCAGAAAAACAGAGATTAAGTTGTTCTACTTAATCAAAGAGATATTCAATAGAAACTTAAAGAAAGAGGGAGAAAGTTTTCTAGAAGAAAGAAGAAAGAAAAGCCAGAGAACTGGGAATTATATGGGAGAAGAGAAGCCAGAAAAAGATTTAGACAAGAAGCGAGTATAACTGAGATTTTTCAAGCAAAACGCTTTATTCAGTATACTGGGCAATGATGTGATCCTTCTTGTAACCCCACGCATCCTGAGCAAAATTACAGACAACAAATTAGAGTGGCCTAATTAGATGCCTTCTAGAAGCCAGTGAAGGGGATGAGTTTCATGGGAGGACTGTCGGGGGCCTGAAGGACAATCATCTATCTGGATTACCTTCCATAATTCAGTGGATTTTTTTTTTCTGTTAGATATCAAAAACATAGAGAAAAATACATTACATACTTCGCATAAATATTTCAGTTGTCTGCACAATTTTGAGCATTTTTATTTGCTTTAAATTGTTTTCCCTTGAAAATCTTTCTCATGCTAATATTAGTCTCAAAAATATCAATTTACAGGGAAATGTTCTGTGCAAGTATAATGGTACCAATGATATCAATGAGAAACAACCAGTAGAATTTATTAAAGGAATCGTGCACAAAATAGCCCACAGTGCATTTTACAGTTCTGATGAAAATACACAATGTTTTCCTATAATTAGCTAAATAATTCAATGTATGTGGCTGTATGCTCCCAGAAAATTTAATCCTAAAAAATATATTCATGGAGGCATCTATAAGGGATAATTTGAAAGGATATATATACCATATATATATATATATATATATATATATATATACACACACACACATACATACATACATACATACATATATATGACACAACTATATATATATGTATATACACACATTTTAAAAAATGCTTTAGAAAAAAATTCTGTATTGATATAGTTGTGTGTTATTATGCCTCATTTTTTTGTTTATGAGGACTTCAAGGCATGGAATGATAATATTTTTAAGGAGATAATATTTAGTAAACATTAAAGATAATGTATAAATTACCTATGGCTGCCATAACAAATGACCACAAGATGGCTTAAAACAAGAGAAAACAATTTTTTTCCAAATTCTGGAGGCCAGCATTCTGAAACCAAGCTGTGAGGACGCCACGTTCTCTCTGAAGTCTCTGTGCTTCCTCGTGTCTTCCTAACTCCTGGTGGCTCCCAGAAATTTCTGACATTCTTTGAATTATAGATACATCCCCCAATCTCTGCCTCCCTCTTTACATGGCTTTCCTTGTGTCTCTGTGTCCTCTCCTCATCTTTCAAGGATATCAGTCATTGGGTTGAGGAACCACCATAATCTAGTATGATTTCACTTTGATTACTCAGCAATGACAGTAATTTCAAATAAAGACACATTCCCAGGTTCCAGGAGTTATATATTGAACACATATTTTGGGGAGACAAAATTCCCCCCACTACAGATTCTAAATATTTCCCATCTATTATCTCATTTAATACTCAGAATAACCCAATACTGTAAGTACTAATATTACTTTTTCCCATTTAGTTGAAATCCTATAGCCTAAAAATGGAATCTCTTCTGTATGGTAGCTCAGCAAGTAGGAGATGGAATTAGAATTCTGATCCAGACAGCTTCACTTCAGGGATCAAAATCTTAACCATGCAGAACAGTTATGTAATGGTTCAGCTAGATGTCACAGACAAGCCTGTGACATTCTGACTTCACAGTATTTTTTTTTCATTACATCAAAGCGAATTCCTGAATATCCATGTATATATTATTGCTATGCTTAATCCAGTTCATAACTAGATCATAGAAAAGTTAACCAATACCACTTTTCTCTTTGTTTTTTTATTATTTGTTTCAATTGATTTTTATTGAATTTGCTCAAAGTCAGGCACTGATCTAGGCATCAATCTAGGTACACAGAACTGAAAAAATATATATATACACATGGACATTTGTACTTTCATACAGTTCGTAGTCTAGTGATGGCTTTATAATCTGGTGTAGGCTTCTTCATTGTACAAGGGAAATTATGTACGCACACTCGTATGTGTATATGGAGTGTTTGAGGATGAATATATTCCCCTATCTAATACTATTATCATAGGATTCAGCTCATTTTAAAGGAGATTTTCTTAAAATATCATTGCAAGAAAGCAATAAAGTATTAATAAGAATTTTAAGTCTGGTCTTCAAAGTGAAAATAATGATGGAAATTTTGACCATTTTCTACAACCAGTAATTTGGGAATATCTTGAGACAAAAACGGAATGTTTTATGTACAAATGAAGATAAGCTAATATGAAGGCATCAGGGAAATTTTCTGAAGTACACGCAGAATGTTTCTGTTAGAAGTGCTGGGTATCTTCAGTGTCTTAGATAATTCTGCAGGAGTGTTTAACTGTCAGTAGCACCTGTTGTTCAGTAATTGACTAGTACTGAGAAACTGGATGACCTTTGAAAATGCCAACTTCTGATCAAGATCTGATGTAAAAGTCTGTAGGAGACGACGGATCTCTGTATAGGATGCTGCTGCTCCTGTAGCTACCAGCCTTTGACTCTTAAATGCCAAATTAGTATCAACTTTTAGTTGACACATAAGGGTGATGACTATTGTTCCTTATTATAAGAATGTTCTGAGTTAAAAACTGTAGGACCATCAGAAAGTCATAAAATGAAATAAATAAATTTAAAGGGCACTTTCTAGCATATATATATTGTTTACACTGCTGAATGTTGAAAACCAATAAAATTATACGTTGGGAAATATGTTACAAGGTTTTGTTAGGCCTTCTATGGTAACTTAGAATAAAAAGACGTTCACTTATATGTGGAATCTAAAGGACAAAATAAATGAAAGAAAACAGAAACAGGCTTATAGGTACAGAGAGCAAACTGTAGTATTGTAATAACTATGTATGGAGTCAGGTGGGTACTAGACTACTTAGAGGGATCACTTGGTAAATTATATAAATGTCTAACTATTATGCTGTATACTTTAAACTAATATAATATTGAATGTCAACTGTAATTGAAAATTTAAAAAATAATAATAAAATATAAAAAAAAAAAAAGTTCAGTGATCTTTTTTTTTTTCCCCTCCCATGGAAGGGTTAGATGATTATAGGGATACAAACCTCATCGATGTGTGAATTAAAAAGTTATAATTATAATGGTGAAACATCCTGATGTCATTTTAGGGTAGTTTGGATAACATTTAACATAAATGACACCTAGAATAAGATTATTACTAGTGGTAGTGGAAATCAATACGATATAGTAAAAATAATAGAATATATAAACACAACATGGTATTTCTTTAATTATATTTGATACTTTTAGACAATAACCAGGAAATCATAAAATGTTATATAAGAAGAACATTACATTGTATTGATCTCCCAAATATTCTATGTATCAGTTTTCTTGGGACATAAGGTCATATTTTCAGTATTATAAAAAATTGTGTATCTTTGAATACAGCATCTATTTTTAAAGTCTTGTTCATATCATTGTCTTCTCTCTACTTTTTTTTATTGGATTTTATACGAGAAATTTTATATCCAACTACCTATGCCATGGAAAGATGGGTTTCTCCAGATTTCTTTTTATCCTGTCTTTTGTGATTATTGTAACTGATTCTGAATAATGTTTTTCTTTTGCATGAAAAAATTCTTATAGCTACAAATAGCTTATTATACAAATTCAGCTATAAGATTTTTTTCACGCAAAAGAAAAACATATTTGTAGAACACGTCTACCTACTAATTATACATAACTTAAAAACATAAATTTTCATGTAGTAACTTTCCCTTAGTTATTATTTTAATTTCTAGGTGTAGCTCTCATTTAATTTAATTTAATATTTCCTTTATTCCTTCAAGCACTATAATTTACAAATTAAGTATAACACAAAGAAAGGGAACAATGAACAAACAATACAGTAATGAGAGAAACTCTATTAGCAGTGATTATGATAGTGGAATTGACGTTTTATTATTTTTCTGCATTTCTTTAGAGAAAAACTGCACATACATGTATTTTATTTTCAAAATAAAAGAAACCATTAAAATGAAATATGAGAGAGTTTTAGAATAAATTATTGGCACATAGTAAAGAACCAGCTTGTTACAGATATTGATCTAACAGCATGTTCTAAACTGTTCGCTGTACAGCTTTGCTCTTCAAACCGCAGTTCTAGGCCTCACCTAGGGGTGTGTGGGTAACGATAATATTGTGAGTAACAGCAACGATGTCACACAGAACCACACAGACCTCACACAGACCTCACTACAAGGTCCTAGCTCCTTATTCATAAATTAAGTTTTAGAATCACTGTTGGAGAATGCATTAAACAAAATGTCCCATGTCAAAGAACACTGCCACCATCCAAAAGCTGGAATGTGTTCCATGTGATATCGTCTGCATCTGTGAGTACACTTAACCCTTTCAAATTTCTGAAGTAGCAAACAGTGCACGGAAAAAACTGAACATTGAATATTGCAAACATATTTGATAAAGATGACTGTTTCCAAGGAAAAAAAAATAACATGTTGAAGAATAAATATTCTATATAATGTATTTGAAAGCACTGGTCTAAGCCAAAATGAAAAGAAACAAATAGAAGAAAACCACTTTAGTTCAAGAGGTAGAGGAGGACTAAGCAGCAAGATTAGATTGATAATGGAATATTTTTCTTCTATCTTATGCTGAGAATTTGCTTATTGAGAAAAATACATTTTTATGTTTCATTCAATAATTCACTTATCAGAGAGATATTAAATATATATTTATCCACATGTTAGATACTATGTATACATATAAGAATATATTACCAGTGAAGTAAGTAGCAATTCACAAAAAAAATTTTATGTGTGCTGCTATTAGATGAAAAGTATTATTAATACATTTTTGTTTAAAATGATATCAAGAGATAAATATAGTAATCATTATTCTTTTCAAATATACACTATTATCCTTGATATCGGAAGTGGACTTTCTAATACCTTTTGTCAAAATATTTTATGTATATTATATATTTTTAAAACAACTTTCAGTGGGTTTTACATCAGAATTTATACATCACTAGTGCATGAAATATGGCAAGATTGCCAAGTCTCACACATTCAGAGTAAGCTCAGTCTTTAAAAAAGGTGTGAAATACTTTCTACGCTTTAGTACATAAAACTTTAGAGAAATGAAATCAAGTCCTGTCAATAATGCTTAGTAGGAGGATCTAGAAATGAATTAATTGCTTACTACTTTGAGCTAGACATCATGCAAAGCCTATACCAATCAAATCCTTGGGGCAATGCATAGAAAAAAACAAAAGATAGAGTGGATAAAAGGAGGCCAAATTTCTAAAAGATTCTATTGAATTATTATCTCTGGCAGTATTTTCCAAATGTTAAGTCTATGTTAATGGTTTCACAGGGCTTTCATTGGTCTGAGGCACCCTCCTTAGAATTTGAATACATACTCTACTGTCCAACCTTGGGGAGGGTATCCTGAAATGCATAAATCAGCTGAAAGCTCACAGGGGTATACTCCTGCCACTTTTGTCAGACTCCTGACCAGTGAAAACCATTTTATTTTTGACCCTAATGAAGAAAAGGCAAAGGTTGTTGGAGTCATGGAAGATACTATCTCTCAGAAGTTTTGGATTCACAAAAATGATTAAATTTGACAGAATATTCAATTTGCTTCCATTTTTTGCTGATAAATCTGTATGACAATAGACATTCGCTAAAGATTGGGGCTTTAAAATATTAATCTGAAATTCAATTCTGTTGTACTATTATACAGTTACTAAATTAAAAAAAAATGCATCAATGTAACCAATGAGACAATAACATGGTTAAAATTTTTTGCTTTTAACATATATTAAGCATACAAATCTTGTAAAGTTTCCATATTTGTGGAGGGAGAGGCAGAGTTTTTTATTGTGTGGTAATTTTTTTGGACCTAATTCTAAAATATCCTTCTTTTATAAAACATGGTATGAATAAAGGTGCTTTTGTTTGGCTTGCTGCATGTTTATTTTGCTTTGTTTTACATTTGCTATGCCATTACTATTAAAATGAGGGTTTTCTTTCTTTCTTTTTTTTTTTTTTTAAAGTTTACTGTTTAACAGAATTTTGAAGTATAGGAAACAATTTTGTAAGGCACCTGCCACAATTCAGGGATATGAGTTTTAAAGATAACATTAACTTCACATTAAAAGTATTTCCCTCAGGAAAATACAACAAATAAAACAAAACTAAATTTTAAATAGTGTTTAAAAAACTGTAAAGAAAAACTCTACATGAAAATTAGCACCATCTAACAGACATGGGATATGTCTGCTTTTTTATCTTTTTTTGTTGTGATTTTCAGTTTGATTTTTTTTTCTGCTTCATTTTATTCCTTCAAAACATGTGAATTATTCAGCATTTAATATAACAAAATTCTAAATATTCATATAAATCTGATGTGTCAACAAATTTATTTCAGTTAATGTAAACTTTATATTATCAACCATGGGATAATATTGCTTTCTGTTTAATATGGATTAATATTTACCCTTCATTATGACTAACAAAATCTAAAACTGAATTACAATCTCATTCTGACTCCTAACATTCACCTTAATATTACTGATACTAAAGTCTATCATTTCACTAAGTAACTGAACAGTAAATCGTTATTATTCAAATTTAGCTCAATTGCTATAGATGTTCTAAGCAGTAAGAAACCCTTCCTTTATTAAAGCCCACAACAATTTTAAGAGTGTCATTTAAAGTTCAAGTTGGACTGATTTATACTACATTTTGTTAATTATGAAACATGAATTTTTCAAAACATGCAATTACATAGTATTGCATATATATGTGATTAAAAATATCATGTGTTTAAATAAAAAAAATTACAGTAAAAATGCATTGCCATTAATCCCTCAAAATACTCCCCTCTGCTTTGAACACACTTTTCCACTGTTCTTTCCAGTTTCTGAAGCAGTTCTGGAAGTCCTCTTTCATGAGTGTCTAGTTGTGCTATCATGGCTGCCTAGGAGTCCTAAATCATTTTGACTTTGGGAAGAGCCAGAAGTCCCACGGTGCCAGATCTGGTGAATAAGGTGGATGAGAACACAGCATAATGTTTTTATTTGACAGAAATTGCCATAACAGAAGCCATGTGTGACACAGAGCATTGTCATGATAGATGACTTACTGCATACTTTAAAACCTTCTCTCAACCTCAACTCACAACTGACTGCATCGAACAAGCTGAAACTTGTCACATGCAGTTCCTAAGTTTCAACACTCCACTTCCCATATTGAAAGTCCCTGCGTTTCCATTGGATGGCACTTGGCAGCAGCATTCACCATATTTTGTTGATCATAATGGAAAGTATACATGTCACACATCGTTTTTGGTATAGCGATTTCTGTCAAAAAAAAAAAACATGATGGTGTGTACTTATCCACCTTATTCACCAGATCTGGCACAGTGCAACTTCTTGCTCTCCCCAAAAATCAAAATTACCATGAAAGGTAAACATTTTTAATTGATTCAGGACATCGAGGCAGCCATGACTGTGCAACTAAAGATACTCATGAAAGAGAACTTCCAGAACTGCTTCAGAAAGTGGCAAGAATGATGGGATAAATGTGTTTGAGCGTGGGGGAGAGTTTTGAGGGGAATGAATGGCAATGTACCTTTTACTGTAATATTTTTTTTCAATTTAAACATTCACCGTATTGTTTGATTACACCTTGTAAATATATACGATGTCTGACAATTCAGTTACTGAACTTGTTGCAATGATATTGCTAAACTTTTTTTGATATCAAAGGGATTATTCATTATGAATTTGTTGCAACTGGACAAACAGTTAACCAAGTTTACTATTTGGAAGTTCTAAAAAGGCTACATGAAAAAGTTAGATGACCTGAACTTTTCACCAACAATTCATGGCTTTTGCATCAGGACAATGCACCAGCTCACACAGCACTGTCTATAAGGGAGCTTTTAGCCAGTAAACAGATAATCATATTGGAAAACCCTCCCTATTCACCTGATCTGGTGCCCAGTGACTTCTTTCTTTAGCTGAAGATAAAGGAAATATTGAAAGGAAGACATTTTGATGACATTCAGGACATCAAAGGTAATATGACAGCTGTGATGGCCATTCCAGAAAAAAAAGTTTCAAAATTGCTTTGAAGGGTGGACTAGGCACTGCCTTTGGTACAGAGCTTCCCAACTGGAGTACTTTGCAGGTGACCATAGTGATATTAAGGTATGTAGCACTTTTTTTAGGATGATTTTTCGAACTTAATAATATGATTTAATATATAATATTGATCAACTATATCAACTAATAAAGTGGGCTTAGACATTTTAAATTGAATAGTACATGAAGACTAATTTATATACTCAAAAAATTTGACAAAATTTAAATAATTTTGATAGATATGTGTATATTGTGTTTAAATTTCTAAATTTACAATGATAATAAGCAAAGATAGAGCCTCAGCTTAATTTTCTAAATTCAAAATAGATTCTTAAGTTTAAAAATATCATTAATTTTCCTTCTCTAAATCATCAAAATTGACAAAAATATGTTACTTCTTAACAATACCCCTAATTATATTTTAAAACATGTTTCTTAAAATGACTGTTTTTCTTTTTATCCAGTACAGACCAAGTATGTCAACAAAAATGATGAGTGAATTACCAGGAAAATCCTCAAGCAATACATGTTTCAAATAATTTTCTTATCACGAGCTTATATGTCATTGCTCTGTAAAAATTACATGGAAGCTATGAAACAACGAGTAAAACCTCCTGAGGAAGAACATTTTTTAAATAGAAAGCAACACAATCTGCATTTCTAGGAACGGAATATGCCACTTTCAACATATATTCATCCTGAATGTTGTTAATATATTTTCCTAGGACCTTCCAATCCCACTATAAAGTATCTTCCAAAGCTGCTTTTAAAAAGGTATTTGCAAGATTGAGGTACAGCAGAAAACAAGATAGAAGGTTAAAGCTTAGTGCTAGAGCATGACACAAATAAAGAGAAAACATTCCAAAATAATAAATGACTTATATTTATTATATGCTAGAGACTCTTTTAAGCACTTTACATATATTAACTCAATCCTTTTAATCAGCCTTAGTGTGAGGTCCATTCGTTATTTCTCAATTATATTCTTAAAGAAGATAACTTGAGTAATATTATAAGCTATATTTTATTGATGTTGTTTTTTCAAATTTAAAAATGTATGAAGAATATATCTTTAAAAAAAAATGATACCTTAGATCAATGGAAGTTAAAATTATCCAAGATTGTGCAGAAATACTGGTTAAAATTTAGTTTCAGCTCTAGACCATCAACCATTCTTTTTTTTTTATTTTTTTTTATTACAGTTTATTGGGGTGACAATGGTTAGTAAAGTTACATAGGTTTCAGATGTACAATTCTGTAATACATCATCTATATATCACATTGTTTGTTCACCATCCAGAGTCAGTTCTCCTCCCATCACCATATATTTGATCCTTTTAACCCTCATCTACCATCCTCTCCCCACTTACCCTCTGGTAACCACTATTGTCTGTGTCTGAGGTTTTTGTTTGTTTGTTTGTTTGTCTTGTTCCTTTGTTGTTTTCAGTTTTTTATACCATATATCAGTGAAATCATATGGTTTTTGACTTTTTCTGTCTGACTTATTTAGCTTAGCATAATAATATTAAGATACACAATAGAATATTATTGTGCCATAAGATGATATAGTGCCATTTACGACAACTACTGTTCTCTTAACCACACTAAGACACACATTGTCATTGTGTAGAAAGCAATGGAAGAAATAGATTTGTACTAAACATATTCATTGAAGACCATTTAAAGTTTAGATTTCAGGCATTCAGTGACTAAAATAAATTAAACTACATTAGGTGGTGAATGAAGGCCCTGACTCTTGGAAAAAGCTACTCAAATGCATCCTGACCTGGAAAAAAAGATCTACGGTAAAAAGATGAAACCAAAATGGAACGTATTAGCAGAACAAAGAAAATGTTCTTATGCATTTTCAAGTCTATCACTCATTTTGAAGAGAAGCAGTATTCAAATTAATATTAGAAACACATTCAATTGAATTTATCTGATATGTATGCAAAAGTCACATTAAATACATTTTACATTCTGTACTTTAGTATATGACTTCTCAACACGTTCTTGCATAATTTATGAATTTTCTAATAGAAGTACATATAGCTACTTAAAAGAAAGACTATAGAGTTGGAAGATTCATAAATACCAGTTCCATCTATGAATCTACTATCAAAAATACGTTGATCAGGAAAACAGCAATGTTTATGGAAAACTGTCCCAATAAGTTTTTCCACGGTGCATTTCACACTGTATGCATTTCATACTCATGTACTCATATACTGTAAGTAAAGTCATGCATTATTTAGATAAACAATTTTTCTTCTTTATTAAATAGAATATTGTATCACTACATCTTACTTAATATTGTTTCCCCCTGCTTATAGCATCACCTATTTATTCAGATTATTCCACTTTCTATTTTCTTTCCTTCATTAAGTCTTGTTTTCAAACTGAAGTTTTCTAGCTTTCCTGATCTCCATGGTTACATTTCCCCCCTTTTTCTCTATTCCAAGATTTTGTTCAATCACACAGTATTGTATGTGTGTCTTCAACTCAAGCTGTTGCTTAAGAATCGTTTCATTGACACCAAATCCTAAAATGCTCTATATTTGTGAAATTTCTTACCTATTTGAAGCATATTTATGTGGCATGTGGTTATATGCAAAATGTGATACAGATTTGTACAACAAACACTGAAACAGCACATCCCGGTTTGTCCAATAATTGAAATCAACTTTGTCTGGCACGTACTTGTCAAGATGCCATAATTCTTTGAACATTAGTAACTGTGTTACTTTGAGAAGGGTATTACATTCTCTACACTTCTATTGTACTTAATAATCTGTCAAAGAGGATCAATATAGTATCTACTTCATAAGTTTGTAGCAAGAATTAACTGAGTAATATAGGCTAAAATATTTAGAACATTCCCTGGTCAATAGTAAGTATGAAATTGTGGAATATTTATTATTGCTATAATAATTAATATCACTGATGGATATTAATGATAAAAAGCTACAAAACTTAATGACAAAGAAATAGCAATTTTTCAACTCATTAGTAGTAAATACCTCCATTGAAAATTATAGAATCAGAGTTTTTCTAGTCAAGATGGCTGAGTAGGTAAACACTGTGCTCACCTCCTCTGTGGACCACATCAATAACAACTACACCACAGAAAAACCGTTATTGAGAGTCACCTGAAGTCTAGAGGAAACAAAGTCCTACAACGACAGACATACAGAAGAAACCACCTCGAAACTAGTAGGAGGGAAGAGATGTGGAACAAGCTGGTTCCATACCTGCATGTGACCATTGAAAATCAGGAGGATATCTCAGCTGTGAAGGTGTCCCCTGGAGGAGCAACAGGTCCCAGCCCAGGATTTCAGTGCCAGGGAGAGAATTCCCTGTAACTTCTGGCTGTGAAAATGAACAGACTGTGGCTGAGTGAAACAGAGTGTGGCTGCACTCCTAAGAGCTCCAGTTAAAAGGCCCACACACAGACTCACTTATGACAACTCACTCTGAGATCCAACAAGGGGGAAGCAGCTTAAAAGAAGCCGGGGACATGTGAGGAGGAAATGAATTGTCTAGCTTCAGGGTGAGGGCTAGAGGGGCAGCTTTTTCCCAGACAGAGAAGCTGGCAGCAGCTGTTGTTTCTTTGTTGAGCCCTGCCCTTCCCTGCATGCAGATGCAGGAGCCATATGTGAATCTCCATCAAATTGGCTATTCCCTTTCATCTTCCCCACCCTAGTGATTCACTGAGACCATGCCCCACCCAACTTTTGGGCACATCCAAGCCACTTCCAGTGTCTTTTCTGCATAAACTGCCTGGTTTGGCTCATGTGGAAATTCCTAAAAATCTCTCAACTGAGTTGTTCGTTCCCTGAGGAATCTTACTCATCATTGACTGTCGAGCCATCTTTTTGGAACCAAACAGGGAGACATCAGGTGCAAACACAAAGGTTAAGCAAAGTCCCTGAAAGGATCCGTCTTGCAGACTCTCCTTTCTTTGGGGGCAAGTACAAGGAGAAAAACGGTCAGGCTGTTGTGTGGCTACACCTCTTCAAAAAGCATTGTTGTCTTTATTCTTCATATAATTAACGAACTTCAATCAGTATTTCCTGTCCTCCACTCCATGGAACTTGGACTTTTCAAGATCTCCAACAACTCCTTCATCACTTCCATTTTTCATTCTCATTTTTTTAGAGTTGACATCATTCTTACAACACAATTATCCCTCTGCTTTTATTACAATCTCCAAAACAGATTGATAGGTTCCATTACCCCCATTTGGTTCTTAACTTTTAAAAAAGTCAGCTCCTAGAATTTCTCAAGACTCATTCCTAGGATAACTTTTCTCTGTGCCGTTTCCTTGGGGGGTCTATCCTATGTAGTGACTTTAAATAACTTGGATTTGATTTTGCATCTTATAATTATTATCTGAGTCTCACATTATTCAAAACTCCAAATACCTTTTGAATAATTTCAATTTCATAAATATCTCAATTAAAATGCTCAAAATATAATTCTTATAGTTCTGGGTCAAACCTAGTCAAACTTCCCTTTGTTTTAATCTCTTGATAGAGGTACATCTAGCAACTAAAAACAAATAAACAAACAAAAAAGCAGAGACATGTTTATTCTTTCTTCTCCCTTTTTGTCCCTACAATATGTAATCTCTGTGCAAATGTATTTTCCTTATTTCCACTGCCACAATTACAATTCAAATTTGTTTTTGCTAAGGACACCTATAGCTTTTTTGTATTAATATCATGATAAAGAATCTCTCTTTAAGGTACATTTTCTTCATAATTTCATTACCCTTCAAGAGAAAATTTCAAAATTGAATGTACTTTTGCGTGCATTTGCCTAGGCAATAATCTCACAATGACATTTTCTTCCTCTGTAAAACACAGATAAAAGCATTTACTGCCCAAGATTATCATGAGAATTCAAAGAAATTATGTACATAAAAGTTTTTTTAAAGGTTACCCTATTAAAATTTATCTGTAAATATTTTAATCATCTTCAGTTGAGTTTTGAAGGATCTAATGTGATAACATGTCATATAAAATATTGTCACTATTGATGTTATGATGGAGGTTTAAAATATTTTTACCGATACTGTAAAACCCATGACATTTTACATTAGTTTATAAAAATGTTAGTTTTTCTCCATAGTCAATTTAATTTGTAATTGTAGCTTAGAAATAATCATTAGCAAATGCTCAATGGCAATAAATGATCCACAGATGATCTGACTAACTGACTTCACATTTTGTAGCTTTATTTTTCCCTTACCTTCGGTTGTTTATTATTTGAAATGACAAAGATCAACCAGAAGGACAACACGGAAACCCATCACTGTGAACTGAGGGCCAATTAAGCAGAATTTTTGAAGTCACAATTTGACATTTCATGAGACAAAAATACAATGAAAAATGAGTTGAGATATCAGAAAGATCTCTAAAGGAATTCTAGAAAAGTGGTAGTATTTCTATTAGTTTTAAGGCATAAAATGATATTTTCATGTTGAGGATATCCTTAGCATATTGCCATCAAGTGAACTTTATGGTTTTGTAAACTTTATGTTACATTGTGCTGTAATCATAATATGTAGTAATTGATGTATTAACTAAATTGAAAATTCTGAAATACATTGAATTTTCTATTTCAAAGCATACTGAGGAACTTCTTCACTGTGTAGTTAATTGTTCCTGCATTGGAAATTGTGCATTTAAAAGGCATACCTAATGATTTTTTGTATGGAATTATTTATTATATATATACCAAATAAGAATATTACATCTAATTAACTATTTAAATGTGAAGAGAATCAAACTTTGTTTGCTTACTAGTGTAATTTGGGGGATGAAATTAGGTATTTAAAATACCATAGATTACCAATTATTTTTGTTGTCATTTTTATTGGAGGTGATTGATTTTATCAAGAATAAAACTCATAAGTAGTAGCATATTTACAATATTTCAACATAAGGAACCACTGTTTGTCTAGCAAAAAAATATGTTAAAGGGTTAAACTGAAAAAAAGCTATGTGTTTTTGTTTTACAAACAAACAAAAAAAGTATTTTAAATTTTTAACCATCTCTGTGATGGCAAATCATTGTAAATATACAGCTTAGTGGATAATTTCTGAATATCTAATGACTGACAAATAATTGCTTGTATTGTAGATTTAGAGAAAATTTAAATAATATAGAAACTATATACCCTTCATACAGATTCCTTTAATGAGAGTAACTTATATCCATAGTATATTTGTCCAAACTAAGAATTTAAATTAGACTACCATTAACTAAATAGCAAACATTATTTTCATTTCACCAGTTTTTCTACTAACGTCCTGTTTGTGTTCCACATTTCAATCCAGAACATCACATTTCATTTAGTCACGTACATATGACATCTATATCTAAATTTATATCTGTATGTGTATCAATATTCTACTTTTCCTAATGTTTCATTTTTATGTAGTATGCCAGTTAAAAAAAACACACATTTTTTCCTTCCAAGTTGTCAAATTTCGGGGCATACAGTAGCTTCCATTATTATTTTATTATTGTTTAATATCAAGAGGATTAGTAGAAATGCCCCCTCTTCTATTGCTGGTATTGAGGATGTGTTAATTTCCTGTGTTGTTATAACAAATTACCACAAACTTGGTGACTTAAAGTAACAAAAATGTATTCTCTTATAGTTCTGAATATCAGAAGTTTGAAATGCTATCACCAGGCCAAAGTCAGTGTCAGCAGGGCTGTGCTTCCCGTCTCTGGAAACTCTAGAGGGAAATTCATTCCTTTTCCCAGCTTTTGGGGGCTACCGACATTCCGTGACTTGTGCTCATATCACTCCAATGCCTTCCCACATCGTCATACTGCCTTCTCTTCTGTCTGTGGCAAATCTTATAATGATACATGGGATTACAGTTAGGGCCTACCCTTCATCAAGGATACTCTCACCAACTTACGACTCAATTTTAATCACATCCGTGAAGACCCTGTTTCCATGTAAAGTAATATTCAAAGTTCTAGGAATGAGGGTGTGGATGTCTTTTGTGGGACTACTAGCCAGTCTATGGCAGATAATTTTTGTCTTCTCTCTGTTTTCCATTTTTGACTTGATTAGAGGCTTATCAATTTTATGGAATTTATCAAAGAACCTTGCTTTCATTTATTGATTTTATTACTCTAACTTTAGATTTATTGATTTTTGTGCTAATCACAATTATTTCCTTCGTTCTCCTTGCTTTGGGTTTAATTCGCTTTTCCTTCTCTTGTTTTTTTGAAGTGAAAGCATAGTGTATTAATGTTAAATCTTTCTTTTTTCTAATACAAATATTTAATCCTATAACTTTTTCACTAGATATTGCTTTAGTTCAGATAAAAAATATTGACAATTTATTTAAATTAAAAAAAAAAAACCTTTTTTTTTTTCATTTCTCTTAAGACTTTCTCTTGGACCGTTATGTTATGTAGAGTGTATTTAATTTCTGAATATTTAGGAATTTCCAAATATCTTTTTGTTATTTATTTCTAATTTATTTCCTTTGGCCTTAGCGCATCCCCTGTATGATTTCAATTCTGTATTTGTATTAAAGATTAATATACTGACCCCAGACGTGATCTACCTTCATGAAGGGTCAATTTCCGTTTGAGAAGAATGTGTAGTCTGTCCTTATGAGGTGGAATGTTTATATGTCAATTAGATCAAGTTAGTTTGTCAGACTATATTAAATTGTCATTCATTGTCTGCTTGCATGATCTATTAATTACTGAGAGAGGAATGACATCTTCAACTATAGTTGTGGATAAGTTTATTTCTCCTTTCAGATCTGTCCTTTTTGATGTCATGCATTCTGAAGCTCATTAGATACATTCACATGTGGAGTTGCTATACCTTCTTAGAAAACGGATCCCTTTAAAAGTGTCTAATGCCACTTTAAGACTCATAAGTTTTATTGTTTTGAAAACTTAATATGAAATAAATATAGCTAGTATAGCTTTATTGAGTTAGACTTTACATGGTGTACCTTATTTCATTATTTTTGTCCTGTTTACATCTTTACATTTACATTGAAATTTGTGTAGGCAATATATAGCTTAGTTCTAGTTTTTTTAAAAAAATTCAGTTTCACAATCTATTTCTTTTATCAGTTGACTTTAGACCATTATCATTGGAACTGATTATAGATAAATTTGGATTAAAATATTCCTAGCAGTGTTATATTTGCTCCATTTGTTCTTTGTTTCTTTTTCCCACTCTTTCAGTCTTCTCTAGCATTAATTCAGCATTTAATGGCTTTGTAGTTTTTACATATTCTCTATTTTCATATTATTAACTTTTTGTTTTTCTTGAGTATTACAGTAGTTTCCCTAGAATTTACACTATACATTTGTAAATAACATGAGATTTCCTTAAGATACTGTTAAACCAGTCACATGTAGTGCATGACCTTATATTCTTCCTATCTTCTTATTCCATATCATTTGGTCATACTTTTACATATATGTATACTGTTATCATTTTTGTTTTAAGAAGTTGATTATCATTTGTTATACAGTTGATTCATTTCTTTGTGTAGATCCAAGCTTCTGACTATATCTTATTTCTTCTTCTTGAAGAACTTCCTTTCACATTGTCTATAAGAGACAATGAATTCCATCAGGTTATGTGTGTCTAGTAAGTCTTTTTATTTCCTATAACTTGAAAGGATTTTTACTGGTATTGAATTTAAGGTTAATCAAGTTTTGTTTTAGAACATTAAATATTTCACTTTTGACTTTTTTGCATTGTTTCATTAAGTCGGCAGTATTTTTTATCATCGCTTCTCTGAAGTTAAAACATCTTTTTCAGGCTGTCTTAAAGATATTTTTCTTAGTCTTTGCTCTTTAGCATTTTGCCTATAATATACTTAGGTTTGTTTATGTGTGTTTGTGTTTTCATTTGTGTGTGTGGAAGGGTGTGTTTTTGGTATTTATCCAATTTGACACTATCTAACCTTAGAACAATGGTTGTTGTCGGTCATAACTTTTGGAAATGTATCAAGCATTATTCTTCAGGGAGTTCAATTATGCGCATATGAGAGGATTTGATATTGTGCCTTAGGTCTTGGTTTTTATATTTTTGTTTTGTTTTTTCACTTTTTTTTTTTCTCTCAGTATTTCTTTTTGGGTAAGTTAATCACCTTATCTTCAAGATTACTGATAATTTCATCAGCTGTTCTGAGTCTTCTGATGAGCTCATTACAGACTTGCTTCATCTCCATATATTGTTTTGAATCATTTCCATTTGATGCTTTTTTAAAAAAAAATCAATTTTACTGCTGAAATTACCTATCCTTTCTCATCTGTCATGTACTTTTTTTGTTACAAGCTTCATCATAGTAACCAAAGTTAATGTTAGTACTTTGTCCATATTGTGGCATGCTGAACCTCATTTTCATGATTGCTTTGTGATGTCTTTCTACATGTCTGACATTTTTTTGGCTGTTTATTACTAGACATGTTGCATAAGACAGTATGTACTAAAATAAACATTTTCATGCTTTTCTGCAAACATTTTTAAAAGAGTGTTTTCTTTGTTGTTTCAGTTCTAAATATATCAAAATGTTCTTTATGATTTCTTATTTAATATATGCATTTTTCTGAAGTATTTTAGTTCCCAATTACGTTATTTTGGCTATCTTATTGTTATCAATTAATTATTTATTTTGCATTATGGCTAAGAAAGAAGACATGTATACTTTTATCATTTGGCATTTTCTGAGACTTCTTTTGTTGGTAGAGAACATGGTCAACTTTCATTTTAGGTGTGCTTGAAAGGAATGACTATGTTCCAGAGTAAGCTTATAAATGCCACCTTTTTGTGTTTTGTGTTTATATCATAATGAAACTTCATACTCTTTATTAACTCTCAGACATATCAGAATCATTAAAAATGTTTTTTTTTTGTTTTTTTAACGCAAGCTAATATCTTTAATGCTCATAATACAGAGTTCCATACTTGCACATTTTTCAAACACCCACACAATTTTAAAACTGTCAATCTGAGAATATAAATGTGAAACAGATGCAAGGTTTCCCAAAAAGGCACTGTATATAGCAATAACAAAAAATGTCTACCTAAGTAACTAATGTGTGTCTTTGCTTGTGTGTGTGTGTGTGTGTGTGTGTGTGTGTGTGTATCTATGCATATATGTTTTTGCGTCTGTCAAGACCTAAAGATATTGTGATTAGTCTAGCAATTTCACAAGGAAGTCAGGAGATAGAGTGAGTATATTATTATAAAGATCCCTTCATCTTTTTCAGAACAAGAGTAGAATTATACAATTTTAGAGCTCCTCTCCAGTTGACGTCAATCCTATAAATGGAAGATAGGGGATAGAACGTATACATGGGCAGCATCATACACAGTGGCTCCTTAAGTTACAACATGGAATTTGAAAAAATAAAATATATATATATTTTTTTTCTTTTAAGCTTCATGTACCTTAACAGAAGTAAACAAAAATAGAAAAATAATTTGATTTTATTTGTTCCTAATTGAACCATTATTTTTTTCTTTCTTCTTTTTTTTTTAACATACCATTATGATTTACTAAAGTGTTTTCTATTGTACCGCACTGGCTTTGCAGTGAAAATGATTTCTTTATGCTCGAGTACTGTTCGCAAATGCACATCAGTTACCATCTTTACCTTCATATCCTAAATCTTCAGGCCCTGATCTCATCTTAATCCAATCTTCATTTTTGCTTTTCTCCTGATCAGATAAATGGATTTCTTAGAACACCCTTTACACTTTACGAATCTTGTTTTCTAAGATTGCAGTAATCAGAAGGTGGAGTGAAGAACAAAACCAGTAAGGAAAAAAAAAAATCATCAATCTCTTTTTTAGTCAACAATAAAGGTGAGACTACAGAACAGCCCGAAGCCCAGGCTGCTTTAGCATCTATGCAGCAGCAGCAGCATCTTCTGGACAAAAAGAAAAAATGTGAAATGACAGCAAGGAAGCTATAATTAGTGGAAAAGAGTTACTTGCTAAGAAAACTCGATTTCTTTAAAGGTCATTATTAGAAATGTCAATAAGATGGAAAATATCAAATGTATCAGCTCTAGTAAGTGTTTATCAATTCCTAAGTTATTCTTTAACTTAAACATGGTACTTTGGGTATGTTTTGACACTCCTAATTTTTAAAAGAGGTTATCCTAGATAACTATGAGATATAATTAGATCTTCTGTTAAAAATAATTATCTGTACTTCTGTTGTTAACTTTCAGATTGTAACAACTGTCTTTTCAGCTGGCATTTTTATCTTGGAACTTACACCAAATTTTGTGAACTAACACTGTAATCGACGATATATAATAAAAAATATAATGTGTAATAGTTATTTCTAAATATAATAAGTGGGATTTGTTTTCTTCACAGGGATTTGCAAGAAAACTTATTTTTATCACTTAAAGGTATTAAAAGAATCGTATGTATAATAGAAATTGGGTAAGAAGAAAAACCAGTAATTATGTTTGAATGAGGTTTCCCTTCTCCTTTTCCCTCAGGTGGAAAGGTTACACGACTGTTCTTCAGATGTTTTATAAAGAGGGGACTTAGTTTGGGCCCATAAAGCATACAGTAGTACACAAAATTTGTACCATAGCTTTACCAGCACCAGAATCAGACATTAACTGAGACAGTTTTATAAATTTTATGTGAAAACAAAATGAGCAGTATTCTTAATTCCTGCATTCTTTGACCAAATGCATTCCCTCTTTATTTATGTAAAATCCACCTGTGTGTAGCATTCTGAATCTTTGGTAGTTTTTATGGATAGACCAATACATAACATTAGTGAGCAATGTGGACTTTACTATATGATTTTGGAGAAGACTTAAATCCACCAAAATAGGTTTATACCACATGCCTCTGGAGAAAGATTTAAAATTGTAATAAGTATTAGATATCTTCATTATCTTCTGCCTTGAGCCTCACAGAAAACTGCCTGCTCATCCTCCAATAACTTCACATTTTTCTCTTCCCTATTACCCAAAGTTGCTTCTTTCTCCCATTGAGTAGCTATCGAGTTCTAGAGTTTGATATCCTTAAAATATTTTCTCATTATAGGTCAGTCTCTAGTTCAAGAAATTCTTGTACTAGCAGCTTAGAGAATAAAGTAGTTTCCACATGATTACATACGCACATTAATTTCTAGCTCTTTCTCTCTCTCTCTCCACACACACACACACACACACACACACACACACACACACACACACTCTTACCCATAATCTTTTCCTATTTTCTGCTTCAAAGGATCTTTTCATTTAGAGGTCCTAAAAATTAATATTTTTGGGAAACATAATTTTCCAGGTGCCTACAAATTAAATATTGCCAAGTTTCACATGTAAGAGGATTAGATTATTTCTTGATCAAAGCTTGAAATGTATTAAATTTAAAAAAATGATTTTAAAAGTCCATGTGAAAAATTTAAATCTGTGGATTTTCTTAGCACCTTTTATGTTATACTACATAATGACATTTTATATTTCACATATAATCAATATTCCCAAGTAGTATAAGCCAAAGAATAGAAATAAGATTTTTTTTCTGTCTATATCTCTGAATTTGTACTGTGCTAATTTCTGTGGGAATATACCTCAAAAAAGTTTACGATGAGCTGATTTTCTTGGTAATTCCTTGTGTAACAGCAACTTTCAGTTTTAGGCAAAATCACTTTTAAGATACAGATTCCTAAAGGGAGAGAGAGAGGATAGACGGAAATCTACCTATACTTGCAGCCACTCCCTGAAGCCTGCATATTGCTTATTCACTCGTGTGTGATTTATTACAATTTGCTAGTCCCTAGATAGATTATCTACATTTTATCTGCTTCTGAATCTGTAGATCTCTCTTTTCTCTTTGGCAAGTTGACAACCTCCTTTCTTTTCTTGGAACCACTCACTTTAATTGGGGGATTAAAAGCATAGCTAGGAGAAACTTTAATAAATAAGCACCTTCATATATGCCATAGCCCCATTGTCCATGAAGATTATCTGGGATGAGAAGGATTGAGAATGAGGGTGTCATACAGAAGAGCCTCAGATTGGATCTGATACAACTGTTTATAGAATCCAAAATATAACACAGAATTTTCTGAAGTGTCTCGAAGCAGTCCATGCAAGTGAATTGTTTTCTTATACAACACAAAGGACTTAAATAAGGATTGATTTTGATAGTATTGGGTGATATATGTGAGAATGTTGCCTGTTTTTGTGTAGATAAACCACTTAAATCTATTAAAAATATAATCTAGTCAGCTGGAAACCCCGTTTTCTTTCTCTACAGGACACCCTCAAATATGCCTAGGAAAAAGCGAGACTAGTTGTTATCAGATAAATTCACAGTGGGTCTAGGTACCATACAGCCAAAGAAATGTCCTTTATATAGTTCAAATAATAATGATTGGGTTTAATACTATTGTTCAAGAAGTTATCAAACCTTGAAATAACATGAAGTAAAAACAATGGAAAGGGAGACCTTTACATTTTGTTAGGAATTATAAATTTTAGGTTTTAAAAAAAAAGTTTGGAGGCAAGAAAACTCCAGAAATTTATGTAGGTCTTCTACTGAAGCTAAAGGAGGATCTGACCAGTAGGTTCTCTGTTTCATGGTAAGATATCCTTGGAGGGGGCTATCTAAACATGATATAAGACTATTCCTATAGTGAAGTAGCTTGTATCTTAATCACAAAATGAAAGAAATAATAGTGTTCTCCACTAATTAGAAATTAATTATTTTAAGTAATTCTTAGAAAGTAAAATCTGAGCTACATAGTTACTCAGAACCAGGCAGGTGTTTAGTTCTCTCTCTCTGTCATTAATTTCTGTGATGGGAAGGAAATATGAGTAACTTGGGTAGTAACGCCATTGAGAATTTTGAAGAATTCATAACATTAAGGGAGTAGAATTTAGTTTTTCATTCCTTGTTTTCACAATCAACACCATGGGAGATTTTTCCAAGAAACACTGCACTCACATGTGTGCATGCTTACAAACATCTAGACAATGCCACTCATGAAATCACACGTTATTTGGCTCCAGGGGACGACTGAAATGCCAAAAAGCAAATGTTTTTAGAGGAAAAATAAGTTTTTCCTTTCTCCCCGCCCCCAATTTGAGAATACACACACTCAAAAAGTCCCTTCAGGAAAAAAACAAAAAAACAAAAACAAAAAAAAGCACACATCCCAACAGTTCATCAATAAGTACGTAAAAGTTGCTCAGCATCATTAATTAACAAGAAACCTAAATTAAGCCCAGAACAAAGTCTAGCATACAACAGTGGCTAAACTTAAACTAATAGAAAAATAATATCAATAATGTGACACAACCGAAACTTTTACATATTGCTGGTAGGAGAGTATGTTTTCTTAATTTTATTTTCAGGTTGTTTACTGCTGGTGTGTATATAAACACCATTTATTTGTGTACATTGATTTTAAATTGTATCACTTCCCTGAACTTGTTGGGTATTAGATCTAGTAGGTTTTGTTGTTTGTTTTTGTTTTTTAGTGGATTCCTTAGGATGTTCTTTCTATATATTAGATCATCCCTAGTCTTCATTTCTAATCAGGATGCCTATTATCCTCTTTGTTGGTATAATGGCCCAAACTAATCTATCTTGTGATTTCTTCCTTGAACCATTGCTTTTTTTAGGAACTTGCTCTTTAATTTACATTTATTTTTGAGTTTCCCAAATTACCTTCTGCTATAGATTTGTAATTTAATTTCACTGTGTTTAGAGAATATACTTTGTATGTTTTCATTTTTTTTTTTAATTTATTGAGGCTTGTCTCGAGCCCAAAATATGGTTTATCTAAAAAATGCTGTATGTGTACTTGCAAAGAATGTATATTCCGCTGTTGTTAGGAAGACTGCTCTGTAGACATCTGGTAGGTCCTGGGTGTTCATTGTTCATTCTACTATTGTTCGATAGTATACCTAGGAATGACTCAATGTCCCCTTCATTTTTCATAGATATTTTGCTGGATATAGAATTATTAATTGGCAGTCTGTTTCATTCACTTATTTTAATACATCGTCTATTCCTTTAGGCCTTCATTGCTTCTAATATCTTATTATCTTTTGAACCTGAAGACTCCTTTTTTTCCTTGGAGTGTTCAAGACTGTCTAATTCTCAACAGTTTGAGGAGGATATGATTAGCTAAGGATGTCTTTGAATTTATCCTATTTGGACTTTTTTCAAGCCTCTTTGATGTGTAGATTAGTATTTTTTTTAATTAAATACTAAGCTCAAGCAGAGAAGTCATCATTCTTCTACCATTTTGTTCTATTCAGGTTCCCCAGGGACTGGATAATGCCCAATGGTGAGATGTGTACTCAGTTTATTGATTCAAATGCTAATCTCTTCCAGAGATATTCTCACTGACACACCCAGAAATAACTTTTTACAAGCTATCTGGGCCTCCCTTAGCCCAGTCAAGTTAACACATAAAATTAACCATCACAATAGGCATCTCCTCAAGTAAATTATACATTCCTTTTGGCCATGGTTGTATTTATTTTGGCATACATATAACATGTACTTAAATATGTGTTGAGTAAGTGAAAGAGTAGATTAAATTAAGTTTTGCCATTAGTGATACATATTTAATTCAAAAAAATGTTTAAAATGAGCTCATTTTTAGTGAACAAAATTTTCAGTAGACACAAATAGTCTTCAGAAAAATTATTTTCAAATAGATTCAAATAAGTTTTCTACTGACCATGCTTTTTTATTAACTTGCTTATTTAAAGTAGTAAATATGTCATTTATGTTTTATTGTTATTATTTGTGTGTTATTGTATGAGAAGTTCTTTTCTCTTCAGTATCACATACTTCCAAATCCCAGTCCATTTAAATTTGTTCAGTATTCCTCACCTTTACCCATTACTCTATCTAATAAGTTCAAATAACTACAATACATTTATAAACTAATTTTTCATTTATTCCTATGGAAAAGATGTGATTAAAAAACATCATATTTAAAGTGAAGCATATTCTAATATATGGAATGGAATCTGTACAATATACAGTACCAATATAGGATAAATAAAATAGTTCAGACCATCTGTAAGACTAAAGAATCACAATTTATGCTCACTATGATAAAATCAAGGAATGTCAAGACTTTAAAACAATGTTTTTTTGTTTTGTTTTGTTTTGTTTTGTTTTAATAAGCAAGGAATGAAATGTTGAATGTTTATCCTTATGCTAAATTATATATGAGAGAAAATGGATCTTGTAAATTTGAGTTTGCTTCTATCTGCCAAGTTAAAGGTCACTAAATCTTTTTAAATTCTAGTTTCTTTATCTATAAAATAAAATTTACAAGACTATTATAATGTTAACTGCAAAATATTTATGTGAATATAAAATGTTAATATTAACATGCTACTACTACTACTATCACAAATAAAAATAAAAACAATTTTTGATAATTTATAATTCTTTTAATTTTTTGCCTCATTTACTCCTGATACATACTATATTAGGTACGCCCTGTATTTTCACTTGTTCTAAAGAATGAAGACACTGTGAGCAAGGACGTGAATACATGCAATTTGAGGTCTTACTCTTAACTACAATGTATGATATTCGTGAATATTCTTCATTAGGAGACTAATTATTTGTATAATATTTCTCACTTATCCTGGATGAAAAGGAGCTTCAGAATATTCACAAATATATAAATATAAAGCAGTCAGTAAGCACTTGTGTTTCTCCTAAAACCTGATGAGGTTCAGCTGCAGTAATACAAATCAATAGTGTATCTATTGATTGGAGTATCACTTTCATTGCACCTCTGGCAAGAAAAGATCTCTAAGTGAATGGAAAATTACAAGGGCTGAATTTATTCCATTTACCAAATGAAAACTACAGCCATGTCTTCTTCTTAGTATAGAAAGATCCAATGAAATACTTCATTCTGCAAACACTAAGCACTGCTTTTTGGACAATTACAGTACCAACTCTTGCTTTCATAACTGTACATTTGTGGGTTTTGTGCACCAACCAATCAAGACTATTTACTTCACTTAGAACATCTTCTGCCAAAAAGGCAATTTTGTGTATAAATGACTCAAATCTGGGAAGCTGTCCAAAAGAAGCTGTTCAGGTGAATAACAGTGTGATTTACATGCAGGTGCAAAACATAAACTTAGAAATAGTTTGAAAATGCTAACTAAAGATAAAAAGTAGAATTAAGTTAACTAGACAGGTATATCACTTTCCTTTTGGTATTTGAAGCATTCTAGAAATGTTCAGTTTTTGTTTTATTATTATTATTTTTAGTTTAAAATAATACCCCTTCATTTGAGGTTTATTTATACATTTCAATTTTAGGAAAACAGATATTAGCGAAATGAATAATGGCCACACAGTATCTAATGGTAAACCATAGTAGTAGATTGGAAACCAGATCTTCCCTGTTTGACTTAAAAAAAAGGGAACTACTGCAAGAAGATGTATTTGTATATGAAGATATAATGCAATTTTTCTCCACTTTAATTTTCTCAGCCCGTAAAACTATGGTATCTTTTATTTATTCACTTATTTGTAAAGTGTGCTACATAAAGCAACCATGCAAATCATCAACCAACCAAAATTAGGAGAGAAAAATGGTAATAGGTTGTGTAAGATGTTCAGAATGCATCTATGTACAATATTGCCTCTGGGTGACGTTAGAGGTTATGAAGAAATTATGAATCATTGGAACTGTAAAATAAAAGATTTAATTATATTCTATAGGATGTAAAGGTTTTATGTTTCTTTTGCCTTTGGTAATCTTTTAGGTTCTGTTTGACAAGATTAAGAAACATATAGCTGGTAAGAAAGCTGGTGGGGCATCCAACGACTGGCATTTTTATGCCAGCACCAAAAGGTACTAAAAATGGAAAGTTAAGAGCTCTGAATCTTAATTTTCTTATCAGCAAATAATGCCCCCACTGAGTATCTTTCAACAATTTTATATAGGTAAAATATGTAATAGTTATAAAATTGTTTTTAATGAAATGAATTTGTAAATCAGTGTATAGGAATAAAAGAAAATAACTTTTAAATAATTTAATGAAAAATGTAATGGATTACAAACTGCTACTAGCAAATATCTTAGATACTCTAGGCACTGTAACCTCTTTAGATTCCTATGCAAAGGGATGTAACAAAAGTGGTTCTAACATTTTAAATAAAATATGACATAATCCTTCCTAAATGCGAGTACCAAAAGCATATTAAACAGATGCATTTTTGGTTCTTTATCGCCACTGCTATATTTCAAGTAGTATTTCAAACATTTTATGTATGACACTTCATGGCTTTATAGCCTTACTATTTCTCTAATAAGTAGTTGCATATTGACCATAATCATGCCTTCCTGGAATATTAGGTAGAGTGCTGGTCTATAGTTAGCAATGCTTGATATACATTTTATTTTGGGCATATATTAAAGGCTATGACCTTGGATAAGGCACGTAACTATTTGAGTCTCCTTTTCTTCATTTATAATGGTTGGTATAAGAAAACATAGGAAATACATGTAAGAAAAAATGGAACTGAGAGAAAAAGGGAAAGTATTTCAGAAATAAATTAGGGATCTAGAAACTAAACCTACACAGATCCTACACCACTGGTTTATAAAATTTGTTTAATAATAATTCTTCGTCCTAGTTGATGATGGGACTCAAAGGAAGTCTCATAATGGATATCACCACGTAAATTATTAATTTTTGTCCTCTCTTACAAATAATTTTTAGTCTAATATCATTGCATAACTATACATTCCCATCAATTGTTCTGATAAAATCTGACTTTTCCTGGTTTACTTATCAATCAGTGATTGTTAAAGTGCAGATATGACTTTAATGTTTTATCTGGATTTCTAATCCTGAAATTCGATCATTTTTCTCCAATGAATCTTGTGCACTGATCAAATATATTGTATTTTTAATGATTAGTTAGATAATCAACAGTAGGTCTTCTAAGAAAGCAGTGATTAAGTCACTAGAAAATAAAAATTGTTTTAAGCAAATATTAGGTAAACATTGATGATATAATTGGGGCCCTGTCACTATGGATGATGAGTAGATGTGTGAGTGATGGCTTCCCATGGAACCTCTGGTAATCTGAGGTAAAAGAAGTGGTGGTAAATGAAGTTACGTTTGCATACAGATGCTGGGTATTCAACTCTGCCAAGAGCAACTGAATAGAGTGAAGGAAGGAAGGGATACTTTCTATATGAATGGAATCAGGATAAACTGCTATTTTCAGAAGTAGACACTTCTATCTCATTTAGTGGTAGAAGTGATTGGGAAAAATGCATGTGGTTAAAGTCATTGTTATATATACATATATATATATATATATATACACACACACACACACACATATATATATATATAAAATGATAATATAAATAGTATATATATACATATATACATACATATATATATTAACCATTAATGATAATACAATAAGCATCTTTTAACTAAACATTGCATCCTAAATGTCCATATTCTCATTAACATAAAATATAAACTACAATTACCATAAAACAGAATTTAGAAAACTGAAAAATATATATAAAATTCTATAATATAAAATTCCCCATAAAAAGCACTGTTTCCAAAATAAGCACTCAGTCATGTTCTTATATGCTTCCACAATATTTTCTATTAGGTTTACACATAAACTTATACAGGCATGTGATTTTCCTACTTGTGCTCTTAGCTGTGTGGTATTACGATATTTGGAGATATACTTAATGAAATAATTTAGGCTATTAGAACTTATAATTTATGATATATTAAGTATCTACTCAGAATATCATCTATATATCTGTGTGACTATAAAAAGATACTTATACATGTATTTACATGGACTACCTTTTAATAGTGAAATTGCTTTGTTAGAGTTTATGAGAAATTCACAAATAAATAGCCAAATAATAATCCCAATGAAAACTAAACAGTCAAATTAAACAAGAACAAAAATAACAGCAAACAAAAGTCTTCCGTTTGAAGATGTATGAAATCCGCTTAGGCAGTCCGGTCTTCAAGGACCAGCGGCAAAGAGGACGGTTCATTTATATTAAGCTCAATTTTCTACACCTGATTTTCCTACCCGAGTATTTGCTGATGTTTGGTTTGGAGCAAAAGCCTAAGAAGTCATGAATGGGAGTGTTAATAAAAGAAGTTAAAGCAGTGCTTCAGACAATCTCTCAGACACTAGGCCACAAACATTGAATATTAGCATTATAAACGGATTCAGGATACTAAGGACCAAAATTCTAGAGAGAAAGGAAGTACACAAATACAAACACCAAAGTTTGATCTGGCTTTCTACTTATGAGTTTTAGCTACAGTGAAGAATTTTCAGTATTCTTACAGTGTCCTGAAGATTTCTTGGTATCTTTTCAGCACTGGGGCAACGCAAAGTCTGAGTCCTACATCTGTCAATGATAAGTCTTAAATATTACAGTATGTTCCAAGTTGAGACTTCTGAAGGCTACATTCCAGGACTGGGATAAACTTGGTCTACAGAAGATAACTGAGGTTTACTTGGTCTACAAATCTGCCATGGTCAAGTACCAATCCTGATTCATTTGAAAGGATCTGTGCTCAGGCTGATTACCAGAAGATGAATCCTTTTTCTAGAGAGAGAACAAAATTCAGCGCTTCCACAATTTTTCATATAAAATGCCTGCCGTTTAATAACAACTAACTCATGAATTTAATCTAATAGCAATTGAGCAAAGGACCAAAATGTAATTGAACAATTGTCACTGCAGGACTTAAACTACAAGATGCCAAGAATTGCTATAAAGCTCTAATAATTAAGATACTGTGGTACTGGTGAAAGACAAGGCTATATATAGATCAAAGGAATGGGATATGAAATTCAAAACAAACCCACACATGTAAAGACACTTAATTCGACAATAATCACTTTACAGGACAATAGTTAAATGAAGAAAATTTTAATAAATGGTGCTGGATAAATAACCATATAAAGACATAGTTCCCAATTAGTCTTCAAGAAGAACAAAAATACATAGATTGAACACATATATAGATACTATCCATACCTGCCAAATGACTAAATTGAACGAGAAAGATAAAATAAAATATCGAGTGTCGGTAAAGGTATAAAGCAACTGGAATCATCTCACACAGTTGCTGAGAGTTTAAGTTGGGAAAACTGCTTTGGAAAATTATTTGACAGTACCTTAAAAACTGAACAAGGATGCCTCATGATTCATCCACATTTTTCTGCAAAAGAAATCTGTCCATGTTTACCAACGAGACACATAGAAGCATGTGCACAGCCACGTAATTTATGAGATAAATGTTAAAACAACTTAAATAGTTATTGATGGTGGTGCAGTTATATTAAGGAATCAAGCCACAAAGTGCAACTACACACAATAGCTGACTCCATCGTAAAATAAACAAACAAACAGACAAATAAGTAAGTCTGCTTAAAGAAGCCTGACAGCAGACAGAAAGGAACATGGAGTGTGATTCCATTTATATAAAGTTTAAAAACAGGAAAATTTATATTTAGAACAAGAATATTAGTTAACCTTAGATTTACTAACGATCAGAATGGGATTCAAGAGTGGATTTGAATGTTGGTAATATTGTTATGTCTTGATTAAAATGTAGTTTCAAAGGTGAGTTCACACTGGAAAAATTCATGGAGCTGTATATTTAAGATTCAAAGTAAAGTATTTTAAAAGATAAATTAATATAAATTAATAAAAGATAAATTAAAAGTATTTATCTTTTTCTTGTGTTAGCTATTAGGGGTATTTTTTAGTTTTCCTTTTTTTTTCCCTTTTTGATGTGCCTTAGAATTTTATAAATTTTCAACTAAGAGAATGCATGACAATTAATCTGAAACTAGAACTCTACATTAAAGGGGAAGAAAAAACTGCTGAAGGGGCAAAACAAGAATGGCATAAATACTCGTATTGCTAACGGGACATGTATCTGTATGACCACATTTTGATAAGTGGATATTCCCACATGTGAAATAAAGCTGGACTTATTCCAAAATAATCACATTACATAAACACATACATATGTAGTTGCTTTTAAAACTGTTTTTGTTAGGCCATATTTAGGCCAGGAACAGATACCTTCATATCTTAAAATCCATCTTGTCTTGCTTTGTACCTTGTACCTGCCAGGTTTGTTTTTTTTTTTTTTTTTTTTTTTTTTTGCTTTAGGCCAGGAGAAACCACCTGGAATATAGAAATCATCTTATCCTGTCTTGCTTTGTACTTTGTTTGTTTCCTAGTGGTTTGTGACGGAGGCCTGGGGGCCAGGATGTGGAGCCTGAGGACTTCCTTGGTCATGCCCCAAAACCCTTTGTTGCTAGAGACAATGCAATGAAAACCCCCCTGAAGCATTGAAGGGGAACAACCTCATTTACCCACTCCTATAAAACTCCATACCCCTTTTTGCTTGGGAGGTTATGGCCTTTTCTAGCCTGACCTCCTGCAGCTCAAAGACACCAAATAACTTCTAATAGACCAGTTTTGGATTCCCGCGACTCATTCCTCCAGCCATGCCTAACAATTTTCCCTTACTCTTTGGATTAAACAAAGTGCAGCCTACCTTTTATTTATTTATTTATTTATTTATTTATTTATTTATTTATTTATGTATTTATGTATTTATGTATTTATTTGTAATATTGTCATCAGCAAAATACTCACTTTTTTTTTTCTTTTTACTTGAGGTATGAGGTAATTGATCAGTTTAATCCAGACAAAAAAAATGCCAGAAAATGTCCTCTTAATGTTCTGTATATCCAAGTTAACATTTTTGGTTGAATAAAAAAAAAAAGCTTTAAAAGAATATAAATAACATGGGGTTGGAGAATAAATGTAACTAGTTATTTGAATGCATTGAAGCTACAAAATATTTTCTTTAAGCCTAAAATTAAATACACATTGATTTATATATTAACTTATTTTCTGACTGTATTAGATTTTCAGAGTAGGAAAATTTGGGAAGAACAACTTTGGAAAACAATAGCAGGCATAAATAGGCCTAAGCCTGTTATTCAGATTAAGCTTGTATGTTTGATAAAATATTATTATGCAATTAATTCACTTGTTTCTTTTTTAATTTAAATGTGCACTTACAGTTTTTTGTAAACACTGAGTTTACATGTGAAAAATTAAGAAAATGCTCCAGGCCAGTTGCAATAAAAAATTGTGTTCCATAATTCTGTCTATACTTACTCTAGATGCCTGTGCCCCCATCTGCCCTTTGGCTATTACTTGGTGTAACATTTACTTTTGTTTCCATAAATCCTTTAAATAAAAAGTCATTTAATCCAGTCATCTGAAGCATAGCATTTGCTTTTTCAGGGTTATCAAAATATCTTACTCTTCTTTTCAAGGATCTTAACTATGCAATTCCAGTTTTGGGCTTTCTTCCAAACAGGACTGAAATAGAATTGCAGTTGCACAATAAACAAGAGTTGCTAATTGCCAATTTTGTAGAATTTCTTACAAAAAAAAAAAAGGAATATCACTTCAAAATGTGTTCTGATGGAACTTTTCTTCTCTATTCATCTAGTTTCTGATAACTCAGGACTATTTCTTTGCACTTGTGAATTTGAATTCTGCCTATGAAAGACAAGTTTCTTTTGTTTAATTTTTCTCTTCACTAAATGCATTTTCTTCCTTTCTATTCTTAAGTTAGAACTGTAGTAATTTTCAAACTTTATAATTTATATTTATAATATTATGCTTACGTGTTCAACTTCACATAGAAATTGAGTAACACTCTTAAAAATCATGATTAAAGAAAATGACTTTTACAATGTAGTCAATGGAGTTTACGTTTCCAGTTGTTTACCAGTGTATTGAGATTGACGTCTGTGTTACTTCCATGAATTCCTCTGGACTCCTATGTGCTTAATTTTCAGATAAAAAACATAATCTTTAAGAATAAATGATTAAAATAAATCTTCCATTAAGAGAATATAAACAACTTCCAATTTATTTTATCCAATTTTCCTATTATTAACTATGGTTTTTAAATAATAGATTATTTTCTTCCTGTGAGTCATAAAAAAGTTAAGAGAAATAAGATGTATGAAATTAATTATAGATTAAGAGCATTGGAAGGAATGGTTATTATTAATATCATCTGGACATGACTCTGATGGCTACCTTAATTTTTTCCTTAAGAACACCATGAAATAATTTTATACTCTATTTTTGCTAGGTGCTTATATAAAACCCCCTGAACAAATTCCTCCTACTAGCTTTCCCAGAATATAGAATTCTTTATAGGTTGGTGAACTATCAAGCTGTCAGTTAACTTGGAAAATTTTTGTACATGGGTCTTTGCTAAGAACAACTTCCCTTCCTTCATTCTCTTATTTTTCACTGATATTTCAGTCCTATGATCATTCAGTCTATAAATCATTTTTAATAATCCTTGATTCTTTAAACTAAATGCATTCCCTTGCTACATGTTTCCACAGCTCCCCTGTACCTTCTGTGTAGTAAGTAGAGCATATCACACCTTTAATAATGTCTTAATTTTAGGCTCTTCCCAGCAGACTTCAATCTTCTTTAGGTGGGATATTTATCTACATTCCCAGGAGCTAGAAACTTTGCTGTTACAAACCTATCTATCCATCCAGCATCTATCTATCTATCTATCTATCTATCTATCTACCATCTATGTTATCTATTATCTGTCTCTCTATTACTATTGAATGGTATAGGGATTCTGGACAGCAAAACAAAAGGGAGAAGGTTCATAATCAGGAGTTTGTAACTCACATGAGACTATAAATATTTGAAAGAATTCACTTTAAGAGGACGAAGCAAAATTCTGAGATAAATCAGGCCAAAAGTGGCTTGAGACATATTTGGATAAATTATGTATTGGAATAAGAGATGGATCTCCATTTTCAAGCCAGAAAAAGGAACCACTGCTAGTGATGTGGAAGCCAAGGTCAGCTTGATAGCTCCAGGAAGCCATTAGTGGAGCTAGTTTTGTGACAGTTGAGTGACTAGTACCTATTTCCGTTCCAAGCCAGAGACGCAAGGGCAGAGATTGGCTTACAATTTCAGTAGAGATGATGTTGGAGGTTGGAGTTGTGGGGCCTGCCAACATCTCCTGCTGCCTTTAAGCAAAGGCTATGGCATAGCTCCTAATTATGCAGAACCCAGCCAGCATTTCCACTCCAGAGGCAATTTTCCTGATGCATGCCACATGCTAAATACAAAACCATGAAGGGAGGCAATGAAGTGCAGGTTGACATAAATATAAATAATTGTTCTAAGACTTAAAGAGTTAGATTTTTTAACAGAATACTGAGACATTGTTTGGAGGCTACAACAGGAAAAATGGAGAATATCTACTAAAGGTGAACACAGCCCATTACACAGGTGATACATGAGAAAACATACAACAGTTTCCAACTGGGAAGCCTGCCATGGAGACCATGCCTTCAGGGAACTGTCAGATTTCAGTTAGGGAAGTTAGTAAGGGGACTGTTCAGTGAACATTTGAGAATATAGGGAGGGACAAGACGAATGACAAGCTTGTCAGTTAGAGTCAGTATGCAACAGAAGGTCTTGGAGGATGGGAAAAGGGAGAGAATTAGCGTAGATTGGTAAATGTGCACAGTAGAATCTAAGCGATGACAGACAGCCTGGGGTATTAGCAATTCTACTGCTGCTGGAATAAATCGAATGTACTTGATGATGGCCTACAGCCTAGATCTTTTGGAGAAAGTGGTTTTGAAATAAGATAAATGAATTAGGGGTGAGGCAAAAACTTTTCAAGGGGAGCCTGGGTCTTCCCAGATGTAATAACTTCATATAACGTAGTGTTCTCTTAAAAATCTCTCTTTGAAGAAGAGATCACTCTTTGAAGAAGACGTAGAAATCCCATTCACACTGTCATATTCCTGTTTTACAAAAGAAAGCCAAACCTCTCACCAATAATTAATTTTATCAGTATGCAGAGTCCTGTAACACAACAAGAAAAAACAAGACCCTCCAAAAACCCTCTAGGTCACTGAAATTAATACTGTTGCTATGATATTAAATAATTTGAAAGACCCCATAACAATTCCACCTGTTCTATACAGCCAAGTCCAGGAGAAGGAGCATGTCTAACAAAGAATAAATAATGGAAAATAGCAAAAATGATCATAGTCTCACTCTTTTATAACTTTGTTACCTCCTGTGAATAACTTCTATTATAAAGTCTCTATCATATTACTAAATTATATATTTATGTGTGTGGGTTTCAATGTTATACCTTGCACTTATTTAATAATTTAAACTGCAACTGTTTCTTTTTTCCCCCTCAATTGCTAATTTCTAATTCAGTTTCTTTTTGCTATACATTATATAGTAAATAGATATCTGTTGGGTATCTGTTGGAGTCAAAAATAAATTGGTGAATGCATGTAGCTATTGAATAATTGCTTCTTTCGGCATTTTCTAAGCACATTTATTTAACATAGCGGTTTTGTTTTGTATTTGCTTCATTAATATTAAATTATAGTGATGTTCTATATTTTTATAGCTACTATATTATAAATGTTGTATATTTCCATGCACTTCAAGTTATAAAATAAATAAGTCCTGAGAACATAATGTAAAATATGGTGACTATAGTTAACAATACTATATTGTGTATTTGAAAGTTGCTCAGACAGTAGACCTTAAAATTCTCATCACAAGAAAACAACATGTATGTGTGCTAATGGTTGTTACCTCGACTCATTGTGGTGATCATTTTGCAATATACACATGCATCAATGCATTATGTGGTGCACCTGAAACTGATGTAATGTTTGATGTCAAGGTTATGCAAATCAGAAAAGTTTTAGAACTTTGCTGTCCAAAAGAGTGGCCACTTGCCACAAGTCGTCTTTTTGAAGTTTAAGTTAATTGATATTTTCTAAATTAAAACGTTAATTTCCTAAACCATACTAGCCACATTTAATGTGCTCAGTAGCTTTCGGTGGCTAGGGGCTACCATACTACAAAGCACAGATCTGAAATATTTCCATCATTGCTGAAAATTCTATGGAACAGTGCTTGTCTGGAGCCAAAGTATTACACGAGACAATTGTTGTAGGATGTGGGCAAGTGTCTATTGACGTGATGAGTTTTTTAGATTAGAGGTCAACAAACTACTAAAGGAAGGTTAAATTTTGTCACCGCTAATTTCTATATCACCTGCAAGATAAGAATGGATGTTTTTGAGGGGGTTAATTTTTAAATGTTAAATATATACATATATATGTGTGTATGCATGTATTTTCGTGTGCCATGATATATACATATATCATGGCACAATAAAATTACTTGAATTTCAAATTTCAGGATTGATAAATCATTTTTTTTATTGAAACAATAGCACACACATATTTAAATATTACTTTTTCTGTGCTATAAATAGCGTAGTTGAATAATTGTGACAGAAAACTTAGGGCCTCTCTCTATCTCTGTCTCTCTCCTGAAACATTTGAGAGTCTGGATAATAAGGAAATGAGGAAAATGAGAAAAAGGAGATGGAAGAAGAGCTGGAGCCGTGTAATCAGTAGTACCTGATAGATTTTCATATTTCATTTATCATATGTATGTTACATCCGGGAAGAGAAATTATTTGTACTGCAGTTATACAATAATGTCCAAAATACTGATGATTATTCTTATCCTGGATATAAATAATATTCACTTTACAAAATAAGAGATGAGAGCTTTTTGAAAAAAAGCAAATATTTTTAATACAATCAATAAAATGATTTATTTATCTATTTTTAAAAATATATTATAGATTCTCAGACATTAAGAAAGCCCAAAATGGTACATGATTGTATATATACGTTATATACATGTATATACACATATATATACACACACACGTGTGTGTGTATGTGTGTGTGTGTGTATGTGTGTGTGTGTATATATATATATATATATAGATAGATAGATAGATAAATACAATGAATGATTTTAAACACAGTGTTTTCCTTAGTGAAAATTCAACTCCTTTTCATTACTTTTGATGAATGTACAGCTACCAAGACTTCAATTAGTTTGTTTTGTTTTAAGTGGAATCTGAGTTTTATAAAGATGAGAGTAAATCTATTAGGAATGCTCTTACCCCAAATGAAATGACCAAGGTTTATCACTCAGGGGCCACATTTTAATTGGATAATTTGAGGACAGCTTAATAAATCAAGGCCATACAATTCTGTGTGCTGGAACTGGGAAACTACCAAGGAAGAACAGCACTATGAGGCTGCTCACACTAGGACAATTCTATCAACCCAGGATTGAAGAAGCAAGGAGGATAGAAAGGAGACAAATGTGCCTCCTCAGAAGCCTTCAGGAAAGCAGTTAATATGGAGATTTGACAACCTATAGCCTCGTACCTTGACTTTCTTTTCCTTTTCTTTTTTTACTTTCTAGTATGAGATCAGAGTTCTTCTTATTCTTTTTTTTTTTTTTTTTTTTTTTGTCATTCAGCAGATATTTTTAAAACAAACATGCAGATATAAATGCAGGGTTTGTACACATATGCCAGGTTAAATACAAAAAGCATACTCACAATATTCCTAACAGATGGCAATGTTTCTCAGAGAAAACAAAGCTTCCATTCATATTATAGAAGGGCTACTTTTATCTAAATATAAAATAATATACCCAAATTGCCGTGCATGTAACAGAGAAGCCCTTTATGTGACTTTTCATGAAAAGTGGCAGTCCCATTCTGTTAACCTCTGCCTTCCGAATGTGTTGTCTTGACTGTATTTTTCAGTATGGCTTTCTCTAATGTATAAGAAAACAACCATTACAGCAACCTAGACTTTTTGAACTTCACACCTTATGTAATCGTCGTGAGCTAAAATCTGTACCCAAAGTCAAGGCAAAGACTGAAATGCACATAGGTCTGTAGGTCACATGTCCCCCTTAAGAAATGCTTGCTCTTTTTACGAAGACATGTTCACATCTCAGAGGTGAGTGGGATGATTACAGTCCAGTTTTATTTCTAGGTCCTGAACACATCTCCTCAGCCCCATGTGGAATTACTGCCCTCACAAGTGAAACAATATAGTTTTGAAACAAACAATATCTCTGTATAGAGATATTAGGCTTAGCAACTTATCCTGGAATTATGACAGCACCTCATAAACACCAACACCACACATACACACACACCCACACACACACACACACCCACACCCACACCCACACACACACACAGAGTCTTAGAAGGACTATGTTCTCTCATGCAATGATAGATAGTATTTTCTAGAAGTTAGTTTCTGATTCTCCTACCTTGTTTTTAGTTGTAGAGCTTCTTTGTATGAAAAACTTCATGTAAGAAACAAACTACCACTAATCTTTCAAAATATATCTTATTTTTATTTTTAATGATCTGAAATGTATATAAGCACTAAAATAAAAGAGCTCTTTTTCCTTTCATATGTAAAAATGTCCATATATCTGGATCTTCATCTCACTCTCACTCTCTTTCCTTCTATTTGCCTCTGCTTTGCTGGTGAATTAGGTGAATGTTTCATATGCTATTATACTTGCAAACAATGGATATATACACAAGTTCAGAGGGATACTCATTTGGAAAGAAGAGAAAGAGGATTAGAAGCTTTGATTCCTCCTCCTAGGTTTAAGTGATTCCATCTTCTTCCTCTAATTACTATGTCCACTTCTCTATATCCTTCTACTAATTAATTGAGAGAGAGAGAGAGAGAGCTTTTCGACAGTTTGGGATGTTGCTTTTTATTATGGCTTTAGTTATTTAATTAGATAAGGATAGAAATGCAGGCTTTCCATCTACACCCTGTATGATCAGCAAATTTGCTCAATAGCTTACTTTAATCTGTTCTATTATAATCTCTGTGTAGACAAGCAGTGTCCTCAAGATACTACACGAATAATTATGAGCTAATATATTCTACTGAAAAACTTAACAAAAGTTTTCAAATTATACAGTAATAGCCAATATATTCTTCATAGTTACTGCCTATTATGTGTTTCCTTGGTTATCATGCCAGATCTTTAATACAGGTCAGACCACATTATCAGTCAAGGTTCTTCCACTTGAGGCTGAGCCAAAGTTTAAGGAATAAGTAATAGTGGTGGCTTGGTTTTCAGAAGTTACATATTTTATTATAAAGACCAATAAATCAAATGTTGACATGCAGAATAGTTTCTATGATCTCTCTTTTTCATGGGCACCTGGATAAAGCAGCTGATAAAATCCCTCTTTTCTATCTCATGTATTCCTCAATTCACTCCCTATTGATTTAGAGGACAGAACATATGGAGGTGAATACATAGTTCATATTAATAGCAGAAACTAACTTGTCATTACTTTCTACATCTAAAACCATTAAAGATAATATTAAGATCATGGATATATAGATGAACAAAATAGTTAAGTCATCCTGAATTAATTAGGTATTGCAGGAAAATAATTTAAAAAAGAATAAAAATAATAATAATAAAAATAATAATATTACTAAGTTGTGAAATAACAGACCTCCCAAACTAAATGACACTTAACAATAATCATTTCATACTCACGAGTCCCTAGATCTACTTCAGATAAGCTAATCTAAACAAGGCTCAACTTGGGGACTCTACTTCTGACGGGGGACCCAGTTTGACTCTTCACTGCAGGCTAGTATCAGTGTGTTACAACTGTGTTTATTCTGGGACCGAGTATGAAAGGGGCAGCCGCTACCCAGAGACATCTCGGTGATCGCTGAAGCATAAGTGGATGAGCTCAACTAGGGAAGCACAATAGAAACATCTGTATATATCACGTCAGATAATATCTCATTTGTCAAAGTTAGTCCTATGGTGGTGCCCAGAGGCAAGCTCTGAGGATAAACAATCTGTCCATCTGCAGCCAAAGCCAAACTAAAATGGAGTTGAAGTATTCGAATGTTGATGAAGAGTAATTTAATCTATCTCAGAATTTAAGTTTTATGTGATGCATTTACCTGTATACTGGTTTAGGACACAAAAAAATGGCATTGTCTTCTTTGATACGTACAAGTATAAATATTTTCTTCTTTTGACATATATACTTAAAGTTTTGGTGATGCCTAAATTATAACAATCATACAATGAAACAAAGCCATGAACTTTTAAAAGCAAAGCCATGAACTTTGCAATTGTCTATATTAAAAGACTATTTTTATGTTTTTAGTTATTCTCCTCTATGCCTTTATACATTTTACTAATGACCATGGGGATGTAATCAAATATAAGAACGCAAAGTTGAGTGTTTAATAAATTTGAACAAATTGTTACTTGAAAATTAATAAAAAATAAATGTTTGAAGACATTGCATATATAAACATTATTTAATGTCAAAGTTGTACTACTTGAGGCAGGTTTTAGAAATGCTGACCGAAAAAACCCTTACTTTTGTATAATTGTGTATTTTAATCAAGAAGTCAAAATACATCAATTTCCAAAAGTATCAGGATAAATTGCATATGTTTTAGTTTTTTATTGTGTAATTATAAACAATGACTTATGCTCATATGTAATCACAAGAAGTAATTATCATTTAAAATAGCTTGAAAAACGGGAATACTTAAAAAAATACAAATTCTTAAATTTAATTATATCTGTGGATTAAATTGAAGATATCTTACATTAAATAAAAAAGCAGTGTAATCTAGTACAATGATAGTTAATTTTGTAGAATTAGATACACATAATATAATTTATATTGTAACACATTTTAGTTTATAACTGAAAAAGAGGCTTTGAATGTCATATTGCTAACAAGTCATGTCAGTTTAAAATATAATGTCATTACTTCAAAACCTCCAGCCATTTCAATTAAAAAAAAAATCAGTGTTAATAATCCAGATGTTTTATTTTAATTACACCAAGCATCTGGATATTTGGGAACATCTGTTTGGCTTTCTGTTTTACAACATCAAATTTTAACTTTTAAATTTAATCATAAGCATTTGTCTTTTAAGAAATATGGTGCATATATACACATACCCATAAGCTATATACTTTCATGTACAACTTCTCCTTAAACTCTTAATCCCCAGATAAATTAATGAATGCATTTAGCAGGCCTCTCAAAACCATATTTAATACAGATAATATGCATGAGTATTTGTTTATATCAATGTGTAATGTACATGTGGGTATATGATATATATGTATGTATAAGTATATATGTATATATTTTATTAATGTATATATTTTATATATATATATATATATATATACACACACATATATATACACACACACATACATATATGATTAGGAAAAAATAAGGCTGTTCTAGGGGAATGAAAGAATGGTGTCCTGTGGTTAACAAAACTGAAATTTGTCATATATTAGAAAAAATATATTTTTTCTTAAAATGCCAACCTCACATTGCTTCCAAAATACCTAAAACCTGTTATTAAAGCTTAAAGGCTAAAAACTTAGACAACTGAAACAAAAATCTCTTATTTTCTAGTACATACATAGAAATACAAGTCCTTAAAGTATTGATGTTCCTTTAAATATAAACTAATTGGAATGTAAGTTGTTAACTCACAAAGTGTTCATAATCATGAATGAGCTCTTACTTTTTAATATTTGCTTTGGAATGAAGCTTTCATCATTAATAAAATGATGAAACTTCTTACATATCTTTGTGTCTAAATGAACTCAAACATAATTATATTTTACGTATTTTATAACCTTTTGATAATAACACCATTATATTAATAGTGTATAGAGTCACCAATGGTTCTCTAGAAATATTTAACACTCACTTTGTAAACAGCACAAAAGAATGAGATAATTTTACAAATACTTGAATTTTTACATGTGATTATATTATATTTACATCGTAATGTAAGAAATATGTATTTCAATTCATTATACTTATTTAAAATTTGTCATTTCCTATTTGGAAACAAATACTGGCTAGTGTTTTAAATACTCAAAATTAAAATATTATCTGAAGAAAGGCATAATTCGTAATTTCCTGTAAATGGATAATTAATTTATGATCTCATTTGTAATAGTGTACTTTTAAACAGTCCTCTGACATTACAATGTTCTTAACTGTTTTTTCTTTTTTTCCCCAAGGTTTTTGTAACTTTAACCAGGATCTCCCTTTATCCCCTAATTCTCAACCCCTGGCAATCGCCATTTTATTCTCTGTTTCTATGAGTTTTATGTGTTTAGATTCCACATATATGAGTGATCATATATTATTTGTATTTTAATTCTCTGATTTATTTCACTTAGCATAATGTCCTCCCGTTTATTCATGTTGACACAGATAGCAGAATTTCCTTCTTTTTACAGCTGAATAATATTGGTGTGTGTGTTTGTGTCTGTGTGCAGCACATTTTCTTTATTCATTCATTCGTTGATAGACACTTAGGTTGTTTCCATATCTTGCTTATAATGCTGGGATAAACATGATCGTGCATATATCTCTTCAATATCCTGTTATCACCTCCTTTGGATGTATACCCAGAAATGGGATTGTTTTGCCATCTAGTAGTTTTGTTTTTTAATTTTTTATTTACCTCCATACTGTTTTCCATACTGTGCTCCACATCCTCACCAATACTTACTATCTCTTGCCTTTCTGATGATAGACTTTCTATCAGGTGTGAGGTGATACCTGTTTGGTTTAATGTAGTAGTATGGAAGTAAGGACATGTAAAAAATATTCACTATTCACTGTGCTGATCGATGAACACAGAATCTCTTCCCATTTCTTTGTGTGTTGATCAATTTCTTTCATCAATGTCTTATAATTTTTAGGATATAAAACTTTCACTTTCCTGTATAAATTTATTCCTATTATATTGTTCCTGATGCTATTGTAAATGGGAATGCTTTCTCTATTGCTTTTTTCATATAGTTCATGGTTAAAGTAGAGAAACACAACTATTTCTGTACGCTTATTTTTTTTTGTCCCCGCTACACCAACCCTCACCCCTACCTCCCTCACCCCCAGTTCAAGCCATTGTCTCTCAGTCTAGTTGTAGGGCACAGATCCCTGGCCGGTGCTGGTATTATGAGCTTTTATGCTCCACCCAGCTGAGGCTGGTTGCTGGTCATTGGTCGGCCACTCAGCAACTCTCAGCATCTCTCCGGGGCTGCCAGCCACTCATGCCAGCTGCTGGCCAGCGTGGACACCGGTTGCTCACGGTAGCACACGTCAGCACACAACAGCCCAAGGCAGCTCACAGCAGCTCACACCAACCTCTGGCGGCTCACAGCAGCCCAGCTCCGGGGAGAGCTGTTGTTCACAATGTTTGCTGTAGAGGGCGCAGCTCACTGGCCCAAGTGGAATCCAACTGGCAGCCGTCAGCGTTAGGAGCACAGTGCTCCAACCGCCTGAGCCACCAGACCGCCCGTGTGCTTATTTTTTATCCAGAAACTGTTGAATGTATTTATTATTTCTAACAGTTTTTTGGTGGAAACTTTAGGATTTTCTATGTAGAAAATCATGTCATCAGCCATCAGAGACATTTTTAATTTTTCCCTTGACACGATATATGAATGGCTTTTATTTCATTCTTGCCTAATTGCTCTTGTTAAGATTTTCAGTACTCTGTTAAATGCAATTGATGAGAATGGACACTCTTTTCTTGTACTTAATCTTAAAGGGAAAGCTTTCAATCTTTCACTATTAAATATGATGTTAACTGTGGGTTTGTCATATCTGGTCTTTATTACATGTAGATATGTTCCTTATATATCCAATTTATTGAGAGTTTTTCTCATGAAAGGATGCTAAATTTCTGTCAAATGATTTTTCTGTTTCTATTGAGATAACATGATTTTTAACTTTCATTTCATTACTGCAATTTATCATATATTGACTTGTGCATGTTGAACTATCCATGCATCCCGAGGATAAATTGCACTTGATCATGGCATATAATTCTTTTAATGTGCAATTGAATTTGGTTCGCTAATATCCTCTTCAGAAATTTGTAACTATATTCATCAGTGACATCGGTCGTTTTTTTTTTTTTAGTATCCTTATCTGGCTTTGGCATCAGGGCTAGTAAAATAAGTTTGAAAGTGTTGCCTTCTCTTCAGTTTTTCAGAGGTGTTTAAGAAGAATTCACGTAGTAAGCCATCTGGTCTGAAACTTTTTTTGTTGGGAGGTTTATAATTACTGATTTAATATCTTATGTATTATTTGTCTGTTGAGACTTTCATTTCTTCATGCTTCAGACTTGATATGTTGTATATTTCTAAGAATGCATCCATTTATGTTAGGTTTTCTGACTTGTGGGCCTATAATTGTTCATAGTAGTCTCTTCTGATCCTTTATATTTGTTTGGTATCAGTAGTAATGTCTCCTCTCATTCATAATTTTATTTGAGTTGTCCTTTTACATAGTGAATCTAGCTAAATATTAGCGAGTCTGTCTGATGTAACTATTTTGTATCTCTGGAGTCCATTGAAGACTTGGAACTTCCAGGGAAAAGCTTCGATGGTAAACTGTGGTTAATTTTGGTCAATTTCAGCCTTTAGCACAATAGCATCTACTCATCCCACAGCTCTCAGCCCCATGATATTAGCTGTTGAATGTGTCAACAGCTAATTATATATGGAACATATTATACACAACTTGTAGGAGCCTAAATGGACAAAAGGACTCTATCCTCCAAACAGTGGGGATCTTTACTCTGATCGCTGATTGCTGATTTTGATCAGATAAAGTGGCAGTGACCAATGTTTTTGCGTATTACCCTATTGTAAGCTTCTCCTGTATTGGCTAAAGTGACTTCTGTGGGACTTAAAGTACCACACCTTTTCCCCACCCCTTCTTCATTTCCCTGCTTTGGGAGTCAGACATTGAATACAAGGATATTCAGAGGCAATCACATATGTGTATATGGAAGAAATTAGAAAGTCACCTCACATGCTCAGCAGAAGGTAGAGACGTATAAAAGATCTGAGACAACCATAAGGAGAGTGAGTTTATTATCACTAGTCCTGCCATGCAAGAAATGCTAAAGTGGGCCCTGCAGTTTGAAATGAAAGGACACTAGACAGAAACTTAAAGACATACAAAGAAATGAAGATCTCTGTAAATAAACCTATGCAATTATAAAAGCTAGTATTATTATAACAATAGTGTATAAATCCAATTCTTGTTTTTTACTTGACATAAGAGACAAACATACGGGAAAAAAACCCACAATTATTCATCTAAATGCTAGTATTATTGTAACTTTGTTTATAATTCCACATTTGTTTTCTATTTAAGAGAATATGGATTTAAAACATTATTTTTTGACACACAATATAAAAACACATAATTTTGTAACATTAACAACTGAAAGGGGTGAGATGGACTTGTTAAAAAACAAAACAGAGTTTCTGCACATTATTGAAGTTAAGCTTGTATATATTCAAATTAGAATGTTATAACTTAGGATGTTAAATGTAGTTCCATGGTAACTACAAATAAAATAGCAAAAGGATATACACAAAAGGAAATCTGAAAGTTTAAATGTTTCACTAGAAAAAAAAGAAAAAAGAAAAAGAAATTAAACACAATATACAGTGTTTCCCCGAAAGTAAGACCAGGTTTTATATTAATTTTTGCTCCTTAAGATGCATTAGGGCTTATGTTCAGGAGATGTCATCCTGAAAAATCGTATTAGGGCTTATTTTCTGGTTAGGTCATATTTTCGGGGAAATTCAGAAATAAGTGTTTCATAAGTGTCTAAAAATAAGTGTCTAAAAGAGTTTTACTTTATATTCTAAGACACAAATAAGTTGAAAATCAAAGAATGGAAGAGGATAGTTCATGCAAATAGGAACCAAAAGAGAGTAGGGGTGGCTATACTAATATCAGACAAAATATTAGGTTAGTGAAAAAGTAATTGTGTTTTTTGCAATTATTTTTAATCTTTTACACCACAATTATTTTTGCACCAACCTAATAGATTATGAATCAGCAAAGATTAAAAGAAACAAAGGAATTATGTACTAATGAAAGATTCAATACAGAAAGAAAATATATCTATTATAAACATCTATGCAACTAATATCAGATCATCAAAATGTATGACACAAAAACTGACAGAGTTGAAAAGAGAAAGATTTCTACAACAATAGTTAGAGACTTCAAAATCCTATAGTTCCTAATGAATAGAACTACCAGGAAGAAGTAAGGAAATAGAAGACTTGAACAACATAATATATTGACTATGTCTGACTGACATATACAAAGCACTCTATCCAACAACAGATTACAGATTCTTCTCAAGTGTACATGGGACATTTTCCAGGATAGACTATATTTTAGGGTACAAATTAAATCTCAATGTATTTTGAAAGACAGATTAATACAAAGCATTTTTTTCCAACTGCCATGAGGTCAAATAAGAAATAAATAAAATAAAAAAAATTTTGGAAAATTTAAAAATCGTCAAAAAATCAACAACATACTCTAAAAACAAAGATCAAAGAAGAAATCACAAAGGAGATTATGAAATACTTGTGAATGTAAATGAAAACACAGCACACTAAAACTTATAGGGCACAAAAAATATTTGCTAAATGGGAAGTATATAGTTATAAATGCTTATATTAAAAAAAAAAACAAGAAATATATTAAATCAACAACCTTAACTTTGCACCCTAAGGAACTAGAAAAAAGAAGAATTAAATCAAAACTAGTAGAAGAAGGAAATAATAAATAGTAGCTGCAATGAACAAAATAACAGAAAAATGATACAATTAGCAAAACCCAAAGAGAGATAAAAAAAATTGACAAAAACTTACCTTGACAAACTAAAAAAAAAAAAAAGAAAAAAAAAAGAAAAAAAAGACAAAAGACAAAAGACTCAAATCTCAAATAATCCAAATCAAGAAATGAAAGTGAGAACTTTACTAATTCCACAGAAATAAAATGCATTGTAAGAGAGTATCATAAGCAATTGTACTCCAACCAATTGAATGATGTAGATGGAACTGGCAAATTTCTAGAAACACAAAACTTACCAAGACTAAACTATGTACAGATAGAAAATCTGAATAGACTTTTAACGAGCAAGGAGATTGAATCAATAATAAAAACTTCCAATAACAACAAAAAGCCCTGGACCTGTGTGCTTCATTGGTTAATTCTATAAAATATTAAGTAAACAAACAAAGAAAAAACTAACAAATACTTGGCAAACTTTTCCAAAAAATTGAAGAGTTGGGAATACCTGCTAACTTGTTCAGGAGGCCAGCATTATCCTGATATCAAAGCCAGGCAAAGAGTGTATAATAAATAAAATCACACAACAATATTTCTGAAGAACACTGATGAAAACATTCTCAAAAAATACTTGCAAACCAAATTTAGTAACATATTAAAATTATTACACACCATGACCTATTGAGATTTATTCCTGGAATGTAAGGATGTCTGAACATACAAAAAATTAACCAACATTATATGGCACATTAATTGAAAAGGGGAAATACAATATTTGATCTTCTCAATTGATATATAAAAAGCATTTGACAAAATTTAACACCGTTTTTCATAAAAATGATCAGCAAACTAGAAACAGAAGAAAACGACCTCAACTTTAAAAAAAAGAGGAAAGAAAGAAAAGAAAGATAATCCCACTGAAAACATCATATTCAATGGAGAAAGATTGAAATCTTTTTCCTCTAAGATCAGGAAGAAGGCAAGGATACTCACTTTTACCACTTCTATTTAGCATAGTACTGGAAATACTGGCCAAAGCAATTAGGCAAGAAAAAAAAAAAAAGTGGGGAGAGTGGATATCTATCTCTGATCTCACATAAGATATGTTTTAAACCCTAAAACTTCCTCAGAAAAACTGCTAAAATAAAAGAATTCAGCAAATTAGCAGAATACAAAATCTACACAAAAATCAGTTGGATTTCTATGCACTAATGATGAACAATCTGAAAAGGAAACTAAGAAAAAATTCCATTTAGAGTTGAATAAAATTTCCATTACATTGTAAATTTATTTTATAACTCCAACTTACATTTAATGGAATAAAGTATTTAAGAATTAAATTAATCAAGGAAGAGAAAGTCTTGTACAACAAGACTACAAAACTACAAAATATTCCTGAAAGAAACTCAAGACATAACAAATGGAATAAATGACCCATGTTCATAGATTAGAAAACTTAGTGTTGTTCAGGTGTCAATACTACCAAAAGTGATATATATATTTAAAGCAATCCTTATCAAATCCCCATGAATTTTTTTTCCAAATGACATTTTTGCAGAACTAGAAAACCCATCTACAATCCATAAGGAATCTCTAGAGATCTCAAATAGCCTAAAAGTCCTGTAAAAGTAACAGGCGTAAGATCACAGTTCCTGATCTGAAAACTTACTACAAAGCTACAAAACTTAAAATTGTATGGTACTAGGTAAGGTCAGATATATAGACAAGGGAAATAGAATAGAGAATCCAAAAGTAAACTCTTGAACATATGTTCAATTTATTTTTGATGAGGGTACAAAGACAATTAAATGGAGGCAAGACAGTCTTTTCAATGCTGATAAACTGGATATCTACATGTAAAAGAGTAAAGTCAGACCCTTCCCTATATCACACACAAAAATTAACTGAAAGGATTCATGACTTAAATGTATAACCTAGAACTAAAAACTCTTAGAGGAAAACATGTGTCAAACATTCTATGACATTGGATTCAGCAATGATTTCTTGGATATGATATCAAAGGTACAGGCAACAAAAAGAAAAATAGGCAAATTGAAGTTGATGAAAAATTTAAAAATTCATACATTAAAGGATATGATCACAGAGTAAAAAGGCCACCAATGAAATAGGAGACAATATTTGCAAATCATGTATTACTAACACGGAACTCTGAAAATTCAAGATAAAAAAAACCAAATAACCTCATTCAAAACTAGGCAAAGGAACTGAATATAAATTTCTCAAAACAAACAAACAAACAAACAAACAAACAACAACAACAAAAAAACACGGGATATGAATAGTCAATAAACTCATGAACAGATGCTCAAAATCATTAATCTTGAGGGAAATGCAAATCAAAACTGAAATAAGACACCACTTCATATCTATTAGAAAGACTACTGTTGATAAAAGTAAAGGAAAAATAAAATAACAATAAAAGAAAACAGCAAGGATGTAGAAAAATTGGAATGCTTGTGAACTCTGGATGGAAATGTAAAATGGTAAGCTGCTGTTGAAAACAGTATGGCAATTCCTCAAAAAATTAAAAATAGAATTACCAAATTGTCCAGCAATTCCATTTCTGGGTATATACCCCAAATAATTAAAAGTATGGTCTCAAAGAGACACTTTTACACCCATTTCATAGCAGCATTATTCACAATAGTTAAAATGCAGAAGTAACTGAAGTGTTTATTAACAGATGAATGGGTAGGCAAAATGTGCTATATACATGCAGTAGAATATCACTTATCTTTCAAAAAGCAAGATGATTCTGACAGGGTACAACAAGCATAAACCTTGAGGGCATTATGCGAAGTGCAATAAGCCAATCACAAAAAGACATGTTGAATGACTGCACTTATAGGAGGTATTAAGAGGAGTCAAAATTATGGAGACAGAAAGTATAATAATGATTGTTAAAGGCTGGGAGGAGGGGATATAGGGAGTTAGTGTTTAATGGGTACAGAGCTTCAGTTTTGCAAGATGAAAAGTATTGTGGACATGAATGGTAGTAGTGGTTGCACCACAATATTAATATGCTTAATGTTCCTGAACTGTACACTTAAAAATGGTCAGTAAATTTTATGTGCATTTTTCACACAAATTTTATATATATATACACACACACACACACACACACATATATATATATATATATATATATATATATATATATATATATATATATATTACTGGTGATGCCAAAAAAATGTGTACATATTTTAAGAGATGTTTACACTTTGGTCAACGTTGCTGAAGCTGTACTTTGCCATAATTATAAGTGTCTGGATGATGATGGTAACTACTTTGAGTAACTCCCTTAAATTTCAGAAGTTAAACATGACTTGTATTCATCTTTTGAATATTACAATACTCAAATACAGTTTTTAATACAGTTTTTTCCTTTTGTAAAATGTGTATACATTTTTTTGACACACACTGTGTATGTTTGTGTATAACATATGTATATCTAATTCCAGATTATCATTTAGCATGAAAAGGTTAACTATCTCTGCCCTCTCTCCATTCCACCCTGGGTCTCTGGAATCTAATCAATCCCAGGTTCAGTGTATATGTTCAATAACTGTTGTTAAAATAATGAAGTTTTGATTAATTTCTAGTTGCTTAATAGAGATAATTTAGTGCATTTGTGTATTTTCTCTTTAAACACTCCTGGTTAATTCTTGTCAAAGTAATATCACCTTGTCAAAGTAATATCACCAAAAGTAATAACTTTTGGTTTATCATACATAGTGAACAGTCTTTCTTGTTTACTAACTAGTCTGTTGTATCTGTATCCTTTAAAAAAGTTTACAAATAATTTTTTTCAAAATAAAATATGCATGCTATTTTTCTAATAAAAGAGAAAATTTTCTTTCCAAAACAAAAATACAAATAAGGGCAACTGATTGACATAAAATAATGGAGTATAATAAGTCAATATCAAAAATAAATTAAATTCAAGGCGAATGCAGTAACAGCAGCATTAAATCAACAGATACTTGTTGAAGTTTAAATGCATCAAATTATATAAAATCATGAACTTCTGTAAACAATAAGAAATAAATTTATCATAAGGAATAGACTCCTGATGTAATTAATCCACACGTGCAAAATACAGTGTGACATGTATTAAGGTTGGAATCATTTTACATTGATTTTATAAACCACTTTTTAACAAACATTAGTGGTTAGTAATTTTGTGTAAAATATACATGTATCTATTCAAATACATACATTATTTTTACTTTTACATGCAATGGAACTACATTGCCTCCTAGATGCATTGGTTTAGGCTAAAACAAACATTTCTAGTACGAGTGCACAATGGGTAGTTTAATTTGCAGCTTTAGTGTTAACCAATCAACAAATGCAAAAAGACACTCCATCACAGATCACCAATGCATTGGGTGCTGTATATGAAGACTTAAAAAGAACAATCAGGGATACAAGGAAGTTAAAACAGTTTTGATAAACACATCATTCTTCAGAGACAGGTAAACAATATTAACAAAATTGGATGAAAACAATGGTAGAAAAAGAATTCATCACAGGGTTGCAGACATTTGGAAATTAATTACAAGAAGCAGTAAATTTTGAAGTAATCATTTTTCATTTGTCCACAGTGGTGAAAATCATGTACTGTACTCAGACGGTTTAGGTTGAATCAGCTCTACAATTTAGGGTATGATCTTAGTCAATTTACTAAATCCTGTGGTGCCATCTATGAAATAAACATTTTGTAGTACTTTTTATGATTATGCAGATAAAATGAACCCTTGTTCAGCATCGGGTCTGACAAATGGTTATTTCTAAATACACGTTCATCATTATTTTTAGTGTTATAAACAGATCAGAAGATGTAGCTGTAAAACAGGAACTAAAAATCAAAACAGACAAATAGCTAGGCTATTAAAATACACATGAAATGAAAGAGAGATGAATTAGATAAAAAATGATTTTAAATAAACTGTAAGTGCAAGATCAAGATTTAAATAGCTTTTAGCATTTTAAAGAGCAGAATTGACACTAAGGAAATTTCCATTTGTGATGTTTTCCCAATGTCGAAGAAAAGGATGGAAATAAAATTGATGAGAAATGTAAACATTGTGGCTAATAATAGAGAAGAGAAGATTGGAGTGCCTAATATGCTCAGATCATATCTCACAGTGTTTGTGTGATTCCAGTACAGTTTTTCTTCCCATCAGCTCTTTAACGAGGACAATTTTTCCCTTTTCAAACAACAAAGCAGAAAATGGTTCACGGATTTGCAGGCTCAAGCTCCAGTCTCCACAGTAAGCTTTGCTGTACCAGGGCTTGGAACATAACCAGAGCCAGCAAGAAGGAAAGAAAAGACGTCAAGAGAGCCAGGTGGGCAATGAATGGGCATCCCAAGATGGGAGAGAAAGATGAGCTGGCCTTTGTTCATTGAAAGAGGAGTAAAGAGTGTGACCCAAACAAGCAATAGATTTCTTACTTTTATTAAATCTACTTTTTTATTAGTTTCCCTCTCCACAATTGTCTGCCTTCCACTAATGTGGCTATTTTTAATCTCAAAACATGTTCCCCCATCTGCTCATTTGAACGATTCATTCATAGAAGAGTTACTAGCAACTCTTTGTATCACAGTTACCTCCAGTAGGAAAATAGGTTGAGAGTTATTTTACTTACCTGAAAGGTTGTTATAAAACTTAAGCTACATCTTTATATCTATCTATCTATCTATCTATATCTATCGATATATATGTGTATATATATATATATACACACACACACATAACTACACCTATATCTATCTATATCATTTATATCTATATATCTATTCAGTGTATGTGTGTGTGTATGTGTGTGTGTGTATATATATATATATGTATATATATATCACACACATATATGATAATCTATAAATAGATAAGCTTGATTTATCTATAGAGAGATCTAGAGACAGGTATAGAATTAGAGGCAGATATAAAGGTAGAGATAAAAAGAGAGAGAGAAAGAGATCCTAAGTATAATAGGCTTCAAGTGTGAAATGTAATGGCCCTATATTTTTTAAGTGTATAATTTTATGAGGGTTTATTTTAGTAGTAAGTAATATTGGTACACAGTTTCTCTTGACCAAATGGGGATGGATGTAATAATAATGACTATTGCATTATTTTCAATTCCAAGTTTATCTTGACAGTGATTTTTACACTTAGAAAACTACACTGTCTTTAATGGGTTGCTGAGGTCTTAACACTACAACAGAAGTGTGCTAAGTATTAGCCCCCTAAAGGCCTAACGATTAACACTCAACTATGTGCAGGAAAAGTCAGTTCATTTAGAGATCCACCTCCCTCAGTTCTCTTAGTCTACTCAAACCCGTAAGTGCTGGACAGTGATAATTCATGTTCGTAATGATAACTCCGAGGGACTGCAAGGCTCCAGTGTACTTTCTGACTGTTTGAAGGAATAATGATATGTTTAGCACTGAGATAATTGTATTATGCTTCAAGACTTTTCAAATGGCTAAATCCCCATATTCTCTAGAAAATATAATAATGAACCAAGGTTTTTATACCCCCTATAGCATTCTTGGTAATTAAATTTACTGTACGGAGAATTAATTTGAACTCTGTGGATAGGGGAACCCAATGTTCTTTTATTTAAAAATTCCTTGGGCATGTTTACTTAACTTTTGCTGTGTTGAATTTTTGTTCCTTTTTTAAACTGTAATATTGATATGCAAGTTGCGGTTAAGATGCCTGGCACACAACAGGAATGGCTAAATGAGCGCAATGCCTGCCATTCACAGTATCAGTTCATTTCGTAATCTTCACTGACAGAGAAGATGAAAGCAGTGTGGTCAAGTGGAATAAACTTCAGATTATTTTACAGCTGGTGTGTATCCAAATGGTGGATCTCATATGTATTAATTGAGTTTCTTAACTTCTTTTTTTAAGACTAAAATAATGTTATAGAAACGCTATGCACTATACATACAATATATTTAAATATGATAAATTGATAATCTGTATCAACTTATGTTATAGCTAAAAACCATTGATATAACATAGGCTTAAATAATTGAATACATTTTGAATGTACATATAAGCATATAGTTATGAAGTTTAAGTTCCACAAGGTAGGCAAATACAAATAGTATCGAATGTGAACTCAGAAGTTTATGGAACTAAAATGATGAAGTGTGCATGTAAAGAAAGAAAGGATTCCCACTTCTTTTGTACAGACAATTTCCCTATCTATAATGAGAATCAGGAAGCATTATTTTTGTTTTGAGGGGGAGAAACACAAGGTTTATTATCCGTTGAAATGCCATTTCTGCTCATTATACTTTAAACAATGTAATCACTTTGTGAAAAGTTTCGTACATGCTCAACAATTAATATACTCACAGTTTTGATGAAGATAGTCATAAACTAGTCTGCAGTTACAATGATTGTTTGATTTTTAAGAAAACAAAATGATTTCATTTTGTGATAAGCGTCAAGGAAGCACAGAATAATGGCTTGTCTAGTTGAATATACAATATGCAAAATATTTCTGTTTTGAATATTGTTGACTTGTGAAAAATAATATTTTTTCCAAATGCAGATGTTCCTACAATCATAAAATTCTCAATGCAGGGTAGTGAATATTAAGTCAAAGCATATGTTAAAAATAGTCTATTTTCCTTTTCAGATGTAACTACTCAGTCTTTAAAGGAACTATAATTATATAGACCACTTATGGCTTTTTATAATTATTTTATTACAATTTAGTAAAAAAAAATAGTAGAGTAAGAAGTAATAGATGTTTGTCTTCTGATAACAGGTAAAGATGCCCGTAAAATTCAAGAAATAATCACTCTATATATTTGCTGGCAATATAGTTTGTGTCATATAGCTACACTCTGGAATCAATAGATGATGTGTTTTATGGTTTTATGTTCAATGATTTATCCCTCTCAAAGCGAATGAGCCAGAGTCCACATTTCTATGTGAGGAGACTATGTAGAAAAGACAGTTTGATCTCTAAATTTAAAATAAATATTTCAGTATATGTTACAAAATTGCCAAACAATTGAAGAACATTAAGTGAATGTGAGATTACATAAAAACTAGAAATCAAAATAATTTAGCCACAGATCAATCAAATATTGTTTTCTCAATGCTGCCAAATCAATCAGTTAATTATGTTGTCATTTCAGTAGTATAAGTTTAAATACTTGGGTTCAGCATTGCCTGTTAAAGCAAAAGATCAATTATGTTAAGCTAAAGCATACTATGTTTAAGGAAATATTACTGTTACCATATGTACTAGGTTGAAGAAAAGTCATGCTAGTCCCCAAAGGCATGCTATTTAAATAAAGACAATACTGGAAAGCAATGAAAACCAACACATAGTAGGTCGTTAATTTACATAAAATAATAAAATAGTTGAAATAGATTAATTAAAGATAGTTAAGTGTGCCCTGAGAAAGAATCTAAGCCTTTCATTCACTTTTTTTTTTTTTTTAATCAAATTTCTGTTTCTTTTGTACATTCTCTTTTCTGAGGTGAGAAATGTCATAGTGAAATGGGAAAAAAAAATCTAGATCCTAACTGTGGCTAAACATCTGAATAACGGGCAGAGATTTTTGTTAGTTTATTTTTTTGTGTTTGTTTTGCCCCCCCTCTTTTTTTTTTTTGTAATGAATAGACTCATCAACCATTAAACCAATGGTTCCCCCAAAATGACTGTATAAATAGAAAAAAACACTTAGAATATTTAGAAAGTGTATTTTAAAATATGTGGAGATTTAAAATATGGGCTAAAGATTTGCTGAAAGTTAATAAACTGAAGAAACAACTTTGGGAAAACTACAGATGCTGTTTAGGTTCCTTTAAGGCAGCGTCTCCAGGGAAGCACCATTTACTAATGAGTTTTAGAAGAACAGACTGTTGCGGAAAAATGACGAGGACCGAGAGACTCAAGCGGCACGCAGAGATCAGGGAGAACACAGCTTTATAAGCCAGGCGGGCTCAGCGGGATTGTTCCCAAAGACTGAGCACTTACCAGGCTTGGGCGCTTTGTTTTACAGGGTTAGGCCTCCGGGTTTGGGGGGATTCACACTATTGCTATTGCTACGCTAGGGATTGGTTAAATCTGGCCTGGGTGCCGGGGAGGTCCGTCTCTAACAGCTGTGATCGTTTTACATTGTTTTGATGGGGAGGCCTCTAACTATGGTGCCCTCCAGAGACAGCTCCGATAAGAAGGTGATGGAGCTCCTAGTGGGGTCCCGCCTGAAAAAACTGTCCCTACAAGACTGCAGAATTTTTCCTTGTGATATCCATTTCAGTAAAGTTCTAAGAAAGACTTGATAATCAGGTTAATGCTTTATAAATGCAAGATAAGAGTGGAAGACTGGAAATGGAGGAAGGCAAGGATATTAACAGCATGGACAGTCACTATTATGAATAATGTATGCTATGCTCTATACACTAAAGAAAGTGGGGCCTTTCGGAGGTTATTAGGTTTTGAGGAGAGGCCACTCGTGAATGGGATTAGCAACCTTGTAAGAGGCCCCAGAGAAGACCCTCACTCATTTCACCACTTACGGTTATAGTGAGAAGGTGCCATCTGTGAACCAGGAAGGGATCCCTTACCAAACACCTTGATCTTGGATTTCTATGTCACGAAAATCATGAGAAATAAATTTGTGTTTTATAAGCCACCCAAACTACATTTTTTGTTGCTGCTGTTATGACAGCCAAAATGCACTGAGAATCTCAAAATTGGGTTTCAATGATCCTACATGGATTTTTAGACACTGATAAAAAATGGTTTGAACCATGGTAAAGTAGAAAGTACATAGCCTTTGCTTTTCAACTTTGTCATCGTGTACATTAATTTCTACTGTAGTCTCTTCCACAGTAGATATTTCTATTATCCTGTGGTCTGTAGCCTGGTAAGAAAACTTGGTTCTAGACTGCAATATAAACATGCTGATTCATGCTACGTGGGTTGTAGTTGATGCTAAACCTTATTGATCCTGATGGACATTTGAAATTAAAGAATTATATCAACAAGAACATAGGCTTAGTGGAGATAAAAATTTGTTTTGTGAAGTCTGAAGTTGCTACACTACCAGCTCTGGATGCCTTCACAACAGATATCTTCTGAAGAAGGAGAAAAAAAATGTTCACTTAGGCAGCTTTTAAGAATGTTCTGGCTGACACAAAGAGGGACCAGAAAAGCATGGAAGAGGGAGATGCCTACATCATATAATATATGGATAAAGATGACTTCAATAGCTAGCTTTCACTTTGAGTCAAGATTTCTCCTATAATTCTAGGGTGTCAATATATTGTGACAGATCCTGGGACTCTATTTTTAATAAGTGAAGAAAATAGCAACATTTAAAGACAATGGCAGGCAAGATTTTCATCACTGAGGAGAACTAAGTTCTCAATCAAATCATCACTTCCCTTATAATGTCTCTGTTATCTCCAATGGAGGAGAATTGGGCTGTTTTACTGTCTTTACTCCCTTATCATCACACACAAACACACACACAAGAATACATGTTAAAGGGGAAGAAACTATTATTCGAATAAGAAAATAAAGATATAGTATACAACTTTCCAAAATTACCCCTGCCCTGCCCGTAATGAAGATTCAACTAAGAGCTTTTAGCTCTAACTTGTCTCTTTCCCACTAAATGGAATATTTATGTTACACACAAGCTGCAAGTATTTAGATTCTATTTATCATGACAATATTTTGCAAATTTCAGTGAATCTTAACATTTCTTTACATAGTACACTGATTGGATATCATTTTTCACTGATTTCTATTGCCCTACATTATCAAGACTAATTTGCTAACTCTGTACATCCTAAATTTCATTCATATTTGCAGACTTGTATTGCTATTGTTTGAAAAAAAACCTGAGGGCATAACTAAGCATATGCATTTATTTGCTGTTAAAACTGAAGAAAAATATAGATGTTTCAAACTATGTACAAAGCAACATAAGACATTGTACATTTAGATATACACATTTTAATTAGTTTTATTATGTAGAAAGGAGCATGTGGAATGCAAAAAAATAATATAGCAAACATTTTGACCACAAAAATTCAACTGCTTAGTAAGAAATCTTATTGTATGTGTCAGTCAGATTTTGCTGGATTACAAAACAAAAGCCATCACACATTGCGTGGAGTTCAGGTGACCCTGATTGCCCTCTGCCAATTCTGGATGGGCTCTGGGTCTGTGGGATGCTGGACTCACCCACGTATCTGCTCATTGGCTGGGTCTGTACTCTAGGCTGTGTTCACCTGTTGAAGCTTTGTTAGACCAACCCTGCTGTCTGTGGTCCTCACTACCCTACTGAAAACAGTGGGCTAGCTAGCTCAAACATATCCTTCTGATGGGTGTGACTGAAGAACAAGCAAATGCGCAGGGATATATAAGTTCTTATGAAACATTCTTGTGTTATGTCTGCTAACTACACGTTGATTGAACAAGCCAAATGGAGTCCAACTGATGGGAACTGTTTTCCAGTTACCACTGCTGTATAACAAACCAGCCACAATCACAATGGCTTAAAACAATAAGCACTTTATAATACACTATGGCTTCTGAATATGGGAACTATATAGGTCAATGGGCTGGGTAATAATCTTGCTTCACATGGCATTACATGCAGTCAGTGAGTGGACCTAAGCTAGTGGATAAACTGGTCCAGACGGTCCAAGTTGGCTGAGTGAACTTGTCTGACATTTGGGCTGAGATGGTTGCAATTTTGTTCTCAGCTAGCACCATTAACTACAAGGCCTAGATATGACCACTCATGTTGGATGGTTCCAGAATAGTCAGATTTCTGTAAGAATATTTCTCCTTTCAGAGGAAGAATCCAAAGAGATCCAGGCAGAAGGTACATGGACTTGTGGGGCTTAACCCGCGAAGCCAGGCAGTGTACATTACATCATACTCTATTGATTACAAGTGAGTCATAAGGCCAGACTTGATTCATTGGCAGCAGAATTAGACTTCACCTTGGATGGGTGGTGGCAAAATCACATTGTAGCAGAGTATGGAAGATAGAAAATATTACTGTGGAGGGAAATTTTGGGGAAATAATATCTGCCACATACAGCAAAGTTATGTGGCAAATGTCATGGATAGAGGAGAAATGAGGAACTAAGACCATTAGGTAATTCATTAGAGAAATTTATACTGGTACTTATACAAATAATTTAAAATGTGTGTGATTAAATTATAAATTATATTAACACAATTTATTATTCCAATATTTTTTCTGTTTTATGTGTGTTGTCTTTTTGTACTGTGTGCCAATTAAACTGAGTGAACATTAAATCACACATAAAAATCTATAAATAAATAAATACAGGAGAATAAAAATGGTTTTAACCATTAAGATAAACAACTAATCTCAATCTCATTGTTATATATAAAAAAATTTAAAAATTATTCTATATAGTTTCAATAAGGATATAGTAAAAGAGGAACCCTTTTGGTTTAATAGTAAGATTATTATTTGACAAACTATAAAATATAAATATATACCCTAATTTGCCCAGCAATATCAAATAAATAAAAATAAAAAAACTTATAGCAAAACATTTTAAAAAATGTGTTCAAACTTTTCGCTATAGTGATATTCACTACAGCATTTTTAGAATGATAAAACCCAGAAGATACATAAATGATCATAGTGGAAATAAGATTACAAAATTAGAGCTTCTGAAATAAGAAAGCACTATAGAACATTAAACATTATGTAAATAGATTCACTTAAGAACATGGAAAGGTGTTAATAATATGTTGTTAAATAATGAGTTCTAAAGCCAGTATGTGCAACTACAATCGAGACTATGAATGTTAAACAAATTCCACTACCACAGCCCACTTTGTGAACACAGCTAAACAACTTTTCTCTGGTATCTGCAGTTAAATCAGGCCACATCACTCATTTTTACCTTATTAAATAGTTGCAGTGATATGTGCTTTCACTGAAGCATACAAATCTCACACACATGCAAAAACACCCCCATGGTCTTCTTCCCTTCCAGGTAACTAGAAGGGCAACAACCTGAATGACTTTAAAATCAATATCACATGCCTTAAACAGTTACGTGGGAAAGAAAGGAATTTGTTTTTGAAACCACTACATTTTGTAGGTTTGTTTGTTCCCTCAGCTTATCCTGACTTCATTATTGAGTGACGCTGTCTGGTTGTAAAATCATATTACCCTAGTGTACTTATCAAGGGAAATGTCTTTGCAACAACATTGGGTGGGTCAAACCTTGGCTCTAACCCTTTCTAGTCATGTGATCTTAGACAACTTACTCTCTCTAACTACATTTTATATAATTTTAAAATGTGCATCAAAGAGCACGTATTGTTAAAAAAAATATTGCAATAACTTGAAGATAGGACAAAAAGGGTGGTTGAGTGATAGTTTAGTGTCATGCTGGAACCTTCTCTAGCAGGTGAATCCAAGGATTATATAATTCTCTGGGTTATGCTTCTGTGTACTATTCGCTCTTTGAAGGAACACGTTAAAATGGAGGTTTCTGCTCATTAGAGACTGAAAGCTGTCTAATTTTAAAAGCCTGCATATTTTAGGGTTATTACTGCCTGAAATATATTAAAGGTTTTTAATCTAACCTTGTGATTTTATGCCAAAATTCTTTCTTTAATGCCTATAAATATTCAATGTTTCAAATGCTCTTTGAACAATTTTTTACGATCCAGTTGGTTTCCTCATTAATGAGTTAAATAAATCTTTGATATTCTTCATTCTTTGGAATATATAGTATTGTGCATAATAAGCATATAATACAAGTGTTTAAAGAGTGTGTGATATAAGAGCTTAGAAAATTACATACGCATTTGTTCAGAGTATTTTTTTGTGTCCTTTCTCTGTTCATGTATAAATAAGGAAGCCACTGTGTATTTTTGCAATCAGCAATTTGGATGATCCTGGATGCTGAGATAACAGGTTTATGGGGCTAGTTTGCATGCAGTCTTGTACAGCATTTTAAGGAAGTTAGTGCCATACAAAATCATTTTGAGCTTTTTGAGAAGAGCTTGACATAACTTATACTTCAACTTTAACCATCTGGTTATTTTATTGAGAATAAATTTTAAGAGAATAATCAAGTAGTCTGTTTAGATCAAGAGGGAGGCAAGAGAAAATGTGGTCAGAGAAGGTATTTAAAAAACAATTATATATTTTGGATATTAGCCCCTTATCGGAGGCACTGTTTGCAAAAATCTTCTCCCATTCAGTTGGTTGCCTCTTTATTTTGTCGATGGTTTCTTTTGCTGTGCAGAAGCATTTAAGCTTCATATAGTCCCATTCATTTATTTTAGCTTTTACTTCCCTTGCCTTTGGAGTCAAATTCATAAAATGCTCTTTGAACCCAGGGTCCATAAGTTTAGTACCTATGTTTTCTTCTATGCAGTTTATTGTGTCAGGTCTTATGCTTAAGTCTTTGATCCATTTTGAATTAATTAAGGAACTCATGAAACTCAACAACAAAAAAACAAAGAACCCAATTGAAAAATGGGCAGAGGACCTAAAGACACATTTCTCCAAAGAGGACATACAAATGGCAAATAGACATATAAAAAAAAATGCTCAACATCACTAATCATCAGAGAAATGAAAATAAAAACCACAATGAGATATCACCTCACCCCAGTCAGAATGGCTATCATCAACAAGACAAATAGTAACAAGTGTTGGAGAGGCTATGGAGAAAAGGACCCCTCATACACTGTTGGTGGGAATGCAGATTGGTGCAGCCGTTATGGAAGGCAGTGTGGAGGTTCTTCAAAAAATTACGAATAGAATTACCATATGACCCAGCAATCCCTCTCCTGGATATCTACCCAAAAAATCTGAAAACATCTACACATAAAGACACGTGTGCTCCAATGTTCATTGCAGCTTTGTTTACTGTGGCCAAGACATGGAAACAACCAAAATGCCCTTCGATAGATGAATGGATAAAGAAGTTATGGTATATATACACAATGGGATATTATTTGGCGCTAAGAAAAGATGATATAGGAACATTTGTGACAACATGGATGGATCTTGAGAATATAACGCTAAGCGAAATAAGTCAGACAGAAAAAGCAGAGAACCAGATGATTTCACTGATATGTGGTATATAAACCAAAAACAACAGAAGAACAAGACAAACAAATGAGAAACAAGAAGTCATAGACACAGACAATAGTTTAGTGGTTACCAGAGGGTAAGGGGGGTGGGGGATGGGAGATGAGGGTAAGGGGATCAAATATATGGTGATGGAAAGAGAACTGACTCTGGGTGGTGAACACACAGTGGGATTTATAGATGATGTAATACAGAATTGTACACCTGAAATCTATGTAATTTTACTCACAATTGTCACCCCAATAAATTAAAAAAAAAAAAGAAAAAGAACTGGAAAAGAAAAGAATAACCGTTAAATCAAAAAAAAAAAAACAAACAAAACAAAACAAAAATAATTGGTTTCTGTTGGATATATATTATATGTGAGGCCAACCAGACTGGCATATCAGTTGGATGTTGGGCTGTCAAAGGAAGAGAAAACTCACCGGTCTTTGGAATAATGAATTTGAAGAACAAAATTTTGAATGATGGCAATGGAGAAGACGTTGTTGGAAGATCTATCATTACTTCAGTTTTGAACTTACATGTTTGAAATATTTATTAGGATCCAAGAAGATCCGTTATGCAAACAGTTGGATAGACAAATTTCAGGGGGAGAAATCAGGAACAGAGATGTCAGAGTCATCATCTCCAATACACAGATTTTGTTTAAAACCAGGAAATTGCAAGATGTCACAAAAGAAGGAAAGACACAAAGAGAAGAGGGATGATATATTAAGCCATTGGTTCACATTCTTTAAGATATGAGGAAAAAGATGGAATGAGCAAGTGAAAGACAAAAAACAAAACAAAACAAAACAAAATATCAGTCAAGTGAAGAATTTCCACAGGAGGAAGTGATTATCTGTGTCAGACCCTGCTGATAGGTAAAATTATTAGAGGCCTACAGTGTTACCATAGTAAAGAGTACATGTACATGATATATTGAAAAAAGCATATTTAGTAGTTTAGAGAAATGAAAACCAGTTAGGAGTTGGCTTGAAATAAAACAGGAGATTTAGAAAAGGTGATATGGCAAAAACACAGTTTCCTTTTTTCCTCAAATCCTCACATAAAATTATACTGGTCAGCAAAATCAATAGCCCATGTATAGCATCTAGGTGAAGAAGTATCCAGAACAACTTTCCAAACCTAAAGGGGGGTATGAAAAACAAAAGTTACAAGACTGATGTGACACCAGTGATTGTGCGGGATAAATAAAAACCAAAGTATTGAGTGCTACTGACAGGAAAGGCTGATGGGCCCATTGGAGGTGAGATCAAATCATGAGGGATTTACAAGCAGGGAGATGAGTGTAAAGGAAGTGTGGAAAAGTTGCAGAGGGATGAAGTAGTCTGGGCTTGCAAATTTATAAAGTTCACAAAATCTCTTTCTCTTTTTGGACAAAAAGTCTCATACTGAGTAGAAACTGCTGAAAATAGAATCTAAATTATACAAGAATGGAACAACTGGGGAGATAGATACGTTGTGCTGCTAAAAGTGTGAGAGGAAGAAGAGGCAGCTGATCCAAGGCACATGATACCATATTTTATAAAAACTTCACAGGAACAACAGAAGAGGGTAGTTTTGAATCAAGATACTGGGAAATTTATTCTCCTCTTCTCCTACAGAAAAATCATGTGGTACAAACTTGAGCAACAGAAAGTATTGATGAATCAGTGAACAATTAGTACTAAAAAAATTAAAGAAGTCAAATAATTAATAGAAAGACATACTCACAAACATCTGAAAACTCTAACCAATATTTTAAAACTATAAAAAAATAAGAAAAAGAAGGATTCTATGAAAGAAAATCAGTAATCAGTCTGAGATGATTGAAGAACAGAAAAATATATAGACACAGGTGACAGAACTGAAAAATAAAATACATAATAAAATCCTATGAATATAAAGACTGAAGTAAAAAAGACAAAATTAAATAAATGCAATTAATTATAACAAGAAAAATAGAAGCTAGAAATGAAAATGTAAGAAAAATAAGGATAAAAAAGTATTACAAAAAAGTGATAGAATAGAACAAATATTTAAAAGTTATAATTTAATAAAACATCTGAAATTCTTAAAAACTCAATCTTATGAAACAAAAAGATATGAAGAACTGTTTCAGAATAAAGAAGACCAGATATATGGTAAATAAATGTGGACCCTGGAGCAAACAAACAACTTCCTCCCCCCACCATTCCATCCCCCCAAAAGAAGACAAAAAACAGAAGAGATAGATAGATTGATAGGTAAATAGGTAGATAAATGAAAGTTGATAGATTGATGATGGATAGGTAGATGATTGATAGATACACAGATGATAGATAGACAGATAGACAGATAGATACATAGAGAGAGGCTTGAATCTGCAAATAGAAAGAACACAAAATTACTCACTGGGGAAATTAACCAGGAATGGATGGTAATATTAATAAAAAAAATTCCAGACAAACTGTTTAGCCAAAAATTATAGCATGCTGGTAACTTCCTCCCAAAATTTGGAAGGACTTTACAGGTTTTATGAAACAGCAAGGTGAAATTAATTGATAGCTGTTATTCCATAGATAGTTGACAAAAAACAAAAACATTTTTTTGAAAGACACTAAAATGTAATTACCTTCATTCCACTGCTTCAACACAAAATCAAGATCCAAGATTTGTACCACAATTACCCCTCTCCCCCACCAAAACAAACCAAAGCAGCAAGCAAATCAAAACCTAAACAAAAAACAAACCAAAAGAAACAAACAATAAACCTTGGTCACTGTCCTTCACCTGGGGTTTTTGCTTGTTTCCCCCACACACAAATATGTATCTTAAAAAAACACATAAGAATAAGTTGGCCTTGGCGGTCCCAGATTTTATGGTGTTACAGTTGTTGAGGTTATCAACAGAAAAACTTTGGTAGTAAGGCATAATGAGGATTGTGGAATTTTGTGTACTGCTGTGGTTTAATGACTGGAAAAGATACAGAAATGTAATCTAAAATGAAATTACAAAATTAAAAGCTGAATAAGAAACTGATACCATGATTTTGGCTCATCAACCCATCTTCCTGCTACAAATTTGAGAAATGCTCCCAGAATAAGATAAAGTAACAAGATTTCTGTTTGTTTGTTTCATTTTGATTCATTATTTTTTGGCTGGTAGTTGTTTTTTTCCTACTCATAGAGATATGCTATTATACAGATAAAAACAGCTCATATATTTTTTCCTTAAACACTAACAACTTCAGTGATATTTAAAGAGAATTAGCCACTCCATATTTGGTTTAACTTAAAACATTCATTGGATTATAAATACAGCATAAAAATAAACATTGATTCTATAATTATCCATATATATATATGTATTTTTTTTTGTAAATAATACATTTTATAAGTGCTAGTATAGCCCCTGGCATCTGTCAATTCTGCACAAGTTATTAAAATACAACGCCTTGTGCTTGACAGGTTCATTAAATATGTCAGAGTCGTGCATGGATAGACTTTTTATAATATTGAAAAATATTAAATGAATGCCAGATTTTCAAACATCTGACACATATCCATTAAGTTTCATCACATATGACCCACGTTTGGCTGACAGCCTGCATTTAAAAGAGTTGGTAAAGATGGAGGAATAGTGAATTCAAGACAACTTCTGCCAAGGATACTGTATTCAAAGTATGATCTTTCAGTTGTTAAGATGATTACCCTAGTTCTACAATAGCACAAGGCTGAGAAGTCAACACATAGTGAAGTAAATATCAAAAAGGGCTCAGGATATAAATTTAGATTCTGTATGATTCAAGAAGGAAACTCAAAACGAGAATCAGTCAAGGACTAGAGAAATGCTGACAATGTATCTCGGGTACATAAAGGAAATAGTAAACCACTTACAGTAACCTTACTGAAGGATATTAACACTCACATACAAACACATGCAAATAAGTACTTAGATTATGTGCTAAAACTGAAAAAAAAGTTGGATTTTGCAGTATTATACAGCGGTGAAAAATTAACAGGAGGAAAAAATGTTATATGGTGGAAAATCATAACATTTAAATATGTAGCAACATTGTACTCTAAGATTATTGAAATCCCTTATTTGTTCAGAAATTATTAACAGACAGCTAGAAGTGTCACATAGTATGAGCAAAGCACATTATTGTAGAATTCAAGATCAAAATTAACTAGAACACAAGAAGAGAATTGACACTCGCAAGATTTGAAAATTTCATTTCCCAATAGATGAAATAAACCTTGCCAGTAAATGTGTTTCTTCACAAGGGAAAGTGTCGGTAAAACAAATTTAAGGTAACTGATATCTAAAATAATCTATGAATTAAAATCTGAGCATTTGGTCAAAACATCTAAGAAGTAGGGATATCACTTTAATCCTGAAACTACAGAGCATGCTCATTTGTTTAAATAACCTTAAGACCTGTTGGGAAATCTAGTTAAGGAAGTATTAATACTTTTTAAATATCACATAATTGAATATCCACCTAAATGTGTAAATAACCTTTCTCCACAGCTGTGATTATTATGTTTTACTGTGTATCATAATTACTTAGGGTTCTTGTTAATGATGCTAGTAACGGGTCCTCATCGCCAATACTCTGTAGACGCTGCCCTTTCCTTCTTACATGAATTTGCATTTCGAACCAGAATCCCAAAGAACCCCATGCAAGTTATTGACTAGCCACAATTTAAGAAAAAATAGTATACAGAATTGGTACCAAAAATCAATTGAGAATTCCACTTCAAATATAAAGAACCATATAGATTCAAAGTTAACAGATATGACAAAAAATATATCCTGCTGACAGCAATAAAAAGAAAGCAGGAATAGTTATGTTAACTTCAGACAGGAATACTTATATTAATATAATACTTATATTAATATAAGTTGATACTTATATTAATATAATACTTATATTAATATAAGTTAATACTTATATTGACTTATATTAATATCAAAACGCAGGGAGTTATCAGCAATAAAGAAAGGCATTACATAATGAAAAAGGGCCGATACTCCAAGAACACATATCAAGCCTTAAGGAGCCTAATAACAGACCATCAAGCTCTGATATGTGCACCTTATCAAATTTTAAATAATAGAAATCATACAATGGTTGTTCAGATAACCATTTGGAATTAAAGTGGAATTAAAGTGGATATCAATAACAGAAAGCCAACTAGAAAATCTCAAAATATGTAGAGATTAATCACTACACTTCTAGATAACACATGGGTCAAAGAAGAAATCTCAAGAGATATAAAATAATATTTTGAACTAAATAAAAATGAAAACACAACTTATCAAAATTTTGTGATGTAAAGAAAGCAGCGCTTAGAAGGAAATTTATAGCATTGAATGCATACATTAGAAAAAAAGATCTAAAATTAATCATCTAATTTTTTTACCTTAGGAATCTAGAAAAAAAAATAAATCCAAAGAAGAACGAGACAAGAAATAATAACAATTAGACCAGAAATCATTGAAATCAAAAGCATAAAATTGATAGATAAAACTGTAACCAACATGGATGGATCTTGAGATAATTTGCTAAGCGAAATAAGCTAGACGGCAAAGTCACAAACCATATGACTTCACTCATGTGTGGGATATAAAATTGAAAGGAACAAAGGAACAGGACACACATTAAAAAAACACAGATACAGACAAGAGTTTGATGGTTACCAGAGGGTAAGAGTGGAGGGAGGACACAGAAGAGGGTAAAAGGAATCAAATATATGGTGACACAGGGAGAACTGACTCTGGGTGGTGAGCACACAATGTGATACATAGATGATGTATTATAGAACTGTACACTTAAAACCTATGTAATTTTACTAATCGTTTGATTTTTCTGTACGTACCTCTATCTTAGAAATTTAATTTAAATAAAGGAAAATAGAGAGAGAAAACTGTAACTGAAAGTTGGGTTTTTGACAAAAATCAATAAAATCGATAAGCTTCTAGTGAGAATGAGAAAAAAAAAATTGAGACCAAAATTACTAGTATCAGAAATGAAAGAGGAAACATAACAAAAGATTCTATATCTTTTATAAAAATAGTAAAGAAATACTGTGACCAATTCTATGCCCATGAATTTGGTCAATCCAGATAAAATGCACCAATTCCTTGAAAGACACAATGAAAATACACAAGAAAAAATGGACAATCTGAATAGGCCTATATCTATTAAAGACAGTGAATCAATAATTGATAATATTTCAAAACAGAAAGATACCAAGCCCAGATTGATTCATTGGCAAATTCTACCATTTAAGGGAAGAAATTATAACAATGCTCCACAATATTTGGAAAACTAAAAGGCATTTTTCTAGCGTCTCTAAAATTCTAAAGGAGCACTTGCAAAAATTATAAATAATGCTTTAACTGATGGTATTATTACCGGTTGATTTAATGTAAAAGAAATGTACTTCAGCATAGTAGAAGATATCTAATTTGAGCAGCAGTACTGACTTCGCTACCCACTTCCTAATTTTTTAATTTACTTTTTAGTTTTTTGGTTTTCATAGGTATTTGTCCACTGTATTTGCTTGATAAAGTTGTAAATGTTTCCTTGTTATCAGTACATTTACCAACTCTACCAAAATCATGATAGGTAAAGCATATACAAAATCTTGCTACACGTAAAAGTATGTACCCAAACGTTTAATGTTAAATATTCTCTATTTTCCTCAAGTTGCAAGTGATAGCTCCCTCTCTTCCATTACTATCACATTTGTCATGGACAGTTTAGGTAGTTCTATAAGCATTAGGGCTATTTAAATTATTTTCGCATCTTAGAAAACTAACATATTTTTTAGGAAACAAAAATTAAGGAAGGTATATTTTGGTGTCTATTTTTTATGTTAGATGCTAAATTCAACTATTAAATTGTTCAATATATTCAAACACATTTTTTTTAATATAGGTTAGAATATTTACCAACGTTCTCTAGATCTCTAAGTCAAACATGTTGCCAAACATATGGTAATGTACCAATTGTTTTTATTTGTTTGCACATATTTCAATAATCAGATGGTTATGCAAGAAGAGCACACTTAGTTTTATACTGAGAAACTGTGTGCAGGTGCAGTTTGAGATGCTTTGACAAGTTTTCCTACTAAATATTTATTTTGTAAAATACACAGTAGTATAATATTTATTTGTAACGAAAGGAAAGCTATTTTAATAACTTAAAGGTAGCAAAGAGCATAATAATTCTTGACCAAAAAGCTCATACACCGTGAAGCAATACAAAGTAGCAAATATTTGTTGGTAGAGAGATATCATTTAATAATAAATACTTAACAATGTCTCACAGGTGTTATTCTACAAAACCCTATAAGACAAATTGTATCTTCTGCATGTTCAATTTTTCTTTATGTACTCTGTAGTCAAGAAGAAAAATGGGATCAAAGAGGTTATTCGGTTAAGGGGAATCATAGAGTTATCTTTACACAGGATTGTTGAAGAAAAAAATGCTTTCAAGAGAATCAAATGGAAGAATAATTGGCAAAGCAGTCGACTTGGATTCCTAGAGTTGTTGATTGCCTTCTATCACAGTATTTAGAAAAAAATATGTCTTATTAAAAACATTTTTGAAAAAGAAAATAATGTAAGAAATTTTGTCCTGTGGTAAATATCATCCTAAAAAATATACATATGTTATTCTATGAAATTACCAACATCTAATTTATTTTAAGGTAATTTTTGAAATTATATTTTATTTATTTTAATGAGGAATTAAATATTACACAATTTTTGAGTTATGTTTAATAAATGCACAATTGATTTGCACTCTACAAACATAAATGTTAAGATTTTTAAAAGTTCCCTTAATTCCTTCCTAATTTACTTCTTCAAGTCAAGAAAATCATCGTTTTCAGTTGGGTGGGAAACTTTCAATTTCTATGCCTACGGATTTTTAAAACCACAAATTCATAGATAGGGATATATAGTTTGCTCTCAATGAACATTGTTTTCTAAATCTAATTCATTAATATATCTCAATATTTTTCAAAACACAACAATAGATCTTGACGTTATTACATTAGTGCTTATCGATCAACATTGATGATTTTATCTCCTAAAAACAGATAGATATTTTGATAATAGAATAATATGGTACATAAAAACCTAACCTATGAATAGTAATATGTCTATTTTTAGATAAGAAGTAGCAGAACATACTTAGATATATCCAGAAACCCCACACTTCCATTCAACATGGAAAAAGGACATTTTCTCTAGATATGTATTTATTGGGGTGTGATTTGAAATGAATTATTTATATAGAATAGAGCTTCCTTACATGACACCACTGTCCTTGGTGATACTAAAATATATAATAAACACTTCACATCAACAAATGATTTGAGAATCAGTCAAAGAACAGAGAAAAATTAGAGAACTGTAAATAATAAGTTTATATATGCATATATATATATGTGCGTATATATATATATATATATATATATATATATATTATTTTACTTTACTTATCTCTACCATAGAAATTATCAATAATTTTTGTTATAACAATCATTTGATAATCTCATGAGATTATCTTCCTTATAATGCCCTAAAATTGCATTTTATATGAATTATGTGATTTAGAAATCAAAGTAAGTTGACACCTAATGTTATTTTTTTTGGTGTTTATGACATTTGAAGTGTAATTTATTAAATTTTAAAGAATGACCAAGAAACACAATAGTCAAAACTAATGGCCGCTAAGCAGCCTCTATGGAAGGCAATGTGGAGGTTCCTCAAAAACTAAGAATAGAATTACCATATGACCCAGCAATCTGAAAACATTGACCCATAAAGATGTATTTGCTCCGATGCTCATTGCAGCTTTATTTATGGGGGCCAAGACATGGAAACAACCAAAGTGTCCTTAGATAGACGATTGGGTAAAGAAGGTGTGGTTGGTATATATACACAATGGGATACTATTCTGCTATAAAAAAAAAAAAAAGATGAAATAATGCCATTTGCTACAACATGCATGGATCCTGAGATTATTATGCTAAGCAAAATAAGTCAGACAGAAAAATTCGAGAACCATATGGTTTTACTGACCTGAGGTATATAAAACTGAAAAGAATAAAAGAACAAGACAAACAAATGAAGAAACAAAAACTCATAGACCCAGACAATAGTTTAGTGGTTACCAGAGGGTTAGGGGTAGTGTGGTAGTAAATGAGGGTAAAAGGAATCAAATATATGGTGATGGAGAGAGAACTGACTCTGGGTGATGAACACACAATGTGATATATAGAGATGTATTGCAGAATTGTGCATCTGAAACCTATGTAACAATGTAACCTATGAAACTTATGTAACTTACTAACAATTCTCACACCAATAAACTTTAATTTAAAAGAAAAAGAAAAAAACTAATGGACTGAACAAATGATGCTTAAACTATTTAAGAGTGGGAATGCCTGTCAAATACTTAAACATGTTTATTTTTAACAGTATCACAATATTGTATGAGCTAATCTTCTTGAAATATCAACTCAGACACAAGTGATTTAAGTATGTTTTCTTATCATCCCCAAATTCATTGCTATAATAAAATATTTTAATAACTAATTAGTCTCATGCAAAGCTTCTATTTAGTGGCTTTTTAGTATTATTTTCAAAACGCATACCCACACAAATACACATACAGAGAAACATAGGGAAAAGTAGAAAATAAAGTTAAAAATTTAAATACACTTATGATGAAGGGTAAAACAATAAAAAATACTTGTAAATACCATACTTCATATCTGACATATTGTTGTTAGGAGAAGGCATTCTGAAAAATACTGACAATGCTATTTTAGAGAAAAATAAAACAGTGCTTATGGCAAAAACATGATACAATATTTATATATTTTTCCTACTGACCTTACATTAGTTCATGTTGGACAATTAATCTTGCATACTTTTTTTCTTTTCTGTAATCATTCAGCTGTATTAAGACTATTTCTGTTATTTACAGTGGGAATTTATTTTGTAGGTATAAAATATGTTTTTTTTTTCCCCAGTATATAAAATGACTGTCTTTCTTCAAAGGCTTTAAGTGAAAAGCATTTGTGTCTTTGATAAAAGAAGTCAGGGCAGTGTAACAAAGAAGTGGAATTGAGTTTGACAGGGACTGGAGGAAAACACTCAGCTTGAGAGGCTGGCCGTAGAAAGCAGCAAACCAAATATGGCAAGTTAGATATAAGTCTAAAGTGTAATTCAGGAATCTATTCAGAAACAGTGACATGAGTTGATGTCATGGAGGGAAGCCTAAGAGTATTCAGGAAAAAGGCACACAGCAACAGACATACCCATAGTTTGGGGAAATGCAAATGCATGTGAAAATCAGCAAGATGATTCAATTCTCCTGGAAGGAGACCTAATGATATCTACCAACAGTTTCAAGAGCCCAGTCAGTGATTAAAACTTGAGACTACAGTAGCTGGAAGAGCAACTGCAATAATAATAATAATAATAACAACAACAATAACAACAACAATCATTGCAAGGAATCTAAGTAGAAGCCCTATTCTGTGATTGAACTAATGAATTCGTATAGGCCACAGATTCGGTTTACAATGCTGGGGGATTTCAGGGGAAACACAGAGGTCTATTAATTCTGTTTAGAATTAGTTTTGAAGAACTTGATTTAACATTAAAACCCGTTAGATTTATTGGCTAAATTTGTTAATTTCCATCCTTAGTCACATATATTCTCAGGATTTGGAGAATAATTTATCGTATGAGGTACGGCCCATTTGGAAGTTTTAGAAATACTAAGATGACCTCCTTGTCTTTAGGACCCTGTGTTTCTTCCAGTCAACCACCTCCACATTCACTCTTTTCCATACCTTACCAAACATAATTGAACACTCTCAATACTTCCTTCCAACATAATCTTCCCCTCACAATATCCCAGGAGAAAAAAAAAAGTGGTTTATATTAATCTCCAGTCCTTTCTTCACATACTTCTAAATGAATCCTTTCTCCATTTCTTTCACCAAGCTTCTATGCAGTGGTAGAAAATACAACCAAATTATGAAGACAATTTCTCTTATAGATCCATGCTAGATAGTGTGCATTTCTCACCCTAATATTTCCCCCAGATTAGCTTTTCCATTCCCTACAGCAGTTACTATAAATGCCTAAACTGTTTCCTTATAGGAGTCACTTATGCCAATATGCTTTATTGGTAATTTGACACCCTCCATATCTCTGTCCTGGTGCACAGGAATGAACAACATTCTAGATGATGGCAGTGCTATCAGGCTTGGTTCCTAAACGTGTAAAATGAACAGGCCTCCCAGCTGGCCCCAAACCACAATGAGTATATAGCATTAAATGACAAATAAAACTTTATTGTTTATAGACAACGAGATTTGTGTTTTGCTCCTTAAGTATGAAGTAGCCCAGTCTATCTGATTCACCCCTCCTCACATTTAGTTTAATAGAGAAATTAGAAACCATCACACAAGAAACTCATCAAATCCTTGTTCATCCCTGAAGCACCCCAAGGAGTAGAGTTTCCAGGCAGGAATTCCGCCCATTCTCAGGAATTTTTTTCGCTTTTCCGTTCCTGAATCCCGAGAAAAGTTGGTCAGGAAATCGGGAAAATCAGCTCCTTGAACCCAGCAAAACCCACAATGGGAAATAAATGTCCTACTCACAGTGTATCTCTTGGATATGTTTCCTATATATCGCTAGGGTTTTCAGATGGGGATTCCCGCCCATTCTCAGGAATTCTCTTTGCTTTTCTGCTCCCGAATCCAAAGAAAAGTTGGTCAGGAAATTGGGAAGATTGGCTCCTTGAACCCAGGTGGTTGATAGTATCAGCCATCACTTTGTGGAAATGATTCATCGTGGAAACCAGAAAACAGTTTGTATCTCGGGATTCAGGAACGGGAAAGCGAAAAAACATCCTGAAAATGGGCAGGAATTCCCACCTGGAAATCCTACACATTGTTTCAGTTATTCTAGATTTTGACAGGTATTGCAAGTGCATATTCAAATGTAGTTGTGTTTTTGTTTTTGCTTTTTTCAAAAAACATTTTGGGGTATTTTGGCCCTGGGTATTTCCATAGAATTTTAGGATTGGCTTTCCAATTTTAACAAAGATTAAAACTAAGGTTGAGTCTATAGTTTCATTAAAAATAAGAATGTTTATATCATTGAGTTTCCCAGTAAATAAATATATACATTCCTGTGTTTACTGTGGACATCTTTTTTTCAGTAATATTGTATAATTCTCCAGTTAGTGGTGTTGAATTTATTTTTATTTACTATAAGGTTTTGAGGGTTTCCTATTACTGTAAATGGTATCATCTTAAAATAAATATTTTACATTTATTCGTTTACACAATATCCCAAAGTAAAAGTTTATAATTCTGAGAATAGAATAGAAGTGAAGCTTTTAAAATTCTTGTGTAAGATACACGTGAAACTAATATAATATTGAATGTCAACTATGATATAAAAAATAGTCACAGGAATATTAAGTACAACATAGAGAATATAGTCAACAATATTCTAATTATTATGTACAGTGTCAGACTGGTAATAGACTTATTGGGATTATTTGTGAGGTGTATGAAAATCTAATTTCTATATTGTTTTGTACACCTGAAACTAATACAAAAAAAGAGAAAATTATTTCTAATGTAAAAAATTATTTTTTTTGCTTGTTTGTGTGTGTTCTTGATGTCACAGTAATAGTATTCTTTTTCGATTTAAATTTCTATTAGCCACTGGTATAAAGAATCTCCTTTGGAGGCTAGAGACTTGCTATTCAAATGATTAAATATCCTACCTATATTTTAGCTTTTGTTATGCACTTTAGAGTATCTTCAAATGCTATCAGCTAGGTTCTCTGGATGTTCCACATGGCTTTCATTTTCTTGTTTACTACTCTGAATCATTTGTTATATTTTCCTAGGGATTTAACAGAGTTTAGTGATGGACATTCTATCCCATTTCCTTACACTTTTTTTCCCACACATAAATTTCAAATTTCTGATACATTGCACCAACTAGTGTCTTTCACTCCATTGGTGAATCACTGAAATCCACCATTGGAGAAAGATGTAAATGCTGGCCTATCACCTTGTGCCTAGATTTATCTGTGCTACACCTACCACTCATCCTTATTGTAAGCCAGGCAGTAAGGGATCCAGCTCCAAAACTCAACTACTATGGCTTGGTTTTTCTAGAGAGCAGACTCAGAGGCAGAGATTAGTATACAGGATGTTTATTAAGAATAACCACTAGTATCAACAAATGTGGAGGGCTCTGGGGGAGGAGAACTTAAACTTTGGGAAGGCCCATTTGCCTCAGTCAACTCCAAAAGGAGCCCTGGAGCAGAAATGCCCTGTCTGAGTTCGTTCACATTAGACTGAAAGTAGAGCCTTGCTCAGTCTTTGCATGTGGGCCTATGGTGGCTTTCTGCTGCTGAGACATACTGAACAGGATGTCTGACAGTGAAAGAATGTTCCTCCACGCTTCCAGCTGTGTGCAAAATATCCTTCTGTGAAGAAGGATCCAAGCAATGCATGTCTATAGGCACCAGACACTCATCTTTTTTATGCCATGTTCTGAACAGATTTTGCTTCATCAACATTGTAAAATTGACGATGAAAACACACACACACACACACACACACACACACACACACACACAGAGAAAACAACAACAATATAACACCGCTTTTGAATTTTCAGTTCTTTTTAGCATGAATTCTTAGCTTCTCTTCCTGCACAGCTTAATATTTGGCTAATAGTTCAAGAGGAAAATGATTATATAATTATTATCAGCCTCTATTCTATGTGCTGTTATTTTCCTCCCTGGAGGTCTAAATAACTCAAGATACCAAGCGGCCCTGGCAGTTCTCTAATGCCTTTTATGATATGTATATTTTTACAAATATCACACGTGTATATCAATTATAGTGCTGAAAAATGGAGCACATAAGTCTGGTATTAAGAGATTCCATCATTGTCAAAAACGGAACATTTCCTCACTGTTTTCAATATGTTAAAAAAATATCTGACAGTTTATATCACACACTTGTATGTCACCTATTATTCACCATCTACTAGGTAAAGCATTCTTTTTAGAGTCTTGGAATATGACTCAATTGGATTAGCTTTTCCATTTGAAGGAAAAGGTAAGCAGGAGCAAATGTGAAAAGCAGCAGATGATTTTAAACCCTCTTAAATGATCATATTTAGAGAGAGAATTAAAAGTTCAATGATTTATACTCTAAAAATGGATTCTAATCTGAAATGACGGAGACTAACAGTGTATTATACTTGTTAAAACCATTTCAGTTTTTATAAATTGATTGTTTCATATGTGCCAGATAATATTTTATTCCTTTATACTAGTAAGTTAAATTAAATCAGTTATTGAAGCTAAATACTGCAAAAAAATAATAATAAATAAATACATAAAAATAAAAAAATAAAACTATTTACATTCAAAAGGGGCAAAATATCTCGAGAAAGAGAAACTTTGAAATCTATACACTACAGTTAACCAATGTGGTGTGCTGGAAAAAAAAAAATTCCTTTGACATTGATTTACTATAGTGCCCATAAAACAGAGTAGATGACATTTCCTGTCAGAACTGATTTGGACCTGGAATGAGGAACACAATTCTAAGCTACAAAAACAGAAAAATCTAGTAGGGGTTTAGACATATTAGACTGGTAACTACCTTTATCCGTGTGACCTCTAAAATTAAATTATACAGAAGAAATAGTTCAAAATTAACCTGACACATCATTTCATGATGTAATTTGTTGGGGAAATACCATACTTGTATAATAAAAATATATTCAGTATCTCGAAACGTCCTCACAGTATAATACCAGGTATAATAATGTCATAATAATGCAGGTTCTCTTTGGAATATCGAAATATGAAAGGCAATGTATGTCTTTTCTTATTACATGAAATTTCAAGGCAGCATCATTGATGCATTTTAGTATATGTACAATGCTTTTAAAGGGTTATATAGCTTTATGAAAACATTAAGAAGTCCTTGAGAATAATTTTTTATTTGATTAAAAAAACTAAAACGACTGAGTATTTGAGATTTTTCAGTAAATCAATTATTTTGTTCAATGCAGTACTTTAAATTCTTTCACACATTTTGATTAATTCTATGTATTTTATCTTCCATTCATATAAATATGAGAAAAAACCCTTGGCATTCTTTCCATTACTTACTTTTTCTCACAGATGTGCTGAGACTAGTATTGGTTCCTCAATTTATTTGTATCTCTAATATGAACAGAACTATAGTCTAAGTTAGTTTTTCTGATACTGGTTGCAAAGAATAAAGAAAATTGAATGTACTTATTTTTCAAAATAGACTCTACTGCATCAAAAACTTTAGGGATTAGGATAACTTGCTATTTTGCTGTAGTTAGATATAGCCAGTCTATCACAACCATGACAAAAAGAATTATGACCTGTCGGTCTAAATGATACATTTAAAGTTTCATTTCCAAAACAAACAAACAAACAAACAAAGACTTAAAAGCATAAATTGCAAATTAAATTCTGAGGCAATTATTTTTTTTTAATTTTCTGATTTTATAATGCTTAAAAACACCATATAATTGTCTGACCTTGTATGTACACATATATATGTGACATTCTCTTACAAAGAAATAATTCCATTACCATTTCTAAGATAATTAACAGCAATCCCAAAATATAATCTAATATATAGTTCATATTCCCCAAAATATTTTATAGCTATGTATTTTCTTTTCCAAACTGTGATACATTTAATTTTCTCTGTTATGTTTCATTTTGCTATGTTTTTAAGTCACTTTTAACACAAATATCCCCCTTTTTTTTTCCAAAATGCTGATTTTGTGAAGAGACAAGGCTGTTTTCATTTAGAGTGTTATAATAGGTTCTGAATTTACTTGATTGTCTTCTCATGATGTAATTTAACGTGTTGTCCTATTCCCTGTAAAAACTACGTTAGGTTTAGAGACGGCTATATTCATGATAAATTGCTGGCAGGAATTCTTCATAAGTGAAGATTTCTACTTCATACCATGTTATATCAGAAGGCACTAAATGCCACTTTATCTTAACCTTAGAGAAGATGTTCATCACATTTAATGGTCTTTTCTTCCATTTACATTTATTAGCAGCTATTACTCTAAGTCACATCACCACTGGCATACAGATTTTTTTTTTTTTTTTTTACTTCAATGTGTTAAAGTCAGTGACATTAATGAGTCTCTTGATGTTCAAAATATCCCAAATGTGTACTGTGGGAGCCTCTTTAAACGTGTGCTGTGTTTTTTTGAGATTATTTTATTACTTTTTTTCTTTTTCTGTTTTACTTTGCTTTTGTTTCCATTCTGGGAAATCAAGCGATCCAGACTCATCTTGTACTTTTACTGCTCATTATTGGCATGAGTAATCTCCAGGAATGCGATTCTTTTTAATAGGAAATGGTAATCAAACACAAATGGTGTTTAAACACAATGGTATTTAAGGACAATGATATTGAAAGACATCATCTGGGTGCCAGCTCTATAATTATTACTGAATATCATTGCTGTTAGGCCTTCTCAGTATACAGGGCTGGGAATATGAATTTATGCTAATGTGCAATTCAAATTATAGGACTTTCTAACTAATTTAATTTTATATTTGCCTCTCTATTCACTATAAGAACAATGAAAATATCGATCCCTATGCCTACAGAAATAAATTACAGATACAGAGGGTGCCAAAAAAAATGTATACATATTTTTAAAAAACTGTACTAAAATTGTAATACTCAATAGATACTGATAACAAAAGGTGAATACAAGTCACGTTTGACTTCTGCAAATACAAGAGGTGCTCAAAGTGGTTTCCATCAGTGTCCAGACACTTCTGATTAAGGCAAAGTACTGCTTGAGCAACGTTGACCAAAGTGTCCACTTGTATACATTTTTTGGCACCCCCCGCCCGGTATTATAAATACATTTATATTATATGCATATATACTTACACATTGAAATACATATTTTTATATCTATTAGTTTCAAAATTGAATATGAATATTACCACTATAAATAAAGCTGTCAAAATATTAGAAATTTTTGTACTTAGAATATACGTATTATATGAAGGATTGTAAGTCAGAACACTATGTTCCAAATTACTTAAAATAACACTGTTCTCTATGCAGTTATACTTTCTTACTTTGATATATGTTTCAGTTCATTTGATTTGTTTTTTACTAAGGTAAATTAAATTTTAAGTTTTCCCTTTCAATGTAATTTTACATTTTAATGTGTACAATATTTCTGTTAAATTATATAAAATATTTAGAGGTTTTTGGACCCTCACGTATCTCCCACCCTATCTCTATCCAATCATGCTACAATTAGGCATTACATAATTTTATATATAATAATTTAATAAATAAATATATGTGTTATTTCCTATTTGTGAAGATTGCTCTCTATAGATTGTTGGTTCAGAGGATAAATGTATAAATTTTTTTTCAGATGTTTTACTTTTCTCTCCATAGGATTTATACTATTTTGGACTGTGACTGAAAATGAATGAAACTCCCTTTTCCTCATAGCCTTATCAACAGAGTGTTATAGTTTAGTTTTCAATTGTTGCCAAACTGACAGGTCAGAAATGGCATCTCAGTGTAGCTCATAAATGTCCAAATTAGTCTAGTACTGCACAATACTAGAAATAGTAAATTATAGGTTCAAAACTAAAGACTATATTCTTTCCTATTCTCCTTTTATTATTTTACAGTGCTTATTATGATTAACTTTTTGAATACAATTTATCTTAGCCCAAGTAAAATAACCTTGCTATGGGACAAAGTTCAAACTCATTGTATGTAGTTATAAAAGATTCATAAAATTATTGAGCTGTTAATATTTACAATGGGTCTCTTCTGTGAAATTACTATAATAACTTGTAGCAGTAAAGGTGAGAAATTATGACTAGCCAAGACATTAGTTTGAGTGCAGCCACATAATTTGACCATATGCCCACTATTCATGTCATATATTTAGGTGGGAGATTAAGATGACAAAAACTTCCATTAATGTTTACTTACTTATTAATATTCTAAGAATAACTATTCTGAACGATCACACTATAACCATATTTTATTTAAAATAAAATTTTAATGTAGAATTAAAATTCACAAAATTTTAAAATTTGCTATTTTAAAAATGGATCTCTGCTAGTCCCATAATTTTCAGAGATTCAAGCACTGAGTAATGAAGCTGAGATTAAATCTCCGACTTCTTTTGATTTCCTATATTCTTTCTTAGAAAACAAACAACAACAACAACAACAACACAAAACAGTTGTGGGCAAATACAATACAATACTGGTGAATTCAGAATGATAGAATGCTGCTGATCTTTCAGTTTAACTTTCCCATGACACAAAAGTGGATAACCCAAATATTTAAAAAATCCTAATTTAGCACTTTTAGTACAATAAGACTTAAGAAATCATCAAACTCAGAGAATTGTAAGGTATTATGTAAGTAAATAATTCTGCATCACTATAAAACAAGGCTAAGCAGTAGTTACTTTCTATTCCCATGAGGCGTTGTCATCCTGAATCTACAATAAGGCACTTGGGGGCAGGAGTGTTCTTTTCATTCTTTGTTGTCCTAAGAATTTATTATCCTTTGCTGTATTTTTTTCATATTTTTTTTCTGTATTGATACACTTTATAATTTAAAAAATCGTGTTTATATCTTTCCCTGCTATAGATAAACCTTACATACTTATTGTGCAATATTATAAGATAACCTATCCATTCAATAATTTTACAAAAAAAATACTTATAGCACAAATATAGGAATTAGCTCTTAGTAGGTAATTTAGGAGGGAATATTAATATTTTCCATGAATATCTGAGAGGAAAAACAGAAAATTTTGAAAACGTTGAATTAAACCAGACATTAGATCATGAACAACAACAACAAAATAATAATTAGTCACAATAAAAAAAGATTGTGAAAACATACAATTTTATTGATGGAGGAAGGAGTGTGATATTCATTAAAATTGAGCTACTGTGATAGGAAAACAGAAACAATGTTAATTTTAATTATATTTGCCAAAAAATGTTTAAACATTTTCCCAATTTTAAATAATCTTAAAGTTACTTTTAAATGATATAAATCATTTTAAGGATATAATGTTTTAATTAATATTTATATTAATTATTCTTAAATAGGGAGGTGAAATTATTGAAAAAAATTAATGTAAATCTTGTCCAACATAACTCTTTTTTTAGAGAGTGTTTATTTATTTACCAATTATAGTTGCTATCTAATATTATTTTACATCAGTTTCAAGTGTACAGCATAGTGATTAAACATTTATATAATTTATGAAGCGATCCCTCCATAAATCTAGTACCCACATGGTACCATACATATATATTACAATATTATTGACTATATTCCCTGTGTGGTACATTACATCCGCATGACTATTTTGTAACTAACAATTCGTGTGTCTTAATCCCTTCACCTTTTTCATCCAACCCCCCTTCCATCTGGCAACCATCAGTTTGTTCTTTGTAACTATTAGTTGTTTGTTTTGTTTGCTCAATTATTTTGTTCTTTAGATTCCACATATAAGTGAGATTATATTTTCTTCCTCCGTGTGACTTAGTTCACTTAGCATAATACCACCTAAGTCCATCCATATTATCATAAATTGTAAAATTTCATCATTTTTCAGATCTGAATAATAGATCACTGCGTCTATGTACCACATCTTCTTTGTCTAATCATCTAATGATGAGCACTTAGGTTGTTTCTTGGTTATTGTAAATAATGCTGCAATCAACATAAGGGTGCATATATCTTTCTGAATTAGTGTTTTGGATTTCTTCAGATAAATACACCAACAGGAATTGCTGGATCATAAGGTAGTTTTATTCGTAATTTTTTAAAAATAAATTTTATTGGGGTTATGATGGTTAATAAAGTTACATAGGTTTCAAGTGTACAACTCTGTAATACATCATCCATGTATCACATTGTGTGTTCACTACCCAGAGTCAGTATTCCTTCCATCACCAGATATTTGACCCTATTTACCCTCATCTACCAACCGTTTTCCCCCGTTACCCTCTGGTAACAACTAAACTACTGTTTTCCCCCGAAAATAAGACCTAGCTGAACTATCAGCTCTAATATATCTTTTGGAGCAAAAGTTAATATATAAGACCTAGTCTTATTTTACTATAAAATAAGACTGGGTCTTAATATAATATAATATAATATAATAATATAATATAATATAATATATAATAAACATAATATAATAAATATAACATAACATAACATAACATAATATAATATCGGGTCTTATATTAAATTTTGCTCCAAAAGATGCATTTGAACTGAGTCCGGCTAGGTCTTATTTTTGGGGAAACATGGTATTGTCTGTCTGTTAGTTTTTGCTTCTTTGTTTGTCTTGTTTCTTTGTTGTTTTCAGTTTTATATCCCACATATAAGTGAAACCATATGGTTCTTGACTTTTTCTGTCTGACTTACTTCGCTTAGCATAATAATCTCAAGTTCCATCAATGTTGTCACATCTATGTTGTCCATCTCTGTGTCTGTTTTTTATGCTAGTACAATGCTGTTTTGATTACTGTAGCCTTGTAGTACACCAGGTAGGTGATATCTCCAATTTTGTTCCTTCTCAAAATGATTGCTTTGGCTATTTATGGTCTTTTGTGATTCCATATAAATTTTAGAATTATTTGTTTTAGTTTTGTGGAAAATGCCATTGGTATTTTGACAGGGATTGCACTGAATCTATACATTACTTTGGGTACTATGGAAATTTTAACACTGTTAATTCTTCTTATCCATAAGCATAGTATATCTTTTTTTTTATTTGCATCTTCTTCAATTTCTTTCTTAAATGTCTTATAATTTTCTGAATACAGGTCTTTTACCTCCTTGGTTAAAGTTATTCCTAGGTATTTTATATTTTCTGATGCAATTGTAAATGGGATTGTTTTCTTAATTTTTCTTTCTCATAGTTTGTTATTGGTGTATAAAAATCGTTCTCATCGTTTGTTATTGGTGGATAAAAATGCATCTGATTTCTGAATATTAATTTTGAATCTTGCTACTTTACTCAACACACTTATTCTAGTAGTTTTTGGTGGAATCTTTAGGGTTCTCTCTATACAGTATCAGGTCACCTACATTTAACGATGGCTTTAGTTCTTCCTTTCCAATTTGAGTGTCTTTTATTTCTTTTTCTTGTCCGCTATGACTACCACTTCCAATATGATGTTGAATAAAAGGGATGAAAGTATATTCCTGTCTTGTTCCTGATCTTAAGAAAAACACTTCTAGCGATTCCCTGATTATATATGATATTAGCTATTAGGGTTTGTCATATATGGCCTACATTATGTTGAGGTATGTTACCCCTATTCCCACTTGGCTGAGTTGTTTGTTTGTTGCTTGTTTACTTGTTTGTTTTCATCATAAATGCATGCTGGATTTTGTTCAATACTTTTTCTGCATCTATTGATATGATCATATGATTTTTATCCTTCATTTTGTTTCTGTGGTATATCATGTTAATTGATTTGTGTATATTGAAACAACCTTGCATCCTAGCAATGAATCCCATTTGATCAAGGTATATGATACTTTTATAGTATTGCTAAATTCTGTTTACTAATATTTTGTTGAAGTTTTTATATTTATGTTCTTCAGGGATATTGGCCTATAATTTTCTGTTTTTGCAATGTCTTTGCCTGGTTTTGGTATCAGGGTAATGCTGGCCTCATAAAATGAACTTGGGAACCTTCCCTTCTCTTGACTTTTTGAAATTGTTCTAGAAGAACAGGTGTTAATTGTTCTTTGCGTGTTTGGTAAAATTTATGTGTTAAGGCATCTGGTCCAGGACTTTTGTTGTTGGGAGTTGTTGATGAGTCCAGTTAAAAGTTTATCAATTTTGCTTATCTTTTAAAAGAATTAGCTGTTGGTTTCATTGATCTTTTGTATTTTGTTAGATGTTATTTGCTTTATTCCCACTTTTATATTTAGTATTTACTTCCTTTTTCTCATTTGGGCTTTGATTGCTGTTCATATTCTAGTTCCATTAGGCATAAGGTTAGATTATTTACTTGAGGTATTTTTTTTCTTCTTTTTTTTTTTGTTTGTTTGTTTTGTTCCTTGTTTCCCAAGATAGCCTTGTATTGCTATGAATTTCCCTCTTAGCACTGCTTTTACTGTGTCACATAGATTTTGGGTCATTATGTTTTCATTTTAATTTGTCTCAAGGTACCTTTTGATTAATTCCTTGATCTTATTGTTAACCCACTCATTGTTTAGTAGAATGTTATTTAACATTTATGTGTTTTTAAAGTTTTTTGTTTGTTTGTTTGTTTTTTTTGTAATTATTTTCCAGTTTCATAGCATTGTGGTCAGAGAAGACACTTGATATGATTTTAATTTTCTTAAACTTACTGAGACCAGTTTTATGTCCTAACATGTGGTCTACTTGAAAAATGTTCCATGTGCACTTGAAAAGAATATATATTCTTCTTCTGTGGGATGAAATGCTCTTAAAATATTAATGAAATTCATATGGTCTAATGTGTTATTTAAGGCTGCTGTAACTGCTGTTTCCTTGTTGATTTTCTGTATAGAAGATCTACCCATTGATATAAACGGGGGGCTAGAGTCCTTTACTGTGACTGCATTACTGTTGATCTCTCCATTTATGTCCATCAATATTTGCTTTATATATTTAGGTGCTCCTATATTAGGTACATAAATGTTTACAAGGTTTATATCCTCTTGTTGGATTGATCCCTTTATCGTCATGAAATGCTTTTCTTTGTCTCTAATTATAGCCTTTATTTAAAAGTCCATTGTGTCTGATGTAAGTATTGCTATCCCAGATTTTGTTCACTTCAATTTACATGAAATATATTTTTTCATCCCTTTACTTTCAGTCTGTGTGTGTCTTTCGATCTGAAATGGGTCTCTTATAGACAGCATATGTATGGTTTTTGCTTTCTTATCCATTTATGTACCCTACAACATAACTCTTAGATGTTTGATATTCAGATATTTCTACTTTGCTATTTTTTTCTTTTTAATTCTATCTTTCACTTATTGATAAATAAAAATGTAATATTAACATTTTAAAAATTAGATTATAAATATTTTAAATAAATACATCTATAATGGAATAAACCCGAGTTGATGGAAACTAATAATGTCCTATTGGTGCCTCAAAGAAACTTGGTCATTATGTTTAGAATTGTATTTTATTCTAGTATATTGGCTTCTGGTTTACAAATTGAAACAGAAACAGACTTTTTTTTTTGTTTGTTTCTTTTTAAATGTTGTTAGCACTAATCTGAGCATGGAAATATAATGTTATCACCACAAATAATTTTTAAAAAGGTTGAGTGGTTAAAGAAATATAAATGACAAATTACTCTGTAAAAGTCCTCAGTCTCTTCTTCAGCTGTTATACATTTTTGACAACACTAACTCCACACCATTTTCAGGTGCTTCCTGTATACAATTTGTTCACTTACATTTTGTAGCTTTAAAGGACTGGTAACCTCTTATACAAGTACAAAGGAAATATACAACAGTAGTGTTTTGAATTGCTATAAATGGATTGCATACAAGTATGTCAAACAATAGGTTAATAGCTAGCATTATATCCAGATATACAGAAGAGAACATCTGTTCTACCTTTTGTAAATAGAAAAGGGTTCTCAGGCCAAAGAGGATTTGTGAAATGTCTCAATAAAAATAAAGAAGAGTGATGAATTTAAACAAATAAACAAAAGAAGCAAGCAAGCAACAACAACAACAACAAAACCCTCTCGTTGAGAGTCCTAAAGCCTACCTCTCTGTAATACACTATGTAAATCAATATAAATAATAATTAATTGTGTGGATTGTCCCGTAATTTCTTCTATCTGGTATATCAACCACTGTTAAAATTTCCACATACCTTGCTTACTGAAACGGAAGATATTTTAACCCTTCCTTGATCATGAACTTCTGCAGAATAAAAATATTTCTAAAATGGAAGCAAATAAAATGAGGGCATTGACTATAAATGACAAATTACCCTCCAACTCAGAGTTCTGATCCCTGCAACTTCTTTCTTGGCGTTACTGCAGGCATCGATATTAGACACACCCATGTGCATATATACAAGTGAAGAACAGAATTAAATATTAAATACAACAGATAAGCCACCACATGCAAAGAGACAGTTCTCCTGATTCATATAGTATTAACTTAATAATACTAACATAATAAGGATACTTTTAGCTAAAAATTATACATTATGATTGGCTTAAGTGAAAAATAGTTGTGATAGTAATCTTTGTTTTCTTCACAGTCATGGAGAAAAACCCAGACCTATAATAACTGATTTTCTCTGTTTAACTGTGAATTGATTTTATCAAATTCTCACAACAAAATTGAAACAGATATTAACGTTTTGAATGCACAGTCTGACATACTGACTTCTAAGTTACTTTGTTATCATTTAATTTCAGAGCCCTGTGCACTGACAGTTTCAATGGGGAAAACTATTTTCAACATATAGATAGAATTAGATGGTTGACTTCTTGCAACATGAAAAAACGGGGTGATGAGAATGGACAATACTCTTGCCACAAACAAACACATGGGAATTCTAATTAAACCATGTCTTGAAAACTATGCACTCATGAGAGAATAAAAGGAACAACACAGGTATCAATTGCGAGTTCAAAATATTAACACTAGGTATTTGGAGTTGATGTCATGACAGAAAACAGAGAACTGAGATCTGGATATAGACACTAAGGGCTAAGTGCTAAAGTTCTAATGTCTAGGCAGGTGTAAGAGGCCAATAATATAGCTAATTTTTTTTTAAAAAATATATATTTATTACCAAAATAAGAGGCAAATAAACCATACTAAAAAATGGGACAAATATATAGATTGAATACAAGAATAATAAATGAGAATTTAAAAACTTCATTAAAAATTTAAATGACCATATCTTGAGTCTGCAAACTTTAAAGCTTTTTGATGCCCTCAAACATTTATCTTTTAAATATTTCCCTGCTTTTCCAGTGACTTCAATCTTTGGGAACGCTATGGGTATAAGAACTAATGAATACTATTGTTTTTCCCAAAATATAGCCTTGCAAGGGATTTCCTTAGGTACAATTAATCTGGGTAAGTCTCCTAAATAATTAATAATTTGAATCATTATTTTCAAGGGTGCACCAAACCATACATCTTTAGAGTATGTATTGGATGCATAAGGATTTTATATGTATTCTACACATGTAAACTACATGGGTAATAAAGTTGTACATGGCGTTCACACAATCACCCTTTTATTTTAGTGATATTTCAAAAGCACTGCATCAAATACTGTTTTGAACTGCTCTCAATAATATCATCATTCCAATAGAGTTGTGGTTAAAGACAAATTTTGACTCATTTCAAAGGTAAAGATTTAATTCTAGGTACAGCTGAATACTCGACCACATGTCTAAAATTGAAGGTTATACCTTCAAAACATAATATAAGGATTATGTTTAATTGATAACTAGGTCCGTGGCACTAATTAAAAGTGTTACCTATAAAAATTATACAACCTAAAGTTATTAGCAATTAGCATAGTTTAATGTAGTTTTAATTTTTTAGTAATCAATGAGGATACAATCACCTTATGTAATGTTAGCTTTACATACGATCATTTTCAAATATAAGAGGAAGGCACATAACTAAAATTAGCTATGCATGAAAATTTAATGGCTACTCCAACTGGAAGATCTATTGATTATTTTCTTTAGAATGATTAATTTTATAAAGTTGGTGGAGCTCCTGTTTCTCCAGTTTTGGAATTGCTGCTTTAATTTGTTGTTTTTATTCTGCAGAAATCTTACCCATTACTGTCAGCATTTCCAGACTCGCATGATCCATTCTTAGAATTTACAGTCTCAAAGAAACAAGGTTTTCTTACTCTGATCTTTAGAGTATAGAGTAGTAGCTGAGCCTGTTCTGGTTGCTTTGCATATATAAACATAGACCACACGGACTGAAGCTTCAACCCAGTTTGAATGCCTTGTGATCCTCCCAGAAAAGGAAAAGATGAAAGTTCTGCTAGAATCTTCTTCTAGGCCATCTCACACTTGCCTATGCATATCATCTGTGAGGCTGTCATGAGATGGTTTCTCATCACCTCTCAGGTTCTTGTGAGGTACGGGGCTTTCTGTCCCTCCCACCTCAGAATAAAGCTGCAGAATGTACAACCACTGAGTTGCACTCTAGAAGGGGCTCCTCAGCTCTGAGGTACCCAACAACTCATGGTGCAGTCTTTCGACCTCTTTTGTTTTTGTGCTATCTCTTTTTGTGCATGGGGACTTGGCACCTTAGATGTATTCTTTTCACTGTCTATGTAAGTAATGAACTGCCTAATGCAACAATGGTTGTTTTATTGTACCTCTACCTAGATCTTGCCTTGTCTGGAGTGTGCTTGACACGAAGATGAAATGATCATGAATGTTGTCAATGGAAAGAGTGAAACACTTTTCATTATGTGGAGGAAAAAACTTTAAAAAATAAAAACATAAAAGCTTTGGAGGACAGAAATAATAAATTGTAACTAATATACATTTACTAAAGATAACTTTCTTTTTAAAAACTTTTTTGAAAGATCCCAGATAACTATTTTATGTATTAGTATTCTATTACTGATATGGCAAATTAGGGGGAAAAAGTGGCTTAAAACAACGCAAATTTGTTATCTTACAGATCTGTAGGATAGAAGACAGATGTCTCAACAGCATGCATCTGTCTGACCATTCTGCTGTCACTACTTCTCCCACCAAAGCTGAAAAGGGTCTCTGCCTTTAAGATCCATGTAGTTAGATTCAGCCCGCCCAGACAACAAAAACCCAGGAGAATATCCCCATCTCAAGTTTCTTAATGTAAAAACATCCACAAAAGTCTGTTTTACCATGTAAAGTAACATAATTACAGGTTCTAGAGTTTAGGATATGGAAATCTTTGGGAGGACATTATTCTATCATGTTTTACTCTTGCCGTGAGAAATTGCTGAAAGAAGTACTCAATTGTTTAAAAAACATATGTGTAGGTATTCTTGCTAAACTTGGAATGCTAGTGGGAGAGTGTAAAATTAAAATTGAGTCCACAGTCCTAGGAGGCATGGTAGAAACATAGTACATAGAGCTGCTAGTAGGAACCATGAAAATCAAGATATCATGGCAATTATGAAAGGCAGAAGATCAGATGGACAAATCAGAACCCAGGGAGTGGTCTGAAATGCAGAAATATGACTAGAAATACATGGCTCCCAAGAATGAAATCAACAGACAGCTAGGTAGCTAAACAATAGGCAACCAAGTTAACTGGTAAAACTCAGGTTTCATAATGGAAAACATCTGGATCACCACATGAACTATAATGTTCTAAAAATCATGTTCTTGTCCAGTTTCCACATAAATGTAAAAACCCAAGCATTTTGGAACAAAAAGTAAGGTGAGTCTCCTAAAGAATTTTTCTGTTGCTTCATACATATTGACAGGAAACACTGATCTGATCCATCCCTGAAGGGAAATGTCAATAACTCTCTAACCAAGTAATGACTCCAAGTTAACCCCAGGTCCAGTACATGATGTTAATCAAGTAGGCTGAATGTTAGTCCACTAGGCTGAATGAAGCTTTATCAGGTGATAAATGGAATTATCACTAAAGACCTCATCATCCTATCTCAAGTTGCCTAGATTAACCAATGTATATTTACTTATTCCCTGAGAGCAATCAAATGCCAAATATTGTCCAGTTATAGTACCCAAGGCAATGACAGAATTGGTACGGCATTTAATGAAAGAATGAAAGTTCCTGTAGCTATAAGTAATAAGCTGGGGGTTCTGGCTTCCAAAGACCCTGCTACTCCCTGGGAAATTGATGTCACCAGATGCTTTTACCCAGCCATAGCAAACCAGTGCCTTGTGGCACAGTAGCTGGGAGAGTCTGATTCAGAAAATACCTGGAACTGATATATTCAGCATCAGTAGAATCTTCACATTAACAAACTTAAGTCATATTAGGAAACCTCATAATAGAAACATGTAATATTATGTCATACCTATAATTCAAATCCACATTTAGATGTAGTGTCACCAGCAAAGTTGATATTCATTTGGCATAGGTTATACAGTGTTTTTTTTTTTCTTTTTTGCCTGTATCCATTCTGATTTGTCAGCATCAATTTGAATGTTTAGTACCTAGTATTGAACATTTTTAATATCATCCCAGCCAAGTAAAGATGTAGAAAATGTAGGTGTTTTGATTCCTTAGACATCCTTTTAAATTCTTTTGGACTAAATGAATCAGTAAAATAAAAATTTTAAATGACAGGGCTTGAGAATGACACTGCGAGTGTTCATCTAATCAAGCCATGCCTTCCACTGGAGATGCAGTTCTGAACACATTCTCTTTACTAGAATAAACGAATATAGCACTTGTAAATTGGAATAATATTATCAATCTAGTAAATGAATGTGTCTCTACAGAAGGGGTCTGCAAACTGCAGCTGTGGGGCAATCTGACCTGCTGTCTCTTTTTATAATATATATGAACATAGCAATATCCATTAATTTATGTATTGTCAATTGTTGCTCTTGCATTGCAATGGCAAACTAAAACATTTGCAACAGTCTCCATAGCAAGCTTAAAATACTCTCTGGTCCTTTATAGTAATAGTGTGTCAATCTCCAGTATATATCAACAAGCAAAGAAGCATAGAAGATTACTCTCACCAGGAAGGAAATAAAGTGTGCTTTCAGTTTCCTATTTCAGAGATATTTGTTTCTCTTCCCCAAGTAATACACAGAGATTCTTACCATATTATCATTGCACATAATATCACATTGGTTTCTTCTATCGATTACGTCATGCTGATATGGTTGGGAAGAAGAAAAGAACTAGCACTTTAAATATTTTTATAGTTCACTTGTGTGGTGGAGGGTACAAACTTAATATCAAGATTACAGAGCTCTGCCATTTCAATGACAAAGTCTTTTTGGCATCTAGAAAAAGAGGAACTCCTCTGGTCGGTCCATGATACAAAACCCGAATTAACCAGCTGAATAATGAAATGTAGTTGGCACACTGATATATTATATAAAGTTTACAGCAATCTGTTATTTTTGTAATTTTTGTCTAGTCAGCCTAAAGGCAAATATTGGATTACTCTCTCTTGGAAAACACTAGATTAGACATTGTGGAAGAATAAAAAGTAAGTGAAAGTGATGTCAGAAACACGATGGCATGAGGGGTGCTTCTTGATATCTTCCCCTAAAGTAACAGTAAGTTGAACAGCTGCAATACAGTCAAGGATTCCCTATGCAAGACACAAATACAACTGAGAGATCTGCACATCTAAACATCGGAAGGTTTGAGAAGTATGGTGAAAAGGGAGGAGGAAAGAGAGAAGTACAAAGATGGGATCTATTGGCACAGCCTGGATCTCACTGCAGTCCTGGGAGAAGAGAGGGGAGGATTGAGACTGCAGGTGCATTCTCTGTTGCCACAGCAATTCTGCCTGAGACATGAGCATACAATACGGCTGAACCCAGTGGTCGAAGAAAAGAACAAATAAGAAGCATGACAACTGCTGTCTAACAGCCCTCAGTGCCAGACAGAAAACAAAGCTACAGAGCCTGGCCATCTCCACCACCCCTTGAAAGCTCGCCTCCGCCACACCCAGAGTGTTAGCAACGGGCCCTGGAAAAAAATGGTGGTGATGTTCCATTTAAGAGCAGAATATCTATAGCCCTCAGAACTGGAGAGAGAGCTTCTGAGCAGAAGACACACACTGTGGCTAATTCTAGTGACAGGGCAGGAGCTATAAAGGTGAGACAGGTTTGGTCTAGCATTTGCCATGACTCAGAAGACACCAGAGCATCAAAACCACCAGCTACCTCTCCCAGTCCATGCCACCTCCAACTTTTGCAGCTATTCCCAGCAGGGGCACTCAGGGCTGAGAAGCCACACAGTTTTGCATCAGGCTGCAGAGGCAGCACTGGGCTTTCAAAAGCTCAGAACCCCATTACCTACTACATCTTCCCACAAGGGTGTTGCCCAGAGAATGAGGCAACTTGATCATGAAGAACAAAGAAAAAGCCCACCTCCCCAGGAAATCTTCCACCATGAAAGATGCCAAAACAAAACAAGAGAAAATAAAACATTCCAGCTGTGAAACAAAAGAAAGACCTTTCCTATGTATGTGCTGCAGAATTCACTCTTGTAGGCACTCAAAAAAAGGAAAAAAAAAAACACACATTAATTGTCTTGAATGACCAAGGTAACAAGGCAGCTCAGAAAGTAAATAAAAAATCTTCAGAAAATAAACTTAAAGACATGGAAATATGTCACTTAAATGAGAGATAATTCAAGATTACAGTCTGAAAAAAATTCAACAAGATGCAAGAAAACTCAGATACGTAGTTTAATGAACTCAGAAATAAAATCATTGAACAAAATGAATACCTTATCAAAGAGACTGAAATTTTAAAACAGAACAAAAAATAATTCTGGAGGTGAAAAACTCAATAAAAGAGATGAGGAAAAAAATAGCCATCTTAGGAAATAGAGCTGACCAAATGGAAGAAAGAATAGTGATATCTAAGATAACAATCTGGAAATGATGCAGATGGAAGAAGAGAGAGACTTACGAGGTAAAAGAACTCTACAAAACCCATCTGACTCTATTAGAAAGAGCAACATAAGAATAATGGGTGAACCAGAAGGAGAAGAAAAAGATAACAGCGCAGGTAATCTATCCAAACAAGTAGTTGATGAGAACGTCACAAACATATGGAATGAACTAGATACTCAAATCCAAGCAGAATACCTAATTACCTCAAGCTTAACAGGTATTCTCCAAGGCACAGTATGTTGAAGCTGTTAAAAATTAATGACAAAGAAAGAACTCTCAAGGCAGCGAAGAACAAGAAGAATGTAAGCTACAAAGGAAAGCCCATTAGATTATCATCAGACTTTTCAGCAGAAACTATATTCAAGGAAAGCATGGAATCAAATATTCAAACTACTGAAAAAGAAAAATTACCAGCCAAGAATAATCTATCCTATAAAGTTATCATTTAGTTATGAAGGAGGAATGAAGAACTTTCCAGGTATACGGAAGCTGAGGAAATTTTTCACAAGGCCTGCATTAGAAGAAATACTTAAGGAGGCTATTTAACCTGAAACAAAAAGACAAAAGGATACAAAACTAGGGGCAAGATTATTAACAGATGGAAAGAAGCAGAAAATGGTAACCCCTACACAGAATAGGGCACTATACATTTAAACATGCATAAAGGGTAAAGAAAATAAAAATATTAAAAAGAAAAAGAGAAGAAAAAGACAATTTGCTACTGCAACTCAGAAATGAATTAACAGCATAAATAAATATAATTTATAACAACAACAACAAACATAAAAGGGGAGGGAGTAAAGTTGTGAATTCACAAAGGGGAACAAAGATGAGATGCATGCTGAAGAAAAAGAACTATTGCCCATGTGAACCTTTCTTTTACACAAACTTAATGGTAAACACTAAAAAAACAAACAGACAAAACAATCTAGAACAGACACATAACATTAAAAAAAAAAAAGAGGAGACAGAGGGAAAAATCATAGAATACCACCAAACTGAAATAACAAACAGAAACAAAAAGGCGAAGCAAAAATAGAGATACCAAACTAACAGAAAACAAAAGACAAAATGGCTATAGGGAATCCTCATATTATCAATAATCACCCTATATGTAAATGGACTGAACTCACCAACAAAAGGGCACAGAGTAGCAGATTGGATCAAAAAAAATCACATAACCATATGCTGCCTCCAAGACACAAATCTCAACTACAAGGACAAATACAAATTCAAAGTGAAAGGGTAGAAAATGATACTCCAAGCAAATGGAATCCAGAGTAAAGCAGATGTATTCATACTTATATTTAACAAAACAGCCTTTAGGATTAAAAGAGTAACAAGAGACAAAGATGGACACTTCATGATGAAGGCAACAATACAATAAGAAGACATATCACTTATCAATATACAAATAGATGCCCCCAATCAAGGAGCACCAAAATATACAAAGCAAGTAGCCGCACTAAAGGGAGAAAATGACAAAAACACAATTATAATAGGCGACCTAAATACACCATTGACATCTATTGATAGATCACGCAAATAGAAAATCAATAAGGAAATATTAACCTTAAATGACACATTAACCCAAATAGACATAATTGACATTTACAGAGCACTTCATCCTTGGATATCAGACTATACATTCTTATCTAGTTTAGGTGGAACAATCTCAGAGATAGACTATATGTTGGGACACAAAACTAGCCTAGCAAATTTAAGAAGATTGAAATCACACCTCTGCTATTCCCTTTTATGCCAATAAGTATATTCTCTGACCAAAAGTCTTTGAAATTGGAGATCAGCTGCAAAACAAAACAAAAAAAACACACAAATATGTGGAGATTAAACAACATGCTATTACAGAATGACTTGCTCAAAGAAGAAATAAAAGGAGAGATCAAAAGATACATAAAAAACAAATGAAAATAAAGATACACTGTATCAAAATTATTGGGACACAGCACAAGTAGTATTAAGAGGAAAATTTATCTAATTATGGGCCTATCTCGAGAAACAAGAAAAATATCCCAAATAAACAACCTAACATTACATGCCTTAAAGAACTAGATAAGGAACAAATGGAACCCAAAGTCAGCAGAAGAAAGGAAATAACGAAAATTAGAGCAGGAGCAAATGAAATAAGAGAACAAAAAGACAATAGAAAAAATTAATTCAACAAAGACCTGGTTCTTTGAAAAGGTTAATAAAATTGGCAAACTGTTGGCTAGTTTCACTAAGGTAAAAAAAAAAAAAAAAAAAAAGATACAAACAAACAAAATCAAAAATTAAAGGGAGAAGTTATGATGGATATCACAGAAATACAAAGGATCATACGAGAATGTGATGAAGGACTACAGGCCACTGGATTCTATAACCTAGAAAAAAATGCACACATTTTTAGAAACATATGGCCTTCTTAGATTGAATCACGAAGAACTGGAATCTAAATGGACCGATCAACAGTAAGGAAATTAAAACAATCATCCAAACTTTCTCAAAAGCAAAAGTCCAGGACAAGGTGGCTTCACTAGTGAATTCTACCAAACAGTCAAATAGAATTTAATACCTGTACTCCTCAAACTCTTCCAAAAAATTGAAGAAGAGGCAATACTTTTTAACTCACTTTATGAGGCCAGGATTACCTTCATACCAAAACCTGGTAAGGACAACACAAAAAATGAAAACTGCAGACCAATATCTCTGAAGAACACAAAAAAAATCCTAAACCAAATGTGAGCAAATAAAATATAACAATACATTAAAAAGATTATACATTATGATCAAATGGCTTAATTCCAGGGGTACAGCAACGGTTCAACATACACAAATCAATCAATGTGATACACCACATAAACAAAATAAAGGATAAAAATCATATGATTATTTCAATAGGTGCAGAAAAAGCATCTCATGAGATACAACATCCATTTATTATTAACACACTTAATAAAATGGGTATAGAAGGAAGGTACCTCAACATAATGAGGGCCATATATAACAAACCGTCAGCTAACATCATACTTAATTGTGAAAAACTAAAAGCTTTTCCTCAAAAATCTGGAACAAGACAGGCATGCCCCCTGTAACCACTGTTATTTAATATAGTATTGGAAGTTGTAGCCAGAGCAATCAGTCAGAGAAAGAAATAAAAGGCATCCAAATTGGGAACAAAGAAGTTCAATTGTCACTTTTTGCAGATGATTATAATTCTTTATATAGAAAACTTCAAAGACTCCACCAAAAATCTATTAGAATCCATAAACAAATACAGTAAAGTTGTGGGATACAAAATCAATGTACCTAACTCCACTGCATTCCTATAAACTAACAATGAAATTTCAGAAAAAGAAATGAAAGCAACAAACCCCCTTGCAATTGCAACAAAAAATAAATAAAATACCTGGAATTAAGTTAACAAAGGGTGTGAAGGACTTATACACTGAACACTATAAGACATTATTAAAAGAAATTAAAGATGATACAAGATATAGAAAGATATTCTATGTTCATGGATTGGAAGAATCAACATCGTGTAAAGGGCTATTTTACCCAAAACAATATACAGATTTAATGCAATCCGCACCCAGAGTTTCCTGATGACTAAACCAATTTTCATTTGACAATTGAAAATTAAAGGAGAAACTGTATTAGGACTAATCTTTGTCAGAGCTTTTCCTAGGATTTAGAGGATCAAAATCTTTACCCTTAGATTTTGAACTGTTAAATAATGGAATGACAATGCAGCTAAATATTTAATGTGAAAAAAAATGGCATTCCCTAAAGCAATGGTATATAGTTATGCTACCCTTAGCAGAATAAAGGTTGTCTGGATTCTTCTTACACTTATGGAAAGAAAAATGTGGCTTCAACAAAGCTTTGGTTTTCACTGGAATCAAGATAGCTAGTCAAACTGCAGCAGCTAGATCGTAATTCAGATTTGTTTCCCCAGCCCTGATTCCACTGATATTTTTTCTTTGCTTTTGCCTTCATCCGAGTTCTCTTCTACATATCAGCTCCAACATTTATCTACTCATCTTCTTTTCAAATGTTATTATCTCAATAAGCCTGTCAGATCACCTTATATAATACAGGACATAAATTGCTTAGAAGTAACATAGATTTTTTTAGCAAAGGCTTGATATACTCACAACTGACTTTCTCAACCTAAACTTTAACCTTGCTCCCTTTTACCTCTGCTATTCCCTTTTATGCCAATAAGACATTTCATGTGTTAATTTCAACACCAGAACAATTTGTAGTCAGACCTCCTCAATGAACTCATCTCCTTGTAATAATTAAAAATCTGTTAAGGCCCTTGTATTATTTTGTGGTTGTGTTACTCCCAATCTCTCTCTCTCACACACACACACTCACAACCATACACACACGATAAAAGGAAATTGGGAAAGTTCAAAGGAAATTATAATCCTTAACCTGGTAAGTAGATCAAATCTATTGCATATATGTCTAAACTTATAGAATATATTTTTCACCGCTTGCAAAGACATATTTTTGTAAAAGTCTATTTTTTTTTCTGTTTTTAAGCAAAGACAGTTTAGTTGGTAAATCCACATTAACAATACTTCTTTGGAAGATATTCCAAATCGCTGGCTCAAGTCAAGAGTATGCTAGCCAGTTATTAGTATTTAGATTTCTGTCAGTTGATTTTTTTTTTTTTTTTTTTTTTTTTTTTTTTTTTTTTACTGGTTTAAAGCAATTCTACTTTAAATCAAAGTCTTTATTTTGGGGCATTTTTTTTTTCTTGATTTGAGTCTAAGTCTGGTTTCTTCCTTTGAGCTTCACACTTGCAAACATTGCTAAGACCAGTATCTGAGTGAAGTTTTCCATCATCATTTAAGATTGTTCATTGAAGACAACTTGAATAAACACATATGTAAGACAATTAACGGTTATTAAACATCTATAATTTAAACTAAACATTAGACATTGCAGATGAGCTAACTTTTAAAGAACAGATTTTTACTGTTAGTCAAAGAAAAATAAAGCTCACAATTTATTTATAAAGTCAGCACAACATTAAAACAACTAAACATGATATTGTGTGCTCTGTACACAAATGAACACAGAAACTCCAGACCAATATTAGATATGACTATCCAAGCAATATCTAAATATCATAGTACATAGATTTCAACAATATATTATTAAAAGAGTAAGTGATAAGTATTATTCTAGGAATCTAAGGATAATTCAACATTAGGAAATCTATCAACAACATACTTCAGTACATCAATTATTAAAGGAGAAAAACCAAGTGATTAAATATATGAGTGAAAAAAAAAAACATCTAAAAAATTCAGCAGTCATTCCACATAAGAATTCTAAACAGAAGGAAACTGCCTTAGTATGACTATTAAATTCCTAATTTGAATATTGAACTGGGGAGCAGGCTGGGGAAATATTTATAAAGAATATTTTGGGGACAACTCGCAAAAAAAAAAAAGAAAAAACTTGTTCATCTCTGAGCTCTACTGATTTCCTGTCTCAGTTGATTCTGACTAAATCATGCTAACTAAAGCTGTGAAATTCAAGTTAGTTCAATAAAATCAGATTTAAAATTGAAATCAATATATCATTTATGTACAATTATGTAACCGATAAATTTGGAACCAAGATATTCTCCCCTCCCCCAGGTTAGTGAACTTTATGAGACAAAGTTTAAGAACTTTGTAGCAGAACACACAATGAGATATATAGATGATGTATTACAGAATTGCATACTTGAAATCTATGTAGCTTTACTAACCATTGGTACTCCAATAAACATTATTTATTAAAAAGAAAACACATATTAATTATCTTCTAATTCTCATGGGTCAGGAGTCAGTCTGGAACAGTTTAACTGTCCTCTTCTCAGGGTCTGACTAAATTGCAGCCAAGGGGTCAGCAGGGCTGTATTCTCTGTAAGCTTGCTTTGGGAATATTGTGTCTTCAAGTTCACTAAGGTTGCTGGCAGCATTCATTTCCATGTAGTTCAACAGTTTTTTACTGATCATTGGTTGGAGGCTGCTCAGCTCCATGAGGCTGAAACAGTCCTTTTCCACATGGCTGTCTCTGAAGCCCTCTTGCAATATAGCAGCTTGTTTTCAAAGCCAGCAAGTGAAGCTCTTTTGGTTCAGGATGACCTATCAATCTTTTCAAGGCTTTATATTCCATCGAGGATAGTGCCTTGTTTGATTAAGTATAAATCAACTGATCAGGGATCTTTATTACATCTGCAAGATCCTTTCATCTTTATCATATAAAGTAACTTTATTACTAGAATTATATCCCATCATATTAATGGGTCTCACCCATACTTAAAGGGCAAGCTTATATATGGGAGACCATCATAGAATTCTGCCTACCACAGGTGATTTAAAATAATTAAACTAATTAAGATTAGATAGATGTAAAACTTACAAATATAACAACTGGGTTAAGTACTCATAGACTGGCAGGCAGGACAGAAAACCACTCTGAAATTCAATTTTCTAATTTCAGAAAATTAGAAGTCTACATCAAATAAACACAAGGGTCACCGTTTGTAATTAGATGATATAATTCGACACTTACAAATACAATTTTAGTAACTTGGACAACTCAATTCCCAATTACAATGCATAAATATGTTGCTGCTGCAAGAAAAATTATGGTTACTCAGTAGTCACACTGCACATCCCCAGGAAAGTATATCATTTCTTAAAGAAAGTTGACTCAAATGACAGCAATTTCTCATTTTTAAATATCAAATTTACAGTAATATTGGCATCATTTGCAAAGTTAATATATTTTACAGTTGAAAAGATATATCTATGTCGTGTGTATGTGTTTAAACCAAGGATAGCTAGTAATTTAATAAATGTATCTCCATATCAAAGTATTGAAAACTGTATTGACTGTATTCCCAAAAGGGTATAGTCCCATTTATCAATGATGAGCCACTTCCTTCGTGCTAGGCACACAATTAAAACTTTCTCTTAGAGAAAATGCTACAGAATGCCCCAAATCACTGATGCTTTACATTATTTTCCCCCCAGTTCCACACAAGAGGTTTGGTTGTGTTGTTTTTTGTTTTTTTTTTTGGTTTTGGTTTTTGGGTTTTTTCCCCCACCTTTGACAAGCATGTGTCTTAATTGGAATCTTTTTTACTTGTTACATTCTGTTTGCTATTTACAATTAGCATGAGGGAGTCATTATAATATAGAGTGTGAATATTTTGCAGAATGTCAAGATTTCAAGATCTATTTTACGTGGAGCGAGAAAGGCAGAGAATTAATATAGTCCTGTGGCATCGTGATAAACCTGTGCTTCTGTCCTTTGTACATAAAAGTGCATTATTTTTAATCATTGTGAATGATGAAGATTTAAAAGAATGTATTATGTCAGACCAGTAACCACATACTAAGTAGATTTGGCTAGTAAAGATACCACCTCCAACACAGAATGCCCAAGTTTATGATACTCTGACACCAAGAACTGTAGTCCATCTTGCATGTGTAAGAGCCCAACATATGATTGAGATGGCATGTGACAGGATCCACCACCCTGAAACTTTTATGTTTATGATTGTTGTCCTAATATGTTATGTGATTCCTTATTTTGGTTGTAGTGAAAGGATCGGTCAACTATATCTCTCCTACCATAAAAGCTTCTCAAATTGGGGAAACCAATGTGAAGATTCTACCATTTATTAAGTATTTGTGCTGATTATTCACTTGGGGACTGAAAAATAACTTGGATGGATCCATGGACCCATTGGACCCACTGTAAGATACATTTGACTCAGACACTACTGCACACCCACAAATTATGTGTTCCCATTTTAACTGCAGAAATCTGGTGGGGTTTAGTCACATCTCATTGTCCTGTACACAGATTCTGTATAAAATAGCCCTTGAAAACCTGGGTATTCTTTTTCTGCAGTTCATAGTTACCATGGGAAATGGCTGAAAATCCCCCTGAGTAAGAATCATGGAATTTTTTTTTTTAATACAATTATGATAGCATGCTTCCTCCGGGACCAGCACTTTTCTTCAAACAACAGGCTCTGGATCTCTGGCAAAAGTTTTTAGTTGTTCAAATGCTGAACCAGATCTGGTCCATTTGTTACTGTCAGCAATATGCTGAGCTACTGTTTATCTGCCTAACTTTGCTCCAGCCACACTGTGCCCACACAGCTCACTGAATGAACCCAATCAAGCTTCTACCTTAAGGCATTGGCACTATTTCTTCTCCCTTGAATTTCTACCCCAAAAGATATCCATATGCCTACTTCACTCACTGCGGTCAAATTATGGCTCAAATATCACCTTCTAATAAAGCCAATTCTGATCTCTCCATATAAAACTGAAGACTTACTCTCCACACCAGCCATCCCTGATCCTCATTACCTTGTTTAGTTTTTTTCCATAGCACATATCACCTACTCATATATTATTTACTGATTGGGTTTAGTTCAAATTTCTATACTATGCCCTCACTACTATACAAATCCCATGAAAGAAAATTTCTTTATTCTTTTGTTAGTGTCTGTACACCAGGTACGTTGATACAATGAGACACAGTGCGATATCTCAACCACTGTTGAAAAGAACTTAGAACAAAGAGGTGCTCAAGATAGGTATTGAATGAAATAACGGTGTTTTGTTGGACTATAATGATAGTTTGTTTTTTAATACATTTATAGTTTTAAATTAGGACTGCCCTTGCTCATTTTACCGTGACCAACTGCAGATCCTTCCTTCATTCTAAGTAGCCATTTTGTTATCTATTTAGCTTTTGAAGACATCTAAATATACAATTCCTAATTTATTGTAAAAAACAAATTTATTTGTGTTACTGATATTGAAATGTTTCCATGGATGTGCAGTAGTGGATTTAGGTATTTTAAGTAGGTAAGTTCTTGAACAACATTAATTTAAAGAGAAAGCATCAAGTTTTGATCCTGCAAATTTTGCATCAAAACCATCAGTATTCTTCATCTGTAAGGAAACCCCAAGTTTAAAATTAGAAATCTGGGGACTTCAAATTATACAATAATGGCATTTAAAACTATTTTTATTTTATTTGAAGGCTCTTTATTCTATGAAAGTACTCTCCATTTCTAGATTATTTTTTTAGTACATTAATACATTTATGATGATGTTCCTTACAAATTATTTTTCCACCTCCATGTTCAAAAGTGTAATATGTCTTAGAGTCATATATTAGTACATAAAGAATACTAATCCTGCCTTAGTGATAAGAAAAAAAATTCACAAAATTAGGATTAGAGTATTGGCAATAGAGTAAATAAATATAGGATAAAAGAAGCCCATATCTAAGAGAAAAGGGGTACTTATCAAATCCCCAGTAATGTAATTTGAAAAGAATTTACATTATTTAGAAGGAAACCTCCTATGCAAAGCCCAGAAGATAAGTCATCTTCATTTCCAATCGTAATCTTTTCCTGACACATTTTTGTTCCTCTTCTCTAAATTACCACCAAAATGTGGGTAGAGAAAAAAATGTAAATTAGCCCTATCTGACACTATATATTTCACAAGGTAAAAAGAAGGGATCCAGACTTCTTTAGACCATGGGGAATGTGGTTCCTTGAGAGTGTATTTGTGTTTTGTGGTGAGGGAGGGGCAGTAATAGAAAGGGAAAGACCAAAAAAGATTTCGGGAAGTGTGAAAATCAGGGGGAGAGGAGGAAGATGATAACTCTTCTCTTCAGAACAACCTCTTAAAGTCTAGAATGCATCCGAGACCATGTTCTGTAAGCTTAGGCACTAAGGTCCTATGGTACATGGAACTGAGGTAGCTATACTAAAAGCGCACCAGACATGTTGGTTTTCGTACACCTAGCATCTATCTGTGTTCACTGTACTACTTTGGAACCACTACCTTTAAATTGCATTCATTTATTCATAGACTTCCTTAATGTCTAACAGATTCTCGTATATTTTCAGTTCAGATACGGGTTGTGAAAAGCACTTGGAAGTTTGTCACAGGTCTGTAGCCTTCTGATAGTCATCTTTAATATCCACGACATGGACCAATATACGGTGGGAAGTTACTACATAGCAGATGATGATCTGGAGAAACATGGTGTGCAAAACCAATTATTCTATATCCAGCAGATATAGAGAAGTGCCCTTCGAACAAAAGGAAAGGAAGGGGCTTGAAAATATGTGTTACAAAAAGTACATAACTATTTGCCATACCTGGTGGTTTTGTTTATTCATTTCACTTGTGTGGAATAACCTTTCTAAATTTTGCCATTTAAGGAAATCCTACTAAACTTTTCAAAGTTCATTTTAAGTGCATCTTACTTGCTAGAACAACTGAATTTGTGAGTTCTTTGAAGGTGAGACTCACTCATTCATATAATTGTGTTCTCAATAAATAGCATAATAAACACTTTGCATGTACTTATTTCACGATTCAAGAAGACAGTCTTGAATTTCTGTCTTAATTAATTTTTCTGGTCCATCTACTACCATCGAAACATTCTGATAACACTGAGGAAAAGTGTCATTCTCTTTTATATATTAGATGCTGACTAGTCCTTTTCTGCTCTTTATTCCAATCACTTTAATTATATATATATATATATATGTCATTAAACCTTTAAAATTATTTCTTTGTTTAAACACTGTGAATATTGCACACATACACCTGTGTACACACAAACAGTAATAACTTCCTACTCAATATCTGCTTTGCCCTAATTAAGCTCTTATTAAAAGCTGACAGCTCTAACAGATCAGTTCTCACTTGAAAGCTATGCTTTCTTTACAATATAATGTTTCCTCTCTGCCTACATGTAATTAATTTCTTTCTCTACAAAACTGTGTAGAATTTTTAAGATGAAAACTTAGAAACCTATGTAATTAACTTATAAGTAAACTTTAATTTTCTCATTTTCCTTCTCACACAAGGAATCTGATTGCTTTTTTTAAATATATTTTCAAATTCAACAGCTTACAGAGAATGCAAAAGTTGTTCCATATAATTTCTAAAAAATATTTTAAAAGATAAAAAATAAAAACTGATAAATCATTTACCTAAGCATTAGTTGTGATAATAAAAATACTCAGAACTATACTAATATACATTTTTCAAACAACCTTAAATAATTAATGCTTAAGGCAGGTTTATTATGCTCTTCCACATATCTTCCTCATTTTTAAAGCAACAATACCTAATCACAACTAGAAGTGCATGCGCCCAGATACTGTACTTCTTTAAGACCACAAGAATGTCAGGACTATAGTCCAAATCTTCAAAAACAACCTCGATAGAGTAGAATGCTATCCATCATTCATTAACTATGTGAATTTGGAAAAGTTAGTTGATTCCTAAACCCTAGTTTCATTAATTCTAAAATGAGGCTAATAATGCCTAGTTTTCTTGAATATAGCTATAATTAAATTAAATTGATTCTCTAAAATCCTTGGAACAGAGAAGACATTTAACCTTAAAAAAAAAAAAAACTGATTACTATAGTCCATTTGTTGTTAAACTCAAATAAGCAAATGGTAGCACATCCCTTTATTTGTATCAGGGTCAGGAATGATAAGTTAGTACTGAATGAATATCTGAAATTAGATAACCTTTACAAGAAAATATGTGAATTATGTCATACTTTGTCAGACAATGCGGTCCAAAGCTTTGTCTCATTCTGATAAATGTTACTTCTAATAGCAAACGGGATTTTTGAAATGATTCACAGGAGACCATATGACTTTAAAGACACATTTTCTACCAATGTCTGCACTGAGAGAAAATGACTAGGAAATTTAAAAGTGTGTATTTTCCTCTGGGTTTCAAAAGGTTATCTTTTAGGTTGATTTTAGGTTCTGTAAAATGCTGATAACAGTCTGTCAGAGTTGATGTGTTTACATTGATTTTCTATTGGCTAAACCACATACATATTGTGTGAAGTGAAGGTCCTTAGAGTACCTTAGTGCATTTTTTGAACAAATCACTGTTATTTTGGGGGGAAAATGAGTTATGAGACTCGTATTACCAATACTCTCAAAATGTTACCACTTTTTAAAAGTCTTGCTTTGACCAGATAATTTTACAATGAATATCGGGAAATTTTGGAATAAAAGAGATATATCGGGATTGTTTCATATCACAGATATATGGATTTTGCAGAAGTCTAAATGTGCTATGAATATGAAGACATATTAGAGATTATGTTACCTTTTAAAATGAAAGAAAATCCTTGAATTTAAAATGTTTCTTACTATTAGACATCATCTTTCAACTATGATGACAAAATATATTCTTATATACATATTTGTTATATATAGTTATATTTGTACTGTTGATTTTCCCAAAAAATCAACTGAGGAAGAGGGATAGTTATCTATGGCTACTTAGAAATAAGCAAATGACTATAAATCCTAGTCAGGGTACAGATACCAGTGTTGAACAATTGACAAAATTGAGAGGAAATACTAGGGATAAAAATGCAAACACCATTGAGACCTGTATTTAGGAACACGTGAAAACAGTCTTCTCAGAGCACACAGGCACGTGCACATGCACACGTGTGCACACGTGCACACACATACACAGAGAGAGAGAGAGAGAGAGAGAGAGAGAGAGAGAGAGAAAGAAAGAGACAGAGAAAGTCTTTGTTTAAAAAGCACAAAAACTCTCAATCTCATCCTGTAGCCAGCACTTTCTTTGTATGGTGTAGGAGTACATAATGTTTTACAATCGTTAAAGCAATGGAAATATAAAAGTGTCCTTTTGGAATTCTAGCAAGGTATTCTTCCTGTACTGTAAAATTACCTTATTCATTATCATTCAGTGACGATATATAGATCTGTCACACAAAATCCTTCTGGGGATGTTAAACTGAAAACCATTTTCGTAATATCTTATGAGTCCATTAACATCAAAGAAATTTGTGTGTGCTTATATATTTTATTTTATTTCCCTTTATTTCTATCTATCTCTTTAGTAATGTTCTTTCTCCTATGCATTACTTCAAACTGGAATTCTGAGATTTTGCTACCTTTTCTTTGTTTCTTTTACTTTTTTTTTTGAATTCTAAAAAAAAAAAAAAAAATCTATAAAACTTTAAGATTACCAAAACCACAAATGTGATTTTAAAATAAATTCAAAATTGCTCCTATGGACTTTAAAATAACATTTTTAACTGAAAAAGCTGTTTCTCGAGGTTAACATATAACTGATATTTGTTTTTCACTGATATGCTCAAGCTTTCATTAATTTTTGTTAGGTAAACTATTTAAGAGTATCTTCCTTTGATCCTTCTTATGTCATTATTTAACATACTAAGCTTAAAGTACTAAGCTAAAGCACTAAACTTGTTTTTGCTAAGGAGCATGAAGAAAAAAAGAAATAATAAACCAAGTGAAGAAACCAAAAGACAGATAAATTATTAACAAAAATCTCCTAAGTGAAGCTAATTATTTCTAACTTTTGAATTAATATTTTTCTGCGGATATTCTGCATAATATTTAGTGTTCTATGTTGAAAATGTTCGACTATTTAAGATTATCTTCATAATTAAAGTATCACCATAGTGTTCTATATTTTATTTTACAATTATTCTTCAACAATTTATTTTGTAAACTACCATTTTAATCTAATTCCAATAAAACTTTTTAAAAATTTAGTTTAATTCTCCAAGTAGTGATTTTCTGGCATCTTATAAAATGTTGGTACAAAGTAAACAAAAATTTAACTTTCAACCTTCGAGAGGTCCAAGCACTGTCCATCACAAATGCATATTGAAAAAAGTAATAATCAACTTTGCAGATTAAGGAGAAACATCTAGGTAATCAGAAAAAAACAATCAGAAAAACTAATAATCCACAACAGTTTTCTTTAAGCAAAATAAACACAGAAAATAAACCAAAAGAATGTTTATTTAGCTATACCACTATGTAAAACAGATGATACAATTTATTGAACACCTAGTGCATCAAACACAGTTTTGTGTACTTAGGTTATTGTTCAAATTGTACCGAATGCTTATATTTGACATTATTATTAGGTGCTAAACATGAAACTGAAAAAAACACATGATTTCCAACTTGACACTAATGAACATAAAACTGCAGTACCAATAAGCAAACAAGCTATTGTGATAAATTCCAATATAAAATATCTAAGATGCTACATGTGCATGTAAGTGGCATGTAGCCCATGCATATGGGATTAGATGAGATCTGAGGATTAAATATAAGTCAAAGTGACAGTATGGAGACAAGAAAAGTTTCAAGATGGAGTATAATACACGTAAGAGTGGGAAGTCCTATGAAGGGTTGGAGATTTCACCTCATTTGCAAGCTAACAAATTAGCCTACTGTTCTACTGTGAATGCTAAAAAGGCACAGAAATCCTGGATCTGGAAATAAAAGGTGCATGCAAATAGCATGAGCTCCATGTTTATATTCTTTCACTCCCAACATCCATGGGGGAGGAGCAGAGAAAGGGGGTGTTGGCCTGGAGTGGTTCACAGAAACGCTGCACCTGTATTGAGATTGCAAGAGAGCTGAGGAACGCCAAGCTTAGGAAACTTCCGACATTTGTAAGGAGCTATGACCTTTCTTTGCCCTGTGCCCAAACTTTGCCTCAGAGACTGACTATCTTTATTATACTGGACACCAAATAGCACTGCCCTCTGTACTGGAGGCAGAAACTGCAGTTTTCCAGGCTTTTCACTACACAAACAATCTTGACAAGTTAGCCTTACTTAAAAGGCGGAAACAGGGATACTATGCTTTAGTGTAATTTATATAATATCAGAACTGTCTTTTCCCTGGAAATTTCAAATCATTCATCTGTGAATATATCTGAATGTATCCCTTTGGGCTTGGGCCTGGAAAATAGTACTTTTTTGATTGTCCCAAATTTTTCCTCTGTTGGAATCAGATGAGGTTTTGAATCCCTCCCGAGATACATTTTTTAAATTTACATTTTCCCAGGAAATCATCTCTTTCAATGAGATGTTAAAATTCACTTGCATAAGATTCTTTAAAGTGTTTTTATGATGCTTTTAATTTCCTCTTTCAGGGAGTATTATTCCCTTTTCATTTCTAACTTTGAGTATTTGTATCTACTCTTCTTTTTTTCCCTTAGGTTTTGAATATTTTTATATAAATATGTAAAGAGCTTTTGAAGTTTTAAAGCAAACTGATCTCCCATACTCTTGAATTTTCAAGCAATATTTTCTGATTTTATAGGAAATGCTAAACTGTGTGATTTGGATGATTAAATAATTCACGTAATAACTGGTGATCCTTTCTGTTTATTATATCTGTAAATGCACCCATTATGGTGGGATCTTTTTGTTGTTGTTGTTATTGTTTTTTTCCCTAATTAGGATTTGAGCTTTCTCAGATATCTCTATTTGAGATAAAACCTCTCAATCACCATTTACTGCCCCTGTTGCTAGTTTACTTATTTTCTCTCTTTTCCAAGTAACCTTCATGAAAGAGTGATCTATACTTAGTCTCTGCTTCTAACCTGCCTTTTAGCACTCAAATGTTCGCCTTCTAATCTCACTTCCGTCAACGTTGGTCCCTTGGAGTCATTGAAAATCCCCCTTGTTTATGCTCTTTATCACTCATTGTTCATATCAGCTTTCCTAACCCAGCTACTCTATGTTGGATTTTATTAAGGCTCAGCTCCATCTCTCTACTTTTCTTAATTAGTTTCTACACCTAGGCAATGTCATTCACTTCTAGGACTTTCACATGTGGGTGCTTCCAAGATTCTTACCTGGAGCCCAGAAATCTAAACTCTGAATTCATATAATAAACCATTAATTTAACATTTCCACTTGATGTCCCAAGAAACCTCCGAATTATCCAAAATTAAGTTCCTTTTTCTATTATACTTCCAACTCCAAATTTATTCCCTCTTCTGTGTTTTTTTTTTATCTGAAAGAAATAATAACAAAAAACATCCATCAAGGGAAAACACAATTTGAGACCACTGGTTTCAATCAAATGGGAAAAAAAATGTAGACCTGCAGGATGTTATTATATTTTCCCAATCTTCTATTCAGGCATGAAAGGTATGGTGATATTCACTGTGGAATCTTGTGGTATTGGAAATATATATGGAGGGCATCCAACCCCCCAGAACGCCAGAGGAAATCATGAAACATTCCTTTTAGATTCCCTGAAATGCATTAGGAGACTTTATTGTTCAGCCTAACACTACCCAACTCATTCTTTCTAATACATACTCAAAAACTTTCTCTCTCTCTCTCTCTCACACACACACACACACACACACACACAGAGTCACAAAATTAAAGTAATGCTGAAAATAAAGGCAGGATAGAGAGAACATATTCATAGTTTCCATTGTTTCTAAACTAATACAAAGTAGAATAATACAATATAACCAACTCAAATGGATACAAAGACAGAAAAATATGGAATCATATAACTAGAGGGGCAAATAAAAACAAGAATGAGTCAATATTATATTTAAGCCATAAGTAATATATATGAAGGCATAAACTGCTCAAAGAATAGACAAAGATTGTCTGACATATAAAAAGCCTACATTTACGTAGCCTAAAAATATTTCTTTTATATAAGAAAATAGAAATGCTGAGATTAAAATGATGAGAAAGAAATACCCTGTAAAACTAAAACATTGGTAAAGTTATATTAATATTGACCAAATAGAAAACATTACCAGAAAAAGTGGGCCATTTCAGAAACATAATTGTAATGTATAACCCAGGTGGATATATCTTATTTAAACTTGCTTGTTCCTAATAACATATCCTTAAAATTTATGAAGCAAAAATTAATGGAATTACAAGAAGAAAAAGACAAATCCATAATAATAATAATAAAATTTTAAGCACACTTCTCTTAGAAACTAAGGAAACAAGCATATAAGAAGGATGCTGAAGATTGGGCCAACATATATAACAAATTGAGATATATACCATTAAAATCATCAACTGAAAAATGATCATTTGAAGGAAAAAATAAGTAAATCGACAGCTTGCAGGGCATAATGCGACTCTCAGTAGTTCTCAAAGGAACGCAGTCCTAGTAAATGTGATCTCTGACTACAGTAGGAATTTAGAAATTAAAACAACAGAAGTAAAAACTAAAAGCATATTCCAAAAATAAAAGCATTTCCTTTAAATAACGCATCATTCAAAGAAGACATAAAAATTAGAAAACACATTACACTGAAAACAGCAAATTGTTAACAAAAAAAATATGGAAGACAGGATATATATATATGTATATATATACATATATTTATATTTATATACATAATATATTTTGCAAATAATTTTTAAAAAACACCAAATTATTGATTAAACAGATTAAAATTTAAAGGAAGGAATTAATAGGAAGCAGCAAAGATCAATGTCATAAATTAAGAGATAATAGCTCCAGAAGTTCAAGGATCTTCAGCACTGAGGATAAAAAGAGACTTCAATTTGACAAACATTGGGAAATATATTTAAAAGTTAGATGAAATGGAACATTATTTGGAAAAATAGAAATTATTAAAACAGATACAGAAAAGAAAATGTACGTTGTTCTATATCTATTAATTAAATTGAGTTTATATTGAAAAGTTTCTCACAAAGAAAACTGACAGCTCAATGGTTTCACCAGTAAAAGTCTATTATGTAACTATGTGGGAGGAAAATCATATTCATTTTACAAACTCTTTAAGATTAGAAAATGAGGGAATGCTTGTGTTTTCAAATTATAAGTTTATCTTGCCATAAATGTTGCACGCCAATTCCTTCTCAAGCATTGAAACAAAATCCTTAAAGGAAATATTAATAGAGTGAATCTATTAATACACCGCCATCTAGATGCATTCTTTTCAGGAATTCATACTTATTAATTACAATTAACCATGATGACAGGAGAAAGGAGATAAATTACACGATCATCTCAAGAGATGAACTAAAAATAATTGACAAAAAAAAACAAACCATTTATCACAAGTTTTTGAACAATTAGAAGTTCAAGAGTACTCTTTAATTTGTTAAACTATAACAAATAGTTTATTTAATGTTAAAATAATTAATTTTTTCTCCCTGAGACAGAACAAGGATGATGTCTATTGTGATTTCTATTCAACACCGTACTGAAAATTCTACTTGGTTCAATATTAGCAAGAAACCAATTAAGTGCATTAAGAATTTGAAAGAAAGACTATAATGATTTTCACAGATGATAATATTTACTTAGGAATCAGTAGAAGATTCTTACTGATTTCAATACATTTCAGTTATTTAGCAATGATTTTATATAAAAGGTTTTATGAATAAGGCATTCAATATATATTCAGTAATAATAAGAAACTTGGGAGCAAATGGAAACATTAAAGAAAAATATGGTTATAATCCTACTACTCAAAGAATATTGATATTATTTGTTTATTTTCCATTCTTAAACACTTAAATATATGAAACACATATATATGTAAATATATATGTGCATATATATATATATATATACACATATATATATATAGATGTCTATATCTATTTACAAAAAATTACCTGAAACAAAATATTAATAGTGCTGAGACTGAAGGACTGTGTGTTTGTATGTTTGCGTGCATGTGTGTGTGTGTGTGTGTGTGTATTTGTGTCTGTTTATTTACCTTAACCAATGTAAGTGGAAACTCTAAGATGTATTCTTAAAAGGTAATGGACGTCCCCAGCCCTCTCCTACAGCTTTCCCCTTCCCTGGAATGAGGCACTGATGGTTGGATCTATCAGTCATGTAGGATAACAAGAGTAAAGGTGATACATGATATACCAGTCCTGGGACTGTTGGAACTAAGTTCCGTTCTTCATACTCTCCTTTGCAGTTCAAAATAAAGAGGGGCTGACTGTATTTCTAAGGTTGCATATCAGTTCTATTATTCATCAAACTGTATTAAAATTACATTTATAATATACATGGATAATACATTGTATATAAAGTATTATATAATTTACATATATCATCTATGAAATGTTATAGATAATATATATTCTACTTTATATATATGTGATATATATATAATGTTTATACATATATGCATTTATATGCATTTATAATATATAACTGGACAAAGAAGAGACTAACCATAATATCATTTTTATTTATCTATTATCATATTTTCTTTCATGATCACAAATGTAAATTCATGGACTCAATTTTATTGAACTATATTTTTTCTAAATATTGCTAATTCACCTTAAAATTATTTGTGTAATGACTTTAGTCCCATTCAATTTCCATTCTTAATCAATTTTATTTCAGCCATGTAAATTGATATAGCTTTCATCCATAGAAAGTTATGAAAATATAATTATTCATGCATAGTAATCACTATTTTAATGCTATTGCTTATAGTTGATCTCACATATAGATATGGATTGTTGAGTTGTTTGTTTTTTCTCCTATAGAGAAAAGAGCACAGCCTTGATAAGTAAGAGCAGAAAGACTCTAGGTTGGCTAAACATACGCACATACACAACATTCAAAGAGCCTTTGTATTCTAGAGGATTTGATTATATAATCTACTTGATTTTTTTCTCAAAATAAAGTTAAAAACTCTCCTCATAGAAAAACTCTGAATGATGTCTTATTTCAGAGTTCAAGATACCTCTGAAAATACAATAGCAACTCCATTAAATAAATTAACATCATTTACATTTTCATTGTTATAATGCACAGAATCATATTTGACTAAGTGATAATGGACTTATCGTTGATCATTCAAATCAGAGAGAATTTTGAGACTTATTAAACTGTTTAAATTGTTAACAGTTATTAACATTGTAAATAACACAAACCCAAGTAACTGTTTTATCATTTAAATTTCCATAATAAAAACATTGTAATTCAAATGCAAGGATACTTAATGGAGATAAAGCAATCTCTCAAAAATTTTAGTAGGCACATTTGTTTTTTTAATCACAATTATCATTATGTATCTTTAACAGTGATTTATTTTTCATTATCTCAATGATGTCATCACTCTGTAATTTAGATTATAGATAAAGCTTTTTGATTATCATAAAGGGCTCAGTGAACTCCTACTTCCAGTTCAATTATCACAACAATTTTAAACCCATGTAGAAGCTAATTATAAGACAGCATGAATAGCAAGAATGAATATAAATAATATCAATAGTTCATGTTCTCACACCATGATTCTGTTAAACACTTACTATAAATATCCAAATAGTTTTTTTTTTTTCTTTTTAAGTGTTACTGGGAAAATGTCCTTATAGATTTCCTGTTATAACATTGCAAGCAAAGCACTCTGTGTTTCTATACCATTTAGCTACACATTTTCTCCTGAATTAAAGCAGAAAAAAGAAGGTTATTTTCTTATTTAGTTTGAATGCATTTCTATATTTTGGCACATGAATTAAATATATTCTTTTTTCCTGCATAATATTCCAAAAGTTTACTTTGAATTCTCTTTCCAATCTTGTAACACGTGCTTTAATTCTAATCAAGTCTATTATTCATTTGGTAATCTTCTCTTCTCTCTCTCTCTCTCTTCTTTTCCTATTTTTCTTTTTAGAAAAAAATTTAGTATCTATTTGACATCAGGATTTTAGCAACCAATTTTGGCTCTTTTTCCATTTTTTTTCTTTTTTCTTTTCTGCTCTTGCACAGGGGTCAGTAATTCCAATTCCAATTCCAGCCTGCTACACATTTTTGTAAAATTTGATAGGCATAGCCTCCTAATCATTTGTTTAAATATTGTCTCTGGGTACTTTTCCTCCAAAAATAGTGGAGAAGTGGTGAGAACTGGTGACAGACATTGTACGGCCAGTGAAGCCTAAACCACTTTCAATATGGCTCTTTAGAGAAATACAAGTGTGTACCGACCACCGCTCTAGAAGATTACTCAACTGTGTTTCAACTTCCTTTTTCTGCTGTGATGTGTTTAGTTTCTAGGGACATTCTTTACTCTCTGCTATTTCTTTCAAAAACATGTTTTCTTGTTTCACGAAACTAATTAGCTCTACAGTCTACCATAAAATATTTCTTCTTTTAGCTAATTATTTTTGTTACCATACATTGTTTCCTTTAGTTAGTTAAATTATTATTATTATTCTGGCTCTCAAGTCAGAATTGTTCTTCAAATGGAAACTTTTTTACCCAGTACACACGTTAAATAGGGAAGAATTAAGTTTCTGACAAAAAATTGGTTGTGAGGTTGTAGATATGCATTGGGAATGTGTGTCGGGGGATTATGAAGTAGCATGACATAGCGACACAATGTGGTGAAAACTTCCTTTTTGAGAGTACCTGAGAGTATGAGATATAACAATTAAGTTTGTGAACTTGCCACCTTGCACTTACAATGGCAGCACTAGACAAACAGCTCATAAGATTTCATAACCTTGGTATATGAGTGTCTCACAGCTGTGTTCGTGTTGACATGCGGCAATGTCTTGCTGAGCGGTGTTCATATTGTTATTGCATGTTTTTGTGTGCCATCGTGAGAATTAGTGAGCTTGAATTACAGCAGCAAACAAACATTACATTTTTTGTTATGGAAAGAGTGGAAGTGAAATCAGGGACATATTAGTCCAAGTTAATGGGGATAATGCCATGAAGAAAACGGCAGTGTACAAATGGATTAAACATGTTTCTGAGGGGAGAGAATGCATCATTGATGAAGACAGGTCAGGGTGGCCAGTAAGGAGCAGAACTGACAAAAACATTGCAAAAATTTATCGAACTGTGTGTCAAAATCGTTGGCTGACTGTGAGAAGCATAGCAGACCAAGTAAACATCAATAGACAAACAGTTATGAAAATCTTAACTGAAAATCATAGCATGAGAAAGGTGTGTGCAAAAATTGTCCAGAAGAAGCTCACCGATGAACAAAAGCAAAGGAGAGTCCATGTTTAACAAGAACTTTTGGAGAAGCAAGACAATGTCTTGGGCCGTGTTATCACTGGTGATGAAACATGTGTGTACCAATACCACCCTGAAACAAACCTTCGAAGTACACAATGGAAGTCAGCCAATTCTCCATGACTAAAAAAGTCCAACAGTCCAAATCAAGGATCGAAACAATGTTGCTAAACTTTTTTGATAGCAGAGGGATTATTCATTATGATTTTGTACCAACTGAACAGTTAACCAAGTTTCCTATTTGGAAGTGCAGAAAAGACTACGTGAAAAAGATGAAAATGACCTGCACACTTTTGGCCAACAATTCATGTCTCTTGCATCACGACAATGCACCAGTTCACTCGGCACTGTCTGTGAGGGAGTTTTTCAGCCAGTAAACAAATAACTGTATTGGGACACCCTTCCTACTCACCTGATCTGGACCCCAATGATTTCTTTCTTTACCCAAAGATAAAGGAAATATTGAAAGGAAGACATTTTGATGACATTCAGGACATCAAGCGTAATAGATGGCAGCTCTGATGGCCATTCCAGGAAAAGAGTTCCAAAATTGCTTTGAATAGTGGACTAGGCACTGGCATCAGTGAATAGCTTCTCAAGGGGAGAACTTCGAAGGTGACCTTAGTGATATTTAGCAATGAGGTATATAGCACTTTTTCTTGGATGAATTTGTGAACTTAATTGTCAGACCTCATATCATAAGTATCTGCTTCTGCATCTGTTAGTTTAATTCAGTTTTTTCTTTTCTTTTCCTTTTTTTTTTTTTTTCCTGCAGAAAATTCCTTTGTGCAAGAGGAGAACCCACCATGTACTTGCACCCTGTATGGACTGGGATTTGGAGTAAGGAAGAGTCAACCAGTCTTCAGGTAGATCAGAAAGCTGACTTAGTTTTATATCCTCACCCTTTGCTATGCTTGAGATTGTTATATGCCTTCCATTAAAAAAAAAAAAAGTAAAGCAAATATACAAACAAAAAGAATATAAACACTCCCCATATTATGTTTTTGCTTTTGGGGGTAAGAGTTGGGGAGAGGAGAAAATCATGCAATGATGACTGCAGGAATAATTAAATTCTAAAAATAATTTGTACCAATGCCCCTGTTGTTGGCACGCTGCTGTAGATAATCTCCAACACCTGAGATTTTCTTATATCATCCCATTGTTTTTTGAAATAATTGCTAAAGTGTACCTTTTATTTCTTTTAAACGTGAATATTATGTTTGTTATTATGCATTGCTTTGAAACCTACATACCTTCAGCCACAGACCTTGGGAATGTTTAGTAAAAGGAGATACAGAACAGAATGCCATCTCAACATTCCTGTCCTGCCCCTCTCCGCGATCATACTCTGCCTAATTTCTGAGGTGGGTTTGGGGCAGGAAACAGTTTTCTGCCCTTCCTAGTGATATGAGACTTTCCCTTTGAATCGGGACAGAATCTTGAGCCCAGGGATTTTGTCCATCTTTCTCTGTCACTGTCAGTTTCTCCCACGAGCAGTGCCTGAATCCTGGGAAAGGAATATTTCCTACATTTCTTGTAGTAGCATATATATTTTTGTTTCTGCCCTTCCCCATGAAGAAGAGGATTTTCCATGGCCCATAGTGGGGGGAGGATTTGCTACCCTTTCCCCACCAGCTTAAGATTTTTGGCTCACACGAGAGAAGGGTACAAGGGGAAGCAGTTTTTGTTCTGTGGTTGCAGCCCATGACCTCCCACATGGGTGCATGTCCAAGGCAGAGATGATGCTGTGGGAAGGGAATGTGTTTGGACCCCATCCTGGCACACATTCTCTAAATCTCAGCACATTTAACATTTTGAGCCAGGTAATTCTTTGTTGTAGGGGGACGTCCTGTGCATTTTAGGATGTTTGACAAAGTCCCTGATCTCCTCCCACTAGATGCCAGTAGTACTCTACATTACTTTGCTATTACAGTATAACAAATCATCACATATGTAGGGGCTTAAAATATAACATATTTACTATCTCACAGTTTTTGTCGGTCAGAAGTCTGGGCATGGTTTGGTTGACCAGCGAGAAAAAGAGAGAGGGGAGAGAGAGAGAGAAATCGAGAGAGAGAGACAGAGAGAGAGAGAGAGAGACAGAGACAGAGAGAGACAGAGAGAGAGACAGAGAGACAGAGAGACAGAGAAAGAGACAGAGAGAGAGACAGAGAGACAGAGAGAGACAGAGAGAGATCTCCTTATGCTTAAGTGGAACCTAATGTTACAAAACACAGTCTTGGGAGTGACATCCCATCATCTTTGACATATTGTTGGTTAGAAATGACTCAATGGTCCCACCCACATTCTGGAGGGGAGTGGGAGGTAATAATACAAGTGTGAGGATGGTTGTGAGTGATCTTAGGGTATGTCCACAACACTCCACAACAGTTGTGACAACCAAAAATGTGTACAGACATTGTCAAATGTTCCCTGAAGGCCACAAATCCCCTGGACTGAAAATCACTGTCTTAATTGATTAAAGTTGACCTTTTGGGTTTTATTAAAATTTTAGCTGGTTTCTCCTTTACTGATTTTATTCTCCCTCCAGTGTTCTCCCAAAGATGAAGCAGTTCCATCTCTCCTTTGAGGGACTTGTCACTTTGGAATTAAGTTTGATATTCCTGTGAATTCAATTTGCTAAAGTTCAATATAATTTATGATATTGTAGATTATATGGATTTTTTCTGTGCTAATAAAGGAGCAATGATCCTCAGTGGCTTTCTACATTCTATGCGGGAGTGGAACTTTACTGAAGTACGAATTTTTAATCTTTCATCACATGAAAGGTGGAAATCCAGGCACATTATTGTTTTGGACACTGGAAATCCCGATTATTTTATTGTTTCAGCAAATAGTTACAAACAATACGAACACTGTACTAGGGAGCAGGGGTAAACTATAAGACGATTTTTTGGCTCTAAAATACCTAATGATATGACACTCTGTGGTCATTGTCTACTGTCATATATTTGAAAGGGTTACAATAAAAAGGAAAGTTACTTTTCCCTGGACTCGCTATATGACAAGAGTATGAAAACCAAACAATAATTTTTCTGTGCTCCTGTCGATAAACATTATTTTACTTATTTTATAAGTTAGAAATATCCACTTTTAACACTTTTAATTAATGACATAGCCTTTTTTTTAAGGAGGACGGGACATTTAAAACATTTGTATGTTGAATGTGAAAAATGTTAATACTTATAAAATTATTTTATTGCAATAACTTTATGAATACTTTGAATTATCTCTTCAAAAATATAACACGTTTTAGCATTTCTTTGGAAAAAGCAGAGATCTTATATTTTCAGATCTAATTGTCTTAGATCAAGAAAAATACTTATTAATTTACGCACATGTATCTACAAAGTTTCAAAGGTTTTTATAGCTATTAGAGATGTCCATGCATACTAGTAAACATATACTTAAAAAAAAAAAAAAAAAAAAAAAAAAAACAGCATACAAACAACAGCCCAGATAAAAGTTTAGAAACTCTGTTATGGACTTACTCATCTTACTATGTATACTATGATACCGGTAGCTGAAACGTATTAGAGTAAATCTTATGAAATTGCCTTTTATATAGGTAGAAAATGTAAAACTTTATTGAAGCTAATAGAATAAAAAATAGTCTTATTTTTATGTCATAACATTGATATTATTTAAGGCATATTTAAATAGTTGAAATTATTTGGAGGTGACACTATCATATTGTAAATATAAAAATCTCATGATTTTTCTACATTGTGCCACCGTTTCTTAAAATATTTGTTAAAATGTACCTTTTTTTTTCTTTTAAACATATTTAAGAGAATATTATGTTTGTCATTAAATATTTAAACCTACATGTCTACAGTCATAGATCTCGGGAAAGTTTAGTAAAAGGAGATATAGAACAGAAACACAAAACATATGATTTGAACATAGACACAAATGAACAAGGGACTGCCATAATACTGATTAACAAACACACTTGTTTCATTCTTTTAGCATACATATTCTCTCACTTTACTGATTGCATTCTTTTGCCTTATCCCCGTGATTCTTTTCTATCTCCTTGATTTATTTTTTTACAGCCTTTTATTTTTAATTATCAAAATACATCAAGTGCTCATTGAATTATCCAAGTTGTTCAACTTATTGTATTAACTGCTGACTGAGCATGATAGAATATAATTTTGTCCCTTTCTTTGTTTCTCTCTTTATCACTATCCTCTTTCTTTTTTTGGAACTCCAACTATAAAGCCCATTTGTAAGCGTCTCTCCTAAGGCAACAACTTTCAGTTTCAAGCTGATGTTATCTGGGCAACTGCCTTTTTCCTCCAGAACATACTGAATTAGTTTCAAATTGGCTGAAAACCTTTTGTTGTCTGTTTCTATAATTGAACCTCCCAGAACCCATGGCAAATTTTTATTCTTTCTAGTGGGAACCAAACCCTTGGGATTTGCTCTCCTTGAGCCTTTAAATTTATTTTGTAGTGGTTTTTGCCTACAGTGGTTTAAAGCTTGGGTGACCTAGATTTATGGAAAAGTTAACATTGTCGTCACTTTCTTTGTTGTACTTGTTTCTTATTTCACCGGGAATCAAATACTAAAAAACTGATTAACATTTTTAGTTATATGAGTATTTGCAGACTCCTAAACAATAAAATCCAAACAATATAATTTTAATGGTACCCTTGATTCAGAATATTAACCTTAACATTAACACAAACTATTCTTATTTTCATGTTGGATTTTTGCATGCCTATCTTCTGCTTTAGTAAAAAGGTACTTTAACTCTTTTCACATACTATGGTTAACAATAAGCCTTACTGTCCATAACTAATGAATAATTCAAATTTTACCCAATTGTATAAATTCCTTGGCATATTTTTATTAAATAAATAATTCTTCTTAGATTATGCATACATGTAATTTTTAGAGAAGTTTGCTTTTTCTTTTAAAGGCATCATTATTGGACATGTTAGAGGTGAGTTATTAAAAATAACTAAATCATATCCTGAGGAGAGAGGATGCATAGTAGGAGGAGCATAATGAGTGCATGTTTCTAGATAAATCATTGGAGATATGGATGTATGGCCATGTAAGGTCATGTGCATCTCTGAAGTGATGACTTGTCAGAAATTACAGATATTTTCACGAAGTCCTTTCTTTTCTCTAAGGAGGAAAGATTTGATCTTGGTTTCTGTGTTGTACTGAGCTTCTATAACAATATCTGATATCTAAGGACAAAGGGAAAAAACAGCAACTCAAACCTGCTGCTCTGATTGAAGCAGCTCAAACTTTATGACTCTTTGAGCTTTCAGACAACACAGCACAGCAGTGATTCAAACAGACTATTTGAGTAAGAGTACTATAGTACCAACTTTGTGGCATGGGTAGAATAAGAGAATCTGTCATGTAAAAACAACACAGCTTTGATGGGTGAAAAGGTTTTGAATTGACTTTATGGTCAGAAATGTCAGTACAGAGAAGAGCACTGATAGACCCTGAGATAGGGATCCATTTAGGAAAGTTAACAAATCAGTGATTTTCCCAGCTGTAGGTTTGACCTGATTTATCACAATCCCTTTTGAACTTCTCCTAACCACTTTAAAATAGACAAAAGGAAGAGAAAGAGAAGGTAAAAGTTACAGCAGTCCTCTACAAGCAAATGAATTCTCTATTGATTTCAGTGCACAATCATGGGCCTTCTACCTATCAAGGGAGATGATTCCCAAGGATCGAGTGTCAAGATGAAAGAATGTATCTTAGTCTGACATTAATTAATGATTTAAGAAGAAACACCTGAGCTTAATGCTTAAAATTTTATATGTATATCTTAATCTTCTCCATGTAAAACATTTTTGCTCCTATGAACTTGGAACTAAGATATCCCCAGCAATACCCAAACTTCAAACATCACTATAAACATATCATTACATCCACATCTGAAAAGTGTTGATATAATCACTTTTAATTAAAAAACCAGGGGCAAAGCTGTTAATTCTGTAATAACATTACTACTTTGATGAGAATTCTGTCTCTCAGATAGCAATTGCAAGAGGTACAAACTCTAAGTTGAAAATCATCATCAAATATATTTCATACTACTAATTTCCATTTTGCATAAACTATTGCATTCTTCCAAGCAACAGGAAGTTGTCTCAATACAACATTTCAACAAACTCCCAGCTCTAGCATACTCTCTCTCTCCATCCAACTGTTTTCAGAGCTGGGTTTATACTGTGTGTGTGTGGAGCTGGGGTGTGTGTGCACACGCATACATGCACACAAAGATAGTCCAAAATATACATGCTCAGCTTTTTTATAAGAAATTAACAGGAAAAAAAAACTACTTTCTATAGAACAACATATCATATGCAGAATAATATTCAAATATTTTAGTTAAATTAAGTTTTTGAAGAATCAATCATTAAGTATACGCAGGAAATCCATAAGCACGATATTTTACACAAGAAATGACTGATTTTAGAATCTTGCTTTTTCATCATTCTGATTAGAAGTCCTCCACCATAAGTATTTTGAAAAGAATATTTAAACCAAAGTAAGAAACAGATATAACCAAAGGTTTATTTCTTTCAATATTCCCAAAAACCTTTGTATAATATGCTATTTAATTTAATAACTTAGTCTAAGTTGGATAATGTATAATTTAGGTTGAGTTCAAATTCACAGCTGTGGCCAAGAGCAGAGTGTCAGCTTTCTGGAGCCCAAGCTGTCATGTTTATTACCACGGAAGTGGTGATTCCATGAGGGTTATACTGTCATCAGGTTAGTGGAATAATTTCAAGAATAGACTAGTATACTATCTCATGAGGGACTTACACTGAGTAAATGGGAGGCTGTACTTTTTGAAATGTTCAGAAAAAAACTAAGAAACAATGTATTTCTACTAATTTCCAGGTACCTTTGGATGGGTATGACATCACACTTTGGTTTACACAAAGTTGAGCTAAACACATTATATTTACTTAATTTATTTTTTTGAAAAAAAAAAAAAAAGAATCAGACAATCAGAATAGAAGGTTGATGGACTTGCTTTATATTCAAGATCTCAGTGCCAAGGTCTAGAGGCGAATGGCAAAAGCATATTGCTTTGTTGGAATAATGCAGCATGGATCAGTGTACTCCTCATATGGAGAAGCTATATAAAATTATAGATTAACTCATTATGTTTGAATGGATCATAAGTTCATAGAACAATAAGATGAACATGCTACTAATTACAGTTGTATTTAATATTTTATGTATGTGGAGTTCATATTTCTATAGACTGTAAACATTTTTATTTCTCTCTGAAAGAAAAATCCTTATTTTCAGTCAAATGTCTCATGACTATCACACACCTTCCAAGATTAGCATTATGAGTCGATAAACATAGTACTATATACTTTACCAAAAAGTTTCACAAATTAATTTTTAATTTTGGACCTGAATTATTCCTGTGAAGTCAATATGAGTAACTCCTTCTTATTACTCAGTGATTGTTAAGATTATGCAGTGCCAATATCAAAACTATAAATAGAGTCAAATGGACTTCCTGGGAAATATGTTTCCAAACGTCAATAGTTTCATTACCATGCTTTCATAAATTTGTTGTTACCCAAAACCAAATTAACACATAATAAAGGAAAAGCTTTGTTTTTCACCCTCACCCTTCTTAATAATGCTTGGTATTAATTGGTGTTTGGAGATTATAAGGAAACAGTGGTCAACAATGCATTCAGACCCATATTGTTGAGCCTATAAATCATATCTGTAAATTGGAAAACACTTACTAACACATATTTGAATTATTATTTTTTAGAGGAGATTCACAGCAAAATTGAGGAGAACATACAGAGATTTCCCCTATATCTCGTGCCCCACACACATGCATAGACTCCCCCATTATCATCATCACTGAACAGAGTAATAGATTTGTTACAATTAATACACCTACACTGACACGATATAGTCACCCAACATCCATATTTACAGAACAGTTCACTTTTGATGTTGTACATTTTATGTGTTTAGACAAATGTGTACTGGCATATATCCAGCATTATGGTATCATATAGAGATTTTCACTGCTCTAAAAATCCTCTGTGTTTCCTCTATTTATCCCTTCCCTCACCCTAACCAAACACTGGATTTTTTCACTCTTTCTGCAGTTTTGCCTTTTCCAGAATACCATACAGTTAGAATCATACAGTATGCAGTTCTTTTACGTTGGCTTATTACACTTAGTAATATGCATGTGACTTTCCTTCATGTCTATTCATCACTTGCTAGCTCCTTTACACTGCAGAAAAAATATTATATTGCATGGATATCCATTTACCTACTGAAGGACATAGTGGTTATTTCCAAGTTCTGTAGGGTCAGCCCCTGTACCACAGCTCTTCCAATATAGTCATGGCCAGTCCTCACAACCAATCAGTCAAGGATCAATCACTCCCACTGACATGCAAACAGTAACCAATGCTCAATTACAACAAAAGATGGTATACAACTCACACAGGGGACACACCTTCAGCATCTGTCTCAGGTGATCAGGAAGACTGTGCTACTGATCCCTACAGCACACCTATTACACAAGGCAACTCTACTAAGACTGAGAGAATAGCAGCCATACCTAATACATTAAGAAAAAACAGGGAGGCAGGGAAAATGGGGAGACAGAGAATCATGTCCTAAGTAAAATAACAGAACAAAGTTCCAGGGGCAAAAAAAGAAGGAGACAAGGAATCTATCAGACAAAGAGTTCCAAACACTAATTATACGGATGCACAGGGGTCTCAGGGAAAACTTCAACAAAGAGAGAGAAAACATAAAAATGGAGATAGAAAATGTAACAAAAGAACCAGTCAGAAATGAAGAATACAATAACTGAAATCAAGAATACATTAGAGGAAATTAACAGTAGATTAGATGAAGCAGAGGATCGAATAAGTGATTTGGAAGATAAGGCAGCAAAAACACCCAAACAGAAGAGCAAAAAAAAAAAAAAAAAAATCAGAATAGTATAAACTGCCTATGGGACAATATCAAACATTCACATCATAAGGGTACCAGAAGAAGAAGAGAGAGAGCATGAAATTGAAAACCTAGTTGAATAAATAATGATTAAAAACTTCCGTAACCTGTTGAAAGAAATAAAAATACAAGACCAGGACATGCAGAGAATCCAAATAAGATGAACTCAAAGAGGCCCACACCAAGACACATCATAATTAAAATGCCAAAGGTTAGAGATAAATAGAGAATCTTAAAAGCAACAAGAGAAGAGCAGTTAGTACCTACAAGAGAGTTTCCATAGACTGTCAGCTGATTCTCAAGGGAAACTTTGCAGTACAGAAGGGATTGGCATAAAATATTCAAAGTGTAGAAAAGCAGGAACATACAACCAAGATTACTCTACCCAGCAAAGCTATCATTTAGAATCGAAACACAAATAAACAGCTTCCCAGACAAGACAAAGCTAAAGGAGTTCATCACCACCAAATGAGAAGTATAAGGAATCGTAAAAGGGACTTCTTTAAGAATAATATAAATAAATAAATAAATAAATAAATAAATAAATAAATAAATAAATAAATAAATAAATAAAAATATAGTGTTTCCCCAAAAATAAGACCTAACTGAAAAATAAGCCCTAGCATGATTTTTCAGGATGACATCCCCTGAATATAAGCCGTAATGATTATTTTGCAGTAAAACTTAATATAAGACCTGGTCTTATTTTCGGGGAAATACAGTATAATGGCAATAACTACCTACCTCTCTATATCTATCTATCTAATAAGTAATTACTTTCAATGTAAACGGATTAAATGCTCCAATCAAAAGACACTGAGTGGCTAAATGGATAAGAAAACAAAACTGTTACATATATTGCTCACAAGAGACTCACTTCACATTGAAAAGCACACACATGCTGTAAGTAAAGGGTAGACAAAATACATTTAATGAAAATGGGAACAAAACACTGGAGTAGCAATACTTAGACAAAATAGACTTTGAAACAAAGTCTTTAACAGGAGACAAAGAAGGATCCAGTAATCCCACTTCTGGGTATTTAGCTAAAGAAATCTAAAATGCTACCAAAGGGGATGTATGCATCCATATGTTCATTGCAGCATTGTTTACAATGGCCAAGATGTGAAGTCAGCCAGATTGTCAGTCAATGGATAAAGAGTAGGTGGTGCATATATACAATGAATATTGTTCAGCCGGGGAAGCGGAAGGGTTCTTGCCATCTACAGCAGCATGGATGGACCTGGAGGGTATTGTGCTAAGTGAAGTATGTCAGACAGCAAAAGACAGATGTAATGTGATTTTTTTCTACAAGTGGAATATAAAGAACAAAACAAAGAAACAAACAAAACAGAAACAAACTCATAGATACAGAGAATAATTTGATGGTTGCCAGATTTTGGTGGGGGGTGGGTGAAAAAGGATGGGATCAAGAAGTACAAATGTGTTTTTACAAAGTAATAATGGGTATGTAGGGTAGAGCATAAAGTATATAGTAATACAGCAAAGTCAGTTATATAGTAATAACTATCTATGGTGTCAGATGGGTACTAGACTCATTGGGGTGACACATGGAAGGGGTGGGGGCAGGGTGAAAATGGTGAAAGCATTAAGAAGTACACTTTTTTTGTTATGAAATAGTTATGAGGATGTAAAGTAATGCATAGAGAATATAGTCAATAATATGGGAATAACTGCACAGAGCCAGGTGGATACTAGCTTAGTTTGGTGGCAGGGGTGGGTAACTTCTTAAATTATAAAAATGTCTAACCACTATGCCATTCACCTGAAATATAAAATAATATTGAATGTCAACAATAATTGAAAAATTCAAAAAGGGTGGAAAAGGTAAAGGAGAATAAGAGATTCAAATTTCCAGGTATAAAACAAATAAGTCATGGGGATGTAATGTACAGCATGGGGAATATAGTCAATAATATTGTGATAGCATGGTACTGTGTCAGATGGTTTCTGGACTAATCATGGCAATCACTTGTGTAGGTATATAAATGTTGAAAAACTATGGTGTATACGTGAAACTAATATAAAATTGTATGTTAGCTGTATTTTCATAGTTTTTTTAAAAAAGATGGATAAATGGAAAGACTCCCATATGAATTTTTCCTGATACTTTAAGATGTTTCTAAATTTCATTAAGGTATGCTAAGTTTACCATATGTTTACATTTTGCCAAAATATATTCATACATTTTCCACACTTTCCATTAAAAGAGTATTATAATTTTCAGCATTTGAAAACATAATTTTATAAAACTTCATTATATGTGTCATGAAGCCTACTACCACTGGCTACACAGCCTCCATGCAGTCATCTAGCACTTCCTTGTTATATACTCAGTAGCTTAAGAAATGCCAAATTCATTAAGTGGTATTTAAGTAAATTGACCTTAGACACATCATATTCCAAGTTCCATTTCTGGGATCAGTTTGGGTCACTATAAGGTTACACATTTGTGAAACCATATATCACCATATATATATACCATATATATTTTATACATGTACATATATATGTGTGTGTGTGTGTGTGTGTGTATTCCACCTGCAGCACCAATTGTCACTGGGTTGAATTTCAATGTGCTGTCTAGACATAATCTGAAAAACTGCTTGCTACTAACTTGTCCCAAATTTAACTAATATGATATTTACATCTACCTTTTATTCAAAACCAAAACATTGAGAGATTGTCTTGTTTAAATATCATTCATTCAGCCCTTTATATAAATATCCAACATTTTTTTCTTTCTTTTAATTTATGCTGAAAAATTATAAACTACCTAGAGTAACAGGTATACTCATAATCTCTCCTTTCTAATAATTAATACCGTGTAAATTTATCTCCTTAAAAACTTCCTGCCAAGAAATTTATATCACAATGAAATACACTTTTAAAAACCTAACATCCTTTTTAGAAGACATAACCTTGACATTAATGTTTTAAATTAATTTAAAATAATTCTAATTTTATGGTCATTTCTGAAAATCCTTTAATTTGTCCTATATTTTAAATATCTTGTGTACATGATATATAATGAATATTTCTATAATTTTCATAATCACACAGTGTACATAATAGGCATACAGTAAAAACAACTGAAATCATATAATAAACAAGGTTTCTTATCTCACACAGATTAAACTTAGGTAGTAGGTTTAATATTTACATTTTTTTCACAGATGAGTAAAATAAAGCTGTGATAGATTAAATTATATATATATATATATCCACCATTTAGCACAAATATGTTACTACATCATTAATAGAACTCAAATCTTTGGGCAAAATTCAATTAACTGTCCTTTCTAATGACTGTATGATTTGTACTTAAAATTAATCCAATAATACTAGACACCTGAAAATTCATCATTTGTCTTTTGTGTTTGACTCTAATATTATATCTACTATCCCAAAGTTTATGATTGAATGAATAGTCAACATTCATTTTTTTCCGATTTATGATATGGACATAGATTGTCATGACTAGTGGCATTTTGATTTTAAAATTACTAATATTCAGAGATTTTCCCTTGGAAATCTTAGTGAATCTTACAATATCCACTAATATTTCTGTCCATGGAAGCAGTTTTATAAAAGAATATTCAGTCGTTTGTCATTCACTCAAAAAACATTTTTGAATGCCATATGTTTTTCTAAGTGGTGAATGCTCAATGGCTGGTAATACACAGAAGACAAGAGAGAGTCCCTGTTGTTCAAGAAAAGTAATTTCTATGATCTATATAATTATATAAATAGGTATCAAATTATGTAACTACATAGTGTCAGTTTGTATGGTACAGTGATGGTAGAAAAATATATAGGACACTGTGGGATCACAGGAGAGTTGATATGCAAGAATGCCTCCATATGTCAGAAGTTTCCTGAAGTGAGACTTACAGGAAAAATATAAATATGCCTCACAAAGAAAAGAAGTGCAAGAATTCCAGTTGATACAAGCAATATACAGGCATACCTCGGGGATATTGTATGTTTGGTTCCAGACCACTGCAATAAAGCCAGTGTCACAATACAGCCAATGTCACAATAAAGCTAGTGTTGCAATAAGGCCAGTCATAATCTTTTTGCTGGTGGAGAGTCCTGTCTTCAGTATGTAAAAAACATATCTGTGAAGTAAAATAAAGTGAAATGTAATAAAGTGAGGTATTCCTGTGTGCATGCTAGACTTTGAAAGGATACCATCTACTCTGATAATTATACACAGTTCTTTATCGTGAGTCACCAGAATTGTTCAGATCAGAACGTTTGAAAATAACATTTTGCAGCTAATGGATTTAATGTCCTACCCTTAAACACATATTTACCAAAGTGTATTACTCTGTAGTTTAGTAGAATGACAATACGTATTTCTGAGTACAAATATCCCTTGCTCATTTAAATTTGGGTTAAAGTTTAAACATATTCATTTAATAAGACTCTGTCATATTAACATACTCTGGTTCTCTAAGAGGAAGTGTTTTCTATACTTAGGCACAGATTTAATTTTTACAGAACAGTGGAGTAAAAAACACATGCACACCTACATATCCCATGTTTATTCATGTGCAGAGAAGTACACTCATTGGACATTATAGCTGCCATCCACACACAAACCCACACACGAGTATTCCTCTTTCTCTCCCGCCCTCTTTCTCCCTCTCACTCTTACATACACACAACTTACATAAACATTCAAAATTCATACCACTTTTAAACTCCTTTCAGAAAACCAACAAATAGTTTATATGTTAGGAAAATATTTGGAGTAAAGTTTTTCAAATTATGATATATTCTATAAATATTAATTTGATAACACTTGAAATTAGTAAATTGCATGCCATGCCATACAGAAACACAAATTAATTTTATAGTTTTATGTTTAATTATAGACTCTAATACTATGATAATGTTCATGAATAATCATTTTTAGTGAAAAGGTAACAATCGTTTTCATTAGAAAATATTAACCAGACTTTAAGGTTCTCCTAACAAGAGAATGTTTATTCTGGTGAGATTTCTTTAATTTGTAATTTATGAAGGTTAAACACTTCCTGTTTTAAAGAACTAAAACTTTTAAACAATATGTTTACATTTTGGTCACCAGGAACCAATAATATTCCATCTGGCTCTTAGTATTAAGTGGCTACAAAATTGCATGAATTTTTCTGTATTGTTTTCAACTATAAAACAACCACTTGCTATAACTAAGAATTGCTTGTGATGTAGAATGTAGTAAACTACTAAATATTTTATGAGGAAGTTCATTAATGTTGAAATAATATATTAATTTATAAACCTGAAGTTCTTCAGAATCATTATAAAAAATTTTGCACTTAACTTTAAGAAACATTTATTTATAATTTTTTTACTCATAAAAAGAATATATGCAAAGCATGGAGAAACTGTAAGCGCCAGAAATATATAATACAATAAAATTCAACTGCAATACTATCTTCCAGGGATACTGATTATTGAATTTTGATATTTGTATTAATCATTTTTCTGGGTCTACATGCGTGCACACGTGCATGAACACACACACATGTGCATGCACACGTGTGTATGCACACATAGCTTAAATATTGAATATTTTTACTATATATGCATTTTCTATAATATCATGTGTCACATAATATATATTTGGACCCTTTCCCCAGATTATTAAATATTTTCTAAAATACAGATTCGATATACTTTTCTCTGGCCATTTCAAAGGTCTGTGGGCAATAATGAAATAGCCCAACTTCTGCTCGCCATGGAAAAGTTAACTTTCAATGGATGAAGTTGGGTTCTATCATGAATCCTGTTGATATGGTGGTGTACAAAATATACGTTTGGCTGTTAAATCCAAACGTTAAAATGAAACAAATAGCTTGGGAATGTGTGGAAAGGAGGAACACTTAAAGAGTGTAGGGAGGGACATTCCATTGCTCTTTTTTATAACGCCTATTCTAGCTTCTTTCAAAACGTAGTTTATCTGATAAACACCAACGATTCTTAAGAATACTATTTTTCTGTTCATTTGAGCCTGGTCACCATCTATTTTCTCTTCCTGTAATTAGGTAGATAATTCAGGGTAGAACTGCTCTTGCATCTGAGAAATTCAAATTAAAAGGGGAGGTCATAGAAAGATTCTTCCTAGCCTAATCTATGATTTTCAAATTATCTTTTACTAGGTTGACGTGCAATGATTTTTGTCCATACAGTTACTAATATAAAAAGCAGAAGTTGTTAATACTTGTCAATAAGTCTTTGTACATGTTCACGTTCATGAATATTGATAGAAAAAAATACTCACCAGAAGAAGCATCCCGCATTTTTAATGACGGCAACCTCTTACTTAGCCCTTAGATAAAGTAAAATTTTAAAAGCATAGGAACTGTATTATATTGTATAGGTGAGATTGCTTCAAATGTTCCACAAAATGAAAACATTATATTGCATATTCATATTCAAAACACACAGAGGAAGCAGTTGTATAAAATCCACTTGGACATGTTGAAAATGTCCCTCTGGGAAATTTCCATGTTCCCCCTTTATTATTATTTTCAGAATTATATTGGATATAATTGATGCATGAACTGGCCATATCATTTGCTAACCTAGAAAAAATGTCCCTAATGGTATTTCTTTAATATCAAATTTATTTCTATTATTAAAGGTCGTTGCACGATAATTTTAGATATTATCTATGAAATTATCTGATGCTACCATGTGTCCCATGGTGTTAACCCCATGGATATTACAACCTGAACATAACTAGTGTTTTCTTTTAGAAATGAAGGCAGATTCCATGTATCTATGTTAAGATATTTGAATTTTTCTATGGATTTGTTTTTGCTGTTTTATAAGATGTCCTCTGCATAAGAACTTTTACCTAAGTAATCTCTTCACATCACGATCTGCTTAAGGTGAAAATGTCAAATGCTTTTATTTAACAAGAATCAATGTGATACCACTACATATGCCAACGATTGTATAAGATTGAAAGATGATATATTTAATTTACCCCAGTAAGAAATTGTGCTGAGGCATGGAGAATATGTTTTGGCTCTTGGATTAAGGGATAGGCTATAATAAGCAAAGTATCTTTGAGGTTCATGATATTGTTGAGTTAATCCCCATAAAATGTGATCTAAAGGTTCAAATACATAAAATACGGTTGTATGATAATTAGGGAAGACTTAATCTGAAATACAAGCTCTGCTCCATATGTCTTACTTATAATCATATTTTGCCAATGGGCTTCTGCAATCATATTTAATTATTGGGTTATTTCTTGAGATATCCGTAATGTATGTATGTATACTAATGTCAAGATCAATTTGAATTTGATTGTGAGAACAAAAACAATTTGGAACTTCAATAATAGCCTTCCTGCAGGACATTTTATCTAGCAGTTCCATTTGTAATTTTTTATTAAACGTCCAGAGGTTGTGTCACAGAGAATAAAGGAGTATTATTCTAAGAATGGTCTAGATTGATTACTCAGGGACTTTTGAAAGAACATAGTCTTGGCAAATATTCTCACCTTACAAGTGGTTTTAGCACTCCATGGGATCTGATATTGATGTAGTATTGATTAGATATACCAGCACCGATGTGAATTTAAAATGTTGTATTTTGTGCCTTTACATTTATGAACAAAAATTATTTGCAAATTTAGAGGAAGAATATGAAATTATTAGGGGCTAAGATCTCACTCACAGTGACACTGTTCTATGAATTTTCATAATCTGTCCTCCTATTTCTTAAGCAATAGTGACCATTAATTTTTACAATGACCTTTATGCTTGTAATCACTACACGTTTCTGCTTTTAATCTCTATAGATGTCCATATCTAAATATTTCTAGTTCTTGACGAACAGAAGATAAATCAATTCTGTTTTCTTTCAGGGAACAGTTATCTTATTTGACGTGTTATAAGCCTGTTTTGATTTTCATACTTTTTAAAAAACCTTTTAGTGCTTATTAAAAACGTGTAGCCACTTGATCTTCTCACTTAGCAATCACCCATTCTAATTTAATATTTCAACCAAGTCTTCTTTTAAGATCTGAGCTCACTTACAAAAAAACACAAAGCAAAACAAAACAAGAAAACACTATTCCCTTCCTTTGGATATTGAATCTACCCGAGAGCATTCATTGTTGGAAATATTCCTGGAATCTATTTTTTAAAGTCTCTTTGTAGTTAATCTTTTTCTCCCACAATTTTGAATCTTTTCCAATCTATTCTTAAAAGGAAAAGACTCCTGAAATTGTCTATGTAGGTCATATACTGTTTAGTTTTTTTGTTTTGGTTTGCTCTCTCTCTCAAGGACAAGGGCTATGTGTTTAAAAACCATACACAACATAAATTCAATTAAGAGAGTTCAATTAAATAATTCAGATCTGAGATTACTATGGAAATATTTATCTGGTTGGGAAAAAAATTGAATTTGGGCCAAAGTGCCTAGTGATAATGCCTACGTGTCCAATGGTTTTATAAATTGCTACCAAGTGATAGTTTTCAAAATAATCTTGATGGAAGCTTTAACTATCAAAGGAAGAGGCTACCATTTACTGTCAGAAATGAAAACCTGAGTTCATTAATTTCCAAAGGGGGAAGGTCTGTGTTGTAGAATAGTATCTATGTGGGCAAAGCACACTGTGTCATATAGGATTATAAAAAGTTTAGCGGGCAAGTGACCGCAGCCTTTCAGAAGAACGAGATAGCCACTGGTTGACATTCTATATCACAATTCCTCATGGAAAGTTAGTATTATGACACACTTAAAACTAGTTTCAGTGGTTACAAGCTGTTATGGTTAAGAACAAGCTGTCCTTTCCTTTTAAGAACATGTAAAAACATCTATGCATCCTAAAACAATGGAGTAAATCAGAGACAGCAATACACTGGTCAATGACAGATAACCACAGAATTATTTAAATCATTGCCATTTATTGTGATTTTTCTCTTTAGAAGAATCAAATCACATACAGCTGTAGTGATGAAGTCCTTCATTCCTCCACATGGATGTTAAAGGTAAATGACCAAAGACCCCTCACAGAAGGCCCAATGAGAGCTTGACTGTGTGTGTGTGTGTGTGTGTGTGTGTGCACGTACATGCGCACAAGCACCTATGCATACCCATATTCTGAATGTTGTAAAAAGCCACTGTGGTGTATGTTACATAGTGCTTGGCTAGAAACTGACTTGATTATCTTTGCTCAGGAATTTGCAGGACATCCTGCTTGGTCACATTGTAACTGAGAATCAATTAAACCTCTGTCCCTGTTCAGTCCAGCCCTACCTGAGAAACCCAAGCTAGTAATTCACCTCCCCCTAAAACACACCTCTCTGTGTTCTCCATCTCAGTAAAATGCACCATAACTTACATAGATACTCCGGCCAAAAAAACTCGACAAAACCATGGCTCTTTTATTTTCTCACCATCCAAAACAGGCAAGTACTGAACAAGCAGATGGCTCTGCTTTCAAGATATATTTATAACTTCCTTCACTGACATCCTCCCTTACCTAGTCCAGCGGAATAGTTTCCTATTTCTCATTATCCACCTGCTTCCCATCCCCCATTCTGCTCTCATCCAGCATCTGTACTGATTTTTTTTTTTTTAATAAACCTTATTTTGACACTATTTTATTCAAACCTCTGATGTTATTTAGCTCTCCCACTTATAATACAATTAAAAACAATTCTGGCTACAGGTAAATTCTCCATCCTCCTCTTCCACTAATCCTTCCCACTAATTCATCTATTCCTTGGACACACCATGTAAACAATCAACACAAAGACTTTTACTTACACTTGCTGTTTTCTCTGTAATATTTATCTCAATGTATTACGTTGTTTGCTTCTTTATTTTATTCATATCTTTTTTCAGATCCTCCAATAAAACAGAATAACCTTTGTATACTTTCTTCCCTATTTTGCTTTCTTAACACATCACTACCTAATCACTCATACATTTATATGTTTAATTTATAATTCTGTGTCTCATTAATGAGTTCTCTTTTTTCTCTCCTTCCTCACTGCTATATCCCCAGCACCATTAAAAATATTTGGTATATTGCAACTCTAATAATGATAATGCATCACGTGAGATAAAATAAGCACTGATCATTGAATAACTTACCCTAGAACTTTTAGTGGAAGATGAGGAATTGAGGTTAGATATGTATTGTCCCATCTTTCTGCCACAACACACATTAAGTAGAACTCTAGGTCCCTATTTCAAGTGGCTGGTATTGAGTAAACAAATCAAGTTGAATCACGGAAATGAGCCACAAAGGGCCTTAGTTAACTGATGCAAAATACATTCTGAAACATCACTCTTTAACAGCGATTTTTTTCTATCCATCCACTAGAGTCCGGTAGCTCTCTTCTCTGATGAACAGCAAACAAACAACCAAAATAGAGCTTCAAATTCCTGGCACTATTCTCTTGACAAAGAATTGTCCAGACTCTGGTGTAATGCCAACCACTGGTGACTGATCTTGGTAAACTTCTCCTTCAATTACACGAGCATGTTTAGGCCTACGGCAACCACTGAACTTATTATTCCACAGCTAAGAAACTACATACAAATGAAGAAAATATGAATATATAAATACAAATTTTGGATTTTTTTGTTTAGTTGTTACTTTATAACATATTAATCCTATATCTCTATTCTTCAGTTATTTATGGGAAAACCTTAGAAATGATTAGATTGTTTTCCTAAGAAAAAGCAGGGATCCTTTTTGGATCCAAAATGTGGCTTTCACTGTTACTCCTTTCAAAAAGCAATAATAAAAGAAAATTACTTTTTGACATGCTAGAATTTCATCATGTACTGCCAGATTTGTTAATGCTATTCGCTCCCTCCTAGATACTGTGATTTCTGTTTATGCTATTTCAATATATATATCTACCAGCCTGAACATTATTCAGACTAGCCTCTCAACCAAACTCCTTCAAAAATCAAAATAAGGATATGAATAAAAATTCAGTTGACTTTAGCAAACAGGATAGTAATATAATTATTTTCTTTCTGTCCAACAATATAATTTCAACTGTATCTGGTCATTTCTCCCTTATATAAATGCCTAGAATGACTAAGCATGCTCCCATTTTAAAGATAACCTATATATTTTAGATATGAACTCCTTGTCTTTCATATGGTTTGCAAAAATTTTCTCTCATTCTATAAGTTGCCTTTTCATTTATTGTTTCTTTTTCTGTGCAGAAGCTTTTAAGTTGAATGTAGTCCTATTTTTTTTTTTTTTTTTGTTTTTTTTTTGTTGTTGTTGTTTATGTTGTTTGTGCTTTGGTGCCATATCCAAAAAATCACTTATAAGACCAGTGTTGAGGAGCTTGTTGCCTATGTTTTCTTCTAGGAGTTTTATATCAGGTCTTAAGTTATTTTTGTGAGTGATGTAAAACAGGAGTCCTATTTCATTGTTCTAAATGGGTTTTTCCAGTTTTCCCAACATTATTAGTGCAAGTTGGCTCAACCACTATGGAAAATAATATGGAGATTCCTTAAAAAGTTAAAACTAGATCTAGCATATGATCTAGCACTTCCACTTCTGGCTATATACTCAAAGGAAAGGAAAACAGGATTTCAAAGAGATATATGCACTTTGATGTTGAGTGCAGCATTATTCACAATAGCCAAGAAAAAATAAATAGTGCCCTACAAGGGATGAATAGATAAAGAAGATGGCTGCCTTGAGAAAGAGGACATCCTGCAATTTTCAACCACATGGATGAATCTTGAACACATTATGCTAAATTCGGTAAGTCAAACAAAGAAAAGTACAGTGTGATATGTTCCATTTATATGTGGAATCTAAGAAAGCCATTAACAGTAAAATGATAGTTATCAGGGAATGTGGGTTGGGAAAACAGGACCAATGTTGTTTCAGGGTACAAACTTACAATGAGTAGTAAATAAGCCCTAGAAATCTAATGCAAAGTATAGTGAATATAGACAAAAATACTGTATTACCGTGTTTCCCCCAAAATAAGACCTAGCCAGACAATCAGCTCTAATGGGTCTTTTGGAGAAAAAAACTAATATAAGACTCGGTATTATATTATATTGTATCATGTCATGTTATGTTACGTTATGCTATATTATATTATACCTGGTTTTATAGTAAAATAAGACCAGGTCTTATATTAACTTTTGCTCCAAAAGATGCATTAGCACTGATTGTCCAGCAAGGTCTTATTTTCAGGGAAACATGGTATAATCAACAAACTTAAGGGATAACTTAATTATTCTAACTACTAAAAAATGATAATCACATAATGTGATTAAGGTGTTAATTATTGTTACACTGACAATTTACATATTACAATATATAAATGTAATAAATTAACATGTACACCTAAATTTACATGATTTTATATGTCAAATGTATTTTTTTAAAAGATAAATGAATTAAATAGATTATATGAAGTTATTTATCTTTTTAAGTAGAGACCACATGGAGAATATGTGTGTGTGAATGATCAAATGGAAATTATTCTCCAATTAAATCACCATGATATCTTATTTAAGGATTATTAATGAATATAAATGTTAGGCAGTAGTGACTAAAAATGCATCATTCAGAAAAACTGAAACTTCTTCAAATCTCTCTTGGGGTAAAGGTCAAAATAGTTTTATGTCCACCCCTCCCCATGTGTCTCATACACTTGCACAAGCACACTCATCAGCTGTGTGCTGGAGATGGCCCAAACAGCACTAAGCGAGAGATGATTCTGTGCGTTTCTTCACAACTCCTCTTTCATGGTAACAGTTTGAAATCCACTATGATGGGATTACTTATACCATGTAAATTGGCAAATAGTGCAAATCAGAGTTGTGTCTTTTTGTCTGATTGTTTGTTTTCTGTGAAGGAGTGTATAGTTTACCAGCATAACACTAAGTGGTAAATCGACTGAAAAAGTACATTCAATAAATATTTGAATGAATTTGTTTTTTGAAAAATGTCTTGTACTAAAATAATTTATTTTCAAAAACTTTTGGACTTTAGAGTCCATAAAGGACAGATGGCTTGGGAGCTAATTTGATGTGACCAACATACTTCATGAATTATGAAAGGTGTCTGTTCTGATGATAAAAAGCAATCTAAACTTCATATTTCTGCATATATAAATTGGCATATCAGAATTCATTAAGTTTCATAAAAATAAAATAAATAAGCTATTTATTCTTCAGTATTATTAAAACTAAAATGAATTTCCAGTATTTAGAAATCTATTCCTAGCTTGTAACATGTTCAATTTGCATCTCAGAAATACACTTCACAAGAAATGCAAGTTAAGGTTAACAACAAAATATCCCAGTGCAATTTTTATTATTTACTAGTTTGTGTTTTAAAATGTGTCAAGAAACACATGCACCATATTTTATTATTTAATGATTGTTTTTGAAACAGATATTTATTTTCTCCTGAGAAATCAAACTGGTCTCCTTAAACTTCAATAATTTTAATATTAATGTATTAGAGAATTTTCAAATCCTGCTGCAGGCATATATTACTAAAGGGTCTTGATTATGTTCTTGTGTACTGTGTTTCCCTGAAAATAAGACCTAACTGGAAAATAAGCCCTAGCATGATTTTTCAGGAGGACATCCCCTGAACATAAGCCCTAATGCGTCTTTTGGATCATTAATATAAGACCCGGTCTTATTGTTGGAGAAACATGATACTATAAGTGGAAACAAAGATATTAGTCTTTTTTTTTAGGGTAGTCAATTTTTTCTAGTATTTAGTAACTACAATTCCATAACCCTATTTATGGAATATGAGAGGAAATTATAAATTATGACATCATAATCTAATATGAAGAAAACATTTTCAGTTATGTATGTGAAATAGACTTATTAAATGTTTTAATAAAATGTCTTTTTAGATTTATTTGACAACAAAAGAGAAAATATGGGCATTTTCCTAGTTCCAATCTGAACTTCCAAGGTCCTTCATTATTAATAATTAATTATTAAATAATTGTAAGAGTGTGATCTTTGGCTCTGCTACTTACTGCCTCTGTGATCCGAGAGAATTATTGAAAATCTCAGTCCATATTATCTTCAACAGTTACATGACAATAATCACCATACAAAACTCATCAGGTTTTCACGCAGATTAAAAGAGTAAAATATGTGTAAGATATTTAGAACAATGCAAGGCACATTAATTAATAGGCTCTAAATTAAAGCTTTTAAAAGTGTTGTTTTTTGTGTTTTTTTTTTACTTCTCATTTATCTCTTATTTTTCAACACATATTCTGAAGTGTTATCTATGTGATAATCCATTTCCTGAAAATTGGTATTGATGAAGTGAAACCTAATACAGACTTGGAAGTATTTTTATTGTTAGAAGTTAGAGAGAAACCCAACTGATTACTATTAAGCAGCAAAATTGCATTCATAAACGTTATTGTTAGTACTTTGCTATTAAGTTCTTTGTACTTGTATGTGCTATTTTTTTTTTTTTTTTCATTTTCAAGCACTTACCCAGCCACAGAGATTGGCACTGGCTTCTCTCTGTCTCCAGTCAACAGGTCAATACTCCAAAAGAGATGCTCCAACTATTACAATCAGTAATGATGAAATATTTCATAAGAAGTTTGACTACAGGGAACTTGATACAAATGTGTTTGAAATTTTTTTCAAGAACCAGTATAAATAAAATACACTCTGTTTATATTTCAGTTATCACTTTTTTCTCTATATTAAATTTGTAAGAGTAAACTCTAAATGATTGCAGTTTTCAAAATGTAGCTTACTTATCTTTGAATCATATAACAAATGGACAAAACTAGCAGCTTTGCATTACTTTAAAGTACTCATAAGTTCAATTCCATTTTCCAGTTTTTTTTTATATGGAATACTATGTGACTGAGACACTGTGCTGACAAACTGAATGGTATACAGAGGGAGGAACAGGAAATAAAAGTTAGAATCATGAATATAAAGCAGATGATGGTAATCAGTTCACTGAAAATTATCTAAAGAAACAAATTTCACCCTCCATTAGCTTTACTACATACAAAGAGAGGTAATACAGGATGCCGATTTCATTCTCCTTTAGATAGTATATTCTAGAAGCATTATTTGTTAGGACTTTCACGCAATGCCACATTTTACCTGCTAACTTTTGTAAGGAACTCAGCTATAAGAAACTCAGAATATTCGTTTAGAATAATAAACATGATTGAAAAAAGAAAAAAGAGGACTCAGAGATGATTTTTTTCTGCTCTACCAAGCTACCCTGTTGATCGAGTATTAAGAGAAGTTTATTATGATTAAATCAGCAACATGAACGAACCCATCTGATTAGTCCATGTTGTTTAATAATTTCATTATAAGACATTAAATCTATTTGACATTGATATTTGAAGATAATTCTAGGCAAAGGAAATTAGTGGATATTTTAGTTGTTTAATATTTTATTATTGGGTATTCATAACAACTTTATTCCCACTACAGTTTTTGTGGTTCTACAGAGTAGTTAATATATGAACATTATTGCTATTAAACATTGTTCATAGAGGAAGAAAGGACTCTTTCAAAAATAAAATAAATTAGCAAAACATTATATTTCAGTACTGAAAATTAACAAACATTTTAATCATAAGAAACAATGATTTTCACTCCTATGTGAGTCTATTAACTCAAGCAAAATTTAATTTATTCCCATCAAAATATATTACATAGTAATTAAAAGCTCAGTATTAAATTAATACAGACTTGCAATTGAAGAGTCTGTATATAGCATTTCTGCATGGCTCTTCCTGAAATATTAAGATTCTTTCTGATGTTTGGTGAACATTGAAGCTTTTTGGTTAATTAAAATAAGCAAATCAGCAATACATGAATATAATTATTATATATGTATGTACTAATTTTCCTTTAAAATAAAAGCTGTAGAATATAGACTATAATTGATTTTGAAAACTCTAAGGAAAAGAACACTGACTATGCATGTGCACTCTAAATAATACTTATTCAAGGAAAAGTAATACATGTAGTTTTCAATAAAGAGGAGAAGGTTTCATAAGGTTTACAGTGATACTCTTTCAAGTGAAGAAAAATTGTCTTTATCTGAAAGAAAACATCTGGAGATTTATGTTTTAGATTTCTTGTTTGAGTTTGTTTCTTTTTCTTAAACTATTTTGAATTTTGCTATTTCTTCTGCAAATTTTTGTATTAGTTTATTTTAATCAGTGGGTGCATCTAATATATATATTTTTTAATTTTAGTTTTAAAAATGGATCAATAAATTAATTATTTCCCTTTTCACAATTTTAACTATAATAGCAATTAGAATTTGGAATTCTTGTTGCCTATAATAAATTTTGAAAGAGATATAAAATAAGTTCTTTGGATGATACTAGTAACTCATTACTAAGAAAAACTAAACCAACTCTTTTCTTGATATTTAAATGTGACAATTTTTTTTGTTACCTGGCAATCTAGTTAGAATGCAATCCTAATATGTATTAGTTTTCCTTTTACTCAAACTCATTTGATTTCCATATATTTTTTAATGTTTTCAAATATGTTAGATATAAAAATACAAAAAATTTCCTATTTTTGTTAATGATGTATTTAAGTCCTATAGTTGGTATATTTGAGGTAATACTTAGAAACCTTGTATTTGAGTTCTGAACCTTGAAGTTTCATAGTCAGTGATCTTGTAAAAAAAGTTAATTTCTCTGAGTGTTTATTACCTTATTTTAAATTAAACATTTTATTACTTTCACAGAATTTATATTGAAGAGTAAAAATGGTAATATGGTAAGTGCTTTTTTGTAACCTGTATGGTTCTATGTGCAAGTTATTATTTAATATCTAATTCCTCATTTAAAATGAAGTGCTTTCAAAGATATTTTAATAGGTGTGTTTCTTCTTGGAAGCTTTTACAGTACAATAGAAAATGATGCACCAAAATTATATCCAAAAGACTTATAATATCTTGTCTGATTGATTTGATATTTGTTCTGTATGTATAACATCTTGAAACTATTCCAAATAATTAGCCCTTTAACTACAAATTAAAGTGGTAGGGTATGAATTACAAGTTGCATACAGGTATTTTTTATTGTGAAAATTATGTCTTTGTATGGAAATTTTAGAAGGGATATATTTTAAGCTAAATATTTTGTTTTATGGGTGATTTTAAAAAGCTTGGTAGAATTCCTTGATGTCATCTAATATCTCAGAAGCGCTTCTGCTTTACTCACTGTAAACAGGAGATGGTAATGTTTGATTTGCCTTCCTCAAACATCATTGTAAGAATGAAATCAGTAATTCGACTATGTGCAATCCCTTTACAAATGTAAGACACCATTATTTTCATTATCCTCATTTTAAATGCTCATAAGTAACTTTTGGGAGAAACAGTGAGTTCTTGACACATTCACTGGTCAACTGATTTTAAGAGATTTTAATTTTATAATATATCAGTTCTATGTTTGCATTTAAATGATCTGCCTTTAATATCATTAATTACTTCACACGGCTTCCTTTTGATTTTTTAAACCACTTGAGCTAAATATTAATTTTCAAAACATTTTATGACAATAAAATACTTTATGCTATTTATTTTTTTCTGATTTAGTCTTAAGCAATATCCTACATAGTCGAACAGGCTGAAATTTCAATGTTGTAAACTAATGGTTACTTATTACTCTCTGATCCAATAACTTTTAAGAGGTTTTCAAAATTAGAATGATTGGATTATTCTATAAAAGCATTTGTATGTGGTTAAATATAAGGTTGTGGTTATGTTTTTGTTATTGCTTTCTATTCTCATATTCAGAAAATATGGCTTGTGCAAGTTCTACTTTATGGAGTACACAGTGATTTTCTATGTATCCAAAACCAAAATTTATTTTGCATTGGTTTTGTGGGCAAGAGAAAACCTGTGCTTAAATCAGTGTATTTTCAACTTTTGACTGCAATCCATGATTTTAAAAAAAACACATTTTATATTAAAATTTATTGCACATGCTTATGCACACACACACTCACAGGCATATACAGTGAATGTGGAGCAAGAGATTGATGAAAATATGCCCATCTTTTGAGATATAATATATCCTCTTATGTTCCATTCATGTTATTTATTGTTTAACATTTGGTTATGATATCAGAATGATGTTGAGATCCATAGTTTAAGAGATATTGTTTGAAATATGCAAGTATTTGCTAATATAAAGAAAAATATCTGAGTGGTTTTTTTTCTTTCATAAGCTCATGGGAACATTATAAAGATATATTAATTCCCAGTGTATCAAATCATCCCTGAATTGTCAGCCAACGTTTTTCTACTGAATAGCAGTATTTGTGAATCTGATCACACTTTTAAAAATAGTTTGATTTTGGTAAGAACTGAAAAACTAACACTTTCATAGTTAATATTTTTAACCACCAATTACTTATCAAAGTCAGTTTTAGACATTTGCTTATACTTTCTTCACCCGATCAAAGTTTCCTTTCGCAAACCTACTGAAAGGAACTACAGGTTAATCAAATTCATCAGGCTGTGGAATCAATTTGCACACTTATTTATTACTATTTAAAAATGACACTGTTTTTTTCTCCAATGTTTTATTTTAAGCTCTGTCAATCATTAGTCAATAAACACGTACTCTGTTTTATAGCTGAAAATATAGTGATGATTATGTATGAATGAAAGAGTGAGAGATGAAAGAAAAACCTCTTTAGTTCGACCTTTTGTTATAGTGTATTAAAGAGACAAAGTTAAGGCATAAAAATAGCATATCAATTTAAACTAATATACTAAGTGCATATATAGTTGTTTGTGAATCGAAAAAGTTTGCAAATAGCTTTATAAAACTCTATGTCTAACTCTAAACTTTAAAAAAGAAACTTTGTAGCTCCAATTATTTATACCTTTTGTTATTTATTTACATGCTTATTGCAAAATAACTACTTAAAAAGAGTAATTTTTACAAGATCTCACTTACTTCTAAAACAGAGTGTCTTATCTATTGCTATACATCTCACCCCAAAAATAAAACAAGCATTTCATTCACTCACTGTCTCCTGGGTCAGATATTTTGGTTGCTTTGTGCTCAATTCATAGGTTCTGCTTCTCAGTGGTCTGATACTTTCATGAAGTTACCTTCAGTTACATTGTATCACCTAAGATTGCCGTATTCACATGTCTTGTGTTTGGTGGTGACCTCTCCCACCCCAGCTTTATTGACATATAACGGACAGATAACATTGTGTAAGTTTAAGGTGTACAGCATGTTGGTTTGCTACACACATATTGCAAAATGATTAGCACAATGAGTCAGCTAACACCTCCATCATATCATATGATTACCATTTATTTTCTGTGGTGAGAATATTTATGATCTACTCTCGTAACAACTTTTAAGTATATTATATGCAGCATTGTTAACTATAGTCACAATGCTGTGCATTAAGAGCTCCAGAACTTACTGGTCTTCTGCCTGGAAGTTTATGCTCTTTGATAAGTATCTATCTTCCCATTTGTCCCACCCTCATCCCCTTGAGATCACCATTCTACTCTCTGTTTCTATAAGTTTGGCTTTTTTTAGATTCCACACGTAAATGATACCCCACAGTATTTGTCTTTCTCCGACTTATTTCACTTAACATAATGTCTCAAGCTCCATTCATGTTGTTGCTAATGGCAGGATTTCCTTCTTTTCTCCTGACTAAGTAGCATTCACTAATACACATTATAGAATTAAAATGCAAATATGCTTCATTTGGATTTATCAGGGCAAAGACATAGCCGAATTCAATACTAGCGCAGGATAGTTTCGGTTCATGTTAGTGTCAAGTCATATAAGCGAGCCTATGAGCAGTGAGGCATGCTTACGAACACACCAAAGCATGGCAGGAAATGATGATAAACTCTATAATACATTCTAGATCATTATTTAAACATTGTTCATTATCAAAACTGATTTAAGAAAACTAATTGAGTAACTTATTTTAGATATAAATCTAGATAAATTATTTTGTCTATTGATAAATAAAATGACAATTGTTTTTTCCAAATTGGTTAATATTTTCAACTTAATAAATCTCAATAAAATTAGTTTCATTGACTAATGTTATTTATTAATACTGGCGACTGTTCTAAAGAGGCTTATATTTCACCTATTTAAAACACAATCTCTAAATAAATGGTCTCCAACCAAGGATCAAAATCCCTTAAGGAATCTACCATGTTTCCCCGAAAATGAGACCTAACCTGAAAAGAAGCCCCAGTTAAGATCGTCAGCCAGACAGACGCTTTTAGTACATTATGAAGATGTTCCAGAAGATGACGTGACTACATTTGAATAAATGTAGATTGCTGTACATGAAAAAGTAAGACAGTCCCTGAAAATATGCTGTAATTTGTGTCTTTTGGAGCAAAAATTAATATAAGACCTGGTCTTATTTTCGGGGAAATATGGTATAATTTTCATTTTTATTGTCAAAAGTACACATCATCCCAGGAAACCAGCAGATAGTTTAAACTTTGAATCAAAACAAAATAAGTCTATCTCAGTAGAAATGGTAAGAAATACTTTGTGGCTTTTCCCTTTCACAATACTGCCCATTATAGTCTGAGAAAATTTTGTGAAAATCATGTTTCAATACAAAGAGAAAAAGAAGGAGAAGATGTGGTGATTGAGGAAGAGGAGGCAGTGGAAGGGAAATGAAAGAGGTAGAAGAAGAAATTTTAACAGAAATAAGTCCAAATATCACCAAATGCCAGTTTCCAGCACATACCTTTCTGTTTCTAAGAAATCTAGCATAAATATATAGATTTAGAATAATCTAATTTCCTAATACAGGTCAGAAAAGTTTCTTTCATTTCTATTGCACTTTTGTTTGTTTGTTTCATTACTTGTTGTTCTTTCTTTGGGGCCGCCAATCCTAAACATATGGGACATATACCATGAGCAAAAGACAACTGTCCACATTAAGCATATTCTAATTAACTTAAGTTTATGTATGTTAAATATTTTTTAAAAGTACATCATTTGGAGAGTCAAGCAAAGTTTTCTAGCTGTTTTTAAGTGGGGAAAAAACCCAGGCCATCAAACATTCCATAAACACAATGGAATCAAATAAAAAGTGAGAAATAACTGCAAACTATTCCATGGGAAAAAGTGGAAGGTAAGAATTTTTATTGATACAGGCTATTATTCAAATATTAATTCAATAGTGTTGATAAACCATACCAATGAATATTATACCATAACCCTAGAGAAAAACACTTGAAAGATTAGCTATCTCCCGATAAAAATAATGTGTGAAGCTGTAGCAAAACAGCACAGGTAGGAGTTGATACATTTAGCTACAGACCCAAGATGAAAATCAATGTGTTGTGACATGATGCGTGTGTGTGTGTGTGTGTGTGTGTGTGTGTGTGTGTTTCACAGCCAATGTCAAAATGACGCAAGAACAAGTATAACATAATGGAAATAGAAGATAGACCATACATACTATTGCTTATTGCTTCCTTTGTGATAGTTGGAAATCATAAACAATCATGAAAATATAACAAATAGATGGTTATAAGTATATTTAAAAGTATGAAGCTAATCAAAACAATATTTTTTTATTAAATTAAATTGTGGAAGACAATGGGGGGAGAATAAACAGAAAAAACAAACAGAAAATTACACATACACACACACACACACACACACACACACACACACTCACACAGTACCAGAGGTCTCCAAGACAGATTTAGTGATTTTTGACAGACTCAGTGATTTGCTAGAAGAACCGACAGCACTCATAAAAATTAGAAAATAACTATTAGAAAAAAATAATTACATAAACCGATAATCTCATGACTCTTAACAAAAATATTTTTAAAGATAAAAAATAGCCACCAAAGAATTGGTTAAAAGACAAAATCATGATAATTAACTTTATCCAAACATATTTTTAAAATTATATAAAATGCGTAGTTTTCTAGAAAAATACATTATCAGAAACAAATTATAACAGGCATATTTACAATGGGAAATTAGAGAATTTTTAAAAGAATTAAGCTTCCCAAAGCCTTAAGACTATACACTTTCTCTGGATAATTAAAATAAGCATTTAAGATCTGATGAATTCTTACACTGTATTAATATTTCCAAAACAGAGAAGAAGGAAAACTTTAAAATTATTTTTAATTCACATATGACATTTTTATTAAAACCTAACAAAGACTGCCCTCCCAAAGAAATAACTGCATAACTCAATTCTTGATATTAATGCAAAATTCTTAAACATTGGCAAACAGAATGCAGCAGACAGTTAAAACATAAGTTAGTTTTCATAGAATTTCAAAACATTTCAATGATGGATAATATATAACAATCACTCAACATATCAATAGATCTAATGAAAAAATTATCCTCTTTACAAAGAATTAAAAGGCATTTGACAAAATTCAATGCATGTGCTACACAGACATCAAAAATCAACAGGAGCTACCTTAATGAGATGATACATGTCTCCACCCAAAGACCATCATTATATACAATAGGGAAACCATGAAACACCTGTGACATGTGCACCAATGCCAGGACCAAAATAATAATAGGAGCTGATATTTTGTCTATTATTTATCATCTTTCAGAGCTATTAGCTTACATTAGACAAGAGAAGAAATCAGAATGTAACAATTGGGAAGGAACAGGTAAAACTGTTGATAGTCACTATTTACCTAATTGTATAATGGAATGATCTTCAGAATCAATTGAAAATTATCATAAACAACATGAGAATACAGTCAAGTAGTAGATTATAAAATTAATGTATAGAACACTGCTCCCTTTCTGTGGTGTGTGCATCAAAGATTTCATTTATTTATTCATATACTGGTAACCCCCCTTGTAACACAATTGTTAGGTTCCTGAAAAAATGACATGTTATGCGAATCCATATTATATGAAACAAACAACTAGTATAAAAAAGGGGGTTAAGTTCCAAAAATGAAAAAAAAAAAACACAACACACTGTTATATTTTTATAATTAAGAGACATATCTTTATTAAAGCAATTTTCACCAAAAGTATAACATATTAATATGTATTAAGTAATGTTTTCTTCATCATCACTACTAAGCACCATTAACTGAAGGCATTTTCTTTTTGACAAGATTTCTTCATCTAAACTTTCTTCAGCATTATCTTGACTTCTGTACATTTTGCAAAATAATCTGTTATTTTAGATTGCTTGCTTTTAGCTAAGATATCTTTATAAATTTTGTCATATGGTGCTAAGCACTTGTGAAGTTCTCTTAAACATTGTGCTTCTTTCAATAGGAGGATCTTCATTTTGGAAATTCTGCGGTCAAATCTAACACAGTATCCACGATCAAAGGAAAAATTTCAAATGAGATATGTTTTGCTCTTAAAAGATTTTATTACATTCAGTGTTGTTTGGGGATTCTCCCTAATTTCGAATGAGGTGTTTTTTTCTCTCTTAAAAGCTCTGTTATGCTCTATGTTGTTCGGGGATTTCTCTAATTCTCAAACCATGTTAGAGTGAAACTGTGTCTAGATGCCATGTTGTAGAAGGGTTTTCCCCCAATTCTTGAACCGTGTTAGAGAGAACAACGTTATAGACGCTCCCGTGTTATACGGGGGTTGCCTCTATTGTATATTTATAATCACGTGAATGTGTGTAAGTATGTGCATGTATATATAGGTACAATATGTAATATGAGAAAAAAACAATTTTAAATCTAAAAATGAAACATAAAAATACTTAGGAAATTTAACAAAAACGATGTAGTTTTATAAGAAAAAATATAAGCACTAATAAGAGAATTCAAAAATAACTAATGCATTAAATTAACATTTAATTAGAGTGGTGTTTTAAACTAGATTTTAATAATTTTGTCCCCACTTACTTGACTTAGGAATCTTATTTAAAAGTCAAGAATACTTAAATTACTGATACAATATAGTTGTGGTGTCTGTCTCTGGGTGAGCAATATTCACTCTAACAAATGTTTCTGAGTTCTCACTCTCTCTTCCCACCCGCTCATGTGATACATCTGCCTTAGAAATAGCAAAAAGGAACAAAGCTTGCATTTGAAAAACAGCAGGAATAGAGGCTCATTTGTCGTTGCACAAAGATTTATGTCAAGCCAAGGAAAAGGGTGTTTACCTCCTCTGGTGAAAGTAACGCCTCCATCTAAATGTTACCATGGTTGGTCTCATGCTTTGAAAACTCTCACAGTCAGAATACTCACCACAGAATAGCAACCTGACAATTGGGTGTGTTTAATGTCATTTATCTATACAAAAGTCTAAAAATTCCCCCAAGCAGCCTCTGATAAATACTATCTCTTCTCACTAATATTTCAATTATTTGGTTTATTGTTTAATGAAAATATTTTTCCCAGGAGAGCAATGTTATTTGTATACTATTTATATTCAGAAATGTCCATAAAAAATAAAACACAATGAATGTAATGATTCTATAGAAAATAATCCGTGTAGCCCCTAAATCAACTTAAATTAAAAGTAGTACTAATTTCAGTCTCATAGATTTCTATAGAGCATATGATAATGAAACTGGATGCTATGTTGCAAGGCTGTGAAACATATGCTATGAAACAGGCTATGTTACCTGAGTTTTAGAATCAGGAGTATGGTTTGTGTCTCTCAATGTATGCAATAAATCAGCATTATTATTATGTTCAACGTTAAAGTAAATTATAGCATAGAGGATAAAATCATACATGTGGAGCCAAACTGCCTAGGTTTGAATCCTGGACACTCAATATACGACTGTGTGACCTCAGGTAAATAGAGTAACTTTCTGCACTCAGTTTTCTTCATCTGTGGAATGGGGATAATAGAAGTAACTCCTGAAATGATACCTATGAGAAATAAAGCAGATGACGCTGAAGCAATCCCAAGTGTATTTAGCATTTAATCAGCACTGCGTATATGTTATGTGTTTTTATTAACAATATTATTGCTATCATTATCCCTTTTATCAAGATGCACATCATAATCTGCTTAGCCACAGAGCACTAGAAAACAATTACATTGCCTGGTGCTTTTAAATTCAGTTTTGTCTACTTCTTGACATTAAACTAACCCTTCACAGAAGTCAATACATTTGAGATAGATCTTACAATTCATTAAATTACTATCCTAATTGTGCTTCTAATTTGCTAGTCTTAGGTCATGTCAATTCTTGAAAAGTCTGTTTAAAAAAAAAAAAAAAACCAACACTGCAGTTATCAACCTCAAGGTCAAGATAGAAGATTGGGCACATTTAAGATATACCTACTCCTTAATGCTCAAAACACATTAATGTAGTTGGATTATATTCTAAAATGCTTTAAAATGCATTCCCAAACACAAAGGCAACAGAGAGAAATCTCCAGAACTAGAACGGAAAAGAAATCTGTAACATTGAATGTAGGAGAAATAAATTTGCAAAATGGATGCTGTGCAGTCCTCAGAGCTAGAAACCAGGAGTCGTGCTTTGAAAGCTACTGTTAGATAGCAGCTGGCTTCTGTCCCAGAGCACCACAGAGAGCTCACAGGGGGCTTCCTCTTGCAAATCAAAGAAGGGTTGTGCACAAATGAGGACCATGCTAACTTTTTTAACCTTAGCTATGTTTGTAGTAAAAACACTTAATTGTCCATTCCTTGTTATGATGATCCAATGGAAAAATGGATTGAAGGTAGGAGAAGGTAGGAGAACACTTGAAGATCAGACCAAAAAAACACAAATTCAGTATAAGCCACCACCAGCATGAGATGTGACAGAGTCACCTCCTGGGAAAGATATCATCCAGGAACGATAACTCACAGCAAAATCACACACACACACACACACACACACACACACACGCACGCTCACAAAGTGAGAAAGTTTAAAATCATGAAAACTATGTAGTCACTCCCAAGAATGTCAGAATCCATACCCGATATATGAGAAATTGTAGAGCAAACTTAAAAGAACTTAACTTAAATATACTCAATATTTGGAAAAAAAAATAAAATCTAATCACATCACCCATTTAACACAAATAAAGGATTATTATATAGTAAAACCACACACTGAAAATAATCAAGAAGAAATATATCACAGTGATGCTAATAATGGCTAAAAAATTTGAGGACTTAACATATTCCTCTTTTTCTAAGGCCTTTATGTGCTGTATCTCATTTAATCCCTATAAAACTATACTACTAGCCTCATTTTTACAAATAACGAAACTGAGTCAAAAGGTTTATACAATGGCAGACATAACTAGGAGAGTCTTTGAAAACATATTTAAATGTACAATATTAATATGCATTTGACATTAGTCATATAATAGCTAAATTAGACACATTGTATTCTGTGAAGCTGCTTTTATAGTAAACCAAACTGATAAATTCAAAGACCTATCTAGAAAACTACAGCAATACACAGAGAAGAGAATGGCTAGCTGTTCCTTTTCTTCCCAGACATCCACATTTCAGCTGAGTATCTGAGGTGAATTGCGATTAGCTCTCATTGTTGTGAAAAAAGACCATAATTGCAATGTTGACAAAAAATGTGCTAAGTGTGAATAATATACTTAGATTGATCTGATATTTTCAGATCAATCCTATAGAGAAAATTCGTAAGTATGGCAGAACTCTCTCTGCAAAAAATAAATATATATATATATATATATATATATATATATATATATATATATATGTTTGTTTTTTAATTTAACTATTCTAGAAATATATGCAGAATAATTTAGGTTGTAAATCTCAGCAGAAACATTTCAGTGACAAAGAAGTATCTGTATTTGAAATGAATGTATTATTCATTTTTTCTTTTGTAGCTTTTCTATTTTAAGGTAAGGTGATAGCTTTCTCCATTCAGAATTCAGACATATGCCTCACAGTTGACCTTAAACAATCTTATCAACTGGGTTACTCTGAATGCCATAATACACCTCAAGATGCCTCGTAGGTGACTTTCTTTTTTATTGCTGTAAGTAACACTAAAGCCATTTTTGTCAATCTTTAAGTCAAATAATTGGTATGATTTTAGATAAATATAAAGCTATAATTTCTGATCTACTTTTTTCTTTTCTCTTTACCTCTTATGCATTTTACTTTAAAGTAGAGCATGTGCTAGCTTCAAAAAAGGCGGAATCAGTTTCTTTCCCAGCAGTTTTTCTTCCACCACTCCCCCATGTGTTGATCCCTTTGACACTCCCATTTTAGGGGTCCCGTTCCCTCCTTCCACTCCCGTCCTCTCTTAACCTTTTCTCCGTTTTCCCTGCACCTTACTTTCCCACACAATATTGCTTTGGCTCTCTGACAATGTATTCAGTGTATATATACTTGCCTTTTATCATCATGCTTCTTCATTATAGTAATATGTAAACAAATTCATCACCACATATGAATGGCTATGGCGGGCTAATTAGTTCTTCTTCCAGTTAATGTGTGAATTTCACTGGGATTCCCTAGCTATTTTTTTCCAACTGTGTATCTTCACCATGACAACGCTCTCAGTGTGAGGCAGGTGTTATTTGACCCAATGAAACATGGGCCTTTCAAACACTGTGACTGGCCAGTGAGCTAACTAATTTGGGACAAGTCTTAGGGCAACCAACAAAAACATATGCTCAAATAAGCAATGTGCTCATATTGCTAGTTCTTAGTTTGCTCTTCTATTAGAAAAAAACCGAATTCTAGTGCTAGAGCTCACCTTTCCCCCATAACTCATTAAAGGGTGATGGCGAGAACAGCCCTATAGGATCCAGTAGAAATAGACATGTTACCTATGTATATATCCCCCCAGACATCAGGTTACATTTTGTTTTTAATATTCGACTCAGCTAAGTATGGGTTAGAAACCCTAAGATGTACTACCATGTTTCCCTGAAAATAAGACCTAGCCAGACCATCAGCTCGAATGCGTCTTTTGGAGCAAAATTAATGTAAGACCTGGTCTTATTTTATATTACATACAACCCCGGTGCTTTATTGTATATTAATATTATAATCATATATATATAATATATATATATATATATTATATATATATATATATTACATTATATTATATTATTATTATATTATATTATACCGGGTCTTATATTAAAAGGAGACTGGGTCTTATATTAATTTTTGCTCCAAAAGTCACATTAGAGCTGATGGTCCGGCTAGGTTTTATTTTCGGAGACACACGGTACATTAGAATACTGTCCTTCTCCAAGCAAAGATCTTTATTTTGCTATATTGTAATTGCTTTTTTTCCTTTGGTGTATTTCCTACAAGATCTATAAAGGAAGGCTGATTCTTCACTATGCCTGCCGGCAGCACTGGGCACCACAGTTTTGAAAGGACAGGGGATGTTAGTAAATATAAATGGAGTGAGAACGCTTTAAATATCTCTACATACCACAGGTCGTCTAAACCCAACATTCATTACAGGTCTTAGTAGGACAGAGTGTTTAAAAATATATTCACTGTTTGATTTTCAAGACTTCTGGTTATACCGTGTTTTTCTGAAAATAAGACCTAGCCCGGACCAATCACCTCTAAATGTGTCTTTTGGAGCAAAAATTAATACAAGACCCGATCTTATTTTACTATAATATAAAACCAAGTCTTACATAACATAATGTAAGATCAGGTCTTATATTAACTTTTGATCCAAAAGACACATTAGAGCTGATTGTCCAGTTAGGTCTTATTTTCACGGAAACTGGGTAGGCACATGTGTTTTCCTTTGTTATATTCGAACATCGCAACTTTTCAAAATCACAAAGTCAACTAGAGGTAAATGTCTCTAAACTAATACTATGGTATCCATGATATGCAGTGCTCATTCATGGCGTTGTCAGGACTCTGATATCCTTATAACAGCCATTAAGTCCTCAAGGCAAAGTCACTTTTTTGCATGGTAATAAGACACACATTTCGTATGAGTATGCCATTCAGACCATCTGCATATTGATTGGGTTACAATAACCAAGCCATCAGTTCAACAGATACTGTACGTCCAGTTACAACAAAATCAGGGTTCACTTCGCATTACAGAAAAATTAGAATCAGCAAGTCACTTCTATTAACTCAGAAAATTCTAATTCCAATGGAAAATAGCACAGTTGTGGGTAAGAGAGAAAATATTTGAAATGGAGAAAAATTTCCTCCAGGTAAATCAGCAAGTAAAACATGGGGAATCATGATGTTGAGCAAGACAATTTAGGTTTGGCTACATGGAAGGTAAAAAAAAGGAAAAAAAAAAAACAAAACAGGCATGAATGGAAAGCCATGTACCATGAAACATGGTACCATATTTCACAGGTACCATGAATATCAGATAGATATTTATTTATTAAATGAAATCTTAAATAAGATATTTGAAAATATTTCCATATAGTTTGATGAATTCAGCTTCGGGCACATGTGAATACAAGAATTAAAATGTGGTTTTTGAAAAAAAATGAGCAACATGTCATGTTAATTTAAAAATATTCTATAGAAATTGTCTATCTCATGGTATTAGATATAATTTCATGCTATAAAAAGCAGTTGGAAGCATTTGGCATAATAATGATAAGATAAACAGATAAATTATGCAAACATATTTGTATAATAAATACATATTTATTCTACAGTTTTTGTTCATGTAAATGTAATACCAAAAAGATTTTTTCTGACAAAAATAAAAAAATAAAATACAGTAAGCCAAAACATAGTTTTTATAATATTCTCAGGAGAACAAATGCAATATCACTGAAGAAAAAAACCAGTAATAAGTGAAAACAATTTGTAAAGGAAAATTGAAATTGTACCACATAGGAACATATATTTCTAAAATCACAATGTATTACAAACTATTTTATTAAACAACAAGGTCTTGTATTGTGGTGTTTAAAGTGTTCCTTTTTCAACAAAAGACCTCAAAGTCTTTATAGACACTGGATTTCTTATGGATGCTTTCCTTTTCTTCCCCTCCTACTTTTTTCTCTCCTAGAAAATGGTTCAATTAAAGGGAAAAATAAGCTCAACAAAAATTTGAAGCTATTATTGCAAGATTATTTTTTCCACCAAGTTTTCATAATTTTTACCTTTCATTTGATAATTCAACTGTAAGCTTTATTGATAAAGAATAGGGATCAACAGAATATGATATGAATCAAATATGTTCATTTTAATATTGATATTTGTATTTTAATCTTGAATTAAAATCTCATCCAGGATATGAAGTAAAGAAAGATGATGAAAGATGAAGTAACTCTGTGATCTTGGTGGCCTAAACTTGTCATTAACTAACAAATTTATTGCATATTGGAAAACTTATATCTCAATTATGAAAACGTAAAGGTTTCATCAGTGTTAGTATTTGGCAATATCCCAAATATAACACCCAAAAAAATAGCCTTTATTTGAGAACTGTTGGCTTTTTGCCTTGTTTGAATAAAAACATTTAAATCCTAAGCCAGCAATTAATAACAACAGTAGGCAGATGTCCAAATATTATAATCTGTTATGCACTTTTTAAATGCTTTACCACTTTCTCTACCTTTATGACAGGTCATTATATTCATGATCTCAGATCACCTTCAAAAAACAGTTGATGTAGAGTTATCTCCTATATAAACAAGAAGTTATCTCCTTCTTATAAACAAGGGGTAACTGACCGCTCAGAGAAGTAAAGCTCTTCTCCTAGGTGGAGGGTTACTATATTTGACTGGAATCTGTTACATCAAAACTCCATTCTTTGTCGTTACTTATGTGGACTTCTTAGTGAAGGATAACTTGGCTAATTAAAAAGTTAATAAAAAAATAAAAAGTTAATAACGATTAAAAGTTTTCTCAATTTTCTTTATTTGTCTTGTTAAAGCATAAGTGGATTCCTGTTTGGGGGCTTTTCCTCTGAAGTACAATGAACACTATTATTTCAGATTTGTGGTTTTCACAGAGAAATATGGCTTGAATCCATAATCATCCATTGGAATTAGGGAACATCTATGATTTAGAATATAGACAAATATCTGACTCATCCCAGATCTTTCAATTATTAACATTTTTAGAACTCTGAGTCCAAATACTTGGGGAAACAAAACTCAGAAAGAAAATTTTGTTCTAATATTACATTTACTATTATAGGAATAGATATAGAAAAAGTATATAGAATGGGAGTGAAAGTGTTTCTATTTCTTCCTGTAAAATGTATTTATATGCATTTGTTTATATAGGATTCAGGCATAATAAAAATATTTTGAATTCACATATATTTCTCTTTTTCCTTGTTACCATTATAGACCAGCTTTTCACTTAGTAAATTTCCTCAGGGATGCATGCTTATTCCTATATGTTTCAGTACTCTTGTTTCAGAACTTATAAGTCACTTCCTGCATTCCACAATTTCATTATTATTCATAAGTGTTTATGTTTTAGTCCATTTTTCTTGGTACATTTTGGGCAATTTGTTAGCTAAAGGAATACATTTAGTTTTGCTAAGCCTATAAATTCATCTAATAGCTTACATTTTCCAAAAGATATTTACATTTGTATAGCTGCCTTAAGACTGTTCTGAAAGAAATGAATGATGGTGGATGGCAAATGGAAAAGCTAAATAAAAATGGCAGAATAATGGGTTATAATTTCTTGTTTGATGTAATTTGTCATTCTTAAACCAATCCAAAGAGAAGTTGACTCTTTGATCTAGATATAATGCCAAATATAGCTCTTTAAAATATGAATTGAGATACATTTTTTAATTCAAAACTTTATGTTGCTGTTCCTTTGGACTTTGTATTGCTCTCTGTGAATGGATTTGTTCTGTGAATTTTCTTAGATTATAGTCAAACCAAAAAAAAAAAATATGACAATTACGTTTAATGAAATGATTTCTGAAACATGTTCTACTAGGTAGCACAGATCCCTCTTAGTGCTTCTGAGCAGTCATCTGTCAAGCTTTGTTGAACTCACATCCAAAGTCTGGCACTTGGGCTTTTTCCACAACTGCCCTTGATTTACTGGAGTCATTTACCCACCAGAACAGAGTTTCAGAAGTACCTGGGAGTTTAGTCCATACACCAGTCCCCAGGGACTGCTGCAGTAGGAGAGCAAATCTCTCTCTCTTGCCTGGAGTTGGACTACTTTCTGAGGCAACATTTATAGTGCAGCGCTGTGATCCGTGATCACACTGAAGCTGGGACCTTACATAAAATTATACACTTCTTATTGTCTTCCTCTCTTTACCCCCTTTTCCCACTGTCGTTATTTTTGTTCCCCCTGGAAGAAAATGCTTAATTAATCACTTCCATGAGGAATCCTTACCTAAGGTTGGATGCGGAAGAAGTCCCAAAATTACAATGATATTATAGTTTTACTTAATACTTCCAAAGTTCAAGAACATTAATTGTTAACAATGTGAAGTTAAGTGATAAATATGTGCTATAATTCCTAGTAATGGAAAGTACATTATTGGAAAATTGGGTCAGGGCTGAGGGTGACAGCAAACCTCAAATAACAGTGGATCCAAAAAGATCAATGTTTCTCACACACGCACACACACAATTTGGGACAATTAAATTTGTGAAATTTCCACCCGTGTAAGTGCACAGTGGAAAGCACGTGAACTTAATTGTGCGGCCTTTTGCCTGTACACACGTCATGTGTGTATTGCCAAAAAATTGTATAAACATTTTAAGAAAGGAAACCTGCATTGAAAATTGAATACTCAAGTATACCGATAACGAAAGATGAATACAAGCCACGTTTGACATCTGCAATTACAAGAGTTTGCTCAAAGTGGTTACCATCGTGTCCCAGACACTTCTGATTATGGCGAATTACTTGCTTGAGCAATGTTTGACCAAAGTTCCGTCTGTGTGTGTGTGTGTGTGTGTGTGTGTGTGTGTGTATGCAATTCAGGTTTAGCCGTGAACTTTTTGACCATCAGAGACAAAATGTTGCCTTTTATTTTCTAATCTTGTTCAATAATAAAACTTATATATTATAAGCCAAATGTGGTAGAGTGTGTTTTCACAAACTTCCACAAGTTTCCAAGAGGGAGAGAACAGAACTCAGTTTAAAGGCACTTTTCAATAGTTTAAAAGGGTTACCTTTGGACTGAGATTGACACTAGCTTTGTGACAAAAAAGAAATGGAAAATCTAGTTTTTATTTTGTGTGGTCATATGCTTAGTAAATGTTACAGGGTGCTTTAAATAGAATAATAGAAAAATGAACATTGGAGAAGAAAAAGCAACCTCTGCTACTGCAAGGAAAAAAAAAAGGACTCATCTTTCCTCTTAACACTGAATTTGCCATAAAGGAGTGTTTTAGGCATTCGAAAAATGTCAATTATAAAATATCTCAAAGCTTTTCTAATAACCAGTTGAACTGCACTCTTGTTGTTATTTTAATGGAAGTAATAAGCTAAAAATATATAAAAAAAAAATTTGAGGCAAATCTAAAGGGCACAAAGGTCTGTTAATGCCTGCAGATGACTTTTTAAAGCTACCCAGTGTGTTTCTAGCTTTCAACTCACATTCATCCCAAAAGTCCGTTAGAATGCAAGACTTCCTCCCTCCAGCAAAGATTATATTCTTGTTTATATGACTCTAAAGAACTAGAACTGTTCAGCTACTTAAATCAACAGAAATGTTGGTCCTCCTTTGTGTTGTGATTTGGCAGAAGATTCCCATGAATAAATATTTTGAAACCATCAGGTTCAAGTTATCTAACATTCAGCTAGTCCTCTTTAGAAATATATTTACTGAGAAAATTACCATTTTACAAAAAAAAATAGAATCTGCATCTAGAAAAAAAAATCTTTCATTGGGATGACAAATGTGCAATATCACTCTGACTTTAAGAGAGTCTCAGATGTCCTAACACAAATTCTTTTATTTCAGGTTTTCAAAGAGAAATTTACCTATTAATATAGTCTGATTTAATAAAACATACTTTAACATTACCCATTCACGTGGCTTTTTAAAGGGTTTTAACTCTATGAAACAAGGATTATTATGGGACCTTTTCTATCCACATTTTATCTGGAGAACGTAAGTAGTGCCTGGACTGAAGTAGAAATATAATAAATGTTTACTGAATTAAGTATCAATACATAATAGTATTTAATGGATGAAGAGTGGATACCAGTATTCAGATTTTTAGTGATCCAAAATAGAAGGAGGAATAATCTCATTACACTAGCTAGGAAATTTCAGTTGTCAGAAATCCAAATTGTGAGCCTAAGTTTACTGCTCTGAAAGTGCTAAAATCATGTTCTTTTGTGACTCAAATAGCAAGAGGAAACTTAAAATGAGAACATATATTTCTGAAAGCGAGTGTATTCTTGCTTAGTGTGTGTATTTTGGGTGTCACTCTAAATTATAAAAACCATAGAGATTGACACTCTAACTATGTTATTCATCTATCTATCTATCTATCTATCTAGCTATCTATCTATCTATCTATCTATCTATCTATCTATCATCTCCATCTACCTAGGTGTTATAAACATACTCTCCAAGTTTTAATGGAGGGTTTAGTTAATTATTTTTGAAATAAATATATGAATGAATGAGTCAATTTTTGAAAAGCTTAATGAAGAAATCATAAGAAGAGCTAAAAGACATGGAATTTTTAACTGATTGCTCCAGAAATAGATGTTAGCAGCCATTAGAAATTACACTTTGGATTTATTCTATATTCAGAGAAATACTTTCTTTGACAAAACAGAAGGTATTCCAGCTTCTGATGAGAGACGTCAATGAGCTGGTCCTGGCACAGGACATCTGATCCATGGATAGTATGTGTAGTCATATCTCAGGGAAGATTAGTAAAAGGGTAATTAAATGGTCCCGGATTAAGTCCATCACCATAGAGTTAGAATTCAGCAAGAATTCACCCAGCTACAGAGAGTTCAAATAATTGATGACTGAAAATCTAGGAAACAGAATTGAATACAACTGTTAAGAAAGCTTGAATCATTAGAAGAAAAAAATCTAGGATAAGTTACCCTCCAGTGTTCAGAGACCATGAGAAGTAATGACGCAAAGTCTGCAACATCCCGACATATGTTCGCAAAAGTTCTATTCTATGATACATATGCAATGTTAGTGTATAGACTCTAAATATTGCAAAATGTAACTTCCCCACAGATTACCTATAATTAGCAAGTAGATTTTTATTTTTTGTTCATTTTATCCATATCTTACCTTTTTTCTATTTCTAAACCTAGTATTCCTCTCTAACAACTTCTCTGATCTTAGTCTCTTGCAAAATGCCAGCGTTGCTTTACACTAAGAGCTCAAACAACCCAAATTTTTGTAAGGAGACTAACTAAAGAAAGGATGAAGTGGGATATACATATAAAATTTTTGAATAGAAATGTGGATGTTTCTGTGTTAAAACATTAGCCATGGGCTTCAAAACATTGTTACATATTATATATATATATATATATAATATATCCCTTATTGGTATGATTTAATGAAGGCAATAGTTATGATTTTATATTACTTAACTTATATTTTATTGCCACTAGGCAAACCTTATAATTTAGAAGCAAAATATAATATTAGAAACTAGTGCATTTGTTGCTATTTTCACTAAAACCGTAATAATACACATTGTGCTTACATTCAATATCAAGGAGGGTAACCTTAGCTTCCAAAATTTATTCTGTATACAAGTTTTTCAGTATACTAAAAGCAGCATAGTCAATTGCTATATACACCATATTTGGTTTGCTTCAGTAATGCTACAGCCTTTAATGAATATAATTCAAATTGATTTTGTAAGTATGGGTTTTCAAGAACTCTTATATTTGGGTTAATCTTTATAGAAGACAAAATAACATAAGATGAATACAAATGTGATCAGAGATGTATAATGTCAGCTCAATCATAATCACCTATGGTGAGAAAGAAATTTCATGGTGTGAGAAATCTAAAGGGTATTTCTTGTCTTCCTCTTAAAATGAAAATCTACTAGCTGGGAAACAGAGTGGGTCGCTCACAAGGCCTACCCTCCATTCACTGAATAATGGCTATGCTTTTTATGGCAGAAATTGAAGGCAGATGAGGACAGAAAGAGTACTCAGTGGGAAGTAACTGTACTTCCCCAGAGCTGATGAACTTTGGAATTGGAGGTAAGTTTGAAGGGAAAAAAATGGAAATCAGGCATCCTACTGTATCTGTAGCAAGTACTCACACTGATAAATGTAGATAGATATTGATGCCTGCAAACAGAGATGAATGGCTGAAGAAGAAAAGAGATAATTTTCAGCTCTTCTTGATTCCACATTATTCTTTTCCTGAGTACTGCTTGAAAGCTAGTAAAATAATCCAGGATAACCTCACCTCTGGAATGAATCTAATTGGGTAAGTGGCAGCAGGTCGTGGTTCCCACATGATGGAGACACAGTTACAGTTACATCGTATTTTGTTTAAGGAAGTTCATAATGTTCAGTAAATTTTGTTATTTTTAAAAGACACTACAATAATAATGCTTTTATCCTTATTTCTCCAGGACATGTATTTGGCACTTCAAGCACTGTATCCAAAACCTATTATATTCCATTTTCACTGAAAAACTATAGGATGAAAACTTACCTTAAAATAAGAAAAATAAAATAAAGCTTTATGTGTCCTATAATATTTATCTAATACTGAGTTTATCCTTCAAAAACAAATATAGAACTTAATAAAATTCAACCAAGTGTGCATGACATTCTAGTTCTAATATATATATTTGCCTTACAATAAATTGTACTGGTAAGTATAGTACAAGATGGACATGCAAATAAACTTAGCACCAGTGCTTTATTTATATGTTCTTTTAAATATTTAACAAAAAATTATTTTTGTCATTACATTTTAATGGTCAACTATAAAAGCAATTCTCCAATTCAAAGCCAGTCAGCATATGTGATGTAATGGAAGAAAATGAACAATGTTTATGATAAAAATAGAAAGAATGTTCTAGATGTATATGATCGTTCCTCTTTTTGAATTCTCTGTCACTTTCTCTTTGATCTACAAGCTTTCTTTTTTTGGATCATTTTGAATTTGATATTGTTAAAATAATTATATAAACAAAAGGAAGGTGAATGATTATTCATTTTTCTTCAGTTTTAAATGGGACAAATTTCGTTTTCATTTCTCAATATTATAATTGTAATAATTGTTGCAGGTGATATTTTAAAATTATTTTAAAATCAAAATTTAGTAATTTAAAGTTTGTAGAGGTAGTTTCATTGTCCAATAAATAGTGAAGTGTGTGATTCAATATGTGGACAATATCCAGTTTTAAAATGAAACACAAAACGTTTGGGCTTAACTAACATGCAAGTATGCTCGGAATTATTAGGACAAAATTCATGCTTGTGTGTACCACACATACACCCAGAAAGGGAATGGATAGCAATTGCTAAATCTCATAATTAATTCCTTCTAATTGAATTACTTTATAATCATACTTAAGCAAAAAATTATATATTTAGTTTATTTTACTTTATTTTGAACTTGTAAGTGGTTTCAAGTAGAACTAAAGTTTCATTCTCTGAAGGAATTATATAGGGGGAAAATTGACCTGTGAATGAACTCAGTCTCACAAGAACAGTGCTGGGTTGTTTGTGCAAGTTACTTATACCTGGTGAGAAAGTGGACTCAAAGCCAGGTCATCCCCAGCAGCAAGGAGGAGTTAGGAGAATATGGAGATGCCTGATAAAGAGAGCATGAGAAGAGGGCTTCTCATTATCCCTACTGTCCCTCACTCCATGCATGATAGCTGATGGTGGATGTGCATTCCATGGGACATTTAGGGAGCTGAGAAGCTGTATCTTATCTGGAAGCATTTCACCCCTGTCTTCTTCTTTACGCACCTCAATGAATACAAGTGTGTTTTCAATACCTCTTTCATAAAGGCAACCTACTATATTTTAACTATTCCTGATAATATTTTCCATCAATATTATAACAGACCCACCCTTGAAGGTGACTTTCGTATTGCATGTGTCATGATCTGGAATTATGATTAACACAGTCCAAATAAAAAGTAATTCAACAGTAATACTTTAATAGTTTTGTTCAGAAGAGAAATAAAAAGGAAAATGCAAATATTTTCCTTTCATTATAGTCTATATTTCTTCAAAGGCCCAGTCAATATTATTTAAATATGTATGCAAATTGAATAAATTAGTGCATAATAAATGGAAAATTCAATTTGCTCCCAAGAACTAATCAGTTAAAGATATTACTTTTTCTCTTGTATTCTATCCATAAAAAAAAAACAAAAAACATGTATATAGGTATTTGAAATTTTTCTAGAAATCCTATGTGATGCCAAAAATGAAACCTAGAGTTACCTAGTTAAACAAACAAAAAAATTATGTCTTCAGCTTGATTATGAGGTTTTCTTTTACAGTTACAATGATTGAATCTAATTCTTGCACAGTAATCACAAGGCTGAATTTAACAGATTATTTGTAAGCAAACCTTGGAAATATTTACTCTATCACCTAACTTTTCAATGAGCTTGATGAAAAATAATACTAATAATATTTATACATAAGTGTAAATATAAGCAAAATATTTAAGCGAATGTAATAGACATGGGAGTTTGTTCTAAATAGATGGGAATGACTCCAGAATGTGTTTATATGACTAACATAGTAAAAATTCAAGATAAGAATATATGTCGAAAAACATAATTGCCACTGAAGGAGTATTTACTATGCATATTCCAAAACTACTGAACAGAAAGGAGCACTTCTATAAGACCTGTTTCTTTTGATGAGGATAAAAGGGGATCAAATATAGTGTGATGGAAGGAGAACTGACCTCTGAGTGTTGAACACACTATGTTGATATATAGATGATGTATTACAGAATTGTACACCTGAACCTAACAGGTATCACCCCAATAATTTTAATTAAAAAAATAAAAATAGTTTCATAATAAACTTTTCATTCTCTGATCATTTTTCCCAATATATTCTTACACTTTGGGTGTTTTAGGCTTACATCATTGCTTTGACATGATATTTCATAGAATTAACCATCTATAGAGAACAAACATACACTTTAAGTATCTCTTAATTTGCTATAATAGTGTACATTATAATTATTTTCTAACATGTATAGGATGAAACTAAATTCAATCTACCCATGTTCACAAAGATCACAACCTCAATTTAATTGTGATTGTTTTATGACCAATCCTTCCTTGACATTGTTTTTACAACCCGGGATTGAATAACTGGGGTTTCTCTGAATAAATAAAATAGACCTTGCAAATAAAGAAGAGTCATAAGCTAATCTTTCTTTTCTCACGGTTTGAAAAAACATAAGGAGAGATTGCATGTCATTGTGTAGATACTATGCTTTCTGAGGAAGGAATGTACCTAACATACATTTAATTGAACTAAAATACTATCCAGAATTCTGATTAAAATTTTATTATACTTTAAGATGATGACAAATAGTTGGCTCTTAAGTAAATTTCTATTACTCTGCAGATTGCCCAAGCTCTTATTTGCATAAAAGTTCAATTCACAGATTTGGCAAGTGAAAAAAATTTTGCGTACACTAATCAGAGACTTTAGTAGTTAGAATTAAAGCCATACATTTTGCTGATTATAGCCAAATGTGGTACTTTGAGTTTCATTATATAATTAAATAAATATAATTTGTTATTATCTTAAGAAGAAACTCCAGTTGAATAGCTCTATTATATTAAATTACTGGTAACTGCATGCACAGCACTCAATACAACGAAGGTTTTCTCATCATATGGTGCTTAATAATTTAATAGTGGAATTGACCTATTTTTCAAGGAAGGAGAAACTTTATGATTTTATCTTTAAAAAAGTGAAGGATTCATGTTTTAAAAGTGTGGATTATGTGTTAAGGTAGACAAGGCCATGATACATGAATTAGGAAATCCAATGATTTAAAGTAAGGTGCTCTGTTTTTAAGACACCCAAGGACCCAAGGCTGATGGTACCTCTACCACCTGGCTATGGCAACATCTGGACATTGTGCTGCCCTCAGTTACTGCAATAGGGAAAGACAAAAGGAAAGGTGAATGTGTATTTTTCACTGGGTCCCTCTTCAAGTGACCTACATCATTCAGACCTCAAGGCCAGAATAAGAAACATGGTATTGCCTAACTACAAAGAGAACAAGAAAATATGGTGAATAGAATATCTGGTGAGTGTTCATTGCAATAATTTGTATAGTACAAAGAGAAAAATGGGAACTAAAACAGAAATCACAATGTACTATAATGTAGATGTTTCTATGATAGAAAGCAAATGATTTAAAATATAATGAACTACTTCAAATATCTATGATATACTTTATATTCATCTGTCTGTATGTGGATCTGGCTAATAATAAGTGCTTAACTAAACTAACTTTATAATGTATGAATCCTTTAAGATATTATTCCAGACAACAATTTTCTCCAGATGTCTGTGGTAGAAGTTTAAATAAGAATATGCGTTCTCTGATGTTTTAATAAAACAAATAATATATATACATATATATATAATAAACAAATTTATATATATATATAAATTTATAAAAATATATATATATATATATATATATATATATAATATATATATATATATATATAAAAACATCAGAGAACACATATTCTTATTTAAACTTCTGCCACAGACATCTGGAGAAAATTCCTGTCTGGAATAATATCTTACACGGTATTACACCTTAAAAGGTATAATTATATATTGTGTATTATATATTATACATTATATATATATATATTTTTGTTTGTTTGATTGTTTTGTTTGTTTCTTTGTTTTATTTTTGTTTTTTAATTACAGTTGACAGTATATTAGTTTCAGAAGTACAACACAGTACTTAGACATTTGTATAACCTATGAAGTAATCACAATAAACCTGATACTCATCTGACACCATACATAGTTATTAAAAACTACTGATTATATTCTCCATGCTATATTCTACATCTCCAAGACTATTTTATAACTACAAATCCAACCTCTTAAATCCCCTCTCCCTTCAACTATCCCTCCAAACCTCCCCAATCCAGCAACCATCAATGAGGTTGTTTTTGTTTTATTTGTTTATTCTGTTCTCTAGATTCCATATATAAATGAAGTCATATGGCATTTGTGTTTCTCTGTCTGACTTACTCTACTCAGCACAATAACCTCTATGTGGTTGCAGATGGCAAGATTACATTATTTTTTTATGGCTCAGCAATATTTCATTAGATATATGTACCACCTCTTCTTCCTTCATTCATCCAATGATGGACACCCAGGGTGCCTCCCTATCTTGGCTGTTGTTATCAATGCTGCAATGAACATATGGATGTGACATATCCTTACAAAGTACTGTTTTGGATTTCTTTGGCTAAATACCAGAAGTGGGTTTACTGGATCTTTCTTTGTCTCTTGTTATAGTCTTTTTCTGCAGTCTGTTTTGTCTGGTATACTATTGCTACCACCCCAGCTTTTGTATTTGTTTCTTTCCATTTTCAACAAATATAATTTTTCCATCCCTTTACTATCAGTCTGTGTGTCTTTTGATCTGAAATGAGTCTCTTATTGGCAGCATATGTAAGGGTCTTGTTCTCTAACCCATTCAGCCACTCTGTCTTTTGATTGGAGCATTAAATCAATCTGCATTTAAAGTAAGTGTTAATAGATATGTAGTTATTGTCATTTCATTATTCATATTTTTTTTTCTTTTCTTCTCCTTCTCCTCTCCAAAAAGTCCCTTTAACATTTCTTGTAATACTGGTTTGGTGGTGATGAACTCTTTTAGCTTGTTCTTGTCTGGGAAGCTCTCTATTTATCCTTCAATTCTAAATGATAGCTTTGCTGGATAAAATAATCTTGGTTGTAGGTCCTTGTTTTTTCATCATTTTGAATATTTCATGCCTTATGGTCTACAAAGTTTCTGTTGAGATATTAGTTGACAGTCTTATGGAGCTCCCCTGTAGATAACAAACTGCTTTTCTCTTACTGCTTTTAAGATTCTCTCTTTGTCTTTAATCTTTGGAATTTTCATTATGATGTGTCTTGGTGTGGGTCTCTTTGGGTTCATGTTTGTTGGGACTCTGTGCTTCCAGGACTCGTATGTCTATTGCCTTCTCCTGGATAGGCAGGAGAAATTTTTTGTCATTATTTCATCAAATAGGTTTTCAATTTCTTGCTCTCTCTCTTCTCCTTCTGGTATCCCTATGGATGCAAATGCTGTTATGCTTGATATTGCCCAGAAGAGCCTTAGACTCTCTTAACTTTTTGGATCATTTTTGCTAATCTGATTGTTTTCTGCTACCTTAACTTCTAAATCACTGATTCAATATTGTGCTTCTAATCTACTGTCAATCCCTCTAATATATTCTTTATTTCAGTTACTTCATTCTTCATTTCTGACTTTTTTCCTTTTTTTCTTTTAATGTTTCCCGTCTCCATTTTATTGTTTCTTTTTTCTTTGTTGAAGTTCTCATTGAGATCACTGAGTCTCCTTAGAACCAATGCTTTGAACTTTGTCTGGTATGTTGCTTGTCTCCATTTTGATTAGTTCTATTTCTGGAACATTGTTCTAGTCTTTCAATTGGAATCTGTTCCTTTGTCTACTCCCCCCGTGGGTGTGTGTGTGTGTGTGTGTGTGTGTGTGTGTGTGTATATATATTATATATATATATATATATATATTATATATATATTCTGAATTACATATATATATATATATATATATATATATATATATATGTAATTTGGTAGAACTGCTATATCTCCCAATCTTACTACAGTGTCCTTATGTAATAGGTATCCTGTGAGACCCAGTGGCTCAATCTCCCTGATCTCCTGAGCTGAGTGTGCCAGGCGTGTCCCTGGTGTGTGCTGTATATGCCCTCCTGTTATAGTCAAGCCTTGGTTGATGTTGGCATATCAACTGGAGGGACTGACCTTCAAGCTGGACTGGCATGACTACAATGGAGGAGCTGTTGTGCAGGGGCTGACCCTAAGGAGCAGCATTCACTTTAGCAGGGCTCTGGTGCCTACCAAGTCTGCCCTTTGGGTGTGTCTTTTGTGGAGTTGGTTGGGTGGTGCTCTGGTGTGATAAGAAGCTGGCCACCAGCTGTGTTCATTTTGGGGTCTCTAAAAAGGAGCTCTGTTGCAGGACAAGGTCAGCCATCTCCTGTGCCTTTCACAGGGCTTAATATATTACTTAATATATTTTACACAATGATTTGCGAATGATTGACACTTCTGCAGGGCTTGGAGTTGCCTGAGAGAGGCTAAATGATTAACTTAGGCTAGCTTCTGCTAGTGCCAGGCTTGGGGCTCCTTAGCAAGAGGTATGGGGCATGCTGAGTCCAAATGTTGCTTGTTTGGGGCTTGTGAACCTTAGAGAGATTTTAGGAAAGTCTGCAGCATGAGCCAAGACATGTCATTTGTATGGAAAAGCCAATGGAAGCTGCTTGGATGGGTATGCAAGTTGGGTTGGCTGGTATCTCAGGGAATTACCAGGGTGGAGCCGACAAATCATGTTAGCCAGGTTGATGAAGATTCAGATATGGTGGCCACCTGTGTCTGCCACCCGGGAATGGGAGGGCTCAACAAAGGAACAATGGCTTTTGCGAGCACTTCTGTCTGGGAGATAGCTGACCCTCTATCCCTCGGCCTGAATCCTGACAATTCAGTTCCTCTCTGCGTGTCCTTGGCACCTTTCGTGCTGTTGCCCTAGTGCTTGAGCTCAGAATGAGTGATTCCTTCAGTGAGTAAGTCTGTGTTTGGGCCCTTTAAGAGGAACACCTGGTAGTGTAGCCACCCTCTGTTTTACTCAGTCACAATCTCCACTGGTTTTCACAACCAGAAGTTGTGGGGACTTTTGTTCCTGGCACTAGAACAAAAGCTGGGTAGCTTGGTAGAGGGCTGGGACCCCTTGCTCTTCAAGGGGTACCTCAGAAGTTGAGGGATTTCTCTTGATTTTTAATGGTCACGTGTGGGTGTGGCACCAGCTCCTTCCAAGTTACTGCCCCTCCTACCAATCTCAAGGTGACTTCTTCTGTATGTCCTTAGTTGTATGGCTTCTGTTCAACTAGACTTCAGACAAGTCTCCATGATGATTGTTCTGTAGTTTAGTTGTATTTTTAATATGTTTATGAGAGGATGCAAGCACAATGTTTACCTACTCTGCCATATTGACTGGAACCTGTGTTCTGTGATTTAAGAAGCTCTTCTGAAAGAGTTTTCCCTAAAATTATCTTCCTTAACTCATATAACACTAAACTTTCTATACTTATGAATAATATCATAGTATTGTAAATCATTTTTCACTCTTAATTTACAATTTACAAATTTAAAATTGTATTTTATGAATTTAAAATTTTTATCCAATATTAAATTATAATTACCTCCAGTAAAGGCAAGTCATAAAACCAATATGATCTCCTGAAACTGTAAAATGCATGTGGTATTAAATCATCAGCTAGGTAAGAGGGAATGAAGAAAGTTTAACAGGATAGAGAAATACATCCATATGGAAAGTCTCTAAAGCAGACTTTATATTAAAACATTGTTAGTTGATCCTGACTGAAAAAGAAATGTAAAGCTACAAAAATACATCCTCTGAACTTAATAAAATATAAAGAAAAAATATGATGCAGGGAAAACAAACTGTTACCTTTTGCCACTAGGAGTATAAATTACTAGTAGCTTTGTGTGTGTGGTGGGGGGAGGGATTTAATTATACCATTGTCTATAAAAATTATCAAGTATGTATTGCACTAATGTCAATAGTTCTTGCACACTTACAGAAAAATGTAAATCACTGTGTTACTTTTTATACCAAAATGTTACAATCAACCTTAAAATGGAATAATAAAATATATTATGGAACATGTGTTCTCTGAAATACTATAAAGCTTTTAAAAACATGTATATGAAGTAACATGTGGTAATGTTCCCATCAAGAAAGGTTCTCAAAGGCATAGGGTCAAGTTTTTAGCACATGAGGAAACTGAATCAGTGAGAGGTTTTGGGTTGTTTAAGATTGCAGGACTAGTGAGCGATGAAACTCGGTAACAAATCAAGACAGCATGTTTCTCACCTGTATTATTCATACTGTGATATATTATATATGAGAGAGTTTGAAAGTGAGAAAGAGATAAATTATCCTATTTAACTAAAAACAAATTCCTTTAGCTATATATGTACAGAAATGCTTTATATGGAATATTGGGATAAACCTCAAACTTCCACTGGTAGAATCAGAATATAGGCTCCTTAGGAGCTGCTGCTGTATCTGTTTTGTATGGTTCTTTCTTTCTGTATGGTGCTTCCTTGAATTTAAGCATTTGATAAATATTTGTTACAGACTTGATGAGTAATGGGGTGACCAATTAAATGTTCACAGTGGTTAGTTTTGTAGAAAGAATATATTTGAGAGAAGCACAGTGGCATACTGCACTTATTTTAAGTTTTGAAACTACTTGAATTTTTGAAAATAAGATTATGTTATTATATTATTCATATAATCTTATGCTATAATAACAGATTTTGACAATTATAGATAAAGACAAGCAAGTTAGAGTTTCCTAAACGTTTTAAGTCCATGCCACCTTACAGTGTCAGTAAGATTTTCAGACCATACCTAGTATAAAAAATACTTAAAAGTTCTGTATTGTATTAAGTATAGGGTTTACTAAATTTAGTAAATTGTTAAGTCTGAGCCACTTAATATATTAACTTGTATGATGTTTGACAGATGTTTCTATGTTTCCTTGGAAAACGTGAACTACCTTGTAAGTTTACTGAGGTTTCCAGGGGTACTCCTGCATGCATATTATGTCATATATTACATTATATCAATATTTAAATTCCTTAGTTTATATATATATATGCTGGGGGTGCCAAAAATATATACACATGGCTTTTCATCCTTTGTTATTGGTATATATTGAGTATTACAATTTTAATACAGTTTTTTCCTTTCTTAAGATGTGTATACATTTTTTGGTGCTCTATCTCTCTCTCTCTCTCTCTCTCTCTCTCTCTCTCTCTCTCTCTGTCTCTCTCGCTCTCTCTCTCTCTGTCTCTCTTCCTCCCTGTGTATATTTCTAATGCAAATTGTTTTAACTTAGAATTATTTATTAAATGATTAACTTAGAATTAAAAAATTAACACAATTAAATGGCATTTTTATTGTTAATGTTGGTACCTGTGCACTTGGCTAATGTATTTTTTTCAAGTTTTAATGATCATGATTTTGTTTAGAGGTATCATCACTTTTTCACCTGTATAGTAATTATTTGTTTTAAGACAGGTTTCTGATGTTTTTAGAAAGACAAGTTAAATGTGTAGCTCTTTGGATATTGCTTATTGTTTTCATACACTATTCATTTCTATATCGACAGTTATAATGTTAACATGCCAAAATGAAGTATGAGCTTGAGAGTATCTATAATAGCTGCATGAATAGTGACTTTTATAAAAATAAAAACAGATGTTGAAGAATATTTCACATTTTATCATTTTAAAAATGCATTTTGTTTTCCTTATGTCATATTTTTGTGATGTGGAAAAGCCATAAGCCTGCCAACACAAAAACCTTCTCCAGAAATTAAATGGCAGATATAGTTAATGATGAAATTGAAACAAAATAATATCTTGAAAACCATGTGTGTAAACTTATGAGTTTATTTATTTATTTATTTGTTTGTTTATGTAATTTCTCCAGGGCCTATCAGCTCCAAGTTATTGTCCTTCAATCTAGTTGTGAAGGGTGCAGCTCAGCTCAGTCACTGTTTTTTCAGTCTTTAGTTGCAGGGAGCGCAGCCCACCATCCCATGTGAGAATCGAACCAACAACCCTGTTGTTCAGAGCCCGCGCTATAACCAACTGAGCCATCAAGCCACCCCGAGGTTTGCTTTTTTTGATTGTTTAATATTCTAAATTGAAAGACAATGAAGATTGTTTAATATTTTAAATTGGAAGACAATGAATGTACTATAGAGATACTAAATTACATGATCCAAAATAGTAGTGTATCAATAAGTGAATTAACTCCTCTGTAAATTCTCCCACAGATATAAAATAAAGATGGTAATATCTTTGTCACAGATCAATTCCAAGCTCAACTGAGCTAAACCTTATCAACAATGCCTGGCCCAAGTAAGTGATTAAACTAATAAGTACAGAATTTTTTTTTTAATTTAAGTAATGAAATGTCTGTTTTTAAATAAAGTTGAAACGATCTTCTTTCTAAAAAATTAAATTGTTCATCTGTTATTTTACTTAATTAGCTGACATTTCACCAATATTCATTCAAGAAAATATTTATCAACATGTCTCTATAATGGGTCAATCATTGCAATAAGTACTGGAGATGCATAATTGAGCGAGACAAACAAGTTTTTGGCCACTATGGAACTTCCTTTTCCATTATATGTCTGAGGTGGGGGGGGGGGGTACAGAAAATAAATAATACACAAATTAACATGAAATGTCAGAGAGTGATCCATATGGTGATAAATCAGCCTAGGAAAAGTAGTGACTGGGAAATTACCTTTAATAAAATGGTCATGGTAACGAGGCGACCTCTGAATTAAGGGCTTAAGGATAAAAAAGAACCAGTCACATTCATGTCGTGCAGAAATAGATCCCATGCAGAGAAAACAGCAGAAACACAGGATGAAAGATAGAATAAGTGAAGCATAACTGATGAGTAAGAAGGCTGGTGTAGCTGTGACATACTGAGGAAGATTTCAGAGAATTCCTTGCAAGAGGAAGCAGGTATCTGATTACTAAATCATGACAAAAAACTTGGATTTGTTCTAATTCTAGGAGAGAACCTTTGGGTGATTTTAATCAGGGGGTTCACATGAGTTAATCCATTTAAAACAAGAATCCAAATCTAACTAATTTTTAGGTTCTTGTATTAGTCAAAGTAAAAGATAATGGATAGATAATAAATAGAATTAGTGGAGATGGAGAGAAATTAGCTCACTTAGGAAATATTTGGAGGCAGACAAAGAGAATTAATTTTCTGAGAGTAGTACATGAAGGGATAAATCCAGGATAATTTATGCCATACATTGATGTCATAATGTGAGAATGCATCAATCGTGAACTGATGGAAGGGATAGGAGAGTGAGCAATTCAAGTATCCTCTTTTGGGCACATACATTATACATACCTATTGCATTTCCTAAAGACGATTCTGAGTAGTCTTTTGGATATATGGACTATGAATCTGGAATTCATGGGAGATATCAAGACTATAGCTGTAAATCTGGCAATCATTGGAACACAGCGTATTTCAAAACGTTGAGGCTTGATGACATGCCATAAAAGAACAAAAGAGCTCAAGATGTAGCCCTGAATTACTTCAGCACTTTGAGGGTAAAGGAAAGCCTGAGCATTGGCCATGAGGTAAGAAAGTAACACAAGTACTCTGTTGTCACTGGTCTCTGGGAAAGGAGGTTTTTCAAGAAATTGGGAGTGGTTTTCAGTCAAATCCTGCTGAGAGGAAAATTAAGATGAAAACCTGATAACATCACACACTATTCTTCATTGAGATTTTGTGACAACATGGTGAAATTAGATCCCCTTTAAACTGATCTAGTACTGGGGGAGTGGCAGGAGGAAGAGATTATGTGAAATTGTTAAACCTGACTGTGTTTATATTTTAGCCTACTATAAAAAAAAAAAAATAAGCTTAAGCATTAGTAAGGAATTCAAGCTTTCTGTGAAAGGAAAAAAGTAAAATTTCCTATCACAGAAACATGTGAACACAGAAACAGTTGGAGAAAACAAAGAATCCAAACAAAAATTTTGAAATTAAAAAGTTGATATCTATCATTGAAAAATAAAATACTTCATGTCCATCGTAAGAAGTAACGTAAGTGGTCAGCATTTTATAATGAATATTAAAATGATGATGCGTAGTAAAATCAATGGTCAAATTTGTTTCACAAATATTGAACAGATGAATAATCAAATCCTAAAGATATCTGGGGAAATAATATTGAATATTCATAATATTCGTGTGGAGCAGTGTACTGAAAAGGATGTTCAACTAAGAAGATTAAGTTGAAATCTCTATTTTACTGTACTAAATATAGCTATTGTTCAATTTTACCTAATACTGTTATATCTTTATAAATGTAATAAATTGTATTTTAAAGACTTTTGTCAGTTTTTCAAAGCAAGTATTACTGCTTCCATTTTTAAAAAGGGAAAAAGACTCAGTTGTTTAATAACGTTTTTAAGAAGACACAGTCAAAGCAATCTCATTTCCATTTCATTGCATCCTATTTATTTCATCCTATAACCAAAATCTCTCTCTTCTACTAGGTACACAGGACGATCTTTCTTTATTACTATCAATGACTTGTTGGGGAGTTTATATTCAAATTCAATAATGTGTGATTTAACTATGTTGAAGAGATACGCTTTTCTTATTTCATGGAATATGTTGATTAATTGAGCATTAATTCATTGTTTTTCTGAAAGTGATAATACTCTGTAAGTACATAATGTTGTTTTTTTTAATTTTGTAAAGATAGCTTAATAGATCATAGTCAATTTTTGAATGCGAGAATCTTCTGTAGATGTGGCAAGTGAAAGCTCTCTTATTTAGGTTAGGGAATTAAAATATTCCCAGGTTTGCTTTTCTGTGTATGTTATACTTGACATTTGGACCAGTCCTAAAGTTCTTTTCTTAAAAGTTCTGATAATAGTGAGCAAGATTTAATTAGGAAATTAATAGAGATATCTATTCCTAGCATCTTTGTAGCCTTGAGTAAGTCAATAAATGTTCATGAATCTAACGTTTTGATACAGATGTATCTATCTTACATAAATTTTTTAAAAATACCTATGCTACTTGAAATTATATAAAATTTATATCATATGAGAAAATATGTCATATATAATACATGCATAGCTATAAATGGACACATTAAATATTCTACACATGAAATTGTTTTTAAATATAAGTTGATATAAAGTATAATTCAATTATCAAGATATGTTTATGTTAAAGCTTGTCATAACAATCTATTTGCACACGGTGTATTTATACATTAAATGTAATTTAAAACAATATGTACTTAATGTACAATGCATGAACTATATAAATTATGTAACAAAAATATTTATCTAATCTTCCCCTTTTGGGCAGGTATTTTCTGCTTTCTAACACAACACCATCATCTCTCACCATCATCTCTGAACTACTTGAGTAGACTACTCAATGATCGCCTCACTGTCTTTAAACTTGTTACCTTTGCCCTTTTCTCCAAATGAAAGCAAGAGTGATCTTTTTCAGAAGCAAATGTATTCTTGTTGCTCTCTTATTTAATATTAATCACTCACTCTATCCCTAAATTTATAAAGAATTCCAACACACCTAGTAAAAAGAGTGTCTTGCTCCATCTTAACTTAATTTCATGGCACTCTGCCTCATTCATTAATTCTAGCCTCCTTGGTTTCTTTTCCCTATGGGCGTTTATTCCTGCAGGGACTTGATGCATGCTTTTTGAATAATCATTGCCTGACCTTCACCTTGCAGTTTTCAGATTTAGCATCACTTATTGTTTCAAACTAGCAGCGTGTCCCAATGTTTCATGCTTCAGAAGATAATTATTATTTTCCTTATTACATTTTTAACTCTTTTTTTTTTTTTAATGTTTGTCCACAGGTAGGAAAGTAAAAGTTAGGGAGCCTACCTCCTTATACACTCCTCTATCAATGATGGCTACTCTTATGTGTGATGTAAAGTAGGTATTTAACACATTTGGTGACTAATTAAAAATATATTTCAAATAGTCTCAACACTTTGTTATAGATATCTCAGTTACATATGTGAGATGAAAATTTAAATTTGTAGACACTGCAAGTAAGACTTAATACATTTTCATAGGCTGAGTGTATAAAAACAGTTTAATATTGTATGTAGTTTAAGTTGTCATTTAGTGTATTTGCTCTCTTAAGAATAGTTATAGTATTTTCCCACTACTTATATATTTAAAAGAACTTATTTAACATCAGGGTTTTCCCAGGCTATCAAAGAGATATATGCACTTCCATGTTCACAGCAGCACAATTTACAATAGCTAATTTACAAAGATATGGAAACAACCTAAGTGTCCCTCAACGGATGATTGAATGAAGATATTGTATACATATTCAGTGGAACATTATTCAGCAGTGAGAAAGAAAGGGATCCTGCCATCTGTGATAAGGATTGACCTTGAGGGTACTACGCTAGGTGAAATAAGTCAGACAGAGAAAGACAAATACCATATGATGGCACTAATATATGGAATCTGAAAAATCTGAACTCACAAAAACTGAGTAGAATGGTGGTTACCAGGGGCTAGTAGGTGGGAGATTTGGGAGATGTTACTTAAGGTACCAACTTCCAACTGTTAGAAAAATAAGTACTGGAGATCTGACGCACAACATAGTGATGATAGTCAACAATACTGCATTAAAAAGTTTCAAGTTGCTAAGAAACTAGAACTTAATTGTTCTCTGCACAAAAATGAAATAATTGTGATGATATGATGAAAGTGTTAACTAATGTTATGATGGCAATCACATTGCAATACAGTATATAAGTGTGTCATGTCGTACACCTTACACTTGTACAACGTTACGTGTTAATCATATCTCAATTTTTAAAAGTCAAGGTTTTCTTTGTTGTTTTTGTATGTTTTGTCTTTTAGTTTGTGGGTTTCTGGGTTGTTGTTTTTTTTTTTTTGGTTTGCTTTTTGTTTTTGTTTTTTAACTTCCTAGTGTCTATTTCAACACTCAAAAAAGGTAAAACACAATTCTCAAAGCCTGAAAAGCATTAGGGCAAGTGGCAATGTATTTTATTCTAGGTTTGTCTCTTCAATATTGGTGCAAAGAAAGATAGTGAGTACGTAATGAAAGTAGCTTAAAATCCAGTTAAAGGTTTTTTTTCCCCAATAGATAGAGAACAAATTGAATTAAATTTATATTTACTTTTTAAATATGATCTTAGGTTAACAGAATTTTTAATTTTGACATCTATTAATATTCACATAGCAGGAAAGGGGTACAAAAAAGAACCAAAAAATAATTTTCTAGGTCAATGTCTTTAATGATCCAATTTAAATAAAATGTTACCTAGTGGGAAAAAGTAATGTTGACATAACAATATTTCATAAGTATTACAGTCTTTGGAAAATTGTCTAATTTAAAAGATATTCTGGTTATGGTTGATTAAGCTATTAAACAATTTCAGCTACTGCATGCTGCTTGTACTTAGATAATTTAAAATAAACACATAAAATATTCACATTCCAAGATGATTATGTACATTTCTCCTCCGATATATAGCTGTGTATATTTTTATTGTTTTAAATGCACATTATTGTGATTTTCAAGCTAACTCTATTCTGGATTGAAGGCAAGTATTTTACATAGAAGTTAATCACTTTTCAACTGTTGCAGTTAATTGATTTGTATATACAAAGGAGCAGTTATCTCTTTGACCTCCTTGTTGTTTTGATATTTTAATATTAAAGTATTTATAATACATTTAAATACAAATTTATTTGACCTATGTTGCTGATTCTCAAAGCTATGAAGGTTAACATATAACCTTTATTGAGCTTCATCCATCTCAGCATTATGCTGAATAATATAATGTTTATACTACTATTTTAAATATTTCTGGAGATTATATTTCTATGGCTCACTAATTAAAATAGTCATGCTTGATAATAACCAGAATTGCCAGTCCCAAACATTCTACCTTCTTCATCCCATTGATTTCATTAGCATGAAGAAAATCTGTAAGTCTATAGCAAGTAATAGATAAGATCTGCCATCATATTTATTTTTATACACTTGTATTTGGAGGGTTTGTTTCAATCACATGGTGGTTCCTCCTAAACTGTTAGCCTAATAATATTCATCAGTACATGGATCTATAAACCTTATGATTTTTTTTTCCTAATCTCAAATGAATATTCAGGTTACAGAAATAAAAATTCCTATGGAGTTAATATGGATTTTTTCCTTCCATTTTATTGCTAAATTTTCATCCAGGTTCCTGAAGGTTTTGTAGTTATTTATCTATATTTTTTTGGAGGCAAGCAATGCAAAATGACTTGTGCAGGATGAGTCACTCTACGGAGTGTGACTAGAGACGGCATATTAGTATTGCTTGACAAAGCAACTTATTATTCAAACATTGAAAGGGACAAGAAATTGTATTTGAGTGAATGGAAAAGGAGAGGCAGAAGAGGAAAAACATCAATACAAACTATAACAACTAGAAAATTGAATGAAAAGAATGAAGTCCAAGTTCTAAGAGGAATACCAAATATGAGTGTAGCCTGCCACACTACTTATCAGCTGTACACAGGCCAAGCTCCTCAAGGAAATCCAATTTATTTAGAGGAAGTGACCAAAGAGATAGCCAGGCAAATGATTCTATGTTCCCTGGAAGAAAACATACCGGAGACACAGCTTTCCACAATTTGAAATGTTTCCCACTAGGCTTTTTCATTTATAAAAAACTGTTCACTTTAAAATAGCACAAAGAATCACTAATTTAGTCAGAGTTCCTATTTTGTGTGTGTGTGTGTGTGTGTGTGTGTGTATATATATATATATATATATATATATATATATATATATATATATATTAGAAATATGTAATAGAAAAAGCTACTGACCACTGAAATATTGAATCACATTTTCTTAAGTGCTGAACTCTTTAAAACCTGTAGCAGTTTATCCTAAAATATTTGGAAATACATCCTCGACCATTAAAAGAAATCCAAACCTCATTAGGGAAAGTAAAAATATTACAGTTTGACAAGAGGTATTTCAGATAAGTGTTCAAAAGTGAAAGTAGTCTATATGGACCACAGGGTAGCATTACCCTGAAAGATAAATGCAACAGTGATGGAAATATGGCTGATATGGAAATGATCTATGTAGGAAATGCTGAAGTTTTCTTAATCATCTTAAATATAATAAAAGGTGACATCCAACTAAAACAAGAAAAAGGGTGCAGGCTTAAAGAAAGAGTTTTGCATCAAGGAGGTAACTGACAGAGTACAATAAGCTCCAATGTTGGTCATGGAATCATGCAATTGCCAAATTTCAAGGTACTAGATTACTGTAACCGTTGTAACCTTGTAATAGACTGGTATGTATTTGTTGTTTAAGCTTTTATCTCTCGTGTTATCAATTTGGAAACAAATGAAGATAAATTGTGCTGTGGAGTCACAGTTGACTTCATATATTTATATGCAAACCAGAATGATTTTCCTTTACCCCAAGTTTCTTTCAATTATAATTTATTTTGTTCGCCATTTCTATATTTGCTGTATAACTGTCTCACTGATGCTTCTTGGTTAATAGCTGCCTATGTGCACAGTAGAAATTAATTGCATCACAGTTGTTTAAAAGCACTGCAGCATCAAAAATTCTTGAAAGCATTTGCAGACTTAATGTTGTGCAAAGTGATCTATTAGCTATAACTATATTTAAACCTATGTTGTCTTTATGCTGAACTGGAACAATTTTTCAGCTTGATGGAGAAATGCACTAAGTATCCTCAAAATACCATCTACTAATGTGTATGAATTAATATCCTGACAATAATTTTTCCCTTTTAGAAATTACATATTTTTTCATGGTTTATTTTCTCTACATTATGATTCTATCTACAATATCATTTCAAATAGGAGTGTGCAAAACCACTGAACTTCTCCTATGATATAATGGAAATGTATTTATTTATAATTTCTAATGTAATATATTCCCAAAATACTTGCAGTGTTTAGAGGGATAAGATAGGTAGGTGTTAGTTTACAGGGAGTCTTATCAAATTAAAAAAAAATCACTTTATGTGCTTGCATCCCATGAACTCATGTTTATTCTGTGCCTCTTATGTGCTAAGCACTGTTTGAGGAGTTAGGACTGCATCTCTGAACAAGACAGACATTTCTCTCATCCCAGAAAGCTTGCATTCTTTTGAGAAAGGATGGACACAGTAACAAAGAAAATGAATAAATGATCAAATACATAAATGAAAAATATTAGGCTGTGATTCACACTCCACAAACAATTGAAATAACGTAATGTGATAAGAGGTGAATGACAAATGTAGATCACTTTGATATGAGATAATTCTTAGAGAAGATCAAACCTATGCTAAGATATGAATAATAAAGAAGTAGTCATAAAAAAATACCAGATAGAAAGGCATTTCAAGAAGAGGAAATGGATAATATCACATTTTGTGACAGATATGTTAAGTTGTACCAAATATTTGTTCTGGCCTTACTCCCCAGAATTCCTTATAGGGTATAGTCTTTCTGTGAGTCAGTTTTACATTTGCTCATTTTTTTTCTCCCAGTTCATGCACATGTGTCTAAATTTGGGACAAATATATGTAAACAGAAGTGGCATGGAACCCTCCTTACAGATAACCAGCTTGTGCCCTTTGTCACTATTTTGTCTCTTCCAATACCATGTTGTCAAAAAGACAGAGGAGGTGGCTGAAATTAAACTCTAACTACCCTGTTGTACCATGAAATTGACAGTCCATATCTTCATAGTGAAGCGTTTCGTGGAAGGAACTTGACTCCTTCATCATGGGGACCAGGAGAATTTCATGAAACACAAGCACCATGTCAACTATGGACTGATCACCAAGGAGGAGTTTCAGGAAAAGGAAGGGATCATGGCTGACTCAGCTCTGTTCTTGGACCACTAAGGAAATTCCCAATATAATGTATAGGATTGTTCAACTATAAACACACAGAGCAAAGAGCTTAAGCAATTCTGCACTGGAAAGATAAAAGAATAATTTTAAATATATATTAGTTACGCCTAGACAAAATTTCAGTGTACTTCTGGAAAAATCATAGACAGTGCATCATTGGACTTGACTTGCATATGAAAATAAGGAATTCGTGCAAGCCCCAAGTAAGGGTATTACTGCTATACTTTAAATAGAAAGAAGACATTCTTGATGCTAGACTGTTATTTGATTTCAAAGTGTAATTCGATGACTACTTTGTAATGAAATAATTTAGGTGTGGGAGTTAGGTAGTAATGATAGGATTTTAAGAGAAAAGACACAGACATTCATTGGTCAAATAAAATGTGTCAAGAATATTCATATATTTGAACATTCTCAATTTAATTTCAAAATCTAAATTTCTTCATCTATAAAATTTAGAAGATGACAGGATAGTGTAAAATTAAATAAAATAGTGAACATATATCAGAATTTGACAAGTCGTATTAAATATTAGATTATTTTTATATAAACTTTATAAATATGATTTACTATTTCACTTAACTTATATGAGAGACATAATCACAAAATTATAGAGAAATACATTTTCCATTACTGAAAATCACTAAGCCAATCAAATATTGTTTACCTTATATATTTATACTAAACTGTACATTTATATTTATATAAATATATAAATATGTAATTGTGTATTTAACAAATATTTAAGATATGTATTTTGCATATGTATTTAAATATATAAATATATTTTTGCATGTAAAATTTTAAATATATATATAAAATATAAATTTTACATCAAAAAGCATGCATTGAGAAGATATTTTATATTAAAATATAATGGACACTTCAAATAACAAAGGGCTCTAAAATAACTGAGGTATTTCTCTTAACTTTTTGTATGCTCACTTGCTATTAAATATGGGCTAGTTATTTAGCCCAAAATTAATTTTCATATTTTATTTTCATAAATAATTTCAAAGGGTTTGAAACATGGATATATTACTTAAACAGCTCTAAATTGTTTCAGTTTTCTGAAATCTAGCATAATCCAATTATGGAAAAAGAAAAACTTGTGCAAAAAGACAATATGCACAAGCATTAATTGTTCAAAAAAATCCTGTTCAATGAAGATGGAAACAAACAAAAATCTGGGGTAGCAATCTGGGGCAGACAAGAGAGACTTTAAAACAATGGCTATAACAAGAGACAAAAAAGGACCCTGTAATCCTGCTTCTGGGTATTTACCTGAAAAAACCCAAAACACTACTTCAAAGGGACATACGCATCTGTGTGTCCACTGCAGTATTATTTACAATTGACAAAATATGGAGGCAACCTGGGTGCCCATCAATGGATGAATGCATAACTAAGAGGTGGTACATATATACAATGGAATATTACTCAGCCATAAAAAATAATGGAATCTTGCAACAACACGATGGACCTAGAGGGTATTCTGCTGAGAGGAGCAAGGCAGACAGAGAACGGCATACACTATTAGATTGGTGCAAAAGTAATTGTGGTTTTTGCAATTAATTCTAACCTTTTAAACCGCAATTACTTTTGCACAAACCTAATATATGATTCCATTTATGTATGAAATCCAAAGAACAAAATAAATGAACAAACGACAAAAACAAATCCATAAAAACAGAGAACAAACTGACGGCTGTCAGATGAGAGAGGTGATAGGGGGTGGGTTAAAAAAGGGAAAGGGAGTAGATGGACAAATTGGTAGTTATGAACGAATCATGGGGATGTAGAGTGTAGCATAAGGAACATAGGCAATAATACAGTAGTAACTATGTGTAGTGCCAAGAGGGTATTGACAGGATTTATTGGGGTGATCACTTAGAGAATTGTATGGATGTCTGATTACCATGTTGTACACCTGAAAGTAATATAATATTGTATGTCAACTGTAATTGAAAAATAAAAAGCATTATTTATAAAGGTTATATCCTTTAAAAATCCCACTCAGGAGATAGGCAAATGAATAATTAACTTAGTTACTATCCCTGGGCATTAAATAATTTGAGATAGTACTTATATATTAATTTAGGAAATCCACTAAATTATATATGTATGATTATCTAAACATTTGTGGCATCCTTCACCTTGTGCATTTTGTAATGGATTTAACCCAGCCATGTTAGACAAATTATTAGGTGCAAGACATAGAGTTGATAGAGGCACACAGTCTATTCTATTGAATAATGTGCTAGGGGATTATTCATCTGTTTCTGGTTTATTTTTTCCTTCAAAACGGCAATGTTAGTAGTAAAAGATGATCAAAGTATGCTTTCTCACAGTAAGCATATTTTGAATTTTATGAAAGATTTAATTAGCTGACTTGAAAATTCTCTTATACTTTATTTCCAAACTAGTAAAATTACAGTTGAATAAAAGCATTTAGTGTTATTTTCTATTCTCAGTGCATTAGCTTTATCTGAAATGTCTCAGGAATACATTGTTACATCACGCCAGAGGGGAAAAAACAACTATTTTCTTTTTTAACAACATGTCATTCTTAACTAAAAATAGTGCTGCAGCTTGACTCCACATTTCTATGTAAAACAAAGTTTCCTTACTTGTGGCTATGTTAAAAAATGTATGTTGCAGCATTAAATAAAAACCCCCCAAAATTATTATTTTTTTCCTGGTGCCAAAAGGGAAAGATATCTTGTATTCACTTTTCTTTCAGCATTTTATTAGGAAAATTGTATTTGTGCATTGTTTCTCTGTCTCTTAGAGTTGTATTTAAATATTTTAAAAAGTGAAAAGAGACTCTTGCCAATCTTGCATTCTAAGGGTGCCTCTCTTGAGGAATTTGCAAACTTCTATTTGAAATGTGAACTCCTGTGGGAGTTTAGGCTAGGCACTTGGTTCCAAGTGGCAACTTCTGCTTATTGAACAGATACAAGAGGTGTTACATTACTTTTGGATAAAGACTGTCAACATAATGGACTGTATCTGTATGTCTATATAAAAGGGTGAGGTTTCTTTTGTTTTTTGTCACCTCTTTAGCAGATTACCTGTGATGCACATTACTGTCTGCTGTAATGCTTATTCAGTAATAAAACTGCTTTATTCTTTTCTTCATATTGTGCTTAGGCTTACTGGATTGGCAGAAGATTTTATTTGTAATTATATTTCTCCAACAACTTGACAATGAGGATGGGATTGGTATGGCAGTCCCTGAATTGAGATGACCTGAGAGTCCCAAATTATAAAATGTCTCCCTTCTGGCTGTGTGTGTGTGTGTGTGTGTGTGTGTGTTTGTGTGTGTGTGTCGCTTTTGGAATACTAAGCAGATAAAACTCCAAATCAAGATTTTACGATAAAGTAAGCATCAGTAATAAAGGCTCTTAAATCCTGTCAACATCACCATTTGTTTTGATGGTGGAAAACCATGGTAAGCCAGGAATGTATCCCGCAAGTCTTTCTCATTAAATGGCTGGTATCTCTCTGTCACATTTGCTGTAGGTAAACACATGAGATTTCTTAGAGTAATCTGAGGATAGTACCTCTGATTTGGATGAAATAAGGTATATAGGAGGGTTATTAAAAGGCACTATTCTGAAGTAAATGAAATGCTGGCATTTTGGGATGAATATGATTGTAAGAGGAATGTTAAAAATTATATAGAGCTATTCACAGTGGCCAAAACATGGAAACGACCGAAGTGCCCTATGATAGATGTTTGGATAAAGAAGATGTGGCATATATATATATATATATATATATATATATATATATATATATATATATATATATATATACACACATTGGGATATTACTTGGCTATAAGAAAAGGTGAAATACTGTCATTTGTGACAACATGGATGAACCTAGAGGGTATTTTGCAAAGTGAAATAAGTCAGACAGAGAAAGTCAAGAATCACATGATTTCACTCAAATGTGGGATATAAAACTAAAAGGAACAAATAGACAAAACAAACAAACAAACAAAAACTCATAGACACAGACCGCAGTTTAGTAGTTACCAGAAGAAAGTAGGGAGTGGTGAGGTAGAAAATGTTAAGGGGGCCTAATGTATGGTGACAGAAGATTTGTTTTGGGTAGTGAATACACATGAAATATGCAGATAATGTATTATGGAACTCTACACTTGAAACCTATGTAACTTTATTAACAAATGTCACCCCGATAAATTTAATTTAAAAGAGTGAAAAAAATTAGATAACCAAAAGAAAATATTGAGAAAAATAGGAGAGGAAATATGGAATTAAAATCACTTTGTTTTTTCACAGAACCCTCCTACTGTCCCCACGTTCTTTCATCCTCCTGCATCTTTTAATTTTTCCATTCCTCAAGTCAACTTCTGGGAAGAGGGAGACAATGATTTTTAATGAGTGGCTCCCTTCATGTTTGGATTTCCCTGCAAAGAAGGATGGGTGTACATTATCTTCAGCTAGTAATGAATCACTTGCTCTCTTTGAAGACAGATGTTTATGAGTTTCATGCCCTCACTCTGAGTCCACTTTACTTATTATCCCAGATTTCACCTCCAGGAATCCTTTTAACATGCATGCATTATTTAGCTACAAAGCAGAAATGATAGATATGTGATCAGGAAACAATTGAGAACTTGGATAAAAGACTGTGCCCCTATATAAAGACAACGGGTTGGACAATAGTTGTACCAGTCACCTGGAAGAAAAGGAAGTCAGAAAAGATATTAGACAGAAAAGTATCAATATGGGGGAAAAATCAAAGTGCCATAAATTCTACATTTTTCTTGTTTCAATATGAGAAAAATCAGCCCTTTCTATTCAGATAGCCAGTGGAGCTGATGCCATCGTGAAGGTACCCAGGCCTCCTGCCTGGGTACCTTCCTGCCTTTCAGGAAATCCACCTGCCTTTCTCACCTACTGAAATTACTTTTTTTTTTTTTTTTTTTTTTTTTTTTTTATTCTGTGCTCTCTTGCCAAATTTTCAAAGTCTAGTTAGTGAAAAGGTAGTAGGATGACAAAGACAGACTATTACTCAAATCTTAGCAACAGCTACTCAGTTTAGGAACAATCTAAAGACAAGGCAAGGAAGAACAGAAGAAATAATTAAAGGAAAGAAAAACTGTTAGCTGCTGAGTTAGAACAATTTACTCAATATAACTCTAACACTGGACAAGTAAAGGGAGCAAAGAAAGAAAAGAAAAATTGTAAACCATCATTGCAAGATGCTAGGACACTGGAAGATTGATTGTAGAAAGAGACTCTGGGAAATACAGAAATGGCAGCAACAAAGGATTCAGGAAATCCCAGGACAAAACCCTCAGCTCGGGAATAATTGGTAACTGGCTTAAAATTGATGGATTGAGGGAGTCTCAGAGGTAGGAACTGGTGAAACATGTTTTAATACTTTTCCTTTATGCTTCTCTATCCTTGCCATTGCTAGTAGATACTGGTGCTATTTATTCCATAGAATTTTCTTGCTTTTGACCTGATGATAAATTAATATCAGTTATTGGTATTTTGAGTCACTCTTCTACTTTTCTTTTTTCCTTGTCTTCTGTGTTTTTTATACAACGAGTTGCCTCTGAGGAACATAATTTATTTCTCCTGATTCACCTGTAAACTGACTGGGGAGACATTTTCTATGCAAATTAAAGTCCACCATATTGGATACTCCAGATGGGATGTTTGGGGAGTTCCGTGAGGGGAAAAAGGCAATTTATTTTGGTTATTGTGTTCTTTCTGAAAGTTAAGGGGTACAACAGTTTCCATACTGTGTTGGAAAATACCTTGAATAGAAACAAATCAATGTATCACTTTGTGCCCTGGAGAATGAAGATACTAGTTTAATTTGACATGAAAAACTAATAAAAATAGGTAACTAAAGCAAGAAGTCATAGTCATTCATAAAATAATATCCTTTGTCAAGTCCTCAATTAGAAGGAATAAAATTGTTGTAAAAGACCCTTCTTTCATCTCACATCCTTGTAGTAGCTAAAACCAAGCTCTGATTCCTCATCACTGCCATCCACTGAGCAGAGCTAGACCTGTAATTCACAAGAGACAGAAAACAAAAATAAAGATTCTGGTTCATAAGTTTCTAAAGAACCAATTGTGTGTTAAAGGTTAAATACATTTAGACATGTGTGGTGAAAAAAAAAGAATTAGGAAAAAAATATGTAAAAAGGGAAGTCACTGTAATACTCCCATACTTTCAGTAAAAAAGAAAGGTATTCAAATGTTTGATCAAGGTGATCACGACTCACCCACCATATGGATTTGCAGACCATCATAGTGAAGTAAATAAATTTGTTGTTCTAATAACTATTGTACTGCCTAACTGTGTAATTACTCTGATTTTGGTACCATCACCACAAAGATTTTTCTCTGCAGTCGATCTATGTTCTATTTCTCCTGCCCCTAGTGAATAACCATTAACATTTTGTCAGCTTGTGCTTTAAAGGAGTCTGGTATGTATGGTAAAGGAGTCCTCAAGGTTTTACGAATCTCCCTGTTTTTCTCTAGTCATTGACAGGAAAACTTGGAGAAATTTGTTCCACCAGAGATACATGTGAATTATTTACTATGTAGAAAATTTGCTGGTGCCCTCAGAAACTAAATAGTAATGCAAAATTTACACTTGAACTTGGCTACAATTCCTTGTTTCACAGGGGCTCAGGGAATGGACAAATTGCAATACTTTCATAGTGAAGTAAAATATTTAGGGCATTTGTTGTCAGCTGAAGGCTGCAAGTATTAAGAGTCATGGAGTCAGCAATTTCTGCCAATGCAATGACCTACTAAACACAAACAACGAAGGTAGCAAAGAAACAAAATTCAAATAGACAATTTGGGGACTAGTTGGGTATTGTAGAAAGTGGACATGAGCTTTTGCAGAACCAGCACAGCTACTCATGGAGCAAGTGCACGGTAATTCTCCATACTGTCTGGGTTAATTCCTAGGAGCTGAAGAGATTTGGGACTCCAGATTTTAAAAATAAATAAATAAATAAACAAAAAGTTTTGTCATAAAAACAAAGATGTTGCTAGTGAAATTTTAACTCAAAAATTGGGAGTAAAGACCAATAGTATATTTCTCCATTCTTCAAGTAGAGAAACTGGGAATGCCTGGATGCCTGCAAACAGGTAAACTGAAGCCACATTTTTTAGAAAGTTCAAGCCCGATCTTAGCTTATCTGAAAGCTGCCTTACAAATATAATATATAGCATGCATCATTCTTCCGTACACTGTCAGACTAGCTATGAAAGAGCAGTGTTTTGTAACCAAAATATCCACTCAGGAAATTCAGTACCCTAAACATGCTACTTTATTTTTATCAGATCCTGATTAAATAGATGATCATGCCTTCACAGTGATAATTGAAGGCTCCAGTCCCTTACTGGATATATCTGCCATTCCTGTTCCAAATACAGATATGATAAACATGATCATGTTTACTTATTGTTCATACACTCACAACAAAAATGGCCAACTTAAGTTTCCAATTCTGTGGTGAGTTCTCTTGAAATTTTGGAAGCTTATGTTTTATCTGGAACTAAGTGGGCACACACAGCTGAACTTATGGCAGTTACATGACCTAAATTTATTGGTTTGGTATTAAAAGTTACCTAGAGAGATCAAGACATAGATAGATACAAATATACACACACATACATACAAAGAGTGGCAGGTGAGAGAATACGTGTGTTTGGTGTCTGCCATGCAACAGGGGACATTTGTAAAAAAAATGGGATTCTTGACTTTCATGGAACCTAAAATGTCTCAGAAAATTTGTAGCTGATTTGTGATTGGTTTTACAACTGTCTGCTTAGACATCACTAATCCATTGTAGAGCTCACATAGGGCAGAATTACAAAATTTTGAAAGGCAATGATTTTGCTGACAATGCTGAAAAAAATGAACCAAACAAAAAACACTATTAAAATACGGCAGACTCCAAACTTAGAAATCCTACTTTTAATACAATAAGAAATAATTTTTATTCATTTAAAAAAGAATGCTTCACAAAGGAAATAAACAAATGGATCTTGAAAGAAGATATGAGAAATTTGATGAGTAATATGAATTATTGATGAAATAATTCCTGTGCCACAATTTTTATTTTCTTGGTTAAAATCGTTGTGTCACCAATAATACCATCTAAGTAACTAGACTCCTACTATACCTACCAAAAAAATGAAATTACTCAAAACATATTAAGAAGACACGATATTTTTTCAGCAAAATTATTTACAGGCAACTCCCAAGGTACATGCAGAGAGTTTCTGTACAAACTTTACAAGGAAAATGGTGGCAGTTGGTTTCCTTAGAATCAATGCCTATAGAAAGTAAGAATTTTGGTCTATGAATGGTTTGTATAACATCCAGATGAAGACCCAAATGCTTTCCCTCTTCAAAAGCTGATTGTTAGACAGTAGTAATAGTTCTCTTAATACACAGAATTCCTATTTTTAGGATATTGTATCATACTGAGTGAGACAGAGGACTTACTTTTATTTCCACGGTCATCTAGGAATTACACAAACACTTGTGAATTCCTGTTACTTATCATATTATTTTTTCCTCAGTCCTTTGGACAAACGGAATGCATGAACTAAACTCTAAAGCAAAACAAAACCCAACAATTACAATTAAAAATAATTCAACAATTCATTGGCTAACATTCAACAATCTACCAGGGTAAAATGGCACGGAACTTGACTACTAGCCTTGTTAAAAACTACAGTAATCCTGCAAGAAAGAATAGTTCCTCTCTCTTTGAACCTATGATTGACAGATCTATGAATTGGGTCTGAGACTGTTGTGTCCCCGATTTAACTGAATACTCTCAATCATTTTCAATATTTAAAAAGGGCTTCTCTCTTCTCTAGAAACTAGAGACATATAAAGTCATAAGGACCTGAAAGGACACACCTGGAGAAATCTGTCACCATTATCTATTGGGAGAGAGATTTCATCTACATAAAAATAAGCCCACAGTGAGAAGGAGATTTTCCTTCAAGTGCTGCTGCTAATTCAGAACACTATTATAGTGAAATGAATACCCAGCTGGGTTCATGCTTCTATGATGAAGCCACACCCCAGGAGGACTGGACTGTGGCTTCCACAAAGTACCTGAAACCTAAGTTTTCCAGAGTAACTGATACTACCCTGAAAGGAGGTTTCCTAGAGAACTTACTGCTATTCTCATATTTCCGCTTGCTGTCCCGCCTCACAGTGATGATTACTTCAATTACTCTAACGATCTTGTTTGGTTAGGAAACTAATATTCCATTTGTTACAGTATTTTTTTTTTTATTTCTGTACTCCCGGTAATGATTACTGTACATATAGAAGGGAACAACTAGGTACTGAGCTTACCATTACACCTGAAAAGATCAAAAGATGTTGCAGAAAAGAAAGCCTCCTAATTAGTAGAAAAATAAAACTCTAGTATTGATTGACAGGGGCTGCAAAGAGCTGTCCAATGTCATTCGATTAACATTGGGACATAAGTTACCACCAGTAAAATTACAGATAAATAAACAAAGGCGGATGCCTGTTATTCATGGAGACATAATTGACTATTATCATAACGTAACTATTGATGTTGACCCATGTGAAAACTGGCCCATAGGTGGTATCTATCCTAATGATGTAAAACAATTAGAACTGTGCATATTAAACACTAGAATTTCAATATAGACACTTCAATGAATGCCTCATAATACGACTTCATTGCTCGGTAAGGACCATGAGTGTCCTTGTTCTTCACATCTGGGAAAGTTATTTGAGAAAATAGACTAATTATCAAAGCACCTAGATTAGTGTATAAATGTAATGTTACTTATGTGATTGATGAAAACTCAAGAGCAATTTATTGGGCTTTACAAGAAAAATTATTAGATAATAACTAAATTATCAAGCTCCATACTCAAGAAATAAAGAGATCACATATTTGTCTAATGAATGTATGGTAAAGAAGAATTTTTGCACGTTGCCAATCGAGAATGTGCTTTAGCCATTCATCAATAATATATTTAAAGGTAATTCCCCAAGGTAAATATTTATTTTTTTATATACTTTATTTTCAAAATCCATTTTATTATAATCCTGGTAATTGTTTTGCTTTGCATTTTATTAGGGACTTACTAGATATTTAGATAGCCAGTTTTCTCTGTAACCACCGTGTTTCCCCCAAAATAAGACCTGGTCTTATATTAATTTTTGCTCCAAAAGATGCATCAGGGCTTATGTTCAGGGGATGTCACCCTGAAAAATCATGCTAGGGCTTATTTTACAGTCAAGTCGTATTTTGGGGGGAAACACGGTATGCAGAGAAAGGTGAAATAACAATAAAGATAATTTTTAAAAAATGTAGTGTCACTATCAAATAGCAAAAAAATGGAGACACTGTAAAGGTAAATGAAAATCTAAAAAGAATAATAATATTTTTAGATTTTCCTAGTGGCAAAAGGGAATGAGAACTAACTCCCTCCTTTCTTTTAGCATTTTCTCTTTTAAAACAAACTTTCATTTTTGTTTCTCTATACGTTTGAGATGTAGGCAACATTTAAAAAAGATAAATGATACTTTTGCCAATTTTGTATTCCACGGGTATCTTTCTTGAGGTACCTTTATATAAAATTAAGATGAACATCAAGAAGGGTGCAGCCTATCATCGACTCTCTGTGAGAGGTTAGCGCAGGCACTTGCCTCCAAGTTATAACCTCTGCTGGTTGAAAAACAAGATGCAAATCTGGTTGCAAAATAAACCTATTTTCTGAAATTGAAAACAATAAATACAAGTGAAAATGTATTTCATAATATTGACCATGTTTATAAAAATAAAGTCAATAGCACGATATTTTTTCTTAAGATACCTATCCTCATTATTCACTTCCACTACTGGGTTTTCCATATGCTCATTACGACGGTAATGTATACATAGCATCTTATTTCTGATCTTGGTAAGATATACCATCCCAGTGACTTTGTGTGAATACTTTATATACTGGAGAATTCTTATTTTACAAAAAAATTAATTATCCACATCAATGGCATAATTTGCATATCTTTAAACTATTGTGTAGTAAATTTTCTCAAATTTCTTCAGAAAAACTGATTTGTGTGAAGTCCCTGCCATTAGATGATTTCTCAAAATTCCAACTTTTAAAAATATGGCTTCAAATGATTCAAGATGCTTTTAGTAGATTTCTTTGCTTTTATTTAGTGAATCCCTAAAGTACAGCATAAAATAAATAATTATACTTATTAATATGTAAATACAGTATTGTTAGGAAAAAAAACACAGGTGAATATTTAATTCCTGACAAAAATTTAAATTTGTTGTATATTTAAAAATTTTCTCCATCTACTTCTAAATATTCGCAATAATCAGTTTATACCTGCTGCCTAGAAAAGTAATTATTACTCAAATTATTGTATCCATAACAACTAGTATATACCTGTAAAGTTCACATTTTCTTTTGCTAAAACTACACATTAAACTTCAGAACATATTAACTTTTATGCCACTAGAAGTAAAAAAACAATTTTTCATGATTCACTGTCTCTTATGAATTACTATTGAATAAATGTTGTCCATATTTCTTTTGAGCATGACAAATAGAATGGACCTAATAAAGGAAGAGGAAAGGGTACAATAACTGAGCTATGAAAGAATAGATAGCTCATCAGTACAGCTATTCTCTTTTTCCTTTCTTCTGCATTTTTCAGAACTAGTATACAGGATAGAAGTTTGTGTCTTGTGAAAAGGTTTGATACATGAATTTCTTGAGACAGTATATTTCAAAGTAGGTACCGGGCAAATTCGGGATACCGGTTTGACATACGCCGAGTAGTTTATACAAAAAACACTTTGATACACTAAATTTTGATTAATCAAAGGGTCTGAGTTCCTTTGAAAACTGAATAAAATAGTTTGATTAGTTAGCAAGGCCAAGATTCACAAAAATAAATTACTGTTTTAAATATATTCATAGTACTCTTAATTTGTTGCTGAGAAATTAAAAAACAAACAAACAGAGTTTTTTCTTAGCTATAAAGAGTCATTGTAGAGGAGACACAAAGATTGTAGATATTTTAAACTAAAAAACCCAGTTATACATATTTATAATGTCAATTTGAAAAAGATGTATGATGTACAGCGTTACTCTAGAGACAGGGTGATTTTACTTTACGTTAAGGCTTACGAGTTTCACACAGTTCATTCTAACCCCAGTATAACCTGACCAACAGAGATAGATATAACTTCTAAAAGATATACTACCCAATTCTGGAGGGGAAAAAAAATAAACATGATCTATTTTGTAACCTGTGCCACTATACAATTTGCAGTTGTGGTGTCATGTTGGATATGAGAATCTGGAAATAATTTAAAGGCAAATATGACTAACTTATTTTAGAGAATTTTAGGAGCCCCGCCATTCACCTTGCCCCAGCATAATTTCCGTAGCACCATGGATTACAGGATATGAATAGATGGTTCCTGCAACCGAGCTTTGTTCTTATATTCAGGTAGTTACCTAAATTATATTTCCACAGGCATTTGTCATGACACCTCAATAATCCACTGTCTTTATATGACGTGATACTGAAAATGAAGAATCGGGATGATAGGGAGCCAATAGGCAGATGCTTGGGGTAGTAACATAGTGAAATTATATGCCTAGGAGTGAAAATGGACAAGGAAATTCTTATAATAAAAGTAGTAAAGGCTGCAACAGATTTATGTTTTTAGTTCTATGAGGCCATAGATGGGAAGAAATATATTCTGTCTCACAGAAAATGAATGCTGAGAGAACAGAACCAATGGCTTGACGCTAGGGAATGCAGTTAATGAACAAGAATTATATACAGTTAAAAAATGAAAATATAGTTAGAACATCAGATTCCCTGGTTAGAGAAAAGGGGAAATGGAAGAGAAGTCAGGATACCAAGATCTCCCTGGAGAAAACTGTCAGCCAAACAGAGGGTTTCATTAAATATTGGGTGATCAAATGGGCTCTTGACATTGATTTCTCTAGAGAGAAAAGTGTGTTGAGAGAGGAAATGTGTGTGCGTGTGTGTGCACACACACACAATGAATACTGTAATTATAGCACAAATGAATTCATTTAGTTTTTTAATATAAAAAGTATTTCTGTTCTAATGTTTATTATGAAAAAAACTGTCAGCCTGATTAATAAAGTTAGTTGTTTAAATTCCACTGTGCTACAACTTGAACTGCATATTTGTATGGAGAGAAAGAAAGAAAATATATTTTTTTCATTAAGGATGATTATTTCTAATCATTATTTTAATTTTAATTCAGATTTTGGGGTGATTCACTTCCATTTCACGTATTCCTTATTTGGAAAAATTCAGAAAAACACAGAAATAATTGCTTTCTAATCCTCTACTCAATGTTAATCACTGCTAATATGTGCATTCACACACACTTATGCATATACAGAGTATATATCTTAAAATATATACACATTTTAAGAAAGGAAAAAAACTATATTAAAATTGTAATACTCAATATATACTGACAACAAAAGGTGAATACAAGTCTTGTGTATATATATTTTTCGGCACCCTCAGTATAGACATTTTTAATTGATACATGTATATAACATTCTAGGTTGCATACATTTTAAGCATAAATTATTTGTTCCATAAATTGTAATATAGGTTGAATATTTTACTATGACATTTTTAAAAGCATGATTTTCATGGCTTTGTCTAATCTATGAAATTTGTTACGTAATCTATTTTTCCAATTCTTTCTGTTGGACGTATGGGCTGTTACCAATATTTGTCATTTAATATAATTGTAAAATAGACCAAAAATAAAATTTTTCAACATGCATTTTTAAAATAGGTAATCTTTGGAAAATATGCATGTACATATACGACAAGTATAAATGTGGATATATATATATATATGTGTGTGTGTGTGTGTGTGTATGTATATATGTGTATATACACACATATATATATGTATCTCTACACACACATATATATATATTTAGAAGTATAAGAATATATATATGAAATTTCCTTTCAGATGTATTACCAAACAATCAGCAATTCAGTTGAGAACATGATTGCTCAGTACTAATTTCAAAGCAAAAATATCAGGTAATTTAGAATTATTTTCCTAAATTCTCGTAAGTCAATCTCTTTACATTTCTCAATTACCAGTACTTTATATTTTTTCAATTACCAATAATTTATACTGTCCTGCCACAGCAGTGTTATTGCTAACACTTTCACCTATATTGAAATGATACGTAGTCAAGGTGATTGTTGCAGTTTGGGCTCCCCATTAGTAGACTGGGAGGTGGAGATTAGCACATAGAAAATATATTAGGGAATGCTTTGGGATCAACAACTATGGGACCAAGGAGAGGAACAGAAGCCACACATGGCAGAAGGAAGCGTTAGGCAGTAATGCATTCACAAGGCCGTAAGTGACACTGTGGGGAGCTCTGAAGCTGAGATGAGCCATCAAAATATTTCAAATTTGGAGCAAGAGTACTGAGCTATTGGTCAGCTAAGGTTGCCATAATAAAATACGAGAATAAATGGCTTAACATCAGAAACTTATTTTCTCACAGTTCTGGAGGCTTGAAGTTCAAAATCAGAATGTCAGAACGCTTGCTTTCTCCTGGGACCTCTTTGGCTTGCACAGGGCCACCAGGTTATATTCTCACATGGCCTTTGCTCTGCGCATGCTTATCCCTGTATCTCTCCTTCTTCTTGTAAGACCACCAGTACTACTGGATTATGAAACCACCTTTAGGACCTCATTTAACCTGAATTGCCACTTTAAAGGCCTTATCTCCAAATACAGTCACATTGGGGGTTAGGACATTGACTCATGAATTTTGAGGAAACACAGTTCATTCCCTAACAGCAGTTATAGTCCTGCATTGTTCAGTCATCCCATGGGAGTTGCTCTGGGAAGTGAGCAACTCCTTGGTCTGGGTGATGCTCTTTGGCTCAATTGGTTATTACCTCAATTTCTGAATAAATAACTGGAAAGAGCATGCTTAGAAATTCATTATCAAAGGCAACACATTGATTCTTGTATCTGTAGAGTAAGATTTATCATAGCAGGAAGGTACAAATCGAAGAACTTAAAACTGTTTCCCCTCACCAAGATAGTAAATCAGAAAATCAAACAACCTCTTAGGGACAATGGCAGATCAAATGATTTTAAAGATACAAGAATATGATCATCCTTTGAGAATTCTGTAAAGTCTTATTCTTTCTTATTTATGGCCAATGATGTCTCTGCTACGTTTGGTCATTGGTCCGTTAATAGTTGGACAGAGATTTCTTTAAAGGTCAGTAAGTCTCTTGATCTTTGCTGAGAGCTCTGAGTGTCAGGACATGACTTCGACACTCAATCAGGCAGCTGAGAATTTCACCTAGCCATCTCTTCCTGTTTGTATAGAGTCTCCAGGTCAGCCAGAAGTGAGAGCCTGTGAGGTCTTTCTGGTGCCTATACACAGCCTTTTACATGTGAATAGCCTTCTAAACTCTCAGGAGTATGATCTAGTCTATCAAAGCCCCCAAGTACATCTCATTTTCCAGCTTTTCCTTTGGGTTAACCTAGTCTTGCCTCACCTGTTACCAGTCAACTCAAAAATCAATACTTTTGAATGATTGCTTTTCCCCCCACAACAATCTGAGGAGAAAAGCTTTTTGCAGTAGAAGAGCTTCAATTCAGGATGAACAAAGACAGCCTTGTAATTAGAATCTTCCATAAACCACCAAATATAAAATAATGCCAGTTCTCTGGGAATGGAGCTTGGAAGGACCTCAAACACTGTTTTTCCCCCTTCAATGGCTACCAGGCTGCTGGTTTTCAAATCTACTGCAGAGCTGGAGAATAGAAACAAGGCAAAGTAAAAACCACACAAAACATTGTCAATACTGGCATGTAGCTATATGTTAAAATATACATTGGCCAATTGACGCAAGACTTTTGTTAATTTAGAGAGTTCTGGAAAAGTTGGCTGTGACCATTTTTGCCACTTTTCCCATTGTTGTTACAGAAGAAAGAATTTTAAGAGGTATTTACCATTTTTACTGAGGTGACTCCCTGCATGTACCCTACTGATACATGTTTTATAAATTATACAAACAGAAATTCATAGAAAATATGACATAAAATAATACTGAATTTTAGGTTAAAAAGTCATTAACTCATGTAACCCAAACCTGAAATTTAAATTGTGTACACCGGGGAGATTGACCCCAAGATGGCAGATTAGGTAAATACTATCCTACTGGCTCCCAGGATCACATCAAAATTACAAATAACTTACAGAATGACCAACCTCAAAAATCATCTGAACACTAGCTGAACAGGATCCCTACAACTAAGGATATAAAGAAGAGGCCACGTTGAGACTGGTAGGAGGTGGAGAAGCGAAATGAGCTGACTCCAAACCGACAGATAGAGGTTGAACACCCTGAGGGACACCTCAGGGGCAGAGGTCTCTGAAGAGGGAGGGGTTCCAGGTGCACGCAAGACTCCCCAGCCCAGGGGTCCTGTACCAGCAAGAGGAGTTCCGACGGCATTTAGCAGTGAAAATCAGCAAGACCCTGTCTACTCTTCTCAGTGGGGCAGAAGGCAGCTGGAAAGCCAGACCCCCTCTTGCAGAGCTGGCACTTGAACTTGCTTGCTAACGGGGACTCACCAGGTCTCTGATGGAGGAGTGGCAGCTCAGGAGGCCCAGGGACATGTGGGGAAGGACTGAATTCCATGGCTTCAGTGTAGGAGCTGGAGTGACAGGAGCCATTGTTGTCCCTGTGTGGAGCCTGACACATGTATTACTTAGGGGAGGGCACCATCTTTTCAAGGTTAATCTCTCTCCCAAAGGGCCAAGTCTGGGACCACCTTGGTCTGGTGGAATCCACAGGGAGGGCCTGCCTTGGAGATGCCCTGGGTCTCCCTCCTCCTCACAGCTGGAGCTGTGTTGCCCAGGAAACTCTTGACTGCTGGGCTGGTAGCCCCGCTCCATAGGCCATGAAAGCCTGTCTAAAGCTGGCTAAGGGCTTGGGGTAGCCCTGGAAATGTTTCCTGGTGGGCGGTAACCCAAGACTTGAGCTGCAGCATTGATGGGTGGTGGTAGGCCATAGTGTTCTCAGAGTATTTTTGAGGGGTGTTGCAGGTCCATCACCAGTGCAGGAGACAAGAATGCACTGACTGTAAAAAAAACACCGGCCATACCTATTATCTCCTGGAACCCCACCCCACCCACCTAGAGCTGTGCTGCCAGGGGCACTCTGGGTACCTGCATGGCTGGCCTTACTCCACAAGACCCAGAGGTCTTTTATACAAGTAGAAAATGTGCAATGACCCGGGAGATTTTGGTGGTAGACAGTGACGTAAATACCTCAATGCAGTCACTCCAAGGCAGCTCTCGGGAATTTGCCAGCCTTAGGTGGTAGCTGGCTATAGTGTTCTTGAAGTGCTGTGCTAGATGGTTCACAGGCTGGTTACTGATATAAGAACTGAATCTGCATTAACTTTGTAAAAACCACTGGTCCTGTCTCATGACTTCCTTGAACTTCAACCCGCCCAGCTAGTGCTGCATCACACAGGGCATTCTCAACAGGTCAACCAGCTCAGCATGCACACCTAAGGAGGCTCTTTCAATTGCTGTGCCTTATAGGCAGCTGCCAGGTGATAGTGGACCTAACACGCCCTGGACCTTTTACTAAGTTGTCTGAGGCCCACTATTAATGGCAGCCAGCCTCAGTTCACAGCAAGGTTCACACATGCCTCCAGGTATACCAGAGACAGCAGTCAACCACATGTAGCGTTGAGGCTCCTAGCCAGGTAGCTTTGGGCCAATAACAGGCAGGGCTCAAATTGCCTGCATGGGAGATCCACTCAAGAGAAAATGGAAAGAACACACCCAGAGGCCAGTTTCAGACGACACCAGAATACAACCTCATTAACCCCACAAGTGGCAAACCCAAAGGGAGGTTTCAACAGACACAAGAGCCCACAGGGGTGAAGCGTCCTCTAAGGGGTCAGCCCCCACATACCGTGTTTCCATGAAAGACCATCAGCTCTAATGTTCCTTTTGGAGCAAAAATTAATATAAGACCCGGTTATATTATATTATATTATATTATATTATATTATATTATAAAGACCAGGTATTATATAATATAATGTTATATTATATTATATCCGGTGTTATACTGTATTATATTATACCTGGTATTATAGTATATTATACCCAGTATTATATTATATTATACCTGGAATTATATTATATTATATTATATTATATTATACCTGGTCTTATTTATATTAAAATAAGTCCGGGTCTTTTATTAATTTTTGCTCCAAAAGACTCATCAGAGGTGATGGTCTAGCTAGGTCTTATTTTCAGGGAAACATGGTAGCAGTTCATACACTGTGGGTGTAGCCAATCATCATTTAGTCAGATTGTGAGTCAATCCCACTAATGGACTTGCCCCAAACAATGAAGGATCAACTACAACAGGAGACCATATAAGGAAGATTCCTGCAACACATGCACAGGAGATTAGGGAGAATGCACAATTCGACCACACAGGACACATACTATATAAGGCAGCCCAGCTTTTGCTGAGAGATATAGGCAATCTACCTAATACATAGAAGCAAATACAGAGTGACAGCCAGAATGAGGAAGGGAAACAAACAAAAAAAAGCATGTCCCAAATAAAAGAACAGGAGAAACATCCAAAAATGGAACTGAATGAAACAGAGGCAACCAATCTACAAGAGACAGAGTTTAAAACAGTGATTATAAGAATGCCATAGAAACTTAGTGACACCTTCAACAAAAAAAGATAGCAAGCACAATGAAAGACATGAAAGCCATAAAAAAAGAAAGAAAGAAAGAAAGAAAGAAAGAAAGAAAGAAAGAAAGAAAGAAAGAAAGAAAGAAAGAAAAGTTAGAAATAAAGAATGCAATAACTGAAATGAAGAGTACACTAGAAGGAATCAACAACAGATTAGATGAATCAGAGGATTGATTCAGTAATTTAGAAAACAAGGTAGTAGAATACACCCAATCAGAACAATAAAAAGAAAAAGAGAATAAAAAACAATGAAGATAGTTCAAGAGACCTGTGGGACAACATCAAGCACAACAACATTTGCATCGTAGGGGAAGACAGGGAGCAAGGGATCAAGAACATATTTGCAGAAATAATGACTGAAAACTTCCACAACCTGATGAAGGAAATAAACATATATAAGCCCAGGGAGTGCAAAGTCCCAAACAAGATGAACCCAAACGGGCCCACAACAGGACACATCATAGTTAAAATTGCAAAGGTTAAAGACAAAGAGAGAATCTTAAAAGCAGCAAGAGAAAAGCAGTCAGTTACCTGCAAGGAAGCTCCAATAAGACTATCAGCTGATTTCTCAACAGAATCTTTGCAGGTCAGAAGGTAGTGGAAGGAAATATTCAAAGTGATGAAAACAAGGGCCTACAACCAAGACTACTCTACCTAGCAAAGCTATCATTTAAAATCGAAGGACAGATAAAGAGCTTCCCACATAAGAAAAGGCTAAAAGTATTCATTACCACCACGGTAGTATTAAGGGAATGCTAAAAGGACTTCTTTAATCAGAAGAAAGGAGAAAACAAACAAACTAATGAAGATAAAGAAATATGAATAAAATACCAATAACTATGTACCTATCAATAATTACTTTAAAAGTAAATGGATTATATGCTCCAATCAAAAGTCATAGAGTAACTGAGCGGACAAGAAAACTAGACCCATCATACTCCTATGCTGTCTACAAGAGACCCACCTCAGAGCAAAAGACACACAAAGACTGAAAGTTAAGGCATGGAAAAAGAAATTTCATGAGAATGGAAAGGAGAGAAAGACTAGAGTATAAATACTTTTATCTGGCAAAATAGACTTTAAAAGAAAGACAAAGAAGGACATTACATAATAATAAAGGGATTAATCCAACAGGAGGACACAACCCTAGTGAACATCTATGCACTCAACATTGGAACACCTAAATATATAAAAACAGATACTGACAGACATAAAGACAGAGATCAACAGTAACACAATCATAGTAGGGGACTTTCACACCACACTGACACCAATGGACAGATCCTCCAGACAGAAAATCAACACAGAAACAGCAGCCCTAAATGACAGATGAGGTCAGATGGATATAACTGATATTTTTAGAGCATTTTACCCCAAAACAGCAGAATCTACATTCTTTTCAAGTGCCCATGGGACATTTTCCAAAATAGGCCACATGCTAGACCATAAAACAGTACTCAATAAATTTAAGAAAACTGAAATCCTATCAAGTGTCTTCTCTGACCATAGTGCTGTGAAGCTAGAAATCAATTACAGAAAACATAAAAAAATAAAATAAAAAACACACAAACAATTGGAGGCTAAATAACATGCAACTGAAAAATGAATGGGTCAACAAAGAGATCAAGGAAGAAATCAAAAGATACCTTGAGACAAATGAAAATGAAACCCCAATGACCCCAAATATATGGCACACAGTAAAACAGTCCTAAGAAGGAAATTCATAATAATGCAGGCCTCCCTCAAGATACAAGAAAAATCTCAAATCAATAATCTATCTTTACACCTAAGGGAACTGGAAAAAGACTAACAAAATAAGCCCAAAGTGAGTACAACCAAGGTAATAATAAAGGTCAGAGTGGAAATAAACAAAATAGAGACCAAAAAAAAAAAAAAAAAAAAAAAGAAAGAAATGAAATCAACCATGAGCTGTTTTTTTAAAAGATAAACACAATTGACAAATCTTTAGTAAGACTCTTCAAGAAAAAGAGAGAGAGAAACTAAATTAATAAAATCGGAAATGAAAGAGAAATGACAACAGACACCATAGAAACATAAAAATATTTAAGAAAATACTACTAACAAGTATATGCCAACAAATTAGACAATCTGGAAGAAATAGATAAATTTCCAGAAGCATACAATCTTCCAAGGCTGAATCAAGATGAAACAATAAATCTGAAGAGACCGATTACCACCAAAAAAATTGAATCAGTAATCCACAAGCTCCCAACAAACAAAAGGCCAGATGGCTTCACAAGTAAATTTTACCAAACGTTCAAAAAAGAATTAACACCTATTCTCCTCAAACTATTCCAAAAAAATCCAGGAGGAAAGAAGTCTCCCAAGCTCGTTTTACAAGGCCACCCTGATCCCAAAACCAGACAAAGACGTTACAAAAAAAAGAAATCTATAGGCTAATATCCCTAATGAACACAGATGTAATAATCCTCAACAAATATTAGCAAATTGAATTCAGCAATAAATTAAAAAGATCATACACTACGATCAAGTGTTATTCATTCCTGGTATGCAAGATTGCTCAATATCTGCAATGAATGTGATAAATCACATAAACAAAATGAAAAACAAAAATCATATGGTCATATTGATACCAGAAAAAACAAACAAACAAACAAAAACAAACATTTGACAAGGTCCAGCAACCGTTTATGATAAAAACTCTTAGCAAAGTGGGAATAGAGGGATCATATCTCAACATAATAAAGGCCATATATGAAAGACCAATAGTTAACATCATACTGAATGGGTAAAAGCTGAAATCATTCCCATTAAGATCAGGAACAAGACAAGGATAACAACTTTCACCACTTTTATTCAACATAATATTTTATTTAGTGTTTCCCCGAAAATAAGACCTAACTGGAAGATAAGCCCTAGCATGATTTTTCAGGATGACATTCCCTGAGCATAAGCCCTAATGCGTCTTTTGGAGAAAAATTAATATAAGACCCAGTCTTATTTTCAGGGAAACATGGTAGTACTGGAACTTCTAGTTTCAACAATCAGACAAAAAAAAGAAATAAAACACATCCAAACTGGAAAGGAGGAATTAATATTGTCATTATTTGTAGATGGCATGATAACGTGTTTCCCCGAAAATAAGACCTAGCCTGACAATCAGCTCTCATGCGTCTTTTGAATCAAAAATTAATATAAGACCCAGAATTATATTATATTATATTATTAGACCCAGTCTTATATTATAGTAAAATAAGAGCAGGTCTTATATTAATTTTTGCTCCACAAGACGCATGAGAGCTGATTGTCAGGCTAGGTCTTTTATTCGGGGAAACACGATACTATATAGAGAGAACCCCAAAGATTACACCAAAAAAACTATTATAACTGATAAATGAATTTAGTAAAGTAGCAGGATACAAAATTAATATTCAGAAATCAGTTGCAATTTTATACACCAATAATGAACTATCAGAAAGAGATATTAAGAAAACAATCCCACTTATAATTGCATCAAAATATTTTAAAAGAGTACTTAGGAATAAATTTAACTAAGGAAGTAAAAGACCTGTACTCAGAAAATTGTAAGACATTTTAAAGAAGATACAAATAAATGGAAACATATACCATGTTCATGGATAGAAAGAATTAATATAGTTTAAAATATCCATAAAACCTAAAGCAATATATAGATTCAATGCAATCTCTATGAAAACACTAATGGCATTTTCCACAGAACTAGAACACATTATCCTAAAATTTATATGAAACCATAAGAGACCATGAATAGCCACGATAATCCAGAGAAATAAGAACAAAGTGGAGGTATCACATTACCTGATCTCAAATTATACTACAAGGCTATAGTAATGAAAACAGCATGGTATTGTCATAAAAACAGACACATAGATTAATGGAACAGAATAGAGAGCCCAGAAATAAACCTATGCCTATATGGTCATTTAATATATGACAAAGGAAGCAACATTTTACAGTGCGGTAAAGAAAGTCTACTTAATAAATGGTCCTGGGAAAACTGGACAAATTCACATACAAAAAGTGAAACTGAAACTGGTCCACTTTCTTACACCATATACAAGAATAAACTCAAAATGGATTAAAGACTTAAATATGAAACCCCAAACCATAAAATTCCTAAAAGAAAAGATAGGAAGTAAACTTGCAGACATTACCCTTAGTAATATTTTTACAGTTATATCCTCTCAGGCAAGGAAACCAAAAGAAAAATAAACAATCAAGACTACATCAAACTAAAAAAAAAAAAAAAAAAAAAAAAAAAAAAAAAAAAAAAATCACAGCAAAGGAAACCATCAACAAAACAAAAATACATCCTACTGAATGGGGGAAGATATTTGCCAATGATTCACCTGATAAAGGGTTAATATACAAAATTTATTTAAAAATATCATACAACTCAATATTAAAAAGACAAGCAATCCAAATAAAAAATAAGCAGAGGGCATGAAGAGGGCATTTCTCCAAGAAGACACACAGATGGCCAATAATCATATGAAAAGATGCTCAACATTACCAATCATCAGAGAAATGCAGATTAAAACCCCAATGAGATACCACTTGACTCCTATCAGAATGGCTATCATCAATAAATCAACAAAGAAGTGTCAGTGAGGATGTGGAGAAAAGGTTACCCTTGTACACTGTTGGTGGGACTGCAGATTGGTGCAGCCACTATGGAAAAGAGTATGGAGGTTCCTCAAAAAATTAAAAGTAGAACTACTGATGACCCAGCAATTGCACTCCTGGGTATTTAACCAAAGAAATCAAAAATATTAATTTGAGGGGGAAAAAAAAAATATATATATATATACACGTATACGTATGTGTGTATATATATACGTGTGTATATATATATATATATACGTATACACGTATATATACGTGTACATATACACGTATATATACGTATATATACGTGTATATGTACACGTATATATACATATATACGTATATATGTATATATACGTATATATGTGTATATATATATATCCGTGTGTGTGTGTGTGTGTATATATATATATATATATATATATATATATATACACATATATACACCCCTATTTTTACTGCAGCACTATTCACAATAGCCAAGATATGGAAACAACTGAAATGCCCATCAATAGATGATTGGATAGAGAAACTGTGGTACATTTATACAATGGAGCATTACTCTGCCATAAAAAGAAAAAACAATGAAATCGTACTATTTGCAACAGCATGGATGGATCTAGAGGATATAATGCTAAGTGAAAGAAGTCAGACTGAGAAAGACAAATACCATATGATCTCAAGTATATGTGGAACCTAAAGAGCAGAATAAACACGAAAACAAACAGAAATAGACTCATCTATACAGAGAAGAAACTGATGCTGCTAGATGGGAGGGGGTTTGGAGGGTGGGGTCAAGGTGAAGGGATTAGAAAGTACAAATTGGTAGTCACAAAATAGTCACAGGAATGTGAAATACAGTATGGGAAATATAATCAATCATGTTGTAAAGATTATGTAGGATGCCAGATGGGCACTGGACTTATCAGGAGATCACTTCATAGACTGTGTAGATGTCTGACCACTGAGCTGTGCACCTGAAGCTGTGAAGTAGAAGAATATTGGATATCCACTATAATTACATATACAGAAGGTTCAATATATATATATATATATATATATATGCATACACATACACACACACACACACACATATACACACACACATTTTAATAAAGGTAAAAAACTGTATTAATTGTAATAATATATACTAATAACAAAAGATGAATGCATGTCCCCTGTGACTTCTGCAATTACAAGAGATGGTCAAAGTGGTTTCCATAAGCATCCAGACACTTCTGATTATAGCAAACTACTGCTTAAGCATAGACAACATCTCTTAAAATGTGTATACTTTTTTTTTTGTACCCCCATGAGATGTAAAGTACAGCTTACGGAGTATAGCCATTGGTATTGTAATACCTATTTAAGATGTCAGAGAAATAGTAGACTTGGGGGGCTTATCAGTTCGTGAAGGATGTAAATGTCTAATCATTATGTTGTTTTGTACACCTGAAACTAATAAAAAAATAAAATACAACGTGTACATTGAAAAATTATAATCATTAATATTTTATGTAAATTCAACTTTACTTAATATTTTATAATGTCCTCAGGTAATGTATTTACTCTGATAAATTATTAGGTTTAAAAATAGATACGTTATTTTAGAAAAAGGCATGCACTTTATCTGACAAGATTTAACTGAGACATTGCTATTACTATCCTGTTTATTCTGACCCACGTTTTACTCTCCAGTAGTTCATATTTTCTTGTTTACCAGTAAAACGCAATTCCATTTCTTTTACAGTTAAAAAAATATTTTTAAAGCTAGATTAAGTTTATGATGCTTGTCTAGTTCTCTGTTATTTTTGTTTGTTTGCTTCAAACTACTCTCCCGCCGCACCCAACTGTGGTAGAAGAGTCATTAGGACGTAATATTAAATTCTTATTAATCTTTTTCATCCTTATAATGTGGAGATATATTTGTACCAATTTTATTTTTCTGCCTCTTAAGATAGTCTAGCTTTAGATAGAAAAGATATTGTGTAATGTTAATATATTGTCTAAATTAAACATAACCAGAGTTTTTATTTCATTAGGATGTGCTTCCATACTACACAGCATTTTGGTTTGTCCACTTATTTACAGCACACTGTAGCTAAAAGGACAGCATTTGCCTATAATTTGAGTCCTAAATCTTCTTTTCACATTGACATAACAATGTCATTATTTGGAATTAAACAACATGAAGGGTGATTTCCTTGTAGAAGTCAAACCTCATTACTCGCCTATCTGATTGCTTCATTCATTTACACACACCTGATATTACAGTAATTTTAAAAAGTAGTTTTGTGCTTTTTGAGACTTATTTAGCCAAGTAATTTTTATGAAAAATGTAAATGTAAAAAGATCAGGTATCCCTATCTGATTTTTGTCTCCATACACATATCTTAATGTGAAATAGAGCAAATACACAAGTTAACACTTTAAAAAGTCTGTGCATGATTTTTTGTGTGTGCTCATGGGTCTGCATGCAAGAGAAGGGGAGGAGAGGGAAAAGGAGGGAAAAGGTGAGGGAAATAAATAGGAAAGAAAGAGAAAAAAGGAGTCATTCATTCTTTCCTTCCTTCATTCCTTCCCAGCCAACAGTTCCATGTTTCAGTTGTTGCTTAATATTTTAGAGATCAGTTTGTAAACTATTCATGTTTATACTAAAAAAGAGTCCAATAATACATAGGAATTCATTCCAAGGTGTCATGAAAAAAACAAAACTCAGTGTAACTTCTGCTTCCATCACTTATTAGCTTTGAGGCCTTAAAGGAATGCAATGTCTTCTCTAAACCTTAACTTCATCATCTACCAAATTTTATCCTAATGTTAACCAGGTAAAATTTTTATAAGTACTTTGTAAAAGATTTAGCAGAGACCTTGGTACAAGATATAAGAAGAGTTTTACCTTTGACATTGATGGAAATTATCTCAACTCATATAATGCAGTAATTAAGATAATTGTTCCTCCATGTAATGTAAAAATATAATTTTAAAATTCAGGAGTATTGTAAAAACAAAGTTTTTAAAGCAAATTCCATGGAAAGTTAGTTGTATTAATATACATGTTTTTTATATATTAATGTTCATATTGAACAAACACAGCAATACACTACTGAATAGCTAGTTGTTGCATTTGATATTGTCAATTAAAAGCTGTTCCACTTAATCTTTGCCACTGGGTCCTTCTGTGATACATCTAGCAGTTTGAATGTGCTGAGATGGTGCATGATCGAATATTAAAGATTCTAAAATCAATGGTCAAGAGCCACTTCATTCTAGAAAGCCAATGTGTTAACTTTCCAATGGAATGCATTATAAGAAAACATAAGCTTATCTAGGCAAATTTGGGACAAACCTAACCAAATCAAAATATGGTTATCACTGGAGATTTATGTGAGAATACAATAGATAATACCAGTCTGATGTGTAATAATCGGCCACATCAGTGATATAAATGATTAAATGAGGAGAATCTATTCTCACCATTTATTTTTTAGAATCATGTGAATCAAAGGAATTATTCACATTATACTGCAGATAAAAATGAATCTTATTGATATCAACTAAAAGATGGTTACAGAAAAGTCATTAGTCATGTAAATATGGTGATAAAATGTTAAAAACTAAAAACAAATATCTTTCCATATATACCAATTTACTTAGTATTTTTTTAGTAATGAATGATATAAGAGCTTATCATTTTTTATCAGTAAAGATAAAGACTTCATTTTTAGAAGTAAAGACATATTATATATATATATATATTTGTATTAATTATGTAATTGTTGCATGTATTCCACTAAAGAAAATAGATAGATTTCTTTCTATAGGGTTAGGAAATATATTAAAATAATCTTCTCACCCTAAGTAAAGCTGTGTTAAATTGCATCAACAATTAAACATTGAAAAATTACCCTACCAGAGTTTATTGTTCACTATCATTATCAAATCTGTAACTAAAAACAAATGATATGCAACAATGCATAACAATTTGTTAAACTATTAGTTATAACATTTCCCATCAGTTCCAAAAGATCTGACATGCCAAAACATGCTTCTAAATTTCTTTAATGAGTTTACATCACTTAAATATTAATATGCAATTAGGTAAAACTTCCTTTAAAATAGAGTACATTGCAAAACATAGGCAAAACTGGTTTTTAAAGCTCTTGCTAATTTGCTTAAGGGATTAAACACATAGCTGCATGCCAGAGGGAAAACATGCTTTAAAAAGAGAAATATTGGCTTGGATCATTTAAGAACAGTAAAAAATAAAAAAGAGAATCAGAAGTAAATTTTATTTCTACTTTTGTTTATTAGAAATTATAATGTATGCTTCATATAATACCTTTGCGGAAGTTATTTTAATATGTGTTATTTGAAATTTCAATGTGTGAAGGAAAATCATGCTTGAAAATTGTCACTTTGGGTTTTTAATCAGCCTATGTGCTGAGACATAATTAAGCTGGTTACTTTTCTCCTGTATATTCCTTAGATACTATACCACTTTTGATATCAAACTATGCATCACTCAGGGATCAATCAGGGAAACAAAACTAGTAGAAAATAAATAGTAAGAATTGTCTTATGTGATTGTTGAGACTAGCTATACAAGTCTGAAATTTGTACAGGGTGCCAAGAATGGTAAACAGAATCTGGCATCAGCTAAATCTGCATTTCACTGACAGACTTTCTTCCTCAGGGCAGCCTCAGTGCAGTTCTTAAGGCCGTTTAGTGATGGAATCAGGTCCATCTAGATTATCTAGAATAATCTCACTGAAGGCAAATTTACTTGGACTTTAGTCACTTTACAAAATACCTTCATAGTACCATCAGTATTAGTTTTTGAAAAATTGGGAAGTGTTGCCTTGCCAAGCTGACTCATAAAAGTGACCATTACAGCCTATCTCTTTTCAATTGGGTAGCACATCTCCTCGATCCATAATTAATCTCCAAATAAAGATAACAACAATGGAGTATTTCCATTTAATATGATACAACTATTCCACACACAATAGAAAACATGCTAACCCTTTCCCCAGAGGAGGAGGCAGAGTCTTTGGGTGATGTTTACTCTATTTCTTTGATGTCCTAGAACTTAAATATTGTGACAAAGTTAATTATTATTAATACATCTTATGTGAAATGATAAGAAAATAAAAAAAATATATATTTGATTTATATACAAACATATTCATAACGGAATTAAGAATAAATTTTACAGTCCTCATTTCAGCAACTGGTTGTAGCTGGTATTTATAACTACCTTCTTTCACTACTATTCAATTTTCCCTTTGCCCTTAGCAAGCGTTTCAGCTGGTCATAGATGTTTGTACAATGAGAGAAACTGACCTTAACCTCAAGAGTCTGGATCATTAGAAGTCTTGCATCAATTGGGTTATTAAAGATTTTCATTGATTTTAATCACAGGACATGGTAGGGACCCCTAAGGGATGTCCTGTATCCAAGTATACTATTCCTTATCTCCATCTTATAATAGCAAAATTTTAGCAAATGATAATGGCAACATTTTCCCTTGGATATCATGAAAAATTATCCCATCCACTACAATAACTCCTTTCACTGATTGTTGATTTAAAGGTAAGAGAAACCCAAAATGGCCAAATGATAGTTAAACTTCGAATTTAACATAGTTATTGTTGTCTCTCCTGATGGAAGCATCTCTCCTTTTGTAACTTACACTTCTAGACCATCAGAGCCTAAGGTTGTGGGAATGAGAAATAAATATTTTGCTGGTGGATCACTATTGAATGGAGCTACTCCCATTTCCACACATTGATTCCTGAATCTCTAAGTCTTGGCAGTGGGAGTAAAACACTATATATTGGACACTGATTTAGAGAGTCCTGAAAGACATCTCCCCAACCCCACAAGGCATTGCTACCCAGTACGTGCTGTAACTGAGTCTTAAAAGGCCATTCCATTTTTCTATCTGGCTAAGTGCTTCAGGATTATGGGAAATAAGAAGCCCATTTACTTACTGCAGAAGGACTTTTTGGACCATAAGAAATGATATAAGGGCTATCATGATGGCATATTAGGCATTGTATAAATCTAGAAACATATGTTCTGGGAGAAGTTTCACATTCAGGAAGGTAAATTCATACTCAGAGTTAAGTATCTATCCCAAGAACTACAAAGTGCTGTTCCTTCCATGATCTAAACAGCTCAATGTAATCAATCAGCCATCAGGTAGCTGGCTGACCACCCCTGGGAAACAGTCATACGAGGGACTTAGTGTTGTTCTCTGCTGCTGGTAGACAAGTTGTTCAGCCGTGGCTACAGCGAGGTCTGCCTTTAAAATGCCCTCCTGCTAATGTCACACTTTGATGGTAATTCATATTGGACACAAATATCTTCACATTATTTCCTATTCAAAGAGAGCTATCCACATGCATCTTCCCCAGATCTTGTTGACACCAATTTCCCAATTATATTCCTTCCAAGTCCCTGACCACCCAGCCAAACTATTTGCCACAGCCCATGTCAACCATTACTTCTGGTTATGAGCAATCTTAAGGTGAAATGAACAACCAGATGTGACCCTTGAAGTTCTGCCTACAGAGAGAATTTTATAATACTTAACCACTATCTTTCAGCCCCTAGGAAGGGGTTGCAGTGTTCCAATTGTCTACTACCAGGTGATGCCTGTATATTGTGCAAAAGCATCTGTAAGCCAGGCCAGAGTTTCCTCTTTCTCAACTGACTAGTTTTAAGGACTCTCCATGAATTCATAGGTACAGAGTAGGAGAGAGAAAGTACATGGTAGAAGTAAAAGCCATGATAATTTGCATCCCTTTCTTACTCAATTTACTTGTGATTTCAGTGTCTGCTTTAGGCTGACCTCATGTATATCACTTCCATTTGATAATGTATTGCTATTGGTAACACTCCACATTATGACTCGGTGGGTCAGAGGACGCCCAGTTGATAACGTACAACTCAGGATGTTTGGTCCATGGTGGCCCACGTGGTTGAGCCTTCCCTCTGTTCTACGGCCCAGAAGCCAACCTGAAGATGTTTCTCAAAAGGAGAGTACTTATTCATAGAGGTTGGCAGAGTTTTGACCTGAGAGTCAGCGCCAAGTCACCTACACGGGCTTTCCAAGGATTCTGATACCATCACTACCTCCCATTGACAGGCCAAGTATCACTGGATCTGTCAGATCATGCTGCTCGGTGGGAGAGCATCTTACCCAACAGCCTGAACTCATGGTGCAGCTTTCACTTGTTTAGAGTCCTACTTAAAGGTAGAAGTTTTGGGGACTTCTTGGACAGAGTAACATATTCAAATGAGATATGTGTTGCTTCTGAAAGTCAAAGAGGCCCATTAGGTATTGTGCCATTTTTTTGGTAGCAGAAATAGCCAGACATGACAATTTATCCTCCACCTTAAAAAGGATATCTTGGTATGCTTCACACCACTGGACTACTAGCAATTCCCCTGAGGTGTAAGGCTCTCCTATGTTTTTGGATTTATTCCCCACTATGACAGGCAAAGGTCCTGCCAATGTGTCTACAGTAGTTGGTATTCCTTGCACTCCATGTCCCAGCATACTATCATTGATATAATGGATAAGCTCGATTTCTGGCGGAAAGGAAAGATGACTGAGTTCTCTGAAATCTAACTGAACGTGGAGCAGTATACCCATGATGTACTACAGTGAAGGTGGATTATTGGCCTAGCTAGCTGAAAGCAAACTATTTCTGATGATTATTACTAACAGGTATAGAGGAAAACAAACAAACAAACAAACAAAAAACAAAAACAAAAACACCCACATTTGTCTGAGTGGAGCTACACACCAGATATCAGGGTATCTGTTAATTTGCTCAAGCAATAAAATCTAATCTGAAACAAGAGTTGAAATTGGGGTCACCAACTGATTATATTTATGATTGTTCTCCTTGTCCCCATCCATCTGTTTCTTCATCGGCTGAACAGGCAAGTCGAAGGGGATGTGAGAGGAAATCTCATCCCCTACAGCTTTCGAGTCCTCAGTGGTGGCACTAAGGCCTCTGTAATCACTCCAGGAATGTGTCATTCCTGTTGGTTACTACAGGTAGAGGCAGGTCTTGTCATTTCAGCTCGGTCTTTTGTACCACAATATTAGGTTGGTGCAAAAGTAGTTGTGGTGTAAATGGTTAAAAATCATTGCAAACACTGCAATTACTTTTCCACCAACTGAACAGCTTTCACTCCATAGGCAAGGGAACAAATGTGGAGAATGGGATAATTCATAAAAATGATTTTTTTTTTCAACTATGCATTCTAGAACATAAAAAACAAAACAACTGGAATTAGTTCAGAGATCTAGTGGGCCCACTGTCAGACAGACTTGACTTACTACTCCTTTAATGAGCTAATCGCCAAAAGCCCCTACCTACTAGCACTAACACTAAGGGGCTCTCCACTAATGTTTCTGATTCCCAGGAATGAGTACTAATTTAGACCCAGTTTCCAGTAATTTTAGAAAAGTATAATTATTTCCCTCTCCCTTAATACACAGTCACCCTGGTACATTTCTGGAGTCCTTATGAAGAAGTCTGGAGCTAGATCAACAGTATAGGTTTGGAAGATTTTGCAGGGTCTTTGTGCAAGGGAACCCAGCCTCCCTTTCATGGAAAGGGTTTTGAGTCTGCAAACTGCTTCCATTCTTACAATTGACTTAAGAGCCCTGAGTGTACCTTGATGTTTAAACTTAGACTTCTGCTCATTCACTCTTGGTGATAAGAACCCTGCTGATGTTGGTATGTGGGGTGATGAGAATCCTTGGAGTTTAGGAGGAGTATTGCAATTATTAATGTTTTCTCATGAGGGGCAACACAGAGCACTGACATATGCGGAAGCAATCGCACCTGAATGGAATCTAGTTGTAATTAGGCCAAGAGAAATAATGAAATTCCGGCTCAAGTGCAAAGCACAGTGCAGCTACAGATAAAGAGGCTGGTTATTGCCGACACTCAACTGTATTACTGAGATGGAGAAAAAAACAGCAGGCAAAACATTCATTGGTTCTGTGACCTGTGGACTTTCAGCCATTGTTTTAGAAAGAGTCAAGTCTGTAACTATCCCCATCTACACCACTTGGAATTAAAACATAATTAAAACATATAATTCTAAATAATATGTGAAACAAGAAAATACACCGAACCATGACCAAAAATACCCCACAATGTTAATAAAAGTATGATATTTCAAAATACATACCTAAGCTTAAAAGCTCAAAAATAAAATTATAGTTTTAAATCTATATATAAGAAAAGGGATAAGTCTGATCAAGAGTTTAGAGGTAAAACAAGCTAATAGAAAATATGAAGAACTAAATAATAAAAGTAAGAGAAGACAATTAAGACTGGTATCACACAATGAAGAACATCAACAAAGAAAAATATTTTTAATTGATAACACGACGGCAAGATTAGTAAAAAAGTGAGAAAATGCAAATCATATCACATAGTCAAATAAAATATTATATCCTAGAGGACACAGGGGCATTAAAAATAAAATAAGTGGATATTGAGAACAGCTTTACCTCAACAAATATAAAACTTGGATATAAATAAAAAACAAATTCCTTTAAAGCACAACTACGTAAGACTGAATAAAGATTATAGATTTCATCTGATTCATGTTGAATATATTAATCTGTTAGAAAGCATCCCCCAAATCTGCACAACTTGATAATTTCATTGGTGAAACTTTTGAAACTTTTAATAAGGAAATAACACCAAATTCACATAAACTTTTACTAGAAATAAAGGAAACAGTTCTGCAAATTTTTATGAGACCAGAATAACCTACCTCATTAAAACTGTAACAAGGACATTATAATAAAGGGACATTATCTCCTGATCATAGATGCAAAAATGCAAAACATAATATTGGAAAATCTAACGTTACATAAAAAGGTAATTCAAAGATAAGTTGTTTTCATACCAGAAATCAAAACACTATTCAAAATTCAATTAAGGTAACAGTATCAGAAGCAGAAAACTCATGACAAAAGTTAACATATCACCCAGATAAATTATAATAAAAATGTTGAAAGCCAAAAGCAACAAAATTTTCAAAGAAGCCAAAGTTACTCATAACATATGAAAGAAACCCAAAGAAATTAATGCCTGACCAACAGCAATAATGGAGATCAGAAGACAATGCTAAGAGGTAGTCACAATGCTTAAACAATCAGTCAACCAAGTATATAATAAATGGCAGAAGTATCTTTCAAAAATGGAAAGCAACAGGATTACCGCTTTAACACTGACATTAAAAAGTGTGGAAGCTTTCAATCCCATCCTTACAAGAGAAATTCTGAACAAATTGAGAATCAGTAACTTTTCTTGGAACCCTTAGAGAAACGATATCACAGGCCAAACTAACGTTCTAAAATCTGGAGAAACTGGCAATTACAGAAAATCACAGTTGAAGCTTACCTGGAGCAGAATTTGCTGGAGATGTAAACTGGTAGGTACACATACAGTAATTTTGACAAATTGCTGGAGGCTGTGTGAAAAATAGAGTGAAAGTGGATCTTGTTGGATTTGCAGTCTTTGAGGAACCCCATATTGTTTTGGCTTTTACCTCTAAGATCCCCACAAGGCTCTCACCAACTGAGCTAACCAGCCACCCCCTGAGGTTCTCAAATATGAAGACACAAGAAAAAGAAAAAAAAAAAAATCCTCACCTCACACCTCTGGCAGGTAGAATGGAAAGTAACCATTTTTTACAATGCTGAGTGTTCTCCATAACAAAGCCCTACTTTCCAGCAAAAACGAGTTTTCAATTGCTTTATTTCACCCAGTGGTAGGGAATTTCCCTGACTTCTCACCTAAGGGAGAAGAAAGAATAAAGAAACACTTGTGAAGGTTGCAATCCAGGGACACAAGCTCACTAAAAACTGAAACTTAATCACAATATTCTAAAAGGGTTTTCCTCTCCCAGTTCTTACCACCATGCATCACCAGGGCTCAAGCATAACAGTGGATTACAGCTGAAAGAGCTGCAAGGTTCAGAGTTCTTAAGAGAAGGTATTAGGGAAAACAAGAAACACGTGAGAATTTTGAAATCCCTTGCACTTAAAGCTACAACAGATATTAAAAACAGCCCAGTATTAAACATATTAATATGCAATGTCACATGTAAGTCTTATTTACATAAGTTCCTATTACCCAGTGCTGTGGGTTGTACTGTATCCTCCAAAAGATAACCTGGTGAGTTTCTAACTCCTAGTCCCTGGGAATATGACCTCAATTGTAAATGGGTTTTCACAGCTCTAATCAAATTAACATGAGGTCATCCTGGGCTACAGCGGGCCCTAATCTATAACTGATGTCTTTATAAGAAGAGGGGAATTTGAACACAGGAATATTTGGGGATAATACCAGGTGACCATGGAGGCAGATTATCAGAGTGATGCATCTGCAAACCAAGGAAAACCGAGTTTTTTTGGTTTTGGTAACCACAGAAGTTACAAAAAGGCCAGGAAAAGATACTCCCCTAGAAAATTCAGGTTGAGAATGGCCCTTCCAACAACTTTAGTTTGGACTTTTAGCCTCCAAATCTCTGAGAGAACACATACATTTCTATTGTTTAAAGCCAGTCAGATTGTGGTTATGACAGGTCTAGGACACTAATGCAGATTTTGGTTGTGAGAGTGAACTGCTGCTGTAACAACTTAAATATTTTGAAATGATTTGGAATTGGGTGTGGAAGGGTTTTGAGATTCATGACAGATACTATTCTAAAGTTTACATGGAAAGGCAAAAGACATCAAATAGCCATCATAACAACAACAACAAAAAGAACAACAAAGTTGGATGACTGACACTACCTGACATTGGTATTGGCAAAAAATAGACTTCTGGATCAATGGAAAATCATAGAAAGCCCAAAAATAGATCCATGTAAATACATTCTATTAATTTCTGATTATGACAGAAACACAATTCAATCAAGAAAAAGTAGCATATTTATCAAATGGAGAATTGGAAAATTGGACATCCAAATGAAAAAAAAATGTTAATCTTGACAATGAATTTACAAATCTGATAAAATTAACTCGAAATGGATCATAGTCCTAACTATAAAATGAAAAAAAAAAAAAATCAAACTTCCAGAAGAAGACAAGAGAAAATTTAATTGTCCTTAGGTTTACCAATGAATTTTTAGATATAACACAAACTCATGATCTATGAAAAAAACAAAATCAGAAAAGTTGTACTTTATTCATTCAAAATCTTCTGCTCCGTGAAAAACATTCTTAAAAGAATGAAAAGCAAAATAATAAAAAAAAAAAAACAGATAGGAGAAATTGTAAAGCACATGTCTAATAAAGAACTTGTCTCCAAAACACATAAAAAACTTTCAAAACTCATGTAAGAAAATAAAACAGTCTAAAAAAAAATGGATAAAGGATCTGAACAGATAGATACCTTATCAAAGAAAACAAATATACAGATTAAAAAATACTCAGAGTAAATTGTCATTAGGGAATTGCAAAGTGAAAAAAAAATGAGATACTTCTGGACACCTAATAGAATACCTGCAATAATAAATGAAAGCAATTCTGACGTTGCTTGCAAGGTTATGGGTTATGGAATGGCATGAACAACTCATTCATTATGGTGAGAATGCAAATATTTTAGCCACTTTATAAAGCAGTTTCTTTTAAAAATAAACATAGTCTTACCATACAATCCAACCGCTGTGTTCCTAGATATTTACCCAAGTATCTGGAAATTTATTTCCACAGAAAACCCTGCACATAAATGTTTCTTGCAGATTTATTCATAATCAAAGCAACCAAGATATCCTTAAATATAGTGATGTGTAAACAAATTGGGCACATCCATACAATGGGATATTTTCAACAACAATAAAAGGAAATGAGCAATACAACTCTGGACAGACATAGACAAATCTTAACTTTTGAACAAAAGTTAATTTCTAAGTAAAAAAAAAAACCAGTTTTAAAAGGTTACCTACGTACTGTTGTCCCAGAGGATATGTTAAGTGAAATAAGTCAGACTGAGAAAGACAAATACCGTATGATCTCTTACATGTGGAATCTGAAGAACAAAATAAATGAACAAACAAAACAGAGGAGAAACAGATGGTTACTAGATGGGAGAGGTTTGGCGGGCTGGGTGAGGAAGTTGAAGGGATTAAGAAACTACCAATTGGTAGTTATAAAATAGTCAGGGGGGTGTAAAATATTGCATAGAGACCACAGACATCATGTTACAACTATGTATATAGTTCCAGGTGCATACTAGACTAATCTAGTACCCAGATCAGGGACGACACTGAATAAATGATATAAATGTCTAACCACTATGCTGTACACCTGAAACTAATATATAATAATATTGAATGTCAACTATAACGGCAATATAAATAAATAAATAAATAAATAAATAGATAGTACCTACTATAATTCCAGTTATATGTCCAGTTAAATTTGGGGGCATAGGTCTGAAAGCTCTATATTTGTAGTGAGATCCCCAGGTGAAAACAATAATTGTTCTGGATTTTTCCATAAATAGAGTTCTTTCATAGAGCCACACACTGGGTATTGATTTAGTAGGGGAAACTCTTACTTTCCCATTCATTTTTACCTAGTGAACCACTCAGGTACAATGCTTTCTGCATAATATATGTTTTTCCAATATTACTACTCAACACTAGATAGAAAATAGAAATGTCAAAAGGTCAAAAGAAACTCCATAATTGAGAGTATTGCTGCTCAGTTAAAAGACATCTGGGGACATTAGTCAGCAGACCAGACTCAGAATAAATTAGTCAGTTAACAAGGGATACAGTTATTCAGGGAATTGCATGAGATGATAATAAAATACTTGGGAAGTTTTAATGATTAAATTTTCCCCAAGGAAAACTTCTGCTGAACAATCATTAAAAGTATTCTCTAACATCTCTTACATTTTTTATAGTTCCTTCCAGTGATTCAAATGTGAATAATCATGTTGCTAAAGAGCTATGTAATGATATTTGTAAGAGAGACTATAGTAGTTATGCCTGAAAAGACAGGTGGCATTTTAAAGTTCCTTCAACGAGTTTTTGAAATAAAGTACACGCCGTCTCATATTCCAATGTTAGTTAAATCTAATATTTACTGAATTCATATTATGTTTTAGGCATTCTCTTAGGAGCTATTTTGTTTAATTTTTACAATAACACTCTTTTTTCGTATTCATGATTCACAGAAAGGAAACTGAGGCACAGCAGAGTGGAATGCATGTGTGGGTTTTCATAGCCATGATAGGACTGAGCCAAAGTACAATTAACTGCCTCCAAACTCTAGGCATGTTTCATTATCCTCTACCATCCCTGGAATGCAGACGCATTTTTCCACTTAGAGAAAAGATAAAATGTTAATACCCACAAGATTCTTTCTCTATTCTACAATGTGCATAATAACTAATAAAACTGCTTACATTTTAAATTATTCTCTGTCACAGTGTTACCACTTAACCTGAGAAGAACACTCATTTACATCCCAAGGGCAGTTTGCGATTTGAATTAAACATAAGTGTACACAAGAAAAGCATCCCATGATGTTTTCCAGGAAGTTAGCTTCTAAACACTATTAACTAATATATTTTCTTGGCAGGAAAATGGTAAACTAAAATGCATTGTGCTGTCAGTGGAAAGAACTGAACTGAAGGACAGTGTGCATCTTAGCCTCAGCTAAAATTGTAACGTGTTGTATAACCTTGGACAAGTCATTTCATGTTTCTGAGTCACACTTTTAAATCGTTTGTTGTGAGGGGATTGACTAGAACATCGATAGTTATTTTCAGCCTTAAAATACTTTTTAAAATGTAAAATGATTATAGAATCCTTCCCACAAAGTTCATAATCTTCCTAGTTTCCCCATCTCTGTTAATCAGGTCACTTGGTCAGTCCCCAAACCAGAAAACATTTTAATTTCATTCATTTCCCCTCTCTCCTGTGGAATAATGAAACATATGCACAAAGAAGGTTTTACTGGAAAACTCACACAGGCTCTTATCATATGGCCACACTGCAGATTGTTTTTCCATAAAGGCTTTCATCCCACTGCTACTCTACTTTTTTTTTTTTGCTATAATAGATGTGTGAAGATAGTGAATTTTGTTAGCATTAAAATAACCTGACATAATAAGATGGGAGCATTCTGACACTGGGTGCTAGCTGCTCAGGGAGCTACATACAATATTAGAGAAACCAGCTATCCAGTACAACTCCATTAATGTCTATATTTCTGTAGCATTCCACAGCACCATTCGGGGGTGAAGCTGCATGGGTATAAGGGAGTGGGCTGACCATGTGGCTCTTTAATTTCTAACTGCAGAAATTTCAGAAAGTTCTTTTTCACTTCCAATATTTGGCTGAATTTGATTACTGCTCTTCTCATATCCACAATTGCCACTACAATGAAAGCCTACCTGATCATGAATAAGTTTAACTGTTCCTTGGCATTATTCTTAACTGGACATGGCCCATTTTATTTTAAGGCAAAAAGACGGATACCTATGCATCTCTTCTGACTCAGACCATCCAGATGTCCCATTGCAATGCTAAGTCCACTTTTTAACATTATTCCCTTCTCTCATTCTGAATCAACCTTATTATTTCCTCTGTATCTCACCTTTTTTGCCTGGCTCTACTCACTCTTTTACCCACAATTTTCATGGTTGCTTCCATGTCTCAGGTCATCATTCATGTCTCAATTCCCAGAAAATCCTTCCCTTCACACCCGTTTAAAGTTTTCCAAATTTCTGCCCCTCCCCAATCATCACCCTGTTTTATTCTATTAATTTCACTGATCATTGTCTTATTCTGAATATCATTATTTACTTTTCTTTCCACTAGGTTGTATGTTGCACAGGAACACAAACCTGTATTATTTAATTATGAATTCCTAGTATGTTTATTGTACTATTTATGGGATTATGTGATAGAGAAGATGAGAGGAAGAGAATTTGAGGAGTGAAGGAGTGAAGGAGAGGTGAGGCAGCAAAGTACAGTTAGAGATATCTGTAACATATGGGACAATTGAACTTTTCTTGATTAATGTATGTGTTTTTATTTGTGTGTAATGTGTGTCTGATGTGAATGAGGTGCTCTCTGTGATCACTTCCCGATATAATGATACATTTTTATGTATATTCTATATATATAAAAATACTACCTTCAAAAAAATAACCTCATCAAGGTTACAATTATAAAAAAAGTATAAAACACAGAATGCTGAGCTTTTTCCTTCTAAACTAACATTTGCTTAACAAAGAGGTTAAATTCTTAATTTTCTCAAAATGTTACTATTGGTTTTATACTTAGATAAAAATATTCGGGCACTTTGATCTTGTTTGGTTCCACTGGACAAAAAGTTTTAGATGAGAAATAGTGTTGCTTGCAATCTTTTACACATCACAGTAGGTTATTTGTTGATGCAAGTTGATTTGGACTTTTTGTAACCTTATTTCTTGCTATAAAATAAAATCTCAGAACTTGGCTAGTGAGTAGCAGAAATTCTTTAGAATCACTCCCTCAAGAGTATGACTTTTCAATAGAATGTTGTTTTGAAAAGATGAATAGTATAGCTGGAACACAGAAATCTTTATTGAGATACATTTTTGTTTTGTTGCATTGTACTGTGATGTGTTTTTTTTTTCTAAGCATCATTTGGAATATTAGTCCAAAACGATTCTAAAACTTAGATGATACAAAGACAGAAAGAAGAATAGCAAACTAACAGTGATAAACTTCCAAAAGCAGAAATAAAATGTAGTCAAGGGAGAAATACTAACTAAAATTGCTAAAAGAAAAGAAAATAAATTGATAAAAGAAATGTCACTTTAAGACATCGGAATAAAATGAAAGACAGATAGGTTTTGACTTAATGACTGCTTGGTGGCATATATGAAATGGATCAATTTCCCCAGTCTCACTTTTAATAGAAAATCATCTATATCCAAGACAAAGCTAAATTTTGAGTTAAAGAAAACTTTACACAATAAAGACTTCACATGAAAACTTTTAAAAAAGTTTATAGGACTAGAAAAAAATATAGGTTTTATTTTGTACTTTTTATTGTTTTGTAGCTATAGATTGAACTTTATAAATCAAAACCAATCAATTAAATTAACTGTGCATATTATTTTCTATATGTCTATAGATTTTTGACTGATTGGTTGTGATCACTTAAGTCATTAGTAAACATATCGCTATTCAATACAAGTAAGTCTAATTTTAATTCACTTTACTTAACAACAACAAAAAAATATTCCTAGTAATGATATAATTGTGTGGTCCATAGTTTCGGAAAACAATGAGATGTCAAAATTTAAAGTATTTTTATGACCATCTTTGAAAATATGATGAAAAATAAGTCTATGCAGGAATATCTTGCTTTTTCTACCAATATTTTCAACCTTTTCACCGCTAATCAATTTTAACACGTTCTCACATAGCTTCCGTATATTTTAAGATCTTGGCTACCAAATAATAAGATTTATCAATATGAATCTTTTATTTTAGTTTTAAATTTAATCTAGGCCATGTGTCTCAAATGTTAATCAACATAAAGAATCAGTGTTCTTATATGGGAACATTTTAAGTCAAAAGCAAAGTCACATTTCTAATTAACTTGAATGACCTCATTCTTATGAATATTACAGAATTTCATTTCAACATTTATGTAATTACATTGGGTTATAGTAGGTTATCTAATAATCTCATACCCGGAAAAGTAATGCTTCTAAAGTGATTTTCATTATAAGGACACCAATGACATAGGATTTAGGACCCACACTGATCCAATATAACCTCATTGTCATTAGGGACATCTGCAAAAGACTCTATCCCCAAACAAGGACATCTTTCTGAGGTCCTGTTGAGACATGGATGTTCGGGTACACTATTCCGTCCACTACGCATGGCTTGAGAATATATTTAAAAATCCACCCAAGTGCACTAAACCCAACAATTTTCATAGCCAGTTCTAATAATCATTCAAGAAACAGATATTTTGTTAGAGAAACTGGTCAAGTTTAGAGCATGTAATCTTCTCATCTTACGTATATGAAACCTGTGTGATGTTGCTGCTAAACTGGACAAGAGGCCCTTGTGTCTAGTTGTCCTTTGTCCAGCAAAGGAAAATGTAGGCCAATCTCAGTTACGAACATAGTCTCTCTCATATATATATATATATATATATATATATATATTACAATTATGAGAATGATACATGCCTTAAATATATACCCATCAATATGAGCATATGAGGGAGAGTTTATCATGGAAAAGGGATTCCATACGTAATTGAACACAGGTTAAAGGAGATAAAGCATATGTTTCCCTTAGTTGAATCAAAAGAATGATAACTTGATAAAAATTATCCTCTATACAGAATAAGTTATATTTATCAAACCAACTATAGAAGAGAACTTTCTTAATATGATTCTGGGTATTTAGGAAAAACAAAACAAAACACAAGCTTTAAACTGAGGGCATATGCCTAGTCAATGTCCATTTATTACCTTTAATTTTAAAGAAAAACTTAATCCTGTGTTTAAACATTTTCTGTCTAGGAGGAGAAGATGTGTAATTTTTATCATGGTACAGTAACCAGTGTAAGTTTATGTTTAGTAAGCTATCCATCTAAAGCAGGGATGTCTTATGTTTGATTCAACTAAATTGTCTCTAACAAATATCTTCGCAAACACCATTGACTACAGCAAATTTGGAATTAAACACCAAAGTAATTTTACTCTTGCAGATAATGGTTGTTTTCCATGGGAGATTTCCACAAATCTTTTGTAACTTACTGCAAAATATCACATGAAAACTTTTTTTACCCACCCCCGTCCTGGAAAGAAACAGCTTAAATGCAATTTCTTGAACACAAAAAACATATATTAATTTAAGTCAAGAAAACATCTAACTTTCAGTTATCCTTATGTAATCATCCTCTTCATTCTCCCCTACTTTTGAAACAAAGCATAATAATTACTCTGAGACTTATTACATTCACAGTATTATATAAACAATTTCATGTCCTCTCAAGTTTTGCCATCAAATGCAAAAGAGATTTGTGACCTCTGGTTTCTTTTCATTTTAACCTCAAATGAATCAGGATATTTGGATCTGCAAATTTTTAGTTGCATATCCCCGTTCCAGTGCTTCCTTTTAACCAATTTGCTTCACAATCAAATGTTTTGAATAGAAACATTCTCCTGATTATCTCAACCTAATTTCTAAATGCATATAATATTTCCATCAATAAATATTTTTGCTTCTCATTACTAGTATATAACCCAGGTAGCATTTTATCACTACTGGTCACATTTAAGCCAGATATAATATACCATGCAATTTAGATTTTAATTTTCCTTATAATTTACTATACCAAGGATACAACCATACTCTTTAATCTGGTTTGATATGGCCCTTTCCTTTCTACCAAACATAGTGAAATCTTGGCTGATTTCTGAGTTATCAGGAATGTACAAGTGTTGAGTGATCTTTAATAGAGTGCATATCCCTTCATTATTCAACTGAATAACACCAGGAGATAAATTAAATGTCACTGACCACATTTCTATTTTAACCATGTCCTGAGAGTTAGATTTACTAATACTAAATTGCTTCAAATTGGTGTCTTTTCCTTTCCCCAAAGAGATCACATAACCCATGTGTTGGGAGTGGCAGTATTTTTTACAAGTACCATGAGGCTCATCATTTCTTGATAACCACGTACAAGCACATACCTTAGGAAATAAATAAATCCCTTTATGAGTTGCCATACCTTCTTTCTTGGAGCACATGAACTTGGGTTAGTTCAGTCAAGAGGGGAAAGGACTTACTGTCATTAACGTGGCTCTATGATAGAGGTATAAAAGTAGTTAATTAGGAGCGTAAAACACCTCTCCCCTTATTTGTGGCAAACATTTGTGCTCTGGGCATGTGAAACTGTAAATTGGACCATTGCACATGAAAGACAATTAAGCAGCAAGTCAACACCATACTGTAAAACGATCTTGAACAAAACGACACAAAATATAATCTATAGCATTGTTTGATACAATACTAGTTGTTAGATACATTGTTTAATGTACTCCACAGATTTTAGATCTCCTAAAATACTAGTTTTCCCCATATTTGGATTACTCAATCTATTTTGGAAAATCATAAAGAAAACAAAATAAAACAAAAAAGGCTAATAATTAGGAGTAATTAAAAAAATAACACCTCTAAACTAGCAGGATATAATTAAGATAGAAATATTCACTAATGATGAGCAAAAAATTAAACTATTTGGAAATCTATGGGTAATTTCTTTGAAGTTTTCAGTATATGGGGAAAAAATATCTAGTTGATAATATCTTTTGCAGCCTTTAATAGCTCATCAAGATGATCCTTATAAGAAAGAATGTCTCTAGGACCAGCAAAACTCTCCTAGTCTGATGAGGGAAGACAATTTCCAATTCAAGCAACCACTACTCTGAAATGGGTGTATACATGCATCTCTTTTTAATAAGTTAATTTTGTCAATGTTTAGATTTCCAAATCTCAATTAATTAGATGCTCCACAGGGAGATTTTTAGCCACTTCAGAGTAACATTACCTCCCTCAAATAATCAGTTTTGTATAAAGTAAAATAAATGTGTTTACAGCAGAAAGTTAGATGCTGCAGTAGTACTAGTATGTTTCCTAATGTTAACCCTACAAAAAGAAATGCATTTTAAATGTATTAAAACGTATATAAAAATTCACATATTCATACATTGCATATACTAGCAAATTTGCAATACATTTTCTATCAAATTTGCAGTAAAATTTCCACAGATTTAAGGAGTTACTCTTTCTTGCCTTGAATACATAGTGAGATGTAAAGGATACTGGCTCTATTTGTGTATGTGTTTTACACACAGAAAACCAAAGAGCCTGGTGTTGGCTTTAAAAGCATGTTTGTGTTGCAATCAACACAACCCATAGAAACTTCAGAATATTTTCCTTTCTTAGGGAGTTATTGCCCTATCCACTTTACACCCAGATGGAGAGAAGGGAATTCTAATTCGGGGGGGGGGAATATAATTACATCCTATTATATAGCCTGAGACCGATCATTTGATCTGAATTTGATTCCATGTATGACATTTTTTTTTCATAAATTAAAAAACACATAATGAAAATCAGAGCCTTTGTATTTAAATCTAATTCTTCTCTGCACTCTCCTGACTAGACATCCAGGGATGCTTAACATCCATCTGTGCGAGGTTACCATTTATAATGTCTTTGTGTCATAACTCCCATTCACATCAGTACTCACAATCTTTCATGTGCAACATAAATTAGTTTAAAATTGTCAATCCAAGTGCATACATTGTATATGTTGTAGAAAGAATGCACTTTATTTATTTTATTTTTTATAATTAAAGTTTATTGGTGTGACAATGGTTAGTAAAGTTACATAGGTTTCGAGTGTACAATTTTGTAATACATCATTTATTAATATATATATCACATTGTGTGTTCATCATCCAGAGTTAGTGCTCCTTCCACCCCTTAAAAAAAAAAAGTCAATAGGGATTAACTTGCTAGATAATATACATTTTGTGATACAATATATCATTAATTTTAAGAGTCCAAGGAAATTCGGAAGGGACTTGACAGAGAGCTCCTACAAATTGTCTTTAAAAATTTTATCAAAGGTATAACAAAATCATAGAAAGTCCATTAAAGAGAAAATAATTTAAGTCTAGAGCTTTCATTCATTAAAAAACAATAATTGGCTCTCCAAGGAATAATTTTGCAATTAAACTTCATTTGGTTCTGGTTCTTATTAGGCTATGGTTTGTACTTTAGTTATATGAAACATACTATTAAAACACTTGGTGTATTAGAGTGGCTAATTGAATTCACAGGGAATGCCTGTAAAAACTTAGGTTTTTATGTTCTTGTAAATATTCCTAGTGGGAGTAGACAGTTGACTACTTTCTATCACAACTCTATGTTATTCAAACTATTAACAGTTGATAATAAAAACAAAAATATATCCATTTTAGTACTCGAAGGTTAGAAATAGCCTCAAAAGTTTAAATTTCCCTCAATCTTTAAATCTCTTATGCAATTTCATATGTTTAGTGATTAATATTGCACTCAGATCAATGCATTATTATTAAGGAGGAATTAAGGCAAAGCGACTCACATGTTCAGTTTTGTTCAAATAGACCTTTTTAAAGAAAATAGATTTCTTGTCCCTAAAGATCCAACAAGGAAAAAAAAAGAAAAAAAAAAAAGAAAAAAAAAAGAAAGAATTCTCAGTCTTCTTTAGATTTAAATTTCATTGAAATATTATTGATCATATCATACACTTTACATTTAAATTGCATTTGGCAATCCCAGTATGTGCTCTGTGATTTTTATGGACTGCTGATACAATACATAAATGACTATATTAAACTCTCCCAAATCAAAGCCCTCTGACAGAATGAGATATCACTAGCAGTGTAATAGAAGTATTTCTTTCTTCAAACATTGCAGTAAAGTGAGATAAATTTAAGAAATGGTCCCAGAGGCATACGTGTGGATAGCACATGGGGCACTCATTTGAACTAGGTATTAAGGACTCTGAGACATCCTCACCCGGAAAATAACCAGATCTTACAGAATTCACACTCTTTGAAGTGATGAGGGTCACCTAAAAGGGGAAGTCCCCAAGAATTGCCTCTTCACATAAATGGTAAACACTATAGTAGGGAGCACAGACGAGAAAGCAGCAGGCAACCTTCAGAGAGAGGGAAATGTGTGTCTTCCTAAGGGCGAACACCAAAAGACCATTAAGAGTAGCAGTAACTTAAGATACAGAACTTCTGGCGAGTAGCAAGGTGACATTCCTCAACCTGGATCTCTGGTTCCTCTCTCTCTCTCTCTCTCTCTCTCTCTCTCTCTCTCTCTCTCCCCTCTTTCCTCCCTCCCCTCTCTCCCCCCATTTCCCCTTGCAATCACTGAGCCAGGTCATTTATTGCAGACAAGAAATTCCCAATTTAATGGTTCTCCTGGGTGTAGTCAAAAGCAGAAGCAGATTCTCTGCAGGAAAGTGTCCCCGTTTTATACTCATTGGACAAATATTGACAGATGAAAGAATGAGTTTCTGTGCAGAGATCATCAAACACAGAGGAAAGCACTCTGAGTTTGGGTCACCAGAAACAAATAAACAAGTACAACAAAACAATAAAACGACTATAGATCCTTAAAGGCTGTAGACATAAGTGTGTTGTATGGATCAGGCTTTTCCTGAGAAACGACTAACAGGATATGTATATGTATATATGTGTGTATGTGTACAGGTATGGGTATGGGTATGCATATATAGCAAGTCATTGGCTCCCATGATTACAGAGACTGAGGAGTCCCACATTCTGCCATCTGCCATCTGCCATCTGCAAGCTAGAGACCCAGAAAAGTTGGCAGTGCAGTTCAAAGGCCTGAAGGCCAGAGCCAATGATCCAGATTCCAGGGTGAGGCTGAACGCTTGAGAACCGGAAGCACAGAGAGCAGGAATAGTTCAATGTCCCAGATCAACCAGTCAAGCAGAGAGTGAATTCAAACTTCCTCCATCTTTTTCTTCTGTTTGGGCCAGGGGTGTCCAAACTGCGGCCTGCGGGCCAACTGTGGCCCACAATCCATTTTTAATTGGCCCGCAGCAAATTCCACAAATATATTTAGTTTACTTAAATAAACCACGTGAGGCAATACGTACTTCACCTCGAGTGAGTGGCCCGGCTGTTTGTGTGTTTTACCGCATATGGCCCTTGGTGAAAAACGTTGAAAAAAGTTTGGACACCCCTGGTTTAGACCCTCAACAGATTGAATGATGTTCACCCACATTGGGAAAGTCCATTAGCTTTACTCAGTCAAAAGCTAATTCAAAAAGCTAATCTCTTCCCAAAACATTCTCGTTGACACACACAAATATAATCTTTAATCAGATATCTGGACATCCTTTGTCCCAACTAACTTGAAACGTAAAATTAACATATCATGCTTGTTTATATAAAATTCACCATCACATATGTTTAAACGTATGCTGTCCACAAAACCCTCATGAAACAAAGAGCCATCACTTAGACATCTGTCACTCAGAAGGTATAGAGTCTTGTAAATTATTTTTACCCCTGTACAGGCAGATTTACATAAAGAAGGTGGGAGGATGAGTGGAAGATTGAGGTGGAGACAATGTGAAAAAGCTGAGAAGCACCCCATCTCCCTTTCCACTGAATGTTCTAGCAGCTAAGCAATGTCAAAGCTGAATGTCTGCTTTTGCTTTCCCACCAGCCATTACTCTAACACTCCTGGCTTCAGATTGAATTCTGTGCAGTTCCATACAAATTAAATCCATATCCCAGCCAGTTTAAATCCATCCCAACCCATGCAGTCTCTCTCCTTGGAATGAGCAGTGTAGAGATGAGCCTGTGACGTTATACTGTGCAATCAAATATGGAAAGTATTTATGAGACCTGGATCAGCTACTATGATAGAAGCTAAGACACAAAGGATAGAGTTAAGAAAATCAGAAAAAAAATTTGGTGGGGTCTCCCTAATAAAGACTTAATAATTTTTTATTCAAAAATCCCCATTCATTGTTTAAGCCAATTTGAGTAAGATTTCACATTTTTGATGTAAAGACTTTCTAATGAATGGATATGTAATTTACTCTTACATATGAATTATTTTTATAACCTCATTTCGGCAAGGCGTTATGCTGTGTATGATATTAGCTACCCAATCCTTGAGTATGAGATGAATATAGCTAGCAAAATGTTCTTTCTTCACAACGAAACATTTAGAAAAGCACAGGGTAAAATGGATTTAAATAAAATTATTTAATTATTTTTACATACTCATGTACAAAAAAAGACAACAAGATATTCAACAGGCCATGATAGATTTCTCATTTCTTAGTTTGGCCAAGGGCATTATCACAGTCCTTTATATATTAGCAACTAAGAAACTCCAGAAAACTGATAACCATTCTTTACAACTGCACACATCAGGAGATTAGAGATGGCTTTGCTGAATCAGCATAGTATTATGAACTGACAATCAGCTTGAAGAAGACAGCTCATTAGCAACCTAAACCACGAAAACACCACAGAGAACTAAAGATCTCCATGGGTGACACGGAGCTGAAAGCTGTCAGTGAATACCATTTCCTCTTCAGCACAATTGCCTTTAAAAGAAAAGTTAATGGGAAAAAATAGCAAACCAGATCAATAAAATCAGCATGACCTTCAAGATGGCAGGAGGCAGAGCATGTTATCCAACCAAGCTAATGGTTTTTGAGCAGCCAGAGATTCCACTTATTTTGAGGAGTTTGTTATTTGTATCTCATATGAACATTACATAAAAATATTTTTGAAAAATAATTATTTAAGAATTGACCAAACATGTTCTATATTTGGCAGAAAATGACAAGGAACCATCATTAAGTCCATCTAAAGATTAAAAAGGCAGACTATTTGATGGAGTTCTGCACAGTATCAAATTAAAAAAAAATAATTAATGAGAAAAAGGAGTAGGTGTGGTATCTGTGTGTTTATGTTAGAAAAATATAGTGAAAGCAATTGTTCAAAAGCATAGATATGATTTACAAGTTCACTAAGAAGAAAATGTCAAATAACTGAGAAATATTTATACTTTATGATTCAAACATCTATATAAAACCAATGAGTAACTTTAGGTTTACTAATTTCTATGATAATTCTCCATTTTCTTTGAATTTGTAAAATATAAACACAAATGAAAAGTACAAATATAACCAGCAGTCAATTAAGGTATAAATACATATATAGAAGTAGGAAGGTATTTGCATAGGTATATTTATATAGATATATAAAATCTAAATTTTGTGTGCAAAATCAACATATATATATACAGACATACCTAAAAATGAAGGAATATTATATGCAAATATATGCATATAAAATATGTTTATGACTATGTATATATACCGGGGTGCCAAAAAATGTATACAAGTGGACACTTTGGTCAACATTGCTCAAGCAGTAATTCGCCGTAATCAGAAGTGTCTGGACACTGATGGTAACCACTTTGAGGACCTCTTGTAATTGCAGAAGTCAAACGTGACTTGTATTCATCTTTTGTTATTGGAATATATTGAGTATTACAATTTTAACACAGTTTTCTTAAAATGTGTATACATGTTTTTGGCACCCTCTGTATATATTTATATATATCCATATTATAAATAATATGCAATAGTTTACTGCACTTAAATATAAAATAGGATTTCTGTTAGCAGGGAAGACAAAAGGTTGATATCATATGAAATCTAAATAACAAATCTCAGAAAAAATACAACTTTTCATCGTTGTACCTCATAACAGTTGACATACATTACTTGAAAACAAATAAAAAACATTAAGTTCAAAGTGCCACAAATAGAAGTACAATAACACTGTGAAGCAAAAGCCTATGAGCTGTGAAAATAAAATTGCAGTTAAAAACAACATTTTATTCTATAGAAAATATAGAAAAAAGTTTTCAGATGTATATAAAAACTATAAATATACATACATGTATTTCTTACAGTGGCTATTCCAGGTAAATCTACCTGGAAATATACCTCAAATGCTAAGTATAACATTTCTTGTAGAAAACATGCATGTGTAACAGTATTATGCACTTCAAATATTACTGCTATATGTAATCAAACTTTTTCTAACATTACAGTGAATTTCTTTGTTGGCTCTTATTGCAAATCTTAAGTATCTTTCTTTATGAATGTAGAAACAGAGACTATAGGCTAATGACTGACACTCACTTGAATTGAAAATAGATTGCAAAATGTTATCACACAGAAGATTCGTATTTGTAGGAAACAGTCTGTCATGGTGGCACTAAGAGAAAAGAAAGACCGCATTGTTAAAGAAAATAGTTCCTCAAGTCATTTGGTTGGGGAGAAATAAAGACTAAAAGGACTTTTAAAATAAGGAAATTGGCAACTAGCCAGGAATGTTGCTCTAACCTCTCTAAATCACAAAGTATCTTCAAATAGTTGGTTCAGAAATAAACCTACTTCCTATAAATATTAACAACTTTAAAAAGAGAGCCATGTGAATTAAAAAATAAAAAACAACAAAAAGAAAAAAAACATAAAATATGAAGTACTCTTACCAAGAAAATAGTAATATTGCTTTAGTATTGTGATAAAATATGTCTTCATTATTCAAAAATAATGAATCTTTAATATGTATAAAGATTTTTTAAAATGTTAACTACTCTGTATCAGGAAGGAGATGGTGAGAGATCAGAGAAGATGAAACTTGCATTGGAAGAATTTAAAAAGGAGAAAAAGAAAAAAAGATTGTCCCCAAAAATGAAGGCAAACCTCTAAATATCAAATGGGAGAAGAGATTCCAAAATAAAACACATAAGGAAGATTATATGATTCCAGGCTGTGTTATTGAAACAGATACCATCTTTGTTTCACAAGCTTAAAGGTTTTAATTATAAGGCAGTGGTTCTCAAACTTTTTCATCATAGAGATCTTTCATACTCTTAAAAATTACTGAGAACCCCACAGAGCTTTGGACAATATGATATATATCCAATAACTTTCACCATACTTGAAATTGAAATTGATGTATTTATATTTAGTTAATAACCATGATAAGCCCAGTATATGTTAACACTAGTAACATATTTTTATATAAGACATTTTCAATGCAAAAATATGTGAGAAGGGTGGCGTCGTTTACATTATTGTTTCCCTTAACTGAAGACACGTGGATATTCATATCTGCTTCTGCATTCAATACGTTATATCACATTATTTTGGGGCAATGGCATGAAAAAAATATCCCTCCTGAAGAAATATGTAGTTGGAAAAGGGCAAGGATTTCTCCAAAGCCTTTTCAGATCATTATGGATATTCTTCTTTGATACTATACCAAATGTAATGTGGGATCTGATCAATGATAAAATCCATTGGCCCATCTTGTGCTTCGCATGGATCTTTACTGAAACGTCATGTTTTAAATCAATCCTGCCTAATCCTGAGGATTTGCATTATGTCCGTGTTGTGTGAGTGTGTATGATGCCCAGCCCCATCGGATGAGTGGATAATGTGGTAATACGGTATCGATAGCATCTGGAGTATTTCTCCCCATCTACTAGATGCTAGGTCTGGGTAAATAGCTCACCAGAGATTTTTGGAAACATATACATAAAAAAAAAATTACGCTGGACTTACCTGGACATGTGTCTAGGCTACATGAAGTCTGAAAAGCTGAGCCCCACCCTAAGACTGTGGACTCCCTCTATTCATGCTGGCAACCATTGGCAAACAGAGCGATTGCTCATAAAAAAACGTGACAGAGACACAGAACACGTGTTCATTAGTATTTCCCAGGCTGAAACCTCTCAATAATTCAAGTTAACCTTATTTTGTGCACAGTGTGTGTGTTCGAATGCCTATTATTGTTAATCCTTAAATCCATTTCTCCATGAGACAGATTCATTAGTAAGGGAAGGGATTAGTATAATACAACCCAAGTAGGACAGGCACTCATGACATAAAACAGGTTTGTGGCCTCTCATAAATATCTTTTATACATGTATATATGGCATTTTTATTTTTATTGAGTTCTATTTTTTGGAATAGCATAAAACCTTCTATGGGATGTGGCAGGATGTGAGCATGGGGAGAGTTATCTCCATCATTCTAGAATATAACAGTTACAGAAATATTGAGAAATGTAAATCAAAAGTCACTTATGTTTTCTAAAATCGATTCATAGCTTAGTAACAGTAAACACTGCCCCTGCTTTTTTCCATCAGAAATGATTTTATCTGTTTAAAAATATATAAAGTACATACAATGTATGGGAAATTTAATTTCTTCCAGAGAGAATTCTAAAACCCACTTCTAGGGTTGAAACTTTAAATGGGTAGCTAATGATATTCAATATCCTGGGATATGATTATAAATAATAATCTAAAAAATATAGTAAAATTGAATTTTGACCTCTTATTCACCTCTGAATAAAAATGATAAAAGTCTATGGGGACTAAGGAATTTAAACGGAAGGGAAAAAAAAATCAATAAAATTAAGTAGACTTTCCTCAGTAGCCTGGAGTGTATCTTTATATCTGTACTAAACTGCAAGTAAAATCTTTCTTTTTTTTCATTTTGCATTGACATAAAGCTCTATGCATTATTACAGAAATAAAAAAAAATCTTTAATAATCATTCAGGTTAATATCTTTGAAAGAAATTACTTAGCTTTTTTTGCTCTGTTATTTAGCTAAAGTCACCTTAATAATTCTTGAAAGATGAGGATTTTTCTACTTATTTATTATTTCCTAATTTAGCTCAAAGATGACTCCTTTGAAGTCTTAGAATTAGTTATTTTTTCAAATTTCTTAATTGTTCCAGTTGCTTATTTCTCTAGGTCCGAGATATTGGCATGAATATTTTTTTAAACTTTTTGCTGCAGTCACTTCAAACTGAAGCAGTTCTAATGTTTGATGCTCTATATTATATTCTAAGTCATTGAACATATATATATATATATATATATATATATATATATGTGTGTGTGTGTGTGAGTATACATAAATATGCATATATGCACAGACATGCATCTCTAAACATCTATATTTCAATTTGAAAGTTACATATGCTTGAATCTTGAAGGTTGAATTTGATGGGTACGGGACCCTACCTGCACATGGATGGGTTCCCCTGTAGAGATGGCATTTTTGTATGTCACATATCATTGTCACTGACTTGGAGATGTTCCAGGAATCACTTGCATGAGCCAGCATAACTAAATTGGAAAATTTGTAAATAAATGTAGTCAGAGTAGTTCTTGAAAAGTCATTTTTCTTTGATAAAATACATTTAAAACCCTATTGCCTCTTGTATTTAGAAACTATGCTCCGGAGAAATAGCCAGAGGGTGAATTCCTGAGTCTTTACAAAAAGTCACACTGGAGAGGGAAAGATGACAGAAGCAGTAGTAAATAACATGAACGATTGAAAAGCATTTTGTGTGAATGATCTGCTTTATTCTTTTCAACCAGTTTATAAATTAAAAATTACTATTCTTCTTTTACGAGGATGGAAATTGAGCCTATATGGTTATGTAACTAACTTCAACAGGATTATAAATCGAGTAGGGGCCAAGACAACAATCTGGTTTTACCTCATTTCAAAAGCACATTCTCTCAATAACTTGACTATCCTTCTTCCTTCTAGAGAACGCAATACATACTTCCTGATAGACAGGAATTCTTGGTACATTAATCATCGATTGTGTAGGCTTCAAAATAACATCAGAATAATTTCCATTTTGACATTTTTACTTTCTTTCCTTCTGATTGATTCTATATCCTGTTCTTCCTCCAGAGATGAGGTCGGACAATTATGTTCGCGAATTCATTCTAGAAAAAGAACTACAGACCTCATTGCTGAATATCACTACGGTCACCTTCAAAGCACTCCACTTGGGAAGCTATGCACTGATCCCAGTGTGTAATCTACCCTTCAAAGCAATTTTGGAACTCTTTTTCTGGAATGGCCATCAGAGCTGTCATCATTTTACCTATGATGTCGTGAATGTCATCAAAATGTCCTCCTTTCAATATTTCCTTTATCTTTAGGTAAATAAAGAGGTCAACGGGGGCCAGATCAGGTGAGTAGGGAGGGTGTTCCAATACACTTATTTGTTTACTGGCTAAAAACTCCCTCACAGACAGTGCTGTGTGAGCTGGTGCATTGTCATGATGCAAGAACCATGAACTGTTGGCGAAAAGTTCAGGTTGTTTTCATCTAACTTTTTCACTCAGCCTTTTCAGCACTTCCAAATAGTAAAGTTTGTTAACTCTTTGTCCGGTTTGTATAAATTCATAATGAATAATCCCTGTGATATCAAAAAAAAGGTTAACATCGTTGCAAAAAGTTCGTGAACTAAATTGTCAGAACCTGTATTTACAAACTTGGACGCTCCTGTTCCTTTTCTGTCTCATCTGCCTCATCCTCCTCTATTTTTGTCTCTTCTTTCTTGTAACCTTTTTTAATGTTTGCTTATTATAAGGAACTATATGACACATGGACCCACTCTAGGTACCTCAGGGGGAGTTATTTCTGTATTCAATTTTGGGATAAAACTTTCTTCTCTTCTCTGTTTTGTTCAATGTAAGCAGCCCAAAGTGGAATGCTATCAACTTGCAGGTTGGGAAAGTTCAGAATCAGTGCAATCCTTTAGAACTAACCTCCTCCAAAATGAGTCAAATGGAGTTATCTTTCTGTAATCTTATTCTGCATGCTATTTCTGCTAAATTTGCATAATTTAATCATGTTATTTAAATCATTATTTCCTTGTTGTTGTCTGCCTCCTTAGGTTCTTGTTCTTTACTTTGTAATAATAATTATAGACATTGTTGGGTGGGGAATTCTTTAATTGAAGAGATATACGCGTATAACCAATTTCATGAACATAAGGAACAGTAACTTCCCAATATTGAAATACAAACAGAGCAGACATGTTAGAGCTTACATTCCCAGACCGCAGTGTTAAGTGTTAAATATCTACAGTAAAATCTCTCAAAATTGGGTTCAAATCATCAATTGTGTATATTGTGAGGTATAGAAGAGCCCCACCTGACTTGTTGACTAACTGGGTGCAAACTCTGGGATTACAGTAAACGTATAATTACAGGGGTTCATTATTTGATTTCACTGTATCTTACTAGAAACATTGTTTTAGATATATTTAAATAATTAAACAGGTAATGTGGCCTATTCTACCAGTACAAATGTTTAGATACAAGCAAGTAAAACTGTTGACCTGTCCACAAAACTGACATAGTTGTTTTGTATCAGTTTGTAGCATCATCGTCTCTCAATTCATTTTATTCTACAAACATTTCTATAACCATATGTGTAATCATTCTCAATCTCTCTTTCATTTTCCCCCAGTGACCCATCTAAGAAAACACAAACATATTTATATGTTTTAAATCACTATTCACATCACTCTATTAAATTTGAACCAAAATCTTTATTTTATATTACTCTATTAAATTTAAATCAGAAGAAGAATCAGAAATCCATATTTCCCTTAATCTTCTGGTATGGTGCTTTTTTTATATTGCTTCATACAAAGCTAACTTTTTTATGTATAAATTTTAGACATTTGTCTTTTTAAATCATAATTTACCATTTCTAACTTGGCATCGTAGTCAGTATTTTAAGAAGATGTTAAAGCACTGCCTTTGTGAATAAAGTCTTTTGTTTCTGGATGAATTAATTCAGAACATTTTAGAATATCTGGGACAATTATAATGTGCAACCAAAATGGAGAACCACTGATATCTCAAGTGACCAGTAAGAACAATTTCTCTGAAGTCTTATTCCTAAGTGCCCTTTGTCTTTCTTTGAGAACAGACAACTATCCAGGTTTTTGATACTCATTTCTTTCAAGTTGTGCCATTCATTTATACATAGTGTTATTCAGCCCAAACCTCTACCATTCCACTTTTACAAAATGAAAGAAAATTTAAAGTTTAGGCTAAACATCTCTCTCCGCACAGCTTAGAGGTTTTCCTCAAATTGTAACACACACACACACACACACACACACACACACACAAACACACAAATTATAGTAGTAGAAGGAGAATTATATGAAAATACTTCACACATATCACCACCATCTTTACTTTCATATATATATATACATATATATTTAGATAGATAGATAGATATATAGATTTTTCTTTAGTAATATTAATCAGTAATTTATTTGTACTAAATCGGGGGTTCAATAAACTGTGGCCATGAGTTAAATCTCTCTTATTACCTGTTTCTCCCACCGATGTATATCACCCATAATTACATAAGTGAGATATAGTTAGCCTGACTTGATGCTTACGTAGAAATATGAAACACTTCTATAATCGTTGAGATGCATGAAATTAATACTTAAAAGTCCAATTTCCAGAGGTGTATACTTAGACTCCCACAAAATTTTGTGCATTGGTACTTTTTTATTATTACTATTTTGATCACTAGAGACTCATGAAAAATAAAGCATCTTGGAAAACTCTGCATAAATACATTCTTTCCAATATCCTTTGTGATAATTTTAATGTGACATTTGATCAAAATTCTAAATGGATCCATTCAAATGAATTTTGACTTGCCTATTACAAAATAATGATATGTAACTAATGTGTAATTATCACAATGAAAAACATATTAATAAAGTTTTAATGCATACCTTTAGTCACAAAGCAGCACAGTTTAATAGATATTAAAATTCATTGACTTATGAAAACAAAATGTAACATGAGATCCTAAATTAGGTCCTAGAACAGAAAAAATAACAAGTAGAAAAAGAGGGTGAAATCAAAATAAAGTTTGTATTTCAGTTCATAGTATCCTACCAATATTATTATTATTATTATTATTATTATTATTATTAAACTATTATCATTTTATCATTACATTATGATTATACCAGACGTTAACATTAATTAATCTCGATAAAGGGTGTGTGTGGAACTCTGTTCATTTTTGCAACTCTTCTGTCTAAAGTTATATCAAACTAACAAGGTTAAAAAAAAAAAACACGTCATCGTAGTTCGAGTCTATCTTTGGACAGTTCTAAAATTAAAAAAAAAAAAAAGTTTTTATACTGTTCCATTATTTGTCTTCCTTTAGCTTCCACCCATACATTCTAATTTTATCTCTTGAGAAACTATAGACTACAGTTACTACCTTCTTTGTGATGGATGGTTTTGGATATTTGAATGGACTTATCATATCACCAAAATGTTAACTTTTCCAACTTAAATACTCTCTAGGCCTTCAGCTTTTTATCACGTAATAGATTTTCAGTACCTTCATCACTGAGTCACTTTCTTTGTAAAACTGAAGGTGCAGAATCTTCTTTGTACTAAGGGCTGCACTTGACATCAGTACCTCTTGGCAGATGTAGACACACTTGACAGAAACATTCCTGATGCAGACCCGCAGTGGCTAGGCCTACCAGCAGCGTCTCCATCAGCTGTCAAATCCTCCCAGAAACAGGATTTCTAGGTAGCTTGTGAAATGAACAGTGACAGCTCTCGTTAACGTTAGCTAGTAATGTAAGTAGCAATTGCTAACAGTATTCAGGGCTTATAAAATTTTCTTTGGGCTGACTGTTACTTTTGAGTAGCTCATCTACTCCTCATCATTGCTGTAATAATATACCTAGTCAGGAATTTCTTGGGTACCATGCGAGGGGATACCTGTGTCTATAAAATATATTGTCTTAATCTACTCATGCTTCCATTACAAAATACCGTAGGCTGGTTGGCTTAAAAAACAGATACACATTTCTGAAGTTCTGGACACTAACAAGTTCGAGATCAAGGAGCCAGCCAGCTTGGTTTCTGGTGAGAGCTTCTTCCTGGCCTGTAGGCAGCTGCCCTCAAACTGTGTTTTCACATGGCCCTTCCTAGGTTAGGGCACATGGAGAAAAGCTACCGTGTCTCTCTTCTAACAAAGGAACCAGTTATATCACATCTGCCCTCCCGATGACCTCATTTAAACTTAATCCCCTCCTGAAAAGCCCAATGTCCAGGAAGCTCACATCAGTGGCAGTGGGGGCTAGGGTGTCAACCTATAAATTTGGGTGGGACAAAATTTAGTCCCTGGACCCTCAAAATTCATGTCCCTCTTGTATGCAACATACATTCATTCCATCCCAATAGCTCCAAGAGTCTTAAATCATTTCATCATCAACTCTAACAAGTTTCACCTAAATGTCATTTAAATCAGATATAAATGGGACTCAAAGTATAATACAATTCATTCCGAAGAAAAATCCCTCTTCAGTTGTGAAACTGAAAACAGACTAGTTACGTGCTTCTAAAACACATGGTCAAAAAGGAACAGGAGATGGGTCCCAAGCCAATCCAAATCCTAGTAAGGCAAATTACCTTAGATCTCAAGACTTGAGAACAATCCTTTTTAGTTTGAAACTTCCCCTCCTATCTCACTACAATGGCAGTGTCACCCCTGTGGCTCTGTGGGTGGCCCTGCCCTTTCAGTTCTTGCAAGAGTATCCCTATCCATGAGTCACAGGGAAGGATTATTCTGTCTCCCTGATACCACAGAGATGGACCCACTCTCTGAAACCAGGGAGAAAATAACTTTGTCCCCTGGGCCAGTGGTGGGAGTGACAGCTCTGATGATCTTATCTCCGTGTCGGCCATCTTCCCTTTCCTTGAAGAATATCACATATTTGCAGCAAAATAAGTCTGGATCCAGTCCTGCAGAATTCAAGAAGTTTGACAGGTGTCCCCACATTCCTTCCTGCTTTCCATTGTCCTTTAGTTCAAACTGGCTGCATCTTTGCTGGGATAATTTTATCTCAATTCCTGGCTTCTGCTGAGACGGCTGATTAAGTCTGAGTCACACCCATGATATCTTTATCAAATGCTTGTTCAGCCACTCCTATTTTTTTTTTTTTAATGGAAATAGGCTGAGAATTTGCCAAAACTTCAAGCTCTGGCTCCTTCTGCTTATTAATTCCTTATTGAATTCATCTCTCTTCTTTTGCAATTTACTATAAACAGTCAGGAAGGACCAACCTACTCCTTCAACACTTTGCTTAGAAATCATGTCAGCTAAATATCAAATTTCATCCCTCACAAGTTCTACCTTCCACAAAACACTGGAACATTGCTCAGCTTTGTTCTTTGTTACTTAATAACATATATGTATATATGTTAATGCATATATACATATGTATATATATGTATGTGTATATATGTATATATACGTATGTACACACATGCATATATATACAGTCTTTCCTCCAGTTTCCAATAAAATGTTCATTTCTGTCTACAACCTTACCAGAATTGTCTTTATTGTCCATATTTCTAACATACACCTCAAAATTCTTCTAGTCTCTACCAATTACCCAGTTCTAAAGCTGCTTCCACATGTTTAGGTATTTGTTAACAATATCACCTCACTTCTCAGCTCCAAAATTAGCACTAGTCAGCATTTTCCAAAGAGACAGAACCAACAATATAGTTAATCTTTTCTGAGGTATTGGCTCAGTTGCTTAGGGATACTGAGAAGCTCTGAGCTCTCAGTTGTTAAGCTGAAGACCCAGGGAGCCACTTTTCTAAGTCCAACTCTGACAGCTGGGCTTGAGATCCAAGAAGAGCTGATGTTTCAGTGGGAGCCCAAAAGACCAACATCCCATCTCAAGCAGTCAGACAGTACGAGTTCCCTCTTACTTGCAGGAGGGTCAGCCTTTTGCTCTATTCTGACCTTCAACTAATTGGTGAAGGCTATCCCCACCCAGGAAGGCAATGGTCTTTATTCAGTTGACCAGCTAAAATGTTAATCTCATTGAAATCACTCTCATAGACACACCCAGAATAATGTTTGACCAAATAGTTGGGCATCTCACAACCCAGCCAGGTTGACACATAGAACTAATCATCACACCCAGGCTGTCAACATTTTGTTGGTGAGAGATATATTTCTCTAGATAGAGTGGCGATAGCCCATTCTCAGGAAAAAAAAAAAAAGTAAATAAATAAATAAATACATACATAAATCATAAATAAATAAATAAAAATAAAATTCAAATATTGCAAACAACTTGAAAATAGTTCTTATTTAAAAGGTTGCTTCCTATAAATTCCTGCTGATTTTTACTGCAAGTAGAATGAGGCACATTTGTCTCCAAGAAGTTGCATTCAAGAAGCAACACTACCAATATAATAGCATTTTAGCTGTCATTTAAGTCTTCTTTAGGAGGGATCATTGAATCACCCTGTGGTCAGGTGATCACAAGTTCCCAAATAAGTGTCCTCCCAAAGTTTGTAATACGTATGTCTAAACCTTTTAGGGGCAATCTAAACTCAGATAACTTGAGGAATTGGTAGGAATCTCATTTTTCTCTCTGTGTGGCTTCTTCTAAAGAAAAATAATTAGATTCAAGCATTAAATCATATCCTAAACAATATTTCTGAGCTTATAATAGTTTTCCAATTTTGATATATTTGGTGATTCCTTTTTCTGTTTGTTTTGTTTTGTTTCAGATTATTTTCCACAAGGAGCTCAGCACAAGCAGAGGCATAGTAGTTATATTGTGTTGAACTGATTAAACAGAACAGGGTTAGGGCTTTTGAATGTTTGGTAGAATTCCCTGTGAAGTCACCTGAAACACCTGAGGTTTGTTTTGTTTTGTTTTGTTTTGTTTTGTTTTTCTGTTGTTGGCTGGATCTTTAAAATCTTTCCCTATTCCTCCATTGGAAATTAATCTGTTTAAAAATTTTATCATTGGGGCTATATTTAGAAATTATTTTTACTTTTTCTATAACTCCCTATTTCTGCTTTCTTTTGGTTTACTTTGTTAAAATTTCATGTTTTTGAAATTGTTAATTCATTTACTTTTCATTCTTTCATTTTGTTTATATAAATACTTATTACTACTCTTTTAACTTTAACGTGGGTCATGAGTTCTGGTATACATTATATCCATTACCATTTTTTAAATATTATTTTCATCTATTTTTATTTTGCCTTTGATCTAAAAGTGTTTAATTGAATTGGAAATTCATTATTATTTCTTGTCACATTTATTTGTATTTTGATCATAGTCTATTTTATTAGATTACTTTATGATATCTATTTAAAAATTTTAAACAAATTATGTAATATAGTTTAATCTAGTTTTGTAAATGTGTTTCCTGGAAATCAACTTATATTTTTTTATTATAGGAATACAAACGCAAGTAAATATAAATATAAACATATATACGTACGTGAAATAGCTTGTTCCTTATGTTAAACTTATTTCATATTAAATGATTTTTTTGTGTGAAGGAGATGAATTGATTCTAATATTCATATAGGAGTATAAATAAGAATAAAGAGCAAATATAATCCTAATAGTGATGTTCTATAGTGAGGGGTTAAGAGAAATTATACTGGGTAATAAAATATGCACATATGATAAAGTCCCCATGTTATGAATGTTTGCTTTCCAATAAAATTCACATGTTGAAGCTCTAATTCCCAATGTAACTGTATTTGGAGATAGGGACTTTAAGGAAATAATTATGGATAAGGTCTTTATTGGATAGGATTAGTATCTTTGTAAGAAGCGATACCAGGGAGATCTGGGGCACTGGTGCCCCCGGCCCCTCTCTTTCTCTCTCATGTGTGCACACCCCAAAGAAGGGCTTTGTGAGAACAAAGAAAGAAGGTGTTCGTCTACAAGCTTTTAAAGAGAGCTCTTAGCAGAGGTCGAATCAGCCAGCACCTTGGTCTTGGCCATCCTCGCCTCCAAAACTGTGAGAAATTAATTTGTTATTTAAGGCACTCAGCTTCTGGTATTTTGTTACAGCAGCCTGAGTAGACTAATAAACTCCATAATAAAAACATGTTTTGTAATTGGCTCCTGACAAATAGTAAAACCAAAGAGGTAGAATAAAAATCCAGAAATAGAGTCAACCTATTACAGAGATTTATTACATAGAGTATCCCAAATCAATTGAGTTAAGACAACTTGATAAAGGATATTGGAGAAGTAGCATCATTTGGAAAAAAAAGATGAAACTGGATCCATACTGCCAACATATACCAGAAAAACTCAAGTGAAATTAAATGTGAAAATACAGATATATAATAAAATTATATAAGGGTTTAATTAGAAAATGGAGATACATCCATGTTGTCGCAAATGGTACTATTTCATCTTTTCTTATGGCAGAAAAGTATTCCGTTGTGTATGTAACTTTGCTAACAATTGTCACCCCAAAAAACTTTAAATAAAAAAAAAAGAAAGAAAATAGAATCTTAGCTCAAACTCATTTTCCATCAAGTTTCCGATATTGTTACCCATTAACGTCTAGATTTTAGTTATAGAACAGCCCATATCCTGGGTTATAGGGAAGAAGTTAAGTGGCTGGCCTGGAATCCATGTCTCTCTGGATTACAAGGGAAAGTTGTTGGACAAAGTTGTCCCGGAGAAGGAAGTCTGGCATCTTTGTTTTATTTTTTGTAAATATACTTATATCTTGATCTCTGATAAATAAACTTTGATATTTGCTAAGAGGAACATACTAGCTATGGATTAGTTTTAGTAGAATGACAATGCTTTAAGATTGCTTATAGTAAACAAACCTAGAATCTATGGGTTTATGAGGGATCAGTCCCTGGAAATGTCACACAGGCCCTTCAATCACCTGGGTATAAAACAAAGGTGCTTCATAACCTCAACTCTCCCTAATGCGTAAGACGACTCACAGATTACACTTAGGGACCTGATCTATCACACTGGATTGATGAAATGTGTCTAAAATAAGACTATAATACCAAAGAGCTGTGCCCGATGTCTCCCACTTTGCCATTGCTTCTTGCATGGTTATATCTTTCAGTTACTAGAATTTAATGCTGAGAAATGCCTCTGATTTGTATGAGTCAAAATGGACAATTCAATTTTTGTGTTAGTTTTTATTGGCATTATGAATAGAATTGCTTTGCAGACTCAGAAACCATAATGGCTAGGGCTCTTTTTATTATAGAGAAAGAAAGGTGGGGATGGAAAAATGTAATGAGGTTTTGATGACAGAATTCTACCTACCTATACTTTGTATGAGGGGAAAAATGAAGTAAAGTCATGTGGGAAATCTTATCAGTAGAATTTGGAGAATAAAGATCCAGAGACCTGGGTAAATATATTGTTAGGCAGTGTAAGACTGAAGGAAAGAGAGTAAAATTTGTATTCCTTGGATATTACCAATAGCTCTGGTCCAGTCTAAAAATCTAAAAGAAGAGTTGAAGAAAATGGGAGAAAAATCTACATGTAAAACTAGTTTTTCCTATCACTGGAAAACTGTCTTAAACTTTTGGCTTAAACAGCCGTATGACTGTGGATAAATAACGATATTTATTTACAAAGTAACTCAATTAAGGTCATCTATTATCTGTAATAATATACAGACATCTGGATGAAAAGGAGAGCATTCTTTTAGACAGCTAGATCATTTTATAGAACAATACCAGCAGAAATCTGGAGAATTACACAGGCATATATTGTTAGAATTAATGTACAGAAAGCACAACACTAACGTTTGAATCTACTGAATTTAATGCATTAGTTGAATTGAGAGATCCTGAACAGACTGTACATTTTTATGGGTAGGATGTTTCAGGTATACGCCAGATAACTGGCAGCAGGGAAAAAATGCAACTCTTGGGCACATCTGGCCTGAGAGGAGTAACTGCCCTCTCCTTCCCCACACATGACTGGATTCCTCCCTAAGTGGTTGAAATGTTAGCAGTATAAGTGACTTTATACTGTTTGTATGATTATCGTAGAGACAAACTTAATTGCATGCCATTGACAGGGACGTTGATTAATGTAGTGATCAATGTCGAAATATAAGGTAGTTTAATTTATCCAGTTCAGTGAACCAGCTAAGAGGAGTAAATAGAGAACCCTTTCCTGGGAAATTTGAGGCAGAACCATTGTTTTTAAAGTTTTGTGTAGTTGTTAACAGTTAGTTAACCGATATTATTTTCATTTATTTATCCCCTTTGTGTGTTAAAGATGAGACATGGAATCCTTGCTTGGTATGGCACCCAATAGAGTGGGTGCCCTAACTTACTCTAACGTGTACTTTCAACACAGATAAGTATTATAATCTTTATTTTCATGTAAAACCAGTGTTTTTAATGCCAGTGTAAGAAGGGGGCCAGAATTAGATACAAATACTCGAGTCACCAAGTGGTCTAGAGGCAGGTTTAGTTACCTAAATGCATCACTATATTGAAAATTTACATTCTAAGAATATTGTATCATCATTGCTGAAAACATAGTTGCTTAACAGGGACCAAGCATTGTGTAAATGACTCCACATGCATTATCTCATTTAATGTTCACAACTTTATGAAATAATACAGTAGATAATTGATTGTTGTCCTCTTAGCAACAATGAAACTCTGTTTTTTTGGTGTCCCCACCTACCCCCATTTTAGGAACTGAACTTCTCCCTCCAGGAAAGTTACTCTCCACTTGTAGTTCATGGTGTGAGGCTCTTTACCTAGGTTAAGCTAAGCAGAATTGTCAGTCTACCTGACAACATTGCATTATTTTGGGGTAGGCATTTGACCTTATCTAGCCCAATCATAGTAAATTCAGGTCACTTTCTGAGAAGGTAGGAATTGTCCTAGGGACAGAATGATATGGTATGTTAAGGACTAAAATTCATAGTCATTTTTGTTATAAAGCATGCAGAAAGTGGTATTTCCAAAACTCAGAGGAGCAAATAATTGAAAAGGAAGCAGAATTCTGATTGCATTGTGAAATTTTGAGTCAAAATGTGCCTGATTTAGTTCTACATCTGGATTTTTGACACTATGTTATTAATTTTTCTTTCCTTTTTTTTTGAAGAAAAAAATGAGATGTGTTTTATGTTTGTAATGCAAATAAATAAACTAAGTGTTAGAATGAATAACTTGCTCAAATGTGCATACTAACAGGTGGCAAAATTGAATGTTGAACTTAGGTTGATTTCTTCATCCACTTGTTTCAACATTTTCCAATAATATGTTCGGTTAGAAAATAAAGTCTTTGAAAATGATGCAAAATAATAGACTAAATAAATAGACTATTTATATGTCTTAGTTATGTTTTATGGACTTACATGCACAGGGTAGCTTATTATAGCACACATTTCACTGATTAAGCCTTTATCAATTATGTTTGGCGTACCAAGGAATTCCTTGTACATAGTTATAAAAAAGTCTACTCAGCTACCTGATTTCCTGACTTGGTATATTTTTTCTCATGCTATTTAACAACCCGCCTCCTGCCAGTGTGTACAAATAAGTTTGGCGATCATTATCACATGTCCTGCATATCTTCGGTGAGTCCTTGTTTCTCTGCCAGCCTATGTGGTGTTCTATGGTACAAGTGTGGAAAATGTCCCTTTCATCATAGAAAAGTGTTACTTAGAATCTTGTGTCTTATATATTTTCTCAGGTAAATATAACACCTCTAGAATTATAAGAGCTAGAGTGAATCCTATTCATGTATATTATCTATGAGGGATGACGTGCTCTTCTCAACCCCGTTTTAAAGTAATGCACCAAAAATTTCTTTTCTTCCAGTAAATTCTCACATCAACTGAATACATAAATACCCATCAGAAAATTTCAGATACATGGATACAAGAGTGATTCAATTTGGGAATCTTGTCTCAATTGCACACTAAAGGAAAAAAACATCCTTGTGGTGTGCAGTCAGGGAAACAGCAACCTTAGGTTGATTTTTTTTTTAAAAAAACTATCTTATAAAAAGGCCATTGTAACAAACACTAAAAGAATTTTAAAAATGTGGGTGGCTTTTGTTGCAAATATATGCTTTCAAAATGCCTGAGCAAAATTAAAATCCACTACATTTTTTATTTTAATAAAACAAGCTATTCAATAACAAATTGATGCTCCCAAATTAGTAGATAAAATTATATTTTAGAGAAACTTTTGACCTCAGCAATAACCCCCAGGATTTTATGAATTTGGTTAACAGTAATTATGATATGCACAAACATGATCTGAACTCATAGTAAGACCATAGATTCTTTTAAAAACTATAATTCATAGATGAAATGGAGTAGACAGTTTGGGTGTCCAGAATAGTCCAGTGGTTTTAAAAGCAGCAGACCATAAAGTGAATGCTGCAGAAAATAAAGGAGGCATATGGAAGGAGAGTGTTCTCACCTATTCACCTGAAAATGAAGATTATGCTGAATAAATACGTATTGTCGTTACTGCACATAAAAATGAAAAAGGAATATTGAACATCTTTATGGTTTTATGCAACATAAACTTTGTTTTTCATTGTTAACCATTTATATATGTCCACAGTTATAACTGCTTTCTATGACTGTGCAGTAACATGAATTAGTCTAGAATTGATGGGAGAATCATAACATCACTGTTCTAATTCTTACATTAAAGAACAGTGATACAACTTATGTAAATAGAAATTGTGAGCTTTAGTGTCTTCAATCATTGATTTTTATTTAAACGGTTATATAATTCCAACACTGCCTGCTTCATGTCTAATTTTAAACAAAAAAACACAATAATTTATATGAAAATGCTTTTTAAATCACAGTGTGCTACCTTGGTAGATATTTTTACTTCAATATACTAAAATAGCCCTGTAATTCAGACTGCAGGCCTCTTTGCCCTAATAATCTAGTAAAGAAATCGGGGTGCATTCTCAAAGAATTATTATTAATGCTAGATTCATATCTGTACAAAATGGCCGTGGACTCTATAGCATGATGTGAACAGGATTTCAGTAAAAGCCAGAGACCACAGGAATAGAGAGGACTCAGAAATACTTTTATAATTATAAGTTATACCAACTCCTGGACCCAGTAGTGAGATAATGAATATTTGTGAAATATTTGATTTGTGAAAACATATTCAATATAATATACTTAATATACAAAACATATTCAATGTACTTAATTATTTTGTCATGTTTTTATTATTATATCCATAAATGCATTAAGATATATTTATCTACCATTCATTAATTCATTTACTTAATAACAATAACAACAACACAAAAAAAATAGAAGTATAGGTTGAAATCGACAATGCACAGGCCTAGTGCTTTGTGTCTGCATTCAGTGCAGTACAATAGCTATAAAGCTTCTCTCCTCACACAATATCCATTTTCCATCCACTGAAAGGCATTTCCATGATTTCCCAATGATGTATTATTTTTAATGGTACTTAGACGCTCATCACCAACATGGCTTTTATTTGCAGGAGATGCACTATCTTAAGTAATGGAACTAATGAACCATTTCATCTCTGAGACACTCATGGGCTCAAAAACCAATCCCCAGATAGATCTCCAAGTTTCAAGGTTTCAAAATGGGACTTTTGTAAAGACTATTCTTCAGCTCATTTTATTAAAAGTAAGTCTTGAATGCAACAATATTCAGATTTCTGTAACTCTTACTGGCTATTCTTACTGGTTGCGTCAGTTTTCTGCTTGAATAGAGGTATTCTAAACTTCTTTGGAAGCTAGGGAAAACCTAACGAGTGATTTTTTTTTTTTTAAGCTGTAATTTCATCGGCCTATTTGTGGATATCTGTTGTATGTTTCCCAAACACTGGCAGTTTAAATAGGGTTGCAAGAGCCAAATTCTTTCGCAAATAAGAAAAATTTCATTTATCTCCTGAATCTTCATAGTTTTTCAAAATAACAAAATATATTAAGAAAATGATTAAAACAGTGGTTTCCCCATACCATGTGAATGAGAATAGTGGTATGGAAAAATAATACTTTAAGCAGAGAGCCTTATTCTAGTTCAGAGGTAGCCTTTGAGAACCCAAGGAATTATGGAAAATTCTATAATTTACATAAGTGGAACATCATTCCCTTCGTCTTTGATCCCAATCAGCCTTTTATGTGTCATCTCCCAGGACAGAGATATTAATAAATAAGGTCCCATTGGAACCTGGATTCTGACTTACTCTTTTCTTGATTGCAGCAGATCTCAGTATTAAGGATGAATGCAGCTTCATCAGGTGACCGCAGTTAAATGGCTGACATGAAGCTGTAGAGTTACAGAAAGCATCCAGGATTCCCTAGCAGATGGATGAAGTAACCTGTCATAAAATGACTGCTTTGAATAAGTGGAAAATATGGTAGATAAAGCATTAACTTGGGTTAATAATTAATTATACTTAAGGTTCACTTTAGAAAAAAAAATAACAGCACTATATGGTCCTAAAGCTTTAAAGACTGCAATTATAAATCTGGTGACTTTTCTGTTTACTAGCACATTATGAGGGGTATTCAAAATTTTGATAATAAGCGACACATGATATGATTCGTTTTGTAGAATTTCCACACCTTGCGTGTATTATTCTGATCTCACTCTGCGGTTCAAATTTGGGCTGTGCAGCCTGAACAGGTGCAGAGTGATGAGCTCTTTAAGTAGCTCTGGGACTGGATGAGAACCATCAGATGAATATGGCTCTACCTTTGCCAAGAGGAAAATCTCCCCAAACAAGAACAGATGTTAATATGGGCACGACGTTCTGTAACAATAAAATTTTTATTTAAACATTTATAGGAATTCTTTTGTTCCCCCAAATGCTTCAGCATTCCATGTTATGCAAGAATCATTTTGTTGCAGAATTTGCATTAGAGGTAACAAAAAAAACTGCTATGTAATAATCATAATAATTTAGGAAATAAATAATATCTGAATTACTGGGTGTGGAGCTCACAGCCTTGAGCAGGTTGGTTTTAAAGATTTGATTTAAAGTAATCCTATAATAATCAATTACATGAAACTCAGTTGGAGATGTATGTGTATGTATTTGATGAATCTCTCAAAAAGCTTTTATATAAAAATTGATCGTCAAGGTAGTTCACAGTCAGATAAACACTCAATAATTTTTCAACACTTTAAGAATTTCCACTACTATAACTTTTTTAATTCATTTAAATGCACTTTTGAAAGTGAAAAACCTCGTTTTAAAGCTGTTTTTCTCGTCAAATATATGATGAATGAATTATTTTCAAGGCATGATGTTAATACTGAGTTATAACTAGCGGTCAGTAGCTTTGGGATACTTTGCACTTGTTTTAGGTGATCATTTCTCTTTAATAATACATGTATTAATATTAATTTGTGACTAACAAAAATGGTGATTTGGGACTATTTTATTCATGAAAAACTGGTACAGTGCATCATATTTTGAAGACAGTTATCAATTTAAATAGGTATTTCAGAAACTGCCATGGAGGCAGTTTTAGTTGTGACACTATTGAAATTTCATTTTAGAAATTGATATACGTGTGTATGTTAATAATATATAAACATTACAATCATTACTGCCTCTTTGTTTTACGTTTACCATATTTTCTTTCATTTAGAAAAAAGTTAAATCATTGAAATAAAGATAATTTTTTAAAACTTCAAAGAAGAAAAAAGATGGCTTCAAAATGTAAATTCATAAGTTTCTTTTCCTGCAAATGGTAACTATGCACTTTTTTAAATGAGTTCAGATATAGACTCACAGAAAATACTTGAATCCAAATATTGTATATGGCATAAAAAGAGTTAAATGAGAAAATCAAACCTATAAACTTAAAATATTTTTTAATCTAGTATGCAATATATATTTGATTAATTGAAACCTTAAATTATTTACTTAGTCATTGTCTATAAACTCAAGTATACTTTTTAAGACAAATATAAAAATGACATCATTTCAAATGTTGTTTTCCAAACTATGGTAGATATTTAATGTCAGAATGTGTTCAAACAACTTGATCAATCTAATGCTGAGCTTCTAAAGCCAGGAGGAATTTAATATTTCTTTACTGCAAGCATGGTAGGGCCAAATGATTGTCTGCAATGCGAGTCCTTTTAAAGGAGAGACTGCAGACAACCTCAATGAGAGCCATTTATCCTTAACAGGTTAAGAAAAAGGAAAGCCCTTCTCTCTGAGCAGGTCAAGTTCAGAGACAAAAAGATAAAGATCCAGGCCACTTCAGTTAGTGGGTTTATTTGAATGATTGTACGTGGGCAAGGTGGACACATAGCTTCCCAGGAACCAGTCACTGTGGTTAGTAGTTTTCAATTTTCAAGTGGATTTGAAGTAGCCAAATCTCCTTGTATTCCACATTGAATGCAAAAAAATTTATATTGGCTAGAAGGAAAAGAACAACCTAGACTCTGGAAATTTAGCAATTGAACATATTGTATTTAGAACACGGGCTCTGACTAAATGAAGACAGAGTGGTATTCTATATAGTTGGTATTCAAAGTGCTAATATAGAAAAATAATGGATATAAATCGATATCGGATTTGAACACAAGGGGTTCAAAAAATCAATAAAGACTGCAACTCAGAACAACAGAGAGAGGATCCTGACAAAACTAAGACAATGTTTATATCCACTCTTACTGAAGAGTTTCAGCAATTCCTTAGTGTTTAATGATTATGTTATTAGCAGAATCATACACATATAACATTTTAATTGGATATTTATTAATTTGGGTATTTATCAGTCACTAGTAAATTATATATCATTTATTTCTTAATCATAATGTCATTCTTAACAAGTTTTGTATTGCCTAAGTCCTGAGTTATTCAGCCTGTTTAGATATTATCTGATAATTATTTAAACTGGGTTGATTAAGATGAATGACTCAAGAGAAACAAATTGAATTTAAGAGACATACATGCCTAATAACTATTATTCCCTGAGCATATACTTTATTATAATGTCCTTAATATTTTTCTTCTATTTTGTGTTTCCAGCTCCATTTCAAGTCCTACCATTAAATTCAGGAATTAGACACTACAGTCTACTGCAACAAGAAAAGAAGAATGGATTATTAGAACCTAATAATATTGAAGTGAGGTAATTTCAAATGAAAATTTGAAGATCACTTGGGGAATCTTGATGAAATAGTGGACATTTGACATGCTAAAAAATAACTATATTTAGTTGACCTTTTAAATTTTTTTCTTTGCAGTCTTTCTGTCATTCATTGTGGGTTAGTTGATTTCTGTGTGGCACTAAGAAGACATAGCATGGGGAAAAGGGAGAATTTAATGTGAGGATGTTTCCACTAGGCAAAGCAAAGGAGGAAATGCGATGGCATGGTAGAGACACTTTTGAGGCAAGACAAACAAAACGGTTATAGTACTAAAAGACAACAAGATAGGTGAGGAAAATATAGGAACATATAAGCTGGAGCTCTCCTCACCACATCCAGAAGAGTGTTGGAGCAATAGAAAGAAACAAAGTTGGGAGGGAGACTAGATTGATAACTACCAAATGGTACCTTCACCTTCCATAGCCTCCGTTTGGTGTGCAGAGACCAGTATGACACACGATGAACACATGTGTGTTTGGGAGAATTGGTGGCTGATCAATCACATGAGGTCACCAAACAAGCCACACAATCCATAGAACTCATAACTGATAGAAAACAGCAAGCATCTGGACTTGTACGATGAGCATCAACATGGAATCCCAAAAAACGGCTAATAATGGCTGCATAATGAGACCACCCGCTGCCGACTCAGACAGATGAAGTTGCTGCCTATCCACTGTGCAGCAAATTCCAACAAAACATAGAAGAAATCATTCGGACCATGGTCTTTACCCATATTATCTTCAGGAAGGAAGATTAGAAAGGTAGACATACCCCTGTTAGGGAGATGGGATGTGAATGTAGTACCGTGTTTCTCGGAAAACAAGACCTGGCTGGACCATCAGCTCTCATGCATCTTTTGGAGCAAAAATTAATATAATATCCAGGCTTACAGTATATTATATTATATGAGGTGCTGTCTTATATTATAGTAAAATAAGACTGGGTCTTCTATTAATTTTTGCTTCAAAAGATGCATTAGAGCTGATAGTCCAGCTAGGTCTTATTTTTGGTGAAACACAGTATATTTTACTAGTAAAAACAGAAATATTGTGAAAGTTTTGATCTCTTTACAGTAAAAAGTTTCAACTTGTAAGACACTGGTTGATGAATTAGTCAATTCATGAAAAGATCAACTAGCAAATTGACCCAATTAACAGATGAAATCAATCCAAATGTATTGTTTTATTATGTGCATACTGAACTCCAGGTAAAAGAGGTATAATATGTTGAAAATATATTCTAAGTTTTATCATAGAAAATTATATAAAGAGAAGAAAGAGCTAATCTATTTCCACTGAGAATCTTTGGCATTGATTTTTTTAACAGAAAAACAAAATTTAACAATTGTACCGAATAGCTTAAAAAGCATTCATTTATTTTCTAAAAAGTGACCAATTATAGATAATGAGTGGATTACTTTTATCTTAATCTCCCAATAATGTCGGTTTTAGAGGGCAACATTTAATTACTATCTCCTGCTAAATTTGTTCCAGATCTTAACCCCTTACTATGTAATTACTTTGCATTGCCCCTTAGAAAAGCAATTTAATTCAGCCTTCGGTTTCTTCTTTCAACAGGCCAATAATTTCCTCTTTGCTTTTGGAGTCAGGGAGCTTTTCATATATTTTTAGAAGCTATAGAAAGTGTTTCAGAAAGTGTAAACAAAACTGTTAAACTGGGAGAGAAACACACGAGAACTTTCAACATGGTCACAATTTACTATAGAATCTCTCTAAAGAAGAGAATTTTGTGATAACCAGTCACCTAATTTGCAAATGTATTTAATGCTAAACGATGTGATTTAAAATGACCCTCTGATTTCCAACAAGAAGCATCTTTGAAAGAAAATTCTCCATATTTTAAAAACAGTGGATAGGGGGCAAAACAAATTCACACTTTGTGTTTTTCCTCACCAAGTCTTTGATGATGTAACTCTGTTTTCACTACAGGTTTACCCAATTTTTGTAACTCATATTTGAATGAGTTGAATTTTTCTGATCTATTTCAAGAGGCTCCTCAGGGAAAGGTGGAGTAGGAAAGAAAGCTTTTAAGCTTTGCCACTTCAATGGTTCCTTTCTATATTGCTACAGTAAAGAATGCTTCTTTATAGCATTCATGGATCTTTGTGTAGCCACAGCTCCTCTAACACTAAGCACCCGACCTACAGTGGGAGAGCTTGTGAGCAACTTCATTTCTCAGTTTTCTTCTCTACCTCATGGGACACCGTTACCAAGAGACATAGCCCTTGATTTCCAAGGTGAAACACTAAATTTATTTTTGTGAATTTTATTTTGCTAGAGCTTTGGAAAATTGAGATGTTTAGGTCACTCTGGGTAAATTTCTTTCTTTCTGTATTAACTTTCACAAGTACTTGAGCCCTATTCCATCTCCAACCCGGATATAGCAATTTCCTTTCTGGCTTGGCGACTTTCCTTCCCAGGAGACTATTTCCTCAACCAAGACGAAATCCTTCTTATCTCCCCGTTTTTCCCGACTACCACTTGAGGACACCTGACTTCATGAGGGGCTCCAAATTTGGTAGAATTTATTCAAATATTTTGGGTTACCTTTGTCTCCTCGTTATTCTGAAAATGGAGATTTGTAGGTTTGGTGTGCTTCTGGAAAAGTTGCAAGTCAGAACCAAACTGTCCCCATGTTTTACAGATATCAAAATTTTTTATAGGCAAGACTTTATAGGAAAATCTATGGGAAAAATTGCTTTCCCAAGGATTCTTGGGATGTTCTACGGATCTGAAGATTTATAGGTTAAATTGTTATTTATAACTTGGGAAGAATTTCCTATATAGAACTCTGTGGAATCTTCAATTTAATTGATAGGATTTCAGAAGGGTAGACGGGTACTTACAGATTATTTAATGAAAATGCCTAGCAAATATTTGAAAGTTGTTTGCTTAATACCCTATACTATACTGAATGCTGTCACACATCACAAATACTTATTAGAATGTAGTCTGGTTACCCATATTTCAAATTCACCAAATAATAAACTCTTTGAGAGTAAATAGTATACCCTCTTTACCTGTAGGTCCAGCATATAGGAAACTGCCAGGAATGAAAGACATGCTTATAAAACAGTCCTCCTCCAACCTACTACCCATCTCTAACCTTGCATTCTCTCCATAATTTCTTCAATATATTCTTCTCCATAGGTCCTATCATCATTTACATTATATATGTTTTAATTATTGTTTCCATGTATACTGCTGCTAGACATGAACCAAATGTGAGTCGTGATAGTTTTGTCTTTTTGTACATTTTATCTTGCACAGTGTCTATCCTGTAGCAGATGCTAACTAAATATCTCTTTTGTAAATAAGTGAGTATAGATAAAAAATGATTGAATGAGACACAAAGTAGAGGGTTTACATGTGGACAAACATTCACAAAGACTATTTTAAGAAGGAGAACTTAAGGATATATATTTATTCTTAAACTTTACACACGGTTTACAAAATGGTACCCTTTTGACTTCTTTGGTTTGGCTCATACAGATTTCTGGATGTTGTTTTTTTTTTTTTTTTTGGTGTGTGTTTTTTTTTGGTGGGTGGTGGTGGGAACAGGGAGGGGTAGGTTGTTGCCAAGTGGCCCCATGTTAATAAAAAATGTAATATTTGTTTTAAAAACAATGTAACATTTGCCCACAATATAATTTCCTTGGGGCTATAGAACTAAGGCCTTATGTATGCAGTTCTATGTGTAATTCATAACATGGTCATTTTTGAATAAGAGAGATTAAGGCTTTGGACAAGATGGAGACTTATTTACAAATCCATTTGTTAGACTGGAGTTTAAATAGGAGTTGTTTGATGAAATCTTTCTATCTCTAATTAAACCACCTGCCTGGTATCGATTGGGGAGATGACAGTTCTATCAGATGCCTTTTAAAGAGCACAGCATTTTATTTTTAGGGAAGTGAAATGGGTGCCTTGGTTACCATTAGCAGTGTCTGAGACACCAAATGGATAAGGAGTGCCATATGCAACCTTCTGCTATGGCCAGAGTATATATATACGTAGAGACATATCACCTTGATTTATATTTCCAATGTCTGTGGGGCAGAAGATTCCCAGAGTGTTTTAACCTGAAGGGGATGATTTTCAAGCAATGACCCAAGAGTTTGAAAAACTGTGCTAGTGATGCCATTTGCTGGGCAGGACATCCAGTGCTAAGATGACTGCCGGAAGTTTGGCCAGTCCCATTCTTGGGTCCCATTCTTTATTTGGGATATCCTCATTAAAGGATGGAAGAGAGCTACATTTCACTTAGCACCCTCATTTTTATGATGGTGGCAATGCCTTTCATACAGTCTGTGAACTCCCACTGCTGCTGATTCAGTTAATCCCAAGGTGTTCTCCAGGTAGCCAATGGCTCTTAGAGAGAGGTGACCCTCTCCTGCACATGGGATCTGTCAAGAGACTGAGAACAAGGGGGACCACCCCCTGTAGCAGGGGGTGGTTCTACATTCTACATATGCCAAAGGGCCCAGGTTTGGCTCCATGCTGAATTAAGGAGGTCTCAGTAGCCTCATCGACCTTGCATTGTACTGTTTCCCTTGCCCAGGATTAATGGGCAGTGAGTTACACAGGGTTACATGCTCAGGATCTGGGATAGTCTCTCTTTACAGAAGAGCTAAGCTAATGGACAACAATTTTTGCTCAGACAGTATGTGTAGCACTGGGCTGAGAAGGGCAGTCTGGAGAGAGAAGCCCATGAATAACTTATGGCCATCATAGATAGGTGTTCCATAGACTCCAGGAAACGTGACAAAAAGTTGTTCAAGTCTCTTTAGTGACTGAGCCTCTGAGGACACTAATCTGTGTTTTTATTTGGACACATGTTAGAGCTTTTGTTGGAGAAAGCTCCACTTACAGTGGACTAATATGAACAAGTTAATCCAGTGAGATTACGTAAAATTTGAAAGTGAGGAATATGTTGCCTCCATAACTAAAAAAAGAGGAAAAAAAAAAAAACAAACAGAAAAAAAACAACTAAAAGATATTGGACATGTAGATCCTTCATGAGTGTGTCAAATGAAACTCCTTGGAGGAGGCTGTCATTAATGTAATATTATCTGTGTAGTTCAGGAGAAAGTTGGATGCAGTTAAAAATCTTGCCTGCAAAAAAAGCATGCAACAGCAAGGCTGCAAAGGTAACTCATGCATAGCCTGGAAAAGGTCTATTGTGTCTCTTTGGAGGTAAAGTTCAAACGCAGCTGAGAGGCTGTTGAAATAGGCACTGAACAGAATGCATTAACTAAATCTACAGTAGCAAAATTATTTACCAGTTGTTTACTGGGTGGAGTTAGTAACTTCAATAATATTGGCTGCTGGGTTTCAGGACCTTAAAGTATTAGGGTTGCAGGAAAACAAACACAAAACAAACAAAACAAACAAACAAATATATATTATATGCGTTTGTGTGTGCATATTAAGGACTAAGAACAGTCAAAATTGGACTGTCAAATGGAGAAACAGTAAGGATTATCACCTACTCTCTAATTAGTCCTTCTGTAATAAGTTTTAATACTCGAAGGCCCGATTTTAACTTACATTGAACCATCTTAACCAATTTAAATGGGGGTGTCCATGGAGTCTCATTTTTGGCAAGCCAATTTGTAAGTGCCAAAGGCTTAATTTAATTTAGTGCTCACTGTGCCAGACTCTTTATGACCAATATGGAGTATTATAGGCAATGGGTACTATGGCTATGGAATATTCAGGCAAAGCTATGGTTAAGATAGGTTATCCTTATTTTTCTCTATTCTATTTAATCACTCTAATTATAGAAGGTGCCGTATTTAAATTCAGTGGAATCCCCAGGTATATCTGTAATTTGAATTTTTATCACTTGGTGAACTTTAGCACATGTTAAATGTAATTTAGAACCTCTGTGACAGAGGCGCGGTGCCCTTTTTATCTTTATGTTATATTATTTTATCAAATTTTGGATTTCCAATTGGGTCAAATTATTCATATATATAATAATTTATTTAAAAAATTTCCTTTCCCTGTATCTAGTTTTATTCAATTTATTTATTTTTGTCTTTCTTAAATAACTCCTTATAGAATTTCTGGGTGGTTATAGAAAAAGGGGGAGGGAAAAGGAATCTAGTCATCTCTCATTCTAAAGCTTTACTACTCACCTCCCGGGTACTAAAATTTATACGTGGAGAGCTATATAAGCCTCTTGCAAGAGGACAGGTGTCCCCCTTGTCTGAACTATCAGTCCTTTGGTATATTGATATGCAGAGGTACTTACTAAGGCCCAGAACTTCTGGCTAGGGGCTCTGCACTGGCATAACAATTGGGTAACTTTGACATGTGTTGGGATTGTGGTGGGAGATGCAGAGATGGGATGGCTGTTCTTTTGCCCCAGAGTTCCCCTTTGGATTGAAACTTGGGCCGATTGCATCCAAGGGTATAACCCACAGTACTCCTGAGTGTCTGGGGATCCTGTATTTTGCTGGTGACAGCAGCAGGTATGCAACAGCAAAGGAGACTGGGAGCCGCTACTCCCATATGAGTGTCATCACCAATGAGGTGAAGGTACCATTTCCCAACCTGTGGGAGTCCAACCCACACCTTCCACTGCTAGAGCCACTGGAAACACATGGACAAACCAGTGTTTAATAATAATAATAATAAAAAACATAAACAACAATGCCCCAAGTAATAATACACAACAATGCCATGACATGACAGACCCTGCAATAGGCCCCGAGGAAACATAGGATAAGACTGAAAGCCCCTAGAACAGGACCTCAGGATGGGAGGCTCAAGTTGTCCATTCCTGCTACTGCCCTCCAGACCGCATCTAGGAAATCGTCTAGCATGCAGAATTTAGAAATTCTCACTGTTTGTTTTGAATATTCCCATGTTGAAGATATTTGTGTCAGAAAGACGTGGCAATCACCAGTAGACACAGCAGCCAGCAACAAGTCCCCCAAACAAGAACACCTTCGGGAGTAGTTCTCTCCCACACAACTCTCACTGTGGTTTACAGACAATTAGTAATCCAAAAGTAGTCCCCCCGAAAAGCTATCCAAAATTTTGTGGTCATGGCTACACTTTTCTGCTGTCAGTGCCAATGTTTTATCAGGTTCTATGATTCTTTTGATGGTGGAACACAACACAGACACTCCAGTAGATGAGAGGCAGAGCTCCGTTATTTACGGCTCCAAGCAGGAAAGGCTGCCAGGCAGAGCCACACAGGCAATTGCACCAGGTGGTTAGGGGACAGCTTATGCACATTACAGAGAAAAGTGGTGGCTTGAAAGGAAAAGGGAATAAAGAAGCAGAAGGCTTAATTCCAGCAGGATGTAGGATATAGGCCATACACATAAAATATTACAAGACTTTAAGAAACTATTGCTCCATGTGGGGAGAGGGTATTTGACAGAGAATTCTCAGTGGTTTATATACAGAGCAAAGATTGACCGAGAAAATTAATAGATTTTTGTTGTTGTTGTTGTTTTGGAATTCATGGTTTAATGCAATGGCTCAAGTTCCGGAAAGTCACTTTAAGAATCTGCTAAATTGGCTAAATAAATCCTGGTTTCAATGGTGGCCGATAGTTAATGAGATTGAAATTCCAATATATCACTCTATACTATGATGCATTGGTCCATGGGTTCAGATTGATGGAGATGTTGGAATCGCTCTGTTACATGCAATCGGTTCCGCCACCCTTTATTCACATGACCTGGAAGAGAGAGCCGGAAAAAATTCACCCATTACCAAGGAATGAAGAAACGCTCTGAGGAAAGGGACACCACAGTCCTTGAAAGGGTCTATGGTGACTGATCTGTAAGATGGAAATGTTGTTGAAAGTGGACCTGGCTTGATTGTTCTCAATGTGAATAACGGGATTGTTTATAGGTAGAGGCCAGCGGTAGTCTTTAACTCTTAGAGCCCTGAGGGGAACAATTAGAGCCATAAACCACATAGTCTGTTTTGTTTTTTTAATTTATTGATTGATTGATTGATTGACTGATTAATCCTCAGGGATATGGGGTACTAGGTAATTTATTTGCTGGGGTTTTAGAAATGAATGAGATTATCAAAGTAATATAGTATGTACTGGCATATATAGAAGACACCATTTAGATCTGGGAGGGAAAAACCTCACTTGAATCATCATAGTGTAGATTCATAGCCTCTAAAACCATTTCAAAAATGAAGCCAGTTTATAGACCGAGAGCCTCTTGATTGAGAGGAAGCCAGAATCCACTTGAGGAAGAACCGTGAAATACAGTCTCAGATGTATACTTTGATTTTTCCTTCAGACCTTCTCAGGAGGAAGAGAAATACCAAATCGTGTAGGGATTATTATCTCCTGGCTTGGAACTGTTTCCGGAAACTAATGATGAAGCTGGGACTTAGGGAGTGTAGTTGATAAATTGAACCGTGACCCAGTTCATTTGCAGTGCAATACTAGACCCATTCTGTGGTTATTTCTCTGAACCCAAAATACATAGAGGGTAGAGACGTAAAAAATAATGGTCAAGATCCCCTCATTGGTTCTCCAATCTGTGGAGGGAGGGCTATTATTGTAGGAGGGCCAAGTAGAAAGAAGCCACTGGAATTGCACCTGCCCAAACCTGACTTGTTAGAAAACAAAACAAAACAAAGATGTCATACCCCTAGAGGAATTACAAAGATTAGTGCCACCATCCATGACGTGAAATATGCGACAGTGCTAATTCCTACAACATCCCCATTTCATATGCCTATTTGGACAGTGTAAAGCCAGATGTGTCAAAGAGAATGACAGTCAATTATCACCCACCTAATTAGGTAGTGATTCTAATCACAGCTGCATTTCCAGATATGGTATCTCCCCCGGAGAAAATTAACACAGACCCTGACACCTGGTATACAGCTTTTGAAATAGAAATGCATTTTCTCCCCTATCTCTGCCAGCAAAGGAAAACATAAGCAGTTTGCTGTCACATGATAAATATAAGAGTACACTCTTCCTGTCTTGTGTCAGGGCTATGTCAACTCCCTGGCATTGTGTCATAATATATTCTGGACTAGGGGCATGTGTTGTCTTGGTACTACTCAGAATACAACACTGGTCCATTGTATTCCTGATTACACGATTATTCCAAAGCAGATAGATAGATACACAAAAAATAGCCAGCATCCTAGATCCTTAGCAAAAACACAAGAGTGCTAAAGGATGATAAAGAAACCCCTCCATTTTCAGGGATCTATAAAATTGAGGAGATATTTTAGAGTCAAGTGGTCTGGGGCATGCTTATATATGCTATAAAAAGAACAAAAATGTTGCACCTTTCAACATTGCATCACTGTCAATAAACATGTACACGATTTAGTGGGTCTTCTTTATGGATTTTGAAGACAATACACCCGTATATGACGTGATTATACGACTGCACTCCACTTCCTGGGTAATGTGAAAGGCTGCTAACTCTGAATTGAGCCTAGAACAAGAAGGGCCTGTAACAGATCCAGGTTGCTGTGCAATCTGCCTCGCCACTTGGACTTTATGTCCCAGACACCAATTGTCATCAAAAGAGTCTGCGTCAGAGAGATAATTTTCATAGAGCCTTACAAAACCTAGTGAAAGATTAGGAGTCCTAAATTACAGGATTTGGGAGTAAGGTCATGCCCTTTTCTACTGATAAATTATTCTCCATTTTAAATATCATCTGTCTCATACCAGTCTTTGATTGTAAATATGTTACCTTACATGAAAAAAATTAGACTTTGCAGATGTGATTAAGCTAAGGATACTGAGGTGGAAAATTTGTCCTGGGTTATCTAGTGGACGCAATATTAGCACAGGGTCTTATTAAAAGCAAGGAACAAGTTTCAATATTTGAAAAAAAGAGATAACAGAAATAGAGGGAAGTAGAGGTGAGAGAGAGAGAGAGAGAGAGAGAGAGAGAGAGAGAGAGAGAGAGAGGAGATTGTAATGTGCCACACTGTGACTTTGAAGATGAAGGATGGTGCCATGAGCCAAGGAATGCAGATGTCCTACAAAAGCTAGGAAAGACAAGAAAACAAATTATTCCCTGAAGCCTCTAAAAGAATGCAGCCCTGTCAAAACCTTGATTTTGGAACACTGACATCCAGAACTGTAAGAAAATTATATGGTTTAAGCCACTCAGTTTGTGGTTTTATGTTACAGTGGCAATAGGAAATGGATACAATGATCATCAATAGGAAATTAATACGATTAATACAAAATCATTATTTAATCTCAGATGCTCATTATGTAGTGATTGCTGTCTGACTCACATAATAAATAATGCCATCATACAAAACACATAAATGTGTACTATATTTTGCATGTATGATGCACACTTTTTTGCTCAAATTTGTGAGGGAAAATTATACATGGGTAGTACTAATTCTGTATCTATATAAATGTTTTTAATTCTTTTATTTATGCTTGTGAGTTAAAAAGTGTAACTCTATAAATGCTTAACGATATCCGTACACAAAATAATACCCTGAAATACAATAATTGGCTTTATTGAACTTCTGAGGAACTTGCAACAACGAAGAGTTCTTGGCCATCTATGAGTAAATATTGTAAATTTGTTACCGATACATAAAATTTCTTGCAGATTGTATCTGTTCTGTGTTTTGTAACTATCTGTTACATAAAATTTATTGTACCATATATGTTAAAAAATAAATGCTAAAATTCCTTTCTAATACAAAGAAAAATACCTAAATGTAAACAAATAAAAATTAGAATTAAAAATTTACAACAGAAGATTTTTTTACCTGAAAGTTTGGGCCAAAAACATAGGTGCACATTATACATGGCAAAATACAGTACATATATAAATACTTTTTAAATTTAAAAAAAAAATGGATCTGAACAGCAGTATTAAATTATGTTACGGAAGGTATTTAAGAGACTGGGTCTGCATAGGTACTAAAAGCTTATAAAAGAAAGAAAACAGGAAAAAAAAAAAAACTACAAGAGTGGATGTCACAGATTCCTACCTTTAGTTTTTCCTTTTTCCTCTAGGATCACACCTGTGGCCTCTGTTCAAAATTAATGGAACAGAGAACAGCATGAACCTGATTTGTGAATATATCTGCACATTTTGTTGCTACCAGACAGAAATGAGTGATTTCTTCCCTGTAGCCCCATTCAGGAATGGCTTTAAAAGAAGGATGTGAAAAGCCTATATACTGAAAACTATAAGATATTCTTAAAAGAAATTGAAGACACAAAGATATGGAAAGACATTCCGTTTTCCTGGATTGGAAGAATCAACATAGTTAAAATGGTCATATTGCCTAATCAATACACTGATTTAATGCAATTCCCATCAAAATCCCAATGGCATTTTTTAAAGAAATAGAACAAAAAAATCATCAGATTTGTATGGAACCACAAAAGACCCCGAATAGCCAAAGCAATCCTAAGAAAAAAGAACATAGCTGAAGATATCACACGCCCTGACTTCCCCTTGTACTACAGGGCAACAATAAACAAAACAATATAGTATTGACATAAAAACAGACACACAGACCAATGGAATAGAATTGAGAACCCAGAAAAACCCACATAAATATGGACAGATAATTTTCGACAAAGGAGCCAAAAATGATCAATGGAGTAAAGACAGCCTCTTCAATAAATGGTGCTGGGAGAATTGGAAAGCCACGTGAAAAAGAATAAAATTAGACTGCTATCTATCACCGTGTATCAAAATGAATTCAAAATGGATCAAAGACCTAAACATAAGACCTGAAATAATAAACTTCATAGAAGAAAACATAGGTACTAAAGTTATGGACCTTGGGTTCAAAGAGCATTTTATGAATTTGACTCCAAAGGCAAGGGAAGTAAAAGCTAAAATAAGTGAATGGGACTATATGAAACTTAAAAGCTTCTGCACAGCAAAAGAAACCATTGATAAAATAAAGAGGCAATAAACTGAATCGGAGAAGATTTTTGCAACAAACACCTCCAATAAGGGGCCAATATCCAAAATATATAAGGAACTCAACAACAACAAAAAAAACCACTCCAATTAAAAAATGGGCAGAGTCCCTGAAAAGAGATTTCTCCAAAGAGGACATACAAATGGCCTATAGACATACAAAAAAAAAAAAAAAAAAAATACTCAACATCACTAATCATCAGACAAATGCAAATAAAAACCACAATGAGATATCACCTCATACCAGTTAGAATGGCTATCATCAACAAGACAAACAATAACAAGTGTTGAAGAGGCTCTGGAGAAAAAGGAACCCTCGTACACTGTTGGTAGGAATCCAGACTGGTGTAGCTGCTATGGAAGGCAGTGTGGAGATCTCTCAAAAAATTAAGAATAAAATTAAAATATGACCCAGCAATCCCTCTCTTGAGGATCTACCCAAAAAATCTGAAAACATTCATCTGTAAAGATATATGTGCTCCAATGTTCATTGCAACTTTATTTACAGTGGCCAAGATATGGAAACAACCAAAGTGTCCTTCAATAGATGACTAGACAAAGTCACAAAGAAAAAGTCGAGAACCAGATGATTTCACTGATATGTGGTATATAAAACTTAAAACAACAAAAACAAGACAAACAAATGAAGAAACACAACTCATAGACACAGATAATAGTTTAGTGGTTACCAGAGGGTAAGTGGGGAGGAGGGTGATAGATGAGGGTAAAGGAGATCCAATATATGGTGATGGAAAGAGAACTGACTCTGGGTGGTGAACACACAATGGGATTTATAGATGATGTAATACAGAATTGTACACCTGAAATCTATGTAACTTTACTAACAATTGTCACCCCAATAAACTTTAATTAACAAACAAACAAAAAAAAAACAATGCTATATTACTCTCATCCCTGCCTCCCCACCAAAAAAAATGGAAAAGTGAAATTATCCTTGTGGACAGAAATATGTGTGGTACTTCTGGTTGTTCAATCTGTGGAATGAAAGAGAGCCTGCTGTATAGATCTATAGAAGTCCATAGGAAATAGGTAGTGTTTTGACTAGGTGATTTGTGGCTCAAAAATCAAACTAGCAAACAAATATTGAAACACTGTGCAGAAAGTTTTGGAGAAAGGTGTGTGGATGCATGAAGGTATGCATGTTACACCTAAGTGCGTATCAGAAAGCATGCAGTTGTCAGATGGATTAGATGACCAGTACTAAAAATATCAACTTCTTCTTCCCGACTTCCCAGTGCTTAATCTATGACCTCATGTATAAAGTTGTAATGGAGACAGGGTGGGGGTTGGCAAGAGCTCAACGACATGGACTTCTCATCAAAGCTAATCTGGATGGGACCACAGTTGAGTGTGCAATGGACTTAGAGTAGAAGCCCATGCCAAATCTATGAGGTGTTCTCATTTACTTGGGGAAGACAGCTGACCCTTTTGTGGAAATGTGGGTACATATTTCATCATCGAGGGAGCATGGAGGAGGCATTTGATTCTATAGCAAGTGCCTTATCTATTTCTATGTTTTTGCACACATATTTCCTCTGACCACTGAACATGTTTTACAAATAATGAAGTGTAGCAATGGATCAACACTCACAGAACACTCATGATTCCAGTTTTGGAATCATGTTTCATCACCTAGAAACATCTAACTTGGTGGAAGGGTGAAATGCCGTGCTGAAGTTGGAGTGCTTGCAAACTTGGGATGTCAGTGGTAGGATATGGCCACTGCCGTGAACCAGCAATAGAGATACATTATCTCTTCCATAATCAAAATGCAGAATTCTGGGAATCAAAGGATAGAAGTGACATGATCAATTATATGATTATCCCCCCCAAAAAAAAAAATCACTTGGACAATGTTGTTTGGTTTTGTTTTGTTTTCAACCTCACAACTTTAGGCTTGGTTATTTGGAGGTCTTTGAACCCGATCAAGGAATGTTTTCAGTGAGGAATGTAGTGAGAATTCTATTGAATTGCAAATATGTGACTGTCATCTGGACAGTCTGGGTTTCTCATGTCATTGAGTCAACATGAAAAAAATAACAAAAGAGAGAGAGAATGTGTGCTAGTCAGGGAGTTGATCCCAATCACCACAAGATAACTGGTTTTTGATACACTATGGAAGATAGCAGCACAGTGCCTAGAATCGTAGGTATTTACTGGGAGGGAGTCCCTATTACTGTTTTATTACTTAATAATCCTATTTAATGGAAATTGAGGTAAACTCAAATAGAAAATAACTAAAAGAGATGAAGGTTAAGTTCATCCCATTGGTTAAAAACATCCATCCAGCTGATTGGCTACCTGAAGGAAAGAGAAGTAATACAAAGAGTACTAGGGATATAGGATTACAAATGCAGTTCTTCTGATCATCTAAAGAAGTGAAGACTGTACTATATTAATGATTGATTCTTCCTGCCACCTTAACCTCACTGCCGTATATGGAGAACACTAATGATGTCTAATATATTCAGTTTCAGGTGGAAGTTGAACTTGGTTGACATCAGTGAATGCTGATGTGGTAGCTGCTGGATTTCCTGTTCTCCTGTGTTGAAAAACTTAAGTTTTCACCAGAGTAAAATCTAAGATTGAATGCTGAGGGGTAATGGACTAGACTGTTTAGGAAATCTTCCCTTTGTGTCTCTTGACTCATTCTCCATTTTCTTCATCCGTTCTCTGGTATGGGAGGCTGACCTGTACAGGCTACACAGATCCCTTGCTCTCTAGCTTCTTATGGTTAGAACAACTAGGAATAGCAGGAGACGTGATAGAGAGAATGAATAATGAGGTTGTGATATTTATTCTCTTGGCTCACTACATTAATTGTTGTTTAGGCCTCCTATAATTCTACACAAAAATTTTCTGCTTCTGAAAAGGCAATTCTCTATGATAGCTATTTGCCCTGGTTTCCAGTAATCTTGCTTCCAATGCTATGGGTAATTATAGCACCTTGGGGTTCTGCACTTTCCATTTTGATGTCCCTATACCTTTACCATACAATAGTCCCTTTATTAAACACTTCTCAGTGTTGGCCAGTTTGAGTTAGCTCCTTTTGCTTCTAGAATGCTGACTGATACACATTTCTCTAGAACACCCCAGGGACCATATATGTAGTAATGTATCTGGATGCAAAAGGGAAATAACATTAAAATTATTTTTCACTTGATGAAATGTCTGCATTTTAAAAGTGCTCACACTCTCTCTCTGTAATGTAAAAAGGCACCAAGGATTACAAATACTCGAGTGAATCTCAACCAAATGATTATCTTGACTAGAGTAACAGTCAATGTGTTCTTAGAAAATCCTAGTTGTTGGGAAGAGGTTAAACTGGAAATACTTTTGAAATAGATGTTTAGTCTCATTTTAAGAGAGAAACTTATTCAAATAATTCATAATTTGTGTTATCCTTGAATAAATATTTCTTTTTCAAAATGACATTTTAACTGTCTGATAAGAGAAGGCCCAGAAATTCACTCATAGTGAATGTTCTGACCTTGGCACTCTGGAAGATTCCTATGGACCAGAAAGTACCCCAAATATGGACTAACAGCTTATGTTTCATTAAATTGTATAATAATATTTACATGTGATTATTATTATTATTATTTGCTTGCTGTAAATATGACCTGAGAGAAAGAACAACTGCAGCTGGTAGACTAATAATCTGGTTTGAGGTGATTCATTTCTGAAGCTTGAAAACATTTTAACAAGATTCCCAAAAAAATGACTTGGGAAACTTGGACTGGTGATCAGAAGATTCAAGGTCCTTAGTAGTTTCTACTAATATGCAGCTGGGAGAAAATGGAAAAAGAAAAATTTTTAAACTACACTATGATGAAAGATGTTAAGTCAAAACAAGAGACAGAAATTATGAAAGTTTAAAAACGAGCTCAAGGTGTAAGCAGATATTAAAAAGGAGCATCCGAGAACCATGTAGAGTTTCCGGGAAGGCTTGCTGAAAATTATACTGATGCTGAGGTTTGGACAAAAAGTAAGAGTTAAATTATTTAAAAAGATACAGAAAAAAGTAGTCTATTTTTGAAATAATACTATATATGTAGATGCAGAAGTGTTCAATTGTCCAATATTCAGGGAAGATAAGTAATTCTGTAGCGTGACTGGAGTAGGGTCAATCAACATGTAGAATAAAGGTGGGCTTCAAAAGGGAAAGTTAAATAAACTAGGTCATGAAGAAATTGTGTGTTTAAGACAAAGAGTACACTGATAATATTGAAATCATGGGGATCACATAAATTTCATAAAAATAATAATTTGTAGTCAATTTCCATATTTTAGTACACCAAAAGGATAGCAATTTCACTACTGGCCACCTACTCTAGAACTCTACCACATATTTCAAAGGACATATATATTAGAGTATTTGTTGCAGAAATATATTTTGCTAATTATGAACATTTGGGTAAAACCCAATTGAGTAACAATAAAAGAGGAGATGCCAGCTATGGTATATTAATATAATGCAGATTTTAAATCAGTAAAAAAAATGAACACACAAGTTCTAAGTGATGCATAATGGATTTCAGCAAGGAAGAAGGTCCAAAATATATTCATGAAACAAAATAAGCTTCTAAAATAAAAAAAGTCAACCTAAAATGTTATGCACAGAAAAAATTATCTTAATACAATGCAAATCATTTTTCTTGGTATAGGAAAGTATCACACATCATTTTATTGTTAATTTAAAGAATATACACACGCACATACACACACAGTCACACACACACATATAGTTGAATCTTGAACAACACCAATTTTAACTGCACGAGTCCACTTATATGCAGAGTTTTTCAGTAAATATACAGCTGGCACTCTGTATCCTTGGATTTTGCATCTGCAGATCAACCCACCATGGATCTAAAATGGTGTGTTGAATCTGCAGTTGGGAATCCATGAATGTGGAGTGCCGACTGTATGCACTGTCCTATGCCATTTTATACGAGGGACCTGAGCGTGTATGAATTTTGCTATCCACGGGGGTCCTGAAACCAATCCCCCAGCAGATACGTAGGGATAATTTTAGTTAAATTTGGGGGGAGTCAAAAGTCATATGCTAATTTTTGACTGTGGGGTGCTTAGCACACTTAACTCATATACACACACACACACACACACACACATACATATATATGTTTATTTATTTATTTTCACAATAAACAAACAGAAATATGAAATACAGACAAGGAGTCTAAATATATGTGTGTGTGTATATATATGATTATTCTTTAATCAACTGATATAACACAAAAATTATTGCTAATAAGCTAAAAAATTATTGCTGATGAGCTAAAAAGGAGCAGAAAAGGTGGACTCGAAAAAATAAACTCAATAAGTCAAAAGAAATAAAGATAAACAGGAAAGGGGGCACATGGAATGTATGAAACAAATAGTAAACTATTATCAAGATTGTAGATTTAAACCAAATGATACCAGTAATTCCCTTATATATAAATATTCTTAACATATTCATTAAAAGGCAGACATTGTCTAATTAGATTTAAAAAAAAAGATCAAACTCTATGCTGCCTAAAGGATAGCGATTTCAAATATAAAGACTCCATGAGGTTAAAAGGACGGGAAAAATGTAACCAGGCTGACTAATCAAAGCTTCAATGACTACATTAATGGCATAAAAGGTTTATGTCACTTAAGCAAATATTAACAGAGATAAAGAGGGTCATTTTATAGTGGCAAAGTGGTCAATGTTCAAGAGAATATAACAATCCTAGACATTTTCAGTTTTTAATTGGAGTAATATAAGTGCACTCATCTTAACACCGAAATTCTTATGTCGCAGACATTCGTGTAACTAATAATTAGGAAAAAGAGATAAAAATAATTTCAGGACTACAGATGATTTTGTCTATCTGCATTCTATTCAATATTCACCCCAAGTTAATCAGTATTATGGCTTCTGTCAAAATTGGTTAACTTTGCCTGGCCTTAAACTCATATTGATTGAATCAAATATTAACTTTTTACATCGCTGTGTAGTATTTGATCACTGGAACATATCACACTGCATTACAGTATTATTTATTCTTTAATTAATTTTTAATTTATTCTTTAAGCCATAATTTTGGTAGCAGTTTTGTTTACAAAAAGGGAACATGCAGTACAGAGAATGCCCAGGTATTCTCTCTTCCATTTGTCCTCATACTTTCCTGTGATTAAGGCTGTTATTAATACCTTTTATCAGTATGGTGCATTTTCTGCAATTGATGAACAGATATTGACATGTCATTTTTAACTTAAGTCCATTGTTCATATTATGATTTGTACTTGTACATTCTATAAGTTTTGACAAAATATTATGTATCCACCATTACAGTATCAGAGAGAAGAGAGTCACTAACCTAAAAGTCCCCTGTGCTCCATCGATTCATCCCTCCCTCTTTTGCCTCAAAATCCTGGAAACCACTAATCATTTTATCTCTTTAATGCTGCCTTTCCAGAATGTCATAAAGTTAGAATAATAGAATGTGTTGCCTTTTCAAACTGGCTTCTTTCACTTAGTGGTATGCACTTAATGTTCCTCCATGTCTTTTTTTCTTTTTCTTTTTGTAGTTTGATAGCTCATTTCTTTCTATGGCTGAATAAAATTCCATTGTATGGCTATATCAGGTATTTTTGTTGTTTGTTTTGTTTTATTTTGTTTTGTTTTTAATCTAGTCATCCCTTGAAAGAGACCTTGGTTGTTCCCATTTTTATTTTATTTTTTTGAAATTATTAATAAAGTTGTTATAAATATTCATGTGGAAGATTTTGTGTAGACATGAGTTTTCAACTCCTTAGGTAAATATATAAGATGAGATTGTTGGATCATATGATAAGATTATGTTTAGCTTGTAAAAACTACCAAACTGTCTTCCAAAGTCAGGGTACCATTTTAAATCTCTACGAGAAATGAATGGGAATACCTGTTGCTTCACAAACTCACCAGAATGTCATATTGTTCGTTAGATTTTAGCCATTGTAATAGGTGTGCAGTTGTATCTCATTGTATAATTTGCAATTCCCTAATAGCATATAATGTTAAGTATCTTTACATATACTTATTTTCCATCTGCGTATCTTCTCTATGAAGTATTTGATCAAACCATTTTCCTACCTTAACTAGTTTTGTGTTTCTTTTCTTGTTTAATTTTGAGTTCCATCTATATTTCGTACATTAGTCCTGTATAAGATTTGTGCTTTGTAAACATTTTTACTCCCCTTAGTCTGTGGTTCCTCTTTTCTTTCTCATAACACCTTCTTTTATTTACAGAGCAGATTTTTTTTTATTTTTTTAATGAAATCCAACTTATGTTTACATTTTTCTTTCATGGATTGTGTTTTTAGTGTTATATCTAAAAACTCATCACCAAAACCAATTTTTAAAATATTTTATGGTATATTTTTCAATGTTTTCACCTTGCACTTTATCTTTAACTTAAAAACAAAACAAAACAAAACAACACAACATAACACAAACTTTTTTGAAAGATGCAAAGTGATTCTTTCCTCTGATAACTTTTTTCACCGTCTTTTTCTCTTATTTGAAATGGTGTTAGTGAGCTATTACAGTCCACCCTGCGGGTCACAATGATTTAAACACCCCCATTTGTAAAATGTATTCTCCCCTTCCCCAAACCACAATGTTGTCATCTAGTTATGAAATCTGACTAAATGCTAAGAATCTCGTATCTATGAAGATCCGATCCTGGCTCTTTTTGTTTCTTTGGTATAGAGAACTGTGACATAAATATGTAATTTATCTGTCTTCACATATCCAACAAACAATGGTGAAATGGTAAAAGATAAACTATGAGCAGCACCTGTTTGACAAAGAAAAGACTGTAAAACACTTAGTAATCACTATGAATGGTGTCCAGTGGGCAGAAGTGGCCAGATGTCTCCAAACTAGAAATAGAAAGTTTTTTGAATAGGTATCAGTTTTACTTCCTGGGAGTAGCCCAATAATTCATCATTCTCTATTGTATTTGAGTTCAGTTTCTCAGTTAATCTTTCATTTTAGTCATACTCTTTAGTTACTTTTGAAGAATGCTTTGAAAAATATATACTATTTGGCATCTAAGAAGTTTTCTCAATTTCTTATTGGTAAATAGAAAGATGAGAGAGTAAATGTCTTTTTGCATAGAGACATACAATATTTTTTAACCAAGACCAGTGACACTTTTTGCCTTAAAGCTCTCTCTAGAAAAATTGTCAGTTTTTCTCTGTATTTGTTCATTTTTCTGATGTCAAAGCCACACCTGTGTTTATTTTGAACATATGTCTCTATCTTCAAATGTAATTATGGGTATAGTGGACACATCAACTGCTCTAAAACCATGTCCTTAGGATTTCTAGACACATTTTAGTTCAGAAAAGATACAGACAACATATTAATGATTTCAAAACATTAAAAAGGGAGTTAAAGATACCATTTGCTGCATAAAAATAACAATCTCAGGTTTGCTAAATGTATGAGTCATTCTTGAAACAGCATATTATGAGGCATGTTTATCACAGCAAAAGAAGTTCTCAGATAAACTAAAACTTTCATTTAAGATGTATGCTTCTAACTTGTACATTTCACTTCTGTCCCACTCTATTGGTTGAAAAGAAAACCAAGCGACCAAAACAAAAAGTCATCTTACTGAGTGGGAGAAGATATTTGCCAATGATACATCTGATAAAGGGTTAATATCCAAAATTTATAAAAAGTCAATACCAAAAAACAACTCAATACCATACAATTCAAAACCAAAAAAAAAAACAAAAAAAAACCAGACCCTATTAAAAATGGGCAAAGGGCATGAAGAGATTGTCTCTAAAGAGGACATATAGATGGCCAACAGACATATGAAAAAAATGTTCAACGTCACTAATCATTAGAGAAATGCAAATAAAAAAAAACACAATGAGATAACACCTCACCCCTGCCAGAATGGCAATCATCAATAAATCAACAAAAAGCAAGTATTGTTGAGGATGTGGAGAAAAGGCAACCCTCATGCATTGTTGGTGGGATTGCAGATTGGTGCAGCCATTATAGCAAACAGTATGAAGGTACCTCAAAAATTAAAAATGGAACTACCTTAGGACCCAGCATATCTGCTCCTGGGTATCTAGCCAAAGAAATCCAAAACAGTAATTTGAAAAAAATATATGCATCCCTATGTTTATTGCAGCACTATTCACAATAGGGAAGATATGGAAACAACCAAAATGCCCATCAATAGACAATTAGAAAAAGAAACTGTGGTACATTTATACAATGGAGTATTACTTGGCCGTAAGAAAGAATGAAATCTTACCATTCACAACAACATGGATGGACTTAGAGAATATAATGCTAAGTGAAATAACTCAGACTGAGAAAGACAACTACCATATGATCTCACTTATATTGGAATCTACAGAACAGAATAAATGAGCAAACAAAACAGAAATTGACTCAGAGATATAGGAAAAATAAAAACAACTGTTGGTTGCTACATGGGAGGGGGAGGGACTAGGGGAGAAGGTGAAGGGATTAGAAAGTGCAAATCAGTAGACACAATATAGTCATGGGGATGTGAAATACAGCATGGGGAATATAACCAATAATGTTGTAAAGATTATGTAGGCAGCCAGATGGGCACTGGACTTACTAAGAGGATCTCTTTATCGACTGTGCAGATGCCTCACAAATGCGCTATACAACTGAAGCTGAAGTAGAATAATATTGTATGTCAACTATAATTATATATACATACATATATATGTATATGTATATGTGTATGTGTATATATATATATGTATATGTATATATGTATATATATATGGTCACAGGAGGTGGAGTATACCATAAGGAAGATAGTCAATGATACTGTAAAAGTTATATAAGATGTCAGAGGGGTAGTAGCTCAGGGAAGGAGGGGGTTATCACTTTGTGAGGGTTATAAATGTCTAACTATTATGTTGCTCTGTACACCTGAACCAAAAGAAAAACACAAAATATGAAAAAAACGGTGACCAAGCTGCTCACTGGAGCAGGTAACATGCTCTATCTTTACTGGACTGAACTAAAGACATGATAAGAGGTAAACATAGGAGAAAGTAAATATAGTGAATGATAATAAAATATACCATCGAGAAGTTGGTCTATTTTCACTTAATATAATAGTGGACATACTTGGGTTAAATCTGCCATATGTAAGTATTTGTTCCAGTTTATCCTTTCTAAGATTTGTTCCTTTTTTTTTTCCTTTCATGACTATCTTGAATTAATTGAGAGGTTTATTCATTGTCCTATGTTCTCCTCTTTTAGCTTATTAGTTATATAGTTTTTTTTCCTATTCTTTTAACCATTATAAAAAAGATGACAATTAGTATTCTTGACTTATGGTTCTATATCTTAAATTAGTTCTTCTAGCACGTCTCATACAATGCTTGGCTCTTACAGCTGAGTACCTTACAAACCATAAGGCCCTGAACCTACATATCTCCATCTCACCAGTAATGTTATAATTGTCAGATATTTTAATACAATATGTATACATACTATGGCTTTTGCTTTTTTAAAAATTAAAATTTATTGGGGTGACAATGGTTAGTAAAGTTACATAGGTTTCAAGGGTACAATTCTGTAATACATCATCTATATATCACATTGTGTGTTCACCATCCAGTCAGTTCTCCTTCCATCACCTATTATTATTATATTACATAGTTAATTGTATTTAAATTTATCCACATATTTTACCTTCTCTTTCATTACCTCCTGTTGCTCAGCAGTTTCATGTTATATACTTTTCCTTTCACCTGAAGAACTTCATTTAATATTTCTTACAGGATTGCTTTCTTGATGAATTATAATAGTTTTGTTGTTGCTGCTGTTTTTTGTTTGTTTGTTTGTTTGTTTGTTTGTTTTTGTTTGTTTGTTTAGTTATGTCTCTATTTACTGTTACTTGTAAGGATATTTTCATTTGTCACGGAATTCTGGTTTGGTATTTATTTTTTAAGTATATTATGTTAAACATACTTAAAAATTTAATTTTGTTGTCTTGTTAAAAACTTCATTTTATTGTCTTATTGCTGAAAACATTAACATTAAAAAGTAGGGTGTTGTTGGTCTTATCGCTGCTCCTTTGATGGTAACATGTTTGGATACCAAGATTTTGTTTTTGCCTAAATCTTTCAGTAGTAGTATTACTGTCTGTGTGATAGGCTGGAAAAACACTCCCACTTCCTAATATATTGTTCACTTTTGATTCCCCAGAACCTATATGTAATATCTATGATGACAAGTGGGAACTCATGTGAAGGATTTTGAGAAGAGTTTCTCCTGTATTATCGAGGTGGGCTCTAAATGCAATCATATGTATCCCTACAAGAAAGAGACAGAGGTTGTTTTGACACAGACACACAGAAGAAAAGGCAAAGTGAAGATGGAGGTGAAGACTGGAGTGATGCAGCCACCAGCTAAGCAACGCCGAGGAAACCAGGCAGCCATCAAAAGCTAGCATATGCAAGAAATGGATTGCTCTGACAGTCTGCAGAGGGATCACAGCCCCGCTGGCACACTGGTTTCATACTTGGGCCCTCCACACAGTGAGACATACATTTGTGTTATTTTAGGTCACCAAGTTTGTGGTAATTTGTTATGGGAGCCTAAACTGAAACAACATAGCTAGACATGTTTTATTTATGTATTTATTTATTCATTTATTTGTTTACTGATTGATTGATTGATTAATTGATATTTACACTCCATGAGTTTGTAAAGGAAAATGTGGAGTGATGTGTACTTCAGATTTTTTTTTTTAAATATTTTTAAAATAGTTTCTGCTCCTTACTCTCCCCTCTCCTCCTGGAAATACAATTATCAAATGTAAGGATATTTTACTGGGTTTGATACATCTCTTATTCTATGTTCTGTATTTCCTTCCTCCCCCCCATCCAGTTTCTTTCCATATTTATATGTTCTAGTACATATTTTATGAATTATTGATCCTCTTTTTCCCTAGGTCTTATTTACAGTTCAACCCACATTTTAAATTCTGTATTGCAGTATTATATTTGTCTTGCCATTATTACTATCTCCTTTTTTTTAACAAAAAACAATTTCATATCTCCTGTGAAATTATCCATTTTTGTATTTATTTTATTTATGTTTACTTTAAAATCTAGATCTAATAACATCTATGTCTTAATAATCTAAGAGTGGAATTCTGTCATCTGTTTTCTTCTCCTGAGATTTGTGTTTGTTGGTAATGTTTCATAACATGTTTGATAATTTTTGATTGAATGCACACATTGTGAATGAATAAATGTAGAGCTTCTGGATGCTGTTATCTTCCATTCATAAAATGATTGGATTTTTATCCTACTGGCAAAGCATTTGTTTACAGGGAGATGATGGAAACCAGTGGAGGGTGGTGGTACATTGCTGCATTGCCTGGACTCTGAAGGCCTAAGCCACAGAGTCTCAAAACATTCCAAAGCCCACTTTATTGTTTAATTATTATTATTTCTTATTAGTAATCACTGAACCCACATTTTTATCTCCCAAGGCATGTGAAAGTACTGAATACTCTGCTTATAAGTTTATCCTTTAAGCTCCTTCTATTGCCTTAGTTTCTCCACATTTTATCAAGTGGCTACACAGCTTAGTACGTGTAAACTATTTCAACAAAGGGAGATTGCCAGCATGATGTAAGTCTTCTCCCTCTGCAGTTTCCTGTTCTCAGAAACTTGTGCCTTCATGTTCTAGCTCTTTGGTATCTCTGCACTCTAAATTTTGTTTACCTAGTTCAAGGAGCCCGCCAAAGTTCTAGTCTCTGATTCAGTTTGGTTTCTATGCCCCAGAGAGAGAATTAGAAAATTTCCAGGAGGGAAAATATTGTTTTGAATGCATATTTCAAATCAGAATGGTTTTCTTCTTTCTTTTTACCCCACCCCCCGCCCTCCAGAATTTTGTCTCTCTTGTCCTTGCTACCTTACTTGTTCTCTGGTACCTGTAAACAATTATTGTTGCTTTTTATTTCATTCACCTTTTATAACTATTCTCAGCAAGGATTAGTTTGATATGAGCTACTTCATGTTAGTCTGTATCAGAATCCTAGCAATGATATTTTAAATGGAACAACTATGGCAATGCACTGAATATGCAATGAATCACTACATGTTAAATAATATTGGATGGAACATTTTTTTGGTACAGCTATACTTTTTGTGATTACATTTTATTCTCCTAAATTAAATTTTTACAAACTTATTAGAATTATTACTCTTTTGGATAAAACTTGTTGAAAAATGTGTTGCATATCTTGGTAGCCTGTATAAAAGACGATGAAGTTAATTTTTGGGATATTTTGATATCTGTCAATAAATAATTTATAATAGATAAATGACATTTGAGTAATTGAATCTATGAAAATGAGAGGGAAAATTGAAGTAATATATGTATTATCTGCAGCATATGATATTTTAAATGACAAAAGTCAAGTAATGGCAGAATACTTTAAATGAAAAAAATCTAAATTTGTAGCATCATTTTATACATCATTTAAATATAATTATGCATCTATTTCATATATTACAATCATTCTTAGTTTTCTTTCAATAACATAGCAGGTGATTCCTTACTCCCAGCCCTTTCTCTGTTATTGCAGAATGCCATAGAGATGTTCTATTTCTCTTTAGCACACAGAGTTTAGCTTCAACTAACATATAAATTATTACAAGTCTGTTCCAGCTGTGTCCATTACAGAGCTTCATGGATAAAGAGATTTTATTTGAAACAAAAGAAAATTCTGACTCATGCAATGGCTAGCTAAGTCTTCCAGGAGTGCTCAAAATGCAAAAGCAGGCAAGATTTTAAATCATGATATGGTCAAGGAGATTAATGGAAGTCTTTGAAGCACAGAAATGGGTCACCCGTTGGATATATCTGGCTGACTTTGACTGCAAACATATGGAGAAACAGTAATAGAACTGCAGCTTCTAATGAGTATTTTGAAATCAGAAATGCAGTTATAGGCTTAGTATATTCCATTTCTGCTTCTAGATGAGTCCTTGCCCTGTTCACAAATAAACCTAGAAATCGAGTTAAAATGGCCTTGCATTACAAGCCCCAGTTCCTGTACATACCTAGAATCTTTTCTACAAAAGCCCTTATATTATTGAACATTTTTTTTTTACTTTTATATATCAGATATCACCATAGTGTTTTAACTGAATAAAACTTAATTTTTATCACTGTGTAAAATGGTTTGTGACCTACAGCTATTCAAAGAATAAAATTGTTTTCTTCTCTGCTTTTCTTAATATACAAGTTTCATCTTAATAATTTTAAGGGGGTAGCTCTACCTTTGGGTACCACTTCCAGATTCTATCAAGGAAAAGGAAAAAAAAAGACATGCCCAAGGTGAACCTGTCCCCTTTTTACATAGAAAAAAAAAAATAAAGTGTTTTAAAAAGCATAGCACATTTTTCTTACATATTGGTAGAAGTACACACATGGCTAGATGAGTCTACAAGGAAGTTAGGTTTATAAAGTTAGTTTATAAATGCATTCATTTTCTCATTAACCAAATCATTATTCACTTAGCAAGATAAAAACAAATAAATGTGAATCCATAACCATCTGTATTTGTACAATCCTCTCAATATAATACGTGTTACCCATCTCTTACAATTATTTGTTTGGGAGACCCAGGTTCTAGCAACATGTCCTCCAGTGATTCAGAGATGATTGCCATCATGTAAAAACCATGCATACAACTACACAAAATTCTTCATGACATGGTTTGGTCTGGTTAGTGGTTACACGTAGTATAGCTGTATTTCTTTTTCCATTCCTCTGTCCTGGATTTATGTCATAAGGCCCCTGTACGAGGATTGCAGGTTTCATATGTCCACTTCACCATTCTTAGCTATGATCTTTATGTCAGTAGACCAAAAGGTAGCTCATTTCCTCCTAAAACGGTATAGACCAAGTGGCAGCTTTCTCCTGAAGGACGTCCCTGCAGGCCACTAACTTGCACTACAGCTCATATTCAGTTCGCTGAGATTTAGTCACTGGGTAGAGTCACCATTAGGGGAGGAGAAATGGAGTTTTGATTATTAGAAATCAGCTAATAAATGAATATCGATGGTCTGAGGAAAACTAGTAGTCACTGCTACAAAAATGACCTTCCCGTCGAGCTCCAGGAATAAGCAGCACATGTTAACCTCCAAGAACGGTAACTCTATAGCAGGGCCAAAGGAACCATCTGTGCTGCTGGAAATGCCCTTCCCTGCACTCCAATATTGTAGCCACCAGCCACTGGATTTTGAGCACAGGGAATGTGTTTAGAGTGATTGAGTAACATAATTTCCTTTTTTATTTAATTTTAATTCATTTAAACTTAAGTTTAAAAAGCCAAATGTGGATGGTGGCTATCACACTGAACTATACAGGTCTACATGGTCCCGATAAAGGTATTAAGTTCCTCAAATGTAAGTTGTTCTACGGCAACAAAGGTGAATCTTTAAACCACTTTCACTAGAACAAAGAAAAATGCAAAGATCCATCAAGATATTTTTATATCAAAAATTTGCCATCTACATTTTATTTTGTCGTTATTATACTTTCAGGTGATAGAAAACTAAACAATTAATGGATCCATAGGCAGTCGACTCAGTAAATTTTAAATAAGAACAAATGGAAATTACATTAGAAAATTTTTTAGCTGTGTGTGTGTGTGTGCATGTATGTGTGCATGTGCATGTGTGTGCTTTAAGGTAGAGCTTTGACTCACGTTTTTCACTGAGTAAGAACATATCCCCGAACACCCTTCCACCTTGTCCTATCCACTGTAAGATCCTTATATAAATCTGCGGCAAAGGTGACCTGCAAAGCTATAACTTACTGAAATGAGCCCTCAGAGTTTTACTCAAGATCTGGAGCCCACATGAAAGGTTATTGATGTTTTCAGCTGAAAAGCTGTCAATTAGATGAACAGTTTGCCATAACAGCTCCAGGGTATAAACCTGAACTCTCCTGTGAATTTACTGGATCTACTTTTCAGCCAGAGGGCCAAGCACACAACGTCCATTTGCTCCAGGAGAGCCAGATGTTTACCTTATTTGGATGTGTGCCAGAAACCGGAGTGGGAGTTAGATGAATTTTAGGCCTCATGGCAGTTTGGGGTTTTAGCTTGAATGCTTATTTTTAAAAGTATGTTTATTTTTTCTGAGTATAAAGTGATACATGTTCAATGTGGCTAATTTAGAATGTATGAAAAATATGAACAAAATTATAGTCACTTGTAATCCTACAACATAGTGATAATGACTGTTATCATATTTCCTCTATGTTGAGAAAACTGCTATTTTCATTAACTTTGCTCTACTGTAAAATGTTTTCAAAGTGTTTTCTTGCCCCATCTCTGCTCCCTCATTTATCATTCATACTTCTCAATGCATTGCCATCTGGCTCTCTTCCTGTCAATTTGTATCTCTTGTTGCCAAGGTCACCATTCTTTTTTTGCCACTAATTTGAATGGACACTATTCAGTCTTTATCTTACTAGAAATTTCTGCAATAGTTTAGAATTCTGCCACCTAGGGAAGTTTATGAAGCTGCTGAGTAAGACTGCTTCCAAATTATTGCTTAAGCTTTTGAGACTATACCCAGTCAACATTTTGAACTATGAAAAAATTCGGACTAAGTCAATCTTATTGTCTCAAATGCTAGTTTATCTCAAAAGTGCCCAAAGTGGCAGGTGCATCTTCTCAATTTCAATAAAGTAGCCATTTGTTGCATTGCTTTTTTGCTCATTATTTCCCAGACCATGTCATTATGGAAAGGTAATCAGTCAAATGGTCAACCACACCCAATACAGGAATGGATATACAGTAGTACACCCCTTTTCTGCAGGGGATATGATTCAAGACCCACAATAAATGCCTGAAACCCGCAGATAGTACCAAACCATATATATATATTATGATTTTTCCCCCTATATGTACAAATCTTTTCACTTAAAGGAAGCACTTTATGGCTTCTCTTTGGCATATCCGAATTGCCAGCATCACTACTCTTGTACTTTGGGGCCATGAGTAAGTGTGATTCCATGACAGTCAATCTGATAACCAAGACGTTCATTAAGTAACTAAGCACATAGCATATACAGCATGAACAGCACTTGATTTAAAACTTGGAAATTATTTATCTCTGACCGCAGATAACGGAAACTATGGAAAGTGAAACCATGGATAAGGGGGCAATACTGTGTCAGTCATTTCAGTTTTTTTGAATTCTCATCTTTCAGAGAAGTGGTTACTACAGAGGTGACACACACCATGAGCAGCTCCAGTCAGAAACATTTGGGGGTGCTGATGCACATGTTACAAATTTTAAGGACTTAAAGCAGAGAGAAGCTGAGGCCATTTCTGCACATTGGAAGAAACTTTCTGGAAATTAAAGCCAACACAAAAGAGAAAAAAAAGAAAACAAAAGACACCCAATAATATAGTTTGAAAACTGGAATCTATCTTGCTCTTGATCTTTCACTTAAATGAGTCAATAAATTACCCTTTCTTTCTCCCTCCCTCCCTCTCTCCTTCCTTCTTCTTTCCTTTCTTCCTTCCTTCCTTCCTTCTTATGTATGTATGTATGTATGTATGTATGTATGTATGTAATCAAGGTACTAAAGCAAAAGAGCTATGACTGATAATCCTTAAACACTGCTTCTGAACCCTTTACATAATTTCATATGAACAAACACACATCTCTGTTTTTTGCTACATATCCTCTATTCCATCTGGAAATCCTGAGTCTTGATTATAAAACTCATATTCATTTTGTATTTCTCTAATCATTTCTCTGCTTTTCCTTCACTTTTCTGAAAATTGGCTGTTCATTGGAGGACCTGCAGCTGTACCCAGCTGCTTCCTTTGGCCAGCACTGAAATCACCAGGATGGATGGTTAAAACACAGATTGCTAGGCCCCACCCCAGAGTTTGTGTCTAATGTGCACTTTCTTTGGGGTTCTGGGGTGAGACCTAAGAATTTGTATGTCTAAAAATCATGTTGATGCTGCTGATCTTGTAACTACAGTTTTACTTGTTGTTAGGACAGAGCAATGACTCCTAAGCTCCTTATACGCCAGACCAGAAACCGGAAGTCTAATTCAGACTTCATCAAACATCCATGAAGGCTGACCAACTACCACCTTTTCTCTGAAAGTATTCTTAGGAAATTACAATAAATACAGAAAAAATTAGGAATAAATATAGCCCTTATAAAAATAAAAAAGTAATAATGATTTAAACATAAAAAGGAATGGTTAAGCAAACACCACGTTTATATTGAATCAAAAGCTAAAAATCAAAATTATGAAGATTTTGGCAGTTAGTTACAAATACATTCATATAATAATAAAGAACACAGCCTTCAAAACTGATATAATTAAAATGTATAAAGCAAATCATAATAAAACAATTAAATGAAACTAAAATAAAAATACATACATGTAAAAATAACATCTAATCATTCTTTGGGGTTTTTTTTAAATGGAAAATTTTGCATCATTTACAAATTTCCTATACTGAGCTTGTTGCTGTCACAATAAATATTATTTCTTTACATGTTAGGAAAGAGTTAATATAATCGGTATCAGTGCTCACCCCTTGCACATCTCCAAAGGAACCTGAGATCATTATTGACCCTTGGCCAACTCCTGAGAATGTGGCCCTCAGCGGGTTTTTAATGTTAATAGTTCACAATTTTATATTCACCCCTGGAACAATGCGCCATTTTGCACCAGTTTGTCAGACTTGTGTGCACAACACAAGATTGATAACGTGCACTTTCTTTGGTTGTTGGGCATCCTGACATTCCGTTGCCATGGCTGGGACTTTAATCGGATGTGCCCATGTGACCCGCCCTCCATAAATCCCCAGATTCTTAGACTTAATGGGTTTCTACCGGCAACAACAATCCACACATTTCCCTATAGTCTGCTTCTAGGAAGAAAGTGTGTTGTGTATGGCCCTAGATGAGGATGACCTTGGAGGCCTGTGCCTTTTTTTCTGGATTCCACCCAATGTACTTCTGTTGCTTTTGTTCTAATAAACCTTAGCCATGAGTATAACTTGATATTTATGGAGTCTTATGTGTTCTTCCAGAGAATCATCAAATTGCAGATGGTCATTCAATCTCCAAAGAATATCTATATATTTGTATGAGTGTGTGTGTGTGTGTGTGTGTGTGTGTGTGTGTGTATGTAATGAGCACACAGTAAATGATTATGCAATATTTTATTCTATCTCTATTACAGGCAAATTAAACACTTTATTAGAAATATAGAGAATCGAGCATATAAATCATTAAATACTTCAATCAGTCAATCTGGTAAGTTCCCTGAAAAATTTCATTCATTGATGTATTAATTTGTTTATTTATTTAACAAATATTTTAAAAATATTTGTTAAATAAATATACTATATGTTATGAACTTGATGTATAAGAAGAATAAAAATATGTTATGTACATGTTAGGTATATCATAAAGAACAAAATAGCCTTGTCTTCATTTTTACAGATCTTATTTTCAAAGGATAAAGACACGTGCTCAGAACACAGCAATGTGGAGTTAAAAGTTACACCAATAAAATAAATTGCCATTTTTATTGTTATGATTTCTAGTTTGTATTTGTTGAGCAGTTCCTCTGCTCAATATTCTAAACATTAGTTCCAGCCGATATTCTAAACATTACCATATAATACTTCCTTAGTATTCATATGAATTTGTATGTCCAATCGTGATTCAAATTTTGCAGAAGAACGGAGTCATGAAAAGATTGATTTGTAACCCATCACAAGGCTAGTTAACTGGGTACTGTAATTTTAACTTAGATGGTTTATCCTGATCCAAGAAAACATACCCTTCACCTACATCAATACCACAAGTTTGATGTCGGAAATACAGAGATCTCAAGCCTTTTGAAAACAGTTGTTGAGGAAGGCATTATAGATTAACTTATATGACCCAAAGTATGAGTAGGGCAAATTTTACAAAGGGCATTGGGGTTTTTGAGAAGGAAGAGGTTAAGTGTTCTAGAGATGGGGGAGAGCATGTACAAACACCTAACTCTGAAAGCAAGGAAGGCTTTAGGGACCTCTTTTTAGAGGGACTCCATACTTGCATCTTAATGATCTGAGGTTATCATCTTGAAATGCGTAATAATTTAACTTTTGAATTTATTTTTAAGAGAAGTCTGGTGAGACAAAGATCATTCACAATGGGCTCCTCCTGCCTCCCAGTCTCCCTGAAAAGATTCTCTGTAGCTGCTCCCCTATCCCTGGATCTCCAGGCACCCCAGATGGCTTCACTTCCACAGCCCCGATCCAGGGAACTCTGCCACACTTACATTTGGTGGGCATCTGGATATGGGTGCAATTCTCAGAGGTAAAGGTGAACAACCATCCTCTGCAGCCCTGGGGCAGAGCATGATGACAGCCATTGCTGCCATGGGATAGTAGTGCCACACATGTTCCCAGGGCTACATGGTGGGAATAAGACTTGTGTCCACCACTGATCGCGATATGTGTCCTGGCAGAGGTTCCAATCTCTTGGGTGTTCCACTGTGGGTAAGGAGGTGGAATCATTCATCAATTATAGCAAATCAAAGACTCTATGATGGGTTAAGAGAGAGACCTCGGAAGAAAGGAAAAAACTTTTCAGTTAGATCTTAATACCACCAATGGTACTGTTTACCATCTATTTGAACAAAGGTACCAAGGCTCTTTCATCTTGCACCTAGCGCCTCAAATGATGTTGCTGCCTTGTGTGTGAGCCCATGGAACGCCGTACTTTCATAACTGAAATGATTTCAATATGAAAGCATCAGATGGCATTTAATGATGTGACTAAATTCTGGAGAGAAAAAGAAAACAAATCGGATCAAGAACTTGTGTTCTAAAAGCAATGGGGAACGAGTAAGATGTTTTAGGTGTAAGAATCTGGTAAACAAATTTGTGAAGTAGATAACTAATAGTTATATCATTCAAATGGGTTTTATGGAAGCAAACTAGAATCAAGAAAGACTATTAAGATACCATTGTTCTAATTTAGATAGTAGCTTGTTACGGTCTGAATGAAGTAAAGATAATGAAAAATAAAATGGGATTGACAAAAAACATGGGAGTAGAATGGACAGAAATTTAGAAATGAGAAGTGGGAGGTATTGCAGGGTCAGAAACATAATTTTATATTCTGACTTTGTCATAAAAGTATATGGATGTACCATTTACAAACTGATGGCAAAGTCTTACCTAGAGATACGGTTTTTAAATTAATCAACATAAGAATGAGTACTTAAGCAAAGGGAATACATTAGATTACCTGTGAAATGTTTGTTATTTTAAAAGATATAAATGATTGAGTCATTACCTCTAAAAGCTATGCTGTCCATTACAGTAGTCATTAGTCACGTGGGGTTATATTTTTACTTAATTAAGATTAAAATTTGAAAGACTTTCTCAGATACACTAGACACATTTTAAGAGTTCAATCACCATACACTGCTATTGGCTAGCCTCTTGGCTTGTACGACATTTCCATCATCACAAAATATTCTAATAGACAGCATTGTTTAAAACTTGTAGACGTCAAGGATAGACAAAAGGATAGCAATTATCATACAAGACTGGGATTGGTATCTAGAAAAGAAGAGAAAAACAGGAAGAAATGATGGGCGGAAAAGAGATTGAGAGTTTTCCAAAGGAAGAATGGCCAACCACATCACTTGCTGAGGAGAGTTCTATCAGTATTAGAATTATAATAGCCCTTTGTCAAAAGCAAAACTTTTAAGTGGCTTTATTACTGACACATTTAAATCAAACATATTAACTGGCTACAAGATGCTTAGGCAACAGAGATGTACAAGTTGCCTTTGAGATACATATAAATTTGGAAATTTTTGAAAAATTTTGCTTCTCATTTTTCTATGTACAATAACCATTAGTACTATATACTTTAAAAAGGTGTGAAGAGCAAGCTATAAACAGGTCATGTTTATATACTGAAACAACAAATTTTCAAAGTCTGTTTTGTTCCTTCAAGTAGATTAAGATATATGTAAGAGACCATTTCCAGGAAAAGTTAAGGGTCATCAATATTGCTACATAGAAATAGTACTGTAAGAGAAGAGTGGGCCTTCTTATTAATATAGGCATATTTCTTTCCTACACTTTAAGCATTGCTACAGTGGAGGCTGCACTCATATTTTATTCTTTGAAACACTGGTTTGTAGAAAATAGTTTTGAGAAGCACTAAAGTATATTCCACTTGCTTTTATTTTAAGGTGAGAGTCCTTGAAAATACATTACATACCTCTTGTTACCCATAATAGTTTTACTCCTAGAGACTTTTTTCATTTTTTATTATATTGGTAGCATTTTATTTCCATATAGACTTTACCCATTTCTTCTTTTAATATATAATATTGAATATCTTTCTTTAATATTTAATATAGAATTACTTTTGTAGCTGCCTGTGAATGCCTAATTCTCCTGATATTATCACCCTTCTTCATTTTTTCACCCTTTCTTAGACTTGAATATCTGTTTATGTCAGAAAAATATTTTCACATTTGTAAAATAATAACTTTTTGAGAATAAAACAATGTGTAGGAATAAGGCAAACCAAGAAGAAAAAGAAAAAGGTATTAAAATCTTTTAAAAGCATATTAATAACATACACACATCTAGAAGTGGGATATAGATATTTGTGGGTGTATATATACATGCACACATACTCGTGTACATATATTTCCATATACCCATAAATAAATACATTTAAAATCAACACAAAGGAGGAGTTTGAGTAATAGAGATCCATTTCATAAGTCTAATAATCAGCGAAGTTTATGAAGACAAAAAAATGTAATTATGGTTTGGAAAACTGATTTAGGATCTATAAAGCACACTTATAATTTCACAAAATTTATATTTATATGATACTTATTAAAAGTGTATTTTTCTAGAAATACACTTTTTATATTTAATACACTTATTTGCATGTAAATAAATTATTAAAATTAATGAAATTACATGACTATTTCTGAAAAATTATGTGGAATTGATATGGCAAATAAAAAATGAAAGCTAAGAAAATGTTATGTGTAATTTGCCATGTTTATTTGACTTTGAAAAAAACTGTTTAACTTAATGAAAACTGTAAATTCTATTAAAACTTTTAATTTGTTTATGTCCATGATTTTTTAAAGTGGAAATTATAACCTTTCTCACTAAATATATGAGCTTATGATGAGAAAAGGCAATCAGAGAATGAAATAATCAAAACATTTATATGAGTCAATACTTCATTATTTTTCTTAATTGATTTTCCCCATATTGACATGGTGCAAGAAACAACTACTGTACAATATTTATTGTGCCAAAATGTGTTTGTTTAATGCAGCATTAAGTCTGAATGAATATACCTAAAAGAGAAATATAATCTGTGCAGTATTATGCAAAATTTAGTGACAGTTAAAATTCCTTTAGGAACGGGGACCAATAGACAATGGTTTTAAATTTTCACTTTTCATGTTTGTTTGTTACTTATTCATATGAAAACAATCTAAGGCAAATCTCCTCTTAAGTGGTGTTCGACCTTTAGTACACCGATAGACTGCACATGGAATTACAGGCTTAGGCTCAAAACCTGGCTTTCTTGTTAAATGTTCCTTTGAGAAAGTTTCTTTGCCTTATTTTTACCATTTGCAGAATTGGGATAATAATGCATAACCTGTACAATCATTGCAAAGTTATTAAGTAATAGTACACTTGAAACATTTAATGTAGAATATTTTATTAAATATGTGCATGCCATTTTTCTTAACTATATTCAAAACACATGCAAATAAGTGGGTAGATTTTGATATTAAGGAATTGTGAAACAGGATTTTTTCTTAAGTCCAGTGTATTTTTCTTACTGCAATTAATGACAAAGATGCTTGTATTCAGTAAAATGTGTATACTATTTATGAAAGACACTCATAAAGTAATAATGAAGGTAGAAAATGCTTGCACAAGATGGAGTTTAGGTTAATATTGTGAAATATTATAAACATTTAGAAATATATACATGATGTAATGATCAAACAAATAAGTTTAGCCATATTTAAGATATTATTTATTCCTAAGGGTTCATTCTTTTTTTTTAACTGGAGAGGAAAAACATATTAAATAGAAATCTCACTGAGACAAGATTTCTCAGTTTGAAATTTGGATCTGAATGAGCCAACTCACCAAGTTTCCTTTGGCTGTCCTTTTGAAAGCACTGTTCATTGTCATTTTATATTCATGAAGCAGTCCAATTTAATACTGGAAAAGGGAATCTAAATTCTCAAAGGTACAAGAATGCAAATTGATGATGAGGTTATTTGTGTATAAAACACAGAATATATTTTTCTACTAAACAGAATAAATCCTCATTGTCTTTCAGTACTTAAAATTGCTTTTTATTCTTTATATTATTTGAATAAAATAAACATATACACAAACTAAAACAAAATCATTAATTACTACATAATTATTAGATGTTCTTCTTTTTTTTTTTTAATGATGAAATGAAGAATCCATTCGTTTCCAATATCCCTGGATGGCAATGCTTCACTGAGTACCTACACTTTTGGATATTTATGTGACCTATAATTTCTATGAAACATCAATATGAATTCCCAAATTAATCATTCATTCTTCAGTCAGTATCATGAAGGGCTTACGTTCCCAAGCTCTGTAACATTTTAAATAGATGTGCTTAGGGAAAAAGACAACTATCTTGACAGACTCTTTGTGTACCTTGAATTTAGTAATTTGTTACTGCCATATTTTCCATAATGGTTAAAAGATTATTTGACACAAAATTAGCATAAAAAAACAACGGAAATATTTTTTTATGAGAAATCCAGGTAACTAACTTTTTCTCTGGATATAAAATCATTTGTAATAAAAATGTTTAATGTGTAAAAATAAGAATGTATGAATTAATAAAAGGGAAGGGAAATACAATGAGAAATGTTTATATATATACATATATACATGTATACATATATACATATATGTATATGTACATTTATATATATATATATCCCTATGTTCCAATGAAAGGTTCATTAGCATATCGGTACATGTATAATATAATCATTATATATAATTTAAATAGCATTTTGTGACTATTCATTGTGCAAGTACTATACATATTTTATCTTCTTTGATCACTAATAATATCAGAAGCATGACTATGTTTTTAAATAAAATAAAAATATTTCTCTACATAGTCAAAAAACAATAATACTTAATAAAATTTTAATAAGTGAGACTAACATGTATCTAATATAGTGAAAACTTTCCTTTATGTTTGATTTATCCAAACATGGATCCTATTCAGAACCACGTTGCATCTTTTCATTATGTCTCTTAAGTCTTTTAACTCTGAGTAGCACATTTCTTAGTAATTATATTAAGCTCTTGAAGACCCTTGAGATGTAGCATTTACCATGTTCCGGAACTTTTAAAATGTGTACTCCTGATGTCATTTAGCTACTCTTCTCTCACCTCCATTGTTTACAAAACAAATGTTGTATCTACCAGCTTGCTTAAATCCCAGTTAAAAATATTTGATAATAATAGAGCACATGTGATATTGTATCTATTCCTCCACAACCGGGAACAACCAATATTTTACACGTAGTCTCATTATTTGTGTCTTAAGTAATTCATTACAAAGGTGAACTATTTTCTCCCTTGAGTCAAAAAGTAGTCTGTAATATTAAGTTGGCATTATATAAATGTTCAATACCTCAGTAAGCATTCAACTGTTGGATTGAATGCCAATTGATATACCTGTCTGAAGCAATCTTTCATCAGTTTTTCAAAATGATTCAATGATTTCGTATTCCTCATTCTCTGACTAATGAATTCTATGGGTAAATGATCTGTGTCACTGTTATGATTTTATTAAACTTACATTTGTTAAGTGAAGCACAGGGTGTAGGATGGTGAGCCTGAGTTCAACAAAACCACAAGAGAAACTGAAGTAGAGAATTTTAAGACTCAGAGGGAATGGAGGAAGCACAAGTCGCACTTGGAGGGACCACATGAGGAGGGGGAGGCAGGCTGCAGGGAGACATAGCACATGCTTTAAGTAGTGTCCCTGGGTTTAGTGCTTTGGGGTTTCTTGGTTAAGGCAGGATTGCTCAAACCAAAAAGCGTAGGTTTTGGCAATCTCCTTGGGGTGTCTTATCTAAGAGGCACAAAAGGGAAGTCACTGGGAGGTGGCGGAGACTGTTTATCGCAAGGTCTGCTGTGGGAGTCATATAAGAAATTTACATTTGCTTGTGACTCTGTGCACTCTTACCTTGGGTGTGCGCTTGCACGAGAGGGCTAGTGTCAGTTTATGACCCCAACAGGCAGCCTGGCCAAACAAAATGGATACCAAGGCGGTACTACCACGGAGTAGGTTAGCTAAGCTCTCAACAGTCACTTCCTGCTTGAGATGCTAACAGTCAGTGTGAACTATTCATTTCTTTTCCTATGCTGGTTGCAACTCTCCAGACAACATCTTGAGGTGAGAGAGACCAAAATGGAGGAAACCAAATCTCTGAATCCCATCATGAAAGATGGTTCAGAGTTGCACAACCCAAAGCAGACTTGCATGAGAAAGAAATGTTTTCAATGCATATATTAAATCACAGCTTATGTGTTGTAGTAGCACACCTAATTAGCAGAAATAGTGAAATATTTTTTTATCATTTTCTACTGAATTATTGGTGTTTTTGTTTTCTATTCCTAGGTTCCTAGGAGTCTGCTATATATTAAGGGCTCTCTCTCTCTTTCTCTCTCTCTCTCTCTCTCTCTCTCTCTGAGCTGGACATAGTTTTTTCTGAGTTTCTTATTTATCGAAATTTTATTTTGTAAATTTAAACATTTTTGATCATTGAAAAATCTTCACCTTCCATTCTTTAGTACTTTCAGGTTAAAATATTTGTGTTTAATATGTAAAACTGGTTATTTCTGTGTTTTATGTAACTGTAATTCACCCTTAACTTTTAAATAAATAGAATTTATATGATTTTCCTCATTACCTGTTTTCAAAAGCAGTGTACATGGATGGGGATTATCTGCCTTTAATAGTCTGACTAGAATTGTCAGAAATATTCTAGTCTGCTCTTTTGGGAGAGTTAGTCTTTCAGAACTTTCTCTATTTTCACATGGTGATAGAGCTGTTAGACTTTGTACGTCTAGTATAGTAAATTTTGATACAATATTTTTCAAGAATTTTACAGTTTTGTGTTTCCAAATTTATTTCCATAATGTGATATATATTAGTAATATTATTTATTATAAATTGTCCCTCTATTTCTCAAACCCATTTTAGTTAGATTAAAATATTTTGATTGACTTCTAGCTAATGGAACTAGCACTTCCAGGCCATGTAACCTTTGTACCATCCTATACCCCCTTTGCCCAATCTTCAGTAACTATCACGGCGGTGTATCTTAAGATCAAAGAGGCCACAATTATTTGTCTAATTTGGGAAAATCCATACACACTAACTGGAGATGTGCCATCAAGCACAGTGGTTCAACTTGCTTTGGAAAGTGATTTGAAGGAGAAATAAAAATGTGTTAAGATGTTACTGAGATTGCGTGTTGTTTGCTATAAAGAGCTGCTGTTATGCTATACATACTGAACCATCAAACCTAATAAGATGGACAAAATTATTGATCAGTATTCCCAAAAAGTGTTTAAAGAGGAAAATCATTAAAAAAAACCAAAACATTCAAATTATTTAACTGAAAAATAAATAAATCCATCTGCTTATTGGAACAGACAGATCCAACTTTTTTTTGTTTTGAAAATGGGTATGCTAGTTAGAAACCCTTTATTCCATGTTGCGTAAATTACATTGATATTATAAAATGACACTTCAAATTTGGTACCTTTAGGTAAAACAAAAAGTCAAAGATACAAAAGTAACAATTTGATTACCAAGCAGTTTGTATGAACTATTTCCTTTTATTTTTATATTGTCTCCCCCTAATCTAAATACATACCGCTTTCAGCATCTTGATTTCATACAGACTTTCCATAAATATCTTATTTTTTCACATATATTTCATTACATAACAAATGAGTAATGTTTAGGAATGACAAATTTTCTATATACAGTTTATTCTACTACAGTGCTTTAACAGGAATTTGCTTCAACATGATTGATTGATAAGGGAATATTTTGAGCATAAGGCTAAATTCACATTTACTTATGCATGATTTCATCTGCAAGAATCACTAGGTGATAAGAGAAAATTCCACCTATCCTTCTAGGAGTACACAAAAGCTCAGACATACACATACACACAAACAGACATAGGCACACAGCATAAAAGTGCTACTTATTTCAGTGCTTCCTGTGTGGTACAAGCCATGCTCATTTACATCTGCTATCACACCTTAACATTTAATTTCAGATAACCCTTCCACCATCTCTTCTTATTATATCTGAACGATAACTAACAGGTTGCAATTCCTCTGACATTCAGTTACCAAAAAAAAAAAAAAAAAAAAAAAAAAAAAAATTCTAGACGTTTCCAAGGTGAAATGCTATACTTATCATATTTATGCATTTAACTGTTAGCAAGTGTAAATTAGTGCTACCATTGTATAAGGTTACTATCAATTTTGTGTATGTATCACTGAAAATGTTTCTAATGGTATGCGCCAACACTATTTTCCCTATGCAAAATTGTGCATAGTGGGGTGACCTTTAGAAAAATATAAATTGAATAATTGACTATAAACATAACTGACTCCATCTGTCCAAATGTCATAGAAAGCGTGGAAAGAATCAGTTAGCCTGGCAAGATGGAGAATTGGGTCTTGATTCTGAAAATTCTCATGTAAAATCAAACAAAATACAATATAATGATAAGAATAAGATAGTACTCCTTGCTTTGAAATATTTCTTCATAATATCTGTGGTCCCATAGCCAACTGTGTTTTTTGGATACTTCCTCAGTCATTCTCAGGTCCTAAAATTTGTCATTATATCAAGAAGCCACAGAAAACCTTTTTCAGATGTTACTGTTCAAGCTTTCCTCATGGGTGTTTATTATAGCCCTGTACCTTCAAAATTAAATTCAAAATATGTACACATGTGAATAAATGTATAACAAACTGAATGTAGAAAGGCGTGATGTCAGCAAACAACATGATTTGAGGAATTTCAGAACACTAACTGAATTGGATTAGAGTCTACTGTAATGACCACATTTAACCTCAATTTCCTCTTCAAAAAAATCCTATTTTGAAAGATAGTCACATTCTGAGGGAGTGAAGGATAGGACCTCAAAATATGAATTTGGGTGTGACGAGGTGAAAAATTCTGCCCCTAATAGTATTTATCAAAAATAATAACAAATAATGATATTATTATTTAATTATTATACTGCCAACATAAAATGAGCCTACACTTTCAAGGGAGGTGGGTTAAATACTTCACATAGTTTTTCTCATCTATTTATAAATAATATAAAATTTTAGAGAGTTAATCTGAAGTAGACTGTGTGTGTGGTCTACGTGTAAGTGTTTCACTTTGACTCATTTTTATAATGTTGGTATGCTGACTTCATAAAAAGGTAAATGATTTATTTTCTTTACTGTTTAATGACAAAAATTAGGACACTATTTTTTGAAGGGTTCTTTTATTCAAATGGCATTAACATTCTCCTTTATTTTCTGAACTTAAATGTGTGCTACAGGGATATATGAGGCCAATAGAATGCATTCTATCTTTCTAGAGATTTATGTCTTCTGTGAAACAAAAAGACCATTTCCTTAGGTTTAACATTTATTAAGCTACTCATATTTTCCTAATTGATTTTAAATGTTTCAATTCTTTTGGTAAATATAGTTGTACATTATAGTTATTTCCTTATGGATTTTTAAAAAATTAAATCCTAAACTATTTTCATTTATTATGTAATGATATTATGTTTTACAGAAATACTAATTTTGTTTATGTGGAGTCCCCATTTTCCCCAGTTATCATTTTTTCCTAATAATTCTTATTCCTGTTTCCTTTTCATTTTGTGTCAAATCCTAAAAAACATATTCATTACAATCATGAATTTATTTGTAGCCAACTCTGATCTGTTTCTTTCTGTAACATGTAGCTTTAATTATTTTAAATTAAATAATTAAAGTAGATATATCTTCCATTTTTTCATTGAACCCTTTTAGCGCATTTCTATCTAATTTATTCTCTTTAGTAATTCATCCTTTTTTCTTACATATCTTTAGATATTTCTAAAAATATTCCATGTTTTTTAAAATGAGTTGCCATTATGTGCTTGAAATTTTATTCAAAGCCATGACAATTTTCTTCCTTTGTTATATAGTCTTTCTTCTTGCATTTTTCTTGATTTTGTTTATCGCATTATCTTTGTGGCATCTATTCATGGACATACTTTCGGCTTAATAGCAATATTGGAATGTGACCAGATTTGTCTTGATCTCTATTTACTCAACACAAGTATTTGCCTTTGACACAGTAGCATGGGGTGGGGTAGCTGGTAGGTTTAATTTTTGTATATTTTTTAGAATAGGTTATTTCTCATCAATTATGTTTTCTTTCAATGGGCTAAATCTCACTGCATTTTGGAAACTCCTTTTGGGTTAAGCTCTAGGTAAGAATATCACCATGCCACTGACTAACTGTAGTCCCAGCGCTCTCCTTGTTGATTTACAGTGCATTCATTAGTCTTTAACTGACTGCGAAAAGCAATTACAGAGGTCACTAACACTTGATTTCTTTTCTTTCATGATCTCACCTGAAAGTCATTTTTCTTGGTAACTATTGCCTGTGATGCTGTAATGTGTTATGTTAGACCAGAGGAGATCCTCCTGTTTTCCATGGCCCATCCACATCTGTAAATCTATTAAGCACCACTGGTCGGTCTTCCTTTTTCTTTCTTTTCTTTTTCTTTTTCTCCTTTTCAGGATCATTTCAACTTGCTTTATCCTAATTTTATCCAAATTTTAGTCATTTGCTAGATATTAAATTTTATTCTTCATAGTTGTATAATTTATAATTGTATTTAACATGGAATTTTTTTCTAATATTTGTATTATCTCTACAGAAAAACACAGAAAGAGTAGAATAAAAATGGCTATATTTTTCTATCTTTACTGAAATATTGCATATAACCATTTTAAGTTCTTATTTTAAATAACCATAAAATGTATGTGTACTCAGACCCATCAGTTACATTTTATATGACTTAGATACACATTTGTAAAATACAAAGGATGCAGTATGCACTATTAATCCATATGCATAAATAAAATCTATACATTTCTTCATGTCTTCTAATCTTCCAATTTACAAATTAAAATTCAGCAGAGTTGTTTGCACATTGTTTTAAAAGTAATGTTTCAAAGGCACTTTCTTTCTTTTTTTTTTTTTTTTTTTTCTTCCGTTTTCTTTTCATTTTTTTTTTGACAGGGTATTTACCATCTAACCTCGTCCCTCCTCTACTCGGTTATGGTGAAAACAATCTGTAAAAATTAGCTCTTTAGAAATTAGACTGCGTAGAAATGGTTTCCCTTATATCCAGTGACACAAGTAAGCAAGTTCTAAAGTAAGAGTTATTTTAAATAGTGCCAGAGACCAGTGACTAGATTCTTTCGGTGTTCTTCTCTACGTACTTGCAAGTTGTTACTGACATATATAGCAACCGTTCCACAATAAGCTGCCACTTTCTCTAGTCCTCAATTCATTGAAAGATCATGTGTTTAATCAGGGAAAGGCAATTATCAGAAAGATTGATAAATCTGAATCTTAAAAACTGAATTTATAGCAATCAGTGGCTAGAGAAACTCCTCAGTTCCAAATCCTTCTGGAAGTCTTCCTCTGAGGAACCACCTACACAGTAATGCCAGGCTGCGGAGCCCCTTTTCTTTCTGCCTTCAGGCGCCCCGCAGGCCACGTTCAATGTGAAAGCCACCATGTTTCCTTCCGAGGAGTGCGGGAAACCCCGTAACTGTACTGCAAGCACATGGTAGGAAATCGTCCTCTCAAATACTGTTCTATTACTACCAGACATACAATATATAAATAGCTTCACTTATTTTCTATACATTTGAAGTTGTTGTTTTTTCTATTTTGTAAACATATTAAATAACAATTTAAAAACACAAACAAAAATGGAGAGAATACTATATATATATATATATATATATATATATATATATATATATATATATATATATATTTGCCATTCATATCCAAGAATTACCAAGGTTTTCAACATCTTATTAGTTCTATTTTCTGTGCTTTGCAATCGTGCTGGCTTAGTTTAAAGCAAGCCAATGACTTTGCACTTGTTTCCTATAAAGCCTGATACAGATATCTAACTGATAAGGAATTTAATTTATAAAACCACCATGACTATTATTATATATCAGTGGCTAAATCATGTAATTTCCCCCAGAGTACTCTCTTACCTCTGTTTTTCACCCTAGTTTGGATCACTATTATTCCATCAAGTTTCCTGCAACAAATGTCTAACCAGAATTTTTTTTTTTTTTCAGTCTGGTATTGTTTTCCTCTAATCTATTTCTTAAAGGACACCTGCTATGGTTTTTTGAATAGCAAATCTGATCATGTCAGTCCCAAATTTAATAACTTTTAAGAGTTATCCACTACTTTCTCAATAATGTCCAGATTCCTTAATATGCCTCAGCAGGGTCCTTCATAATTGGCTCCTGATTACTTCTCTAGCCTTATCTTATAAGTGATTCAATGTAATTGCTTCATAATCAATATTTTCTCTGATATCAGCCTCTGGGTCTCTCTCTCTCTCTCTCTCTCTCTCTCTCTCTCTCTCTCTCTCTATATATATATATATATATATATATATATATATATATATACACATATATATACATATCTCTCTCTATATATATACATATGTGTGTGTGTATATATATATATATGTATATATATCCTCAACTGAAATAATCGTTGCTCAATTTTTGTTAGCCCTTTAGGTTTAGCTTAGATATCCCTTCTTAGAGGACACATTAACTGGTCTCCCAGTTCTGGTTATCTATGCTTTCCTAAAGCTCACATAACACACTATAATTACCTTATCAGTTATTACATGGCAAAGCAAGTACCTGTGCAATTGCCGCTATCATTCTTGACTTATCTTTTAATCCTACAGCTAATCTATCAGTAGACTTGGTTGATCTTAACTGAAAAATAAGTTGAATGGGTTGACTCCTCTGTAATCTACTGCTTCTATCCTAACCAAGTCACCACATACTATGACTTAATTACTAGGGTCTTTGCTTCATTTGTTACTTTATTTCTACAAATCTTTTCTATAATATGATTTTTTAAAAAATATCAAGAAAATTTTGTTATTAAATCACTTACAACTCCAATGATAATGATTACTTTTGGATAAATTTATTTACCCCCCCAATGTGACCCTTGCCAACCCTTCTTACATTGTCGTTTTGTATCACTGTCCCTTTCTTACATGCTGTTCGAGACACACAAGCTTTCTTTGTTCCTCAAAAATGTTGCATATTTTTGTTTGTTTGTTTGTTTTCTTTTTAATCCAAGGGAATTTTTTCATTTTTAATTCTACTTCCTCTCCCTAGAGTGTTCTTTCAACAACTTTTGCAAGAATGGCCCTACCTTCATGTTACATGATATGATCAGAGAAATCTTCCTTGAATTCTCTCATTTTCTCAATACCATTTTATATTTGTGGCCTATTAAATTTGTGTACTAAAATATAACCATTCTTCTTTGTTGTTTATTAATATGCTACAGATCCTTAAAAAGTAGGTGTACTAACTTTTAATGGAAATCTGTATTAGTCACGGTTCTCTAGAGAAACTGAATACATAGGATGTGTATATGAGGTCTGACAATGAGGTTCACGAACTCATCCTAGATAAAGTTCTACATACCTCATCGCTGAATATCATCACTACAGTCATCTTTGAAGTACTTCCCTTGGGAAGCTGTGTACCAATGCCAGCACCTAGTCCACCCTTCAAAGAAATTTTGGAACTCTCTCTAGAATGGCCATCAGTATTACCCTTGATATCCTGAATGTCATCAAAATGTCTTCCTTCCAATATTTCCTTTGTATTTGGGTAAAGAAGGATGCTGTAGGGGGCTAGGTCAGGTGAGCAGGGAGGGTGTTCCAATACAGTTATTTGTTTACTGGCTAAAACCTCCCTCACAGACAGTGCTGTGTGAGCTGGTGCATTGCCATGATGCAAGAGCCATGAATTGTTGTAGAAAAGTTCAGGTCGTCTAACTTTTTCACGCAGCCCTTTCAATACTTCCAAATAGTAAACTTGGTTAACTGTTTGTCCAGTTGGTACAAATTCATAAAGAATAATCCCTCTGATATAAAAAAAAGGTCAGCAACATTGTTGCAATTTCGTGAACTTAACTGTCAGTTCTTATACATATAGAACACTATGAATTGGCTCACACTATTCTAAGAGCTGGCATATCCAAAATCTGCCTTCTGAGCCAGCAAGATGAAGACTCAGAACGGATGATGACCCAATTCAAGTCTTAAGGCTATCTGCTGTTTAGGTCTATTCTACCCATACAGCTTTTTATTTGCTTTCTGTATTTAGATTGAGAGAAGTATACGAAAGATGTCTCTTGTTACTGTCATTCTTTTTCCTTGCATCACCTACAGTTTGACTTATAAAAATTGGAACTATGTTGGTTTTTAGATGAATAATTAATAATACACATTGTATAACCTTGTTATGTGTACCTCTGCCATAAAACAAGTCCTTTTTTGTCTTATTTAATGATATCTGTTGCAACTCTACCTTATCAAATATCAAGAGTATGATCCCTACTTTTGTTTATCTACATTTTCCTGGTATGTATTTGACCATTAGTTTTAGCCATTTAAACATCTCTAGTGTGTTACATCCATATAGAAGCATTTTAGATTTTGATTTGATAGTCAATCTGAAATTATTTTAATTGATGAGTTTAGGCTTTTAATATTAATTTTATCAATATTATAGACACTTCTCACCTCACTTCCATCATATAATTTTACATTTATCTAATTGTTATCAGTTCTACAATGGTCTTTCCTATGTACTTGTTCTTAATGTCCCTTTTGTAAAGCACATTTTTCATTTTTAGTAAATATATGTATATTTTTCTAATGTTTATATTTTTAATAACACTCCATAAAATTCCTTAGTCCCCACTTGTTTAATAGTGTTTGTTTTTCTATTCTAAGCAATTTTTAAATTACCTAGTAACTATTTTTCCCCGTCTGCTCTTATTTACACAGAACCTGGTTTATACCCAGTTAATAATAATGATAAGGCTTTCAGAAAGAATACTCAATTTTGATATGTTCTATCCATTCTCCTCTCACATGTTTCGATACTGTGTTTCCCCAAAAATAAGACTTAGCTGGACAATCAGCTCTAATGCGTCTTTTGGAGCAAAAATTACTATAAGACCCGAACTTATTTTAGTATAAGACTGGGTCTTTAATATAACATAACATAACGTAACGTAACGTAACATAACATAACATAACATAACACTAGGTCTTATATTAATTTTTGCTCCAAAAGACTCATTAGAGCTGATTGTCTGGCTAGGTCTTATTTTCGGGGAATCACAGTAGTTGTACTGCCTCTATCTTATCAGAGAAGGGTTCTATTGCAGTCAATCTTTTATTTGTAACTACATTTTAATCTTATTGCAAAAATAAATATATATGTAGAGATCACCAAAAGTCTTTCTGTTAACATTTTTTTCCTACTCATTTTGCTCGTTTGAAGATATTTTGATAGTTGGTTTCTTAGGAAGTCTCAAAAGTAAAACATCTAGGGATGCTTCATGTTGATAAAAGTATATCTGGAACGCTTAATTTTGAATAGAAATGTTTTTGAATATATTCTTGGTTTACAATTTGTTTCTGGAACTATCTTAAATCTGGAATGCTTAATTTTGAATAGAAATGTTTTTGAATATATTCTTGGTTTACAATTTGTTTCTGGAACTATCTTAAATAAATTATTTCATTGCATTCTGCAATGAAGAGCTGCTATTGAACAGTATGATGACCTTCTCAGGTTTTTTCTTTACTTTTATTTTTATTTTATAATTAACTTGATCTGTTTACCTACTTTCAAAGAGTCCTCAGTATGCCCTTTCAAAATTTAGCTTCAATTTAAAAATAACTTGACAATTAATTTGGCTTTTAATATTTGTTCTAAATACAATATTTGTATAGTACTTTTGAAATGGCTTTGGTTTTCCTCTTCAGAGAGTCATATTAATAAATTGCATCATATATATATATATATATATATATATATATATATATATATATATATATATATATCTTCTCTTGGAATGACATTACACTTTCCACCTTCTTCTATTTCCTTGTTATCAATGCAGTTTTTCTCCATTTGTTTTATCTTTTATTAAATTTTGTTGTATTTTCAGTATTGTTTGGTTTCATTTTTTTGTCTTATTTTCAAAAATGGTGTTTTTTGTACTTTTATTTCAAATTCAAATTCAAATTCATGAGTCTAATCACTTAATTACAAAGTATTACTAATTCTAATTTATCTTTCTCTCATATATACTGTGGAATTTTCTTAATTCCTGTTAGTGCATTGTGAAATATTGAGATGAAATCTCTATTTTTCTGAGGGCATGTATTTTTTATATACTCTCATGATCTCAAAGGATATATTCTGCTTCTAATTCTTCCCAGAATTCAATTTCTTATATTAAATGAGCATTTTTTAAAAATAATCCTTTTACTTGGACAGCTTTATGAGAATGTAATTACGATGAAATTTTTAAGGGAGGTATACCTCAGAATATATATTTGTGACATAGAAATAGATCTAATACTAGCCTAAATGCTAGTTTTAGTTTAACTTTGGTTTTTAACTCCACATTTTGTTTTTATACATGAATAAATTATTTGAAAAATAAAGAAAATAATATAATTTATAACAACAACAATAACAATAAAATACTTAAGGACATATTTATCCAATGAAGTAAAAAATCTCTACACAGAAAACTACGAGAAACTGATGAAATAAATTGAAAGTAATGCATATAAATAGAAAGATATACATGTTCATAGATTGAAAAAAAACAATATTGTTAAAATGTCCCTTTTCCTAAAGCCATCTATAGATTCAATGCAATCCCTATGAAGATTACAATGGCATTTTTTACAGAAATAGCAAAATAAAATAAAATAAAATAAATACTAAATTTCAAAAGACCGTGAATAGTCAAAGCCACCCTGAAAAAGAACAAAGCTGGAGACATCGTACTGTGTGATTTCAAGCTATCTTATGAAGCTACCGGCTGTGATCAAAAACTATGGTGATTGTTTACATTAAAAAAATGATTACAGTAAAAGACACATTGCCATTAATCCCCCTCAATATACTCCCTCTCGCTTCAAACACACTTATCCCATCCTTCTTACCACTTTCTGAAGCAGTTCTGGAAGTCCTCTTTCGTGAGTGTCTTTAGTTATGTTGTCGTGGCTGCCTTGATGTCCTGAATGGATTCAAACGTTTACCTTTCATGGTCATTTTGATTTCAGGGAACAGCCAGAAGTCGCACAGTGCCGGATAAAATGAATAAGATGGATGAGGACACACCATAATGTTTTCATTTGACAAAAATTGCCGTTCCAGAAGTGATGTGTGACACAGAACCTTTCCCTTGTATTCACAAAACACGGTGAATGCTGCTGCCGAGTGCCATCCAATAGAAAGGCAGGGATCTTCAATACAGGAAATAGTGTATCGAACCTTAGTAACAGTGTGTGGCAAATTTCAACTTGTTCGGTACAGTCAGTTGGGTGTGAAATAAGGTAGGAGAAGATGTCTTTTAAAGTGTACCATAAATCATCCTACACCATGATAATGCTCCAAGTAACACATGGCTTCTGGTACGGCAATTTCTGTCAAATAAAAACATTATGGTGTGTCCTCATCCACTGATTCACCAGATCTGGCACTATGGGACTTCTGACTCTTTCCCAAATTCAAAATGATTCAGGACTCTAGGCAGCCACGATAGGGCAACTAAAGACATTCATGAAAGCACTCATGAAAGAGGACTTCCAGAAGTGCTTCAGAAAGTGGCAAGAAAGATGTGATAAGTGTGTTCGAAGTGTGTGTGTGAGCATGTGTGTGTGGGGGGTACTTAGAGGGGGATTAATTGACATGTGTACTTTATTGTAATCATTTTTATTTTATTTAAACATTCACCATATTGTTTGATCACACCTCATATATATATTTATATATCTAGCTCCCTACATAGCTATATTGGGTTACTGCAAAAGCAATTGTGGTTTAAAAGGTTATAATTGAAAAAAACTGCAATTACTTTTGCACCAACTTAATATCTACATGTCTGTCTCTATATATCTCTATATAGATATGGATATCGATGTAGATATGGTATTATTTGGCTATACAAAAAAGGCAGGATATCTTGCCATGTGAAAACATACACAAACTTTGTATGTATTATGCTAAGTGGAATAAGCCAAACAGAGAATTACAAATATTTATTATCTCACTCATATGTAGAATCTTAGAAAATCAAATAAACAAAGTCGTTAACACAGAGAACAGATTGATTGTTGCCAGAGGTGGAGGAGGAGGAGGGAGAAACTGGTGAAGATTATCAAAAGGTACAAACTTCCATTTTAAAAGAAAGACAACTTTTGGCGATATAATGTAAGAATGGCGACATATTTAATAATGATGTATTGTGTATTCAAAAGTTGCTAAGAGTATAGATCTTAAAAATTATTATCACAAGAAAAAACACTGTGTGACTATGTGTGGTGATGGTTGTTAACTAGGTATCATGGTGATTTTTTTCACAATCATATCTCAAAAAAATGCTAAATAGACAACTGAAATAAAAAAATAGATTAAACTTCAATTCCGGATATCCATATAATAGGAATTCAAAAGCAACAGAAAAAACAATCTATGCCAGTAAGAGTTCTTTGACATATATATATATATATATATACATACACACACACACACACACACACACACACAAACACACATATACACGTGTGTGTGTGTGTGTTTGTGTGTGTGTGTGTGTGTGTGTATTTCCCTAGCTGGAGAAAACCATGAAGCTTCAGATCTAAAGATCTCATGGAGTATTGATGAATTTATATGTATGGAGAATATACCATATTTAAAGATATCATGGTAAACTTTTAGAGCCAAAATAAAATGAGACAAATAAAAAATGTCACAGAAAAGAAATAGAGACAGTGAAAATGAGAGACAGAGTCCAGCAGAAAATAAAACAACAACAACAACAACAGCAAAAATCTACAATATGTAGAATTTTGAAAATCAACTGCTTCCTTATAATTTATTGACTATATACAGTATCCAAACATACAAAAACACATATGTAAAGACCCTGAGCTGAAGTCAGTAAATATGAAATGAATTTAAAATATCAACTAAGAAAGTATTGAAATGTGGTATGTGAAGGGATAATTTTTCATGCAAAGTTTGTTAGTTTGAGAGATGTAAATTGATTTTTGGAGTTGATAAAAATGCAGTAATTTTAAAAGGTTGATAATTTTCTTTTAAAGTCTCATAAGGAATACATATAGATGTGAACTTGCCAACCTATAAGAGAGGGAAATGCTAACAATCCAAGAAAGTCAGAAATGAAAACAATCAAGAAAAAAAATAAGCAATCCAATTAAAAAATGTGCAGAGGACCTGAAGAGATACATTTTCTCCCAAGAAGACATACAAATGTCCAACAGACATAAGAAAAAATTCTCAACATCATTAGCTGTTAGGGAAATGCAAATCAAAACCATAATGAAACCATAATGAGAAACCACCTCACACCTGTTAGAATGGCTATCATCAACAAGACAAGTAACAACAAGTGTTGAAGAGGCTGTAGAGTAAAAAGAACCTTTATACACTCCTCGTGGGAATGTAAATTGGTACAGCCATTATGGAAAACAACATGGAAGTTCCTCAAAAATTTAAAAATAGAATTACCATATGACCAGCAATCCCTCTCCTGGGTATCTACCCCCAAAATCTGAAAATATTTACCCTGATGTTTATTGCTGCATTATTCACAGTTGCCAAGACATGGAAACAACCAAAGTGTCCGTTGATAGACGATTGAATAAGGAAGGTGGTCCAATGGAATATTACTTGGTCATGAGAAAAGATGAGATACTGCCATTTTCAACAACATAGATAAATCTTAAGATTATCTTGCCACACAAAATAAGTCAGACAGAAAAAGTCAAAAATGATATGACTTCACTCATATATGGGATATAAAAATGAAAGCAACAAAGGAACAAGACAAACAAACAAAGAAATAAAAACTCACAGACACAGACAACAGTTTAGTGGTTACCAAAGGGTAAGAGGGAAGGAGGGGGTGGTAGAAGAAGGTAAATTGGGGTCAAATATACGGTGATGGAAGAACGATGCTGGGCGGTAAACATACAATGTGATTTATAGATGATGTATTATAGAATTGTACACCTGAAACCTACCCAATGTCACCTCAATAAATTTAATAAATAAAATAAAATGAAAATGTGGTGCGTAGAAAACATACCAAATTGTGAGAAACTAACCTTAATTGCTAAATAAAAATAGGGTGTTAGAGACAAATATAAATCTTTAATGATACAATATGGGGAAATGGTCACAAAACCAAACTATACAGCATTAACACTTCTCCCAAACAATGTAGCATATGGAATCAAATTAAGGATTAATTAATTAATTAATTAATTAATTTATGTATATATTTATGGGCATGATTTTCAGGCCTTCAGCAGAAAACATAGGTGGATTGCTGATAAATAGGGCACGGAGATCTAGGAATATAAACAGGCCACAGCTGAAGGGGAATGGCCCCATAGACATGTTATCAGACACCACATAAATGCAATGGAGGAGAGTGTGGAGACAGAATTGTGCTGAAGACCCCTTTTATTTTCCATGACCTACTTCCTCTTAGGGAGCCTAAAGCAGTGAGGAGGGCAAAGAAGGCTTGACTACCAAAACACGGCAGAGCGAGGGGCTGTGTAAAGGCTTAATTTGGGGTAAAAACACCCCATTTACTTTAATAAAGTCAAGGTACATGGGTTTACATATTAATAATGATAGCATGGATAGGGCATGGGGAAAGACACATAATAAATGTGTCGACTAATTTGGCTCATTCTGCCTACACTTACTCCTAATTAAACATTTATCAATACAAAACTACCAGACAAAATAGGAAAACATATGTTGTATAAATAATATTCAGAAAGAGACTGCATTCTTGAGTGAAAAAAAAATGTCCAAAAGTTTGTACCTGTAGAGATTTTTAAAAACAGAAATCCTAGATGTTCCCCTACTCTGTGTTTATACAAATAAGGGATAGGTTAAGTGCAGAAAAGGAGTACACATAGAAAAGTTAATCCCAACATCGTTTGAAAAATAAAAATATGAAAAATTTATAAAACCCATCACTAGGCTACACACTGTGGAACACTGTGCAGCAAATGAAATAAAAAAGTCAGATTTATACCTTCCCCTGAGACAGGTCATACATATGGAGTGGTAGTCGCTCACTTTTTAATTCAAAGGAGACGTTTTTCACAAAATTGTAATTTATAAGTTATAATAAATCCTCCTACATCGGTATTTTAAAGGTTTCTACAGGGCCTTTGATTTTTCTAATCTGGATTTTATTCAACTTTCATTAATATTTCTTAGCAAATGTATATCTTGTAATTAGTATTTAACAATGTTTTAAGCATTAGTTCATACACACAACTTAAAAATACTTGTTCAGGACTCAAAGGAATGAGTAAGGTACTAATAAAAATATTTCCTGAGCATTTACTGTGTTTTTACTCCTGAACACTTTCCTTGCTTGCCTGGGTACTGGGTTCAACTGTGATCTAGTAAAGCCTCTAAGTATTTTTTTTTCCTTTATTTTATTTTTTAATTTATTGGGGTGACAATTGTTAGTAAAATTATATAGATTTCAGGTGTGCAATTCTGTATCACATCATCCATAAGTCACACTGTGTGTTCACCACCCAGAGTCAGCTCCCCTTCCATCACCATACATTTGATCCCCCTCACCCTCATCCCCCACCCCCCAACACCCTTGCCCTCTGGTAACCACCAAATTACGTTCCCCAGATTAATTTTCAAACCCGTGGCCATCCTGTGGTCACCAACTGCCCTCCAATACCCTCACCCTCCCCCCCCACCCCCCACCCCTCCCACCCATCCAGCAACCCTCAGTTTTTCTTCTTTGTCTCCAAAACTGTTTCTGATTAGTTCATTCACTTATTCTTTTCTTTAGAATCCGCAAATAAGTGAGATCATATGGTACTTATCTTTCTCTGTCTGACTTATTTCGCTTAACATAATGTTCTCTAGGTCCATCCATGTTGTTGCAAATGGTAAGATTTCTTTCTTCTTTATGGCTGCGTAATACTCCATTGTGTAAATGTACCACAGTTTCTTAATCTTTAAATAGTACTTACTTTTCCTATGCTCCTTCTTAACCCTTATACTTACTCTCAAACATCTCAAGCAATACTGCGATCTTAGAGAGAGTAGGTTTTTCTTAATGTTTGCAAGAGTGGTGTCCATTCAGTTCTCCAATTTATGCACAATCTAGCCAAATATCTCATATGGTTACATACACACACACTCACATATGAAAGAGAGAGAGAGAGAGAGAGAGAGAGAGAGAGAGAGAGAGAGAGAGAGAGAATCTCCTCCCTGCAAAGCAGTGAGGATGTCACTGGTTCTTTTGGCTTTACCATGAACAGTGTGTTCTCGTATGTAAATGAGGTATGCATTAAAAAGTGTGAAGTACAGTCATGTGCTGCATAAGGATGTTTCAGTCAACAACGGATGGCATATACAAAGGTGGTCTCATAAGATTATAATGGAGCTAAAAAATTCCTAGTGATTCAACATTATTCTTTTGTGCTGCTGTCAGTCAAGCAATAGCAATGCTATTGGCTAGAAGTGCCTGGGGATACTCAGGTGGTCCCCAGTGAGCTTCTCACATACATCTGCCCTTCTTAAACCAGTGTCAGGACTGGACCCACACTTGTGATTCTTATTACAATTGCAAGATACCCTTAAGCCATAACTACTAGGAAACTTTGAAGAAAAAAGTTAATTACAGACTCTCGACTATATAAGGGCATGTCAGAAGGCACACATTGAGGTCATCTGTTAGGGGGGGTGGCGAGAGAAACAAGAGAGAGAGAGAGAATGGGCCTCTGGTTCTGCTTTTATTGGGGTTGAAGGTAGAGGCCCAAAGTTTCGTGGTATCACTCTTTATTGGTACATTTAAACATAATAACAGGAAGTTAAAGCACAGGAAGAGAAAAAAACAAAAACAAGTAGCTCAAATAATCAGTTATAGAACTCAACCAAGATCTCGGAAAAAAGGAGCCTCCGTGACCTGGCTGTTTATCTGGCCTGTGGCTGGCAATGTGTTTATACAAGACAGCCTTTGTTGAAGTGGATGCCTCTTTGAAGTGGATACTTCAGCAGTCAAAGCTTAGGTCAGGCACATGCATTACAAAAAGAAAAGCCACTGGCGGGCTCACAGTGCAATTCCTTTTGTCTCCTTTGTGGTGATAACAGGATACTTGTGTAAACAAAGCTATTGAGCTGCCAATGAAAGAGAAGTATTATACCTATAGTTACAGTTGTACGTTTCACCACCTACGTGTGTAACACCACCTAGGTGTGTAAGCTTACACAATGACCATTGCCTATCTATGCATTTCTCAACACTACCCGGGTACTTAAGTCACATATCAGTGCACATTCAGGAAACTGATGCCAGAAAAATAGGAAAATGTTCTCATTAACCAATGGAGATGAAGTTCTGACATTTATACTTAAAGAACAGAAAGGAGAGAAATCAAATGAATAAAGAGCTCGAGAGACAAAGGGGGACCACAGGACAGTGCACTGGAAACCAAGGAGGAAGAAAATGACCTCAGGCCAATGGCGAAGAGCATTCGACAACACAAAGGGGTTTGCCCCTTTTCCCTCACTTACCAACTTTCCACACAACGCTCAGAGGGTTCCTTTTACCATTTCTGTCAGACTATGCATTTCTTGTGCTTCAGCCAGAACTGACTTCTCATCCCGCTTGAAGCAGTATTCCAAATTCTTCGTTTGGTTTCTTCCTACTGCAAACCCACATAATCTGACCTCATCTCCTAACACTCTCCCCTGACCTCAAGTTTGTTCCTCTGGAAGTTTCTCGAGCAGAACAAACATGCCTGAGCCTTAGACACCTGGTTTCCCTGTTCCCTTAGGACAACACTCTACTTTTCTGTAGATTTTGGCTGAGAGGTGGTCACAGAACAGAGGTCTTCCTGATTGTTCTATCTGTAAGAACACCCTACATTCCTTTATTCACAGGACAGGTTTTGTTTATTCGTAGTGCTTATTATCACCTGAAAGATTATTTAAGTTTCTGCTTATGTTCTACCCACCTTATTTGAATGCAACCTTTCTAAGGTCAATGACCAATCTCTCTTGTTCAGCTCTATTTTAACAGTAGAGTCAACAAATGTTTGTTGAATGCATGAGTGGATGATGGTGTCATTTTGGATTTTCATCTATGTAATAGTAACATTTAAAACAACAATTTCAATATAGTGATAGGCAATGAGACACATTCCAAAGAGAGTATATGAGCAATTATGTGTGTAAATAGTTGACTTGAATCAATACTTCTTGCTTAATAACTATAGTTCAACGGTAAGAAGGAATGTTATTAGCAATACCATCATGAATAAAAGTACGTGGAACAGATGGAGTGATTGATTCACTGCAGATAAAAAAAATTGATGGATCAAAAGCAAGATATCAAGAGACTACTTGGTCAAACAAAATATTTATGAAAGCTAGAAAGGAATGTGAGTGGAAAGAAGAGAAACTCAATATAGGTTTTTAAAAAATACAGGTATTTTGCAGTGGAGAAATAAGACTGGAGGAAAACACTCAGATAACCTAAATTTTCTCAATAAGTCTCTTGTACAGATATACAGAAAAGTACAAGAGATTTAGAATTCACACTATAGGGAATATAAGAAAAGGTTGTTTGTAGATGAAAAGAGCTCATCCAGAAGCAATGAGCATGCAGTAAGGGCAATCGTATTATGCTGACCACTGCAAAACACTGGAAAACAGCTTGGCAGCAGACCCAGAGAAAGTAGATGGTGTAGTTTAATCGTTAGATGTTGGCTTAGTGGAGGGACAAAAGATAAACACATTGATTGGAAGTTTTTGATGGGAACAGAAGATCTAAGTATACCAAGATCACATACATTGTCTTACAAATTATTAGGGGAACTAATTTTGAATCATCCAATCATAAACAGTTTTTTTATATTTTTACAGATGTGAAATAAACTAGGGAAGTGCAAAAATACTTTTGAATTAGCTTTTATTTTTAACAGGGAGTTCATATTGTCCCAGCAAAATAGATTGAATGACCCAATATACACATAATTTTTCTTTGATAGTTATACTATTCTATTCTATTGATTGTTAGACTGAGAATATATTCTGTGCAACATATCCCACCCCGCCCACACACACCCCATAACCTGCCCCTCTCCAACCTTCTGTATTATTTGATTCTCAGATGAAACCTGACTTGCTTCAGCCTTTTTGCACCCATGCCCTTTCTCTCTCATTCTCAGATGTGTGTAAATGTTAATTAACCTGTGATGATTTTATATTAAATGCTTATTTGACACTGGTTGTGTTAGGATCTTCTGAAATGATATTACAGGAAGAGATTATATGATAAATAATAAACTCAGAATTAATTTCTCTATCAGCTCTGTTCCCCCTTGTTAATAGCCTACCACTTAAAATGGGAAGGGGGAGAGGGCAGTTTTATATAAACTGTGGAAGTATTCGTGGAGCCATAAACTGTTATTAAATATATAAGTCTTATGCTCTAATGATTCTTGGCTTCTGGTAGTTAAGTCTTTTTTCATTTTAATGAGAAATGCTAAAATTAATGAAAAGCACAAATGGCTCTAGAAACATTTGATAACGTAGCAGAACTCTCCTAATAACAATGATTATTCTTTATTTGTAGTAGTATCAGGAGATTCCATTATATGTGATTTATTTCTCCTGATAATTAGTAATTAATTAATCTGTAAAATCAATCTGAACCTCTTCTTTCACCTTTATTTTTATTCTTTTAAAATATTATGATTTATTTCACATTTAGTGGAACATCAAATATATGTTAGTGAGATATATTTTTTGAGAAAAAAACTTCTAGTGATCTATTTTTAATATTTGAACTAAACAGCACTAATTTGTAAAGAGTTTCATTTTTTTCAAAAGAGGGTGTTATGCAAAATGGGATGATCAATTATGATATCAACAATACAGTACTAATTGTGATTTATTAATATGATCTAGAAAATAGCCATTATTCTATCACACAATTTAAGAACATCATATGCAACACAAAGTGTTGTTTATTTGTTCTTTTTACAAAAGGATGAATAACTAAATAAAAATAATCCCTGGTTATGGGAGAGAATTGGCAATGGATAATGAATGAACACACCAACACTGAAAAGATAGTAGACATGCTATAAATCACTAAAAATTGAAGGTTTTTAGTGATATTTCCATACCGTGGATAGATCTCAGAGTTATTATTATAAATAATAGGGTAATGTAATCATATTTAAGCAGCTTAGATAAGAGCCTGAACCATATTGAGCAGGGTAATTCCTCTGAAACTCCCCACTTTCTCACTTCATATATATCAGGCCTGATTCAGAGGCTCACCGGCAAAGAACACTGTACATAAGATATGTGAGATGACAGCTTGGAGGTAGTATAGCAGCAAATATATACCACTCTATATATTTAATAATTCCCTATATTTCTCTAATCTTCACCTAAATGTGTCCCTGTTTAAGAGGTCCACAAATGATGCTTAGGAAGTGAAGTCCAAAGGTGTGTTTTGTGGTTTCCTTGATACATTTCAGAGAAGTTGAAGCCAGGTCACTAGTTTTCTCATTATAGGAGAGGACTTGGATGTTTTTATAACAACATGACATTCCAAAAGACTTTTGCATAGCTTCCCATGGGGTCTGGATCATATTATAAATATATAGGCCTGGCTTTATATGACAAATATAAAGCAATTGTGTTGAATTAATGTTACTATCTTTTCATGGAATTTATATCAATTTAATACATCCTTCAAAACTTACATTAAATGGTCAGAAGCATTCTGAACTTCTAGTATACTACAGTTTTCTGCTGTCAGGCCAAATGAAAAGGATCAAGGCTCTCAAAGTAGTTAATGTGTTCAATAATAATAAGTATATTATTTACTTATTTATTTATTATAACATGACTAAAATTATTTTGGGACATAATAATATACCTCTAGATATCAAACAGACTGAAACATGTCTGCTTTCAGTTCAATTTTTCAACATCTAAGTTTTTAATTAAGGTATTTTTAAAGTAAATTTATTTTTAAGAGATTCAGTTATTTTCTTTTTCCCCCAAGTAATATGTGAATTCACAGGCATGTCTATATAATTTGCTAGTTTCTTCGGTGTTGGTGACAATTAGTCTTGTTATTCCCAATTGGGGTAACCAAATTTTAGTGAGTATGTTAGCTATCTATAATGTCAAAATTATATGGGGTTTTATATTACTTTTTATAAAAGATTTGCATAGTTAGCCTAAAGATATAGTTTATTGTTGTGATTGGCATTGAGGTAAATGTTTCTGGTAATCTTCAATTCTCTTAAGGTTTTGTTTTTTTCTTTTGTTTGTTTTTTCAGTTCTTTCTTTTTACGATACCTCTTCTATTAGCTTTGTTTTTTGTTTTTTTTGTTTTTTGTTTTCCTGTGAATGTCTCATCGGTTTTTAAAAATATGTTCTTTTTTAGTTAAAGAAAATTGCATTTTCAGAGTATCTTAACCCAGTATAACCTACTTGACCCATTACCTTTTTCTTTATTAGTTTTGACTACAATTTTCTTGTGATCATTACACACTGCCATAGAAAACATTTTCCAAGTTCCTGTCTCAAAAAAACAACAAAAGAACGCTAAGAACAAACAATAAATGCAAACATACAGCAGAGTGAAATAATGATAATTTCTAAAGACACTGGAGTGTAAAAGTAGAGTCAGAGAAAAAAGAATCTAAAAAGTGAACATAAGGAGATTACAGATGATGAAAAGGTGTTTCTAAAACCCCCGAAGGGAAATATCAATACATTCACATTTGCTATTTTACTCACCAGTGTGAGCCTGCCTGCGGAATAGACTAATATATTCATATCCAAAGTTACTTTAAAGTTTATTTTTATCTCATTATTTGCAGTCAAATATATAAAAAAATCCCTACAGAATTATTTACAAAAGAAACTTGAAAACCATCTAAAAAGCATACAGACATATTTGTACATGCACGCGCACACACATACACACACACACACAAATGATGAAACTAAAAATACCAGAGTGAATCGTAAATACATGTTTACTTTCATATTCTCAGTAAACAGCTATTGGTAGTGAAACTGTGAAAGTTAACAATTACTTTCCTAGAATTAAATCTTACCTCAACTGAATATCTTTAATATGCTATTTAAGGCTATTCACATTTACTTCTATGCTTTATCCACAGTAACACATTGCTTAATTTCATATGTAAAACGCATGTATTTTGCATGATATTTATATCAATTCCTTTACACTGAAATTCATATTCTGATTTATCCTCAGTTATACTAGTCTGAAAATTAGATATGACATAAAAAATAATCACCAGTAATATTGTCCTCATATTGTATGATAAGTTTGAATAAGTTAATTTGAGAGCATGTTAAATTATATGTATGCATGTTGTATTTCAGAATTAGCAAGAGAAGAAAGCCCTAGGAAGGGGAAACATACTTTTCTGCCAGTGATGTAATGGCAGTGAAGAATATGGTTAGCAGGATACTAGGGAATTTTATGAGAAAATATATTACAATTACTATAGAAAATACACTTCAAGCACAGGTAGGTTTACTATAGTAATGACATGTGTACAGTCTTACTCAGTCTATAAAACAGTGAAACAGAAAGGTAGTTCCTTCGCCATCTCCCTTCAGTGATTTGGTCTCAACTTATTTTCCCCCTGGTGACTTTCCCACTGATAATATCTTCCACTAGATGTCAGGCAAGAGGAGGGAGTGGTATTGAATCTAAAACTAAGACAACAGTTATTTTTGCAAATCTTAAACTCAATGACTAAATTCAGACAAACTGAATAGTGATTATGCACGAGGAAGATTAAATTGTTCTGATAATTATTTTGAACAAAACATTAATAACATCAGCTGTAGGAAGAACCATATTCTTTTAAGATAATATCAGTCTTTATTTTATCTTCCTCTGGGAAACATTCCCTGTTTAGAAAGTTTACCTCCACTAATGCTTTCCTACAACAAGTACATCTCCTTTGTCGCACTCAACACAATTTTAATTGAACAAGTCATTTTGTCCAGATTGATTTAATGAACACTCCACAACCGTCTCCCAAATATAAATCTTGTAAGGTAAGGACTAAGTCTGTTCTGTTAATTTCTTTATCCACAGACTCAGCATAATACATTGGGGAGATAGTAAATGTTAAAAAAAGCACACACACACACACACACACACACACACAAAAACACACAAAAAAACATACAAAAAAACATGTACTGAATGAGTGACTAAATTAAAAGAAAAGATATGAATTAATGAATGACAATACAGTTATCCATTTCAAATAAGGGTGAAATCTAGATTTATTGTTTGGGCTCAATTTATACATTTCTCTTAACCAATAAGACTCATGAGAGTGATATACGGAGGCTTTGTGGTCTCTTTATTAAACCAGCTATAATATTCTGGTTAAGACATCCTCAGAAGGACACACTAACGATAACAGTGATACCTAATGGGAGATACCCACATTAGAAATTAGGAAGATGTACTCTACCTCAGAACAGAGACATATGAGCTCTCTGAGCATACAATTTATATTTTACTATCATGTATGTATTATTCATTATTTTGCATGCCAATTCCCCTGATGAGAGCTTTTAAACTGCACAACAGAAGCTAACTTACCAGCCTTGGTGCTTCCTGACCAATGATTGTTCCAATGAATTAACTACCTCGTCTCCCTAGAAAATCCATCTTCCTCATTTTTAATGGCTGGGAAGATTTTCTTACTGATTCCTCAGGGGGCATCTACATATTACCTTCTCAATAAAGTTTTCCCCAATTTCACAGATATATAATTTCTCAGTCCTGTCTTTACTCATTGCATAGTTTGCAATCTCTGCAATTACACTTCGCAAATTTTATTGCAGATGAGCAGTTTATATGCATATTTCCCTCTAGCTAGTAAATCCCCTCGTAAAATGGGTCATCCATGTATCTATAATACTTTGCAGAGTTCTTGACAGGAGTTAGACACCTAGTAAATTTGTCAAATAAGTTAATAAAGTAATAAAGTACATTTTAGTTAAGGGAGATCTAAAGAGCTTCATCATTTAGAGTAGGTACTGGAATAGTATAATCAATAAAATATTTAGTCCAATTAAATTATGAAATTGAATATAAGACAATAATCATGTTTTAAGAGTTGCATCCCCATTTTACTTCTGTTAATTAGCTATTTATCTTCAGGGCTATTCACATATCTTATTTTGCTAGTTTTCAGAATAATTTCCCTTTGCTTCGTGACCTAATAATCCATTCTTCCTTTAATGTCTTTACCACTACACAACAAATATTTCTTCTTTAGGACTTTTTATTCTTTTGCGGATTTCAAAATTTAAACTGTAATATTCAAGGATGTCATTCATCCATTAATAATGAATTCAACATTAATGAATTCCATATTTACATCACATTGCCTTTTATATACAGAAAAACAGAGTTGTAATTTATTACAAAATACAAACTTTAAAGAGGATTATTTCTGCTCACAGAAGTCTAGTACTTCCTACTTTGAGAAATTTGTAGTATGGTAACAATTGTATGAAATTGAAATGAAAAATGAAAGAGCTTCTGTAGAGTGAAAGGAAATAATTTTGTAAAGTTTTGCTCAGGGCACTGGTTAAGTAGGAGCCCGAGACTTTCAGTAGAATGAACATGTTACAGAGCCAGGCATCTCTATTATCCTATCTCAAGGGTATATTCAACTTTTACAGTTCAACTATATCCACATATTGAAGTGGGTTCTAGTCTTTCCCATTGAAATAAAACACACACACACACACACACACACACACAGCAATAACCAAGTATCTCTTTTTTCCCCATACTCCTCTACCCTGCTACTAGCAACTTTTTTCCAGTAGAGTTCTATATTCATGATTTCTCTTTCATAATTCTTATTGACATACCACATCACTTAACCTAAATTTTTATCCCTAAAGTTATCATTGACTTTCATATTGCTAAATAAAATGGATGCATCACTTTTCATGTTTAAATTATCTCAACATTGTTCTCCTGCACTGGAACTTTCTTATCATTCTCTTTTGATCACTCTGCATTATGTGTGTCTGTGTTTGTGTGTGTGTGCACATATGTGTTTTTAGTAACTGTTCATTCTGCTTTAATCTCTATACAATAAGACTAATGTTTAGCCTATAGATGCTATTTAATGAATATGCACTGAATGAACAGGTAAAAATGTAAATTAATAAATTAATGAATTAGAGTTACAAAGTTTCCTAATGGAATAATCTTAGGGAAGATAACCTCAAAATTAATGTTCCCAGATATAGTAAAGGGAGTGATGTCTCCTATATTGAAGGATTGTTATGAAGAGTACATTTGACTATCTATTAAAGGCATAATTAAAATATAATGATTTCAATTTGTTAAGTTTAAGGTACTCATAGAACAGCAGGTCAAAGTCCAAAAATACTTTGTAAATTATTCAGGAGAAAGCACTGCTTAGAAAACAATCAGAGGAGAAATTCCTAAGTTCTCTTTCTTAGCATTTGGCAACAATTCTCCGTTGTATAAAGTGTGTGTAAGTGAGTGTGTGAGTGTGTGTGTGTGTGTGTGTGTGTGTGTGTTTTATTTTAATGGGAAAATAATGGGAAAAGTTTAATGGGAAAGTTTCTTATAAGCTTCAGTTATTTAGGTTATATATTATTAAAGTAAAAAATGCTTGTGTATGGTCTTGGATACATTTTTTTGGCTACCTATATCAGAGAATCCCAATGGTCTTTAAGTGGCTAAAATAAACCGCTCTGTGAATTATTAGCACCATGCTCTATCATAGTGAGCCTACTGATCCAAAGAATTGTTCATATTTTCACACAGAGAATGGGAAAGCTGAGACATTAGCATCATGTCACATGTTTATGGTATTCCCTCACAATTAGCATATCTACTGTTGAACTAAAAGTAGTGATAGCTATTTCAGAATGAATAAAATTTTACTGACATCAAAACTATCTCCTATCATTTACTGCCTGCCTTCTAAAAATAATATGATTAAAGCTGTAGTTTTATAAATATGCTTCATGTTATAGGGAAATGATTTTAGCTTTTCCATGCATTTATTTCTAAGCTTGCACATCACTACTATTATTTATGCATAGTACTCTTCAAAATAAAAATAAAAACGGCAGGTTGCATAAGAAATGGTAAGCTAACATTTGACAAGGAAAATACTTCACCAAAATTGCATTATATAGTTGAGAGGTTGAAGACAACAGTGTCACCCCTCAAAAGGCACTGACAATGTTTATTTAGGATTGAAGTTCAGAATTATAGCAGATGTTCAAGAGGCACATGCTCTGCATATAAAGGAATCATTAGGATAAGTCTTGGTATGTGTAATAAAAGAGCAAACATTCTGATTCAAACAGGTAATGCTAAGATCAAGCCGCACTGTGAAATGGAGGCTAATACTGGAGTATATGCATTAATAGTATGGACGTGTTATAAAAGAATGAGAAAAGTCATTTTTTTAAAAAATACTTAACACTTAACAAACACTTATGGAAAAATATAATCTAGAATTCCTCTAGGAGTCAGTATATCAGAAATGCGTAAGATAGACAAGTCCTTTCCTATATGGAACTTACATTAAATGCAGTGTTAGAAACTAGTACATATACTAAGTAGTAAACAGTGTGTGTGTGTGTGTGTGTGTGTGTGTGTGTGTGTGTTTGTGTGTGCGTGTGTATTATATATGTGTGTATAATATAGAAAATATTATCTTCAAGTAATTGTCATTCGAATGAAGTAGATTTAAAAAGTTTATTCTTTACAAAACTATGAATTGAAATCAATGCAATTCTGTGTGTCAGTGATACAAAACACTATTTTTAAAAAATATGTTATGCAACTGAAAAAAAAATGAAATGTCTAGATAAAAATTCTAACAAAAGATATGTCAAACTATGCACGGAAAATTATAAAGCATTATTGCAAGACATTAATGAAGACCTAAATCAATGGGTGGTGCTAAAAGAATTAAAGTTGCATCAATGTGAACATTTAAATTTTACCCAATCAAATATCGTTTTTTTTTTTTGGTAGATCTTGAACATCTGATTCTAACATTTACATAGAATGCATTGTTCCAAGAAGAGTCAGAATATTCTTGAAAAAGAAAAAGAAATAATAGAGGAAGTACTCTACTAGATATTGCTAAAGCTGTAACCATACAATAATATAGGCTTGTCACGAGTATACACGTATAACCCAACATGTGTCATAAAGAGACCAAAAATAGACTAATGTTTTTAAAAATGGCATTTCAGAGCTGCATGAGAGAGCCAGTCTTTTCAATAAATGGTAATTATTACATTGGAATATCTGTATAAACATGTAAATAAATAAAACTTGATGCGTACCTCAATCATTCCCAGAAATCAAAATTAGGTTGAATTTATATATAAGAGAATGTTAAAAATAATCACATTAGATGACATATGAAAATATTTTCACTAATTTGATGAAATAGATTTCATTATTAGCTTAAGTTTTTGGCAGATGATTTTCCCATGTCTGCCTCTAAAGAGATGAAGTACTTTCAACTCCTGTCCCATCGTGACTTTAGATTTGATCATTTGATTTGTTTTGTTAATTAAAATGAGCCAGAAGTGATAGGGTACCATTTAGGAGCTCAGGACTTAGAAAGCTTCGAGTGCTTCATCTTCTACTGTGTTCTCTTGCCTAGAGAACATACACCAGCCAGCCCTCCACTCCCAGAATAAGGATGAGAAGCACTGGGAGGGCCACCCCGACTGAGCTGAAGCCTGAAGCAGAGGCAACACAGTTGCAGCAGACATCACAGTGGGAAGCAGAGTGCCCCTGCCAATAATAACCCTCCTACACACTTATCAGCAAAAGTTAAATGTTGGTTGAAACCACTGAATGTTGGCATGGTTTAATACTTAGGTTTATTATCCAAATAGCTAACTTCCAAATTTGAAGAAGAAAACTCTATTTTCAATTGGAAATCAAACAACATTCAACTTAAAGAAAATATTAATAAACGGAACTACATTAAAATTAACAACATTTTGTTGTCAAAATCATCATTATTAAAGTAAAATTTAAAGGAAACCTTTAAATTGGAAAACATGAAAAACGTTTACAAATCAATAGCAAAAATACATTAACGCAGAAAAATGTGCAAGAGATTTTTGCAGGCACTTCATTAAACAGTATATCCAAATGACCAATAAACATTTGAAAAAAAAATCCTGATTTTATTTTCAATTGTTTTAATATAAAGTAAAACAAATTAATGGAAATTCATGTTTTCGTTAATACAAATTACAACAAATATGAGCTATCACTATACACCACAGAATGAACAAAATTTAAAGGCCTGATAATAACAGGTGTTGAATGTGAGGCAATTGGAATTCTCAAATGTTGCGTGTGGGATTTTAAATCAGTGGAACAACTGCAGAAAATAACTTTGCATTTTCTAGTAAATTTAATAATACATACACTCAAGATTGATAATTCTACTCATAGATATACGTGATTGTTTATGAATACAAGACATCACAAGAATGTTCAGAGCAGCATTATTTATAATAGCAGATAACTGGAAATAGTCCAAATGCTCAACGATAGTATAATGATGGAAATTGAACAAAACATACTTACACTCAGCAAGGAGGACTTTCATGAGATAATGATAGTGAAAGAAGCAACACAGAGCGTACTTTTGTATAATTAATTTTATATTAACTTAAAACGAGACAAAACTAATTCATAGTGTTAGAAGACAAGATGGTAGTTACTTACCATCATGGAGTAGGAAGTGTTTAGTTGCTCGAGTGTAAAACTATGGTGGCTTCTGCAGTGTGGGCAATATTCCATTTCTTCACCTGACACATAGGGGTTTTCAAACTGTGAAGTTTGTTCAGTTGCCTAGTAAAAACAAAACAAACAAAAAAAAACAACAACCATATATTCTTGAGTTTGATGGTTATGCTTCAGTGAACATTTACCCATAATTCTCTGTAGAGGAGACTATAGTGATTCTCAAGTGGGGTCAGAAATGCTTGCCAGGCGCTGTCTGGGAGTATAAAATGTTATGTTATACTCCAAGGTTATCAGTGTAGGGGATGTTGAGTAGTGATGAGCTGTAGCAGGTTACTTTGGATCATTGTGTCTATGACGACCATAGACCCAAACCTCATTCGGTGGTTTTGTCACAGGCCATGACAACTCCACCAAAACGCTTTCTTTCTGCCTACCTTTGAGCCCACTTTGCTTTGAGATTTAATAAAAGAGATTCGTCCTAAGCTGTATCAATGTAGACATTGCTACACAAGAGGGACCTGTTGGATTTTAGAGTATCACCACCTTATAGCCACAGTTTCTAGACATTCAGGCACACCGTAAACCACAAAAAGACACATTTATTTATAATAGGCTATCTGGATGGCCCATCAAGTATGGACAATACTTGCTGTATGGCCTGCGAAGAGCTTTTTATAAATTAAGACTTTCCATTACCATCCTACTTATAAATATCATTAGAATGTTTATCAGGAATTCTGATATGCTGCATTTTATTCCCCAAGGAAATATGACTTAGATCATTTCCTTCTTCTGAGTCACCTGTGGTACAGTAGTCAACAGTAACAGTTCTCATGCTAACCAAAATTTGTTTCCCAAATGTAATTGGCATTTTTGAGTTAATAGCTTCTAATAAGTACGCCAAATAATATGTAATGCATTATATTAAATTACCTATATTTGGTGCTATCATGACATATATTAAATTATCATATGAGACATACATATTTTTTGTTTCATTTTATGCAACATGACTAGCCATGTATTAAGAAAATACCTTACCAAATACGTAGTTAAATTTTATTTTAATGATTTTTGTTCTCAAAGAAATAATGTTAAGATCTATTTTTTAAAGTTATCATTGATAAATGTTATAAGAGATTATTTAAATATTTAGTTATAAAGATATGAGTTAAAATGTCTTCAATTCTATGAAATGTTATATTATACTCCAAGGTTTATAGTTTAAATAACAGCCTCAACTAGGATAATCAATTTGTAGATTTTCCTGATGTACCCTAAAATATTTTATCTTTATTAAATCTAATTTTCCTAAATTAAAAAAAAAATTTCCCCAATATAAACAAAATCAATTAGATGTGAATACACTCCATGATTATGTTATAAGACTAACATAACCCTCAAGAGCAGATAACATTAATTTAGAAAAGTAGAATATAAAAAATCTGATCAACATAGTAATTTTGATGTAATATGTACCAATGAGAATTGTCATTGTTTTCAATGACATATGATATAGTTACCAACACTGACTATATGCTGTGTCAGAAATTATTTAAATTATTAAAATATGTTCTCTGTCCACACTGGAGGTAAGTGAGGTATAAATATAAATAAGTAAATAAATAAATAAATTTCTCATTTGAAACAAAGTAGTTTGATGTAACACGTACCAATGATAATAGTAATTGTTTTCAACAGCATATGATACAGTTACTGACTAAATGTTGTGTGATAAGTATTAAAATGTGTTCTCTGTCCACAGTGGGATTAATCTAGAAATAAATATCAAAGAAAGATTGATAATTTCATCCATGTGGAAGCAAGCACTTCTAAGAAACCTATGATTTATAAAGAATATTAAAAGAAAAAGAAATGAAGGATAAGGAAGAAACAACATATGAAACTTGTGGGATACAGTAACACTTTGATAAGAGGATAATTTGTAGACTTAAGTGCATATATTTGTATTGAAACAAGGTAGAAAATCATTGATGAAATATCCCATCTCAAAATGCCAGGAAAATTGCATCAAATGTAAAATAGAGAAAATAATAAAATAATATAAATATAAGAGAAATTAAATGTACACTATAGTAAAACTTAAATAAAGATAACAGTTATTTGAAAAAATAATTACATTTGATTTTTTTTCACTATAAAATGAGGAAGAAAATGTATTAAAAATACAAAATACCAATATCAGCAATTAAAAAAGGGGACATTCTCATGTATTTACTGAGTCTATTAAAACTACTTAGAGGCAATAAAATTGGCAATTTTGAGTAGATGGAAAATTACTTTTAAATTAAAATTATAAAAACTGTCACACAGAGTTATGGAAGTCTAAGCAGCTCTAAGCACTTTTAGAGAATCAATGAATTTGCGAGAACAGGCCATAACTGATTGTGGTATATTTTAATTATACATTTTTGGGGAAGCAAATTAATAACAAATATATTTTATAAAAATAGAGCAAAGCATTTCATAACCTTTTTCTATCAGAAATTTTGTGAGATAACTTTTCTCAATCTGGTTAGTTATGAATGAAATATCTTTTGAAATGAAAGTGAAAGAAATTAGAAAACTGTGATAGCATTTTCTAAAAGGAAAAAATCTGTTGTTTCTCATGGTTGAGCCTAAGTTCTGTTTTATATTAAGAAATGCAGAAGTTCATAGCTGACACACATTTATTTTAATACATTTATATGAACATCTACAAGCTGCTCAGCCTCCAATTACTTTTTTATTGCTTTATAGGGAAAGTGCTGTATTCAGAAAGACTTATGCCCTATATTAAACTGTATTTTGTGCTTTACAAGGAAAATTAATCCCCAAAGTAATAATATGAAATTACTATTATGATTTAAATAAATGACATCAATTTGAGAAACAGCTGTGTCATTATGCAAAAAGGGCATTCCTTTTTACCCGTCAGTGAAAATACCAAAGAGAACAAACTTAAATAATATCTCGATGGCAAAAAAAAATTTTACTAAATATTTATGTATTACTTCAAAAGTTTGAATCCACTTACATGAAGTTGACTAAGTCCAAAAATTATTCAAAATCATCTACCTGTATTCACTTTGAAATAATTAAACAGAGCATCTTTTTAGTTCTTATAGAAAAGTTCACACTAACCAGACCAAATAAGATGCATAATTTATATAATGTAGGAGATATCATTTCAAAAGTGCTTCATCACTATATGTATGATATGTGAGGATTTTACATCAGGTAGTATAGAAAAATAAAATAATACCCAACTTTTATTCTAAAACCCAATTTCAAAATACAAAAATAATATAGTCTAGAAATAAAATTTACATTTTTTTAAAATAATAGAAATATAAACATGCCATCTCTTTCTATATAATGACAACAGAAAAGTTGTTTTAATTATATATTTCTAATTGGAGATAGTAATCATTACTTAATATACATATTTAGAATATTTATCAAACATTGTTAAATTAAGGAGAGAAAAGCTCTAACCACCCACAAAAATAACTTTGTTCCCCCCCAAAATTAACATAATATGAAATAGAAAAGTAGCAATGATCAGCAGATATTTTAATATAATTATGTTCATAGACTATTTTATTACTACAAGAGATAACATCCATTACAACTATTTGATTTTTAATTCACATAATTGTGTTAATGATAACATTTGAATTTCTGTTTCAAAGTATGGATATTAGTATGTTTCTGTGGGAGTTTCTGCATGGTTATATTATTTAATCTCACAGTGTAGCTTTATATTTTTAATTGTCAAAACAAAATCAGAAATAAAAGTTGGTAAATGGAAATATATATATACATATTTTTATATATATACTTTATATATTTATATATTATATTATATATAAATCCTATTATATTTTATATATTATATATTTATATATTTTATTTTATTTATACACTTTATATGTATATATTTATATTTTTATTTATATATTTTTTATTATATATATTTTTAATATATATGTATATATTATATAAATTATATTATATATAAATTATATTATATATAAATTATATTATATATAAAATATATATTTTATATATTTATATATTGATGATGGTTTTAATATAATTCCATGTGTTCACTGACCCTTTCTTAATAATTAATGGTTGATTTATTATTTTTCAGGGACTTATTGAGAGGATGCTGATGATGGCTTACAATAAAATCAACAACAATGATGATAATAATGAAAAAAATAAGTCCATGCTGTCTATTTGTGGAACATACAGTACCGAAATCACAACAAATGCAGAAAGACAAGATGATGTGCTGGGGTTGACAGATGTGATGTTCTCTCTCTCTATCTCTCTCTCTCTCTCTCTCTCTCTCTCTCTCTCTCTCTCTCTCTCTCTCTCTCTCCCCCCAAATAGCAAAACTAGTTAGAAAAGACTTCCTAAATGAAGTGGTTAACAAGCATATCCTTAAAAACAAGAAATATTAGTTTTCCAGTGGTTGGGGTAGCAGGAAGTGAGTAGGAGAAGAAACTGCCAGGATCTGTTCTGGAAGAATTTATGTCAAATTAATTAGCTTTGAGTGTACCCCATAGTTGATTTATTTTAAATAGAGAAGTAACTATGGAGATGAGTATTTGATTGACAAATTTATTGACTAATACTGACAAAATTAAATATATATATATATATATATGTATCTTTGTTGTCATATATATATATGTATGTATACAATATATATATATTTGTTCTTGTTGATCAATACTCCTCAGAAATTTAAAAAAAGAAGTCAATAATATAATACATAAATTCAAAAGTGAAGATACAGTTACTAAGTTTACCTTTATTATCACTACCAGGCTGGTTTCATACCTATGTTGTTTTTAAAAATAAGGTAATTCTTCCCGAAAGTTTTTCTCCTTTACCAGTTTTTTTGAGATACAGTTGACATACGATATTGTATAAATTTAACATGTACAGTATAATGACTTGACATGTATATATACTGGGAAATGTTACCACGATAAGTTAATGTCCATCACCTCATACAGTTACATTTCTTTTTCCTTGTGATAAAAACTTTTACTATTTATTTTAGCAACTTTCAAATATACCATACTACATTGTTAACTATACTCATAGTGTGCATTACATTCCAGGAGCTATTTATCTTATAACTGGAGCTTTGTACCTTTTGACTACCTTCATCCAGTTGCACCGTCTGTGACTTTTGACAAACACAAATCTGATCCCTTTTTCTATAAGGTTGTTTTTGTCATTGTTGTTTTTTGTTTTTTTGTATCTTCGGTTGGTTATTATTTTTTTTTAATTCCATATATAAGCAAGATTATATAGTATTTGCCTTTCTCTGACTTATTTCACCTAGTATAATATAATGTTCTCAAGGTCCATGTTGTCACAAATGTTAGGGTTTCCATCATTTTTATGGCTGAATAGTATATTATATATAACATGTTTTATTCATACTTTCATCTGTCAATGGACACTTAGGTTGTTTCTATGTCTTGGCTACTTTGAAAATGGCTGCAATGAACATAGGGGTACATTATCTCTTCAGCATAGTGATTTTGTTTCCTTCAGATATATACCCAGAAGTGGAATTGCAGGACAATATGGCAGTTCTTTTTTTTTTTTTTAAGAATCTCCATACTGCTTTCCACAGTGGCTACACCAAATTACATTCCCATCAACAGTGCCCAAGGGTTCCCTTTCTTCTCATCCTTGCCATCATTTGTCACCTCTTTTCTTTTTGATGATTGATGTTTTAACAGGTGTAGGGTGGTATCTCATTATGGCTTGGAATTTCATTTTCCTAATGATTTTCATGTGCCTGTTGGCCATATGAATAACTTCTTTAAGAAAACAAAACAAAAATGTCTATTCAGGTCATTTGACTGTTTTCTTAATTGGATTTTTTTTTTTTTTTTTTTGCTATTGAGTTGAATTGTATGAGTTCTTCATATATTTTGGATATTAACCCCTTATCAAGTATAGGATTTGCAAATATTTTCTTCCATTCTGTAGGTTGCCTTTTCATTTTGTTGATTGTTTCTTTTGCTGTCCTGAAGCTTCTTAGTTTGAAGTAGTCCCATCTGTTAATTTTTTATTTAGTTGCTTGTGATTTAGCTGTCATTTCCAAACATTCATCGCCAAGATCCATGTCAACAAGGTTTTCCCCTAGGGTTTCTCCTAGGAGTTTAATGGTTTCAGGTCTTGTTTAAGTTTTTAACCCAGTTTGAATTAATTTTTATGAGTAATGTATGATAAGGGTCTAGTTTCATTCTTTTACACGTGAATATCTAATTTCCCCACCACCATTTATTGAAGAGACTGTCTTTTCTTGATTATTCTTGGCTCCCTTGTCAAATATTAAACGATAATATATGTAGGGGTTTATGGACTTTATTTTCTAAATTTTATATGGCAAAAAACAACTTAATTAAAGAGAGATTAGATAATAGAAATTGGGGGCAAATAAATGTATGCTTACGACAGATGCTAATGCTTCTTGTATGAATTAGAAAAAAATGGCTTTTTAAAATTTTGGCATATAATGTGCAAAGCGAATTTAATGCCCATGAACAATGGGCGTGATGCAATATGTTATCAAAAATGTTATCTCTTATAAGTTCCCCTAGGTGATACCCACCTTTTTTTCACATAGGTTTGTAGTTGCTAAATAAATATCATCACTAATACTTCTACAGATAATTTAAACCCTCTGAATTAATGGAGGCACTGACCTTAATCATTTTCTCTTTCTAGGAGGTAGGCAACATCATTTAATGATACCCCAAGAGGATTTCACTATTGTAGAATTATTTCAGAAAAACCATTGGCAGCACTCCCCTTAGGAATCTGCATTTGATTATCTGATGAAATTATATTTTCTATAAATTCATAAAGACCTTATACTTTCATAATCTAGTCTTAAAATACACTGTCCCTCTTTAAAACAGTTAACTTATTTTAAAAATTGGGTTATACTCTGAGTATCAACTTTTTCAAGAAATGAAGAGAACAGAGCTTCATAGTATGAGTAATATTATTTTACCACTGCTGTATATAAAATCAAAGACTTATGGTAAGAAAGGACACAGGAATTTATAATTCTCCCCAAGAGCATTCAAGGCACTTTAACATTATATTACGGTCTATTTGTAGATTTTCCCCTTAAATTACTCTTTCTTATTTTTATTAAATTCTCTAACTATATAGACATACATATCCAATACATTTTAAAATTTTTGTTAGAGCATGCCTTAATATCTTAATGACCAAATATCTATGAATAATCCATAGTTTTTTAGAACTGCAGAAGAAGAAAGATTAAGATACTAAATTTTAACGTTAGAAATTTAAGTTTTTTTAGTTTTGTTTAGTTTTGTTTTTTATGTATTTATAGTAGCATATGAATTCCAGAAACAGTAATCTCAAGGTAATAGAGCTATAATAAATTTGTTCAATATCAGATTTGGATTAGCCAAGTATAAAATAAAATTGAAGATGGCATTTTCTCTAAGCTTCAAAGAGAACACTAATTTTAATGTAAATTTAGTAGTTAAATTGGGAGTGTCCATAGCAAAGCTTGTGGTGTTTATCATAAAGCTGTGTTTTCATTAAGTCTGAGAATTGCAGTAGGTCCGCATCTTACTAAAAATAATAATAATAATAATAATAACAATAATAATAATAAAATGAATTATATATGAATAAAACTATTACATGATAATTTGTATTATATCATCATAATGAAATATTAATACTTGAAAATGCAATTCCTTCCCTAAAGTGAATATTTGAAAGAAACTATCATGATGACTTGTATATGCTTATCTGTGTTCTGATATTAAGTAGGAAAAGTATTATTCATTATATAAATTAGCATTGCTATAAATAGATCATGATTTCCATATATTTTCAAGCACCAAATATTAAACTTAAATTTATGGATAGTTTAGCTCTTAAAAATAATGTTTTGTTTTATTAAAATATGCCAAAGGTAAAAATAAAAAAAGTTATTCACAGCATTGACTGTAGTTTAGGATTGAAATTAAAATAGAAGATAATTTATGTCTCTGCTCATGCCGCCTAGCTAAAGTACATTGAGGGAGAAAGGAAAAGAAAGCTATATCTCTTATGATCAAGGAAACATATAATTCTAACAAGGGATTATATATGAAGAAGAATTGCTGAGAAATGTGAAATAAAATCCTAATAGAGAGATTATTCACCAAGTATGCATGTGAAAAATCTTGGCAACAAACAAAAACATTATATTTTGCCATGTATAGTGTGCACTTTTTTGCCCGCATTGGTGAGGAGAAAATAAAGATGAGCATTATACATGGGTAGTGCTAATTATGTAGCTATATAAATGTTTTCAATTCTTTTATTTTTGCTTATGGAGTTAAAAGTGTAACTCTAGAAATCAATAATGATATCTGTATTCAAAATAATACTCTGGAATACAATAATTGGTTTTGCTGAACTTACAACGAACTTGCAATTACGAAGCATCCTCGGCCTTCTATGATGTATAAATACCGCAAATTTGTTACTGGTACATAAAATTTCTTGTACCTTGTATCTGTTCTTGTGTTTTATAAGTATTTTTACATTAAATTTCTTGTACCATAATATGTTAAAAAATAAATGCTAAAAATTCCTTTAAAATACAAAAAACAAGTACCTACATGTAAACAAGAATTAGAATTAAAAAATTAAAACAAAATATTTTTTTCCTCTGAAAGTTTGGGCCAAAAATGTGGGTGAGAATTACATACAGCAAGATATGGTAGTAAAACACAAAAATTAAGACCCCCCAAAAAAATTTATACCATAAAACAGATAGATATGTATTATAAATAATGGGGGACCTCATCACAGAAGTCGGTAAGTAGGAAGCGCCCGGAGTCAGTTCATCTACTGAAACAACAGTTGAGCTGGCCACAAACATCAGAATAAAATATTTCATATCACTGGTGTTAAGTTAAATACTTACAGTGTCCAGGGAAGTACTTATTGAAAAAAGAGGCTGGTATAATTTGAAATTTGGTGTGTCACATAGCAGCTACCATTCCTCAATTTCAAGTCTATGGCAGACAGTTCAGGGAAGTCTACACATCCCTGATATGTTTTTCTAGTGCCAGGATGTACATAAAGACTTGTACTCTAAAAATTAGAGTTGTGTGTTTTGACCAGCCTTGAGGTTCATTGGCACACAGGCTGGTCATTGTTTCAACCCCACTAGACTGAAGCGATTCCCTGGGAAGCATCTATCAGCATACTTCAAAGAGGCAGAATATATTTTTGTTTAGCTCTTCCTTTTGGATACAAACATTTAAAAATATCTCTCTGAGGTCACTGACTGACTGCAAATTTAATGAAACAGCTTTGAGTGACCACACACAACACAGAATATAGTCGTTACAAAAATCGTTTGGAAAGGTCACTAAAAAAATAGTTGACTATAGCCCTCATCAAAACGATAGCAAACACTGGGGGAGGGGTGAATTTTCAAGATTACCAAATTATAATTTTCAATATGTTCAGTTATCAACAAGAACAATTAAAAAAATCACAAAGTACACAAAGAAGCACACACTCAAAATGAAGAAAAATGACTATGGCTTAAGGGACCTATGAGACATCATCAAGGGTACCAACACATTATGTGAGTTTCACAAGGATAAGATATAGAGAAAAGGAAGAGAAAACATTTGAAGAAATGAAGGCTGGAAAGTACCTATTGAAAGCCAAAGTTAAAGAGTATTTCTGATGGATGATGTGATACAGAATTGCACACCTGAAATCTATGAAATTTTACTAACAATTGTCACCCCAATAAATTAAAAAAAAACAAAAAACAATACCCTAGAGACAAATACCACCATTTAGTATCTAAAAAGCAAAAAAAAAAAAAGAGTATTTCTGAAAGCAGCAAGAGAAAAGTGACATACAATGTGCATTTGTCAGGGTTATCCACAGAAAAAGATTCAACACTATATAGAAGAACTATATAAAGATTAATAAATAAAGATTTTTATGGAAATGGTTTACAAGAACATTTTGGGGGTTAGCATGTCCAATATTTAGGGAAGACAGGCAGACAGAAAATTCAGTTAAGAATTGATGTTTCGGTCTTGAGTCTGAATTCCAGAATGCAGAAACAAACCAAAAATCTATGACCAATTGAATTTTCACAAGGGTGCCAAGACCATTTAGTTGGAAAAGAACTATCTCTTCAACAAATAGTCCCAGATTTTAATAACCACATATAAATAATGAAATTGGACTCACAGTTGCTTCCATATTTAAAGATTAACTCAAAAATGATCAATAACCTAAATGTAAAAAACTTAGAAGAAGACATAGAGGTAAATCTTCATGGTCTGCAATTTGGCAGCAGATTCTTAGATTTGACAGCAAAACAAAGAAACAAAAGAAAACATAGATAAGTTGTATTTTGTAAAAAAATAAACTTTTCTGCATCACAGGATATTATCAGTAAACTGAAAAGACTACCTAAAGCGTGGGGAAAATATTTACAAACTATACATCTGGTAAAAGTTTAATATAAAGAATATATAAAGTATTACAAATCATCATCAAAAAAGCAATCACCACAATTAAAAAAAAATAATATTCAAAAGACTTGAATAGACATTTCTCAAAGAAGATATGAAAAAGACTAACAAGTACATGAAAAGATGTTCAACATCATTTACCGTTAAGGAAATGTAAATCAAAACCATGATGAGATAATACTTCGCATTTACTTGGATGGCTTCAATAAAAATAAAGGCAATAGAAAGTGGTGGTATGTCTACATTTTTATCCTCCCGTCAGTTTCTTAGACTCACTCTGTTCCTATCCAGTTCCCACTCAACCTGCAGATCTTTTAGCCTTTAGTGGTCTTTTAACACCACAGTCACCAGGTTGACAAATCACCTACTTAATCTTGGATTCGATGGCTCTTATAAGTTTGGCCTCTGTATCTGCTCAAGACAACCTGCAGTCTGTTTAACACAGCCACCTAACCATAGGACCCTTTAGATCTCACTATCCTGCCCTCTCATGAGCATTTGTCACCTACCCACTGACAATTCACCCATCTTGTTATTGGCTGTGCTAAACCAATCTTTCTACCACCATGGTGACCCAAACAATTCCTTCAGTCCTGCAATGGCACAGAAAAACATTCCATAGGAGCAGCCACACAGCCTATCAGTGTCATCAGCAATTATCAGATGGAAGACTCAGGAAGTTACTCATGAGCAAAGATTCAGCAGGTACATGAACACCATTTTTCCACCTCATGGAGAGATACACTCGTGGGCTTGGATACAACAATGTGCACTGTGAGTCTGGAGTGCAGTAGAGAGCCATGCCTCTGTGGCTTTTTGATTTTATAAAACACACTTGAGTAATCGTTGGGTTGTGGAGAGATACTTGTTTTGGTTTAAGGCACCAAGCATTCTGAGCTGAGGACTTGCACGTTTAAGGAGTTCTTAGAAACATTCAGAACAAAGAAAACTTCATTTTGGTGACACGAGAAGTTGAGTCTAGGCCAGGAGTTGTTAGTAGAGAATTGAAAGATTTTGTTGGCAGGCAAACAGAAGGAGGGTGAAGCAAACAGTAATACTTTTATCCAAAATATTCAATTGTAGTATGTGAATCTGGTTTATTGTTATTGTATAAAAATAACTGTATATTAAAAATCAGAATTAGTCTTTTTGGTGACTTCAAAAATTTTATTGAGTTTGAGTTGCCTTTATACGCTATAGATTTCCACAATCTTTTGATAAGTTAAAGGATTATAGATACTGGGATGGTGCACTTAGAATTAGAGACAATGTATTAAATGAGCATAGTTTCTGAATATAGAACATATTTGCATGCACTTCCCTATCATCCACTTAGGTCTGAGGCCTGACTCTTCACAGGTACTGTAATTTTGCACTTTATTTCTGTTCACTGAATTGGAAAACAGTATTAGACCCAATGACTGTAAATCCCTTTCCAGACCATTTCAATGAGTGAAAAGATATTTACTCTAGCTGTTTTTGCTTTAGTATAAAAGCAGTGCTTTTGATAAGGTACTGAAATCCATTCATATTAATTATAAAAGCTACACAATAGAACATCTCATTTAGAGTCCAGGAGGCCACAAACTAAGTTTTATTCAGATGTAGGATAGTCTGAATAATTATCCTTCAGAATAATGTTGAAAGAAGACCTACATTCAAACTGTGACTCTAACACTTACTCTTCTTTAGAATACTTTGCTACGTCTCTAAATTTTGCCGCTTAGACTGGCACCATGACTCTTACTTCACTGCATTACTCAGGGTTCTCCAGAGAAACACAACAAATAGAATTCCTATATATACAGAGAGAGGAACATATTTTAAGAAACTGGCTCACACATTTGTGAGGGCTGACAAGTCCAAAATCTGTAATGTGGGCTGGGAAGCTAAAGGGATGAGTTCACGTTGCAGTTGAGTCCAGAGGCAGCCTGGAGGCAGAATTCCCTTTTCCTGGAGGATCTCCCTCTATTTCTTATTAAGACCATCAATTGACTAAAGGAGGCCCACCCACAGAATGGAGAGTAACCTGCTTTACTCAAAGTTGGCTGATTTAAATATTAATCTCTTCTGAAAAATGTCTTCACAGCAAGATTCAGATTGTCATTTGACCAAGTTTCTGGGTACTCTAGCCCAGTCATGTTGACAAATGAAGTTAACTATCACATATACATAATAGTGAAGTAAGGTAGACTAACGAACACCTGATTTTCTTTTCCACACTGTTAGTATACAGAGTTTAATGGAGATTGATAAATCTGCAAGTGAACCAGCTAGTGTTGAGCATGACTTTGGTGGTATATTCTCAAGTAAGTCAGAGAACAAATACATCATCAATGGCAGGTATTTTTGTTGTAAAGGGAAAGAAAAAGGAAAAACAATATATTTCTACTTACTAGAACAAAATCACTGTTCAAAATATCGGAGGAAATATACCTATAATAGTGAAGCAAAATACGTCGCTAAGTTTTGGTTTTATTAAAGCATGCATATCAATTTTTATTGATCTTCCTTTTTTTATATGTCCTATGCTATTTACATTTCATAGCATAGAAATGACTTTCAAATATATATATATATATATATATATATATATATATATATATATACACACACACATATATATATGCATATTTTGGGGGATAAATGAAGTGTTGATATCAACTGAATTAAAACTTGAATAGTTAGGCATTTCTCTACTTTAATAATTATATCCACTTGGAACCGATGCTACCATCTGTTTTTAAAGCCTCTAGGACATTTTAAGCTAGGTTTAAACTATAAACAGAGGACAACCTATTTCTCATTAAATAGAAGAAAGAACTAATGATGCAGTATAATTATTTAGAACAACTTGCCAATGTCCCTCCAATTTAATGACTGTCAATCAAAATTGGTTATAGAAATTCCACAATGAGAAACAATTTAGTTCATTTTATGCTCAGTCCTTTGCAACATTTTGTCCTTGGACTTGACTGTTCTCAAAACCTTTATTTTTATGTATTAATATGCTATACAAGGTAGGAAAAACAAAACAAAAATAACAGTAGGAAAAATGAAGACACAATATCCAGTAAAAAGAAAATACAATCTGGAAGATAAATAAAGGAAACACTCAGGAAATGTAAGAACATCCAAGATAAGTACATAGATATCAACCTACACAGACAATAATAAAAAGAAATAAAAAAATCTAGAAGAAAAGACCAAGAAAAATAGAATGGAATATCTGATATAGGCTATTTCATAGATGTCTCCCAATTTATCAGAGAATTAGGGATGAATTAGTGAAAAAATAGTTAGATAAAATTAAGTGCATGGCTATATTGGGCAATGATTCACTCCAAAATAATCACTGTACAAGAAAACAAATGTGATATTACTTCACTCAGAAGTGAGGAATGTTTGTAATGACAATTACATAATACATATTGATATAACAAAAGCTGTCATTAAATTATATTGAAGACAGAGAAAAATGAAATGTTCATGTTCTAATTGAGACATGTAATAGAGGGTAAACATCCAAATTAACTATTTAAGGGATTCAATAGATAAGGTGTATAATAAAAGATAAATTGAGAAATAATTTTGAAAGTAACTTATTTAGTGAAAAGGAGGTAAATAACATAAGGAAGAGAAGTAGAGATGATACAGGACATTTCTATTTCTTATAAGTCTACTGTCTGATCTGTGAATTTTCTGGTCAATTGTACACATTTAATTTTAGAGGCAGAGCTCCAGAGTTTCCCATCTGGAATGACAAATGGGCAGTGCTCTTTACTGAAGTCTTTCATCATCCCCAAATCATTTCTTTCTTTTTTCTTTTTTTGGCTTTATATTTTCATGTTTATTCCACAATCTTAATGGCTAAGATTATATGGATTCTCCAGAATCTTGTCTGTATGTTACAGATAGATCATGGTCTTACAAGTGAGTTGCTGTTGAAGCTTTTCCAATAAGTTGTCTTTTAATTAGCTCTTCGGTAATTACAGGAAAAGTCTGAGATTATTACCAGAGGAAAGACAAATCATTCTGTCTTTAGAGCAGATGTCTAGAGAAGAGCAAAGGCAGAACAATGAAATGGAGAATTGTAGCCTTCCCGTCCCTCTCCTATCTGGTCATTTAATCTGGCGTCTTGTATTGAAAGTTAATGATTTCTTTGTATCAAATTTACTTGGTATTTTAACTTTATCTAGCATCTTATATTGAAAGTTAATGATGTCTTCATACCAGATTTCAAACCCTATATATTGTGTCTACATGTATGTATATAATATATTATAAAAGTTATTATATATTAAATATATATTGATAAATATAATTAAATTATTGGTGTATATTATACATACTTTTGAGATATTAGGATTCTAGAAGTTCCTATATTCAAAGATGCCTCATGACATTTCTTTTAAAAATGTTTATGGTTAATAATTCTTTCTTAAAATATACACAAATATTTTTGTACAGAAAAAAAGAAAGGTAGTTATTTAGGACAACATTAACAGTCAACAGCCAACCATTTGCTGCATGTCCATTTAGCTATGATAAATGTGACTCATTGTCCATGTTATAGTTAATGTATTTATCTAACTTAAGAACTACAGATTATTGTCAACTTGACAAGTATCCGACAAATTGGTTGTCTCCCTAGAAGGACTTAGAATTTTATTTTAGCCATTACTATATGGAAATTCATGTGGCTTACCTCATTTGGAATGCAAAATTTATTTTTTTTCCTTCAAATTTCAGTGTGTAATAACAAAATACAGTATATTAAAAAATCCCATATAGATTAACAAGTATAAAAAGGGAAAATAGCCACTGGGAGAAAAAAGACAAAGCCTCATGATTTTACTTATAACTTATTAGAGTACTGAATTTACTCTCAACCCTATCATGAGGACTGTGCTAGAATTTTTATGAATTGGCTAAATAGCGAGAGTCATTTCTCCACACCAGGCACCACTCATTTTTTGATGGAAGATTCAGACCTCCAAAAGACAGACAAAATGTATATGATTTGTATTAAAAAAGTATTTTCACTAAGACATCTGCCCCTTATTTCTCTTTTCTTTAGTTGTTTTATATATCTGAACAGTGATGATTCCTGTTAAGACGGCAGAAAAACAGAGGTTTATTCATTGTGACATTCCATGGATGATTCTTTTCTACTTTGATCAGCTTAGTATTATTAAGAAAAAATAGTTTTTTTAGACTGATCTAAAATGGAAACATCCCATAAGAATGTCATGTGTATAGTAGACATTAAACAGTGTTTTCTCTCATCTTCCTAATTTTTCCCCGATTCTTGCTTCACACTCATTTCTTGGGTTAGCTTCTTCTTTCCAATGTTTGTCTTTGAAAACAGGTTTAATCAAAAGGAAACTAGTTAATCTAAGCAAACCCCTCACATAACCATTTTGTAACTCAGTCTAATAATTCATAACTATCACCTTTGCCATATTCTAGTGATCACCGCAGTGAGAAAAGCATATCATATAGAAGGGATGCTGAAGTCCAGGGTATTCATTTTCTGTAAAGTTGTATTTCTAATGCAGTACATAGGTTATTTAGATTGTCAAAGATAAAGCCAAATTATTTTATTATAAAATTTAAATCATCCAAAAATGTAATTTACACTAACAAGATCTTAGTATCATGATAATACCTCTCTCAAGCTGTTCTCAAGCAAGATTCTGTCAGTTGTCTGAAATCTACACATGTCCCAAAGGCCTTCATAACTATGTAAATCCATTGCTGAAAAGAATGAGTATCCTTAATCTAGAATCAACGTTTTTCAAAGTGGATTTATCTGCCTTCATGCACAGTCATAGTTACTCATCTAGTGACACGGAAGGACACGTCAGATAATGGCAGCAGTGGTCCGTAAGAAATGTCCGTTTGAACTTCATAAGCATTCATTTTTTTCCCTGTTTCTAAATAAAATCTTTTACTGTATGATACTCCTTGTCCATTAATATGTTAATGTATGTTTGAATTATGTGACATATCCACCCTAATTGCTCTAAACTGTATCACTTGTCTCTTATTTCCTTTCTATTTCTAATGCACAGTGCAGTTTAAGTTTTAGTTTCATGCTAACACCCTCCTGCTGATTTCCCAGGATCCTGTCTTTCCTAAAACCAATCCATTGTGTTGCCTCCGGTGACCATTTTTCTAAGGACATAACAATTGCATTATATCACTTCACCTCTCAGAAATTTTTTTTATGCTCTGTTAAAGAAAAGAATGCTACTCTTTTCAATATCTCTATTGTAAACTATAAATGCATGTAAAAGATATGGCTTTTGCATTTTTCAGCCTCCATACTCCCTTTAGTCAAATCTGCTTCTCAAGAATCGACTCTTACATATGTTATCGAGGAGACAGTGAACAAAGGGACTTCTACAGGGCTAGTGTTTCTCTACCAGTAATTTGTAATTTGGTCACAGTTATCTGAGTCGGTCTCATGAACATTTAATCCCAGAAGGCATATGGAAACCTGAAGGAGGCATTTTCCATTATTTGTGAGAAACATTGAACATTAAATGATATTTATTGAACCACGAGTATGTGCCAAACACCACATTAAATGGTATTAGTACAATAGTGCCCTCAAAATAGTCTTTCCCTTTTTAATCTAGTGCAGACAGCCAATCTACAAATAATGGGAAGAATGAAGTCACCACTAAGAGAGATGAAGATGGATGGTGTTGCTAAGCAGATGGAAAATTGTAGCTGGTTATTTCATTTCTTTCTTCTTTCCTTCTTTCTTTCTTTTCTTTCTCCCCCCACGCCCTTCCCCCCACCCCAGTTCCAGGTTCTTCTCACTAAGTCTGGCTTAAATCGCTTCCTTCATTTTTTTTGTGAGATGTTGGAATCCCCTTTCACAGATGAGCCCATTGTCGGCTTAGTCAATAAAGAGTATACAAGACATATCCAGTTTCTCATCAATAGTTGATTCCGGGCTGCAGTATACCAGTACTGTTACAGCCAATAATAGGATAAGATCTGAACAGCTTTTTGATTTTGGGCATTTGGATGTCCACTCTCTGAATACATTACTTTGCAGCAAACTTTGATTTATATTTTACAATAGGCTATGTAATCAGTCAGACTCATGTGCAAGCTCCAAGGCTTAAGGGCTATATTCCCCTCTTAGAATATTCTGTTTCCTGGCAACCTACCTCCTCTTCTCAGGTGCAAACATTTAATGTAACTAATTAGCCAAAAAAGAATATTAGAGAATTACAGTGATGAAACATGGAGATGTAGAATTTGAGGGATAAACCCAAGGGGCATTGGACCTTATGAAATCAAATACATCTTCATGAAAAATGATTAAGACTTGGTCATCATAGATCATCAACCTAGCAAAGTTATTCTCTAAGGTTTTTTTGTTTTGTTCTGTTTTTTTTCGTTTTTGTTTTGTTTTTTTTTTGTTTTGTGTTTTGTCCTACTACAACCAAATGATTCCTGACTGGAGTGATATTGCTCAATGTTACCTGATTAGAGTTAGAATGATAGATGTATTCCATAAAACAAGTTAAGAACATCATATCACTTACCTCTCTGATACCATATTCCCACACAGACACTTAATTCACTCACTTCCACTTTTCGCTAACACAAATCTTACATACACTGAGATTAGCTCACTTTTCTGGTGATTGATTTCAGCTAGAATACATGTTTTGTTGCTTGTTTACTGCTTTAATGGGCTAACTTCTACTTTCTCTTCATTTCCAATACAGTTCTCATATTCTCCAGTTGACTTCTTTGACTACACACTCCTCCCTGAATTATGTTCATAATTTTCTCTTAACTGTTTCTCTAAATGTATGGCTATAGCACCTTTCCATATTTATACCATAACATCAATACAATGTTGTATAATTTTTTTAAATGTTCTAGGCCTATGTATGTCACTAGTCTGAGATTACGTGGAAAATAAATTCTATAAATTCTTGCTTTCTCTGTATAAATTATATTTGGCAGGTATGAGGCATTTGGTAATTAATTGTTGAATGAAAGATACTGGTCAATCATACTGGTCTATGTGAAATCATTGCATCATTTCATAACTACATTCCATATAACTACATTTAAATTAACACTATCCTGGATTTGAATTTCAGCATAGCAGCTGATTGTAAGCCTTTTTATACCAATAATTCCTAGTTTAATCATCTGTAAAAATAGCCAATTTAGATACTTTTATATTTAATGTCACCAAGTTACCAAAGATGGATCAGAGAATGGAGACAATGAACAATAAATATAAAGCATATAATGTAAAACTGCAAAATAAGTGAAGCACTACCTTAACTCCTTAATTATGTGGAGAGCCTTCATTTTATAAGATGTATAATTGTAACACAGTGATGTAGAACATAAAGGACACTTAGGAATAGAAGGAGACAGCATAGGGAATAAGCAAAGAACAATCTCATCTCTATTTGTCCCCTCATCTCAGTCCCACTCATCCCTTATCTCTTTGTTAACTTTCTCTAGGGGTGGCTAGTACTAGGTCTTGTAGACTGAATCCTTTCATTTTATTGTTGTATCTACATATTCATCTTTAATTTCTTTTGTCTTCCTCTTGCACTTACTACCTATTTTCCATATTGTTAAGAATCAACTTATGAGCTTTAGCATAAATCGTTAGCAGAAATGGAAAAGAAAATTACAGTGAAAACATCTATTTGTATATTGCCATTTCTCAAAGAATTTTTATTCCTCTAATCTGCAGCTTAAAGATTAAGTACTACCTTTGATCAAATTAAGAACAATTTATAATTTATTAACCTCCCTTGAGATAGAATTATTTAAAAATGAAATTTATAAGAATATTTAACATCTTATGATAGTATAATATTTGGGTACACAAAAATTGTTACTGCATTTTTTCTTATTTCTAAGAGTGAGGAGACCAATGGTCTCTAACAAAATAATTTTAACTATTTGGTGCTAAAAAGTTTACATAGTTTTAAAATGATAATTTAACATATAAAATGATACTTAACTCTATTAATAATCAGGTAAATGTAAATTCAATTCACAATGGGGGTCTACAGTACTGATCCTTCGTGAAAATATGGTAGCTGTTACTGTTTCCATATCTAGGCCGTCATTCAGATTCTATACTGCTTACTAGTTCTTCACCTTCAAAGAAACCAAACCATTCATTTGGATTTCATGAGTCATCTTCAGATTACCCCCCTATCTGTATTTATCTTTATAGCTTTTAGTATGTCGCACTGACTCCCTAGTTTGGAAAATCGTTATATATTTAGTACAACCTAGCTTATTTCCTTATCTTCCTTTTTTATTAAACAAATGCGGTTAATTGAATGGCATCTATTTTAGTTAGAATGCTCACGATTTTGAGTTAATGATTCCTCTTTTTTTCAAGAGCTAAATCTCCATTCTTTGCTTACAGTGTCTCCAAACCTCCCTTTAACATTCAATTTTCTCCAGTAGACCTACCTATAAAACTCCAATAGACCTCTCCGATTCCACTTATTGGATCTTCATTGATGCATTGCAGCTAAGCAGTAGGGGAGATATTTTTATCAAGATCCAAAGGTAATGCCATTCTTACCTTACAGCTGTCAAGCTTCCTTCACATTATCATTTTATTTAATCTACACAAAAATAAAAATTACTCTTGTTCACTTTATTCTGCAAAAGTGGGGAAAAGATAATGTTACTGATTTTAAAGTACATACTTCAAAACACATAGCTATTTTCAGGCATTTCTTTACTCCTATAATATGCATAAGTCTACCCAATCTGTTAACTCACCTGCATTCTTTTGAATACTGTGATCACTTATTTAGCCAAATCTATATGCCAAGATAGTAAGCACGAATAATTGCTTCTCTGTTTTCTTTTAAATGATAACTCTTTTTAAATCACCTTTGCCAATATGAAAGTTTAACTAGATTAAATTCCAATTTCAGTAGTTAAGAGACACCACTTTGGAAGTAATTAAAAGATAACTCATGCTAATTATGAAACCAAACTAATGAAATCTGTAACTGTATAGTACTGTCTACTTTGACAGCTAGATAAGGTGCTAATTATTTGAAGATTTAACACTAGATCCTTTCAAAACTTCCTCAATGGTTACAGAATCTTGTGAATAACAAGGTAATAAAATTGTTTAACTTCAGTGCAAATATGTGCTCTTAAAAAAAGTAGCAAGTCTCAGTTGGAATTTTGAAAACAACATGTTAGTGTAATGTCAAATGCACATAAAGATAGGTTCTGCAAATTTCCCATGAGAGATGATTCATTACTTTGAAGACATCGATCAGACAGGTGTTATGTGAGTTATTTCCTTTACTTTCTCTCATTAATCAGTCATTTGCCAGCATATGTGAGAAATAATAGTTTTTCTGGACTGATATTCCTACATAATGTTCACCTTTTGCTCTCTGTTCCTGGGGCTTTAAACATGCATGTGTCTATTTTTGCAAGGAAATGATGGAATAATTAGTTTTTGAATAGTAATGTTCTCTGAGTAATTATTCAGCAAATAATCATCTAGCATTATTCAAAACTGAATATATTTGCAAGTGAAACAATTATACTTTGAAATCTTGTCTGAGGCACATCAACACATTAAGAATGAGTTATTTTATTTATGTCTATATTTATTTAAAATTTCAGTTTTTATTTCATTGCATTAAGGATATTTATTATGATCATTTTCATCCATGCTTAGGATACGTGTATATTTTCCATTTCTGTGAAAAAATGCCACTGGGATTTTGACAGCGATAGCATTGATTCTGTAGATTCTTTTGGGTAGTATGGTGATTTTAACAGTATCAAAACTTTCAGTCTATGAACACAGGATAGCTTTCTATTTATGTGTGTCTTCAAATTCTTTCATCAATATTTTGTAGTTTTCCATGTACAAGTCTTTCACTTCTTAGTTAAGTTAATTCCTATGGGTTTTGTTCTTTTTGATGCTGTTGTAAGTGGGATTATTTTCTTAATTTTGTTTTAGGTTTTTAGGCCATTGTCAGTGTTTAGAAACATAGCTGATTCTTGTATGTTTATTTTGTATCTTGCAACTTGACTGAACTCATTTATTAGTTCGAAGAGTATTTTTGTGAGTCTTTAGGGTTTCCTACATATCAGATCATGACACTTGCAAAATTTTCCTTCTTCCTTCCCAATTTGGATGCTTTTTATTTCTTTTCTTACCTAATTCTTTGGGCTAGGCTTCCCAGTACTATGTTAAGTAAAAGTGGTGAGATTGGGCATCCTTGCCTTGACGTTAATCTTAGAGGTCACATTTTCAGCTTTTTACCATTTAGCATGATGTTAGCTGCAGACTTTCATATATGACATGTTGACAGTTTTTATCATCAAGTACTGAATATTGTCAAATTCTTTCTCTGACTCTACTGAGATAATCATATGATTCTTATCTTTCATTCACTTAAGGTGATATATCACATTATTTGATTCGTCCTTGTTGAACAATCTTTACATCCTAGGATTAACACCACTTTGTCATGATATATGAACTTTTTAATGTGCTGTTGACTTTGATTTGATAATTTGGAACCACAAACGTCTCCAAATAGCCAAAGCAATCTGAAGAAAAAGCAAAGTTGAGGGCATCACATTTCCTGATTTCAAAATATATTTCACAGCTAGAGTAATTAAAACAGTATAGTACCGGCATAAAAATAGACATATAAACCAATGCAACAGAATAGAGAGTGCAGGAATAAACCCATGAGTATATGGATAACTGATTTTTGACAAGCATACACAATGTGAAAGCATAGTCTTTGAAGTAATGGTAGGAATATTGGAAACACACAGGTTTTAAAAAAAATGAGATTGGAACTTTATTTTGCACCATATACAAATATCAGCTCGAAGTGGATTAAAGGTCTAAATGTAAAATGTGACACTATAAAATTCCTAAAGGAAAATATAGGAAAAAACCTTCACAACATTGTTCTTGGCAATGATTTCTTGGACATGACAGCAAAAGCACAAGTGGCAAAAGAAAAAATAAACAAGCAAACCTATATCAAACTAGAAAGCTTTTGCACAGCAAAGGAAATAATGAACAGAGTAACAAGGAAATCCATAAAACTCGAAAAAATGTTGCAAATTATATATTTTGTAAGGAAATAATCTCTTAAATATATAATTTACTCCTAAAACTCAATAGCCTAAAAACTAATAACCTGGATTAAAAGTTATGTAAAGGATCTGAACAAACATTTCTCAAAAAAGTACATACAAAGGACCACAGATATGTGAAACTATATTAAACCTGACTAGTTATCAGGGAACTGCAAATGAAAACCATAATGAGGTACCACCTCTCACCTGTTAAAATGACTATTATAAAGAAACACACACACACACACACCACACACACACACTCAGTGCCAAAAAAAGTATACACATTTTAAGAAAGGAAAACTGTATTAAAACTGTAATACTCAACATATACCGATAACAAAAGATGAATACAAGTCACATTTGACTTCTGCAAATACAAGAGGTGCTCAAAGTGGTTACCATCAGCATCCAGACACTTCTGATTATGGCAAACTGCTGCTTAAGCAACGTTGACCAAAGTGTCCACTTGTACGAGGTTGAACAACTAAGTTCGCAAACTCATCCTAGAAAAAGTGGTTCGTACCTCATTGCGAAATATCACTCCAGTCACCTTCAAAGTACTTCCCTTGGGAAGCTATGTCCCAATGCCAGTGCCTATTCTACCCTTCACAGCAATTTTCAAACACTTTTTCTGGAATGTCCATCAGAGCTGCATTGTATTACGCTTGATATCCTGAATGTCATCAAAATATAGTGTGTGTGTATATATATATATATATTTTGGTAGATACCCAAAAGAGGGATTGCTGGTTATTATGGTAATTCTATTCTTAATTTTTTGAGGAAACTCCATAGTGTTTTTCATAGTGGGGACACCAATTTACATTGTGGTATACCACACAATGAAATATTACTCAGCCATAAGAAAGGATGAATTGCTGCCATTTGCAAAAACATGGATGGATCTTTAGATCATCATGCTAAGTAAAAAAGTGAGACAGAAAAAGTTGAGAAACATATGATTTCACTCATATGTGGGATATAAAACTGAAAGCAACAAATGAATAAGACAAACTAAGAAACAAAAACTCACAGACACAGAAAACAGTTCAGTGGTTAGCAGAGGATATGGGAGTAGGAGGTGGTGGTAGAAGAGGAAAAAGGGGTCGAATATCTGGTCACAGAAGGAGATTTGATTTTGAGTGGTGACACAATGCAATGTATGGATGACATAGAATTGTACACTTGAAACCTATATAATTTTATTAACCAATGTCACCCAAATAAAGTTAATTTAAAAAAGACAAAAGTGAAATGGTGTTATCTTTCGAGTTTAGAGAAAAATTATTTTTTAAGATATTTAGAATTGTGTGTTCTTCGAAAATAATATAAATTATATATAGTTGAAAAGGCCAGAACATTACTCTGAAATATTAATTAAAACAATGAAAATTTATCAAAATAAAATGCATTATATGTAATTAAAGTGATCTTACAGCAGATTGTGTTTTATTTTATCTTATATACAAGTGCTTACAGGAAATTTAATAGTGGTAATTAGTACATTAAAGCATTACTGAAAATATGAGGAAAGTCCTAAATTGTTAAGAAGATGATGATACAGATTTAGTTGTTATCCAATTTTATTTGAAACATATGTCTTTTTTTCTTGATAAATGCATATTGAGTTAGATATCTATGTGCCATAAAACCAAAACATTATGACGCTGACTTTCTACTCTGATAGAAGGCAACATAGTAAGCGACATATATTTTGATGATAAAGTAGATATATTACTCTTGCAAACACATAAACTTGCATATATAATCTAGTTAGGTATTAATAACCAGAAGGTGCTTAGTTTTGAACATTATGAGTTATTTTTAGAGGGATGAAAGGTATATTTAGGTGTATCTCCAAAAAAGCAAGTGGCTAATGATCAGAGAAGTATGCGTTTTGGCTAAGGGTCAGAAGAAAAGTAGATAAATATGGATTACCAGAACTCACAACTTTAAGAATTTTCTTCAATGAGATTTTGAAAAGATAGGCAATAGCACCAACAGGAAAACAAATATATGATAACTGTGACAATATTGTAATACGTAGAAGGAATATCATGAATGAATGGCATTGTTCATATTTACTAGCTGGAAAAACACAAACACAAAAACAAACAAACAAAAAATATTTTGGTAAACACCAAACTAAGTTTTGGTAAACACCATCCCAACTAAGTGAAAGTTTAATTTTTCTATTTAGTTTATCAGATCTGAACACATTATTGAGAATAGCAGTCTCTTTGCAAATGTTTGTGCATTTATAAAGGATATTGGTGAAACTTTCAAATGAAATGAAGCCATATCCCTAGGCATATTCTGAAACCACCTACTTAGGAGTCCGCAAAAAGTATTAGTTTCACTGGAAAAACAGAAACAAAGATAAATTCCAATTTTTATTCAGAATAATCCTAGCACCAACTTTGTTCATTTCTATTCCAAAGATTCCATGGGATTAAACAAATTGACTGTTCTAGTTACTTATTAACACATTCTTTTAAAATGTTATTTTAGGAAGTACATTGATAGACAGAAAATACTACAGTAAATTAAAACAAATAAAACCAATATTTTAAAATACCTGAAGCTATGTTTTTGGTTTTGTTTTACTGGTGTTTTTTTTCTTCTTTATCATTTCAGAATGTACTTTCAATTTCATATTTTGGTAGCATACTGATTTTGTGCTTGCTCTTTTACAAATTATTACTTTTTGAGAAAAAAGAAAAAAGAAAGAAAAAAATTGCCCTATCAAAGTTTTATCCTCATAACTACCCAGACCTTAAGTCATATTTAGCTTACTCCATCTTGCCTCTGGATGAATAGGGCAGATCATTCTTTAGAGAAAAAAGGGATGTTGATTTAAAAAGATGGCTCTGTGTTCTCCCTGATTTAAGGGGAACCATGGCAACAGTCAAAAGGGGGTGTTGCTTAGCAACTGAAAACATTAATGAAGAGATTTCCAAATTCTATTTAGGGAAAAAAAAAAGTGCTTTGGAAAAACTTCAGGACTTGGCATAAATGTACACCAAAATTCACTTATGAAACATGCTGAGTACATAATCACCAATTCTGGAAAGCAAAATGCTTTACAAAGGAAAAATACCAAATATGAGACTTACTGGATATTTTCTCTAAAAGTAATAGTTTAATATTTAATAACAGCATTTATGACACAATAGCAAAAACATTAAAACTACTAATGTTTTGTCTTCAGATATAATAATAAGGAAAGCAAGGTTAACTACAAAATCTATTACTATCATATACTGCAATGAAACCTGAGATCTTAGGTAGGATAAGGAATTTATCTTGTTGAGCTGCTGTGAGGCACATCTGCTAACATGCATGACACTGTCATCCAAAACATTTTAAGGGGTTTTCTCCCAATCTAGAAGAGGCACTGCAGTTGCAAACTGTCACTGTTTGTATTGGGTAAAACTATATTTTCCCTTTGAAAATATCTTTCTTATTTGCATTTCACCCATGTATTATGTCTTAATTTTGAAAAAAATGGCTTGTGTAATATTTTATTTTATTCAGTTGTAAAAATAGAGCCAAAGTGGGTCTTGAACATAGTGTGTAACTACTGCATTATAATTTTGTTTTATGGGTTCCTGTATCAAATATATAAATGTTAATAGATAGGCCATGTCAAGTTTGACAGGAATTAATGTAAATAAATAAATAAATAAATAAATAAATAAATAAATAAATAAATAAATAAGGTTATATTTATGTATATATACATTATATTTATATATATACACACATTATTATTTTGTATGTTTTTTTCACGTGTCTATCGTGTCTATCAATGTATTAGCACTGGTTTTATAATGATTATCACATCACCAACCTTATATCTCAAAATGTATTCTTGAATGATTTATGGATACTTCTATAAAGCACCAACATTTTGCTAGTCACTATGGCAAACGTTAAATGTATCACAAAGGAAAAACACCCTTCCATGTTGCTCTGCTATAACTCTGGTCATCAAATGTATGGCAGTTTGTTTTTCAATCCAAGGAATTCTGGGATACCAGATGGATGTCCTACAATTTCACTCAATTCTGGTACAGGTTAAGGCCTTTGTCCCACGAGACTGCACCTCACTTCAGATGTCACTAACAAGTCCAGGTTATTGACAAACAAGCTATAAATCCAGGGTTTCCTCACAAACCCCTCCTTTGCTAGAGTGGCTTACAGAGCTCAGGGAAGTATTTCACTTACTAGATTAAGAAAAGTTAACCAACAAAGACATCATCTAGTGTACCACTTATCAACATGGTCTCTAAACTTTACAGGGTAGGTAGGAAGGTAGAAATGAGCTGAAGGAGGGACTGGCCCCGGTTAGGAGGCCACCGGCAGCTGCTCCTACTTGGGTCAAGGCCCCTGGCAGCTGCTCTCACTTGGGGCACAAACACCTTGCTTGCTCAGCAGAATATTGAGAACAAGATATGCTGTTAGAAGAAGGAAAAATGCTGGAGAGGGAGGGAAGTCATCCTGCTTATCAGAATACACATCCTGCTTCTCAGGACTATTTTAATGATCTTTTTAAAAAAAATCATGGTGAATTAAGAGTTCACGTTTATGCCCTGAGAAACAACGTTGAAAATCAGAAGGGAGGACGGGACACCTCAGCGGAGAGAAAGAAAGATAACAGAGAGGGACAGGGGGAGACCATTCTACCCATAGAAATAAAGACCCTCACACACTCTAAGGAGAGGCTGCTCCCCTCTCTGGGGTCAGCCTGCTCCATGGCTCAGAGTGTACTCGCTTTCACTAACAAACCTCTTGTTGTCCTATGCTACATAAATTCTGTCTCCTGACTGAATTCTTTCCTTCAAGAAGACAAGAATCCAGGAAAATGTCATTCCTGGTAACAAACCTGTATTGCAGAAGTTTAAAACTCACCTCCGTGCAGTCTTGTGCAAGTTATTAAATATCTCTGCTCCTCGGTTTCTGCGTTTTAAAATACGCCTAAGAGTCCTGACTACTAATAAACTAATTAAACAAGGACACCTTTAGACTGAGGTAGCTGTCATGTTCTGGTGGCTTATGAAAGCAGTCCAACACCTAGGCTGCAAATGCCTGGAGATAATGAAATCAGAACCTAAGGATAACCAATCACAAACAGCCATGCAGGCTTTATGCTACAGCCAATCAACAAATTCATTGCTTTGCTTCGCTTTTTCCTGTAAAAGTCTCTCCCCAGCACCTGTTTGTGGAGGCTCCTCACTGCAGTATTTCTAGTTTGGTGCTGCCTAATTCAAACTTATAAATGCCCAAACTCTTAAAAATTTTAGTGGGTCTCAGTTTACAATTGAGCAATACTAAAGGCTTTGAGAGATTAATAACATAAAGACCAAATAAATGGAGTGTGAGAACTGAATGAATTAATATATAGCTGGTCCTCAAATAATGTCCTTTCATTCAATGACGTTTTGTTATAACACTGATGGGGGCGGGATCCATTCCCACCAGGGCCACACATTTATTTCAATGTTTAGTATTATCAGTGCTCTGGGTCTTTACTTAGAAGTTTGGTGATATTTTAGTGACCAGAAAGATGCTATAGGAAACTAAGTCTGATTTATATCAATTAGCCTATAATAAAATTGGTTCTGCTATAAGTTGTTTGACTTAAAGTCACCGTTTCCAAGAACCGATTGGTGAAGTTAAGTATGGACTTACTGTACATGAAGTTCTGGATGATGGCGTATGCATTGACATTTTCTTTTTGTTGCTTTTTTATGTCGGTATTATTTTTGTATTATTATTGTATATGTTATCCATAAAATAAGGGGCTCTTCTGGGCTTTAAATCCAGTGGTGATTAGCACTAAAAACTACTGACTTAATCAAAGTACCTCAATGTATGCTATATTAGTTTACCAATGGAATAGGAAATATTTAGCATTAAGACAATTTAAAGATCCATTACCTTAAAATGTTATTTTTGTGTATACAAAAATGATTCATCCAAAGTAAAGAAGGTCTATGTTTTTCTTGTTAGCTCATTTTATTTAAGTGTTATGTTCCAGACATGACACTATGCATTTTAAACATATTAGCGTCTCCTCTACATCCCTTCAAATACATTAGGTATATATTATTACTTTTTTTTTAATTGCCTACTTTGTACATCTAAGAAAGTGGCAGAAGCTAGATTCATATCTGTATCAGTTTTCTATTGCTGCATAACCGGCTACCACAAACATAAAGGATTGAAGCAATACCTGTTTACGGTCTCACAGTAAGGTCAGGATTGGATGTGTTGGACTGAGTTCTCCAAGTGTTACCAGGACAAGCGCTTCCCTAGAGGCACTGGAGAAGAACCTATTTCCAAGCTCAGTTAGGTTGCTAGCAGAATTCAGTCATTTGCGGCTATCAGTCTGATACCCATTTTTTGCCAGCTGTCATCTGGAGGCCATTCTTTACTCCTAGAGGCTGTCTGTATTCCTTCTCAAATGTCCCTCTCCACCTTCAAAGTCAGCAATGGGGCATCCTGTTTACAGCAATAATCTCTCTAATTTCCTTTCTGCCACCAGTCAGAGAAAATTGTCTGCTTTTAAAGGGCTTTGTGATTAGATCAGGCCCACCCAAATAATCTCAGCATTTTAACATTAACCGATTAACAACCTTTATTAGGTCCACAATATTAATTTTGAACAGGTGATGTAACATAATCATGAAGAAACATCTTTTCATATTTTCAAACTCCACCCACATTTTTAGGGGAGAAGACTATATGAGGGAAGGGTCATCAGAGGTTATTTTAGAACACTGCCTGTCCTTCACCCAAGTCTATAACACCAGAGAACATTTTCTTAAACACTATGTAATAATGTCGACCATTCCAAGGCATTCTTAATTATCTGTTTGAATAAATATTAGTCTGAACAGGCATTAGATGGACCAATTTAGCTGCATATACAACTAGATAAAAATAGAATTCCCCCTGCCTTCACAGGTTTATTTTGTACCATATATCACCGTCTCTAATGCTTTGAGAATATTATCAAGATATCCAAATTAGTTAGCTATTTGGCTTCAGATTTAAGATCCAGATGTATCATTGGAAACTGTACAATTAATCTCACAGAAATCTCTTTTTTTCCGAGAGGTACAAAGTTTATTTTATCATAAAAATGGATATATAATGAAGTACTGTGTTGGACATAAACAACGAACCCACTTTATTAATATCTTAATTCCTTCCAGATGTTTCTACTATTGGGGAAAATAGTAAGCATAACTTTTCATCATATTTTTCAAATAATTATCAGAATCAACATCTGATAAAACAACACTGAAACCTAAAATTAATAACACTGATTGCAGTTATGTGGAAAGTTAACCATTATTCTCTTGGGATGTAAGCTGTATAAGAGTAGTATCAGTCTCATTAAATATGTGTCACGAATTAATACAACAGTGCCTTCAGTACATCAGTTGTCCAAAAAAAAAAAAAGAGTTTCAAGTAAAAGTTGACTACAGTTGGATTTATTTTATAAATTGATTAAGTAAATGAATTTAAATGATTCTCAACAGTTTGGTATGCAGGTACATATAATTTTTCAGAGTAAACTATATGTATGCTAGTTTAAAAATTAAGTTTCGAACAATTTTTCCTGCTAAAATCGGCAGCATAATTGACAGCACTACTGCTTATTTCTCATCTCAATTTGACAACCTTTTGGTGTATATTTTGCTGGACTATTATTACAAACAAAATCTAATTCTTTAAATTGCATTATCTATAAAGTATTACCCACATTGTGGTTATGTATCTGTGAAATAATCAGAGATAAGCAGGTCATGAGTACTAAAAATATATCAATATCTAATCTACATCTATATCTATACCTATATCTCTATCTATCTAGTATCTTCCATACCAGAGCAGAAAAACTCATTATCAACGAACTGAAAAGGATTAACACTCCTTTTATTTAATGCAGTAAGCAAAACAACAAACAACTTTTCCTCCTTTCTATCATTTATTCACTACACAAATATGAACTCTACCTATGGTATGTAATTGACTGTGATGGCTACTGAGAATAAAAAGAAACAAATAAGACTCAGAATTTGTTCTCAAGAATTTCAGTCTGCTAGTAATTCATATTAACCAAGTTCAATTACTAACTATGCATGAAAGATCATATATTATATTATTTAAATTCACTTTCACAAATTGGTAGGCATACTTATTTCTTTTATAGAGCTAAGGATATTGATACTTTATGAGTTTGGGTTTTTTTCAAGGTAATATTGAATATAAATGTCCATACTAGAATTTGGTTCAGCTCTAGTTGATTCCTGGAAAGGAAGAATACACAATCCAGAACTGATACAAGGAAATTTTCCCACCCTTAAAAAAAAAATATGAACTCAATTAACTACCTTCATCTAAGGTAGTTCTACATATAAACAAATGAAAAAATGTAACACCTGAAAAAAGAGAAATACAGAGCAATATTGACTAAGAAACTTGTAAAACACATATGTTTTTTTTCAGAAATGCAAGCTAGAACCAAATCATATAAAAAAAAGATGACACTGTGCAAAATAAAAGTTTGTTATAAAACAAACAAACAAAAAATCACAGATCTGGGAAATTAAAATCATAATTATTGAAATGACCAAATCTGCAACAAATGATTCAGATGAAGCGTGGAGCAGGCACAGTAGAAACAACCCACTTGTGAAACTGTATAGTTCAAATAAACAAGAAACAGGGACATAAAAAAATACAGTAATAGTGTCAGTGCGAGAGCTTCTAAATACTTCTATTTAGAGTTCTAAAAGAAAGAATCATCAGCTTAAAGACAGGCAACCTGTAACGGAAAAGGAGACCTCAAGTTTTACATAATAAAAATGATGGCTTCAGAAGTGAAGTCTGTCATGTGCTACTTCAAATACAATAGCTACAACACTAGTGCAATATATACAAACAAATTCCAGCAACCACAAACACACAGACGTCATTATGAAGCTTCAATGTATTAAGGATAAACAGAAAATCCTAAGAGTTACTAGACAGAGTGGATTACATACAGCAAATAAGAATCGGTTTTGTTTGTTGCTTAGCAAATGTTGAATCTAACAATGTCCGGCACCCATGCGTGGGGCATGTTAAGTGATCAGAACAGACATATTTGCTGTCCCCTGCCAATCTTTTATTTAGGGAGAGGACATGGATACAAACCATAGAGATAACTACATTATAGTGCTATGGAAAGTGATTAGTTCTCAGAAGGGGAGTTGGGGGAGTGGGAATGAGGCCTGGGGCATGGACTGGGCATAGAGGATTGGATTGTAAGGGGCAGGTGCACGCAGGAGTTAGGATATTCTTCCTTGAGAAAGTGACATTGAGCAAAGGCATGAAGGAAGTAAGGGAGATATCTATGCAGATGTCTAAATGAAGATTACTACAAGCAGAGGAAATACACAGTTTCCTATTGTAAAGGCTCACAATAAGAGTTTACCAAACATAGTTGAACACGAGGCCGGTATGTTTAGAACAAGTATGAGTGGGAAAACAGTAGAGGATAAGATCATGATTATGGATCATGTAAGCCTTTTTAGGTGATTATAAAAATCTGTGCTTTGATTTTGGTTGAAATGAGGACTTTGGAGAGGATTCTAAATAGAAACATGGACACCACCAGACTTAGAGTTTAAAAGAACCACTCTCACTATAAAGTTGAGAATATATTTTAGGAATTGGGCAAAGATGATAGTGGACAGCCTAGGTAGGAGACAACTATAGTTGTATATCTAAGAGATTATGACACACAGTGGTAAGGTAGTAGGAAAATGGTAGGAAGTGGCTAAATTCTGGGTTTTAACAAATTACTAAATGTGTAAGAAATGGATGCAAGGATGGCTCTGACTAGAAATATAGTGTTTTCATCAACTGGAGTGGGAAAGGCTGTGGGTGGAGAAGATTTGGAGAAGATCAGACTTCCATCCTGGGCATGTTAAATTCGAAAATTTTATTAAATATGTGAAAGGTGAATTCAGGTAAGAACTTAGATACATGCGTATGTGCTAAATTTTGAGAAAGGTTTGTGCTGAAGATATAAATTTGGAAGTCATTGTGTAAAACATATTTAAGATGTGAGAGCAAGTGCATCAGTCCACCAATGGACTGAGTGGAGGTAGGCAAGAATACAACATCACAAAAATGAACTTTGGATGCTCCAAAGTTAAGATATCTGGAAGAAGAGGAATGACCAATAAAAGCCTTTGAGTAGGCAGCTGGTGAAGTAGGAGAATAACTAATATGATGTGTTAACCTAGTGATTACATTTCATTAAGGAGAGAGTGACTAACTGAGAACTATTGCTGTTAGTTTTATAAACTGAGAACTGAGAATTGACTCTTGGAAATAGCAACATAGACATCATTTTGATGACCTTGACCAAAGCAAGTTAGATTGCTTGGTGAAAGAAACAGTGTGTAAATACAGAATAGGAGAAGAGAATTGGAGACAATGTACATACTTTATTCATTTGAGTTTTATTTGAAAGGAAGGAAGTAAAATGTAACAGCTAGGAGTTAAAATTTTCTTCTTTTTCTTTCTCCACCTCTTCCACATCCTCAGGTTTTTACTGTTTTTGTTTTTAATTTGGAAGAAATAATAGTATATGTTATAGCATTGAAAATGATTTGGTAGAAAGAAAAAAAATAAGGATGCATTGGAGACAAGGAACATTACTGGAGCTATATTCTTGAGTAGGCAAAAAGGGAAACAAATGAATGCCTGAGTTAGGACATTAGCTGTAAAGAGGACCATGAATGGTTCCAATATAATAATAGGCAGTGAAACAAATTATACAAATCAAGATTTGTGAAGTATGAGGATATGTAGACGAATCCAGAGAAATTCCCTTTCAAGTGTTTCAATTTTCTTAATAAAGGTAAGCTTATCAAAGTAAAGAAAGGGTAGAGAAGGCAATATTGGTCACTGGAGGAGAAAAGAAAAGTGTAATATAGCAGGGAATTTAATGGGATATAAAATAATACATAATCAAGATGCCTGTAAACATGAAGGCACACTTAAGTTTCCAGCTTTGAAATTAAAATGTATATTTCCACATTCTAAAGAGCTGAGACTCAGATAAAGTGGAGACAATATATTGCCATGGTGTGATTGTTCCAAGCACGTGATATGAAGTAAGAGAGGTAAGAGACAATGACGGTGGTTGACCATAGAATGTGATCTGGTTAAAGTGGGACCAAGATGATCTCACAGAATTTTGGGAGAGAGAAAATTTGGTTTGATCAATGGACTGAAGCTTCCAGAGAGATCAAAAGTTTCTGGAGATTGTGTTCCTAGAGGGAGTGAATGGGCAAAGTGTTGAAAACAAGGGTTCCTTTTGGTGACCAATGTAAACAGGAATAAAAGGCAGACAGATCAGCCATGGTATCCTCAGGGCAGATGGCAAACGAGCTGAGGAAAGTGATTACTTTTGAGAACAGATTTACCAGGAGTGTGCAGAAGCTTTGTTGATGGTGTTTGCTGTGTGCAGAGCTCCTTCACAAGCTAGAGGTAGAAGGACTTAGAAGAATTGGGCTGGTCCCGGGGGGGAAGGGCACAGACAGACAGAATGCTCCAGTGGCTTTAGGACTGTTAGTGACAATTTAGAGGAGTTTATAATTAACTACTGTGATTTCTGAGGTTGGGACTAGAAGTACGGCTCCAGTCTGACTGAACCCCTTTATTTCAGATTCCAGTGGGTCTTTATTCATCAGCATTTGGCTAGCTTCATTTATTTGTGTGTGTGGTTGGTGCTAAAATATATATATATATATATATATATATATATATATATATATATATATATATATATATATATCTTTCCTGATTTAAAATTAATATATTTCAATATTTTTTCAGTTGGCGAAATCTGTGATGTAGTATCAATGTGCATATTAACCCAATATTTTACCATGTTTTTGTTGTTTTTGTTGTTGTTTCACCATTCTCTCTCTCTCTCTCTCTTTCTCTCCCTCTCTCTCTCTCTTTCCTTCTCTTTCTCTGTCTTTCTCCTCCCTTTCTCTTTTTTCCCTCTTTTCCTTCTCTCAAACATACAAATATATTCACAAAGAATATAATTAACAACATTTTTTTCCGGGTAAATAAAATACCTAAATCTGTGATTTTTGCTACTTCAACTTCTTCGTGATTTAATAAAAAAGAATTAAGTCAAACTAAAAACAAAATACATATATGTTTTGATAGGTCTGTCATTGATTCATCTTTATTCAAGGTACATCACTAGTTTTCTCACCTCACCTTTTGGTAACTTATCACATATTATAGAGCATATTGTTGCTATCAGAGTGAGAATAAAAATTGACACCTCTTTATCCCACAAAATGTTAAGGTGCAATATGCATGGACATCTTCCAGTAGTAGTTTCATTATAGTTGTAAAATTACTAGTCAGAAATTGAAGTGGAGAAATGATGACATCAAGAGTAAGATATCCCAGAGAGAGAATTAATGTCAAAATAATTACATGGTTCACAGTTAAAGCTGTATGGTTATTAGCAACTCTAGAGAAGCTAATTAAATAAGTCAAAAATTGTGTTTAAGCCAGTTAAGTCAGAGTGTTTCTATAGCTTCTGAACAAATAGGCAATACCTAAGAGCTGACAATGTACTCATTAATCAAAGGAACTGGAAATTATATCACACTGATTAAAACCACATGTAGTAAAAATGCCTATTTAGTTTTCTTTTAAAATGAGATTTTTGAAAAAGCTGAACTGCTACTAGCTTTAATTCACTCCCACAATCGGGAAAGTTTTTCATTTTATAATCCTCACAACTACTTTTGATAATTACCTAATTTTCTTCAACTCCTCAGTCCCCCTTTTTAAAAAATCAATACCCATTATTAGTTTTCAAATTAGAAAGAAAAAAATCACACTTCTTAAAATATAGACTAAACTTCTTGTATAAAAACGGAAAACAAGAAAAAAAAATGTGCAGTGGAGTACCAAATTTAAGAAAAGAGCTAACATGCAACTTTTACTCACCACTGAAACAAAGGTTACTCTCTTAGATTTCATTGAATTTGCCCGTAAGTATTCCGAAGATTTTATTTAGAAAATAAAAATAAAACAGAAATCTCTGTACAACTATGGCACAATCATATGCTTTGGAAGGAAAAGAACACAGAATCGGAGTGAAAAGAGACATCATGGCTGTCATAAAACAATGTCAGTGTTGGTTTTAAAACCTTGCTATTCTTTGTCTGCCACTAATCTTGCTTCTTTACCAGGCTCCTTAATAACTGAGGTTAATTTTGGAATGCATCACTCCAACATTTTTAGGAAGATACTCCTTAGGTTCTCATGAAATAAGTATAATCTGATAAATTAATTTACTGAACACTTTCAAGGTACACATACTAGAACTTTAGTTCAATTTATAACTAATGTAAGAGGGGAATATTAGCAATCATTCAGAAAAATACTTGTTTTCAAAAATATTTCAAATAATTTTTAAAAGTAAAGTAAGTCAAAATTTAACTCCCCATTCAAATAAAACTAGGACACCATTTTGTAATTGTATTTTTGTATTGAACATTATAAACATTAAAAAATTATATTAGAAATGATGGAGGGCATAACTCTTAAAAGGGTATTGTATGGTATAGATTCCATAAGACTATATATATGTCAGTTAGAAAAGCATACCTAAAAAATAGAAATGGATATTATGTAATAACTTTATTTTTGCCATAGTGTCTCATTGCCAATGTCTTTAAATATAAGTATATTTATAAATTATATAAAATACACATATTATTTATAATAGAGTGTATTAGCTAGTTTACATATATTTAAAGCATAAATATGCAAACTAGCTAATATACTCTAAAATGTATTCTAAGTTTTTACTGCTATTCCATATTTGAATTTTTTCATTTTGCATAGAATGTGGTCACAAGTATGTATTACCTATACTTCAAAATAATAGCACAAACACATTTGGGGTTAGTAGTTCAACACACATTTTCATGGCTCCTGAATCTATGAGATTGTGCTAGTCTCTAGAGGATAGAAACTTGAAGACAATGAGTTTTATAATCTGACACACCTCTCTTTTATCCTTGGCTTTTACAATTATTAAATACGTGATTTTAAGCAAGTTACTTAAATTTTCTTAATATCTATGTTTCACTGGTAAACTCAGGGTTAATCATATCTGTCATGTTGAGACATTTTGAGAATTAGAGATAATTTATTTCAAACAAATGAAAATGTTCTTGCCACAAAGGGAATTAAAAAAAAAAATTAGTACACCTTGAGATAAGCAGGGATTCCTTCAATGGTTTCATACTTGGGTGATAAAATAGAAGCACCTGGGGTGGTTTTAAAACGTTGAGATGACCATGCCATTGTTCAGACTAATTAAATTAGAATCTCTGTGGGAGGGGCTCCAGTACTGTATTTACTTAAACCTCTCAAATGATTATAAATAGCAACCAGATTTGAGAATCACTGATTTAATACAAAGCAAACTGATACTGTTGCCTTATTATACTAATCTTAAACATTCCTTGATTATGCAAGGGAACAAAATAATTTTCCCACTACTCTTCTAGATGCTTGGCTGAAACACCCCTGTAATAAAAGACAGATTATCAGGAGAAAAGCAAACAGAAGTTTCATAATAATGTAAACCTCCAGTGTACATGGGAGAGATCAAAGAAAACTGAGTGAGTCCTGGAAAAGGACCAAGCCACCATCTCAAATAGTACCTAAGGCTGAAAACAAAAGAGGATATTGGAGGTGAGGGGAGGCCAGTTATGGGAGGTGACAAGGAAAAGCATAGTAAAGAAGGAGAAGGTTGTTGTATGCAGATTTAAGTCCTTGTCTTCTCCAACTAGTTTCTACAGATTTATAGTAGCCATCCTTCTCTTCCAGGTACAGAGAGAGAGACACTTGCAAATGGAGATTTTTCCTTATAGACATAAATATCTCTTACAACAAAGTAGATGTTATTCAATTTTTAGAGCTTTTTCTATGTCTGCTGTTTTTAAAAAAACAATCAGCCTAAAATAATCCTATGCCGAAGAGGCATGTTTTGAGGTAGTATATCTGCTCCCCTTCAATTATAACTATTTAACACATTCAGTATTAAGGACTGTTAATGGGACCAACAACAACAAAAGAACCTTATTGTTAACAAATGGTGGAAGAGAAATTGCTTGGGAAAAAGGCAGAATACATTTAAAAGCAAGAGAAAATAAAATGAAACCATATAATTTAATTTAAATTGTAATGGAAAGGAAAAGAATAGTCAAGAAGCATGTTTTTCAAAGAAAAATGAAACATGAATAGTATTGATACTATAGGGAAGGAATTTTTGTCCTCTATTCTTCTAGGTTCTTTTGGCTAGTCTAATGATTAAATTGACATAAGACAGTTTAACCTGAGGGAAAAAGAAACTTAATGTTATACATACAGAGGCCCCAAAGATAAGAGACTCAAAGGTAAGTTGGGCAGTTAAAGCTTATATGCCATCCTGAGCTAAGGAATGGGCTAGTGGCTGGGGCTTCAAAACGTAGGAGGGTAATTCCTAGAACAATAAGAGTAGATGTTTGGTAACTAGATGTTTGCCCTGCCAAGCATATAGGTCTTTCAAAATAAAACGGTATCTCAGATATAGCTCTCTTCTATTTAAATGCTTTTAGGTAGTTAAGAGAGAGGTAACTGTTTCTCCTTGAGTCAAATGTGTCTTGATTACCTTCAGCTCAAACTAGTCCACTTGGCAAAGGGGCACATTTTGGGGTGGGATATTTGTTTCCTGGTGGTACAGTCATTTCACGTATTTGTACAGTTCTGATCAAAACAGAAGGCAAGTGCTAAGGTTAAATTTCTAAGATATATCTAAGGATGCAAAAAAAAAAAAACATGTAGTTACATATGCAAAACAGGTAATTTTGCATATAATCTGTAATTTGCTATTGTTTAATTTAAAGGTTAGCTAAATTTATTTGCCTGTATGTTTTAACTTCCTATATTACTTTTTACTATTTCAGTTGTTCTAAAGTTATTCATCTATATTTGCCTTGGAGATTTAAAAACTGATCATATATATATATATATATATATGGAATATATACATATATAAGTATATATTGCAGGTAGATCTCACATAATCATGACAGTTTTAAAAGCCTTTATGAAATAAAATTGGCTAGATTATAAGTTTTTATGTATGATTTTATAAAAGAAATTATGAATTATTAAAAACATTGGAAATATTGTATGAATATATATACACACACACAATACACGGTGCCTTTGTTTACATAGCAATTTGAAGAACAATTTGATTACTTATTTTAAAATGCAATGGAAATGTATTTTGAAATATTTGTTTATGGATAACATTTTCTTTAGGGTTAGTATTTACACTGCCATATATTCTGCCTGTATTTTATTAAAATATTCAACCCTGGAGCACATTTTTTGATACTTTCTCTTGCAGCATTCTATGCATTGTTTATTTTAACATTTTTCTTAAAATCAAGCATATGCTTGTTTGCATGAAAGATCTTTGAGAAATAGTCATGTTGTCCTCTAAGATCTGGGACTGTGGAAGGAAACTGATAAGCCAACTGAGGGGCTGGTGATAGTGACATATGAACTGGCATTTGTTAAGTTCTCTTGAATAAAAACAAAAAGGATTGGATGGATTTCAAACTGCTTGTATGAAATGGTGTGTTTGAAAGTCAACAAGTTCTAGCTGATCTTTTGAGAAAGGTGAACTAGTAAGGATACTTTGCCCTTGAATGAGTTAATCAGTTTCTACTTTTTCATTTGTAAGATAAGAATGGTAACATCAATTTCAAGTTTAATTATAAAGAAAAAGAGATAATATAAATAATATGATTACTCTTGCACATAACACATGACCAAAATGTTTGATCAACTTGCCTCATTATGTATCCCTACAGTGCCTTGTACTGTATTGACTAGACACAATAAAAATGATACACTATAAAGTTAAGAAAAATAAGCCTCAATTGGCTGACTTTTAAAGGTATGTAGCAGCTTGAGTTTTAAAAAAATATTCTAAGTAATTTAGCGTTAATGATGGGAAGCATTTCAAGTTGAATTCTACCACTTATTTGAAGAGATACACTGTTCATTTACCTTCACCTAAATATACGTGTTTCTATAGGAGTGTATTTAGTTTCCAGAAATGAAAAACACGAAACAATCAGATCTACCAATCGTTAAAGCTTCCTTCGCTTTTAAGCTCTATTATATTCAATTTTTCATCACGAGACAAACTCTTGAGAACACATAACACCGGAAATAGTGAAACACAATTTTGTTCTTCAAATTAGTCTTTGTGAAAACCAACATTTGAGAAACACGAGGGACACCCTGATCAATGTCTACTTAGGAGTTGTATCTTTTGAATACATATTCAGTTATATAATCTTCATAAATTTATAACAATAATCTTTATAGACCAGTGCTGGAAGTCACTAGTTTGAAATCTATTTATACATCTGAGCTCTTATTTCAGAATGAGGAAAATTTTTAAGTAAAAATGTGTGAGTCTATTCCATAAAGTCACATGGAAAGTCATTTCATTTAGTAATTCTACTGTCAATTATTTGTTTGTTTGTTTGTTTGCCCATTGATATTTAGGGTAAGCTTTCAATGTGTCCTGGATACTTTACAAGTTTTTATTGTATTTATAAGAGAATAAAAGATATAATTAGAGTCATAGAGAAAAGGCACAAAAACTAAAAGATTGTATGTTTCCCATTCCTCAAAGTACATGTATTTCAAATACACTTTGGCATATATTATGTATGTACATTGACAAAAATAAAATGAAATTTCAGATAAACCATAGACATGTGTATAAAGCGTACAAATCAGTTCCAAACATTTCTGACAAAGTAGATGAAATATAGCAATCAATTATTTAATTCAAACTACTTAATCATTGTTAGAGAATGAGAAAAAGGGTTTTTAGTTTTTTTTTGGGGGGTCTATAATTCTTTTATTCACAGCTATTACCAGTTTTGGTATAATGTTATTTATTTCAAAATCAAAATAATATGGAAAATTTTGATTTTTTTTAATATTATGGAGCATTTTATGAAGTTTTGGAATTATCTGAGCTCTAAAAGTTTAATTAAACTCCCCGAAAAAGAGCTTTTAGCCCAATATCTTTGCCAATTTTAAAAAATCTGTTCATTCACTCATTAATTCATTAATTCAAAAATATTTATTAGGGGCCTACCACTTTTTATATGCATATGTAAGTTCTTGGCAAACATCACTGAACAAACGATTTTTGTTTTCAAGTTCTAAAATGTATTTGGGGAAATTAACAATTAAAAATAAACATAATTCACCAGCACAGCCAACTTTATTTGTGAAACAAGGAAATAGGGCTTACTTCCCTTAAAAAAAAAAAAAAGCACAATTCACATATAAATCATATTTTCAAGAATTGACAATACTGAAAACAAAAAGTAGAGCAGGATAAGAATATAGGATTTTGTTCTTACAGACTGATAAAATAAAAAATTTAAAAGATACAAGTCCTTATCACTTATTCCCAGAGCTGTTTTCACATATATCATTATTATTATTATTATTATTATTATTATTATTTTATCTCCAAAGATTCCCTGATAGTTAGATTTTTTATCAATAAGGATCTTTGAATTGAAAGATTGGAAATTGAATTACAAGGGAAAATATCATGGCCACAAACACTCAGGCTGCTACGATAACGTCTTTTGGTTTGTATGAGATGAAGTTTTGTACATATTTTGCTGTTGATTTATGTTGCTTATTGGGCATTTAAGGTAAACAAAAGGAAGGGTTTGAATACCTTTTGTACACATGGGGAAATTTTCATGTTATGAATCCTATCATCTTGGCAAAGTAATCAAAACTTATATTTCCAGTTCCAGTTGGAGGTAGAACTGAGTCCTTTCCCACTCAGATACGCCTCCATGATACTTCTCTTTAGAAGGGCACAGCATGAGTAAAGAAACTGAACATAGGACTTCTATTTTTTGCAGAAGTGAGCAGGGAAATAGTGCTAGCTTTTACATTTAGCAGCAGCACAGCTTCCTAATGGTTGCCAAGTTGCACAACGGTACCTGTTCAGTGACAGTAGCTATTGCAGTCTAGTCAACATACTTGTTTTATGCTCCAAGCAGAGCAACATTTTATCCCCTTGTGAGTTCTTGCTGTGTGGAAGGGAAGCATATGTACATGATTTCTGTGTCCCTTTGAATAAATCTGCAAGTTCCCTAATAATCATCAATGATTTTGTTTTCTACTTAAAGTAGATGGAGTGCTTTTGGTTTATTAGTAACACAGAACCTTGACTCATAGAATGAATTTAAAGAGTAGGAGACTTTGTCTTTCCCCTGTATCTGAAAGTGATTTTTTTTTTTTTTTTCTCTTTAGGATCTTTACTTGAGGGCATGGGTGAGAGAATCTGAACTTACTGTACTGGATCTCATCCCCAAGGCCTGTTACTGTCCACTTTGCTTAACATCATGTGTATCTCTCTGCAGGCCTCCTGTGCTCCCACCTTGGCACCCACCCTGCTCACTTCCCCATTTCCACTTGTTCTCCAGTGACCTTTGCCCTACTCTCCAGGACAGAAAGGGAAACCATAGGTTTTACCATTTGTATATGCTTCTCACCAGATTCAAGAGTATTTTCAGAATGTTGCTGTATGACTTCTGTTTGGGGCACTCTTAGGGTCCTGAGGGTGATGGTTCTGCTCTGTGCTATTTTCTTTCTTTGGATCACCAGCTTTTGAATTATATTACATAGGAACGAGCCCCATTTCTTCTGCAGTAGCTCATGGTGAACTGTTTTGCAATATTTTATTTTTTTTTATTTCACCTTAACAATTCAACAATACAGCTATGTGCCAAAGCTGTTTTCTTTCTAAGGACTGTATTAATATCAACTTATTTAAAATGTAATACAAATATGATGAGACACACAGACAAATGGAATAGAATTGAAAACCCAGAAATAAACCCACATAAATATGGACAGATAATTTTTGACAAAAGGGCCAAAAATACATAATGGAGAAAAGAAACCCTCCTCAATAAATGGTGCTAGGAACACCGGAATGCCACGTGTGTAAGAATGAAACTGGACTATCTGTCACCATGTACCAAAATTAACTCAAAGTGGATCAAAGACCTAAATATAAGACCTGAAACAATAAATTGCATAGAAGAAAACATAGGTTCTAAATTTATGGTCCTTAGGTTCAAAGAAGATTTTATGAATTTGACCTCAAAGGAAAAGGAAAAAAAAAGCTAAAATAAATGAATGGGACTATATCAAACTAAAAAGCTTCTGCACAGCAAAAGAAACCATTGACAAAATATAGAGGAAACCACTGAATGGGAGAAGATATTTGCAAACAACACCTCCGATAAGAGGTTAATATCCAAAATATATAAAGAACTCATACAACTCAACATCAAAAAAACAAACAATCCAATTAAAAAATGGTCAGAGGACCTGAATAGAAATGTCTCCAAAGAGTACATACAAATGTCCAATAGACATATGAAAAGATGCTCAACATCACTAATCATCCAAGAAATGCAAATAAAAACCACAATGAGATATCACCTTACACCTGTTAGAATGGCTATCATCAACAAGACAAATAATATCAAGTGTTGGAGATAATGTGGAGAAAATAGAATCCCCATGCTCTGTTGGTGGAAATGCAGATTGGTGCAGCCTCTATGGAAGGCAGTGTGGAGGTTCCTCAAAAAATTAAGAATAGAATCACTATTTGACCTACCAATCCCTATTCTGGGTATGCACCCCAAAATTTTGAAAACACTTATCTGTAAAGATACACATGCTCCAATGTTTATTGCAGCTTTATTTATGGTGGCCAAGACATGGAAACAACCAAAGCGTCCTTTGAAAGATGGTTGGATAAAGAAGCCATGGTATATATACCCAATGGAATACTATTGTGCCATGAGAAAAGATGAAATAGTGCCATTTGCGACAACGTGGATAGATCTTGAGATTGTTATGCTAAGTGAAATAGGTCAGAAAGAAAAAGTCGAGAACCATATGATTTCACTGATATGTGGTATATAAAACTGAGAGCAACTAAGGAACAAGACAAAAAAATGAAGACACAAAAACTCATAGACACAGACAATAGTTTAGTGCTTACCAGAGGGTAAGGTGGTAGGAGGGTGACAGATGAGGGTAAACAGCGTCAAATATATGGTGATGGAAGGAGAGCTGACTCTGGGTGATGAACACACAATGTTATATATAGATGATGTATTACAGAATTTTACACTTGAAACCTATGTAACTTGACTACCCACATTCACCCCAATAAACTTTAATTTTAAAAAAGTATGATGAGGTAGATACTATTATTATTTAATTTAACAAATAAGTCCATTGAAATGAAAGGAGGTTAGGTAACTTGTCAAAGTCACACAAGCAGCAAATGAAGAAGCCATTATCAAAAGCCAAGTATGACCCAGGGTCTATATTGCTCTTAACTGTGTTGTTGTTTTCCTCCTTCATTTCATTAGTAATCTCCAAAAAGGAAACTGATATAGCCTCATCCTACTCTTTTTGTAAAATTACCTTTATTTAATTTTCCTATGTTGATATTCACAACTTAGGAAGTATAAAAATAGGACTCTATTTCTATAATTATCCATTTTATTATATTCACTATCCCGAGTGTACCCTTTATTCTAAAGACAGTAATTATTCACAAAAGCCAGATGAAATCCTAAAAAAGTTATATGCCTCTCACCTGCTCTGAATCCATGCCTTGTACTACAAGCCTGTACCAAACTCTAATAAGAACCTGCATGACTGACTGAAATAAAAGCCTTTATTATTTGAGTTCTTAAGAAAAAAATATCTATTTATTGAGGAATAATGCATTAATGCATAAATAGCGCCACTACTGTTCATGTAAAGAATTCTTTAGTGTGGCTTTTCTTTTTTTTCCAGATAAATCTACTAGAAACTCCATCTTGGTTATTTACATAGAGACTGGACATTGGGAAAATTAAGATCCAAGAAATGTTTTAAAGTGTCTTCTAAATAAGGAAGATAATCCACTTGAAGTAGCCCTTGTCTATACATTTAATCTTATGCAAATATTCCACTGTCCAAATGAGCAAGTTCTTTTCCTAGCCAAACTTCCAAATTTATTATTCCAGTGGAGGACATTGATTTCCTATTGGCTCACTACCACCTCAATCTAGTGAAAATAAATCTTATTATATATGTAATAATATATATTACTAGAATACATAATTAGTTTAATATAGTCTCACTCATTTATTTTAGCTTTTACTTCCCATGCTTTTGAGTTCAAATTCATAAAACCCTCTTTGAACCCAAGGTCCACAAGTTTAATACCTATGTTTTCTTCTATGTAGTTTATTGTTTCAGGTCTTATGTTTAGGTCTTTGATCCATTTTGAGTGAATTTTGGTATACAGTGACACACAGCTGGCTAGTTTCATTCTTTTGCACATGGCTTTCTGGTGTTCCCAGCACCATTTGTTGAAGAGCCTGTCTTTTCTCCGTTGTATGTTTCAGCTTCTTTGTTGAAAATTACCTGTCTATATTTATGTGTGTTTATTTCTGGGTTTCAATTCTATTCCATTGGCTTGTGTGTCTGTTTTGCTGCCAATACCATTCTATAATGATTACTGTTGCTCTGAGGTATAAGCTGAAGTCAGGGAATGTGATACCTCAAGAAATATTCTTTTTTCTTAGGAGTGCTTTGTATACTCAGGGTCTTTTGTGATTCCATACAAATCTGATTATTTTTTGTTCTCTTTCTTTAAAAAATGCCATTTAGATTTTGATGGGAATTGCATTAAATCTGTATATTGTTTTGGGTAATACGGCCATTTTAAATGTGTTGATTCTTCCATCCATGAACATGGAATGCCTTTCCATTTCTTTGTGTCTTTCTTCAATTTATTAAAAAAAATAAATGTCATATAGCTTTCAATGTATAGGTCCTTCACATCCTTAGTTAGGTGTATTCCTAGGTATTTTATTTCTTTGTTTCAATTCAAAAGGAATTGTTTTTCTTATTTCTTTTTCTGCAATTTTGTTGTTAGTATATATGAATCTAATGGATTTTTGTAAGTTGATTTTGTAGCTGGTAACTTTACTATATTTGTTTATTGTTTCTATAATAATAATTTTTGGTGGAGTCTTTAGGCTTTTCTATATATAGCATCATGTCATCTGCAAAAAGTGATGATTTAACTTCTTCATTCCCAATTTGGATGCCTTTTATTTCTTTATCTTGCCTGAATGCTGTGGCTAGGACATCCATTACTATGTTGAATAACAGTGTTGACAGGGGACAGCCCTGCCTTGTTCCTGAACATAGAGCAAAAGGCTTCAGTTTTCACCATGAATTAGGATATTAGCTGAGGGTTTGTCACATATGTGTTTTTTTTTTTTTTTTTTTTTTTTTTTTTTGTCCAGGTATTTTTCCTTCTATATCCATTTTAATAAGTGTTTTAATCTTAAATGGATGTTGCATCTTGTCAAATGCTTTTTCTGCATCTATTAATATAATCATATGATTTTTATCTTGGAGAAATAGGAACCGTCACACACCATTGGTGGGAATGTAGATTGGTGCAACTACTGTGGAAGGCAATATGGAGGTTCCTCAAAAAATTAAGAATAAAATTACCATATGACCCAGAAATCTCTCTCCTGAGTATATGTAATAAGCCAAAATTTTGAAAACATTTATCCTTAAAGATGTATGTACTCCGATGCTATTGCAGAATTATTTGTGGTGGCCAAGATATTGGAACAACCATAGTGTCCTTTGATAGATGACTGGATAAAGAAGATGTAATATATATGTATATATATATATATATATATATATATACACACATATATATACATATATATGTGTGTACATATATATATATATACATAGATATATATATATATATAGATATATATATCTATGTATATATATATACAATGGAATACTACTCGACCATAAGAAAAGATGAAATAGTGCCATTTGTGACAACATGGATGGATCTTGAGATTATTATGCTAAGCGAAATAAGTCAGAAAGAAAAATTCCAGAACCATATAACTTCACTGATATGTGGTATATAAAACTGAAAGCAACAAAGGAACAAGACAAACAAATAAAGAAACAAAAACTCCAAACAAATAAAGAAAAAAAAAACTCACAGACACAGACAACAGTTTCATGGTTATCAGAGGGAAAGAGTGTAGAGGGGGGATGGTAGAAGAGGCTAAAGGAGGTCAAATATATGGTGATGGAAGGAGAACTAACTCTGGGTGGTGAACACACAATATGACTTATAGATGCTGTATTATAAAAATGTACACTTGAAACCTATGTAATTTTACTAACCATTGTCACCCCAGTAAATTTAATTAAAAAAGAGAAAAAAAAGTCCAAAAATAATATATAATTATACATACAATTATATTTTATATAATTTTAATTTATAGTTTAAAACAAAGTAGGGACTTTCCCTAAAGGACATTAGTCAGCGATATGCAATTGAGGTCACTTTGTGTTTACTAATTAGTACTCATCACTGTGAGGCTCCTACTCTCTCACAAAGATTAGGAGCTAGGGTCCTCTACATTCCTTGCCAGTTACATTTCTTAGAGATCTTCCCAGGTTTTTGAATAAAACTGTCCTGAGTTGTAAAACTGGTGAAAGGCTGGGGAGGATATACACCTCAAAGGTCCAGGGGAAAAAAAAAACACAAGAAAAACTCACATTAGTTTTGGAAACTAAAAGTTTTAAGAAAAGAGAGGCCAAAGGCCTGTAATCAGGAAGCAACATGTCTAAAATTCAGTCAAGCTGATGAAAATGCGAAGGCCCTCTTGCTTAGTATCTGTGAAAATCTAGCAATGCACTTACTTCTATTCATAGAAAACCTGGGAACCTCATGGTGAGGAATTAATTTCTCAGGGAGAGAGAACATAGTCCCTTAAGCTTCCTGTAAAATATGACTGGATTTACCACGCCATGGCTTTTTGCTCCAGGAATCCTCTGTGCTGGCTTCTCTTTCACTCCCCATCCTCTGGGTCCTGTGATAATGCCTGAGAAGTCTATAACAAGAAATAAATAAATAGATCATTAAAATGACTGTGAGATAATGAGCACTTAGGGCAATTTCCAAATTGTTGTCATTGTAATGGGAAGAAATACAAGCCAGGAAGAAAAGGGTTTGCTCTGGTTCAGTGAAGTGATTGTGGGAACAGAATGAGGGTGCAGCGATATTAGGGGAACAGAGGCCTGGGCAGTGACAAGGATGGAGAACTCACTGGAACAGGAGAACACAATGCTACGGACTGGGATCTGAGCAGCAAGACAAGGAGATTCTCTCAAGAGTGGAGAAGAATAAAACTAAAACAAAATTTGCTAGGTTTTCAATGGATTGAAGCCACAAGTTATTCCAGAATTTTAGGTTGGTATACATATGAAGCACTTAACAATGGTACGTCAAAAAGTTTAGGACAGTCTGTAGGAGGATTTAAACAATTCCTTAGATAGCACCCAAGTCACCGTACTATGACCCTTACTACATACAGTTTAGTTTAATCCAGAGAAATCTGTTACACATATAATGTATTCATCATAAATCACAGTTGTTCAGTTTGATCACCATCTGTTAGACTGATACTATTTATGCATTTCACAAAGAATCTTAGTAATAAGAAATACACACACACATACACACACATACATGGGGGTGCCAAAAATGTATACACATGATTTATATTCTTTTTTTTTGTATTGGTATATATTATTACAATTTTAATGCTGTTTTTTCCTTTCTTTAAATGTGTATACATTTTTTGGCACCCTCTGTCTCTCTCTCTTTATGTATATTACATACAACTTGAAACAGCCAAATAAACTTTTCTGATTATGACACAGACGTTGATTATCTTAGGAACAGCAACATTAAATTGCATGTATTTTAAGTCACAAGGAAAAGAACAGGATGTGTGTAAATGCTAAACTGCATGATATCCCCAATAAATCTCTGCTTTTGGGAGAAGTAATTACTAACGCTCTTCTGAACTTTTCGTACCTGCTATTAACCCAGTAGGAAATTTTAAATTGTAATTTACCCTGAAGTCAAGCACTCACAAAAATTAATGGATTCCTCCTTCTAACAGAAATAATAACATTCTTCTATTCCTTCTTTTGAGCTAAAGGGGCTGAACGTTGCATATAAATAGCATGTGCATTGTTTCATTAAAGTATTCTATTTCACTATATTATTTCATTTAAGCCACTGTAAAGAAAAAAAAGTAGTAGTAAGTACGTATATTTTCATTTTAATTGTTATTATTTTGTACTTGTACTAAATGGTGACTAAATATGATAAAGATCAGCAAAACAGTATCTATAAACCTTTCACTTAGAGCACTCACAAAATAAATATAAAACTGTTTTTGTCTGTTTTCAAATAACACCCATGGCTAGTCATTCACCTTCTCATAAGCATAATTTTCAGAGTTTAATGACTAAATAGTTTAGAGAAGTAGAATTATATCAGTCACACTTTAGGGTGGGGGGAGCGGTGACTTGAAATATACAATTTATTTTTTTTTAGGTTTGAAGTTTATTTGTTTTTGTTTTTTTTGTTGTTTGTTTGTTTTTTTGGTTTGTTTGTTTTTTCAATTGGGGAATATGGAAACAGTGTGTTTCTCCAGGGCCCATCAGCTCCAAGTCATTGTCCTTCAATCTAGTTGTAGAGAGCACAGCTCAGCTCCAAGTCCAGTTGCCATTTTCAATCTTTATTTGCAGGGGGCGCAGCCCACCATTCCATGTGGGAATTGAACCAATAAACTTGTTTAGAACTCACGCTCTAACCAACTGAGCCATCCAGCCGCCCCTCATATATACATTTATATCACTTTCTGACTAGATACTTTGGAGGAAACTGAGGAACTATAATTTGGAGAAAACTGCATTTAGAATTTCAAAAAATAAACAATTTCTGATTTAAGAAAAAAATGCTTCTGATATCTCACTGAGTTTTGTATATGCACATGTGTGCACATGTCTGAAAGACTGCACTTCTACATCCCAAACTATCATGTGATGTTCCAAAGAATGTTGTTACATGACTCATGACATTAATTTGTAAAGCAGCTAACATTGAATACCTGCTCTGACATAGTCTGAAATTAATTTGTGGGATGGGAATGTAGGTGGTGATTGATGAATGAATGAGGAATTGACTACTGATATGGGGAAGAGCTAAAGGATCAGAGTCCAGAGAACTTGCAAGTTCATAATTTGAAACTGTAATATAGAATTTAGTATTGGAAATGACTTTCATTTCGGAAGTTTATATGAAAAAGATAGACCCAAAGGAATTGTTATTTGCCTCAATATCTAATTTTCCCATCTTTAATTTATACATAGGGATATACAGAAATGACAGAAATCTTTCTCAAAGGGTTTTCTATTTAAAGTTAGTGTCAATTTCTGATATATGTATAATAATATTCACAATAAAATATGTCTTGCATACTCAAATGAGAGATGTTTCTCTGAAAGTATATACTATACCATAGAAAGAGAAAAATCTTACAATGAAATGTAAGATTTCTTCCCTTTTGTTTCATTCTTACTTAATTAATATTGTAAAATATGTTTCACAGCAACTCTGGGAAAATATCCCATGTATCATAGTCACTCATAAGGAAGTAATAAATTTGCTTAATGCAATATACAAGTAAGATATACTGTGAGAGCTCAATAAATAGTTATTGACTTGCAAACTAAAATAAAATGTACCCTTTTTCACGAGGTGCAATTGCTAAACAGATATTGCAACATTCTAATTGAAGTAGTTGTAAAAATGTTGTGAAATTGATCAATCCCACTTTATAGTCAGGAACCTACTTGAAAGAGTTATAGCAGTTAAATTAAGTAACTATAAAACAAATAAAAAATATGCTATATGGTAACAGTAAAATAGAATAGGTTTTAGTGGAATAATTGTATTATTAAGGAAATTCTAGTTTTAAAATTAATATCCGATTATTGTGCAAATGGGAACAAGGTGTTGACTTGAAAATTTTTATTCCTACTTAAGTGATTTTTGTCAACCTATTAATCAAAACTCATGTTGAAAATAAGATGTTAAAACATTGCGACATTAAAATAACTTTTAAAACCATTCAGAATCACCAAATGAAAGTAAAAATATATATGCAAACCTATAAGAAAGTGAAACATACATAGCAAGCAATGAATAAATATTAGAATTTTTTAAAAAAAATTATATTAACTTTATTGAGGTACAATTTACATTTTAAAAAACAATAGTCATTTTTAGTATAACTTTTTAATGATTTAATAAATGCATGTACTCCAATCAAGACAGAAAGCATTTTTATAACCTCCACAAGTTTCCTACGCTATTTTTCTCTAGCCTTAAGTAACAGCTGATATATTTTCTGAGGCTGAATTATCTTTTCATCAATCACATAAAAAGTAATTGAACAGTACAAGGCTTGTGCCTGACTTCTTTTACCCAATATAATGAGGTCATAAATGCTTTTGAATGTATCAATATTAACAGATTTTAGCTACGCTGAATAATGCTGCTATGGACTTTCATGTGAATCTTTGTGTACATATATATTTTTATATTTTGGATAAATATGTATGAGTGGAATCACTGGGTCATATGGTAAGTGTATGTTTTCTTTTATGCTTTTCTTGCATTTTTAAATTCTTGGATTACCTGAGTTTTAGTATAGTTTTTTTTTCTAGAGCCCTTATTAAATATAATTTATCATCAATAGCTAAGAATTAAACACTGCAGTTAAGCAGCAGGTACACTCATTTTAAGCACTTAACATTTTGTGTCTATGGGATATTGGAAATAATAATGAAGTATGGAGCTCTTAGGTAATGCTGGCAGTTGGGGAAGACTTTTTTTCAATGTATCATGGAATGGGACATTTTATTCCTATTGTTCTTAATACTAAGAATATATTCATAGACTTTAAAAGGCTGCTGAAATAATTTATACTAGGATAATTTGGGGGAAATATTTTGTGTTTACCTAATTTTAACGATTTATGAGTAGCTTCGAAGTGTAGTGTATGACATTTGAGAAAATCAACTTTGCCTCTGAGAGATCTAACATTGTGTAATTACTACATTTGCTCTGAAACCAAAATTATGGGAGATGAGCTAAGAAGACCAAAGAGACATTGTTTACTCACCACTATGGGTTTTCATCAAACTGTGAGTGGTAGAATAAATAGTTAATGGTAGAATACTCACACCACCACATATACAACACACATGAGAGGTAACACATTTATTTGTACCATTTGTTTAGAATTCTGTACAAAAAAATAATTTAGAGATTGATTTTAAATCATCTAACTTTTAAAAACAATGCCTTTAAATTAAGAAAACATGTCAGCTATTCAGATCCGGTAAGTAAATTTAAACACTATATTTACTATCATGTTGCCAATGGGTACATAAGTAAGCATTTTTAAAATAAATAATGTTCCCAACACAAGGTTAATTCTAAGTTTGTTATCTTATTCTCTATACAAATATATAGTTGATTTTAGTTAATAATGATTAATCTGAATAATGTCACATATATGGTTAGCTTGATAATACTTTTACACTCTACATAAAGATATGCTTGAATTGTAAGATGCTACAGGCTCATACATGTCTTGTAACAATAACAAGCAACAAATGACAGATTAATTGAAACTTCATATAACATACCCTACAGAATATAATTCAAAACATTCAAGCATGATCTGACAGTAGTAACAGAAAGACTTCCAGCAAAAACAGTTAATTGGCACTGAATCATGATGTTACTATCTTTGTACATGATTCTTTAGTTGTGAACTGTCAATGGGCTATATGTAAATGATGAATGGAATGTGATAGCCTTGACACATTTTTCAGCTTAATCATCAATGCAACTGGTCTTAACTTTATCATTAATTGAGCAATGGGAAAATGTGTTTAACTATATTAATTATTATAATCAATTCATTATTATATTCAAGGTTATATTTATGTATCATGTAAAGTCTAGGTTATACCATTCAACACAGAGTTTTGAGATACTAAGTAGAATTATTTTCATTTCACTTTGAAGAATACCTATTTGTTAATTTGAATGAATGACAATTGTCATGTGTGAAAATATTGAGTGAAGCATATTTTAAAATTTTACCTTGTTGCTTTATATCTGATACAAACCAATATTAATAAAATCATCTTGATGTGAAATTGTTCAGATAGTATAATATGGAACAGCTTGACATGAATGTCATAAGCAGGAATTAAATGTATTACCTGTTTAATGTTATTTCCAGAAATTGACCAGAACCTACTCAGAAGAAATAGATACATTCACAATGAAGGATTCTTTTCAGGGTAACTGGTCTGCACTTTTCAAAGGTTTAATATCCTGAAGAACAGAAAGAAGCAATGGAAATGATTTAGATTGGGAAAATTAGAAGAGACTTCACAGAAACATACAATGCACGTACCTGGATTGAACCATTAAAAGATTATTAAAAAACCAAAACAAAACAAAAAAAAACTGTGGAGCCAGCTCGGGAAATTTAAAAGTGAATATCTTGTTTGAATATATCATTGCACCACATATATTGAGTTTTGTAGGTAATGTATAGTAATTTTGTTGTGATTACAAGCAGCTAATGTCCTTATTCCCTGAGAGATGCATGGCAAAGGATTTGTGGGTGGAAGGTACTGACATAGTGATCTGGCAAAAGAAAAAATAGAGAGAGATGTAACAGTTTTAGCAAGATATTAACATTTAGTGCACGTGGATGATGGGTGTATAGCTGTTTAATGAAATAAAAATAAATAATTTGAAGTACACACACACACACACACACACACACACACACACTTTTCCCCTCAGAGCTTTTAAATTTCATGTTTGCTAAGGATAGCAAATTATTCAATATGAAAGAAAAATACCTTAAAAGGCAAATTTTGCCTTCACAACATTTTAGTGATTTCAAGATTTATAAATACCCTAAAATAAATACGTGTCTTCACTGGTAAATATCACCACAAATTTTCTCAAAAAAAAAAAAATTGGGCAAAGGTGCAGGAATAAAAACTAGAACTGAGATGCAAATGCCATTAGTCCTTTTTACTAATTTTCACTAATTTTTTTAACTAATTTTTTTACTAATTTTTTTACTAAATTTTACTGTTGATAAAAATGTAGCCTAAGAATGGTAGTGGCTTCTGTTACTGCCAATGTTTTGGTTTGGGCATCTCCCTGTTTCAAGTCCTTGCAACCAATTCAGTCACTACTTGCTTTTATACCCATTTCTCCCTGAAACATGTCTTACTAATGACATCAATGTAACCCATGTTTTCAAGCACTTAGTATTTGATCTTCAACTCAGCATTCGATATGATTGATCACAGCCTGCTATTAAAACATTGTCTTTTCTTGCATTCACTGAATAAATTATGTCCACTGATAATCTTCCTTCTTAGTCCCTTTTACAGGACAGGACTCATCCACCAGCTACTAACATGACTATACATTGGCAAATTTGTGTCTCCAGCCTCAACTTCTTTTTTGAGTCCCCTAACTTACATTAAAATGCCTACTGTCATGTTTATTTGAATGTTTAAAAGAAAACAAAACAAAAACTAAAATAAACATGTACAGAACTATATCATAATATCCTCAACACAAATTTGCTTGAGTGATGGTCAGACACCTGATCTTCAAGTATGGCTAATTTTGTTTCATGGAAATAGGCTGTCAGATTTTCTCTGACCTCAAAAACTTGAAGTCACAGCAATAATCACAATCCATCTCTATGATGTATATAATCTAGAGATAGAAGCTCAGTTTTATCTCCACTTAATTAGCATTTTGTTATTAACTTATGGGCTCTATTTTCTTTGGTAGTTAATACACATATACTAACATAAAAATTTAATTGGGTTATTTTAAGTATTTTCACATATTTCTTAATAAGCATCAGCATTTGAATATTGGACATATATCAATCTAAAATTTTATTGTTTTTTGGAGAGGGGGACATGGACAAAGATCCTTCTTAACTTCAAATGGAAAGGAGGAAAAAAACTATGTATGTATAGTGCTGTTATTAAGCTAACCTGGTCTGTTTATACAATGGAAATTAGAAAGTAAAACTCTATGCGATAGAAAATAGAATTAAAGCACTTTAGATTATAAATATTCAGACCCTACACTTAATTTTAGAGCATTAAAAATTCCTGCATCTACTTTATGTGGAAAAAAAGGAGGCTACCATTAGTTAACTGGTGTTTATTTTGTAACTAAATATTTTAGGCTCCTAGTTTCCCTAAAGAATATATGAATATATATTAAGATTTACAATGTATTGATTGCTTTCAAATTTATAGAAGACTAATAGGTAGTAGTAGTTACTGCTAATACTAATAATTCAACATTTATTTCTACTATTACCATGTGAGTTTTACTAATTTTTACTTTCAATTCATGCTTGCAATATTAATACGTGAACTTACTGTCTCCTTAAATTTGAATTATGTTTAGAGTAAAATAAATTGATTTTATGTAATATCAATAATATAAAATTTATTTTTGGAATGTTTTGTTGTTGCCTGTGAGTGAGAATTTAAGACATTTTTAGATGTTGATACAAGTGAACACCTATTTTCCCTTCATATAAATTTTGTTTGTTTTTTTAAATCAGTTTTGTGACCTCTGTTGTATAACATGATTATTAACAAAATAGAGACAAATATGCCATCAAAATTAAGGTCTGGTAAGATGTATCTTATAGTTTAGAGTTTCTCCAGAGGAAAGCTGTCAACCTTCCCTTTAATTCTAATTCTTCTATGAAAGATCATAGTAATTACAAAAACTCCTGGCACGGCATTTATGTTGCCACTCACATTGTTTGCTATACATTAATCACGTTGTCAATTCCAAAACATGTCAAGTGTATTTTAATATGTATTTGTTTGAACTATTTCTTCTACAGCAAGATACTCATATAACATCATCCAAATGTTGCTCTATGAAATATTTATGTCATGAATAATACAAAGTCACTTGTAGTTTAATCATAGCATCAATTTGAAACAGCAATTGATATGAATTTTCTATGCAAATAAAGGAAATTCATACTATAATTGGGTTTCCTTGCACTATGATGGAGACACCTCCCAAACGTCTTCTTTCATTTCTGAAGCAGAACATGTAGAAAGTTTCTACTAGAAGAGAGTAGGAATAATTGACACTATGTTAATCAGCTTCATTTCATTGTGCAATTCCCTACTGATATTTTTTTACCCAGTAGTCAATCTTTCTCTTCTTTACAACCAACCTGTTAGTATTGATTGTATTGACTATATTGCTCTACTGCTTTCTGAGTCCAGATTCATAGATAATTACTGAATATTCCAAACAATTACCAATATTTAACTCAGGACAGTGGTATGGCAGTAGCAAACTTAACACAGCATTAGAGTGGGTTTCTGACGTCAGAGTGGTTTGTGCTGCAATTCTAAGTGTCATTCAGTGTGAATTTAAACACTGTGAATACATAAGCAAATACTTTAATATTCCTTTTTAAAAAAGGTAACTCAAGCAGACTCGAGCCATATGGGCATTCAGCAATCTTATGTTTCAACTCATTTCTGGTATTCTAACTAGTGTTGGCAGAAAGCATGATATTTGTATATTTTTCTTGCACTGGGTACAGGAGTTTTTTCTTGAAATTACTTAATTAATTTCTTGTCTAGTCAAGTTTCAGTACAAGTGCTAAATATGAAATAGGTAGGCTTAGGAATTTTTCCTATTAATTATATTTATAACTTTTTTTTCCCAATGCCTATGAAGCTTACCTCCTGGGAAATTTTTTAAAAGGAGAAAAGACTGTGGTGAACCGAAGTGTTTTTTGCCACACAGATTTTCTCAAGTTAGATGTAGTTTCATTTAATCTCTACATATGACCTGCTTTCACTGGCAGAAATTAAATTTCTGTGAGAGAAAACTACAAAAATAAATTTTGATGTGTATTTACATAGGCTTAAGAAGTGAAAAATGTCAAGTATTTCTGTTCTCCCCAAATAGACAAGTTATGAAATGTTTTTGTGTGTGTTTAGAATGTAAATCAGTGTTCAGCAATCAATCTTAAATTATTTTGACAATAAGCAAAATTGAACTTGTCTACAAAAAGTTCTGAAATATAATCCATGTCTTTAACAGTTAAATATATAAAATAAACATGGCAAGTATTCTAATTTATTATTGGAGATATAAAATCAAATCTAATATGAAGATATTTAAATTCAAGGTGCTACTGATTTGTACCTAGTGTTTTGTGGATAACTTAAAATAACACTTATTAAATATAAAATAGAGTGAAATGTTTTATATCAGAGATAAAGTTCAAAAATAAGCACCATTAAAACTCTCCTTATCATACTTCCAGACCACTGCCATCCAGAAATTATTGAGTCACCATTCCAATATCAGATAATCTATCTCGCTCAAGTTGCCTCATTTACATTGTAGAGATAATAATTACATTTTTGTCTTAGCATTTAAGGATTAAGAAAATGAGTTCATTAGAGATCTTTGCTAACTTTAAAATCACTGATTCTTTAACAAAAATTATGCCTAGTAGGAAACTATTTTAAGCTATCTTTTCCATGCTCTAATTTATTGTCAAGCATTTAGAAAATTTGTTTAAAAAAATAACTTTTTTTAAAGTTAGATTTATTTATTTACCAACTTATTTATTTACTTATTATTTATTGCCAGATACATTTCATTAAATCTTTTAGAACAAAGATGAGTAGTAGTTTAAAATATTTAAATCCTCATTACAATTTTTATATTATATAAATAACAGATACATATTTTAAATCATGATAAAACATGTAAATTCTAACAAATATAAATATTGCTTCATTTAAGTGGAAAAGCAATAGAAGCGTTTCTCATTACTATCTCCCTTTATATAGAAGGGATTTAGAAATAATTATTTTGAAGGAATTTCAATAGTGAGAAGGTATGATTTATGCTGTTCATAGGACACATAAGGGAGAAAGGCAGGAGAAAAGAAGTATTCCATTTAGTATAGTCAAGTGAAATAAATCCAAACAAAACAAAAAACAAAAATTTCAGGGAAATGCAACTTGTGTTAATCTTTGTTCTTCTGCAATCTGAGAATGCATTAGCCTCTAAAATTACACAGAAATCGGTACCAATATTTGGAAAGAAATAATTTCCATGTATTATTTTTCTAACAGCAACATGTATTGTTATACTTGGCAATTGTCCATAAACAGTTTACACTGTAAAGCATATATTACACTTACATGGTTTTTAAAAGAGTGGATTTTTGAACCAGATTGCTAAAGTTGAAATCTGAGTTTCATCACTTACAGTCTCTGCATTTGAAGAGTAATAGTAGAAACAGTGCGTTCCCATTTAAACAAGAAGGTAATTTGTAGGTAAAAGGCATGTGAGTATACATACACACACGCATACTTGTATATCAAAGGAATATGTCTTGTTTGGAACGATGCCTGGCACAAGATAAGTGCTATTATTTTCAATATTTCTAATGACTGAGATATTATTCCTCAGAGAATGTAAAAGTAATATATTGTTTAAGCTTTATTTAAAACAAAGCTTCTAATTTGATTATGACTAAGGAAGATACAATGTATTAATTAAAAGGGACAACTTAAACTTAGATATATAAAGGTAATTAAAGCATGTTTATGTCAGCATCAATATTTTTGTTTACACATAGGCAATATCATATACTTTTGATTTCACAAAGTTTATATAAAGTTCTTCATGATGACATAACCATTACAATGCCTCCTTCTCATGCTATTGTTTTTCTGCCAAAATTGTTTTCATTTTCTTATGGTACAACCCTGACTACAAGACAGAATAATTTTGGTTTTCTAATTATTTTAAAAATAAATCCTAAGATGCTATTGGCATTTTAATTAATATTTCTGAACAGTAATACAAAATTTATATTTTCCCCCAAGAATTACATAATCAATCACAATTATACTTATACTGTATAATGTAAAAATGAAATTCTAATACTATTAGTAGCGAACTATACTATCTTTGAGTACATAGATTTCTAAGTCCATCAAATTAAAATTATTTTTTTTTATTTTGAAAACAAAGCCTTAATCCCCCTTACTCTTAATTACTTGGCTAGTGTGTATATAAATAAAGGTATACTTTACTTAGAGATAAATACGGACATAAATATAGGGATAGACACATATATACCCAGTACAAAAATATGCAAGTCTTATTTTACTTCCCATATTATTTATTTTAAGTATCTTATGTACGCTTATTTGATGAGTCCACGTTAATGAAAGTGCCATGATTAAAAAAAAAAAAATCTTTAGCTCTTTATTGTTATCATCCTCATTATTATGTTCACTGATTTCCTTGTAAAGTCCTGAAACGTAGCAGGATATTGTAAGCCATCAATGATTTTTCAATAAAAATATGCAAATGAAAAAAATATGCTACAGATGAACTTCCCAGAAATGTCTATTTTGATGGTCAAATTATGCCATTACATAAGACCTCTGAATACTATGATTTAATGTTATATAATATCACCTGGTGTAAAATGCTTAGAACACATTAGGACTGGTCTAGAATAGTATGTGAATCTGAGAGTAGCTTTCTATTAGTTTTCTAAAGCTGCCATAAGAAAGTACCAAAAACAGAAATTGAGAATAGATGTCCAAAATCAAAATGTCAGTAAGGTCATTTGTAATTTGTAGAAGAAGTTTCATTGTTTGCCTCTTCCAGCTTTGGGTTGCCACAGACATTTTTTGTCATGTGGCAGCATAATTTCAATCTTTGCCTCCAGCGTCATGTGGTGTTTTTCCTGTGTTTCTTCATGTTGCCTTCCTTCTATATGTGTCTGTCTCTGTGTCCAAACTGTCCCAGTAGGAAGGACACTGGTCATGTTGGATTACAGCCCACCTTAATAGCCTTAGCTTAACTTGATTACTTCTATAAATGTTTTATTTCCCAATGTGATTGAGGGTTTTTTTGTTGGGGATGCCTAACTCTACAGCCTCCCTGATGAGAGAAGATGGTCAGGAGCCCAGAAACTGGATTTAGACAGATCCTTGCTCAGCCCTCTTACAAGCTACGTTAATGTAACATTTTGAAGTACTGAGGGTTAGGACTTCAACAGATATTTACTGAGGAACAGAACACAAACCATAACAGGCTTCACTATTCATACAGGAGGGTATTTTTTCGTTGTTGTTATCTGGACCTGGTTAGACAATTACATCTGAAGTTGAAGGCAATGCAGTATTAAATTTGTTGAGAAAATGAAACATGGTGGATACTCGAGAAGTATTTGTTGAGTGAATGAATTAATCAGCAGTTGTAATGAAACAGAATCAGAATTTTGAAAGCAATGGAGAAAATACTACAGGGCTTCAGTTTTTTATTTTTATTTTTTTTAACACAATGAATAGTTTTGTATTTTAATAAGTTCAAGTTGCAGGGCAGTACTTGAAAGATTGGGCACTTGACAGATATTCAGGCCAGTTGAACAGTATATGCAGATGCCCTACTAATTCAGGGTGTTTTTATGTTTGTTTTTTGTCTTTTTATAGGAAAAAAATGTAAATTAGACTTTATGACTGCACATTTTGTACTGGTTGCTAAATTATAAAGTGGTTATATCTCAAAGCTCAATAAATTTTGTATGGATTAATATGATATTTTCTAGGTGTTCCATATTTAGAAAAAATACACAGTTAAATTTAAATCTCAAATAACAATTTTAATATAAATATGTCACATTCAATATTTATTTAGTAATCCTATTTGTTTCCTTCATTGCCAAAGTAATTTATATTTTTCTATTTTTATAAGAATAAATTTTAGAAAAAAAGTGGTAAACTCAATCTACTTTGATGAGGTAAGAACAAGAAAATGGAGAAATATAACTAGTAGAAAATAAAATTCTTTGCAGTTGAAGATAACCTTTTTGTTGAGTCACCATTAAGTCCAGAATTTAAAACATTATGGGGTCTTTAAAACATACACCAGGCAAGTGAAATGTATCCTTTAAAGTTTATTTTGATTTAATTATCTGTTCCAAAAAAAAAAAAAATCTAGTTCTTTGTGGCTAAATTTTAAATAGATCACCTGACAAACGCATAACAAACAAAATCCAGGAATAGTATTTAAGATTATATTTGTGGAAGCAACTCAATAATTGTCTAAGAACTTAAAATTATGCAAATTTTATAAGAAAATGAAGTTAATTTGAAAAAAGAGAATACACTTCAAGAATACCAAAATAATGGAAGAAAATATGACTTTGGAGATTTGAAGAAAAACCAGGTAACAGAAATGTGTGTGTGTGTGTGTGTGTGTGTGTGTGTGTGTGTATGTGTGAATGTGTGTTTTAAAAATGGCATACAAAGAGGAAACAAAAGATATAAAACGGTCTCAAAAATCTGAGACAGAAGCCTGGATATCACTTAGTATTATTTTAACAGTGAAACTGAGTTGTGGGTAAGAAATCAAAGCTTGAAAATTAAATATAAATGCAAACACTTTTCCCTGCTTTATAATTTTATTATTTTACCAGAGTTAAAGCACCCAACACTAAACTCCTGATCCTCGTTCCTTCATTCTTCCCAACTCAGAATACATGTCTTTTCTCTCAGTTAATAGCAGCAAAATGTGTCCTGCTTTTAAGGCCAATAAACTGTTGCATGCTATTCCACTTTTCTTCCTTATTTTCATTTAATATGATTTCTCACCACCTAATATACCTATATCTATCCATATGGATACATACAAACATAGACAGATATGGATATAGATTATATAGATGATAGATGGGTATAGATTATATATAGCTATAGATGTTATTAATTGGAATTCAATTCTTTTGTTGATTTACAAAGCAAAATAGAAAATAGTGAAGTGAAAACTTTTCAATTACCGAATGATTATCTTGTAGAATGTTACACCATATCATCAGAAATAATTCAGAAAATGGAATTATTTCTGTGGTATATACTGCAAAATACCAAAAGATTACTCAGTGACACATATAAAAATAGTTATACTGATGTCCCCTTTTTATTAAAAAAATGAGGAGTGGGTAGATATTTCAAATAAATTTCATATAACATGTATACTTGCTATCTCATTGTCTTTTTAGCATTAGGCCAACTATTTCACTTAAACTAGATAATTTTATGTAGGGATTATAAAGTACAATCATTTTTTAAATTATGAATGGTATTGTATTCAGCAATAATTAAGTCCTTTCATTGAGTTTTTTCTACATTGCTTCCAATTACTATAAGCAAGCTAACTGACGTATCTATCAACTCACATGTTTACACCACCCTCCCTTTTTTTTGGTGGTTAGAACGATTGAAATCTACTTTTTTTTTAAAGGAAATTTGAAGTATACAATACATTATTAATAACTATAGTCACCATGCTGCACGTTAGATCCTATTGATTATTTAATTATCTCATGGCTGGTTCAGTTAAGCCATTTTTATGAGTTATCATGTTAATAATTTAGAGGTTTAGGTTTTTTGTGCATGATTGTATGAATATTTTTGCATGTATATGATTGTAATTCTCAGCATTTCCATATTGAAAAATTCATAAATTACATAAACAAGAAAATTTTAAGATCATATAATACTAATTCTTATTTTGTGTTTAACCTAAGCACAACATTGTTAATGCAAATTATTGTCAATCTAAAGATAAAAGAATCATATACCGTATGGTGAATATATGTCATGTTTTTGACTACCTGTAAGGTTGAATAACTTCAGTTGTAATTAGAAAATCCCCAGCTTTATGGTCTTGTATACCAAAGTAAAACCCAGAAATAGAAATTCCTAGAATCATTGTCAACTAGTAAACAGACGTGGAAAGGAAGAAATTGAAGTCAAAATACTCCAAACTTAATTTGGAAAACAACAGAGTGATAAAGGCTTCATAATACTTGTCTTAGGTAATGGTCCAAGTATCGTGTTTTGATGGCAGCAGGGATGATTCTGGTATTCCACTGATTTTGAGATAGAATATTTGACAAGGAAATAGCTTTAGCTGGGCAACAGTTGGACAACAGCAGTAGAGCCACCTTTGCGTCATTTTTAATATGTGTCCTTAGGCACAGCTCCTGAAGGTTGTTTTCTATTCCTCACAACAACTCTCTGAATGACTTAATATCCTTTTACTGAATCGTTTTTGATTATTCATTCAGAGCCAGCTTCTGTTGCTTCCAACTAAGACTGGTGCATAAAACTGAAAAATCTCATACTCATTGAAGGATTGCGTTTGCTATGAACCATAAATGACAGAAAGTCTGACAGTTGCTTAAAAATGGTTATTTGTTTTTTCCTTGCCTAATATCCTAAGATGTCCAGAAAGAGAAGATCACTACATTGATTCAAAAGTCCAAAACTGACAAGGCCAAGATTTCTGTATTTTTCTTAGTCGTCTTCTGTGGGGCCACATGATGATTATTACAAATTCAGCCATTAAAACAAATTTCCTTCAATAAAGGAAGTTTAAAAATGATAATGCAAAAGGCAATAGGAGGCAGGCATATTAGGGCCACAAAACTTCGGGAGAATTCTCCAGTAGACTTGTGTTTGTGCCTAATTGGCTAACATGGTGACACCGCACCATGATTGCAATATAGGCCCACGACTGTAGTTTCATAGCTGGGTACTTTGCCGCCCCAAATTAAATTGGGATCAGTTTTTTCAAGAAAAATCTAGCCTGACTATATCATTCAGGATATCATACAGATAACATAAAACCCTCTAGCTCTTTTATAACAAAATATATTTATTTAATACAAAAAAATCCTATATTTACAATAATTACCAAATGCTAGAGGGATAAGTACATTGTTTTGGGGAATTGCTTTTAAATAATGTTCATGTCCACAAAACTAGCACACCAAAGGATGTGCTTCTTGTTTTTCAGGCAGAAAACCGCTAACCTAACTGCTGACCCCTGAGTCATAACCCATTAGTTATAATCTTGGAATCAAGAAGAAAATGCCGTGAATGTCACTGCTCCAGCCCTAATGGATGGTTCTTGCGCACTTTCCAACTATAGCATTTGAACTAGTCCTAATTCAAATCTTATGTGGAACCAAATGAAATAGAACCAAAATTGCATCACGAAGACTATCTGAAGAGAAGTTAAGAAAATATAACAATGTTTAAATTTTAAAACTCTACTATCAGGAAACATATACCCAAAAAGTGTCAGGAGCTATGTAGGACCATGTTTGGCATAATTCTTTCTTCAAATCCATCCTCCTTACATTAATTAGAGTAACTAGAGTTGGGGGCGGGGGATTAAACTTTAAACATTTAATTTTATGATTCTGGGTAAAAATTCTCCTGAGTTCCCAACTGAGCACATGAGTTGCAGCCAAACTCTTTCCTATCCGATGTCCCTCGTTGGATCTCTGACAACTCTGTCAAACACTATATTTTAACCTTTGACATCTTATAGTTCTCTGCACAAACTTCTTTGTTTCCCAGATTCTTAAATTTATCTTTATAGTATTTTACTTGTGTCATGCTTTTTCCCAGCTAAATTATATTCCCCTCTTACAATACAGTTGTGTCATCATTCTACTAGACACCTACCCTAACATGACATCCTCTCACTCTGGTCTCTTTCTTCTTTCTCTTTAAGACCATTTTCCAATAGTCTTTACACGTATCTATGACTATATTTGCCTCATTTTATTCTAAATACTTATCTGGGAAGCCTGTCTTTCCTATGACATTATGAGTTACTTGAGGAATGGATTCACTTAAATGTTGCAAACACATTATTCAGTGCCTGATCCTTGCAAGTTGTCAATAAGTGTTTATGCGAGGAGAACAAAATCAAATGATGAAGACCACCCTGAAATTAGTAATCAGGAATAACACTGATTACTAATTTTAAAGAAAAGCTTTTATCTAAGTGTTGTTTGATCTTTTTTATATGAAGATTATCTGGAATTAATGTGTTGATTAAAATCAATTCTTTGGACGAAAGTAAAAATTTACTTGTACTCGTGAAAATAAGAATCAAGATGTCATTGCTGTTATGAGCAAGAAGCTCCACTTTCCCTAAATTATTCATATGCACTCATACCATGAAACATTAGTTACTTCCATAAGCTAACATGCTTGAATATATTGTATTTATAATGTACTTTCAGAAAAGGCTAATTTTTTTTTTTAAATAGTCACATCAGGACAAACTTTTGACTTGATTTCAAAATTAGAGTTTTGTAAAGCTGCAGTTACATTCCACATGCCGAGTTTCCCTGAAAATAAGACTGGCTTTTACATTAATTTTTGCTACAAAAGACACGTTAGGGCGTATTTTCAGGGGAGGTCTTATTTTTTTCATGTACAACAATCTATTGCTCAAATGCAGTCATGTCATCTTCTTCTGGAACATCGTCATAACGTACTAAATGCGTCTGTCTGTCTGACGATCTTAACTGTGGCTTATTTTCAGAGTAGGTCTTATTTTGGGGAAACACGGTAGGTAGCATAAGCCTTCTATTGAGATATATATTAGCTTCAAAAGATCACAATGTATTTATTTACACCTTTTTGTTTCATTATCAAAATCATAGGCCTTGTTATTTTCTCTAGGGACAAAAATAAACAAATTATAAAGATAGCAAAAATAAAAATAATTCATTACTTAAACATTCCAAGAAATAACGAATGAAGAAGAATGCCCTCTTGTGTAATTAGTTACATTCCTTGGAAGATCTCTATGATTACTTATCTCATAACAATTACTTGTCATCATTGGTTAGAAATATATTTTTTCTCCATCCTCTAAATTCAGTTAAAAATATTAAAATAGCAGTGCAATATGCATATGGACTTATGGCTGCTAAGCTTTTAGAAAATGCTCTCTAACAAAAAAAATAACTGCTCAGAAGTTATTTAGTCTCCTCTAATGCTACTTTGATTGGTGATTTTGAAAAATAATCCTTAAAAAATTACTCCAATATATTTACCATCACAATAATGGATATTTTTTTTTTAATCCACTAACAAGTTATCCCAACATGGAATTATTTATATTTCATGTAGGGCAATCAATAATCATTTTCAGTTGAATACCACCCAACATTTTCTCCCAAGGAAAGGAATCCTGTTGACTTTTTTTTTTTTTTTTTTGGCTAGCAAAGCTTAAGGATAGCTTTTATTTAAAACTTTCATATGGCCCTGTAGATTTTTAGTACTGGTTATTTTCCCCCTAGCATTAGAATTCTGGACTCTGAAGGCTGGGGTAAAAGCCTAGTATAAATGTAATTGAGTTTTTAAAGGTCTCTCTAAAGTTCAGCAGGGATTTAAAATGAAGAATTTCAAGCCATCCTTGCTGTAAGTAAAATATGTTCTTTAATGTTGGAACCAAGCATTTTTTTTTCTTGTCAGCAGAAGGAAAAAAAAAAAACATCATCATTGGAGAAAAATGAAATATTACTAAGTCAAAATAGTTTTCATCCTTGCCATCATGTTTTTGTTACTAGAAGTTAAAGTTCGTATGAAATTACTCCTGCTTTTCTATTGTCATAAGGTAGGTTAGACTGGATCTAGATTAAACTACTTTAATTAGGAAGTTTTTCAAATATTCAGCTCAAATTCAGTTGGTGGAAAGAAAAATACATATACATACATACAAGCATGCATACAAACACACACACACACACACACACACACACACACACACACATATCATGTTTCCTCCAAAATAAGACCTAGCTGGACAATCAGGTTTAATACGTCTTTTGGAGCAAAACTTAATATAAGGCCCGGTCTTATTTTACTACAAGTCCCAGTCTTATATAAGACCGGATCTTTATAATATAATATAATATAATATAATATAATATAATATAATATAATATAATATAATGTAATACCAGGTCTTATATTAATTTTTGCTCCAAAAGACACATTAGAGCTGATTGTTCATCTAGGTCTTATTTTCAGGGAAACACGGTATATATATATATATATATATATATATATATATATATATATATATATGCATGGATATATGTGTGTATATATATATATGTGTGTGTTTGTATGTATGCTTATGTGTATATGTATATATGTATATGTACTTTTCTTTCCACCAACTCAATTTGAGCTGAATAATTAAAAAATATATGTATATAGCTGCAATTACCATTAATCCTTATATCCCTTATTCTTATATAACACACATATTCAAATATTAATATTAGCAAAAATTTTTGCCAAATAAGTAGGAAATAACATCCTAAACAACAACAACTAAAGGTTAGGTACAAATAATAGTAGAAAAAATATTTATAATGTTTATGACTGAATGAAGAATAGAGAACTTTTGAAAGAATGAAATATCTTAATGGGATTTAAAGAATATTAAGGTATATGATCATTCTAGTTATACTTCTTATGAAATTACTTTTATATGAAAGATAGCAATTAAAGGTACAAGAACTCTCCTACTGTGCCAATTGGAAAGTGAAAAATTATACTGATATCTAAGAAGTTAGGAACAGTACCGAGTATTGGTTTGTGCTGTACAGGAACAATAGTAGCACTGCAAAAAAATGACTTGCTCTTGCGTAAAAACTTACCTTGCATAAAAATGTTGATTAAAATATGAGTCAAGAAGTAATTTCTCCATTAACACTAAAGAATGTATGTACTGTTAGATCATTTAAAAATTATTTTGCTATTTTCTTATCTCTTCAATGAAAATTTTCTTTTTATTTTCAAATCATAAGCATGTACACATGTGTCTAAAATAAAGTGTCATAAAAATAATCTCATATTAACTTGATGTTGGTGTTGCTACAATAGTTATTTTACACTGAGCACTCTGAATAAGACTATTCTACCACCATTACTACTTCTATCTACAGAGAAGAATCAAAAATACTAATGCATTTTTGATCACTATAAGACTTGAACTGTCCTAAATAGTTTACATTCATTACTAAGCATTAAATTATGTCAGAATGCCATTACGTTTGAATATGAGATCTAGAAGTAAAACAGACATCATTGTAAAAAAATAAATAAATAAATGTCTCATAATTTTTAGCCCTGTAGCTAAAAACTGATCATGATCACTACTTATATTCACTGTTGAATAACAGCAATGAAAAATAAAAATATGTAATCCCAATTAAAGCGATGAAATTATTTCTTTTGTCATTTTCATACTGCCAGTGAATGTCTGGGGAACATAACATTTCATTACAGATCACTATGGCACTATATTTGACCAGTACTCCCAGTGGAGGAGAAATACATATCGATGTGACTCTGGCCTTAAACTCCGATCTATCTCAAGGTAACCGTTGCCCCATTACTTATTTTAAATAGCTAGCTAACACTATAGATGTCTCCTTTCTTTCACAATTAAGTTGGATATCTGTAGCTCCTTTTACAATCTGTGTTAAAGGAAACATGCACTGCTAACAGATAATGCATTTTTATACCTTAGTTAAGTTTATCAACATTTTCTTTAATTCATTATTTTATTGTTATTGACTCTTGATCTATCTAGTATCCAACATAAATTTAAAAAAAAAAATGTAGAAAAAAAATATAAACCTAGGATTGCAAAGCAAATGAAGAGCTCACTTGAAAGCTACACTGAAAGCCTAGTATGAATTCAGTGCACATTACAGAAAAAAAAAAAAAAAGATGCTTAAGAGGTTGTATTGTGTTATGTTGATTATAATGAAAGAAAATTAGAAGGCCATTTCACGTATAAATACTTATTCAACTGAATTCTTACATATTAAGAACTGTACATTCTCATTTTAACAGTGTATTAAATAATAAAACATCATGGTCAAGTAACACTTATCCTGTAAATATATACAAGGGTCTTTCACATCAGAAAACCTTAGAATATCAATCAGAAAATTAATAGACAATGCGTATCATACAATCATCTCAAATGATGCAAACAAATTATTAGTGAATTTGAACACTTACAACTTAAAATATTTAGCAAATAAAGATTGTAAGAGAATTGCTTAACTACTTAATGATTACATACAAATAAAACAGTAAATATACTTATTAAAGGTATTTTAACATTTTAGATGCAGTTTTTGAGATCAAGAAAATAATGCTCACTATCGTTGAATTATTTGCATTGGAAGTATTGACAAAAAATATATGGTAACTATTGGAAGACAAAAGATGCACGGTACTTATTTGCTAATAATATTACCTTGTTTATTGAGGTAAAATTGGTTTACAGCATTATGCAAGTTTCAGGTGTATAATATTATAATTCAACATCTATATACACTACAAAGTGAACTGCACCAAAAGACTACCAACAATAGTATCTAATAATAGTATCTTAATTTAAATAAATAGATAGATTTAAGAAACTAATGAAACAAACAAAATAATTTGGCAAATTTTCCAAATCAAGCATGACCTTACAATATCAATAGCATATCTCTAACCAACTAGAAAATATAAATTGTTAAAATATACTTCTAAGTGTAAATAACCACAAGTATATAATAATTCACTTAGGCAAGAATACAGAGGTTTTTATAAAAATAAGTTTCGATTCCAATGAAAACATTACTATGACCTGGATTAATAAAAAAATATTCTAAAGAGTTAATCTAAATAAGAAATTACTTTACCAGATACATATCCAACATGGGGAAAGGGAATTTATTTAGTACCACTACCCTCTAGCCTTCTTATCTGATCTAAAAAGTGAGGAAGGAGTGAAGAACTGTGGAACAATTATTAAGGTCAACATGCCAAGACATAGGCCCAGTAAAAGACTGAGAATTAATCATAAGATTGTAGACTACTTCTACTCCCCAGTGTCTACCTTACCACCACACCAACAATGCTCAAGTATATTTATAGATTACTATTATAAGCGATGCAAGAGACATACCGTTTCTTAGGAAGCATCCTTAGAGAAGCTCAAAGTCAAGGAGGGAGACAAAAACAAGGACAGCAGATGAATTTGAAGACTTTGACACCCACAGGTACATCAACCACTACTAACACCATAACTTTTAGCCAAATAAACATAAAATCTCACATTAAAAGCCTTATTAGCTCAATTATTATTACCTATCACAGCATGCTGAGCTTTCAACAAAATGTTACGTGGAATGCCAAGGCAAAATAAAAGTGTGAGAAGACAAAGCAAGTATCAGAACCAGACTAAGATATGACACAGATGTTGGTATCATTAATGAAAGAATTTTGAGTATGATTAACATGTTAAAGACTTTAATGAAAAGAATACAAAGCAGGCATGAACAGATGATTAATGTAAGCAGAGATATATAAACTCTAACAAAAATAAAAAGAAAATAATAGAAATTAAAACGACAAAATAACACTGTAATAGAAATGAAGAATGCCTTTGATGAACTTGTAAAAATACTGTATATGGCCAAGGAAAGTATCTTTGAGTTTGAAGATCTTTCAGTGGAAACTTCCCAGATAAAATACAAATAGGAAAAATAAAATAATAAAAACAAAACAGAACAGTTAAGAACTGTGGGACAAGTTCAAAAGGTATGGCATGCTTGTAATTGGAACACCAGAAAGAGAAGAAAGAGGAATGTGATAGGGGAAAAAAAAAAAAAAAACACATTCAAAGGAATAATGACTGAGACCTTTTCAACAAAACCAGACATAGGAAGCTCAGAAAATATCAAGCAAGTTTATTTTAAAACTACGCCGAGGCATATTCAAATTACAGAAAGACTATGAAAAAGGAAAAAAAAAATAAAGGAAGTCAGAGAAAATAAACACCTTACCTAGAGAAGAGCAAGGATAGGGATGACAGTGGAATCCTCATCAGAAATCATGCAGGACTAAGAGGGAGTAGAGTGAAATATTTTAAAAAGTCAAAAATAAAATACCATTAACTTAGATTTCTATATCTGAGAAAGTTATCTTTCTAGGTGAAGCAGAAATAAAGTTACTCAGAAAATTAAAAAGTTGAGATAAATAATTGTCAACTGAACTGCTCTCCAAGAAATGTTAAAGTACACTTTCAGAGAGAAAGATTATAAGTCAGAAAATACGTAAAGAAAGAAAGAGTGTTGGAGACAGAATAAGGGAAGATAAGACATTTTGTTATTCTTAATCAAAATGATAACTTCTTTAAAGTAATGGTAGTACTAAATACACTGAGTAATAAAAAATATGAATAGCTAACATTAATAAGAGCAGTGTCACAAATGACAGAAGAGATAAACTGAGAATACACTGTCATAAATTTCTTACACTATATATGGAGGGATATAGAGTTATTTGTAAGTTGGCTTATATTATTTACAAATTTTTTTGGAAACTCCAGCAAAACTACTAAGCAAGTTTTCTTTTTTTTTTTTTTAAGAAAGAAAAATTGATACCATAAGAGTGAAGATAAATGGAATCATATAAAATGCTGAATTTATACCAGAAAAGACAGAAAAAGAGCAGGGAGAGTTAAGGGAAGAAAGAACAAATGCAAGGAAAAGAAAACAGTTTTAAATATGGCAGATATTACCTAATTAATAATACCAATAATCATTTTAAATTTGAATGATCTAAACACATAAATTAAATAACAGAGAATGTACAAGGGAATTTAAAAAAAGGACCCAACTATGTGTTATCTATAAGGAACTTAATTAATAAATAAAAACAGACTGAAAGTTATACAATGGAGAATGACATATACTACTAATCCTAATCGAAATAAAACTTGAGTAGTTATATTATTGTCATTAAAAAAACAAACAAAAAAACAACAAAACAAAACATAGATTCCACAACTAGGAAAAATGTCAGTACAAAGGAGCAACAACTATAAATATAATTATGAATAATTATAAATAGGTCAATTCTCCAAGAAGATATAACAATCCTAAGCATGAATGATAATAACAACAGAGCTTCAAATTACACAAGACAAATTTGAAACTAGAAATAGATACATCCGCTCTTATAGTTGAAGACGGCAGCATCCTTCTGTCAGTAATTTGTATTACAAGCAGGCACAAAATAATTTAAGAATAAAGTTGACCTAAATAGCACTATCAAACCACTTGATTCAACTGACATTTACGGTTTAAACCATGAAACAATAGCAGGATACACATCATTTTCAAGATAACAGGGACTATTTACCAAAAATAGCCCACATTTTGTGTCACAAATCATACTTTTTAAAAATTTAATAAACAGAAGATATATAAAGTATGTCTCAGAACACATAGAATCAAATGAGAAATCTACAACAAAAATATAGTTGAAACATGCTCCAAATATTAGGAAATTAAATAACACATCTATATATAACAATGATCTCAAGAGAACTTAACAAATATTTCGAACTAAATAAAACTAAAAATACAACATATCTGAATTTATAGAATGCAGTGAAATCAGTAATTAGAGGAAAATGTATAACAGTTAAGTACATACTTTAGAAAAGAAGAAATATTTAAAGTTAATAATCTAAGACTCATATTAAGTTTAAAACGTTAAGTCAAAACCAGCAAAAGGAAATGAATAATAAAAATTAAATTGCAAATCAATGAAAATGAAAAAAACATACATAATTGAAACTAAAGATGTATCTTGCAAAAGATCAATAACGCTTATAAATATATAGCCATACTACACAAGAAAACAACATTTAATTTCAGACACTTGTCATGATTATTGATCTCATGGACATAAAGAAGATAATAAAGGAATAGTACAAATGACTCTAAGCCCATAAATGTGATATCTTACATGAAATGTATAAATTCCAGGAAATACACAGACTACTAAAACTCATAGAGGGATAAATAAAAAATATAAATATATCTATATTTATTACAGAAATTGTAACAATAATTAATAACCTTCAGAAAACAGTATCAGGTATAGATCACTTCATGGGTAAATTCTACCAAGTAATTAACAGAGGAACAATACCAATTTTATACAATATATTTTAGAAAATGGAGGCAGAATAAACACTTCCTAACTTACTCTACCAGGCCAACATTTCCTTAACAACAAATCAGATACAGGTACAAGAAAGAAATATAACAGATTAATATGTCTTAATAGATTTGTGAATATTTTCAAGAAAATACTATCAAATGTCTTCCAAAAAGTATAGAAAATTATTCACTAACACTAGACCACGTGGGATTTATTTCAGGTATGTGAGGCTGTTTCAACATTTGAAAACCAATCTGTGTAATCTACCACATCAACAGATTAAAGAAGAAAAATCATATGAGCTTACCAATTGAGACCAAAAAAAGCATCTGTCAAAATCTAACATCCACTCCTGATAAAACATTATCAACAATGACTTTTAACAAACAGAAGAGAATAGAGAACACTTTGAATTTGATAATCTATACAGCCCTACAGCAACATTGTAATTAGTGATGAGTAACTGGACACTTTCCCCCTAGATTAGTAACAAGACATGAATGTCTCTTCCTACCATTTGTATTCAATATGGTACTGGAGTCCAGATAATGCAAAAATTGAAGAAAATAAAACTGTCTTTATTTGATGATTACATAATTGTTTATACAGTAAACCCCAAATAATTGACAAAAAAAAAAAAATCTTGGAACTTCAGGCAAATTAAACGAGGTCACATGATTTAAGATTAATATACAAAACTAATTGCTTTCCTATATAATGGCAATAAGATCTTGGAATTTTAAATATAACACAATTACATTGATAGAAGAAGCAATAATGAAATGAATGCTTAGGTATAAATTTAACAAAAGATGGAAAACTAGAAAACTCTCATAAAGGAAATGAAAAAGATCAAAATTAATGGAGAAATATTCTATGCTTATGGATTGAAAGACTCAATATTTTTAAGCTGTCAATTATTTGTAATTCTATCTGTGGATTCAATATAATCCCAATCAAAATCTCAGCCAGCTGTTTGCAGATATTGACAGACTGATTCTAAAGTTTATATGTAGCCATAGGACCTAAAGCAGCCAACACAACACTTAAGAAGAGGGATAAAGTTCATGGGCTTATAATACTTAATTTCATTGACTAATTATAAAGCTACAATAATCCAGACAGTATGGCATTAGCAAAGAAATAGACCCAAAATCAATGTAACAAAATATAGAGCAAGAAAATTGACTCAAGAAAAAAAAAAAAAAAAGCATAGTAAGCAAAAATATAGTCCTTGACATAGGAGCCAAGGCAGTTCAACAAAGAAAGGAGAGTCTTTTTAGTAAATGGTGATGGGATGATAGGACATCTATCTGCCAAAACATTAAACCTAGGCATGAACCTACACATTTCTCAAAAATGAACCCAAAATGAACCATAGACCTAGATATAAAATGTAAAACTGTAAAATTTCTAAGAGAAAACAAAGGAGCAAATTTTTGACCTAAGATTTGATGATGATTTTTTAAGAAAAACACCAAAAGCACAATCCATTACTGAAGAAAAAAAAAAGATTCATTAGACTTTATTAAAATTTAAAAAATGTGTACTCTGCTAAAGACTATATGATAAAACTGAGAAAAGAATATTTACAAAACATATGTATGATAAAGGGCTTATATCAAAATTATAAAACTCATTGAAAATTTATTAATAAGAGATCAAATAGCACAATTAAAAGGTGAGCAAAAGACATGCCCATTTGTGAGATGAAAAGATTGGTCACCAGGAAAGATATACAGATGACAAATACACATATGAAAGATGCTCAACATCATTTGTAATTAGGGAACTGCAAATTAAAACAACATGGAGAAATTACTACACACCTATTAGGTCACCTAAAATTTAAAACCTAATGATACTTATCATTGCTGAGGATGCAGAATAACAGGAGAGTTTCTCCTATTTATTGCTAATGGAAATGCAGAGTAATAGAGCCACTTTGGGAGACAATCACAGTTTCTTACAAAGGTAAATATAATCTTACCGTTCAATCACACCCCTAAGTATTTACACAGAATATTGTAAAAAATGTGTGTCTATACAAAAGCCTGAACGTGAATGATGATAGCAGCATTATTTAGTATGCCCCACCCCTCCCAAACTGGAAACAACCAAGATGCTCTTCGCTAGGTGAATAGATAAATAATGATACATCCATACAATGGAATATTATTCTGTAAAAAAAGTAAATGAGCTATCCATATATGAAACATTTCATGTATCTTAAATACATTTTAATAAGCAAAGGAAGCTAGTCTGGTAAGAACAGGCTGTATGATTTTAATTATACATTATTGTTAAAAAATAAAATAAAATAAAAATAAAAAGTATAGAGATGTTCCGTGTTTGTCATTGGTATAGAGGAAGGGGGTAAGAAGGGAAGATTGAGTCGGTATAGGTTATCTGGATTTTTTTCTTCAATTTTGCTTATTTTACACTTCACTCAACCTGTATATTGATATTACTTGCACTCTGAGGTTTTCCTAAACATTCGTCTCTTTGGTGACCTTGCAAACCACAAATTAGATGCATTAAAAATCTAGTAGGATAGAAGTTAAAATTTAATTTTACATACATTACCAAAACTATTTAACAATTTTGATTCTTCAGCATGTGTGTAGACTACACAATATGTAAAATATTTCCAAGTCCATGTTTTGCAACCCTGGTGTTGTCTATAATCTAGGCATATTATACTAAGAAAATCATTTGCTACAGACTATATTGAGGGTAAAACGTGCTATATATCAAAAAAAGTGACATCATGAGAGATCTATATTTTCTGCACACATAGTCACTCACCTGAAAGTGCTAACCTTAAAAAAACAAATAATTAATTTACTTTTTAATATACTTTTATGCAATTTTAAATGATATTCTACCTTTTGTGGAAGGAAGGTAGCAAATCGTTGGATTTCACTACAGGCTCAAATAAAGTTAGTAATTGGGGTTAGTTCTATGATGATTTGTTAAGCATTTCAAAGGCTGAACTGATCTGTGTAAGGCTAGGATGTATAAAGCAGACATTTCTAACAGAGAAAGCATGGCTTTATAGACAAATTTTAAGATTCCATGTGAGTCTCAGGAAAGAGAAATATAATTCTAAATTAAACACATTTCTCTACTCACAGCATTCATTTTTTTCCTCCTCTTTTTATATATACATTTTTTTTCAAAGATAAAAACTCAATGATTTTTTGGCAGAAAAGTTAGAAAATGAAACAATCAGCCATAAAAGAGAATATCAGAGCTATTGGCTAATGCTTAAGTTAAAATGAAGCTAATGTGAAATTGAATTTGCATTCTAGTCATCGGTGTGGTATCTCATCATGTACTGTATGCAGTTAAATGAGTCTGTTGTCTGGCTGTAATGAATATCTACATCCATCCTAACAGTTAATGAGGAATAAATGACTTATTATCCACGAATGACTGTGTCTAAATAGCTTCGCAACAAAAACAGAATATTAAAATGTGTAGCTAAAATAGATCTTAAATGATAATGAACTTACTTAGATTATTAATTAAGTTTTAAAGCATCATAAGGTTCACTTTTTCAGGATGAAATCAGAACTAGACCAAGTTCAAGCTCAATGACAGGTTCAAAGTCTGAATTTAAATCAGATTTGAATGCGTGTTTTTGTGCATATGCAAGTATATATGTGTATATACATCTACTCATACATACACATATATACTACATACATATATACAAATATTCCCACTAACACACATTTAAAGAAAAAAATGTCCTTCGTACAATGTCTTGGCTACCTTAAACATAATAGCACATAATTAAGGTTAGCAACCCCGAAATGCTGCAATTCATACTAAATACGTTTACTTATCATTTATAAATCTAATTTTTAAAGGAGGGAATGCCAAATTAGAATTTTTTTTGTAATTCATGCATATATTTTGAAATAATGAGGGGATTATTTTTTTGTGATGGCTAAGAGTATCTTTAAAATTTAATTTATAAAAATAATTTACAAATTTATTCTTTTTTCATACTAGTCCATTATATTATTCTACTCAGCTAGTATGAAATAGATTTTAAAAAACAACTTAAAAAACAACTTAACCCATAGTATTTTGTGGTGAAAAATTCAAAGGCAGTTTAATCTGCGAATGACAATGAGAGTAATTTCTAAAAATGGTTTAATTTAGATTTTGTCTCAATCACCTGCCCAAATTTCAGAAAAACGATGTATTATTTTATCCTCTAAAGAGCTTTTAATTTACTCATTCCTTTTCTTCAACTCCAACAAGATCCCAAGTACCTTTATCTGTAGCTCAGAAAACTGCAATCATCTCCACATGTCCTAACATCTCTTCCATGTTTACCCGCATTATTGTCCGTCAACGTCATTTACGTCTGTGAAGGCAAAGCCATCTATTAAAATATCACATTTGAGTGTGTTCCCTCTCCCCTTCTACCCCCCCCCCCCCCGTTACTTACCATTCAAATCGCCCACTGCTTTCTAGTCGGACCCAAAGCCTTTCCTATCTGTTGTACTTCTTGTACAGCATGCCCTCCTTTGCTCATTTTGTTATTGATACACAGTACTTTTGATGTATTCTTTTACTAAGCCATGCACCGCTTCCAGGGACGTTTTAATATTCTATTATTCTCATACTTCATTTTTCTCTGAATCGTCAGTTTTCCAGGGGAAATTACCATGTACTTCCTGATCAGTCAAATCTCTGTTGTATGGTTCCATACATAACCTTCAAATCTCTCCAGAAGTATTTTCCAGAGATATACTTTTACTTTGTAGGTAGAAAGCAGAGTTTACACTGAGGCACAGGACAACTTTATGTAAATCAGAAATCATGACCTGACTGCATAGCATGTGTGGCAAACAGGAAGAGTATTAGATTTCAGTCACTTCTTGCCACACATAGTAGGGAAACAACAAATTAACGAATGACATTTGATCAACGATATCTACAGTTAGCAAGTTGTCTTAATTTTCTGACATCTACTCCAAGAGAGGACAGCAATATTCAAAGGTGGTCTGTCAATATTGGCCCAAACTGTCACTATGGTTTATTTAATGAGTAAATGACTAAAATATCAGAAATATAGGAATGTGTACCTTTCAATAGCTGAACATTTTCAAGATTAATTACATTTAGACATAAACTTGGCAGAAAACTGTACGTTTAGTTTTAGTTCACAGTGGTCTCAAGTGGTCTCATGTTCATTCTGACAAATACTATATCAGTATTCTAAGCTTTCTCTAATTTGTTGCAAATGTCACATGGTTTTGTGGATCAATTAATATTTTCCGTGTCCCAGCTAAGGGTTAAGACACTGCTAGAAAAATAGCAAGGATATTTTCCTTGGTAGATATAGTTAATGGTTAAAGGAAAGGAAAGGTAAGACTATATAGACAGAACAAAGACAGGTTTGTGTGATTATACATGAAGAAAAAAAATTGCACAGAAGAAAATATTTTTGTTTGATGTTTTTTAAGATGGTAATTTTTACTACATATCATGCTATTATCTTGCTAATTGCTATAAAGGGATAACATAACTGAGATAAAATCTTATTTTGTATCCTCAGAACTTAAAAAAAAACTATTTGAAATATATTTGAAATTAAAAGTGTGATTCCTTTTCATGAGTTGATTTTTCTCATAAAATATGTCTTTATGAAAATTTTAGAATGGACTCTTAAAATATTTTCTTTTTCGTGAGAAAAATGATTGAAATGTCCAGAAGAGTACAGCAGACATAATGTATTTAGAACTGAGTAGGGCCAAATGACACGTATATGTGATGTGTCTGTGTTAAGCAATGAGAAAGGAGAGACTGAAAGTGCAAGGATATAGTTCACATGCCTTTTTTTATGAGATTTTATCTGATAATAATAGCTAATGATAGGCATAGATTTGAACCAGTGACCCTCATAAGAGAATCTTGTTACCTGTTGCCAAATGTTTTCGACAGCCAGCATTCATATTAGCTTGAATTTGCATTTAAAACATGCATTCGAAAATTAAAATTTTCATAGAAGTATCTGAAAAGCGTAATAGATTCTGAATTCAAACTGCCCAACGGCCACAGAAGAAAAAGTGAAAATAGAAATAGTGATCTAGGTAAAGCCCAGGGTACACAAGTCAGGAAGAAGCATTTGACCAGCATATTCATTTACAAGGCTTCTTTAAATCATGTAACATTGATGGTTAAAGATAAAACGCTGGTTTTCAACCAGGATTAGGAAATTAATTTTTATTATTATTTAGATTCTACTTTATTTTTTCCAAGACTCACCATTTCTTAAAGCAATTATCTTAATAATGGGGAATGTCTCATAAAGTGAAATTTAGAGACTCTTAAATCTCTACATACCTAAAGCTATGTATGACTTCTTGTAAAAAGCATACGCGTCATTTTTTCACATTTGATAATGAAAGTAATCAAAATATATTCAGATTTAGAAGTAAAAAGATGATATTCAACTCTAGGTTAAGTGGTTAAACAATATGCAACATGTAATTGACCGATATAATTCTCAGTTATCGTAGTCTTCCAGGGTCTACATTTTATAACCATGTTTTGTTACATTTGTCTCCCACAAACATACATGTTCAGTGAAACAAAGTTATTTTAATTGATGCTTTTTAAGTATTCTCTAAACAAATAAGTGTGGTACACGCTGTATAATTTATCCCTCTTTTGACAGTTTGAGTTTTCTAGCTAAATTTATTTAATCATAAAATTTCTAAAACAAACAACACTAAAATTAACAAAAATCTAGCCTATTGGCTAAAGGTCTCACCATACAGCTTGGTACCAAAACCAACCCAGATCTGCCCTGGTATTTTTAGATGTTGACTATCATTTATTATCTTACCCTCTAAGCATATTCTGTGTTTCAACCACCTAACGCATTGGTGATTTGCACCAACTTTTGATCTCTTGGAAAAGTTGATGTGCTATAGACTGATCTTTCTTTTCTCATTTTTCTAGGTGAAATGTTACATTATCTTTAATCTTAGTTCTTTTGCAACTGGAACCACAGGGTGTCCATGTATATAAAATAGCACAATATCTAATAAATAATGGCATAAATATTGTCCAAAATATCTTAAAAATCATAATTATAAAATAAATGAATTTATGTTAAATTTATTTTTTAAATATAATGATATAAAAAGAGATATGGATTACAGATGTTTTTATACTGTCAAGGAAAGTTGAAGAAAAATATAAGAAAACCTAAACACATATCCTTAGTGCAATATTCTAATGAGCGCTTGAATTACACACATACACAAAATACGTGATCTGCTAACAACCTTCATTTCCTTAGGATGATTTTTGTGAACGTATTTATTAAACTTTTGTTAGGATTGTCATTAAATGGTAATTTGGGAAAGGTGAAAAAAATAAAAGGTTAAGTAAGTTAATATATTTGTTAAACTTTCCTTAGGAAAATACATGATAACCAAAAAAGATTTAATATTAATATTTTAGATTAGAATTATACAATTAATTTAGATGTTCCCTCCTAAAATATAACTGTCCATAAACTATTACAGTTTCAATCATAAGTAGCATTAAACAAGAGACATAAACATAACCTATAGAAAAGGAAGCATAGATAATATCTTCAAAGTTGTTCAGTGCTTCACATAACATATTGATTCTAAATTTATAAAAGCAACACTTTACTTCACATGCATAAAATTATAAATATCTGCTTAGATAGCTGGATCCTAAAGCAGTAAAAATAATAGAGGAAACCTCTGTGTAAACAGGCTTACATTATTAGAAACACAAACAAACAACAACAACAAACTATAAAACTTCCTTTAACTTCCTGATTTAGCCCAACATTCAAATTTCAAACTATTTTATGTTGGGCTTATTAATTACTTAGGCATAAATACAGGTCTAAACATGGCTGATCTACTCTTTACCATACCTTGGCAACAAGAGTAAAACTATCTTTCGGAGGGGGGGGGGACCCTAAAAAAGACCAAGGCCATTTATGCACTTACAAGATGGTATTTTTTTTTCACCCAGTGGGTCCAGTACTGCTTGAAGGCAGTGAAATTAATACATAAATATTGATTCTGAGGACAGTAATACAGTCAGTCAATTTCTTTCATAATTTAGTTGGGAGCTAAATATGAAATTTAGGTTTCTTAGGTTTTATATTTAGGTTTGTTGCTTGATTAATTGGTTAGTAGTTTTACACATACTTTCCTATCAACTTCTTTGTTTTTCTGTATTTTTATCATGTTACTTACATATTCCTGAGTCTTAACAGGGACCACCCAAAAAAAGCATTTTAAAACAGTGAGTGACAATAAAACATAGTGAGCTGAAGTTGGGCTCTGAAGTTAGACTTTCTAGTGTTGAATCCTGGAGGTATAGTAGGGATTATATAACTACGGAAGTAATTTACCTTCTTTTTGCTTTATTTTCCGCATCTGCAAAGTGGACCTACATATCTTAAATGGTCATTATATGAATTAAAACTAATTATCCTAAAATATAGTGAAGATGCATGGTATATCTGAAAACACTCAAAATATGTACTTATTTTCCATTTTGTTGAAAAAAACAAAGCTGTTTCTTACAAATTTATACATTTTTGATACAACTATTTTTATCATTAGTCTTTGATATTATTATTTAATGAACAAATACATATCATACATTTAAGTTATTTTTTTGTAATGCAAAGAAGTTTTCTACAAGGATACTTTGCTTTCCATTTAAGTATATTATATTATATTATAGTCTCACATGAGTTTTAAATTTCTTATATAGTTGTTCGTATATAAATCAAAGATTAACAGGAGGAGTATGACTTGGAAGGCAAGCACCGTGGGATCCTTATTTTAAACTGTGCTAGTTTTAAAGCTTATTTATTATTTGTGTAATATGTATTTATACTGACAGTGGGATTTCAGTGCTGTTTTCAGTGGCAACAGACACTTTTCACATGAAATTAGAAATATTTAATACCAAGAAAGAGTATCTTATAGTTTAGTCACAGCTGGGAGGCAGTATTAAATAGTAATCGTTATTTTTACAAATGGTCAGGGGAGACATTATATTTTCAGCATTTTTCCTAACATTTATCATTATTTTAATATAGTGCATACAAAATGCGTTTCTTCAGCCTTGCACTTTGGCATCTGCGCTCACTTAAAGGATATGTGTATATATATATATATACATATATATATGTATATATATATATGTACATATATGTATATGTATATATATGTATATATATATATTTATTTATTTATATACATTTATTTATATATTAAAGTGTATTTATATGTGACCTATTTTGTTGACTTCACTTAGGAGTCCATAATTTTTCAAAATTTTCCACAAATTTGACAGCTGGACACTACATTCAGTGAACTATGTACATCCATAATGTAGATTTTAACAAACTCATTTGTTCAGTTATTTTGTATATCTGAACCCTAAAAACATGTTAACAAGAATGTCTTCATTTTTTAGGGCTTTGTTTAACTACACTAATATACTTTAATAACATATAGGGAAAATCGTAGGGAGTGGTGAGAAAGTTAATAAGGACAAAGAGAGTCTTTTTGTATATGTTTCATTAATGAATATTTGAAGACACAGATAGATGAAATGATATCTTTGTACATCTATATTTAATACTAAACTATAACATGAAGTAGGAAAAGTGTGCACGTACACAACTCTCTTTTAACTGCTAAAAACTTTGTAGGTTTTGATATTCTAAAGCCTATTACAACTCTCTGAGAGAGATTTAATGAAGTCTTTTTGTTCCAGGAAAACTAATTATCATTGCAACAAAAGTTGTTTGGGAAATGCTACCGGATGTTATGACACCTCCTAGATGTTTTTATTTGGCACCTGCTTCCTTTCTGATGTCACACTAAAGAAGATTGAATATACCTAGCAAATTTTTATTTCCAAAGAGTTCCCAGAGTGACTGTAAAAAAAAAGAAAAACCTGGAAAAATTGTTCACTCCACTTTGTGTTTAACAACATATAACTCTACAAGAAGTGGACCCAGGTGTGATGAATTTTTGTAATTGTTTTTTTGACAGCTACATAAAGAAGATTAGTATCTCCCATATTCCTTTTTTAATTTCTTGAGGAACCAATTTGATGTGAAGATCAGTATTGCAGGGATGCATGGCTGAGAGATTAGCATTAAAATACAAATACAGCAGAAAATTATTTACCCAATCCCACTTATTTTCATGCCACTTCTCCCTTTTCTTTCTCCTCTCCTCCTCTACTCATTATACTATGTCAAACGTAGAGAGTGACCTACAGTTTCTCTAAAATTTCACAGGATTTCACTGCCTGTTCCTTTAATCAAGTTTACTCCCCTTGCCAGGAAATACTTTCAGTCCCAATGCGGTGCATCTCATGTTCACCTTGATTTTTATAATAATATATGGTTAACTTATTTGTAAAACATTAGTGGTGTACTTTAAAGCGATCCTCACCTAATTATTTGAAGAATACTGAAATTTATGTTAAGAAATCAAAATCCCAAGATTCCACATCCCCTATTGTTAGGTAATTCGACACTGAGTAAAGAATTGTTGAAGTGAAAAATTTTCCAAATCTTAAAAAAACTATCAATAAACTTTACGCTTAGAAACATTATCTTTAATTGCTCCTCCAAAAGTCTCTTTGCCCAGGACATTTCCAAAGCATCTTGTTCTTCATACAATGCATATGATATTTTCAAAACACAGTTTTGTTATTTACAACAACAAAGATAAACGGGGTAATGATGCCACATAAGCAGGCACTGTTTATTTCAGGAAAAAGTCCTGCCTACTGCAAAAGGAGAATGAACTTCGGAAAGGGAAAGTGTGTAGTTATTCTACAGTCTGAAAGACAATCCAGCCAGCAAAGACGGCTACAAATTAGCACAGATGGAAGTAAACACCAAGCTAATCTGGTGTGGTTAAATAAATAAGAATAAGATTATTTTACTGAGAATGCAGTAGATCCTGCCATAAGAAGAATAAAGATTATTCCAAAGGTTGTTTTAATTTTAGAAAAACAACCAAGGCATAATATTATGCTGTTAAAGATAATTGTCTTACATAAAATGGGTTTCTTAAAATGGAGAATCTTATTAGCAGCTAGTAAGGAAAAAAAAATGTCATGGTAAAAACCATCTGCAGACACAGAAAATATCCTTGAAAATATCCTGAAAGCAATTTTCGGTGGAAGAGTTAAACCTTCTCATATTCAAACTTAATTCAGGTTAAAGGATTCTATGGCTCTTGAGTCAGTTAAAATTTGTATAGAAATGGCAGTATATATAAAAATGCATGAGATATTACAGTCAAACAAAAGTAGTCTGAAATAACTGTGTGTTTCATGGTTGGAGTAGCCATGAGCTTCTTTAAGTACTAGGTAATTAAATAATACAATGGAGTTAGAATTTGTTTACAATAGTTTATAAAATCAATATTATTGTATGAAAACAATGTTAAGGAATCCAACATGCCTAATTCATGAGAAATTGATCTTGCTGGATACTTACTCTAATAGAGATACCTTTCAAAAATTTTTTTTTTCTGTCAGTTACTATCAATCTGTTAAAACCTTTTAAATCTTAGGTCATAATTCTTAGGTCATCTGTTTGTTGTTTTTCAAAGGAGGAAGTATGTAAAAAGGACAAATATTTTCATTGAATGACTAAGTGTCCTATAGATCAAATACATCTTTAAAATGTCCCAGGCACTTTCACAGGTATTGTATACCATACAAGTTTGAGAACATATGTGAGCCTACTTTTTTCTGTTATTTCATTAGTAATCTGACATTGTCAACTCAGGGATTTAACTTGTTATGAAAAAACTTTCTTCAATTAGAAAAAATAAATTCGAGTGCCTAGAAATGAACACTCACTTTGATTAAAATAAACAAAATACAGCAAGCCTTCACTTTCAATGCTCCTTTTTACTGCAAAAGCAGTTTTCACTTAACAGTGATTTTAAACTCATCTAAGGAAAGCATATAATAATATTTTGAATCAGTTTAGTTCAACTAAAAGTTCCCAAGCATAATTTACACAAGTATTGGATGTCAGATTTTTGTAGACTAAATAGGAGGAGCAGATGGTGATAATGAAATAGCCAAACATTCTTTAAAGGCGCCTTTTAGAATAACTGTATTCATTTATTTTCATATAAAATAAACCAGCCTAAGCACATTGGATTCAATTTTAATATTATTTGATTAATTTAAAAATTTTAAACACTGTATAGTATGTTTAAAATACAAACATCATTTTTCAGCAAATAGGCCAAAATCAAATGATTACTTAAAGCTAATTGGTAGTAGAGGAAATGAAATAAAGTAACTTAATTGTTTAAATTTAATATTACATAAATTTATTGTTTATTTATATTAATGAAGTTAGTCCCACATTATAATTAATGAACATTAATTATAAATACAAACATCACACCACAATTAATATTTTTTATTCAGTGATTAAAGCAATTAATCATTTATGCTCAATTACCCTTTTTTGCAGCTTTATTAAGGTATAATTGACATACAAAAAGCTACAAATATTTAATGTATACAACTTGATGTATCTGGACATGTGCATACACCCATGATACCATGCTCAATTACTCTTAAGGATACAGCATATGCAAGCTATATATAGTATATGATATATATATACATATATATATCTCCAAACTATATATGAGTTTTACAAGCATAAATTGAACATCATAAATTTCTCTACATGTAATAGATAACCCATAAAATGAGAAAAACTGACCAGTGAAATCCATTCATTAGCTCTTGCTTCCATAATTGATAATCTTAGTGAATTGAAATAATAATGTATCCTGTGCAAATGAACTTTCCTCTCCGGGTGTTGACTCTCTCAACAAGTTATTTAACTCAACCAAACCTTTTCAGCTCTCATATAGTTCTTTAATTTTAAAAGGAAAGAAAAATTTATGGGAACATGTTTAGGGTAACAAGCTATATAAAGCTGAATAAAAGGTAACTGATAACTGATGAAGGAACACTCATTTATATCTACCACACACCCATGACTTGGCACTTAAATGTTTGCTGAAAGTGGCCATGGGACATAAAGAAAAACTCAGAGCAAATTATATTTTGTTCTCCTGTTGGATTCAGGATAAAAAGTAAATATGTCTAGTTATAGAAAAATAAAGAATGATGAACTTCTTACACACTTCTTTGTAACTGAAATAAGTACCTATTACTTTTACATGCATTAGGATTTAAATACCGCAAATTAATACACTGTATTCTAAAAGTAGACAAGTTTTGTTATTAAGGCAAATACAATTTATACACAATTAATTAAAAGCCGACACTATGAATTTCATTAATGAATTAAAATAACAACTTTCTTTACATACGAATGAAGGTAAGACTCATAGACTCACCTTATATTCATATGAAAGTTTAAAAACACATACTGGATTATCTGGGCTGTGTATTTCCATCAGATTTGAAAATTTTCTCACTGCAAAGTATACCTCTGGATTTATTTTGTAATCGACAGTGGTCCCCAGGTTGGAGGTTACAATAAGAATTATTTCAAGCAAGCCCTCTTCAAATATATTTTTAGGATGAAGTAAATTTTAGAGCCCTCCAAACAAGATATGGATAAATGGAGTGGCCCTTGTTTGTCAGTGATATTACCATATATGAATAAACAGCAACAGTGGAAGTGACAGTCAAAGTTAGCAAATGGTAAATAGAATCAAAATCAGTGACTTAAGAACCCAAAAATTAGCTCACATTTTGTTTTATCACACTTAGCATAGATGAAAGAATTAAATAGCCATGTCTACAGACACAAGTGTATTAAATAATCTCATTATATATTTTAAAATAGTACAATTCATTTTATCACACATGTATTTTAAAATGGTAACATTATTTACATTTATTCAATAAATAAATAAAAATTGATAGTAAAGGGATTATTAGTTTTTGTACTTCTATGATTCCATGTAATTAATGATTGTTGAATTTATCTTCTTAGAGTTAAATATATCTGCCAACAATTTTTATGTTTAAAGGATAATGATGTACTTGTAGTAGACTTATTTTTGGATTTATTGAAGTGTATTTCTTGGCAACATTAAGTTTCTTTTCACCTCCTTTTGTTCAGTCATTTTTATTCTGCAATCAAATAGTTTAAATAAACTACTACATAGCACTTAATTTAATTTGTTAGATAATCAAAGTAATATAACAATTTTACTTTGTGCAAAAAAGAAAATATATATGAGATCACTAAGGATTTCACTTTATAGGTAGGTAAGTGAACAATAGAGAAATAAAACAATACATAAATCAGGAAGTCCAAGTTGTGAGAACCATGGAACAAGGATCTAGATTTCTGAAATCTTACATTAGGATGCTATCTACTAGGTTTTATTATGCAAATGCAGTATATTAGACAAATTAATATCTCTGCATTATTACTGTTTACAAATGTTATTTAAAATGGATATTTTTTCATCCATACCACTTATTTATAATTACAATTGATTAAAATGTGACTACTTCTGCTATTATTTTTTAATGTTTACTAATTTATAAGCTGCATGAGCCTAAATACTTTGTCCAACATTTTTTATATATCTTGCTTATGGTTGGGAGTCTATAATAGCTGTTGAATGAATTAATTAGCAACAATCTGAATCTCTACACACCTTCTCCACTTCTGTTTGTCATTCTGTACTTTCCAGCCTACCACCTAGTGATGACAGGCATGAGGAAATACTTTTCTTCATTGACATTAAAGAATAATATCTAATTAGGGAGGGATCTGAAGATGCCACCAAGGACTAATGCTTATTGCCCCACATGGTGTTTTTCCTCCTTTGGAATTATTTTATTCATATATTCAGTTTTTAAGTAAGCTATTTTTTTCCTATATTTCTCTTAAGTATTGCTCTACTCAAGTTTTTTTTTTTTTTTCCCTAAATTTTTAGATTAGAATTTTGGTCTCTTTTAAATTGCCTTTCGCTTTTTATGAATTGAAAAGTTCCTCAATATAACACGTATACCGAAGATATATTCCTAAAACATATTTTACGATGGTAATTACGTTTATTCTTAAAATCGTGAATAGACTGCATCATTTCAACCTACTGTGTATACGTTATTTAACACTAAATATTTAACATTTTTAAATATCTATAATAACATATTTAAATATTCTTAATTTTCAATATACAAAGACCTTTGGAAACATTACTTATCTATTATCTTGACTAGATTTGTGTTCAGAGTCAAAATCTGAAAACTTGGTTTCAAAAAAAAACAATTATAACATAAAATGGTCAAAGAAATACATCAAAATCCAAATTATACAATTACAATTTTACAAAAAGTATAAATTAGCTGTTAAAATTAATCAAATTTGAATATGGTTTGCTGACCCCAAATAGTATATAACTCTATTATTTTTACTAATACTTTGAAAGCTTGCTATTTATATGTATATATGCAAGAATATAATAATACTTTATTTTCACTTTAATTTGTCTACTGGGTGGTCAGAAAAAAAAGCGTTTTATTATATTCAGTTGGGCATCAAACTCCCCACTGAATCACAATTCAAACTGAATCACATTCAACAGGAAGAATACTAATAAAACAAAATGTTTCAATCACTGAAAATACATTAACTTTTTTTTTCTTTAAGACCTATCTCAGCTTAAGTAACCTCTCTTCATTGGAATGGAAACATTCCTTGAGGGTCCATGGGCTCTTTATGTCCTAGAATACATAGTAACTGACTCACAGTAGACACGTGATACATTGTCCTTTAAAAATGAATTGGAATTATATTTAATCTGAAAGTTACAAGAAAATATACTTATATAAAATAGCAAAGTATGGTGTTCTGTCTTTATATAATAAATATATTTCCAAATATGTTGTGGTGTAACTACTTTTCAAGTATCATGCTAGCAGTTCATCAAAATGGTAATGTGAGCATATTTATTCAAGTAAGATTTGACATGTCCTTCAAACACTTTATATATTTACCAACCAACTACTGGTATGTGTAGATTCTAAATTATTTCCCTATACTAAGATAATATTTGCCATTTCTCTCTCATTTTCTAAAGACTATATAGTGGTGTTTACCAGAGGTTACATAACATCAATGTCCTGACAGATTGAATATGGAATCAGATAAATAAATACCTACCAACCTACATACATACATCAAAAATATATAAATAATTATCTTTAAATTTTCCCACTTTTAATTTCTAATATAGTAAATATTGACTTACATAACCCTCCAAATGAAACCTTTTGGAAATGATGAAAAGGTTCATGACCTGAACTTTTTGCCAATAATTCATGGCTCATGCATCATGACAATGCACAAGATCACACTGTATTGTCCGTGAGGGAGTTTTTAGCAGCTAAACAGATAACTGTATTGGAACAATCTCCCTACTCATCTGACCTGACTCCAATGACTTCTTTCTTTACCCTAAAGTAAAGGAAATATTGAAAGGAAGACATTTTGATGACATTCAGGACATCAAGTGTAATGCGATGACAGTTCTGATGACCATTCCAGAATAAGAGTTCCAAAATTGCTTTGAAGGGTGGACTAGGCACTGACATTGGTGCACAACTTCCCAAGGGGGTTACTTCGAAAGAGACTGTAGTGATATTCAGCAATGAGGTATGTAGCACTTTTCCTAGGATGAGTTCGTGAACTTAATTGTCCAACCTCGTACTTCTGAGTTTGACTACTTTAGATATCTAATATAAGTGAAATCATGCAGTATTTGCCCATTTGTGACCTATTTCACTTAGTGTAATGTTCTCTGTGAAAACTGAGAACAGCCACAAAGAAATGGATAAGAAGGGCAATTCCTATGCTCACTGTCTTAAATTGCTTTTATCAATCAGTCTTATTACTATGTTTTCCCAAAAATAAGACCAGGCTTTATATTAAGTTTTGCTCCAAAAGATGCATTAGGGCTTATGTTCAGGGGATGTCATCCCGAAAAATCATGATAGGGCTTATTTTCCAGTTAGATCTTATTTTCAGGGAAACACGGTAGTACTAGCCCTGTAGTTTGCTGTGTGGTGTGGGTTGTGCATCTTGCTTAGCACAGAATTCAATCATTTCCTGAGACTCCACTGCTAACCACCTAACTTAAACAGCCATAGCTCTTAAACAGCCTTTTTTCCAGCTTTGTCTGTAGAATCTTTATAAAATTAACCACTTCATGTGAATTCAGCTCAAAACTCTCCATACCTTCTCAATTCAAGTAACTATCAAGTTCCTCGGAAATTCCTGCAGAGTGTCATAGGATCTGTTCCCCTTTACCCTGCCTACTTACACCTCACTACACCTCCATTCCTCTCTCCACTTGTCTCACAGGCAGGCCTCCCCGGTGTTCCTCAGATACACCCGGCAAACACCTCTGTTGGTGCATTTACAGATATACCTTCTGCCTGCAAATCTTTTCTCCCACATAACAACAACCAAGTAACAATTCTTTCTAGTCTTTTGTCAAAGAAACCTTCACATTAATGATTCTTGGAATGTCTACACTCACATATTCACTGCCTATAAACCTTACACGTGTATCCCATTTTACTTTATGTCTTATAATCATCCCTCATGCCATATATTTATCCTGATTATTATCTGTACCCTTAACAGAATATATATTACAAAAACTAAATACTTTTTCTTTGGTTTGTTTTCTTATTTCACCCGTGGCTCTTAAAACAGTGAGTCTGAAATATTTTTAAGTACATTAATTAAAAATTCATTGATGGTTACACTTTGTGAACTAGAATTATATTTTAAAACAATAGATTAGCTCTTGTATTTGGAATAACAAAGAAATTTTGAGTACCATTACATTTATTTTGAATTTTATCGTACTATGTATTCATACCCCAGAAAGTAAGGGTGTGCTTCTCTGTGCTTTCAATTCCAAAACTATTTACATACAAACCAAGTAAGTATATTTTTATGCCTATCAAAAGAAGCAACCGTTTTCTTTAATGAATCCAGATGTTTAGTTTAAGCGACTTTCATTAGATACTCATGGAATAATCTTCAAACTATCATCATCAAACATTTATCTTAAGTCCCAAGCATTTAAAAAATTTTGTTACAAGTTGAAAACATATTTTTTGTACTTGCTAAACTTCAAAATACAGAATTTCTATCTTATTCTTATAAGATATATTCATTAATATATCTTTATAGAAAAAAATGCTTAGAAAATAAATAAACATAGGCTTAGTTGAAATGCCAAATAGTAAATGGAAACATTTCTACAGTGTTTCTACTCTAGAAGAAGGTTTGGCAAACTATTGCCCATGGACCAAATCCAGTCTGCTACCTGCTTTTATTAAATAATGTTTCATTGGGACGTGGTGAGATCCTTCAGTTTTTATACTGTCTATGGATGCTCTTGTGTTGTAATAGTAGAGTCGAGTGATTGAAACACACATGAGGCCTGCAAAGCCAAAAATACTTGCTATGTGATCCTTTCCTGGGGTCTTTGTCCTAGTAGATGATGAGGGTTAAATCGTGTGAGATGGAAAGGAGTAAAACTCTATGATCACGCTAAAATTTCTGCAACATTAAAGCCAGTGGTCACAAGCCATGTTTGCAAATACACTCCTCAGACTCCCAAGAGAAATCAGCATAGTCAAACATTAAAACTGAGAGTTATCACGAAGACTGTGATATATGTTTATCAAGAGTTGATTCAAATGTTATCCCAATGTTGGGATAAAAAAATGCAGTGGAAATGGATTGCAAAATAGTAAGGAATTATCAAGTAATATTGCCGATATTTTGATTCACGATTTGCTACTTCCCAAGGAACATAAATATACAGTAAGTCTTCACTTAACATTGAGGATAGGTTCTTTGAAACTCCAGTTATAAGAAAAATGACATGTAATGGAACCAATTTTCTCATAGGCTAATTGATATCAACAAGAGTTAAGTTATAAAAGCATATTTCTGGTTACAACAATAATCACCAAACTTATAAATAAAGACCCAAAACTTTTCTAATACTAAACATAAATAAATGTGAGCTATACATACATTTAAGAAAGATTAATAAAAACAACTAAGATAATGATTGTCCAACCTGCTTATTTTAGTCAGGGACAGAGGTGGCCGTAGACTCTCCTGGCAGCTTAGAACACGAGGCAGGAAACTGTCTCTCCCATCATGGGGCCACTCACACCCACACCCAAACTCACTTAAACTGAGATAATTAAGACTGGCCAGTTAACCTGAAGTGCGCATCTTTGGGACATGGGAGGAAACTGGAATCCCCAGAGAAAACCCACGCAGAAAGCATGCAAACACTTTAGAGACCCAGCTGGAATATTTTTTTCCCTCATCAACGTTATAATAAAACAATGTGAAATAAAACACCACTATCTGAGGACCTGTTTGTTGTATGCTACTTAAATGTCCCTCTAATACCTGTCCCTATTTTTTTAAAGTTTCTTATCAAACTACACTAATGCTTGAAAGCATTATGTGTCTAATAAAGACATCTATTGAACATTATACTCATCCTCATTTTTAAGAATTTTTTTAGCAATCTGACTTACCACACAAGAAAGAAGAACAACCCTGGTCGAGTTTGTTAAACTGTGACTTGGGCTGATTTTTGTTTATACTAATCATAAGAAGAGGAAACTACAAAATGATGCAAAACAACAAAATTGGAATAACAATAGAATTGATTGCAGTAAGGTATGTGTTTCTAAGCCTCAGGGAAAATACTGTATCAAAATGTTACTCTGTAAGTGGATCACCTATCCCTTTATAACAAATCACTATAAAATGTCATGTCTTAAGCCAATGACAATCTTTTATGAACTCTTACAGCTATACCTTTGGCAGAGATTGGTGAGGAAGAGCCCACTCCACTCTATGTGGCATCACCTGGGGTCTTTGAAGGACAGCTGAATGGTGGAATTATTTGAATACACACTCACTCACATGTTTGATGGTTTGATCCTGGCTATTGTTGTGGGCCTCATAAAAGGGCTATCAGCAGACTCACCTCCATGTGGCTGCCTGGCTTCCTGGCAGTATGGTGGCCGGCTTCCCAAAATGATCATCCTAAAAGAGAACAGGAAAAGCTATGTTGTTTTTCATCCTCAGAAATTATATCTTATCACTTCTGTCATACTACAAAAAGAAGGTACATGTATTCTGCCAGGTGATGATAGAGTAGCAAAGTTCTAAAAGAATACATGAAATTAGAAATATTATTATGATCTCTTTTGGGAAATATGAGTAAAACTGGAGGTAAAGCATTATTTTATGTGTTATTCATGCCATTAGTATTTCCAAATCTTGTTAACATTTTTTAAAAAATGAATTTACTTGGCAAAAGATATCTTATATCTTTTGCATCTTATAAAAATAATTAATGAAAAAAGCTGAGAAGAAACTTGTATAAGGGTAGCAAATGTGTTGCAATTAATTAATTTTATTTAATTATAGTATTTAATCATCAAAAAGGAGGAAAAGTTAAATGACTCAGAGAGTTTAATTGCTGATTTTCATATGTCTAGTGAATGGTTGTTACAAAGGTCAGACTTCTTTTAGCAAAAGAAGTAATCCAAATCTATCAGTTATGGTATAGTTGGTGTGGACACAGATCTCTATTAGCAGATAGCTAGCTGCACAAAAGGGTAGCTCAATAGTATTTCCCTCGTACACACTTCCCTGACTTTCAGCTCCCAATCATGAGTCCTTGATGCCAAAGACACTGTCTTACCTAAGTCTGATATGATGACCCCTTTTTCACTATCATGAGCATTTTACATTTTCTTAGTCCCTCTCAGTGGTTCTTGAAATACAAGCTGCGTGCTGACGAGCTCACGAGGTAGGTTCAGTGAGTGATAACATCCATCATACTCTGGAGTATTTAAGGAGAACTTAGGTAAATCAAAGGTCAAAATCCCTTTGCATTATCTCCCCGTTCAAGGTTTGCCAAAATTTATTCTTGAACGAAAACTGTCTTTAAATAAATGACAACCACTACAAAGCACTCTAAACGCAAATTGATTAAGTCACTATTTTTAAAATCCCTACCCTATTCTAGATTTAAAAAAAAAACCTCAAGAAAATGAAAGATTGGGCAAAAGAGATGTGATGAAGCAGGGACGGATGATGCTTTTAATTCTTTGTTTGAAATACCACTCATATAGCGACCTCATGGACAACAACAGAAGACATGAGTTATAGCATCATACAAATTAGGGTGCCATTTTCAACATATTCAATTTCATTTATCAAAGAATATAAAAAGAAGTAAAGAGGTTGGCCTAGGTAGTAGCCCATGCATGATACCTGAAGCACTAAGAATGTGTGCACTTCCCCCAGTATAAACTCACAGCACCAGCTCCTCAATTCCACTAGAAAGTATTATGTCTGTGTTACCCCAGATATTCCAGTTAATCTTACCAGGAATCTAGTAATGCAAAATTGATTATTATTAACATCATAATTTACCATGTTTCCTCATTTACGGGATTTCCTCACTTCTCTGGTAATATGCTTATCAAGTCCCTGAGCATATCTGAAAACCTTGTGAATCATTCTGTCTTCAGCATCACAAAAAGTTGAAATGGAATATTTTTTCCAAGGAAACTATTAAAATCATGAAGAAAATTTAAAAAGAAAATGATTATTGGAAGAGTAAAATCACTGTTGACTGTCTGTCTGGTAGGTATACATTAGGCTAGAAAGGAATGAAGGAAGGTATTGCATTTTATGAGTCTGAAAGTGGAGTAATGTTTGCTATCTGATAATGGAGACAACTTTTTCTATCACACTGTTTATTACATAAATCTTTATTACGTCCAGGAATATAGAAAATACAAATGTGAGGAAAGGGGAGTCTGTATCCTGATAAATTAAATCCTACAAAATAATTTTGAATATTGAAAATGAAATATTTTCCTAAAAGCAGAACAGTTTTATACATTGTTAACCATCTCATTTTTTCTGGGGACACTGAAGAGAACTTTTTATAAGTGACTACAGATATAAATTAAAATTATACTGAATTATAAATAGTTTAAATCACATAAAAGTATGCTTGTAAAAACAGGAAAAGAAGGGGCAGCCGATTAGCTCCGTTGGTTAGAGTGCGATGCTGGTAGCACCAGGGTTGCCAGTTCGATCCCCACATAGGCCAGTGTGAGCTGCACCCTCCACAACCACCTTAAAACAACTACTTGACTTAGAGCTGATTCATCCTGGAAAAATACACTTAAAATAAATAAAAATGTTAAAAAAAATAGGAAAATAATATGACTACAATGTCATGCTTCTGCTTGAATGATTTTTCATAGTTTTATTATCAGTACAGTAAAATGAATATATTGACAGAATATTAACTCCATTTGGGCTGGAGGTAGTATATATTAAAATATTTGTTCCACTTACTTTTCAATGTCATGCTCATATCCTTTATAACTAAAAGGTTATTTATGTATTTGTTACAGATTTTGTTTATCTAGGTATATGAATTGCTAATTTTGTTAGATAAGGAACTGAAAACTGATCAATTGTGCAAATATTCAAAATGTTACTAGGGTGCCAAGTATAATAAACTATATATTCGCATCGTTTGATCTGTTACTGAGGAGAAGATGGTTTGAAAAAATGGACTGTCACTAAATATTTCAGTTTATCTCCATGGATCTCAATGAAATCAAATCATGTAATAAAGGCTGAAACTTCATCTAACAGCATAATATGCTCCTGTCACCTTTTATTAACATGACAAGGTTTAAACCATAATTCATGCATGCAGGATTGTTTTTCATTATTCACAGGTATTCTTTTGTCCTTAAGATTTCCAGCTCAGAAATTATATTCAAAATTTAAGGCAGTACATAAAACTCTGACAATTACATCAAAGGTATATTTTGTTTGCTACTGAATAATTTATGTTTATAAGAAAGCACTTTCCCTTTCTTTCAAATGCTGATCTTCTTGGGGAAATATATATATATATATATATATATATATATATATATATATATATATATATATACACACACACTTGAAATCTAGAAACAAAGCAAAAGTCACTGATTTAACAATATTCTTCATTTTTCCTTAGACAAATGAATACTAAAATATAAACTTATTTATAATAATGACAATATTAATTTCTAAAATGTTTTGCTCTATTTTCTCCTCCAAAATTCAACATAGCTAAGTTCTTGATTTAAATTATTTCATCAATAGCAACCACATTTCCATGAAAAATTCCAAAGAATCAACTTGCCTAAATGAAGTATATAAAAAAGTTAGTTTTTGATTAAGATAATGCAAACTATAAAATGATCTGAGGGAAGACTGACTGAAATCTTGATTATAAATTTCTTAGAAAAAAATAACAAATTATATTAAAGAAAAATACTGTAGATAGAAGCATAGTGATGTGTGACCAATCTGACCAATATTAAAATATATTTTCAAGCCTTAAATATTAAACATATGTAATACTAAAACATGACTAAATTGATGGACACTGAAATAAAATAGGAAGTCCAGATACTGACTCAAATCTATGTGAAAATTTACTGTATAACACAATATCATCCCAAATTATGATCAGCTATGTAGAATAGTCTGAAGATTCTACAAAAATTGTATTGAAAATAAGAAGGGAATTTAGCAATGTTTGGGGAAAAGATTAATATGTTTATATAAAAATCTGTGGATAAAAATGTCCCCCTTCCATTCTAATCATACGTCGTATAGTCATGTTTCTCATTTTATTTCACTGGCTAGTATCTTCACTACCATGTTGAATAAAAGTGATGAAAGCAGATATCCTTGCTTTTTTTCCCCTGAGCTCAAAAGAAATCATTCAGTGTTTAGTATTAAATATAATCTTAGCTTTAGTGTTTTTTTTTTTTATTTTCATAAATGTCCTTTGTCATGTTGAGAGAATTTCCTTCTCTTTCTAATATACCAAAAAGCAAGAGTTTCATTTTTAAGTGAATTTTGTGCGTGGATTGAGATAACAGTATTTTTTTGAAAAAGTCTCTTCATATTGTGAATTATCACAACTAATTTTTGGATATTAAACCTTGTATTGCTTGAATTAATAATACTTAATCACGATGTATTTTAATCTTTATATTTTTCCGCATTGAGTGCCAATTGGATGACTTGTGGGATCCAGGGCTAAAAGCAAACATGGGACTTCTTGTTCAAATAATCAGGAAACAGTGTCTTTATAGGTACTAAACAATACCACTTTCCTTTGTACTGCATCTCTTTTGATATGCTTATTGTGGTGTATTTTTTTTCTTGTTCATAATGCTGTTCTACGTAAAGAAAAATTTAAATTTAAAATTATTAGCATAGCTTTTCATATTCATCCTTATATCATGCAATGCCAGGTTTAAATACAGATGCTTCATATGTTGTGGCTCACACATGCATATGCATTTCAACCATAACAGAAAAAATAGAAACACTGCACAAATATAACTCAACTATTATTAGTGTGTCTCTTGACAACAGAAATACTACCAAAATTCTCTACCTTTGGTTGACTGACGGGCATGGATGGACGGAAATGAAAGACGCTATGGATTGTTCTATTTTTCCCTTTACTTCTATATCATGATTTTCAGCATAAGTGGTTGGTCAGTACAAAAAAAGTTCGTATGGAAACAGCAGCCTTGCTTATTTATATGGAAGCAGTGGCCTTGCTTATTCAGTCATAGCTATTGATGAAACGAGCACAGAAACCCCATTTCCTCCATGCGTGCTTGTTCAGCAAGACTCAAAGGTAAGCTACCATAACAGGTTTATCTTGTGTTCACCTTGAATCTCACTGAAATACCATGTATTTTGGATTCACCAGGATCCTGTGCTCCTTGGGTATGTAAATCGAGCATCAAGGAACTGCGACACGGATAATGGGGTATCTCCTCCCTCATATGCATGATGTATGGTCACATCACACACTGCATGCAAAACACAATTTCAAAGAAAAAGTATTAAGCATTTCAAGATGGTGATATCAGATCATTAAACGAAATACAGGCAACCAATAAATATTGAGTTCTGTACAACTGCACAAGTCACACAGCCATGAAGACAGGCCTTGCTACATGTATGATATATATATATATATATATATATATATATATATATATATATCATATACATATATATATCATATACAGTATATATATATATATATATATATATATATATACTGTAAAAAAGAGAAAACAAACATTGAAATGTTTTGTCCCTCTCATTATTTTTTAATTATAAATATGTCATATTCCAGTTATGTTTCTTCAATTAAACATTTTCCTTTTTATGCATTTTCATTATTTTTTCTCATTTCAACCTGACTTGGGAATAATAATCTTTTACAGACTGAAGTAGTTGCAATTATTATTATTATTATTATTGTCACTGTTATTACTGCTTATATCATTGTTACAACTAATGACATTTTCAACTATTGGATAATGAGAGTGACTTCATCTATCTCTTTTATAACATATATGTTTCCTAACAACAGTGTTACTGGATCCAACCTGACATTTTCTTTGCATCCTAGGGACATGGGATACTCGTGACTTTCAAGGTGTCCCTTTAGGGGATAGTGCTATAAGAGACATAATGAAAATAGTGGGGATGAAAATGAGAGTAAGTAGTAAGCAAGAGTACTCTGATACTGTTCAGCCATTCATAATATGGAAAGAGTTGGGTAAAATGTTTTATAAAAGATGGATTCACAATGATTATTCCAATTAAAGACATAAATGTTACTGCACCTATTTTTTTTCCAGATATCATGTTCCATCTATCATCAAAACTTTCTATATGATGGCATTCAAAGAGATACATTTTTGAATTTCCTAGATAGGATGGATTATCTTTTTGTTTTCTTCAGATTAAATGAAAAAATATATTTCTTATCTCTTCACCTCTTTTTACAACCACCTCAAAGTGTAGAAGATCTAATGTTATATTTTAGTCATATATAATTTTGTTTTTACATAATACATTATCTTCAACTTTCAAATGTTATTTATGATATTTGGATTCTGTTTTGATCTTGATTTGTAAATTAACTCTTTACATTTAAATAGTTATAGTAACATTATTCAATGGAAAGTCAAAATGAGAAAGAAAAATTTTATCTTATGTTGATGTCTCCTTGACTATAAACCAAACTCTTAAAATTCTGTCGGCTGAAGAAGGAATTAGTCTTTTGATTCGCATACAAAGATAGAGCAGAATCACTTTCTGAGTATTGACATAATGACAAGTGTAACTCAGGGCTTCAAAATGTAGCAAACATCTATGCATTTTTGCCAGTTTTCACTTTCTTGAGAGAGAGCTTAAGGCATTGCTGCATTTCTTACTGTTATCGAGATATAGAGTCTTCTGGTCAGCAGATTCAGACTATTATTTACTTAGGAGTTGTCCATATTATCTTATTGCTACAGTGATGGGGAAGTCAGCCAAAAACAGGGAAATAAAAAGGAAAGAGGCAATTATGCAAAGAACTAAAGTAACAATATGCACTTGTGACAACAGCGGAAAAAATGACTTGATGTTTGTCTCACATAGTGACAACATTATGAGTCCAAGAGAAGAGGCAGTAATATACTCCTTTATGTGTGTGTGTGTGTGAGTGTGTGTGTGTGTGTGTGTGTGTGTGTGTGTCTGTGAGTGTCTGTGTACAATAAAGAGGAAATAGTGTGATGCTAGGAACTGTGAGTGTGGCAATTTGTAGGGAGTCAGCTTTGGACGTTTTAAGATAGTTTTTTTAAATCAGGACACAACTGCAAAGACAAGCTTTGCATACCAGCTGCATATCAGAGAAGGGAAGATTTTATGCCTCGGTAACATCATAATCCTGGGATAATATCTTCCCATATTCCCACATTTATATAAATAGAGGAATCATCTTTCCTAGGTGAACTGTGATCTGGATACATAAGTGAGGCTGGCCTTTTAATTACTCCTCATTGGTAAGCATTTTTTCTTAAACTTGATCATTTAAAGGCATTTCCCTCTGTACAATTATAAGTGATTTGTGGGGAAATTCTTATAGACTCTGAATATGTGGTTCCCCAATGTGGCAAAAAGTACTGTACCCCTGAATCTGAAGCTGAATAATATTGTATGCTAACTTCAATCTAATATATATATATATATATATATATATATATATATATATATGTAAATATATATATATATATATATATATACACATACACACATACATACATACACATATACATACATATATATGTATGTATATATATATGGTCACAGTATATGGAGTATAGCACAGGGAATAGAGTCAATGGAATTGTAGTAAAAAAAATACAGCTTCCAAAGATTGACACAGCAGCATGCCTGGTCCCACGTGATCTCTGACAGTGTGCTCTGGCCACTTTCTCATCAATAGATGGAACCTAATTAACCTCCTCTGAATACATTTTGACTTGTGACTGCTTTAACTAATAGACTATGCAGTGGTGACACTGTGTGACTTCCAAATCTGTGTCATCAAAGATGATCCAGTTTTTCCTTAGTTTGCTAGAAAGTGCTCACTTAGAGCACTGAGCCACAATTTCAGAAGTCTTACTTCCTAAATCCACCTTGCTCTGAAGAAAACAGGCAATACTGAGAGACTACCGGAGTGCGTTTTCTTCTAGGGAAGTCTAATACCATGTTTCCCTGAAGTAAGACCCTAACCGGAAAATAAACCCTAGCATGATTTTTCAGGAGGACATTCCCTGAGCATAAGCCCTAATGCGTCTTTTGGAGCAAACCTTAATAGAAGACCCGATCTTATTTTTGGGAAAACAGAAGAGGTATGCGATGGTACCTCACTGTGGTGTTAATTTTCATGTCTCTAACATTTAATAGTGCTGGGTATCTTTCATTGTGCTTATTTGTCATCTGTGCAACTTCTGTTTTTCCTTCCAGTACTTTAAAGATGGCCCTACACTGACTCCTACCTTGTATCGTTTTTGAAATCTGCTGCTAATTTCATGTTTGTTTGTTTGTTTATTTTACTTTTTTTACATAAATATGTCCTATTTCTCTCGTTCTCTTTTTTTCTTTTCTCTTTAACAGTGTTTTCTAGTAATTTGATTATGATATGTCGTGATGACATATTTCTTGTTCTTGGGGTTCTTTAACTTTTTTGATATGTGGGTTTTTAGTTTTTAACAAATCTGTGGAGTTTTTGTCCATTTTTTCCCTGAAGTGTATTTTTCTTATTACTCTCCTGTGATTCTAATGACACAATTTGCTTGAAATTGTTCTATACCTCATTATGACTGTCCTATTTTTAGTCTTTTATCCTATTTGTGCTGCATTTTTTATAGTTTTTATTGCTATGCCATCTAGTTCATTACCATCAATTCTCTTGTTTTTATTGTAAACTATAATTTTCATCAATTGAAAGTTCCATTTTTTTTTTAATCTTCCAAGTTTCTAGACATGTTCATCTGTGTTCTGACATTTTGAAAATAGGAAATTTCAGTTATAATAACTTTTAATGTCTTTTTTAATTAATTATGAGATCTGTGTCACTTTTACATGTTTCAAGAGGTTAATTAATGTTCCTTTCATTTTCTCATGCCTGGTGATTTTTAATTGAATATCTGACATTGTACACTTTATCTTGTTGTTGATATTTTTGTGTTCTTATACAAACCCCTGGGTGTTTTCTGGGACAAAATTACTTGAAAAGTGTTTGTTATTTTTATTTCTTGCTAAGTTAGCTGGGATGAGAGCAGTGTTTATTTTAGAGTTGATGCTGCCCTACTATTGAGGCAAATCTCTGATGACTATTCTACCCAAATGTCCTATGATTTATAGTTTATACATTTTTGTTGGACACAGAAACGATTCCTGTCCCTGAGTAACAGTAGGGATTTTTCTCTTTGCTCCTTCTGGGTGGCTCTTTCTCATCCTTGAATAGTCCTTACATCCATGCACTGAAAACAGTTGAAAATTCAAGTGCGGGTCCTTTTTTCATATCTCTGGAATCTTCTCTCTCTTCAATTCTCTCATCTCCAGTAATCTGTTTCATAATCCCTAATCACTGTGGCCTCCACAGGGGCCCAGCTCTGTCTCCTCATCCCGGAAACACGGAGTGGCTCCATCTGGGTTTCCCTTCCCTGCATATGACTTAGCAACTTTCCACAGTCATTAAACTGTGAGAAAACATAGGATTAACTCATGTGTTTACCTACTCTCAGGGAATAGTCCTATATTGCCTGATATCGGATATATTGCGACATTGTCTCATAAAATGTGTGCATTCCTTCGTTGTGGCTGAAAGTAAAAACAACTGGTTAAATTTTTGAAATTTTCTGTGAAGATATAAAGAAACACCCAGAATTGAAGGGAAAGCTAAAAGAACAAGTAAAGGGACAAGGACTGTGTGGTCATAAGAACTGTAACTATTCCACAGTCTAGTCTAGACAAAGGTACTAAATTACTAGAGTAAATGCTCATTTAGATTGTTTTTCTCTTTTTCATATTTTATACTAGTATTAAATTCTAGACATCGGCTTAAATTTAGTGATGTGTGTGAGTGTGTATTATGTCTTTATAACTAACTGTGTGTGTCTGTTTGTGCGTGTGTGTGTAAAAAAGAAAGAGATAGAGAGAGAGAGAGAGAGAGAGAGAGAGAGAGAGAGAGAGAGAAAGAGAGGGAAACAGTTACAATCGTGTACCAAAAATCTACAGATATTTACCATATTCTAATTTATTTTAAGCTGCTGGTTGGAGGTATATTTGGGAAATAGAACAATCATGTTTAGACACAGTGTAGATAAAACTGAATGTAGCATACATGTTTACGTAATTTTTATTACAAATAAATGACATGGTAATTTTTAGAGAACTTATTAATTTTATTATTAATGCCTGCATTTTTCTATCTACAGAAACATTGTTTGATGTCCATTTATTTCCAGATTTTTTAAAATGAAATTATATTTTGGATTTAAAGAACTGAATATTTTGCCCGTTTTTTCTTTTCCCTTTATGTATTTTGTTCTATTTAATTCCTAATTGTGGCAATGTATTTGGTTATACTGAATACTTTTATCCCCATGATTTATTCTTGAAGAGATCAAGAAAACTCATTGACATCTCAAAGTCTTTTCATTGCCTCAAATAAACAATTAAATTATAATTTCAATTCAGTGGCATTCTAAAATGCACTTATTGTATTTTCACTTTTTTTATTTTTTGGGGGGGATTTTGGTTAATATGCTTCATACACTGCTATAGCCAAGGGGGGGGAAATATAGTTCATTATCCTTAAAAAATGTAGATAAGTTTATACATAGGCAATTATAAAAGAAAAGGTAGAAATAATGAAGCAAATATCTTCATTTATTTTTCCAGTGTTATTGAGACATAGTTGGCATACAATATTGTGTAAGCTTAATATGTACAATGTATTGATTTGATCCACTTGTATATTATAATAAGATTACCACCATAGCATTAGTATGGTGTTCATCTTTTTTAGATCCCCAAATCAATGATATTATAGAATTGTTCTCTGTCTGACTTATTTCACTTAGCATAATACCCTCAAGGGCCATCCATGTTGTCACAGTGGCTGGATGTCCTTCTTACTGTCCTTCATGGCTGAATAATACTTCACTAGATGCATATCACATCTTCTTTATCCACTGATCCATTGATGGACACTTAAGTTGTTTCCATATCTTGGCTATTGTGAGTAGTGCTCTCATGGACATGCACTTTCAGATATCTCTTCAAGATAGTGATTTGGTTTCCTTCAGATATATACCCGAAAGTGAAATTGTTGATTCATATGGTAGTTCTATTTTTCATTTTTTGACAAGCCTCCACACTGTTTTCCATAGTGAATATACCAATTTACATTCCCACCAGCAGTGTATTGAGGGTTCCTTTTTCTCCCACATTCTTGCCAACACTTGCACTTTTTAATGTACCCGCTGGAAATTTGTGTATCTTCTTTGGAAAAAATGTCCATTTGATTTCTCTCCCATTAACCATTTTACAGGTCTTTCTGAACACTTCTGCATAAAGAATTTTTATTCTGTATTTGAGTATCAGAATTGAGTAACGAAACTTGTTTCTTCCTTCTTTCAATGCCAAGAAAAGCGAATAATTTTCTTTAATTACCTTTTTCTACACTTATCTAATTGTTTCATCCAAAAGTTAATGTTGGCTTAATTTGTTTAAATTTTATGGTTTATACTTTATCAAAAACTTTATTCAATTATGTTTTTAAAAAATTAAATTTTTTGCTAGCTCTCAATCTCAGAAAAAATATCTCCTCTAATTACAAAAGGAGAGTTATCTTTTTATATTTATACACTACTTAACAATTCCTTATTGACTTTCTAAGAAAATATGTACATTTACATGCAAATATATACACAATACATGCATGTACATACACATGTACATATATATCTATACTTATAAATTAAGATAATGTTAATTATAACCATTATTTTTAAATCTTTCTTCACCACTAACACTTCTCAATATCATAGATAGCTAATTTATTACTTTATGTACAAAATAATATTCCATTTAGAATATATTATGTTAAATAAATTTTACATTCTGAGAAACAAGTAAGTTGTCTCTATCTTTTTACCAGGAAAAAAATGCTGCTTTGAAAATTCCATGTAGATTTGTTTGAGTATTTCTGTGGGACACATTTATAAAAATGGGATCAGTATATCAGAGACTATATACTTTTCAATGAAATAAAATGCTCAGTAATTAGGTTCACATGATTTTCCCTAAATTTAAAGATTCTCTCAAACATTGTATGTTTTCCATATTGCAAGAGAAGCCATATATTTTATGCTATCAGTCACTCAACATAGCCTACAAAACAAAACAAACCAAAAGCTAGCACAGAGGTTAAACAGGGTTCTTCCTCACTTGGTATTTCAGCTGAGGAAACATAGTTGAAATGAACATATTAATAGTCGCCTTATATCTCCAGTTTTAATATGAGTAACAGAACTGTTTATGTAGTATCTCCAAAGTGGTTTTACCACCCTTAAGTCATTATCAAAATTGATATAGAGTAGGTGATAAATCAATAAATAAAGATAGCTCAAAGCTTTTATAAGATCCCTGCCATATCACGGCCCTGTGCTGATAGAGAAGTTTGCTCCCCTCAACAGAAAACAGCGTGAAGACGGTGTCATGTGACTCTGGAGATATACGAGATAGGAGAATTAAGTTCTCAAACACATTCGAGAAAAGTGCTACATACCTCATTGCTATATATCACTACAGTCACCTTCGAAGTACTCCCCTTGGGAAGCCATACACCAATGTCTGCGCCTATCCCACTCTTCAAAACAACTTTGGAACTCTTTTCCTGTAATGTCCATCAGAGCTGTCGTCATATTACACTTGATGTCCTGATTGTAATCAAAATGTCTTCCTTTCAATATTTCCTTTACCTTTGGATAAAGAAAGAAGTCATTGGGAGCCACAACAAGTGAGTAGAGAGGGTGTTCCAATATAGTTATTTGTTTACTGGCTAAAACTCCCTCACAGACAGTGCCATGTAAGCTGGTGCATTGTTGTGATGCAAGAGCCATGAATTGTTGGTGAAAAGTTCAGGTTATCTAAGTTTTTCACGCAGCCTTTTCAGCACTTCCAAGTAGTAAACTTGGTTAACTGTTTGTCCAATTCATACAGATTTTTAATGAATAATCCCTTTGATATAAAAAAGTTTAGCAACATCGTTGCAACAAGTTCGCAAACTTTATTGTCACACCTCGTATTCTCTGAACCTTTACAACTGACAGGTTCCAAAAATGAGTGGCTGACTGAAGCTTACACAGCACAAGTGAAAGAGAGAGCTGGGTTTGGACTTCTCCTTACATGGTTTTCAGCACAACGATGCTTGTGTTTTCCCAATTCCTATGTAAATCTTTGGAAATTCATTACAACTATGTAACTATAAAGTTATCTAGCCGCCATGACTTGCCTGGAGGTACAAGATGACCCCACAGAGAATGTGTCTGAGGGAAAAAGTGCTAGAAAGAGGGGCAAAGGCATATTAATAATGGGAATGGCAATCCTACATAAAGCATGTCCTGCCTTGAGTATTTGCCAGTAAGTGATTCCCAAGAATTTGAATCAATCAAGAGAAATAAAACCTTCATGGAAACAGACTTAAGACTTCCTCAGGCCAGCTTTAAAGTAATTAAACTGCCCATTTTTTTCTTCTTTTCTTCTAGAATTCCTTTTTCCCCAGTCCCAACACAAGGAAGACTATAAAAACAACTACTAAGTTTAGGAGAGTGTGGAATTGCAATGAGAAAACAGACCAACTATAACACCTTCATCCTCCACTATAGGCTTCTTATTTGTAGTCGGAATTTAGGGGTTTTTGAGCTACAATTAAATGATATTTGAAAAAAAAAATACAACTAATTTATCTTTATAATAGTCTTACTTAATTTTAAAAAGCTTTTACAATATGCTTAGGTATCTTTTAATTACTTTACATGTTGAAGTGACAATGAAGAACATGTGGTCCCAGCTGCCATTTTCCCTTCCCTGGCAGGCCACATCCAAAAATTTTTATTTTTTATTTTTTATTTTTATGGCGAATAAAGGCGTGGACATTTCAGCTCAACAGGAGAAATATTTGAAAGTCCAGTCTTGTTCCAAAGTTCCCCCAAAGGATGTGCTGAAATTGTTGCCAGGCCTGTACTGCAGCTGCATAACTCCCATGGCCTAGTTTTTCTTCCTTACTCTTCCCTGCAGAGGTGTTAATCTTAAGAGTACTTAAAAAATCATGACAGCTAAGTTTTGTCCCAGAGTCTGCCACCAGAAGCACCCAACCACAACATATATACTATTTGTTTAATATTAAAACAACTTTCCGGTGGGAACTATTCAATTTTCTATTTTAAGATAAGGAAATAAAGAAATGTGTGTATACACACACACACACACACACACACACACACTATATATAAAATCCAAACAAATAAGTAGACATATATAGTGAATATATAATAAACATGTATAGTAAATGCTTCTAAAATACTTAGAGACTCTTTTTTTAAGAAAAATTTTAAAAGTATTCTACTGAGCAGAACTATGAAGAAAAATAGCACACTTAGACACAATTTTTTGATCCAATCAACAGGATGCCTATGTGATAAGCATCATTGTTTTGAGAGATAATACTTTTTTTCCCCTATCTGATCCTTTCTGAAAAACCAGACACCTATCTATCATGTACAAGCATCAAGTCTTGACCATTTTTCAGACTTTAGACTTATCTGCCTTTGATTTCCTATTTTTTCATAGGGAGCCAAAAATGTACAATGGAGTAAAGAAAGCCTCTTCAATAAATGGTGCTGGGAGAACTGGAAAGCCACATGTAAAAGAATGAAACTAGACTACTATCTGTCACCATGTACCAAAATTTGAACTAAAAATGGATTAGAGACCTAAACATAAGACCTGATACAATAATTTGCGTAGAAGATAGAATATGTACCAAACTTACGGACCTTGGGTTCAGAGAGGATTTTTGAATTTCACCTGAAAGATAAGAGATGTAAATAAAAAATAAATGAATGGGACTATACCAAACTAAAAAGCTTCTGCACAGCACAGGACCGAATCTTACTTCTCAACTTTTAAATACTTTCCCTAGTTCATTCCCTACTTCCCTTAACCTAAATTCTATCAACTAAATTTAAATCTCTACATTATTCAAGATAAGCTTGAGTGACCATAAAATTCAGAAACTACAGTGATTTAATACGACAAAGGATCATTTGTTGATCTGGCAAAGTCTGCTATAGTCTGGTGGCTCTTTAGAAACTCATGGATAAAGTCCACTTCCATTGCATGGCACCATCATCTCAAGATGTGACTTCCAACTCATGTTAGCCAGGAAGAGAAAGAAAAATACCACTCAGCCCAGAAATCATGCATATCATTTATATTCAAATTTATTTAGGAAGAAGTAGACTCTTCCTAAGTGCGAGAGGCCTAGGAAACATAACCTACTGTGCTTCCTAGAAGGAGAAGCACAGCAGGTATAGATGAGCACTGGTAATGTATCTGTAATCCTCAAGTCAGACCAATCCTCTGACTAAAATGGTCATCTGTCGTGACTCCCAATAGAGAGTCTATCTACCACATTCCAGCCAATAAGAGAATAGGATATGATTACATCATTCCAAAGTCTCCAAATCTCACTAAAGAAAATACCATTGTGGTTATATGGATCTAGAACACTCACCTAATTTTTGACCTACTTTTATGACCTATTTTTTTTTTCTTATCCATTGCCATCTTCCCCCCTCCCTTGGTGGAATCCAAGAATTGTTATCTCATGTTCAAATAGCTGAAAAGAGGTAGCTATTGTTAAAGTATCATTGGCCTTTCACTGGACCTTGTGAAACATCTTTCCATGTTGATCATCTTTTAGTAATCTTTGGAAAATTTCAGTGTTAGAGAAGTAAATAGTGTCTTGAATATAGTGAGTTCTCAATAGCTATTTGCTTAAAGATTAAATATTACATTGTGTATAGAAATTTTAGTTGAAAGTGTAGGACATAAGTTCCCTTTCCCAGAGACAGGTGAGTTTTCCAATGCTGTATAATTATTATTGTGAATTTCAACAATAAAATAGATACCATTTGGAAAACTAGATCCTTTCATTAGGAAATTTACAGAACTGAAATATTGAATTCAACTTAATACTATCAACCTGAATCAATTTTATCCAATTTCCAAGGCACCAAGATTATAGGACTAAAGAAAACCAATTAAAACATATGCTGTCAATAATAACTCCTTAAAGATAAAAGATTTCTCACTAAAGCTGTAAGATTACAGAGAAAAATTATTTATATTTACATGCTAATATTAATTATTCATTTTATACACTAAACCATTAGAGAAATTAAAACAAACACTACATTAAGGCTGAAATGCTGGCTTGTTTCTTTGACCCAAACTCCATTTAGTCAATGTTTGACAGTTGAGTATTTAGGGTAAATATATTAAATGCATCTCAGACACAGATTGGAACGGCTGATTTATAAGTTCACTTCTTAAACTGTTCAATTTTATAATGTCAGCAAACCTTATGTCTAGCTTTATTGTAGGAGTTATGGACCAAACTAAAACTTGTCTTATGGGTCAGAGAATGCCTTGGGCACATATGTTACTTACCAGCAATTCTATTATTACTCAGCTATAGATCATCTTGATTTGGCATAAAAACGAGCCACTTCATCTTTTCTGCTTCAGTTCTCACTGTTGAGAATCAAAAAAAAAAAAAAAGTTTCTATTTAATTGCCTTATAGAGAAGATATTTATGTCATGCTATTAGTTCTAATCACCTACAGAAAAAGCTTGGTCATTAATAATTGCATGGCTTCCTATTTTCCAGCTGTGTTTTCTAATTGTTCCTCGTGTTAAGATATATTTGGGATAAGTAGGTAAGTGGTAGAAACATTATGATATAAAGAGCTGATGCTAATGTGACATGGGTTTAAAAATTCCCTGACAAAGACACACATGATCAAAAAGGAAAGAGCGTATCTGGTGACCAATAGTGATGCTATCCTAGCCAATTTTATTGAAGTAAGTGGCCAGAAAAACAGAAACAGGCCAGAGGCTAGATCTAGGTACAGATAAGAACCTGATGATAAACGCAAATAGGATTTAAAAGTTTGAGTTCTGTACAGCTACCCTAGTCCACCAGAAATATTAAAGAAAGAATAAGCACATGCAGATTTAATTTAATTCATAAGCCTATATTAGAAGGAGACATTAATATTATGTTTGTGGGGCCAAAAATGAATGGTTTATACATATTTTTTTGAGTAATGAATTAACAAGAACATTTAAACATGGTAATGAACATTTCCTTAAAGATTCCAATATTTATATTTTCCCTTCTATAATGATTTCCCTTGTATATTGGCATTCTATTATTAAAGAAACTCAGTACAAAGCTTGCAGTCTGTTAAACTTTTACAGCACATAGTATTTGCATCATTTTAGACTCCATTACCCCCAAAATATCTGACTGGATCTACAAGTAGCTATAGGCTGTAGTTTCAACCAGACTAGGCATATACACTGTGGTATTACTATGGAAGTGCACCCCCGCTGGGAAACAAAATTATCAGAAAGACGAATGCTAGTTAAAATCTAGGACAATACTTCACCCAGGACAATGAAGTGCTTTTTCTGGAAGCAAAGGAAGCCATAGTATAGGTTATCACAATGAGATGAGACAGGGGCACTCACTACAAATGAGGGAGGACAGAAAGAAAATATCTAAATTCCAATACCAGGCACCTGTACATAAAGTTTTTTTATCTCATAGTACCTGGCTGTAAATTAATACTCTAGCATCTATTGGAAAAATAATAACTCAGTTGTCCTATCACAGTCTTTATTGATATACCTTACTACAAAGAAAATCCAGAGTAAGTCCACTCAAATGACAGCTTTTTAATTAGGTCCTAATATGTGTAAAAAGGCTGCAAAAGGCATAAAGGAAAGAAAATATTAATATTATACATAGAACATTGGGGTGGTGGAACACAAAATTTACAGAGGTAAATATTTTGCCTAGATTTGTCATTGTAGCATGCAATATGACAACTTTTATTTGGAAAAATGAACTTTATAGAAAGTTTATGAGAACAAGAATGTTGCAAAGAATACACATAAGCTTTTACCCAGTGCATTTATATTTTACATGCACTTTATCAATTGCTCCCTCAATATTTCTCTCCACAGACACTAATACCCACACACATGCAAATACACACACACACACACACACACACACACACACACACACACACACAGGTCTTGAAACATTAGAGAAGTGAAATACATTGTGGCCCTCTATCCCTAAATACATAAATATGATTTATAATGATAGGGGAATTCACACTAAAGTTATCAACTTCAATACATTTAAAAGTAACATTTTACTTTACTTTCCATTGTATAATTTTGTCATTTGAACCAATAATGTTCTCTATAACATTTTTCCTTCCATTATTGGCCCCAGTCTAAAATTTGGTATTACATGGTATACTACAATGTTGATAGAAAAAAGAGGAGTTTTTGGAACTGGATGTGAAGAGTTCAAATGTTTGTGCGCAGGAAGAGCTTGCCAATTGTATGGAATCAGATTTTCCAATAATCTAGATTTTTGTGTAAGGACATTTAGGTCATGTGTGGAACTTAGCGTTATGAAAGGCAGAATTCAATAAACTATGAGTAGAATGCTATTAAATTCAAGTTTACTGTTTTTCCCTTACTATCTATCTAGGATAGCAGGAAAACATACACAGGAATGAGATAATATCATCTTTATATCTAAGACTGCTCCCAACACGTTATTTGTCTTCTCAACAAATGTGTTGATGACTCTGTAAAATGTGTGCACATTAATTAATAAATTCATTCATTTAGCAAATATTCAATGAGTGTTTACTGTATGTTGGACTTTTTATTGACAAGCTGGGGACATTCAGATGAACTCGCAGGAAAACACGCTGCTGAGACTAATAGAAGATGAGATCAGGGAAGGCAGGGTACATATCATAAAGAACGTCCTAAGTCTTGATAAGAAGTTTAGAATGTATTATAAATTTAATAATAGGCCATTCAAGGTTTGGGGCAACATATTGGCATATATTTTAAAATGTAAATCTGGATACTATTTTGAAAATACATATTAGAGTGTTTGGTAAATTAACTGTAAATATGACTACAATTCTCCACTCTCTTCACCCAAACCCCATATTGTATCCACAATCCTTGCCACGTGTCTTTCCAGCAATTCTCATCATTTCTATTTCTCCATCCCTTAACTCTGGCTGGGCTTTGCAACTTTTGGCCAACAGAATGTGACAGGATTTACATACAGCACTCTAGATCTGAGCCTGAACCCAAGCCTCATGTGGCATTCCACACTTCTCTTCTCTCTGTTAGACCCCTGAGATCATCAGGGAAAGATGCCCAGGCTGGTTTGCTGGATGAAGACAGGTATGAAACAGAGCCAGTGGTCTAAGCAGAGGTTGTCCCACAGTTAAAAACCAACTAACTGCCAGACAGGTGTGTGTGCCTAAGCCAAGCCTAGAAACTCTCTTCCAAGTCCAGTCAAGATATTCTGAAGCATCTAGCTCTGTTAGTCTCATGAACCATCTAAAGCTATTCTTTCTTAAAGCCACTACATAGGTATTGTTGCCATAGGTATTGTTCATTGATAGCTAAGTGTTGCCAAGAAACAATGCTACCAAGGAGGAGAGTTAGAAACCTATTAGGACAATGGAGGCCAGTGAAGAGTTTGGCATAGATTAAAGATCTAATATTAGAAATGGAGAAAATAACATATTCGGTATATGCTTTGAAGATAAATTCTAGAGGACTTCTACTCTACATGGTATGAATGTGGACCATGACAGAGATGACTAATTACCCAAGATTCCTGTTCTATGTTTCCTTTAGAGTAAAAGGTGTGATGTTTCTGTAATCTTGAAACTGACTTAGCTTTGCTGATTATCAGTTTTTAACATTTTGATTTGAAAACGATACTTGAAATTGAGTGGTTAATTAAACATCAGATTGAAAAGTGTTAGAAAGGGAAGCAGACACATTTTCTGCTCATTAATATAATCATTTTCCTAACATTTGTGATAATTTGAATTATCAAATAGAAATAATTCTGGAACTACTGTTTATTCTAATAAAGCCTTACATGGGAAAACATATGCCATTCTTTATTTTCAGTTATTTTTAATTTAGCATGAAAATTATTTTTTTATATCTCAATTTAGATTTATTTTACAAATAAAGTATTGGGAAATGATAAAATACATGTGTAAATGAAGATATTTCCTAATAGTTTTGATGTACAATGATATAATATTAGGGCATATCGCAAGTAATAAGTTACTGATTTTCAGCTGCTTTTAAATGTGAGGCCTTACTTTCAGGGATTTATTATGAAAAAAGTACAATTACCATTTTTTTTCCCTTATTGTTGAGCATAACAGGGGAAATTATTCTATGTACAATTGTTTTTTTCTTCTGGTATTGAAACTACAGAATACCGTTTATATAGAACATAAACTTTCACAAAGTAGATAATAGAACATGAATAAAGCTTTGGGAAATGCCTTCCCAATGCTTTGAAAAACGTCACAATTGCCTTTAAAAAGTTAGGGAAACATAAAGGATTTCAGTGAGCTATTTAAATATAAATTAATCATAACACTAATACAATATTTTGCTTTAATGTCTTTGATGGTTAATTTTATGTGTCAACTTGACTGGGCTATGAATTGCAATATGTTTGGTTAAAAGTTATTCTGGCTGTGTCTATGAGGGTGTTTCTGGTGGAGACTAACATTTGAATTGGTGAAGTAAGTAAATCAGATTTTCCCTCCCCAGTGAGGGCAGGCCTCATCCAATTCATCCAAGGCCTGAGAGAACAAAAAGCAGAATAAGAGAGAAAGTCTTTTTATCTGTCTTTGAGCTTGGACATCCATTGGTCTTCGCTTGCCTTCAGATTAGAATTTATAGCATTGGTTTTCCTGCTTTCAGGCCTTCCTTCTCAAATTAGCACGATACAATTTCTTTGAAAGCTTGAGGTAGGGGAAAGTATAAAGTGCCAGAAATGTATTAACTCATTCTTTCAACTAAATAGAATGAATACCTACTAGATGCCAGAAAATACACTGTATAATGCGGAGCAAAACATAAAACAAACAAAACAATCTTTCTTCATGAAGTTTATGTGTTATTGGAGGCAGAGACTTAAACATGTGAATGAAATCTGTGGTATGTGACAGTGACAAGTAGACTAGGGAAATAGCAGAAGATATGTTGTTTTTTTTTTCATTTGTTTATTTTCAGAATGTGGTGTTTTAATAAAAACCTGAAAGAGGACCATAAATGAGCAATGTAGATATTTGGGGAAGGGTCTCTCAGGCTGATGAAAGAGTAAAAATATAGGTAGCTCTTGATGAGAGCACATATTCACAGCACATAAACAACAACTGTTAAATGCATCGTGTATTGTAGAACATTTAAATTTTTTTAGGCTTTTACTATGAATAAGCATAGAGTGAATGATTTTCAGTTGCAATTAGCATGATCTCACCATTATTTTAATAATGTCCTTCTAGCTGTTGGGTTAGGAATAGTTAAGAGGGAACACATGGAAAAACAGGGAGACTGTCTATTGTAATCATCCAATAGAATGATGATGATGGCTGTAGCAGGGTGTCAGTCACTGGATATGTAAGAACTAGTTGTGTCTGAGGCATATTTTGAAAGTAGAAACAAATTTGCTAACACACTAGACATGATATAAAATGGTATGAGCATAGGATTACTCAAAAATATCCCAAGTTTCTATAATACGTGTAACTAGGAAAATAGACTTGTTATTTACTGTCATCAAAAAGACCACAGAGCAGATTTTGTGAGTAATACAAAATCTTTTGGACATAAGTTTGAAATGTCTAAGAATGTAACAGGAGGCATAAGAAGGTAGCCACGTATATGATTTGAAAGCTTATGGGATAATTCTGGGTGGAAATCTTTATTTGAAATATTTCTATATACTATTTCTATGAAATAGTATAAAAAAGCTATAAATTGCATGAGATTAAAATGGCACTGGATGCAAATACAAAAGATAAGTTTTCCAAAGACTGAATCTGGGACATTCCAATATTATGAAACAATCAATCAAAGAGGAAATTGTAATGGAGACCAACGTAAAGTGATTAATGAGATTAAAGGAAAACCTTGAGGATGTATATTATTCTGAAATATACATATATATATATATATGTGTGTATATATATATATATATATATATATATATGTATATTTCACCTGCATTTCAGAATAATACATACATACATATGTATATTATATGTATATTATATATATTAATATATATATTATATATAATATATATATATATTACATATGTTATTTGCATATATATGAAGAGAAAAAAAACTGCCTAAATACAAGGAGGATTGAGAAATGACTAATATGCTTTGCAACAAATAGGGCACTAGACCCTTGCGGTGGAAATGTTGAGAGTAAAAATCTATGTGGAATAGGTTCAAAGACTATGGGATGAAAATCATTTGAGTAGCAACAATATTATTTTTCAAGAAATTTACTTCTAAATTGAAGAATAAAGTTGGGCAATAGCTGGAGGAGAAAGTGTCATCAAAAGATTTTATGAAACTACAACTGTTTTTAATGGAATGATACAAGAAATATGGATAAAACTGGCAATGCGTGTGCAGTATTGCCAGTGGGTAGGTTCTATCTATGAAGGAGGAGAATCTGCCTTTCCCCGGAACGTAGTCAATTCTTCCTGACTGAAAGGAATTTGGGGAACTTTCTTGTTACCTCAGAAGTGAGAGAAACAAAAAATGCACTGGGGAAATATGGCACTTTTTCCAGGCATCACTCAAAGTCTCTTTTAGGTATTATGTTCTCCTGAAATCTATCATGATTTCTAGTCTTCTGTTTATCCAATTCTCTCCTGGAAACAAGGAATGCTGGTATAGACCGGTGACATATATAGGGCCTTTTCTTTTCTTTTCTTTTCTTTTTTTTTTTTTTTTTTGGTATTTTTAAGGGTAGGACTTAATAAAAACACTAAACTTGATTTTGAATGGGTTTCTTTCGATTCTGTTTGTTTCCACATAGCTCGAGGGGTATAAGAATTGAGAGTGTTTTCACTAGGGAACATACCCAATCAGTTTTCTATCCCCTTTCTTTGCAGGGTATAGTTTCAGACCACAGGAATTAACTGACACAAGAACTAAAGACACTACCTGAAAAATACTTGAGTAAGAGTCCTAGAAAACAATCAACATAAGAATTGGATCAAAAAGTATTTTTTACCTCATTTTTATTACCTGTTATCAGCAGTCAAGTACTATATTAACATATTAGTATTTTAAAAGGGTACAAAGCAAGCCTGATTATCTGCTTCAGGGACTTAACCTGGCACACAGTCCAGAAAAATAAAAGTCTATGACACAGTTTGGCCTAAATTAATATTGAAATTTAGATGCAACACATCGCATTAATAAAGATGATCAGCTTCCTAATCATTATATAATCCTCATGCATGATTTTTGGGAACTTTCTCAATGTGGTGGTTGGGATTAGAAAGAATTCCAGTGTTCATAGGCTTTCTGGAAAAATACCATCTCAATATCATCTCTTAACACATTTATTGTTTCAGAAGACAACAAAGAAAATTTCAGTATCATGTGTTGTCAAATTTTACATAAACTTTATTTGTCCCAGGCTCTTTTGTTAATGATTTGAGGACCTTCGAGGAGCCTCTTTTTGTCCAAGACTCAAGTTCACCTACAGATTCAACAATCTTTTGAAGTAGCATTAACTATTTTATTTCCCCTCATCCACGCTATTTTGTTAATTGACAAATTCAGTGATTCTAATCAGGAATAGGTTACTTAGGTACCACTGAAACGTATTGCTACTAAAGCCAATTTTTAATTCTTGCTTCTTAATTTTGATGATTCTCTTTTCTTTTTCTTTATTTTCATCTCTTAACTTTATTTCTTCCTGCTTACTTGGATGAGATACAACCTATTATCCCTATAAATATTCAATTATAAATTCTATAAATCAATGAATATTTTTGTTAATGATTTCATGCAAAAATTTATTGATACCTTTAATGTTCATACCAATATAGAATTCACTTTAGAATATAAAATAACCTTAGTATTTAAAATGCCTCAATCCAATATTTGTTATTGTAAAGAAAAATGAAAGGAGGAAAGATTGGTTTTCTTTTTATTTTATACTACCATTTGTTCTACTTCCTTGTGCAGAATTCATATAGAAGTGAAAGGACAGTAAATTGGCAAGGTTCAAATAAAAATTTATACCTTGGGATAAAAAAGGAGGCACGAAAAATGACATAGATCTCAACAGAAGGGCCCCTGTTACTATTGTTGTAGCTGATAATACTATGTGGTCCAAAGATCCTATGAATTACTTACTTTCTTGACACATTGTTGAGAACCTATTGCCAGTCTTCTTCCTTGCAGAAAGCCGTTGATGTTTGAAAAAATAGCAAGTGAATTGTATTTTACCTTCATTTTTAAACTTTCAGGCATATCAACAACAAAATGTGTTTCTCATCCTTCAATTACTTTACATAGTATACTAGAAATGAAAGATTTTTTGGTAACATTAATATTCTCCCAATTAAATAATTAGCATATACTTTCTCTTCTTAATTTCTGTTTTATTGTTTAAGCCATCATCATGTTTCCAAACTGAGATCTTGGTTTCAGTTCTGATACATATATCACTGCCATTGTTCAAAGAATTGTCAATGCTTTGTGGTTTCACTCATAAACTATTATTTTAACCATGACATCATATTGATTTATTTAATCAAAACCATTGCTATACTTTTAGTTTATTCTATTTTTGTATTATTTTGTGAGAATCATAATTGAACTTTGATTCATATTATCAATTTAGACTGGGAATTGTCAACCATTAAGAATGATTTTGAGATCACATTAATTTCCTATTTAAACACCTCAAGAACTCACCATCCACTTGCCAATGTTTTTCATGAAAGTGATATAATGCAGAGATATAATCTATTAAAATCCAACATAGGTACAGTTAGTGAGAAATAAGGGTGCAGATTATCTACAATATAACGGAGATGACTGGAATAAACATAATCAGAAAGGATACAACTAAATAGTATGGAATAGCTTCATTAGAAATAAAACCACAACACATTTTATTCTGCCTGAAGGATCTTAGTAGCCATCAACACTGAGAATCTGCCTTCACTTAATCCCAGATAGAGATCAGGGGTTCTTGTATACAATATTCCACATTTATTTTAACTTTGTAGTTTCCAAGTACATAGGACCCTGAGTTCATTTCATAGTCTAAACCTGATGTTGACCCCTTTAAACATACCCTTGTGTGACTTTGACCCGTTGAAATATTGTTTCATCTGAATTTCACCTAAATGTCTTTTGCTCCAAATCTTGTAATTTCTATTTTTTTTTCTTTATTGAGTAAGCCACTCATGATTTTTTTGATATGTAGTCTTCCTTGTTGCAATTAGTCAAGAAACCTGAATTTGTTTGTGTCAGGCGGTCAGCTGACTAGGAGAAAGCCTAGCTGCTGGGTATGAGGGTAACCAATTAAAGCAACATTGAGCTGAAATGAAAGCAACAGTGGATGAAGTCTTTAATCACTTATCTTGATAGTATAAGCAAGAGACTAAATCCAGAGAAGGCACCAACTCTCCACTGTTTCATTTCCCCCCATGAAATAGTGCACTGGTGGAGAATCAGGTAGATTGCAAAGATGTCAGGCTTGTCCATTGAAGGAGCCCCAAACAAAAGTTTCTAGCAGTTTTATGGACCCAGAACCTGGGTAATGGGTCAGAGGAGAATGCTAACAGTGGAAACTGTCACAAAGAACGGGGTATCTTCAAGGTTTTCCTGTCTTCCCCCGTGCAGACCCCATAGGTCTGCCTGAAGAAGAACTCTGCCAAAGGTCTTGGGAAAAAGAAAAAAAAAAAAAGACCTAGGAATGAAGACCCCTGACTAGGAAAGCAAATACACAAAGAGCATGATCAGCCAAAGGGGTCTGAGTTCTTGACTCCTTCTCCTTTCAAAGGCTGTATAGCAAGTCTGGGCAGGCTAGCTTTCCTGGTAAGACCCACAGTTGAGTCTGAAATATCACCCATAGGTTTTTAACCAGGAGCCATACTCCTCAGACAACAAATTTGCCCCTTATGGTCTTAGCTCTTTTGTCTAAGACATCATAGATGTGTATGCATAGACACACTCATAAGCACACACATTCATACACACACACACACACACACACACATTATAGACATCAAAACAAAAAAAGTTCATGATAGGTATGGTATATTTGGTGGAAAATTCTGTTTTTATGTTTGCTTATTTAAACACTCTCAATTTGTCTATTGAATTGTTATTACGAAGCGATATTGAACAAATAGAAGTTGAATAAATGAAAAATGAAGATAAATAAAGCCAGGGGGGGAAAAAGTCTGTTTAAAATAATGATGACATGAACCATTTTATAACTGCACAAAAGACAATGCAATTATTCACTATCTCTGAAATTAAAAGTAATGAACCTGCTTCTTGAGAAGCGATTGTTTAAAGACATTTAGAAAAATCAAAGCAATAAGTGTACTTAAAAAAAATAAGACTTCTATTTGTCAAAGATAATACTAATACAATTTGTCTACATATTCTTGAATAGAAAATGCTTTTCAACAGTCGCATGTTTTAAGATTGTTAACCAAACACATCTAGGAGCATGAAATGCATTTCAGAGTGCATACTCCATTTAGATTATGTTTTCAATAATACTCCATCTTCTATAATTGAAATATGTGTGCCTACACCTTACTTTCTATATACATATCTTCTACAGAAATTGAACAAATAAAGAAATATGAGATTGCAAAAATATTAATAAAATGGCTTGACACTTTGTAGGAAAAAGAACCTAGATAGATGTCAGTTTTGTATTGATTTGTCATGTGAGATAAAAGAAAGTTCTGCTGAAGCCTCTACATATGCACAAAGGCTTGATTGCTGCAGGAACTTAACTCAGCTGAGACAAAAGGGCTCATCTCTCTGAGAACACGGCTGGGCTTCATGCCCAAACAAATGGCATCATGCTACAATGATGACCAATCACAAAAGGGACTGCTCAGTCACCTTCTGTAACTAGTCAGATTGTGTCTTTCTGAACCTAGCCTAATGAAGAATGAAATTCTTCCTTTCTGCATCATAACTACCCTTCAGATTGCACATTCTGAAATATTTTTTTTCTTTATCCTACCATGACGTGGGCTCTCCTGGCTTAAAAACGTAATAAACTCGGTCTTGATTTAGATGAATTTTTCATCTTTAATTAGCATTGATATTTAACCTAAAAAACTGATTTCTGATTAATTTTACGTTTTCTACACCAAAACACTAAATACATTATAATTTAAAAATCTTTCAGTATACATTTGATATTTTCACATTTGATATTCAACTATTCTTTCTATCCTATTTTTATTTATATACTCATTTTTTGTCTCTTCTCATAAGAAACGTCTCAGCTGCCTCTTTCCATAGAAGCTCAAGTGGCCAGATTATATTTTTCTTCATCGTATGGTAGACGGGGAACATCTCAGGTAACATAAGAGATTGCCTGTCTTCTCTTTCTCTTTAGGATTTTAAATTTGGGAGAGTTTTGAAGCCATCGTGTAGTGAATTTGTGGAGACAAGCTAAATTCATAAATTCAGCACATGATCAGTGAATACCTGAACTCCTATATCATGTGGGTACATGGCTCCTATTTTGCTAATTGATTTACTTGTATTTGCTACTGCCTATATCTCTAGAATTTTCTTGGTTCATTCTCTATCCCCCATTTTCCAAATAGCCCTTTCAACTGATTTTTAATTAATTATCTCCATGCTTATATAACCATATTTGAGATTACATCGTATAATTTACAATCCATAAATATGCCTGGTAGATAAATTGTTATTTTACAGTGAGGTTTAGACAAGACAACCATAAGGGAATGTGGGAGTTAATAAATAACTAAATGACTCAGAGAAGACAGAGGATTATACATATGCCAGAAGGATAAAGTAGCTGACCATGGCATATAGTCATGAAGGCAATGTTTAAATTACTGATTGTGATCATTTGCTCAGCAAGCCTTTGCAGAATCCATTGAGGATCCTGAGAATCCAGGATTCTGAATAGACGTGAATGTTTTGGACATGGTTTTGCAGGCTAGGGAAAAACCCAAGACCAAACACACACACATACACATACCCCAAATCAATTCCAAAATTCTTAGCTTCAATGAAAAATGAAACTCAGTAATATTCTACGGCAACAGAAAAACAAAGCTCTGTCTTCTTTAGGACCGAGAGGACTGGAAATTACACGCATACTTTTAAATGGTAGGCTGTCATATTAAAACCTCCACTAGTTAACCAAAGCCTGTTTTTAATGCACACCATCCAAATAAATAAAGATGATAGAAATATCCTAAAATATAATTAAGAACAATGCTTCTCAATAACTTTCAATTCATGTCAAAAAAGAAAAAGTAATGTGTAATGGTATCGTAGACTAAGTAGAAAAGACCACTCATAGCTCTGAAAAATCAACCCAGGGTCTAGGCCCTTTCTAGCTACACAAGGACTAATGGTACCAAAACATAAGCACACGTGTATCACGGATACCACCTCCATGTTGAGGGACAGGATTATAAATATTAGGAAAGATAGAAAGGCTCAATCATGTCTGCTGAGTTTAAATAACCCTTAACTATCATTTTAGAGATGGTGTAGATGTATTCTCATTGCCAAGGTATGATACATACTTCCAATGTAAGTAAGTATCAACTTATGCAGAAATCTCTTGCTAGCTCATCTCTGTCAGCTGGAGAAACTAATATGAACTTTAATAGTTAAAACTGACCTATGGTGGTGATATAACCATTTTTGGTAGTTATGTGATCATGTGTTCCCTTTGAATTAAGTAAATCAGCAGTCCACTAAATTTGTACCTCTCTTTAAAAGTTTAACAATCAAACAATCAATCAATTCAAGATTGGTAAGCAAAAATTACAATAGAGCAAATGGGTAAATTGTGATTTTTCTCCCCTAATAATTTCCCATATTTGAGTCAAATCAGAGATCCAAAGATTGCAGACTGAAATATGTTAGACTGCATTGTTCTGTCAATATATTTACTGTTCCTTTCTATTTGGCACCAGGTCTCTGTCTTCTCCCATCTGTCTCTCCCTGTGGTAAGACTATATAGGCTTGGCCAGTGAAATACTAACAGAAGTGATATTTTACATTTTCTCCTGGCCCTAAATATGACATGTTCTGTATTGTGTATATGACATGTTTTTGTTGTGTATATTGTTGTATACATTACTTTGATTATGGAATTGAATATTAATGAAGGATAACCTAGCAGAGTTTGATAGATTGAGAAAGGTGTCCAGTCATATTTGAAAAAGGAATATTCAATGACAATTCAGATAATACTGATAGATATATTAAATATAGCCTAATCTAAAAGAATTTTGGGCTATGTCATTTAAATGTATACTGAGGAAAACAAAACTCAGAAATTTCTGGAATTTTTGTAACTAACTCGAAATTATTATTAATTCCTGAAATCCCACAATGTCATTGCAACCTAAAATTAAAATTGAGACATTGAATTTTGATGACTAACCATATTTTTATCTCAGTCATACTCATAGTTAGCCCCATACAACCGAAATCCCACTGTATGATTATTTCCCCAGTTTCTGAGTGTAAAATTAGAATATTTTAGGTCAGAAACTGTCAGGATCTGTTCTCTTTCTCTCTGCTCTAGGCCAGAAGTCAGGCAAGTTAGCAAGATAATCAATTGAGGAAGTGGCTGAGTTCCTATACAAGGAGTGAGTATGAGTTTTTCAAATTAGAGAGTAGGGAACATATCTCAGAGGATGTGGTATGGGCAAGGAAAGTAAAAAAAAAAAAAAAAAAAAAAAGGTACTTATAGAAAAACAAACAAGGCCAGTTCTACTGGTACAGGAAAAGAAAATAGTTTTGTGGAATGGGAGGTGGATCTGTGGGTTATTAGAAGTATGGCTTTATGCTAAGAACTATAAGTATGATTGAACATATTTTAGCAATGCGAATAGACGTCTATTTTGTATTTGTCATTTGAATTGGGTATTCAGAATAAGTCAGCAGAAGGTTTCAAAATAAATGGTTAGATGCATTTCTATTCCTAGATGATTCTAATTTCAATTCCTAGACAACTGCCATAACATACTTGAGATATGACATGGATGGAGAAAAATGGAAGAAGACATATTTAGAAATATTAAAGATAAAAATCAGAGAGACTAGAGATTAATTTGGTTAAGAAAGGTAAGGGCAAAGGAGGTAAAAACTAAAACTTGGATTTCTCATGGAAAATTTGGTGGATTGCTGACCTAAACACACACACACACACCACTTACTCTTCCTAGAGATTTTCATTTTATCCTAACTACAATTCTATTTTCTCTACATTTGAGAAATCACCCTTATATTTATTTATCTGAATTTATAGTGTGACATTAAGCCCAGTGGTTGAAATTAGTTGTTTTCCACCTTTATCTTTTTCCACTTTTAAATAGTTTCTTGAATATAAGTGCATATAGAAAATCCTAAAGGTACAGTTTGATTAATTCTCATAAAAAAAACACACTCATGTAACCAGCACCGCAATCAATAAACAAATAGTCATAAACTGAAACCCAGAACCTCCCAGGGCCACCTTTTATTCACAGCCCACTGCCTCAAGGGTAAATGCTATTCTGATGTCTAACAGCCTAGCGTAGTCTTGTTGTCTTTTTCAAATGTATAGATGTTGTCAGAAAGGCCCTGTGCTGAGTTTTAATTTTGTTTTTCATGTTGTTTGTTTCACATTGTTTGCAGCTTTTACATTTAATATAGGTAAGTCAAGTAATTCCATCCTACAACAATAGGATCCGGCTACTGTGGGCATATGGTCGATTACTTCTTTCAAAATAGCAACTGAAAACAAGCAGAGTGAGTGTTAAATATACAGTAAATGAAAGGCATGTCCTAAATGCAAAATTGTATGTGTAAGGAAGAGAAATTTCAATCTATGTTATATGTGTTTTCATAACGCTTGAATACTCAATCACTGCTTTTTGCAATAAAATTCTAATTTGTTTCCAGTAAGGCTGTCAATGTACAACGGCAATCCATGGTGAAATTCACTTCATTTTTAATCACTACTACAGAGAATGTATTATATTATCACAGAAAAAATTTAATATTTATTGATTTGTCAGTAGGTGTTTTAAGTCTTTTAATGAGTGATTTTTCTCAAGTTCAGATAACCAGGTGTTGAGGTTAGGAGCTCAGTATGAAAGGATGGCTTCAGAAGCCCCCAAACTTTTAATGCAAGAATTGGACAAGAAGTCTTAAACAAAACCCTTGATACAGAACCAATGAAGATGTTATCCCTCTGGGTTCAGGAAATAGATCTCGGGGTGATTTTTATACACTTTCCTTGAAAGTTAGAGGGAAGAGTATTTCTCAACTATTTTAGCTAATTCGTATTCCTGAATACTTTTCATTAAACCTTAACCCCATCTCTAATTAATTATGCTAATTATTATGTTAATCAATTTCATTATGCTAATTAAGGAGACACGGTTTAACCAACATAACACTTTTTTATCCATATGCTAATTAGAAAAGTGCTGATTGTTGAATGAAATATGGCTAATAGAAGGATATTTAATAGCCTAATCTACAATATGGCTCTCTCTTATAAAGCGAGCTGACTGCCCTCAAATTGTGTATGCTTAATAGAATTTGTTATGATCACACTTAGGATTAAGTTCAATACAGCTGGCATATAGATAATAAACCTTTCACATTGACTATGTCAAACCATATGAAATACGTTGTTTTAAAGGAAAAAGGATTGTTATCAATGAGAGTATAGTCAAGATTCTGTCATTAAAATGCACAGTGTTATTTTACTGTAATGATCCATTTAAAGAAAAATTCACTAGGATTTTAATAAGCCTAGAGTTCCAATAAAATGCAAGAAACATTATATTTAAACTATTAAAAAAATGAAATTATTCCACAGCTGTCATACCCAGCAATAGAATTTCATAGAACCAATATACATTAGAGTACTGAGATTTAATTATAGCTGTTTTAAGCTGCAAAAAGCTCATCACTTGAAAAGAGAATATTGATGAATAGAATATGTTATTATTAAATTTTATATTATGAATACATATTGATTTTGAAATGTATCTTTTGGCAATTTTATCAGAGCCCATTCAAATTTTAAAACAATATTTTGAGAAAATATTACTTTGGAGGTATAATGGCATTATCTACAACATTCATTTATCCTTGGTTTTGGTAGAAGTACCACTCAGTAATTTTAAGAAGTGGACATGATGTATCTCCATCACTTTTTTCAGCTGAAGTTCATTGATCTTGAGTCTCCCTATCATGAATCATTGCTGTAGCAATACATTTAAATGTTACCTGCCCTCCCTGTCTAAAGACAGTGACGGGTACAGGTCACACCTTAGGATATGATATGACATACAATTCATAAAAAAGAAAAAAAGGAAAGTTTTTTTTCAAAGAAAAAATATCATATCTTAAAAGTGAAAACATATGTTCAATATTGAAGATGTCTGGCTTGAGTACTTTTATATGGGTATATTTCTCAGTTCCTTGTGTCTGTAGAAACCCTTACATGGCCCCTTTACTGCTTCCCAATCAAATCTTTTTCCCAGGGAGACTTACTCCCCTCATACTTATGTTGTAAACTTGACCATTACATAAGATATAAGTTCTACAACATCCTTCCCTTGCCCATTTTTCCAGCTTTGTCTTATTAAATCTGCCCTTCAGTGCTCTGCTCCAGGCTCAGAGGGCTACCTGCTATCCCACAAGAACTCTAAGCTCTTTCCCACTTTAGGGCTTTGCACATGTTCTTATGGCTGTTTGAAGGTACTGTTCTCTCTTCTTTTCACGTGACAGAAACATTCTTATTCTCCAACGCTCAGCTTAAATGTCACTTTCCAATGGAGTCAAGCAGTAACTAAAGTATCTCAGTGGATTCTCTGACTGCCAAAATCCGAAGATTCGTTCACACTTTTATCTATTATTACAGCCTGTTTCCATCTTGTGTGTATTACTTGTTTCTACCACAAATTGTGCTTGTATATCTACACACATAGACAGATCTAATGTACATAAACAAAAATCTGTTTATTTGTTTAGTATCCCCTTCTTTGCTGTAATTTACATACCATGTATCTATCATTCAGTATTTTATTGTATGAGGCCTGACACATAGAATGAAAATAAGATTTTGTGATCATTTATTGCGGTTTTCCTTAATCTCTATTCATTCTAGGAAACTTTAAAGTACTCCTTTGTATTTGTTACAGTTAGGCTTGAAAGTTAAAGATTTCCAAAGACTAAACAGTTATTAGAGATTAGAAAATACACACTCTGGAAAAAACACCTAAATAGAAACATTCTGTAAATCTTCATTAATCCTACTCATATTATCTTTACAGCTTTATCTCCACCACTTCCTCCTTTGTCCTTCCCATTGTTCCAACTCTATTTACTTGCTATTTGCTGAAAACAGATGGCATCTTCCCGAGTTTGCTCAAATATCACATTCCCTTTGCCTGCAATGATGTCACCATTTCTTTCTACACGTTATTTATTATTTTGCTTAAATGCCACTACTGTCATTATTCTTCTATCTCAGAAGGAAGTATTTTTCCTTCTCATAGATTCATATCATTTAACTCTCTTTTAGTATTAACCTCAGTTGGAAGATAAAGCAATGAAACATGAAAAAAAAAAAAAGCCTAGAAATTATCCTTAAAGACTATTCTCTCAGCACACATGTTCAATTAAATTTTCCAATTTCCGCCCATAAATGGATTCACATTCCATCAGTTTCTTTATATTCCATTACCAGTTCCCACTTTCATGTTATGTTGTAATTCAACAGGCTACCACAACAATATACACAGGTTTTCCTTCATCTTGGCCTTCTCAAAATAGTTCACAAAAGATACTAGGCTAAACATCTAAAACACCACTGTGACAGTGTCACCTCTTGAAACAAAACACTTCAGGGCTTCCTATTTCCTTCAAGGTTGAATTGGATCTCTTTGATCTGGCAGATAGAACCTCTGGGTCTGCTTCTGGCAGAATTTTCCCCTTTCTTCTTCCATCATTTCATTTCTCTACTTCCATAATCCAATAATTCTGAACTGCTTGAAATTCTCTACAACAGCATTTCACATGCTGTTTCTTCAGCTTCGAAGCCCTTCTCCCACTCTCTTCCTTTTGTTAACTCTCTTACTTTATAACATTTCAGAGAATATGTCCTAATTCCACCTTATTCACCACTAGCTCTCCTGGTAGGTAGTTCTTCACACATTTCAATACAACCCAGTTAATATAGACATATATAGACTGTGCATACATTTTTATAATTCTACCTGAATTGAATCCCGTTCCCATATGTGTTACTCTACAATAATATGAACTGTAGCAAAACAAATCCCTGTGTCTCAGTTTCTTCCTCTGAGATAAAAGGATGAAAATTTAACCTAAATGAACAGTCATAAAAATATAACAGACCATGACTGGTCTGTAAAAATATAACAGACTCAAGGAAAACATCCACTAAATGCTCCATGCTTACTTTGTTGTGATTATTAATTGTGTTGTGAATATCTGTCTCTGTGTTTGTCTCTCTCTCCCCAGATTTTCAGTTCCTACAAGGCAGCATTCATGGCTTATATCGGTGTCAGTATAGCATAGAATAATGGCAAGCACATACTATACCTATTCAAAAGTTTGCTTTGTTAATGAGTGAAATAATTAACAAATTGATTATTTTGAAAATATGAAAACTTTCCTACAAATACAGTAGGTTTTATTTCTACGTGATCTTTAGTGTTTTGCATGCATATATTAAGTTAATGACTTTATGTTTAAAAGCATGTAATATTACCTAAAGTCTAGATTTCATCTGTGCATTTTATAGAAATCTCTGGAGACAGTGCCTCAATTCAAAAATAAATAAATAAATACTGGAATATGACAGGCAGTGAAACCTGAAAATGATACTTACAGACAATCTTTGTCACTGACTGTGACTTATTTCTATTCTAGTCCAGATTTTAGCTACTTTTCTCTGATGTGAACTCTGTGATCCAAAAGAAATTTATTTTTCAAACTTTGAAATATTTAAGGATAACATTGAGGTGACGAGGAAAAGAAGTAGTGAACACTCAGTCTCAGAGATCACATAGCATTGTTATTTACTCATGAAAATGGATGATTTCCTATTTGCATATGATTTTGCTGAGATCTGCAAATGGGAATGCAGTGGTGACTGTTTGACAAATTGACCAATTTAGAGTATTTTTAAAAACTCATGTAGTCTAATAATCTTACACTTCTTATGGCTTGGGAGTTTTCAATATGTAATTATGTGTGAGAATTGAGAGAATTGGTTATAAAGGGAAAAAAATGGAGGTGAAGGAGAATTAACCATAAAAAAATGCCAGTTTTTTAAATTAAAGTTTATTTGGGTGACAATTGTTAGTAAAGTTACATAGGTTTCAGGTGTACAATTCTGTGATACATCGCCTATATATCACATTGTGTGTTCACCACCCAGTGTCAGTTCTTCCATCATCATATATTTGATTCGAAACAATGTAATTTTATGAATCATATAGAAGTCATTAGAACAAAATGTTTCCAGAAAAAAAAACCATGAACATTGATCATTATGTTTACTTAAGAAACTCTTCATTTGAAATACTAATATTTCTTGACATCATATAGCCAACAATTTTAACTAAACTGCAATTGATTTCTCTGCTTATTGCTTCTAAGTTCTATATGGGAGATATTTATTTAAAGATCTATTTACTGACATTACATGTTGTATTGCCCAATGAGTTTGTAATTCCTGCAACTCTAGAAATTTCTTCTATACCTAAATAAGGTATAATGTTTTTAATATTAATTTAAATGAGTATACACGCACACAACATATATATATATATATATATATATATATATACACACACACACACATATATATATATTTACACACACATATGTGTGTGTATATATCACACATATGTGTGTGTGTATATATATATATATATATATATATATATATATATAGTTCTGGAGGAAAAAAGTCTGGAAAAACTGTAATGGAAGAAACTATAATCATGTAATGTCACTTTTTTAATCACTTAAAAAATATTTAAATTATATAAATATGCTATAGTAATATCACTGTGACATAAGAGAAATTCTGAATTAGCTTTCTTAAACTGTGTTGTCTAAAAGCAAAGGATGAAATGCATATATATATATATACACATATATATGCATATATATATATATATAAATATTATATTTATATATTTTGGACATATGAGTCAAATATGAGTCAAAGATGGAAAGGACTAAAGGAATAAAATTGACGACTTTGATTAAAATTGGCTTTCAAATAGTAATGCAGCTTCTTTGTGGACTAGTTATTGACACTCTGCTAGTGCCAAAGATTGTCACATAAGTTTATGACTGCTGATAAACCTACATAAGGTGTATTTTAAGTACGACTTTTAATTACTTACACATTGCAACATAAACTTTTTAAATCTCTGAAATAAGCACTAAGATTTATTTTCACCCAAGGACAGTTGTTTCAGTTCAAAAACCAAGGTGCCTCAAAATATGCATTATCATCGGGGATGTACATTTATATGGCACACTTCTTAACATGAGTAGGATAATTTCCTGTATAGTGAGGCTGTGTGTCTTTTCAGAGTAGTCCCATGAGAAGATAGCAGTGTATCATAATGTAAAACCACAAGTATTATTAAAACATTATTGTGTATTTTAAAAGTATACGGTTACCTAAAGTAGTTCCTAAAGTAGTTTTTATGCTTCTTATAAAATATATTACATACATAGTCTCAAAAGAAGATATACAAGTCTAAAATGTGATTCTTTGTTAGACAGTCGATTAATTAAAATTCAAGTCATGGGATAACAATCATTTATTTTTCTTGTACATTGGTCAAGGAGGTTGGTCCAAGATATTACTCATATCCTATTAAAGGCTAATCAAGAGATGATCTAGACAATTTTCTGACTATTAGGCTCATCTCACAGTTATTAATTGTTTATATTATTATTGTGCATATGTAAACAGAGATTTTGCAATAGTAGTTTGTTCTATAAATTTGAAAATAAGTGCAGTGAATATTTTAATAACATTTAATAAGGAAGACTTTTCGAAATCATAAGCAGTAATTATGTTAACAAGCCACTAAATTTAAAGTAGCCGAAACAAACACGAATATTTGCATTACATTATTTTATCTGCTTTTAAATCACATATTTCTTGTTTATTGTTAAAATATGCTAAATATTTTACATATATAAATAAATAATGTAGATGTATTTATGTATAAATATATAAATTGGAAAAAATATCTATATATATATGAATTTGGCCAAATAATAAAGCAACTTCCCCAATATTTTTAACACAGGAAATCCTTAAATACATTCCTGAAATTGAATCATATTTGTTAGATTGATTCCTCATTTGTATCAGAATAATTCAATAGTTATCATCCTATTTCAAAATACAACCTAATTCATCTCCCTGCTGTTATCTTTGCTCCTTCAGCCTATTCTCTACAAGCAGGCAAAAAGTTCCTTCTTAAATGTAAGTCCATTCCAATCCACAGCTCAAGCCCTGTAAATGGATTTCCAACCTCTTTAGGACTAAAACTTGAATTCTTCTCCAAACATCCAACATGACCTGGCCACTTGTTCTTTCTCTAACCTTATCATCCGTTAACTCTGGCCCCTGGTTCACTCTGCTCCAGACATACTGACCTTCCTCTTGCTCCTTGGTCATGCCAAGTGTGTATAGTTTTTTAATTCTGGCTTGATTTTTTTTTCCATATATTTGCCAGAATCATTCTCTCACAACTTACAAAGTTCAGACCAAATATAACTTAAACAAAAGACTTACTGACCACCATAAATCAAATTTTAATCCCTACTTTCCTCTGTATCATCTTACCTACTTTCTTTTGTCGCCAGAGAAATTATCTCCTAATGATATATTATATGTATATATGTATGTATGTGTATATATGTATATATGTATGTATGTGTGTGTGTATATATGTATATATATATATTTTTTTCTCTTTACTTTCTATCTCTTTATCTTCACTAAAATGTGTCATGAAAACAGTGATTTTATTTGTTTGTTTTATGCCGTGTATGGTTTTACTTTGATTTTTGCTGCACTGTCTCCAATAGTTATAACAATTCTTGGCAAAGACTAGGGGTTCAATAAAAACAAATTGAATGAACTAGTTTATTATCATTTGATTAAGCAAGATGATAGATTCTTAAGTAATCAGCATTTTCCTTCTAGTTTTTTCTGTTTGAAATGTTTCAAAAAGATAATACATTTTAAAAATATATATGGACTGAATTAATGTAAAGTAGTTAAGAAAGTTAGAAAATATACATTGAGGAAATAATTCAGAGAAACAATTTAGGAAATTGCCACACCACAATGTCCAGCAAAGATGACTTACTAATAAATATTTTCAAGTGCACTGAGGCATAAACAGAAGTAATACATATTTATTGAATGAATAAATGGGCATGTGGATAGAAGAGAGAAAAAGAAGAAAAGGAGGAAAAACTTCATGTTTGAATAGATATCTCCCATTCACCCCATGAGTGAGAGAGGGATTCCTGCCTTAGTTTACAGGAAAGGCAGAACACACAGCAACCCACATTAGACAGATGGGATTTATGGCTGTTTATTAGTCCCATATGCTTACAGCCAGGGGGAGGAGGAACTGTTCCACACAGGGCCACATGGGGGCTCCACTCTAGAACAAAGTGCAGAAGCAGGGCCTGCAGGTGGCAGGCTTTGTAGTAAGGGGGAGGTGGGGAGGGGAATTTATGATTGAGTTATTTAAATAAAGGTCAGAGTTGGCAGGGAACTGAAATCCAATACTAAGGCATAAGTAGTCAATGTGCCTGGTCCCTGTGATTGGTGTGAAAGGAGAGTTGTTAGGCTAGGGGATCTTATCCATAAGAGAATAGTGACAGGCCATGTGGTCCTTCTAGACTTTACCATATTTGGAAAACAGCAGATAATAATAATCTTATTTTCAGACCCTGCACCATAAGCTGCTTATGCATAAAGCGAAGTGGGTTTAAAGGCTGACTCAGTGATGGAAGAACTGACTCTGGGTGGTGAACACACAATGAGATATACAGCTGCTGTATTACAGAAATGTACACTTGCAACCTATGTAATTTTGTTAACCATTGTCACCCCAATAAATTTTAATTAAAATAAAAAGTAAAAAGATAGACTCAGATTTCTGAAATAGAAGATGGCGAGAGCATCAAATGAAAAGGATTAAATAGAAGGCGGAGGAGTGGAAGTAGAAAATGATATATCAGCTGTTAAGTTGTTGACATTGTAGAGCTGATGAGTTTTGGCTTTGTTCTAGCTTAAAATTAAGGTTCAGTTTTTCACCAGGATGTTTAATTCCAATATTAGTACCAAATTTTAATAGCATAAATAAATGGCAGTGTTCATAAGAATGGTTATACGCACATTTTTAGAACATTAGCAGTAGAATTCAAATAACATGTTAGTGCACCTATTAAGGGACAGAAACTGTGTTGTGTATTTTATTTTTGGAACAAAAATCTTAGGGGTTTATTTTCAGAATTTTATAAATATATTAATAGTCAAGGTATCAAAATAATTTAGACATGATTGTCACAAAATTCTATTATTTACTAAATCCAGTAACTTTTCCACCAAAACATAGTTCCCATTGTAGGTACATTTTAAATATGTAGCCAAGAGAAATTACCCATGATTTTTTAAGTATAAATTAAATTTATCCCAATATTAGGACAGTAGGATAATATAGTACTAGGAAGAAATGTTCAACTTTGGTTATCTTTCTTCATGGAAGGAGCTAAAAGCTATAACTGGAATAGATATAGGAGTGGACTGGGGAGGCAGATGAATAACATATGACACTCTACTTAGTATTATAATATTGTATATTTTAAAGTACATATTTTTAAATTTAAATTTGTGACACTCATGCAAACATAAAATAAACAAGTGAGGGAACTATAGATGAATTAAAATCAGTTCAATGAGCATCTGAGGAGTTTGGTCTTTACAGGTAATTTAATAAAAAGTGTTAACCTAAGATTATGGTTACAAAATTGACCTTAAAGGTACAAAATTATCTAATATTTCAAAGAGCAGTAAATTTAATTTTTAGAGTTATCTTTTCTTCAAAACAAAGGGGAAAAATGGTCCAATCAATAGAAAGCCAATTAAAAATGTAAGCCATATGCTTCACTGAAAGAACACTCAGTAATCTTTTCTGCCAATTTCCAAGGTTAGTTTATTTTTTCTGATACTTTGAATCGTCACCAAAAACATATCAGATGAATATATTTTAATATATTCTCTACATTTTACATTTGAAAAAATAAAGCTAAAAAATGTCTAAGTAATTTGAGAAAAATCATAGAGTAAATGGGTAGAAAATATTGGCTATTAATGAAGGTCAATCCGTTCTATTTGTAAATCTATGTTATTTCAATTATAATGACTTTCTGGTTAAACCGCCCCTAGAGGTTGGACTAATCACTGAACAGAGATATATTAGAAGGAAAGCACACCTTAGTTTGATAGTTGGTTTTGTTGCCAATATGTGCAAGGAGTGAAGTTTTATATATACATTTCAAGACAAAATATTTGATACCTACTCTGTTTCCCTCACTCTCATCCGATGACATTGTAATCATAATAAAATCCGCAAGCCCCTAACCACTGATTACTCTTATATCTTTGCATATAGTCTTATTTCACTCTGGATACTCTGGATACTATCTGTTCTCTACTTCAAATGAAGCCCAAACCTTTCACCTATAATGTAGATCCCATCTTTTGTTACTCACTCAAAGATATTGATGCAGACGTTCTATCTATTGTCTCTTGCATATTCAGTGTTTCCTCTATCGCTTATATTCTCTTTGCATATAAGCAAGATGTTATATCTTTCTTTACATATTTACATATTTATATGTATATATATATGTATATGAAATATATATGTAGTTAGATTAAATATATATATATGAAATATATATATATAGTAGTTGAAGCTCAAGTTAGAATACATATATATTCTAACTTGAGCTTCAACTACAAATCTGATTTTCCTCTTCCCTTGAGAGAAAATATTCTATGAAAGACTATCTTTGTAGGAGTTTGCTCAAAATTCTTTATGATATTTTTTCTTAAATCCCATCTAGCAAGGTTTGCAACCTTTCTCTACTGAAATTGTTCTTGCCAAAATCACAAAGAACGTTTAAATTGTGAAATCTGCAGTCCTTGCGCAGTTTTCACCTGACCCTATAAGCTACAACCTACTAGCTTTCAGGACAAAGCATGCTTCTGTTTACCTTCAGTCTCACTTACCTCTTTTCTTAGTTTCTTTTACTAATTCTCCTATCTCCCAGACTTTTTAAGTTAGGAGGGCTGGAGAGCTCATTCTTTATAATAGCGTTGGTAAAATGATTCTAATTTATATTTCCAGCCTGAACCTTTCCCCTGAACTCCAGTCTTATATCTAACTGCCTACTCCAGGTCCCAAGCCCATGTCAAACTGGCATCTGAAACCTGGCAAACTTACAATGGAACTCTTCCCCTAACTGTCCCCCGTGACATCATCTCCAACTCAACTGATAGCAATCCAACTCCTTCAGTGGTTCATCCAAAATAACTTGTCATCCCTTGGCTTTTCTCTTTGTTTCTCACAATCTGTACATAACCTACCCACAGTCTTCTTGGTACTACTGTGTTTCCTCGAAAATAAGACCTAATGGGAAAATAAGCCCTAGCATGATTTTTCAGGATGATATCCCTGAACGTAAGCCCTAATGCATCTTTTAGAGCAAAAATTAATATAAGACCCGGTCTTATTTTCGGAGAAACATGGTATCTTTAAAATATATCCAGACTCCATATCATCAGCTTCAGTACTAGAATCTTGTCCAAGCTGTCATCACACTCCAACTAGATTATTCAATAACATCTCCTTGCTTCGATTTCCCTTTCCCTTTAACGTATTCTCTATAGCAGCCAGTGAAGCTTTTCCATATATAAACTAAAATTTCTCTGTTCAATATCCTTAATTGAATTTCCACGTCACTGAGAGTGAAAACCAAAATCCTTACAATGACTCACGAGACTGTACATGGACTGACCTTTCATTACTGCTCAGGCATCTTCCTACTTCTCTGGCTCTTACTTGTTCTATTTTTTTATCATAACATTCTCTCTTTTTTTTTTTTTCTTTTTAACTAGAAAACAGCAAGAAGTAAACCCAACTCAGTTTTAGCAACTGTTCCTCTCTTTAATGAAATTCTATGACCCTAGTTATCTACGTGGTTCACACCCTCATTTGACTTGTGTATTTATTTAAATATTACTTATTTTGGAGTGTTGTCTCCTAACAACACTATTAAAAAAAAAAAAAAGTTCCACTTCCTATACCCTCTTCCCTGCATTATTTTTTTCTATTAGTCACTGTTAACATACTATACATTTTAATCAATATATTTCAGTATCTGTATCCCTTCTTTGAATATCAGATGTTTGAGTGTGGACATTGTATCCTTCATTTTGACTCTCCCATTTCAATCTCATAGAAGACCAGAAGAGTGCCTGAGGGCTCATTATATCACAGGCATTCAATACGTACTTGTTCACTCAGTTAATGAATAAGGAATAGATGGAGACCAGCTGAATCAATAGGTAATAGATGCTTGTTAAATAATGTTCTCTTTTTTCTTGACTCTTCATTCCAAACCAAATCTATCTTTCTATGATTCATTAATTCTGGACATTATTCTAATTTTCCAAGATCAGGATGACAGTGGATCTAAGAAAGTATACTGAATATATTTCCCCTACTGAAAATCACTTTAATTTCTTTTCTCCATGACATTTAAATGCATAAAATGTCTTAAGTAACATCAATCTAAAGGAGTTATTCTCTAATAATGTAATTAAAAATACTATAACATGTTCCCTAAGAGATTGACACTAGTGAAAAGGTGGATGAACCTACTATGGATTCTAAAGTCTTTCTTTTTTTTTTTCCCCAAGGAAAATGCTTAGGAAGACAGATTCAATGGACTTTTAGGTGATCTGAAATATCTATTGTTATAAAGAATACATCTGGATCCAGAACTACTTGAGCAATTTTACATCCTTATTCATTAAATCCACACTAAATATGAAAGCACTATTATTCTACAGAATGCCAGTACCTATTAATCTAATGGATAGGAGTATGAGACTTTCCCAAGATTGTGGGTAAAGAACAAAGGGAAGTGGAGAGTAAGAAGTGTGGTAACTCAGGGAAGAGTAGGACAGCATGAATTTACTCAGGGAAGGGCTAAGAACAACAGGTGGGATGATGAAATGAAAGGTGATAAGATACAATACACAAAAGCCATCTTTCTCATTTTTGCTGGAACTGGTTTTATCTCTTGCTCACTTCTGTTATGCTCATTCACATATTAATGATGATAACCATGGAACATAAATTTTTATTGGGGAATATTGGGGAACAGTGTGCTTCTCCAGGGCCCATCATCTCCAAGTCGTTGTCCTTCAATCTAGTTGTGGAGGGTGTAGTTCAGTCCAAGTCCAGTGGCAGTTTTCAATCTTTAATTTCAGAGGGCGCAGCCCACGATCCCATGTGGGACTTGAACTGACGACCTTGTTGTTAAGAGCTCGTGCTCTAACCAGCTAAGCCATCTGGCTCGCCCCAAAAATGTTGTTTTTTTAAAAAAATTAATAATGTTACATTTTAACCTGAAATGTAATGTCATAAATATAAGGAGTTTTGAGATACACTGGAAGATTTCCCAAATTAAAATGTCTTTTAATATTTCCTTAGGAGAAAGAGCTGAAAGTTGTGTTTTTCTGTTTCCTTTGTTTTTGTTTTTAACCCAGCTCCTCTTCAACAAAAACTTTCGTGGTTGAATAAACTCAAAAAAGCATAATTGGCCGTTGTGTTTGTTATGGTCAGTATTACTGCTTTAATTAGCAAATAATAATATTGCATATGTTAAACAGTTTCCAGAAAAGACTACCGACAATAGTGTCACCAACATTCTTTTTTTCCCAATGTCCAATTCAATATAAGTTCATGGACATAAGATTTGTAATGATTTAGAACCTTGCAATCAAAGTATGATCTATTGTATTAGTTTCCTCTTTCTGTCGCAACAAATTATGATACATTACTTGCTTAGAACAACAAAAATGTATTATCTTACAGTCCTGGAAGTCAAAGTTCAGACAGGACTTCACAGGCCTAAACCAGAGGTCCTGGCAGGGATGCATTCCTTTCAGAGACTCTAGAAAAGAGTCCATTTCCTTGGCATCCCCAGCTTCCAGAGGCCACCCATATTCACTAAACTTTCCCTCTTCAAAGTCAGAAATAGCCAGTCCGGTCTTTCTCATGATGCCATCTCTTTCTTATTCTGACTCTTCTATGTCCTGCCCTATTTAAAGACCTCTGTGATTACGTTGCGTTCCACATGGATAAATCAGGATAATTTCCTTAATTTAAGACCAGATGCTTAGCAACTTTAATTCTACTTGTCACTTTAATTTCCCCCTTGCCATGAAACAAATCAAATTAATAGATTCCAGAAATTAGGATGGGGTCATCTTGGGGCAGGGAAGGTGTCTACTGCATCTATAAATAAATCACATAAGTGTGAACTATGAGTTAGCTAGAAATGCAAATGACTGTATCCCACTCAAGTCCTACTCATTCAGAACCTTTGAGGGTATGGTCCAGAATCTTTGAGGGTATGGTCCGGGAGACCTGCCTGTCTGTTTTACCAAGATCTCTAAGTCATTTTTGTCACACGAAAGTTTGGGAAATTAGAGTTTATGAGACAAACATCGAAAAGTGACTTTCTTTGTCCAATAAGAGTTAACATTGTAAACTAAAACTACTTAAACACATTAACTTAAGTATATTTTAGATCTTTTATCAGCTCTCCCTTCCTTACCTTTGCATTACTAAACAGAGTCTGCCACTAAATATCTGAATAAGTTGTTTCTATAGCCTTTTCTCTGTTCACCTTCTATTCTGTGGTCTACAAACATTTATTGTTTTTTTTCCCTCCGTCTCTTCTTAACGATTTCAGGGACATCACGGGTGCTGTTATTACTCTCAAACCAAGATTACACCATGCCAGTGCTTCTTGAAAATAAACAACATCAAGGTTTTCTAATCCAGAGTCTGGATACTATTATTACTTGTCTGGATACTGGTTTTGTCATTTCAGTCTACTGCCAGAGAGCTGTCATGCATTTTTATGAATTATATCTGGGCATATCAACTTTTTTCTCCTGATGGAAATATCCAAGAAGCCAGATGAAATCATAATTCAAATTCTGTAAATGTTTGTTTTTAAAAATCTGTTAGAAGAAATCTACCATTTATTATGTGAACAGTGATTTATAAGATCATTTCATCAACGTTTACAGTTTTAAATAGAACTGAAATATAAAATCACCTACCTTCTTTGCGCTTTCTCTCATGTTATCAGATATTTACGATCTAATTAATTCCATATTAGATAGCATTGTTTTTCTTTGTCACTCAAGTAGAGACATTAATTTGAATCCTTTCCCAGAGATATATTGATTTGAATTATTTCTCAAAATAAATTGTTGTTTGTGTGTAGGTCAGAGGTTTAGAGTCTGTAGGAATCTAAGAGGCCGAGACCAGCCAGTGTTCGTATGGAGACCTGCATGTCTGTGAATTACCTACTAAAGGTAGGGCCAAGTGATATTTCACACTGCTGCTCTTGCTGACTGAAAGAGAGATTCCAAAATGTTCACAGAAGGCCAGGGCATCATATTTGCCATGGTTCCTCTGAGTGCAGGAGGGTCTGTCACAATGTTGACTGGATTCCCTGCTTACATTATGAGAAAAAAAAAAAATATTACTCAACCCATTGACTGTTATTTCTTCAAGCAATTTGGGGCCCAATGTGATATTGAATAAAAACAATAATAACATATTTCAGGGAATATTCTTACCTTTTCTTCTTGGCAAAGAAAAATGAGCATGATATTTAACTAGAGGATATTTAATCAAGAAAAATAGATCGTGGAAAACCTTACTTAAGAGCAACAGATAAAGGGCTCAGTCATTTTATTTCATCTAATCTTCACTGGCAAAAAAAGTTCTGCTAGTATCTGTAGACTCTGCCCAGTCTACATCAAGTTTCTTAAATGCCCATAGCTTCTCTTGTCCCGTTTGTGATATAGAACTAATGCTGACCTGACCTCATGTAGTCTTATTTTGAAAAATAAATGAAATAATAATGTAGATAAAACCTTTAGTAAATTGCTTGGCTTACAGTAACTTCTCAAGAAATAGTAACCACCATGATATATCATATCACTATTGTTTTTATTTTATTTTATGCTTTTAAAACTAATTTAATTTTTAAAATAAAATTGTATATATTTAAGGTATACAACATGATTTATTATACACATACATATTGAAATGATTATTAACTCAAGCTAATCAACATATTCTCTCACATAGTTACACACAGATGACAAACAGTTACACGAAAAGGTGTTCAACATCACTGATCATCAGGAAAATGAAAATCAAGATCACAATGAGCCAACACCTCATACCTGTTAGGATGGCGATTATAAAAATAAATAAAATATAAGAAGGGTGTGGAGAAAATTGAACCCTTGTACATTGTCGATGAGAATGTAAGTTGGTACAGCCATCATAGAAAACAATATGGAAGTTACTCAAAGAACTAAAAATAGTATTACCACATGATCCAGCAATCCCTCTGTGTATATAACCAAAGAAAATGAAATCAGTACCTCAAAAAGATATGTTTTATTATGTTAACACAAGACCCTACATCTATCTAATTCCATATTTCTATCTTTGTATTCTTCTTTCTATGGAAATTTCAGATAATTTAGTAAAGGAATAAAATAGGGGAATTCATATCTCTATATTCTTTTTTGTTTTTTAAATTAAACACAGGGAAGCAAAACTCATAGACACAGACAATTTAGTGGTTACCAGAGGGTAAGGGGGTAGGGGGGTGGGAGATGAGGGTAAAGGGGATCAAATATATGGTGATGGAAGGAGAGCTGACTCTGGGTGGTGAACGCACAACGTGATATATAAATGATGCATTACAGAATTGTACACCCGAAACCTATGTATCTTTACTAACAATAGTCACCCCAATAAATTAAACCAAAACAAAACAAAACAAGGTAGCAACAAACAAACAAACGGAAACAAACAAACTTTTTCTTTCTGTAACATAATTTGGAGACTCTTCATTAAGTATTTTTTATATCATTATTTTTTCTTTTCTATTCCACGTAGATTCCCAACCTCCACCTTTGGAGGTACCTCTGCTCAATACCTTTTTATCACTTTACTCCCATTAGTTAGTTGACACCATGTTTCCTCTCACAGTCTTATTTTTTTCATCCAGAATTCAAGATCCTGAAATTTATTTTAAATGCTACAAAACACAGCATGCAATAGTTTAAACATGAAGAGAAATTGCTTTCTCATGCAGTGATCTTTAGTGGTTCAAATATGTGCTTAATTTCAAGAAATTCAATGAAATAAATATTTAAAGTGTGCTTTTTTCTCAATGGTAAGTGTACATTCCTTTAAAAAAAATAAGAACACTAAGAAATTTCATGGGAGAGAGTCATCTCATTTGAATAAATCTATTTTGGTATGCTTAACAGATAACCATACTCCAATTTTGTACTTCCCTATCTTGTTTAGGGTTTTCTGTAACAGTAATGGGAACTCAATGGAAAAGTAACATTTGTTCCTGAATTATCATGGTAGAAAAAAATAAAATGCAGTTTGAGAAATAACAGTTAACATCTTATGACAAATGTTTAGAAATAAAACTTAAACTAAAAAAAGAAAGCATGTCTTGATGCAAACTGATGCTAAGGTAATATATGAATAAACTATGTGTTTTTTTCCACAAAGAATATCGATATAAGTGCTAAATAGTCAATTTTCTTTAAAAAGTTCACATTTCAAAATAAAATGAGAAAATTGATTTGTCTATTCTACACATTTATTTGAAATTAATGGTTATCAATTGGGCTGTGTGTGTATGTGAGATATTCCCTATTATAATACATGTTCTATGAGGGTAGAGATGACTCAATGCTTGTGCACTATTGTTTCACAACCAGAAAGAGTAACTATAATATACTCATATTTTAATTAAATTATAGGTGATATTTTTCTCCCACTTTTCTTGTAGAACTGTAATACATTATCAGGATTCTAAAGTTTTAAAAGTACTCCCTGATCTAGGCAACCCTGACCTTGATAACTGCAGGAAGTTTTTGCTTCTTCCTTCCTTCCTCCACCCCAAAGTTTATATATTCTAAATTTCATTTGATTTTCCCTGTATCTCTATATGTTTGACTATGATAGTCAATCTACTGTAGCTGTAACACTATTATGCAGGATTCACTTGAATAATTACCACTTTATTTCTGACAATTATATCTGGTTTCCTTTCCCATAGATTCTCCCTTTGAATAGAAGTCTTATTACCTAAGTTCACTTGGCTAAAATGTTTTTATCATCATATGTATAACACCAATTTATTTTCATATAGGTAAATTTTGTGATTGCATATTTTAACATACCTAGAAAGTAAACCCTTAATTAAAAAAAAAAGATGTCCTACATTTTCCTATGTTAGAACAATCTACTGTATTGCTCATGGCTAGACATTTCAGGAGGCCATTCAAAGCAATATATTTTTATCTTAGATTTTTATGAAAACAGATTAATGTCTGCACATATTTGATCTTCCATAAACATTTGATAATTGAATGACTTTAATTATTCTCCCATCAGCATATAATTTGGCACAACCCCTTTGGGCACTGCCACTGTCAGACAGAGGGATGAGGAGCAGCAGGATATGGCTAGGGAAAGAAGCCAAATCCAAAAATCTGTGTTAGGGTAAGGGAGTTCTGACAGATTCCATTGGTGGCCCTACAAGAAATTAATTACATAGAACTAAATATGTCTAAAAGTATCAGGTGGGGAATGTAACCAAACAAGCAAGAAATTTAGTTTAGAAAAGTCAGGGAAGGTCAAACAACTACCAATCTATCTCTTCCTCTGTTTTAGTCTATCTGTGTATTGAGTTTCACCAAAAATCACTACGCGTATTTGAACAAAGAAAAATAGTCATGGGGGGGGGGGAGATGAAGTATGGAGATGATTCCCCAAATTATACATTTGGACCTATACTTTTAGGTAAAAAAAAGGTCATACAAGTGACAGTTCATGTCAATGCCAGGGAAGTTACAGAAGTGAGGTCAACTATTTATCATATTGAGGTTTTTAAATAAGATTTTGTGAGATTTTTTACATGGGTCCTAATAAAAAGAGTAGTAAAAAATATTGTGACAATAGCATTGACAACATTCTTCTTTTGAAAAACAATTCATTGTGTGGAATGTCTATATTAATTCAGGGCAATGAAATAACAATCAAATGCTTTTCAGTAAAAACATGTCCATTAATGGTTAAAAAGTATAGCCCATGCAAGTAGGCTTCCATGGCAGTCTAGTTAAATTCAAGAACACAGGGTGAAAATGTATTAAAACAATTTTTTTCAAGACATTGGCAATCATACAATGGAGCACAGTGATTTCTGAGAAATGGAAAACAACCAAGGTGAGTCTTACACTTCTCCCATCTTATTACCCTGTGAGAACTTGCAGACCATAAAGCTGGGAAAACTCAGTTGGAGCCTGACCACTTTCCTAAGTGAAATGATGCAACAGAGAGTGTAAAGAGATAAGGGTACTTGACTTCGCAAGGCAGAGTGCCAGAAAAGTGAGAAATGCACACGGAGAGAAATGGAAAGATCTATTGATAGCCCCCTTTGAATATTTAGCAGTGTATAGATCAATGCAGACATGCAAGTAATCTATCTTGGTGTGGGCAAAGAACCACACCAAGAGAGGATTAGAAAGGATTTTAAATGGTCATGATTCCCGGCAATTCGGTAGAGTACGCAGAAGTATCCTGCCTCAGTAGAGGTAAATAATTAGCAATAGACTACAGCCTATTTTCGCTCCCATTTTACAGTCTTCAAAATTAAGTATCAAAAGAATCAGTTTCCAAGTAACTTAAATACATTTCAGAACAAAGCTCATAGTACTGAGAGAAGTGCAAAAGTATGCTGCAATTAACAAGGTGTAAAATTCATAATTTCTGACATGTAATCAAAACTTAGCAGAAATGCAAAAACGGCAAGAAAATACGACTCAGGTGAGGAAAAAAAGCAAATATATTGAAAAACAAAGAAATAAAAAAGAACTAAAACAGATGTTATTATTATAACTTCACTACAAAAAGCTAAACAAGAGATTGAACATGTTCAGTATAGGTGTGAGATGAAAATGGCTAGAGATGAAAATTATAATAATTGAGTTAAACAGCATATTAGTCACTGCAGAAGAAAATATGTATTATCATGAAGACAAGGCAATAGAAACAAATTCAAAATTCCTCATAGACTGAAGAACAGAAAACAATGAACTGAGAATCTAGTTAGTAGTTGGGTATCTTCAAATGATCTAATATGCATATATAATTGAAGTTCCTAAAGGAGAAGATAGAAGGGGGGATAGGAAAAAAAAATGTATATATATATACATATATATACACACACACACACACACACACACACATATATATATATATATATATATATACACACACACATATATATTTGAAGAAATAATGCAGAAGATATTGTTAAATGTAATCAGAACTATAAACCATAGATTAAAGATTTTCAAAGAACCCCAATCACAATAAACATGTAGGAACTAATAAATAATTGAGATGCTATACAAGTCCCTGACCACCAACATTTGGAATATATATATATGTATAGATAGATAGATAGATAGACATATATATATATAGATATATAGATATACATATATATATATATTTGAAATATATAATATATTATATATATATACATATATATATATAATTTAATCAACCTTTCCCAATCACCATATTTATGTTTCTCCACTGATTATTCTTTTTGACAGAAAGTTTTGTGCAGATTTTTTTTTCTTAACCCAGTTTGAGAGATTTTCACAATTGTTATTATTGTCTATTTCGCATTATGTTTAAAGATCATGGCTTTATAGCCAAAAAGCTGTATCTTTCCCTTTTATTTTACTTTCGTATTTTAGCCAGCCTATTTGATCTTTCTATATTTATTAAATTCATCTTATTGACTGTCTTAAATTTTCTTCACTTCATTTATTCTAACTTATTTTCCCATTAGATTACATATTCATTTGAAGTCTACCTGCTTCCTCTGTCTAAACTCAAAGTTCGAAGTCTCCAGAAACTCCAATCACTTACAAAATCTGATGAAGCAATACAGTGCAAGGACTGGGATCTAGCTTCCCAGTAGATCTAAAGAGAAAAATGTTATGATCGAAAATTCTAGGAGCATCAACTCCCTGATGAACAATCCATGACCAATGTGGACAGGAGACAGAAGGGAACTTCAAAAAAATGTCTTCTCCATCCTGCTGACTAGAGGAAGAATACAAGGCCTCTTTCTCTATTCCTCTGTAAATATGTCCTGATTGGTCATGTGAGCTTTGCTTCAGGCCAAACACAGTGTAGTTTGGAGTTTACTTTTTATATTTATTGTGTGTATGTTCATTTCCTCTCCTCTGATTATTTTAGATATATATCCTAATTTACACCTTCTAGTTCTAAGAGCAAGATCCAAGATAGCGGATTAGATAAACGCTCTGCTTTCCTCCTTCCATGAACACATTAAACTTACAATTAATTGTAGAACAATCAACCTGGAGAAACATCTGAAACCTGACTGAACAGAAGTTTTATAACAAAAAATATAAAGAAGAAGCCATGTCGAGATTGGTAGGAAGAACATGGAAGCAAAACTGGCTGGCTCCAAACCTCTGTGTAGTGGTTGAGAATCAGGACAGATATCTCAGCCACGGAGGTTCCCCCTGGGCAACTAGGGACCCCAGCCCCACACTGGCGTCCCCATCCCAGAGTATTGGAGCCAGAAAGAGTGGCCTCCACAACATGTGACTGTGAAAAGCAGTGGGGATTTTACCATCCAAGTAGTGGAACAGGAGGCTGCAGGAAACCCAGACTACCTCTTAAACAGCCCATGCACAGACTCTTACTTGCAACCATTCACTCAGGCTCTGGAGGAGTGACAGTATGTTGGTGGGGGGTATCAGAGACATATAGGGAGCACAATGAGGTTTGCAGCTTCGGAGTGAGGACTGGAGAACAGTCACCATTTTCCCTGGGGGTAGGTCCTCCTCCCATGTAGCTGGGAGGCCGGGACCATCTTTCCTGTGTTGAGCCCTCCCCCACAGGACAAATCTGAATCTGATTGGCCTGGTGAGGTCTGCTGCTTCACCCTGCTAACTCCCTGAGACCCCACCCCACCCAACTCACACAACACCAGAGGCACCTTCTGTGTGAGCAACCAGCCCCTCCCATATTGCATTCTTTCTTGGAAAACTATCAGAGTTGGTGGACCCCAGGCAGTCAATTACTGATCTCAGTGTCCTCTGAGATTTTTGCTGAGTAGCTCCAGGCTCAGCACTAGCACCAAACCAGAGTCCATATTAACCTGTTGATCACAATTCATCCCACTCTAGTGACTCCCTGAAACCCTACGTCACCCAACTTGAGTACCAGAGGATAATTTATCAGTGGCTGAAACTTAAGGGGGTTGGCAGATGGCAATAGGACTCAGGGTGTCCTGACATTTTGCAGACCTACCCCAAGCACAGCACTGGTGACAGACATACTGGGTTTGCAGCGTGGCCTCTTCCATAGGTCTCCAGGGTTAGCACAGGCAGCGAACAACCATGGATAGCTTTGTAGCTCTTACCAGACAGTCCCCTGCCAGTCAAGGGCAGTGGGTTCCCTGGGCCTACACTGGAGTACTCACAAGGGGCCCCAAAATCAACATAGTTGGAGATTGGCTTCAGACCACAACAGAGTACTCCCCAATTAGCCCCAAGGTGCATACCCAAAAGGCAGTTTCATCAGGCACCAGAGCCTACTGGGGCAAATGCCACTCAGTGGGTAAGCCTCCCACACAGCACCCTGTAAGCTTGAACATGGCCAAAGCCCATAGCTAGTCAACCTGAGGGTCAATGCCACCCACTGACATGCCAGTAGCAATCAAGGCTCACTTATAACAGGAGGGCATGCACAACCCACACAAGGGATATCTCTGCAGCACCTGGAGCAGATGACCAGGGAGACTGTGCCAGAATCCCACAGGGCACTTACTACATAAAGTCACCTATCTGACCAAAACTGGGAGACATAGCACATCTACCTAATATAGAAACAAACAGAGAGGCAGACAAAATGAGGAAACAAAGAATTATGTCCCGAATGAGAGAAGAGGGTAAGAGTTTGTTATCTCATCATTTATCAGAGATCTTGCTCTTATATATGAATATTGCTATTTCCATTAATAATTGTAGTAATTTTGTTGAGAAAAATACATCCCATTATGCTATAATAATAATAATAATATCATAAAGATTTGTAGATTTTTAATTCACATATTAGCATAGGATAGCAAGTAAAAATAATTTATCAATGGCTGATATCTTTAGAGGAGCTTGTGGGTCAATTTTGACATTTTTCATCAATGTTTTAATATATCCAAAGGAGATCACCATGGATGCTAGAGCCAAGCCAGCCCAACATATTGAAGTTTTTTTGTGTGTTTTTTTGTTTTTTGTTTTTCCTTGCTCATTTATGTAAAGTATAAAAACAAGCAAAACTTATCTATGTTGTTCTAAGTCAGGAATGTGGTTATTCTTGTGTGGAGGGTGGTAAGTAAGAGGGCTTCCGGAGTGCTGGAAAAGTTCTTTATCTTGATCTGGGTGCTTACACAGTGTATTCGGTTTGTACAAATTCATCAGCTATTTGTCAGTTACATACTTATGTATACTTTCTATATCTATATTTATATTCAATGAAATATTAAAATTGAGAGAAAAAGAATGGCATATTTTGCCTCAGGGCACTTTGCAGTATGGACTTGTAATGTTTGCATAAAACAGCCTATGGTCCCACAACCTGTCATAACATCCTTATAAAGAGAATTTGTCAAAATGGAGATCAGAAAGGTCACTTGGTAATATCTGCAAATTTGAATGTTCCCTTTCAGAAATCTATGCAAAAGCTTGCTACACTCCATCATGATTATGTGCAGTACTAGTAAGTTTTAGTCCATACTACAGCAGAAATAATTGTCTCCATTACAAGGTTAACACATTGTTCTATGTTTCTATTTCTCAGCCCTGTTAAAGTGGTAGTGTGGCAAAGCTTCAAATAACTGCCAATTTACTATGTTCTAATTCATCAGGATGAAGAAGGTTATTTTGAAGCACAATGAACATAATACAATGGTATCTGTTCTTCACAATGGGCAGTTTTATTTGTTTTATGTATATTTTAAACAAATGTTTGAGAAAATAGCTCAAGTAAATCTGTCTGTTTCATCTAGATTCACCAAATGGTTGATATTTTGCCACATATGCTCTATCTATCTATCTGTGCCCTATCTATCTTTCCATCTATCTATCTATCTATCTATCTATCTATCTATCTATCTATCTATCTATCTATCATCTATTATCTATCTATCCATTTATTTCTAAATAGAAAAAAATATTATTATTATTCCACTTGCTGATATTTCTGTGAACTTATCTAAGATTTTGCACAGGGCCAAAGTCATTCTTTACAAAAGCAAGGTAAATTATCATCTAATATTACATAGATGCAATGCTATTATCTGATTTATAATACATATTCAAGTTTTGCTGCTTATCCTAATAACATGCTTTAGATCATTTCCCCCCAATCTAGCATATAATCTAGGATCACTCAATGCATTTAGGTGCTAGGTCTACTTAGGTTTCTGTAAACTGGAAAAGTTCGTAAGCCTTTCTTTTTCTGTCATGAAGCAGGCATTCCTGAAGGGCACAGAGTAATTTGTTTGGTAAAATGCTCATCAATTTCAGGTTATCTGATTTTTGTCTCATAACTGGATGTAGATTTTGCATTTTTGGAAGACTACTACAAGATGTGATAAAATATTATTTCCTACATATGTATTTATTTTTGAGTATAGAATTAGTAATAGAAGCTCCTTCTCTCTATCAATGGTTTATCGCCACTATTATATTTTCTAGTCACAAGATCATTTTGTGATAAATTCTACTTAAAAGAGTTGTTTACGTATTAAAGCAAGAAAAGATTTTTACTCTATTAAAGTTGTTCTGTTCCCTAATTAATTATCTTTACACTCTACCAACCCAACATCCAATGCCTCCGTATTTGGAGTCACAACAGAAAATAACTGACATTTTTGATAATCGTCATTGTCACCTGACTGTGATTGTGTTTTTCTCAGTTTTTTATTGTAAAAAATATTATTATTTTTATGTCATTTAAACCTCTTTACTCTGTATGTGCTAGTGGCTTTCCTATAGTGTTGCATTTTAATTTAATTTTACTTGTATTTAATTTTTATAATAATTCCATAATTTAAAATCTTGACCATCACATAGGTAATCATTTGTGTTTAATTAGCCATTTAGAACTCAAAGTCATATGCATGTATTTTTTCACTTTCCTAACTATTTTCAAATATCTGCAATTACTCAGTAGAGAATACCTGTTTTCCAAAATTCAGACTATTAAAATTAAATTAATATAGTTTTTTAATGAAATATGATTATAACATAGACATACTATTGCACAGTTGGATAGCAATAAGCACAAAAAATAATTATTTTCAACCTCATTTATTAAAAACAAAGCCTGCTACCTTTAAGATTATGTTTACATATTTGAAAAATACGAGGGCAATAACGATCTTGTAGGACCCAATATAAGTATGTTTTTTTCATTTTGTGTTTGTTATTTTATCTTTAGTTTTTAAAAATAATACAATACAGTGATGTGTTTGTTCTCACTGATATGTTTTAAATATTTTCTACATATCAGTTTACATTAAAGGGAATCTTGTAGAAATGCATGTGGATTTTTTTTCTAAAGGCTCAAATGTAAGACATTTTTATCTTTAGCAGTAAATAGATCTGATGAGATCTAGCCAAAAAGTCAACAAGATTAATAATATCTCTTAAAGTAAAATTAAAAACATTCTTTTCCATTGAAAAAGAAAAAGTAAATCACTGCAACAAATACATTAATGCAGTTAATCCATTACATTTACAGATTCCATTATGTAAATTTGCTAGATTTGTATCCAACATCATTTGTTCAGAATAATACAATCTTACAAGCCATAAATTGAAGCTTGCTAATGAATCCAAGTATGTTTACATTTTTTAAGTGCTAAGGAGTAAAAATGCAAAGACTGTTGGACCACAGTTGACTCAGATCATTCGTCTATGAATGGAGACGAAAAAATTCATCAAAGCAATAAAACGATATTTAAGTATAAACATATATCAAAACATATTTTCAAGGGAACAATGTCATTTAGCTGAATCTGCACTCAATGTGAATGAAAGAGAAAATGTTCAATAATAGTTTACTATGTGTTATCCACTCAGTTGAATGACTCTTCTATATTAGTATGGATGTCCGTGGTCATGGTTCAAATGAAAAGCTCTCAGGTTGTCTCCTCGCAATTTACTTTTTCTCCCTATAGATTTTTGTTTTCCAGGACTATTACTTAAGATATTTACATAATTTGTAAAAATGTTTAAAGATCTGAGATAGAAGAAAGGAAAAACCTACTATTATTTTCATGTTTCCATCAGAGCTCACCAGTTCAATGACTGATGTCTTCTACTATTCTTTTTCTTTTTTTTTTTTTTAATTTATGGCGCCTTTTTATTCATAATAGAATAAAGCATGTTTTTTACTTCCTCTGCATAAAATACCCATACATCTCCCAAATAAATTTGAATTATTTTTCTAATTTACTTAGAGATGATTTCTTTTTTCTGTTTTTTTATTCCATTTTTTTATTAGCTTATGTAATACTTTTTTTTTTAAATTTATTGCGGTGACAATTGTTAGTAAAATTACATAGATTTCAGGTGTACAATTCTGTATTACATCATCTATAAATCCTATTGTGTGTTCACCACCCAGAGTCAGTTCTCCTTCCATCACCATATATTTGAACCCCCTTACCCTCTGGTAACCACTAAACTATTGTCTCTGTCTATGAGATTTTGCTTGTCATTTGTTTGTCTTGTTCTTTTGTTGTTTTTCGTTTATATTCCACATATCAGTGAAATCATATGGTTCTCTGCTTTTTCTGTCTGACTTATTTTGCTTAGCATTATACTCTCAAGATCCATCCATGTTATCAGAAATGTTCCTATATCATCTTTTTTTACCACAGAATAATATTCCATTGTGTATATATACCACAACTTCTTTACCCATTCATCTATCGAACGACATTTTTGTTGTTTCCATGTCTTGGCCACAGTAAACAAAGCTGCAATGAACATTGGAGGACATGTGTCTTTAAGTATAAATGTTTTCAGATTTTTTGGGTAGATACCCAGGAGAGGGATTGCTGGGTCATATGGTAATTCTATTCGTAATTTTTTGAGGAATATCCACACTGCCTTCCTTAAGGGCTGCACCAGTCTGAATTCCCACCAACAGTGTATGAGGATTCCTTTTTCTCCACAGCCTCTCCAACACTTGTTACTATTTGTCTTGTTGATGATAGCCATTCTGACTGGGGTGAGGTGATATCTCATTGTGGTTTTTATTTGCATTTCTCTGATGATTAGTGATGTGGAGCATTTTTTCATATGTCTATTTGCCATTTGTATGTCCTCTTTGGAGAAATGTCTCTTCAGGTCTTCTGCCCATTTTTCAATTGCTTGTTTGTTTTTTTTGTTGTTGAGTTTCATGAGTTCCTTGTATATTTTGGATATTAGCTCCTTATCGTAGGCACTGTTTGCAAAAATATTCTCCCATTCAGTTGGTTGCCTCTTTATTTTGTCAATGGTTTCTTTTGCTGTGCAGAAGCTTTTAAGTTTCATATAGTCCCATTCGTTTATGTTAGCTTTTACTTCCCTTGCCTTTGGAATCAAATTCATAAAATGCTCTTTGAAACCAAGGTCCATAAGTGTAGTACCTATGTTTTCTTCTATGCAGTTTATTGTGTCAGGTCTTATGCTTAAGTCTTTGATCCATTTTGAATTAATTTTGGTACATGGTGACAGATAGCAGTCCAGTTTCATTCTTTTGCACGTGGCTATCCAATTCTGCAAGCACCATTTATTGAAGAGGTTGTCTTTTCTCCATTGTATGTTTTTTGCTTCTTTGTCAAAAATTATCTTTCCATATTTATGTGGGTTTATTTCAGGGTTCCCAATTCTATTCGATTGGTCTATGTGTTAGTTTTTTCTGCCAATACCATGCTGTTTTGATAATTGTAGCCCTGTAGAACAAGCTAAAGTCAGGGAGTGTGATACCTCCAGTATTGTTCTTTTTTCTTAAGATTGCTTTGATTATTCGGGGTCTGTTGTGGTTCCAAACAAATCTGATGATTTTTTGTTCTATTTCTTTAAAAAAACACCATTGGGATTTTGATGGGGATTGCATTAAATCTGTATATTGCTTTGGGTAATATGGCCATTTTAACTATGTTGATTCTTCCAATCCATAAGCACGGAATGTCTTTCCATTTCTTTGTGTCTTCTTCAATTTCTTTCAAAAATGTCTTACAGTTTTCAGCATATAGGTCCTTCACATCCTGGGTTAAGTTTATTCCTAGGTATTTTATTCTTTTTGCTGCAATTGCAAAAGGAATTGTTCTTTGTATTTCTTTTTCTGAGAGTTCATTGTTAGTATATAGGAATGCAATGGACTTTTGTACGTTGATTTTGTAGCCAGCAACTTTACTGTATTTGTTAATTGATTCTAAAAGCTTTTTGGTGGAGTCTTTAGGGTTTTCTATATATAGCATCATGTCATCTGCAAAGAGTGACAATTTAACTTCTTCATTCCCGATTCGGATGCCTTTTATTTCTTTCTCTTGCCTGATTGCTCTGGCGAGGACTTCCAACACTATCTGTTAAAGCAGAGGTGATAGGGAACAGTCCTGTCGTGTTCCTGAACGTAAAGCAAAGGGCTTCAGTTTTTCACCATTAATTATGAGATTAGCTGAGGGATTGCCATTTATTGCCTTTATTATGTTAAGGTATTTTCATTCTATACTTATTTTATTAAGTGTTTTAATCATAACTGGATGTTGTATCTTGTCAAATGCTTTCTCTGCATCAATTGATATAATCAAATGATGTTTGTCCTTTATTTTGTTTATGTGATGTATCACATTGATGGATTTGCAGACGTTGAACCATCCTTGTGCCCCAGGGATGAACCCACTTGGTAGTGATGAATAATCTTTTTAATGCATTCTTGTATTCGATTTGCTAGAATTTTGTTTAGGATTTTTGCATCTGTATTCATCAGAGATATTAGTCTGTAGTTTTTTTGTGTGTGTTGTTCTTACCAGGTTTTGGTATCAGGGTAATGTTGGCCTGATAAAATGAGTTAGGGAGTACTGTCTCTTCTTCAATTTTTGGAAAGAGTTTGAGCAGGATTGGTATTAGATCCTCTTTGAAGGTTTGGTGGAATTCACTAGTGAAGCCATCTGGTCCCAGACTTTTGCTTTTGGGAAGGTTTTGGATGACTGATTCAATTTCATTACTGATGATCGGTCTGCTTAGATTTTCCAGTTCTTCATGGTTCAGCCTAGGAAGGCTCTATGTTTCTAAGACCTTGTCCATTTCTTCTAGGTTATTGAATTTGGTGGCATATAGTCCTTCATAGTATTCTTGGATGATCGTTTGTATTTCTGTGGCATCTGTGATAACTTCCCCTTTTTCATTTCTGATTTTGTTAATTGGTGTCTTCTCTCTTTTTATTTTAGTGAGTCTAGTCAAGTGTTTGTCAATTTTGTTAATCTTTTCAAGGAACCAGCTCTTTGTCACATTAATTTTTTCTGTTATCTTTTTGTTCTCTATTTTATTTAGCTTTGCTCTGATTTTTGTTATTTCCTTTCTTCTGCTGACCTTGGGTTTCATTTATTCTTTTTCTAGTTCTCTAAGGTGTAACATGAGGTTATTTATTTGGGATTTTTCTTGTTTCTTGAGATAGGCCTGTAATGATATAAATTTCCCTCTTAAAACTGCTTTCAGTGCATCCCAAAAATTTTGGTAGGATGTATTTTCATTGCCATTTGTTTCTATCTATCTTTTGATCTCTCCTCTAATTTCTTCTTTGACCCGGTCGTTCTTTAAAAGTATGTTGTTTAATCTCCATGTATTTGTTTTTTTCTGCTTTCTTTTTGCAGTTGATATCCAATTCCAAAGGCTGGTGATCAGAGAATATGCTTGGAATGATTTCAATCTTCTTAAATTTGCTGAGGCTGATTTTATGTCCCAATATATGGTCTATCCTTGAGAATGTTCCAAGTACACTAGAAAAAAATGTATAGTCTGATGTTTTAGGATGAAGTGCTCTGTATATGTCAATTATGTCCATTTCATCTAACGTGTCACTTAACATCATAGGATACCACCGTACAGAAATAATAGACAACAACAAAAAGGCAAAGAAACAATGGAGACACAGCCTTACTAGAACACTAAAGATAGAATGACAGGAAATCCTCACCTATCAATAATCACCCTAAATGTAAATGGACTGAATTCACCAATAAAAAGGCACAGAGTAGCAGATTGGATTAAAAAAAAACTAAACCCAACCATATGCTGTCTCCGAGAGACACATCTCAGTCACAAGGACAAGCATAGACTCAAAGTGAAAGGGTGGAAATTGACACTACAAGCAAATGGTATTCAGAGAAAATCAGGTGTATTCATATTGATATCAGATGAAACAGACTTCAGGGTGAAAAAAGTAACAAGAGACAAAGATGGACATTTCATAATGGTAAAGGGGACTATACAACAAGAAGACATAACAGTCATCAATATTTATGCCCCCAATCAGGGAGCACTGAAATATATCAAGCAACTACTAACAAAACTAAAGGGAGAAATTGTCCAAAACACAATTATACTAGAGGACTTAAATATGTCATTGACAGCAATGGATAAATCATCCAAACAGAAAATAAATAACGAAATAGCAGCCCTAAATTATCATTTCATCTAATGTGTCCATTTCATCTAATGTGCAGGTCATGTATTCGAAAATTCCCTCAGCTTCTGTGTGTCTGGAAAGGTCTTTATGCCTCCTTCATATCTCAAGGATATCTTTGCTGGATACATTATTCTTGGCTCATAATTTCTCTCTTTCAATAGTTTGAGTATTTGGTTCCACTCCCTCCTGACTTGTAGAGTTTCTCCTGAAAAAATATGATGATAATCTAATGGGCTTTCCTTTGTAGGTTACCGTCTGCTTTTCCCTGGCTGTCTTGAGGATTATTTCTTTGTCATTGATTTTAGACAACTTCAATGCAATGTGCCTTGGAGAAGGCCTGTTGGGATTGAGGAAAGTAGGTGTTCTATTTGCTTCTTGGATTCAAGGCTCCAGTTCTGTACACAAGTTTGGGGAGTTCTCATCAAGAATTTGTTTGAATATATTCTCTATTCCCTTCTCTCTTTCTTCTCCTTCTGTTATACTCATTATTCTTATATTGCTCTTTATGATGGAGTCAGAAAGTTCTTGTAGAGTTCTTCCATTTCTTTTAAGTCTCAAATGTCTTTCTTCTTCCATCTGTGTAATTTCCAGATTTCTATCTTCGATTCACTGATTCTTTCTTCCATCTGGTCAACTCTACTATTAACTGGCTATTTCATTCTTAATTTCTTCTATTGAGTTCTTAATCTCCAGAAATTCTATTTGGTTCTTTTTTAAAATTTCAATCTCTTTCATAAAATGCTCATGTTGTTCTTTGATTGTGTTTCTGAATTCATTAAACTGTCTTTCTGTGTTTTCTTGCATCTCGTTGAGTTTTTTCAGAACTGCAATCTTGAATTCTCTGTCATTTAAGTAACATATTTCCATATCTTTAAGTTCCTTCTCTGGAGACTTTTCACTTTCTTTTTGGGCTGTCTTGTTGCCTTGGTTATTCATGGCAATTACTGATTTATTATTTCTCTTCCTAGACATGTACAGGAGTGGCTTCTACAACAGGTTGATAGGAAGATGTCTTTCTTTATTTCCTCAGTACTTGTTGGTAGAATGTTTTATTTTCTCTGACTGCAGCCCTTTTTTTCTCTCTCACACGGTAGTGCTATGTTTTCTCTGCACTATTCCAGCTTTTCACGCAGTGGGGTGATTCCCTGGGAGACAGGCTTCTCCTCTATTAATAGTTTGCCTGGATCACAGGGCACAGTGTCCGTGTGGGTATGCGGAGAGCTTTTGAAGTTCCAAAGCTCTTCCTGCACCAGATTCAGAGCCCGTATGTTTCAGCAGTTCTGTTTACTCCTGCAGGGATCCGCCCAGATAGGTGGGGCCAGTGGTGGGGTGAGTTGTGAGAGGTGGCCCAGAGCAATGGTGGCGACCACCACCACAGCCAATCCTGCTTTCACAGCTCCCTCCCTTTTGCCAGAACTAGTTGGGCTGCGAATCTGTGTCTGTGGTCCACAGTTCTCCGAACCGCAAATTTTCTGTTCGTTTGATCTCACACTTCTACTGTTCCGCTTCTAGCACTGGGCAGGTGGGGGCGGGGCGAGCCCTGGGAGGGTAGGGAGGGCGCCACTAGTCTCAGTGCCTAAGGCTTCAATTCTCTGCTCGGCAGTGAGGGCTTAAACCACCGTTTTCAGCCTTCTTCCCTCAGTCTTTTCTCCGAGGTCTCTGCTGCGAGCGTTGGGTTCAGCCGTGTTATATGCTGCCCCCTCAGCCCTGTGGGCCATAAGCGGAGCCTTAGCCGACCGAGTTCTTCCCTCTCCCGCAGCTGCGGTAGCTCCCGGATGCAGCGAGCTCGGAGCACTGAGCCAGGTCTGCGTCCTGCGCCCGCCCCTGCGGCTCTGTCTCCGCACTTCTACCTTCCCTCCTCCCCCCTCCCCATGCGATTCGTCCACCTTTAGGTGAATTCAGTAATGGGCCTCTTCATCTTGCCTGTGTGCTGTGCAGGGATTCCTTGGTGGAGTTATAGTTGTTCCATTAGTTGTTAATTGCAGGAGAGATTTACAGAGGCTCACCTCACGCCGCCATTTTGATGACGTCTCCCGTCTCCTACTATTCTTGTTAAATTCTCACTTATTTACTAAATATTTAGTATAGTCTCCAGATCCTCAAGCACTTGTTCTGGAAACCATTGCATTTTTATCAAACCAATAGACTTAACAAGTCAACGGGATATTTAAAATTCAGAATTATTGGCAATATTGATAACTTGAAGCTATATATTTATTTTCAATGAGCATGCATTCTCATTTGAAATTTTCACTGTCATCTAAGGTAGTATTTCTCAAGTTAATTTGAGAAATACTAGCCAGAAATAGTGACCTATAAAAATATTTATATTACATAATAGTTTTATTATAAATAAATATTGTTGAGGGGTTTGGAATGGAATATGAGCCTTATTTTACTAAAATATTTTAATTAAAAACATAATAATTCATAAATGGTTCTGCTTGAATCAATGCCAATCATAGTTCTTATGAAACTCTAAACATATAATGGTGAGCATAAATTCATAATAAAAGTTGCCTGTTTCCTTTGAAGTTGATTATCTTGAATAAGGAAAATACATATTATATTGTAACCACTTAGACATTTTTTGTATGCATTGGTTGAACAGCCAAATGAGCACATATTCCCTTTAATTAGATGACAAAATAAAACACATGTCATTATTTTATTTAAAAAGGAAATCTCTCAATGACTGGTAGAACTTTTTAATGTGTAAATTAGTGACAGGCCCCAAGCTGAATATATGTATAAACTGATATTTAGTTTTCTCATTTGTTAAAAATATACATTAACTAAGGGGTATAAATACAAATGTAGTTTAAAGAATGTTTTAATGAATAAATATCCTATTTTAACCTATGTTAAAAATGTAAATGAATATATGTACATTGTATTCAATACAGTAAAATCACAGACCCTTTCTTACAAAGACAGATGAGACCCTCGTCTGCTCACTGCAAGCCCTTTTCCTATAGAAAAATGAAATTATATGATGAACAATTAAAAAGAAAATGGTAGAAGAGTTGCTGTATTAGTTTTAAAAATGCTAAGAAAGTGACATTTTAGAGAACACAAAATTCCTGCTTGAATTTACCTAGAGATTCTAAGGTTCAACTCATAAGTATTCTTTCCTAGAACTTACTGTTGCAATATGCTGACAGTACCTAAGATGACTCCACATGGGAGTGCTAGTCCCAGACCTGTAAACAGTAATCTTGGATCAATTATTTACCTTAATATTTATTATGGTTTAAAAATTGAGTTTATAGTGTAATATACACGTGCTTATTTGCAGGTATCAAGACCATGCAAACTTGCAACAATATTAGAGATAAATTGGAGAGAGAGCTTCATAAGATTGGGAAAATCATCTAAACACAATTGAAGTCTGACCCAGAAAGAAGGGGCACAAAAGAAGATGAAGTAGAAGATCTGTAAACTGCTGTGCAATGTATGAAATTTCAGCAAAGCTGCTGGGGAGTCTTTAGAGATATGTTAAGTCTTCTGAGAATGGGTCTAAAAAAGTATCCCTGCTGAGCTCATTACTGCCTAGGAACAGCCCAAAAAAGAATAGCTAACATGCAGAGATGGATTTCAGAGTGCAGAGATGGATTTCAGAGTGCAGCAGCCAGGGTTCAGGTTCAACTATGCTCCCTGTAGTCGGGGATCTATGGAGTACATTCTTATGGTCACCATGTTACTTCATAGAGTTATGAACTTTAGGAAAACCATTTCACAAAAGCATCTGAAACAGTTTTAAGCTACAGTTCACTTGTAGACATTTAGGGCTCTGAAGATGAACAGTGTTCAGAAAAGCTAAGCCAGACTGCACAAGTACAAAGTGCGAAAGGCAATGGGTCCATCCTATGGGAAAAACGATGCCTGCTGGACCTCACAGATCCTTTTCCTGACCTAGCAGTAGCATCACCAGGAGCAAGATCAGACTCTTTAACGGAGAAGACAAAGGGAAGTTGGATATTTCAGCCAGTTCCTAATATGCCATATCCACCAATTATAGAGAATAAATTGCCCTAAGGCAATACACACCTATGCAACCAGCCTCCAGGTGTATGTGAACAAAAGAGTCTAATAGCACTTTCGTGAACAGGCAGGGTATATAATTTTCAAATTCTGACATAATTAAAATGCAAATTAGTTCAGTCAAAACAATACATTATTGTGATATGGCATACAAGGTTTTTACTTAGAGTGTGATTCAAATGTACATTCCTCCCTATGCACACATTTTTCTAGGTTCTATGTTGCACTATTTTAATATTAGACCATAAAGGGACTTGACATTTCCAAAGATGTATTTATACTCAAGGATAACATTTTATATCTGGTTTATGATACTGCAGTTACAACAAATATACTATGTTCAAATTTAGACCATGCTCTAAGAGCTGCAGTAATAAACAGAATGAGTATGGATGAAGATCAGAAGAACATTCAGGGAAAAGAACACATCGAGAACTCAAAATTGAGTGACATTGTTGAGCAATGTAGGACTGTATCACAAAGCACAGAGATATTTCAGGAGGTGAAGAGAGATGCAGACATTTTCTTCACAGAGCTACAGATTGGCACATGTGTCATTGATTATAGGTTTTTTTGTTTTATAATCTTTATTTTCATTTTGGCCATAATGGGAATTACCAGGGAATTTCTGTTCAAGAAATTTGATAGTGATTAAAGGATTGTAACCATCAACCTTGCCAACATCATAAACATTCTGAGCCTCAGTTTTTATATCTATAAAACCAGGTAGAAATAACTATCTCATAATAATGCTTGAACATTAAATTTATAATATATGTAAGACATTTACCATATGTCTTGGTTGAAGTAAGGAATTATAACAAAGAGAATCTTAAACTCAGATAATGAGACAAACTTCTCCCATTAAAAAAAATATATATATATTTATAGGAGTTTTCAGGTTGATGAAAGCATCAATGTGTTGGGAAGGTAGCACACCACAACAAACTGGGGACAAAAGCTCCTGTGCTTCAGACCCTTCTGGAAATTTCCCTATGTGTCTTTTCAGCTGCATATTCATCTATATCCTTTATAATAGACCAGTAAACACGTGACAAGATCTATGAACATATTAACTAGAAATTTCAGACTCAAACTGAATAATGAGTTATGCAGATGGCAGGGAAGACCACCCACTAACTCTGAGCTCAACATAATCAGATTTTTAGTTATAATTGGAGATGAAGTCATAACTACAGAAGAAATTAATAGATTTTTATGCATGTGAATCACACTTTAAATTCATCGGACGGCCTCAATATACATCTGAATATCAATGGGGCTCAACGAGAATGAGATAGAACTGAAAGTGTACTGTATTTACCTAGAAGACAATACAACTTTTGGAGTTGGAGACATATATATGACTCTCAAAATAAGTCTAAAAAAATTAATTCTGGGGCCAAATTCTGAACAACATTTGGGTTCATACAACTCTGTGAAAGTATAATCTCATTCATGATACTAGTGAATTCAAAGCCTCAATTATTTAAATAATGTATTAAATTTACTCTATCGTAAACGTCACTATACACCATACTATAATCATCTAATATTAGCATTTTACTGTTTTTAATTAGTAAGGTCATATTTCAATTCGTAACAAATGATTATATGTTGTTAAATAGTGTCAGTTATGTAAATGTATATGGATTAAAAGTCATAGTATTAACTTTTGGATATAAGGTGTCAAGTGATCCAACTCAACTACTTTAAATGATCTCTACTGAACTAAGAAAATAAAGAGTTTTGTATATCTAATTAATAAATATTTTAGAATATTCGTCATATTTATATAAATCTTATTAGCAAAACAATGATTACAAATTCTGTTCATTAAGGAAAAAAAAAAACTATTCACAAAGAGATAGAAGACATTTTAGGCTCATTTGAGTGAATATTGAAGCACCAGAAAAGTGTTAAATACTGTTCAGAAAGTCTATGCTCCTCTCACAAATTTTGTAATATGCAATTGAAATTTTGGGTAACTGACTATTCCTCCAAAGTTTCCAGACACTTATTTATTTCATTTTGTCTCCTTTCTGCTTTTTTTTACTTTATTTCATCCATTTTCTTATTTACAAAGGAATAATTTACCCAAATGTAAAAATAAGGCAAAATTACAGTTGATTATTTAATATTTTGAAACATATTTTATAAGCTTACTTTACATGTATCTAATTATGTCAAGAAATATATATTTATTTGACTGATGGTTTCCAGCACCATGAACTTAGCAATTAACACAATGAAAAAGCTGTGAGTTATGATCATTTGTGGCCTATAGAAATGATAACTCAAACTTGTGATTTTGTTGTTCTGTAGAAAATTAACCTGTATTTTAACTTGGTATTCTTACTTGTAGAGATTTATTTTGTTTAATGAAATTTTCAAACACCTCTATACACAATCTATTGTTTTTTGCTAATGCTTAATTAATAGAGACAAACTTTGACTAAAAACAAGACTAAAACCATAGCAAAACAAATCTTTGAATATTTTCCATTTATCTGCTTTCGTTTCTATCTTCTCCCTTCTTAAACTTTATTTCTTCCTTTTTGTTTGCTTCTCCTTTCTTCTTTCCTTCCTTCCTTCCTTCCTTCCTTCCTTCCTTCCTTCCTTCCTTCCTTCCTTCCTTCCTTCCTTCCTTCTTTCCTTCCTTCCCTTATTGCCTCTCTTTCATCCTCTTTTCCTTTGCTTTCAACACTTTCTTCCCTTCTTTTTCTCTTTATTTTTTCTACATTTGCTCTTTTTGACTAAACTGTAAGGTAGATTGTTATGAATTTTGTAGGCATTGACAATATTTGTATTATCTCATTATAGCCTTACTATCACAAATCATGAATGCACAAACGTCTTAATTTTGAGAAAAGTCCGATTTATTATTTTTTTCTTTTTTTCATGTGCTACTGATTCCATGTGCTAAAAATTATTGACAAATTTAATGTTACGAAACTTTTCCTCTATATTCTCTTCAAGAGTTTGAGAGTTTTAACTTCATTTTGAGTTATTATTATTATTATTATTATTATTATTAATTATTATTATTATTTATACTATGTATGGTAAGGCTTCAGCTTCATTCTTTTACATGTGTGTATCCAATTTTCTCAACACAATTTGTTGAAAAGACTGACATCAACCCATTGAATGACTGGCACTCTATTATTTTGAAACATTAAAGTCTTGAATATGATTTTAAGTTATCTTAGTAAAGAGTGTTTATAGATTACAATGACTTATTCACTTTAATTATAAATATTTATGATATAAAATGGCACCTCATGATTCTTAAATATGCAATTTACTTTGAGGTTTTGGATTTGATAATTTGACTAATTTCATTTTCCATTTATTTTTCTGATATAAATGAAATTATTTGTCATAAATTTGCATCCTATATGCCACACAAAACCAGACTTATGTGGATTGTAAAACAAGAGAAAATATCTCATACTAAAGTTTATACTAATTTTCACTAATGAAGACTTAAAAATTTTTAGTGCTGAAAATGGAAAAAGTGCACAACACAGTAGTGTCAATTTAGGAAAGTTTACACTGTTTTGTGGCAAGTGTCTGAAGCTCTCTTTTATATTTTTGGCTTCCCTAACTGTTAAGAACTAGCATATGTTAGAGGTCCCCACTTCTAAGACCTTGTTTTGATAGAAATTGTTACCAATGACTGGAAGAACATGCAGGTAACTGACATTTACACAGTAAATTATTTCAACTATTACAGTTTCTTTAATCATACTCTAATGACCGTCACTTCTAATAACACCTCAGTGTCTGACAGACATTCTGCTTTATCTCTGATTTCACTGCTTATGTGATCCTTTCTGAATAATTTAGTCTAGTCATTATGTATAATACATTTCTAGATTAACGTTCACTCTAATTTCATTGCTTTCACTTACTACTATATTTTAGAACTAGCTAGTACTGATCCTTGGTCTAATCTGACCCATGCTGTTTCTTGCTTCTGCTAGACCAGGTACCTGACACATTTATTTGTAGAAATTTGTTCTTGGTTAAAAAGCAAAAACATTTTTTTTTCATTGACTATGACTTGTGTTTTCATTCTAATTTATTTTATTTACTGAATTGATGGTGTCACATCTTTTACCCTCAGAGTCACCACCTTTATCTCTGTTTTGTTTCTCCCTGAACTCCATCTCTCTCCTAAGTTAAATCAATTAAAACTGGTGTACTGTATTAATATGTTTATGTTCAAATGATGTTTAATATTCTCCTTGATAGCGTTAAAAAAAACTATATTTATATTTCTTTCAGAAAATAACTTTAACCTCTGTAACTCTTTAAAGTTTAAATTGAAATATTCCTCCTATTCTTAATTTATAAAAACTTCCCACATAAATTTTCTAATCAAATTTAATTAAAACTAGTGACTGTATTCTCATGAAAAATCTAATACATGCTCCTGTCTTATTGAATAATTTAAATATTATATTAATTTATTTTTTATTAAGTACTCTGTTATTAATATACTCATTCCTCCAAGATAAAGTCTGCCTATGAAATTTTATGTCAATTTGTTTTCATTACATTTCATCCAGATTGGTTCACATCTTAAAATTAATGGTTTAAGAATAAAAATTTAGCAACATGTATTTTTTTGGTTTGTTTTTGTTTTGATCAGAAGTCACAACTTCTGAGGAAAAAGTTGAAGAACTTGTCAGTATTTTATTCTGCTTATTCATTTATACTCAGGTAATTTTCCAAGCACATAAAAGCTGGTTTACGCTTAACATATTAATTGGTATTTGTTGTTTTTAATTATTTGTTCAAAGTTAAAAATCTAATATTCAACTATTTTTTCTGTAGCACATATATTAGCTATTTTTAATTGATTTTTGTTTGTTTGTTTTAAATTTATTGGGGTGACAATGGTCAACAAAACTACATAGGTTTCAAGTGTACAATTCTGCAATACATCATCAATATATTGCATTATGTGTTTACCACTCAGAATCAGTTCTCCTTCCATCACCATATATTTGACCCCCCTTTACTCTCTTCTACCATACTCCTGACCCCTTTCCTTCTGGTAACTACTAAACTGTTGTCTGTGTCTATAAGTTTTTGTTTCTTTATTTGCTTGTTTTTTTTTTTTATTTGTTGAATTGGTATCTCTTAAATAATTTTAAGTAAAACAAAAAATTTGAATGGATTGGTTATATTAATAAGCTTTAACCTTTTTTCTAGCTTTGTATATCATCTATAATATTGAAGTTTGAAGAAAATATCTGTGGAAATTAACGTTATCATTCTACCACTATTTCTGTGCTATATTAATTTGCTATCAGAAATATGATATAGTTAACTATATAATAAGCTAGGGAAAAGGCTCAACAATTCCATAAAAAGAAAATATTTTAAGGTAAGGTATCTATTTTTAAGTTAATGATATTTAAGTGCAATACTGTCAATTGTGGCAAGGAATAAAAGATTTTATAATACTACATAACTAGTGAACACATATCCTTCAAGACAACATAAGAATTTGACCTAGGAGAGTTTCTTCTTATTGTGGTGTATTGCTTTTCCAAAGAGTTAGGAAACATATAAAAAGATAAGTTTGCTAGAGAATCTTATACTCTGACAGTCAATCCAAATGCTTTGAGCTCCAAATTTAACTGGAAGTCAGATATTGACAGTAAAAGAAAGCTTTTGCTTGGAAAAGTCCACCTAACATTTTGAAAAAGAAATAGAAAAGGAAAGTTAACAGATTCCAACAGTAAAGTTCTATGATTAATCTCTCAAAATGAAGAGAATACTTTATTAATTATAAAATCAATAGACTCACCATTTGTTAGAAGGGAACTTAAAAGTATTAACTTTATATGAATTTCTATATAATTTTATTATGAACCTAAATAGTTTACAGCAATTATTACTCATATATGTGTGTGTGTGTATATACACACACCTGTCCGTATGTTGTACTTCAATTCACTTTTAATAAGGTTTGCTCATGCAAGGTATTATAGACTCCAGGTCATTTAAAGATAGTCAAGATATGGTTAGAGACACCTTGAGAAAATGGGCAGACCATTTGTAAGTGTGTTTCCCTCACTGTACCCGACCTGCTTTCACTATCGATGGAGAAAGCAAGGACTTAAATATGTACAATAATCTTACTCTTATTTACTGTGCATTCCTGTTGACCTCCCATTACTGACTTTCCATCACCAGCATTTTCTTTTGTCTTTAGTTGAAGGTGGTATTTTAGGTGATGGCTTCTGCTGCTTTGGCAAGTTACTCAGTTTTCCTTGGTCTCTCTCATGTATACAAGAGCTATACTATACATGTTACTAAACTGTTATTAAACTTTAATTTGTTTTTTTCTGCTACTTTGTTTCATGTCAATTTGATTATTATACAAGCCAGAAGAACATTGAAGAGAAGACCAACCCGTCCCCCCACAATCTCATGACATTGTTGCAAAAGTTTTACTATATACTGTTACTATTCCTACATCTAATATAATAACTTTGATTATGATAAAATAAGCATACGCAAAAATGCTTTATGTGTATGTGTCTCTGTGCATCATGTCAGCTTAAGTCATATCCAAACCTGTAGAGAATTTTGTAAGAGTTTACTTGAGGATATTACCAGGAAGCAAGATCACAAATGCTTGCAAGAATAACAGTTTGCAGATTCCTTATGCATTTGAGATTAAGGAGGGAACATAAGGTAAGAGTCCATGAAGATTGGAGAACTCAAGGAAGAAACCAGATTATAGGATAGTTAAGATTATGATCTATCCAGTGAATAACGTAAATTCATAAATTGACTAGCCAGTTCTATCTTGGGAAAAGGTGTGGAGAGAAATTTGGGAGATACATGTGTGACAGACAAGGAAGTTTGTCATAAGTGTATTAAAAGGTTAACCTGAATTAGTATGTGTAAGCTTTCCTGGGTACTTCGGACCTCCTGCTTCTCTCAATAACACTTGGAAAGTAAATGTAACTAATGTAACTAATCCTATAATTTAATACAAATATTGTGTTGTATTTTTTACATATCAGCATCATTGACTAAAACAAAACAAGAGTTGAAAATACAACAAATTAATACTTCTTAGATCTGGGATTAGTGAACTTTAGGCATCCCCATACATTGTATTATTATCTCTACTTTTGCAAATGTCCTAGAGAGTGGGGACTGATGGGAGACACCAGAATCTATGATCAGCATTTGGAAGAGAAAGAATGAAAAACATGAAGTATGTCCCTGTTCTCTCTGGAACCATAACAGAGCTTTATAGAGCCATGGTGAGGGACATGTAGCTTTATCAAATATAGGCACTAAATACTAAGATTTATCACCAAAGATGAAGCTTTCATGAAGAGATAATAAAGCAAGATCAGTATATATTTGATTTCATCTGGCCAGTTTCCAGAAAGGCTTTCAATTTACCTAAGGGAAGCTCAGAAGAGCTGTTGCACTCCTGTAAGAGATATAAATGTCTTTCCAGGAGAAAGTAGAATTGGGGGATGAGCCAAAGCGACAGTGTGTATGTGGGGGGGGGTTGGTATGTAAAAAGGGCACTGTGAGACTCGGGCATGACTTCAGCCAAGAGTATTCAAGCTAAGAAGCCAGGACCAAGGACTTAATGATCTCTGTAAAATAATTACAATAATGACTTGACTAGAGGTTGAAAAAGAACCACTGAGACAGACTATAAGGGTTACAAGAATGCAGCAGATTCTTACTGTGAGCTCTGTCCATGTCATTTCACAGAAAGAGCAGAATAAAAACAAACAACAACAAAAATAAACAGTCACAACAATAACAAACTCCAGCAGTTCTCTTGGTTTAAATAGAAGTTATGTGATCAAATAAGGAGTCCTCTGAGGAGGGCATCAAGAAGGGACCTTCTCACTTTACCCTATACTAAGAGATAGTCACTATTTCCATAGTATCCTTACAGGATCTTAGAGAATTTAAGTATATTTTCAAAGCTCACATATAATATTTAGAGTGTGCAAAGCACACTTTGAAATTGACTGAGATCTTTAGAGTATGGTCTCATTATATGTTTTACTGTATCCCAGGAGATCTTGCTGATATGACCTAAATTATAGAGCCATGTCATACGTGTTAAGTATAAATATTCTACAAGTTACTAATTGAGGAAAACTAAGTGAGATATAAAATTGGTTTGAAAAGTACACCAAAGACTATCCTCCTATCCTTCTATTACAAATACTATTTTAAAGAGCAATTTATCAAGTATATGATAGAATACTTCTTAGAGTAAACAGGTTTCTCAAAATACAGAATAACTTTATTATGGCAAAGAAATGTTTTGAAGGGAAGAAAAGTTATGCATGCCATTTGTTTGTTTGTTTGTTTTGTTTGTTTGTTTTTGTTTTTTTCACTCTAGTTTATCTGATAACTAGGTTGTTGATAGAAGTGACTTGTCATTTTTCTCATCAAGCAAACATAACCTTAATACTATTGGAAATGCCATCAAGAACTTCCAGAAATCAGATTTGAGACATGCAGGTATTATGCAAGTATATTCCTTTTGTTTAATTTTTAAGACTGCCATTCTGGAACATTCAAAAGCATTAACATTCATAACTAGAAACAGAGAGCAACCATGCAAAGCTATGGTTTTCAAATTTTGTTATGCATTTCAAACTAAGCAGTGTTATGATTACTGAAGAAAAATAAATTTGCTTGCAAACTGATACAAAATTACAGGGCTGATATGGTCATTTCATAGCATTCTTAAATATTTATGTTTTTTCTGAATTCTCCGTTGGAACACAACTAGATTTGATCCCAATAAATTATCCTTGTTTTTTTAGTACAGCTCTGTGCCATCTATCCAATTTTTCATAAAAATTAATGAGACATATAATTATTACCCCATTTTATAGATGGAAAAAACCTAAGCCTGAGAAGTTAAATACTTTTAGAGAGTCCCATATTTGTAACATAGCTGAGCTAAGACCTAAACATAGTTTCTTTGTCTCACCCACTATTCTATAACCCTTCTCTATTAGTATTTGATTTAATAGGAAAAATAAATTAATGAATAGAAATAATATTTCTAAATTTTAAAGCACTATGGCAAAACAGAGTTTCATTAGTGTGAAATTAGTACCCTTAAGTATATTATGGAACATTTCCACAAAGAATAAGTAAAAATGTGAACTTTACCCTTAAATGCATTTGGTAATTTGGCTTGATTTTCTCCTTCTGAGGGTAAGGAGGAAAAAGCGAACCGAGGATGCCTTAAGGAGAATGTGTTCAATATATGCAAAGAATGATGAATTCTGTACTCATGAAAAGCTGTGGTTTCAGGTGTGTTGGTCAGTTCAGGCTGCTATATTGGAATTAGACTTGGTGGCTTATAAACAACAGAAATTTATTCCTCACAGCTCTGGTATCTGCAAGTCCAAGACTAGAGGTCAGCATGATTGGATTCTACTGAGAGTTCTCTTCTGGGTTGCAGACTGCATACTACTCATCGTGTCCTCATATACCAGAAAGGAGAGAGAGAGGAAGCAAGCTCCCCTGTGACTCTTGTCAGGGCACTAATCCTTTTCAGGAGGGCCTCACCTTCATGACCTCACATAACCCTAACTACCTCAGAAAGGCCCACCTCCTAATACCATCTCAGAAAGGTAATATTTCAAAACAGTCATCTCGGGGGAGGTCACAGATATTCAGTCCATAATATAAGGACTTTTGTTAGCCTGGAAAACCAAATCAAAATATCAAATGTCCCAATCATTGAAGTAAAGTATAGCTGAAGAACAACTTTAGGTGCATATCTAAATAAAATATTTTATTTACATAGGCAGCATGTCATACATTTGTACCATTTAAAGTATTAACATTTATAAGCAAATGGGAAAATTTAACTATTTTATATAATAGTTGAGAGATATTTTATCTTGTTCACAGAATGTGTATGGTAGCTTTTCAACCACCCGGAGAATCCATGGCAACAATAAATGATATAGTGTTGATGATTCATGAGACAGTTGTGTGATATAAAAGATTCTTTAAAGTTTGATTTTTGATTAGGGGGATAATGGAGGAATTTGGCAAGGTAAGTGATAACTATCCACTGTGTGCGGTCTCAGTTCCTCAAGGTACCATCCTCATTGGTGGCCAATGGATAGCCCGATCAAGATACATAGAAACTCAGTGCTGACCTAACTTTGTGACACCTGGTAGGTATGTTGCCTTCTACTAGTGTAATAGCTTTAAAATGTTGGTTTCCGCTATTGATCTCACACATACACACATATTTGTATAGACATTAGTGTGTTGCATAACTATTTAATGAATATCTCAGAAAAGGAACACGTCTACCCTCAATTTGACATTTTATCCAAAAGCCTCCAAGAATTTTTATTTTAATATAATTGTATTCTCTGACTATACTTTTGCTATCTTTATGGTCTTATGCAGTATCAATGATCATTGTATAATTAAAGTGACATAAGACTAATGGTTATGTTTACGTTATGCTTTTTCAGAATAGCATAATGGTAATATAATCACAGATACAGGAAACTCCTCCAAATTTTATTCTTAAGTTTTCTTAACAGGTAAATTAATACAAGTTAAAAATAAGTGGCTATCAATTTATTCATCTCTATTTATGATAGAAAATGTCTCAAATCTGTTGACATTTCAAAATCTCAGATTCCAACAGATTCTGGAAGCTCAAAACCAAAACAGTGCATTATTTACATTAATAATTTGCCTGCTTTTGAGGAAAATGACATCTGTGCAATTTTTTTCCTTCCAAAACACATTATTTTCTACATACACCAAATTTAGAACTAGGAAAGCTAACGCAGAATACCACTCCTATGCTGTAACATATAAAATAACAAAACAAAATATACATTTATTTTCTGGTAGACATACTCTTCACAAATAAGCATAGAGCAATGCTTTCCACTACAAATATGTCAATTTCATCATCAAATTTCTTAATATATATATTAAGGAATATATATATATATATATATAAATTTTTTGTTAAAAATAATGCAATTTTCTCTTTTGGGGGGTGGGGGGGAAGTTGTGTCCAATTCTATGAGTTTTAACACATGCAGAGATTCACGTGTCCATCACCATAATCAGGATACAGGAAAATTCCATCACCTGAGACATCAGCACACGCTGCCCCTTTGTAGTCACATCCTCACTTTATTCTTAACCCCTTACAACACTGATCTTTTCTCCCTCTTCGTAGAATTGTCTTTTCCAGAAATGTATAGAACTGGAATTGTATTATACTGACTCTTTAAGGTTGGCTTCTTTAACTTAGCATAATGTAATTTGTGACTTTTTCCCACATCATTGCTTACTTCAATATTTTGTTCCTTTTCATTGCTGAGTATTTATTGAGTATTCCACAAATGGATGTATAGTTTGTTTTGTATTTACCTCTCGAAATACATTTAGCTTACATCTGTTTGTTTGGTGATTAAATAATGGTGCCATGAACATTTGTGTGCAGGTGTTTACATGATAAAATTTTTGTTTCTCTAGGTAGGATTTCTGAGTGAAATGTAAGAATATGTTTGGCTTTATAGGAAATCATCAAACTGACTGTACTATATTCTATTCTGATCACAAGTGTATGTGATAGAGTTGAGTTGCTCTACATCTTTGCCAGTATTTGTTAACATTTTTTCCTGTCATGCTTTGTTTTGTTTTGGCCATTCCAATAGATAAATAGTAGTATTGCATTGTGGTTTTAAGCTGTACTTCCTGAAACACTAATGGTTTTGTACACATTTCCATGTACTTATTTCCCTTCCATTTATTTTTTGTGGTGAAGTGATCAATTTGTACTCATATTTTTATTGATTTTGCATTGTTGAATTTTGAGTGTTCTTATGTTTTGAACACAAGTCTGAGTGGAACAAGGTATATGCAAATATTTTCGCCCAGCCTATAGCTTATCCTTTTATTTAGATTTTTTTGCCATATGGAGTGTGTATATTAGATAGATAAAAACAGAGTCGATGCAGTCCATCTATTTTGCTCCACATGTAGTTGTTTTATTCATGTAAATCTGAGTGGTTTTATATTCTATTCCTGGAGAATTACTGTGTAGGTTTGAATTTTGTATTTAGTATACATGCTGTGTGACTAAGGGTTAATTGTCTTAATATCATTCAACCTAGTTAACTTATATACAAAATGGAATGATAATAACTAATATATTGTAAAATATATTGTAATAATGTATGTAAGGGCACTTAAAACAATGTATAGTCTAGTAAGGGAAGCAGAGTTTGCCACCCCAAACAAGGAAAGAATGTTTTTCAAAACTGTACTGAGATAATTGGGTATTCACATAAAATATAGTATAATTAATTAACTAATTAATTAATTAGACACTTTGCACTGTACATAAAAATTAACTAGAAAGATTCATATACTTAAATATGAAAGCAAGAACTCTAAAATATCTAAAAGAATACATAGTAGGAATTCCTTTGTTAATGGGTTAGGTTCTTAGATAAACCACCAATATCATGATCCTTTAAATGAAAAAAAAAAAGAAAGAAAGAAGATAAATTGAACCTTATCAAAATTAAAAACTCCTTGCAATTCGAAAGACATCATTATGAAAATTAAATAATAAGCCACAGGTCAGAAAGGAAATATTTACAAAACATACATCTGATAAAGGAAATATGTTCAGTACCTATAAAGAACTGTTCCAATTCAATAATTAGATGCTAAACAAACCAATAAAAAATGGATAAAAAATTGAATGAATATTATACATTAGGATAGTTTTTAACCTAAACATCATTTTATGCATAATGGATATAACTAATTTTACATCTCTTAACATTTACTGTGTTTTCTATAACACCTAAAGCTATTCTGTTGATCCCTAAGAAAGCACATTTCTTGAGTTTGTTTCTTGTTTTGTTTTGTTTTATTTTATTATTATTAGTTTCAGGTGTACAAAAACAACATAATGATTAGACATTTACATACCTCACAAAGTGATAATTCCAACAAGTCTACTGTTTGTTTCTTTTTAACAAAATATTGTGTGATTTTATTTTACATACAGTAGTACCTCAGTATTCGAATGTCTCCGTTGATGAACATTTCGGTTTACAACGCCATGAACCCTGACGTAAATGCTTCGGTTTTTGAACACGCCTCGGAAGTCAAACATGTCACGCGGCTTCTGCTGAGTGCAAGATCCTGAGGCCTAGCTGTCGGCTGTTTTCGAATGTTTCAGAACTCGAACTGTCTTCCGGAACGGATTACGTTCTAAAACCGAGGTACCACTGTATGTAATTCTGGCTATAGTACATAGCTCCCTGACTTTCCTGTGTAGATACACGGACCTCAAAATTTTGCAATGTCTGTATTTCATTGAGTCGGGGAAATAGGATATGTACTTCTTAGCTGTTAGAAACATGGTGGCATGACGGTTGTTCCTTGATATCTCCCCTTTAATTTACGGCATATTGAACAGCTATAATCAACAAAGGACCTCATGTAACACACAAACACATCTGAGGGATCCACACATCAAAACTGAAGGTGCACAACTGGGGCAGAGAAGGGAGAAAAGGGAGAAGTGCAGAGACAGAGGCCACGTGATGCAGCCTGGACTATGTTGCAGTCCAGGGAGAGGGGAGAATTGAGATGGCAGGAGCACTTTCTGTGGCCCGAGCAACTCTGCCTGAGAGGTCACATATAACACAGCTGGTCTATGCAGATCCCTGAGGGCAAAGATCGAATACAGGAGTGCAACACCTGTGGTCTAACAGTCTTCACAACCAGGCAAAAAAACAAAGCCATGGACTCTGGCCACCCCCCCCCCCCAGAACTCCCCTTCCCCACATTCTCCCAGTGTTAGCAGCCAGCTCCAAAAACAGTAGCCTGTTAAAGAGTAGAATATCTACGGCCCTGAATCTTGGAGATATAGTTCCTGAGCAGGAGACTCACAGTGTGGCTAATTCCAGTGACAAGAGAGGAGCTACAGGGGTGAGGCAGCTGTGGTCTGTCACTCTCCCTTACTCAGAAGAAAACAAAGCCACAGACACACCAACCACCTCTCCCAGCACACCTCTCGCCCACCTTTTATGGCTGATTACAGCAGGGGCACCCAGGGCTGCTAAGATTAATAGCTCTGATTCTGGCTTCAGTGGCAGCACTGGAATTTCAGAGGCTCAGATCCCCATCACCACCACATCCTCTCACGGGGAGGGTACCTTAAGACCAAGATGACCTGGTAACAGAAGAGAAGCCCACCTCCCTAGGAAATCTTCCATCATGCCAGAAGACAGAACAGCTCAAGAGAAAATAAAATGCTCCAGCACAAAAGGTAATAAAATTCTTCAGTGCTATCTACTGGAAGGCAAAAGAAAGACCTCTTCATATATCAACCTGCTGCAGAACTCACTCCAGTAGATGGGCAGGAAGAGAAATAATCCATTAATTTCTGTGAATAACCAAGGTAACAAAAAAGCACAGAAAAAAAATTAAAAAAAAAAAAAAAAAAAACTCCAGAAAATAACCTTAAAGGCATGGAACTGTGTGATTTAAATGACAAAGAATTCAAGACTGCTGTTCTGAAAAAAACTCAACAAGATTCAAGAAAACTCAGGCAGTTTAATGAACTCAGAAATCAAATTAATGAACAAAATGAATATTTTACCAAAAAGACTGAAATTTTAAAAAAGAACCAGAACCAAATAGAAATTCTGGAACTGAAGAACTCAAAAAGTGATGAAGAATGAAATAGCTAGCTTAGGAAATCTAGATGACCAGATGGAAAAAATAATTAGTAATATTGAGGATATAAATATGGAAATGAGGCCAGATGGAAGAAGAGAGAGACGTCAGAGTTAAAAGAAATGAAAGAACTATCTGACTCCATAAGAAACAGCAACATTAGAATAATGAGTATACCGGAAGGAGAAGAAAGGGAAAAAGGTACAGGGAGTCTATGCAAACAGTCAATGAGAACTTCTCAAACCTATGGAAAGAACTGGACTCTTGAATCCAAGGGGGAAATAGAATACCTAATAACCCCAATCCTAACAGGCCTTCTCCAAGGCACATTATATTGAAGCTGTCAAAAATTAATGACTAAGAAAGAATTCTGAAGACAGCCAGGGAAAAGACAGTAACCTACAAAGGAAAGCCCATTAGATTATCATCAGACTTTTCAGCAGAAATTCTATAAGCCAGAAATTCTATAAGCCAGAAGTGAGGGGAATAAAATACTCAAACTATTGAAAGAGAATAATTACCAACCAAGAATAATACATCCTGCAAAGTTATCCATTAGATATCAAGAAAAATAAAGACCATTCCAGTTATACAGAAGCTGAAGGAATTTTGCACGACAAGACCTGCATTACAATAAATACTGAAGGAGGTTATTCAACCTGAAATAAAAAGACAAAAGGATACACAACTATGAATAAGATTACTAACAGACAGACAGAAGCAAAAAATTGCAGACCTCTAGAGAGAATAGGGCACTATACACTTAAACATAAAAGAAAAAGAAGATAAAACATTTAAAAAAAAGACAAAGATAAGAGTTGCTACTACAACTCAGAAATAAACTAATAATATAAACAGGGATAATTTATGACAACAAAAACATAAAGGGGGGTAAATTTTCGAAGGGGAATGGAGATAATAGGCATGCTGAAGATAAAATACTATTGTACATATGAAAGTTTTTACATAAATTTAATGGTAACCACTCAAAAAATGCAGAATTGAGGCACACAACATAAAAAAAGGGTGGGGGGGAGCATAAGAAGAAATTATAGAACATCACCAAACTAAAATAACAGACAGAAACACAAAGGCAAAGAAACAATGGCCACACTGAGCTACAAGAAAATAAGAGACAAAATTGATATAGAAAATCCTCATATATGAATAAACACCTCAAATACAAATGAACTGAACTCTCCAATAAAAAGGCACCAAGAAGCAGATTGGAAAAAAAAAAAAAAAAAACACCAAAAACACGACCATCTGTTGTCTTCAAAAGATATATCTCAGCTGCAAGAACACATATAGACTCAAGTGAAAGGGTGGAAAATGGCATCCAGAGAAAAGTAAGTGTAGCCATATTTATATATGACGAAACAGACTTCAGTATAAAACAGGTAAGAGAGACAAAATGGACATTTCATAATGATAAAAAGGACAATACAAGAAGAAGACATAGCACTTATCAATATATATGCTCCAAATCAGAGAGCACCAAAATATGCAAAGCATCTACTAGCAGAACTAAAGAGAGAAGCCGACAAAAACACAATTATAGTTGGGACCTAAATGACTCACTGACAGCTATGGATAAGTCATCCAAACAGAAGATCAATTAGGAAATATCAGCCTTAAATGGCACACTAGACCAAATGGATAATAAGTGACATTTACAGAGCCTTTCATCAGATTATACATTCTTTTCTAGTACACATGGAACATTCTCAAGAATAGAGCTTACGTTGGAACACAGAAGTAGTCTCCACAAATTTAAGAAGACTGAAATCACACCAAGCATATTCTCTAACCCACAAAGCTCTGAAATTGGAGATCAACTGCAAAATGAAGCAGAAAAAACCACAAATACTTGGAGATTAAACAACATGCTTTTAAAGAAAGACTGGTCAAAGAAGAAATATGAGGAAAGATCAAAAGATACATAGAAAAAAATGAGAATGAAAATGCATCCTACCAAAAACATTGGCATGCAGTGAAAGAAGTAATAAGAGGGAAATTTATATCATCACAGGCCTATCTCAAGAAACAAGAAAAGTCCCACATAAACAATCTAACATTACATCTTAAAGAACTAGAAAAAGAAGAACAAATGAAACCCAAAGTCAGCAGAGGAAACTAATAAAAAGTAGAGCAGAATTAAATGATATAGAGAACAGAAAGACAATAATAATAAAGTTAAAAAAATTAATGCAACAAAAAGCTGTTTCTTTAAAAAGGTTAATAAATTAGACAAACCCTTTGTTAGACTTACTACGGAAAAAAGAAAAAAGACACAAATAAACAAAATCAGAACTGAAAGAAGAGAACTTCAGATGGATACCAAAGAAATACAAAGTATAATATGAGAATATTATGAAAAACTATATGCCACCATATTCAATAACCTAGAAGAAATGGACAAGTTCTTGGAAATGTATCACCTTTCTAGGTGGAATCCAAAGAATTGGAAAATAGACCGATCAAGAGTAAGAAAATTTAAACAATCATCCAAAACCTCCCCAAAAGCAAAAGTCCTTGATGCGACGGCTTCACTACTGAATTCTATCAGACATTCAAAGAGGATCTAACACACGTCCTCCTCAAAAGTCTTCCAAAAAATTCAAGAATAGGCAATACTCCCTAATTAATTGTATAAGGCCAACAATACCCTGATACCAAAACCTGGTAAGGATAACACAAAAAAAGAAAACTGCAGACCAATATCTCTGATGAATACAGATGCAAAAAAATCCTAAACAAAATACAAGCAAACCAAATACATAAATACATGATAAAAAAGGATTATACAGCATGGTCAAGGGATGTTCATTCCATGGGCACAAGGGTGGTACAACATCCACAAATCGATTAATGTGACACATGACATAAACAAAATAAAGGATAAAAACTATATGATTATATCAATAGATGCAGAAAAAGCATTTGACAAGATGCGACAATCATTCATAACCACACAACTTAATAAACTGGAATTACAGAAAACTGTACCAAACATAATAAAGTCAATATACAACAGACACTTAGCTAATATCAAACTGAAAGCTTTTCCTCTAAAATAAGGAACAAGACAGGGATGCCTCCTATCACCACTGTTATTCAACATAGTATTGGAAATCCTAGCCAGAGCAATTAGGCAAGAAAAAGAAAGAAAAGACATCCAAATTGGGAATGAATAAGTTAAATTGTCACTTTCTGCAGATAACATGATTCTTTATTTAGAAAACTCTAAAGACTACAGCAAAACTATTAGGAACAATAAATGAATACAGTAAAGTTTTTGGACACAAAATCAATGTACAAAAATCCGTTGTGTTCCTATAAAGTAACAATAAAATTTCAGGAAAAAAAAATTCCTTTTGCAATTGCAAAAAAGTGAATAAAATACCTAGGAATAAACCTAATAGAGAATGTGAAGGATCTATACACTGAAAAATATAAGACATTATTAAAAGAAATTGAAGAAGACACAAAGAAATGGAAAGATATTTCGTTTTCATGGATTGGAAGAATTAACATAGTTAAAATGGCCATGTTACCCAAAGCAATATACAGATTTAATGAAATCCCCATCAAAATACCATTGGCATTTTTTAAAGAAATAGAACAACAACAACAAAAAAAATCATTAGATTTGTATGGAATCACAAAAGACCCCCAATAGCCAATGCAATCCTAAAAGAAAAGAATAAGGCTAGAAGTATCACGCTCCCTACCTTCAATCTATAATACAAAGTGATAATAATTAAAACATCATGGTATTGGCAGAAAAACAGACATGCAGACTAATGAAATAGAATTGACGAACCTAGCAACAAACCCACACATATATTGGCAGACAACTATTGACAAAGGAGCCAAAAACATACAATGGAGAAAAGTAAGCCCCTTCAATAAATGGTGCTGGGAAAATCGAGATGCCACATGCAAAAAATGAAACCAGTCTGTTATCTGTCACCATGTACCAAAATTAATTCAAAATGGATCAAAGACCTAAACATGACTTGAAACAATGAATTGCAAAGAAGAAAGCATATTCTCTGACTGTATTTTTGTTGTCATTATATTCCTATGTAAATATATATTCTTATGTAAACTTGTGGACCTTGGGTTCAAAAGGATTTAATGAATTTGATCTCCAAGTGAATGGAATTAAAAGCAGATAAACAAATGGGACTATATAAAACTAAAAACTTTTGCACAGCAAAAGAAACCATTAACAAATTGAAAAAGCAACCACCCAAATGGGAGAAGATATTTGCAAACACATGTTCAATAAGGGACTAATATCCAAAACACATAAAGAACTTGTACAACTCAACAACTACTACAACAAAAAAAATAAACAATCCACTTAAAAAATGAGCAGAGGACCTGAACTGACACTTATCCCGAGAAAACATACAACAGTCAACAGATATTTGAAAAAATGCTCAACTTCACCAGCTATTAGGGAAATGCAAATCCAAACCACAATATGATAACACCTCACACCTGTTAAAATGGTTATTATCAACAAGACAAGTAATAACAAGTTTTGGAGAGGCTGTGGAGAAATAAGAACCCTTGTGCATTGCTGGTAGGAATATAAATTGGTATAGCCTCTATGGAAAACAATATAGAGTCCCCTCCTCTCAAAATTAAGACTATAATTACCATATGACCCAGCAAACTCTCTTCTGGGTATATACTCCAAAAATCTGAAAATATTTATCCATAAAGGTATATGTTCCCCTGTATTTATTGCTGCATTTATCACGGTGGCCAAACATGGAAACAACCAGTGTCCTTCGATAGATGATTGGATAAAGAAAGCGTTGTACATATACACAATGGAATACTATTCTGCCACAAAAAAAAGATGAAATACTGTCATTTGCAACAACATGAATACATCTTGAGGTTATCATGCTAAGTGAAAAAAGTAGAGAACCAAATGGCTTCACTGATGTGGGATATAAAAATGAAAGCAACAAACAAAAATGACAAACAAACAGAAATTCATAGACACAGATAACATTTTAGTGGTTAACAGAGGGCATGGGGGGATGGTAGAAGTAGGAAAAGGGGTTCAAATATATGGTGATGGAAGAAGAACTGACTCTGGGTAGTAAACACACAATGCAATGTATAGACAATGTAGTATAGAAATGTTCCCTTGAAACGTATAGAATTTTACTAACCAATGTTGCCCCCAATACATTTAATACATAATAAAATTAATTTAAAAAATATGTTTCTTTCTTCACCAACTCCCATTTTATGAGAAAAGCCACAAAGGAAGTATTGATGATCAATGGTGGCTGACTCTGGATCCAAATGTCAAAAATTCTTCAGGGAGGAATGGACAGTGTGGAGAGAAGACTGTTCCCTGACATGACTGCTGTCTGGCCTGCACACTGGGTCTGATGCAGAACAGAGATTGCTTAGTGCAACCCCTTTTGGAGATAGTCTGAGGTAGCAGACGCTCACTGCAACATAAGACAGCATCCTTCTCTGCCTCCTGCTACACGCTGACTCTTGGAAGAGCCCATTGTTCTGACCTGTTCAAGCATGTAATGCCATTTCCCCTACCTGGTAGCACTGACGTCCTAGTATGTACTGGTAACTATTTCCCTCTCCCCCTTTTACCCTCTGTAATTCTTTGGCACCTGCCAAGCAGCACAAAGAATATACACTTCACCTAGCAGCTGCCCAAGATGTGCCACCTATGTAACGTCCCCTTAAAAAGCTCCATTAATTACCAACCTGGAGTGGCCTGCCTCTTTCTTCATTGTTTCCCTGCCCTGCACATACGGAGGCAGATTTTTCAATTTCCGGCTTTTCTCTGGTTTTGCCTGTACTAACAGACAGTAGTAGTAAACTCTCAAGTAATGTCATCTAGCTAACGTGACCACTATTCACCTCTGCCAGTGTTACAAAGGGTAAACTAGAGTAACCTTGTTATTTTTCGAAGAGTACAGATCTGAAATATTATGTAATGTTGTATATGTGAATACAAATTCAATTAAACACACACACAAACACATACACTGCTATTATTTTGACCTCTCTCTAAGATTCACATAATTGTAATTTATTCATTAGCCAAAGTAAAAAAAGAATGGAAGTTTTTAGATACTTACTTAAAATATGGATTTTATTACTTTGAAGTTTCAAGAGTCCAAACTTTGTTGTCTCTTGTGAGAGAAAACCCCAAGCAATAACTAAATGAAAATATCACTCAAAGCAATATTTTGAAGCCAGTGATGCAAATTATGAATGAATATGACCAAACTGTTTTTGTGACTCAGAAAAGAAGATTCTTGGCTGGGAGCAATGCAACGAAAAATAGAATCCAAAAGCAAATTAATCAATGGCTTGGAGCTTCCTTTTAGGAAAGTTCAAAAATTGCCTTGATAAGTAAATTTTACAAAGTAGATAAAAACTCTGCAAAGCCCTACCAGTAGATATCTGTTGTGTGTTGTGTGCCGTAGAGGGCAGTCAAGCTCCAAAAACACATCAGCTTAAGACTACCTTTAAATGTCCATAGTAGTGCATTTAAAAGAAATGTACAGATGAGTACACTTAAAAGTGCTCCAAAAGCATGCTTGAAAAAAATAAGAAGACTAAGATTAGGTTAATCTTTACAATTAGATGAAACACAGGATATCATCCACTAAACCTACTTTTCCATTTATATTTATTTTATTCATATTGATGACTTAAAAAGTTAGCAATAAACAAAGTGCTTGATTAGTAAAAACACATCTATTAAGAACAGAAAAGTATGACTATTTTGGAGAGCACTGAATTAACAGGAAAAAAATGAAATAAATGCTTGCTTATAGAAAGTTGCTAAATCAATGCTGTGTAAAAAAGTATTAATGATAATCCAACCTGAGTTTATTTTCTCTACTATTAATCATTTTAAGGGGCGGAGGGAGTTTAAAAGACCCCTTCTCGTCTTACATATTTGATTTCCCAGCATTTGTAAAAGGAGCAAAATGCTTCTAGGATACTTCAATGAAGTTAACATTCAAATTCCTTAAATATTTAACACAAATCAGTAATATTTCACTTTTGAATGAATGGCAACATATGACATAGACTAAGTTTGGAATGATCTCAGAAAAACTTTAAATACTTGATTCCTTTAATATTCAGCACCTACATGTACATTATGATTTATTCTAGTTTTAGAGGTGGCAGAAGTAAGGCTTAGAAAGAATAAATAAGTTAACCTCACTATCCACTGGTATTATCAAGATTTAATGTCTTTTGCCTGGCAACCAAACAGATCCTTTCTCTATTACATTAGATTGACTTTTCTAGTGGGGTGACTTTACAATTCCAGGTTTATTGGGAGATTTTTTTTTTGTTTTTGTGACTGATTTTTCATTATTTGGACAGTGTTGTGATAGTTATAAGTTGTGCAGGGGTAGTTTCTATGAGTTTGCAAAGATAACGATAGCACTAGGCAAGTGTGAAATATCCTCATTAACATTTGAGGGTAACATGAGGAGCGCATTTTTAGAAATGTTTGTGTTACCTATATATAGAAAGAAAATATCTTCCATTTCTTGAGCATGTGATTCCTGAGTGACTTCAATTACTTTCCAGTAACTATGTTAGTACCTGTTTTAACTGAGGCTCTCAGCTAGCAAATTACTTTAGAAAGGTCCTCCTGAGGGTAGATTATCTGATCCATGCTAGCAGTTGAAGAACAATATAGTTAGGATTGTACTATCTTCCTTTACACATAGAGACAACATCATGTGACTCTTATTTTAAAAGGAATGAAAAAGACTTACTGTATTTGAGTATTTCTAAAAGAATTTTCAATCAACTTCCCAACTATATTTTTTATAGTATCGAAAATCTGAATTTCTATATCTAGTATGTGTTCATGTGCACATGTACATACAGTATGTGTGTGATATATGTATGTATACAATATATGACATATGTGTATATGTACAAGATATTTGGCATATTATATGTGAGTGTGTATATTCATTATCTAGTCTAAAATGCAAGCAGCAAGAAGAGACTTTGTCTTGTGTGTTTCAAGCATTAAAAACTGAATTAAAGTTAGGGAGACAGAGGAAAACTGAACATACTCTATAGTTATTAAGACAACCTCAGTTTTTCTCAACAGCCTGCATTGGCAAAGCAACTGGTAAGAAATATGTATTGCCAAGCTTAATCATCCGATTTCTTAAAGTTCATGACAAAAACTTTTTCACTAAGGACTATAAATTGCCAAAGTTTATTATTTTTTTAATATTTCAGTATATAATGGGGGTTCAATTAAGCTGTAAACCAGATACACTATTTTGTGGCCTTTTTTTTCCTACTGTGCATCTGGAGTTAGATTTAAAGAGTTAGAATATTTATTTTAAATGATCATATTGAAAAATAAATACTAGTTTCCCAAAGGTTTCTACTGATTGCTCTCATAAAAAAGAGTACCTACTACTTGACTTTTAAATATATATGCATGCAGTACTTGAATGATGGAAAGTCACAAGTATTCCCATTGCCTATAACGAAAATATGTATGCAGATTCTGTCATTCAAATGTTCCTTTTACTTTATCATATTTCACAGAACTTTGAATCCAAGGGGGAAAGAGAAATGTGCAAATATTTCTTGTTTGATGAATAAACATAAGGACAATCCTCACAGCACTTTGCAGATTGCTGTAAGACATCGGAGTGGCAAGAAGGTAAGGGTTCCGAATGCTTTCGTTGGTCTATTTGTTTTTCATCTGACAGCCTGTGTGTGTTCTAGCAGCTGACACCTGCTTCTCCATTTCATTTTGCAAACATCCCCCTAATTTTTAAATGAGAGAAAGGAAACCTTTAATATCTGAAGAAAATATATTACATGGGGAAAAATAATCCTCTGGCATTGTTCAAATCCAAAACTTTTCATTCAAGAGAATCAGATAAAAAGTCATATTAACATATCTATACTTCAGGAATGATTCCCGTCTACTGAAAAACAGAATTCATGTTATATGAAATGTGAGGATTTCTATTTGCTAACTATTTAACTGACTAGAAATATTGGGTTATTTTTAGGAATACAGAGTACATGGTGTGGAAAATTTTTGATTATGGCTAAGGGGAAATTATCAGTTATTTCTTCACTGAAAAACAATATTTACTTTGCTGCTATAGTCACCTGAATTACATCAGTAAACAAAGCAAAGATCTTTGCTTTCATGCACCTTGCGTTATTAGAAAAGCAACAACAACCAACAACATAAGCCACGTGGATAACCATATGTTCTGTTTGTTTGTGATACTTTTCTATTTATGCCTGCTATCTTGACATGTTGTCAATAGCAACCTCTTCTATTCCTTCAAATTGTCCTATTCAGATAATACATTAAATGTTCCCCTTATCAAAATAATAAATAACCAGGTAATTTATTTAAAATATTAGGTAATAAGTGCTCTAGAAAAAGAAATAGTAAAATGGGGTGGAAGGTATTAATGTGTGGGAGAAGGTAGAGAGGGAGTGCATATCACTAGGGCTATCAGAGTAGGTCTCACTGCAGACTGAAATTCAGCCAATACTGGGAGGTGGACAAATGGCTACCTAGACTCTGTCCAGACACAGGAAATGCCACTGCAAATATCTTAAAGTGGGCATAAGCCTTAAGTCACAAGGCTAGCCAGCTGTCACAGACAGTAAGGGTGTGTGGGAGGAAAAGAGAATCATCATTATCTACTTGTAGGCCATTGAGAATTTGAATCTTAGTCTAAGAAAATTGAGGGAAAATCTGAATTAGCTTCAGCAGAGAAGTGACAAAAGAATCCCTCTGTTGGTAGAAAAGATACTTAGGAATTAAAAGAGAGACCTGTTTTGGAGATCTTGCTGTTCCTATTTCACTGGCCAAAAATTTTAATTACAATTTAAATTTTTTATTTAAAAATTTAAATACAATTAGTAATAATTGTATTTTTGGCGTTTTTGGCATTACGATTTTAAACAAATACTTCTATATTTTCACTATATAGTACCATTCTTGTCCTATTCTAGTTCTGTTTTGTTAAGTTTTTTGTTTGTTTTTATTTTTGTTTCATATGGAGACATCATCAAAATACTTTCTTTTGTATATTTTTAACTATTTTTCCCTTCAATATATCAATGTGGTGAATCAAATACGTACATATACACGCATATATGGATATGGATATGGATATAATATCCTTTAAATACATTTTTTTGTATTTACTTCTCTTTGGGATTTTTGCATGCATTTTGTGATATAATTTCACTATAATATCCAGTTCTATTATCATCTTTTTGTTTTGATATCATAATGAGGAGACTAGACTCACAGTTGGTAATGGATATTTGCATATTTTATATTCTCTGAAAGAATTGATATAATATTGGAATTATCTTATTTGGATTATGTGAAACACTTCATCATTAAAACTTGATTTTTGTTGTTAAGATAATTTCCAATATTGATTTATTTCACTATTAAGTTTCTACACTTATTCGTAAAACTGTTTTCCTAAGTTATAGTTTTATATACTTTCTTTAATCTAAATTATTAAATACTTCAAATATGTTGGCAAAATATTGTTCATGATATTTTAATTTTTTTAAGTACATGTTGCTCTTATGGTTATCTTCTCTTTTTCTTCCCTAATATTTCTACTTGGGAATTTTTTTCTCCTATGCAAGAATAGGGAAATATTGCAAAAATGATTTTTAAATTCAATCTTATTTTAGTTTTTAAATGTTTGAAAAATTCTATGTATTTATTGAACCTCTCATTTTAATTTTGTATTCTCTTTAATTTATTCTCTTCAGCTTTTCTTTAAGTGCTAATTCAGTTCATAAATTACTTTTGATTTAGCATTTGTAACATTTTATGTTATTTTTTTCATTATAATTTACTTTTGAATACATTCCAATTCTTGTTATGATTTCTTCTTCCATTTGAGATATTTATAACTGGGCTTTAAAATTATTACAGTCGTATTCGATATCAAATGAATTTTGAATTTAAATATATTTTGTGAAAAAAATATATATATTTTTGTCTGGTAATATGCTTTAAAATAGAGATTGGCACACAATGCACTACAGGGCAAATCCAGTGCCAACCCTGTTTTAGTAGAGTTACTGGAACCCAGTCACGTCTACATATTTCTATGGTTACTTTTACACAATTACTGAGGAACAGACATTAGTTGCAATTAAGACTGCATGACAAACAAAAATGGAAATATTTATTCTCTGGACCTTTAAAGGAAAAAAAACACATTGATTTCAGTTATATAATATGTTTTGAAATTTCATAAGACTTGCTCTATAATGTATAGAATGTCTAGTGGTATTTATATCTCCATGTATGCTTATAAAGATGCATTCATTGTCTTATGTACTGTTTTATATCTTTGTACACTGATTAAAATTTGTTACATGTTTTATTTAAATCTATATTTTCTGATGCTTTGTGTGTTCTCAGTTAATTGTTGAGTGAATCACGTAAAACATAAACACAATGATGATAGGTGTTCATTTTTACTTTTATTTCTCTCAATTATTTTAGTCATCCTTTTGAAATATGTTAGGGGTGTTTGATTTGAAATTAAAATTTCCATCACAGTTTCAACACTGCCTTAATTTAAAAATTTCAATAGTTACATCACATTTGTTTATATTATTAGATTTCATTTTATATATGTACATATTTTGTCTCAATATATGCATTTACAGACTTTAGCCATTATTCTTGTAAATGACATATAGCCACAATTGTATTTTAAACAGTGAAAAAATATTTATCTTTTAAATGAAGAACTGATTGCATTCATAGCTAATTTGATTACTGTTTTACTTATATTTATCTTTAAACCCCTTATTTTATTACATTTACTTCACTCTATATACCTAAGTGTGTGTGTGTGTGTGTGTGTGTGTTTGTGTGTGTGTGTGTGTGTACGTGTACCTCCTTTTTTGGTTTTGATTTATTTTGTTTTTTAATTCCATTGATGTTTCTCTAATACTTTCAAAGTTATATAGTCTTACCAGTTTTGTTAGTTGTTTCCCTAGATATATTAATTTAATGAAATATGGAATTATTAATAACTATACTACATTTCCAAAAGATACAACTTTAAAGAGCACTCTAATTCTGATGATAAACTTTCCAAATTATAAGTAAACATTGTAAAAGAGTTTAGCTTTCCTTTTTTTTGGCACTTATCAGAAATTATTTCCATTTTAATATATAAAATTGCTCAAGTTCACTTGCATGTTTAATGTTTTATTTAATGGATGTTCTTATTTGCAATCCAGAATTTGTTGGGCTCGTTTTCCTTCTCTCTGACATATATGTTTAAGAAATTCCTCTAATGATAACCTGCATATTGTAGAGTGTCACATTTTTAGTCTGTATTTCAATTTTTGTTGTTGTTTTGTATTTGGTATTTATTCTACTTTCTATTTTTATCAACACTATCAGAAGTCAGCTGACAACCTAACTGTCATTCTTCTATATATAATCTGCCCACTGTAGCCCTGGCTACTTTTAATATTTTTTCTTTGCCTTTAATATATTTTCTTTGCTCACCATGATATGACCAAATGGTAATCTATTTCTCCCCCTCCTCACCCCCGGAGTTTATTAATCTTCAGTTAAGGATTTGTGACTTTAAAAATTTCTGGGAAATTTTAAATGAATATCTTTGTATTCTGCCTCTCCCACATTTTCTTTGTTAAGTCCTCCTGGATATATATATATATATAGATATATATATAGATATAGATATAGATATAGATATAGATATAGATATAGATATATAGATATAGATATATATATATATATATATATATATATTTTTTAAAGAAAAAGAACAACAAAAACAACAAAAAGAACATATGTTGAACTGACTCATTTTATCTTCCATATCTCTTGTAATTTCTCTTATGTTTTCCATTTCTTTGTCTGTTTAGGATGTATGTTGTTATTGATGTTATTTTTTTGCAGATCTATATTTGTAGCTTCTAATCTATCATATATTTCAAATCTGTTATGTGACACATATGCTGAGTTTGTAATCTCAAATATTATATTTACTTCTTTAAATTTCTATATTTTTTTCCTACCTAGTTGGTCAGGTTTAAAGATCTCTTGGTCCTCTATTACAATTTAAAATCCATTTTTTTAACAAATAAATTATATTTGTCTTTTCTTTTGTTTCATCTGATTCCTGTCCAGAGTAGTGTGTTTCTTTTTGTTCTTAGTGGCTTTTCAACTGTTAGTTGATATTCTTTCATCTGTGCTAAATTTTGGAAACATGAATGTTTCCTTAAAAAATGTGAGTCTGTCATTTGCTTTGTATCATTATTAACTGAGGACATGTTTAAGTTATCTTCTTGAATTATAGCTTTTAGGGCGAGAAGAATAGTGACTTCAGATTTCAACATCTGTTTGTGCATTTTCTAGAAACTTTTATTTTCCTTCCAAAGAGAATGAAGGTTTATGAACTAGTGTAGGTACAGTATGTTTCCACATAGTTATGTGTGGTAGAGATTTAGTTTTGTTCAATTTTCGCATATGGCGGCGTCCCCTCTCAAGGATCCAGCCATTATTTGACAATCTATATTTTGACATTTTACCATGGGTATACTTACCCGTTTATTTTGTATACTCTATTTACACAGATGATTAAAACCTAAGACAGAGCATCTAGTAATTGTCAAATACCCTATGGTAACTTGGTGTCTTACTCTCTTGTTTGAATTTGTGCTTATCAACATTTTAGGCTGACACATGTCCTCCACCTTCTTGCCTTCTGTGAAATGTGTAAGAAAGAAAGTTTTCATATAATTAGTTCTAGAATTTTTGGTTTTCTATACTATGAGGTTTATTCATTTTTTTCAATTGCCAAATTGCCATAAACATAAACATTCCAGCTTCTATACATTCTCTGACAATTGAAAACTGCTGAGACAAATCATCTGTTCTACTGTCTTATCCTATTTGTTTTTTTCAAGTAAGTGTCTGTGTTTTTTATTCTTTTCTTTCATTTTAGTTAATTAAGGAAATTAGCATTTTGGTTGAACTGTTATCTTAAACCAGAAGTTTTTATTCCATAACCCCATGACTTTTGTGTTGTACTCAGTATAGACTCATAGCTCCATTATCTGATGGGTTCTGTATAACTTTCTTTCCTTTGGTGTTTTGTGGCAGAATGATAAGTAACTAATTGATGAAAAATTAATTATCCCAATTATTGTTCCAAAACACCAGAATATTCCTGTATTATTTAAGATAATGCACTTATTATTTAACTTTTCAGCTTTTGAAAGATTTAACAAAATTATGGGTGATAATGTTTCTTCCAGACATTTTTCACAGACTTTACAAAGGCACAATTTACCTCTTTGCTCTTATTTGATAATAAACTACTTTTCCTTGGAGTAATTTGTTTCAAGTACAATAACTGTCACATATATAAAGACATGAAATTAAATTTGACTAGCACAGGTCATAGATAAAGATCTCTATATTTAAAGACAGAATAATAAGGCAAAAATAAAATGGTTAGAAATATATAAGTGTTATCCTATAATTTAAAAATGATGCTAGAAATATCCACTAGTGCTGGTATCTTTTTCTAACCCTAAAGCACAATAGACAATGTTATGTCAATTTTATAGATTGGTAAACATTAATAGCATGAAGCCTCTCCTAAGGTAGTAGTTTACAACAAATATAAAAATGAGAACTGAAGGGTGTTTTCAGAAAATAAAGACAAGTTTCTTCCCTTGTTTTGCATCTACTTGGACATTAATATCATTAACTAAATTAATAAAGCAACATATTTTGGCAGCCAGTTTGTGGGGAAAATGTGTGTGTGTGTGTGTGTGTGTGTGTTTGTGTGTGTGTGTGTGTGTGTTTGTGTGTGTGTGTGTGTGTGTGTGTATTCTAATTTCCAAGAAAAAACTGGGGTGGAGGGTATGCAATATAATAAAACTCTAAAATAAGAAAAGATAATGCGTAAACATTAGATTGCAAATAGAACTGTCAAAGGTTTGGCACAACTGTATGAAAACAGAACTTTTAGTTTAATACTGGGCAAAAAAAAATAATACTTCTAGTTCAGACTCCTGGTTTGTACTAAATACTGACTTCAAGAGTGTAAGGCCTTAACCTAAGGACGCAACTCTCCATACTCCTTTTACTCTTTCCATTCTGGTAGAATAACTAAATATTAAATTTTCTTTTTCAAATAAGTGAAGTTAGTAAAGGAAAAAGTTTGCCTTTCAATTTCTATTTCAGAAACCTAAAGTCTAAACATAAAAAAGAACTTTATTAGTTGATTACTATTTTATATTGTGGTTGAAGCAATGACAGTACAAAAGAAAGGGGGAAAATTAAAACTCTCTTCCCCTGAAACATATATTATGGTAGAGTATATAATATAATCTGGATTTTAAAATATGGGGAGAGTAATATTCCTATTGCTCTAGATACAGGGCAAGATTATTGACCGTACCTTAAGGTCTCTGTGTGTGGACGTGGGGAGCCTGAGAATCTTCTTAGCCAGATTTATATTCAGCAACGATTTACATGTTAAAACAGCTGTGGGGACCTTATGAGATAATGTACATAAAGATTATTTTGTAAACCAATGAATGTAATTGTTCAGGTAGGCAGTTTCTATAGGAAACAACAAGGAATATATAAGTATGAAATTGCTCAAGGCAAATCCGAAATCCTCACGTATGCAATGTGCTCCTGAGATTACATGACCTGAGGTACAGCCCTTCTCCAAATGTTATTCAGACTTCTCTCCGGTATGGAGTGCTAGCTAATGGGAGATATGCTGGGCAAATAAGAATGAGTAAAACTAGAAAGAAAAAAAAGAAAATGCTGCCCTCTGGAACTCTATTCTAGTGTCTGAAGAAGGCATCAATCAAAACAGTACATAAAATCAGTTAAAATTATTTACTGCCACAGTGCTTTCTTTAAAGGCAACATTTGGGGTGAGATTTAAGAATGAGTAGGATTAAATAAGTGATTATGGTGGGAATGATAGATATAAGAAAAAGCTCCGTATCGGGAGGGTGGTTGGCAATGAAAAGGGAATGGAACATGACATTAGCATCCATGGCAAGAACCAAAGGGATATTCTTCACAGATGAAGCTGGGTGTGGTAAACAGGGACACAGAGCCTTCATCCTGAGTACGAAGAGAAGCTGATGAACAGTTAAACGAAGTGAAGACAATAGACAATACAGGTTTTGGGTTTTTTTGTTTGTTTGTTTTTTAAGGATTGCTCTTCAGATTGAAGCAGGAGGGCAGGAGAGAAAGAATGTATAAATGAACCAGTTAAGAAATTATGTCACCATAAAGATGCATATAACAGTTCATCAATTGTGTCTAGTAATAATGAAGGGATGGTCTTTTCTGTAATTTCCCATTCTAATCCAGACAGGTATACAGATAATTCTCTATTACCTAAAAAGTGACAACATTGTCTCTTCACTGCAGTTCAGTCTTGTTCCATGGGGTATGTGTATCCCACTACCTACTCAAATATATAGAATGCTAATGTTGGTCCAATATGCAGCAGATAATTGCATTTCAAATTCTGTAAGTAATTGGATGTGTCAGCCAAAAAAACAAAACTTACACTAACTAACCATGTAGTACAGGTCAACTCAATTGGGTCTCTGTGTTAGTAAACCTGGAGCTCCTGAAGGCAGGCAAAGTCCTCAGATTAGACTCCCAATCAATTGTTATAGAAATAATTACTTATCTGTCTAATACATGTGATATAAACCTGTATTTTCCCACAACTAAACCAAAAGCTCTATAGGTTTCCATGTGTTTTTTCATGCTTCTTGGAGAATTTCAGCACTGTTTTATAATTTATAGTCTCATGTGTGAAACATCAGTTTTTAACACTAACTCCAGTAAGAGCATTAGATTACATAAGGAATTAGAGAAGCGTTATTTATATATCTGGCTCAGAAATTATTAGCCAAATTATATTTTTAGTAGATTTGATAATAGAGTAAACGATTATAGAGCTATTCAGACCAAAGGAAATTAGCTGAGAAATGTGGGAATATATTGAGATTTTATGGAATAAGATTAATCTTCTGAAAATATTTCCTTTGACTAACATACGAGTAATCAATTTTCACAGGAATCAAATTGCGATACATTGTGAGTTCTAACTTCTTTGAATGATCTTTTCATTTATTTTAAGTATATATTTATACTTATGCATCTGTAATCTAGGTAATGACAGAATTTAAAAATATAATATTATCCAAATTAAAAAGAACAATTTATATCTATTTAAAATTATGTTGATTTCATTTCTGATGCTTGAAAGAAACTGGACCTTTAAAAATTTGAGATTTCTATAGTAAAACAAAAAACCTGTTTTTAATAGCATGACTTCCATTGTCCTGTGTCAGTTTTTCTCTATCATGAATCACTGAAATTGACCGAAAAATGTATTGAAAGACTAAATGGTCTCTTTGGAATCAATTTTATTATAGCAGAATAATTGAATCTATACTTTTGATGATTCCATCATGACCTGATTTGGGTCGTGAAGGGTGGGGAATTAGGAAGAAGAAGAGACAGTTTGTCATCTCTTTTAAACTTATACAAATTATGAGCTAGACTTTCTCCCTGACACCTGACACTTATTTTAAATGCATATATGGGATATTTGGAAAAGTTGTTGTAAACTGACAAGCAAGTCAAAAATCCCAAAAAAATGTTTGACAGCTTTAAAGATAAATTCTTGGTGTTTTTTTTTTTTTTTTTTTTTTACATTTTATCTTCAAGACTTTGGCACCAAGAAGCAGATATGACGGTAACTCTCCTGACATTAAATTGTGATGACTGTATCATGTCATTCAAGATTAAAAGCTACAACTTAGAAAAGTGAATCTTTTCAACAGAAGTCCAGAAGATCAATCAGAATTGTTAACTTTGCAGACCCAAATATCATATAGAGTCAAAACCGCTAAGGTGAACAAATTATACTTTAGTGATCAAAGCAGTTTTCAGTACACTTATATAAATATTTGGGTCAGCAGAATTATTAGGTTATAACTTCCCAACACACATTTTGAGTTTTGATCATTTCAGAGGAGTTAGAACACATTATAATGGTATTGTTGATGAGGATTTACCTGAATGCTCAATTCTTATCTTAAATGTCATTAATAATTAGAACATAAGCCTACTTAGTATTTTAATTGTTATACTTATATTGCATACTGTTAATAAATACAGATCAAAATACAAATTATCTATCTATCACCTGTCTATTTATATTTTTCTTCTAAATCAGCATCCTTGGGAAGTTAGTGGAAAGTTACAAGATCTTCATTTGGGAATGTTATAAATGAAGCATGTATATAAATGGCTTCTTCAAGAAACTATAGACATAGAGACTTTGGCTCTAAAGTCAGGCATTGCTTTGAGTGCTGTCTGTATTTTGACTTACTAGTGCCCATCCGTATACAAAATTAATTCCCTTTAGGACTATAATTCAAAACCTGTCAAAAGTCTTGCAGGCCCAACATTGCGTGTTCCCATCTGCACTGCTCTTCTTATATACCATCTTCACCTGTATCTATGGTCATACACAAGAGAAATGTAAGAATGGTGGGTAAAAGATAGCCTACGAAGGCAGTAGAAAGCTCAACTTAGAGCGATTTGGCATAGCTGTGTACAGCTGGGAAGTGAAAGCAGCAGATGGGTTATGTTGACTTCCTGAAATCAGAAATGAGACGGTTTATATCTAACAAAAATTTGCATAGCCTCTAAGGCAAAGGCATTGGAGACTTTGCAAATGATAACCAGAAATAATAAGGAGACATTTTTGAAACTGCATGTAGAGAGTAGTATAATGTAAGACATTTATAGATACAATTTCTTTTTCTTTTGAAAAGAGAAAGAGCAATTTTTATATGACAAAGGTTTTGTTAAAATTGAATCTTTTCATCCATGTATAGAATATATAGGCCGTTGCAATTATAGCACTAAAATGGAATGTTTAATCAAGTAATGTAAAATTCAAGAGCAGGATATATCAAGTGTTACCTGTTTGGTTTTGTGTTTTTCATTTCCATGTTTGTGTTAAGTTATAGTGTTCCTACAATGTAAGGATAGATCATCAAAAAAATAATTGATATTTGGCAGACTAAATTGATAAACTTTGCCTTGTTAAAGATTCCGTAAGTCCCTTTCTTTTTATAACGACCTCATTAATGATAGAAAATATGAGTTAAGGCAAATTAATTTCTTGCAATGAAATATTTAGCTATAATATAATGCTAATAATATAATCTCTTCGCAGAGTGAGATTTCAAATTAAATTGAATATTTTAATTTATTATGAAATATGCATATTATTGTGTTTCTATGATTTACATTGAGGAACTATAATCAGCCAAAATGCTGCAGATCACAATCTATATAGCTAAACGATCATATCCTTTATTTATGCAACAATAAATTATACAAAATCATTTTAAATACTTTCAAGAGATAAAATATTAGGAATCAAGATAGTACTATACTATTACTTGGTTTTAGGTTCAGTGTGGCTTTTAAACATTTTCTAATTCTTCCCTGCTTTGTGTGTTTACTTGGTGTCAATCCTGGTGTCTCTGAGAGGATCAGAACGATAAGGGTCAAATGCTGAGTGCTTTCCTGCACTTATCATTCCCTACTTCTATCATTTGGTATTGTTGGGTTTTATCTCAGTCACTTGAAAATCTATATAAATGAGCTTGCCTCTTTAACTGTCCTTTCAGTTCCAAAGCAAGAATGACTTTTACCCAGATCTAGAAGAAAATGTTAGAGTTTATATGACTGCTTGTGTAATAAAAAATGTCAAAAAAAACATTCCTCAAATTAGTTTCATGTTCCATAACCGCCCATCTCTGTTTTAATGGTCATTTGGCTGTCTGGAATCAGTATATCAGCCCATTTGAAACTGTTTAGTCCTTGGGAAAATTGCTCTGCTGTTCTTTCTCAAATGGTTCAAATGGAGCAATCATTTTCAAGGTGATCTTGAGTTTTTGAAAGAGAAAAAAAAATAGACAAAAGTTATACTTTCTGAAGAGCTATAAAAAAGTAAAATACCATTTAAGGAACACTAAACGGGACTTCTCCATGACAGAAACATAAAACTTCTCCTAAGACTCATACAAAGTCTTCACATTTAAAACTGTTAGGAATCAGAATAGTCATTTTAAATTTTAAAATTGCACTTATCTTTAAATTAGAATAAACAGGGATGGTGTAGGAATAAGCAGAATATGTGATTATCTGCATGTCTCAAGGGAGGCTAAAATGCATTCTCCCCATAAATATGTTCTCAAACTTTCTTGATATCCTTTGTTTTATTGTGTTGTGTGCTATAAATTCATTAAAATAATTTGTGATGAAAGGCAAGTAAATGGGTGCATTAGAGTATATCTTAAATTTATGTATACCTTAATGTAGCTTGCATGTTTCCTTTTCTTCTTATCATTAGTTAAGCTATACAAAAAGTCCCAATTAGAATTTTGATGAATTATCTTGAAAACAGACAGGTTATTTTAGAATAAAATTTATTTCTTACATGTCAAACCTAGGTAAAGTGAATAGGTCCTGGAATAGGAATTATACTAGGATATTAAATAAATAAGATTAATGGACAACAAAATATGAATATACAATAAATGTGGTAAAAGACCACCAATTTGGCAAATTTATCAATTTGGTCTTTTTTTTTAATTAAAATTTAATAAAAGTTTTCTGTAAGATTACACTGGTTAAAAGACAGAGACTAATTTTTTAACATAAATGCTGATCTAATAATAATGATCCAAAAGACTTTGCTAAATGAGTTTTGAGGTTAGGTTGGAAAAACTCAGTAATTTATTCAAATTGTCTGCAGTGAGCTCAGGAAAGGATTGTTGCAGCTGGCCCAACAATGAATTTGGCAGTCTTTCTTTTTATTTAGCTTCTTTACCTTTCCAATTTTGCTTTTTTTATTCATCTCATTTTTTTTTCCTCTCAAACATATGTTATTATTTTTACCTGTTATATAATATTTTATTTAGTTTTTTTTTCCCCAGGCTATGACTTATACCAACTTATTTTTATTTCTGTAATTCTCCAAACTGTGATTATTTAATATGCCAAAATTTATTTAACCATAGACCACGACATTTTCTTAACCAAATTACCAAAATTTTTCTACTAGCCACAAACCCAATTTTTTTGGCTTTTAATGCATTCATTGTAGACTTAATTGAATCTACCATTTCATTTTCAAATTAAATATGTTTTCTATATTCTATTTCTATTTCTATATTCTATATTCCATATTACGGGTTTATATTAATGAGAGGGTCCTAAAAGTTATCTAAGTTATTGTCTAACTTAGAAAATTGCATAATTGGACCCTGTAATGTTGGAGATTTATTCAGAACTATATAATTAGTAGCAGCATAAAGTTTTGAGCCAAGTCAAAGAGATGATTTTCTAATGATTTCAAGATAATCTGTGGAATTTCTTATTACTATGGTATAACCTTCTGGGACATTCTTGATCTAATAAATATGTCATCACATTTTCAATGTATTGGATGGGAACAGATCAGATGTAGAATGTCAATGTTTCTAAGGACCTGAATTCAGAGTAAGGATTACACATTTGAATGTGGGCTTTCAGCCAGAACTTATAATCAGTTATTTTGAAAGAATCATCTAGAATTCTGGCGTTTAGTAAATGCCTCGGTTTTCTCTACAATTCAGCTAAGTGCTACTGGGTACAAGTATTAGAAAATACATTGTAAGAAAGACTGGCTTTGGTGTTACAGAGAACTGGTTTTAAATTTGTTTACACTTAGTGGATATTTGATCTTTTAGAATGCTCTTGGTAACCCTCAGATTCAGTTCCAGAGACATTTTATCTTTGTATATTTTGTTTTAGGTGAAGGTTTCTTATCTGTGGTTTTGGCTGAAGCCCCTGAACTTCAATCTCTTACAGAAAATTCCCAAATCATATGTCATGGTTTTGCCTCATCTAATTATGTACCCTCAAGCTATGATGGTACATAATTAAACATCCCCTGAACATAAGCCCTCCTCTATGATGTCCAGATAGCTCTCAACTTTCTCTCCAAGAGTGTCTTACTCTCATAACGTCATTGATGTTGGCTAGAATAAGCTTCCTTAATTAACTGATGTACACACAGACATGTGATAATTCACACTATCATACCAGACTTATTATTTTTTGGTATGTGAGTCTTAGAGAAATAGGTCAAAATAAAAGCAATGAATCACATTTTTACTTTTGGAGATCATTAAAGTAATAGACATGTTTCAGGTGCCATATTTCCCTTGAGTTAGTAGATTATTTTGTGAGGTGACAGGATTAAGTATATATGGAGGCTGAATTGTCATGATATTTATAAACCCTATTAATCATTAGACAATTTTTATAGGTCAGGTTTCTGCTAACTTAAGAATGTGGATACTTTGATGATAATGTAGAGGCAGCCAATATTTGACCACTGAAAAGTCACTAATTCTATTTGTCACAATTAAAAAACAAATATTTTATGGTGTGTCTCAATTATGGTGATGTTGCCATCGGTCGGCGCCTACTTGAAACACCAGACACTATATGCCAAGGTCTAATCAGTGTGGGAGAATAAAACCAAGGTACAAGCCCCGGACCCTATGTTTATATTCCAAATAGAAGATACAAGAAGGAAAAAGGGATTAGACTTTACTAGTAAAAAGATTCAGGCTGGGGGAGGCATTAACATATGCAGTGGATCTCTGAATAATGGTTCTTGTTGATAAAATAATGTTTTATAACTCGTCATTGTTTTTCCTCCCAAGGTCTCTCTTAAGGGGCTTAATAGAGTTAAGTTTATGTGTATACCGCTAATGAATGTTAGAGTAATGTATATTCTGCTGTATTGCCAAATATGGTTTTACTGAATTTTGGGTAACATTTGCCATAATCTATCTAATTTTTAAGTTTAAATATTTTTCTATTAGTAACTCCTCAAAAGAACCCTTAGTACTATTTAAGATGTTTTTAAATATAACTATAATGTAATAATTAAAATACAGTTATGCTATATATTAATAGTAGTGGTGTTATTTTATTTATATATATATATAGTATATCAAATATACTAATTGTAAATAAGCTGTAATAAATGATTTTGTTTGCAGTTGTTTAAATATTCTTTGTTCAAAGACTTTAAGGATTAAGAATTGCATATCAAGTAAATAGAACTGATTAGATTTTCCATGATAAAAACACAACAATGATATGTAGATCTTTTCCCTTGAGGTTATATTAGAACTGTACTTTATGCATAGCATGAACACAAGCTGGGACATATAATATACTTTACATTTATTAAGCCCTAGTTGCTTGGACCATGAACTATAATAATATGAATATTTTCTAGGTGACTTAAATTCCTTTTTCAAGGCATCTTTGTTTACCCCAAATTTTTAATATTACAAGTGATATTTATAATAAAATGTTTGATTTGAGAATGGATGCCCACACTACTATAGGTTGCAGCTGGATAAATATTGCACAACGTTTAAGAGTGTAAGAAGTACTTTTCTAAATGCCTCATCAATACTTTGAGACAATATCAAGCAGGGTATATATGGGGAAAAACATTCTAATTTTGACCCTATCTTACTGTATTTCCCTGAAAAATAAGACCTAACCGGAAAATAAGCCCTACCATGATTTTTTCAGGATGACATCCCCTGAACATAAGATCTAATGCATCTTTTGGAGCAAAAATTAATATAAGACCTGGTTTTATTTTTGGGGAAACATGGTAGTACATATATACATATAATAATAATTGAATACAGATGACACTGAACTAAAGGAAAGACACTAAGTTGTTCTCCCTTTTACTGAGCTCAAGGTCCATATGGTTGATGTGAGGAAATAATCACAGCTAATTGGAGAAGTGCAGGAAAGTATTGTTCTTGAAGGACATCCAACATTAAGTCAGAGAGTTAAAGAGATGAAGACAATGTTTTAAGCTGTACCAAATAGAAACAAATTTGGTGTAGAGCAGACCCCCAGTTTTGCAATTCTTATAAATCCCTCACTTGATGCCAATACAGCTGGTCTATGGACAATGATTTTGGTAGCAAGGCTATCGGCCAGATGACTCATAGGCTTACACTGTAGACAGAAAGTAGGACTAAGAAGGGCAGTTGGATCTTTTTCTTTGAGGAAGGTGAGCATTAAGCTTAGTGGTCAGAAGACTAATATTCAACTGCCAGAATGGATGCTTGGATATATATTACTTACTCATACCTCTCTAAATGCTTTGTGAGCTGTTTATGGGGAGAATGAACATGGAATTTTAAAACTTTTTATTAATTTTCAAGAATGTCTACTCGATACAATAAAAGTTCCAAATAAATACTTATTTTTTTATTAATTCATCAGTGTGTACCTTTTATCTAAAGGGAAAGAGTATTCATTCATGGATACATTGTATTAAATAAGCTGAATAATAAAACAATCACTGCACTTTAAACAATTGTAACTTACTAATTCCTTTGAATTAATATTATGTCACTTCTAGTGATTTGGTTTCATTTTTATATTTGTTAAAGTCACTTATCACATTTTTAATTATATCCAATTTAATTTAATTACAATTGCCAAATGTACTTTATTATTATGTGAGGTAGAAATAGCCATGAGACAAATTATACATGGAAGTGGTATAATGTACACTCTCACATTTCATATATCCATATATGTGCTATATTATCATGAACTTCAGTCTGTATATAACAAATATTTTTATATAAATTAATATTTTTATGTGGTATTTCTATTAAATATAACTGCTGGTAATATTGAATAATTTACTTCTCTTTTAAGTCAAGTAAAATATGCACTAAATTATCCACAATTACTAAACCAGTGTATTATCTGATCTACTATCTTTCTTGTGTCTCTCTCTCTCTTTTTATTTTTTATTTTTTTGGTGGAATTATATTCAATCCCATTTAATTAAGCAAATATTTACTGCACAACTTTTTTCACCAAAGCATTACAAAGTATGCTCTGGGGATATGACGGTGAGTTAAGGTTTATGGTGTTACTCACATTAGAGTCATATGGAGCCCATAAGCCTCTCAGTTCTAGGTAAAGTGCATAGTGTTCTGTAAGCAGTGTAACAGAGGAGAAAAGTGACACAGGAATGCAGAGAATTTAGATGAATCTCATTCATTACATTTGTATAGGACTTGAAAGGAAATTTGTGCATTTGATCTGGACCTTGAAAATTAAATACGATGTATGTAGATAAAGTTTTGATGCTGAGAAAAAAAAGGAAAAAAAAACATGTAAATGTCTCATTCGGTTTGGGCAGCTATGGCAAAGCTCCATTGACTGGGTGGCTGATAAACAACATAAATTTATTTCCCATAGTTTTAGAGGCTGGAAGTTCTAAATTAGCATGCCAGGATACCCAAGTTCTGCTGAGGGGTCTCTTTTTGGTTGCACTGCTAACATCTTGTATCCTATATGTTGGTAAGAGGGCAAGATAACTCTCTAAATTCCCTTTCATAAGGGCACTAATCCCATTCATGAGGGACCCACCCTCATGACCTAATCACCTCCAAATACATCATATTGGGATTAGGATTGTGAATTGTGGAGGGCATAAGCATTCATCCCATTAGAATAAGCAAGACCAAAGACATTTAAATGTAGTGCAGATAGTATTTTAGACAATCAGCATGGAGGTGTGAAAGTGGGAGAGGTAGCCAGAACAGAAATTTGGAAGCAGAAACATAAAGGCACTTGGAGACAATATCAGTATGTTTTCTGAAAAGATGTTAAGTATCTACTATTTGGGGTAGAAATACAGAAAGAGAGTCAGATGTGTTTACACTAGCCGTGATTTTTAAATGATAATTATTAATACAATTTAATATGATATTTTATATGTAATTGTAATATCCATAGCTATATGAAATTGAAAATATAAGAAAGAACTCAGTTTGAACTGAAGACTGGTATGTCATGAAAAAATAACCCTTATTCAGTCAGTATACTCATTCAACTACAAGCATGGCTTATTAGTAATATTTTTTTAAAACTGTAGCATCAGTATGTCATGCTTCGGAAATGCAGAAATACCAGTCGATTTCATTTCATCAGGTGCAGTGATGAACATAGAAATATAAGATTTTGGTGAGTCTGATTTCCATCATCCTCAGCTGAGTAAAGGGTAGAGGTGGGTGTTCTCTTTAGAGATGGATCTAGTACAGAGAGTGACACTGTCTGAGCCAACTTGATTCAAAAGAATGTGCAGCATTTAAATGTGCAGTGCATATGAAACATAATTCTATATACATTGGAGAAGATTAAAGGGAGAAGTTAAACAACTTATGGTATTAAAGAATAGTTTCCAAAGAAGCACTAAAACGTGCCAGGGGCTAGAGCTGACTGGGAAGCCAAGGTCCTGAAGAGCTAAGGTGATGTCACAGTTGGGAGGTGGGAGGGCTTGGGCAGTGGCAGGAGAAGAAGAATAGGTGACAATTGTAAATTAAAATGATTTCTTGGATAATACCTTAGCTGGGGGTTAAAATGATGGTACACAGCCTGTTTTAATGCACTCTCCTCAGCATAGTAAGTAAAAGACTTGACTACATCTAATGCAGTGATTATCAACTAAGACTTTACCCCAAAATCACTTGGGGAAAACATCTAAGCAGTGTTGATGTCCACGACCTGCTGCAGATCAACTGAATCAGTATCTTAGAACAAGACATTGTCATTTGTGAAAGCTCCCAAGATTATTTATATATGTGTGTGTATGTGCGCGTGCATGCGCATACACACACACACACACACACACACACACATATGATTAAAAACTATTACTGATCCAATTGATCAAGAAATTGAATGAAAAACAAAAATTCTCAGGAGTTGTAGCTAAGAAATTCACCTCCATCCATGCATTCCGTAAGATGGCATTGACGATTACTCTGTGACTAAGTGAAAGTGGTAATTTTTTTTTCTGGGATATATAAAGAACTCCAATTAATCAATTAGGAAAGAAAAGCAACATAATAGAACACCAAGTGATGAATATGACAGACAATTCAGAACTAAAAAAAAAAATGTCCAATTAAAATTGTGAAAAGATGCTCAGTCTAACTGATAATCAAGGTGATAACATTTTACACTAAAATATTTCACTTTCTTATACCTGGCAAATTTTTGGAAGTTTAACTCTGTAGGGGAAAGAATGGAAAAGTAAATGCATCTATACAGCTAGTTGAATATAAATTGCATTTTAAAAAGAAATATATGATGGAAAATTTTGATGCATTATCATTAAAATTAAATATCTGAATGCCATAATAGAGATCAATTCTACTTCTGGCAAAATGCCCTGCCAAAATACTCAACACATTTGCACAAGCTCTTCAATTTACATTATATATCGCAGCATTCATTGTAATAGAAAAAAATCTAGATATAACCTAAATTTTTATAAAATAAAATAGTAGATATACATTTAGGTATATTCATACAAATGAATTAAATAAATTAACAATAGTTACATGCATCAACATGGATGAGTTTTGTATACATACATGTATGTATGTGCATTATGTATGTGCATCTTTGGTAAGGAACTTTGTTAGGGAGCCTTTATATATTAAATATATAAAATAATTCATAGGAGATGTACTACCCAGCTAATGCAGAGTGTTTGATCTGTCAAGAAGTTTAACAATGGGATAGAGAAAAAATCACAAAAGATTGAGGTATATCTTAATTTTTTTTTCTGAAAAAAAATTTGAAGCAAACTCTGAAAAATGTAAAGATTTGTTTTAGCCAAAGTGTCCGTTATTCTTATTTTCTGTTTGGGATGTGCATAATAAAATGTAATTTAAAACACCAATTTAAAATTGTATAAATTTTGATATATTTATTTATTGGGCAGGTCCTGGAGAAAATTAATCAATACTATTTGTGTTGTTGTAGCAGTAGACTGTGAATTGAGCACAATTAATATGTGGGAGGTAGGGGTGAGCCCAGCAACATTGAGGTGTCAGAATGTTAGGATTCACGGTTTCTCTTCAGTTTCTGTGATTCATGCCTAAATAAAATTAAACGGATATTCACACTGATATGTAAACTCCTCAGGATGGCAGTTTTTATCGGTTTTGTTCATTTCTGTATCATCATTAGGCACCTAAACATTGCCTGGATCATAGATGCTCCTCAAATATTTTCTGAATAAAGAAATTCTTTTAATAAAATCATCTTATTTTAATCCCAAGCTCAGGGATCATTAAATATCATTCAACATAAGTCATTTTGACTAGCAAAGGAAAATTCACAAATAAAATAAATTTCAAACTAAAAGCATTTTCTATAGCAAGTTTCTTGATGACCAATGATTATTTGAGTTTATTTTTAGCCCCAATAACAATTTCAGCCATCAGTGATAAAGACAATGCATGAATTCTAATTGGTGTTTGAATGATGATAAGGATATCCTTAGATGACCAAAGCTCCTCAAGAGTTTGTGAAAATGAACTCTTTGATCTGGTTTCATCTCAATGAGCAAAATGTGGTGTTATAAGGAGATTGTCCTGCTTCCACTATAACTATACTTCATCAAGGTAAATTAAGAAATAATTGGAAACAAGCCTGTAACACATTTTCTGTTATGTTTATAGTTATGTAAATGTGACCAAGAAGACTTTCAGTATTTTCAATGAGCAAGACATTCTAATCTATAGAAGCAATTCCGTACGTGTTCACAGACAAGAATAGTAGATGCCATCCTTCAGAGTCTTGATCTTTCTGAGATTCTCATCTAAATACCAGCAGTGATATGATGCTAAAAAATTCATATGCTCAGAAAGACATTCATAGCTTGGATAAAAATATGTAATCTTTAATCTAAAAAAGATATTAAAACTAAAAAATAATATAATTTTCAAAATATCTATTAGTCAAGAAGTGAGTTTTATATCAGTGGGCCTATATCTTAAAAAACAAACAAACAAACAAATTTTCTACTTTTGGGGTTTTGCAAACAGTCATTAGACTGACGAAAGCTATGGGGAAGATGTAGAAATCTTCTCTTCTGTCTTTTATCACTCTAAGTGGAAGCTTGTGGTAGAGGGGTCAGTGAAACTCCAGCATTTGTTCAGGTGTGAATTTGGCAGTCTGGGCTTCAATATCAGAATCATATTTATATTTCTTTTGTAACTCTCAGTGTTTTCATTCTCCCTAAAAGTTTTTCTCTTTGGAATTGTAAACGTTCCCCTTTGATATAAATACATATTAATCCTATACCTGGGCTCTTTTATTTATTTCTTACCACTCTTGTTTTATTTCTTTCAAAAGGGTCAAAATCTTTTTTCTGGAAATAAAAGCTTTACTCATCTGGTATCCAAAAAACACACAACACAAATGGTCTTCTGCAAACCTCTACATATCATAATGACGTATCTGCAGGAGCAGACCATTTGGATATCAAGTGCTGCTGAGGAATAGTTATTCGGATTTCCTTAATTCCCTGGATTTGCTGAGTTAATATTTGTTACCTCTAGGGAGACCCTCAGCTCCCCTGCACTGGACATCCTATATCCAATCCTTCCATTCTACATAGGCTTCCCCCCCATACACCCAGCAGTTTCATTTGAATGATATATTGGCATACCAACTTTCCTCTATGAGATCGTGCTCTGTTTTGTATCGTTCAAATACCTCCAATGTCATATATTTGCATAGGAAATTATCTCAATACAAAATCATGCAAAAAATAGTCTAATGGGTATATTGCCATTTAGAATTTAAAATAACAGCTTCCTTGTCTTAATTTGTAATCACTGAATTCCATGAACATTTATTTCTGTGATGGTAGTAGAAAGTTAATAAACATCTATTTACCTCGACTATATTTCTGACTCATATATATATTTTTATGACCACATATTTTAGGGCTTCTATGTTGTGTAGGATTGTCTGTTATTAACTAAGCACCACCTCCATTTCTTTCCAACACAGGTAACTGTATTTCCCAAAACCACTTTTTGGTAGGCCCAGGCTTCGAATTTGCAATGAGAGGCAAATTTGGAAGGTGGAAGGGAGGAAGAAGGCATTAGTCTCTGGAAGCCATGGTGTTCAGAGTCAATGGCACCAGGCACACAATTTTCAGTTTTCCACTTGTGGCTGCTTTCCACTTAGGAAAGACTGTAGATTCCTCTCTAAAATTCCTTGGAAAAATCTTGGTGCGCTTTTGCCCAAGATTCATTTCCTCTTCCTGTTCCAGTGTTCCAAGGCACTGATCTCCCTCCAGTGACATTCCCGCCTTCTCTCTCACACCTCCTCCACATCCATGGAAACCATAATTTTTAACCTGTGCTCCATACCCCCTCGTGCTTTCAGTGACTCTGTTCCTGTGATGGAATCTGGAATGACCATAAGTTTATAGTGCTTTTGGTCAGGAGTGGATTTGGATCCTATTGATTCCAAGTGTTCTGATTGTTTGGCAAGTCCTGGATTTCTGTTGGTAACCTAATCAACAGAGTTCTATGGTCTTTCCTCCTCAAAGACCTGCATACCTAGTTAGTAATCAAAGAAGAAGGTTCAATAAACAAGTGGCATCATGCTAAATTTTAGAATGCATTCTTTGTTGTATATTACCACCCAACCAGGTATGAAAATCTGTAAACAGATAATTATCAAAAATATCATTTCCTTCCTAAGTTATGAACTATATGTGACAAACTTTTGAATATCAAACATGAGATTTTAACTGGGATGAAATTCTGAATTTCCTCTAAACTAGAGTTTTTATTTAACAAATACTTATTGAGTTTCTTCTATTGGTATTGCAGCAAAATACTGCAAATATAAAAAACACATTATTTTTTATTCTACCCTTTAACATAATTCATGTATCGGGTGAGATAATGTGTGAAAAAAATATTATAATTTAAAAATCTCATTCTTATGAGAATAGATATTTTATGTGTGTATGTGTGTCTGTGTGTGTGTTTCACCAGAAAAACAATATTAGTTAAGCTAATCATAGTGGGTCACTCTAGTGTGTTATTTCATACTCTGGACCTTAATTGATCCAAATGATAGACACTTGATGAGGTGCATAATTTTCGACCTTTGATAGTATCAACCTGAAAATAATCCTACATTTATAGGACAATGCCCCTATGTATAGCCAGTCAAAATAGAGAATAGTCAAAACAGTTAATAACTGAACAGAATAAAAATAAGTTATATGTAGATATAATAATTGAATTATTTAGTATAAATGTTCTATTTTGTATTTGGAGCACTTAAATAACTGAATAAAATATCAATTTCCACAATTTACTCCACTCTTAGAGGCAATCAACCAATAAATTCATCTAATGTTAGTTATGACTTTTGGTTGAAGTTTATTTCTGTTGTCATCAAATTCGTTTGAAAAAGGGAAAAAAAAACAGCAATAATATTAACTGGATAACTACTAATTATTGTGAAAATGAAAATTACATTGTATTCTATTAACTTTGGAAGATTGGTGATACAAAATTATCCTACAGAATACATATAAATGTGAGATTTCTAAAATATGTATATACACTTTTATATATACCCGTTTATATACACAATATACAATATACATACACACTTTTCCAACTGCTCATGTTTTCAACAATCTTGGTGTGCTAATTATCTAATTAACTTGGATAGACGATCCAATTATAATTCTGAAGTTCACTGTGGCAGTATAATTATTTTTTTATAATCATTAACTTGGCTTAATCACCTTTAACACAAGTTTTGTAGGTCCTCAACTAATTAGTTTTAGTAGCTAATTACTGAATATTGAGAAATCGGATTTTCACTAAGATCTGATAACGTCTATTGTCATCTGGGTAGGAATGTGAGGACATTGTGTACAAGACACTAAATAAAGTTCACTAAAGGTCAATTTTTGTTGAACTAAAATTCTATAATATAATCAATTTATAGGGAAATGTATAGATGCATAGCAAGTAGTCCATCATTAGCTTCTAATAGAATCTTTGATTTTGTCCACATGTAAACTCCCCTTCCATGCAAATTAAGTAATGATGAAAAAGTCAATTTCAGTTGCAGCCTTAACTGAAATGATTTTTTAAAGTTAAACTCTTAAGGGAAAAAAATGATAAATGAGAAAAATTAATACCTTATTTAGAGGTCAATATAACTTTTCTAACACTATGTTCATTTGTTTTTATTTACTTTAAGGTTCTTTTTTGTTTAAATTTCAGTCCCTTACATCTTTCCCCTAAATTTGTCATTCTCTATTTTTCTATTTTAAAGGTAATACACAGTATTTCTAAATTCTAACACCAGTTATAACTGTTTCTCTCTGCTGTATGATATTCACTTTGAAAAGTCAGTTGCTGAAAGTCATTTACGTTGGCAAATTATATTCATTATAAATTCCGGAAACTAGTTCAATAGATATTTGTTCCCTTTGGATTATTATTTGGATGTAATACACTGATTTTGTCCCCAAAGATGAATCAAAGTATTTCCATATTTATGAAAAATAAGTAGTCAAATATATCTGAAATTATGCACACGAATACCCAATGGCACATACACTATAATTTAAATTTATAACTTCAGAAATGTTGCCATCTGTCTTACAAACAGCAAGAAACCAGCCTTAAATAACTCAAATGTGATTCATTTTTATTAAATTGTATTGTTTGTATATTAAACTATAAAATAATTCATATAAATTGGCGAAACCATTAGGGAATAAAAAATAGATTGTGTATCTCTTTATCATCTTTGTTTTAACCAGAAATAAAGAAACCATCATGCTTATGGAGTAAACTTTAAGATAAACTGTATTTACTAATGTCAAACAAGAAGTCAGAATAATTCACACAATCAACAACTTATAGGGTTTAATACAGATTGGACAAGAAATATTTAAACTACCACTGCCTGTAGACACTCCCCAACCTATTTTTTTTTCCCAAGGGATGGAGATTGACACTAAGGAAAAAAAATAATAATAATCTGCTCATTGTCAAATAGTGCCAAGTTGTGGAAATATGTGACTGTTCTAATTCTCATTGCATTTCTGCTGTGTTTTATTGCTTCTTACTAAGTCCCAGCAAGAAACCATAGGACAGAAGAGAAAACATTGGCTCTTCCTTCAAGAATAGTTGTCATCTTATTATCAAAACTGAATGCAAGAAAAATTACCTAAATTAGTAATTGAGAAGATACACAAGCCATATTCATTAATTTAAGTGCTAGACACACAAAACTGTTGGCAAGTTGTGAGAGTTCAAAACTAACTGTGTTTAAGCTACTGAGTTTGGAATTGTTTGCTATACAACATTTTTATTGCAATTGATAACCAACATAAATGAATGTGTGTTTTTTCATTTGAATAGAGATTATGCTATTAATAAGAATGATACCATATTTCACTCTAACCAGCAATATATTTAAGAGAGGAAAGCAGTATGAGGTTAATTTGTTGTTATCTTCCAATTGGATAGATGAAAAATAGTATCCCTTATAGTTTGTATTTCTTATAGGTAAGATCATTATGCAACAATAGAAATTAAAATATTGGCAATTCAACTGAAGGACACTGTGATTTCATCCTGATTATATAATCTTTCTTTCCCCACTTGATCACAATCATAAATTTGGTTTGTATCATTACATATAAATATAAATAATTCAGAGAAAAAATACTACAGTTATTTTGATGGTATTTTCTAGATATCTTATTCTCATTTTCCTTTATTTAAAAAGCCTATACTCTTAACATTTTTAATAGTGTCTTTTTATAATATATATATATATATATATATATATATATATATATATATATATATGATAATTTTAGGTCAATAATAGGTATTTTGAATAGAGATATATCTTGATGTATTTCTGCGCCATTTGTGTAGTTTCTTTTCATATATGTTTACTTTTTCTTTTTTTGTCATTTTTATTTATTAAACTTTATTGTGTTACTTATTCTCCACTGTTTTTTTAGTAAACTTTTATTCTTCAATTATTTACATTAAGCATGTTAAAGAAAATTAAGCGCAATAAATCAATTTACTGAAGAAAAATCAGAACACTCTAACTTTGAACAATCCTCTTCTGTTATACATTTTAATATTACTCAGAATTTTAGTTCTTTGATTCTTTCACTAATTTGTCAAATGAAATACACTATCATTACTTCTATATAAAGTTTGCTTATACTTATGTACAAATTTATCAATATTGTAAATCAACTTTTATTTACATCTCATAACATTTTTTAATGCATATTTCCTTTTTTCCAAACTATTGCCATGAAAAGATACAATGGAAATATCGAATTAACAGAAAACAAAAGTTAAAATGGCTACAGGAAATCTTCGTATGTCAATAATCATCCTAAATGTAAGTAGACTGAACTCACCAATAAAAAGATACAGAGTAGCAAATTGGATGAAAAAAACAAAACCCCACCATACACTGCCTCCAAGAGACACACCTCAGCCACAAGGACAAAAATAGACTCAAAACAAAAACGTGGAAAAGGATATTCCAAGCAAGTGGCATCCAGAGAAAAGTAGGTGTATTCATACTTTTATCTAACAAAACAGACTTCAGTATAAAAAAGTAACAGGAGACAATATGTGTTGTCTTCTTGATATGTGTTATGTCCTCTTATTGTATTGTCCCGTTAATCATTATGAAATGTCCATAATCAATATATCAATATATATGCACCCAACCAGTAAGCACCAAAATATACAAAGCAATGAGTAGCAGAACTAAAGGAAGAAACTGACAAAAAACACAATTATAGTAGTCGACCTAAATACACCATTGATGGCTATAGATAGATCATTCAAACAGAAAATCAGTAAGGAAATACCAGCCTTAAAAAAACACATTAGACCAAATGGACATAACTGACATTTACAGAGCCTTTCATGCTAGAATACCAGACTATACATTCTTTTCTGGTGTACTTGGAACATTATCAAGGATAGAGTATATATTTGGACACAGAACTAGCCTCAGCAAATTTAAGAAAATTGAAATCATACCATGCATATTTTATGACCACAAGGCTTTGAAATTGGAGATGAACTGCAAAAAGAAAGTGGGGGAAAAACACAAATACATGGAGATTAAACAACATATTATTAAATAATGATTGAATTAAAGAAGAAATTCAAGAAGAGATAAAAAAAATACATAGAAACTAATTGTAATGAAAACATATCCTACCAAAATTATTGGGATGCAGTAAAAGCAGTAATAAGAGGGAAATTTATATCATTACAGCTGGATTTTAAGAAACAAAAAAAATCTCAGGTAAACAACCTGATGGTACACCTTAAAGCAGTAGAAAAAGAAGAACAAGTGAAACCCAAAGTCAGAAGAAGGAAGGAAATAAAAATCGGAGCAGAACTAAATAAAATAGAGAACAAAAAGACAATAGAAATAAATAATACAACAAAGAGCTGATTCTTTGAAAATGATTAACAAAATTAACAAACCCTTGACTAGGCTCACTAAGGAAAAAATAGAAAAGAAATAAATAATCAAAATCAGAAATGAAAGAGGAATAGTAGTTACGAATACCACAGAAATACAAAGGATCATATAAGAATACAATGAAGGACTATATGCCACCAAATTCAATTACTTAGAAGTAATAGACACGATTTTAGAAACATATCGCCTTCCTATACTGAATTCCAAAGAACTAGATAATCAAAATAGACCAAACAACAGTAAGGAAATTGAAACAATCTTCCAAAAGCTTCCCGAAAGCAAAAGTCCAGGACCAGATGACTTCACTAGGGTTCTACTACACTTTCAAAGATTTAATACCAGTCCTCCTCAAACTCTTCTTAAAAATTGAAGAGGCCATAGTCCATAACTCATTTTATGAGGCCAAAATTACCCTGATACCAAAACCTGGTAAGAGTAACACAGAAGAAATAAAACTAGAGACCAATATCTCTGATGAGTACTGCTGCAAAAAATCCTAAACAAAATTCTAGGAAATCAAATACAACAATGAATTTAAAAGATTATATATCAATAGCATGTGGAGTTCATTCCATGGGAACTAGAATGGTTCAACATATGCAAATTGATCAATATCATACACCAAATAAACAAAATAAAGGATAAATATCATGTGATTACATCAATAGATGCAAAAAAAAGCATTTGAGAAAATACAGCATCTATTTATGAATAAAACACTTAATAAAATGGGTATAGAATGAAAATACCAAAACACAGTAAAGGCCATATATGAAAAAACCTCAGCTCATATCATAATTAATGGTGAAAAACTGAAGTCCTTTGCTGTATGTTCAGGAACACTACAAGGTTGTCCCCTATCACCTCTGCTTTTGAACATAGTACTGGAAGTCCTAGCCAAAGCAATCAGGCAAGAGAAAGAAATAAAGGCATCCAAAGTAGAAATGAAGAAGTTAAATTGTCACTTTTTGCTGATGACATAATTCTTTACATAGAAAACCCCAAAGACTCCACCAAAAAACTTTTAGAAACAATAAACGAATACAGTAAAGTTGCTCGGTACAAAGTCAATGTACAAAAATCCATTGCATTCCTACATGCTAATGATGAAATTGCAGAAAAATAAATGAAAACAAAATTCATTTTGCAATTTCAACACGAAAAATAAAATGCCTAGGAATACATTTAAGAAAAGATGTGAAGGACCTACAAACTGAAGAATATGACATTCTTAAAAGAAACTGAAGAAGACACAAAGAAATGGAAAGCTATTCTGTGTTCATGGATTGGAAGAATCAACATAGTTAAAATGGCCATATTATCCAAACAATACAAAGATTTAATGTCATCCCCATCAAAATCCCAATGACTTTTTTTTCAAAATATAGAAGAAAAATAATCAGATTTGTATGTAAACACAAAAGATCCCAAATTGCCAAAGCAATCCTAAGAAAAAAGAAGAAATCTGAAGGTTGAACACTCCCTAACTTCAATTTGTACCACAAAGTGACAATAATCAAAACATCATCGTATTGGCAGAAAACAGACACACAGTGCAATAGGTTAGAGTTGAATACCCAGTAATAAACCCACAAATATATGGACAGAGAATTTTCAACAAAGGAGTCAAAAACATATGATGGAGAAAACAAAGTCTCTTCAATAAAAAGTGTTGGGAATATTGGAAAGCCACGTGCAAAACATGAAACTACAGTGCTGTCACCCTATACCAAAATGAACTCCAAATGGATGAAAGATCTAAACATAAAGCCAGAAACAATAAATTGCTTAGAAGAAAGCATAGGGATTAAATTTACGGACTTTGAGTTCGAAGAGGATTTTATGAATTGACCTCTAAGGCAAAGGAAGTAAAGCAAAAATAAATGAATGAAACAATTTCAAACCAAAAACTTCTGCATTGCAAAAGAAACCATTAAAAAAAAAGAAAAAAAAGAGCCAAGCAAACTTAGAGAAGGTATTTGGAAACAACGCCTTTGATAAAGGGATAATATCCAAAATATATGAAGAACCCTTATAAGTCTACAACAACAACAACAACAAAACAATTCAATTAAACAATGGGAGGAGGACCTAAACAGAAACTTCTCCCAAGAATACATACAAATGGCCAACAGATACAGGAAATAATGCTCAACTTCACTAGCTGTTAGGGAAATGCAAACCAAAATCACAGTGAGGTATCACCTTACACCTGTTAAAATAGCTATCATCAACAAGACAAATAATAACTGTTGGAGAGGCTGTAGAGAAAAAATGAACCCTCATATATTTTTCGTGGAAATGTAAATTGGTATAGCCTCTATGGAACAGAGTATGGAGAGTTCTCAAAAATTTATGAATAGATTTACCATGTAACTCAGCAATCCTGCTTCTGGCATCTAACCACAAAATCTGAAAACATTCATCCATAAAGATGTACTCCGATGTTTATTGCAGCATTATTCACAGTGACCCAAGACATGAACATAATTAAAGTGTCCTTTGACAGATGATTGGATAAAGAATATATGGCACATAGGCACAATGAAATACTACTTTGCCATAAGAAAAGATGAAATACTGTCATTTGTGACAACATGGATGGATCTTGAGATTATTGTGCTAAGCAAAATAAGACAGATAGAAAAAGTCAAGAACCATATGACTTCACTCATATGTGGGACATAAAACTGAAAAGAACAAAAGAACAAGACAAACAGATAAAGAAACACAAAGTCATAGACACAGACAACCGTTTAGTGGTTACCAGAGGATAAGAGAGGAGAGAAGGTGGTAGACAAGAGAAAAGAGGATCAAACATATGGTTATAGAAGGAGGACTGACTCTGGTTGATTAACACACAATGTAAGATATAGATGATGTATTATAGAAATGTACATTTGAAACCTATGTAATTTTACTAACCAATCTTACTCCAATACAATAAATAAACAGAAACAAACAAAAAATAAACAAACAAACATTGCCTTGAGAATATCCTTATTGAAGTCTGTTTTTTTTTTGTTTGTTTGTTTTCCAAATCACATGATTGCTTAATTCCAAGAAAAATTTAAAAAATGAGGACACAGTTCTAGGTTCACAGTTACCTTATTACTCAAATTCCTTTGACATATAATGCATATATTTTTAGAGACTATTTTTGTTGCTATGAAGGAAAATAGATATATTTTGGGGTGTAATAAAAATTACATATATCTAATATAATAACATAAATTTATAAAATATCTAACAAATTTATTGCTTCTGTGAATAATGATGGCTGTTTTCCTGTAAATAATCATGCATATTGAGCTTGGAAAACCACCTCAAGAGAGGAGCTCTATATACATACATTGAACTTAAAGATTTCTAGAATTTCTTCCCACATTAGGCTTAAATATTATTAATACTTGGGCTTTTAACATGAAAGAGTGGATAAAGGATATTTATTTTGTGTTGTTTCCTTATAATGATTTGTAGCGAGGGAAAATAGAAAAAGTGTGACGTTTGGATGACAGACAAGTGAGTCCACTGTGAATACTTTCTTATTTCCTCACCTCTCTGAGAAACTTCATTTTTTTAAAAGATAACTGTTAGCATTAGAGGAATTATATAATCTAAATATCTAATTCAACACTTGTCACATCATTGGTGCACCTTCCATTTCTTTTCTTTTTTGTTTTTTAATTCTATACATAATGAATATAAAAATGTTTAAACCTCAGTGCCCTTTTTTTAATTGCACTTATTTCCTCCTCTGGCTTCTGATACAATTTAGAATAGGTAGGCAATTTTCATACTGGCACTTAAATATGGTATGTTGTATATTATATATGTACATGTATAATATGTATGATATTCATATATATGATATATTATATATAAATATTATTTTAATCTATGTTGTATTCATGAGTAAAATCTGCATGCATACTTGTCTCTATGCCATGAGGAAAACAATTTCAGGATGGTGACTGTTTTTAAATATTATTGTTTGCCTAACAAAAAGATGGGCTTCCCTTTTCGAGGCCAGGGATGGCCAGCAGTCCGGGAGACATGACCTGACAAACATATCTACGAAAGAACCTAATACTGCCTGGCAAGAGAATGGTAATAGTCAATAGCAGTTGGATTGGGCATGCAGTGGAGGTGCACTCTGCCCCAGCAGGTTGCTTCGGGCAAGATACGAATATGTAACATTTCTAAGCTTTAGTGTCTGCCTCTTTAACCCTCCTTCATGATTCTGTTGAAATAATGCACATAAGTCCTCAAAACATAATAGCTATCATTTTAGATATTAAGTTATAGATTACACCATAGACTTTAGAGTCAAAATATATCTATGTTAAAATACTGTGCTAAAACTTACCCCTTGTTTGAATTTTGGGATTGTTACTTGATTTCTCATCTGAATATTTGAACTTGACTTTGTTTCTAATTAGGAGTAGGTGTTGGATGATAAGGAGTAATAAAGAAATGTGTGTAGAAATGTAATCAATACATAAATTACTTCTGTAAGCAGTGGCTTTATAAACTAAAAATTAAAATAAAAAAGTTTCCTGAAAGGCAAGAGTAAGTGCTGGATCACTGAATCACTGTAGAGGTGATATTTTGCTAAGAGGATCAATAAGATTTTTAACATGACTTTGATATGAGATAAAATTTCATGTTATAGAAAATTGTATTGTAACATAATACTAAGAATGATTTGAAGCATCTTTAATAAAAGTAAATGAAACGATCATTCAAGGTCACCTGATGTAATAAACTCAGTTCAAATTAAGTAGTTTCTAGTAGTTTAAATCATGTTATAATGTATTCGCCCATCTTTTCTCTACATTTACAAATTTTTACATTTGGACTTAACTAAAGCATTCATCTAATCTTTTATTTCCTTTTAGTGTTAATTAATACTGCTCTGTGCTCTTTGGACTATTTTCTGGCTCAAAAGATTCTCATAATCTCTTATCGATCCTATGTACTTTATAGCCTTTCTTAATAAGTTTTTGACCACATAAATAGCAAAATGGGTTTATAGCATGTATTATGAGTCACATATGCTTAAAAATGCAAGAAAAAATCTTCGGAAACAAAATAAGTTTGTACTATATGAAGAAGTAGAAATGATTTACCCAAATTAAAGTGCTATTACATTTTTCAGTGTTAGTTTTTTCCTCCTCAAAACATATTCCGTAACTAATTCAGATTCCTCTAGAAAAGCTGCAAAATACCCAAATATCTGTAGCCTGCTCAATCTATTGAATCACAATTGTTGAAGATTGAACTAGAGAATCTGAATTCTCAAAAAAATCTTGCCATCTGATTATTCAATATATTCACACATGAGATACATGATAGGAATAAGGATTCCACATTATAGAAATAAGTAATCAGTAAGATATAAAGTCAATTTTTAAAATGATATAGTCTAGTATTTTATCTCATTTAAAACCATATGAAAAATTATTATTGAACATAGTATATTTTTTGTGTATTAGTTTTATTAAGTTTAAAGTATTTTAGTGCAGTAAGAGTAATGATCACGTTTATATTTATTGAACCAGCACAGGACAAAGATATTTGGGATTATTGTTCTCATTAATTGAGTCTGAATGATTAAATAATTAGACAAAGGGTGATGAAACTGGTCACTGGTTTAGCTAGAATTAAGGCAGAGACATGGTATGAATCATAATAAGAATTGCATACATATGTATGCATAATCACAATATTATACAGTCCTGTATCAGGGAGTTTTGGGACCAGACTTTTCTATTACATTGCATCAGGAAAGGCTTATAATATGAGGCAAGAGATTTTGCTTATGTAGATACTAGAATGGTTAATAGCTTATCAAAGTTAAAGAAACATCGTGTCAACTACATAATAGAAAATATATCCAGAAGGAAACTGGGCAAAGAACAGTTAAAATGGAAACAAGCAGAGACCCTACAGAGGACAGTACTACAAATTGTGGAAATTCTTAGTGCTGATTCCCACGTATTTCCAACTTTCTTCCTTCCGGACAAATTGTACTAAACTGTCCCTTCTGAATTTAAGTGCTTCTCTGTAACTTATTTGCCCTTTCAAATAGAAATGGAAGGTATATGCGATCTGGTAAATACTTTTGGAGCCAGTGAGCAATTTGAGATGCTATTTCCTTTACTTCTTTGTTGGTGTAGAAGCATATCTCAAGATTAGTAACTGTGATGAGAGTCGCCCTAACTCCACCCAAAACATACTGATTATATGGAATATATGGAAATCAAAGCAATATTTTAAACATGATCAAATTTCAAAGTGTAAGAGAAATGTAATGATAGTGATAAAAGTAGAACATATTATGCTTTAGGGAAAAAAGGATTTATAGACAAATAATAATTTAATTATAATACTTCATTTTGACACTCAGAAAATAAAATATTATTAAAAGTATATTAAAATTAATTTTATAACTTTATTAATTGATGTTAATTTTCCATTTAAATTTTTTGTTTATTTGTTTTGTTTTGTTTTTATTGGAGCCCACTTGCCTAATAGTGCTATGGAGTTAGTTTTAACATAAATATACTTAGCATTATTTTTGAACTACTTAAGGTATTTGAGCACTCATTCCTGATGATAAACAGCATATGTTGATTCATAGTAAAGATTAGTTTATCCATTGATAATATTAAAAACATGACTTTTTTATGTTATAAGTGGTCACAAGTGAAGAGAAAATGATGGGTTAATTAGCAGTATGTTAATATAATATTTCATATAACAGTGAATGCGGTTTATGAATTGTAATGTTTATTGAATGATGTTTCCACTATAGTAAATAATAAACAATACAAACTATCAAGAAAACTTTTTCTACCTTCTACAGTTATCTCTGTAAGTATGGAGATAAAATTCTTTTATATCACAAATAGGCCAGTATGTGTATTATTCTAGTTAATAAATTATGTTTCATGTAAAAAAGATATTTTGTTTTTATAAATTATTTGATTATGTAGCAACTTTGAAATAAAACTAGATGATCAATGATTCACATAATAGTAGTTTCAAAACAGAGAATTAGAAACAAATATAAGAGAGACAAGATTTGAAGAAAAAAGAGAAAGGCTACCCTCAGTTTGAAGAAGCATTTGAGTCTAAAACTTATAAACATTTACTGAGATATAGGCAAGTTTGAGGAGCTATGCACCTATGAATATCCTAGTAAAATTTTGAATTCTAAGTATTAAATTCAAAGGAAAGAAAACATTTTAAGCTTCCCGACAGACAAGTCACTTAGTAAAATATTCAAATGTATTAAATGTCTCATCTCTAACAGCGGAAGCTAGAAGAATATACAAAAAGACTCCTCTACCCAGGAGTCCTATGTTAAGACAATATTACCTTTTAACAGATATTTCACCTTCTAAGGGTGAAAAAAAATTGTAGATATTCAAGAATTCAAAATCTATATCGAGTATCAAGTTACAATTCACTTGCAAAAAATACTTCTCAGAGGACTTTAACATAAAATTAGTGAGATAAAAACATTCCAATATAAAAGACAATGAAGTGTAGGTGAAGAAAGGTGATCAAACAACAATGCGTTAAAAGTTTTATATTACTAATGTAAACTACTGAATTCAAAAGCTAAACACTGGATGAGGCTAGGAAAATCTATATTGCTTTAATGTTTGTAACAATGTTTAATATGTTAAGTCATTGCTTATAAAAAATGTAGAAAGTGTTCCTTCACAAGATAAGGCATCTATGTATCGGAATTCTTTATATGACTTTGACAAAGGTTTCAAATTTATGCCATGAATTTGAATTTATTTGTTCTTTCTTTTGGTCATGGGGATTAGGTGCTGAATGAGGGAGGATATGCTAATCTGAGAAATGAATAGCAACTAGTCATCCTGGAGAGATTTCTAAACATGCAATTTTTGGAGAAGGAATTCTCTTTTTAAAATAGATTTATCTATAAAAGAAAACTTCCAGGAAAAAAAAATACAGTACTAGTAGGAAAAGTCATAACTATCCGCCATAACTAAACTGAGACCCCTTGCTTCTTTCTCTATTCTAGTTGACTTTTAAAATCATATCTATTGAGCACCTGGACAAAAAACCTTTTTCTTTGTCCTCTTCTTACTTTTCTGCTTGGGTGTTTTATAAAAAGTAATTCATGTATAGATAGATTTTTTTTCCCTTCTTTAGAATTTGTTATGCTGGCTCTTAGGGTCTGGTTTATACTCATTCCCAGGCACTCTGAAGCACATAAAACATGTTTTTTACTTATTTTGAGATAGATTAAACCTGCCTGTCTTTTCATTTTAACCTAGCTTCTAGTTTTCTTCTTTCTAAAAATTTTATGTTTAAAAGTTTTTCTCCTTTCCTTCAGAGCTAAAAAAAAGGAGAAGAAAAAAAAAAGGGGAAAGAAAGAAGGAAGGATGGAAGGAAGGAAGGAATGAAAGAAGAGAGGACACAAGGAAGGAAAAAAACTCTCAACAGCATCTTAGAAACTAAATATTTTTACTTCTAGAATTCTAGTGTTTAATTTTAATATTTTTTCACAATGGAACAAATGACCCAGTCACGTGGATAGCAACACTCAAAGATTAAGACTTGAGTTAGGGTTGGGTCTATACATTTTTATGTCAAGTTCCTTCTCAGTTCCCCATATGTGGTTAGTCACCAAAGCTGTGAATATCAACTCCACCCTAACTTCTTGGAAAAGGAGGCATCATTTAACAACACGTTTAGCTTGTTCTTCATATTTCTACGTTATTTCTAAAGAAAACTCTATATGTTCTATAATCATTCATCTGTCTTAAATATAGATATGCCTTTCTGAAATTCTGCTTCCATTTAAAATCTCCCATAAGCTTGGATGATTTATGCAATAGATTGTAAACTCTTTAGTACCTCCATTCGAAGACTTTCACTAAATAGTTTTGTTTTTCCTGAGGATAGTGACTATTTCTTATTTTTTTATATTTATTGCATTTCTTTACATGACTGGAATGATATATATTCTCACAGATTTTTATAATTCAATTACGTTAGTAAAAACAAGTTGCGATTAACTTTTATCATGTTGTTTAATAAGTTGAAACTATAGAAATTCCCTTCTATACCATTTCCTCTGTCTATTAAATTACGAACCCGATGCTTTGTTATTTTAATTCATCAAATGTGAAAAAAAATATGTTGCATGTAAGAGCAATTTTAAGTTTCCTCTTTTATTTGGAGGCCTGATATGTTGATTAAATACATAGTCGATGACATTGACCCCACCCCATTTTTAAAAAGAATATAAAATAAATAAGTTTATATGTACCTTTCAACATTATCAAGCTATCTATTTATACATGCACATATTTGATGTTGGTTATATTTTGGCCATCTAGAAAGATATACTCAAGTCCGAACTATCAGTAACTCAGAATATGTTCTTTTTGTTAGTGAGGTCTACACAGAGGTAATAAGTTAAAATGAAGTAATTAAGATAAGCCCTAATTCAACTCCACTGGTGTCCTTATTACATTCAGGGAAATGTGGACACAGAGGCAGATATACAAAGTGGGAGGACTACAGGAAGAAACACAGCGAGAACACCATATGAAGATGGAAGATTAGAGTGATCCATTTTCAAGCCAGCAAACACAAATGATTGTAGGGAAACCACCAAAAACTAGAAGAGAAGCCTGGAACAAATTCTCCCTCAAAGTCCTCAGAAGAACCAAACTATTGATTTCAGAATTCTACCCTACAGATCTATAAGACAATAACTTTCTGTTATACTGAGCCATGTAGATGGTGAAACTTTGTTACATCAGCACCAGGGTATCTATTTATCTATCTATCATCTATCTATCTATCTACCTACCTATCAATCATCTCAGTTGTATTCCTTTATTACAAATATATCAGCCCTATTTGGATCAAAGCTGCTTGAATGAACACCTTTTTTTACACCTGGTACGTGTAAATTATCTCACAGAAACATTCATTTTGGGGCAAAGATTTCCCCTCTCCAGATTGTTAAACAGTCCACAAAGCTGGCTAGATTGAGTTTCTAATTGTATACTCTTATTTAACCTGTTGTTATCAAAGATGTTATTTTATTGGGTCGTGTGGGTGCATATGGGTTTTCAACCTCAATCCAAGCTGTTTCAGGACTAGACTTCACGGTCTATTCTTTGTTTGAGGACTGAGATATCAGAATATTTTCCCTTACCACAAAATGATTTTATTTTAGAGACTTACATGCCATTCCTTGTCCTGAACCTTAATCAGAGCAATCTTTCTCTATAATAACACTTCTTAATCAAAATTCTGAAGCCTAAAGATTAGAGATCTCAGTTCCTGTTCTCATAAATCTAATATTCAACTTATTCCACCTCTGCCCTAGTGATGTCCTCTGTGTAATAAAGAGCCTATTATCATTTGGTAGATCACACACACACACACACACACATTAATCTTATTTCCCTCACATTCCAGGGTGTCTATTCATAAGTCACTTATATACTTAAATTATCTATATGATGCATACACATACTTATAAACAAAGACAAATACACTTACACACATGTGCACATTCATAAAACCAAATATACTGGGTTTTGGAAAAGGATAATATGACAATTACTGAAATAATATGATATAATTGGTTGATATTTGTGGAGATAATTATGAAGTCCAATATTACAAATAGTGTCAGTTCATGTAGATGACATTTCTTCAAGTTGAGTCATTCACTCTAATGAACTTACAGGCAACATTCATTTTGCTCAGTTTGACAACTCTCGAAAACTATTTTAAGTTAACGCTGAAAGTATCAACTGAATGTTGCTGTTGAAATATAAAACTAGGGTACAATGAATATACCTTGCAGAATAAATTTGTGATTGCTTGCCAAGATTGGTTCATCTCAGTCAATGGCAATATACATGTTTGGCAATTTCTATCCACTTGATTTGTCACATATATTCCACTGGGATTCCTCAAATTTCTTTCTATAAAAATTTTGTTTACTGAGCAAAGAATAAAACAATAAGGAAGGCCAACTGTTCGGGAAAACTCAATGCATCACTTTGATAATTGTTACCTGTCTTTCATGTTTTTATTTTTGTCCATTTGGACAGATGATGAAAGAGTATGCAACCAAAAATGTACGGGGAAAAAAGGATTACAGAGGCTTGTCAGAGAGTTAAATACAGTGGTACCTCCGTTTTCAAACATAATCCGTTCCAGAAGATCGTTCGAGTTCTGAAACGTTCAAAAACTGAGGCATGGTTTCCCCATAGAAAGTAATGCAAAGAGGATTAATCCGTTCCAGACCTTTAAAATCAACCCCTAAAACTGCAAATTTATCATGAATTTTACTATCTAATGATACCATAGATCCTTAAAATTTACAGCATTCGTAAACTGAAATGTTCGTCAATGGAGATGTTCGAAAACCAAGGTTCCACTGTAATAGCTTTAAATCTACTATTTTTCTGAATTTTTTAATGCTATTTTTCAACTTTAGAAATCTTGTAATTAAAATTCTAATAGTATAACAGCATGGCTTATTACCTAAACCACTGCCTTTCATTTCAACTTCTGTCTCTAATTTTGCCTACACCCCTTCTGCCCACTATTTCTTCATCAGTTTCTTTACAATTATTCTTTCTATGGGGTAGTTTTCTCAGACGCGAATGCTAAGGAGCCAATATGCTCTTTTACATATGATTGAGCTTTTGATCTATGTTCAAATTCTGTGCTTGTGGCAAATAGTTTGTTCTATATCAATTATAAATATATCAAAAAGCATTACTGCAGGGCTATACAGAACCCTCCATGTCCTGTCAAGAGGGTTAACATATTATTTATGAATACATAGTGTCAGGGAATATCATTTTCTGCTAAACAATTATGATCTTGTTCTATTCCTTCCTTTCAAACCTTCATAATAATTCTATGCTTAAGGAGCTTTGAACAATGTTATCATGTGTGCTTTCTCTGAGAAGATCTTTAAAGAAGATGGTATTCTAAAGGCTTTTATATATATATACATATATATATACACACACACACACACACACATATACATATATATACACACATATATAATATATAATATATATTATATATATATTACATATATATTATATATATTTATTTATATCTATATCTATATCTATATCTATATATATCTATATCTATCTATCTATCTCTATATGTATTTATTTACTTATTTATTTATTTATTTTTTGCTACTTTCCCTATGGGAATAGTTATCCTGAAGTTTTGGACTATTGTTTTCTAGTTTGCTTAACTGGTATACTGATGTAATGCCATTATTTGATATCACAAAAGCCCCTGGTGTTAGTAGTTTTTGATCTATAGGAACTATCATAAATGTATATTTGACTACTTTAAGTTGAAGTTATTGTGCTATTTCCCTTCACACAAAAAAAGGACAAAATTATATCAACAAGGTATACATCCATTTAGAATGCTAAGAACTCAAGTCAATGAAACAAATGCAGCCCTGAATAAAGCCATGCACATCCTTAGCTGGGAAATGGTGGTCTCTGGCAGACTCCCCCAAGTTTTGAAAAGGTTTTTCACTGTGACAACTTTTAGACTTAAAATAGTCTACAATTCAGGTTAAAAACTTCCATGGAAGCAGGTATCAGTTGCCCTAAAGTCTATGTTTTAAAGTTTGCAGTCACAATCTCATGTATTCTAACATGGAACATCTGCAATGCACCCAACTTGAAGTTGGGGAGTGCCATTGCAAGAGTCTGTGTTCATTAGTTCATTATTCACCATCCACACAAATATAGTGGGTGAAAGCTCAATTCTTACATCTTGATTCACACATGGCTGCACACTGCAAGTAACTTCATACCAATCTGCTGATCAATAAAATCTGGCAGTAGTATAAAAAGGAATTTTAAACACAGCAATGTTTCCAAAAGCTCCTGAAATATCTGATGGGGAAGTGAGTTGGCAGACACAGAAGATGATGCAGATTGCCCAAAAAACGGCTCTGGACAGTCTTTACTTTGGTCTGCCACAAAGTCCCACTTAAATCACTGAAGACATTCTATAGGACTTCTCTTAAGTTGTTACAAAGAAAATGTACTTTCTTTTCATGCTGGCTAGCTTAAGCCAAAATGAAGTAACAACATTTCACAGTCCTTGGATGCTTTGCTGGTACTGATGGGTATAAGAAATCAACACAACAAATTTTATCATAGCCGTCAATGCTGCTTCATTCTCTACCCCATACTTGTCCTTCATATGTCTTTAACTATGACTGGACTATACAATTAAAAACCTAAATACTTTTATTGGTCTCTCATATTCAAAAAAGAAAAAAAAAGGAAAAAAAGGCATATTGAAAAAAGTCCTCCAAGTCCTCTTTCTTGATCTACAAATCACCATTTTCAGAGCAATGGAGAAATGAACATAGTAGAAGTGTACTGATGATATGCTTATATGACATAATCTCTACCTCAGAGGTTGCATTAAGAAAATTCATCTGGGGAACGTAATTTGGTGGTTACCAGAAGGTAAAGGGGTTGGGGGTGGGGGATGAGGGTGAGGGGGATCAAATGTATGGTGATGGAAGGGGAGCTGACTCTGGGTGGTGAACACACAATGTGATTTATGGATGATGTGATACAGAATTGCACACCTGAAATGTATGTAATTTTACTAACAATTGTCACCCCAATAAATTAAAAATAAATTAAAAAAAAAAAAAAGAAAATTCATAGAACTCCTCCATGATTGCCATGCCATTTCCACAACTAAAATTTTATTTTCAGTCTCTGTACTTCCTGCCATTCCTTTGGTCAGCTGTTGTTTGAGTTGTTTACGCTCCTAAGTAGTAATATTAGGTCAGTTTCTATTGGACCAATATCTAGTGAAAATTTACTCTTTGGAATTCGTTCCATTAAATGACCTTGTGGTTCGCGGATTCTTTCTGTCTATCATCTATCTATCTATCTATCTATCTATCTATCTATCTATCTATCTATCTATCAATCATCTATCTATCTATCATCTATCACATAACTATATCAAAAACTGAGGACATTTAACTATGGATGTAAATTAAATTCAATTGTGATAGACATAATATTTGATATTATAGAGTAAAAATACAACACACAATTAAGCAAATAGTTAAATATTGGTATTACAATTATATTTTTGTGAAAATAAATTTTATGGAAATTAACAAAGAACTTGAAAAAAGAAAGGAGAAGAGATGAGTTTAACATAATTTGTTAATGCAGGCATTTCTGAAGAGGTGACTAAACACCTGGTCTAGCACTAAACTAAAAAATATATATTTTTCTAGTTTATAGTTCATTTTTATTTTGTGATATAGCCTTTGGAAATGAAAACTTTGCAGTGTTTGTGTGAGTTACATGTTATTTTAAAATGTATCTTTCTGAAACCTATTTAAGTTTCATATTCGATGATACACTTTCAAGATAACAGATTTCAATCTAATTAAAATTCAAAAAAATATTTCAAAATGTGAGTGATTTCTTTCTAGTTAAAATGTTTTGATAGATACAATTATCAGAGCAGAAGAATCTTGATTCAGAAATAATATATAGATATTTTTTCACATAAGCTAAAGAAATCCCTCTGTTCTTGTCATAATCTCTAGAGGAAAAGTTAATCAATATACATAAACATGTCAAACACCAATACCCTAAAATACATTACTTGACAAATATATCTGTTTCAATTAATTTTTTCTAAGGTTTGTTATGTTCTTTCTATAACAAAGTAGACAATTCTTTTCTCAAGATATACTATGGCTATATATCTCATAGTCTATTACTACTCATTTTCAATATATAAACTAAATTTGCATGGAAACATAAATGACAAGTTCTTGAAAAAGCTAAAGAATAGAGTTTAGCACTAATGTGATCAAAACTGTATCTTTTAGGTATTGTGACTAAACTATAATTATATCATTAAAACAGTAGAAAGAAATAGACATGGTAACATTTTATATTATCAAATGCTGTATTCATTTGGCAGTACTCATTATGTGTGACTTCAAATTTTCCATTTTTTATCATTCTCATTTGTCTTGATGTTCTTTTAAAGACATGCTAGAATGTTGAAAATTCAAAGGATTTTGAATACCAGCAAAATAGTTTTATTTTCTAATGAATAGATTCTGAAGATGGATAGTGCTGATAGTTGCACAACAATGTGAATACTTAATGACGCTGAATAGTACACTTGAAAATAGTTAAAATAGTAAATTTTGTTAAGGATTTTTTAGCATAATAAAAATGGCAACATTTTACTTACTATGAGAATGCACCAAGTAGTTTAATATGTAGAATGTGATCTCTCATATCAGATTAACCATGCTCAAATCCTTGCTCTACAATCAACTACTTTAGCAAATTTAACCAAGTTACTTAATCTGTGTGACCCCATTTTTCTTCAACTCTGAAGTTGGATTGATATTAATATCTAACTCAAATGACAGTTGTTAAAATTAGGTGACATGTAAAAGTTCTTATTTCATAATAAGGACCACATATGAAATAATTCAGAATTCTAAACTTGCAACTCTAATTCCTACAATGCAGGATTTGTTAATAAACTATATTATATTATAATATGCTCTAAAATCTGTATTTTTGTTTTTCAGTGATTAAACGATCAATTTTGTCAGAATAAGGAATGACTGTAACTTGTCAGTAATGTTCTAAGGATTACCTTCTCCTCATAGAGACCCGTTACACACTCAGAGAATTAGAGACTGTCCAGGATTATAGAAAATCCCTGGGTAAATGCAAGCTTGTGTCAAAAACCTATAGAAATACACTGATATGAAACACTCAATATGTCATTACCCTATGTACAAGATTATTAACCAAAAAGATCATATATACCAAGCAACAATGTAAGTCCCATCCATGTATACTTTTGTTCTATGATCTGCTCATAGACATCTACAAGACCACTGTGTTTCATTTACCTTTACTAGTGAACCACTTTAAAATCTCACTACAAGAATGTCATCAAAATTATACGCTGTGCAAGATCATTCTACCAATTTCAACATCTGTCTTCTGAAGAATGGCCTGAAAAAAAGCACATACTTAAAAGCTTTTTGTACACTATTGTATTTTGTTTATGATCTCTCTTTTGTTGATATCTAGTGATCTTTCCTCCTACCTAAAAGAGAAGAAATCTCAAAAAAAATTAAGAATATGTTACTAGAACATTTATAATTTTAGTAATAAAAAAATAACAGAATTCAACCTGATATATTAGCTAATAAAATTGAGAACATCGAGGATTAGGATGACTCAACCAAAATCCGGTGTCTCACTTTGTCTTTTCATTAACATATTTAGCCAACTTGGAGAAAAATATACTATTTCTAATAAGCAACACTTCCAATAATTTCAAAACACTTGCTTCATATAAGTATGCATAATGTACAACTTAATAAGGAGAATTGTTACAAAGCTTCATGGCAAGAATTCTAATCATCTTAAAGTATGTCATTCTTAAAACAAATGTGGAAATATGACTTAATTATTGCTATACTTACACATAAAGTATGTAGATAATTTAGCAAATAATTTGAATAAGTCAGATTAATACCATTTTTGGAATCAGGTTTTATAAACACACAAATATTAGAAACATGTTGACAGATACAAATAATAATTAACTCAACATTAACTAAGAAAACTAAACATTAATACGCAGAGCAAATAACTCAGATTAGGAGACAAGAATCAGTAGAATATATTTGTTCTTAATTGTAAATCACTTTTAAAGGATTAAACATATTCATAGAAACTATATATTTTACAATCATATATTTATAGAAATTAGTAAAAGGAGGCTATAAAGGAAATATGGAAAGAATAAAAGTTTTTAAAAGTCCAATGCATTTACTGATAGTCAAACTTTATAACTAGTAAATAAAACAAAACAAAAAAATAGTGTAGAATGAAGCTTTCTGCAATTCTAATTCCATACCCAAACCAAAATGTCATAACACTATTTGTTCACATAGAAATAAAATGTCTATAGATCTATTTCTAAGTGTCTAATTTTCATGAATATATATATATATATTTCATGAATATATATATATATATATATATATATATATATACACACACATGTAAAATTTCTGTGAGAGTTTGGGGTCAGCCTTTATTATTTGCATATTTACAAACAAAAGGGATGCTATTTCACAGCACATCTTTTATTTAGAGCATTTTTTTTGGTAAGAAGCCAGTATATCAAGCAGTTAGAGAACTGATTTCATGGGTCGGTCATGGTGAAATCAACAAATTTCACAGTTTGGCTAGAATTAATGAAAACAGCTGCAAAAATACAAATAATGTCAAAGGCCTTTTAGAAGTTTTTAATGAACAAAATGAATAAAAATATAAATGTATCTAAATGTGAACTTGACATTTCTTTTTTGTTTCACAAGGTCATAGAAAACTATAGCAAGTATGCCTGAATCAATTATTTGGCCTCACACTAAATTTTTAAAGTACTATTTTCATGATAAGAATAGATTATTGTTGAACATCTCATATATTTTTATTTCTAAAAACTGCTAAGCATTTTTTTGCTTTCCATTTTGTGTCAACACAATTGAATCTAAGCTTTTAGTTTTTTGGCATTATGCTTCTATTCTATTCTTAAGAAACAAGATAAACAAAATACATAAATTAAAAACAAATGCTTCTTAATATTATATTTATTGTTATACAATAATACTACAGACATGATTTTATAAATAGAATGAAAATGTAAATTATTTATTCAACTAAATAACAATAGAACCAATGAAATGGTATCGCTTGTTCAAATTCAGTAATAAAAAAGGAATGCAGTACTGGGTACTACTAATACATGCTATGACAGAAGATAAACCTTGAAAATACTGTGCTAAGTGAGAGAAGTAAAAAAAAAAAAAAAAGACTGCCTATTTTATGATTCCATTCTGAATTGCCTAAAACAGGTAAATCTATAGAGATATAAATAAATCTATACTGATAATTAACACCTATAGACTATGTTGAACATAACATATTGAACACATTAAGGTAAGAGAGTTAAGTTGTATATAGGGATTTTTATAAGAATTTGGATATTTAAAAAACTATTAATTGTTTCTCTATCCAATCGTTATGAAACCAAACTCAATAATGTCTATTCATAGATTCTGTAATCATACATATAAAGTTGAGGGAATGTCTTCTTCAGGATTTAGACACAATTTTTATTGTCAAAGACACACATTTAGCCTGTAGCTTATAGTAGAGCCGCCAGGCAAAACTCCAAGTGAAGAAGAATTTAACTGCTGAATGATACGAGTAAATAATAACAATTAATTTGTTATAGTAACCAATATTATCAAAATAGAAAACAAAAAAAATTCTCTATTGGGTATAATAAAGCATATTTCCTAAGGACTTGAAAAATTGGAGTATAATAAAAATATTTCATAAGGACTCAATTTTTTCCTAAGATTACAATATATGATGAAAAACATTCACAAAGACAAATTAGCAAGCTCTCTTTGTTTTACTTATATTATAAATAAGTCCATTAAGATTAACAAATTTTGTCAATATTTTAACACATTCTACTTCTTTTCATATTCAGATATTATAAATCAAGGGCAATAAAATTTGCATCCTCCAAATATTTCATACTTTGCTATGGATGTTCAAGTCTTATTTGTCACTATCTCTTTCATATTATAAGAAAAGTGGCATTTAGTTTTAGGTAAAAATCACTATTACTTTCACTGGAAACAAAACAAAACAAAACAAATAACACATCCTAGTACCTTGGATACACAGAATATTTATCTGTTGTGATTGCTTGTAGGTGTCCTCAACCACCCAGTCTTCACAACACATCTGAAGACACTGACTTCTCTCTCCCAAAGAAAACTAGCATGTATGTATGTAATTGAGGCTTGATGGTGTGTAATTGTATGTATATTTTTCATGTAAACATATAAGATTAACAGAGTCATTAGGGCACATCAATTGTTTCATAATCTGCACAATTTATTTCTACTTGTTTAAAATAGCAAAATTAAATACAATCATTAATAGAACAAAAAAACATAGTTTCCTTGGAACATATTAAAGTCAGAAGCAAAAATTCATTTACTAAAATTATATATAATATATAGAAATCAAGCAAATATTCAAAAATTATTGGTCAAATCAATATATTATTAAATGTTTTAAATTTAACTAATATCTTAAAAACATGGAAAATATTAGTGCTCGTTCCCTCAAAGAAACACTAATTAAACAATGATACCTTTACAAGAGATTCAAAATCCAGTCAAAAATTTGCATTTTGGCAAATGACTTCAAAAAGTACCTAAATATAATTTTTAAAAATCTAAAAATATGACCCTCATGCAAAATAGAAAGAATCAATGTCAAAATTTATTTAACCCTTTAATTAACTTCCGAACAAGTAGTAGTTTAAGCCTGGTTCAAAGGAGAATTAGAGGAATTGGTATTTATATATTCAGTCTGTCAAAATAATGCTGAAATTAATCTGCTTACATATATGAATGATTAATATCCTTCAGGGAAATAATGCTACTATTTGTTGAGTTATCATTTCTGTCACACCAAAATCCACACAGTAACAGTTGGGCTATAATTAAATAATAAATCACAAAGCTAACCACAGGTAAAATATTCCTAGAGGCTTAAATGCTCCTTGGTAGAACTTATTAAATGAGCGCTCATGATACTTAAAGGATGTGTGTATTCAGTTTGATTTCTGAGTTTGAATAATTTTTTTATAAATTATGGAAGAAAAATATATCTAGTCTAATCAAAGAAGAGGCTCTATGCAAAATTAAGTTTTTATACCAATTCTGGATTGGGTATTTCTTGACATACATATTCCATGATTCTTCTCATCTAAGATAAGCAATTTTGGAAGATATTAGAGAAACGATCATTGTAAGAAAGCCATTGTAAATTTATTTGGAATAGCCCAAATTTAGATCAATAATGGAGAGTCTTACATTCAGTGGCCTATCGTTTGTTCATAAAAGTTATGTGTCTATGAAAATTACCCTCCCTCAAAAAACAACTAAAAAACTGGAATATATATGAAAAAAATGATTACAGACTTGGACAACAGGGAGAGCAGAACTGTTATCTATGAAACAAATTAAATTTAAATAAGCCCTGTGATTTACCTATCTTACTACCTGAACGCGATTTCCAGACGATAGTAGAAAGAAAAGAAACCTAATGTGTTTCCCCAAAAATAAGACGTGGCCAGACCATCAGCTCTAATTCGTCTTTTGGAGCAAAAATTAATATAAGACCCGGTACTATTATATTATATTATATCATATCATAAAGACCAGGTCTTATATTATAGTAAACTAAGACCGGGTCATACATTAAGTTTTCCTCCAAAAGACGCATTAGAGCTGATGGTCCAGCTACGTCTTATTTTCGGGGAAACACTGTAACAATCATCAATGATCTCACTGATTTAAGAAGACAGTGATTACATTTGGAGGAGGCTATTATGGCTCGTATTTGTGTGGCAGAATATCAGAGAAGAGAGAGATGCAAAGAAGAGGGTTAAAGATCAGTTATTGGGTCTCTGGCTCTGGACTAATCTGTGTATATGTAGAGAAGAACCCTATGAGGATGATAAAAGAGCTGCTTGTAAACAGCTGACCACATAATTTCTGGAGTGTCTAGCTGGCTGGAAATAGTTCAAGTTCAACCAGTCAAAGCTTGGATAACTTGTTACATACAAAACCTTGGGTAGAGTATCCAAAAGAGTAAATTTTACTAAGAAGACTAAACAAAATCTAGAATAAATACTGCAGTGGACTCACACTAACAAAGATTAGAAGCAAGTCATGAAAAGATTAAATCTATCCTAAGTAACTTATGTTCATGCTAGAACAAAATCAAACATTCTTAGAAATATACAAAATCCAGCCCTCAGCAATGTAAAGTTCACTTCATCATTATTTAAATATTCTGCTCTTCAAAAAACACTGGTAGAAAATAAAAGGGCAAACCAGACTTTGGGAAAAAAATATTTGCAAAAAATATATTTGATAATGAACTTATGTCAATAATATATAAGAAACACTTACATTTTATAAGAGGAAGACACACAATCAAATTTTACATAAATGGGCAAAATATTTGATAAGACTCTTCAAAAATAATACTCGTATACATGGATGACAACCAAGTACAAAAAAATATATTAAACACATTATTATTTGAGGAAATTCAACTAAGCCATAGTGAGATACAACTACATATGCTACAAAATGGCTAAAATATTAAAGTAGTAAGACTCAGGGATGAGGTCATGAAAACAGAATTTTAATGGCGTAGAGCTACATCTGGCCCATAATTCATGAGATATTGTTAGTGAGAATGCTTTATGAAAATATGACATGAAACCAGTAAAGATCTGCTTTATTTCTAAATACAATATGACAGTTTGGCAAACTTTTTAGATTTCCAAGGCATAATTAAACAAAACCCTTCTTTTAGCAAAATCAAAATGTACTCTATTCTGGTCACTGATGTACTTCAAGAAAAGGATGTGTAAATAATAGAAAACAAGAAAAAAACCACTACAATTTTATCTGATGTCATCATGCAACTTGTGAAGACACAATAATCAATAGCTAGCTTACTGAAAATACTTCATGAGTTCTTTAATTGTTAAAACACGAATAAATAATACAAATAGGAAGTTAGAGAAAAAATAACAAGAAATTACTAGATCTACATGAGCAGTACCTTATTAATGAGTAAATGGAAGGCCTGAAAATTTAGAATGATATATCATGTTCCCATGGCAACAAATAACAGGGGAAAATTTCAGTTTGGCTCAAATTCAAACTATGAAATGGCCACCAAATAAAGATTTTGAGACAATTGCTTTGGGCGGGATATGATAATAGCATGGTAAAGTTCATCTGGAAGAGGAAACGTGGGTGTTCTCACGACATAATGGCATATCATGCCAAGAAAGTGAATAACACAGAGGATAGTCAGAGTTGATACTGAAATGTTGGCCAGAGTAGGAGACATTAAATGATACTGGTATGAAATTTGCAGCAAAAGAGAGGACAGCCAGAAGTGTACAGTGCCACAGAAGCCAAATCAGGAGTTTTTAAAGAGGTGGTAAAAGTCAGCTGTATTTATTCCCATTTAATTAAGATGAGACACGCATAGCAAACTTGGCAACATTCAATTTTTGTGGGTTTTTAAAAAAGAATCTGCAGTGAAATATAAATACCAGAAGGCAGATTGTTGTGAACGAGCAATAGGTGAGCATATCAAAGAAATGATTGTTTAAAAACATATTAAAATTTGGCTGTTTAAAGGTACAGACATAGGGGCCCAGGGGAATGGAAGCTTCCTTTTTCTTCTAATTAGGAGTTATTTTAGTTTCCTATAGCAAATAGGCATTTTACAAACTACTAAGTATCATTCAGTTGACAAGGACATTTATGTTTGTGAATGTTGAGACTTCAACAGTGAGTACATAATAGAGGGATAAAACCCAATCCTTTGAAGTGAAGATATTCATTAAATATTTGGATTATTGCAATGGCCATGTACATTATTCCAAAATCACTATGAAGGATGACAAGAGTTGGGGGGAAGGTGGAAATCATGAGCCAAGAGTCAGATACCAGTTAACCAAAAAGCATGGAGTGGCGAGAAGTGATCAGTAAGTCCCAAAATAACTATCTTCTTTACTTCCCTTACTTTTCCAATTTCATCTCTATTTTCCTTTCTCTGTTTCAATCACATTAAAGACTTTTACTGTCCAATATCCAGTCATCCTTTATGTCTTTGCTCAAAGGTTCTTTCTCACTGAGAACACACAAACTATACCATATTAAATTCAAAACTATGCTTCTTCAACATAAATCCTCCTTGCCCTATTTTATTACTTTCCCCTCCATAATAGTTATCTTCCAACAAATCTATTATTCTCTTATCATTGCTTATCATCTTTCCCCACACACTACATGGTAATCTTCACGAGAAGATGAAAGAAACAATAGAGGTAGTAAATACTATATTTAGATTCCATGAACTTAAAATAAATAAAAAAAAAAAACAGAAAAAAAAGTAATTTGAAACTGGCAGGGAGAAATGATTGGGTTAAGTTATCTGTCTTGTACTCTGAAGTATGTGAACAATGAAAAATAAAGCATGTCCCACTGGAAAGGACTGCAGTGCCATTGGATGACACATCATTTCCAATTGGGTGAAGTGGGTAAAGGGGAAATTCATGAAATGAAGATGAGAATATAGAGGGGTTTGGAGATCACCTGTCTTGTACTCTAAAAAGCACAATGACTTTTTTTTCAGGATGTGGAGCCTAGGGGGAATGGTTCAGATCAGGTGCTAGTATACACATTGGTATGGGAATGACAGTTGCAGGAAAATTAATGCCGTGAAAGGGTAAAATTTCTACTGAAGAATAGAAGCAAGATAGCTTAGGTTTTCATGCTTTCATGGAAATAGGGCAGACAGTTCAATACATGGTTTGAATACTGTGTTCCCTGAAAAGTTAGTGATATTGAGAATGAACGTGTGCTTTCTTGTGAGATCAATTTAATGCCCAACCTATTAGAAGTTGTGTTTGAACAATTAACCAGTAAGAAAGAGTAATTCTTTTGTAAATTGTCCTTTTTTGGGAGTGATTTCTTTGGTCCAGTTCCATAACAAATACATTATAAAATCACTATGTTTTATAACCACAAAGTTTGCAAATAGAATGTTTTCTCAGCTGTAAAATAAGTTAATTATCTTTACATTGCCCTCAGATCTTATGATTTTATATGCATATTTTTAAAATGTATTTACTAAGAATAAATGGCACGGACTAGATAAATAGTAGAAAAGGGTTTCCTTATTCCATAATGAAAGGACCTAATCTAAGTCAGGAAGTAATTTACATAGAGGTGGGATTTTCTGTATTTCTGGAAGTCATAAAATATACTGTATCAAGACACTGATTTTATTATTGTCGATGGACTGGAAAATAGGTATATCTAAACTGCTTATAGTTACAGCTACCTTTCCATCATTGAATTTTAAATTATCCTGGCAAACAGAATATTTTAAGAGATTATCATTGGGTGGTTTTTACTGTGATTTCTTTATGAAATATAATAATCCTACTACTACTACTACTAATAATAATAAACTTTGCTTTAGTTTTAGATGTGTTGGGGATTTTACTTATTTCTAAACTAATCATAACATTTCAATTACATATAAATTTGAATAGTTTACTAAGCAATACATTTTTAAAAAAATTCATGTGAAAGTGAATAAGAAGAGAAATAACAAACTGTTTATGAATAACCAATGTGATTTCATGCCAAATATATGAGTATTAATATGTTAACATGTTTTGTCCTTCTGCTATATAAATAAAGATATGGACATAACTGCAAACACCACCAGTTCTAGTTCCTTAGATTCACCTATAAAGAGCATTGTCTTGTCTCATATTTGCATTAAGGCAAAATTAAATGGCAGTGCCTATTTCAATGGGATCATCTTTCATGTGTGGTTTACTGGTTGTAGAAAAATATCCCACTGTTCATCATGGAAAGAAGAGTAGCATGCAATTAGCAAATGGATGTATAAGCCTTTGAGGTGCATTTACCCTGGCCACAAGTACAGTGTGCTGCAATCATTCTCCTAGTCCAAGCAATCAGATTATTTACATTTCTTTCAATGTGTTTCGAATGTAAAAGGACCTGGAATGTCTAGAATTGTACCCCCAAAATTGTCCTTCACAGAGTGTCTGTGTGTGTCTTCCCAAATTAGGAAAATAGGAGGAGTGTACCTGAATCTTTAAGCATGGGTTGCAAACTGGTTTTTTCTCAATTCCTTATTTAATCTCATTGAAGAAGCAATTATGGAATCATAGAGAGCTGAAGACTATAGATGTGGAATTTCTTAATGGTCGATGGTGAGCTCAAATAACTAAACTGAGTAAACAAAGCAGAGGAGTATTTATCAAGGCATTATCCCCCTGCCTTTTTTTTTAAATATCCCAAGTTAATGGATACTATTATACAAATTTCTCCATATTCACCCATCCAAAGGGAAGCAATAGTCATAATTTTTACAAAAACGTAAATAATTGACTCTTCCCCCATCAGTGGCATCATATTTCAATTTCTGGAATTTCTCACATGTCTTCATAGGTTTCCAAAACTTCCATTTTCTTGCACCACTTCTATCTTATCTCCACTGAGAGGTGTATGAAACCCATGTGATATTTTCTTCTGAAATTAACATTGGTATCGATATAATAGGTGAGAAAATTGATCCAAATCTAAATTATTTCTCTAATACCGAATAGTAAGTAGCTATCTAATCTCTTAATGTTAGATCAATTCATGAGTGTTCCGTCACATTATTGACTGATCGCTAATGGCTTACGCAAGGGATACTAATTAAATTAGCTGATATCAGTGAAGGCTAATGCGTTATAAACCATGGTATACTCAGTGGAACAGTTATCTGTTACTGAAGTTGTAAAGTTGTAGCAGTTATTTATAGATGAAGTTTTTCTTTTCTTTTTTTTTTTTTTCAAGTCACTGTGGACCTGGTCAGCATCATAGAATCACGTAGAAAAAATTATTGTAATCCGCTCTACTTTTTTATATCAATTAATTTGAAGGACATGTTAGTTGAAACTAAAGATACTTCAATTAATATTTGTGCCTTCTTTTTCAATTATCATGTTTTGCTGACTGAATTCAAAACTTTTAGGTTGTACATATGGCCTTTGCTGTCTGGATTGGAATGGAGACAAAATTCATTTTAAAAATGTAGTCAGGAAATGTGATGGTTTGTGGAACATCAAGATACGTTTGTATCACTTAACTACACATGATATATTGGGCAACTGGTGAAAGTTAATGTGAATGTTTCATAAAGGAGGGGAAAAGGCTTTAGTCTACAAATTAGGCACTATGAAATTTAATAACATACGTGCGATAAAATAACGATAACAAAAAATGGTAACTATCATTATCACAGACATTAGGATCCTGTATATACGAAACTCTAAATTATTTCAAGTACACAGAAATTATTATAACCACATATGCACAGTAATTTTACAAATAAAATGATAATATTCTATTACGAAGTATTAAAAAACTGCATAATGTAATGAGTATATATCTTTAAAACCACAAAGATGCTAATTATCTCATGACTGACAGATATAATGGAATTTCAACACAAAATCCCAATATAATTTTTGCACAGAAATTGACATTCCAATTCTAAATACATGGGGAAAAAAAAGAGGCAAGAATAGCTAGGGCACTTTAAACAAGAACAAGGAGTAGTGACTTGCTATTTGGGATATTAGGACTTTCTGTGAAGCTACAGTAATAAAGACACTGTCGCATTACTTTTGCAGAGATAGATTCATTTCCAACAGAGCAGTATAGAAAGTCCATAAAAAGACCTAAGTTTTCTGGAACTTTATATGTTATGTGCTGTATCAATAGGGAGAGGCAGTTTTCTTTCCTACATGGAATCAGACAAAAAAAAAAAAAAAAAAAAAAAAAGACTGTGTGTATGACAAACAAAAGTTTATATTGCATGCATGTCATATATCTTTAAAAAAAACTTCAAATAGATTAAAACCTTAATGTTGATTTTTAAAATGTCAAATATATTAGCAGAATATGGTTAATTTGGGGATATAAAAGTATTATTTTAAATTACTAATTATACAGAAAATATGTAAAAATTTAATTGTATTTAAATAAAGACTACTTTCCATTAAAAGACACCCTAAGGAAATCGCATAAAAGGAGTTATAAACTTGGTGAAGATATTTGCAATTTTTAAAACCAAGAATAAATGATGAAGAATATGTAAAGTACTCTTATAATTTCAAAGAAAATCAGAAATAATAGAAACGTGAAGAGAAAGTGGGCATAAACCATTAGCACATATATTCCACAAGGAAGAATCACATACGGCCAATACATATCTGAAGAGATGTTCAATCTGGCTAATGATTAAAGAAGTTTGAAACAATACAATTATTAAACAAATCTTAGTAAACTTTTAATTGGCATCATTCTAAGAGGCATATGTATTTGTTTCCTCCTGCTATTATTAAAAATTACCACAAACCTAGTCGCTTTCACAAAAACGCATTTATCCTTTTACAGTTCTGGAGGTCATCAGTATGAGATGGGTCTCACTAAATTAAATTAAATGTGTTCCAGGGTTACATTTCTATCTGGAAGTTATAAAGAATACATCTCATCTTCTCAACTCACATCTCTCAGACTCTGACTGCTTACCTACATTTTCCACATATAAAGAAAGGTTCCTTGTGATTACAATGAATTGCAGATAATTGGAGATATACTGCAGGTAATTCCAGGTAATCTCTATGTTAAGGTAAACTGATTAGCCACGTTAATTCTATCTGCAACCATATGCCTCCCCATTTCCATGTAATATAGCATATGCACAAATTCTGAGGATTAAGATATGGATAACTTTGGGCCTCTTACAGCATCAATAGTAAGTATGGAGTAGTCTCTTTTATTTACTGCTGGCCCAGTGTCAGGATAGCAAGAATTATATGTTAACCAGTAAACTTATCTTCTTAAAAGTTTAACAAACTAACAAGTTTATTTCTTGCTCAACAAAATATCCATTGTAGTTCTGAGAAAAGAGTACACTTGGATAATTGACACATCAATTGCATTCCTAAATTTATATCAAAATAAATGATTACATTTGTACTCTGGGAGACATACAACAACACCTCATAAAAGCAAAAACTTGGAAAGAAACACCAATCAAACTGTAATATACTCACATAATAAATATTATATCTCAACCAAATAAATAAAGTGAGCTATAGTCACACAATGAATATTACATTTCAGCCAAAATGAATGAACTATGTAACAGCTAAAATGTCAAAAGAAAATTCTTAGGGAAGTCACTTGTTTCATACAATTTCAGATTCAGTCTTACAAGGGAAAGAAAAACCATAATCATTCTTTTGAAAAAGAAAATGCATGTTCATAAAAGAAAAAAAATGAGAGTAAATGATTCACATTAATAGGATTTAAGCCAAATTTTCAGGTATCACTTATTCTTGGAAGCCTTCAGGAATCATTCTCAGGTAACACGTTTGCCACCTACTAATGTCTTTTTTACATGTATCTCATTGCATCATATTGAAATGGTTTTATCCTAAATCTTTATCTAGAAAGAAAGCTCCTGGAAGGTATCTAACTTATGCCTCTCTTTTTTGCCAGCTTTTAGACCATAAGTCTGCAAATGTGTTCTGCAAAAAAATATATTTTGCTAACCCAATATTATTTGTGTCACAATTAGTCAATGTAATATTGCAGGTCAGAAGTAGCGAAAGATAATACATAATGAATAGGTTTGGATGTGTTCAGATACAACTATGTTAATAAAAGCAAGCTAGGGGATGGATTTGGCTCACTGATCATAGTTTGCCAAACGCCTATCTAGGAAAGCCCCTCAGACCTTGGGGATACAGACGAAACTGTTGGGTTACTTACCTGATAGATGAACGATTTTCACATGGAATTAATGTGCATTAGCACATACGGATACAATTGAAAGGGTTTAATAAAAATATGAGCAAGTTAAGAAGAAAAGAAGATTTCAATCATTGTCTTAATTTTTAAATTGGTATTCTGTAGTGACATTGAAATAATTTAACATTTTTATAGGTGAATATATTTTATACTGTGTCTTAATGGCCTCCATCTAGTAGTTTTTTATTGGCTGTGCAGCATGATCTAAAGCATTACAGAAAGAATTATGAAGAACACATGTCCTACACTATTTTCTAATGCTAATTCTATACGAGGTGTGACAATTAAGTTCGCAAACTTGTTGCAATGATGTTGCTAACTTCTTTGATATCAGAGGGATTATTCATTATGAATTTGTACCAACTGGACAAACAGTTAACAAAGTTTACTATGTAGAAGTGCTGAAAAAGCTGTGTGGAAAAGTTAGACCACCTATAGTTTTCGCCAAAAATTCACGGCTCTTGCATCACGACAATGCACCAGCTCACACAGCACTGTCTGTGAGGCAGTTTTTAGCCAGTAAATGAATCACTGTATTGGAACACCCTCCCTACTTACCTGATCTGGCCCCCGATGACGTTTTTCTTACCAGAAGAGAAATGAAATATTGAAAGGATGACATTCAGGACATCAAGGGTAATATGACGACAGCTCTGATGGCCATTCCAGAAAAAGAATTCCAAAATTTCTTGAAGGGTGGACTAGGCACTGACATTGGTGCATAGCTTCCCAAGGTGAGTACTTCAGAAGTGACTGTAGTGATATTCACCAATGAGGTATGTAGCACGTTTTCTAGGATGAATTCACGAACTTAATTGTCTGACCTTGTATACTGACATTTTACATAGAGTCAATCATGCTTTTCACTTTTTAATTTTTAATGTTCTACTTATTTTATTTGTATTATTTTGGTTTTCTTTGTATAGCTTGCTCTTTTGCTGGTGATTGTATTTTTTTCTTATTTTATTTAATATTTAGCAAATCAACCAATACCGTGAAAATTCTCTAATAATTCTCTAAAATACCTCAGCAAACACTATAGGGAAATAATTCATAATTAAATAGATTCAGCAAAACTGTGAATTCTATTTTTAAATACCTGAAAAAAGGGATAATGATGGTTCCCTTACAGAGCTAATAGCACTTTATTGGGTTATTTATGTTAACTGATAAGTAATGGTTATCTATTTCTGTTTATGCCTATGTTTAAAAAGTATACAGCATATCATAAATTGACAAAGAAAGATACATTATACAAATCAGGGCATTCTAATATTCTATTTTTCTCTATTCGAATATTGGCTATTTTAATCCATTTTAAAAATTTCAGAACACATCCCCGTTGAACTGATTGTGTGATTGAACAGCTAAAGGTAATCCACAGTTTAAAAATTATTGTTAGAGTTTATAATAATAATACAAAGTTAGTGGTGAAAAGTCTTTTCCACATACTTCCTGTTACACATTTTTTGTTAAATGCCATGCATATATATAAATTTAAGATATTAAGACTTATAGAAAATTAAGAAGTTTTGCCTTAATTCAGAAAACCCTGAGGTTAGTAAGAAGATGGCATCCTCTATTCTAACTGTTTGAAGACAGTTTTTTGGTTGGTATACCATTAAATTCAATACAGAGATTTCAATTTATCATGTAATTCTCTTTATAAAACTTTGCCGATATTCTAAATTGTCAGTACTGCCTATATAGGACTGTTTTTCTAGGATAATTTTTTAAAATGATATACTGATACTATTATACTCTAAGCCATTAAGAATAAATATTGATTTTTATAAATATCTAGTTATGTGCAGCATATAAGGGAGTGAAAAAGAAAATCCATCCCTCTAATAGATCTTTTACGGGAAACAAGAAATTTTACAATTGTATGACTTCTTTCCCATGACCACATATATGTTAGGCAAACTTTTCCAGACAAAAAAATATGTTCTTTTTCTATTTTCTTTTATTTTCTTTTTCTTTGTTTTATTTTTATTTTTGTTTTATTTTGTTGTTGTTGTTTGTTTGTTTGTTTTGTTTTGCTTTTTTTGCAGCTATGCAGTTGAGAATTGCTCTGCCAGTTAGAGAGATTTAATTTTACTGCTTTGTTTTTGCTCTTTGTTTTTGTTTTTGTTACTGCTTTTATTTTTTCTTTGTTTCTGTCATACCAACCACAGTGCCTAAAACATGTTTGAAAACGCATAAATATTTGTTGATTGAAACAATGATCGAGTTCATAAACTATTATGACAAATGTTGTAGAGAAAGAAAAAAGGATTGTACTGTCCAAAATAATCCACAATATATTCCTTACACTCTAAAAAATTAGGATTATTACAGGCTTTTAACTTTCATAAGCACTTGAACCCCAGGTGGTGGCAACACAATTTTGTAAGGAAAGCAAGACACACAGGATCACTTTCTCTATTTTAAAAGAGAAATTAATCATGAATGGAACACATAAGATTTAAAGTGTTAAAAAATTAAATTTATATAATAATGAGATACCACTGTTACAATGGCCTAGTCCAAAAAGCTGACATTATTAAAAGAAGACAGTTTGGCAGTTTCTTACAAAATCAAATATCCTCTCACCATATGATCCATCAATTCTAGGTATTTACTCAAATGAGTTAAAAACAAAAGTCCACATAAACCTGCACAAAAATAATTATAGCAGATTTATTCATACTTGTCAAAATTGTACACAAACAAATATCCTTCAATAGATGAATAAGTAAACAAATCATGGTATATTCATACAATGAAATATTACTGATAAAAATAAATGAGCTTCAAAACCACAAAAAGACATGGAAGTACCTTAAGTGCATGTTGCTAAGTGAAACAAGCCAGTCTGTGAAGATTATGCACTGCATGGTCACAATAATATGACATTCTAGAAAAGGTGAAACTATACAGATAATAAAATCATCAGTAGTTGCCAGGAGTTGGGTGGAGAGAGGAGGGATGGACAGATAGAATACAAGGGGTTTTTAGGGCAGGTATAATAAAGTATTCCGTAGGATATCATAATGGTAGATACATGACATTATGCACATGGGAAAACTATAGAGCTGTGCAACACAAAGTGGACTCTAATGTAAGTGAGACTTAAGTTAATAATACATTAATATCCGTTCATCAGTAGTGACAAATTTACCATACCAGTGCAAAATGTTAATAGGACAAACTGAGGGCAAGGGGAAAGGAAACAAATGAGAAGGAACACTTTTGTACTTTCTGTGCAATTTTTATATAAACTTAAATATGCTCTAAAAATGTACTACTAATTTTAAAATATCAGAAACTTCGAATTTCGATGTATGATTTAGGTTCCTATAGTCAAATAGTAAATTGGTAACGATTTATTTTTATATCTACCATTAGAAACTCCTATGATGTCTTAGGAAAATGAGCACTAAGTATTTAACCTCCTGTAAAGCAATCTATCCTACAAAAAGTAAAGATCCAGAATTTAAGATTTCTAAAAGTGATTCCTCCAGTAGACTGTTTATATTAATGACACTGAATAATGATTTCCATGTAGCCATCCCCTTTGATCTGTAACTCTGTATCTCCTCTTCTTGATCCAGAGCTCTACCCTGTGACTTAGTTCAGCCAATGGGAAAGAATAAATATAACACAAGCAGACACTTGAGGGGGTTTCCTTATTTCTGTCACTGCAAGAAAAAAAAAAAAATCAAACTCTGGCTATTCTGCTGGAGCATGAGAGACCACATGGAACAGAGACACATGATCCCAGCCCAGTTGAGTCCCTTCTGTCCAACCAGTCCTCAGCTAACTTTCCAGCTGAAAACAGACGTAACAAGAAAGCAAAATGAGATCAGCTAAACCTTTCCCAGCTTAGTAGAAACCATTCAGCCAATGTACAGGTTTATGAGCCACAGTTAATACTTATCGTTGCAAGTCACTAAGATTTAGATCTGTTTGTTATGTAGCATTATTGTGTCAGAAAATCAATGCAACTCCTGTTATAAATTTTTTCTGTATTTTACTAGAACGGAATCACAGATTAAGACTTTAGGATCTTTTGAAGAATTTAAGACTGGATGAATGCAACTATTTTTAGATCTATAGTATATTTCAGGTCCAAGTAGAATATAGTAGCTAAGCAACTGGCACAAATTAATAGTTTGTTTATGAGGAAAATATAACCCAAATTAACACCATGAACAAAATATGATAAAATAACAAAAATTAATTAATTCTGAAGCAGGGAAATATATCAACCACATATAATTATTTTTCAAATTAAGTTTACAAAAATATAAAAGAAAATTAAAAACATATATATTACATTATCTATATTGAATTGTGTTACCTTAAAATTCATATGTTGAAGGCCTAACCCTCTCCATTACATGCCTATATTAGAGATAATGCATGTGAGGAGGTGGTAAAGGTCCAATGAAGTCATAAGTGTAAAGCCTTAGTCTAACAGGTCAGTATCCATAAAAGAGGAGGAAGAGATACAAAAACTCTCTTTCTTCCATGTGAGGACATAGAGAAAATGCTCCCAGCCATCTACAAGACAGAAAAAGGGCTCTCACCAGGGACCCAAATGGCTGACAACTTGATCTTGGATTCTTAGCCTCCAGAACTGTGAGAAAAGAATGTCTATTCTTTAAGCCACTTGGTCTATGGTATTTTGTATTGCAGCCTGCGCAGACTATTACAATATACAAATCACAATACAAATGCAAATCTTAGGAATGGATCAATACTTAGATGTTTACTATCACTTATTTTGGTTTTGGATGTCTTCACTGTGTTTCTACCTTTGTTTTTCCTTTTTGTTTTGTAATCATTCTGCTGATTGACATGGTATCCCTAAACAGCATTGGCATCTTTTCCTTCTCCCAGTCCTATCTTGGGTATTTAAGACCAAAACCTCATGTGTAGGTCCTAGGGCAACAACTTCTCACATTCTGCTCTTTGGCTCCCTCTCTCCTAGGCTAAAATAGAAATCTTTACTCAAAACAGCAGTACATACCAAAGAGTAGAATATAGTGACCACACTTTCATATGTAAAGAGGAATAGGATAATAAATGATACACAGACAGAGGGTTGCATTTCTGTTTAACTTTTTTTTCCCCAAATTATTTTTTTGTTTTTCTAATTTGAGAAAATTTGTGTTTGTCAGCTTGCTGGATGATAATTTTGTGTATGAAATTTTACAGTTTCTTTATTTAGTCTTCTGTTGTTGGACACTGAGCCTGTTTCCTAATTTGTACCTTATGAATTTACCTGCTACAAACATTATTGTACATGCAGGATGTTATAAAAAATTTCATCTATCTTGACTAAATACCTAGGAGTCAAATTGCCAAGCATTCTTTCAAGTGGTTGTACTGTTCTGATGGCTTTATATCTTTTCCTAAATTTTAGAATTATGTATTTTAGCCATTCTGTTAAGTGGTCAACTTTATTTTTCTTGGTATTTTCACTGGATATCAAATTATAAACTGAGTTTGCTGTTGTTTTGGTTTTGATTTTTATTTCATGGCCAGAAAGATTCAGTGATCAAGAGAAAGCCAAATCATTCAAATTTTGTTTTTGTCTTTTTCCTGTTACAATTTTTTGTTGTTGTTGTCAACTCTATCACAGGTCAACAAACTATGACCCACTGACTCTTTCTGTTAAAGAGGTTTTATTAGAAAACAACCACACCCATTTATATGCACATTCTCTATGTCTGTTTTCATGATACAAAGTAATTGTGACAGAGACCTTATATACTCTAAAGCCTATTTATTATTAGGTTTTTTTAGGAGAAAAAAAAGCAAAAACAAAAAAAACAAAACAACAACAACAACAAAAACATTTCCAGACCCCTCTATTAGATATTGACTCGTTCCTCTTTTTTAATTCCTGTTGCTACTTCAATAACTTAAGAACCTAAAAACAAAAACAAACAAAAATCAACTGAATTCACATCTGTTTTCCACTGAGATTTAGAAAGAGCTGAAAAGTTGACCTTGCATGTAATAGATACAATTATTAACTTCAGTAATAAAACTTTCTTTTCTAGGCTTATTCATTAGGATCTTTCAAATTATAATCAATTATATAATCTAATATATTCCATTTAAAGGTTTTCTTTGAAACTGCAAACTTCTTTTATACTTTGTGGGGTTTTTTTTGTTTCCATCTTACTATTTTGAAAAAAAGTAAAGCAATCAAATCACTTATTTATGTCACAATTTACCTTTAACACAAAAACATGAAAATTTAGTGTAATGCAATACACTCAGCATGCCAAATAAATTAACCTACATTCTTCTGTGATCTTTACACTAGAGTGTGCAACAAGGTATGAATATATTTGTTTAGCTTGTTTAATGTAGTTTGACATATGTGCATCGTCTGTGTCATTAGCAGGCATTGATATAATACTACATATACAAGTATGAACCATTAATATATTATCTAAATATCTGAGAAAACTATTTCATAGACTGTGTTTAGAGAGAAGTGCACTTATCCCTTAAACTATATGTATCATTTTGAAAGTAGAAAAAGAGCAGACACATATTGTTTTATGACAGAGGCGGACAACAGAACTGGTACCTAGAAGAGTACATCCATATTCAGTTCATGAATTGGACAAATTTAGGATAAGTCAATTAAACAAATTGCATATCAATGCTAGCACTTTTTCTTTTACTATGCAATTAACATACCAACGTCTGATTACCTATTATATTTTTATTAAATACTCATGAATTGCACTCAACAGGTACAGAATTTTGAATACTATATATGCATCTTAATTTTCTGATTTTTAACACTCTGCTTTGAAACTATTTAAAAAATAGGTCTAATGCATTACATGCACGAGGGCATTATTAGAAGAGAAAATAGGTCATTAAAGGATAGTAGAATTTTAAAATATTCTATTATTTGCAGTTATTTAAAATCAGAAATGATATAAGATGAATAAAATAAATATCAATTTTCTATGAAGTATTTCTCTTTACTATATTTTTTTTACTTTGAACTAAAAAATTCTAGCAGTAATATGTTCAACTCTCCTAAGAACATTTGCATTAAACCAATAAAATATTAAAATGAAAATTAATAATATATTCAGTTGTATAATTAAATTTATCTTACACATCTTAAATAAAATGATTTTAGTCTGTTTAAAATATCTATTGACAGATAAAGTAGGTTTAAGGCATTAACATCTGTACATACTGATCTCCAAATCAATGCTGTATTCTTTACTAAGCATGGGAAAATGTTGGTAAAAATTAAATCACACAAAATGTATTTAATAAAATTTAGTTATTTCACTCTGAATAATATTGTGCATGCATTTGTCTTTCTAGCATATGAATAACTATGACAAAAATCAGATAAATTCATGACAAAAATTTTATCTAAATTTTGAAGTCTATCTTATGAAGAACAACTTATTCTCCAACTTTTTAATTTAGGTAATGTGTATGCATTGTTTTTATCATTGCCATTACTCAGGAAAATGAGGAAAGTGTTTGGTAGGGTAGAATGCTATAAGACACAGAGGAAGTTGAACCGTGTTAAAAGGAATTATATTTGCAGAATAAACAGTTGAAAAACTAACAAAATGCTAGATCACTAAATTAGTGTTAGGTGTGCATGTTCAAATTGAATTTCAGTCATGATAAAAGCCATTCAGTAGTTATTTCCCATTAAAAAACAAGGAAAGAAAATTTACTTTATTATTGCTAACCAGAAATTATTTTCCTCTCTGACTTTGATTCCAAGCAGCCGATTGATATATGATTGGTGCTGATTGACAGGGAAGAAATGCAAACACTTTGCAATTAATAATTCTCTGTTGCTGCAGAGTACCAAGAATTTAATTTTAAATTATGCCAGCACACTTCACAGTTTAATCATAGCCCAAGGAGTATTATGGTTTTTAATCAAATATTTTTTCTTCTTTTTTATTTTTTAAATTAAAGTTTATTGGGGTGACAATTGTTAGTAAAGCTCCATAAGTTTTAGGTGTGCAACTCTATAATATCACATTGTGTTCACCCCCCAGAGTCAGTTCTCCTTCCATCATCAAAGATTTTTTTCTAAGAATAACTTTCTATAATATTTCAGTGTGAACCTAAAACACATTTTAATAGTATCTTTTAAAAAATGCCAAAAGTATACTTGATTTTTATGATTTTATTCATTCGCTTTTGTTTCACTTTAAGATTATGTTTCCAGGTCCATCCAGCATGTGCATTGCTAAGTATACACACGGATTTAGATTTATGTGTTTATTTGGGTAAGTCTATACTCACACTAAACCATCATCTTTAGCACTCTGTAAAAATTGTTAATTTAGCTATATATCTTCAGTGAGAAATGAACTGACTGTTAAGCGTTTGTGTTTTTTGACCAAACCAACATAACATTAATACAATTTGCTCAACATATTAAGGTATGGGTCACACCTACAAGCCTTTGCACACTGAACTATTTAGCCTTATTAAAGACTGAAGTGTATATACAATATTTATATATATTTTAAGTGTTTTGAAGTCGGGAAATAATATCTAAAAATGTTAAGTACTTTCCCTTGGATAACTTGCAAAAATATATATTACTAGAAACCTCTATACATTAAGCAAAATTTTATTTTATTAGGAAAAAGTTTGAAAGGATAATTTTGAAAGTTCAAACAAAGATCTTTTGAACATTGTTTAACTTAATGATAATAAGTTTAGTTTAACACCAAAAATAATACTTTTAGTTAGTTGCTTTGTTTGTTTGTTTTTGTGTTGTCAGTTACACATAAGGAAAAATTGCTGACTCTCAATGACAATTTATAACTTACAATATTTTTATACAGCTTTATGTTCCACTCCACTCCCACTTCTCCTCAGAAAGCATATTATTTCCTTCTCTTTCCTGTTATGATACTATAACTTCCTTTATACTAATATTGAATCTTTGATTTGTTAAAATTTTAAATGTGAATAATGAAAAGTACATTTGTCTAATAAAAATATGATTTTCTTGAAGACTTAATTTATCAAACCTTAAAACCTATTTAGAAATATAGAGACAATAACAAAAACCATCCATGCATTGGTTATTCTAAGGTCTGGATACTCTGTTTTATTGACTAGGCATGTTTTAAGAAAGATTCCAGGCAAGGGTTGTTCGATTAACTCAAGTTGAAAGAACTCCATTCAGTCAGTCAGAGATCAATGTCAACAATTCCTTAATTGTCTTGAGGTTTAAAGGATTTTAAGAGAGTAATGGCCTTTTAAGTAAGTAATTTTCAGAAAAGTAGTTAAAGAAAAATGTCATTGTACAGGTAATAAAAGAAAAAAAACTCAGTTCAAATAGAACTTGAGCATTAAACACAAACAGAACAATAAAGACGATTTCCTTTTCTAAATGGGACAGTTTTTATTGAACTGTCAACTAAACTCAGAACTAAATTCTTATGGCCGCATATTAATCGTTTATTGAAACCAAGGGAAGACTTGTCATATAATTGCAAATAGAATTTTTTAAACATTCTTATTTTCAGAAAATACTTAAAAGCTCAAGCTACTTCTTGAATACGTCACGTTATTCATTGGACAAATCCAAAGTTTTGAATTTATGTGTAGAGTTTATATTCAACATAAACAAGTTTTAGTATATTATGCAAGTTTATAAAAGTAAGGATAAAAATTCTGCTTTGTTACAACTATATTTTATTATTGTTTTACAACTGTTAATTTTAAGTTTCTCATACGTAATAGTCACCAAACAGATTACACTGGAATTGAATAATATTTCAGTACTATAAAGACCAAATCTGAAAGTGGAATAGATTGCAAGGTTTTAGACCAGTGATCTCATTAAATAAAACATTATATAATCATTTATATAGAAAAAGTGTTCAATTAAGTTATATCTACGTTATGACACTAAAGCCAATGCTGAGGAAAATATATGTTTGTTTGACTTATGCTTGGTAAAGATACCATAGAAAGTAAATTAGTAAGAAAGAAAGTAAATTTCAGATAGCTTAAAGATATATTTCCTCAAAAGTCAAAATTCTACTTCAAGATGGAGGAAGCAATTGACTTGATGTCCTTCAGATTCCTAAAGTAAATCTTAAACCATTGGGCTTAACACTAGTCCTAATAGCAGATAAAAGAAACCCTCCTACACTGTTGGTGGGAATGTAGATTGGGGCAGATACTGTGGAAAGCAGTGTGGAGGTTCCTCAAATAAATTAAGACTAGAATTACCATATGACCCAGCAATCCCTTTCCTTGGTATATACCCAAAAAATCTGAAAACATTTATCTGTAAAGATAAATGTGCTTCAATTTCCACTGCAGCTTTATTTACGGTGGCCAAGACATGGAAACAACCTAAGTGTCCTTTGATAGACAAATGGATAAAGAAAATGTAGTCTATATACACAGTGGAATACTATTTGGCTATAAGAAAAGATGAAATACTGCCATTTGTGACAACATGGATGGATCTTGAGATGATTATGCTAAGCAAAATAAGTCAGACAGAAAATGTCGAGAACCATATGACTGCACTGATATGTGGGATATAAAACTGAAAGCAACAAATGAACAAGACGAACAAATAAACAAAAACTCATAGACACAGACAGCAGTTTAGTGGTTTCCAGAGGGTAACAGAGGAGGCATATGGTAGATAAGAGTAAAAGGGGATCAAATATATGGTGATAAAAGGAGGACTGACTCTGGGTAGTGAGCACACAATGTGAGATATAGATGATGTAGTATAGAATTGTACACTTGAAACCTATGTAATTTTACACACCATTGTCACTCCAATGAATTTAATTAAAAAAATAAAATATACAAAATAAAATGTATATATTTTGAAGTGAAAAAAAAAAAACAGCTATTCCTGATTAAGTTGGCTTATGTCATTATAATTTTGGAGGATTTTCTTAGTTTAATTCACATCACAGTTAAATTAAGTAATAAATTGCAAGATTAAGCAACAAGTTGCAAGATCAGCTTTATTTTTACTCTCTATGTAATTGAGAAAAACATTGCAAATACACATTTAAATTTTAAGTTGGCATAAGCAGTAGTGACCTTCATAAGATATCAACCTTGTAAATGTCTGTCTGCTAAGAACATATCATAAACAAATCTGCATAAGCATTTCTTTAGCATGGAATGTTTACTAACTTGCAAGCCTTTTTTATCCTCTCCCAGGGTGGCAGCATAACTAAAAGAGTCAGTAGTTTTAGAGTTCTATATGCTTATGACTCTCATATCTCAAACCTGAATTTTTCAATATATCACCAGATACATATATGCAACTGTATACTTGACATTTCTCCAATCTCTATTCACAGTTTCAGCAAAATATTTATTGAGATATATCAAAAGTTCAGTATAACAGAAGTAAAACCAATGAATCACCAAAGTAGCAATTAATAAAAGTATATTATGCATGCACCAAAAATCAGTTTGTATTTTTGGAGTACTCAAACCAAAACATGGATAAGGTCATGAGTACATTGCTATAAATCAGCTTATATAGTGAGAAAGCAATCAATTCACTGGTTATAATATTAGAATTTTCTTAAATGACAAGGAATTGGTTAGTGGTTACCTCATATCAATCTTGAGAGCAGTATTAATTTTGCTTATGATTTCCAGAGGCACATAACCCATAAAAGAAATGACCCAGGTTAAGTTATTCTTCCAAAATAAACCAAATTAGCTTTGTTTATATTATCAAAATGGTTTTGTCTGCTTAGGGACTTTTCAAGTTTGGTCTCCATCTGTTTATTATTTTAATAGCTACTATGTACTATTACATAGGTCTAAGAATTGGGATATATCACTAAATAAAGCAAAGTCTGTTTTAACGACAAATACATGCAAGTAGTGGAAGATATCTGGTGATGAAGATATGCAATGGAGCTAAAATAAAGCAGGATAAGAAAGAAAAGTTTAGTAGATGAACAATGGGCATTTTGTAATGATAGACCAGGAAGCCCTCACCAATAAGAACATAGCAAATACCTGAAAGAATTAAAGGAATCAGCCATGTAACTATTTGGAGAAAAACATTCCAAAGAGACGGACCAGTACTTGCAAAAGCCTAGAGGTAACACATGTGATTATAGCTAAATCCTACTGATCAAAAAGGTGAGAAAGAGTGAATGGAGCAAAAATTAACATGGTGCAAAACATGTAGTGGCTAATATATTAATGAAAGAACCTTTAATTTTACACTAAGTAACACAAGTCATGGAGTTTTGAGCAGAAGAGGAATATAATCTGAAAGCCATTTTAAAAAGATAGATCTGGTCACTGTGTAGAGAATAGAATCTGCTAGTTTTCTTTTTCCTATATTAACTCTTCCAATAACTTTCCTTATATTTGTAAATAACAACTAATTTACTATTTGCTCATTCAGTGAGTTTAGAAGGGACTGTCAAATGGAAACGTGAGCACATGGAAAATAACTAAGTAAAACTTAACATTGCAGAGAAATACAAAAATTCATCAAATAGCAAAAAAGTAGAAATATCTAACACATGTATCAAACAGAAGCAGCAGTTAGAATGAGAACCACTCCTTAAATGAGATGCAGCCTTTGCTGAGAGAGATCCAAGATGGCCAAGTAGATAAACACTGTGCCTGCTTCCTTCTGGGAACACATTAAAATTACAATTACATTATAGAACAATCAACCTGGAGAGTGACCTCAAGTCTAGTTGAATGGAAGTTTTATAACTAAGGATATAAAAAAGAAGCTACATCGAGACTGGTAGGGGGGTCAGAGACACGAATTGGGCTGCCTCCAAATCTCCGTGTGGCAATTAAGAATCTTGAGAGTAATCTAGGCCATGGAGGTTTCTCTCGCGGGAGCAAAAGACCCCAGTTCCCCAAACCAGGCTCCCAAACCCTGCGTGCTGGTGCTGGGAAAAGGAGACCCCACAACATCTGGCTGTGAAAAACAGTGGGTATTTCAACCATCTGAGTAGGATGGAAGGTTGTGAGAAAACCAGACGTCCTCTTAAGAGGCCTGTGCACAGACTTATTTGCTCACAGGCACTCAACCTGGGCTCTGGTGGAGGGAGTGATTTGGGGAGCGGGGGGCGCTGAAGACATAGGGAGGGCAGTCTGACGTGTGTGGCTTCAGAGCAAAGACAGTTGCCATTTACCCTGTGAGAGGGTCTTCTCCTGTGCAGCCAGCAGGTGGGCACCATCGTTCCTGTGTTGCGCCCTCCCCCCACACCCATGGCCAAATCTGAATCAGCTTTGGTCTGGTGAGGTCCACTCAGAACCTCTGACTCCTCTCAGAATCGCATCACACACAACAACCCCAATGCCAGACGTACTTTCTCCATGAGCAGCCAGCCCCACCCACATTACACTCTTTCTTTAAAAACTGAGTCCACAAACCCTAGGCATGCGATGGCTGGCCTGGGTTTGCTCTGAGACTTTTGCTGAGTAGTTCCAGGTTCAGCACTGGCACCAAACCAGAATCTACATTAACTTGGTGACTACAACTCTTCCCACTCTAGTAATTTCCAAAGACCCAGCCTCACCCAATTTCCATACCACATAATGCTTTATCAGGAACTGGCAGGTGGGAGAAGGCCTTGAGGTGTCCTGACATTTTGAGGACCTACCCTACACCTGGTACTGGTGTCAGCCATCCTCAGTTCACAGCATAGCCTCTTCCACGCACCTACAGTTTTAGCACAGGCAGCAAACAATAATGGATTTCTTTGTAGCTCCTACCAGGTAGCCCCCAGCTAGTCACAGGCACAGTGGGTGACCTGGGCCTACACCAGAGCTCCTCCCAAGAGGCCCTAGAACCAACATACTTAGTGGTTGGCTTCAGACCACAGCTGAGGACCATCCAATTAGACCCACAAGCAGCTCACACACAGAGTGGTCTCAACAGGCACAAGAGCCTGTTGCAGGAAATCCCACACAGTGGGGTAAGCCTTCCTGCACAGCAACTCATAAGCTGTGGACATGGACAAACCCCATGGCCAGTCAGCCTTAGGATCAATCCCAAGAACTGACATGTCAATAGCAAACGTGTCTCAACTAAAACAGGAGGGCACTCACAACCCACAATGGAGCACATAGAGCAGGTGACCAGGGAGACTGTGCCACTGGGCCCCAGGGCACCTACTACATAAACCATGTGGCCAAGACAGGGAGACACAGCAGATCTACCTAATACATAAAAATAAACAGAGAGGCAGCCAAAATGAGGAAATAAAGAAATATGTCCCAAATGAAAGAACAGGAGAAAAACTCCAAAAAAAAACTAAATGAATTTGAAACAAGCAAACCACCAGAGACAGAGTTCAAAACAATGGTTATAATGATGCTAAAGGATTTTCATGAGAACTTCAACAGAGAAATAGCAAGCATAAAAAAAGAACATATAAATCATTAAAAAGAACCAGCCAGAAGTGAAGACTTCCGTAACTGAAATGAAGAATGCACTAGAAATAATCGCCAGCAGACTAGATGAAGCAAAGGATAGAACAGCGATTTGGAAAGTAGCAAAAAACAACCAATCAGAAAAGATGAAAGAAAGAGGGGAAAAAAAGAAAGAAACAAAGAAAAAAGATTCCAAACAAATGAAGATAGTTTAAGTGGCCCCTGGGAGAACATCAGACGTAATCATATTCATATCGTAGGGGTACCAGAAGGAGAAGAGAGAAAGCAAGTGATTGAAAACCTCTTTAAAGAAATAATAACTGAAAACTTTCCTAATCTGGTGAAAGAAATAGACACACAAGTCCAGGAAGAGCAGAGAGTCACAAAAAAATGCTCAAAAAGACCCACACCAAGATACGTTATAATTAAAATGGGAAAGATTAAACATGAAGAGAGAATCCTAAAAGCAGCAAGAGAAAGGTGACTACAAAATATATGACAATTAAGTTTGCAAACTTGTTGCAATGATGTTGTTAACCTTTTTTGATATCAGAGGGATTATTCATTATGAATTTGTACCAACTGGACAAATAGTTAACCAAGTTTACTATTTGGAAGTGCTGAAAAGGCTACATGAAAAAGTTAGATGAAAATGACCTGAACTTTTCACCAACAATTCATGGTTCTTGCATCACGACAATGCACCAGCTCACAGAGCACTGTCTGTGAGAGACTTTTAGGCCAGTAAACAAATAACTGTATTGGAACACCCTCCCTACTCACCTGATTGGCCCCCAATGACTTCTGTCTTTACCCTAAGGTAAAGGAAATATTGAACAGAAGACATTTTGGTGATATTCAGGACATTAAGTGTAATACGATGACAGCTCTAATAGCCATTCCAGAAAAAGAGCTTCAAAATTGTTTGTAGCGTGGACTCAGCTCTGGTGGCAGTTCATAGCTTCCTAAGGGGAGTACTTTGAAGGTGACCATAGTGATATTAATTAATGAGGCATGTAGCACTTTTTCTAGGGTGAGTTTGGGACTTAATTGTCAGACCTCATAGTAACTTGTAAGCAAACCCCCATAAGATTGTCAGCTGATTTCTCAACAGAAACTTTGCAGGCCAGAAAGAATTGACTGAAAATATTCACAGTGATGAAAAGCAGGGAACTACAACCAAGAGCACTTTACAAAGCAGGTCATAAATTAAAATCTAAGGACATATAAAGAGCTCCCCAGACAAAAAATGGTGAAAGGAGTTCATCACCACCAAACCAGTATTACAGGAATATTAGAGGGAATCCTTGAAGATGGAAAAAAAATTCTAAATTATGAATAATAAAATGGTGATAGCTACATATCTATCAACAATTACTTTCAATGAAATAGATTAATGCTCTACTTAACAGACATAGGAGGGCTGAATGGCTAAGAAAACAAAACCCTTACATATGCTGTCTATAAGATAACAACTTCATATTGAAAGACACACGCAGACAGAAAGTAAAGGGATGTAAACATATACTTCATGAAAATGGAAACAAAAAAAAAGCTAAGGTAGCAATATTTAGAGCAGACAAAATAGATTTTAAACAAAAGCTGTAACAAGAGACAAAGAAGGACCTAATAATAGCAATTCTTGTTATTTTTCTCAAGTAACACAAAATGCTTTGAGGGGACTTGTGCATCCATATGTTCATTGTAGCATTGTACAATGGCAAAGATGTGGAGGCAGCCTGGGTGTCTGTCCACAAAAGAATAGATAGAGAGGAGGTGATACATATATCCAATGGAATATTATTCGGCCATGGAAGGGAATGGATTCTTGCCATATGTGGCAGCATGGATGGACCTGGAGGGTATTGTGCTGAATGGAGTGTCACACAAAGAAATGCAGATGCAATGAGATTTCATTTCTATATGGAATCAATCTAAACAACAAAATAAACAACCAAACTCATAGATATAAAAAACATTTGATGATTGCCAGATAGGAGGTGAGTAAAAAAGGGAAAGACATTAAAAAGTACAAACTGGTTGTTACAAAGTAGTTATGGGGATATAGGGTCATAAAGAATGTAGTCAATAATATTACAATAAATATGTATGTGTCAGATGGGTACTAGATTTGTTTGAGTGGGAAGACGTTGCGGGTTCAGTAAAAAAATAGTGAAGGGATTAACAAGTACAAATTGGTAGTTATACAAAAGTCATGGGGATATAAAATAAAGCATAGGGACTATAGTCAACGGCATGGTAATATCTACGCATAGTGCCAGGTGGGCACTAACCTAGTCAGGGGGATCATTTCGTAAATGATGTAAATGTCTAACAACTATGCTGTAAACTTGGAATTAATATAAAATCATATTAAATATAAACTGTAATCCAAAAATGTTAAAAGGGTGGGGAAATGTGAAGGGGATTAAGAGGTTCAAATTTCCAAGTATAAAACAGATAAGGCATGGTGATTTAATATACAGCATAGAGAATATAGTCAATATTACTGTGACAGCATGCTATGATGTCATATGGTTGGTGGACTCATCATGGTGATCAGTTCTTTAGGTATATAAATGTTGAATAACTAGCATGTACCACTGAAACTAATATAATATTGTAATGTTAGATATGTTTTTAATAAAAATCTTAAAAATAAAAAAAAATTAAATGAGATGCACATACTATACATATTAATAAAATGATAGAATGTAAGTAATAGAATTAATGTGTGTATGTATGTACTCCATATAGTTATTTATATACCATCTTTCCCTGAAAAATAAGACCTAACCAGAAAATAAGCCCTAGCAATATTTTTCAGGAGGACTTCCCCTGAACATAAGCCCTAATGCATTTTTTGGAGCAAAACTTAACATAAGACCCAGTCTTATTTTGGGGGAAATGTGGTACTATATACGCATGAGCTAGGCATGCATTTCTATACTGTTTCTGTGCATGCATATATAGTATACACACACACACACACATATACATAAATGCAAACATATACATACACACATATACAATAAATGGACCGAATATCCAAATGCACTAAGTTATAGAACAAAGAACTTAAGAATCAATTACATTTACATTAATAAATACACAAGGGTGTTCATTAATGCATTGATGGGAATAGTCAAACATGCAAAATGATCAAGGATTCTCTTTGTTATGTTTGTTTGTTTGTTTTATTAGGAATATTGAGGAACAGTGTGTTTCTCCAAGGACCATCAGCTCCAAGTCACTGTCCTTCAATCTAGTCGCAGGGGGTGCAGACCAGGATCCCATGCAGGAATCCAACTGACAACCAACTGAGCCATCGGGTCGCCCCGATCAAGGATTCTTATAAGGGCAAGTATATATGCATTAGGTCTATTAATACTATGCAACTGTTCTAACCATAAGTAACTATTATGACTATATTTGTCTATCAATCATGTTTATTGGAGCTGGAGTGATCCCAAGAAAATTAATGGCAGTCATTTAGTAAAATGAAATGGAATTAGAAAAATAATGTGTAAAATAGATTACTTACATACCATTTACTATAGTTCTCCATTTATTACTTGTTCAAGAGAAAACTGTTAAAAAAAATAGTGATTCCAGATTGAAAGACATTATTTGATGGTGACATTAATTCAAATTTACTTTTTAGTTACTATCACCATGCATGATTAATCATTTTCAGGACATTTGGTTTCACTAAGATCTCACATCTTTTGTTCCACAACACAATGTCATCTTTGTCTTAATGAATGTAAATCTCTAATGCTGTGGGGCAAAAAAAAAAAAAAAAAAAATCAAACCAATTATTTAATTTGTATTTTTTCTTGATAGATTCTAGAAATTAGGTAAATAAAAATTATTTTTCTTGTCCCTGATTATATTAGTAAGAGAAATGTTATGTTAAATATATATCTATATCTATATATTTATATTTTTATATATTTAACATAATTATTATTTATTACAGTATATATATATACATATATATTACTACATATATATAGATATATATATATATATGTATATATATTATATATTTTGGTAGCCTCAACAGCTCTAGCAAATAAATCAAGAAGTAGAATTGCTAAACACAACACATATTGTCTCTCCTAAAGCAAATCCTGGTTGGAGAGTGCACAGGAGCTGTACCCTTTACTGGTTTCTCAGCCCATTTAAATATATCACTTTCAAGGTCATTCTGGCTGTTGTATTTCTAGTCCCCAGGCCTAGAACAGGCATACATTATTTCCCATAAAGTATACTGGTGTAAATTTATTCACATGGCCATGTCTAACTTTGGATGTGGAATGCTTTCTACTACACGAAGAGCAGAAGAACGTATTTGGGTAGATGAATAGTGTTCCCTGCCACACAGAAAAACTGAAGTGAGGAAATTAAAATAAATGATGATTTCTTTTAATCTATTTGTTTATGCTTACATAATAAATTATATTTTTAACAAAGGTAAACCCAGACAAGATTTTCAAGCATTCCTTAATCAGCCCAGGACACTCATTACATTTTATCAATTAAACATTCCTCTTTTCAATGGAAATAATATAATTTTAGAGCACCGATATTATATCTAATGTTTTAATTTATTTGGGGTCAATCTAAAATCTCCACTACTTTAAATACTATATTTAATTTTAGGAACTATTTTAATATGAAACACATCAACTTTATTTTGTCACTGTTGTTTTTCATCATTTTACTTCAACCAGATTTAAAGTTTCTTACTTTTACTTTACTGGTACAACAGCGAACTCAGATAAGTATTAAAAATTAAGTATGATGATATATTTCAAAAAAACAGGGAGTTGAAGCTTTGTTTCTACATTTAAAATGTATCCAATTTGGTGTACTTTTAAAGAAAACATTTATAATTACTAAATTGTGTTCACACATAAAGCACATTTAAAGAGTTATTTGATCAAGGATATTACATGTTGATACTGGCCTCTTCTTTCATTTTTAAGTACTGTTACAGCAATCTGGAGAGGTACAAAATTGTAATTGGTTTTTATAAACCTTAGTCTGAAAGATATACTTTATATGGCATCTTTCACAGATACTCTCCTCATCTGTTTATCATTCCTTTGATTTTTTTTTCCCATTGTATAAAAAGTATTCTTGCACATTTGTATTCTGTTCATATCTAAATTCCAGTAAAGGTCAGCTTTCCCATAAAGAATGAGTATAAATAGTCCATAAAATGATGATCCAAGCTAGCATATATAGAAAATAAAAGCATAAAAGTAAAGGTCATTTTCACAAATTTTATCTTGAAGCACTCGCAAAAATACACAGTGTGAAAATTTGTCAAGTTTTCAAAAGAAGAGTTTGGATGTTGAGGTTCTCTGTTTCCTTCTATTTTCTTTTCTATGAACTTTCTGGAAATTAAAAAGAAATTATATATTATTGCGGCCATTATCTTTATGTTGGTTTGATTACTAGGGTCATTACCCCTGATGTTTAATCAATTATCAGAGTAATGGTTGTTTAGGTTGAAAATAATAGTTCTTTCTTGGAAAACTGCATTTAGATTTGGTGACATTAACAATACATACAATATTTCAGCATTTCCCAGATGAACAAAATGTAAATATTTATTAGTTATGCAAATTATTATTTAATGAAACATTCTTATAAATCTTCATATTTTCACTTCCGTTCAGTGACTTCATTAGGAAAGCCAATACTTATACTAAGGTAAGTATAAATTGAATACAGTATTGAATAAATACTATATTTATTCAATTAACTATGTATTCAAGTTATTCATGTATCTACAGTAGTAATTTTGAATAGGGTTTAATTTGGCTTGATAACTGAATAATTAGTGAGAGATTGAATTTTTGAAAGCTTTTAGAAAAGCTACTTACGTGACTTTTTTGAGTACATAAAATATGGAAGCAATACTAGCTAGCCTCAGTTTTACTATGTTTAGGACATGGCCAAATTTGACCCATTTTTGTACCAGATTATTTATATTCTTCTTGAATTTTAAGACTTAGCATATTTTAGATAACAATGCTTTATAAGTTGTGGGTTTTTTTTTTCCAGATATTTTCCCCCAGTCTGTAGCTTGTCTTCTCATTTTCTTGACATTGTCTTTTACAGAGCAGAATTTTTTAATTTTAATGAAGTTCATCTTATTTTTTTTTCATGTATTGTGTCTTTGGTTTGTGTCTAAAAAGTCACCATCATACCCAAGGTAGCTTTTCTCCTTTGTTATCTTCTAAGAGCTATATAGTTTTGTGATTTATGTTTAAGTCAATCATTAATTTTGAGTTAATTTTTGTGAAAGATATAAGGTCAGTGTCTAGATTTTTTTTGTTAACATGTGGATGTACAGTTGTTCTAGAACCACTTGTTTAAAAGACTATCATGGCTCCATTTTATTGTCTTTGTTCCCTTGTCAAAGAACAGTTGTCTATATGTGTGAGGCTCTATTTCTGGACATTATTCTCCTCCACTGATCTATTTGTCTATTGTTTCACTAATGCCAAACTATCTTTATTACTGTTGTTTTATATAAGACTTGAAGTTCGGTAGCATCATTTCCCCAACTTTGTTATTCTCCTTGAATATGGTGTTTGTTATTCTGGGTCTTCTGCCTCTCAATGTATATACACTTTAGAATCAGTTTGTTAATATCTAAAAAAACAAACAAACTTAGTGGTGTTTTTATTGAGACTGCTGGTACATAGGACACCAAATTACTTGCATTTTCATCTGGTATTCAGCCACTTTGCTATTATAACTTATTAGTTCCGGGAACTTTGTGGATTCCTTTGAATTTTCTGCATAGATAATCATGTCATCTGTGAACAAAGAAAAATTTTTAGGTGTCTTTTTTCCCAATCTGCTGCATACATTTTTTTTTTCCTTATTGCATTAGCTGAGCCTATTTGTATGTTGTTGAAAAAAACTGGTGAGAGAGTATGTTCTTGATTTGTGCCTGATCTCATTGGGAAAGCTTCAAGTTTCTCATCATTAAGTATGATCTTAGCTGCAGGATTTTTGCAGATATTCTTTATCAAGTTGGGAGAATGTACTCCATTGCTAGTTTACTGAGAATTTTGTCATGCATAGATGTTGGATATTGTCAAATGCTTCTTGTGCATCTATTTATAATATCATGTGATGCCTTTTTTAGTCTGTTAATGAGATGGTTTCCATTAATTGATTTTCAAAACTGAACGTAATGGGACAAATCTAAATCGACCATGGTGTATAATGCTTTTATACTTTTGAGTAATAATTTGCTAACATTTTGTTGAAGATTTTTGTCTTTATGTCCATGAGAGATAACGGTCTGTAGATTTCTTGTTATGTCTTCTTTAGGTTTTGATACTAGGATAATGCTGGCCTTATTAAATTGATTAGGAAGTATTTCCCCTACCTCTATACTCTGAGACAGACTGAAGATAATTGGTATAATTTCCTCCTTAAATATTTCATCAGTGCACAAAACCAGCCTGGTGATTTCTGTTTTGAAAGATTATTAATTATTGAATCATTTTAATAGATATAGGCCTATTCAATTCATCTATATATTTTTTCTTATGTGAATATTGGCAGACTATGTCTTTGAAAGAATCGGTCCATTTTATCTAGGTTATCAAATTTGTGGGCATAGAATTTTTCATAGTATTTACTGTATTATCATTTTAATGTCCATGGGCACTGCAGTGGTGTTCTCTGTTTCATTTTTGATATTAATTTGTATCCTTTCTCTTCTCCTTTTTGTAATTTGTATCCTTTCTCTTCTCTTTTTTCTTAAATGCTCCATCTAGAGGCCTATGATTTTATTGATCTTATCAACCTAGCTTCTGTTTACATTGATTTTTATCGATTTCCTGTTTTTAATTTCATTGGCTTCTTATTTCTTTATTCTGCTTACTTTAGATTGAATTTGCTCTCTATTTCTACTTTCCTAGAGACTTAGATGATTCATTTTAGATCTTTCTTGTTTTCTAAAACAGCAGGTTCTTAAATAATGTCATTTCAGTCAATACCATTTTGTTATAATGTTGATGAAGAAGAAAAAAAAAATCCTGTCCAGGGATATTGTTTGTGTGGCATTTGAACATTCTCCCCATATCTGTGTGCGTGTTCTCTGGATATTCTGATTTCCTCTACTTTCCTCCTATATCCCCAAAATGTGCAGGTCCAATTAACTGGTGTGTCTAAATTATCTCAGTATGATTGAATGTGGGAGTTTGTGTGAGTTTGCCATACAATGAAACAGCAGGGGTGTTCCACAGCTGATTCCTACCTTCCATCCTGAGATGAAGGGATAGGTTTCAGCCACCTGCAACCCTGAACTGCAAAAAGCAGGTTGGAAAATAATCATCTTACTTGTTTTTATTAATTTTTCTTAAATATATGTATAGCTCACACGTACTCGTATTTCAATGTTTAACATTAGAAATGTTTTGGGTCTTTATTTAGAAGTTTGGTGATTTTTGTCACCAGAAATATGCTGTAGAAACTTAACTCTTATTTGTATCTACCGGCATATGGTAAAATTGGTTTCATTATTCCATCATTTTCCTTATAGTTGCAGTTGCCAAGAACCTGTTGTAGACACTGGGGGCTTAGAGTATATGCATTCAATGCTATATACTTCCTTCTAATCACTGTCCCCACACATGTTGATAAATTATGTTTTCATTTCATTGAGTTCAATTTTTTTTAATTATTCTTGAGATATCTTATTTGCTCCATGTGTTGTTTAGAAGTAAGCTGTTTAGTTTGCAATTATTTGGGAATATTCCAGTTTTCTTTTAGATAGTGATTTCAAGTTTAACCCCAGGGTGGTTTGAAAAGACATTGTGTGATTTATTTTTTTTTATTTTTTTCTTTTTTTTTAATTTGTTAAGGTTTGCTTTATTGCCTAGAAAATGGTCTATTGTTGGCAAATGTTACATGAGAGCTTGAGAAAAATGTGTACTCTGCTGTTGTTGGACGAGGCAGTCTCTTGATGTCAATTATATCTAGTTGATCGATTCCATTGTTGAGTGCAACTTGGCCCTTACTGATTTTCTGCCTGCTGGATCTGTTCATTTCTCATAAAGGAGTGTTGAAGTATCCTACCATAATATGAATTCTTTTACTTCTCCTAGTTCTATCAGTTTTTGTTTCATGAAGTTGACACTTTGTTTTTATGTGCACACATGTTAAGCATTGTTATGTCTTGTTGAAAGAGTGACTTCTTTATCAGTATGTAATGCCTTTCTTTATGTCTTTTAATTTTCCTTTGAACTCTGCTGTCAGAAGTGAATTTAGCTACTCCTGCCTTTTTTTTTTGATTAGTCATCTTTCGCTATCAATTTAGTATTAATCAATATGTGTTTTTATATTTCAAGAGGGTTTTTTGTAGACAACATGTAGTTGAATTGTGTTTTTTGATCCATTCTGACAATCTCTGTCTTTTTATTGTTTCATTGAATATTCACGGTGATTATTGATAAAATTGGATTTATACCTACCGCATTTGTTACCTTTCTATTCTCTGTGCTTGTTCTTTGTTCCTATCTTTGTGCTCAATGTTTTTTCAACTTTTTTGTAATTTTAATTGAGCATTTTGTTTCCATTTTATTTCCTTTCTAAGCGTATCAGTAATAATTATTTTGTAATGTTTTTTAGCAGTTGCTTTAGATTTTGCAATATACATTTACAGTTAACCCAAGTCCACTTTCAAATAATACTGCACCATTTTACAGGTAATGTGATTTCCTCATAATAACAAAATAATTGTAATTCCTTTCTCTCATCGCTTGAATCATTGTCTTTTTGTTGTCATTTTGCTTACATATAAGCACATATAGGCATATGTTTACATAGAATACACATAAGATATAATATGCATTTATACATAATATACATTAGCATACATAATTCCTTACTTTATGTAGAGCCGAGTGTCTGACCTATATTATTTTCCTTTTCTCTGAAGAATGTCTTTTAACATATCTTGCAAGACAGGTCTACTGGCAACAAATTCCCTCAAATTTTTGTTTACTTGAAATAGTATTTACTACTGTTTCACTTTTGAAAAATAACTGCACAAGGTACAGAATTTTAGGATTTTTACTTTCCAATGAAGACCATAAATAATCTACTGTACTCTCCTCTTGTTTACATGGTTTCTGAGAAATAGGATAAAATTTTTATCTTTGTGTCTTTATAAGTATTTTTCCCTCTCTGGCTTCTTCAGAATATTTTTAACTTCATTTTTTGTAATTTGTAAATGCTATACTGAGGTGAAGTTTTTTGGGCATTTATCCTGCTTGGTGTTTTCTCATCTTCCTAGATCTCTGGTTTGGTGTCTAACATTAATTTGTTAGAAATTCTCAGTCATTATTTTTTTCAGAATATTTATTCTATTTTTTTCTCTCTTCCTCCTCTTCTTCCTCTTCTTCTTCTCCTCCTCCTTCTCCTTTTCTCCTTCTCTTTCCCCTTCTTGTTCTTCTTCTTCTCCTCCTCCTCCCCTTTCTCATCCTCTTCGTTTTGCTTCTCCTCTTCCTGATCCTTCTCTTTCTTCCTCCTCCGTCTCTTTTTAGTATTCCCAATATTTTTATGTTATCCCCAGTTATCCCACAGTCCTTAGATATTCCTTTCTGTCTTTCTTTCTTTCTTTTTTTTTTTTTTTTTTTTTTTTTTTTTTTTTTTTTTTTTTTTTTTTTGCCATTGTTCACTTTACTTTTTGGGTTCTCAGGATTCTATTGACATATCTTTTAACTTAGTTTTTTTTTTTTCTTTTTCTTTTTCTCAGCCCTGTACAATCTACTATTAAGGCTATCACAGATATCCCTTATTACTGTTACTGTGTTTTTCATCTGTAGCATTTCTTTCTAATTCTTTCTTAGGGTTTCCAGTTCTCTAATTGCATATGTTGTCTTGCAGGCTGCCACTTTACCCATTAGAGCCCTTAGAATATTAATCATAGTTAGTTGCTTTAAATCCAGCCCTCATAATTCCAACATCCTTGTCACGTCTACTTCGGATGCTTAATTTGTCTCCTCAGATTGTATTTTTTGCCTTTTGGTAAATTTTACACTTTTTTTCTTGATAACCAGACATGATGTACTGGGTAAAAGGAACTGCTATAAACAGATCTTTAGTAATGTGGTGGTGAGGTATGAGGGGAGGCAGAGCATTCTGTAGTCCTATGATTATAAAAGGTCTCAGTCTTTTAGTGAGCCTATGGCTCTGAACCGTGAGCATCAAACATGTTTCTTAGTTTTTCTCCATGCTAGAAAGGACATGATGACTAGAGCTGCTCAATTTGGATATATCCTTCCCCCCAAGTCATTTAGGCTCTACTACCCCAGCAGGCTATGCTCTGGTTAACTTGTTGAAAAGATATGTTTAATTAATTGTATTTTTTAAGGTACTACTGATGGGGTATGGGGTGTGGGGGTAGAATCAATAGCATCCCGTATATAAAAATAAAACAATAATTAAGTATGAAATATAAAAAGTAATAAAAATGAGTTGGAGGTGATAACTTATAAGATATAAATCCCATGTTAAAATGAAATACTTTTTCAAAGCATTACAAAAAAAAAAGTTTTACATGATAAAATACAATATGAGTAATATTTTTTAAAATTGTTTTCTGATTTGAAGAAACGATATATTTACACATACATAGACATATAAACATGTATATAAAGAATTAGTGTCTATGCTCACAAAAAAAACTTAAAAATGCAATATGAAATGATAGCCTATTTTTAAAAATAGTCTTCAAATAACAGGAGCTGAGAAACTGGCAATTCACAAAGAAAAAAAAATTTATTAAAAAATATTATTACCCATTCAATGTGTTAAATTATTGGAAACATTCACTACAGGCCAATTTGGAGGTTAAAAAAAAGTTATTTTCAAATTTATAATCAGGCTCCAATTGCTAAAAATCGTTTTGAAGGAAAATTTTGTAGTTCCTTTCCTACCTTTGGAGTAATTCTTTGTCAACCAAATTTAAGTTTTATCTGTGAAAAGTCAATCAACTTTGAAAAGATACACATGGATAATAACTGCCATTCCCAATTGTGGACAGGAAGGAGGTTAAGTAAAATATCATAACATTTTTCTTTATCAATTACTACATGATGACATTTTTAATACTCGTACTATATTCACTACATTTGTATTTTAAAAATAAGTAAAATAGAAATAGAAATGCAATGTAAAAGAACTCAATTTGCAATAAATGTCAGAGTCTATTTTTGAAATGAATAAAAACAGTCTGAATGGTTACCAAGGGTTAATAATTAAATCAATCTATACAAGGCACTTTCAATTTACAACAATAACACCAAATTAATTAGTTATTCTGCTGTCATAAAATTGTAAAGGGGAATTAAAATACGGGTAAATTCTTTTCAATTACACACTCCACAGTGACAAAATGTCCTATTTATTGTAGATGATGGAGTGCCCAGTAAGAAATCTTGATGAACAGAAACTGACAGTACTTAATAAAATTTCAACTCCGTGGAAATAATGAAAGTCCTGGGAATACAGTTATGGTGATTCTTAATGAAATATGTCAATTGTGACTTTACTTTTGTTTCTAATTTTTTTTGTTGTTGAAGTTCTAGTATTTTTTTCAAGCCTAAACAGTGAGAAGCAATTGCACCTGTCCTGTTATTTGCTATAAACAAAAAGTGTCTTCTTTATAATATTATATAAAATCAGAATTTTTAGTTTCATGTACTAAATCTCCTTCAAGTAATATGCCTAGTCTGAACATCTTTTAACAGCAAAAAAGCAGAAAAATCTGCCCCAGAGATTTAGGTACACTAATTCATGATGCAGTCATCATGTTCTTCAGGAAAATGCTTTCATATTGTGATACAGCTGGATGGAAGTTGAACACAAAAGGAACTTAATTACTTATATTATTTTGAATTTCTAAACAGATGTTTCCTTTGTGGTAAATTGCATTTTAATAATACAGAAAGAAATGAAAAGTGTAATGTTTCAAGATAAGTCTCTATTATTTACAAGAAGATTCTGCCAAAACAATTCTCATAATTTTCAAATAAGTCGCTTTACCTTGAAATTCACTCATTGTACAAATATTTGCATAGTTATTAAATATCATTACAAAACTGTGTATATTATACATGTAAACAAGTCATTAATTCAACAACTAATCAAGTTTAACATCAGGTACTTTATGGACAGAGTTATAAATCATAAGACATATTAAAGTAGCTAATGGAAATAAAATTAAAGGGATTGAGAAGTATACCAAAAATAGTAATATGCAATTAAGATAATTGTCCCCTATGCATCATTGCTTTTCAGATACTCTCCTAAAGTAAGATACTTAGAAAAAGATATTTCTATTAAGTCTCTTTATTCTAAAACTTGTTGAAAGTCACAAATAAAATGAAAAACCTTTTAAATACCAAATAAGGGATGTAGTTTGGTTTAGAAATAGCATGCAATTGATGAAAATATCTAGATGATACAGACATGGAAATGTAGGTCTATATTTACTGGGAAGTAAACAGAACTCTCTAAAATTCTTGGGCCAAATGAGAAATTTCATTTTTTCCTAGTACTTTGTTATATATCTAACTTCAAAGTTAAACACTATTATTGTTTCTTAACACGTAATGAATTATATATGTATATACTGTGTGTATATATTATGTATATTATGTATATATTATGCATATATGTGTATATAATGACAACCCTTTGACCTCAAGAGATATTCCAGGTCATTGGCATTTCTGCTTTATTTCCAATTCATAATCCAATTTACATGAATTCATTTTTCTGGTCTATTTTAGTGTTCCTCGCTCATCATTTCAGTATTATATCGATGCACAAAATTCTTATCCTCTCCCTTCTTCTCAAATTCTGCCTCCAAAATATAAAATCTAAATAATTCTAAGAATCTAGTCTTTATGTGTGCTTATATTCAAACAATTTAATATTAGATGTAATAAGCCACCACATAAACCTTGGTGTTTTCTACTATAAACTCAAAATAGGCACATTTAAATTGTCGTACAATTTTGATAATCATTCCTACTATCTTTATCTGTTTCAACCTTATTATTTATTTATTTATTTATTTATTTGTTTGTTTGTTTGTTTATTTATTTATTTATTTATTTATTTTTACTCTTTATGGTAACTTTTAACATGCCATTTATTTTTATCCATCTTCCAGTTACTTTGATTTCCAATCTTTTTTATTAAATTTATTAGGATAGCATTGGTTAATAAAATTAAATACGTTTCATTCACACATATAACTTCACAAAAAAATTAGAATCCTTCACGGAAAAAAAATAAAAACAAAAAACCAACAACAACTTGCAAAACTTGTAGTTTCTAATCATACAAATCCTTCTACATTTGTTCTAATTTTACTCTTTTCACTGCTATTATAAAGGAAGAGCTGACCTCTACCAGTAATTTGGATTCCACTCTTTCTTATTTTTCATGAAATTTATATTGATGGTATTCAGTAAACTTGACAAGAAATTAAATTAGTCCTCTTATTTTCTGTAAATTGTAGCATGTTATTTTTTCTTCTCAATTTTCATTCTTTTTGTTTCTTAGATTTAAATGTTTCATAACTTTGAAAAAATATCTGCCACAAGACTGAATAGACAGTGAAAAAAGAGTACCTTATTTGTTTTTCTGCAATAAATGAGAATCGTTGTAATACTCAGTAAGGAAATATAACAGTGATAAACATATAAGCACTTAACATCAGAGCTTTAAAATATATGAAGCAAACTGACATAATTCAGTGGAGAAAAAGGTCTACAAATAGGAGTTAATGACTTCAATAACTAACTTTCAATAATAGATACAACAAGCAAGTAGAAAAGTGATAAGGAAATAGAGGACTTGGATAACACTGTAAACAATTGTAACTAGCAGACATATACAGAACACTGCACCCAACACGAGCAGAGTACACATTTTCTGCAGTGCACATGAAACATTCTCCAGCACAGAGAATATGTTAGACCACAAAAAAAGTGTTAAACATTTCAAAATACCAATTTTCATGGCTATTCTCAAGAAAAGCAAACGCAAAAACAAAACAGAAAATAATAAGTGTTATCAGGAATGTAGAGAAGTCGGGATGTTTGGTGCATTTCTGGTGGGATGTAAAGCCACTGTGGTACATGGTATGCAATTCCTCAAAACATACAGTGGTACTTCGGTTTTTTAATGTAATCCGTTCCGAAAGTCCGTTAGAGTTCTGAAATGTTTGAAAACTGAGGCAGGGTTTCCCATAGAAAGTAATGCAAAATGGATTAATTTGTTCCAGACCTTTAAAATCAACCCCTAAAACTGCAAATTTAGCATGAATTTTACTATCTAATTATATAATGTATCCATAAAATTTACGGCGTTCGTAAACCGAAATGTTCGCTATGGAGATGTTCAAAAACCGAGGTACTACTGTAATAGAATCACCAAATGATCCAGCAATTCCACTGCTAGGCATATACTCATAATAAATCAGGGACTGAAACAGATATTTGTACACCAATGTTTCTAGCAGTGTTATTCATAACAGCCAAAACATGGAAATAACCATTGACAAATGAATAGATAACCAGAATGTGACATATGCATACAATGGAATATTATTCAGACTTTAAAAGGAATGGGGTTTTTATACATGGTACAAAAGAGATGAACTTTGAAAATATTATGCTAAGTGAAAGAAGTCAGACAAATAATGACAACTAGTATATAATTCAACTTATCTGAGGTATCTAGAATAGTCAAATTTTCAGAGAGTAGAATATATGTTAGTAAGGGCTGGAAGGAGGAGGTGCTGGGGAGCTATTCAAAGATACACTTTGGATAATAAAAATAATTCACAGATGGAATGTGATCATGGTTGCACAACAATAAGAATGTACTTAATGACTCAGAATTGTAAATCTAAATGTCTTAAATGATCAATTTTGTTGTGCATATTTCACCACAAAACACAATAGGAAACAATACATAAATTTGCTATCTTAACTTTTGATGTTTACTTCTCATAGGTCTATGGGTTAGTTGGGCTCTTTTATTGACCTGAGCTGGACTCCCATAAGTTTACTTATGCATCTATGTTCATTTGTGGATCAAATAGGTGATTTTGCTCATGTAAGATGAATTTTCTCATATGTGCGGAGTTTGGCTGGCAAAAGCACACTCAATTATATGTTGTCTCTCATTTTCTATCAAGCTAGTCTGGGCTTTTGCTCATGATAGAGATGGGTCTAAAAGAAAGATTTGAAGTGTGTAAGGCTTCTTAGGCCAAGGTTCAGAACTATTATCTCATTTTCACCATATTCTGTTAGTCAAAAAAAGTCGTAGGATAGCCTAGATTCAAAAGATGGGAGAATGGATTCTATACTTTGAAGACAGGAGCTTAAAAATCACATTTCAAAGACAGAAATAGAAGAGGTTCTGTAGAAATGTTACCAATCTATCATAATAATAATATATCATTTTTCATTATTTTCCTAATACATGGCTTAAATTTTAGAAAATATTTTAAAAATAATAATGTGCTACATTATAAATATATAATAGATACATATATACTAAATTAATATTATATTATTCTTATTCTATTATAAATGTATTTATTATAGAACATATAATTAATGTAATACATGTTCTAGAGGAAAGCTATCATTTTCACATTATCAGTACACACACGTAACTTATAATGTGAGTCCTCTATAATTAACTCTCAATGCTAATACCATGTGTATTTTTTAATTAATTATATTCTTCAGTTCATTATACTAAATGATATTAGAACAGAATTGATCATTATGCTTCAGAACAAAGAGTTCTGAGAAAATGAATATATTTTATTTATTTTCATGAAATGTTCACCCCAATTCTTCAAAACTTAAGAATGTTATTATAGAAAGTTATCTACCAGTTGTCAATTTGCAACTACAAATAGGATTCTCCACCCCTGGAATAACATATGAGAAGTACATAAATTACACAGCTGATACATAACCTATTTATCATTTATTATATTAGGGCAATCTTGCCATCAATCAATGTTCTCATTATTTTAAAAGAAAAATAGGTATGTCAATCAAATATAGAAGACTTTATCTTTTATACTATTTCCATCTAATTTTAAAATGAATTTTTTCCTCATGTCATGCTTTGGAAATTACAGTTAGATACATATGTTTATGTCTCAATTCTATGTATACTGCCGGTAATTTGAACAATCAGAGAAAAAAATACACAATGAAATAGTTATTAGAAAAATAGCAGAAGTAGTAGTGAAAACTTACTTTTCTTTAAATGATATATATGAATATATTTTATCACAATAATCATTTTTTACCCTTTAAAAAAATATAAATCCAGTTATTGTTACAAAGAGTTTATCACTTAACATAATTCCATTCTATCAATGCTGATTTTATATTCCATGTTCAGCTTATATTAAAATTCATTATCAAATTTTTGTTTTAAAATGTTATGTGCTATGATTTTGAACTTTCTAACAATGTATTTAAATATTTTATGTCATAAATGTTTAAGCTTTATTATTGATTTTTCTGTCTAGTAGACAAATTGACTTTATTCTCTCTATATCTTATTCAAAAGGGTTTAAAACTGATACATAATTTTTTATTTAAAAATATAAGTAGAAAAATTATATAGTACCTAGAATTGACAGGAAATATGCATCCCCACACTACACTACAATTAGGCAATTTTATTATGCATGCCTTTATTTAAGGTAATTAAGCAATTAAAATACTGTAAATTATTTTATTCTCTGAACTATACTTAGGAAAGTCCAAAAAAAACTTTATGCTAAAGCATTCTCACTGCAATTTTACTGTTAAAAAGTGGACTAAATTAAATGTCATATAGTTGGAAAATGGTGAATTAATTTTGCTGTGGTGATAATTTTATATACATACATATATATATTTATAAATATGTATATATAAATATATATATGTATATTATATTGTATTCCTATTAGGTTGGTGCAAAAGAAATTGCAATTTTTGCAATTATTAACCTTTTAAACTGCAATTACTTTTGCACCAACCTAATAAATTGCCATTATAGTTATTCAGAAGCATGTCAGAAAAGGAAATAGTTATATTATATAAAAAACAAGTTACAAAAGTGTCTATGATATGTTATCACTTTAGAAGAATAATACATTATGTTGAATCCCATGAAATGGTTCATATAATGAGAATGGCATGACTTTCAGATGATTAAACCTAAAGCAGGAGAGATGGCAGGGTGAGGTGTTGGGAAAAATTATTAACGGTGAATATCTTCAATTAATAAACAGTTATCTCCTCCAGAGGCAGACTGCTTGGTTTAAACCCAGGCTTGCTAATTATTCAATCTTGTGCCTTAGTTTCTTCATTTTCAAAACATTAATAAGAACAATAGAGAACATTTCATACACTGGTAAAATACTCGTAATGCAAAGCCCTGAGAAAAGTACGTCAAATACATTCGCGTCTTTATAATTGGTAAAGTATTTATTTTTTCTTTATTATTATTATTATTATTATTATTATTATTATGTTTTTTGCAATGAGCATATATTATTCAGTAATATATTATTTAATAATCATGAGGTGTTTTTAATCACATAAAATAAATATTTTAACCATATGGGGTCATTTTGCAAAGGGAATTATATTATTAAATAGCAGAACCCTTTAATACCCAAAAGGAATGTGTGAATTGGATGAAGGAATAAGAAATGAAACACTAGGAGAGTATAAAATATCACTGTCTAGTGTGAGCACAAACACGGGCATAATATGGTCAAATGCAAAAGTCGCATGGGGGATGTTACTCTATTAAGTTTCTTAACCTGGGCACTAGTGTCATTCGAAGCCAGATAATTCTTTGTTGTGGGGGGTTGCCCTGTGCAATGTAGGACATTTGGCCATATCTATGGACTCTAACAACTACATGACAGCATTCTCCACCACCCGCAAGTTGTGGAAACCAAAAATGTTTCCAGAAATTGCCAAATATCCCTTGGGGACCTGGAAAAACATCCCTCTCCCTGATGAGAATCACTGTAGTAAATTAAAAATGAATGTTTTAATATTTTCTGAAATTGATAATAACTATAGTTAGTGCTAGTTGAGCAATGACTTTGAGACTGAGAATTCTCAGAACTTATTTTTAGGTACCCTCATCTAAGGACACAGCATTCCAGTTTGCATATTCATGAGACACGGAATGAGGTCTTATGCAGAAGCCAGAACAAAAATCATTTCCAAATTTTTCCTCACATTCCTAGAGTGAGGGTGCTATTTTCATGCCTAAAGATAATAGTTTAATAGTTATTATTGGGAGATTTTGCTTGTTTTGTTCTGTTAAATGCACAAGTAAATTATCTGGCAGTATAAGTAGATTATTATAAAGCCCTGAGTAAAGCAACATTTTCATGTATTTTTATAAGTAAATATGAGAATTAAGATGACCTCAATTGCTGTCCATATGGCCAAAATAGTTTAAAGGTGATCAAAGATTTAATAGCTAACAGTGGTATGATGCTGCATGATGCATTTGTACATTGGTGAGGAAAATCAATTCCATACAATCAAAATCTACAAAAAACCAGAATAAACTGTGAATTTAAAAGATAAATTTACTATAGATTATAATTTATTTCCCTTGTATTTCCTACTTAATTCCTGAAATCCATATATTATGTGAGCATATGAGAATAGTATCTTTGTAAATGAAGCACTTAGCTCTTTTAATCTTTCCATTCACAGCATCTAGTAAAATTCTAACACACAATGACTGCTCAATAAATAGTTCTTGAATCAGTTCATTTTGTTGGAAAGCATAAATTCCAACAAAATTCACTATGTTACCTAATTCTACTCTTTTAAAGTATACCCTGCACTCCATATTATGTAAAAAAGTTTCTCATGAATTTCCCAATAAAGTAATTTAAAGGCTTTCTGTTCCATCCTTTCTACTTTTACTCATGGGCTATCCCTTGGACAGTCAGTCGCCTTGTATTGGCTCTCAGATCAAACTCATCATGCTGTTAATCATTTTTGTCTAGACTTCTCTTGCCATCAGACTGCATTTAAACTTTTCCAATATTCTCATTACTCACCTTTATCTTCTCATCCATTTTACTAAAATCCCAAACACATTCAACCAGTATTTTCAATAAACATAGTGTACACATATACCTGAAATAATGTATAAATATGCAAACTGAGTTTGCATATCAAAGTTTATCTGATGAATCATCAGAAGGCAACATTTTTCTAATTTCCTTAAAGGTATACTCATATTTATACAAATCTGAAATATTCTGTGGCTAATTGGATTATTCTATCTATTTACTCCCATCTATTTGGAATTATATTCATCCATATGGTTTATTTTGACCAATCCATTGTGAGTCAAATGACAGAGTCACTTCTGGATGAACCCTAAGGGATATGGTATATTTCAGCTCACCCTTCTTGCTCTGACCCTTCACCGTTACAACAATTTGTCTAAATTAGTGGCTTTTCCTTTATTTTGTATTACAGAAAAAGAGATATGTTGAATCAATCATATGAGATCAGCAAAGCCCAGAAAAGGCATAGTTTAACAGAAAGCTCATGTGAAATGAGCATGAAGTAAATATTTGGTGATGTAAGCATTGGAGATTGCCTTTATACTGCATAACCTACTAAAAGCTAACTAAAGCAACCCCAAGTTGGGATAAAAAAAAGAGGATTTTAGTACTGCTTCAATATTTCAGAATTTTCCCTTTCTATTCAAGTAAAATATATCACGGTGATGAATTATAAAATTAGAAAAAATAAAAATAAAACATCCCTTTAAACTATTATTGATAACTTTATTACTAATCACACATTTAATAATCTTTATTACATATAGTTTAAAACATTGTGTCTGATCTATATCAAGACAAATGCTATGAAGAATGTGGATATTTTATTTTCCCAATAACAAGGATGGATTAAAATCTAAGGGTCTAATCCATATACTTACTTTTGTGACAATTCAGTAATTTGAAAACCAATGTTAGGGAGAAAGACTGATTTCTAAGAACAAGACTATGTCAACTTTTTTTCAGTTAAAACAAAATCAAAACCTTGACCTAGACAAAACAATCACTTCAGTGATCTGATCCGATTTCCAATAATATGGGTTCTCTCTACACCTCATGCCAAACAAACCCCATTTTACTTTTCATTTGTTCAGAAGACAGTTGACCACAAATTGAGTAGTAACATTAGTGATGTGGATATTTACAGTTGGGATTAAATAATTCTGGCTGCTGATTTTTTTTTCAACGGCTGACCATGCTTTTACATTTTTATAAGCTCAATTTTCTTCTCATTTTTTTATAAGATCGATGCACTGGGTTTTGAATTTATAAATATTGATCACAGACCTACAACTTTCTCAGGTTTGGGAAGGACACACATAACCTATCTAGTTACATTTTATTAAAGTAGAGAAGCTGATATTTGCCTTTGAGATATTCCACTTTTTATATATATATATATATTAGAAATTCAGTTATCTTTGACTGAAGTCTGGTAGAGGAAAAGAGTGTTTAGATCCCGGTTAAAACTTTCTGGAGAAACAAAGAGTCTTGATTCATGACAAAGTCTTATCCTGATATTCTCCGTGTCATGAATGGGGATAAGTCTGTACTGCCATACAGGAACCAATGGCTGCAAGTTTCTATAAATTTAGCTTCACTAGTATCTGCTGTGCATTAATATATAAAGACAATCCAGCTATTGCCCTTCTTGCTTAATAATCATTACACTTTCTATCTCTTCATATCCCAAGTGAATCAACCAAATTTCTAATAAAGCAACTGGTTTCTGCCAATGGTGACCACAAGTTTTCTTCTTTTCACATTTAGTGTAGATTTGTATCTCTGAAACTATTGTCTGAAACAGTGCAAAGGGGAGGATATTTTGCCCACTCAGAATAACTCTAGGATGAGTTATTATGAAAAGTTTAGCCTCAGGGAGCACACCAACTTGGCAACGGAGTCCACTTGCCTGAAGGTCAGGTCTTTGAACTTTCTTCTCAGCACTCAGTATACAACCACTTCTCCACATCCTCCTTATTAACAGGCAATACAAATCATACTATCTGATGAACATATTTATCAGATGGATTTATCTCAAATAATTGTCCCAAGGCTCTTATCCCTCCTGTTTTGGAAAGTTATGTTTCGCTCAGCAGCCTTCCTCCCTATCCTCAGCACTACAATTGGTAAGAACTATGAAGGGTGTAAGATTTTTTCCTACCTTTCAATTTTACAATTTAAGTGGTCATAATATAATGATGTTGGTGGAAGACTTACGGCTCCTGGGTCATGGATGAAAAAATGTTTATTCTCACAGAAATAGCAGTGGTCTTTGCATCAGCATTTTCATTTGTTCCCCAAGCCCCAGTGCTCTAAGAGTTGTATGAATAAGAAAAGATAGCACCTTCACAGAAACTTAGAGAATTTGAATCTTTCCGAATGGGCACTGAATATACTTAATCTTTGGTCCAATGGGAAACACTATCTCTGTCTCTAAAGTCTGCTCACCACAGAAACTTCCTTGACAAGATAATCCAGGGGAAGAACATTCAGGCCTTCACCCAAAGTCACACAAATAATGTGAGAAACCATGCAGATTCGTCTTCCAACGTTAGTATGTCTTGAAATTCATTAAACTTTTCCTATTTAATATTTATCTGTTTTAATACCATGCAGTGTACAACATATATCTTTTTATATCTTCCATATAGCTACTAAATATGATTCATTTATTTTAGCTTCCTGAGTAAATGGAATAAATTTATAATACCTCTTTTAATGTCATTGTCTACTAACTTTGTCATCTGTGTTATTACTGGTCAGATTGGATTCACAGATTTTTCTCTTCATTATGAATGTTATTTTCCTGTTTATCTGCATGTCTACTAATTTTCAGTGGAATCAGACACTATGAAAATTAACTTTATTATCTATTGGTAGTTTTACATTTTTATAAATGTTATTGATTTTTTTCCTAGGACTTGGTATGCTAATTGGAAACAATGAGATCTTTCCAAATCTTGATTTTAAGATCGTTAGTCAGGCCCAGAACTTCATTTTGTCTAGAATTAAATTTCTGCGTTACTTAGGCAAGGCCCTTTTTACTACTCTAATTGATGCTACCTGAACTATGAAGTTTTCTATTTTAGCTGTTGGCACTATACCTAGCCTTTTGTGCATTCTGGGGACTGTTCTCTGCAATTATTTTAGTTGTTTCTTTTCCCTGCCTGTATTGATCACAGTCCCCTGAACACATACCTCTGAAGTCTGTGCATCTTTCTTTTCTCTGGTACCCTGTCCTGTTTACTTTAGCTACCTTGGCTTCCATGGACTTCCAGCTCTCTCCCATCACTTTAGGGAGATTTCTGAGCTCTGCTGACTTTCATTTTTTTGCTCTACATCCTGGACAATTTCTCCAGTAAGTGAGGCAATTCCAGAGCAGATTTCATTTGTTTCTGGTCTCTCAGGGATAGCTGTCCTCTGATGTTCAATATATTAAGCATTGTTGTTTCATATATTTTCCTCCTTCTTTTAGTTGTTTCTAGTGGGAGGGTCAATCTGGTTCTTGTCACTCCATCTTGACCAGAATATGAAATTCTAATTTACCTTTTGAAAATTTAAACATTCCTTTAATACTAGCATAAAATGTCTCCATCTCCATCTAACCATTTTTACCCATCAAAGTTAGAATTAAGCTTTCCCAATTCTAGGTACATGTAACATTTTGCATATAACTGGACAATTTTATAATTATACTCATTAATTTGTATCATTCTATAATTTGTTTGTCTTCTCATCTCAGTTTTAAATATCCTGCAGTACGATGATGTGATGAAAGATGATATTCCTTGTTCACACAATTTACGTATAGTAAATTACCAAAAAAACTTTCAGATTGAATTAAGTGTAATCATTCATAATCAGTAGTTAGAAAGTATAGAAGTCAAATGTATGGCTTATGTGACGATATCCAAATAATATGAAATATGAATAAAAATCAATAAAACACTTAAATGTTGAGATCCATAGTCAAACCCACTGTGGTCTATAGTACACTTTTACCTACATCACATTTCTTTACTTTCTAAACTTTTTTTTCATATACCTTCTTTATAAAATGGAGACAAATATATTTTATATTTTATAGGCATTTGAGGTTAATTAAGACAAAGCATACAAAGGACTTAGCCTAATCTTGTCACAGAATGAATTTTGAATACATTTAAGCTATTATTAGTAGGATATTTTGGGTATGAGTGGCAGAAAAAAATAAGTAAATGTTTAAAATTCAGGATTATGTTTTTCTCATATCATGTAAAATTCAGAGGTCAGGCAGCTCCAAAGCTGGTTATTTCAGCAACTCAATAATGCCATCTAGGGCCAGGTTCTTTCTATATTTTCTTTAGTAGCACATGGGATTTCATACTCAAGCTTGTCCGTTCATGTTCACAAATGGGTGTCACAATTTCAGTAATCATGTTCTGACCTAACCACATCGAGTGGCAGGGGAAAGAACAACTTTTCCTCATGCATATTTGTTCTCTACAAGGACAAAAAAAAACCTTGAAGAGTCTCAGCAGACTTTAATTCAAACAATATCGGTCAGAACCTCTTCGTGTTGCTATTCTAAACCACATGCTGACATAAAAAATTTTTGCAATTTTCTTGAAAGTTTAAACTATTAAGACACAGATCTTCTTCAATTTGCTTGTCTAATGGAGAGTGAGTAAAATCAGTTTGAAGGTTGTGGATGGGCAGGCAAGTTGTTAGTAAATTTTTTTCTTTAATTAAAAGCCAAGTTAAGTATACAGAAAGTAATGCCATCTCTCTTTAGAGATACACAAAGTGACAAAAACATATTATTCCCTAACATTTTTCTAAATGTTAATGCTTTTAATTACTTTCTAACCTAGCTTACTCATAATTGAAATGCCATGAAAATTATATAAGGTAAATATGTCTTGTTATAATGTTATATTTTTATTAAAATTTGAAGAAAAACTTCTGAATAGCACATTCTGAGATAATTACGATAAAATGTGTTTTTATATGCATAAACTCCATGAAACTAAAAACAATCTTTCTGAGAAAAATATCCATTCATTTTTCTGTGTTGGCTTAGGTATTGCATAAGTATACTCAGGCTGCCATAACAATATACACAGCCTCTGTGACAGAAATGTATTTTCTTACATTTCTGGAGGCTGGAAATCTATGATCAAAGTGTTGGCAGGGTTGGTTTCTCCTGGGTCTTCTCTCCTTGGCATGGGGATGGGCACATTCACATTCTCACTGTATCCTCACTTGATCTTTTCTCTATGCACACTCCTCTCTTCTTTTAAGGACACCAGTCAGATGAGACTTGGGCCCCGTCCTTATCACCTCATTTAACTTTAACTAGCTCTTTAAAGACCATATCTACAAATAAAGTCACATTGGGGATTAGGACCTCAACATATGAATTTTACGGGAACATAAACCAGCCAATGATAAGTGTATGCCTTTAGGTTGAGTGAAGTTTCTGCTCATCTCCAAGTTATATTCTTGCCTCATTTCCACATCCCCAATTTTAATGGTTTTTGTTCTACAATGCACTGCAAATTCAAAGGTGGGTGGGAAATGACAGATAGATAGATCACAGACAGATAGAAAGATAGATAGATAACCCTAATTTAAACACAAATGTACATTTTCTTTCTAAAATATTTTAAAAATGTAAGTCCAGTTTTGTTTAAAACTCTTCTCTGCTATTAAAGGTCACTAGTAATCCCAGTTTGTAATACTTTCAACCCTTTCATTAACGGTGTTATAATGGTGAGAAAGAGCTTTCAGGTATCCAAGTTTTAGCCTTTAGTAACCCCCATGACTACTAATCAGTCTGATTTTTTTTTCCACCCCAACATTGTTATTTAATTTAAGGCATTCTGGAAAAAGTGCCTGGAACAACTTTCTTGCAAAATCAATTTTGTAAGAAAGAAATCCACAAAATACACTTCAAAATGAAAATTATAAACCAGTGCTTTCCTCCTGACTGCATTCAGCAATAAAATATTAAATGGAATATTAAGAAGAACAATTAAAGAGCTTAGCTTTTAAGCTGTCTGGTGGTGTGTAAGATTCAGTTCTTTATTGGCTATTAGAAAAATTACCGATGATTACTTTCGTTATTCTAAGTGAATACAGAACCGCCTGCTCAGCAGTAGTGACAGGAAGTACTTAATAAGGACTAAAAGTTCTTACATTTTCATTTTGGAAAAATTATTTTGCAATTTTTTAGAGGTGAGTTTCTTTAATTCAAATAAAATAAAAATGATCAATATTATATTTAAAATAAATCTTTACAACTAAATTGTTCCTAATCCTAGAAATGTTTGAAAAGTCATTTCTAATGACTTTGCTCCATGACAGTCAATCACATTAAATACCCACTTAATAAGTTCATAATGAATATTAAGAGAAAATAAATCCAGAGATGATAAAGTATATTGTAAGGAAAACACTGCTGGTTTAAGACAAATGTAATCTATAAGTAAAAGCTATGCATTATAAATCAAACTACATCTTTTCACTAAAAATAATTTAGTATGTGTTTGTGATAAAAGGTACACCTCAATGAAAGTAAAATGATTGAGGGGGAGGCCCATCGACCACTGGTTGCTTAGATATACAAGGTGGGAAGAGTAACAGAATATGAAATGAGGAGAAAAGAAAATCCCTTCTTAATGCAAACTTCTGGCTGAATGTGCTGCAACATATACACAAGATTTTCAGTTGTACGAGTTCTTTCTGTCTTTTTGTAATCTTCATTCTTCAGAAAATAACATGCCACTCTGCTGTAACACAGCCTCTCCTGTTCTGTCTCAGTAAAGTAGCTCTGAGATCAAGGTGATAATAGTATGGAGAGTTTCAGTAGTCTAGGAAATGAGGGGAGGTATAATCACGGCCCTCCAGGAGTGTTGTGCTAAAAGAACCTCTACTACCTCAGCTCCGCTGAATACACTTCACTAGATTCTTGTTTCAATGAGGTCAGACAACAGTAATTTGTTATGTGGGTCATGGCAGAATCTTTCTTCTAAACACTACAAAGAATGGCTCCTTTGTCAATATAAATACATCCTAATGCATTCAGTCTCCCTGTAGACTGCATTACACACTTGAGAGCTATTGTGCCAAATTCTGCCACTCACCATTGTAATACCTTTTCATCTTGCCTTTTCCCCCCACTTTATAATAGAAGAGAATAAAACACACACAAGTAAAAGGTAAGGCTCATTTTCATTTTTTAAAAAATATTACTTTGCAGACATTATCAAGAATGAGTATCAGAAGAATGGACATGCTAACAAATGTATTTCAAAGAACGGGGATATAATACAATGTCACAATAATTCAGCGCATTTGAATTTTTATTTCCTCACAAAATTTGTTTCTGTAAATCTTTATTCTGTTGCTGTAAATCTGTAAATCTTTTATTCTCCCTCATCCAAATAAATATGCATCTGTAAAATATATAAAAATTGGAAGAGGTATTCCCTCTTCAAAACTATAAACTGATACCATAAATAAGATTTCAGAATTATCTGGCTCAGTAAAAATATGTCTTTCAATTGTTATTAGTTATCCTAAACTTCCTATCTTTAAAATTCTTGGAAGTTCTGAAATTTTAAGTTCAAATATTGTGAAGTAATTAGAACGAATGCAAATTAAAAATGGGAATGTACATTATAATGAAAACTTTCGTTGTATACACGTATGTTCTCAGTCTCCTTTCCCCCCCATTCTTTCATTCATAAAACAAAGAGAAACAAATAATAGATTTCTGGAGTCTCTTCAAATATTAGTTAATTTTATATTGCATGATTTTCCATACTATCATCACTTAATAAATCTACATTTTAACTCTTCCTTCATCCCTCCATAAGTGACATACACTGACTAACGGACAACCCAGACTGAATAACGGACTGGTTAGAAATGTTGGGTTTCAAACTGGTGAATATTCTTCTATTTCACTGCTCTGACAAAAGATTTGGAGTCAAAAGGTTAGGTCTGTGTGTTGCAGCTTTGAGAAGGTTAACTAAGACAAACTGTAAAAATATTTTCCTGAAAAACCTGTACAAGTAAATTTAAAAAATAAATAAAGACAACCTATTCTCAATGGGTAATTATACCCAGAGGCAAACATCTTTGACAAGATGTTAAACAAAGGCCATTTGCTTTTTTAAGATTCAAAGATATTGTGATCTTCTATTAGGTTGGTGTAAACGTAATTGCAGTTTTTGCATTGCTGAAATTTGCCTTTGATATTGGAATACAGTCTTAAATAAACATGGTTGTGTTATACATCATTTTCATGAGCATTTCTCGTTTTATGTTGTTTTGCTAATGACTTATTACTTGCTGCTTATTTTATATTTATTTTAGACAATGGAAATGATGTTAGACAAAATCAAATTCAAGCTGTTTTCTTACTCTAGTTCAAATTGGTTGTAAAGCAGTGGAGAAAACTTGCAACATCAACGACTCATTTGGCTAATGAACGTACAGTGTAGTGGTGCTTCAAGAAATTTTGCAAAGGAGAACCTTGAAGATGAGGAGTGTAGTGGCCAGCCATCGGAAGTTGACAATGACCAATTGGGAGCAATCATTGAAGCTTATCCTCTTAACAACTACATTAGAAGTTGCCGAAGAACTCCACATCGACCATTCTACGGTTGCTCGACATTTGAAGCAAATTGGAAAGGTGAAAAAGCTCGATAAGTGGGTGCCTCATGAGCTGACCACAAATCAAAAAAATTGTCATTTTGAAGTGTCATCTTATGTTATTCTACACAACAACGAAGCATTTCTCCATCAGACAGTGATGTGTGAAGAAAAACGGATTTTATACGAAAAACCAGAGACACCCAGCTCAGTGGTTGGACCGCAAAGAAGCTACAAAGCACTTCCCAAGGCCAAACTTGGACCAAAAAAAAGTCAAGGTCACTGTTTGGTGGTCTGCTGCAAGTCTGATCCACTACAGCTTTGTGAATCCCAGCAAATCCATTACATCTGAGAAGTATGCTCAGTAAATCGATGCGATGCACCGAAAACTGCAATGCCTGCAGCCGGCATTGGTCAACAGAAAAGGCCCAATTCTTCTTGACTACAACGTCCGGCTGCATGTCACATAACCAACGCTTCTGAAGTAGAGCAAATTGGGCTATGAAGTTTTGTCTCATCTGCCATATTCATCTGACCTCTCACCAACTGACTACCACTTCTTCAAACATCTCGACAACTTTTTGCAGGGAAAATGCTTCCACAAGCAGTAAGATGCAGAAAATTCTTTCCAAGAGTTTGTCAAATCCCAAAGCATGGATTTTTACGCTACAGGAATAAACAAACTTATTTCTCATGGGCAAAAATGTGCTGATTTCAATAGTTCCTATTTTGGTTAATAAAGATGTGTTTGAGCCTAGTTATAATGATTTATAATAGTTCTCTGAAACCTACACAATTTTAAAAGATGTAGTTATAGCAGGCATTTTATATAAGTTTAAACTTGAAATATTAACTCTAATTTCAAAATATTTATTGAAAATAAGCTTTACAATACAAATACAAAAATCACCAAGTAGCTACTTCTCTGCTGTTGTGTAATGTAAAGAGTAAGTGTTATGCATATCTGCTCACAATCTGACATTGACTGTTACCAACTGTCTGACATTTGAAAATTATTTTTAATAATAGCAAAAGTTATCATTTTTGAAACATATCATGTGGTAAGTACTTTGCTAAGTAATTTGCAAATATGTTTTATTCGATATTCACACCTGCTTTCTGAGATAAATGTTACTGATATTGACAATTAGGTGCCAGAGTTAATACACTGAGATTGACCCTCAGTCAGTGTGGGATGGTGGATAAATTGTCCCTCTTCTCCACCCTTTGTAAGGCAGTCTGAGGTATATTCAACACAGTATCTCACAAGGTCCCTAGGAGGTGACAGCTCTGTTATTAGCCATGAGAGTGACACAATTACACAACCAATATTGGTTTTCTATTGTTTTCTCTCTCACGTCCCCTAATTCTTCATGGTACTACCTGGAAGAACCTTCCAAAAAAAACTCCTTGCAACATAAGCTGTGACGCAGAATATGCTTTTAGTAAACTTAAACTATAACATTGCCACTAAAAGCAACCCTAGAAAGTACAATCTTGACACGTTATTCAGGAATTTCATCAGATGTAAGGATCCCATCGGTGATAGTAGTTATAATAACAACTGGTATGCCGCAGTGTTATAATTACTAAGACTCTCACCCGGATGAATTTTGATGCAAACTACTAGCAGTATAGCAAACTAGTATATAGCAAACTAGTGGTGTTTTATGAAGGGTTCATCATGAAGGCGTGGTCAATTATTAACTCTAATTGTACCTCCCCTGTGGGGTTCAAAGAGCTTCCAGGTGGTGCGTATGTGGAGGTGCAGGGATAGTGGCAGCATCTGGAGAGGGCATGGGCGTTTTCTGCCTATTCCCACATACCTTGACCTGGGTATCTCGTCCTCTGGGTATGCATCATATACTTTACCATGTCTTTTTATAATAAATTGGTCAACAGTAAGTAAACTGTTTTCCTCAATTTAATGAGCCACCCTAGCAAATTAATCAACCTTGAGGAGGAGGTCGTGAGAACGTCTAATTGTTTAAAAGCACAGATGGCAACCTGGACTGATGATTGGCATCTGAAGTGGCAGGGTTGGGCAGTCTTGTGGGACTGAGCCCTTACTTAACCTATGTAATCTGATACTGTCTCCAGGCAGATGGTGTCAGACGGAGTTAAATTGTAGGACACCCAGCTGGTGTCACAGAGAGTTGCTTGTGGGAAAGAAACCTCACACATTTGGTGTTAGAGGTGTTGTGATTTGGTAATAGTGTGAGAATAAAGGAGAATCATAGGAGGAAGACTACAAAGGGGAATTCCCACATCTGTCAAGAGCTACATGAATATAATCTGAGTTTATAGTGCTATGAGGTAATCCAGACTGCCATATGATGCCCTGCCCCAGTAAAGTAGGGTTATATGAAAAAAGCATAATCAATGAAATCTGTTGTCGTGCAGGGTCTCAGCTCCCGCTCCCTGCACAAAAATGTAGGATATAGTGAGACCAAAATGGAACACCAATGGAGCCATGGATCGGGGTTCATACCACTATATTCTCGATGAGTCGAGACACAAAAGCAAATATTCACCAGCATCCCAACAAGGGGTCTTCCTGCACCCCAGTCTTGCTGGCGGCCAGGCGAGGCACAGGAAGTAGGATCCACACAATCCGCAACGTAATTCGCTTGCTAACCGCACTTGCTAGCCACAACCGGCGCTTGCTAGCGTAGCCATGGCAGTTATATTAGTGGCTAATGGCTAATTGGTAACAGCTGACGGCCACCCAGCCACAGCAGATGGCCATCTTACTACATCTGATGGCCATCTGATAACCGAGCCAGGACCTTTCCACGTGAGTCCAGGAGCCTGGAAACTGCTCTCTGGGACTCTGTCCCCACATCTGTTTTCAAGCACATTTTGTAGTGGATCCAATGGATACACAGACAAACCTGGAGGTCACTACCATGTTTCCTGAATGTATAATTATAGTGAATATTCTTTATAGCAAGAGAATGACAGTAAGACAAAGTGGGAGACCTTGTAACTGCTTGTCTCTACCAAGATAGGTATTCAGAAACAATATTTTATAATCTAGAGGATGACAGAGACCATTTCAATATTCAAAAATTTCAAAGATCTATGGATAGTCATGTGCTTCATATATTTAATTAATTCATCAGTAGGCTATGCGAAACTGAGAAGAATCTTGGCAATTTAAAAGTACTGATTTAAACTTTATAAGTAGCCAGAATTACAGGTGCTGTATTAATTGGTATCTCAACTGGAAAAAAAATCAACCCACTTTGTAAATTGGAATATGGGCATTGAACTGAGGGCTGTATTCTTTCTATACCACATCAAGGTGAAGAAGAAAGCAGCTTGGATTCACCTCTGAAGTCCTGCGGTATATATTGATTGCCTTGCCCAAGGGTTATGTTAACTTCCCTGTCTCTGTCATAACATACTCCAAGAGCCTTTCACCATTTCATATTTCATAGATCATCTTACTTTCTTCTATACTGATTACATCACATTAATAAAACCTGAAAGCAGTTAGTACTCTGGATGTCATAGTAAAAGACACAGGCACTAAAAAATCAGAGATAGCCCCACAAATGATTCAGTGATGCTACTACAGAGAAATATGTAAAAGCCTGATGATCTGATCGATACTGAGACATCCCCTAAAAGGAAAAGACAGTTATTGGATCTTCTCTCTCCTACCACTAAGAAGCTATGCATTTGTAGGCATTTTAAAATTTTTTAGACAGCACATACCTTGAGAATATTGTTTCAAACCTTTTAGCAGACAACTCCAAAGATGCTAAATTTTAATAGACTCCAAACGGAAAAAAGGTTCTGCAGCAAATAAAGGCTGTGGTCAGAGTGGTCCCAATTTTTAGGTGACATAACTTGGCACACTAAATGAGCTTAAAGTGACTATAAAGAGTCTCTTGTTGAGTTCTTTAAAAACCTTAATATGAGAGTCATAGCACAGAATACTAAGATATAAAAAAAACAAAGGCTTAGATCTTCTGCAATAATGAACTAGTCAATAATATTGTAATAACTATGGATGGTGCCAAGTAGGTGCTCGACTTATTTGTGGAGTCACTCTGTAAATTATATAAATGTCTATACCACTGCTGTACACCTGAAACTAATATAAAATAATAGTAAATGTCAACTGTAACTAAAAAAAATAAATAAAATTTAAAAAGATCACTAAATTGTTGACTCAAGAATAAATATCACCATTAAGGTTTATCAAAGAAAATATTACCAAAAAATAAAAAAATAAAGCAAAATAATACAATGCCACTTTGATTATTAGATTGATATTATGTTTATAAATAAATACTGGTATTTTTTCCAAAAGAACTGGAGCATTTCAAATATCAGCAAATTATTTTTTTTTTAATGCTGAGATTTTAACCTTCTTCCTTTCCTCAAAACAATGTTGACATTTCATGGAACATGCATTACACTTATTGTTCCAGAAATCTTGATGTATATCACCTACGATTTAATCAGGTTATTTATTTATTTATTATTTATTTTTAATTTAACATTTATTTTAGCTGTTTTTAAGCTACATATTTTTCTAACGTGAATATCTGGGCTACAGAATAAAAGACAATGTGACATATTTTGAATAATATTTTAAAGTAATAATTTACTTTTCTCATTTAATTTATGTCCCATTGTCTTTATATCCTTTTGAAGATGTTTTACGTGCATGGAAAGGTGCAGCATGCACTCTTTGAAATATGTTTTATTATGTAAAAAGTGTCTGATGCCAAATGTAACACTACCAATGTTATCTCCTTATGTAGAAAGATAGTCAGAGATCAGAATGGTTATGCAACAGATTTTTTTAAATAACCATTTCATTTGGAATAATTTTAGGTGTAATGAATTTTCAAAGTCTATATATCCATTTTCTATATACGGCTCACCTAACCTCCTGATTGTTAATAACTTACATAACCATGGTACGTTTTTAAACCTAAGAAACCAAAACTGGAATATTACTCCTTATTAAACATCATACTTTATTCAGAACTTCCTGTTTTTACCATTAATGCATTTTTCTGTTCCAGGATGCTATCTGGAAAACCATATGACTTTTAGTCGTCATGTCTCAGCAGGCTCCTCTTAGATGTGATAGTTGCTCAAACTTTCCTTGTGGTTGGTGACCTTCACAGTTTGAGACATACTAGTCAGGTATTTTATAAAATGTCCTTTGATTTGAGATCATTTGATGTTTTCTTCTGGTCAGACTGGGGTTATGGTTTGTGAGAAATGTACTACAGATGTCCCTTGCCTTCCTTAGCACATATCAGTAGGTAGATGCTATTAACTTATCATTATCAAATGTTATCCTTAAAAACCTAGACAATGTAGTATTTGCCAGGATTTCCCTATTTTCTACATGCTACTTTTGGACTCAAGTCACTATGTCCAGCTAGCACTGGCGTGGAACAGGGGAACTGAGTTGTCCCGGAGTAAGAGATTTTCTAGATAAATTATTTGGAATTATTCTATAAGAAGACTTATTTTTTCTTGCTTATCTATTTATTAAATAATCCCATTGTATTAGTATGAACTCATCTGTATTTATTTTATATAATGAATTATATTCCAATACTACATTATTTCTCTCATGATTCTTTTTTTTTTCTTTTCAGTTTTATGAGTGGAAACCAAACACAGAAACTGTCATAGCCAAAAAGAGACCAAAAAGTAAGGTATTGAGATTGTTATTGTTTGGAGAGAAGTTTCATACCCCCATATTTTTTCTGTTTTTGAAACACGTCTTTACTTTCTGGCACTGCAAAATGCTACAGATTAGTGTTGTATTTTATTCACTCCGGCTCTAGAATTACCTGTTTCTAAGAATTTCTGGTTCTATTTATTCGAGACTGGTATTTAGAAACCAAGATATGGGTACTACGTTTGCTTGTTGTGCCTGGGGTGTCATCGCTCTAAAATCTTCTCAACAGACAGAGTCAGGAAATACATGTATACATACTAACCTATGCATTCATACATACCTATAATTATCTCTTTATCCATCCATTTGTATGAATATTTAACTAATTTGATGTCTCTGACTCTAATCCCCCACCAGTGGTTCCATCTAGATTTCTCTCCTTGTTAACCATAACTTCCTTCTTCCACAGTGAGAATTCTATCTCCTACCATATGCTATCAACTTGCTTATTACTTCAATCCCAATATGCATACATAGTAATTTCCGAAATGTTAACTCACAGAGCTAATGATAAATAACGCTACCTATTAGAATACAGTATTAATGTTCAGTTCCTTTTAACATTAGCTGTGTAAATTTCAGTTAAAATACTACTTTCCAAAGTTGATAAGGTCAGTTCTATTTTCCTCACCCCTTCAATGAGATCATACTAGAAAGTTTCTCATACTGTTAGATATTTTATTAACAGACTAATTTCCATCTTGGGATCACCTAATCTCTGGCTGATTTTCTTTTTTTATTTGCATGCATTAATTTCACTCTTTGTAATGTAAGTTCTGTGGCTCTTGGTAAATGTATTGAGTCATGGTATTTTTCAGTAAATTATCATGCAGAATATTTCAATCACTTAAAATGTACCTTATGTGTCCTCTTTGGATTCAACCACTTCCATACCCGCCAGTCCATGTCAATCACCAATTTATTTCTTGTCCCTCTAACTTTTTCCTTTTGCAGAATGTCATACGAATGAAATAATGTGATACACCATCTTTCGGTTCTGGCTTCTTTCAATTCAAAATGTGCATATAAGTTGCTTTCAGGGTATTGCATGACTCAGTGACTCAGAAAAATGTTTCATATTATCTCTAAGTAGCTATTCTATCATATGGATATAATATAGTATTTTTAATCCATTCATCTATAGATAGATATCGTTTCCAGTTCTTTTCTAATTGTGAATAAGTTTTCTATAAACATGAACATAGAGGTTTTTGTGTGAAAATAAGTTTTCACTTGAAGTGATTAACTATCTAGGAGAATGACTGCTACCTTGTATAGCTAAGCTATGTTTAACTTTATAATAAACTACCAAAGATTTCTTCCAAAGTAACTGTGCAATTTTTAATTTCAATTAGTAATGAATTATAATTGTCAAAATTGCATATTGTCAGTCTTTTTGAATTTTAGATCCATTCTAATTGTGTGCAATGGTATCTTATTACTGTTTAAATTTATACCTACCTAGTGACAAATGATGCTGAGAATCTTTTCATATGCATATGAGTATATGCCATGAATCTATTATCTTTGGTGAAGTGTCTGTTCATATCATTGACCCAGTTTTGTATTAAGTGATTTATATTCTTAATGTTGACTTTCAAGTGTTCTTTATATATCCAGGACACAAGAGATTAATCAGGTATGCTATTTACAAATATTTACTTCCCATCCATGACTTACAAGTTGTACGTCTTAAGACAATCTTAACAAAGTATAAATATCAGTTTTTTAATGAATTGTAATACAAATATTATATCTAATAACTCATCAAACCGAAGTTCAAAACAATTTCTTAATTTTTTATGTTATAAGTTTTACATTTTACATTTAGGATTATGACCTATTATGAATTCACTTTTTGTGTAAGTTGTAAATGACATAAAATTAGGTTAGATTGTACCTACTTTGTAGCAACCACAGGTGCCTCACAAAATCTGAGACTTAGTGGAAGAGGTAATGTTTAGCTTAAATCTAAGGCTATTTCAAAAGATAATTAAATTTTAGTAATTTTATCATCCAGATATAATTAATACTAACCTAAGTCCTAAGGAGACAAAGCACCTAAATGAGAATAGTAATAAAAACATGATGCTTACTGGGGCTTAAGTTTTTTAAATGCAAGTTTGAAATGATAGGTAGGGAACAGAGTTCACTAAAAAAGCAAAGACAATAAATAAATAAATAAATAAATAAATAAATAAATAAATAAATAAATAAATAAAAACTTAGAAGATTAAAATAAGATACAAATAAAACAAAATTATCAAATTAAATAAATGATTTTAACAACGAATTGAACTTAGGTGAAGAGATAATTTAAATTTTAAATATTGTCACACTGCAGTGTGGGAGAAATAATCTAAAATACAGAAAACTGATTAAGAGTTAGAGAGGATACAGCAAGGGTCTAACAAATATTTAGTTGGAGGTCCATAACTCAAGAAGCAAATCAGAGGCAAAATATAAAGAAAATGGCTGCTGATTTTTGAGGAGTGGTGAAAGACATCAGTTCATAATTCCAAGATACCTAGAAAATGTAACGTAGAATAAACATAAATGAATAAATTCCTAGACACATCATGATAAATCTCCAAAATACAATAGCTAGTGGGATAGAGAGTAGGTGGGATTGGGGAGAGAGAAGATTAATTACTTTTTGTAAGAGGAAGAATTAAGCTGACTATTGACTTTCCTAAAGCAACCATGGTAGCAAAGAATCCAGAAAATTTTATTTCCAATTATCTGAAATAAAATAACTGTTTATCTATAATTATTTTTTTGAATCATTTTAAAAATGGACAAACCTAAAAATCCAACATGAGGTGAAATTAATCAACCACAAATGAATCAAATAGAGAACTTAAGAAAGAGAAAGCTGTGGTAAAATCGTTCTGAAAACGGGTGAGCATAAGTTTTGTAAGAAGAAGAAGGGGGTGGGGGAGAGGAGGAGAAGGACAAGAATATAAAATAAATCTTTAGAAATTGTGATTTTAGAGCAGAGGTTAGTTAAAATCAACATAGTTCCATCACATGTTAACTTCAGGTTATTTACCTCATTACCTCAAACTTTTAAGTTCTTGTTCAGGGTCTACCTCTCTTTCCTTACTTTCCTAACAATTTGTCCTTTCCTTTGACAGCTACGTGAACACATAATCTATGCAAGATCAAATTTGTTCAGTTGATTCAAAGACCTTTTCCTCGGTCTGGTATCAGTCACTCAATTCCATAGTTTTATCCCTAATTTTGATTCATTAATTGTACCTTCTCAGACGTCTTGTTTATATATTAACTAAAACATGGCTATACTCTATGATACTGTGAGTTTTGCTGTTGTTGTTGTTTGTTGTTTCTTTTTTTTTTTAGGACTCCTGATGCTTTACACAGGGCGATAGAGAGATATAAATATTCTAAGTGCTGATTAAGTTTCTGTTCCCTTCATCTGTTTAAAGAATAAGATTAGAACACAAAATAAACTACTTGAATGCTTGCTTAATACATTCATCATTTTTATACGTAAAACACATATATAATAATTACTAAAATAGCCTTATGGAATTAATTGAAATGTAACTTATACATTTTTTAGAAATCCAACATTGGATTAAGGTCCTGCATATGCAAGTTTGGAAAGACAACTCCATCAGATAATGTCTCCCATTGTGCATTGAATTCCACAAATTATTCTACACATCCTATGCAGGATTTTCCCCTTTCTTTGCTAGAGATCTGTTCTTCCAGGATTCCCCTTTGCTACCAAAAACAAACAAACAAACAAACAAACAAACAAACAAATAAATAAGAAAAAAGGAAAAAGAAAGAAAGAAAAAGAAAAAGCTGATAAAAAGGCAGAGGTGCCCACTTGCTGCTGTTGATACTTTGCTCTGTATCACATTCTAATTCCCTGCCGACTTCCAAACAGATCTGTATCTGGCAATTCACAGTAACATCTACTGTTTTAAAGATAGTCATTTTTACATCTGAAAAAAACAGCACCAAATTACCTTTATATTTGTACTAAAACAATGACTGGTAAGTTTTCACACAACCCTGATTCATGTTATAAAAATAATAAAATTAATTCCAATATTTGAAGATGTTCCCCTTTCTCCCTCTCCTCTACTCACTTCAGAGAACATCAGCCTCATTGCTCGACTGGCTGCTTTGTTGATGTCCCCCAATAAGGCAAAGACAGGCACTTGCACATTTGTGTTTAATACACCACCCACCTCTGGAATACCAGAGTCCAGAATATCATAAAACATATTTCACGGCTTCCTCCAACCCATGAAATAATCATTTCTCACCCATTTCTGAGTGTCTGGGATAAGTTGCTCTTAGTTCTGGAGGGGACTTGGGTAGTATAAGATAAATTAAATTCTTGGTTTGCTTTATTCGGCACTTTTCCTTTTGTCAGTATTTCACTTAACCTGTTTCCCACTGTGTACCTTTTCCTCGCTCTTCACCGAAGGCTGACCCCCGGCTTGGTGGTAGCTCATTAGAGAGGGTAGGTGCTGGGAAACCAGCTACCAGCACCACAGGAACTCTTGAAGATCTTTGTATTTACTACACATTACAAATACTTATTATGTGTGGGGCACTGAACTAAGTTCACTTTTTTTTCTTCTTGAAAATACATTACAGCTTGAGGTGCTTACGATAAATATGCCCTGTAATCATACCAAATCCTACTCATAAATTCAAGAACGCTATGTATTGGGCCAGTTAAAGACTGCTATTTTATATTTAATACATGAGCTAATTTCTTGTTTCCTTACAGATTAGATATAGGTATATAGCTATAGATATATAACTTACAGAGCACTTGCAGTACGCGCGCACACACACACACATACCTATAAATGCCTACTATATCTGTTTTCAATATCTTGACTTTCAATCCTAATTTACAAAAAAACGTATCTCAAATCATCACTTTAAAAATGTATTGATGTCCAGTAATGGCAAATACATTTCAGGCTATTTTTTTTTCTCATCCTGTATAAAAAGAGAATAAAATTCAATTATGTTTTGAGAAGTGGTTTATTTATTTTTTCCTTAGTTTAAATAATCTAAAGGAAAATATATACCTTAGAACTGAAAGAAAGAGAAGTATTAAGGTTGGTGCATAAGTAATTGCAGTTTTTGCAATTATTTTTAACCTTTTATACCACAATTACTTTTGCACCAATGTAATACAATTTGTTTATTAGGGAACTAATTAAATGTATCAGGCTTTAAAACAAAACTATCACATATACTATTAGGTTTTAGTTTTATAATAACCTAGTTTATACAAAATAAACGTGGTTAAGATAATACAGTATGGTAGAGAATGTAGTGTGGTCTCTCTGATCACTGCACACACAGGCACGCACACACACACACATACACACTTACAAAGTACAAAGGTATTCCAAACCTGAACTGTATAAATGAAGTGTAACCTGATTTTAACATGTGAATGCCCAGTGTTATGGATCATTATTCCATTGTCTTCTATGTTTTTATCTAATGATTATAGAAGAGGGGTTGTTATCGGATGAATTGCATCCCTCCCAAAGTGTGTATCTTGAAACCATAACCCCTTGTTCCTCATAATGTGACAGTATTTAGAGATAGGGTCTTTAAAATGTGAATTATATTAAAATGCTGGTACTTAACCAGTTGAGAAGTAAGAGTTCACTTGGAAGCAATTGGTTTCAATTTTCTCCATAAGTCTACTGTGGATTTATTCATTGTAAAGAAATATTATGGATGCTGTGCTCTCACATATTGTCTTCGAATTTTATTAACCTTGCTAATTCTGTTATGTTAATGAAATAAATAAATCACATTAATGATCTATGGGAAATCAATTATTATTTATATAGTTTCCCTGGGGGAGTTTTAAATAATTCTTCTCAATTTTCTACAGGCAAATAATTTTTAAAACTGTTTTTAAAGTTTGATGTTCAAATAATCTACAGGCAATATTTCCACGTTTAATTTACTCTAGACACAAATATTACTTGTCACTTAATGTATGTGTCTTTGTTCTGATTGCATACATACAAATGATGCACTTCCATGTTGGTTGTGTAGAAAATGAGGTTGGTAAAATGTTGGTAAAACAAGGAAGAGTCTAGTAATGTACTCATCTAAAGCTGACCAACCAGAAGACATAAAAGAATGTTGGTGATTGTGGCTAACTGTAAATTGTTGATCAACACATGGAAAGATATTTAGAGACCCTTTGTTTTTTTTGACACAGCTGTTCAAAATAAAAATGTCTGAAGTCTAAATACAGCCCACTGGTAATACATTTATTGTACTCACATAAATTAAGTACTCATAATTCTCTTTATTTTCGATACGCTCAGCAATAAAATGTGAATGTGAAATTCACTATTCCTGATTTTATTTTCAAGATGATTAGTATAAAAATTCAATTGGTGATGCCTATATATCAGTAAATTATGGAATTAAATTGGGAATATGCTACTCTCTTATGGTAAAATACAATATATCAGAGAATGGAATATTTACATGGCAAATTCAAGTACTAGAAATAGATTATCTTGACAACATTTTTAGCATAGATAAAACTGACTAACTCTTCATATTATGTGTTTACTTTAGTCAGATGTAGAATATAAAACACTGTCTTATTTACTAGGTACAATTAGTCTTACTTTATTATTCTGCACTTTATTTGGTACAAAACTAAGCAGTAGCAAGCATTTGACCTTCAGAATCTATAGTTACAGAGCCTTGTGACTAAAGGTCAGAATAGGTATTTTCTTGCTCTGGTTCACTAATCTGAGGATGCATTTTTTATTTCTTTCATTACATTAATATAATTGAGGGACAAAGTTGGTTTCCACCTTCAAACAAAATGACATTTAATATTATGAAACAATGAAAATACTATGATTCTGAAATAAAGCTGGGAAGGTGTCCAAAAAGCTGAACCTTTCTAGGCTTTATGTATATATAAACATGAGATTTTTTTTCTAAGGTAATCTTATATAAGAAAAATTCAGTGAACATAATAACAAAAATTACTAAACCCAACTTTTTTTTATTTTTACCAAATAGTTGAACGACAACTTAACTGTTATTCTTCTCCCCATCCCCATCTCATTTCAAAGGTCAGAACTAACTCATCTTAATTATTCAATATTTTAGGGACATACAGAATAAGAAAATAATAATAATAGGGGCACAAAATTGTAGGAATCATGGTTACAAAAATGATGTAGTGGAACGAATAATTAATTGACCAAAATGTACTTTTCTCAAACTTGTACATATCGAAAGCAAAAGAACATTTAATGAATAAGCCTGGACTATTTAAGAAAAACGTTTATCACAGTAGCCTCAAAAAGTAAGCTGGTGAAATGCGCTAATCAAGATTTAGCGGATAGTGGCACTTAATTGTGTTACTCCTTTTACATGTGGCTATTTCACTAGGTTGAACTGCTGAGCTACATACTAAAGAAGTAAAAGATAAGAGACATTCTACAGTGAGCATAATGCACCACACATAGTGTATATGAAAGAAATCTACTTAAATAGAAGCTACTTTTTTCTAGATTCAGGTGAATAAATGATTCTACTTTTCCCACAATAACTTACTGTTAATTTGAATCATTGAAAACTGACATTTATTACACAGATATAATTATAGAACTAATGAGATATATGATATAAAATATTATAAAAACTGGTTTTAAACACAGGAATGTAAATATTACAATATTTAGTCTATACTTCAAATTTGTAATGTACTTGTTATACCTTTTTCTTTTTTCCAGAAGATGGAAATGATGTACTGAAACCTTGAAAAGATGTGTAATGTCATATAACTGATGCAGATGCAAGCTCAGATTCACGTACTTGACATGTATGTACTACTAGCACCAAACTGTACTTTGATATTCATCAGACTTCACTGTACTACATTTCCTTTTGCCTCTGTGGTCCATTCATTTTTATTTCCTTGTAGATTCTTCTTGCTTTTCCTTCCTTTCAATGGTGGTGCACCAACAAATCTTTTCTAGGCATCTTTTTTCTTTTTATTTTACCCACATTCCTGCAGTCCTGCCTGAGGGATTTTCATCTATTTATGTAACTCTATTTATCATTTTATGTGGAGATGATCCCAACTTATGTTTTAGCTCACATTTCCTTAAAGTTTTTATGTAACAGTGATTACAATAATATTGCTGACATAGAATGATAAATATACAGAAATATAGATATACACATATAGATATATGCACATATTTGTGTGTGTCCGTGTATATTGTGCATATTTAGATGTGGGTGTATCTATATATCTGTGTGTGCCCATGAAGTACATGAAAATATGTATTTGTTGTCTGGCCAATGCTCATTCCTTCCTGAAAGAGCTTGCTGAAGAATGCCAGATCTGTTATTTATGACAATTAGCAGTCACATCACAGAAACAATAAAATAAAATTTAAAAAACTCACGGTATTTGAAAACTATGAGTATTTTTTTTTAAATTAGTCTTTCTTGCTTGATTACATTTAACTTTCACACCTTCCATTTTTAGTCATAAAGAGAGAGTTCACAATAACTCTATTTAAAAACTATGTAAAACAATAATATAAGAAAACAGACATGGAAATAAGTACACACTAACTGGTAAATATTATGCAAAATGTATCATGAGTTTTTAATCATTTTTTTTAATCAAGTCATCTGTGAATAACAATTTGCTGAAACAAGGCATAAAGATGTCTTGAGAATTCACACACATACCAAAATTCCTAACAGTACTTAGAATTAGGCTATGGGATAGTACTCTAAAGGATGTTTAGAGAGAACCTTATTGCTTTAGTCATTTAAACTTAGGTTGGACAAATTACGAGGGAATATAGCTGAAAAAAATAATGTTCTGTATTTCTTGAAGATGGGCAAACTGATTTAATGCCTTTCTTTATTTTGAAATTTTATGTTCAGTTTCCATAGCTCGAGAGTTCACTCTATCAACTATACTTGTAGACATTCTAAGGAAAATAAACATTTTGAAACTTTTATTGAAAATTCTAAGAATGCTGTCTATGTAAATATACATTAATTAGTTTATTTCACTAATTAATGCTTATATATTTCCAAAGTTTTCATCATGATAGCATATCATAAATTTATGACATAAAATTGTGAAATAAGAGATCTATTCTGACATATTTTTTTTTACATATTTAGAGGTTTTTTTTGTTGTTTTTTTAATCTGAGATTTTGCAAAGAAAATAAATAGAGTGATCATGCTAAATAAAGGGGATGTTTCAGAAGTGTAGGGATTTAACTTTTCAATTGATTGATGGTTAGGGGAAGGAAAACTCGTTTAAAATTTAAAATATGCCAGCAAACCCTATAGGTTGGAATTAACTTAGTATCACACTCGTTTTCTTTCTTTTCTTTTTTTTTTCTTTTTAGAATTAAAAGGGGGTTTACTTAATTACTTAAATAGAAACCAATGAAAACAGAAGATATATTTTAAGGAAAAGTGAAAATATGCTTAATCCTTATCACTATAGAATAACAATGGTAACATTTTTAATGAAATTTTTTTCTAGTCTTTTTTTCCTCTAAGTAAAATATCATGTAAAACAAATGTTATATAAAAGTTTAATATTTTTAAGATATTACATTAAGAGAAATCAATTTTCATATTTTTTCCAGTTAAATATACCTTCTTTTCAAGTTAGGAAAACTACCAAAGTTATGTGTTATAATGAAAATGATGGAGATTTTAACATCAGCTAGACTTGGCAGAAAACACTTCCTTTAATTCTATTTAGCTAAGAGAATGTACTTATTGGCAGAAATCTGGATTTTGGAAATACCATCTGAGTTTTATTCAAAGAGGCAGTATATTTTCTGTTACATGTTTTTCTCTGCCTTTCTCATCCTCCCTTTTCTTGGTAGATAAAGAGAAACAAGCTAGCTTTTATTCCCTTGAGGAAACTACTACATTTTGCTTTTTCTAAGATTTATTAGGTGGATACAGGTTATCATACTGTTTTTCACCTTCTTCATTTTCTCTTATGGCACAGTAATTGGATGCTATTAAAATTTAGGCCCTTTTGAATTATCATGGAATAAATTTTACCCTCATAATTTTAAGTGTCTTTCCTTTTTACATAAAAAGAAATCAAACAACTTTTAATACTTGCCACTCTCTAAGATTTATGTAATGATATGATCTTTAATTCTTGTTTTAGAAAATATTTAATGCTTTAGCACTTTTGTTTGCCTTTTATAATTACATCTGATTTTCGTTCCTTTCATTAAATTCTCTTAAGCTGCTGAACCAATCTTGACGAAGGAATTTTGATAATATAAAGAATAATCTGCTTTAAATGTTAGGAATACTTTAAGTATCACTAGAAATTGGAGGTGAACACTACATATTAATTTAGTCAGCAACAAGGGCACTACATTTTCACTTTTAGACTGAATATGGAATAGAGCATGCTTGGACTGAAATTCCCCAAATGACATATGATTGATCATGAGAAATTTCAGTCTATACAGTAGTTTTGGTAGAAGCCAAATTCACTTTATTACCTTCATAGCATATGGTTTCGAAAAGATTGTTCAGATGCTTGAGGAGAATTTTTTTTTTGATAGAAAATTATAAAAGCTTTAGAGGTATTCCATCCGGATCATTTCTCCCATCCTTATTAATGGATTTTCAGATTAGGACTCTTTGTGTCTGAAGAATCCACAATCAGAGGATGCAAACCCAGGCATTCATTATTGTGATACAAGGTGTCAGTTCTGCCTAAAATCTAACTTGAAAAACTTTTATTAATCTATTTTTTATTTTCAATTATCATTAATATACAGTATTATATTTGTTTCAGGTGTACAACATAGTGATTAGACATTTATATAACTTATGAAGTGATCACCCCAATAAATCTAGTACCCATCTAACACCATGCATAGTTATTACAATATTACTGACTATATTTCCTATACTTTATGACCCCATGACTTTTTTGTAATTAGTAATTTGTACTTCTTATCCCTTCCTTCCCTTCACTGATTCCCCCAGCACCACTCCAAATCTGGCAACAATCAAAATGTTCTCTGTATGTATGAGAGTGTTTGTCTTGTTTGTAATTTTGTTTTATAGATTCCACATATAAGTGAAATCATATGGTATTTGTCTTTCTCTGTCTGACTTATTTCAATCAGCATTATGCATTCTATATCCTTCCATGCTGTTGCAGATGGCAACTTTTCATTATTTTTATGGCTGACTAATATTCCATTGTATATATGTACCTTGTTCTTTATCCATTCATCTATTGATGGACACTTAGGTTGCTTCCATATCTTAGCTATTGTAAATAATACTGCAATGAGCATATGTATTCACACGTCCCTTTAAAGTAGTGTTTTGGGTTTCTTCTTATATATCCCAGAAATGGAATTACTGGGTCCTTCTTTGTCTCTTGTTATGGACTTTGTTTTACAGCATATTTTATCTGGTATAAGTATTGTTACCCCAGATATTTTTCATTTGTTTGTTTCCATTTTTATGAAATAAAATTTTTCCATTCCTTTACTTTCAGTCCGTGTCTTTCAATCTGAAGTGAGTCGCTCATAGGCAGGGTATGTAAGGCTATTATTTTCTTATCCATTCAGATACCCTACATCTTTTGATTGGAGCATTTAACACATTTAAAGTAATTGTTGGTAGAGATGTAATTATTGCCCTTTTATTATTCATATTGTTGATTTTCTTTTTCTTCTTTGTTTAGAAATCCCTTTAACATTTTTTTGTAATACTGGTTTGGTGGTGACAAATTCCTTTAGCTTTTTGTCTGGGAAGTTCATATCTGTACTTCCTTCTAAATGCTAGCTTGCTAGGTAGAGTAACCGTAGTGGCAGGTCCTTGCTTTTCATCACTTTCAATATTTTCTGCCTGTACCTCCTGGATGCAAAGTTCTGTTGAAGACATCTGACAGTCTTATGGAGCTCCCTTGTAGGTAACTAGTGACCTTTCTCTTGTTGCTTTTAAGACTCTCTCTCTATCTTTAACCTTTGGCGTTTTTACTTATGAGGTGGGCATTTTGGGGTTCATCTTATTTGGGTCTTTCTGTGCTTCCTGGGCTTGTATTTCTGTTTCCTTTGCCAGACTAGGAAAGTTTCCCATCATTATTTATTTGAATAGTTTTTCAATTCCTTGCTCTCTGTCTTCTCCCTGGTGGGGGAGGCCCTAGTGCAGGCCAAGGTTAGCCACAGTCTGTGCCCTGCCTAAGGCCACTTGGTATAAAATAAAAAGTGATCTCTAGATGGTTACCATTTGTGCTAGGTTTGGAGGTGCCTGAAAGAGGCTAAGGTGCAAATTGAGGCTACCTGTCATTAGTTCTGGGCTTGGGGTTCCTTAGCAAGAGGTATGGGGCATGCTGAGGCCAAATGTTGCTTGTTTGTGGTGTGAACTTCCAGAGATTATAGGAACATCTGCAGCATGAGCTAAGGCATGACATTTGTATGGAAAAGCCACTGGAACTGTCTTGAGTGGGTTTGCAAGTTGGGCGGGGCTCGGTCTCAGGGAATCACCAGGGTGGGGTGAACAGTGGTAGCCAAGTTGATGGAGACTCAGATATAGGCTGCCTGCCTTTGCAGGCTTGAATGGGGGTGGGCTCAACATAGAAACAATGGCTTCCACCAGCACTTCTGTCTCCACTGGTTTTCACATCCAGAAATGGTAAGGACTTCTCTTCCCAGCACTGGAACCCTGGGCTGAGAAACCTGGTGTGGGCTGGGGACCCCTCACTCTTGATTTCCCTCCCAATTTATCCTCACAACTTTTAACTGCCATGTGTGGAAAGGAACCTGACCACTCTGTGTCTCCTAACTTGAAAAACTTTAAACTTTTAGTTGTATATAGACATTCTAAGGCCAATTTTATCAGATTTCTGTCACTTCCTCTGCCTCTACTGTATTTCTTTTAATTATGGGTATTCTTTTAATACTGTGATTGAACTTCACTACCCGGGTGTTTTAAATTTCTACCTCTGAAGATATGGATTATATGTTTAAAGAAACTCCCACAGATTCTAAGAACAGCATTAGGTCTGATCCAGGCTGGGGCCAGAGAGTTACATTATAGAAGGTTAACCAAATTTACATGATATAGAAAATAAACACATAATAAGAAGTTTTCTCTAACAGTACAAAAATTTCTCTTTTATGTCATTATTTCTCTCAATTTACTGCTAAAGTTCTTCAAGTATCTACATTTAAGAAAATAAAATACTGATTAACAATTCTATTCCATCAGAATTATCATTTTCCTTATTAGATCAGGTTAAGAAAACACTATGTATATGCAAATATTTGTAATTTGTATCATCAATGTTAAAATATTTGAACTAATTAGAACTCAAGCCTTTGGCAATTCCATATTAAATTACATTTTTAAAAAGTGATTATATAGGTTACTTCTTTTACATATACCTTTTTTTATTTTTAGAGATCTTTCGTACAGAATAAAATGACAAAAAATAAATATATCTTTTCTACAAAATATTTTTGACTATTGCCTGTAAATTCAGGGAATAGAAGTCGTATTGAAATAATCTATGTGAAAAAGCAGTAAACATAATAACTAAAGAGCTGTAAATTGTAATGTGATTGACTGTCAAATATAACCACTCTATATCTTTCATCATAAGTTGAAAACAAAAGTAATGTTTATCAGGTAATGCCCTTGTTCTGAACTTTGTGAAAGTAAAATACAAGCTACCTTCCACACATCAATATCACATTTAAAGTCACCTTACTATTATTTAAATTAGAAGATTTCCACATGCATAAGTTTTAGAAGCAAGATAATTTGGTAAGAGGTTCGCTCATTCGCTATGATAAAACATTAGCAATATCTTCTATAAAATGCTGTTATCTTTTTATCTTTGTTTTGTCTGTATCATCTGCTCCATTTTCTGTTTTCTTTTTAGTACTACAATATATAATTATTTTAATTTCACAAAGTCATTAAAAATAAATGTGAGGTATTTTGAGATTTTTGTTTATACAAGAGGGATTGTATTATTCACTATCTTTTGTAATTGTTATTTAACATATTATTCTTCGTAGCTCTTTACACAGCAGCACATGCAACACAGTGATTTTATTAACAAGGACAGAATATTTTCTTATAGATGCAGATATGCTAGATTCAATCAATTTCCATTTTACATATATATGTAAATATATAAAATATGTATAAATAATAAATATATAAATGTATATATAAATAATAAATAGTATATCATATAATTATATTGTTATATATTGTTATTGTATAAAGTATATATAATATATTATGTGTGAGTATATATATATATAGAGAGAGAGAGAGAGAGAGAGAGAGACAGAAAGAGACAGAGAGACAGAGAGACAGAGGGTTTAGACTTATTTAAAAAATATAAATATTTTATTCATTGCATCAGTCACTGTTTGAAAATAAACAGAAAACACTTTAGATGTTGCCAAAGCACTCTCCATCAAGTTTTCACTAATTTGTCCAACTTCAGAATATGAGTATATTTTTTCTTTATATACTTACTAATTAACACATATTTTCTTTTTTAAAAGATAATTTTAAAGATATTTTCAAATATGCACACAAAAATTGCATACAATGATCTACAGATAAGGCTGAGCGTTACTGCATGTAGTTTCCTAGGTATTGATATTCATTTTTGTTTGATCTATTTTGTTATATACTGTATGCATCAGAATAATTTTTTATATGCAACTATTTGTATTCATAACAAGGAATTTTGTCTTTTGGTTAACATTATCAATATTTTCCATCCTATCACTTTGTCTTAATTTGTGGTGTTCTGACTTACTAACTTTTACCTATTCATTTTATTTCATTTATTTTTTTTTTGTCTTACTGTAATTTATTTTATTTTTTATTTATTTTTGTATTACTTTCAGGTGTACAAAACAACATAGTGTTTAGACATTTAAATACCTCACAAAGTAATATTCTCAATAAGTCTATTATCTATCTGACACTGTACATACTTATTAGAACATTATTGACTATATTCCCTATGCTGTACTTAACATCCACATGACTGTTGTTGTTTTTTAATTATAGTTAACATTCAATATTATTTTACATTAGTTTCAGGTGTACAGCATAGTGGTTAGACATTTACATAATTAACGAAGTTGTCCCCTGATAAGTCGAGTACCCATTTAACACTATACATAGTTATTACAATATTGCTGACTATATTCCCTGCAGTGTACTTTACATCCTCATGACTCTTTCGTAGCTACCAATTTGTACTTTTTAATCCCTTCACCTTTCTCACCCAGCCCGTCTAATCACCTGCCATCCAGTAACCATTCATTTTAATTGTTCCTGACTCAAAATAATGTATCTTTCTTATAAATGATGGTTTCCAAACATACGGTATTTGAAAACCTCACCTAAAAGTATTATTAAATCCAGCCTAATCCAAATCAACTTTTTGCATTCAATTTAATTATTTTTCTACACATAACTCTACTCACAACTCAGACAAGACCAGTGCCATTACTTTGTTGAAGGGAAGTAAAAGAAAATAAGACCTTATGCTTCACTCTCTTCAATTCACAGAATGCCCTGTGTGCTATGGTAGATATTGCTTCTCACACCTTCAGGGTTAGATTATCAAAGATGATGAAAGGGAACTAAGTTTCCTTTGATGGGTTCTGTTGAAATTTGGCAATGATGCCTGTGTGAATGATACCTACACAACTGCACTCTCTGGTTTCCAGCATGAACTATGTGAATGCACTCTGATGCTGACCCCTTATGCTTTACATTGACAAAGACTACTTTAACATCCGCTCAACTTGACTAAAGCTGCCCTCCCAACATGATGGCATTAGAGGATGGGACCTTCAGGAAGTAATTCAGATTAGATGCAGTAATAAGGGCAAGGCCCTCACAAATCGGATTAGCATTGTTATAAGAATCAGGAGTAAGTGAGCTTGCTTGCTCTCTTTGCTCTCTGCCATATGAAATGGATATAAGAGAAATTCAACAATGTGTAATCAAGAAGAGGGCTCTCATCAGAACCTGATTGTACTTGAACCCTGTTCTTGCACTTCCAGCCTCCAGAACTGTGAGAAATGATTGTTTATAAGCCACCCAGTTTATGGTAGTTTGTTATAGGGGCCTGAACTAAGGCACCCATCTTTCCCTTCCTCTCTGATTCTTCAAACACTTCCTCTCTGATTCTTCACTGGCCTTTCCCACATATAGGATGGATACTGGACTAAACACAAAAAGACTGATTTTTGCCCATCTCTCAGCAAGTCCCATGTAGTCTCCTGTAGTAAATTTGTGCTATGTTGTGAGTTATATTCAGATATTGTTCTCTGTAGGGCTGTGTTTTCCTAATTAATTACATTTTGCTGATTATTAAATGTTTAAAATGTCTTACAGTAAATCTTTCAACATTTTCATAAAGCATTTGTACACTTTCACCAAGTTTATTCTTGGATGCTATACTTTTATTCATACCTTTAAGAATATTTGTTATTTCTGATTTGCTTATTATATCATATACACAAACTTTAGTTGGGGCTAATTATCTCTACTCTTGTCAAATTGCAATTTGAAACTGTTAGAATCACTATTTTTGTTTTTACATTTATTGGATTTTGACCTTGGGCTTTAGCAGAAAGAAACAAGCATTAAAAATAATGCTTATTTTTTAGTAACACTTATTATTAGAAATAGGATCTCATTTGTATTTACTCGATCAATTTTATTAATGTGAACATGTTGGTATTTCAATCACTTGATTTGCCATGGGTTAACAGAAATGGATCAAACTAAGAAATAATTTATTTCTGTAAAAACCTCCAGACAGTTACTGAAATATATGTTTATATTTCCATTATTTGATACATAAATTTTGAAAAAGCTCTTTTCCTCTTTGAATCATTCTTTAGTTTGAACATTTATGAAAAGCTTTCTCTGAGATGCATCTCTGGAATAAATGTATATGAATGAGTTACTTTATTTAGCTAATTCTAAAGTAATTTACTTGAAATTTAAGTTTATCTCATTTACATTGTTTAAGAAATATATTTAGCTTGAGAATTTTATTATATTTTATGAGAATTCCTATTTTAATGCTCTGGGGGTTTCTATCTCATGTTATATAAATTACTTTTTCACTCTGATGTTTTCACTTAATATTTAATAACCTTTAAACTTTGTATATCATATCCATAATTATGTAACATGTATCCATGTGTATTTTTAATTCACAAATTAAGATCGAAACTATTGGCTTTTGTAACAAATTATATTAAAATGATGATTTGCAAATCAAAACCAAAATGATTTATCACCTCACATCTGTTAAATTGGCCATTATCAAAAAGACAAGACATAACAAGGTTAGCAAGGATGTGAAGAAAAAGAAACTTTGTGTACTGCTGGTGGTAATGTAAATTGGTACAGCCATTATGGAAAACAATATGGAGGTTCCAGAAAAATCAAAATAAAACTACCTTATGATTCAGCAATTACACTTCTGAGTATTTAAATGAAGAAAACAAGAACACTAACTCAAAAATACATATGTGCCTCAATATTCGTTGCACCACTACTTAAATATGTGATATGAATTTGATATTTAAACTTTCAAAAGTTAACATAGGTTTTATTAAAGTTGAGAAATTCCTCCTCAGTAAACACCTCCTCAATTATTATGTTTTGATTTTGACAGATAACAAAATCATCCATCAGTATTATCTGACCATTTGGTATTGGTGGCCAGAGACTAGAAATAGTGGCAAGTAGACCTTCAGTTAGAAAAACATACACAGCATGGTTAACAAGCTTCCTCAGCTGAGAATAAATTGTTTGAATTGTATGCAAAAATAAGAGTATGGACACAAGGTAAAACAATGTCATTTGATTTTATGGAAAGAAAAGAGAAGTGGATATCAGAAGCACCTTCTAACCCCAAATCTGTAAACCTGTCACATTTTTTTTTTAACTGAAAACAACAAAGGAGCAAGACAAACAAATGTAGAAATTAAAACTCATAGACACAGAGAATACTTTAGTGGTTACCAGAGGGTAAGGGGGTAAGGGGGTGGTACATAAGGTAAACGGGGTCAAATATATGGTGATGGAACGAGAACTGACTCTGGGTGGTGAACATACAATGTGATATACAGATGATGTATTATAGAATTGTACATCTGAAACCTATGTAACTTTACTAACAATTGTCACCTCAAGAATCTTTAAGTATATTTATATATACTTAAGTATATTTACATATACTTTATATATATATATATATATATATATATATATATATATATATATATATATATATATATATAAAGAAACCTGTCACATTTGAGTTTAATGCCCTTGAGAAAATCTCTTCAATGTCTTGTATGTCTGTTTCTTCACATACAATATGAATTTGCATTAGAAGGACTTTGTGGCTCTAATTTTGTTACTTTAAATCATAAGTTCTCATTATTATAAGAGTTAAATTTGATAGCAAAAAACAGAAGATTTTCAGGAGTCAATACCCCGAAAACTATTTTAGTCATCACCAGGCATCTAACAACCAATTTTCACCCACGTTGTCACATTTTTTATAAATTCTATTTTCTCTGCTCTTGGGTTAACTGATATGGATGCTTTTACATCATATATAATATTGTTTCATTAGTAAATAAACTTACTTGTTTGCAACCTGACTATTCTCTCCTCAGACATTGCACTGCAAACTTTTCTCACCCTGACCTCTCCATGTGGTGGGAGTTTCTCAGGAGACTCGGAGACCACATAAATTTTAGAATAAATGTACTGAGTTCACAAAATAGTGGAAATTTCATTTATTTTGCATTGAATTCCTGACTCATATGTAAATCCTGACATTTTATAATGTAATTTCACACCCCTGAAAAATATGCAATGGTCTATTTTTAATATAAAATTTTAGTCTATTTTACACACTAAGTATTTATCTCTATTGAGCTTTGGTGTATTATTTGCTAAATCAATTTGTTCAAATCATAGGTAGCATTACCATTGTGAATTTTGTCTTATTTGAAATATATATTCTAAGTGATTATTGCTGGTGTAGATTACATGGTGATCTCCTATGCAGCAATACAGCTAAACTTTCTAATCAGTTTCTATAAATTCTGGTGTTTTTTTTTTATATATATATAGATAATTGCATTTTGATAATTGCAGGCTTATTTTTTTTTTCAGACACATTTGTGAATTTATTTCATGAAGCCAAAGAAATGCAGTGTGGGCTGTCATTCTTTTTATTTAATAAGAAGGACATTGGGTACTTCATTTTTCCCTCAGAGTGTGCTCTGGCCACCTAACAAAGACGCATCATGCAATCAGATGGGTTTGGGTGGCTTTTCTCCTTTCCTGAAGGAGGGGTACTCAAGATCTTTTTCCAAAAGTAATTTTCAGTTCTTTCAAATACACAGTCCTTGAAATGTAAATACACAAGATAAATATTTAATGTGTTCTGTTCATCAAAATGACATACACGCTTTGGCACAGATAATAACTAAAAATCTGCTATTAGATATAAAGCTATAGATGCTTACAAAACTAAGAACAGAATAATGTCACTTGAAAGCCATAAATATGTCTAATTGCAAGCGAGGCCAGATGAGGTCCTGTCTCTGGACAGATAACATCATTTGTTCATTGTCCTTTGTAATTGTCCAATTTTTATAAATTAGGAAATTCAAATTGTCTTAGAATTTTGATTAAATCTTGACATGTCTGAGATAATATTTCTAGCCAGTTCTCACCCCATACAGGCCCTACTGTAGAGTCCCAGAGCAGTTTGGCTTCTGTTTTCCACTTTCCTGGTGCCCTTCCTCCCTCTCTGGCTAATCACTGCATTTCATTTGTGGGTTCCTTCCTCTCTGCTGTCCTTTACATGTAAGTGTCCCCTGGATCCTTATTTTTATTTCTTGTTTAAATTAAAGTTTATTGGGGTGACAAATTGTTAGTAAAGTTACATAGATTTCAGGTGTACAATTCTGTAATACATCATCTATATATCACATTGTATGTTCACCACCCAGAGTCAGTACTTTTTCCATCACCATATATTGGACCCAGTTTACCCTCTTCTAGAGCCCACTCCCCCACTCTGGTAATCCCTAAACTGTTGTCTATGTCTATGTTTTTGTTCCTTCATTTCTTTGTCTTGTTCTTTTGTTGTTTTCAGTTTTATATACCATATATCAGTGAAATCACATGGTTCTCTACTTTTTCTGACTGACTTATTCGGCTTAGCATTACTATCTCAAGATCCATCCATGTTGTCACAAATGGTACTATTTCATCTTTTCTTACCACCAAATAGTATTCCACTGTGTATGTATACCACAACTTCTTTATCCATTCATCTATCGAAGGACATTTTGGTTGTTTCCATGCCTTGGCCACCGTAAATAAAGCTGCAATGAACATTGGAGCACACATGTCTTTATGGATAAATATTTAGAGATTTTTTGGGTAGATACCCGGAGCGGGATTGCTGGGTCATATGGAAATTCTATTCTTAATTTATTGAGGAAACTCCACCCTGCCTTCCATAGGGCTGCACCAATCTGCATTCCCACCAACAGTGTATGAGGGTTCCTTTTTCTCCATAGTCTTTCCAACACTTGTTACTATTTTTCTTGTTGATGATAGCCATTCTGACTGGGGTGAGGTGATATCTCATTGTGGTTTTTATTTGCATTTCTCTGACGATTAGTGATGTTGTGCATTTTTTCACATGCCTATTTGCCATTTGTATGTCCTCTTTGAAGAAGTGTCTCTTCAGGTCCTTTACCCATTTTTCAATTGGGTTGGTTGCATTTTTGTTGTTGAGTTTTATGAGTTCCTTGCTAGTATATAGGAATGCAATGGACTTTTGTACATTGATTTAGCCAGCAACTTTACTGTATTCGTTTATTGTTTCTAATAGCTTTTTGGTGAAGTCTTTAGGGTTTTCTATATATAGAATCAAGTCATCTGCAAAGAGTGACAATTTAACTTTTTCATTCCCAATTTGGATGCCTTTTATTTCTTTCTCTTGCCTGATTGCTCTGGCTAGGACTTCCAATAGTATATTGAAAAGCAGAGGTGATAGGGGACAGTCCTGTCTTGTTCCTGAACATGGAGCAAAGGGTTTCAATTTTTCACCGTTAACCATGATATTACCTGAGGGTTGTCATATATGGCCTTTATTATGTTAAGGTATTTTCCTTCTATACCTATTTAATTAAATGTGTTAATCATAAATGGATGTTGTATCTTGTGAAATTCACTTTCAGCATCAATTGATACAATCATATGAATTTTGTCCTTTATTTTGTTTATGTGATGTATCACATAGATGGATTTGCGTATCTTGAACCATCCTTGTGCCCCTGGGATGAACCCCACTTGGTCGTGATGGATAATTTTTTTAATGCATTGTTACATTCGATTTGCTACAATTTTGTTTAGGATTCTTGCATCTGTGTTCATCAGAGATACTGGTCTGTAGTTTTATTTTTTTGTGTTATCCTTACCTGTTTTTGGTATCAGGGTAAGGTTGGCCTCATAAAATGAGATAGGGAGTATTGTCTCTTCTTCAATTTTTTGGAAGAGTTTGAGTAAGACAGGTATTAGATCCTCGTTGAAGATTTGGTAGAATTCACAAGTGAAGCCATCTGGTCCCAGAGTTTTGCTTTTGGAAAGATTTTCGATGACTGATTCAATTTCCTTACTGGTGATCAGTCAATTTAGACTTTTCAATTCTTCGTGATTCAGCCTAGGTAGGCTATATGTTTCTAAAAACTTGTCAATTTCTTTTAGGTTACTGAATTTGGTGGCATATAGTCCTTCGTTGTTTTCTTGGATGATGCTTTGTATTTCTGTGACATCCGTGATAACTTCTCCTATTTTGTTTCTGATTTTGTTTATTAGTGTCTTTTCTCTTTTTATCTTAGTGAGTCTAGCCATGGGTTTGTCAATTTTATTAATCTTTTCAAAGAACCAGCTCTTTGATCACATTAATTTTTTCTATGGTCCGTTTGTTCTCTGTTTCATTTAGTGCTGCTCTGATTTTTATTATTTCCTTTCTTTTGCTGACCTTGGGTTTCATTTGTCCTTCTTTTTCTAGTTCTTTAAGGTGTAACATGAGGTTATTTTTCTGGGAATTTTCTTGTTTGTTGAGATAGGCCTGTAATAATATAAATTTCCCTCTTAAAACTGCTTTTGCTGCATCCCCAAAATTTTGGTAGGATGTATTTTCATTCTCATTTGTTTCTATGTATATTTTTTATCTCTCCTGTTATTTCTTTTTTGACCCAGTCGTTCTTTAAAAGTATGCTGTTTAATCTCCACATATTTGTGGTTTTTCCTTCTTTTGTTTTTGCAGTTGATATCCAATTTCAAAGCCTTGTGATCAGGGAATATGCTTGGTATGACTTCCATCTTCTTAAATTTGCTGAGGCTAGTTTTATGTCCCAATATATGGTCTATCCTTGATAATGTTCCATGTACACTAGAAAAAAAAAATATATTGTCTGATGTTCTAGGATGAATTGCTCTATAAATGTCAATTATGTTCATTTCATCTAATGTGTCATTTAGGGCTGCTATTTCGTTATTTATCTTCTGTTTGGATGATCTATCCATTGCTGTCAATGATATATTTAGGTCCCCTAATGTAATTGTGTTTTGATCAATTTCTCCCTTTAGTTCTGTTAGTAATTTCTTGGTATATTCTGGTGCTCCCTGATTGGGGGCATAAATATTGATGACGTTATGTCTTCTTGTTGTATAATCCCCTTCATCATTATGAAATGTCCATCTTTGTCTCTTGTTACCTTTTTCATCCTGAAGTCTGTTTCATCTGATATCAGTATGGCTACACCTGATTTTCTCTGGATACCATTTGCTTGGAGTGTCAATTTCCACCCTTTCGCTTTGAGTCTATGTTTGTCCTTGTAGCTGATATGTGTCTCTTGGAGGTAGCATATGGTGGGTTTAGTTTTTTGATCCAATCTGCTACTCTGTGCCTTTTTATTGATGAGTTCAGTCCATTTACATTTAGGGTGATTATTGATATGTGAGGATTTCCTAGCATTCTACCTTTGGTTTTCTGGTAAGACTGTGTCTCCATTGTTTCTTTGCCTTTTTGTTGTTGTCTATTATTTCTGTGTGGTAGTATTCTATGATTTTTCCCTCTGTTTCTTCTTTTATTATGTTATATATTTCAGTTCTGGAATTTTTTTTCCTTTTTTTTTTTTTTTGAGTGGTTATCATTAAGTGCAGGTAAAGAAAAAGTTTCATATTGAGAGTATTCCATTTTCTTCAGCATGCTTACTTTCTCCATTCCCATATTCCGGTTCAGGCTTTTACTCTCCCCCCTTTCATGTTTTAGTTGCCACAAATTATCCCTATTTATGCTGGTCAGATAGCCTCCTTCAGTATTTCTTGTAGTGCAGGTCATGTGTTAGAAAATTCCCTCAGCTTCTGTATGTCTGGAAACGTCTTTATTACTCTTTCATATCTAAAGGATATCTTTGCTGGATATATTATTCTTGGCTCATAATTTCTCTCTTTCAATAGTTTGAATATTTGATTCCACTCCTTCCTGGCTTGTAGAGTTCCTGCTGAAAAATCTGATGATAATTTAATGAATTTTCCTTTGTAGGTTACCGTCTTCTTTTCCCTGGCTGCCTTGAGGATTCTTTCTTTGTTGTTAATTTTTGACAGCTTCAAAACAATATGCCTTGGAGAAGGCCGGTCGGGATTGAGGTAATTAGGTGTTCTATTTGCTTCTTGGATTCGAGGATCCAGTACTTTCCACAAGTTTCGGAAGTTCTCGTTGACTATTTGTTTGAATATATCTGTTTCCTTCTCTCTTTCTTTTCCTTCTGGTATGCTCATTATTATTATATTGCTCTTTCTGATGGAGTCAGAAAGTTCTTGTAGAGTTCTGTCATTTCTTTTACATCTCAACTCTCTTTCTTCTTTCATCCGTATCATTTCCAGGTTTCTATCTTTTCTGTCACTGATTCTGTCCTCCATCTGGTCAACTTTACTACCTAAGCTGGCTCTTTCATTCTTGTTTTTCTTCTTCCTTTTTTTTTTTTTTTTTTTTTGAGTTCTTAATCTCCAGAAATTCTATTTGGTTCTTTTTTAAAATTTCAATCTTTGGTAAAATGTTCAGTTTCTTCTTTGGTTGTGTTCTGAGTTCATTAAACTATCTGTCTATGATTTTTTGCATCTTATTGAGTTTTTTTAAGAACTGCAATCTTGAATTCGCTGTCATTTAAGTCACATATTTCCACGTCTTTAAGTTCATTTTCTGGAGATTTTTTATTTACTTTCTGAACTGTCTTATTACCTTGGTTATTCATGGCAATTAATAATTCATTATTTCTCTTCATAGGCATCTACAGGAGTGGGTTCTGCAACAGGTTGATAGAAAGATGTCTTTCTTTTGTTTTCCAGTAGGTGTTGATAGAATGTTTTATTTTCTCTCTGACTGTAGCCTTTTATTCTCTCTCACACTGTATTGTAACATTTTCTCTGCACTATTCTGGCTTCTCACATAATGGGGAGATTCCCTGGAAGTCAGGCTTCTCCTCTGTGAACAGTTTGCCTGGGCCAAAGGGTACCACCTGTGTGGGGGGATGTGGAGATCTTCTGAAGTTCTAAAGCTCTTCCTGCACCAGATTCAGAGCCTGTGTGTTTCAGCAGCTCTGTTTACTCTTGCAGGGATCCACCCAGGTAGGTGGGGACAGGGGCGGGGTGGGTTGTGGGAGGTGGCCCAGAGCAATGGCAACAACCTCCACCACAGACAGTCCTCCTTCCACTGCTCCCTCCCCTTTGCCGGAACTACTTGGTCTATGAGTCCATGTCTGTGGATCACAGTTCTCAGAACTGCAAATATTCTGTTCTTTTGATCGGACACTGCTACTGTTCCACTTCTAGCACTGGGCAGGTGGGGGAGGGGCGAGCACTGGGCAGGCTAGGGAGGGGATGGCTAGGCTTAATGCCTAAGGCTTCAGTTCTCTGTTTGGCAGTGAGGACTTAAACCACCGTTTTCAAACTTCTTCCCTCAGTTTTTGCTCTGAGGTCTCTGCTGTGAGTGTTTGGTTCAGCCATGTTATATGCTGTCTCCCACTGTGGGCCATAAGTGGAACCCTCAGCTGTGGTAGTTCCGAAATGCAGCAAGCTTGGAGCACTAAACTAGGTCTGCGTCCTTTGCCCACGTGTCCCTGTCTCCTCACTCCTCCCTTCCCTCCTCCCCTGCTCATGCAATTTGCCCACCTTTAGATGATTTCAGTAGTGCGCCACTTAATCTTGCCTGTCTGCTGCATAGGGAGTCCTTTGTGGAGTTATAGTTGTTCAATATCTTATAAATTCCAAGGGAGATTTCAAGAGCATCACCTCATTCCGCCATTTTTTATGCAGGATTATTTCTTCTCTTAAAATATTTTGGCTTTTTATTTCAATTTAAATGATTATAGGTTATACCAGTTAGTCTAGAGCAATAGTAGAAAGTCACAATAATAGTGTGACTGCTTATCTTTCATTTTTCTCTTGCTCATACAATGTTTGCTGTCGATTTTTAATATTTAACAAATTTAGAAGATCCTTTTCTGTTTCTAAAGTGATGTGAAATATATATATATATATATATATATATATATATATATATATATATATATATATATATATACACACATACATAACGTTATATATATAATGACTTCCGGTCAAGGACAAACTGCATATCCAATGGTGGTACTATAAGAATATAATGGAGAGGAAAAATTCCTATTGTCTAGTGACATCTTGCACACTGCATCACTGACATGCTTGTAGTGATGCTAATGTAAACAAATCTGTACCGCCAGTCATATAAAAGTATAGTATATAAAATTTTGTACAGTGGATAATACTAGATAATAATAATAATAATCAATTATGTTACTGGCTTATGTATCTTTTATACTATCGATTTTATCATTATTTTAGAATGTACTTTCTACTTATAAAAGTTTTCTGTACCACACTATGCCATATTATGACAGCAGCAGCCTCATACATCTAGTTTACTGCATCTCTTAATTACATCATTTTCTCTTGTGATTACTTAATCTAGTGTTGTTTTGTAAGGTAACATACTGTACAGGTTTGTGTCCCAGGAGCAATAGGCTACACCATGTATCCTAGGTATGTAATAGGCTATACCATCTGAATTTGTATAAGTGCTCTCTATCATGTTCACAGGACAAAATCGCCTAACAACATGTTTCACAGAATTCATCCTTGTCATCAAGGGGCACATAACTATATATACTTTCAAGTTATATTTGAAGTAGAAACAAGTAGGAAACTATCTTTACTGCATACGTTAAAAAAATATTCCACATTTTTAATTTAGTCATTGATAAATTACATGGACAGATTTTCTAATTTCTAATGTTGAGTCATTCTTCAGACAAATTTGCAAGTCCTAATTCATATATTAATATCAATTTACACACACTAGAATATTAAATAATTTATTGACTAAATAACTTACTTCATTTTTTTTACATCTATTTTTAAAGCAAAACTTTCTATTACCTTTCCAGAAAAATTAAACTGATATGTTGAGATAACTGTAGAATCATATGTCGTTGTGAGAAATAACACAGAGACTTTGGACCCTTTAGTATTATTCCCATCAGATACATCTTATACAACAATATCACAACCAGGATATTGCTATCTACACCCTCAAGACATAATACTGTTATCACCACAAATATCTCTCATATTTCTCTAGTATAGCAGCATCCACATTGCTCCAACCTCTAAACCCTGGAAACCAATAATCTGTTTTACATTTTTTAAATTGTGTCATTCCAGGAATGTTATAGAATAGGATCCTATAGTACATGTAGCCCTTTGAGATTGGCTTTTTTTCTAACTTGTACTTCTCTAGGGATTAAATAAGGTTAATAAATTTATCAAAAGTTTTGTTTTTGTTGTTTTATTTTTTTTAATTGTTGAGTAGTACTCCATTGTAAGAAGGTCCTACAGTTATTTTTTAACATTTATGTGTTCATCTCGGTTGTTTCCAATTTTAGGTTATTAAGAATAAAGCTATTATTATTCATGTACAAGTTTTGAGTGAACCTATATTTTTATTGTTTTGGGATAAATATTAAGGAGTGTGATTACTCGTTCACATGGTAGGTGCATGTTTAGTTTCTTGGCTGACCATTTTACATTTTCAGATGCTATCTATAAGTTATCCAGGTTTTCTGCATTTTCCCCACCATTTGTTGTCTCTATTTCTTATTTTAGACATTCTGATCAATGTGAAGGGATATAACTTTGTGGTTTGTTTGTGTGTTTTACTGATGTCTATTAAAGTTGAACATCTTTTCACATGCATATTTACCATGTCTGCATCCTCTTTTATGTAATGGTTCATAATTTTGTCAATTATATAATCAAAATTTTCTATTGAGTAGTCAGAGTTCTTTACATATTCAAGATACTCGAATTTTATTAGATATGTGGTTTGAAAATGTTTTCTTCCAAATTGTAGCTTGTCATTTAAATTTCTAACCGGGTCTTTTTCAGAGCAAAAGTTTCTTTTCTTGTTTATTATTTAAAATTTTGAACCAGTCCAGTTCATCAAATTTCCATTTCATGGATTGTGCATTTGTTACCAAATTTCACAACTCTTTTCCTAGTTCTGGATTTAAAATATTTTCTCCTAGTTTTTTAAATAAATATTTTATCCATTTAAATTTTTCACTGAAGTATACAATACATTTTAAAGTAGTTTTTGTGTGAGGTGTGACACTTATTGTGTGATCTATTTGTGGGTTGTGTATTCTACACCATTGTTCTCTGTATTTATACCTCATTAATACCACACCATCTTGATAATGCTGTCTATATAACGAGTCTTGAAATCAAGTATAGTACTGATTTCTCCCACTTTATTCTTTTCCAAAGTATTACTTATGTTATTAGAAATAAAATAATTACAAATTATATTATGTTGATATAAGAAATGCAATATTCATTATATGTTTTAATTATGTTATCAAAAATTCATTATTAGTGTATACAATTGATTATTGTATATTTATAATGTATTCTATAATCTTGCTAAACTCAGTTATTAGCTATATGAGTTAGAAATATTATTTTTGTAGATTCCTTGGGATTTTGTACATAAGCAATCATATAATTGGCAAATCAAAAGAGTTCAAGTTGACTTTCTAATACTGAAAACCTTTATGTTATCTTTGTTCCTTGTTGCTTTAGCTAAAATCCCAGATTATATTAAATAATAATGTTGAAAGCAGACCTCATTGCCTTGTTCCTGATCTAATGGAAGAAAGCATCCAGTCTCTTATTAATGTGATGTTACCCAAAGATTTTCAGTAAATGTACTTTCCAAAGTTGAGGAAGTTGTACTCTATTCCCATTTTCTGAGGTGGTTTGTTTTATTTTTTCCACATGAGGTAATGTTGATTTTTATCATTTTTTTCATCATTGATATAATAATGTGATTTTTCTCCTTAAATTAATATGGTGAAAAACATTGATTTTTGAATTCTAATCAGCTTTGTATCCCTGAAATAAATCCTATATGGTCATAGTGTATAAAACCATTATACACTACTGAGGTCTACTGACTAATATTTTGATAAGAATGGTTTATTTTTATTCTCTGTGGTTTTGGCATCAGGGTAATACTAACTTCATTTAATAAATAGGAAAATCTTTCCTCCCCTTTTATTTTCTGGAAGAGAATATATAAACTGGTTGTTAAGTCTTTTTTAAATGTTTGCAGTTACCACAGAACCCAGCATTCAGATGAGTCCCACAAAAAGTTTAATGTTCTGCCTGTCACTCTCTTGAAATTAGTAGTAAATTTTGAACAAGGGTTATTGGATGTTCATTAATACTAGGCCCTACAAATTGTATAGCCTGTCTTATTTGTGATGCATAGACATGACAAAAAAAAATAACTGACTCAAACATATATAGAAGACTTCTACAAAGAAAATGGATAGCTCATTTCTCAAGTGGTATTGATTTGCAATAAATGACATATTTGATAAATATTCTTTGGTGTTTGTTAATTTCATATTTATTGCAAATCCATAAAACTAGATATCCTGTAAGTATTTTTTATTGATTTTAATAAAATATAACATCATTGATATTAGATATTTTTATTTGCATATTTGATTATGCATGCATTAGAGAATAATTATTGAGAAGAAAGAGCGGATTGAGTCCACATTAATGCATGTATTTTCCCATTATAATAAAAGTTAATTATAAGTTTGAATTATTGATTTCTTGCTTGGGTAAACTAATTCCTCCATTACCAGTGGCAATGCAAACATATTATAATTAGAGGATAGAAGTAGGTAATGGAGGTGTGTCTCATCAAATAATTACACCTCTCAGTTTGATGGATCTTAAATGAGGATGGTGAAAATGATACTTGTTATAACAACATATCTTTATTTGCTTACTTTTCTACTCATAAAATGTATAAATATTCTAGGTTATGTTATATGAACATTTTCCTTCCCAATTTTTCAGGTGATTAAAATAGAAATAAATATATTAAGGCACTACTAACATTAATTTAAAAACAGAAAGCTTCTAAGTTTTAAAATTAATGTCGAGATGGGGTCAGCATGATGATGGAATAGGAGGTCCACACCTCTCATCTCAACATAGAAACATAACTCGTCAGCCATCCACAGAAAAAGTGCCTTTATGGGAACCTTGGTACCCAGGTAGGAGACTGCAAAACCTTAGTGGAGCTCAAGAGGAGTGGGGGTGAGGGGGTGTCTCGTGAGAAGACAGGCTCACAGCCTGGTGGCAAGCCTGCTACCTGGTGTGGTCCAGCTGAGAACCTGAAAACGGCCCTGTGCACCTCTTGACTCTGCTCTAGTCCCACTTGTTCATGGTTCTCCGACCAGCCCCATCCCACGGGGACGTGGGAGGAGCCACACTGCCACTGACCTTGGTAATCTGCCTTTTGACCTGAAGCAGCCCCGTAACAAAACTGAAACCCTGCTCAACTGTGGTCCCAAGGCTGTTTTCTTAGGCTGCGGATCCAGCAGAAAAAGGTCTTTACCTGCCCAAATCAGCCTGAAAGACTGGAATAGATGCCTGCTCTTTTAAATGCATACGAAACACATAAGGATACAGGTACCATGAAGAATCAGGCAAACAGTACAGTCCCAATAGAAACTATTATTACATCTTTACATTTGAATTTGTACAATTTATCTCTTCTGTAAGAAATGACATTTAAGACATGTAATTTCTACAGTAGTTTAATCTATATTACATAACTTATCAATAACATACACTCAGAGTGATTACTAGGCAATAGAATATACATTTTAATTCTGTGCCTGTTTTATTTTATAAACTACTCACTCATAAGCCACCATTTAGTTATCAAGAATATGGTTACTGTGGACAGAAAAGGGGCCACAGGTTAAACCTGACAAGCTCAGGAGACTGTAAATAACCACCTAGGACAGCTTGAACATAAACATTCCTAACTAAGGCGGGCCATGGCTGGCAGTCACATCTAGCCTCTGACTTTCTTGACAAAGATCAATGTTTACCTTAAGGGAGGCTATCTGTTGGTTTTTTTGCATCTAGGATAACATGCTCTTGGAATATCAGTAATCCCTTTTCCCAGACCAGAGCAGGAAACTACAGAATTCCTCATTATTATTCTTGTCCCCTGATTCCCATCTCTACGTGTTATAAAAAGTGAACGACTATCCTGTACCCACCTATATAAAATAAGTATCTGTCTCTCCAATTTACTTTGGTCTCAGAGATTTCCCCACTTTGCTTTCTCCCACCCTCTTAATCTACTACCAATGGATTTCATGTAACTTTCCTCTTTTGCATGCATAAAGTAAGCTGCAAACTGTCATTTTGAGGAGGCGTTTTCTCAATCCATTGAGATTTTGCTTCGTGGCAATTGTCATCAGTTTAACTTAAATAAACTCTTACAAGCTTTCTCTTAGGCTGGATGTTTTTTCATCGACATCACAATAATAATAATAATATATATATATATATATTCAGTTTACAATAAGCCAGTAACTGGGCTAGTTATTTTGAGTATGAGGTATCATTTGACCCTCAAATAACCCATGTGTTATTATCTCTATTTTATAATTTAACTATCTGAAACCGATTCAATATGCTTCTAAAAAAATAAATAAATAAACCTATGAAGTAGGATAACTAATATCACTCAGCTTTTATGTATTTGGCAACAAGGCTTATTTAATGTAATAGATAGGCCGACAGCTATCTCATTTGTCTACATTTAGTTGGGTCTTTATCTTTCCTTCAAAGGTATTTTATAATTTTTAAAAAGACGTGTTCTCAGTTAAACATATTATCTTTATTATCATGTAACTCATAAAATAACACAGATCCTTTTCTTAAAACATTCATTCTATCCAAATAAATTCAACCTCAATCTGAGATTCTCTGAAGAATATAGAAATTGCTAGTTCCTAATTATAAAATGCCTTTGTGGAAATACATAAATAGCAGAACAGAGTTTGGTGTCTTGGTATGGTGCATTGTTTTGTTTGTTAATTTGTCTTGTTTTTGCTCGGGCAACTCTGAAATAACCTTTTATCCAATGGTTTATAATGAAGAGCAACTTCCCTTTTCTGAAAGTTGAATATTTACAAGTACATGTTTTATATTCATTCCTGTTTTTATTGATATTTTTATTCATATGAATAGAGAGTACCCATGATCCCCTTAGATTATGATAGTTATAAATCAGACTTTATCATGGAAACAATGACATTCACTCAGACGTATAAGAGGAAACCTAAGTAAGGCTATTACATATATTATTTAGTTCGTATTCCACTTCCCTATGAATTAAACAAAGAGTAACTTCCCCACTGGACACACATAAATACATTAAAATAAACTCAAAAATTTGGCTGGCCATGTTTTAGTAGTGAACAGTACCAAAATTGGGCCACTCTGAAGCTGTCTTTTTGAAATACTGATTTTAAGCTGTTTATTAAGAGGTAAGACTCAGAAAGGATCTTTGGCCTTCCCCCCTTTCCTACCCAAGAGATTCAGACAGAAAAACTTGTAAAAAAGGAGACTTGGATTAATCACCTTAAGACTCTTTACCATAGCATTAGTGAGAAAGATCCCAAGCCTGTTAGCTAGATATCCCCTGTGTCCCATTGTCTCTGGTTGCCCAGCAAGAATTTTCCAGCCATGTATCCTCCACTCTTCCTCAACTACCAGTAAACTGCTCATTCTTACTTCTGAAATCTAATACTCCATTCCCCCTTTTTGTCCATTGTCTAAAATGTTTTATATACCCAGTGTTGCCTCACTGTCTTTAGAATTTTCATGCTTATGTGAATTCCCCACATGTATTAAACTATTTGGTTTTCTCCTGTTAATCTGCCTCAGTTGATTCAATTGTTAGCTCGGCTAGTAGAACTTCAAAGGGGGGGGGAAAATATGAGAGCCACAAGAAAAATTAATCAAGACTGACTTTCAGTTTGATCATTTGACACAATGAAGAAATAAATTTGAATTGAAATAACTATAAAACTCATAGATGTCTTAGCAAAAAAGCAGAAAAGTTAATCAATACTTCAAGGAGCTATTAAATTAATATCTCATAGAAACACACACAAATAAAATAACATTAAACATGGCCAAAATTTATAGACAGTTTAGAAAACTTTACAGTCTGTCACATAAATGTTTAGCTTTAAACCACTCAGTACTGCAATGGCAATTTTTCTGTCTGGAGATAGAAGAACTGAGGGGGGAAAAGCTGACAAATGAACTTTTGTCTGGACTCAATCAATCAATCTCTAAACCATTCCTAGTTAAATGAACACAATAAACATTAATAAACCAAAAACTGTGTGGTTGGTATAGAGAAATTATAGTTCTATAAAAAAATGGTGTTGTGAGAGCACAAACCATATTTTAACCTAAAGTGAATCCCAAGAAACAACCAGAATCTGACACATAGTAAGTCTCATAATTATGTTTAGTACAAAATTAGAATCAATTCAAGACGGCTAATATCTGACATTGTAAATATCCCATGAATGAGATCTTTAAAATGTTTCCCAGCCATATCTAATTTTTATAAAACTATTTAGATAATACTTATTGTTAATATTAAGGGACTGCAATTATTTATTTATTTTTTTGCCTCTGGAACAATGAAATCATGCAAAAAATAACCTAAACATTCATAATTGTCCTCAGTTTTAAACTCATATTGAAATTAGCAGGAATTTAAAATGGTAAATGCAAATATAGTGTGGTAGTTATCATGAAGAAATAGAGAGTTGAGACTTTTTTTCTTCCTTCACTTTTTTTTTTTTTGTAGCATATAGTAAGAAGAAAGTGACAGCTTTTTGCACAAAATACTCTCATAGGCAATTTATTTTAAAATTAGTTTTTTTCCTTTGTCTCCTTCGGCCAAAAACATACAATGGAGAAAAGAAAGCCTCTTCATTAAATGGTGCTGGGAAAATTGGAAAGACACATGCAAAAGAATGAAACTAGACTGCTGTTTGTCACCATATACTGAAATTAACTCAAAATATATCCCAGACCTAAACATAAAGCCTGAAACAAATTGCATAGAAGAAAGCATAGGTGCTAAACTTATGAATCGTGTGTTCATAGACTTTTTTTTTTTAATTTGACCTCAAATGCAAGGGAAATACAGGCAAAACATAAATGAATGGGACTATATCAAACTAAAAGGCTTCTGCACAGCAAAAGAAACCATATACAAAATAAAGAGTCAGCCAAGTGAATGGAACTAGATATTTGCAAATAACACCTCTGATAAGGGGTTAATATCCAAAATATATAAAGAACTCATACAACTCAATAAGAAAGAAACATAAAAACCAATTAAAAATTGGACAGAGAACCTGAACAGACACTTCTCCCAAGAAGACATACAAAGGGCCAACAGATATATAGATATAAAAAAAAAATGCTCAACATGACTAGCTATTAGAAAATGCACATCAAGACCACAATGAGATATGACCTCACACCTGTTAGAATGGCTATACATCAACAAAACAAGTAATAACCAGTGTTGGAGAGGCTGTGGAGGAAAAGGAATGGTCATATACCGACGGTGGGAATGTAAATTGGTACAGCCACTACGAAAACAGTATGCAGGTTCCTCAAAAAAATAAGAATAGAAGTTTTAAATACCCCAGCAATCCCTGTTCTGGGTATCTACCCCCAAATATTTGAAAATATTTATAAATATATATGTACCCCGATGTTCACTGCAGAATTATTCATGGTGGCCAAGACTTGAAAACAATCAGTGTCCTTCAATAGATGATTAGATAAAGAAGATGTGATGTATATACCCAATGGAATACTACTGGGCCGTAAGAGAAGATGAAATACTGCCATTTGTGACAACAAGGATGGATCTTGTGATTATTATGCTAAGTGAAAGAGTCAGACAGAAAAAGCCTAGAACTATATGATTTCACTCATATGTGGGATATAAAACTGAAAACAATAAATTAACAAAGAAACAAAAACACATAAACACAAACAACAGTTTAGTGCTTACCAGAGAGTAAGGGGGGAGGGGACATAGAAGAGGGTAAAGGATTGCAAATATATGATGATGGAAGAACTTTCTCTGGGTGGTGAACACACAATGCAATATACAGATGATGTATTATAAAAATGTAGAATTGAAATCTATATAAATTTCTTAACCAAGTTACCCCAATAAATTTATTAAATCAAACCAAATAAAATGATATTTCCCTTAATAAATGACTGAGTTAAGAAATAAAAACAAACAAACAAAAAAAAAATGATAAAAATAGTACCAGAAAACACCAAAATTTTAGAATTCGAATTGGGAATAAATATCTTGCCTAATTAATTTTAAAGATGAGAACACAAGTAATTTACTTTTCTTTGAAGAATTTCTATACAATCAATTTAATTTAATCAACACTCCTTTAAAGTCATGATGTGGATATAAAATGGGGAAAAACACACTGTATGTTTTGAGAACAGAATTTTGAGATAAGAAAAATGTACTAACTCTGCTTTATGGCATATAATACTTATGAAGGTAAAATTGTTTTTGCTAGCTTGAAAAAAGTGTCATTCATTGGCTTATTAAGTAGGAGACACTCAGTGGGGAAGAATCATTAAATATTTTTTTTTTTCCACCTTCTGGAAGATCACTTGAGCAGTGTACTTACAGCTTTCTTACTTCTGACAGCAAATAATAGTCACTTTACATTTTCAAAGTTTAGAAAATTCAATCCAAAGTAAATATAAAAATTGATCCTATTTTTATTCAAAGTGATTACATTCCCACTCAAACACACATCTCTCCCAAGGTCTGTGACCTCCATTGGAATGAAAATTTTTTTGCTTACTTTTTTCATTTCTTCAAGACTCACAATCACCCTTGGGCTGAAGAAAAGTAATGAGGAAAAAAAAAAAAAAAGCAAAGCCTTACCTAACAATCATTAGGTCATTATCAAAAATCAGCTTTATTAAACTATGACAAAACCATGGTCATATTTTTGTCAGTTTATGAGGACCAAGAAGATATATATTAATGCAATTGCAAACAGTAACAATTATCGTCTTCCACAACTTCAGGTAAAGATACAAACATAAATTCTAGTCATGAAGGAGGTAAGAAAAAAATGCAATTGACAATTACTTAATGAAGTTTTATGGCCTGCATTTTTAGCAATTCTATTTGAAAATACATATTTCGTTTTAAAGTATTTGATATTTTTTTTCCAGAAAGAATAATATGAAATGGAAAGATACTATATCTTAGAAGCTGATCATGTCATTTTACTGAGAAATAATTGTAAATGTACTTTAGCAGCTGGTTTATATACAATTAAGAGAACTAGGATATGTGCACTTTGGAAATGTGTTGGAAGAAATATATAATTATAGAATATGAATTCAGAACTCACATCGCTATTATATACGGTATGTGATTTTTTTTCCATAATAATTTAAACAGCATAAGGTTGACTTTTATTTACATACCTTTTTAAAACTATGTTAATGAAAGCAAATGGATATTTACTATTTTAATTCAAGATAAATTAAGTTATTACTTTTCAATAAGAAAGTATACCCATTTCTAAATCCTTATGGATATTATAATTGTATAGTAAAAATTCATATTTTACCTGTGTTCAATACAAAAAGTATGGGATATTTCTACTATTTACATGAATGCCTAAGCAATACTAACAAAATCAAAAGAATAGAAACAGGCAAACAACAGTAGATCTGAAGTAAACAAGAAAACAGCAAGTTTAAGAAGACAGTAAGTCCTTCCTTTTCGTTGGAAAGGCATTCCTTATAAACACAGATTTATATTGCTTTTTAGAGCTGAGTTCTGCTGCAGTGCTTGATGTACAGTTACATTTGTGGTTTCAGTATTCTACATGCATGGAACATCCTCAAATGACAATCTTGATAGTAAGCCACTTTTTTGCTCTCTAAACCTGCTGGTTGAGACTAGGCCTCTAGACACTGCTTTTCTTCTAGAAATACCTATTTCATGATTTGATTATTTGATAATATTTTTGGTGATATTTGGGCAATTCTTTGTTAATTCATTAATGTCAGGAATCCTTTTTCTCCTTGATCTTGAACCGATGTTCATCTCATACAGGAAGGCAACCGAGACAAACCTGGTGGAGTATCTGATTATAATAACCACTCAGTGGGAGAAGAAAAATCCTCGTGTTTTAAGCCTCTTCTAACTGTCGTACCCTTTCAGACTTAACAGCTATTCTTACCCTTTTCTACCTTTCTTCTTCATTTATCTTCTTGTTTCCAAAATACTTATCAAATCATATTTTTGTAGCTATCATTCAATGTTTACTATAAAACAGCCATATTTATCTGTGTGAAATTTATATTTACAAGCCATAAAATAGATTTAACACAATTCAACAAATATCGTGTGTGTGTTCTTACTATATGCTTGATTGTTACATTCCCGGGAAATTTGCCCAAATATTGCCGGGCTGTATTAGGTTCCCTGTTTCGAGCTATTTTAATTTGAGCAAAACTACAAAGGAATTCAATTACATTTAACATTTACTATAAACCTCTTAAGCACTGGAAACTACTTCACATGGTTTTTGTATTATATTTCATTTAAACCTCATAGTAACCATATATGTAAATATATGCATATTTATGGAAAGTCAAAATGCAACGATAACTTGCCTTAAGCTCATGGATTTTCCACTGGAATATCTATTTTATAAGTGATAATAAGAAAACAGTTCTGGTTTTTACTATAAATTCTAAATAATATTTTCACAGATCATTAAAAAAAAAAAAAAACACCTATCTCTTGTTAAACAGCAGAGACTCTTACTAATGGACTATCTAAGTACAGAGACAGAAGTCCAGCGTTGGACATAGTCAAGCTGAGGGCTCAGAGAAGCCTGAGTAAATTTGGTCAAGGAGAGATTCTTTGTCACCCTGAAAATCACTCAGCCCTGGCAGGAAAAATAACGTTCAAGATGGTTTCAGGAAATTTGTTTCATCATGATTTTAATACTCCAGTCAATGAGCAGTCCCCAAAAGAGTCATTAATAACGGCAGAAATGTCTACACATTTATCTGACATTTACTTTCAGATCAGGATCCCATTTGTATCTTTCTGAGTGACATGCTAATAGAGAGACCATAATCAGATTTATTTAACAGAGAGCTGGGTTTAGATTCATTTGCAATTGTTTTTTTGTTTGTTTGTTTGTTTTCATTATAAGCAACATAAATATAATACACTGATTTTTCAACTCTATGGTGAAATAAAGGGATTGAGAGAGCAAGCAGTGACTTATTCATGAGGCAAAGGCTTCTTTTATTCTCCAGTGTGAACCTAATGAGAGAATTGCTTTTTCTGCAGTACAGTGAACTGAAGGTCATCATCAATTCTGTTTACTCCTCTTGCAAGTGACTCCACTGCTTGTAAATAATTCATGATACTATGTTATAAATAACATTTTATGTAAAAGAAAACCACGTCTCAGTTTACTAAGTATTTCTTTAATCTTCAGAAATATATCAAATCAAATACCTTCCACCTTTGCATATAACCTTAGCTTAGTCTTATAAAAAAAACCGCTTTCTGAATCTTCACTGTGAAAAAGATGGAATGTTCTAACGTTGAAAGATAAACAACTTATTGCCTAAAGGTAAATTGACAGGAATTCTGCCTTGTTATTTTTAAGATTTCTCAAGGACAGCCAATGTAATGCATGACATATTTATCTGAATAACTAGAATATAACGATTATTTTAAAAAATAGGTTATAGGCTAAATTCATAAAATAAAATTAAGACAAAAGAAACCCTACACTTCTCCCAAGTTTTGGTATTTTTACCTTTCAAAATAGTGAATAAAAAGATTTTGGGAAAAAAGTTTTTTTTTGGGGGGAGGGGAACAGGATTTTATTGGGGAACAGTGTGTACTTCCAGGACTTTTTTTTTTTTCCAAGTCAAGTTGTTGTCCTTTCAATCTTAGTTGTGGAGGGTGCCATTCACCTTCAAGTTGTTGTCCTTTCAGTCTTAGGTGTGGAGGGCACAGCTCAGCTCCAGGTCCAGTTGCCATTGCTAGTTGCAGGGGGTCCAGCCCAACATCCCTTGCGGGAGTTGAGGAATTGAACTGACAACCTTTGTTGTTGAGAGGATGTGCTCTAACCAACTGAGCCATTCGGGAGCTCAGCATCAGCTCAGCTCAAGGTACTGTGTTCAATCTTAGTTGCAGGGGACGGAGCCCACCATCCCTTGCGAAACTCGAGGAGTTGAACCAGCAACCTTGTGGTTGAGAGCCCACTGGCCCATGTGGGAATCGACCGGCAGCCTTCGGAGTTAGGAGCACGGAGCTCCAACTGCCTGAGCCAGAGTTTTATTCTGTCTTTTTTCCTTCTAATAAAATGAAGTTTTCAAGGTGTTTCTAAAATTTGGAGTAAAACATTTTGCCATAAAAATCATATCTCCTTGTATTACACTGGATTCATAAATAATGAAATAATTTATAATTTCCTACTTTGAAAACTACTTTGAAAAAAATCCTTCTAAAATTATTGTATGAACCTTTGCATTTCAGCTGTCATATGACTGGTTTCTCTCAATTAAGCTTTACCTAAAATGAGTAAGGTTCACGAAGTTTTAGAGTTATCCAGGGAAAAAGGAATATTTAAGAAATAATTGCATTTAATAGCACATGAATTTATTATGTCTCATTGTATGTGATATTTTAAAGTTTAGATGTGTAAATATATACACATCTCATAGTTTGTTAAAATATTTTAAATTTCAAATATGTGCCTGTCAAGAAACCAAGCTACATGATTTTTTTTTTATTTTCACATTTGTATATGGTCAGGGCTTTCTGAGGAAAAACTGACACCCCGATTAAGAAATGTCCAGTGGCAAATATTCCTTAGGTATGATAAGTGTGTATTTCCCCAGAGCCTTTTAAGCACATTTTAATGACAACAGAACCAGAACCATTTGTTCACTTTACTGCAACTTTTCTTTTCTCCCCTAGAGCCAAATGCTCCCACCAAAGAGTTGTAAAAGTCACTCTCATTCTCTCCTGCTAGTCACTGTACAAAAAGTCCAAGATCATGATTTCAGGTTTCTTCTGTGGTACAGAATATCCCTCTATTAACAAATTTTAATGTCAATTTCCCATACCCCAACTCCCCAGAGGACAACATGGAATATGCCCCATTAATTTACTTCTTTGATTTCATTCACCAGATTTTTATAGTTTCTCTCATATAGACTTTACACATATTTTGTAAAATTTTCATTTTTTGGGGGGTGTCGATATAAATAATACTGTGTTTATTTGAAATTCCATTCATTCACATTGGCATATAGGAAAGCAACTGGATCTTGTATAATAATCTTGTGTCCTACAACCTTGCTAGAAATGCTTATTAGTTCAAAAGAGAAGTAAACAGATAGATGTCAAGGTTCATGGATCAGAAGACTCGATATCATAAAGATTCACTTCTTCCCTATTTGTCCTATATACTCCAGCAATTGCAATCAAAGACCCAGCAAGTTACATTGTGGATATCAACAAACTGATTCTAAAGTTTATATGGAGAGCCAAAAGACCCAAAATAGCCAAACTAACATTAAAGGAGAAAAACAAAGTTGGAGGACCGATACCACACAACTTCAAGACTTACTGTAAAGTACAGTAATTAAGACACAACGGTATTGGAAAAGAGGAATCAATCAATGGAACAGAATAGATAGCCCAGAAACAGAGCCACATAAATAAAATCAATTATTTTTTGTTTTTGTTTTTGTTTTTGACAAAGGAGCAAAGGCAATACTATGGAGAAAATGGTGCTGGAATAACTGGATACTCACATGCCAAAAATATATATCCTAGGAGATAACATAAAAGAAAAAATAACTGAGATGGTCTTCGGTATGGTAATAATTTTTATATACATTGCCAAAACACAATTCATGGAAAAAAATTTATTAGTTGGACTTCATTAAAATTAAAAACTCATGATCTATGTAAGACAATGTCAAGAGAATGAGAATACAAACCACAGACTGAAAGAAGTTTTTGCAAGGCTAACTGACATGATACAGGAATGCTATCCAAAATATACAGAGAACCCTTAAAACTCAGTAGTAAGAAAAATAAAAACCTGATTAAAATATTGGTCAAAGACCTTAATAGATATACAGATGGCAAGTAAGCATAGGAAAAGTAGACCCATATCATATGTCATTAGGGAAATAAGATGACTACATTGAGACCACAATAGACAAAAATGAGAATGACAGTGTTGCAGATGTCAGTGTTTAAGATATTGACCATTTTAATAGGTGTGTGGTACACCTATTAAAATGGTCAATATCTTAAACACTGACATCTACAACACAAACACAGCACATAACGTCAATGATATGGAGCAACAGGTACTCTCATTCATTACTGGTGGTAATATACAATGATACAATCACTTTGGAAGGTATTTTGGTGGTTTCTTACAAAACTAAATGTACTGTCACCATATGATCCATCAATCACAGTCCTTGGTATTTACCCTAGGGAATTTAAAACACGTCCATGCAGAAACTTGCACATATTTGTTTTTAGAAGCTTTATTCATAATTGACAAAACTTGGAAGTAACCAAAATGACCTTCAGCGCATGAATGGCTAAATAAACAATAAATATCCAGACAATTAAATATTTTAAAGCACTAAAAACAGTTATCAAATATGAGAAGATGTGAAAAATCTTAAACACATAATACAAAATGAAAGAAACCAATCAGAAAAAGGTCATTAATTGTATGATTATAACTGTATGACATTCTGGAAAAGGCAAAACTATGCAGACAATAAAAAGATCAGTGGTTGCCAGAAGTTTGGGGTATGGGGAGAGAAATGAATAGGCAAAGCACAGAGGGGATTTAGCTCTATAAAAATACTCTTTATGATACTATAATGATTGATATTAATTATTAAAGATTTTTCCAAACTCATAGAATGTACGAGGTGTGATCAAAAAATATGGTGAATGTTTAAACTAGAAAAAAATTATTACAGTAAAAGACACATTGCCATTATTCCTCCTCAAAATATTCTCCCTCACTTTGAATACACTTATACCATTGTTATCGCCAATTTCTGAAGCAGTCCTGGAAGTCCTCTTTCCTCAATGTCTTTAGTTGTGCTGTAGTGGCTGCCTCAATGTCCTGAATTGATTCAAAACTTTTACCTTTCATGGTCATTTGACTTCGAGGAAGAGCCAGAAGTTGCATGGTGCCAGATCCAGTGAATAAGGTAGATGAGGACACACCATGATGTTTTTATTTGACAAAAATTGCTGTACTAGAAGTGATATGTGACACGAAGCCTTTCTATTGTGATCAAAACATATGTGAATTCTGCTGTCAGTGTCATCCAATGGAAAGGCGGGGATCGTCAATACAGGAAGCGGCGGGTCAAACCTTAGTAACAGTGTGTGACAAGTATCAACTTGTTCAGTGCAGTCAGATCTTGTTAGACTTCGTGTGATCATATATAACTATATATATATATATATAGTTATATATGATACAAGATGTATCTATACATATACGGTGATATTTTTATATATATATATGTATATGTATATATGTGTGTGTGTGTGTGTGTGTGTGTGTATAAACATATACACTGGGGTTGCCAAGGAAATAAATACAAGTGGACACTTTGACCAACGTTGCTCAAGCAGTAGTTCGCCATATTCAGAAGTGTCTGGATGCTGATGGTAATCACTTTGAGTATCTCTTATTATTGCAGAAGTCAAACATCATTTGTATTCATCTTTTTATCAGTATGTATTTAGTATTACAATTTTAATAATGTTTTCCTTTCTTAAAATGTATATACTCTTTTTGGCACCCTCTTTGTGTGTGTGTGTATATATAAATATATCCAGATACATATAAGAGACATACATAAGATATATATCCTCTATATATGACATATAGACATATATGACATGAAGGAATGGATGAAGAATATGTGAGATACCTCACATATTCTTCATCCATTCCTTCATTCATTGATGGGCACTTAGATTGTTTCCATATTTTGACTACTGTGAATAATGCTGCAATAAACATAGGAGTACAGACATCTTTTCCATGTCCTGTTTTTATTTTCTTTGTATATATACCTAGAAATGGGATTGCAGTATCATTTAGCATTTTGTTGTTTTTGCCTATTTTAAATAGTTTTTTTTTTAAGACATCCCATTTTATGCTTTACAATACAGCACTTATCAAGTGCATCGTTATTTTCTTTCCCTGTGCACATATTCCATATTCAGGTATCAAAAATGCCTGATTATTTACTATTATTTACTACTTACAACAGCTCAACTTTAGAAGTGCCATGGAATTTGCTACAAATTTGTGTTCTTCTGTATTTTGTGGGGAACAATGCTGTATCTATGCTCAAATTTGGCTTAATCAATCTCTTCGATGGTGGGCCCAGAAGAGGCACCATCAGAAGTAGGGGGTCTGTCATCAGGAGCCCCTACATCCCTCTCGGCATGCCTCTGGCACTCTGGTACAGCTTGGTAATGATGGGATTGCAGATGTTTTCCAGCTCTTTTTGCTGATGTCCAAATTCTTCCTTCTCTGCAGTCTGATTCTCATCAAGCCAGTTGATGATTTCATTGAACTTGTCGAGAATCTTCTGTCTGTCCTCATCATGGATCTTGCCTTGAAGTTTTTCATCTTCAATAGTTTCTTTCACGTTGAAAGCACAGGATTCAAGTGAATTTTCGTCCCTCTGTTTCTCATCTTCAGTTTTGTATTTCTCAGCTTCCTGGACCATGCATTCAATGTCTTCCATGCTCTGACGACCTTTGTCATTAGTGATGGTGATCTTCTTCTCTTTTCCTGTGCTTTTATCCACAGCAGAGACATTGAGGATGCCACTGGCATCAATATCAACAGTGACTTCAATCTGAGGAACTCCACGAGGTGCAGGAGGTATGCCTGCGAGTTCAAACTTTCCAAGCAAATTGTTATCCTTGTCCATGGTCTTCATAAACCAGAATGAGCACACCAGTTTTGTTGTCAGCGTAGGTAGTGAAGGTCTGTGTCTGCTGGGTCGGGACGGTAGTATTGCGCTCGTTGAAGACAGTCATGACTCCACCATCATTTTCAATGCAAGGGAAAGAGGAGTGACATCCAACAGCAGTAAATCTGGGACATTTTCAGATTTGTCTCCGGATAGAATGGCTATCTGGAAGGCTGCACCATAAGCAACAGCGTCATCAGGGTTGATGCTCTTATTCAACTCTTTTCCATTTAAGAAGTCCATAGGAGTTTCTGAATCTTGGGGTTATGGGTAGAACCACCAATCAGGACAACATCATGGATGTGGGACTTGTAGAGCTTGGCATCCTGGAGGGCTTTCTCTACAGGGCCCAGGGTGCCATGGAAAAGGTCACCATTCAATTCTTCAAATCAGACACGGGTGATAGTGGTATAGAAGTCAATTCCTTCATAGAGCAAATGAATCTCAGTACTGGCCCAGGTGCTGGAAGAGAGTATGCTTAGCACATTCACAAGCAGTACGGAGGCAATGGGCAGCCTTCTTGTACTCGCTGATTTCCTTCTTACGCTTGCACTTGAACTCTGCAATAAAATGGTTGACCATTTGATTTTCAAAGTTTTCGCCACCTAAGTGGTGTCCCCAGATGCAGATTTGACCTGAGATTCCGTCTCCCATTGAGAATTGACACATCTAAAGTGCCACCCCCCAAGTCAAAGATCAGCACATTTCTTTCAGCTCCAACCTTTTTATCGAAGTTATTAAACAACAGCAGCAGCAGTTGACTCACTAATGATACTAAGTACACTGAGACAGCAGTGGTTCTGGCATCTTTAGTAACCTAATGATGAAAGTCAAAGAATTAAGCAGGTACTGTGATGACAGCATTGAATAACAGTCTTACCAAGGTAGGCTTCTGCAATTCCCTTCATCTTTGTCAAAACCATAGGTGACACTTTCTCTGGATAGAAACTTTTTGTCTCTCTGTCATATTCTACTTGGACCTTGGGCCTGCCAGTATCATTGACCACCATGAAGGGCCAGTCACATCAGATTGAAGGGCTTCACATCAGATTGAACAACAGCATCATCAAATCTATGTCTGATCAGGCTTTTGGCATCAAAACCCATGTTGATTGGGTTCATTGCAACTTGATTCTTTGCGGCATCACTGATCAATCATTCAATATCAGTAAAGGCTATATAACTTGGGGTAGTTCGGTTTCTCTGATTATTGGCAATTATTTCCACTTTTCTGTGCTGGAAGACACCCACACAAAAGTAGGTGGTGCTGAGATCAATGCCAACTGCAAGTCCCTTACACATGGTTGCTTGAGTGTATGTGAGGATTTCAAAGAAGAGAGATCCTGACAGCTGCCCCTGCATTCGATGAGCTGATAGTTTTGTTTTTAATTTCTTGAGGACCTTCCATACTTTTTTTCATAGTGGCTGTACCAATTTGCATACCCACCAACAGTGTACCATATGCATTCCCACCAACAGTATACAAGGGATTCTTTCCTCCACATGCTCATAAATGCTTGTTATCTCTTATATTTTTGATAATAACTATTTTAACAGGTGTGTGATAATATCACATTGTGGATTTGATTTGCATTTCCCTAATGATTAGTGATGTTAAGCATCCTTTAATGTACCTTATGGGCATTTGTATGTCTTCTTTAGAAACATGCCTATTTAATTCTTCTGCTTATGTGTGAATTGTGTTGTAATTATGTCTCAATAGAATTGTTTTAAAATGAATAGAATAAATTCATAGTATGCAAGAATGTGCAAGAATGTGTATATGTAGGTATCTGTCCATCAGTATCTAACTACCTGTCATCTACTTCTTAATAGTTCCGTGTGTGTGTGTGTATATATATATATATATATATAGCCATATATATATGGAAATACATATATATTTATATTTATATCTATCTATCAATCTATGCACCAAGCTATCTTCCTATCTCTTCATTGTCTATTTAATATTGTAAGTCTAAATGTTTTTCTAGGCCAAGTATCATAGCAACTTTTTTTTTTTTTTTTTTTTTTAAGTATGGAACATTTTCTTCTCCAGGTGATGGTGAGGGTGTGGGGATAGGAGCTCCTTGTGTTGGTGGACATTTAAATTGATATAGTCACTATAAAAAACAGTATGAAGGTTCCTAAGGGAATTAAAAACAGAACTACTATGTGATCCATTTTATTCTCATTTTATTTATCAAAATTTGATCTTTTATTCACTAACCATTAAAATACTCAGCACTATAGAAAACATAGTATCAGTGAAATGTATTACTCAGTAAATAAAGAAATCATTGTTATTGGCAATACTTAATGCAGTCTAATAATTGGGCATTGGGGGTAAAATGGGTTACAACAAATGAAATAAAGTTTTAAAAAATTATTGCATTTTTACGTGCTTAATCATTACATATATTTTTATGTTTACTATCTGCTTATTTAATAACAATGAATTGTCATTATTTAGCCTTTGTTATAAGTGTTTTGGTGGTTCGGTTTAATGTTACAGAAAAATTAACAGCTTCCTGAACTCATAGATTGTGTGTGGGGGAGAGGGGGAGAGGGGGAGAGGGAGAGAGAGAGACTGGAAATTTTATGAACAATTTGAATAAAACTTCCAGTCCGGAAATAAACAGAATAACAAAAGTGACACTTTATTTCTTAGTTACCCTTTCAAATTTTTTTTAAATGCTCAATATGTTGATGATGAGTATCATCAAATAAAATTAACACCTATTATGTATAAGGCATAGGTCTTTATGTTATAGTAGAGAGATACAGAGGTTCCTGGGGAAAATCCTATCACTGATGTGAACTTGGGGAACTGACATTTATTACCATATAGGTAAAATGAGAATAGGTGTATACTATGAATATTTAGATTTTGTATATAAACACTTACTAAACTGCGTTCCAAAAATTAAACAATATCATCACAAGCATCATATAAATACATGTGATGATTATACAGAGAATAGAATTATTTATACAAACATATATTATATATTTGTACATAGTTTCATAGGCAAATATCTCTAATGTACATAAGACAAACGGCATATGCTTTGGTATTTATTATTTTAAAAACTATTAATGAATCTTTTCCCAATTTGAGAGTTGTATTTTTAGCTTTTAACATACACTGACAGATTTTTAAAGTTGTTTCTAGTAATTTTGGACATGTATAGGATTGGGTGTTCTGCAGTTGGACAAACTTTATTAAACCTTGATACAGTATATATCTACTTTTATACAAAATTATACCAACCTATTTTTAATACACAACCATGGGTAAATATGATTATTTTTGAAAATTATATTATATGTCTAATTATGCTCTTGGCTTTTTCTTCAAGAAAATAAGCAGGCTAGGACTTCCTTATCTTCTTGGAATATATGTATTAAATATTCATCACTTAATATGTTTCAGGTGGAATTATATTTTCATATATTATTCATTTTATCTTTTGTCTCCCCATAATTACTGAATTTTTGAATAGTCCTTTTAAAAATATGAGAATAAAATATTTAATGACTAATGTATTTTATTCTGCAATCTTTATGTAAAACTTATAATTTATATTTTATCATTGACTTCCTAAGCCTCATTGATTTCAGGAATGTTTTAATTGTCATGTCTTTTACCTGATATTTATAATCAATCATAATTTATTTTTAAGTATCGCTCATTTTCCTTCAAATGTGTGTATTATTGTAACATAATTATGGTGAAAATTTAAGAATTTTTATTTCCCTTTCTATGCTCATTCTATTCAAATATTTAAAATAACTTTCTAAAAATTGTCTTTTAAGTTTTTTCACAATAGTTTGATGATTTGGACAGAATGAAGCTATATTTTCAAGACAGCATGATAAAATTATAAGTCAATATAATTCTATATGCTTGCAAAAGCATTACTTTGTTTGTCTAAAGATAAAAACCAAATGTGCAAGTTAAAATACTTTTAAAACACTTAAGCAAATTATTTGGAAGCAAGTCACTAACTAGTAATTATTTCTCAGAAAGATCTGGTGCAGTAAGTATAAAAATGTGTTATTTCCATTCTTGTGCAAATATGGTTTTCTGGTTATGTATGCATCCCCAGGAATCTGTGTATTTTTTTTTCTGTAATACAAATATACTTTCTCTAAAAATAACTTACTTATTGCTCATTTTGTTTTCACTTCACATTATATCAAAATTCATTTCTTCTTCTTATTTATATTTCTGTCAAGAATACAAATAATTTATGCGATTTTAGAAGAAAGTGGCAGCTTAAGATAGACATATGTAGTAAAGTACATTAAGTTTACCCATTAGTTTACTCAAAGAAGAAGTAGACTAAAAGAAGATTGAATAAAAGCCCTGAGGAACTGGAAATTTAACTCAAAAATAGAATCTGAGACTAGAAGTTGAAAGCTTTAGCAAAGCTTAATCAAAAAGAGATATCTTAAAGATGTTTGTTCAGAATACAGTATAGGAAAAAAAAAAAACACAAAAACACAAGACCATTTAGTGTTTTTACCCCTTGTCTACAATCATTAGTAAAAGTAGGCAAATATACATGATTAATTTAACTACTAATAGAAACAGCCAGGTATTTTTGGAAATTGATGTTAAATATTGGGGAGTAACAATAAAGTATAAACATGTTTTATTAACAACAACAAAACTTGCTGGATGGACAGATAGGTTAAAAGTTTAGTTGTGAAATAATTTTTGGTCTTCATTTGTCTGCATGTATATTTAAAATTAATGAAAACTGTCTATAATTTGAAAGTGTCCTAAAAGAAATTATAAGGAAAATACAAGATTTTAACTCCCATTTATGTTTCTTGAACTCCTTGCCTTTTTAAAGGATAGATTAAATGTTCTACAATTATACTTTCACAAGGTAACCTACTTATAATTTTTTCTAGGTGGCAAATATCAGTAATATATTTTAAATAATGCATTTTTGAAATGTATATAAGTAATTTTATAAACTCCGTATTGGGGATTCTCTTGATTTCTTCAAGAGAAGATGATATAATTAAATGAGTAGCCATAAGTATAATTAACAACTAATTTATTTAGATACAAGTATTTAGAAATATTGTTACTGGAGAAGATCAATCAGTTTGGTTTGGTCAGAGAATCAGAACCAATATCTGAGTGATATTGAATGAGTCACAGGTACCACATCTTACACAATTGTGGGTGCAAGTGGAATATTCTTTTTAGGTCAGCAATTCTGGCAGCTGGGCAGAAACAATTGACATAAAAAGGGAGAGAGTGAGAAAAAAATTGAAACTTACAAAGACCATCGGGAATCTGCAAGGTTAAATGGGAACACAATTTTCAGGTTGTAGTGGGTGCTGCTTCTCACTCTTCCTTCCAAATCTCACTTAAATGTCTCTTGTACCAAACTCTAACCCAGAATCAACCACAGAGCTAATCCTGGAAAATAGAATCCAGCCTAGATATACTAATTCAATACAAAACCACAAAAGTGTTTTTGAGAAACTTTGTATTACAGCATTGCTGACTACATTCCCTATGCTCTATTTTACTTCCCTGTGACTATTTTTATAATTGGCAATTTGTACTTTTTAATCCTTTAACATTTTTCACCTATCCTTGAAGCCCCTCTTCCCACTGGCAATCATCAATTTGATATCTGTATCTATGTTTGTTGCTCGATTTAATTTGTTTTTTTCAGATTACACATATAAGTGAAATAATATGGCATTTGTCTTCCTCTGTCTGACTAATTTTACTTAATGTAATACCTTGTAGGTCCACTCATGTTGTCACAAATGACAATATTTTATTATTTTATATGGCTGAGTACCATTCCACTGTACATGTGTACCACATCTTCTCTTTATCCATGAACTAACAGAAAGAGAAATTAAGAAATCAATCCCATTTATAATTGCATCAAAAAGAATAAAATACCTAGGTATAAATTTAACCAAGGAGATAAAAGATTTGTACTCAGAAAACTACAGGACATTGATGAAAGAAATTGAAGATGACACAAATAAATAGAAGGATACACTGTGCTCATGTATAGGAAGTATTAAGACCATTAAAATGTCCATACTGCCGAAAGCAATCTACAGATTCAATGCAATCCCTATCAAAATACCAATGACATTTTTCAGAGAAATAGATAGAATAAAAATCCTAAAATTTATATGGAACCACTAAAGACTCCAAATAGTCAAAATTATCTTTAGAAAGATGAACAAAGTTGGAGGTATTATGCTACCTAATATCAAAACTATACTACATAGCTATTGTAATCAAAAGAGCATGGTACTCGCATAAAAACAGAGATTAATGGAACAGAATAGAGAGCCCAGAAATAAACTCAAACCTCTGTGGTCAATTAATCTATGACAAAGGAGGTAAATATATACAGTGGGGTAAACACAGTTTTTTCAATAAAGGATGCTGGGAAAACTGGACAGATGCAAAAAAAAAAAAAAAAAAAAAAACCACAAAGAAACTGGATCACGTTTTTATACCACATACAAGAATAAACTCAAAATAGATAAAACTTAAATGTAATACCCAAAACCATAAAACTCCTAGAAGAAAACATAGGCAGTAAACTCTTTGACATTGCTTTTAGTAATATTTGTTTGGATATGTCTCCTAGGGCCTGGAAAACAAAATAAAAAAATAACAAATGGAAGTACATCAAACTAAAGAGTTTTTGCACAGCAAAACAAACCATCAACAAAACTAAAAGACAGCCTACCTCATGGGGAATACATTTCTCAATGATAGATCAGAGAAGAGGTTAATATCCAAGATACATAAGGAACTCATAAAACTTTACACTAAACAATGTCATTAAAAAATGGGCAGAGTACCTGAATAGACACTTCTCCAAAGAAGACATACAGATGGCCAATAGACATATGAAAAGATGCTCAACATCAATAATCATCAGTAGAATGCAAATTAAAACCACGATGAGATATCAGATCAGACCTGTCAGAATGTCTATCATAAATAAATCAAAAACAAGTATTGGTGAGGATGTGGAAAAATGGGAACCGTCATGCACTGGGATTGCAGATTGGTGCAGCCATTACAGAAAACAGCATAGAAGATCCTCAAAAAGTTAAAAATAGAACTACCTTATGACTCAGCATTTCTACTTCTGGGCATTTATATGACGAAATTAAAAAAAAAAAAAAAACTAATTTGAAAAGAAGTATGTACCCCTAAACTCACTTCAGCAAAAGTTATAACAGCCAAGAAATGGAAACAGCCTAAGAAACATGTTCACTAAATTGGAAAATAGTTTGGCATGCCTCAGAAATATTTCCATGATAGTTACTTTTATGTGTCAACATGGTGAGGCTGTGCCCAGTTGTTTGATCAAACACCACTCCATAGGTTTCTGTGAAGGTATTTTTCAGATGTGATTGAAATTTAAATCAGTAGACTTTGAGTGAAACAGATTGTATTCCATATTATGGATAGGCCTCATCCCAAAATAGACGTGAATTTTTAGCCTGTTGGCCCCTAGAAATTCCAACTTTCCAATTCCCACAATAGCTTGATAGCTTGTACCATTTCCTTAAAATAAACCTATCTCTGTCTCTGTCTCTGTCTCTCTCTCTCTCTCTCTCTCTCTATATATATATATATATATATATATGTGTGTGTGTGTATATATATATACACACACACACATAGATAGATATACATATATAGATATATATACATATATACATATAGATATATACACATATACATATATATGTATATGTACACACATATATGTATATATAGATAGACAGATAGATGATAGATAGGTAGATAGATGGATATCTGTTTTTGTGGAGAATACTAATACAATTTCTCATTTTTTATGCTATTAATATTTAATGAATAGAGCCAATGAAATTTTATGTTTAATAAGTACAATTCAGATTTTATTTAGCACTTTCTTATCTCTAAAAAAACCAACCTACAAATCAAATCCTGACTTGTAGAATTTTACAGTTTCTATAGTGTAAATACTACTACCACCATGGCAAATGTGAAGCTTCCAAATGTGATTGTATTCAATGCAGAATTGGGAAAGGATGCATCGTAATGTACTTTTATATATTATCTCCACCATACAGATATGATAAATGTAAATGACCTCAGATGTATAAAAATAGTGGTAACAGTGAATACGTGGTTATGAAATGTAGTAAATTACTTAGGAAGTGATACTTGCTTATTTATTGCATGTTCTTTTAACATAATTTATAAATTGTACGTTCTTATAATTTAATTTTCATAATGGTTCTAGCTAAGAACTACAGAGGGTACCAGAAAATGGATACACATTTTGAGGAAGGAAAAACAGTATTAAAATTGTAATATTCAATATATACCGATAACAAAAGATGAATACAAGTCATGTTTGACTTCTGCAATTACAAGAGGTGCTCAAATTGGTTACCATCAGTGTCCAGACACTTCTGATTACAGCGAAATTCTGCTTAAGTGAAGTTGACCAAAGTGTCCACTTGTATACATTTTTATGGCCCCCTGGTCATAAAATGTGAGGAAATGTAACAATTCTCTCTCATTATGTAACAATTCACCATTATGCTCCATTCCAGAAGACCACTGGGGCTGACTCAACAATTGCAATGTGGCCTATTTTCCCAAGAGAGGATAAGCTCACTGGTTCCTGAAGATTTCCTGTTGTCACTTAGACTGATATTTAGAGAGCAAATCTCTGAAGAAACAAGAAGGAAAGGGAAGGAAAGTAGAAGCAAAGAAATGAAGAACAGATGAGATGGAAAGGGAAGGGAAAGGCAGGAAAAGAAAGAAAAAAAATGAATAAAATGAATCTCAAACAGAGTATCCTTTCAGAATTCTCCCAACACAAATATACAACAAAACCATGTCCATAGTCCATTTAGTAAACACTTATTATCCAGGGTAAGTTACCACAGTATCATTAGAATTATAGTGACATAACCTGAAGCTGAAAATAATGATAGCTAGATTAATCAATGTGAAATTTATACTAAGTATCTTGAGGGCTCAGAGATAATAGCTTTTTAAATTATAATAAAATATTCTTCATTGTTTTCAATGTCCCAAAGAACAGCTTAAAATACAGAATAACCACTGAGATACATATATATGTATATGCACATATATAAGTCATATAAATTCATGTGTATATACATATTTCAAAACCTATCAATGTTATTCTTGCACCTGGTACATGAAGAGAAGAGAATATTGTATATATAGAGATTCTGTTATTTGCATTCTAAATTTAATTTAATTTTAATTTGTTTCTCTCTGTAGCTATAAAATGTAATCCATCTGAGCAAATTATTATTGTGTAATAGTTATCCTCTTCCTGCTTCCTGTATAAAAAGTCTAATTTTTAGGTCAATTTTACTAAAGATTATTCATTTTACTATTAATATTTGCTTCTCTTGCTATATGTCTTTTACTTCACTCTTTTCACCCCTTTGTTAATGAATAATTGATGTGTCAAAGTAACAAATGATTTAATATAATGTGAAATAAAAGACCAAAATGAAGTAATTACCATAACTATAATTTTCAGTTACTTATAGTTTTATATATCTGTGCATTAAAAAATTGCATTTAAATGTTTTAGTCTTAATTTAAAAGGAAATAGAAATAAATGGAGGTATACAACTGTTCACTGTTGATCTAAAATAATTAAATGCTAATATTATGTAAGAAAAGAGATTTCAGTAATATAATTTAAAAGAAAAAAAAATTGTGAAGAAGCCCACTACCGTGTTTCCCCGAAAATAAGACCAGGCCTTATATTAAGGTTTGCTGCAAAAGACGCATTAGGGCTTATGCTCAGGGGATGTCATCCTGAAAAATCATGCTACGGCTTATTTTCTGGTTAGGTCTTATTTTCAGGGAAACACGGTATATATGGTTAAACGCTGAGATGTTCTCAGTCAAGCAGAGTTTGGTGGTCTGAAATTAGGCCATTTCTTTTCCCGGCTTCCTCTGAAACCTCTACTTCTTTGTGAGTCAACTCCATGATACCTCTAGAGCGCCCTGTTGCACAGGGTGGAGACCATTATTCTAAGAGTGTGTTAATTCCAACTATATGAAAGTCCGGCAATTAAGTTCACAAACTCATCCTAGAAAAAGTGCTACAGACCTCATTGCTGAATATCACTGCAGTCACCTTCGAAGTACTCCCCTTGGGAAGCTATACACCAACACCAGTGCCTAGTCCACTCTTCAAAGCAATTTTGGAACTCTTTTTCTGGAATGGCCATCAGAGCCGTCATTGTTGTATAACCCATGATGTACTGAATGTCATCAAACTAACTTCTGTCAATATTTCCTTTGTCTTTCGGTAAAGAAAGAAGTCATGGGAGGGCCAGATGAGGTGAGTAGAGAGGGTGTTCCAATACAGTTACATGTTTGCTGGCTAAAAACTCCCTCACAGACAGTGCCGTGCGAGCTGGTGCCCTGTCGCGATGCAAGAGCCAAGAATTGCTGGCAAAAAGTTCAGATCGTTTTCTCTAACTTTTTCATGCAGCCTTTTCAGCACTTCCAAACAGTAAACTCGGTTACCTGTTTGTCCATTTGGTACAAATTCATATTGAATAATCCCTCTGATATAAAAAAATGTTAGCAACATTGTTGCAACAAGTTTGTGAACTTAATTGTCTGACCTTGTATATTAACATTAATTCATGTATCACATTAAATAATTAACTTCCTTAAAATAAAACAAAGGAGGTGTTAAATATCTGGCTCCTGTAATATATATCTTCTTAGATATAACGCTTTTAATTGTTTTGAAAACATTTTTCTCATAATTAAAGGATGATCTACCTACATACATATACATACACACAAGAGAATGATTGAAAATAGTTTCTTTGACTTTTAAATTATTAAGTGGAAGACGAACAAAGATCATTATGCAAATAAAGATATAACTTCAAATGGTTACAATCAAATATTTCATATTTTGAATTAAAAATATCTGCAATATAGTCAACTGTTAGATAAATTGCCTTAGAATGCTCTGGAAGGGGATTGGCAGGGTCAAAATTGTAGAAGAAATTTTAAGGCAGCCTGAAAATTGGTTTTAACTACATCAAATATAATTTGAACTTTTGATTGCATCAAATATTAAGTAAGTAAAGTCAGAGAAAAATACAATTTTACATAGTAGAAACAAATAGATGCAGTTGCTCTCACCAAGATAGCATTTCCCAATGACTGATGGAAAATCTAAGTCTTTTTTAAATTTGTGTTACTATTTTTATTTTTACAATGTTTCAGAGCAATCCATATAAATAAAATATAGCAAATTATGCAGATTCACTTCTAAATAAAAGGAAAGTTCTTCTATCTCTTCACCTTTATCCTTCAATCCTACTCTACTAGATACCCTCTTTTAACTACCACTGGTTGTAATTCTTCTTGTGGCTAGCTCTATAATTCTAACATTCTTTTTTGATATTGTAATTGATTTGTCAAAATTAAACCATATATTTATTACTCTGCCACCTGGCACCTAATGTCTTATATTTTTTAACACTATCTCTTTGAAATTTTGATCATCTAGTGACTACATTTATAAATTCAACTACATATTTAACATATTTTTATATTCCATTGGATTTTTCACAGGTCTCAGTACTCCCCAGATTAAGATACATTTGTTTCACTACTACACTCTAGTGTTTTCATCCCACTTCCCTATTCTAATTGTGACTAAGGACATTTATATTTATATTGTCACTGTCTTGAACATATGCATTGATATCATAAATGCATTATGAAGTTTCCCTGTGCTTTGGTCATAAAAGTTAAATATTTACGATACAATTATTATACAACTGTAGCTTATTTTGGGATACAGGTGTGTTATAATTATGCTATTTTTAATGGATCTAATGCCATGTGCTTTAGGCAGACAAGAGTATTTCACATATATCTTCATATTAAAGTTCTCTATCATTTGTTTAAACCTGCCAGTCACAATTAATTTGCTTCATACAGTAAAGATTTATTTAATATCAGTGGTTTTTGGTGATGGTGTTCTGTGCTCACTTTATCTAGAATTTCTCTGTACTCTTATTTCCTCTTTAAAATGCTTCCCCTTATAAGAGCCCCAAATTTTTGTATTCTATCAATCAAAATATTTTTCACTTTTTTTTTCCCTAAACACCTCCATTCTGGAGCACTCTATTCTGTTCCAACAGGAAATAGGTTCCCTAATAGTTTCCTACACAGCTGTCTTCTTGTTGATCACTTTTGTTTCATTGGTTTTAAAGTACTATTAGTTGGATATTACACTCTCTTTATTCTTAGATTATTCCCATGTTGTTCTTAAACTCTCATATAAGTTCCTGAAAATGAGTTCAAGAGGAGTAAATGTGTGTTTACTTGCCTAAAAATGCCTTTAGCACTCTAGATTGACTGTATTGATCGGTTGCTCAGATGTGTCTTATACACTTAAAAAAAATTCATTCAAATCTTTAAAAATTATGTATTATTATTTTCTACATTTATTATTGACAATGCAAAACATGATCTTAATCTGGCTCATTGTGTGTTACGCATTACTTTTTGTTCCTTTTATGTTTTGTTTGTCTTTGAAATTATAAAATAAAATTGATCTGTCTAAAGTTGAGTCATTTTAGGCATTGTCTTTGTTTTCTCAGTCTGAAGTTCCATGATATTATTCTCTCTGGTGAATTCCCTTCTGTTATTGGTTCATATTTAGCCAATTTTTCTCTCCCACATTTCCCTTATTATGTTGGACCTCTTAAAATTTCTCCATATATCGCTCAGATAGTTCTCATAATCTAAATTTCTTTCTTTTTCAGTTGTTTTTTTTCTTTTTCACTTTTTCACTAGAGACTGCTTTTTATTCTAGTTCTTCTTTCAATTTTATTTTTGGGAAAAACAATTATATTTTATTTTTGCAATATATATTTATGTTATTTATGAATGCAATATCTTCTTGGCATTCCCTGAATATCTTCAGTCAGGTTTTTATAATTTTGTAGTCTTTAAGCTTTTTAATGTTTCTCAATTGCCTATATTCTTGCCAGTTTATTGTTATTGTCTTTCATTTTAGCCTTTGTCTTTTATGTTTCTTTTTTCTTGATTGCCTGATCATATTAAAGTCTCAAGGAATTGAAATCTGTGCAATTTTACACTGCCATATATTCAAAGTAATAGCTTTAGACTTTCTAGATATTTGTTCAGTTTATTAAGGGTTTGTGCTACCTGTTGAATAGGTGAAAGAAATTCCAAAATAGTATAGTTGTATATTTTTAGGCCATTGATTGATCTGTTTTTTGATGTTCTTGTCCTAGTCACCACATTTTCCTATCTGGCTTCTCTGAACTCAGCATATCTTTTTTTTTTACTATCATACGGATTAGCTGTCATTCCCTGATAAGGGAGGGTTGTTATTATGAAAAAATTCAAGGCTGCAATTTTTCCACTGTCATAATCCCAAAAGGCAATCCTATTAAATAGTTGAAACTACTAAGACAACTAATAGACATTAAGCACTAAAGATAAGACACTAATTTTGTAACTTTTTAGCCATGCTTCATATGTAAAACAAGACCTTTAAATATCTACAAATTTCAGGATAAAATATGAGTGGTGTGTGTGTGTGTGTATGTGTGTGCACGTTTGATATTTCTGAAACTTCAGTAAGTACAAGGAATAACTAATATTTTACCCAATTCTAGTCAGAGACTGCTAACTGAGACATATGTGTATTTCTAAATATATCTCTCTAGTTAAAACAAATCATCTCTGTAAATCACCTTTAAATTAACTTGCATTATATAATTAGTATTTGATGCCCAGAAGATGCCAAAGAAATAAGTTTATTTCATTAACAGAAGAAATTAAATATACTCTTTTACACGGTCACATCCATACACAGTACAAGAGAGTAGCTGCAGGGAGGAGGAAAGCAAATTGTTCTTCATTGACCCAAACTTGATCTTTTGTGAGCACTCTCACTGTGGTTTTCAAGAGTGAATTGTTACCTTCCAGAACATTATCTTTCAAAATATTTCAACTGTTTGTTTTCTTCAGAAAAATGTATGACCCAACTGACAATAATAAAATAAAATCTGTAAAATGATCAGTGCTTATTTGATCTAAGTAAAGATTATACTAGCTGACTGGGTTCACTGGGAGATGCAATTTATCACTCGTCTTGAAAGGTTAGAAACAGGCAACCATATATAAATGTGAACGAAGGATTATTTGGTTGGAAATTCATAACAAAATTCAACTCTTTGCACTTGCTCTGAAAGAAGAATGATGTGGCACATTTAAATGTCAACAGAGTTAAAATCATTCTCGGACTACACATAAGCGATTTGAATATTTTTGTCTCCTTATATCACAAAGAAAAGTCAAAATAATGTGCTGAATAAGAAAATGCTTTTAATTGCAAATTCTGAATATTGGAAGTAAATTGTTAGCAGTGGTGTGCTGATAAAGGTCTAAAAACAGGCTTTCCCTTATAGGGATAAAGAAGCCTTGATTGAAGTGTTTGTCAACTTTCATGGGAAAATCCTCCATGGCTAATTTAAATCTGCCTACATGACCGTAACTCAATGCAAATGAAAAAGAGATGCTAAGAGGCTCTCTGAGTCACTAAAAACTGTCTCACACACCACTGCTGGAAGGTCCTTATGGTGAAATGGAAAATTGCTTAAGAATATGTTGATATAATCTATTTTGCATGTAAATAATTATGTTACGTTATAGATTAATATGTAATTCTTTTAAAAACAAGATTGATACTGCTTAATCATTACTTATTTCTACGGGCAGCTGGCTTCATAACCACAACATGATTAAAATGCAGGATTTATAACTATACTACACTTTTGTTCAAATAAAATATAAGGCTCTCCTTAATGTGTATTAAAGATATGGGAATGTGATTAGGGGTCAACACTGCATTCTGCTGCAATTTCATAAAATAAATGAGTGATTTGAATTGTACCTCTGGAGGACACTTTAAAAGATTTATTTAAGTGAAGTATGCTGAGGGCTTTATTTTCTCAACATTTTGCCTTATTTTCAAAAGAATCCTATTTACTTATTACCAACATAATAATAATAATAATAATAATAATAATAATAATAATAATAATAATAATAATGTATATATATATATATAAAATTTAGGATCATTATAGATGTTTTTGCTATGGAATGTATTTGGGTAGTAAAATGAAAATAACCATCTTTAAGTGGGGGTAGAGGAGAAAGACGAAAATAAGGGTATTGTCCCTATTTCTACCTCTTATCTCTTTAGAATTCCAGTGCTTATTGTTTGTTTTGTTTTGGAGTGTGTGTGTGTGTGTGTGTGTGTGTGTGTGTGTGTGTATGTGTGATGTTCTAAGTTTATTTTAGTACGGTGCAAAAATAATTGTGGTTTAAAAGGTTAAAAATAATTGCAAAAATCACAACTGCTTTTTCACCAACCTAATGAAAGTTTACTTTAGAGCTATGTGGAGAATTCCAGTAATTTACCAAATATATGATTCTGATGTTTGATCTATCATCTGTCTATTCATTGATAGTCAGATGTAAGTTATTGAATATTTGAGTGAAAATTGTAAATACTGTGCAATGACCTGAGACAAATTGTGTATATGGTATCCACTATTCCCTAACACATTTATTGGCTCAGATGCATTTTTTTCCCCAAACACGTCACTTAAAAACATCTTTCATCCAAGACATTTGTTTGACCCAAGGTCACATTACATAATACTTCATCATTCAGCAGACAGGATGAATACAGTAAAGTTTACCCTGGTGGCCAACCAAAAAAGAAGCACTCTGTGCCACCAAAGTTAGATTATAAATGCATGGCAACATCTAAGAACTCATCCTGACCAACATAGCGATAATAATCTAAAAGATCAATAGCACTGTAAAATAAAACCCTGCCTTAATTAATAAGTTGCTCTACTTTTTTAGTTAGAAATCTGTTACTTTTACTATCAAACAACTAAAACCATTCTAAAATTTTCAACCTATGCTTCATTTTTATCTGCTTACATTTTGCTTGAAAGAAAAACATTCCAAATTTATGCATAGGTGGCATTGCGACAAATCAAAAGAGCAAAATCCACAGCACAATAATTACACACAAAGATAATAAACGTAGAGCGACAGATAAATACATCATGAAATAGCATGCAGAAGTGAGGTCATGTAGCATGTAAAGCCAATAAAAAGTCATGAGTATACTTGGGTTTCAAACCACCCCAAGTTATTTTAAAGAAATCTGTAAAAGGGAACATTTCAGTATACCATAAATTATTTATGAGATGCAAATTGAGTGTTTCATGGGACACTTTCATGAGTACACAGTGTTTTATACCTTTCTGGAATAAACAATACACAGGAGCCCTCTCATAGAAAGTGGGCTCCTTCTTTACTTGTATTTTGTATATGCTTTACCTAACTCTGACATCTAAATGTCATATCATAGCCAGTAACATTCTCTGTAATCTGAACATTCCTGGTATACTGTAAATCTGTAACTGAGTACACAACAACAAAGATTGTGCCCTTCAAATAAAGATATCATTATATACAGAGGGTGCCAAAAATGCATACACATTTTACAAAAGGAAAAACTGCATTAAAATTGTAATAATATATACCGATAAGAAAAGATGAATACAAGTTATGTGTATATATTGTTTTGGCATCCCCAGAAGTAGGTTAATACCTATATGTGTACCTTGGTGATCATTAATATTGTATATACAGAAAACCAACCTTGGCATATGTGTAAAGACTCAGAGCATCAGATCACAGCCTTGTTTGCACACAGGGGGTGAAAAACAAGTGGGTGAAATAGAACTGAACTCCAGTCCACTGAACTCCAATTCAAGAGACAGTTTGGCCCACAGGGTTTTTGTGCTGAGAATCATGTATCTCCATTAAAAGTGGACAGAGAGCTTGGAGAGAAAATGAATTACTGACAAACTAACCAAGTGCCACTGAAAATCATTCCAAGTGCAGTCTTACTTGTATTTTTTACAGCATAATTTAACTTACTTGGTACTGGTTTGTCCTACCACTGCACTCTGGCTTATCAAAGCATTGACTCTGCCTTGACAGTTTATTCCAGACTCCAACTTCTAGCACTCCTAGGTAAGCTTCAGCTTCATCATCCTCCTAGCAAAAGCTTGTTCAGGCACCATCCACAGGGTCTGAGGACCTCCACTCCTGTTTGTTCCATAACCCTCCACACATCACAGTTTCCCTTTTCTGCATGCCTCCATTCCTTAACTTTATTTTCTTCTTTCCGTGGCCCCCATACCAAGGTAACTGCTTTGGGGAGTTCTTCAATTGGGTTACCTCAGTGATGAAATTTTAATAGCACAAATCTCCAACACCTATATAATTAAATCTTGATATTGAATCCCCATTCTTGAAAGACATACTCGTGTGTGTGTATGTGTGTGTGTGTATACATACAAATTAAATACACTCTTGATTGACATATAAACTTCACACCTTCTGAAGGACACTGTGTGCCTTTTACTATCACTTCTCCTAAAGTAGTCTACTAAGAATTTTTCCTTTTAATTTTCTGATTCAAATTGTTTTAAATCTATGAATAAATTTTCCAACAGCTAAGATTTATTCCAAATTTGGGTCAGTTCCTTATACCTCACTTGAACTAATTTTTTTTCGTGACAAATATTCAAGACTTCATCTTTGATATGAAAAATTAAAAATATCCTATGAACACACACCCATTCTAATTTACTTCAAAATATATAGCTTAACTCACTGAAATTTCCAAGGATTGAATGAATATTAAATATGAAGTTAATTGATCTGCATGATTTTTATTTTTAGATATCATTTTTAACATTTTGATAAAACATATGGAATTATCTTAACTCACATGACTAAGTCATTGTTACAAGTTTATAAATGGGGGAAAAAACAAAACAAAACAAAAAAACAACTTATCTCCCAAAGCCAATCATATCAGCTAGTTCATTTTAACATCTGTTTAAAAAGGAACATATAAAATAAAACGTCATTAGAAATTATTACATTTTAGTATTTTTGATTTTAGAATTCTAAAGAGACAGTCTAGAAAATACATACTTTTGTGCTTTTTATTTATTTTTAATGGAATTAAGAGAGGATTTTTCCCTGTATCATGTTTAAGAAGCTATGCCTGACATAATATCAGTATTTATTTTTATCTTGGATTCGTGCTCTAGGAAAGAGAAATGGTACCTGAACTATTCATGGCAAAATATTTTTCTTGGTCTTAAAGGCATCTGTGTCTACAAACTATTCCAAAAATACCTTAAAATTTATCCAAAAATCCCTTTCAAAAATTATTTTTAAATAAAATTCTATCACCTCAGATATTTAAAAAAATGTAAATTTGACTTTGAAGTCTGAACAGTAACTATAGCAAATAAAAAGATCAATTTAAAGCTTTACTTTACTTAAACATATAAAAATAACTAACATTTAATGAATTCCTACAATGATCCCCGCACTCTGTCAGCTCTGATTAACTTCCTTAAAAATCTCCAAAAACTTTTCTTATTTGCATTTTAGAATAAGAATTTCAATAAACACAGTACTCTGAATATTATAATTGTGTTTCACCCTCTCAAACATGTAGTGTAAAAATAGATAGTGTTTTTCCCTCTTAGCAATTCATGTGTAAGTTAGATATTTAGAGATGCAATTTTCATGCAATAACTTTAACACTCAATTTATACTAAACAATTAGTCATCTGTCATATAGTTGAACCTGCATATATGTAATTTTAAACAATACAAAATAGGCCCTTCTCTAGCTGACTGACATGTGAGCGATTCCCAGAGACCCTCATTGAGGGAATAAATGAAAAGGTGCATATTTATCCATGCATTAATTCATATTTCTACTTTCTACCATGTAGGAGGCTCTCTGTCAACTCCTGGGGGAGGAGGGATTTTCAAATAAGACCAACTAACTGACCTCCCTTTCTCTACAGAAAGAACAAGGATTCCATTACTTACATGCAGGCAAACATACTTCCATACTTGTACATACATACATACATACATACATACATACATACATACACTGTTTATAAAACAGAGGCATGAGAGTAAAACTTATATTGAAGGATACATCGAAGAATGCAAAGCTTAGGTACGATATCATTTTTGATGTTGCTATATAAAGAATAAGTTGGCAAATGTTTTCTGTCAAGGGCCAGACAATAAATATTTTAAACTTTTGGGGCCATATGGTTTCTGTCACAACTACTCAACTCTGCTATTTAGCAGAAAAACAGCCATACACAATGTGCAATCAAATGAGCACTGCTGTGCCCCAATAAAACTTTATGGACACTAAAATTGAATTTCATATAATTTAAAGTCATCAAGTGTTACTCTTTCGACTTGTTTCAACCATTCAAAATGTAAAAGCTATTTGTGTGGCTCCTGGGTCATACAGCAGCAGATGGCAGGCTGTGTTTGGCCCGTGGACAATCACTACTGCTATAAGTTATACCATAACTTAAGAAAAGAAAGAGGACTCTTTATTATATAGGTACATATAAAAAGATGAAGGATAAATTAAATTGCCCACCAAGGAAGTTAGGCGAACATTATTATAGTATCTCACAATTTCCTAGAACACTACTTCCATTAATACATTCATTTATTACTGAATCGAAAAAGCATGCCCTCGGCAGCATGTATCTGATGCTGTTTTACATGCAGGCACCCCAACAATAAACTAAACAGGCAAAACTCCCTACCCTCATGGAGCTTACATTACATTACAGATTTAATTATTTTTTAAATATGTCTTATTACCTGGGTTCCCTCTTAAGTGAGAGTAATGATATAGAATAAACATATCGAGTACAATGAAAACACAATCTACTGAATTTCTTTTGTTTTTTTTGCCCTTGTCAGAAAAGTTATTTTTTTCAACCACAGATAGTAAATGGAAAATATAGCAAATACCCCATAATATACACTCAATTCAGAATTAGCATGCTTACATTTTTCTTTTATTTTTGCCTCATTTATATTATTTATATATTAACTTAAGTTAAATTTAAGATTTCTTCATTTTCTTTACACATTCAAATTTTTCCTTGCGAATTAACCACTGTCATGGCTTTGGTATGCACTGCTTCAATGCACATTTTTACCCATTATATCACATTACCATGTATTTTATATGTATGTGTGTGTGACTTATTAATTGACCTGTGGCTATTATAATTTTATGTTATTTACAAAGTTCACAATTTATGTATTATTTTCTAAATGCTTTTAAAAAAATTCATGTTACGGAGAGTTATTCATGATGACATGTAGAAGTTCGCTAAGATATAAGCAAAATAATGTAGTTCAACCAATGACAATTTGAACATTTCCCTGATTATCTTCATTCCCTATTCTTGAATTACGCAAATAATATTGCAAGGGATATTCTGAAACAAGTCAGTAGGTGTACATTCATAAGATCATTTCCAGGGTATGTATGTAGAAATAAAAATGTTGGGCTTTAGACAGGCATATATTTAATACCACTCAATTGTACTGCTTTTAATTGAGATCTGTCTGCTTATTTCATCAGCCTATATTATTCTGAGCATTAAGCAAAGTATTCAAAAACCATGTTACTCCTATACATATTTCATTGTTATGTGAAACATATTTGTGAGAGGAAATTTGATATTTTGACACAGATTTTTTCTGTTTATTCCCTTGAATGGAAGAAACATAAATCAAAGCTTCTTTCAAACACAGCTTTATATCTACCAGAAGAATCAGAAAATTGTCATCCAACTCCAATATCATTTACATAATCTGATTTTAAAAATCTGTGTTTATTCCTTGATTTTTAATATCAACATATTCCTGACAAAGTTGTTCCTTTTGTCCAGAACTCATTCGATTAAATTGCCTAATCTCAATTAAGGATTCCTACTATACAAAGTACAGCATCTTTGGTTCATAAGAACATTTTAGACCTTTGCAAAGTTTCTACTTTTGAACCTATAATGGCATATATCACGTATTCATATACCATTGTCTGAAATTTCATATGACCATGCCCAACTCGGAAATGTAGTTTTTTTTGTGATCACAAATAGAAACATAAAATTCTGTTAACAGCACCAATCTGTACCACTAGCCTTACGTACATCAATTAGAAAACAAGATTGAAAATTAATTAAATTCATATTTTCAGAAAAAAATAATAGAATAAACTAAAATAAAAGATAGTTAATCAGTATGAGGACAGAAATTAGTGCAGTAGTGATTTAAGAAGAGTGAGGTTATCAACAGTGTCCATCATCTTAAACTTTTTAAATGGTTATGTAAAAACACAAAACACCGACAACATTGATCAAAAAAGAGAATATGTGAAATAACATAGAGATAAAAACAATACATATTATTTGCAGGAAGCATATTTTTAAACTTTGGGTTGTTATAATTCCTTAAAAAATAAGCATAACATATTTATTCAAAGACCTATAATTATGATACAAATAAATTTATTAGCAAAATTTACCATCAAGATGCAAAGAATTTCACAAGTGAATTTCAATACATATATGAGATATATAAATGATTAAGTAAAAGACTAATATAATTTTACTAAACTGGGTAAATATACTTCATAAAATATGAAATATAATTTATGAATATAGATGCAAACATTTAAATATAAATAAATATGCTAACATGGTTGAAAATCACTGCATCTTTCACCTCAAGCTGTTCACAGTTTGGTACGTGAAAAATCTCCATTTTTCACAGGAGATTTTAAGTTTTCTTTTCTAAGAATGCCTCCGACTTAGAATTAATTTTTCTCTGTTACTTTCAGTATTTTATGCACTTTCAGTGAGAGGGATTTAGACTATTTTAGCTTTGGACATCCATATCACTTATGGGACTACGTTTTCCAATAAAGGTGTGCTAAAGGTTGCTTCTGCATTTCTTAAAATGTAGACTGCATACACAATGCCTCCTTAAAGCTTCATTATTCAGGATTCCTGTTTGTTTTGGATTTTAATATTTCATATTTCCATAGATACATTTATAGGAACTTACCTTTCACATTTAAAATCAGGACCAAGGAAAACAAAAGTAGGTTTCATTATTTGTCAAAAATTTCTACTTGCAGAAAACATTAAAGGAGTCAAAATCTTACCTTAGTTTCTTGGCATTGTCACTGTTGAGCCACTATCGAATTTTCGTAATCCAGCTCTGGGGCGAATTTCTGTTCAATGACTGATTTCTGTCTTCAGTAAGAGAGCTGAAATCCAAGTGACCAATATCTGGTTAGTTAGCCTTCTCTTTTCATTTATTAAACTCTAGATCTATTTTCTACACATATACTAGCCAAGTTTCTTAGAGCTAGCAATGGTTAATCAGAATCAACCTATATTTAGTAGTATCTCTAACTGTGTCACTTGCAATCTGGGGCCCAGCAGGCAAAAAATAAAGCATTCTCAAAAGGACTATTTGGGAAGATATGAGAGAAGGGGAAGGGAAATAGCAACAGGCCCATAAAGCACTCATAAAATTGCAATGGTGGGAAGTTGGAACCATTATTGAACTGAGGAAACTAGAGGAGAAGATGAGATTATACCAACCCAGCAATTTCTGGAAACTCAGAAGAAAGATTTTCTAAAAGGTGACAGAGGTATGTAGTTCTTCCAGCACAGACACAAGTCAGGGAGACAGAAGCAAAAGAAAAACAACAAAGCTTGCTTCCAATATTGTGCCGGTGCTTAAACTCAGTTATTTCAGAGAACAAAGTGTACACGTAATTGCTTCTATAAAGAACATCATCCAGTGGTCATTAGGTAAGGTAAAGAATGAATCTTTTGATCGAAATTGATTAACTAGATTAATTCCCACAATGTGGCCATCAAACTTTGTGGAAGCAAATTAGTTGCTGAACGATTTTACTAGGTCTGGAGTTTTTACATTTTTAGTAATATTACGTAAGAGTGGTCTGTCCTGATGTGGTACTGGCAAAATAACAGAAATAAAGATTAGTGGAATCTAATAAATATTATATAATTAGAGACAGACTCACACTTATGTTGTTAATTGATTTTCAACAGGGAAAGGATAATCTTTTAAACAAATGTATTGGAACAATTGGCTAACCAAATACAACAATACAAATCTCAAGACTAACCTCATACAAAAATAAATTGAAGTGAATTACGGACCTACACGTAAAGATCAAACAATGTAAAACTTGTAGAAGAAACAGGACAGAATGTTAGTGACATTAGAATGGGCAAATACTGTTTTTTGTTATTCTTTATTGTTATTATTATTGTTACTTTTATCTTTATTGTCATTATTATTAGTTTCAGGTGTACAGAACAATGTAATAGACATTTCACCCCTCACAAAATGATAATCCCCTAAATATTTCTTAAATAAGAAAAAAAAAGTCTTAAATATAAATTTGGATTTTGCCCAAATTAAACATATTTGTTCTCCAAAAGACAATAGAAAGGGAAAAGATAAATTGCAGATTGAAAGAAAATATTTGCAAAACAAGTATTCAATAAATTATTTTCATCCTGAAAACACAATGAGCTCTTACAACTCAATACTAAATAGATAAATAACTGGAAGAAAAAGAGCAAATGATCTAAACAGACACTTTCATAAAGATGGCAAATGAACACATACTAAATGTTCAACTACCTTACACATTAGAGAAATGCAAAATAAAACCACAATGAAATACCATACAAAACTACTAGAATAGCAACAACCAAAAAACAATAATAACAACAGCAAAAACTGACACCATCCAGTGTTGATGAAGATGAGGAGAAAAGGAAAGTCGTACGTTTTAGTCCAAGAAGAAAAATGATGCAACCATGTTGGAAAATGGTTCTGTCGTTTCTTTTCAGGGTAAATACATACCTACCCTATAATTCACCAAACATATTCTTAAATGTTTACCCAAATATAATGAAAACACATGTCCACATCAAAATTTGTTAGTAAATGTTTTTAGCTGCTTTAGTCATAAAAGCCAAAAGCTAGAAACATCCCTAATGTGAATCGGCTGGTAAACAAATTGACGTATATGCATGCAATAGAGAAGTATTCAGCGATAAAAATGAGTGTATTCATGTATATGCACAAGCTTAGATGAATCTCAAACACATTATTTTCAGTGAAATAGTCATTCACATACACCGACAAAATGCTGTATGACTCTATTTTTATGAAATTCTAAAAAATTCAAAACTACACTGTAGAAAAAAGATCACCCATATCCAGAAAGTTGGAAAAAGAATGAATGCAGAAGGATATGTGGGTACTTTCTCTGTGCTGGAAATGTGCTGTATCATAACAGTGGTACCACTTCATGGTCTGACAGACACTGCAAATTGTCTTACAATACTTGTTTAACCTTTATCAATTAGAAAAGAATTCCCCAAATTTTATCTTTATAGATATATATGACACCAAGAAACAGATTCCATATTATAACCTTACTTGCAGCAAGTTTGGTCATGTGACTAATTTCTGATTAATGGGCTGTGAAACAAAATAAATGATTGCAACTTCTATGTTTTATACTTAACATGTTACAACTCTCTCCACTTCCCTTCATGCTTTAAACATGTACATGAGGACAATATTTATGTTGATGACAGAGCAATAGGAAAGATGAAACTAGATGCCCTGCACAAACATCAGTCCTCTGTGTAATGCTCAATTACATCTGCTAATATTATGTAGCACTGCTATATAAAAATATAAAATAAAATCTAGAAGGGCATGCACATTACCTAGCACACATGTTAACCCCTATCATATGTCCAGCTCATAGTTTACCATTGTGCTTTCTTCTCAATACCAACATGACATTGAATATCCTGTAAACTTCAACTCTAGCCATATTATACAATTTGTATTTGATAATCTAATATAAAATATAGAAACAATGGTGCTATAGGGATTGAAGGTGTTTGGTACACTTGTGGGGCTACATTAGAATTAATATATTCTATAACTGAGGGCTTTCTGCTTCAGATACATATATTTATATATATTTTTAATTCTCTCTGAAAAATGTTTACCCCCTCTGGTCATGCAGTTCACAGCTCAATTATCATCTCCTCATAAATGCATATGCTAAAAAACCTGTGTGATATTGTATGATACCTCATTTATTTGCTACTTATTTTGTTTATCATATGTTGATATTTATCATGATTTACTTGGTTTTTGTTGTTACTGTTGTTATTGTTGTTTTTAATTTAGAATATGAGCTTAATGAGAATTGGAACTTTTTTCAACATTATGTATCTCCAGTCTGGCATATAGTAGGAAATAAATAAATATCTGTGGCTTGAATTCATTTATTGAATGAATGCTAACAAATTAGAAATTGAATGCCTTCTGTCGATGAGGTAACAGTACATATTTGTTCTTCTAACAAATTATTGAGAAACAAATGCATACTGAGGGTTCAATATGCAGTACATAAGGCTTGTACTCTAGAGGAAAACAAGATACCCAGAAAATATATATTTCATACATAGTATTATGGCTATAAAAGGCACGATGCTGGAGCTCTTGGTGAGTTGAAAAAGGAGAGATAATTTTAATAGGTAAGTAAGCTAAATTCATAAGCTGATATTTGGGGAGAGAACATAAAAAAGGGTTGTTTTTTTACACATTCTGTTAGAGTAGAAATTTACAAATCATGATCTTAGATGATCTTAATATTTTTGTAACTGTTTGAGTCTGGGCTAAAAATGATTTAAAGAGGGGCAAGTATAAAGTAGAAAGAATGTTTAGAAAGCTGTTACAGTAATTCAGATGATAGAAATTTGTAGCTAGGAACAAGGTAGTATCAATGAAAGGGGCTAGAAGTGCTGAAATTCTGGATAAAACAAACTAGAGTGTCATAAAAGATCACAAGTCAATATGAAACAAAGGGAAGAGTAATAGTGATGAATCTACATTTTTCCTTTAGAAGATAAACCATAGAAGTTGTGGGTAACCATTTACTAAAATGAAGTAGATAGTGAAAGAGTAGGGTTGAGTGTGGAAAATGAAAGGTTTTGTGTTTTATTTGAAGTGTCTTTTCCATATTAGAGTGAAGTAGCAGTGTAAGTGGCCTTGAATTTAGGGTAAACTTCTTGAACTTATGGGACAAGTACAAGAGTAGACATAGAAACTGGGTTTATCTGCATAGAAATGTCATTTAAAGCCAAGAGATTGCAAGATATCATTAAGAACTGTGTGATCCCTTCTACATTACTCACTCACGCATTTACACATTACAGAGATGAAAAAGATTATTTTACATCAGGTAGTGGAATAGTAAAGTTGTGGGTATGATCATGTGAATGGGTGGTTGACATGAATTGAAACATTAAGATTAGAGGAAAATAGATCAAGAAACTGAGACCAGGACTTTGGAGTCACTGCCTCTGTGGCTATTGAGGTCACCAGGAATTATGATAAGAGTGGAGTTGGACAAAGTTGTGATGATTCAGTAATTAAAATTTTCAAGGAACAGTGGGGGATAGCTCTGCAGTCTACAGATGAGAAAATAAGAAGGTGCTAATGCAAAACAGCGTACATTCTTTCTAATATATCTGGTCATCTGTTCAATAGCCCACAGTCTCTTGTTTTTGCTATAAGGGAGATTGTTAGCTAGTACCGCTTATCTTCTTTACATGAAATTTCGCATGTAATTGTACGCATCCATAAGACATAAAATGCAAAAGTGAGTGTAAACGTATTAAACATTAGCAAACATTTTTATCAATATCTATAAATCCTTGATATTCTTTCTTAACACTACTATTCGTATTTTTCCGATTTAATTTATTTCCTAACCTCCCCAAAAAATCTCAATCACAACAATATCAACTAATTATACATACTTATAAATATAATATATTGACAGGAAGTGTAAGGGTATCAACATTAACATACCAATATTACCAATAACATTGTATTGTTATGGACTAATTAATAGGATAAGATTTTAAAGTATCTTCCAACTACTTTATTGTTTTACTGTGTGAGAGTTAACCGTAAACTTGGTTTCAGTTACATGGAAACATTTTGCAGCATGGAAAAGAAAATTTATTTGTCTTTTGCTGGCAGTGATTTCTAATCATAACTGAAACTAATATGCTGGAGTAGAAAGAATGAATAGAAATAAATATTATATCCTTCTGATATTAAAGAAGCAAAATAGACTTTGGGGAGAAAGCTGCAAAAATAAAGTTCATATTTAAGCAAGATGGCAATTTTCAAGTAACAAACATCTAAATCTGAATATATTCACATAGATGACACAAAAGCATACTATTAGGTTGGTGCAAAAGTAATTGAAGTTTTTGCAATTATTTTTAACCTTTTAAGCCGCAATTACTTTTGCACTAAACTCCTAATATCATGAAAAAATATCCAGGAAATGTCTCTGGTGTCAAAATTTAAAACAGAGACCTGACAAAATATCAAGATTTCCTCCAGTATGTAGATAGCAATACTGTATCATTTTATTTTTATAGAAACAAGCATGGTAATTGTTTCATAACTCTGTAAATATACTAGAAAACTTTGAATATAGTATACCAAATGGGTGAATGCTATGGTATGCAAATTATGTCTGAATAAAGCTGTTTAAAATATACATATGCATGTATATGTGCATGTTTCTGTACGAGTATGTATATGTATGCATATAAGTGTGTGTGTGTATATATATATATATACATATATATACATAATGAGCCATCTCAAAAGTTGAATGTATTATCAAAAACATTCTGAATTATTTAATGAAAAGATACCCATTTGGATAGACTATCATTGCCTAAAGGATCCAACAACAATAAAAAAAAAACACACTTGCACAAACACACACAAAGTTAATCTATACAGTTTATATTTTACTAATACTTAATTCCTTGTAAACAAATAAATACATACATATACATACATACATACATTCAAATAAACCAAAAACCATGAAAATTAACTTTAACCACATTTGTGTTCTTTGCTGTAGAAGCAGAAAACTGGAAAGTTTAGGAAGACAGCATAGGATGGGAGTGAGATTTATTCTATTATAATTTTGAAATATGGGAAATCACCTTCCAGGTAATTATGGTACAGATTATTTAAAAAGTAATAAGCCTTAAAACCATAGAGGGGGAAGCGGGATTCAATGTAAAATACCTTAGTTCTTCCATTTTGCATCTATACTATGGCCCCCAACCCCACATTGATGATTATTTTCTTAGATGTTCATATTGGAAGTATTGAGATCATTTTGGACACACAAATGTTTTTTCAAATATGTATCCTACTACAGAAAGCAAATTTTTCTTGAAGATAATAAAGCCCACATTTAGTTCTTTCCTTGAAAGGCCTCCCCCAATTTCTGAAAGTGACTCTAGACTCCTATCTAGTGTCGTCAAGTTCATAGAGTATTTAAGATGTTTTAGGACAAATGCAAAGTTCTAATCCCCTAATATCTTAAAGCACATATAAGAAAAAGTCTGATATAATATTTTCAAATTTAACATTAATTGTAAAAACATCCATATTAGCAGTCTATTATCAATAAAAATAAAACTTAATGAAATAATTTTGATAAACTATGATATGGGAAAGTCTGAATTATTGCTCTGTTCTCACTGCAGAATATAAAATTATTAAATCACTGAAATATAAAAAGTCAAGCAAAGAATACGAGATAAAGAAAAAATTATTATGTCAGGCATTTAATTAAAATATGTTTATATGTTTGAGGTTTGCATTATTTTGTGTATTTCTTAGCTTTTTAAAATAGGTAATTTGTGTGAATTATTTTCTACTTTTCAATTCAGTCTCATCTTAATTCAATATTCATTATTTTGTACTTTTTAAAAAATGGCTTCCTAAAGAGTTTGTCAACAAAATTCTGGATTTTGTGGTGACTTCTCTCAACATCCCATTATTTTTCAGTTTATTTTCTCACTTTGATCACTGATTCATCACTTAACTCAATTGTTCCTTCCATATTCCCTCCTTCACACTGCATCCAAAAATATGTTTTTCTAACCTAAAACTTTGATCCCAAGAGATCACGATTTAAGTCTATCCAACTTTTTTGCATGTGTAAATTCCAAAATATTGAGCACCACGTGGTCCTTCTTTGATGAAGTATCAGTTAAGGTCTTTGGCCCATTTTTCAATCAGGTTGCTTGTTTTCCTATTGTTGAGTATTAAAAGTTCTTTGTATATTTTGGATAACAGTCTTTTTTCAGATACATTTTTTGCAAATATTTTCTCCCAGTCTGTAGCCTGTCTTCTCATGCTCTTGACATTGTATTTCATAAATCAGAAAAATTTAAGTCCAGCTTATTAATGACTTATTTCAGGGACTGTGTCTTTGGTGCTCTATTTAAAAATGCATCACAATACCCAAGGTCATCTAGGTTTTCTCTTACGTCATCTTGTAGGAGTTTTATAGTCTTCTTTATATTTAGGTTCTGGATCCATCTTGAGTTAGTTTATATAAAGGGTGTAAGATCTGTGTCTAGATACTCTTATTTTTTGCAAATGTGGATGTCTAGTTGTTTACAGATTTGTATTTGAAGGATGGACTATTCAGTATTTCCACATGATATACAGTATTTTGTCAAAGTCTTCCATAGTCAGCATTTTTTTATAAAGAATATAACACTGTCTTTTAAATATGTCAGGTAACATTTCAACATGATATTACATATCACTCTCAATATTCAAATAATTTCAGATTATATATATATATATATATATATATATATATATATATATATATATATATATATATTTAAAAAACTGAATTAAATTTTCAATCCCTAAGCACATTTTTAAAGATAAATACTAATAAATATTTGAGTTTTCTATGATTTTGTGTTGGTAAGTGTTGTGATAAAAATTTTCAAATGACTTGCCTTTTTCTTTCTTGTTAAAAGCTCTCTCATGTGGAAAGTTGTCCTACATTGTGTCAAAAGAATAAGCTGTCAGATTGCTAATGTTTAATAAATTCTGAGAGTAAGTGACATGTACTATACTAATTTGACCTTTACAGACCTCTACATTTGATTGGATGGACATATCTCTCCTATTTAAAAACTCAAACCCCTGTTGGGAAGAGCTAGAATGACCATCTGTTGAAATTCAGAATACTAAAAAGGTTAAAGAACACAACCAAATGCTTCAGAGAATATTTCATAATTAAATTTTCCATCTTATTTCCTGTCAAAAATTACAGGAACTTAAGCTGATGGTATGCATTCACTTTTCATGGTTTAGAAAAGAAGAGCTAAGATGAGTGTGTTGTACCATTAGGTGTTATATTGAAGGACTATATTAAAAAAAAACATAGATAGTCCATCTACTGCTATTTTAACTACATAGAAATTCAGTATGAAATATCCATCAACATATTAAAACATGTAGAGATTAAATAAAGAAGGAAAGAGAAACTGCTTGTTCATTAAAAAAAAAGAAGTAAGCCTTCAAACTTATGATATTCTGGCACTGAGATGAATGGTAATGAATTAAACACAAAAGTACATTTGCAGCGTAAAGGCTGGAATTTTAATGCTAAACTAGGACCATGAAAGAAACATGTTCTTGGGAATATAAAAAAAAAAAAGAAACTGGAAATGAGCTATTTCTAAAATGGAGAAAATAGAAAAGCTTAGTGGAAGGAAGGAAAGAAGGAAACGAAGAAGGAGAGAAGGATGAATGATCAATTAAAGAATAAAAATAAAAATAAATAAAAAACTCTTTGGCCTGGTCCAGGTGAAAAAGAAAGCTCATTTATCTGCCTGTGACTTAGGCAGTGACCTGCATGAGTAGAAGTACAAATATGCACCTGGATTTAATATAATATACAGTCTTACTAAATCAGAGTGGGATCTTATAGATATTATTAGAATAAGGTAATAACAAAAGAATAAAAATGAGGAACATTTAAAGTTATTTTTAAGAATGCCCACAATAAAATAACAAAAAAAACATGATCTTCTACTTGAGAATATAATAGTCAATCAAAACTGTACAGATTTTAGAGATTGTAGAACATTAAACACGAAGGAATACTTTGAAGATAACCAGAAGACAGAATGCCTATCATAAGCAACAGCACTGCTGACATCAGCAGTTTCCTTTTGTCAGGCACATCATTTAAAGTGCTTATACCTATAACACCAGACATTGAATTCAATCAATTAATCATATTTTTTATCTTGCTGCTTCTTCATGGACCCCAAACTCTTTTAAGGCAACACCACCCGCCCCATGACTGAAGGGATAAATTTAAAATATATGTTTAAATAACCATGACCATGTTTCCTGGAAAATAAGACCTACCCGGACAATCAGCTCTTATGCCTTTTTTGGAGCAAAAATTAATATGAGACCCGGTCTTATTTTACTATAATATAAGATTGGGTCTTATATAATATAATATATATTATATATTATATATAAGACCAGGTAGGTCTTATATTATATTATATTATATTATATTATATTATATTATATTATATTATATTAGACTGGGTATTATATTATATTATATTATATTATACCCGGTATTTATTATATTATATTATATTATATTATATTATATTATATTACATTACATTACATTATATTATATTAAAGACCTGGTCTTATATTATAGTAAAATAAGACTGGGTCTTACGTTAATTTTCCTCCAAAAGACGCGTTAGAGCTGATTGTCCGGCTGGTGTATTTTTGGGGGAGAACACGGTAGTAATAGCTAAGATGCACACTTACCACTTACTTTTAGTACATGATGACAGAACATATTCCCAAATAAAATGATATCAAATTTAACAGCCCCTACTCATAATTTAACATGTGAATTGCTGCAAAAAACATTTAAAATTTTGCAGAGTCAATTAATATTTAAGTAGACACATGACTATATAAACAAAATACCATATATGCAATTATATTTCTCTTAATTTGGTTACTTGTTAGAACGTCTGGTTGTTGATGATGATAAGAACTAAGCAAAAGTAGAGATTTTTCTCCTCAATTTAATACAGACCTTGGAGAAAATAATGTTTAAGAACTTATAAAATAGCAAGAAATACACGTGATAAAATCTATTACAAATCTTTAGTGAGAACAGAGTATGTGAAGACAGTTACATTTACTTTAAAAATGGTACAAGATCGTGATCTGATCTTACTCTGAATCTGACAAAAATAACAATTATGTAAAGAAATCAATGCTAAGTACTTTGGATTAATAATTATTAATTAATAACAGTGGATAATCTGATTCATTAATAATGACTTAATTATTGACTTAATTAATGATGGAAGTATTCTTTTATATCTGCTGTACATTTTAAATTCGTTGGAAATATACATCTGTAATGAAACACAGATAATTCAGTAAGCACTAAGCATCACTAAAAAGTATCAGGGCATGAGGTTTCCACCAGCTCTGCCTTCTATGTACAAAAGGATACTGGATAGAGTTCTTTCATCATTTTGCTTTACTTGTTTCCTTTTTTACCTCTGGAATTATTTTTCTTAACTGTGAAAAACTTTAATATTTTCATACTGCAGGTTTACTGTTGTCAAATACTCTTTTCTCTCATTGTTTAAAAACCTTTTTTTGAATAGTTTTCTCTCTGTACTTTATATTTTTTAATTCAATGTCTCTAGCTCACATTATTTCTAATAAGAAAATAAGAAATTAGCAGTCGTTCTCATTCTTCCGACATAAAACACTTCTATCCCTACCCAGAACTTTCAAAATACTCTTCAGTTTTCCATCTAATTGAAAAAATTTCAGCCCTGTCATTAATCATCAGCTATTCCCCCCACCCTTCATATGGGAAACCACTTACTTAATTTTAAACCCTTCAATATTGTCCCACTGGTCCCTGAGTTACTGTTGAATTCTTTCAAAATTGTTTTCTCTTTGCTTTAATTTGGATAATTCCTTCACATTTGAACACGTGAAGTTTATGATGAATATTCAAATAGAGAGGATGAGCAGGTAGTCAGGAATTTAGGACAGAATCTAGGCAACAGATAGACATTTCATTGTGCTTTGAATTTAGATAGTATTAAAAAAAACCAAAAACTGGTAGTGGATGATCATCAAGGGAGTGAGCGTAAAAAGAGAAAGCAAGAGTTGAATACCACACCGGGAGCACTCCAAAAATAAAAATAAGAGACTGGGAATTCAAGAGGAAGATGCAAAACATCTTATTAAGGATCAACCAGTTAAGTAGGAGGAGAATTAAGAGTGTGTGGTGTCATGGAAGTCATGGTGGGAGGTGTTTCCAAGGGAAAATAGCCATCATCTGAATCTAATGCTACTGATTCAATACATAAGATAAATACTTAGATATACTATTGGAATAACATACATAGAAATTTTAGTGACACTGACAGTAGGAGATATAACCAAATATTGGGGATGAAGATTATAATGGCTATCAGAAAGATAAAAGAAAAAAATGGAAATAGTTACTAAATATCTCTACCCACTTTCACATAAGCATATACACATATTTCATTCATATATATATATATATATTTTTTTTTTTGAAAAATACAGTCATCCATTGGTATCTGCAGGTGATTGACTGAAGAATTCACCTCAGATACCAAATTCCATGCCTACTCAAGTCCCTTATATAAAATGACACAGTATTCACATATAACCTATATACATTCTGCCATATACTTTAAATAATCTATAAATTACTTGTATTATCAAATACAATGTAAATACTATGTAAATAGTTGTTACACTCTACTGCTTAGGGAATTAAAAAAAAAAAGTTTGTACATGTTCAATACAGATGCAACCATTATAGGCCTAACTACGTAGTACACAGTAGCACAATGTAACTAAAAAACTAAATACATAAAAAATGGACTTCCAGTCAAAAAGAAGCAGTAGGTAAATGCTGTGCTTGATTTCTCTCACAACCACATCAGAATTTCAACTACAAAAACATCATTGAGAATTGCCTGAAATCTTGCATTACAACTAAGGACATGTAGAAAAGGCCACCTCAAGAATGGTAGGAGGGGAAGCGATGTGGAATTCTCTGGTCCCACACCTGTGTGTGACCATAAAAATAGGGAGGGACATCTCAGCTGCAGAGGTCCCCTCCATAGGAGCAAGGGGTCCCAGACCCTCCCAGCCCAGGGTTCCAGTGCTGGAGAGAGAAGTCCCCATAATTTCTGGCTGTGAAAACCATCAGAGTTTGTGACTCAGTGAGATGGAGGGAGGCTGAAGTACCAGGCACTCCTCTTAAAGGGACTGCTGCAGACTTGTTTACTGAATCACTGGCTCTGAGATCCAGCGCTGGAGCAACAGAAGGAGAGGTGGACAGGAACATATGGGGGGAAGTGAGTTGTCTGGCTTCAGGATGGGTATTGAAGGAGCAGCTTATTCTTGGATGGAGGAACTGATGGAGGCCACTGTTTCTTTGTTGAGCCCTCCCCTTCCCAGCGTGCAAATGTGGCTACACTATCTGAATCTCCATCAAGCTGGTTAATACTTTTGTTTGCCACGCCCTGGTGATTTGAGACCATGTTTCACCCAACTTTCCGGCACACCCAAGCCACTTTCAGTGGCTTTTTCCTATGATCCACCTGCCTCATCCCATGCTGAAGACTCTGTAGGGTCTCTCAAAGGTTCATGGAACCCAGACAAGCAGTGTCTAACTTGAGCATGTCCCATACCTCTGGCTGAGCAGCTCTAAGCCTGGCACTAGTGGCAGCCGGACTTGACCTCTTCAGGAACTTTCAAGTATGGCATGGGCTGCAGAGTTGAACTTGACCTGCAGGGGGTCCCTTCCCAAGTGACTCTAGAGATGGTGCCCCCCCAGTGTCCAGGTTCAAAATGAGCTGGAACATCACCCAGCCAACTCCAAAGATGACACACCCAAGGGTCAGATTGGGCAGGCACCACAGTCCTGCTGAGGAAGATACTGCTCTGGAGAGTCAGCCTCTGGACCACAACTCCTCCACTGCAGTCACGGCTATTCCCCGCCACCAGTGAGCCTGAAGGTCAATCCCACCTGCTAATATGCAATTAGCAACCAAAGATCAAGTACAAGAGGAGGGCACATAAAACCACACAAGGGGCACACCTGGAGTGCATGGCTCACGTGACCAGGAAGATTGCGCCACTGAGGCCCACTGCACACCAACTATGTAAAACCACTCTACTAAGACTGGGAGACATAGTAGCCTTACCTAATACATAGAAACAAACACAAGGAGGCAGCCAAAATGAGGAGACAAAGAAACATGTCCCAAATGAAAGAACAAAACAAAGCTCCAGAAAATAAATAAACAAACAAACAAAAAAACAAAATGGAGACAAGCAATCTACCAGCTGCAGAGTTCCAAACATCAGTTATAAAGGTGCTCATTGATTTCAGGGGGAACTTCAGCAAAGAGATAGAAAACATAAACATGGAGATAGAAAACATAAAAAGGAATCAGCCAGAAATAAAGACTACAATATTGGAAATAAAGAATACATTACAGGCAATCAACAGATTAGATGAAGCAGAAGATTGAATCAGGGAGGCAAAAGATAACGTAGCAGAAAACACCCAATTGGAACAGGAAAAAAAAAAAAAAGAATCCAGAAAAATGAGGAGAATTTAAGAGGCCTCAGGGACAACATAAGTGTACCAATATTTGAATCATAGGGCTACCAGAATCAGAAGAGAGAGAGCAATGAATTAAAACCCTATTTGAAGAAATAATGACAGACAACTTCCCTAACCTGACAAAGGAAATAGATATACAAGCCCAAGAAGTACAGAGTGTCCCAAACAAGATGAACCCAAAGAGGCCAACAGCAAGACACATCATAATTTAAATGCCAAGGGTTAAACACAAAGAGAGAAACTTAAAAGCAGCAACAGAAAAACAGTTAGTTACCTACAGGGGAGCTCGGATAAGACTATCATCTGATTTCTTTTTCTTTTTTTTTTTTTTTATCTATGAAAATTTTTATTTTGCTCTCACACATTGCTCATTATTTGACTTTGCACAAAAGTACAGACCATTGATCCAAAGTGCTTTTTTTCTCAAAGTTTTATGTAACTGGTTCTGCTGTCCTCAAGTGTCCTATGTTTCAGATGAAGAGTCAGATGGCCATGATTATAGAAAAGCTTTCAGACTACAAAGTAGACCACAAATGAGTATGGTGAAAAAACACATCAGCACACTCAGGATCACAGAAAAATCACACATCCAGGTACTATAAAATGACAGGTCATCTAAAACAGAGACTCTTTTCTTGAATATCCAGTAGACAGGAAAGATGAAAGCCTGCATCAGGAAAGGTGCATACTCAACTACTGAAAAATACCATTTATTCTGTGGAACTAGTAATCCCACATCTGGGTATTTATCTGAAGAAACCCAAAACACAGGGGATGTGTGCATCCATATGTTCATTGCAGCATTGTTTTCAATGTCCAAGATGTGGAGGCAGCCAGGGTACTTGTGGATAGATGAATAGATTAAAAAAAAAAAAGGGAGGTGGTGTATATATATACAGTGAAATATTGCTCGGCCATGGAAAGAAGTGAGTTCTTGTCATCTGTGGCAACATGGATGGACCTTTCATTCTAAATATCAGAAAAACAGACATAAATATGAAATATGGAAGGAGCCATGAGCACATCTGCGACATTGTCGACCAATACTCAGAATTGAGCAGGATATCTGGTAGGACAATACCTGCCCTTTTCTTTTGACTGGTAACCGGGTTATGAAAGCAGCAAGTGACAGAACGATGGGTGTTATTTTTGAGAAGAACACTCATCTTTAGGTGCAATAATCCAGCTACATCCTGAGAGGAGATTTTTGATGAGGGTGGAATTACGTTCCCTCTGCTGTCTCTCAACTCCATCAGGGCTTGTGGAAACCACCCTCCTGAGCTACACTCCACGATGATATCTTTTGTGTCAGAAACCTGAAGATTAATCTGTATGTTCATGCCAAGAGCTGCCACCTTCAGATCCGTGGTGGCCTCTTCATCTGATTTCTTAACAGAAACTTTGTAAGCCAGAAGGGACTGGCAGGTAATATTGAAAGTAATGAAATGCAAGGAACAACAACCAAGACTATTAGTAGTCTAGCCAGCAAATCTATCATTTAGAATTAGAAAACTAAAGAGCTTCCCAGAAAATAAAAAAGCTAAAGGAGTTCATCACCACTACCAAAAAAGTATTAGAAGTAATAGTAATCTTAGAGGGACTTCTTTAAGCTGCCATATATACATATATCCATATATGTATATATACATAATAAAATGACAATAACTACATACCTATCAATAATTACTTTCAATGTAAATGGATGAAATGCTCCAATCAAAAGATAGGGGGAGCTGAATGGATAAGAAAATAAGATCCTTACATATGTTGCCTACAAAAGACTAACCTCAGATTAAAAGATACACACAGACTGAAAGTTAAGGGATGAAAAAAGGTATTTCATGAAAATGGAAACAAAAAACTGGGGAAGCAATATTTATAGCAAATAAAATAGTCCATAAAACAAAGACTACAACAACAAAAAAAGGACCTAGTAATCCCACTTCTGGGTATTTATCTGAAGAGACTTGAAATGCTACTTTGAGGGGACTTGCTCATTTATATGTTCATTGAAGCATTATTTACAAGAGCCAAGATATGAAGACAACCTTTATCCTAAATGGATGAATGGATAAAGAATAGGTGGTAAATATAAAATGGAACATTACTCAGCTATTAGAAAGAATGAAATCTTGCCTTCTGCAGTGGCATCGATGGACCTGGAGGATATTGTACTGAGGGGAGTGTCAGACAGAGAAAGACAGATGCAATGTGATTTTGCTTATATGTGGAATCTAAAGAAAAAAATAAAGAAACAAAAGTCAAACAAACTCACAGATACAGTGAACATTTTGATGGCTGCCACATGGGAAGGAAAGGAGGGTGAGTGAAAAATGGGAAGAGATTGAGAAGTAAAAATTATTTGTTACACAGTAGCCTTGGGGATGTAGGGTATACATCCCCAAGGGTGTATAAGGAATACTGTCAATAATATTGTAATAACTATGTATGGTGCCAGATGGGTACTGGATCTATCAGCGTGATAGATGGGAGGTAGGGTGGGGGCAGGGTGAAAATAAAAGAAGGGATTAACAAACACAAATTGGTAGTTAGAAAATAGTCATAGTGATGTAAAGTTAAACACAGAGAATATAATCAGTAACATGGTAACAACTATGTATAGTGCCAGGTGGGTATTTGTTAGGGGGATCACCTCAAAATTATACAAATGTTGTACACTGGAAATTAATATAAAATAATTCTGAATGTCAACTGTAATTGAAAAATTTTAAGAAGGGGGGAATAAAAGGGAATAAGAGGTACAAATTTCCAGGAATAAAACAAGTAAGTCTTCAGTGCTATATACCACGTATCAATGAAATCATATGGTTCTCTACTTTTTCTGTCTGATTTATTTAATTTAGCATAATAATCTCAAGATCTATCCATGTTGTCACAAATGACATTATTTCATCTTTTCTTATGGTAGAATAGTATTCAGTTGTGTATATATATATACACCACATCTTCTTACAAGACAAACAAATGAAAAAAAAAAAAAAACTCAGACACAGACAATAGTTTAGTGGTTATCAGAGAGTAATGGGGGAGGAAGTTGTAGATGAGGGTAAATGGGGTCAAATATATGGTCATGGAAGGAGAACTGAGTCTGGGTGGTGAACACACAATGTGATATATGGATGACGTGCTACAGAATTGTACACCCGAAATCTCTGTAACTTTACTCACAAATCTCACCCCAATAAACTTTACTTTAAAAAAAAAAAAAACACAAAAAAAACTAAGTCCTAGGGATGTAATATACAACATAAGAAATATAGTCAATAATACTGTTATAGCGTAGAATTATGTCAGATGGATGGTGAACTTATCATGGTGATCACTTCTTTAGCATAAGGAACATAATCAATAATATTGTAATAACTGTTACCATTGCATAACTATGATGTACACCTGAAACTAATATAATATTGTATGTTAACTGTATTTTCATTAAAATCTTAACAATTTTTTTTTGCAATCCATGGTTGGTTGAATCCATGGATATGGAATCTGCAGCTACGGAGAGCCAATTGCATATACATGAGACATAACAATGGTTTCCAAAAGATGTCCATGTCCTAATCCCTGAAACCTGTGACTGTGTTAATTTATATGACAAAGGAACTTTCCAGGTTAAGGATCTCAGATGGGGAGTGTCTCTTGGGATTATTAGGATTGTCTCTGCCTAAGCATACAGAGTGTAAGAAGGAGGCAGGGCAATCCGGTTAGAGAGCAATTTGAAGATGCCATGCTTCTGGTTTTGAAGGTGGAGGAAGGAGACACAAACTAAAGAAATGCAGACTACCTCTTTAAGCTGGAAAATGCAAGGAAACAGATTCGATCCTAAATTCTCCAGAAGGAATGCCGACCTACTAACATCCTGATTTCAAGTCAGTGAAACCCATTTCAAACTTCTGACTTTCTGACGTCTAAAACTATAAAATAATAAATTTCTGTTGTTTTAAGTCACTAAATGTGATGTAATTTATTTTAAAACAACAATAAAGAAAACTATATATGTCTATGTAATTCTTATATGTATAGGTATAGTCCAGTATTACACTCGGTATACGAATACTAAATAGTATATGAACTCTGATCTTTAGTATCTAGGTCTTTGGTTGTCAGATATTTGTAACGGAGACTTACCTGATGAAGTTCTCATTTGGGATTTAAAATCTATAATAGTTGTATACCATGTCCTACTACCATGTTTCCCTGAAAATAAGACTTAGCCCGACCATCAACTCGAATACGTCTTTTGGAGCAAACATTTACATAATACCCAGTCTTATGTTAGATAATACCTGGTCTTGTATTATAGTAAAATAAGACTGGGTCTTATGTTAATTTGTGCTCCAAAAGACGCATCAGAGCTGATTGCCCAGCTAGGTTTTATTTTCGGGGAAACATGGTATTTATATGAGTTATAAATTTTTGAAAAACTCCAACAAAGAAAATTGTATAAGACTTACAAATCCTAATCATTAAAAATGATATAACTTAATGCATTTAAGATTTTGTATCAGAGATTCTAAGGGGCTATCAATTTGCCAAATAAAATACATAAATATGGGACAACATTTTATTTACATAAAGAGACAGAGTGAAGTCAACATCAATAGTGGGCTTGGGTCCCCCTTGGCCTGTGTATCTCCCCTAACAGTCTACACAGGGTAATTTGCCTACGTGCATCCCTCTTATGCCACAGTAGAAAGACATAGTACCCACACTATTGAAGAATGATGTCAGAGTAACATGGACTGGGTGTCACTTGATGCACACACTTCAAGCAAAGACAAAAGAGCATTATTTAAACCTGAAAAAGAGAATGATATTACCACAAAATATAAAGGGCTGTATGGACGCTTTATCTCTTGCTAAAGAAGTGTTCAGGAAAACTTAAACAGACTGATCAACAGTAAGAAAATTGAAACAGTTACCCAAACCTTCCCAAAAGCAAAAGTCCAGGAACAGATGGCTTCAACTAGTAAATGCTACCAAATATTCAAAGTGGATTTAATATCTGTGCTCCTCAAAATTTTCCCAAACACTGAAGAGGAAGCAATACTTCCTAACTCATTTGATGAAGCCAATATTACCCTGATACCAAAACCAGGTAAAAATAACACACAACAAAAAAGACTGCAGACCAATATCTCAGATGAAATATAGATGCAAAAATCCTAAACAAAATTCTAGCAAATTGAATACAATAATACATTAAAAAAATTATGCATCGCAATCAAGTGGGGTTCATTCCAGGGGCACAGGATGGGTCAATATGAGCAAATGGATCAATGTGATATACAATATAAAGAAAATAAAAGATAAAAACCATATGATCATATCAGTAGATACAAAACAACAACAACAACAACATTATATACAACATCCATTTATATGATTAAAACACTTAATAAACTGGGTAAAGAAGGAAAATACTGTAACATAATAAAGGCCATATAGGACATACCATCAGCTAATATCATCCTTAAGGGTGAAAAACTGAAGGCTTTAGCTCTATGATCAGGAATAAGGTCGGGTTGCCCAATCAGGCAAGAGAAAGAAATAAAAGGCATCCCAATTGGGAATGAAGAAGTTTAAGTTATCACTTTTTGCAGATGATATGATTCTATATACAGAAAACCTTAAAAACTTGACCAAAAGACTATCAGAAACAGTAGACAAATACAGTAAAGTTATTGGCTAAAAATATCAATGTGCAAAATTCGACTGCATTCCTATATACTAACAATGAAATTTCAGGAAAAAAAGCAAGAAACAATTCCTTTTGTAATTGCAACAAAAAGAATAAAATACCTCGAAGTAAACTTAACAAAGGATGTGAAGGAGCTATACACTGAAAATTATAAGCCATTCTTAAAAGAAATTGAAGAAGACATGAAGAAATGAAAAGATATTCTATGTTCATGGACTGGAAGAAATCAACATAGTTAAAATGTCCCCATTACCCAAAGCAATATGCAGATTTAATGAAATCCCCATCAAAATCCCAATAGTGTTTTGTTGTTGTTATTGTTGTTGTTTATTTGTTTGTTTTTAAACAGAAGCAAAAATCATCAGATTTGTATGGAATCACAAAAGACTGAACAACCAAAGCAATCCTACGAAAAAAGAACAAAGCTGTAGGTATCAACTCCTGGATTTTGATTTATACTACAAAGTGGCAATAATCAAAACAGCATGGTATCGGCAGAAAAACAAATACACAGACCTATGGAATAGAATTGAAACACAGAAATAAACCTCCATACGCTAATATATGGGCAGATAATTTTAAACAAAGGAGCCAAAAACATACAATGGAGAAAAGAAAGCCTCTTCAATAAATGGTGCTGGGGAAAGTGAAAGCCACATGCAAAAGAATGAAACTAGACTGCTATCTGTCACCATGTACCAAAATTAACTCAAAATGTGTCAAAGACCTAAACATAAGATCTGAAACAATAAACTGCATAGAGGAAAGCATAGGTACAAAACTTATGTACCTTGGGTTCAAAGAGGATTTTATGAATTTGACCTCAAAGGCAAGGGAAGTAAAAGCAAAAATTAGTGAATGGGACTACATCAAACTAAAAAGCTCTGCACAGCAAAAGAAACCATCAACAAAATAAAGAGGCAAACAATCACATGGAAGAAGGTATTTGCAAACAATGCCTCTAATAAGGGGCTAACATACAAAATATACAAAGAACTCATGCAACTCAACAACAAATAAAACCAAACCATCCAATCAAAAAAAAAAAAAATAGGCAGAATATGTGAAAAGACACTTCTCCCAAGACAATATACAAATGGCCAACAGATATAAGAAACAAAATGCTCAACTTAACAACCTATTAGGGAAATGCATTATCAAAACCACAATATTACCTCACACCTGTTAGAATGTCCATCATCAACAAGTCAAATAATGACAATTGTTGGAAAGTCTGTGGAGAAAACGAAACCCTCATACACTGTTGATGAGAACACAAATTGGGATTGGGACAGTCACTATGGAAAACAGTATGAAGATTCCTCAAAAAATTAAGAATAGAATTACCACGTGACCCAGCAATCCTTCTTCTGGGTATCTACGCAAAAAAAAAAAAAAAAAAAAAAAAAAAAAAAAAAAAAAAAAAAAAAAAAACTGGAAAACATTTGTCTGTAAAGATACATGTGCCTCAATGCTCATCACAGCATTATTTACAGTGTCCAAGACATGGAAATAACCAAACAATCACAGTGTCCTTTGATATATAATTGGATAGAAAGGATATAGAACAGATACACAGTGGAATAGTACGCAGCTGTAAGCGGAAATACTACCATTTGCGATGACATGGATGTACGAGTGTCTTGAGATTATTATGCTAAGCAGAATAAGTTCGATAGAAAAAGTCAATAACCATATGACTTCACTCATATGTGGGATATAAAACTGAAATCAACAAAGGAACAAGACAAACAAACAAAGAAACAAAAACTCATAGACACAGAAAACAGTTTAATGGTTACAAGAGAGTGAGGGAGGTGGGGGAGGGGTGGCAGAAGGGGGTAAAGGGAGTCAAATATATGGTGATGGAAGAACTGACTCTGGGTGGTGAACACAAAATTCAGTACATAGACAATGCATTATATTAATGTACACTTAAAACCTATATAATTTTATTACCAATATCACCCTAGTAAATATAATAAATGAAAAAAAAAGATGTGTTCAGGCCCAAGGCACAATCTTACGCTGCTGAGTATATATGAAAGACAGCACCTGAGACTACTTTTGCAACACAATGTATTTAATTGGGGAAAATATCTTTGCTTCATAAAAAAAAAAAAACATATATATATATATATATATATATATATATATATATATATACTGAGGCTATCAGAAAGAAATCTCAAACCATATTGTGCCAATCCAAATTTATTTATATTATTATCTCCTTTACTCAATCACGAATGGAAGAAGTAAAATTCTACATACATCTCTTAAGTACTCTATTTCCTCTGCAATATCACTCTATGTTTTGTCCCTTTTTCTTCCTTTATTACCTTTCCATTAACACATTGATTAATACTCTTAAGACAGAGGAGACTAGGGGTTATGTCCACATTTTCTACTTTCTTTCATAGCCAAATGATATTGGTCCAACGCCAAGCCTCACTCCTATCAACAAAGTCCCAATGTCTGAGTCTACAAATCCATTGATAATGTGTTCATTAAATTCATTTTTTGGTGATAATTGATAAAGTAATTCAAGATTCAATTTTTATATTTTTAACCTCATATAGCTACACCTCATAGATAAATGCAAACATTGGCAATAGATTATCAGACCGATCAGACTGCTTAAGTAACAGAGGTGCACTTACTCTCAAAGAGGCAAGTACGTAACTCAATATTTTGTCAATATTCTTCTTTGTTGTTTAGCCTATGTGTCACCTATTTATGTGTATATATAAAATGGCATGCATGCAGTTCCCATATATAACCAATTTTAGAAAGCTAAGTCCAACCCTACATTTTAAAACCTCAAAGAGCACTTGAAAGCATAATAATAAAGCACAGGATGAGTTTTTAGAGAATGAAAATATTCAAGCAATTGAAAATGCTTTTGAAAGTGTTGGGAAACTGTTGGCTCATACCCTGAAATTCCATAATAATTAGAATTGGAATGGAACGGATTACTGCAGCCTTATTGGACACTGATTTTAACAGGTTGCAGGGCTCTAGTCCCAAACAATTTTATTGGGACGCAGATACCAGAATTGAAAATACTTACTGACGAGAGCCAGATGATTTCCTTTAACCAGCTATGATTTCTTTTAACCAGCTAACATATGTCCACTCACATGAGCAGTGAGAGTTTTGTGAAATGTCAAATAAGTAAACTGTGCTTCAATTACTGGAGTCAATCCAATTTGCTCCATTATAATTGCTTATATAATATCGATAATACAGCAGTTTCGATTGTCATTTTAGGATTTGCCCCTGATTTTACAACACATAATTGCAAGGAAATGCCCCCTAGGTATATACTAAGTGGCATGTGGTTTGCTCAATTTCCAAAGGTAATTAGTCAAGAGATGTTTTTAAAATTGAGAAAACAATTATCTGGGACATGGAAAACTTTTGTAGCAACTGTATGGATGATTAAATAACAGTAACAATAAAACTTCAAGACGTTCTATTTAAAAACAAGCATTATGCATTAGCCACTTTATTAATATACAGAACTACAGATTGAGTATATTTAATATACATTTTGACATACTATATTAAGTTAAAAACTCTTCGATCTCGGTTGTCTCACCATGTTTTCAAAATAATGACATTGTTCATTCACAATCTTACCAGTGAATGTGTAGTCATTATTTCATTGAAGAACTGCCAAGAAATAACCGATATCACATTCCTATTTTTTTAAAGAAAATAACAGTGCTGGTGACTCATATTTAAATTATGCCCTGTTAAATCTAAAGTATTTATCTCTAAAGAGACCCAATATCTAAAATTTACTTCATATGGTTTAGAAAAATGTACATTATAAGATTTGATTTAAAATACTTAATGATAAAACATCACCATGAGGGGTAATTAAATGTTAGATGGTATTTCAAATCTAGATATATTTTATGCAAAATTAGCACCAAGAAACATCTTTCCAATTGTTTAAAGTGCCAGAAGTTTCTATTCTGTATGGGGAAATAAAAGAACTATCATTTTCATATCATTATTAACTACTCCCGTGACTCTGCTCATCATGTACATAAGAAGCTTTGTCCTTGACTAGTCATTGTCATCACAAAGAGTATAAAGTTTCAAGAAATCCACAAACAATTCCATACTGTCTGTAAACGTTTTTGTCATGAATTGTTACCTTGAGAAATTGATTCTCCAGAAGGTAAATTTCAAAAGGGTAGAGATATTAGTTTATTTTTATTCGATACCCCTAGCACTTAGAGTGTGCAGCTAATGGAAGCATGCACTAAATATCTTTAATCAATTACTTTGAAAGGAAAAAAATTCACAAGTCCATTGAATTGATTTATAATTGTGCATATGATTATTATGTGATTTAAAGAAATGTACAGAATTATAAACAGCTTATGTTTGTCAACATATACACAATTAAAATCAAGATGATTTTATAAATTATAGAGCAAAATAATCAAAACATGTATATATTTATTTTATGTGACAGCTTATTTTCTTTTGAAGGAACTTATCTAAAATATAAAGTTAAATATTAAATAAATGTGAAATGATCTGTTGGTATCTTGAGATACAATTTATTCTTACATGTAGAGTTAAATATTTAAAATATTCATATTCATGTTTTTCACTTATTAATTTGATTATCTTTTCTTTGGATATTATCTTTGTATATAGTTATCTATGTTTGATAGGCCACACAATTTAAGAGTGAATTTATAATTCTGAAAGAAATAATTTTGTGAAAAGTCTTCTTTGCTTGTAGAGTATTATGCTCAGTACTGCTGAACTAGTTGGAATTTGCTGTATACATGCCAAGTTTCTATTACTATAACTTAGTATATTACTAGTTCATTATTGTCTCATTTTACTTTTTCTCACAAGGCAAAAATTATTAAATAGATGGTTTACATCACTTTGTCAATTTTTTGATATCACATTAGACTCAAAATGGATTGAGAAGAAATCAGTCGGTTGTCTCTGAAAATGAATTTCTATAGTAAATTTTGTGCTACAGAAATATATCTTTACTGGTAAAGTATCTTAATATAAGGACAATGCTTGAAAAATAGTAGCTCATGGCTACATTACTTAGCCAAATATGCTTACTTGTATATTAAAATTTAAACTTGTTCTTAATTACATCAACATGATTTTTAAATATTTAATTATAAAATATGACATGCGTAAAATATATTAAAAATGTTCAGGTAAAAGAGAATTGATAAAATAAATACACCTGTATCATTATCAACAGATCAAGACAATTAAAGCCTATGTGTGCGACATACTTTCATACCTCCCTCCCTTCACACAACAGGTTTTACAACATGTATTCATTTAATTATATTTGAAATGTATATACAAATGGACCTTGACACACGTTTTTGTAAAATATCCTATACTCATAATTTTTGACACGCATTGTCTTTAATAAATATAGCTTTATTTTATTGCTTTCCATGCTGTGCACTAATAATAATAATACTTTATCCATGTATTTTAATTTCCATGGACTGATTTTTTTTTTTTTACAAATAAATCTGTTATTGTGAACATCACCTAGTATTTCTTTTGGGTATATAAAAAGAGTACAATAGCTTTACTTATATTATGAAAATGTTCAGATTTATTTTTTAATGCCTTATTATTTCCCAAAGGATTTTCTTCCCAAATTGTAGTGTATCCAATATTATATGAATGTTCCTTGGTTTAGTATCTTTGCAACACTTATTTTATCTACTCTTCATGTATTAAACTATATTATCATTATGTGTGGCTGTACTTAATATATTTTTTTCTTATACTTAATATTGTCAATTTGGCTTTCATTGGCTTAGATATGCATTTTCCTTCATTTTACTTTTAACAATCTGTGGCTTGATACTTACATATGTCTACTCTAAACAGTAGATGGCTGAATATATTTTTTGTTTTGTTTTATATAGTTGAGACTACAATTTTGAATTAGAGAGTTAAATCCAGTTGCCTCTATAGTGATTACTTTTTCTATATTTGGATTATTTTCTACCTTATATATTGTACTTTCTCTTTGCTTATTTCTCTGTTACTAGTTTCTCCTTTCCTTGCTTCCAATTTTTTGAGTTGATATATTTTCCCCATTTGATTATTTTCCCTCCAGATTTTTGGATGTTTTTCATTGTATTTATTTATCTTCCAAATGCGTCAAATTCAATACACATTCTGACATTCAGGTCTCCAGAGAACAGAAAGAATATAGGACAAAATATCAACTTTGAGCAGAAACTAAGGAGAATATGGGTACATTTTCTTTCTTATCTGAGATTATGTTGGTTACTTTTTCTCCTTTTTTGATACAAACAAACAGAAATAGAAGTATCCATCATATAAAAAGGAGAAATCCATTAAATGTATCAGAATAAGATATGTTATAGAATTACTCCAAATTAGTGCTAACCACACTGTCCTATCTAGTTTTCCTCATTTGTTTTGATTTTGCTATCTCAGTCTAACCTATCTGCTCCTGAGCACCTATTCTTTTGAAATGCTGCAGCACAAGAGTTTCAGGGGTCTGTAAGGTTTCTAATGGTTGACATCCTCTGTGACGTCTATATACAAGAGGCCTGGTAACTTCACCAAGAAAGAGTTAAAATTTTGTATTTTATAAAATACCACAGTGCTGCACAATAGATTCAGATTTTAGTGATGGTAGACCATTTAATATAGTCCCATCTTGTTATTTAAAGACCATTGGAAAGTATCAGAAAGTGATTTATGCAACAAAGATTCAAAAGAAGAAGAAACTTGAAATGAGTTTGTTTGTTTCTTGTTTTTTCCTCACTCCTCTAATCTATAAACTCTAAAAAAAAGCACTAAGAGACTGAGATACTAAACTGAGCTTTAATAAGACTTGGGAAAATACTGAGATGAGCATTTGAGTGCCTTATCTTCCAAGGGTAGAGGACCTTGGTAAATTGCTCCACAAAATTGTGGTTCTGTTTGGACAAAATAAATGCAGAAAGGCCCTGCCAGAGACAGAAGCACAACCTCAAAGGAGAGTAAAACGACAAAAACACTTACAAGGATTATAAATACATATATAATTTAATTAGATAAATAGATGTATCATTAACCACACATTTTAGGATTAAATATACAGACTCCCTTAACATATTACAGATAAATTATAATAAACAGTGAATGAACATAATAGTATTACTTGATACAGTGTCAAATATGGAAAAATGAATTAAAGTTCTGAATAGCAGCTTTTTTTTTGGGAAAATAGAAAAAATCTTTAACAAAACAGGTGATTATCCTATAAATTCCATGAAGTTAGGAAACTAGAATATATTATACATTAATTGTCGAAGGACACATTAGTAAGTGTTGCTGCCTGATTTCAAACCCAGCAAACCAACTCCCAAGTCTGCCTGAGTAATTACTATTCTGTCTCTTTTCTCAGTGACACTGTGTTGGAGGAAGCTTGGGCTTTCCCTACCTTAATGAACCTTCCCACTTTATTTGTCCTTTTAATTTTGAATGATATTCTTGCAAATTTTGCCCTGGGATTAAATAATTACATATTTCCAAGAACTTTATTTCACTCAGCAAGTCTTATATGTGGTGGATTATATGTGAACTCAGAAAACCAGGTTGTTTTTTTTTTCAGAATTTATGGATGTGACCTCATTATACCATTATTTTTAACATCATGATTTTCATATCATTACCCTGGTTATGTACTCTAGCATGAATTTATTTTAGTTTACTCAAGTCTGCAAAAAAGATCATGGAATTTACAAATGTGATGAAGTATACAACTGGTTCCATGATATCCCAGGAATATAGCCACCAAGTGAGCCAGGCCATTCTCTGCCCTAAATTGACAACAGTGCTAATCCAGCCCACAGACAACTGCTAGTTTTGGCCTCTGAGCGAGCTTCAATTTTAGCTTTCCTATGTTAGAGGGGCTGCAGCTGCACCTTCAGGTGGTCCATTATCTCTACTAAATAGAATTTAAAGAGGTCTATTAGAGTTGTCTCTCCTATTTACTGCCCAACAAGATTATTACTATGATGCATATGCTCCATTAATGTAATTTAAGTTGATTTAAATATTGCTAAATATCTCTATTTTCATTTACTTTGATATAGGACTGCCGAAAATAATTTTGGCATACATTATTGGCCAAATTTTAGATCTACATCTCTAATATACTATGCTTGATTCCACTTCAACACAATAAATCATATGTGAATGCTGTTTTTTATATGCAACCTCCAGACAGCTTTGGGGGTTTCTTTGTAAAGTTTATAAATGTTTATAATTGTTATAATTTCCTGGTTAAGTTTCCCTCTTATTAAATATTTTTTTTTCTCTTCAGTGACAATTTTCTTCTTCATGTCTATTTTATGTGATAGTAGGATAGCTACACCTCAGATCTCATTTATTACAATTTTTCCCATCTTCTTACTTTCAACTATTTTTGTATTCAGATCTAAAGTATGTCTCTTTTAGACAGCACGTAGGCAGATTGTGTTTTGTTTTATAGTCAATTCTGCCAGTCTGTGTCTTCAGATTACAATGGTTAATCCATTTGCTTTTAATATCATTACTGATAAAGTAGGATTTTTCTGCTTTTTTTGCTATTTATTTTCTAGTATATGTCTTATGTTTCTCATTTTATTTTACTATTTCTCCATTACTGCCTTTTCTTTAATTAAATAGGTATATTCTAGGTATCCTTTTAATTCCCTTGTGGGTGGTTTTACTATATTTTTTTAGGGCAGATCTGTTAGCAACAGGTTCTCTCAGGTTTATTATTAATTTTAAAACAAGGACTGTCTTATTTTATTTTTGCTAGTATTTTGTTTGACAGTATTTCTTTCAACAGTGGATGGTCATTCCACTCTCCATCTTTGGATTTCATGATCTCTGAAGAGTAGTTATTTATCATATTAAGAAATACTTTTATGTAGTAAGTAACTTTTCTCTTGACTTTTCTCTTTCTTTCATTGATGTTTTTGACTTTAATATGACTATGGTGTGTGTCTAAGATAAATCTCAGAGTTATTTTACTTGAAGCTTGTTAAGCTTCTTTGATGTGCACATTGATGTTGTTCATCAAATTCAGAGAATTTGGGGCCGATATGTCTTCAAATATGTTTTCTGCCCTTTCCTTCTTCATTTCTCCTTATGTAATTTCCATTACGCATATGTTGACATGCTTGATGGTGTGCCAAATGTCAATAAGGTTCTGTTCATATTTCTTCATTTCTTTTTTCACTTTATCTTCCTTAGACTATAAACTCTGTTGATATAGCTTCAAGTTGACTCTTGTGCCAGCTCCAATCTGTTGTCACCGTCCCCCACATTGGTGAACTTTTCAGTTACTGTTCTTTTCAACTCTAGAATCACTACTTGGTCTTATCTATAATTGATACATCTTTCTGACATTCCCTATTTATGAAGTATCGTCTTACAAGCATTTTGTTTCTTTTATTTCTTTGAATGTCATTTTAATAGTTTTATCTATTAAAACAAATAGTTTTCTCTATTAAAACAAAAAATGTCAGGGACATTTTCTATTGGTTACTTTTATTCCCCCCCCTTTTTTTTTTGTTTTTTCCAAACTTCATTGGGGAATATTGGGAAACAGTGTGCTTCTCTAGGACCCATCAGCTCTAACTAGTTGTCCTTCAACCTAGTTGTGGTGGGCACAGCTCAGCTCCAAGTCCAGTTGCCGTTTTCAATCTTAGTTGCAGGGGATGCAGCCCACCATCTCATCTGGGAATCAAATTGGCAATCCTGCTGCCGAGAGCTAGCGCTCTAACCAACTGAGCCATCTGGCAGCACCTCTGGCAGCTCAGCAGCAGCCCCGTGTCTTCAATCTAGTTGTGGAGGGTACAGCTCACTGGCCCATGTGGGAATCAAACCCGCAACCCTGTTGTTCAGAGCTCATGCTCTAGCCAACTGAGCTGTCCAGTTGCAACTTACTCCTCTTTTATAAGACATACTTTCCTATTTCCTTGTACATCTTGTAATTTTTGGCAAAAGTTGTTTATTGTAGACAATATTTTGTAACAGCATCGGTATCAGGTACATTCTACTAACATTTTTTTGTTGTTGTTAACCAATGTTGTTGTTCTTCCTGTTGTGGATTATTAGTTATTTTCCTAGGATAATTCTTCAGATTTTGTATTTTCTACAGTGTGGACACAGTGAGTTCTCTGGCAAATTATTATTTTTTTTTTTAAGTCTCTGTTTGTTTTTCTATTTTTAAGCATAGTTTCCTAAAAATTACCCTGTCTCAATATAGTTTAGTGGTCTGACAATGACTGGTCAGAAATTCCCCTTCATTACTTTGAGTGTACTCCTCTGTCCTTGCCAAGGGGATCTCTGTGAGAAGGTACAACTTCAAACTTTAGGAAGTTTACAAGATAGTCTTATCATTCACTTTTTGCTTCTCCAGGTCTCAAGATAACTCAGAAGTGAGTTACTAGAACTTTCTCATTATTTGAGTCTTTCCTAGAAATACATACAGCATTTCCCATGCCCATAACCGTTTAGACTCCTCAGGAATATTTAGGAACTTTTCAAAGATCCCCATGGTGGACTAGTTCTCCAGTATGAACAAAAGGTCTGTGCTTGGTGTGGTGCTTTTACAAGGACATCAAAATAGGTCAGTCTCTTGTGTCAATTTTTAAGGCCAGAGATTTTTCAGGGCTACCTATGGTACTACACCTGGGAGCTCAGAAGGGAGATAAAATGGGCATCATGCTAAATAAAAATATCACAGACTCCTCTGTCTTACTGAAGTATCTCCTGTATAGCTAATGCTCAGTTCTTTCTGTAATTTGGTCAATTTACAAAGTTCTGAAATAGGTTACATAGGTTGTTTCCAATAGTTTTGAAGAAGAGTACATCTTTCTTCTGTTATTCCAGAAATCAATCTCTCCCCTTCAGTATTAACAAGCATTAACAAGTATATCTCATTCTGTTCCTGTTATACCACATATAACAGTCAATAATTTATGACGAAAATTCAAACAAGATAAATTGATAGTTAAAGACATAACAAAAGATGACAAGAAGAGGCTGCAAAGTATTCCTGTGAGTGCCACACAACCTCTTTTTTCCGTCTATCTCTATATCTATATCTGTATCTATGGGGGGGGGGGTTATATCAAAATTTGTAAGAAACTGACCTCCTACCAGACATACATTTTGGATGAATAAAGGAAAAAGAAAACACATTAAGGGCAATGTTGGACAAGACAATTTATCAGACTCCCTCCACTTAAAGTTATGAGAGAACTTATATACATAAATTTCAACTAATTATAGGCTATCAAACATTCTTAGTTTCTCAGTATGTATGTGTGGGCAAGTGTTTTGGAGTGACCTAGAATGTTATAGTATCTTTAGCTGCTCCAGTCATTTGAATCATTCACTGTATCCAGTTGCCAGCAAAAACAGATGGCTTCAGTTATTTAAACAAGGTGTGAATTTTGTATAACAGAAAGTATTATGCTAAAAAACCTTCCTGGTCAGTAAAATCTCTCTATATTAAGAGTTTCAAGTGACATATATTTTAGATCTCTTTGGATTAGCACTACAGCACCATTTGTGTGTGTGTGTGTGTTAGCACTACAGCACCTCCTAACTATTGACTAGAATAAGTGTGGGTATGCCAGTTATGTGATTCTTTTCTATTTCATTACATGCATAGTTGAATCAAATAAAACTGGACAAACCATTTGCATTGAATTACAACAATCTATTATAGGCTTATAGAATTTTAAATTCCTTTACTCATGGCACTATACAGATATGCCAAATTAAATCAGCCTTCATAACTCAATCGTCATCTTTATAAAGAATTTCCATAGGCTCATGAATATTTTTTAAGAGCCATTGACTAAAGAAAGTGATAGAACTCCCGACGTTGTTATATTTTAAATAATATATTCTGAGATTGCAGGATACTTTGGAGATGATTATACACGACAATTTCAATTTACTAAGAATATTTACATTTATTTAAAGTGTATTGTACCTGTTATCAATACGTTGACTCAGTTTTAAATTTGATCTTTCATCTGCTCCTTGATAATGGAGCTGGGCTTTATCATATTTCTTCTTTATATCCAGAAAAATGTTATCCTTGTTGGCAGAGGGGACTATAGGGACATTAAGAGAGGAAAGAGAGATTGTTTCTCCCCTCCCTTCACCCAGTATGCTCATCTAGTTCTGCCCCTGCAGGGTGTGTGGCCTTTTTCAGCAGTGCACCTCCAGCCAGTTTCAAGTAGCAACCCTTCATGAACAACTTTCTCCAGTGTATACCTCCCTCTTTCACATAGTCTCTCTTGGTAAGTGGCACCTCTGTGAACATTTTAGAATTATGATGTCCATGAACTTCCTAAAGGCAGCTAATGAGTGCTATGGGGCAGCCCAGCTCCTTACCCAGATATTTCTCAGTGATGGCTTTCTGATGAGTCAACACCCCGGCACCTCGTCCTCCTGAGAATCTTCCTGACAACTTTCTGGCAAGACAACCAGTTACACTACTGAGTTTTAAGCAAGTTAACAGTATTTCCCACAAGGGCTTATTGGACAATTTCCCAGCATCCCAGAAGGCTCTTCTGTGTTTCCCATATCATGTGCACTTTAGAACAGCTCTTGCTGCGGTCAACCCAGCTAGCTTCTTAACCATTTAGTGGGTTTTAACTATACCCTATCTAGTGAAGTCTCTGAATTCAAGCCTCGTAGAACATTTTTTCCTCCCAAGATTCTTCCTTCCTTCGGTATAACACCTCAGCCTTAGGACATTCTTTAGAATCAACTGTTTTCCTCTTGACAAGTCCCCATTATTTTAATCCCTTGCTAATAATCATTTATGTTAAAATTTTCCCCATCAAATTTCTGTTTTGTTTCTGCTTATGGAACTCCAACTAAAATATATTTAATACTAGAAGTGGTTCCTAGAGATTGACCCAAAAGATGGGGTTTTGAGAATGCTTTGGTCATGGCATTTGGCTTGAATGCAGTGATATCCTTGCCAATCGAAATGAAATGTTAGTAATCCATTATAACACAATCAATCAAGCTATCAATGTGTGGTTGTTTGTGATAAAATACCAACTGAAGCACATGCCTTGGGAGTCCAAAGGTCATTGCATTTGACCTTTATTGCAAAAGCAATAAGGCTATGATGTTCAGTAGAGACATTTTAGAGTGCTAACAAAGCAACAAAAGCAAGGGCAGGTCCATTAATTTTCAGATAAATCATGGTGCAACAACCAGAGATCCACCATGGTAACCCTCAAAGAATCCTGTATTCCTTGTAGACACAGGTTTCATACTGCTGAAAACAAATCACAAAGTTTAACTTTGAATGTTACAAAATTAAACATAGTTTAATTCACAGTCATACCAGGTTCTCACAAGAAATTTAGGGCTTTGCTTGTTAAAAATTGGATCCTGAAAGTTGGAAGGGAGACAGCTAGTTGTACTCACATAAAATAGGCACGAACTCCTGTTACTCTGATATTCAGTTATCACTGAAAATAGTTTGCCTTCCAGTATCTGAGATGAGCTTTCCTCTGTTTGAAAATCCTGTGAAAATCTCAACTGGGGCAGATGTCTTGAAAGAGGATAACAGTGTCTCCTAAGATCTACCAAAAGCATATTCTGTTGCCACTAGAACCAGGAATAGGGTAAAATTTACAATACTCAATGTGTACACAATTTCACCCAAGAGGAAACAACACATATACCAAAAGGTGTTCTTAAATACATGAATGAGGGGGAAACCTGCCTCCATAAAAATCTCTATGATCTTGTGTGTAACACATAACTGTATGAGATGCCACCACGGAGATGGGCTCCCTAATTCCAATGGAGGTTACAGGATCCTAAGGTAGTAGAATGCAAGTGACAACACTAAGTCAGCGAAACAGGTGGGCACTTATACCATCAAGGACAGCAATGGTGAACTATTACTCAGCATGGCTTGGCCCACAGATATATTTATTGTTGGCTAATTTATCATGGTGTCCCTGGGGGGTGAAACAAATGCACAGTGTACTAGAGTAATAGTTGATATATAGCAGAAAAACAAAGTTCTAATATCCAAAAAATCATGGCTTGAGTCACCTTAGTAGAGAGATCTAACTTCTTAACCAGCTTCCACAAATTGAGAGATTCTTGAATGAAGGGACAATTGGGTTCTCTTGAAATAGGACACTGCATGCTTGCCACACGTTCACATCATAAGTCTTATCCCAAACTTTCCCCAAAGGGACTTGCATAAAAGTCACAGTGTATTGGGAAAAAAGAAATACTCAGAACTCTCCGTGAATACTAGGTAGTAGCTCTAATTTAAAACTGATACTTGGGGACAGAAAATGCGACTACGGTTCTCCAGCCAAAAGAGGGGCTTATGAAGACTGAATTATGGGGAAAGTTGTGAAATAAACTCCCAGAAAAGGTAAGGTCTGTCTTATAGAATCATTTATTTGGTGCTATCTCTCCCACAGACAGAATACATAAGTCTGGAAATCAAGGGGAGGAAAGGAAAGTATATTATTTCAATATTATATCTAATAACAACTTTAAAGACTTTTTTTTCCTGTCTGTTTCAGTAACATTGAGCTTTGCTTTGCTGTTTAAATGTCTTAGTATCCAAGGGGAGAATGCTTCCATTATGGGAGACAATAAGAATTCTACTGAGTTGCAGGGTGTGACCTGGCCATTTCTGGTTTTTGTTTTTTTTTTTCAATGCCAGGAGTCCATCACATGGAAAAGCGGGTTTCTCTATTGGCTGGACTGATTGATTCTGAATTCTATGGGGAATGCAGAGTAAACAGCACTGTGACTAGACCCAGAGCTTCTCTGGGTGTCTCGCAACCTTCCCACGCCCAATGGTAAAGCTAAAAAGAAAATTACAGGACTGGCCCCTAAAAGACAGAATATTTGAGGACTCAAACCATTCTGTAATTCAGGTTGGGGTTACTGCATTGGAGTAAGAACCTCAGTTGATGTTTTTGAGAAGTGTGGGGGGTGGAATTACATAATGGACAGTGGAAGAAAAACCATAGGTATTCACTATTTCCAATCAAGAAAATGAAGACTGTAGTAGTTTTTCATATTCTTTGCTTTTCATTTGCATGCATTTATCTGTATATGCAAATCATGTTTCCTTCTCTCTCCTCATTAAAAACAATTATATAAAAGTAATGGCAGGTTAACTGCCAACATAATATTAGATAACAGAATATTCAGTCGGGTGTAACTGTGACATAATTTGAGGAGGAATTAATATAGCCACAGTAATGGATGCAATGTCTGTTGGGGCTGTGACAGCTAACATTGAGAAAACGGTGATGACTTAGGTATTTGCAAGAAATGTAGTTATGTATTTTTAGATGAAAATAGAGTTGTTTGTGTACGAAAGTTTAAATATGTGTAGAATGATGCAAATGAAAGTTGGATAATAAATAGTTCCAAAAGCTATGTTAGTTATTACCTGATTGCCTTTTTGCTCTGTGACAATAGGGTCGAGTCTTTTAAGTGTTTATTTATTTTTTTGCCAGCCATTACAATATTAAGCCTTGTCAGGAAAGGATTTGGTCTTCCTTGTTCCAGTAGATGTGCTGTTCTAGTGTGCTCCTAGAAATGGGTGGTGTTATTTAGCAACAGCCTGGTAGCCAGCAGCAAGAAGCACCTTCCCATTTCAGCCATTACACCCTTCCCCACTTGAATAATTTCCAAAGGAAACAGGCACTTCAGCACAAAATGCTTTGGACCTGCCAAGAGATCACTGCCACTGCTAAGAGCTTCTCAACTGGCTTGCCCGCATTTTCCAAGTGACAGCTTCTGGGTGAGTTGACACCCACCCCACCCCTGGAAACCCTGAGGATTGCCAATGAGTTTAGCTAGTGCTTTCCACTGGTTTTCCAGCAAACCTGGAGCAGCCACACAGGCAGCCAGCTAACAAATTTTATCATTATCCTAGCAGGTATTGATCCACCTGCCGGCCACCAGCTCTGACCAGAAACAGTGAAAACGATCACCACGGTTCTGTAGACTTCAACCACTCTCTCCAAAGAGGTCTCATCTGATCATCAGACTGGCTGAGGTTTCTTCAGCTCAGTGTGTTACTTTCTTGGGTACTCTAGCTCAAACCTTATCTATCCTTTAGTGTTCTCTTCCTCTCTCTTCCTCTCTCTCTCTGTCTCTCTCTCTCCCTCTCCCTCCCTCCCTTCACTTAAACAATTCCGTTATTCTAATCCCCTTAGTGATTCTTTATATTAAACTTTCCTTCTTCAAATTAAAGGGCAGTTTATCTCTCTTTATTGAGCCTAATACATATATTAAATAAACTTGCTTGCAGAATTTACTAGTAAAACACTGATTGTGTAGATGATGGATGACACTACATAAAAAGTAATATAAAACTTAAACTATGTTCACATTGGAGCATGTGACATATCATAGGAGTGTCATGTGTATTTCACTCAACCTATTTCATTTTAAATGCCCAAGATAAATTTAGCCCATGTTGCTGGGAATATGGATTTAAGAGATCACAAATTTAGTGTTCTATTAAGTGCAATGTCAAGTGACTGAAACAGTGGGTAAACATTAAATTGTGAATATATGAGACCTCGGAATACATTTAGAAAGTAAAAGTGTAGCAAATATTTGATATAATTTTAGTTTTTTCAAAGCAAAAGAGGAAACCATAAATATATTACTTTCTTGCTCACAGCATGGAATCCCTTACATATATTATACAATATTAATGTTTGTATAAAATTAAAATCCTGTTTGATATCTCATAGGAAATAAGATTTTTAAATGAAAGCTGTATAGAATTTCCTTTTCTAAATATCTCTGCCTCTTACCTGAGTGACCGATTTTAAGGAAGGTAAATTTGATTTACTAAGCCTTTTGATCATGAGATTAATTTTTCATACTCAGTATAACTGAAAAGACTTAGGCTCATGATAAGTCATGTTCGTCAGCATATCACTTTTTTATATCAAGCTGTTTCTATAAAGACTGGATAAAATGACTATCCACTATCAGAGCATACTTCGAATTCTATGCAAGGTAATTACAATAAAAATTTTTTTAAAAAAAAATACACAGTATACAAGTTTGAGCAAAACAAAGATGTTTGAGCATTTAAAATAACTTTAGTGCATGAGCAACAGGCCTCTGTATCCTTTATCAATTAACTGCTCAATTTTTGGCCATACTGGGAAGGCGGCAACACCTTGAACAAGAGAACACCTTGGTCAAGGAGGTTCCCAAAGGAGAACATAGGAGAAGGCTGTCATCAGGCAGCACTCCCAGAACCTAGAATAGTAAGTCCTTTGTTCCTGAAGGGGCCTCTGGGTGATGCATCCCAGTATCTCCATCATGGGGAAGGCTGAAGTGCGCCGTTGGGGTTGATACCCAGGGTACTTTTCTTCATACAATGGGTGATTACCCTTCCTCATAGATGGTCATACCTACAAACAGCAAAGCCCTTTCTCGTACAAATTCTGGAGTTATAACTTCTGACATTAATCCCACCGTTCTGTGACCTCTTCTCGGCCCAGTGTTTGCGTGTGTCATACACACATGTTTTGAGTGTGTTTTTTGACCTATGTAGCAGGTCCCAGAGGTATGATCAGTACTTGTTACTTATGTATAATCTCCAGGTATGGATTGATGCAGCAATCTCCTTTAGTAAAACGTATTTATAATGTTTCAGAATCTGTTTTTACTCTTCAGTATATTGTTATCTGCTTTTCGCCTTTTAAAGAGTCCAATATCTGCCCTTCCTATTTTCTAGAGCTATTATCTAATTATTTAATTTTAATTTATATCCTAACATTTTATTTATATTATTTGTTACTTTCAGGATTTATAATGAAAGAGGGTGGCTATAGCAGGTGCTGAGTCGACCATCTTAAAGTACGCATTGCGATAGATACTTTCACATGACTGTGTTCCTACATTACTTATGAACAAAATATACATTATATCAATGTTTTAAGAGTGATTTTAAAAATTTCAGCTTTCATTCTCTAAAGGTTATTTGTACATCCCGTTTTAATTCCTGAGCTTCACAAATCAGTGATTTAAATTCATAGCATACAATTTTAAAACTCAGCAAGCCCTGGTCACAAAACTGTTTCTCAAAAAAAAAAGTCGTAATTTTCTCCCACCTTTCTATCTTCTTTAACTTTCATAATTTACCTACATATTACACTTAATAAATAGCATTTAATTCTTTATTATTATTTGAATGCCAAATGCCTATGTCGGTTTCTTTCTTTCGTATAATATTTAAATTAATGATCTCTTAAGCAATTCAACTTGGTGCCTTCTTATCACCTTATGATTATATTCATCATTCTCATTTTGGAAGCAAATAATTAGAATAATTCACTTTGATATCCATGTCATTTTCTATAGCACCATTTTCAAATAAATTATTCATAAATATTATGGCTTGCTATTTTAAATAATGTTTCTATACTGTGAACTTAGAAATAAAAGATAGCAAATATCTATGTAATATTTTAAATGGCAATATTTATATAAAAGTGAAGTTTTAGAGTTTTATTTAATCAGTGGAATCCTTATTAAATGTCAGCTTAAATATTGACTATTACATAGTAGGATTAAGCCAGAGACTCTTAATATTAAGGGAAATAAAAAAAATACATAAATACTATTATTGATTATGTTAGACAAAAATGTTATTATCTTGTCAATTTTCTCACAGTATTATTAGCAATATCATTATTTTGAAAATTATCTTATTGAGCACTTTGCTTTACTTTTTTTTTTTTCCAATCAGAACATTTCTTTTCAGGATATATATGCATGCTTTCTTGAACTGATGTAAACTGCTCTCCTAGTGTACCCAAGGCCTGAGACTAGAGAAAAGTATATAAAAGTGATGACTAAACATACAGTTAGCGACCTTATGGACCATACACAATTATAGTAGGAACAGGCAAGAGTTACTAAGAATAAACTCAGTAGTAGACAAAGCTAAAAGCCCAAGCATGCATTTTATATTATAGATTAAACGTATATTTGTAAAAAGGTATTTAGGGTTTTGGTTACATAGACTAGACAGTGCAGGGTTGATGGTAAAATGAACAACTTTCCCAAAGACATGGGGCCATGGAATATGAGAATATGAGGCATGAACATAGAACAGTGAGAAGAGTGTTGTCTACAGTATTTTCTGAGCCAACAACATGGGCCATCTAAAATGTGACCATAGCCATACCACCCTTGTAATGAAAACCACAAATGGGCTCACATGAGCACACAGGAACTCCCATGAGCAGAGCTTGCCTGCTTACACAACCTTTTAGAGTAATGAAAATGTCTTGTAAATAGATAGTGGTGATGGTTCCACAAATTTGTGAATGTAATAAATGAAGCTGACTTGTACACTTTAAAATGATTGGTAGTTAATTTTATGTTTTATAAGTTTCACCTCAATGGAAACAATAAATAAATAAAATAGAGAAATATAAGTATCGCGTCCTCTTGCTTGTGCCCAAGATCTCAAACACCTAAACAGTAAGTTCCTTATATGTCTGATTTTCTTTCAGCCTCTGCCACTGAAAATTTTCAACAGCGATTCTCCCTTACTAGTGTCCTTTTGCCTTAATCATACGATCAAATCCATGAAGGAAACTTTGTAGGGAAATTCCCAGTACTATAGTTACCCATAAAAATCCATATGTGCTGATAGGTGAAACTAGAATACTATATATACACAATATATGCTTTTCTAGTTATTTATTCTGCCAGATTAAGCCACAGGAGAAATTAGATGTGTTACAGAGAAAATAAAAGACAAATGAGGAGTTAATGTCTAGATTAGGCACACCAATGCCTCATTTCAACCCCTAGAACATCATTGTCTAATTGAAATATAACGTGAGCCATATAGATAATTTTAAATTTTCTGGAAGGCATATGTTTTGAAAAATAGAAAGACACATTAATTGTAATCAACCAAATTAAAAAAAAAAACATTTCAACATATAATCAGTATAAAATATTATTGAGGTTTTTATATTAGGTTTTTCATTAATAAGTCTGAAAAATATGTTGCATATTTTACACTTAAAACACATATGAATTTGAACAACGCACATTTCAATCACTCAAAGCCACTTGTGGCTGGTGACTATTGTGTTAAATAGCACAGTCCTACAAGATTCTTGAAGTGCTGAAGGCCATAAAGTTTTTATATGAGAACCAAGCCTGACTATTTGAATGCTCAGCATTAGCATATACCATTGGTAAAAAGACCTCATATATAATTGAAAGAGGTAGCCCTTATTTTCTTAGGAATAGAGAAAATCTTGTTTGGGAGGCTGGGAAATTATATGAATGGAAGGAGGGAAACGCATAATTACACACTGGTTGTGACTTGGCTATAAAATGTGCAAATTTAATTTCAGAAGAGGATGGGTGTTCAATAGGGTAACTGAAACCCTAAAAACATGTGTTAGTGTCAATCAGGGTGGTTTCATGCCTTCTAGTTATAGCAAAGTAAAAATAGTAGTATTACATGAGTAGACGTAGGAAAGATAGTGAGTCAACAGACATAAATCTTAATAAATCATTTTCTGGTATGTAATGGATATAGAAATTCCATATTTCCATGAGTGATGAAGGGCATTGGTGAGCCGAGGGTCAGTGGCCTACCAAGATCCGTCTGGGGAGGGGCAGCAGGGACAGATATCAAAGGCTAATAAATGGCCAGTCTTTATCCAAACACAGGATGAAAAGAGTGTACTCAGAGGTCTGTAGGTCAAGCATGTTAACAAAGGAGGACCGAAGGACTTTTCCTGAATGAAAAGATAGCAGCTTTCCTCAGATGTCAAGAATGTGCAACTCCCCCCACGGGACCTGACCAGACTATTCTCACAGTGCAGATCAGGATTACACATAAGACAATGCAAAGACCAGAGTTCAAACAGCAACATTATTCTCCAATTCCAAACAAAATCAGGCAAGCCTCCTATTGCTTATACGCACCTTAAAAACAAAACAGAAACAAAACAAAAAATGGGAAGTTCCCGAAGAGACAGGCTTATACTCGTAGCCCAGGATGATAGTCCCTTCTTTGCCACATCATAAAGATTCTCTTGTTGCTGGCATTCCTCAATGCCACAAGATTTGAACTCCACCTTAAATTCACATGCTATTAGAGTCCTCAGTCACACACAGATTACCCTTAATGCATTAAGAACAACAATGATAGATTCCCTTTGTCTCAGGGTCAGTCATTGCCCACAGGCTCTCAAACTTTTTACTCACTTGTAAACAATCTATATTCCATAGAAACTAGGCCCAGAATCCCTTACAGGTCTGAGCAATCCCACATTACACTTCATTAAGAGATCTTTCTGTATCTGTTTGTACTTAAACTCACCCAACACAACTTAACCTTCTGTCTCATCTTGTTCCATTTCATTGATGAGTTATCAATAAAGAAATAGCTTTTAAAAATACCTAATACCGAGGGCTTACAAAGTCAAGTTTATTCTAAGGAATTTACAATCATTTATTTTTCAAAACAAGGGATAAATTTCATCTTTAATATTTTATAGATGAAAAAACTGAATATTTAGAAGTGAAGACAGGCATTGAATTCTAGGAAATTGGACATAATGAACTTTGGTTTCCATAGTGTCAAGTGATGCCCTTTACAAATAGAGATGTCTTCCTTTTCTTCCAGTCAAGAGCTATCAGTTCTCTAAAATTACACTACTCTTCTCTGAGTCTCTCAAAATAGCTATAAAATAAAATTTTTGTCGACTACATTTATAGTCCAAATAAAATTTTTTAAAAATGCAAGATATAAGTTTTACCCAAATTTTCAAAAATAGAAGAAACATTTTTATATAAATTATGTTACCAAGTTTAAGGAAGGCTACACAAACAAGGATTCACTAGACTCAAAAAGGACAATGTCAAATCTTTTCCTATTCTCTGAAAGAATTTGTGTAAGATTAGTGCTATTTCTTCCTTAAATATTTAGAAAAAAATCACGAGTGGGGCCATTTCATCCTTGGTCTTCCTTCTTTGTAAGTTTTTACACACTGGATTCATAATCCTTAAAAATGACATCAGATTCTGCATAGTTTATATTTCTTCTTTAATCATCTTTGGTTTGGTAATTATTTGGAGGAATTTATCCATTTTATCCAAATTGTAATATATAAAGTGTTTATAATATTCCCTTGTTATTTATAGATGTCAGTAAGATATAAGGTGATATCTTTATTTTTATTACTAATATTGGTAACTTTTATTTTCTCTATATTTCCTTATCATCTTACCATAAGTTTATTAGTTAAATAAATGTTTTCATTGGATTGATTTTAGCTTTACTTGCTCTATTATATATTTGTTTTCTCTTTCATTGATTCCTGCTCTAATTTTGATTTTCTTTTTTCCTTTGGTTTGATTTTTCTGTTATTTTTTTATCTTCTTGAAATGGAAGATTAAGTAATTGATTTTCTTCCTATTATAGTCTTTGGTGTATACATTTGAGGCTATCAATTTCCCTCTAAGCAGTGCTATAGCTGTATCTTGCAAGAGATAACATGCCATGGCTTCTTATTATTATGTTCAAATAATTGAAGAATTTCTACTTTCATTTATTATTTAACTCATCAATTGCTTAGTAATATATATATAATTTCCCCCTTACAAATTCTAGATTTCTAGTTACCTGTTATTAATTTTAGATTGAATCCATTAAGGTCACGAAAAACACAAATTATTTTAATACTTTAAATTGTTGGTAACTTTGTGGCTTGGCGTATGGATGATTTGGTAAATATGTCATGCACACACAACAATAATGTGGACAGTGTAGATTTGTGTAAAGTGTTCCATCAATGCCCATTGAGTCAAATTTATTAATATTTTTGTTCAGGTATTTTATATCTTCATTGATTTATTTGACTAGTTCTATCAGCTATTGAGGGAATTAAAGTCCCCTGATAGAATCATGAGAAATTTTTCTTTCACATATTGACATTATATTATCAGGTACATTCGGAATGATTGCACATATGATTAATAAAGGTTAAAATAAGGAACAGTTGGAAGGGAGGCATTTTCGTGATACTGGAATAGGACAGATGTAATTTTTAAACATGCTGCAATAAGCCCTGACTGTAACAGGGAAAAAACAAAATGGGCTACAATAAAATTAAGAATATCTGTTCCTCAAAAAACACAATTAAGAGTGTATAAAGACATCCAACCAAATTAGAAGAGAGTCTCTGTACTTACATCTGATTTTTGCATGCAACAATGGATAAGAAAAGGATAGATGACCCCGTAGAAAAAGAAAATGGCCAAAAGACAAACACTTCACATAAGAGGATATTCAAATGGGCAACAGACATCTTTAAAAATGTTCAACCTCATCAGTCATCAATAAAATTATATAAATTTATATACACGAGAATGGCTAAAATGAAAATAACTGGCAATTCCAAGTTTTAGAAGGGATATGGAGATAAAATAACTATCACAAACTGCTGGTGACAGTGTAAGTTTGAAAAATGACTCTGAAAAACTCTGAGATGATCCTCTAATACTGAATTTATTCATACCTCATGGCCCTATAAGTACATTGTAAAAGAAAATTCATACATTTAAGTAAAGCACGTACTAGAATGTTCATAGCTACAGTATTCCAAAAACTCTCTCTCCCTGAGGCGGGGCGGGGGGGGGGGGGCGGGGCGGAGAAAAACCTAAATGCTCATCAAAAGTTGAATGTATAAACGAAGTAGACGAGGGGAGCAGTGATGTCAGCAAAGGCAGCATAGGAATTTCTAGTGTTTGTGCACCAAGACACATTAACTTGAACAACTGATTGAGCAGGCAGATACCTTGACAAGAGCCAAGTATTGCAGGTGAGGGAGGACAGCACCTGGGTGAAGCACATTTAAATAAGATGCACTGAGGGCAGGATAGATTCCGCTTACCCGCATCACCACTCCCCAAGCGTGGGCAGGCCAGTGTGAAGACAGATACCCTCCCGGTGGGAGTAAGAGATTAAAGTGAACATCCAACTCCACAGGACCCCCAGCTCCATTCCACCCCAGCACCAGGCCAACTCTAGGGCTCTAGATGCCTCCCTGCCTGCTCCCAGGAATGCAGCCCCTGCACCAGCCAGCTCCTGCATCAAGAGGCTCCTGGAAGGCTCCTACAAACGCAGACCTCCAGCTTACCCAGGCTCCTGTCAGCTCGCGCAGCCCAGGCAGCTCCTGTGACACCAGGCTCCCAGCGTGCCCCGCACACGGCCAACCCCCACCGTGACCCATTTCAGCGCTTGCCCACTCCAGTGGCCGCAGGTGACTCCTATAAGCCCAAGTTTCCGGCGTACTCCAGCTATCCCAGGCTTCTGGCTCACTCCTCGCAGGGAAGCTCCTGCCTCTGGATCCCAGCTCACTCACCTCAACGCTGGCTGGGTCCCCGAAACCAGACGCCTGGAACATCTCAGCTGTGATGGTTCCCACAGCCTGGAGGCCCTGTGGCCTCAAGTTCCAGTCGAACCCTGCACACTCGGCTCCCGACCCGGCCTAATGCACCAGTCTGGCCACTGCGGACACAGGCTCTCCACTCACCTCCGCACCCGGCCAGCTCCCAGCTGCCAGGTCCCTCGTGCACTCAGAGCCAGGTGCCGCCGCGGGCATAGACTACACATGGGCTCCTGCCAATTTAGTCTCCTACCTGGCCCAATGAGGCAAACGGATTACTTTGGGCCCGGGGTTTTAACTCCCCTGAGCACCAGGCCAGCTCCCAAGATCCCCTGCGCGCTCGGCAGCCAGGTGCTACCGCCTCCCGCCAACTAAGGCTCCCACCTGGTCCAATACGCCAAGCAGACTACTGTGGACTCGGGCACTCAACTCACCTCAGCAACGACCAGGTCCCAAGGCCCCAGACCCTCGGCGCACCCCAGAGCCAGGCTGCCACCCACGGACGTAGACTGTAGACCAGCTCCTGCAGCCCCAAGCTCCTAGGTTGCCTCAGTGCCAGTCCAGCCCCGTGGCCTCAACCTCAAGGCTGACTCCCACCACCCATGCTCACAGCCCACCCCAGACTGGCCCAGGCAGATGTAGCAACCGGGGCAACCACAAGGTCCTAGAATACAGATTGATTCCACTGGTCACAGGCTTCAAACTTGCGGGTGCCAGGCCGCCACTGTGGGCCCAGCTCCAGGGTGACTCCCGCCACACCAGGTACCTGGCTTGGCCTTGTACTCACTGTATCTGGCACCGTGGATCCAGACACCAGGCCCACCCCAGTGGTCCCCAGCAGCTGGTTGGCCCCTGTGGACCCAGGATCCAGGCCCGACCACAGACATACTGCTAAAAGTAAGTAATACTCAAATTTAGAATACTCTATTATCATCATATGGCGGGGTGTTAACTGTAGTATAAGGTTTAGAGGACAAAGGAATTAAAAATAACTATATATAGCTACAATAATTTGTTAATAAACACACAGTATAAAAACAGGTAATTTATGATATTGAAAAGATAATTTTTGTACGTGATGGAAGTTAAATTTTTATCAGGTTAAAAGACTGTTATATCTCGAAAATAATTAATATAAGCCTCATGATTACTGAAAAGCAAAAACCTACAGTAGATACACAAGAGATAAAGAAAGGAATCAAAGCATACCACCCTGGAAGCTCTGTAGCCACTTGTATCTGCAGAAGTGAAAAGGCCTATGAATGGTTATAGTATTTTGTTTATAGCAGTAAATCGTTGATAATAGGAAAATGGATTAAAAATTGTACCTGTAATACAATGTCATACTTAAGATTAATAATAATCTTGATATAATCTATATTGATATGGATCTGAGAAACATAATTTTGAGCTATAAAAACACTGAATAATTATATGTTTGTATATCACATATGGAAATATAAAAATCACATAATAATTCCAAATTATTTCCAAATTATTATATATTTTATAATATATATATTATATATAATGAAAAGGTAAAAATTCATTTGAAATAACAAAACTACATTTATAATGGACCTCTTAAAGAAAGGAAAGGAACTGCAACAGGGTTAAATTGAACTTAATTTCTTCTGTAATGTTTTACTTTCTATATAAGTAATATTCAACTCAAATAAGAAAAACCTAAAAAGATTATGACTCTCATTTGTGGATATGTGGGCGATTGAAGTTTATTTCTGTAGTCCAGAGACTAGTGTTAGATTACATGCTAGTTCTTGTTCCGTCAATGAAAATTTAACTGGGTAAGTATTTACATTCTTTGGTAAATTTCCTGATATATGAAATGGAGAAATTGACACACACAACACGTTTTTTTACTATATCTGTACCTTTTTACCATTCTACTGCAAACATAAGTCCAAAACAGGTTATGAAACCCACCAACCCACCACCAAGTGTTTATAATACCACTAAATCTTACGTTCATTGCATAGCTCTTTGCCTTGTTATTCAAAGAGCCAGAAGTTATACATTTAAAACCTTATTTTAAATTAGGTTGTAGCTCCTAGTGAAGAAAATCAGTGAATATTGTTTTAGTGCAAAAAAACACATCCATATGTTTATATGCAACCAATTATGTCATTCTCTTAAATCTGCAAAAATTTGCTCTTATAGAAAGTCTTGGGCTAGGAGGCACTGTCATTTTAGAGCAAATGCAATATAAAATGAGAGCTTAAATTTATATGCTACATAAATGCATTATAGTCTCAGCTTTGTATTTTGCTATGCATGAGATCTCTACTGAGTTTGAGAAAGTAAGAACACTATAGAATTTCTTTCTCTGGGGATAGAGTTCTATAACCTGTAATAAACTCAAACTAGTTTAGAATATTAAATAATAATACTTACAGAAAAAAATCCACGCTTGTGCAAGAGTTCTAAACTTCCTTTTTTTTTTTTTTTTTTTTTTTTGAGTATCATAGAGGCATCAAGGCTAAAATTGTAAATTAATTAGATTGTCTTGTGTGATGTTTAAATTTATGTAGCAACTTGGCTGGGGTATGGTGCCCAGATACCAGCTAAACATTATTCTAGATGTTTCTGTGAGAGAGTTTTTGGATGAGATTAACATTTAAATGGGTGGATTATGAATCAAGCAAATTGCCCTCCATAGTGTGGTGAGCCTCACCCAATCAATTGAAGGCTTAAATTGAACAAAAGACTAACCTACCCCTGGCTAGAGGGAAATCTGTAGTAGTTAGCTTTTGGATTTGAACTGCAGCATTCTTTAGGTCTCCAGCTAGCCAGCCCACCGTGCGGATTTTCAATTTACCAACCTCCCTAATCACGCAAAGGAATTCCTTAAAATAAATCTCTTTCTATATATACAAATCTTTCAGGTTCTATTTTTTTTCTGGAGAACCCTGATTTATATATCCTGTTAAGACCTAACTCTGAAGTTGTTTCTAAATCTTCGCTACCTAATGATGCAAATTGTGACCTGTCGACTTATAAATTTCTTAAAAATCATTAAGATTCTTTATATTATTGCAAATAAAAGTTTTATTACGTTGATTTTTCTAAGGCATTCATGCTCAGTAGTCCCTTTTGCCTTTTCCCCTGAGTTCCTATGGTAGATTCCAGAACATGAGCAGGGAGCAACCTTCACAACATCAGATAAAATAGCATAACTGGAGAGTCCCTGACATGAGCATACCTGCCAGACTGCGTAGACTGACATCTGACATTAGCAGGATCATCTGGATGTTTATGATTATCATCTCAGAACTCTTGCTCTGGTCAGTGAACACAGTAAAAGTCTAATATTATAGAACCAAAGTGCTTCCACAACCATCCAGCGTCCTCTCAGACTTGTCAAAACTTGAAGCCCAGCTTGTCTTTTGCACCACCAGCTGTGGTCTATCATCATGAGTGTAGTACACAACGAAATGGCCATCTTCATGGAGGCAAAGCTATTCAAGAGTACCTCTCCTACCCTGGCATTTTAGTGCTTGTCTCTAAAAATTCAATAGACCACAACTAGAATATGATAATTCTCCTTTCATCCTCCCTCCTTCCCTTCATGTATTCTTTCCTTTGAATGTATTCATTTTTTATGTATAATTATAATTTATGCATACGAGTATATGCAAGCCCCATTAAAAATATTTTAAAATATTTACATACAATCTACAAATATGTGTGTGGCTATTTCTCCAGTATAGAGACAAAAAAGTGAAATATGTTGGTTGCAAGAAATATAATAATTGATGCTTCCTATTGCTTTCCAAAGAGGATTTTCCCATTTACATTCATATCCACTCTGTACAGAATTCCTATTTTTCTCATACTCTAATGAGCACTGAATCGTAACAACTACTTAAAACTTGTACATCTGGTGGGTAAACTATGCTAGTGCACACCTTATAGTTTAAATTCCATTTTCCAAGATACTACATCATTTCCTACTGATTTGAAATGCCTATTTAATTAATTGGAAAAGCCACCAGTCTTTCCACTGTGTTACTTGTTATTCTTTTGACAAATAACATAGTTTCCTTTCAATCGTCCTTTTCTCTATCAATGATTATACATTTCATTGGTTGAAATCAATCATTAAAACTTTAAATATCTCCTCATGCAGCTCATATTGTAGTAAAAGAGCCGGACAATGAATATGTAGTATGTCAGAAAGAGATAAGGAAAACGCAAAAGGAAAAAGCAGAAACAATAAATGTTGATATGCAGTGTGGGATGCTAATTGGGAAGTGTTCTATTATAAAGGGTCTTTATTGATGGCCTCCATGATAAGATTAAATTTTAGGAGAAACTTAGAGGAAGTGAAAGTGATCTAGATGTAGAACCCTATAGCTACCAAGTAGAAGGGATTCCAGGTTGAATTTAGAGCATGGGCAAAGGTCCTGAGGTAAGACAATGGTTGATGCATTTGAGCAACAGAGAAATGAGAAAGGTAAAGACAGTCAGAGTAACTATGCAGAATGTAGAGGGAAGTGGAATTTGATGAAAAATTGGCTTTATTTTGTTTCTTTTTTAAAATAAATAAGTACATCCTGTTCGTTGATGGAATGATCTAACAGAGAATCCATCTAAAGAGCAAGTTTATGGAAGAGAGGGACAATTTCTAGGGGCACTGCTTGAATAGGTGAAAAGGAATGGGACTGAATACAAAATTGGACTGCCTTGCCTGAGCAGAGGGCACAAATAGTCCCGCTGTGTTAACAGGATAGAATGCTGAATCTGACTGAGGTGGGTGGCACCTCAGTAGTGCATGGATATGGTCATGTTCTTCTAATTCATTAGTCTCAGGGAAAAAGGAAGCAAAGGCACTAGCTAACAGTAAGGAGGGCAGAGTGTTGGGGATTTAAAGACAGATATAAAGACAGATATAAGGATAAGAAGGAATGGAGTAGGAGAATGAGAAAATTGGTAGATAAAGAGAATGTAGTAAATCAGCACTGAGGGCCCAGGGGGTTAACGGTCAATTTAAAATAAGAGTAGTCAGTATGATAAAGTATAATCTCCAGTCAGGGTGCAAGATCTGGAGAAGGAAAGAGATTAATGAAAGCCTTTTGCCTAATTGTTCTGAGTCTCACACTTCTTTAAAACATAATTTGAGCATTGGAAACAGACACCTTAAATATCATCTTTCTCTGTTCCTTCTACATCATTCCCTTGATTACAATGTATTTTCTAAGGATTTTTTTTTTAAAGCATTCCATTTCAAATCCAGTCTCTTTCCTGTCCCCTGTAATTTACCCAATCTGTGGTTTCTATGAGATTTGCTGGCACTTCCACAGGACATTATTTCAATGAAACCTTGGTTATTATCTCACCATCAATTAGCTCTAAAACTGGAGGTTGTAAAATCTTTGACACATATATACAAGAACCAGAAATTGTTCACAGTCTTACGAAGGTTCCCATATGTAATGGATTTAAATTTGGTTCTCAAGGGTAAGCAATATTACTTTCCTTACAAAATTTTAAATCAGATGGAACTGTTCTGGGCTACCACCCCCTTAAAACACTGCAAAATGCAATTGTATGTCGACAAGCTTACCCCATACAGTGTCTCAAACTATTTGAAGTAGTTGTCAAAAAAAAGTGGTGTGGATTACTGTTCCTAGTGATTCATTGTAATGCAAATCATTTGCACCTTTTGCTGAGTGCATGGACCCCAAGCAATGACTTGCCAGAATCTCTGGGCATCTCAGAGATGACATTCACACTGAACCGTTCAACCCCATGTTGACTCCTTCAGTGATCCTCCTGCTGTTACCAGGCTATCTCCATCCTTTGGTAATCTCTCCTGGACTTCACAAGTTGAAGTCTAGTCACAGAAAGGATGTTGGTTTTGTGAGTTTTGAAGTTTATTCATTTAGAGGAGTCCTCCAAACCAAAAGTGAAAATAAATCTAATGTTATACATTCTTTAAAACTGACAAACATCATAATCATAAATGAAGAATACTTGTATTAGTTAACTACTACCAGATACACTACTAGCAGAACGCTTGTCAGCACTCTTTTTGATAGTCTCTTCATATACAAACACTGTTTTATTCTATTTTCTATAGTGAGATTGAATGTTATTTGAGATGTTATACTAGCAGAATCACTTACTTTATTGTTTTATTGTGGTTAGTTAAGGAAAGAGTTTTTTCTCTTCGTTTTGTTTTGTTTTGTTGGTGATATCACATTAACATAATATTCTATAGTTTGAAATATACAGAACATGCTACTTTACAGACAAATCAACTAACGTTTAGTGGTAATGATACAGTTTTGTGTCCTACAAACACAAGGATTCCTTTTTTAATCAATTTATATTGTGAAACTGTGTGTGTGTGTGTGTGTGTGTGTGTGCGCGTGCACGCACGCGCGTTGTGTGCACATACACTCTTGAACAATGTGGGGTTTGGGGGTGACAACCCCTGCATAGTCAAACATTGGTGTGTAAGTTTTGACTCCCCCAAAACTTAACTACAGTCTTCTCTCGGTATCCTCAGATAATTTGTTCTAGGACTTCCACAATATCAAAATCCATGGATGCTCAGTCCCTTATATAAAATGGTAGAATAATGGATATAGCCATCTGCATCCATGAACTCCCAATTGTGGATTGAAAATACTGTTTAATCCAAGGTTGGTTGAATTTGTGGATATGAAATCCAGGCATATGAAGGGACTACTGTATATTTATTGAAAAAAAATGTATAAGTGGACACATGCAGTTCAAACTCTTGTTCAAGGGTCAATTGTGTATATAGTCTATAATTGTATATCTTGAACCATCAAGTATATACCTGTCAAGGGAAGTGTTCCATTTTAGCTGGTCAAAAAATGAAACTCAAGTATAACTTTAAAAGTTTGCATATCTAATGAGTTTTCCACAAACTAGACTCAATTCTGAACAATTACTATTTTGTTTTTTCTTCTATCTACATGTTTTCACTGCTTAGTGCCATAGAATACATACTGCAAAATGATCTTGTGTCTGTCCTTTCATGACTTGGGTTTCTTTGACAACCCAATGTTAGAATTCCTTGAGAACATTTCTCCAACAGTCAGATCAAAAAGTATAATATAGATGGAGGTAATTCTGATTCACTTAAATGTATGCCACTAAACATATAATAAATTCATCTCCAACTTAACCTCCCCTTTGTCAGTTACCAAAAATGCAGCTTCCATGGCATATTACCAGACATGATCAGAAGTATGATGGAAAGGAGTCATGTTAGAGAGACAAAGGTTTTCACCAAATATACTTAATATATTTTATTTTTTAAATAAGTAATAACTATAGCAGCAAAAAAATAAAAAGCATTATAGTATTCTAGCTTCTCCAGGATAAAATTAAAATCTCCTTGCTAAGCTTTTTGTCTACACAAAATTTGTTTTTGCTGAAGTGTTGTACTTTTAAAATCTTAAAATGTCTTTTTAAAAATTAATTTCCTTGTATTCTCTTGTTTTCCTGTCCTATTGTTGTATGGTCACCTATACCTATTCATAATTTACATTTTATCAAAATGTATTTTTTGAAGCTGAATAGAACCACAATACAGTGAGATATTTTTTTCCTTTAAATATTTCCTTTAAATAAAATTTCTAATATTCATCATTTAATAATTATTTGTTTTTCAATATTTTATTTCTTGTGACTCCATGTTTCCATCCTCTCTTTTGCAAACACTGGAAGAACAGCAGCAACATTACCGAGTACCATCTCATCCCTAAAGATTCAAAATTCCTACTAGTAATCCCATATCCTTAATAAAAGCTATTTTTATAGTACTGCACAGTACATAATAGTTGATTGTTAACCATATAATTTCATCTTTCTGATTTTTATGCATTTATTAGTTTTAATTAAAACATTCATGTTTTTGTGTTTATTCTGCAACAATCAAGACAGCTAATATGCTATAAATACATATAAAAAGAGAAGATGGGCATTGAAAAAAAAATACTTGGGACATAGATTAGTATAGGTAAAATAAATTGTTTTGTAGTCAACAATACTAAGTTTAATTTTACCACACCGCTTTACTAGCACTGTCATGTACAAAATGTAAATTAACTTACCTGTGGGAAGGTATTCAACATCTCTAAGGATATATTTATTATGTAAAATGCAAATAAGAATATGTATTTTATAGGATTGTTTTAAGAATTAAAAGGAGGTTCACTTTCCAAGTTCCAATGCAACTTCTCAGTAAATGGTATTCCCCATGTTTCTCCAAACCTTTTGTGAAAATCATAATGCCATCATCATTTTTACACAGGAAGATAATATCTCTTTTAGAGGCATAAAAGGGATGCAGAAATTTTCATACGAGGGCTGCTGAAAGCTATGAAAACACATATGCATAAGATCCACATGAAGGCGTGAATGGGTGGCTCAGACACCGGGGTACAAAAAAGTAGGTTTTTTTGTCCTTTTTTCTTTTTTCTTTTTCGTACCCCGGTGTCTGAGCCACCCATTCATGCCTTCATGTGAATCTTATGCATATGTGTTTTAATAGCTTTCAGCAGCCCTCGTACAAACATTTCTGAAGCTATAAGGCCGTAAGAAAAAGATTGGCCAAATAGCCTTTTCTCAGAATAATACTAGTTTCATTCCTTGAGATTTTAAATTAAGCATAAAAAATACTATAAAACAATGACAAGCCTTACTACAGAACTAACTACAGAGGTCAGAAGAGAGGGAGGAAGAGAAGGAGGGAGGGAGGGAGGGAGAGAGTGAGAGAGAGGGAGAGAGAGAGAGAGAGAGAGAGAGAGAGAGAGAGAGAGAGAGAGAGAGATGCCCTCCTTATTCCAAGATAAATGAGAAAAGTGAAACTGTATTTTGTGCAGATGACTGAAACACGTATAATTCTTAAACTAGAACTTGAGGCTTAATCATTACAATAACTACATGTTCCTAATATCTCAGGAATTATCTTGGTAAGTCTTTGCCCAGTAAATCACATTATCTTCATTCCCACCCATCTCCCCCACCCCCATCTGTAGTTTGTAATTAAACATTTTTGTATGTGGACTTCTTATATGTCGTTATCATGTCATTTTCACTTTCTACCTCATATTACAACTTATGTTGTTGTACTCTACTTATGGCCCATAGAGTATTTTATGATGAGGTATGCTTTGTGTTGTGCCTTCAACAGGCTTGTGTTAAAAATTTGGTTTCCACCAGTTCCTAATTTTATTGCTTTGAGTATATTACTTAATTTACTAAATCTACATTTCCTTATTAGTAAAAGTTTGAAAGTAATCTTCATTCTGCAGGTAGATATATACTGAAAATATTAATAATGTAAAGGCCTTGGTGTATATAAATTGTTCAGTAAAGATTGTGTCTCCCTTCTCGCCTCACTATTAATTATAAAAATAAATCATTTTTTCATGACATTAAACACAGTGTTCTTTATATAGTAAAGATTTAATAGACATTTTCAAATCACTGACAGGATGAACCCAGATACAATTATAATTTTACATCTAGAGTCAATGTATGACTTAGAAAATAGTGTTTTTTTTTTTATTAATTCTTATTCTTAGCTAATTTGATATGAAACTTGATTAAGGGATTTAGTTAAATTTGAGGTATGTACAATCTTTAAGAAATTAAGTTTCCTTGTTAGCCAAGTTTACTAGAAAGTTTTGTTATTTTAGAACCAAACCATTAGTCAAAATTTTCCACTCTAAGCATCTATTTTTAAATTAACAAATAATTTTGGAGTGATATTGTCGGAAAATGGATTGTGAACTATCTTGTCTTCTTGGATAAATCATGTGCATAAAATATAACTCAATAATTTATTCTCTTGATCAATTTTCATTATGAATATCAGTTTTTATGATTCAGTGATACCTACATGACTTAACAAAATCTATTTTTGTCTATTAAAAATGACTTCAGAAACTGGTGCTTTAAAATTTGATAGCTTCTCATGAGGAAGCTATCATTGTTTTTATATATTGTTTTTATATTCTCTGTTGCTGTCTGACAATATACACCACCGTGGCGATAATATAGGAGTATAGCAGCTTCTTCAAGTTCTTTTACCATGTGTTTCTAGTCTGCTATCATATTAAAAATTCAATACACAAATTTGATAAAATGAGGGGTAATAATGAAATAAAATAATTTGAAGAAGGTGCTCTAGTACCATATCATTGCAAAAGTCGAAAACACAATTGAATTTTCATTTTCAAGAAACTTTCCTGCCACCTAAACGAAATTCAGAAAACTTTTATATATTCAGTTTTGGTGTAATTCATTTCATTCATGTCTCTTGCTATTTGTATATACGATATATATTCACCATGTTAAAGACAGTGAAAGATAAACAAGTATATGCCTATTATCATATTTTATGGGATGGAAAAAATACTTAAACAGTTGTTGCTATTTTTATATAATTTTTGTATATTCAAACACACATATTTACTTTATTCTAACTATCTGTATGCATTGGGTACATACAACATACAACTCCAGTTTTGTGTCAGCATTACTAAAAAATAATAGGAAAATGTATTTTATAAATTTTTTTTACGGTGAGGAGTGGTATGTTATCAGCATTACAAGTGTGATTAAAAATAATGTACTTCATATGTCTACGTTCTCATCTGTTTTTTGCAATATGAACTTTGAAATAACCATTGGTTAAAAGAAAAAGAAAAAAAGATTGCGTCAGACACATTTCCTCTACCTTATGCCCCTTTTAGAAATTTTGTTTCATTAATTTAATGGGAAATCACAGAGCAAACTATAATGCCGGATTGTGTTATGATATATAAAAGACTGGATTGTAATATTTATTATATTTTTTTTTTCCTGAAGAAAAGATTGTTTATTAAGGGTACTTAAAAAAAATACAAATGTTTGCATTAGGATAGAAAGTATGGGAAATTACTAATTATTTTAAAATTGTGTGCAAACCAGTGCAGAGCTTGTACTTATCTATATCGTAGATTTCTAAAGGCAATGGAATATAATAAAATATACCATTATCATGATTGCTTTTAAAGAAAATTGCTAAAGAGAATGATCACATGTGCTGTTTGACAAGTCATGTAAACATAGGATATTTTCCTTAAATTGCCATTCAAATCTAATTTTATATTAGTGTTGTCTTCTGTAAGACAAAAAAACTACATACATTCTCATTGAATTAAAATCATCATGCTATTTTGCTCCAGCCAAATACTACACAATGGTAAAAAAGATTTAATATACATGGTCCTGACCTTTTAGCTAGAAAGGTCTACTCAGCTCATGGCATTTCTTTCCAAGTGAGGTATAGATAGATAGATAGATAGATAGATAGATAGATAGATAGATAGATAGATATCTCACTATTGATATCTCACTATATATATATACATATATATGTATATATATATATTTTTTTTCCAATTTCTTAGATCTTTTTTGATTTTCCTTATATAAAACTACTATATCAGTTAATATGTTCTCCATGGCAGAAAATTATGACCATGCTAGCCTGCAGAGTTCTCATTTGTCTGTGAAATTCTTTTACGTGTTATGCTTTTATTATTATTTAAGCTATTGATGCTAGGTTACACGTGATTATTTTAATATTTATTATATTTATTTATCATGATTTTTTGTTTCCCAAATAAATTGAGATATTTTCCCACAGTATCTTACACCTGATGAATATGTTGAACCCTCCCCAGCCTTCAGCAGAATGCTAGACACATCTTTATCTTCAATAATTGTTGAGCATAGTGTTATCCAAGTGGTGGGTGAGGGCATTGTTGAAGTAATAGGGTGTTGGTGGTGATAATGCATATAGTTTTTTATTTTAGGTTTCTTAATAGCAAGTCAATTTATACTTTACTGTGTCCAAGAAATTTAGTCAAAATGGGTAACTTTCAATACAGACTAGGTAAGCAATAGTATTAACTACTATTTTTTCCCTTAAGTTCTGTGGTTTATGTCATTTATTATTTATCAGCTATATTTTGGTTTAATGCTATATATCATTTACAATTTGTATGTCCTCAGTATCTTTGATTCTAGAAAAATTTAATATAAATTTCCATAAAACTGGAGTATATTTTCTCATTAACACATCAAGCAATGGCTTTCCACATCTTGGGTTCAATATGTTTCATTATTGATGACATCTTATACAATCTATAATTACATTTATCTTTATTTTTTCTTTTATACAAAGAACAAATTGAAAGAAAATTCATGATTTCATTTTTCATGCTCAAGGCTTTTCTTCACAATTAATGGCTCACACATTTCAAGGAATATTAAAATTCATTTTCAAGATGACCCTCATCTTCTGCAATAAGCCATATCACCTTTAACTTACACTGTAAAGATAAAAACGATTGACAGAAAATACAACGGTTTATATGAAGGACAAAGTCTTATTTTCAGAAATGTTAACTACCACTAGAGAACACTATTTGCTTTTAGAAATAAAGCATTGCAAAAATTGAAGGGTCATATACTTGTATTTCAAGTTTATCACTAGCTTTACAGAGAGGACTCAAAACCAGATATAAAAACAAGTGTTTATGTAGAGGAAATTTATACATTTCATTTTAAATATACCCATTGTTTGTAAAAATATAAACTATATGAACTGAATCTATATAGCATGTGTAGAATCCTTGACTTCACATTATACAGTAGACTCAGAAACACCACCTGGTTTCACATTTTGTTATTAGTAGTCAGATCTTGAGAGAGTTACTTGTAGATTTTATCGATGTCCCATCTGTAAAATAGGGGTGATAATAGCATATTTTTTACAGGTTTCATATATATGTATATATTTTTTACAGTTTTCATATATATGTGTGTGTGTATATATATATGTGTGTGTGTATATATATACACACACATATATATTTTTTAATTAGTTTACTCTTGAAAATTCTTTGCACATTGATTAACACAATGTACTCAATAAATACTTTAATAATAATAAATTGTTTTTTCTCAGAATAAGATTTACAATAAATTCACGTCTATCCTACATTGTTATTACAGAACACACTAATGAACTTCCAAAACCTTAATTATAACTACAGACATTAAAAATTATCCAACTGAGTCATTCAGCTTTGATGTGCCCTTAACCAATCCTAGGAATATTTAATTCCTAAAAATTCTTCTTTATAAGTGAAACATCATACAATTTACTACTCAATCATAAATTAAACTTGATGTAACAGTAGTAAGACCTTCTCAGTGTAAAGAAAAAAAAAGAATAGACAAGCGAAGACTATTGCCTCAAACTTCGTTATATGCCTCTCTCAGTAAAAAGTAGAAATACGATTAAGGCTATCTTCAAATAAGTAGTCATCATATTTTATATCATTTATTGAATATCTCACTCATCATAGCTTTAGACCACAGAATAAGTACAATCAATTTTTAGAACAGTTCACATGCTATAACCTACATTGTTTTTGTTTTCCCTTTGGCTGTACTCCTGCCAGTTGTAGCTTAAAGAAAAAATAGTGCCTTTGATTCTGGTTATATAAACACAAAATGATCTATTATTTTAATAAAATACAAAAATGATATATCACACATTTCACAGAAAATGCAACAAATATTAGTAATCTTATGTTGCATAAAATAATGAACATTTGCCAGTATCCATTGTAGGGGATAGGCCATTAAACAATCCCTTGTTTCTCACAAATTTCCAAAATTTATTTAATCACAGGCTCTCTTTCCATCCCTTCTATCTACTATCTCATTTTTCTGATATAATAACTAAGTATCATGGAACACATTCTGGAGACAGTAATATTATCAAGCTAATTATGACAAAGATTATAGCTATGTTGTTATTGAATATCAGATAGTTTCTCCATAAGTTTATAACAATAAAAAATAAAGCAATGCTATACATTACATATGCACAGACAGCAGAGATTTTCCTTTACTGACTCATATAGGAAAAAACAAAACAAAACATCAGTTCCCATATTAAATGAAGAAATACTTTTAAATGGCATAGGTAAATCATAATTCTCCTGACTTCCTTAAAATAAGAGTGAACTGTCAGTAAATTTCAAAATATGTGAATCGGCATAAAACCTACCCCTATATCATTGCATTGTCTGCTTTATTTAACACACACGTCAAATATGTGATTAGCTCATTAAACATATTCTTTCCTTATACCCCACTTCAAATCTATTAACTCAAATTTATTCAGGGTTGGGGCCCAGAAATCTGTGATTTAACTACCTTCCTTAGTGATTCTTATATACACAATAGATTGAACACTACTACTCCTATACGAGAAAATAATACTACAATTTAAAAGTTTAAAATAATTAAATTTATAATTGTATATGTTTAATTTATTATGCTCTAAAATATTGTTAATTATGCATTTGAAGTTGACAATATTTTGAGATGCAATATTATGTGCTTGTGTTCAAATAAGTTTGCATCAATATTAATGATATAATAAATGTATTTTTAATGTCTAAGATATTTTCAATAATCAGTTGAATTTATCTGACTAAATATTCTAAACTCAGTATTTCAGTAGAGAAAGCATTTTGTAAATTTCAAATTCTTGTATTTGTGTTGCTGTCATGTTTATTTTTAATTGTTTGTTTTTTGTGGGGGGACATCTATTTAGAATCAAGTGAGCTGAAAAATGGTTAGTTTTTTCTAACCACCAGGAATAAGAGATAATTAAAATAATAATGATAATAATAATAACATACACATTACTATACTAGCTTTCAATTAGGGAGGTGTTGAGTGCAGGATACGAGATATAATTAGATGTAATGGAGTCAATTCACCTATTTAAGATGGGAAAATACTTTAAATATATTTTTATCATAATGAATATGTATTTTAAATTTAACCACATGAAGCATGGCTATATTAATAAAATTGTAGATGTACTTAATATGAGACAAAATGTTAAATATGACAATCATTAGGAATGATATTTTGGTGATTTCAAAGCTGAGTACAAATCTTATTAAAAATGAAAAAGTGAACATTTAACAAAAGCCAAAAGCCACCTTCAATAATTGGCAGGCTACCAAGCATATAAGATGAGATTCAAGGGATTAATTGGCAAAAGGAGACTGGAGTGGGATGACTTCAGAAGAAATCTACTCATCAGAAGTGTAGTGAGGCACACGGGAAAAATAATATGGTAGTCACCTCTGTGAAGACATAAATTGAAAACTCCTTTAACATCTTCATTTGGAGTGACAAAATGTCCTCAAGAAAATCTCCCTAAGGGCAGAATCTAAGTAGTAAGATATATGAGGTGTAATCAAAAAATACGGTGACAGTTGGGACAATTACAGTAAAAGACACAATGCCATTAATCCCCTGGAAAATACTCCCCCTAACTTCAAATAAACTTATCCCATCGTTCTTGCCCCTTTCTGAAGCAGTTCTGGAAGTCCTCTTTCATGAGTGTCTTTAGTTGCACTGTGGTAGCTGCCTCGATGTCCTGAATCATTTTGACTTTGGGGTAGAGCCAGAAGTCACAGGGTGCCAGATCTGGTGAATAAGATGGATGAGAACACAGCAACACAGCACAATGTTTTGATTTGACAGAAATTGGCGTACCAGAAGTGTTGTGTGACACGGGGTGTTGTCATGATGGAGGATGGTTTATGGCACACTTTAAAAAACATCTTCTCTCAACTGTAGCTCACATCCAACTGACTGCACAGAGCAAGTTGAAACTTGTCACACACTGTCACTGAGGTTCGATGCTCCGCTTCCCGGCTTGAAGATTCCTGACTTCTGTTGATGGCATTCGGCAGCAGCATTCACTGTATTTTGTGATCACAACGGAAAGGCTCCACCTTATTCACATCATCTGGCACCATGTGACTTCTGGCTCTTCCCCAAAACCAAAATGATTCAGGACCTCAAGGCAGCCAAGACAGAGCAACTAAAGACACTCACGAAAGAGGACTTCCAGAACTGCTTCAGAAAGTGGCGAGAATGATGGGATAAGTGTGTTCAAAGCAAGGGAGAGTGTATTGAGGGGCATTAATGTCAGCGTGACTTTTACTGTAATATTTTTTTTACTTAATCATTTACTGTATTGTCTGATCACACTTCATTCATATGTAGCAATATCTGTTCTTTCAAATAATATATAAATGAATTTCAACGAGTGATGTTTAAATGAAGTAAAAAAGAACATAAAACAACATGTCGAGTTTTTTCTGTTTTTTTTTTTTTTCAAAAAGCTATTAATGTATCTGTGGAATCACTGTTTTATCTATTTAACCTTTACCTCTACAGAAAAGAATCCCACTTCATGAATTACTATAGTAGGCACAATGATGACATCCTTGATGTACACACTGTAATCTCCAACACCTGTGGATATTACCTTATATTGCAAAAAATAGTTTGTTATTTGTTTGTTTTTGTAGGAAACAAAAACCAACGCCTTTCAAATTGAATAAGGAAGAATACTTACTAAAAAAGTCTGTATTTCAGCATTTTACTACATTCATTTTATCGATATATATATAACACTGAGTCACAGAGAATTATAGAATAAAACAATTTAACCAATAAATACTTTAGCAGTAAATATAAAAATATATTCACTTATATTCTTTTTTTGCCTCTGTTAAAATTTCATGTTGTAAATGGCAAGTGTAAATTTGGCCTTAGTTAAAATTAAAAGCAATCGGTTTGCTTAATGAAAAATGGCTCTATACCTTGTATTCCAACCATACCATAGAATTTAACATATCCAAATATCAGACATGGATTCCTCTAAATACTCTTTTAAAAAGTCTCTCACTCCAATATATGCTGTCCATTCTTTTTCTAATAACACTCAATTGCAAATGCAGTTGTATGTCAAGTCTCCTTTAAATATGTAAAAGATCTGTCCACAGTGTAACAGTGGTTTTTTGTTTTGTTTTGTTTTGTTTTGTTTTTTCTTTTTGAGCTACAGATACAAGTATAAAATTGCCAATGGGTTTCAATACATAATTATATAGATCAAGTTAATATTTCACTGAAGCAAATGTTTAATAGGCAACAAAGCTGTGCAAGAGTTTTGCTTTATTCTAGATAAAAAGTGCAAAACACTCTGAAACTATTTCAGCAAGTTTGAAGTCAAATAGCAGTAGTATAATATGTACACAAATACATCACCATACTATTATAACACAGAAATAATAAAGTTCAATATACTTGGGAAAGCAGAGGTGAATTTCATTGCTCAGGGAAGGAACAGTTTAATCTGAACTGAGGGAATCAAATAATTAGGACATTGAGAAATTTGTCATTTGTGTCATAAACACTAATTCGTATTTAAACTTAATATAGGTGGGAGAAAGATGAGTTGGGAGAACATTTTTTTTTCTAAACAACAGTTTCATCATGTTACTGAGATTTTTATTGTCTCTACATTACCCCAGATAATACTGTGTAAGCATAACATTCATATGTTAACCATATTTCAATCACATTGATAATCTATGCCATTGATCACTCCAGTACTAAACTTGAAATTTTCTCTAATCTACCTCCTTGCAAGTCCTAATCATTTTGCAAGATAAAGCTCAAACCCACTTTCAAGCTCAAGCCATAGAGTTCTATCCTTGGAAACTCTCTTGTCTTTATTATTTACATATAACATATTGATATTTGAGATACGCTGCCTTTGTTAGTATAGTGTCTGTGTTTATATTATTCATATATATATATATATATATATAAATATATGTGTGTGTGTATATATGTATATACACACACACATATATTGCTTAGAATCTGGATAGAAAATAATATATATATAATGTATGTATTATTTTCTATCCAGATTCTAAGCAATATGCAATAGTAGACAGGTTTTTATGTTTTTGTAAAGGAGATGTAATTGGCACAGTCATACTTAGCCTAACACCATGATAACACAATAACACAAACTGGGAGGCTTAAAATGAGACAAATTTATTCTCTCACAGTTCAGACTGTCAGAAGTCTGAAATCAGATATTGGCTGAGTTGGTTTCTTCTACAGGCTCTGAGGGCTAGTCTTTTCCATTCTTCCTTCCAAGCTTGAGTGGTTTCCAGCTGTATCGCTACAATCTCTGCCTCCATTCTTCCCCGTGTGTGTGTCTGTGTGTCCCCTACTCTTTTTATAAGATACCAATCATTGGATGTAGGGTCCACCCTGATCTGATATGTCCTTATATTCACTTATTAATTGTATATGCAAGGACTCTCTCCATAAATAAGTTCCCATTCTGAGGTTCTGTGTGGACTTGAATTATAGGGGTTCTATTCAAAGCACTACAAACATTCATTTAGTCACTGAGTATTTATCTGTCTACCATGGAAAAACACTAAGTTCACATGTACTATTTGGTTGATCTTAATCCATTCACAAAAACAAAAGAAAAAATGTGGTCTTCATTTGATATTTTTAAACAACTTACCTTCCATTATGCAGCTCAGATTAATTTATTAAAGTACATTGTTGTTAATTTGCATCAATATTCACTAAATCTTCATTGTCCCCTAATCAAGGTCATTTTTTAATTTGTAATTTTTCTATAAAATGTTTGCACTAATAATTATTTCATATCATCAAATTTAAGTTGACAGATGTCTCCTTAAGTTTATTTCAAAATTAATACAGAAAGTAAAATATGAATCACAATATAAAACTTTTCAATAGGAACAAAAAAAAACCCCACAGATGTTTACCTGTACCTCCATATTGTAGAGGCTTTACTCCAGGCAACACAAGGATAACTCAATGCTTTCAAAATATCATAAGCATCTGTGAGTTTGCCAAATGTATGATAGCATGAGACCATAATCATAGAAACAACTATGATTAAAAAGGCCATATAAAAATCTTATTTCCAGACATTGAAACTTGAACCAAAGTTATGGTGTAACAGGATTCACATAAAAATTATTATAGGCAAACTGTATTTCCAAGACATTGCATGCAGCCAACACACTCTCATGCATATAGAACACATACAGATAATTGATGAGAAGGTAATACTTATATGAAATTGAACATATAAATGGGCTTATGTAGATCACTGATCTCAACTTGGAAGTCAATCAAGAAATTCTAACATTAAGAGGAATATTGAAAAATCTCACTTCTTACCATTCCCACTTCAGTACTGGAATAGTGAACTGCAGCTTTCCTAGATGGACTTCATATCAACCACTGAGTTGAGTCTCAAAGTGCATTCCCATTTCTTGCTTGATAAAAAGTACTACTATTTCATGACAGTTTCAGTACTGGTAAAATGTTCATTGCTGTCATTTCACCCACCGTCTTTATCAATTCATTTTCTCTCTGGAAACAAGTTTACACCAATTCAGATAGGTTATAAAGAGAAAGCAGTTCAGTATCTTCAACAACAGTACCCCGCAGGCTTTGACAGAGGAATGGGTAGGGGCACTATGGCAATTAGATTGCTTTCACCTCCAAAATGGAAGATGTTGTTTTCAGAAAAGAGTTACAGAGAGCTAAACCTTGACTAATGAAGAGATATTAGTTTCCCAGACAGATATTACTCATAATGATATCTATACCATGGTACTGATACGTGTGCCAATCAGGATTATTTCAATTAATTGCTGCTAATATTTCTCAAGGAGAGTGGGTATGATGGGTGTGTGTGTGTGTGTGTGTGTGTGTGTCTGTGTGTCTGTGTGTCTGTATGTGTGTGTATGAGAGAGAGAGAGAGAGAGAGAGAGAGAGAGAGGAAAAGAATGAAGAAGAGAGGGAGATCAGGAGGGTAGTGAAATGAGAATATCAGACCATTTCTTAGAGCAGTATTACTCTAAGTCATAGCTTGCCCTTGGATAATCCATATCACAAGTATGACTATCAGTCAGAATACCTAAAGACTGTAGTTCCAGTATGAGATGAGTTGGATTTGGTCCATTGTGGCATGAGTATTTATTTCTGTGTTTTCATTTTATGACTTTAACTGCAATCTGTTGAGCAAGTGGGGAATAATTTAAGTGTTCCTGTACTCATTTATTCACCACAGCCTTGACAACCTGCTTGCATTTTTCTCCCTGCAAAGTACTTATTTTATCCTCCAGTCTTCATTTAGGGCTTCTCTCCCAACTGGGAATATATCCCAAGGTCAGATCTTGAATAAGAAACATGGGTGCAATTAAATGCATACAGTGAGGAACACTTTTAAATTAAACAGTCATAACCACCACCAGCGTCATTGCTGTGAATGATATGTAAACAAGCATACCATCAGGAGTATACCAGATCTTGATCCAGAAGGAAGTCCTAAATTTCAGAGGGTCAGTAAATATTAACCAGTCTTTAAGTCTCAGTATTATTGAATTAAACATGTGCTGATTTAAGTATCAGGTTATGAAAACTAAAAGACAAAAGATGCAAACATATCTTTACTAATAATATATCTCAGTGAAGCGAAAGAAACAGTTTCCCAAAAAAAAAAACACGAAGAATTTTAAAAATCAGAGAAATAGTGAACTTTAAAAAATAATGCTGTTCTTGTTCATTTTCCTAAGTACCATCAATGATGACATTCTAATTCACACACACACAAAAATTATGATTTTGTTGTCCTCATTTTAAATATGAGGAAAATTATTCTTTAGGATTTATTTTATATTTGTCTAACTTCATAGCTCAGGGGAACTGTGGGGCAGGTATTTAAATAAAAGCCATCTTATTCAAATATCTAGAAGCAATAGTTTTTTTTAAAAAGACTCTGCTAATAGCTTATGACCATAATCTTCAAATCAGTTATTGTGGTGACTAGTGAATTATACTAATTTATAAAATGAGTGTCAGTAACATAAATATATGATAACACTAAGTCAGTAATATGAGGAATAGAATTTCTATTTAAATTTGATCTGAACATTCACACAGAGACTTTAAAAATCTGTTTTGGAAAATTGCTTAACATATTTAGAAATATATATATATACATAATTATATATAACATGTGATATATGTAATTTCGATATATAATTATATTTAACATAATATGTTATATATATATATATTCGTTCATATATTTTAATATATTTTCTTGTATAGTATATTGCACATAAATTTTATTCATCCAACATTTTAGATACTCTTTATAAAATAACAAAACCACTGTCATTAGAATATTCTTTCTGGTAGGATTGAGATTACTCTATATTTTATCACAAATTTAGGACTATTTTCAAATAATCTATTTTCGTAGGCTTTATATATTTTATTTTGCCATGTATAATGTGCACTCATGTTTTTGGCTCAAACTTTCAGGGGAAAAAATCTATTGTTTTAATTTTTTAATTCAAATTTTTATTTGTTTACAATTAGGTACTTGTTTTTCTATTAAAAAGGAATTTTAGCATTTATTTTTAACATATTATGATACAAGAAATTTTATGTAACAAGTAATTACAAAACACAAGACCAGATACAAGGTACAAGAAATTTTACATACTGGTAACAAATTTATGATACTTATGCATCATAGAAGACCAAGAACTCTACATCATTGGAAGTTCATCATAAGTTCAACAAAACTGAGTATTGTATTCCAGAGTATTATTTTGCATACGGATATTGTTATTGATTTCTAGAGTTACACTTTTAACTCACATTCATAAGTAAAAGAATTAAAAACATTTACATACATACAGAATTAGTACTACACATGTATAATTTTTCCCTTACAAATTTGGGCAAAAAAGTACACATTTTATATGGCAATACAGTAATATAAAATATATGTAATAACATCATTGTTTCAGAACCAAACTATAATATTTATGCAAGCTAAAATAAATAAGTCTGGATTTCTGTTTTCTAAAATTAAAACATTAGTGGATTTACTGTTATTTCTGAAAAGTGGCAACTCTCTCCCTCTAATTAATTTGGATTTAACTATGTAGGTTACCTAGAAAAAAATCACAGAAATATAGATACCATGTATTGTGTCATCTTATTTTACTATATTGTGGTTACCATTTTTTCCCAATAACTATTTCACTTGCCTACTGAATATTCCTTGTGTGAGAATAAAGCATAGTACAGTCTTTTCAAATATTAATGATGAATTCATGATATCTTTCATTTATTGACTTGTATTTTAATCGTGGTGTATTGTCAACCAAGACAGTAAAATAGAAAATGCTTTGAGATACTTCAAAAAATATTTATACAAATAGTCTTATAAAAAACTTTTTTGCATCAACATATTGGTACAACTTTTGAATATTAGAGATTATTGTGAGGCAGGTGTCTGAATCTTTCATTTTCCAGACAGCTGGTAGAACTGAAGTAAAAACCAAGTTCTCAATTTGGATTCTATGTTTTTATTTGTTTATTCTGGCAAATACTGGTATTTTCTTTTTTACTTGGATTTGGTAAACTTTTAGAATAAGGGAGACAATTAAATCAACCCACAAATTTTGATTTAAACATCATCATTTTCCCATAGAGAAGTTTGCTTGATTTTTCTGACAAACAAATGTATAAATTATCTGGATAATTAAGTTACTTTTAAATTTACATGACATTATCATTCATTTCACAATAAGTTTGTTCTGTATGATAAAAAAATAAGTGTTTTAATAAGATATTTAAAGAACCTCACAAATTAATGATAAAATAGATGAACACATAAAAGTACCTTAATTATTAAATCAATTATTTAAAAGAAGCATTCAATAAACAAGCCATAAACATTACAGTAACATACCAATTAAAACTTTGTGATATTTTCCTTCAAAGAAACCAATCAACAGATGAAACTAAGAAAAGAGTTCAGAAAACTATGCTGTTGAGTGTATAAAGTTAGTACATGTTAGAGGTGATACCAACAATAAATGTGCAAAAATTAAAGTTGAAGAATATCTCTCAATAATAATAAAAGACTCTCTTCATGTGAGTTAAAAAACTTAATATGAAAGTTAAACATATAAATAAAATAGAAAAAGGTGTGTTATGCTATATCAATGATTTTTTATTGGCAGAGAACTTCTACAACATGACCCGGAAAGCATAAATTTTATAGTTAACAAAAAGGATTAAGGATTGATTTTTATTGCAAAATAACTAATGATTCCTATAACATAATGGATATTACAAATAACTTAAATACAGCTGATAACCTGAGCCAGTATAGTTTCAACAGCTACCACTGATGTAGGGTTAATATCTAAATTATACAAGAAAATCATACAATCAGTCTGGATAAAAACTATAGACTCAATTATATGCTCTTTCCAAGAGACAGAAAGTGAATTTGTGGAAAATTGTATACCATGTAAAATTAGCATAAAAGCCACTTGGTATTGTTTTCAAAGTACATTTTTAAAAATAATATTTGTGAACACAAAGATGGGCATTTCTTAATGTTAAAAAAATGAATTCATATGGAGCTCATAAATATATATGTTGGTAAAATCCGAAACCTGATTTTCAGATTTCAGATATTTTTATATATTCATGTTATTAATTATGTTAATTATTTAATATATATTAAATATTCAGATATTTTTTCAGATATTTCAGATATTTTTTCATATATCTGAAATATATTGAAACACACACACACACACACATATATACATATATTGTCTGGTTTTGCTCTATGAATTTGGAAGATATATTTATATCTATATATATATATCATCTATATCTACATCTATATACATATCTTTAAAATTGAAGAATGGATCTTCAAATTAATTGAGCAAAATTGCAATATAAAAGGATAAATAAAAGCATCTATATTATTGAGGCAGAGACATTAACTTTACTCTGAATAACTGACAAAACCAATCAGACATGAACTGTATTTAAATAATGATATAGAAGATTTAAAGAACACTGTCAACAAATATGATCTAGTTGATATTTAAAAAAAAACTTACCCAACATAGGGGAAATAGCATTATTTTCAAATGTATATGAGATATTTACAAAGATAGATGACATTCTGGGCCGTGGATCACAAAGATTGAAATCATACAGAGTATATTCTCTGACACAACAGCATTAAAATAGTTAAATATCAATAAGATATTTAGAAAATACCAAGATATTTGGAAATTAAAAACACATAGTAAATCATGATTCCTAGAGGAATAAGGGAAATTATAAAATGTTTCATCTGAATGATAATGAAATTACAACATATCTAAATTTTTAAAATGTAACTTAAAAAATGCCTAGAGGGAAAATTATATCATTAATTATCTCTATTAGAAAACAAGAAAGGATAGTATCATTATTTATATTTCACCTTGAAAAATTGGAAAAGCTAAATGGAATGTGGGAAGCTGGTTTAGAATCTACATCAGCAAAAGGACAAGAGTGGAAAAACTGGTGAATATTAAACAGTGTCTGGAGTTTAGCTAATAATAATGTACCTATTTAATTTCTTATTTTGACAAAAAGGCATTGTTTTCTAAGATATTAACATTAGGGAGTGGAGGCGAGTGAGAAAGAGAATATACTCACTTTATTCCCTAACAGTTTTTTAATTAAATTTATTGGCTGACATTGGTTAGTAAAATTATATAGGTTAGGGAATTATCAAAGGACACTTTGGTTGGTTCCATATTTTGGACATTGTAAATAATGCTGCAATGAACATCAGTGTATGTATATCTTTGCAGATAAATATTTTCAGATTTTTTGGATATATAACCTTGAAAGGGATCACTGGGTCATGTGGTGATTCAAGTCTTACTTTTTGAGGAACCTCCACACTGCCTTCCATAGTGGCTGTACCAATTTACATTACCACCAACAGTGTATGAGGGTTCTTTTTCTCCACTGCCTCTCCAACACTTACCATTATTTGTCTTGTTAATGATAGCCATTCTAACAGGTGAGAGGTGATATCTCTTTGTGGTTTTGATTTGCATTTCTCTAACAGCTAGTGAAGTTGAGCATTTTTTTCGTATATCTGTTGGTCATTTATAAGTCTTCTTGGGATGTGTCTGTTCACGTCCTGTGAGGAATAGGCAAGGATTTTACTCTCACTAATTTTATTCAGCATTTTACTGAAAGTACAGCCAAATAAACAATGCAATGATTAAATAGTAGGCATTCTTTTTACAAAGAAAGATGTAAGTGTTTCTCTTTTGGCAGGAGGTATGATTGCAAGATTAAAAGGAAACCTAAAATAGTTTTCAAAACATGGGTTTTCTCAAAATAAAACCTTCAGTCTTATGTTGGACTAGCTAAGCAATATAGCTGAGTCTAAGGCCCAATGACCAATATTTTTTACTTGACACAATTTTAGGTAGTCTCCTCTGAGCCCTCAGATCTCCTAGGCCTGATCTTCCCTGTTCATCTCTATCCTTAGAGTCCAGTTTTTGCAAGAATCCTGTAAATTTTCTTTAATTAGAGTTTCCCAATTCTTGCTATCTGATCACGCATTGTATCTAATCAATTCCTTATCTTCTACCATTCCTGCCCCTACCCCCACCCCAGGTAATATCTGATTATTCCCACTTGCCTTTAGCAACAATCCCATTCGGTCAGTTTAGCAAATAATTACTTCTAATGTTTCCTAGTAGTTTTCTATCCATTGACTCTCACCCTGTTCCTTGGCTATAAATGACCACTTTTTCTTGCATCAGAGTTGAGCCCAATCTTTTTCCTGTACTACCCAATCCCATTATAATAATTCCTACAGCTATCATAATAGTCCTGAGTAAAGTCTGACTTACCGGTCCAACAAATTCAGAATATCTTTTTTTTTCTTTAACATCAATAATAAAATTAGAATACTCTTCAAAATGCAAAAGTCATGATTTTTTGCTAACTATGAAATTATTTCAGAAAATATATGGAAGAAATAAGAAGCTATGTTCAGGTGAAGGAGTGGGACAAATTAGACAAGATGCGCACACCAGTGTCTTTATACTGCATGGAATTGACTTCAGGATCAAATGTGGGGATCCACGTGGGCAGGATCCTTCAAAAAACCAAGAAGTAGCCCCATGCTTACCATCTCCTCTGTTCTTCATCTTAAGATCTTACAGTCTTAAAATGGCTCTGGTCATTAGTTTGTCATAATTCAAGTGGCTCAGTCTAGAGAAGTGAGTTAAATTTTATTAATAAATATATAAAAGCAATGTAGCATTTTTACAAAAAGAATTTATCACAATCTTAGGTTAAATTAGAGGGAAAAAATTCATGGAAGTGTTGCAGACTCAAAAGCTAATCAGTTAATGAAAATGGAATAGTCTGGAAAATTGTTCAGAAATCAATTGTTCAGAATATTTTTTAAAAGTAACTATTTGTTTCTTAATTTTATATTTATTGAGAAAAAAAATTGCATGGTAAAATTTACCATTTTAAGCAAATTTGATGAGATTGACAAATTTGACAGTTTTCAGAATACTAGTGGAAAAAAGGAGGAAGACAATTGAACACAAAGTAACAGAAGCTGTGATGGGTAGGGAGAGTTTACATTGGATGTACTTTATGACACATTTGAGATTTCTGGAACAAGAACTTATACTGCTCATTTGTTGTACTCCATGACATTTGAGATTTCTGGAACAAGAACCTAACACTGCTCATTTGTTGTCCCTGAAGGATGCATGGAAAAGCAGTAAGCATTGAGACACTCATGATTCTTACCTAGTAGTGGTAAGAAACCATATCTTTAGAACTTAAGCTTAATTGTTGAAAGAACTGAACATTGGGGAATGATGAAGGAGAACTGACTCCAGGTGGTGAACACACAATGCAATATATAGATGATGTATTATAGAATTGTACACTTGAAACCTATAAAATTTTACTAACCACTGTCACCACAATAAATTTAAAAATTGTTTTTAAAACTGCTTTTTTCCTACTCTTTTGGTATCCACAGAGAAGGGTACATATATTTTTTTTAAGTCCTCCTATCTTTTCCTCCGATATATCCCAATCCTTCCTACACAACTGAAGTAAGAATACATGGATGTTAGGAGACAGTTACGTTTCCAAATTTGTTGGACTTAACCTACCAATATGGGACAGAGAAAACATGGGCTCTTTTTCCTCTGCTCCACTTTAGTCTAGTGTGATACAGGAACCACATTAAGAGTGCACTTGTTGTTACCACCCACAGTTACCTCCTTTTGTTTCAACAATAAAAAGGAGTTAAAAAAGTATACATTTTTAACGACAGAAAACAATGTGAATTAATTGAGATAAATTCCAATTTGATCTTAATTTTTGAGTCTTCTTTTGTGTGAATAGCAATAAGGCAAAATTTGAAGACAATAACTACGCATATATTATATAATCTATCATATATTGTATATATTGAAATAAATAAAATCTGTTGGGCCCGAATTGTAATCTAATGATACAAACTTACACACACCCCGGGAGTGCCAAAAAAATGTATACAAATGGACATTTTGGTCAGTGTTGCTCAAGCAGTAGTTCACCATAATAAGAAGTTCCTGGACGCTGATGGTAATCACTTTGAGCACCTCTTGTAATTGCAGAAGTCAAACATGACTTGTATTCATTTTTTGTTATTGGTATATATTGAGCACTGCAATTTTAATAGCATTTCCTTTCTTAAAATGTGTATACATATATTTGGCACCCTGTGTGTGTGTGTATGTGTGTGTATACATATATATACACACGTGTATATTTAATCGATTATTGTACCCTATGATTTGGGGGAAAAAAGTCATGAGACTTCCCAACATAAAAGAATGAATAATTATACAAATGTACAGAATTTTCAAAAAGTGTTCTATAAATATAGCATTTGGTATGTCAAACCTAAAAGTTATTTTCCCAAATACTTCAGTAAATGGAAATTGAAAGTTTTCCAAAACCCATATTTAATTTATTGTTTTTACTAATTTTTGGCACCTTTATTTTTGTTTTAATCTATAGTCAAGCTAAAGTGTTAATTAGTAGATATCAGATATTTTCTTGCAATTTTGTAATTACTAAGTATAAGAGTGAATCTTTATTATCATTTTGCAATTACATCAATTTTAAGATTTATCTTTATGATACTTATATTTATAAGCATTTTTAATTAGTACCCAATAAAAAGTTTCAACGAAAGCTAGATACATTCACACTGCACACTTAATTAGGTTATGAATTATTTATTAAAACAGCACTTACCACACTATAACTCTATGAGTCTATAAAAAGCATAAACTTTTTCAAAATTTAAAATAGTTTTATGATATCTACTTGTGCTGTCAACTCACAAAATAAGATATTCTAGTTAAAAGATTATTTTCCCACTTTATAAATAGCCAATGTAAGTAAACCTCTTAATTTATCATAATGCATTTCTTAATTTAGTTACAGTAGTTATTTTAATTTTGGTCTAAATAATAGATTTTCTTTGTTAAAAATGCAAAGCAATTTCCAAGACACTATGATACATGAAGGGAATTTCAGAGAGCAATCCAATTTAAGAAAATAACTAACTTCATCTTTCTTCTGCATTCTCATGAAAAAAAAAGAAAAAAAAAAAAACAGGTGTCAATATGCTAAAATAAAATCAAGTCTATTTTTAGTTTAACTGATAGTTTCAGGCAATTATAAATAATAAAGTTTTATAATTAAGAGCACAGCTTTGAAATTCATGTAATAAAAATATCAACACTAACATTAAGTGAAATATTCCACTGTTTTTAATATTTTAAAACTTCCTTAACTGAAAGAGAATTTTAAAAATATAAACATCTTACAATATGCTCATTGTAAGCTAATGATTACTGATAATCAAATTTTGTCAGGGTTGTTTTAGAAACTCTAACTTACACTCTTGATTTTAGTATACCTCTTTTTCTCCCCCAAAGTAAACATCCTATTGCTGACTCCTCTAAATTATTATCAAATTTTGGGAAAATTCAAGCTGGGAAAAAATCTCTGGCAAATCTAAGTTGACAGTAAAAACTAAATAGAGCCTAAATTAAAATTGTATACAATAATTTATTTGTAACTAAAGTATAATGACCTATTGCAGGATAAAGAGGACATTTTCTTAAATGTAATGATATATATGTAAAGAGAATCTGAATTAGGGAGCCAACATCAGATAGTAAACCTTTCCTCCAGATTCCCGTAAGTCTTTGTGCTATAATAATGTCCTGTAGATACTTGCTCTTCTCCGTGTCTGCCCCATTAGGGTTTGAGCTGTTTTCAGCCACAAATTTTAAATTTTTCATCTTTGTTTCCTCAGACCATAGAAAACAAATTCTAAATCATTCTAATAATATTGTGGTAGAGTATAAACAGAGTGTGATAATATGAAATACTATTAACACATAAATATGAACTATTATGTTTAACTATCATATATTTGTTACATCAACTTTTTTTCTGTGTGGCACTTTTAATGTCTTGTGCTTCTGGCCCTTTTTTCTCTGTGGCATTTTTAATGCCTTGTGCTCTGAGGGAGAATTAGGGTATAGCTACAGATATGTGTGAGGTCATCAACTATACAAAAGCCTTACCTACTCTCAAAGGTGCTTTTGTTAGAATGATATAATAAAGCCAATATAAATTGAAAAGTAAAGTATGACTTTTATAAAGAAGGGAGGGGAAGAACAAAAAGGGTTAGAAAATATAGTGATACATATTGAGGCTTTTTCAGTACACTGAAATGAAGTCCCATCTCCCTTCAGTCTCTATGTAATACAGGGCTTTTGAAAAGGATGGAACAATATGAATTAGTTTATGCAAACCCTTTCAAAGAGATTTTGGGGATATGTCTCAGCAGGAGATAAATAACTTGAGATGTATATTTTCCGCAGATTTCTCTCTTCTTTGAAGGAAAGATACAGTGACTGTAGTACTTCTGTTTGCTTGCTGTTCAGAAGTAACCAACATTGTAAGAGTAGCTGTTCTCACTATTTCTGCCCTTTAAAGCCAGATCAGTAACTGACCTCACCACCTTTTCCATTCTACACAGGAGATTAAGATGAGAATACCATGACGTTTGAAACTGACCAATTAACAAATGATCAGGCATTACCTTGAGTTATATCTTCTAGTTCCTAAGAAATTGTAAATCTGATGTGTGCGCTCGCGCACGCGCACACTCACTCACACACACACACACACACACACACACACAAATACAGAATGTGTGGGTGTTTCTCATGTCAACGATGATACAACTATATATTTGCTCATGAAGGAGTACTTGTCAGGGATTTTTTTCTATCCTCTAAATTTCAAAGGAAAGAGGTCACATGTACCACAATTATGCAGTGGATATAAAGAAGAGGGAGTTCTGGGAGGACCCTTAGAGTCCATGGAACCTACAAACTGACAGGATAATATTCTTCCTTTCATGTGTTTATCGTATCTCTGGAAACTGAAGAAAAATCTAATCTGTACTCTAAAATTTACATGAGTAAAATGTTTTTGTTTTCGTTTTTTCTTTTTTGTAAGAAAACTAACATTTGCTTTAAATTGGCCAATCTGCCAAAGCAAAATAAATAAAAATAGATAGATAGATAAATAAATAAATAAATAAATAAATAAATAAATAAATAAATAAATTTCAATTTAGTATACTCAGTCAGATTCAGTGATTTGATTAATATCCTAGTCATTGTTCAATTCATAGTCTAGTCACTTTGAGGACATAGGCAGTCTGTCAGTAATTTATTGCACTTCCTTTGTGTCTTCCAATCACTCCAAAGTGCTCTGTGATCACCCCTACATTGATGAAGTAAGCAGTGTCCTCAGAAACCTCAAGTTGCCGATTAGTTTAATTCACTTTGGCCTATCTGACCAGCAGAGTTCTGCATTGTTGGCCTCTGCTAGGGCCACCTGCCTTCCTCCTCTACTGGATGTGATGCTGACCTACGCTGGTGTCAATAGTGGAGCCACAGAGTCTGCATACTCTAGAAAGGAAACTCTTCTGGTTTACCTGACGCAAATACTGGCTCATTAAGTTATTCTATGTTCTCTTTAAAGGATAGAGAACTAGACATTACTCTCTACCATATATATATGAGGAAGTAATGTCCATGAAGATGTTCTCAGGATGGTCCCACAGGTGCCATTTCTTGGTTATTGTTCCTCAGCCATACTGGATATTAGATTTTTTGGAATTTTCTAAAATGAACAATGAAATAATTTCCAACGTTAATTATGACAGGCAGAATTCCAAAATGCCACCTTCAAATTTCCCAACCAGAATCCCCGTAACTGTGAATATGATGAGATACTGTGTTTCCCTGAAAATAAGACCTAGCTGGACAGTCAGCTCTAATGTGTCTTTGGGAGCAAAAATTAATATAAGCCCCATTTTTATTTTATTATAATATAAGACCAGGTCTTATATAATATAATTAATATAATATAATATAATAATAATATAATATAATATACTGGGTATAATATAATAATACCGAGTCTTAACTTTTTCTCCAAAACACGCATTAAAGCTGATGGTCCAGCTAGGTCTTATTTTGGGGGAAACACGGTATTTACCCCATGATTATGTTACATTACATGGCAAAGGGATTTGTCACATGTAATTAAGTTTAGTATCAGTGGATTTTCAGTTAATTAAAGAAGAGATTGTCCAAGTGGGCCTAAGATAGCCATATGAGCTATTTGAAAGCAAAGATGTCTTTTTCTAATTTGTGGTAGAAGGGAAGTAAGAGATATTTGAAGTATTTAAAGGATTCAGAGTATGATTGCTGGCTTGAGATGGAGGGGGACCTATAACAGGGAATAAAGTGACCCTGAGAAGCTGAGAGTAGATCCCAGTTGATAGCCCAAAAGGCAATAGTGACTTTAGTCAGGCAACTGCAAGAAACAAAATTCTATTAACACCCGGAATGAGCTAAATGTGTTAGTGAAGCAGATTCTTCCCCAAAGCTTTAAGAGAAAAGCCTCACTCAGACAACATTTTTATTTCAGCCTGTGATACCTAAGTTAAGAAACCAGAAAAGCCAGGTCAGCCCAGACTCTGGCTTACAGATTATGAGACAGTAAACCAATAATTTTTCTTCGATTCTGAGTTGGATGATTTGTGTTATTTGAGTAGTTAAATTTGTGGTGATTGTTACCTCTATTTTTTTCTCTGTAAAGTTTCCTAGAATAATGAAACCAAATTAATAAAGACAACCAAATAGAGAGGTCGTGCTAATATAGACAGTGAGCTGAAAAAATTCTATGGTTTCAGTTGTCATTGAGATTGTTTCTTATATTGCTGTAACCAAGTATCACAGGTAAAGAATTTCAGTTCCAAAAATACATAGAAGGAAGATGTCATTCATGCCACTAAAATGTTCTTTAGATAAGTAAGTTATTTTACATATTTTTCTGCTAGGAAATGTAAAATATACACAGATGTATTAGAGTATATATATTTTATACAGAGAGGTGATTTTTAACATCGATTAGATCGTCATAGAATATTTTCACACACTGTGAAAATATGATGGATATTTTGTACAAATCAAATTATCTGGCATTAAATTATCTTTTTTCCTCAATTTATATCTGAAACTAATTTATCTATGACAATATATTAATGTAATTTGTGTCACTTTTTTTTTTTTTTTTAAGATTTTATTGGAGAAGGGGAACAGGACTTTATTGGGGAACGGTATGTACTTCCAGGACTTTTTTTTTTTTTTCCAAGTCAAGTTGTCTTTTCAATCTTAGTTGTGGAGGTTGCCGTTCAGCTTCAAGTTGTCCTTTCAGTCTTAGTTGTGGAGGGTGCAGCTCAGCTCCAGGTCCAGTTGCCATTGCTAGTTGCAGGGGGTCCAGCCCACCATCCCTTGCGGGACTCGAGGAATTGAACTGGCTACCTTGTGGTTGAGAGCCCACTGGCCCATGTGGGAATCGAACCGGCAGCCTTCAGAGTTAGGAGCATGGAGCTCTAACCACCTGAGCCACTGGGCCGGCCCTGTTTCACTTTTGATATAGAATTCAGAAAAGGTAATATTGAATAGAAAATACACTTTTTCTTACAAATCATTAATCCTAGTTATTGTACATTTGTATTTTGTGTGTAATCAAAAAATAAGGTATCTAGTTTTAAAATATATATATATATATATATATATATATATATATATATATATATATTTTTCTGAACACTGTGTTCTTCAACATATTACATGATTAAAGTATTAGAAATTGTAAATAACATCTAATTTGAAGTTGAGGTTAGTTTAGGGCTTAATATCTTGGGATTTGATTTTTTGTAAATATTGAATTTTTATGTTACAAAAAATTTTTATTATCATCAAAGTATGCCTAACATAGAAAATTATAAAGAACAAAAAGTAATCTATGAAACTAATACCCAAAATAATCATGTTAATTTATCAGAACACATGTGAGGTACTTCCATGCAATAGACAGTTTTTAATATGAAATATTTCAGTCTATGATGAATTTTTTGTCTCATTTTATTTTATATATTTTCCAGCACTAATACTTTCTAAAAATTTTAGTATGTATAGCTGTGTGTGTATACATACATCATAACATATGCATATGCGTCTCTTTATTTAGGAAGTTGATTAATGATTATTCAATTGCATTATATCATGCCTTTGGTCTTTATCTGTGTTTGTTATGATGTGGTTAATTGCTAGTGATAGAATTATTATTGGGTTTTACAGCCTCCTTTGCCCATTTATTATTTAACATTTATCTTACGTTATGATTTATATGAAATATATTAAACCATTATCTGTAAGAACAATTTATATATCATTCCAGTTTAACAATGTGGAATTTTAAAATGTTCAAGTAGAATTGCTTTTCAATTAAAATATGGCATTTAACGTTATGAAAATAGCTTTACTGCTATATATGTTTAATTATCATTACCTCCCACTCCCAGTAGTATTTTGTCAATTTCTAGATAATTTAAGCGATAATCTAGATAAATATTAAAATATGTCTTTATGTTGCTATTTTGTTCTCACTCCAGCTCCCCCAATTACAATGCATTGTTTAATTAGCTACTTAGTGTATGAATTAGTTCCAATTTGAGTTACCTAATACATAAATATCATTGTATAAATGTACACTATATGTTTTATGTATAAATTATACGTTCTTTCAAACTGTCTCTTACGTTTTTATACCTACATATCAAAACTTTGAGATAACACTTTTAATAGTATCACTACAACTGCTGTGACTACTACTTAAACTATGTATTTATAATAGTCATTGCTCATACACTGTGTTCTAAGAACCGGGTTTACTACACACATGAATGAAACGGAGATTTAAACATATTTTTCTATGCTATTATTTTGAAGACAGGCTGTAGCTTCCATAAAAATTTTAGACTGTAGTTAAATTGCTTTTTGTGACTCGGAAAGTAAAAATAATTTCCTTATTATTTGTAAACGTTTGAAATCTATACATATGAAAAAATGAAACAAAAGAAAAAATTAACCCCTTTTTGTTAATGATTTAAACTAAACCAATGCCTTCATATTCTTTGTTTGAAAATTTGGCAGTCACAATAATTGTATATAATTAAATATTAATATACATACAAAACAAATAAACAAAGCATGCCATTATCCTTAACTCCCAAATCCAAGCATGCTCTACAAACACAGGCATTGTTGTAGCTTGTGTCTGGTGTTTAGCAACTCTGTTTTGCTTGGAAATCAGAGAACTGTGATATCAAACTCTTGAGGATAGCCGATCCCAGAAAGAAACTGTCAGGGAATTGTGCTACCAGCTATGCCTCTGGAAATGTCTTATTAGTGTTGAAACTTCACTGGGCTGACTATTTAGGTGATGTGTTCTTTTATTTTTTTAAAATTTATATAAAACTATTGTATCTATCTCATACAGAATATCTATTTTTAAAACACAAGGTGTTTTTTTCCAAGGAGAAACTGAATCATCCTCGATTGGCGAAAGAGTCATATGATATTTCTGTTTTAATGAGGTAAAAGTGCCCTCTTTCCCCACAAAATCCATACCTCCTTCATCCTAAACATGTAACATTTTAGCCAATATTATCTGTCATTTAAAAATATATATTTCTTATTTTTATGAACATGCAGTTGGAAGGTATATATTTATCATTTTTCCGTGTTTATTTGATTTTGACTCGCAGGTATAACTTTATGTTTTTACTGTGTTTCCTGCAAGCTGTGTGGCCAATATCCCTGATCACCTGGTCACTACTTTAGATATCTCTATTTAGAAAATATTTTAAATAGAAGAGGTTTCAAATTTGAGAGTATTCTAAAATGTTAATTAATTAATTTGTCCATTCATTTATCATTTCTCCATTTAGTCGGTTACATGAGGCTATTTATTATAGACCACCATTGTATGGCACCAAATAAACCAGCAATTATCATTCAAAGCATGACCTTAGCCCTCAAAGAGATTGCAGTTTGTTCAGGAAAAACAATGACAATGAGGACACTACATAGCATCATGAAGGTTATGATATATTAAAATTCAGGACACTAGAAGACGAAGAATAGAAGGGCAAAGTAAAACATCACAATGATTCTATAAATAGATATTTAAAATAAGTATCTTTGCTCAAAGTGTTTAATTCAGCTAATATTTGAATAAAAACAAACTTTGATTAGTTAAATCACTATATTTATGTGTGTGTGTTGAAATAGTATGTAAGAGTATTCTCTTAGTAGATAACTTCATGATTTTTGTGATACTTGTTCCTCACTGATATAGTTCACTCTCAGAAGCAGATTATTTGCATTTACTGACATATGTCCGTAATTAAAGTTCCCCACCCCCTCAAAAAAACAGTTTTGACTCTTTTCTAACCCTCCATGGCAGCCATGTTTCAGGGGTGACTTAACAGGAGTAACTACTAGATGTTTTCTCACCTCATTATTAGTTATAGCTGTGTTTCCCCGAAAATAAGACCTGGCCTGTCAGTCAGCTCTAATGCATCTTGGAGCAAAAATTAATATAAGACCTGATATTATTTTATATTATAGTACATTATATTATAGACCCTGTCTTATGTTATAGTAAAATAAGACCGGGTCTTATATTAATTTTTGCTCCAAAAGAAGCATTAGAGCTGATTGTCCATCTAGGTCTTATTTTCGGGGAAACACGGAATTATGCTACTTTCCACTATTTATATTATACTCACTCTGTACCTTCAGTGGTAAATCATTTTTCATTTGAACTGTGTTATTCAGCTGGCAATCTGTCGAAGAGTCATGCTAGTGACATTTTAAAAAATAACACATATTTACACAAAGGGCATGCACATTTGAAGAATAATTTCTACTACTAAAGGAATTTCTACATTGTCATATACAAAGATTAAGTTTAAAATGTCCACATATTAATTGAGATACTAGTAGAAAACCAAGACATTGATACTTTCACATAATGAAAAATCTGTGCTGATTTTATTGGATTCTTCATTATATAGCTTGATATCTGAACACTTTAAAAATTAACTACTAGTTCTTTAAAATGTACAACATAAATACATAAGAATAAACATCATATTTACTTTGATTATATATAGATAGGTGCATACATGCATACATATACATATATATATTCAAAATGTATCCTTAATGTCCTAAAGAGACACCTACTTTGATTATATATATACATATATATATATATATATATATATATATATATATATATATATACACATATGTCCATAGACTGTTTTCCATAAGATCATTTTTTCTTTACGATGTAAAATGTGCTTGAGTACTTTAAATATCTCCTCCTAGCTATCATAGACTCCTGGGGCACCAGGACAAGAGAAAAAAAAAATGACAAAGAGAATTTGTAGAAATTTTATTATCTGCTAAAGAGAAAATACTCTCTGGAGAGAACAGTCTGATTTCTCAAGCTTATCCCAGTTGACTACAAATCACATAAAACCCTTCTTCCCAAGCTATCTTATTAGGGATTCTTTTAAAACTCAAGATCTTTTGGATTCTAATAATCTGTGTGATATTCATAGCAAATAGAATGTATTTATTGAATGTTACAATTTATGTAACATTTATATACCATGAAATTCATTTTTTTTTAAACTAGAGACATAAGAGACTATATATAAGAATAATATGAAGGGTAGCATTGAAGCTCTTAAAATATTTACCTAAAGTATAATTGCAAAATTTGAAACATTCAACCCAGGGGGCTTTCAGGATATTTCACTGTGTTTGTGGTACAGGAATCATACATTAGATTGTGTGCTTGTGTATGTGTGTGTGTGTATATATATATATATATATATATATATATATATATATATATATATATAGAGAGAGAGAGAGAGAGAGAGAGAGAGAGACATATTTAGTATCATATTTCTCGTGTCTATTTTATCTATGCATTATGTTAAAATTATATATTGGTATAGTATTATATACACACTTTTTCAAAACCATAAATAAATGCAGACATATCGGGAGCCAATGTTCCAATTTTTATTTTACTAATAGGACTATACAGATAAAATATTTTTGAGATACTGATCTAGTTAAAAAAATATGAAAAGAAAAATTTATATGCAGTTAGTTGGATGATCCATTCAATTGACTGAATATAACTGCTAAATCTAGTATTGAATTAGAATACAGTGAAGGTGGGGAGACATGGTTTGTCAATACACTTTTCATGATTTAGAATATATATCTTGGACCTTTGGATTCCAGTCATCACTCTGTCTTAACAGCAAGTAAAAAGCTGAAAATTGAAAAGTAGACTCTTAGATATGTTAGAGAAGTGATGTTACAGGTGAAACTACTGACCTCCCCACCACGCCCCCCAAATTGGAGAGACAGACAAGCAGAGATAGAGAATTACAACTTACTGTAGGAGAAACCTATGAGCAGAAACAATCACGGAAACTAGTTCTGGGGTAGGAAAATCTAAACTGTAATGGAAAAATTTGTGGAGAATCATGGTGGACAAGTCTGAGAATTAAGATCTCCAGGGAACTCAGTCACAGGAAGAGTAAAAGTTTGTACATTTTACCTTCAGGTGCTTGACTAGTTTCTCAGAGTGGATATTGGAGAAGAATTTTCTCATGTTTCCCTCAGGGGGAGAGAAAAAAAAAAAAAACACACAATTTTTAAATATACTACTGTTTCCTGTTCTTAACAAGACCTGCCCTCAGGAGAAACTATTTCACTAGAGTTACTCATTGGGTTTTTTTCAGAGCCTAACTGACCTGAGCAAAGCAAAATACCCAATTTTAGCTTACAGTAGCTTTCCACATGGGGGAAGAAAAATGCCTAACTCTAGACTGCTCTAGCTTTTCACATGAAGGAAGGAAAATAACCAACTTAGTCCATGCCAACAATCCCGTCCCACCCAAGGGAAGTGGCTGTGGAGAAGAGAGAATTACTGGTGAAATTCACATACCAGAAGCCAGGATTACTAGAAGCCTGAAACTTAACTGCTAATGGTAGGCCGATAGACTGCATACCCTGCATCCACACAGTATTACTATTCTAAAAGCTTGTTCATCACAGTTCTTTTCATACAATATATTATGTCCAGACACCAAGGGGAAAAACAAAACAAAACAACCAAAAAACCCTGCAAGGCTTATTAAAAGGCAAAACAAAGCACAGTTTGAAGAGATAGAGCAAACATCAGAACCAGACACAGTATAGCAGTGATGTTGGAATCACCCAACTGGGAGTGTAGAACAACTATAGTGAATATGCTATGGTTCTAATGGATAAAGTAGACACCATGGAAGAACAGACGGGCATTGTAAGCAGAGAGGAGGAAGTCCTGAGAAACAATCAAAAATAAATGAAGTGATGCAAAACATGGTAAAAGAAAGAAAAAAAGAATGCATTTGGTAGACTTATTAGTATACAGGCATCTGAGGAAAGAATCTCTAACTTGGAATAACATATGGCAATAGAAACTTTCGAAGCTGAAAAACAAAGAGGAAAACAAAAAAAGATTGACAGAAAGAACAGACTATCCAAGGACTGTTGCAGCTACAAGAGGTATATATCATAAATAACAGGAATACCAGAGTAGAAGAAAAAGAAAAGGGAATTGAAGTAATATTTGAAACAATAAGGACTGAAAATTCCCCTAAGTTAATTGAGAAACCAAACTGTAGATCTAGGTAGCTAATGGAACACCAATCAGGATAAAGTTAAAAAAAAAAAAAAAACAAGGAACCAAAAAAAACCCACAAATAATAAAAATAAAAAAAAACTAAATTATAGGAACATCACACTCAAATTGCAGAAAATCAAATTAAAAAAAAAAGGAAAAAGTTCATAGAAGTTGGAGGAAAAGCAATACTTTACCTACAGAAGAGCAAAAATAAGTTACATTTGACTTCTTAGAAACCATGCAAGCACAAAGAGAATGGAGAGAAATATTGAAACTGTTGAAAGAAAAAGCCCACCCACCTAGAATTCTGTATCTTGAGAAAGTGTCCCTCAAAAGTAAAGACTTTCTAAGATGGAAAAAAAAGAAAAGTTAAGAAAGTTAGTTGATAGTTGACGTGCCTTGTAAGAAGTGTTTAAAAAAAATGTTCCTTGGAAAGAAGGAAAATTATATACTTCAGAAACTCAGGTCTACATAAACAAAGGAAGATTATCAGAGATGGAATAAGTGAAGGTAAAATAAAAAAAATATATTTTTCTCCTTCTTACTTGATGTAACAGATAACCATTCAAGCTAGTAATAACAGCTATATGTTTGAATATATGTATATATATATATGTGTGTGTGTGTGTGTGTGTGTATATCTCCAAACAAAATATATATGTATATATTTTGAATATATACAGAGCGTGCCAAAAGCATGTATACACATTTTAAGAAAGGAAAAAACTGTATTAAAATGATGCTGATGGTCACCACTCTGAGCACCTCTTGTAATTACAGAAGTCAAACGTGACTTGTATCCATCTTTTGTTATCGGTATATATTGAGTATTACACTTTTAATAGGTTTTTCCTTTCTTAAAATGTGTATACAGTTTTTGGCACCCTCTGTATATGCATGTTTATATATGTATGTATGTTTGTGTATATGTATATACACACATTTGTCAAGTATTCATGTTAATTTAATCACATACACTCAGGTGGTTGGCAAGATATTTAATCAATATTTGTGATATATAAGTCTGATGTGTTCAAAATAATTCTTCAGTTTTATATCCTAAAATGTTCCAGTGAACTATTTTCAAGAGCCATATCAATACTTATTGTAGTATAATAGTGTGTGTGTGTGTGTGTGTGTGTGTGTGTGTGTGTGTGTGTCTAAGCAAAATGAATGACATAAATGATACAAAGAAGGCAGGGAAGAATTAAGATTATTTTGTTATTATAATATAAGGTATTCTAACTACTGTGAAGCACTACAGTGTTATTCAAAAGTGGACCTGAATTACTTGTAAATGTAAGTTGCAAACTCTTGAGCAATGGCTACCCAAGGGAAAAAAGGTAATATAACTCACAAAAATAAGAACAAAAAACAAGAACAACAAATAGAAAACAGTAACTTACCTTGTAGATATTAATTGAACTATATCAGTGATCACTTTAAAATTCAATGCTCTAAATACACCAATTAAATGGCAGTGTCAAAGTAGGTAAAACAATACAACCCAACTATATATTATCTGCGAAAACCCCACTTTAAATACAAAGAAGCATGTAGATTAAAAGTAAATGAATGGATTGATTTCTTAATTCTGGGATTATCACTGGGATATATCCAATAATTTTACTTTCTCTGTGAATCTCTTCTTTCTCTCCAAGAATAATATTATACCAACTACCACATCTAAGTGGTCATATTTTGACAAGCACAGGGAGAAAAGAAGTCTCTTTGCAGAATCCTGCAACAGCAATCTCACCAGCACGCTTAACTCATCCATGCCAATAGTTGTAAACTACTACAAGGACATTTTCCTGCTATTCAGTCGCAAGGTTGAGGACAAACCACTGGGCAGATCCTTCAAAGCCTAAAATTGTATAATCCTGGGAAAATGTAAGAGACACCCAGAGTGAATTTGAGTGAGTTGTATAAAGTAGCATTTTATTTAGGTAAAAGAATTTATGGCCTTGCCCAAATAGCTAAATCTTCTTGCTTCATTTTGTCTTTCTACTTAATGAAGCTTGTTATTTCTAAAATTTACAGATTTTAATAAGGATAAAATAGGAAAGTATATGTAAAGCAGGAGTATAGTGCCTGACTCTTGGTTATTTTTTCAATAAGTAGTAGCTAATCAAAATATGGAGGTAATACTGAGGAGGAATTTAAAGAAAACTGCATTTTAGCTGTTTTAGGATTGTAAATCTTATGGGCTCTGTCAATCTCATCTGTCACCACCTAATCTCTCTGAGTCTCAGTTTCTTTATCTCTGATTCCTCTTCTCACTGTCCTCATCTATGAATGATACAATTCATCACTCATAGAATAAAAAGAAATAATGCATGTGAGAATATTTTGTATCTATCAGATATTCACTAAATGTTAGTGAAGCATGAATTAAGCTGGATGTAATCAAAGATAACTAAACATAAATTAAAATTATAGAAATTAACCAGCTATGTATTTCAGTAAAACTAACTCCATAGAATTATCTAATGTGAGTTAATTCTTAAAGAATGATTAAAAAAAGAATATCACACACAAAAAAAGTAAATGAATGGAAAATGTCACATCATACTAACATTAATCAAAAGAAAAATGCAGGTACCTGTATTAATTTCACAGAGAGCAGACTTCAGCATAAGGAAATGTATCTGTAATAGTGAGGGACATTACAAAGTGGTAAATGGGTCAGTTTTCCAAGGAGACATAACAGTCATTGATGAACATGTGTCTAACAACAGAGCATCAAAATGCATGAGTTGAATGAAAACTGAGAGCTATAGGGAGAAATAGATGAATCCACTATTATGAGACTTTAACACCCCTTTATCAGAAAAGGACAGATTTCTATAATTCCCACACAGATTCGTCTCTCCATTATCAACAGACATTTGAAATCTGAAATAATTATTTTGTCCATCTAAAAACATTTATATACTGTTTCAATCGATGTCTAAACTGAGAATCCTCATGATTTTTCAAATAGCTTTTGTTATGCAAATCAATACATTGTGCCTGTGGTTTAAAAAAACAAAAACAAAAACTCTATATGGAGTTTAATTGATATATTTTATGGGAAATTGCATTGGTTTACACTCAAAAACACTAAGTACTAATAAAACTGTCATCATGTATCTTCCTCAACTTGGGTAGGAATCTTAATCATAAATCTTAGTTATTTTGATAATAAAATAAAATACTTCAATTTGGATAACTACGTGAACTTTTAGGTTTCTTCTGATTCTAAATTTAGATAATAAGTACGCATGTGAATCTCTGCAATGTGGTTATATTTTAAGCCAAAAAGTCCAGCAGTTATAAATGCTTATTTTAGATTTTATGCTTCATCTTGCAACAAATCTAAAGGGACACAGTAAAAGAATGTTTATTCTATTCATGAACCTCTTAATTCAGCTTCTTAAATGTTTACATGCTTAATTGCATCAATCAGGCATTTAGAATGAAATGAAATTCAATCCTCCAGAAAATTTTACTTCCCAGGTGGTGTTAGGATGTAATGTGCTGGAAGTCATATAAATTACTGATTTAAGCCATTGAGTAGGACAATGTCTTCTACAGAAAACACTAAAATTAACCAATTTCTTTCAGATATAATTTACAATGTGATATATTTGTACGTGATTGATTTAAAAAAGTAGCATATATAAGGAAAGTATTAATAAACATTCTGAATTTATAGGAAATAACAGTCACCAAATAAAAAGAGGAAAAAACATTTTAGAACAAGGAACTATTTAAAGATTTCATGTAAAACTGCACTTACTAAAGTGAAGGGAGGAAATTGAGTTTTTTGTTTTCTGTAGCAGTCTTTTCTAGCAAAAGAGAAAGAAGATCTTTTAATATAAACAAGAATTTATCTAAGGAGAATGCAATTTTTCCCTCGAAAATAACAGCAAATACAAACGGCTTTCTAACTGAATCAAGAGTGGGACATACAAAAAAGACATTTTTGTTTTTTTTATTTAACCTGTGAAAAAATAAAACAACATTATGTTTTTTGCCATGAAATTTTACTGGATTCATTTAGTTTATATTCTTTCAACATAACAACCACAAGTAGTTTAAAAAGATTACTTAGAATATGCTTTTGGAAATATTGTACCACTGAGGACTTTATAAAAACTGATGATTAATATACTACTGAAACTTAATCATCTTTCTGAAAAATATCTCAATTTACCATTTGTTCTCTTCATCATCTTGTGTCTCACTGACTGATTTCAACATTTACTATCTAGGTTCCATGAGTGAGAGTGTTCAAGAACATCTCTCAAGAAGTGTCATATTCAATATTGGATTTCTAATCATTTTCATGGAAGGGCGAATGGTGTGAAGTAGTAGATTAATCTCAGTTCTTCAGTGCTCAGAGAGTAGTTTATTCAATTTTTCTATTCACCAGTGAATTTTAAGTGAAACTCTACATCCCAAATTTGTTTGTGCTGACAACTACTTACGTTAAATATTTAATATAAATATTTAGAATTAATTTCACTTTACCAATTCCAGTGATATGGAAAATATTTTTAATTTCCAAATTTTTTACATGATGCATATTATTTATTGTGTATACAACACTTCTTTCAAGAGCTATTTTGATAAAATAATGAAATGTACTGAGCAATTAAAATATGCCCTTCTTGGTTTAGGCCTAATAAATTAGGATATTTTAAAAATTTATATGATAGAAAAAATAGTAATGTAAAAAAGAATAAATTAAAAAGTAATACCAGTGGTATGGGCATTCCATGTTCTTATTGGACTTAATATATTTTTAGAAAAATTAATACATGTGTCAATATTAAAAAATAATCGTTAAAAAGGCTGATATTTAATACACACACACACACACACACACACACACACACACACACACACAGTCTTATAAGATTCTATGGTCCCAATAGAAAAAAATTAAAGAGATAGAAGGTATTTATTTTGCTAAGTGATGGAAAGAGGAATAAGCATCATTATAGCTACTTCATATTTTAATATAAACATTGAATTGACTCTTCATGATTCAGATGGTTCTTGACACAGTAAAATCCATTTACAGGACTTAATTTGATCAAGTAGAGAATTCATGTTCTTTCCCTCACATAAATTCAAGTGGTTGACAAGATATTTAATCAACATTTGTGATATATAACTTCAATGTGTTCAATATAATTATTGAGTTCTATATCCTAAAATATTTTAATGACCTATTTCCAAGTGTCATATCAGTATCTGTTGTAGTATTTCTCTATGTGTTTGTTTAATGACAGCAGGGATAATTAATTTTAACCTAGACAGGCTCGCCTCTAACATAGCTTAAGTCAAATACAAACGGAGGTCTAAATACCATGTCTACACATTTCAAATTGTTAATCAAGCTAAAGACGTGTTAAATAAAATATATTTTTTCTCTTATATTGACCATGACTTCTCAAAAAGGTTTGTATTTAGAATTCTTAGGCTCCTTGGAGTCCTACAACACCATGAGTTAACCCAGGGAGAGTGGACCCATGGACCGTTGGTCCACCACCCCTTTCTTCCAGTTTCTGGTATTAGCAGCTAAACATGTTCATATAACACTTCAGCCTACACGTCTACACTCCAACTGCAGCAAACCACTTGCACAGCAATTCACTGTGTGGACATTGCTCAGGTCTGTGTGCACACAGTGCAATCGTGGGCCATTCTCCCAGAATTGGATTCCCAATAATCAAGGCTGGGGTCATTTGGGCCGAGAATTCTGGAATCACCAAGTACCTAATACATTGTCTTGTATATTGGTTTACTAGGGTTGCCATAAAAAAGTACTACCACCTGGGTAGCTTGAAAAACAGAAATGTATTGTCTTGTGGATCTAGAAGCTAGAGGTCCAAGATCAAGTTGTTGGTGGGGTTGGTTCTTTCTGAGGAAGAATATGTTCCATGTCTCCCTTAACATCTAGTGGTTTTCAGCCATTTTTTTGTTCCTTGGCTTGTGGGTATATAGCCCTAGTCTCTGCCTTGATGGATATGTGGCATTCTCTCTGTATCTGTGTGTGTTTGTCTCTAAATCCCCCCGCCTTTTATAAAGACACCAGTTGTATATGATAAAGCCCACCTTAATGAACTAAGTTAGTTTGATTTTATCTGTAAAGACACTATCTCCAAATACAGTCACATTCTGAGTAATTGGGGTCTAGGACTTTAACATATGTATTTTGAGGAGATGCATTTCACCTTAGAACATACAGAAATGGAAGGAGGGGAACAGACATGAGCTAGGGTGGACATAATGCTTTAGCCCTGCAGATACTTTATTTCATGGGGATGCATGAAGCTAAGAAAGCGTCAGAGGACCCCTCTAAAATGTGGAGGCAGTATTACCTGTGGCCCAGGTCTACATGTGGGATTTCAGGTAGATTATTTCATTTTTACTTTAAACAACTAAGTTCAGATAGAAACTATCAGCACTTTTGTTGTGTTCTCACATTTGTTAGTTTATATTATATAATTATAATTTACCTATAAATACGTAAACATTCTAAAAATCAGAATGCTGAAGAGCATCGTTATTTTTATTCTTTCCAAATTTTCTGATTATCAAAAACTTAGTATTAATGTGGCAAGCATTAAAAATGTAGGTAAATATTTTTGGCAAGCACATTTTATAATGTGCAATGTTTAATTTGTAAAATTTAAAATTATTTTCTGATCTATACGGGGTGAGATGAAAAGATGACTAAATCTTGTCATCTTATTTTCTTCGTAATATAAGAGTACCCTCTATTTTAAAGTCTGCCATAATGTGTAAACAGGTATTGGAACTCAGGGTAATTTAAGCCAACCAAATTAATTAATGATGAAAGGTCATAGAGAAAGGTATGTGAAAAGAGGAGTGATAAGAAGTTTCCAATAAATTTTTGGTTGAATGCTGGGCTTGCATGCATTTCAGGAAAGTCAAAATCTGCTAGAGGTTTACTAGAGAGCAGTTGCTATAGGGTCGAGAATAGAACAGGTATAAAAGGAACTGCAAAGAGCTCATGGTGCAGCCAGGCAGAATGGAGAGACTTTATTAACTTCCAATGAATGCTGCAGGCATGGTTTTGAGATACCTATGAAGTGCCTTAGGTGTAAGAATGAAGCTTTCGGAAAGCCAATTCTAACGTACCATAACAAGAACCACAGGGAGACTAAATTCAAATACAGCAGTCAGTAACTGAGGTGCCTTCTAGAACAAGAACCAGCATTTCTTAGAGGAACATAAAAGATTAAAGCCTCTACAATATACCATATGCAATGCTCATTACATAGTAATACATTTAGTTTACAACTATCACAGACAAGAGGAGCCTAAGGAAGCATGACTATTAAATGTATGGTGGTACCATGAATAGAACTGTGGAACAGAAGGAGAACTTTAGGTAAAAAATAAGAAAATCTGAATAATGTGTTGGTTTTAGGTAATACTAGTGGATCAATATTGCTTTACCAATTATGGCAAGTATATCATACTAATGTATGATGTTAATAATTGAGGGCAATGTATGTGAGTATAAGGAACTCTCTAGTAATCTCTAAACTTTTCAATAGACATAAAATATGCTAATATAAAAGCTTATTATATCTTCTTTATCCAATCATCTATCAAAGGACACTTTGGTTGTTTCCACGTCTTGGCCGTAACGAATAAAGCTGCAATGAACATTGGAGTACATATATCTTTATGGATAAATGTTTTCAGATTATTTTGGGTACATACCTAGGAGAAGGATTGGTGGGTCATATGGTAATTCTATTATTAATTATTTGAGGAAAATCCATACTGTTTTCCATAATGACTGTACCAATTTACATATATACACAATGGAATACTACCCTGTCATAAGAAAAGATGAAATGCTGCCATTTGCGACAACATGGATGGACCTTGAGATTATTATGCTAAATGAAATAAGTCAGACAGAAAAAGTTGAGAACCATATGACTTCACTGATATGTAGGATATAAACTGAAGGCAATAAAGAGACAGAACAAGAAAATAAAGAAACAAAAACTCATAGTTACAGATAATAGTTTAGTGGTTACCAGAGGGTAAGGTAGGGGTGGTGGTAGAAGAGGGTAAATAGGGTCAAACATATGGTGATGGAAGGAGAACTGACTGGGTGGTAAACACATAATGCAATATGTAGATGATGTATTATAAAATTGTACATTTGAAACCCAGGTAGTTTTGACCATTGTCACCCCAATAAATTTTAATAAAACAGTTTATTACAATGTAATTACCAAACATGGAAATAAACCAGAAAATATGCAAATTCAAGAAGCACAACTCATAATAGACTTTAGAGTTAGAAGTCAAAATTTTAAAGATCTTACTATAAATTAGCTCAAATAATTAAAGAAAATATGTTCAAAAATTAAAGGTAGTCTGACTAATAAGTAAATAGTTTGTATAGGTTAAAAATAGTGGATAACAGTCAAGATAGTAAATGCCTGTGTAAAAAAATTAAGAGTAAATTCAAGAGAAAACAATTGCATTATGGAAATGAAAAATTAATTTGATTGCCTTAAAGTCCAATTGGCAATAGCAGAATAGTTAGTGATTCTGAAGAGGGATCAATAGAAATGCTCTAATATCAAAGACATATTATTAAAAATGAAAAATGAACATTTCCTCAGGTATTTGTGAGATAATGTCAAAATTTTCATGTATGTGTAATTAGAATTCCAGATGAGCAAGAAAGTGAGATAATTATATTAAATATATTAATTATATAAAATATTAGAGATAATGATAGTAAAAATTTTCTCAAATTTCATGAAAGAAGACATATGTATTATATAGCTTTATATATGTATATATAAAGACATATATGTAAAGCTATATATATAAAGCTATATATATATAAAGTTATTTAAGATATATATATAGCTTTATATATATATATATATATATATATATATATATATATATGTCTTTATATATATGTATATAAAGCTAAGCAAACCCCAAACTTAAAAGAAAAATAGTAATTAAACACACCTAGGCATTTCGTAGTTTCTAAATGATAAGTGGCCTTGCACAAAGAAAGATATCTAAACTACCTTACATATTCTGTATAAATAAGAAATGATGTTTAATTAGAACAAGCTGCATGAACTCTTGGTTGAAGAGATTAGGTGTGATTCATCATATTGATGAGAGTCAGTCAGGTTCATGCCAAACCTGATCTGCCATGTCAACTGCTTCTGATGTATTCAAATTTTTCTTTTTTCAAAATCAAATAGGCCCGCCTATATTGATATTTTTTTAAAGATTCTTTTTATTGGGGAAAGGGCACAGGACTTTATTGGGGAACAGTGTGTAATTCCAGGACTGTTTTCCAAGTCAAGTTGTTGTCCTTTCAATCTTAATTGTGGAGGGCGCCATTCAGCTTCAAGTTGTCCTTCCAGAGCCCACTGGCCTATGTGGGAATCTAACTGGCAGCCTTCAGAGTTAGGCGCATGGAGCTCTAACTGCTTGAGCCACCGGGCTGGCCCACATATTGATATTTTTAAAGAGCACCTATGAAATATTTTGAAGATGGAAGTAAAATCACAAATACTTTAAATGTTGTTTTTCACATTTTTCCTGAAATACTTTTGAATATCTTATAGCAATCAGCAACTGAGTGGGAATATAATTATATATATAATCATATATATGCATATAATCATATATATATATATATATATATATTTACATATATAATCATATGCAAGGTCTGACAAGTTCACAAACTAGTTGCAAGGGTATTGCTAACCTTTTTGATATCAGAGGGATTATTCATTATGAATCTGTACCAACTAGACAGTTAACCAAGTTTACTATTTGGAAGTGCTGAAAAGGCCTGCGTGAAAAAGTTAGATGACCTGAACTTTTCATCATCAATCCCTGGCTCTTGCATCATGACAATGCACTAGCTCATACAGCACTGTCTGTGAGGGAGTTTTCAGCCAGTTAACAAATAACTGTTTTGGAACACCCTCCTACTCACCTGATCTGGCCCCAATGACTTCTTTCTTTACCTAAAGATAAAGGAAATATTAAAGGAAGAAATGTTGATAACATTCAGGACATCAAGAGTAATATGATGACAGCTCTGATGGCCATTCCAGAAAAAGAGTTCCAAAACTGCTTTGAACGGTGGGACTAGGCACTGGCATCAGTGCATAGCTTCCCAAGGGGAGTACTTCAAAGGTGACTGTAGTGATATTCAGCAATGATATAGGTATTAATAGCACTTTTTCTAGGATGAGTTTGAGAACTTTATTGCCCGACCTCTGTATGTGTGTGTTTGTGTATAATATTTTTCTATTGGAGAAATTAATTGAAACTCAGTGTTTTTTTATCTTAATTTACAATGTGACCCATATTCCTGCAGGCAAATGAAAATGCATCTCAAAGCTAAGGATTTGTTACATTTGGCATTTCAGAAAAGCTGCCCAAAATCCCAGCTGTCAGGAACTGTGGTTCAGACCTGCCTTGAGTTCCTGAGGTCACCAAACATACCCAAAGGGACTATACTTGGTCACTCTTTTCCTTGTTATCACTTTGGTTGATGAACACTTTATTATCTTTAGTACAAGGACTCAGCTTAACAAATCTACCCCTAAATTGGACTTGACATATTAGATTCCTAAAGAAAAGTTCTCAACACGCATGAGAGTATCACATAGACCTTTAGAGATATGGTAGGTGGGAAAATATCATAAAAATACCTTTAAAAATAAAATTTTGCCTTATTAAAGAAAATTAGCTAGAACATGAAAAGAGAATTCGTTGTAAAAGAGAATTAGCTACAACAATAAAGAAAATCTGTTGTAAAATATAACATAAATATAACACATAATGTAACATAAAATATAATATGAATTAATGTGAATAGTTGTTTTCCTACATCTTAGTGACACTATCATATGGAGAGTTCACATTCAAAATTGTTTTAATCTTACACATAAATTATGCTTGCATATTTATCGAGAAGTCTGAATCTTTTTTAATGTATAAAAACTGTATGGAATTTCTTGTCATATTTCTTAAAGAACAAAGAAAAATTAAATCCACTCATACTGTTTTAATGAAAACATCATGCTTTCACTTTTGTCAGCTTAAGATTTGGAATTTTTAGAAAAGCCGTAAAATCAATGTAGTATGAAGGGTCTTAACTGTTGGAGCTAATGATGAAGTCAATTTCATTTAATTGTTCATCGATGATACTGTGATTATATTACAATAATTTATATGAGGATGTCCATTTCCAGGTGTCTCAAAATTAGAAAATGAAAAACATAATCAGTCTCTTATGATGTTCTTAAAATTTCAGGGTAAAAAATGAATAAAATACTAAATGCATCTAGCAATGGCATAAAACAATTAAGGTTGCATTTATCACAATTTATATAACTATAGAAGATCTGGCTTACACACTTTTTCTCCCTTGAGCCTTATCCTATTTGTGAAGACTTTGCAGTAATTATATATTTAATAACTATAGTTTCCATTTTCAACTTCCTTTCATTACTATTTACATTTAAAGCCATTATATATGAATGGAATTTATAAATTTCTGTGAGTCTGATGTTATACGTATTTTTTACTAAAGTGAGGTAAGGATTCATTGCAAGTACTTGATTTTCGATCAGTCTCATTTTTTCAATAACAAAAATTGCATCAAAGAAAATATTTTTTAAAGTTCACATAAATTCAATTATGAAATCAAACTAACAGTATGTATTTTCTCATTCTGATTCCTGTAACTATTTGTACAAGAATTGATAGGCCAAAGGTAATCCTAGGAATACCAAGAGTGTTTAAAGTCGGGCAGTACTTATTGCTAGCAATTATTTTCCCTCTAATAAAAGATACTAAGAAAAGTTTTTGATCTTTGTGAAGATTATTCTTTAGGTTTACCTCATTAGCTATAATGTAATTCGTGTAAAAAAATCAATGAGTAGGAGATGTTCAAATACATTCTAATTGAAAACAGTTGATATCCAACATATATTTTGCATAAATGGTAACAGTGTATCCAGGTCATTATTTATTAATGAAACATCTATTTCTGACAGAACTCAAAGAACTTGTTTTTCCTATTTAGTATTTTAGAGATAGTAAATTGTAGTATTTGTGAAAAACAAATGTGGAAATAAATAATAAATAATAAATAACAGCAGAGCTGGCTGACGGTACTGAAACTCAAAAAAATTCAAAAAAGTAATCTTTAATACATATTTTATCTGTCGTGTGACCCATTCCAACCACTACACCACCTTTTATGTTCAGTTGTTTATAGAGACACCAGTAAAATAAAGCAGGTTAGTTTAGGCAGTGTACTTAAGATGTAGGATGTAAACATGAAAAGATTTAATTTATATAAATTCAGAAGCTGAATTTGATTTAGATTGCATCATGCTATTGAAATTTCTGAAGTGTTCTGGAACATTATAAGCAGACAATCTATTTCCACTCAAGTATATGGATTTAATTACTCAGCCATTTTTTCAATCTTTATTAAATTTATTGGGTTGACATTGGTTTGTAAAATTTATAGGTTTCAAGTGTATATATCTATACTATATCATCTATATATTGCATTGTGTATTCACCACCCAGTCAGTTCTTCTTCCATCAACTTATGTTTGACCCCCTTTACCCTCTTCTACCAGCCCCCTCACACCTCCTCGTCTGGAAACCACTAAATTGTTGTCTGTGTCTATGACATTCTGTTTGTTTATTTGTTTGTCTTGTTCATTTGTTGCTTTCAGTTTTATATGCCACATGTGAGTGAAGTCATATAGTTCTCAACTTTTTCTGTCTGACTTATTTCAATTAGCATGATAATATCAAGATCTATCCATGTTGTTGAAAATGGCAGTATTTCATCTCTTCTTATATACAATGGAATATTACTTGGCCATAAGAAAAGATTAAATATTACTTAGTCATTTTATTATCCCCAGGGATAAACATCACTTTTCAAATTTAGCATTAGTAATACATTACAGTATTGTAATCAGTGTTACACATTCATTTGTAATGATATAAACACTCATTTACTGACTGTGAATATGTGTCAGGCATTATACTAGCTATTTTAGATGAGTATCATAGTTTAGAGATAAGGAGTTAAAGCTTAGAGATGTCTAATAACTTATACATAACAATATACCTTGCGAGTGGCAGAATCTGTATTTAAACTGTTTCTTCTACGCAGACCTTTTCCTCATTATACCTTGCTTTCTACCTATATAATTTCCTTAAAACAAAGCAAAGAAAGTTCTCTGATATCATGTCTCATTTCATAGTATCATTACAAGTCCATATAAGTCCTTTCCTTTAGCGAATTTTTATATGAATATAAGAATTTTATTTGAGTGATATCTGGATTATCAACTAAAGACATAGATTTCCCTGATACTCTAATATCTATCTGTGTATATATATCTGTATCATCTATCTATATCCATATAGCTATATAAGGAGAACTCTCAGATTTATTATATTGATAGTGAACATTGGATATCACTAATGTCTCTGTTAATGAATTTAAAAAATAGGCTCAGGTTTATTTTATTAACTGAATTAGAATATCACTTATTGTTCTCATATGTTCATTATTTAATATTGATATTTAACTGGTTCACAGATTCTAAACCAGTTACGAATTATAGCATCATACGTGCTTTGCTATGCTATGATCATATCTAAAGAGATCTTCATTTTCATTCATGTTTGATAATTCACATAGCATTCCCGTCTAATATTATTTTGTATACAAATAGTAACATTCAATTTGGAATGTTAGTTTGACTTGAAATGTATTGTATAAGGAGTGATTTTAGGGACATCTCTAAGTCTCAGAAAATCAAGTAGGAGAAATATTATGATGACTAACACTCCATTATTTTCTATAGTTCATGTAATCTCCCATCAGGTTTATAAAAGTCCTGATGTGTTCATTCTTGAATCATAAGACTCCTCATTGAATAGAGAAACTTGGAGCTGCTTAGCTTTTTCTCTCATCTGCTGGGATAAGCATCATTACTGCTAAGAACTTCATAAGTCATTCTTCATCTTTTTTAATAACAATGCAATTTCAGGATTGTAAAAACTGTCACCCATTGGGTATCCTCTGGTAATGTAATGAACAAAAAGTGGCTGATGTCACTTAGCCTCTCCATCAGGAATTGTGTTTATTCTATCTGACAACTACAAAGACTTCTAATTTCTGAGAATAATTTCTGTCTGGTTCATTGTAATCACTAAGGACTCTATTTTACAATAGGAAAAAGACAATGTTTTGAACAATTTCACATATTATTCTGAAAAGCAAGCTCAGTATTGTGCTGCTTTATTGTTATAGTTTCAAATACTTTTTTTTTTCCTGGACATGTGGATTTAGAAAAGAATAATAATACAATATGCAACATTACTTGGACTCTGTTAACTGCTTAGCCTCTGTATTTACTAGGTAGATTTCATGTCCAGGTAAAATCCACAGTCTTTTAAGATACTTGTTCATAAAATTACCCTAATATACTATCTCATTTAGCTTTTGATCTTTACATCATTATTAAATTATAGTGGCTTCCATACATCAGCTCAGAGTTCAGCTGTAGAAAAATTTACCTAAGGAACATTTAAAACCCATGTTTCTTGGTTTTCACCTTCCCCTAACACAATCCCACACAAAGTAGACCAAAATAAAACCCATAATCTTTATTTTCCCAAAGGTACTAGTTAATATATATATATATATATTTATATTTGTATTTGTAGCACAGGAGAATAAACTTAAGGCAGCCATATAAAGGGATTATATAGAAGCTCACCCATTCCCGTCATTATTATGTGAGATAAATTACAGACTATTAACATTTTAAAAAATGATGAAAGAATGCACAAATAATTGATTCTGTCAAGAAAAAGCACAGAATGTGAACAATATTTGCTGTTGTTGGTCTATTGAAAAGCATATTTTGTATTTTGTTACATCTAGTAGGATCTAGTGCATTGTAGTTGTGAACTATTTGGATCCTGAATCCATATAAATTCATATAAAGAACAACAAAACAAGTATATATTTTACATAAAGAAAACTGAGAGAATGTACGAGTACTATGTATAAATACAGTAAGTCCTCACTTAACGTTGTCAATAGGTTATTGGAACTGCAATAAAATGGCATAAGAAACCCAACTTTACCATAAGCTTGATATAAACAAGAGTTAAATTCCTGTGGTGACTCATCAACATTATAATGAAATGGCTTTGGGAAAAAAAAAAAAAAAAAGATGTTATTTGAAGACCTGTTTTTTGATTATTTAAGGATAGAGGATAAATCTGGTCTCTGTTGCTCCATCTTGGTCAGAAGGGAAGTTCTGCATTTTTTAAACTGTAAAATGTATAACTTGAGCAGGAACAATATTGAGTAGGGAAACATGGCACTAGACAAAGCTTGTTTCAAGTCCATAGCTTGTAATGCTAATAGAAGTGCTATTATCAGGGAAGGCAATGCATACCCAGAATATGTATCTATTCCGATGAGAAAAAAAAAAAATCACTATACAATCAGTGACAAAAAGGGTTTAATCAAACTACTACTATGTAGCCAGCATGTCACTCCATGGTAATTGTGTCACGTCAAGGTTACGACATTGGTCTCTAATGTTAGCAAGTTTTGTACTCAGCAATAGTATTATGGAGAGGAACATGGATAGGAATGCTGTATATTCAAACTCATGATTTTCACTCTAGTTGCTTGCTGCCTGGTAGGTATTATCACCAGACATAATAGCTCTATATAATGTGCTCATACAGAAAGTACTGCCCACATTTTTATCTCTTCTGGTCTACTTGCTATAGTAATATTTAAATTTTATTTTTCTCTGATTCTTATTCAAGCTGGCCAACTTATTAGTTACTGTTTAGGATCCACACCTATATTTCAGGTCATCTATATTTCCACACAAAGTGGCCAAAATGTTTCACTCAAATATCTCTTTATTGGAAGGATTTCCTCTTAGTAAAATCAGTCATTCAGTGCAACCCAAGTAGTATTTTCATGCAGCATCCATACATATTCACCTCAAATATAATATAGATCCATCTGAAAAAAGGATGGACCATAGGCAATTCCCCACGAGATGCTAAGTATGGGTTGAGAGAAAGAGAGGTGGCGACATAGTTAAAACAGTTTCCACCTAGGTGCGAATCACCTGCTTATGCGACTATTTGTGCTCTCAGAACCTACATGGGCAAAGTTTTCTATATATCTATCTATATCTATATCTATATCTATCTATGTCAATCTATATCTCTATCTATCTATCTATCTATACATATGTACTCACATATAAATTTACATATACAGTTGACCCTTGAGCAATGCATGGATTAGGGATGCTGAGCCCTACACAGTTGAAAATCTGGATATAACTTTTGATTCTCCAAAATCTTAAGTTGGCCCTCAGGATCCAAGGTAAATCTGTTCCAGGACCCTTTTCTGAAAGGGGACCGGAGTACCCACAAATTTTGCTATGTGGAATGATATAGACCAATGCATACAATCACTTACCGCCTGCAAATCAAAAGAAGTACAGGCATTTATTGAAAATAAAAAATCTGCATATAAGTGGACCCATGCATTTCAAACCTATGTTGTTCAAGGGTCCACTATATATAATCAACCTTGAACTTGAAGTTGAGCATTCCTATGCATATCTAATTTTTGGTTTAGTGTATCTTATACAGTGTGTTTATGAGCTGTGATTAGAGAGTCCCAGTAACATAGTATCCCCTGGTCACAAGTTTAATTTCTACCAGGTCTCATTAGTAAGCTAAAACCTGGAAGTCTTCCAAAACCCTAATGGTTTGTGCTGTAATTCTCCAAAGAGAGCTCACCTGAGACTCCATTCAGAATTTATCAATACCACAGATACTTTTAATAACATTTGATGTGCTGGATCATAAAACAGGACAGCTTGTACCACAGCTTGAGCCTGATACAGAGACCTATTTTCTCCACGACTCACTCAAAATTGACAGACTTATGGGTCATCTGATGAACGGGTTAAGCAGCATAGCCAAATGTGATATATGTTTGATCAAAAACTCAAGCAAGCATACCAAGACTTTTGCCTTTTTTTCATAGCAGAAGCACAGGGGGTCTCTTATCTAAAAACGGGACCCTGTCATTTCTCTGCATGAGGTATCTTAGATTTTCAACTTCTTTCTCGACTGTGATATGGCAAAGAGAAAGAAAATTGACATAGCCCCGTGACAAGGCACCAAGTGCAATCTCATCATCACATAAATTATTTTTTACTCATGGGAAAAAAAGATGCTATATAATAGGTGCTAAGGTTTGCATTCTTTCAATAAAGAAACCATATCTGGAATAGTAGCTATGAATAGCATCATCACCTAAGAATGGAGTAATTGTACAATCATGATTCTCTATGACTTATCTGGATTTAGCACTAATCAGAATATTTGAAGGGAGATAAAGTGGTACATATCAGCTCTCCATTCCTCAAGGTTTTGGTGTTAATAGTAATTCTCTACAATTTAATCCAAGAGGCGGTACTGCTATGGTTCACTCTCTTTGTAGAATGTCGGGAGTTTTAGGAGCTTCGAAGTAGCTTTTTCCATTATGATTCCTGTGTGTAATATTGCTCCAAAGGTGATGCACCAATGTGGGAACTTCGCTAGATAACCTACGTAGTCTGATTACATCTTTTAGGATGGGGGAAACAACTATGGGATGGATCTGCAGTCCTACTGGACCCCCTGTTAGGACTTGGGTCAATACTTAATGTACAACTACTCTGACTGGTGGAACACTATGGAATTTTCAATCTCTGAAGATCAACAAAAGCTAAGAGTAATTATATAGGGCGAATATCATCAGTAAATAGATTAAAGTATCCCTGGTGAAGCCTTTAGAAAATAGTATCAGGTTTTGTATGAGGCTGCAATGCTGGGTTTCTTCTACTCAAAGGCACCTTGTTTCTTCTACAGTGGAAGAGATCTAAGAATATTTTCCAAAACTTTGAGAGCTGTAGTTGGTTTCTAGGGCCATCGTACAAATGATCACAAATTAGATGGCATAGAAAACAGAAATTTCTGTCTAACAACTCTGGAGGATACAAGTAAAAATTTAATATATGAGCAGAGTTTGTTCCTTCTTGATGCTTTAAGTGAAAATCTGCCCCATGATTGTGTACTAGCTTCTCATGATTTCTGGCAATCCTTGGTGTTCCTTGGCTTATAGCTTCATAATTCTAATATTTGCCTCCATCATCATACGGCCTTTTTTCCTGTGTCTCCTCAGTGTCTCTGTGTATCTCCAAATCTGTCTCTCTGTATGAGGATTTATGGCCCACTCTAATCTAATATGACTTCATCTGAACTTGATTACATCTCCAAAGACACTGTTTCCAAAAAAAAAAAAAATAAATCATATTCACAAGTACCTGGCATTGAGATATCAGTATATCTTTGGAAGGATACAATTCAACCTACAACAGCTATACAGTAACTGCAAGAGATAATATAGTAACAAAACTTAGTACAGCAGAAAGCAGTGTGACAAATGTGGAATGGATCAGGAAGGACAAATTGAAGATATCAGGTACACGTGACAACTGGACAGAATGATTGAGAGAGAGAGTTTGATAACAAAACTCTGAGCAGCAAAACATGGTCTGTTCAAGAAAATCAGGTCACTGCCATATCAAGTTATACATGCAGTCATTTTGCATTATGATATGGTCTATGCTTTGAGCTAAAATTTGCTATATACTATTGAACCTATAATTTTCCAAATGGGAGTTTTTGGGTTTTTTTTTTGCAATATCCTATTTTTTGTTCTAACTTAGCATAGCAGATATTTTGGTAGTGGTTGTAATTTCCCTTTATCCATGGGTTACTGAAATTAAACAAGGCTAATGGACACACACTCTGATATCTGAACTGGACCAGCATACCAAATCTGATAAAAGTCTGGTTTCTTTTTGTTGTTGTGTTGTTGTTGTTTTCAAGCAATGAATGAGATTATTTGATATTTATTTGTTTAACTGTCGATATGTCTAATGGTCACAAGCATTGTTTATGCATGACATCTTTTCCAAATGGTCAGTGCCCATGCCATGCTGGTTATTAAAATTTTGACTGGATATGTTTAGTAGTGGTAATTTACTTTTCAAAATATAAATCTGGAAAAATGGTAGATGGGTATTTCGTAACCCAGGTATACATCAGAATGAATGATTGGTGTTTTTGTTGCCTAGCATCAGCTGTCAATGTCACTATGGTAAAACCTTCATGCATGACATTTGGAAAATTATCTCCATCCTAATCCATGTAGTCAAAGGAGACATTTATTACAAACATCCACACTTCCCAATGCCAGTAGCGATTAGCACGTGACCCAGTGGGACAATAAACACAGTCACAAACTTACTGCTTCAGAGATGGCCATAGAACACAAAACAAGTGCAGTAGTGTTTTCTGTAGGTTCTAACAGAACACTGGGGACGTCCTATGAAATATCAAGTTTTGAGACTGCTGAAACATTAGAATTCCTGAAATCATGTTCTCTAAGTCTCTAAAGACTAAAAATAAACAACAAAAACACCAAAATAGATGGACAGACAAAACTCATATTAGAGTAAAATGTTCCCAAGTATGGAAAATGTCAGAAATTCACAGCTTTCTTAGAGTCTTTGTATCTCTCATTCATTCCATAAATAAATTTACTTAGGATTTCCAGGATGAACATGGAAATACATTTCCCTTTGGGTTAAGATATTCTGATTAATTTCTGACTTCCAAATAAGAATATCTTGAGCAGATTGAAGAATTAAAATTAAAAAAATAAAAATTAGATGCATGCAACTATATTCAGTATTAATACCAGATTTTACTTCTGTATTTGACTTTTCTTAAATTGTTGGTTCTTAAGGTCCAGGTCATAGATGTAGCAAGGTTTTAGGCATAGAGATGAAGGTATATGGTACCTTCATTCACAAAGAATTGTTTCCTTTTTCTTCTGAATACGTGACACTAGAACAAAAATTTAAACACAAAATTTACATATGTGTGTGTAAGTGTGAAAGTTGCTTCTAAAAATAATTTGTTGGTTTCTGAATGACTAAATTAGTTATCGCTCAACTATGCATTTGATGTTTATTATAATATAGAGGTATTACATGCACATCTGGTCTGTATTTGTCTTAGACAACAAGGGCATTTAAAAAATATGTTTCGTTCTTTTATCTTCTAGAGAATATATATTGCAAAGTTTCTTCATATACACAAGAAAGCTGACTCAGTAAGTTTAGGTAACTTTCCCAAGGTCATTTTAATGATCAAGTGAAATTGTCATTTTCACTAAGATTTGCTCTGGTGAAACCACAAACTGATTTCTAAAGAAATATCTGTTCTAGCAATATCCATTTCTCCAAATCTACATATTTGCTTTTCAATTCCATTTTCAAGGATGCCCTGTGCCCCCAGAGAAATCAATCTATTGTTCTTTCATTATGTCACAAATAATGAAAACAATAGTTATCCATCTGTGGTTCCTCTTTTTGGCACATTATTCTCTGTTACCTCCTTCTCTTGCTGGAAGTTACTGTTTCCTTCTGTATTGAGAAATAAGTTCAGCCCTTAATGTTCTCTTCCCTCCAATTAGATTATCTCATGTTTGCTTTGAACGAAGTTTCAGTATTTTGTTTTGAACAATGGCAAAATTTTACCTAACTGTGTCACAGTCTACACTCCTAACCAATGAATAGCCTTTTGAATAATAGCAATAATTTAGGTCATTCTATTTGTTCATATCCCTCTCTCAGTGTTACATGATGAAAATGCCTGTATTGATATTATTGCTGGGAAATAAGTAACAGTAAGTAAATCTTTTAAAGCTGACTTTTAGTTAGAATTGTCTGGAAGAGTTGAAAAAATGTAGAATCATACATTATGCCAAATCTTACGGGTAAATTAAGTAAGCACTCAAAGAAGTACAATTTTCCCACCACTATTTACAACTGCTTTTAAGAAATTTACAATTGACTCGAAACTATAGATTTTCTATTTTATTTGGAAAACTTCTAATGGCTTCATGATAGTTGCAATTTTTTTAAAATATTTTCATCCACATATATTAATTTTTCCATTAGGAATCTACTTATTTTTGATGTGCATTCCTTAACCATTTCAAGAATAAGATGTTGAGAAAGATAAACTCTAAAGACCATGAAGGTGTTAACATGCTGTTTCCTCCTAGCTATATCATTAGTTTAATAGCAGTTATATTCTGTACATATTCACAGTCAATGCAGTTAAAATTCTGTATTTTAAAAAATATTTCACATGTCAAGCCATGTGTTATAATAGCTTAACTGGTAAGTGAACTCATATTATTCAAATAAAATGATGTTATTTCTATCAGAATTGAATTTTGAAGAAGTTAATATTTATTTACAAATATATAAATCTATTGTTGATTGCATACAGTGTCAAGTGTCATTCCAAAGAGTGAGCGTAATGAATTCTAGCTGTCTAAACATAATAGTGTTTTAGAAAAACAAAAATAGAAGTTCTTCCAGTGCACAGGTTCATGCATTATATAAGCTTGTTGTTTTAACCTGGCTAGTAAGAGGAATTTAAAGTCATGTTCTGTTTCGTTCGTATTTTGCAAAGTTCCAACTGCCAAGATCACAGTGATATTGTGGAGTTCATATTTTAAATAGGATGAGATTATTGAAATAAGAGGTTTGTTTTAATAACAATAAAGACAAATGCATTCTTAAGTGCCATCAAAATACACAATGATTCTTTATCTGTAGGAAAAAAAGGAAAATATTAATTAAAAATGTGTTACAAACGGTGACCAAGTAAAAGAGAAAATCACTGTACCATGCTAAAGTAAGAAGATAAATGCTCTATGTTGGGTATATCCTGAATGTTTATATCCTAAAAACTCTTATTTATATATCACGTTTTAGAAGTATTTCCAAAAGTTAATTTTGAAACATTTTTTTTTAATTAAAATTTATTGGGGTGACAATGATTTGTAAAATTACATAGTTTTCAAGTGTACAGTTCTGTAATACATCATCTATATATCACATTGTGTGTTCACCACCCAGAGTCAGTTCTTTTTCCATCATCATATATTTACCCTACTTACCTCGTCTATCATGACCCCTTCCTACTTCCCCGCTGATAACCACTAAACTATTGTCTGTGTCTGTGAGTTTTTGTTTCTTTGTTTGTTTTGTTATTTTGTTGCTTTTCTTATTTTATATCCCACATATCAGTTTTATATCCCACATATCAATGAAATCATATGGTTCTCAACTTTTTCTGTGTGACTTATTTCTAAAAATAATTACTTGGTTCAAATAGACCTATACCACTAATGACTTCAGGATTCAGTCAATGATTCTATAAAAAAAATTCTATAGTATTTTGAGTCATCATCTATTCATGTTTTTGGGTTTGTGTTTTTATAAGCATTGCATTGGCATAAGAATGTTCCTTTGAACCTCAAATTTTGTGTTCTAGTTAGGGTTCTTCATCTTTCCTCCCTATGACCATGGATCCTTTTGAGGTCACTGCTGTGATAAAACAGCTCGTGGTCCTGAACATAGCCCTCATGGGTTTCAATATATAGAGCTATATGTTTGCTGACAGTGCCCAGTAAAGAAACCAAAATGTAACACAAGCAAATTCCAAATTGAGGTGTCGATCTGATGTTGAGGTGCCTCACAGTATATTTCATTAGATCAAAAATTGTGCATATCAGAATAGAGAAATCGATTCAAATAGAAAGCAGAAGGCATAGTCAAAAGTTATTCTCTGAATCACTGGGTTTTAATCCCAGGTATATGGACTCAGGCATTTGTAGAGAAGAAACAGATAAAGATTCTGAGCAATTTCAAATTAGATATTTAATTTTTCCTTATTGTCTATAGCAACACCTCTTCTCAAAGTGTCATTACAGATTTTGTAAGATCATCAGATGAGATTATTTATAGTTAGTTTTAATGGCAGTATAACAAATTACCGCAAACTTAATGACTTAAAATACCATCAGTTTATAAGTTTATAGTTCTGTAGCTCAAAAGTCTGACACTCTGCTCCTGGGTTCTGGGTTAGGGTATCACAAGACTCAAGTTAAGGCCAAGTTCTGATTCAGAGACTAGGGGGGGAAATGCTTCTAAGCTCATTATGTTGTTGAAATAATTCAATTCCTGTGGTAGAAGGATTCAAGTCCCTAATTTCCTGTTGGTTGTCACTCTTGGAGACGACCCACATCCTTTGACATGATGCGCCATCTTCACACCAGTAACAGCATTGCAAAATTTTTCATGTACTGTAAAACTCTAATTTGAAAGTGCTCCTGTAATTATGTCATATTTCAATATTTGATCTTTTTTTAAGGCCAACTGTGTCACATGACATAGTTTGATCTCTTAAGAAAAATCCAGCAAAATCACAATTCCCTAAGACTGTGTAGGGTGTTTGCATCAATGAAGCGGCAGGAAATCTTGGGGAGTAATTTTATAATTCTGACATCTATAATGCATATGAAATATATTTTTTTCTAAATAATAGAGCCCTAATTAAATATATGGTATGATTATTTCACATACATTCAGATTTGGTGTCTTAAAAATATGCAGTTTTATATTGACTTTCATTTTAGTCTTAATACTAATTATACATCATACTATAATTATAATTATACTATAACACATCGTTATTCAATAAGTGTAGATTAACCCTTAGAGGAAACATTGCTACTTGGGTTATTTTATGTTTTAAGTCTATGTAGTAAAACTTTATTAGGATTTCAGTTGAATGGAGGTCATTGGGACTGTGACAATTAACCTGAGCGATTTAATAGAATAGTGATTTTTTTTTTAAAGTCGTTCCGTATAATATATTTATCTTAATCCTCAACACTTACTGAGGGAGCTTCATTTGTAGTAATGATAGAATAATTTATTCTAGGACTGAGTTTCCCACTGAAAATAGCGTAGAAATTAGGCAACCTATTAAAAAACAAACCACCACTATTGAAGGCCTCTTAGATTTACCTAGACAGAAATTTGTGAGGCCAATATCAAGGGTAGGAAGGCAGAAGAGTCCGTGAACATAGCATTTACCACCAACATTTCCTGTGAGGTATCTGGTAATTCCAAAATTCAGGATAAGGAAGCTGAGAAGAAACCAGAAAGAGTATTTGGCAGACAGACTTATGTGAACTGGACAAAAATGTGGTTAGTGAATTACAAAAGAAGAGAAGCCATAAATAAGAAAGATAGCTTCACTTAAAAACACCAAAATTAGATCTTCCTTGAAGTAGCAGAAGCAGAAGAAGCAAAACTGAGGGACTAAACATGCAGCTTCAAATCATTCTAGTGTTTTCAACATATCTACTCTCTCCTAAAAGCAAAAGCTCAACTCCTTTCAGAGGAAACAAAAAAAAAAACATCGAAATCCTCATGCACCATCTCTATAATCTTTCACGTGCCCCCATATCTGACACTCTGTCACAACTAATGAGATAATAAAAATAAAAAAATACTCAGGCACATAATGACAAATTTTGATTACAAACTAAGGGGAAAAACATATACTAGAAATCATCTACAATTCTAGATATTGGTGTTACCACACATAACCTTAAAAATAGTTACAATTAGTGTATTAAATAAGTTAAAAGTCCAAGGAAAATTTCTTTGAGAACTCAAAAGAAAGCCAACTTACAAATCTTCAAAAAATTAATCAAAAGACCCAACTAAAGAATGAAGTATATAAACAAAATGAATAAATAATTAAATAAATAATCACACGCGTGCGTGCCAGGGTTGCCAAGAAAATGTGTACACATTTTAAGTGACGTTATCTATGTATTACTTTTTAAAGTTGAATTGAATTGTGGTAGCAATGTGTAGTATGATGTTTGCTCAAAAGATGACATTAATAAAATGAATGCTAGCATCATTCATTGTATTAAAATTTCAGTACAGTTTTTTCCTTTCTTAAAATGTGTATACAGTTATTTGGCACCCTCTTTGTGTGTGTGTGTGTGTGTGTGTGTGTGCACGTGCATGCGCGTGTGTATAGAGAGATAAAGAGAGAGACAGTGAGAGAAGAGAGAAAACACAAAGTAAAAAATGATGTAAAAATACATGAAATATGAAAGATATATGAGATACAGTTAGATATATAGCATGTATATTACTGGAGTCTCCAAAAGCAGAGCTAAGATTTGATGTGAAATAAATAATATTTTAAAAGACTATAGCTTACTGTTAAAGAAAATACTGAAAAGCATCATGACAGATGAGCACTAAGCAGGATTGATAATAGCAAGAAACTTAACTACATCTACATATATTATAGTAGAACTCAGTTGAATATTATGAATATGAGATCACAGGAATCTTAGGAAAAATATATAAGGTGTGATCAAATAAAATGACGAATGTTTAAGTAAAAGTAAAATATTACAATAAAAAACACATTGCCATTAATCACCCTCAGAATACTCCCCCTCACTTTGAACACACTTACCCCTGTGTTCTTGCCACTTTCTGAAGCAGTTCTGGAAGTCCTCTTTTATGAGTGTCTTTAGTTGCAGTGTCCTGGCTGCCTCCATATCCTGAATCGATTCAAAATGTTTACCTTTCATGGTCATTTTGACTTTGGAGAAGAGCCAGAAGTTGCATGGTGCCAGCTCTGGTGAATAAGGTGGATGAGGATATACTGTAATGTTTTTGAACAAAAATTGCCCTACCAGAAGTTATGTGTGACAAGGAGACTTCGGTTGTGATCACAAAATACGGTGAAGGCTGCTGCCAAGTGCCATCCAATGGAAAGGCAGGATCTTCAACACAGGAAGCTGTACATGGAAACTTAGTAACAGTGTGTGACAAGTTTCACCCTGTTCCGTGCAGTCAGTAGATTGTGAGCTATGGTTGAGAGAAAGTGTGTTTTAAAATGTGCCGTAAATCATCCTCCATCATGACAATGCTCTGTGTGACACATCACTTTTGGTATATGGAAATTTCTGTGAAAAAAATATATGATGTGTCCTCATCCACCTTATTCACCAGATCTAGCACTGTGTGACTTCTGGCTCTTCCCCACAGTCAAAATAATTCAGGACATTAAGGCAGGCCTGACTACACAACTAAAGACACTCACAGAAGAACACTTCCAGAACTGCTTCAGAAAGTGGCAAGAATGATGGGATAATTGTGTTCAAAGTGAGGGGGATATTTTGAGGGAGATTAATGGCAATGTGTCTTTTACTGTAATATATTTTTTTATTTAAACATTCACCGTGTTTTTTGAATCACATCTCATATATCAAAGGAACAAAGTCTATATTAACTCTCATAAAGCTAAGGTAAGAGCAATCTAAGAAATGCCAAATTTCCCTAGTTTTTCTTATTGTAAAAATATTTTCATTCTTAATAATCTATTAGGGTTCTAAATATTTTAATAAATTTCCATTGCCTTAAAGTTAAATCCAAATTATTTAAGACATACACCATTCTCTATTAAAAAGGAAATAAAAATATTTTGTTTGTTAAATCCATAGTTAGGTGTGCTGTTACCTAAACATGGGATTACCTCTCCTACCTTTCAAATTTGCCTATGAATAAATTAGGGAAAATTTAATTACACCTTTTGAAAGAAAAGTGCAGTTTCTACTCTCGATAAAAGAAAAAGAAAATAATAACAAGGACAAGAACAGCTGAAAGAGTTTGGGAAGTAGAAGACTGAAGGGAAGATTCACTATATTCATTATCTTTTTTCATTCATGTTATGATTTTCTTTCCTTTCTTCTTTCTTTTTCTTTTTTTTTTTTTTTTTAAATAATGAATGATCAGTATTTGTATCCCGGATATTTTTGTCTATTATGTATGGGTATGGGAGTCTGGGTCCTATTTAAAACTTTGACTTTAAAAGGACATCATCCTGTTTAAATTTAGCAGGCCAACCTTGGCCTACTTTTGTAGCCCATGGTACAAATGGCAGTTTGGGGAAACATTTGCTGTGTGGCCCTGCTGGGTGTCCCTCTGATATGTGCTGATGTAGTCTGAGAGAGATGAAGGAATTTCCCCAGCCCTGGCATGCAGAGTGGGGAAAGGGTATACTGGGATCTCCTATAGATGCTTCTCAGAGGTCCCTGCATCTCAGGGAACGGAAGGGGAGTCTTAGGCCCACAGGATCAAAGTCCCTTCTTGGACTGGCTTCATTGTGGCCATTTTCCTCTTTTCATTTCATCCCACCCATACCTATACCTCTGGAAGAGGAATGGGTTTCCATACTTGTCAACTTGCTATAGCTCAGTTCCTCCCGTGGAGTCCTTGGCCTATCTGCTTTATTTTCTCCCAGTCAAGAAAAAAAAAAAAAAAAAAAAAAAAAAAAAAATCTCAGAATCTTTAGGTCCTGATGCAATGATAAAATACTAAATGCGGCTTCCATTTACAATGCCATGCGAATCAATCTACATGGCAGCTGAAGTCTTAGCATCATGATAATTATGGAAAAAATTGGGTATGATTGTTGATAATTTCTTACTGCTCTCAGTAAAATTGTGTGAGAGAGAAGAGATGAACATAGAGCTAGTCCATCCATAAACAATATTAATTACTGGATTCAGTGAACTTTGGAAGGTAGAAAAAGTAAATTGTTTTTGTCCCTCAAAAATTGAAATACTTATATGATTTTTGTCCTTATTGCAAGTTATAAATCTACTTTAAGATATGGAGATAAAGGTGTTGCTTCCATTCGAACCATGTTTTTATTCTCAGATGGTATATTAGGCCAAGTAAGGACAGACACCAGCTGACACCCAGCAAGGAATTGAGAACATTATTTCTACAACCTGTAGGGACTAGATTTCTCCAACAAATTAAATGCACTCAGAAGCAGATTCATTCCAGTTTCCTGATGAGCGCAACAGGCCAGCATCTGAGATTTCCACCTTATAAAACTTGAGATGGAGCATTCAGCTGAGCCAACCTGTGTTTATAAACTATGGAACTGTGAGGTAATAAATGTGTATTGTTTTTAAGCCACTGTTTATGGTGATTACTTACAACAGAGATTGAAAACAAATATAGATACCTCCAAGGTAGATACTGTTATTTGAGGGGAAGAGGGCAAAATGAGGGAGTTACCGAAACCATGCAAAAACAGACTAGAAATTTAGATGAAAACATTGTATGTATTATTTTTTTAAGCCCACTATCACCACATCCATTCAACATAGTATTGGAAGTCCTAGTCTAGCAGGAAGAGGGTCTGAAAGAACAATGAGCTATCAGTCTAAGGGTATTTTTTGTTAGGAGGGTGAAAGCAGGAGATGCTAATTGTAGAGAGGAAGAAATGTAAAAGCCATTAGTTAGAGTCATTTAAAAAATAAAATAAATAAAACAAAATAGAACAAAACATTGTATCTATACAAATCAGTTTCAAGACAGCCTAAACAGAGCTAGCTAGAATGTCTAACCAAGGAACTTAGCCAAGTTCTAGGGCAGAGTTTTGATAATTGCTATAAATTCTTCATTCTTCATTCTCTACCACAACCCTGCCTCTAAATGTGAGTTTGATAGTAGTCATATCATTGTAACTGCTTATATTTGCAATTAGTTGGCTTTTAAAATTTTTACCTGACCTTTCCACTAAACTATTTCTCTGAGGGGTGGTACTAGCATGGCTTAATTATGTCTCTTGTCTCACACATTACCCAGAATAACTCCTAATGTAGTGTTTTCTATATGAAACAAAAGTAAATCAACAAAAAAAGTAGAGTTAACATTCCAGATCTAATTTGAAGACCAGTAGTGCTTACAATAGCAGTCCCACAAGGCTACCGGTATTTGCATAATGTAAATGTTTGTGTCTGAGGGTCTTGCTTCAATAAGCCTGAAATTAGGTGCTAAAGAATTTTCCTTTCCTTGGAACACTGATAGGTCTTGATATATCCTCAACAGGACCTTAGATGATTACAAAGATTTGAAAGACAACCAAGAGCTAAGTCAAGGTTGAGTGGTAAGTTTATCATAATATAAGAACACTGCCTTCAAGATTGAGAGAGGTAACTATTTTGCCTAATACATAGAAACAAGCACAGATAGTAAAGCAAAATGAGAAACAAAGATTTTCCAAACAAAGGAAAAAGACAAAACCTTAGAAAGAGACATTAATGATAGAAATTCTACCTGATAAAGGATTCAAAGTAATTGTCATAAAGATGCTCACTGAACTTGGGAGAACCGTGGGTGCACACAATGAGAAATGCATCAAAGAGATAGAAAATGCAAGAAAGCACCAAACTGAAGTCACAGAGCTGAAAAATACAATAAGTAGACTGAAAGATACACTAGAGGTGTTCAACAACAAGGCAGAATAAAGGATCAGTGAGCTGGAAGACAAAGCATTGGAATTCACACAAACAGAGTAGCAAAAATAAAATAATAATAATAATAATTTTTGAAAGTGAAGATGGCTTAAGGGACCTATGGGAAAACATCAAGCAGAATAACATTTGCATTATAGGGGTCCCAAAAAAGAGAAAGAGATGGGCAGAAAACGTATTTGAAGTTAAAAAAAAAAAAAAAGTCCCAAACTTCCCTAATCTGGGGAAGGAAACAGACACCAAAGTCCAGAAAGCCCAGAGAGTTCCAAAACAGGTAAACCTAAAGAGATGTCACCAAGATATATTATAATTAATAATTTAAAAATTAAAGCTAAAAAGAGAATCTTAAAAGCAGCAAGAGAAAAACACCCTTTTACATGCAAGGAAAACCCTAAAAAGCTACCAGCAGATTTTTCAGCAGAAACTTTGCAGGCCAGAAGAGAATAGCATGGCATATTCTAAGTGCTGAAAGGAGGAAAAAAATCTTCCAACCAAGAATGCTCTACCTGTCAAGGTTATCATTCAGAATTGAAGGAGAGATAAAGAGTTCTCATACAAGCAAAAGCTAAATGAGTTCATCACCACTAAACTAGCCTTACAAGAAATGTTAATGGGACTCATCTATGTGCTGCCTACAAGAGACTCAGTTCAGAAGTAAAGACACAAACAGACTGAAAGTGAAGGTATGGAAAAAGACAGCCCATACAAATAGAAATAAAAAGAAATCTGGGTTTAGCCTGTCACACAGACTAAATAAATTAAAACAATTACCATGACAAAAGACAACATCATTACGCACTGATAAAGAGGTAAATCTGCAAGAAGATACAATGTTTGTAAATAAAAATGTACCCAACATAGGAGCACCAAAATATGTAAAGCAAATATTACGAGATCTACAGAAAGAAATAGCACTACAATAATACCAGGGGATTTTATCACCCCATTTACATTGGTGGATAAATTAGTCAAGCAGAACACCAATAAGGAAACATTAACCTTAAACAGCATATGAGACCAGATGGAATTAAAACATATAGATAGAACATTTTTACCAAAAGAAGCAGAAAACCCATTCTTCTCAAGTGCATATGGAATTTCTCCAGGATAGATCACATGTTAGGCCAAAAAACAAGTCTCAGTAAATTTAAGAAGATTGAAGTCATATCAAACATCTTTTCCAACCACAATGGTATGAAAACAGAAATCAATTACAAGAAGGATGGGACACAAACAATAGATTAGTGCCACAATTTTAAGCTGGGCACTAACAATTTAAGACTAGAAAAAAATTCCATTTTCCTATCTCATGGGAATTCATCTGCCTTGCATTTTAAAAGCATCAAATGCTCTTTTGCCAAACCACACAATACTTTAAAGTCATACTTATATACTTTTCCCCCCACCTTAACTGAGTCTTTGCCTCTGAACCAGGGGCTCCTGCAGTGTGCAGCCCTGAGCCTTGCTGTAGCCCCTGATACCCTCTCTTAATTTCTGCGTCTGCTGGGAATTCTCAGGCAGGCCTCTACAGCTATGCTTTTTCAGGCATGTACACTGTTCCTCTGGCATCATCAAGTCTATGTTCCCTGTGTAGAAACTACTGCTTGCCTGACGTTCTACCATATGTTTGATTATTGGAAGCATCCAATAAAAAGTTCCCTCTTGCTTGGTAATTATGAATGGATTGAGAAATAAAATAAGGGAGTCTATTGAACCAAACCACTATTATTGCTGAAAAAGTCAAGTTGGGCTTTTTAGCCCGGAATCAGGAAGACTGCGTTTGCACAGTTCAGTCCCACAGGAACTGACACAGGTAGGGCTTCCTGCTTTAGTTATAGCATGCAGCTGGAAGCAGATAAGGCCTAAGACCGAAATCAAAACAGAGTTGAGCCTGCCTGGTGACTCGGTCCTAAATTTACACTTATCACTTCATAGCCTCATACATGTACAGAGTATGGAAACAGAGAGGACCTGAGGTGTGCCTTGGAGAGCAGCTTTGATATAGAAACTGGGAACTCTGGAAAATATTTTTTCTTTTTAAGAATACATGTTCCAAATAAGCTTTGACCGTTAAGGAACCCTCTTTAATATCACCAGGTAGCTTTGCTACAAGTTCTCTCTCTCTCTCTCTCTCTCTCTCTCTCTCTCTCTCTCTCTATATATATATATATATATATATATATATATATATATATATATATATATACACGTGCATGTACTCACGTACACGTAGATATATATATATATAATTTATCACATTAACTTTATCATGCCAATCTTTCAATAAGAAAAGAAAAATCTTAATATCTGATATCTATATGTACATGTAAAATGAAAATAATCATGTTGAATAGGATAGCATATATATGTACATTGTGTATACACACACACACACACACACACATACATGTGCATATAAGATTTATATGTGATATCACAATGTATATCAAGGACTAGGACATATCTTTGTTGTGTTTCACTCCCTTCCTCTGTATTATCTATTTCATTCACCTTAAAATTAAGTTTCACAGAAAAGTCCTTACCTTAATTTAAACAATAGAATTTGATCATGTCTGTTTTGCTCTGTTCCACTTTAATGTTTTTAATTATTTAAGCTGAATTTGCATACCTACAATAACTTATATATATCAGTGAAATGTTTTGGTCAGTATAAGTATAGATATAGTATATAAGTAATTGCTGTCTTAAAATTAATATGAAAGTTTAAGGTTTTTCATACTTCTTCAGCTTTTTCACTTTTTACTCCTAAAATATCTAAACATGTACATTGCCAGGTAACAACAGTGCCATATTAAAATTTTACTTCCTCTACTCAGCAATTAGTGAGATATTTTTCTTATTGGTAATAACAATTAAATATTTACCTTTTAAAATATAATTTAAATTTAAAAACAAGTCATTTACCATAACATAAATCCATGTGTTGCAAGAATTACAGAAAATCATTTGTTCTTTTTTTTTAATTAAATTTTATTGGGATGACAATGGTTAGTAAAGTTATATAGATTTCAAGTGATCAATTCTGTAATTCATCATCTATATATCACATCGTGTGTTCACCACCCAGAGTCAGTTCTTCCATCACCATATATTTGATCCGCTTTACCCTCATCTACCATCACCTCCCCCTTAACCTCTGGTAACCACTAAACTATTGTCTGTATCTATGAGTTTTTGTTTCTTCATTTGTTTGTCTTGCTACTTTGTTGCTTCCATTTTATATCCCACATATCAGGGAAATCATATGGTTCTTGGATATATGTGCCCCGAAGTTCATTGTAGCGTATTTGTAGTGGCCAAGACATGGAAATAACCAAAGTGTCCTTCAATAGATGATTGGACAAAGAAGATGTGGTATATATACACAATGGAGTACTATTCTGCCATAAGAAAAGACGCAATAGTGCCATTTGTGACAACGTGAATGGATCTTGAGATTATTATGCTAAGCAAAAATCATTTGTTCTTATTGAGTCTCTTTTAATGTGTAGCAAAAGTACAAGCTTTATTGTCTAGAAAAAAATAAATAACAAAAATTTGGGTTGATAATTGACCAAATAAAATTCTATTATTATTTAAGATCATAAGTTGCCATATGGTTTACAAACATTAAGTTTTAAAATTCAAGAAATTATATTCTCTTATCTTTAAAAGAATATCTTAATTTAACCTGATGCTAAATTATTTCATAAATAGCTAGAAATGTAGGGTTAAAAACAAATTTAGGGATAAAATAGCATATGATTCTAATTCTCAACAGATATGCCTAAATAGAATTGGAAGTTATTCATAGACGACAAATAAATAACTGTAAAACAAACTCTATTGAAATTATTTAGAGAGCATAAAATTCTGCAGTTGATAGATGTAAAAGTGATCACAAAGTTTAGATGAAAAATAAATAACCAAAAAATGTGATTTAGTTATTATCATGAATATAATTTGTAACAGTCTGACAAGTGCAATCCTGATAAATATATAGAGAAGGCTTGAAAATATTGGCCATAGATTGCTCTACAGCAATTGCAATAGTGCATACATATTTTTTTTCTTTAGATATCTTAATTTTAAAAGACAGTCGTGTTTATTTGAATTTAAAAGCTAACCTTTTACAAATGAACTGACAGTTCAAGTAAATTTATAATCTTTTTTTTTTAATGATGTTATCATAGTGATGTATAAGCTGCAGAGTAAGTTCTCTGAAATTGAATCTATAAAGAAAGGGATGATAGAATTGATTTAAGTTTTCAGTTTTGACTTTCAAGTGAATGTGACAGAACAGGATATACAGTATCTATAGTATATAGTATATATATACATATATATATATATATGTATATATATATATGTATATATATAGTATATGTGTGTGTGTGTATATATATATATCTCGATGTATATATATATATATATTGTATATGTCACTTCAGCCTTCCATATTCCCTTTGAGCCTCGGTTTCCTCATTTGTCTAAAGACAACAATAATTAGCCTAACTAAATATTATTTTAATGTTATAATTACAAAATGTTTCCAAAAATGAAACACAATAATAACTTATTATTTTAAAAAATGAGCAAAGTAGTGATTTTCAGTCTACAGATTGTAAACTGTTTAAACTTCATTTGCTGTATTAGCCCCAGAATCTACTCATGCTCTCCCTCACATAGTCATACATGCCTTTTCCAGAATATATGGCAGTGCTCAGGGAACAAAGGAACCTCTAGAGCACGGGTGTCCAAACTTTTTTCAACGTGTTTTACCAAGGGCCATATGAGGTAAAATTTAGAGGTAAAATACACAAACAGCCGGGCCACTCACTCGAGGTGAAGTACACATTGCCTCACCTGGTTTATTTAAGTAAACTAAATATATTTAGTTAGGAATTGGCTGTGGGCCAATTAACAATGGATTGCGGCCGCAGTTGGCCCGGTGGGCCGCAGTTTTGGCACCCCTGCTCTAGAGGGTCAAGCGAAATGAAGGGCGCCCCCACATACTCTCTTCTACAATCCTGAAAAGAGCAGAAATCTCTCCAGGGGAATATGATTGAACAGCTGGATGTAAGAGTACTTGGCTTTTGGAGAAGCTGCAGAGTTTGTGATTTTGGAGAAGATTTGGGTAAATATATTGTTGTATATAAGAAAAGGAAGTCCCAGAGGGGTCTCATTTGAATACCGTGTTTTCCTGAAAATAAGACAGAGTCTTAAGTTAATTTTTGCTCCAAAAGACGCATTAGGGCTTATGTTCAGGGGATGTCATCCTGAAAAATCATGCTAGGGCTTTTTTTCCCATTTGGTCCTATTTTCAGGGAAACACGGTAGTAGGCTTCATTCTTGTTACTCAAAAACAGCTAAAGCACAACAGTGAGGAAATATATTTTGTTTTGTTTTGTTTTGAGTGAATCACTTCGTGTCTACCTCTTTCATACTTAGAAAATGTGGTGATACATGTATGTGTGTATATATATATATATGTATATATATGTATATATATATACATATATATATACATATATATATATATATATATATATATATATATATATATATATATTTGGTGGATTGAACTGCATATACTATAAAATACAAATAGGTCTTGGAATGTATGCCAAATTAAAGAGCCATGAATCATTTTGATGGAATTTAAAATTAAGTTTTAGGGTAACAAATGTACGTTATTTGACCAAGGTGCTGCTTGTTTTATCTTAAGACTCAGTTTAGGTATACATGTTTCCTTTTCTTTCATTTTTATTATAAAATATTTAAGATATACAGGAAATTCAAACATTAAAATAAGTTTTTAAACTTTACTTGCCTACATCAAACTTCTGCTGTAGGAACGTGAGGGAAGAAAAACAGAATGGAAAGACTTATTAGGGAAAGCCTAATTCTACTATAACTTCTAACCAAATTCTAGCTGCCTACTGGATGTATTCTAAGAATACAAATTTAAACTAAAATAATTGAATTTATATTTCAGTACTGCAGGGGACATAATTTAATTTCAGAAAAATTAACTACCTGTACAAAAGTATTATTCTTTGGCTGAATTTAGAATGCCTACAACAAAGCACTCACAATGTGTATGATATAATGAATATTACTCAACATAGGAAGAAAGAAAACCATAACTCATTCTCAAAAGCAAATACAACCAAGAATATTTAGGTTTTATAATCAGTGGACAAAGACATTAAAATTGTCATTATGAATATGATTAAGAGAGTAAATTATGCTGTTAACAAATAAATATGTAGTGAATCTCTGTAGAAAACGACAATTATAGAAAATAACCACATGGGATTTTTAAAGCTAGAAAAATGTCATATCTGAAATTGAAAAAGGATTACTGTTTGAACTTAACGACAGAATGGAAGTGAAAGACTCAGTAAAGTGTAGATCAACAAGAGAAATTGTCTATTTTGAAGAAGAGACTAAAAAAGTTGAGCAGAGTTCTCAGGGAAATACCAAGTATTCTAAAATATTTGATATTAGAGTTGCAAAAGGAGAAGGAAAATAAATGAAAAATAATTTAAAGAGATAATGCATGATATTTTTCCACAATTTGGTACAAAGTTGAAATTCATAAGTCTACAAAGCCCTAAAAAAACACAAATACACACATATACACACCATTATCAGTCTAATTGCCTAAAAAAATAAAAACACAATCTGTAAAGTATATGAAGAAAGGGAAACTCATTAAATAGTGACAACAATTTTATAAAACACTACTGACTTCTAATCAGACATGATGAATTTCAAAATATATTTTAAAGTACTAGAGAAAAGTAAAATAACAATAGAGAGTTCTGTATAAGTGACGGTATCCTTAATGAATTAAGGGTAAATAAAAACATTTTCAGTTTTAAAAAAGGTTTTTGTCAGAAGACCTGCACTACAGGAACCATTATAGGATGTTCTTCAGTGTGAAAGGAAATAAATCCACATTGAAACTCAGCTATACAGGATGATTATAAACATACACACACCATTTTTCTTCATTTTTTAACCTATTATTTGGTTGAAACAAAAAGTATATGACATATCATGGACTTAATGTACATGCACTGGGGCAAAATGGATATGAAGTGATAAATGTACATTTTCTATGAATGTTACATTAACTCTAATAAAACTGTAAAAAAATAAGAATCTACATTTTAATACCTGAAGTTACCATTTAGCTTACCTTGGCTTTAACTTAACACTAGTCTATAGGTAGCATTGGAATTTTTAAAAAAAATTAATGCCAAGGAAGAAAGAAAAGGAGGATCTGAGGTATAGTAACAGAAAACCAATAATAAAATTATAGACATAAACCCAACCATAGCAATGGTTATATAATATGTTAATTGACTAAGAATTTGCATATATAAAATGATTCTTATATTGAATAAAGTAACAAGATTAGACTACTATAGCAGTCTACCAGAATCTAATTTTACATAAAAAGACACAGACAGTTTGAAGTGACTAGATGGAAAAAACAGAATTCAAACTTTAAACCTAAGGAGAAGGGAATGAGTATATTAACATCACTGAGAACTGAATTCCCAAAAAGTGTGTTACCATAGATAAAGACATTTCATACAAGAAAGGATCAGCACATCAGGAAGAAATAACAAACTTATTTGTGTGTACACCTAAAACAGAGCATTAAAAAAAGAAGCAAATACTAGCAGAATTAAATGAAATATTCAATTATATAATCATAGTTGGGGATTTAACAACCCTCTACTTTTGATTAATTTTACTTTGTCCTTATATTCTATTACTTTACTATTATATGTTTATGCTGTTCCCTAACTTCTTGGAGTACATTTTATATTTTTCATTGTGTACTTTATAACTTAGGTCACCATTTATTTTTTTTATTTTTTTATTATTTTCAGGTGTACAAAACAATGTAATAGACATTTATCATTTATACCCCTTGCAAAGTGATAACCCCCTTCCCCCAATCTAGTAACACTGACATCGCATACAGCTATTATATTTCCACTGTCTATTCCTAATGCTGTACTCCTCTTCTTGTGACCATATGTGTGTGTATGTATGTATATATATATATATATATATATATATATATATATATATATATATATAATTATGGTTGGCATTCATTATTGTTCAGCTTCAGCTTCAGGTGTATAGTGCAGTGATCAGGCATCTACACCATCCCTGAAGTGGTCTCCCTAATAAGACAGGTGTCCATTGGGTACCCTACAAAATCTTTACAACATTGTTGATTATATTCCCCAACCTGACTTTCATATCCCCGTGTCCATCTTGTGGTTCCGATTGTGCTTTCTAATCCCCTCACGTTCTCCCTCATCCCCACCCCCTCTCCCATGTAGCAACCCTCAGTTTTTCCTCTATGTCTCTGAGACTGTTTTTGATCAGTTAGTTCGTTTATTCTTTTGTTTGGAGTCCACATATAAGTGAGATCATATGGTATTTGTCTTTTTCTGTCTGATTTATTTCACTTAGCATGATGTTCTCTAGGTCCATCCATATTGTTGCAAATGGTAAGATTTCATTCTTTTTTAGCACTGCATAATACTCCATTGTATAAATATAACACAGTTTCTTAATCTAGTCGTCTACCGATGGGCATTTCGGTTGTTTCCATGTCTTGGCTATTATGTATAGTGCTGCAATAAACATAGGGGTGCATAATTTTTTTGTTGTTGTTGTTAGAGTTTTGGATTTCTCTGGATAGATATCTAGGAGTGGAATTTCTGGGTCATAAAGTAGGTCCATTTTCAGTTTTTTGAGATACCTCCATACTGATTTCCATAGTGGCTGCACCAATCTGCAATCCCACCAACAGTGCACTAGGATTCCCTTTTCTCCACATCCTCACCAACACTTGTTATTTGTTGATCTATTGATGATAGCCAGTTTGTCTGGGGTGAGGTTGTATCTCATTGTGGTTTTTATTTGCATTTCCATAATGATTAGTGAGGCTGAGCATTTTTTCATGTGTCTGTTTGCCTTCTGTATGTCCTCTTTAGAAAAATGTCTCTTGTCCAATATCCTCTGTCCATTTTTTAATTAGTTTGTTTGTTTTTTTGGAGTTGAGTTGAGTGAGTTTTTTTTAATAAATTTTGGAAATTAACCCCTTATCAGATATATCATTGATAAATATCTTCTCCTATTCAGTAGGATGCCTTTTTGTTTTATTGATGGTTTCCTTTGCTGCGAAAAAATTTTTAGTTTGACATAATCCTATATGTTTATTTTTTCTCTTACTTCCCTTGCCCGAGGAGCTATATCAGTAAAAATCTTACTCTGGGTAATGTCTGTAAACTTTCTTCCTATATTTTCTTCTAGGAGTTTTATGGTTTTGGATCTTACATGTAAGTCTTTAATCCAGTTTGAATTTATTCTTGTATACGGTGTAAGGAGGTGGCCCAACTTCCTTTTTTTTTTTTTGCATGTGACTGTCCAGGTTTCCCAGCACCATTTATTGAATAGACTATCTTTACCCCACCGTAAATTCTTGCTTCCATTGTCATAGATTAAATGACCATAAAGGCATGCATTTATTTCTGGGCTCTCTGTTCTGTTGCATTGATCTATGTGTCTGTTTTTATGTCAGTACCATGCTGTTTTGACTACTGTAGACTTGTAGTATAATTTGATGTCAGATATCGTGATACCTCCCACTTTGTCCATATTTCTCAAGATTACTAAGTCTATCTGAGGTCTTTTATAGTTCCATATAAATTTCAGGATTATATGTTCTATTTCTGTGAAAAATGTCCGTAATAGTTTGATAGGAATTGCATTGAATCTGTATATTGCCTTAGGCAGTATGGACATTTTAAAAATATTGATTCTTCCTATCCATGAGCATGGTATGTATTTCCGTATATTTGTATCTTCTTTAATTTCTCTCTTCAGCGTCTTATAATTTTCTGAGTACAGGTCTTTTACTTCTTTGGTTAAATTTATACCTAGGTATTTTGTAGTCTTTGAAGCAATTGTAAATGGAACTGTTTTCTTTATTTCTCCTTCTGATATTTTATTATTGGTATATACAAATGCAACTGATTTCTGAATATTAATTTTGTATCCTGCTACTTTACTAAATTCATCTATCAGCTCTAATAGTTTCTTGGTGGAGTCTTTAGGGTTCTCTATATATAGTATCATGTCATCTGCATATGGAGACAATTTTACTTCCTCCTTACCGATTTCGATGCCTTTTATTTATTTATTTTTTTTGTTTGATTGCTGTGGCTAGATCTTCCAGAACTCTATTGAATAGAAGTGGAGAAAGTGGGCAACCTTGCCTTGTTACTACTGATCTTAAGGGGAATGGTTTTAGCTTTTCCTCAATGAGTATGTTCACTGTGGATTTATCATATATAGCCTTTAGTATGTTGAGATATGGTCCCTCTATTCACACTTTCTTAAGAGTTTTTTGTTTGTTTGTTTGTTTTTGTTTTTTATCATAAATGCTGCTGGATTTTGTCAAATGTTTTTTCTGCATCTATGGATATGATCATATGTTTTTTTTTTTTTTCCATTTTGTTAATGAGGTGTATCACATTAATTGATTTGCGGATGTTAAACCAACATTGCATACCAGAAATGAATCCCACTTGATCATGGTGTGTGATCTTTTTACTGTATTGCTGAATTCTGTTTGCTAATATTTTGTTGAGGATTTTGAATCTATGTTCATTAGGGATATTGGTCTGTAGTTCTTTTGTATTTTTTGTTTGTTTGTTTTTTGTAATGTCTTTGTCTGATTTGGGGATCAGGGTGATAGTGGTTTCATAAAAAGTGTTTGGGAGCCTTCCCTTCTTCTGGATTTTTTGGAATAATTTCAGGAGAATATGCACTAATTTTTTTTTTAATGTTTTGTAAAATTCACTTGTGAAACCATCTGGTCCAGGACTTTTGTTAGTTGGGAGCTTGTTGACTACTGATTCAATTTCCCTGGTAGTAAGCAGTCTATTCATGCTCTCCATTTCTTCTTGAGTTAGCCTTGGAAGGTTGTATGCTTCTAGAAAATTGTCCATTTCTTCCAGATTGTCTAATTTGTCTAATTTGTTAGCATACAGTTGCTCATAGTAATTTCTTAAATTTTTTTTGTATTTCTGTGGTGTCTGTTGTCATTTCTCCTCTTTTATTTCTGATTTTATTAAATTGGGTCCTCTTTCTCTGTTTGTTTGTTTGTTTGTTTGTTTTGGGGTTTTTTGCTGTTGTCTGTCTGTTTCTTTTTGATGTGTCTGGCTAAAGGTTTGTCGATTTTGTTTATCTTCTCAAAAAAACAGTTCTTGGATTCATTGATCTTTTGTATTGTTTTTTTTTTTTGGTCTCTATTTCATTTATTTGCACTCTGATATTATCTCCTTCCTTGTACTCCCTTTGGGCTTATTTTGCTGTTCTTTTTCCAAATCCCATAAGTGTAAGGATAAACTGTTGATTTGTGATTTTTCTTGTTTCTTTAGATTGGCCTGCATTGCTAGGAATTTCCCTCTTAGAACTGCTTTCACTGCATCCCATAGATTTGGGGTCATTGTATTTTCATTTTCATTTGTCTCGAGATATCTTTTGACTTCTTCCTTGATGTCATTGTTGACCCATTCATTATTCAGTAACATGTTATTCAACCTCCATGTATTTGTGTGTCTTCCAGTTTTTTTTCCTGTAGTTGATTTCTAATTTCATAGCACTGTGGTCAGGGAAAACAATTGATATGATTTCAGTTTTCTTAAATTTAACAAGAATTGTTTTGTGGCCTAACATGTTGTCTACCTTGAAATGTTCCATGTGCACTTGAGAAGAACATGTATTCTGCAGCTTTGTGGTGAAGTGCTTTGAAAATATTGATTAAATCCAGTTGATCCAATGTGTCATTTAAGGCCACTGTTTCCATATTTATTTTCCTTTTGGAAGACCTGTCCCTTGTTGTCAGACATCTGTTGAAGTCCCCTACTATGATAGCGTTACTGTTGATCTCTGTCTTTATGTCAGTCAATATCTGTTTTTTATATTTAGGTGCTCCTATGTTGGATGCATAGATGTTTACTAGGATTATGTCCTGTTGTTGGATAGATCCCTTTATTATTATGTAGTTCCCATCTTTGTCTTTTAATATATTCTTCATTTTAAAGTCTATTTTGTCAGATGTAAGTATTGCTACTCCAGTTTTTTTCTCATTTCCATTTGCATAAAATATCTTACTCCAACCCTTTCCTTTCAGCCTGTGCATGTCTTTTGATCTGAGGTGAGTCTCTTGGATACAGCATATACAAGGGTCTTGCTTTCTTATCCACTCAGCCACCCTATGTCTTTTGATTTGAGCATTTAATCTATTTACATTTAAAGTGATTATTGATAGGTACATAGTTATTGCCATTTTTCTATTTTATTTGTAGTTAGATTGTTTTCATCTTTCTTCTGCTTACAGAAGCCCTTTTAATATTTCCTGTAATGCTGGCTTGGTGCTAATGAATTCTTTTCGCTTATTTTTTCTAGGAAGCTCTTTATCTCTCCTTCAATTTTAAATGATAGCTCTCCTTCAATTTTAAATGATAGCCTTGCTGGATAAACCATCTAGGTTGTAGGCCTTTGTTTTTCATCACTTTGAATACCTCCTGCCACTCCCTTCTGGCGTGCAGAGTTTCTGTAGAAAAGCAATTTGATAGTCTTATAAGAGTTTCCTTGTATGTAACCCACTGTCTTTCTCTTGCTGTTTTTAGGATTCTCTTTTTGTCTTTAACCTTTGCCGTTTTGACTGTGGTGTGTCTTGATGTGGACCTGTTTGAGTTCATCCTGGTTGGAACTCTCTGCACTTCTTGGGCTTGTATGTCAGTTTCTTTTACCAGGTTAGGGAAGTTTTCGGTCATTATTACTTCAATATGTTCTCGATCCCTTGCTCCCTCTCTTCACCTTCCAGTATTCCTATCATATGCATGTTGTTGCAATTGATGTTATCCCAGAGGTCTCTTAAACCATTTTCATTGTTTTTATTCTTTTTTCTGTTTGTTGTTCCACTTGAATGATCTCTGCTAACTTGTCTTCTAAGTCACTGTTTCAGTGCTCTGCCTCATTTAACCTGCTGGTAATTCCTTCAAGTGTGTTCTTTATTTCAGTTATTGTATAATTTAGTTCTAACTGGTTGTTCGTTATGATTTTTCTCTCCTTATGTCATCGCTAAACTCCTTAAACATTCTTATCAGTGTTCTGAATTCTGTCTCTGATCGGTTGGTTACCTCTATTTCATTTGGTTCCAATTCTGGAAGTTTCTTCTGTTCTGTTATTTGGGACATGTTTCTTTGTTTCCCCATTCTGCCTGACTCTCTGCATTTGCTTCAATGTATTAGGTAGATCCCCTAGGGTTCTTGGTCTTTGCTGGGTGATCTTATGTAGTATGTGTCCTTTATATTTGACTTGTACCACTTCCTTATTCTCCTGTTTATGTGCTCCAAAGGTGAACATTGTGTATATTGTCCTGTTAAAGTTGAGCTTCAATTGCTTTTGGCTTGTCAGTAGGTGGGATTGACTCCTAAGCTGACTAATTGTGAGACTTGGCTCTGCCCACAGTGGATGATCTGCTGCGTGAGGGTTGACCACTCAAATGAGGCTTGGCCCATATGGTCTTTTGTGCCTGTAGAGAATTCCCTCTGGGTATGTCACTTGTATGTCAAACCCTGTAATACTCTGTTTTGGTCTGGAGTTTGCCTCTGGGTGTTTTGAATCTTCTTCCTCTTGAGCTGGGCCCTGGTGTAGGACAATTTCAGAGGAAAGCAAATCACCAAGCACAACAACAACAACAACAACAAAGAAAAAAAAAACACTCTCACATGTAAAAACAACCGATAACCCACACGCAGCACAGGGCAAAATATCAAAAATACAAAAAAAGAAGAAAAAAAAAGATAAGAAAAAGCCGTGCCAGTCTTGGCTAAAGCCCACCAACTAATCTCCAGGTTGTCCTCTGCTGTACAAAAAATCCTCTGTGTCTTGTGCAGGCTGAGCAGGCCACCTGGTGCTCAGAGTGACCCTGGCACTGCAGTTCTAGATGAGTGGGGCTATGGGGTGTGAATGGTAGTTTTCACAAAGTCAGTGCAGTTTCTGAGCTCGCCTACACATATGTGCACTGTGAGTACCACAGCTAGCCCTGTGCCCAGGTCTCCTGAGTCTTCTTCCATCGGGGGTGGAGTGTGTGTGTAGAGGGTGTAAGATTTCTGAGCTGCTGAAAGCCCAGAGCTGCCTCTGCCACCTGCTGCTGACCCCTGGGTGTGTTTCCACAGTTGTAACTGCCCTGCCCTAGGCAGGCTAGGTGGGTCTGGGGATGGAGGAGTCTTCTCTCTCCCAGCGCAGCGGTATCACACTCTTCCCAGACTCTTCCCTGGGTCACAGCTGCAATCTGGGTCTTCCCAAATCCTGAGCATTAAGGCTCCTCTGTAATCTGACACTACTCCTCAGTTCAGGGGCCATCTTGAGTCTCTGGCAGGGAAGGGGTAGGATTAGGAGAGTGGGGTAAGGTGTCCAGGTATGGGGTTTACTTCCTTTGTCCTACCTAGGGACCAGTTGGAGGTCTCAGCTGGGGTTGCTACCTCAAAAGCTGGATATGCTGCTCTCTAGACAGGAGAGATCAGCTGTGGGACACAGGGAAAGAGCCCACCTCCTGGCTCTTGTGGTCTCTGTTCTGTCCTGGGATCCCCTGCGTTTTTGCAGCTGCGCATGTGGGCCATGTCTCCACTCCGCTTCCTTCCCTCTTCCCTAGCTTGTCCAGTTTGCCCACCTTCAAGTAATCCTTGTTCGAGTCTCTTAGCTGTTCTGTGTGATAAGCAGAGTCCTTTGATGGGTTATAGATGTTCAATTTGTGGTCAGTTCCAAAGAACTCAAGAAGACCACCTTGCTGCCACCATTTCTTTGCTGAAAGGGCCTATGTCATCATTTCTAACACAACTTCTTAACACTATCAATTTCCTTTTGTGAAAATCATTTTCACCAATTTGAGTATATAGTTTTCTAGCATTAATTATAAATATACTTTAAATTGTATTGTGAGTATAACCAAAAATTTCAGTTAGAAGGCTTTTAAAATTTTCCATATTTATCTTTATTATACATTTATATATTGTATATACAGTTTGCATCTTGTATCAAGTTTAAATGGAATCAACTTTTACTGTTTATGTTTGTGGTATAATACATGGAAAAACTAAACTTTTCAATATTTCTTTAATTATTTTTAAGATAATTATAGATTCATCTGAAGTTATAAGAAATAACACAGAGATCCCATGTACCTTTTGTCCAGTTATCCCAATAATTCTATGTTGAAAAACTACAATACAATATCACAATTATGGTAGTGACATTTTAAAGGAAAGTTGCAGAGTGCTTCCATCACCGCAAGTATCCCGTGTGTGGTATTTTTATAGCCACACTCACTTTACTCTTCAAACGTCCTCTCCCAGTCCTTATCCTTGGCAACCACTAATCCGTCATCCATTTATATGTTTGACATTTCAAAAATGTTATAGAATTAAAAGCATACAATATAAAATCTCTGGAAATTGACTTTTTAAAAATTTTTTCTTTTACTTTCCATAAATCTCTAGTGAACAATTCAATTCAGGTGGTAGTATGTTTCAATAGTACATTTATTTTATTGTATTTATTATTTTTTAACTGCTGAATGGTATTCCATGTTATGTTTACATCATGGTTTCTTTTACCATTTACTTTCTGAAAGACATCTGGATTTTTTTTTCCCCAGTCAATGTTATTAAGAAAAAAGCTGCTATGACCATTCATGTACAGATTTATTTTGTTTCATTTTTGTGAACACTCATTTTCATTTCTCTGAGACAAGTGCCAGAAGAGTGGGGTACATAGTTACTTTTAAGAAACTGAGACATTATTTTCTTAAGTGGCTATAGGTTATATTCCTACGACCTTAGGAATGTATGAATGATCTACCTTCTCTGTATCCTCCCCAGCATTTGTGTAAAATTGTAATTTTCTTTTTTCAAATTTAAGCCATTCTGATCGGTGTGTAGTGATACCTCATAGGAATTTAATTTACATATCTCCCTGGTAGTTAATGGTGTGAACCTGTTTTTATGTCCATTTTTCTGCTATCTCTGTACACTCTTCAGTGAAATACCTGCTTGTGTCTAATGTTATTTTCTAATTGAATTGTTTAAGTTCTTGAACAATTGATATTTGACAGTTCCTCACGTATTCTAGAGAATAGAGTCCTTTGTAGAATAGGCAACTTACATATATATTCTCCCAGTCTGTAGCTTCCCTTTTCATCCTATTAGTACACATTGTTTAATGGGGCTGACATTTTTAATTTTGATAAGGTACAATTTATCAGTTTCTCTTTTTGTACAGCATGCTTTTGTTGTCAAATCTAACGATTATTTGCTAAGCCCCACATTCTGAATGTTTACTCCTCTGTTTGTTTTTCCAAAAATTTTATACTTTTTCATTGTATATTTAATCCTGTGATCCAGTTTGTGTTCATTATTTCCAAGGTATGAGGTTTACTTCCACATCTTATCCTCCTCACCTTCTAATTCGTTCTCCTTCTATTTTTGTATATGATGTCCAATGGTTGTAAGCACCATTTGCTGAAAAGTCTATTCTTCCTCCACTGAATTGCTTTTACCTCTAAGACAAAAATAAGTTGGACATATTCATGTGGGTCTATATCTGGGTGCTCTGTTCTTTTTCTTTGATCTTTTTTGGTACCTCTATTAATACTACACTCTGTTGATTACCGTAGCTGTATATTAAGTCTTGAAATCAGGTAGACTAATTTCTTTAATTTTATTTTTCTATTTTAAAAGCCATTTTATATATTCTAATTCCTTTTCCATCCCATATAAAATTTGGACTAATCTCTTCTGTATATTCAAGAATATTCCAGGCATTGTGATAGGAATTGCACTAACTTTGTATTTCATTTTTGGGATAATTGACTTTGTTACTATATCAAACCATTCAACATATGAACACGGTATGTTTCTCCAGTTATTTAGATCTTTCTAATTTCTTAAATTAAATTTAATTTCTTAATTTCTTTATTTTGTTATATTACATTTTTTTGTATTTACAAATGAACATCATTTTTAGTAATTTTATATTATGTTGAATTTCTAATTTTGATGTCAATATGTTTTTTGCTATAATTATATGAAGAAATATAATTTATTTCATATGATGCTAGTAAACTCATTTATTGATTCTGGGAGATTACATTTCTTGGGATTTTTATGTAGACAAATATATAATCTGCAAATAGAGACTCACATTAATTTCTTTATAATCTGTACACATTTTGTGAGTTTTTGTTGCCATATTGTACTGGCTAGATGTTCCGGTACTATGATGAGTAATCATAGACACTAATCACAGTGGAGAGAGCAAGCATCCTGGCGTGATTACTAATTTTAGTGGAGAGAATTCAATGTTTTCCTAATAATCCTAATGTTAGTTTTAGGTATTTTATATGTGCTCTTTACCAAGGTGAGGATGTTTCCCTCTATTCCTATTGTTTATGAGTTTTTAAATTATGAATTGGTGTGGAATTTTGTCAAATGCTTCTTTTGGGGAGTGGGGGACATCACTTGATATGATTGTGTGATTTTTCTTGTTTAGCCTATTTTGGCCCTAAGGTTTCTAGCTGGTCATCTTTTTTCTCTCCACTTTTCAGACTGTACTTGATTGTTTATGTATGCTATTCAGGGTTTTTATCTAAGCATAGTGGGAGAAAAAGGGAAAAGTGAATCTACTTTGTCTTCCTTGAAATGGAAGTCATATGTTTTTGATACACATGAATCCATCTCCATTTTGTGATACTGATTTACACTTATTCAGAAGTACACTTAATATTTAAGTTATATATTTTTCCTAGTAATTCTGCACTTTTCAAAAATTTTTGCTTTGCACGTGTTTTAGAGTTACTCAGTACAAACACTTAGTAATCACAATTTCCTTATAACTTTTATTACCAAATGATAGTCTCCTTTATTTTGTAATAAAATATTTTTGTAGCGTTTTATTCTGATAATACTAAAGCGATTGCTCTTTTCTTGGCATTCCTTTGGTATAATGTTTTCTATCTTTAGAGTTCAATTTTCTTTTTAATTATGTAATATGTGCTGGTTATAACAAGAATATGTTGCCAAATTATAAATTTGTTTTGTAGGATAAACTGGCTATTTCTATCATTCAACCTACAAGTCAGGCATTTTTACATTTTTATACTACTGACAATTTTAATTTTTAACTATTAACTTTATGTTTATATTTACCGGTGTATTCATCTGCTCAGGCTGCGATAACAAAATGCCACAGAGTCAGTGACTTAAAGAGCAGTCACCTATTTATCTTAGTACTGGAGGCTGGGAAATCCAAACCAAGGTGACAGCTGGTTTGCTTCCTGGTGAAGGCTCTATTCCTGGCTAGCAGAGGGCCGCATTTTTGCTGTGTCTTCAGACAGATTTTTGTCAGTGCTTCCATGTGGAAAAAGAGAGATCTTTCCTTTTCTCTTCTTATAAGGCCCCTGATCCCATCATGAGGGGGATGTTTTCATGAGCAAATCTAATTCAGAGTTCCTCCCAAAGGTCGCATCTCCAAATGCCCAGTTCATAACACCTTGCCCTTTTCATGTTCCTTTATTTTCTCTGTACGGCATCTATTTAAATGAACAAATTATATTCACTTCTCTCTATACAAACCTTTTTTAAAATAATACACATAAATGTACACCTAAATAAATTGAGAGGAAAACTTTGATCATGGACACAAATATTAAATCCTATACTTGGAAGGCATCATTCCTCCACTTTTACTCCCACCCTCAAACTCAGAGTAAACTATTTCCAAATTTCAGTGAGACATTTTTTAATGGAATTTTATTATAACAATCTAAATTAATATGCAAGATTAAATATGAATGAATGACCAGAGTTAACTCATCCTAAATTGATTTTCTGTAGATGATGTTGCCTCTTAGAGAGGTTGCTTACCTCATATAGAATAGGATAGTTTAAGAAAAGAAATCCTGTAAGACAGAAAAACCTGTTACCATGGAGTAAAGTGCTTAAAACATGCTTGATAGTATAGTAAAGTTACAGATCAAGTCTGAAGACCAAAAAGATCTGGTACATCATACCCCAGTTCTTCATCAAGCCAAGAGAAGGACTGGTAAAACTCTGTCATGAATGCTGAGAAGGACAGAGTTGTTGGTTGACATTACAGAAAATTTTGAACAACTTAACAACAACAACAACAACAAAAAAAGATAATGGGTTATTACATAGAATCCCTATCTCAATAACAAATTATTTATTGATTTTTACTTTTATAGAGCAAATAATTGTTCTCTGAGGAAAATGACTTCAAAACATATAATCAAATAATTGACTAATAACTATAAATACCCGTGTGTTTTCCCATTTTATGTGTGCTAGTTTAGTTTAAAAAAAAAAAATTAAAGTTTAAAAGTTTAAATAGCTGGAAATTTCCTAATTGTTTATATTATTTTAAGAAGCATGTATCAAAGGATGATAGCTCATTTTAGTTGACAGTTTAACCAATACCAATATGTCTTTAAAAATTCTGTAGTATAAAAATTAAATTGTCTCAGCTTCTCTTTGTGTGTGTATGTGTGTGTGTGTGTGTGCTGTATCTGTGCATGCCATTTCTTTGTAACATATAAATATTGAGTGATGTCAGAAATATAGTGGCGTGAAGGGTCCCCTGTGATCTCTCCTCTTGATGTTACAAGTTGAACAGCTATAATTCAACCAAGACTTCCTAATGCAACACACAAACAAAAATCAAAAATATTCAGACTATTGAAAGAAATTACTAGTCAAGTATGACATATCCTTTGAATATGAAGGAGGGATAAAGACCTTTCCAGATATACAGAAGCTAATTGCACTGCATTACAGGAAATACTGAAGGGGGTTATTCTACCTGAAACAAAAAGACAAAAGTATACAAAACTATGAGTAAGATTACTAACAGACAGACGAAGAATGGCCACCCCTACACAGATCAGACACACTTTAACATAACATAAAGGGTAAAGAAGATAAAAACAGAAAAGAAAAAGAGAAGAAGAAAATTTGCTACTGCAACTCAGAAATGAACTCACAGTATAAATGGGTAATTAGTGAAAACAAAAACATAAAATGGAAGGAGGTAGATTTTCAAAGGGCAATGGAGATAAGATGCATACTGAAGAAAAAGGACTACTGTATGTATGAACTTTTTTTTTACATAAACTTAATGGTAACCACTCAAAAAAAAAAGAAAAAAAAATCCAGAACAGAGACACATAACATAAAAAAAGAGGAAACAGAGGAAAAAAACATAGAATGCCACCAAACTGAATAGAAGATGGAAACACAAAGGAAGAGAAACAATAAAAATACAAAGCTACAAGAAAAAAAGAAAGAAAATAAAAAGATGTCTCTAGAAAATCTCAATATATGAGTAATCACCCTAAATGTAATTGGACTGAACTCACCAATAAAAAGGCACAGAATAGCACACTGCATCAAGAAACAAAACCCAACCATTGCTGCCTTCAAGAGACACATCTCTTCTGCAAGGACAAAAATACACTCAATGAAAGGGTAGAAAATAATACTCCAAGCAAATGGCATCCAGAGAAAATCAGGTGTAGTCATACTTATATCTGACAAAACAGACTTCAGGGCAAAAAATGTAACAAGAGACAAAGATGGACATTTCCCAATGATGAAGGGGACAATACAATAAGAAGACATAATACTTATCAATATATATGCTCCCAATCAGGAAGAGACACATCTCTTCTGCAAGGACAAAAATACACTCAATGAAAGGGTAGAAAATAATACTCCAAGCAAATGGCATCCAGAGAAAATCAGGTGTAGTCATACTTATATCTGACAAAACAGACTTCAGGGCAAAAAATGTAACAAGAGACAAAGATGGACATTTCCCAATGATGAAGGGGACAATACAATAAGAACACATAATACTTATCAATATATATGCTCCCAATCAGGAAGGACCGAATGTATATAAAGCAACTGCTAACAACACTAACAGGAGAAACTGACAAAAACCCAATTATTGTAGGAGCTCTAAATATGCCATTGACACCTGTGGATATATCATCCAAACAGAAAATCAACTAGGAAATATCATCCTTAAATGGCACATTCGATCAAATGGGAATAATTGACATTTACGGAGTCTTTCACCGTACAACACCAGACTACACATTGTTTTCTATGTACATGGAACATTCTCAGGGATAGACCATATGTTGGTACACAAAACAAGTCTCAGCAAAATTACGATGGAAATCACCCAAGCATATTCTCTGACCACAATGCTTTGAAATTGGAGATCGACTGTAAAAAGAAAGCGGGGGAAAAAACAGAAATGCGTGATGATTAAACAACATGCCATTAAAGAACAACTGGGTCAAACCAGAAATAAAAGGAGAGATCAAACGATAAACAGAAACAAATGAGAATGAATATACATTCTGTCAAAAATACTGGGATGTAGTGAAAACAATATTAAGAAGGAAAATTATATCATTACAGGCCTAGCTCAAGAAACAAGAAAAATCTCAAGTAAACAACCTACCATTACATCTTAAACTAGAAAAAGAAGAACAAATGACACCCAAAGTTATCAAAAGGAAGGATATAATAAAAATAGAAGCAGAATTAAATGAAATAGAGAATAAAAGGAAAAGTAAATAATGCACAAAAAACTGGTTCTTTGAAAAGATTAATAAAATTAAAAACAAACAAACAAATGAACAAACAAAAAACACAAACAAACAAAAATAACCCTGGCTAGGTTCAGTAAAGAAAAATGAGAAAAGACACAAGTAAACAAAATCAGAAATCAAAGAGAAGTTACAATGGATACCACAGAAATAGAAAGTATCATACAAGAACCCTAATAAGGAATATATGCCACCAAAATTGATAACTTAGAAGAGATGGACAAGTTCTTAGAAATATATAACCATCCTAGACTGAACCACAAATTGGAAAATCTAAATAGACAGATCAACAGTAAGGAAATTGAACCAATCATCCAAAACCTCCCAAAAGCAAAAGTTCCCTGACCAGATAGGTTTACTACTGAATTCTACTAAACATTCAACGAGGATTTAATACCCGTCCTTCTCATAATCTTCCAAAAAATTGAAGAAGGGGCAACACTTCCTAACTTATTTTATGAGTCCTACATTACTGAGATGCCAAAACCTGGTAAGGATAACACAAGAAGAGAAAACTACAGACAAATATATCTGATGAATACAGATTCAAAAATTCTCAAAGAAGTACTAGCAAATCGAATACAACAACTCATTAAAAGATTATAAATCACAATCAAGTAGGGTTCATTGCAGTGTCACAAGGATGGTTCAACATAAGCAAATCTATCAATGTGGCAACCACATAAACACAAAGAGGATAAAAACCATAAGATTATTATCAGTAGATGCAGAAAACACATTTAACATACAACATCCATTTATTATTAAAACATTTAATGAAATAAGTATAGAAGTGTAGTATCTCAACATAATAATGACCATAAATGAGAAACCTTTAGCTAATATCATAGTTAATGGTGAAAAACTGAAAGCACTTCCTCTATAATCAGACACAAGATAGTGATGCCGCCATCACCACAGTTATTCAACATAGTATCGGAAGTCCTACCCAGAGCAACCAGGCAAGAGAAAGAACTAATAGGCGTCCAAATTGAGAACGAAGAAGTTAAATTGTCACCTTTTGCAGCTGACATGATTATATATATATATATAATTGTGTATATATAATCATGTACATATATATATAAATATAAATCATGTCATATATATATATTTATATATATATAAATCATGTCAGCTGCAAAAGGTGACAATTTAACTTCTTCGTTCTCAATTTGGACGCCTATTAGTTCTTTCTCTTGCCTGGTTGCTCTGGGTAGGACTTCCGATACTATGTTGAATAACTGTGGTTATTTTATATATATATATATATATATATAATCATATATAAATATATAATCATATATATATAATCATATATATATAATCATATATATATAATCATATATATATATATATATATATATATATATAGCCTAAAGACTCCACAAAAATCTATTAGAAACAATAAAGAAATATAATAGAGTTGCAGGATGCAAAATCAGACTACCAAAATCTGCTTACAATGAAATTTTAGAAAAAGAAATGAAAAAAATGCTTTTGCATTTGCAACTGAAAGAATAAAATACCTAGGAAATAAACTGAACAAAGGATGTGAAGAACCTATATACTGAAAATTATAAGACGTTAATGAAAGAAATCAAAGAAGGCACAAATAAATGGAAAGATATTCCTTGTTCATGGATCAGAAGAATAAACATAGTTAAAACAGCCATTTCACCGAAAACAATATACAGATTTAATGCAACCTCTATCAAAATCCCAATGGCATATTTTTCTAGAACAAAAAATAATCAGAATTATATGGAATCACAAAAGACCCCAAATAGCCAAAGTAATCCTAAGAAAAAAGAACAAGGCTGGAGGTATCACACTCCCTGACTTCAATATATACTACAAAGCAGTAATAATCAAAACAGCACTGTATTGGCAGAAAAATAGACACAGAGACCAATGGAATAGAATTGAGAACCCAGAAATAAACCCATATATATATATATATATATATATATATATATATATATATATATATATACCTATATATATATATATATACACACACACATTTATAAGTGTATATATACATATATATATTATATATATACATATATATATAGTATACATATATATATATATATAGTATTAATAGATAATATTAAAGAAAGGAACCAAAACATACAATGAAGAAAAGAAACCCTCTTCAATAAATAGTGCTGGGGGTAAATTGGAAAGCCGTGGGCAAAAGAATGAAACTAGACTGCTATCTGTCACCATGTACCAAAATTAACTCAAAATGAATCAAAGATCTCAACATAAGATGTGAAATAATAAATTGCGTAGAAGAAAGCATACTAAACTTATGAACCTTGGCTTCAGAGAGGATTATATGAATTTGACTTCAAGGGAAAAGGAAGTAAAAGCAAAAATAAAAGGACTATGTCAAACTACAAAGCTTCTGTACAGCAAAAGAAACAATCAACAAACAAATAGGCAACCAACCAATTGGGAGAAGATATTTGCAAACAATGCCTCTGATAAGGGACTAATATCTGAAATATATAAAGAACTCGTACAATTCAACAACAAAAAATCAAACAACCCAATTAAAAAACATGAGCATAGGACCTGTACAGACAATTCTCCCTAGAATACATAGAGATAGACAATAAGTATATAAAAAGATGCTCGACTTTACTAGCTATTATAGAAATGTGAATTAGATCCACAGTGAGATATCACTCACACCTGTTAGAATAGTTGTCATCAATAAGTAATACAAGTGTTGGAAAAATTGTGGAGAAAAAGGAATCATCATTGTGTTGCGAATATAAATTGTTCCAGCCACTACGGAAAACAAGATGGAGATTCCTCAAAAAGTTAAGAATAAAATTATCATATAACCCAGCGATCCCCGTACTGGGTATCTACGCAAAAAAAAAACCAAAAAAAAAAACCTGAAAATATTTATACATAAAGTTATATGTATCCCTATCTTCACTGAGGCATTTTTTCATGATGGCCAGTGTCCTTTGATAGATGATTTGATAAAGAAGATTTGATATATATACTGGAGGTGCCCAAAACTGTATACAAGTGTCCACTTTGGTCAACATTGCTCAAGCGTCAGTCCGCCATAATCAGAAGTGTCTGGACACTGATGGTAACCACTTTCAGCACCTCTTATAATTGTAGACGTCAAATGTGATGTATTTATTTTTTTGTTATCAGTGTATACTGAGTATTACAATTTTAATATGTTTTTCCCTTCTTAAAATGTGTATACATTTTTGACACATTCTGTGTGTGTATGCGTGTATGTGTGTGCGTGTGTGTGTATATAATTACATATATATATGTATATATATACATAAGTAATACAAGCGTTGGAAAAGAAATATTTTCAGATTTTTTTTGCGTAGATACCCAGTACAGGGATTGCTGGGTTATGTGGTAATTTTATTCTTAACATTTTGAGGAACCTCCATCTTGTTTTCCGTAGTGATTGTACCAATTTATATTCACAACACAGTGAGGATTCCTTTTTCTCCATTACAATATTCCATGATATGTGTGTGTGTGTGTGTGTGTGTGTGTGTGTGTGTGTGTGTGTAAAGGAATATTGATTGCTCGGCATTAAGAAGAGATGAAATACTGCCATTTGTGACAACATGGATGGATCTTGAGATTATAATGCTAATCATAATAAGTCAGACAGAAAATGTTGAGAACCATATGACTTCACTTGTATGTGCTATATAAAACTGAAAGCAATGAATGAACAAGAGAAACAAAGAAACAAAAAAAAACTCAGAAACACAGACAACAGTTAATTGGTTACCAGATGGCAAAGGGAGAGGGAGCATAAAAGGGATAGAAGGGACAAAGGGGTAGAAGAGCATAAAAGGGATCAAATATATAGTGATGGAAGGAGAACTGACTTTGGGTGGTGAGCACACAATGAAATATATAGATGCTGTATTACAGAATTGTACACTCAAAACCTATATAATTTGGCTAACCAATGTCACCCTGATACATTTCATAAAGAAATATATATATATATATATATATATATATATATATATTAAATATAAAGAAATATATATATATACATAAATGTTAAAATGTTATTCTCCTTTGGGTTCCACGTAATGTAACATTTCTGTTTTGATTTAGTAACTCTTGACTTCAATCTGTATAACTTCTTAATAACTACAGGTAGAAAGCTTACTTCCTAAGGCTGAAAGGTGCATGGACATTGTGATGGATACACAGAACTCTAGCTTCATCTACTTTACTCACAAAACCAGTGAATAATAACCTAATAACCTAATAACCATGAGGTATTCTCTTTTATTCTTCAGATGTCGATACCGAGATTAAGGCTGATGCCTCTATTATTGTTAAGGCACAACAACAAATTTTTCCATATATATATATATATATATATATATATATGGATATATATATATATATATATATATATAACACATATATATATACATATATATATAAATATATATATATATGGCATATATATATAATATGCTAGAAATACAATATAAATGATTTTAGTATTCTAGGAAGAACGTAGACTTTTCAAGCATATAGGGCCAAATGCCTATGAGATATTACTTTTTTTTCAAATTTTAAAATGAAATATATGAACTTTTTGAAATTTCAACTGTTAGCAGTGTTTTTATTTTAAAGCCAGGAGAGACAACGTCCTATTTTCTTAAAGTGTTAACAGCTCTATTTTAGTCACATAATAATCATAAAAGGATTTGGGAAATCCAACCTATTATCTTTTCTTTAAATTCTTGGATAAATAACTAAATCTGGAAATTCAGAGTACAGAAAATATATATGTTTTGCAACAGATTTTTGAATGGGCAGGAAAGTTTAAAATTGAATCCATATGCTCCTAATTTTACTAATTAAAAAAATAATTAGGGAAATGACATTCATACATGAATGATAAAATATTTAAATAGTATTTGCAATTATTAAGTATCCATCTGTGAAAAATATTTTTCATCATTTTAATAAGAACATTTGTTTCTTTTTTCAGTATCGCACCTTCATGAGAAAAGTAAGAAAGACACGCAAAGGATAATTGTATCAGTTCTGTATTCTGTGAGAAGATTAATATATGTAGCTTTTCAGGGAAGAAACTCAATTGCTTGAAGATTTATAAGGCACAGAGTAATATAAGAGGGTCTCTGAAGACCCACAAATAATACATACATAAATCTAGATTGTGACATTCTAGTGGGTCTTTTTTGTAAAAAAGTTCCTGGTAAGAAGTCAAAATATTTAACAGAACTGACTAACTCTATATCTAATCAATTTGAAATCCACAATTTTTTTTTATTCTTATGGATTATTTTATCACAATTGTAATATGAAAATAAATCTGGACAGTATTCACTGTGGGAAATATGTAAAGCATTTTTAAAGCTCAGTTGTGTCTTTCTCATAAATCTGCCTTTAAATCACCACTATCCTGACTATCCTGAATTAATTTTTTTTAAAAAGAAAGTTCTAATTTTTTTTTAAATTTTGAATATCTAATTGTTGTTTTGTTTTGTTTTGTTTTGCTTTGAAGATCTCAAGTGCAACTAATGAGCTTAATGATCTTTCTGAGCAATCCAAATGAGAAAAACATTTCTTGAGCACTTAGGTCAAATGAACACTTTAACTCTTTATTCAAATGTTCAGAGATTGGTAACAACATTTTGAAATAAAATATGATTGTTTAGGGTATTCGTTTTTTGTATATCTATAACATTTTATGTTAGTTGCAGATGTATTCTATTACAAAACTTCAAAACTTATCTGAAAGATAATAAATGACACTACAACTATTCTTATTCCTAGTTTATTCTTTTTGCTGACCACTGTCTTACTCTTTCCACTGTTACTGCTGCTAATATGTCAAAAACTGTTACAATAGTAGTTCAGCCACTTCGTTTCCCATACACAGAGTGCTTAACACACACACACAAAATATTTTCACAGAACTTCGTTTGGTATGCACAGCATCTACATCAAATGGTTGTAATTTTTTACTGTTTTTAATGTGTAATAAAGAGAAAATTTTATGACATTCTCAAAATTATTTGTTTAATGAATTGTTTAGATAGAACGTCCACTTAGCACTTCATATCAAATCCAGTCCCTATACCTATAACAACAAAGTACTTGCCTAGAGTCCTAGGAGTAAAACCATTGTTTTAACTCCTGGAAGAAAGCTGCATATTGGAAATGGGACCAGCTCTGCAGTGTATAAGCCAGATTCCTTTGTCCCGTTGTCAGAGAGCATCTCTTTTTTCTCTTCTATCATGATGTGCGATAAGAGATGGAAGACACTTGTAAACTGTAGGCATTGAACATTTTATAGTTGTATGCAGTCAATAAAATCATTTAGAACATGTCATTAATTTAGCACTACACCACACTGCTACTAAAGGAATAGTTCATGTATTTAGAATAAATCACATAATAATTGCCTGTCACATCTGATAGAGTTCATTTGGAAATTTTATTTTAATGTCTGGTGATGTAGTTCCATTTACACTATATTATGTAGCTCCAGTTTTTTCAGGAATCATTAAAATAACTTGAAAAAATACTGAAATCATTCTTTTTGGAGAAACATATAACGATTTCTTAAATAGTGCATATTTTCTCAATATATAAAAACACACCTCTTCATTGTGGCATATACACCTCCAAAAACAAATAACCAGATCTGTAAGTATTTATGCATCAGTCTGGGAGAAACTTAGAAAATACCTCACCAGATTCATTAGCATTTCAGGTCGCTACCTACAATTCAGAAAACTGCTGCCACAGTGTGCTAAGTCATTCATGTAGAGAGGTACAAAAGGGAGAGATCAAACTATTTTAAATTATTTTTGTAACTTTTTTTATTTCAGTGTTTATCTCATGGTAGAAAACATCTATTCTTTATATACTAATAGGTTTTATTTGCTTTGTTATTTAATTAATAATATTTTATTGATTATGAATGCATATTTTTCATATTAAACTTTTCAAAAATTGAATTCTTGCAACCAATTAAGAATTCATTATATCATAGCTTTATTTTCAGCTTTTTCTCTTTCTTAGTGCTACGTGAAATGAGACTGTCTTACAAATTATGACATATAAGGTGTAATGATATATATTTTAAAAAGCATTTACTATATGTAATACACAATACATATGTTTAGAAAACATATAATCCATCTATAAACACTTACTGTGCTGTGATAACTATGCATATAGAAAAAAGAAACAGCATATGAGGTCTGACAATTAAGTTCGTGAACTCTTCCTAGAAAAAGTACTACATACCTCAGTGCTGAACATCACTATGGTCACCTTTGAAGTACTCCCCATGGGAAGCTATGCACTCATGTCAGTGCCTAGTCCACCCTTCAAAGAGATTTTGAAACTCTTTTTCTGGAATGGCCAGCACAGCTGTCATCGTATTACTCTTGATGTCCTGAATAACATCAAAATGTCTTCCTTTCAATATTTCCTTTATCTTTGGGTAAAGAAAGAAGTCATTGGGGGCCAGATCAGGTGACTACAGAGGGTGTTCCAATACAGTTATTCGTTTACTGGCTAAAAACTCCCTCACAGACAGTGCCATATGAGCTGGTGCATTGTCGTGATGCAAGAGCCATGAATTATTGGTGAAAAGTTCAGGTTGTCTAACTTTTACACACAGCCTTTTTCAGCACTTCCAAATAGTAAACTTGGTTAACTGTTTGTCCAGTTGGTACAAATTCATATTGAATAATCACTCTGATATCAAAAAAGATAGGCAACATTGTTGCAACAGGTTCACAAATGTAATTTTCAGTCCTCATATAATGATTTAATGAAGATTGTCTTAATGAGACATAGACATTCATTTTTTTGGAGATTTTGAGGTCTTTTGAATCCTGGAACATAATATTCAGACAAGTCCTACCAACATTCAGGGGGGATTTATTTGGTCTGTTTACGTACCATTTATCATATTCAATAAATCTGTTCCCCATTTCCTGTACCGTAGCCATATATATTTATTTATCGAATTATTATGATACAATTTAAGTTATTTTAGTGCAGTACCTCCTTTGTTATTAATTTTTATCATAATTCTCATAGTAGCTTATTTTTAATATCTTTATATTTATATATATGAACCTTTCTGTACTTTGAAATGACATACATATAGATTCAAAAACCATGATATTCAAGCTATGGGCAAACCTTTATACCATACCATTTCAGCTGTGACAAAGTAACAAAGTCTTCAACTTCTGGACGATGCAAGCAAGGTTGAAATTGCCTGCTTTGATCCACCTTTGGCATGTTTTATATTTTTGGCTTAAATTAAAACCCATCTCTTTGCAAGTTTATTTAATTTTCATTGCTTGAAAATCATAGATTATTTGAACATGAGTAAAAATCTTGAATATTAAAATGTAATACAATATTTTGTCAGTAATATCATTTCTGGTTTTTAGATGAATAGTTATAAAAAGCCAAATTGCATAGATATACTGCAATCACAATCATGTTTTACCCACTTAACTGAAATAGCAATTATTTCCAAATTGTCATATTCAATATACCAGTGCTTGGCAATCTGGCAATCTTTTTCTTAAAAGGACAGATATAAAATGCATTAAGGTCATGTGTCATGTAATTTTTACCACATCTATTGAACTGTGCCATGGTACCTCAAAAGCAGCCATAGACCATACAGAAACAAATGGATGTGCATGTATTCTAATAAAATTGTATTCACAAAAACAGATGCCAGTCCCATTTGCAAGTTTGCCTGTTTTGAAAAAGGCAGTTATCGCACTTAATCTTACGTCACCTTTATTGTTGATTTACTGAAAATCAAAATGGTATTTTGACCTTTCATTTCTTCAGAAAACCCATCTATCTTAACATTAGCACTATTTATATAGTACTTAAGTAAAATATTCTTGTTTGTTTTTCTAGATAAATATAGTCAGCTCATTTCTTGAAAGATAATTCTGGGACTACATATAGCTATTCAGTTTTAATTGTATTTTGTAAACTCATGACTATCAAATCTATAACTCTTGCCAAAACTTTATTCCTGAATGCCAGCATCAGATGCTCCTTACTATTACATACTATAATCCCACAGGGACCTTAAATTTTATAACATCCATGATTAACTCAACAATGGTCTTAGCCTGGAGTTCTCAAAATTATAACTTAAGGCATGACATTTCCATTCATCTCTTACCCAAATTAGAAAATAAATCTCTTGCTATATCCTCTTCTCTCTTTGAAATATTGCATTCAAGCAGTGACAAAAACCTGATCCTATTTTCTAAATACTTCACGCCGGCTTTTTAGACTCATAATTTTTCTGGTTAATTAGCTCATCGTTTCTTGTCTGAAATCATGCCGTCATTCTTAACTCTAGCATCGTCTCCCTCAGGACCATCCCCTGTGCTGTCACCCTTTCACACTTGGTCAGATTGCTCATTTTAATATTCTACGTTTACTGTCATAGCTAACTTACATAATGACAATCGCATTTCTTAGCTTTGTATTACAAAATGCTCATAATGACTCAAAGTTATGTTTTTTGCTCTCTAAACTCTGTAGTCTTTCCCTTTTTTTTTCACATTCTTTCCACTTTCCTTCTATCCATATGAAAAGTAGTGCTTGTGTAACGAGCATGACATGCTCTCTCATGTGTGCACATGCTAATTCAGCCTCAGATGTCTTCCTCTCCACAGACACATGAACAACTCTTTTTCGTTTTGTGACTAGGTTGAAGTTTCACATAGTCCGCAAAGTAATTCCTACTGTTTCATTCCATCCATTTATACACCTGTACATTTTAATTATTACTGAATTACACTTGGACATTCTGTTAGTATATTTCTCATTAGAATGTAAAATTCTTGTGGATGAGTCACTGCCTTTCATAAATAAATGCTAAGTATGCGATGCAATTCTAGATATCATAAGTAAATGCTAAGTTTTTTTATGGTTAAATTAAATAAAAGATCAATGAAAGCTAATTGTGAGACAGAGAAAATGGATGAAGAGTGAATTTGAATCTTTTCTCCCATTTTTGGAATGAAAAGATTCTACAAATTCTTTTGTATTTTGCTTTCATTCAAAATTAAACTTTTACTGTATTGAAAGTTCTACTCTCCATCTCAGTTCCTTTATTTTAGGAGAGATAGTTATTCTCGTTTCTTAGTATAGTGCATGCAATGACACTTTATTTCCAATTTCCCACTGGAGGAAAAAAAATCAACATAATTCAACATACATGTATTCACCTAACAAATATGAATCAAATGTCCCCAATTTATAAGAAAATTATACCTTTTTAAATCATAATGTGGTCAATTCTCACTATTAGATGTTTACTAGATATCTTGTAATTTTGAAGATGTCCGGAAAGTGGCATTAAGCAATATCCATAAACTAAAGTCAATTGATGAATACATGAACACATTTCTTTAAATGGAAAATCTGGCCTATTATTTTTATTCAGTTGATTATATATTTTAGAATATTCTGAGATGTAAGTTGCAGATATATGCATATTATCATGTATATTAATACCTACCTATGAATATGATATGTTTACTACAAGTGGATGGCTTTCCAGGACAGGATTGATTTTCAAATTGGTGTTGGATATGTGTATTTATTCTTAGACCCAATTGTTCAAACAAAGTCTTACTTGAAAGACCAATATAGCAAAATCTAATTTAAAAAACTAGGTAAGCTTTGTTTGAAATTGGGGTCAGGGGCTCAGAGCTACATCTGCCAACAGCACATACTACAAATCACTGGCTAACAAATATGGAAAAAATGCGGGTGCTGTAAAAAGGTTTTCATTTAGGTCTGTAGTGCCCACCCTGTTTCTGTTTCATGCTGTTTTAGGTTCATTACCCATGGGCAGTATTTGGAGGGTGGGACTGGACTGCAGGTGTCTATGGTAAGGAAGGGAAATGTGCAGTTTGAACCTACCTGTTCTGTAAGAACAGAGAGTACCCATGCTTTCTTATCAGCTTGTCTAGATGTGAGGCAAAAGGGAAGTGGGAAAGATGAGGCTTAAAATCTGCATGTAGTCAAGCATCCCAAAATGGGGTCCACATTATTATACTGTATCTAATTAAATTGCAAGTGCCCACTCCTGGTACAGTATTCTTCAAGGAGATGAGGTTCCTGGGATTGTCACTGATGTGCTTTTATGCTTACAGCACCATTCGGAGAATATGATCTGTATTCATGTTTGGGTGACTGTCACATACAACAAAATGCTCTAGTCTAAGCATTTTGAGTCACTGAGCCAGGGCCAGATTCTGAATGAATGAATGAAAGGGAACACTAAAGAGGTTGGTGGCTAATAAAAGCAAGAGAGCCCCATTCTGATTTCCTACATGGGTTCCCTTCTTTGTAAGCGTTGTATCTCTTAATGTGTCTTGTGATTTTTTTATTGCTTATAAATACTTATATTATTGTTAATTCAGTGTCGGTAAATATTAGTTTTGTCAATGATTGCTGGCAAAATTGAAAACAAGGCAAAACTGCAAAGAATGCTATTGTATTGGCAGACATGGTAAATATAGCTATAAATCTTATCAAAGAATCTCATTAATAAAGAAAAAATATTCTCGTAGTGGTGTTTTATTTATAAATTTGAACTAGTGCTATTTCATATAGCTCACTAAAGACATTCAACATCATTTTCCTTTCCTTTTGCTAGGCAAGGGGTATCATCCAGGCAGTGGTGTCTACCTCTTTTTTTTTTTTCCTACACAAGCCTTATGATGTAGATATTTATTTTATTATATTACTATTCTCTCTCTCTCTCTGTGTTTCTCCCTCTCTCTCTCTCTCTCTCTCTCTCTCTCTCTCTGTAACTGCTTCCAAAATAACTCACCATGCCATGACTTGATACAATATGCTTCTGATATGACCTAGTAGAATAAAGACGACAATAAATTTGGAATTAGAGACAGAGGTTTGACTTTGTCTCCACACTTACTAATTGTTTTTACTGAGATAAATCAGTTAATGAAACAAAGCTAGAAGGTAAGATCTCTTCTTTATCATACCACTTGTCTTTCTATTCTAGACCACTGTCTTCATACGTACTGAGGGATTTAGCTTATCTGACAATTAAGAAGACATTCAAATGTGTACCATAAAATTATGTAAATCACATGGGCAGCATATTTGTAGACCTAAGATTTACTTAAGATAGAAAATCATTTATTTATTTTTTGCTGTTTTTTTTTTTTCTGTTACTTAGGGCAGCAATTAGTAACCAGCATAAGAATTTAGAAATAGTATAAAATACAAATCTGTGAATTTAGACAGTCATTTCCCGTTCTTTAATAAACTCTATTTAAAATGTATTAAATTGATCAGTTGTTTTTGGAAACTGAAATATCAAGTAGGTCTTAGTATTGACAAAAATAATTTTCCATAGGAAATTATGCTTTAAAGATTGGTCTAAAGAATATTCCAGTATATTTTCATAGTGGGTATGTACTTGATTCTTAGTCTGTGATAGTGCGGAAAATAATGCCAATTTTATAAACTGCATTTTTTATTTGTAAAATATTAAATAATATTGAAATTATAATTCAGTAAAGGTAACTTCTTTTTTAAATTAATGGCTAATTGTTTTTAATGAATTACTGTCACCACTGAATATTGCACTAAAACATACTAAGTATGAAGTTGTAAGTACGTCATATGACTGTGCACATCCATTTTGTCAAGGATGATCCTACAACTTAATACATGTTTCTGAAGTGATGCTGTCATAGCATATAAATTTATGTTGAATATGAAGCATGAGATAAAAGTGAACTTAAATAATGCTCATATTGAGTTAGGAATCCTACTTTGGCCCACTCAGTTATATAGAAAGGCAAAGAAATACACTTAGATGTAATGTATATATCCTGACATCTCAGAAAAACCAAATGTAGGACAGTGACATATTAAAATAAATATGTTTATAGAATAAGTAATGTATTTGTCCTCTAAAGTAAATTGAAAGGGTTCCAATTATAAATCAAAGCAAAATTTATTAGATTTATCAGTTTATTTGGAAACTGAAATGAGTAGGTGCAAACATTTTTGAAATTTCCTCCTCTTCAATGTTTTTAAACTTTGCCTATATAACTCTCTATTCTTCCTCACATACAAAATTATTATAAAATCTGTTTTCCTCCCCTTCACATATGGCTTACCTTTAGATTAAATAAATAAAACCTAGATTTTTCCAGTTCAGTCCTCTATTTATTTCATTGCTAAAGACCACTCTGATAAACAATTTTGAGTTTGGAAGAAAGTGAACAGACAGAAAAACACATTTTGAGAACATAAATTTTATTATAACAGATAGAAACAAAGGGACTGTGTACACTACAACATTTTTTTTTCAGGCCTACACACACACACTCTCACATGCTTATATACACATACTGTGTTTCCCTGAAAATAAGATCTAGCTGGACAATCAGCTCTAATGTGTGTTTTGAAGCAAAAATTAATATAAGACACAGTCTTATTTTACTATGAATCTGGGTCTTATATAATATAACGTTCACAAATATAAAACTGATCTGTTTGAATTTGTGCTTGAAAAATAAATATTACCTTTGTTATAAAATGATAATGTCCAGTAGAAAAGAGAAATGAAGTGATTTCCTTTACAAATTAAAAAAAAATGTCAATGTTTGCTATATAACTGGCACATGATTCCCTAACCATTAGTAGCTATTACCTTATTGATTTAAAAATCATTACAAAATTTTGGCTATGAACTTCGGAAGCTCTTCAATTTTGAAATACAGTAAACTCATCAATGAGAAAATCCACAGAACTTTTTGATAGAAATATTCATTAGGATAAACCTTACTGAATATTTATTTGACACTGAGTCTCTACTGTTTGTCTTGCACTGAGTTAGATGCTCAGAATCAGTGGGACTCCAAACAGGATGCATTATTACAAATTGGAAAACGAACTCATTGGCAGACCCTAATGGAAGGGTCTAGTCTAATGTGGAAGATCAGAGAAGACTACCTATAGCAATGACATTTCATGAGATGATATAAATAATGGGTGTTTGAAGAAAGAGGAGAACAGCACCCCAGGCAAAGGAACCACCGTGTGACAAACACAAACTACCATCTGAGGACACAAAATGTGGGAGACAGAGGGAGTAATAATCATACAAGTGACAAAGAAGTGACAGGTTGAAATTTTGGGTTCATATTGAAGTTTCTGGTCTTTATCATAAGTTACATAAGTAAAAGACAGACCCTTATGCTAACATAAGGACAGACCCTGAAGGGATTTATTTTTAAATATTTAAACATATATAGTATGTATATTATATATTCTTAGCTCTAATTCCCTCAGGCGTCTCTTCTAGCTACTGGGAAAAATATATATGAAAAATTGTCCTGAAAGTAAAGTTTTTGTCTGAGGGAAAACACAAAAAGAACATACAGACACCGTACACAGGGTAAGTCATATGAGCAACATGTGTACGATAAAGAAGCAATGTGAAACATAGAAAAGTATCCAGCATCTGTGGTCAGAGACATTTCAGATCAAATGTTACTCATTTTACTTACTTTCTATATGGCTTAGAGAAAATGACCATATTGAGATTGGCTTTCACATTCAGATTATTATCTATTTAGTGTGTCTGATGTAACAATTATATATATCGATTTAAAGAAAAATTCAAATTATGTAGTGATTGCTTAACGTATGTCAGCTTGCTGTTATTATTTTATTTATTTTAAGAAAAATATTATTTCCCAATGCAGCCTTCATCTATGATTAGTATAATTACTTTTTTTTTTTTTTTTTTAAGATTTTATTGGGGAAGGGGAACAGGACTTTATTGCGGAACAGTGTGTACTTCCAGGAGTTTTTTTTTTTTCCAAGTCAAGTTGTTTTCCTTTCAGTCTTAGTTGTAGAGGGCGCAGCTCAGCTCCAGGCCCAGTTGTCATTGCTAGTTACAGGGGGCGCAGCCCACCATCCCTTGTGGGACTCCAGGAATTGAACTGGCAACCTTGTGGTTGAGAGGACGCGCTCCAACCAACTGAGCCATCCGGGAGCTCAGCGGCAGCTCATCTCAAGGTGCTGTGTTCAATCTTAGTTGCAGGGGGGCGCAGCCAACCATCCCTTGTGGGACTCCAGGAATTGAACTGGCAACCTTGTGGTTGAGAGCCCACTGGCCCAGTGGGAATCGAACTGGCAGCCTTCAGAGTTAGGAGCATGGAGCTCCAACCGCCTGAGCCACGGGGCCAGCCCGGTATAATTACTTTTTATGCCTAATCAAAGAAAAAGAAATTGCTGCAAATATAGTATCACTCTATTCCCTCGTGTTTCTTCACATTTTAATAAAACTATGTGAAATGTTTATTTCATTGTTCTATTATTTAAATACATTTTGTCTATGCCATTTATAAATATGCATTTAAACTACAGAGTGTAACAATGTGTAAATTGTGTTGGTCTCCAGGGTGTATATGTCTTAAGAAATTGCCAAAAATATATATATAAAGCTGTTCAAGCATCCCAGGTGAAGTCATGCATAGCAAGTGACATGTCAGTGATCATTACCAAAATACTGGAAAGCACATGCCAAATGCGTGTAAATTATATTACTGCTTTTTTTTATAGAGCGCAATAAATAGATTTTGAAAGAGTTTAAATAGGATCATCAAGTAATGAGCATTCATGCATCATAAAATTTATTTTTCCTTCTTAGTAATCTGAATTAGATTTCTCATAACCTTAAATTGGTCAGTTATAGTGATTTTGTTTTTGGTGTGTGGAAACATTGTCAGAATCCCGAACTGATACATACCAGGAATTTTTTTTTTTTTTTTTTTAAGTATCATTTGTTTTCAAAAGGGTATTTGTAAATAGAGCATTTCCTTCAAGGCATGGATTCTACATTTACAGTTTTCTACTGCCGTATCCAAATCACTTTATAACTTAGTGATGTTAAACAGATATTTCATTTTACTCATGATTTTGTAGGCCATCAGTTCCACTCAGCTTGGTGTCTTATTTCTATTGTACATGTCAGCAGGTTAGCTCTGCTGGGGCCTGAGGGTTTACTACTTTATATGGATGGTAACTGTTTGCTGGATTGATTATCCCTGTATGCCAAGGACAAAGTTTTTATCCATGTGGGTCTGTGTTAGGCTGCTTGTGTTTTCTCACAGCATCATGACTGGGTTCCGAGGGAGAGTTGAGTCTACTAGCTAGCAGAGAGTCTTTTGGCACATTCTACTACTCAAAGCAGTCTTAGACCATGCTCAAATTCAAGGAGAGGTAACAGGACATCAACTCTAGAGAGAGTGTGAAAAAATGAGTATTTTTAATCTGCTACAATTACTAAATATCTCTGTATGAATGTCTATGTGATTTGCAGTTATTTGAAATAACTATGGTTGATGAATATAGATCCTAAAAATACAGTACATAGAGGAATACAGAATAGAGTTTATTTTATTGATAATAGAATTATAAACTGACCTGGAGTCTAAAGGGTTGTAATAAGTGTTGGGATTCATATACCCAAGATATTTATCTGTCTTGTTAATGTGGCATTCCCTGTGTGTTTTGATAGTTAGCCTCAAGAACAGCTACCCCCTCAGACAGACATGTTTGGAATTCCTTTAAAAGTTCTAGACTTCATCTCGGATAATAACATTACAGATAATGATAATATTGTATGTCAAATTGTAGGCAGAGGATTTGCCTAAGTTTGGATTTCCCCAAAAGTAAAATTTGAGATAACGGTATGTGTGGAATTTGTTTGTTTGAAAGTGAAAGAAATAATACTTTAGGGTAGGAATAGGGAAAGAAGAGACAGGACAATAATGGCTGATAAAGGAGTTATTATAAATACAGCTACCATTGTCAGTGATTAGAGTTTAACTTTGTTGAGGCAATGCTGGAAGTTATTTTAGAATGTCATTAGGATATTTATGCAAGTGAGGTCATCAGTCATTGGTTGATGGCTGTTCCCTGGGGAAAGTATTTCCCTGGCACTTCAAGTCTAACGTTGGATGGCGAAGTCAGGTACGGAAACCAGAGTAAGCTTCAAGCGAAGAGACCAGGTGTTTGCGGTCATAACTTAGGACAGCATGCGCTGAAGTATTACAAATAAGGAAATATGATTGGAGGATTGTCAGTACCTACTATAAAGGAATGGTGGACCTATGTTCAAAAGATATAACATTAACTTAGAGTTATTTCATGTTATAGATAAATACACCTGTGAGAATAAGGAATTGATAGATGTTTAGGTTTATGTTATATAATATGTGAGAAGTGTTAGAGATCCATATACTTTTAACTAAAGAAAAAAAGTCTTAGTACTACATATATATTTATAATTTAATTTTATATCTTATACAAAATACAGATTTTTTTATTTTCTCAGTAGGCTAAACATTGAAAATCATTAGACATTTTACAAAAAAATACTCGGATTTTAAAAACTATTAAATGTCAAAAATGACATTTTTGCCAAATATATTGGTGGTAAAATATTAAAAGCTACTAAGTCAATATCTTAAATATATTTAATATAATTAGCTCTTATGTAAAATATATGTATATCATCAAAATTAAGGGTACAGTAATGAAACCATTTAATCTGATTATCTGGTATGTTTCTAATAATCAAATATTTTATGGGTACACATTACACAATATTTATATTATTTTGATTTGCCTTCAAATTTTGTTCCAAACACAGACATTTTTACAATTCAGGCAAATCACTTGAGCAGTTGGCAACAATAAGTAGTTAATTCAGAATCACTATAAGTGGAAAATCATTCATTTATAGATACAGGGTAAGACAGTCTGATGTGAATCAACAGATAAAAATATACCTTTATTTCTTGGATCTGAAAATGGACAAAGCAAAGATGAAGTCTAATTTCAAATGATTCCATGTTGCTGTGCTGTCAAAAGATGCATGTAGAGATTAAAGATACATACCCTATTTGCCCTGTTCCATTTGTTTGCTACTTATGCTGTATTGCTCTTCATTACCGTGTTTCTCCAAAAATAAGACCTAGCCAGATAATCAGCTCTAATGCGTCTTTTAGAGCAAAAATTAATGTAAGATTAAAAATTAATCTTTATTATATTAAAAATTAATATAAGATAATAAAAATTAATATAATTATATTATAATAATTATAATATAATATAATATAATATTTTACTATATTTTATTTTACTATAATATAAGACCCAGTCTCACATAATATAGTATAATATAATATAATATAATACCGGGTCTTATATTAATTTTTGCTCCAAAAGACGCATTCAAGTTGATTGTCCACTTAGGTCTTATTTTCGGGGAACCGTGGTATTACTTTTTATTTCTGATTTCATCTTTATGACTGAATTTAAAGAAGGGGTTTTCTTGTCTCATACTTCTTTGTACAATGTTTATGACCACATTAGCCCCAATGCCTTTTTCCTTGTGATTCAGAATATTTTGTTTATTGATTTAAGTTCCTCTAACAGATGCAACAGGAGTGTGTGGGTGGGTGGGGAGGGGCAGATGAAAACAGCAGGGCCTACCAAGATAGGCCACATGTGGTTAATGTGCCAAACGGAATCTAGAACCCAAAGGAACGGATCAAAAAGAGGCAAAAGTGTTAATAGTACAGATTGTGGGTATTGATTGGAGCCTTTATACACATCATGATAATCCTGTAAAAGAGTGCAAAGTGCCCTAATGGGGGCCTGAGGGTCAGGATTATCAAAGTCATAATTCCTTATTAACGTACATTAATGAGACAACTGAAACTGGAGGGAGGGGAGGCATTAGATGGGCATGAGAATTACCAACACAAGGAAGCCCCATTTTTCCTGACTGAGAAAACATGAGAGGACATGCCTAAAAGGAAATGTAATATGGTGCAAGAGAACCTATGAAAATTAAAAATTCCATATTTAAAAATACATTTCCATATTTGGAACCTGTGAAAATTTACAAAAAGCAGTTGTATTTCTATATGTTAACAGTGAACAATCTGAAAAAGAAATTAAGAAAACAATCTCATTTATAACAGATAACAAAAAAAACAAAACAATGCTTTCGAATAAGTTTAACCAAGGAGTTCAAAGATCTATACACTGACAATTATAAAATATTAATGAAAGAAATTGAAGATACATACAAATGGAAAATATTCTATGTTCATTGATTGAGTTTATGTTGTCAAAATGTGCATATCATCCAAGGTCGTCTACAAATTTAATGCAATCCCTATCAAAATCCCAACGGCATTTTCACAGAAATAGAAAAAAATAATCCAAAAATTCATGTAAAACCACAACGCACCCAGGAGATCTAAAGCAATCTTGAGAAAGAAGAACAATGCTGGAGGATTCACTCTTCCTGATTTTAACTTATATTACAAAACAATAGAGTCAAAACAACATGGTAGTGATCCTGAAAACAAACACATACACTAAGGTAACACAATGGAGAACCCAGAAATGAACCCAGGCATATATGGTCAATTAAAGTCTGACAAGACACCGAGAGCACACATTGGGAAAAGTAGTCTCCTCAGTAATGGTTTTGGGAAAATTGGATAGCCATGTGGAAAATGAAGTCGGACCCTTACACCGTACACAAAAATTAGCTCAAAATGGATTAAAGACTTAAAATGTAAGACTCAAAATCATAAAACTCCTAGAAGAAAGCATAGAGAATAAGCTCCTTGACATGAGTTTTGCAATGATTCTTTGTATAAGACACCAAAAACACCTGTGACTAAAGCAAAAATAAATAAATAAATAAATAAAGTAACACTAAATCAAACTGAAAAGCTTCTGCACAACAAAGGAAATGATCAACATAATGAAAAAGTCACCTACAGAATGGGAGAAAATTTTTGCAGATCACCTATCTGATAAGTGGTTCATATTCAAAATATATAAAAGAGGATTTCAACTCAATTCAACTCAATGACATAATAATAACAATAACAATAGTAATAATAATAATAATAATAATAATATTAAAAATGGGCAAAATATCTGAATAGACATTTCTTCAAAGAAGACGTACCAATGGTCATCAGTTGTTCAACAAGAAAAGTTGCTCAACATCACTAATAATCAAGATAATGCAAATCAAAACCACAGTGAGGCGTTACCTCATAACTGTTAGAATGACTATTATGAAAAAGATACGCAATGACAAGTGCTGATGACGGTGTAGAGAAAAGACAATCCTTGTACATTGTTGATGGAAATGTAAATTGGTACATTTATTATTAAAAACAATTTGGAGATTCCTCAAAAATTTTAAAATAAAACTATCATTGTGGTTCAGTAATCCCACGTTTTTGAATACATGCAAAGGAATAGAAATCAGGATCTCTAAGAAATATCAGCATTCCCGTGTTAATTGCAGCATTATTCACAATTAAGACATGGAAACAAACTAAGTGTCCATCAATGGATGGATAGATAAAAAAATGTGATATCTACATATCTATATATCTGTATATATATCTATATATCTATATCTATATCTATCTATACATACATATATACATGCATACATACAATGGGATATTATTCAGAAGGAATCCTCTCCTTTGCAACAGCATAGATGAACCTGGAAATCATTAGGATACGTGAAGTTAAGTCAGATACAGAAAGAAAAATACTGTGTGATCTCACTTCTATGTGGAACCTAAAAGATTGAGCTCACAGAACCTGAGAGTAAAATGGTAATTGTCAGAGACAGAGACTGAGGAAATGGGAACATGTTGGTCCAAGGTGCAAACTTTCAGTAGTATGAAGAATAAGTTCTGGTGATCTAAAGTTCTGGTAATCATAGAAAATATAAAATCTTAAATTTAGAATTCCTTGTTTGCAAGTAAAACTTAAAGTGATGTTCTCCTTTTAATTACCTAAGGCTTGGATTTACATTCTTGTTTTGACACTCATGAGCTATACAGTGTTTGGGTAGTTATATATGCCGTCTCAATCATATTCCCTAAAATTAGAAGAAAGATAATATTAACCATGAACAGTTGCATTATGTTGAGGTTTCAGGGTTTTCCAGTTAGGATTTTGTGAGTTGTGGACAGCTGCCTAGGGACAAATACGTTCACTGTGTAAATTTGAGGACTTAGTTAACAACAGAGGAATTGAGTCGTTGATGGTTTGGTGTTCTTCCAATTGGTATAGATTTGTAATCCTCAAGGGAATATTTTTCCTTAGTTGACACATAGAAAAACAGATAGTTGAATAGCTTTTTAGTTAAATTCAGCAGCTCAAGTACAGCAGAAAGAAAAGCGGGTAAGACTTTTGAAAAGTAGCATGAGACTCATTCAGATGATGCATTGCTGTTGAACACTGTAGTGGAGAAAACTCTTCATTTACTTGGAGAGAAAGCGCATTAAGTGATGCAATCTCTAGACTATGGTTTGTTTTCTTCTATTAATTTAAATTCAGATACATGTTCATCTCTATTACTATTATTAACAATTTATACTTTTATTTTGAAATGTATGAATACACATCCACGGTGTTAAAGCAGAGTGTTAATGCACTTTCTGGGCATTATTGATGCTGTACTTATAACAAATGTATTTGTACATTGTTTTTAAATCCAAACTTTCAATACACTAGTTACTCAATATGTAAATAAGTTCCCAAATGAAGTGTTCTTTGCCCAATACTGCTTAGAATTTCTTAAAAATAAAAATCAACCGAGTCAAAAATCAAATCAACTTTCAGTAGAATTTTTTGAGTTTCATTCACTAAATCATTTATATAAATAGAGACAATATAAACAATCAGGCAGTGGTTACATAAGCAATGAAACCTCTAAATAATGATATATCATCAACCCATCACAAACAATATTTGATAAGTATTTAGTGCCATAAATTATATGAAGATCAAGTTTTAAAGATACCAGAAATGCATCTGAGAAGGTCACAAAAAGCTATAAAGGGAGACATTGAAACATTTATTTTCAGGTGACTTCAACTTATTGTCTTTGCTTATGTATATGTTCAACAATGAATGTTATTTTTAATAAAAAATGAAAATTGTTCATTGTATAATAAAAATGTATTTCAAACAATGGTTTTTGATCATCGCAAAATCACTATCAAAATAACTTAATATTGCCAGTTAATAATTTGCATGATGTTTAACATTCTAAAATGTTTTAAAATTCTATTAGCACTTACTATGAACTAAATTGCTTCAGTCACCCCCCCAAAAAATATGTTGAAGCCCTAAACCCCAATGTGTTATTTCTTGGAGGTTGGACCTTTGGGAGCTATTTAGATTAGCTGCCATAAGATCATAACAGTGAAGACACACACCATTGTGGAAATAGTGTCCTTATAAGAAATGAAATAAACCGGAGCTCTGTCAATCAAGGAAGGACACAGAAAACAGCAGCTGTACAAGCCAGAAAGAGAGTTCTCACCAGGAACCAAATCACTCAACACCTTGATCTTGGATTTCCATCCTCAGGAACTATGAGAAATCAATGTCTTGCTTAAACTACCCTGTCTATGGTGTTTTGTTACAGCACCCAGAGCTTATTACACATATGACAGCATTCATATAGGAAATGTATAATATTTCTTCAAAAATGAAAATATTCTTAGAAGGAACCTTTATACTACCACTGCCCTTTCAAATGTTGTGATATTTTTTTCTTCTATAGAAATGATTTTCAGAGCATTAAAGTTATGAGACATGTTCTCTTTGCCAAGAAAGAACTCAATACCAACGGAGTGCATAGGCCAGTGGATTGCATTCATTTTCCTGTATGACATTAGGTCCTGAAAAGATATTACATAAAATATTAATAACTGATGCAGGAGAGTGTAAAACCATTCACAGCCTTCACCTGGTCTAACACCAGAAGCAGTTATTTGCAAAATTTTTCTGGGGTGTGAATTCCTTCCTTATACATATAAAAAGAAACCAAATTATGTTCCTTTTGAATGTAAACACAGTTGAGTAAAAATAAAATGTACATAAGAAATATGCATATCCTATCTACTTTGAGGTAAGTTGTAATATATTTTAAGGATGACTAAGAAAAGAATGTCATTTGAAGGCTACAATTTGTTCACAATTGTTTGTCTATGAAAGCATACAAGATTGAAGATAAATTCACTACCGTAGATGAATGGCTCTTGGAAAGGCTAATGGTACATTGTGACTGCCGCTATCATTTCATGTGATATTCAACTAACTTAATACAAAGTATTAAGTTAGCTTAAATTGTCTTTTTAAAATTATTATAGTTATTCATAAAGATCTGCAGACTCCTTTCAGATACCTGCTAACGGCACATTGAAATTAGATTAGGGAATCTAGTTGGACATTTTTGTATTTGAAATGTGT